>NC_058519.1:651990386-661990386 GCF_904849725.1 Hordeum vulgare subsp. vulgare | reverse complement strand
ATCCAATAGTGGTACCTAGATGTCCATAATGGATCCTACATATTCTACGAAGATCTTATCGGTTGAACCTTTGTGCCAAGGATTCATATTATCCCGTATAACATTCCCTTTGTCCTTCGGTATGTTACTTGCCCGAGATTTGATCGTTGGTATCTCTATACCTATTTCAATCTCGTTACCGGCAAGTCTCTTTACTCGTTCCGTAATACAAGATCCCGTGATTAACACTTGAGTCACATTGTTTGCAAGGCTTATATGCGATGTTGTATTACCGAGTGGGCCCCGAGATACCTCTCTGTCACACGGAGTGACAAATCCCAGTCTTGATCCATGCTAACTCAACGGACACCTTCGGAGATACCTGTAGAGCACCTTTATAGTCACCCAGTAACGTTGTGACGTTTGATACACATAAGGTATTCCTCCGGTGTCAGTGAGTTACATGATCTCATGGTCATAGGAATGGATACTTGACACGCAGAAAACAATAGCAACAAAATGAGACGATCACATGCTACGTTTATAATTTGGGTCTTGTCCATTGATACGTGTCCAACGTATCTATAATTTTTGATGGATTCATGCTATTATCTTGTCAAACTTCGGATGTTTTGCATGCCTTTTATTTATTTTTGGGACTAACTTATTAATTCAGTACCAAGTGCGAGTTCCTGTTTTTTCCATGTTTTTGACCCCTTCCAGAGGATATTTTGAAACGGAGTCCAAACGGAAGAAAATCCGCGAAAATATTTTTTCTGGAACGGAAGAAGATCGGGGAGCTTGGGAGCCAAGGCAGGGGAGCCCCAGGGGCGCCACAAGCCCCACCCCGCGGCCAGGGTGGAGGCCGCGCCATCCAGGCTTGTGGGCCCCCTGAGCGTTCCCTGACCTAGGGGTTGCGCCTATATATTCCCTAAAAATCCCAAAAAAATCAGGAGATCATCGAAAGTACTTTTCCGCCGCCGCAAGCTTCCGTCTCCGCAAGATCCCATCTGGGGCACGTTCTGGTGCCCTGCCGGAGGGGGGATTCGGACACGGAGGGCTTCTCCATCAACACCATGACCTCTCCGATGATGCGTGAGTAGTTCACCATAGACCTACGGGTCCATAGCTAGTAACTAGATGGCTTCTTCTCTCTCTTGGACCTTCAATACAAAGTTCTCCATGATCTTCATGGAGATCTATCCGATGTAATCTTCTTTTGCGGTGTGTTTGTTGAGATCCAATGAATTGTGGATTTATGATCAGATTATCTATGAATCTTATTTGAGTTTCTTCTGATCTCTCTTATGCATGATTTCATATCCTTGTAATTCTCTTTGAGTTGTGGGTTTTGTCTGGCCAACTAGATCTATGATTCTTGCAATGGGAGAAGTGCTTGGTTTTGGGTTCATACCGTGCGGTGACCTCACCCAATGACAGAAGGGGTAGCGAGGCACGCATCGTGTTGTTGCCATCAAGGGTAAAAAGATGGGGTTTTATCATTGGTTTGAGATTATCCCTCTACATCATGTCATCTTGCTTAAAGCGTTACTATGTTCGTCATGAACTCAATACACTAGATGCATGCTGGATAGCGGTCGATGTGTGGAGTAATAGTAGTAGATGCAGAAAGTATCGGTCTACTTGTCTCAGACGTGATGCCTATATGTATGATCATTGCCTTAGATATCGTCATGACTTTGCGCGGTTCTATCAATTGCTCGGCAGTAATTTGTTCACCCACCGTAACACTTGCTATTTTGAGAGAAGCCTCTAGTGAACAGTATGGCCCCCAGGGTCTACTCCACACCATATTTCCAGCCTTACACTTTTTACTTCGTTGCACTTTCCGCCTTCAGATCTCACTTTGCAAACAATCTTGAAGGTATTGACAACCCCTTTGAAGCATTGGGTGCAAGCTTGTTTGTGTTTGCGCAGGTACTCTGGACTTGACGAGACCCTCCTTGTGGATCGATACCTTGGTTCTCAAACCGAGGGAAATACTTACTACTCCTGTGCTGCATCACCCTTTCCTCTTCAAGGGAAAACCAATGCAAGCCCAGCCTCTGTCAACGTGTCAATTTCTAGCGCCGTTGTCTGTGGGATAGCATCCATCACATCATTCTCCTAATGATGTGATCCAGTTATCAAGTGAAAGCACTTGCATATGGTCAGAAAACCTTAACCATCCTTGATCAACTGGCTAGCCAACTAGAGGCTTACTAGGGACATTGTTTTGTCTACATATCCACACATGTATCTATGCTTTCATTCAATACAATTATAGCATGAATAATAAACGATTATCTTCAAACAGGAAATATAATAGTAACTATTTTATCATTGCCTCTAGGGCATATTTCCAACAGTCTCCCACTTGCACTAGAGTCAGTAATATAGTCTCACATCGCTATGCGATTTACATTGGAATGAATCTAACACCCATACGGTTCTGGTGTTGATCATGCTTCGCTCGTGGAAGAGGTTTAGTCAGCGGATATGCTACATTCAGATCCGTGTGCACTTTGCAAATATTTACGTCCTCTCCTTTGACGTAGTCGCGGATGATGTTGAAGGGTCGTTTGATGTGTCTGGTTTTCTTGTGAAACCTTGGTTCCTTTGATAAAGCAATGGCACCAGTGTTGTCACACAACAGAGTTACTGGATTTAGTGCGCTCGGCGCAACTCCAAGATCCGTCATGAACTGCTTCATCCAGACACCCTCCTTGGCTGCCTCCGAGGCAACCATGTAATCCGCTTTACATGTATAATATGCTACGACGCTTTGCTTGGAACTGCACCAGCTTACCACACCCTCATTAAGAATAAATATGTATCCGGTTGGAGACTTAGAGTCATCCGGATCGGTGTCAAAGCTTGCATCGACGTAACCATTTATGACGAGCTCTTCGTCACCTCCATAAATGAGAAACATTTCCTTAGTCCTTTTCAGGTACTTCAGAATATTCTTGGCCACCGTCCAGTGATCCACTCCTGGATTCTTTGAAACCTGCCTGCCATACTTATGGCAATGCTGACGTCCGGTCTAGTGCACAACATTGCATACATGACAGACCCTATGGCTGAAGCATAGGGGACGGTATTCATCTTTTCTTTATCTTCCGCAGTTACTGGACACTGAGTCTTACTCAACTTTATACCTTGTAATACTGGCAAGAACCCCTTCTTGGACTGCTCCATTTTGAACTTCTTCAAAACTTTATCAAGGTATGTGCTTCGCGAAAGTCCTATTAGGCGTCTCGATCTATCCCTATAGATCTTAATGCCTAATATGTAAGCAGCTTCTCCTAGGTCTTTCATTGAAAAACATTTGTTCAAGTAATCATTTACGCTCTCTAAAAACTCCACATTGTTTCCAATCAGCAATATGTCATCCACATATAATATTAGAAATGCCACAGTGCTCCCACTCACTTTCTTGTAAATACAAGATTCTCCAACAACTTGTAGAAACCCAAATGCTTTGATCACCTCATCAAAGTGCTTATTCCAACTCCGAAATGCTTGCACCAGTCCATAAATGCAGCGATCTTGCATACTTTGCTAGCATTCTTTGGATCGACAAAACCTTTGGGTTGCATCATATACAACTCGTCCTTAAGAAAACCGTTATGGAACGCTGTTTTGACATCCATCTGCCAGATTTCATAATTGAAAAATGCAACTATTGCTAACATGATTCGGACGGACTTAAGCA
Source organism: Hordeum vulgare subsp. vulgare (assembly GCF_904849725.1). Taxonomy (NCBI): domain Eukaryota; kingdom Viridiplantae; phylum Streptophyta; class Magnoliopsida; order Poales; family Poaceae; genus Hordeum; species Hordeum vulgare. The sequence goes on along the minus strand of NC_058519.1, from coordinate 661,986,689 downwards.
TCGCTACCGGTGAGAACGTCTCATCGTAGTCAACTCCTCAAACTTGTGAAAAACCCCTTTGCCACAAGTCGAGCTTAATAAATGGTCACATTACTGTCCGCATCCATCTTCTTCTTAAAGATCCATTTGTTCTGAATAGCCTTGCGATCTTCAGGTAATACTTCCAAAGTCCACACTTTGTTTTCATACATAGATCCTATCTCGGACTTCATGGCCTCCAGCCATTTGTTGGAATCCGGGCCCACCATTGCTTCTTCATAATTCGCAGGTTCATTGTTGTCTAACAACATGATAGATAAAACAGGATTACCGTACCACTCAGGAGCAGTACGTGATCTTGTCGACCTGCGAGGTCCGATAGTAACTTGATCCGAAGCTTCATGATCATCTTCATTAGCTTCCTCCTCAACCGGTGTCGCCTCAACAGAGGTTTCCCCCTGCCGTGCGCCACCACCTAGATGGAGCAGAGGTTCTACAACCTCATCAAGTTCTATCTTCCTCCCACTCAATTCTTTTGAGAGAAACTCCTTCTCAAGAAAAGCCCCGTTCTTAGCAACAAACAATTTTCCCTCAGATCTGAGATAGAAGGTGTACCCAACGGTCTCCTTTGCGTAACCTATGAAGACACACTTTTTCGTTTTGGGTTCCAGCTTTTCAGGCTGAACCTTTTTGACATAAGCATCGCATCCCCAAACTTTAAGAAACGACAACTTTGGCCTCTTGCCATACCATAGCTCATATGGTGTCGTCTCAATGGATTTTGATGGTGCCCTATTTAAAGTGAATGCAACTGTCTCTAATGCATAAACCCAAAACGATAACGGCAAACCGATAAGAGACATCATAGATCGCACCATATCTAACAAAGTACGATTACAACGTTCGGACACACCATTACGCTGTGGTGTTCCACACGGTGTCAACTGTGAAACGATTCCAGATTGTCTTAAGTGAGCACCAAACTCGAAACTCAGATATTCGCCCCCACGATCAGAACATAGGAACTTGATCTTCTTGTTACGATGATTTTCAACTTCACTCTGAAATTGCTTGAACTTCTCAAACGTTTCAGACTTGTGTTTCATCTAGTAGATATATCCATACTTAATCAAATCATCAGTGAAGGTGAGAAAATAATGATATCCGCCGCGCGCCTCCACACTCATTGGACCGCACACATCAGTATGTATGATCTCCAACAAGTCACTTGCACGCTCCATTGTTCCGGAGAACGGAGTCTTAGTCATCTTGCCCATGAGGCATGATTCGCACATGTCAAGTGATTCAAAATCAAGTGACTCCAAAAGCCCGTCGGTATGGAGTTTCTTCATGCGCTTTACTCCAATATGACCTAAGCGGCAGTGCCACAAAAACGTAGCGCTATCATTGTTAACTCTACATCTTTTGGTCTCAATGTTATGTATATGTGTGTCATCACAATCAAGATTCAATATGAAGAAACCTCTCACATTGGGTGCATGACCATAAAAGATATTACTCATAAAAATAGAACAACCATTATTCTCTGACTTAAATGAGTAACCGTCTTGCAATAAATAAGATCCAAATATAATGTTCATGCTTAACGCAGGCACTAAATAATAATTATTTAAGTTCATAACTAACCATGATGGTAACTGAAGTGAGACTGTGGCGACGGAGATTGCATCAACCTTGGAACCATTTCCCACGCGCATCGTCACTTCATCCTTCGCCAGCCTTCGTTTATTCCGCACTTCCTGCTTCGAGTTGCAAATATGAGCAATAGAACCAGTATCAAATACCCAGGCACTACTACGAGAGTTGGTTAAGTACACATCAATAACATGTATATCACATATACTTGATTTTTCTTCGGCCGCCTTCTTATCAGTCAAATACTTAGGGAAGTTGCGCTTCTAGTGACCCATCCCCTTGCAATAATAACACTCTGTTTCTGGCTTAGGTCCAGCCTTGGGTTTCTTCGTCGGATTGGTAATAGTTTTGCCGCCCCTTTTGGAGTTACCCTTCTTGCCTTTGTCGTTTCTCTTGAAACCAGTGGTATTATTGACCATCAACACTTGATGCTCTTTCCGGAGTTTTGACTCTGCGACTTTCAACATCGCGAATAACTCGCCGGGTGACTTGTTCATCCCTTGCATGTTATAGTTCAACACAAAGATCTTATAGCTAGGTGGCAGTGATTGAAGAATTCTGTCAGTGATAGCCTCTTGCGGGAGTTTAATCCCCAGCTCAGCTAGACGGTTTGAGTACCCAGACATTTTGAGCACATGTTCACTGACACACGAATTCTCCTCCATCTTGCAAGCATAGAATTTATCGGAGGTCTCATACCTCTCGATCCGGGCATTCTTCTGAAAGATAAATTTCAACTCCTGGAACATCTCATATGCTCCATGACACTCAAAACGTCGTTGAAGTCCCGATTCTAAGCCATACAAGACTGCACATTGAACTACCGAGTAGTCCTCCTTACGCGATTGCCAAGCGTTCAAAACATCTTGGTCAGACGTAACGGGTGGTTCATCTCCTAGCGCAGCGGGACATAACTCTTTTTCCCAGCTTGTAGGATGAGCCTTAAATTACGTGCCCAGTCTACAAAGTTATTTCCATCATCTTTTAACTTAGCTTTCTCTAGGAACGTATTGAAATTCAGGGTTTCTACTGCGTGAGCCATTGATCTACAACATAAAATATTGCAAAGTGGACTTAGACTATGTTCAAGACAATTAGAGTTTAACTAATCAGATTACTAATAAACTCCCTCTCAAATATACACCCCTCTAGTCACTTGAGTGTGGCATGATCCAAATTCACTAACTCAAGTCCAACCATCACGTGAGTTGAGCGTAGTTTCAGTGGTAAACATCTCTTTGCTAATCATATCAACTATATGATTAATGCTCGACCTTTCAGACTCTTGTGTTCCGAGGCCATGTCTGCACATGCTAGGCTCGTCAAGTTTTAACCCGAGTGTTCTGCGCGTGCAACTGTTTTGCACCCGTTGTATGTGAACGTTGGGTCTATCACACCCGATCATCACGTGGTGTCTCAAAACGATGAACTGTCGCAACGGTGCACAGTCGGGGAGAACACAATTTTATCTTGAAATTTTAGTGAGGGATCACCTTATAATGCTACCATCATTCTAAGCAAGATAAGGTGCATAAAAGGATTAACATCACATGCAATTCATAAGTGACATGATATGGCCATGATCTTGTGCTTCTTGATCTCCATCACCAAAGCACCGGCATGTTCTTCTTGTCAGTGGCGCCACAGCATGATCTCCATCATCATGCCGCCATCGAGGTTGTCGTGCTATCTATGCTATTACTACTAAAGCTACAACCTAGCAATATAGTAAACGCATCTGCAAACACAAACGTTAGTTTAAAGACAACCCTATGGCTCCTGTCGGTTGCCGTAGCATCAACGTGCAAGTCGATATTAACTAAGACAACATGATCATCTCATACATCCAATATATCACATCATGTCTTTGGCCATATCACATCACAAGCATACCCTGCAAAAACAAGTTAGACATCCTCTAATTTGTTGTTGCATGTTTTACGTGGCTGCTATGGGTATCTAGTATGATCGCATCTTACTTACGCAAAAACCACAACGGAGATGTGCAAATTGCTATTTAACCTCTCTCCAAGGACTGCCTAGGTCAAATCCAATTCAACTAAAGTTGAAGAAACCGACACCCGCTAGTCATCTTTATGCAACGAGTTGCATGTTGGTCGATGAAACCAGTCTCCCGTAAGCGTACGAGTAATGTTGGTCCGGGCCGCTTCAAACCAACAATACCGCCGAATTGAGAAAAGATTAAGGAGGGCAGCAAATCGAACATCAACGCCCACAAAAAACTTTTGTGTTCTACTCGAGATTACATCTACGCATGAACCTAGCTCATGATGCCACTATTGGGGAACGTTGCATGGAAAACAAATTTTTTCCTACGCACACAAATACCTATCATGGTGATGTTCATCTATGAGAGGGGGACTGGATCCACATACCCTTGTAGATCGCTAAGCGGGAAGCGTTAAGAAACATGGTTGATGTAATGGTACAACTTCGTGATTCAAATCACCGTCGTCCCACGATCCGTCCCGATCTAGCACCGAACGGATGGCACGTCCGCGCTCAGCACACGTACAACTCGATGATGATCTCCGCCTTCTTGATCCAGCAAGAGAGACGGAGAAGTAGATGAGTTCTCCGGCAGCGTGACGGCGCGCCGGTGATGGTGATGATCTATTCCTGCAGGGCTCCGCCCGAGCTCCGCAGAAATCCGATCTAGAGGTAGAACTACGAGGTATAGGGTTGAGTTGCACGTGGCAAAGTTGTGTTACAAAAGCCCTAAAACCACCAATATATATATAGGAGGAGGGGAGGGTCTAGCCTTGGGGCTCAAGGGATCCCCAAGGGCGCCGGCTGAAGGGAGGAGGAGGACTCCTACTCCAATTCGGTTTGGGAAGGAGGAGTCCTCCTCTTCCTTCCCACCTCCCTCTTTTTTTCTTTTTTTTCTCCTTGTGGTGCCATAGCCCACTTGGGATGGCCTCATGCTGCTGGCTACGCCTATAGGGATTTCCTTGGCAAATATGCAAAGGATTCCCCCGCGACCTTGGAGCCTTGCGTTGGTGTTCCCTTGAAGAGGAAAGGGTGATGTAGCACAGCGGCGGTAAGTATTTCCCTCAGTTTGAGAACCAAGGTATCAATCCAGTAGGAGGATCGCATCAAGTCACAAGTACCTGCACAAACACAAAGAGCTTGCACCCAACGCTATGAAGGGGTTGTCAATCCCTTATAGATTGTTTGCAAAGTGAGAACTGAAAGCAAAAAGTAAACAAAGCAATGTAAAAGTAAAAGCGGAGATGATGATGACCCACAACTATAGGGGATCAATCTTAGTCCTTTCGATAAGTAAGAGTATCGAACCCAACGAGGAGCAGAAGGCTCTGATAAATAGTTTTCAGCAAGGTAATAACTGCAAGCACTGAAAGTAGCGGTAACAAGTGATGATGTAGCGAGGTGAAACGTAGCAAGTGAAAAGTAACAAGTAACAAGTAGTAGCAATGGTGCAGCAAGTGGCCCAATCCCTTTTGTAGCAAGGGACAAGCCTGAACAAAGTCTTATAGGAGGGAAAACGCTCCCGAGGACACACGTGAATTTCTGTCATGCTAGTTTCATCATGTTCATGTGATTCGCGTTCGTTACTTTGATAGTTTGATATGTGGGTGGACCGGCGCTTGGGTACTGCCCTTACTTGGACAAGAATCCCACTTATGATTAACCCCTCTCGCAAGCATCCGCAACTACGAAAGAAGAATTAAGGCAACGTCTAACCATAACATTAAACTAGTGGATCCAAATCAGCCCCTTACGAAGCAACGCATAGACTGGGGTTTAAGCTTCTGTCACTCCAGCAACCCATCATCTACTTACTACTCCCCAATGCCTTCCTCTAGGACCAAGTAAGGTGAAGTGTTATGTAGTCGACGTTCACATAACACCACTAGAGGAAAAGAAAACATACATCATATCAAAATACCGAACGAATACCAAATTCACATGACTATTATTAGCATGACTTATCCCATGTCCTCAGGAACAAAAGTAACTACTCACAAAGCATAATCATAATCATGATCAGAGGTGTAATGAATAGCATCAAGGATCTGAACATAAACTCTTCCACCAAGTAATCCAACTAGCATCAACTACAAAGAGTAATCAACACTACTAGCAACCTTACAAGTATCAATCGGAGTCGCGAGACGGAGATTGGTTACAAGAGATGAACTAGGGATTGGAGAGGAGATGGTGCTGATGAAGATGTTGATGAAGATGCCTCCCCTCCGACGAGAGGAGTGTTGGTGATGACGATGACGACGATTTCCCCCTCCGGGAGGGAAGTTTCTCGAGCAGGATCGTCGTGGCGGAGCTCTAGATTGGATCTGCTCAAGTTCCGCCTCGTGGCGGCGGCGAAACCACGAAAAAGCTCCCTCTTGATTTTTTCTGAAACGAAACCCTTCATATAGCAAAAGAGGGGGGGGGAGTGGGCCGTCAGGGAGCCCACAAACCCTGTAGGCGCCACCAGGGGGGTGGCGGCTACCAGGCTTGTGGGGCCCTGGTAGCTCCCCTCTGGTACTTCTTTCGCCCAGTATTTTTTATATATTCTCAAAAAATTCCACGTAAATTTTCAGGGCATTTGGAGTTGTGCAGAATAGAGGACTCAGATTTGCTCCTTTTCCAGTACAGAATTCCAGCTGCCTGAATTCTCCCTCTTCAAATAAACCTTGCAAAATAAGAGAGAAAAGGCATAAATATGGTACCACAAAGTAATGTAATAGCCCAAAAAGCGATAAATATCAACATGAAAGCATGATGCAAAATGGACGTATCAATGATAATTGTGAGTAGACCCGGGGGCCGTAGTGTTCACTAGTGGCTTCTCTCATGAAAGCAAGTAGACGGTGGGTGAACGAATTACTGTCGAGCAATTGATAGAACCGCGCAAAGTCATGATGTTATCTATGGCAATGATCATACATATAGGCATCACGTCCAAAACAAGTAGACCGATACTTTCTGCATCTACTACTACTAGTTGAGCGCCCGTGCGTTGCCACGGGACAACAAACTTATGTTGTTCACCGTTATTTCCAACAGTCCGACCCAACCTTATCAGTTGTCTCGCCGCCATCGTAATAAATCCCTTGTCCCTCGTGGTCGTCAACCAATGAAACATGGGTTCTATCACCCTAGCAACCCCTCCATTACAATCCCTCCATTGAAAGCGCCCATCACATAAAATATCACCATATACTTTCGTGTACTATACAGTGTATCACTAAAACAAAATACATGCGACTCATACTTAAATTTCAGTCGAACATAAACAAGTCAATAATAATTTATACCGGTACATTCTTGATCAAAACTCATACAAGTTCAAGTATATTGGCCCCCAAATAAATGCTCAACATTGTTGTGTAACTATAAATTTAGGCAGAGATGCACGTGCAACTCTATGAAACATCACAAAAAGCGCGTGTCATCTTCTCTACTCTTTATTCCTATCGTATTCATGTGTATTGCTGATTGCTCTATTTTCTGAAGGCGCATAACAGAAGATTGGCTCTGTCTTCTAAACCTGAGTGTGCAACAGAGGTTTCTATGTAGGACATTGTTAGTGAGTGCAGTGAACCAACATGTGCACAGATAATTCTTTTAAAAAACAGTTGCATAGAGAATAATCTGAAACTGGATTGTCGCTAGCTCATCACATGAATATTATTGTAAAATACATTCTTGAATCTTTTTTGTCTTGTAACTATAATCTATAGATTGTAAAACTTATTTAGGTTCAGCACTGAAGGTCAACAAAAGAAGGGGAAATTAAGTTTATGCAGTAAGAAGCAATGTTGTATATGCTTCAACATATGTGCTTGTTACAATCAATCATTGTACTGGAAGTTATTTCTTTCTGTACATCAGCTCTTCTGATCTCCACACGAAAAAATATCTATCGGAATTGCATGATTTCGCCAAGTCCTGGAGGGCCACCACTGCGACTGAAGCAATTCTGAAGAAGAGGACCTGGTTAAGGAAATAGGGTTCTTGCACGCACAATTCACCAAATATAATCGATGGCCACATCACTGGCCTCAGTAGGCAGCAACGAAGGGAAGTTGCTTCCACGCGAAGAGAATAAACCGACAATCACACGAACAAGGAGCAGCGGTAAAAAGAATGCAGCGCCGAAGAACTCGTCACATGAATATTTTTCTAAGATATCCTCTTGAAGTTTTGCACTGAAGACTATAGGGCTACACACTTAATCAGCTTCAGTACTGAAGATCAATGGTCCTGTTAGGTTCTGAAAATGCAAGAAAATTAGGTCTCTGCTTAAAGGAAAAATGCTGACAATATGCTTCGGCACATGTGTTTGTGACAATCAATCAATCATGGAACTGAAAGCAATTACGAAAAGAATCTCTGCCAGAATGGCATGGTTTTGCCAATCGTATCATTATCAGATGCCAAGGCCTCAAGGGACACCACTGAGACTGAAAGAAATTTTGAAAATGGCCGGTGAAGAAAATAATACGGCTATCAGAAGCACCAAAATGCAATGAGTGGTATTGTGAGTGGTCAGTACCACTGTACCTGTATCAGTAGACGGTAACAAAAGGAAATTTGCTTCCATGTGAAGGGATGAGCTACCAACAAAGCAGCACATCGGGTCTCTGCAACTGCAAGCAGTACACTACAGGGAGCATCAGAAAAATAGATGGAACATTACATCCATTCCATGTACAGAAGTTCCAGAGACCACTATTAATGAAACCAAAACCCGTTTCTTTAAGCAGCAAAGTTAAGAGATTGGCAAGGGGTAGTAATATGTCCAATGGCAGGTGCAAAGTTCAGAGATTGGCAAAAACTGTGCCAACAGATATAATGCATTATCTGGATCCCAAAACAACCACGTCATTGCAATCTGCATATGATGCGATTATTCAAGATCCGTTTTCTGATATATTCATTTAGTTCAATGTGCAAATCGGGACATATACCTGGATTGGCCGACCGGAGCCGCCGGCGGGCGAGCAGAAGGAATCCATGTCGCCCCTCTTCTTTTCTCTCCATAGCACCTTCTCTTTCTCCCCCGTATCTTCTTCCGAGGAGGCCGAGCCGCCATGGCCATGGAGCGCCGCAGCCGGCGGCCTCCACTACGCACCGCCGCGCTCAACCCTGATCTGATCCGCCTCGCCTCATCGTCCGCTGTTTCCACGCCGTTCCCCGCCTCAAGTGTTGCTGCTGGCGACAAGAGTTTTCATCAAAACCATCTAAAAGAACAAGGCAAATTAAGAGTTAAACAACTGGATTTTTAGTCACCACTTGCCGAACGAAATGGCAAAAAAAAACTATCTGCAAATAAAATTGACATAAAATATCGGTCGTACCGTGGCTGTAGGTGCGCCACCTGCCACCACGCAAGGAGGAGGCATGCCCTGCCGCATGCCCTATCGCCATCGGGTCAGGCGATAGGCAGAACATAGCAACTTTCGGCGCGCCCGTGTGCAAGGCACAACAGAACCATTAGCTCCATCCATGGTACTGAAATCTGTTCTCGTGCCCTGTAGTATGTGTTAAACTGGTAAAAGGGAAATGAAAGCTCTATACCATTGTACATAATAAAGAATTTTGTGCAACAGCAGTGGAAAATGGGCATGTATGTCTAGATACAATAGCATATCATGCAAAAAAATAAGTAAACATATACTTGTTGTTTAGTCTATAGATTCTGGTATGGTCCTATGCTATTTTCCTTTGCTTAGCATGATGTAGTATGGGTGTTGGTTGACTCTCGGCATCTAAGCTTTAGTACACCTTCTTTCCCATGGACATTTTTTCTGTAATTCTCTCGAATATATAGATCTCTAATCTACGGCTAGTAGTTGTACCACCATCTCCACATGGTTCTTCGCAGACTGGGAGCTTTGGTGACCAAGATTATATTGGAACCAAGCGGAGCTTATTCATGGATGTTCATGTCTTTCAAATGTGTTAACTTATATTCCTGAATACATTGGTATAACTATCTCTAAACAACGGTAGTGGGAGTACACATTATTCCCGATGGATAGTTTTTTTGTAAGAATCTCCATCATAGAGACCTCTAATCTACAACTAGTAGTTGTACCACCGTCTCCAGATGGTTCTTCTCAGTCTGGGAGCTTTGCAGACCAATATTACATTGGAACCAAGTGGAGATTATTCATAGATGTTCATCTTAGCTGGAATAGTGGAACTCAAACCAACCTTCAGTCCATAAATCTTGTTTGACTCTATACATGGTCCAGATTAGCTCCTACTAAAAATTAAAATATTAGGTTTACCTCTGCAATTTCTGCTTGCTGCAACTTTTGTGCTTATGAAGAGGAGCCTCAAGTGTTGCTGCTGGCAACAAGAGTTTTCATCACAACCATATAAAAGAACAAGGCAAATTAAGAGTCAAACAACTCGATTTTTAGTTACCACCTCCTAACGAAATGGCCAAAAGAAAACTATTTGCAAATAAAATTGACATAAAAAAATCAGTCGAACCATGACGGCAGGTGCGCCAGCCGACGCTTGCAGCTGTCACCATGCGAGGAGGCAGCATGCCCTGCCGCATGCCATGTCTCCATCGGGTCACGCGATAGGCAGCACATAGCAGCTTTCGGCGCCCGTGTGCAAGGCACAACAGAACCATTAGCTCCATCCATGGTACTGGTATCTGTCTGGTAAAAGGGAAATGAAAACTCTATACCATTGTACATAATAAAAAATTTTGTGCAACAACAATGGAAAATGGGCATGTATATCTAGATACAATAGCATATCATGCAAAAAAATAAGTAAACATGTACTTGTTGTTTAGTCTATAGATCTGGTATAGTCTTATGCTATTTTTCTTTGCTTAGCATGATGTAGTATGGGTGTTGGTTGACTCTCGGCATCTAAGCTTTAGTACACCTTCTTCCCCATGGACATTTTTTCTGTAATTCTCTCGAGTATATAGATCTCTAATCTACGGCCAGTAGTTGTACCACCATCTCGACATGGTTCTTCGCAGACTAGGAGCTTTGGCGACCAAGGGAACCAAGCGGAGCTTATTCATGGATGTTCATGTCTTTCAAATGTGTTAACTTATATTCCTGAATACGTTGGTATAACTATCTCTAAACAAGAGTAGTGGGAGTACACATTCTTCCCCATGGACAGTTTTTCTATAAGAATCTCCATCATATAGACCTCTAATCTACAACCAATAGTTGTACCACCATCTCCAAATGGTTCTTCTCAGTCTGGGAGACTTGCAGACCAATATTACATTGGAACCAAGTGGAGCTTATTCATGGATGTTCATGTCTTTCAAATGTGTTAACTTGTATTCCTAAATATGTAGGTATAACTATCTGTGAACAACAGTAGTGGGATAGTATTCGAGAAAGAAAAACAGTAGTGGGATTCATAAACAAATAAACTTTGCTTCTTCTCAAATTATTTTGAATTGGATATAGCAATAATCAGATATTGTAAAAAATATGTAACTCATTTGTTATGTAAGCATGACGAACTATGCAAATTAGAGTCGCTTGGTGAAAATTGAAGAGGCCAATAATACTTTGTATTGTACGCTACAGATAATTACTAAAACGATCAATTTCATCTTCTATTCAGTATAAAATTAGCGATCTGGAAGAGGATCTATACCTAACTTTGCAACAAAAAGGGCCCACGGACATTGAAACTCCCCGTCCAATATGAATTTAATGACGTAGAGAACAACAACAAGGAGAAGAAGGCATGGCCTATACTTTTAACTGTAAGTAGGAACTGTGGAGTAATTTCATCCATATTATAGAATTTAGATACATTGCACCCAAAAAGTATATCACGCTTATGTTACTTTCAGTCAACAAATTCAATACATGAATTGCTAAGTGATTCCAATTGTCAGAAACCTCTACTGCAGGGTTGCCTATTTCAGGTGGGCAGGACATACGTACCCCCCGAAGGTAATGTAGGGCACTTACTCCATCGCTTCACTTTGCGCTCGTGCTCGCGTAGGTGAGTCTGCAGTCGTACCCACTCCTCAAGGGATAGCTGCAGCAGCAGCTCCTCCAACGATGGCGCAATAAACGGCGGAAACTCCTATCTAATGGAATCCAGCCCAGACTCCATCAGTGATTTGGAGAACACGCCCACTGAAGGTGATCTGTAGAAGGTATATGCCATTATTAAGTTTACAGAAGATATTCAAAATAATAGGGCAACAAACAATTCGCTGCAGTTTGTATTAACAATGACAGCAGCCACTTATCCTACTAAAAGTAGTGCAGCTCCAGCGTTATATATACAACCAATAGAATTACCTAACACACAGGAGGTAGTTAAAAAGACCGCACGCATCCAACTGTACATATTTTTTTTACAGCCAACTGCAATTACCAATTGCTAAAATCACCAGAGGTAACAATTGCGCAACAGATTAAGGACGGTTACTGCAATCAGCGCTGAAACAGCAACAGGTATTTAGATCGCTTAAATCGTGGCATTGATAACAAATGAAAACTAACAAATAAAAAAACAAATGAAAAGTAGAACCAACCCTAGTTCATGATCGACTTGTCTGTTCCAAAGACGTGCGTGCAGATCTGAGGTACGCGGGGAAGAGAGTTTACGTCGTCATGGGAGCGTGGGTGGCGTGGGTAGCTGTGGGGAACTGACGCGGCGGACATCCGGACGATAGGCCAGCGATCCGGCAACGAGAGCTCCCCTGATTTGGTTTAGGTTTTGGGTCTAGTGGTGTGAACTACGCGCACGCACGCACCGAGAGAGAGAGAGAGAGCTTGTGCGAGAGAGAGAGAGATGGGGACCGTACCGGATCTAAAGAAAAATGAAACTAGGCTGCGAGAAATCCATCGACGGCGGCTCAGATCCCGCGCCGGAACCCGCTGCTCGGTCCCCAGCCCGCACGGCCGCGGACGCCTCCCGCACCGGCGGCAGCCCCGAGGGGCCTCCAAGCCGATGCCCGGTCCGGCGCGGCGGGAGGGGCTGGCCGGCGCCGGCGGCTCCCTCCATCATCGCCGCCGTCTGGGGAGGGACGCGACCCCAGCCAACGCACGCGATCAGCGACCACGGCAAGCGGGACGGGCGTGGCGACAGGATTCAGACAGATCCGAGTAGAGCGCTCGCATTGCACGCAGCCATGCCGCTAGTGGCCTCTCGCAGCCGGACTGGTCCGAGCTAGCTAGCTAGGGGCTCGTCGCCGGCGGGAGAAGGGGAAAGGAGGGGAGGCGGCGCCGGTGGGAGAAGGGGAAAGGAGGGGAGGCGGCGCCGGCGGTGGAGTGGAGGCCACGACGGTGGCTGCACGTGGCGGCTAGGGTTCCCGTGGGGGGAAGCAGGTGCGTTCGTGGGTTGTGTGTCTTTTTTTTTTTGCGTTTTGACGGGTTTGGATGGGAGAGGCAGTGCGTGGGAGGGCGATCGCACGTGGGAATGAACGTTTTTTTTGTATTGAACCGTTTGGTGTGGTTATTTAATCGCCTGGTTTATGAAGGGATGAAAAAAATCGGTGGAAATGCTAGCGGGAGGAAGTGGGGAGGTGGGATCGAGAGGTCGAACCATCGCTCTGGTTGAACCATCACGACGGCACATCCCCCTTTAATAGTAGAGATTACTCCACACGTCGACCGTTATCCAGCATGCATCTAGTGTATTGAGTTCATAAGAACAGAGTAACTCCTTAAGCAAGATGACATGATGTAGATGGACAATCTAAAATCTATGATGAAAACCCATCTTGTTACCCTTGATGGCAACAACATGATGCGTGCCTTGCTGCCCCTTCTGTCACTGGGAAAGGTCACCGCACGGTATGAACCCAAAACCAAGCACTTCTCCCATTGCAAGAATCATAGAGCTAGTTCGCCAAACAAAACCCAAGACTCGGAGAGACTTACAAGGATATCAAATCATGCATATAAGAAATCAGCAAAGACTCAAATATAATTCATAGATAATCTGATCACAAATCCACAATTCATCGAATCTCGACAAACACACCGTCAAAGAGGATTACATCGCATAGATCTCCATGAAGATCATGGAGAACTTTGTATTGAAGATCCGAGAGAGAGAAGAAGCCATCTAGCTACTAACTACGGACTCGTAGGTCTGAAGTAGACTACTCACGAGTCACTGGAGAGGCAATGATGTTGATGTAGAAGCCCTCCAGCTCCAAAGTCCCCTCCGACAGGGCACCGGGAAGGGTCTCCAGATGAGATATCGCGGAAACGGAAGCTTGCGGCGGCGGAAAAGTGGTTTCGTGGACACCCTGATTTTTTCTGGGATTTTAGGGTATATATAGGCCAAAGAGCTAGGGTAGGGGAGCTCCAGGGAGGCCACAAGCCTGGTAGCCGCGGGCCCCCTGGCCGCGGCTACAGGGCTTGTGGGATCCCTGTGGGCCTCCTGCCTTGGCCCTCAAGTCCCCCGATCTTCTTCTGTTCTAGAAAAATTCATTTCGGGGATTTTATTCCGTTTGGACTCCGTTCCAAAATCAGATCTGAAAAGAGTTAAAAACACAGAAAAAACAGGAACTAGCACTTGGCACTGAATTAATAAGTTAGTCCCAAAAAAGATATAAAAGGTATATAAAACATCCAAAGTTGACAAGATAACATCATGAAACCATCAAAAACTATAGATACGTTTGAGACGTATCACCTCACCAGCCCACTAAGGGCTGGTGCGCCACCCTAGGGCTATTGGGCTCACTCCTGGGTGGGTGGCCCCCTCCCGGTGAATACCCGGAACCCATTCGTCACTCCCGGTACACTCCCGGTATTGCCCGAAATCTTTCCGGTGACCAAATGAAACCATCCTATATATCAATCTTCATTTCTGGACCATTCCGGAAACCTCATGATGTCCGTGATCTCATCCGGGACTCCTAACAACCTTCGGTCACCAACATATATAACTCAACTATACTAAATCGTCACCGAACCTTAAGTGTGCAGACCCTGCGGGTTCGAGAACTATGCAGACATGACCCGAGACACTCCTCGGTCAATATCCAATAGCGGGACCTGGATGTCCATATTGGATCCTACATATTCTACGAATATCTTATCGGTTGAACCTCTGTGCCAAGGATTCATATAATCCCGTATAACATTCCCTTTGTCCTTCGGTATGTTACTTGCCCGAGATTTGATCGTTACCGGCGATTCTCTTTACTCGTTCCGTAATACAAGACCCCGTGACTAACACTTGAGTCACATTGCTTGCAAGGCTTATATGTGATGTTGTATTACCGAGTGGGCCCCGAGATACGTCTCCGCCACACGGAGTGACAAATCCCAGTCTTGATCCATGCTAACTCAATGGACACCTTCGGAGATACCTGTAGAGCACCTTTATAGTCACCCAGTAACGTTGTGACGTTTGATACACACAAGGTATTCCTCCGGTGTCAGTGAGTTACATGATCTCATGGTCATAGGAATGAATACTTGACACGCAGAAAACAATAGCAACAAAATGACACGAACATGCTACGTTTATAATTTGGCTCTTGTCCATCACATCATTCTCCTAATGATGTGATCCAGTTATCAAGTGACAACACTTGCATATGGTCAGAAAACCTTAACCATCCTTGCTCAACTGGCTAGCCAACTACAGGCTTACTAGGGACATTGTTTTGTCTACAGATCCAAACATGTATCTATGCTTTCATTCAATACAATTATAGCATGGATAATAAACGATTATCTTGAAACAGGAAATATAATAATAACTATTTTATCATTGCCTCTAGGGCATATTTCCAACAGAAACATGCAAAAGAGAATCATGAATCACATGGCAAGCACATTTAAGTCCAATGCACTTCCTATGCATAGGGATTTTGCATGCAAACAATTTATTGTAACAAGAATCAATTTCCATAGGAAGGCAAAACAAGCATAACTTCAAAACTTTGAACACATAGGAATGAAATTTGATATTATTGCAATACCTATAAGCATATGTTCCTCCCTCATAATAATGTTCAGTAGAATCATGAAGGAATTCAACAATATAACTTTCACATGAAGCATTATCTTCATGATCCACAAGCATAGAAAATTCATTACTCTATCTATAAGCAAACTTCTTATACATAATAGTGGGAGTATCATAAGAGACCCGAATACTATAAGTTGTTTCCTCATTAAAATAATAATATTCAGAAAAAGGGTATTCATAATTATGCCAAGTTTTATAATAATAATCCTCACTACTTTTTATAACATAAGTATCATCACAATAATCATCATAAGTAGGAGGCATGCAATCATCATAACAAATTTGATCATTCAAAGTAAGGGGACTAAAAATATCATCTTCATTAAGCATATCATCCCCAAGCATGGGACAAACATTAATTGCAGCAAATATATTCTCAAACATGTCATTCTTATCAAGCATAGCATCCCCAAACTTGTGGGTTTGCATATCATTAGCATAATCACTCTTATGATCAATAGCAAGAATGACACCAATAGTATACAATTATTATTATCATAGTTTTCCAAGTTGGTGCTAAAAAGATTTTCAAGATTGTAAGAAGTATCATTATCTTCCCAATCATAACTATCGTAACAAGTAATAGGCATAACAACGTCATCAAGTGTATCATCGTCGTCAATACAATAGGATTCATTCTCAACAATGATAGGAGCAATATTATTTGAGAGAGTTACCTTTTTACCTCTACTTTTTCTTCTTTTCTTTTTATCCAATTTAATCAATTTTCCAAGATTCGTATTAATGAGGTTGGTTGGATAAGAAGCTCCTTCACCTGTTTCATTACAAGAGACAATGGGAGGGAAAGTGAAAATATGTACCCTTTCATTAGTATTCCTTTTTTATTCTATTAGTTTTCTTGACTTTCTATAGTTGGCAATATAAGCATTCTAGGGACTAATATGTCAAGCGCAGAACCTAAAACAACTAGGCTCACCTATGTACACCAACAACTTATGATGAGAAAGATAAACAACCAAGTGATAGCAAGATATATAACATGAAACAATATGACTATCACAAAGTAAAGTGCATAAGTAAAGGGCTCGAGTAAGAGATAACCGAGGCACGCGGAAACGATGATGTATCCCGAAGATCACACCCTTGCGGATGCTAATCTCCGTTTGAAGCGGTGTGGAGGCACAATGCTCCCCAAGAAGCCACTAGGGACACCGTATCTCCTCACGTCCTCGCACAATGAAAGATGTCGTGATTGCACTAAGGGACCCTTGAGGGTGGTCACTCAACTCGTACAAACAAGGTTGAGGAAATCTCCAAAACTTAATTGTAGGCTTCCAACAACACCATGAAGCTTCACCACAATGGATTGTGGCTCCGACATGACCTCAAATTCTCGGGGCAATCTTCACAACTTAATTGGAGAACCCGACACTTTCCCTGAGCTTTACACCACTATGATTAAGCTTCGAGGCACCACCAAGCTTCCACGACGCCTAAACACCCAAGAAGAACAAGCTCTAGGGTACGAAGCACCGAAGAGTACTAAGCTTGTCAAACTTCACTTCGGCGTATCATCGTGGAGAACTCAAACCGATGCAACTAATGCAATGGCAAGAACACACAAAGTGGTCAAGTAACTCACACTAAAATCCCTCCACAACAACAAAAGCTATGGAGGAATATGAGAGGAAGAACAAGGAGCTCCCCATGAACTCCAAGGGGTTTCCCTCATGAAGAGGAGAAAGTGATTAGGGTTTAGGGTTTAGGGTTTAGGATAGGTGCGATTTGATCCTGCGTTTGTTGATACACCAAGTCCTCAAACTATGATGATTTGTTCGTCTTCTTCCCCTGGCTAGATGGGGAAATCTGCCTATTGGTTGCCTTGCCTTGCACACACAAAAATACTCTACCCCAGTCAATATTATTGCAAAAACTAATTACTATACTCCAACCAGGTTTATTGCAAAAACTAATTCCTATACTCCAATCAGAATTATTGCAAAAACTAATTCCTCTACTCCAATCAGGCTTTTTTGCTTCCGTGAATTCTTGTTTTCGTGTATTAAATCGCAAGATCAGAAACTTGAAGAAAAAATCATAGTCTAACAGTCTACATTCAAAATTCAAAATAGAGGGCTAACCTTAATAGAAAAAAAATCATGAAAATTCATGTAGATCCCAAATTGACGAGGACTAACCCGGCAACCTCGCGCTCGTGCTCGTGATGTACGTGTGCATCTCCCGCTGTGCATCTCCTAATGCGCTTCCAGCAACTCCTTCACGAACCCGTCCACCATCGCCTTGATTTTAACCATGTGCTCTTGAGAACCAGATCAAGAAGATCGAGGGAGACGAGGCTGGAGGGGGTGGAGTTCGCGACCAGAGATGAAGAGGGCACGAGCACGGGTGAGGGCGACGGTGGCGGTGGCAACCCTAGCTGGAGTAGTAGAAGAGAAAAGAGAGATGACATGTGCGAGGGGTTCACCAGGCATGAACAATCCCCCCTTGATGACGTGGACAACGTGAGAGAACACCCCTGATGCGTAGCTTACTGTGCTTGATGATACACATCAATCAACCCTAGTGTCACATAGGTACTTCAATGTCACCTTAAGTATCCATGGGTTAATTATTCGACATGCATCAAACAATTTCAGATTCATCATATTTGACATCCAACACAAAGAACTTCAAAGGGTACCCAAGATTTCTATCAGAGAAAATAAGACAAGAACGTGTATCAACCCATATGCATAGATTAACCCATTATCACCACGGAAATCCACAAGTTGAGTACCAAAACATATATAAATGAATCGATAGAACACCCCATTATCATCACAAGTATCCACATGCAAGACATACATCAAGTGATCTCAAATCCAATATTCAATCTGGCATAACCAAACTTCAAGAGAAAGATTCAATTTATCACAACAAGATAGCAAGGGACGAACACCATATGATCCAAGTATATTAACATAGCCCATGATACATCAAGATTATGATATCTCAAGAACACAAGAGAGAGAGAGATCAAAGACATAGTTACTGGTACATACCCTCAGCCCCGAGGGTGAACTACTCCCTCCTCGTCATGGACACCACCGGGATGATGAAGATGGCCTCCGGTGATGGTTCCCCCTTCGGCATGGTGCCGCAGTAGGGCTCCATATGAGTTTTCTACACTACAGAGGCTTGCGGCGGTGAAGTAGAAGTTATTGGTCAACTTCTGGATGTTTCCCAATATATAGAATTTTCCAGCGTTGGCATCACGTCAAACGGAGCCACGAGATGGCCCCAAGACAACACGACACGTCCATGGGGGTGGCTGTGCCTAGTTGTCTTGGCACAAACAGAGTCCCTCCTCCAGTGCTTTTTGCTCTCGTATTTCTTATTTGTTTCAAAAAAAACATCAAAAGGCTTCGAGCGATTTCGAGAACTTTTTTCTACACAAAACAACACCACAATAATTTATCTAAAAACAACATCAGTTCAGGTTAGTTTCTATTAAATTATATGAAGTGCATCAAAATCATATAAAAATATTGTAAAAATAGGTAAATATAACATGAATACTTCATAAATTATCGATACGTTGTAAATATACCAACCTCCTATGTGCCGCTTATTATAACAAACAACCGACGTTTCGCACAAGGGGAGTCCCGCCGCATAGACCAGGCCACGTAGTCGCAGCCACACACGTGCATGAAAAAAATCTAGAAAATGCTCAGCACTAAGCATACAAACTCACAACCAGTAGCCTTAAGGAAGCATGTAGCAACAAAAATGGAAGTGCTGGTTGTATCTTACAATAAAGCCGCGAGAACCTTTAAGAATTAACAGAAGCGACATATTAGAATATTTTTCAAAATATTTCTTCAAAATTTCCAATAATTGTATTTTTTGTGATAATTTTTAACAAATAAAATTTTGGTGTACAATGTTTGAGTTAGTGAATAAATTTAAAACATGCAAAACATTTTAGAATTTGTAAAGAGATTTGAAAAAAGGGTACAATATTGAATTATTGATTTTTATTAAATAAGCATTTTTGAATTTTGTAAACAAAATTGTAAAGTTGGAATATTTTTTAAAAATTCAACCTTTTTCGAAAACCTGACTTAAAAAATATACATATTTTGAATTTGTAAAAAAATAATGACAAGATGTTTTTTTTGAAAATTGAAGCATTTTTTAAATTGTTGACAGAACCATGAAAACATGAACAATTGTTAAAGATTCTGATTTTTCAAACAAACACGAACATGAAAACAAGAATTTTTTTCAAATGCACAAATAGAATTAAAATGCTATGAGAGGAACATAATGCTATAACAAATGCAAAATTAAAAAGTTGTGAAAGCCCCTGCTAGAAGGTACCCAACATTGATTAGGATGTTTTTAGGAGGTTCCCAAAACCGGATTCCGTATCGCGTACGTTATCTCGTAAATGGGCCTGGCCATCTCATTTGCTAGGTTGCTCGCTTTGTGTGAATCAGCGACAATCTGTCGTAGAGGGTGGCAAATAACTTATAGCCAGTCTTCCTTCGGGTCTAAAATTAGGTTGGAGAAAAGAAGGGGGAGCTCGGAGAGCCGGGAGCAACTAGTTAGGGAGCACTCCCTCGCGAGCCTTTCAGCGATCGCTTCCGCGCGCCGCCACTTGGCGCGTTTTCAGCAGCCGCCACGTGTCGCGCTCTGAGCGTTTCCTTCGGATTTTGTTTTTTTTATTTTTTCGCACACGTTTTCGCCTTCTTTGAGTGGTTTTTTCGATTTTTTTAGTGTTATGTTTTTTCACCGGTCTTTCATAACTTTTGGACAAAAAAATTATATATATTTTTTTTGCGAAAAAAGGGTTTTTTTTTACGCGAATTTACTTTTTGACGAGAGGCACGGTTTTGCTTCAGCAAAAGGCATGATTTTGCCTTCGCGAGAGGCACAACCGTGGCTCTCGCAATGGAAAAGAACACGTTTTCATTTTTTTACGAGAGACACGGTTTTACTTTCACGAAAGGCACGATTTTGCCTTTAGGAAAGGCACGCCCGTGCCTTTCGGAAAGGAAAAAAACGCTTTTTCTGTTTTTTTACGAGAGGCACGGTTTTGTTTCCGCGAAAGGCACGGCTTTGCCTCCGCGAGAGGCACGCCTGTGCCTCTTCCGAAAGGAAAAAAAACGCATTTTCTGTTTTTTTTTGCTTTCGCGAGGGGCACGGTTTTGCTTCCGCGAAAGGCACAGTTTTGCTTCCGCGAAAGGCACGGTTTTTTCCTTTGCGAGAGGCACGCCCGTGCCTCTTCCGAAAAGGGAAAAAATGCAGTTTTTGCTCTCTTTTTTTCCCGCGAGAGGCACGGTTTTGCTTACGTGAGAGGCACGGTTTTGCCTTTGCGAGAGGCACGACCCATGCCTCTCGGAAAGGAAAAAAAACGCGTTTTCTGTTTTTTCTATCGCGTGAGGCACGGTTTTTTCGTCCGGTTTTTCTTCCGGTTTTTTCATAAAAAAGTACGTCAAAACCTATCAACATGGAATCTAGTTTTGAAGATCTTGACACGAGAAAGTCAACGGTGAAAACGGTTCGAGATTTGAACGCACGGTTTAGGAGATAAAACATTTTGAAAATACGGATCTACGAAAAAAGGGAAAACTCCCAGGTTGCGACAAGTGGCACGCATGCAGTGTGCCACTTATCACAACCTGTGATGGTGGGAGTAATCGTTGGAAGGTGTATTCGCTAACTAGTGATTTCGGGAGAACCGGCGCCCGCACGCCCTGCAAAACGGGCTGCTCAGTTCCAGGGTGGATTTTATCTTTAAAAAACCAAAAAAGAAAAAAAAAGTGAACAAGAAGTTCATAAAAGCGAAAAATGATTCACAAATTGTAAAATAAAAGTAACGAATTTGAAAAATTCAATGTGATCTAAAAATAAGTTCATAAATTTTTAATAAGTTCAAGGATTTTGATAATTAGTTGATGAATTTGAAAAAAGTTTATAAAAAATTCGTTGAACTGAAAACAAAAGTTAACAAATCTTAAAAGGCGCACGGATCCTCTTGCTCCTGTGTCGCACTACCAGCCATTGGGCCACCATCCAGCTCGTGTTACACTAATAAGTCGCAACCTTATTAAAGAACAAGAGCAGGTTTTTGACTGGCTTGTCAGTTATTTTCTTGTTTTCACTGGTATTTCATTATTTCTTTTATCTATTTTTACTGGATTTTTTTTGTTTCTTCTTCTTTTTCACTATTTTTGTTTTTCGTTTTCTTTGTTTTTTTTTCATTTTTCACTGTGTTACTTTTGTTTCCTCTCGGGTTTTCATTTTTTTTCTATACACATTTTTAGCATATATCTAATATATTTTTAATACACTTTTAGTATGTTAACAAAAATCGATATACATTTACCATTTTTAAAATAATTGATTAACATTTTTGAAATATTATATAAATATTTTTGTTATAGATGGTCAACATATTTTATACACATTAATTTTTTTAATCCTTGATTAACATTTTATGGATACATTGTGAACTTTCTTTTCGATACACATTTACCCTTTATACCAAAGGCTTGATTTAGTTTTCTATACAAGTTTTAATTCTTTTGAATGCATGGTCAACATTTTTATACACATTTAACATATTTCCAATGTTTGATTAACATTTTCGAATACAGCTTATACATTTTGTAAATATATGGTAAACATTTGAAAATTTTAAATGCTTGATTAATATTTTCCAAAAAATTATATTAAAATATATATTCTTGGAATAATATTTTTTAAAATACATGACCAATTGTTTTACACATGTTATTTATATAAATTTTATACCTTTTATATATACATGGGTTACATTTTCTCTATGTATATTTCACATTTTTAAATGCCTTTTAAACATTTTCTGTAATGCTTTATGTATATTCATTTATAATATTTGGAAGTAGAATAAAAGTAAAAAGTTAAATAAAAAATGTGGTAAAGAGGTAGTGGCCTCCCGTGTGCAGTACTGGTCCATACGTTTGCGAGACTGTAGATGTTTCATTGAGTCGGAAGGTTGCCTCGCCACCATCTCTAGCCGTCCCCCCTCCCCCCCCGGGTGTGAAATAGCACCGTCTCGGGCGCATCGGTGAAAAAATTGCTGGGGGGAGGGTTCCCAGTCGCCCCTAGCTGTCGATTTTGGTTCATTTTTAGCGTAAATTGGCCCATTTTCGACACACAATGGACCAATTTTGGCCCATATTCGACCTGCTTTAGCACAAATTGAAATGATCCTTTATTTTTTTAACATATAGTTCATCACAGAAATCAATACAAATCAAAAATAGTTCAACAAATCAATACAAATCAAAATAGTTCAACGAATAAAACTCATAATTCATCACACATCAAGCTAGCCCTTGAGCCTCCATAGGTGCTCCATCAAATCGTCCTGCAGTTGTTGATTCACCTGTGGGTCTCAGATCTGCTCACGCATGTTGAGGAAGGCAATCCAGGTTGCCGGTAGCTGGTGATCAACTTGGACAAGAGGACTCTGCCTATAATATGGTTAAGTGTCAAACACTAGCTCTTCCTGCTCGTTCTCAAATAATCATGTTGTGCAAGATGACACAACAAGTCATGACTTCCCACATTAGATCTTTCGACCAGGTCTGAGCGAGGTACCGGGCAACAGCAAAACAAGATTGGAGCACACCAAATGCCCGCTCGACATCCTTCTTAGAAGCTTCTTGACGCATGGCGAAGTAGGAGTTCTTGTTGGAAATATGCCCTAGAGGCAATAATAAATTAGTTATTATTATATTTCTTTGTTCATGATAATCGTTTATTATCCATGCTATAATTGTATTGATTGGAAACACAGTGCATGTGTGGATACATAGACAAAAGACTGTCCCTAGTAAGCCTCTAGTTGACTAGTTCGTTAATCAAAGATGGTCAAGGTTTCCTGACCATAGGAAAGTGTTGTCACTTGATAACGGGATCACATCATTAGGAGAATCATGTGATGGACTAGACCCAAACTAATAGACGTAGCATGTTGATCGTGTCATTTTGTTGCTACTGTTTTCTGCGTGTCAAGTATTTGTTCCTATGACCATGAGATCATATAACTCACTGACACTGGAGGAATGCTTTGTGTGTATCAAACGTCGCAACGTAACTGGGTGACTATATATAAAGATGCTCTACAGGTATCTCCGAAGGTGTTCGTTGAGTTAGTATGGATCGAGACTGGGATTTGTCACTCCGTGTGACGGAGAGGTATCTCGGGGCCCACTCGGTAATACAACATCACACACAAGCCTTGCAAGCAATGTGACTTAGTGTAAGTTGCGGGATCTTGTATTACGGAACGAGTAAAGAGACTTGCCGGTAAACGAGATTGAAATAGGTATACGGATACTGACGATCGAATCTCGAGCAAGTAACATACCGAAGGACAAAGGAAATGACATACGGGATTATATGAATCCTTGGCACCGAGGTTCAAACGATAAGATCTTCGTAGAATATGTAGGATCCAATATGGGCATCCAGGCCCCGCTATTGGATATTGACCGAGGAGTCACTCGGGTCATGTCTACATAGTTCTCGAACCCGCAGGGTCTGCACACTTAAGGTTCGACGTTGTTTTATGCATATTTGAGTTATATGGTTGGTTACCGAATGTTGTTCGGAGTCCCGAATGAGATCACGGACGTCACGAGGGTTTCCGGAATGGTCCGGAAACGAAGATTGATATATAGGATGACCTCATGTGATTACCGGAAGGTTTTTCGGAGTTACCGGGAATGACGAATGGGTTCCGGGTGTTCACCCGGGGGGGGGGGGGGGGCAGCCCATCCCGAGGAAGCCCATAGGCCTTGGGGGTGGCGCACCAGCCCTTGGTGGGCTGGTGGCACAGCCCAAGAAGGCCCTATGCGCCATAGATAGAAAATCAAAGAGAAAAGAAAAAAAAGGAGGTGGGAAAGGAGAGAAGGACTCCACCTTCCAATCCTAGTTGGACTAGGATCGGAGGAGGACTCCTCCCTTGGTGGCGCAGCCCTTGGGGCTCCTTGAGCCTCAAGGCAAGCCTCCCCTCCCCTCCTCCTATATATATGGAGCTATTAGGGCTGATTTGAGACAACTTTTGCCACGGCAGCCCGACCACATACCTCCACAGTTTTACCTCTAGATCGCGTTTCTACGGAGCTCGGGCGGAGCCCTGCTGAGATTAGATCACCACCAACCTCCGAAGCGCCGTCACGCTGCCGGAGAAATCATCTACCTCTCCATCTCTCTTGCTGGATCAAGAAGGCCGAGATCATCATCGAGCTGTACGTGTGCTGAACGCGGAGGTGTCGTCCGTTTGGCACTAGATCGGAGCGGATCGTGGGATGGATTGCGGGACAGTTCGTGGGACGGTTCGCGGGGCGGATCGAGGGACGTGAGGACGTTCCACTACATCAACCGCGTTTCTTAACGCTTCTGCTGTGCGATCTACGAGGGTACGTAGATCGGAAATCCCCTCTCGTAGATGGACATCACCATGATAGGTCTTCGTGCGCGTAGGAAATTTTTTGTTTCCAATGTGACGTTCCTCAACAGTGGCATCATGAGCTAGGTTCATGCGTAGATGTAATCTCGAGTAGAACACAAAAGTTTTTGTGGGCAGTGATGTGCGTCTTGCTGCCCTCCTTAGTGTTTTCTTGATTCCGCGGTATTGTTGGATTGAAGCGGCTTGGACTGACATTACTCGTACGCTTACGAGAGACTGGTTTTCTTCGCTATGAGTAACTCCGTTGCTCAAAGATGACTGGCAACTGTCGGTTTCTCCAACTTTAGTTGAATCGGATTTAACCGAGGAGGTCCTTGGATGAGTTTAAATAGCAATTCATATATCTCTATTGCGGTGTTTGTGTAAGTAAGATGCGATCCTACTAGATACCCATGGTCACCATGTAAAACATGCAACAACAAATTAGAGGACGTCTAACTTGTTTTTGCAGGGTATGCTTGTGATGTGATATGGCCAACGATGTGATGTGATATATTGGATGTATGAGATGATCATGTTGTAATAGTTAATATCGACTTGCACGTCGATGGTACGGCAACCGGCAGGAGCCACAGGGTTGTCTTTAAACTAACGTTTGTGCTTGCAGATGCATTTACTATATTGCTAGGACGTAGCTTTAGTAGTAATAGCATGAGTAGCACGACAACCCCGATGGCGACACGTTGATGAAGATCATGATGATGGAGATCATGGTGTGACGCCGGTGACAAGAAGATCGTGCCGGTGCTTTGGTGATGGAGATCAAGAAGCACATGATGATGGCCATATCATGTCACTTATGAATTGCATGTGATGTTAATCCTTTATGCACCTTATCTTGCTTAGAACAACGGTAGCATTATGAGGTGATCTCTAAGTAAAATTTCAAGACGAAATTGTGTTCTCCCCGACTGTGCACCGTTGCGACAGTTCTTCGTTTCGAGACACCACGTGATGGTCGGGTGTGATAGACTCAACGTTCACATACAACGGGTGCAAAACAGTTGCACACGCGGAACACTCGGGTTAAGCTTGACGAGCCTAGCATGTGCAGACATGGCCTCGGAACACATGAGACCGAAAGGTCGAGCATGAATCGTATAGTTGATATGATTAGCATAGAGATGCTTACCACTGAAACTATTCTCGACTCACGTGATGATCGGACTTGAGATAGTGGATTTGGATCATGTACCACTCAAATGGCTAGAGAGATGTAATTTTTGAGTGGGAGTTCTTAAGTAATATGATTAATTGAACTAATTGTCATGAACATAGTCTAATGGTCTTTTCGAATTACGATGTAGCTTGCGCTATAGCTCTACTGTTTTTATATGTTCCTAGAGAAAATTTAGTTGAAAGTTGATAGTAGCAAAATTTGCAGACTGAGTCTGTAAAACCGAGGATTGTCCTCGTTGCTGCGTAGAAGGCTTATGTCCTTAATGCATCACTCACTGTGCTGCACCTCGAGCGTCGTCTGTGGATGTTGTGAACATCCGACATACACGTTTCTGATAACTACACGATAGTTCAGTACAAAATACTTAATGGCTTAGAAGCAAGGCGCCGAAGACGTTTTGAAACGTCACGAAACATAAGAGATGTTCTAAAGAGATGAAATTGTGATTTCATGCTTGTGCCCTTGTTAAGAGGTATGAGACCTCCGACAAGATTCTTTGTCCACGAAGTAAAGGAGAAAAGCTCAATCGTTGAGCGTGTGCTCAGATTATCTAAGTACGACAATCGCTTGAATCAAGTGGGAGTTGATCTTCCAGATAAGATAGTGATGGTTCTCCAAAGTCACTGCCACCAAGCTGTGAGAGCTTCGTGATGAACTATAACATATCAAGGATAGATACAATGATCCTTGAGCGATTCGCGATGTTTGACACTGCGAAAGTAGAAATCAAGAAGGAGCATAAATAGTTGATGGTTAGTAAAACCACTAAGTTTCGAGAAAGGCAAGGGCTAGAAGGGATACTTCGTGAAACGGCAAAGCAATTGCTGCACTAATGAAGAGGCCCCAGATTGAACCCAAGCCCGGGACTAAGTGCTTCTGTTATGAGGGGAACGGTCACTGAGGCGGAGCAACTCTAGATACTTGGTAGATAAGAAGGGTGGCAAAAGTCGAAAGAAGTATATTTGATATACATGATGTTGATGTGTACTTTACTAGTACTCCTAGTAGCACGAGGGTATTGGATACCGGTTCGGTTGCTAAGTGATTAGTAACACGAAATGAAAGCTACGACATAAATGGAGACTAGCTAAAGGCGAGGTGACGATGCGTGTTGGAAGTGTTTCCAAGGTTGATATGATCAAATGTCGCACGCTCCCTCTACCATCGGGATTGGTGTTAAACCTAAATAATTGTTATTTGGTGCTTGCGTTAAGCATGAACATGATTGGATCGTGTTTATTGCAATACGATTATTCATTTAAAGAGAATAATGGTTACTCTATTTGCTTGAATAATCACCTTCAATGGTTTATTGAATCTCGACCGTAGTGTTACACATGTTCATGATATTGGTGCCAAAAGATACGAGGTGATGATGATAGTACCACTTACTTGTGGCACTGCCGCTTGAGTCATGTTGGTATAAATTGCATGAAGAGGCTCCATGCTGATGGATCTTTATACTCACTTGATTTTGAATCACTAGTGACATGCAAATCATACCACATGAGCAAGGCCTTGTTTTCACTGAGATGAAACAAGATAGTAACTTGTTGGAAGTGGTACATTTTGATGTATGCAGTCCAATGGGTGCTGAGGCACGCAGTGGATATCATTATGTTCTTACTTCAATGACGATTTGAGTAGATATAAGAGTATTTACTTAATGAATCACAAGTCTGAAATATTGAAAAGTTCAATTCTGTTTCGGAGTGAAGTTCATCGTAACAAGAGGATAAACTGTCTACGATATGATCATAGAAATGAATATCCGAGTTACGAGTTTTGGTATGCAGTTAAGACAATGTGGAAATTGTTTCGCAGTTCATGCCACCTGGAACATCATAGTGTGATGATGTGTCTGAACGTCATAGCCACGCACTATTTGGTATGGTGCATGCTGTGATGTCTCTTATCGAATTACCACTATCGTTTATGGGTTATGCATTAGAGACAACCACATTCACTTTAAATAGGGCACCGCGTATTTCCGTTGAGATGACACAATATAAACTGAGGTTTAGAGAAATCTAAACTGTCGTTTCTTGAAAGTTTGGGGCTTCGACACTTATGTGAAAAAGTTTCAGTCTGATAAGCTCGAACCCAAAGCGGATAAATGCATCTTCATAGGATATCCAAAACAGTTGGGTACATCTCCTATCTCAGATCCGAAAGCAGAGTGTTTGTTTCTAGAAACGGATCCTTTCTCTAGGAAAGGTTTCTCTTGAAAGAATTGAGTGGGAGGGTGGTAGAACTTGATGAGGTTATTGAACCATCACTTCAACCAGTGTGTAGTAGGGCGCAGGAAGTTGTTCCTGTGGCGCCTACACCAATTGAAGTGAAAGCTGATGATGGTGATCATCGAGCATCGGATCAAGTTACTACAAGCCTTGTAGGTTGACAAGGTCGCGTACTACTGCAGAGTGGTGCGGTAACCCTGTCTTGGAGGTCAAGTTGTTGAGCAACAGTGAACCTACGAGTTATGGAGAAAGCAATGGTGGGCCCGGATTCCGACAATTGTCGGAAGCCATGAAATCCGAGAGAGGATCCAATTATGAAAACAAAGTGCATGTAGACTTTGGAAGAACTACTTGATGGTCATAGGACTATTGAGTAAAGATGGATCTTTAAAAGGAAGACAGACAATGATGGTGATAAGTCACTATTAAGAAAAGCTCGACTTGTCGCAAAGATGTTTCCGACAAGATCAAACAGTTGACTATGATGAGACTTTCTCACTCGTAGGGATGCTAAAAGTATGTTAGAATTATGTTAGTAGTTGCTGCATTATTTATGAAATATTGCACATAGGATGTCAAAACATTGTTTCCTCGACGGTTTCGTTGAGCAAACATTGTATGTGATACAACCAGGAGGTTTTGTCGATCCTAAAGATACTAGCAAGTATGCAAGCTCCAGCGATCCTTCAATGGACTGGTGCAAGCATCTCGGAGTTGGAATATACACTTTGATGAGATGATCAAAGATTTTGGGTTTGTACAAGGTTTATGAGAAACTTGTATTTCCAAAGAAGTGAGTGGGAGAACTATAGAATTTCTGATAAGTATATGTGGTTGACATATTGTGGATCAGAAGTAATGTAGAATTTCTGTAAAGCATACAAGGTTGTTTGAAAGGAGTTTTCAAAGGAATACCTGGATTGCGCTACTTGAACGTTGAGCATCAAAGATCTATGGAGAGAGATCGAAAGCGCTTAATAGAAGTTTCAACAAGGTGCATGCCTTGACAAGTTTTTGAAGGAGTTCAAAATAGATCAGCAAAGAAGGAGTTCTTGGTTGCGTTGTAAGGTGTGAATTGGAGTAAGACTCAAAACCCGACCCCGACAGAATAAAGAGAATAGACGAAGGTCGTCTTCTATGCCTTGGCCGTAAAATCTGAAGTATGCCATGCTGGGTATCGCACCTGATGTGTGCCTTGACTCAAAGTCTGTTGAGAGGTACAGAGAGTGATACATGATTGAATTACGAGTAGCGGTCAAAATTTATCATTAGTAACTGATGGACTAAGGAATTTTTCTCGATTATGGAGGTGGTTAAAGAGTTCGTCGTAAAGGGTTACGTCGATGCAAGCTTTGACACTAATCCGAATAACTATGAGTAGTGAAACGGATTCGTATAGTAGAGTAGATGTTTGGAGTATTTCTGAATAGCACATAGTAGCAGCATCTATAAGATGACATAAAGATTTGTAAAGAACACACGGATCTGAAAGTTTCAGAACCGTTGACTGAAACCTCTCTCACGACCAAGACGTGATCAGACCCCATAACTATATGGGTGTAGGATTCGTTGGAATCACATGGTGATGTGAACTAGATTATTGACTCTAGTGCAAGTGGGAGACTGTTGGAAATATGCCCTAGAGGCAATAATAAATTAGTTATTATTATATTTCTTTGTTCATGATAATCGTTTATTATCCATGCTATAATTGTATTGATTGGAAACACAGTGCATGTGTGGATACATAGACAAAACACTGTCCCTAGTAAGCCTCTAGTTGACTAGCTTGTTAATCAAAGATGGTCAAGGTTTCCTGACCATAGGCAAGTGTTGTCACTTGATAACGGGATCACATCATTAGGAGAATCATGTGATGGACTAGACCCAAACTAATAGATGCAGCATGTTGATCGTGTCATTTTGTTGCTACTGTTTTCTGCGTGTCAAGTATTTGTTCCTATGACCATGAGATCATATAACTCACTGACACCGGAGGAATGCTTTGTGTGTATCAAACGTCGCAACGTAACTGGGTGACTATAAAGATGCTCTACAGGTATCTCCGAAGGTGTTCGTTGAGTTAGTATGGATCGAGACTGGGATTTGTCACTCCGTGTGACGGAGAGGTATCTCGGGGCCCACTTGGTAATACAACATCACACACAAGCCTTGCAAGCAATATGACTTAGTGTAAGTTGCGGGATCTTGTATTACGGAATGAGTAAAGAGACTTGCCGATAAACGAGATTGAAATAGGTATACGGATACTTATGATTGAATCTCGGGCAAGTAACATACCGAAGGACAAAGGGAATGACATACGGGATTATATGAATCCTTGGCACTGAGGTTCAAACGATAAGATCTTTGTAGAATATGTAGGATCCAATATGGGCATCCAGGCCCCGCTATTGGATATTGACCGAGGAGTCACTCGGGTCATGTCTACATAGTTCTCGAACCCGCAGGGTCTGCACACTTAAGGTTCGACGTTGTTTTATGCATATTTGAGTTATATGGTTGGTTACCGAATGTTGTTCGGAGTCCCGAATGAGATCACGGACGTCACGAGGGTTTCCGGAATGGTCCGGAAACGAAGATTGATATATAGGATGACCTCATGTGATTACCGGAAGGTTTTTCGGAGTTACCGGGAATGACGAATGGGTTCCGGGTGTTCACCCGGGGGGGGGGGGGCAGCCCATCCCGAGGAAGCCCATAGGCCTTGGGGGTGGCGCACCAGCCCTTGGTGGGCTGGTGGGACAGCCCAAGAAGGCCCTATGCGCCATAGATAGAAAATCAAAGAGAAAAGAAAAAAAAGGAGGTGGGAAAGGAGAGAAGGACTCCACCTTCCATTCCTAGTTGGACTAGGATTGGAGGAGGATTCCTCCTCCCTTGGTGGCGCAGCCCATGGGGCTCCTTGAGCCTCAAGGCAAGCCTCCTGTCCCTCCTCCTATATATATGGAGCTATTAGGGCTGATTTGAGACAACTTTTGCCACGGCAGCCCGACCACATACCTCCACGGTTTTACCTCTAGATCGCGTTTCTGCGGAGCTCGGGCGGAGCCCTACTGTGATTAGATCACCACCAACCTCCGGAGCGCCGTGACGCTGCCGGAAACTCATCTACCTCTCCGTCTCTCTTGCTGGATCTAGAAGGCCGAGATCATCGTCGAGTTTTACGTGTGCTGAACACGGATGTGCCGTCCGTTCGGCACTAGATCAGAGCGGATCGTGGGACGGATCGAGGGACGTGAGGATGTTCCACTACATCCACCGCGTTTCTTAACGCTTCTTCTGTGTGATCTACAAGGGTACGTAGATCGGAAATCCCCTCTCGTAGATGGACATCACCATGATAGGTATTCGTGCGCGTAGGAAATTTTTTGTTTCCCATGCGACGTTCCCCAACAGTTCTTGCCTCCTAGTGTAGGGTTTGAGATAGTCTTCACCAATGTGGACCATCTCGAATAGATGACATCTGCTAGGTAGTATCCCTTGTTGTAGTAGTGCCCATTGACCTCGTAGTTAACCATAGGAGCACGACCTTCAACAAGATTGGCAAACACATTCGAGCACTGCAATACTTTGATGTCATTGTGAGTTCCTTGTTGGGGAACGTCGCATGGGAAACAAAAATTTTCCTACGCGCACGAAGACCTATCATGGTGATGTCCATCTACGAGAGGGGATTTCCGATCTACGTACCCTTGTAGATCGCACAACCGAAGCGTTAGTGAACGCGGTTCATGTAGTGCAACGTCCTCACGTCCCTCGATCCGCCCCGCGAACCGTCCCGCGATCCGTCCCACGATCTAGTGCCGACGGCACCTCCGCGTTCAGCACACGTACAGCTCGACGATGATCTCGGCCTTCTTGATCCAGCAAGAGAGACAGAGAGGTATATGAGTTCTCCGGCAGCGTGACGGCGCTCCGGAGGTTGGTGGTTATCTAATCTCAGCAGGGCTCCGCCCGAGCTCTGCAGAAACGCGATCTAGAGGTAAAATCGTGCAGGTATGTGGTCGGGCTGCCTTGGAAAAGTTGTCCCAAATCAGCCCTATTAGCTCCATATATATAGGAGGAGGGAGGGGAGGCTTACCTTGAGGCTCAAGGATCCCCAAGGGCTGCCCACCAAGGGGAGGAGGAGTCCTCCTCCAATCCTAGTCCAACTAGGATTGGAAGGTGGATCCTTCTCTCCCTTCCCACCTTTTTTTTCTTTTCTCTTTGATTTTCTATCTATGGCGCATAGGGCCTTCTTGGGCTGTCCCACCAGCCCACCAAGGGCTGGTGCGCCACCCCCAAGGCCTATGGGCTTCCCCGGGGTGGGCTGCCCCCCCGGTGAACATCCGGAACCCATTCGTCATTCCCGGTACATTCCCGGTAACTCCGAAAACCTTCCGGTAATCAAATGAGGTCATCCTATATATCAATCTTTGTTTCCGAACCATTCCGAAAACCCTCATGACGTCCGTGATCTCATCCGGGACTCCGAACAACATTCGGTAACCAACGATATAACTCAAATACGCATAAAACAACATCGAACCTTAAGTGTGTAGACCGTGCGGGTTCGAGAACTATGTAGACATGACCCGAGTGACTCCTCGGTCAATATCCAACAACGGGACCTGGATGCCCATATTGGATCCTACATATTCTACGAAGATCTTATCGTTTGAACCTCAGTGCCAAGGATTCATATAATCCCGTATGTCATTCCCTTTGTCCTTCGGTATGTTACTTGCCCGAGACTCGATCGTCAGTATCCGCATACCTGTTTCAATCTCGTTTACTGGCAAGTCTCTTTACTCGTTCCATAATACAAGATCCTGCAACTTACACTAAGTCACATTGCTTGCAAGGCTTGTGTGTGATGTTGTGTTACCGAGTGGGCCCCGAGATACCTCTTCGTCACACGGAGTGACAAATCCTAGTCACGATCCATACTAACTCAACGAACACCTTCGGAGATACCTGTAGAGCATCTTTATAGTCACCCATTTATGTTGCGACATTTGATACACACAAAGCATTCCTCCGGTGTCAGTGAGTTATATGATCTCATGGTCATAGGAACAAATACTTGACACGTAGAAAACAGTAGCAACAAAATGACACGGTCAACATGCTACGTCTATTAGATTGGGTCTAGTCCATCACGTGATTCTCCTAATGACGTGATCTAGTTATCAAGCAACAACACCTTGTACATAGTCAGGAGACCCTGCCTATCTTTGATCAACTGGCTAGCCAACTAGAGGCTTGCTAGGGACAGTGTTTTGTCTATGTATCCACACATGTATATAAGTCTTCATTCAATACAATTATAGCATGGATAATAAACGATTATCTTGATACGGGAATTATAATAATAACTATATTTATTATTGCCTCTAGGGCATAATTCCAACATTCATGGCATACCAAAGAAAGAGTGCCAAATCCAGAGGTCATGTGTGGCCACAACCTCAAGTACCAGAGTGCAACCTCCTTTGGCGCCCTTGTACATCCCCTGCCAAGCAAATGGATAGTTTTTTCCATTTCCAATGCATGTAATCGATACTTTCAAGCATCTGAGGAAATCCTCTTGTTGCATTCTGTGCAAGGATCCGAGCAGTGCCTTCAGCATTGGGTGATCGCAAGTATTGAGGTCCAAACACCGCCACCAATGCCCTAAAGAACTTGTACAAACACTCAATGGTTGTGGACTCGGCCATGCATCCATAGTCTCCCAGAATATCACCGAGAGCTCCGTATGCAAGCATCCTCATAGCTGTCGTGCACTTCTGGAGTGAGGTGAATCCAAGTGTGCCGGTGCAATCCTTTTTGTACTTGAAGTAGCTGTCGAACTCCTTGATGGAATTCACAATCCCGAGGAAGAGCTTCCGTCTCATACGATAACGGCGCCAAAATACTTTGTCACCGTGCAGAGGAGCGCCAGCGAAGTAGTCGGTATAGATGGAGGGGTCGACCGGCTGCCTCTGACCTACACCACGCCGGCAGTACCCATCACCAGACGTCACGAGCGCTTCGTCATCGCTTCCGTCCATCCAGCGCCGCCGGCTGACGAGGTGATTCAGGTACGGCAAGAAGTTGCTGCTCTTCTCTTGCATCAAGGGTTACATGTCCGGTCTGCTCAACCTTGGATTGAGGGAGTTGGTTTGTTTGAGCTCCGAGATGCTGCTGAGAGTTATGCCGCGGTCCACATGGTTCCGCAGCCACTTGCAAACTCTGTTGTGCACTTCATGCGTCATGATCAGGGTCTCGGGTTCCGCGGCCAAGAGGGTTTTCGTCAGGGCTGCCTCATGCTTTTGGGGGTCCCATTGGACTTCCGCAACACTAAAGATCTCAGGGCGGCTGTTAACACCTTTGGGGAGTTTCACCATTGGGTCAGTGATGACCCATATTTGGTTCGTTCTATTGTATTTGCTCCCTTCCCAGAAGACCGACTGGTACCTCGCAGTATCAGTTTTTTCTGAATATTCTGCTTGGGGTGGCGCAAAGGTTTCCTGGTCTGCTCCTGTGTACATTCTGGGTACGGCGGCTGCAGAGATTCTTCCCAATGATGAGGACCCGATGACCCTCAATGGCAACCCTCATCCGCTCCCTGGACATCTTGTTCATGACAATCTGCAGTTTGCTTTGCCCCCATATCCTGCTCTGGGCTGGAATGCGGTTCCGCTCGCACCTGGAGATCCTGGGCCTGCTGCTGCGGCTGCTGACGACGGAGGCTGGGGGCTGCCGCCTGTTGATATTGAGGATGGAGGCTGGGGTCAACCGCCTGCTGATGGAGGAGACTGGGAGCCTGCTGCGGCACCAGCTGCACCTGCTGCTGATCCGGTTCAAGACCAAGAATCAATGGTGATTGATCAGCCGAGTCCCTCTTCCTCGGATTCGGTTCACGAGTTGGTGGACCTTGATCTGCCGCAGGGTGATATGGCGGCGGAACCGGCTGCTCAAGAACCACCAATGCATAATCCTGACGCTGCTGATGCTGATATTGCTGTTCCTGATGTTGCCCCGGACAATGCTGCTGAGCCGGAGGATGGTGCTAATGTTGATGGTCCTGATGCTGCCCCGGACAATGCGGCTGAGCCGGAGGAGGAAGAGCCTGTGTTGGAGGAGGTGCATGATGCAAACCCTCTGGCAATGGTTCTCTACAAACCCCCTCCACTCACTCAGTCCAACCTCTTTGTCGGGGCAGCTAGGGTTTTATATGGGCCTCCCTTGCCTCCAGTGATGTCCTGGGCACGCACTTTTGATGCTCTGATGGGCCCTGCTGCTGCTATGCATGTACCCCGTCAATTACAGCTGCCAATCCTTGAGCCCATTCTGATCCCCAAGCGATCCTCGGATGTGGCTTTCGATGCTGATGCTTCAGGACCTTCCGTGTCGGAACCTGCTTCTGCCTTGCTCTCGCTGCAGGAGGTAATCCCTCTCAGTCCTACTTCTTCATCTGAAGACTTATCTTTTCGCTCTCCTGCTCCATCCAAGAAGGGGTCCCGCAAGAAGGCCACCCCGGTGGTGGACTCTTCGGTGAGACGGTGTACTCGTGGCTCCATCAAGCGCGATGGCTTCAAGCCAATTCTGCAAGAGCTACCTGCACACGTCCCCAAGAAGAGGAAGCCCAAGGCCAAGCCTATGTCCTCTACGTCACAAGAGACTGAAGATGTACCTCCCGCTACTCCTATCCAGTGATTCAGGAGGTAGGGCAGTCACTGGGCATAGCCCCTGAGAAGCTTACGGTGGATCGACTTATGGAAGATCCTGCTGACTCTGCGCCATCATCTTCTGATGTTTAATCCATCCATGTTTAGCTGTTACTGTACTGGTTCTATGTACTGTCGAACTTCTGCTTGCGCTGTCTTTTGGTGTTTGGAACTTTGGTTGCAGTGGCTATTACATAGCCTTGCTTTTGCCATATCTATGATCTGCAATGGATAGTTGTTCCACGAGAAGTTGGCGCGTGCTGTGCTGGAATGTGCGTGGCCTAAATTCGGATCATAGGCAACGGGCAGTCCGTAACAAGATTGATGAGAGCCTTGCTGCGGTGGTCTGCTTGCAGGAAACAAAATGCAGTCTATTGAGTTTCGCGCAGTTAAAGGTTTTTGCCCCAAACGATTTGATCAATTTGCTTACTCCCCTTCCAGGGGTGCATCAGGAGGGCTCATCACCCTTTGGAACTCATCCATTCTCACTGGTCATTTAGTAGAATGCACCCCATACGGCTTGATCACCTCCTTTACCTCAAATCACACGGGTGAATCATGGACTTTAGTTAATGTCTATGGGCCATGTCAAGGGGAGGTCTGCGATCTTTTTGTGAGCTGGCTTTACAATCTTGATATCCCCACTTGGGCCAATTGGTTGGTTCTTGGGGACTTTAATTTCATTAGATCTCCTGACAACAGAAACCTCCCTGGGGCTGATGTGAATGACATGTTCATCTTCAATGAAATTATTGGGCATCTGGGATTGTTGGAGCTTCCCATCAAAGGCAGATCCTACACTTGGTCCAATATGCAGGACACCCCTCTTCTGGAGCAGCTGGACTGGTTCTTTACATCCACCAGCTGGATCTCCTCTTACCCTCTTACCCAAGTGCTTCCTCTGGCAAAGACTGGATCTGATCATGTGCCCTGTGTAGTCACTGTCAACACCTCCATCCCCAAATGCAACTTATTTCGCTTTGAGAATTACTGGGTTGAAATGGAGGGCTTCATAGAATGTGTACAACAATCCTGGCTCATTCCTTCAAGAAAGACACACATCTCTGCTGTTATCATGGATAAGATGAAGCATCTTCGGCAGGCTCTAAAGAAATGGCAGACGTCTTTGTCTCAGTTAAAATTTCTTATTTCCAGATGTAATCAAGTGGTGCTATGCTTGGATGAGCTTGAAGAGTTGAGGTCCCTCTTCAGACCAGAAGCTAACTTCAGGAAAATTGTCAAACTTCATTTGGAACATCTTCTACACCTTGAGTGCCTATACTGGAAGAAGAGGGCCACTATCAGATTTGTTAAGGTTGGTGAGGAAAACACTAAGTTTTTTCATGCTATGGCCACTGAGAGATATAGGAAGAATTCCATTGCCTCTCTCAAGTTAAATGATGGTTCTATCATCTCTGATCATGATCAAATTGCTGCATGCTTCTGGGCATCTTTCAAGGATAGAATGGGAACTTCTCTTGGAATTAATATGGCATTTGACTGACAATCCCTACTGGATGAGGTTGAGGGCCTAGACATTCTCACAGAACCTTTTTCCAAGTCTGAAATGGATAAGACTGTGCAGGCTATGCCCATTGATAAAGCTCCAGGGCCTGATGGTTTCAATGGGCTTTTTTTCAAGAAATGCTGGCACATTATCTCCCCTGAGTTTTACCAACTTGCTGCTGAATTTCATGCTGGACACGCCCAGCTGGTAAACATGAACTCTTCCTATATTACACTCATTCCAAAGAAGAGATCACCTGAACATGTGGGAGATTATAGACCAATATCCCTTACTGGAATGGGCCTCAAATTTCTGTCAAAAATGCTTGCTAATAGGCTACAGTTGCAGATTGTCAAATGTCTTCACAAGAATCAATACGGTTTTATCAAATCTAGGACCAGTCAAGATTGTGTGGGCCGGACTCTTGAGTATCTGCATCAATGTCATCAATCCAAGAAGCCTATAGTTATTCTTAAGCTGGATTTTGAAAAGGCATTTGATTCTGTGGAGCATGAGTTCATCTTCCAGATTCTTAAGCACAAGGGCTTCAATGATAGATGGATCCTTTGGGTCAGGCAGCTCCTAGCCTCTGGATCTTCTTCAGTACTGATCAATGGTGTGCCTGGAAAGAAGTTCATGTGTAGAAGAGGTGTCAGGCAGGGAGATCCTATGTCCCCACTGCTTTTTGCTATTGCTGCTGATTTTCTGCAAACTCTGGTTAATCAACTGCTGGTGGATGGGCTGATACAACTGCCTATACCTTGTCATGATAAGGATTACCCTATAGTGCAATATGCTGATGATACTCTTATCATCCTACCAGCTGAAAAATCACAATTGTTGCAGTTTAAGAAAATGCTCTTGCTTTTCTCCCAGTCCAGTGGATTACAGGTGAATTATCACAAATCTGCACTCCTACCTGTCAACACTTCTCCTCAGCATCTACAGGACCTGGCAGACTCCATTGGTTGCAAAGTGGGATCTCTACCCTTCACATATCTGGGACTGCCTGTTGGGACAACTAAACCTAGAATCATTGATCTCATGCCTCTGGTGGATAACATGGAAAGAAGACTCAGTGCTAGTTCCTCTTTCCTTGCTCAGGGGGGAAGACTGCAATATGTAAACTCAGCACTGTCTGCTGTTCCCATTTTCTTCCTATGCAGCCTGGATATACCACCAGGTATACTAAAGCAATTGGAGAGGATTCAAAGGCAATGTCTATGGAGAAGAAATGGGAATGACCATGCACCCTCTCTTGATGCTTGGCCTCTGGTGTGCAGGCCTAAAAATAGAGGGGGATTAGGGATTATGAATTTAGCAGTTCAGAATGAAGCACTCCTGCTCAAACATGCTGATAAATTCCTCAATCATGCTGATATCCCTTGGGTTCATCTGATTTGGAACAGTTGCTATCATAACACTGTACCTCAGGGCACTGCACTTTGTGGTTCCTTTTGGTGGAAGGATATCTGCAAACGTCTTGACAAATTCAGAACAGTTACCTATGTCCTGCCTAATAAGGGTGACTCCTTCCTGTTTTGGTCTGACTCCTGGTTAATTGGAAACTCCACTATACCATTGGCCGCCAGATTCCAAAGATTGTTCTCCTTTGTGGCTGACCCTTTCTGCACAGCTCAAGAGGTCTTTGCTGCTTTTTCTGATGACAGTATGATTTCCATGTTTCACCTCCCACCGTCTGCCCAAGCTTATCAGGAACTGACTTCGGTCCAATCTTTGCTTCTGGACCTGGACCTTGATCATCAGGCCTCTGACAGATGGGTATGGGGTAAGGATGCTAAGGTCTACACAGCCAAGGCATACTATGCTCATGTTCATAGCAGTATTGTACCTAATCCTTTGCTCAATTGGATCTGGAAAAGTTGTTGTACCATGAAGATTAAGATGTTTGCCTGGATGCTTATCATGGACAGGCTGAACACTTAGGATATGCTGGAAAGGCGTCACTGGAAGGTCTCTGATTCTAATCTTTGTGTTTTATGCCATGCTCGAGTCAAGGAAGACAGAGATCATTTATTCTTCAACTGCCTATTCAGCACCAGGGTTTGGAATTACCTGCAGATCACTTGGCAGGGGTCATCTATGTGGAGTGCTACTGCTGCAGCTAGAAATGACTTCCCTCATCCTTTCTTTGCTGAGGTAGTTTTCACTGCCTGTTGGAATATCTGGACTACCAGAAATGCAAAGGTCTTCAATCAGGAGCAGCCAAAGTTCAGGAAATGGAGATCTGGATTTATTCATGACATTTCTCTGTTAGCTCATAGAATTAAGGCTAGTTTCAGGGATGATCTCCTTAAGTGGATTTCCTTTTTGCCTCCTTGAGGTTTGTATTCCTTTGCTCCTCCCCCCTTTGTACATTCTACAACCCCTCTTGTACATACAGTTTTCATAGTTGGGAATACAGAAAAATGGCTGTGGGGGGTTTTCCCTACAGTAGCCGGTCAAAAAAAGTAGTCGATATAGAGCAAGCAATAGCATTCCAATCGATGCCTCTGCTTTGCCTTCAACCGACCCGACACCGAGCCACCTCGTCGCAGCTTTGCATTGCTCGCAAACAAGCCGGCCGGAGCGGCGAGGACCATGATGTGCTCTTCATCTTGGGCATCGGCATAGTCTTCCTCCTAAAGTAGCGTCGTGAATGCCTCCTCGTCATCGGAGTCCATCGCTGAGGCAAATCGCCGAACACCCGGCGGGTGTGGCAGATGCGCAGCCGCGTGCGTGGCTGGAGCGCCGAAAAAACTTGCCAAGAAGTAGGGGAGGCGAAGCCGCGGCAAACCCTCCCTTCGTCATCGGGAAGATGGCCATTGTAACAGTTGTAGGTAGGTGGGCGGCGTCGGGATCGGTGATACGTCTCCAACGTATCTATAATTTTTGATGGTTTCATGTTATTATCTTGTCAAACTTTGGATGTTTTGCATGATTTTTATTTATTTTCTAGGACTAACTTATTAACTCAGTGCCAAGTGCCAGTTCCTGTTTTTTCCATGTTTTTGACCCCTTTCAGAGGAGATTTTGAAACGGAGTCCAAACGGAAGGAAATCCCCGAAAAGATTTTTTCTGGAATGGAAGAAGATCGGAGGACTTGGGGGCCAAGCCAGAGGAGCACCGGGCCCCCCACAAGCCCCCACCCCGCGGCGGGGGGGCCGCGTCATCCAGGCTTGTGGGCCCCCTGGAGGTCTCCTGACCTAGAACTTGCGCCTATATATATATTCCCAAATGTTCCCAAAAAAATCAAGATTCGATCGCAATCACTTTTCCGCCGCCGCAAGCTTCTGTCTCCGCAAGATCCCATATGGGGCACGTCCTGGTGCCCTGCCGGAGGGGGGATTCGGACACAGAGGGCTTCTTCATCATCACCATGACCTCTCCGATGATGCGTGAGTAGTTCACCATAGACCTAAGGGTCCATAGCTAGTAACTAGATGGCTTCTTCTCTCTCTTGGATCTTCAATACAAAGTTCTCCATGATCTTCATGGAGATCTATCCGATGTAATCTTCTTTTGCGGTGTGTTTGTCGAGATCCGATGAATTGTGGATTTATGGTCAGATTATCTATGAATCTTATTTGAGTTTCTTCTGATCTCTCTTATGCATGATTTCATATCCTTGTAATTCTCTTCGAGTTGTGGGTTCTGTTTGGCCAACTAGATCTATGATTCTTGCAATGGGATAAGTGCTTGCTTTTGGGTTCATACCGTGCGGTGACCTCACCCAATGACAGAAGGGGTAGCGAGGCACGTATCGTGTTGTTGCCATCAAGGGTAAAAAGATGGGGTTTTCATCATTGGTTTGAGATTATCCCTCTACATCATATCATCTTGCTTAAAGCGTTACTCTGTTCGTCATGAACTCAATACACTATATGCATGCTGGATAACGGTCGATGTGTGGAGTAATAGTAGTAGATGCAGAAAGTATCGGTCTACTTGTCTCAGACGTGATGCCTATATGCATGATCATTGCCTTAGATATCGTCATGACTTTGCGCGGTTCTATCAATTGCTCGACAGTAATTTGTTCACCCACCGTGATATTTGCTATTATGAGAGAAGCCTCTAACAAACACTATGGCCCTAGGGTCTACTCCACACCATATTTTCAGCCTTACACTTTTTACTTCGTTGCACTTTCCGCTTTTAGATCTCACTTTGCAAACAATCTTGAAGGGATTGACAACCCCTTTGCAGCGTTGGGTGCAAGCTTGTTTGTGTTTGCGCAGGTACTCTGGACTTGACGAGACCCTCCTTCTGGATCGATACCTTGGTTCTCAAACTGAGGGAAATACTTACTGCTCCGGTGCTGCATCATCCTTTCCTCTTCAAGGTAAAAACCAACGCAAGCCCAGTCTCCGTCGACGTGTCAATTCTGGCACTGTTGTTTGAGAAGTAGCAGAAGGATTTCTAGAAAAGAGTATTGATGACCCACAAGTATAGGGGATCAATCGTAGTCGTTTCGATAAGTAAGAGTGTCGAACCCAACGAGGAGCAGAAGGATCTGACAAGTGGTTTTCAGCAAGGTAAAATCTGCAAGCACTGAAATTGTCGGTAACAAGTGATTGTGTGGTGAGATGATTCTTAGCAAGCTACAAGTAACAAAAGTAGCAACGGTGCAACAAAGTGGCCCAATCCCTTTTGTAGCAAGGGACAAGCCTGGACAAAGTCTTATAGGAGGAAAAACGCTCCCGAGGACACACGGGAATTTCTGTCATGCTAGTTTCATCATGTTCATATGATTCGCGTTCGTTACTTTGATAGTTTGATATGTGGGTGGACCGGCGCTTGGGTAATGCCCTTACTTGGACAAGCATCCCACTTATGATTAACCCTCTCGTAAGCATCCGCAACTACGAAAGAATAATTAAGACAAAGTCTAACCATAACATTAAACTAGTGGATCCAAATCAGCACCTTACAAAGTAACGCATAAACTAGGGTTTAAGCTTCTGTCACTCCAGCAACCCATCATCTACTTACTACTTCCCAATGCCTTCCTCTAGGCCCAAATAATGGTGAAGTGTTATGTAGTCGACGTTCACATAACACCACTAGAGGAAAAACAACATACACCACATCAAATTACCGAACGAATACCAAATTCACATGACTACTATTAGCATGACTTATCCTATGTCCTCAGGAACAAAAGTAACTACTCACAAAGCATAATCATCTTCATGACCAGAGAGGTAATGAGTAGCATCAAGGATCTGAACATAAACTCTTCCACCAAATAATCCAACTAGCATCAACTACAAAGAGTAATCAACACTACTAGCAACCTTACAAGTACCAATCGGAGTCGGCAGATGGAGATTGGTTACAAGTGATGAACTAGGGTTTGGAGATGAGATGGTGCTGATGAAGATGTTGATGGTGACGAGTCCCCTCCGATGAGAGGAGTGTTGGTGATGACGATGGCGACGATTTCCCCCTCCGGGAGGGAAGTTTCCCCGGCAGGATCGTCCTGCCGGAGCTCTAGATTGGTTCTGCTCTACAACATGAAACCACTGCTGGGGCAAATGACACATGCACGCCCAAAGGAAACGAAAGAGAAAACAATGCCAACACCTGGAGGGCGGTAGTAACGCATCCACCTGGAGGACGTCCTCCACCATCATCGGCGGGTGCCAACCGAACGCAACAACCGAGATACACCACGCCAATTAGGCCCGGCCGAGGCTCGGGGC
Organism: Hordeum vulgare subsp. vulgare; assembly: GCF_904849725.1. Lineage (NCBI taxonomy): Eukaryota > Viridiplantae > Streptophyta > Magnoliopsida > Poales > Poaceae > Hordeum > Hordeum vulgare. The sequence goes on along the minus strand of NC_058519.1, from coordinate 661,943,207 downwards.
TCGTAAAGTCCCCGCCGCCATGTTGCTGCATGTAGGCCGCCGCCGCCGCTACCCTCATGCAGCCCAAAAGCTCAGCTGGGCATGGACAAGCCTGTGAAGTTCCATTGCCACGGTGCAGCGGTGCAGCGTCAACACTGTCATCCCCGCGGCGAGTAGTGCTACAGGCTAACTAGAGGCAACGAGGCAGGCCCGACCTGGCCCAGATCGGCCCCTAGTCGACTAGATTTGGATCTGCAGTGCCGGAGCGCCACCACCGCCGCTCAGCCACCAACGATAGCACCACCGCCACCAAGACCAACGATGCCGCACAGGGGGGAAGCCCCACCATCGCGCTGGGCCACTATCGCCGAGGAGCACCACCAGGCCCCGGCCTGCCTCACACCGCCCAAGCCACGAGGGGTATGATCGTAGGCTCGCCACCACCCGGGCCGCCTGACCAAGGTCCGGTGCGGCACACCGGCAACGGCGGGAGGGAGGATGGAAGGTGGGCGAGGAGGCCGGATGTGGGAGGCGTGGCCCGGGCGCCGCGGGGGGGAGGGGGCATGGGGCGCAAAAGGGGAGGGGAGCGCCTTGTCTCCCCCTCTCCTCCCCGCACAGCTGCCGGTCTGCACCGCCAAACGAAGCCTAGTAGGTGTTGGCGGTGGCGGGGCCTCTTCTCCTCCTTGTGCGGGGACTCGTCATGGGTCGGCGACATTCGGCGGTGGGGCTGCGCTGGTCTGGGGCGCGGCGGCGTGTGGGCTGGCTCGGCAGCGGCACTGCGATGCCTTGTCCCATGCGTGGAGAGCTAGACTTGGCAGGGGCTTCGACCTGTGGGGGCGGCACTCGGCGGTGTTTCGTCCCAGATCTCTTCGGGCGTGCGTCTGGTGCGGATCTTGTCGGCAGGCAGCCTAATCTCAATCCAGGCGGCGCGGGCAACGAGGGCGGCTGCTGGATTACGGCTTGAGGCTCTCGACGGCTGCAGATGGTCTTCCCATCGCGGACATGCAGCGGTGATCCTCTGGCAGCGACGGTTCCGGCGGCGGCACTAGCTTTGGCGGTTTTGCTCTAGATAGTGAGGAGGCGGTGGCGCGACCATTTGGCTGCGGCTTGCCGCGGCGGTTGGTGGCAGCGGCCGTCCGACCCAGATCTGGGCCCTTTGGGGCCCCACCAGGGTCTGTGCGTGTCTGGCTCGACTCTGCACGCGATGACTCCGGCGGACAATGGTGTGCCTCATGTGATGGGATGGGGAGACGGCGGCGCACCCACTGCAGCGCGACAACGGGAGCTTCGCGATCCATTAGGATCTCGGCTGGGCCATCGTGCGTGGTGTGCTCCCCTTGTTGCGTCCGATCGGTGACCGTCGAGAGTGGTGGAGAATGTACCCTCCCGTGTGGCCGCTAACTCTACCACTCCTCGATCCCGGCTACTTCCTCTCGGCCCCGCCGGTCCTGCTTCGATCTCCATGGTGAGACGGCTATGGTTACTCCTAGACCGTGGTGGCGCATGTTGGTGGGCGGCAAGTTTGGTGGAGCACGACGAATCAATTGGGGTGGGGGTGTGAGGAGGACGGGAGAAATCCTTGCCAAGCATGGTTGGGACCGACGCGGCGACGCCGTGGGCATCGTTGTTCCTTCCTGAAGGGCGTCGGGGATCCCGCTCACTCACGCCCCATTGTGTACGGGGGAAACCCTAGGAGCAAACCGGGCAGCAGTGTCACCATCGTCGCTTTCCTTCGTGAAGGTGTTGCTTGTTATGTGGTGGTCCAAAGTGCTAGGCGCGTGGTGGATATCTTCTCAGGGCGTAGCAGTGCAGGACCATCATTGTTTTCATCAATCCGACTTTGTTGGCATTCTTTTCTTTTAATTTCTTTTTTATTTCTTTTGGGCATGCGTGTGTTGTGTGCCCAGCAGTGGGATGTTGCTTATATCTGATGGTTGCTATATATATAACGGGACAACGAGCTGATTTTTAACAGGTGTACTGCTCAATTTCCGCCTAGGTGTAGCGCAAGTTCAATTTGGCCTGTCCAAAAATTTGTGTCTAGCTCTAGTTTAGGGGAAACCCTATTTAGCACCACACGCGTCGGTTAAAGGAAAATTTTACTAACCGGCGCCTGCAGCCTTCTACCATGGGCCGGCCCATTTAAATGTCCTATCTGTGTGTGTTAGACCATGAACTTTTTTTCAAGTCAACGAACCTTTTGAAAATCGGTGAACTTTTTTAAAAATCGGTGAACTTTTTTTTGAAATCAATGAAATTTTATGAAAATCAATGAACTTTTTTCAAAATCAATGAACTATTTTTAAAAATTTATGAACATTATTTGACAATCGATGAACTTTTTTTTGAAAATTAATGATTTTTTTCGAATTCTATAACCTTTTAAAAAATACATAAACATATTTCTAAAATCTGTGAATTTTTTATAATCATTGATTTTTTTTCGCAAATATGAATTATTTTGATATTCTATGAATTATTCTTTAGTTTGTAAGAAGCAACACATTTTACATGGGAAGGAGCGCTGCAGGCATCGGTTTGCCTAACCGGCGCTTAAGTCACCGTATATGACCTCCCCTGATTTAGCGTTCTAGTGCGCGAAGGGTGGCACTCCTGGGCTAACCCAACAGGGCTTCGATTGATCGAAGATCCATCGTAGAGAATTCCTACTGATCGTGAAATTCCCTTGCTCGCTCCAGCTGGTTGGCTGGTTGACTGCTTGCCCACTTGACCAGTTGATTAGTTGGCCGGTCAACCATTGACTTTTTAATAATAATAAAAAAGAATAAAAAATCGCAATTTTTTTTTGATGAATTCAAAAATAATAATGGGATTTTGGAAAAACGTTCACAAACTTGGAAAAAAGTTCATCGAATTTATAAAAGTTCATCAAATTTTTTTAAATTTTTTTAAAAAGTATCATTGATTTGAAAGAAAGGTTCAGAATTTCGAAAAGATTTCATAGATTTTGAAAAAGGGTCATCAATTTTGATTGTTTATTGAATTCGATTTTTTTATCAGATTTGGAAAAATGTTCATTGATTTTGGAAAACAAAGTTCATCGAATTTGAAGAAACGTTCACCGATAAATTTTTTAAAAATTCATTGAATTATAAAAAATCATCTATATAGAAAAAAACTCATTGATATTGAAATGAAGTTCAATGAATTTTAAAAAAGTTCGTGAATTTTAGAAAATTCCAATTTTTTTGTAAAAATGTTCACGAATTTAAAAAAAGGATATTAATGAAAAAATAAAGAGAAATACAAAAAGGAAAAGAAAAGTGCGGAAGAGAAACTGGTAAAAAAATAAAAACAGAGAAACTAGAACATAGACTCTGATTAAATTTTTTTTTTTTGGAGATACGAGGCTGCATTCTTTTTTAGAATTAGTAAGCTTCTCAGACCTGCCCATTGGATCAGGCTCATCTAGGTCAGACCCTTCCACAACGATGCGCTTGCAAGCAGGCGCCGATCTGCGAGCAAACTAAAATGTTAATGTAGGAGTGTGGGTTGGTCGGTGCGCCGGTGACGAGGAGGTGATGACCCTCTGTCGTCAACGTTGCTACTTCTTGAGCTTGCGTTGGTTTTTTCCTTGAAGAGGAAAGGGTGATGCAGCAAAGTAGAGATAAGTATTTTCCTCAGTTTGAGAACCAAGGTATCAATCCAATAGGAGTATCAAGATGAGGCATCAAGACACCTGCGCAAAAACAAACAAACTTGCACCCAACGCGATAAAGGGGTTGTAAATCCCTTTACGATTACTTGCAAGGTGAGATCTGATAGTGATAATAAGTAAATATAAATAAATAAATAAAAGTGTAGCAAGGTATTTTTGATATTTTTGTATGTAGATCTGAATATATAATGCGTAAAATAGACCCGGGGACCAAAGTGTTCACTAGAGGCTTCTCTCATGATAGCAAGTATTACGGTGGGTAAACGAATTACTGTCGAGCAATTGATATAATCGCGCAAGGTCATGACGATATCTAAGGCAATGATCATACATATAGGCATCACGTCCGAGACAAGTAGACCGATACTTTCTGCATCTACTACTATTACTCCACACATCGACCGCTATCCAGCATGCATCTAGTGTATTAAGTTCATAACAAACAGAGTAACGCCTTAAGCAAAATGACATGATCTAGAGCGATAAATTCATAACAAACCCTATCTTTTTACCCTTAATGGCAACAACACGATGCGTGCCTCGTTACCCCTTCTGTCACTAGGAGAGGACACCGCACGGTATGAACCCAAAACCAAGCACTTCTCCCATTGCAAGAATTATAGATCAAGTTGGCCAAACGAAACCCATAACTCGAAGAGTATTACAAGGATACGAAATCATGCATATAAGAAATCAGAGGAGACTCAAATAATATTCATAGATAATCTGATCATAAATCCACAATTCATCGGATCTCGACAAACACACCGCAAAAGAAAGTTACATCGGATAGATCTCCATGAAGATCATGGAGAACTTTGTATTGAAGATCCAAGAGAGAGAAGAAGCCATCTAGCTACTAGCTATGGACCCGAAGGTCTGTGGTGAACTACTCACGCATCATCGGAGAGGCAATGATGTTGTTGAAGAAGCCCTCCGTGTCTGAATCCCCCTCTGGCAGGGCACTAGAACGGTCCCCAGATGGGATCTCGCGGAAACAGAAGCTTGCGGCTGCGGAAAAGTATTTTCGTGTCTCTCTCTATTGGTTTGGGGATTTTAGGGAATTTATAGGCGAAAGAGGTAGGGCAAAGGAGGCACGGGGGGCCCACGAGCCTACTAGGCCCACCCTGGGGCGTGCCTAGGGGACTCGTGGCCTCCTCCGTGGCCCTCTGCCTTGGTTCTCAAGTGTTCTGGATCCCTTCTGTTATGGAAAAAATCATCCCGAAGGTTTTATTCTGTTTGGACTCCGTTTAATATTCTTATCTGAAAAAGGTCAAAAACACGGAAAAACAGAAACTGGCACTGGGCACTGAGTTAATAGGTTAGTCCCAAAAATGATATAAAATAGCATATAAATGCATATAAAAATGCCAAGTTGATAATATAATAGCATGGAACAATAAAAATTATAGATACATTGGAGACGTATCAAACGTCCGCCCGTCAGATAAACCGCGTCTAGAGCGGACCACTCCCCGTCGTCAACATGAACCACGGGAAGTCGACAGCAGGTCAGCTTGTGCATGCCCACCCCACTGCCCAACACGTTCTTGCATTTATTCCCCATCCAAAACATAAACATAAAACGATGGAGATAGTTGCTTTCTCCGTCTTTGTTTTTCTTAGTCGCTACTATTTTTCAAAAAAGCCCCTGTCTTTTAGGTAATTAAACCCACAGTATGTTTTTATGTGTTACGAGCAGGAAAACATTTCATTTTGCAGAGAGCCCCCTATGGCATTGGATAAGAGAAACGCATCTGGGCTGACAGAAAACGCACGGGAGGGCTATCGCTTCTGCCCTCGTAATCCCACATCGATACTTCATAGATAATTTTATCAGTTTATATATATGCGCCTTGATGATTTTACAAGAGGCAACAGAAATCAACAGAGGAACAAATTTGAGAGGAAGAAATTGGGATGGCGCGAACAATGGTGGAGCCGCGGTACTGATGGGGCTCGGGGCGAAGGAAAGGGGCTGGCGCCGGCGATGCATAGGTGGAGGTGGGGGCGTTGGAGTTAGCGGATTCAGGAAGCCGACGGGTAAGGCTTGCCAGAGACATGGAAAGCACCATGGGGGCGGAAGAGAAAAGAGAGGAGACCGGGGGTAGGAGTACTAGCTGGCGCTCGGGCACTGGAGCTGGCCCCGTCGCCCCCAGCCACCAGCAACCCGGTCGACCTCGCAGCAGCACGCCATGGTTGGCGGTGGAGGAGCAGAGGAGCAGCAAGCCATGGGAGGTGCTCGCGAGGTGCAGAGGTGGGCGGCGGTGGAAAAGCAGGGGAGGAGCAACGGCTCCCCCAGAGTGAGACCAACAGTACGCCATGGGAGGCGGTGGAGGAGCAGAGGAGGAGGGAAGTGCGAGAGCCATTGGAAGGGGGAGCCGGGAAGATTGGGGATCCACTTGGGCTCTCTCTCCTGGCGGCGCGAGGTGGAGGGGAGTGAGGGAGCCATTGGAAGGGGGAGTCGGGGAGATTGGGGATCCACTTGGGCTCTCTCCCCTCGCGGCGGGAGTGCGGGAGCCATTCGAAGGGGAGTCGCGGAGATTGGGGTTCCACTAGGGCTCTCTCCCCTGGCGACGTGAGGTGGAGGGGAGGAGGGATGGCTGGGGATCGGGCTAGGTTAGGGGATTTAGGAGTGGGTGCGGCTGGGCCTTGGCTGGCCCACTGCTTCCTTTATAGAAATTAGAAAGAGGAAGTACAAATAGAGAAGGATGGAAAAGAAATGGCTAATGCATTTGTTTGGGTTGTAGCTTCACATTCTCAGATTATAGACCATTTTTTATAAATTAAAAATGTGTGGTATTATTTTTTTCCGTTGCAACGTACGGGTCCTTTTGCTAGTGAGGTAAAACATGATCAAGTCCAGCCATACACACCTAGGATGAAAGTGCACAGAAAAGTTTAGTTAAATAGAATAAACAATATACGATTATAGTGTTCGAAATCCAAAGTGTCACTATTCTTAGCCCTCCAGGTTATGTTTGTATTAACATATCAGTGTGAATTAGGAATGCCTTCATGTGCGATGCACAAACCTGGGTGTATTCTAGAAGAAGCTAGAAGAAAAATGTGAATGCCTTCAATTCAGAAGTATTCACCCGTGTGCCGAGACACCCCCTAATATTTGATCACCGATATAGTGACAAAAATAGAGGGTCAATAATGAACGAATTTCTTGTAGTGATTGGGTTAGTGGAGCATCAGATTTGAGAGTGGTTTTGTCAGCTCTGACTAATGCAGTGTCAGGGCAGAGTAGTTTTGGGAGAAGAACAGATTGGGTAGTCAAACGGTGTCCTATTGAGCTAAAATTTTGAGGGGATCTCAGGAACTCGTGTGTCTACTTGTATGCCAAATTTGGTGCTTTTTGGTTCAGCGGTTTCAGCGAAGTTCGCAAAATAGTGAAGGCGGCAGAAACTGTGTGTACTCTGCTTTGCTGAAATCTTGCCTCTTGTGGTTGTTGTTGCTGTTGCCGGTTGGCAATGTGGAGAGTGTGTTGTAACTCTCTCTAGAGGTTCTAGAGAAGACTTTGTACTCATCATTCTCATAGTGAAGTGTTGAAAATATGCCCTAGAGGCAATAGTAAATTAGTTATTATTATATTTCTTTGTTCATGATAATCGTTTATTATCCATGCTATAATTGTATTGATTGGAAACACAAATACATGTGTGGATACATAGACAAAACACTGTCCCTAGTAAGCCTCTAGTTGACTAGCTTGTTGATAAAGATGGTCAAGGTTTCCTGACCATAGACAAGTGTTGTCACTTGATAACGGGATCACATCATTGGGAGAATGATGTGATGGACAAGAGCCAAACTATAAACGTAGTATATGATCGTGCCAGTTTATTGCTACTATTTTCTGCATGTCAATGTATCTGTTCCTATGACTATGAGATCATGCAACTCCCAGAGGAATACCTTGTGTGTATCAAACGTCGCAACGTAACTGGATGACTATAAAGGTGCTTTACAGGTATCTCCAAAGGTTTCTGTTGGGTTGGCATGGATCAAGACTGAGATTTGTCACTCCGTGTGACGGAGAGGTATCTCGGGGCCCACTCGGTAATACAACATCACAACAAGCCTTGCAATTAATGTGACTAAGGAGTTAGTTATGGGATCTTGTATTATGGAACGAGTAAAGAGACTTGCCGGTAACGAGATTGAACTAGGTATAAAGATACCGACGATCGAATCTCGGGCAAGTAACATATCGAAAGACAAAGGGAATTGTATACGAGATTATATGAATCCTTGACATAGAGGTTCAACCGATAGAGATCTTCGTAGAATATGTAGGAACCAATATGGACATCCAGGTCCCACTGTTGGTTATTGACCAGAGAGTGTCTCAGGTCATGTCTGCATAGTTCTCGAACCCGCAGGGTCTGCACACTTAAGGTTCGGTGACGTTTCGGTATAGTTGAGTTATATGTGTTGGTGACCGAAGTTTCGTTCGAGTCCCGGATGATATCCCGGACATCACGAGGAGTTCCGGAATGGTTTGAAAACAAAGATTGATATATAGGAAGTTGGTATTTGGATTCCGAAAGGTTTTCGGGCATTGCCGACAGTGTACCAGGAGTGACGAATGGGTTCTGGTGGCCCACTGGATGGGCCCACCACACCCCAAGGGGTCCACATGGGTTTATGGGATGCGCAATAAGGTATAATGGTCTGACAAAGTCATCCAAGGAAAGCCCATGAGGAAAAAGTGGAAAATTCAAAAGAGGTGGGAAAATAAGGAAGGAGTCGTAATCCAAGTGGGATTGGAGGAGGACTCCTCCCTTCCCCACTTCGGCCGACCAAAGGAGGCCTTCCTTGGAGTGCCAAAGCTACCTATCCCCTCCTACTATATATACTAGCGGTTTAGGGATTTTGAGACACAACTTTGCCACGTGATGCCCTCTCCTCTAGATCGTAGTTCTCCCTCTAGATCGGTTTTCTGCGGAGCTCGGGCGGTGCCCTGCAGGAATAGATCATCACTATCACTGGCGCGCCGTCATGCTGCCGGATAACTCATGTACTTCCCCGACCCTCTTGCTGGATCAAGAAGGCGGAGATCATCATCGAGCTGTACGTGTGTGGAACGTGGAGGTGCCGTCCGTTCGACACTTGATCGGGACGGATTGTGGGACGGTTCATGGGACAGATCATGAAGACGTACCACTACATCAACCGCGTTTATTAACGCTTCCGCTTAGCGATCTACAAGGGTATGTGGATCCAATCCCCCTCTCGTAGATGGACATCACCGTGATAGGTCTTCGTGTGCGTAGGAATGTTTTTGTTTCCCATGCAACGTTCCCCAACATGAAGTTGTGTGGACCGGTCGGTCCTCAACCCTGGTCTTTTGCTCCTCAACTTGAGGAGGTTTTTCTACGTTAAATCCTGTGTCACATGTGTATGGTGTTTATGTTATTATGCCGCTTACTTGTTGGTTGAAGCTGTCCTCAAAGTTCATCACAAGAGAAGGGGGCTGCGTAGTGTGCATATTTTCCATGTAGGTGAATTTGTGCAGCTCATTGTTGCTGTCCAGCCCCAACAAAGTGGCAGTAGAGCCTTGGTTTGCTTGTGCAAATTCCAGAATTTCTTGCGGTGAAAGATGGAAGTGAATACCAGCATGGTGATATCTTTGAATGGTACAAATTACAAACCGGTTCATTTGTGACCTTTAGACCCGTTTGGTATGTCCATCTACGAGAGGGGATTTCCGATCCACGTACCCTTGTAGATCGCACAGCAGAAGCGTTAAAAACATGGTTGATGTAGTGGAACGTCCTCACGTCCCTCGATCGGCAACGCGAACCGTCCCACGAACCGTCCCGCGATCCGTCCCACGATCCGCTCCGATCTAGTGCCGAACGGACGGCACCTCCGCGTTCAGCGCACGTACAGCTCGACGATGATCTTGGCCTTCTTTATCCAGCAAGAGATACGGAGAGGTAGATGAGTTCTCCGGCAGCGTGACGGTGCTCCGGAGGTTGGTGGTGATCTAATCTCAGCAGGGCTCCGCCCGAGCTCCGCAGAAACGCGATCTAGAGGTAAAACCGTGGAGGTATGTGGTCGGGCTGCCGTGGCAAAAGTTGTCTCAAATCAGCCCTAAAACCCCACTATATATAGGAGGGAGGGAGGGGAGGAGGCAGCCTCAAAACCTAAAGGTTTGGCCGAAATTGGCGGTGGAGGAGTCCTACTCCAATCCTACTTGGAGTAGGATTCCACCTTCCCACTTGGAAACCCTTTCCACCTTGTGTTTTTTCCTTCTCAAACCTTATGGGCCTTAGTGGGAACTTATTACAGCCCACTAGGGGCTGGTTTATCTATTCCCATAGCCCATGAGACCCCTTGGGGCGTGACACCCCTCCTGATGGTCCCCGGCACCCCTCCCGGCACTCCCACTACACTACCGATGAGCCCGAAACTTTTCCGGTAATGCACGAAAACCTTCCGGTAACCAAATGAGGTCATCCTATATATCAATCTTCGTTTCCGGACCATTCCGGAAACCCTCGTGACGTCCGTGATCTCATCCGGGACTCCGGACAACATTCAGTAACCAACCATATAACTCAAATACGCATAAAACAACGTCGAACCTTAAGTGTGCACACCCTGCGGGTTCGAGAACTATGTAGACATGACCCGAGAGACTCCTCGGTCAATATCCAATAGCGGGACCTGGATGCCCATATTGGATCCTACATATTCTACAAAGATCTTATCGTTTGAACCTCAGTGCCAAGGATTCATATAATCCCGTATGTCATTCCCTTTGTCCTTCGGTATGTTACTTGCCTGAGATTCGATCGTCAGTATCCGCATACCTATTTCAATCTCGTTTACCGGCAAGTCTCTTTACTCGTTCCGTAATACAAGATCCCGCAACTTACACTAAGTCACATTGCTTGCAAGGCTTGTGTGTGATGTTGTATTACCGAGTGGGCCCCGAGATACCTCTCCGTCATTCGGAGTGCCAAATCCCAGTCTTGATCCATACTAACTCAATGAACACCTTCGGAGATACCTGTAGAGCATCTTTATAGTCACCTAGTTACGTTGCGACATTTGATACACACAAAGCATTCCTCTGGTGTCAGTGAGTTATATGATCTCATGGTCATAGGAACAAATACTTGACACGCAGAAAACAGTAGCAACAAAATGACACGATCAACATGCTACGTCTATTAGTTTGGGTCTAGTCCATCACATGATTCTCCTAATGATGTGATCCCGTTATCAACTAACAACACTTGCCTATGGCCAGGAAACCTTGACCATCTTTGATCAACGAGCTAGTCAGCAAGAGGCTTACTAGGGACAGTGTTTTGTCTATGTATCCACACAAGTATTGTGTTTCCAATCAATACAATTATAGCATGGATAATAAACGATTATCATGAACAAAGAAATATAATAATAACTAATTATTATTGCCTCTAGGGCATATTTCCAACAGTCTTCCACTTGCACTAGAGTCGATAATCTAGTTCACATCACCATGTGATTTCAACGAATCCAACACCCATATAGTTCTGGGTTCTGATCACGTCTTGCTCGTGAGAGAGGTTTTAGTCAACGATTCTAAAACTTTCAGATCCGTGCGTTCTTTACAAATCTTTATGCCATCTTATAGATGCTGCTACTACGTGCTATTTGGAAATGCTCCAAATATCTACTCTACTATACGAATCCGTTTCACAACTCATAGTTATTCGGATTAGTGTCAAAGCTTGCATCGACGTAACCCTTTACGACGAACTCTTTAACCACCTCCATAATCGAGAAAAAAAAATCCTTAGTCTATTTAGTTACTAAGGATAACTTTGACCGCTGATCAGTGATTCAATCCTGGATCACCCTGTGTACCTCTTAACAGACTTGCTGCAAGGCACACATCAGGTGCGGTACTCAGCATGGCATACTTTAGAGTCTACGGCTAAGGCATAGAAGACGACCTTCCTCTATTCTCTTTATTCTGCCGTGGTCGGGTTTTGAGTCTTACTCAAATTCACACCTTACAACACAGTCAAGAACTCCTTCTTTGCTGATCTATTTCGAATTCCTTCAAAAACTTGTCAAGGCATGCATCTTGTTGAAACTTCTATTAAGCGTTTTGATCTATCTCCATAGATCTTGATGCTCAACGTTCAAGTAGCGCAATCCAGGTATTCCTTTGAAAAACTCCTTTCAAACAACCTTTTATGCTTCACAGAAATTCTACATTACTTCTGATCCACAATATGTCAACCACATATACTTATCAGAAATTCTATAGTGCTCCCACTCACTTCTTTGGAAATACAAGTTTCTCATAAACCTTGTACAAACCCAAAATCTTTGATCATCTCATCAAAGTGTATATTCCAACTCCGAGATGCTTGCACCAGTCCATTGAAGGATCGCTGGAGCTGGCATACTTGTTAGTATCTTTAGGATCGACAAAACCTTCTGGTTGTATCACATACAATGTTTGCTCAAGGAAACCGTCGAGGAAACAATGTTTTGACATCCTATGTGCAATATTTCAAAAATAATGCAACAACTACTAACATAATTCTAACAGACTTTTAGCATCGCTACGAGTGAGAAAGTCTCACCATAGTCAACTGTTTGATCATGTCGGAAACATCTTTGCGACAAGTCGAGCTTTTCTTAATAGTGACTTATCACCATCGTCGTCTGTCTTCCTTTTAAAGATCCATATTTACTCAATAGTCCTACGACCATCAAGTAGTTCTTCCAAAGTCTACACTCTGTTTTCATACATGGATCCTCTCTCGGATTTCATGGCCTCCACCCATTTGTCGGAATCCGGGCCCACCATTGCTTCTCCACAGCTCTTAGGTTCATTATTGTTCAACAACATGACCTCCAAGACAGGGTTACCATACCACTCTGTAGTAGTACGCGACCTTGTCGACCTACGAGGTTTGTAGTAACTTGATCCGAAGCTCAATGATCACCATCATCAGCTTCCACTTCAATTGGTGTAGGCGCCACAGGAACAACTTCATGTGCCCTGCTACACACTAGTCGAAGTGATGGTTCAATAACCTCATCAAGTTCTATCACCCTCCCACTCAATTCTTTCGAGATAAACCTTTCCTCAAGAAAGAACCCGTTTCTAGAAACAAACACTTTGCTTCCGGATCTGAGATAGGAGATGTATCCAACTGTTTTGGATATCTTATGAAGATGCATTTATCCGCTTTGGGTTCGAGCTTATCAGACTGAAACTTTTTCACATAAGCATCGCAGCTCCAAACTTTCAAGAAACGACAGCTTAGATTTCTCTAAACCTTAGTCTATACTGTATCATCTCAACGGAAATACGCGGTGCCCTATTTAAAGTGAATGCGGTTGTCTGTAATGCATAACCCATAAACGATAGTGGTAATTCGATAAGAGACATCATAGTATGCACCATATCAAATAGGGCGTGGCTAAGACGTTCAGACACATCATCACACTATGGTGTTCCAGGTGGCATGAACTGCGAAACAATTTCCACATTGTCTTAACTGCGTACCAAAACTCGTAACTCAGATATTCATCTCTGTGATCATATCGGAGACTGTTTATCCTCTTGTCACGACGATCTTCACTCTGAAATAGCTTTGAACTTTTCAACATTTCAGACTTGTGATTCATCAAGTAAATACTCCTGTATCTACTCAAATCATCAGTGAAGTAAGAACATAATGATATCCACTGCGTGCCTTAGCACTTATTGGACTGCATACATCAAAAATGCATTACTCCCAACAAGTTACTCTACTTGTTTCATGTGGCATGTTTTGCATGTCTCAAGTGATTCAAAATCAAGTGAGTCCAAACGATCCATCAGCATGGAGGTTCTTCATGCATTTTACACCAACATGACTCAAGTGGCAGTGCCACAACTAAGTGGTACTATCATTATCACTTTTTATCTTTTGGCACTAATATTATGAACATGTGTAACACTACGATCGAGATTCAATAAACCATTGAGGGTAATTATTCAAGCAAATAGAATAACTATTATTATTTTAAATGAATAATCGTATTGCAACAAACACGATCCAATCATGTTCATGCTCAACGCAAACACCAAATAACAATTATTTGGGTTTCACCACCAATCCCGATGATAGAGGGAGTGTGCGACGTTTGATCATATCAACCTTGGAAACACTTCCAACACGTATCGTCACCTCGCCTTTAGCTAGTATCTGTTTATTCCGGAGCTTTCATTTCGTGTTACCAATCACTTAGCAACTGAACCGGTATCTAATACCCTCGCACTACTAGGAGTACTAGTAAAGCACACATCAACATCATGTATATCAAATATACTACTTTCGACTTTGCCAGCCTACTTATCTACCAAGCATCTAGGTTAGCTCCGCCTCAGTGACCGTTCCCCTCATAACAGAAGCACTTAGTCTCGGGTTTGGGTTTAGACTTGGGTCTCTTCATTAGTGCACCAACTGTTTTGCTGTTTCACGAAGTATCCCTTCTAGCCCTTGCCTTTCATGAAACTTAGTGGTTTTACTAACCATCAACCATTGATGCTCCTTCTTGATTTCTACTTTCGCAGTGTCATACATCATGAATCTCTCAAAGATCATTGTATCTATCCTTGATATGTTATAGTTCATCACGAAGCTCTCACAGCTTGGTGGCAGTGACTTCGAAGAACCATCACTATCTCATCTGGAAGATTAACTCCCACTTGATTCAAGTGATTGTCGTACTCACACAATCTGAGCACACGCTCAACGATTGAGTTTTTCTCCTTTACTTCATGGACAAAGAATCTTGTCGGAGGTCTCATACCTCTTAACAAGGGCACAAGCAAGAAATCATAATTTCATCTCTTTAGAACATCACTCATGTTCCGTGACGTTTCAAAACGTCTTCGGCGCCACGCTTCCAAGCCATTAAGTATTTTGCACCGAACTATCGCGTAGTCATCAGAAACGTGTATGTCGGATGTTCACAACATCCACAGACGATGCTCGAGGTGCCGCACAGTGAGTGGTGCATTAAGGACATAAGCCTTCTGCGCAGCAACGAGGACAATCTTTAGTTTTACAGACTCAGTCCGCAAAGTTTGCTACTATCAACTTCCAACTAAATTTTCTCTAGGAACATATTAAAAACAGTAGAGCTATAGCGCAAGCTACATCGTAATTCGCAAAGACCATTAGACTATGTTCATGACAATTAGTTCAATTAATCATATTACTTAAGAACTCCCACTCAAAAAGTACATCTCTCTAGTCATTTGAGTGGTACATGATCCAAATCCACTATCTCAAGTCCGATCATCACGTGAGTCGAGAATAGTTTTAGTGGTAAGAATCTCTATGCTAATCATATCAACTATACGATTCATGCTCGACCTTTCGGTCTCATGTGTTCCGAGGCCATGTCTGCACATGCTAGGCTCGTCAAGCTTAACCCCGAGTGTTCCGCGTGTGCAACTGTTTTGCACCCGTTGTATGTGAACGTTGAGTCTATCACACCCGATCATCACGTGGTGTCTCGAAACGAAGAACTGTCGCAACGGTGCACAGTCGGGGAGAACACAATTTCGTCTTGAAATTTTAGTGAGAGATCACCTCATAATGCTACCGTCGTTCTAAGCAAGATAAGGTGCATAAAGGATTAACATCACATGTAATTCATAAGTGACATGATATGGCCATCATCATGTGCTTCTTGATCTCCATCACCAAAGCACCGACACGATCTTCTTGTCACCTGCGTCACACTATGATCTCCATCAACGTGTCGCCATCGGGGTTGTCGTGCTACTCATGCTATGACTACTAAAGCTACGTCCTAGCAATATAGTAAACACATCTGCAAGCACAAACGTTAGTTTAAAGACAACCCTATGGCTCCTGCCGGTTGCCGTACCATCAACGTGCAAGTCGATATTAACTATTACAACACGATCATCTCATACATCCAATATATCACATCACATCGTTGGCCATATCACATCACAAGCATACCCTGCAAAAACAAGTTAGACGTCCTCTAATTGTTGTTGCATGTTTTACGTGATGACCATGGGTATCTAGTAGGATCGCATCTTACTTACGCAAAAACCGCAACGGAGATATATGAATTTTTACTTAACCTCATCCAAGGACCTCCTCGGTCAAATCCGATTCAACTAAAGTTGGAGAAACCGACACTTGCCGGTCATCTTTGAGCAACGGAGTTACTCGTAGCGATGAAACCAGTCTCTCGTAAGCGTACGAGTAATGTCGGTCCGAGCCGCTTTGATCCAACAATACCGCGGAATCAAGAAAAGACTAAGGAGGGCAGCAAAACGCACATCACCGCCCCCAAAAACTTTTGTGTTCTCCTCGAGATTACATCTACGCATGAACCTTGCTCATGATGCCACTGTTGGGGAACGTCGCATGGGAAACAAAAATTTTCCTACGCGCACGAAGACCTATCATGGTGATGCCCATCTACGAGAGGGGATGTGTGATCTACGTACCCTTGTAGACCGTACAGCAGAAGCGTTAGTGAACGCGGTTGATGTAGTGGAACGTCCTCACGTCCCTCGATCCGCCCCGCGAACCGTCCCGCGATCAGTCCCACGATCTAGTGCCGAACGGACGGCACCTCCGCGTTCAGCACACGTACAGCTCGACGATGATCTCGGCCTTCTTGATCCAGCAAGAGAGACAGAGAGGTAGAAGAGTTCTCCGGCAGCGTGACGGCGCTCCGTAGGTTGGTGATGATATTATCTCGGCAGGGCTCCGCCCGAGCTCCGCAGAAACGCGATCTAGAGGTAAAACCGTGGAGATATGTGGTCGGGCTGCCGTGGCAAAGTTGTGTCAAATCAGTCCTAAAACCTCCGTATATATAGGGGGAGGAGGGGGAGCCTTGCCTTGGGGTCCAAGGACTCCTAAGGGGGTCGGCCGAGCCAAGGGGGGCAACCCTACCCTTCCAAACCGAGTCCAACTAGGTTTGGAAGTAGGAGTCCTTCCCCCTTTTCCCACCTCCTTTTTTTTATTTTCTCTTTGATTTTCTTCCTATGGCGCATAGGGCCTTCTTGGGCTGTCCCACCAGCCCACCAAGGGCTGGTGCACCAACCCCAAGGCCTATGGGCTTCCCCGGGGTGGGTTGCCCCCCCGGTGAACTCCCGAAACCCATTCGTCATTCCCGGTACATTCCCGGTAACTCCGAAAACCTTCCGGTAATCAAATGAGGTCATCCTATATATCAATCTTCGTTTCCGGACCATTCTGGAAACCCTCGTGACGTCCGTGATCTCATCCGGGACTCCAAACAACATTCGTAACCAACCATATAACTCAAATACGCATAAAACAACGTCACACCTTAAGTGTGCAGACCCTGCGGGTTCGAGAACTATGTAGACATGATCCGAGAGACTCCTCGGTAAATATCCAATAGCGGGACCTGGATGCCCATATTGGATCCTACATATTCTACGAAGATCTTATCGTTTGAACCTCAGTGCCAAGGATTCATATAATCCCGTATGTCATTCCCTTTGTCCTTCGGTATGTTACTTGCCCGAGATTCGATCGTCAGTATCCGCATACCTATTTCAATCTCGTTACCGGCAAGTCTCTTTACTCGTTCCGTAATACTAGATCCCGCAATTTACACTAAGTCACATTGCTTGCAAGGCTTGTGTGTGATGTTGTATTACTGAGTGGGCCCCGAGATACGTCTCCGTCACACGGAGTGACAAATCCCAGTCTCGATCCATACTAACTCAACGAACACCTTCGGAGATACCTGTAGAGCATCTTTATAGTCACCCAGTTACGTTGCGACGTCTGATACACACAAAGTATTCCTCCGGTGTCAGTTAGTTATATGATCTCATGGTCATAGGAACAAATACTTGACACGCAGAAAACAGTAGCAACAAAATGACACGATCAACATGCTACGTCTATTAGTTTGGGTCTAGTCCATCACGTGATTCTCCTAATGACGTGATCCAGTTATCAAGCAACAACACCTTGTTTATAATCAGAAGACACTGACTATCTTTGATCAACTGGCTAGCCAACTAGAGGCTTGCTAGGGACAGTGTTTTGTCTATGTATCCACACGTGTATATAAGTCTTCATTCAATACAATTATAGCATGGATAATAAACGATTATCTTGATACAAGAATTATAATAATAATTATATTTATTATTGCCTCTAGGGCATAATTCCAACAGTCACCCACTTGCACTAGAGTCAATAATCTAGCCCTCACATCATCATGCGAATTACATTGTAATAAATCTAACACCCATACAGTTCTGGTGTTGATCATGCTTTGCCCGTGGAAGAGGTTTAGTCAGCGGGTCTGCTACATTCAGATCCGTGTGCACTTTGCATATATTCACGTCCTCCCCTTCGACGTAGTCACGAATGAGGTTGAAGCGTCATTTGATGTGTCTGGACTTCTTGTGAAACCGTGGTTCCTTTGCTAGGGCAATGGCACCCGTGTTGTCACAGAACAAGGTTATTGGATTCAGTGCGCTTGGCACCAGTCGAAGATTCGTCATGAACTGCTTCATCCAGACACCCTCCTTAGCCGCCTCCGAGGCAGCCATGTACTACGCTTCACATGTAGAATCTGCTACGATGCTCTGCTTGGAATTGCACCAGCTTACCGCACCCCCATTAAGAATAAATACGTATCCGGTTTGCGACTTAGAGTCGTCCGGATCTGTGTCAAAGCTTGCATGGACGTAACCTTTTACGGCGAGCTCTTCGTCACCTCCATACACGAGAAACATCTCCTTAGTCCTTTTCAGGTACTTCAGGATATTCTTGACCGCCGTCCAGTGATCCACTCCTGGATTACTCTGGAACCTACCTGCCATACTTATGGCCAGGCTAACGTCCGGTCTAGTGCACAACATTGCATACATGATAGAACCTATGGCTGAAGCATAGGGGACGGTGCTCATATGCTCTCTATCCTCATCAGTTGCTGGGCACCGAGTCTTACTCAATCTCGTACCTTGTAAAACTGGCAAGAACCCTTTCTTGGACTGTTCCATTTTGAACCTCTTCAAAACTTTATCAAGGTATGTGCTTTGTGAAAGTCCTATCAGGCGTTTTGATCTATCCCTGTAGATCATAATGCCTAGAATGTAAGCAGCTTCTCCTAGGTCCTTCATAGAGAAACTTTTATTCAAGTAATCCTTTATGCTCTCGAAAAACTCAACGTTGTTTCCAATCAGCAATATGTCATCCACATATAATATTAGAAATGCCACAGAGCTCCCACTCACTTTCTTGTAAATACAAGATTCTCCAACCACTTGTATAAACCCAAATGCTTTGATCACCTCATCAAAGCGTTTGTTCCAACTCCGAGATGCTTGCACCAGTCCATAAATGGATCGCTGGAGCTTGCACACCTTGTTAGCATTCTTAGGATCGAAAAAACCTTCGGGTTGCATCATATACAACTCTTCCTTAAGGAAACCGTTAAGGAACGCCGTTTTGACATCCATCTGCCAGATTTCATAATCGAAAAATGCAGCTATTGCTAACATGATTCTGACGGACTTAAGCATCGCTACGGGTGAGAATGTCTCATCGTAGTCAACTCCTTGAACTTGTGAAAAACCCTTTGCCACAAGTCGAGCTTTATAAACGGTCACATTGCCGTCAGCGTCCGTCTTCCTCTTAAAGATCCATTTGTTCTTAATAGCCTTGCGGCCTTCAGGCAGTACTTCTAAAGTCCACACTTTGTTCTCATACATGGATCCTATCTCGGAATTCATGGCTTCTAGCCATTTGTTGGAATCTGGGCCCACCATTGCCTCTTCATAATTTACAGGTTCATTGTTGTCTAACAACATGATTGACAAGACGGGATTACCGTACCACTCTGGAGCAACACGTGGTCTCGTCGACCTGCGTGGTTCGACAGAAACTTGAAGCGGAGTTTCATGATCATCATCATTAACTTCCTCCTCAACCGGCGTCGCAATGACAGAGGTTTCCCCTTGCCCTGCGCCACCATCTAGAGGGATGAGAGGTTCGACAACCTCATCAAGTTCTATCTTCCTCCAACTCAATTCTCTCGAGAGAAACTCCTTCTCGAGAAAAGCTCCGTTTTTAGCAACAAACACTTTGCCCTCGGATTTGAGATAGAATGTGTACCCAACTGTCTCTTTTGGGTAGCCTATGAAGATACACTTTTCCGCTTTGGGTTCCAGCTTTTCAGGATGAAGCTTTTTGACATAAGCATCGCATCCCCAAACTTTAAGAAACGACAACTTTGGCCTTTTGCCATACCACAGTTCGTATGGTGTCGTCTCAACGGATTTTGATGGTGCCCTATTTAAAGTGAATGCAGCTGTTTCTAATGCATAACCCCAAAACGATAACGGCAAATCGGTAAGAGACATCATAGATCGCACCATCTCTAATAAAGTATGATTACGACGTTCGGACACACCATTACGCTGTGGTGTTCCAGGCGGTGTCAACTCTGAAACAATTCCACATTGTCTTAAGTGAGCACCAAACTCGAAACTCAGATATTCACGCCCACGATCAGACCGTAGGAACTTGATCTTCTTGTTACGATGATTTTCAACTTCACTCTGAAATTGCTTGAACTTTTCAAATGTTTCAGACTTGTGCTTCATTAAGTAGACATAACCATATCTACTCAAATCGTCAGTGAAGGTGAGAACATAACGATATCCGCCGCATGCCTCTACGCTCATCGGACCACACACATCGGTATGTATGATTTCCAACAAGTCACTTGCACGCTCCATTGTTCCGGAGAACGGAGTTTTAGTCATCTTGCCCATGAGGCATGGTTCGCACGTGTGAAGTGAATCAAAGTCAAGTGACTCCAAAAGTCCATCGGCATGGAGTTTCTTCATGCGCTTTACACCAATATGACCTAAGCGGCAGTGCCATAAAAATATGGCGCTATCATTGTTAACTCTAACTCTTTTGGTCTCAATGTTATGTATGTGTGTATCACTATCAAGATTCAATATGAACAATCCTCTCACATTGGGTGCATGACCATAAAAGATGTTACTCATAGAAATAGAACAACCATTATTTTCTGACTTAAAAGAGTAACCGTCTCGCAATAAACAAGATCCAGATATAATGTTCATGCTCAACACCGGCACTAAATAACAATGATTTAAGTTCATAACTAATCCTGATGGTAACTGAAGTGAAACTATGCCGACGGCGATTGCATCAACCTTGGAACCATTTCCTACGCGCATCGTCACTTCATCTTTCGCCAGCCTTCGTCTATTCCACAGTTCCTGTTTCGAGTTGCAAATATGAGCAACAGAACCGGTATCGAATACCCAGGCACTACTACGAGAGCCGGTTAAGTACACATCAATAACATGTATATCAAATATACCTGATTTTTCTTTGGCCGCCTTCTTATCAGCCAGATACTTGGGGCAATTGCGCTTCCAGTGACCCATACCCTTGCAATAGTAACACTCTGTTTCAGGCTTAGGTCCAGCTTTGGGTTTCTTCGTCGGATTGGAAATAGGCTTGGCGCTCTTCTTTGAATTACCCTTCTTGACTTTGCCGTTTCTCTTGAAACTAGTGGTCTTATTCACCATCAACACTTGATGCTCTTTACGGAGTTCAGACTCTGCGACTTTCAGCATCGCAAACAACTCGCCGGGAGACTTGTTCATCCCTTGCATGTTGTAGTTCAACACAAAGCCTTTATAGCTTGGCGCAGTGATTGAAGGATTCTGTCAGTGATAGCCTCTTGCGGGAGTTCAATCCCCAGCTCAGCTAGACGGTTTGAGTACCCAGACATTTTGAGCACATGTTCACTCACAGACGAGTTCTCCTCCATCTTGCAAGCATAGAATTTATCAGAGGTCTCATACCTCTCGATCCGGGCGTTCTTATGAAAGATAAACTTCAACTCCTGGAACATCTCAAATGCTCCATGACGCTCAAAGCGACGTTGAAGTCCCGGTTCTAAGCCATACAAGACTGCACATTGAACTACTGAGTAGTCCTCCTTACGTGCTAACCAAGCGTTCTTAACATCCTGATCAGCCGTAGCGGGTGGTTCATCTCCTAGCGCAGCATTAAGGACATAATACTTCTTCCCAGCTTGTAAGATTAGCTTAAGAGTACGAGCCCAGTCTACAAAGTTGCTTCCATCATCTTTCAACTTAGCTTTCTCTACGAACATATTAAAATTCAGGGTGACTGTCGCGTGAGCCATGATCTACAACACAAATATATTCAAAGTGGACTTAGACTATGTTCAAGATAATTAGAGTATAACTTAATCAAATTACTCGCTAAACTCCCACTCAAAAAGTACATCTCTCTAGTCATTTGAGTGGTTCATGATCCACTTACACTAGCTCAAGTCCGATCATCACGTGAGTTGAGTATAGTTTCAGTGGTAAGCATCCCTATGCTAATCATATCATCTACATGATTCATGATCGACCTTTCGGTCTCATGTGTTCCGAGGCCATGTCTGCACATGCTAGGCTCGTCAAGCTTAACCCGAGTGTTCCGCGTGCGCAACTGTTTTGCATCCGTTGTATGTGAACGTTGAGTCTATCACACCCGATCATCACGTGGTGTCTCGAAACGACGAACTGTAGCAACGGTGCACAGTCGGGGAGAACACAATTTCGTCTTGAAATTTTAGTGAGAGATCACCTCATAATGCTACCGTCGTTCTAAGCAAAATAAGGTGCATAAAAGGATTAACATCACATGCAATTCATAAGTGACATGATATGGCCATCATCACGTGCTCCATGATCTCCATCACCAAAGCACCGGCACGATCTTCTTGTCACCGGCGCCACACCATGATCTCCATCAACGTGTCGCCATCGGGGTTTTCGTGCTACTCATGCTATTACTACTAAAGCTACATCCTAGCAAAATAGTAAACGCATCTGCAAGCACAAACGTTAGTATAAAGACAACCCTATGGCTCCTGCCGGTTGCCGTACCATCGACGTGCAAGTCGATATTATCTATTACAACATGATCATCTCATACATCCAATATATCACATCACATCGTTGGCCATATCACATCACAAGCATACCCTGCAAAAACAAGTTAGACGTCCTCTAATTTTGTTGTTGCATGTTTTACGTGGTGACCATGGGTATCTAGTAGGATCGCATCTTACTTACGCAAACACCACAACGGAGATATATGAGTTGCTATTTAACCTCATCCAAGGACCTCCTCGGTCAAATCTGATTCAACTAAAGTTGGAGAAACTGACACCCGCCAGTCATCTTTGAGCAACGGAGTTACTCGTAGCGATGAAACCAGTCTCTCGTAAGCGTACGAGTAATGTCGGTCCGAGCCGCTTCGATCCAACAATACCGCGGAATCAAGAAAAGACTAAGGAGGGCAGCAAAACGCACATCACCGCCCACAA
Source organism: Hordeum vulgare subsp. vulgare (assembly GCF_904849725.1). Classification (NCBI taxonomy): domain Eukaryota; kingdom Viridiplantae; phylum Streptophyta; class Magnoliopsida; order Poales; family Poaceae; genus Hordeum; species Hordeum vulgare. Next base: position 661,920,088 of record NC_058519.1, on the reverse strand, counting down.
AAACTTTTGTGTTCTACTCGAGAAAACATCTACTCATGAACCTAGCTCATGATGCCACTATTGGGGAACGTCCCATGGGAAACAAAAATTTTCCTACGCGCACGAAGACCTATCATGGTGATGTCCATCTACGAGAGGGGATGTGTGATCTACGTACCCTTGTAGACCGTACAACAGAAGCGTTAGTGAATGCGGCTGATGTAGTGGAACGTCCTCACGTCCCTCGATCCGCCCCGCGAACCGTCCCGCGATCAGTCCCACGATCTAGTGCCGAACAGACGACACCTCCGCGTTCAGCACACGTACAACTCGACGATGATCTCAGCCTTCTTGATCCAGCAAGAGAGACGGAGAGGTAGAAGAGTTCTCCGGCAGCGTGACGGCGCTCCGGAGGTTGGTGATGATCTTATCTCGGCAGGGCTCCGCCCGAGCTCCGCAGAAACGCGATCTAGAGGTAAAACCGTGGAGATATGTGGTCGGGCTGCCGTGGCAAAGTTGTGTCAAATCAGCCCTAAAACCTCCGTATATATAGGGGGAGGAGGGGGAGCCTTGCCTTGGGGTCCAAGGACTCCCAAGGGGGTCGGTCGAGCCAAGGGGGGCAACCCTCCCCTTCCAAACCGAGTCCAACTAGGTTTGGAAGGAGGAGTCCTTCCCCCTTTTCCCACCTCCTCTTTTTTTGTTTCTCTTTGATTTTCTTCCTATGGCGCATAGGGCCTTCTTGGGCTGTCCCACCAGCCCACTAAGGGCTGGTGCGCCACCCCCAAGGCCTATGGGCTTCCCCGGGGTGGGTTGCCCCCCCGGTGAACTCCCGGAACCCATTCGTCATTCCCGGTACATTCCCGGTAACTCCGAAAACCTTCTGGTAATCAAATGAGGTCATCCTGTATATCAATCTTCATTTCCGGACCATTCCGGAAATCCTCGTGACGTCCGTGATCTCATCTGGGACTCCGAACAACATTCGGTAACCAACCATATAAGTCAAATACGCATAAAACAACGTCGAACCTTAAGTGTGCAGACCCTGCGGGTTCGAGAACTATGTAGACATGACCCGAGAGACTCCTCGGTCAATATCCAATAGCGGGACCTGGATGCCCATATTGGATCCTACATATTCTACGAAGATCTTATCGTTTGAACCTCAGTGCCAAGGATTCATATAATCCCGTATGTCATTCCCTTTGTCCTTCGGTACGTTACTTGCCCGAGATTCGATCGTCAGTATCCGCATACCTATTTCAATCTCGTTTACCGGCAAGTCTCTTTACCCGTTCCGTAATACAAGATCCCGCAACTTACACTAAGTCACATTGCTTGCAAGGCTTGTGTGTGATGTTGTATTACCGAGTGGGCCCCGAGATACCTCTCCGTCACACGGAGTGACAAATCCCAGTCTCGATCCATACTAACTCAACGAACACCTTCGGAGATACCTGTAGAGCATCTTTATAGTCACCCAGTTACGTTGCGACGTTTGATACACACAAAGTATTCCTCCGGTGTCAGTGAGTTATATGATCTCATGGTCATAGGAACAAATACTTGACACGCAGAAAACAGTAGCAACAAAATGACACAATCAACATGCTACGTCTATTAGTTTGGGTCTAGTCCATCATGTGATTCTCCTAATGACGTGATCGAGTTATCAAGCAACAACACCTTGTTTATAATCAGAAGACACTGACTATCTTTGATCAACTGGCTAGCCAACTAGAGGCTTGCTAGGGACAGTGTTTTGTCTATGTATCCACACATGTATATAAGTCTTCATTCAATACAATTATAGCATGGATAATAAACGATTATCTTGATACATGAATTATAATAATAACTATATTTATTATTGCCTCTAGGGCATAATTCCAACACATCACCGGCGCGCCGTCATGCTGCCGGAGAACTCATGTACTTCCCCGACCCTCTTGCTGTATCAAGAAGGCGGAGATCATCACCGAGCTGTACGTGTGTGGAACGCGGAGGTGCCGTCCGTTCGGCACTTGATCGGGACGGATCGTGGGACGGTTCATGGGACAGATCGTGAAGACGTACCACTACATCAACCGCTTTTGTTAACGCTTCCTCTTAGCGATCTACAAGGGTATGTGGATCCAATCCCCCTCTCATAGATGGACATCACCATGATAGGTCTTCGTGTGCGTAGGAATGTTTTTCTTTCCCATGCAACGTTCCCCAACATGAAGTTGTGTGGACCGGTCGGTCCTTGACCCTGGTCTTTTGCTCCTCAACTTGAGGAGGTTTTGCCACGTTAAATCCTGTGTCACATGTGTATGGTGTTTATGTTATTGTGCCGCTTAGTTGTTGGTTGAAGCTGTCCTCAAAGTTCATCACAAGAGAAAGGGGCTGCGTAGTGTGCATATTTTCCATGTAGGTGAATTTGTGCAGCTCATTGTTGCTGTCCAGCCCCAACAAAGTGGCACTAGAGCCTTGGTTTGCTTGTGCAAATTCCAGAATTTCTTGTGGTGAAAGATGGAAGTGAATACCAGCATGGTGATATCTTTGAATGGTACAAATTACAAACCGGTTCATTTGTGACCTTTAGACCCGTTTGGTATTACAAACCGGGACTAAAGGGGTGGTGACAGGCTGGTGTCAGGCTGGGGCCCCACCGAACCCATTTCGTCCCGGTTGGTAGGTATTACCAACCGGGAGTAAAGGTGGACCTCAAGTCCCGGTTTGTATAACCAACCGGGAATAAATATGTCTTTATATAAACCCTTTGTCCACATCGATAATATTTCTCTATTTTATCCATTCCCCTCTATGTTCTTCCCCTTAGCTTGAGCTCATCCTCCATTGTTTGTCAAGATTTGAGGCACCCCATCTCTCCAAGTGTTTACAAAGGTTTGCAAGTTTGTCCTTTCATCTCTCATTGCTAGATTAGCTCGTGCTCTATAAGTATAGTTATTTGTGGGTTTTAGCTTGGGAGTAATTTTGTGGGAATTTATTTCATTTATATGCGATTTGAGCTCAAATCAACTTCTTAGTTTGCATATGTGCAGGTGTGGTTAACTTAGTGCCTTCCCGTCCCTGTCCTAACCACCGTCGATTGCCCGCACCGTCCGATCGCCGGCACCACCTTGGTGAGACTTTTGTTCTTATGTTTTTTATAAAAAAATTATTTGTACGATTTAGATAGTTTTGTTACTTGTATGAGTGTTTGTTATACATAGTGCCATGGTCTTGATATCTGTCTCCGTCGTCCCTCGTCCGGTTTATGATTTGGATGTGGCATATTCTGTTTTATAACTATTTGTTGCATTTCGCGTTTGTGACAATTATGCCCATCAAGTTGACATAGATATTTTTATGTAGGAGGTATGTGAACCAAAAATTGCGACCGGCCCTCTCTTGTCGAGAAGTTAAATTTAGTTGAAAAAGAAACCAGTATTTGAAAGAAAAATTGAAAAGAATTGAAGAATAGAAGATGAAATTGGAGTTGTATGTTGTCCATGTTGTCAATGATCACAAGATCAAGATGAATGCAATGCGCTTGAAGATTAGAAAGATTAGGACATATGCCGTAAATAAAGAGGCTTGGTATCACTATGTTGTTCGGCCAATTGTTACCTTAGTTGCGATCTTGATCGCATTTGTTGTTGCATTTAAATGATTTAGCTAGATACTATTGTATGTTGTTTTATGAGAATAAGTTTGTATGAACTTGTATTAATTTGGTCTTTTTGGTCTTGCATAATGAAGATGAGCCGACAATGGATGTACGATGACCGCGCTCTCCCTAGTTCATTAATGGCGTGCAGAGTTTTCTACGCGCGGCTGAGGCAAACCATCGGGATGGTTTTATGTGTTGTCCATGTGCTGTCTGTAAGAATGATAACACTTACTCTAAGTTAAGAGTCATTCACGTCCACCTATTTATTCTGGTTTCATGTCCGGCTATAATTGTTGCACTAAGCATGGAGAAAGAGGGGTTATAATGGAAGAGAATGAAGTAGAAGAGGATGACGAGAGCTATCCCATGTTCCCTAAATACGATGCTACTACAATGGGGGAAGAAGTCGAAGAAGAGGCACTAGATGAGGCCGCTGATGATTTTGGCCGGGCCCTTGCTGATGCAAACAGAAACTGCGCAAGTGAAAAGAAGTTGAAGTTGTAAGACATGTTAGAGGATCAAAAAAAACGGTTGGACCCAAATTACTAAGATTGAAACAGAAAGCTCTGTACCACACTAGAATTGCTGCAATGGAAGCCAGAGAATGGTGTATCCCCCAAGGGATTTCGGAAGCTACTGAAATTAATGAAGAACAAGCTTCAAAAGGATAACGAATTGCCTGATAGTACGTACGAAGCAAAGAAGGTTCTCTGCCCTGTAGGATTAGAGGTGCAGAAGATACATGCATGCCCTAATGACGGCTTCTTCTACCGCGGTGAGGAGTACGAGAACTTGAATGCATGCTTGTTATGCGGCACATTGCAGTATAAGATCAAATGAGATGACCCTCGTGATGTTGAGGGCGAGCGCCCCAGGAAGAGGGTTCCTGCCAAGGTGATATGGTATGCTCCTATAATACCACGGTTGAAACGTATGTTCAGAAACAAAGAGCATACCACATTGTTGCGATGGCACAAAGAAGACCATAAGAAAGATGGGATGTAGAGAGTACATGCTGATGTGTCACAGTGGAGAATAAACGAGAGAAAGTGGCCGAAGTTTGCAGATGACGCAAGGAACATATGGCTTGGTTTAATTGCAGATGGCATTAATCCTTTTGGGGAGCAGAGCAGCAATCATAGCACCTAGCCTGTGACTTAACCTTCCTCCTTGGTTGTGCATGAAGAGGAAGTTCATTATAATACGAGTGCTCAACCAAGGCCCCAAGAAACCGAACAACGACATTGATGTGTACCTAAGTCCATTAGTTGAAGAACTATTACAGCTATGGGATATCAACGTGTGTGGGATGAGCACAAACAGGAGGAATTTGACCTACGAGCGTTGTTGTTTGTAACCATCAATGATTGGCCTACTCTTAGTAATCTTTCAGGACAGACAAACAAGGGATACAATGCATGGACGCATTGTTTAGATTACATTGAAACTATATATTTAGATAATGTAAGAAGAATGTGTAGCTGGGACATCATCGATTTCTTTCGACCAAGTATGCCTTAAGAAAGAAAGACAAGCATTTCAAAGGTGAGGCAAATCACCGGAAGAAGCATGTCCCCCGTATGGGTGATGCTATATTTGATATGGTCAAGGATTTGAAAGCAATCTTTGGAAAGGGTCCTGACGGACATATGTTTTAAATGACGCTGAAGGACACACACCCATGTGGAAGAAGAAATCTTTATTTTGGGACCTACCCTATTGGAAAGACCTAGAGCTCCGCTCTACAATCAATGTGATGCACATGATGAAGAATCTTTGCGTAAACCTGCTAGGCTTTGATGACCCACAAGTATCGGGAACGAATCGTAGTCCTTTCGATAAGTAAGAGTGTGAAACCCAACGAGGAGCAAAAGGAAATGACAATCGGTTTTCAGTAAGGTAATTTTTGGAAGCACTGAAATAGCGGTAACAAGTTGTTTGATAGCAAGTTATATAATTTTAACAAGTAACTAGTAGCAATAGTAACAAAAGGTGCAGCAAGGTAGCTGAATCCTTCCGTGGCAAATGACAGACCGGAACAGTTTCTTATAATAGGCAAAGCTTTCTTGAGGGCACACGGGAATTTCATCTAGTCACTTTCGTCATGTCGGGTTAATTCGCGTTCAGTACTTTGATAATTTGATATGTCGGTGGACTGGTGCTTGGGTGTTGTTCTTAATTGAACAAGCCTTCCACAAGCATCCGCAACTACAAGAAAAGTATTAAGAATAAATACTAACCAGAGAATTAAATATAGGGATCCAAATCAGCCCCTTACGCTATAGCGCATAAAATGGGGTTTAAGTTTCTGTCACTCTTGCAACCAACCATCTATTTACTACTCCACAATGCATTTCCTTAGGCGCAAAGATAACAAAGTGTGATGTAGTCGACGTTCAAATAACACCACTAAGGGAATCACAACATTCATATCATCAAAATATCAACTTCTCATGACTACATGCACCATGACTTCTCCCATGGCCTCAAGAACAAAAGTAACTAATCACAAGTGATAAACATGCTCATGATCAGAGAGGTATTAAATAGAATATTGGATCTGAACATATGATCTTCTACCAATTAAACCATAAAGCATCAACTACAAGATGTAATCAACACTACTAGTCACACCCAAGGTACCAACCTGAGGTTCCGGTACAAGATTGAGCACAAGAGTTGAACTAGGATTTTGAGAGGAGATGGTGCTGATGAAGATGTTGATGAAGATTAGCCTCCCCAAGATGAGAGGGTTGTTGGTGACGATGATGGCCTCGATTTCCCCCTCTGGGTGGGAAGTTCCTCCGACGGAATCGCTCTGCCGGAGGGCAAAAGTGCTCCTGCCTAGGTTCCGCCCCGAGACGGTGGCGCTTCGTCCCGAAAGTTGTCTATTGATGTTTTTCCAGATCAAAAGAGAGTATATACGAGAAGATGGTCACCAGAGGTGGGCTGGGTTTCCCATTAGATACCAGGCCGCGCCAGGGGGGGGGGGCTGGCGTGCCCAGGTGCCTAGTGGAGTTTCTTATATATTTCATAACAAATTCTCATGAAGTTTCAGCCTATTTGGAAAAGAATCTACATCTTAAGTAATCCGATCTTTGCAGAAACCCTTTTGGAAGTTGGAAAAATGAGAGCATGTAGAGAACCGTGTTTGTGAGAACATAGTTGATCAAAACAAGTCGTCCTCCCACACACAACAACTTGCAATTCCAACTGCTCAACCGTTTCTCCAATCGTTCTTCAACATGTTTCCACTCCGCATTAGTTAGACGCCGATAATGAATTGGAATTCCCAAATATTTAATTGGGAATTGGCCTTGCGGACAACCGAACAATTCCGCATATTGTGCAGCCACGTCCTTGACTTGTCCAAAACAAAACAGTTCGCTTCTATGGATTTTTCAGACCTGACATTTGTTCAAAAGCTGAAAGCAAGAGTTTCAGATTTCGAGCCTTAGCTAGGTCGAGGTTTGTTGGCTTTTGAACGTGCGTATGCAGCCGTACAGGCGTGCCTACGTGATTCTTGCTTCGGCCGGCTACTTGACGGAACTTGCGTAACTAGCGACACGAATAAAACTGATCGATGGATTTGATGGCTAAAGGTCCTTGTCGAGCCTTTGCTTTGTATTGCTTTTCGTTTTTCTAGTGTTACAAACAACACCCTAGGGTGCCTTCTATACATGTCCACAAGGGACTATGGAAATAGAATAGGACTAGGTATCCTAATACTACTAGGACTCGGTTTGGCTTTTTTCCTAATCTTATGTGTACAGGGCAACGTGATTAACTCACATTCACCCCCTAATCACGATGTCCTTATTTCCGACCTGGGTCCCAAACACGATTGCTGCTTCTCATAACTGTTATCATCGGCATGGCCTTTGCCGTTCCTTGCATCATTTTATGGGTCGTCTTTACTGTCGTCGGCTCTTCTGTAGCTCGATGAAAACACTCCTTTTTGGTCGTGTCTTCAATCTTCACCTCTTCTTCGGTGCTTTGTAGACTTTCCTTCGGATCATCAAGGGCACATCTTTTGAACCTGAGTGTGACCATACTTTGGTCTAACTTTGAATTCCAAGCTCTTGGCGCTTGCATCAGCCCGTAAAGTGCCTTCTTGAGCTTGTCAACTTCTGCTTGTTCGTCTTTCTTCTCATAGCTGAGGGGTTGTTCTACGTACACTTATTCTGTGAGATCGTCGTTCAGGAAAGCGGATTTAACATCCATATGATGAACCTTCCAATCCTCTTGTGCTGCCAAAGCTAGGAGCACTCTCACCGTCTCGAGTCGAGCAACTGGTGCAAGCACCTCATCATAGTCAACTCCTTGACGTTGTACGTAGCCGTTTGCAACGAGTCGTGCTTTGTACTTCAGAGTGGCACCCTCAGTGTCCTTCTTTAACTTGTAAACCCACTTCAAACCAATCGCCTTTTGGTTCGGAGGTCGGGTTACCAAAGTCCACGTGCCATTGCTCTCAATCGCGTTCATCTCCTCATCCATGGCGTGCGTCCAGCTAGGACTTTTGCTCACCTCTACGAAGTTCGCCGGCTCCTCAACACCGAACAGACATAATCCGGAGTACTCGAGCGTAACTGGCTTTGTGTACTTGTAGACTTTCTTGAGGGTCTTGTAGCGACGAGGCCCTGAGGAGTCCGTTGTAGCTTGTGAAGGAGGTGACACAAATTTTGTCGATGTTGATGCACTTGAGGAAGATGGCTGAGTCTGGAGCGTGTCATCGACATCCGCATCGTCGGCGTAGTCGTCGTGATCATGACCATCATCTTGACTGTCGTCGTCACTATGCGCCTCGTTGTTGATGTTGTCGTCAAGATCTCCACCCGTATCGTGCGCTTCGTCGTCGGTGTCGGCACCATGATGATCACTACCATTATGGTCACCTTGGTTGGGCGTCTTTCCAACCACCTGGACATCCTCCCCTGCATCATCATCAGTTGGAAATTCAACCATAAATATGTTACTGTTTGGAGCGTCGTCGGCTGCAGCGCTCCAATTCCATGCTTGGTTTTCTTCAAACACGACGTCGCATGAAATCCGTAGACGCTTGATTTGTGGATCGTAGAAGGTGTATGCCTTGGTGCCGGAACTCCTCTCGTATCCAATGAACACCATCTTGGTGCTACGATCGGCAAGCTTTGGGAGGTGCGGCTCTGCCGTCTTCACATGTGCCACGCACCCGAGCGTCCTTAGATGAGACACATTCGGCTTACGTCCGTAAATTGCTTCATATGGAGTCTTGCCGATGACCGCCTTCGTTGGAGCCCAGTTGAGAAGATAGACCGCCGTCGAGACAGCTTCTCCCCAAAAGGTCCCCGGTAGGTTCTTGCTCTTGAGTAAACTCCTTGCCATGTCAACGACGGTTCGATTGCGCCTTTCAACGACCCCGTTCTGCTGTGGCGTGTAAGGTGCCGTGAGGAACCTTTTTATGCCAATCTTCTCGCAGTAGTCGTTGAATTCGTTCGACGTAAACTCTCCGCCACGATCTGTCCGTAGAGCGCGAACGTTCAGCTTATGTTCAATCTCCGTTGCAGCCTTTAGCTTCTTGAACGCTTGAAACACCTCATCTTTAGATCATAGGAGAACGACCCACATATATCTCGAGTAGTCATCTACCACAAGGAAGAAGTACTTCTTTCCTCCGTGAGTTGTCGGGGTGATAGGGCCACATAGATCACCATGGAGCAGCTCGAGTGCATCACTTGCACGATAGGTAATCTGAGCAGGGAACGGCCTGCGGTGCTGTTTTCCAACCAAGCACCCATCACATACTCGATCAACATGGTCGATAACTGACATCCCGGATACCATCTCCATCTTTGACATCTTCTTCAAGGCGTAGAAGTTAACATGTCCAAATCTAGCATGCCATAACCACGAATCATCATCACTCTTGGCGAGCCAACACTCCGGTTGAGATTGATCAAGGATGAGGATATAGAGCCTGTTCTGTGTGCGAGTAACACGAGCTAGCACGTTTCGGAGGTTGTCGAAGATCGTCATCACTCTGTTCTCGATATCCACCTTGCATCCATTCTCGTCAAGCTTCCCAATAGAGATGATGTTGTTGCGAAGCCGTGGGATGTAGTACACTCCGGTGAGTATGCGATGTTCGCCTGTGGGACCCTCGAAGAGGACAAATCCTTGCCCACAAATCTCCACATTTGAACCATCACCAAACTTGACCGAGCCTTCAACATCATATTCCAGCTCGAGAAATTTCTCCTTGCATCCCGTCATGTGGTTACTGGCACCCGCGTCGAGATACCACGACACGTTGTGATCCCCGGATAACTTAGGTGTCACATTCTTCTCATGAAGTAGCACCTTCCGGCTTGGTTTCACAACCACTGTTTCAGCGAGATCACAAACTTCGGCCATCCGAAGACCTGGACCTTCGTCTTCCTCCTTTGCCAAATTTTCCTTGATATCTCGGTTGTCAGGCTCCGGACAATTCTTTGCAAAGTGACCCATCTCGTTGCAATTATAGCACTTGACCTCGGACATATCCAAGTTCCGTTGCTTCCACCCTTTAGATCGGTCTGCCTTACCACGACCTTGTGGCTTGCCTTTTCCTTTCCTTCTCTGGTTTGTCCGCCGCACGTTGCGTTGCTTGAGCCTTCGTTGCCATCACGTCTTCCTTTGCTACTTGGGGGCTCCCAATCTGCACGCGAGTACATGAGTTGGTCACTACCTCCTCCGTTGCCTTTCCGACAACCACGAGCATTCTCTTCCCACGTCCGCAGGCATCCGATCGCCTCCGTTATGGTCATGTCGTCGATGTCGTAAAGCTGCTCGAGTGTGCCGATGATGTACGTGAATTTGTCAGTCACCGAACTGAAAAATTTCTCCACAATCTCGGTTTCCTCGAGCTTTGCACCAAGCGCGCGGATCTCTTCCACCAAAGTAGTAAGACGCATGGCGTAGTCATTCACCGATTCAGTTTCCTCCATCTGCAACTTGTGAAATTGGTGCTTCAGCACTTGTGCCCGAGCCTTGGTGACGCGATCTTCTCCAATCCTCATCTCCTTGAGTGCGTTCCACGCCTCTCTTGCCGTCTCGAACTCCGCCAATGTCATCAACACGGAATCCCGGCACAGACTGGGCTATGGCGGCCATGGCACCTTCGTCGGACTCGTCATCGACGTCTTCGTCCGTGATTGCCTGCCACACTCGGAGGGTTCGGAGAATAATCTTCATCTTCACCGCCCACACGCCATAGTTGGCGTCGGTGAGCATCGGGTACTGGATGGGGATGTTGCGAAGCGCGTGGACGTTGGCGCCGCCCGTTCCCCCACTACTGGTTGCTGACTTGCCGCCCTTCTTCACCTTGTCGCCGTTCTTGTTCCCCTTGGCACCGCCGCTGCCGAACTTGACTGACTCAGCGTCGCTTTCCGTCATCGTAGATCGTAGATCGTCGAGGCTCTAGATACCAAATGTTGGCTTTTGAACGTGCGTATGCAGCCGTACAAGCGTGCCTACATGATTCTTGCTTCGGTCGGCTACTTGACGGAACTTGCATAACTAGCGACACGAATAAAACTGATCGATGGATTTGATGGCTAAAGGCCCGTGTCGAGCCTTTGCTTTGTATTGCTTTTTGTTTTTTTGGTGTTACAAATAACACCCCTAGGGCGCCTTTTATACATGTCCACAAGGGACTATGGAAATAGACTAGGACTAGGTATCCTAATACTACTAGGACTCAGTTTGGCTATTTTCCTAATCTTATGTGTACAGGGCAACATGATTAACTCACAAGGTACATAAAAAGAATCGCATCGTCCGCATATTGCAAGATAGAAAGTCCCCCATCTACTAGATGTGGCAGTACCCCTGCCATCTTGTTTGGCGTGTTCTATCAAACTAGCCAACATGTCAGTGACAATGTTAAATAACATCAGAGACATAGGGTCACTTTGACGTAAGCCCTTTTTCGTTTGGAAGTAATGACCTAGATCATCACTGACTTTGATAGCAACACTACCTCCGGTAAGATGTTTTGGATCGATCCATGCTATTTATCGAAGAAGCCTTTCATTCTAAGGGCCTGTTGGAGAAACGACCATTTGGATTTATCGTATGCCTTTTCAAAGTCAACTTTTAATACTACCACACTAATGTTTTTTCGGTGCATCTCATGAACGGTCTCATGAAGGATAACTACTCCATTGAGTATATTTCTTCCTTGCATGAATGGTGTGTTGTCAATAATTTTTTGGAGGTGGACGAGAGCGGGTTGTATTATTTCGGTGCATCGACATCGTCGACGCGCTGGAGTCGAAGCACCCCGCCTCCTGTTTGGAGCGGTGGTATATGGATGCGGGGACCCACAATCTCGACGACAAAGGAAGTGGCAAACTCTCGCCGCCATTTTCCCCTTATTCCGTTTATCACAAGCGAACTAGAGCAACTACCCTGCAAGCAGCAATTCAGTGGAGCCCCTTCCTCTTTGTTGTTGCAGTTGTGCTTCTTCTGCCGGTACCAGTGGACACGAAACCAAGTTAACCACACTTCGATAGGGAACGACACAAAAGCTGTCCAAACTTCGTAGGCTATACTTCACTGAATCGATCTGAAGATATATTTCTGTAGCACTAGGGCACTGTAAGAACAGGTATCCATGCACACTTGAGCACTATGTATCATTATTGTCAACTGTTTTTTGTTTTCAACTAAAAAAACTCCTTTTTCTGTTTCGACTCCGATGTATGTAACACACAGTTTCCAATTTTTGAAAAAAATAGACTGTTTCCACAAGAAAAGCTCTTTTGATATATGGAAGATACAGTGGAGTAACAGGGCGTGCATAAAGCTCTTTGTAAGTGCATGCAAATGTGAAATTGTTCCTTGCTGGTTGTCCTGATCTGTTTTTTCTTCATGAATGTGCAAAGGATAGTGATACTCTTGGAAAAATGCAATCGAGTACACAGTTAACTGATGTTGCATGAAGCAATAGGAAACAACTCACAATGCAAAGCCAAGTTACAGTACAAGAGAGGGGAAGAAACATAGAGGAATCAAACCAAACAGCAAATAATGGAAAGGCGATTAGAATTGACAAATGCAGCACAACATCATCATACACAATGGAAGTAGTTCCTCAAGAGCGTTGACAAATGCAGCACAACGTCATCATACACAATGGAAGTAGTTCCTCAAGAGCGCTAGGGCCAGACGGCACTGTGGTTGTATCATCATCTAGAGAATAAACATTGTTTATCTCGTCAAGGTGAACAGACGGGCTGCGTGGTACGGATGTTTCTTCTGCAGTAGTCGACCACAAGGGCAGCGACCGTGAGGAGCTCGCCGCCGTTGCTCAGCTGCTTGACATGAGAATACCCGATGCATCTGTACCCTGCATAGCACAACATCTCTGTCCACACTTGTGCGACAGTGCGAGCTGACTCGGCTCCATAGGTGAGTCGCGCGGACGCACAAGCTCCCAAGCAAGATGGTGTGCAGCAACCAGTGTTGTGTCGTTTATATCCTCCGCCCACGTCCGATACAGTATCTTGTTGGCCAATGAATTGGCCGTGTCCCATTCTAGTTTTTTGAGACGAGCGCACATACGGGTATACCTTGTGCGGTTGATGGAGCCCGGCAGCATGTAGGGGCGTACAGCAAGGGTGAAAAGCATGTAATTGGAGATCGCCTGGATTGCCTCAAGGTCACGCGCATATTGTGCACGAGCATTCTCATTAAGGCCAAGGATGTAAATATGGGTGGCGATGTGACACACGAGGATGCTCTCATCAAATTCCATATGCAGAAATTTCTCTTTTTCTTCATGGCCCATCAACGTTTTCTCTAAGACCGAGCGGCCCCGTGAATTCATGATGTGACATTCCTCCTCCTCTCTTTTCTTGTACTGCAGGTACTCGGACAAGATGTTGCTGTAGGTCTCACCACCCTTGACCATTTGACGGGATGGATTTTGAGTAGATCATTGTGCTCCACCAAACCTCCACCCCCATGTGGCACGCGATTCCGCTTACTAGGTTGTCTCTCCTATAGACACACAAGTCAAATAGGTTATGTTGGCCCATAGAGTTGGACCACCACCATTTGGACCCGTCCCTCTTTGGAAGCACAAATCGGCGGAAAGACGCAATTGCATCGGCAACCAAACTCCACATGCACCTTCTTTGTCCCGCGGCATCATAAGCCAGACTCCCTAGTAACACAGTTGACCATCTTGAGAAGATGGCCTTTAACACTGATACCATCTCCAGAATAACAGCCCCACCTAGCAAAACAAACGTGATGGCAACATCTGCCTTGTCGTAGTGGTGGTCACCCAGTGACAAGCCTGACCTGTGCAAAAGAAGAAACGCTACGGCGATGAACACCGGAGAAATGGCACGGACACAAAGGCCATACCATGTATGGATCACCTCGGCCTTGCTGTACAAGACATCATGCATTAGGCTAAGCTGCATCTCCACCACCTTGTATAGCTTATCCGCAGGGACAGGTTGGCCTTGAGGGTTCGTATGTACCACCACTACGGGCAACTGCCCCTGGAACAGATTCTTTGCAACATCCAGCAGGTGATGGGCTATCCGCAGCAGGTCCTCTGTGTCCCCATGCCAATTAATACCAGGATTAATGAGAGGAGGTTTCGTCCCCTCAAAATAGCGATACTCGTTGCCCGATGCGCTAGTGTCTGCACACTTGAGCGCCCACACCCTCTCTCCGTACTTGATAACGCCCACCACGAAGATGAGGTAGGCGGCATCCCGGAGAAGGGCCTGGGTGCCAATCACGGTGGACTCGTAGAGGACGTAGGCAGCGGCGGCCACCTGCACGACTAGCGCTTGCAGGTGCCGCAGCCACAACCGGTTGTCCTCGATGGCGTAGGCCGTGATGTTGTCCTGCCCGCCAAGGTGCAGCAGCAGGAACGGAGCCCATAGTGACATTAGCTCGTGATCATCTGACCTGCTTGTCACAGACAGGTGACCCAGGGTGTATACCGCCGTCGAGTCGGCCAGCATGTAGGCCGACCAAATCACAGACCTTAGCACGCCAGAGTCCATGCGCCGGCGGAACTCCGCTAGCACGAGAAGCACTAGCTGCAGCGTGAAGCTCAGCAGCACCATGACTTGGATCCCGCGTTCTTGCCATGGCTCAACCTGGAGCTCCACTTTTGCCATTATTTGTTTCTCAATCGGCTAGAATAAAAGGAAACGGGCTTAATTAGAGATCTACATTAATTCACCCGTCTAAGGTTTGGGGTGACGACAGAAACTGATGTGTAGGTGGATGAAATATGGCACTTCCACAAGAACAACAAAAAGGATGAAATATATATGACAAGTGTTGGTGTGAGTAACTTACATCGATATATACGTAGCAGGAGAAATGGTCGATCTGTTGCACGCCTTGAAGCCGAGCTAGCTAGCAGAAGCAAGGCTAACAAATGTGAGTCGGAGCAGGAGAAGTGGAGAGCAACACGACGATGGCGAATGAAGGCTCACGCCAGATCCAGATGCAACGAGACGTGCAAGATAGTCACCGGCGCAGGACGTTCTGAATGATCACATGGAGTATAATATAAGCCTCGCTTAAATGGAGGGCTGTACATGAGCCTTCTCTTTGGCATATAAACAAAACCATCAGAACCAACTAAAAAAAAATCCATATGCAAATCATTGAGTACACAAGGCATGACTCACGCATCATACAACCTCGTAGTTGACAATGTTCATACATGTTGCTGGAGCATCTTCCGCAACGTGTCTGAGTCGTTTGGATATTAGCATGAGTGCTACGAGGTTGTTATGAATGGACTGCTTTGATGATTGTTTATGTTTAGAGTCGACAACTTTATCACCTCCCGCTTAGCCGGCCCCCTGGATGACGTAAGGCCCTCCACTCAAATCGTCTCAAGGGTGAGCGATAGAGAGATGCGTAAGTGCAACTCTTTCGTCCGCTGCCGTCCCTTTAGGTCCACATGGACAGTAAAGTCGATCGAACGCGTCGATCCAAACAGACACGTGTCCGTTTTTCGTCCGCGTACGGATCCATTCTCGGTTCAATTTTGAGCCTGATTTGGGTCGGCGCGGACATAAAATGGATAAGGACGGCGTGCGCGTACTCCATCCCCTGGCCCACCAGTCAGTGGAACATTGGTCGTTCTCCACCCCTACCGACAGCTAGCCTCGCCCCCAGCCCGTCGCCGCCGGGCTACCGCCACCGCAGCCACCTACCCACGCCGCCGGGTCAACACAGCCTCGAGCGCCTACCACACTACCGGCCGCATCGCGCCGGTCAGCTTCGTCGCCCACGCCCTACCACACTACCGGCCGCATCGCGCCGGTCAGCTTCGTCGCCCACGCCCGCAAGTTATTCCACAGTTTGCCTCAAGGTACAAATGAACTGCGCCGACAAGTTCTTTTTCCAGAATGTTTTGTGCAACTCCGACGATTCCTCATCCGACGATGAGGAGATGCTGCTTGCCGTGTTGGTCCATGGCAACCTTAATAGGCAGCGATCGTTGTTCCGGGGCTCAATTTCGGGGCATGTTTCGGCGTTGAATAGAAACCGAGAGAGCGATCATGTCCTTCTGCATACCACTATTGTGAAGGAATCTCCAACCCTGTCTGGAAGAGGAAAATATTTGCCCAAGAGCAAGAGAGTGCTAGGAAGGATGTCGAGCATATGCCTTTGGTGTTCTGCAATCTCGATGGCGCATAGTTCAGTATCCTGCTAGAACTTGAAGCACCAAGAAGTTGTGAGAAGTGATGGCTGCTTGTGTGATCACGCACAATATGATCGTAGAGGATGAGCGGCCGAAACTTCTTCATGATCAAGGGTTTGAGTTTCAGGATGACAATGTGGTGCCTCAGCATGGCGGAGAAGCAACACCGTTTGCACAGGTCATCCAATTTCATCATGAAATACGTGATTGGTAAACTGATGTTCAGTTGCAAGATGATTTGGTTGAGCATATGTGGGATCGTGTTGGCAACCAATAGATGTATATTGTAGACAATTTAATTTTATTGGGATTGTAAAAGTATGTTATATTTCATTTTGGTTGTGGAACTATGCTATTTCATTTGCTTTTGAAAAACATGTAAAATGTTTGTATTTGTTAAAAACCGGCGGCATACAACCTCATAGTTGACAATCTTCATACATGTTGCTGGAGCATCTTTCACAACGTGTCCGAGTCGTTTGAATATTAGCATGAGTACTACGAGGTTGTTATGAATGGACTGCTTTGATGATTGTTTATGTTTAGAGTCGACAACTTTATCCACTCCCGCGTAGCCGGCCCCCTGGGCCACGTAAGGGGAGGGCCACCGCCACCAGCCCTCCACTAAAATCGTCTCAGGCTGGTTGTAATGGATAGTATCATATGTTAGTATCATGCATATGATACTAGTGTATGATATTACATTCGTAAACCCTAATGATAGTATCATAGATAGTATCATGCATGCCAACTAGGCAATTTCGATGTGGTGGCATAGATTTAAATGAAGAAAGAGAGGGTTGAATATCATATCATGATACCGTATCATATTAAATGATGTGCTACTATGTGTCTTGCATGTCAATAAATGAACCACCCTTATTTTCCATTGCCTTGTGTTCATCCTGGCACCCTGGATCTGTCCACCGTGCGACGATCTTCTCCCAGCACGGACATTTGTCAACGCACCATCGAGGAATCACATGTGGCTCCATGTACACAGTCATATGCTTCCCAAGATAGTTAGGTCTAGAATTATCAGCTTCGGGAACATGTGATGACGTTGCATGCAGACGCCCAGGGGGCAAATTCAGGGGGATAACATATACTGGCGAACAACTGTATATGGCAGCCATCAAACCATATGGATTGAACTCATCGGTTGTTATCCCAACAGCTACACTCTTCCCTTCGGCGGCTCGTCATCCATTTTCTTATGAATTTGAACAAACTTCTTCCATGCTTCACCATCCCGTGGATGTTGCATCATTTTTGTATTATACATCTTCCCTTCGGCGGCCCATCTCATATGTTCGGCAGTTTTCTCGGTCATATAAAGCCTGTGGATCCTTTGTGTGAATGGAAGATATAGAAGGATATTGATGGCAATTTTGTGCTGCCTCTTGCTACTATCATTATTTTATACCTCAATATACGTAGAGGATTTGCACTTGACACATTAGTTCGTATTACGGTCATTTCTAAAT
This sequence comes from Hordeum vulgare subsp. vulgare, assembly GCF_904849725.1. Classification (NCBI taxonomy): domain Eukaryota; kingdom Viridiplantae; phylum Streptophyta; class Magnoliopsida; order Poales; family Poaceae; genus Hordeum; species Hordeum vulgare. Next base: position 661,902,249 of record NC_058519.1, on the reverse strand, counting down.
AACATGAATCCATTTGGACAAGCATGTATTTGCAAATACGACATCGTAGGTGAACGTATTTCGTTCGACTCGTACATATTTTTTGGAAATATGTTTTCTTTAGGCAGCGGGCTAGCAATAACTGACAATAACTTATTGAATCAAATTATGCTTATGCAATGGGTTGCCTAGAGGGCCACTAGGCGTGCGATGCCATCTAGTTAAGTAAGCTATGTATGGGCCTGAAGGGATTTATGTGCCGCAATCAAAGCTGCATGATACTCTTCTGGGCTTTCCGGTGGCTCCTCGGAGTTCGGGTCCTCCCGCGGATCTGCATGGTGGATGTCGTCTAACAGGTTCTCAATCCGAGTATCATATTCGCCGGTGCGCTGTCGCACCACCTCCGTTCTGGATTGTTCTGTCTTATCGTGAAAGATCCATCGGTAATAGCTTGGCGTAAACCAATATTTTTCTAAGTGTTCACTTATAGTAATCTTATCTCTTTCAATCTGGTTATCGCACTCCGTGCATGGGCATCAAATTCCATAAACTAACGTTTCTCCAGCAAATACTAATTCCAGGAAATCATTGGTCTTCGACCTCCACTCAGGGGTCATACCCTCCATGCTGGGATGTCCGGTATACATGCACTCACGATCTTCCATCCTCTGATATAATGTGAAACACACACATAATGTTTTCTATGTAACAAGTGGTTCCATCAAGTTTTACGACATGCACTGAGCTATCTAATAGGTAAAGCTATGTCCTAATCCCACCCGAGGATGTGTAGGCTAGGTCTGTTTCCATGACGTACTCTGATCCGAGACAGAATTTCGACAGCACCTCCCCGTTGTTCTCCAAATACACGTCTCGACAATAAGCCGACATGATGTGTATCTAGAGAATAACAAGGAGATATCGTCAAAATTCTGTCTGAGATCCAAGTACGGCATGAAAACGACCAACCTACACATCCTCAAGCTTTTCATGGAAAACGTGGACAATTCGGAAGAGTCGAGGGTATAAATATGCAAATACTTGCATATTTATAAATATAACCCTTCCGAATCTAGGTTACACGACTACTTAGGTGATCTACAAAAAATGGGAACCTACACATGAACGGGAAGAGATTAACCTTGAAGCGTGAGACGAAATTCACTCTCTATTGTCAAAATTGATGCATGTCCTGTACAAAAGAATGAAGTAGTGTAAATCATATATCCAACACACACACATCAACAACACTCACACACACACATAAGAAATAAAAACTCGTACACACATGAACAAAACGCACTCACTCACACAAACATACCACAACACACACAAACATAGGCACACACATCAACAACACCCCACCCCCACCCCCACCCCAACCCCCACACACACATCACACACTCGCTCACACATAAAAAAAACATTTAAGGGACTCACCAATGGGGCAGGGGAACGGTAGAGGAGGTGGAGCACGGCGGCGGCGGCGGTTATGAGGGGCGGCGGTAGCGGCAACTCTGAGAAGTGGAGGCGGATCTGACCGGTGGCGGTGGCGGTGGTGGCTCTGAGGGGCGGAGGCGTACGTGGGGGCGGCGCTAAGGGAAAGAGGAGGAGAGTGAAAGATGAGTGGCGCGCGATTTAGAATGTTGGATAAGTAACCGTGGGAACCATTTCCAAGAGTCAACTCAAAGGGGCACTCGGTAACAATACTAACCATAGATATCGCAGGCGCTTTTCCGAGACCGGACACAAAGGTCGGTAAAATCCTGGGTGCTTTTCCAAGAACGCACTCTGTAAAGTAAAAGCCATAGATCTAGGTGAAACTTAATTCACCTATTGCCGAGATCTGCTCTCAGAAACGTTTACCTTTACAGAGAGTGACTCACGGTGAAGTACCTAAACCTAGATCTTAGCCAACCCCCTTTCTGTCTATCACTCACTTCACTCGCTTCAGATATCATTTCGAATAAGCCTCCCCTCACGACACTTGTAAACCACACCATCTCCAAGCTAGTCTCTGGGTATCGAGAGGAAACATGTCCGGTTTGTGCACGAAGTGCGGGTCCTGTTGCTCCATTGGCCTCGAAACTTCTCGTGTTCTCAAAGTAGACCATCACATGACACGTGCCAGGCCCCCATATTTTTCGGACCCGCGTGCAATATTTGAGAATTTATTGCTCCTCTATGGTTTCATCGCCGGAAATTCCAAACCTACAAGTCACCACATGAAATCATGCCCGAAAGCGTCATGGAAAATCCTTTGTGATGTCCTTCCGGCATGCCTAGGCCCTATGCAGACGAGGGAGGGGCATGCCATGGCACCGGGGGTGATAGTACCTCAGTGGCATGCCTGACGCAAAAGTTTAAATCCTCGGAAGAGCGTAAGATGCCGGAATTCCTCGAGATCTGGCACGGTGTCATCACATGGCGCATGTTGGGTGTAGTAAAAGTTTGGGAGCGTTTCGAATAAGCCACCCCTCGGGGCACTTGTAAACCGCACCATATCCGAGCTAGTCTCTGGATATCGAGGGGGAATGTGTCCGGTTTGTGCACGAAGTGCTGGTCCTGTTGCTCTGTTGGCCTCGAAACTTCTCGTGCACTTTGTAGTGAACTTTCACAAGTTGCGAACTTGCGTGTCATGTGTCCTAGTATGAAACATTCGCCTATATATGTGAACTACTTTGAATTATGCCTATGTGTGATGTGTTACTCGATGAATTTCTAGAGAGCTAGGAGCTCCCACATTAATTTGTTATGATAACATTTCGTGCACTGCATAGATATACAGAAATTGTCATGTAGTTGTTTTCAGTTGCAGGGATCAGATAAGAAAGAACTTAAAAACAGAAGCAATGGGACACATTTCTGAGAGCTACACTCAGAAAAATACATACTACCGAGAGGGTCGCCTGAACTGAAACTACGGTTGTGCCACTCCTTTTCCGAGTGTAGCTATCGGAAAACAAGTCAGCTGAGCACTTTTGTCGGGGGGGATAACCCCGGGGTAGGCTCATCGAGCATGTTCCTTCATTTCCTGCCCAATGGATATGAACATATGCAGATCCCCAAGGCCCAAGTCTTCTGGCCGGCTAGGCAGCACCTACTGGCTAGAGGACGAGGCAGCCATCCTTCTGGCCGGACAGGCAACCCCTGGCGGCTAGAGTCAAGGCGGCCTCCTCTTTTGAGCTGGCCTGGTCCCGCCAGCCGGACTGGGGAGGAGGCGGCTGTGCTTAAGCCGGCTAGCCCAGCGGGCTAGCCGGCCGAATATCACAGGTCACATCAGATCGTAGGTCAGGATAAGACCTCACGATTAAAGGTAGCTACGCGTCACCAAAGGTACTGGATCGGGGCGCCCGATAGGTACGAGTGTCAGTGGCCACGCCGCTGACCTACCCCGGCTCTGATCCATCACCTAGCATAGTGTCGGACCGTCACAGTCCCACTCCATTACTGCACTCGGCGTGGGGAACAGTGGAGGCGGCCGTACTACCTGCCCATAAAGAATCTCGCGGGGCGACGCTTGACGTACAGTGCGTGCTCGGCGTCAACCTTACGCGAGAGCCTCATTGGCCAGCCGGCGGGTCCCACGGGCAATCGAGACCATGCAGCCGGCGGGCCCCCAAACGACAAGACAAGACTCTTGTGGGCCCCTGGCAAGCCGACGAGGCTGCCAGCCGGGTCCCACACTTGTACCCTTTATCCATATTGTAGGCCAGCGGGTTCGTCTATAAAATCCCCCGGTCGCCCTCCATGCAGGGGGGCCGATCATTCACCAGTCATACAACACAACCCCTTCACCAACCACACAGAGAGAGAGAGAGGCAGAGACGAGCCGGCTGCTCCCCTCTTCCTCCTCCCAACACAGCTCCATGAGCGACATTGTACTCTGTTCATATACATCAAACACTCCGACAGGATTAGGGGTATTATCTGTACGAAGAGCCCTGAACCTGGGTACATCGTGCGTCCCATGCGTGTACCAACCTCGTTCCCAGTGTCCACCTTTGTCCCTTCGGTTCTCACCGACTTTAGCCTATCTATGTCATATGTTGCGAGTATTCACCGACATTTGGTGCCCACCGTGGGGCCGATCGCGGCATCGGCTGGCTTTACGCGCTGGGCGGGGCCTCGCACCTACACCACCGGATGCATCGCGTCCGGATCAGTTTGCATGCCCGTGGAGACCGCTTTCGACGAGGCAACGCCCATGATGATCGACGTCCCCGTCCGCCATGTGGATTCGGACGAAGATTCTGACGACGAGGCGCTCACTAGCGTCGTCGTCGCTGCTATGGAGAACCTCAGCGTTCTCTTCAGCGACCTTCGTGTCAACGACGGCCCGCGCTACTTCGGCGAGGACTTCGACGTTGAGGCGCTCTGCGCCAGCTTCAGCAGGCTCTCTATCGCTGAGATGCCTGCCCACGACGTATATCCCAGCAACATCCTCATCTTCGATGGCCCTCCGCCATCGGTGGGGTTCTTCACCCTATACAACGTTGTTGCCGTCTCCAACACCGTGGAGGTGATGGTTATCGGCGCCGGCACCAGCACGGCTCCCGGCAAGACCTCCGCAGGCGCTGGCGAGCCCGCTGCTGCCACCGCCGATACTCTTCGGGACGCCATCGCCGGCCTGAAGACACCCGTCACCGCTTCCACAAACCCTCCTGACGCTCTAGCCTCGCTGGAGGAGGCTCACAAACGTATCTTGGAGGAGGGCATCGCCGTACCTTCGGCGAAACGTCGGTTGGACGCTACGCAGCGCGAGTATAACTCCGCATACGGCCTCACTCCGATTTCTGAGGCCCCTAGCCGGCTTGGATCGGTCCATAGCCGCGGCCGGTTCATTGTCAAGGTTCTAGGCGGCGATCTGCCCACCTACGAGACTCCTGCGGCCAACATGCGAGCGGTCTAGGAAGCCATGAAGGAGATGGCAAGCCTGGAAGGCGAGGAGCGCGCTTTCCAGGAGAAGCGGGTCAAGAACCTCCTTGACGCCGCCAACCAGCAACACGCTCGGCTTGACCCCAGTCAGGCTCAATCGGAGTCCCCAGGACCCAACTCAGGGGCACGCCGTAACCCTAGCGGTCAGCATCATGCAGAAGGATCTTCCTCGCATCGCCCTTCCGGCCAGAGGGGTGAGGGAAGCCATGACCGGCGCTCTCAGCGCTAGAGCGAGCACACTTCGGGCTTGCGTCGCGGAGGCGATGAGGGCGATTCGGAGTGTGAGATTCTTCCCCCGCGAAGAACTCACGTCTCTGGCTCACGAGGCGCCTCCCCTCTCGCCACCAGGGCTGGCGCTCACGCCACCCAGGATGAGCGGGACGCCCGTCGGCGTCTTATCGTCCTGGCCCAGTTAGCCCTCCTAGAGGAAGACGGACCCGTTGGTCCGGCATGCTTCGGCCCCCGGATCCGAGGGGAGCCGTTCCCCCGAGGATTCACTCTACCTCGGGACATGCCAAAATACAATGGCACGGCCAAGCCAGAGGACTGGCTGATTGACTACACCACGGCCATCGGCATTGCCACGGGCAACAAGCGTGTAGCAGTCCGCTACGTGCCACTCATGTTGACTGGCTCTGCCCGGACTTGGCTTAACAGCCTCCTGGCCGGCAGTGTCAACTCCTGGGTGGACTTTGAGGAGGCGTTCGTCCGCAACTTCACTGGCACCTAGAAGCGCCCTGGCCGTCCCCGCGAGCTGGCTATGTGCGTCCAGATGGCCGACGAACCCCTTCGCGACTACGTAGCCCAGTGGACTGAGCTCCGTAATTCCCGCGAGGGGGTGCATGAGGTACAAGCCATCCAGTACTTCATCGACAGTTGCCGAGACGACACCCTCCTCAAGCACAAGCTCATGTGCACCGAGCCCACCTCTCTGGCGGTGCTCATGGCCAAGGCGGACAAATACGCCACGGCCAACTTGACGATGCACGTCAAGGTGACCGCCTCGGACAAGGTTGTGCCTACGCCGGCTACTCCCAAGCCGGCTGGGGACAACTGAGGCGGCCAAAACAACTACAAGCGCAAGGCGGATCAGATGGATCCCGCTCCAACAAGTTAGTGGCCAGCGTGGAGGGCGAAACATCGGCTCCTCAAGCCAGCCCTTCCCGAAAGCGTCCCAACAGGAGCAACACCAACTGGCTGCCCAAGCAGTCCTTCGAGCAGCTGCTCGTCGCCCCCTGCAAGATACATTCTGGGGCGCAGCCGTCTACCCACACCCTTCGACAGTGCAGCTTTGCATGTCGGCTGTCGCAAGGAGATGGCTTGCCAGCTCCTCCAGGTGCGCAGGCGGCCCCTCGTGCACCGACTCCCAACCACGCTCCGGCTCCACCGCCGCCGCCTCACGACGACGGTCACCACCAAGACGACTACCCTCACCAAGACGGAGCGTTCGTCGTCTTCACCAGCGAAGGCGACGACAAGCACAGCCTACGCGAGAGGCGGCGCAAGGTAAACGCCACTGTCCCCCCCGGTTCCCCAATACATGCATTGGTCCGACAAACCAATCACATGGAGCCGGGTGGACCATCCTGCGGTGATGCCCAACCCGAGATCATACGCACTCGTCCTCGACCCCACCTTCGGCTCCAAGAGGCTCACCTGCCGATTCTCCCGGGTGCTGGTCGACGGTGGCAGCAGCATCAACATCCTCTACCTCGACACTCTTCTCAAGCTCAGGCTCAAGGAGATGGACGTCCTACCAATCAATACTGTCTTCCATGGCATCGTGCCTGGGCAGTCCTGCTCGCCCATCGGAAAGATCCAGCTGGACGTCCTCTTCGGCGACAAAGCCCACTTCCGCCGAGAGTCCATATGGTTCGAGGTAGTGGATCTCAGTAGCCTGTATCACGCGCTGCTGGGAAGACCCGCTCTGGCCAAGTTTATGGCTATTCCGCATTACGCCTACCTAAAGATGAAGATGTCGGGTCCTAAGGGCATCATCATTGTTGTTGGCGACTACAAGAAGCCGCTCGAGTGTGCCCAAGATAGCAGCCGCCTCGCCGATGCCTTGGTGATTGCTGAGGAGAAGCGGCAGATCGACCGGCTCGTGGCCCAGGCTACCGAGCAGCCGACGATTCCTTCTCCTCCGTCCCAATCGGCCGGCGAGGGCTCTTTCAAGCCGACTAAAGAGACCAAGCAGGTCCCACTCGACCCTGCCAACCCGAAGCAGTGCGTCACCATCGGGGCTGGCCTCAGCCCCAAATAGGAAGGCGAGCTCGTCGACTTCCTCCGTGAGAATCGGGACATCTTTGCATGGTCCCCCAAGGACATGTCGGGTGGTCCGAGGAAGTACGCCGAGCACAAACTTCACGTGCGGCCAGATGCGAAGCCGGTGAAACAACCCCTGCGCCGCTTCTCCGAGGGGAAGCGGCGCACGATCGGAGAAGAAATCACCCGGCTCCTCGCAGCCGGCTTCATCATGGAGGTTTTCCACCCAGACTGGCTGGCTAACCCAGTCCTGGTGTTGAAGAAGAACAACACGTGGTGAATGTGTATCGACTACACTAGCATGAATAAGGCCTGTCCGAAAGACCCTTTCGCGTTGCCTAGGATAGATCAAGTGATCGACTCCACTGCAGGCTGCGAACTGCTGTCGTTTCTGGATGCTTATTCAGGCTACCATCAAATCAAGCTGGATCTAGCTGATCGCCTGAAGACCTCCTTCATCACGCCCTTCGGGGCCTACTGCTACACCATCATGACGTTCGGTCTCAAGAACGCAGGTGCGACATTCCAACGCTGCATGCAGCAGTGCCTACTGCCACAAATTAGCAGAAACATCCACGTCTATGTGGATGACATCATCGTCAAGACGAAGCAACAGTTCAACCTCCTCGACGACCCGCGGGAGACGTTCGCCAATCTGCGCGAGTACAAGATCCGGCTCAACCCTGAGAAGTGCGTCTTCGGGGTTCCAGGCGGCAAACTCTTGGGGTTCTTCGTATCCGCCCGCGGCATCGAAGCGAACCCTGAGAAGATCGGCACCATCGAGCGGATGGTGCGGTCGGCTCGAATCCTCGACGTCCAGAAGTTCGCCGGCTGCTTGGCGTCCCTTAGCCGGTTCGTCAGCCGGCTTGGCGAGAAGGCCCTTCCACTCTACCAGCTCATGAAGAAGACAACAAAGTTCGAGTGGAACGACCAGGCGGACGAAGCCTTCCGCGACCTCAAGCAGGTAATCTCAAGTCTTCTGATCTTGGCAGCACCGTCTGAAAGGGAACCCATACTCATATACATCGCGGCGACCAGTCGCGTGGTTAGCGTAGTGTTGGTAGTTCAGCGTAAAGAGGAAGGCAAGGCCTTGCCAGTGCAGCGCCCTGTCTATTACCTTAGCGAGGTCTTGTCCGCCTCTAAGCAGAACTATCCACATTATCAAAAAATGTGTTATGGTGTTTACCTTGCTGCCAAGGAATTGAAGCAATACTTCCAAGAGCATGCCATCACTGTGGTGAGCACCGCTCCGCTTTCAGAGACGATGGGCAACCGTGATGCCACGGGCAGAATTGCCAAATGGTCCATCGCCATGGCGGACCATGATATTCGGTACGAGCCTCGCACCGCCATCAAATCACAGGTGGTGGCCGACTTCTTAGTCGACTGGGCCGAGACCCAGTTTGAGCCACCACCTCCAGACTCCATGCATAGGCGAATGCACTTCGATGGCTCGAAGATGAGGACCGGACTGGGAGCCGGCATCATCCTAACATCTCAAAAAGGGGACCAGCTCAAGTACGCTCTCCAGATCCATTTCGCTGCCTCCAACAACATCGCCGAGTACGAAGCACTGGCTCATGGCCTCCGGCTTGCCAAGTACATCGGCATCCGGCGGCTCATATGCTTCGGTGATTCAGACTTAGTGGTGCAGCAGGTCTCTGGCGAATGGGACGCCAGGGACGCCAACGTGGCGAGCTACCGCTTCCTCATCCAGCAGCTCAGCGGTCCTTTCGAGGGCTGTGAGTTTCCCCATGTTCCCAGGGCGGAAAATGAGGCGGCCAATACACGGGCGAAGATCGGCTCCACGAGACAAGACATTCCAGCCGGCGTCTCCCTCGAGCAACTCCATAAGCCGTCTATCAAGCATCGCCGGCATCGATCTTTGTACCTGCCGACTCTATGATGCAAGCGTCATCGGCTCCGTCAGTTACGCCGGCTGCACTGACGACACCGACTCCAAATGCGGCACCGACTGAATCCATGGTGCAAGCGCCGTCGGCTCCACCAACTACGCCGGCTGCGGTTCCTATACCGGCTCCATTGGTCCCACCGACTCCAATGGCGCCGCCGGCTACAACAACAACCCCGGCTCTGCCCGGGCTCGAATCCTCCCAGTGGGTGGACGTCATGGAGGTAGACGGCGAGCCGGCTGCCATGGCAGCACCAGAGACACCATCAAGCTCGGGGGCTGCAGAAGCCCCCAACAGTCAAGACGAAGCAGAGGCGACCCTTGTGTCGGCTCCATCATGGGCTCAAGCTATTCTGGCCTTCCTTCTTCGCGACGAACTTCCTCAGAACGAGACGGAGGCGAGACAGATCCAGCGCAGGTCCGCCGCCTACGCCATCATCAATCGCGAACTGGTACAACGCAACACGACCGGCGTGTTCCAACGCTGCGTCGAATCAGAAAAAGGGCAGGAGATCCTCAGAGACATCCACCAGGGGGAGTGTGGGCATCACGCCGCCTCCAGAACCCTGGTGGCCAAAGCATTCCGCCATGGATTCTACTGTCCCACGACCCTCGAGGAGGCCGTGGATCTGGTTGACAAGTGTGAAGGCTGCCAGCGCTTCAGCGCGTAGAGCCACATGCCGCCTTCGGCCCTCAAAACCATTCCCCTATCATGGCCATTCGCCGTCTGAGGACTGGACATGGTAGGGCCCTTCAAGACGGCTCGCGGAGGGATGACATATCTTTTGGTGGCCGTCGATAAGTTCACCAAGTGGATCGAAGCCAGACCTATCAAAAAGCTTGATGGCCCTACTGCTGTCAGGTTCATCACAGACATCTCTGTCCGATATGGTGTTCCCCACAACATCATCACCGACAATGGCACCAACTTCGCCAAGGGTGCTCTGGCACTCTACTGTTCCAAGGTAGGCATCCGGCTCGACTTGGCTTCAGTGGCACATCCTCAGTCAAACGGCCAAGCAGAGAGGGCCAACGGCCTGATTCTGGCCGGCATCAAGCCAAGCCTGGTGGCACCACTAGTCAGGTCAGCCGGCTGCTGGATTGAAGAACTGCCGGCTGTGCTATGGAGCCTCCGCACCACGCCCAACCGATCGACCGATATCACTCCATTCTTTCTGGTATATGGGTGTGAGGCTATTATTCCCACGGATATCGAGTTCGACTCGCCTCAGGTCACCCTATACACAGAAACGGAGGCGAAGGAGGCAAGAGAAGACGATGTGGATCTCCTCGAAGAAGCAAGGAACTTGGCCTTGAGCCGGACGACCATCTATCAATAGAAGCTGAGATACTACCACAGCAAAAATATCAAGCCTCTCTCTTTCAGGGAGGGAGACTTGGTCCTCAGAAGAATCCAGCGCACTGCTGGCCAGCACATGCTCTCATCCCCATGGGAGGGACCCTTCATCATCAGTAGGGCGTTGCACAACAACGCTTACAACCTGATTGACGATCAAAAGCCAAGAAAGCGCAAGAGGGACGACTCCGGCCAAGAAACGGAACGTCCATGGAACGCGGCGTTGCTTCGCCCGTTCTATTGCTAAAAGGCAAAAGTCAAGCAAATGAAGGAGCATGCACATGTATCTTTCTCCCTCTTCAGGGAACAACAACAAATGCAATAAAAAGAGCATGCTTCATGTTTCTTTTTATTGAGAGTTTTCACTCAGTGTACGCCCTCTGACTCGCTTCATTAAGCTCGGGGGCTACACCGCGTACACCTCTTGCTGGCTTAATCAAGCTCGGAGGCTACCCAACGCACGCCCTTTGCTGGCTTTAACAAGCTCGGGGGCTCGCTAGCCGCTCGGACGCCTTCCCTATTGTAAATGAACACATAGTGTAACCGACTGATCCATGGTCGCCTCGTACGAGCCTGTGGGCTGGCTCCGGCCGCCTGGTTTGTGAGGTGACGCCAGGTCAGGTCAGATACATGCAAAGTCCGGCTACAAAGGGTCGCCGACTCGGGCTGGCTCGATCATATATACGATCTCATTCAAGTCGGCCTCTGATTGGCTTATGTCTTGTTCTTTATGTCTTGATGGCTTCGAAAAAAAGGAGTCAACCAGGAATCAAAAGACAAGGTCATAAGACAACACGCTTGGCATACGAATATAATGCTGAATATATACATTCACAAAAGCATTGGCCCACGACCCACGTTCATTACATCCCTCCGGGGGTAGAACAAAACACAAAAGGGCACCGACTACGGGGTTGCGGCCTCATGGGTCGCCCCGGCCGCTGCTCCTGATGTGGTAGCATCACCATCTCCGGCTGCTCCTGAGGCGGTTGCGCCGTCTTCCTCGCGAGGGCTCCCGGCTCCATCCACACCGGAGTCGCCATACGCCACACCGCTGGAGGCGGCAGCAGATTCCGTAGCCCGGACTGCCTCGTCGGAGCTGCCGTCAGCGTCATAGGGCAGAAGGCCGTGCAGATCTTCAGCGATCACACCGCCATCTTCACCCCGCTCCAAAACAAAGTCGTCCCAGGCTGCGTACTCGACGACGGCACTGGCCCTCACACGAAGCTCCTCCTCCATGCCTTGCAGCTCCGCCTCCGAGCCGTCGCGCTGGGCGGCCAGCTTGCCCAAGTTCAGGTTCCGACACTAGAACTTGGGCAAGCGTAGGGCCATGTAAGCCCCAGCCCGTGCAGCAGAGGCACGCCAGGCATCCAGGCGCTCTCCACCCGCTGCAAGCCAGCGGGCGAGCCAGCTCATGGACGCCGGATCCACGCCCTCCGGCCACAAGGCCGCCACCATCGACGAGCCTGCAACGTGGAGCTGAGCCACAGACTCGCCCAGGGTGGGCAGGCGGGCCCGAAGGCCCACCCCGATCTCCTCCACACTCCAGCCGGAGGTAGTGTCTACCTCCTGCCCGGCCGCGCGGCGCTCCTCACGGCACACCTCGACGGCGGTGTCGGCCGCGATCTGGGTCTCGGGGAAGAGACCTGGAATGACGGCAGCCAGGACGTAAGAACGCAGCAAAAAGAGGAGATGGCCAAAAAGACCAAACACAAGACAAGGAAGAGAGACCCACGATGGAAGGCATCGTCGGTCTCATGGGAGACCTCGAGGACCTCGCGCTCCCGCACCTTACTCGCATGAGTAAGGCGGGCGACTTCCTCCCGGAGATTCGCCGCAGACTCCGAAGCCTTGGCCAGCTGCGTCTGCTTCTGGACAAGGGCCTCCTCCTTCTCCCTCAAGGCGGCGTCCTTGAGGTCCATCTCCTTGAGGTGAAGCGACGCGAGGTGATCCACGTCCGCAGCGTAGGAGGCCTCCTTCTCATGCAATGTGGCACGCAGCCGCTCCAGCTCGACCCGGTCGGTCGCCTCAAGCTCCTTCTTCTCCGCCTGAAGAAGGTCCAGCTGTCCCTGGAGCCTGCTGCCGGCGTTACGCAGGGCATCCCGCTCCGTGGCAGCCTCGCCCAGCCGGGCTTCGAGCTTGGCGATCCAGCTATCAGCCCCCAGGTGCTGGGTACGCAGCTCATTATAAGCCTGCGCCTGAGCATCATAAAGCTCCTGCCAGAAGAGCAAAAAAGAAACAAGATTAAGATTCGGCCTGGTTAAGAATTAACCAGCCCGATTCTCGGGGGCTACACCCAATGGGTGCGCTAGCGCGCCCCCACTGAAGATGTCATACAGGAAAAGGGCCTCCAAGAGATTCGGACCGATCGACGATCGATCGGCCCAATTCTCGGGGGCTACACCCAGTGGGTGCGCTGTCGCGCCCCCACTAACGCCAAAGGAAGAGAAAAAAGTTCAAAAAAGCCAAGAAGGAAACACCTACCTGGGTGCGGGCCTCCAGGCGCTCCATGTCACTGCACACCACGCGGGCCGACGGCTCCACCTTGGACCGGCTACTAGCAAACAACGTCACCAGCTCCGGTACGCTGGAAAGCACGGTGCCAGCGGGGAGTCGCAGACGGGCCAGGTTTGCCGCCCGCCACATCCTCATGGGCCGGCCCCCAGCCCGGCCCTTAGCTCCTGGCGCAACAGGGCTGTGCTGGGGGATGACGAGGGCACCAGCTCCTGGTGCCGGCTCGGCAGCCGGCTCGGGCGCCATCCCGGCTCGCACTACCTCCTCCACGGGAGGCGGATGGGCCGCGTCCGGCGCATCCACGGTCGCCCCTGGGGCGTCAGGGGCCGTGTCCGGCGCGGCTAGGTCCAACTCTGGCGCGTCGGGGGCCGCCTCGGTCCTGGGAGAGTCACGAACCGTCTCTAGGTCCACCTGTGCCGAGGCTTCCGGCCCTGATGGCCGAGCCTCCTCAGCCCGTGGGGCCGGCCTTGAGGCGGCCTCGCTAGCTGGCTTCTCCGCATGGGCATGTGCGGAGGGGTCCTGTCTAGCCTTCGCACGCTTCTCCACCGGCCTCTCGACCCGGCTGGGGCGAGGCTAGTCCACGACGTCCTTCCCCGTAGCCGTGTCCCACCGGCGCTTGGACTCCGTCCCAAGCTCCCTCTGGGCAGCATCGGCTACTGCCCAACCAGCCCGCTCGGCTGCGAAGGCGGTGTCTTCATCCACATACTCCGCCTCCCTGTCAAGCAAAACTCCTAAGGAACAAAGCTCATCACAAGGTGGACGAAGAAAAGGAGGAGGAAATCTTACCCCGCTACCACAGGGACCTGCCTCCAGCTAGCACCGCGGCGTCTCTTGATGCCGCCTGCTCACTGTCCGGCTGGAGGACCCGGCGCCGGTCGCTTAGAAGCCGGCCGGGAAGCTGTGGCACCCTTGCCCTTCTTCCCGGCTGCCTCGTCAGCAGCGGTCGCCCCGCCCCTTTGACGCCTGCCACGCGTCAGTGGCGGGCTAGTGACCTCCTCCACCTCATCAGAGTCTTCCTCGAAGGCTGCACCAGAACATAATGAGGCTGTCTCGTCGTCATCCGTCCAGTCTGCAACGGCGGGCCGTGCGTACTCACCAGACGGCTCTGTCCCTTCCGACTCCAGGAAGTTCTCCGAGCCGGCGGAGGAGTCCGAGCGTGATTCCATCACGCCCTCGTCCTCAATCTCTGAGGCGTCGGACACCTCCACGTCGGGAGAGGGCGGACGGAGGGACCCCTGCAGGTTCTCGAACAGCTACGGAAAAGGATTCAACAAACGGCTCAACAAAACAACCGGATTCAAGGCAAACAACAAAGAAGACAGAGGCCACCTACCATCGGAGGCGGATGAGCCCTGTTGAACGGGGACATCCCCCACGTCCATTCCCCGCTCTCATCCATGCGGGCGATGGAGATCAGGCTCACCCTTCGCGCTACAGCGCCTGGGGTGAACCTCTTGGTGGATAGCCGACATGGATCATGTCGGCCGCCCATCTGGCAAACCAGATGCGGCCGCCTCTGTAGGGGTAGGATCCGGCGGACCACCATGATGGTGAGAAGGTCGCGGCCAAGGAGGACGCTCTTCTCCAAAATGTCGAGGTGGGCACAGATAAGCGCCACCTCAGGAATCGGCTTGGGAGTCTTCGCATCCCAGTTCCGCCGCGTCGGCGGGGCGATGGCGAACGAGGGCATGTTGAGGGAGTCCTGGGCTGGGTCGGCGCTCTTCACGTAGAAGAAACCCTTCTGCTGATGCTTGATGGATTCTTGCAGAGGCATCTGGGGGAAGCCGGACTTCGAGCGTTGATGCACCAAAGCAGCCCCGCACGGCGTCATTGGGCGCGGCCCTGTGAGCTTCTCCACCTCGGATTTCTCCATAGCGATGGATTCTTGTTTGAAGAAGAACAGGTTGCGCCACAGATCGACGCGAGGCTCGATCCCCACGAAGCCCTCGCATAGGACCACGAAGGCAGCCAGCTACAGTATGGCGTTCGGCGCCAGATGATGCGGCTGTAGGCCAAAGAAATGGAGCCATTCAGCAAAAAAGAGCTAGCCGGGAGCCCAAAGCCCCGGTAGAAGTGCTCGACGAAGACCACGACCTCTCCCACGACGGGTGCGGGAGCGGTCTCGGCGCCAGGGAGGCGCACCAATACTTGGGACGCCGGGGGTAGCAGTCGATGGTGACGAAGCGCCTCGATGTGCCCCTCGTCGACGTCGTTACCCAACCAGGCTCCCTGCGAGGACGCCTTCTGCGCCAAGGACTTCTTCGAGGAAGAACCGCCGGCCATGACTGCGGGTGATGGGAGCCCGAAGTGGTCGGCGATGTCGCAACGACGAAGACGAAGAGGACGAAGGGCACGAGCTCTTCTTCTCAGAGGGCAGGGAGGAAGAGAGTGCGGATGCGGGGCAATAAGGGGGGGGGGGTGAATGGCCTCCTCGGAACCCTCGCATCCCATTTAAACCCCCACGAAGCATCATGGGGAGGGGATCCGGTGCGCAGCGGGCCTCATTAACCCCGTGTATTACGGGCGGTAACGCTTCCCTAAGCCCAACCGTCGCGGAGTAAATCCACAGAGGATCTCCCACGCGGAGGCCGAGGGGGCGTCGTGGCGGGACCCAGGTGTTGGAAATATGCCCTAGAGGCAATAATAAATTAGTTATTATTATATTTCTTAGTTCATGATAATCGTTTATTATCCATGCTATAATTGTATTGATTGGAAACACAATACTTGTGTGGATACATAGACAAAACACTGTCCCTAGTAAGCCTCTAGTTGACTAGCTCGTTGATCAAAGATGGTCAAGGTTTCCTGGCCATAGGCAAGTGTTGTCACTTGATAACGGGATCACATCATTAGGAGAATCATGTGATGGACTAGACCCAAACTAATAGACGTAGCATGTTGATCGTGTCATTTTGTTGCTACTGTTTTCTGCGTGTCAAGTATTTGTTCCTATGACCATGAGATCATATAACTCACGAACACCGGAGGAATGCTTTGTGTGTATCAAACGTCGCAACGTAACTGGGTGACTATAAAGATGCTCTACAGGTATCTCCGAAGGTGTTCGTTGAGTTAGTATAGATCGAGACTGGGATTTGTCACTCCGTGTGACGGAGAGGTATCTCGGGGCCCACTCGGTAATACAACATCACACACAAGCCTTGCAAGCAATGTAACTTAATGTAAGTTGCGGGATCTTGTATTACAGAACGAGTAAAGAGACTTGCCGGTAAACGAGATTGAAATAGGTATGCGGATACTAACGATCGAATCTCGGGCAAGTAACATACCGAAGGACAAAGGGAATGACATACGGGATTATATGAATCCTTGGCACTGAGGTTCAAACGATAAGATCTTCGTAGAATATGTAGGATCCAATATGGGCATCCAGGTCCCGCTATTGGATATTGACCGAGGAGTCTCTCGGGTCATGTCTACATAGTTCTCGAACCCGCAGGGTCTCCACACTTAAGGTTCGACGTTGTTTTATGCGTATTTGAGTTATATGGTTGGTTACCGAATGTTGTTCGGAGTCCCGGATGAGATCACGGACGTCACGAGGGTTTCCGGAATGGTCCGAAAACGAAGATTGATATATAGGATGACCTCATTTGGTTACCGGAAGGTTTTCGTGCATTACCGGAAAAGTTTCGGGCTCATCGGTAGTGTACCGGGAGTGCCGGGAGAGGTGCCGGGGACCATCGGGAGGGGTGTCACGCCCCAAGGGGTCTCATGGGCTATGGGAAGAGATAAAACAGCCCCTAGTGGGCTGGAATAAGTTCCCACTAAGGCCCATAAGGTTTGAGAAGGAAAAAACACAAGGTGGAAAGAGTTTCCAAGTGGGAAGGTGGAATCCTACTCCAAGTGGGATTGGAGTAGGACTCCTCCACCTCCAATTTCGGCCAAACCATTAGGTTTTGAGGCTGCCTCCTCCCCTCCCTCCCACCTATATATACGGAGGTTTTAGGGCTGATTTGAGACGACATTTCCACGGCAGCCCGACCACATACCTCCATGATTTTTCCTCTAGATCGCGTTTCTGCGGAGCTCGGGCGGAGCCCTGCTGAGACAAGGTCATCACCAACCTACGGAGCGCCGTCACGCTATCGGAGAACTCTTCTACCTCTCCGTCTCTCTTGCTGGATCAAGAAGGCCGAGATCATCGTCGAGCTGTACGTGTGCTGAACGCGGAGGTGCCGTCCGTTCGGTACTAGATCGTGGGACTGATCGTGGGATTGTTCGCGGGGCGGATCGAGGGACGTGAGGACGTTCTACTACATCAACCGCGTTCACTAACGCTTCTGCTGTACGATCTACAAGGGTACGTAGATCACTCATCCCCTCTCGTAGATGGACATCACCATGATAGGTCTTCGTGCGCGTAGGAAAATTTTTGTTTCCCATGCGACGTTCCCCAACAGTGGCATCATGAGCTAGGTTCATGCGTAGATGTCTTCTCGAGTAGAACACAAAAGTTTTTGTGGGCGGTGATGTGCGTTTTTCTGCCCTCCTTAGTCTTTTCTTGATTCCGCGGTATTGTTGGATTGAAGCGGCTTGGACCGACATTACTCGTACGCTTACGAGAGACTGGTTTCATCGCTACGAGTAACCCCGTTGCTCAAAGATGACTGGCAAGTGTCGGTTTCTCCAACTTTAGTTGAATCGGATTTGACCGAGGAGGTCCTTGGATGAGGTTAAATAGCAACTCATATATCTCCGTTGTGGTGTTTGCGTAAGTAAGATGCGATCCTACTAGATACCCATGGTCACCACGTAAAACATGCAACAACAAAATTAGAGGACGTCTAACTTGTTTTTGCAGGGTATGCTTGTGATGTGATATGGCCAACGATGTGATGTGATATATTGGATGTATGAGATGATCATGTTGTAATAGATAATATCGACTTGCACGTCGATGGTACGGCAACCGGCAGGAGCCATAGGGTTGTCTTTATAACTAACGTTTGTGCTTGCAGATGCGTTTACTATTTTGCTAGGACGTAGCTTTAGTAGTAATAGCATGAGTAGCACGACAACCCCGATGGCGACACGTTGATGGAGATCATGGTGTGACGCCGGTGACAAGAAGATCGTGCCGGTGCTTTGGTGATGGAGATCAAGAAGCACGTGATGATGGCCATATCATGTCACTTATAAATTGCATGTGATGTTAATCCTTTTATGCACCTTATTTTGCTTAGAACGACGGTAGCATTATGAGGTGATCTCTCACTAAAATTTCAAGACGAAATTGTGTTCTCCCCGACTGTGCACCGTTGCTACAGTTCGTCGTTTTGAGACACCACGTGATGATCGGGTGTGATAGACTCAACGTTCACATACAACGGGTGCAAAACAGTTGCGCACGCGGAACACTCGGGTTAAGCTTGACGAGCCTAGCATGTGCAGACATGGCCTCGGAACACATGAGACCGAAAGGTCGAGCATGAATCGTATAGTTGATATGATTAGCATAGAGATGCTTACCACTGAAACTATTCTCGACTCACGTGATGATCGGACTTGAGATAGTGGATTTGGATCGTGTACCACTCAGATGACTAGAGAGATGTACTTTTTGAGTGGGAGTTCTTAAGTAATATGATTAATTGAACTAATTGTCATGAACATAGTCTAATGGTCTTTGCGAATTACGATGTAGCTTGCGCTATAGCTCTACTGTTTTATATGTTCCTAGAGAAAATTTAGTTGAAAGTTGATAGTAGCAAACTTTGCAGACTGAGTCTGTAAAACCGAGGATTGTCCTCGTTGCTGCACAGAAGGCTTATGTCCTTAATGCACCACTCGGTGTGCTACACCTCGAGCGTCGTCTGTGGATGCTGTGAACATCCGACATACACGTTTCTGATGACTACACGATAGTTCAGTACAAAAATACTTAATGGCTTAGAAGCAAGGCGCCTAAAACGTTGTAAAACGTCACGGAACATAAGTGATGTTCTAAAGAGATGAAATTGTGATTTCATTCTTGTGCCCTTGTTAAGAGGTATGAGACCTCCGACAAGATTCTTTGTCCACAAAGCACAGGAGAAAAGGCTCAATCATTGAGCATGTGCTCAGATTGTCTGAGTACGACAATCGCTTGAATCAAGTGGGAGTTAATCTTCCAGATGAGATAGTGATAGTTCTCCAAAGTCACTGCCACCAAGCTGTGAGAGCTTCGTGATGAACTATAACATATCAAGGATACATACAATGATCCTTGAGCGATTCGCGATGTTTGACACTGCGAAAGTAGAAATCAAGAAGGAGCATCAATAGTTGATGGTTTGTAAAACCACTAAGTTTCAAGAAAGGCAAGGGCTAGAAGGGATACTTCGTGAAACGGCAAAACAGTTGCTGCACTAATGAAGAGACCCAAGATTAAACCCAAACCCGAGACTAAGTGCTTCTGTAATGAGGGGAACAATCACTGAGGCGGAGCAACTCAAGATACTTGGTAGATAAGAAGGCTGGCAAAAGTCGAAAGAAGTGTATTTGATATACATGATGTTGATGTGTACTTTACTAGTACTCCTAGTAGCACGAGGGTATTGGATACCGGTTCGGTTGCTAAGTGATTAGTGACGCGAAATGAAAGCTACGGCATAAACGGAGACTAGCTAAAGGCGAGGTGACGATACGTGTTGGAAGTGTTTCCAAGATTGATATGATCAAACGTCGCACGCTCCCTCTACCATCGGGATTGGTGTTAAACCTAAATAATTGTTATTTCGTGCTTGCGTTAAGCATGAACATGATTGGATCATGTTTATTGCAACACGATTATTCATTTAAAGAGAATAATGGTTACTCTATTTTCTTGAATAATCACCTTCAATGGTTTATTGAATCTCGATCGTAGTGTTACACATGTTCATGATATTGGTGCCAAAAGATACGAGTTGATGATGATAGTACCACTTACTTGTGGCACTGCCGCTTGAGTCATGTTAGTATAAATTGCATGAAGAGGCTCCATGCTGATGGATCTTTGTACTCACCTGATTTTGAATCACTAGTGACATGCGAATCATACCACATGAGCAAGGCCTTGTTTTCATTGAGATGAAATAAGATAGTAACTTGTTGGAAGTGATACATTTTGATGTATGCAGTCCAATGGGTGCTGAGGCACGCAGTGGATATCATTATGTTCTTACTTCACTCATGATTTGTGTAGATACAGGAGTATTTACTTAATGAATCACAAGTCTAAAATGTTGAAAAGTTCAATTCCGTTTCAGAGTGAAGTTCGTCGTAACAAGAGGATAAACTGTCTACGATATGATCATGGAAATGAATATCTCAGTTACGAGTTTTGGTACACAGTTAAGACAATGTGGAAATTGTTTCGCAGTTCATGCCACCTGGAACATCATAGTGTGATGATGTGTCCGAACGTCATAGCCACGCTCTATTTGGTATGGTGCAGACTATGATGTCTCTTATCGAATTACCACTATCGTTTATGGGTTATGCATTAGAGACAACCGCACTCACTTTAAATAGGGCACCGCGTATTTCCGTTGAGATGACACAGTATAGACTGAGGTTTAGATAAATCTAAACTGTCGTTTCTTGAAAGTTTGGGGTTTCGACACTTATGTGAAAAAGTTTCAGTCTGATAAGCTCGAACCCAAAGCGGATAAATGCATCTTCATAGGATATCCAAAGCAGTTGGGTACATCTCCTATCTCAGATCCGAAAGCAAAGTGTTTGTTTCTAGAAACGGATCCTTTCTCGAGGAAAGGTTTCTCTCGAAAGAATTGAGTGGGAGGGTAGTAGAACTTAATGAGGTTATTGAACCATCACTTCAACCAGTGTGTAGCAGGGCGCAGGAAGTTGTTCATGTGGCGCCTACACCAGTTGAAGTGGAAGCTGATGATGATGATCATTGAGCTTCGAATCAAGTTACTACAAACCTCGTAGGTCGACAAGGTCGCGTACTGCTGCAGAGCAGTACGGTTACCCTGTCTTGGAGGTCATGTTGTTGAGCAACAGTGAACCTACGAGTTATGGAGAAAGCGATGGTGGGCCCAGATTCCGACAAATGGCTGGAAGCCATGAAATCCGAGAGAGGATCCATGTGTGAAAACAAAGTGTAGACTTTGGTAGAACTACTTAATGGTCATAGGACTATTGAGTAAAAATGGATCTTTAAAAGAAGACACACGATGATGGTGATAAGTCACTATTAAGAAAAGCTCGACTTGTCGCAAAGATGTTTTCGATAAGATCAAACAGTTGACTATGATGAGACTTTCTCACTCGTAGCAATGCTAAAAGTCTGTTAGAATTATGTTAGTTGTTGATGCATTATTTATGAAATATTGCACGTAGGATGTCAAAACATTGTTTTCTCGACGGTTTCCTTGAGCAAACATTGTATGTGATACAACCAGAAGGTTTTGTCGATCCTAAAGATACTAGCAAGTATGCAAGCTCCAGTGATCCTTCAATGGACTGGTGCAAGCATCTCGGAGTTGGAATATACACTTTGATGAGATGATCAAAGATTTTGGGTTTGTACAAGGTTTATGAGAAACTTGTATTTCCAAAGAAGTGAATGGGAGCACTATAGAATTTCTGATAGGTATATGTGGTTGACATATTGTGGATCAGAAGTAATGTAGAATTTCTGTAAAGCATGCAAGGTTGTTTGAAAGAAGTTTTCAAAGGAGTACCTGGATTACGCTACTTGAACGTTAAGCATCAAAGATCTATGGAGATAGATCGAAAGCGCTTAATAAAAGTTTCAACAAGATGCATGCCTTGACAAGTTTTTGAAAGAGTTCAAAATAGACCAGCAAAGAAGGAGTTCTTGGTTGCGTTGTGAGGTGTGAATTTGAGTAAGACTCAAAACCCGACCACGACAGAATAAAGAGAATAGACGAAGGTCGTCTTCTATGCCTTAGCCGTAGAATCTAAAGTATGCCATGCTGTGTACCGCACCTGAAGTGTGCCTTGACTCAAAGTATGTTGAGAGGTATAGAGAGTGATCCATGATTGAATCACTAGCAGCGGTCGAAATTTATCCTTAGTAACTAATGGACTAAGGAATTTTTCTCGATTATGGAGGTGGTTAAAGAGTTTGTCGTAAAGGGTTACGTCAATGCAAGCTTTGAAACTAATCCGGATAACTATGAGTAGTGAAACGGATTCGTATAGTAGAGGAGATATTTGGAGCATTTCCGAATAGCACGTAGTAGCAGCATCTATAAGATGACATAAAGATTTGTAAAGAACGCACGTATCTGAAAGTTTCAGAACCGTTGACTAAAACCTCTCTCACGAGCAAGACGTGATCAGACCCCATAACTATATGGGTGTTGGATTCGTTGGAATCACATGGTGATGTGAACTAGATTATTGACTCTAGTGCAAGTGGGAGACTGTTGGAAATATGCCCTAGAGGCAATAATAAATTAGTTATTATTATATTTCTTAGTTCATGATAATCGTTTATTATCCATGCTATAATTGTATTGATTGGAAACACAATACTTGTGTGGATACATAGACAAAACACTGTCCCTAGTAAGCCTCTAGTTGACTAGCTCGTTGATCAAAGATGGTCAAGGTTTCCTGGCCATAGGCAAGTGTTGTCACTTGATAACGGGATCACATCATTAGGAGAATCATGTGATGGACTAGACCCAAACTAATAGACGTAGCATGTTGATCGTGTCATTTTGTTGCTACTGTTTTCTGCGTGTCAAGTATTTGTTCCTATGACCATGAGATCATATAACTCACGAACACCGGAGGAATGCTTTGTGTGTATCAAACGTCGCAACGTAACTGGGTGACTATAAAGATGCTCTACAGGTATCTCCGAAGGTGTTCGTTGAGTTAGTATAGATCGAGACTGGGATTTGTCACTCCGTGTGACGGAGAGGTATCTCGGGGCCCACTCGGTAATACAACATCACACACAAGCCTTGCAAGCAATGTAACTTAATGTAAGTTGCGGGATCTTGTATTACGGAACGAGTAAAGAGACTTGCCGGTAAACGAGATTGAAATAGGTATGCGGATACTAACGATCGAATCTCGGGCAAGTAACATACCGAAGGACAAAGGGAATGACATACGGGATTATATGAATCCTTGGCACTGAGGTTCAAACGATAAGATCTTCGTAGAATATGTAGGATCCAATATGGGCATCCAGGTCCCGCTATTGGATATTGACCGAGGAGTCTCTCGGGTCATGTCTACATAGTTCTCGAACCCGCAGGGTCTGCACACTTAGGGTTCGACGTTGTTTTATGCGTATTTGAGTTATATGGTTGGTTACCGAATGTTGTTCGGAGTCCCGGATGAGATCACGGACGTCACGAGGGTTTCCGGAATGGTCCGGAAACGAAGATTGATATATAGGATGACCTCATTTGGTTACCGGAAGGTTTTCGTGCATTACCGGAAAAGTTTCGGGCTCATCGGTAGTGTACCGGGAGTGCCGGGAGAGGTGCCGGGGACCATCGGGAGGGGTGTCACGCCCCAAGGGGTCTCATGGGCTATGGGAAGAGATAAACCAGCCCCTAGTGGGCTGGAATAAGTTCCCACTAAGGCCCATAAGGTTTGAGAAGGAAAAAACACAAGGTGGAAAGAGTTTCCAAGTGGGAAGGTGGAATCCTACTCCAAGTGGGATTGGAGTAGGACTCCTCCACCTCCAATTTCGGCCAAACCTTTAGGTTTTGAGGCTGCCTCCTCCCCTCCCTCCCACCTATATATACGGAGGTTTTAGGGCTGATTTGAGACGACTTTTCCACGGCAGCCCGACCACATACCTCCATGGTTTTTCCTCTAGATCGCGTTTCTGCGGAGCTCGGGCGGAGCCCTGCTGAGACAAGGTCATCACCAACCTACGGAGCGCCGTCACGCTGTCGGAGAACTCTTCTATCTCTCCGTCTCTCTTGCTGGATCAAGAAGGCCGAGATCATCGTCGAGCTGTACGTGTGCTGAACGCGGAGGTGCCGTCCGTTCGGTACTAGATCGTGGGACTGATCGCGGGATTGTTCGTGGGGCGGATCGAGGGACGTGAGGACGTTCTACTACATCAACCGCGTTCACTAACGCTTCTGCTGTACGATCTACAAGGGTACGTAGATCACTCATCCCCTCTCGTAGATGGACATCACCATGATAGGTCTTCGTGCGCGTAGGAAAATTTTTGTTTCCCATGCGACGTTCCCCAACACCAGGGCCCAGGCCCGGTCCCGTCAGCAGTAATCGCCATCATTACGCCAACCGGGGCCTGGCACGTGGCGTTCTCTGAGCAAGTTACGACTAGACCGAGGCGTCGCTTCTAAGCCACCCGGTTTCAAAGCCGGCGTCCTTCGCTGCGAATAGCGGCCAAAATATCAAGACCGATCAACAAGCCGGTGAGGCCGCCCGCCCGCAGGCGGCAGGCCTCACCAGCTTCGAGGACTACTGTCGAGGGGATAACCCCGGGGTAGGCTCATCGAGCCTGTTCCTTCATTTCCGGCCCAAAGGATATGAACATATGCAGATCCCCAAGGCCCAAGTCTTCTGGCCGGCTAGGCAGCACCTACCGGCTAGAGGACGAGGCGGCCATCCTTCTCGCCGGACAGGCAACCCCTGCCGGCTAGAGTCAAGGCGGCCTCCTCTTTTGAGCCGGCCTGGTCCCGGCAGCCGGACTCGGGAGGAGGCGGCCGCGCTTAAGCCGGCTAGCCCAGTGGGCTAGCCTGTCGAAGATCACAGGTCACATCAGATCGTAGGTCAGGATAAGACATCACGATTAAAGGTAGCTACGCGTCAGCAAAGGTACTGGATCGGGGCGCCCGGCAGGTACGAGCGTCGGCGGCCACGCCGCTGACCTACCCCGGCTCTGATCCATCACCTAGCATAGTGTCGGACCGTCACACTCCCACTCCATTACTGCACTCGGCATGGGGAACAGTGGAGGCGGTCGTACTACCTGCCCATGAAGAATCTCGCGGGGCAACGCTTGGCGTACAGCGCGTGCTCGGCGTCAACCTTACGCGAGAGCCTCATTGACCAGCCGACGGGTCCCACAGGCAATCGAGACTATGCAGCCGGCGGGCCCCCCAAGCGACAAGACAAGACTCTTGTGGGCCCCTGGCCAGCCAGCGAGGCTACCAGCCGGGTCCCACACTTGTACTCTTTATCCATATTGTAGGCCGGCGGAATCGTCTATAAAACCCCTCGGTCGCCCTCCATGCAGGGGGGCGATCATTCACCAGTCATACAACACAACCCCTTCACCAACCACAGAGAGAGAGAGGCACAGACGAGCCGGCTGCTCCCCTCTTCCTCCTCCCAACACAGCTCCAGGAGCGACATTGTACTCTGTTCATATACATCAAACACCCCAGCAGGATTAGGGGTATTATCTCTACGGAGAGCCCTGAACCTGGGTACATCGTGCGTCCCATGCGTGTACCAACCTTGTTCCCAGCGTCCACCTTTGTCCCTTCGGTTCTCACCAACTTTAGCCTACCTATGGCATATGTTGTGAGTATTCACCGACAACTTTATTGCCCCAGCTCATGCATGTTTACCGAGAGCCGCTCTCGGTACAGTTAAGTGCCCCTGTTATTTATTTTTCTGTTTTTCCATCTACCTAGATCATACATGCACTCATAAATATCTCCATCAATTTAATACATATCCAACAATATATACATATCTCCATCAAGTGCATACATATATAGCCAACAATATATAGATATCTTCACCAAGTTCATACATATATATCCAACAAACTCGGAGCCAAAAGCAAGTTCACGAGTGCAAATAAGTAAACATAAGCTCCATGAGCTCCACCGGTATGAACATAGCATGTAAGTGCGTCAAGTTCGCATCCATGAGCTCCATCGCTCACATTTTATTAAAGCATCTGCAGAATGATCACGAAACATATTTCATCAGTTATATAAAAAGAATAACAAAGTGAGACAATAATAGAAAAGAAATAACATTTATCCCAATGTATACTAACCGTGCACAAGATATCATCAACACCAAAATAATGACGACCTGGACGGAGATTATCAGATTCTTCATGCCACCAAACCAAGTCTGACATACACCCTTGCTTACTCCATCACCGCGCTGCACCAGAGCTGGGAGCAATGATACTCAAAAGAATCATACATTTGAGGACGACCCGTTTTGAGCAGGAACTGAGAGTAATGATCCTCTGCTTGCTGCCTAGTTGAAAACCCTTTATAGTCGGTATTGTTGTAACCGTTCACCTGTTCACGACATTCCTCCCATGAATTGTACAGTCTAGGAGACCTCCTTCTACACACCACATACCACTCCCAATAGAAGAATATGATTTAAACAAGCATAACAGGGGAAGCAACAAAAGTTTAGAAGAGCACAAGCAAATGATAGCCAACATAAGCGTTAATAATTCATATTCAAGTTATACTCCGAAGCTACATCAGCAAGTACATTTACTACACTTCCCCTAAAATTGGGTGATCGGTAGCATACATTCATCTAACATGCATCTAGCATTCATCTAACATTTCATCCAACATGTAGCATTCATCTAACATATATCTAGTATTCATCCAATCTCATCAAAAAAAATGTAGGCGTCGTTCGGAGGGGTGGGGGTGCTAGCGGGGAGGGGACGGCGCCGGGCGAGGAGGGGAGGGAGCTGGGCGGGGAGGGGGGGCGCCGGACAGGGAGGGGGAGGGGAGGTCTTCGGTCGGTGGAAAATGGAACCAAAAGTGAGAACAACCCGACGGGAAGAAAGTTAAGTATCTCGCAGACCTTTACCGAGAGTCTGTCGGTGCGACTCTCGGTTAAGGTAAAAACCCTAAATCTCGAGTTCACATTTTCCAAGAAGAGCTCTCGGTAAAGATAAAATACTAGATCTAGGGTTCACCTTGTATTCAAGGTTGCTCTCTGTAAAGAGAAAACCCTGGACCACCTTGTGCCGAGGGCATTGGCGAGAGCCACTCTCGGTACCGACATAGTCATATTATTCATTTTAAATACTTAGTAAATAATTTAGAACTAGTACCAATAAATGTGACCATTGGGACCACATGTCATGTAGGAAAATGTTTTTGTGACGTATTTTTAGACAGGGTGACGTCGCTACTCTCAGTATAGTCAAACCGATTGTAGGCGCCGCCGGTTCCCAACGGCCATGCCATGTGGCTTCTCTTTGTCGAGAGTAGCCCTCGGCATCTACCCCATTTTCCATTCCGTGTGTGTTCGCCGTGAGCTACTGTCGGCAAAGGGACGTAGTTGCTGTGAATCCTTGTTTGTCGAGGATGGCTCTCGGCATATATTTGTTTTCCGAGAGCCCGTGGTTTGGCTCTCGATGAAGTGCCTGACATCCGGCATATAAGAAAATTCCAGTAGTGTAAATGGCAGTGACAAGTTTATTTATAAAGTCGGGCACAATGTGGCTTTTCTCTAACAAAGTCAACTTGGGTCTTGCGGTGGTTTCACTTGTAAGTGTTGGTTCATTTTTATAAGATGTTTTAGATATGGGTTCGTCTAGGTCTTAATCGACTGAGACTTGTCTCAGTCGGCTGATCTCATTCACGTAGGTGTCGGTGTCGGCCCTGTATGCTCTTGTCTCGTTACAGGTTCACGATGTGTTCATGTTGGGCTTGTTTGTGATCAGTTTTCTTTTTGTATGTATGGGCCTGAACGCTTTCTGGCTGAGCTCTCCTAGAGAAAGTATGGGATTGAGTCGCCTGTTTTTCTTTCAACAAACATTGAATCTATATTGATAAAGCCTAGTGAGATCGCTAATGGAGCAGGATAAATTCTTTTTTTTCTATTCCTTCAGTACAACAAATTATATACCTTGTGATCCTAAAAAACAATTATGTACTCTCTCCATTTCTAAATATAAGTCTTTTGAAATATTTTATTACGTACTACATATAGATGTATATAAACATATTTTAGAGTGCATGTTCACTTATTTTGCTCCATATGTAGTCCGTTGTAAAATCTCTAAAAACACTTAGATTTGAAAACAGAGGGAGTACCTTGTATTCCATTCCTTTATCCTTCCTTTTTCTCCATTTTTTAATATTAGTTTTCCTATAATTTTTTCAATCATTATTATCTTTAATATAAACAGAAAAAATACAAGAAAAAAAATCAAACTTGCAACAATTGCAGTCGTGATGTATCCCCTACAGTTGTAGGTAGGATATGACACATGAAGTTGCACCTATAGTGATTGGCATGCAACTGGCCTACATCTCACCCCCTACAGTTACAGTCACGTTGTACTCTTGCAGTTGCACACATATTTTCAGACGTGTAGTTTTAAATCTAGTGGTGGACATGCAACTGGCCAACATCACTCCCCTTCGAGTTGCGGTCGCAGCCGAGTTGCGACACATGCAGTTGCAACTATAGTGGTGGATATGCAACTAACGAACATCCTCTCCCCTCTAGCTAGTTGCAACTGTAGTGATGGACACGTAACTAGCCAACATCCTCCCCCTCCAGTTACAACACTAGTGGTGGACATGCAACTGGCCAACATCCCTTCTCTTCAGTTGCAGTCATGTTGCACCACTTGCAGTTGCAGGTGAGTTATGACCCGTGCAGTTGCAACTCTAGTGGTGGAGATGCAACTGATCAATATCCCTCCCCTTTAGTTGCATTCGTGTTGTACCCTTGTAGTTGCACGCGGGTTACGACATGTTCAGTTACAACTCTAGTGATGGACTTGCAACTAGTCAACATCCCCCAATCCCTTCGGCTGTAGTCATGGTGTACCCTTGCAGTTGCAGACGAGTTACAACAAGTGAAGTTGCAACTCTAGTGGTGGGGATGCAACCTGCCAACATCTCCCCCCTTCAGTTGCAGTCGGGTATATAACTTTGCAGTTACATGTAGATTATGACACGTGCAGTTGCAAGACTAGTGTTGGGCATACAATTAGACAACATCCACCATTTGCAGTCGGATTGTACTTTGTCACAATCACGAGTTATGACACATGTAATTGCTCGATATGCGACATTGCCAAAACTCACACTAAACACAATGACACAAATGATGTAATGCACTTGGACAAAAATAAGGAACAATAAAAAATAAGAAAAATAAAAACAGAAAACATCAAGAAAAATAAAAATGAAAGGAGGAAAGAAAATAAATGAGACAAAAGCATAAAAACATGAAGGAATGGAAAACTAAATAAAAAACAAAGATATACAAGAGAATAAATGAAAATAAAAACAAGAAAATATTGTGGCCCACCAGAAAAACGAAAAGACCAAATCCAAGGCCAGCCTAACTACCGTACAAACCCCAACCCCGAAATAAAAAAAGTGAAAAAAAGGCAGCCCAATCCCGATGGTGGGCCGTTTCTCTAAAATTTAAACGCTGAATGCATCTTAAAGCAGCAAACAAATTGAACGGACAGGGCATCGACTGAGAGTTTGTTAAGTCTCAGTAGACTGAAACATAGCAAACCCCTTTAGATATTACATTTAAACTACAAACAGACTGAAAGAGGTGAAAAAATCACGCTAAAATTCGTATGTATATATACATTTGAATCAGAAAGCATATACGTAGTTTCCAACAGATGGTGTATATACTTGCGCTGCTAAGTTGCCTGCCGGTCGGTCGCCGTGTCTCTGCACCAACCATCCATGCGTGAAGGCACGGCGTTCTTCTCCGGCGCATGCTTGCCCTTGATTTTGACGTACCGGCGAACCAGTCGGATCACCCTCCTTCCCACCACGTTTCCAGGCAGCTGTTTCCTTGCACCAGCAGCTGATTCTGCGACTCCACCTCCATCTCCATGGACACTGGCCGTGGCGACGCGGATCTCTCCTTGGCTTCCGGTGGCAGCGCCGGGGTCCCTGTGCTCGTCGCCGTTCACGGTCTCATCTATCAGCTCCTTTAGCGAGAAAATTCGCGAGTTATCCTGGAGGTAACACGCCGTCTCGTCATCATCTCCGTCTAGCTGCAGCGATGTCTTGTGCTCAGACAGTGGCTTCAGCTGATGACCATCTCGGTCGCAATCAGCAGCGACAAACCTTGCAGCGGCCGGTCCTCTTATTGTCCTCCTTGACATGCTAGCGTCGAATCTCCGAGGCCGGTTTTCGTCACGCGGTGCGGTCGCCATTGTTGGCCCAGTGAACTTATTTGGAAGAAGAAGACCAAGAAGATCACATGGATTTTGCATGGGACCTCTCCCTGACTGGTACTGGGACTTGGGAGGGAAAGTTGGTCATATATATACAACCAAGCCTGGTGCTTGATGCGTCTACGTGCACGCGTCTGCAACTGAGCTATCTGATCAATGTTAAGTAGGATTAAAGGCAGCATATGCATGGTACGCAAAAAGATAATTAAACCAAGTATAAGCTTCTGGGTACGTAGTAGCTAGCAGGTTTATATCGCCGTGGCAGGTACTAGCTAGGATAACTTAGGGATAAAGCTCAAGGAATGCATGGAGGGTACCGATCCTTTTCTTTCTTTTTTGATAAAGGGCTTTTATTACTTAAAAAGTTTAAGCAATACACCCGGCCTCTGCATAGGTAGGATGCACACAGTCAAAATTCGAAATAACCAAAAATAATGAAACAGCAACCGACGTAATACAATCTAGTAGAAGTAAATCGCCGTTGCCTATGGAGGGTCTATCCAGAGGTCACGCTGTCATCCATGTGGAATAAAAATACCCGTCGCCACTTTCTTCAATCGCACGGAAGCCTCCATAAAAATGTCGCGAAACTTCGTCCATTGTAATGTGGACCATGAACGGATAATACCTGTACACCGAAAGATAACCTGCATACGAGAATAATTTTTATCATTAAAAACCTTGTCATTTCAACTGAGCCAGAACGACCATATAACGGCAAACGCTCCTATCCATAAAATGGTTCTAAACATAGTACCTATCCCAAATAACCAGTTACCAAAAACATTGGCTACTGAAATAGGTTGATATAAGTTGAAAGCCATATGGATAGCTGACCAAATAGTCTGTGGAAACTGGCTTTCAAATAATAGGTATTTTTTTTGTCTCTTTTTGGAAAAGAATACACATTTCGTATTATCGTGCCAGTTTTGTTTGACTAGGTTATCTTTAGTTAAAATGATCCTTTTCCGAAGGTACCACGCAAATATCTTTAGTTTTAGTGGGGCCTTCAGGCGCCATATTTTTTCGTTATTATCGTTGGCACTTGAGCGTGTGTTAGCGCCCTATACATGGAATCCACCGAGAATTTCACGTTCTCATATAGATTTCAACGAAACTCATCGGTACCTTGTGACAGCTGGACCGTGGCCAGACGTCCCAACAAGGCATTCCAAGACTGTAGTCTCGCACCAATTAAATCCCGTCCGAACGTCATGACCGGTGGCGACACTTGCATAACGAAAGCAAGCGTAGCACCTTTGTGTGACACAATATTGTATAGAGCCGGATATTGTTCTCGGAGGGTGGTATTCCCTAATTTCCGAACCATCCTTAATCTTAAATACGCCAAAGCGAAAGAAATGTTTCTTAGTCGCCATTAGGCCGGCCCAAAAATACGAGTCAGCAGGTCTCCATTGTACCCGTGATAACGGTTTTGTGCCTACGTATTTTTATTTAAGGAGTGTTTGCCAGACACCATCCTCCGTAAGTAGCTTGAACAGCCACTTACCCAAGAGGGTTGAGTTCTTAACCTGTAGATAATGTATCCCCAGTCCTTCCTGGGCTTTTGGTCGGCAGACGATGTTCCGTTTAGCCAGTTGATATTTCTTCTTCTCACTATCCCCTTGCCAAAAGAACCTGGATCGAAAATAATCCAATCTATGCAGGACTCCTTTGGGTAGTTGGAAGAAAGATATCATATACAGTATCAAATTAGTGAGTACTGAATTTATGAGAACCAGTCTTCCTCCGAGGGATAGTAACTTTCCTTTCCAACTCGCAAGTCATTTTTGCAGACGATGTTCGACGTGTTTCCATTCAGCATTTGTTAATCTCCTATAATGTATCGGTATACCCAAATACTTAATAGGAAATTGACCTTGCTCGCGTCCGAATAACTCGGCATATTGAGCAGCTGCGTCCTGTGCCATTAATTTTCAATCCTGATAGCTGTTCGAAAACTGATAGTATTAATTTCAGATTCGCTGCTTTATCCAGATCGTGTTCCATAATAAAGAATTGTATCGTCTGCATATTGAAGGTTTGATAAACCCCCATCAACCAAATGTGGGACTACCCCTTCTATATGTCCATCTTGCTTAGCACGGTCAATCATAATGGCCAACATGTCCGTCACTAGATTGAATAGTAGTGGAGATATAGAGTCCCCTTGCCTTAATCCCTTCTTCGTTTCGAAATAGCGCCCAATGTCATCATTGACCTTTATGGCAACGCTACCTCCGGAAACAAAGGTATGGATTATGGTACACCATTCTCGTGAGAATCCTTTCATTCTTAGAGTTTGTTGTAGGAACGACCAATTGACCTTATCATAGGCTTTTTCGAAGTCTATCTTAAAAACTACCCCATTAAGCTTTTTAGTGTGCATCTCATGTACATTTCATGCAAGGTCACGACCCCATCCAGGATATTCCTACCTTGCATGAAAACAGTTTGTGTAGGTTTAACCACATGATCAGCCACAGAGTTTAACCTTATGGTTGCAGTTTTCGTAAAGATTTTGAAACTAGCATTAAGGAGGCATATATGTCTGTATTGTTGTATCCTTTCTGCCTCCGAAATCTTTGGTAACTAAATGATCTCTCCAAAATTCAGGCGGAACAGTTCTAGTTGCCCGGAATGTAGGCATCTGAATAATTGTAGATGATTAGGTTTGATGACGTCCCAGAAGTGTTGATAAAACTCCGCAGGACATCCATCTGGACCTGGTGCCTTATTGTGTTCCATTTGGAAGACCGCTTTTCTAATCTCCTCTTCAGTGAAGGGAGCATTCAGAAGGGAGTTCTCCTCAGCGGAAACATATGGGATGTTATCCGTTCGTGACTCATTCATGAAAATATTTCATTCTCGGGAGCCCCGAACATGCCTTTATAGTACTTCGTGATATATGCCTTGAGTTGCTCTTGTCCTTCGATCCGGCCTTTCAGCAAATGTAGTGCCTTAGATCTATGGTAACATTTGATTTCTTCCTCCCGCAACATACGTGCTATTTGGGCATTAGATTGGCTTTTGAGCTCAATCTCTTGCGGTGAAAGTACACGTACTTTTGCCTGACGGTCAAGCTCATCAATGACGGTACAAAGGCGCTCTTTCTCGTTTTTGAGGATGCCGGTAGTGTGTCAATAAAAGCAGGAGCTCTGTTGACCAATATATATGAAATAAAGCCAAGTATAGGAGGCCAGAAAGAACAAAGCTGTGTGGTGTCTCCCATGGATGTTCTTGTACATACTAACCTAACGAACCGAATGAAATATATGTCTGCTTGAGCTGTAGGCACCAGCAAAAGCGAGCTAGAGAGCAGTTGCATTGGAGACTACCTGAAGCAAGTTCATTTCAGTATGGCGTAGGACCTTCTGCACTACTACGATGTATGCATTGGATTGAATCCGAAGTAATGTTTCCGGATTACTATTAGGAAGGATGTACTACTACAATGCCTGCAATCATGCCGCATTTTAACATGGTTAACATAAACTGTTGTTGATTTGTCAAGTTTATCTTTCAACTTTGAACACACATATTTGGCAAGCAATTCTTGGCAATACTGGGCTGTCTGCATTGGACTGAATCCAAAGTAGTGTCTCCGTAAATTACTAGTAGGAAGGATGTGCTACTGCAAGGCAAGCAATTTTGCCCCATTCAAAGTTTGATTCAACTCTCAACACACATACTATTTCACAGGAAAGTCTGTCATAAAAGACACATTGGAGCAACAGAGCATCCTTCAGACACCGTAATGCTAGCAAATGTGCAATCTGTTTGTTTGGTTGTTCATCAATCATCATCACTGTGCTAGTGATTATGACAACAGTAATACTCCAAAAATGCAATCAAGTAGAAGATCAATTCTTGCTGCAAGAAAAATAAAGGTAGTACAATTTGTGGAGCCAAGTGGTACACAAATGGTATCGGAGTTCGTCTACAGTAATAGCAAAGGGACCGGCGATTAGTTGACAGAATCCTTGTATTTTCTGAAGAGAGATTGTGAATGTACTATTTGGAACCTGAATGCACTAATGAATAATGAATGCAGGTTTAAAATAAATTAAATAAAAGCGGGAGCTCTGCTGACCAATCTAAAAGGAAGAAAGAAAGCCAAGGGCAGGAGGGCCAGAAAGAACAAAGTTCAGATTCAATGCTGTTTCTGTCATGCATGTCCATGGACTTACTTCAGAGTTCACACAATCAAGTTCATGTATGTCCCAGAATGCTCATTTGCAGCGCCATCGAATATGTTTGATCTGGAGGAATCAGATGCGAGCTAGAGAGCAACTGCACTTGAAACAAACTGAAGCAAGTTCATGTCAGTCCGGCAATGGAGCTTCCTTGTGCTGGGTTCTGAAGTGCCTTAGGATGTAAGCATTGGACTGAATCCGAAGAAAATGCCACCGTACATTGCTAGTAGGAAGGATGTACTACTGCAATGCCAGGAATCTTGCCCCCGTTCGAGCTCTGAACACAAACATTTCGCTCTGACAGAAATTTCACGTTGGAGTAACCGAACATGCTTCAGAGTTCTTCAGACACTCTTAACAGCACTAGCAAATGTGGCACCGGTTGTTTGTATGGTTTGGTTGCTCATCAATCATCATCACTGTGCCAGGGATTCTGAAAATAGAAATACCCCAAAGATGCTATCAAGTAGTACAAGATTAATCTTTGCTGCAGGAACAAGAAAACAGGTACTAACAATATCGGAGCTCATTCAGTCTACAGGGTAACAAGAACAGCAGCAACAGACAGAAAGGGGACGACGATTAATTAACAGAGTAGAGACTTGGGGGGGGGGGGGGGGGGGGGGAAGCAAAAGCAGTCAGCACATCGTAGCTAGGCGGCGGTCTCCTCGGCGGCGGATTCGAAAACTATGTAGACATACCCCGAGGCACTCCTCGATTAATATCCAATAACGGGACCTGGATGCTCATATTGGATCTTATATATTCTTCGAAGATCTTATCGGTTGAACCTCAGTGTCAAGGGTCCTACATATTCTCCGAAGATCTATCTATCTATCTATCTACACGCGCACACACAGACAAATATTTATATTGTAACCGAATAAATGTGTAGCTTGCACTTAGTATTGATGAATTAATGGGTGCATACAGCCGTTTGTATCAATGTTTGTGTACGAGTTTCACTAATTTTTGAACTCATCTACTAGCATTTGGTTTATGCTCGCGGGCAATGATGTCACCCGCCAACACAAATGGATCTGTACGTGCTTACGGATGGTTACACCACCCGCTAGCACTTATATTATTATTTTTTTGGTAAAAGAGCTCAGAATCCTTTATGCATAGGAATATCTTCCTGTGTTCAATAACCACTACCAGAATAACATACTACGCCTACGACTTTTTCTATGCCGACGGCTTTTTATCGGGGCCATGGACATAGTTGGAGCTATGCCGACGACTTGCTAAAAACCCTCGACACAGAAAAGCTGTCAGCATATCTACATCTACGCCGACGGCCGCCTTCGGCATAGAACAAGCCGTCGACCTAAAGAATAGTACGCCTATAGCCGCCGTCGGCATCACCGATCCGCAGCGCGTCGACCACCTGTCCTGGCCGTATCTTTGCCATCGGCATAGTTATATATATATATATTTGTCCTTTGTACCATGTGTAAATATATATCTATTTTTTTATGAATATATATGTACTTTGTACTTTTTTCGTATACATTAATGAGGTGTCGTCATTTTCTTTGAATATAGGTCCTTATATTTTATTAAAATCAAAAACAAATATGCCTACAGAAGTATTGTGGCGGTTGCAAACGCCCGGCACGCGTCTTCGGGGTGTGACCCCCCTCACGTCCGGGGTGTTCCCCCCTCACGGAAAGTCAAAGGCTAGATCTCGTGTTCAACTATTAAAGGGTTAGGAGGGACGGGGGCCCTGGGGGTAGCAATGGCACCGGAGCGTCGTACCGGGCCCTCATACAAGCCGTACGGTGAGGTGGCATGTCCGAAGAGGCGGCACGCGTCTCCGGGGTGTGGCCCCTCTCACGGACGGCGCCGCCGCCAGCACTTGGGGAGGGGGGAAACGGCCGCGTCGGGTCTACACGGAGGGGTTCTTGCTGTGGGTTTGCACTGGACATTGCTCCCAAGTGTTCTAATGGGCTGAGCTATCGTAACCAGGTGGACGAGTCCACTATTCATAGCCCGCCCGACGAAAGTCAAAGGCCTAAATCTCCGTGTCAATGGGGCTAGGGTTAGTCCGGTCCGGTGGTTCCGGGGGTAGCTATGCCACCGAAACATCGCGTCGGGTCCTCATGCATGTGTGAAAGTGATGTGACATGCATAGACGCCGATCGCGGCGCTCCGGGGTGTGCCCCCTTCATGTACGGCACTGCCGCCATCACTTTGAAGGGGAAATAGCTGTGTCGGGTCAACATGGAGGGAACCTAGTGATGGGTTGGACTCAGACCATGTTCTTAAATGTTCCTATAGGCTGACCTGTCGAAACAAGGTGGAAGAGTCCACTGGTCAAAGCATGTCCGACGCAAGTCAAAGGCCTATATCTACGGGTCAACGGGGCTAGGGTTAGTCTG
The DNA here is from genome assembly GCF_904849725.1 of Hordeum vulgare subsp. vulgare. Taxonomy (NCBI): domain Eukaryota; kingdom Viridiplantae; phylum Streptophyta; class Magnoliopsida; order Poales; family Poaceae; genus Hordeum; species Hordeum vulgare. Next base: position 661,865,546 of record NC_058519.1, on the reverse strand, counting down.
GTTGGCTGGCTTTCGGGGGTAGCTATGCCACCGAAACATAACATCGGGTCCTCATGCATGTGTGAAAATTATGTCCCATGCGTAGACGCACGTCGCGGCGCTCTGGGGTGTGCCCCCTTCATGTACGGCACTACCACCGTCACTGTGAGGGGGGAGATAACCGCATCGGGTCGACATGGAGGGAACCTAGTGGTGGGTTGGACTCAGACCATGTTATTAAATGTTCGCATGGGCTGACCTATCGAACAAGGTGGAAAAGTCCGCTGGTCTAAGACCATCCGACGCAAGTCGAAGGCCTAGATCTATGGGTCAACGAGGCTAGGGTTAGTCCGATCGGGTAGCTGTCGGCGGTAGTTATGCCAGCGAAACATCGCGTCGGGTCATCATGCATGTGTGAAAGTGATGTGAAATGCATAGACACCCGTCGCGATGCTAAGGGGTGTGTCCCCCCTTCATGGACGATATTGCCGCCGTCACTTTGAGGGGGAAACATGCGCGTCGAGTCAAGCTGGAGGAAATCTATTGGTGGGTAGGGCCCATGCAATGTTCACGGATGATCCTATGGGCTGGGCTATCGTAACCAGGTAGACGAGTCCACTGTTCAAAGCCCGTCCGGCGAAAGTCAAAGGCTTAGACCTCCCTGTCAACGGGGCTAGGGTTAGTCCAGTCGGGTGGTTTCCTGGGGAAGCTATACCACCGGAACATCGCATCGGGTCCTCATGCATGTGCGAAAGTGATGTGACATGTGTAGACGCCCGTCGCTGCGCTTCGGGGTGTGCCCCTCTTCATGTACGGCAGTGCCTCCGTCACTTTGAGGGGGGGGGGGGGAAATAACCGCGTTGGGTCGACATGGAGGGAACCTAGTTATGGGTTGGACTCAGACCGTGTTATTAAATGTTCCTGTGGGCTGACCTATCGAAACAAGGTGGAAAAGTCCACTGGTCAAAGCCCGTCCGACGCAAGTCAAAGGCCTAGATCTACGGGTCAACGAGGCTAGGGTTAGCCTGATCGAGTGGCTGTCGTGGGTAGCTATGCCAGCGAATCATTGCGTCGGGTCCTCATGCATGTGTGAAAGTGATTTGACATGCGTAGACGCGTGTCGCGATGCTCCGGGGTGTGTCCCCCCTTCATCGATGACACTGCCGCCGTCACTTTGAGGGAGAAACGTGCGCGTCGGGTCGACATGGAGGGAACCTAGTGATTGGTTGGACTCAGTCCATGTTTTCAAATGTTCCTATGGGATGACATATCGAAACGTGGTGGAAAAGTCCACTGGTCAAAGCCCGTCTGACGCAAGTCAAAGGCCTAGATCTACGGGTCAACGGGGCTAGGGTTAGTCTGATCAGGTGACTCTCGGGGGTAGCTATGCCACCGAAACATCGTGTCGGGTCCTCATAGTGTGTGAAGTGATCTGACATGCGTTCACGCCCGTCGCAACGCTTCGGGGTGTGTCCCTCCTTCTCGGACGGCACTGCCGCCGTCACTTTGAGGGGGGAAACATGTGCGTCGGGTCAAGCCAGAGGAAATATAGTGATGGGTTGGGCCCAGGCCGTGTTCACGGATGATCCTATGGGTTGAGCTATCGTAACCAGGTGGACGAGTCCACTGGTCAAAAGCCCGTCGGACGCAAGTCAAAGGCCTAGATCTACGGGTCGACGAGGCTAGGGTTAGTCCGATCGGGTGGCTGTCGGGTGAAGGTATGCCACCAAAACATCATGTCGGGGCTAGGGTTAGTCCAGTCGGGTGGTTTCCTGGGGAAGCTATACCACCGGAACATCGCATCGGGTCCTCATGCATGTGCGAAAGTGATGTGACATGTGTAGACGCCCGTCGCTGCGCTTCGGGGTGTGCCCCTCTTCATGTACGGCAGTGCCTTCGTCACTTTGAGGGGGGGGGGAATAACCGCGTTGGGTCGACATGGAGGGAACCTAGTTATGGGTTGGACTCAGACCGTGTTATTAAATGTTCCTGTGGGCTGACCTATCGAAACAAGGTGGAGAAGTCCACTGGTGAAAGCCCGTCCGACGCAAGTCAAAGGCCTAGATCTACGGGTCAACAAGGCTAGGGTTAGCCCGATCGAGTGGCTGTCGTGGGTAGCTATGCCAGCGAATCATTGCGTCGGGTCCTCATGCATGTGTGAAAGTGATTTGACATGCGTAGACGCCTGTCGCGATGCTCCGGGGTGTGTCCCCCCTTCATCGATGACACTGCCGCCGTCACTTTGAGGGAGAAACGTGCGCGTCGGGTCGACATGGAGGGAACCTAGTGATGGGTTGGACTCAATCCATGTTTTCAAATGTTCCTATGGGATGACATATCGAAACGTGGTGGAAAAGTCCACTGGTCAAAGCCCGTCCGACGCAAGTCAAAGGCCTAGATCTACGGGTCAACGGGGCTAGGGTTAGTCTGATCGAGTGACTCTCGGGGGTAGCTATGCCACCGAAACATCGTGTCGGGTCCTCATAGTGTGTGAAAGTGATCTGACATGCGTTCATGCCCGTCGCAACGCTTCGGGGTGTGTTCCTCCTTCTCGAACGGCACTGCCGCCGTCACTTTGAGGGGGGAAACATGTGCGTCGGGTCAAGCCAGAGGAAATATAGTGATGGGTTGGGCCCAGGCCGTGTTCACGGATGATCCTATGGGTTGAGCTATCGTAACCAGGTGGACGAGTCTACTGGTCAAAAGCCCGTCGGACGCAAGTCAAAGGCCTAGATCTACGGGTCGACGAGGCTAGGGTTAGTCCGATCGGGTGGCTGTCGGGTGTAGGTATGCCACCAAAACATCATGTCGGGTCCTCATGCTTGTGTGAAAATGATGTGACATGCGTAGACACCCGTCGCGACGATTCGGGGTGTGTGTCCCACCTTCATGGACGGCACTGCCGCTGTCACTTTGAAGGGGGAAATAGCCGCGTCGGATCGACATGGAAGGAACCTAGTGACGGGTTGGACTCAGACCATGCACTACAAGGAATATGCTAATACACGACGCTATATTTTCGTCGCTACATCGTCACAGTTTTTAGTTTACGACGATCTCACGACGAAAAACCAAGCGTCGAAAACGGAGCGTCACAAATGAACACGAGCGACGTTTTGATCAAAATCGTCGTAACTTCTACGACGATTCATGGATCGTCGTAACCTTTACGACGATCCTAAATCGTCGTTGACAATCTAACCCAGTCCTACATGGCAGTGCTACGTGGCAAAATTACGACGAGATCAAAACATCATAATTGAAATCAGCCCAACCAATTTCAATTGATCACATGGGCTGGCTTTATTTTTTAGGCTTCTTTTTGGGCCTTAGCCCATTTATAGCCACTTTTAGTTTTTCTTTTTTGAATTTTTTTGGGCCCTGGCCTTTTAGTGTCCAAATACATTTCGTCCAGTTTCAGTTTTGGCCTTTTTTCATTTTTGAATTCAGCACCTTTTTTTTCAGAACTTGATTTCATTTCTATTTATTGGGCCTTTTCAACCAATTATTTGTCCAATATTAAATGCAGCACTATTTCATGTTCAAATCAAGAAAACTCCGAGTCGAATTAAAATCATCATATAACATCACATAATACATCTTCAGGTTTACATAATACAATAACTCATCTGATGCACAGTTGACAATCAGATACCAGTTTTCACAACTGAAGCATCAACCCAAAAGAATCTCAAAAGAAAATACAGAAATTAGCACTCGCTGTGAAGAAGTCATCCTGCTCTTGCTTCCCCACTCATAGTTTTGCATCCCTGATACCAGCTTTTATGGGCTCTAGTATACCTGCATACAAACAAAGTAATGTATTGTTGAGGCGCAGGAACTAGATGGCAATGCTAAATTGTAAAACGTCTTTTGAAGAATAAAATATCATCTCATGTGTAACAATAACAGTGAGTAGCTAGATGAGGTGCAAGCTAGCTGAAACACCATTTGTTAAGTACCAAAACTACTCCCTTGGATAATAAGTGACCACCAGGAACTACCCATACATATATTCAGCAAGTTTGCATCAGAAACAGTGGCATGATGATTATGAAAGGACTCTAGCAACCTAACCAGACAACCATGGAACGATGGCCATAGACCCACACCATGACCGTGGCTCGAAGGCCATGAGGATCATCAGAGCAACAAGGGACAAGAGGCACGGAGCAGAGGAGGGAGAGGAGCTCACCATGCCGATGCCAAACAGCGTCACCGGCAGCAACGGGGCAGTCCAATGGAAGACGCCGAAGCTGAGCCTACCTCCATGCACCTTGCCTGTAAGAGATGGTAAAGTAGTTTCAGATATCACATTATTGAATTGCTTGCAGTGTGACATGAGCTAGCCAAAAGTATGCAAGGGACTAAAAAGTTTTAGAAGTGTAGAATCATATATGCCCCTAGCATGCATCTCTCAAATAGTTAATTAATCAGACTTGCACTGTTGTACTAACAAGCATGAGCGTTTAATTTGTAATCAAAACTGAACCTAGAGGATATATATGATAAATCTCACTCATAGCTAGCCAAATCAACAACTAGAAATTGGTGGTGTGCTATTTAGAAGGTCAACAATGAAGACATGTTTGTGTCTTTCAAAAGAAACATGTTTGTGGTGTTTTTCCCAACAAAATATAATTAAGCGGTCCAAGTAAATATACTGAAGCAATAATTATCTGAAAAAATGATGTTTTCCTGCTGCTCTTAGCCTCATTGTACAAAAAACAAATGTGACTGAGAGAAGTAGGAGCAGTAGGCTGTGATCCTATATGGATGATACTGAGAAAATTTGAGAGAAGTAGGACACCACCAGCAGCACGAAAATCTAAAGTAGGACACCAGCAGCAGCAGGAAAATCGTGGGAAGATAGACTGAGAGAAGTAGGGCACCACCAGCAGCAGGAAAATCTGAATTTATACTGAGAAAATTTATTTACAAGGATATGAATAGGTGACTACAACCCCACACGTGTCACGCCCTTTGCCCCACAAAAGCATCTCCGGCGAACTACTAGAGAAGCAAACGTGGTTGGAGTATTTTGTGCTTTGTTGGAGAAGAGATAAAATTTACTTAAGATATACTACTGATCGCTACCTTCAATTTTCTTGTCTGCACTTTCTGGCCTCGTACCGAATGGCACAGAGGTATCATTTGAATTATGACAGGAACTGTTCTAAGTTCTGACCTAGCTTTGAAACAACCTCTTGTGTTGCTGTGCATAATTGAGTAGTAGATAACTAAAGATAACAAGAAAAAGTAAACAAGCATGCCAAAACAAAACCCATGTGTTTCGGAGCTCTAATCATGTTATACTAAAGGGCTAATGTTTACATTCTGTTTTGCTGCATTTTTAGGTTGATGCTATGCTTCAGAAATTAGAGAAAGAAATTTTTAGGTTGATGCGGCAAGGCCCCTCTGATCGTTTGAAGTGGAGAAGAACGTGGCCGTCGGATCCTCTTCAGATGCAAATGCAGTCTATCATCAGAAGGGTACCAATGTCGACACTTGGGAAGGTTCAAGTTCTGTCTTGAGTGTGTCGAACTGAAGAAATAGAGGATTGGAAACTGTCAGTAAATCCTGCCTACTATTGTCAGAAAACGATTTCATCTTTCTCCTAAATTCAAATCACAGTAGCAAATAGCATAATTAGGCACGGCGCGCAAGTGGAACTGTACTGAATTAGGAAGAAGTGTGATATGAGTGGACTAGGCAAGAATAACTGCAAATTCATTCAGAAAATTACAAGAGAAAAGTGGAAGAATTCTACTGCAAGTGAAGTAAATCAAAAGGAAGGAATGGATCCAACAGAATTGAAAGCATGCATCTACCTGGGAGAACAAAGTTCAGATCACCGTACTTCCTTAACACACAATCCCTCAGTCTTCTTTCTGAGGTACCACCTGCATACAAAAAGAAACAGAAGCATTTCCACTCAGCTGATGAAACCAACATATAATTTCAGGAAAACACCAGTCCAAATCAGTAGTACCTACCAAGAGTAAAAAAAAGCCTAACTGGACTAGACTTGACTTGAGAGAAACTAAGAGCAGGCAAAAATATCAGTCACCATACTACCACTTAGCAATTCAGAGACCGAACTTGCCGAGAATCAGCTAAAACACGAAGCAGTTTTTGCAGTTGGTATGGTGTTGTGCTGCTGCACCAGCCAAGGCGCCAACCACAAGTAGGTAAGCAGGAACAGAGAGCTCAACAAGCAAGAAAAGAAGCCACAGCCACACCAAGAATCCACAAAGAAACACTAAAAGTCACAGTAGCACTATCATCATTATTTTCTGATGGGCGCCACAGCCTGCATGTATTTGGCTATCTGCACATGATAAACCATCTAAACTGCATCAAGATTCATGTTGTTGATGTTGTTTGTTTTGTTGCACTGTAATCGCAACTAACAGTGGAGTATTTGAATTAATTATTTGATTTTGGTTGGTAGCATAATCTGAAATACAGTAGTTAAAGTCCACAAACATGTTCTGATACACAGCAAACTTCTAAAAGGAAAATAAACCTTTTTTAAGCGTGAAAAGAAACAATTAAAGTTAAAGAGAACCAGGAGAAACGCGGTGAGATGTTTGCATATGACATATTTCACAAAAGATATGCAGATTCAAAGAATAATCTCCCATACTAGATCCACCAAATTCACTTTTTACTTTTGAGTAGGAAGAAATAAAACTGTGTCGCGCCTAGTTTTGCCTAACGCAACATCAACCATTCGATTCAGAGCCAAAATAGATACTGTACATAATAGGAAAAGAACAGTGCACATACAGAGAATCCAAGGGTCTAATAGAAGTAATCTGTGTTAGATTCGAAGTAACATGGTCGCCAAAATCAGATCACAAATGCAGGAAAAAAACATATATGTCGGCAAGAACGCCGCCAATCAGGATATACCACGAGGAACACAAATCATACTCAGTAATTGGTAATGAACGGAATCAATCAAAACAAAGAAGTAGAAGAACATATATGAAAGATTAGGTGTTTTCCAAAAGTTTTTTTCAAAAAACAAGGAGGATGCCAGGATGGAATTATGACCTTGGGTGTTCTCATTAGGTGATTTTTAAGTTTCAGCACATGATAAAAACTAAGTTAGATTATCAGTATGGTTGTCTCACACGCATCCTGTTGTTGATTAGCCATGGCAACAATATTGCTTCTGTTTCGTCAGACTTATATGTAAAAGAAGCACACCAAGGTCTGAAATCTTAATTGGCCTGAAACTATACTACCTGTACGAAACCTAAGTTTCGGATTTAGCTTTTCTTTGCCTTTTTTATATATTCTCCACACATGGTACTGAATGATGTTGGGTTTGTTGTCAGAGCAAAGCTGTAAAAAAAACTCTACGCATGTTACTGAAATCATATGCATTCTCGTGTTTCCTGAACCGAATCTGAAGCAACAATGATATTGTTTTCACAGCAATACATGGAGAAGCAGGTCAGTACAAGGGGAGCTACAAACGTTGCACAGGGAAGCACGAAGCAGCTGAGTTGCCATCATTTAGAATTGGTGCATCCGAGGACTTTCCATGTTGAGGCACAGAGAATCATCAAAAAAAATAAAAGATGATTTGAAGGGCCTCAGAGATCTTGGTGGTTGTGATCATCAAATGGGGTCGTTGCCCCATCAAGAGTAGCAAATATTTTGATAACATCACTGGCTCCATGAAAAACACGGACAAGCACCACTAAAACAATTAAGAAATAAACTACTGAATCCAAAAGTTGGTAGATTGGATGACGAGTCAGTAGTAGCTGGTTAGAGATCTCATTTTTTTACAAATCAATGGGAATCAGAATGATTTTCTTCTTTACCCTCGCCATCCAAGCCAAAACAAAACAAAAACAAAATAAAATCCCCGCGCTGGAACACTCGGCGAGGGCGCGTCGATGAATCCCAGCGGCACAGGCAGCACGGAGAAACCAGGGCTCTACATTGGAATAGGAGGATGAGGTGTAGAGGAGAGGGGAGCGGACCTCGCGGAGGACAACGGCGGCAGCGGCGAAGCAGGCGCGCCTGATGGCCCGGCGGTAGGCCGGCGCACGTGCACTGCGACGGAGAACCCTCTGGGCAATCGAGGGCCGTACCACTGCTCCTTGGCCTGGTTGAGGCGGCGGCGGCGATGCTTGACCGCGGACGAGTCGCCGTGGTCGTCGTACACCTCCTGGTCCTCCTGGATCCCGCGCGACTGGTCGAGCAGCAGGCCCCGCCGCGCCGCCCCCATCGCCGCGTTCCGGTCACCGCCCCCGTCTCTTTGTAGGGTATGGGGAGGAGGTGGGGATCGGCAGGGGGAGCGGGCGAGGAGGAGGCGGCGGCGGCTGCGAGGAGATGGGTACGAGGGAGGAAGAACGGGATGGGGGATGTGAGCTAGGGTTTTGGGCTATGGGTGGGTTATCTCTTTTTCAGTTTTTTCCTTGTAGATAGATGGATGGATGGATGTGGGATGGAGAGATGGATGGATGGATGGATGGACGCCATGTCATCGATCCGTGGGAAGGGTTCTGAGTGTTACGACATTTTTATAATCGTTGTAAAAGTTATGACGATTTCATCTTATGTGGTTACGATGTTTTTGACTCACATCGTCATAATTTATATGTAGATTTGATCCCCTCAAACGGTTTACGACAATCTCGGAAGAAATCATCATAGATTTATGATGAATTCATCAACGGCGTCTTAAAAACATCCTGTATGAGCATATTTATTGTAGTGATGTTCTTAAATGTTCTGATAGGCTGACCTATGGAATCGAGGTGGAAAAGTCCACTGGTCAAAGCCCGCCCGACGCAAGTCAAAGGCCTAGATCTATGGGTCAACGAGGCTAGGGTTAGTCCGATCAGATGGCTGACAGGGGTTGCTATGCCATCGAAACATCGCGTCGGGTCCTCATGCATGTGTCAAAGTGATGTGACAAGCATAGACGCCCCGTCGCGATGCTCCGGGTTGTGTCCCCCCCTTCATGGACGGCATTGCCGCTGTCACTTTGAGGGGGGGGGGGATAGCCGCGACGGGTCGACTTGGAGGGAACCTAGTGATGGGTTGGACTCAGACGATGTTCTTAAATGTTCCTATGGGCTGACCTATCGAAACATGGTGGAAAATTCCACGGGTGAAAGACCGTCCGGCGCAAGTCAAAGGCCACGATCTACGGGTCAACGGGGCTAGGGTTAGTCCGATCGGGTGGCTGTCGGGGGTAGTTATGACACCGAAACATCGCATCGGGTCCTCATGCATGTGTGAAACTGAAGTGACATGCGTAGACGCCCGTCGCAATGCTCCGGAGTGTGCCCCCCTACATGGACGGCACTGTTGCCGTCAGTTTGAGGGGGGGGGGGACATGCACGTCGGGTCAAGCCGGAGGAAATCTATTGGTGGGTTGGGCCCAGGCCGTCTTCACGGATGATCCTATGGGCTGAGCTATCGTAACCAGGTGGACGAGTCCACTGATCAAATCCCATCCGACTCAAGTCAAAGGCCTAGATCTACGGGTGAACGAGGCTAGGGTTATTCCGACCGGGTGGCTGTCGGGGGTCGCTATGCCACCGAAACATCGCGTCGGGTCCTCATGCATGTGTGAAAATGATGTCACATGTGTAGACGTTTCAAAAGAAAAGAAAATGATGGTGAGTCGCAGCAGGCTGGGACAACACCGTTTCAGCATAATTGGCCCAAAAAAAGGTTTAGTATAATTAGTGATCCTTTTTCTGAAAGAAGGAATTAAACACTCAGGAATAGAGCACTTCTTTCCTATAAATTGATGACTTATACTATTTTATAAGAAGTTGATTATTTCAAGTTATAAATTGATGCTGATTGTTGAGTTAAATTTATGTAGAACATTTATAAATCTAACTTTGACCTGAATATGTTCGCATAGCCCCATTGTAGTTTTTGTATGGTTGATTGTACATTCCAAGTCATAAAACTATCTTTGCTCCCGAGTTATCATACAAAAAATTTAGTTCTTCCTAAACCATCATGGGCGTAATTTGGCTCATAAAATGGTAGCAACAATTTGGCTTGATTTCATGTGCGACTTTCAAAGGCCAACGCTTAATTTCATGTGTCTCCTGGCTAAGACGTCCACGTTGAGAGGAGACCGCATCGTTCACACGAGTCACTATGACCGCTAGCACCTAAGGATGATTAAGATTTTTTTATACTTCCTCCATTTTTATATACAAGGCCACCTTGTTTTCTTTGTCAAACTTTGACTTATAATTTTGATTAAGAAAATATGGGTTGTATGTCACAAAAAATATATTATCAGAAATTTCTTTCAAACATGCATCAAATGGCATGCTTTTTATGGTATATAACTCATATTTTGCTAAGAAAATTAATGATTAAAATTAGACATAAAAAAGTGAAGTGGCCTTGTATTAGTAGATGGAGTCAATACTATTTTATAAATTAGTTGACATGGTATTGGTTTTCAAGTTTCAAAATGCTGTGAGAGATGAATCAATGTGGTGAAATCCTAAAAAAATAAAGAAAAAAAATCTAATTAGCACCGCCGCATGCTGTCCTTTCTTTGCGTTCATGCGCAAGCATTAAAAAAAGACACCCGTCGCTTTCAACCTGCTCCACAACAGCATGGGCTCTATGCATACATGCATGCATGTGGATTGAAAAAATGATTTATCTCAGAGATTAATAATTTAATTGAAGATTCGTTTTTACCGTTAGGTTCATCTCGACGAGACCTTCAAAATAAGATCCCATGTTGACATGTTTCGTTGATTTTTTTTCGTCGTTCCTAGTTGCCACATTTATGTCATCATAGTTGTCATCTTACGGGCGTGCAGTTGTCACAAAAAATATACATAGTTACTGTGACAATAATTTTATACCTTTTAAGTATTGCGGTGTTATGTGGAGCTAAAAAGTGGTTATTAAAGCACTAACAATAAGCAAGTAAATGCATGAGCCAGGAAAAACACAATGATTCAAGTTTTTTAGTGGGGTATATCAACATTCATAAACCTGATAACCAAGTTAATTTAATGTGAGAACTATGTGACAAATAATGTAACAAGTAAATAATAGTATTCTGGCAACTATCAACGAAAAAAATATATTGTCGAAACATGTCAATATGTGATCTAGTTTCGAAGATCTCAATGCGAGAAAGCTAACGGTGAAAGCGGATCGTCAATTAGATTTATAGTTTGAGAGATAAAACTTTTTTAAAGTTTAACATTAGAGAAATCTTTGTTGATGTCATGTTGGTGCATTAGTTTGCATGCGCGTGAAGAAAACCGCAGCACCCGAAGACGCTACGTAGTGGCTTTCAAAAATAAATTGAAAAAAGAGATATGCCTACGGAGAGATTGTTGGCCTAATCTTGCCTAGTTAGTGGATTAGTATTTGGTCCAATCAATGTGTCCTAGTATAGTCGGATATGAGTTGTTAGTTTCCTAGTGAGAGGTTTGTACGTGTGTACTTAAGATGAGTTTCCTAGTTCAGCTAGGATCGGTCGTGTCTTAAGTCGGCAAAGATACATGAGTTCTAGTTCGAGTCGGTTTAATCAATGGTCCGGCCGTGCGTGTATATAAGCATCATCATGGACATGAGTTTTGTAACATAACCTTGTACCGTGAGTTGACAAGAGAAATAAATAGAAAAATAAACGGGTGCGATACGTACCCTTGGCAAAGTCTTTCCGCTTGCGTGTATTCTTCTAGTTTGATGTGATCGATCCTGTTGAGAATCCCAACAAAACATATTCATGATATCTAGGGTAGCAACAAGCTCAATTGTGCCATGGGAAGCGTCATACATAATATTCAAGGTCACAGGCCTATGATCGTACAGGCCACAACACCTTTGTGGTGAAATGTCGAGAACTCATGCAACATCGAACATCTTCGTCGTTTCTACCCGTAGTCAGAAGATTATACCGCAATATCACCAGGGTCATCTTTTCTGATCTTATACCGCAATGCAGTGCATACCGGGCATTTATCCATATTCTCGTACTTCTCACCGCGGTAGAGGATGCAGTCATTAGGGCATGCATGTATCTTCTGGACGTCTAATCCTAGAGGGCAAACAAGCTTCTTTGCTTCGTACGTGCTGGCGGGCAATTCGTTCTTTCTTGGAAGCATCTTCTTCATCAGTACCAGCAACTTTTCGAATGACGAGTCAGTCACACCGGTCTCTGCCTTTCACTTCAGCAATACCAGTGTGCTACCCAGCTTCTTCTGGTCATCTTCACAAGTTGGGTACAATAATTTGTTGTGATCCTGTAACATCTGCTCGAACTGCAACCTCTCATTTTCTCTGTCGCAACCTCGTCGTGCATCAGAAATGACCCGGCCAAGATCATCAGCGGGCTCATCTGGTTCCCGTTCTTCATCCTGATCTTCTTCTTCATTGTCTTCCATTGCGGTATCAGCATACTCAGGGAACATAGATCGGTAGTTGTCATCATCGTTCTCTTCTTCTTCATCGCCGTCTTCCATCATAACCCCTCTTTCTCCGTGCTTGGTCCAAACATTATAGCCCGACATAAAACCGGACCGAAGCAGGTGGCTCTGAATGACTCTTGAGGAAGTGTAATCCTTCTCATTCCGACATTCAACAGATGGACAAAACATAAAGCCACCACCATGCTTGTTCGCATCGGCTGCATCTCGAAAAGAATGCACACCTTCTCTGTAAGCGGCTGTGCGGCAAGGTCTAAACGAGGAAATATAGTTGCTAACCTTTTAGAATAAGTAGAAATAAAGAGGAAGAGGTTTAAGCGTGGCTCAGGCATCTCATATCGTAGTTGTGTTCGGTGAACTGAAGCGGCATCGCTCTAACACACATTTCAACAAACACCTCTAGTGCATGAAAAAAAATGGAGAGCTAGCACACACCCACACTCTTCCATCCAAGAAAAATGCAAGGAAGAGGGGAGAGGGGGGTTGTGCTATATATAGGAAGAGGACTTTAGGTGGCGCACATGCGGGCTGCACCCCGCGTAGCCCTTTAGTCCCGGTTTGGGACACAAACCGGGACTAAAGGCTCCTTACGGGCCGGGACTAAAGCCTCGAGGGAGACATTGCGATTTGGGGCGACGTGGCCGGGCCTTTAGTCCCGGCCCAGAGGCAGGCCGGGACTAAAGGGTCCCGGCCAAAGGCCCGTTTTCCACTAGTGTGTATTCTTCTAGTTTGATGTGATCGATCATGTTGGGAATCCCAACAAAACATATTCATGATACCTAGGGTAGCACAAGCTCAATTGTGCCATGGGAAGCTTCATACATCATATTCAAGGTCACAGGCCTATGATCGTACAGGCCACAACACCTCTGGGGTGAAACGTCGAGAACTCATGCAACATCGAACATCTTCGTCGTTTCTACCCGTAATGAGAAGATTACCGGGCATTGTACGTGTTAGCCTTGGAACCATGAGATATATACATAAGTAAGTGAGAGAGGCGTTCTGGTGCCCAGGCTCATCTACATCCGTTCAGTAAAAAAATTAAAACAAATAGTACAAAAATTCAAAAAATTCCAATTTGTTTGGGTGGTACATAATTTGATGCGTGAGATTCGCTCCAATTAGTGTATCATTTGAACATTTGAGCAGCTCTCGGCAAAAAGGACATTGTCACATATAGCAGCTCTCGGCAAAAAGAACATTTGAACATTTGAACAATTAGTGTATCATCATATAGATAGCTTATTTGCATTGTCACAAAACTTGGTTGGATGAACTTGTGGGGATGACCATCTACTTGTTTGTGTTAAATTTCGCATGTTATTGCATTTTGATGAATGTTTCACATTGCATTTTGGGCGCTGCTACAGCAGCGCGCGCTGCATTTTATAGCTACTGCTGGAGCCAGCGCTGCGCGACGCGCAAAACCAGCCGACCAGCGCGCTGCAAACTCGTTTTTTAGGCGCGGCGCGATGCGCCGGCTGTTGGAGATGCTCTAAGTTGCCCATCTCTCATCGTTACTTTATCTCTCATGTGGAAACGCCCAGCTACTCGGGTGGGCAGTACGTCCCATCAACTAATTGGCTTGGGACCAAGGTGTTACCATCAAAATGAAATTAGGTTGGACTATATATGTAGGCTATATATGCATGCAGTCGCCACGGCAGTTTACACTGAGTCGCGGCTGTTCGCACTGCCTGCTAGATGGAGTTAGGCTAGTTCACATGCACCGAGCTTCCTTCCTTCCCATCAACGTCTACACGGCCAAGAACGAGGTTTGCATGCCTCGACCACCCTGCCGCGAGGCTACATAAAGGCTCGAGACCGCAGCTACCATATGCAACAAGCACATCCACACTTGCAGCAGCAACACACAAGGTTGAGCGATCGATCCAAATGGCGCCTGCTGCTGCAGCAACGAAGCAAGATGGGGAGCTGAGGATCCTCTGCATCGACGGTGGTGGCATCCGTGGCCTCATCCCGGCCAAGATCCTGGAGTACCTCGAAGCCGAGCTCCAGAGGATTGAGGGGTCGTCGACGGCCAGGCTCGCCGACTACTTCGACTACATCGTCGGCACCAGCACCGGCGCCCTCGTCACCACCATGCTGGCCGCCCCCGACAAGGACAACCGCCCACTCTGCACGGCCAAGGAGATCATCGACCTCTACCTCGAAGAGGGTGCAGGAATCTTCACAAACGAGCACAAGGCGTAAGCACATGCATGCATGCATCTCGACTTAGATGCACGTCGATCGATCGGTGTGATAATTAAGGTAAACCCTAGACCTTATACCTACGTTACGTGCATGCAGGACATGGGCTCAGGTGGTGCTGGAGGCCGTGCTCCTCTACATCAAGTACTACGATGGCGACAACAAGACCCTGCGGTCCTTGCACGACATGCTCGCAGTCGGGTTGGCCATCGAGCCCTTGCTCCGCCCCATCCTCGACGCGCTGATCCACGCCAACGGTGGCGGCCTGCAGCAGCTAGCCGCGGCACCCCATGACCCTGACGATGCAGCGAGCAACGGCGATGAGGCGCCGCCGGCGAATATGGAGGACTGCATCCAGGAACATGCTGGAGCCATCCTGCAGGCGATGTGCCGTGCGCAGGGTCTGGCGCTGGACTCGACGCCTTTCGATGAGTGCATCAAGGAGTTCGTGGAGGGCCTGCGCATGACGCTGCTGAACCCGGATTTCGTCAGGTACGCGCTGCTCCGCCCCAAGTACGACGGCGAGGGGCTCCGCAAGGTGGTCAGAGGGAAACTCGGCGACCGCAAGCTTAAGGAAACCGTCACCAACGTCATCGTGCCCACGTTCGACATCAAGCGCAATCAGCCTGTGGTCTTCTCCACCTCTAAGGTACCCTAGCTAAGCTAGCTACTTATTAATTACTGCGCTGCTTCTGAACCAACTGATCGTCATCGGATGTACTGATCGAGCTGCTGAACCATTGACAGGCGCAACAGGATCGGGTGATGAACCCCAACCTCTCGGACATTTGCATCGCCGCAACTGCCGCGCCAACATTCTTCCCTGCCCACAAGTTCTACATTATAAACTTGTGTCCACTAAATTTCGAATTGGAGGAGTTTAACCTAATTGACGCCGGCATGTTCGCCAACAATCCGGTACGCACGGTATATGCATGTGATTATAATTCACTTGAACTGAATGTTATATATTCTATCTGTGTAATTCGATTGATATATATCACTTAAACCGAATGTTCTATATATGTACTGGCTGAAACAATTAATGCAAACTACGTACCCACGACGACGACGCAGACCACGGTGGCGATGAACGAGGTTTGGAGGATGATCGACCGGGGCGAGCACCTGCCGGTGGAGGGGTTATCGCCCATGGACTGCAGCAAGCTGCGCATCCTCTCCGTCGGCACCGGCGTGGTGAACCACTCCTACACGGCCGACGAGTGCAACTGGTGGGGTGTCCTCCCGTGGATGTACAACGTCCGCAACAAAACCCAGCCGCTGGTCGACACGCTCATGTACGCCACCGGCTCCCTCGTCGACTACAACGTCGCCCTGCTCTTCAAGTCCCAGGGCTACGAGGACCACTACTTGCGCATCCAGGAGGATCACCTGGACCCTTCTCTTGGAGCCATGGACGACACCAGCAGCATGGAGAAGCTCATCGAGACCGGGGAGAACCTCCTGGACAGGCAGGTCTACCGGACGGACTGCGAGACGAGGGAGTACCGGCCGGTGAAGGGCGCGGGGACCAATAAGGAGGCGCTCACCAAGCTCGCCGAGCAGCTGGTCGCCGAGAGGCGCCGAAGGGAGGCTACTGCACCGCCGATGTTGCTGATGAGCGTCACCGAGATTGCCACCGTCGTCGAGCCAAGGCCCAAAAGGCTCAAGCCTACCTACGTCGTGCAGTAATTAAGAGCTACCCTGCACCTGCATGTTGCGTGTCTACGTCTCATCTATCTATCTATCTATCCATCTATCTACACGCGCTATCTATCTATCCATCTATCTATCTATCTATCTATCTATCTACACGCGCGCACACACAAACATTTATATTGTAACTGAATAAATGTGTAGCTTGCACTCAGTATTGATGAATTAATGCATGGGTGCATACAGCCGTTTGTATGAATGTTTGTGTACGAGTTTCAATAATTCTTCAACTGATCTACTTGCATTTGGTTTATGCTTGCGGGCAATGATGTCACCCGCCAACACAAATGGATTTGTACGTGCTCACGGATGGTTACACCACCCGCTAGCATTTATATTGATTTTTTTTTTAGTATAAGAGCTCAGAATCCTTTATGCATCGGTATATATATAGGTATATATATATATATATATATATATATATATATATATATATATATATATATATATATATATATTATACCATGTGTAAATATAAATCGATTTTTTATGAATATATATGTACTTTGTACTTTTTTCGTATACGATAATGAGGTGTCGTCATTTTCTTTGAATATAGGTCCTTATATTTTATTAAAATCAAAAACAACTATGCCTACAGAAGTCCGGCACGCGTCTCCGGGGTGTGACCCCCCTCACGTCCGGGGTGTGCCCCCCTCACGGAAAGTCAATGGCTAGATCTCGTGTTCAACTATTACAGGGTTAGGAGGGACGGGGGCCCTGGGGGTAGCAATGGCACCGGAGCGTCGCACCGGGCCCTCATACAAGCCGTACGGTGAGGTGGCATGTCCGAAGAGGCGGCACGCGTCTCCGGGGTGTGGCCCCTCTCACGGACGGCGCCGCCGCCAGCACTTGGGGAGGGGGGAAACGGCCGCTTCGGGTCTACACGGAGGGGTTCTTGCTGTGGGTTTGCACCGGACATTGCTCCCAAGTGTTCCTATGGGTTGAGCTATCGTAACCCGGTGGACGAGTCCACTGTTCATAGCCCGTCCGGCGAAAGTCAAAGGCCGAAATCTCCGTGCCAACGGGGCTAGGGTTAGTCCGGTCCGGTGGTTTCGGGGGTAGCTATGCCACCGAAACATCGCGTCAGGTCCTCATGCATGTGTGAAAGTGATGTAACATGCATAGACGCCGATCGCGGCGCTCCGGGGTGTGCCCCCTTCATGTACGGCACTTTCGCCATCACTTTGAAGGGGAAATAGCTGTGTCGGATCAACATGGAGGGAACCTAGTGATGGCTTGGACTCAGACCATGTTCTTAAATGTTCCTATAGGCTGACCTGTCGAAACAAGGTGGAAGAGTCCACTAGTCAAAGCCTGTCTGACGCAAGTCAAAGGCCTATATCTACGGGTCAACGAGGCTAGGGTTAGTCTGGTTGGGTGGCTTTCGGGGGGTAGCTATGCCACCGAAACATCACGTCGGGTCCTCATGCATGTGTGAAAATGATGTGCCATGCATAGACGCATGTGGCGACGCTCTGGGGTGTGCCCCCTTCATGTACAACACTACCACCGTCACTGTGAGGGAGGAAATAACTGCGTCGGGTCGACATGGAGGGAACCTAGTGATGGGTTAGACTCAGACCATGTTATTAAATGTTCGTATGGGCTGACCTATCGAAAAAAGGTGGAAAAGTCCGTTGGTCTAAGACCATCCGACGCAAGTCGAAGGCCTAGATCTATGGGTCAACGAGGCTAGGGTTAGTCCGATCGGGTGGCTGTCGGCGGTAGTTTTGCCAGCGAAGCATCGCGTCGGGTCATCATGCATGTGTGAAAGTGATGGAAAATGCATAGACGCCCGTCGCGACGCTAAGGGGTGTGTCCCCCAATCATGGACGGTATTGCCGCCGTCACGTTGAGGGGGAAACATGCGCGTTGGGTCAAGCCGGAGGAAATCTATTGGTGGGTTGGGCCCATGCAATGTTCACGGATGATCCGATGGGCTGGGCTATCGTAACCAGGTAGACGAGGCCACTGTTCAAAGCCCGTCCGGGGGAAGTCAAAGGTTTAGATCTCCGTGTCAACGGGGCTAGGGTTAGTACGGTCGGGTGGTTTCCAGGGGAAGCTATACCACCGGAACATCGCATCGGGTCCTCATGCATGTATGAAAGTGATGTGACATGCGTAGACGCCCGTCGCGGTGCTCCGGGGTGTGCCCCTCTTCATGTACGGCAGTGCCTCCGTCACTTTGAGGGGGAAATAACCGCGTTGGCTCGACATGGAGGGAACCTAGTTATTTGTTGGACTCAGACCGTGTTATTAAATGTTCCTGTGGGCTGACCTATCGAAACAAGGTAGAAAAGTCCACTGGTCAAAGCCCGTGCGACGCAAGTTAAAGGCCTAGATCTACGGGTCAACGAGGCTAGGGTTAGTCCGATCGAGTGGTCTCGTGGGTAGCTATGCTAGCGAATCATCACGTCGGGTCCTCATGCATGTGTGAAAGTGATTTGACATGCGTTGACACCTGTCGCGACGCTCCGGGGTGTGTCCCCCTTTCATAGACGACACTGCCGCCGTCACTTTGAGGGGGAAACATGCGCGTCGGGTCGACATGGAGGGAACCTAGTGATGGGTTGGATTCATTCCATGTTCTTAAATGTTCCTATGGGATGACCTATCGAAACGAGGTGGAAAAGTCCACTGGTCAAAGCCCGTCCGACGCAAGTCAAAGGCGTAGATCTACGGGTCAACGGGGCTAGGGTTAGTCCGATCGGGTGGCTCTCGGGGTAGCTGTGCCACCGAAACATCGCGTCGGGTCCTCATGCGTGTGTGGAAGTGATCTGACATGCGTTGACGCCCGTCGCCACGCTTCGGGGTGTTTTCCTCCTTCTCGGACGGCATTGTCGCCGTCACTTTGAGGGGGGAAACATGCGCGTCGGGTCAAGCCGGAGGAAATATAGTGATGGGTTGGGCCCAGGTCGTGTTCACGGATGATCCTATGGGCTGAGCTATCGTAACGAGGTGGACGAGTCCACTGGTCAAAAGCCCGTCGGACGCAAGTCAAAGGCCTAGATCTACGGGTCGACGAGGCTAGGGTTAGTCCGATCGGGTGGCTGTCCGGTGTAGGTATGCCACCAAAACATCACGTCGGGTCCTCATGCATGTGTGAAAATGATGTAGGTAGACACCCGTCGTGACGCTTCGGGGTGTGTGTCCCACCTTCATGGACGGCAGTGCCGCTTCACTTTGAAGGGGGAAATAGCCGCGTCGGATCGACATGGAAGGAACCTAGTGACGGGTTGGACTCAGACTATGTTCTTAAATGTTCCGATAGGCTGACCTATGGAAACGAGGTGGAAAAGTCCACTGGTCAAAGCCCGCCCGACGCAAGTCAAAGGCCTAGATCTATGGGTCAACGAGGCTAGGGTTAGTCCGATCAGATGGATGACGGGGGTTGCTATGCCATCGAAACATCGCGTCGGGTCCTCATGCATGTGTCAAAGTGATGTGACATGCGTAGACGCCCCGTCGCGATGCTCCGGGTTGTGTCCCCCCTTCATGGACGGCATTGCCGCTGTCACTTTGAGGGGGGGGGATAGCCGCGACGGGTCGACTTGGAGGGAACCTAGTGATGGGTTGGACTCACACGATGTTCTTAAATGTTCCTATGGGCTGACCTATCGAAACATGGTGGAAAATTCCACGGGTCAAAGACCGTCCAGCGCAAGTCAAAGGCCACGATCTACGGGTCAACGGGGCTAGGGTTAGTCCGATCGGGTGGCTGTCGGGGGTAGCTATGACACCGAAACATCGCGTCGGGTCCTCATGTGTGTGTGAAACTGAAGTGACATGCGTAGACGCCCGTCGCAACGCTCCGGAGTGTGCCCCCCCCCCTTCACGGACGGCACTGCTGCCGTCAGTTTGAGGGGGGGGGACATGCACGTCGGGTCAAGCCAGAGGAAATTTAGTGGTGGGTTGGGCCCAGGCCGTCTTCACGGATGATCCTATGGGCTGAGCTATCGTAACCAGGTGGACGAGTTCACTGATCAAAGCCCATCCGACGCAAGTCAAAGGCCAAGATCCACGGGTGAACGAGGCTAGGGTTATTACGACCGGGTGGCTGTCGAGGGTCGCTATGCCACCGAAACATCAAAGCCCATCCGACGCAAGTCAAAGGCCTAGATCTACGGGTGAACGAGGCTAGGGTTATTATGACCGGGTGGCTGTCGAGGGTCGCTATGCCACCAAAACATCGCGTCGGGCCCTCGTGCATGTATGGAAGTGATGTCACATGTGTAGACGTTTCAAAAGAAAAGAAAATGATGGTGAGTCGCAGCAGGCTGGGACAACACCGTTTCAGCATAACTGGCCCAAAAAAAGGTTTAGTATAATTAGTGATCCTTTTTCTGAAAGAAGGAATTAAACACTCAGGAATAGAGCAGTGTCGTTGCACTTCTTTCCTATAAATTGATGACTTATACTATTTTATAAGAAGTTGATGATTTCAAGTCATAAATTGATGCTGATTGTTGAGTTAAATTTATGTAGAACATTTATAAATCTAACTTTGACCTGAATATGTTCGCATAGCCCCATTGTTGTTTTTGTATGGTTGATTGTACATTCCAAGTCATAAAACTATCTTTGCTCCCGATTTATCATACAAAAAATTTAGTTCTTCCTAAACCATTATGGGCGTAATTTGGCTCATAAAATGGTAGCAACAATTTGGCTTGATTTCATGTGCGACTTTCAAAGACCAACGCTTAATTTCATGTGTCTCCTGGCTAAGACGTCCACGTTGAGAGGAGACCGCATCGTTCACACGAGTCACTATGACCGCTAGCATCTAAGGATGTTTAACATTTTTTATACTCCCTCCATTTTTATATACAAGGCCACCTTGTTTTCTTTGTCAAACTTTGGCTTATAATTTTGATTAAGAAAATATGCCTACGGAGAGATTGTTGGCCTAATCTTGCCTAGTTAGTGGATTAGCTAGTATTTGGTCCAATCAATGTGTCCTAGTATAGTCGGATATGAGTTGTTAGTTTCCTAGTGAGAGGTTTGTACGTGTGTACTTAAGATGAGTTTCCTAGTTCAGCTAGGATCGGTCGTGTCTTAAGTCGGCAAAGATACATGAGTTCTAGTTCGAGTCGGTTTAATCAATGGTCCGGCCGTGCGTGTATATAAGCATCATCATGGACATGAGTTTTGTAACATAACCTTGTACCGTGAGTTGACAAGAGAAATAAATAGAAAAATAGACGGGGGCGATACGTACCCTCGGCGAAGTCTTTCCGCTTGCGTGTATTCTTCTAGTTTGATGTGATCGATCATGTTGGGAATCCCAACAAAACATATTCATGATACCTAGGGTAGCACAAGCTCAACTGTGCCATGGGAAGCGTCATACATCATATTCAAGGTCACAGACCTATGATCGTACAGGCCACGACACTTCTGTGATGAAACGTCGAGAACTCATGCAACATCGAACATCTTCGTCGTTTTTACCCGTAGTGAGAAGATTACCGGGCATTGTACGTGTTAGCCTTGGAACCATGAGATATATACATAAGTAAGTGAGAGAGGCGTCTTGGTGCCCAGGCTCATCTACATCCGTTCAGTAAAAAAATTAAAACAAATAGTACAAAAATTCAAAAAATTCCAATTTGTTTGGGTGGTACATAATTTGATGCGTGAGATTCGCTCCAATTAGTGTATCATTTGAACATTTGAGCAGCTCTCGACAAAAAGGACAAATCGGATAAAAACAGTGCATGAATAGTAAACATTTTTATAGACCCCGAATTTTGTCTTTTTGCCGAGAGCTGTTCAGATGCTCAAATGATACAAAAAATGGAGTGAATCTCACGCATGAAATTATGTACCACCAAGAAAAAAAATGGAATTTCTTGAATTTTTTTCGTATTTATTTTGATTTTTTTTACTCAGCTGGTGTGTAGATGAGGCCGATCTGTACTTGTCATTATTTTTCTCTAAATTTGCCAGGATTCAAGACACAAGAACTTTTGTACTTGTCATGTGATTGTACAATTTTGCCATGATTTTATGACCCCAAAATTTCTAAATGAGGCCATGAATGGTAACTATGTAATGGAACCACGGCAAGTTCATTGTTTTGTTGACGGCAACCTTTGTATGTGTTTTGTTTAGCGGAAAACCCTATTCGCCGCTTGAGCCGGCCCATTTACAGTACGGCTGAGGACATGTTTTACGTTTTTCCCAGGTTTTTGGTCGCTTTTTCTTGGTTTTATTTTGTTTTTCTTTATTGTTTTTTCATTTCTATTTCCCCTTTTTGTTTTACGTTCTTCTATAAAAATTTTACGTGTTTTTCTTTCTTTTTTAAAATATGTTCAGAAATTAAAAAACACATTTTCAAAAATGTGTTCCATATTTAACAAAAATTACTATTTTCAGTTTCTTTTGTTTCTAATTCTTTTTTTAATTCTACACTTTTTTATTAATATAAAATTAGTGCACAATACCAAATACGTTCATGGTTTCAAACTTTGTGCAAATTTCGAAAAATGATGAAGGTTTCAAAATATGTTCACAATTCGAAAAATGTTTACGGTTCCAAAATCTGTGCACAATTTGAAAAAAAAATCTTGGTTTCAATATTTGTTCACAATGCGAAAAATGTTTACAGTTTCAAAAATTATTCATAATTCGAAAACAATCACAGCTTAATAGTTTTGTTCATGAATTTACAATTTGTTCATTTTTCAAAATTTTGTTCACAATTCATAAAATGTTCGGGGTTTCCAAATTTATTCACAATTTCATAATTTTGTTCCTGAATTTGAAATTTGTTCATTTTTTCAAAATTT
Source organism: Hordeum vulgare subsp. vulgare (assembly GCF_904849725.1). Taxonomy (NCBI): domain Eukaryota; kingdom Viridiplantae; phylum Streptophyta; class Magnoliopsida; order Poales; family Poaceae; genus Hordeum; species Hordeum vulgare. Next base: position 661,842,373 of record NC_058519.1, on the reverse strand, counting down.
GTTCATAATTCAGAAAATGTTTGCGGATTCAAAATTTATGGACAATTTTATAATTTTGTTCATGAATTTCTAATTTTATTCACGAATTTAAATTTGTTCATTTTTCATAATATGTTTACAATTCGGAAAATGATCGCGGTTTCAAAAAAAGTTCAGGAATTTGAAATTTGTTCATGTTTCAAAAATTGTTCACTATTTGGAAAATGTTCGTTGTTTCAAAATAAATACACAATTCAAAATTCTCACAATTTTAGAATTTTTTCAGGAATTTGGAATTTGTACATTTTTCAAAATATGTTGACAATTCGGTAAATGATCGCGGTTTAAAATTTTTGGTCACTAATTTGTTCATGTTTCAAAATTTGTTCACTATTCGGAAAATGTTCATGGTTTCAAAATGTTCGCGCTTCCGGAAAATGTTCGCATATTTAAAAAATATTCACAATTTTATATTTTTGGTCATGATTTTGGAATTTATTCATGTTTCAAAGTTTTGCACAATTTGAAAAATGTTCACGGTGTCAAAATTTGTTTACAATTTGAAAAATGTTTACAGTTTCAAAATTTGTTCACAATTAGTAAAATGTTCACAGTTTCATAATTTTGTTTACAAATTGGAAATTTGTTCATGTTTCAAAAAAATTCCACAATTCAAAAAAATGTTCGCGGTTTCAAAATTTGTTCACTATTCGGAAAATGTTCGCGGTTTCAAAATTTGTTCACAATTCAAAATATGTTCACAATTTTATAATTGTTTTCACGAATTTAAAATTTGTTCATTTTTTTCAAATATGTTCACAATTCTGAAAATGATCGCGGTTTTTTTTTCATGAATTTATAATTTATTCATGTTTCAAAATTTGATCACTAGTTGGAAAATGTTCGCGGCTTCAAAATTTATTCGCATATTTTAAAAATGTTCACAATTTGGTAATTTTGTTCATGAATTGGAAATGTATTCATGTTTCAAATTTTGTTTACAATTCAAAAATGTTCACAATTTTATAATTTTGTTCACGAATTTGTCATCTGTTTATGTTTCAAAATTTGGTGACAATTCGAAAAGTTTGATCATGAATTTGTCATTTGTTTATGTTCAATAGATCGAGCGAAGGAATCAATCGGGTAACGAACCGTCGGATCCATCTGTCATTTCCGTTGGATTGGGTCAATGTAGTGCTTTTTGGATCTCTTATCAATGCAGCAAGTGATCCCTGTGCTTCGCTCTCCTCTGGTCGCTGGCAGCGGCAAAACGTAACGCGTCCGTCGTGTTTGGAAATAACGCCGTCCAACTTCTGCCCAACTCGTTGCCAGCGCTATATGCCACACGGCAAAAAAAAACTTGGGTGTTGTTTTGGTCGTAAGCTCTCAACACCTCATGAATTACATTACAGCTTCACCACCACAGCACCGTCGTCAGCAAGATGCGTGGTTGCAGCACTTGGGTGTTGCGTTTTAGTTTCGTTAGTGATAAGAGCCATGTCATATTGCAGCTCCGCCGTCGCCGTGACAGGTCACAACACATTGGGTGTTGCTTTGCAGCTCCTTCACCGGCAAGATCCATGTCGCATTGCAGCTTCGTCGCTGACGAGACCGACATGATGCAATATCTCGCGCGTTGCACTGCAGCTCCACCGTCGACGAGCGGCTGACACGCGTTGCGTTCCAACTTGGCCGCCGGCGAGATGCCCATGGTATCACCGCTCGCGGCACCAGTCGTGTTGCATTGCAGCTCACCCTTGTGGCCCTGCAACACATGAACGCCGTCGTAGCATCTGCGACGCCGCTTGCAGCAGATCGTCGTAGCACCCCACCCGACATAGTCGCCGTCACAACCCCGACTTGCCGCCCCGTCTTGCAGGTTGCAGCACAGGTGAAACCACAGCAGATAGCGTGCGGCTGTCGATCTACAGCCTGAAGCCCCACGAGCAGCTACCGCGGGTGTGTGCCCCTCACAGGAGCAGCAGCAGCAGCAGAGAACAATATATATTTATGGCCATCGCAATATTTCGGCATCGCTTGTATGGGAGAGGAAAATGATGGACATGAATTGAGGGAAAGGATAAGGAAAGGGTGGGCGGTCCCACGGTGTGTAGCGAGCAGTTTACGTGAGGAGGTCGATCCGAAGCGATACCGAAAGAAGGCCGCCTGAGCTTCCTCGACCGCCTCTCCTTCGCCGTTGTCTTCCGAGCCTCGCGCGATGTGTTCAAACCGGAGCCGCCGTGCCTCGTCCTGCTCGGCAACGCCCCGGAGGCCACCGCCCCCAGCATGTTCACGAGCGTGCACTGGTGGACTACCCGGACCATAGCAAGTACCTCGTGGCGTCACCCTGCGGGCAGCTGATGGTCGTGCTCAAGAAGCCAACGCGTGACCCGGCATTGCCGTCCTTGAGGGTGCATGTCCTCGGCGCCGGGGACGAGGAGTGGAAGGAGACGGACGACATCGGCGATGCCGCACTGTTCATTGGGACGAATGGTTTGTCATTGTTTCAAACTGCCGCACTTTTTGAGTTGTACTCCCTTCGTCCCTAAACATAAGACCTTTTAGAGATTGCACTATAAACTACATACGGATGTATATAGACATATTTTAGAGTGTACATTCATTCATTTTGCTTCGTATGTAGTCTCCTGATGAAATCTGTAAAAGGTCTTATATTTTAGAACGGAGGGAGTAGTTCATTTTATATGCCAGCCAGATGAGGCCATTTAGGAACAATGAACATGCAAGGCGATTCAGGCCTTTTCTTTAACCGTGCACAAGCATATGTTTAAATACCATGCACACATAAAATGGGAGCACTATTTGATTTGCGAGGCTCCCCAGGAATTTGCTGTTTCTGTTCCAGACCTAAATGTCGGCACTTTTCTTTTGGGTTTGCTTCTTCATGGGAGGGAACGAAATCCGGTCGCTCCCTGCGACTGCAAGTAATGCATTTTGAGGCACATGCTGGGCTTGTTTGTTGCTGACACCTACAGTAATTTCACATAGGTGATATTTTGAGAAAACCTGCTAGAGATATATTTATTTTGAAGCTTCGGTTCTGTGGTCATGTTGGTGGTGGAGTTTGAGTTGCCAATGTCGGCATAGGTTGGGGTTTTTGGACGATTGCCACTTGTTCAATTGTGCAATGTAAAGTTTTCGGCCTAATTTTTCTTATAAACCGGGCCAACTCTATTCTTCTTTATGAAATTGCAGGAGCACCCTGCCTTCTTGATGAGGTTCCGTCAAAAAAAGAATAGTTTTATTTTCACACCACGATCATTCATTCATGATGTTTCTTTAGCTTATGGATTTTCGATGTATCCGGTGAAACTGATATCATGTCAACTTTTGCTGGAAAATATCTAGAGAAAAAATAATTACTAGAATAGACAGCTTATTGTACACTCTTACTTCAAAATCTACTTTCACATTTCTTGTGGCGTCTATAATGCTAATAAGTACGTCTACTGTTTGCCTACAGGAAGAGAATATGTGACAGACTCCAAGGACCAAGCATGAGCTTATTTGGCATTCGGACCATTGGTGTCCCCAATGAATGTCACTTTGTTTCAGTGCGTCAATTCTGTCATTTCATCTCTGCACTCCCGATAGTGTCCCAGAGGAGCAAATTCTCCAGGATCGTGTATTCCAGTTGGAGAGTGACCAATAACGTCTAAGGGATCATCTTCATGCAATGCACGACCTAGACCCCCACTCCCCAACCCTCTCTCGCGAGGAAGAGAGAACTCCTTTGAGGGTCGACCAGGGCTTGCCGGCCCGATCCCATGCCTTATCCGGCGGCGCTCCGGTCCGGAGATGGCTAGGGAGAGATTCCCAAACGCTTTCTGTATATGGTAGTCATAGGTTTGTTGCTCCCTTTGGGATGTTTGGCCTTATGCCGTCAGGTATTTGGTCACCGGAGTTCGTGAGCAGATTTTGGTGGTCGCCATCGTTGCCATCCGTACTGCCTCCAGGGCGGAGAGATGAGGATGGAGACGGTCCTAACGAATCCCCTCCAAATAATCTACTCGACAGTGGTGGATCTATGCGGTAGCTTCCATTTTGCCCCTCCCCCCTCAGGCTGGCGTGGTGCTGGAGTTCTTGGTTGGGGGAGGATGTCGCTGGTGCGGATCTGCAGCGGGGTCTTGTAGATCCGGCGCTTCTGCTGCTGGACTGGGTTTGGCAGCTCTATCTGGAGCTCATCATCTGCGGCTATTGCGGCAAAGAGTTTTGTCCTCCCGCAGATTTTTCTGGTCGAAGGGCAACCATGACGAGCTTTGGTGCCTCATGATCGACACCAACTCCAGTCCATGATTTTTGTTTCCTTCTGGGGTCCTTCTTGCATTAGTTCTGGACCTGGTTGTAATTTCTTTTTTTCTTTAGGCCCTTTTGGTTGTTGTAACTTCGTGACCATCAATTAATGGCAGCTCTGGGTTCTTCCGGACCCTTACCTTGTTCAAAAGAAAAAGAAAAGGCAATGCACGACCTCATTAATAAAGCAGAGAGGAGAAGCCATGAACGTACACTGTATGGCCACTCTCCTTCCGAATCTCAAGGATGCAGTTTCAGAAGCCGAGGACGACCTTCTTGATGAGTTCAGATGGTCTATACGGGAAGAAGGTGTACGTGCAGGACAATGCAAGACAATCATTCTCCGTTCACTGGGCTCTTTGATACCGTCATCCAAGGCGGCACCGCATGCCACGGTCTAACGCTACCACAACCCGGTGCAACACCAGCATACAAAATACGTTGAGATCGACCTGCATTTTGTCAGGAATCGCGTCCGTCTTAGTGACGTATACGAGAGGACTGCCCTCCATTCTCTTACACAAGATCCACACCGAATATGGCTTTCTCTAACTGGTTGCGCGCAACGTGAATCCACGCCGTCGCATCGCTCACTGGATCAGCGCGAGTCGTCCCCACTCGGTCCCACCTATTTCCGTTTATTCCAGTTTTTCAAGCGCATACGGAACGAATACAGTCATTTCGTATGCCAGTACTACCTACGCACGCCTCGCCATAGCTCGTAGCAGTCCCACCTCGCGCCCTCCGCCCACTACATCGCCACCATGCTGCCACATCCACCAGGCCGGACGCCATTCAAAATTCAAATCCCCTCACGCAGCCGCAGCTGCATTCATCGGAGGAACAAAGCTCACAGCGTCGCATCTCCTAGATCACCAGATTCGTCCGGTCTCCACCAATGGATCTAAGCGCCGAATCATTCACCGATTTGCTATTCAGGTTTCACTACCCAGAAATTCCTCTCCGTTTTTCTTACCATTTATACGGATTACTGATAGAGATTTGGGCTTTTGGCAGATTTTGTTCCCAACCTGTCCCATCAAGAAGCGTCCCAGATTTCTTGGTGAGTGAGATTGAGGCAGACGAGGAAGAGGAGGCAGAGGCGGACGAGGAAGAGGAGACGGAGGCGGACGAGGAAGAGGAGGCAGAGGAAGACCACGAAGACGAGGAAGAGGAGGCAGAGGCAGACGAGGAAGACGAGTTCGAGCATGATGTGCCCCAGTTCGTTTCTCCTTCGTCAAGCCAAGCCACGGATTCAGATAAGGCCATCCCAGACGATGAAGACAAAGAGCACAATACTAAAGCGCAGCCCAATCCATCTCCATGGCCTCAAAGGTACTGACATGCATCTTTCTGCCGCCACATTCAGTGTCGTATTTATCCCCTGTCTCTGTTGCTTCAGAAGACGAGTTATTGCAGTGACAGTTCTTCAGTAGATCGTGTCGATCCAATATAGGTTAAGAAACCCTGCTCGCACTTGTAACGAGCTGGTGCAGTCACAACTTCGTGCTCCTTTACCCTAATATGCACTAACAGAACAGATCACAGTCAGATTATACAGAAGAGTCTGCCCCGGTAGTTTAGCAAGTAACAGAGTTTAGGTACTATTTTGCATTTTGCAGCACATGTACCTAGCTCCCAATTCACACGCAGTTGGATGTCAGGCTACTGCAATCACATACCATTCTTGTGGTGTTTGCTTCCTTATAATAGGCAGTTTGTTCGTTAGTTGTAACTAATAACCGTGACGCAGTTCAATACTACCGTTATTAGGCTGTGCAGCGACAGTTATTCAGTTCGAGGATTTGCAATCGATGAATCATAACATTTAGGCAGTACGGTTTTTTACATAATTTGGGACCAGATCGATCGCACATTTATGTTGGAATTATGCACTAGAGGCAATAATAAATATAGTTATTATTATAATTCCTGTATCAAGATAATAGTTTATTATCCATGCTATAATTGTATTGAATGAAGACTCATTTACATGTGTGGATACATAGACAAAACACCATCCCTAGCATGCCTCTAGTTGGCTAGCCAGTTGATCAATGATAGTCAGTGTCTTCTGATTATGAACAAGGTGTTGTTGTTTGATAACTGGATCACGTCATTGGGAGAATCACGTGATGGACTAGACCCAAACTAATAGACGTAGCATGTTGATCGTGTCATTTTGTTGCTACTGTTTTCTGCGTGTCAAGTATTTATTCCTATGACCATGAGATCATATAACTCACTGACACCGGAGGAATGCTTTGTGTGTATCAAACGTCGCAACGTAACTGGGTGACTATAAAGATGCTCTACAGGTATCTCCGAAGGTGTTAGTTGAGTTAGTATGGATCAAGACTGGGATTTGTCACTCCGTGTGACGGAGAGGTATCTCGGGGCCCACTCGGTAATACAACATCACACACAAGCCTTGCAATCAATGTGACTTAGTGTAAGTTGCGGGATCTTGTATTACGGAACGAGTAAAGAGACTTGCCGGTAAACGAGATTGAAATAGGTATGCGGATACTGACGATCGAATCTCGGGCAAGTAACATACCGAAGGACAAAGGGAATGACATACGGGATTATACGAATCCTTGGCACTGAGGTTCAAACGATAAGATCTTCGTAGAATATGTAGGATCCAATATGGGAATCCAGGTCCCGCTATTGGATATTGACCGAGGAGTCTCTCGGGTCGTGTCTACATAGTTCTCGAACCCGCAGGGTCTGCACACTTAAGGTTCGACGTTGTTTTATGCGTATTTGAGTTATATGGTTGGTTACCGAATGTTGTTCGGAGTCCCGGATGAGATCACGGACGTCACGAGGGTTTCCGGAATGGTCCGGAAACGAAGATTGATATATAGGATGACCTCATTTGATTACCGGAAGGTTTTCGGAGTTACCGGGAATGTACCGGGAATGACGAATGGGTTCCGGGAGTTCACCGGGGGGGGGGGGCAACCCACCCCGGGGAAGCCCATAGGCATTGGGGGAGTCACACCAGCCCTTAGTGGGCTGGTGGGACAGCCCACAAGTGCCCAATGCGCCAAGGGAAGAAAAATCAAGAGGAAAGAAAAAAAAAGGGGGGAAGTGGGAAGGGAGGGGGACTCCTCCCACCAAACCAAGTCCAACTCGGTTTGGGGGGGAGTCCTCCCCCCTTTGGCTCGGCCGACTCCTTGGACCCCAAGGCAAGGCCCCCCTCCCTCCTCCTATATATATGGAGCAATTAGGGCTGATTTGAGATGACTTTCTCACGGCTGCCCGACCACATACCTCCATAGTTTTTCCTCTAGATCGCGTTTCTGCGGAGCTCGGGCGGAGCCCTGCTGAGACAAGGTCATCACCAACCTCCGGAGCGCCGTCACGCTGCCGGAGAACTCTTCTACCTCTCCGTCTCTCTTGCTGGATCAAGAAGGCCGAGATCATCGTCGAGCTGTACGTGTGCTGAACGCGGAGGTGCCGTCCGTTCGGTACTAGATCGTGGGACTGATCGCGGGATTGTTCGCGGGGCGGATCGAGGGACGTGAGAACGTTCCACTACATCAACCGCGTTCTCTAACGCTTCTGCTGTACGGTCTACAAGGGTACGTAGATCACTCATCCCCTCTCGTAGATGGACATCACCATGATAGGTCTTCGTGCGCGTAGGAAAATTTTTGTTTCCCATGCGACGTTCCCCAATAGTGGCATCATGAGCTAGGTTCATGTGTAGATGTCTTCTCGAGTAGAACACAAAAGTTTTTGTGGGCCGTGATGTGCGTTTTGCTGCCCTCCTTAGTCTTTTCTTGATTCCCCGGTATTGTTGGATTGAAGCGGCTTGGACCGACATTACTCGTACGCTTACGAGAGACTGGTTTCATCGTTACGAGTAACCCCCTTTTCTCAAAGATGACTGGCAAGTGACGGTTTCTCCAACTTTAGTTGAATCGGATTTGACCGAGGAGGTCCTTGGATGAGGTTAAATAGCAATTCATAGATCTCCGTTGTGGTGTTTGCGTAAGTAAGATGCGATCCTACTAGATACCCTTGGTCACCACGTAAAACATGCAACAACAAAATTAGAGGACGTCTAACTTGTTTTTGCAGGGTATGATTGTGATGTGATATGGCCAACGATGTGATGTGATATATTGGATGTATGAGATGATCATGTTGTAATAGAAATATCGACTTGCACGTCGATGGTACGGCAACCGGCAGGAGCCATAGGGTTGTCTTTATACTAACGTTTGTGCTTGCAGATGCGTTTACTATTTTGCTAGGATGTAGCTTTAGTAGTAATAGCATAAGTAGCACGACAACCCCGATGGCGACACGTTGATGGATGATCATGGTGTGGCGCCGGTGACAAGATGATCATGCCGGTGCTTTGGTGATGGAGATCAAGAAGCACGTGATGATGGCCATATCATGTCACTTATGAATTGCATGTGATGTTAATCCTTTTATGCACCTTATTTTGCTTAGAACGACGGTAGCATTATGAGGTGATCTCTCACTAAAATTTCAAGACGAAATTGTGTTCTCCCCGACTGTGCACCGTTGCTACAGTTCGTCGTTTTGAGACACCACGTGATGATCGGGTGTGATAGACTCAACGTTCACATACAACGGGTGCAAAACAGTTGCGCACGCGGAACACTCGGGTTAAGCTTGACGAGCCTAGCATGTGCAGACATGGCCTCGGAACACATGAGACCGAAAGGTCGATCATGAATCATATAGTTGATATGATTAGCATAGGGATGCTTACCACTGAAACTACTCTCGACTCACGTGATGATCGGACTTGGGATAGTGTAAGTGGATCATGAACCACTCAAATGACTAGAGAGATGTACTTTTTGAGTGGGAGTTTAGCATATAATTTGATTAAGTTGAACTCTAATTATCTTGAACATAGTCTAAGTCCACTTTGAATATATTTGTGTTGTAGATCATGGCTCACGCGACAGTCATCCTGAATTTTAATACGTTCCTAGAGAAAGCTAAGTTGAAAGATGATGGAAGCAACTTTGTAGATTGGGCTCGTAATCTTAAGCTAATCTTACAAGCTGGGAAGAAGGATTATGTCCTTAATGCTGCGCTAGGAGATGAACCACCCGCTACAGCTGATCAGGATGTTAAGAACGCTTGGTTAGCACGTAAGGAGGACTACTCAATAGTTCAATGTGCAGTCTTGTATGGCTTAGAACCGGGACTTCAACGTCGCTTTGAGCGTCATGGAGCATTTGAGATGTTCCAGGAGTTGGAGTTTATCTTTCAGAAGAACGCCCGAATCGAGAGGTATGAGACCTCCGATAAATTCTATGCTTGCAAGATGGAGGAAAACTCGTCTGTCAGTGAACATGTGCTCAAAATGTCTGGGTACTCAAACCGTCTAGCTGAACTGGGGATTGAACTCCCACAAGAAGCTATCACTGACAGAATCCTTCAATCACTGTCGCCAAGCTATAAAGGCTTTGTGTTGAACTACAACATGCAAGGGATGAACAAGTCTCCCGGCGAGTTGTTTGCGATGTTGAAAGTCGCACAGTCTGAACTCCGTAAAGAGCATCAAGTGTTGATGGTGAGCAAGACCACTAGTTTCAAGAGAAACGGCAAAGGCAAGAAGGGCAATTCGAAGAAGAGCGGCAAGCCTGTTGCCAATCCGCCGAAGAAACCCAAGGCTGGACCTAAGCCTGAAACAGAGTGCTTCTATTGCAAGGGTATGGGTCACTGGAAGCGCAATTGCCCCAAGTATCTGGCAGATAAGAAGGCGGGCAAAGAAAAATCAGGTATATTTGATATACATGTTATTGATGTGTACTTAACCGGCTCTCGTAGTAGTGCCTGGGTATTCGATACCGGTTCTGTTGCTCATATTTGCAACTCGAAGCTGGAACTGCGGAATAGACGAAGGCTGGCGAAAGACGAAGTGACGATGCGCGTAGGAAACGGTTCCAAGGTTGATGCAATCGCCGTCGGCACAGTGTCACTTCAGCTACCATCGGGATTAGTGATGAACTTAAATCATTGTTACTTAGTGCCTGCGTTGAGCATGAACATTATATCTGGATCTTGTTTATTGTGAGACGGTTACTCTTTTAAGCCTGAGAATAATGGTTGTTCAATTTCTATGAGTAACATCTTTTATGGTCATGCACCGAATGTGAGAGGATTGTTCATATTGAATCTTGATAGCGATACGCATATACATAACATCGAGACCAAAAGAGTTAGAGTAAACAATGATAGCACCATATTTTTATGGCACTGCCGTTTAGGTCATATTGGTGTAAAGCGCATGAAGAAACTCCATGCTGATGGACTTTTGGAGTCACTTGACTTTGATTCACTTGACACGTGCGAACCATGCCTCATGGGCAAGATGACTAAAACTCCGTTCTCCGGAACAATGGAGCGTGCAAGTGACTTGTTAGAAATCATACATACAGATGTGTGTGGTCCAATGAGCATAGAGGCACGCGGCGGATATCGTTATTTTCTCACCTTCACTGACGATTTAAGTAGATATGGTTATGTCTACTTGATGAAGCACAAGTTTGAAACATTTGAAAAGTTCAAGCAATTTCAGAGTGAAGTGGAAAATCATCGTAACAAGAAGATCAAGTTCCTACGGTCTGATCGTGGGGGTGAATATCTGAGTTTCGAGTTTGGTGCTCACTTAAGACAATGTGGAATTGTTTCGCAGTTAACACCGCCTGGAACACCACAGCGTAATGGTGTGTCCGAACGTCGTAATCGTACTTTGTTAGAGATGGTGCGATCTATGATGTCTCTTACTGATTTGCCGTTATCATTTTGGGGTTATGCATTAGAAACAGCTGCATTCACTTTAAATAGGGCACCATCAAAATCCGTTGAGACGACACCATACGAACTCTGGTATAGTAAAAGGCCAAAGTTGTCGTTTCTTAAAGTTTGGGGATGTGATGCTTATGTCAAAAAGCTTCAGCCTGAAAAGCTGGAACCCAAAGCGGAAAAGTGCGTCTTCATAGGTTACCCAAAAGAGACAGTTGGGTACACCTTCTATCTCAAATCCGAGGGCAAAGTGTTTGTTGCTAAAAACGGAGCTTTTCTCGAGAAGGAGTTTCTCTCGAGAGAATTGAGTGGGAGGAAGATAGAACTTGACGAGGTTGTCGAACCTCTCATCCCTCTGGATGGTGGCGCAGGGCAAGGGGAAACCTCTGTCATTGCAACGCCGGTTGAGGAGGAAGTTAATGATGATGATCATGAAACTCCAGTTCAAGTTTCTGTTGAACCACGCAGGTCGACGAGATCACGCGCTGCTCCAGAGTGGTACGGTAATCCCGTCTTATCAATCATGTTGTTAGACAACAATGAACCTGCGAATTATGAAGAAGCAATGGTGGGCCCAGATTCCAACAAATGGCTAGAAGCTATGAAATCCGAGATAGGATCCATGTATGAGAACAAAGTGTGGACTTTAGAGATACTGCCTGAGGGCCGCAAGGCTATTCAGAACAAATGGATCTTTAAGAAGAAGACGGACGCTGACGGTAATGTGACCGTTTATAAAGCTCGACTTGTGGCAAAGGGTTTTTCACAAGTTCCAGGAATTGACTACGATGAGACTCTCTCCCGTGGCGATGCTTAAGTCCGTCAGAATCATGTTAGCAATAGCTGCATTTTTCGATTATGAAATCTGGCAGATGGATGTCAAAACGGCGTTCCTTAACGGTTTCCTTAAGGAAGAGTTGTATATGATGCAGCCCGAAGGTTTTGTCGATCCTAAAAATGCTGACAAGGTGTGCAAGCTCCAGCGATCCATTTATGGACTGGTGCAAGCATCTCGGAGTTGGAACAAACGCTTTGATGAGGTGATCAAAGCATTTGGGTTTATACAAGTGGTTGGAGAATCTTGTATTTACAAGAAAGTGAGTGGGAGCTCTGTGGCGTTTCTAATATTATATGTGGATGACATATTACTGATTGGAAACAACGTAGAGTTTTTGGAGAGCATAAAAGGTTACTTGAATAAAAGTTTCTCTATGAAGGACCTAGGAGAAGCTGCTTACATTCTAGGCATTAAGATCTATAGGGATAGATCAAAACGCCTGATAGGACTTTCACAAAGCACATACCTTGATAAAGTTTTGAAGAGGTTCAAAATGGAACAGTCCAAGAAAGGGTTCTTGCCAGTGTTACAAGGTACGAGATTGAGTAAGACTCAGTGCCCAGCAACTGATGAAGATAGAGAGCATATGCGCTCCGTCCCCTATGCTTCAGCCATAGGTTCTATCATGTATGCGATGCTGTGCACTAGACCGGATGTTAGCCTGGCCATAAGTATGGCAGGTAGGTTCCAGAGTAATCCAGGAGTGGATCACTGGACAGCGGTCAAGAATATCCTGAAGTACCTGAAAAGGACTAAGGAGATGCTTCTCGTGTATGGAGGTGACGAAGAGCTCGCCGTAAAAGGTTACGTCGATGCAAGCTTTGACACAGATCCGGACGACTCTAAGTCGCAAACCGGATACGTATTTATTCTTAATGGGGGTGCAGTAAGCTGGTGCAGTTCCAAGCAAAGCGTCGTAGCAGATTCTACATGTGAAGCGGAGTACATGGCTGCCTCGGAGGCGCCTAAGGAGGGTGTCTGGATGAAGCAGTTCATGACGGATCTTGGAGTGGTGCCAAGTGCACTGGATCCAATAACCTTGTTCTGTGACAACACTGGTGCCATTGCCTTAGCAAAGGAACCACGGTTTCACAAGAAGACCAGACACATCAAACGACGCTTCAACCTCATCCGCGACTACGTCGAGGAGGAGGACGTAAATATATGCAAAGTGCACACGGATCTGAATGTAGCAGACCCGTTGACTAAACCTCTTCCACGGCCAAAACATGATCGACACCAGAACTGTATGGGTGTTAGATTTATTACAATGTAATTCACGTGGTGATGTGAGGACTAGATTATTGACTCTAGTGCAAGTGGGAGACTCTTGGAATTATGCCCTAGAGGCAATAATAAATATAGTTATTATTATAATTCCTGTATCAAGATAATAGTTTATTATCCATGCTATAATTGTATTGAATGAAGACTCATTTACATGTGTGGATACATAGACAAAACACCATCCCTAGCATGCCTCTAGTTGGCTAGCCAGTTGATCAATGATAGTCAGTGTCTTCTGATTATGAACAAGGTGTTGTTGCTTGATAACTGGATCACGTCATTGGGAGAATCACGTGACGGACTAGACCCAAACTAATAGACGTAGCAAGTTGATCGTGTCATTTTGTTGCTACTGTTTTCTGCGTGTCAAGTATTTATTCCTATGACCATGAGATCATATAACTCACTGACACCGGAGGAATGCTTTGTGTGTATCAAACGTCGCAACGTAACTGGGTGACTATAAAGATGCTCTACAGGTATCTCCGAAGGTGTTAGTTGAGTTAGTATGGATCAAGACTGGGATTTGTCACTCCGTGTGATGGAGAGGTATCTCGGGGCCCACTCGGTAATACAACATCACACACAAGCCTTGCAATCAATGTGACTTAGTGTAAGTTGCGGGATCTTGTATTACGGAACGAGTAAAGAGACTTGCCGGTAAACGAGATTGAAATAGGTATGCGGATACTGACGATCGAATCTCGGGCAAGTAACATACCGAAGGACAAAGGGAATGACATACGGGATTATACGAATCCTTGGCACTGAGGTTCAAACGATAAGATCTTCGTAGAATATGTAGGATCCAATATGGGCATCCAGGTCCCGCTATTGGATATTGACCGAGGAGTCTCTCGGGTCGTGTCTACATAGTTCTCGAACCCGCAGGGTCTGCACACTTAAGGTTCGACGTTGTTTTATGCGTATTTGAGTTATATGGTTGGTTACCGAATGTTGTTCGGAGTCCCGGATGAGATCACGGACGTCACGAGGGTTTCCGGAATGGTGCGGAAACGAAGATTGATATATAGGATGACCTCATTTCATTACCGGAAGGTTTTCGGAGTTACCGGGAATGTACCGGGAATGACGAATGGGTTCCGGGAGTTCACCGGGGGGGGCAACCCACCCCGGGGAAGCCCATAGGCATTGGGGGAGTCACACCAGCCCTTAGTGGGCTGGTGGGACAGCCCACAAGTGCCCAATGCGCCAAGGGAAGAAAAATCAAGAGGAAAGAAAAAAAAAGGGGGGAAGTGGGAAGGGAGGGGGACTCCTCCCACCAAACCAAGTCCAACTCGGTTTGTGGGGGGAGTCCTCCCCCCCTTTGGCTCGGCCGACTCCTTGGGGGTCCTTGGACCCCAAGGCAAGGCCCCCCTCCCTCCTCCTATATATATGGAGCAATTAGGGCTGATTTGAGACGACTTTCTCACGGCTGCCCGACCACATACCTCCATAGTTTTTCCTCTAGATCGCGTTTCTGCGGAGCTCGGGCGGAGCCCTGCTGAGACAAGGTCATCACCAACCTCCGGAGCGCCGTCACGCTGCCGGAGAACTCTTCTACCTCTCCGTCTCTCTTGCTGGATCAAGAAGGCCGAGATCATCGTCGAGCTGTACGTGTGCTGAACGCGGAGGTGTCGTCCGTTCGGTACTAGATCGTGGGACTGATCGCGGGATTGTTCGCGGGGCGGATCGAGGGACGTGAGGACGTTCCACTACATCAACCGCGTTCTCTAACGCTTCTGCTGTACGGTCTACAAGGGTACGTAGATCACTCATCCCCTCTCGTAGATGGACATCACCATGATAGGTCTTCGTACGCGTAGGAAATTTTTTGTTTCCCATGCGACGTTCCCCAACAATTTATTTCTGTCGAAACAACTACCATAGGGGGCAGCAGAATGTTTGATTCAGGACGACGTTTGATACACTGAGTGTTATATTTGAATACTATAAACAGTCAAGGCCAATGATTGCTACACTAAGTATTTTATTTGACACACTCAGTATTATATGTGATTGCTTATGCTCAACACAGTGAAGTTTAAGTTAGTTGTAGTTACACAGTATTGAGAGAGATCTAGTTGAGTTGAATCGTATTGCTGCGCACAAAATCTAAAGGAAATAATGTTGAAGTCCAAGATGTGTTTGTATACATTGGAAGCAAATTATTCGGAATCAAAGTCTGTTGGATGAGAAAATACTGTCTTATTTTTTAACACCGTTTATTTCACGTGACTTGCCGTTCACACATCCATGATATGTAGGGTCCGACTTGGCAAGATACCTGATCGCCGTGCCACATTGTCGGGCAGGGTAAGTGCTTTGGAAAATTCAATGAAGAGATACGTAGACAAGAAGTCAGAGTTCGTCGTAAAGCCAGAGATCGGCCAGGAATTTAATTCATTGGGCGAAGCTTACGACTTCTACAACCTATACTCTTGGGAGATTGGCTTTGGCATCAAGTATGGACAATGCAGAAGAAATGTCGAAAAATGCAAGACTGTCCAGGACATAGTTTGTGGATGCGCGGTGAGTTACATCATCCACTCCTTGCAAACGTGCGATTTGCAAAAATACTTAGTGTTGTGTGTGGTTTGTTTCGTATCTGAAAAGTCTTATAATACATCTCACTAGCTCTTTTCACCACGTGTCCAACAGGGAAAATCACGCAGAGAGAATACACACTCAGTATGCTGCCAATGTCCTGCATTTATAAGGTTGCATCGCACACCGGACCATGGTTGGTTCATCCATGATGTGAAGTATGAGCATAATCACGGCATGGCACAAACTTGTGGAGAGAAGTTGCATTGGGCATCTCACAGGCACATTGATGCCCATGCCAAAGATATTGTCATGCACCTTAGGAACAACAACATATCGTTAAGCAAGACATTTGGTGTGATTGCAAGCTTTTTTGGAGATATGCAGAACTTGCCATTTAACAAGAGGTCTCTACGTTACCTCTGCAAGAGGATGAATCAACAACAGGGTGATGACGATATCAGGAAGACAATTCAGCTATTCTCAGAATTGAAAGAGAAGGATCCAAACTTCCTTGACAGCGTGCTTGTTGATGAAGAGAGCAAGATCAGGGCATTGATGTGGACAGACGGTAAGAGCCGCCACCAATACAAATTTTTTGGAGATGCAATAACCTTTGACACGACATATCGCACCAACCAGTATGATATGCCGTTCGGATTGTTTGTTGGTGTCAACAATCACTTCCACAGCATCATCCTTGGAGGGTTATTGCTTCGTGATGAAACAACTGAGACCTTTGAGTGGGTGTTCAGGGAATTTGTGTCCTTGATGGGAGGACGTGCTCCAAAAACAATACTCATGGGTAATTTAAAATCATGTTTCCTGTGAGCACTGATTAGTGGATTACTAGTTTGCTCCACATACACCTAACCGGGAATGTCGTATCTATTTTTTTTGCAGACCAAGCCCGGGCAATGGAGCTTGCCATAGCTTCCCAGTGGCCTGATACAATACACAGATGGTGCAAATGGCATGTTTTGCAAAAAGTTAGGGAAAACCTTGGACCTATTTACTCAAAAAACAGTGATTTCAAAGACGAGTTTCACAAACTTCTAGAGTACATGGTTACCGTAGACGAGTTTGAAACTGCATGGGCATGCTTGATTGAGAAATATCAACTCGAAGACCACCCATGGCTCACTCAGATCTATGAAGTTAGAGCAAAATGGGCTAAGCCATACTTCTGAGGAGTGTTCCGTGCAAGGATGACGAGCACACAACGTTCGGAGAGCGCAAACCACATGCTAAAAAGTTACGTGCAGCCGACATCGTCTATGAACAATTCCCTTATGTTTCTTTTACGTTTTTGTGGCATTCATGCTTCTTAAGTTACTATGCTGAAATTACATTTGCAGCAATTGGGTCATCAGCACGCAGCCAAAATACGTGGAGCTCACAGCTGATCATATCAGGATGAGCCTGTCTGAAGGCGGTGTAATAGAGAATGATTCGATGACAGTAGCAATTAGAAGATACCAACAAATGGACTACGTTTTCGCATTGGATAAAGATGAAGGTTGCTGGCGACATTGGCTAGAGCCAGAATTTGTGGTGAGTACATCTGTTGATGACAATATAAACCGATTCCGTTCATGTTTGAACAATGGACTGTGCTTATTAGTTGCTCTGTCTAACAGAACCATGTAAGCAGAGGGGACGTGATCGTTAGGTACGTCCAAGACATGTTCATCGGGGAACATATCAATTACGACGTGCATAGATGCACAGAGGTATTTCCGAGACAACTATCTTTTAAGTCATGCTCCTGTCTAGAGTATTGGAAAATTTACATGAACGCATACTTACTGATGAATAATTTTACAGTTCATACTGCCTGTGAAGTTCAACTTCACATGGTCGACATACATATGGGATTTCCCGAAAAAGAGGATAATAGTCATGGATCCAACAATTAACAATGGGAACGAGTCTGACAAAGTGATACAAAACAGACACCGGAAAGTTGCAGATAACCTTCATGTTGCATTGCAAAGGTGCATTCAAGAATTCTTTCAAGGTTGGGCTCCCGACATGGCAAGATGGAATACAGTATTCCCGAAAGGGCTAAATGTTGGCCTATGCACCGGGTAATGTCAACAGCCAAAAAGTTTTCTCGCATTGACATGATGTGAGCACCTTGCCCTGTGTGTTTACATTATATGTTTATTTTTCAGGCCAGACAGCGGGGTATATGCGCTACACTACGGACGCAACTGGATGGGAAGTAAATTCAAGAGGGTCTTAAACCCGGTTCGTAAGCAGCTGTCTTGGCATATTCTAAATACCCGTTAATGCAAAATGAAAAAATGTGATAATGCATGATATTTCATTTCTTAACAGCAAAACGATGGAGTTGTTCATTCCAGGATGAACATACTGGTGGATGTTCTTGGACTGGAGGAAAACATTGGACACATGCCTGAGAGATACATGAATTTCCTCGTTAGGAAAAAGGAGAAGGAGTAAGCATGATGGTTGATGCTTTTAAGAAATACAGCGTGGTCTTTTGGTCAAGCACAAAAGTGGTAGTTTGAACTATTTGACGCAGTCGGTCAAGAAGTTAGATTTTTAATCCGAGGACTGTAATATTCAGTTAATCCAAACATGAACAATTTGGTTTGGCAATCCTATTTGTTATATGTTGCAAGATATTCAGAAGTTCAGCGCAGCCAGAGCCGTGACTGTTATATGCTGCGATATTTTTATTGAGGTAAAAAAAATTATCATTTTGAGAAACAAGCATCAGGTTAATTTGGCACGATGACTGACAGATATACAAGCATAACATGTAGTTAATGCCCTGATTGTGCAACAACAATAAGTATCCTAAATAATACCAACCAGGAGAGAAATGAACTTGTCTTCTGGTCAAGCATCAAAGACGCAGTTTGAACTCTTAGATGTATGAGACATGTTGTTCGGCATGGTTTAAGCAATCGGACATTCGATTGGAATCTGAATTTATGAACGTAATTTTTTGTTAATTCAGGCACGAACAAATTGGGTTGGATATCATATCTATTTATGCTGCAAGTTATCCAGAAGTTCAGGCCAGGGAGAGCCCTGTCTGATGTATGCTGCAATATATTTCTCGAGGCCAAAATCTATATAGTTGTGATGCAACCGGAATGCCGTCACAGATATTTCAATAACGTTCCACCCAAAAGGTGTGATTAGTTATATAATTGCTCAAATTGTTTTCGTAGGAAATAATCAGTAATAATGAACAAGATACAGAATCAGGGTGCACTACATAGCGGATGGATTTGGCAGGACGAATGACGGATATGAATATTGTTACGAACATGCATCAAGTATAAGTACTACTTTTGCTCGTACACGAACAAGTTACATAAACTGCAAGTGTTATTCTCTGAAAAAGAAAGAATATTAATACCCGTTCTGCTGCTGCTATCAATTCAGCCATCCTCACCACATCTGACATCACGGACAGCACCGGTGGCCCAATCTTGGACGAGCAGCGTCAGAGGGCAACCACGCATCCCATGGTTGCTGGCCATGTCAATACTATAAAAGCTATCTGATTCGGGCCTTGTGTATGACCTTAGCATCACGGACAGCACTGGTGACCAAGGATTGGCAGTTATTGTGCTAGTACTGACGGAAGAGGATAAGGATTTAGGGATTTCAGATTTAGAACGAGCATGACAAGGATACCTGTTTCTCCGGTCTCGGCTTCGATCGGGCGTCTTCCGCGCGCTACCTGTGCGGCACAGCCGCCGACCAAGAATCTGCATCAAGAGGGCAGCAAGGAGCACCAGCGGATGGATTTGGTCGCGCGTGAGAGGGGACTTTCCTACGCCAAGGACAGTTGAGGAGGAGAACTAGGGAATGGATGGATAACGGGGAGAGGACACCTACGATGGGTCCTTTTAAGACGCGTGTCGGAACTTCATTGTTGCTTTACACCGCACTTTATTACGTAATTTTCCAGAAAAGAATTGTGAGATATTACTAGTGGTTTAACAAACAGAATAATTATCTTCATATACTTAATCTGTCAAAATGCAACTACCGCAGCATCCGTCTGATATATTGCTTCCTCTGGAGATAGCGCCATCGTTGTCAAACGGGTGACTACTGCCGCATAGCAGCACATGCAGTACCAATAGTACAGGCAAGGGCTAGCAACAATACTAGCACTAGATTAGCAGATGACCCACAAAAGACACAATACAGCAACATATACATGCATAAAAAAAACTTGATCCTACTCCCTCCGTTCCTAAATATAAGTCTTTTTAGAGATTCTACTATTAAACTATATACGGATGTATGTAGACATATTTTAGGATGTAGGTTCATTCATTATGCTCCGTATATAGTCTCCTATTGAAATGACTACAAAGACTTATATTTAGGAACGAAGGGGGTAGAAGAATACGCTGCATGGCGTGAACAGGTGCGGGCCCGGCTGATGCAACAACATGCGAATGGACGGCACAGATACGAGTTGCGCGCGCATATGGTTAGGAAAAATCCGCGTTCTCCATTCTCAACGTGCCCACTCTACCTATTATGCAGCCGGTCATCAGGAGGGAGCACGTCGCACGCCCGCACACCTATGCAACGGCCGTAGCGCTCCACGTGCTCATCATGCCTATCACGATTAGTTAGGATCCCATCTATGCACACACACGCATATATATCCCTGTAATTTCTCAACGTGAATACAAACAATTTGCACTCATATGTCTTCTCTGTGTGTATGCCATATTAACCATGCAAATGTAAAAGGGCACGGTGACGTATACCCACATAAGGACTGAAGATGAGAAAGTGTTGTTCTAATCCCAAACTCATGACAGCTCGGGTGAACATTAAAATAAAAAAAACCGCAAAACAATTCAAATTTTCTAAATTTATTATTTTGTGTCAAACATTGACAAATGTTTTCCTTGTTTAAGAATTTTCATCACAGGATGAAATTAGTAGAAAATCTGACAGAAAAAACAAAATCAAGGGTCCAAAATGCTGTTGAAAATAACATTCCGGAACATTAATTTTTTTCCACGTCTTACATGAATATAATCCGGTGACGAAATTTTGCAAGCAATTAAAACATTTTTCAATATTCTGTACAAAAAAAGTGGACTTCTTTTATTTATTTTTACTGTTTACACGAGCTCACATGAGCTCGATCGGGGTTAAAAAAAATTAACGAGACCAAACCGGGCTAGACTAGCCTGCTCGCACTTTTTTATAGAAGAAAACTCCATGAGCACCAAGAGTGTTCGCTAACTCCAGCGCCAAGCCAACTGAGCTATGCTCGGTTCTCAGCTCGATCGGGGTTAGAACAACCAAATCCCTGAAGATGTATTTTTAGGATCGAGCTCTCTATTGTATTTCAACCCCTCTGTTAGTACCCCCTCTCCCTTAGCATTTAGGATTGAGCTCCCTATTGTATTTCAACCCCTCTGATAGTACTCCCTCTCCCTTAGCATCTAGACTCTTTTTCATTAAAATTATTAAGTCTAAGTGGTTCTTCGAAAATGATGAGGGTGTTTATCGGGCTGTGCTAGCTAAATTTGGGTAGGACCCTTTATTTGAGACAGTGTGGCTGGTCATACGTAGGACCCTTTTATTCGAGACAACATTGCACCATGAAAGTGAGTACCATGCCATGCTCTCTCATCTTTTTTTCCCCTCCTCAACTAAGATAGAAATATCATGGATAGGGTAGTAATTCTGCACGAAACCGTTCAAGTTGCACCGAAAGATATTAGTGTCGTAATCTTCAAGATTGACTTTGAAAAGACCTATGGCAAGGTCAAATGATCTCTTCCAGCAAAACCTCAGAATTAAAGGATTCTTCGAGAAATGACACACTTGGATAGATAATTTCAGTCTGGAAGATAGTGTGGTCATCAAAGTCAATGACGAGTTAAAAAAAAGTAAATGACGATATTGGTCATTACTGGTGCAATCATGAGTTACAATTTAGGTACTCCTTCCATTCCATAATGTAAGATGTTTTTTCACACTACACTACAGAGGGAGTAATATATCAAAAATGCTACACCTACGTAGATTATTAACATAAAACTATGTTGTTTACTTTCATGGGTGGGCCTCGGCTTTTTTTCCTTTCCGATCCAGTTAGACCAAATCAACTCATTTGTAACTTTACTTAGTTTCTTTACATAGGTGCAGCAAAGCCCGTAATATATTCATTGTCTAAGCACACACATGAGCACACAAATCACTTTTAGAGAGCAAAAACAGCACCTACATTTGACATCTAGCACACAAATGAGCACCTACAAAATATATTCATCATGTAGCAGTAGCACACACATGAACACACGGAGCATCTTTGGACACCACAGAAAGCACACAAAATAGCATTTAATTGTTCCGATGAAGATGTAGGCTGTCTCAGAGCCGTTTGCAAGGCTGGAGGCAGTGGCGGCGGCGGGTGTTTCTTTGGCGCGCCTTTAACAACAAATCGGTGAGCGGGACATTGCCTAAATCCTATGCCATACTCGCCGCCGCTGCAGTTTCCACATTCCCCTTTTTCTTCTTCCCCGTCACCGGCAGCTTACCAGTCAAAATAGCGAGCAAACTCCTCGTCTTCTTTTCCTTTCCCTTGTCCGTCCATGCAATGACCAGGCACTGCACACAGCAGCAAAAAATAGTAAATGATCATCACCACTTAGCGTGCCGTGCGTGTTACGACTGTTATGATAATCCTTGTGTCTTGTACTCCCTCCGTTCCAAAATAAGTGTCTTAAGCTTAGTACAATTTTATACTAGAGCTAGTACAAAGTTAAGACAGTTATTTTGGGACGGAGGGAGTAGCATATATAGTAGTATAGGTCGGTTTAGATTTTCTTAGCTTATAAGGCATAAGCCTGCTATAAGCAAGTAAGCTTGCTGTAGCATTTGAGATGAGTCAATAAATATTCATACTATTAGCTCTTGTGTTTGTGTGAGCGAAAAAACAGGAAAGGAAGGAAGGACGGTGTGTGTGTGCATCACATCCTTCAGAAAAATAATCCTGGTGAGAGCTAGTAGCTAGCTCTAACAGAGAAAAGCAGCGGTCAACATTTTAATACTGCTAGATTTCATGATATATGCCAGAACTGAATTTGCAAGATGCTATATAACCGGTGACTGAACATGAAATTGCATTGGTAGGCATGAAATTTCTGCTTCAAACATAGGAAGTTGCAGCAAGCATTCTTCTACTTATGCAAAGATTAAAATCCTCAGACATATTTCTGCTCCGAACTAAGTTTACCATCTGCTTGGACTGCATTGGCAGACATGAGATTTTTATATCAGGAACAAATGTTAGATGTAGCTATATTTGCATAGTTATTTTCACTCCATTCATATGTTAGCTTCCAGTTGGCTCAATATATAATTGCTTTCTGTCATCTCCTTTTAGTTAACAACAATTAGCTTTGAGTTTAATTTTTTCGTCACATCAAAATGTAACAGTTGTGACACACTCCAGCCCTGTCTAAAAGTAAACCATGACAAGGAATTAGCCGAACAAAGAAGCACATTCTTGTGTGTCTGGATGTGCCCAAACTTATTTGTGTCTTGCTAGTTGAAGTAGCGCATTTTCACCTCCCTACGACTACAATCCTTATAAGTGGACAGCACAAGCACAGCAAAAACCTATCAAAAATGTGGGAATCTCTGATGGCCCAATATCTCAGTTGGTACTAATTATAGTCAGCTTCAAGAGTAAAAAGGAATTAACCAAAACTCATAAGGTCACGTATGGATACAGGTAGGTCCCAAGTGGCAAAATAATTAGGATATTACAAAATCGCCAACTTGTCCAAACAACATTATGTGACATCCATTGCTTTAAAGTTCATTAGCAGCATGTATATTAACAACTTAGTCACTCTAATATTCGAGCTAACATGAGACTCTTGGGTAAGCATAATTCAGTAAGAGGGCTACATAGATAAGCAATAAAATGTACATGGGTCCATATTTAAAAAGAAAACAATAATGTAAGGAAAATTAAACAAGGGAAATTCATTTGGACAGAGTTGCTTACTTGCGTCAAGCGTTCTTGGAATATTTTTTAGCACTTGCCTGATGCATAGGAATTCACCAAGGAGGGCCATGATTGCCAAACCAACAATATTAACAGCCCACCATGTAACTGAAGCTGGCCATCCACCATAAATAATGCAAATAAACAGATGGATGATGTAGAGGGTGGCTGCAAATTTCAGGCACTTCTTGGCTCTCTCAATCACATAAAACATGAATACACCACTGCCCAAGGAAAGCATGGGAGCAAAGTTAACGCTGAACCATTTCTTGCACAAAACATAGAAGGAACAGTTAGAAGTCTTTGGGCGTGTTTGTGCTGCTGCCCCAGCGCTCTTTTGGTTTATCACTTTATTGGACCGTGGTTGTATGGATGCTGGTACTTATGCTTTATATATAAAGCGGGGCGAAAGCCTGTTTCGAGAGGGAACAGTTAGAAGTTTAGAACTGCAAAGCCTGGAGCAACATCAATCAATCGTATTCTCTTCATAACTAATCAAGACCAAGTTCCTTGTGGAAGTCTTAAGGGAAGGCTTATCATCGGTAGCAAGGTTTTCGTTTCTGGAGTTATTCATGACAAGTATATATAGTGTGGAAACCGAAGTCTAATCCAGAATGCTAGAAAGTAACCTACTACACCGTAGGGTATTCCGCCGATTTAGATGGTTGCTTGAGAAAACTGGCTTAGCTTAAGTACAAGGATTAGAATACAGGAAAACACAGTATGTATTAGCAGAAAATTTTCATTTCCAAAAGGCTTGAAGCAGGAAAACCTGATTCATTGATATTTTTTCTGCGTAAGTTCAGATAATTTAGCATGTGCTTTCCGTGCAGTATCCACAAAAATTGCAATAGTGTAGGCATGTGGCCTTCTCTATCAAATGATATAGGATGCATTTATACGGAAATTGCTTTTGGCTCCCGAGCTCCATGAAGGCCCTTAAATTCAAACTTCAAATTTCCTGAAAATTCTTATTTTAATATTTCAAAAAATTCTGAAAAAATACATAGATAGATGAAGGTATAATACACAAGTGTGTAAATTTTCAGAACAAAATATGTTGAAATGAGGGCTGTGCAAAAAAGACAAATCTGAAACTTTGTAACACATGTTACTATTCATCATTTCAGATCATGATTTTGTCTTTTTTATACATGTCGCGTTTTAAAGTATTTTGACCTGAAATTGTACACACACATGGATGACATCCTTGTTTAGTTGTATATATTTTTTAGAGTTTTCAAAACTATTTTTTTCGAATTTTGATTTTTTTTCAAAAATTACGGCCTCCATGAAGGCCGAGCTCCAAAACGCCATTCTCGTATTTATTCTCCTACCTGTCCGCTATAACCTATCAGAATATCTGGCTCCGGAATCTATTCTAGAGATCAAACCCTTCTAGTCTGATTTGGAAAATGGGGATGGAAAGCGCTTGCAAAATCTTTCTGGAATGAAAGTGCTTGCAAAATCTTTCTGGATTAAAACTGATTTGGAGAATGAGGATGTGACGACGAAGGCCCAGCCACACCATCCTTCTTGCGCTTTTCAGCGTCCCTCTTCCTGTAGAACTCGAGCTCGTCTTGCACATACTCTGGATATGTATGTACCCCAGCAAACACCGCCCTGGCCTCTTCGTCGCTCTCTCGGATGTTGACCCACTCGTCGACAACAATGCGAGGAGCCAGCCGGATCGGGCTCAACCCAATTGGCATCGGTGGGCCGATGAGCTTCGAGCGGGGGAGGCCGAGCCTGCACACGTTGATGTCGTACCTGCGGGCTGTCGAGTACTCCCTCCGTTCCGAAATATAAGACCTTTTAGAGTTTTGACTATAGACTACATACGTAGTAAAATGAGTGAATCTACACTTTAAAATATGACTACATACATCCGTATGTAGTATATAGTATAATCTTTAAAAGGTCTTATATTTAGAAATGGAGGGAGTACATGCAAAGCCAATACCTCCGGCCCGGCGTGTTGAAACATGACCACATGCAACACTATTGCACCCCTTGGAATGCCCTTGCCTTTCGGTGGCATGGCAAGGAGACGGCGGCTCGGAGAAATCCGACACGGCTACTTTTGACGGAAAAGCTTAACATGCCAACAAAACTCGAGTAGATTAACTACTGTTTCAATAAATGGCAGTTTACATTCCGCACATTTAGCACCTTAATTAGAATAGCAATACCCTACCATGCATAAACGCACAGATCTGGAAACATACATACACGCGGCTGAACTGGCAATTTACAGTCGATGCTTTTGGAACTCGAAGCAATTAGCACCTACTCCCTCCGTTCCTAAATATAAAACCTTTTAGCATAGTTTTAAATAGCCCGCTATAGATCTGTTATAGCCTTCTATAGCCTTTTTAGCAGGGTGCCGCTAAACGGTATCATGTACAAATATGCCGCTATAGTTGATTTAGAAGCTCGCCGCTATTTATCATAGCCTGCTATTTAAAACATTGCCTTTTACATATTGCACTATGAACTACATACGAATGTACATAGACATATTTTAAAATGTAGATTCACTCATTTTGCTCCGTATGTAGTCTCCTAGTGTAATTTCCAAAAGGTCTTATATTTTAAAACGGAGAGAGTACGATACAACCACAATTGCTCTTGTACCAAGAAGCAAATATATACCACCAACACCAAGTGCAGGGGTCCATTCGACAAGCATGATAACCCCGCGCTGCTAAATCTTGCCTGGAGGCTGGAGGAAGAAGGGCGCGCGTACCGTACCCTGCGATGGCGGCGAGAAGGAAGGCGGCGATGGCGCACCGGCCGGTGGTTGTCCGTGCTGTGAGTGTGGCGAAATCGAAGAGGTAGAGGAGCGTGAGACTCGGGACGCGGGTGCCGACGGGAGCGCCATGAAGAGGCCGAGCCCGAGGTAGTAGAGGCACTGCAGGCACACCATCTGCGACACGATTAGCCACGGATCCCACTCCATCGCCACATCCAACGTCTTCGCATCCTGTCCCCGCCCTCCGGCTCTACCGCCGCCGCCGCAGACAAGATGTGAGGTCGCCGGAAAGGCGGGCGAGGGAATTTCTCCCATCGCCGCTGGGCTGGAGGATTGTTAGGGCCAACAGCCAGATCTGGCACGGCACGGCCCACGTTGGACTGTTTATGTTTACTAGCAAAATAGCCCGTGCGTTGCAACGGAAGAAAAAAATACCACACGTTTTTAAATTTTTTATAATTATTTTGATTTATTAAAATAATAAGCTAACTAACTAATGTAGTTAGTCCTATCCTATTTTGTTAAAAAATCAACCCGTCCATTGTTAATTCCACCATAATGAGAAATTGAAGCGCGGGTTGAATAACAAAAATTATAGAGGCTTTTTTATAAAAATGGCGTGATGGGTTTTCCGACGGAAGCAATAGCCGCTTTATTATTAGGTATAGATAAACGGACTGGCCGTGCCACACTTCCAGGCCCGTGGCTGGTGTGTCAAATAAAAAATAAACCCAAATGATAAGTGCCACACATATATAACAGGAAACATTTGGGCCTTAATGTTTATTACAATTTAAATTGTCATCAGAAAAGAAAAATCAAACCCAAAAAAATAAATCAAAACTTTGCATCCAAAAAGAGAGTTGCCATGCTCCACAATCCTCGCGTCATTGAATTTATCATAGCCGAATCTTTCAGAAACTCTGCAACAGGGGACCATGGTGTAACAGCTCGAGACCGATGCTCCAGAAGATTCCTCTTCTATTCCTTTGTCATCATGTGATTTATTTGTTTGTCGCATTCATCATTGCATCATGCGCATCATCTGCATTGCATCGGCACTCCGTTGCCGTAAGTTTTCAAAACTTGCATCCGTTATTAGTTGTCGGTTCTCTTCGTTTTTGTCGTTGACCGTGTTGAGAACAACCACACACGCACGCGCCCGCAGCATCGTTAAAATCTTATTTTTAAAGGTGTGTATAAAACCTTTTTGGATTGGGTTGAAACTTGATGTGCGGTCTTGTTTTATTGTAGGTAGGCCGCCTCCCAAGTATCGTCGCAATCAGAGTTCATTTGATATAGTCTTGTTCTATGCAGCGTATGGTAGTTTCTGATGGACTAGTTGGAGCACCCCTGCGGGGTTAGATCTTTCGGAATGACGTGCCCACGGTTATGTGACAAACTTGAAAACTTTGTTTAACATCCGGTTCTAGATAACTTGAAGTTAACTTAATTAAAATTTGCCAACTGAGTGCGTAACCGTGACTGTCTCTTCTCGTGAGTTTTGTATCCGGAAGAGCACACGATGGGGTTATGTCTGACGTAAGTAGGTGTTCAGGATCATTCATTTGATCATCATTAGACATGTTCGTTATGCGTACATCATCCCCATCTTTTATTCTTGTACTCGTAAGTTAGCCGCATCAAATAAATCCTTAGTCGCTTGATGCAGCCTCACCATTTAACCATACCTCATCCATTAAGCTTTGATAGTCTTGATACCTTTGAAAATGAGATTGTTGAGTCCCTCTGGCTCACAGATTACTACAACAACAGTTGCAGGTACAGGTAAAGTGATATTAAGATGTGAGCGCGATGATTGTGCTTTTGGAGTTTCTTCTTCTTCTTCAACATCGATCTAGGATGGGTTCCAGGCCGGCAGCCTGGAATAGGAAGGATGGACATTGTTGTTTTATCGTTTGTTTTCGTCCGTAGACGGACCTTGCTCTTCTTCATGATGACTGTATATTGTTGTATTGATGTGATCTTGATGTAGCTTGTGGCGAGTGTAAGCCAACTTCTTATACTCATCCTTTCAGTACATGTACTTGTAATGATATCCATTCTTGCGAAACGACGAGATGTGTTTCTATCCCTGTCGAGGCCCTCGTGTCAAAATAAGGATAGGATTGCATGCATCTTGGGCGTTACACATGACCACCTCCTCACGCTCGTCCGCTCCGGTGACTGCGACCACCGACCTGCACCCGACGGCTCTAGCGGGTGCAGCCACCAGATCCCCCTGGCTCGCTCTTGGCCAGCTCTCCGCTGGCTGCTGCGGCCTCTCCGCTATGCAGGCCGCCCGGCTTCCCCACGTCTCCCCTTCCTTAGCCCAGATCCAGGATCTCTGACCCGGATATGTCGCTATCGCGGGCTGCACGGTGGGGATCCACGGTCGTCCTTGAGTTCCCTGTCTTGGCCACGGGGGCGGGCCCTTCGTCCCAGATCTGCATCGTCCCTGGCACGTGACACGTCCGATTTAGGACCGTGGTGATCGGTGCGTCACCCTACGCTGCCCGGTCGATGGATTGTCTGTTGGTGCTGAGCCAATCAAGGGTGCCCCTGCCATGCTCCACTCAGCTTGGGGCCTAGCCTGCTGCAAAGCTCATGCTGCCGTCGCGGTCGCGTCCCATCCCGTGTCGCCTCTAGTTAATGCTGGCGAGGGGGTCGTGGGAGACAGCTTGGAGGGAGATGGCACGTGGAAGGAGGTGTGTAGGTCGCACTGGTGGCACCATGAGGACGGAGGTGAGAGGCCGCTAGGCACGCGCGGTGCGTCAGGCTCGTTTGGCGGGGTGCATTCAAGAAGCGGTGGGTGGGGGCATTCAAGGAGTTGTGGCTGGGTAGTGAAGCCACACCATCAAAAGTATTTTTGCTGCAAGGTTCGCGGCCATAAAGCTCAAGATTGCAGGAACCCGATGGTGTGCGATTTCTACAGGGGGCAAGGCCACATAGCAGAGGCTCCTCTGATTGCCTTCAGCGGCTCCAATTTCGCAGGGCGTCCACTCGTGCTCTAACTGCTCCTCCCTTTGCCTTGCGTCTCAGGGTCATGCCTTGCCTGTGGCAGCCCACCTCGTGCTCAGTGAAGGGGTTTGTAGTGATACCCTCTTCGTCGTTCATGGACGCCAATGCCGCCACGTTGTCCAGCCTCACCGTGTTCGTCTGGCTGGGAGGCAACATGCCCACGGTGAGCGCAGCAGCGCTTGCAGACACAATCCATGCGCAGACCAACGTCAAGAAGGTGCTCTTCAAGGTCGTCCCGCACTACCCCGAAGAGTTCCTCGTCACCTTCAAGTTCGTGCACCACCGCGACATGCTGACCTCAACGGGGCGCTTCCTGCATGGTGAGATCGACCTCCACACCACTAACTGGAATGTGCTCCACAGGGGAAGGCACCTCTATCTCGAGGAGGTGACGTTGCAGGCGTTGGATGAAGAGATTGTGGGCATGATCATCGGCAAGGCCTGTGTCCACCACTACTTTGACATCGCGATGGTGCGGAAGGAGGACGTCTCCACCCTCCACCTGTGGGCTAGGACTACCAACCCCTCTGACATTCCAAAGGTCATGTGTGTTGGGGAACGTCGCATGGGAAACAAAAAATTTCCTACACGCACGAAGACCTATCATGGTGATGTCCATCTACGAGAGGAGATTTGGATCTACGTATCCTTGTAGATCGCACAGCAGGAATCCTGAAGAAACGCGGTTGATGTAGTGGAACGTCTTCACGTCCCTCGATCAGCCCCGCGAACCGTCCCACGATCCGTCCCACGTACGATCCGATCCGATCTAGTGCCGAACGGACGGCACCTCCGCGTTCAGCACACGTACAGCTCGATGACGATCTCCACCTTCTTGATCCAGCAAGAGGGGGTAGAGAGGTAGAAGAGTTCTCCAGCAGCGTGACGGCGCGCCGGTGGTGGTGATGATCTACTCCGACAGGGCTTCGCCTAAGAGCATCTCCAACAGCCGCGCTTCGCGCCGCGCCCAAAAAATGCGTTTGTCACGCGTGCTTCGGCTGGTTTAGCGCGGGGTTAGGCGCTGGCTCCAGCAGCCGCGCTATAATGCAGCACGCGCGCGCCGCTCCAGCAGTGCCTAAAAATGCAGCGCGCGCACACCATTTTTTAATAAATAGATTGCATTAAAATAAAAAGCATACAAAGTTATTTTACATAGATTGCAACTTGATAGGTAGTTCGAAAACATAGATAGATAATTCGGTGCTAGATAGTTCGAAAACATAAAAAACTAATCCCAGTCGCTCCAATCATCTGCACGATCATCGTCGTCGTTGGTGTCGTCAGAGGTTGACAGCCAGATGTCGAACCAACGCTCGTCTTCTTCAGTGAAGAAGGAGCTTCCGCCTGCATTAACGATGTCGGCCTGCGCACTCGCCAATGCCTTCCGTCGACGCTTGTCCAACCGCTCCTCGCGGCGCCGGCGCGTGTCCTCCTCGCGGCGCCTTGCCCAATAACCCTACTCGTAGGCGACGTCCTCCGGGTGGCGCCGGCGCCACTCCGCCATGACCTGCTCATCCTCCTGGGCGACGAGGAGGCGGCGCTGCCACGCAGTGTGCTCCGCACGGTCTTGTGCGGAGTTTACACGAGGCGGTGGGGCGACGTCTAACGCCTGCTGGAGCGTGTAGACATCCTGGAAGTTCATTTGGCGGCGCGGCCTGCCTAGGCGCCACGCCGCCGTGTCGAACGCGCGGGCGGCCTCGTGCGCCGTGTCATACGTGCCGAGGCTAAGAAGAGATCGCCGGAGCGTATCTCGGCGTAGAACCCGCCGTTGGGGCGCTCGCGGACGCCGCGGTAGCCCGACGCAGAACGGCGGCGCGGCGGCATGGTTGCGCGTCGGGGGCGGGGCGCTGGAGCGGTGGCAGCGCGCTAGAGCGGTGGCGGCGCGCTGGAGCGGCGGCGGCGCGAGAGGTAGAGGGAGAGAGAGAGTGGAGCGGTGGCGGCGCGAGGGAGCGGCAGAGCTGCGCTTTTATAGGCGTGCGCGAAGCGGCGCGGCAAAAATGACGCGCGAGCTGCCGCCTTTTCACGCGCGCGCGCAAGCGGTTACTGCGCGCGTTGTTTTCCCGCCGCCGCTGGAGCGCGCCATTCCGTCCCGCGCGTGCTAAAATGGCGGTTTACCGCGCGCGCGCCCCTTTTCGCACGTCTGTTGGAGATTCTCTAAGCTCCGCAGAAATACGATCTAGAGGAAAAACTGTGTGGTATAGGGTCGAGCAGCACGTGGCAAAGTTGTGTCTCAAAAACCCTCAATACCTCTAGTATATATAGGAGGGAGGGAGGGGAGGAGGCAGCCTCAAACCCTCAAGGTTTGGCCGGAATTGGAGGTGGAGGAGTCCTACTCCAATCCTACTTGGAGTAGGATTCCACCTTCCCATTTGGAAACTCTTTCCACCTTGTGTTTTTTCCTTCTCAAACCTTATGGGCCTTAGTGAAAACTTATTCCAACCCATTAGGGGCTGATTTATCTCTTCCCATAGCCCATTAGACCCCTTGGGGCGTGACACCCCTCCTGATGGTCCCCCGCACCCCTCCCGGCACTCCCGGTACACTATCGATGAGCCCGAAACTTTTTCGGTGACCAAAACAGGACTTCCTATATATCAATCTTTACCTCCGTACCATTCTGGAGCTCCTCGTAACGTCCTGGATCTCATTCGGGACTCCGAACAACTTTCGGTTACCAACACCTATAACTCAACTATACCGAAACGTCACTGAACCTTAAGTGTGCAGACCCTACGGGTTCGAGAACTATGCAGACATGACCCGAGACACTCCTCGGTCAATATCTAACAGCGGGACCTGGATACCCATAT
This sequence comes from Hordeum vulgare subsp. vulgare, assembly GCF_904849725.1. Taxonomy (NCBI): domain Eukaryota; kingdom Viridiplantae; phylum Streptophyta; class Magnoliopsida; order Poales; family Poaceae; genus Hordeum; species Hordeum vulgare. Next base: position 661,809,959 of record NC_058519.1, on the reverse strand, counting down.
TGGATCCTACATATTCTCCGAAGATCTTATCGGTTGAACCTCAGTGCCAAGGATTCATATAATCCCGTATGTCATTCCCTTTGTCCTTCGGTATGTTACTTGCCCGAGATTCGATCGTCGGTATCCGCATACCTATTTCAATCTCGTTACCGGCAAGTCTCTTTACTCGTTCCGTAATACAAGATCCCGTGACATACACTAAGTCACATTGCTTGCAAGGCTTGTGTGTGATGTTGTATTACCGAGTGGGCCCCGAGATACCTCTCCGTCACACCGAGTGACAAATCCCAGTCTTGATCCATACTAACTCAACTGACACCTTCAGAGATACCTGTAGAGCATCTTTATAGTCACCCAATTACGTTGTGACGTTTGATACACACAAGGTATTCCTCCGGTGCCAGTGAGTTATATGATCTCATGGTCATAGGAACAAATACTTGACACGCAGAAAACTATAGCAATAAAATGACACGATCAATATGCTACGTTCATAGTCTGGGTCTTGTCCATCACATGATTCTCCTAATGATGTGATCCCGTTATCAAGTAACAGCACTTGCCTATGGTCAGGAAACCTTTACCATCTTTGATCAACGAGCTAGTCAACTAGAGGCTTACTAGGGACAGTGTTTTGTCTATGTATCCACACAAGTATTGTGTTTCCAATCAATACAATTATAGCATGGATAATAAACGATTATCATGAACAAAGAAATATAATAATAACTAATTTATTATTGCCTCTAGGGCATATTTCCAACAATGTGGGTCACCATCGTTGACGACTCCATCACCATCTTGCTATCGTCGAGGGGGGGGGGGGTGCCGCGACCATTCCTAGCGCGTCACCATCTAGCTCAAACGCTATGAGGATTTCCTCCTGGAGAAGGATGGTCGCCCTCACACCTCTGAGGAGTTCAGCTGACGCAACGGCAATGTGGACAAAGAGGATGTGCAGGGCAGGGAGCCGGTCGCACCTCCAAGGGGTCGCAATAGGAGACGCGATGATGAAAACGAGCATGACCGCCGCAGAGGAGGAAAAGCCCATGAGGAGGACAGGCTCGGAAGGTGGGACAACCGGGACTCCTCCTGGTGGGATAGGCTCTTCCATAGTCTCTCTTGGGCCAGCGAGAGGAGCAGCGACAGGCGTCACAATGATCATCGTGTGGACAAGGACCAAGACGACTGTCGCCACGCACTCGAGCACAACCGCTACGGGAGAAGGCTAGACCTCACTCTCATCGAGAGGCTGCCTGATGGCTCCGACATCCCGTCCTCGAGGCGACATCGAAGACGACGCATGCCTCGCCCGAGGCTCGACGTGCTGGTTGTCGCCCGCTGGACTCTGGTCTGGTGCGGGGGCTCTCCCAGAGACGTGCGCTTGCCGCAGCCGCTGTTTGACTCTGGTCTGACCCCCTCTACCACATGTTGGTTTCATTTCATGTTTAGGAATCCATATGTGCAAGTGGTGCCCAATCAAAATAGACATGTGGCTGAAATTCCTTCACTAAGTTTGAGAATCTGTTTATATTTTCTTCTCCTGTTGATGAGGTTGTGCAGATCAATGTGTTGTGATTTAGCCTTAGCTTTCAACTGGAAAGTTGAAGCTGATATGTTTGTCTAGCTCCCTGTAAATTTTCATTACATTTGGAGTCCTGTAGATATTGTTTTGACTGCTGTCAAAATGCTTGAGAGCATAAACAGATAGTGAGAATCTGGAATTTTCACGAAGTCCCTGAAATCTGATATTTTTGGGCAAGTTTGCAGCTTTGTAACTTTCTGTGTTTAACTCTTTTGTGTGATATTTTTGCTTGTGATTGTAGTACTCTTGGATAGCTACAGCCACATATCTTATTTGGCATGTTTAGGTGGCTGTAGGTGCTTTGCATGTAGCTCACAAAGTGCTATGATGCAGTTTATGGCAGATTGTGTAGTTTTGATGTTTTGATGTTTGTGAGTGCTTAGTTGATGATGTGGTGTTCCTTTTTGCTCCACCCCATCCATATTGGTTTGATATTGTCTTGGCTACTTAGAAATACCAGAGTTGAGCCATTGGAGTGTGTGGTGATGAATTTGACACGTAGGGCTTCATTTCTTGTTTCGTTGTTTCCCGTTGATCCGTAGCTCTGTTTGTCATGTTCTTTATATGCTTTTGCATCGTTTTCTTGAGACGCATCTGATCATGTCATTATCATGCATATCAAGATATCTTAGGATGCAGTTATGTCCAGGAACATGTATTTACTTCTCATGCTTGTGCTAGTGATAGAAATAGTGATGCATGCTCATATTCATCTCATGCATCATGTGCTTGTTGCATCTTGAGGTGTTGTTGTTCATTGGATGTTATTCTTATGTTGGGTAGCACCGGGATCGAAGAACTAGTATGTGGATTCGGGAGAGTACGTGCAGGACGAACAAGAACAGTTCCAAGTTGAAGATATCACAGGCAAGATGATATGACCTTGGTTCCATCTCTAGACTTGTTATGCTAGATGACGTTCCTTTGTCATATGCTCGCTGCCTACCACTGAAATACATTGCCTCCTGATATGCCATGAAACCAAACACTTATCCCTTCCTAGCAAATCTTGAATGGCTAAGTAGGCTTGCTCAGCTACTAATGTTAGCGTTGCTAGTTGCAGGTGCTTGTCTCATGTGATAACATGAGTTTGATATCATTATGATAAATCTGTTATTTAATTAATGCACCTATATACTTGGTAAATAACGGAAGGCCTAGCCTTTTGCCGGGTGTTTTGTTCCGTTATTGCCGCCATAGTTACCGGCTACCGGTGTTTGATTCCATATTGATCGCTCCTAACACGTTCGGGGTTGTTATGGGGACCCCCTCGATAAATCGCAAAGTGTTAAGACTTGTCCGGGAGGACCCAGCATTGGTTTTAATTTGCTAATCACTTAATAATAATTTGCATAGGGAATAGCTACCCCGAGGAATATAATCAACAACCCGGGCCAGTGCTCCTCATGAGTGTTGGTCCACCCACCTAGCAGTCGGCAAAACCATCCCAAGGAACTTGAGGTTTGGTCCTTGTCCACTATGCATAGACGGTGTTGTCCTGAGACTGAGATATGCGGCTCTTATCAGGGTCGTCAACACACCGGGAGGTCCTGCTAGTCTTGTCTTACATTAGCGATATATCTTGCGTATAGGAATCCTTGTGAAGCTTTGGTTCTCCCCAGAGTTGAGGTTTTCCTCTAAGGAATCCGACAAGATCACGAGATTCATGATAGAGGATTACTTTGCGGCCCGTATACGTTTGTGATGGACTAGTTGGAGCACCCCTGCAGGGTTTAATCTTTCGGAAAGCCGTGCCCGCGGTTATGTGGCAACTTGGAATATTTTGTTAACATTCGGTAATAGATAACTTAAACATAAGCTAATAAAATTGCCAACTGTGTGCGTAATCGTGATTGTCCCCTTCGAAGATCTCTCTTCGATCGGGAACACGGTGGGGTTATGATTGACGTAGGTAGGTGTCCAGGATCACTTAGTGATCGTCTATCATCGACCGCTAGTATAGACCACCTTCATACAAGTCCTATGTAAGTTAGCCATCATATTAAGCTTAGGATGCTGCAACCTAAATACTCCACCTTTCCAACCTAATAACTTGACTAGTTCTGGCACCGAGGTCATAGATTGTTGAGTCCCCGTAGCTCACAGATTCCTTCACAACACCAACAGGTTCAGGTACCCCCGAGACAGGTGATCCCGACGGCACGCAGCTGGCGTGGCAATACGATGAGGAGAACGACCGCCTGTACATGAACTATCCAGAAGATTGAGGTGTGGTCGTGATCGTGGGCCAGCAGGCAGGGTAGCATAGTCATTTCTCATGTTTTGTAGTCCGTAGCGGAGCTATCTTGTTTCTATGCGTGATGTACTCTGATATATTTATGAGATGACAATTGAATCCCTTATTGTCATTCTGTTGATATTATGTATGTGCTATGTTACTATGTTTGCGAAACGCTTAGATGCGCTTCTTTCCAATTCGGGGCCTCGTTCCCCAGATCGGAAAGGACCGCATCTTAGTCGTTACATCAACCGTCATCAGCAGTTACACACAAAAGAGCAAACAACTTGCACCCAACACGAGCAAGAGGGTTGTCAATCCTCTTGATCTCGTTATTTGCAAGCGAATGACGTAACTGTAGATAAGAGGTTTCAGAACTAAACCCGGGTTTCAGAACTAAACCCAACAGTTTGGTTTGCAACTTCCATCTGGCCTTGTTATTATATATATGGGTCATGCTACGCGTTGGCCGGTGGATCTATCTAAAAGATCCGCCGCCTCCTGCGTCGTTGGATTAAGCCACAAATATATTCCAAACGATGTGTGTTTGGAATTGCAACAAGGTAAATGTTGCGTAACTCACACTGCAATAATTGCTATGTTGAAAAATCACGGAAGTGTTACTTTTGCTGGGTTTTTTTTTATTTTTGTCTTCAACTTTTTCGCAACATAAAAGATGTTGTGGGAGGAATTTTGCAACAGTGGTGATGTTGCAGAATTATTAATTTTCTTTGCTCTTTTGCAAGATAGATGATGTTGCGGGAGAAATTTGGCAACATGAATAATGTTGATGATGTTCCAGGAGAAATTTGGCAACATGAATAATGTTGCAGAATATTTTTCAGCGAAAAAATAATATTTTGTGCTGTATGAATGACAAAAATCATGCCACATAAATAATGTTAAGGAAGGACTATTGCAACAATGTGTTTATTGCGAAAAAAGTATAAAAAGCATCGCCGGCCGGAGCGAGGACAAAGGGCGAAAGAGAGTGTTGTGGCCCCATTGGGCTGATGCTGGCCGAAGCGGAGCTCGGTCGAGCAGCAGCCATGGCTGTGAGCAGACGTAGGGAGACAGAGTAAGGACGCGCGTTAGGTGTAGAATGCGACGGATGCAGTGCGTGTGATCCGCTGGCTGAACCATAGAGTTTTCCTTATTATATATCCTATATATTGTTTTTATCAAAAAATATCTCTTATAACTTTTTTTCCCAGGACAGATTATATTTTAGAAAGAATTGCAGCACAATTCGGTTTGCAAGGTTCAGACTTTGATGTGGTTTCGGTGTTTAGATTCAGTTTCAAACCAAAGAGATAGACAGTAGGTAACGAAAAGGCCGGCGCTTTCCCTTTTTCTTCGGGAAGAGGCAGTCCGATCCGATCCGGTCCGCTCCCTGCGAGCATCGGAATGCGGTGCAACCGATCAGCAATGGCGGGCGTCGCCAGCCTCCCACCTGACATGCTGGCCAACATCCACGACCGCCTGCGCTTCCTCGACCGCCTGTCCTTCGCCGCGGTCTTCCCCGCCTCACGCGCCGCGTTCAAGCCGGAGGCGCCGTGGCTCGTCCTGCCCGGCGGCGACAACTCGGAGACCGCCACGCTTTTCTCCCTCTCTGACCAATGCGCCGCCGCTGCTTGCGCCCCGGGGCCCGACCAGGTCATCCTGGGATCCTCCTCCCACGGCTGGCTCGTCACCGCCGACGCCAAGGCCCAGCTGCGCCTCGTTAACCCGGTCACCGGCGAGCGGCGCGCTCTCCCGGCCATCACCACCATCCCCTGCCTCATTGAGAGTGGCTTCAGCTTTACGATGGTCCAGCAAAAATACTTCGTCAAGGGTCCCCCGTACCTCGGCGGCGGGTACCGTCCGTCGAGGACGACACATACGATCCGCTTCTTCTATCACAAGGTCGTCCTCTCTGACTCCGCCGCCATGCTGATTACGGTATCGCGATTCGGCGTCCCGGCCTTCGCCACGGCGGCTGGCGGAGTGTGGAGGCTGGCGCCTTCACGCTACGGCGTCGAGGACGCCATCCACCACAACGGCAACTTCCACTCCATCACCTACACCGGCGCCGTGGAGGCTTGGGAGCTGGACCCCGATGCCGAGGGCGTGTTTAGGAGCACAGTGGTCGCGCCGAGGCTGCTACTGCTGCCCACCTATGCAGACCACCGGAAGTACCTCGTGTCAGCGTCGGACGGCCGGCTGATGGTGGTGCTCGAGGAATCCAAGGAGACCTGGGAAGGATGCTGCTATCGTCGGAAGGCATGCTCCTTCAAAGTGCATGTCCTTGTTGGCGAGCAGTGGAAGGAGACGGATGACATCGGAGACGCCGCGCTCTTTGTCGGGGTGAATAGTTCGCTGTGCGTGTCAACGAGGCAGCACCCACAGCTCTGGGCCGGCTGCGTCTACTACACCGAGAACAATGTGGGGCCGTGCAAGGACCTCCGTGAGCATGGTGGCTTCGGGGTGTTTAGCCTCAAGAACGGCAGGAAGGAGAATGTCGAGGGACTCGGGAGGCACCGGAGCTGGCCGCCGCCGGCGTGGTTCAGTCCATTCATCCCTTGATAACAGATGTGATGATTGATTCCGTAGCACCTTATTATGTACGCACTATTACAGTAAGTAAAAGATGCAGCAACAGTTTGGTTTGAGCAGCTTATTTTCAAGTTTTTTCAGAGGAAGCAGTTTAATTGGTCCACATTAATTCGGATTTCATGATACCATGCATGATTGCAACCAAGATTATGAATTGGTCATTACCTTGTGATGTTTCAGCTGGATCAACAGATTTACTTCAGTACTAAGCAGAATAGAAGTGTAATCGGGGTTACTTTTTTCCCAAACTGCAATCAAGCTAACAACAAGCTGCACTTGTTCCTCTCGAGGATGAATAGATTGTTTCAAAGGGAATTTATTGTAGTGTGCGGCAGATCGACATAACTAATAAACTGCAACCAAGTTATTTTTCTCAGAAAACATGTTGCAAACTTGTGATGTATTTTGTGATTGTTTCAAACAGCAACCAAGTTGTTACAGCATGCATCATAAACCAAGTATGGAATATGTTTACCTACCATGAATTTGGTTTCTGCTGGAGCAGCATCCTCTGCTTTCGTTTACCAGCATAGCTAAACAGAACAGTTTGGTTTGCAACTAGTTAGTTTGCTGCCTTTCTTGCTGCAACAGATTAACAGTTCAGTTTGTATGTATGCTTGCTATGAAAAGCTGCACATGTTCTTCTGGACAGATTATTCTACAAGGAATTTAGATGTAATTCTAGTCACTCATGCCCTATTTGCTACTGAGAAGGAAAACTTTGTCAGGCTCCCCTCTCCTCACTCACTCCTGTCCAAGATTGTTAGCTTCATTTCTCTCCTCCTCGTCCACCTCCTGCCTTTTTACACTGACGGCTTTCTTCTACTACCTATGCTCCTAAATATAAATCCTTTTAGAGATTCCACTACGGACTTCATATGGATGTCTATAGACATATTTTAGAGGGTAAATTCACTCATTTCGTTCCGTATGTAGTCCGTAGTGGAATCTCTAAAAAGACCTATATTTAGGTTGTGTTTGGTTGAGCTGCAGATTCTGAAAAAGCTGCTGTTGAAAAGTTGTTGTGTAAAAGCTGGATCCTGGAAAGTTGGGGTACCCCGAGCTTTGAAATTTACACTAGGAAGAAGCTATAGATTCTTAAAAGCTGCTTTAAACATTTACCCCTTTGGTTATCTTTTAGCTTTTCAAAGCAGAAGTTGGTAACAAAAGTTGAACCAAACACAGCCTTAGGAACAGAGGGAGTACCATGCCCGCGCTCGATTTATTTTCCACATATGAAACTCATTTGACGACCATGATACCTTGTTTTGGTTCCTGTGTGTTGTTAAAACTAGAATCAATTTTTTGTTTAGCTTAGAACAGACCACTTTTTGAAGGAAAAAAAATGAGGGAGGTTTAAGCAAGTCAAGCAAGAGAGAGGTAGAGCAGAGAGACAAGATGGGGAGAAGGCAAAGAAGATAATTTCGTTTTATTACCTTATAATTTTTATTTTCGCTTACTCCTTCCAGAGTTGCATGATTGCATCTCACTTGCATATCCAATTGAATACTTCACGTTTGTCATTTTCTAGTCAAAGTAAGGAGTATCTTTCTCTAATTGCAAAGACATGCTGTAACTTGAGTTTATAACATTACTTTCTCCCAATGACCATTGACAAAGATACTTTTTTTTGAACGGTCTTAAAAATTACCCAGGGTTGCATTTGCATACAATGGAGCCCGTTCTAGTCGAAGGTCTAAAGGACGATGTCTTTTGGAATTTCATTAGGGCCTCTTTAATTCACAGAATTGTAAAAACGCACGAATATAAAAACATGGGATTGAAATGTCATGTTCATGCAGATTATGCAGGAGGAGCTCCGAAACTTGCAGATGGTGGGTGCAAAGCTGCAGGTTATGCAGGAGGAGCTCCAAAACTGGGCAGAACGAGATTTTGGATCGGCTATAAAAAAGACAGCAGATATCTGTAAGAAATTTAGCCAAATCTGGAACAGCCCGACCACAGCCAAGAGGAATGAGGATGCCATGAAACTGTCAAAGGAACTTGATGAGATGTTGCTTAGAGAGGAAATCATGTAGAGGCAAAGGTCGTGGGCTACTTACCTCCAGGAGGAGGGATAAAAATACAAAGTGGTTTCAGTGAAAAGCAACTTGCAGGAAGAAAATGAATACTATACTGAAACTAAAAGATGAATCCGGCATGTGGGTTGAGGATGACAGTAGGTTGCAGGAAATGACAAATTCTTTCTTCAAGAAACTCTATGAGAAAGAGGAAGGAATTGACCCAAAGGACATACTGGACCTTGTGACCGAACGAGTGAATGGAGATATGAATGCAGTTTTGACTAGACCTTTCTTAGCAGAGGAAATAGGAGATGCCTTGTTTCAAATAGGACCGCTTAAAGCTCTGGGCCTTGATGGCTTCCCGGCACGTTTTTTCCAGAGAAATTGGGGGGAGCTCAAGAAAGAGATTGTGAAAGCCGTGCATGAATTCTTTGATAAAGGGGCGCTATCAGAAGGGATTAATGACACGGTCATAGTCCTCATACCTAAAGGGAAAGATCCTCAATCCTTAAAGGACTACAGACCGATTAGCCTTTGCAATGTAATATACAAAGTGGTCTCCAAATGCCTAGTCAATTGCCTACGACCCATACTCGATGAGATCATTTTTGATACCCAGAGCGCCTTCATACCGGGTAGAATGATCACGGACAACGCCATCATCGCGTTCGAGTGCTTCCACAAGATCCAACACAGTAGGAATGCAAGGGACAATTACTGCGCTTATAAGTTGGATCTTGCAAAAGCCTATGACAGCGTTGATTGGAATTTCTTGGATTGGGTGCTTAAGAAAGTCGATTTCTGTAGCAAGTGGACTGAGTGGGAAATGCAATGTGTTTGTTCGGTGAGGTACTTGGTGAAATACAATGGGAAAATTCTGGAACCATTTTCACCATCCTGTGGCCTGCGACATGGTGACCCGTTAAGTCCATACCTATTTCTGTTTGTTCCGGATGGGCTTGTGCACCTGCTAAAGAAGGAGATGGCTGAGAATAATCTGACCCCAATAATTGTGTTTTCATTTTTGATAAAGGACATTTTATTGAATTGAATTATCGAGTTGACACAATCGCATCGCAAAAAAGCCCGGCCTCTGCATAACCAGATGCACACATGAGTGTTTTCATGCTCTCTAAAGGCTTCTGTGAGAAATATGAACGTTTGATAAGAGATTTTTGGTGGGGAGATGAGGATGGTCACAGAAAGGTTCACTGGATGTCGTGGGAGAGAGTGATAAAGCCGAAAAGAGTGGGTGGCATAGGTTTCAGAGATATGCACCTATTCAACCAAGCCCTTCTTGTCAAGCAGGGTTGGAGACTCATCCAAAACCCGGACAGCCTTTGTGCGAGAGTTCTTAAATCCAAATACTACACGAATGGAAACCTCCTGGACATCGTGTTTGCAACGAATGTGTCACCGGTATGGAGAGCAATCGAGTTTAGCCACAAAGAAAAACAAATGGAAAAGGACAATCGAAGTAGATGCTACCTGCAACATCTGTGGTAATGGCACCGAGGATGAGCAACATGCAGTCATAGTGTGCACCAAAAGCAGGGGCCTGAGAGCAGCTATGAGGGGAGTTTGGAGTTTACCAGCAGAGAACAAGTTCTCGTATACGGGTGACGATTGGCTGCAAGTTCTACTTGACACTGAAAATGAGGAGATGCGTGCCAAAATCCTGCTCCTCTTATGGGCATGCTGGCACCTCAGGGAGGACTGTTTGCGGAATAATTGTTTGCGGAACAATTTTGGTTCGCTGGTCGTTGACGGGAACTGACAATTTCCGCCAACGAGGCAACTTGGCGTCATTGATACAATCGTTAGGAATAGTCTGCCATCAACAGATCGTTTCTGACACCGTTGTTATCATACTACTTTGCTTGCAGATACTAATCTTTCAGGTGTGGTTGAATCTGACATATTCAGCTGCTAATACTTGAGAGTATCCTCTCACCTCCTATAGGCGTATCAACAAATTTGGGTTGAATACTCTACCCTCGAAAACTGCTGCGATCTCATGCGCTTGTGGGCCGTCAACAACATTCTTCTAGTTTCGATTGCCGGAGAGTGCTAGCAGCATTCTTCTGGTGCCGTTGCAAAGGGGAAGAACAATTGGCATCAGCGCGCGCTGCAAATTCTGGGCTACTGCAGGTGGGACCATTGGATTGGGCACCGCGCTAGCGCGTCTGTTGGAGCAAACATCCTCCAGTGCGCTAAAAATGTTATTTTGACGCTGTATAATATTTTTAGGCTGTCGCGCTAGCGCACGCCTGTTGAAGATGCTCTTATGTGAAATTGCCTCATAAAGTTTTACCATTGCAGCCTTGCTAAATCTCAATCAACTGAGACTTGACTTGACGAAATTTCAGTTGATGCTATATCCGTGAGTCTTAAATTGAAATTCATCCAAAGAAATATATTCAGTTTTTCTCTTTTTTTTCTCTTTCATGTTATGTCACGTGATTGAGACTTGGTTGAATTTCAGTGGACTTCGACATGGCCACAACCTTTTGTTACCTAACAATCATACACCAACCAATGGCAAGATAGTCAAAATCTGCTCATATTCAACACTCATTGTGACAAGTGGTTAAAGTGTAGGCAGTATGAGATCATGTGGGAGAAAGATCCAGCTCTCCAGGAGCTGATTGCTAAGGCATGGCTGGAGGCAGGAGAAAAGACATCCCTGGGTGACGTGCATGCAGGTCTAAGGGGTGCTATGCAAAAGCTGTGCAAATGGAGTAAGGCAAACTTTGGCAGTGTTGCTCGGGAAGTTGAAAAATCACGGACACAATTGGAGGAACTCATGTTGATGAATGCTGATAGATGTGAGATCCGGAAGGTGACAGATAAAATGAACGAGCTACTATATAGAGAAGAGTTAATGTGGATGCAACGTTCCCGTATAAGGGGACCAAAATATACGAATTTTTTTCAGTCAAAGGCTGTGTGGAAGGCTAGGAAGAACCATATCAAAAAACTCGAAGACACAAGTGGTCGGGTTTTCACGGGTGATGAAGCGATGGGGCGAGCAGCCGTGGACTATTTTAAAAACATCTTCTCTAATGTCCCTTCGGTGGATCCAAGCCCCATTGTTAATCTAGTAGAAGCTATTATAGATGATACTATAAATGCCTCATTGTGCACTGATTTTACTGAGAAGGAGATTTCAGACGCTTTGTTTCAGATCGGGCCTCTTAAGGTGTCACGCCCAGAAGCGACCCTATCCTCAATTTGGCACGAAGGCCTCGTCAGGGATAGAAGCGCATCTCGTCGTGTCGCAAGAATGGATATCGTTACAAGTACATGTACTGAAAAGAAGAGATATACAAAGAGTTGGCTTACACTCGCCACAAGCTACATCAGAGTCACATCAGTACATTACATAAACATCAAGAGTAAGAGCAGGGTCCGACTACGGACGAAAACAAACGACAAAAGAAGAACGACGTCCATCCTTGCTATCCCAGGCTGCCGGCCTGGAACCCATCCTAGATCGATTGAAGAATAAGAAGAAGAAGCAACTCCAAATGAACAATCAACGCGCTCGCGTCAAGTAACCTTTACCTGTACCTGCAACTGGTGTTGTAGGAATCTGTGAGCCACAGGGGACTCAGCAATCTCAATTCCAAAAGTATCAAGACTAGCAAAGCTTAATGGGTGAGGCATGGTTAAATGGTGAGGTTGCAGCGGCGGCTAAGCATATATTTGGTGGCTAACTTACGAGTACCAGAAATAAGAGGGAGAAGATCTACGCATTACGGACGTGAACTACTGATGATCAAATGAATGATCCTGACACCTACCTACGTCAGACATAACCCCACCGTGTCCTCGATCGAAGAAAGAACTCATGAAAGAGACAGTCACGGTTACGCACACAGTTGGCATATTTTAATTAAGTTAACTTCAAGTTATCTAGAACCAGTGTTAAACAAAGTTTCCACGTTGCCACATAACCGCGGGCACGGCTTTCCGAAAGATTTAACCCTGCAGGGGTGCTCCAACTAGTCCATCACAAATTACCACAAGCCGCATAGAAATCCTCAATCACGAAGCTCGTGATCTCGTCGGATTCCCTAGTGGAAAACCTCAACTCTGAGATTACCCAAAGCATCACCGGAATCCCGACGCACAAGATATCTCGTCAAAGGTAAAACTAATCCAGCAAGGCCGCCCGGCGTGTCGACGATCCCGATAGGAGCCGCGTATCTCGTTCTCAGGACACGACGGATAAGCACAGCGTACGGTGGCCTGATAGAAATCTCCCGAGTTGCCCCGGGTTGGCCCCGCAAACGGCTCTAGTTTTGGACCAGCACCAACAGCACTGGCCCCCCTGTAATATGTAGAATTACTCCTCGGGTAGCGCTAACTCCCTATGCATTTCAATATTATCAAGTTATTATGTTGGGCAAATGTAGAATCAAAGTTGGGCCTTGCCAGACCAGCTTTAATCTAAAACGAATTATCAAGGGGGTCCCCATAACAACCCCGATCGTGTTAGGAGCGCTCAATTATGGAACATAACACCGGTAGCCGAAACTAAGGGGGCAAAGGTGGAACAAAACACCAGGCTAGAAAGGCCGAGCCTTCCACCTTTTACCAAGTATATAGGTGCATTAAATTAAATAGCATTTAAATATGGTGATATAACAAGGAACCCATGTTTGTCATGGAAGCAACTGCACCTGCAACTAGCAACGCTATCAACAGGGTTAAGCAAGCGGTAACATAGCCAATCAGTGGTTTGCTAGGTTGAACAGGTTGAAGGTTTCATGGCATTGATGAGAGGCTGACATTTAACATGTGGTAGGCAACGAGACATAATCGGTAGAAGCGATAAAGCTAGCATGGCAATGATAGTAATGATATATGGGGAAATGGTCATCTTGCCTGAGATCCCGCTTGGAAGAAGAATGCCTCCGTGAAGCAGATGAACCGACGTAGTCGAACGGGTCCTCACATCCGACACGCTGCGGAACTCTATCGAGACGGGGGAAAACGGAAACAAGCATCAACACACGGAATTCACCATACGATGCACAACACAAATGATGCATGAGCTACTGAATACATGCAAGTCACGGCATGACAAATCACACAATCAAACACTACACATTAAGTGAAGTTCAATATGCACGAGTTGCATATTGACGAAACTCCACATTTATTTATTTAGTTCTATCCCGATTAGATACACGGCAATATTATATGTGGTTAAACATGGAAAGAGGTGAAGCGGAAGTTAAACTACCTATCTAGGCATTTTAAATGAGGTTGGAAATGACATATAGCACCTCCGAAACGACCGCACATGTTAATTTACAATTCTGTCCAGATCTGAACTAATGCATTTAATTGGTTGTTAAACAGCAAAACAAATAGGTTCACGTGATTCTACGCGTCAAGGCAAGCAATCTACACATGAAGAACATCTCCAACGGAGCTACGGATCAAAAGTTACGAGCACCGCAAGATATGATGGCATGAATGCAAAATGTGTGCAACGGCGGCTACGAGCACTTCAACACATACAAACAGCGAGAGAAAATGAAACTACACGAGATTCTAAGCAAGTTACATGTACGACACGATCAAATCGGAGCTACGGTTCAAAAACTACGAGCAAAACAAGTAAACACTACAATCTGCCAAAATCAGCCACATAGCATATTCTACGCCCCACAACTACGGCTACACAACTCCGATATGCTCAAGCAAGGCATGGCACGGAAGAGGGCAAGAAGCTCTACTACGAACAACTAACAACAACTAGCATGGCAGCAAGGAACACTAGGGAAAGAAGTCACAAAATGGCTTCGCACTCACTATTTCAGACTTAGTGAAAATAACACCTCGAGAAAGTGCAGTTTTCAGTCTGAAGCAATCTTGACAGCAGCAAAACCTATAGCTACAGGTCTCCAAATGGCATGAAACTTCACAGCTGGCTAGAGAAACACAAGGGGTACAACTAACTCCATTGGACCAACCTCAAAAGAGCTACAGATCTAAAGATAAAAGCAAGACAAGACAGCAACAAAATATAACAGATTCCAGACTTAGAAATATTTCAGCTCCTCTAAAACAGCACTATTTCTAGCAACTTGAGAGCAAGCAAACAACACCTAAACATGCATTTCTATTGCAACTAAAAAATACCAGAGGCTATACGAAACGTCCAAGATCAAATCACTAGTTGACCACTCCGTCAAACGACGCACGGAATAAATACTACGAATTAAACAAAAGGGCAACATAGCAAAATATCGCGCGAACTAACTTCCTCAAAAGCTAAAACTAATTGCACAGAAAAATCCATAGGATTTTTCTACCCCGGAAACATATAAAATATGTGGGGTTTGCAACACAAAATAAAGCCACACATTAATGCGGGAAAAAGACCTATATACGGGAAAATAAACTACCGGCAAAACCCTTCATGCAAAAATACGAGTGACCGCGCTAAAATACGTAGAAATATGGTCCCTAAAACATGGAAATTTTATCTACGGCATACGGGCAATTCAAACACGCGAGGAAAATAAATGCGGGCACCTACTTATTGAGTCAGCACGTAAATCCATGCATACGACACGTTAAACTACGCCGAAAAATTATGCAAGTTTTATAGACGGGTCCTACGCGTAAAACTACCCAAAAAGCATATATAACTCATCGCGATCCGATATACGGATAAAAAGATACGATCGTTTAAATATACGTCTATTTCCTGGAATTTATTAATTCCTAAAAACCTAAATGGGCCGAAAGGGCAGCGACAAATAACGAAATAATAAGAAGGCGGGGAATAGCTCACCTTGGGCCAGCTCGGGCCGGCCTGGTCGGCTGGGGAGCAGGAGGCCTCGATGGCCTGCTCGCGCAGGGGAGTTGGGCAGGGGCGAGGCGCCTGCTGGAGGAGGCGGCCCACGAGCGGAGGGGCAGGCCCGGCGCTGGCGAGGCCCAGCTGGAGGCGGCCCAAGAGCGGTCACGGGGAGGGAGCTCCTCGTCCTCCCGCGACCTGGAGGAAACGGCGTCGCTGGGGCAGCAGGCGTCGAGGAGGCACCGGCGAGGGCTGCCAGGCCGCGGCAGCCGGCGAGGGGGTCCGCCTCGCGCTGCATGGATCCGCGCGGGGCGACTGCGGCGGCCACCGAAGGAGATCCCGGCGAGGCTAGATCCGGCGAGCTTCGGGCACGCGGCGGCCGGCGGGCTCGGGAGCGAGGCTGCTCGGCTGCGGGCAGGGGGCGCACGGGTGCACAGGAGGCGGCGGCGCAGCGGGGCTTCGTCTGGCGGCCGGAGGAAGGCGCGGGGCCCCGGCGAGGTACCGGCGGTGGCTGGCGGCACGCGCAGGCGCAGGGGAGGCGCAACGCGGATCTGACGCGGGGGCGGCCGGCGAGCTTCAGGCAGGCGGCGGCGCGATGCGGGCTCGAGCGGCGGCGGCCGGATGGGCCTGCCCGGGCCCGATCTGGGCTTGGCGGGCCCGCGGCGGCTGGGGGAGGAGAGAGGCTGTGGGGGCGGCTAGGGTTTGGTGCGGAAAACGAGGAGGGATTAGGGGGGCTGTCTCAAATGTGATGGTGGGGTATATATAGACAAACGGGGGGCTCGGTTAACCGGAATCGCGCTCCGGATCCAACCGCGGGGTCGGATTGTTGGGGAACGTCGCAAGGGAAACAAAAATTTTCCTACGCGCACGAAGACCTATCATGGTGATGTCCATCTACGAGAGGGGATGAGTGATCTACGTACCCTTGTAGATCGTACAGCAGAAGCGTTAGAGAACGCGGTTGATGTAGTGGAACGTCCTCACGTCCCTCGATCCGCCCCGCGAACAATCCCGCGATCAGTCCCACGATCTAGTACCGAACGGACGGCACCTCCGCGTTCAGCACACGTACAGCTCGACGATGATCTCGGCCTTCTTGATCCAGCAAGAGAGACGGAGAGGTAGAAGAGTTCTCCGGCAGCGTGACGGTGCTCCGGAGGTTGGTGATGATCTTGTCTCAGCAGGGCTCCGCCCGAGCTCCGCAGAAACACGATCTAGAGGAAAAACTATGGAGGTATGTGGTCGGGCAGCCGTGAGAAAGTCGTCTCAAATCTGCCCTAAAAGCCCCATATATATAGGAGGAGGGAGGGGGACCTTGCCTTGGGGTCCAAGGGATCCCCAAGGGGTCGGCCGAGCCAGGGGGGAGGACTCTCCCCCCCCCCAAACCGAGTCCTACTTGGTTTGGTGGGAGGGAGTCCTTCCCCCTTCCCACTTCTTCCCCTTTTTTTTTCTTTCCTTTGATTTTTTCTCTCTTGGCGCATAGGGGATTGGTGGGCTGTCCCACCAGCCCACTAAGGGCTGGTGTGACCCCCCCAAATGCCTATGGGCTTCCCCGGAGTGGGTTGCCCCCCTCCGGTGAACTCCCGGAACCCATTCGTCATTCGCGGTACATTCCCGGTAACTCCGAAAACCTTCCGGTAATCAAATGAGGTCATCCTATATATCAATCTTCGTTTCCGGACTATTCCGGAAACCCTCGTGACGTCCGTGATCTCATCCGGGACTCCGAACAACATTCGGTAACCAACCATATAACTCAAATACGCATAAAACAACGTCGAACCTTAAGTGTGCAGACCCTGCGGGTTCGAGAACTATGTAGACATGACCCGAGAGACTCCTCGGTCAATATCCAACAGCGGGACCTGGATGCCCATATTGGATCCTACATATTCTACGAAGATCTTATCATTTGAACCTCAGTGCCAAGGATTCGTATAATCCCGTATGTCATTCCCTTTGTCCTTCGGTATGTTACTTGCCCGAGATTCGATCGTCAGTATCCGTATACCTATTTCAACCTCGTTTACCGGCAAGTCTCTTTACTCGTTCCGTAATACAAGATCCCGCAACTTACACTAAGTTACATTGCTTGCAAGGCTTGTGTGTGATGTTGTATTACCGAGTGGGCCCCGAGATACCTCTCCGTCACACGGAGTGACAAATCCCAGTCTTGATCCATACTAACTCAACTAACACCTTCGGAGATACCTGTAGAGCATCTTTATAGTCACCCAGTTACGTTGCGACGTTTGATACACACAAAGCATTCCTCCGGTGTCAGTGAGTTATATGATCTCATGGTCATAGGAATAAATACTTGACACGCAGAAAACAGTAGCAACAAAATGACACGATCAACATGCTACGTCTATTAGTTTGGGTCTAGTCCATCACGTGATTCTCCCAATGACGTGATCCAGTTATCAAGCAACTACACCTTGTTCATAATCAGAAGACACTGACTATCATCGATCAACTGGCTAGCCAACTAGAGGCATGCTAGGGATGGTGTTTTGTCTATGTATCCACACATGTAAATGAGTCTTCATTCAATACAATTATAGCATGGATAATAAACTATTATCTTGATACAGGAATTATAATAATAACTATACATTTATTATTGCCTCTAGGGCATAATTCCAACACGGATTCGGACGATTCCGAACGCGGGTATGGGTACGCGGCCGTGTTGTGTAGACATCCGGAGACGAGAGGGGAAACGGGCGGCGCGGCACGGATTTAAAAACACCAACAAACGTCCGATGGTAGACCGAATACGGTGCCGCTACGGTCGACCGTTCGGGTACCAGACGGTCTCCGATTGCGACGAAACTTGACAGGCGGCCTACCTATATTAAAATACAACCGCACGTCAAATATCAACCCAATCATAGAAGGTTTTAAACGCACTTTAAAAACAGGGTTTCGACGGTGCCGCGGGCGCGTGCGTGTGCGGTCGGACTCAGAACGGGCAACCACGAGAACCGGCAACAACTAACGGATGCAAGTTTTGAAAAACGGGCGGTAACGGAGACGCTGATGCAATGCAGATGATGCGCATGATGCGATGATGATGCGACAACTGAAAATACCCACACGACGAAAACGGAAAGAAAAGGGAAAGCTTCTAGAACATCGGCATCGGGCTGTCACATAAGGCACCGGGCCCGGACGGTTTTCCTGTACGGTTCTTTCAGAGGAATTGGGGCACTATTAAGGAGAGTATTGTGGCGGTGGTCCAAGAGTTTTTTCGGAGAGGAGTAATGTCGACAGAGATCAACAATACTAATATAGTGTGTTGATCCTAAAAATTCAAAACCCTGTTAAGATTACAGATTTCCGTCCAATTAGCCTCTGTAATGTTATTTATAAGGTGGTTTCTAAGTGCCTTGTTAACTGCTTGAGGCCGGTGTTGGATGGGATTATTTCTCCAATGCAAAGTGCTTTTATTCCTGGGAGAATGGTCACTGATAACTACTTCCTCCGTTCCTAAATATAAGTCTTTCTAGAGGGTCAACTAATAGACTACATACGGATGTATATAGACATACTTTAGATTATAGATTCATTCATTTTGCTCCGTATGTAGACACCTAATGAAATATATTAAAAGACTTATATTTAGGTACGGAGGGAGTATTTGATTGCTTTTGAGTTTATTCGCCATATTAAGCAGGAAAAAGGACCCCACAAGGATTTTATGTGCCTACAAGCTAGATCTATCCAAAGCTTATGATAGAGTTGATTGGAATAACCTTAAGCAGATGCAAAAGCTTGGCTTCGCTCATCGGTGGGTTGACAGGATTATGTCGTGTGTAACCTCGGTGAGATATTCCATAAAATTCAATGGAGCCATCTCGGATTCATTTGCACTGTCATGTGGACTACGACAAGGTGATCCATTATCCCCATACTCATTTCTATTTGTGGTTGATGGTCTCTCTATTCTGTTCAACAAGGGTACAGATTCAACTTATTTGTCCTCGTTCAAGATAACTCGACGAGCTCCTGGAATATCACATCTCCTATTCGCAGATGACACT
Organism: Hordeum vulgare subsp. vulgare; assembly: GCF_904849725.1. Classification (NCBI taxonomy): domain Eukaryota; kingdom Viridiplantae; phylum Streptophyta; class Magnoliopsida; order Poales; family Poaceae; genus Hordeum; species Hordeum vulgare. Next base: position 661,790,647 of record NC_058519.1, on the reverse strand, counting down.
CTTTTATTCTTTAAGGCCACTGGGCAGCAGGCGAATACTGTCAAGCAAATTCTCAAGACTTACGAGCAAGCCACTGGTCAATTGTTGAATCCGGCAAAGTCCTCAATTCTTTTTGAAGAATCTTGTCTGGAGGCTACTGTAGCTGAAATCAAGGGCGTCTTGGGGGTGATCAGTTCTGGATTTGAGGAGAAGTACTTGGGCTTACCCACTCCGGATGGCCGGCTTACTAAGGGCAAGCTTCAAAATCTGCAAGAAAAGGTTAGTAAGAGATTGTTTGCTTTTGATGGGCACCCAACACAGGCTGGGAAGGAAACTCTAATAAATTCTCTAGCCCAAGCGATCCCTACCTTCATTATGAGTGTGTTCAAGATCCCGCTGGGAGTGTGTGATGATTTGAACCATATGATCTAGAATTATTTTTGGGGCTCGGAGAAGAGGAGCGCAAAACTCATTTGTTTGCTTGGGAGAAACTTTTGCGAGCAAAAGCACAAGGAGGGCTTGGGTCTAGGGATTTTAGAATTTTCAACCAAGCGTTCCTTGCAAGGCAAGCTTGGCGTGTGCTAATTCATCATGGTAGTCTTTGTGCAAGGTTACTTAAGGCTAAATATTATCCAAATGGGCGGTTGGAGGACACAGTATTTTCAGGTAACCCCTCTCAGTCTTGGAGGGGTCGGTCATGGTCTTGAACTTTTGAAGAAAGGGCTTGTGTGGCGCATAACAAACGGTCAAAATGTGAGAATATGGTGAGATCAGTTGTTGATCCGAGGAAACACTAATTCATTGCTTTCGAGTAGAGGTCAGTGTCGTTTCAAATGGGTGTCCGAACTGCTTGATCACAATGGTAATTGGGATATGCAGAGGCTACAAAAGTTGTTTTTGCCGATTGCGTGGCACAGATTTGCAAGATAAGACCTTCGCCCCGGTTAGGGGAATACTTTCTGTCATGGGTGCCAGAACGGAGTGGAAACTTCTCGGTTAAGAGTGCTTACTGGCTTGCTGCAAATGGAATGCTTGGAACATCTATTCCTTCATCGAGTTCTCCCCAAGATAGTAGCAGGGACGTGTGGAAGATTATTTGGTCTTGTCCGGCTCCGCCAAAGGTCATGTCGTTTGCCTGGCGAGTAGCGACGAATTCCCTGGCGACCCGGAAGAACAAGAAGCGAAGAACTTTAGAGGAACTAGACACTTGCCCTATCTGTGGTAGAGAAGTGGAGGACTCGTTTCATGTCATGTGTGCATGTGATAAGGCCCAGCAGCTGTGAAAAGCGATGGCGCGGGTCTGGGAGTTGCCTAGACTTACTGATATAAAACGGCATGACGACTGGTTTATCCATGTGGTGTGTGAAACCGATGAACAGCAGCGTGTCCGGTTACGTATGCTCCTATGGAGGATTTGGCATGTCAGAAATGAAGTTGTGCATTCAAAGCCGGCTCCTCTAGTTGATGCATCAGTTCGGTTCCTTGCGAGCTATTATGATTCCTTGGCAAACTTGAGAGCTAATCCAGATGCTGATTACGTCAAAGGCAAGATGGTTCCTGCCCATTGCTTTTCATCACTAAGATGTCGGTGCTATACCGATAGACAACTGTAACCTTTGGATTTCCCCAAGCGATGGAAGGTTGAAATTAAACACTGATGGATCTATATTGAACGGGAGTGCTGGAACTGGCATGGTCTTGCGGGGTCATGATGGCAACTTTATCTTCAACGCTTGCAGATTTGTTTATGATTGCGATGATGTGCTTGAGCCTGAGATCTTGGCTATCCGGGAGGGTCTCAGGTTGGCACTGCAATGGAGCTCTCTACCTATAGATGTGTATGTATAGACGAGCGTGTGTCAACCTCAGCGCTGTTGTTGCTTGTGGCTCGGCTGGCGCCGGTGCTACTCGTGGCCTAGCCTAACGCCGGTACTCCTGCTGCTCATGGCCCGGCTGGCGCTGCTGCTGCTCGTGGCCTAGCCTAACGTTGGTATTGTTGGTGCTTCTTCTCACGGCCCGACCAAACGCCGGCTCGGCTGCTGCGCTTGCGCTCCAACCAAACGCTGGCGATGTTGTTGTTGCTCGCGGCCCGTGGCTGCACTACTGGTGTTGCTTCTCGTGGCTCGGCCTAGCGCTACTGCTGCTCGGGCCCGGTCAAACGCCGGTGGCGCCGTTGATAGTTATAAGTGAGCGGTTTAAGTCCATGCACACACACCAATTTTTTTATTATTTATAAGAGGCTAGAAAGTGGACTATGCCGTTGTGGAAGGGCTTTTTTCGTGAGAAGAAAATTCGAAGTGTTTTTTTTTCAAAATAGTAGATCACACGTCCACTTTGTCATCCAGTCGCTAACGGCCGGTCTAATGCCATGTTAGCATGCCTAATCAGCACCTTGTTTCATATAAAAATGTGATTTACACCATATGTGCACGTCAAAATCAAGTTATGACACCAGTTTAATGTATATCACAAGTTTTATCACTAAACTGTTTTTTTTTGGGTCAAGTTATGGCACCAGTGGTGTAATTGACTCTAAAAATATATTTAGCTATGTACTTATATTAGACTTTTTTACCTTTTAATATATATTATTCTTATTGCTCCACTATTTGATTTTTTGTAAACATAAGAAGAATTGTGACATAACTATTAGCATTAACAACTCAAAATATGTGCATTTACATTAAGGTTCAAATTTTTAATAAAGTTAAATAATTCAATTTTGATACAATTTTTTGTTGATTGAAGCTTATATTCTTTTGCAACATGTGTTTGTATAATTTATGTTATGGGTATTTCTTAAAGAAAACTTTTGTTATAGTGGGTTTCACCAAAAAGTTCAGAGGAAACCAATACTTTAACATTTTTTCGCCAATTTACAAATGCCCCGAATATATTATAATATGTTTTTATATGAATCATTAAATATCTTTAGAACTTAGTAGAGTAAGTTTAGAGTATCTACACTCTAAAGCATATCTATATACATCTGTATGTAATTCGTAGTGGAATATCTAAAGAGACTTATATTTAGGAACGGGGCGAATATTATGTACCCACGAAATTGTATTATGTTTCATTAAAAAATCTTATATAATTTTTTTCCCACGAAATTGTATTATGTTAATATTAATTTCAGTAAGAATTGCAGCACGATTTGGTTTACAAGGTTCAGACTTTGCTGCGGTTCGATTTCAGATTCAGTTTCATCAAACTAAAGAGAGTCGGTGACGAAAAGGGACATCTTCTTTTGGGGTTTTCTTGCTGGGGACGGAGCGCAATCCGATCCGATCCCCTGCAGGCGACGGAATACGGCGAAACCTATCAGCAATGGCCGGCGTCGCCAGCCTCCCACCGGACATGCTGGCCAACATCCACTGCCGCCTGCTCTTCCTCGACCGCCTGTCCTTCGCCGCGGTCTTCCCGGCCGCGCGTGCCGCGTTCAAGCCGGAGGCGCCGTGGCTCATCCTGCACGGTGGCGACACCTCGGAGAGCGCCACGCTTTTCTCCCTCTCTGACCCACGCGCCGCCGCTGCGTGCGCTCCGGGGGCCGACCAGGTCATCCTGGGATCCTCCTCCCACGGCTGGCTCGTCGTCGCCGACGAGAAGGCCCAGCTGCGCCTCATTAACCCGGTCACCGGCGAGCGGCGCATGCTCCCGGCCATCACCACCATCCCCTGCCTCATTGACAATGGCTTCAACTTTACGATGGTCCAGCAAAAATACTTCGTCAAGGGTCCCCCGTACCCCGGCGGCGGCGACCGTCCGTCATTGGCGACGTATACGGTCCGTGCTGACCTGATGCGCCGCTTCTTCTATCGCAAGGTCGTCCTCTCTGATTCCGCCGCCATGATGGTCACGGGAACGCGATTCGGGGTCCCGGCCTTCGCCACGGCGGGTGGTGGCGCGTGGAAGATGGCGCCCTCACGCGATGGCATCGAGGACGCCATCAACCACAACGGCAAGTTCCACTCCATCACCTACGCCGGCGCTGTCGAGGTGTGGGAGCAGGACGCAGATGCAGACGACGTGTTCAGGAGCGCAGTGATCGCGCCAAAGCTGCTACCGCTGCCCGCCGATGCGGATCACCGCAAGTACCTTGTGGTGGCGCCGGACGGCCGGCTGATGGTGGTGCTGGAGGACTCCAAGGAGACCTGGGACGTATGCTGCCGTCGTCGGAGGGCGTGCTCCTTCAAGGTGTATGTCCTTGTTGGCGAGCAGTGGAAGGAGACCGACGACATTGGAGAATCCGTGCTGTTTGTCGGGGTGAACGGCTCGCTGTGCGTGTCAACGATGCAGCACCCGGAGCTCAGGGCTGGCTGCGTCTACTACACCGAGAACGATGTGGGGCTGTGCAACGACCTGCACAAGCACGAGCAGAGTGGCATCGGGGTGTACAGCCTCAAGGACGGCACGGTGGAGAAGGTCGAGGGCCTCGGGCGGCACCGGAGCTGGCCACCACCGGCCTGGTTCATTCCTTTCATCCCTTGATAATAGATAAGATGATTGATTTCACACTACTTTATTACTGGTCAGTACAGATGCAGTAACAGTTTGGTTTGAGCATAGCTTGTTTTCAAGTTTTTCTGAGTAAACGGTTCGATTTATTCCGATTTCATGATACCATGATTACAACAATGATTATGAATTGGTTAATTATTAACTTGTGAGGTTTCTGGATCAATAAATTTAATTCAGAACTAAGCTGCAGAATAGAAGTGTAATTGTGGTTATTTCTTCCAAACTGCAATCAAGCTAACAACAGACTGCACTTGTTCCTCTCGAGGATGAATAGATTGTTTCAAAGGGGATTTATTGTAGTGTGCAGCAGATCGACATAGCTAATACAGTTTCGTTTGCAAAGGGTTCAGTCTAGCATGCAACATAAATGAACCATGTTGCAAACTGCAACCAAGTTTGTTTCCTCAGAAAACATGTTGCAAACTTGTCATGTATTTTGTGATTGTTTCAGACAGCAACCAAGTTGTTACAGCATGCATCATAAACCAACTATGAAATAAAATATGTTTACCTACCATGCATGGTCGGGAGTACGGCATCTCTTACTTCCTATGGATGATCAAGGTTAGTTTGAACAATGAAAAGGTGTAGGGTGTTGTGTGGGTACAGTACATTACCAGCCAAATCGGTGGCGTTCGGTTTCTGCTGGAGCTGGAGCAGCATCCTCTGCTTTCGTTTACCAGCAGAGTAACTAAAGAGAACAGTTTGGTTTGCAACTAGTTTCTCTTCTTCCTTTCTTGCTGTAACACATTAACAGTTCAGCTTGTTGGATGGTTCCTTACCTGTATCTGTATGTATGCTTGCCATGAAAAGCTACACGTGTTCTTCAGGACAGATTATTCCAGCAGGAATTTAGATGTGCTCCTAGTCACTCATGCCCTATCTGCTGCTGAGAGGGAAAACTTTGTCAGGCTCCCCGCTCCTCACTCAGTCATGTCCAAGATTGTTAGCTTCACCTCTCTCTTCCGCGAAATGTTGCATAGAACCATGGTCAGCACCACACATCTCAGAGTTGCATAAGTTCAAAAAACAAGGAACATCTGGACTTGAGAGTGAGTTTCTTTTTACACGAGTGCATCGGCTCACCTTATTTTATATAGTTTTGAAATCACATTTAAATTTTGAAATATTTCAAAAAGAATTCTACATGATCATATGGATGTATATTATGCATGTGTAAATTTTGGTGATGAAATGAGTAAACGTGTGATCTTTAAAAATGACAAATTAATGAGTGAATAATACATGCCCTGTTCATCTTCCCACAATCGCGTATATCATTTTTGTGTAATTCACTTGCACATGTGTAATATACGTCCATATGAACATGTTGAATGTTTGTGAAACATAAAAGCATATAGAGCTCGTGCACCAAAGTGACTTTTTGGGAAATCTCTTTCACGTTTCAACTCCATCATGCCTCCCCCCAACCCCCACACCCACCGCTCTTCCTATCAGCTCCATACACTTGAATATTTAAGAGCCACGTCTCACTTGCATATCCCAGAATACTTCGTGTACGTCATTTTCAGTCAAAGTAATGTGTATTTTTGTTAATTGCAAAGACAAACTGTAACTTGAGTTTACAACTTTACTTTCCCCCAATGATCATTGGAAACGATTACTTGAGTTTACACGCTAGAATTTCTATGGAATACAAACGATTTGTTAGGAAAATCCCTATAGGATTTTATCCTAGGAAACAAATGACCAACATAGCAAAAATTATAGGGATTGTAATCCTACAGAAGTCCTATGACAATTCTTTAAATCAAAGAGACCCTCAAAGTGTGCGCCTTTGGATATGACGGTTCTATCAATAAACACGAGTTAGAGGGCACTGAAGAAGAATACTTCTAAAATTGAAGGGCTATCCATTGGCCACAAAAACCCCCGGGATGCATGTTAAGCATGGACCTTCAAGCATCGCATAGGAATTTTTTCACTCTGGAGAGAATTGTGGGAATTAAAACAAAAAGAGACCCCGGCCATCAACACCATCGACTGCGTGCCATGTCTAGCTAGCTCATGAGCCAACATATTGGCTTCCCTTCCCTTAAATTTTGATTCGATCCATGAAAAAACGAGAAATAACTGGTCATCCCTCTGATAATGAGACCGCACACGCATTTATCCCTCTTTTCTTTCCAATCTTTCACAAAAACTTGGCAGTCAGTTTCAATCTCCACGGTTGCCCATCCTTGCTCAATCGCAAAGAGCATAGCTCCCCGCAAACGAGGGCTTCACCTATATAGGTATCGGCTATTCTTTGGTGCGTATTAAATCTCCTGGCCAAAAATTACCTTGGTGGCCATGAGCCACCATTGCCGTACCAGACGCCCCCACATTGATGTCCATGACTGCATCGGTGTTAATTTTGACCTTTCCTTCCTTTGAAAGTTAATTGCAAAAACCATCGACATGGAAGGCTAAAATTGCAAAAACCACAATTTTACAGATTTGTGTCAAAAACCACTAATTCTGAGCCTAATGTTTTGCAGAAAACACTAGTTGACGACTTAGGCCATTTTAATCACGATTATGATAGATGGGTCCCGCTTTTGCTGACGTGGTACAACTGTTCGAGCAAGCCGGCGTTAGATGTCGTTAGTCCTAAATTTACAAAGCAGTATATAACATTTTATATAGAAACTCTTCAATAAAAAAACAATCAGCCACATGTGTATGTATAGACGAGCGTGTGTCAACCTCAGCGCTGTTGTTGCTTGTGGCTCGGCTGGCGCTGGTGCTACTCGTGGCCTAGCCTAACGCCGGTACTCCTGCTGCTCATGGCCCGGCTGGCGCTGCTGCTGCTCGTGGCCTAGCCTAACGTTGGTATTGTTGGTGCTTCTTCTCACGGCCCGACCAAACGCCGGCTCGGCTGCTGCGCTTGCGCTCCAACCAAACGCTGGCGATGTTGTTGTTGCTCGCGGCCCGTGGCTGCACTACTGGTGTTGCTTCTCGTGGCTCGGCCTAGCGCTACTGCTGCTCGGGCCCGGTCAAACGCCGGTGGCGCCGTTGATAGTTATAAGTGAGCGGTTTAAGTCCATGCACACACACCAATTTTTTTATTATTTATAAGAGGCTAGAAAGTGGACTATGCCGTCGTGGAAGGGCTTTTTTCGTGAGAAGAAAATTCGAAGTGTTTTTTTTCCAAAATAGTAGATCACACGTCCACTTTGTCATCCAGTCGCTAACGGCCGGTCTAATGCCATGTTAGCATGCCTAATCAGCATCTTGTTTCATATAAAAATGTGATTTACACCATATGTGCACGTCAAAATCAAGTTATGACACCAGTTTAATGTATATCACAAGTTTTATCACTAAACTGTTTTTTTTTGGGTCAAGTTATGGCACCAGTGGTGTAATTGACTCTAAAAATATATTTAGCTATGTACTTATATTAGACTTTTTTACCTTTTAATATATATTATTCTTATTGCTCCACTATTTGATTTTTTGTAAACATAAGAAGAATTGTGACATAACTATTAGCATTAACAACTCAAAATATGTGCATTTACATTAAGGTTCAAATTTTTAATAAAGTTAAATAATTCAATTTTGATACAATTTTTTGTTGATTGAAGCTTATATTCTTTTGCAACATGTGTTTGTATAATCTATGTTATGGGTATTTCTTAAAGAAAACTTTTGTTATAGTGGGTTTCACCAAAAAGTTCAGAGGAAACCAATACTTTAACATTTTTTCGCCAATTTACAAATACCCCGAATATATTATAATATGTTTTTATATGAATCATTAAATATCTTTAGAACTTAGTAGAGTAAGTTTAGAGTATCTACACTCTAAAGCATGTCTATATACATCTGTATGTAATTCGTAGTGGAATATCTAAAGAGACTTATATTTAGGAACGGAGCGAATATTATGTACCCGTACCGAATTGCTTAGTAATTACCCGCACGCATGTTAAAGCTTATTACTGCAAGTGTGTATGTAAAAGAGCACACCAAATCAATGGGAAAAGCAAAAAAGGAAAGACGGGCAAGATACACATTTGATGATTCACACAATCACAAACATCGATAGGAATAAAATGAGAGGAAGATGAATCTATCCAGGGACATAATATGATTGGAATGCGATCAGAAGAATAAGACTGTGACCATCAACAATGAGGTCTGAGTGATCTAGCCCTAGCCCCGCAAGAAGAAGTAATCTTGATTGTCAACGGGGAGCTAAGCAGATGTTGCAGTGCTCTCTCTCATCATGTCCCAGAGTTGGTTTATGATTCTAGCTTATCTTTAGAAACGAAGAAAGAACACACACACATAGACACCTGACTTGCGAACGCATGGCAGGGTACTGTTAGGTTGATCTCTCGTTCAATGGGCCCAACGGCTCATTGGAACCTTGACCCACGCCCTGATCAGGGGCGTCCAGCCCAAGCAAGGCTGGTGGGCCCCTGTCGCGCAGTGCTATAAAGAGGAGGTGGGGACCATGGCACAAGATACGAGGTTCGCCGCCGCCACTGGTTCCCCACTCTCAACCCTAATCCGATCCAGAGGGTAGCACTGAAGCGATGGGAAGTCCATCACCGCCGCTACCGGATCTCTCTCTGCTTCCCCACCGTCGTCACCACCTCACGACGATCGACCGGAGGGAGCTCATCGAGTGCACCACAAGGTAATAAATCACTGTCTGATACCGAACACATCTAGCCTAAGATCCACGGGATCTATCAATGGCATCATGAGCCATGAGGCTTTTTGATGTGTTTTCGGATGAAGAAGTACAAGTAAAGATTTCCTCCTCCCCCTATGAAAGATGGAAAAGAAAGGTCATAACTTGAGGGAATATATTCTCTCTAAAGAATGGCTTCACAAGAAAAGAACTCTTGGATATTAATTCAAGAAAAGAAAGAGATATATCATTGAGAGTCTTGGTTGACGAATGTCTTTCATGTACTCTCTATGAAGCAGTCTCCCTTTCAGTCAACACGATTGAGATACATGCATGCTTAATTTGACCAACGTTGGATCAAGTATGTGTGTCAAAGATAATTCAGATTTATTTCTGAATTTGATGATTGAATATGCAGTCAAAAGAGCCAATTATGGCATTTATGTCCCTTACAGGGAATTACCCGCATGGCGGGAAAAGTCTGGGAAAAATGCCTGCGTAACCGGGTAAAGTTGACATTGTATTATGTCAACAATCCGTGTATGGTGGGAGAAATTTTGGCAAAGGCCTTATCCTGTATGACAGGAGAAAGTTATGATGACTCATGTGCGGTTAATGTGTCCCACTATGGGAGAAAAGTATGGAGTAGCTATTAAGCTTTCCTAGTATCGACCGTACACCTTATGTGTAACGGTCATTAAGCAATCACTAAATCCAGAAAGGATAAAAGTAACAGACGAACCTAAAGACAAGAATGATATGCAAGTGTGACTTGCAAAAGTGACAATTATAAAGAACTCTGTTGAGTTTCTGAAATGAAATGAGGAAAAAGTACTCCTATACTAGTTAACTTATAACTTCATTTTACATGAAGTGATAAGATGACTGGGTTTCGAAATTGTGGCAGAAAAGTTCTTGCCACATTTCGAGGGGGAGAAAGAGACATGAAATACATTGTAGTGTACTTCATGACTCATCTGTACTTTAGATGATGTGATGCACATTACTCCTCTGTACTTTAGATGATGTGATGCACATTATGCATCTAAAGTGATCCATTAATGAAGAATGTGATTATCAAGGAGAGTACAGCAGTCATTAGATACCGTCATTATGATACCCCTAAAGAAAAGAAACAGTTGTGTTTCCGGATCTTTTATAGTTCCGAAAGCAGACTAAGGAATACAACAGTGGTGCTTAAACTGCCATAAAGAAGAAAGTTTAAAGATACGCCATTTCTTTAGTGAAGATGGAGTAATCTGGGGGAGCATGTTGTATGACCTATACAACACCTGTTGTTAGCTCTACAAGGGATCTTGTGATACAGGTCCCTGTAATACCTATTGCCTTTTGGAAATGGGTGACTATGGAATTAATATGCCTTTTGGCAATGACAAAGCAACGACAACCCCATATGAAAGAAGTGCCAGTACTTGAGATTTTGATGGTCTCTAGGAACGTGAAAATCAGATACTTGTGATTACTATAAAGTCTATGTTAGTGAAATTCCACCATTTGAATTTCGCTAACATAGACTTTATGAAGGGTCTACAAGGCAAATGTGACTCCAAAGGAAATATGTAAAGGTGTAAAACATGACTTAAATCGAAAGATTTTGTGCAAAGAAAATGAGAGGACAATTGCATTCATGCAAAGTTATAGAATGGGAAATTCGTTTCCCAATTCCTATGCATGTGGATGATATCCTACTTGCTAGTGGTGATGTCAATCTACTGCAGGAGGAGAAAAGAAGTTCTTGTCCTCAAAGTTCAAAAGAATAAAAGGGGTATTAGGAATGTCGCATGGACATGCTAAGAAAGATCTCTAAAGTATGCATACGAGAAAACCTACGTGTGTTCTTATAGTCAAGGGTAATGGAACTGGAAACTATGGTGTTTCAAAAGTTAATAAGAAAAGATTGTAAACGAACATGGTACCATATGCTTCAGTTGTTGGAAGCTCAAGATATTATCCTGACACAGTTCACGTATATATCCGGGTTGTTTTGGCAATGTCCAGTCCATAGATAAATCAATGGAATGGAGTCAAAGATATCGGCCTCATGCTGAAAGAAATAAGTGCTCTCAAAATATTGTGAGTACAAAGGCAGGACTTGTGAAATGTATAGCGAAATCCACAATTGTCGCTAACTTTCATACTCGGAGTTTTGTGTGGAAAATCTCCAAATGAGTGAAACGATTGTCATCAGTGTGATGCAATGATATGTTATAGCTTGATATGAGGCTGAGGAACAGGCAAAATGGTTAAGGCTACCTGTACCCGGAGTTGATAATGGTTGACAACAACGATAACCATTTTAAGTTCTTTCGCTCCTGTCACAACGAGTCAAGTGTTGATGCCAAACACACTGACAAAGAGTTACGTGTTGTGAAGGAGAAAGTCCGGAATTATGGAAAAATGCTTGAAGCATAAAAGCAACAAACAAGTGTTTGCAGATCTGCTTATCAAAGGCTTACCGCCCAGTGTGTCCGGAGAACACAAAGTCGACATGGGTTTTATGGTATAGTCTAATATTTCCAGACAATAAAGGGCCCAAGGTTAAAGAATCTGTCTCAAAATAGAGAGGTACATTGTGGCTGTCTGATTCCATCGGCAATTGAGCTGTGACGATGAAACATGCCCTATGTATTGATCTGTTGCGAAACGAGTAAAGTTAAAAGCATACGATGAGATAAGGGGAAGAATGTTAGGTTGATCTCTCGTTCAATGGGCCCAACGGCCCATTGGAACCTTAACCCACGCCGTGATCGGGGGCGTCCAGCCCAAGCAAGGCTGGTGGGCCCCTGTCGCGCAGTGTTATAAAGTGAAGGTGGGGACCATGGCACAAGATACGAGGTTCGCTGCTGCCACTGGTTCCCCACTCTCAACCCTAATCCTATCCAGAGGGTAGCACTGAAGCGATGGGAAGTCCATCACCGTCGCTACCGGATCTCTCTCTGCTTCCCCACCGTCGTCACCACCTCACGACGGTTGACCGGAGGGAGCTCATTGAGTGCACCACAAGGTAATAAATCACTGTCTCATACCAAATACATCTAGCCTAAGATCCACGGGATCTATCAGGTACAGCCAGAACCTTCTCTTGGAGATGCACGAGGAAATGGTCTGAATCGCCTTGCCTGTTCAGTCTTCAATTTCCCTGATTCTTGTGTAGACTGCAGACCCATCCTAATTCACCTAATCAGGATCTCAAACCGTATGTGCTATCTACATGGCTCAAAGGCCAGCAGCAGCCAGGAGCAAACAATGACAAAAGACTTCATTGCAGTTTGAAACAATGACAAAAGACTTGAGAGAGTCTCGCCACTGCTGCAAACCAAACACCGTCTCAAAAATTGTGATGTAAGCACCACCATGGCAACATTCAGATCAGAGCCTAAACTAATTAAAAGCACAAATGCAAGGCTCTCAGATTAGGCCTACGATTCTTAGCTCATGTACCCCAGGACCAATATGCATTCCTCCTCAGCCTCCCAACCTCCCAACCCTCCCAACCCTAGCCGCCCCCCGGCCTCACTCCCTCCCCCTCCCTTCCTCGCCGCCGAGTGAGGCAGCCGCCGGGCAAGCCCGGTGCGCCAAGGATCGCGGCGGCGGGGCCTTGGCCGCCCTGCCTCTGCGTGGGGAACCCCGGATCTGTAGCGGTGGCTCCATGGACGAGGCACGGCAAGCTAGCAGCCATGCGGGCGGTGGATCTGGCGTCCCGGCCGCGCGGGCGGCGAGATCCGGTGGTCGTTGACGGACGGCGGCGGCTTCTGCGGTGGCCGGTGAGCGCGATCTGGCGCATCCCCTCTTTCCCTGTTCGGCGTGTGGGCTAGCCTAGTCGGGCCGCGCTTCCTTGGATCGCCGGTTCTGTACAGGAGGCGTTGTTGGTGGCGAGGATCTAGTTCGGGCGAAATCCCTGGCCGGCCATGGCCGGCCGCGTCGATGGCATCGCCTGAGGACGACGTTCCCCTCCTTGGAGGCGTCGGTATGAACTGATCCCCTCACTTCCCCTTCCCCTAGGTCTCCTGGGCGAAAGCCCTAACTTTATTGGGCGGCGGCGGCGCTCACGGCGTCGTTCCCTTCTTGAAGGCACCGCTTTGGGAACCTTGGGGTTGGGTGGAGCTTGTGGATGGTGGGCGACGGCGGTGGTGCGGCCTATCCTAGCATGGATATGCGTCCGCTACTTGGAGATGGACTCGCGTAGGTGGAGGTCGTCGTTTGGCGTCATGATGGCGTCGATGGCGGAGGCACCTGCCAAGGCTGGCACCTCAATCTGCTCTGAAGATAAACCGGTGGAAGATGGTGGCGGCGACACATGTGAGTGCGTCAGACCGGTTTGTGCCCCGGACCCGGTATGTGGCTCGGTCGGGGCCTCTGGCTTTAGATGTTAGGCTTAGGTGAGAGGTCTGGGTATTTGGCCCAGCTTGCACCCCTTCATCATATAGATAGGAGTAGCGGCAGATGTTGCCAAGATGGCGGATTCAGGCATATTGGTATACTACTTTGTAAGGTCTTCAAAAATAATCAATAAAATGGTCGCATGCATCTCCCAGATGCAGAGACCGGGGGTCATCCTCCTTTTCTAAAATATATATATATATATATACATTCCTCCTTAATACTCCCTTCGTCCGAAATTACCTGACGCAAAAATTGATAAAAATGAATGTATCTACAAGTAAAATACATCTAGATACATCGATTCCTCCGACAAGTATTTTCCGACGGAGGAAATATATTATAACATACCAAGGATGTATTGATCAAGTTCGGATCCTAAGATTCTTAGCTCAGGTTGAAGACTGATGATGTCGCAACAGTCCTCAACAGGAATATAAACAGAGGATGCTACCCTTGTATAGGAATATAAAATTGTTTTCAGCTTGGTTGCAGTTGGGAAAAATAATAACCATAATTATTCTTATACTTCATCCGTTCCAAAATAAATGTGCAAGTCTAATATAACTTTATATTAAAGTCCGTACAAACTTGAGACACTCATTTTAAGACAGAGAGGGTACATATTATGTTTCGCTCTGAATTAAACCTGCTAATCCAGAAACCTCAAAAGCCAGTGATTGATTAGAAACTTCTTGGTTGCAATATATCATCGTATCATATTCATATCAGAAAATCAAATCTCTGATGCCTGTGGGCTAATTAATTAAACTGTTTGTTGAGGAAGAAACTGCAAACTGAGCTGTTCTCTGAGTTGTGAAGCATTTTTACTGAACCACCAATCCAAGGGGATGGAAGGCGTGAACCACGTCGGCGGCGGCCAGCTCGGCCGACAAGGGCCTCCACCTCCTCCACCGTGCCATCCTTGAGGCTGAACACACTGATGCTGATGCCACCCTGGCAGCCGTCCTCGGTGTAGTAGGCGCAGCCGGCCCTGAGCTCCGGGTGACTCCTCGTTGACACGTAGAAGGCGCGCGTCATTGATGTCCTCCGTTTCCTTCCACCTCTCCCTGTCGGCGTCGAGGACGCGCACCTTGAAGGTCTCATCCTCGGACTCCTTCAGCACCATCATCAGCCGTCCCCCCGGCGCGGCCACTAGGCATTTGCGGTGCTCCCGACTGGGCAGTGACAGCAGCCCTTGCCCGACCATGCCGGGGCCGTCCTGCTCCCACGCTTTGACCTCATCGGAGTAGGCGATTGAGTAGAACGAACCTGCCCGCTTGGTGGACGGCGTCCTCGATGCTGTCGCGCGAGGGTCCCGTCGGCCAGTTGATACTCTCCTTCCCAACCTTGGCACCACCGTGGCGCGAAGGCGCCAGCCTCCACCGGCGATGCTCCGCCGTGGCGAAAGCTGCGGCGCCGTACCGTGGATCGGTGATCAGCATGGCGACGGCGGTGAAGTCGGAGAGGACGACCTTGCGGTACAAGCGGCGGCGCATTGCGTTTGGGGTCATCGATACACCGCCGTCCGGATACAGTGGGGTCCCTCTCATGAACTGCTTCAGGTTGAGCGAGAAGCTGGACCCACCGTCATGGTCAAAGAGGCCGGAGATGGTGTCGATGGGCGGCAGCGCACGCCGCTCGCCGGTGATCTGGTGGACAAGGCGCAGACAGGCCCGGTCGTCGGCTACTGGGGCGTGCACGACGGCGGAGCAGCGGTCGGCGAGCGAGAAGAGTGTGGCGGTCTCCCAGGCGTCCCCGGGGCAGTGTTTTGGTTTTCAGTTTTGCATTTTTCTCGCCCCAGGCCGAGACGACCGAATTTCGGTCATTTTTAAAAATTCCGGTTGAAATTTGATCAACATTTGACTGAAATTTGATCAAAATTTATCAAATTTAACCAAAAATCATTCTTTTTGGCCGATAGATATTTCTCGTCCCAGGCCGAGATGGCCAAAATTTGCCTTTTACGGCCAAAATTCAAAACACTGCCGCGGGGAGAATGAGCCACGGCGCCTCCGGCTTGGACGCGTCGCACGAGGAGCGGAAAGCGGCGGTGCGAGGCGGTCGAGGAGGCTCAGGTGGTCGTGGATGTTGGATAGCGTGTCCAGCGGGAGCGGGAGGCTGGCGGCGCCGGCGACGGCCCGCGTGTGCCCGATTTGGCCGCATTGGCAGGATCGAGTGAGGATGGAATGGGAGAGGATGATCTGCATGGTCGGGGTATGTGATCAACGGTTCCAAAGTTACCCTTTCTTAGGTTCCAAAGTTACTCAACCTTACCGACTCTGCCTCTCTCCTCCTTTTTGAGAAAAACGGTAGAATATCCAAAAATACATTAATTAAATGTATACAATTAAACCCAAAGTGGTGCAGCAAAATATCCAAATAATACATTAATTAAATGTGTATAATTAAACCCAAAGTGATGCAGCTTAGAGCATCTCATGGGATCTCTTCCCGTGTTTGTGGCATTGTCTCTGATGTCATGGTGGAGCAGGAAGGTTTTGACATTCAGACTAACGGTTGTCTACGCAAGTGATAGCTGGAAGATGGTGCATCTTCTGCTGGGTTTATGGTTGGTGGCTCACAGTTTTGGTTTCCTTCTTCGACGTCGTTGTCGTGTGGGGTGTCAGATTTAGACTTTGATGGTATGTTCAGGGACATGTTTCTGTTCAGGGACATGTTTCTTTCAATCGCAATGGTTTTGCTTCTCGTCAACTACGTTGGAGGTTCCTAAAGCTGCAGATCAACGATAGAGTCAGGTCGAGCTCGGGTAAAGAGGTGGTTTGTCTTCTTTCACTTTGGTGGCCACTTCGATGGTGTCAAAGTAGAGGGACAGGCGATGGTATTTTGCGTAGGATTATCCTATCTTTTCAGTCTTGTAAGGTCGATGTTTATGTACCTTGTAACTTGGACTTATTCTATCGATGAGATACATATTACCATGAAAAAAATGATACGAGCGCCGGTAATACAACCGCATGCCCAAAATATCCTCCTCAGGTCCGGTCCAGCTGGATACATCTGAAGTGCAAATGTTGACCAACGGCAATTTGATAAGCATATAAAAGTGCATATATATATGCAATCTTCACAAACCAAAAAAGATAGATGCTCATAAGTTTTTACATATGTCCGATCAAAAAAGTTATAGTCGATAAACATCAAATATTTTTGCCCATATCAGTTGTCCGTACCTCCTCCGTCATCCCTCTATCGCCAACTCCTCCGCTTTGTTCGCCTTGCTATCAAATGCTTTGACATCATTGTGCATGGTTTGCATGATCTTTTGCTGCATCGGGATCCAACTTGTTCGTCTTCATGGTCAACATTTTGGTTTCCTCCAATGTGGCTGCGAACTCAACCCTTCTCTCTTCAAGCTCGGTCTTCTTCTCACTACTAGAAAAAACCCTATCACTAGCATAGGTCAGAAGTCTATCAATATCGCGGGCAGCCGCGCTGCTGCTATGGTGCTACACCTAACTTTTAGCAGTAGCGCATGTGTCCCGGCGCTACTGTTAACTACATTAGCAGCAACGCTTTTTTCTGACCCGCGCTACTAATAACCGCACATATTTTTTTATTTATATTGTATTTACACACGGTTATACATATTAATATACAACAACAAAAATAGTTGTGTAAAAACAATATTTAGATTGAAGTGGATGGATGCAAGTGATCAAGTTGGGTTAGAGGGGAATATGATGTTGTGAATTGCAACATCATATTTTCCTCTAATTCAATTTGGTCACTTGCATCCATCCACTTTAATCATCTAATAACTCATCATCCTCTTGATCATCTAAAAGCTCATCATCATCTTAATCATACCAAGTTAAAATGTGATAAAACAAAAAAATGCCATAATCATCATCGTCCTAGTTGATAATGCCAAGTTCATATAAACCAGAAAAACTCCTCTCTCATAGGACCTGGTCCACTCTCCTAGGTAAAATGTCATAAAATAGAATAACACATATATCTCCATGATGAAGTAAACAGATCCAACGGTCTCCAACTTGTGGATTGTGATCCTTCTTTATTTCTCCTCATCAGCCTCAACCTATGCACTAGTGGCATATATAATGTATAATGTGGGTCAGGTCCATTGTATATGTTGTCCTTAGCAGACATAACACTATTAACAAAGGGGACAAGAGAATCCTTCTCCTCCAAGTTAGATGCGATCCATAAGTATAGTGTGTCATGTCTAATTTCTTATGTGTTTCACTCAAAGACGGAAAATAAGCTTTCAATTAAAAATAAACAAGTTAAGTAGGAATGAACACCAAGTATTTTTAAATAAACAATGCAAATTACTTAACAAATATGGTTGACAAACTCACATAGAGGTCAAACTGGAAGCATATCGACATCCACCCAAATGTCGATATTACCTTCAATATCATCGTCAGGACGAATATCAAAGGTTATTTCCATATCCTCCTAAAATCCATATGCCTTGCATAGAGCTTGCCAAGTTGAGCAACCAAAATGTGAGTGATTAAATGCATTGTATAGTTTAACCAGAAATGTAAAACCATGTTTAGTCCTCAGGTGAACTCTCCTCGTCTCCATATTCTCCATTTCTTCAAAATCGAGCTTCTCCAAGACATACCGTCTTGCATGGCAGGGGATGCACTAATCGAATTTAAAAAAAAACAGAAATTACACGTTGAAGCAAAGAAACACAAAGCAAAGAAGCCAAAATAGTGGTCATTATTGCATACTGTAAAGACATCAAAAGTCTCGTCAAACTTGATGGTGAAGAACATGTCGTTTCGCACGTAAGGCATGTCGCACAGATCTTGATCTTTGCCGCAATAATCACACTCAGGAATCCCCTCGTCGTGAGACGACATTTCCTGTGTTCATGATTCAAGGATTAAAAATCGATGACAATTATTGATGTATATGAAAAATAAGAATGGGTTGAGTTTCGGTCTGTCGAGGCTTCCTTGAAAAACTCCCATATCTCATGGTGTATATGGTGGACACTCTCTCACACTCATATGCTGGTGTATATTGGTAGACACTCCCTCACACTACTATTTTGACCGTCGATGATGACCACTCCTCCCTTCGTTCCCGCATGCATTACCAAAACCTCTAGCACACGGGAATGAAGGAGGAAGCGGCCCCCATGACAACAGTCGGGATTCTTCCACTGATGTTTCGACCGTCGCTGATGGTCGCTTCCTCCTCTTCTTCTCTCCCTCACACTATTATTTCGACCATCGGTGAAGGTTGGACCTCTTCTTTTCTCCTTGCTCTTATACCGAGGTATATATCGCAAGAAGAAAATAAGAGGAAGCGACCCCCACAGCAACATTCGGTATTCCTCCATCAAGAACATACTGAAAGTTACACGAGGAGCTCCAAGAGACCAAAAGTCACCCAAATCATAAGCCAGGTAACATTACATAAAAAATGAAAAATGCAAAAATAGGACATATCGAGCGCCTAAAATTTGCCGAAAAAGAAATGAATCAATATTCTGGCAAAACATAGGCACTAGTAGGTGCTCAATGCAAAATGATACAAGTAGCACCAACAAAATGATGCAAAAAAATTCAATAGCAATATTATCACGATGAAGTACTAATATCCATCTAAATACATCCATAAATCCATCTAACTGATGTCTACTACACAACTTGTTCTTGTAGACTCGTGTTGGGTCTCCAAGCGCAGAGTTTTGTAGGAGAGTAGCAAATTATCCTCAAGTGGATGACCTAAGGTTTATCAATACATGGGAGGCATAAGATGAAGATGGTGTCTCTCAAACAACCCTGCAACCAGATAACAAAGAGTCTCTTGTGTCCCCAATACACCCAATACGATGGTAAATTGTATAGGTGCACTAGTTCGGTAAAGAGATGGTGATACAAGTGTAATATGGATGGTAGAAATATATTTTTATAATCTGAATAGATGAAAACAGCAAGGTAGCAATTCATAAAATGTAGCACAAACGGTATTGCAATGCTTGAAAATGAGGCCTAGGGTCCGTTCTTTCGCTAGTGCAGTCTCTCAACAATGCTAATATAATTGGATCATATAATAATACCTCAACCTGCGATAAAGAATCACTCTAAAGTTCTCATCTAGCGGAGAACATACGAAGAAATTGTTTGTAGGGTACGAAACCACCTCAAAGTTATTATTTCCGGTCAATCTTTCCAAGAGTTCATACTAAAATAACAAGTTATCCTTTCCGATCGAACCATTCAAGAGTTCATACTAAAATAACACCATTGATACATATCAATCAACCCTAATGTCACCTAGATACTCCAATGTCACCTCAAGTATGTGTGGGCTGATTATACGACATGCATCAAACAATTTCAGATTCTTCATATTCAATCCAACACAAAGAACTTCAAGGAGCACCCCAAGATTGCTATCGGAGAACATAGTATGAAAACGTGTAATCAACCCCTATGCATAGATCCCCAAGGTCACCGGAATATGCAAGTTGATGCCACAACATATATCAAATGAATCACTTGAATATCCCAATGTCACTATGGGTATCCGCATGCAAGACATATATCATGTGCTCTCAAACCTGAATATTCAATCCAACATAACGAGATCTTAAAGTGAAAGATTCAATTCATCACAATAATAGCATGGGACAAACACCATATGATCCAACTATATTAACAAGGTCTGTGATATATCAAGATCATGACATCTCAAGAACACGAGAGGGAGAGAGAGAGAGAGAGAGAGAGATTAAACAAATAGTTGCTGGTACAAACCCTCAGCCCCGAGGGTGGACTACTCCCTCCTCATCATGGCCTCCGCCGGGATGATGAAGATGGCCACTGGAGATGATCTCCCCCTCCAGCGGGGTGTCGGAACGAGAACCTGATTGGTTTCTCGTGGCTTTTGAAGCTTGCGGCTGTGGAACTTCTCATCTAGAGTTATTTCTAGAGGTTTCTCTATTTATAGGAATTTCTCGCGTTGGAATCACACCAAGATGGGCCATGATGTGCCCACTAGGTACCAGGCTGTGCCAGGGGGCAGGCGTGCCCTGGTGCGTAGTGAGAAGCCTGGGCCTCCTCTTCTTGGCCTGCTTGGTCCTCTCGATGTCTTCTGGGCGGAAAAAATCTCCAAAAAGTTTCGTGACATTTGTACTCGGTTTGATATTGATTTTCTACAAAGTAAAAAAAACAAGCAAAAAATAGTAACTGGCACTGGGCACTTTGTCAATAGGTTAGTTCCAAAAAATGATATAAAGTTGCTATAAAATGATCATAAAACATCCAAGAATTATAATATAACAGCATGGAACAATCAAAAATTATCTAAATGCATCCATCCAAATGCACTCCTCTACATTGATCTATCTAACCATCTAAATGCATCCATCCATCCATCTAAATGCACACACTCATCTAAATACATACATCCATCAATCTAACCATCTAAATGCATCCATTGATCTAAATGCATCCATTTATCTAAATGCATCCATTCAACTAACAGTCTGTCCATATAATTAAATGCATCAATTCATCCATCCATTCATCTTATCTAGCACTGCAAAAACAGAGGGGGAGGGACAAGGGGGGAGTGGGAGAGAGGAGGGAGGGAGAGCTACCGTTGCGTGGATGGTTGGCACGGGGAGGTCCACCGTGTGGGGAGGGCCGTGTGGGGAGGCTCGTGACGGGGAGGGCCACCGGGATGCGGGAGCGGCACCGGCGCGAGGGAGATACTGGATCGAGAGAAAGAGAGTGGGGAGTGAGGCGGTGGGCAGGCGTGTTCCTGGCCTGGAGCTCCTTCGTTTTCTCCGACTTTTTCTGCGCTTCTTCTATAGCGCAAGTCTCCTTGAATTTTTCAAAGTCCTCTACCATTAGTGACGGATTGTCAGCATGAATCTTGGACCACGGTTCATTCTTCAGAGTTTATTGTTTTCACCCTTACTTTACAGGTGAACAAGGCGTTGGTGAACGTCGCCATTGCCTTGTTGTTTATCTTTGTCATGGGTTCGTCAACCCATGGAAGTTTTTTTTTAGTCCGCACGGGAACAAGAACCTATTGTGCAACTTCGTTAGGAGTGTGTGGTCCATATGTGGTATCTTCTTTCACATGACACATATATCTAACACACACAAAAGAGTGACATGCTGCCTATAATAAAACAACCATGATGTATTTCATAAAAATGGTCATGGTCTTAATTAATAAAAGTGTCATACTACCTACAAATAGAACTACCATGATCTAATTAATACTAAAAGTGTCATGCTATCCTATGCACTGTCCTATGCACTAGCTCACTGCCAATGGGACTCCCTGTATATTTTTTGTGTTATTCTGTTAGTATATAAATTGCCATATTTGGATCAGTCCAGATATGGACATGCCACAATTGGCACTTGCCAAATTGGGTCCTCATGTGACATATAAGTGCAATAGGAATTGGGTGTATTTTTTCTTTTCGGTTTTGTGGTTGTTTTCGCCATAGAAACATATAGGTGTGATACATGATTTGGGGGGTATAAAAGCCCAAGGAATCCAATGGTGGGATTGGATTTCACTTTTGAGCAAGTTTGCAAAACTCCTATTTTGCGGTGATGTGGCATTTTGTGAATTTTGTAGTATTTATTCTAGGCATGCTTTGGAGTTTGTGATAACATGAAAGTGCTATACTTTTGTGGGTACTAGGCCTTGGTAATCTTGGTTGCCAAGATAAACTTACAGATGAGTGGATTTCTTGCTATTTAGTAGCGAAGAAACTGTTGCACAATCGCATGCTAGAATTTTACTAAGTGTTGAGACTCTTATTTTCGTTCCCTCTTCTGTTGATGGTTCCCATGGCTATTTTGATCCTTAGTGGTTGCTCCAATTGCATGATATGTATTGTTTGAACTCATCTACAACTTGGTGCCACAAGTTTGTCAATAGTACCTTGCATCATAGTTTTATTCAGTGTCAAAGTTGCTATGTTGATGAAAACTGCATCTAGTCAAAATCTATGATTTTGGCTAAGTCTGAGATTCTATGTTTATATTCTTGTCGTGTTGAATTGATGCTAGCAAGTATTCTGTGGGGATTTAGCCCAAGCTCAGTACTAGTGCTTTGTAGTATTTGTTGTATCCTATCGCCATGTTAAATTTCATGCCATGAGGTTGGCTGTAGCATAGTATTTTGTT
Source organism: Hordeum vulgare subsp. vulgare (assembly GCF_904849725.1). Taxonomy (NCBI): domain Eukaryota; kingdom Viridiplantae; phylum Streptophyta; class Magnoliopsida; order Poales; family Poaceae; genus Hordeum; species Hordeum vulgare. The sequence goes on along the minus strand of NC_058519.1, from coordinate 661,767,925 downwards.
GCTGTCAATATGCTTCAGGTTATGAACTGCCAGCAAGAATCAGCTCAACCCCACCTACAGAACGACGATGGCACGCGGGGGGGGGGGGGAGGGGGAGAGGCAGGAGTGGAGGGAGAGGGGGTGGAGGGAGAGAGGGAGAGGCATGGGTGGAGGGAGGGGGATCGGCCATGCGACGGTGACGACAACGACGATGGCAACACAGAGGGGTAAGGAGGGGAGGGGCGGCGTACCTCGGGGGAGAAAGGCCATGTGACGGCGATGGCTTGACGTCAAGGAAGAGGGAGCAGGCGACCGGCGACGACGGCGACGGCGCCGACAGAGGAGGGCGCGCAGGGACGGGCGGCGGCGGGGACACAAGAGCGGGGGGGAGGGGGAGAGGCAGGAGTGGAGGGAGAGGAGGAGTTAGGAAAATTTTGGAGCTGGTTAAGTAAACGTAGTAGTAGCACTGGAGTAGTAGCGTTGGTTAGCAGTAGCGCAGGTACCAATCGAGCGCTACTGCTAAATTCTTTTTCTTTATTAATTTCTTTTTATTATTTTTCTTGTTGTTATTTTTCTTTCCTTTTTATTATTTTGCTTTCCTTTTATGTTTACTTTTCTTTTTCTTTTGTATTGCTTTATCCCTTTTTTTTCCGACGGCATCGCACGCATGCAGTCGACAACGAGAATGTCTCCCTCCCACACTACACGGATATTACTGGAACCATGTGTTGTTTCGTACACAAAATACATACATATCTATAAATGATTGTTTCTCAGATGCATCGAAGACGTTTCACATTGAGCTTCTTTCCTTTCTTGTTTGTTGTCTTGATTCTTCTTTTCTGGCACCATGGAATACGATCTTTCTTAGGTAATGTAGTCTTGATTCTTATTTTCACGTATGCTTCATCGTCATCGTCATCTTCCCTCATCGGGTTGTTGTATTGGTCGTGGTCTTCCTCGCTGGCGACTCCATCCATTCCGACGATGTTCCTTTTGCCTCTCCTCACGACAACACGGCTGGGATTGATCGGGTCGGTTATGAAGAAGCATTGTGTCACGTGCTTATCATGTATCCATGGCTCAGTTCTCGCGATGACATTAACGGTCACGGTAGCGCTCTTTGCATCAGGTATAGACATGGTAGTGAAATACTTGTTTTATCTTACGACGGTCTTAGCCCACCTGACTTGGACAATCATCGCATCATGCCTTCCATCGTAGTTAAGCTCCCAGACCTCTTCGACCCTTCCGTAGAATCTTTCAGTTTTGCCGTTGGAGTCGGCCACGCATTCAATCGTCACACCTGAGTTCTGGTAATCACTGTCCATGTACCTGTTGATATCATATGCCTCATAGGACACGAGTTTGGGTGCGGGGCCATGTGCTAAGACGTGTATGAGAAACCCATTCGCACTGCCCTCTTCCGGGGGATTAGCACGAACCTGCTCTTTGAACCAACGCAAGAAAGTGGCGTTGTGCTCTACAGTAACTTCGTCGTCTGTCTTGTGCATCCCCTGATCAGGGTACTTATTTGCGATGATTTCTTTGTGCGGTGTCACATAATAATATACCACATCTAGGTGTTATAGCACTACTAAGTTAGCCATGTCAAAGTCGTCTCGTCGATCCGAGTAGTCCACGTGCAATTCCCTCGTGTCGTTGTTGTGACCTTCTCCTCCGAGCCTCCCATGGTGCTTCTTGACGGGCAAACCAACAACAGGGTCTTCTTTGCCTATATAATTCTCGCAAAATGAGATGCACTCTTGGGTCAGATACCCCTGGATGATGCTCCCCTCGGAACGGGACATGTTAAGAACGAATCCTTTGATGACCCCATTCATCCTCTCGAACGGCATCATGCTGTGAAGGAATGTCGGCCCGAGGTCGATGATGTCGTCCACGATGTGGACACACAGATGCACCAAGACGTCAAAGAATGCGGGCGAGAAGTACATCTCAAGATCACATAGTATGACAACGATCTCTTCTTGTAGCCTTCGGAGCTGCTTCACACTGATGGACTTTCGAGAGATGACGTCTAAGAAGTTGCAGAGACCAGTAAGCGTCTCACGGACGTGCTTGTCCATTATCCCTCTAATGGAAAGCGGGATTATCTACGTCATCATCACGTGACAGTCATGAGAATTCATCCCGCTCAACCTTTTCTTCTTGGTGTCTAGAAATCTACATATCTTCCCACAGTAACCGGAACTGACTTTGATTCCCGTAAGGCACTTGATGAATTGATCGATCTCCTTCGTACTTAAAGTGAAGCAAGAAGGGCGGCAACAATTCTCCTCCTTCTTGTTGACTTTTCTTCCCCTTGGCCCCGTCGCCATCTCCGTCTCCCTCTCATCCTTCGACTTTTTACGAGGCATGTGGAGATCCCCCTTGATTTCCAAATCTTCCAAGTCTTTCCTTGCCTTTGGCCCATCCTCGGTCTTCTCCGGCATGTTCGTAAGTGTGCCAAGCAAGCGCTCGAGGACATTCTTCGTGATATGAATTTGATCAAGGCAATGAGGCGTGTCGTGATTTGGCCAGTACTCCAACTCACAGAAAATAGACCTTGTTTTCCATACTTTTAGCAGCGTCTCCAGTGCCTTTTCCATCTTTCCCAACGTGGGGCACTGTACCTAGTTATTCAACAGGTCGTTGATTTCGGCGCCGCTCCTCTTACGTGGAGGCCGTCGATGCTCAGACAAACCATTGAATAGATCTCCAAGTTTTCTCCACGGGTCATCCTCGTCGAGCCATCTACGATGCCCCATGTACATGATTTTCCCACACCCGCCATCTTTCGTTGACGTAAGCTGCTGAGACGTTGTATCATCCATGCACCTCGTGCATCCGCAGTATCCGTGGCACACCTGGCCTCAGGTGTACCCGTTGTTGGGTAACGTAGCATAAATTCAAAATTTTCCTACGCATGTTCAGATCTTCCTATGGAGAGACCAGCAACGAGAGAGGGGTAAGAGCATCTTCGTACCTTTGAAGATCGCTAAGCGGAAGCGTTGCTAGAACGCGGTTGATGGAGTCGTACTCGCAGCGATTCCGATCTAGTGCCGAACAACGGCACCTCCGCGTTCAACACACGTGCAGCCCGGTGACGTCTCCCGCACCTTGATCCAGCAAGGAGGAGGGAGAGGTTGGGGAAGAATACCAGCAACACGACGGCGTGGTGTTGGTGGAGAGACGAGGTCTCCCGGCAAGGCTTCGCCAAGCGCCGGCAGAGAGGAGGAGGAAGAAGTGCAGGGCTGCGCCGAGGGAGAGGGAAAACTGTGTCCTCCAAAGGCCAAAAGTGCCCACTATATATAGGGGAAGGGGAGAGGGGGTGCCACCCCTAGGGTTCCCACCCTAGGGGGTGCGGCAGCCCTCCTAGATGGGGGGTGTGGCGGCCAGATGGGGAGGAGGGGGTGGCGCACCCCTCTGGTGGGCCTAAGGCCCACCTAAGTTAAGGTTCCCCCCCTCTTTTTCTTTCCCCTGCGCCATGGGCTGAGTGGGGAGGCGCACCAGCCCAACTAGGGGCTGGTTCCCACCCCCACTTAGCCCATCTTACCTCTTGGGGTCGCAGCCCCCCTTCGGTGGTCCCGGTGGTCCCGGTACGTTACCGGTGATGCCCGAAACACTTCCGGTGTCCGAAACCATCCGTCCTATATATCAATCTTTACCTCCGGACCATTCCGGAGCTCCTCGTGACGTACGGGATCTCATCCGGGACTCCGAACAACTTTCGGTAATCTCGTATAACAATTCCCTATAACCCTAGCGTCATCGAACCTTAAGTGTGTAGACCCTACGGGTTCGGGAGACAGGCAGACATGACCGAGACACCTCTCTGGCCAATAACCATCAGCGGGGTCTGGATACCCATGGTGGCTCCCACTAGCTCCACGATGATCTCATCGGATGAACCACGATGTCAAGGATTCAATCAATCCCGTATACGATTCCCTTTGTCTGTCGGTATAGAACTTGCCCGAGATTCGATCGTCGGTATACCTATACCTCAATCTCGTTGCCGGTAAGTCTCTTTACTCGTTCGGTAGCACGTCATCGTGTGACTAACTCCTTAGTCACATTGAGCTCATGATGATGTTCTACCGAGTGGGCCCAGAGATACCTCTCCGTCACACGGAGTGACAAATCCCGATCTCGATTCGTGCCAACCCAACAGACACTTTCGGAGGTACCCGTAGTGCACCTTTATAGTCACCCAGTTATGTTGTGACGTTTGATACACCCAAAGCACTCCTACGGTATCCGGGAGTTGCACAATCTCACGGTCGAAGGAAAAGATACTTGACATTAGAAAAGCATTAGCATACGAACAATACGATCTAGTGCTAGGCTTAGGATTGGGTCTTGTCCACCACATCATTCTCCCAATGATGTGATCCCGTTATCAATGACATCCAATGTCCATGATCAGGAAACCATGATCATCTATTGACTAACGAGCTAGCTAACTAGAGGCTTGCTAGGGACACATTGTGATCTATTCATTCACACGTGTATTAGTGTTTCCTGTTAATACAATTATAGCATGAACGATAGACGATTATCATGAACAAGGAAATATGATAATAACCATTTTATTATTGCCTCTAGGGCATATTTCCAACAGTCTCCCACTTGCACTAGAGACAATAATCTAGTTACATTGTGATGTATCGAACACCCATAGCATTATGGTGCTGATCATGTTTTGCTCGTGGAAGAGGTTTAGTCAACGGGTCTGCAATATTCAGATCCGTGTGTACTTTACAAATATCTATCACTCCAGTTTGGACATGGTCCTGGATGGAGTTGTAGCGGCGCTTGATGTGCTTCGTCTTCCGGTGAAACCTGGGCTCTTTGGCTATGGCAATGGCTCCAGTGTTATCACAGAAGAGTGTCATAGGACCCGACGCGCTTGGAACCACTCCAAGGTCGGTGATGAGCTCCTTCATCCAAATTCCTTCATGAGCCGCTTCTGAAGCAGCTATGTACTCCGCTTCACATGTAGATGCTGCCACGACTTCTTGCTTGCTGCTGCACCAGCTCACTGCCCCACCATTCAACACATATACGTATCCGGTTTGTGACTTAGAGTCATCCGGATCTGTGTCGAAGCTAGCATCGACGTAACCCTTTACGACGAGCTCTTCGTCACCTCCATAAACGAGAAACATTTCCTTAGTCCTTTTCAGGTACTTAAGGATATTCTTGACCGCTGTCCAGTGTTCCGCACCGGGATTACTTTGGTACCTCCCTACCAAGCTTATCGCAAGGTTTATATCAGGTCTGGTACACAGCATGGCATACATTAGAGAGCCCACGGCTGAAGCGTAGGGGACAGAACTCATCTTCTCTCTATCTGCTGCCGTGGTCGGCGACTGAGTCTTACTCAATCTCATACCTTGCAAAACTGGCAAGAACCCTTTCTTTGAGTTTTCCATATTGAATTTTTTCAATATCTTGTCAAGGTATGTACTTTGCGAAAGACCTATGAGGCGTCTCGATCTATCTCTATAGATCTTGATGCCTAATATGTATGCAGCTTCTCCAAGGTCCTTCATTGAAAAACTCTTGTTCAAATAGGCCTTTATGCTCTCCAACATCTCTATATCATTCCCCATCAATAATATGTCATCCACATATAGTACGAGGAAAGCTACAGAGCTCCCACTCACTTTCTTGTACAGACAGGCTTCTCCGTAAACCTGTATGAACCCAAACGCTTTAATCACCTCATTAAAGCGAATGTTCCAACTCCGAGATGCTTGCACCAGCCCATAGATGGAGCGCTGGAGCTTGCATACTTTGTGAGCACCTTTAGGATCGACAAAACCTTCTGGTTGCATCATATACAACTCTTCCTTAAGATTCCCGTTAAGGAATGCTGTTTTGACGTCCATTTGCCAAATTTCATAATCATAAAAGGCGGCAATTGCTAACATGATTCGGACTGATTTCAGCTTCGCTACGGGAGAGAAAGTCTCTTCGTAGTCAACTCCTTGAATTTGTCGAAAACCCTTTGCGACAAGTCGAGCTTTGTAAACGGTTACATTACCGTTTGCATCAGTCTTCTTCTTGAAGATCCATTTATTTTCTATGGCTCGCTGGTCATCGGGCAAGTCCACCAAAGTCCATACTTTGTTCTCATACATGGATCCTATCTCGGATTTCATGGCCTCAAGCCATTTGTTGGAATCCGGGCCCGCCATCGCTTCTTCATAGTTCGAAGGTTCACCGTTGTCTAACAACATGATTTCCATCACAGGGTTGCCGTACCACTCTGGTGCGGAGTGTACCCTTGTGGACCTTCGTGGTTCAGTAGTAACTTGATCCGAAGCTTCATGATCATCATCATTAACTTCCTCTTCAGTTGGTGTAGGCATCACAGGAACAACTTCTTGCGTTGCGCTACTTTCCTGTTCTAGAGGGGGTGTAATTACCTCATCAAGTTCTACCTTCCTCCCACTTACTTCTTTCGAGAGAAACTCTTTCTCTAGAAAGGATCCGTTCTTGGCAACAAAGGTTTTACCTTCGGATCTAAGATAGAAGGTATACCCGATAGTTTCCTTAGGGTATCCTATGAATACGCATTTCTCCGCTTTGGGTTCGAGCTTTTCTGGTTGAAGTTTCTTCACATAAGCATCGCAGCCCCAAACTTTAAGAAACGACAACTTAGGTTTCTTGCCAAACCACAGTTCATACGGTGTCATCTCAACGGATTTAGACGGTGCCCTATTTAAAGTGAATGCTGCAGTTTCTAATGCGTATCCCCAAAATGATAGCGGCAAGTCGGTGAGAGACATCATAGATCGTACCATATCTAATAAGGTGCGATTACGACGTTCAGACACTCCGTTGCGCTGCGGTGTGCCAGGCGGCGTTAGTTGTGAAACGATTCCACACTTTCTTAGGTGTGTGCCAAACTCGTGACTCAAATATTCTCCTCCACGATCAGATCGTAGACATTTTATTTTTCTGTCACGTTGATTCTCAACCTCACTCTGAAATTCCTTGAACTTTTCAAACGTCTCAGATTTGTGCTTCATCAAGTAGATATACCCATACCTACTCAAATCATCGGTGAGAGTGAGAACATAACGATAACCACCGCGAGCTTCAACGTTCATTGGACCACACACATCAGTATGTATTATTTCCAATAAGTCGGAGGCTCTCTCCATTATTCCTGAGAATGGAGTCTTAGTCATCTTGCCCATGAGGCACGGTTCGCATGTGTCAAATGATTCAAAGTCAAGAGACTCTAGCAGTCCATCAGTATGGAGCTTCTTCATGCGCTTAACGCCGATATGACCAAGGCGGCAGTGCCACAAGTATGTGGGACTATCATTATCAACTTTGCATCTTTTGGTACTCACACTATGAATATGTGTAACATCACGATCGAGATTCATCAAGAATAAACCATTCACCAGCGCAGCATGACCATAAAACATATCACTCATATAAATAGAACAACCATTATTCTCTGACTTAAATGAGTAGCCGTCTCGCATTAAGCAAGACCCTGATACAATGTTCATGCTTAAAGCTGGTACTAAATAACAATTATTAAGGTTTAAAACTAATCCCGACGGTAGATGTAGAGGTAGCGTGCCGACGGCGATCACATCGACCTTTGAACCATTCCCGACGCGCATCGTCACCTCGTCCTTGGCCAGTCTCCGCTTATTCCGCAGTTCCTGCTTTGAGTTGCAAATGTGAGCAACAGCACCGGTATCAAATACCCAGGAGCTACTACGAGCGCTGGTAAGGTACACATCAATAACATGTATATCATATATACCTTTAACGTTGCCGGCCTTCTTGTCCGCTAAGTATTTGGGGCAGTTCCGCTTCCAGTGACCTTTTCCCTTGCAGTAGAAGCACTCAGTCTCAGGCTTGGGTCCGTTCTTTTTCTTCTTCCCGGCATCTGGCTTACCGGGCGCGGCAACAGCTTTGCCGTCTTTCTTGAAGTTCTTCTTACCCCTGCCTTTCTTGAAACTAGTGGTCTTGTTGACCATCAACACTTGATGCTCCTTCTTGATTTCTACTTCTGCAGACTTGAGCATCGAGTACAACTCGGGAATGGTTTTCTCCATCCCTTGCATGTTGTAGTTAAGCACAAAGCCTTTGTAGCTTGGTGGGAGAGACTGGAGGATTCTGTCAATGATAGCATCATCCGGAAGTTCGACTCCAAGTGAAGTCAGACGACCGTGTAACCCAGACATTTTGAGTATGTGCTCACTGACAGTACTGTTCTCCTCCATCTTACAGATGAAGAACTTGTCGGGGACTTCATATCTCTCGACACGGGCATGAGCTTGAAAAACTAGCTTCAGCTCTTGGAACATCTCATATGCCCCGTGTTGCTCAAAACGTCTTTGGAGCCCCGTTTCTAAACTGTATAACATGCCACACCTGACCAGAGAGTAGTCATCACTCCGCGCTTGCCAGACGTTTAGAACGTCCTGGGCTGCTGCGGGAGCGGGAGGGTCACCTAGCGGCGCATTAAGGACATAAGCCTTTTTAGCTGCTTCAAGGATGAGCTTCAGGTTGCGAACCCAGTCCGCATAGTTGCTACCATCATCTTTCAGCTTGTTTTTCTCTAGGAATGCGTTGAAGTTGAGGTTGACGTTGGACATCTACAATATTTATAAAGACAACTTTTAGACTAAGTTCATGACAATCAGGTTCATTTAATCAAATTAAGTATGAACTCCCACTTAAATTGACATCCCTCTAGTCATCTAAGTGATACATGATCCATGTTGACTAACCCGTGTCCGATCATCACGTGAGACGGACTAGTCACCATGGTGAGCAACTTCATGCTGATCGTATTCAACCATACGACTCATGTTCGACCTTTCGGTCTCTTGTATTCGAGGTCATGTTTGTACATGCTAAGCTCGTCGAGTCAACCTAAGTGTTTTGCGTGTGTAAATCTGGCTTACACCCGTTGTATGCGAACGTTAGAATCTATCACACCCGATCATCACGTGGTGCTTCGAGACAACGAACCTTCGCAACGGTGCACACTTAGGGGAATACTTTCTCGAAATTTTAGGAGGGATCATCTTATTATGCTACCGTCGTTTTAAGCAATAAGATGTAAAACATGATAAACATCACAATGCAATCATATAGTGACATGATATGGCCATTATCATCTTTGCTCATTCGATCTCCATCTTCAGGCATCGCATGATCATCATCGTCACCGGCGTGACACCATGATCTCCATCATCATGATCTCCATCATCGTGTCTCCGTGAAGTCGTCACGCCAACTACTACTATCACTACTACTATGGCTAACCGTTAGCAATGAAGTAAAAGTAGCAAGCACAAGGCGTTGCATCTCATACAATAAATTAAGACAACTCCTATGGCTCCTGCCGGTTGTCATACTCATCGACATGCAAGTCGTGAAACCTATTACAATAACATGATCATCTCATACATCATACATGCAACATCACAACTTTGGCCATATCACATCACATGTCAAACCCTGCAAAAACAAGTTAGACGTCCTCTAATTGTTGTTGCAAGTTTTACGTGGCTGATTTGGGTTTCTAGCAAGAACGCCTTCTTACCTACGTGACAGCCACAACGATGATATGCCAAAGCTATTTACCCTTCATAAGGACCCTTTTCATCAAATCCAATCCGACTAGAGTAGGAGAGACAGACACCCGCTAGCCACCTTTATGCACGATGTGCATGTCTGTCGGTGGAACCAGTCTCACGTAAGCGTACGTGTAAGGTCGGTCCGGGCCGCTTCATCCCACAATACCGCCGGAAAAGAATAAGACTAGTAACGGCAAGCAAATTGACAAACCATCGCCCACAACTTTTGTGCTCTACTCGTGCATAGAATCTACGCATAGAAAACCTGGCTCGGATGCCACTGTTGGGTAACGTAGCATAAATTCAAAATTTTCCTACGCATGTTCAGATCTTCCTATGGAGAGACCAGCAACGAGAGAGGGGTAAGAGCATCTTCGTACCTTTGAAGATCGCTAAGTGGAAGCGTTGCTAGAACGCGGTTGATGGAGTCGTACTCGCAGCGATTCCGATCTAGTGCCGAACAACGGCACCTCCGCGTTCAACACACGTGCAGCCCGGTGACGTCTCCCGCACCTTGATCCAGCAAGGAGGAGGGAGAGGTTGGGGAAGAAGACCAGCAACACGACGGCGTGGTGTTGGTGGAGAGACGAGGTCTCCCGGCAGGGCTTCACCAAGCGCCGGCAGAGAGGAGGAGGAAGAAGTGCAGGGCTGCGCCGAGGGAGAGGGAAAACTGTGTCCTCCAAAGGCCAAAAGTGCCCACTATATATAGGGGAAGGGGAGAGGGGGTGCCACCCCTAGGGTTCCCACCCTAGGGGGTGCGGCAGCCCTCCCAGATGGGGGGTGTGGCGGCCAGATGGGGAGGAGGGGGTGGCGCACCCCTCTGGTGGGCCTAAGGCCCACCTAAGTTAGGGTTCCCCCCCTCTTTTTCTTTCCCCTGCGCCATGGGCTGAGTGGGGAGGCGCACCAGCCCAACTAGGGGCTGGTTCCCACCCCCACTTAGCCCATCTTACCTCTTGGGGTCGCAGCCCCCCTTCGGTGGTCCCCCGGGACCACCTCCGGTGGTCCCGGTGGTCCCGGTACGTTACCGGTGATGCCCGAAACACTTCCGGTGTCCGAAACCATCCGTCCTATATATCAATCTTTACCTCCGGACCATTCCGGAGCTCCTCGTGACATCCGGGATCTCATCCGGGACTCCGAACAACTTTCGGTAATCTCGTATAACAATTCCCTATAACCCTAGCGTCATCGAACCTTAAGTGTGTAGACCCTACGGGTTCGGGAGACAGGCAGACATGACCGAGACACCTCTCTGGCCAATAACCATCAGCAGGGTCTGGATACCCATGGTGGCTCCCACTAGCTCCACGATGATCTCATCGGATGAACCACGATGTCAAGGATTCAATCAATCCCGTATACGATTCCCTTTGTCTGTCGGTATAGAACTTGCCCGAGATTCGATCGTCGGTATACCTATACCTTGTTCAATCTAGTTGCCGGTAAGTCTCTTTACTCGTTCCGTAGCACGTCATCGTGTGACTAACTCCTTAGTCACATTGAGCTCATGATGATGTTCTACCGAGTGGGCCCAGAGATACCTCTCCGTCACACGGAGTGACAAATCCCGATCTCGATTCATGCCAACCCAACAGACACTTTCGGAGGTACCCGTAGTGCACCTTTATAGTCACCCAGTTATGTTGTGACGTTTGATACACCCAAAGCACTCCTACGGTATCCGGGAGTTGTACAATCTCACGGTCGAAGGAAAAGATACTTGACATTAGAAAAGCATTAGCATACGAACAATACGATCTAGTGCTAGGCTTAGGATTGGGTCTTGTCCACCACATCATTCTCCCAATGATGTGATCCCGTTATCAATGACATCCAATGTCCATGATCAGGAAACCATGATCATCTATTGACTAACAAGCTAGCTAACTAGAGGCTTGCTAGGGACACATTGTGATCTATTCATTCACACGTGTATTAGTGTTTCCTGTTAATACAATTATAGCATGAACGATAGACGATTATCATGAACAAGGAAATATGATAATAACCATTTTATTATTGCCTCTAGGGCATATTTCCAACACCCGTAACCGAGATAGTCGTGCACCTTCATCATCAAGGCAGCTCTCATATAGAAATATTCTCTTGTGTTGGCGTCCCATGTCTTGACCGGCGATTTTCATAATGTGTAGCTCCTCTTTCAGAAGCCTCATATACAGGTTAATACTATTTCCTGGTTGTTTCGGCCCTTGAATCAGCATGCTCATGTGTATGTACTTTGTCTTCATGCACTTCCATGGGGGGAGGTTGTACATCCATACAAAGACGGGTCGTGTCTTGTGGTTGGTGCTCTGATTTCCAAATGGATTCATGCCATTGGTACTCGCACCAAGCATGATGTTCCTTGCATCTTCTCCAAAAAATCCATATTCGGTATTGAATGCTCTCCACTGGTTAGCATCTGCGAGGTGTCTCAATTTTGGATCATCTCCATCATCGAGCTTCTTCCTCTCTGCGTGCTAGCGTATGAGCTTTGTTTCCTTAGGATCTACGAAATACCACTGCAGACGGGGAGTGATCGGAAAGTACCATACAACTTTCTGAGGAGCTTTCTTTCCTGCCTTCTTGTATCGAGAAGCATTGCACACTTTACACCTGGTTTTTTCCGCGTGCTCCCCCCGATAAATGATGCAATCATTGATGCATGTGTGGTATCTAATGTGCAGCAGATCAAGAGGGAAAACGATTTTCTTGGCCTCCTCGACACTAATAGGACACAGATTCCCTGCAAGAAGAACTTTATTATGTTGATACTTCAAATGCTCATCGAGGCTTTTGTTTGTCCATTTGTTTTTGGACTTCGTATTTAGAAGTTCGAGCGTGAAAATCAAGCGGGTCACCTCAGGATCGCAACCGTCATATAATGGAGTCTTCAAGTCTACTTCAAGTTGTGCCACTTGCCCTCCTCTCTAGAAGCAACTCTATCGCTAGTCGTACTCTTGTGAAGGAGGTCTCGAACATGAGGGTTCTGCATGACTGAACTTAGTAGTGTCGAAGACTGCGGTGTGTTCGTCGCCTCTTCTCTGCCATGTCCGGGCTCAGCCCCGCCGCTGTGTCCGGACTCTTCCCTGCCGCCGTCTCTGGACTCTTCCTCGCCGCCGTCTTCGGACTCGTCGCCGTCTCCGGACTCTTCCCCGCCGCTGACTCCGGTGCCAACGTCTTCGTGTGGATCAGTCATCTCTTCGTCTAGTCCCATGTCGTTATTCCGTGCCATGTGGACGTCGTCATCATCATCTTCACTTATCCACCGAGTATAGCCATCCATGAAACCATTAATCAGCAAGTGGGCCTTCAAACTGCCACGATCAAAAGGGTCCAAAATTACTCCTTCTTTGCATCTTGTACACGGACATCTAATCCTAGTCCGTTTATTTGCATACATGTCCATCACCGCGGATTGCAAGTATTGCTCCACCTTCCTTCCACTCACCTTCATGATTGCAAGGTATAACAAGAAAAAGGGTGATAAACAGTAATGATCAAAGTCATGAACATACAACTCAGGAAATGAAAGACTTTAGGAATTAGAACCAGGTGCTCGATGAAGACGGTGGTTTGATGACCCAGTTCCAACTGATGTGACAGTCATACGTCTGGTTTGGAGCGGCTTGGTATTTAAACCAAAGGACACATGGTCCGAGGACACACGGTCCTTACCGTATTCTCCTTGAGCTAAGGACACACAGTCCTCGCCCAACACTCGTGGTAAGTCTTCAGGGCAGACTTCCAAACCCTCATAAACTTGGTCACCTCGCGATCCACAATTTACTGCTAGATGCTCTAGACCATGACGCCTAACCGTCTGGAGGATGCACGGTCCTCAAAGGTAACAAGTGTTGGTTCCACACAGGAACAATCTCTTCGGTGATGCTCAATCACTTTGGGATATTTGGGTTTTGGTTGGGGTGTTTGGGGTTTTTCCTCATTGATGAATTTCTCTCAAAGTCTTCGAGGAATGGGCTGCTCTCAAATGACAAGTGTTAGTTTCTCTCACGGAGCAGCCAACCAGTTAGTGGTTATGGGGGCAGGCTATTTATAGCCTCGGAGCAATCTCAACATGATTTGACATAAATGCCCCCAATGATATGACTGTTATGTGGATAAGGTTGGGGACAGTTGGCGCACGACGCAGCAACGGTCAAAATGTTTCAACTGTCAAAGTCCTCACATCACTCATCTTCCTCAGTGGTAGGTAATTCGCACTAGAGAAAACCTAACTCCTCAGTTAGAGCAAATTCCTCACACACTAGAAGATCTTCGTCTGTGTCACTGAAGAATTTGACTAAACAATAAATGATTTCCAAAGGCTTCACTCGAAGGATTTGTATGTGTAGGCTTTGAGATGAGCATCACGTGGAAACGTTTCCTTAGTTTTACCTTGACCCCTTTAATAGTATGGTGGTCCTATGACTCCAAATGAAACTACGAAAATAAAAGTCTTCACGCTTCAAAGTCCTCGCATCAATTTCTGCACGGACACACCAATTTCGTCACTTTCAAAGTCTTCGAGGAAATACCAAAGTCTTCAGCCGAAGACATATATTTTTAGGGGTCGATATTCTTCGAATAACTCAAACTCCTCAGTGACTTATATAGCATGTGTACACTCACAAACACGTTACTCTCTTAACCTATAAGTCTTCAATACACCAAAATCACTAAGGGGCACTAGATGCACTTACACATAGGCAGTCCACTTGTCCATTTAATGGACCAAGGCCGAGGTACTTGTAATTATCAATGTTCATTTCATCACTTGTTTTATTATGTACTCTCTCCGTCCCAAATTAAGTGACTCAACTTTGTACTAACTTTAGTACAAAGTTGAGTCACTTATTTTGGAACGGAGGGAGTACTAACTTGTTTATATTTGTGCAGGAAAAGGAAAAAAGGAGCACCAAGATATCCAATTGATTATGATTCCCCAGCACCCGAACCTGAAGTGGCAGCCCCGCAACTTGAAGTTGTTCTCACTCCAAATAGGCACATGATCACTATGCCACAAAGTCTTCAAGGCAGTCCCAATCCAGTGACAAGAAGGTAGCACATCCACACACTATAGAAATATCTAATTTTCCTTGGAATTCTTAAATTTCTCGATACATGCAGGATGTTGGCTACGGCGTTGGCTGATGAGAAGACATGTGCATCATCACTACTTGAAGTTGTTGCCAGTCACAATAGGCACAAGATCACTATGCCACATAGTCTTCAAGGAAGCCCCAATCCTGTGACAAGAAGGAAGTTGGCTATGGCATTGGCGGATGAGGTGTCCCAACAACCGACCACAACCGTTGGGAACACCATGATTGCATATGACATGTCCTCGAGTTCAAGGGCTAGAAAGTTGACCCCGGAGAGAAGGAAGAGCTAGTGTTGTGCTTGATCTTCTATGTTCTCTATGTTTTTTTACTTGTAATTTGTCAGACTTGGCATCCTACTTTGTGTAGAACAATGCATCAAGTGCTTCCTTATGTTTTTGGTTGTAATATGTCAGACTTGACACCTTATGTTAGATGATGTATGAAAATGGATGATGTATGGACATGTAAAATGCTTTATTTTGCTATACTAAATTCAAGTGTGATATGGATATGAATATGTCTTTACAGAAATATATGTTAGAATTTGGATGATATGTGCATAAATTTTGTGAAATAGTAAGAAAACAATGGAAATGTTGTCCAAATTGAGCCAAAATGCTGCCCAAATTTTGGACTTTTTTCAAACAACCCGGAAAAAATTGAAAAAAAAAATCCATAAAAACAACCATACATGTGTGACCATTTTAGTAAAATCTGGGCTCATTTCAATGAGCCATTTTGGTGGAAATTCAAATTCAAATTCTATCTGCAAATTTTGACCAAATTTGTAAGTAATCAAAAAAAATACAGAAAATCACTTATACATGAGTAACTAATCTAGGAAAGTTTCATATATTTTTATCAATGGTTCAAATGATTTCTATGCACTCAAACATTCAGCTTAACTAGTTTGACCAAAGTTTGAGCAAAATTTAAAAGTCCTCAGAAAAAATTGAAAAAATTACAGAAGATCAATCATGTATGGGTGAGTAATCTGGAAAGGTTTCGTCATATTTAGATCAATGGTTCAACAGTTTCATGCATTTCAACTTTCAGCTCAACGACTTTGAGCATGTGAAGCGAGGCGAGTGCGATATGCGAGGGAGGAGCAGGGTGGAGCAAGGGAAGCATGAGGGGGTGCGATAGTAAGGTAGCAGGGGTGGGTGGGGTGGGAGGGCAGCAGCTAGGGTTCATAATGTTTTTGGGGTGGAGTTGATCTATGTTTCAGTCAAAGAGGTATAAGGGTATACTTGTCCTCTGATTTCTGCAGGTATTTCTTTTAGCATTCGCAAAGATTGTTTTTGTGTTACAATGTGGAAAAATATTAAATTTCAAAGTAAAAGGTGGCAGAATATCAAATACAAAATTAAAGTTGGCAAATAATCAATGTACCAAGTAAGGAGTGGCAAATACTCAAATTCCCCTTTTTTAGTTGACTAACAAATATTCCACACTTGACTCAGTCGCACATTAAAAAATATATTTACCTATCTATTTCAACTTAACTTTTTAATTTAACTAATGTATGTTATTTTATTGATACATTATTTGATTATTTATATAGATAAAACCTTTTTGGTTTAACTAGCAGCTTTGAAAACTCTAAAAATGCACATTTATAATACGGTACAAATTTGTCATACAATTAATTTAGTCACCATTAAAAATACATTTGTGCTACATTGAACTGTATTTTTTGAAAGAAAATACATTATTTATTTCATGGTGTTTAAGAAAAATTAATTGTCACATTCGTTTCAGCATAAAGCAAAGAGCAAACCAATACTTTCACATTATTCCACCAATTTACATATATACCCTTTGACATATTATAATGTGTTTTAATATGTAACACTAAATATCTTTAGAACTTGGTAGAGTGATTTTACAATATATATGGTTGTAGTAAATAGCATGAAAGATTGACACCGGTTCATTGGTGCAATATAAGAATTATTTATTTCATGGTGTTTAAGAAAAATTCTGGAGCTCAAATGGTCCCTTGTGAATAGTAAAATAAAAAAATAGTAAAACAATTCTCAATTGGCTCTCCCTTTAGCACGCCTCCCCCAGGTTGCACTGCACTAACGCTGCAGCTCACGCCTTTCTGCCTGCTCCGCGGCTCGCACCGTCCTCTGCCGCACCCAGAACTTACATTCGTCTATGACGTCTTGCAGGAAGCGCTGGCGCCACACCTCCATGGCATGCTCGTCTATCCCGACGATGAGGAGGCAGCGATCCTGCCTCTGAGCAGCCGGAAAGTTCATCTGCAAGAGCGCAGCCGCAGGCGGCCGCTTCGACGGTCTCAAAAATGTCGAGCCCGAGGCAAATGTGCTCCAGAGCGTATCTCCACATAAAGTGTCAAGCCCGAGGCAAATGTATCCAATAAAACTACTCAAAGGGTGCGACGGCATCGTGGCAACGAGGAAGAGGCAGGGGCAAGGAAGAAGGGCGCCGACGACGAGGAAGGACACAAGGGACGGTCAATGACGCAATAAAGGCAAGGAAGAAGACGACGAAGGTGACGGTTTTCAAGCGCCCGGGCATGGAGAGTTACCGCGCACGAGCTTTTCCCGCGCCTACTGGAACACACAAGACACCCTCGCATGCACAAAAAGCGCGTTTTTTCCAGCACGCGCCACATTTACCGCGCCTGTCAGGGTTGCTCTTAGAACAGAAGCTGATTAAAAATAGATTATCGCTGCTCCAATCTCTTTTTTTATTGTTGGGAACGAATCAATACAAGGACGCCCTTCCTATTAATTAAGGATTACAAAAGCAAACCCTAGACCTAAACTCTCTCTCTCTTTCTCTCTTTTTCTCTCACATAGAATAGAATAGAATACATGCAACAAAAGAACTCTTTGAATGTTGCTGCTGGGGTTGCCAATGGAGCGCGACACCAAAACCCCAAAAAAGCCCCCACTGGAACCAGCCAATACAAATTTTGACTCGACAGACAGACCAAACCCAAGTCCTCCTATAACCTACAAGACGCACAACCACACCGCCTTTTCCGACTCGACAAAAGCAGACGTCCTCCCGTCGCAATTCAATTCCTCGACTCAGTCACGCTACACTTTTGAGCAGACCTGTATACAACCAGAGGACAGCATACAACACCAGCCAACCCAGGCAGGCAGAATCAACCAATCAATCGCATCATCATCATATAGGAAACCACACAATGTGCTACGCCCTGGACACCTGACGGACCAACGACTTTGCCCAATCTCATGCCCTTCCCTCCTTTTCTGATGTTCAGCTCCGTTGGTGGTGGTGGTGGTGGTGGTATAGCGAGAAACTGTGACGAGGATCTGTCGGCACCATCAGACCCCGTATCTCGCTAATCTCTGCACCACTGCCGGTTCCAGGGTGGACATGCACTGTTCCCAGCCGGCAGCTCCGAACATCTACAAGGAAAGAAAAGATCACTATTAAGTTTCTTGCATACAACATGCACAAAACTGAAACGACGACGACAACAATATAAAAGTTTTTTACCTGCTTGTAGCCATTCAAAATCTGGGACACTTCATTGTGCAAACCTTCGCTTTTTATCTCCTGTGCACAGATACAGGTGAGCTCATACATGCGACACTACTGTAGGTATACGGATGTAACAGAAACGACCAACTTACATTCCAACTTGCACAGGCCTGGCATACGTGGACTAGTGAGCTCACAGCCCCTGTGGGGTTTGCTGCCACCTAGTAGTGCACACACAAGAGTTTTTGTTGTAAGTGACCATTCGCATCTATGAAGAGTGTAATAGCAAGCATTATTATGTAAAGAGCTGCAGGTTTACCATTGCGCACAGACCATGGAACGCATCCTCTTTCTCGAAATCATCTCTTATCCTGTGCAAGAAGGATTGCACAAAAGCATTAAGAAAAAACATGCTCCATATCTCATATGCTGTCGAGCTACAAACAAAATCTTTGGCTATAGCATAAAAGCTACAGAAAGAAAAAGGAATGCTCACATGCACAAGGCATTGCACCAGGCTGGCATGAAATGCTCCATATGAGGGGCCACAATGTCTGGGCAGACCCATGACAGCCTCCCGAGAGTGATCGCACTATTTTCAATGAGTGACTTGTTCAAGCTCTGTAAATGGCAACACATAAAACACTTAGCTGGAATGCTCACTCACCTAGAGAACATGATGAGAAAAAAAAATCACCTCTGGGGTTGTTAGAATAGGTACCAAGCATGAAACAACACTGATCACCACAGGTGAAATTTCCTTGCCAATCTGCCAAGGAATAGTCAATCAGACATGCAAGAACTTTTACAATAGTATGCTTGACTTTAAGGCACAAAACAGAGAGCGCCCGCTGCTCACAACTCTTATAAATACAGTTTTGAAATTGTTATGGGGCATGTAATAAATGTCAAAAGGCTGGCGCTACAAGTAGTAAACCAAAGGTATATGCTGAGAAACTACTCAAGGCACATGAAAATAATATACTTGCCAGTAATAATACGCTTGGCACGAACCTTGATTGCTAATTCTCCAATGGCCCAACAAGCATTGTTAGCAACTGACACAGCATCCTTCACAGATTGCGGAGTCTAGATCAAAGAAACAATGTGAGGAACAAATGGAGATATTATAATGATGGACCAGAAAGAACATAGGAAGAAACAATGTGAGGAACAAATGGAGATATTATAATGATGGACCAGAAAGAACATAGGCACTTAGTCACGTACCAATTGCTTTGCTGCAGCAGTAAGGAATTCTTGGAGGCGTGGATGAAGATGTATAGGGCAGACCTATATATGAAAAGGTGTTGTGTTATAGGCTCAAAATGGCCGTAGCGGTAACAAATATCAGTTTAGGAGCTTTGTGACCAACCCTAGCAAAGTCACCGAGAAGGGCCAGAGCACTTTGTCGAACATCCGGTGCCTCATCCACGCAGCATTGCAGAAGTAGATCTCTCAAGTTGCTTTGCGCAACCTAAAACAAAGAAAAAGATAGCTTGCCCAATAAGGAAGTCTTCCTGGTATGATAAAATTTAGTACTAGCCAAACTCACATCAGTACTGTGTCAGGGGTATATGAACCTTAACGAGTGTGTATTTTAGCTATTATGAAGAACATGTACTACATGATACTAATAAATTCAACTTTGTTTTCGCCATAAGTTGCCAGCACATGCAACCCCCTCAAATTACTTTGGTAGTTCCACGTTGAGAACATAAGGCAGGCAAAGTGAATATCATTGATGGGAGAGTTGAATTTACCAGACTTTCGATACCACTGCCAAGTCCTTCTGTAAGTCCAGACAATAGGTCCAATGCACAGACAATGAACTCCTTATCATACAACGCACCTGCTGCAGCAGGATCAACCTGCATGTAGAAAGGAGATATCCCTTGAGCAACAGAATGGCATGAGTTTGTCTCATGTAATTAAACCTATAGCAAGCTCCAGCAAAGATTGATGTCAAATTGGCAAACACATTGATTTTAAGTGGCAATAATCCAGGGTACTTAAAAGAAGAGAGTACCAGAAACCAAGCAAACAGGAGAAGAAAACCTCTATGCTTAGACTCGACAAAACTTATGACTGCAACTGTTCACAGAATGCGTCTCTAGTTAGGAGCAACTTCATCAAGTATCTTCTATATCAACAAGAATGACGAGGACAGATTATGTAAGGCTACTCATAGTGGGGGGTATCATATACTAGTATTGTTCATATGATACTAGTGTATGATACTACCTTCATAGTGCATATTATCATAGAGTAGTATCACATATGATCTTATTTATTGCCATGCATGACACAAAGTAGCATAGCATTTAACATGATACACTATCTACCTATATTACTCTAACCCTTTCTCTCTTTTTTAATTCTCTGCCACATCAGCATGTTTGCTATTCCCGAGTGCATGATACCGGTTAAGATATCATCACTATGGCCAGCCTAAGAGGTTTTCACCAATGTGTACTAATACAAGGAAGATATAACCTGGAAAGATCCTACTTGATATCATATTATTAATTCATCTTCCAGAAGTGACCAAAAAACACACATTAAGCATTGAGTGCTAAACACTGCATCATTAAGGCCTCAATTAAAACAAAACAAAAACTTGCATGTTAGGGCACGAGAATGTGTTTTGTGCCTTCATGGTTAGATTTGATGTACAGATCACAGTAAGTAATAAAGTTAAATCTAGCCTTATAGTAGGAAAAAAATCGTGCAGACCTTTGCCAACTGCTGGGTTTGGATAAGGCTGATGCACCTCACAAACACTGGCTCAGCAAACTGAGAAAATCCTGGTCCCAGTGCCTGAAAAGAAAAGGTCCATAGGAATTCCCAATGTTATTTTGAGTACAATAAGACGGGATTCAACAGAGGTTCTTTTGAGGCCACTCATCATGTCCTAACCCACAATGGAATGCAAAGTAATTCTGCTTTAGTAGAATGAGAACTAACTTATAGCAAACTAATTGCTGCAGCAGGAGTTATACTAGTGCAAACATACGAGAGAACTTTTCACTTCTTGTAGTACAGTATCAAAATAGGCAACTGTTGGTGGTAATGAATAGACAAACACTAGGCAAACTGGAGGACTTCAGATTAACAGTATTCTACATACCAATATACCATGCGAAGTTTATAAGGAAGATTAACATGGACTACAGAACTTTGACATAGATACAGCAAGTTCAGACTTCAAAACTACAAGATGGTCTTTCCAAGATGAAAAAATTAACAATACCTGTGCAATGGATGTAAAGCATTCAAGCAGTGGAAATAGATCCTTGTCAGAGTTGGGAAGTTGCTGCCACTTCGCGATTAATGGTGGCATAAATATATCAAGATATTTTGCCTGCATGGCATTTTAAAAGGAATTAATAATCTCTACAAGGAACTAGCACGCTGAAAAACTGAATGAGGAAACCATCAAAGAAATATATTTGATAGTCAAGAGAGCAAGTAAAAGAGTAATTCATCAAATGCTGAACCTGGTTTAGCTCTGCTCCAACAGCATCAGCAAGGGTGCCAAGAGCGTCATAGAGTATCCTAAGGTTTCGCCTCTGCTCAGAAGGAAAACATAACATTACAACTAAGAAAAGATAGACCCTGGGCTATGCCTGTAACTTGCCCCATTTCGGTATACAAGGTCAACCTCATGTTTGAGTCTAACTACCATGAACTAGGTGAGATGGTCTTGTATACCAAAATGGAGGGAATAGCTGATTGCAAACTATGAATGTTTGAAATCTAATGAACCTGGTATTTTCCATATGCACACATAAGGTGCTGCAAAATGACTTCCAGTCGCGGTACTAGTTCTTCTGCAGCCTCCTGAAGAACAGAAACCAATATGTACTAATTAGTAATTACACACAAGATCTCAGTGCAGGAAAACAACTCAAAAATAGGTAAATAACCTCTTCAAGCGTTGCAAATGCAGAACAGGCAGCCTCCTGCACTCTTTTGTTAGTATCCAATATCCTTCTAAGCAAACCCATAAGGATCTTATCAAATTGCTCGCGACCATTTGGATGGCCAAGGCTCTGTGCCAGCAAAAAAAAAGTGTCACAAGAAGTTAACAGAGACAGATCTACGAACTGAGCACACATAAACAAAGAACAAGTCAGCATCAGTAAAACATTATCTGAAGTCCACAGTAGAACAGACCTGCCCCAAAAGAATTAGAAACACATACAGACCACTGGGTGTATACATTGAAATGAGAGTCCACCAATACAAAACATATTATACATGTATCAATACAATCAAAAAAGCTACATATTGTAACTACACTACATCGTGGGTAGAAAATATAATGCTTTTGCAGCCTTGCAGCAAAGGTATACTTCCAAACAGATAGGTAGCATCAAATACATATGATTATTCTGTTACCTGAACAATGAACTTGCTGTATCGGGAGAGGGTCCAACAAGTAATACTCCGAATAAGAGGAAACTTATCATCAAGAAGTGGGATTAGGAAGGCAACCATCTGCAATTGAACAGAACATCTCAGAAAAGATGCAGCAAATTGCAAGCGATGTAGATAGATAATTGAAGACAGGAAAATTAGTACTTGAATTGCAACTCACTAGAATCCAAAATCTCACAGATATAACACAGATCATGGAAGAATGTGAAATTTATTCTGCAGGAACTATGATGCAAATGATTTCTTTTTATGATTTTATCATGTAGGGAACTAATGATTGCATCAACAAAATATTCCTACAATCAGCATTCCAAACTTATGACATGCTGAGAAGAAAATTCGCTGAGAAGAAAATTCACAGAAATGTTACAGAAGGTTCATGAGAGAAGCAAGTAAAATTCAGGAAATTATCAGCCACGGTTTGATGCATGGCATGTGTTCTTACTGTTACTGAGGCTTAGTCAGGAGAGGAATTGCTTTCTTGCAATGTATGTGGGGCTATGAATATGTCGTTGGTTACCTGTGGAAGATGGGGATATAACCCAGTGATGCATCCCTCTGCTATAGCACCAATCGATAAAACAGCAGCTTCCCGCTCCTTCCAAGACTCATCATCTGTCCGGGCCAAATTTTGCTGCAAAATTGTACAAGTTGATGTTGGTTATCCAACAGGTTCAAGAGCAGGCCCATGAACATGCACGTGGGCTAACTAAGGCCCTGTTTGGAACCACTCAGATTATGATAATCCAGTTTTTATAATCTATACTGTCTCCAAACAGGACAGATTATGTTGTACTCCCTCCGTTCCGAAATATAAGACCTTTTAGAGTTTTGACTATAGACTACATACGGAGTAAAATGAGTGAATCTACACTCTAAAATATGACTACATACATCCGTATGTAGTATATAGTGGAATCTCTAAGAGGTCTTATATTTAGGAACGGAGGGAGTAGATTATAGAAACTAGATGGACAGATTATTAAAAACTCACAATCTACTCTACCCCAGATAAAACCAGATTATGGATTGCTAATGACCCATTATCCTTGTAAAGTTGGAGGTAATTACTAATTTCTGCCACCGCCACGACCTTCCTTTTCTCCTCAGCGCGCGCACAGGGCAGATAGGTCATTATGCAATGTAAAAATCTGGATTACAGTTTATATAATCTGGCCTCCAAACATGCCCACATAGATTATTTTTATAAACCTGATTATATAATCTATCTTCATAATCCAGATTATCATAATCTGTTGTGATTCCAAACAGGGCCTAAGCCAATTGTACCATGGGCGAGATTATGGAAACTTCCAGTTACTAGACCTACTGGCTACCACAGTAACTGGTTTCAGGGTTGGGATTCTAGACCTTTGATTAACAGTGCAGCTTTAGGTAATAGCTTTTCAGTTATCTGTGCCGCTGACTATCAGCAGCCTACATCAAGACAACTCATAACTGACACACATAGGCCACTGTCCTGAATCATTTCTGAGGAGCTTGGTCATTTCTATTCTATGTGAACTCAAGGCCCATAGTACTCCCTCCGGTCCTTTTTACTCCGCATATTAGATTTGGATCAAGTCAAACTTTACAAAGTTTGACCAAATATATATTGAAAAATATCAACATCTACAATACCAAATATACATATCATGAAACTACCTTTCGTAATGAATCTGACAATATTAATTTGGCATTGTGAATGTTGATACATGTTTCTATAAATTTGGTCAAAGTAGAGATACTTTGACTTCAAACAAAGCTAATATGCAGACTAAAAAGGACCGGAGGGAGTAATTATTATGACGCCAAAGTGCTCGGTTTGCTGCCACACTTGAGTTGGGCAAATTTGACTTCCTTAGGTGACCATTGGTTCGCACCAAAGACTGAACGTCACACTGTTTAGCAACTTGTCCCAGTCAAATATTCTTGCCCAACTTTCGCTTAACTTGTGGCGACCAATTTACTCACCACAAAATGAAAGGCTTGCCACACGTCGGCAAGAAAATTGTTCGCGGAAATTATAGTATTGAACCAAGCATGCCCATACAGATCAGGAAGAATGTTTCTCTGGGTGCTTTAATGCTAACACAGATTTACTTGCAATTGAGTAATACTTCAAGGCTTCAAGTCAATGAAGCATTGCAACCTCAACTAAGATCAACAGTTTATAGGCTCTATAGTCTGCAGAACTAGGAATGAATTACCTGAATCAAAGGCATTAAAGTAGGAAGAATGTCGTCCCCAAAAACATTAGAAAGGACATCCAACCCAGCAGCGCTGCATTTCCTCAAGTTCCAAGCATTTACAGCATCATCATCATCCTGTCCATATGGCCATTAAATTTTGCAGCTTCAAATTAACAAGTAGGCAAAATAAGTAATTAGGCTGCTTAAAAATAATCAATGTCTCTAAACTCACATCATCTTCTCCATTTTCAGATCCATGCAGTCGGGAGGCATGGAATCGGGGCTTCAAATCCTGTTACAGAATCATCTATAAGAAACAAAAAAGGCAGAAGTAATAAAGATGTACAACTTATGATGAGGGCTACAGTAACTGTAAGCTTACTGCCACCCTCCATTTCAAGACTGTTAATTTAAATTTACAGCTAGGGAGATTACAACATGCATGCTAAACAACCATTGCATTATTCTTAACATGCTATTTGCAAATACTACCAGAAGTAACTAACTTCTATGTGTTTCACAGTTCAAAATTAAAGGACTAAGTTCAATCCATTACAGCATTATACTGACCAAAAACACAAGTCTCATCCAAAATATAGTTTACAGATTACACATGAATAGAGCCAACCATTTAATCTAGCAGCTACCATTTTAAACATATAATTACAGATTACACGTGCACGGAGCCAACCATTTAATCACTGAAACATATAATTACAGAAATAGAAAAAGTAGCCAACCTGGTCCCTATCCGGAAAGGATTCGTCTTCCTGAAAACGCATAATATTTATCAGGCATGCCACTATCACACAATATCCAGCTGAGACATGCAGGATATAAAGAAATTTACCACACCTCAGCATCAGCAAGTGATTCATCATCGTCAGTGTAGACCATGTTCGACACCAAAGTCTAGGAAATAAATACAAGGGGAAGATATTAGAACTGTAAACAGGCCAAAGATTAAGTAGCATTAGCTTATACAAGGCAAATCATATACTGGTATTAAGCGTGGCAAGAACTCCCGCAGTCCTTCAGGGGGCATGCTAACATCACAATACGCTGACCTGAAAATGTTTACTTATAGTTAGTCCTCTAATAATTCAACACAACCAGTCAGTAATGTCATCAGTGGCTCATAGATAGACATGAGCACCAATCAGATGTAAAAATATTATAGTACGAAATTTGAAATTGACATGTTAAATTTACCATGTTGACAGAACGCATACCAGAATTCACAAGCCTCCAGAGCAACTTCATCATCTGAATCTTTGTTAGCTTGCAGGATCAATTCAGTAACATTCTTCAAATGTGGCTGCAGTTTTGCTATTAATTGTCAGATTCGGCATAAGCAACTGAGTTATCTGGCTACAAATTACATGGCCACAGCAGCAAATGTAATCTAAATGGGTATCAAAGAACATAATAAATTACCTCCAAAATTGATGGCCGCACTTCAACGAGCTGAACCCAGGCCGAGCAAACCTAGTAAAGAAACAAACAGGGAGAGCAATCAAGACAAAAATGCAATTGAACAACTAAACTACACTAAGCAGTACCCATAAACCCTCATTATTAGCAGTTGTGGACAAGTCGGCTACGTCCAGATCTCTACCAGCATAATAGGAATCTACTATGCAATAGTTGCATTTATAGCATTTGAACCTTTATCAGTACAAGTATACAAGATTGCAAAGAAAAAGTGCATGGGTGCACGTGTAAATCATTAAAACTAAATACCAGCTTCCGGACATCCGCTGAAGGATCCTTCACAAGGACGAATAAGCCCTGCAGGTACTGATCCATGGCCATATACAATGCCTGCAAATAAATCGAAATGTTAGACACAAAAAGTGCAGGATTAGATAGACATGTAGGGAGGGGCTCATACCGACGGCATCACCACGATATACTGGTTGATGCAGCCCAGTGAGAGTTTTCGAAGACTTGCATGTGGGGACTGGAAAAACTGAAAAAGCAACCGTATTTGCTGTGTTAGAGGAAAATCATGTGGGCGTGTTAAACTAGAGCATACAAACATGTGCGCCACAGAGGCGTGCTTAGTCAAAATATACAGGCGGCAACTTCAACAATTACAGAGTGTACAAGTGAAAGTGCACACCCTCTACTTCATTACTCCCTTCCTTCCTAAATATAGGTCTTTGTAGAGATTTCACTATGGACTACATACGAAGCAAAATGAGTGAATCTACACTCTAAAATATGTCTATATACATCCGTATGCAGTCCTTAGTGAAATCTCTAGAAAGACTTATATTTAGGAACGGAGGGAGTAGTTGATAACTATAGACGGAACACAAACCTGCAGCATCCGTGGCATAAATACATTAATTGGTCGTTCGGACAAACCAGGAACATCAACATCTAGCTCTTCAGGAACATCTTCGCATATCTGCCAGCAGAAACAAAAGCAAGCTTCTGAGCATGCTAATTGTGTTCATAAGTTAGCACATACGATTTATACTGCTAGTGGGACTTCCCTAAATGTGGACATTTAAGAAAGTTCATTCTTTTCTCAAGATGTACATTGTCTGACGAAGTGAACATGTAGATCATATGTCAGAGTATATCTAATTATGCGCTCACGAAAAAGGGCAAGGTTTTTGGGTCTGGAAATAACTATAAGTGCACAAAGTATTTTTTGCATAGCATAGATCGACATGGTTTGGGACCATAGTTTAGAGATTTCATTTAATATACCAATGTAAACATGCAAATTGTTCAGAAATTTCAAAACATGAAAGTGGGCAAAAGCAACCATGTGTGCATCCACCAATGCATTTCCGACTTCCCTCAAGCTATAGCTGCAAGCCTGCAACTAGTGGTAGTTTTCTATGCCCAGAACTACAGATTAGAATTCAAGCTCAAATATAGAAGGAGTGATGCATTGTACCTTGTAGATAGCATCCATAGCACCTTCCATATGATCCAGGTCATTACTGTCCAAACATTGATGTAGGGCCTGAAATAACTCGATCCATCCAGCAACTCCAACAATTTGAAAAAGTACACTGATAACTGTTCCAACTGTGGACCTAATTGCCCTGTTATTTGCCCCTATACATGGCAATAACTCCGATTTGATGTATTGCTGCGATGAAGGGGGCATGGAAACAAAGGCCGCTCGCAGATTGTTTTTCAATAGAAGACCGGCAGCTTGCCGTACTTCAAAAGATTTTCCCTGATGTCAGCAAGAAACATATACAGTATCTGGATTAACAATCATAACCATGTCAGGAATTCAAGACCAAGATTAACTGCAGATCTAGGCCGACAATCAACAGACTTGCTGAAAGCTAAATCTACATGAGATGTGAACCCGTATAAAAAAGGATAAAATGTTGTTTGGAAAAAAAATCTAACAAAAAAGGAAACCTTGTTTTCTCGTCTTAACTGTTTTTAGAGTCTTCTCATCCTAACTTGGTGCTTTCATTAAACATATAACATGCCAGAAGCAGAGAGATATGATACAGTTAATTGCTTATAATATATTTATATGCCTGAGTTGCTATCTGATCAAAAATTAAATTTGGCAATAGCATTACATGTGCAATGTGCCAATTTCACAGATATGAAAGTTACATGGTAGATCCTATTCAAGAAATTATTTCTTCAATGGTACCCAAGACCACGTTATCATTGCAGACATGAAGTCCTTGAAGCATGACAGATAGCTTCAATTCTATCTGTAGCTCTAACTAGAACGCGAGAGCAGTGTTCTAAATATTGGTTAACCCACCTTTGAGCACATATGGTGCTGCTGGAGCCCAACAATAAGTCAAACCTCAATAACAATACATATACAGAATATAAACCAAGCAACTAAGTGGGTAGGTGACCCATATTGCATTAGTTTGTGCCCTAACCATCAAGTTTCCAGGTGATGTTTTTCAGGAACCATGTGCCTTTTATTCATTCACCATTCATATGATGATCTGATTGTCCATCAATAAATTATATGCGTCTGCAGTTCAGAGAGCATTCCAGTGTGAATGAAGTCACTGTACTGGAAGGTGCAAACGACACGAAAACTAACACCCCGGATACTCGGTATGAGCCAAAACAACTTTCCCAAGAGCGAACGCAT
This sequence comes from Hordeum vulgare subsp. vulgare, assembly GCF_904849725.1. Lineage (NCBI taxonomy): Eukaryota > Viridiplantae > Streptophyta > Magnoliopsida > Poales > Poaceae > Hordeum > Hordeum vulgare. The sequence goes on along the minus strand of NC_058519.1, from coordinate 661,738,974 downwards.
CACGCTTGTCGCAGAACCCCAATCGAACCCGGAGCCGTAGCAGCGCGACAAATTAACCACCAGACACATTCGTTCGCACGGCACGAAACCCTCGCTGATTGGTTCCAGGGATTCATCTGGCCACACCCGTTGAAACCATGCAGGCAATGCACAAACTGAAACTCCATATGGAACCATCAAATCTATGTAGCAGCCAAGCAGATGCACTCAGCATTCGCCTCCAAAACCCCAGATGCTATTGGCATTCCGTCCCACAATCCGAGCTCTATCCCACCAATCAGACATTGCAAGAGACCTAGCAGCGCGATTTCAGATCGAAACAGGCAGCACGCGGTGGGTGGACCCCGTTATTATCCAGTCCATGGAGCATCGGAGGGCGGGTTGAAGTAAAACCCTAGCGCGACGGGCGACGGGGAGAAGGCGGGAGGGCGGATGAGTGGGCGTTTGTTACCTGTCCTCTGGCGAGGAGGAAGACGAGGTAGTTGTTGAAGTCGGGGAACTGGGCGTAGTGCTGGAGCTGCTGCCAGATGCGGGCCTGGTCCGAGTTGGGGGAGATGTGCGCCTCCAGCACCGCGCAGATCTCGCGCAGCCCCTCCTCCTGCGGCTGCCACAGCGCGGTCGCCGCCGCGGTCGCCATCGCCTCGACTGCTGGAGCGCGCCGGGGTTGGGTGGGTGGGTTGGGTGGTGGAGGGAGAGCGGGAGCTCCGGGCGATGGGTCGGCGGCCGGCGCGTCGGAGAGGAGGGGAGGGGACGGATGAATCGGCGGCGGCGGCGGCGGCGGCGGCGGCGGGAGGCGGAGGGGAATCGATCGTCCAACCAAAGCGGGCCAAGTACTAGTGCTGGAGAGGGGAGCAGCACAAGGAAAGGAAGGGAGGTAAGTTTATAGATAGGATCTTTGCTTCTTCTCATTTTGCTCTTTTCTTCTTGCCCTTGTTGTGGTTGTTTGGGCTTTTTTGGAGGGGTTTGGTGCAAATGTGTGTCATCATTATCATTATTGTGGCAAATTAAGGTTGGACATGCTTAGTCAAAAGCATCTCCTCCAAGCTTCCCATGTTAGGTTCTTTTAGTAATCTCAATGTTAAAAATGGCATCTTCAAGCTAATTGTACATTCAGGTTAGGAGTATTCACACATTTTGATATTTTAAAAGAAACATTGTTTAATCATTTCGTGTTGAATAAATAAATTATCAGATGCCAACATTTATATTAAAACTCTTGTTTTGCGCTTTTGGGGGCCTTCGGGCCAAAATTTGGAGCCCAAGCCTCACGGAAAGACCGAAAGCTTTGTGCGATATGGTATGATTTCAAAGTTGGCGAGACATTCAATTCATTTTTCCCTCACCATTGGATGGATATGCCCTCTCGCCAGACCGAATAAGGGATGGGGGAGCGGGGGTGAATCGGTGGCGACGGTGAAGGGAATCGATCGTCCAACCAAACCAGGCCAAGTAGTTTTAGAGAGCAGCGGAGGGGGCGCATGAAGTGCAGCCTTATAGTTAGGATCTTTCTTTCTTCCAAGTTTACTATTTTCTTGCCCTTGTTGTGATTGTTTGGACTTTTTGGGGGAAGAGAGGAGGTCTGGTGTAAATGTGTGCCATCATAATTGTGGCAAGTTATAGTTCTACCATATGCTCACTCAAAAGTAGCTATCTTAAAGCTACTTGTGATTTTTTCACATGTAAGGTACCAATCTCTAAAGAGCAATGTAGATATCAAAATCTTTTGTGATTTTTTCACATGTAATCCAAGTTCATAGGTGCTCTCCGATTCGTGTCCCTTCACAATCAAATGGACTCCCGCTCTCGCTCATATTTCATACATCTCTAACTCACCGCTCAGATCATGTATACCGTCCTCCCCCCTTCCCGTATCTCGCATGGCGTCAACACTATGGTTTGATATTTTGCTTCTGGATTCTTATTTCCTATCAAAACCACACATTTTTGGGCTTTGGGGCTGAAATCTAAAGCTTAGTCGAGGCTAGCTTGACCATCGAGCAAGGCTTTCCACCTGAAGATTAGTGGAGAGGCAGAAGCTTATGTGAAAACTACAACAAGCTCTCCCCCCCCCCCCCGGCATTCAGATGCATGTATGTTATCGCCCATACGATCATACCCCTTAGTCTCGCTCACATATTTTTCATGTGAAACTGCTCTAATCCAACCATAGTGAATCATCTACCATATCTCATTGTCGTCGGCTCCAGCTCTAGCTCTTCCTCCTCACCCATCGTGCATCGGACATAATCTCTGGAGCCCTAGCAGCCCAAAAAACACATGTAAGGGCATCTCCAGTGCTGACCCACAATTTTGATCTAGTATTTGTCCGCCGAGAGGGGGGTAGTCTGTGAACACGTATGCAGGAGGCGGGCATACAATGCTACCCTTATATATCTGTATGGTAATGATGCATTTGAAATTAAAAAAATCCTACGCATACGCAAGATCTATCCATGAAGATGCATAACTACGAGAGGGGAAGTGTATCTACATACCCTTGTAGATCGCTAAGTGGAAGCATATATAACGCGATTGATGTAGTCGTACTCTTCACGATCCAATCGTGATCTAATCTGATCCAGCACTAAATGGATGACGCCTCCGCGTTCAGCACACGTGCGGCTCGATGACGTTTCCGCCTCCTCGATCCAGCGAGTGAGGACGGAGTAGTAGATGGGTTCTCAACCAGCACGACAGCATGGTGGAGATGATGTTGGACCAGTGCCAGCAGGGCTTCGCCAAGTGCTACTAGAACTGCGAACGAAGGAGCAACGGAGCAACGAGAGAGAGGGGCGCCAAGGGCTTGGTGTGTGCTCTTGGGGTGCCCTCTCCCCTCTATATATAGGTGGAGGGGTGTGGGGAACAACCCCTCCAAACCCTATGGCACAACAAATGGGAAGGAGGTGGAATCCTAGTCCTCCTCCTTCCCTTCCATATAAAGGTGGACTTTCGACCTCTCCCAAGCCACATGGGCCTTAACGGACTTGTGTGCCTGGCCCAATAAGGCCACCCCCCGAGCTCATGCTAGCCCTTGGGACGTGGTGGAACACTTGGTGGACTTCCGGACTCCTCCGAAAGTTTCTGAATCCTTCTCGAAGCTTTCCGGTATAATACCGAAAAACTCGAAACTTTTCCTGTAGCCAAAATATGACTTCCTGTATATAAATATTTACCTCTAAAACATTCCAGAGCTCCTTGTGTCGTCCGGGATATCATTCGGGACTCCGAACAACATTCGGTCACCAACATACATAACCCAATAATACTATATCGTCATCGAACGTTAAGCGTGCGGACCCTATGGGTTCGAGAATAATGTAGACATGACCGAGACACCTCTTCGATCAATAACCAATAAAGGGACCTGGATGCCCATATTATTTTCTACATATTCCACGAAGATCTTTATCGGTCGACCCGCGATGTCAAGGATTCAGTCAATCCTGTATGCAGTTTCCTTTGTCCATCGGTATGTTACTTGCCCGAGATTCGATCGTCGGTCTCCATACCTGGTTCAATATCGTTACTGGCAAGTCTCTTTACTCGTTCTTTATTACAAGATATCGTGGCTAACTCTCTAGTCACATTGCTTGCAAGCTTCTTATGATGTTGTATTACCAAGAGGGACACAGATATACCTCTCTGTTACACGGAGTGACAAATCCCAGTCTCGATCCATGCCAACACAAAAGACACCCTTGGAGATACATGCAGAGTACCTTTATGATCACCTAGTTGTGAAGTGACGTTTGATACATACAAGGCATTCCTTCGGTGTCAGGTGATAACCCACAAGTATATGAGATCGCGATAGTTTTCGAGGGTAGAGTATTCAACCCAAAATTATAGATTCGACACAAGGAGAGCCAAAGAATATTTGCACGTATTAACAGCTGAGTTGTCAATTCAACCACACCTGGAGATTTAGTATCTGAAGTACAGTGATCATTAGCACAATAATATGGTAGTTTTGATAGCAGTGGTAGCAGTAGCAGCAGTAAGGGTAACAGTAGCATCAGTAACAGTAACAATGGTAGCAATTTTGTAGCAGTTGTAATAGGAGTAGCAACAGTAGGAACTTAGCAAACACAATATGTGGAAAACTCGTAGGCACTAGATCGGTGATATTGCTGGATAATATTCATCATATAACAGTCACAACATAGGGCGACACAGAACTAGCTCTCGTTCATCGATATAATGTAAGCATTTATTACGTAAATAATCATACATGCTTATGGAAAATAACTTGCATGCCATCTTTTATCCTACCCTCCTGTGGAAACGGGGACAATAAGGAAACTAAGGGATATTAAGGCCTCCTTTTAATAGAGAACCGGAACAAAGCATTAACACATAGTAAATACATGAACTACTTATACTACAGTAATCATCGGAAAGAATCCCAATTACAGTCACCTTGGGGTATGCGGATCCTAACATGTAGTAGGTGCATATAACTTGCAAGATCAGATCAAGAACGTAGATATAAATAGTGAAAACATAAACGGTTCAGATCTGAAATCATGTCACTCGGGCCCTAGTGACAAGCATTAAGCATACCAAAGTCATAGCAATATCTATCTCCGAACAAAGTGGATACTATGGATCAAGCCCTAACAAAACTAACTCGGTTACATGATGAATCTCATCGAGCTCTTCATCGACCAGCAAGTCGGCGAAGGGAGTACTCACTCCCGATGGAGAGCATCATGGAATTGGCGGTGGAGGAGGGTTGGTGATGACGAAGACCGAAGATTCCCCTCTCCGGAGCCCCAAATGGACTCCAAATTAGGCTCCCGATGAACAACGGGAGGTGGCGGCGGCTCCGTACCGTGAAACATGATGAAACTTCCTTTCTTATTTTTTTTCTTCGAAAATAGGATTTTATAGCGTTGGGATTAGGGTCAGCCGAGCCACGTGAGCCCCACTAGACACCAGGTCGCACTAGGCCCGTGCTAGGGGGGCTCGCGCACCTTGATGTCTATTGGGCGCCTGTGGGCTGTGGCCTCCCCTCTTGTGGGTCTTGGTTCTAGTATTTTTCATTTATTTCAGAAAAAAAGCTCCAAGAAGTTTCGTTCCATTCCAAAAACTTTTATTTCTGCACAAAACAAGGCCATGGTAGTTCTGTTGAAAACAGCGTCAGTTCGGGTTAGTTTCACTCAAATCATACAAATTACAGTCTAAAACAAGAGCAAAAGAATTAGGAAAAGTAGATACGATGGAGACGTACCATGAGGGAGTTGCATGATCTCATGGTCTTAGAAACATATATACTTGACATGAAGAAAGCAATAGTAATAAACTAAGTGATACGATCAAATGGTATGCTTACGGTTGGGTCTTACCATCACATCATTCTTTTAATGATGTGATTCCATTATCAAATGACAACTCATGTCTATGATTAGGAAACCTTAACCATCTTTGATCAACGAGCTAGTCAAGTAGAAACTCATTAGGGACACGTGTTGTTCATATATCCACACATGTATTTAAGTTTTCGTGTCAATGCAATTCTAGCATGGATAATGAACGATTATCATGAACAAGGAAATATGATAATAACAACTTTGTTATTGCCTCTATGACATATTTCCAACAATATCCAAGCCATTTTTTATAGTCTGCACATTCAAATAGCCCCATACATAGTCTAAATAGTTCAAACATTCAAATGCAGCAATAGTTCAAGTTTAAAAAGTTCAAATATTATTACACTCCAACATTGTTGTCCCCCTTAACCGCTCATAGATGTTCAATCAAATCCTCTTTGAGTTGCTCGATGCTGAATTTGTTGATGCATTTGAAGAAACTCTTCAAACGTGGTCGGATTTTGGTGGGGAAGTTTGATAGAATCACTCATGTTCTCAAATTCAAGATGTGTGGCAGCATCCTCACCCTATCCTCCAGGATCATGTTATGCATGATCACACAACAAGTCATCACCTCCCATAAGTTCTCCGGGTCCCATTGTTTAGCAGGTCACGGACAAGTGCAAAACGTGTGTGCACAACTCCAAAAGCCCTCTCAACATCATTTGGAGCTCCTTCTTGTCGTTGGGAAAATTGAAACTTTTTTCTGGCCAATTGGGTTAGAGATGATGTTCATAAAGGTAACCCAAGGAGGATAGATTTCATCAACCACATAGTAGCCAATGTTGTACTCATGCCCATTGGCGAAGGAGGAGTTTTTCGTTTAGTCGTACTAGCAAACAATGGTGATCGTTGCAACACATTGATGCCATTGTGAGACCCGGACATGTCAAAGAAAGTGTGTCAAATCCAAAGATCATCTAATGCACCTGCCTCAAGAATGATGGTGGTCTTCTTAACATGATCCTGATATGACCTTGTAAAACTTTCAGGCGGTTCTTTCATTTCCAATGCATGCAGTCAAGTGACCCAAGCAAACCTGACGAACATGTTGCTTCCGAGATTGCCAATAGCCTCTCAGTGTCTGCCCCAATTGGTTTTCTTAGGTACGGAGGTCCAAACACCTCCACCACGACAGATGCAAACCTGACCATGCATCTTTGCATGTGCTCTAGGACATCCGTAGGTATTCGTCCTACGAATCAGGAGTCGTGCCATATGCAAGCATCCTAGTGTGGTCGTGCACTTCTCATAACCAAAGAACCCAAACGTTCCCACATTGTCCTTCTTCGAGACGAAGTAGTCATCTAATGATGGGCGCCATCGTAGAGACGATTGATGATATTTTTGCGCATCCGAAAGCGATGGAGAAAATTGCCAGTGAAGAAGGCATCGGGGGCAAATTAGTCATCCACCAGCGTTAAATGGTCGCCCCCCTCGGTTGCGATTGAGCACTCGATGACCCTTGATTGATCTCTTGAAATTCAGAACATGCTCCTTTGCATGCTCCGCGTGTGCAAGCATCGGATGCATCATCGCCGTCTCAACTGTGTTGTCCTCCTCGTCGGATGAGCCGCGAGACGACTCAACATAGTGCTTGTATATGTACTCCACATCGGAATCTATTGCATGAAAGAAGAAGGGGCAAAAATATTTAGCTCAGGCAATTCAGTGAATAGTTGCGGGGCATGGTGAGCATCGTAGGAGCGGACAGTGCGTGCGCGACGGAGGAGAAGCGACGTGGAACCCGTGTGTACCGTCGGAGGTGACAGAGTCATCGAATTCCGACACGGATGCGATGTGATGGCCGGAGTGGTGAAGCAACGGCGAAGACAAGAGAGAAAGACTCTAGGAGAGAAAATAGGAGGATGGAGGTGCGGGGTCCGAGAGGGGTTTTGGGTGGGTCGGGGTATTGGAGTCTTATATGGCTATTGTGCGGACTCCCTCGAAGGCCTCCATCTCATGTTCACTGGAGAAAAAAATGTCTGAAACGTTCGACGGACTGATATAAACCCACCTTGAATGACACCATCCGTGTGGAGAGTATTGTCTGAACGGTTAAGGACGGTTTGAGGGACCGCTTTAGTGTTACCATAAGTATAATCAACTGAGTATAATATGTAACTTTCAAAAAAAAAACTGAGTATAATATGGTCCACGGAGCTGTAAGCCAAAATCCCGCTAGTTGAACGTTGAGTGGGTCGAGAATAAAGTTGAAGTATAGTCTTGATCGTGCACGCAACAACAAAACAGCTCATTTTGATGCAACCATTTATATTCATCACGTTGGACAGACAGTGTCGATGCTCCACGTGGTGAGAACCAGCTGGCGTCCATCCTGGCTCCGCCGTGAAGGTGTCAACTTCAGTCACTGGCGTCCATGTGAAAATAAATGAATAAAAGTTACTGCTGGCTGGCCCTTTCTTTCTTTACTCTTTTCACTGTCACTGCACTTTGATTGTAGATTCCCGTCCCAAGAGAGAATGTCAAGGTCTGGCTGTCAAATTGACAGTGTCTTCTCTCGCAAATCACACCGGGCAAGTGAGTTAGTAGCAGTAAAAACACACTAATCATGGTAAGTCATCGAGTAGTTGAAGGGCAGCTTGACATGCATGGTGGCATGATTGATGGCGGTGGGCAGACCCAGACCCAGACCCAGTTGGATGGATGGATGATTGCTGGTGGCTTTTCCGACTCGCGCCATCATTAATTCACAGCCGTCGAAAGGCACTGCCCAATTCGTGCAAGATCATGCTACTACTACTACTTCTTTCTGGTTAAAAAAAACAGTAATAAAGCAGACCCACGACGCACGTCTTGATGAATAGAAGAGGGTACACTTTACTTAAATCCACCAACAAGTTAGCAGCAGTACACGAGCGAGTCATCAAAAGTAACAGCGGGTGAAGAAAGGAGATGATCTGATTCTGGAGGCGGTCACAGTTTTTGATTCTCCCATCTTCTTGTCCTCATAATCATAATCCACCTGTGCCAACCCTTTCACTCGCAGGGACAAGGCACCACCAAATGTCCGTGGATATGTCCCGGACATGTCCGGACAGGATAGGGGAAAGAAAAAGAATCATCCAACTCTATCCTCAAAAATGTCCCAAGGAGAGAAAAGGGACCACACCGTTGCTTTTGGTTGGACATGAGAATGTCCGGACTCCTGCAAATATCCAACAAGTTGCTTCCCCTTCATTTCTTTTTATTTGACATATAACTTTTGTCTAAAGTTAAAATATCTCTATTTTCATTAAACTTAAAGAAAAGAAAGTATCACATTCACGTTGCCAAAATCAATATCATTATATTCTTTATGGGTTGTAGTTTCATGTTCTATATATTCAGTATTGCAGATGTTTATATTTTTAAATATAAATTTGGTTAAATTTCGTAAACTTTGACTTAACACAAATCATATACCTGGAATAAAGAAAATGAAGGTAGTACAAAAAAGGACATGTGGACAGATCCATGGACATTTATGGGACTTCGTTGGATGAAAAAACGACCCACACACGTTGTTTAAATATACGCGGTCACTTTAAGACTATCTCCACTCCTATAAAAGAGCGAGTTGGTGGTGATGGTCTGCCTGCCTTCGTGTCATTGACCCCGTCCGATCTAAAATGGATGGCTAAGATTGAGATCCGCTTGCGCTTTTGCAAAAACACCCTGTGCTCAGCCATAATTTTCGATAAGGGACATCCCATACACAACACCACGTGGTGCTCGATAGTTCCAACGGTCTGGAATTCTCAGGTAAAAAAACAGGTCGGAGTCCTTTCTCCTTCTCTGGAGAAAATACAAAGTCTTCTAGACCCCTCCCAAATTCCTCCCGACGGACCCTCCCCTCTCTTTAGACAATCGGAGTTGAATCGAGTCCCTTGTCGCCGCCTGCGTTCTATGTCCCGACGGCAGGCACCGCCGCATCGGCCCCCCTGCTCGACCGCGTCGGCTCTCCTCCAGCCTGTGACCGAGGGTCGCATGGTGGGTTGCGCCGGCCTGTCCCACTGCCCCCTCGCCACCATGGGCCCGAGGCCCACGAGGTGAGGCATCCTCCCCTCCTCGCTTGGCAAGGAAGCTCGAGAAGAAGCCCCGGGACAACCCTTTTACTCACAGGGACAAGGTACCACCAAGGGGTTGTTTGGTTGGAGACTAGTGGCGCCACATTTGTTTAGCCGCACTTGCCGTGTGCCACGGAGTGTGGCTTTATCATTCTTTCATTACTGACCGATTTGGAGTTAGATGTAATCATGGATTCAATTGCCAAATATGTGAACTATTAGCTATTGCGAAATGCTCCCTGTCCCTAGCGGACACCTCGATATAGGATGCAGGCTGAGGTGGTGTTTATTTCCAAGGGACTAGACTCTTTTTTAGTCCCAGGGACTAAAGAAAAAAATCCCTCCAATAGAGTCTTTTTTTAGTCTCTTAAGAAAAAGTCCCTCCTATTTCTTTACCTAGGAACTAAAAAGGACTTTTTAGTCTAGTCCCTAGGTAAGGGAGAACAACAAGCACTAGTGGGGACGGGGCCTTTAGCCCCGACCCGTAAGGGGCTTTAGTCCCGGTTCACCAACCGTGACTAAAGGGGCGGGGCTAAAGGCCTAACCTTTAGTCCCGGCCCTGTTACAAGCCGGGACTAAAGGTGCTCCACGTGGGCGCCTCGTAGCGCCCCAGGGGCAGGACCTTTAGTCCCGGTTCGTTACACGGGCCGAGACTAAAGAGTTTCAGATTTTGCTTATTTTTGGGTTTTATTTTGAATGAAATTATTTTTGGGTTTTAGGGTTTTAGGGTTTAGGTGTTCGGGAGATTAACGTGATGCCTCGTTTGGTGTTCGGGAATTAGTTTTCATATAATTTAAATAGAAATAATTATGCATATATATATATATAAGATTAACTTATCTTACAAGCGAGCATATATATACAATTATATGGAGATCTGAATTATCGGGACTAGAACCCGTCTATTCGATTACATGGACGAACATCAGTAATGGCCCCTAGCTACACTAAATCGTCCTTTGTCATCTATAGCTTCCGTCCTCAGAAAGGTCGCAAGCTCCTCTGCAACAGCAATCACGCGTTGCTCTGGTAGGACATTCGTCCTCATGGCCGTGTACTATATAAGAAGAGGAGATGAATATGAATATCAATCATGATAACAAAGAATGACGGGTAAAAATAGAGGTGTGAATGTTCATTGCTTACGTCGAATCTGTGATCCTTGTGCTCAGAGGTAAACGTGCGAATGGTCTGGCAAACATAGTATCCGCATAGATGCGTTCCCCGTGGCTGCTGGTCACACTTTACGAGAATAGAATATATATAATCAAAATAATAATCTAGCATCATAAATGTATTGAAAATAGAAGTATATCATACTACTACTTACCTGAGCCGCTCTAAAGGTCAGCTTCTCAGGAAAGTTACCGGGAGTCACGCACTTGAACCGCTTCCAAACCCTGCCCGACAAGGATAATGATTTGCTAAGTTTTTCATTAATTGATATATCAGAAAATCATCGAAAGAGACCGATAGAGCGCAAAAATGATTGAAATTACCCTTGGAGCATGTCCTGCAGGCTTTGGAACTGTTCCAAGGGTCTCGATAATGGGTCGAAGGCATCAACTCTTCCCTTATCAATTTGAATGTCCAACAGAATCCAATGGAAGCTGCACATGTATATATATATATATCAGTTACTTATCAATTACACTTATAAGTGAATGGACACAACAGAGTAAAGACCCTCACCTGAAGTTGTATGGAAACAGTATGTGGTCACATAAATTTTGATCTGTTAGAAACCTTAGAAGGTTTTCCTCCGTCTCCTTGGGTTTATCAGTTAGCGTCACTATATGTATTTTATCTGGATCAATAAACCCAATATTTAGGATGCTCTTACTTTTACAATCCAGAATCTTCATTCTGCATAATAGAGTACAAGTTATATATAGACAATGAATTGAAATAACTAAACAAGTTATATGTAGACAACGAATTGAAAAACTTACACACAATAGCAACTCATAAGCGATTTGTCGAGGGTGTCGCCATTGTACATCTGGAAGATTTCATCAAAGTCGATATGGATTTCTTCGGGGCAGCCGTAGTACTCCCGTGGGACACTCAGCACGATCATCATTCTCCCATTCTTTGATTCACTTAAGTACCATGTATGCAAGTAACGCATATTTGTTGGGAGATCATCTTTGCTGACCAAAGGCTCTCCCATGACAAACTGTGGCTTAGGGGCTACCACAGCCTTGGGTAACCTGTCCTCTTGGGAAGCCAGAACATCTTCAACCGAGACACCCCATTGAGCCACCCAGTCCTTTGCTATTCAAAAGCTTGCCCCTGCACCGTAGGGGGAACATTCTCGGTTAACACCTTGAGGGGTGGGATCGACTGTTTGGCCTGTTGTCCAAGCTGAGGAACGTCTGATTTTTTCTTGCTTGTAGTTGAACTTGATTTGCTCCCACTTGCACTTGCACATGATCTGCTCTTTTTCAATTCCTTCTGCAATGTGTGTGTATAGTCATCAGGCTTATGGTGTAAGTCATACTGTGATGGAAGGGTCGTGAAGTATTTTGCCCATGCTATTTGCTTCTCGGTGTATTCCGCGCGGGGCTCAGGTTCCTTCTTTTTCATCTGTGCATCATGATGTTCCTTTGCTATCCTGGCGTTTTCCTCGGGGGTACGATCATAAGGTCTGATAGGAAGATTAGCATGAGGTACCTTTGGGAGGGGCGACCGTTTGCGCTTTGGGGGGCTCCGTCGCTTAGAAATCATCGGCGGAGCGTTCTTGGTGGCACGCTTCCGCTTAGTATCCTGTGCGGGCGGCGGCGGAGACGGACGACCCAAGTCCGGCGGCGGTGATCGAGATGGACTCGTGTTGTGCTGGCCGACGTCATGTGGAGGGCTTGGAGGTAATGGAGGTGTAGGTGACCTGCGACGACTCGGAGGCGGTGTCGTCCTTGGGGCCGAGCCTGGAAACTTGATGTAGTTCTTGTCCCATAGGATGACTCCACCCAGTACTTCTCCGAGTGTCCTCTCATCTTCGGGTCCAGCTATGTCGAGCTCCATATCATGAAACCCCGCCATGATTTAATCCACCCCGACTTTAGCAAAGCCAGCTGGAATCTCACGGCCATGCCAGCGTGCATCAGGGCCAGAAGGTAAAGCTTGTCCGACGGCCACCTTCATGGATATGTTCTTGAATTTCTGATGGAGTTCACATGATGTTGACTCCTTGATTCCATCCACGGGGTAGCCGGGACCACCCTCTATCATTCTTCGTGCATCGTCGGGCGGGGCCTCAGATTCAGCCACGCTGCTTTTCCGCTTAGATGGGGCGCCGGTAATATCAAGTGCAGGATCTTCCTGGCGCGCTACTCCTCTAAGCTCATCAATCTGCTTCTGTTGCTCGTTAATCCTGGCAAGCAACTGGTTGAACTTGTCATTCTCCTCATCCTGCTGCCGCTTCTTTGCTCTCTCTCGGCTTCTGTAAGTGTCTTGGTCTCTGGCAAACCCAAGCCACCACGGGTAAGAAGGACCGAAGCCTCGCGTTCGTCCTCCATGTTTGTCATTGCCGAGGACCAGTGTGAGCAAATCTTTCTCTCTACTTGCAGTGAACTTTCTTTTTCCCTCCTTAATTTCTTTCACTATCATTTTCCAATTCTCCCTGGGTATCCTAAGACCGTCACTGCAGATGAGGTCCCCTGTTGTTTCGTCGTACGACCCACCATGCGCAAGGAACCAATTTCTTGCTCTCAATTCCCACTCATCACGGAGTGGTTCAGGTACGATGCCTTTATCTAGCAGATCTTGCTCTTTCTTATCCCACTTTGGGATGACAGTCTCATAGCCCCCTGGCCCCAGCTTGTGGTGATATTTATTTTTGTCGGCATTTATCTTGTTCTTTTCTGATAATGCCTGGGCATCTTTTGACTCCTTGTACTCTTGAAATGCCTTCCAGTGATTCGCCTGCTTGGCTAGATACCCCTCGAATACTGGCACTTTCTTTGTCTTCAGATAGTTTTTCCATAGCTTCTTCTTCCAGCTACGGAACAGTTCGGCCATCTTCTTTAGAGTCCACTACTTGACTTTGGACCTCAGTTTGTCTGCGGCGTCTTCATTCTCACATTCTGGCAGGTTGAAATGTGACATGAGATCATTCCAAAGATTATCTTTGTACCTTTCGGCGACATAGACACTATCAGCTGCCCCTTTGCACTTGTTCCACTCCCGAACGCTGATCGGGACGTGATCCCTAACGAGAACTCCGCATTGCTTCTTGAATGTGTCAGCAGCATTCTTAGGAAGCTTGGGTTCCCCCGTAGGCAATATCACCTCAAAGGTGTAATGCGTCCGTGCATCCAACTTTCTAGTCGGGACTCGTTTCGTAGGTTTGCTCGATGTGGAGGCCTAAGAGGGAGAAACATTCGTCAAATGAATGTATATGTATACAATATAGAGCTATCTTCAATATTTTTCACATATTACAAGTGATTGTCGAACTTCATATGTATACCTCGCCGGACTTTATTATTTCTTCATCGGCTTCTCCACCGGCTTCTCCATCAGTGGAGCTATCACCTTCTCTGTCATTGGACCTATCTCCTGCCCCATCGGCTTCATCTTCGTGTCGCTCGACCTCCATTCCAACGTCGGGGTTTAGATATGACGACGGAGATTCAGCTGGTTCAACGTCGGGGCCGTCTTTGATTATATCTTCGAGAAGTTCTTCCTCTTCGAGGTTCCTGATATGTGGATCCATAGTTCTGCAAAAAACGGATTCTCTTAACCTTTGTACCAAAAAAGAATTATTCTATCAGGAACTCCGTTCCAAAACAACTTTAGTCCCGGGTCGTGGCTCCACCCGGGACTCCTAGATTTCTGCATAGTATTCAAAGTAGGAGTACTTTTCTAATTTGAGCAGTCAATAAGCAAAACCAAATCGTAAAATAAAGTAGTATTCAAATTAGCATGCATTCAATTATAAGCAAATACATCATCTCTTTTGTCCGTACATCATCGAATATTATCACTAATACTCCTCGAATACTATCATACATATAGCATCACTGATACATCTAGAACCGTAGCGCCCGACGGGTATCGGCGCGGGCGGTGGACACCCAAAGAGAAGGAACCATCACAGGATCATAGCTCGAGTGAGATCCCCGAAGAACCTGCCCTCCAACGCAACCATGTAGCGACGGACGTGCTCATCCTCCTCGATGACACGGTGACGTACCACCTCCGCGGTGTCCGGAAGCCTCGACACCCTCACTGGCCCACGCGACCGCCACCAAACAAGGATCCGGTCAACGACGGGCTGGCTCCTCACCAACCTACGCCCCCCGGAAGGTAGCACCTCCCAATACCAGCCGGGCGGAGCCCAGTCCCGGACAGGGCCCCTCTGATCAATCAGGTGTCCTCCGCCGAGTCGACGACGAGGATGCAGGATAGGCATCGTAAAATGAACTAAAAAAATAAAATAGTTCTATTAATTTTCTTGCTAAAAATAAACTATTAACACTTAAGCATATACAATAGCAAAATTAAACTATTAACACTTAAGCATATACAGTAGCAAAATTAAGCAATAATCTAAAAAACACTATTAACACTTAAGCATATACACTATACAATATTTCTTCTTCTTATAACCCTAAACTAATTTTTCCTCTTCTTCTACTTCTTCTTCTACTTCTACTTCTCCTCTTCTTCTACTACTTCTCCTCTTCTCTTCTTCTACTTCTCCTCTCCTCCTCTTCTAATTTTTTCTCTTCTTCTACTTCTCCTCTTCTTCTATTTTTCCTCTTCTTCTCCTCTCCTCCTCTTCTTATTCTCCTTTTTCTTCTTTTCTTCTCCTCCTCTTCTTATTTTCCTTTTTCCTAATTCTAAATATTACTAACCCTAATAATCTAGCACAAACCTAATAACAATAGGAATTAAATGACAAAAAAAATATTTTTCTTCTTTTCTTCCCTTTTTCTTCCTTTCTTCTCCTTTTTCTTCTTTTCTTCTCCTTTTTCTTCTTTTCTTCTACTCGCCCGAGTGTTGGGGAGGAGGGGGCGGGGGGCTTACCGGCCGGAGGTGTCGACGGCGCGCGATGAGGAGGAGGGCGCGGCGCGCGGCGAGGAGGAGGGCGGCGCGCGGCGAGGAGCACGGCGGCGCGCGGTGAGGAGGGCGAGGCGACGAGGAGGACGGCGGCGACGAGGAGGATGACGGCGACGGCGAGGAGGACGGCAGGCGGCGACGAGCAGGACGGCGGGCAGCCTGACGGCGTCGTCGAGTTCGTCGCTGTGCCGCGCCGGGCAGGAGAACGAGAGGAAGAAGAAGAGAAATGGACGATTTGGGTTGGAATTTTTCGAAGTCCCGCTTATATAGGTGGATCTTTAGTCCCGGAGCGTGGCTCGAACCGGTACAAAAGACCCCCTTTAGTCCCGGGTGGAGCCACGACCCGGGACTAAAGGCCCTTTTTCGGGCAGACCAGAAGGCGGGAAGCAGGGGCCTTTAGTCCCGGTGCATGGCTCCACCCGGGACGTAAGGGGGTCTTTAGTCCCGGGGCGTGGCTCCACCCGGGACTAAAGCCCCTCCTCGGCTGCACGATAAGTTTAGTCCCACCTCGCCCAACGAGGGGGACTAACACTTGTTTATAAGCCCCGTCGCAACTTCTCCATCGAGCTCCTCTCTAAAGCAGGCTTACGGGCCTAAACTCACTGAAAATTGAAACTATGTTCGAAATTATGGAGAAAATTCAACCTGAATTCAAAGTGAGTTCACTTTGAATTTAGGTTGAATTTTCTTTATAAATTCTCATATAGTTTCAATTTTTTTTATTTTCAAAATTAATTATTTTGACTATCCAAACTATTATCTATTTGTTATTTTTAATTAAAAACTATGTTTATTAAAAATTCTTTTTGCATATTTGAGAATCTGACAAAACTATGATAATGAAAAGTGTTTGAAATTGAATAAATAATTCAAAACTATTTTCTATTTTCAAAAGTAATTATTTTGACTATCCAAACTATTAACTATTTTGTTATTTTCAATTAAAAACTATGTTTATTAAAATTCTTTTTGCATATTTGAGAATTTGACAAAACTAAGATAATGAAAAGTGTTTGAAATTGAATAAGTAATTCAAAACTATTTTCTATTTTCAAAAGTAATTATTTTGACTATCCAAACTATTAACTATTTTGTTATTTTCAATTAAAAACTATGTTTATTAAAATTCTTTTTGCATATTTGAGAATTTGACAAAACTATGATAATGAAAAGTGTTTGAAATTGAATAAATAATGCAAAACTATTTTCTATTTTCAAAAGTAATTATTTTGACTATTCAAACTATTAACTATTTTGCTATTTTCAATTAAAAACTATGTTTATTAAAATTCTTTTTGCATATTTAAGAATTTGACAAAACTATGATAATGAAAAGTGTTTGAAATTGAATAAATAATGCAAAACTATTTTCAATTTTCAAAAGTAATTAATTGGACTATCCAAACTATTAACTTATTTTTTTTTGAGCTAGTTGACCCTGAAATTGAAAAGCACTACAAATGAACTCTGAAAATGTTGAAAGTTGGCATGCTATCATCATTTCACCCACATAGCATGTGTTAAAAAGTTGAGAGGGCTACGACAAAAACTGGATGCACTTCGTGTACAAAACGAACAATCTCTCTCGAAGTATCAGCGTTTCGAACGAGAACTCATCTCTTACAAAGGGATTTCATTTTTTTGAACTTATTTGAACTCCATACTTTTTGTGTGTTCAAAATGCACCATTCAAAGGCACATCACAAAATTTCAACAATTTCTGATTTCATTTGGTATTCTTCGTGCATTTACTTTTTTTTTGAGCTAGTTGACCCTGAAATTGAAAATCACTACAAATGAACTCTGAAAATGTTGAAAGTTGGCATGCTATCATCATTTCACCCACACAACATGTGTTAAAAAGTTGAGAGGGCTACGACAAAAACTGGATGCACTTCGTGTACAAAACGGACAATCTCTCTCGAAGTATCAGCGTTTCGAACGAGAACTCATCTCTTACAAAGGGATTTCATTTTTTTGAACTTATTTGAACTCCATACTTTTTGTGTGTTCAAAATGCACCATTCAAAGGCACATCACAAAATTTCAACAATTTCTGACTTCATTTGCTATTCTTCGTGCATTTACTTATTTTTTTTGAGCTAGTTGACCCTGAAATTGAAAAGCACTACAAATGAACTCTGAAAATGTTGAAAGTTGGCATGCTATCATCATTTCACCCATATAGCATGTGTTAAAAAGTTGAGAGGGCTACGACAAAAACTGGATGCACTTCGTGTACAAAACAGACAATCTCTCTTGAAGTATCAACGTTTCGAACGAGAACTCATCTCTTACAAAGGGATTTCATTTTTTTGAACTTATTTGAACTCCATACTTTTTGTGTGTTCAAAATGCACCATTCAAAGGCACATCACAAAATTTCAACAATTTCTGACTTCATTTGGTATTCTTCGTGCATTTACTTTTTTTTTTGAGCTAGTTGACCCTGAAATTGAAAAGCACTACAAATGAACTCTAAAAATGTTGAAAGTTGGCATGCTATCAACATTTCACCCACGTAGCATGTGCAAGAAAGTTGAGAGGGTTACGTTAAAAACTGGATGCACTTCGTGTACAAAATGGACAATCTCTTTGGAAGTAGAAGCGACCCCCACAATAAGAGACGACATTCTTCTTCTCTCATATATGGTGGACACTAGCTCACCTGATTTTTCAACCGTCGATGATGTTCGCTACTCCTACTTCCCCTAGTGCATAACCAATATCTAGCACAAGGAGAAGAAGGAGAAACGACCCCCCACAGCAACAGTCGACATTCTTCTTCTCTCATGTATGGTGGACACTCCCTCACGTGATTTTTCGATCGTCGATGATGGTCGCTACTCCTTCTTCCCCTAGTGCATAACAAATATCTAGCACAAAGAGAAGAAGGAGAAGCAACCCCCACAACAACAGTCGGCATTCTTCTTCTCTCATGTATGGTGGACACTCCCTCACCTGATTTTTTGATCGTCAATGGTGGTCGCTATTCCTTCTTTCCCTAATGCATAACAAATATCTAGCACAAGGAGAAGAAGGAAAAGAGACCCCCACAACAAAAGTGGTTCCGCTGCACGCCACGTGGTTCCGCTGCACGACACGTGGGAAAATGGTCTTTCTTTTTTAAATGACTGTTTTAATCAAAAATAGATCTGTTACAAAAGGGATTTCATTTTTTGAAATTATTTGAATGAAGACTTTTTGTATATATATGTAGTCGAAATGCATGATACCATGAAGTTAGAAAGGGCTAAACCATTCAAAAGTAGCAAATGAAGTTAGAAAGGGCTAAACCATTCAAATTTGGAAACTATAATGGCACAAACAGAAACTAGACATATATAAATTGGTCCAAGTAGTACATGATACTAGTCCAAATAGTACATAATAATAGCTATCATAGATATATAGCTGGCCATAGTTGATACTAGTCCAATCAGAATGTCCACCTTATTCGAGGTGACGCTGGCCATAGTTGACGACTCGAATCTTGCGGTACAACTCGTATGAAACGTATGCATCTTTTGCTGCATGCTCAATGTTGATACGATCAAGTGGGGTCTTCTCTCAAAGTTTGTGCTGAGACTTTGGGAAATTGCTCTTCATATCACCATATTCCTCATCGATCAAGGCAACTGCCATATGAGCCATCGAAGTCCTGACATGTCGAAGCCTGAATACGGTTTGGAGATCAATGAGGCAACCAGTTGGTATCTCAATACCGAAGTTGTACCTCATCTTCATCTTGTCGTTCGTTATGTCAACGGTAGCAAAAGTGATGCCGTTGCGAAGGAAGTCCATGAGTTCTGGACAATGCTTATCACTACTGCAACAGAAACAAATTAAAATGGAACAAATGTTACATACTGCTGCAATAAGGAAACATGTTTCACTACAACTAAAGAGAAAATTATCTTTAGGATTCAAATAGAACATATGCAATGGAACCTAGAGAGATCACTATAGCTATTCAATGGAACCTAGAGAGATCACTAGCTATATGCAATTTTCATGACTATGACATATCATATTGCTATCCAATGGAACCTAGAGAGATCACTAGCTATATGCAATTTTCATAACCTTGGATCAAAGAACACCGCATAAAATTGTATCACTACAACTATGATTTCAATGGAACATATTGAACCAATCAGATTTTTCAGATTGTGGAACACTATTCCAATCAGATTGTGTTCCCTTCAACTAATCAAAATTGTTTCACTACAACTATTTGAAGCGAACCAACTATGATTCCAATGGAACATATTAAACACTAGTTGATTCTAATACGATTTTTCAGATTATGGAACACTATTCCAATCAGATTGTGTTCCCCTTCAACTAATCAAAATTGTTTCACTACAACTATTTGAAGGGAACCAACTATGATTGAAACAAATAAACTTACAATGTCATTACATTGGATCAAAGAAAGCCTCAAAACTTACCTCGCCCATTGGAAGATCAAGACATGGTGTGCGAAGCATAGTTGGATGACGGCAACACCGCGTTGATCGGCCATGTACTCCAGATCAAGCCCCAAGAACTTCTCATGATCCATTGCGGCGTCAAGCCATCGTTCCTTCAACTGTTCAAGAAAATACGGCATCTCACTACTCTCGTTCGTGTACACGACATCGAGCATGGTCGTGCCATGTGCGAGCACCTCTCCAAAGCGAGTTGGCATGGTGGAAGAAGAGAAGGGAAGAAGAGAGGAGAAGAACAGAGAGCGAGAGCGAGAGAGAAGAAGAAACAGAGAAATATCGACTCTGCTTCGATTCGTGCTTTTCATCGCCCGAAACGACGCGGGATACAAACCGTTTAGGGCCTTTAGTCCCGGGTTGAGCCACCAACCGGGACTAAAGAGGTATACCAACGGTTGCCACCACTACGGCATGCCACGTGTTAGGCCTTTAGTCCCGGGTTGAGCCACCAACCGGGACTAAAGGGGGATACGAACGGTTGCCACCACCACTGCCCACCGTGTAGCCCTTTAGTCCCGGTTTGGGACACGAACCGGGACTAAAGGCTCCTTACGGGCCGGGACTAAAGCCTCGAGGGAGGCAGTGAGAATTGGGGCGACGTGGCCGGGCCTTTAGTCCCGGCCCAGAGGCAGTCCGGGACTAAAGGGTCCCGGCCAAAGGCCCGTTTTCCACTAGTGAAGTCCTCTTGCAAGGTGAAAAAAGAAGCTTGTATGTTTCCGATCAAATATTTAAATGTATGACATCTTTTTGATCAATATCTCGCTACATCATTTATTGTCCCCTAGCATTGCACTTACGCCTGCTACATTATTTCATTATCCCCAAGCATTGCACTCACATCTTATTTTTGATTTCGTAGCATAGCACGGGAGTCTTACTCCCTCCGTCTCGGTATATAAGTCATCTTAGGTTGTGCACCGTGACCAAGACGGAGAGGAAAACGAGAGAAATCAATGCTAATTTGCTAATTAATACCATTGCATGCAATGAATTGACCAATGCATGTTGTGCTATTTAGTCTCAAGTCATTAAAAACATACATGCCCCACGTCTCTTATTGGTTGATTCCTTTATTCATGTCAAAAAATAAGAAACGAGGTGAAAGTTAATGCATCGTGCCTAAGTGTTTTGGGATTATTTGGTTTTCGTGAGATGACTTATTCGACGAGACGGAGGGAGTACTAGTGAGTAGAAAAGGGGAAGATGGTTTGTGGCAAACAGGTTTGACGACATTAATTTCTGTCCATTTGATTGCTTCATTATTCGGAAACAGGCTTGGCCTTTGTATGTGCGTTAGCTCTATCACCTTAATCGGGTCCATGTGGGCAACTTTCCTTAACTTTTGGCAGCTCCACACACGTTTTTCTTTTGACTTTCAATTGTGAATTCATTATATATTTCGAATCAAATGTCGAATTTATATTTTGTTTGCATATTCGTGTTTTTTGTGATGAGGGCTTTCAAGTAAGATCAATTTTAAATACTTTTTGATCAGTTTTCAAAAACATTGTTAAGTTGCAACTATTAAAAATTGGTATGAGCAAACGAAAACAGGCTGTCCCAATGTATTACATTATCTCCAACGCTGACCCCCAAACGAACACCGTATCCATGTGCTAATCAGGGGGAGGGGTGGGGGTCTAGTCCGCGAGCACGGATGCGGGAACTGGCATCCAACCATGGCCGCATATATGTGTCCCATTTTTTGAAAGCAAGCATGCTCAAAATAACCGGATATCAAGTTTCAGTTTAGCTAAAAAATGTTCTAATGCAACAACAGTTCTAATTTAAATACTACAATCCAACAAAGTATTAAAATTATAGTAGTTCAAATTTAATTCAACTAGCACATATGTACTAGTTGTCCCCTTTAACTGTCCACAAATACTCAATCAAATCTTCCTCGAGTTGCTCGATGCAAAAATTGTTGATGCATTTGAACAAACTCATCATACGTGTTTGGATTCTATCTGGAAGTTTGATAGGCTCACTCATGTCCTCAAATTCAAGAGTTGCGACATCACACTCACCCTCATCCTCCACAATTGTATTGTGCATGATCACACAACATGTCACCGCTTCCCATAAGGTCTTCAAATCCCATTGTTTAGTAGGTCCACAAGCACCTATAAAACGAGTCTAGAGAATTCCAAATGCCCTCTCAACATCTTTAAGAGCCGCTTCTTGTCTTTGGGCAAAGCGAGACTTTTTATGACCAACTATCTCAGAGATGATCTAGACAAAGTTAGCCCACAGAGGATGGATATCGTCAACTAGTTAGTAGCCCATTTTGTATTTATGTGCATTAACAGTATAGTTGCAAGAAGGAGCATTCCCTTTGGCCTGCCTAGCAAACAATGGTGATTGTTGCAGCACATTGATGTTATTGTGAGACCCGGGCATGCCAAAGAAAGCTTGTCAAATCTAGAAGTCATGTGATACAACTCTTTCAAGAATGATAGTGGACTTCTTAACATGCCCATGATATTGTCCTTGTAGAGATTTTGAACAATTCTTGTATCTCCAATGCATGCACTCAAGAGGTCCGAGCAAATATGGCCACCCTCTTGCTTCCAACATTGCCAAGATCCTCCGTGTGTGTGCAACAGTTGGTTCTCTCACATACCAAGGTCCAAACACCAAGACCACAACAATAACGAATCTGATCATGGCGTCGACTCTGCATGTGCTCTCCGACAACCGTAGTTATTTGTCCCACGAATAGACATCAGTGCCATATGCAAGCATCTGCAATGCAGCCAAGCATTTTTGGTAACCGGAGAACCCAATCCTTCCAATGACATCCTTCTTCAAGATGAAGTAGTGATCAAAGGAACAAATGTCGTGGTAGAGACGATCAAAGACATTTTTCCGCATCTCAAAGTGCGAGTGAAACTTATCAGCGAATAGGACACCTGCGCAAAGTAATCATCCATCAACGTCAAAAGGTCGCGCACCCTGCTGCGATTGAGCACTTGATGACCCTTGATCTATTTTCTTGAAATTGAGAACAAGCTCTTGCATCTGCTTTGTGTGTGCAAGGATCGTTTGCATCATCGTCGTCTCATATGTGTAGTCCTCCTCATCGAACGAGTTGTTCGATGACTCAACGTAGTGCTCGTATATGTACTCCATATTCTAATAAAATCATTCAAAGAAAGGGACAACAATATTTAGCATGAACATTCTATTGAATACTTGTCGGGCATGGCGACCAACGTATGGGCAGATGGTACTTGTGAGGCGAACAGAGGAGAGGTGGATAAGAAGCGGCGTCGAGCTCGGGTGTAGCGGTTGAGGCGATGGAGTCGCAAAGTTCTAGGAAGGGTGTGGCGGGGCTGACGGGGTGGTGGAACGGTGAAAGCGACATCGGCAAGAGAGAACACCAATGCAAAGAAAGATGAAAGGATATGATTGAGGTGCGGGGTCCGAAAGGGGTTTTCTTCTCCTCAACCATTTTTTCCCGATGGATCTCACATGCAAAAGAAAAAAAGAGTAAGAAGCCATGAAGCCACTAATACATGAACCAGAGCAAAAATGAGCATAAACAGGTGAGAATGATGAATATTACATAACATGGGTAACCTTTTTTATCTAAGAAAGAATGAACTAACTTATTTTATCTTGTTGATTCTGGAGTAACTCTAGATGAGATGTATGTTGGAATTATGCCCTAGAGGCAATAATAAATATAGTTATTATTATAATTCCTGTATCAAGATAATCGTTTATTATCCATGCTATAATTGTATTGAATGAAGACTCATTTACATGTGTGGATACATATACAAAACACCGTCCCTAGCAAGCCTCTAGTTGGCTAGCCAGTTGATCAAAGATAGTCAGTGTCTTCTGATTATGAACAAGGTGTTGTTGCTTGATAACTGGATCACGTCATTAGGAGAATCACGTGATGGACTAGGCCCAAACTAATAGACGTAGCATGTTGATCGTGTCATTTTGTTGCTTCTGTTTTCTGCGTGTCAAGTATTTATTCCTATGACCATGAGATCATATAACTCACTGACACCGGAGGAATGCTTTTTGTGTATCAAACGTCGCAACGTAACTGGGTGACTATAAAGATGCTCTACAGGTATCTCCGAAGGTGTTAGTTGAGTTAGTATGGATCAAGACTGGGATTTGTCACTCCGTGTGACGGAGAGGTATCTCGGGGCCCACTCGGTAATACAACATCACACACAAGCCTTGCAAGCAATGTGACCTAGTGTAAGTTGCGGGATGTTGTATTACGGAACGAGTAAAGAGACTTGCCGGTAAACGAGATTGAAATAGGTATGCGGATACTGATGATCGAATCTCGGGCAAGTAACATACCGAAGGACAAAGGGAATGACATACGGGATTATATGAATCCTTGGCACTGAGGTTCAAACGATAAGATCTTCGTAGAATATGTAGGATCCAATATGGGCATCCAGGTCCCGCTATTGGATATTGACCAAGGAGTCTCTCGGGTCATGTCTACATAGTTCTCGAACCCGCAGGGTCTGCACACTTAAGGTTCGACGTTGTTTTATGCGTATTTGAGTTATATGGTTGGTTACCGAATGTTGTTCGGAGTCCCGGATGAGATCACGGACGTCACGAGGGTTTCCGGAATGGTCCGGAAACGAAGATTGATATATAGGATGACCTCATTTGATTACTGGAAGGTTTTCGAAGTTACCGGGAATGTACCGGGAATGACGAATGGGTTCCGGGAGTTCACCGGGGGGGGGGGGGAACCCACCCCGGGGAAGCCCATAGGCCTTGAGGGTGGCGCACCAGCCCTTAGTGGGCTGGTGGGGCAGCCCAAAAGGGCCCTATACGCCTAGGAAAGAAAAACGAAGAGAAAAAAAAAGAGGAGGTGGGAAGGGAAGGAAGGAGTCCCACCCACCAAACCAAGTCCAACTCGGTTTGGGGGGGGAGCCTTCCCCCTTGGACTCGGCCGACCCCCTTGGGGCTCCTTGAGACCCAAGGCAAGGTCCCCTCCCTCCCACCTATATATACGGAGGTTTTAGGGCTGATTGGAGACGACTTTTCCACGGCAGCCCGACCACATACCTCCACGGTTTTTCCTCTAGATCGCGTTTCTGCGGAGCTCGGGCGGAGCCCTGCTGAGACAAGGTCATCACCAACCTCCGGAGCGCCGTCACGCTGCCGGAGAACTCTTCTACCTCTCCGTCTCTCTTGCTGGATCTAGAAGGCCGAGATCATCGTCGAGCTGTACGTGTGCTGAACGCGGAGGTTTCGTCCATTCGGTACTAGATTGTGGGACTGATCGCGGGATTGTTCGCGGGGCGGATCGAGGGACGTGAGGACGTTCCACTACATCAACCGCGTTCACTAACGCTTCTGTTGTACGGTCTACAAGGGTACGTAGATCACTCATCCCCTCTCGTAGATGGGCATCACCATGATAGGTCTTCGTGCGCGTAGGAAAATTTTTGTTTCCCATGCGACGTTCCCCAACAGTGGTATCAGAGCTAGGTTCATGCGTAGATGTCTTCTCGAGTAGAACACAAAAGTTTTTGTGGGCGGTGATGTGCGTTTTGCTGCCCTCCTTAGTCTTTTCTTGATTCCGCGATATTGTTGGATTGAAGCGGCTTGGACCGACATTACTCGTACGCTTACGAGAGTCTGGTTTCATCGCTACGAGTAACCCCATTGCTCAAAGATGACTGGCAAGTGTCGGTTTCTCCAACTTTAGTTGAATCGGATTTGACCGAGAAGGTCCTTGGATGAGGTTAAATAGCAACTCATATATCTCCGTTGTGGTGTTTGCGTAAGTAAGATGCGATCCTACTAGATACCCATGGTCACCACGTAAAACATGCAACAACAAAATTAGAGGACGTCTAA
Organism: Hordeum vulgare subsp. vulgare; assembly: GCF_904849725.1. NCBI lineage: Eukaryota > Viridiplantae > Streptophyta > Magnoliopsida > Poales > Poaceae > Hordeum > Hordeum vulgare. Next base: position 661,713,108 of record NC_058519.1, on the reverse strand, counting down.
CTTGTTTTTGCAGGGTATGCTTGTGATGTGATATGGCCAACGATGTGATGTGATATATTGGATGTATGATATGATCATGTTGTAATAGAAAATATCGACTTGCACGTCGATGGTACGGCAACCGGCAGGAGCCATAGGGTTGTCTTTATACTAACGTTTGTGCTTGCAGATGCGTTTACTATTTTGCTAGGATGTAGCTTTAGTAGTAATAGCATGAGTAGCACGACAACCCTGATGGCAACACGTTGATGGAGATCATGGTGTGGCACCGGTGACAAGAAGGTCGTGCCGGTGCTTTGGTGATGGAGATCAAGAAGCACGTGATGATGGCCATATCATGTCACTTATGAATTGCATGTGATGTTAATCCTTTTATGCACCTTATTTTGCTTAGAACGACGGTAGCATTATGAGGTGATCTCTCACTAAAATTTCAAGACGAAATTGTGTTCTCCCCGACTGTGCACCGTTGCTACAGTTCGTCGTTTCGAGACACCACGTGATGATCGGGTGTGATAGACTCAACGTTCACATACAACGGGTGCAAAACAGTTGCGCACGCGGAACACTCGGGTTAAGCTTGACGAGCCTAGCATGTGCAGACATGGCCTCGGAACACATGAGACCGAAAGGTCGATCATGAATCATATAGATGATATGATTAGCATAGGGATGCTTACCACTGAAACTATACTCAACTCACGTGATGATCGGACTTGAGCTAGTGTAAGTGGATCATGAACCACTCAAATGACTAGAGAGATGTACTTTTTGAGTGGGAGTTTAGCGAATAATTTGATTAAGTTAAACTCTAATTATCTTGAACATAGTCTAAGTCTACTTTGAATATATTTGTGTTGTAGATCATGGCTCACGCGACAGTCATCCTGAATTTTTATACGTTCCTAGAGAAAGCTAAGTTGAAAGATGATTGAAGCAACTTTGTAGACTGGGCTCATAATCTTAAGCTAATCTTACAAGCTGGGAAGAAGGATTATGTCCTTAATGCTGCGCTAGGAGATGAACCACCCGCTACGGCTGATCAGGATGTTAAGAACGCTTGGTTAGCACGTAAGGAGGATTACTCAATAGTTGAATGCGCAGTCTTGTATGGCTTAGAACCGGCACTTCAACGTCGCTTTGAGCGTCATGTAGCATTTGAGATGTTCAAGGAGTTGAAGTTTATCTTTCAGAAGAACGCCCGGATCGAGAGGTATGAGACCTTCGATAAATTCTATGCTTGCAAGATGGAGGAGAGCTCGTCTGTCAGTGAACATGTGCTCAAAATGTCTGGGTACTCAAACCGTCTAGCTGAGCTGGGGATTGAACTCCCGCAAGAGGCTATCACTGACAGAATCCTTCAGTCACTGCCGCCAAGCTATAAAGGCTTTGTGTTGAACTACAACATGCAAGGGATGAACAAGTCACCCGACGAGTTGTTTGCGATACTGAAAGTCGCAGAGTCTGAACTCCGTAAAGAACATCAAGTGTTGATGGTGAATAAGACCACTAGTTTCAAGAGAAACGACAAAGGCAAGAAGGGTAATTCGAAGAAGAGCGGCAAGCCTGTTGCCAATCCGACGAAGAAACCTAAAGCTGGACCTAAGCCTGAAACAGAGTGTTACTATTGCAAGGGTATGGGTCACTGGAAGCGCAATTGCCCCAAGTATCTGGCAGATAAGAAGGCGGCCAAAGAAAAATCAAGTATATTTGATATACATGTTATTGATGTGTACTTAACCGGCTCTCATAGTAGTGCCTGGGTATTCGATACCGGTTCTGTTGCTCATATTTGCAACTCGAAACAGGAACTGCGGAATAGTCGAAGGCTGGCGAAAGATGAAGTGACGATGCGCGTAGGAAATGGTTCCAAGGTTGATGTAATCGCCGTCGGCACAGTTTCACTTCAGTTACCATCAGGATTAGTGATGAACTTAAATCATTGTTATTTAGTGCCTGCGTTGAGCATGAACATTATATCTGGATCTTGTTTATTGCGAGACGGTTACTCTTTTAAGTCAGAGAATAATGGTTGTTCTATTTCTATGAGTAACATCTTTTATGGTCATGCACCTAATGTGAGAGGATTGTTCATATTGAATCTTGATAGCGATACGCATATACATAACATTGAGACCAAAAGAGTTAGAGTTAACAATGATAGCGCCATATTTTTGTGGCACTGCCGCTTAGGTCATATTGGTGTAAAGCGCATGAGGAAACTCCATGCTGATGGACTTTTGGAGTCACTTGACTTTGATTCACTTGACACGTGCGAACCATGCCTCATGGGCAAGATGACTAAGACTCCGTTCTCCGGAACTATGGAGCGTGCAAGTGACGTGTTGGAAATCAGACATACCGATGTGTGTGGTCCGATGAGCGTAGAGGCGCGCGGCGGATATCGTTATTTTCTCACCTTCACTGACGATTTAAGTAGATATGGTTATGTCTACTTGATGAAGCACATGTCTGAAACATTTGAAAAGTTCAAGCAATTTCAGAGTGAAGTGGAAAATCATCGTAACAAGAAGATCAAGTTCCTACGGTCTGATCGTAGGGGTGAATATCTGAGTTTCGAGTTTTGTGCTCACTTAAGACAATGTGGAATTGTTTCACAGTTAACACCGCCTGGAACACCACAGCGTAATGGTGTGTCCGAACGTCGTAATCGTACTTTATTAGAGATGGTGCGATCTATGATGTCTCTTACTGATTTGCCGTTATCGTTTTGGGGTTATGCATTAGAAACAACTGCATTCACTTTAAATAGGGCACCATCAAAATCCGTTGAGACGACACCATACGAACTGTGGTATGGCAAAAGGCCAAAGTTGTCGTTTCTTAAAGTTTGGGGATGTGATGCTTATGTCAAAAAGCTTCAGCCTGAAAAGCTGGAACCCAAAGCGGAAAAGTGCGTCTTCATAGGTTACCCAAAGGAGACAGTTGGGTACACCTTCTATCTCAAATCCGAGGGCAAAGTGTTTGTTGCTAAAAAAGGAGCTTTTCTCGAGAAGGAGTTTCTCTCGAGAGAATTGAGTGGGAGGAAGATAGAACTTGACGAGGTTGTCGAACCTCTCATCCCTCTAGATGGTGGCGCAGGGCAAGGGGAAACCTCTGTCGTTGCAACGCCGGTTGAGGAGGAAGTTAATGATGATGATCATGAAACTCCGGTTCAAGTTTCTGTCGAACCACGTAGGTCGACGAGACCACGTGCTGCTCCAGAGTGGTACGGTAATCCCGTCTTATCGATCATGTTGTTGGACAACAATGAACCTGCAAATTATGAAGAAGCAATGGTGGGCCCAGATTCCAACAAATGGCTAGAAGCCATGAAGTCCGAGATAGGATCCATGTATGAGAACAAAGTGTGGACTTTGGAGGTACTACCTGAGGGCCGAAAGGCTATTCAGAACAAATGGATTTATAAGAGGAAGACGGACGCTGACGGCAATGTGACCGTTTATAAAGCTCGACTTGTGGCAAAGGGTTTTTCACAAGTTCAAGGAGTTGACTACGATGAGACTTTCTCACCCGTAGCGATGCTTAAGTCCGTCAGAATCATGTTAGCAATAGCTGCATTTTTCGATTATGAAATCTGGCAGATGGATGTCAAAACGGCATTCCTTAACGGTTTCCTTAAGGAAGAATTGTATATGATACAACCCGAAGGTTTTGTCGATCCTAAGAATGCTAACAAGGTGTGCAAGCTCCAGCGATCCATTTATGGACTGGTGCAAGCATCTCGGAGTTGGAACAAACGCTTTGATGAGGTGATCAAAGCATTTGGGTTTATACAAGTGGTTGGAGAATCTTGTATTTACAAGAAAGTGAGTGGGAGCTCTGTGGCGTTTCTAATATTATATTTGGATGACATATTGCTGATTGGAAACAACGTGGAGTTTTTGGAGGGCATAAAGGATTACTTAAATAAAAGTTTCTCTATGAAGGACCTAGGAGAAGCTGCTTACATTCTAGGCATTAAGATCTATAGGGATAGATCAAAACGCCTGATAGGACTTTCACAAAGCACATACCTTGATAAAGTTTTGAAGAGGTTCAAAATGGAACAGTCCAAGAAAGGGTTCTTGCCAGTTTTACAAGGTACGAGATTGAGTAAGACTCAGTGCCCAGCAACTGATGAAGATAGAGAGCATATGCGCTCCGTCCCCTATGCTTCAGCCATAGGTTCTATCATGTATGCAATGCTGTGCACTAGACCGGATGTTAGGCTGGCCATAAGTATGGCAGGTAGGTTCCAGAGTAATCCAGGAGTGGATCACTGGACAACGGTCAAGAATATCCTGAAGTACCTGAAAAGGACTAAGAGATGTTTCTCGTGTATGGAGGTGACGAAGAGCTCGCCGTAAAAGGTTACGTCGATGCAAGCTTTGACACAGATCCGGACGACTCTAAGTCGCAAACCGGATACGTATTTATTCTTAATGGGGGTGTGGTAAGCTGGTGCAGTTCCAAGCAAAGCGTCATAGCAGATTCTACATGTGAAGCGGAGTACATGGCTGCCTCGGAGGTGGCTAAGGAGGGTGTCTGGATGAAGCAGTTCATGACGGATCTTGGAGTGGTGCCAAGCGCATTGAATCCAATAACCTTGTTCTGTGACAACACGGGTGCCATTGCCTTAGCAAAGGAACCACGGTTTCACAAGAAGACCAGACACATCAAACGACGCTTCAACCTCATCCGCGACTACGTCGAGGGAGAGGACGTAAATATATGCAAAGTGCACACGGATCTGAATGTAGCAGACCCGTTGACTAAACCTCTTCCACGGCCAAAGCATGATCAACACCAGAACTGTATGGGTGTTAGATTTATTACAATGTAATTCGCATGATGATGTGAGGGCTAGATTATTGACACTAGTGCAAGTGGGAGACTGTTGGAATTATGCCCTAGAGGCAATAATAAATATAGTTATTATTATAATTCCTGTATCAAGATAATCGTTTATTATCCATGCTATAATTGTATTGAATGAAGACTCATTTACATGTGTGGATACATAGACAAAACACCGTCCCTAGCAAGCCTCTAGTTGGCTAGCCAGTTGATCAAAGATAGTCAGTGTCTTCTGATTATGAACAAGGTGTTGTTGCTTGATAACTGGATCACGTCATTAGGAGAATCACGTGATGGACTAGGCCCAAACTAATAGACGTATCATGTTGATCGTGTCATTTTGTTGCTTCTGTTTTCTGCGTGTCAAGTATTTATTCCTATGACCATGAGATCATATAACTCACTGACACCGGAGGAATGCTTTGTGTGTATCAAACGTCGCAACGTAACTGGGTGACTATAAAGATGCTCTACAGGTATCTCTGAAGGTGTTAGTTGAGTTAGTATGGATCAAGACTGGGATTTGTCACTCCGTGTGACGGAGAGGTATCTCGGGGCCCACTCGGTAATACAACATCACACACAAGCCTTGCAAGCAATGTGACTTAGTGTAAGTTGCGGGATCTTGTATTACGGAATGAGTAAAGAGACTTGCCGGTAAACGAGATTGAAATAGGTATGCGGATACTGACGATCGAATCTCGGGCAAGTAACATACCGAAGGACAAAGGGAATGACATACGGGATTATATGAATCCTTGGCACTGAGGTTCAAACGATAAGATCTTCGTAGAATATGTAGGATCCAATATGGGCATCCAGGTCCCGCTATTGGATATTGACCGAGGAATCTCTCGGGTCATGTCTACATAGTTCTCGAACCCGCAGGGTCTGCACACTTAAGGTTCGACGTTGCTTTATGCGTATTTGAGTTATATGGTTGGTTACCGAATGTTGTTCGGAGTCCCGGATGAGATCACGGACATCACGAGGGTTTCCGGAATGGTCCGGAAACGAAGATTGATATATAGGATGACCTCATTTGATTACCGGAAGGTTTTCGAAGTTACCGGGAATGTACCGGGAATGACGAATGGGTTCCGGGAGTTCACCGGGGGGGGGGGGGGGGGAACCCACCCCGGGGAAGCCCATAGGCCTTGAGGGTGGCGCACCAGCCCTTAGTGGGCTGGTGGGGCAGCCCAAAAGGGCCCTATGCGCCTAGGAAAGAAAAACAAAGAGAAAAGAAAAAAAGAGGAGGTGGGAAGGGAAGGAAGGACTCCCACCCACCAAACCAAGTCCAACTCGGTTTGGGGGGGGGGGGAGCCTTCCCCCTTGGACTCGGCCGACCCCCTTGGGGCTCCTTGATCCCCAAGGCAAGGTCCCCTCCCTCCCACCTATATATACGGAGGTTTTAGGGCTGATTTGAGACGACTTTTCCACGGCAGCCCGACCACATACCTCCACGGTTTTTCCTCTAGATCGCGTTTCTGCGGAGCTCGGGCGGAGCTCTGCTGAGACAAGGTCATCACCAACCTCCGGAGCGCCGTCACGCTGCCAGAGAACTCTTCTACCTCTCCGTCTCTCTTGCTGGATCAAGAAGGCCGAGATCATCGTCGAGCTGTACGTGTGCTGAACGCGGAGGTGCCGTCCGTTCGGTACTAGATCGTGGGACTGATCGCGGGATTGTTCGCGGGGCGGATCGAGGGACGTGAGGACGTTCCACTACATCAACCGCGTTCACTAACGCTTCTGCTGTACGGTCTACAAGGGTACGTAGATCACTCATCCCCTCTCGTAGATGGGCATCACCATGGTAGGTCTTCGTGCGCGTAGGAAATTTTTTGTTTCCCATGCGACGTTCCCCAACAATGTATGCATCACAACATCACTGCCATAATTGATTCGAGAACCTCTATGAACTACAAGAGAAATCATTGCTTAGCAGAAACATCATGTGGAATCATCATTTTCTCATCCTATTTGCAAAGTGCACCTGCTTGATTCTTAGTAAACCATAAGTTCAATGACTAATCCTATTGTACCAAAAGTGCCAATCATATGATGCTGGTTAATAAAATCACACAAGTATATCATATGGTGTTGGTTAATAAAGGCAAGGGGTGGCGCTCACCGTTGGGCTTGCCCTAGCCCTTTGGCCACATGGGGCCTTTGGTGAGGTGGGGCGCCCACCCACGATGAGCTCGTGTGCCTCTATATCAGCCTATGGGGCCCTCTGGGGCAGGTGGACCCTCCCGGTGGACCCCCAAAACACTTTCGGCATCTTCGTCATAAAACCGGTAAGTCCCGGAACTTTTCTGGAACCCGAATACCAACTTCCCATGTATGAATCTTTACCTTCGGACCATTCCGAAGCTCCTCATCATCTCTGGGATCTCATCCCGGACTCCAAACAACCTTTGGTTACCAACATACATAACTCAACAATGTTATCTCATCATCCAATGTTAACTCCAACGTATCTATAATTTTTGATGGTTCCATGCTATTATCTTGTCAACTTTGGATGTTTTGTATGCATGAATATGCTATTTTATATCTTTTTTGGGACTAACCTATTAACTCAGTGCCAAGTGCCAGTTTCTGTTTTTTCCGTGTTTTTGACCTTTTTCAGAGAAGAATATTAAACGGAGTCCAAACGGAATAAAACCCGCGGAAAGATTTTTTTTCCATAACAGAAGATACGCACGGGACTTGAGAACCAAGGCAAAGGACCCCGGGGGAGGTCACAAGCCCCCTAGCCGTGGCCTGGGGGGCCACGCTTAGCAATCTTGTGGGCCCCCCATGGCTCCTTTGCCCTACTTCTTCCGCTTATAAATTCCCTAAAAATCCAAAACCACCAAAAGGAGCCACGAAAATACTTTTCCGGCGCCGCAAGCTTCTGTCTCCACAAGATCCCATCTGGGGCACGTTATGGTGCCCTGTCGGAGGGGGGATTCGGACACGGAGGGCTTCTTCATCAACACCATTGCCTCTCCGATGATGCGTGAGTAGTTCACCATAGACCTTCGGGTCCATAGCTAGTAGCTAGATGACTTCTTCTCTCTCTTGGATCTTCAATACAAAGTTCTCCATGATCTTCATGGAGATCTATCCGATGTAACCTTCTTTTGTGGTATGTTTGTCAAGATCCGATGAATTGTGGATTTATGATCAGATTATCTATGAATATTATTTGAGTTTCCTCTCATCTCTTATATGCATGATTTCGTATCCTTGTAATTCTCTTCGAGTTGTGGGTTTCGTTTGGCCAACTTGATCTATAATTCTTGCAATGGGAGAAGTGCTTGGTTTTGGGTTCGTACCGTGCGGTGTCCTCACCTAGTGACAGAAGGGGTAGCGAGGCACGCATCGTGTTGTTGCCATGAAGGGTAAAAAGATGGGTTTTATATCTACTGCATGAATTTATCCCTCTACATCATGTCATCTTGCTTAAGGCGTTACTATGTTTGTTATGAACTCAATACACTAGATGCATGCTGGATAGCGGTCGATGTGTGGAGTAATAGTAGTAGATGCAGACAGTATCGGTCTACTTGTCTCGGACGTGATGCCTACATGTATGATCATTGCCTTAGATATCATCATGACTTTGCACGATTCTATCAATTGCTCGATAGTAATTCGTTCACCCACCGTAATACTTGCTATTATGAGAGAAGCCTCTAGTGAACACTATGGCCCCGGGGTCTACTTCACATCATATTTTCAGATCTACACTTTTACTTTGTTGCACTTTCCACCTTCAGATCTCACCTTGCAAATAATCGTGAAGGGATTGACAACCCCTTTATAGCGTTGGGTGCAAGTTTGTTTGTTTTTGCGCAGGTCCATTGGTGCCTCATCTTGATACTCCTACTGGATTGATACCTTGGTTCTCAAACTCAGGGAAATACTTACTGCTACTGTGCTGCGTCACCCTTTCCTCTTCAAGGGAAAAACCAACGCAAGCTCAAGAGGTAGCAATGGCCATATTGGTTCCTACATACTCCATGAAGATATTTATCAGTCAAAACCATGATGTCAAGGATTCAAATTATCCCGTATGCAGTTCCCTTTGTCCGGCAGTATGTTACTTGCCCGAGATTTGGTCGCCGGTATCTCCATACCTAGTTAAATCTCGTTACCGGAAAGTCTATTTACTCATTCCGTAATACAAGATCCCGTGACTAACTCCTTAGTCACATTGCTTGCAAGCTTCTTGTGATGCTGTATTATCGCGTGGCCCCAAAGATACCTCTTTGTCATATGGAGTGACAAATCCCAGTCTCAATCAATGACAACCCAACAGACATCCTCGGAGATATCTGTAGAGCATCTTTATGATCGCCCAGTTACGTTATGACGTTTGATACACACAAGGCATTCCTTCGTGATAGGGAGTTGCATGATCTCATGGTCTTAGGAACAGATACTTGACATGTATAAAGCAATATCAATAAACTTAGTGGTACGATCAAATGTTATGCTTACAGTTGGGTCTTGTCCATCACATCATTCTCCTAATGATGTGATCCCGTTATCAAATGACAACTCATGTCTATGGTTAGAAAACCTTAACCATCTTTGATCAGCGAGCTAGTCTAGTAGAGGCTTACTAGGGACTGTGTGTTGTTTGTATACCTACACATGTATGTGAGTTTTCAATCAATACAATTATAGTATTGATAATAAATGATTATCATTAACAAGAAAATATGATAATAACCACTTCATTATTGTCTCTAGAGCATATTTCCAACACTATTTATGTTAACACTGCTCGGCACATATATCTGCCCGCCACTGCTATTATTTAACAAATTTGACACTGAATCAAAAAATACCAGCGACGGGCAGGTATTGTGGCCCGCCACTGGTACTTGCTTTAACAGTGGTGGGCGCCAGTTTGTGCATGTGAGTGATAACATTTGTCCCACGACAAATCTGGACAACTGTTATTAGTGGCGAGCAAAAACAAGCACCCGCCACTGGTATGACAGTAGCAGCGGCGTCCGGGTTTTTGTCCCCGCCACTCCTAATAGTAGTGGCATGTGTTAGACTGCGCCCGCCACTGATTTAAGGTCACCTATAAGCCCTTCCCAGTAGTGATCGTCCGCATCCGTCCGGACCATGATGTCTGAACCATGGAGGCCAGCCAACGCGGGCGTGTATCGGTCCGTGGCGCGGTCCAGACACAATTTCTCTCGCAAATTAGAGACAAACGTGGGGGAGCTTTGCGGAATTCCGGACAAGAGGAATATCACTATCTGACACCCCGACCCACCCAATTACCCCTCGGTCCCATTTCCTTGCACTCTGCCCCTTCCCTCTTGCTTTGCTTCCGCATCCTCCACCTCCGCTCCTCCTTGTACGTCTCCGGCTGCCATAAAGGCATTGCCGGACGTCTGCAACCAGCACTGATGCGCCCGCTCGCCATTACGAGGAGCTTCCCACCCTGGAGCCGTTTGTAACCAAGTACACTCCACCCCTTGTCGACGACCTCCATGGTGGACACCACACCCGGCAGGTGTTCGGCCAAATGCCATTGAGCTTATTTTCAAATGTTATGTCATTTTTTAGAGTTGGAAGGATGGTGAGCTACTCGACCATGGAGGATGAGTTGTTGTGCGATGGGTGGCTGGCCGTATTCGTGGATTTCGTAGGCAGGTGGGAGCCCTTCTAACAGAAAGTGCACGAAACATTTCATGCCCGAAAGCACATTGTGCCCTACGACATGTACATCATTCAACCATGCAACATGAGGTCATTATCGTATCACCGGTACACTATCCAATTCAGTGTCACCAAGTTTTACAACGTGGTTCGTCAGCTCGAGACAAGGTGGCCACCGCACGCGCAAATGACGGGATCGTAATATTTTTGCTTTCTCTTGCTCAACTTGTCGATTGATTGATTCATCCAATGTTGGCCTACACATTATATGTAGCCCCTACGCGCTGCCGTGGCGTACCACAAGAAAGAGGGACGACCACTTATATGCACACACTGTTGGATAAAGCTCAAGGGACATTATGTGTTGGATGACATGATCCGTTGATCAAAAACTTATTGGACATATGGTTAATATAGTCAAATTTAAGACCTTCTTTTACTAAACTTAATTTATATGGTACGTATCAACGGCGGAGCTTAGTTGGGGCCAGCAGGGGCCATGGCCCCGAGCCTCACTACAAAACCTGAAGAATTTTTTTGGGGAGTTGTTTAGATTAGATTTTTTTAGTTTTTGCCCCCCAAACATCCATTTTTGCTACCTCACGCCCTCTCAGAACATCATGTCTAGCTCCCCCACTGGTACGTATGGATGATTTATTATATTTCCAATTCGAATTTTAATAAATATCGTTCGGTTTGTATGTAAATTGGTCGATTTATTAAAATGCAGATTAAAATATATGTGGGTGGCGTTGGATCTCGTCCTTTTGGGTTCATGCGCATGGACTGATCCACTATCCATGAACAAGAAAATTTTATGGATTGGCGTTGGAGATATCCTAAGAGCATCTGTAGCAGATCCCGCAAAAACCAACCCTTAAGAACGTGTATAAGGTGCATTGTAAACCGTTTTTACGGTGCGAAATTGCCCCGCATAGAACAGACCCCGTAAATAGAACTGTATTTCACTATAGCTCATTTTTTTTCTTTTTTCTCCCGTCCCGGCGAGCCATCTCCGGCCACGACGTGCCTCGCCCTGGCACCCCGGCTCGCCCCGGCGTCGCCCGCCTCGCCGCCGGCTCGCCCTGGCGCCGCCCGTTCCTGACCATGCATGCACTGAAGGAGCCTTGCGCCTCCCACCCCGATTGAGCTCGGCACTGCCCGTCCCTGATTGAGCTCTACACTGAACGCCACCACGCATACGTTCCCCATCGTGGCTTGCTACTGCCACAACAGACCTTCCCAGGCAACAGCGCCAGGAATCCTGCTGCTACGGCTACGCCTATAGGGACTTCCTTGGCAAATATGCAAAGGATTTCCCCGCGGCCTTGGAGCCTTGCGTTGGTGTTTCCTTGAAGAGGAAAGGGTGATGTAGCACAGCGGCGGTAAATATTTCCCTCAGTTTGAGAACCAAGGTATCAATCCAGTAGGAGGAGCGTTCAAGTCACAAGTACCTGCACAAACACAAAGAACTTGCACCCAATGTTATGAAGGGGTTGTCAATCCGTTATAGATTGTTTGCAAAGTAAGAACCGAAAGCAAAAAGGTAAACAAAGCAAAGTAAAAATGAAAGTGGAGACGATAGTTGTGAATAGACCCGGGGGCCGTAGTGTTCACTAGTGACTTCTCTCATGAAAGCAAGTAGACGGTGGGTGAACGAATTATTGTCGAACAATTGATAAAACCGCACAAAGTCGTGACGTTACCTATGGCAATGATTATATCTATATGCATCACGTCCAAAACAAGTAGACCGATACTTTTTTCATCTACTACTATTACTCCACACGTCGACCGCTATCCAGCATGCATCTAGTGTATTAAGTCCAAAAGAACAGAGTAACGCCTTAAGCAAGATGACATGATGTAGATTGACAATCTTATATCTACGATAAAAGCCCATCTTGTTACCCTTGATGTCAACAACACGATGCGTGCCTTGCTGCCCCTTCTGTCACTGGGAAATGTCACCACACGGTATGAACCCAAAACCAAGCACTTCTCCCATTGCAAGAACCATAGATCTAGTTGGCCAAACAAAACCCAAGACTCGGAGAGACTTACAAGCATATCAAATCATGCATATAAGAAATCAACAAAGACTCAAATATACTTCATAGATAATCTGATCACTAATCCACAATTCATCGGATCTCGACAAACACACCGTCAAAGAGGATTACATCGGATAGATCTCCATGGAGATCATTGAGAACTTTGTATTGAATATCCAAGAGAAAGAAGAAGTCATCTAGCTACTAACTACGGACCCGTAGGTCTGAAGTGGACTACTCAAGAGTCATTGGAGAGGCGATGATGTTGATGTAGAAGCCCTCCAACTCCAAGTCCCCTCCGACAGGGCACCGGGAAGGGTCTCCAGATGAGATCTCGCAGAAACGGAAGCTTGCGGCGCGGAAAAGTGTTTTCGTGGATGCCCTGATTTTTTCTGCGATTTTAGGGAATTTATAGGCCAAAGAGCTAGGGCAGGGGAGCGCCAGGGAGGCCACAAGCTTGGTTGCCCCCCCCCCCCCGTCCGCGGCAACAGGGCTTGTGGGCTCCCTGTGGGCCCGTGTCTTGGCCCTCAAGCCTCCCGATCTTCTTCTGTTTTGAAAAAAATTATTTCGGGAATTTTGTTCCGTTTGGACTATGTTCCAAAATCAGATCTGAAAGGAGTCAAAAAACACAGAAAAAACAGGAACTAGCACTTGGCACTGAATTAATAAGTTAGTCCCAAAAAAGATATAAAAGGTATATAAAACATCCAAAGTTGACAAGATAACAGCGTGAAACCATCAAAAATTATAGATACGTTTGAGACGTATCATGGCTGCGCGAGCTCCCCCACCCTGCCCCGCTCTTCTTCGATGCCGCCCCGCACTGATTCAGGCCATCGGTGGCTTGCTCCATCATGTCCGTGGACGGCCTCGTCTCAGTAGTGGAGGTTGAGCCGGCCGCAATTCGGACCGGCGGCGACAAATTCTGGCATGCGGCGACGGATTCCGACGAGTTCCACGTAGATTCCATCCAGTTCCGCGACGGCGCGTTTGCTCCGACGGGGTTTGACCAGTTTACGGATTGAACTGTATACTGTCACCAAAATTGCACATATAAGGTTTTCACGGATGGATTTACCATGCCCTTTAAAAAATTTACGAATCGAACAGTATACTGCCACCGAAACTGCACATATAAGGTTTTCACGGATGGATTTACCGTGCACTTTAAAAAATTTACGGATCGAACAGTATACTGCCACCAAAACTGCACATATAAGGTTTTCACGAATGGATTTACCGTGTCCTTAAAAAAATTACGGATCGAACAGTATACTGTCACCAGAACTGCACACATAAGGTTTACACGGATGGATTTACCGTGTGCTTTAAAAAAATTACGGATCGAACAAGTTTTACGGAATCTGCTACGCGCCGTTTTTTGACCAAAACTATAAACACATTGTACTACCTACCTCTTTACAAGCATGGGTACTCACACGCACGCACGCACGCACGGCTTTTCCCCTCTGCTCAAGTGCAGTGAAGTGCTGCTGCTTTCAGGGGACGGATAGATGGATGGTGGATCGATGGGCGGAGCCATCCTTTTGTTGTGTAGCAAGTAGTAGCAACGAGTTTGTATCTGCTTCAGAGAAACAATTGTTTAAGCTTCCCTTTCCTTTGGCCAAATGCTTTGCTTTTGTGCTTGCAAAAAGGGAGAGAGATGGTTCCCTGCCAATGCGACACACAGGGATGGGATGGCCTGGGTTGCATGCAATATCTTTCCTCCGTTTTTAAATATAAGCCTTTTTGAATATTCCGTTACAAACTACTTCCTTTGTTCGGAAATACTTGTTACAGAAATGGATACAAATACATATATCTAAAACTAAAATACGTCTAAATACATATATTTCTTTAATAAATATTTTTTAGACGAAAGTATATACAAAGCGAAATGAATGAATTTATACTTTCATATGTAATCCTTAGTAAATCTTTTAGAAAGACTTATATTAGGAACGGTGGGGTGGGAGTATACTCCTACCAACAAACAGAATGATTCAGCACGTGCCAAAAAGGCAGGCCCTCTTTTGCCAAAAGCATCCTCACTCCAATGAGTTGAGTATCTAGTAGTACTCCTTCACTCACCGACCCATGCCCTGTGACTGTGAGCGTGGTGAGATAATTGGCTGCTGCCACTGGTTAATCGGTGATCTACCTGAAGCAGCAGCAGCAAATCCGTGCGTTGCTGGCATTACACGCACTGACAGTGGCATGCACTGCCTGCCATTGCAGGTTTGGTGCGAGCCAGCCATCCATCCATCCATCTGGCCTCCTCCTCCTGCTGCTGCTGCTGCTCTTGCACTGCTCTCCCAACAAACCTGAACAAGTGAAGTGAGTGTGGAAACAATGGCTGGCTCACTGCGTGCGTGCGTGCATGCATGCATGGTCTCGGGCACGTGAGGATGGATGATGATCCTCGATGTGGAGTGGAGATGCATGATGAGATGGACGGCTTTCTTGCGCTCTTTCTTGGTCTCCTTTTTTACTTTCATTTTTTCAGACGAACACCCGTAATCGGCCGGGCTTTTTCTTTCTTCAAAGGCATTCTTGCATGCGCTTTTCTCTAGCAGGGATGATTTTGGCTATGAACCATCTCCTATTCTCTACTAGTAGTGCCTGGCCCTCCTTCCAAAGGAAAAAAAAGTAAGAACAATCAAATATGCATGCATGCATGCATATGCACGCATAAAAGTAGCTACTAGTTTCTTGAGCTGTACCACCTCCCTCTTTTATTGGTCCTTTTTCATATTTTATGCTAAATTTAATCATAAATTTGGCTAGCAAATTTTAATGTATGTCATGAAACTTATGTTGTTCGATTCATGTTTGAATGTAATTTACAATGATGTTGTTTTTGCTACGTATAACTTATATTTTGCTAGAAAAATTATGGTCAAAATATGTTCCAAAATACAAGGGGAATAGTAAACCAGGAGGAAGGTAGTAACTTTTACCATTCCCTCCTATTTTTTTAAATTGCATCTGATGCATGCATGACCAGTCAAATTGCCACAGAAAGTGCACCATGAAGTAAAGCAAGGACATCTCCAACGTCAACCATCAAATCGTCCGCAACCGTTCGAACCATGCATTGTCATTCAATGCAGTCTTGTATCAGTCTGTGGGCTGCTCCATACGCCCCTTTTCCCGCAAACTGAAAGCAAACCAGAGGGAGGAGGAGGGGCTTTGCAAGAGTCCGGACCGCTGTCACGCAAGCATATGAGAGATCTAACCAAGCAAAACCCCTCTTCCTCGCCCGCATGCTTTCCCGCCAGAACGTCAGCACCGCATCATGCCAGCCCAAAGTGGACGCGACCGCTCAGTGGAGCCGACATTGAAGTGGCTCGCCAACCGAGAACGCGCCCACTACACATGCCATCTTTCCACATCGGAATGACCTCCATTTGCCTGCATGCCTCCATTAAACCGGTGCGTGTGCCGAGGAACCTACTCCGGCACCTCGAGAACCACACGTTTGTCCCTATGCCAACCGGCATTAAACACCTACATGGGTGGCGCCTAGCATACGCCTGCTATTTAAACGTGGCGAGATGCCGGGCAAGAACCACACCAAACCTTCGCTCTCCATCTCCTCCTTGTAGTACACCCTTCATGCCCTTCCGTTCCGAAGTCTTATGGGACGGGCTCTCCAGCATTGTAGCGGTCTGGGTTGCCCCATGAGCCAGTCGGATACAGGCAGGCTTACGACAACCTCTCCCAGAGCCGGTGCCACCATCCTCACCCATCCAGGTTGGTGACGTCGTCTCCCAGTGAATCCACTACGAGTGGTGGCGGCGGAGCATCTGCTATGTGGAGAAAGAAGCCATGTTCACGGTGGTGAAGGAATTCGGCTGGGGCACCTATGATGGTGTTGCCAACTCCTTGTAGACCGCGCCCCGACGATAGGACAACGAAGCCGACACGTCCGTGACCATCGTGGACTGCGACGAGAAGTAGACCAAGGGAGGCCATCGTCGCTTGGGTCCCATGAAGGCCACAGCCACCTCCTCGCAGGGTTACACGGACCAGTGACTTGCCCGGTGAGTGGGGGCGTAGGCCATGGTGACCATCTTCTCCCCACCCCAAAACCAACCTGATCCATTCTTCATGGCGGCAGAGGGAGGCTACTCTTCCCCTCCCTGCTAAAGCATATCCCCTCCCTGCTAAAGCATATCCCTCTAGGGCTTAGACAGTCTAATGAGCAGACTGCTGAATATAGGGAAGACATGTCATGGGAATGGAGATCCGCTGCAGCCTGCATTTTACTAGTTTTAGCCCAATTCGATATAGTTTAGTTAAATATGCCTGAAGTATAAATATTTCGTCCGATTTATAAAAAAAATCACCCGGTTTGCATGTATCCAGTTAGTTCAAATTCTGTTTGAAATATATGCGGATATTTTTGGATGACCAGCTTCCGTATCCGTGACCGTAAAATGATCCCTCCTGGTCCGCGGATATATGCGCATGTTCCGTTTGGGGTCAGCATTAGAGATGCCTAAATATGATCTTGATCATGCACGAAACAACTTCCAATTCATTACCTATTTTCATACTCCCTTTGCACAGTGCAAATAAGTGTCAGCTAGTTGAGCAGTGCGACCGTGCTACTGCTCCAGCCAGTGCAGTGCTTGTGCTTTCTCTCTGCCGATCGAGCTCATGTGAAAATAGAAAAGTTACTGCTAGCTTTTCCTTTTTCCGTTGATGGGAAAAGTTACTACTAGCTGGGTGTATATTCTTTTACCTTTTTTCACTGGGCACTGCACTTTGAATGGATGGATGGATAGATTCCCGTCCAAAGGAAGAATGGCACT
This sequence comes from Hordeum vulgare subsp. vulgare, assembly GCF_904849725.1. Lineage (NCBI taxonomy): Eukaryota > Viridiplantae > Streptophyta > Magnoliopsida > Poales > Poaceae > Hordeum > Hordeum vulgare. The sequence continues at coordinate 661,695,701 of NC_058519.1, read as the reverse complement.
GGCTGTCAAAACACCAAAGGGACAAACAATTTGTCGCTCCCGCTGGGTGTGAGAACATTCTTTCCTCTCGCAAGTCACATCAAGCATGACTTGACACGACGCAACTTAATTAGCACTAATCATCATAGGTTAGATCAGGTGCATACGTGCCATTAATCGTAGGCTATTGTGGTGATTAGTTAAAGGCCGGGTTGTCATAAGATTGATCGATGACCGTGGCCAGATGGATGGACGATTGCTCACTCATGAGTTTCTTTTCCAACTCTCTCTAAACGGTCATTCGCTCCACTTTTTAGTTATATAAATTTCACACGGTTGAACGATAATTACAATGCGCTGAAGAAGTCCTCATACAAATTGATCAAACAATACACATGACGAACAAAGCCAACAAAACTAGAAGCACACAAGTGGTCGAAACGCCACAAAGAGACAGTATGGCCAACCCTTGCCGATCCCGTAAATACAATGGAGTCTTTTTTTTTTCATTTGCATTTTTTTTTGGACACCGAAACAAATTTCATTGCTTCCTTTTTGTTAAAGGACATATTCATAATTGGAGTAGATAATTCATCAATTCTTTGCACGAGAATACATTCAAGCTTGCACGCTTATTTCTTTTTTTTATTCCAACGAATTTGATACTATGTCTTATCTAGTATCATCTCTAGTCTCTACTTTAGTAAGGAGTGCATGAACATTTATCAAAATTTTCGGTATCAATAGATCGATGTAATCTCCTTCTCAATACCAAGACTTGCATCTATCCTACACATAAATTCGAGCAAATAATGAGCCATAAATTGTGTCGAATCCGATGAACAACCAAATCAAAACAAACACTCCCACTATCTTTTTTGCATTTGAAGAAAACCCATCCGGGGTGTACCTGCCTGGTAGAAACAGGGCACACCACTTGCCGCGAGAAGTTGTCGCACTTTATGACCGCAACACGGAGCCGATGAGCTGCAGGGCTAGTTTCGAGCCCAGGCGGTAGCCAGGCATGTCTTTGTTGACGAACCATCGACGAGTAAGATCCGAGCGGCTAGAGGAGGAGGCCATACCTGGATGCAGCATAGAGCCTTTGCTAGGACTGTGCGGTTCGGTACCCGGTCAATCCATGACAAAGGCGTCGTCGCCGATTGCCAGATGCGTCAAATTCGGCGGCCACAGATCTGTTGATTCTATGCCGGCAACAACACGAGAGATGCTTAAATCTGGGTTGGCGAGGACCACGACAAGGACTATGGAGCGTCCGCAGTGGCAGGTGTTGGCTGGCGGGGACAAGAACGATGGCGCCGACATAGATGTCGTGCAGGAGTGGGGTGAGTGAGGCAGCGGGGGCAAGGGATTTTTCATCCAAGCGGCACTGGTCGAGTAAATGTAGGCACCGGATAGGAGGCAGAGAATTTTTTTTATCTTTCTCTATTCGATTTAGGGGATCTACTAAGAGCAATTCTAGCAGATCCCTCATCCCGCCCCGACCCGTAAAATAACCGCCAAAGTGTGGGTCGGGGCGGAAAAACCTGCCCGATCAGACCCCGCATCCCGCCCCAGCCCGCAAATATTTTTGCGGGGCGCGACAAAACTTCTCCCCTAACCTCTAGTTTCACGGGCCGGGAGGCCGACCCGAGCTCAGCCTCTATCCGCAACAAGATTTGGCGGGAGGGACATTTCCGCGCGGCCTTTCCCGCTCCCCCCACCTGCCGCCACCATTGCCTCGCCATCGCACGCTCCGGTGCATCCTCCGCGGCCGTCCCTCGCCGCCATGGACGCCTCCTTGCTGCCCCCCGTCACCGTCGAGGTCGCGCACGCTCCTTCCCCTCGGGCGGATCTCGTCGCCGGTCATGTTGGCCTCACCGTCGCTCAACCTAGCGCCGTGCCTGCCCGCAAGCGGGAGGGCAACGTGGTCGTGCCGGGCGGAAACCCGACAGCCCCCGCCGCGAAGGCTCGCGCTCCGGGCGCTAACGCTGTTATGCGATCTCGGCCGGCGGCGGAGAAGGTCACCAAGGACGTGGGCGTCAAGAGGAAGAGGATTCTGGCTCCTTCATCCTCTCACTCCATCCCGGAAAGAGATGCCCCGGCGATGCCATTCAACGGTGTCGCTCCCCCCGCAAGCGAGGTGTTCGACGAAATGGCCGGAAGGTATGCGTCTTCGGTCATGGTCATTTCCTTTCGTTTTCGCCATTTGTTGCGATAGCTCGTGCTTTGTAAATCGTTCAATATAGCCAAAGATCGAAGAACTACACGATCTTGGAAGATCAAGCTTTGATCCAAGCATGGAGTGCGGTGTCGCTTGATGTATGCACGGGTACTTCTCAAACCGCCAAGAGATATTGGCAAAGGATCGAAGATCAATACTTCCGCATTATGGCAAAGTATTCCAATAGGACTCCACGCACATTTCGGTCGCTTGAAGGGCGTTGGGAAAATATCAAGCCTATGTGCAACCGTTGGGCAGCTTGCTTAGAGCAAGTACGCAATGCACTTCCAAGTGGGACCGTGGAATCCGACTATGTGAGTTTGTTTTGCCTTTGTTCAAGTTGTGCGTAATCATATTTGCGTCATGAGAATTGATTACATCACTTTGTTCATATTGTGTAGGACAAGATTGCCCAACATAGATACAAAGACATGGAAGCTTCGTAAGGCAAATTCTTCAAACTAAAGCATTGTTGGGAGTTGCTCCAAAAGTGCGAGAAGTGAAAGTTGATCGACAAAGAATCTTTGTTGCTCGCCGAAGAGAACAAGATCATGTCAATGAACCGCGATGACATGGACGAACTCACCAAAACATGGCATGATATGGCAAGGAGAGAGATCTTGAAGAGGAGAATGGTCTTCTCTGCTCCATATGGTGGCAATGCCGATGAAATTCAAGATGGACTCGATGGCGCGGAGTGAAAATCGACCAAGATGATGCAAGACCCTCTTTTGCGTTTGTCGTACTGAACTTGACTTTTATTTACGCGTAAAATTGTGTTATGTTTGCTTGAATTTGAACTTATTTGTGAAAACTTATGTCAAATGCGAGAATTGAGCGTTTTCTATTTTCGGGGCGACGCGACCATGTCCGAACGGACCCTGCAAAAGCTGACCCGTATAAAAGCATATTCGACGAATATACTTTTATACGGGTCCGTTTGGGGGGCCTGCATCCATGCCAGCCCGCGCCGACATTATACGGGGTCTGCTAGAGTTGCTCTAAGTACCTCCCTAACACCTTTTAAGGGGTCGATTAGAGTTGACCTAAGACCTAATGAGACCGAGAAGAAACACTTCCCGGTGTCCACGTATATATCAGACATGTTGGTTGCCAAGCAATATTATACATGATCGAGCAGGGAGCAGAAGAACAGGCGCACGTTATCCGCGTACTTATGATCCATCGATACCTAGCAAGCACACCAGATTGTTCAATCGTCCAACCGGGTGTCCAGGTGTGATTTTTACCGATGTCTAAGCCCAAAACATGGCCTACATACAACGCAACAGGAATTTCTACCCGGTGTCCTGTGACACCGGCTGTGTCTACATAGGTCCGCCCCTGCTAATGACCTAATCACGTGTAAAATAGAGCATGTCAATAAAAGCGGATAAATTAGAGCCAATGACACCAAGGAGCTCCGAGTGACGATTCGAGCCGACCTGAATAACAGATGGAAAGCAGATAAATTTAATCAAGATAATAATATCCTTTTCTTCTGGTTTAAAAAACGCAGTAATAAAGCGGATGCATGCTCTCGATGAAATCATGAAAAAGGTGAGGTTTTACAGCTGATTTCTTTAACTGAGAACAGACGCAAAGCGGAGCGGATGTTTTTTTTTGAAAAGGAGGCATCGCCCCGACCTCTGCATCGAGTGATGCATGCAGCCCTTTATTAAGAACCGGAATAATCCAAAGCAAGTACAAAGTCTAACGGTAACTCGTAAGCATAAATTACAAGGCGATCAACGCCCAAAAGAAACGATAGAGATGGGTGAAGTTGGCTAACTCCCTATTCTATCAGCATATCGCCATCCATATCGGCTGAAGATAGCCTGAGCTACCATCTCCCACCGGGCACACCCAGTAACCAAAGGCTCCCTGTTTTCCACAGGAATGAGTAAGGTCCACATGCGGATCAAGGCCGTAGTCCTGAGGATAACCTGCAAAAAATTAATACAATGCTGTCTGTTAAAAACTAGGTCATTTCTACAGTTCCAAATTGCCCACAAAAGTACGGATGATCCAACTCGAATTATTTTGGCTAAACGAACATTAACCCCGTCCAGCCACGTCCCAAATAACATGTTAATGCTAGTAGACAGGGTGATGTTAAAGGCAATATGGATTAAACGCCATAAAAGTTTAACCATAGGACAGTCCAGAAAGAGGTGCTTAATTGTTTCAGACGACTGACAGAAGCTACACCTTCGATTTCCCTTCCACTTTCGCTTGGCTAAGTTGTCCTTAGTTAAAACAACACCTTTGTGAACAAACCACAAAGAGATTTTTAACTTAAGTGGCACTTTAACATTCCAAATATGCGAAGATTTTGGGATAGGTGTATTGTCAATAATATGGTCATACATTGATTTCACTGAGAATGTACCATTGGATGTCAGTCTCCAAGTAATACGACCAGGAACATCAGTAAGACTAACATCCATTAGCCTTCTAACTAAATGTAACCATCTACTCCATCTATTGCCAACTAAGGATCTACGAAACTGGATGTTAAGAGGAGTCTCACGTAACACTACCGCAACAGACGTCTGTCTGCGCTGGGCAATATTATACAGCTGCGGGTATTGTATAGCTAGTGGCACATCCCCTAACCAACTATCCTCCCAGAATCTAGTAGATTCACCATTACGTATGATGAATTTAGTCCTATTAAAAAAAGCCGTTTTAGTCCTCATTAGACCTTTTCAAAAAGGTGAATCTCCCGGTCTCAAATTGACCTGAGCTAAGATTTTTTGCTGTAAGCGAAGCGGATGTGTGTGAAATGATTGAGATAAAGAAGAGGATGCACTTAATTGAAATGCAACGAGCCTGGTAAGCAGTGGTGCTCGAGCCATCGGTAACACACAAACATTTGGAGTGGAGGGGATGATTTGGAGGCAAGGTGACCAAAGTTTTTGGTTCTCCCGCTCCCATCCTACCATGTCCTCCTCTTGGGCCATCCATCATAATCAGCACTACGCTTCACTCCCACCCCAGCTCAAAATCATCTACCCCACGTTCCAGTATTATTCAACATTTTTAGCATCTCAAGGAAGGTTCATCATTTATTAGCAAGTTTTTGGAGGGCAAGCCAAAAAAACAAGTGAATTTCACTTTCTTTACCTCTTAATTAGTTTCACGTACCTCTTACCTTGCCACGGAGTTGCCTAGCAGTGTTCGACGAAATACATAAGCCAATTGTAAGTTTTGTTCCGCTATATTTACGAGATCGGCCAAATTTTAGTGGAGTAAAAACTAGAAACACAGCACTAAGATTTACTCCTCTATTTTTTGAGGATCGGTTAGAGATGTTCTATGGACTGAATACGCACCCGCGTTGAGATGCCTAATAGCAATAACAACGGGGATCTGAAAAAGATGACCGAGCACAAAGCAACTGTAATAAGTGGTACCCATCTAGTCATGTAGAGACATCCAGAGGATCATCGACTTTTTATTCTGTCTGACGAGCGAGATACACCACTATTGATCAGCAGCGGTACCGGACAATAATTAACCTGACCCACGGCTGATTGCATGCTTCGATTCGCATACAGGAGGGTGAACGAACGATTGATCAGCGTGAGAGCATCTACAGCCAGACTTAACTAATATATGATCCCTATATGTTTATAAGCGTGTCCGGTTAGTGACTGGGCGTGTTTATTTTAAGCATTTACTTTTTTCTTCAGGAGGATGAAGAAACGATTGATTAAGCGCCGTAGAGACAGAACTTTAATTTGCACTCCAGTCTGAAAGTAGCAACCACGAATCTCTTATCCCTGCAACTGCAAGAAAGAGTGCAACTGTTGGCATGGCACTGACACATGTTAAATAAAAAGCTTGTCAAGCGCACTGCAGGTCAGGAAGGAGTCTGGCCCAATGTTTTAACTAAGCTGCCTTAATTTTCGCCCGGGTTGCTTGGTTCCGAGTCACATTTTGCCACACCTTCCTTTAAACAAGTTAGACCATGTGATTGATTCTTGCCACAACTAAGATAATATATAATTTTTATGATCAATAAACCCCACATATCATTGACATAAAAAATATAACAAAATTTCCTCAAACAAGCCAAAGTATGGTTAACAATTTAAACAACTCATGTTACGTAAGGCAAATGTAATAAAAATAATGTGATAATATATGCGAAAGATAATCACAGTCCAAACACAACTCTGCGTGCTGCTGCCTAGAAGAAGAAGAAGAAGAAGAAGAAGGATGGAGCCATATCCATTTGCTCTTTCTTTAGCAGCAAAGAACCTCTGTATGTATACGCCTTTGTATCTTTATCTACTCCCTCCGTCTTAAAATAAGTGTCTTAAGCTTAATATAATTTTATACTAGAGCTAGTACAAAGTTAAGACAGTTATTTTAAGACAGAGAGAGTATGTGTGTGCGCGCGCGCGTGTGTGGCAAGCAAACAAGACTCGTATAAACACAAAGCAGACCCAGTTCTTCTTTACCCAATGCTTTGCTTTTGCTTTGCATCCGTAAAGATAGTTTGAGAGATTGTTCCCTGGCACTGTGACGCTCCAACACGCCGGTATGGGATGGCCTGGGCCTGGGTTGCAACAAAAAGCATGACATCTTTTCCCAAAAGCACCTCCTGTCCTCCTCCATGCATCGTTCAGTGAGCCCAGTCCAGCAGGAGTATATATCCAGTGTTGTTGCGCTAATTACCTGCGGCTGCAGGCTAGCTCAACAGACATGAACAAGGGAGTGAGCAAGTCATGGAGGAAAGAAAGGCACGCTCTTGGGCACGGATCAGAGCATCTACAACGGATATATCAAATCAGGCGCCCTACACATCCGCGGACCTGTCCAGACGTGTTTGCCGATAGTGTCCAATAAATTCTCAAATCTTCGCATTCATAATCGTGTGCCTCATATCCGGTATCCTAAATCCATATTATGCATGCAACATAAAAAGAACTACCTAGATGATCAACTATTTTTTTTTTAAAACACGGTCCCTTAAATACCGATCTCATTAAAAAAGGTCGAAGAGAGTTGTCCGGTTAATAATCGGAAAACCGGGTTAAAACCATCACAATGCGCCCGCCACAACAGGACACACAGGGCGACCTGACAACCTTCACAAGAACGCACACACGCCGCCTAAGGGAAGAACTCCGTCGAGGTTGTAATCCGGCATCATCGTCATCCCGCCTCCGCGAGGGCGACTCCGACTTCACCATCGACGACCACCGATGTAGCCTCCACCTCAGACAAGCGTAGAGGCTTGCGTCGAACAACGCCAAACAGTCCATCACATGCGCCGGCGACCAGGCAACTTCGACTCAGCCGACGAGCATTGAAGGAAGAAAAGCACTGCACCTGTGTCGAGCCAGCGCCAGAACCAACCACCCATCTTCACGTCATCGTCGCCGCAAGGATCCCCGTCAAACAGCTCCGACTTCAGAAGACAAGAGAGGCACGGCGACCCCTCGAACACGCCGGACGAGACCGACTACCAGGACCCAACAACAAATCCTTCTCCGCTTGAAGGGGTCATCATTGCCACACAAGAAACCGCGCAGATCATCCACATTGCCGGACGATCCCCAGCCGACCGCAATGTCGAGAGCGTCTAGCCCCTGGAGAGTGCAAACGAAATCCAAAGCTCTTCAAGACAACGCCTCCAAGGAGGAAGCGATGATGCCGACGCCGTCGTCCGGCCCAACCGGGCCTAAGGTTTTCACCCAAAGAACCGGATCCGAGGGTGTTTAGGGAGATAAATCCTCAACGGTGCCTCCAAGAAGGTGAGACGACGTCCACAGACGCCGACACCGTCGGCCGACAAGCTCTTGCCCGGAGCACCTCCCAACACCACAACCCCACGCACAGCACCTCCGCTAGCCCACACGCCTCCCACGAAGCCACCGCGCCAGCGGCACTGGAGAGCCACCAAGCACCTCCTCCACGCAGCACCGCAGCAGCCCCCAGCGACATGGGATCTCAGTCCCGCCGAATCCGCCGCACTCCCCAGCCATTGCAATCATCACCCCGGGCTGCCGCCTCGGCTTGCATCATGCAGCCACGGCAGGCCCCGCAACATCACTGCCTGGAGCAGCGAAGCAACGCCGCCCCCGCTCTTGAGACGACGACCGAGGGGTCCCGCCGCCGCCGCACCGTCAGGGCTTTGCCCGGCGACGCCTCCGGCGGCGGCGAGCGGAGAGAGAGGCGCGGGGGGACCGGCTCGAGCCCGCAAGGGCGCCCCGGTGCGGCCCGGCGCGATCGCACGGGAGCGGGGCAGGAAGAGGGGAGGACCCGACTTGAAATCCGCCGCGAGGAGAGAGCTCGTGAAGACGGCGCCGGGCTTCAGGATGGATGGAGAGAGGACACTGGGGGGGGGGGTTCCGGATCTGCGTTTGGCTGGGCCGGAGGTGGACGGAGGAGGGAGATCAGCCGGCGGCGGCGGCGGCGGTCCTGCGCTAGCGCAAGCCGCGCGTGGGGTGCGGGGCACAACAGGTTTTCCGCCGCCCCATAGGTGCGTCATCTTGATCAACTAAAATTTGAAACGTAAGACAAACAGACATACTCCCTCCGTTGCAAAATAAATGTCTTTTTTTTCGAAATGGAGGCTGAGCCTCGGCCTCTGCATCGATAGATGCATACAACCATATATTAAAATCGCAAATAAGTCTCAAATAGGTACATGAAGTGTGCAACAAAAAATTAAAAAATAAAGCGATACAAGGCATCATGCTTGCCCAAGCCGGAGATGACAAAATATATAGATGACTAAACACCTATCCTATTAACATGACGCCATCCAAACCGGTTGAAGATACCCTGTGCTACCTCCAGTACAAAGTTGAGACAATTATTTTAGGACGGAGGGAGTATAACAAACCACATAAACATTATCGTTAATCCGGACCAAAAGATAGAGATTAAACATCACCGTTCAGCCGACGAACATAGTTTTGAACTAAAATTAATAAAAATGCAAATGGAGACGGAGAAGGCAGAGCATCTTCACCACGTCCTTGTCGGTCGTTTGCCCCTCCTGCTACCGTAGAGGTTGTAGCCCTACGTGTAGGCGTCGACAGCGGGAGAAGGGTGGGGTGGGGTGGGGGGGGTAGTGATTTCGGAACTTCAATGAAGTCGGAGGTATCGGACGAGGAGTCGATATAGCCAGCAAACATTCAGGTGGCTTGGTTCTCGCACTTCGTAGCGGTCGCTGCCTTTTCAGCTGCTTCACACTCTGGATGCTCGATACCAAGCCGGGGTGCCTTGGCCTTCTTCCAATGGAGCTGGTGGGCGTCTGTCTCAGTTGTCGACAACGAGCGACGGAAAACAGCCACGAGGAACTTCTTCTCCGAGTTGGGCTCTGGTAATCCGCCTCGATGACGGAAGGAAGATGTGATCGCCTCTGCCACCACCGCACTCTCCCTAGCCTGCCGCCTCGCCACATGCGACACGACCTTCGATTCTAGCATCCACATTTGCAGCGCTGGCATGAGACGCACGAGTACCCATCGATGCCCGTGAGGAGCAGCCGACGGAGTGGGAGGAGGAGGGCGTTGGGCCAGCATAGCGGAGCGGCTCAAGAACACCGAGTTTACCGTGATGCGCTACACGCCAACGTTGGTGTCCACGCTGCGGCGCCAGATGACATAGGATAGATCAAAGCTCGAGCTGCCGCTCATATCGACTTGGGACCGCTACAACACTATGCCGAGAGCCAGCTCCTCGTCGTTGCATGGCTCCACGTCACGGACGTAGGCGTCCCAGCCATCCTCGTTGCCCGATCCGTTGCCGCCATCGCAGCGGATGCTCAACATCGAGATGGAGAGAGGAGGTGAAAGGATGGAGATGGGAGGAGAATCGACAGAGAGCAAAGCGGACAATGAGAGAGTGAGCTAGGGTTTGGACCGGAGGTGATTTTTAGTGGGGACAAAATAGGGTTTGTGCGGGCCAGGGTGGGCTTGGCTGACATGTGAGACGTGTTCGGCCCGCCTGATATCCAACCCCATACCAGCCCCATTTTTTGGCTGGATATGAGGGGTTATGTTCTGCGAGGCCATTCACAAGCATGGAAACGCACCCTCCAATGATTGGATGGTTAGAAGGACTGTGGTAATCTTTGTCCATCAGGGTTCGAATTCCGATACTCATATTTATGTTTGGATTTATTTTAGGATTTCTGACGATGCGTATTCAGTGGAAAGAGACGTTTTCGTCGATGACGTGATGACTACGGTGACATCATAAATTTTAAGATATATGTTTGCTCCGTGTCTCGAAGATGTTTACATGGATAGTATCTACATGTGTGTTTATTAAAAAAAAGTGTATGCTTGTGTATACGAGTGCTTGCGTGTGTATTATATTTAAAAAATTAGTGCAAGATAGTACTAGCCTTTCCGAGTTAAAAAAATTGCAGTAATAAGTCGGTTGCACGCTGTCGATGAAAAGGTGGGTTTTTTGTACAGCTCAAAAACTTACTGGGAACCGACGCAAAGCAGAGCTGGAGGAAAAGCAAAGCGGAGGTCTGCCAGAAATGATTGAAGCGAGGTGTTGTAAAAAGATGAGGTCGCATTTAATCGAAATGGAACACGCCATGCTAATTAACAAGCAGTACCAGTACTTGCTTGAGATGACTTTACAGCGCAACATCATCTGAAACAGTTTTATAGGAAAATACTAGTACAGTGGTGGCGCCGGCGCCGGCGAGGCAGCCAGAAATCAAATACAGTACATGCTCCATCGGTCTTGGTCGGTCGGGCAGTAATAACAGGTGGGTTATCATCATCGTCCAAATTGCCACGGAGCTCTAGGTCTGTACTACTTGCTTCATTTCTAAGTATAATTCTTTTCAAAAACTTCATTATAAGGTTACATACGAAATAAAATAAATGAATTTATATTTTAGAATATATTTACAAACATCCGTATGTAGTATTTAATAGTAGAATCTTTAGGAAAAAATATATTTAGAAACCGACCGAGTACTAGGCAGCCGGAAACGATAAATGGGCTCTGAGAAAACGAACCTCTGATCGCTACTAGTGGCTGAAGGGTTCAGATACTGCACTATTCAGTACACTAGTGCAAATCTGGCCGTGCCTGGCGGGCCGGCACGGCTGCCCGCGGGCCAGGCACGAGTCGGGCCCGGCCCGGCACGGGCTAATTGTGCCCGGGCCAGGCACGAGCACGCCATGGGCCGTGCCCGGACCGCCACCCCGAACCCGCGTGCCGGCACGACACGACACGGTTAACGTGGCACGGCCCGCGGCATGGCACGGCACATCACGACATCTCGCCAGCACGGCTGCATCGGGCGATGGGGAAGCGTCTGGCGCGGGGCGCCAGCTGACCTGCGGCGGCCGACCGTTGGCGTCAGCTGGCTGGGTGGGTGGTGGCGCTTGGCGCAGGGTAGCCGTTGGAAGGGATGGGTTTAGGAGGGATTAGGAGGTTTTTTTATACATAATTTATATTTTCGAATATGTGACCGTTGGAGGGTTAAATTAGTTCAAAAATTGATTTTTTTTCCCTATAAATAGTGCTGCCTAGCTCACATATTTCACACACTCAAACATGGACATCCAAGACAATTTGCAAGATAATACCAACTTCACAATAGCCGATTTTGGTCTTGATGACTTTAATATTACCATGCCTCCACCCATGCAACCACCCATGCAACCACCCTATACCGATCATCCCTCTCTTGAGGCCCTTCCCGATTACCAACCCGATGGTCAAGGCAATTCTAGTAGTGGGACGGGTTCCTCCATCAGCATGGGTGTGAGAAGAACTCGTCGTAGAACCTCCGAGGTGTGGGAATTTTTTGATGAAGAAATATCTATGGTGAACGGTGTGCGGAAGGTGTCGGCACGGTGCAAAAGGTGCCAGAAGGAGCTAACCGGAGATGCCAAGGAAGGAACCGGACACCTGTAGAGGCATTTGGCTTCCCACTAGAAGGCGGATGCATCGAGCGCGTCGAGCTTGGTCCAGGGACGAAGCTAGGATAAAAATTTAATGGGGTCATGTACATGGCACTGGGGTCATCCTTTTATAAATGTTAATGATTAGTACTAAATTAGTGAATGATTTTCAGATTTCATTGGGGTCAATTGACCCCAGTGCCTATAAGGCAGCTCCGTCACTGGCTTGGTCGTGCAAACTCATCTCAAGTTCAACACCGACGGTACGGTAAGTAATTTCGTTTACGATCCTCAACGAGCGCGAGAAGGTCTATGTCGTTTTATTGCTTCTAATGATTTACCACTTGGCATTGGTGAATCTGACGGTTTCGTAGAATTAATTCAATCTTGTCATAATCCTAATTATAGACCAGTTTCTAGACAAACTACAAGTAGGGATTTTAAAAAGCTTTACCGGATTGGTAAAGATAAAATAAAAGAAGAATTTTCTACGTGTACTTTTTCAGTGTCGTTAACATCTGATATATGGACTGGTCGTGCAAAGCAAGACTATATTAGTGTGGTAACCAACTTTTGCGCTGGCTAACTGGCAAGCAAGCTAGGTAGGACCCGGCCCGATCCAGAAACCACAGTTAGCTAGCTGCATTGAGGACCTCTTTGATTCATAGAAATTTCATAGGATTTTTGGAGGGTTAGAATTCATATGATTTTTTCCTATGTTTGTTATTGTTTGATTCACAGGATTGAATCCTATAGAATTTTTTCCCGTGGAACCAAGTATATTATATTTCATTGGAAATCTAGTATCCAATCTAACCTCTTTATTTTTTCTTTTCAATTCCTTTGATATCAAACACACTATGCTAATACTATAGGATCTAAGAAAATCATATATTTTTTCTATTCCTGCATTTTAAAAATCCTGCAAATAAAAGAGGGCCTAAAACAGATCTCATACTACACTACTGTGACCGAGGGTGTGGTTTGAATCATAACCTGCTGCTGCCACTGGCTAATCGTACTACTGTTAGTAGGCTGTAGCAAAACAGACGATGGGTGCAGTGCCGTAGATACGATTGAGATCCGACTGAATCAAGAGATGCTGCAGCGCCAGCAGCAGCTGATACCCACCAAGATGATGATTGAAGCCAAGCAAATGCCACTACATCCGTCTGTGTGTTGCGTCCAGTCACGGTTGGCCATCCATCGGCAGATCAGCTGCATGCTGTTCTTGCCAGTGCCCTACCTGCAGCTGCAGCTAAGCTCGATAACCCTAAAGCTGTGAACGAGGAAAGAAAGGATCGCTGTCTGCATGCATGCTCTCGGGCACGGTGATGGAGACAGATTGTTCTGCCTCTGTCCAGTGCAAATGAAGATTTCAAAGGAAGTACACAAAAGACCTAAAAGGAAGTGGTGTCACTGATTATATTTCCAAGAAGATTAGAGCAACTTCAATGAGGCGATCCATTTCGTCCGTCGTCGTCTGCTTGGGACGGCGCGAACAAAAGGGGAGGCCCAACGCGCCGGTCCAAATCCAAATCAAATCCGCTTCGTGTCCGCGCCGACGCATTTGCGGTCCAAATGTGTCGGCGCGGACGCGGAACGGACGCCACACGCGCCTTCCTGTGTCCTCCGCGTCCCCACCTAGCGGTCGTCCAACTGCCCGCGACCTACTTGGTCAGCTTAATTTATGACCTCGGGCCCACGCATCAACGACGGAGGTTGTCCTTTTTTAAGCCGACCGTGCGTCAGGGCCGTCTTCATCCGCTTCCAGCCAGCCCCGACCTCATCTAGCTACACTCGCTCCCCCGTCGCCGGCAAACCCTAGCCACCCCAGCCGTGCCAGATAGGGCTCTTCTCCGACGCCGGCAGCAGCAAGGCGAATGGCAAGTCCCCCGCCATTCCTTTTCCCTTGGAGTTCCTCCCGCCTTCGCCGGCGCCAGCTCATCGGCCGAGGCAGCGTGTCAACGTGCCAGTGCACCAGGAGGAGTGGCACTGGCAGCACCGCATGCCTCTCCCATACCCCGACGCCACCCTGCCGCACGACTAGCACTGGATCCGGAGAGGATCCCAGTGTTGGCGGCGCCTCGGTCGGCAAGGGCGCATGCGGAGGATGTGCGGGGCCAGCGAGCGCTCCTGACACCGCAGCAGCGCCGCGACCCCGCCTACGCAATTGACTCGCCCAACTGGGCTCGCTGGTTCGCCTTCAAGCACGAGGAGGCGAGGCCACACGACGTTCGCAAAGTCGACCGCACCGTGCCACTGCCCCCGCTCGTTGTCCGGGAGGAGGAATAGACAGCGGAGGCCGCCTACCAGACGTCCCTTGCGGCGATCTACCGAGAGAGCGAGGAGGACGAGCGGCGCAGGGCGACGACGGTCGAGCAAGAGGAGGCGGCGTACGAGGCGGCCATGGCCCTCTCCGCGGTGGGCAACTTCGTCCTACCGTCGATGAGCCCGTTGTCCCCTGTCAAAGCCGAGCCGGAGCCGGAGCCGAAGCCGTCCGCCATCGAGGGCTACTCTTGGACGGGAGTAGTGCACGAGTGGGTCAGAGCACCACCGGTCTTGGTTGGGGCGACGCCGACGCAGGAGGCGGTGTACCTCGAACATTGGCGCTAGCGACGGCTGGCCGAGGAGCGCCGCCACAACGAGTACCTCGAGATGCTCGAGCGCGATGCCGAGGAGGAGGCACGCTAGGCCGTGGCGACACAACCCGCGCCTGACATAAACGCCCTTTGGAACATGGCGTTCCCCTGTGCCGGCCCTGCATGTTGTGCTAGGTAGCTTCAAGTCATTAAAACAATACATATCCCACATCTTTTATTGGTTGATTGTTTTATTCATGTCAAAAAAAAATGAAAGATAATGAACCTTGTCTAAGTATTTTAAGATTATTTAGTTTTCGTAAGATGAGGTATGCACCGGAATGCATGTGTTAAGAAGAATGAGATATTGCAAGATTTAGAATAATCAAGACATGTTGTTTCTAAGCAGAATCAGTCTCCTCCAAAGTCATTATGTATGTTTCTTCTCGACATAGCAATGTCCTTACGTGTATTATTTATACACGAATGGGTTCTTGCACGAATGGGTTCACGCAATTACGTGCTTTTATCTTATTTTCTTCGTCACGGTTTAGAAGGCACAGTTAAACTTGTGTGTATTTTCAAAATAAACAAAGTTTAAGGCGTGAAAACAATTACTCCTATTAATTAGTATTAGTACTACTCATGCATGTAACCTCCTAATTTGCTGCTCACACATTAGTACTAGTATTTTATCAGTTGATTAAGCACATTAGCATTTACACCTGCTACATCTCATGACCAATCGATGACTATCTTGGTTCCAGAGATTTTTCCCAAGCGTGCCTTCTAAACCGTGACGGAGGGAGTACAATACTACAATAGCCGGATATGTCATTATTAAACAAGCAACGTACGCAGCCTCGGCCCGCTAGTTAAGGTTAAGAAGCACACACGCAACGTACGAGTCAATTGGCAGGTTGATCGATCCATGTCAATGTCGCACGCGCACATTCTTACTTTAAGTGTTGCAAGACAAAACCAGCTCCGTCTTATAGCATTTTGGTACATGAACTAGCACTCGATGTACAGATTCATACATCAATTTGAAAAGTGACACAAATCAACCAAACAAAATTATGTTTCGGAGCTTGAGCACGCTTGGCTGCTCCCCCTTGTGGCGTCCAAATGCGACCTCCTCTTCCTCGCCTTAGACAGTAGCCGACGGAGCCTTTCGTCCTGTGGCAGCCGTGGCAAAAATTCGGGATGTGAGAGAAGGATTGGGAGGAGAAAGGGATTTTGTTGTGGGCCTGATCGGCCTCCCTAACTTGGTGGCTTTGGATTTGAACCCGGTGGACACAAGAGGCGGCGGCAGAGCTCGAGGGAAGGGGACTAGACCTCTAGTCCCCTTCCAAGGAAAGGAAACGAAATCGTTGCGTTTTTTCTTCTCCTTTTCTTTTCTGCGCGTGAAAAGTGAACCAACAAGTATATCGAGCGACGCAAGCGAAGACCTTGTGTTCCGTTCTTGGAGAGTGTGTAATTCTTTTTCTCGATTTTGATTTTTCTCCAGCAGGGTTTGAAAAAGTCGGTGTTCAGAAAATCTTTTTTTTTTGCTCCGAAGGAATGGGCGGGTGTGTGTGTGTGCGTGTGGGGTGGGGGGGGGGCCTTCGCCAAAATTATATGTACTAGCGAAAAACAAAATCAAGTTTATATAAAAAAACTGTTTTTTTTCATATAGCGTGTATAAATGCACCTAAGAACCAAATGGCAATCCTATAATATCATACAAAAGTATCATATAAATCGTACTAGTATATTCCCTTCGTCATTAAATGTAAGTTTTCTTAGAGATTTTACTAGGAAATTACATATACCTCCGTTTCTGAATATAAGTTTTTTTAAAGTATGTAATCTGTTAGTGAAAACTCTGAAAAGATTTATATTTAAAAACGGAGGGAGTATTATATCTTGCATGGTGACCATCCTTAGAGAGATGCATGCGTGCGAGAGCTAGTAGTAAGCCTTTTCTACATTCAGTCTATCATAGAGTAGCAAGCACGACGCCCAATCGCCTGGAACTGCAAGTAGTGCCGGCGGTGTTGGTACCATATGTTAGAGCATCTTCAACACGCACAACACGCACGCTATACAAGCGCCGCGTCGTAAAAAAGGCAGTTTTTAGCACGCGCGCAACGCGACGGCAGCTCCAGCGGGCGCGTAAAAACGGCGCGCGCGCCATTTTCAATTCAGCGCGCTGGCCGAAACACAATCCCGCGCCCATTATTTGCTGCGCCGGCTCCTGTGCGCGCGACTCTCCTGCGCTCGCTCCTGCTTTCTCCTGCGCTCTCTCCTGCTCTCCCCCGCGCCCATTATTTGCTGCGCCGGCTCCCGTGCGCGCGACTCTTCCGCGCTCGCTCCTGCTTTCTCCTGCGCTCTCTCCTGCTCTCTCCCGCGCCCATTATTTGCTGCGCCGGCTCCCGCGCGCGCGACTCTCCCGCGCTGGCTCTGCACTCTCGCGACCGCCCCCATCCGACCGCGCCGCCGCCGCCGCTCGCGCCACCATTCGGCGCTTCCCCGACCTATCCCCGAGCCGCCGTCGCCGCCCGCGCCCGCCGGCGACCACTGAAGCGCTTCCCCGGCCTGTCTCTGCTGCGGCCGCCGCCCGCGCCCCCCGGCGACCGTTCAGGCGCTTCCCCGACCTCCCCGCGCTTCCGCCCCACCCCCTCCTAGTCCGGCCGTCCCTCGCGCGCCTCCGACGTCCGAGGAACAGCGCCCGAGCGCTCGCTGCCGTGCCGCGTCCGCAAGGTATTCAACAAAACGCCTACAAGGTATGTATTGCTTCAAACTTATGAATTTGGTGCATGTTTTGAATTGTAGTTTTTATAGTATAGTATTGAACATTGTAGATGAGTTCGTCGTATGATTCTTCCGAAGAAGAATTTGATATGGAAGAGGAGGAGGATCTTGCAATGATCATAGCTATGCATATCAATAAAAAACCGAAGCACGGTGGTTCGGTTATGGGTCGGAATTTTTTTGGAGAGATAGGATTGATGCCCATAACAGATTGATGAAGAACTATTTCGTGGAGAATCCCACATACCCGGAGTCGTATTTTCGTCGCCGGTTTAGGATGAGCACAGACTTGTTCAAGCGCTTTGGAGAGAAACTAGCGAGCCATGACCGGTTTTTCCAGCAAAGGAGGAATGCCGCCGGAGAGCTCGGGCATAGCACCTTTCTGAAGGTGACAGTCGCTTTGCGTATGTTGGCATACGGTATCCCGGCTGATTTAGTTGATGATCACTTGGCTATGGGTGAGAGCCAAGCCATCATGTGTGTCAAGCGCTTTGCAGTGGGAATTGTGCAAGTGTTTGGCGAGGAGTATTTGAGATCTCCCACTGCTGAAGACGCTGCAAGGCTATTGGCGATGAACAAATCTCGCGGCTTTCCTGGCATGCTTGGCTCAATAGATTGCATGCATTGGAGTTGGAAGAATTGTCCAAAGGCATGGCATGGGCAATTCCATGGCCAAAAAAAGGGTTTCACTATAATCCTTGAAGCGGTGGCCGATCATGAGACTTGGATTTGGCATGCATTCTTTGGAATGCCTGGATCTTTGAATGACATCAATGTTGTCAACCGGTCACCACTGATGAATAAGATTGCGAATGGTGAGTTGCCACCGGTGCAGTTTGTAGCAAATGGCCGTACATACAACTATGGCTATTATCTAGCGGATGGCATCTATCCAAAGTGGCAAACCTCCGTGAAGCCGTTGAAAAAGCCAGAAGGTAAGAAAAATCTTGATTTTCACAATGCTCAGACGGCTGCTAGAAAAGATGTGGAGAGAGCATTTGGGATTTTGCAAGCCCAATTTGCTATTGTGAGAGGACCGGCTAGATTTTGGATCAAAAAATGCTTTGGTACATCATGCACGCTTGTGTGATCATGCACAACATGATCATCGAGAATGAGCGTGGTCAAGATGTAGACTACTCACAGTATGAGCTCTTGGGACATCCCGTGCGAGTGCGACGGATGGCTGAAAGGGTAGCCCGTTTTGTTGCCTCGTATCATGCCATTCGGCGTCCCGCAACACACAATGATCTTCAGAAGGATCTGATTGAAGAGTGGTGGGCATGGCATGGACGACAAAGAGCATGATTTGATTGCATTTTATGTATTGTATTGTTCATGAACTATTGGTTGTGTTTATTGCATTATTTGTTGTACTGAACGATAAACTATTTGTTTGAGTTGTAATAACTATTTATTGTTGATTTATTTTGTTTGTTTGATTTTTTTTTTCTATTTTTTGAAATGTATATGTGGTTTGTGCCTGCTGCGCGCGCTGTATTTTTGGGCACTGCTGGAGCGGCGCGCGCTGCATTATAGCGCGGCTGTTGGAGCCAGCGCCTATCCCTGCGCTAAACCAGCCGGCGCGCGCTGTAAAAACATTTTTTGGACGCGGCGCGAAGCGCGGCTGTTGGAGATGCTCTTATGAAGTAAAGTAAGATAAAAGTTGTCAAGCGCAGTGTGGTCAGGAAAGCTGGCCCAATGGTTAAGGTGGCCTTTGTTTGGGCTGCAGCTTCTGATTCTCAGATTCTAGGCCTTCTAAAATCAGATTCTGAAACAAACACACCAAATTCTTATCTAGCTTCCTAGAATCTGATTCTAAAAATGAACTAGCACGCAAGCAAATCCAGAAGCAGCGATTTTGGTGATTCCATAGATTCTGCAGCTTCCCACAAAAGAAAACGATTCATTTTGAGCACTTGCCCCTATTTCCAGTCAAAATTACGACAGAACTGTCACCCCGACCTCTTCTCCATCCCGAGCCCCCCGTCCCTCTCGTTCTTCTCCACCCCGGCCTCTTCTCCATCCCGAGCGGATCCACCTGTGTTGCTCCTGCTGGTGCCCAAAGGATGGATCCGCGTGCCTCGGCCCCTTCCCTACCTCCGGCAAGCATCCTCCACCCGGCGCCCGAGCTCGAGCTCCAGTTGTCCCGCCCTTTGGAGACTACCTTGCCACCAGATCCGCCTCCCAGGATCCTCCGCCCGACCTTTAAGCTCCAGCTGCTCTGCCCCTGTTGTAGAGTACCTCACGAGAGCCGCCTGACAGAGAGCGACCTCTAGCGCCATGGTCATTATAGGCATTTCACATCTCTTAAAATTTCTATAGATATCCAAAATCATGACAAACAAACAGTTGGATTCCGATTCTTAGGAATCTGTAGCTGCAGCTGATTCCCAAAATCCACATCCAAAGCGATTCTTAAAAATCTGTAGCCCAAACAAAGGGGGCCTAAACCGTCTAGTAGTCACATACATACGTACCGTCTGCAAGTTGCTACTACCGCAAAGAAAAAGAAGAAGAAGACGACATTGCAGAGCGAGGGAGCATGAAGAAACAAGAAACCAAAAACAGGTCTGTACTAGTGTAAAAATGAAGACTAGTAATACTAATAAGGTCTTGTGCACGCAAGCGCAAGAACACAGGCGTGCACGCGCGCTCACGCAACAAGGACGCGCACGCATGGGCGCTCAACCTTTTTCCCTCCATCGGCTGCTGCTTTGAGGGCATGGTGGATTGATGCGTCCATCCTTTTGTTCTTTAGCATCAGCAGCAGCAGCAACTACAACAACAAAAAGTCTATATATATCTATCTGCTTAAACAAAGCAAAACTTGGTTAAACACGTCCATCGGGCGCCTTTCCCTTCCTTTGGGATGGCCAAATGCTTTGCTTTTGCTCGAGCGAAGGGTAAGTGATTGTTCCCTGGCACTACGACACACCCCCATACCATACAACACACACTGATGGCATGGCCCGGGTTGCATGCCGTGCATCATACTCCCTCCGTTGCTAAATACCTAAATATAAGATCTTTTAAAGTTTTTAATATTCATATTAAAATACTCCCTCTTTGAAGGCTGATTTCTTTTGAAAAATGTAAAATTT
Organism: Hordeum vulgare subsp. vulgare; assembly: GCF_904849725.1. NCBI lineage: Eukaryota > Viridiplantae > Streptophyta > Magnoliopsida > Poales > Poaceae > Hordeum > Hordeum vulgare. Next base: position 661,675,111 of record NC_058519.1, on the reverse strand, counting down.
GAACTTTTCAGTTTGAACAAAATCTGGAAAAAATTATACAAGTAACAAGGATGTTATCTGTATGTGTGTAAAATGACAGGATGAAATAATCTGAAGTGTCATCTGTATAAAAAAGATAAATTTATGGCCCGGGAGATAAATAGTATTATGTGTTAAAAAGCCCCATGTTTTTTTACACAACCCTCATTTCAACGTATTTCATCCTAAAAATTCACACACTTGTGCGTTATGCATCCATGTATATCTATATTATTTTTTCAAGAATATAAAAGTGGAGCTTGGCCTCCAAAGGGGAATTTCGAGTGCTAGAGCACAACTCTAGGTTTGGTCTTTGGTGCGAGCCTCCTTCTCCTCCTGCCGTTGCTACTGCTGCTCTTGCACTACTTGCTGCAGCAGCAAACCTGAGCAAGTGAATTACTTCATTTCTTTCTAAATATTTGTTGTTAAAGAAAATTAGTTTAATTCTTTTTAACAATAAATATTATTGATGCAGAGGAAGTAGGAACGAAATAAAGGCTCATTATGTGTGTGCATGCATGCGTGCTCTCGGACACGTGAGGATGGATCATGATCCTCGATCTGGAGTGGAGATGCATGATGAGATTTTTTTTCAAAATGAAGGCGACGCCCCGGCCTCTGCATCGAGTGATGCATATAGCCATTTTATTAATAGCAAAATAGTCTGAAAAGAAACAAAGGATTCCCAACATTGAAAATAGCAGAAGACGAAAATTACACGGTGCTCAGACCGCCGAACAACTAAGAATAACCCTCTAATATACTGGACTAAAGTCCAATTCTATTAGCATGCCTCCATCCATATCGGTTGAAGATAACCTGAGCTACCATCTTCCATCAGACACACCCAGTAACCAAAGGCTCCCTGGTTTCCATAGGAGTGAGTAAGGACCACGTGCGGATCGAGGCGGTAGCTCTGAAAATGACCTGCAAAAAGTTAATGATGAGATGGATGTTGCTTTTTTTTGTGGCCTTTTAGCTTTGAGTTTTTACCCTACCGCGCATGCCACAGAAACTGCACCGGCAAGTAAATATGTTGTTGATCCTGCACAAAACAACTTCCAGCTCGATACGTATTATCATACCGGTCACGTTGCACGGTAACACGCTCGCCACGGTCACTCGTGCAAGTTATGCTAATTGCTCTAGTCAGGCCAACTTCATCGCGCCACCCCATCTTATCTGCATGCGTTCGTTTGGGTAAAACGGATGAATACCGCGGTCCAACGCATGAACCCAAATAGACAAATGTCCGGATTTCGTCCGTTTTCGACCATCCCCGGCCCAAACTTGCGTCCAGTTTGGGGGAAAACGGACATTGCGCGGACGCGCTCGCCGCACGCCCTTGTCCGCCCGTGGCCCGCGTGTCGGGGACACAAGCACTTCCAGAAATTCCAACGCCTTCACCCCCTCTCCCGCCCCGCGCCGCCGACGGCGCCGTTGCTATTCTCCGGCCACCTCACCCCCCGCCCGTCCATAGAAAAACCCCGTCTCGCCATGGCCGCCACCACGCCCGTGCTTTCGCCGTAGTTTGGGCGTCGATCGGAGGAGGTTTGGCCGTCGTCGTCGTAGCCGCGACAGAGTGGACACGACCGCAGGCGATGTACCACGGCGGCCACGACAGCTTCCCGACGAGGGCTCTAGAGCGGCCAGTAGCCGGCCACCAACCACCCCTGCATCGACGTGACCATCGCGGCCTCTTTGCCACCACGAGCGCAAGGTGTTTGGCACTTTGCCCGCAAAGGTATGGACAATGGTGATGAGTTTTTCTTCCATCACTTCATTTATTCATCAGACGATTCGTCGTCCGATGATGAAGATATTGTGGTGGCTGCAGTGATGGTTCAGGACCACATTCAACGGCAGCTTCCTCGGTACAGGGGGTCACTCCCTGGCCGTGCTCCGAACCTGAGCCGCAACAGGGAGAGAGGCCAGGCCCTACTCTATGCCGACTACTTTGCGAACACACCGCTCTTCAAGCCGGATAAATTCCGCCGCCGTTTTCGTATGGCAAGGCATGTGTTCAATCGTATTCGAGATGGAGTGGTTGCTCATGACGCATACTTCCAGTGCAAGACGGATGCCCTTGGCAAGCTAGGATTTTCCTCTTACCAGAAATGCACCGCGGCCATCCGAATGCTTGCATATGGAATTTCAGGCGATCTGGTGGATGAGTATGTGCGTATGAGTGAGACAACATGTCTGATGTCAATGTACAAGTTCTGCCAGGCTGTGATCGAGGTGTTTGGCCCTGAGTACTTGAGGCAGCCAACTGCCACTGATACAGAGAGATCGTTGGCGACCAACGCAGCTAGAGGCTTTCCAGGCATGCTTGGGAGCATAGATTGTATGCACCGGGCGTGGAATTACTGTCCATTTGCTTGGCAGGGCCAGTACAAGGGGCATGTCAAAGCGTACACTGTCATGTTAGAAGCGGTGGCTTCGCAGGATCTTTGGATATGGCATTCTTTCTTCGGCATGGCAGGTTCTCACAATGATATCAACGTGATGCGGCGTTCTCCAGTCTTCGCAAAGCTTGCAGAAGGCCACTCCCCCTGTCAACTTTGAGATCAACGGCCACCAGTACAACAAGGGATACTATCTAGCTGATGGTATATATTCTTAGTGGTCAACTTTTGTAAAGACAATCTCGGACCTCCAAGATGAGAAGAGAAATAAATTTGCCGAAGTGCAAGAGAGTGGTAGAAAGGATGTGGAACGTGCTTTTGGTGTGCTTTAATCCCGATGGGGTATCGTTCGAAACCGTGCACTGTTGGGATGAAAGGAAGCTTTGGGAGGTGATGATTGCTTGTGTGATCATGCTCAACATGATCGTCGAGGACGAGCGTGATGACAGTATCTTCGACCAAGGATTTGATTATCAAGGTGAAAATGTTGAGCCCCTGCACCAAGAACCGGTCACGTTTCACCAATTTGTCCAGTTGCATCGTGAGATGTGTGATTGGCACACTCATTTGAATCTTCAAAATGACTTGGTTGAGCACATGTGGAAACATATTGACAACCAATAGATGTATTGATTCATTTTATGTTCATTCAAGACAATTTCGATTTGGTTGTAAAACTATTTTATTTAGAGACAATTTCGATTGGCTTGATGTGCAAACTTGTTTTGATACAAAAATATGTGCATTTTAGGCCCTGACGGACAGGATGGGGCAAAAAGATGTGGCCGCGCGCTGGGCGCACGGCCAGCGCATCCCAGGACAGGGCCGAACACGACCCCATTTCCCTACCCGAACGGACAGAATCCGGACAAAACGGACGTCCGTTTGGGGTCGCGTGGTGGAGTTGGCCTCAGTGCAGTGCTTGCGCTTTCTCTCCACCGAGTTCATGTGAAAATAGAAATGTTACTGCATACTTTCTTTGTCTGAAAATACTTGTCCGAAAGATGGCTGTATCTAGACATATTTTAGTTTTAGATACATTTATTTATATTCATTTTTAAAACAAGTAATTTCGGACGGACGGAGTACTAGCTTTGTTTTTCTTTTCCTTTTGATGGAAAAAGATACTACTCCCTCCGTGTCAAAATATAAGACTTTTTAGAGATTACACTAGAAGACTACATACGGAACAAAATGAATGAATCTACATTCTAAAATATGTCTATGTACATTCGTATGTAGTTCATAGTGTAATATCTAAAAGGTCTTATATTTAAGAACGGAGGGAGTTAGTACTAGCTAGCTGGTGTATATTCCTTTTGAACTTTTTCACTTGGCGCCGCACTTTGAAATTGAATGGATAGATTCCTGTCCAAAGGAACAAACAAATAGTCCCTGAGGTGAGAACAATCTTTCCTCTCGCAAGAATGACTTGACACGACGCATGTTAATTAGCAGTACGAGTACTAATCATCATAGGTTAGAATCAGATATATGTGCCACCAATCATATGTTGTTGTGCTGATTAGTTAAACGTTAGTTTGAGTTTTTTTAAAAAAAAACTTTCAATCTATTCATCTACAATCATTATAGTACAATGAAAACTAAAAATAATAAAAAATACATCCAGATTTGAAGATCACCTAACGACGACTACAAGCACTGAAACGAGCCGAAGGTAGACAGTCGGGAAATCGTCGTGCTAAGGCCCCATAGATCCAACACATCAGAACAGCAACCGTCACAGATGAGGAGTGTAGATCGAAATCATCCAACTTAAAAACACGCGAACAAAGACGAACGATGAACATATCCGAGCAAATCCATCAAAGATAGATTCGCCGGAGACACACTCCACGCGCCCACCAATAATGCTAGACGCATCACCGGAACATTAGTTTCAGTTTGGCATATAAGCTTGATTATATTGATGAACTTGGCCAATCCTAATTGTATATTTTTTGTTAATGTTTGATTATATACTTGACTAGTAAAATACAAATCATATGGCACAAAGGTTATATTGTTCGCAGATATTTGAAGGCATTGTGGGGAATCTGAAGGTGCATTTCCGCCTCCAGACGTGGAAGCTCTACATGTCACCCATCCATTTAAAAGGAAAAAGTTTATTTTAAACCCTGAATTCATAAAGGTTCGATGAATCAAACCTTCAAATTTAAATCCCTGTCGTTTGCACCCTAAACTATATGATTCCAATCTAAATCGGACACTGAGACACAAAAGTGCGCACGTGAGAAATGTCAACGGGATTCGGCTGGCTGATGGGCAGGGAGCGCGTTGGGTCGGCCCATTTTATTTTTTTGGTTAGACTGCTAAAAAAGGCTGCCGTATGGTCTATTTTTTTAAAAAAAAATGAACACAGAAAGTTTATAAAAGCAAAAAAATTTAATAAAAAAGGCTGCCCTTTTTCAAAAAATGAAAATGTATGTAAAAAATAAAATGAAAATGAAAATTTAAAAAAAGAGTAGAAAAAAGACATACGCTGGGCAGCTGCAGCTAAAGTCAGCGGCTCTATATTGACCAGCAAATGTGATTTTTCAGGTTAGCACGTACAATATTTTCACTAGCTATCGAATATTCAGACGAATAGTAGTGATGCAGCAAAAACTTTTTTGTTAAAAAAATAGAGCGTGTGTAATTTTCCGTGTGGCATTTCAAAATTTATTTATATATTCAAAAATAGTATATGCCATTTAAAATATATTTAAATATTATAAAAATACTATGCTGCATTTCAAAATGTATTTAAATATTATAAAAATACTACGTTGCAATTCAAAATATATTTAAATATTATAAAAATAGTACGTGGCATTTTACAATATATGTAAATATTATAAAAATAGTACGTGGCATTTTGAAATATATTTAAATATGATAAAATAATACGTGGCATTGTAAAATATATTTAAATATTATGAAAATAGTACGTGGCATTTGAAAATATATTTAAATATTATAAAAATAATACGTGGCATTGTAAAATATATTTAAATATTATGAAAATAGTACGTGGCATTTCAAAAGAGTACTTGTCATTTTCTAAATCCGTGATTATTTCTTTGAAATTCGTGAAATTTTTTCTTACTTTTTTCGCGCGTGTCTCTCGCAGCGCAGCCTAGTCCCGGTCGAATGAACAATCCCGATTTGTCAAACGAACTCATGTTTTTTTTTATACCAGGATTGGATAGTTTAGGGTGCAATCGACTTTGATTTTGAGTTGGAGGTTTATTTTACCGAACCTCTACAAATTCAAGGTTCAATATAGACTTTTTCTAAATTATGGCCAACTTAAGAGCATTTATAGCCGGATTGAACAAATTCATCTTGCTATAAGCGTCCGGACGTTTTCTCATATTTCACTCCGTGCATCGACAAACCTCTTATCCGGACTTTCATATTCATACAAAGTCATGCACGTCGATCATTCGATATAAATTGTTCGATCCAACGATAGACTGTCGAGCGTATTCGTGAAAAAAGAAAAGATTTCAAATGAGATGTTTACGCACAGTTAAGTGATTAGGTCTCCACTTTTTCCAACTCCTTGTATTGGAGGGCTCGGTTAGAGATGGTTTTACACAACCATTGACGTCATCGACCATATCCTGCATTCCTGCTCCTATCCATCCATGTCGCAGCCGAGAGCCATGGAGGACGCCGCCGGCGACGACCACGGCGCCTTCATCCAGAAATTCATCCTGCTGCCTTCCTCCGACCACCACCAGCAGCAGGAGCAGCTACCCCTGCACGGCCTCACCTTCGCCATCAAGGACATGTACTACGACCTCGCTCACTCTCTCCCTCCCTCCCTTCCACTCCTTCCGGCTGACTGACGGATCCACCGATTGGTCGCAGCTTCGACGTCGCCGGCCGCGTCACAGGGTTCGGCACCCCGGACTGGGCCCGGACGCACGCGCCGGCCGCCACCACGGCGCCCGCCGTGCTGGCCGCGCTCGCCGCGGGCGCCACGGGCGTGGGCATGACGGTGATGGACGAGATGGCCTACAGCATCAACGGCGAGAACGCGCACTACGGCACCCCCGCCAACCCCTGCGCCCCCGGCCGCGTCCCCGGCGGTTCCTCCAGCGGCTCCGCCGTCGCCGTCGCCGCCAGCCTCGCCGACTTCGCCCTCGGCACCGACACCGGCGGCAGCGTCAGGGTGCCCGCCGCATACTGCGGCATCTTCGGCCTCCGCCCCTCCCACGGTGTGGTCTCCGCCGAGAACGTCGTCCCCATGGCGCAGATGTTCGACACTGTCGGTAATTCCAGTCTAGCGGTGCTTCTGTTATTCAGATGTTCAGCACACAACATTATTCATCTGCTCAAGCTCAAGTGTTTATTCAGTTCTATGAAACCATGTCATTGTGTCTCTGCTTACACAGGATGGTTTGCCAGAGATGTAGCTACATTGTCCCGTGTGAGCGACGTGTTGCTGCCGCCGGTGTCAACCGATGCCGAGCTGCCACGACCGAGCCGTGTCATAATTCCTGCTGACTGTTTCAAGATCTTGGGCTCCTCTGACGATGACCACACCTACGAGATCCTCAATGCTTGCGCGGCCAAGGTATTCGGCAGTAAGTATCTAGCAAGAACTCCCAACTCATCCATCCTTGGTATCCCTTGATGCAGAGTAGGGCAGGGCAGGGTAGGGTAGGGTATATAAGTTTCTGAACCTTCTGCGGTGTGTTTCTTGACTGGCTGACAGGTGATGCAGTGGTGGACAATGGTGACCTTGGTGATTTTGTCTCCAGCAATGTTCCGAGGATCGGCAAGTTTATGACCGACTTGTCTGCGATCGAAGCATCATCATCTTGTGTGCCCTCTCTGTCTGCAATCTCACGTGTCATGCGTGTCCTTCAAAGGTTTGCTGCTTTTCAGTCAGTTGTCTACAACCTAGTACGTGTTTACAACCATGTACTCCCTCTGTTTCTAAATATAAGCACTTTTAGAGATTTCAATACGACGTACATACAGATGTATATAGACGTATTTTAGGGTGTAAATTCACTTATTTTGCTCTGTATGTAATCCATATTGAAATCTCTAAAAGGCTTATATTTAGGAACGGAAGGGGTATCATAAAATTGTGTGCCCCACTGCCCCTTAACTGAAGCCATGCCATTTTCATAATTCCACGGACAGAACTTGGCCGTCTTTGTAATTGAAATGCCAGCAGTTTACTCCACATTGTATGTATGCACATGGATGAGATTAAATTTGTGCAGATGTACCGCATGTTTTCAGGTCTGAATTCAAAGCAAACCACGCGGAGTGGGTGAACACGGTGAAACCCAACCTCGGCCCTGGCATCCGAGAGCGAGTGCAGGAGGCCATCGCATCGGAGGATAGATCCGCCATGGATGATCTTCATGCCGTCAGGACCGAATTCAAGTCTGCCCTAGCCGCTCTCCTCAAGGTAAACTCATACACTGCTATATATCATAATCCCATTGCTGCACACAATTTCTGAACATTCAGTCTGTCAGGCAGTAGTAGGAGTTGATTTTTTTCTTTTCTTTTGCACTGCTTAAATGAATTTGCATTATGCAGGACGACGGAATCCTGGCAATCCCTACGGTCCCCGGCGCGCCACCGAAGCTACGCATGGACGCGGCGTTGCTGGAGGACTTCCGGGCGAGGGCCTTCTCCCTGCTATCCATTGCCGGCCTGTCGGGGTTCTGCCAGGTGAGCATCCCGCTGGGCACCCGCCACGGCGTTCCGGTGTCGGTCTCGCTGCTCGCAGGCCATGGTGGTGACCGTTTCCTGGTCGCTGTAGCCCAGGAGCTCCAGGAGGCGCTCCAAGCCGAGGCGGCAGCAGCCTGGGGCTCATCAGCTTAGCCCAATTCGGTCATATCTTGCTGAATTATCCAGTACAGGACATTGTATGATTCTGACTGAACATATGAAATATATACCGTCAAGTGTATGTACTAGGTAGATTTTCACCATTATGCAGACAAATTTGAAACTCGATCGATTGGTTCCAATTATCCCTCTGATGTTATGTCGCGGTGCTATTCTGCTGCGAGGCTTCCTATTTGGCACGAACCCTGCGCCTTTGCGATTATTATTTAAATTCATGAACGTTTTATTCAACCACTGAACATTTTTTGTAGGCATGATTTTTTTAAATCGTTAACATTTTTAAAATTCGTGAATGGTTTTTACAAATTCATGAACATTGTCTTAAATTGTGAACATTTTTTGAATTTCTGACAATTCTTTTGAAATCATGAACATTTGTATGGAATTCATGAACATTTTTGAACCCACAAACATTATATGATTTCTTGATTGTTTGTTCGAAATGCACATTTTTTTTAAATGTCGGAACCTTTTGTAATCCGGTATTATTTAGATATAAAGAAAACAGAAAATAAAAAAGGAAAAAGAGAAAAGAGAAAAAAAAATCAAAATTAAGAAAACAGAATCCTCCATCCATATACAGTTGCACTGGGGAAGCGCGCTTTCTCTGTGTGATGCTGAATCCTCCATCCATATACAGTTATGTTATGTTATGTTATGAAGAACATGCACGTCCTTCCTCCCTCTGTATGTAAATAATTATAGTTGGACAAAACTAATACAGAGGGAGTAGTATATAGGAGAGTATTTTCTATTAGTGTTTTCTGATAGAACCTGCAGCCCAATACATAAAGGAAATCCATAAAGATCAAGAGGCTGACCGATCCAGACTGCAGAAACAATGCTACTTTTTTTTCGAGAGTACGCAAATTGCGTACCAGAGCTTTATAGAAGAAGTGAGAATTGCAAGTATGACTCTCATTCGTTGCGAACAACGAGCGTAGCATAATTCCACATCCGACTAGTCCAAGGACAACCACCCACGACAACACAAAAGCGCCTAGCCAAAACCGAGAACTCACCACATCTCGATCGATCTCAGTCCTTCGAAGAACATAAACTCCTGCCAAGCTTTTCTTGTCGACGCACCACCCCCCTTGATGCCTAAAGGAGGTGGCAAGAGGATGGCAGGACTCGATCCGATCCGAGGAAGCCACCGTCTTGGAAACACTGCTACTTGACACACACAGACACGCACACAACGTACATAACAGTAGGTATGTATAAAGATACTTCCTCCGTTTCAAAATATAAGACCTTTTGAAGATTTCACTAGGAGACTACATACAGAACAAAATGAATGAATCTATACTCTAAAATGTCTATATACATCCGAATATAGTTCATAGTGCAATCTTTAAAATATTTTATATTTTGGAAAGGAGGGAGTACCGAACAGTAGGTGTAAAGATATAGTTGGATTTTTCACACATGAGTAGTGCCTTGTCATCTTTCTACTACCTCTGTATCTAAATAATTAGTTGAGGAGAACTGCCAATCGATTGACACAGGACAAACCAAAGTGACCTTCCATCATCGTCCAAAATCGATCAAACACCCATGTCCGGCGGGTCACCATATCCTCATTGTTAGGAATAAGCCATGATCAGTGGCTATCGGCGTGCATGCAAGGTCCGGTCACAGGCGTGTGTGTGCATGTGTCCGTGCGTGCGTGCCTACAGGTGTGCGTTAATTAGTTGGCGCAATATGCATAGGGGTGACCGCGTCAGGGCGCTGGATCCAGCCGTGTTGCGCACGTGCGTGCACGCCGGGCGCGTTAGCTGTGGAGCGTGGGGCGTGAAGAACGTGGGAGTGAGGTGCGTCGGGAGTGCGGCGTGGCGCGTCTGTGCGCGCATGTATAAAGCCCCTTCCCACTATGTATTGAGGCAAGACGATCGAGTTCGAGCTCGGAAGAAAATAGAGCAGGCCGTTCGGGCGGCAAGGTGTTCGAGCGACTGTGAAATCTCTGTGTTCGTCTTCCCCTTCTCCGATCTTGCCTCCGGCGAGTCGTCTTCTATTTTTGCTCTAAGAATTGGTATTAGAGACATGTGGCGTAGGACGATCGGCGGCGATGTCGCTTGTCCCGTACGTCGGTGGATGGGGGTGGGTTCACTATCGATGCATGTGCCGATGCTCATTGGTGAGAATTACACCACGTGGACGATCAAGGTCGAGGCAACTTGGACGCTGCTAACATCTGGGAGGCGGTGGTCGGCAGAGGCAGTCGTGACGAAGAAGGACAAACCAGGGCGTGCTTACTTGCTCGACGCGCTCTCGGAGGGTCTGTTGATGCAGGTATCGCCAGAGAAGATGACGGCGGAGGTCTGGGACTACCTGAAGACACGCATCGTTGGAGCTGCTCATGTCAGGGCGACGAGGCTGTCCATGCTCTATGGAGAATTCGATCGGTTGCGGATGTCCGATGGGGAGTCGCGGGATGCGTTCACCGGTAGGATCGAAAGCATAGCAGCGCACTATGCGGGGCTCGAGGGGACGCTGCACGACGTGGCAATAGTGAAGAGGCTCCTGGACACGGTGTCAGACCGCATGTGGAGTGCGGTGGCCGGCATTGAGCAATTCTGTGACCCCAACACCATGCCTTTCGAGGAGGCGCTCGGTTTTCTTAAGAATTTTTGTCCAAAAGGACCATCTCTCGAAACGATTTGCTAAAAAGGACCACATGTGGTACCTAAAGATAAAAAGGGGCAGGTGCCACGTGTCGTCTGGCGCTCCTGCCGTCACGCGAGAAGGGGGTCTTTTTTGTCTTTGGATACCGCATGTGGTCCTTTTTAACAAATCGTTTCGAGAGATGGTCCTTTAAAAAAAAAATCTTTTCTTAAGGGTTTGACGAACAATCGCGGTGACGCGCGCTGGCCGACGGCGAACGAGCTAAGAAGCAGCTGATCTCACGGCGGCTCAGTGGCAGGCATGGCAGTGACAGCGCAGCGGCAGCTTCAACCTCGACAACGGGATGGCTAGCACGGTTTTGGACCGCAGGAAGAAGAGGCGGGGGGCGCTGTTACAACTGCGGACAACATTGCCATTTCAAGCGCGACTGCGCGAAGCCTCGGCAGGCGGCGGCAGCGGTGGAGCAGCATGCTCTCATCGCCGAGATGGACGACGACATTGGGCCGGCGCTCCTCTAGTCACGGCTTTGGGCACATCGTCGTCACAGATAGCACAAGCTTCATCGTCACCATCATACTCAGCATCCATCGCAAGCCTGGCCAAGTAGTTCTCCTCCAGCTACCTCGGCGTTACCACAAGGCTACTCGTCGTCGTTGAACAAGAAATAGATCAAGTCGGCGAGGTGATCGACGAGCTGCAGCGCCGACGGCTTGCCCGGTTCGAGACGACCCACCGCGTCCGCCTCTCCGATCGTCGCTTCCATGCTTGTTTTTATCCTCCCGCCCACATATGTCGGACCTGTTTTATTTGGTACGCTTTGGTTTGGCCTCGCCAACACTTGTAAATGGTTTGCATGCATGGATCGGAGTCGGAGTTTGCAAGTTGGACCGGACGTGTTTGGTTATTATTTTGATGAAAATGAACGTTTTATTACTTAAGAGATTTAAACATTACACCCCGAAAGAAACTTATTCATTCCTTACAATAGGATAAGGATGTACTTTTTTGCAAAGAATCATAGGGTTTTTATTTCAAAATGATAGTGTTACAATCTTCAACGACTAGACTGCTGATGCATGGAGGTGGACGGCCCAACCAACAGGCTGTGCTATCACCACATCTACCAAAGTTCGCTAAACAATGTGCAACCCTATTCTGTTCACGAAGAATTTTAACATGAATAACAACCCTATTACTCATGTAATTCTTGATTTCCGACACCAAATGGCCATATGCTGATCTGTTGGAGGAGACATCCGCAAGCATCTTGAGTGCCACATCACAGTCATATTGTAATATGATTGTAGCTTGAGAGTGCTCAGTCGCGAGCTTTAGACCTTCTTTCATTGCTTGTAGTTTGACTCGAGGGCATCATTGCAATGAAAAAGCTTACGGTACGAGGCAAAGATAGGATAAGGATATACAATTGAAGGACATGAGCAACTTAAATTTTATATCATTAATGATTATAAAAATCTGTTTGGAGCCCCCAAAAAGGAAACTTCTCGATGGATAAATCCCGAACAGATGACATCTCCAAATCTGGATAGTTTTCCTGCAGAGTTCTATCAGATGAGAAAAACAACGTTCTAACAGTATCATACTCTGAGGAAGAAGTTAGAAAAGCGGTTCTCTCAATGAAGCACAACAAAGCCTCGGGTCCGGATGGCTTACCCACAGAGTTCCATCAGAACTTCTGTAAATTCATCAAACCGGATATCCTCGTGTTGTTTAGCTACCTACATGCTGACCAACTAGATTTGTTTTGCTTAAACTTTGATGTGATTATTTTATTATCTAAGTTTAAACTTCGTCTGTTGGATTTGAAGCAGTAGTTGTAGTCCTTTCGAAAACACCCTGTACGCGCTTGATCCAGGGATTTTACGATCAGGATTCAATTTAGACTTGGATTACAAATTTTAAAGTTTATTTTTAGACTTTTCTCTAAAATAAATAAAATGAGCGTCAGTGTCTGAGCCGGTAGATCCGTTTGCGAACGTAAAAATTCCAGATAGCTGGGAGCATACATGTACTCCCTCCGTTCCTAAATATAAATCTTTTAAGATATTTCAGTAGGAGTCCACATACGGAATAAAATGAGTGAATCTACACTTTAAAGTATGTCTATATACATCCGTATATAGTCCAATAATGAAATCTCTTTAAAGACTTATATTTAGAAACGGAGGGAGTAATATGTTGTGATTTATGATGGTGCTAGCTCGTTGACTAATCGTGATGCATTGTGATGGTTGGACGCCACACAATATTCAAGGGCTTCCGTTTCAGTTTCTGTAGTGCAAAGTTGATGGGCCAACAGCTGCCCTTCTGTCTGGGTGTATATATATATATGAGTTGGACGTACGTGTTTGCATTCACAATCACAAGCATAGATGAACACTAGAAACAAACACGAAAGCAACCCTGCAAAATAAAAGGGAAACATGCATGTTACCTTAATTAGTAATAAAACAACAAAAACAAAAAATCATGAAAGGTTCCCTTCAGCTTGTTTGGGGGCAGACGAGAGGACGAATGCAGATGGAGAGAGCAGCCATGGCTATCATAAAAACCAGAATGTACCATCGTAAAAAAAACAAGAATGGTTTTCGACACAATTTTGTAGACTTGTGGTTTCTGCAAACCTAGCATTTAGTGTTGATGTATTCTGCAATTCACTCCTATGGGGCTTATGGTTCTTGCTCATGATTCTGTCCTTTGCAAAGTTGTCGGGCCAGCTGTCTTTCTAGCTCCTTCTATTACTGTATGATGAGTTGGACGTGTGTGTTTGGACAAGCACGCACAGACGAATACTCCCTCCGTTGCTAAATATAAGACCTTTTAGATATTGCACTATGAACTACATACGGATGTACGTAGACATATTGTAGAATGTAGATTCACTCATTTTGCTCCGTATGTAGTCTCATAGTGTAATCTCTAAAAAGTCTTATATTTTAAAACGGAGGGAGTATAAAACACAAAAGGAACCATGAGATGACATATACAAACACGTGCATGCATGTTACCTTATAAAACATGAAAGGTTTCCTGCTCAAATCTTGTCTTTGCTTGGAGCAACCATGGCCGGCCTCCTCCATCCTCCTCCCTCCATCATCTACGCTCTTCCATCACCGTCACCCCACCGACGGCCACCAATCCGCCGCGCCACCACGAGAATTAGAAACAGCAGCAGCAGCGTCAAGAGCGAGCCCTCCTCCTCCACCGTCACCACCACCAAAACCGCAACGACGGTGAAGCTGACGTACCTCGAGTTCAACGGGTGGCTGTGGGAGCTGGACGGCGGCCGCTTCCGGGTCCTCGTCGACCCCCTCCTCGTCGGCAACCTCGACTTCGGCATGCCATGGCTCTTCGACGGCGCCAAGAAGACCCTCCCCAAGGACGGCCTCCAGGAGGACCTCGGCGTCGTCGACCTGCTCCTCATCACCTCGAGCCTCGACGACCACTGCCACCTCCGCACCCTCACCCGCCTCGCCGCCGTCTCCCCCGACCTCCCCGTCGTCGCCACGCCCAACGCGCGCCCCATCCTCGCCGCGCTGCCCTTCGACGACGTCACCTACCTCGAGCCGGGCCAATCCACCACCCTCGTCGGTGCCGCCACCAAGAGCGAGGTCACGGTGCTCGCCACCCCCGGCCCCGTGAACGGGCCGCCGTGGCAGCGCCCGGAGAACAGCTACGTCGTCACCTCCAGCACCACCGGAGAGGGCCAGCGCAAACACAGTGTCTACTACGAGCCGCACTGCATGTACGACGCCGGCTTCCTGCGCGACCGCGGGCTGCGGGCCGACGTGCTCATCACGCCCGTCATCAAGCAGCAACTCCTGGCCAGCTTCACCCTCGTGTCCGGCCAGGAGGACGCCGTGGAGCTCGCCCGGCTGCTCGGCGCCGCCTACGTAGTGCCCATGAACAACGGCGAGTGCGACGCAAAGGGGCTCCTCACCGCCGTCATCTCCACCCAGGGCACCACGCAGGCCTTCAGGGACCTGCTCGCCGACGCGCTACCCGAAACGCAGGTCGTCGAGCCCACCCCCGGCGTCCCGCTCCACCTCCACGTCTACTTCGACGACGACAACTGAGCTAGCTAGTCATCCAGATATGCATTAGTAAATCTTAGTTGCATCTATGTGTATGTATATAACGTAATCTAGTCGGTGCCGCTTCTTCTTCCTCTTGCCAACTCTCTCAGCTCAAGGTTTCTATCAAGAACGCTCTCACGAACACAAGAAATGGAGACATAAGTGGTTTTGGTGCCTGCTGCCTCACGCAGTCTAGCCTTTTTCCCATCCTAAATGATAACGTTCACATCGTGTGTGGTACGAGATAATATCTTTATCTTTACCTTACCTATTAATAAAGTACCTATTCTTTCTGTGGTACGTCATTTAAATTGCCTTTAAAATTGACTTAAATTATTCACTATGCCACTCATAAGTTTAAAAAACGGTTTTAATTTTTTCCCTGTCAAAATCGTTGTACGCTATCTCTCCCTAATAATAAAGCGTCTAAGGCTTCCGTCCTGGCTATTTTGCAGAAAAGCCCCTAATGTTTGCTGAAATCAACCCGCAGTCCTGTTTTAAGTCAGAAAAACGAATCGTTTTTTTGAATGTTTCAGAAAACCTCCTGATGGTTCAGGTAATCAACCCGCAGTCTGGATTTAAGTCAGAAAACGAATCGTTTTTTGCTTTTCTCAGAAAACCCCCTGATGTTTCAGGTAATTAACCTACCCTCCGTTTTTAGTCAGTCAAAACGTTTTTCTTGTTTTAATAAAAAAAACCCTGACTTTTCAGTTAATCAATCCACATTTTATCTAAAACAAAAATATTCATATCTTTTAAACCGTAACTCCGATTTTAACATGTTATATATGAAATTTGATTAAAAAAACATGTAGAATCTAAATAGGATGTTATTTTTAGCTGTTGAATACTTCTTAAATATTATTTTTGGTGCAAACTTAATCTGTAGTGCACAATCCTTCTTTTTTCTCTCTTTCCGACGACGATACGAATTGCAATAAACATTCAATAAATTAAAACCAAATTGAGAGAAAAGAAAACCATCGTTAACCACACATGCACACCTTTGAAAAACCTCATGGGAAGAAACAACCTATTTCTCATCTTATTCCGAGTGATTGTACATTCAAACACGTTTTCGTTGTATGAGCACTAAGGTTATCGTCGGCAACACAAATGTGATGTCATGTGAAAATATATTACGTTCAGAGCATGTGTTATTTTCTCTTCCGTTGCAACGCACGGGCTCTTTTGCTAGTCCTTTTTAAAGCCTGAAACCGTAACTTGTTCTTACCATGTGTGAGGCGTAGTGGCTGGTGCAACTCTCCTGCCTCTAGGAGAGCTAGGTTCGATCCTTGGTTCAAGCACTTTTTCTCCCCCTTTTATCTCTTTTTGTTTCCCTTTTCCTTATTTTTTCAGTTCTTTTATGTTTTTTTCTTTTTTTGCATAAACTTTGCATAAATAGTAATCATGGATTTAAAAAATGTCAAACTTATAGACAAAAAAGTTTCCATATATACAAATAATGTACAATGCATAGGGATCATAAGTAATATATTTTTCTTTTATTTTAAAAATATTGATCATGTATTTAAAAAACTTTAAATGTGCATAGAAAAATGTTTTCGATGTATAAGAAAAACATATACAAAAATATACAATGTGTATGGAACAAAGTAGACATAAAGAATATAACTTTTCAAAAATGTTAATCGTGTATTTGGATAATGTCAAACATGTATTAAAAAATGATCTTGATGCATACAAAATATGTAGATTGTGTATAAAAAAAGTAGACATCAAAACTAAATATGTTTTAAAAATGTTAACCATGAATTTGAAAATATTAAACGTGTATATATAAAATATTTTTGATGTCACCCGCAAAAAAATGTTTCTAATGTATAAAAAACTGAACAATGATGCTTATACAAACTTTACGTAAACCAATGGCTTAGCTTTGATTTTTCGTATTGTTTTAAACTGTTTTTCTGATGATTTTTTGAAAGTATATCGATGTTGATATGCAATCTTGAAGATTTGGCATGCATGTACTTACAAATTTATTGTTTTTGATGGAGCTGTCTAATATGTTTGCAACCAAATTAAGGCTTTACTTTGATTACAAATGCATACACTTAAATCAGCAAGACAAAAATAATGCTCTTATGCATATGCTATCATTAATTAATAAAGCATACTTTGCTATTTCATCGTCATGCAAATATTTGTGGGCATCACCGAGGAGGAGAGAGACATGCAACTTGAAACATCAAGTAAGATCATATCCATGCTTACTTATTATATGTTCATTAATAATATAAGTTCACATGACATAAATTTAAATTGTTTGGAATACCTGCACGCAATATTCTTTCATGCTTTGATTTCTTGATTTGTTAATTAAATATGCATCGAGTTGGCGTATACTCCCTCTGTAACTAAGCATACTGAATGTACTGAATTTTCTCTCAGAAAGAGAGAGAGAGAGGGACCTTAAAATGTGATGTCATTTGGAACTAAAAGACGTAGAACTATTAAGGTCTTGAGTCATGATTATTGTGTTAAGAGTACGTGTTATTTTCTCTCCCGTTGCAACGCACAGGCTCTTTTGCTAGTACTAATAAAACAATTAGTGCTTCTGTCGTCCGTCATTAACATTGCCCATAAAATTGATGAAAGTTACCCACAATTGCCACTTATAAGTCATAGAAAACGTTTCAAACAGAAAAATCTCCTGACTGGGCCGGCCCATGTAGGCACCTCCTATATTACGCTCTGGGCATTGGAAAAAGATGCATCACCTATTTGGGCCGGCCCATGCGTGGCCGCCTGTTGTTTTAGTTTAGTTTTTTTATTTTACTTTTCAGTTCCATTTTTTCTACTTCAAATAATCTTGAAAAAAGTTTGTGTATTATTTTTTGGGTGCAATTGAAAAAAATGTTTGCTAATTCAAAAAATGTTCATGCATTTCAAGAAATGTCCTAAAATTTGAAGGACGTAATATGATCAGCATCCTTGAAGATTATAGTTACTTTTTCTCCCGTTGCAACGCACGAGCCCTTTTGCTAGTGGTTCATAAACCTTTATAACCATCCATCTTACCACACCAAACATAAGACATTAGAAATATCTTTTTTGCTTTTTAAACTTAAAAATGTTTCATTTCTTAAATAAGAAATCCAGTTAAAAATCCATTTTCATCACTAAATTGGACTCGACGAGATCTTTAAAACTAGATCTCATATTGATATGTTTCAACTACTTTTTTTAGACAAAAGTTATCATAATATTTACACAGAAGTTGGTAAGTTGCTACAATATTTACAATAAAGTTGTTACGACATATCTCATCTATGTGTATGTATATAACGTAATCTATTAGCGCCCTTGCCAACTCTCTCAACTCAAGGTTTCTATCATTAACACAAGAAATAGAGGCTTTTTCCATCCTAAATGATAACGTTCATTCGCATGGCTTTTAAAAGATAAGACATTTTAAAATTTAAAAAATCTAAAAGATTTTTGCTAATATAATCTAAATTTGTTCCTCTTTGCATGCATTCTTTTTATAGAAATAAAAATGCCATGGTATCACAATGGGTGGCTACAAGCGCGATTGGTCAGACCTCTTTTAGCACATACGTGTGGACATAATTGATTCGTGTCAAATGTGTAACACTTATAAGGGTCCTTTTATACTATATTTCCTTGTCTAATAAAACACGCTTACAACGCCTTAAATAACACACGCTCACACCATTCAAAACCGAAGGACGATTTGTTTTTTAAAGAAATGATAAAGTCTTAATTAAGGAAAGAATACTTTTGATGTAAATAAAAAAGTCAATCAAAAAACAAAAACTTGTGCGTATACAGTACGCTAGATCCTAAAAAATTGACAGAGAAATCGCTACCCAACAAAATGGCTGCAATTAATCCTCTCATGTCCTTGCCCGTTGGATCAGGTTGCTACCGCCGCTTGCTGCCTTTCGCTGGAGCCTTCGCTAGAGGTTGATGTCGCCGCCGTAGTCGTCGCTAGAGCCTGACGCCGTTGGAGCTTGCTGTTGTCGTCGCTGCTGCCTGGTCCTCGCGATCTGGCCAGCTGCTGCCGTTGCTTAGAGTTACGTCACGTCTGGGTGAAGATGGTTGCCTCTCGCACGTGTGCGCGCGTGTGCCTGCTCGATCACCACGTCTGATCCAAATGAACGCGTCCTATGTCTACATTTTGACCGTTTGGGTCGAGGGGCGTACATCCACGTTTGTTTTTGTTATTGGGTTGATGCTTGCGAGCGATTCATTTTTAAGCGATGCGAAAAAACATAAATAGTCATTTCGAAAATATAGAAACCATTAATTAAACATTTAATGTCAGCTAGAAGGCAGTTAATCCATATTACATTAAACATAAAAGGACCTAACTACATAGCGGCGCCGCACCCGTGCGCTCCGGTGCAGCGGCTGCTACCAATCCATGCTTGCTATACGTAGTGGCAGTACATATGCGTTACTTGCACCATGCTGGGCCCTCTTAAACCAACTATGAGCCGACCCATTCGCGGCGCTGGCACAATGTTGGGCCCTCTAAACCAACTAAGACTGCTCCTAGTAATGGTAGTAGCTGGCAGTGCATGCATGCCTACATGAATTAATCGAATACTACAGTAGAAGGATAGACAACATATGCATCCAAAGCATGGGAATACAGTGCATGCACTACAAGGAATAGCAAAACGCAGAAAAGAGCACTATTCACCACATGGTCCAGCTCTAGTTAACCATGCTTAGTCACCAAATTACAATTACTTAGTTGTCGGATTACAAAAAGTTAGTGCTGGCTTTACAAGTACTTTGTTGTCGTATTAACCGCGCTAAATCACCAGATTATAAATACTTGCCTCAGATAAATAACTTAATTACCATATTTCAATATTGTATCGTATAAAGCTTGTTGGTGTTTTTAACTCCAGTTGCCACAGAAAATTGTGCTTGTCATTATGACAAGTGTATTTTATAAGCAATGAAAAGCATTATGAGACAACATGGCCACTAGATAGCATTAAAATAATAAGCACATAAAAAAAATTCGACAACTATAGTGTTTATAACAACTCATAAGCTTATATAAGATTTGAGTAGAATTTAACTGACCGACACAATAAAACACTACCACAACTACGTTTCAGAACAATCAAATGTCCTTTTATTTAGACACAACATAACAACCGAGGATAGAATTCAACAGACAAATACAGCAAACATCGTAACAACTATTTTTTTACAATGACTCACAAGTTGTATGAGACAATATGATAACGAGGTAGGATTAAAATGACAAGCACAAAATTATATGTGGCAACTGTGATTTTATAAGCACCTACAAGCTTTGTGAGACCACATGGCAACTTAGTAGAATAAAAATGATAAGCACATCAAAACATTTTGCGGACTGCACTTATAAGCATCCACAATCTTTGCACGAAACGACATAAAAAATATGGCAATTAAGTTATTTTTATTGGACAAGTAAGTGGTTAATATTATAGCAAGTGAGTGAAACAATATGGCAATTACGGAAGGAAAAAAATTGTCGAAACATGTTGATATGGGATCTAGTTTCGAAGATCTTGTCGCGACAAAGCCAACCGTGAAAACAGATCATCGATTGAATTAACGGTTTTAAAGATAAAACTTTTTGAATTTCAAGCATTTGAGAGAATCCTATAGCTGGTCATGTAGCTCCACAGGATCCTAGTAGTAGGCCTTGCATGCATGCATGCATAGTGCACGTTTGTAATCAAGGACCATAAGCATTCAACTGAGAAAATTAGTTTCTTTCTGCAAAAAAAACAAATAAAGAAAACTAGTCACATCCGTCCACCTGCATGTCACAATTTGTCCGCGAGTTAGGACACTCGGCTCTCGCACCGCCGCCGCACGGGACGACGCCCGTGCACACGCCACTCGTTAGCTTTTCCCAACATAAAATTAAGTAAACTAAAAATGAGGAGGCGCTGCCCTAGGCATCCTCCTCCTCCTCGTCGCCGGGGCCGGCGAGGTCGGCGAGCGTAGGTGTCGGGCTAGCCCAAGAAAAGGCCGTCTCCCAGGCGACGGCGACGGCGTCCGCCGATGAATGCACCGACGCTCGCTGGGCAACACATCGCTCCTCCACCTTAGCTTCGGCATCGTGCTCCATCAGCTCCATCCGCCGGGTCTCCGCGTCCTCCTTCCTCGTCCGTTGTTGCGTTAGTGCTCCAGGTGTTGGGTAACGTAGCATAAATTCAAAATTTTCCTACGCATGTTCAGATCTTCCTATGGAGAGACCAGCAACGAGAGAGGGGTAAGAGCATCTTCATACCTTTGAAGATCGCTAAGCGGAAGCGTTGCTAGAACGCGGTTGATGGAGTCGTACTCGCGGCGATTCCGATCTAGTGCCGAACAACGGCACCTCCGCGTTCAACACACGTGCAGCCCGGTGACGTCTCCCGCACCTTGATCCAGCAAGGAGGAGGGAGAGGTTGGGAAGAAGACCAGCAACACGACGGCGTGGTGTTGGTGGAGAGACGAGGTCTCCCGGCAGGGCTTCGCCAAGCGCCGACAGAGAGGAGGAGGAAGAAGTGCAGGGCTGCGTCGAGGGAGAGGGAAAACCGTATGCTCCAAAGGCCAAAAGTGCCCACTATATATAGGGGAAGGGGAGAGGGGGTGCCACCCCTAGGGTTCCCACCCTAGGGGGTGCGGCAGCCCTCCTAGATGGGGGGAGTGGCGGCCAGATGGGGAGGAGGGGGTGGCGCACCCCTCTGGTGGGCCTAAGGCCCACCTAAGTTAGGGTTCCCCCCTCCCCCCCTTTTCTGGTGCACATGGGCTGGGTGGGGGGCGCACCAGCCCACTTAGGGGCTGGTTCCCTTCCCCACTTAGCCCATCTAGCCTCTCGGGGTCGTCACCCCCCTTCGGTGGTCCCCCGGGACCACCTCCGGTGGTCCCAGTGGTCCCGGTACGTTACCGGTGATGCCCGAAACACTTCCGGTGTCCGAAACCATCCGTCCTATATATCAATCTTTACCTCCGGACCATTCCGGAGCTCCTCCTGATGTCCGGGATCTCATCCGGGACTCCGAACAACTTTCGGTAATCTCGTATAACAATTCCCTATAACCCTAGCGTCATCGAACCTTAAGTGTGTAGACCCTACGGGTTCGGGAGACAGGCAGACATGACCGAGACACCTCTCTGGCCAATAACCATCAGCGGGGTCTGGATACCCATGGTGGCTCCCACTAGCTCCACGATGATCTCATCGGATGAACCACGATGTCAAGGATTCAATGAATCCCGTATACGATTCCCTTTGTCCGTCGGTATAGAACTTGCCCGAGATTCGATCGTCGGTATACCTATACCTTGTTCAATCTCGTTACCGGTAAGTCTCTTTACTCGTTCCGTAGCACGTCATCGTGTGACTAACTCCTTAGTCATATTGAGCTCATGATGATGTTCTACCGAGTGGGCCCAGAGATACCTCTCCGTCACACGGAGTGACAAATCCCGATCTCGATTCATGCCAACCCAACAGACACTTTCGGAGGTACCCGTAGTGCACCTTTATAGTCACCCAGTTACGTTGTGACGTTTGATACACCCAAAGCACTCCTACGGTATCCGGGAGTTGCACAATCTCACGGACGAAGGAAAAGATACTTGACATTAGAAAAGCATTAGCATACGAACAATACGATCTAGTGCTAGGCTTAGGATTGGGTCTTGTCCACCACATCATTCTCCCAATGATGTGATCCCGTTATCAATGACATCCAATGTCCATGATCAGGAAACCATGATCATCTATTGACTAACGAGCTAGCCAACTAGAGGCTTGCTAGGGACACATTGTGATCTATTCATTCACACATGTATTACTGTTTCCTGTTAATACAATTATAGCATGAACGATAGACGATTATCATGAACAAGGAAATATGATAATAACCATTTTATTATTGCCGCTAGGGCATATTTCCAACAGTCTCCCACTTGCACTAGAGTCAATAATCTAGTTACATTGTGATGTATCGAACACCCATAGCATCATGGTGTTGATCATGTTTTTCTCGTGGAAGAGGTTTAGTCAACGGGTCTGCAATATTCAGATCCGTGTGTACTTTACAAATATCTATCACTCCACTCTGGACATGGTCCTGGATGGAGTTGTAGCGGCGCTTGATGTGCTTCGTCTTCCGGTGAAACCTAGGCTCTTTGGCTATGGCAATGGCTCCAGTATTATCACAGAAGAGTGTCATAGGACCCGACGCGCTTGGAACCACTCCAAGGTCGGTGATGAGCTCCTTCATCCAAATTCCTTCATGAGCCGCTTTTGAAGCAGCTATGTACTCCGCTTCACATGTAGATGCTGCCACGACTTCTTGCTTGCTGCTGCACCAGCTCACTGCCCCACCATTCAACACATATACGTATCCGGTTTGTGACTTAGAGTCATCCGGATCTGTGTCGAAGCTAGCGTCGACGTAACCCTTTACGACGAGCTCTTCGTCACCTCCATAAACGAGAAACATTTCCTTAGTCCTTTTCAGGTACTTCAGGATATTCTTGACCGCTGTCCAGTGTTCCACACCGGGATTACTTTGGTACCTCCCTACCAAGCTTATCGCAAGGTTTATATCAGGTATGGTACACAGCATGGCATACATTAGAGAGCCCACGGCTGAAGCGTAGGGGACATAACTCATCTTCTCTCTATCTGCTGCCGTGGTCGGCGACTGAGTCTTACTCAATCTCATACCTTGCAAAACTGGCAAGAACCCTTTCTTTGAGTTTTCCATATTGAACTTCTTCAATATTTTGTCAAGGTATGTACTTTGCAAAAGACCTATGAGGCGTCTCGATCTATCTCTATAGACCTTGATGCCTAATATGTATGCAGCTTCTCCAAGGTCCTTCATTGAAAAACTCTTGTTCAAATAGGCCTTTATGCTCTCCAACATCTCTATATCATTCCCCATCAATAATATGTCATCCACATATAGTACAAGGAAAGCTACAGAGCTCCCACTCACTTTCTTGTACACACAGGCTTCTCCGTAAACCTGTATGAACCCAAACGCTTTAATCACCTCATTAAAGCGAATGTTCCAACTCCGAGATGCTTGCACCAGCCCATAGATGGAGCGCTGGAGCTTGCACACTTTGTTAGCACCCTTAGGGTCGACAAAACCTTCTGGTTGCATCATATACAACTCTTCCTTAAGGTTCCCGTTAAGGAACGCTGTTTTGACGTCCATTTGCCAAATTTCATAATCATAAAAGGCGGCAATTGCTAACATGATTCAGACTGATTTCAGCTTCGCTACGGGAGAGAAAGTCTCATCGTAGTCAACTCCTTGAATTTGTCGAAAACCCTTTGCGACAAGTCGAGCTTTGTAAACGGTTACATTACCATTCACATCAGTCTTCTTCTTGAAGATCCATTTATTTTCTATGGCTCGCCGGTCATCGGGCAAGTCCACCAAAGTACATACTTTGTTCTCATACATGGATCCTATCTCGGATTTCATGGCCTCAAGCCATTTGTTGGAATCCGGGCCCGCCATCGCTTCTTCATAGTTCGAAGGTTCACCGTTGTCTAACAACATGATTTCAATCACAGGGTTGCCGTACCACTCTGGTGCGGAGCGTACCCTTGTGGACCTTCGCGGTTCAGTAGTAACTTGATCCGAAGCTTCATGATCATCATCATTAACTTCCTCTTTGGTCGGTGTAGGCGCCACAGGAACAACTTCTCGCGCTGCGCTACTTTCCTATTCGAGAGGGGGTGTAATTACCTCATTAAGTTCTACCTTCCTCCCACTTACTTCTTTCGATAGAAACTCTTTCTCTAGAAAGGATCCGTTCTTGGCAACAAAGGTTTTACCTTCGGATCTAAGATAGAAGGTATACCCAATAGTTTCCTTAGGGTATCCTATGAATACGCATTTCTCCGCTTTGGTTCGAGCTTTTCTGGTCGAAGTTTATTCACATAAGCATCGCAGCCCCAAACTTTAAGAAACGACAACTTAGGTTTCTTGTCAAACCACAGTTCATACGGTGTCGTCTCAACGGATTTAGACGATGCCCTATTTAAAGTGAATGCTGCAGTTTCTAATGCGTATCCCCAAAATGATAGCGGTAAGTCGGTGAGAGACATCATAGATCGTACCATATCTAATAAAGTGCGATTACGACGTTCAGACACTCCGTTGCGCTGCGGTGTGCCAGGCGACGTCAGTTGTGAAACGATTCCACACTTCCTTAGGTGTGTGCCAAACTCGTGACTCAAATATTCTCCTCCACGATCAGATCGTAGACATTTAATTTTTCTGTCACATTGATTCTCAACCTCACTCTGAAATTCCTTGAACTTTTCAAACGTCTCAGATTTGTGCTTCATCAAGTAGATATACCCATACCTACTCAAATCATCGGTGAGAGTGAGAACATAACGATAACCACCGCGAGCTTCAACGTTCATTGTGTTGGAAATATGCCCTAGAGGCAATAATAAATTAGTTATTATTATATTTCTTAGTTCATGATAATCGTTTATTATCCATGCTATAATTGTATTGATTGGAAACACAATACTTGTGTGGATACATAGACAAAACACTATCCCTAGTAAGCCTCTAGTTGACTAGCTCGTTGATCAAAGATGGTCAAGGTTTCCTGGCCATAGGCAAGTGTTGTCACTTGATAACGGGATCACATCATTAGGAGAATCATGTGATGGACTAGACCCAAACTAATAGACGTAGCATGTTGATCGTGTCATTTTGTTGCTACTGTTTTCTGCGTGTCAAGTATTTGTTCCTATGACCATGAGATCATATAACTCACGGACACCGGAGGAATGCTTTGTGTGTATCAAACGTCGCAACGTAACTGGGTGACTATAAAGATGCTCTGCAGGTATCTCCGAAGGTGTTCGTTGAGTTAGTATGGATCGAGACTGGGATTTGTCACTCCGTGTGACGGAGAGGTATCTCGGGGCCCACTCGGTAATACAACATCACACACAAGCCTTGCAAGCAATGTGACTTAGTGTAAGTTGCGGGATCTTGTATTACGGAACGAGTAAAGAGACATGCCGGTAAACGAGATTGAAATAGGTATGCGGATACCGACGATCGAATCTCGGGCAAGTAACATACCGAAGGACAAAGGGAATGACATACGGGATTATACGAATCCTTGGCACTGAGGTTCAAACGATAAGATCTTCGTGGAATGTGTAGGATCCAATATGGGCATCCAGGTCCCGCTATTGGATATTGACCGAGGAGTCTCTCGGGTCATGTCTACATAGTTCTCGAACCCGCAGGGTCTGCACACTTAAGGTTCGACGTTGTTTTATGCGTATTTGAGTTATATGGTTGGTTACCGAATGTTGTTCGGAGTCCCGTATGAGATCACGGACGTCATGAGGGTTTCCGGAATGGTCCAGAAACGAAGATTGATATATAGGATGACCTCATTTGATTACCGGAAGGTTTTCGGAGTTACCGGGAATGTACCGGGAATGACGAATGGGTTCCGGGAGTTCACCGGGGGGGGGGGGCAACCCACCCCGGGGAAGCCCATAGGCTTTTGGGGAGACACACCAGCCCTTAGTGGGCTGGTGGGACAGCCCCAAGTGGGCCTATGCACCAAGGGAAGGAAATCAAAGGGAAAAAAAAAGGGGGAAGTGGGAAGGGAGAAGGACTCCTCCCACCAAACCAAGTCCAACTCGGTTTGGGGGGGGGGAGTCCTCCCCCCCTTTGGCTCGGCCGACCCCTTGAGGGTCCCTTGGACCCCAAGGCAAGGTCCCCCTCCCTCCTCCTATATATACTGAGGTATTAGGGCTGATTTGAGACAACTTTTGCCACGGCAGCGCGACCACATACCTCCACGGTTTTTCCTCTAGATCGCGTTTCTGCGGAGCTCGGGTGGAGCCCTGCTGAGACAAGATCATCACCAACCTCCGGAGCGCCGTCACACTGCCGGAGAACTCTTCTACCTCTCCGTCTCTCTTGCTGGATCAAGAAGGCCGAGATCATCGTCGAGCTGTACGTGTGCTGAACGCGGAGGTGCCGTCCGTTCGGTACTAGATCGTGGGACTGTTCGCGGGATTGTTCGCGGGGCGGATCGAGGGACGTGAGGACGTTCCACTACATCAACCGCGTTCCCTAACGCTTCTGCTGTACGATCTACAAGGGTACGTAGATCACTCATCCCCTCTCGTAGATGGACATCACCATGATAGGTCTTCGTGCGCGTAGGAAATTTTTTGTTTCCCATGCGACGTTCCCAACAGTGGCATCATGAGCTAGGTTCATGCGTAGATGTCTTCTCGAGTAGAACACAAAAGGTTTTGTGGGCGGTGATGTGCATTTTGCTGCCCTCCTTAGTCTTTTCTTGATTCCGCGGTATTGTTGGATTGAAGCGGCTTGGACCGACATTACTCGTACGCCTACGAGAGACTGGTTTCATCGTTACGAGCGCCCCCCTTTGCTCAAAGATGACTGGCAAGTGACGGTTTCTCCAACTTTAGTTGAATCGGATTTGACCGAGGAGGTCCTTGGATGAGGTTAAATAGCAACTCATATATCTCCGTTGTGGTGTTTGCGTAAGTAAGATGCGATCCTACTAGATACCCTTGGTCACCACGTAAAACATGCAACAACAAAATTAGAGGACGTCTAACTTGTTTTTGCAGGGTATGATTTTGATGTGATATGGCCAACGATGTGATGTGATATATTGGATGTATGAGATGATCATGTTGTAATAGAAATATCGACTTGCACGTCGATGGTACGGCAACCGGCAGGAGCCATAGGGTTGTATTTATACTAACATATGTGCTTGCAGATGCGTTTACTATTTTGCTAGGATGTAGCTTTAGTAGTAATAGCATAAGTAGCACGACAACCATGATGGCAACACGTTGATGGATGATCATGGTGTGGCGCCGGTGACAAGAAGATCGTGCCGGTGCTTTGGTGATGGAGATCAAGAAGCACGTAATGATGGCCATATCATGTCACTTATGAATTGCATGTGATGTTAATCCTTTTATGCACCTTATTTTGCTTAGAACGACGGTAGCATTATGAGGTGATCTCTCACTAAAATTTCAAGACGAAATTGTGTTCTTCCCGACTATGCACCATTGCGAAAGTTCTTCGTTTCGAGACACCACGTGATGATCGGGTGTGATAGACTCAACGTTCACATACAACGGGTGCAAAACAGTTGCACACGCGGAACACTCGGGTTAAGCTTGACGAGCCTAGCATGTGCAGACATGGCCTCGGAACACATGAGACCGAAAGGTCGAGCATGAATCATATAGTTGATATGATTAGCATAGAGATGCTTACCACTGAAACTATTCTCGACTCACGTGATGATCGGACTTGAGATAGTGGATTTGGATCATGTGCCACTCAAATGACTAGAGAGATGTACTTTTTGAGTGGGAGTTCTTAAGTAATATGATTAATTGAACTAATTGTCATGAACATAGTCTAATGGTCTTTGCGAATTACGATGTAGCTTGCGCTATAGCTCTACTGTTTTTATATGTTCCTAGAGAAAATTTAGTTGAAAATTGATAGTAGCAAACTTAGCAGACTGAGTCTGTAAAACCGAGGATTGTCCTCGTTGCTACACAGAAGGCTTATGTCCTTAATGCACCACTCGGTGTGCTGCACCTCGAGCGTCGTGTGTGGATGCTGTGAACATCCGACATACACGTTTCTGATGACTACACGATAGTTCAGTACAAAGTACTTAATGGCTTAGAAGCAAGGCGCCGAAAACGTTTTAAAACGTCACGGAACATAAGTGATGTTCTAAAGAGATGAAATTGTGATTTCATGCTTGTGCCCTTGTTAAGAGGTACGAGACCTCCAACAAGATTCTTAGTCCACAAAGTAAAGGAGAAAAGCTCAATCGTTGAGCGTGTGCTCAGATTGTCTGAGTACGACAATTACTTGAATCAAGTGGGAGTTAATCTTCCAGATGAGATAGTGATGGTTCTCCAAAGTCACTGCCACCAAGCTTTGAGAGCTTCGTGATGAACTATAACATATCAAGGATAGATACAATGATCCTTGAGCGATTCGCGATGTTTGACACTGCGAAAGTAGAAATCAAGAAGGAGCATCAATAGTTGATGGTTTGTAAAACCACTAAGTTTCAAGAAAGGCAAGGGCTAGAAGGGATACTTCGTGAAACGGCAAAACAGTTGCTGCACTAATGAAGAGACCCAAGATTAGACCCAAACCTGAGACTAAGTACTTCTATAATGAGGGGAACAGTCACTGAGGCGGAGCAACTCTAGATACTTGGTAGATAAGAAGGCTGGCAAAAGTCGAAAGAAGTGTATTTGATATACATGATGTTGATGTGTACTTTACTAGTACTCCTAGTAGCATGAGGGTATTGGATACCGGTTCGGTTGCTAAGTGATTAGTAACACGAAATGAAAGCTACGGGATAAACGGAGACTAGCTAAAGGCGAGGTGACGATACGCGTTGGAAGTGTTTCCAAGGTTGATATGATCAAACGCCGCACGCTCCCTCTACCATCGGGATTGGTGTTAAACCTAAATAATTGTTATTTGGTGCTTGCGTTAAGCATGAACATGATTGGATCGTGTTTATTGCAATACGATTATTCATTTAAAGAGAATAATGGTTACTCTATTTTCTTGAATATTCACCTTCAATGGTTTATTGAATCTCGATCGTAGTGTTACACATGTTCATGATATTGGTGCCAAAAGGTACGAGTTAATGATGATAGTACCACTTACTTGTGGCACTGCCGCTTGAGTCATGTTAGTATAAATTGCATGAAGAGGCTCCATGCTGATGGATCTTTGTACTCACCTGATTTCGAATCACTAGTGACATGCAAATCATACCACATGAGCAAGGCCTTGTTTTCATTGAGATGAAATAAGAAAGTAACTTGTTGGAAGTGATACATTTTGATGTATGCAGTCCAATTGGTGCTGAGGCACGCAGTGGATATCATTATGTTCTTACTTCACTGACGATTTGAGTAGATACAGGAGTATTTACTTAATGAATCACAAGTCTGAAATGTTGAAAAGTTCAATTCTGTTTCAGAGTGAAGTTCGTCGTAACAAGAGGATAAAGTGTCTACGATACGATCGTGGAAATGAATATCTGAGTTACGAGTTTTGGTACGCAGTTAAGACAATGTGGAAATTGTTTCGCAGTTCATGCCGCCTGGAACATCATAGTGTGATGATGTGTCTGAACGTCATAGCCACGCACTATTTGATATGGTGCATACTATGATGTCTCTTATCGAATTACCACTATCGTTTATGGGTTATGCATTAGAGACAACTGCACTCACTTTAAATAGGCACCGCGTATTTCCGTTGAGATGACACAGTATAGACTGAGGTTTAGAGAAATCTAAATTGTCGTTTCTTGAAAGTTTGGGGCTTCGACACTTATGTGAAAAAGGTTTCAGTCTGATAAGCTCGAACCCAAAGCGGATAAATGCATCTTCATAGGATATCCAAAACAGTTGGGTACATCTCCTATCTCAGATCCGAAAGCAAAGTGTTTGTTTCTAGAAACGGATCCTTTCTCGAGGAAAGGTTTCTCTCGAAAGAATTGAGTGGGAGAGTGGTAGAACTTGATGAGGTTATTGAACCATCACTTCAACCAGTGTGTAGCAGGGCGCAGGAAGTTGTTCCTGTGGCGCCTACACCAATTGAAGTGGAAGCTGATGATGGTGATCATCGAGCATCAGATCAAGTTACTACAAGCCTCGTAGGTTGACAAGGTCGCGTACTACTACAGAGTGGTACGGTAACCCTGTCTTGAAGGTCATGTTGTTGAGCAACAATGAACCTACGAGTTATGGAGAAAGCAATGGTGGGCCCAGATTCCGACAAATGGCTGGAAGCCATGAAATCCGAGAGAGGATCCATGTATAAAAACAAAGTGTAGACTTTGGAATAATTACTTGATGGTCATAAGACTATTGAGTAAAAATGGGTCTTTAAAAGAAGACAGACGATGATGGTGATAAGTCACTATTAAGAAAAGCTCGACTTGTCGCAAAGATGTTTTCGACAAGATCAAACAGTTTACTATGATGAGACTTTCTCACTCGTAGCGATGCTAAAGGTCTGTTAGAATTATGTTAGTTGTTGATGCATTATTTATGAAATATTGCATGTAGGATGTCAAAACATTGTTTCCTCGACGGTTTCCTTGAGCAAACATTGTATGTGATACAACCAGAAGGTTTTGTCGATCCTAAAGATACTAGCAAGTATGCAAGCTCCAGTGATCCTTCAATGGACTGGTGCAAGCATCTCGGAGTTGGAATATACACTTTGATGAGATGATCAAAGATTTTGGGTTTGTACAAGGTTTATGAGAAACTTGTATTTCCAAAGAAGTGAGTGGGAGCACTATAGAATTTCTGATAAGTATATGTGGTTGACATATTGTGGATCAGAAGTAATGTAGAATTTTCTGTAAAGCATACAAGGTTGTTTGAAAGGAGTTTTCAAAGGAATACCTGGATTGCGCTACTTGAACGTTGAGCATCAAAGATCTATGGAGATAGATCAAAAGCGCTTAATGGAAGTTTCAACAAGATGCATGCCTTGACAAGTTTTTGAAAGAGTTCAAAATAGATCAGCGAAGAAGGAGTTCTTGGTTGCGTTGTAAGGTGTGAATTTGAGTGAGACTCAAAACCCGACCACGGCAGAATAAAGAGAATAGATGAAGGTCGTCTTCTATGCCTTAGCCGTAGAATCTAAAGTATGCCATGCTGTGTACCGCACCTGATGTGTGCCTTGACTCAAAGTCTGTTGAGAGGTACAGAGAGTGATCCATGATTGAATCACTAGCAGCGGTCAAAATTTATCCTTAGTAACAAATGGACTAAGGAATTTTTCTCGATTATGGAGGTGGTTAAAGAGTTCGTCGTAAAGGGTTACGTCGATGCAAGCTTTGACACTAATCCGAATAACTATGAGTAGTGAAACGGATTCATATAGTAGAGTAGATATTTGGAGCATTTCCGAATAGCACGTAGTAGCAGCATCTATAAGATGACATAAAGATTTGTAAAGAACGCACGGATCTGAAAGTTTCAGAACCGTTGACTAAAACCTCTCTCACGAGCAAGACGTGATCAGACCCCAGAACTATATGGGTGTTGGATTCGTTGGAATCACATGGTGATGTGAACTAGATTATTGACTCTAGTGCAAGTGGGAGACTATTGGAAATATGCCCTAGAGGCAATTATAAATTAGTTATTATTATATTTCTTAGTTCATGATAATCGTTTATTATCCATGCTATAATTGTATTGATTGGAAACACAATACTTGTGTGGATACATAGACAAAACACTATCCCTAGTAAGCCTCTAGTTGACTATCTCGTTGATCAAAGATGGTCAAGGTTTCCTGGCCATAGGCAAGTGTTGTCACTTGATAACGGGATCACATCATTAGGAGAATCATGTGATGGACTAGACCCAAACTAATAGACGTAGCATGTTGATCGTGTCATTTTGTTGCTACTATTTTCTGCGTGTCAAGTATTTGTTCCTATGACCATGAGATCATATAACTCACGGACACCGGAGGAATGCTTTATGTGTATCAAACGTCGCAACGTAACTGGGTGACTATAAAGATGCTCTACAGGTATCTCCGAAGGTGTACGTTGAGTTAGTATGGATCGAGACTGGGATTTGTCACTCCGTGTGACGGAGAGGTATCTCGGGGCCCACTCGGTAATACAACATCACACACAAGCCTTGCAAGCAATGTGACTTAGTGTAAGTTGCGGGATCTTGTATTACGGAACGAGTAAAGAGACTTGCCGGTGAACGAGATTGAAATAGGTATGCGGATACCGACGATCGAATCTCGGGCAAGTAACATACCGAAGGACAAAGGGAATGACATACGGGATTATACGAATCCTTGGCACTGAGGTTCAAACGATAAGATCTTCGTGGAATGTGTAGGATCCAATATGGGCATCCAGGTCCCGCTATTGGATATTGACCGAGGAGTCTCTCGGGTCATGTCTACATAGTTCTCGAACCCGCAGGGTCTGCACACTTAAGGTTCGACGTTGTTTTATGCGTATTTGAGTTATATGGTTGGTTACCGAATGTTGTTCGGAGTCCCGGATGAGATCACGGACGTCACGAGGGTTTCCGGAATGGTCTGGAAACGAAGATTGATATATAGGATGACCTCATTTGATTACCGGAAGGTTTTCGGAGTTACCGGGAATGTACCGGGAATGACGAATGGGTTCCGGGAGTTCACCGGAGGGGGGCAACCCACTCCGGGGAAGCCCATAGGCTTTTT
This sequence comes from Hordeum vulgare subsp. vulgare, assembly GCF_904849725.1. Classification (NCBI taxonomy): domain Eukaryota; kingdom Viridiplantae; phylum Streptophyta; class Magnoliopsida; order Poales; family Poaceae; genus Hordeum; species Hordeum vulgare. Next base: position 661,641,700 of record NC_058519.1, on the reverse strand, counting down.
GGGGACACACCAGCCATTAGTGGGCTGGTGGGACAGCCCCAAGGGAGCCTATGCGCCAAGATAAGAAAATCAAAGGAAAAGAAAAAAAAAGAGGGAAGAAGTGGGAAGGGAGGGGGACTCCTCCCACCAAACCAAGTCCAACTCGGTTTGGGGGGGGGGAGTCCTCCCCCCCTTTGGCTCGGCCGACCCCTTGAGGGTCCCTTGGACCCCAAGGCAAGGTCCCCCTCCCTCCTCCTATATATACTGAGGTATTAGGGCTGATTTGAGACAACTTTTGCCACGGCAGCCCGACCACATACCTCCACGGTTTTTCCTCTAGATCGCGTTTCTGCGGAGCTCGGGCGGAGCCCTGCTGAGACAAGATCATCACCAACCTCCGGAGCGCCGTCACGCTGCCGGAGAACTCTTCTACCTCTCCGTCTCTCTTGCTGGATCAAGAAGGCCGAGATCATCGTCGAGCTGTACGTGTGCTGAACGCGGAGGTGCCGTCCGTTCGGTACTAGATCGTGGGACTGTTCGCGGGATTGTTCGCGGGGCGGATCGAGGGACGTGAGGACGTTCCACTACATCAACCGCGTTCCCTAACGCTTCTGCTGTACGATCTACAAGGGTACGTAGATCACTCATCCCCTCTCATAGATGGACATCACCATGATAGGTCTTCGTGCGCGTAGGAAAATTTTTGTTTCCCATGCGACGTTCCCAACACATTGGACCACACACATCAGTATGTATTATTTCCAATAAGTCGGTTGCTCTCTCCATTATTCCTGAGAATGGAGTCTTAGTCATCTTGCCCATGAGGCACGGTTCGCATGTGTCAAATGATTCAAAGTCAAGAGACTCTAGCAGTCCATCAGTATGGAGCTTCTTCATGCGCTTAACGCCGATATGACCAAGCCGGCAGTGCCACAAGTATGTGGGACTATCATTATCAACTTTGCATCTTTTGGTACTCACACTATGAATATGTGTAACATCACGATCGAGATTCATCAAGAATAAACCATTCACCAGCGCAGCATGACCATAAAACATATCACTCATATAAATAGAACAACCATTATTCTCTGACTTAAATGAGTAGCCGTCTCGCATTAAGCAAGACCCTGATACAATGTTCATGCTTAAAGCTGGTACTAAATAACAATTATTAAGGTTTAAAACTAATCCCGACGGTAGATGTAGACGCAGCATGCCGACGGCGATCACATCGACCTTTGAACCATTCTCGACGCGCATCGTCACCTCGTCCTTGGCCAGTCTCCGCTTATTCCGCAGTTCCTGCTTTGAGTTGCAAATGTGAGCAACAACACCGGTATCAAATACCCAGGAGCTACTACAAGCGCTGGTAAGGTACACATCAATAACATGTATATCACATATACCTTTAACGTTGCCGGCCTTCTTGTCCGCTAAGTATTTGGGGCAGTTCCGCTTCGAGTGACCTTTTCCCTTGCAGTAGAAGCACTCAGTCTCAGGCTTGGGTCCGTTCTTTTTCTTCTTCCCGGCATCTGGCTTACCGGACGCGGCAACAGCTTTGCCGTCTTTCTTGAAGTTCTTCTTACCCCTGCCTTTCTTGAAACTAGTGGTCTTGTTGACCATCAACACTTGATGCTCCTTCTTGATTTCTACTTCTGCAGACTTGAGCATCGAGTACAACTCGAGAATGGTTTTCTCCATCCCTTGCATGTTGTAGTTAAGCACAAAGCCTTTGTAGCTTGGTGGGAGAGACTGGAGGATTCTGTCAATGATAGCATCATCCGGAAGTTCGACTCCAAGTGAAGTCAGACGACCGTGTAACCCAGACATTTTGAGTATGTGCTCACTGACAGAACTGTTCTCCTCCATCTTACATCTGAAGAACTTGTCGGAGACTTCATATCTCTCGACACGGGCATGAGCTTGAAAAACTAGCTTCAGCTCTTGGAACATCTCATATGCCCCGTGTTGCTCAAAACGTCTTTGGAGCCCCGTTTCTAAACTGTATAACATGCCACACCTGACCAGAGAGTAGTCATCACTCCGCGCTTGCCAGACGTTTAGAACGTCCTGGGCTGCTGCGGGAGCGGGAGGGTCACCTAGCGGCGCATTAAGGACATAAGCCTTTTTAGCTGCTTCAAGGATGAGCTTCAGGTTGCAAACCCAGTCCGCATAGTTGCTACCATCATCTTTCAGCTTGTTTTTCTCTAGGAATGCGTTGAAGTTGGGGTTGACGTTGGACATCTACAATATTTATAAAGACAACCTTTTAGACTAAGTTCATGACAATTAAGTTCATTTAATCAAATTAAGTATGAACTCCCACTTAAATCGACATCCCTCTAGTCATCTAAGTGATACATGATCCATGTTGACTAACCCGTGTCCGATCATCACGTGAGACGGACTAGTCACCATGGTGAGCAACTTCATGCTGATCGTATTCAACCATACGACTCATGTTCGACCTTTCGGTCTCTTGTATTCGAGGTCATGTCTGTACATGCTAAGCTCGTCGAGTCAACCTAAGTGTTTCGCGTGTGTAAATCTGGCTTACACCCGTTGTATGCGAACGTTAGAATTTATCACACCCGATCATCACGTGGTGCTTCGAGACAACGAACCTTCGCAACGGTGCACACTTAGGGGAATACGTTCTCGAAATTTTAAGAGGGATCATCTTATTATGCTACCGTCGTTTTAAGCAATAAGATGTAAAACATGATAAACATCACAATGCAATCATATAGTGACATGATATGGCCATTATCATCTTTGCTCATTCGATCTCCATCTTCAGGCATCGCATGATCATCATCGTCACCGGCGTGACACCATGATCTCCATCATCATGATCTCCATCATCGTGTCTCCGCGAAGTCGTCACGCCAACTACTACTATCACTACTACTATGGCTAACCGTTAGCAATGAAGTAAATGTAGTAAGCACATGGCGTTGCATCTCATACAATAAATTAAGACAACTCCTATGGCTCCTGCCGGTTATCATACTCATCGACATGCAAGTCGTGAAACCTATTACAATAACATGATCATCTCATACATCATACATGCAACATCACAACTTTGGCCATATCACATCACATGTCAAACCCTGCAAAAACAAGTTAGACGTCCTCTAATTGTTGTTGCAAGTTTTACGTGGCTGATTTGGGTTTCTAGCAAGAACGCCTTCTTACCTACGTGACAGCCACAACGATGATATGCCAAAGCTATTTACCCTTCATAAGGACCCTTTTCATCAAATCCAATCCGACTAGAGTAGGAGAGACAGGCACCCGCTAGCCACCTTTATGCACGATGTGCATGTTTGTCGGTGGAACCAGTCTCACGTAAGCGTACGTGTAAGGTTGGTCCGGGCCGCTTCATCCCACAATACCGCCGGAAAAGAATAAGACTAGTAACGGCAAGCAAATTTACAAACCATTGCCCACAACTTTTGTGTTCTACTCGTGCATGGAATCTACGCATAGAAAACTTGGCTCTGATGCCACTGTTGGGTAATGTTGCATAAATTCAAAATTTTCCTACGCATGTTCAGATATTCCTATGGAGAGACCAGCAACGAGAGAGGGGTAAGAGCATCTTCATACCTTTGAAGATCGCTAAGCGGAAGCGTTGCTAGAACGCGGTTGATGGAGTCGTACTCGCGGCGATTCCGATCTAGTGCCGAACAACGGCACCTCCGCGTTCAACACACGTGTAGCCCGGTGACGTCTCCCGCACCTTGATCCAGCAAGGAGGGAGAGGTTGGGAAGAAGACCAGCAACACGACGGCGTGGTGTTGGTGGAGAGACGAGGTCTCCCGGCAGGGCTTCGCCAAGCGCCGACAGAGAGGAGGAGGAAGAAGTGCAGGGCTGCGCCGAGGGAGAGGGAAAATCGTATGCTCCAAAGGCCAAAAGTGCCCACTATATATAGGGGAAGGGGAGAGGGGGTGCCACCCCTAGGGTTCCCACTCTAGGGGGTGCGGCAGCCCTCCTAGATGGGGGGAGTGGCGGCCAGATGGGGAGGAGGGGGTGGCGCACCCCTCTGGTGGGCCTAAGGCCCACCTAAGTTAGGGTTCCCCCCTCTCCCCCCTTTTTTGGTGCACATGGGCTGGGTGGGGGGCGCACCAGCCCACTTAGGGGCTGGTTCCCTTCCCCACTTAGCCCATCTAGCCTCTCGGGGTCGTCACCCCCCTTCGGGGACCACCTCCGTGTTGGAATTATGCCCTAGAGGCAATAATAAATGTATAGTTATTATTATAATTCCTGTATCAAGATAATAGTTTATTATCCATGCTATAATTGTATTGAATGAAGACTCATTTACATGTGTGGATACATAGACAAAACACCGTCCCTAGCATGCCTCTAGTTGGCTAGCCAGTTGATCGATGATAGTCAGTGTCTTCTGATTATGAACAAGGTGTTGTTGCTTGATAACTGGATCACGTCATTGGGAGAATCACGTGATGGACTAGACCCAAACTAATAGACGTAGCATGTTGATCGTGTCATTTTGTTGCTACTGTTTTCTGCGTGTCAAGTATTTATTTCTATGACCATGAGATCATATAACTCACTGACACCGGAGGAATGCTTTGTGTGTATCAAACGTCGCAACGTAACTGGGTGACTATAAAGATGCTCTACAGGTATCTCCGAAGGTGTTAGTTGAGTTAGTATGGATCAAGACTGGGATTTGTCACTCCGTGTGACGGAGAGGTATCTCGGGGCCCACTCGGTAATACAACATCACACACAAGCCTTGCAAGCAATGTAACTTAGTGTAAGTTGCGGGATCTTGTATTACGGAACGAGTAAAGAGACTTGCCGGTAAACGAGATTGAAATAGGTATGCGGATACTGACGATCGAATCTCGGGCAAGTAACATACCGAAGGACAAAGGGAATGACATACGGGATTATACGAATCCTTGGCACTGAGGTTCAAACGATAAGATCTTCGTAGAATATGTAGGATCCAATATGGGCATCCAGGTCCCGCTATTGGATATTGACCGAGGAGTCTCTCGGGTCATGTCTACATAGTTCTCGAACCCGCAGGGTCTGCACACTTAAGGTTCGACGTTGTTTTATGCGTATTTGAGTTATATGGTTGGTTACCGAATGTTGTTCGGAGTCCCGATGAGATCACGGACGTCACGAGTGTTTCCGGAATGGTCCGGAAACGAAGATTGATATATAGGATGACCTCATTTGATTACCGGAAGGTTTTCGGAGTCACCGGGAATGTACCGGGAATGACGAATGGGTTCCGGGAGTTCACCGGAGGGGGGCAACCCACTCCGGGGAAGCCCATAGGCTTTTTGGGGACACACCAGCCATTAGTGGGCTGGTGGGACAGCCCTAAGGGAGCCTATGCGCCAAGATAAGAAAATCAAAGGAAAAGAAAAAAAAAAGAGGGAAGAAGTGGGAAGGGAGGGGGACTCCTCCCACCAAACCAAGTCCAACTCGGTTTGGGGGGGGAGTCCTCCCCCCCTTGGCTCGGCCGACCCCTTGGGAGTCCCTTGGACCCCAAGGCAAGGTCCCCCTCCCTGCTCCTATATATATGGGGCTTTTAGGGCAGATTTGAGACGACTTTCTCATGGCTGCCCGACCACATACCTCCATAGTTTTTCCTCTAGATCGTGTTTCTGCGGAGCTCGGGCGGAGCCCTGCTGAGACAAGATCATCACCAACCTCCGGAGCGCCGTCACGCTGCCGGAAAACTCTTCTACCTCTCCGTCTCTCTTGCTGGATCAAGAAGGCCAAGATCATCGTCGAGCTGTACGTGTGCTGAACGCGGAGGTGCCGTCCGTTCGGTACTAGATCATGGGACTGATCGCGGGATTGTTCGCGGGGCGGATCGAGGGACGTGAGGACGTTCCACTACATCAACCGCGTTCTCTAACGCTTCTGCTGTACGATCTACAAGGGTACGTAGATCACTCATCCCCTCTCGTAGATGGACATCACCATGATAGGTCTTCATGCGCGTAGGAAATTTTTTGTTTCCCATGCGACGTTCCTCAACAGTGGCATCATGAGCTAGGTTCATGCGTAGATGTCTTCTCGAGTAGAACACAAAAGGTTTTGTGGGCGGTGATGTGCGTTTTGCTGCCCTCCTTAGTCTTTTCTTGATTCCGCGGTATTGTTGGATTGAAGCGGCTTGGACCGACATTACTCGTACGCTTACGAGAGACTGGTTTCATCGTTACGAGTAACCCCCTTTTGCTCAAAGATGACTGGCAAGTGATGGTTTCTCCAACTTTAGTTGAATCGGATTTGACCGAGGAGGTCCTTGGATGAGGTTAAATAGCAACTCATATATCTCCGTTGTGGTGTTTGCGTAAGTAAGATGCGATCCTACTAGATACCCTTGGTCACCACGTAAAACTTGCAACAACAAAATTAGAGGACGTCTAACTTGTTTTTGCAGGGTATGATTGTGATGTGATATGGCCAATGATGTGATGTGATATATTCGATGTATGAGATGATCATGTTGTAATAGAAATATCGACTTGCACGTCGATGGTACGGCAACCGGCAGGAGCCATAGGGTTGTCTTTATACTAACATATTTGTGCTTGCAGATGCGTTTACTATTTTGCTAGGGTGTAGCTTTAGTAGTAATAGCATAAGTAGCACGACAACCCCGATGGCGACACGTTGATGGATGATCATGGTGTGGCGCCGGTGACAAGAAGATCGTGCCGGTGCTTTGGTGATGGAGATCAAGAAGCACGTGATGATGGCCATATCATGTGACTTATGAATTGCATGTGATGTTAATCCTTTTATGCACCTTATTTTGCTTAGAACGACGGTAGCATTATGAGGTGATCTCTCACTAAAATTTCAAGACGAAATTGTGTTCTCCCCGACTGTGCACCGTTGCTACAGTTCGTCGTTTCGAGACACCACGTGATGATCGGGTGTGATAGACTCAACGTTCACATACAACGGGTGCAAAACAGTTGCGCAAGCGGAACACTCGGGTTAAGCTTGACGAGCCTAGCATGTGCAGACATGGCCTCGGAACACATGAGACCGAAAGGTCGATCATGAATCATATAGTTGATATGATTAGCATAGGGATGCTTACCACTGAAACTACTCTCGACTCACGTGATGATCGGACTTGGGATAGTGTAAGTGGATCATGAACCACTCAAATGACTAGAGAGATGTACTTTTTGAGTGGGAGTTTAGCATATAATTTGATTAAGTTGAACTCTAATTATCTTGAACATAGTCTAAGTCCAGTTTGAATATATTTGTGTTGTAGATCATGGCTCACGCAAGTGTCATCCTGAATTTTAATACGTTCCTAGAGAAAGCTAAGTTGAAAGATGATGGAAGCAACTTTGTAGACTGGGCTCGTAATCTTAAGCTAATCTTACAAGCTGGAAAGAAGGATTATGTCCTTAATGCTGCGCTAGGAGATGAACCACCCGCTACGGCTGATCAGGATGTTAAGAACGCTTGGTTAGCACGTAAGGAGGACTACTCAATAGTTCAATGTGCAGTCTTGTATGGCTTAGAACCGGGACTTCAACGTCGCTTTGAGCGTCATGGAGCATTTGAGATGTTCCAGGAGTTGAAGTTTATCTTTCAGAAGAACGCCCGGATCGAGAGGTATGAGACCTCCGATAAATTCTATGCTTGCAAGATGGAGGAAAACTCGTCTGTCAGTGAACATGTGCTCAAAATGTCTGGGTACTCAAACCGTCTAGCTGAACTGGGGATTGAACTCCCGCAAGAAGCTATCACTGACAGAATCCTTCAATCACTGCCGCCAAGCTATAAAGGCTTTGTGTTGAACTACAACATGCAAGGGATGAACAAGTCTCCCGGCGAGTTGTTTGCGATGCTGAAAGTCGCAGAGTCTGAACTCCGTAAAGAGCATCAAGTGTTGATGGTGAGCAAGACCACTAGTTTCAAGAGAAACGGCAAAGGCAAGAAGGGAAATTTCGAAGAAGAGCGGCAAGCCTATTGCCAATCCGCCGAAGAAACCCAAAGCTGGACCTAAGCCTGAAACAGAGTGCTTCTATTGCAAGGGTATGGGTCACTGGAAGCGCAATTGCCCCAAGTATCTGGCAGATAAGAAGGCGGGCAAAGAAAAATCAGGTATATTTGATATACATGTTATTGATGTGTACTTAACCGGCTCTCGTAGTAGTGCCTGGGTATTTGATACCGGTTCTGTTGCTCACATTTGCAACTCGAAGCAGGAACTGCGGAATAGACGAAGGCTGGCAAAAGACGAAGTGACGATGCGCGTAGGAAACGGTTCCAAGGTTGATGCAATCGCCGTCGGCACAGTGTCACTTCAACTACCATCAGGATTAGTGATGAACTTAAATCATTGTTATTTAGTGCCTGCGTTGAGCATGAACATTATATTTGGATCTTGTTTATTGCGAGACGGTTACTCTTTTAAGTCTGAGAATAATGGTTGTTCTATTTCTATGAGTAACATCTTTTATGGTCATGCACCGAATGTGAGAGGATTGTTCATATTGAATCTTGATAGCGATACGCATATACATAACATTGAGACCAAAAGAGTTAGAGTAAACAATGATAGCGCCATATTTTTGTGGCACTGCCGCCTGGGTCATATTGGTGTAAAGCACATGAAGAAACTCCATGCTGATGGACTTTTGGAGTCACTTGACTTTGATTCACTTGACACGTGCGAACCATGCCTCATGGGCAAGATGACTAAGACTCCGTTCTCCGGAACAATGGAGCGTGCAAGTGACTTGTTGGAAATCATACATACCGATGTGTGTGGTCCGATGAGCGTGGAGGCACGCGGCGGATATCGTTATTTTCTCACCTTCACTGACGATTTAAGTAGATATGGTTATGTCTACTTGATGAAGCACAAGTCTGAAACATTTGAAAAGTTCAAGCAATTTCAGAGTGAAGTGGAAAATCATCGTAACAAGAAGATCAAGTTCCTACGGTCTGATCGTGGGGGTGAATATCTGAGTTTCGAGTTTGGTACTCACTTTAGACAGTGTGGAATTGTTTCGCAGTTAACACCGCGTGGAACACCACAGCGTAATGGTGTGTCCGAACGTCGTAATCGTACTTTGTTAGAAATGGTGCGATCTATGATGTCTCTTACTGATTTGCCGTTATCATTTTGGGGTTATGCATTAGAAACAGCTGCATTCACTTTAAATAGGGCACCATCAAAATCCGTTGAGACGACACCATACGAACTGTGGTATGGCAAAAGACCAAAGTTGTCGTTTCTTAAGGTTTGGGGATGTGATGCTTATGTCAAAAAGCTTCAGCCTGAAAAGCTGGAACCCAAAGCGGAAAAATGCGTCTTCATAGGTTACCCAAAAGAGACAGTTGGGTACACCTTCTATCTCAAATCCGAAGGCAAAGTGTTTGTTGCTAAGAACGGAGCTTTTCTCGAGAAGGAGTTTCTCTCGAGAGAATTGAGTGGGAGGAAGATAGAACTTGACGAGGTTGTCGAACCTCTCATCCCTCTGGATGGTGGTGCAGGGCAAGGGGAAACCTCTGTCGTTGCGACGCCGGTTAAGGAGGAAGTTAATGATGATGATCATGAAACTCCAGTTCAAGTTTCTGTTGAACCACGCAGGTCGACGAGATCACGTGCTGCTCCAGAGTGGTACGGTAATCCCGTCTTATCAATCATGTTGTTAGACAACAATGAACCTGCAAATTATGAAGAAGCAATGGTGGGCACAGATTCCAACAAATGGCTAGAAGCCATGAAATCCGAGATAGGATCCATGTATGAGAACAAAGTGTGGACTTTGGAGATACTACCTGAGGGTCGCAAGGCTATTCAGAACAAATGGATCTTTAAGAAGAAGACGGACGCTGACGGTAATGTGACCGTTTATAAAGCTCGACTTGTGGCAAAGGGTTTTTCACAAGTTCCAGGAGTTGACTACGATGAGACCTTCTCACCCGTAGCGATGCTTAAGTCCGTTAGAATCATGTTAGCAATAGCTGCATTTTTCGATTATGAAATCTGGCAGATGGATGTCAAAACGGCGTTCCTTAACGGTTTCCTTAAGGAAGAATTGTATATGATGCAACCCGAAGGTTTTGTCGATCCTAAAAATGCTGACAAGGTGTGCAAGCTCCAGCGATCCATTTATGGACTGGTGCAAGCATCTCGGAGTTGGAACAAACGCTTTGATGAGGTGATCAAAGCATTTGGGTTTATACAAGTGGTTGGAGAATCTTGTATTTACAAGAAAGTGAGTGGGAGCTCTGTGGCGTTTCTAATACTATATGTGGATGACATATTACTGATTGGAAACAACGTGGAGCTTTTGGAGAGCATAAAAGGTTACTTGAATAAAAGTTTCTCTATGAAGGACCTAGGAGAAGCTGCTTACATTCTAGGCATTAAGATCTATAGGGATAGATCAAAACGCCTGATAGGACTTTCACAAAGCACATACCTTGATAAAGTTTTGAAGAGGTTCAAAATGGAACAGTCCAAGAAAGGGTTCTTGCCAGTGTTACAAGGTACAAGATTGAGTAAGACTCAGTGCCCAGCAACTGATGAAGATAGAGAGCATATGCGCTCCGTCCCCTATGCTTCAGCCATAGGCTCTATCATGTATGCAATGCTGTGCACTAGACCGGATGTTAGCCTGGCCATAAGTATGGCAGGTAGGTTCCAGAGTAATCCAGGAGTGGATCACTGGACGGCGGTCAAGAATATCCTGAAGTACCTGAAAAGGACTAAGGAGATGTTTCTCGTGTATGGAGGTGACGAAGAGCTCGCCGTAAAAGGTTACGTCGATGCAAGCTTTGACACAGATCCGGACGACTCTAAGTCGCAAACCGGATACGTATTTATTCTTAATGGGGGTGCAGTAAGCTGGTGCAGTTCCAAGCAAAGCGTCGTAGCAGATTCTACATGTGAAGCGGAGTACATGGCTGCCTCGGAGGCGGCTAAGGAGGGTGTCTGGATGAAGCAGTTCATGACGGATCTTGGAGTGGTGCCAAGTGCACTGGATCCAATAACCTTGTTCTGTGACAACACTGGTGCCATTGCCTTAGCAAAGGAACCAAGGTTTCACAAGAAGACCAGACACATCAAACGACGCTTCAACCTCATCCGCGACTACGTCGAGGAGGAGGACGTGAATATATGCAAAGTGCACACGGATCTGAATGTAGCAGACCCGCTGACTAAACCTCTTCCACGGCCAAAACATGATCGACACCAGAACTGTATGGGTGTTAGATTTATTACAATGTAAATCACATGGTGATGTGAGGGCTAGATTATTGACTCTAGTGCAAGTGGGAGACTGTTGGAATTATGCCCTAGAGGCAATAATAAATGTATAGTTATTATTATAATTCCTGTATCAAGATAATAGTTTATTATCCATGCTATAATTGTATTGAATGAAGACTCATTTACATGTGTGGATACATAGACAAAACACCGTCCCTAGCATGCCTCTAGTTGGCTAGCCAGTTGATCGATGATAGTCAGTGTCTTCTGATTATGAACAAGGTGTTGTTGCTTGATAACTGGATCACGTCATTGGGAGAATCACGTGATGGACTAGACCCAAACTAATAGACGTAGCATGTTGATCGTGTCATTTTGTTGCTACTGTTTTCTGCGTGTCAAGTATTTATTTCTATGACCATGAGATCATATAACTCACTGACACCGGAGGAATGCTTTGTGTGTATCAAACGTCGCAACGTAACTGGGTGACTATAAAGATGCTCTACAGGTATCTCCGAAGGTGTACGTTGAGTTAGTATGGATCGAGACTGGGATTTGTCACTCCGTGTGACGGAGAGGTATCTCGGGGCCCACTCGGTAATACAACATCACACACAAGCCTTGCAAGCAATGTGACTTAGTGTAAGTTGCGGGATCTTTGTATTACGGAACGAGTAAAGAGACTTGCCGGTGAACGAGATTGAAATAGGTATGCGGATACCGACGATCGAATCTCGGGCAAGTAACATACCGAAGGACAAAGGGAATGACATACGGGATTATACGAATCCTTGGCACTGAGGTTCAAACGATAAGATCTTCGTGGAATGTGTAGGATCCAATATGGGCATCCAGGTCCCGCTATTGGATATTGACCGAGGAGTCTCTCGGGTCATGTCTGCATAGTTCTCGAACCCGCAGGGTCTGCACACTTAAGGTTCGACGTTGTTTTATGCGTATTTGAGTTATATGGTTGGTTACCGAATGTTGTTCGGAGTCCCGGATGAGATCACGGACGTCACGAGGGTTTCCGGAATGGTCCGGAAACGAAGATTGATATATAGGATGACCTCATTTGATTACCGGAAGGTTTTCGGAGTTACCGGGAATGTACCGGGAATGACGAATGGGTTCCGGGAGTTCACCGGAGGGGGGCAACCCACTCCGGGGAAGCCCATAGGATTTTTGGGGACACACCAGCCATTAGTGGGCTGGTGGGACAGCCCCAAGGGAGCCTATGCGCCAAGATAAGAAAATCAAAGGAAAAGAAAAAAAAAGAGGGAAGAAGTGGGAAGGGAGGGGGACTCCTCCCACCAAACCAAGTCCAACTCGGTTTGGGGGGGGAGTCCTCCCCCCCTTGGCTCGGCCGACCCCTTGGGAGTCCCTTGGACCCCAAGGCAAGGTCCCCCTCCCTACTCCTATATATATGGGGCTTTTAGGGCAGATTTGAGACGACTTTCTCACGGCTGCCCGACCACATACCTCCATAGTTTTTCCTCTAGATCGTGTTTCTGCGGAGCTCGGGCGGAGCCCTGCTGAGACAAGATCATCACCAACCTCCGGAGCGCCGTCACGCTGCCGGAAAACTCTTCTACCTCTCCGTCTCTCTTGCTGGATCAAGAAGGCCGAGATCATCGTCGAGCTGTACATGTGCTGAACGTGGAGGTGCCGTCCGTTCTGTACTAGATCATGGGACTGATCGCGGGATTGTTCGCGGGGCGGATCGAGGGACGTGAGGACGTTCCACTACATCAACCGCGTTCTCTAACGCTTCTGCTGTACGATCTACAAGGGTACGTAGATCACTCATCCCCTCTCGTAGATGGACATCACCATGATAGGTCTTCGTGCGCGTAGGAAAATTTTTGTTTCCTATGCGACGTTCCCCAACACTCCGGTGGTCCCGGTGGTCCCGGTACGTTACCGGTGATGCCCGAAACACTTCCGGTGTCCGAAACCATCCGTCCTATATATCAATCTTTACCTCCGGACCATTCCGGAGCTCCTCGTGACGTCCGGGATCTCATCCGGGACTCCGAACAACTTTCGGTAATCTCGTACAACAATTCCCTATAACCCTAGCGTCATCGAACCTTAAGTGTGTAGACCCTACGGGTTCGGGAGACAGGCAGACATGACCGAGACACCTCTGTGGCCAATAACCATCAGCGGGGTCTGGATACCCATGGTGGCTCCCACTAGCTCCACGATGATCTCATCGGATGAACCACAATGTCAAGGATTCAATCAATCCCGTATACGATTCCCTTTGTCTGTCGGTATAGAACTTGCCCGAGATTCGATCGTCGGTATACCTATACCTTGTTCAATCTCGTTACCGGTAAGTCTCTTTACTCGTTCCGTAGCACGTCATCGTGTGACTAACTCCTTAGTCACATTGAGCTCATGATGATGTTCTACCGAGTGGGCCCAGAGATACCTCTCCGTCACACGGAGTGACAAATCCCGATCTCGATTCGTGCCAACCCAACAGACACTTTCGGAGGTACCCGTAGTGCACCTTTATAGTCACCCAGTTACGTTGTGATGTTTGATAAACCCAAAGCACTCCTACGGTATCCGGGAGTTGCACAATCTCACGGTCGAAGGAAAATATACTTGACATTAGTAAAGCATTAGCATACGAACAATACGATCTAGTGCTAGGCTTAGGATTGGGTCTTGTCCACCACATCATTCTCCCAATGATGTGATCCCGTTATCAATGACATCCAATGTCCATGATCAGGAAACCATGATCATCTATTGACTAACGAGCTAGCCAACTAGAGGCTTGCTAGGGACACATTGTGATCTATTCATTCACACATGTATTACTGTTTCCTGTTAATACAATTATAGCATGAACGATAGACGATTATCATGAACAAGGAAATATGATAATAACCATTTTATTATTGCCTCTAGGGCATATTTCCAACACCAGGTATATCACCTCCTGCTACGGTGCCGCACCCAACCAGACGGGTGACATGCTGACCCACTAATGCAACACCCCATCCCAGGCATACATCTCAGGCCTAAGGACCAGCGACCCTGGCTCGGCGGGGGGCGGCGGGGAAAGCGGCGGCATGACGCAGTCGCCGGCAGTGAAGAGTGCAATGGCCTCCTCTAGCTGTTTCTGGTAGGCCTCCTCCTCCTCCTTCATGCGTGCCTCCTCCTCCTTCAGGTGCGCCTCCTCCTCGCACACAGGATGGCCGCCAGCTCGTTCTGATACACCGCCTTCGCATCTTGGTCTTCTTCCTGCACGACGAGAGGCGGTGGCGGTCCAACCACCACGTCGCAGACGCCACGTCGGCGCTGCTCCACATGCTCGCGTGCCAACGAGGCCTCCAGTCACGGGAGTTGGCAGCGTAGACGGGGTTGCACCGCTGCTCCGGCGTCAGCTGCTCCTGCTGGTGCCTCACCTCCTCCACATGTGTCTGCGTCGACCGCAGCACCTCTGGCACTGGGATCCTCTTCGGATTCAACTGCTAGTCGTGCGACAGCGTAACGTCGGGGTAGGGGAGGGGGACGTGGTACAAAACTAGAAAATTCATGAAACTTGGGACTTGTGAATAAAATATGTTCTACTTACATTGATAATTGGAGTGGTGCCATTTTGCACCCTACTTTTTGTACTTGGTTCACAAAAAATATCCATTTTTGACACTTAGAATATGGAAAAATATTTGTTTGTACAAAAAAAAAACTCTATTTGGCAACATTGTCTATAATGCCCAGATGCACCTATGTCTCCAATGTGGGAATATTATAATAAACTGTACAATAAATATGTCCGTCGCCTTAGTCATTTGACTTGAATGCCATCAATGGTCAAACATGATAGCTCATTTTGTGAAGGATTTTTTTCTTCATATTCAAAGTTTGGTATTTTTCCTAGTAACTATTACACATAAAAGGACTCCATGCGGAAGGATTGTATTTTCTGAACTTTTATTCTTTTTTTTTCCGAAACTTAGTCAAAATGACCTGCATGACTATTCATAGCAAGGAGTTAGAATCTTTTAAAACTATAAGTGGTTCTTCCATATAGTGACTACTTGTACCTAAAAACATATTTTGCTATTTTTTAGGAGAGAGAGCTATCACACACTTGCAGTTTAAATTTGAATTACTTTTGGAAAATCGACATAAAGTCATTTAAATATGCAAAATTGGCTATAAAACTAGAAAATACATGAAATTTGGGAATTGTAAATAAAATATGTTCTACTTACATTGATAATGTGATCACCGCCTTAGTCATTTCAGACTAAATTTTTACATCACAAAAAGTGTAATTAACATGTCCTCAAATAAAAAAGTTCTTAACATGAAAATTATCCGTCTCATCAAAATGAACAACTTTATTTTTTGGATCATCTTCATCCGAGGTAGTATGCAACCTATACAACCAAAACCACAAACATAGCAAAGATCCCCTTTTTGCCGAGTGTAGCACCCAAAAAAGCCCTGTTTGCCGAGTTTGCTGTTTTGCCGAGTGTTTTTTCATGTCACTCGGTAAAGTACGTGTTTGCGAGTTTCGCATTTTTCCCGAGTGTTGCTCTTGGCGTATATGAGTTTGGCAAGTGTCGGCGGTTTGGCTCCCAACAAAGAGCCTGGCACTCGGCGTATAGTGAAATTCTAGTAACGATAGTAGCGTGGGTTATAAAAATTAGTCGTAACGCCGTAGCAGTAGCACATGCACCCATACGAAATAACCTGCGCTATTGCTAAGCTTTTCCCTAGTAGTGGTAGATTGTGTCATGTCAGCCTCTCTGCCTCAATTCGACAAACACGCAAGGTGCACATGCACAACATCCATCTCTGCTCGGCACGATCGCATATTGGTCTCGGTAAATCGACGTCTCGAGGCACTGAGCATCTTTGTCTCTCATTGTGGCTCCAACCATCGCTTAGGGCCGCGTGTTTAACAGTCCATACCACACCCCTCTACTAATCTAGCTTGCTCGATTTAAGTATAAGAAACTGATGCAAGCCTGGATATGGTGGAATTCAGTTTTTCTAATGTAGTCGGCCTCTTCTAGAGTTTGGCATCCCCTGCGCCTTGGAAGGATCTGAAGCTGTTCGGATAGGGCCCTACATTTTGTGAGCCCGGCCCTGGGGAGACGACCTACATGCCAAGGAGGGGTTGGCGTCACGTTACGCCCAAAAAAATCTCTGAGTTAGTAGATGCGATAATATGCCTTATGGAATCTTTTCAATTTTGCGAATGAGTTTGGATAATTTGTCCAAGATGCTCTAAATCAATTTATGGAGATGAGATAACTTGTACTTAGCTTGTTCACTTTGTGCCAAGGATGCACAAAATGGCACAAAATGCATGTACAAACTCTCAGAGAATCAACTTTTGGACAAAGCAAAATTTGACATATAATCAAAATTTTCACACAAAAAAACCTTTTTGTGCCAGTTTGCTGAAATTACAATATTTGAGCAACATAAACAAACATGATTTTGCAGATGACGAACAAAAGCCATATAAACACATGTACTTTGCATATGACAAACTGGCAGAGCAATTTAAATGACAAAACTTGTGTTGAAATTTGCTCTGCCAGTTTGTGCAAAATATGTGCCACATGATTTCAGCAACATAAGCACATATATGCATATTATTGGTGACAAACTTACGTGAAAAGTCAACATAAGTTTGTTGCGGAAATACAGGTTTTTAATGACAAACACAACTGCATTTTGCATATGACAAATTAACAGGACAGATCATGACATTCCAGATAACAGTAAACTTTTGTCACTTACAAAGTAACTGAGATTTGACATAAGACCCGTCTTCTGCATATTTATAATTTTATATACATCAACCTTAGATCTAGTGAAGCTCCTGTCAAAAAAAATTCCAACACAGAAAATCTATATATGCACAGCTGGTGATTGTTCCAATAGAACCAACATAATTCAAACTGCTTCAAAGATTTCACCTACAAAATTACAAACTCATTCGTTAATAGGTACAAAAACGCATCAGTGTGGGGACCCAACAAATTTAGTCGCATATACAATTCACATTCAGAAATCAGAACTACTGGAGACGGCGGAGTAGGCATGGGAGCCCCTCGTCTTGTACAGAACTTGGAACAAGAACAAGGAAAAGTGCTTCTGGAACAAGAACCTGGAACAACATAGTGCCTATATAATGAATTCATTACCATGCCCATACAGCAAGGTCCACAGTCACACTACTAGATCATGTTTGAGTTCATTATATAGACACTATGAGCGTTGGAGTTCAAATTCTCCTGCTAAAAAAAGATAACATTTACAAGTTTAGTTCTAGACAGAACTTAATAGGGCCGGGTTCATTTGGACAAAAGATAAAAATTCAAGATTTAGCTAACCGCCACTAAACTGCAAGAGGCGAAAAGTAGGGTCTCTAGCCACTCTAATATACGAGCCATCCTAGACAACATCTAGTACCAACTACCAAGCAGATGTAAGCCATACATAAAAGATTGTTCCAGCCTTCCAGGGCTCTCAAAAAATACTTACTTTGTTCCATAATTCTTGTCGTGCTTTTACTTTAACCACGACAAGAATTATAGATCGGAGGGAGTAACATACTTTAATACAAGGCACCGTAAAGTGTGCCAGAGTAATGAAATTACAGTCAGAAACTAGTACGAACTAGAGTATGGCCTACCGTCACATCTTTGCAAAACTGAACAAATGTAGAATAAAACTAATGTAGTTGCAAGTTCTATACAGACGTGAATAAATGCAAAGAAGTTCTAGAACTAAACTGTGTACAAAGGCTAGTTCACCTCCATGTCAAAGCAAACCAAAGCAATTAGAGGGTGTTTGGTTGGGCTTCCAACCAGCTTCCATCTACCGGCTTCTAAGCCAAAAGCTCCTATTTAGGGGCTTCGGGCTGCAGCTGTGGCTTTCGGCCTTGTCACAGCCGGAGCCAAAAGCCACAGCTGCAGCCGGAAGCCCCTAAATAGGAGCTTTTGGCTTCGAAGCCGGAAGCCGGAAGCTGAATGGAAGCCCAACCAAACACCCCCCAAGGCTAGTTCACTCCCTCCATGTCGAAGAAAAGCAACACATCACCTCTGCTGGGAATACTAATGAATTCAAGTGGCGTGGCACAGCGGGAGAAATTAGTTGCTAGGATTAATTAATTAAGTGTAGGTTTGACATATACGATTAATTAGCTGAGTGTAGGACTGATTGGATACACACAAAGTAGTAATATCAGTGTATCTGAAATGGTACAAACTTGGATTAATGGCTCTTTTGAATTTGGTTTCAGTACAAATACGGGTCATTGAACTAGCTAGAAACATCTTCCAAACTTCTCATCCTCCCCTCCTCGCCGCCGCCGGGTGACGCCGCCGGTAAAACACGTGTGGCAGACGGCGGCGGCGGGGGACTCCCTCTCCCGGCTCCCCTTCCTCCGCGGGCGGTGGATCTAGGTGGTTGACGGTGGTGGCTTGTGGCGATCGCGATCGGGCGCGAGGGGGCAGGCCTCGGCGAGCGATGGCGGGGAGTGGGGCGCACGGCGGCAGCCCGCGGCAGGCGGGCGCTGGGCTAGCGGCGGTGCTCCGGCGGGTGCAGGCGGTGGTGGCCTCTGTACGCGGTCGGTGGATCCCTCTTTGACCCGGCCGGCGCGGGGGGTGGCAGCGGCTGCGGCGGCGGTCCTCGCTGGATGCTGGTGGCCATGGTGTTGCTTCTCGTCGACCCCGATCTACTCCGATCTGCAGCGGATCCGGCCCCAGATGGCTTCTCGCTATTCTTGGGTGCTGGCCCTGCAGATCCGGTGGTTGGAAGGGTTCCGGGGGAGTCCCTTGGCCGGTGCGGCGGCCACTCCGAAGGCAGCGCCTTTGGGTGTTGTTCCCCTTGTTGGAGGCTTTGGACAGGATCCCCTTCCTTCCACCCCTCCCAGGAGCTCAGGTGAAAACCTCAGATCCCCTTGGTCCAAGCGACGATGACACCGCGGTGGCGTGTTCCTTCTTGGAGGCGTTGCTCGGGGGCTGCTCAAGCGGTGGTGGGGGTGGCGGCGGTTCGATGTCGGCGCATTTTGGCCTGCTACATCTTGGAGGCTATGACGTCGGCGGCGCTCGTCTGGTGGAGCAACGACATTGTTGTTTGCGTCATCAGGCTCTGGATGCTCCGGGGGAAACCTTAGATCTGGGTCTTCCTGGATCGGACGATGATGGCGTTTTATCGCCCTCCCTCCTGGGGGCATCGTTTTGGAGCAAGTGCTGGCTGGAGGAATGGTGGAGCGGTGCTTCATCTCACACATTGATGGCGGCGGATATCGGCGGCATGGCGCTGTGGGGACTCGGTGTCCGATGCGTGGAGATGGACTCGCGCAGGAGGAGGTAGCTATGTGGCGTCATGATGACGTCAATGGCAGAGTGGCTACACAAGGTAGAAGCCTCAATATTTGCTCTGAAGACGGACCGGTGGAAGATGGCGGCGATAGCACACGAGTGCGTCAGATCGGTTTTGTGCCCTAGACCCGGTATGTGGCAGATGGCTTGACCGGATCTGCTGGGGCTTCCGACTTTTGATGTTAGGCTTAGGTAAGTGATCTGGGTATGTGGCCCAGCTAGCACCCCTTCATCATATGGATAGGAGTAGCGATAGATGTTGCAAAGATGGCGGATTCAGACATATTGTTGTAATACTTTGTAAGGTCCTCGAGAATAATCAATAAAATGGCCGCATGCATCTCCCTGATGCAGAGGCCGGGGGTCATCCTCCTTTTCTAAAAAAAAAAAAAAAAAAAAATCCCTCAACTAGCTATCATCTAATTGGATTATGTGGATTAGACAAGTATCAGCCGGACACTACCCTAAATTCATGATTGATGCATCTTGCAACAAGAAAATAAATGACAAGAGTATCGTGGCTAATATTTACGTTTTCAGCGACTAAGAAAGACTGAATACTTGGAGATGATATTCGCATGTTTAACTATACAAACTAGTGTCCTGGATATAGAAATTTATAAATACTAATCGTTGTCCCTGTACCACGAAATACTCTTGTAAAAAATATTAACAATCAGGCAACTAAAATTTCTGAACAAATCCGTGGAGGCAGGAGGATGTGGCACTGAGCTGCCAAACACATTCGAGTAACCCTCACTCACACTATTTTCCTATTCCAAAGGCATCAACAACAGATTGTAAATCGGGAGAGGAGCAAGAAGAAGCCTAATGGAGCTCACCTTTCCGACTGTGAGGAGAAGCCAGCACGAGCGCCGCAGATGACGGAAATGAGCCACTGGAGACAAAGAAAAGCCACCGGTGTTTCCACTATGGGAGCTCCTTCCTGTTTCTCCCATTGAGCTGTCAACAGTACACACACTCATAGTTGGACAACAAAAGTTGTTGTCGATAAACGGATACTCACTGGTACAGAAAGACTAAAGACACTGCATTCAACAAACTGGATGGAACGAGCAAAGGTGTTTGTTTGGTGTTGGCCTATCTCTTTCTCCTCGCCATAACATCTTAGAATACACATCCTTGTGCCCAAATATCCCACTTCTCAGAAACGAGACTGGACCAAGCAATAGTAATCTCCAACTCAGTGCCTTCGCTAAGTTCACATGTTTCCTGGCTTATGTTGCAAAACTTTGGTTCGAAGGACACATTTTGTTGTGCAACTTTATCACCAGAATCTGAATAGGCCTCCAAGACAAAATTCAGGCTTCCACAAAAGTCTACAGAGACGATATTCCTTGTTAGAACAAGGTAACCCTTAGAAGTCATCGGCATGGTTGTATAACGAGAACCAAGCAGCTCAATTTCCCAAGGTCTGGTATCAGGACTAATGACTGAGCAAGCAACTCGACCACCGCATCCTTTAGGCCATGACCCCTCCTCTTTGACACGGACGCCCAAAATAGTGGCCTGGACTGTTTTCTTAAGTACCTCCACACTTAACTCTATGGTGCAAAAGCAGTTTGTAAAGCAAATGGGGCCATCTCGTCTGCTGTAGTAAGCGCACACGCCGTTGATCAGTGGTTTATCTCGAGACTTTGTTCTACCTCTTACTTTTAGTTGGATCTCAAAGACAACAGATTCCTCGCTGACAATTGCACGAGAGGGGCCAGTCAAGGTCAAAAAGGGATCCTGCAAACATCATCAATCACCTCATTAGCAACTGATAAACAAGAGGGACCAGTCAGGCTTGCACACACTATCCCCAAATTAAAACGAAGAGCATATTAATAAGATGGTACAGATAGATACTTGTTCATTGAGTATCTGGCACTCACTCCTACTGCGGGCAAACAGAAGGTTGCGATTGTGATCCACATGGTCTCGGGCGGCGACCGTTCCGTACACTGGCAACGGCCATTCCAGACCACCTCGTATTTCTATGAGTTTGACGGAGAAGATCTGCAGGCTAGGCGCGACTCGACCATAGTGCAACGGGGTGCTCCCTGGTATCAAGTGTGTGTATTGCATGGAACTCACTGTCGCTGCATGCATCAGAACAAGATCAATGGAAACAGGTGTTAGAAATCTTGTAACAAGAACAGGTACTAGATAAGCAACAATTAAAGTAATTCCCTTACACAAAGAAGTACGGCCAAAGGTAAAAATGAGGAAGGAAACTAGTTAACCCAAGTTGAGTAAGATAAGCAAGATGCATGCATGTTTACTCACTCATGTCTGGGAAGCAACCGAACCCATCATTACCCCATTCTTCCCAGGCATCAACATACATGGCAAAACTCTTCCGTTCGGCAGCCATCTCCTTGGCCTCGATTTTTAATTGTTCGTCTGATTTGCCTCTATCCATCTTCTCAACAGCATAACCTGCAGGTTCAAGTATTGACTTGTTTGGTACCAACATGGAGGTACTCGATTCATTTGCCGGCTCACTGGTATCTAGAACCGTCGATGACTCCGTCTCGGGCTCTGGCCCCACCTCCGATATCAATTTGGAGTCTATCCTCGGCACCTGCTGCCCCATTGATGCAATGTCCCAGTCCACCTGCTCCTCGTCACCAACACATCCTTGTACCGAAATATCCCGCTTCTCCGAAACAAGACCAGACCAAGCAATAGTGATCTCCAACTCAATGCCGTGAAGTTCACAAGTATCCTGACTTATGTTGCAAAGTTTGGGTTTGAAGGACAATTCTTTTTGTGCAATGATATCACCAGATGGTAAGCATGCCTCTAGCAGAAAATTCAGGCGCCTGTTAACATCTACAGAAACGACATTCCTTGACAGAAGAAGGTAACCATCAGAAGTCACGGGCATTGCTCTGCGACGAGAAACAAGCAGCTCAAGTTCTTCCCTAGGCGTGGCGTCAATTATTTCACCATGAATGACTGAGCACGCGACTCGACCTCCCCATCCAGAAGGCCATGACCCCTCCTCTTTGACATGGACGCCCAAAACAGTGGCCTGGACTGTTTCCCGAACTACCTCCAATCTTAACTCTATGGTGCAGAAGCAGTTCGTAAAACAAACAATACCATCCTCTCTGTTGTAAGTGCACGCACCAGTGATCAACGCTCTGTCTTCAGACTCTGTTCTACCTCTTAGTTTCAGTTGGAGTTCAAAGTCTACAGATTTCTCGCACACAATTGCACGGGAGGGGCCAGTCAAGGTCAAAAAGGGATCCTGCAAACATCATGGATCAATATGCAGACTAGCTACCTACTGATCAATATGCAGGCACGCGATATTCCCAAAAGAAAAAGAAAACGAAGATCATATTAAGATAGTATACATACCTTTTCCTTGAGTATCTGGGACCTGCACCTATAGCAGGCAAAGAGAAGGTTGCGATTGTGATCCACGTGGTCTCTGGCAGCAATCACGCCGTACACTGACAATGGCCATTGCAGACCGCCTCCTATTTCTGACAGTTTGATGGAGAAGATCTGCAGGCTAGGCGCGACTCGACAGTAAGGCGGCGGTGGGGTTCTCCCGGGTATCAAGTGTGTGTATTGCATGGAGCTCAGTGTCGCTGCACACGCAGCATCGGAATCCAATCAATGGAAGCAGGTGTGAATTTTTCTTTTTAACATGAATTACAAGTAGCTACGTAGTAGATAACAAGAAAAGAGGAAGGAAGGAAAATAGTTAAACAAAAATTGAATAAGATAAATAAGATGCACGCATGTGTGTTACTCACTCATGTATTGGAAGAGACCGAAGCCAGCCGAACCCCATTTAGCATCCCAGTCATCCACAAACTGGTCAAAATTCTCCTGTTGGGCAATCATCGTCTTGGCCTCAGTGGCTAATTGTTCAAGGGATTTGCCTTTATCCATCTTGTCAACAACATCGTTCCCTCTGTTGTTGGTAACATGATGTGCGTTATCTGATGCAGAGATATTTGATTCAATCGTCGACTCATTGGTATCTAGACCTGTCGCCGCCTCTGCCTCTGCCTCTGCGTGTGATGTCGATTCGTAGACGATTCTCGGCACCTGCTCCGCCTCCGCCAGCATGGATGAGAATGAGATGTCGCAGTCCGTCTGCTCCGCATGATAAATCTGAGACGTGTCGGGGCTAGACAAATCTGAACTCTGATGCTCCTCGGGCACCATCTGCTGTCGCCCCTCGTACTTCTCCTCCTTCCTCAGTTCAGTTCTCTGAGCAGAGACACGAGAATCGGCACTGCCATCTCACGAGTCGTCTTCTCTGTCGTTCGCCTTTCCGTGTTGAGATCTCCGCCCACCGCCGCCGCTTTCATTCCCGTGATGAGATCGCTTAGGATTTCTGAGACTTGTGCGATGTATAGTATTCCGCCCCAGAGGCACGTCATACGCCCAACACATTGTGTCTGGGCCTGCTTTTCAGGTGTCCAAGTCCAAGTATGGCCCAGTTTTTCCCAGCATATTTTTTGCATCTACCAAGTTACTTTGTCACCCCTCAAAAAATAAAAAAGTTAATTTGTCTAAAACAAAATCTACTGGATTGCTTAAGAAAAGTCATGAAATCTATATAGGTGGACATTTCACTCTTTCCTTCAAAACAAGTAGACATTTTCATTCAGAGAAGAGTTATATATAGAAAGAAATAATCAGAAGATAACAGTGACCGGAAGCTTTCCTTCAACTTTATTTGACAGCAAACCATCTCTCTACATTATTTTCTGTGCTAGTAATATAACACCAATCCCCCATTGGTAGGACATAGCTATCCAAGGCGTCTCCTCGGATTCTTCACTTATAATCCGAGGGCATCGCAGTATTAAGCT
This sequence comes from Hordeum vulgare subsp. vulgare, assembly GCF_904849725.1. NCBI lineage: Eukaryota > Viridiplantae > Streptophyta > Magnoliopsida > Poales > Poaceae > Hordeum > Hordeum vulgare. Next base: position 661,617,224 of record NC_058519.1, on the reverse strand, counting down.
AACTGGATTGGTTAAAGTATGTGCTGTTTATTTTTTATTTTTATACAAAAATGACTTGTGTACATGATACCGTATTTGTGTAGATTGAGCGTAATAAGGCCGTGTCAAATAAATCTTGAAAATTGGCCTTCTCGGAAATTGTTTCGAGAGAGATCTGTCTACTTGTGTTGCTTAGTCATTTGTCATATGTGGTACTTGTCATGTAAGTGGTGTAGACAAAAAAATGGCACAACTTCTAAACAACACACAGCAACAAAGGAGCATTCGCTCACTTTACACTCAAGATTTTATATCACCCTTTTTTGTGCATGATTTGAACCGTATACAAATAATGTTTTCTATTTTCAAGAAAGGTAAATACTCTCCTTATCTTGGAGATGCTCACAGGGACAGGGAAGCGTCCAACTGATGAGATCTTCAAAGATGGCCTGAGCCTTTACAGATTCGTGGAAAAATCATTTCTGAAGATGATTTGCGAGATTCTTGATCCCAGAATCATCCCCTATTATGAGAACCGAGATGAAGAAGATTCGGTAAGCATATTATTGGACCAGAAAAATTATCAAATGGCTGCTGGCTTTATGGAATAATTAATAAAAATGAATACATGCATTGATAAATGCAGAGGCCGAGGGTTTAACTTTAAAAAAAAAAAAATCAAATGGCTGCTGGAATAATGAGCTGCATCACGGCTCTTGCCAAGCTTGGCCTGCTGTGCAGTGTGGAATAATGAGCAACGCAGGACGTCTATGCTGATGCCATCACAATCAATCAAAGAAGCATTTTCAGCCATATCTATGGATTGTCCACACGCTGCTGGTCTGGTGCACGATGACCTACAATTAGTTTTCTTTACATGATGCTTTATTTCTCTTCATTTGAAATTAGAGTTTATTGTATATAGGCATGAACTGAAGTTTACCTTCAGTACTACTTTTCTTTTTGAACGGTTATGTATAAAATAAAGCTGAGCATGGGAGCTGCATTGTTTTCAACTTGGCTGCTCTTCCCTTACACCTAAGTAAGGGCAACTCCAATGGGTCGACCAAAACTGACGGCGATTTTGTCTATTTTTCGTCCGTTTGGGTCGGCCCGGCGGACACTAATGTCCGCTTCAGCGTTTGGGTCGGCGCATGCGCCCAACACTGGTCCAACCCATTATTGGCGGCGCGTGGAAAAAATATAGCATTTCCGAAAATATATGAACAAGCATTCATTAAACATTAAAAGCCGGCCACGAAGGCCGGCGAGAGTCCATTTTTACCACCGGCGACTCACCTTCTCCGCGTGCATCCGCGTCGACCGCGGCACGGTCGACACCGGGATCTTCTCCGGATCTAGGTGCCAGCTGTGCGGGAGGGTGAGGTCGGGGTACGACAGCGGAACCCGGTGCTCCCCGTGACACCACGCTTGGTGCACCGGGACGCTGACACGCTGATCAAAGATGGTCAAGGTTTCCTGACCATAGTCAAGTGTTGTCACTTGATAACGGGATCACATCATTAGGAGAATCATGTGATGGACTAGACCCAAACTAATAGACGTAGCATGTTGATCGTGTCATTTTGTTGCTACTGTTTTCTGCGTGTCAAGTATTTGTTCCTATGACCATGAGATCATATAACTCACTGACACCGGAGGAATGCTTTGTGTGTATCAAACGTCACAACGTAACTGGGTGGCTATAAAGATACCCTACAGGTATCTCCGAAGGTGTCCGTTGAGTTAGTATGGATCAAGACTGGGATTTGTCATTCTGGTGACGGAGAGGTATCGTGGGGCCCACTCGGTAATACAACATCACACACAAGCCTTGCAAGCAATGTGACTTAGTGTAAGTTGCGAGATCTTGTATTACGGAACGAGTAAAGGGACTTGCCGGTAAACGAGATTGAAATAGGTATGCAGATCCTGACGATCGAATCTCGGGCAAGTAAGATACCGAAGGACAAAGGGAATGACATATGGGATTATATGAATCCTTGGCACTAAGGTTCAAACGATAAAATCTTCGTAGAATATGTAGGATCCAATATGGGCATCCAGGTCCCGCTATTGGATATTGACCGAGGAGTCCCTCAGGTCATGTCTACATAGTTCTCGAACTCGCAGGGTCTGCACACTTAAGGTTCGACGTTGTTTTATGCGTATTTGAGTTATATGGTTGGTTACCGAATGTTGTTCGGAGTCCCGGATGAGATCACGGACGTCACGAAGGTTTCCGAAATGGTCCGGAGACAAATATTAATATATAGGATGACCTCATTTGATTATCGGAAGGTTTTCAGAATTACCGGGAATGTACAGGGAATGACGAATGAGTTCCGGATGTTCACCGGGAGGGGCAAGCCCACCCGGGGGAAGCCCATAGGCCTTATGGGTGCCACACCAGCCCTTAGTGGGCTGGTGGGACAGCCCAAGAAGCCCTGTGTGCACGAGAAAGAAAAATCAAAGAGAAAAAAGGAAAAGTGGGAAAGTGGAGAAGGACTCCACCTTCCAATCCTAGTTGGACTAGGATTGGAAGGGGATGACTTCCCCCCTTGGTTCGGCCGAACCCCTTGGGGCTCCTTGAGCCCCAAGGCAATGCCCCTCCCCTCCGACCTATATATACGGCGGTTTTAGGGCTGATTGTTGGAAATATGCCCTAGAGGCAATAATAATTAGTTATTATTATATTTCTTTGTTCATGATAATTGTTTATTATCCATGCTATAATTGTATTGATTGGAAACACAATACTTGTGTGGATACATAGACAAAACATTGTCCCTAGTAAGCCTCTAGTTGACTAGCTCGTTGATCAAAGATGGTCAAGGTTTCCTGGCCATAGGCAAGTGTTGTTACTTGATAACGGGATCACATCATTAGGAGAATCATGTGATGGACTAGACCGAAACTAATAGACGTAGCATGTTGATCGTGTCATTTTGTTGCTACTGTTTTCTGCGTGTCAAGTATTTGTTCCTATGACCATGAGATCATATAACTCACTATCACCGGAGGAATGCTTTGTGTGTATCAAACGTCGCAACGTAACTGGGTGACTATAAATATGCTCTACAGGTATCTCCGAAGATGTTCGTTGAGTTAGTATGGATCAAGACTGGGATTTGTCACTCCGTATGACGGAGAGGTATCTCTGGGCCCACTCGGTAATACAACATCACACACAAGCCTTGCAAGCAATGTGACTTAGTGTAAGTTGCGGGATCTTGTATTACGGAACGAGTAAAGAGACTTGCCGGTAAACGAGATTGAAATAGGTATGCGGATACTGACGATCGAATCTCGGGCAAGTAACATACCGAAGGACAAAGGGAATGACATATGGGATTATATGAATCCTTGACACTGAGGTTCAACCGATAAGATCTTCGGAGAATATGTAGGATCCAATATGGGCATCCAGGTCCCACTATTGGATATTGACCGAGGAGTCACTCGGGTCATGTCTACATAGTTCTCGAACCCGTAGGGTCTGCAGACTTAAGGTTCGACGTTGTTTTATGCGTATTTGAGTTATATGGTTGGTTACCGAATTTTGTTCGGAGTCCCGGATGAGATCCAGGACGTCACGAGGAGCTCCGGAATGGTCCGGAGGTAAAGATTGATATATAGGAAGTCCTGTTTTGGTCACCGGAAAAGTTTCGGGCTCATCGGTAGTGTACCGGGAGTGCCGGGAGGGGTGCCGGGGACCATCGGGAGGGGTGTCACGCCCCAAGGGGTCTCATGGGCTATGGGAATAGATAAACCAGCCCCTAGTGGGCTGGAATAAGTTCCCACTAAGGCCCATAAGGTTTGAGAAGGAAAAAACACAAGGTGGAAAGAGTTTCCAAGTGGGAAGGTGGAATCCTACTCCAAGTAGGATTGGAGTAGGACTCCTCCACCTCCAATTTCGGCCAAACCTTGAGGGTTTGAGGCTGCCTCTTCCCTCCCCCTCCCTCCTATATATACTGAGGTATTAGGGCTGATTTGAGACAACTTTTGCCATGGCAGCCCGACCACATACCTCCACGGTTTTACCTCTAGATCGTGTTTCTGCGGAGCTCGGGCGGAGTCCTGCTGAGATTAGATCACCACCAACCTCCGGAGCGCCGTCACGCTGCCGGATAACTCATCTACCTCTCCGTCTCTCTTGCTGGATCAAGAAGGCTGAGATCATCGTTGAGCTGTACGTGTGCTGAACGCGGAGGTGCCGTCCGTTCGGCACTAGATCGGAGCGGATCGTGGGACGGATCACAGGACAGTTCGTGGGACGGTTCGCGGGGCGGATCGAGGGACGTGAGGACGTTCCACTACATCAACCGCGTTCACTAACGCTTCTGATGTGCGATCTACAAGGGTACGTAGATCGGTAATCCCCTCTCGTAGATGGACATCACCATGATAGGTCTTCGTGCGCGTAGGAAATTTTTTGTTTCCCATGCGACGTTCCCCAACAGTGGCATCATGAGCTAGGTTCATGCGTAGATGTAATCTCGAGTAGAACACAAAAGTTTTTGTGGGCGGTGATGTGCGTTTTGCTGCCCTCCTTAGTCTTTTCTTGATTCCGCGGTATTGTTGGATCGAAGCGGCTCGGACCGACATTACTCGTACGCTTACGAGAGACTGGTTTCATCGCTACGAGTAACTCCGTTGTTCAAAGATGACCGGCGAGTGTCGGTTTCTCCAACTTTAGTTGAATCGGATTTGACCGAGGAGGTCCTTGGATGAGGTTAAATAGCAATTCATATATATCCGTTGTGGTGTTTGCGTAAGTAAGATGCGATCCTACTAGATACCCATGGTCACCACGTAAAACATGCAACAACAATTAGAGGACGTCTAACTTGTTTTTGCAGGGTATGCTTGTGATGTGATATGGCCAACGATGTGATGTGATATATTGGATGTATGAGATGATCATGTTGTAATAGTTAATATCGACTTGCACGTCGATGGTACGGCAACCAGCAGGAGCCATAGGGTTGTCTTTAAACTAACGTTTGTGTTTGAAGATGCGTTTACTATATTGCTAGGACGTAGTTTTAGTAGTAATAGCATGAGTATCACGACAACCCCGATGGCGACACGTTGACGGAGATCATGATGATGGAGATCATGGTGTGATGCCGGTGACAAGATCGTGCCGGTGCTTTGGTCATGGAGATCAAGAAGCACATGATGATGGCCATATCATGTCACTTATGAATTGCATGTGATGTTAATCCTTTATGCACCTTATCTTGCTTAGAACGACGGTAGCATTATGAGGTGATCTCTTACTAAAATTTCAAGACGAAATTGTGTTCTCCCCGACTGTGCACCGTTGCGACAGTTCTTCGTTTCGAGACACCACGTGATTATCGGGTGTGATAGACTCAACATTCACATACAACGGGTGCAAAACAGTTGCACACGTGGAACACTCGGGTTAAGCTTGACGAGCCTAGCATGTGCAGACATGGCCTCAGAACACATGAGACCGAAAGGTCAAGCATGAATCATATAGTTGATATGATTAGCATAGAGATGCTTTCCGCTGAAACTATTCTCGACTCACGTGATGATCGGACTTGAGATAGTGGATTTGGATCATGTACCACTCAAATGACTAGAGAGATGTACTTTTTGAGTGGGAGTTCTTAAGTAATATGATTAATTGAACTAATTTTCATGAACATAGTCTAATTGTCTTTGCGAATTACGATGTAGCTTGCGCTATAGCTCTATTGTTTTTATATGTTCCTAGAGAAAATTTAGTTGAAAGTTGATAGTAGCAAACTTTGCAGAGGATTGTCCTCGTTGCTGCACAGAAGGCTTATGTCCTTAATGCACCACTCGGTGTGCTGCACCTCGAGCGTCGTCTGTGGACTCAGTCAACATCCGACATACACGTTTCTGATGACTACACGATAGTTCAGTGCAAAATACTTAATGGCTTAGAAGCAAGGCGCCGAAGACGTTTTGAAACGTCAGGGAACATAAGTGATGTTCTAAAGAGATGAAATTGTGATTTCATGCTTGTGCCCTTGTTAAGAGGTACGAGACCTCCAACAAGATTCTTTGTCCACAAAGTAAAGGAGAAAAGCTAAATCATTGAGCATGTGCTCAGATTGTCTGAGTACGACAATCGCTTGAATCAAGTGGGAGTTAATCTTCCAGATGAGATAGTGATAGTTCTCCAAAGTCACTGCCACCAAGCTGTGAGAGCTTCGTGATGAACTATAACATATCAAGGATAGATACAATGATCCTTGAGCGATTCGCGATGTTTGACTCTGCGAAAGTAGAAATCAAGAAGGAGCATCAATAGTTGATGGTTAGTAAAACCACTAAGTTTCAAGAAAGGCAAGGGCTAGAAGGGATACTTCGTGAAACGGCAAAACAGTTGCTGCACTAATGAAGATACCCAAGATTAAACCCAAGCCCGGGACTAAGTGCTTCTGTAATGAGGGGAACAGTAACTGAGGCGGAGCAACTCTAGATACTTGGTAGATAAGAAGGCTGGCAAAAGTCGAAAGAAGTATATTTGATATACATGATGATGATGTGTACTTTACTAGTACTCCTAGTAGCATGAGGGTATTGGATACCGGTTCGGTTTCTAAGTGATTAGTAAACACGAAATGATAGCTACGACATAAATGGAGACTAGCTAAAGGCGAGGTGACGATACGTGTTGGAAGTGTTTCCAAGGTTGATATGATCAAAACGTCGCACGCTCTCTCTACCATCGGGATTAGTGTTAAACCTAAATAATTGTTATTTGGTGCTTGCGTTAAACATGAACATGATTGGATCGTGTTTATTGCAATACGATTATTCATTTAAAGAGAATAATGGTTACTCTATTTGCTTGAATAATCACCTTCAATGGTTTATTGAATCGCGATCGTAGTGTTACACATGTTCATGATATTGGTGCCAAAAGATACGAGGTAATGATGATAGTACCACTTACTTGTGGCACTGCCGCTTGAGTCATGTTGGTATAATTGCATGAAGAGGCTCCATCCTGATGGATCTTTATCCTCACTTGATTTTGAATCACTAGTGGCATGCAAATCATACCACATGATCAAGGCCTTGTTTTCATTGAGATGAAACAAGATAGTAACTTGTTGGAAGTGATACATTATGATGTATGCAGTCCAATGGGTGCTGAGGCATGCAGTGGATATCATTATGTTCTTACTTCAATGACGATTTGAGAAGATACAAGAGTGTTTACTTAATAAATCACAAGTCTGAAATATTGAAAGGTTCAATTCTGTTTCAGGAGTGAAGTTCATCGTAACAAGAGGATAAACTTTCTACGATATGATCATAGAAATGAATATCTGAGTTACGAGTTTTGGTACGCAGTTAAGACAATGTGGAAATTGTTTTGCAGTTCATGCCACCTGGAACATCATAGTGTGATGATGTGTCTGAACGTCATAGCCACGCACTATTTGGTATGGTGCATGCTATGATGTCTCTTATCGAATTACCACTATCGTTTATGGGTTATGCATTAGAGACAACCGCATTCACTTTAAATAGGGCACCGCATATTTCCGTTGAGATGACACAGTATAGACTGAGGTTTAGAGAAATCTAAACTGTCGTTTCTTGAAAGTTTGGGGCTTCGACACTTGTGTGAAAAAGTTTCAGTCGAATAAGCTCAAACCCAAAGCGGATAAATGCATCTTCATAGGATATCCAAAATAGTTGGGTACATCTCCTATCTCAGATCCGAAAGCAAAGTGTTTGTTTCTAAGAAACGGATCCTTTCTCGAGGAAAGGTTTCTCTCGAAAGAATTGAGTGGGAGGATGGTAGAACTTGATGAGGTTATTGAACCATCACTTCAACCAGTGTGTAGCAGGGCACAGGAAGTTGTTCCTGTGGCACCTACACCAATTGAAGTGAAAGCTGATGATGGTGATCATCGAGCATCGGATCAAGTTACTACAAACCTCGTAGGTTGACAAGGTCGTGTACTACTGCAGAGTGGTACGGTAACCCTGTCTTGGAGGTCATGTTGTTGAGCAACAGTGAACCTACGAGTTATGGAAAAAGCAATGGTGGGCCTGGATTCCGACAAATGACTGGAAGCCATGAAATCCGAGAGAGGATCCATGTATGAAAACAAAGTGTAGACTTTGGAAGAACTACTTGATGGTCATAGGACTATTGAGTAAAGATGGATCTTTAAAAGGAAGACAAACGATGATGGTGATAAGTCACTATTAAGAAAAGCACGACTTGGCGCAAAGATGTTTCCGACAAGATCAAACAATTGACTATGATGAGACTTTCTCACTCGTAGCGATGCTAAAAGTCTGTTAGAATTATGTTAGTAGTTGTTGCATTATTTATGAAATATTGCACATAGGATGTCAAAACATTGTTTCCTCGACGGTTTCCTTGAGCAAACATTGTATGTGATACAACCAGAAGGTTTTGTCGATCCTAAAGATACTAAGAAGTATGCAAGCTCCAGCGATCCTTCAATGGACTGGTGTAAGCATCTCGGAGTTGGAATATACACTTTGATGAGATGATCAAAGATTTTGGGTTTGTACAAGGTTTATGAGAAACTTGTATATCCAAAGAAGTGAGTGGGAGCACTGTAGAATTTCTGATAAGTATATGTCGTTGACATATTGTGGATCAGAAGCAATGTAGAATTTCTGTAAAGCATACAAGGTTGTTTGAAAGGAGTTTTTCAAAGGAATACCTGGATTGAGCTACTTGAACGTTGAGCATCAAGATCTATGGAGATAGATCAAACCGCTTAATAGAAGTTTCAACAAGATGCATGCCTTGATAAGTTTTTGAAGGAATTCAAAATAGATCAGCAAAGAAGGAGTTCTTGACTGTGTTGTAAGGTGTGAATTTGAGTAAGACTCAAAACCCGACCCCGGCAGAATAAAGAGAATATACGAAGGTCGTCTTCTATGCCTTAGCCGTAGACTCTAAAGTATGCCATGCTGAGTACCGCACCTGATGTGTGCCTTGTAGCAAGTCTGTTAAGAGGTACACAGAGTGATCCAGGATTGAATCACTGATCAGCGGTCAAAGTTATCCTTAGTAACTAAATAGACTAAGAAATTTTTCTCGATTATGGAGGTGGTTAAAGAGTTCGTTGTAAAGGGTTACGTTGATGCAAGCTTTGACACTAATCCGAATAACTATGAGTAGTGAAACGGATTCGTATAGTAGAGTAGATATTTGGAGCATTTCCGAATAACACGTAGTAGCAGCATCTATAAGATGACATAAAGATTTGTAAAGAACGCACGGATCTGAAAGTTTCAGAACCGTTGACTAAAACCTCTCTCATGAGCAAGACGTGATCAGACCCCATAACTATATGGGTGTTGGATTCGTTGAAATCACATGGTGATGTGAACTAGATTATTGACTCTAGTGCAAGTGGGAGACTGTTGGAAATATGCCCTAGAAGCAATAATAATTAGTTATTATTATATTTCTTTGTTCATGATAATCTTTATTATCCATGCTATAATTGTATTGATTGGAGACACAATACTTGTGTGGATACATAGACAAAACACTGTCCCTAGTAAGCCTCTAGGTGACTAGCTCGTTGATCAAAGATGGTCAAGGTTTCCTGGCCATAGGCAAGTGTTGTTACTTGATAACGGGATCACATCATTAGGAGAATCATGTGATGGACTAGACTGAAACTAATAGACGTAGCATGTTGATCGTGTCATTTTGTTGCTACTGTTTTCTGCGTGTCAAGTATTTGTTCCTATGACCATGAGATCATATAACTCACTGACACCGGAGGAATGCTTTGTGTGTATCAAACGTCGCAACGTAACTGGGTGACTATAAAGATGCTATACAGGTATCTCCGAAGATGTTCATTGAGTTAGTATGGATCAAGGCTGGGATTTGTCACTCCGTATGACGGAGAGGTATCTCGGGGCCCACTTGGTAATACAACATCACACACAAGCCTTGCAAGCAATGTGACTTAGTGTAAGTTGCGGGATCTTGTATTACGGAACGAGTAAAGAGACTTGCCGGTAAACGAGATTGAAATAGGTATGCGGATACTGACGATCGAATCTCGGGCAAGTAACATATCGAAGGACAAAGGGAATGACATACGGGATTATATGAATCCTTGACACTGAGGTTCAACCGATAAGATCTTCGGAGAATATGTAGGATCCAATATGGGCATCCAGGTCCCGCTATTGGATATTGACCGAGGAGTCACTCGGGTCATGTCTACATAGTTCTCGAACCCGTAGGGTCTGCATACTTAAGGTTCGACGTTGTTTTATGCGTATTTGAGTTATATGGTTGGTTACCGAATGTTGTTTGGATTCCCGGATGAGATCCAGGACATCACGAGGAGCTCCGGAATGGTCCGGATGTAAAGATTGATATATAGGAAGTCCTGTTTTGGTCACCGGAAAAGTTTCGGGCTCATCGGTAGTGTACCGAGAGTGCGGGAGGGGTGCCGGGGACCATCGGGAGGGGTGTCACGCCCCAAGGGGTCTCATGGGCTATGGGAAGAGATAAACCAGCCCCTAGTGGGCTGGAATAAGTTCCCACTAAGGCCCATAAGGTTTGAGAAGGAAAGAACACAAGGTGGAAAGAGTTTCCAAGTGGGAAGGTGGAATCCTACTCCAAGTAGGATTGGAGTAGGACTCCTCCACCTCCAATTTCGGCCAAACCTTGAGGGTTTGAGGCTGCCTCTTCCCTCCCCCTCCCTCCTATATATACTGAGGTATTAGGGCTGATTTGAGACAACTTTTGCCATGGCAGCCCGACCACATACCTCCATGGTTTTACCTCTAGATCGCGTTTCTGCGGAGCTCGGGCGGAGCCCTGTTGAGATTAGATCACCACCAACCTCCGGAGCGCCGTCACGCTGCCCGAGAACTCATCTACCTCTCCGTCTCTCTTGCTGGATCAAGAAGGCTGAGATCATCGTCGAGCTGTACATGTGCTGAACGCGGAGGTGTCGTCCGTTCGGCACTAGATCGGAGCGGATCGTGGGACGGATCGCAGGACGGTTCGTGGGACGGTTCGCGGGGCGGATCGAGGGACGTGAGGACGTTCCACTACATCAACCGTGTTTTTTAACGCTTCTGCTGTGCGATCTATAAGGGTACGTAGATCGGAAATCTCCTCTCGTAGATGAACATCACCATGATAGGTCTTCGTGCGCGTAGGAAATTTTTTGTTTTCCATGCAACGTTCCCAAACAGTGGCATCATGAGCTAGGTTCATGCGTAGATGTTATCTCGAGTAGAACACAAAAGTTTTTGTGGGCGGTGATGTGCGATTTGCTGCCCTCCTGAGTCTTTTCTTGATTCCGCGGTATTGTTGGATCGAAGCGGCTCGGACCGACATTACTCGTACGCTTACGAGAGACTGGTTTCATCGCTACGAGTAACTCCGTTGCTCAAAGATGACTGGCGAGTGTCAGTTTCTCCAACTTTAGTTGAATCGGATTTGACCGAGGAGGTCCTTGGATGAGGTTAAATAGCAATTCATATATCTTCGTTGTGGTGTTTGCGTAAGTAAGATGCGATCCTACTAGATACCCATGGTCACCACGTAAAACTGTTGGAATTATGCCCTAGAGGCAATAATAAATGTATAGTTATTATTATAATTCCTGTATCAAGATAATAGTTTATTATCCATGCTATAATTGTATTGAATGAAGACTCATTTACATGTGTGGATACATAGACAAAACACCGTCCCTAGCATGCCTCTAGTTGGCTAGCGAGTTGATCGATGATAGTCAGTGTCTTCTGATTATGAACAAGGTGTTGTTGCTTGATAACTGGATCACGTCATTGGGAGAATCACGTGATGGACTAGACCCAAACTAATAGACGTAGCATGTTGATCGTGTCATTTTGTTGCTACTGTTTTCTGCGTGTCAAGTATTTATTCCTATGACCATGAGATCATATAACTCACTGACACCGGAGGAATGCTTTGTGTGTATCAAACGTCGCAACGTAACTGGGTGACTATAAAGATGCTCTACAGGTATCTCCGAAGGTGGTAGTTGAGTTAGTATGGATCAAGACTGGGATTTGTCACTCCGTGTGACGGAGAGGTATCTCGGGGCCCACTCGGTAATACAACATCACACACAAGCCTTGCAAGCAATGTAACTTAGTGTAAGTTGCGGGATCTTGTATTACAGAACGAGTAAAGAGACTTGCCGGTAAACGAGGTTGAAATAGGTATACGGATACTGACGATCGAATCTCGGGCAAGTAACATACCGAAGGACAAAGGGAATGACATACGGGATTATACGAATCCTTGGCACCGAGGTTCAAACGATAAGATCTTCGTAGAATATGTAGGATCCAATATGGGCATCCAGGTCCCGCTATTGGATATTGACCAAGGAGTCTCTCGGGTCATGTCTACATAGTTCTCGAACCCGCAGGGTCTGCACACTTAAGGTTCGGTGTTGTTTTATGCGTATTTGAGTTATATGGTTGGTTACCGAATGTTGTTCGGAGTCCCGGATGAGATCACGGACGTCACGAGGGTTTCCGGAATGGTCCGGAAACGAAGATTGATATATAGGATGACCTCATTTGATTACCGGAAGGTTTTCGGAGTTGCCGGGAATGTACCGGGAATGACGAATGGGTTCCGGGAGTTCACCGGAGGGGGGCAACCCACTCCGGGGAAGCCCATAGGTATTTGTGGGGGTCACACCAGCCCTTAGTGGGCTGGTGGGACAGCCCACCAAATCCTATGCGCCAAGGAAGAAAAATCAAAGGAAGAAAAAAAAAAAGAGGGAGAAGTGGGAAGGGGGAAGGACTCCCTCCCACCAAACCAAGTAGGACTCGGTTTGGGGGGGAGAGTCCTCCCCCCTGGCTCGGCCGACCCCTTGGGGTTCCCTTGGACCCCAAGGCAAGGTCCCCCTCCCTCCTCCTATATATATGGGGCTTTTAGGGCAGATTTGAGACGACTTTCTCACGGCTGCCCGACCACATACCTCCATAGTTTTTCCTCTAGATCGCGTTTCTGCGGAGCTCGGGCGGAGCCCTGCTGAGACGAGATCATCACCAACCTCCGGAGCGCCGTCACGCTGCCGGAGAACTCTTCTACCTCTCCGTCTCTCTTGCTGGATCAAGAAGGCCGAGATCATCGTCGAGCTGTACGTGTGCTGAACGCGGAGGTGCCGTCCGTTCGGTACTAGATCGTGGGACTGATCGCGGGATTGTTCGCGGGGCGGATCGAGGGACGTGAGGACGTTCCACTACATCAACCGCGATCTCTAATCGCTTCTGCTGTACGATCTACAAGGGTACGTAGATCACTCATCCCCTCTCGTAGATGGACATCACCATGATAGGTCTTCGTGCGCGTAGGAAAATTTTTGTTTCCCATGCGACGTTCCCCAACAGTGGCATCATGAGCTAGGTTCATGCGTAGATGTCTTCTCGAGTAGAACACAAAAGTTTTTGTGGGCGGTGATGTGCGTTTTGCTGCCCTCCTTAGTCTTTTCTTGATTCCGCGGTATTGTTGGATTGAAGCGGCTTGGACCGACATTACTCGTACGCTTACGAGAGACTGGTTTCATCGTTACGAGTAACCCCCTTTGCTCAAAGATGACTGGCAAGTGACGGTTTCTCCAACTTTAGTTGAATCGGATTTGACCGAGGAGGTCCTCGGATGAGGTTAAATAGCAACTCATATATCTCCGTTGTGGTGTTCGCGTAAGTAAGATGCGATCCTACTAGATACCCTTGGTCACCACGTAAAACATGCAACAACAAAATTAGAGGACGTCTAACTTGTTTTTGCAGGGTATGATTGTGATGTGATATGGCCAATGATGTGATGTGATATATTGGATGTATGAGATGATCATGTTGTAATAGAAATATCGACTTGCACGTCGATGGTACGGCAACCGGCAGGAGCCATAGGGTTGTCTTTATACTAACATATGTGCTTGCAGATGCGTTTACTATTTTGCTAGGATGTAGCTTTAGTAGTAATAGCATAAGTAGCATGACAACCCCGATGGCAACACGTTGATGGATGATCATGGTGTGGCGCCGGTGACAAGAAGATCGTGCCGGTGCTTTGGTGATGGAGATCAAGAAGCACGTGATGATGGCCATATCATGTCACTTATGAATTGCATGTGATGTTAATCCTTTTATGCACCTTATTTTGCTTAGAACGACGGTAGCATTATGAGGTGATCTCTCACTGAAATTTCAAGACGAAATTGTGTTCTCCCCGACTGTGCACCGTTGCTACAGTTCGTCGTTTCGAGACACCACGTGATGATCGGGTGTGATAGACTCAACGTTCACATACAACGGGTGCAAAACAGTTGCGCACGCGGAACACTCGGGTTAAGCTTGACGAGCCTAGCATGTGCAGACATGGCCTCGGAACACATGAGACCGAAAGGTCGATCATGAATCATATAGTTGATATGATTAGCATAGGGATGCTTACCACTGAAACTACTCTCGACTCACGTGATGATCGGACTTGGGATAGTGTAAGTGGATCATGAACAACTCAAATGACTAGAGAGATGTACTTTTTGAGTTGGAGTTTAGCATATAATTTGATTAAGTTGAACTCTAATTATCTTGAACATAGTCTAAAGTCCACTTTGAATATATTTGTGTTGTAGATCATGGCTCACGCAAGTGTCATCCTGAATTTTAATACGTTCCTAGAGAAAGCTAAGTTGAAAGATGATGGAAGCAACTTTGTAGACTGGGCTCGTAATCTTAAGCTAATCTTACAAGCTGGAAAGAAGGATTATGTCCTTAATGCTGCGCTAGGAGATGAACCACCCGCTACGGCTGATCAGGATGTTAAGAACGCTGGGCTAGCACGTAAGGAGAACTACTCAATAGTTCAATGTGCAGTCTTGTATGGCTTAGAGCCGGGACTTCAACGTCGCTTTGAGCGTCATGGAGCATTTGAGATGTTCCAGGAGTTGAAGTTTATCTTTCAGAAGAACGCCCGGATCGAGAGGTATGAGACCTCCGATAAATTCTATGCTTGCAAGATGGAGGAAAACTCGTCTGTCAGTGAACATGTACTCAAGATGTGTGGGTACTCAAACCGTCTAGCTGAACTAGGGATTGAACTCCCGCAAGAAGCTATCACTGACAGAATCCTCCAATCACTGCCGCCAAGCTATAAAGGCTTTGTGTTGAACTACAACATGCAAGGGATGAACAAGTCTCCCGGCGAGTTGTTTGCGATGCTGAAAGTCGCAGAGTCTGAACTCCGTAAAGAGCATCAAGTGTTGATGGTGAGCAAGACCACTAGTTTCAAGATAAACGGCAAAGGCAAGAAGGGCAATTCGAAGAAGAGCGGCAAGCCTGTTGCCAATCCGCCGAAGAAACCCAAGGCTGGACCTAAGCCTGAAACAGAGTGCTTCTATTGCAAGGGTATGGGTCACTGGAAGCGCAATTGCCTCAAGTATCTGGCAGATAAGAAGGCGGGCAAAGAAAAATCAGGTATATTTGATATACATGTTATTGATGTGTACTTAACCGGCTCTCGTAGTAGTGCCTGGGTATTCGATACCGGTTCTGTTGCTCACATTTGCAACTCGAAACAGGAACTGCGGAATAGACGGAGGCTGGCGAAAGACGAAGTGACGATGCGCGTAGGAAACGGTTCCAAGGTTGATGCAATCGCCGTCGGCACCGTGTCACTTCAACTACCATCGGGATTAGTGATGAACTTAAATCATTGTTATTTAGTGCCTGCGTTGAGCATGAACATTATATCTGGATCTTGTTTATTGCGAGACGGTTACTCTTTTAAGTCTGAGAATAATGGTTGTTCTATTTCTATGAGTAACATCTTTTATGGTCATGCACCGAATGTGAGAGGATTGTTCATATTGAATCTCGATAGCGATACGCAAATACATAACATTGAGACCAAAAGAGTTAGAGTAAACAATGATAGCGCCATATTTTTGTGGCACTGCCGCTTGGGTCATATTGGTGTAAAGCGCATGAAGAAACTCCATGCTGATGGACTTTTGGAGTCACTTGACTTTGATTCACTTGACACGTGCGAACCGTGCCTCATGGGCAAGATGACTAAAACTCCGTTCTCCGGAACAATGGAGCGTGCAAGTGACTTGTTGGAAATCATACATACCGATGTGTGTGGTCCGATGAGCGTGGAGGCACGCGGCGGATATCGTTATTTTCTCACCTTCACTGACGATTTAAGTAGATATGGTTATGTCTACTTGATGAAACACAAGTCTGAAACATTTGAAAAGTTCAAGCAATTTCAGAGTGAAGTAGAAAATCATCGTAACAAGAAGATCAAGTTCCTACGGTCTGATCGTGGGGGTGAATATCTGAGTTTCGAGTTTGGTACTCACTTAAGACAATGTGGAATTGTTTCGCAGTTAACACCGCCTGGAACACCACAGCGTAATGGTGTGTCCGAACGTCGTAATCGTACTTTGTTAGAGATGGTGCGATCTATGATGTCTCTTACTGATTTGTCGTTATCATTTTGGGGTTATGCATTAGAAACAGTTGCATTCACTTTAAATAGGGCACCATCAAAATCCGTTGAGACGACACCATACGAACTGTGGTATGGCAAAAGACCAAAGTTGTCGTTTCTTAAGGTTTGGGGATGTGATGCTTATGTCAAAAAGCTTCAGCCTGAAAAGCTGGAACCCAAAGCGGAAAAGTGCGTCTTCATAGGTTACCCAAAAGAGACAGTTGGGTACACCTTCTATCTCAAATCCGAGGGCAAAGTGTTTGTTGCTAAAAACGGAACTTTTCTCGAGAAGGAGTTTCTCTCGAGAGAATTGAGTGGGAGGAAGATAGAACTTGACGAGGTTGTCGAACCTCTCATCCCTCTGGATGGTGGCGCAGGGCAAGGGGAAACCTGTGTCGTTGCGACGCCGGTTGAGGAGGAAGTTAATGTTGATGATCATGAAACTCCAGTTCAAGTTTCTGTTGAACCACGCAGGTCGACGAGATCACGCGCTGCTCCAGAGTGGTACGGTAATCCCGTCTTGTCAATCATGTTGTTAGACAACAATGAACCTGCAAATTATGAAGAAGCAATGGTGGGCCCGGATTCCAACAAATGGCTAGAAGCCATGAAATCCGAGATAGGATCCATGTATGAGAACAAAGTGTGGACTTTGGAGATACTACCTGAGGGCCGCAAGGCTATTCAGAACAAATGGATCTTTAAGAAGAAGACGGACGCTGATGGTAATGTGACCGTTTATAAAGCTCGACTTGTGGCAAAGGGTTTTTCACAAGTTCCAGGAGTTGACTACGATGAGACATTCTCACCCGTAGCGATGCTTAAGTCCGTCAGAATCATGTTAGCAATAGCTGCATTTTTCGATTATGAAATCTGGCAGATGGATGTCAAAACGGCGTTCCTTAACGGTTTCCTTAAGGAAGAGTTGTATATGATGCAACCCGAAGGTTTTGTCGATCCTAAAAATGCTGACAAGGTGTGCAAGCTCCAGCGATCCATTTATGGACTGGTGCAAGCATCTCGGAGTTGGAACAAACGCTTTGATGAGGTGATCAAAGCATTTGGGTTTATACAAGTGGTTGGAGAATCTTGTATTTACAAGAAAGTGAGTGGGAGCTCTGTGGCGTTTCTAATATTATATGTGGATGACATATTACTGATTGGAAACAACGTAGAGCTTTTGGAGAGCATAAAAGGTTACTTGAATAAAAGTTTCTCTATGAAGGACCTAGGAGAAGCTGCTTACATTCTAGGCATTAAGATCTATAGGGATAGATCAAAACGCCTGATAGGACTTTCACAAAGCACATACCTTGATAAAGTTTTGAAGAGGTTCAAGATGGAACAGTCCAAGAAAGGGTTCTTGCCAGTGTTACAAGGTACGAGATTGAGTAAGACTCAGTGCCCAGCAACTGATGAAGATAGAGAGCATATGCGCTCCGTCCCCTATGCTTCAGCCATAGGTTCTATCATGTATGCGATGCTGTGCACTAGACCGGATGTTAGCCTGGCCATAAGTATGGCAGGCAGGTTCCAGAGTAATCCAGGAGTGGATCACTGGACAGCGGTCAAGAATATCCTGAAGTACCTGAAAAGGACTAAGGAGATGTTTCTCGTGTATGGAGGTGACGAAGAGCTCGCCGTAAAGGGTTACGTTGATGCAAGCTTTGACACAGATTCGGACGACTCTAAGTCGCAAACCGGATACGTATTTATTCTTAATGGGGGTGCAGTAAGCTGGTGCAGTTCCAAGCAAAGCGTCGTAGCAGATTCTACATGTGAAGCGGAATACATGGCTGCCTCGGAGGCGGCTAAGGAGGGTGTCTGGATGAAGCAGTTCATGACGGATCTTGGAGTGGTGCCAAGTGCACTGGATCCTATAACCTTGTTCTGTGACAACACTCGTGCCATTGCCTTAGCAAAGGAACCAAGGTTTCACAGGAAGACCAGACACATCAAACGACGCTTCAACCTCATCCGCGACTACGTCGAGGAGGAGGACGTAAATATATGCAAAGTGCACACGGATCTGAATGTAGCAGACCCGCTGACTAAGCCTCTTCCACGGCCAAAACATGATCGACACCAGAACTGTATGGGTGTTAGATTTATAACAATGTAATTCACATGGTGATGTGAGGGCTAGATTATTGACTCTAGTGCAAGTGGGAGACTGTTGGAATTATGCCCTAGAGGCAATAATAAATGTATAGTTATTATTATAATTCCTGTATCAAGATAATAGTTTATTATCCATGCTATAATTGTATTGAATGAAGACTCATTTACATGTGTGGATACATAGACAAAACATCGTCCCTAGCATGCCACTGGTTGGCTAGCCAGTTGATCGATGATAGTCAGTGTCTTCTGATTATGAACAAGGTGTTGTTGCTTGATAACTGGATCACGTCATTGGGAGAATCACGTGATGGACTAGACCCAAACTAATAGACGTAGCATGTTGATCGTGTCATTTTGTTGCTACTGTTTTCTGCGTGTCAAGTATTTATTCCTATGACCATGAGATCATATAACTCACTGACACCGGAGGAATGCTTTGTGTGTATCAAACGTCGCAACGTAACTGGGTGACTATAAAGATGCTCTACAGGTATCTCCGAAGGTGGTAGTTGAGTTAGTATGGATCAAGACTGGGATTTGTCACTCCGTGTGACGGAGAGGTATCTCGGGGCCCACTCGGTAATACAACATCACACACAAGCCTTGCAAGCAATGTAACTTAGTGTAAGTTGCGGGATCTTGTATTACAGAACGAGTAAAGAGACTTGCCGGTAAACGAGGTTGAAATAGGTATACGGATACTGACGATCGAATCTCGGGCAAGTAACATACCGAAGGACAAAGGGAATGACATACGGGATTATACGAATCCTTGGCACCGAGGTTCAAACGATAAGATCTTCGTAGAATATGTAGGATCCAATATGGGCATCCAGGTCCCGCTATTGGATATTGACCAAGGAGTCTCTCGGGTCATGTCTACATAGTTCTCGAACCCGCAGGGTCTGCACACTTAAGGTTCGGTGTTGTTTTATGCGTATTTGAGTTATATGGTTGGTTACCGAATGTTGTTCGGAGTCCCGGATGAGATCACGGACATCACGAGGGTTTCCGGAATGGTCCGGAAACGAAGATTGATATATAGGATGACCTCATTTGATTACCGGAAGGTTTTCGGAGTTGCCGGGAATGTACCGGGAATGACGAATGGGTTCCGGGAGTTCACCGGAGGGGGGCAACCCACTCCGGGGAAGCCCATAGGTATTTGTGGGGGTCACACCAGCCCTTAGTGGGCTGGTGGGACAGCCCACCAAATCCTATGCGCCAAGGAAGAAAAATCAAAGGAAGAAAAAAAAAAAGAGGGAGAAGTGGGAAGGGGGAAGGACTCCCTCCCACCAAACCAAGTAGGACTCGGTTTGGGGGGGGAGAGTCCTCCCCCCTGGCTCGGCCGACCCCTTGGGGTTCCCTTGGACCCCAAGGCAAGGTCCCCCTCCCTCCTCCTATATATATGGGGCTTTTAGGGCAGATTTGAGACGACTTTCTCACGGCTGCCCGACCACATACCTCCATAGTTTTTCCTCTAGATCGCGTTTCTGCGGAGCTCGGGCGGAGCCCTGCTGAGACGAGATCATCACCAACCTCCGGAGCGCCGTCACGCTGCCGGAGAACTCTTCTACCTCTCCGTCTCTCTTGCTGGATCAAGAAGGCCGAGATCATCGTCGAGCTGTACGTGTGCTGAACGCGGAGGTGCCGTCCGTTCGGTACTAGATCGTGGGACTGATCGCGGGATTGTTCGCGGGGCGGATCGAGGGACGTGAGGACGTTCCACTACATCAACCGCGATCTCTAATCGCTTCTGCTGTACGATCTACAAGGGTACGTAGATCACTCATCCCCTCTCGTAGATGGACATCACCATGATAGGTCTTCGTGCGCGTAGGAAAATTTTTGTTTCCCATGCGACGTTCCCCAACAAAAACATGCAACAACAATTAGAGGACGTCTAACTTGTTTCTGCAGGATATGCTTGTGATGTGTTATGGCCAACGACGTGATGTGATATATTGGATGTATGAGATGATCATGTTGTAATAGTTAATATCGACTTGCACGTCGATGGTACGGCAACCGGCAGGAGCCATAGGGTTGTCTTTAAACTAACGTTTGTGCTTGCAGATGCGTTTACTATATTGCTAGGACGTAGCTTTAGTAGTAATAGCATGAGTAGCACGACAACCCCGATGGCGACACGTTGATGGAGATCATGGTGTGGCGCCGGTGACAAGAAGATCGTGCCGGTGCTTTGGTGATGGAGATCAAGAAGCACATGATGATGGCCATATCATGTCACTTATGAATTGCATGTGATGTTAATCCTTTATGCACCTTATTATGCTTAGAACTACGGTGGCATTATGAGGTGATCTCTCACTAAAATTTCAAGCTCAAATTGTGTTCTTCTCGATTGTGCACCGTTGCGACAGTTCGTCATTTCGAGACACCACGTGATGATCGGGTGTGATAGACTCAACGTTCACATATAACGGGTGCAAAACAGTTGCACGCGCGGAACACTCGGATTAAACTTGACGAGCCTAGCATGTGCAGACATGGCCTCGGAACACATGAGACCAAAAGGTCGAGCATGAATCGTATAGTTGATATGATTAGCATAGAGATGCTTACCACCGAAACTATTCTGGACTCACGTTGTTGGGGATATTACCTATTAATGACCCGCCCTAGATGGGCCGGGTTACCAATGAGGCGATTCATCCTCTAAGTTATTCGGGCCTTGGCCTGGCCGGTTCAAGGTCGCGTGATGGTTATGATTTCCGGAAGGTCTCCGACTTTGGAGGATGGCGACTTAGAGACCACGATGGTCACGAGTTGTAGGAAGGAAGGGACTCTTGTAAACCCTAAAGCCTCGACCTATATATAAAGGCGAGTCCTAAGGAGGATAGGGCAGGTTAGAAATCATCGAGTGCTAGGTTAGGCGAGTTACGCCTCCCTTGTAATCGAATCCACATCAATACACACGAAGCAGGACGTAGGCTATTACCTCCTCTCGAGGGGCCGAACCTGGGTAAATCGCCGTGTTTCTCCCGCTTAACCCCTTTGAGTCGCCACCAAGGTGTGATGGCTCCAGTACTAAGTCCTTTCACGAGGACATCTGCCGTGGCAAAACCACGACAGTTGGCGCCCACCGTGGGGCCTACGCACGGTGGAGTTGAGTTCTCAAAGGGAGCCCTACCAGGGTTTGGGAGTTACGCGACGGCGCTCATGTCCCGAAGCCGTCGCGGGATAATCTACATCGACAACCAGCTATGGGGACCTGAAGCGAATTCGATCGAATCTGGCTACAGGGTCCCCTTCGGCAGGATCAACATCTTCATCGGCATGATCGGATCACCCGTCCCTGAGCCGGACATCTCCACCGACATCATCGAGCCGGCCAGGTACGTCCGCCCAGTTATAACACGAAACTTAACTCGCCCGGTCTTTGTGGGGTTCACGCAGGGATCGGAGGAGCCAAAGCACCCGGCGAGTCAGGAGATTACCCCGATCAACTCGGACGATGAATCATCCATGGGCGACTCAGATTCTATCCAGTCCCTCCACGGGGACGGTCTCGGAGGCTTATCACTGGCCATGGATCCGGAAGTACTTGACCGAACCCGCCGCCAGATCGCCATCTACATGGCCGGAGCGACTCAACCGACACAAAACCCCACTGGAGGTGCTCGGACTGGCGAAACGTCCAGAAGCCCAGCCGTAGTCCTGGCGGATTTAGCGGCAGAGATCACGAGACAAACGGCTACTCCCCTCACACCGGAGAACCAAGAAGAGATAAACGCAGAGTTAGCAAAGCTCAGAGAGGCAGTGGCTAAGGCCCACCGGGATGCTGAGGTGGAGTCCGCCAGAATCGAGACTCGGCAAGCCCAAATTACGGCCGAAAGGATGCGTTTAAACACCGACAATTGGCGACTCGAAAGACAGCAGCGCGCGTCCGATGCCGTCCATCAGAGGAGACACCAGGGTCGCCTGCCTCACGACCTCAATCCGACCCGTCTGTTCGACACTCCACGAACCCTCGGGATAGGAGCTGCCCCAGCGGGAGGACAGGGTCGCCCATCTAACCCGCCGGATCATCCGACCGAGGGCCAAATTCCCCGTTTTCGGACGCCTCAAGGCCACTTCTCCAATCCGGTGGATAATGTGCTTGCCGCAACTCGCCACCTGGAGTCTCTTCCGATTCACGGCAACACCCCAGCTGAGATAGAAGCAAGGAATGCCATCGAGATGTTGAAGACAGCGGTGGTCCAAAACGCTTAGTTCTCACACAGCCTCGAGAGATTGCACTCCACCCCTCAGACGAGCTATACCAGGAGTAGG
Source organism: Hordeum vulgare subsp. vulgare (assembly GCF_904849725.1). Classification (NCBI taxonomy): domain Eukaryota; kingdom Viridiplantae; phylum Streptophyta; class Magnoliopsida; order Poales; family Poaceae; genus Hordeum; species Hordeum vulgare. The sequence goes on along the minus strand of NC_058519.1, from coordinate 661,594,282 downwards.
CCGGAGGATCAACCAGCCGTAAACAGTGGCCCGCGACACTTCCCGCAGGACAACCCGCCCGAGCGGAACCCGCCGGGCAGAGATCTCCCCAACATTCAAGACGCCCAGGCCCCCCTCGTAGGGAGCGGAGGGCGAGTTGGGGTACATGCTTGTCCCTAGCCCTTCGGAACGAAAGAATGCCCAAGGATTTTAAAGGACCAAGAAAAGTGCCTAATTATACACCAGATCTCGAACCAACATCATGGATCGAGGGTTATGAGATTGCCATGGACATGCTCGACGTAAATGAGGCGGTTTGCGCTAGATATTTCACCATGATGCTCGAGGGGTCGGCACGCACTTGGCTGAAAAACTTACCTCCCAATTCCATCCAGTCCTGGGCCGAGTTGAAAGAGCGTTTCATCAAAAACTTCCGGGGAACCTGTAAACGACCGATGACGATCGTCGACTTACAACACTGCGTACAACGCCCGGATGAGTCAGCACACCATTGGTCACGGCGGGTTGCAGAAATTATTCATTCGTCATATGGTATCACGGCAGCACAAGCTGTGCTTATCCTCGAACACAATTGTCACTATGAACCCTTGGTCCAGAAGTTGGGGCGACTCAAACGGAAAGTTCAGGACATGGGCGAACTGATGGACACCCTCACTAGGTATGCCGAGGCCGATGATACTAAGGATCCCGGCGAGGATGGCAAGGGTAACTCGCCCAAAAAGGACGAGTCGACAAAAAATCACACCCGTTTCCAGGGGTGCAACCGTCACAATCAGGGGACCAACGGCAAGCGTAGACCACAGGAGGAGCCCTCGGACTTGGTTGCCAACACCAATGCCAATGACGGCAAAAAGAAGAATCGAGGTTTCAGTGGGAAAAGGCCGCGTAACTATGAAGAGCTACTCAAAGGCCCTTGCCCGCACCACGCCATGGCCGACGGCCCGGCGGGCCACTCTTGGGAGAACTGCTTCGTAATGCGAGAGTTTCGGGCTGAGGCGATCAAGAAGAGTCAAAACGAAGGTCCAGACCGGCGCCAAGACCAACTCGCCGCACCCAACCAAAGACAGAACCCCTTTGGTGGTTTTCCCGAGCAGGGGGCGCAGGGAGGACCGCAGCCGGGCGGCGGTCAGTACCCAGTGCATCACCAGCGGCGGTACAACCCGCCAGGAGCTTTCCACCAACCACCTCCATAGTGGGCTCCACATGACCAGGATGATAATGAGGGCTTCCGCAACAACCCCAAACAGCTAAGTAATGGGCAGTACCCCGTTTTTACTACTAATGCTTGCAGACGGGATAAGAAGGTAAATCACCAGGCGTACAACATCTCTGATCCGGCGATCCCCAGATATCTCCAATGGTCTGAGCAGAGCATAACATGGAGAAGGGAGGATCACCCGCCAAGAGTAGATTATCCGGGCGACCTGGCGTTGGTCGTGGCCCCCCAAGTCGGAGGCTACACCTTGTCAAAAGTGTTAATGGATGGTGGCAGCAGCATCAATATCCTATACTTCGACACTTTCCAGAGGATGAATCTATTGGAGAAAAACTTGATGCCTTCAACCACGGTTTTCCATGGAATTGTCCCGGGTAAGTCGGCTTATCCCATAGGCCGAGTCAGGCTCACAGTGGCATTTGGAACTGCACAGAACTACAGGTCGGAGTCTTTGACATTTGAGGTGGTCAAACTGAAAAGCCCCTACCATGCGCTGTTCGGGCGACCCGCTTACGCTCATTTCATGGCCCGCCCGTGCTACGTCTACCTCAAGCTCAAAATGCCTGGTCCTAAAGGACCAATCACAGTTGAGGGAGATAGAAGGATCGCAAAAGAGTGCGAAGAAGGGGACGCGGCGTATGCTGAAGTCGCCTGCGCGGCAGAAGAACTCAAACACCATCGGGACAATGTTGACCCAGCGGATATGTCGCCACTCAAGAAGCCAACCACAGATTCTGAGTCGCCCCTCAAATTCAAGCTGACAGATGACACTAAGACAATTGATTTCGTTCCTGGCGATTCATCCAAGCAGTTCACCATTGGGACAGGTCTGGATCCCAAATAGGAAAGCGCGCTCATTGAATTCATCCGTGAGAATCGGGACATCTTTGCATGGAAGCCTTCTGACATGCCTGGTGTACCGAGAGAATTCGCTGAGCACCATCTTAATGTTGACCCAAAATGCAAACCTGTCCAACAGTACCTTCGCAGATTTAACGAGGAGCGACGCAAGGCGATTGGAGAAGAAGTCGCCCGTCTTTTAGCCGCCGGGTTCATCGTGGAAGTTTTCCACCCCAAATGGCTGGCTAACCCGGTGTTGGTACTCAAGAAGAATGGCACTTTCCGTATGTGTATTGACTATACGGATCTCAACAGAGCTTGTCCCAAAGATCCCTTCGCTCTTCCCCGCATCGATCAAATCATTGACTCGGTGGCAGGATGCGAACGATTGTGCTTTTTGGACGCCTATTCAGGTTATCATCAGATCAAGATGGCCGTGGAAGATCAGGAGAAGACGACCTTCATAACCCCCTTCGGGGCCTTTTGCTATGTGTCCATGCCTTTCGGACTCAAGAGCGCAGGGGCGACTTATCAACGCTGCATCCAGAATTGTCTTCATAACCAAATTGGTCGCAACGTCCATGCTTACGTCGACGACATTGTGATCAAGACCCGCCAGGGGGAGACACTTTTTGAAGACCTTAAGGAAACCTTTGATAATTTATGGGTATATCAGATGAAGCTAAATCCTACCAAGTGCGTTTTTGGCGTACCTGCAGGAAAATTGCTGGGTTTCTTGGTATCGGAGCGCGGCATCGAGGCTAACCCGGACAAAATTGAAGCGGTTACCTCTCTCGGGAAACTGGCGAATGTTAATCAGGTTCAACGACTGGCGGGCCGCATTGCGGCTCTAAGTCGTTTCGTGAGCCGCCTTGGGGAAAAGGCGATTCCTCTTTATCAATTGTTGAGGAAATCCGACCGATTCGTATGGACAAATGAAGCAGACGAGGCGCTCCAGGCCTTGAAACACCAATTGGTTAACCCGCCAGTCTTGGCGGCCCCGACTGAAAAGGAGCCTATGCTTCTGTATATTGCGGCAAATTCCAAGGCAGTGAGCGTGGCTGTGGTCGTTGAAAGAAAGGAGGAAGGGAAGGAATACCCGGTGCAACGTCCAGTATATTTTATCAGTGAGGTGTTAACTCTTTCCAAACAGCGATACCCGCATTGGCAAAAACTGGTGTATGGGGTGTTTATGGCGAGTCGAAAGCTTAAACATTATTTCCAGGAGCACCCGATTACTGTGGTCAGTTCCGCCCCCCTCGGTGACGTCATCCAAAATCGGGAGGCAACAGGGCGAATCGCCAAATGGGCGATAGAGCTTGGGTCTCATCACATACAATATACCCCCGCACAGCTATCAAATCGCAGGCGTTAGTTGATTTCGTTAACGATTGGACGGAACTTCAGGCTTCGGAAGATCGACCTGACCTTACCTATTGGACTATTTACTTTGATGGATCCAGGCAGTTGGAGGGCTCGGGGGCTGGTGCGGTGCTGATATCCCCTCAAGGAGATAAGTTCTGTTATGTTCTCCGACTCATGTTTCCCTGCACAAATAATGCGGCGGAATACGAAGCTCTACTTCACGGTTTGCGACTTGCAAAAGAGATGAACCTAACACGAGTCAGATGTTTTGGTGATTCAGATTTGGTGGCGCAACAGGTTTCAGGTACCTGGGACTCTTGAGATCCTATGATGGCGGCTTACAGACGAGCTATGTCTGATGTGGCGGGCCATTTTCACGGATATCAGGTGGACCATATTGATCGGCGACTCAACGAAGCAGCTGATGCTCTCTCGCGACTCGGCTCACAAAGAAAACCGGTCCCCCCTAATGTTTTTTTGGATATCTTGCATAAACCGTCCGTGGCTTTACCCACAGAGGAGCAGTTGGCGATACCAGATCCCGAGTCTCAGCTCATGGCGGCTCTCCATGTCACTCCGGATTGGGTTCTTCCTTATCTGGCTTATCTCACTCGCGGCGAATTACCCACCGACGAAGTTTTGGATCGCCAGATCGTTCGACGCAGCAAATTCATGGTCATCATTAATGGCGAGTTATATAAACGGAGTGCTTCTGGGGTCTTTCAACGATGTGTTTCCTCCGAGGAAGGATGCGTGATCCTAAATGACATTCATTCTGGAGACTACGGGCACCACGTCGGGTCACGTTCTTTGGTATCAAAGGCTTTTCGACATGGTTTCTTTTGGCTGACGGCTCATGCGGATGCGGAAGACATAGTACAGCGGTGCAAGGGGTGCCAACGTTATGGGAGACAGGCTCATGTGCCGGTTCAAGAATTGAGAATGATTCCCATTACTTGGCCCTTTGCAGTCTGGGGGCTAGACATGGTCAGTCCCTTTAAAATGTCCTCCAACAAGAAAACTCACCTACTGGTGGCAGTTGATAAATTCACCAAGTGGGTTGAGGCGGAACCTGTTGGAGCTTGCGATGCAGAGACAGCGGTCAAATTTCTGAAAAAGCTGATTTTCCGTTTTGGATATCCGCACAGTATTATCACGGACAATGGTACTAACTTGTCCCAAGGAGCGATGCAGGATTTTTGTCGTCGAGAACATATCCGACTTGATGTTTCTGCGGTTGCTCACCCGCAGTCCAACGGGCAAGCAGAGCGGGCGAATCAGGAGGTCTTGCGAGGGATCAAACCTCGACTCATGGTTCCCCTGGAAAGGACTCCAGGGTGTTGGGTTGAAGAGTTACCTTCGGTACTGTGGAGTATTCGGACCACCCCGAATCGATCCACGGGGTTCACTCCCTTCTTTTTGGTCTATGGAGCAGAGGCTGTTCTCCCTACTGACATAAGGCATGACTCTCTTAGAGTCACCGCATATGTGGAGCAAGATAATGAGCTGGCGCGTCAGGATTCCTTGGATGCCTTGGAATAGGCGTGTGACCTGGTTGCGGCCCGTTCGGCTATCTATCAGCAAGATCTGCGGCGTTATCATAGTCGCTGGGTTAAGAGTCGGACTTTTCAGGAGGGCGACTTAGTACTTCGTCTAATACAAGATCGGGCAGGAATGCACAAGCTATCACCCCCTTGGGAAGGGCCTTTCGTCGTCAGCAAGAACCTCCGCAATGGCTCTTATTATTTGATGGATCTTCGGCCTAATCGACCGACTACAGAGGCTCAGTCAACTCGCCCCTGGAATATTGCTCATTTGCGGCCTAACTACACTTGAGCTCTTAAAGCTCCACATTTTGTAAGTTTTTCAGTTTCATTATGAAGTAATAAAATACTCTCCAACTTGGGGGATTCTTCATTAAAAAGAGAAAATTGTGTCATCCTGTTGTGACCTTATGAGCCGACATAACATGCATTTAGGGTGGGTGCACGAGCTTTCTGACTCGCCTCCCCCTGTCGCGACCGTATGAGCGGACGAAACCTGCATTTAGGGTGGGTGCACGAGCTTTCTGACTCGCATCCCCCTGTCGCGACCGTATGAGCCGACGAAACCTGCATTTAGGGTGGGTGCACGAGCTTTCTGACTCGCCTCCCCCTGTCGCGACCGTATGAGCCGACGAAACCTGCATTTAGGGTGGGTGCACGAGCTTTCTGACTCGCCTCCCCCTGTCGCGACCGTATGAGCCGACGAAACCTGCATTTAGGGTGGGTGCATGAGCTTTCTGACTCGCCTCCCCCTGTCGCGACCGTATGAGCCGACGAAACCTGCATTTAGGGTGGGTGCACGAGCTTTCTGACTCGCCTCCCCCTGTCGCGACCGTATGAGCCGACGAAAACCGCATTTAGGGTGGGTTCACGAGCTTTTTGACTCGCCTCCCCCTGTCGCGACCGTATGAGCCGACGAAACCTGCATTTAGGGTGGGTGCACGAGCTTTCTGACTCGCCTCCCCCTGTCGCGACCGTATGAGCCGACGAAACCTGCATTTAGGGTGGGTGCACGAGCTTTTTGACTCGCCTCCCCCTGTCGCGACCGTATGAGCCGATGAAAACCGCATTTAGGGTGGGTTCACGAGCTTTTTGAATCGTCTCCCCCTGTCGCGACCGTATGAGCCGACGAAATTATTGTTATTATGGTTTAGTCTTGAAGGTTTTAAGCCTTTTCCTTTCTACATACTTGTTGAAAAATATCCATAGTTTGTCTGTTTTCACATATGATGTTTTCAAAGTTTAAGACAGGGGGGGTGCTAAGAATTGTTTCATCCTTGGCGGATTAAGCATTATAGAAGACTCTTATAAAGGCGGGTCAAATATTTCAAATCGCCTTAAAGGCGATATAAGGGTTTCTCGCAGAAGGTATCATCAAAAACAGTACTGACTTTCAGAAAAAGGACCTATTACATGGCTCGCAGGCCAAATTCAGGAAAGTTTACTTCGCTAAATCCTGGCGTGAGCTCTGACCAACTTCGATTTGCAAATCGCCCAATACCCAATTGCATCTGGCCAAAGCAGCAAAGTCGTCTTCGTCGGTCAGAATTGATGCCAAGTCTGCTTCCCAGTCGAAAGGATTCTTGGGCCGCCGAGGAGTTAGGCTGGTCGTCACGAAGGTTGGCGGGCTGACTTTCTTATTTCTACTATCATAAGCCGCCTGGTATTTCGTTAAATCAAGACTTGCGGCGAGTTGAGTTGCAGCCAGGCGAGAATCCTTGACGACTTTTTGGTAGTCCTCTTTAACAAATTCCGATCCATCGTCCTTAAGGTGAGGGAAACCAGCGGCTACTTCTTCTAAGTTAATCTCCAGAGTATACGCTAAGCAGCGACTCAGGGAAGTCAGAACACCTTTCCGGGTGGCTGACCGAGTTAACTCGCCAATCTGGGGGGGGAAGTGGGGACAAGCATCCAAGTACCTTCTTGATGGAAGTAATAGGCTCTTTGGCACCCATCACAGCTTTGACGGTCAACACACTGCCTGTGTACAACTGCTCTGTCAGCGTATAAATCGCCTTCAGCATCAACACACAATCTTCTTCCAGGTTGGCGGCTCTTGGACCTGAAATATGATGATTAGTGACTTAACATCAGTATTATGAGTAAGAGAAAAAAGGGGGATGAGGTTGAAGATTTAGGTAAGGCTTACCAAAGACGGCTTGCGTCATGTTAGAGATATGACGTTTTAAGCCGGATAACTCCGGTTGAATAGTCGCCAGCTTAGCTTCAGCTTTCTCTGCTCTCTTCAAAGCGGCGTTTTGATCAGCTTGAGCTTTTTCTAACTCGGCCTTGAGTTTTACCAGTTCGGCCAGAGCCAATTGACACTTCTCTTCGGACTGAGTTCGGGCGTCTTGTTGTACAGCTAAGTTCTTCTGTAAGTCGCCCAACGCTGATTCGGTCTGAGCAAGATTTTCTGATTTGAAAATTTAAGATAAGGGCAAGTCTCAGAATTACTGCAAAAGCAATATCCCTGACACTTGGGGGCTAACGTATAATTTTTTCAGATAAAATTATACAAAAAATCAAGACCCGGATCATCTTTTTACTGATGACCTGGCCCTTGGTAGTTACTGGTCGCGAGATGTTTTTCAAAAAAAAATTTAAGACCCGGCTCATCGTTTTTACTGATGACCCGGCCCTTGGGGGTTAATGGGAGTAATGGAGTATAGCAAAGCTTACAAACTTACCTCATGTTTTTTGTTCAGCATCTGTAGCAGGTTTTTCTCCAACTCATAGCTTGCCTCCAGGCGACTTGCGAAGCCAGAGCAGAGTTCCTTAAAATCCAAATTGGCATATTTGGACAACTTTTCTTTGGAAAGTCCAGACTCGGGAATTCCGTGGGAAGAGGATGCCATATGCTTGGATAAAACTGTCGCCGCCGGTTTAGAAAAGCCAGAGCCGGTAATAAACACGGCATCTAGGTCTTCCGTTGTTGTCAATGGGCTCGGCGGCTTAGGGGCGTCCATTGCTTCTCTCGGCGACTCAGGGAGATCTACTTGAGTCGCGGGCTCAGCTTGATCCGGAGTTGGAGTTGTTTCCCTCATGGGATCTGGAGCTACGTCAGGAGTTGATCCGCTGGTTTTCCTCTTCTTGGCTTGTGCCCTGGAAAAAAGGGGAATAAGCACGTTAAGGAATTGGAAAGTTCCTTATTCTTAAAAGTCACGACAAGATTATCAAAAGACTTACCCCGGAACTCGAATCATTGGCGGAAGTGTTGACATCACTGAGTCGCCCGAGGCCGGATACCAGGTCGCCAGAGTGACTTCGCGTTTTCCGATTTGAGGTGTGCTGTGCTTTCTTCAGTAGGAAATTTGGGTCCAGATAAGCATTTGGATGAGAGAGGGGAACGTTCCCACAAATTCGCCTGGCCGGCTTAGGTGGAGAAGGAGATGAATCGGAGGAAACGGAAATTACCTCAACAGAGTCTTCCTGGCTTTCGTTATCCTCATTCTATTTCAGGGAAAGGGAAAGATATAAATAAAAGGTTAAAAAGTGACAGGTGGCTAGTGAAAAGAGTACGAATTTGTACCTCTGAAAGTGCATCGCCGACTTGAGATTCGTCGACTTCGGATGGCTTAGCCGCAGCAGATTTTCCTTTACCCTTGGCTTTCTTAGAAGGCGGCTTAACATTTTTCATGGCTTGCTTTTTGGGTCTCCTGGACCAGAACTTATCGCCTTTCTGAAATGGTATATATTACGAAAACATGATAACAGTAAAGCAGAAGGGATAAATACCGAGGGCGGGTCAGGTTTGGTTACCTTGGGCGCCGGGTTAATCTTGCAAAAAGGCTTAAGGCCGATTTGGCCGCACTTTCCCGCAGGCTCGCGAGTCAACTTTTTGATGATGGCGACAATGTCCTTTTCTGTTGAAGCTGTGTGAAAGTAGCATTGAGGATGATCCAGGGTGCCATCAAATTCGCACATCAGACCATCTCGGCGGCTCAGAGGGAGAATCCGCCATTCAACCCAGCAGCGGATTAGGTCGACCCCGGTAAGACCATTGTTCGTTAGGGATCTTAGCTCAGATAGTATTGGGATGAACTCCGACTCCTCTTCCTCGGTAAGCTTGTCTGGGAGCTTGAAGTTAACCGGAAGGCGAGTTGGCCTGTAACCCAGAAGCTTGTTCTCACCAGCAGGAGACGTCTCTTGACAGTAAAACCAAGACTCGCCCCAGCCCTTGGGATGGCTAGGCATGTTGAGTGAAGGGAACGGACTATCCCTACGGCGCTGGACGTTGACGCCGCCGAGTTCCAAACTGGGGCCATTGTGGAATTCCGTCTGGCGATTCAGATGGAAAAAATACCAAAATAGAGGGACAGAAGGCTCGATCCGCAGATAAGCTTCACAAAGAACTTGGAATTGGCTCAAATTGCTTATGGAATTGGGTCCCAGATCCTGGAGTCGGACGTTCATAAAGGTCAAAGCGTCCCTAAGAAATTTCGATTCGGGCGGCTTAAAACCCCGTTCCAAGTGTTCAACAAAAACTATTATTTCCCCTTCTTTGGGGTTAGGGAGATCTTCTCCCAACCCGGTGCGCCAGCCAATGACATCTTGAGGATCCAAACAGCCCGCTTTCACATAATTGGCTAAGACAGCGTCATCAACCTTGGTAGGAAGCCAATCACTCTTGAAGACGGCGCCCATGCTACAAAAAGATTTAACCCGCCAGATCAAAGGGCCGGATTGGGTTGTTATGGCGACTTATGGACGTAGGGTTATTCCCAAAGGCTACGTTTCTGAGAATGGTAAAATCATTTCGTCCTGAAGCACTAAGGGGGTGAAGACTACAAACAACTTTTCGCAAACAGTAAATGAGGAATGGATCTACCAGACAAATGTGAAAACCTACGGATATAACTGGGCACGAACAATTTATTATCAAGTGATGCCCCTCGTTTGGTGGAGACATTGTGTCCAAAGATTCGCAGTACAACGGGTAAGTAAAAGTATTCGGGGCACTGGCTACCCAATCGGCACTCGTGCTAATCGATTCGAAGAGGATGAGCGACTATGAGCGAAAAGCTTCAAAGGTACGGCAATGGCGGAAGCTCAAGCAAAGGATGAACCTACTCCTAAAAGGTGAATGAAGGCCTAACCTGATGCTCTCGATCGAAGAAGGCCGACCGTGACGGAGATCGTTGAAGAAGCGCGGGGGTCCCGACGAACGAAGAGATCTTCGACGGCGGCGGAGTTCGAGGCGAGCAACGAGGTGGTCGATGATGATGCGGTGGTCAATGGCGGCGGACGGATCGTCCGCGGTGCGAGGCTTGACGACGACAACGGCTTATGGGCGGCGCCGAAGCTTCTCGGACGAGGGCGGAAGGTGCGGCGGAGCCCTCGGGAGACGATGAGACCTTTTTGCTGTGACAATGAGGGGAGACTGACGAGATTGGTAGGTGGGAAGCACCAGTTCTGTCCCCCCCCCCGTCTACTTATCAGGGCGGGTGCTGGAATCGAGGCGCCGTGAGCGGGAACCGCTGGGGAATAAAAAGATTCGCCATAATGACGTTCCGAAGATTTTGGGATAACGATGCACTAAGATCCGTTGGGATTATGTTAGTCTTCCCGAGAATCGAGGGATAAGAAGATGCCAGCAGGAAATGGTGTGACGACTCAAAGATTTTTCGGTGCCGGATGGCGGTTTACAATTTCTGACGCATGGAGAAAGATGAAGGAGTGAATCGCCTTCAACTGAGCGGAAGCATTGGTGTGAAAGGAGTTCAAGTCAATCTGGGGCCTAATGTTGGGGATATTACCTATTAATGACCCGCCCTAGATGGGTCGGGTTACCAATGAGGCGATTCATCCTCTAAGTTATTCGGGCCTTGGCCTGGCCGGTTCAAGGTCGCGTGATGGTTATGATTTCCGGAAGGTCTCCGACTTTGGAGGATGGCGACTTAGAGACCACGATGGTCACGAGTTGTAGGAAGGAAGGGACTCTTGTAAACCCTAAAGCCTCGACCTATATATAAAGGCGAGTCCTAAGAAGGATAGGGCAGGTTAGAAATCATCGAGTGCTAGGTTAGGCGAGTTACGCCTCCCTTGTAATCGAATCCACATCAATACACACAAAGCAGGACGTAGGCTATTACCTCCTCTCGAGGGGCCGAACCTGGGTAAATCGCCGTGTTTCTCCCGCTTAACCCCTTTGAGTCGCCACCAAGGTGCGATGGCTCCAGTACTAAGTCCTTTCACGAGGACATCTGCCGTGGCAAAACCAGGACACACGTGATGATTAGACTTGAGATAGTGGATTTGGATCATGTACCACTCAAATGACTAGAGAGATGTACTTTTTGAGTGGGAGTTCTTAAGTAATATGATTAATTGAACTAATTGTCATGAACATAGTCTAATGGTCTTTTCGAATTATGATGTAGCTTGCGCTATAGCTCTACTGTTTTTATATGTTCCTAGAGAAAATTTAGTTGAAAGTTGATAGTAGCAAACTTTGTGGACTAAGTCTGTAAAACTGAGGATTGTCCTCGTTGCTGCGCAGAACGCTTATGTCCTTAATGCACCACTTGGTGTGCTGCACCTCAAGCATCGTCTGTGGATGTTGTTGTTGGGTAACGTAGCATAAATTCAAAAAAATTCCTACGCATGTTCAGATCTTCCTATGGAGAGACCAGCAACGAGAGAGGGGTAAGAGCATCTTCATACCTTTGAAGATCGCTAAGCGGAAGCGTTTGCTAGAACGCGGTTGATGGAGTCGTACTCGCGGCGATTCCGATCTAGTGCCGAACAACGGCACCTCCGCGTTCAACACACGTGCAGCCCGGTGACGTCTCCCGCACCTTGATCCAGCAAGGAGGAGGGAGAGGTTGGGGAAGATGTCCAGCAACACGACGGCGTGGTGTCGGTGGAGAGACGAGATCTCCCGGCAGGGCTTCGCCAAGCGCCGGCACAGAGGAGGAGGGAGAGGAGCAGGGCTGCGCCGAGAGAGAGATGAAACGGTGTCTCCAACAGCCCCGAGTCCTCATCTATTTATAGGAGGAGGGGGAAGGGCTGCGCCACCCCTAGGGTTCCCTTCCTAGGGGCCGGCGGCCACCAGATGGGAGAGGGGGGCGGCGGCTAGGGTGGGAGGGGGTGTGGCGCACCACCTGGTGGGCCTAAGGCCCACCTGCGCCTAGGGTTGCCCCCTCTCCCCACCACTTGCGCATTGGGCTGGGTGTGGGAGGCGCACCAGCCCACCTAGGGGCTGGTTCCCTCACTCACTTAGCCCATCTAGCCTCTTGGGGTCGTTGCCCCCCTTCGGTGGTCCCCCGGGACCACCTCCGGTGGTCCCGATATGTTACCGGTGACGCCCGAAACACTTCCGGTGTCCAAAACCATCCGTCCTATATATCAATCTTTACCTCCGGACCATTCCGGAGCTCCTCGTGACGTCCGGGATCTCATCCGGGACTCCGAACAACTTTCGGTAACCTCGTACAACAATTCCCTATAACCCTAGCGTCATCGAACCTTAAGTGTGTAGACCCTACGGGTTCGGGAGACAGGCAGACATGACCGAGACACCTCTCTGGCCAATAACCATCAGCAGGGTCTGGATACCCATGGTGGATCCCACTAGCTCCACGATGATCTCATCGGATGAACCACGATGTCAAGGATTCAATCAATCCCGTATACGAATCCCTTTGTTTGTCGGTATAGAACTTTCCCGAGATTCGATCGTCGGTATACCTATACCTTGTTCAATCTCGTTACCGGTAAGTCTCTTTACTCGTTCCGTAGCAGGTCATCGTGTGACTAACTCCTTAGTCACATTGAGCTCATGATGATGTTCTACCGAGTGGGCCCAAAGATACCTCTCCGTCACACGGAGTGACAAATCCCGATCTCGTTTCATGCCAACCCAACAAACACTTTCGGAGGTACCCGTAGTGCACCTTTATAGTCACCCAGTTACATTGTGACGTTTGATACACCCAAAGCACTCCTACGGTATCCGGGAGTTGCACAACCTCACGGTCGAAGGAAAAGATACTTGACATTAGAAAAGCATTAGCATACGAACAATACGATCTAGTGCTAGGCTTAGGATTGGGTCTCGTCCATCACATCATTCTCCCAATGATGTGATCCCGTTATCAACGACATCTAATGCCCATGATCAGGAAACCATGATCATCCATTGACTAACGAGCTAGCCAACTAGAGGCTTGCTAGGGACACATTGTGATCTATTCATTCACACATGTATTACGGTTTCCTGTTAATACAATTATAGCATGAACGATAGACGATTATCATGAACAAGGAAATATGATAATAACCATTTTATTATTGCCTCTAGGGCATATTTCCAACAGTCTCCCACTTGCACTAGAGTCAATAATCTAGTTACATTGTGATGTATCGAACACCCATAGCATTATGGTGTTGATCATGTTTTGCTTGTGGAAGAGGTTTAGTCAACGGGTCTGCAATATTCAGATCCGTGTGTACTTTACAAATATCTATCACTCCACTCTGGACATGGTCCTGGATGGAGTTGTAGCGGCGCTTGATGTGCTTCGTCTTCCGGTGAAACCTGGGCTCCTTGGCTATGGCAATGGCTCCAGTGTTATCACCGAAGAGTGTCATAGGACCCGACGCGCTTGGAACCACTCCAAGGTCGGTGATGAGCTCCTTCATCCAAATTCCTTCATGAGCCGCATCTGAAGCAGCTATGTAGTCCGCTTCACATGTAGATGCTGCCACGACTTCTTGCTTGCTGCTGCACCAGCTCACTGCCCCACCATTCAACACATATACGTATCCGGTTTGTGACTTAGAGTCATCCGGATCTGTGTCGAAGCTAGCATCGACGTAACCCTTTACGACGAGCTCTTCGTCACCTCCATAAACGAGAAACATTTCCTTAGTCCTTTTCAGGTACTTAAGGATATTCTTGACCGATGTCCAGTGTTCTACACCGGGATTACTTTGGTACCTCCCTACCAAGCTTATGGCAAGGTTTATATCAGGTCTGGTACACAGCATGGCATACATTAGAGAGCCCACGGCTGAAGCGTAGGGAACAGAACTCACCTTCTCTCTATCTGCTGCCGTGGTCGGCGACTGAGTCTTACTCAATCTCATACCTTGCAAAACTGGCAAGAACCCTTTCTTTGAGTTTTCCACATTGAAATTCTTCAATATCTTGTCAAGGTATGTACTTGACGAAAGACCTATGAGGCGTCTCGATCTATCTCTATAGATCTTGATGCCTAATATGTATGCAGCTTCTCCAAGGTCCTTCATTGAAAAACTCTTGTTCAAATAGGCCTTTATGCTCTCCAACATCTCTATATCATTCCCCATCAATAATATGTCATCCACATATAGCACGAGGAAAGCTACAGAGCTCCCACTCACTTTCTTGTACAGACATGCTTCTCCGTAAACCGGTATGAACCCAAACGCTTTAATCACCTCATTAAAGCGAACGTTCCAACTCCGAGATGCTTGCACCAGCCCGTAGATGGAGCGCTGGAGCTTGCACACTTTGTTAGCACCTTTAGGGTCGACAAAACCTTCTGGTTGCATCGTATACAACTCTTCCTTAAGGTTCCCGTTAAGGAACGCTGTTTTGACGTCCATTTGACAAATTTCATAGTCATAAAAGGCGGCAATTGCTAACATGATTCGGACTGATTTCAGCTTCGCTACGGGAGAGAAAGTCTCTTCGTAGTCAACTCCTTGAATTTGTCGAAAACCCTTTGCGACAAGTCGAGCTTTGTAAACGGTTACATTACCGTTTGCATCAGTCTTCTTCTTGAAGATCCATTTATTTTCTATGGCTCACCGGTCATCGGGCAAGTCCACCAAAGTCCATACTTTGTTCTCATACATGGATCCTATCTCGGATTTCATGGCCTCAAGCCATTTGTTGGAATCCGGGCCAGCCATCGCTTCTTCATAGTTCAAAGGTTCACCGTTGTCTAACAACATGATTTCCATCACAGGGTTGCCGTACCACTCTGGTGCGGAGCGTACCCTTGTGGACCTTCGCGGTTCAGTAGTAACTTGATCCGAAGCTTCATGTTCATCATCATTAACTTCCTCTTCAGTCGGTGTAGGCACCACAGGAACAACTTCTTGCGCTGCGCTACTTTCCTGTTCGAGAGGGGGTGTAATTACCTCATCAAGTTCTACCTTCCTCCCACTTACTTCTTTCGAGAGAAACTCTTTCTCTAGAAAGGATCCGTTCTTGGCAACAAAGGTTTTACCTTCGGATCTAAGATAGAAGGTATACCCAATAGTTTCCTTAGGGTATCCTATGAATACGCATTTCTCCGCTTTGGGTTCGAGCTTTTCTGGTTGAAGTTTCTTCACATAAGCATCGCATCCCCAAACTTTAAGAAACGACAACTTAGGTTTCTTGCCAAACCATAGTTCATACGGTGTCGTCTCAACGGATTTAGACAGTGCCCTATTTAAAGTGAATGCTGCAGTTTCTAATGCGTATCCCCAAAATGATAGCGGTAAGTCGGTGAGAGACATCATAGATCGTACCATATCTAATAAAGTGCGATTACGACGTTCAGACACTCCGTTGCGCTGCGGTGTGCCAGGCGGCGTCAGTTGTGAAACGATTCCACACTTCCTTAGGTGTGTGCCAAACTCGTGACTCAAATATTCTCCTCCACGATCAGATCGTAGACATTTAATTTTTCTGTCACGTTGATTCTCAACCTCACTCTGAAATTCCTTGAACTTTTCAAACGTCTCAGATTTGTGCTTCATCAAGTAGATATACCCATACCTACTCAAATCATCGGTGAGAGTGAGAACATAACGATAACCACCGCGAGCTTCAACGTTCATTGGACCACACACATCAGTATGTATTATTTCCAATAAGTCGGTTGCTCTCTCCATTATTCCTGAGAATGGAGTCTTAGTCATCTTGCCCATGAGGCACGGTTCGCATGTGTCAAATGATTCAAAGTCAAGAGACTCTAGCAGTCCATCAGTATGGAGCTTCTTCATGCGCTTAACGCCGATATGACCAAGGCGGCAGTGCCACAAGTATGTGGGACTATCATTATCAACTTTGCATCTTTTGGTACTCACACTATGAATATGTGTAACATCACGATCGAGATTCATCAAGAATAAACCATTCACCAGCGGAGCATGACCATAAAACATATCACTCATATAAATAGAACAACCATTATTCTCTGACTTAAATGAGTAGCCGTCTCGCATTAAGCAAGACCCTGATACAATGTTCATGCTTAAAGCTGGTACTAAATAACAATTATTAAGGTTTAAAACTAATCCCGACGGTAGATGTAGAGGTAGCGTGCCGACGGCGATCACATCGACCTTTGAACCATTCCCGACGCGCATCGTCACCTCGTCCTTGGCCAGTCTCCGCTTATTCTGCAATTCCTGCTTTGAGTTGCAAATGTGAGCAACAGCACCGGTATCAAATACCCAGGATCTACTACGAGCACTGGTAAGGTACACATCAATAACATGTATATCACATATACCTTTAACGTTGCCGGCCTTCTTGTACGCTAAGTATTTGGGGCAGTTCCGCTTCCAGTGACCTTTTCCCTTGCAGTAGAAGCACTCAGTCTCAGGCTTGGGTCCGTTCTTTTTCTTCTTCCCGGCATCTGGCTTACCGGGCGCAGCAACAACTTTGCCGTCTTTCTTGAAGTTCTTCTTACCTCTGCCTTTCTTGAAACTAGTGGTCTTGTTGACCATCAACACTTGATGCTCCTTCTTGATTTCTACTTCTGCAGACTTGAGCATCGAGTACAACTCGAGAATGGTTTTCTCCATCCCTTGCATGTTGTAGTTAAGCACAAAGCCTTTGTAGCTTGGTGGGAGAGACTGGAGGATTCTGTCAATGATAGCATCATCCGGAAGTTCGACTCCAAGTGAAGTCAAACGACCGTGTAACCCAGACATTTTGAGTATGTGCTCACTGATAGAACTGTTCTCCTCCATCTTACAGCTGAAGAACTTGTTGGAGACTTCATATCTCTCGACACGGGCATGAGCTTGAAAAACTAGCTTCAGCTCTTGGAACATCTCATATGCCCCGTGTTGCTCAAAACGTCTTTGGAGCCCCGTTTCTAAACTGTATAACATGCCACACCTGACCAGAGAGTAGTCATCACTCCGCGCTTGCCAGACGTTTAGAATGTCCTGGGCTGCTGCGGGAGCGGGAGGGTCACCTAGCGGCGCATTAAGGACATAAGCCTTTTTAGCTGCTTCAAGGATGAGCTTCAGGTTGCGAACCCAGTCCTCATAGTTGCTACCATCATCTTTCAGCTTGTTTTTCTCTAGGAATGCGTTGAAGTTGAGGTTGACGTTGGACATCTACAATATTTATAAAGACAACTTTTAGACTAAGTTCATGACAATTAAGTTCATTTAATCAAATTAAGTATGAACTCCCACTTAAATCAACATCCCTCTAGTCATCTAAGTGATACATGATCCATGTTGACTAACCCGTGTCCGATCATCACGTGA
The DNA here is from genome assembly GCF_904849725.1 of Hordeum vulgare subsp. vulgare. Lineage (NCBI taxonomy): Eukaryota > Viridiplantae > Streptophyta > Magnoliopsida > Poales > Poaceae > Hordeum > Hordeum vulgare. Next base: position 661,576,828 of record NC_058519.1, on the reverse strand, counting down.
GACGGACTAGTCACCATGGTGAGCAACTCCATGCTGATCGTATTCAACCATACGACTCATGTTCGACCTTTCGGTCTCTTGTATTCGAGGTCATGTCTGTACATGCTAAGCTCGTCGAGTCAACCTTGGTGTTTTGCGTGTGTAAATCTGGCTTACACCCGTTGTATGCGAACGTTAGAATCTATCACACCCGATCATCACGTGGTGCTTCGAGACAACGAACCTTCGCAAGGGTGCACACTTAGGGGAATACGTTATCGAAATTTTAAGAGGGATAATCTTATTATGCTACCGTCGTTTTAAGCAATAAGATGTAAAACATGATAAACATCACAATGCAATCATATAGTGACATGATATGGCCATTATCATCTTTGCTCTTTTGATCTCCATCTTCAGGCATCGCATGATCATCATCATCACCGGCGTGACTATTGGAAATATGCCCTAGAGGCAATAATAAATTAGTTATTATTATATTTCTTAGTTCATGATAATCGTTTATTATCCATGCTATAATTGTATTGATTGGAAACACAATACTTGTGTGGATACATAGACAAAACACTGTCCCTAGTAAGCCTCTAGTTGACTAGCTCGTTGATCAAAGATGATCAAGGTTTCCTGGCCATAGGCAAGTGTTGTCACTTGATAACGGGATCACATCATTAGGAGAATCATGTGATGGACTAGACCCAAACTAATAGACGTAGCATGTTGATCGTGTCATTTTATTGCTACTGTTTTCTGCGTGTCAAGTAGTTATTCCTATGACCATGAGATCATATAACTTACTAACACCGGAGGAATACTTTGTGTGTATCAAACGTCGCAACGTAACTGGGTGACTATAAAGATGCTCTACAGGTATCTCCAAAGGTGTTCGTTAAGTTAGTATGGATCGAGACTGGGATTTGTCACTCTGTTTGACGGAGAGGTATCTCGGGGCCCACTCGGTGATACAACATCACACACAAGCCTTGCAAGCAATGTGACTTAGTGTAAGTTACGGGATCTTGTATTACGGAACGAGTAAAGAGACTTGCCGGTAAACGAGATTGAAATAGGTATGCGGATACTGACGATCGAATCTCGGGCAAGTAACATACCGAAGGACAAAGGGAATGACGTACGGGATTATATGAATCCTTGGCACTGAGGTTCAAACGATAAGATCTTCGTAGAATATGTAGGATCCAATATGGGCATCTAGGTCCCGCTATTGGATATTGACCGAGGAGTCTCTCGGGTCATGTCTACATAGTTCTCGAACCCGCAGGGTCTGCACACTTAAGGTTCGACGTTGTTTTATGTGTGTTTGAGTTATATGGTTGGTTACCAAATGTTGTTTGGAGTCCCGGATGGGATCACGGACGTCATGAGGGTTTCCGTAATGGTCCGGAGACGAAGATTGATATATAGGATGACCTCATTTGGTTACCGGAAAGTTTTCGGGCATTACCGGAAAAGTTTCGGGCTCATCGGTAGTGTACCGGGAGTGCCGGGAGGGGTGACGGGGACCATCGAGAGGGGTGTCACACCCCAAGGGGTCTCATGGGATATGGGAAGAGATAAACCAGCCCCTGGTGGGCTGGAATAAGTTCCCACTAAGGCCCATAAGGTTTGAGAAGGAAAAAACACAAGGTGGAAAGAGTTTCCAAGTGGGAAGGTGGAATCCTACTCCAAGTGGGATTGGAGTAGGACTCCTCCACCTCCAATTTCGGCCAAACCTTTAGGTTTTGAGGCTGCCTCCTCCCCTCCCTCCCTCCTATATATAGTGGGGTTTTAGGGCTGATTTGAGACAACTTTTGCCACGGCAGCCCGACCACATACCTCCACGTTTTTTCCTCTAGATCGTGTTTCTACGGAGCTCGGGCGGAGCCCTGCTGAGATTAGATCACCACCAACCTCCGGAGCACCGTCACGCTGCCGGAGAACTCATCTACCTCTCCGTCTCTCTTGCTGGATCAAGCAGGCCGAGATCATCGTCGAGCTGTACGTGTGCTGAACGCGGAGGTGCCGTCCGTTCGGCACTAGATCGGAGCGGAACGTGGGACGGATCGCGGGACGGTTCATGGGACGGTTCGCGGGGAGGATCGAGGGACGTGAGGATGTTCCACTACATCAACCGCGTTCACTAACGCTTCTGCTGTGCGATCTATGAGGGTACGTAGATCGGAAATCCCTTCTCGTAGATGGACATCACCATGATAGGTCTTCGTGCGCGTAGGAAAATTTTTGTTTACCATGCGATGTTCCCCAACAGTGGCATCATGAGCTAGGTTCATGCGTAGATGTCTTCTCGAGTAGAACACAAAAGCTTTTGTGGGCGGTGATGTGCGTTTTGCTGCCCTCCTTAGTCTTTTCTTGATTCCGCGGTATTGTTGGATCGAAGCGGCTCGGACCGACATTACTCGTACGCTTACGAGAGACTGGTTTCATCGCTACGAGTAACTCCGTTGCTCAAAGATGACCGGCGAGTGTCGGTTTCTCCAACTTTAGTTGAATCGGATTTGACCGAGGTGGTCCTTGGATGAGGTTAAATAGCAATTCATATATCTCCGTTGTGGTGTTTGCGTAAGTAAGATGCGATCCTACTAGATACCCATGGTCACCACGTAAAACATGCAACAACAATTAGAGGACGTCTAACTTGTTTTTGCAGGGTATGCTTGTGATGTGATATGGCCAACGATGTGATGTGATATATTGGATGTATGAGATGATCATGTTGTAATAGTTAATATCGACTTGCACGTCGATGGTACGGCAACCGGCAGGAGCCATAGGGTTGTCTTTAAACTAACGTTTGTGCTTGCACATGCGTTTACTATACTGCTAGGACGTAGCTTTAGTAGTAATAGCATGAGTAGCACGACAACCCCAATGGCGACACGTTGATGGAGATCATGATGATGGAGATCATGGTGTGACGCCGGTGACAAGAAGATCGTGTTGGTGCTTTGGTGATGGAGATCAAGAAGCACATGATGATGGCCATATCATGTCACTTATGAATTGCATGTGATGTTAATCCTTTATGCACCTTATCTTGCTTAGAACGACGGTAGCATTATGAGGTGATCTCTCACTAAAATTTCAAGACGAAATTGTGTTCTCCCCGACTGTGCACTGTTGCGACAGTTCTTCGTTTCGAGACACCACGTGATGATCGGGTGTGATAGACTCAACGTTCACATACAACGGGTGCAAAACAGTTGCACACGCGGAACACTCGGGTTAAGCTTGACGAGCCTAGCATGTGCAGACATGGCCTCGAAACACATGAGACCGAAAGGTCGAACATGAATCGTATAGTTGATATGATTAGCATAGAGATGCTTACCACTGAAACTATTCTCGACTCACGTGATGATCGGACTTGAGATAGTGGATTTGGATCATGTACCACTCAAATGACTAGAGAGATGTACTTTTTGAGTGGGAGTTCTTAAGTAATATGATTAATTGAACTAATTGTCATGAACATAGTCTAATGGTCTTTGCGAATTACGATGTAGCTTGCGCTATAGCTCTACTGTTTTTATATGTTCCTAGAGAAAATTTAGTTGAAAGTTGATAGTAGCAAACTTTGCAGACTGAGTCTGTAAAACCGAGGATTGTCCTCGTTGCTGCGCAGAAGGCTTATGTCCTTAATGCACCACTCGGTGTGCTGCACCTCGAGCATCGTCTGTAGATGTTGTGAACATCCGACATACACGTTTCTGATGACTACACGATAGTTCAGTACAAAATACTTAATGGCTTAGAAGCAAGGCGCCGAAGACGTTTTGAAACGTCACGGAACATAAGAGATGTTCTAAAGAGATGAAATTGTGATTTCATGCTTGTGCCCTTGTTAAGAGGTATGAGACCTCCGACAAGATTCTTTGTCCACGAAGTAAAGGAGAAAAGCTCAATCGTTGAGCGTGTGCTCAGATTATCTGAGTACGACAATCGCTTGAATCAAGTGGGAGTTGATCTTCTAGATAAGATAGTGATGGTTCTCCAAAGTCACTGCCACCAAGCTGTGAGAGCTTCGTGATGAACTATAACATATCAAGGATAGATACAATGATCCTTGAGCGATTCGCAATGTTTGACATTGCGAAAGTAGAAATCAAGAAGGAGCATCAATAGTTGATGGTTAGTAAAACCACTAAGTTTAGAGAAAGGCAAGGGCTAGAAGGGATACTTCGTGAAACGGCAAAGTAGTTGCTGCAAGCCCGGGACTAAGTGCTTCTGTTATGAGGGGAGCGGTCACTGAGGCGGAGCAACTCTAGATACTTGGTAGATAAGAAGGCTGGCAAAAGTTGAAAGAAGTATATTTGATATACATGATGTTGATGTGTACTTTACTAGTACTCCTAGTAGCACGAGGGTATTGGATACCGGTTCGGTTGCTAAGTGACTAGTAACACGAAATGAAAGCTACGGCATAAACGGAGACTAGCTAAAGCCGAGGTGACGATACGTGTTGGAAGTGTTTCCAAGGTTGATATGATCAAACGTCGGACACTCCCTCTACCATCGGGATTGGTGTTAAACCTAAATAATTGTTATTTGGTGCTTGCGTTAAGCATGAACATGATTGGATCGTGTTTATTGCAATACGATTATTCATTTAAAGAGAATAATGGTTACTCTATTTGTTTGAATAATCACCTTCAATGGTTTATTGAATCTCGATCGTAGTGTTACACATGTTCATGATATTGGTGCCAAAAGATACGAGGTAATGATGATAGTACCACTTACTTGTGGAACTGCCGCTTGAGTCATGTTGGTATAAATTGCATGAAGAGGCTCCATGCTGATGGATCTTTATACTCACTTGATTTTGAATCACTAGTGACATGCAAATCATACCACATGAGCAAGGCCTTGTTTTCATTGAGATGAAACAAGATAGTAACTTGTTGGAAGTGATACATTTTGATGTATGCAGTCCAATGGGTGCTGAGGCACGCAGTGGATATCATTATGTTCTTACTTCAATGACGATTTGAGTAGATACAAGAGTATTTACTTAATGAATCACAAGTCTGAAATATTGAAAAGTTCAATTCTGTTTCAGGAGTGAAGTTTGTCGTAACAAGAGGATAAACTGTCTACGATATGATCATAGAAATGAATATCTGAGTTACGAGTTTTGGTACGCAGTTAAGACAATGTGGAAATTGTTTCGCAGTTCATGCCACCTGGAACATCATAGTGTGATGATGTGTCTGAACGTCATAACCACGCACTATTTGGTATGGTGCATGCTATGATGTCTCTTATCGAATTACCACTATCGTTTATGGGTTATGTGTTAGAGACAACCGCATTAACTTTAAATAGGGCACCGCGTATTTCCGTTGAGATGACACAGTATAGACTGAGGTTTAGAGAAATCTAAACTGTCGTTTCTTGAAAGTTTGGGGCTTCGACACTTGTGTGAAAAAGTTTCAGTCGAATAAGCTCAAACCCAAAGCGGATAAATGCATCTTCATAGGATATCCAAAACAGTTGGGTACATCTCCTATCTCAGATCCGAAAGCAAAGTGTTTGTTTCTAGAAACGGATCCTTTCTCGAGGAAAGGTTTCTCTCGAAAGAATTGAGTGGGAGGGTGGTAGAACTTGATGAGGTTATTGAACCATCACTTCAACCAGTGTGTAGCAGGGCACAGGAAGTTGTTCCCGTGGTGCCTACACCAATTGAAGTGAAAGCTGATGATGGTGATCATCGAGCATCGGATCAAGTTACTACAAACCTCGTAGGTTGACAAGGTCGCGTACTACTGTAGAGTGGTACGGTAACCCTGTCTTGGAGGTCATGTTGTTGAGCAACAGTGAACCTACGAGTTATGGAGAAAGCAATGGTGGGCCCGGATTCCGACAAATGGCTGGAAGCCATGAAATCCAAGAGAGGATCCATGTATGAAAACAAAGTGTAGACTTTGGAAGAACTATTGATGGTCATAGGACTATTGAGTAAAGATGGATCTTTAAAAGGAAGACAGAGATGATGGTGATAAGTCACTATTAAGAAAAGCTCGACTTGTCGCAAAGATGTTTCCGACAAGATCAAACAGTTGACTATGATGAGACTTTCTCACTCGTAGCGATGCTGAAAGTCTGTTAGAATTATGTTAGTAGTTGTTGCATTATTTATGAAATATTGCACATAGGATGTCAAAACATTGTTTCCTAGACGGTTTCCTTGAGCAAACATTGTATGTGATACAACGAGGAGGTTTTGTCGATCCTAAAGATACTAGCAAGTATGCAAGCTCCAGCGATCCTTCAATGGACTGATGCAAGCATCTCGGAGTTGGAATATACACTTTGATGAGATGATCAAAGATTTTGGGTTTGTACAAGGTTTATGAGAAACTTGTATTTTCAAAGAAGTGAGTGGGAGCACTATAGAATTTCAGATAAGTATATGTGGTTGACATATTGTGGATCAGAAGTAATGTAGAATTTCTGTAAAGCATACAAGGTTGTTTGAAAGGAGTTTTCAAAGGAGTACCTGGATTGCGCTACTTGAACGTTGAGCATCAAAGATCTATGGAGATAGATCGAAAGCGCTTAATGGAAGTTTCAACAAGATGCATGCCTTGACAAGTTTTTGATATAGTTCAAAATAGATCAGCAAAGAAGGAGTTCTTGGTTGCGTTGTGAGGTGTGAATTTGAGTAAGACTCAAAACCCAACCCTTGCAGAATAAAGAGAATAGGCGAAGGTCGTCTTCTATGCCTTGGCCATAGAATCTGAAGTATGCCATGCTGGGTACCGCACCTGATCTGTGCCTTGACTCAAAGTCTGTTGAGAGGTACAGAGAGTGATCCATGATTGAATCACTAGCAGCGGTCAAAATTTATCCTTAGTAACTGATGGACTAAGGAATTTTTCTCGATTATGGAGGTGGTTAAAGAGTTCGTCGTAAAGGGTTACGTCGATGCAAGCTTTGACACTAATCCGAATAACTATGAGTAGTGAAACGGATTCGTATAGTAGAGTAGATATTTGGAGTATTTCCGAATAGCACATAGTAGCAGCATCTATAAGATGACATAAAGATTTCTAAGGAACACACGGATCTGAAAGTTTCAGAACCGCTGACTAAAACCTCTCTCACGAGCAAGACGTGATCAGACCCCATAACTATATGGGTGTTGGATTCGTTGGAATCACATGGTGATGTGAACTAGATTATTGACTTTAGTGCAAGTGGGAGACTGTTGGAAATATGCCCTAGAGGCAATAATAAATTAGTTATTATTATATTTCTTAGTTCATGATAATCGTTTATTATCCATGCTATAATTGTATTGATTGAAAACACAATACTTGTGTGGATACATAGACAAAACACTGTCCCTAGTAAGCCTCTAGTTGACTAGCTCGTTGATCAAAGATGGTCAAGGTTTCCTGGCCATAGGCAAGTGTTGTCACTTGATAACGGGATCACATCATTAGGAGAATCATGTGATGGACTAGACCCAAACTAATAGACGTAGCATGTTGATCGTGTCATTTTATTGCTACTGTTTTCTGCGTGTCAAGTAGTTATTCCTATGACCATGAGATCATATAACTTACTAACACCGGAGGAATACTTCGTGTGTATCAAACGTCGCAACGTAACTGGGTGACTATAAAGATGCTCTACAGGTATCTCCAAAGGTGTTCGTTAAGTTAGTATGGATCGAGACTGGGATTTGTCACTTTGTTTGACGGAGAGGTATCTCGGGGCCCACTCGGTGATACAACATCACACACAAGCCTTGCAAGCAATGTGACTTATTGTAAGTTACGGGATCTTGTATTACGGAACGAGTAAAGAGACTTGCCGGTAAACGAGATTGAAATAGGTATGCGGATACTGACGATCGAATCTCGGGCAAGTAACATACCGAAGGACAAAGGGAATGACGTACGGGATTATATGAATCCTTGGCACTGAGGTTCAAACGATAAGATCTTCGTAGAATATGTAGGATCCAATATGGGCATCTAGGTCCCGCTATTGGATATTGACCGAGGAGTCTCTCGGGTCATGTCTACATAGTTCTCGAACCCGCAGGGTCTGCACACTTAAGGTTCGACGTTGTTTTATGTGTGTTTGAGTTATATGGTTGGTTACCAAATGTTGTTCGGAGTCCCGGATGGGATCACGGACGTCACGAGGGTTTCCGTAATGGTCCGGAGACGAAGATTGATATATAGGATGACCTCATTTGGTTACCGGAAAGTTTTCGGGCATTACCGGAAAAGTTTCGGGCTCATCGGTAGTGCACCGGGAGTGCCGGGAGGGGTGATGGGGACCATCGAGAGGGGTGTCACACCCCAAGGGGTCTCATGGGCTATGGGAAGAGATAAACCAGCCCCTGGTGGGCTGGAATAAGTTCCCACTAAGGCCCATAAGGTTTGAGAAGGAAAAAACACAAGGTGGAAAGAGTTTCCAAGTGGGATTGGAGTAGGACTCCTCCACCTCCAATTTCGGCCAAACCTTTAGGTTTTGAGGCTGCCTCCTCCCCTCCCTCCCTCCTATATATAGTGGGGTTTTAGGGCTGATTTGAGACAACTTTTGCCACGGCAGCCCGACCACATACCTCCACGGTTTTTCCTCTAGATCGCGTTTCTGCGGAGCTCGGGCGGAGCCCTGCTGAGATTAGATCACCACCAACCTCCGGAGCACCGTCACGCTGCCGGAGAACTCATCTACCTCTCCGTCTCTCTTGCTGGATCAAGCAGGCCGAGATCATCGTCGAGCTGTACGTGTGCTGAACGCGGAGGTGCCGTCCGTTCGGCACTAGATCGGAGCGGAACGTGGGACGGATCGCGGGACGGTTCATGGGACGGTTCGCGGGGAGGATCGAGGGACGTGAGGATGTTCCACTACATCAACCGCGTTCACTAACGCTTCTGCTGTGCGATCTATGAGGGTACGTAGATCGGAAATCCCCTCTCGTAGATGGACATCACCATGATAGGTCTTCGTGCGCGTAGGAAATTTTTTGTTTCCCATGCGATGTTCCCCAACAGTGACACCATGATCTCCATCATCGTGTCTCCGTGAAGTCGTCACGCCAACTACTACTATCACTACTACTATAGCTAACCGTTGGCAATGAAGTAAAAGTAGTAAGCACATGGCGTTGCATCTCATACAATAAATTAAGACAACTCCTATGGCTCCTGCCGGTTGTCATACTCATCGACATGCAAGTCGTGAAACCTATTACAATAACATGATCATCTCATACATCATACATGCAACATCACAACTTTGGCCATATCACATCACATGTCAAACCCTTTAAAAACAAGTTAGACGTCCTCTATTTGTTGTTGCAAGTTTTACGTGGCTGATTTGGGTTTCTAGCAAGAATGCCTTCTTACCTACGTGACAGCCACAACGATGATATGCCAAAGCTATTTACCCTTCATAAGGACCCTTTTCATCAAATCCAATCCTACTAGAGTAGGAGAGACAGACACCCGCTAGCCACCTTTATCACTACAAGAAATATGCTCATACATGATGTTTTTTAAGACGTCGTTGATGAATTCGTCATAAATCTATGACGATTTCATCCGAAATTATCGTAAACCGTTTGAGGGGATCAAATATACATATAAATTACGACGATGTGAGTCAAAAACGTCGTAACCCCATAAGATGAGATCGTCATAACTTCTACGACGATAATAAAAATGTCGTAACATGTTCTAACTATGTGACATGTCACTGGTGGGTCCATTCTATGTCACGCGTCAAATCCCGCCTAGTTTGTGAAATAACCTACTATTCAGTCATTCCAAAAATTCTCGAAAAATTCTCATAAATACTTTGGATCATATATTCCTCAAATATGTGAAAACCCTTCCGTCTATAGTTCAAAAATAATTCATCAATATTCATTTTCCTATTCTGTTCAAAATAACACTTTGTGAAGGAAGTGCTATTTCTATTTCTTCGATTACCCTCATATTTTTAGCACTCTTTCCTATTCAAATCATTGCCTCATGAAAACTTTGTCACATATAATGACACAATGCAAAGTTTTTCCTTTTTTTGATTTTGTTTTGAATTTTTCATGGCCATTTCAAAATGCGGTCAAAACGGCGGGTATGACCTTTCATAGCTAGGGCTTGATTTTTGCAAATATTTTGGAGTATATATGAAGAAATAGATATTTTTATTTCGAGAATATTTTTGAAAAAAATAAATAGCAAACTATGAGGCAGCTGCAGTTTCAATTTGACCCGCTTCGAGTTGAATCGGGAGAATGTTTTCTTTTTCACGAAAGTGTATATTAAATATATACTAGTATTTTAGAAAATTGATAGAGTCCAATTTTGCAACAAATATTTGGTAGGTTCTTAAAAGAAAAACCTTTTTTGCCACTCGGAAAATGGTTAAAAATAGCTAGAAAGATGAGAAATGAATATAAATTGGTCCTCATCCACAAAATGTGCTCTAGCTCTAGTGAAAATTTGTGTGATGGCCTTTTGCAAAATATTGTTGATAGATGCTTCAGAAAATTTCTTTATTTTTAGTACTTCAAAATTATTTTAAATCACTGATTTTTTAAACGAATCAGAACTCGTCCCACGGATTGATCACATGGCGCCCATCCATCCATCCATCTACCTCACCATCAAACATCCATCCATCCATGTATCTACAGAAAAAAAAAAAAAAAAAAAAAAACCCAACCGCAACCCAAACCCTAGCTCACACCCCTCCCCCATCCCTGTCCCCGCCCTCGTCCCCATCTCCTGGCCGCCGCCACCTCCTCCCCATCCCCGCCCCCTCCCGATCCAGTCCTTCCCCATCCCCATCTCCTCGCCGCCGCCACCTCCTCCCCGTCTCTGCCTCCCTCCCGATCCTCACCGCCCGCCACTTCCGCGCCACGCCACCACACCCCCGCAGCGGCTATATCACCACGCATCCAACCTCCGGCACGCTGACCCTCCCTCTCCCTCTCCTGCTCCACTCCCCACCCTTCCTTCCGGTTCCGACCACCGCCCGTGCACCGATGAGCAGGGAACGACGATGGAGCTGGGGGCGCATCCTCCCTGCGCTGCCTGCGGGGACGACGTGCACGCCGCCTGCGGCTACGTGCTCTGTAGGGCTTTTCTCGAAGAGGGCATCGCCGAGGGTCGCGCCGCCTGCGCGCGCTGCGGCGGGGAGTGCACCGTCTCCGATCCAGGTCCGCTTTCCTTGACAGGAGCTCATCGGTCCACCCAAGTGCATTGCTCTGACGAGTTTGCTGTCTGTTCCAGTGCTTGCCAAGGGAAGTGCCTTGGAGGAGTTCGTTTCCATCTCCTCGCAGCGCGGCACCAAGCGCCCCCTGCCCGCGACCACCGCCGGCGGTCGAGGAGACCCGACCCTTGCTGGAGATGGCCGCCGTCGTGGTGAACTACCCGCTCGACGCGGGGGTCCTCGCCTTTGTGGTCGTGAAGTCTGCCAAGTTCTTCACCACCTGGTGAGCCAGGTGCTCCCCTCCCTCCCCCACCCCGCGTTACAGTTCTGGCCGATGGTTTCGCTCCGCTGGCGCCCGTCGCTCGGGTTGTTGCTTGTGTGTTTGGCATTGCTGACCCGGTGGGAGCGGGTGTGATTTTGGTGATTCGAGATCGTATAGCTTATCTGCTTAGTGCGAAGGTGAACGGAGATTTGGATTCGAGACCTGCTAGGGATGGGGTTTGACTAATTTTATTAGGTTGTTATCCCCTTTATTATTAATAATCCGGCGGATCAGTTTCGTACATAGGCTGTGGATCCCTGCCAAGCTTAGCGAGATCTTCCTCTTATTTCCGGGTTTGGTTTTGCTTCGCTGGTACGTGTTAAAAGATGCCATAGCCCAAACTTCTCTATACAACCGGTGCGTGCACAACACAGTGCTTGCCTGAACTATCATGCACATTAAACAAAAGCTAGAATCCCAAGTCTCCGGATGACGACGTAAACGAACCAGATAAGCTTCATTTCGGCGCGAAAGATATGTTTACCTAGCAGCTAGGTAGATGGATCAGACAGACAAATAGCAATGATCCATTATGTTTTTTTTAAACCGCAAGCCATAATTGTTTGATGTCGTGAAATGTCTATGTTTTTTGTTTACGTTCTTAAGTTAGCCTCCATACTATATGCGTTGTCATGGTAGCTTTGTTAGGTTATAATGTGCAGATCAATAATCCGGTTCAGTTTGAGCTTTCCATGTGATTTTTTACTCGAATTTTAGGATCACAGCTTATAACACGATTCAGTCAATATATGTGTTGGAGCGCTTTCTAAGGCATGTTTGGTTACCTGCATCATTCAGTCAATATATCAAACCACATAACGTTCTTGTGAGATTTTAACCTCCTTTTCAATGCTTAATATGATGTGCTATACATCCGTAGGTTAACCAAAGAACAATTACTAATCAAATTTGAAGAACAACTAATACATTTTTACTAACCCAATAAACTTTCCACTGTAGGTTAACCCACATACGCACGAGCTCAAAATATGTGATTTTGGCAGTGCAAAGGTCCTGGTAAGTTATCTTCTATATTAGGTTTTGAAATTTAAATGCACGAGTCCTGCTGATTTTGAAAAGAACATGCTAAACTTTCTTGATAATATGAATAAGAAAAGGGTGTGCGCTTATGCCAGTAACCTTACCTAGACCTGGTGATTTCTAAATTGTTTTGATGTAATGTCTTGAATATATGCAGGTCAAGGGAGAACCAAATATCTCCTACATATGCTCAAGATACTACCGGGCACCAGAACTCATCTTTGGTGCAACTGAATATACCACTGCCATTGATTTGTGGTCCACAGGCTGTGTCATGGCAGAGCTTCTTCTCGGACAGGTTTTGTTCATGCATATAGTCTTGTATCTTTTACTCTCTAGATTGTTCTCATAATATTCATCCATGCAGCCTATTTTTCCTGGGGAAAGTGGAGTTGATCAGCTGGTTGAGATTATCAAGGTAAATTCCTTTACGACATATTAAACTGTTTTCCTTGGCTGGTTTTTGTAAGCCTGTTGCTGCTTCTCTTGGCTAGCTGATGACATTTTCTTTCAGTGTGAAATACAGGCGGCTAGTCCTTTGCAAGTAAATAGTCCTGGGATCAGTGCCTCACCACTTCAATGTCATGATTCCTAGCCCAAGGTTGTCCCCGTATGAAGGTGTCAAATTTTTTCCTTCTGTTCTCCTCTTCTGTACTTTAGTTGCCTTTGGCATTAACTGCAGAGTTGGCAATGCAATGCTCTAATTGGAAGTCAAAATGGCAGATCAACTTTAGGACTTAATAAACCATACTAAACAAATTTATCGCAATAGGTGGATTCTTATAGTGATCTGTAGCTGTTGGACATGATTAAGGATAGCTCGAGCATTAATTATTTACGAGCAAAGTGATGCCATAATTAAGATACAAAGCAGACATATTTATTGTGTGCCACAACCAGTGGCGGAGCTGGCAAGGAAGAGTTGAGGGGGCAAAAGACGATATATAATCTTCTGGAAGGGCCAAAAACTATATTTCTCTAAATGTGTGCCACCCAAAATAAATTTCTTTCACAAATAATTCAACCATGACATAATTGTGTTAGTTCGCTGTTTTTCTAAGATACATTTAACCAACAAAGTGTATTTTTCAGTTCGCTGTTTTAGAATGTATGTGTGAGTTCGCTGTTTGAGAATTTATAGGTGTTAGTTCGCTGTTTTTCTAAGATCAAGCCTCACGGTAATCTTCTTGTTAAAATGTATTTTTCTAAGATCAAAGCTCACGGTAATGTTCTTACACCCTGGTTTGCACTTGGTTATCACAGTAATGTGGAGTAGCTTGTTTTGTATTATCTTACATGTCTGCTAATTATTGGCTATTTTTTTTAAATAATACATTTTCTAAATTAAATTTGATAAATAATACACGATTTCAATTATTTACAAGAATAATACATGCTCGGCCGCAGCTAAACCGATAAGCTGCTATCGGCCACGGCGTAGCCGATTGGACCTACTCAACCGCAGCGTGGCCGACTGCACCTGCTCGGCCACGGCGAGGCCGACAGGAACTGCATGGCTGGCGGGCCGGCTGCAGCTTTGGACGTGTGCATCTTACACTAGCTAATGTGATGCATGCATGCATGCATGGGTTAGTGCCTGATGTGATGGAGGGTAGCCGATTGGAGCTACTCGACCACAGCGTGGCTGACTGAACCTACAGGGTCCGGGCTATCTAGAGAGTTGTTGCGCGTGGGAGCTGTTCTGGTCGCCGGAGGCTGGAATGTCCGGGCAGGCCGAAACGTCTAGGGTACGGTGGTTCCGGGCAGGCCGGAAGGTCCAGGCCTTCTAGAAGCTGTCCTTGCTTCTTCTTCCTTCTCTTCCAAGCTTCCCTCGTGGATGGTGTAGTCATACGTAAGTGCTGGCACTCCTCCTCGTCCTCTATGAAGCTCCAACAATACTTATGTATGCACATGAGGGGAGTGTCAAGTAGGATACCATCCTCGAAGGGGTCAAGTGAGCACGGGTAAAGGAGACGATTCACCTTTGTAGACAAAGAGTGCCTTCTCGCGCCTATTATCCAAAGTAAGTCATTTTGTCTAGCTAGATTGTATACTTATTTTGTACAATCTTGTTACCCATGCTTCCACGTAAAACCATTAATTCGACTTTTTACACAGAGAACATTATGTCCTCATCGTTTTTACCCCGAAGTTCGCCGAAACTTATTTCTTGGATTCAACGAGGAAAGTGAAAAAAGACTACAGAGGCATCAAGAAGGTCCTGGATGAAGCACTTTTCGAGTGTGCCAAGAAGGAGTGATCAGTGAGGGATATCGGAAGTTTGACAAATTTAAAGTGATACACTTCGTCCACAAAACTGACTTCTATTGCATGTAGCAGCCAAAAAACAGTGATATATACGGCTAGTACGCCGTCCACCACATGGAGGAGTACATACGGGAGGGAGAACGCGTTAAAAAGAACTCAGATGTCATTGCAAAGGGGAAGCAAATGGAGAAAAATAGCCCGGGAAATAGCAAAGATGAGTTCAGACGCATCCAGATGAAGTTTGCTACCATCCTCAAAAAGGATGTCATCGACCATGCCGGGATTTTCAGCGGCGGCGCACCTACCGGCCCAGAGGAGATAAAAGCCCGCCTTCGAAAGCAAGGGCTTGATGCTGACGGTCATCTGTCTCTCGCGGATCCGTCGAAGAAATACGTTAATGATCCTTATGCTGATATGTAATAGGATAGTGTCGGCCATCTATGTTCTTATTTGTACAATACTACTAGCTCGATCAGCTATGTGTGTGTGATTTTGTGTTATCGTACTTTAAAACTTAAGTAGCTATCTTAACTAAATATTTAAACACTATGTACAATGTTACGTAGTTATCTTGAATGTCTTTGAATTACCGTTATTTGTTATCTTATTCTGCCATGCAAAGGTTGATGTTTCCTACTGTCATGGCAGCGATTTTCCAATGCTTACATATTAAGTAATGGCGTGATGAAAAGGTACAACGCCTACAATGTTTTTTAGTACTTGTGACGTGGGTATTCCGAATACTGTTATCATGGAATCAAACGTCAGACTGTTTTTTAATTGTGACGTGATACTGTTTCAATGTTTAATTTTGCATTGGTGATAATTTTCTAATCTGGAACCGTACCGAGCACTGATTGCATGTGTTGTAATCTGAATGTTGTTTACTTGTTTTTGTTCATCACATCAAATCAGTTATGAGTGGGAGTGATTAACACGCTTCATCTTTTAAAAGATAGTGATGATTATATGCCAATGTTGCTAACGTTGATTGATTGTTCATGTTGGTGCTCACAGTGACGCGACTCAGCGAACCTTGTTCAAGGCATGTCCTCATTTCCCCTTCCCGGCGTCCCCATTGCCATTCTCAAGTTTCCAGCAGCAACAATAGCCCGCACCTCTTCTTTCAGGATCTGTCCAACACAAGTGTTTAGCATGCTTACTTAAATAAATTCCCTAGAGGAGAGGACTGTCTGTCAGCTCAGCCAGGCAACCGCATTCGGTCAGGCTGGAGATACGAGTACACAGCATAGCATCCCATGTGTTCACCTCGATGCGTAGTTGCAAGTCTATTTGGTTCTTAGGCCAACTCCAAAGGTAAGACCCCATCCGGTCCAACCCCGTCCGTTTAGGGCAAAACAAACAAACCCCAAGACCCAGCGCGCGTCGCTCTAGACGCATCTAGTCTGTTTTATGTCTGAACTGATCCATTTACAACACAAATATGCGTCCGGTTTAGGTTTTGATGGACAGCGAGTGAACGCGCTCGAGCCCTTCTCTTATCCGCGTCGGTGACGCGTGGCAGGCGACCACCTACCTCCCATCGTCCGTATTTACTGCGCGCGCCCGGTAGGCCCCACCCGTCATCCACTCAGACGGGCGATCACTGTCCTTTTTAAATGAGGAAGCCTTGGACCGGCACAGCGCACACGCCTACTCCACTGCCTCGTCGGGACCGACACCAAACCGCGCCCGCTCCAAACCCTAGCTTCTCCCCCTCCCTCGAGCTCTCCGGCCGCCGACAGCAATGGGGTGGTGGAGCACTGGTGGCAAGGGGAAGGGGGCACACGACCACAAGGCTGGGTCCTCGTCTGGCCGCTGCTGCGCCGCAAGCGAGTCTTCTCCTCCGCAACGGCCTGCTCGGGCACCCTTCTTCATTGCCCCTCCGGGCGCCCCAGCACGCTCCTGGCAGTACGTCCACGCGGAAGTGTGCCAACGGTATTGGGAGACAAGGACGCCGCTCCCCTGAAGCGACATCCACTTGCCGAACAACTGGTACCTCTCTGCCGATCGGGCGCCGATCCCGCCGGTGCCAACGAGCGGCCGTGCCCATCGTGACGAGATCCAATGCCGCCGACGTCGCCTCCCCAACAACCTCTACTAGACTCAAGGTACGTCGTGGATTCCCCCTATGGGACACGTGGTTCCGCGATGAGCACGATGTGCGGCGCACGTCCTATTTTGCCGGCAAACACAACAGCCCGCGGCGGGCACGTGCAGAGCGTGAGGCGCATCCTCCAAGCCGGCCACGGACCGATCCGGACATGGACAGCCCCATTGTCGCCCCAAATGGACAGAATCCGGACCAAATGGACGTGTGGATGGGGTCGCACGCTGGAGTTGGCTTTAGAGCTTGTCAATCTTGTCGAACAACGCCGCCATGGCTCGTCGCGGGATGATCCTGACATGTGTTGCCTCCTTGCACACCTTCCCCATGGTGTACGTCTTCCCCGTGCCGGTCTGTCAAAAAAAATTAGACTTGAAATGTTCACACCGTCCCCATGGTGTACGTCTTCCCCGTGCCGGTCTGTCAAAAAAAGTTAGACTTGGAATGAAATGATCAGCATTTTGTGGAATTTTAGAGCAACTCCAACGGGGTGACCCATTTCGTCCGCCGCGTCCGTTTGTGTACGTGCGGACAAAAGTGATGACCCAACGCGTGGATCAATTGCCATAACGCGTCCGCGCCGATCCATTTTCGGCCCAAATTTATGACTGAAATGCGTCGGCACGGTGTCCGCCTCATCCACACCCGCCGATCGTCCAACTATTCGCGGTCAACTAAATTAATGACGGCCACCCTCCGCGGGCCCACACGTCAGCGACCGTGGTCGGTCTTTTTTAATCCGAGCGTGCGATGGGGTTCGGCCTCATCTGCTTCCAGACCCCATCCACATCTCGTCACCTCTCTGATCCCTCATCGGTGACCAAACCCTAGCCAGCAGCCATGGCCGGCTCCGTCCAAAACAAGGGCAAGCCCTCCGTCGTCTATCCCCGTGCGCTGCGCCAGGAGGAGGCTGCCTACCTCCAGCATAGGAGGGCGATGCGTCTGGCGGAGGAGCACGTCCGTGCTGTGCTACCGCTGCCACCGTCGACACCAGCATTCCCCACGCCGGCACAGCCCGCCCCCGCGCCGGCACAGCCCGACCTCACCGGTCTAGACGTCGACGACAAGAACACCTAGGATAGCACGCAGTTTAGTTTTTTTAATGTTCAATTAATGTAATGGATCCGCATGTACTCTCGGCCTTCATGGCCGGCTATAATGTTTATTTTATGTTTGTTTTTTATTTCTAAAAATGTTTGCAATTTTTTTTTACGTACTGTCAAAATAAGTCGGGCCAACGTTGCGCGCAAGCATCGATACAAACGTGAAAGCGGACGATTGGTGTCCACCGTACCCGGACAAAAAGCAAATAAAAATGTCTTATGTCCAGATCCGCGATTGGAGTTGTTCTTATCGTAAATTGTCAAATGGACAATCGGCATTTTGCTTGTGCGGGCAGCCCCATAATGGCAGGAGCAGGTGAATCCGTGAATGAGCTAGGTTTGCAGCTCCGGCAGCGCCACATGATGTGCTGCTGGCTTTTACCACCCCCGTCCCCATGAACGTGGTAGTCCCCGGGTGATGGGACGCCTATTGGACCACCCAGTCCTGCCAACTACTCCCTCCGTATTTAAATATAAGTCTTTTAAGATATTTCACTAGTGTCTACATACGGAACAAAATGAATGAATCTATACTCTAAAGTATGTCTATATACATCATATGTAGTCCATTACTGAAACCTTTAGAAAGACTTATATTTAGGAACGAATGTATTATTACATTATAGTAGTACTACGATCCACACATGGGCTGCCAATACGAATTTACTCATCCATTACTTTTTTACAGCATCTCCAACTGCCCCAAAAACTGTTTCACGCAATAAAATATTT
Organism: Hordeum vulgare subsp. vulgare; assembly: GCF_904849725.1. NCBI lineage: Eukaryota > Viridiplantae > Streptophyta > Magnoliopsida > Poales > Poaceae > Hordeum > Hordeum vulgare. The sequence continues at coordinate 661,558,053 of NC_058519.1, read as the reverse complement.
ATCTTTTGGATGCAGGATAGTTTCATATGCATTATAATTTTTTGCGTCAGATTGTGCACGCTTCATAATTTATATTACGCGTGTTCTGATCGTATGTTTTTTGCGGTTGTTGGAGATGCTACGGTCTCCGCATATTAAAAATACTACAGTGACGTGCTAAAAAAAAATTAAACGCAATTTTTTTGTCCGGTTGTTGGAGAAGCTCTATATGAACCTAAATTTTGTGTTTTGGTCCTTTTTTCAAAGTTGATGCAGATGTGACCCTAGTGTGTAAGAATTTTAGGATCTAACACTTTTCCTACCGTCAAGGTTTTTGACGGTAGGGTATAACAGCCTATCGTCAGGGTTGCATGTCATATCGTAAAAAAATCCTAATTATCAAACACAATGCATGTTTGCACTTACCGCCGAGCACCTTGACGACAGGTTGTACAATTTACCACCACCACATTTAATGGTAGGGGTGCGTCGCCTGACATGGATAAGATTCATACCGGCAAAGACTTCCGCAGTAGGTTACAACAACTCTAGCAAACCCCATATAAGTGATCAAACTCTATAAAATATAATTTTTAGTTTTGTGGTATGAAAAAAGCCCGAATAGACCCCTTAAAAATGATCAAAGCCGTGAAAAAATTACCGGCCTTGACAATCAACCTCCACAACCTTTTTATTTTCCATTTCAGAGGCAAACTGAGGGGGGGGGGCGTAAACCGACCTCAAAACTCCATGGCTGAATGACACCCCCCATATCCTAGTTATAATGTTTAATTTCATGTTTTAAGTGCACTCATGGACTTTCACCGGCCTTTGAGACCGACATTAATGTTTAATTATTATTTTTTCAAAATATTTATGGTATATAATTTTTTGCGCCACCTAAAAAATGGATCATGACAGTGTTGGACAGCTTGCGTCCAACCCAATTTCAAAATCAAATATGGGTGTCCGTCGGATCGACCCAAACAGAGAAAACGTGGACAAAACGCTCGTTTATTTGGATCGGGGTTGGAGTTGCTTTTAGTTACTGTATTTGATTGAATAAAGGGCAGCATTACCTGTAAAAAAAGTAAGAAAAAATATAGATGCCAATTATTGGAGTTGTGGAGATGCAACGACTTGGAGCAGGTCTTCGTCTACGGTAGCTCCAGTAGGTGGGGTCACCTCACATGATAGATGTCGAGGGAAATATCTTGGCAATTGCGGTGACCACGCCATATTCGAATCAAATATTCAAATAATTCGAATCAAAAACAAACTCAATTATTTAAATCAAACATAATACAATAATCATCTGCATTACAAATAATTATTCAAATAACCGTAGCAAACTTAAAAAGTGTAATACGAAACTTGTCATGAATACAAAAATAAGTCACTCTCCAGCCCTTTGTCAATGGTGCTCAATGAGATTTTTCTCAAATTAAAGTGGGTGTCTGCATTTTCAATCTCCTTGTATGTCTGAAGAGTCTGAAGAAAAGCTCTAATGCGGTTTGGGTCTCTAGTTGGTTTGACACGGCTACCCACATTGTTGTAAAAGAATTCTAAGTTCAATCCTCTCTCATCTTCAAGAATCATATTGTGCAGGATAACACAGCATGTCATGATGTTCTTTAAGGTTTTCTTATCCCAAAAACGAGCAGGACCACGGACAATGGCAAACCTAGATTGCAAAACACCGAATGCTCTTTCAATGTCTTTGCGGGCTGCCTCTTGCACCCTTGCAAATGCATATTGTTTTTTTCTTTTGGGTTCTTTGATGCTCTTGACAAATGTGCACCAAGGAGGGTATATACCATCTGCAAGATAGTACTCCTTTGTGTATTCATGTCCATTGATAGTGTAGTTGCAAGTACGAGCATCACCACTAGCAAGCCTAGCAAACAAATGAGACCGTTGCAACACATTGATATCATTGAAAGTGCCCGACATACCAAAAAAGCAATGCCAAATCCATAAATCCTCCGATGCTACGGTCTCTAGCACAATTGTTGCATCACGAGACTTGCCACAATACATTCCTTGCCAAGCCTTGGGGCAATTTTTCCAATTTAAATGCATACAATCAATGCTACCTAGCATGCCAGGCCAACCTTTCCTCTCATTAGATGCCATCAATTTCTTTGTGTCATCTTCATTGGGTGTCTGAAGATACTCAGAACCGAAGACACAGATGATCACTTTCGTAAATCTACGCACATACTCAATTGTGCTATCTTCACCAATGCGAAGATACTCATCGGCATAAGCAGCCGGAATGCCATATGCAACCACCCGTATAGTTGCGGAGATTTTTTTAATATGCACTAAATCCCTTTAAGCCCGCGACATTCCTTCTTTGAGTAAAATACCGACAATTTGCCTCGCAAGCTTGAACAAGTATCACAAAGAGGGATCGACGCATTCGGTACCTTTTCCGAAAGAGGTGTGGAGGATATGTAGGATTCTCCGTGAAATAGTCTTGCATCAACATCTCATTCCCAAGATGGCGATTCCGAAGAATGCACAAACGCCCGACAGTCGATCCTCGCCTCCTCTTCCGGTGCTCGTCTTCATGCTCCTTCACGGCAAGCGCCATGACTAATGTTTGCTGCCGAAAGTTCGCAAACATGGTCTCAACATTCGAGTCATTCGAAACGGAAGAATCAAATAGTAAGAATTCTCGCACGGGGTCAACTCCATCTACACGCACACCGGCGCGTCAATCTACTACACAGCTCATAAAAATCACAAAAAAGGGACTAACCGGTGGCGGGTGATCCCGGGCGGCGACGAGGGGGTGCGCTCGACGGTGGTCGATCCCCGGCGGCGGCGACGACGGGGGGCGGCTCTTCTCGCCGGATCCGGAGGGGCGGTGCAGTGGCTCAGCGCGGGAAGGTGTGGGGTGGCCCCGGGACGCGATTCCGCCTGCAGATATGGCCGGAATCGTCGGTGGCGGGCGGGCGGCGGCGGAAGGTGGGGCAAAAGAGTGCGGGCTGAAATGTCCCTCCAGCCAACTACTTCTCTGTGTTGCAGGGCACTGCAGCCGCGAGGGGAAAATCCGCGTTTTTCCGGGGTCGGGTCGGGAATTTGCCGTGCCCCCAAATTTTTTTACGAGCCGGAACGGGACGTGGGATCTGATCGGGTACGCTTTTCTATCCGTACCCGTATTTTAGCAGTTATTTTGTGGTTCAGGAACGGATAGTGCTAAAGTTGCTTTAAAGCAACATGATGTGATGCTGGCTTTTTGCAGCTCTGGCAGCGGCACATGATGTGCTGCTTGGCTTTTGCTACCCACTTCCCCCCGAACGTGATGGTCCCCGGGACGCCTATTAGACCATCAAGTCCTGCCGACTACGCGATTCACACATGGGCTGCAAATACTCATCCGCTACCTCTCTATATGAGCCTAAATTTAATGTTTTGATCCTTTTTAAAAGTTAATTCAGATTCAGTCTTAGTCTGTAAAAATTTGAGAATCCGATCCTTTCATACCGTCATGTCTATCATCAAGGACCTTGACAATAAGGTTGTACGATTAACCGTAAAATATTCCAAAGTATCAAACACATTGCGTGCTTGTACTTGCCGTCGGCCATCTTGACGGTCGGGTTATACAGGCTACCGTCAACATATTTAATGATATGATTGGCTGTTATATCCTACCGCCAAGGACCCTAGTAATAGAAAAATGGTCAGATCCAACATTTTTACAAACTAGGATCGAATTTTCATCAACTTTCAGAAAAGGGTGAAAACACGAACTTTTTCCTCTATTGGAGTGTTGCGTTTGATGACAGGAACACCTTGTGCAGCGTCAACATTATATCATCTATAACCGAACCCCTTAAATCGGTCTCAAACGCCCCATCAGGCCGCCCAATTACTGACTAGTCACGAAAATGCGATCTATACGCGCCTCTCAAATCGACCTCAAAACTTTCTGGCTGAACAACACCCCCATATCCTAGTTATAATGTTTAATTTCATGTTTTAAGTGGACTCGTGGACTCTCGCCGGCTTTTGAAACCGACATTAATGTTTAATTATTATTTTTTCAAAATATTTATGGTATATATTTTTTCGCGCCACCTAAAAATGGGTCATGACAGCGAACTCATTTTCAAAATCAAATACGGGTGTCCGTCGGATCGATCCAAACAGAGAAAACGTGGACAAAACGCTCCGTCCATTTGGATCACGGTTGGAGTTGCTTTTAGTTACTGTATTTGATTGAATAAAGGGCAGCATTACCCATAAAAGAAGTAAGAAAAAATATAGATGCGAATTATTGGTTGTGGAGATGCAACGACTTGGACCAGGTCTTCGTCTACGGTAGCTCCAGTAGGTGGGGTCACCTCACATGATAGATGTGGAGGGAAATATCTTGGCAATTGCGGTGACCACGCCATAAACACACCCACCCTCTTCCTCTTGTGCGCATCCCATTAATTCCCACACACACATTGACGAGAGAGACGCGCGAGCTCCAGCATCAAGCATCAGCCATGGCGGGCATCGGGGCCATGATTGCGGCTGCACTTCTGAAGGAGGTGGTGCAGCAGATTGGTTCGCTGGTGGGAGGTCGGATCAAGCTGCAGCAGAGCTTGGACAAGGACCTCAAGGAGATGAAGATGACCCTCGAGTCCATTGAGGCGCTCCTCAAGGACGCTGAGCACGCCAACACCAACAATTCCATGCGTTTGTGGCTCAGTCGTCTCAGGGACGCCATGTATGGCATCGCCGACATGATTGATGATTTTGAAGCAGGGACTGAGGCTGACCAAACACGCAAGGTAACTCTGAAACATAGCACATATGAAGTTATGCTCTTAATGTTTTACCCTAACCGATTTTCTTTAAGCCGGAAACATATCTAATACAACAAGGCATATGTAGAAAATAGTCATTTGAGCCTTCAAGTTTGATGCTGGTTCTTGTCGATATTGAATTTCAGGCACCGCAACTTTTAGTCCTTGTCATTTTAGGTTCATTGCTTTTTTCCCACACCAAGAATAGGACGAATCCGAAATAATAGAAGATATGCTGGTACTGTACAAAAAGATTCATAACCAAGTTTATTTTCATTTCTGAGTATTTTAGTGAATACGAATTTTAAATGGACAAAGTTGAACTCAGCTACATTTGAAAATAAATACCGGCCAACCATAAAGTTTAAAATTAATGACCGACATCGACATGAGAATGTTAAGCAAGTCAGATCATGCATCAATCTCTCTGGCCAAAAATAGACCTTTTTCCGAATATCGCCAACCATCTCGCCAATAACTAACAATTAAGCTGAAATACCTTACAGTTCTCCATCAAGAAGCTCTGCAAGATGGGCCCCAAGTTCACATTAGCTAATAAGATGAAGATGATGAGAGAGGAACTGCAGGGGATCACACATCAGTATCGGGAATTCATGTTAGTGCCGGGCACTAATGCTGATGAGCTGAAATTCATACAAATGCGAGAAACATATTCAACCATTGAGGATTCAATCATTGGGAGGACCGAAGAGGAAAATAAAATATGGGTTTCTTTATCTGAGAACACAGTCCAAGACCTCGTTGTCCTTGCTATGCACGGCATTGGAGGCCTTGGCAAGACGACCTTGGCGAAAATGATTTACAATAATAATACAAAATTTGAAGAATACGTCCGTGTGTGGATTTATGTGTCCGAGACATTTGATTTGAACAAAATTGGCAATTCTTTAATAAGTCAACTGTCACAGAATGAGAGTACCTACACTGAAACGCAGATGATACACAGATCACTTGCACAGCTACTCGCCAATAAGAAGATTCTGATTGTCCTAGATGATTTGTGGGCAGAGGATGATTCCCAGTTGGATAGTCTGGTTGCAATGCTTAAGGTTGGCAAGGGTAGTAAGGTGGTTGTTATAGCAACCACACGCAATGAGGAGATTGCAAGGAAAATTTCGACCATTCCCTCACATGAGCTAGCATCACTAACAGATGAGATGTGCTGGACCATAATTAAGCAAAAGAGTGGCTTTGAATCTAGAGATGATAAAGAACAGTTAAAGGATATAGGGGAAGCCATTGCAGCGAAGTGTGGAGGTGTGGCTTTAGCTGCTCAATCAATTGGACCCATTTTGGAAACTATGCCCTATAATCAATGGAAGAAAGTGAGAGACAGTGATATCTGGAAAGTATCTCCTTCTTCTTCAGATCCGAAAGATAAAGCTGCAACACGGGTGCTTGCATCCTTGAAGTTAAGCTATACTTTTATGCCTCCGTACTTGAAGCTCTGCTTTGCCTATTTGGCAATCTTTCCAAAAGGATGCAATATATATAAAGGTGATCTAATTCATCAGTGGATTTCTCTTTCCTTTATTGGGGCAACACCAACATTCACCGCTTGGGAGCTCGGCGAGATGTACATTACTCAGCTTTTGAAACTTTCCTTCCTTGAACATTCGAAGGTAATTGAGTGAGAATTCATACAATGCTTGTTTATATGGTACACATGTTTATCCAATCTTTCAGTGGTTAATTTATTTTAAACATACTTAACTTATCCACGTAACTTGTCAGAAAATTCCTGTTGCTCTTGCACACACCACCACAAACCCCATATAAGCATATACCCACAGATAAAAGCGCACCGGAGGTCAAACCTAATTATTAGGCTACTTACTTTATTTGTGTATGCTACTAGAAGAAAAAAAATGGAGCAAACTTCGGATCTGTTCATCAACTATCAAGGTAGCACAAAAAACACTAGAAACAAATTTTACATCGAGGCATGTAGACCACCTAGCGACGACTACAAGAAATGTAACAAGTCGAAGAGGCGCTGCCGTCGCTGTCCCTCCCTTGTCAAAGACGGGCAAACATTGTTGTAATATATAGTCAGGAAATCATCGTGCTAAAGGCATCTCCAACGACAACCCGTAAATTTTCTTCCGCATCGGTACCTGTGCCCGAATGCGACGCGGAGATAGCGGGGGGTCTGTGGGGTGTCCGTGGCGACCGGGGGGGGGGGGGGGGTCCTTGCAGACCAACAGGCGAGGCGACGGAGTCCATGGTCAGCGGCAGAGAGAGTAAAGGCGGAAGGCATGGCGACGATGGGATGGGGATGGGGCACCAAATGGCCGAAAGGCTACGCGGCTTAGGCCGCCCATCCCTCGTATTTACACGGGATTTGAACGCAATGCGTTGGAAAAAGTCCATTTTAAACCCTGAATTCATAAAGGTTCGGCGAATCAAACCCTCAAGTCAAAATCCCTGTCGTTTGCACCATAAACTATATGATCCCGGTCTTAATCGGACCCTGAGACACAAAAATGCTCACGTGAGAAATGTCAACCAGGATTCGGCTGGCTGATGGGCCAAGGAGCGCGTTGGGTCGGCCCATTTTATTTTTTTTGGTTAGACTGCTAAAAAAAGGCTGCCGCATGGTCTAAAAAAACAAAAAACAGAAAAAGTGAACATAAAAAGTTTATAAAAGCGAAAAAGTTAATAAAAAAAGGCTGCCCTTTTTCAAGAAACGAAAATATATATAAAAAATAAAATGAAAATTAAATTTAAGAAAAAGAGTAAAAAAAAGAAAAAAAAAACATACACTGGGCAGCCGCGGCAGCTGGAGCTAAAGTCAGCGGCTCTATATTGACCAGCAAATGTGATTTTTCAGGTTAGCACGTACAATATTTTCACTAGCTATCGAATATTCAGACAAGTAGTAGTGATGCAGCAAAAACTTTTCTGTTAAGGAAAATAGAGAGTGTGTAATTTTCCGTGTGCCATTTTTCAAAATATATTTAAATATTATAAAAATAGCACATGTCATTTCAGAATATATTTAAATATTATAAAAATAGCACATGTCATTTCAAAATATATTTAAATATTATAAAAATAGCACGTGGTATTTCAGAATATATTTAAATATTATAAAAATAGCACATGTCATTTCAAAATATATTTAAATATTATAAAAATAGCACGTGGTATTTCAGAATATATTTAAATATTATAAAAATAGCACATGTCATTTCAAAATATATTTAAATATTATAAAAATAGCACGTGGTATTTCAGAATATATTTAAATATTATAAAAATAGCACATGTCATTTCAAAATATATTTAAATATTATAAAAATAGCACGTGGTATTTCAGAATATATTTAAATATTATAAAAATAGCACATGTCATTTCAAAATATATTTAAATATTATAAAAATAGCACGTGGTATTTCAAAATATATTTAAATATTATAAAAATAGTACGTGGTATTTCAAAATATATTTAAATATTATTAAAAATAGCACGTGGCATTTCAAAATATATTTAAATATTATAAAAATAGCACATGTCATTTCAAAATATATTTAAATATTATAAAAATAGTACGTGGCATTTCAAAATATATTTAAATATTATAAAAATAGTACGTGGCATTTCAAAATATATTTAAATATTATAAAAATAGTACGTGGCATTTCTAAATCCGTGATTATTTCTACGAAATTTGTGAATTTTTTTCTCACTTTTTTTATTTCGGCAAATATTGTGAAGTCTAAGAGCGAGATGGTCTTGACTGGGCTGGCCCAGTCATTTTCGCGCGTGCCCTCTCGCAGCGCAGCCCAAACCCGGTCAAATGAACAATCCCGGTTTGCCAAGCACAGCCAGGGTTCTTTTTAGACCGGGATTACATAGTTTATGGTGCAATCGACAGGTATCTTGAGTTGAAGGTTCATTTCGCCGAACCTCTACAAATTCAGGGTTCAAAATGGACGCGTTTAGCCCACACACGAGCACGACGCCCAGCAACGTGGGCCCCACCCCGGCTAGCATGCAAGGCGAGGTTGATCGCCTGTATGAGGCTCGGCCCGACGACAACGAGGAACCGAGCCACAGCTGCGCTGACCACCTGGACGGAGAAATCCAAGTCGCCGTGAGGGACAGCCACGAGAGATTCGCCCGGAGCACATAAGAAGTAAGAGAGAAAGGCATCGACTCGGACGGTCGAGAAGTACGCCGCTGGCAGAAATCCACAGCACGCCAGGCTCCGCCTGCTCAGGGGAGCCGGACGAGAGACGAACGACACACCGGAGAGGACCACACAACTGTTATCCACACACGCCTGATTTTATTTGTTTTGAAAAAGAGGATAATAGAGGAAAGTGGCTTGCACCCTCGCATGGAAAAGCGATGCCTGGTTTTCGAAATAGCGGTGACAGTACGGATGCAGGCGGCACCGTCGGGGGGCAGCTCAGGTCCACCAGCAGCAGGGAAGGAGCGACGGTCGAAGGTGGTGGTGGCGGGGTGTGAGTGGCTACGCGTGAGGGGGGAAATTGGGGTCGCCCGAGGAGTCGCCAGCGAGTCGCGAGAGCCCTCACCCATCTCCTTCTATTATCCTCTTTTTCAAAACAAATAAAATCAAATCGATTGGACCACACAACTGTGTAGCTTAATTTTGTCTCGTATGCTACCTGTGAGCTGCTATATTTGTTAGTGCATCCAACGGTTGAAATACAAAAATCTAACGCTGCCAATGGCTTTCGTTTCAGACTGCAAGATTCCACTATGGCCGTGCCGATGTTACAGCGTTCACCATGCACGACTTGGTGCATGATCTGGCAAGGTCGGTGATGGAGGACGAAATTCTTCTTGATGGGAACATTGGTGGAAACCGCTGCCACTATGCACTGCTCAATGATTGTAGCAAAACCCTATTGGAGTCACGGAGGATAAGGGCACTCCGTTTTATGGGCTCGGCTATAATTCGACTTGATGATGATGCATTTGCCTCTGCTAAATCCCTGCGTGTCCTGGACTTGAGCGAGTGCTCCATCCATACATTGCCAGATTCAATTGGCCAATTAAAGCAGTTGAGGTATCTTAATGCTCCAAGAGTACAAAATGAAGTTATTTTGAGGTATCTTAATGCTCCAAGAGTACAAAATGAAGTTATTCCGGATAGTATCACCAGGCTGTCAAAATTACTTTATCTCAGTCTTCGAGGATCTTCTCTATCTGCACTGCCAGAGTCAATCGGAGAAATGGAAGGTCTGATGAATCTTGATTTGTCACACTGTGCGGGAATTAAAGAACTGCCAGAATCATTCGGGAAGCTAAAAAAGTTAGTGCATCTTGATTTGTCACACTGTCAGGGAATTAAAGAACTGCCAGAATCATTCGGGAAGCTAAAAAATTTGGTGCATCTTGATTTGTCAGAATGCTCTGCCTTGGAAAATATATCAAAATTTATGTGGACCTTCACGGATCTGCAATATCTTGATTTGTCAGGCTGTGAGCAAATTAAAGAACTGCCAGAATCATTCGGGAAGCTAAAAAAATTGGTGCATCTTGATTTGGAAAATTGCTCTGCTTTGGAAAATATATCAAAGTTTATGTGGAGCTTCACGGACCTCCAATATCTGAACTTATCAGGATGTTGCCGTATTGGATCGCTACCAGAATCTCTAGATGGCCTTACCAGTCTACAATACTTAAATCTGGAGGGATGCTTTGAAGAAGGTGAGAATGACAGTTTGATGGACCGTCTTAGTGCCATATCCAACCTGGAGCATTTGGACTTGTCCTGTAATGATGGTATTACTTGTCTACCCAAAAGTTTTTGTAACCTGAGAAAGCTGCACACACTGGACATCTCGTACTGCAGAAAGATTCAGAAGATACCGGAAAGTATGGGTAGAATTGATGGTTTGAAGACACTCTATTTAGAGTGCTGCGATGCTCTTGTTGAAAAGCCTTTACCTCATCCCAGTACCAGTTTCGTATCATTACCACGTTTTGAGGTGCGCGTCGGAGATGGTGAATCGAGCAGCAATCTTGTCTGCTTACAGGGCACGAATCCTAGGAACCTGGAGATAGTCGGGCTTGAAAATGTGAAGTCCGCAGAAGAGGCTCAGAGTATAAAGCTGATGGAAAAAAACATTCTCAAAACATTGAAATTGTGGTGGGCCGAAGGTGCTGAGAGGTTTGTGGATGATAAAGTCTTGTTGGAGAAACTAGTGCCACCCAAAAGTGTAACCGACTTGGAGATAATTGGTTATAACGGCATCAGCTTGCCAACATGGGTCATCCAACATGATTGGGTGACACTAACCCGTATGGAACATCTAGAAGAGTTGAGTGTGTCAGACTCCAATGGCACGCCTTTTAGATTGAGGATAAATAATTGCCCCAAGTTGAGGATGGGGCCACTTGTTCCTAGAAAAGTTGATTGGTTGGAAATAAGCAGGAGTGATAATGTGCTGTCATCATGGGGAGAGGGTACCGGTGCTTCCTCTTCCTCTTCCTCTTCAGCAGGAGTATTAACTACTACCACAGCTTTTCTGACAGTTGGATACAGTGAGCTGCCCATGCAGCAGTGGAGACTGCTTCGCCACATCTCCGGCCTCGAATATTTAGTGATCACGGACTGTTGTGCTGACCTGACCGTCTCCCCTGACATCATCCCACATCTGACATCTGTTAGCCGTCTGATGATAATCGCATGCAACATCTCATCATTGCCGCATTGGGTCATGGACTTAACCGGTCTCGAGGAGCTTTCGATCTTATATTGTGAAGGCATCAGGTCTTTGCCGGAGGGCATACAACAACTCACCAAGCTTGAAACACTTTACATTACCGAATGCCCTGATTTGAAGAAGTGGTGCGAATCAGAGGAAAACAAGATGAAGCTCGCTCACATAAAAAACAAGGTACTTGTCCTGTTCCAGTCCGGACAAGGTACTTGAACACTGAGCAGGAAGGGAGGCGCAGTGTTCAACTTTAACAGTCTGATGTGCAAGTTAGCTGTGTTGAGCGTAAGCGGTGGAGCGAGGAACGCTGGCGGATGCGGTGGGGAGGCAGGGGAAGCGGCCATGCCAAGGGAGAGTAAGATGGATTTTCTTATCATCAAATGCTGTGCGGCTACTCTGCCGCTTATTTGTTCATATCTATTGACAAAGCTCCATGTTGTCTAGGCTGGGATTCACTCATCGTAGGATGCTGTTAAAGCGGACATGAACAAGGCCTATGATCGTGTGGAGTGGGGATTCTTGAAAGCCATGTTGTCTAGGCTGGGATTCACTCACCCATGGGTCCATCTAATCATGAATTGTGTCACCTCTGTCAGATACCAGATCAAAGTAAACGGTGGTCTAACTCAGTAGTTTACTCCATCTAGAGGCCTTTGTCAAGGAGATCCGCTATCCCCATACTTGTTTGTGATCTGTGTTGAGGATCTGTCTGCGCTGCTCCATGACGCAGAAAGGGCTGGATCAATTACGGGAGTTAAGGTGTGTCAGGGTGCACCGGAGGTATCCCACTTATTCTTCGCTGGTGACTCAGTTTTACCACTGAAAGCAAATCAACAGGAGGCAATGGCCTTAAGGGAGGTCCTGGACCTGTATGAGAGCTGTTCTGGACAGAGTATCAACCTTGAAAAATCAGCAATCATGTTCAGTCCAAACAAGGATGAGGCTAGCAGAAAGTGCATCCAGTTTTAACCGCAACCGTCTTAACTTTTTAGCACATGCTATGTGGGTGAAATGATCATAACATGCCAACTTTCAACATTTTCAGAGTTCATTTATAGTGCTTTTCAATTTAAGGATCATTTAGCTTAAAAAAAATCAATAAATGTATGAAAAATATCAAATGGGCCGACGGACCTTTTGTCCCGGTTCTAGCCACCAACCGGTACGAAAGTACTCTTCTCCCCGCCCTTTTGGGACAACCGAAGTGTGGCTTTGGTCCCGGTTGGTGCCACCAACCGGAACCAAAGATTTCGCATATATTACCGGAGTTGCGTAAATTGACCTTTAGTCCCGGTTGGTGTAACAAACCGGGATATAGTGATGCTTTGGTCCCGCTTTGAGCCACCAACCGGAACAAAGGTGTTTGCGGGAGTTGTCGAAATTTCCACCAACTTCCATTCCCCTCTCTCCCGTTCTTTCTTAGTCGCCGTCACACCCGAGCCCGTCGTCGCCGGCCCGCGCCTCCTCCACGAGCCCGTCGTCGCCGTTCCCGTCGCTCCCGAGCCCGTCGTCGCCCTGAGCCCATCGCCGTCGCCATCGCTCCCGAGCCCGTCGTCGTCGTCGTCGTCATCGCCGTCGCCCCCGAGCCCATAGTCGTCGCCGTCGTCCCCGAGCCCATCGTCGTCGTCGTCGCGCCTTCGCAGCAGCCCCCGAGCCCATCGCCGTCGTCGTCGTAGCCCGTCATCGCACGTCGTCGCCGTACCCTCGAGCCCATCGCCGTCGTCGTCGCCTTTCTCGCCCGTCGTTGTTCCGAAGCCTGCCGTCATCGCCTGTAGACGCAACGGTAGCACGTCCATCAATCTCCATCTCCCTATTTGCGAATCCATGTGTGTGAGAAGACGTAATCTAATTGCGAATCCATGTGTGTGTATTTCAGTTGTACTAGAATATGTTGGGTACATTTTTGAACTCCCCAATGTGACGCAAATTATAAAAAATATAAAAATATTTAGATTAGATTAAGTTACAATAGCAAATAAAGTTATAAAAATTATAAAAATATTTAGATTAGATTATGTTACGAATTAAGTTTTTATGTAAATATTTGGGATTATGTAAAAAGGGCTTCCCCCACTTTGTAATATTTAGAGAAACAATGGATATTCCAAGAGACATGGAAAAAGAACAAATTTTTGGGGATATAATCCACGGCGATGGTAATGTCGATTTTTTGCTCAGCGACATCAATGGTCTGGAAGGAGAGGATTACGGCTTCCCTGATCGAACAATGGAGGAGGAAGGACATTATCATGATGGCTTTGGTGACTACCGAATCTCGGAGGAAGGAGACTATGATGACGGCTCTGGTGACAGGAGGGAGCTATTGAAAAGTCCAGATCGAGCCGAACTTCGATAACGAGACAAGGCCCGACGAGAAGGTTGGGCTGTTGGGGAACGCTGCATGGGAAACAAATTTTTTCCTATGCACACGAAGACCTATCATGGTGATTTTCATCTACGAGAGGGAGATCGAATCCACATACCCTTGTAGATCGCTAAGCGGGAAGCGTTAAGAAACACGGTTGATATAGTGGAATAGCTTCCTGATTCAAATCACCGTCGTCCCACGATCCGTCCCGATCTAGCACCGAACGGACGGCACCTCCGCGTTCAACACACGTACAACTCGATGACGATATCCGCCTTCTTGATCCAGCAAGAGAGATGGGGAAGTAGATGAGTTCTCCGGCAACGTGACGGCGCGCCGGTGATGTTGATGATCTATTCCTGGAGGGCTCTGCCCGAGCTCCGCAGAAAACCGATCTAGAGGAAGAACTACGAAGTAGAGGTTTAGGGTTGCACGTGGCAAAGTTGTGTCTCAAAAATCCCTAAACCTCAAGTATATATAGGAGGAGCCAAGGGGTGGGGCTTGCCATTGGGGCGCCGGCCGAAGGGAGGAGGGATCCTCCTCCAAGTCGGTTTGAAGGGAGGAGTCCCTTCCTTCCTACCTACCTCCTCTTTTTTCCCTTTTTTTTTTCTTTCACCTTGATTTTTTCCTTTTGGCCGAAATAGCCCACTTGTGCTGGCCTCACCAGCCCACTAAGGGTTGGTGCGCCACCCTTGGGCTATTATGTTCACTCCCGGGTGGGTGGGCCCCTCCCGGTAAACACCCGGAACCCATTCGTCACTCTCGGTACACTGTCGGTAATGCCCGAAATCTTTCCGGAGGCCAAATGAAACAATCCTATATATCAATCTTCGTTTCCGGACCATTCCGGAAACCCTCGTGATGTCCATGATTTCATACGGAACTCCGAACAAACCTTCGATCACCAACACCTATAACTCAACTATACCGAAAACGTCAACGAACCTTAAGTGTGCAGACCTTGCGGGTTCGAGAACTATGCAGACATGACCTGAGACACCGATACGTCTCAAACGTATCTATAATTTTTGATGGTTTCACGCTGTTATCTTGTATACTTTGGATGTTTTATATACCTTTTATATCTTTTTTGGGACTAACTTATGAATTCAGTGCCAAGTGCTAGTTCCTGTTTTTTCTTTGTTTTTGACTCTTTTCAGATCTATTTTGGAATGGAGTCCAAACGGAATAAAATCCCCGAAATAAATTTTTCCAGAACAGAAGAAGATCGGGGGACTTGAGAGCCAAGGCAGGGGGCCCACAGGGAGCCCACAAGCCCTGTTGCCGCGGCCAGGGGCCCCGCGGCAACCAGGCTTGTGGCCTCCCTCGCGCTCCCCTACCCTAGCTCTTTGGCCTATAAATTCCCTAAAATCGTAGAAGAAATCAGGGCATCCACGAAACCACTTTTCTGCCGCCGCAAGCTTCCGTTTCCGCGAGATCTCATCTGGAGACCCTTCAACATCAACATTGGAGTTGGAGGGCTTCTACATCAACATCATCACCTCTCCAATGACTCGTGAGTAGTCCACTTCAGACCTACGGGTCCGTAGTTAGTAGCTAGATGGCTTCTTCTCTCTCTTGGATCTTCAATAAAAAGTTCTCCATGATCTTCATGGAGATCTATCCGATGTAATCCTCTTTGGTGGTATGTTTGTCGAGATCCGATGAATTGTGGATTTGTGATCAGATTATCTATGAATTATATTTGAGTCTCTGCTGATTTCTTATATGCATGATTTAATATCCTTGTAAGTCTCTCCGAGTCTTGGGTTTTGTTTGGCCAACTAGATCTATGATTCTTGCAATGGGAGAAGTGCTTGGTTTTGGGTTCATACGGTGCGGTGACCTTTCCGAGTGACAGAAGAGGCAGCAAGGCACACATTGTGTTGTTGCCATCAAGGGTAACAAGATAGGCTTTCATCATAGATTTGATATTGTCCATCTACATCATGTCATCTCGCTTAAGGCGTTACTCTGTTCTTATGAACTCAATACACTAGATGCATGCTGGATAGCGGTCGACGTGTGGAGTAATAGTAGTAGATGCAGAAAGTATCGGTCTACTTGTTTTGGACGTGATGCCTATAGATATGATCATTGCCATAGATAACGTCATGACTTTGCGCGGTTCTATCAATTGCTCGATAGTAATTCGTTCACCCACCGTCTACTTGCTTTCATGAGAGAAGCCACTAGTGAACACTACAGCCCCCGGGTCTATTCACAACTATCGTCTCCACTTTTACTTTTACTTTGCTTTGTCTACTTTTTGCTTTCAGTTCTCACTTTGCAAACAACCTATAAGGGATTGACAACCCCTTCATAGCGTTGGGTGCAAGCTCTTTGTGTTTGTGCAAGTACTTGTGACTTGACGCGATCCTCCTACTGGATTGATACCTTGGTTCTCAAACTGAGGGAAATACTTACCGCCGCTGTGCTACATCACCCTTTCCGCTTCGAGGGAACACCAACGTAAGGCTCCAAGGACGCGGGGGAATCCTTTGCATATTTGCCAAGGAAGTCCCTAAAGGCGTAGCCCGTAGTAAAAGGATTCCTGGCGCCGTTGCCAGGGAAGGTCTTTTGTTGTCGTAGAACACACTCCCCGGTCAATATCCAATAGCGGGACCTGGATGTCCATATTGGATCCTACATATTCTACGAAGATCTTATCGGTTGAACCTCTGTGCCAAGGATTCATATAATCCCGTATATCATTCCCTTTGTCCTTAGGTATGTTACTTGCTCGAGATTTGATTGTCGGTATACCTATACCTATTTCAATCTCCTAATGATGTGATCCAGTCATCAAGTGACAACACTTGCATATGGTCAGAAAATCTTAACCATCCTTGATCAACCGACTAGTCAACTAGAGGCTTACTAGGGACTTTGTTTTGTCTATATATCCACACATGCATTTATGTTTTCATTCAATACAATTATAACATGGATAATAAACGACTATCTTGAAACAGGAAATATAATAATAATTATTTTATCATTGCCTCTAGGGCATATTTCCAACAGTCTCCCACTTGCACTAGAGTCAATAATCTAGTCTCACATCGCTATGCGATTTACATTGGAATGAATCTAACACCCATACAGTTCTGGTGTTGATCATGCTTCGCTCGTGGAAGAGGTTTAGTTAGCGGATCTACAACATTCAGATCCGTGTGCACTTTGCAAATATTTACGTCCTCTCCTTCGACATAGTCGCAGATGAGGTTGAAGCATCGTTTGATGTGTTTGGTCTTCTTGTGAAACCTTCGTTCCTTGGCTAGAGCAATGTCACCAGTGTTGTCATAGAACAGAGTTATTGCATTTAGTGCGCTCGGCACAACTCCAATATCCGTCATGAACTGCTTCATCCAGACACCCTCCTTAGCTGCCTCCGAGGCAGCCATGTACTCCGCTTCACATTTAGAATCTGCTACGACGCTTTCCTTGGAACTGCACCATCTTACTGCACCCCCATTAAGAATAAATACGTATCCGGTTTGAGACTTAGAGTCATTCGGATCAGTGTCAAAGCTTGCATTGACGTAACCCTTTACGATGAGCTCTTCGTCACCTCCATAAACGAGAAACATTTCCTTAGTCCTTTTTAGGTACTTCGGAATATTCTTGACCGCCGCCCAGTGTTCCACTCCTGGATCACTTTGAAACCTGCCTGCCATACTTATGCCCAGGCTGACGTTCAGTCTTGTGCACAACATTGCATACATGATAGACCCTATGGCTGAAGCATAAGGGACGGTACTCATCTTTTCTCTATCTTCTGCAGTCATTGGACACTGAGTCTTACTCAACTTTATACCTTGTAACACTGGCAAGAACCACTTCTTGGATTGCTCCATTTTGAACTTCTTCAAAACTTTATCAAGGTATGTGCTTTGTGAAAGTCCTATTAGGCGCCTCGATCTATCTCTGTAGATTTTAATGCCTAATATGTAAGCAGCTTCTCCATAGGTCTTTCATTGAAAAACATTTGTTCAAGTAATCCTTTACGCTCTCTAAAAACTCCACATTGTTTCCAATCAGCAATATGTCATCCACATATAATATTAGAAACGCTATAGAGCTCCCACTCACTTTCTTGTATATACAAGATTCCAACAACTTGTATAAACCTAAACGCCATGATCACCTCATCAAAACACTTATTCCAACTCTGAGATGCTTGCACCAGTCCATAAATGGATCGCTGGAGCTTGCATACTTTGTTAGCATTATTTGGATCGACAAAACCTTTGGGTTGCATCATATACATCTCTTCCTTAAGAGAACCATTAAGGAACACCGTTTTGACATCCATCTGCCAGATTTCATAATCGAAAAATGCAGCTATTGCTAACATGATTCAGACGGACTTAAGCATCGCTATGGGTGAGAATGTCTCATCGTAGTCAACTCCTTCAACTTGTGAAAAACACTTTTCCACAAGTCGAGCTTTATAAACAGTCACATTATCGTCCGCGTCTGTCTTCTTCTTAAAGATCCATTTTTTCTAAATAGCCTTGCGACCTTCAGGTAATACTTGCAAAGTCCACACTTCGTTTTTATACATAGATCCGATCTCGGACTTCATGGCCTC
The DNA here is from genome assembly GCF_904849725.1 of Hordeum vulgare subsp. vulgare. Classification (NCBI taxonomy): domain Eukaryota; kingdom Viridiplantae; phylum Streptophyta; class Magnoliopsida; order Poales; family Poaceae; genus Hordeum; species Hordeum vulgare. The sequence goes on along the minus strand of NC_058519.1, from coordinate 661,539,577 downwards.
TAACCATTTGTTGGAATCCGGGCCCACCATTGCTTCTTCATAATTCGCAGGCTCATTGTTGTCTAACAACATGATAGATAAGACAGGATTCTCGTACCACTCAGGAGCAGTACGTGATCTTGTCGACCCGCGAGGTCCGACACTAACTTGATCTCAAGCATCATGATCATCATCATTAGCTTCCTCCTCAACCGGTGTTGCCTCGATAGAGATTTTCCTCTGCCCTGCGCCACCTTCTAGAGGGAGCAGAGGTTCCACAACCTCATCAAGTTCTATCTTCCTCCCACTCAATTATTTCGAGAGAAACTCCTTCTCAAAAAAGCTCCGTTATTAGCAAAAAACACTTTGCCGTCAGATCTGAGATAGAAGGTGTACCCAACTATCTCTTTTGGGTAACCTATGAAGATGTACTTTTCCGCTTTGGGTTCCAGCTTTTCAGGCTGAAGCTTTTTGACATAAGCATCGCATCCCGAAACTTTAAGAAACGACATGTTTGGCCTCTTGCCATGCCATAGCTCATATGGTGTCGTCTCAACGGATTTTTATGGTGCCCTACTTAAAGTGAATGCAGTTGTCTCTAATGCATAACCCCAAAACGATAATGGCAAATTGGTAAGAGACATCATAGATCGCACCATATCTAACAAAGTATGATTACGACGTTCTCACACACCATTATGTTGTGGTTTTCCAGGCGGTGTCAATTGTGAAATGATTCCACGTTGTCTTAAGTGAGCACCAAACTCGAAACTCAGATATTCGCCCCCTCGATTAGATCGAGGAACTTGATCTTCTTGTTACGATGATTTTCAACTTCACTCTGAAATTGCTTGAACTTTTCAAACGTTTCAGACTTGTGCTTCATCAAGTAGATATATCCATACCTACTGAAATCAACAGTTAAGGTGAGAAAATAATGATATCCACCGCGCGCCTCCACACTCATTGGACCGCACACATTAATATGTATGATCTCCAACAAGTCACTTGCATGCTCCATTGTTCCGGAGAACGTAGTCTTAGTCATCTTGCCCATGAGGCATGGTTCACATGTGTCAAGTGATTCGAAATCAAGTGACTCCAAAAGCCCTTTAGCATGGAGTTTCTTCATGCGCTTTACACCAATATGACCTAAGCGGCAGTGCCAAAAAAGGTGGCGCTATCATTGTTAACTCTACATCTTTTGGTCTCAATGTTATGTATATGTGTGTCATCACAATCAAGATTCAATATGAACAAACCCCTCACATTGGGTGCATGACCATAAAAGATATTACTCATAAAAATAGAACAACCATTATTCTATGACTAAAATGAGTAACTGTCTCGCAATAAACAAGATCCAGATATAATGTTCATCCTTAAGCAGACACTAAGTAACAATTATTTAAGTTCAGAACTAATCCTGATGGTAACTGAAGTGAGACTATGCCGACGGCGATTGCATCAACCTTGGAACCATTTCCCACGCGCATCGTCACTTCATCCTTCGCTAGCCTTCGTTTATTCCGCAGTTCCTGCTTCGAGTTGCAAATGTGAGCAACAGAACCGGTATCAAATACCCAGGCACTACTACGAGAGTTGGTTAGGTACACAACAATAACATGTATATCACATATATCTGGTTTGGCGTTGGCCGCCTTCTTATAAGCCAAATACTTGGTGCAGTTGTGCTTCGAGTGACCCATCCCTTTGCAATAATAGCACTCAGTTTCCGGCTTAGGTCCAGCCTTGGGTTTCTTCATCGGAGTAGCAACAGCTTCGCCGCTCTTCTTGGAGTTACCCTTCTTGCCTTTGCCGCTTTTCTTGAAACCAGTGGTCTTATTCACCATCAACACTTGATGTTCTTTCCGGAGTTCTGGCTCTGCGACTTTCAGCATCGCGAATAACTCGCCGGGTGACTTATTCATCCCTTGCATGTTATAGTTCAACACGAAGCTCTTGTAGCTAGGTGGAAGTGATTGAAGAATTCTGTCAGTGATAGCCTCTTGTAGGAGTTCAATCACTAGCTCAACTAGACGGTTTGAGTACCCAGACATTTTGAGCACATGTTCACTGACAGACGAATTATCCTTCATTTTGCAAGCATATAATTTATCGGAGGTCTCATACCTCTCGATCCGGGAATTCTTCTAAAAGATAAACTCCAACTCCCGGAACATCTCATATGCTCCATCACGTTCAAAGCATCGTTGAAGTCCCGGTTCTAAGCCATACAAAACTGCACATTGAACTATTGAGTAGTCCTCCTTATGTGCTTGCCAAGCATTCAAAACATCTTGATGAGACGTAGCGGGTGGTTCATCTCCTAGCACTGCATCAAGGACATAATTATTTTTCCCAGCTTGTAGGATGAGCCTTAGATTACGAGCCCAGTCTACAAAGTTGCTACCATCATCTTTCAGCTTAGCTTTCTCTAGGAATGTATTGAAATTCAGGGTTGCTACTGCGTGAGCCATTGATCTACAACATAAAATATTGCAAAGTGGACTTAGACTATGTTCAAGACAATTAGAGTTTAGCTAATCAAATTACTAATAAACTCCCACTCAAATAGACATCCCTCTAGTTACTTGAGTGTGGCATGATCCAAATTCACTAACTCAAGTCCGATCATCACGTGAGTTGAGTGTAGTTTCAGTGGTAAACATCTCTATGTTAATCATATCAACTATACGATTCATGCTCGACCTTTTGGTCTCATGTGTTCTTAGGCCATGTATGCACATGCAAGGCTCGTCAAGTTTAACCCGAGTGTTCCGCGTGTGCAACTGTTTTGCACCAGTTGTATGTGAACGTTGTGTCTATCACACCCGATCATCACGTGGTGTCTCGAAACGACGAACTGTTGCAACGGTGCACATTCAGGGAGAACACAATTTTATCTTGAAATTTAGTGAGGGATCACCTTATAATGCTACCGTCGCTCTAAGCAAGATAAGGTGCATAAAAGGATTAACATCACATGCAATTCATAAGTGAGATGATATGGCCATGATCTTGTGCTTCTTGATCTCCATCACCATAGCACCGACATGATCTTCATCTTCACTGGCGCCACACCATGATCTCCATCATCATGATCTCCATCATCGTGCCGCCATAGAGGTTTCGTGCTATCTATGCTATTACTACTAAAGCTACAACCTAGCAATATAGTAAACGCATCTGCAAACACAAATGTCAGTTTAAAGACAACCCTATGGCTCCTGTCGGTTGCCGTAGCATGGACGTGCAAGTCAATATTTAACTATTACGATATGATCATCTCATACATCCAATATCTCACATCATGTCTTTGGTCATATCATATCACATGCATACCCTGCAAAAACAAGTTAGACGTCCTCTAATTTGTTGTTGCATGTTTTACGTGGCTGCTATGGGTATCTAGTATGGTCGCATCTTACTTACGCAAAACCACAACGGAGATGTGCAAATTGCTATTTAACCCCTCGCCAAGGATCGCCTCGGTCAAATCCAATTCAACTAAAGTTGAAGAAACAGGCACCCGCTAGTCATCTTTATGCAACAAGTTGCATGTTAGTCGATGAAACCGGTCTCTCGTAAGCGTACGAGTAATGTTGGTCCGGGCCGCTTTAATCCAACAATACCGCCAAATCGAGAAAAGCCTAACGAGGGCAGAAAATCGAACATCAACACCCACAAAAACTTTTGTGTTCTACTCGAGATTACATCTACGCATGAACCTAGCTCATGATGCCACTGTTGGGGAATGTTGCATGGGAAACAAAAAATTTCCTACGCACACGAAGACCTATCATGGTGATGTTCATCTAAGAGAGGGAGATCGGATCCACATACCCTTGTAGATAGCTAAGTGAGAAGCGTTAAGAAACGCAGCTGATGTAGTGGAACAACTTCGTGATTCAAATCACCATCGTCCCACGATCCTTCCCGATCTAGCACCGAATGGACGGCACCTCCGCGTTCAGCACACATACAACTCGATGATGATCTCCGCCTTGTTGATCCAGCAAGAGCGACGGGGAAGTAGATGAGTTCTCCGGCATCGTGATGGTGCGCCGGTGATGGTGATGATCTATTCCTGCAGGGCTCCGCCAGAGCTCCGTAGAAAACCGATCTAGAGGAAGAACTACGAAGTAGAGGTTTAGGGTTGCACGTGGCAAAGTTGTGTCTCAAAAAGCCCTAAACCTCAAGTATATATAGGAGGAGCCAAGGTGTGGGGCTTGCCCTTGGGGTGCCTGCCGAAGGGAGGAGGGATCCTCCTCTAAGTCGGTTTGGAGGGAGGAGTCCCTTCCTTCCTTCCCACCTCCTCTTTTTTTCTTTCTTTCCCTTTTTTTCTCCTTGATTTTATCCTCTTGGCCGAAAAAGCCCACTTGGGTTGGCCTCACTAGCCCACTAAGGGCTGGTGAGCCACCCTTGGGCTATTAGGTTCACTCCTGGGTGGGAGGGCCCCTCCCGATAAAAACCCGGAACCCATTCGTCACTCCCGGTACACTGCCGGTAATGCCCGAAATCTTTCCGAAGGACAAATGAAACAATCCTATATATCAATCTTCGTTTCCGTACAATTCCAGAAACCCTCGTGACGTCCGTGATTTCATCCGGGACTCCGAACAAACCTTCGGGCACCAACACATATAACTCAACTATACCGAAAACGTCACCGAACCTTAAGTGTGCAGACCCTGCGGGTTCGAGAACTATGCAGACATGACCTGAGACACTCCCCGATCAATATCCAATAGTGGGACCTAGATGTCCATATTGGATCCTACATATTCTACGAAGATCTTATCGGTTGAACCTCTGTGCCAAGGATTCATATAATCCCGTATATCATTCCATTTGTCCTTCGGTATATTACTTGCTCGAGATTTGATCGTCGGTATCCCTATACCTATTTCAATCTCGTTACCGGCAAGTCGCTTTACTCGTTGTGTAATACAAGATCCCGTGACTAACACTTTAGTCACATTGCTTGCAAGGCTTATACGTGATGTTGTATTACCGAGTGGGCCATGAGATACCTCTCCATCACACGGAGTGACAAATCCCAATGTTGATCCATGCTAACTCAACGAACTCCTTCGGAGATACCTCTAAAGCACCTTTATAGTAAATCAGTAACGTTGCGACGTTTGATACACACAAGGCATTCCTCCGGTGTTAGTGAGTTACATGATCTCATGGTCATAGGAATGAATACATGACACGCAGAAAACAATAGCAACAAAATGACACGATCACATGCTACGTTTATAGTTTGGGTCTTGTCCATCACAATATTGTCCTAATGATGTGATCCAGTCATCAAGTGACAATACATGCATATGGTCATAAAACCTTAACCATCCTTGATCAACTGGCTAGTCAACTAGACACTAGTATAAAAAGGGCCTTTTGTCCCGGTTCGTAAGGGCCTTCTCTCCCGGTTTTGGAACCGGGACGAAAATGTCGTTACTAATGCCCTCGGCCTTTAGTCCCGGTTCTTACACCAACCGGGACAGATGGGCCTCCACGTGGCCGCTGCGGCCAGGCCAGGTAGGGGGCCCTTAGTCCCGGTTGGTGACACCAACCGGGACCAAAAGGCATCCACGCGTCAGCACCTGGCTGAAGCTGAGTTTTTTTTTGAAAGGGGCTGGTTTAGGGGTTAATTTAGGTTGTTATATACACCAACCAAGGAGCATCCATGAGTAATCACAAAAAGAAATAATGTTATCTTTTATCAATGAGCATCCATGAGCATGCATAAAATTTCATCAGGCACACCACAATCATACTTAAAAGTGCAGTAGCAGTTCAACACTATCGTACTTAAAAGGTTTACACTATAAAGATTAAAGCTCCATGAGGTTCTTAAGATCTTCACTCCTGCTTCTTCACCTTCTCCTTCATCATCCTGATGCGCTTAGAGCGGCGAAGCCCCAGGCCAGGCTGTGGGATGTACTCCTCTACCAGAATTGGCATGGCCCTGTCGCCCAGCTATGGGATCACCGTCGCGAGGCCATCGTCGCTGCTACTTTTGCTGTAGCCAGAGTCGCTGCTACTTTTGCAATAGCCAGAGTCGCTGCTGCCGTAGACATAGCACCTGTCGCAGTACTCGCTGCTCCTACTCCCATTGCCTTGCCGAATGCAAAAAAGTTTTTTTAAAAATGGGTGTGAGACATAGCCTAATGGATAGGAAGAAGAGACAGAGCGTACTGGCATCGTCATCGTCGTGGTAGCGCCTCCGACACATAGTCGTGTCGAATACCTTCACGGCGAATGTGGCTTTGTCGTCGTACCTGAAGACAAGGAAGTACCCGTGCCGCAGGTTGTAGGCATGGACGAACTGCTTCCAGCCACGATCTAGGTACATGCCTCCATCAGTGTCGAACGCCACCTCCACGTCCCACAGCTTGCGAAGCCCGTTGCCGGCCTGCCTCAGCTTCATGTTCTGTGGCCGATGACCGTCCAACATCTTCACAAAATTGTCCGGCAGCACCTGCTTGCTGGAGGATTTCTCAAGTATAATCGTGAAGAACTCCATCTCTGAAAAGCAGCAGAAGAGACCAATTACTACCCTTTACAACATTGTCAGTACTCGCTGCTCCTGCTCCCATTGCCTTGCCAAATGCAAAAAAGTTTTTTTTAAATGGGTGTGAGACATAGCCTAATGGAGAGGAAGAAGAGACAGAGCATACTGGCATCGTCGTCGTCCTAGCAGCGCCTCCGACACATAGTCGTGTCGAACACGTTCACGACGAACGTGGCGTTGCCGTCGTACCTGAAGACAAGGAAGTACCCGTGCCATAGGTCGTAGGAACGGACGAACTGCTTCCAGCCACGATCTAGGTACATGCTTCCATCGGTGCCGAACACCACCTCCACGTCCCACAGCTTGCGAAGCCCGTTGCCGGCCTGCCTCAACTTCATGTTCTGTGGCCGATGGCCGTCTAGCATCTTCACAAAATTGTCCGGCAGCACCTGCCTGTTGGAGGATTTCTCAAGTATAATCGTGAAGAACTCCATCTCTGAAAAGCAGCTGAAGAGACCAATTACTACCCTTTACAACATTGTCATACAACATTTACAGCAACATGATCATTAGTATTAGGTAGGACCTAATTAAATACCCTCTTTATGGTAAAATAGCATAAAACAATATAGACCCTGACTCGACGTCGGAGGGGGGTCGGTGACGGGGACGACGACGTGGATGATGGAGGGGGCTCCTAGATTTCTGCATAGTGCTCTCCAATTTTAGCATTCAAAGTAGGAGTCTTTTCCAATTTGAGCATTCAATAAGCAAAACCAAATCGTAAAATAAAGTAGTATTCAAATTAGCATGCATTCAATTATAAGCAAAACTACATCATCTCTTGTCATACATATAGCATCACTAATACACCTAGAACCGTAGCGCCCGACGGGTATCGTCGCGGGCGATGGACACCCAAAGATAAGGAACCATCATCGGATCATAGCTCCGGTGAGATCCCTGAAGAACCTGCCAAGTATTGTCGAACCTGCCCTCCAATGCAACCATGTAGCGACGGACGTGCTCGTCCTCCTCGCTGACACGGTGACGTACCACCTCCGCGGTGTCCGGAAGCCTCGGCACCGTCACTAGCCCACGCGATCGCCACCAAACAAGGATTGGGTCAACAACGGGCTGCCTCCTCACCAACCTACGTCCCCCGGAAGGTAGCACCTCCCAATACCAGCCCGACGGAGCCCAGTCCCGAACATGGCCCTGATCAAGCAGGCCTCCACCGCCGAGTCGACGACGAGGATGATGCGGGATAGGCATCGTCGACGTTGATGCGGGAAATACTTCTATATATAGTAAAATAAAGTAGTTTTATTAATTAAATCAACTAGTTCAACTACTAAGCACTTACTATAAATAAATAAAGCAGTACTTACTAAAAACAAACTACTTCTATATATTATAAAATAAAGTAGTTTATTAAATCAACTAGCTAGTTCAACTATATATGAAGCACTTACTATAAATAAAATAAAGTAGTACTTACTAAAAATAAACTAGTTTAACTATAGTTCTATTATTTTTCTAACTAATTATATTAAACACTTTCTCTTCTTATTTTTTCCTTTTTCCTCTATTCTAAATATAAACATATTCATAAATGACTTTGATCATGCACAATTTTCCTATACATACACAATATGAACATATACATAAATTGACATAGAAAATACTATGAACAAAAAAATCATTAAAATTCTATGAACAAAATTACAATAGAAAAAAATCATAAAAATTCTATGAACAGAAAAAAATCATAAAAATTTGACATATTCGATCTTTGCATATATATGAACATAGAAACATGCATATTCAACAATAATATCACCAAAAAATCTTTTAACATAAAAAAATCTAACACAATATGAACAAATTAATTACATAATATGAAAAAAAATCTAATAGAAAAATCTATGAATTACACATCTAAATTAGTACACATCTAACAAAAAAATCTATGAACTACAAAAAATTCTAACAAAAAAATCTAAAAAAAAAATCTAACTCAATTAACTACACATCTAAATTATACTACACATCTAAATTAACTACTACTAACATCTAAATTACGGTGTCGGGGACGACGACGGTGAGGTACGGCGTGGGGCGGGGCGGCGCGGCGACGGTTGACGGTGAGGTGCGGCGCGGGCCGGGGCGGGGCGGCGACGGGCAGGGGACGGCGGCGTCGCGGGGCACGAGGCGCGGGGCGGGGGGCGGCGACGGTGTCGGGGTGGCGCGGGACGGCGTCGGGGCGGCGTGGGGCGACGACGGCGACGGCGAGGTGGAGACGGACGGGCAGCCTGGCGGCATCGGGCAGCGGGGAAGAACGAACTGAACCAAATTTTCGCGAGTGCTGCTTATATAGGGAGAGCATTGGTCCCGGTTCCTGGCACCAACCGGGACCAATGCACCCCTTTAGTCCCGGTTGGTGGCACCAACCGGGACCAAAGGCCTCTTTTCAGCAGCCCAAAGGCGGGAAACAGAGACCTTTGGTCCCGGTTGGTGCCACAGACCGGGACAAAAGAGGGGCATTGGTCCCAGTTGGTGCCACCAATCGGTACCAATGCACCCCTTTAGTCCCGGTTAGTGGCACCAACCGGGACCAAAGGGCGTGTGCTGGCGTGGTGCGGTGCTATGTTTAGTCCCACCTCGCTAGCCGAGAGGGGCTCGGAGTGGTTTATAAGCCCTGCCGAACCAACCACTTCGAGCTCCTCTCTACTGCAGGCTTACGGGCCTAAAATCACTCTCTATGCTTGTGGGCCTATTGGGCCTACTGCGGGCCTGCATCCTGGCCCTAGTAATGGGTTTCTAGTGGTATGCAGGCCGTGGTGACCCTGTAGGTGGCACTTTTTAAAAAAAAAAATCTTGTTTTTTGCTTTATTTTTTGTTTCTAATTACTTATTTATTTTCTTTTACGATAAATATTTTTGCTATTAAAGTTTGTAACAAAATTGTAATTAATGGGTTTCTAGTCGTATGGAGGCTGTGGTGGCCGTGTAGGTGGCACTTTTTTTAGAAAAAATTCCTGTTTTTTGCTTTTTTTTTCTAATTACTTATTTCTTTTCTTTTATGATAATTATTTTTGCTATTAAAGTTTGTAACAAAACTATAATTACTTATTTATTTTCTTTTATGATAATTCTTTTTCCTTTTAATGTTTTGAAAAAAATTCTAATTATTTATTTATTTTCTTTTATGATAATTCTTTTTGCTATTAAAGTTTGTAACAAAATTCTATATAATTTTAGTTTGAATAATACTAGAGGTTTATAAAAGCTTTTTAGTTGATTCCTTTATTTTAATTTTTTTCCCAGTTTTTTTGCTTTCTTTTTTGTTTCTAATTACTTATTTATTTTCTTTTACGATAATTCTTTTTGCTATTAAAGTTTGTAACAAAATTCTAATTACTTATTTATTTTCTTTTATGATAATTCTTTTTGCTTTTAATGTTTTGAACAAAATTCTAATTACTTATTTATTTTCTTTTATGTAATTCTTTTTGCTATTAAAGTTTGTAACAAAATTCTATATAATTTTAGTTTCAATAATACTAGAGGTTTATAAAAGCTTTTTAGTTGATTCCTTTAGTACCAGTTCTAAGGCTGTTACAAAGGCATTTTATTTGGTACAGGTTTTAAGGCTGGGCCCCACGAGCACCTTTTAGTACCGGTTCGTGGCATGAACCGGTAAAAGAGTTTTTTAGCTGATTCTTTCTGCAGCTGTTTTTTAGTCCCACCTCACCAAGCGAGAGGCACTCGCAGCGGTTTATAAGCCCTGAGTATAGAGACGATGAAGGGAGAAGCGCAGTGCTCAACTGCATGTTGGCCTGAAGCTAAGCAACGTGCACGTGAGCATTGCGCCTCTCTTTTATTTTGGCATGGTATCATCATTTCATCCACATAGCATATGCAAGAAAGTTGAGAGGGTTACGACAAAAACTAGATGCACTTCGTGTACAAAACGGACAATCTCTTTCGAAGTATCAGGATTTCATACGAAAACTTGTCTGTTACAACATGCATTTCAAATGAACTACAAAAAGGTTGAAAGTTGGCATGGTATCATCATAATAGTTGTGGAGAAAGTCTTCACTTTTTCTTCGGTTGTGTCCTTTCCTTATTGCGCCGTAACCATGGATAATCTTCATCATTATCAGGATGCTTGGGTCAGCCTTGACTTTGAAGGGAGGAATGTCATGAAACTTTTCATAATCTTTGGACATGTGTGTCTTGCCCTCCACTCCCACAATGTCCCTTTTTCCTTAAAGAACTATGTGGCGCTTTGGCTCATCGTATGATGTATTCGCTTCCTTATTTTTTCTTTTTCTCGGTTTGGTAGACATGTCCTTCACATAGATAACCTGTGCCACATCATTGGCTAGGACGAACAGTTCGTCAGTGTACCCAAGATTGTTCAGATCCACTGTTGTCATTCCGTACTGTGGGTCTACCTGTACCCCGCCTCTTGACAGATTGACCCGTTTGCACTTAAACAAAGGGACCTTAAAATCTACTCCGTAGTCAAGTTCCCATATGTCCACTATGTAACCATAATATGTGTCCTTTCCCCTCTCGGTGGCTGCATCAAAGCGGACACCGCTGTTTTGGTTGGTGCTCTTTTGATCTTGGGCGATCGTGTAAAATGTATTCCCATTTATCTCGTATCCTTTCCAAATCGTAACAGTCGAAGATGGTCCCCTGGACAACGAGTACAGCTCATCACAAACAGTGTTTTCATCTCTGAGACGTGTTTCCAACCAACTGCTGGAAGTCCTGATGTGTTCACATGTAATCCAGTCGTCGCACTACTCCAGGTGTTTGGAGCGCAGACTGTTCTTGTATTCAACGACATAAGGGGTCACCAAGGTAGAGTTCTGTAGAACTCTGCAGTGTCCTTGAGACCAAGAATATCCGTCCCTGCATATTATTGTCTCCCCTCCAAGCATGCCTTTTCCAGTCAGTCTCCCCTCATACCGCGATTTAGGGAGACCTATCTTCTTAAGGTCAGGAATGAAGTCAACACAAAACCCAATGACATCCTTTGTTTGATGGCCCATGGAGATGCTTCCTTCTGGCCTAGCGCGGTTACGGACATATTTCTTTAGGACTCCCATGAACCCTCAAAGGGGTACATATTGTGTAGAAATACGGGGCCCAGAATGACAATCTTGTCAACTAGATGAACTAGGACGTGTGTCATGATATTGAAGAAGGATCGTGGGAACACCAGCTCGAAACTGCCAAGACATTGCACCACATCACTCCTTAGCCTTGGTATGATTTTTGGATCGATCACCTTCTGAAAGATTGCATTGAGGAATGAACATAGCTTCACAATGGCTAATCGGACGTTTTCCGGTAGAAGCCCCCTCAATGCAACCGGAAGCAGTTGCGTCATAATCACATGGCAGTCATGAGACTTTAGGTTCTGAAACTTTTTCTCTGCCATATTTATTATTCCCTTTATATTCGACGAGAAGCCATTCAGGACCTTCATACTAAGCAGGCATTCAAAGAAGATTTCCTTCTCTTCGTTGGTAAGAGCGTAGCTGGCAGGACCTTCATACTGCTTTGGAGGCATGCCGTCTTTTTCGTGCAAATGTTGCAGGTCCTCCCGTGCCTCAGCTGTATCTTTTGTCTTCCCATACACGCCCAAGAAGCCTAGCAGGTTGACGCAAAGGTTCTTCGTCACGTGCATCACGTCTATCGAAGAGCGGACCTCTAGGTCTTTCCAGTAGGGTAGGTCCCAAAATATAGATTTCTTCTTCCACATGGGTGCGTGTCCCCCAGCGTCCAGTAGGTTATGTTGGAATTATGCCCTAGAGGCAATAATAAATGTATAGTTATTATTATAATTCCTGTATCAAGATAATAGTTTATTATCCATGCTATAATTGTATTGAATGAAGACTCATTACACGTGTGGATACATAGACAAAACACCATCCCTAGCATGCCTCTAGTTGGCTAGCCAGTTGATCGATGATAGTCAGTGTCTTCTGATTATGAACAAGGTGTTGTTGCTTGATAACTGGATCACGTCATTGGGAGAATCACGTGATGGACTAGACCCAAACTAATAGACGTAGCATGTTGATCGTGTCATTTTGTTGCTACTGTTTTCTGCGTGTCAAGTATTTATTTCTATGACCATGAGATCATATAACTCACTGACACCGGAGGAATGCTTTGTGTGTATCAAACGTCGCAACGTAACTCGGTGACTATAATGATGCTCTACAGGTATCTCCGAAGGTGTTGGTTGAGTTAGTATGGATCAAGACTGGGATTTGTCACTCCGTGTGACGGAGAGGTATCTCGGGGCCCACTCGGTAATACAACATCACACACAAGCCTTGCAAGCAATGTAACTTAGTGTAAGTTGCGGGATCTTGTATTACGGAGCGAGTAAAGAGACTTGCCGGTAAACGAGATTGAAATAGGTATGCGGATACTGACGATCGAATCTCGGGCAAGTAACATAACGAAGGACAAAGGGAATGACATACGGGATTATACGAATCCTTGGCACTGAGGTTCAAACGATAAGATCTTCGTAGAATATGTAGGATCCAATATGGGCATCCAGGTCCCGCTATTGGATATTGACCGAGGAGTCTCTCGGGTCATGTCTACATAGTTCTCGAACCCGCAGGGTCTACACACTTAAGGTTCGACGTTGTTTTATGCGTATTTGAGTTATATGGTTGGTTACCGAATGTTGTTCGGAGTCCCGGATGAGATCACGAACGTCACGAGGGTTTCCGGAATGGTCCGGAAACGAAGATTGATATATAGGATGACCTCATTTGATTACCGGAAGGTTTTCGGAGTTACCGGGAATGTACCGGGAATGACGAATGGGTTCCGGGAGTTCACCGGAGGGGGGCAACCCACTCCGGGGAAGCCCATAGGCTTTTGGGGGACACACCAGTCCTTAGTGGGCTGGTGGGACAGCCCCAAGGGAGCCTATGCGCCAAGATAAGAAAATCAAAGGAAAAGAATAAAAAAAGGGGGAAGAAGTGGGAAGGGAGGGGGACTCCTCCCACCAAACCAAGTCCAACTCGGTTTGTGGGGGGAGTCCTCCCCCCCTTGGCTCGGCCGACCCCTTGGGAGTCCCTTGGACCCCAAGGCAAGGTCCCCCTCCCTCCTCCTATATATATGGGGCTTTTAAGGCAGATTTGAGACAACTTTCTCACGGCTGCCCGACCACATATCTCCATAGTTTTTCCTCTAGATCGCGTTTCTGCGGAGCTCGGGCGGAGCCCTACTGAGACAAGATCATCACCAACCTCCGGAGCGCCTTCACGCTGCCGGAGAACTCTTCTACCTCTCCGTCTCTCTTGCTGGATCAAGAAGGCCGAGATCATCGTCGAGCTGTACGTGTGCTGAACGCGGAGGTGCCGTCCGTTCGGTACTAGATCGTGAGATTGATCGCGGGATTGTTCGCGGGGCGGATCGAGGGACGTGAGGACGTTCCACTACATCAACCGCGTTCCCTAACGCTTCTGCTGTACGATCTACGAGGGTACGTAGATCACTCATCCCCTCTCGTAGATGGACATCACCATGATAGGTCTTCGTGCGCGTAGGAAAATTTTTGTTTCCCATGCGACGTTCCCCATCAGTGGCATCATGAGCTAGGTTCGTGCGTAGATGTCTTCTCGAGTAGAACACAAAAGGTTTTGTGGGCGGTGATGTGCGTTTTGCTGCCCTCCTTAGTCTTTTTCTTGATTCCGCGGTATTGTTGGATTGAAGCGGCTTGGACCGACATTACTCGTACGCTTACGAGAGACTGGTTTCATCGTTACGAGCGCCCCCTTTGCTCAAAGATGACTGGCAAGTGACGGTTTCTCCAACTTTAGTTGAATCGGATTTGACCGAGGAGGTCCTTGGATGAGGTTAAATAGCAACTCATATATCTCCGTTGTGGTGTTTGCGTAAGTAAGATGCGATCCTACTAGATACCCTTGGTCACCACGTAAAACTTGCAACAACAAAATTAGAGGACGTCTAACTTGTTTTTGCAGGGTATGATTGTGATGTGATATGGCCAATGATGTGATGTGATATATTGGATGTATGAGATGATCATGTTGTAATAGAAATATCGACTTGCACGTCGATGGTACGGCAACCGGCAGGAGCCATAGGGTTGTCTTTATACTAACATATTTGTGCTTGCAGATGCGTTTACTATTTTGCTAGGATGTAGCTTTGGTAGTAATAGCATAAGTAGCACGACAACCCCGATGGCAACACGTTGATGGATGATCATGGTGTGGCGCCGGTGACAAGAAGATCGTGCCGGTGCTTTGGTGATGGAGATCAAGAAGCACATGATGATGGCCATATCATGTCACTTATGAATTGCATGTGATGTTAATCCTTTTATGCACCTTATTTTGCTTAGAACGACGGTAGCATTATGAGGTGATCTCTCACTAAAATTTCAAGACGAAATTGTGTTCTCCCCGACTGTGCACTGTTGCTACAGTTCGTCGTTTCGAGACACCACGTGATGATCGGGTGTGATAGACTCAACGTTCACATACAACGGGTGCAAAACAGTTGCGCACGCGGAACACTCGGGTTAAGCTTGACGAGCCTAGCATGTGCAGACATGGCCTCGGAACACATGAGACCGAAAGGTCGATCATGAATCATATAGTTGATATGATTAGCATAGGGATGCTTACCACTGAAACTATACTCAACTCACGTGATGATCGGACTTGGGATAGCGTAAGTGGATCATGAACCACTCAAATGACTAGAGAGATGTACTTTTTGAGTGGGAGTTTAGCATATAATTTGATTAAGTTGAACTCTAATTATCTTGAACATAGTCTAAGTCCACTTTGTATATATTTGTGTTGTAGATCATGGCTCACGCAAGTGTCATCCTGAATTTTAATACGTTCCTAGAGAAAGCTAAGTTGAAAGATGATGGAAGCAACTTTGTAGACTGGGCTCGTAATCTTAAGCTAATCTTACAAGCTGGGAAGAAGGACTACGTCCTTAATGCTGCGCTAGGAGATGAACCACCCGCTACGGCTGATCAGGATGTTAAGAACGCTTGGTTAGCACGTAAGGAGGACTACTCAATAGTTCAATGTGCAGTCTTGTATGGCTTAGAACCGGGACTTCAACGTCGCTTTGAGCGTCATGGAGCATTTGAGATGTTCCAGGAGTTGAAGTTTATCTTTCAGAAGAACGCCCGGATCGAGAGGTATGAGACCTCCGATAAATTCTATGCTTGCAAGATGGAGGAAAACTCGTCTGTCAGTGAACATGTGCTCAAAATGTCTGGGTACTCAAGCCGTCTAGCTGAACTGGGGATTGAACTCCCGCAAGAAGCTATCACTGACAGAATCCTTCAATCACTGCCGCCAAGCTATAAAGGCTTTGTGTTGAACTACAACATGCAAGGGATGAACAAGTCTCCCGACGAGTTGTTTGCGATGCTGAAAGTCGCAGAGTCTGAACTCCGTAAAGAGCATCAAGTGTTGATGGTAAGCAAGACCACTGGTTTCAAGAGAAACGGCAAAGGCAAGAAGGGCAGTTCGAAGAAGAGTGGCAAGCCTGTTGCCAATCCGCCGAAGAAACCCAAGGCTGGACCTAAGCCTGAAACAGAGTGCTTCTATTGCAAGGGTATGGGTCACTGGAAGCGCAATTGCCCCAAGTATCTGGCAGATAAGAAGGCGGGCAAAGAAAAATCAGGTATATTTGATATACATGTTATTGATGTGTACTTAACTAGCTCTCGTAGTAGTGCCTGGGTATTTGATACTGGTTCTGTTGCTCATATTTGCAACTCGAAGCAGGAACTGCGGAATAGGCGAAGGCTGGCGAAAGACGAAGTGACGATGCGCGTAGGAAATGGTTCCAAGGTTGATGCAATCGCCGTCGGCACAGTGTCACTTCAGCTACCATCAGGATTAGTGATGAACTTAAATCATTGTTACTTAGTGCCTGCGTTGAGCATGAACATTATATCTGGATCTTGTTTATTGCGAGACGGTTACTCTTTTAAGTCTGAGAATAATGGTTGTTCTATTTCTATGAGTAACATCTTTTATGGTCATGCACCGAATGTGAGAGGATTGTTCATATTGAATCTTGATAGCGATACGCATATACATAACATTGAGACCAAAAGAGTTAGAGTAAACAATGATAGCACCGTATTTTTGTGGCACTGCCGTTTAGGTCATATTGTTGTAAAGCGCATGAAGAAACTCCATGCTGATCGACTTTTGGAGTCACTTGACTTCGATTCACTTGACACGTGCGAACCATGCCTCATGGGCAAGATGACTAAAACTCCGTTCTCCGGAACAATGGAACGTGCAAGTGACTTGTTGGAAATCATACATACCGATGTGTGTGGTCCAATGAGCGTAGAGGCACGCGGCGGATATCGTTATTTCCTCACCTTCACTGACGATTTAAGTAGATATGGTTATGTCTACTTGATGAAGCACAAGTCTGAAACATTTGAAAAGTTCAAGCAATTTCAGAGTGAAGTGGAAAATCATCGTAACAAGAAGATCAAGTTCCTACGGTCTGATCGTGGGGGTGAATATCTGAGTTTCGAGTTTGGTGCTCACTTAAGACAATGTGGAATTGTTTCGCAGTTAACACTGCCTGGAACACCACAGCGTAATGGTGTGTCCGAACGTCGTAATCGTACTTTATTAGAAATGGTGCAATCTATGATGTCTCTTACTGATTTGCCGTTATCATTTTGGGGTTATGCATTAGAAACAGCTGCATTCACTTTAAATAGGGCACCATCAAAATCCGTTGAGACGACCCCATACGAACTGTGGTGTGGCAAAAGGCCAAAGTTGTCGTTTCTTAAAGTTTGGGGATGTGATGCTTATGTCAAAAAGCTTCAGCCTGAAAAGCTGGAACCCAAAGCGGAAAAATGCGTCTTCATAGGTTACCCAAAAGAGACAGTTGGGTACACCTTCTATCTCAAATCCGAGGGCAAAGTGTTTGTTGCTAAAAACGGAACTTTTCTCGAAAAGGAGTTTCTCTCGAGAGAATTGAATGGGAGGAAGATAGAACTTGACGAGGTTGTCGAACCTCTCATCCCTCTGGATGGTGGCGCAGGGCAAGGGGAAACCTCTGTCGTTGCGACGCCAGTTGAGGAGGAAGTTAATGATGATGATCATGAAACTCCAGTTCAAGTTTCTGTTGAACCACGCAGGTCGACGAGATCACGCGCTGCTCCAGAGTGGTACGGTAATCCCGTCTTGTCAATCATGTTGTTAGACAACAATGAACCTTCAAATTATGAGGAAGCAATGGTGGGCCCAGATTCCAACAAATGGCTAGAAGCCATGAAATCCGAGATAGGATCCATGTATGAGAACAAAGTGTGGACTTTGGAGATACTGCCTGAGGGCCGCAAGGCTATTCAGAACAAATGAATTTTTAAGAAGAAGACGGACGCTGACGGTCATGTGACCATTTATAAAGCTCGACTTGTGGCAAAGGGTTTTTCACAAGTTCCAGGAGTTGACTACGATGAGACTTTCTCACCCGTAGCGATGCTTAAGTCCGTCAGAATCATGTTAGCAATAGCTGCATTTTTCGATTATGAAATCTGGCAGATGCATGTCAAAACGGCGTTCCTTAACGGTTTACTTAAGGAAGAGTTGTATATGATGCAACCCGAAGGTTTTGTCGATCCTAAAAATGCTGACAAAGTGTGCAAGCTCCAGCGATCCATTTATGGACTGGTGCAAGCATCTCGGAGTTGGAACAAACGCTTTGATGAGGTGATCAAAGCATTTGGGTTTATACAAGTGGTTGGAGAATCTTGTATTTACAAGAAAGTGAGTGGGAACTCTGTGGCGTTTCTAATATTGTATGTGGATGACATATTACTGATTGGAAACAACGTAGAGCTTTTGGAGAGCATAAAAGGTTACTTGAATAAAAGTTTCTCTATGAAGGACCTAGGAGAAGCTGCTTACATTCTAGGCATTAAGATCTATAGGGATAGATCAAAACGCCTGATAGGACTTTCACAAAGCACATACCTTGATAAAGTTTTGAAGAGGTTCAAAATGGAACAGTCCAAGAAAGGGTTCTTGCCAGTGTTACAAGGTACGAGATTGAGTAAGACTCAGTGCCCAGCAACTGATGAAGATAGAGAGCATATGCGCTCCGTCCCCTATGCTTCAGCCATAGGTTCTATCATGTATGCGATGCTGTGCACTAGACCGGATGTTAGCCTGGCCATAAGTATGGCAGGTAGGTTCCAGAGTAATCCAGGAGTGGATCACTGGACAGCGGTCAAGAATATCCTAAAGTACCTGAAAAGGACTAAGGAGATGTTTCTCGTGTATGGAGGTGACGAAGAGCTCGCCGTAAAAGGTTACGTCGATGCAAGCTTTGACACAGATCCGGCGACTCTAAGTCGCAAACCGGATACGTATTTATTCTTAATGGGGGTGCAGTAAGCTGGTGCAGTTCCAAGCACGTCGTAGCAGATTCTACATGTGAAGCGGAGTACATGGCTGCCTCGGAGGAGGCTAAGGAGGGTGTCTGGATGAAGCAGTTCATGACGGATCTTGGAGTGGTGCCAAGTGCACTGGATCCAATAACCTTGTTCTGTGACAACACTGGTGCCATTTCCTTAGCAAAGGAACCAAGGTTTCACAAGAAGACCAGACACATCAAACAACGCTTCAACCTCATCCGCGACTACGTCGAGGAGGAGGACGTGAATATATGCAAAGTGCACACGGATCTGAATGTAGCAGACCCGCTGACTAAACCTCTTCCACGGCCAAAACATGATCGACACCAGAACTGTATGGGTGTTAGATTTATTACAATGTAAATCACATGGTGATGTGAGGGCTAGATTATTGACTCTAGTGCAAGTGGGAGACTGTTGGAATTATGCCCTAGAGGCAATAATAAATGTATAGTTATTATTATAATTCCTGTATCAAGATAATAGTTTATTATCCATGCTATAATTGTATTGAATGAAGACTCATTTACATGTGTGGATACATAGACAAAACACCGTCCCTAGCATGCCTCTAGTTGGCTAGCCAGTTGATCGATGATAGTCAGTGTCTTCTATTTATGAACAAGGTGTTGTTGCTTGATAACTGGATCACGTCATTGGGAGAATCACGTGATGGACTAGACCCAAACTAATAGATGTAGCATGTTGATCGTGTCATTTTGTTGCTACTGTTTTCTGCGTGTCAAGTATTTATTTCTATGACCATGAGATCATATAACTCACTGACACCGGAGGAATGCTTTGTGTGTATCAAACGTCGCAACGTAACTGGGTGACTATAAAGATGCTCTACAGGTATCTCCGAAGGTGTTGGTTGAGTTAGTATGGATCAAGACTGGGATTTGTCACTCCGTGTGACGGAGAGGTATCTCGGGGCCCACTCGGTAATACAACATCACACACAAGCCTTGCAAGCAATGTAACTTAGTGTAAGTTGCGGGATCTTGTATTACGGAACGAGTAAAGAGACTTGCCGGTAAACGAGATTGAAATAGGTATGCGGATACTGACGATCGAATCTCGGGACAATATATCACATCACATCACAATCATACCCTGCAAAAACAAGTTAGACGTCCTCTAATTTTGTTGTTGCAAGTTTTACGTGGTGACCAAGGGTATCTAGTAGGATCGCATCTTACTTACGCAAACACCACAACGGAGATATATGAGTTGCTATTTAACCTCATCCAAGGACCTCCTCGGTCAAATCCGATTCAACTAAAGTTGGAGAAACCGTCACTTGCCAGTCATCTTTGAGCAAAGGGGGCGCTCGTAACGATGAAACCAGTCTCTCGTAAGCGTACGAGTAATGTCGGTCCAAGCCGCTTCAATCCAACAATACCGCGGAATCAAGAAAAAGACTAAGGAGGGCAGCAAAATGCACATCACCGCCCACAAAACCTTTTGTGTTCTACTCGAGAAGACATCTACGCAGGAACCTAGCTCATGATGCCACTGTTGGGGAACGTCGCATGGGAAACAAAAATTTTCGTACGCGCACGAAGACCTATCATGGTGATGTCCATCTACGAGAGGGGATGAGTGATCTACGTACCCTCGTAGATCGTACAACAGAAGCGTTAGGGAACGCGGTTCATGTAGTGGAACGTCCTCACGTCCCTCGATCCGCCCCGCGAACAATCCCGCGATCAGTCTCACGATCTAGTTCCGAACGGACGTCACCTCCGCGTTCAGCACACGTACAGCTCGACGATGATCTCGGCCTTCTTGATCCAGCAAGAGAGACGGAGAGGTAGAAGAGTTCTCCGGCAGCGTGATGGCGCTCCGGAGGTTGGTGATGATCTTGTCTCAGCAGGGCTCCGCCCGAGCTCCGCAGAAACGCGATCTAGAGGAAAAACTATGGAGATATGTGGTCGGGCAGCCGTGAGAAAGTTGTCTCGAATCTGCCCTAAAAGCCCCATATATATAGGAGGAGGGAGGGGGACCTTGCCTTGGGGTCCAAGGGACTCCCAAGGGGTCGGCCGAGCCAAGGGGGGGAGGACTCCCCCCCCCCAAACCGAGTTGGACTTGGTTTGGTGGGAGGAGTCCCCCTCCCTTCCCACTTCTTCCCCCTTTTTTTTCTTTTCCTTTGATTTTCTTATCTTGGCGCATAGGCTCCCTTGGGGCTGTCCCAACAGCCCACTAAGGGCTGGTGTGTCCCCCAAAAGCCTATGGGCTTCCCCGGAGTGGGTTGCCCCCCTCCGGTGAACTCCCGGAACCCATTCGTCATTCCCGGTACATTCCCGGTAACTCCAAAAACCTTTCGGTAATCAAATGAGGTCATCCTATATATCAATCTTCGTTTCCGGACCATTCCGGAAACCCTCGTGACGTCCATGATCTCATCCGGGACTCCGAACAACATTCGGTAACCAACCATATAACTCAAATACGCATAAAACAACGTCGAACCTTAAGTGTGCAGACCCTGCGGGTTCGAGAACTATGTAGACATGACCCGAGAGACTCCTCGGTCAATATCCAACAGCGGGACCTGGATGCCCATATTGGATCCTACATATTCTACGAAGATCTTATCGTTTGAACCTCAGTGCCAAGGATTCGTATAATCCCGTATGTCATTCCCTTTGTCCTTCGGTATGTTACTTTCCCGAGATTCGATCGTCAGTATCCGCATACCTATTTCAATCTCGTTTACCGGCAAGTCTCTTTACTCGTTCCGTAATACAAGATCCCGCAACTTACACTAAGTTACATTGCTTGCAAGGCTTGTGTGTGATGTTGTATTACCGAGTGGGCCCCGAGATACCTCTCCGTCACACGGAGTGACAAATCCCAGTCTTGATCCATACTAACTCAACCAACACCTTCGGAGATACCTGTAGAGCATCTTTATAGTCAGCCAGTTACGTTGCGACGTTTGATACACACAAAGCATTCCTCCGGTGTCAGTGAGTTATATGATCTCATGGTCATAGAAATAAATACTTGACACGCAGAAAACAGTAGCAACAAAATGACACGATCAACATGCTACGTCTATTAGTTTGGGTCTAGTCCATCACGTGATTCTCCCAATGACGTGATCCAGTTATCAAGCAACAACACCTTGTTCATAATCAGAAGACACTGACTATCATCGATCAACTGGCTAGCCAACTAGAGGCATGCTAGGGACGGTGTTTTGTCTATGTATCCACACATGTAAATGAGTCTTCATTCAATACAATTATAGCATGGATAATAAACTATTATCTTGATACAGGAATTATAATAATAACTATACATTTATTATTGCCTCTAGGGCATAATTCCAACACCGCATACCGGGCATGCGTTCAAATCCTCGTACGCACCGCGGTAGAGGATGCAGTCATTAGGGCATCCATGTATCTTCTGCACCTCCAATCCTAGAGGGCATACGACCTTCTTTGCTGCGTACGTACTGTCGGGCAATTCATTATCCTTTCGAAGCTTCTTCCTCAATATTTTCAGTAGCTTCTAAAATCCTTTATCAGGCACAACATTCTCTGCCTTCCACTGCAGCAATTCCAGTACGGTACCCAGCTTTGTGTTGCCATCTTCACAATTGGGGTACAACTTTTTTTTGTAATCCTCTAACATGCGATCGAACTTCAGCTTCTCCTTTTGACTTTCGCATTGCGTCCTTGCATCGACAATGACCCGGCGGAGATCATCATCGAGCACATCATCTGGTTTCTCTTGATCTCCAGCAGCTTCCCCCGTTGCAGCATCATCGGGCACATCATCTGGTCCTCTTGATCTTCAGCAGCTCCCCCCGTTGTAGCATCACCGTATTTAGGGGGCACATAGTAATCATCGTCCTCTTCTTCTTCGCCGTCTTCCATCATAACCCCTATTTCTCCGTGCCTCGTCCAAACATTATAGTGTGGCATGAAACCCTCGTAAATCAGGTGGGTGTGAAGGATTTTCCGGTCAGAGTAAGACTTCGTATTGCCACATTTACTGCATGGACAACACATAAAACCATTCTGCTTGTTTGCCTCAGCCACTTCGAGAAAAATATGCACGCCCTTAATGTACTCGGAGGTGTATCTGTCACCATACATCCATTGCCGGTTCATCTGCGTGCATTGCATATAATTATGTGTGTCAAAATTAACAAAATCAGACAAATATCTATCTAAATTAAGAAAATCAAACAAGTATCATAAAGAAGATAAGAACAAGAGGCTCACCACGGTGGTGCCGGCGACGAGATCGGCGCGGGCGATCAACGGCGGTGAAAACGGGGACGGGGCGTGACAGACCCCTAAATCTAGAAAAATCTCGAAAAAATGGAGCTCCTAGGTCGAGCTTCGAGAGGAGAAAGCTTAACTAGTGTGGCTCGGGAATTTCATCGAACACCTCATGTGCATAGGAGGTGAACTAGAAACATCACCGGATTGAAAAAACAAAGCACTGTGGAGTGCTCTGCCGCGGCGGTGGGTATATATAGGCAAGTTATTTGTCCCGGTTCGTGGCATGAACCGGGACTAAAGCCACCCCTTCTGTCCCGGTTCATGCCATGAATCGGGACCAATGGTTGTGGGCCAGCAGCGAGGACCATTGGTCCCGGATCGTGGCTCGAACCGGGACAAATCACTAGTAGAAAACAGGGCTATCGTTCGGCCCTGGTCAACCCATTAGTCCCGGTTCTTCAAGAACCGGGATCAATGGGAGGGGGGGGTATTAGACCCGGTTCGTGAGCCCAGGGGGCCGGCCGAGGCCTCGTGGGCATTGGTCCCGGTTCGTGTAGAACCATTTGTCCCGGTTCGAGCCACGAACTGGGACCAATGGTCCTCGCTGCTAGCCCACAACCATTGGTCTCGGTTCGTGGCTTGAACCGGGACAGACGGGTTGGCTTTAGTCCCGGTTCATGCCATGAACCAGGACAAACAACTTGCCTACATATACCCACCGCCGCGGCAGAGCACTCCACAGTGCTCTGTTTTTGTCAAGCCGGCGAGGGGAGGGCATTTGGGTGCTCTAGTTCACCTCCTATGCACATGAGGTGTTTGATGAAATGCCCGAGCCACACTAGTTAAGCTTTCTCCTCTCGAAACTCGACCTCCGAGCTCCATTTTCAATGAGATTTGTTCCGATTTAGTGGTCCGTCACGCCCCGTCCCCGCCCCGTCTTCACCGCCGTCGATTGCCCACGCCGATCTCGTCGCCGGCACCACCGTGGTGAGCCTCTTGTTCTTATCTTCTTTCTCAAAGAAAAAAATTCTGACTTCAGATAGATACTTGTCTAATTTTCTTACTTTTATTATTCCTTGTTATTATATAGTGCGATGGTTTTGGTATCCGCCCCCGTCGGCCCTCGTCCTGTCTATGATTCAGATGTGGTATATATTATCTTTTCATAACTATTTGGTTCATTTATTGTTTATGACAATTATGCCGACCAATGTGACATAGATTTTATTTATCTAGGAGGTTGTTGAACCGGAAATTCCAACCGACCCTATTGTCAAGAGGTTAAATTTAGTTGAAGAAGAAAACAATTACTTGAAGGAAAAAATAAGAAAAATTGAGGAGGATAAGATGATATTGGAGTTGCATGTTGCGGATGTCGTCGATGATTACAAGATCAAGATGGATGCAATGCGGTTGAAGATTAAAAAGATTAGAAAATATGCCATTCATACCAAGGCTTGGTATCATTATGCAGTTGGATCAGTTGTTACCTTGGTTGTGGTTATGATCGCATTTGTTTTTGCATTGAAATGTTTTACATAATTTCAATGTATGGTTTAATTAGATGCTTTGGAGAGCTATATGTTGTTCAATGAGAACTATGTATGTACTTTTGTTTTAATGCTCTCGAGAACTATGTATGTACTTTGGTTTCAGAGTTCATTTCAAATGCTTTTCAACTTCATTGTCTTACAGCTTTGAATGGTGCATTTTGAAGACAGAAAAACAAGGGAGTTTAAATAAGTTCAAAAAAATTGAAATCACTTTGTAACAGAGGAGTTTCGGTATGAAACCCTGATACTTCGAAAGAGATTGTTCGTTTTGTACACGAAGTGCATCCAGTTTTTGCCGTAAGCCTCTCTACTTTCTTGCACATGCTATGTGGGTGAAATGATGATACCATGCCAACTTGGAACCTTTTCAGAGTTCATTTCAAATGCTTTTCAATTTCATGGTCTTATAGCTCAAAATAATAAGTAAATGCATGAAAAATAACAAATGAAGTCAGAAAGGGTTGTAAATTGATGATGTGACTTTGAATAGTGCATTTTGAACAAAGAAAAACAAGGGGGTTCAAATAAGTTCAAAAAAATTGAAATCCCTTTGTAACAGACGATTTTCCGTATGAAATCCTGATACTTCGAAGGAGATTGTCTGTTTTGTACACAAAGTGCATCCAGTTTTTGCCGTAAACCTCTCTACTTTCTTGCACATGCTATATGGGTGAAATGATGATACCATGCCAACTTAGAACCTTTTCAGAGTTCATTTCAAATGCTTTTCAATTTCATGGTCTTATAGCTCAAAATAATCAGTAAATGCATGAAAAATAACAAATGAAGTCAGAAAGGGTTGTAAATTGATGATGTGGCTTTGAATGGTGCATTTTGAACACAGAAAAACAAGGGGGTTCAAATAAGTTCAAAAAAATTGAAATCCCTTTGTAACACACGAGTTTCCGTATGAAACCCTCATACTTCGAAGGAGATTGTCTGTTTTGTACACGAAGTACATCCAGTTTTTGCCGTAAGCCTCTCTACTTTCTTGCACATGCTATGTGGGTGAAATGAAGATACCATGCCAACTTGGAACCTTTTCGGAGTTCATTTCAAATGCTTTTCAATTTCATGGTCTTATAGCTCAAAATAATCAGTAAATGCATGAAAAATAACAAATGAAGTCAGAAAGGGTTGTAAATTGATGATGTGGCTTTGAATGGTGCATTTTGAACACAGAAAAAACAAGTGGTTCAAATAAGTTCAAAAAAATTGAAATCCCTTTGTAAGAGACGAGTTTCCGTATGAAACCCTCATACTTCGAAGCAGATTGTCTGTTTTGTACATGAAGTGCATCTAGTTTTTGCCGTAAGCCTCTCTACTTTCTTGCACATGCTATGTGGGTGAAATGAGGATACCATGCCAACTTGGAACCTTTTCAGAGTTCATTTCAAATGCTTTTCAATTTCATGGTCTTATAGCTAAAAAAAATCAGTAAATGCATGACAAATAACAAATGAAGTAAAAAACAAAATAAAATAAAATAAATAAGTAATTTCAAACAAAATAATATAAACTTTAATAAAGTAGATAAGTAGAAACAATTTTTTTTAATAACATAAATAAAATTTTTGAAACTAAAATTATCAAAGTATTTTCTGTTCAAAACATTATAAGCAACTTCTAGTATTATTGAAACTAAAATTATATAAAATTCATGCAATTAAAATTATCAAAGTATTTTCTGTTCAAAATCACTAAAAGCAAAAATAATTTTCATAAAGAACTTTTTTGTTAGAAACTTTAATAGCAAAAAGAATTATCATAAAACAAAACTAATAAAAAATTATAAACAAAATAAAATAAAATAAATAAGTATTTTGTTGTAAGTAGAAACAAAACAAAATAAATAAAGCAAAAAAGAAAACAAAAAAACTGGGAAAAAATAAAAAAATTTGCCATCAACTAGGCCACCACGACCTGAATACGACTAAAAACCCATCCATGGGCCAGGATTCAGGCCCGCGGTAGGCTCAAAAGGCCCATCACGCAAAGCTGTAGCAAGTAGGCCCGTAAGCCTACAGTGGAGAGGAGCTCGAGAGGGGTGCGGCAGTGGGGCTTATAAACCACTGCAGGCCCCTCTCAACTAGCGAGGTGGGACTAAACTTTGGCCGCGACGCGGGCAGCACAGGGGCCTTTGGTCCCGGTTGGTGGCACCAACCGAGACTAAAGGGGGTGCATTGGTACCGGTTCGTGGCACCAACCGGGACCAAAGGCCGCCGCTTCCCGCCCTTTGGGCTGCTGAAAAGTGACCTTTAGTCCCAGTTGGTGCCACCAACCGGGACCAAAGGCCGCCGCTTCCCGCCCTTTGGGCTGTTGAAAAGTGACCTTTGATCCCGGTTGGTGGCACCAACCGGGACTAAAGGGGCATTTGTACCGGTTGGTGGCACCAACCGGTACCAATGGCTTTGCTATATAAGCGAGCACTTGTGAAAATTTCGTCAGTTCTTCGATCCCTCCCACGACGCCGCCAGGCTGCCCGAGCTTGCCGTGCCTTTGCCGCGCCCCCGACCACGCCGCCTTTGCCCGGCCCGACCACGCCGTCGTCGCCCCTGCCCCCCGACCACGCCGCGCGCCCTCACCGTGCCTGTACCGCGCCCCTACCCGCCCCGTCGACGCCGTCGCCGCCCTTTCCCCCGTCGATCGCCATCGCCCCTGCCCCGACCACGCCGCCGTCGCCCCTGCCCCGACCACGCCGTCGTCGTCGCCCTCTACACCGACGCCGGCGCTGTGCCTCTGCCCCTGCCCCAACCACGCCGCACCTCTCCTTGGTCAGGCCTGCGCCGCCCACCCTGTCCTCTCCTTTGTTTTTAGATTATATGATGTTTTTTCCAAATTATGTGTATATGTGTGAGCATATGTATGTGTATATATGTGATTATATGTCCTTTTTTTAGATTTTTTGTTCATATAAATGATGATTTGTTTTTATCATTTTTATAAAAATGTATATATGTATGTATGTTCTCTGTGCATATAAAAGTTAGATTTTTAGTACATTTGGGTACATTTTAGGTTAGTTTTATCTATATATGTTCTCTGATTTACTACATTTTAGGTTAGTTTCATTTTTAGAAAAGTTTTATATATTTAGGAAAAGAAGGAAGAGAAGGAAGAAGGAAGAAGAAGAAAAAGTTTTATATATGCAAAAGTTACATTTTTAGAAAAGTATTATATATAGTTAGGCACATAACGAAGAAGAAGAAAAAGAATGAGAGGAGAAAAGGAAAATAAGAAGAGGAAGAAAGGAGAAGAAGAGGAGAGGAAGAAGAGGAGAAATAAACAAGAGGAAAAAATAAGTAAAAGAAGAGGAGAAGAAGAAAGGAATAGAGGAGAAAGAAGAAAAAAAAATAGAAATTTCATTTCTATTTTTTTTTCTTCTTTCTCCTCTATTCCTTTCTTCTTCTTCATTTCTATTTTTTTTTCTTCTTTCTCCTCTATTCCTTTCTTCTTCTCCTTTTTTTTCTTCGATTGCTTCTCTTCTATTCCTTTCTTCTTCTCCTCTTTTTATTTCTTCTTTTTTGTTCTTATTTTTTATCGGGTATGTCGTTGTCGATATACCCCCTCCCGATCGAACTTCAACACGAGGGGGGGTACCGATATACCCCCTCCCCGATAACATTATTTTCCCATGTATATGTATGTCGCGTCGTTGTCGATATAACCCCCCTCCCGGATAACTTCGACATGAGGGGCGGTCGATATATATACCCACTCTCGACCGTGATAACTTATACCACGGGAGCACCCCCTCGGTCCTCTCGCTCGACCAAAACTCTCGAGGACACCCAAACCCTAGAGAAAAAACGATGTTGGTCTCCTACCCCCTCCCGCCGCGCCCCTACCCGACAAACTCTCTCGAGGCCACCCCAATTTACCAAGTTAAAAGAGCGTTGTCGTCGAGGCCACCCCAAACCCTTGAAACGTTGTGTCGAGGGCACCACAAACCCTTGAAGCGTTGTCTAGGCCACCCCAAACCCTAGAGAAGCAGCGTCGAGGCCACTAGCATGATTCCTTATTGTGATTAGCTAGCTAGTTCTACGTTTGCCACTAATATACATCCATCTGTACCATGTTTGAATAATAATTGACATGTTGTAAATATTTGCAGAAACTATGGATCACTCCCAAGACGAAGCAACATAAGTGATGTTGGGGGAGATAATCGCACAAGGAAGTGATGTCATTGCGTCGTTTCTCTATGACACCGATGGTCAGGAAGGACCGGGTGAAGAAGAGGGCTATGTTCATGATGGCTCCGGTGACCCATTAATGCCGGTACAAGAAGAGGGCTATGTTCATGATGGCTCCGGTGACCCAGTGGAGGTATAAGAAGGAGACCGTGATGACGGCTCCGGTGACCGAACCGAGTCCCGCCGGGTATATATATATATATATTAGTTAAGCCCGTGTTGACTAGTTAATTGATGCATTCATTGTTTTCATATGTACACATATTAATTAAATCTCGTCTTTCTTCTTTTTTCTCTAGCCCTCCGGATCGAGCTCAACTTCGGTAAAGAAACGAGGCCCGAAGAAAAAGTTGCGCTCGGATGAAAGGTTTGATATCACGGCAATCGCGCGCGATGGCAAGCCGATTGAACCCATCCGGACAAGGGATGCATTTCGTGCTCAGTGCGGGGTTCTTGTAAGCGACTAGATCCCGATCAGTATCCAGCAATGGTTAAAGCCAAAGAAGGAAGATCTTTCGACAACGCTTAAGGCAAATTTCACCCTACCGCCAGAGGAGGATCCAAAGAAGTCAGTTAAAGAGGAATAGATCAAGTCTCATGCTCTTAAGAAGATGGCAGAACTATTCAGGAGGTGGAAGAATGAGTTGAAAACGTTTGTCGACAAAGAAGAGACACCAGAATTCACCGGCCGGTTTGAGAAGATCAGAGATCAATGGCCCGCATTTGTGGCCCACAAGACATCGGAAAAGAGTAAGAAGATGTCAGTGACAAACAAGAAAAATGCTGTGAAGAAGAAGCATCACCATCGCACGGGGTCAGGTGGTTACCTCAAAAGCCCGACCTTTGTGGGACAAGGCTGAGAATGACCTGATTGCTAAAGGGGTCGAACCAGAGTCATTGAAATGGCCAGACCGTTGCCGGACTTGGTTCTTCGGGGTTGGCGGAACCTTGGAGCCTCTATCAGGGAAGTGCGTTTGGACGGACGAGCAACTGCGAATAACCATCACGAAGCTTCGGCACTATATCGCCGCAGCACAGGAAGGGACGTTCGTTCCAGACAGAGAGAAGGACGAGCTTACAATGGCCCTCGGGAATCCTGAGCACCCTGGACGGACACGAGGCAGGCCAGGCTCCCTTCCGTGGAACGCTGGGTTTCCGGACGCAGGGGGTTACAAAACCCATGAGAGGAGGAAGAAAGTGGAGCATAGCCAACTGCAGGCGCTGCACCAAAGGGTACAATGGCTAGAGGAACGAGAAGCAGATCGCAGCAAACGACCTGCCGAAGCTTTCCCTAAAGCTACCCTGCCATCTCAGCAGAGAAGCAGCGTGGCTTCCACCGAGCAGACTCAGCAGCTGGAGCCTATCTTCACGGGCTACCCCGTGGATGCTATCACAGAGTCTCAATATTGCCACCTTATGACGCGATGGATCACATTGAAAGTCAAGGCGGCTGTTGGCTCTGTTATACCTAATGAACCTGGCTCAACCTACCACGACCAGCCGATTCCAGAAGGATATGCTAGGGTGATGGTGGATCAAATAACGGACGGATTTGAGGACCTTGAGCTTGACCACCCTACGGGTGAAGGGGAGATTCGGCTGGGTTCTTCTATGAAGACTCCATGCCTATGGCAGAAGGAGCTAATCAACCTTCCGAACTGGACGCCTCCGCCTCCTCCTCCTCCTCTGGCGAGTCAGGGCACTCCGCCTCCTCCTCCACCTCCTCCGCCGAGTGATCAGGGCACTCGGCCTCCGTGTCCGGCGCGTGGCGGCACTCCGCCTCCTTCTCTGCCTGCGCCGGCGCGCCCGAGCAGCCAGCTGCCTCCTCCTTCTCCGCCTCGTCAACAAGGGCGGAAGAGACCAACGACCGCTCCGGCTCCTCCGGTGCGCCATCCTTATCCTTCGCCTCGTAAGAAAGGAAAGACAGCCGCAGCCGCTCCGTCTGCTCCGGCGTCTAGCAGTATAGCCAAAGGCAGGCAATACAGATACGGTCCTTCTCTAAAGACTCCAGAGAAGTTACCATACGAGAGGAGCCAGGAGGAAATCACGAAAATCGTGGAAGCCGAAGTGAAGAACTTCTTTGAAGGGGTGAAAGCAAAAAAACGTCCACCTCCGGAGGAGAAGATAGATCCGGTCAAAGCAAAGCATGCTATGGCTACCCTGAAGAAACCACCAAAGTCTCTGGCGAAAGGCAACTATGAGAGCATTATTAGAAAGTCATTTATCGGAGCGGAGCGGTCGGGAATTACTATCAGTGATCAAAGGTTAGCAAAACTACGAGCTGGGAGAAAAGTTGCCCAACTCGGCGAACAAGCGAACCAATCGTTCCCCCCGCTCCAGGTGTCTAGCATTGTCGCGAATCATCCGGGCGGGATGGTGCCCGGTTATAACGATCTTGGAGATTACCTTCCCGACGATGCACATTTTGATTTCTTGGAGGTGGACGAACACAGATATGTGTACGGGAAGCCTCTCGTCAAAGATGAAAAATCTCTAACAACGATGATGCGAAGATTCCATGATTGGTATATGAAAACCTGCAGAGAGTCTGAGGGGAGGAATATTTTGACGCTCAGAGTTAAAGAGGAGCATGACCTCGTTGGAATTGATCTGTTGAATGTTCCATTTGAGGAGTTCTTCAAGTTTTTCAATCTAAAGGCCCTCGATAAGTCAATGATCACTTGCTACTACCTGTAAGTAGTACTGCTCCTGTCATTAAGTCTCTATATATAGGTCTCTTTCATTGCATGTATCTTTAATTATTCTCACTATATTATGCACATTGAAGATCGCCGAATTGAAGAAAACACAAATTGGTGATATTGGGTTCATTAACACAAATCTCATAGATGCATATATGGTTAAATTTCATGCCAAAGATACCGAGGCCAAGCTGCTACAATCATTTATATAAAATCAAAACAAAGCTATAATACTCTTCCCTTACAACTTCGAGTGAGTGTTACTGTCTTGTGCATATTCGGTTTCCCTTATTAGTCGAGGTTATAGTATTGTAATTGATGAGTTATGCATGCGTGCGAGGGTTCCACTATATTCTCCTAGAGATTACGCTTGAGCAGGGACTAGTAACCATCTTAGACTCGAGATGAAAAGATCCCAAGAAGTACGCGGACATGACTGAAATTCTAGATAAGTAAGTTAAATCTATCATTATCGCACCATATCGGCAACTTCAATTTGTTCATTTCCTGATATCAAGTAATTGTTTTCTTTGTCTGACAGGGTTTGGAGTAAATTCACCTCAAAAACTCCGGGACTGCCAAAGAAGCTGCAGTTTAGACACCCGAAAGTAAGTACTATAGTAGCACATATGTTCCACGCATCTCCTAGTGATTCAAGCGCTAGTTTCATCAATACCATTTAGCATGCTTGCTAATTATCAGTTTGATTGACCTCTATTTCTTGTAAAGTGGTTGTGGCACGAAGAAGGGACTAATTACTGTGGATACTACATTTGCGAGTCGATCCGCCACACGACCTGTGAGCGGGGCTACTCCGAGAAACAATATGAAGTGCGTAAATAATTATATTCACAATTTTATTTTATTACCATCAGTTTCATTTATTCATATATATGTATTGACCCCCTTCTTCAAATTAGATATTTCGGATGCGAGATGAACTCCTAGCACCAGATCGTATGCGAGGAATTCAAGAGGAATTGGCGGCATTCTTTCTTGACCACGTGATCGCTAAAGACGGAGAATACAATGTGGACCCTGCAAGGTTCAATTTTAATTAGGAGATTATATTGTAAAAGATACTTATATTGTATATATGTAGCCAGTAGCGTCGGATAGATATACGAGAACTTGTTGTTCGACCAATCTCTCAGAGAAGGAGAGGTGGTCGATATCACTTCTCTTTGTATGCATCTGTTCATGACGATCTTCTATTTCCTTCGTTTGCTTAACTAGCTAGCGTGTCTAGTCCTCTCTATACGTATAGTACGTAGCGTCGACCAAGCACGGAGATAAGAAAGGACACTTCTCTCTATTAATTAGCATGCTAACACAATATATGAAACACCTAAACTAACCCCCCAAAACCCCCAAAACCATCCCCCCTTTGAAAAAAAACAAAAACCCCAGCACCTAAGATGCTGACGCGTGGATGCATATTGGTCCCGCTTGGTTCCACCAACCGAGACCAAAGGGCATCCTGCCTGGGCTCGCTGCACCGGCCACGTGGAGGCCCATCTGTCCCGGTTTATGCAAGAACCGGTATTAAAGGTTTAGGGCATTAGTACCGACACTTTAGTCTCGGTTCAAAAACCGGGACAAATGGCCCTCACGAACCGGGACAATAGGTCCTTTTTCTACTAGTGAATGGTTCTACACGAACCGGGACCAATGCCCACGAGGCCCCGGCCGGCCCCCTGGGCTCACGAACCGGGTCTAATACCCCCCATTGGCCCCGGTTGTTGAAGAACCGGGACTAATGGGCTAGCCAGGGCCGAACGATAGCCATGTTTTCTACTAGTGAGAGGCTTACTAGGGACTTTGTTTTGTCTATATATCCACACACACATTTATGTTTTCATTCAATACAATTATAGCATGGATAATACATGATTATATTGAAACAGGAAATATAATAATAACTATTTTATCATTGCCTCTAGGTCATATTTCCAACATGGGCAAGGATCAAAAGTTCACGATCACAGAACTCTGGAACGATGGCCTACCGATTGAACCCAAGCGGACCAGGGAAACATTTTCGGCTCAGTGCAGAGCTATTGTCAGGGACAACATCCCGATCAACATCAAGCAATGGAATAAGCCTAAGGGCGGCAACGTCCCTGAAGGTGATTATGTCATCGATAGGCTGAAAGATGATCTTTGGACCGCATTGAAGGAAAATTTCACCCTACCGCCAGAGGAGGATCTGAATAAGCCAGTTATAGAGCCATTGGTCAAGGCGTGTGCTCTTAAGAAGATGGCAGAACTATTCAGGAGGTGGAAAAAAGATTTGAAAGCAAAGTATGTCAATCAAGGGAAGACTCTAGAATTCGTCGGCCGATTTGAGAAGATGAGAGATCACCTGCCCGCATTTGTGGCCTACAAGACATTGGACAAGAGTAAGGATATGTCAGAGAGAACCAAAAACAATGCTGCAAAGAAGCAGTATCACCATCACACGGGGTCAGGTGGCTACCTCAAAGGCCGTCCGTTGTGGGACAAAGTTGAGAATGACCTGATTGCTAAAGGGGTCCAACCACAGACATGGAACTGGCCCGACCGTTCAAGGAATTGGTTCTTCGGGATTGTGGGAACTTTGGACCCTGAAACAGGGGAGTGTCGTTGTACGGACGAGCAACTTGCAACACCCATCAACAAGCTTCAGCAGTGTGTCACTGCAGCGCAGGAAGGGGCATTCTTTCCTGAAAGAGAGAAGGACGAGGTGACTCACGCCCTAGGGAATGCTGAGCACCTTGGAAAAACACAAGGCACACCAGGGTTCGTTCCGTGGAAGGTTGGGTTTCTCGACGCAGCAGGTTACAGAAGTCGGGTGAGAAATAGGAAAGCGGAGTTGAGCGACATGCAGAAGATTAATGCAAGACTACAAATTCTAGAGGAACTTGAGAGCCAGCGAGCTGCCGACCAACCATCTCAGCGGCATGAAACTGCCCCAGAATTTACCCTGCTATCTCAGTGGAGAAGCAGCGTGTCTTCAATGGAGCTCGTTCAGCCTGACTTCACGGCTCCTAGCTACCCGGTGGATACTATCATGGAGTCTCAACCTTGCGAGTTTTGACGAAATGCCGGAACCTCACTTTCAAGGCTGCTATCGGCGTTGTTGCTCCTCCTCAATCCAATGGAACTTTTCACTGCCTTCCGATTCCACGTGGCTTTGCTATTGTGATGGTGGATGAAGTAAAGGAGGGATTTGAGCAACTCGAGCTTGACCACCCTACAGGTGAAGATGAGAATAAGCTGGTTCATGCTTTGATGAGTACATGTCTATGGCTGAAGGAGTACATCAAGCTTCCAAACTGGACACCTCCTCCTCCGACGAGTGATCAGGGCACTCCTCATCCTCCTCCGGCAAGTGATTAGGGCACTCCTCATCCTCCTCCGGCGAATGATCAGGGCACGCCGGCTCCTCCAACGCATGAGGGCACTCTGCCCTCTTCTTCGGCTCCTCCTCCGGCGCGTGAGGGCACTCCGCCTCCTTCTTCGACTCCTCTTCCGGCACGTCAGAGCAGTCCACCTCCTTCTTCGGCTCATCCTCCCGCGCGTGAGGGCACTCCGCCTCCTTCTTCGACTCCTCTTCCGGCGCTTCAGAGCTGCCTGTCTCCTTCTTCGGCTCCTCCTTCGGCGCATGAGGGCACTCCGCCTCCTTCTTCGACTACTCTTCCGGCGCATCGGAGCAGTCCGCCTCCTTCTTTGGCTCCTCCTCCTGCGCGTGAGGCACTCCACCTCCTTCTTCGACTCCTCCTCCAGCGCGTCGGAGCAGTCCTCCTCCTTCGGCTCCTCCTCAAGCGCGTCATAGCAGTCCTCCTCCTTAGGCGTGTCTGAGCAGTCCTCCTCCTTCGGATCCTCCTCAGGCACGTCGAAGCAGTCCGCCTCCTCCGCAACGACAGAAGATAGATGTCATTGCCGCTTCGCCAAAAATTACACAAGTAAGAAAGATGCCGCCTCCTCCTCCTTCTCTCAAGCGGAAGACAGACTCCGCCGCTGCTCTGGCGGCTATCAGTGATGCAATGTTAGCAAAACGAAGAAGTGGGAAAACAATTTCCCAGCTCGGCCAACAGAAGAAGCAATCGTGGCCCCTGCTCAAGGTGTCTAGCGATATCATCATTGCTAATAATTCGGGGTTGCTGCCCGGTACCAATCCTGGTGATTACGTGAACGATTCAGTAATTTTTGAGATAGATGAGGTAACAAATAAAGAAACATATGAATACGTGCTCGGGAAGCCTCTCGTCAAACCTGGTCATCCTCCTCTAACACCGAGGATGCACGAGTTTCATGAGTGGTACATGAACATCTTCAGGGAGACTAGGAAAGACTCTATCTATATGAGAGTGAAAAAACATCACGATTTCATTGGAACTTCAGTGCTGCTTGTTCAATTTGAGGAGTTATTTCAATTATACAATCAACTGGCCCTCGACAAACAACTCCTGACTTCCTACTGTTTGTAAGTATTATTTCTATAGTTAAGTCTCTAGCTCAGCTCATTGCATGTATCTATAATTATCCTCACTATATATATTATGCAGATTGAAGATCGTAGAATTAAAAAAAAGCAGGAATCTTCGACGTTGGATTCATTAGCCCAGAATCGGTAAATGTATTGTCGGTACGAAATATAATCAAAGAGACCGATGTTAGGTTGCTAAAGTCGTTGCTTGCAAATCAAAAGAAAGGGGAAATACTCTTTCCTTACAACTTCAAGTGAGTGTTGATGTCTTCTCTGCATATTCGGTTTCGCTTACTCGAGGTTAAGTAAATATAATTGATGAGTTATATATGCGTGCACAGTTACCATTTTATTCTGCTATCCATTAACCTTGACGGAGCAAAAGTAACTCTCTTAGACTCGAGATGTAAAGATCCCGAGGATTATGCGGACATGATAGCAATGCTCAAGAAGTAATTTCAGTCAATACCGGGACCATACCGGTTAATTTCCTGATATCAAGTAATCATTTTCTTTGTGTGGTAGGGTTTGGAAAAAGTTCACGAAAAAGGCTCCCGGTCTAAACAAAGATTTGCAATTTACGCACCCCCAATAAGTAATACTAGCTAGTTCCGCGCATCTCTAATTAATTCAAATTTTCATCAATATATCATTACCATGCTTGCTTATCAATTTGACAAAACTCTATTCTCGTAAAGTGCATGTACCAGGTAGCCCGGACTAAAAAATGTGCATACTATGTATGCGAGTTCATTCGCCTCTCGACCTCTGGCCGGGGCATCTCTGACGAACAATTTAAAGTACGTAAATAATATTCACAATTTTATTTTATAAATTATCATCAATTGTGTTGAGTTTTGTTCATATATATGCATGTATTGACCACCTTCTTTAAATTATATCTGGAAGAAGCGGGATGAACCCCTATCAGATGATGGCATACGAGCAATTCAAGAGGAATTGGCGGGATTCTTTCTTGACCATGTTATACCTAAAGACGAAGAATACCATGTGAGCTATTTGTGATTGGATCTTAGGTAGATGATGTTAGGCATTGTAAAAGATGTTATATTAATTGTAAAAAATATTAAGGATTGTAAATGGTTTACTTCATTTTCGTATTAGCTAGCGTCATGTTCTCCCTATATGTATAGTAGCTAGCATTGACCAAGCACGGGGAAAGAGAGGACACTTGTTTCTATGAGCTAGCTAACACAATATGAAATCACTAAATTAACCCTCCAACCCCCCCTCCCCCCTTTAAAAAAACCCAGCTCCGGCCAGATGTTGACGTGTGGATGCCATGTTGTCCCGGTTGGTGTGACCAACCGGGACTAAAGGCCCTCCTGCCCGGGCTTCCCGCAGCGGCCACGTGGAGACCATTCGGTCCTGGTTCGTAAGCGAAACGAGACTAAAACTTTTGGGCTTTAGTCCCAGTTCAAGAACCGGGGCTAATGGGCCTCTAGAACCGGGACAAATGGGCCATTTTCTATTAGTGGATGCGCGACCTCGGGGTCGGTGTGTGGGTTGTTCTCGTATCGGTTTTCCGTCAGTTTTCCTTATTAACTAGCCAATTCTTCTTCTTCTATATGAAAAGGCATAGCTCCTGCTAGTTCCTAAAAAAAGTATTGGACATCACATAAGTACTATATTGCA
This sequence comes from Hordeum vulgare subsp. vulgare, assembly GCF_904849725.1. Lineage (NCBI taxonomy): Eukaryota > Viridiplantae > Streptophyta > Magnoliopsida > Poales > Poaceae > Hordeum > Hordeum vulgare. The sequence continues at coordinate 661,501,734 of NC_058519.1, read as the reverse complement.
CTAAATACAATATATATTCGATGTACTTCTTGTGAGCTGGGCTGCTGAACATTTTCCACTTCTCAATACTGAATGTTCAATGCAGATCTTAATATATATCCTTCAAAATTTCTATGCTGGACTGATGAGACCAACAAGTGTTGATGCTGCCATCCTCTTCTACTAAATAAACTGGTAAACATTGCCTATTTGTACCTCCATCCGGTGATGTAATAACTTTTTGGATGCTTCTAGTCAAGAATTGACAACTTGGCATTATACGGTAGCTGAGCTCATCCACATTTTTTTTTGCTATTGGTGCATCGAAAACTTTAATCAAACTTGACCAGTACGTAACTGTATATTCTGTTTTCCTTTAGACCTGAGTACGACTCCAGGTTCTGCAATTGAACGTTTGTGGAGTATGTCTTGTTTTAAACCTGAGTACCACTACAGGTTTGTATCAAACCTGACACAACATGTACTCCTAGCTAGTCCAGTTTGTATTCCAGTTTGAAGCAACAGTACTTGGTGTGTTAATTCAGTATTTAGTGTACTTCTCTTATTCTTTACCAAATCACCATTCAAATATTTCTGGAGTATTTGCTTACCAAATCACCATTCAACTGCACTATAAATTCATTGACGAACAGTTTACCAGCATCTTCAATTGTGCAATCCGGATTAGGTATTATTTGTTGGATTTCTGGCTGTGATCTACTCTCTCTTTCTCTGAATGAGAAAGGTGTAACAGCACCGGGGTGCCTAGGCACCATCTATAAAGAGTAAAATGAAAAAAATAGAAAAAAATGTTTTAAAAAATCTAAAACTTTGTAGCACATAAGATGATCAAACTTTGTAGATTTTTACAAGTTTTCATATCAAAATATCATGTAGAGGAAGATGTACAAACAAATTTCAGATTTCAGTGAAGTGTTTGAAATTTAAAGTACTAAAATGTTTTTCGTGTGTAGAGCTCCTCAAATGTTTTTTTGACATGAAAACTTGCAAACACCTACAAAGTTTGATCATCTTCGATCTTGCAAAGTTTCAGATTGTTTTGATTTTTTTATTTTGTTTGATGTTACTGTTCATAGAGGATGCCTAGGCACCCAAGTGCTGAAAATCCACTCTCTTCTCTGAATTTCTCTTTGAAAAACACAACACACGCACAGGAGATGGAAGGGGACAAAGAACAAAGACGCAGTCATGAGAGAGGTTTTGCGATGCGTTAAACTTGCGTCATTTTCAGTCTTTTTTTATAGAAAGGTGTAACAGCATCCGGGTAAAAAAAAGGTTGAAAAATAACTGAAACTTTGCAACTTCTAAGATGGTCAAACTTTCGAGGTTCTCACAAGTTTTTATGCCAAAGTATTATGTAGAGAAAGGTGTACCAACAAATTTCAGATTTCAGTGCTAAAAGTTTTTCCTGTGTATAGCTCCTCAAATGTCTTCTTGGCATGAAAACTTGCAAGCACTTAGAAAGTTTAATAATCTTTGATCTTGCTAAGTTTAATTTTTTTCTATGAATGTACTGAAGAAATAAGCGAAACTGAAGAAAATATTCAGAAAACATCAAGGTTAACATCAACATTCACCTGTTAGATTGATCTCTCTCGCCGCGTGGGCCCAACGGCCCACCGGGCCTTGATCTATGCGTCCTGATCGGGGGCGCCCAACCCATTATGGTTGGTGGGCCCCTGTGACCCGCGCTATATAAAGGAGGTGGGGTGCCGGGGCACGGATGACGAGATTCGCCGCCGCCACACTCCCACCTACAAACCTATCCAATCTAGGTTAGCGCGGTGCTCACGGGAAGTGCTACCTTCGCCAAACCCTTCTTCTACATCACCGCCGTCACTACCTCACCCATGGCGGCCAGTGGGAGCTCAATGGGCTCGGGACTAGGTAAGTGTAAGGGTTTGAACCGGATCCATCTATGCCTAGTTGATCCACGGCCTCAACATTGGTATCATGAGCCACTAGGCAACAGATTTATTCGGTTGAACGGAATCGAAAAACAAGTTCTTTTTCCCCTCCCCGATACGAACCCTAGAAGCGTAAAAGTTTAAAAGAATCACCGGAATACCTCCGGCAAAGAGCGCCGCTTCGGCCACGCCCGTTCCTCTTGATCCCCACACGCATCGGCAAGCCGAGGTGTTGGGAAGAAGAATAGACCCCTTCGGGGGCAAAGTATGGATCTTATTGGATCCAAAAGGAGATCGGATTGAAACCGACAAAAGGCAAACAAAAAAAGGGGGAGGAACAAGGGCCGAGAACACCACGAGCACGACATTCGACGGCGGTGCGCTTCCACAAAGGGAAACGCACCACCGGCGTAGGAAGTGGCCGCGGCCCCATGGGATCTAAGTCCCGAAAGAAGAACCGACCTAGACGAGCTAAACGGCGAATGGAACCGCCAGGTGCCTCGGCAACCACAGAAACGGAGCCCCTCTCTCGGGCAGCAAGTACCGGAGGGAGGCTCGGCCGTCGTGTCCACCGAAGGCCCTAGCCTTGAGCCGCCGCACCGTGCTAGGAGGAGCCGCTGGAGGAGCAGGGGAACCGGCGCGCGCGGCGTGGGGCCTTCGGCCGCCACGGCCGGCGGCCACCACAGGACCCTTCTCGGTGGGGCTTGAGAGCCACCGCGCGAGGAAAGGAACGACGGCTCCGGCGGCCTGAGGGGACGAGCGAGAAAGAGCAAGGAGCTACGGCTCCGGCGGCCTGAGGGGAACAAAAGAGAGAGAGAGCGGCGCTGGCGAGGGGGAAATGACCAGGTTTTCGGCTTGGCTCGGCAGTGTGTCCCTTTTTGTTCCCCCGATCCCTGTTGGGAACCGTTGGATTGACTCGAATGGCCAGGATTGTCTCTAGAGTGAAACCCTAGCCAACTCGGCCCTCTAAGGCCGGCGGGAGGCAGGCTGGCCCAGGCTAGGCCGAAGGAGCCAGGGCGGCTCGGGCTCCACAAGCCGGCCCATGTGGCGAGGGCGCCAGGACTTTCGGCCGCGCAGGGGGTAATGGGCCTTCGGGCCAAAAGGATGAAAAGCCCCAGGCCGGAGGGAGGAAGCCTATTTTTTGGTTTTAAGGGTTTTGTTTTTGTTTTCTGTCTATTTTAGACAGATCCAAAAATGTTTTCTAAGCATTTTTTCTATGAAAATATGCTTAGAAAAAGAAAATAAAAATGTTCCACCTTTCTGTTTAAATTAACAGAAATGTGATAATAATTTTTCGAAAAGGAAAATAAAGGAATTTCTGAAAATAAATAGTTTTTCAGAAAAGGAAAAGTAGGTGATTTTTATAAAATGATTAATAAAGTTAACGAATTTTGTTTTAAATAACAAAATTAATTTTCTATAAATTTAAAAGGCCTATGAATTTTATTTCACGTTTTCCGCTGCTAAATGCAATATGAATATGGTCATGCTATTATTCTGACCAACGTTGTTTAGTAACATGATCATGTTGCATGTTGCAAAATGATGCATTTATTTCTATCATTTGCCCAACAGTAATATAGATTTATTTGCATAGGCAATTGTATGATTAATTTAACCAACGTTATTTAATTCATATAATTGTCATACTGACTTCGTTTATATGGTGATTCTAGGAGGTTTTCAGCTGATGAGTTGCCTCAAGGAAATTCCTACACTCAAAGGGGATACTTACTCTGAGTGGAGGAAGAAGGTTGACATGGCCCTCTGCATTGCTGAGGTGGACTGGGTTCTAGAGGAACCACAACCAGTTGCACCTGCAGACCCAGTCAGAGAGCCTCATGAGGATGATGAGAGCTGGGAGAAAAAGCAAACGGATTATGGAAAAGAGGAGATGTCCCACTCCATATGCAACAGGTTATGGTTAAATGCCAACAAGAAATGTTTTGCGTTTAGAAAGAACACCATTGAGACCACCATTGTGGGCTCAATTGCAGAATGCCCTACTGCAAAGGAAATGCTAAACAAGATAAAGAGTCAGTTTACTGGCTCTTCTAAGACATATGCCACCCAGTTGATCAAACAACTGGTGACAAAGAGCTACAATGGAGGTGGCCATGGCATAAGGGAGCACATCCTTAGGATGAGCCACACGGCAGCCAAGCTCAAACCCATGGATGCGGATCTGGAGATCAAACCAGCTCTCCTCATCCACCTGGTTATGGCTTCGCTGCCAAAGGAGTTTGAGACCTTTGTTGTGAACTACAAGATGCAACCTGAAACATGGGACATAGAAAAGGTCATAGCCATGTGCTCATAAGAGGAGGAGGGAATCAAGGCTTCACATGGTGGCTCCCTTAACTATGTGAAGGCAAAGGAAAAGGTGTTCCCACCTAACAAAGGTTCTCCCTCAAAGCCACAGGGCAAAGACAATGGCAAAGCTCCCATCCATTATCAGAATAAGCCCATTACAGTAGACAAAGAAACTTGTCTGCACTGCAAGGAGAAAGGGCACTACAAGAAGGACTGCCCTGCTTGGCTAAAGGCCTTCATGGCAAAGAGAGGTAACGAAGTCGTTTCCTTTGTTAATGAATCTCTGTATTTAAAGTTTTCAAAATCTACTTGGTGGATTGACTCAGGAGCAACTGTTCATGTTGCAAACTCTTTACAGGGGTTCAGTTCGAGAGAACCATGTGTTGAAAAGAAAGAAGTATTGAAGTCGCAAATGGTGTCCAAGCAGAAGTTGAAGCTGTAGGTGACGTCTCATTGGAGCTAACCGAAGGATTCAAACTTTTGCTTAGAGATGTACTATTCGTGCCTTCATATAATAGGAATTTAATTAGTGTTTCCTGTTTAGATAAAGACAATTAACAATGTTTTTTCAGACATGGTAAATGTACCATTTGGTATGATAATGATCATGTAGGCGATGCCTTTCTCCATAATGAGCTTTATCTATTATCACTCCATGACAAAGTGAGTAATGCAAACAATGTGAATGTGCCAGGTTCCTCGTCGAACAACGAACAAAAGAAAAGAAAGAGAACTCATGACTCCTCGAAATTATGGCACTGTCGCTTGGGCCATATTTCCAGGGGGAGAATAGAAAGACTAATCAAAAACAAAATTCTTCCAAAGTTGGAGTTCTCTGACTTAGAACAATGTGTGGATTGCATTAAAGGAAAATATGTGAAACAGATAAAGAAAGGAGCAAACCGAAGCACAGGAACACTGGAAATTATCCACACTGACATTTGTGGACCGTTTCCGTTGAAAAGCGTGGATGGTTATGATTCATTCATAACGTTCACAAAAGATTACTCCCGCTTCGATTACATTTATCCAATCAAAGATCGATACGAAGCATTGGATAAATTCAAGATATTCAAAGATGAAGTTGAAAATCAACTTGATAAAAAGATAAAGATAGTGAGGTCTGACCGTGGGGGGGGAGTAATACGGTCGATACACCCCATATGACCAAGTCCCTGGACCTTTTACAAAGTTCTTGGAGGAGACTGGCATTGTTGCCCAGTATTCAATGCCGGGCGAGCCTCACAAAATGGAGTAGCTGAAAGGCGTAACCTTACCCTTATGGATATGGTGCGTAGTATGATGAGTTATTCCGAACTGTCGTTGGGGTTGTGGATGTAGACTCTTAAAACCGCCATTCATATTCTCAACAGAGTTCCAAGAAAGTCGGTGCCCAAAACACCGCACGAGCTGTGGACAGGAAGAGTGCCATCCCTGCAACGATCTTGGAAAGTTAGACCCAAAGACAGTGAGTTGTCATTTCATTGGCTACCCTGATAGGTCAAAAGGTTTTCGTTTCTACTGTCCTGAGAGAAACACAAAGTTTGTGGAAACGCGACATGTCGTCTTCTTAGAGGACGAGATGATGAGGGGGAGCTTGGTAGCTCGGAAAATTGATCTTGAGGAGAAAAGGGTGCATGCACCCATTCCGATGACTCAAGAACCATTTTTCTTGCTACCCGCTGTGACTCCAACGATGACAACTATGGGAGAAGATTAGGAACCTGTCCTTCAAGAGCCGACTGAACCCGTTGTTGATCATGAATGGAAAGTGCAGCAAGAAATAGTATAAAGTGTGCCAGACAGTGAGGCACTTAGAAGGTCTAATAGAACAAGAAGACCTTCTATTTCTACTGATTATAAAGTCTATAACACGAAAATGGCTCATATGGAAGGTGATCCCACCACATATGAGGAGGCCATTAAAAGCCCTCACTCATCAAAGTGGCTAGAGGCAATGGAAGATGATATGAAATCGATGAGTTCCAATCATGTTTGGGACTTAGAGATTATTCCTAAAGGATCAAAGACAGTAGGCTGCAAATGGGTCTAGAAAACAAAGTATAACTCTAATGGAAATGTAGATAAGTATAAAGCCCGACTTGTGGCAAAAGGATTTACACAAAAAGAAGGGATAGATTACAATGAGACCTTTTCTCCGGTCTCTTGTAAGGATTCCTTTAGAATCATAATGGCACTAGTTGCTCATTTTGATTTAGAGCTGCATCAAATGGATGTAAAGACGACATTTCTAAACAGAGATTTAGAAGAAGATGTCTACATGAAACAACCCAAGGGTTTTATCACGGAAGGCAAGGAAGATCTAGGTTGTCGTATAAAGAAATCCATTTATGGGCTAAGGCAAGCCTCTAGACAATGGTACATAAAGTTCAATGATACCGTTAAAAGGTTTGGATTCCAAGAAAATGTTGAGGATAATTGCATTTATGCAAAGTTTAAACATGGGAAATATATTTTTCTAATCTTGTATGTGGATGATATCTTGCTTGCAAGCAATGGTATTGGTCTACTACAAGAAACAAAGAAGTTCTTATCCTCACACTTCGACATGAAAGACCTTGGTGATGCTTCATATGTTTTGGGCATTGAAATTCACCGAGACAGGAAAAATGAAGCCTTAGGACTCTCAAAGAAAGCATATTTAGAGAAAGTTCTCAAAAAGTATAATATGCATAAGTGCAAAGCCACACCTGCTCCCATAGTCAAGGGCGATAGTTTTGGGAATTATCAATGTCCCAAGAATCAGTACGAGCTCGATGAAATGAAAACAGTACCATATACTTCGGCTGTTGGAAGTTTACAGTATGCACAAGTGTGCACACGTCCTGACTTAGCTTTTATCACCAGGGTACTGGGTAGATATCAAGAAAATCCAGGGCAAGAGCACTGGAAGATGGCAAAGAAAGCTTTGCGTTATGTGCAAGGAACAAAGGAAATCATGCTAACATACAGGCGATCTGATTCCCTAGAGATAAAAGGGTACTCAGACGCAATTTTGCGGGAGATAGAGATGATAGAAAATCCACGTCTGGATACGTGTTCACTCTCGCAGGGGGAGCTATTTCATGGAAAAGCTCCAAACAGGCCATAGTTTCATCATCCACGACGCAAGCAGAGTTTATAGCATGTTTTGAAGCCACCGGGGAGGTGATATGGTTAAATAAATTTATACCCGACTTGAAAGTGGTAGATTGTATTCACAAGCTACTAAAGATATACTGTGACAACCAGCCCGTAGTATTTTATGCTCACAACAACAAGTCTAGTAATGCTTCCAAGACAATAGATATAAAGTATTACGTTGTGAAAGATAAAATCCAGGATCAAACTATAAGTTTCGAGCATATAAGTATGAAGTATATGCTTGCGGATCTGCTAACGAAAGGCTTATCATCCAGTGTGTTCAAGGAACACTTAGCCGGCATGGATTTGATGGAAAGTCTATGATTCCTGGATCATAAGAGGCCCAAAAGTAAATGAATTTGTTTCAAAACAAAAGTGTGTTGTACCTGTATGATTCTATCGGCAATTAAGTTGTGACGATGAGACATGCTCTACATGCCTATATGTGATGGAACAAATAAAAGGTATAAAGTCAAAAGTACAAGTCGAGATCAAGGGGGAGAATGTTAGATTGATCTCTCTCGCCGCGTGTGCCCAACGGCCCACCGGGCCTTGATCTATGCGCCCTGATCGGGGGCGTCCAACCCATTATGGTTGGTGGGTCCCTGTGACCCGTGCTATATAAAGAAGGTGGGGTGCCGGGGCACGGATGACGAGATTCGTCGCCACCACACTCCCACCTACAAACCTATCCGATCTAGGTTAGCGCGGTGCTCACGGGAAGTGCCACCTTCGCCAAACCCTTCATCTACGTCACCGCCGTCACTACCTCACCGATGGCGGCTAGTGGAAGCTCAACGGGCTCGGGACTAGGTAAGTGTAAGGGTTTGAATCGGATCCATCTATGCCTAGTTGATCCACGGCCTCAACATCACCTCCTTAAGCTTTATGTATCTGCTGTACGCACTCCGATTCTGTCCCTCACCTCTAGGAACTTCAATCTTCTCAATGGATTCGTCGTCAAGATATCGGCGAGCTGATCAGAAATCAGGGGAGGCCCCGCTCGGGAGTACGTACTACGACGGACATATGCTGCGATGGCTGAACCACCGAAGCAATTGGTGAATGCGTGAGACTAGCAAGCCTGTGCACGTCGAGATCGCGAACGCTTGAGAAATTAGCAAGCCTGTGTAAGTACTATCCCGAGAACAGAGGGGGCCCAGGTGACAGCCACAACCGGCCTAAAGAATGATAATGTGCCTATACCCCAATTACCAGCGTACACATGCCAGCCCCATGTAGCACTCACGGCGACATGTAATCGCGGCGTACACATAGGGGTGAGCACTATAAAACCGAAAATCGAAAAACCAAACCGAACCGAACCGTATTAACCGATTTGTTGACTTATTTGGTGGTTTGGTTTCATTTTTGGTTCGATGAGAAATTTTAAGGTTGTTCGATGTTTTGTTTTTGTTCGGTTTTTTATGCCTAGAAATCGAATAGACCGAACAAACCGATATGCGTGATATTCCATGTAATACCTTGTTTCCGCAAGTGCAACAGTATGAAGGCATCACACATTTCCCCCTACATAATATATTTCACATTCCATGTGCTCTTTCTACTTAATTATGGTTACTAGTTTGCTTGACCGGATGAATCATAGAATGATATTAAGATTTCTAGAACTTGTGATTATTTTTTTGCATATTATACAATCCATTTCAGTGCTCTCGAGTTATTACACATATATTGACAAGTGCATGAATTTTGGTTTTTCGGTTAATCGACCAAACCGAACCGATATATTATGATTAATTTGGTTTGGTTTTTAAATTTGAATGATTATTTTGTTTTCTATTTCTCCAAAACCAAAATTACATAGAACCGAATAAACCGAACTGTATTAACCATATAAACCGAACGCCCAGCCCTACGTACACATGCCAACCGTGGGAGCGCCGAGTGCGCGTGGCAGCATGTCAGGGCGTGTGGCTATATAAGTAGCTCCGTCTGCAGCTTGTAATCGTGGGGTGTACGAGTCTGTTTGAAGAAAAACAGAAAAGGTCGTCGATGCGGCTGAGTGTTTATGCACTCGAAATCTTTCTGTGTTCATCCACCTCTTATCCCACGTTGTCTCCAGTGATCACCGTCCGGAGGCGATTCTATTTTTACGCCAACATTTGGTATCAGAGCCTCGGGGAAGGCGGTCACCAGAGGCCATGGCGATGGTGCCGTTCTATTGCGGCGCTGCGTCGGGCTCGATGCAGATACCGCCGTTGACGTCGACGGGGTACACCTCCTGGGGCGATCAAGGTGGACGCCATCCTTGATGCCCAGGGGCTATGGGGTGTGGTGATGCCGGCGGCTGGAGCGGCGGTGGACGCCGGGAGATGCAAGACGGCGCGTGCCATGCTACTCACGGCGTTGGGGGAGGACTTGCTGATGCAGGTGGCGCCGAAGCTCCCTGCAAGGGAGGTATGGGACTCCCTCAAGGTGCGTTTCGTAGGCATCGATCGGGTGAAGGCCGTGCGGCTGGCGACGCTAAGCGGCGAGTTCGACCGCCTGCAGATCGACGACGGCGATGTTCTGGACGTGTACGCCGGGAAAGTCTACGGGATGGCGGCGAGGTACGCAGGGCTCGGGGCGGTCCTTGATGATGCAACGATGGTCAAGAAGCTGCTGGATACGGTCCCAGACCGATCGTACGCGGCGGTGGTGGGCATCGAGCAGTTTTGTGACGTTAACGAGATGCCGTTCGAGGAAGCGCTGGGGCGGCTCAAGGCCTCCGACGAACGCACGCGGCGACGAGGTCAGGGCGGCGGGAGAACGGAGGAGCAACTGATGGTCACGGCGACGCAGTGGCAAGCTCGGTAGCGACAGCACGGCGGCAGCTTCGACGACGACGGCGGTAGCAACATGACGTCGAGCAGCAGAGAGAAACGGGCGTGGTAGGTGCTACAACTGCGGTGTGCGAGCCCATTTTTGGCGGGAGTGCCCAAAGCCAAAGAAGGCGGTAGAGCAGGCCCTGATGACGGAAGCCGGCGATGACTTTGACAGGCCAGGGATCTTCTAGGCCGCGGCTTAGGGGGGAGTTGGAAATAATCCGCGGGTGGGTCGGACGTGGACGTGTTGGTGCATGCTGGGTGCGTCATGGCGTGAGTCATGGTGAGCCTCAGGCGTAGGCGTTCGTGTGTGTCCGAGGGCGTTTGTGTGTGCGCCAGCGTGTGTGTGTGCGCGCTCTGGAGGCACGCGTGCTGGAGGCGGTTAGCGTGAGCTGCGGTCAGAGACCGCGTCAGGCGCTAGAGCAGGTCGTGCGGGCACGTGGACGCGTGCTGAGTGCGCGATCGTGGAGCGTGGGATGTGGAGGAGTGCGTGTGTCGGAGCACGAGTACGCGTGGCAGTGTGTCAAGGCGCGCGACTATATAAGCAGCTTCATCTGTAGCTTGTAATGGGGTGTACAAGTCTGTGCTCAAAGAAAAACAGAAAATGTTGTCACTGCGGCTTAGTGTTTGTGCGCTCGAAATCTTTCTGTGTTCATCCCCTTCTTCTCCCACCTTGTCTCCTGCGATTTTCTTATTCTCTGCAGATGAACTTAGCTTGTACCCATTGAGACAATCTTCAGGTGAGGCTATCTATTCTTGTATGATCTCTCTCTCTCTCTTCAGATGGTCGCCGACAATTTGCGTCACCAAAACACCTTTTCCTTTGTTTGATAAGTCTGGGATATTACATATTTGTTTGTTTGGACTTTGGAGCGATTAAGCCCAAGATGAGCGTGAGGTAAAGTGGCCATCACGGCCAAAAATTCGAACTGGTCTCTAATATTATCCTATCCCCAGCCTAGCCCAGCCTAGCCCACCACACGCTTTTGCCGATATGCTACTCTCTTCCTCTTCGCCACCGTCACCCTCCACCAAGCCCCGCCGGACCCTCATGATGGCGGCTCCTAGCCGACGAAGTGAGTCTGACGAATCACACCACCGCCGCTTGCCGGCAAGCGGTCACTCCGTCCATGTGGGCGGCCGCAGCGGTGGGCAACAACAACAGCATAGAGGTGGTAAAGGCAGTAAGAGCACTCCATCAGGGCGATTCATTTCGTCAATTATCGTCCGTTTGGGTCCGCGCGGACAATATGATGGCCCAACGCGTGGACACATTGCTAAAACACGTCCGTTTGGCGTCCGTGACGACCCATTTCGGTGTTCGCCCCATCCACAGCCGTCAGTCGTCCAACTACCCGCGGTCAACTAAATTAATGATGGTCACCCTCCGTGGGCCCACACGTCAGCGACCGTAGTCGGCCTTTTATTAATCCGAGCGTCCGGTGCTGCTCGGCCTCATCTGCTTCCAGAGCCCCGTCCCCATCTCGCCACCTCTCTGCTCCCTTGTCAACGATGACGAAACCCTAGCCAGCAGTCATGGACGGCTCCACCCAAAACAAGGGCAAGTCCCCCGTGGTCTATCCCCGCAAGCTGCCCCCGCCTGCGTCTTCGGCGGGTCAATGTCTAGATGCACCAAGCACAGTGGTACTGGAAGCATCGTATCCCGTTGTTATACCCGGACATGACCCTCCCGCACCATTGGCATATGGACCCGGAGAGGATCCCGGTGCCGGCCGTGCTGCGGTCGGCGCGGGCTCACGCGGAGGAGGTGAGTCGCCGGTGGCGGCAGCTGACGCTGGAGCAGCGGCAGAACCCTATCTACGCGGCCGACTCTCCCGACTGGGAGGTTTGGTTCGTCCTCGAGCACGAGGAGCAGCGCCGCCGCGGCGTGTCCGGCGTGGAGCCAGGCCCTTCATCGCCCCCACCCGTCGTTCACGACAGGGACCAGGAGGCGGAGGCCGCCTACCTGGCGGTGCTGGCAGCCGCACTCCACGAGAGCGAGGAGGAAAAGCAACTCAAGGCCGAGGAGGAGGACGCGGCGTACGGGCGCAGCTCGCGGAGGCGATCGCGCTGTCCGCCGTCGACGACTGCGTCATGCCCCTTCACCGAAGACCGAGCCCACGGAGCCACAACCGAAGGTCTACTAGTGGATCGGCTGCCTCCGCGAGTCGGTCAGCGCGCCGCCCATCTGGTTGGGCGTGACACTGCAACAGGAGGCCGCGTACGTCTAGCGTTGGAGGGCGTTGCGCACGGCAGATGGAGCTGGTGCGGGAAGATGAGGAGGAACGGCTGGAGAGGGAGGAGGAGGAGCGCGCATGTGCTGCGCTACCGCCACCACCGCCTCCACCAGCACTGCCAGCGCCGGCACTGCCCGCCCCCGACATCAACGTCGTCTGGAACACGGCGTTCCCCTGGGCCGGTACTGCTCCGACGCTGATCGACCTCACCGGCCCCGATGCCGACGACGAGAACGCCTAGGGTAGGGTGCAGTTTAGTTTCCTTTTGATGTTCAATTAATGTAATTGGGACGCATGGACTCTCGGCCTTCGTGGCCTGCTTTAATGTTTAATTTATGTTTGTTTTTATTTTTGGAAATGTTTGTATTTTTTTGTGACGCGTCTTTAAAATGGATCGGGCAAACATTGAACGCATGCGCCGACCCAAACGCGAAAACGAATGTTGATGTACATCTGACCGATTCAAACGAAAAAAATTAAACAAAAACACCGTTCGTTTGGATCGACCGGTAAGAATTGCTCTAACTCGTTTTAGTATTGTACCGACAGCAGAAAGTTTGTTTAGTGATTATTTAATCTAGGCCCCGTAGTAAATTAGTCTTGTATATTACGCATCGACTGCGCCTAACCAAACAAATAATCGGCGTAGAAAATAACCACTAACCATTGCACCTATAGCATCAAATCAAGATCCAGAATCACCTTATTATAAATTATCAAATACGGAGTATATTGTCTAATTTACTACAAGACAAAGCATAGCTCGGAGGAATCAAGCCAAAGAAATCGTTAGGAAGATGCCTAGCTAGGTGGAGCTGACATGACAGATATTATGGAAGGGAAACTTCTTGGCAATTGCTGTGACGATAAGATCTAGTCGAGCAGAAAGGTGTTATCCCCCACCCCTCTTCTGCACATCCCACACATCGAGAGAGGGAAGCCATGGCGGACATCGGGGTCATGATTGCCGCTGCACTTGGTGGGAGGTCAGATCAAGCTGCAGCACAACTTGGACAAGGACCTCAAGGAGATGAAGATGACCCTCGAGTCCATTGATGCGCTCCTCAAGGACGCTGAGCGCGCCAACACCAACAATTCCATGCGTTTGTGGCTCAATCGTCTCAAGGACGCGATGTATGGCATCGCCGATATGATTGATGATTTTGAAGCGGGAACTGAGGCAGGGCCAACATCCAAGGTAACTCTGAACCATGATTTTTTAATATAATTTCTTTGCGGAAACACGCTGTGTTGGCGCCGCCTCCTCCCAGTGCCGTTTCTTCTTCTTCTACCTTGAGCTGCCTCCCACAACTCTCCTGATGTTACTCCGTTCTCACTCTGGTTGTTTCTCTCAAACACACAAGAACACTTATGAACACACACGCACACACATGCCCAAGGAAGAAACCAGCACCAGCTTTGCCAAGAGCTTCCCTCCTTGGTGACTACAGATACTACATGGTGTTGCTGCAGCCCTCACGGCCTTGACTTTCATTCATCTGATGGACGTGTATATATAACTATTATTACAAGGGACTAACACCCACGCAGTCGGGCCACTAACCCGCCCACTAACTGCTTCCACGCATGCACTAACCCACTAAGCCACATGCATGACCATGTTCAGCCTGTTTGCAGCGTTTCCTCAACCTCCGCACACCTGCAACTAGCATGCATCCAACAAACTAACTAACGTGCCTACTTACATGCAACTAACACGCCCTGAAATCTCTTCATGACGGGGCTCACTCGGCCAGCCAGCGACTCCGTCTCGTACGTATCACACGTACATCTTGCCGACGCTGAATACAACTAGCGACATGCAAAACTCAAAACTACATGCTAATACAAACCTCAAGATTAGTTCTAACACGCTGTATTAAGCTTTATGGAAAACAGAGTACAAGTAGTGGAATAATAAGAACCCTAGCAAAAATGAAAATAACATTAAGGCCCACCGCCATAGTTCTACAAATAAACATAACTATGCCTGTGAATATGTTCGATGAAATTTAGTTGTTATTTTTCAAATATACATGTGATTATACTGAAATAGCAAATATGAAGTTATGTGCTTAATGTTTTGTCCTAACCGGTTTTCTTTAAGACGGAAACATTTTAATACAACAATATATATATCTATTCATCACTCAGGGTGCAGAATAGTTTATTCTTCACCCGAGATAATCTTACGATCAATTTACAAATAAATTAAATTTTAAATACAAACATTTACATTTATATTGAATCACTACGTATAATTTGACAAAAGAAAAACAAAAATATAGGTCATAATACCAGAAAATTTTGATTTTTTGTACTTTTTGCACTATTTTTTGTATGTTCGTAATTTTACGTGATATAAAATATTTTTTATATTGGTTATGTGTTTTTACAGTCTCGTTTTACGTATAAAATAAGACAGAATTAACGGAACGTAAAATTATGGTGCATTGATATTAAAACAGAGGGGGATGAAGAATAACTATTTCTCACCAAGGATGACGAATAACGCGACCCTAGAAACTCTATTCAACATCCTGGGTGCAGAATAAATTATTCTTCACTCGAGGTAATTTTACGATCATTTCATAAATAAATCAAATTTAAAATGCAAATATATACATTAATATTGATTAACTACGAAAAATTTGACATAAGAAAACAAAAATATAGACAGTAAGACCAGAAAAATTGCATTTTATGTATAATTTACACTATGTTTTTATGTTTGTAATTTTACGTGACATAAAATATTTTTTACGGTGACTATGTATTTTTTTACGGTCTCTTTTTACGTATGAGATAAGATTACAATTTAAGAAACGTAAAATTATGGTGTATTAATGTAAAAATAGAGGAGGGTGAAGAATAACTATTCCTCATCCAGGGTGATGAATAGCACGACCCGCGACCCTATATATATAAACACCATTCTGACGTTGGGATGAGAATAATATTCTGATGCCAGGCTGACTCGGCCCAGCAGTAGTAATTGAACTTCTCCGGGTGCTCAGTTGAACTTCTGCTAAAAGTGTTCAAATGGGGCTTGCAATATACCGTTCGAAAGTTGTGGACACCCTGGTAACAGCCGAGGTTGATTTTTTGTCAAAATGTTCAAGGTTTAAGAGCAGTTTTGAAACCGTGTTTGCTCATACATAAAAACGTGAATCATATTTTCAATCCTTGAAATGAGGCAAATAAGATGGCATTGAATAGCTGATGCAAATCCCCTCATTTCATAGGTTCAAAGTTTTTCCAAATTTTCTATGATTAAAGAGGAATTTAAAAAAATTCTGAATTTTACAACCGAACAGTTGGGTTCGTATTTCGGGGTTAATTTAAAAAAGGCTAGTCCGATTGACGCAAATGATATGGCTTTGAAAAGCTTATGAAAATGCGCAGTTTTTCACATGAAAGTTTCTTCCAATTATTTATGGTTTAAAAGTTATTTAGAAAATGCAGAAGTTGTACCGAGTTTGTATTTTTGCGCTAATTTCTTTATTGTTACTCGGAATGGAGCAAATGATATGGCGTTCGAAATCTTTAACTAATGCGAAACATCTATATGTAGATTATTTTTTGCAATTCCTTACGGTTTTATGTTAGTTTTAAAAATGACTAAAAATATTTTTGCCCATAGTTTTACAGACTTTATTGGATTGGGGCAAATAATAGTCCGTTCAGAAGCTACGGAAAATGCAAAACTTTTTCATGTAGATAGTTTTCTCTGACTCTTAGCCATTTTTAACAAGTTTCGAAAACAGTGAGATCATGTGTTCTGCCTTTATCGCGAAACACGTCCTTAAAAATGCACAGCGTGAAGAACTTGACCTTCTCGCCATGTCCATTTAAACTTCACCCTATTTTTAACATCTTGTTTTTTGCTCGTAACACTTCATCCACTCACCAAATTGAGCAAATGATATACCGACGAAAAGCTGTGGTAAACACACAACTTTTCTATGTTGATGCTTCCTTTTCATACTAGCGATGGTTTAAAAGATTTTCATATGACATTCATGCGTTGTAGTAGTTGACCTTTCCCGGGTGCTCGGTTGAACTTCCGCTAATATTGTTCAAATGGGGCTTGTGATATATCGTTTGAAAGCTATGGACACTCTGGTAACAACCTAGTTGATTTTTTGTCAAAATGTTCATCATTTAAGAGCAGTTTTGAAAACCTTTTTTTTCATACATAAACGTGAATCGTATTTTCGATCCTATTTTTAAAATGTTTATCGGAATAAGGCAAATGAGATGGCGGTAAATAGCTTCAACAAATACCCTCATTACATACGTTGAAAGTTTTTCCAAATTCCCTATGGTTAAAGAGGAACTTAAAAAATGGCGGAATTTCTGAAACCGAACAGCCGGGTTCGTATTTCGGGATTAATTAAAAAAAGCTAGTCCGATTGATGGAAATGATATGGCCTTGGAAAGCTTATGGAAATGTGCAGTTTTCATGTAAAAAGTTTCTTCTAACTATGAACGGTTTAAAAGTAACTTAGAAAACAGCAGAAGTTGTAGAGAATTCGTATTTTTGCATTAATTTCTCAACGGTTCTTCAGAATTGAGCAAATGATATGGTGTTCGAAAGCTTAAACAAATACGAACCTTTTATATGTATATTGTTTTACCAATTCATTACAGTTTTTAGTCAGTTTCAAAAATAGGTAAAAACGTTTTTCGGCCATATTTTTTACAAACTTTATTGGAATGAGGCAAATAATATACCGTTCAATAGCTACGAAAAATGTGAAACTTTTTCATGTAGATAGTTTTCTTTGATTCTTAGCCGTTTTCAAGCAGTTTTGAAAACAATGAGCTCACGCGTTTTGCATTTTTCGTGAAACAGATTCTTCGAAAATGCACCACGTGAAGAACTTGAACTTCTTGGCATTTCAACCTAAACTTCACCCGGTTATTCACGTGTTGTTTTTTTTTTCGTAATACTCCATGCATTCAACGGAATTGAGCAAGTGATATACCGACGAAGACCTGTTGTAAACATGCCACTTTTTCGTGTTGATCTTTTTTTTCATACTCGCGACGGTTCAAAAGATTTTCATCCGATATTCATGCAGTGTAGTACTTGAACTTTCCGCTGATTTCACGTTGAATTTATGTCGCGTATTTTCGTTAATATTCCTTTTTGAACAAACCTCTCTCGCAATTTTTTTTAACTTTTCCCGACCAAGGACTTGAACTTATAGCAACAAAAAATTTGGACCTTGTCTTTTTACTCATTTTCCTCATGTTAAACACACACCATGTAATACGTGAACTTTCTCCGTTTAGATTTTCTTTTTGAAATTGAATTGCTCCCAAATAATAACTGAACTTCTTTCTGGATTGAGACAATTTTTTCAAAACACCAAAAACAACATCTTTTTGTGCTTTTCAAACATGGAAATACAAGGTGAACCTCTCTCGCAAGGATTTTTGGAATTCTCCCTTGAGATCACGTGAACTTTCAACAAACCTTTTAGGTTTTAAGTTTTCATTCTTTCATTCTCATCGGAAACACATTCCATGTAGTAGTTGAACTACTCGTTGTTTTCACACTGAACTTCGGTTACATATTTTTTGTTCGTAATTCCTCACCCGTTCCTCGGAGTTGCACAAATGATGTACCATTAGAAACCTGTTGTAAAGACGTAGGTTTTCTAATATGGTTAAACTTTTCTTTTCGAACAACATACCAAAATGTTTCACGGAAGATAGAATTATTTAGAAACACCAAAATTAACTTTTCTTATATGGAAGACACTCTATATAGTAGTTGAACAGTTGGTTGTTTTCAATTTGAATTTCTAAACACTAATTGAAATAACCGTTAGAATCCATCGAAAAGCATAACTTTTACGTGTTGAGAATTTTTTATTTAAATCTGGATTTTTTATTGTTGACCATTTTCCTGCCTTTCATATTTGAACTTCGTGTGTTCACCTTTTTCGGAAAAAATGGATGCAGAAGAAAAGATTTTTCTGGACACGTCATTTATTTTTGTGCCTAATTGTGATCCATGCCTAAATCAAAATTCTAGAGCTCTTATATAGTCATATCAACAAATATGTATACACCACGAAATCACATTTGATTAAAAAAAATTGTGAGTATTTTTTAGACTTACCATCGCATTCATCCCGCCACCACACATTTTTTATCCTTCAAGTAGATGTGATCACTAAACTGTTGTTGGAGGTATGTTTATTTTTTTTGCCAATGGAGTGTTATAATAATATATTTACTTGAACACTCGTTCACGTAACTAGCAATGATTATATGTTTGAAAAATGTAACCATTGTTTTCTGGTGGCCATCTTGCTAAAGGTGCGAATGTTGGGTGTTTTCCGCCACATGTTTGCTCTTATCCTCTCCTATTTGTATTTCTAACCACCGCGTCATCTCTCTCTTATCCATTATCTTCTCCATGGCTCCAATGTAGCAACTGATGCCCAGAGCTTGCAAAACAATAGCTGATCCATCGAACAAAAGGCACAATGTACAGCAGAATAAGTAGTACACAGGCTAGATCGTGCTTCATCTGGAGCCATCTTTAAGGTAGAGCAGCAACAACAATTTTACTCTCTCAGTAGGCTGCATACAAGCTGACCTGTTGTTTTCCCTGTAACTGAACTATCATCAGTCTGACAAGGAACAAATACAACACACAATCTAAGAAATAAGTGACTCACATAACAGAGGAGCACCTGAGGTCTATGGGCTACAGGTGACAGAGAAGAAAGTGAGCGTTGGTCGTAGAAGCCCCATGCTTCCATGGGCAAGGTGGTGGTGGTCGGAGGATGGATCCGGCAAACCCCGCACTCAGATTCCAAGGCGCAGTTTCTGGCTAGGCTAGGTGCCGGCCTCAGAGCACGGGCAGCGGCTTGATGTGTTGCAACAGGCAGCACTTCACCATGGCCGACCTGCTGTTGTGGAACTTCGCGTATTGTTGTAGTAGGACTTCACCATGGTGGGGGATCGAAGGAGGGATGTGAAGAGGAGGCAGAGGGCAAGAGGACGTTGTCTCGAGAAGCTCCAGCAATGACCACATGCAATGGGGGCGGTTCCCAGATGCCCATGAGCGATGGTGGTATACAGGTGCCATTGGTTTTGCTTAGATTCGTGCACGGGGGCTAGAAACAAAGAGAAGAACTGTCCCGCTTCGGGCTGGCCGCAACAGAGTCACGACGCGGCAGGGGCGAGATCCATCTCACGACGGCGCACGAGATTGCAGGGGGTTCAGGGAACGCGGGATTGCAAGGGGTCAAGGCACGTGCCCGGTTTGGGCGGCGTGCGTGGTGGCCAGCCAGTTGGGGCGTCGTGCGGAGGCAGCTACTGCGCGTTGGGAAAGGCGGCCGATGGTACGCTGGGCGGCGGCGGAGAGCTTGGTCGGTGGCGCGCTGGGCGGCGATTGGGGAGGTCGCCTCGCCTGACGGCACGTTGGCGGCGAGCGAGGAACCACACGTCGGAGTCAGCGGCAGAAGGAAGGTGGCGGATCGGGGCCGTCACGGCGGCCGAATCCCAGTGCGGGTCGAGACGGTGGCCGCATCCCTGAGTTGGCGGCGGGTGGAGATGGCGCCGGAGGCGCGCCCGGAAGGAGGAAGTGTCGGCATTGCGACCGGAAGGAGGAGGTGAGGAGCAGAGTGGACGGTGGTCGGAGGTGGATGGTGGGTTGGGGAGGTCGTGGGGGGTGGTGTGCGGCGGGGAGTGACGAGGGTTCGGGGCGCTTTGGTCTTTTTTTTCACTCCCAAGAACATCTCGTCGGACATGACCGGTAGTTTCACAAGCTTCTGTCTATATATATATATGTATATATATATATAAAGTCTATTCATCAATCAGGATGTAGAATAAATTATTCTTCACACAAATAATCTTACAACCGTTTCATAAATAAACTATATTCGGAATACCAATAGTTAAATTTATATTGATTCATTACGTAAAATTTGATTTAAAAAATAAAAAAGATAGGTCATAAGACCAGAAAAATCGCATTTCATGTATATCTTACATTATATTTTTATGTTTGTAATTTTACGTGAGAAAAAATATTTTTTATGGTGATTATATATTTTCTTATGGTCTTTTTTTACGTATGAAATAAGAAAACAATTATGAAACATAAAATTACGTTGCATTGACGTGAAAATAGAGGGAACGAATATATATAGGGTCGCGCTATTTGTCACCCTGGGTGAAGAATACATCAATACATCATAATTTTATGTTTTTGAAATTTTAATCTTATCTCATACGTAAAAAAAGATCATAAAAAAATACATAGTCATCGTAAAAAAATTATGTCACGTAAAATTACAAACATAAAAGCGTAGTATAAATTATACATAAAATGTGATTTTTCTGGTCTTATGATCTATATTTTTTTTTCTTATGTCAAATTTTTCATAGTGAATTAATATAAACGTATCTATTTACATTTTAAATTTAATTTGTTTATGAAATGATCTTAAAATTACCTAGGATGAGGAATAATTCAAATTAGATTAATTGCGTCTTGTCGACCTTCAAGTTTGATGGTGGTACTTGTGGACCTTTGATTGCCGGCGGTGCAACTTTTAATCCCTGACATTTGAGATTAATTGCTTTCTTGGCACGCCAAGAATATGACGAATCCAAAATAAAAGTTATGCTGGTGCTAGGCAGAAAGATGCATCCTTTGACCAAGTTCTATTTTCATTTCTAAATATTTTAGTCAATACAAACTTTAAATGGAGAAATTTGAACTCATCTACATTTGAACAAAAAATACCAGTCAACCATTTAAGTACCAACATGAGAATGTGAGAATGTTCTAAACCAAATCTGGAATTTATATGTTAGGCAAATCAGAAAATGCATCAAACTTTCTCAGTTAAAATGGACTTTTTCTTAATATCATCAACCGTCAATGACTAACAATTAAGCTGACGATCTCTTGCAGTTATCCATGAAGAAACATCTAGCAGTTATGATGCCTTGTTTCACAATCGGCCCCAAGTTAACAATGGCCAACAAGATGAAGACAATGAGAGAGGAACTGAAGGGCATCACAGAACAATATCAGAAATTCATGTTAGTGTCAGGCACTAAAGACGATGAGCTGGAAGTCATCCAAATGCGTGAAACATCATCAACCATTGAGGCATCAATCATTGGAAGGACTGAAGAAGAAAATAAGATATGGGTTTCTTTATGTGAGATCATGATAGAAGAGCTCATTGTCCTTGCTATACACGGCATTGGAGGCCTTGGCAAGACGACCTTGGCGAAAATGATTTACAATAATAAAACCAAATTTGAAGACTATTTCCGAGTGTGGATTTATGTGTCCGAGAAATTTGACTTGAACAAAATTGGCAATTCTTTAATAAGTCAGCTGTCAGAGAACGAGAGTACGTACACTGAAAAGCAGATGATACACAGATCACTTGCACAACTATTCACCAATAAGAAGATTCTTATTATTCTAGATGATTTGTGGGCAGAGGACGATTCCCAATTGGATAGTCTAGTTGCAATGCTTAAGGTTGGCCAGGGTAGCAAGGTGGTTGTCATAGCAACCACACGCAATGAGGAGATTGCAAGGAAAATTTCGACCATTCCTTCGTATGAGCTAGCATCACTAACAAATGAGATGTGCTGGACTATAATTAAGCAAAAAAGTGGCTTTGAATCTAGAGATGATAAAGAACAGTTAAATGATGTAGGGGAAGCCATTGCAGCGAAGTGTGGAGGTGTGGCTTTAGCTGCTCAATCAATTGGGTCCATTTTGGAAACTATGACCTCTAATCAATGGAAGAAAGTGAGAGACAGTGATATCTGGAAAGTATCTAATTCTTCTTTAGATCCGAAAGATAAAGCTGCAACACGGGTGCTTGCATCCTTGAGGTTAAGTTATACTTTTATGCCTCGGTACTTGAAGCTTTGCTTTGCCTATTTGGCAATCTTTCCAAAAGGCTGTAATATATCTAAAGGTGATCTTATTCACCAGTGGATTTCTCTTTCCTTTATTGGGGCAACACCAACATTCACCGCTTGGGAGCTCGGCGAGATATACATTACTCAGCTTTTGAAGCTTTCCTTCCTTGAACATTCGAAGGTAATTTGGTGGGAACTCATATGATGCGTGTTTATATGGTGCACATGTTTATCCAATATTTGAGTTGTTAGCGCATTTTATAACATACTCAACATATCCACATAACTTGTTAGCAACTATCAGTTGCTCGTGCGCACACCACCACAAACCACATATAACACACATATAAATGCACCGGAGGTCATACCTGATTATTTTGACTACTTATCTTATTTTTTTATGCTAGTAAAAAAATATTTTATAAGAAAACTTCCAATCTATTCATCAACTGCCATGGTGGCACAAAGAACACTAGAAATAAATTTTACATCTAGGTCTGTTGACTGATGTCTACTATGAAACTTTATTCTTGTAGACTGTGTTGGGCCTTCAAGCGCGAATTTTTGTAGGACAGTAGCAAATTTCTCTCAAGTGGATCACCTAAGTTTTATCAATCTCTAGAAAGTGTATGATGAAGATGGTCTCTTTTGAACAACACCGCAATCAAATACAAGGAATCCTTTGTGTCCCCAACACACTGAATACAAAGAGAAGGTGATACAAGTATAGTATGGATAGTAGATATAGGTTTTTGTAATCAGAAAATATAAAAACATCAAGATAGCAACTAGTGAACAACGATCAAAACAATATACTAATGCTTGTAATAAGGCCTAGGGTTCATACTTTCACTAGTGGGATCTCTCAACGGTGCTAAAGAATCACTACAAAGTTCTTATCAACCGGAGAACATAAGATGAGATTGTTGTAGGTAGTAGAACCACCTTAAAGTTATCCTTTCTGATCAAACTATTGAGTCACTCCTATAAGTATCACAAACAACCGCAGAGTTCGTACTAGAATAACACCCAAGACGCACATCAATCAACTGTAATGTCACCTAGATACTCCAACATTACCCGAAGTATCAATTTGTTAATTATTTGAAATGCATCAAACAATTTCCAAATCATCATATTCAATCCAACACAAAGAAATTCAAAGAGTACCCCAAAGTTTCTACCAGAGAAATTAGGAAGAAAACGTTTATCAACCTCTATGCCTAGATTACCCCAATGTCACCGCGGGAATCTGCAAGTTAATTGCCAAAACATATATCAAGTGAATCAATAGAACACCCCATTGTCACCACGGGTATCCACATGCAAGACATACATCAAGTGTTCTCAAATCTAAAATATGCATTCTGGTAATATTGAAAACTCAAAGGGAAAGAATCAATTTATCACAAGAAGATAGCAAGGGAAGAACACCATATGATCCAACTATATTAACAACCCTCATGATACAACAAGATCGTGCAATATCAAGAACATGAGAGAGAGATCAAATGCATAGCTACTAATACATACCCTCATCCCCGAGGGTGAACTACTTCCTCACCATGGAGACCGGCGAGATGTTGAAGATGGCATCCGGTGATGATTTTCCCGTCTGACGTGGTGCCGGAAAAGGGCTCCAAATGAGGTTGCTTTGGAACAGAGGCTTGCAGCGGAGGAGCAGAAGTTTTAGGTTTATTTCTAGGGTTTTCTCAATATATAAAAAAATCATCGTTGGAATCATGTGAAGATGTACCACGGGGGTCTCACAACGTATCTTGGCACGACCACCCCCATGGGCATGCCCAGATGCCTTGTGGGGGCACATCTGGATCTTCTAGTACTCCCTCGAAGGTTCATGAGTCCGTTTCCTTCCAGAAAAGTCGTCAAAAAGTTTCTTTCAATTTCGAGAGATTTTATTTTTTGCACAAAATAACACCTGGTAATTCTGTTGAAAACATCGTCAGTATGGGTTAGTACCATTCGAATCATATATAAGTGCATTTAAACTGAACAAAATTGTTGTAAACATGACATGAATACATCATAAATTATTGATACGTCAGAGACGTATCATAGGCCACATAGCGAAGAGTACAAGCACTACAGTGAGCCAAAGGCGCGCCGCTGTTATCACCCTCCTTCGTTGGAGCCGGGCAAACATTGTTGTTATATACAGCTGGGAAGTCGTCGTGCTAAAGCCTCATAGGACAAACGCACTAAAAAAGCTACCATCATCAATGCAGAGAAGTATAGATTGGAAGGATCCAGCATGGAGACACACATACGTAGTCGAACGAATACCGGATCTAGTCGGATCCACCAAAGACAAATGCCGACCGGATCCCTTCAAATCCGTCAGAGACTAACATCCACACACCCTCAGACGACGCTTTAAACTTCAACGGGACGAGGTCTAGGTAGGGAGGACCTTATTCCATCTTCAAGAAGCCGCTACCGCCTTGTCTTCTTCAGCATGACAAAAACCCTAACAAATCTTAGAAAAACACCTAAAATGGAGCCCTCCTGACGGCAAGGGCCAGGATCCACCGCCCGTCCATGGTCCAGTGACCATAGGAGGCGAGGAGGATCGGCTGCGGCACCAAAGAGAGGCAAGGAAATCCTAGATGAGAGTACAAAAAAAACAATCTTATTGAAGTAAAGTCCTCAGGAGAAGAAATAATATCCAACTATGGTGCATTATTAAATCTCATATAAGAGTGATATTTTAAGTTTTGGCATATGAAAGGCAAAGCTCAATGTCGTTATAAGTCTTCTTCCTCCTCCTAGTGGCGCTGTCACCGCCCCACCGCCGATGGCCTTTGGGCCATGGAGGTGCGGAGGATCTTGGCCCTCTGCTGGCAGGAGGGATCATGCTCTCGTTTTTCTAAGATTTGGCAGGTTCAGCGTCTTGGTTGGGACTCTATGGCGGCAGCGATGTCTCTGTGTAGGAATAATGTCTTCCACATCTGATCCTCGTCCCGAGATGGTGCAAAGAGCATCATTAGAGGACGTGTGGAGTTGGTCTTCTTAGGATCTTGTGGGATTTGGTCGGTGCTGGTCTTGGTGGATCTATTGGATCCAGTTTGTGTTTGTCTTCCTTCATGTGGTTACAAGTTTGATCTTTCTGATCTACAACTCTCTTCATTGACGATAGTTGCTGCTTTAGTACATTGGTCCTTCGGGGCCTTAGCACGACGATTTCTGAACTGTATACTACAACGTGGTTTATACGGATCCGGTGAGGGAGTGGCGATAACGACAACATGCCTTTGGCCCGCTCGAGTGCTTGTAGTCGTCGCTAGGTTATCCATGTACCTAGTTGTAATTTTTGTTACCTCTAGTGTTCTTTGTACTGCCATAATTGATGAATAGATTGTAAATTTGTCTCGCATAAAATACTTCACTATTTTGCATAATGGGCTCCGGGTCATCTGTGCTTTACGTTAACTAGTATCATTTATTAGCACAATGAGTTTGTATTGACTAAATAAAAAAAAGAAGATATACGCTATTTTATTTAAGCATGCACAGCTATCACTTTTTTTTGTCTATTCCGTCAAATCGCAAAGCTCAAAGATGGACATTTATAGAAACGGCATTTTGTCTTCCGTCCTTTCAAATCGAGCCCGTCTGTCCCGTCGCTCCCACGAGCGACAAAAGCAAAAAAACCTAGGAGTAGCCGTCACCTGGTCTTTCCCTTCTCCACCCTCCTCCTTCCTCGCCAACGGTAGAGGGCACGACAGGGCGAATCCCGGCCGGTGGCGCGGGCTAGGTTTGTTGGGCCGGAGTGCGGCACTGCCAGCATTCCCTGAAGCAAGGCAGTGACAGCGGCGCCGGCATGGCAGGTGGGGGTCGGGTGACGTTGGGCGGCCCTTGTTTGGGGGATCAGCTGCAGCGTCTTTGCGATGGCCAGATCTGACACATGGGTGCTGCAGGCTGCGACTTGCCGGCTACATCATGGCCGGGGTGAAGGTGATGATCTCCCTGTTGGACATGACCTGCTGACGATGCACCGCCGATACCTGTGTTATGGCCTCGGGCGGCGTATCTGGTAGTGGCCTTCTCGTCGTAGTGACGGGAGGTCAAACACGGCTGGCCATGGGACTGCTTGCAAGGGCTGGCCAGATTCATCGAGCAGTTCCTGTCACTAGCAGCTCAAGCCTCCGACGGATGCGCCACCGACTAATGCTACACACTACACCTCATGCGGGGACGTCAAGTCATGCCTGCTACAGGCACGTGTTGCATGGTGGTTCCCACAGAGGTCTCATGTCTATCTTGTTGCTACTCGATCAAAGGTGGTGTGACGTTGACAGAAGGCAGGTCGTACGGGGCGTCTGCCTTCTAGTGTCTTCTACAGAGGTCTCCAGTTATCGAGGCGTCCGTAGCCGGATAAGGCATGATGATACATTCGGCTTCGACGGTGACCTTACACACTCGGTGAAAACACACGATTTCAGATCAGGCTTTGTCGACGAGTGTGTCCTTGCTGAAGGCGGGAGTTGAAGCTGACCTTCGGGGATGGGAATCCAGAGTTCAACCTTGTGTAGACCCGTCATCATCAACACACGTGCAACGATTCCTTTATGAAGGTGTAGCCTAGGAGTGTTGTGTATGTTTTGTATTGATGTCGTCTTGTAACATAGGGTTTGTGTCTTTATTGTGGAGTTACCGTCATGGGGTATGCCGGGCTTTATTTTCAGTTCAGCGTTATTTGGCTATTGGATTTTGCATTCTTAATAATATTTGGTTGCATGCATGGTCCTGACAGAGAGGCTGGGGATTATCATCTTTAAAAAAAATTGAGATAATTGCGTAGCTTAATTTTGTCAGTATGCTACCTGTCGCTGCTAGATTTGTTAGTGGATGGAACGCTTCAGATATAAAAGTCTGACACTGCTAATGGCTTTTGTTTCAGCATGAAAGATTGCTCTTTGACGATACCGATGTTACAGCGTTCACCATGCACGACCTGGTGCACGATCTAGCCAGATCGGTGATGGACGATGAAATACTTCTCGCTGGCAATGATGACAACATTGGGGGAAACCGCTGCCACTATGCACTGCTCAATAATTGTAGCAAGTCATTGGAGTCACGGAGGATAAGGGCGATCCGTTTTATGGGCTTGGCTGAAATTGGACATGATGATGCTGCATTTGCCTATGCTAAATCCCTGCGTGTGTTGGACTTGAGCGAGTGCTCGATTCATAAATTGACAAATTCAATTGGCCGATTGAAGCAGTTGAGGTATCTTAATGCACCAAGAGTACGACATGAAGTTATTCCGGATAGTATCACTAGGCTGTCGAAATTGCTTTATCTCAGTCTTAGAGGATCTTCTCTATATGCACTGCCAGGGTCAATCGGAGAAATGAAGGGTCTGATGTATCTTGATTTGTCACGCTGTAAGAGAATTAAAGAACTGCCAGAATCATTTAGGAGGCTAAAAAAATTGTCGCATTTTGATTTGTCAAACTGCTCTGCTTTGGAAAATATATTGAAGTTTATGTGGAGCCTCACGGACCTCCAATATCTCAACTTATCAGGATGTTGCCGTATTGGATCGCTACCAGAATCTCTAGATGGCCTTTCTAGTCTACAATACTTAAATTTATGTGGCTGCTTTCGACAAGGTGAATATCTGATGGATAGTATCAGTACCCTTTCCAGTCTAGAGCATTTGGATCTGTCTCGTAATGATGGTATTACTTCTCTACCAGAAAGTTTTGGTAATCTGATAAAGCTGCACACCCTGAAACTCTCGTACTGGTACAAGATTCAGAAGATACCAAAAAGTATAGGTAGAATTGATACTTTGAAGACCATATATTTAGACGGCGTCTATGGTCTTCATGAAGAACTTGTACCTCATCCTAGTACCAGTTTCGTACCATTACCAAATTTTATGGTGCGCGTCAGAGATGGTGAATCGAGCAGCAATCTTGTCTGCTTAAAGGACACGAATCCTGAGAAGCTGTATATATTCTGGCTTCAAAATGTGAAGTCCGCAGAAGAGGCTCAGAGTATAAAGTTGATGGAAAAAAACAATCTCCTAACATTGGAATTGTCGTGGACTCAAGGTGCTGAGAGGTTTGTGGATGATAAAGTCTTGTTAGAGAAACTAGTGCCACCGAAAAGTTTGCAGTACTTGAAGATAACTGGTTATAATGGCGTCAGCCTGCCAACATGGGTCGGCCAACAGAATAGTTGGGTGAGACTAATGGGTATGCGGCATCTAGAGGAGTTGAGTGTGTCAGCCTCGAATGGCATGTTGAGCATAAAAGATTGCCCCAAGTTGAAGATGGGGCCACTTCTTCCTAGAGCAGTTTGCATGTTGGAGATAAACAGTAGTGATAATGTGCTGTCATCATGGGGAGAGTGTAGAATGTCAAGCACTCCAGAGTGTGCTTCTTCCTCCTCTTCTTTTTCTTCTTCAGTATCAACTATACACACCCTGGCAGTTGGATACAGTGAGCTGCCCATGCAGCAGTGGAGACTGCTTCGCCACATCTCTGGCCTTGAGGCTTTAACGATCGAGAGTTGTCCTGACATGATCGTCTCCCATGACATCATCCCGCATCTGTCCTCTGTTAAGTATCTGACGATAATCAGATGCAACATCTCATCATTGCCGCATTGGGTCATGGACTTAACCGGTCTCAAGGAGCTTTCGATCGTATATTGTGAAGGCATGAGGTCTTTGCCGGAGGGCATACAACAACTCACCAAGCTTGAAACACTTTACATTGCCGAATGCCCTGATTTGAAGAAGTGGTGCGAATCAGATGAAAACAAGATGAAGCTCGCTCACATAAAAGACAAGGTACTTGTCCTGTTCCAGTCCGGCCACACTATCTCGCGTATCGATCTTATTTTTTTAGTGGCTACTCCTTTTTTATTTTCTCAATATTAGTATAGAATACATTATGTTTGTATTTCTCTCACATAACTGAAAGCATGTAATTCATATGAAAGATATATTCCTTATATGAAAAAATGCCTATATTTATATATGCAATGCGGCTTTGGTGTGTTGTGCCGTTCGGGTCGTCCGAATCTGCACCCTTCAAGTGCTTTCAGATCCGCACTTTATAATGTAAAAGCTTATATTTTTCTCATTTACAGCGGTTTTAGTGAAGCAATCACAGAGAGAAATGTCTATCTTGGATTGGACCGAACCGGAAACTCAGTCACATGAACAATCAAAGAAGTACAGAGAGTCAGCTAAAGAGCATACAGTAATCCAGGCCGGAAGAAAGTACAACCATCAGTATCTATATTGACCTACGACTAGTTTTCTCTACACAAGGCTTTATTCTATTTTTCATAATAAAAAGTGTGCTCCATGCATGGTGAATTATCTTTCAATTCACTACAAATTTGTATTTGTAATGAAGGCAAATTATAGTTCAGCCTATATAAAATAAAGTTCAGCATTCTTGCCTACCAAGCAAGCAAGCGATCCAAACACCTATTTGGCTAGAGTTAGTTTAGAGTTAGTCATGAGCTAGAAACTAACTCTAACCACTAGCTAAGCTAGAGTGAGGATGAGGGCGACTAGCGAGGCACCTAGCGAGGCGCCTCGTGTGGAGGCTCGCGAGGCGATCGGAGTATCGGCGTTTCGTGACCAGGGTTTCACATCCGATGATGAGATCCAGGAAGTCTTCCCTCGGGCGTCTACTGCTAGTGGCGGGGTCGAGTGTTGTTTTGCCAGCGGCGATCTTGGTCAGATCCGGGGCGGGTCTCCGACAGATCATCCTCATCGCCGGTGGGAGGTTTTCTTCCGGGCATCGTCCACGGATTCTTTGGAAGAAAGGCAGGGATTCATCATTCTTCACCTAGAATCTATGTGGACTACCATTAGAGATGAAGAAGGTGACATTCTGGCGGGGCGGTATCTCCAAAAGGAGGAATTCCCCAAGGCGGGACTGATCCTTGTGATCCATGGTTACCGTTTGATAGTACAGGAGCAGTCGGAGATAGGGGCCCCGATCAAGGATTGGTAAGTCTTCCTTCGCATCCTATTCGTTTCGGTGGTAGGTTTTGGGTTCTTGCCGACCAGGATGAGGAGCTGGATGAGGAGTTAGAGGACGAGCAGGGCGACGGGCTGGCGGAGGTGCTGTCGCCGATATCCCCGTGCACCCCTTCTCCGACCATGGCGATGCTCCAGGAGCGCAAGGTCCGACGAGACTGTTGGAAATATGCCCTAGAGGCAATAATAAAATGGTTATTATCATATTTCCTTGTTCATGATAATCGTCTATTGTTCATGCTATAATTGTATTAACAGGAAACAGTAATACATGTGTGGATAAATAGATCACAATGTGTCCCTAGCAAGCCTCTAGTTGGCTAGCTCGTTAGTCAATAGATGATCATGGTTTCCTTATCATGGACATTGGATGTCATTGATAACGGGATCACATCATTGGGAGAATGATGTGGTGGACAAGACCCAATCCTAAGCCTAGCACTAGATCGTATTGTTCGTATGCTAAAGCTTTTCTAATGTCAAGTATCTTTTCCTTCGACCGTGAGATTGTGCAACTCCCGGATACCGTAGGAGTGCTTTGGGTGTATCAAACGTTACAACGTAACTAGGTGACTATAAAGGTGCACTACGGGTACCTCCGAAAGTGTCTGTTGGGTTGGTACGAATCGAGATCGGGATTTGTCACTCCGTGTGACGGAGAGGTATCTCTGGGCCCACTCGGTAGAACATCATCATGAGCTCAATGTGACTAAGGAGTTAGTCACACGATGACGTGCTACGGTACGAGTAAAGAGACTTACCGGTAACGAGATTGAACAAGGTATAGGTATACCGACGATCGAATCTCGGGCAAGTTCTATACCGACAGACAAAGGGAATCGTATACGGGATTGATTGAATCCTTGACATCGTGGTTCATCCGATGAGATCATCATGGAGCTAGTGGGAGCCACCATGGGTATCCAGACCCCGCTGATGGTTATTGGCCAGAGAGGTGTCTCGGTCATGTCTGCCTGTCTCCCGAACCCGTAGGGTCTACACACTTAAGGTTCGATGACGCTAGGGTTATAGGGAATTGTTGTACGAGGTTACCGAAAGTTGTTCGGAGTTCCGGATGAGATCCCGGACGTCACGAGGAGCTCCGGAATGGTCCGGAGGTAAAGATTGATATATAGGACGGATGGTTTTGGACACCGGAAGTGTTTCGGGCGTCACCGGTAACGTACCGGGACCACCAGGACCACCGGAGGTGGTCCCAGGGGACCACCGAAGGGGGGCAACGACCCCAAGAGGCTAGATGGGCTAAGTGCGGGAGGGAACCAGCCCCTAGGTGGGCTGGTGCGCCTCCCACACCCAGCCCAATGCGCAAGTGATGGGGAGAGGGGGCAACCCTAGGCGCAGGTGGGCCTTAGGCCCACCAGGTGGTGCGCCACACCCCCTCCCACCCTAGCCGCCGCCCCCTCTCCCATCTGGTGGCCGCCGGCCCCTAGGGAGGGAACCCTAGGGGTGGCGCAGCCCTCCCCCTCCTCCTATAAATAGAGAGGGGTTTTGGCCATTGAGACACACTGTTTCATCTCTCTCCGAGTGCAGCCCTGCTCCTCTCCCTCCTCTTCTCTGCCGGCGCTTGGCGAAGCCCTGCCGGGAGGCCTCGTCTCTCCATCGACACCACGCCGTCGTGTTGCTGGAGTTCTTCCCCAACCTCTCCCTCCTCCTTGCTGTATCAAGGTGCGGGAGACGTCACCGGGCTGCACGTGTGTTGAACGCGGAGGTACCGTAGTTCGGCACTAGATCGGAATCGCTGCGAGTACGACTCCATCAACCGCGTTCTAGCAACACTTCCGCTTAGCGATCTTCAAAGGTATGAATATGCTCTTACCCCTCTCTCGTTGCTGGTCTCTCCATAGGAAGATCTGTATATGCGTAGGAAAATTTTGAATTTATGCTACATTACCCAAAAGTGGTATCAGAGCCAGGTTTTCTATGCGTAGATTCTATGCACGAGTAGAACACAAAAGTTGTGGGCGATGATTTGTCAATTTTCTTGCCGTTACTAGTCTTATTCTTTTCCGGCGGTATTGTGGGATGAAGCGGCCCGGACCGACCTTACACGTACGCTTACGTGAGACTGGTTCCACCGACAGACATGCACACAGTGCATAAAGGTGGCTAGCGGGTGTTTGTCTCTCCTACTCTAGTCGGATTGGATTTGATGAAAAGGATCCTTATGAAGGGTAAATAGCTTTGGCATATCATCGTTGTGGCTGTCACGTAGGTAAGAAGGCGTTCTTGCTAGAAACCCAAATCAGCCACGTAAAACTTGCAACAATTAGAGGACGTCTAACTTGTTTTTGCAGGGTTTGACATGTGATGTGATATGGCCAAAGTTGTGATGTTGCATGTATGATGTATGAGATGATCATGTTATTGTAATAGGTTTCACGACTTGCATGTCGATGAGTATGACAACCGGCAGGAGCCATAGGAGTTGTCTTAAATTTATTGTATGAGATGCAACACCATGTGCTTACTACTTTTACTTCATTGCTAACGGTTAGCTATAGTAGTAGTGATAGTAGTAGTTGGCGTGACGACTTCACGGAGACACGATGATGGAGATCATGATGATGGAGATCACGGTGTCATGCCGGTGACGATGATGATCATGCGATGCCTGAAGATGGAGATCGAAAGAGCAAAGATGATAATGGCCATATCATGTCACTATATGATTGCATTGTGATGTTTATCATGTTTTACATCTTATTGCTTAAAACGACGGTAGCATAATAAGATGATCCCTCTTAAAATTTCGAGAACGTATTCCCCTAAGTGTGCACCGTTGCGAAGGTTCGTTGTCTCGAAGCACCACGTGATGATCGGGTGTGATAGATTCTAACGTTCGCATACAACGGGTGTAAGCCAGATTTACACACGCAAAACACCTAGGTTGACTCGACGAGCTTAGCATGTACAGACATGACCTTGAATACAAGAGACCTAAAGGTCGAACATGATTCATATGGTTGAATACGATCAACATGGAGTTGCTCACCATGATGACTAGTCCGTCTCACGTGATGATCGGACACGGGTTAGTCAACATGGATCATGTATCACTTAGATGACTAGAGGGATGTCGATTTAAGTGGGAGTTCATACTTAATTTGATTAAATGAACTTTACTGTCATGAACACAGTCTAAAAGTTGTCTTTATAAATATTGCAGATGTCCAACGTCAACCTCAATTTCAACGCATTCCTAGAGAAAAACAAGTTGAAAGATGATGGTAGCAACTATGCGGATTGGGTTCGCAACTTGAAGCTCATCCTTGAAGCAGCTAAAAAGGCTTATGTCCTTAATGCGCCGCTAGGTGACCCTCCCGCTCCCGCAGCAGCCCAGGACATTCTGAACGTTTGGCAAACGCGGAGTGATGACTACTCTCTGGTTAGGTGTGGCATGTTATACAGTTTAGAAACGGGGCTCCAAAGGCGTTTTGAGCAACACGGGGCATATGAGATGTTCCAAGAGCTGAAGCTAGTTTTTCAAGCTCATGCCCGTGTCGAGAGATATGAAGTCTCCGACAAGTTCTTTAGCTGTAAGATGGAGGAGAACAGTTCTGTCAGTGAGCACATACTCAAAATGTCTGGGTTACACGGTCGTCTGACTTCACTTGGAGTCGAACTTCCGGATGATGCTATAATTGACAGAATCCTCCAGTCTCTCCCACCAAGCTACAAAGGCTTTGTGCTTAACTACAACATGCAAGGGATGGAGAAGACCATTCCCGAGTTGTACTCGATGCTCAAATCTTCAGAAGTAGAAATCAAGAAGGAGCATCAAGTGTTGATGGTCAACAAGACCACTAGTTTCAAGAAAGGCAAGGGTAAGAAGAACTTCAAGAAAGACGGCAAAGTTGTTGCCGCGCCCGGTAAGCCAGATGCCGGGAAGAAGAAAAAGAACGGACCCAAACCTGAGACTGAGTGCTTCTATTGCAAGGGAAAGGGTCACTGGAAGTGGAACTGCTCCAAATACTTAGCGGACAAGAAGGCCGGCAACGTTAAAGGTATATTTGATATACATGTTATTGATGTGTACCTTACCAGCGCTCGTAGTAGCTCCTGGGTATTTGATACCGGTGCTGTTGCTCACATTTGCAACTCAAAGCAGGAACTGCGGAATAAGCGGAGACTGGCCAAGGACGAGGTGACGATGCGCGTCGGGAATGGTTCAAAGGTCGATGTGATCGCCATCGGCACGCTACCTCTACATCTACCGTCGCGATTAGTTTTAAACCTTAGTTATTGTTATTTAGTACCAGCTTTAAGCATGAAAATTGTATCAAGGTCTTGCTTAATGCGAGACGGCTACTCATTTAAGTCAGAGAATAATGGTTGTTCTATTTATATGAGTGATATGTTTTATGGTCATGCTCCGCTGGTGAATGGTTTATTCTTGATGAATCTCGATCGTGATGTTACACATATTCATAGTGTGAGTACCAAAAGATGCAAAGTTGATAATGATAGTCCCACATACTTGTGGCACTGCCGCCTTGGTCATATCGGCGTTAAGCACATGAAGAAGCTCCATACTGATGGACTATTAGAGTCTCTTGACTTTGAATCATTTGACACATGCGAACCGTGCCTCATGGGCAAGATGACTAAGACTCCACTCTCAGGAATAATGGAGAGAGCAACCGACTTATTGGAAATAATACATACTGATGTGTGTGGTCCAATGAACGTTGAAGCTCGCGGTGGTTATCGTTATGTTCTCACCCTCACCGATGATTTGAGTAGGTATGGGTATATCTACTTGATGAAGCACAAATCTGAGACGTTTGAAAAGTTCAAGGAATTTCAGAGTGAGGTTGAGAATCAACGTGACAGAAAAATTAAATGTCTACGATCTGATCGTGGAGGAGAATATTTAAGTCACGAGTTTGGCACACACCTAAGGAAGTGTGGAATCGTTTCACAACTAACGCCGCCTGGCACACCGCAGCACAATGGAGTGTCTGAACGTCGTAATCGCACTTTATTAGATATGGTATGATCTATGATGTCTCTCACCGACTTACCGCTATCATTTTGGGGATACGCATTAGAAACTGCAGCATTCACTTTAAATAGGGCACCGTCTAAATCCGTTGAGACGACACCGTATGAACTATGGTTTGGCAAGAAACCTAAGTTGTCGTTTCTTAAAGTTTGGGGCTGGCGATGCTTATGTGAAGAAACTTCAACCAGAAAAGCTCGAACCCAAAGCGGAGAAATGCGTATTCATAGGATACCCTAAGGAAACTATTGGGTGTACCTTCTATCTTAGATCCGAAGGTAAAACCTTTGTTGCCAAGAACGGATCCTTTCTAGAGAAAGAGTTTCTCTCGAAAGAAGTAAGTGGGAGGAAGGTAGAACTTGATGAGGTAATTTCACCCCCTCTCGAACAGGATAGTAGCGCAGCGCGGGAAGTTGTTCATGTGGCGCCTACACCGATTGAAGAGGAAGTTAATGATAATGATCATGAAGCTTCGGATCAAGTTACTACTGAACTGCGAAGGTCCACAAGGGCACGCTCCGCACCAGAGTGGTACGGCAACCCTGTGATGGAAATCATGTTGTTAGACAATGGTGAACCTTCGAACTATGAAGAAGCGATGGCGGGCCCGGATTCCAACAAATGGCTTGAGGCTATGAAATCCGAGATAGGATCCATGTATGAGAACAAAGTATGGACTTTGGTGGACTTGCCCAATGACCGGCGAGCCATAGAAAATAAATGGATCTTCAAGAAGAAGACTGATGCAAACGGTAATGTAACCGTTTACAAAGCTCGACTTGTCGCAAAGGGTTTTCGACAAATTCAAGGAGTTGACTACGAAGAGACTTTCTCTCCCGTAGCGAAGCTGAAATCAGTCCGAATCATGTTAGCAATTGCCGCCTTTTATGATTATGAAATTTCGCAAATGGACGTCAAAACAGCGTTCCTTAACGGGAACCTTAAAGAAGAGTTGTATATGATGCAACCAGAAGGTTTTTTCGACCCTAAGGGTGCTAACAAAGTACGCAAGCTCCAGCGCTCCATCTATGGGCTGGTGCAAGCATCTCGGAGTTGGAACATTCGCTTTAATGAGGTGATTAAAGCGTTTGGGTTCATACAGGTTTACGGAGAAGCCTGTCTGTACAAGAAAGTGAGTGGGAGCTCTGTAGCTTTCCTCATACTATATGTGGATGACATATTATTGATGGGGAATAATATAGAGATGTTGGAGAGCATAAAGGCCTATTTGAACAAGAGTTTTTCAATGAAGGACCTTGGAGAAGCTGCATACATATTAGGCATCAAGATCTATAGAGATAGATCGAGACGCCTCATAGGTCTTTCGCAAAGTACATACCTTGACAAGATATTGAAGAAGTTCAATATGGAAAACTCAAAGAAAGGGTTCTTGCCAGTTTTGCAAGGTATGAGATTGAGTAAGACTCAGTCGCCGACCATGGCAGCAGATAGAGAGAAGATGAGTTCTGTCCCCTATGCTTCAGCCATGGGCTCTCTAATGTATGCCATGCTGTGTACCAGACCTGATATAAACCTTGCCATAAGTTTGGTAGGGAGGTACCAAAGTGATCCCGGTATGGAACACTGGACAACGATCAAGAATGTCCTTAAGTACCTGAAAAGGACTAAGGAAATGTTTCTCGTTTATGGAGGTGACGAAGAGCTCGTCGTAAAGGGTTACGTCGACGCTAGCTTCGACACAGATCCGGATGACTCCAAGTCACAGACCGGATACGTATATGTTTTGAATGGTGGGGCAGTGAGCTGGTGCAGCAGCAAGCAAGAAGTCGTGGCAGCATCTACATGTGAAGCGGAGTACATAGCTGCTTCAGAAGCGGCTCATCAAGGAATTTGGATGAAGGAGCTCATCACCGACCTTGGAGTGGTTCCAAGCGCGTCGGGTCCTATGGCACTCTTCTGTGATAACACTGGAGCCATTGCCATAGCCAAGGAGCCCAGGTTTCACCGGAAGACGAAGCACATCAAACGCCGCTACAACTCCATCCAGGACCATGTCCAGAGTGGAGTGATAGATATTTGTAAAGTACACACGGATCTGAATATTGCAGACCCGTTGACTAAACCTCTTCCACGAGCAAAACATGATCAACACCATAATGCTATGGGTGTTCGATACATCACAATGTAACTAGATTATTGACTCTAGTGCAAGTGGGAGACTGTTGGAAATATTGCCCTAGAGGCAATAATAAAATGGTTATTATCATATTTCCTTGTTCATGATAATCGTCTATTGTTCATGCTATAATTGTATTAACAGGAAACAGTAATACATGTGTGGATAAATAGATCACAATCTGTCCCTAGCAAGCCTCTAGTTGGCTAGCTCGTTAGTCAATAGATGATCATGGTTTCCTGATCATGGACATTGAATGTCATTGATAACGGGATCACATCATTGGGAGAATGATGTGGTGGACAAGAGCCAATCCTAAGCCTAGCACTAGATTGTATTGTTCGTATGCTAAAGCTTTTCTAATGTCAAGTATCTTTTCCTTCGACCGTGAGATTGTGCAACTCCCGGATACCGTAGGAGTGCTTTGGGTGTATCAAACGTCACAACGTAACTAGGTGACTATAAAGGTGCACTACGGGTACCTCCGAAAGTGTCTGTTGGGTTGGTACGAATCGAGATCGGGATTTGTCACTCCGTGTGACGGAGAGGTATCTCTGGGCCCACTCGGTAGAACATCATAATGAGCTCAATGTGACTAAGGAGTTAGTCACACGATGACGTGCTACGGAACGAGTAAAGAGACTTACCGGTAACAAGATTGAACAAGGTATAGGTATACCGACGATCGAATCTCGGGCAAGTTCTATACCGACAGACAAAGGGAATCGTATACGGGATTGATTGAATCCTTGACATTGTGGTTCATCCGATGAGATCATCGTGGAGCTAGTGGGAGCCACCATGGGTATCCAGACCCCGCTGATGGTTATTGGCCAGAGAGGTGTCTCGGTCATGTCTGCCTGTCTCCCGAACCCGTAGGGTCTACACACTTAAGGTTCGATGACGCTAGGGTTATAGGGAATTGTTGTACGAGGTTACCGAAAGTTGTTCTGGAGTCCCGGACGTCACGAGGAGCTCAGGAATGGTCCGGAGGTAAAGATTGATATATAGGACGGATGGTTTTGGACACCGGAAGTGTTTCGGGCGTCACCGGTAACGTACCGGGACCACCGGAGGTGGTCCCGGGGGACCACCGAAGGGGGGCAACGACCCCAAGAGGCTAGATGGGCTAAGTGCGGGAGGGAACCAGCCCCTAGGTGGGCTGGTGCACCTCCCACACCCAGCCCAATGCGCAAGTGATGGGGAGAGGGGGCAACCCTAGGCGCAGGTGGGCCTTAGGCCCACCAGGTGGTGCGCCACACCCCCTCCCACCCTAGCCGCCGCCCCCCTCTCCCATCTGGTGGCCGCCGGCCCCTAGGGAGGGAACCCTAGGGGTGGCGCAGCCCTCCCCCTCCTCCTATAAATAGAGAGGGGTTTTGGCCATTGAGACACACCGTTTCATCTCTCTCTCGGCGCAGCCCTGCTCCTCTCCCTCCTCCTCTCTGCCGGCGCTTGGCGAAGCCCTGCCGGGAGGCCTCGTCTCTCCATCGACACCACGCCGTCGTGTTGCTGGAGTTCTTCCCCAACCTCTCCCTCCTCCTTGCTGGATCAAGGTGCGGGAGACGTCACCGGGCTGAACGTGTGTTGAACGCGGAGGTGCCGTAGTTCGGCACTAGATCGGAATCGCTGCGAGTACGACTCCATCAACCGCGTTCTAGCAACGCTTCCGCTTAGCGATCTTCAAAGGTATGAAGATGCTCTTACCCCTCTCTCATTGCTGGTCTCTCCATAGGAAGATCTGAATATGCGTAGGAAAATTTTGAATTTATGCTACGTTACCCAACAGAGACCCTATCCAAAGGTCCGAAGAAAACGGAGGCGTCTTCTCGGAAGCCGTGGATCGGGCCGATTCCAAAGGTAAGCCGGCAGCCTATCTCCCTTGTTGATTTCTTCAAGCCAGATTGCTGGATCAAATGCACGAAGAACAAACCGAAGGCAACCACCGTTCTTCGGCCGACAGAGCCGCCGGCGATCGCGGCATACAGGCGTGATTCCAGGGCGACAGTTTCGGAGTCCGTGCGGGATTCCAGGGAGAACTTTTTGAACGCCGCGATGACGGCTGCTAGGCCTGAAGCGCTAGCGATTTCGACGGGCTCTATACAGTCTAAATCTGGGTATATGGCCGAGGAGTTACTAAGTTTACAGCCTCATTGCGACCTGGACTCGAGCACTCTTGGGTATACGGCCGAGGAGGTACCAGTCCGGATCGACTCGTCATCTACTGCGACCGAGCCTGGCTTACTTTCATCGTCCAATCCTCTCATTCGTTAGGCTCCTCGTCCGCCGTCGCCAGGAGCTAGGGTTCGACAGCAAGAACCTAGGGTTCGTCTTAAGCCTGGCTTCCCACGGCTGGGACCTGGGAGGGCGACCAGGGTCAAGCATCCTACTGGTTCGGCGTGGCTAGCCATGGCGGGGCGCGGCTCCAAGCAACCTCCTACCAATCGGCAGCAAGGGCAACAGTTGGGCCAGGGGAACCCACCCGTGGCTAAGGCTACGGTGGCAACCCCAGCGCTGGCCGGGTTATCCCAACCTGCCGCACACGCCGGGAGGCCGCCGAGTGGTGCAGCCGGGCAGGCGAAGGAGTCGACGCAGGCGAACCGAACTCACCATCGCGGCCGCTGGGGCGATGAAGATGGGCACTATCGTGGGGGTTCATCCTCGGGAGGCGGTCGTGGGTTTGCTTGGCATAACAATGGAGCTGCTGGTAATGGTTTTAATGCACCTCCGGGCCAGTTTGTCCCGGGGACTTCTGGACCTTCGTATCCGAAGAGAGGAGGATTTAGGCAGAATTGGATTGGCAGAGGGGGCGGGAGGAAGCCTAGACCTCCTGTTCCTACTCCTGAGCAGCCCGCTGATCTCAATGATTCTGCCGTGGTGTCTATGGCGGAAACAGCTAAGGAGGTAGCTGGTTCGTCTCCGGCTGATCAGACCTTGGTGGGTGCCAAGGGTGACGGGGCAGAGAGACCTTCTAAGTGGGCACGCAAGAAAGAGAAAATGATGTGCTATCGGTGCAGTGAGACAGGGCATTTTGTCTCCGAGTGTAAGGCCGAGTTTGCGTGTATTGCTTGAAGCCTACTCATGGTGTTGTTAAGTGTCCTCTTACGATTGGGCCTATGCCAGTCGTGACCATCTATGGTGTTTCTAGCCAAGATTTGATTTTTTTGAGTCACC
This sequence comes from Hordeum vulgare subsp. vulgare, assembly GCF_904849725.1. Lineage (NCBI taxonomy): Eukaryota > Viridiplantae > Streptophyta > Magnoliopsida > Poales > Poaceae > Hordeum > Hordeum vulgare. The sequence continues at coordinate 661,461,006 of NC_058519.1, read as the reverse complement.
AGCCGCTACGGCTAATGTGCATGCTCCCGATGCTGGCCTCACGGGTACAGTTACAGTGACTCGGGGGGTGCTGACTGTGGAGCAGATAGTGCAACAACTTAAGGAGCTTGTTTCCTCTACCTTCAGATGGGAACCTGTTTTGATATCAGATAATGTTTTCAAGGTCGTTTTCCCTACTAAGGAGGATCTAGCCCGTTTGCTTAAGTTCGGTATGTGCAGGGTTGCTAGCACGAGTATTGTTCTTGAGTTTGATGCGTGGAAATGTGAAGAGCCTAAGGGGAGGCCTCTACCCCAGATTTGGGTGCACTTTGCAGGAGCTCCTTCTAGAGCGACGAATGATTTTCAGGTTGCATGGAGTCTGGGATCGCTTATTGGTAAAACTGAGGAGGTGGACATGGTCTACACTAGAGCCAAAGGAGTTGCGAGGATGGTGGTAAGTGTTCTTGATATTGAACTAGTTCCAGATGAGGTTATTTGGACCTTTGAGGGGTTGCGGTATACTCTCCAGCTGGAAATCGAAAGCCCTACACTGTTTGATGTACCCGACACAGATAAACATACTCCCATGACTGATGGTGATGATGCGAGTGGCTCCAAAGATAATGCAGAGGGGTCCAAGGACACAGGTCCGACCGACTATCCTAATCAGACGACTAGTTCGCAGCAAAATCAACCTAATCTTACCTCAGGTACTGGCCCAAACAAGTTGGTTTCTGCTATGTACCAGGATTTGCGTTTTGGCTCTTTTGAACCCGCATCCGCACCGGCAAAGTTTGGTTCTCGGGCGGGGTGCAATGAGACTCTAGTTCGGCCTAGGATGCCGCGCTTTTTGGGAAAGAAGACTTGGTGCAACAAAGGAATTGTGCAGTCTCAATCTATGTTGCAACCACTGTCTCTGGTGGAGTATCTGGCGGGAGCAAAGGCAACAAATAGTCAGCTTGTTTTGTTAGATGCACCAGCGGAAGTACTGCCAGCTACTAATACTTGCATGGGAGGAGAAATAGCTGATGGTCTCGGCCCCGACGAACCTACTGGCCAGCTGGTTGATCTACCCCAGGCTTAGTATTTGCATGGGGGCCGCTGACGAGGCCCAGGTTACGTGCATGCATGCAGACGTGGCCACACAGGGCATGCATGAGGATGCTAGCGCTGGGGGTGGCAGCGACTCTAGTGCACCACGGCGTGATGGATCTCTTGTGCCTGTTCCAGCGGCCGCAGCGGCAGCTTGCGTCGGCGTGCTTGCCAGCACAGGAGGTGCCCAGCCGGGTTTCACCCTTTGTGCTGCTCAACCCGACGACTATCCTGAGGTGGGTGTCTCTATGGAGGGTCCAGAGTGTATGCCCAAGGTGGGTACGGAATATGCACCGACTACTGTTGCACCAGAGTCTGGACCGATCTCGGTCGATGATGTCACAACATTCGGAGGTGTTCCCAATCCGATGGGTCCGGATAGACGAGCTAGTCTACGGGTACAGTCTCAGCCAGATGTGGATGACCTGCAGATTGGACGGGCGATGCGAGTGGCCAAAATGAAGGAGGTTCAGAATTCAACAGGTATGAATTTTAATACTGAACATTCTATTCTGCATTTTACACCGCAAGAGATTTTAGATAATGCTATGGCGGTGGGGGTGACCTTGGGTGAGACTAGTCAACAAGTTTCCAAATCTATCAATGACTTATTAGACTTAGAAGTTGATAGGGCTTTGGATATTATACGAAACTTAGCAGCGGTTCGACCTATGAATGATGAGGAGATATCGGATATGAGGGGATTGAATTTACTATGTGAAAACTTAGTCCCACAGGAGGAGATTACACAGTCGCAAGTAGCTTTGGATGATTCAAACATATCTACTACTCATCTTAATGATAGGGCCAAAGATACTCAGGGTTATATGGACCAGGAGTATGCTTTGGATAAGACAAAGCGCATTTCGAAACGAAGAGTTTATACAGTTTCTGCTGTTCGTAGGAGTGCTAGATTCAGGACTGCTAAATTTTTTTATGATGAAATATGAAAGGACTCTTTTGGAATAGCAGAGGTCTGAGAGACTTGGCTAAAATTAGGTTCCTTGCAGAATCAACATTACAGCATAGTCTTGACTTCATCGCGTTGATGGAGATGGGGCGGGAAAACTTCACATCGCATTTTCTTAACTCCCTTTCCGGAGGAGTGGAATTTGTATGGCATTGTCTCCCTCCAAGAGGAAGGTCCGGAGGGATCTTACTTGGTGTCCGATGCAATACACTTCAAGTGCGCGAAGTAATATTAGGAGACTTCACGGTAAAATTTCGAATTAGAAACAAGGAAGACGGGTTTCAGTGGGCTCTAGTAGCGGTCTATGGTGCCGCTCAAACGGAGCACAAGCCAGCTTTCTTGGCTGATCTGGTTAGAATTTGCGATGAAAATCTACCACTGGTGGTGGGTGGTGATTTCAATATCATCAGGAGAGCTGATGAGAAAAGCAATGATAATTTTGATGGTAGATGGCCATTTATGTTTAATACGGTCATAGAGAGTCTGAATCTACGGGAGATTGAACTCTCCGGTAGGAAATATACTTGGGCCAATTCTCTACATAACCAGACTTTTGAAAAATTGGACAGAGTACTTACTAGTGTTGGCTGGGAGCAGAAGTTCCCTTTAGTCACAGTTTGTGCTATGCAGAGGGCTATATCTGACCATACTCCACTATTGTTAGATTCTGGAAATGCCACTCACAAAGGAAAAAAAGATGCCTTCTCCTTTGAGTCCAGTTGGTTCACCCGTGAGGGATTTATAGACATTATTGCTAGAGAATGGAGCAAACATACGGATGGGACATCTAGTGTCGACATCTGGCAAAACAAGATCCGACACCTTAGACAATTCTTGAGAGGTTGGGCTAAGAATGTGTCCGGACAGTATAAAGATGAGCAAGACCGATTGCTTCACTTTATAGATGCCCTGGATCGTAAGGCTGAGACCGGCATGTTGGATGAACATGAAAGGTCGTCAAAGTATGAGGCCGAACAAAGGGTACGTGTTCTCCTCGGGGAGGAGGAAATGAAATGGGCTGTCAGAGCCAAGGTTAGGGCAGTTGTCCACGGGGATAACAACACAAAGTTTTTCCACTTGATTGCAAATGGCAAACATAGGAAAAAGAAAATCGTACAACTTGAGCAAGACGAGGGTACCATAGTAGGGCATGAGAACCTTAAACTTTATATCACAAATTACTATAAACGGTTGTTTGGTGCTCCAGAACATAGCTTTGTGTCTATGGACGAGCATCAGACTGCTGACATTCCTCAAGTTGGACAAGCCGACAATGAGAGTCTCTCCGCACCATTTCTAGAGAAAGAGGTGTTACAGGCAATTGAGGGTATGAAAAATGGTAAAGCTCCTGGGCCAGACGGGTTTCCAGCTGAGTTTTATAAATGATGTTGGCATATTATTAAGGCGGATCTTATGTCTATGTTCCACGATTTGTATTCTGGACACCTTCAACTCTTTCATCTTAATTTCGGTACGATTACGCTACTACCGAAGAAAGAGGGTGCCTCCAGAATTGAACAATTTCGTCCTATATGTCTGCTCAATGTCAGCTTTAAAATTTTCACCAAGGTGGGAACGGATAGGCTAACCAAGATGGCACATTCGGTCGTGCAATCTTCGCATACAACTTTTATGCCTGGTAGGAATATTCTTGAAGGGGTTGTCGTACTGCATGAGATCCTTCATGAACTGCACTCCAAGAAACTCAATGGAGTTTTATTTAAGGTCGATTTCGAAAAGGCATACGACAAAGTTAAATGGTCTTTCCTGCAACAAACTCTACGTATGAAAGGGTTTGGCGACATTTGGCGAAAACATGTAGATTTTTTTATAAAAAAAGGAAGTGTCGGTGTTAAAGTAAATGATGACGTCAGTCATTTCTTTCATACGCTTAAGGGACTTAGGCAAGGAGATCCTATGTCACCTATTTTTGTTAACATTGTTGCGGATATGTTGGCGCTAATGATCAGGAGGGCTAATGACAAAGACTTAGTAGAGGGACTAGTACCTCATCTAGTTGATGGGGGTGTCTCGATCCTACAATATGCGGACGACACGATCCTTTTCATGGAACATGATCTCAAGAAAGCGAGAAACTTGAAACTCATATTATGCTTATTTGAACAGCTATCTGGGTTGAAGATTAATTTTCACAAAAGTGAGCTTTTCTGCTTTGGGGATGCACAAGCGGAACAACTCATGTATCATCAACTTTTTGGTTGTGAGGGTGGTAGGTCACCGTTCTCATATTTAGGAATCCCTATTCATCACCGAAAGTTGACCATCAAGGAGTGGAGATGTATCGGGGATCGTTTTGAGAAAAAACTAAGCTGCTGGAAGGGCAAGCTATTATCCTACGGAGGACGATTAGTTCTTGTCAACTCAGTTTTGACAAGTATGCCAATGTTTCTCCTATCCTTTTTCCAAGTGCGTGTTGGGGTGTGGAAAAGGTTGGATTTCTATCGATCTCGATTTTTCTGGCAGAGCGACAAGGTCAAAACAAAATATAGACTTGCTAGATGGGACATTATTTGTAGACCCAAGGATCAGGGAGGTTTTGGGATTGAAAATCTAGAGGTCAAGAACAGATGTCTGCTTAGCAAGTGGTTATTCAGATTGTCTGTCGAATCGCAAGGGATGTGGGTACAAATTCTAAAGAACAAGTATCTACAGCACAAAACATTAGCCCAAGTCTCTGCGCGACCGGGTGATTCCCCTTTTTGGAAGGGTCTAATGAGGACAAAGGCCGCTTTCTTTAACAGAACTAGATTCGTCATCGGTAATGGTGAAAATACTAGATTCTAGGAAGATACTTGGTTCGGAGTGCAACCTTTGGCTCTCCAGTATCCGCAACTTTATAATATTGCACAACGAAAACAGATTTTCGTTGCGGCAGTGTTACGACAGATTCCTCTTAACATTCAATTTCGCAGAGCCCTGATCGGAAATAGATGGGTTAGTTGGTTACATCTAGTCAGAAGGCTAATGGATATTTCCCTATCTAACCTTACAGATAGTATTCGTTGGAGGTTGACCACCAATGGTACTTTCTCAGTGAAATCGATGTATGACCATATTATTGATACGTCGCCTATTCCAAAGTCCATGAATATTTGGAAGGTCAAGGTTCCCCTTAAGATAAAAATCTTCATGTGGTTTGTTCACAAAGAATTGTTTTAACTAAGGATAACTTGGCTAAAAGACACTGGAAAGGAAACAAAAGATGTAGCTTCTGTCAGACGCATGAGATGATTAAACACCTCTTTCTCGACTGCCCTATGGCTAAATTATTATGGCGCTCAATACAAATGACTTTCAACATTACCCCGCCTACTAGCATTCACATGTTATTTGGGACGTGGCTAAACGGAGTTAATGTACTTTATGCCAAACTAATTAGGGTTGGAACTTGTGCCATGCTGTGGGCGATATGGAACTGCAGAAACGATCTAGTTTTTAACAGAATGCATTACATTAACTTTTTGCAAGTCATCTTCAGGGCTACCGCCTTGATCCGCACGTGGTCCTTATGTTGGAAATATGCCCTAGAGGCAATAATAAATTAGTTATTATTATATTTCTTAGTTCATGATAATCGTTTATTATCCATGCTATAATTGTATTGATTGGAAACACAATACTTGTGTGGATACATAGACAAAACACTGTCCCTAGTAAGCCTCTAGTTGACTAGCTCGTTAATCAAAGATGGTCAAGGTTTCCTGGCCATAGGCAAGTGTTGTCACTTGATAACGGGATCACATCATTAGGAGAATCATGTGATGGACTAGACCCAAACTAATAGACGTAGCATGTTGATCGTGTCATTTTGTTGCTACTGTTTTCTGCGTGTCAAGTATTTATTCCTATGACCATGAGATCATATAACTCACTGACACCGGAGGAATGCTTTGTGTGTATCAAACGTCGCAACGTAACTGGGTGACTATAAAGATGCTCTACAGGTATCTCCGAAGGTGTTAGTTGAGTTAGTATGGATCAAGACTGGGATTTGTCACTCCGTGTGAACGGAGAGGTATCTCGGGGCCCACTCGGTAATACAACATCACACACAAGCCTTGCAAGCAATGTAACTTAGTGTAAGTTGCGGGATCTTGTATTACGGAACGAGTAAAGAGACTTGCCAGTAAACGAGATTGAAATAGGTATACGGATACTGACGATCGAATCTCGGGCAAGTAACATACCGAAGGACAAAGGGAATAACATACGGGATTATATGAATCCTTGGCACTGAGGTTCAACCGATAAGATCTTCGTAGAATATGTAGGATCCAATATGGGCATCCAGGTCCCGCTATTGGATATTGACCGAGGAGTCTCTTGGGTCATGTCTACATAGTTCTCGAACCCGCAGGGTCTGCACACTTAAGGTTCGACGTTGTTTTATGCGTATTTGAGTTATATGGTTGGTTACCGAATGTTGTTCGGAGTCCCGGATAAGATCACGGACGTCACGAGGGTTTCCGGAATGGTCCGGAAACGAAGATTGATATATAGGATGACCTCATTTGGTTACCGGAAGGTTTTCGTGCATTACCGGAAAAGTTTCGGGCTCATCGGTAGTGTACCGGGAGTGCCGGGAGGGGTGCCGGGGACCATCGGGAGGGGTGTCACGCCCCAAGGGGTCTCATGGGCTATGGGAAGAGATAAACCAGCCCCTAGTGGGCTGGAATAAGTTCCCACTAAGGCCCATAAGGTTTGAGAAGGAAAAAACACAAGATGGAAAGAGTTTCCAAGTGGGAAGGTGGAATCCTACTCCAAGTAGGATTGGAGTAGGACTCCTGCACCTCCAATTTCGGCCAAACCTTTAGGTTTTGAGGCTGCCTCCTCCCCTCCCTCCCACCTATATATACGGAGGTTTTAGGGCTGATTTGAGACAACTTTTGCCACGGCAGCCCGACCACATACCTCCATAGTTTTTCCTCTAGATCGCGTTTCTGCGGAGCTCGGGCGGAGCCCTGCTGAGACGAGATCATCACCAACCTCCGGAGCGCCGTCACGCTGCCGGAGAACTCTTCTACCTCTCCGTCTCTCTTGCTGGATCAAGAAGGCCGAGATCATCGTCGAGCTGTACGTGTGCTGAACGCGGAGGTGCCGTCCGTTCGGTACTAGATCGTGGGACTGATCGCGGAATTGTTCGCGGGGCGGATCGAGGGACGTGAGGACGTTCCACTACATCAACCGCGTTCTCTAACGCTTCTGCTGTACCATCTACAAGGGTACGTAGATCACTCATCCCCTCTCGTAGATGGACATCACCATGATAGGTCTTCGTGCGCGTAGGAAAATTTTTGTTTCCCTTGCGACATTCCCCAACAGTGGCATCATGAGCTAGGTTCATGCGTAGATGTCTTCTCGAGTAGAACACAAAAGGTTTTGTGGGCGGTGATGTGCGTTTTGCTGCCCTCCTTAGTCTTTTCTTGATTCCGCGGCATTGTTGGATTGAAGCGGCTTGGACCGACATTACTCGTATGCTTACGAGAGACTGGTTTCATCGTTACGAGTAACCCCCTTTGCTCAAAGATGACTGGCAAGTGTCGGTTTCTCCAACTTTAGTTGAATCGGATTTGACCGAGGAGGTCCTTGGATGAGGTTAAATAGCAACTCATATATCTCCGTTGTGGTGTTTGCGTAAGTAAGATGCGATCCTACTAGATACCCTTGGTCACCACGTAAAACATGCAACAACAAAATTAGAGGACGTCTAACTTGTTTTTGCAGGGTATGATTGTGATATGATGTGGCCAACGATGTGATGTGATATATTGGATGTGTGAGATGATCATGTTGTAATAGAAATATCGACTTGCACGTCGATGGTACGGCAACCGGCAGGAGCCATAGGGTTGTCTTTATACTAACATATGTGCTTGCAGATGCGTTTACTATTTTGCTAGGCTGTAGCTTTAGTAGTGATAGCATAAGTAGCACGACAACCACGATGGCAACACGTTGATGGATGATCATGGTGTGGCGCCGGTGACAAGAAGATCGTGCCGGTGCTTTGGTGATGGAGATCAAGAAGCACGTGATGATGGCCATATCATGTCACTTATGAATTGCATGTGATGTTAATCCTTTTATGCACCTTATTTTGCTTAGAACGACGGTAGCATTATGAGGTGATCTCTCACTAAAATTTCAAGACGAAATTGTGTTCTCCCCGACTGTGCACCGTTGCGACAGTTCTTCGTTTCGAGACACCACGTGATGATCGGGTGTGATAGACTCAACGTTCACATACAACGGGTGCAAAACAGTTGCACACGCGGAACACTCGGGTTAAGCTTGACGAGCCTAGCATGTGCAGACATGGCCTCGGAACACATGAGACCGAAAGGTCGAGCATGAATCGTATAGTTGATATGATTAGCATAGGGATGCTTACCACTGAAACTATTCTCGACTCACGTGATGATCGGACTTGAGATAGCGGATTTGGATCATGTACCACTCAAATGACTAGAGAGATGTACTTTTTGAGTGGGAGTTCTTAAGTAATATGATTAATTGAACTAATTGTCATGAACATAGTCTAATGGTCTTTGCGAATTACGATGTAACTTGCGCTATAGCTCTACTGTTTTTATATGTTCCTAGAGAAAATTTAGTTGAAAATTGATAGTAGCAACCTTTGCAGACTGAGTCTGTAAAACCGAGGATTGTCCTCGTTGCTACGCAGAAGGCTTATGTCCTTAATGCACCACTCGGTGTGCTGCACCTCGAGCGTCGTCTGTGGATGCTATGAACATCCGACATACACATTACTGATGACTACACGATAGTTCAGTGGAAGATACTTGATGGCTTAGAAGCAAGGCGCCGAAAACGTTGTAAAACGTCACGGAACATAAGTGATGTTCCGAAGAGATGCAATTGTGATTTCATGCTTGTGCCCTTGTTAAGAGGTACTAGACCTCCAACAAGATTCTTTGACCACAAAGTAAAGGAGAAAAGCTCAATCGTTGAGCATGTGCTCAGATTGTCTGAGTACGACAATCACTTGAATCAAGTGGGAGCTAATCTTCCAGATGAGATAGTGATGGTTCTCCAAAAGTCACTGCCACCAAGCTTTGAGAGCTTCGTAATGAACTATGACATATCAAGGATAGATACAATGATCCTTGAGCGATTCGCGACGTTTGACACTGCGAAAGTAGAAATCAAGAAGGAGCATCAATAGTTGATTGTTTGGAAAACCACTAAGTTTCAAGAAAGGCGAGGGCTAGAAGGGATACTTCGTGAAACGGCAAAACAGTTGCTGCGCTAATGAAGAGACCCAAGATTAAACCCAAACCCGAGACTACGTGCTTCTGTAATAAGGGGAACAGTCACTGAGGCGGAGCAACTCTAGATACTTGGTAGATAAGAAGGCTGGCAAAAGTCGAAAGAAGTATATTTGATATACATAATGTTGATGTGTACTTTACTAGTACTCCTAGTAGCATGAGGGTATTGGATACCGGTTCGGTTGCTAAGTGATTAGTAACGCGAAATGAAAGCTACGACATAAACGGAGACTAGCTAAAGGCGAGGTGATGATACGTGTTGGAAGTGTTTCCAAGGTTGATATGATCAAACGTCACACGCCCCCTTTACCATCGGGATTGGTGTTGAACCTAAATAATTGTTATTTGGTGCTTGCGTTAAGCATGAACATGATTGGATCGTGTTTATTGCAATACGATTATTCATTCAAAAGGAATAATGGTTACTCTATTTGCTTGAATGATCACCTTCAATGGTTTATTGAATCTCGATTGTAGTGTTACACATTGGTGCCAAAAGATACGAGTTAAATGATGATAGTACCACTTACTTGTGGCACTGCCACTTGAGTCATGTTAGTATAAATTGCATGAAGAGGCTCCATGCTGATGGATCTTTACTCACCTAATTTCGAATCACTAGTGACATGCAAATCATACCACATGAGCAAGGCCTTGTTTTCGTTGAGATGAAACAAGATAGTAACTTGTTGGAAGTGATACATTTTGATGTATGCAGTCCAGTGAGTGTTGAGGCACGCAGTGGATATCATTATGTTCTTACTTCACTGACGACTTGAGTAGATACAGGAGTATTTACTTAATGAATCACAAGTCTGAAATATTGAAAAGTTCAATTCTGTTTCAGAGTGAAGTTCGTCGTAACAAGAGGATGAACTGTCTACGATATGATCATAGAAATAAATATCTGAGTTAGGAATTTTTGGTACACAGTTAAGACAATGTGGAAATTGTTTCACAGTTCATGCCACCTGGAACATCATGGTGTGATGATGTGTCTGAACGTCATAGCCACGCACTATTTAGTATGGTGCATGCTGGGATGTCTCTTATCGAATTACCACTATCGTTTATGGGTTATGCATTAGAGACAACCACATTCACTTTAAATGGGGCACCGCGTATTTCCGTTGAGATGACACAGTATAGACTGAGGTTTAGAGAAATCTAAACTGTCGTTTCTTGAAAGTTTGGGGCTTCGAAACTTATGTGAAAAAGGTTTTAGTCTGATAAGCTCGAACCCAAAGCGGATAAATGCATCTTCATAGGATATCCAAAACAGTTGGGTACATCTCCTATCTCAGATCCGAGAGCAAAGTGTTTGTTTCTAGAAAAGGATCCTTTCTCGAGAAAAGGTTTATCTCGAAAGAATTGAGTGGGAGGGTAGTAGAACTTGATGAGGTTATTGAACCATCACTTCAACCAGTGTGTAGCAGGGCGTAGGAAGTTGTTCCTGTGGCGCCTACACCAATTGAAGTGGAAGCTGATGATGGTGATCATTAAGCTTCGAATCAAGTTACTACAAACCTCGTAGGTCGACAAGGTCGCGTACTGCTGCAGAGTAGTACGGTAACCCTGTCTTGGAGGTCATGTTGTTGAGCAACAGTGAACCTACGAGTTATGGAGAAGGCGATGGTGGGCCCAGATTCCGACAAATGGCTGGAAGCCATAAAATCCAAGAGAGGATCCATGTGTGAAAACAAAGTGTAGACTTTGGTAGAACTACTTGATGGTCATGGGACTATTGGGTAAAATGGATCTTTAAAAGAAGACAGACGATGATGGTGATAAGTCACTATTAAGAAAAGCTCGACTTGTCGCAAAGATGTTTTCGACAAGATCAAACAGTTGACTATGATGAGTCTTTCTCACTCGTAGCGATGCTAAAGGTCTGTTAGAATTATGTTAGTAGTTGCTGCATTATTTATGAAATATTGCACGTAGGATGTCAAAACATTGTTTCCTCGACGGTTTCCTTGAGCAAACATTGTATGTGATACAACCAGAAGGTTTTGTCGATCCTAAAGATACTAGCAAGTATGCAAGCTCCAGTGATCCTTCAATGGACTGGTGCAAGCATCTCGGAGTTGGAATAAGCACTTTGATGAGATGATCAAAGATTTTGGGTGTGTACAAGGTTTATGAGAAACTTGTATTTCCAAAGAAGTGAGTGGGAGCACTATAGAATTTCTGATAGGTATATGTGGTTGACATATTGTGGATCAGAAGTAATATAGAATTTCTGTAAAGCAGACAAGATTGTTTGAAAGAAGTTTTCAAAGGAGTACCTGGATTACGCTACTTGAACATTGAGCATCAAAGATCTATGGAGATAGATCGAAAACGCTTAATAGAAGTTTCAACAAAGATGCATGCCTTGACAAGTTTTTGAAAGAGTTCAAAATAGATCAGCAAAGAAGGAGTTCTTGGTTGCGTTGTGAGGTGTGAATTTGAGTAAGACTCAAAACCCGACCACGGCAGAATAAAGAGAATAGACGAAGGTCGTCTTCTATGCCTTAGCCGTAGAATCTAAAGTATGCCATGCTGTGTACCGCACCTAATGTGTGCCTTGACTCAAAGTCTGTTGAGGGTACAGAGAGTGATCCATGATTGAATCACTAGCAGCGGTCAAAATTTATCCTTAGTAACAAATGGACTAAGGAATTTTTCTCGATTATGGAGGTGGTTAAAGAGTTCGTCGTAAAGGGTAACGTCGATGCAAGCTTTGACACTAATCTGAATAACTATGAGTAGTGAAACGGATTCATATAGTAGAGTGGATATTTGGAGCATTTCCGAATAGCACGTAGTAGCAGCATCTATAAGATGACATAAAGATTTGTAAAGAACGCACGGATCTGAAAGTTTCAGAACCGTTGACTAAAACCTCTCTCACAAGCAAGACATGATCAGACCCCATAACTATATGGGTGTTGGATTCGTTGGAATCACATGGTGATGTGAACTAGATTATTGACTCTAGTGCAAGTGGGAGACTGTTGGAAATATGCCCTAGAGGCAATAATAAATTAGTTATTATTATATTTCTTAGTTCATGATAATCGTTTATTATCCGTGCTATAATTGTATTGATTGGAAACACAATACTTGTGTGGATACATAGACAAAACACTGTCCCTAGTAAGCCTCTAGTTGACTAGCTCATTAATCAAAGATGGTCAAGGTTTCCTGGCCATAGGCAAGTGTTGTCACTTGATAAAGGGATCACATCATTAGGAGAATCATGTGAAGGACTAGACCCAAACTAATAGACGTAGCATGTTGATCGTGTCATTTTGTTGCTACTGTTTTCTGCGTGTCAAGTATTTATTCCTATGACCATGAGATCATATAACTCACTGACACCGGAGGAATGCTTTGTGTGTATCAAACGTCGCAACGTAACTGGGTGACTATAAAGATGCTCTACAGGTATCTCCGAAGGTGTTAGTTGAGTTAGTATGGATCAAGACTGGGATTTGTCACTCCGTGTGAACGGAGAGGTATCTCGGGGCCCACTCGGTAATACAACATCACACACAAGCCTTGCAAGCAATGTAACTTAGTGTAAGTTGCGGGATCTTGTATTACGGAACGAGTAAAGAGACTTGCTAGTAAACGAGATTGAAATAGGTATACGGATACTGACGATCGAATCTCGGGCAAGTAACATACCGAAGGACAAAGGGAATGACATACGGGATTATATGAATCCTTGGCACTGAGGTTCAAACGATAAGATCTTCGTAGAATATGTAGGATCCAATATGGGCATCCAGGTCCCGCTATTGGATATTGACCGAGGAGTCTCTCGGGTCATGTCTACATAGTTCTCGAACCCGCAGGGTCTGCACACTTAAGGTTCGACGTTGTTTTATGCGTATTTGAGTTATATGGTTGGTTACCGAATGTTGTTCGGAGTCCCGGATGAGATCACGGACGTCACGAGGGTTTCCGGAATGGTCCGGAAACGAAGATTGATATATAGGATGACCTCATTTGGTTACCGGAAGGTTTTCGTGCATTACCGGAAAAGTTTCGGGCTCATCGGTAGTGTACCGGGAGTGCCGGGAGGGGTGCCGGGGACCATCGGGAGGGGTGTCACGCCCCAAGGGGTCTCATGGGCTATGGGAAGAGATAAACCAGCCCCTAGTGGGCTGGAATAAGTTCCCACTAAGGCCCATAAGGTTTGAGAAGGAAAAAACACAAGGTGGAAAGAGTTTCCAAGTGGGAAGGTGGAATCCTACTCCAAGTAGGATTGGAGTAGGACTCCTCCACCTCCAATTTCGGCCAAACCTTTAGGTTTTGAGGCTGCCTCCTCCCCTCCCTCCCACCTATATATACGGAGGTTTTAGGGCTGATTTGAGACAACTTTTGCCACGGCAGCCCGACCACATACCTCCATAGTTTTTCCTCTAGATCGCGTTTCTGCGGAGCTCGGGCGGAGCCCTGCTGAGACGAGATCATCACCAACCTCCGGAGCGCCGTCACGCTGCCGGAGAACTCTTCTACCTCTCCGTCTCTCTTGCTGGATCAAGAAGGCCGAGATCATCGTCGAGCTGTACGTGTGTTGAACGCGGAGGTGTCGTCCGTTCGGTACTAGATCGTGGGACTGATCGCGGGATTGTTCGCGGGGCGGATCGAGGGACGTGAGGACGTTCCACTACATCAACCGCGTTCTCTAACGCTTCTGCTGTACGATCTACAAGGGTACGTAGATCACTCATCCCCTCTCGTAGATGGACATCACCATGATAGGTCTTCGTGCGCGTAGAAATTTTTTTGTTTCCCTTGCGACATTCCCCAACACCTTACTCACTCCTGTGGAAACCAGGGAGCCTTTGGTTACTGGGTGTGTCCGATGGAAGATGGTAGCTCAGGTTATCTTCAACCGATATGGATGACGGCATGCTAATAGGATTGGACCTTAGTCCAGTATATCCGAGGGATATAGTCGGTATTGGCGTTTTGATCGCCGTGTAACTCTTTTTCTTGTTTTTTTGAATTCTCGGACTCCATTGTATTTTTTCAGACTATTTCTTATCTTAATAAAATGGTTGTATGCATCACTCGATGCAGAGGCCGGGGCAACGCCTCCTTTTCGAAAAAAAAGCATGGGAATTTTTCTTTCGACTTGGTTGTTTCTTCCTACACATAATGTTGTGTTAAGGTGTAAGCCCATCTATGAACTAACCATGCCCATGTAAAGATGGTAAGCTTGCACATCTCAGACTGTTAAAGTTGAAAACTGAAAGACTGATTCAGTAAGCGAACCGTACATTAATCCATAATAGAGTAGAGGTCGGCGAAACCAGCCTCGGTGCAGAGGAGATAGCAGGCAACATGATGCCGATGACGAGGAGATAGCAGAGGAGAAGATCGCATGCGAGGCGGGGCGGGGCGGAGTGGCATTTGGCGGCGCGAGGGAGAACGACAATGTGGAGGACAACCTACGACAGCTTAGCAGTGTTGAGCGTAAGCGGTGGAGGGAGAAGCGCTGGCGGATGCGGTGGGGAGGACGGGCGAGGAGGGGGAGGCAGGGGAAGCGGCCATGCCAAAGGGGAGTATGTAGTTGGACGCTGAGGCCGGGAGGCCAGCGGCGGCGGTCACCTCAGATGCGGCAATGGAACCAACTTTGTATATACTGAATGGTCGGCCCGGGCATAAAAACCGACAAACCGAAAACTGAACCGAAACCAAAACCAAAATAACCGAATTTTCGGTTTATTTAGTATGGGCAGGAAAATTCGGTTAGCTATGCTAAAAACCGAACCTAATTCGGTCGGTTCGGTTTTTAAATCGGTTAACCGAAGTAGAAACCGAAAAGTAGCCCATTCCCCACGGCCCCCCGGCCGAGGCTTTCAGCCTTTCACCACGCAACCCACTTAGGCACCTAGCAAAACCTAACGCCAAACCCCCACTCGGCCACTCCCTCCCCACAGCCGCAACACACCCCCACTCGGCAACACACCCCCGCAGTCCTATCCTACCGCACCCCAGTTTCCGAACCCCTTCTCTTCGTCCTCCACCGCCGCCGATCCCGCCGTTCACCACGGCGCCGCTGCCGACGTTGTCTTCTGCTGAGCGCTGAGCCCAATCTCTTTCGAAGACTATCTCAGGTCGCAGCATCCCAACGCATAGCCTCCTCGTCCACCCTCCACAGGTAAGCCCTAGAAGTCCATGGGTTTCACCTTTTCTGTATTTGTCAGCAACTAAATCGCCTGGTCCGTCCCGGTCATGCTCGCGTGCGTGGTTGTCCTTCGGCCTAGTTGTCCTGGATTGATTACTGATGAATTTTCCGCCGCATATGTAATTGATAGGATATATTTTTCCTGCAGAAGCTTGTGTGCAGCTGCGCCGGTGTCTTCTCCAATTCGTCACGACGTCTTCCACGGGAGAAACTGAACATTCAGTCAATGTAAGAACTAAGAATCCCAATATCACATCCTTTGTCTACATTTTTTGTCTATTATGTGTAAATCAGTAGATTTGGTTCAGTAGAATCCATATACTTATGTGTAAATCAGTAGACTAGGTTCAGTAGATTAGGTCCTTTGTTTAATTTTTTTCTATTATTCGCTGATTTTTTGATGCACTTGTTTAATTTTTGTCTTTTATTTGTAGATGGTTGAACCTGGTGGGTTTGGTGATAATGAAATGACAGACACTAGTGGGGACGGGGCCTTTAGTCCCGGTTCACCAACCGGGACTAAAGGGGCGGGACTAAAGGCCTAACCTTTTCGTCCCGGCCCTCTTACACACCGGGACTAAAGGTGCTCCACGTGGGCACCTCGTAGCGCCCCAGGGGCAGGCCCTTTAGTCCCGGTTCGTTACACGGACCGGGACTAAAGATTTTCAAATTTTGCTGGTTTTTGGGTTTTTTTTGAATGAAATTATTTTTGGGTTTTAGGGTTTTAGGGTTTAGGTGTTTGGGAGATTAACGTGATGCCTCGTTTGGTGTTCGGGAATTAGTTTTCATATAATTTAAATAGAAATAATTATGCATATATATATAAGATTAACTTATCTTACAAGCGATCATATATATACAATTATATGGAGATCTGAATTATCGGGACTAGAGCCCGTATATTTGATTACATGGACGAACATAATTAATGGCCCTTAGCTACACTAAATCGTCCTTTGTCTTCTATAGCTTTCGTCCTCAGAAATCCCGCAAGCTCCTCTGCAACAGCAATCGCGCGTTGCTCTGGTAGGACCTTCGTCCTCATGGCCGTGTGCTATATAAGAAGAGGAGATGAATATGAATATCAATCATGATAACAAAGAATGACGGGTAAAAATAGAGGTGTGAATGTTCATTGCTTACGTCGAATCTGTGATCCTTGTGCTGAGAGGTAAACGTGCGAATGGTCTCGCAAACATAGAATCCACATAGACGCGTTCTCCGTGGCTGCTGGTCGCACTTTACGAGAATAGAATATATATAATCAAAATAATAATCTAGCATCATAAATATATTGAAAATTAATAGAAGTATATCATACTACTACTTACCTAAGCCGCTCTAAAGGTCAGCTTCTCAGGAAAGTTACCGGGAGTCACGCACTTGAACCGCTTCCAAACCCTGCCCGACAAGGATAATGATTTGCTAAGTTTTTCATTAATTGATATATCAGAAAATCATCGAAAGAGACCGATAGAGCGCAAGAATGATTAAAATTACCGTTGGAGCATGTCCTGTAGGCTTTGGAACTGTTCCAAGGGTCTCGATAATGGATCGAAGGCATCAACTCTTCCCTTATCAATTTAAATGTCCAACAGAATACAATGGAAGCTGCACATGTATATATATATATATATGTGTGTGTGTGTGTGTGTGTGTGTGTGTGTAACTTATCAATTACACTTATAAGTGAATGGACACAACAGAGTAAAGACCCTCACCTGAAGTTGTATGGAAACAGTATGTGGTCACAGAAATTTTGATCTATTAGAAACCTTAGAAGGTTTTCCTCCGTCTCCTTGGGATAATTAGTTAGCGTCGCTATATGTATTTTATCTGGGTCAATAAACCCAATATTTAGGATGCTCTTACTTTTACAATCCAGAATCTTCATTCTGCATAATAGAGTACAAGTTATATATAGACAATGAATTGAAATAACTAAACAAGTTATATGTAGACAATGAATTGAAAAACTTACAAACAATAGCAACTCATAAGAGATTTGTCGAGGGTGTCGCCATTGTACATCTGGAAGAGTGCATCAAAGTCGATATGGATTTGTTCGGGGCGGTCATAGTACTCGTGTGGGACACTCAGCACGATCATCGTTCTCCCATTCTTTCATTCACTTAAGTACCATTGATGCAAGTAACGCATATTTGTTGGGAGATCATCTTTGCTGACCAAAGGCTCACCACAGCATCATGCAGCCTTGGGTATCTTGTCGTCTTGGGAGATCATCTTTGCTGACAAACTGTGGCTTAGGGGCTACCACAGCCTTGGGTATCTTGTCGTCTTGGGAAGACAGCAATTCTTCAACCGAGACACCACATGCAGCCGCCAACTCCTTTGCACTTTCTAAAGCCAGCCCCTGCACCGGAGGGGTAACATTCTCGGTTAACACCTTGAGGGGTGGGATCGACTGTTTAGCCTGTTGTCCAAGCTGAGGAACGTCTAATTTTTTCTTGCTTGTAGTTGAACTTGATTTGCTCCCACTTGCACTTGCACGTGATCTGCTCTTTTTCACTTCCTTCTGCAATGTGCGTGTATAGTCATCAGGCTTATGGTGTAAGTCATACTGTGATGGAAGGGTCGTGAAGTATTTTGCAAATGCTATTTGCTTCTCGGTGTATTCCGGGCGGGGCTCGGGTTCCTTCTTTTTCATCTGCGCATCATGATGTTCCTTTGCTATCCTGGCGTTTTCCTCGGGGTTACGATCATAAGGTCTGATAGGAAGATTAGCATGACGTACCTTTGGGAGGGGCGACCGTTTGCGCTTTGGGGTGCTCTGTGGCTTAGGAATCGTCGGCGGAGCGTTCTTGGTGGCACGCTCCCGCTTAGTATCCGGAGCGGGCGGCGGCAGAGACAGACGACCCAAGTCCGGTGGCGGTGATCGAGATGGACTCGTGTTGTGCTGGCCGACGTCATGTGGAGGGCTTGCACGTGATCTGCTCTTTTGCACTTCCTTCTGCAATGTGCGTGTATAGTCATCAGGCTTATGGTGTAAGTCATACTGTGATGCAAGGGTCGTGAAGTATTTAGCAAATGCTATTTGCTTCTCGGTGTATTCCGGGCGGGGCTCGGGTTCCTTCTTTTTCATCTGCGCATCATGATGTTCCTTTGCTATCCTGGCGTTTTCCTCGGGGGTACGATCATAAGGTCTGATAGGAAGATTAGCATGACGTACCTTTGGGAGGGGCGACCGTTTGGGCTTTGGGGTGCTCTGTGGCTTAGGAATCATCGGCGGAGCGTTCTTGGTGGCACGCTCCCGCTTTGTATCCGGAGCGGGCGGCGAGACGGACGACCCAAGCCCGGTAGCGGAGACGGACGACCCAAGTCCGGCGGCGGTGATCGAGATGGACTCGTGTTGTGCTGGCCGACGTCATGTGGAGGGCTTGGAGGTAATGGAGGTGTAGGTGACCTGCGATGACTCAGAGGCGGTGTTGTCCTTGGGGCCGAGCCTGGAAGCTTGATGTAGTTCTTGTCCCATAGGATGACTCCACCCAGTACTTCTCCGAGTGTCCTCTCATCTTCGGGTCCAGCTATGTCGAGCTCCATATCATTAAAACCCGTCATGATTTCATCCAGCCCTACTTTAGCAAAGCCAGCTGGAATCTCATGGCCATTCCAGCGTGGATCAGGGCCAGAAGGTAAAGCTTGTCCGATGGCCACCTTCATGGATATGTTCTTCAATTTCTGATGGAGTTCACATGATGTTGACTCCTTGATTCCATCCACGGGGTAGCCGGGACCGCCCTCTATCATTCTTCGTTCATCGTCGGGCGGGGCCTTAGATTCAGCCAAGCTGCTTTTCCCCTTAGATGGGGCGCCGGTAATATCAAGTGCAGGATCTTCCTAGCACGGTACTCCTCTAAGCTCATCAATCTGCTTCTGTTGCTCATTAATCCTCGCAAGCAACTGGTTGAACTTGTCACTCTCCTCATCCTGCTGCCGCTTCATTGCTCTCTCTCGGCTTCTGTAAGTGTCTTGGTCTCTGGCAAACCCAAGCCACCACGGGTAAGAAGGACCGAAGCCTCGCGTTCGTCCTCCATGTTCGTCATTGCCGAGGACCAGTGTGAGCAAATCTTTATCTCTATCTGCAGTGAACTTTCTTTGTCCCTCCTTAATTTCTTTCACTATCCTTTTCCAATTCTCCCTGGGTATCCTAAGATTGTCATTGCAGATGAGGTCCCCTATTGTTTCGTCGTACAACCCACCATACGCAAGGAACCAATTTCTTGCTCTCAATTCCCACTCATCACAGAGTGGTTCAGGTACGATGCCTTTATCTATCAGATCTTGCTCTTTCTTATCCCACTTTAGGATGGCAGTCTCATAGCCCCCTGGCCCCAGCTTGTGGTGATATTTCTTCTTATCGGCATTTATCTTGTTCTTTTCTGATAATGCCTGGGCATCTTCTGACTCCTTGTACACTTGAAATTCCTTCCAGTGATTCGCCTGCTTGGCTAGATACCCCTCGAATACTGGCACTTTCTTTGTCTTCAGATAATTTTTCCATAGCTTCTTCTTCCAGCTACGGAACAGTTCGGCCATCTTCTTTAGAGTCCACTTCTTGACTTTGGCCCTCAGTTTGTCTGCGGCGTCTTCATTCTCACATTTTGGCAGGTTGAAATGTGACATGAGATCATTCCAAAGATTATCTTTGTACCTTTCGGTGACATAGTCAGTATCGGCTGCCCCTTTGCGCTTGTTGCACTCCCGAACGCTGATCGGGACGTGATCCCTAACGAGAACTCCGCATTGCTTCTTGAATGTGTCAGCGGCATTCTTAGGAAGCTTGGGTTCGCCCGTAGGCATTATCACCTCAAAGGTGTAATGCGTCTGTGCATCCAACTTTCTAGTCGGGCCTCGTTTCGTAGATTTGCTCGATGTGGAGGCCTAAGAGGGAGAAACATTCGTCAAATGAATGTATATGTATACAATCTAGAGCTATCTCCAATATTTTTCACATATTACAAGTGATTGTCGAACTTCATATGTATATCTCGCCGGACTTTATTATTTCTTCACCGGCTTCTCCACCGGCTTCTCCATCAGTGGAGCTATCACCTTCTCTGTCATTGGACCTATCTCCTGCCCCATCGGCTTCATCTTTGTGTCGCTCGACCTCCATTCCATATCCGGAGTCGTTTAGATATGACGTCGGAGATTCAGCTGGTTCAACGTCGGGGCCGTCTTTGATTATATCTTCGAGAAGTTCTTCCTCTTCTTTTCTTCTCCTTTTTCTTCCTTTCTTCTCCTTTTTCTTCTTTTCTTCTCCTTTTTCTTCCTTTCTTCTCCTTTTTCTTCTTTTCTTCTCCTTTTTCTTCTTTGCTTGTGTTGGCCGGAGTGTTGGGGAGGAGGGGGCGTGGGGCTTACCGGCCGAAGGTGTCGACGGCGCGCGGCGAGGAGGACGGCGGCGCGCGGCGAGGAGGACGGGGCGGCGCGCGGCAAGGAGGACGGCGACGGCGAGGAGGATGGCAGTCGGCGGCGAGCAGATCAGCGGGCAGCGTGACGACGTCGTCGAGTTCGTCGCTTGCCGCGCCGGGCACGAGAACGAGAGGAAGAAGAAGAGAAATGGACGATTTGGGTTCGAAATTTTCTAACTCCCGCTTATACAGGTGGATCTGTAGTCCCGGTTCGGGGCTCGATCCGGGACTAAAGACCCCTTTAGTCCCGGGTGGAGCCACGACCCGGGACTAAAGGCCCTTTTTCGGGCAGACCAGAAGGCGAGAAGCAGGGGCCTTTAGTCCCGGGGCGTGGCAAGAACCGGGACTAAAGGGGGTCTTTAGTCCCGGGTGGAGCCACGCCCCGGGACTAAAGGCCCTTTTTCGGCAGACCAGAAGGCGGGAAGCAGGGGCCTTTAGTCCCGGGGCGTGGCAAGAACCGGGACTAAAGTGTTGCCTATATAAACCCTCGCCCCTGCCCACCATATCCCCTGTTTTTTGGTTGTTGAAGTGTGACCATGCCATGCTCTTGCCACTCTAGTTCATGCACATGACGTGTTGGATGAAATGCCCGAGCCACTCTACTTAAGCTTTCTCCTCTCCAAGCTCGACCTCCAAGCTCCATTTCCTTAATATTTGTCTAGGTTTGGCCGTTCACCAACTGCGAGCACCACCGTGGTGAGCCTCTTGTTCTTATCTTCTTTTTAACATCAAAAAAATCTTACTTGTATGATTTAGATACATACTTGTATAAATTACTCACTTTCATTACTTTTTGTTATTATATAGTGCGATGGTTTTGGTATCTGCCTCCCTCGGCCCTCGTCCTGTCTATGATTCGGATGAGGTATATATTATCTTTTATAACTATTTGTTTTATTTAGTGTTTATGACAATTATGACGACCAATGTGACATATATTTTTTTAATCTAGGAGGTATGTGAACCGGAAATTCCAACCCACATAAAAATTCTTGTCGAGAAGTTAAATTTTGTTGAAAAAGAAAACAAATACTTGAAGAAAAAATTGAAAATAATTGAGGATAAGAATATGGAACTAGAGTTGCATGTCGCTGATGTCATCGATGATCGCAAGATGAAGATCGATGCGATGCGGTTGAAGATGGATGCAATGTGCTTGAAGATGGATGAAATGCGCTTGAAGATTAGGAATATTAGAAAATATGCCATTGATAAAGAGGCTTGGTATCATTATGCTGTTGGGTCAATTGTTACCTTAGTTGCGATTTTGATCGCGTTTGTTGTTGCATTTAAATGTTTTACATAGTTGTATGTTGTTTTATGAGAGAACTTTATGTATTTATTTTTTGCAATAATAACATTTGATCACTACTGTTCTTTGGCTTTAATGTGATGATGAACTTGTATTAATTTGGTCATATGTTCTGCAATTGTTTTTTGATATATGTTGAAAGTTGGTATGCTATCATCATTTCACCCACATAGCATGTGTTAAAAAGATTAGAGGGTTACGACAAAAACTGGATGCACCTCGTGTACAAAACGGACAATCTCTCTCGAAGTATCAGGGTTCCGAACGAGAACTCATCTCTTACAAAGGGATTTCATTTTTTAAAACTTATTTGAACTCCATACTTTTTGTGTGTTCAAAATGCACCATTCAAAGGCACATCACAAAATTTCAACAATTTCTGACTTCATTTGGTATATTTCGTGCATTTACTTATTTTTTTGAGCTAGTTGACCCTGAAATTGAAAAGCACTACAAATGAACTCTGAAAATGTTGAAAGTTGGCATGCTATCATCATTTCACCCACATAGCATGTGTTAAAAAGTTTAGAGGGCTACGACAAAAACTGGATGCACTTCGTGTACAAAACGGACAATCTCTCTCGAAGTATCAGGGTTTCGAACGAGAACTCATCTCTTACAAAGGGATTTCATTTTTTAAAACTTATTTGAACTCCATAGTTTTTGTGTGTTCAAAATGCACCATTCAAAGGCACATCACCAAATTTCAACAATTTCTGACTTCATTTGGTATATTTCGTGCATTTACTTTTTTTTTGAGCTAGTTGACCCTGAAATTGAAAAGCACTACAAATGAACTCTGAAAATGTTGAAAGTTGGCATGCTATCATCATTTCACCCACATAGCATGTGTTAAAAAGTTGAGAGGGCTAGACAAAAACTGGATGCACTTCGTGTACAAAACGGACAATCTCTCTCAAGTATCAGGGTTTCGAACGAGAACTCATCTCTTACATGGATACTATGAAAATGAAAAGTGTTTGAAATTTAGTACATTCCATACATGCATTACATAAAAGGTTTAATACATTATTACATTATTGCACCAATATTCCTATCTATTATTTCTGTTTTCTTCTGGGTCATAGCCATGGAGAATCTTCATCATTCAGTAGGATGCTTGGGTCAGTTTTCACTTTGAAGGGCGGAATTTCATGAGACTTATTATAATCTTCTGACATGTTTGTCTTGTCATCTACTCCCACGATGTTTCTTTTCCCTGAAAGAACTATGTGGCGTTTTGGCTCATCGGACGATATCTTCTTTTGTTGATTTCTTTTTCTCGTTAATGTAGACATGTTCTTCACATAGAAAACCTGAGCGACATCATTTGCTAGGACAAATGGTTTGCCATGTACGCAAGATTGTTGAGATCCACTGTTGTCACGCCGTACTTTTGGTCTACAACTACCCCGCCTCCTGTCAGCTTCACCCATTTGCACCGAAATAAAGGGATCTTAAAAGTAGGTCCATAGTCAAGTTCCCATATCTCCTCTATGTACCCATAATATGTTTCCAAACAGTGCCATTTCTCGTCTGTTGCATCAAAGCGGACACCACTATTTTGGTTGGTGCTCTTTTTATCTTGGGCAACCGTGTAAAATGTATTCCCATTAATCTCATACCCTTGGAAAGTACATATAGTCGAAGATGGTGGCCTGGCCAAACAGTACAACTCATCTCCAACGGTGTCGTCATTCATGAGATGTGTCTGCAACCAACTGCCGAAAGTCTTCTCGTGTTCCCCTTTAATCCAAGAGTCATCCTTCCCCGGGTTTTCGGAGCGTAGAATATTCTTGTGTCTCACGATATACGGAGCCACCACGGTGGAATTATGTAGAACTGTGTAGTGTGCTTGAGAGAAAGAATGCCCGTCCATACATACTTTTGCTTTCCTTCCTAGTGTGCCTTTTCCTGTCAGCCTACCCTCATACCGAGATTCAGGAACACCAATCGGCTTAAGGTCAGGAAGAAAGTCCACACAAAACTCAATGACCTCCTCTGTTCCATAGCCCTTGGAGATGCTTCCTTCTGGCCTAGCACGGTTACAAACATATTTCTTTAAGACTCCCATGAACCTCTCGAAGGGGAACATATTGTGTAGAAACACAGGACCGAGAATTCTAATCTCTTCGACTAGGTGAACTAGGAGGTGTGTCATTATATTGAAGAAGGATGGCGGGAACAACAACTCAAAGCTGACCAGACATTGGACCACATCAATCTGTAACCCTGATAGACTTTCTCGATCGATTACCTTCTGAGAAATTGCATTGAGGAATGCACATACCTTCACAATTGCCAGGCGAACATTTTCTGGTAGAATTCCCCTCAATGCAACCGGAAGCAATTGCGTCATAAGCACGTGGCAGTCATGAGACTTTAGGTTTTGGAATTTTTTGCCTTTCATATTTACGATTCCCTTTATATTCGACGAGAAGCCAGTCGGGACCTTGATACTGAAAAGGACTTCAAAGAAGATTTCCTTCTCTTCCTTAGTAAGAGCGTAGCTGGCACGCCCTTGAAACTGCCCTGGATGCATGCCATCTCTTCCTTTATGACGTTCCTGGTCCTCCCGTGCTTCCGGTGTATCTTTTGACTTCCCATACAAGCCCAGGAAGCCTAGAATATTCACGCAGAGATTCTTCGTCAGGTGCATCACGTCGATTGCCGAGCGTACCTCATGGACTTCCCAGTAGGGTAGCTCCCAAAATATAGATTTTTTCTTCCACATGGGTACGCGCTTATCAGGGCCGTTAGGAACAGGTTGGCTGCCAGGACCCTTTCCAAAGATTACTTTTAAATCTTTGACCATATCAAATACTTCAGCACCGGTACGGATGACAGGCTTCCCCCGGGGTTCTGCCTTGCCATTGAAATGCTTGCCTTTTTTCTTTAAGGGATGCTTGGGCGGAAGAAAACGACGATTGTATGGATACACATTCTTCCTACATTTGTCGAGATATATACTTTCTGTCTGATCCAAACACTGCGTGCATGCATTGTATCCCTTGTTTGACTGTCCTGAAATGTTACTAAGAGCAGGCCAATCATTGATGGTTACGAAAAGCAACGCTCAAAGGTCAAATTCCTCTTGTTTGTGCTCGTCCCACACACGTACACCTAGTTCGGCACACAGCTGTAAAAGTTCATCAACTAATGGCCTTAGGTACACATCAATATCGTTGCCGGGTTGCTTTGGACCTTGTATAAGCACTGGCATCATAATGAACATCCGCTTCATGCACAACCAAGGAGGAAGGTTGTACATACATAGAGTAACGGGCCAGGTGCTGTGACTGCAACTCTGCTCCCTAAAAGGATTCATGCCATCTGTATTCAGACCTAACCATAACTTCCTTGCGTCAGCTGCAAATCTCGGGAACTCTCTCTCAATTTTTCTCCACTGCCGACCATCAGCGGTGTGCCTCAAATTATCATCTTTCATACGATCTTCCATGTGCAATCGCAACAACTTCGCATGATCTTTATTTCTGAACAGACGTTTCAACCGTGGTATTATAGGAGCATACCACATCACCTTGGCAGGAACCCTCTTCCTGGGTGGCTCGCCCTCAATATCACCAGGGTCATATTTTCTGATCTTATACCGCAATGCAGTGCATACCGGGCATTTATCCATATTCTCGTACTGCTCACCGCGCTAGAGGATGCAGTCATTAGGGCATGCATGTATCTTCTGCACGTCTAATCCTAGAGGGCAGACAAGCTTCTTTGCTTCGTACGTGCTGGCGGGCAATTCGTTCTTTCTTGGAAGCATCTTCTTCATCAGTACCAGCAACTTTTCGAATGACGAGTCAGTCACACCGGTCTCTGCCTTCCACTTCAGCAATTCCAGTGTGCTACCCAGCTTCTTCTGGCCATCTTCACAAGTTGGGTACAACAATTTGTTGTGGTCCTGTAACATCTGCTCGAACTGCAACCTCTCCTTTTCTGTGTCGCAACCTCGCCGTGCATCAGAAATGACCTGGCCAAGATCATCAGCGGGCTCATCTGGTTCCCGTTCTTCATCCTGATCTTCTTCTTCATTGTCTTCCATTGCGGTATCAGCATACTCAGGGAACATAGATCGGTAGTTGTCATCATCATTCTCTTCTTCTTCATCGTCGTCTTCCATCATAACCCCTCTTTCTCCGTGCTTGGTCCAAACATTATAGCCCGACATAAAACCAGACCGAAGCAGGTGGCTCTGAATGACTCTTGAGGAAGTGTAATCCTTCTCATTCCGACATTCAACACATGGACAAAACATATAGCCACCACCATGCTTGTTCGCATCGGCTGCATCTCGAAAAGAATGCACGCCTTCTCTGTAAGCGGCTGTGCGTCGATGACCGTACATCCATGGATGGCTCATCTGCGTTATACGACAGTATATCAAATACAATCACGATCCTAAAAATTAGTACCGCATGGTCTAAACAAGGAAATATGGTTGCTAACCTTTTAGAATAAGTAGAAATAAAGAGGAAGAGGTTTAAGCGTGGCTCAGGCATCTCATATCGTAGTTGTGTTCGGTGAACTGAAGCGGCATCGCTCTAACACACATTTCAACAAACACCTCTGGTGCATTAAAAAAAGTGGAGAGCAAGCACCCTCCCACAATCCTCCATCCAAGAAAAATGCAACGAAGAGGGGAGAGGGGGGCTGTGCTATATATAGGCAGAGGACTTTAGTCCCGGTTTGAGACACAAACCGGGACTAAAGGTGGCGCACATGCGGGCTGCACACCGCGTAGCCCTTTAGTCACGGTTTGGGACACGAACCGGGACTAAAGGCTCCTTACGGGCCGGGACTAAAGCCTCGAGGGAGGATATGAGAATTGGGGCGACGTGGCCGGGCCTTTAGTCCTGGCCCAGAGGCAGGCCGGGACTAAAGGGTCCCGGCCAAAGGCCCGTTTTCTACTAGTGAGAAGAGGAGATGGAAATTTATGAGGAAGAAGAACGGAAGAATGAGGAGTTTGAAAAGAAAAAGAAAGAGATGGATGAGCGACCTGAAAGAAGGCTGATGAAAAAAAGATCACCGATGTGGGATCATTTTTCTGAGGTACTAGTTGCTGGTCGCCTCACATTTGGAAAGTGCAACTATTGCAACCGTAATATCAAGGCTGTCCCACATTTAAACGGTACATCTGCCTTAAACAGTCATTTTAATACTTGCAAGCAAAATCCTCATAATGAAAAGAACAAGAAGCAAGGTACTTTCCAAGTAATCCAAGGAGAAAGTCCTTCGGTGCATAAATTTGATCCTGAATTACTAAGGAGAGCTATTGCTAAGATGATTATAGTAGATGAGCTTGCCTTTGCATTTACTGAAAAATCTGGTTTTAGAGAAGTTATGGCAATTGCTTGTCCACGTTTCAATATGCCTTCTAGAAGAACATGCACTAGGGATGTTGTGAACCTTTATTTTGAAGAGAGAGCAAAGCTGAAACTTTTTTTCAAACAATCATGTCAAAGAGTTTGTCTCACTACTGATGGTTGGACTTCTCAAACACAAGATTGTTATATGACTGTCACGGCACATTTCATTGATCCTGAATGGAATTTGCACAAGAAGATCATTAGCTTTTTCCTAGTAAAAGGTCATAAGGGAGATGATATTGGAAAAGCCTTAGAGCAATGCTTGATGGAGTGGGGAATAAACAAAGTTATGACAATAACTGTTGATAATGCTAGCGCGAATGATGGTGCTGTAGGTTACATAAGGAAGAAAATGATCAAAACTGGAAATAGCATAGCTGAAGGTAAATATTTTCATATGAGATGTGCTGCCCATATTATAAATCTGATTGTTACTGACGGTTTAAAAGAGTTGGATGAATCAGTTAAGCGTGTGCGAGCTGCGGTTAGATATATAAGACACGGGCCATCTAGAATTGCAAGATTTAAAGAGCTTGCTGAGTTAGAAAAGGTGGACAGCGAGGCATTCTTGAGTTTGGATGTATGCACTAGATGGAATTCCACGTACCTAATGTTAAAAACTGCAATCTTCTATGAGAAAGTGTTTGCAAGGTATGAGGAAGAAGATCCACTATATACATTGGATTTAAACAGTGTTGGACTTCGGCATGTGTTGTGCTTCGGCCTAAGACTATTATTGTATTGTTGGACTTGGACTATGTGTTGTGCTTCGTCCTGAGACTATTGTTGGATTATCACTTATTGTTGGATTATATTTTTGCTGTTATTATTGTTGGATTATATTTTTGCTATGAATATGCTCTATATTGTGCATTTTAACAATTTTGCGTCGTTATGCTGTCAATTTTTCGGTGAAAACATGCATATTAGTAGGACTGCGGGGTGCATTTTCTGGACCTGAACCATACTTCGGTGGAAACCGAAAACTGAACCGAAATTTCAGTTAACCGAAATTTTCGGTTAGTTACATTTCGACTCTAAATTCGGTTTTCACTTTTCAAAACCGAATTCACAAAAAAACCAAACAGCAGAAACCGAAATTTCGGTTTCTACCGAACGCCCTTGCCTACTGAATGGAGTACATTTTCTTATCATCAAATGCTGTGCACCTAATCTGCTGTTTATTTGTTCAATAGCTATTGACAAAGCTCCATGTTTACTCATCTTAAAATTTTCTGAAGTCGTCAACTCATCTTGAAATTCCTGCACTTTTTCCAAAAACATGAACATTTTCAAATATTTGACAAAAATCTGAAAATGTGAGCAATTCTAAAAGAAAAAAAATTAAGAAGAAATTTTCATATGGAGAACAATTTCAAAATTCCCAAAAAAGTCAGAATTGCGATTATTTTTTGAATACGTGAACAAACATTTTAAAACCATATATTCTTTGAAAACTCTGAACATTTTTCCAAAAACTTAATGTTTTTTAAACTTCATTTGTTTTTAAAAAAATTAACATTTTTTTAAAACACAAACGAATTATGTAATATATATTTTGTTTTGAATATGTGAACAAAATTTGAAAACTAAAAGAAAATTTTGAAAGCGTGAACTATTTTTAATTTAAAACAAATTTTGAAACGGAGAGCAATTTTAAAAGTCTCGAAAAGCTTTATAAACGTGAACATTTTTTGAATACATCAACAGGTTTTCTGAAAACCGTAACATTTTTTGGAACTTTAAACATTTTCCGTAAAACCGAAATAATTCCTTAAAATACCTAACATGATTTGGAATACAAAATAAATTGAAATATCTTGAACGCTTTTAATGATTTGTAAAATTCTGAAATTAAAAAACAAAGAAAAGGGCAAATAAAAAAGAAATGAGAAAAACCCAAAAAATGAAAATAAAATTGGAAAAAATAAAGAGGAAAAGTAAATGGAAAATTGGAAAAGAAACAGAAAAAAATGATTCTAGAATCTCCTAGAAGGTTCCGGTAACCAGAACAAACCGTTTGTGAACCACCATGAAGGTTGCCGCATCGAGCAGCAAATAGGGTTTCGCAATAGTAGTAGTATCCGATGGAGATGAGGCGACCTACTAGGCAGGCTTTCGACGATGTCACTCGAGGGCCCATTGATGCGCACACATCGAACTCTGTAAACTGCACTCAACGAAGACTACATCTTTCTTATGCCACTCCTTCACTCGGCACATACCGATGCAATGGCTCGGCAACAGACTAGCACCATACCCACACGAGAGACTACATCTCTCTTAGCTACAACACACACACACACGCTACACGTACATGCACACACACACATGCACACCATGCTGCTGTGACCCAGCCCGCGGACCTGACCACGCGCATTGACGCCGGTCGGACCGCACAGCGCACTAACGCCGACACTACAAGAAATAAGCTCGTTTATGATAAAAAATAATGACGGCGATTGAATTGGTCATAGATCTGTGACCAAAATTTACAAAAAAAGTCATGAGGTGTCTAAGAGGGTCCAAACCCTATAAAATTTTGACCATCTCTATCAAGAAGTTCATAATCCCATTGCACAAAATAGTCACTGGCATGTGTAGGTCTATTTGTGCCCGCATTGTAGGTCCTCAATGACAAAATTAAGAAGGTCAAAGAATTAAATAGAGGTGACTAGGCAGGCAACTTGACAATTTCGGCTACGTGTCTTGTATAGGTGTCGACAAGGCCACAAAGTATAAGTACGTTAACAGGTCGAAATTTATATTTTATTGATTGCCCTCGATATTTTTGGGCACTCTTTCCTACTCAAATCATTGTTATTTTTCCTAGATACTAGGTCACATATAATGAGACAATGGGAAGATTTTCACATTTTTTGAATTTCTTATGCCGGTTTCAAAATGCAGCCTAGTTTGCGAGTATGACTATTCTTATCTAGGGGTGTAATATTGTGAAAATTTCGTTGTTTCTATGATGAAATAGATATTTGTGTACCTAAGAATAATTTTTGAAAAAATAAAGAGCAAACTATGATGCAACTACAGTTTACATACAAGAAAAATGAAAACTTTCTTAATCAACATTGTTTGCCATTTCAATATGAACCCTTTTGCATGCATTATATTAAATCATTTCAACAAACTATGTCATGAATGTCGCCATAAGATTGATCATTTGGTTTGAAAACCATGAATCTTCACACATGATAGCCCATTTCTGAGAACATTTTTTTAAAATAATTTATGTATTACAAGTTTATTATTTTTCCTGGTAAATTACTCACATATAATGACACAATGCAAAGGTTTTCCATTTTTTTGATTTTTTGATTTTTTTATGGTCATGTCAAAATGTGGTCAAAACAGCGGGTATGACCGTTCTTAGCTAACGGTTGAATCTTGAAAAAAAAATTTGGTGTTTATTTGATTAAATAGATAGTCGTGTACCTAAAAGAGATTTTTGGGAAAAATAAAAAGCAAACTATGAGGCAGCTGCAGTTCAAATTTTACCCGCTTCTAGCTGAATTGGCAGAAATTTGTCTTTTTCACGAGAGGTGGATCAAATTTTTTGGCACCAATCATTTGGTCAATTGTGCATTGAATATGAACTAATATTTTAGAAAAATGATTTGGTTTAATCTTACAACAAATATTTTGTAGGTCCTTCATAAAAAAAATTCATTTTGGACACTCGAAAAAAGGAAAATGATTTTTTTGTGCAAAAAAATGAAAACTTTCTTTGACAACATTGTTTTTCATTCATAATGAACCCTTCTGCCAAATATGAGATCATTTGAACAAACTATGTCATGAATGTGACCATGAGATTGATCATTTGGCTTAAATGCCACGAATCTTCACACATAATAGCTCATTTTTGAGAACACTTTTTTTAAATAATTACCGTATTACAAGTTTATTGTTTTTCTTATTAACTTGGTCACATATGATGCCATAACGCGAAGGTTTTGCATTTTTTAGTTTTTTTTTTGAATTTGTTATGTCCATTTCAAAATGTGGTCGAAGCGGCGGGCATGACCGTTCATAGCTAGGTGTTTAATCTTGTCAAAATTTTGTTGCATCTCTGATGGAATAGATGCTTTTGTACCTATAAATGATTTTTGAAAAAATGGATAGCAAATTATGAGGCAGCTGCAGTTCAAATTTGACACGCTTTCAACCGAATCCGCATAAATTTTTCTTTTTCACGAGAGGTGGATAAAAGCTTTTAACTCCCAACCATTTGATCAATTGTATATTAAATATGTACTAGTATTTTAGAAAATTGATAGATTCCAATTTTACAACAAAAATTTGGTAGGTTCTTTACAAAAAACCATTTTTGTCACTCAGAAAATGATTAAAAATAGCTAGAAAGATCATAAATGCATACAAATTGGTCCTCATCCATAAAATGTGGTCTAACTCTAGTGAAAATTTGTGTGGTGCCTTTTTGCAAAATATTTTTGATAGATATTTCACAAAATTTCTCTATTTTTAGTATGTGAAAATTATTTTCAATCACTGATTTTCCAAACCAATAAGAATTCTTCCCACAGATTGATGACATGGCGCCCATCCATCCATCCATCCATCTCTCCATCCCACATCCATCCATCCATCTATCTCAGATCCCCCACCCACAGCCCAAACCCTAGCTCAGATCCCTTCCCCCCATCGCACCCTTCCTCCCTCGTCCCCATCTCCTCGCCGCCGCCACCACCTCCTCCGTGTGCCTGGCCTCCCCTCTCCCATCACTTTAATTATTATTTTCTTCTCCTCTATTTTGCAATGTATCTTTTTGTCCTCTTGTTTTGTATGTATATTTTTCTAGTGGTTTTTAGTTCATCTCTGTTGGTTGATGTTTTTGTTGTATTATGTTCTTTGTTTGACCAGATCATCACTTGTTCTGCAAGGGACAAGTTTGAACACTTGTCTGGTGGCTACATGAACTTCAAATCACATGATCGTAGGTATGTAGTGTATGTGTACAAGTGACTGGATGTAGTTCATTGCGGACTTCCAATTGGGGGGAGGGGGTTGGTGATCTTTAATATGTCTCGATGCATGGCCAAGAAATTTGTCTGCTACTACCTTCGTAAAGAAATATAAAATCATTTAGATCACTATTTCAGTGATCTAAATGCTCTTATATTTCTACACAGAGGGGGTACATCCAAGCGGGAAACTACTCATGCGACGATGAAGGAGCACAAGCCATTGCCATAGACGAGGATGACGAAGAGAAAGGCAGAAGAGGAATGGGGCCTAGGTACAAAGTTTTCAAAGCAGCCTCTAGAAGTTCAGGCCACCTTTCCTTTAGTTATATGTGTTAGTATTATATGTGTTAGCTACATTTGTGGTAATAAGAAGACCGGTGAACTTTTTAACTTACCTATTTTTTGGGATGCGTCTCCGTTGCACCCATGTAACATAAGCGCAACTGCAAGGGGTACAAAGTGACTGCAACTGGGTCGGGGGAATGGGTTGTGGGGGTTATCAACCGGAGGTTGTGGGAGTTGCAACCGTTGTCAATTTACTACAATTGCAACACTTGCAACTCAAGCGCAACCGCAAGTGGTACAAAGCGATCGCAACTGGGTGAGGGGAAGGGGTTGTGGGGGTTATCAATGGGGGGAGGTTGTGGTAGTTGCAACCATTGTCACTTGACTGCAATTGCAATAATTGCAACTCAAGCGCAATCGCAAGCGGTACAAAGCGACCACAACTGACTCGGGGGGGGTGAGGGGAGGGATATTGTGGGGTTTGTCGATGGGGGGTTGTGGTAGTTGCAACCATGGTAACTCGACTGCAATTCGAGATCTTGCAACTCAAGCGCAACTACAAGGGGTACCAAGCTTCCGCAACTGGCCCAGGGAAAGGGGTTGCGGGGGTTATAGAACGGGGGGT
Source organism: Hordeum vulgare subsp. vulgare (assembly GCF_904849725.1). Taxonomy (NCBI): domain Eukaryota; kingdom Viridiplantae; phylum Streptophyta; class Magnoliopsida; order Poales; family Poaceae; genus Hordeum; species Hordeum vulgare. Next base: position 661,427,421 of record NC_058519.1, on the reverse strand, counting down.
TATGGCAGTTGTAATCGTTGTCACTTGACTGCAATTGCAACACTTACAACCCAAGCGCAACCATAAGGGGTACAAAATGACCACGACTGGGTTGGGGAGGGTTATCAACCGGGGGTTTGTGGCAGTTGCAACCGCTGTCACTTAACTGCAATTGCAACACTTGCAACTCAAGCGCAAGTGCAAGGGGTACAAAGCAACCACAACTTAGTCACGGGGGTGTTGTGGGGGTTTGTCGTTGAAGGGTTGTGATAGTTGCAACCGTTGTAACTCGATTGTAACTACAACTCTTGCAACTTTAGCCAACTGCAAGGGGTACAAACCGATCACAACTAGGTTGGGGGAAGCGGTTGTGGGGGTTGTCGACTAGGGGGGCAGTTGTGGCAGTTGCAACAAGTGTCACTCTACTGCAACTTCAACTCTTGTAACTCAATCACAACTAAAAGGGGTACAAAGCGACCACAACTAGGTGAGAGGGATGTTGTGGGGTTTGTTGATGGAGGTTGTGGCAGTTGCAACCATTTTGACTTGACTGTAAATGCATCCCTTGCAACTTAAGCACAGCTGGAAAGGATACAAAACGATCGCAATTGCGTCGGAGGAAGGGGTTGTGGGGACTTGCAACCATTATCACTCGTCTGCAACTGCGGCTCCTACAACTCAAATGCAACTGCATGGGATACAAAGCAAACACAACTTGGTCAGAGGGTGTTGTGGGGTTTGTCAACGAGTGGTTGTTGCAGTTGCAACCGTAGTCACTCGACTGCAACTGCAAAGGGGTACAAAGCAACCGCAACTTGGTCAGGAGTTGTGGGGGTAGGGGGAGGGGGTCGTCGTAGTTGCAACCTGTTGTAACTCGACTACAACTGCAACTCTTTCAACTCAAGCGGAACCAAGGTGGTTGGGGTTGTGAGCAGGGGTTGGGGCAATTGCAACTATTTTTTGTCTTATTATTACAAATTAATTTGCAAGCAGGAATAACATAGCAAAGTAAATGTTTTGTTCTTTAGCAGTTGATCAAAATAAAATGTATCACTTGTTATTGAGTATTTATTTTAGGTGTCGTGTTGCCAAATGAAAATAACAATTTATCATTTTTCTCTATGTAGACCTTTTAACCCGAAGAATGACGTTTTGGCTCCCGGAAGCGCACGCTCCCGCATGTTAGTAAACAAAAAAATATAGTAAATATTAAAAGAAAAACTGATTTTTTGTAGATATTCTCGATACTGTGACAATCATCCTTAAAAAAATCATGAGAAACGGAGTAGTGATGTTTCATCAATGGAAAAAAAATAGGTTAACATTTTGGGGTAACATTCTTTTCACAAGTCAAAATGTTTAATCTTTTTGCTAATTTGTATGCACGTAGCACTTAGATGTGACAAAGAACACATAAAATTTTGTTCAGTTTTTTTGACATTTCAAAACATATTTTCATATGCCGGAGTGCGTGCTCCGAGGAGCACCAACAGATTTTCGTTTTATCCTGCCTCTTGGTATTTTCTCTCCAGAAGCGACCAAAGAAAACGTGTCAGTGCATTAAAAAAGCAAAACGTGCATCACTGTTTTTAAATCAGAAAGTAGAGAGGAGAAGAGGTGACGAGGAGTGTTTAGGCTGTGCTTTGTTATCTTTTCTTAAAGAGCCACTAGCGAACATTCAGATAAAAACGAGAACTTGTTTCCGAGGCTACTAGCACCACAACTTAAAAAGGACAAACAACAAGCAGGCAATATCCCCGCAAAAAAATACAAGCAGACAACGGAAACTTGAACGTGCCAAGCGAAAAGCGACAAACAACCTGCAGGGCCTTGGCCCATGAGGAACAACAAATAAGTCTGGGTGCAGACTACAATAAAAACCGGCAGGAACAACAATATGATGATATAGCTTCTGTCAATGTGAATGAGACCAAATTATATCTCATCTAGATGTATTCTAGACACTCTCATAAAAATAATCTGGCAATTTCAAAATAGGTAAGCCATGTCTTTCGGAACAGATTTCGGCTTTGTTTGCGTGTACCTGGCACTCAGATTTCGGAACAGATTTCGGCTTTGTTTGCGTGTCCTGGGCATCCTTTCACAAAAAGAGATACCCTAAAGATCACTCAACAAATTCGCAATTGCTACGAAAACTGACCATCTTAAACTGCGAGGTACAATCGATTGAACGGATTATACTCCTGTAGAATAATGAACACTCCATTTAGGTGGCTGACTTGATGCGCAATGGATTTTGTAGAGAAAACGAGCGACAGATGCGTCTACCAGCCACCATCCACATATTCACACGTTCCATTGTCTAGAACCAGTACCCTTTAGAGGTGCTTGATTCGCTCGTCATCTGATTCGCTCCCCTGGCGGGTGACTGCAGGGCGACTACGGGGGCGAATACATGCTGGCCACCGCCGCATGCCAGCCTGCCGGCGGTCGGTTCTGGGCGCTGGCTGTTGACGATGACGAAGACGAGGACAGTCAGCCGGATGCCTCCTCGCCGACACCATCTGACTTGGTCTGTGAGTCATTATTTGCAGGTTACACGGAAGAACAGGTAGCAAACTCGATAGAGGGATTCATCCCGTCATCGGATAGAGCATCGAATGGAACGGGGGGCAACGATGATGAACGAATCGAAGTGCTCCAGCGAGTCGTTCACCGGCGAACGTCTGCATCGGCGGTTCGGCCATGGAAGGGCCCTATACCTAAGGTACGATTACCAGCCCTAACACTCGCGGATTTCATAGATACGTGGAAACAAGTCCCATTCAGAAGGAAGAAACGACGTTCCTCGGGGTGCAAGTCGCCGCCGGCGAACTGTCCGGCCAAAACGGATCTTGGGATCCGAGACTCACGGGAGCTTCGTTTGAATACGTTGTTGCGTACGCATGGGTCAGAAACGGGATTGCATGGGCTTCTTGCGGATGGGTATATGGCCCATCCGAGCACATTGCAATACCCACGACAAGAGTCCATCTCGTCCACGATACACTGCGAGTACGGGATGGCGGCTCTCATCGCGGATAATAATACTCTAGCTAGGGTTCGGCCTGATTACTCGGGATTCCCATCAATAACAGGCCGTGCTCGACGGGTTTCGAAGCTACCACCGACGATGGCTGAGCCTCCTCCAGGGAGCGCGACTGGCAATCGTTCGGAGCAATCAGCTACGGTTACTAAGGCAGCAGCGGCGCATCGGGAGGCCTATGGTGTTCCTGCAGGAGTTCATCGTGGGACGACTGCCGGAACTGATGTTCGCGGGGCTGGGACTGCTACTGCCGGAAGGGGTGGCGGGACTGTTGCCGGGCCTAATACTCGGGCTGCTGGGATTGCAGCTGCTGCAGGAGGGTCTGGACACGGTAGAGGCGGAGGACATGGATACATGCATTATGCTCACAATTGGAACGAAGGCTATGGTGGCCCAGGAGGGGGACGAGGTAACTGGAATGCCGGAGGAGGTCGGGGGGAGGTACTAACATGTGGCACAGACCCTTTTATCCTCCGGAAGGAAGCTTTGTAGAAGGAGCCAGGGGTACGAACTATCGTCCGCGTGGTGCTGGAGGTGGTCGTACTTTTGGGCGCAATAACAATTTGCCCAAGTGGAAAGAAGTAACTCCGGCGGCGACTGATAATGTTGATAATCTGTCTATGGAGGATGCACCTAAGGCAGCCGAGGACAGAGACCAGGCTCGGGCTAACAAAGCCGCTCGTAAGAAGGAGAAGTTAACATGCTATAGATGTGGAGTACCTAGACATTTTGTCGTGGATTGCACTACGGCATTATGCGATATTTGTCTAAAACCGGGACATGAAGAGAGCGCTTGCCCATTGCTCCTAGTTCCGAAGCCGATCATTAATATATATGGTGTATGTCAAAATAGACTTATGTTTTTTGAGACACCACGGTCTACATCAGTTATTGTTCCGCCACATCTTGAGAGCTCAAGAACGGGACTAGTTAAAGTTACTAATGGATCGCTCTCAGCTGACCAAATCTCCCAACAATTGAGAAGACTTGTGTCTGAAACATACCAGTGGGCACCAGAACGACTTGATGATCATAGCTTTCAAGTGGAGTTTCCTAGAAGAGAGGATCTCCAACGTTTGCTTACTTTTGGGGTCAGCAGGGTCAGTGGGAGTAAATGCATGCTTGAGTTTGAGGAGTGTAAAAAACCAGAACCACAGGGTACACGGTTACAGAAGGTATGGATCAGGTTTTCAGGCATACCAGAAACTTTACTTAATGATTTTCTTATTGTATGGAGCCTTGGATCACTTATTGGCAAGACAGAAAAAGTCGACATGTCGTTTACTCGCAAAAGGGGGATAGCCAGATTGCTTGCGATGGTGCTAGATGTTGAATATATTCCTGATTTCGCACCTTGGTCATATGATGGAGTTCATTATGATCTTGATGTGGAGGTAGAGGTGGACGTACCTACAAAGTCTAATGATGGTGATGTTCATATGACTGATGGAGATGAGCGTGAGAAAGATCATGGTGATACAGATAAAGAAAAGAGCTCTGACAGGTCTAAGGATGGCGTTCATCCTTCATCATCTTCTGTGAAAGATAAGTCACCTTTTAATGAGGTTACACCTTCATCTTCTTCTGCTCATATGGATACCCTACGTCTCGGATCATTTGAGGGCATGCATGATATGGGTCGCTTAGGGGGTGCAGCTCAATTAAATTTGGGTGCTCAACAAAAGATTGTCACTAGCAACCATGCATGCATGATGACACAGCAGGAGGAAATGCCACATGACATACATGGCACTGTGGCCAGCAATGCTAGTGTGCATGTTCCAAATAATGATCAGGTACAGTATGCATGCATGCTCCAGGATATGCACGGGGACAATGCCCAGAAACACCATGCGTGTAAGGTCCAGGAAAATACATTACTCATACCGCAGCAGGAGTATAGCAGAAGCAAGATTACATTGCCTAGTTCGCCGCAGGGCAACGGCAGTCAGATGAGCACTGATCATTTTTCTCCTTCCACGCCGGCGGACTGGCAGCGGACAGGAGAGGGCCTTGGGCAACATTGCAGCGACAATTCGGTGCATCATGATGACAATGCACGTGTCATCATTCAGGAGGACCACGTGACATATCCTACGACCATATTACCCACAGCTCATACGGCTGATCCGGAGGGAGATGCAGCCATGGGAGGATGTGCGACAGACGGTCGTAAACATTCAGAGGTATCTATGGAGGAGGTGATCTCATTTGGAGGGATCGCAGATCCTTCCTCTGGAAATAAACGCTACAGTCAACGTATCCAGGAACAACCAGATGCTGATGACATGTCCATAGGGCGCGCCATGAGGGCCGCTAAAATCCGAGATGCTGAAAACACTTCAGGTATGTGTGTCGTTCCTGAAGCATCAATTCTTCAACTTTCAGATTCAGATATTATTAATAATGCTAGCGACATAGGTATTTCTCTTGGTTCCTCAGGCAAACAAGTAGCTAAATCTATCAATGATATTTTAGACTTAGAAGCAGACAGAACCATTGACTTTATTCAGCATTTAGCAGCATTAAAACCAATGGAAGATTCAGATATTAATGACTTAGGAGGTGCACAATTACAGACTCTTTGTGACAATTTACTACATTTAGAGGAAGATGAGGTAGATCTGGATGACATGGGATCGGAGGGGTATGTGGCTCCTTCGATTGACGGTTGTCTTCCAAATGTCAGAGTAGTACAAAATAACTTAGATGGTATTAAAGACAAACCCAAGAGACCTTGGAATAGAAAAGTATTTCCTCAATCAGCGGTCAGGAGGAGTGCCAGAGTAAAACAAAAGAAAAAATTTCATGATGAGATATGAAAGGGATTTTTTGGAATAGGAGAGGTCTAGCGGACTTGGCTAAAATAAGATTCCTTAGAGAAGCATCTCTCGAACATAAACTTGACTTTATAGCTTTACAAGAAACGGGTAGGGATAATTTCATGCCGCAATTTCTTAATATCCTCTCGGGAGGGCTGATTTTGACTGGCATTGTTTGCCGCCAAGGGGAAGATCTGGTGGGATCTTACTTGGGGTAAAATGTGAAACATTAGAGGTTATGAATGTGATATATGGCGAGTTCACGGTTAAATTTTGACTGAGGTCGAAGACCGATGGGTTCAGGTGGGCTCTGGTGGCTGTATAAGGGGCAGCGCAACCAGAACTCAAACCTCATTTTCTGGCAGATTTGGTACGGATTTGTGGAGACGAAAGATTACCACTTATGGTGGGGGGAGACTTTAACATCATTAGAAGACAAAATGAAAAAAACAATGATAATTTTGATACACGTTGGTCTACTATGTTTAACATGGTCATTGAGAGTCTTAATTTGAGGGAGATTGATCTCAGTGGTAGACAATTTACTTGGGAAAATTCTTTACCGGTACCAACATATGAGAAATTGGACTGGGTACTGACTAGCGTTGAGTGGGAACAGAAATACCCACTGGTTACAGTACAGACCTTGCAAAGAGCTATATCTGATCACACGCCTCTCCTAGTGGACTCCGAAGAGGCAAATCATGTGGGAAATAGAAATATCTTTTCTTTTGAATTAAGTTTGTTTGAAAGAGAAGGTTTCATGGATCTCATAGCCGAAGAATGGGCAAGGGATTCAGGTGGGATAACAAATATCGAAATATGGCAAAACAAAATTAGAAATTTACGACAGTTTTTGAGAGGATGGGCAAAATATCAGAGTGGTAAATATAGAATTGAAAAATAACTACTCATTCGTCTGATTGATGAATTAGACATTAAAGCGGAGTCTAATCAACTCAATTTGACGGACAGGAATAAAAAGATTGATGCTGAGAGGAGGTTGCAAAAACTCCTAAGAGAAGAGGAGATGAAATGGGCAACTAGAGCCAAGGTGGCAAAGGTGGTTCATGGGGATGATAACACACAATTCTTCCACATGATTGCAAATGGCAAACACAGGCAGAAAAAAATTACTCAACTTGAGCAAGATGAAGGAACAATTATAGGACACGAGAACTTAAAATTATATATCTCTGAATTTTACAAAAAATTATTTGCTAAACCAGAAGAGACAGGGGTCTCTCTGGATGAAAGCATCACTCATGATATACCTCAACTAAATGCAGATGAAAATGAGGTGCTATCAGCTCCATTTACAGAGAAAGAAGTATATGACTCAATCACACAAATGAAATTAAATAAAGCACCGGGACCAGATGGGTTCCCTGCTGAGTTTTATAAGAAGTGTTGGTACATTATTAAGAGTGACTTGATGCGTATGTTTCATGATCTATTTAATGGTCACTTGCAATTATTTCATCTCAACTTTGGAACAATTACATTGTTGCCAAAAAAGGTGGAAGCTATTCGAATTGAACAGTTTAGACCGATATGTCTGCTCAATGTGAGTTTCAAGATCTTTACAAAAGTTGGTACAAACAGATTAACAAAGATTGCTAATTCTGTAGTCCAACCGATGCAGACTGCGTTCATGCCTGGGAGACATATCTTGGAGGGTGTTGTGGTCCTGCATGAGACATTGCATGAAATCCATACAAAGAAACTAGATGGATTTATATTTAAAGTGGATTTCGAGAAAGCATATGATAAAGTAAAATGGTCTTTTCTCCAATAGGCCTTACGTATGAAAGGATTCAATGATGCATGGAGAAATCAGGTTGATAATTTCATCCAAAAAGGGAGTGTGGGTGTTAAAGTTAATGATGACATAGGTCATTTTTTTCAAACACATAAGGGACTCAGGCAAGGTGATTCATTATCCCCAGTGTTGTTTAACATAGTTGCAAACATGTTAACAATATTAATACAAAGAGCCAAAGAAAAAGGCCAAGTTGGAGGCCTCATACCAAATCTTGTAGAAGGAGGGGTGTCTATTTTACAATACGCGGATGATACAATTATTTTCATGGAGCACGATATGGCCAAAGCAAGGAACATGAAACTATTATTGTGTCTTTTTGAACAATTATCAGGATTAAAAATAAATTTCAACAAAAGTGAACTATTTTGCTTTGGAAAGGCAAAAGAGGAACAGGACGCCTATAGACAACTTTTTGGATGTGAAATGGGATCACTACCATTTAGCTATCTTGGGATCCCTATTCATCATAGGCGACTGACGAATAAGGAGTGGAAATGTATTGAAGATAGATTTGAAAAAAAACTAAGTTGTTGGAAGGGCAAGCTTATGTCATATGGAGGAAGGCTAGTATTAATAAATTCGGTGTTAACTAGCCTACCCATGTTTCTCTTGTCTTTTTTTGAAATACCAGTAGGGGTTCGAAAAAGACTAGATTTTTATAGGTCTCGGTTCTTCTGGCAAAGAGATGAGGTCAAGAAGAAATACAGACTGACACGTTGGGATATTATATGTACACCTAAAGAACAGGGGGGTATGGGTATTGAAAACTTAGAAGTCAAGAACAGATGCCTTCTCAGCAAATGGCTTTTTAGGTTATCTACGGAAACTGAAGGAATGTGGTTTCAAATACTTAAAAATAAATACTTACATTCAAAAACTTTAGCACAGGTTAAACTTAGACCAGAGGATTCTCCTTTCTGGAAAGGTCTAATGAAGGTAAAGGTGACCTTTTTCCAGCGGATAAGATTTGTAGTTGGGGATGGTGCATCAACAAGGTTTTGGGAGGATACTTGGTTGGGAGACACTCCCCTAGCTCTTCAATATCCAACTTTATATAACATTGTCCAACGAAAAGAGGATTATGTTGCCACAGTACTTCAATCCATACCTCTTAACATACAATTTAGGAGAGCTTTAGTTGGACCACGGTGGAACACATGGCTACATCTGGTCAGAAGGTTAATGCAGATTCAAGTATCTAACCAGACAGATACTATTCGTTGGACTTTGGCTTTCAACGGAGTATTCTCAGTTAAATCTATGTACACGGATCTCATTAATAATGCACTAATATCTAGATCGCTACATATATGGAAAATCAAGGTGCCCCTAAGGATTAAAGTTTTCATGTGGTTCGTACACAAGGGTGTGGTATTAACCAAAGATAATTTAAAAAAACGAAGATGGAGAGGCAGGGTGAATTGTTGTTTTTGTGAGCAAAATGAAACGATTAAACATCTTTTCTTAGAATGTCCGCTTGCAAAACTTCTTTGGCACACACTACACATAGCTTTTAATATATCTCCACCTACATGTATGAATTCGTTATTCACAACGTGGCTCAGTGAAGTCGACGACAGAATATCGAAACTTATTAGAATTGGAGTATGTGCGTTATGTTGGGCTATATGGAATACTAGGAATGACATGATTTTTAATGGCAAGAATTTCAACAACTTTTTGCAGGTTATTTTCAGAGCAACGTCCTGGATCCGTATGTGGTCGTTACTGAGTCATGTGGACTCCAGGGATCTTATGGATATTGGGTCAACCGATGGAAGACGGCCGCTCGGGTTATCTTCAGCCGATTTGGATGACGTGCTAATAATAGGCTAGGTGTATAGGCATCGTAGTCTGTTATCAATTGAGCCGGATGGGCAATTTATTTGTTTAATTTTTGTATTCAGATTCAGAGATTTGTGGACATCACATATTTTACGTTTATTTTTAATAATATGGCTGCATGCATCGATTGATGCAGAGGCCGGGGGCTCGTTTCCTCCTTTTCAAAAAAAAAAAAAAAGAACCAGTACCCTTTCTATCCACACCCTGGGCAACAGTATGGACAGTATCGCGGTTGGGGGCGATAAGGTTTCGCTGTTACGAGTTGGAAAATATCAGGCAACAAATAAAAAGATATGTAAAGTACAATAGAAAAGAATAGTACAGAGATAATAATGTGTAATAATATGTAATAGACAGAGAACCACCTATAAAGGCCAAAACCTTGTACAACATGAATACTTACTGTAAGGCGATCCGGTTCCGCCGATGCCCGGCAGAACCCCCCTTGAGAACAGGCAGAAGAAGGTCACAAAGAACAGCATGAGGGGAGAGGAAATCAAATAGCTAGCTCTAGGTAGCATTCGTTCTGAACCGGCTTGAGCTTCGTCCCTTTGCGCGAGAGTAAAACCTAGCTAGTTAACACCAAGAAGGAACAACTATCCAGTGGTAATCGCAATGCTGCGGCACCTATCAGAGAAAGCTCAAGTAGAACTGAACTTTTGGACTGGGAATCAGTGGAACTGGGAAACTTGCACCAAGAGATGATTGACACATCCACCTGTTAATTGGAGGTAGCACCCAACATTTTGACTGGGAATTTGTGGAACTTTGAAACTTGGAAAGGACAGCATACGAGATACGACCCATCACCCATGAGCTGCATAACACTGAGTCAAAGTCTCTGCATGACTTCTTCACGGGTCTGAATGCCTCATGTGATAGCAATATAGCAGGTGATATTGTGTATGTATGTGCATTGAGCATATGCATAGACATCCTATAAATGTAGGAGAGAAACCATATCTCTGTGCATCGTCCATCAACTAGAGATGTTGAGCACAAGTCCTCATGTCTCGTTTGCAATATCACTGCCTCTGACAATCCTAGTCATATCCTCTCTTCTGACATGTTCATTCGTAGGTGCCACAACTCTCCACGGGAAATACCGCTGGCTCATGCATCCATTGCTATCCTTCAATACTTTACTCGCTTGCACTACTTCCTGTGACTAACCCGAGAAGTCCTGGATACTGTCCTTACCTTTGTTTCTGTGACTTTTATCGGGATAGTCTACCCAGATATTATTGTAATCTAATTTTTCAACAGTGTCACATATGCATTTCTATTACATAAAATAGTCCTAAAACTCTTGCATATATGCCTAATAAGCATGAAATTAATAAAAAATAGTAGAATAATTAAAATAATTACTGTTAAGGAAACACTTATACGGTAAGGACAAGCTTCAATAAATTCACATGGAGTTCTTCAATAGCTGATCCGTACTATCCAAAGCCTTTCAAGTTTATTAGTTTGCTTTAGCTAGTTCAAACCCAATGAAAATGAAGTCTTGGGTACCATATGTGCATCTGGGGTTCGTCAAAATCGATCTCGGCAAGATTTCTTGCTTGGCTGCATGTAATCAGCTGGGGAGCGTTAAGCATGGCAGATTAATCGATCTGGGGGATTTCAAGTACTCTTTCATTCACCCAATATTCTCTTGCATGTAACCTCTCCATGTAATCTTGTAAACTATATCTATGTGTTAAAAAAATTGAAATTTAGGACTCCGGCGGTCTGGCCTGGACTAGTCTAGAGGCAAAGACCCACGCTACTGGATTGACTGACTGACTCTTGCATATGCAGTTAGCTATGTGTGTGTATGGCATCCAATATTTCTCTTGTGACTAGGTGCATGCAGAGTATGTATAGGGTTCTTTTGTACAACTTCAGCGCAAGGATATGAGTTTATTTTCTCAGAAAATCCACAGATCTGTGACAATCTTTTCCATCCAGAATATATAGGCGTGACCCCCGCGTCGTCGCTCCTCGCGACTCGGGGGTGAACCCTCCCGCCGCCGCCGGCCCCCTCTCCGCCCTCCCACCCGCTTCGCCGCTGCCGGAGGGGACACCGGCGAAGCCGCGCGCGCCTCGGGGATGGCGGCGGCGGGGCCCCTATGGCTTTGGTGACGGGATCTCGGGCTCTGCCGGCGTTAGCCCGCGGGCTCTGGTGCTGCGGGATCTAGCCCACCCGGGCTGCCATGGCGGATGCGGGGCGCGCGACCTGTACGGAGCGGCGGCCGAGCGCGTCTGCGGCAGCCACGGTTTCGGTGGTGTCGGCTCCGGTCGGGGGGCGGTGCACCTGGTGATGGTCAGCCGACGGTGGCTGCTATGGCGGCCGGCGGCGCCAGATCTGGCCGCTGTCCTCCGGCCCTCATCTGTGGGCCTCTCTCCTGCGGACTTGGCGGTGCCGGCGTTTGCCGGAGCCCTACATGCAGGTGAAGCCGGTGGAGGAGATTCGGATTGGGGAAAAGCCCTTGGTTGGCCAAGGCCGGCCTCGCCGACGACGACGCTTAAGGGCGCCGTTTTTCTTTTTAAAGACATCGGTATACATCTGCTCCTTTGCTCTCCCTCCTTCCCTCTCGGGTGAAAACCCTAACTCCGGTGGGCGGCGGCAACGTCCTTGACGTCGTGACCTTCCTGAAGTTGTCACCTTGAGGGCTGAGTTGTGGTGGGCACCGTGTGGATCCTGAACGATTGCTGGTGGTGGGCTCTGCTTCGGGGGAAACCCTAGGATCTGGTATTCCAGATCGGACGATGGCGGTACTGCGGTGCCGTTTCTCTCTTGGGAGCATCGTTGGTGGAGCAGCGCTGACGGACTGAGGCAGGAGGTGGAGCGGCTTCGTCTTGCGCGGAAATTCGGTGGAGCTGTCAAGTCATGCCTGGCCGACAGGTGCTACGCCGAGTCATGTCTGGTTTGCAGGTGCTACGCACGGCAGATCTCCCAGAGTTTTCGCAGCTGGACGGTTGAGCGCAGGGCGGTGGCGCCGTTGGGCGCCGTGATGGCGTCGACGGATGATTGCACTGGCAAGGATGATGCGGATCTCTTTCCTGAAGATGGGTCAGTGGTTCGAGGATGATGGCAACTGGTAAAACGTATGCGTGAGATGTGCGTTTTAGGTGTGCTGCACCGGCTGTTGTTCTCGATACGTTATGTGGATGGATTGGAAACAACACCGGTCTTAGATATGTGGAGTGAGAGCACTCCATATTATCGAGTTTGTAGGTGTGAGTGGTGGCTTTGGGTGGATTGATGTATACTCTTGTTAGACCTTTGTGGAATAATTAATAAGATGGCTGCATGCATCGATTGATGCAGAGGCCGGGGGTTTGACCTCCTTTTATAAAAAAAAATCCACATGTAATGTTTTACTATATTGTTCATCTGTAGTGCTCCGCCTTTATATGGTCTGTCGCTTTGCAATAGTATAGTGCTACTCAGTTCAAGAGATGATCATCATTGGATCTTTGTCAAAGATTCTAAGAACATAAATGATCAATACTCCCTCTATTTGTTAATATAAGACGTTTTGGCACTTTAATTTGAACTGTCAAAGCTTCTTCCATCAATAAACAGAGGTAGTAGTAAAGTAATTAGACATCTTTCAAATAGACAAGCAGTTGTGTCCTTCGTAGCAGAGCTGGGCTTTGTTTGCTGATACATGGCACTTCCTTCTTTAAAAAAGTTTCTGCCTATGAAATTGAAATTGTGACCGGCTTCCGTATATTCTTTGGCCAAAACATATACCCTAAAGAACACTCGATAAATCTGCAATTGCTACGGAAATTAATATCTCTACAAACAAAAATTACAAGTTACAGTTGACTGAACAGATTAAACTTGAAGAAAGTAAATAGCTCATGTACAAACGATGAACACTCCATTTTGGTGGATGACCTGGTGTGCTATGTATCTTAGAGAAAACGAGCAACATATGTCTCTCGTATTGAATTCATTCACCAATCAAGGCATCCAAAAGTCCAAACTAATGAAGGAAGGTGGGCAATATATTTCAACCTCCCCTCACGTCTAGGCTTATTTAGTCCTTAGACATGGGATCGATATAGGTTGCAGAATCTTTTTATTTTAATATTGCGTTGGTAGGGTTTTGAACTCAAGACCTTTTGGCTCGCATACCATATTGAATTCATGTATCAACCAACTCATCCAAAAGTCGAAAATGATGGAGGAAGGTGTGCAATATATTTCAACATCTCAGACCAACCAGCCGCCATCCACATGTTCACACGTTCCATTGTCTAGAACCAGTACCTTCCTATCCGCACCCTAGGCATCGGTATGAACTGTGTTGTTGTTGGGGACGGTCCGGTCTTGCTGTTACAATTTGGAAAATATCAGGGTATGAATAAATAGAAATGTTAGTACAAGAGAAGAGCCGAATAAAGATATAATAACGTGTAATACATGTACTGTTACTAGAAAAAGATCCACCTATGGTCTAGGAAGCTCTACTATAAGGTCAAATCCTTATACAACATGAATACTTACTAGTAGAGCTGGACGGACACGGCGGGTCTTTGACGCAAGGGTATGTGTTGCAGACATAATCCTGCTGTGTGAAACCCCTTGAAAGCAGGCATAAGCAGACAAAGAACAGCATGAGGATGAACCGAATGAAATGGCATGCTCTAGATAGCATTCGTGCTGAACCGGGTTGAACTTTGTCCCTTTGTGTGAGCGTAAAACCTAGCTAGTTAGAGCCGATATGGAACAACTAGGGGAAATCGTAATGCTGCAGCACATATCTATTAAAGCTCAAGTGTGAAGTGAACTTGTGGGACTGGGAAACTTCTACCAAAAGATGAATGACACATCCACTCGTGAATTGGAGGTAGCACCCAACTTTTTTACTATGAATTTATCTGGGTCTATTTCACGTCAAGTCAACTACGCTAAAGTGGAAGGGCCACCTTTAATTTATACGAGAGAAGGATTTACTCTTGTCTCTTGGTGTCCCCAATTCTCTACGCATGCGCTCACAGCCATCATTATTTCCTATCAACCTAGAGCTGCTTTCTCAAGATAAGTCTGACACCATAGAGTCGACAAGGTGGCGGTGACATCACTTGTTAATCTTTATTTTTATAAAAGGTAGATTTTATTACTCAAAATGAAGCATCAGGCGAATACACTAAGAATGGGCACACCCAGCCTCTGCATAGCCAGGATACACACAACCAACACCAACCCCCACAAACAAAATACCTGTTGGCAAATAGCAAAGTCATGAAAGACCAAAGCTATGGCTAAGTAAGCACAAATAAAAAACCGGAGCGATTAAATCCCCAATTGACAACCAGCTATTATAATGCATATATAATCTGTTTTTCCACGGTATCAAAACATGCATCTCTACTAAGTAAAAATATAGTCCTAAAACCCTTGCATGTTCTTACGAAGTATGGCACGACAAAAGAATTAGTAGAATAAAGGAAAGCATTAATAGAAAGCTCCTTTGAATTTAAGCGAGTGCCTACTGTTAGGGATCTTATGCCACTGGTGGACGACATTGAAAGAAGATTGACTGGCAATACAATATGTTAACTCTGCCCTATCTTCACTCCTCTCTTTCGCCATGTGTGTGTGCTCAAGCTGCCTGACAAGCTGTGCGGTCTGTTTGATCATGCTAGAAGACATTGCGTGTGGCGAAAACTAGTTGACGGAGATGCACACAAACACACACTCATTGGCCTCTTGGGACCAAGTCTTCCGACCCAAAAATAAAGGAGGGCACAACGTAATCCACCTCAAATTCAGAACCATGCACTCCTTCTGAAGTTCATCCACAAGTTCATGCACAAAGCATATGTGCCGTGTGTGATGTTGGTGTGGGACAAGTACTACAATAAAGTACAAGCGCAAGCAATGCATGTGTTTGGATCCTTCTGGTATCGCGATATCTTCTCTTTGATTGACATATATCGAGGTACGTATAATAGTATGCACACCACGCGCTGGTGTTACAATTTTACTATGGACAGATGGAAATCCTCTCGAGAACTCTCTTGTTCACCTATTCTCTTATTCGAACGATGAAGACATTTCACTAGCTCAATTTCACAGCAACCAACTTTCACCTTCCACTCTCGATCGGTTGAAGCAATGCAAGAGTTTGATCTACTCTGGAACCAAAAAAATGCTATCACACTAGAGCCGGTGGTTTCTGATGAAGGGATCACCTGTTGGGATGGTGTGGTCTTTAGTCCAAGGAAGTTCTACAAATTCTATTATAGAGTTACAGGCCTTCTGAACCCTTGGAGACCAATAAGCACCTATTGTTCAAATGCACTTTTAGTGTGACCTGTTGGCAATCCATCAATATACATTGTTGATCATGTTGTTTTTCATACGACATTGTGAAAAAATTCAAATGATTTCGTGATGTATGGCGGGTGATTTTTTTTCTCCCATTACAACGCACGGACATGTTTGCTACTATTACTCAAAATGAAGCATAAAGCGAATACAATCAAAATAAGCACACCCAACCTCTGCATTGCTAGGATGCACATAGCCAATGCCAACCCACACACGCAAAATACTTGTCGGCAAATAGAAAATTCATAAAAGACCAAAGTTATGCCTAAGCAAGCACAAATAAAAAAACTGAAGCGATCAAATCCGCAATTGACAACCAGATATTATAATGCATATAGAATCTGTTCTTCACAGTATCAAAACATGCATCCCTATAAAGTAAAAATATAGTCCTAAAACCCTTGCACATTCCTACGAAGTATGGCACGAGGAAAAAAATAGTAGAATAAAGGAAAGCATTAATTTACGCGAGTGCCTACTGTTAGGGATCCTATGCCACTAGTGGACGACATTGAAAGAAGATTGACCGGCACCTCGATCTGGCTGACTTATGAGGGTGTAATACAGTATGTTAACTCTGCACTATCTTCACTCCTCTCCTTCGCGATGTGTGTGTTCAAGCTGCCTGACAAGCTGTTCGATCTGTTTCATCATGCTAGAAGACATTGCGTGTGGCAGAAAGTAGTTGACGGAGATGCACACGGACACACACACGCTCAGTGGCCGCTTGGGACCAAGTCTTCCGGCCCAAAAATAAAGGAGGCCACGGGCGTAATCCACCTCAAATTCCAGAACCATGCACTGCTTTTGAAGTTCATCCACAAGTTCATGCACAAAGCAGATGTGCCGTGTGTGATATTGGTGTGGGACAAGTACTACAATAAAATACAAGCGCAAGCAATGCATGTGTTTGGATCCTTCTGGTGGCGTGATGTCTTCTCTTTGATTGACATATATGGAGGTATAATAGTATGCATTCCACGCGCTGGTGTTACAATTTTACTATAACACAAAACTGTAAATATTCAGAAAGTAATCGTCTTAAATTGCGAGTTACAGTCCCTATTATACTTGAAGAAAGTAGATAGCTCCTGTAAAATGATGAACACTACATTTAGGTTGGTGACTCGATCTGCAATGAATCTTGGCAAAAACGAGCAACAGATATCTCGGACCAGCTGCGATCCACATGTTCACACGTTCCATTGTCTAGAACCAGTAAGCGTCCTATTTGCATTTGCACCCTGGACAGCAGTATGAAGGGTGTAGCTGTTGGGGGCGCTTCGTGTTGGCTGATACGATTTGGAAAATATCAGGCTATGACCCAATAGAAATGGAAGTACAAGAAACGAGCAGAATACAGAGATAATACATGTAATTAGTGAAATATGTTAGGTTGATCTCTTCCACGTGGGCCCAATGGCCCACCGGGCCCTTGATCTATGCATCCTGATCGGGGATGCCCAACCCGTTATGGTTGGTGGGCTCCTGTGACCTGCGCTATATATAAAGTGGTGGGGGCCGGGACGCACGGTACGAGGTTCACCGTGCCGCCAGACTCCCCACCTAAATCCCCTTCCGATCTAGGGTTAGCGCAGTGCTCACGGGAAGCACCACCCACGACAACACCTTCCTCTCGCATCTCCGACGAATACACCGGCACCGATGGCCGGAGCAGGGAGTTCCTCGGGCTCGGGATTAGGTGAGTAAAAGGTTTCACCGGATCCATCTATGCCTAGTCGATCTACGGCTTCTACATTGGTATCTTGAGCCACTAGGCAGAGATTTATTCGGTACAAAGAAAAGAAAGCATGTTTCCCTACCCCCACGAACCCTAGATGGGAAAGGCACCGAGGATGGCTACGGCCTCGTCGGAAAAGAAGCGCCACCGCAAGGCCGCGCCTGTTCCTCTCGATCCCCACACGCATTGGCAAGCCGAGGTGCGGGGAAGAAGAACCTACCCCCTCGGGAGCTAAGTACGGATCAAGATCCGAAAGGAAAAACAAAAAAAAAGATCGGATTGAAACCGACAAAAGACAACAAAAAAGGGGGGGAAAGGAACATGCAAAGAAAAGAAAGATTCGTCCTACGGATCCAATGATAACGTGGCACCATGGCCAACCCACTCGACGGCAACGCGCTCCCGCAAGGGAACGCGCCACCGGCGAAAGGGGAGGCCACTGCGCCATGCGTCTGACTCTCTCTGAGAAGGGAAAAGAAAAAACGAATCTAGGCAGCGCGCGGCGCGGGGCTTTAGGCCACCACGACCGGCGGCCACCAAAAGGCATAGGCCACGAAAGCAAGGGGGCTCGGCAGGCGCGCGCGCGGCATGGATATTCCACCGCCGGCGGCCACCGTCAGCCAGTACAGAGGCGCGGTCAGGGGCTGCGCGGGCCGTGGATCCGAGGGAGCCGCTCGGTCACGAGTGGCAGAGGAACCGCGGGAGCTTCGGTGGGGCCTAAGGGCCGCCGCTCGAGGGAAGCTCCCGACAGCTGCTCGGCCTCCCATGTCGAGCCCCTCTGTTCCCCGCACGAGAAAAAGGAGAGCGGTGGGCTATGGGGGAAATGCCTTAGGGTTTCTCCCTCCAGCCGGGTTCACCCGTTTTTGTTCATAGCGAGGAGCACGGAGGACCGTCAGATCCATCTGGACGAATCCCCCTTGTGCTAACCCTAGGCGCGGCTCGGGCCTCTAAGGCCGGCGGGAGGCAGGCCGGCCCAGGCCAGGCCGAAGTGGCGCAGTGACCTGCGGGCGCGCAAGGGGAAATGGGCCTTCGGGCCAAAAGCAGTAAAAGCCCCAGGGCCGGCTCTTTTTTAGGTTTTAAAGGATTTTAAATTTCTGTCTATTTAGACAGATATATAAGTGTTTTCTAGACGTTTTTTCTATGAAAATATGTTTAGAAAAATAGAAAGTAAAAATGTTCAAAGTTTCTGTGAATATTTACGGAATTGTTATATAATTTTTCTGTAAAGCAAAGTAGAAAGTATTTTGAGAATAAAATAGCTTTCTCAGAAATGGAATAGTTCATGAATTTTATAAAAGCATTAATAAAGTTCATGAATTTTACTTTAAATGTCAGAACTATTTTCTGTAAAGTTAAGAGGCACATGGAATTTTATTTCACGTTTTCCGCTGCTAAAAGCAATATGAAATATGATCATGTTGTTATTCTGACCGACGTTGTTTAATCACACGGTCATATTGCATATTGCAAAGTGATGCATTTATTTCTATCATTTGACCAACGGTAATATAGATTAATATGCATAGGCAATTGTATGATTATGTTAACCAACGTTATTTAATGCATATGATTGTCGTACTGACTTCGCTTATTTGGTGATTTCAGGAGGTTTCCATCTGATGAGCTGCCTCAAGGAAATTCCGACACTCAGGGGTGACAACTACTCTGAGTGGAGGAAGAAGGTGGACATGGCCCTCTGCATTGCAGAGGTGGACTGGGTTCTGGAGGAACCACAGCCAGCTGAACCTGCAGACCCAGTCAGAGAGGCTGATGAGGATGATGAGAGCTGGGACAAAAAGAAAGGAAATTATGAAAAAGAGGTGATGTCCCACTCCATCAGCAACAGGCTATGGTTAAATGCCAACAAGAAATGTTTGGCGTTTATAAAGAATACCATTGAGACCACTATCGTGGGATCAATTGCTGATTGCCCTACCGCAAAAGAAATGTTGAACAAGATAAAGAGTCAGTTTACTAGCTCTTCTAAGACGTATGCCACCCAGTTGATCAAACAGCTGGTGACAGAGAGCTACCATGGTGGTGGCCATGGCATAAGGGAGCACATCCTTAGGATGAGCCACACGACGGCTAAGCTCAAACCTATGGATGCGGATCTGGAGATAAAAACAGCTCTCCTTGTCCACCTGGTGATGGCATCTTTGCCTAAGGAGTTCGAGACCTTTGTTGTCAACTACAACATGCATCCCGAGACTTGGGACATAGAAAAGGTCATCGCAATGTGCACTCAGGAGGAGGAGGGGATTAAGGCCTCACATGGTGGCTCTCTCAACTACGTGAAGGAAAAGAAGAAGGGCTTTCCGCCCAACAAAGCTTCTCCCTCCAAGCCACAGGGAAATGGAAATGGCAATGGCAAAGCTCCTGTCTATTTTCAGCATAGGCGCATTCCAGTGGACAGGGAAACTTGCGTCCACTGTAAGGAGAAAGGGCACTACAAGAAGGATTGCCCTGTTTTTCTAAAGACCTTCATGGCGAAGAGAGGTAAAGATATAGTTTCTTTTGTTAATGAATCCTTGTATACAAAGTTTATGAAATCTACTTGGTGGATTGACTCAGGAGCAACTGTTCATGTTGCAAATTCTTTACAGGGATTCAGTTCGACGATAACTTTGCCAAGAAATTCAAGAGGAATTGAAGTTGCGAACGGTGTCCAAGCCGAAGTTGAAGCTGTGGGTGACGTCTCCTTGGAGCTAGCCGGTGGTTTCAAACTTCTGCTTAGGGATGTGCTTTTCGTACCTTCATGTAATAGGAACTTAATAAGTGTTTCCTGTTTAGACAAAGATGATTATCAATGTTTCTTTGGACATGGCAAATGTGCCATTTGGTCTCATAATGATTATGTTGGGGATGCATTTCTTCATGATGAGCTTTATTTATTATCGCTATGTGAAAAAGCGCCCTATGTATTGAATGTGAATGAACAAAGTACTTCGTCGAACAACGATCAAAGGAAAAGAAAAAGAACTCACGACTCCTCGAAACTATGGCACTGTCGATTGGGCCATATTTCCACGGGGAGAATAGAAAGATTAATCAAAAATGAAATTCTTCCCAAGTTGGAGTTCTCTGACTTAGAACAATGCATGGATTGCATTAAAGGGAAATATGTAAAACAGATAAAGAAAGGAGCAAACCGAAGCACAGGAACACTGGAAATTGTCCACACTGATATTTGTGGATCGTTTTCGGTGAAAAGTGTGGATGGTTATGATTCATTCATAACGTTCACAGACGATTACTCCCGCTTCGGTTACATTTATCCAATCAAAGACCGACATGAAGCATTGGATAAATTCAAAATATTCAAAGCTGAAGTTGAAAATCAGCTTGATAAAAAAATTAAGATAGTGATGTCTGACCGTGGGGGGGAGTACTACGGTCGACACACTCCATATGGCCAAGTCCCTGGACCTTTTGCAAAATTCTTGCAAGATACTGGCATTGTTGCCCAGTATTCCATGCCGGGCGAGCCTCAGCAAAATGGAGTAGCTGAAAGTCGTAACCGTACTCTCATGGATATGGTACGCAGCATGATGAGCTACTCAGACCTTCCGTTGGGATTGTGGATGGAGGCGCTTAAAACCGCCATTCACATTCTCAACAGAGTTCCAAGCAAGTCGGTGCCCAAAACACCGCACGAGCTCTGGACAGGAAGAGTGCCATCCCTACAACACTTAAGAGTGTGGGGATGCCCTGTGGAGGCCAAAATGTTTAATCCAAATCTTGGAAAGTTAGACCCGAAGACAGTGAGTTGCCATTTCATTGGCTACCCTGATAGGTCAAAAGGTTTTCGTTTCTATTGTCCAGACAGATACACAAAGTTTGTGGAAACGAGACATGCTGTCTTCTTAGAGGACGAGATGATGAGGGGGAGCCGGGTAGCTCGGAAAATTGATCTTGAGGAGAAAAGGGTGCATGCACCCATTCCGATGATTCAAGACCCATTTTTCTCACTACCCGCTGTAACTCCAACCATGACAACTGCGGGAGAAGACCCGGAACCTGTCCTTCAGGAGCCGACTGAACCCGTTCTTGATCATGAATTGAAAGTGCAACAAGAATTAGTAGAAAGTGTGCCCGACAATGAGGCACTTAGAAGGTCTAATAGAACAAGAAGACCTGCTATTTATACTGATTATAAAGTATACAATATAGAAATGGCCCACATGGCAGGTGATCCCACCACATATGAGGAGGCCATTAAAAGCCCTCACTCATCAAAATGGATAGAGGCAATGGAAGATGAGATGAAATCGATGAGTTCCAATCATGTTTGTGACTTAGAGATTATTCCTAAAGGAGCAAAGACAGTAGGCTGCAAATGGGTCTACAAAACAAAGTATGACTCTAATGGGAATGTAGACAAGTATAAAGCCCGACTTGTGGCAAAAGGATTTACACAAAGAGAAGGGATAGATTACAATGAGACCTTTTCTCCGGTCTCTTGTAAGGATTCCTTCAGAATCATAATGGCACTAGTTGCTCATTTTGATTTAGAGCTACATCAAATGGATGTAAAGACGACGTTTCTAAACGGTGATTTAGAAGAAGATGTCTACATGAAACAACCCAAGGGTTTTATCATGGAAGGCAAGGAAGATCTAGGTTGCCTTAAAAGGAATCCATTTATGGGCTAAGGCAAGCCTCTAGACAGTGGTACATCAAGTTCAATGATACCATTAAAAGATTTGGATTCCAAGAAAATGTTGAGGATAATTACATTTATGCTAAGTTTAAACATGGGAAATATATTTTCCTAATCTTGTATGTGGATGATATCTTGCTTGCAAGCAATGGTATTGGTC
Source organism: Hordeum vulgare subsp. vulgare (assembly GCF_904849725.1). Taxonomy (NCBI): domain Eukaryota; kingdom Viridiplantae; phylum Streptophyta; class Magnoliopsida; order Poales; family Poaceae; genus Hordeum; species Hordeum vulgare. Next base: position 661,405,000 of record NC_058519.1, on the reverse strand, counting down.
TACTACAAGAGACAAAGAAGTTTTTATCCTCACACTTCGACATGAAAGACCTTGGTGAAGCTTCATATGTTTTGGGCATTGAAATTCACCGAGACAGGAAGAATGGAGTCTTAGGACTCTAACAGAAAGCATATTTAAAGAAAGTTCTCCAAAAGTATAATATGCATAAGAGCAAAGCCACATCAGCTCCCATAGTCAAGGGCGATAGTTTTGGGAAATATCAATGTCCCAAGAATCAGTATGAGCTCAATGAAATGAAAACAATACCGTATACTTCGGCTGTTGGAAGTTTACAGTACGCACAAGTGTGCACACGCCCTGACTTAGCTTTTATCACCGGAGAACTCGGTAGATATCAAGCAAATCCAGGCCAAGAGCACTGGAAGATAGCAAAGAAAGCTTTGCGTTATGTGCAAGGCACAAAGGAAATCATGCTGACATATAGGCGATCTGATTCCCTCGAGATAAAAGGGTACTCCGACGCCGATTTTGCGGGAGATAGAGATGATAGAAAATCCACGTCTGGGTACGTGTTCACTCTCGCAGGGGGAGCTATTTCATGGAAAAGCTCTAAACAGACCATAGTTGCATCGTCTACGATGCAAGCAGAGTTCATAGCATGTTTTGAAGCCACCGGGCAGGTGATATGGCTAAAGAAATTTATACCCGACTTGAAAGTGGTAGATTGTATCCACAAGCCACTAAAGATATACTGTGACAACCAGCCCGCAGTATTCTACGCTCACAACAACAAGTCCAGCAATGCTGCCAAGACAATAGATATAAAGTATTATGTTGTGAAAGATAAAATTCATGATCAAACTATAAGTCTCGAGCATATAAGTACGAAGTATATGCTTGCGGATCCGCTAACGAAAGACTTACCATCCAGTGTGTTCAAGGAACACTTAGCCGGCATGGGTTTGATGAAAAGCCTATGATCCCTGGATAATAAGAGGCCCAGAAGTGAATGAATTTGTTTCAAAACAAAAGGTGTGTTGTGGCTGTATGATTCTATCGGCAATTAAGCTGTGACGATGAGAGATGCTCTACACGCCTATATGTGATGGAATAAATAAAAGTATAAAGTCAAAGTGAAAGTTGAGATCAAGGGAGAGAATGTTAGGTTGATCTCTTCCGCGTGGGCCCAACGGCCCACCGGGCCCTTGATCTATACGCCCTGATCGGGGGCGCCCAACCCGTTATGGTTGGTGGGCCCCTGTGACCTGCGCTATATATAAAATGGTGAGGCCGGGGCGCACGGTACGAGGTTCACCGCGTCGCCAGACTCCCCACCTATATCCCCTTCCGATCTAGGATTAGCGTAGTGCTCACGGGAAGCACCACCCACGACAACACCTTCCTCTCGCATCTCCGACGACTACACCGGCACCGATGGCCGGAGCAGGGAGTTCCTCGGGCTCGGGATTAGGTGAGTAAAAGGTTTCACCGGATCCATCTATGCCTAGTCGATCTACGGCCTCTAGAAAATAGACAAAGAGCCACCTATGGTTTAGAAAGCTGTACTACAAGGTTCAAACCTTGTACAAAATGAATACTTACTAGGTTGGATGCCGCCACGGGGGATATCAGCCGGTGGAGGCGGGGCTTCACAGCCGGAGTATATCAGCCGGTTGCAGCGGAAATCTGGCTGCGCGAAACCCCTTGAAAGCAGGCAGAAGCAGACAAAGAACAGCATGAGAATGAACCGAATGAAATGGCAAGCTCTAGGTAGTAGCATTCTTTCTGAAACGGGTTGAGCTTCGACCCTTTGCGAGAGGGTAAAACCTAGCAAGTTAGCACAAAGACGGAACGAGCGGTAATCTCTATGCTGCAGCAACTAGCTATTAAAGATCAAGTGTGAACTAAACTTTTTGACCGGGTGGGACTCGGAAAGTTGCACCAAGAGACGAATGCCACATCCACTTGTGAATTGGAGGTAAGACCCATCTTTTTGACTGGGAATTTGTGGAACTTTGAAATTTTAAGAGCATCCCTAACAGCCGCGTTATATAAACGTCGCGTTAAAAAAACATCTATTGCGCGCGCAGCCGCTTCGGACGCTCCTCGCAGACACAAAACTCCTGCGGAGACGTAAAAAAACAGGGCAAATAGCTCTTGTGCGACGTTTTTGAGGTGAATTGAAAGGCGTGCGACGTCGTTGGTAAGAATGGCTCTGCTGCGACACCTCTGTACGTACAAATAGCCCAGACACGACATGACCCTTAAGCACAATATGTATCAGGATTAGGTGGAGCCGGGCGGGACCCACAGCTTATCCACGTCGGCATGGGACCCAGATGGCGGCTACTACAGCCAAACAGTTATCGTGCGCGCGCATCCTTCCTTTTCTTCTTCTCCGGCGATGAAGCACGGCAACGCCGGCGAGCTCCGATTCAGAAAAGCGGGCAAATTTTAGAATATTTAAAAGAAAAGAGACCAAATTCGAAAAGACATATATCATTACAGAAAATATAAAAAGTTCATTACAAGGGCGCCTAACCCTCCCCGATTACATGGGCTAGCTCCTAATTATCTCCAAAAGTGGGCCCAACGGTGCGGCCCTGACGTTGCGGCGGCGCCGGTCAGTCGGAGTCGGAGTCGGAGGGGGCACCCCACCCCCTGTCAGCGCGGGATGCCTCGATGGCTTGGCGGAGGCGGATCTCATCGAGCGCCTCTTCCCTCTGCCGGCGCGCGGCGACCTGCTGGGCCTCTTCCTTGCTGCGCTCCATCACCTCGGCCATGACGTCCCCGAGCTCGCCGTCGTTGACGTAGTCCTCCGGCAGAAAGCCCGGCGGCACCAGCGCGGGTGCAATGGCGGAGGAGCCCGCGGCAGAGGAGCGCGTCGCTTCCACCATCTGGCGGGGGCTCGGTCGTACTCCACCACCTCGCGCCGGGCGAAGGCACGCGTTGGCGCGAGCCCCCAGTTGGTCCACCTCCGGGCGCCGCGCTTCCGAGCAGCGTCGGAAGCAACCCACGCCGCCCGTTCGCGCTCCAGCTCACCATCCGGGGTTTCCGGCGCCGGCCGCTTCCAGTTTCCGCCGCCGGAATGGCCGCCGCGCGAGCTGGACGATCCTACTTTGTCATATACTAACAACTCAAATTGATTTGGCTGTTTTAGACATGATGGACAAAAAAACTTGTTTTAGAAATGGGGTATTTACCCCCTTTGGAGCTAATTTATAACTCATGTGTGAAGACAAATGGTTTTGGGTGTTGAACTTCAAACTTGTAAAAACATCACAAAAGCTTCATTTTGGAGTGACTAAGAAGGATCCAGGATTGGTTTGTCATTTTCATGTTTGCAACTTGTTTAAATATTTGTCAAACTTAGGTTTGACCAAGTTTGAAATGAGCATAAAAAATAATAATAAAAAAAATATTGAAAAACCAGTACACATGTTCTTAATTTGTCATATATCAACAACTCAAACTGATTGGCACCAGTTTTCTATTTTTTTGATTTTTTTGAATTACTTATGCTCAACCCTAACTTTTGAAAACCGTACAACCTCGTTCGTTATAGCTAAGTTTGTGAAGGTTTTTTCATGAAAAACTCCATAATACAGATTTCTTATTTTTCCTATGGAGTTAGTCACATATAATGATGATTGCCACAAGTTTTCTATTTTTTTGATTTGTTTGAATTACTTCTGCTCAACCCTAACTTTTGAAAACCGTACAACCTCGTTCGTGATAGCCAAGTTTGTGAAGGTTTCTTCATGAAAAACTCCATACAGATTTCTTATTTTTCCTATGGAGTTAGTCACATATAATGATGATTGCCACGAGTTTTCTATTTTTTGATTTTTTTTGAATTACTTATGCTCAACCCTAACTTTTGAAAACCCCATCAAAACCCCCTCAAAACCCCGCACCTGTCCGGACCATTGGATCGCCGTGAATGAACGATCTGGATGAGGCAGTAGGGCTACGTCAGCGATCCGCGGGATGTGCTTTCATTGGTCAAAGTTGTGAAGCAACTATGTTTTATGTTTTGGATTGTGAAGGAACTATGTTTTATGTTGCTCCATAAATTCTGAAATTTTACCAGGACATTCTCCTATCCATATCACTGCCTCATGCCAAAATTCAACTCAATTTAGCTAGTAAATATTTCTTGGCAAATTTCCAAAGTTTCTAATCCAAAGGAAGCTTTGTGAAGCAAGTGCTAGCTAGGAGTGTTCAAATGCGTTGAAACTTTGCCATCATCTCAAAATGCTCAAATATTGCCTCTTCTATAAATTTGAGCATCACTCCTTCAACCATGTGACTATAGCATCAAATCTTTTTCTCTCGTCATTATTTTGGATTGTGAAGCAACTACGTTATATGTTGCTCCATAAATTCTGATATTTTAGGAGGAAATTCTCCTATCCATATCATTGCCTCATGCCAAAATTCAATTCAATTTAGCTAGTAAATATTTCTTGGCAAATTTCCAAAGTTTCTGATCCAAAGGAAGCTTTGTGAAGCAAGTGCTAGCTAGGAGTGTTCAAATGCGTTGAAACTTTGCCATCATCTCAAAATGCTCAAATAATGCATCTTCTACAAATTTGAGCATCACTCCTTCAACCATGTGACCATAGCATCAAATATTTTTCTCTAGTCATTATTTTGGATTGTGAAGCAACTATGTTTTATGTTGCTCCATAAATTAAAAAATTTCACCAGGACATTCTCCTATCCATATCATTGCCTCATGCCAAAATTCAACTCAATTTAGCTATTAAATATTTCTTGGCAAATTTCCAAAGTTTCTGATCCAAGGTAAGCTTTGTGAAGCAAGTGCCAGCTAGGAGTCTTCAAATGCGTTGAAACTTTGCCATCATCTCAAAATGCTCAAATAATGCCTCTTTTACAAATTTGAGCATCACTCCTTCAACCATGTGACCATAGCATCAAATCTTTTTCTCTGGTCATTATTTTGGATTGTGAAGCAACTATGTTTTATGTTGCTCCATAAATTGACAAATTTTACCAGGACATTCTCCTACCTATAAAACCTCTCTAAAGAAATGTTGAGCTCATTTTATTTAGCCAATTGTTCCTAGTAATTCTTCTAAGATTCTGTCCAACAGGATGATGTGTGAAGGAAGTGCTCGCGGGTATAAATGTGCCCATAAATCTCTGTTGTGTAGCTCGCTGGCGAGTGTGTGTGTTGAGTCTGAGCTCAAGGAAGGGCGTTCGAGCGCCAGAAAAACCACCTTGCCGTGTCCCTGTTCTTCTTCTCTGATCCGACAAGGTGTTTGTGCACCGGGGAACCCTGGGCGTTGTCGTTCTCGCGTTTGCTCGTTGTCTCAGGTGATCGCCGGAGCGTGGCGGTTCCATTTTTGTCCTGACATTTGGCATCAGAGCTAGGTTGAGAGGGGGAGATCGCCGGCCATGGCGCTCGTGCCATACTCTGGTGGATCAGGGACTGCGATGGCGACGTCGGTCCCCTTGCTCACGGGTGCCCCTTGCTCACAGGGGAGAACTTCACCACCTCGGCCATCAAGGTGGAGGCCGACCTGGATGCCGCCGGTCTCTGGGAGGCGGTGGTGCAGATGTGAAAGTTTGCAGATGTGAGTGGTGACTTCTGTGTATTCCTCGAGCTCGAACTCAAGAACAGAGGAAAACAAAGGTTGCTCTCACCACAGCCGCCGACGTCGCCGTGAACGAAAGCGCCGTTGTGCTACTCCAACAAAAGACCTTCCAACGGTGCCAGAAATAGGTGTGTCGACGGCACCATGAATCATTCTGCTACGGCTACGCCTTAAGGGACTTCCTAGGCAAATATGCAAATGATTTCCCCCGTGGCCTTGGAGCCTTGCGTTGGTGTTCCCTCGAAGCGGAAAGGGTGATGTAGCACACGCGGTGGTAAGTATTTCCCTCAGTTTGAGAACTAAGGTATCGATCCAGTGAAGGAGTATCACAAGAGCCTGCACAAACACAAAAAGCTTGCTCCCAACGCTATGAAGGGGTTGTCAATCCCTTATAGATTGTTCGCCAAGTGAGAACTGAAAGCAACAAAGTAACAAAGCAAAGTAAAAGCGGAAGTGGAAACGATAGATGTGAATAGACCCGGGGGTCGTAGTGTTTACTAGTGGCTTCTCTCATGAAAGCAAGTAGATGGTGGGTGAACAAATTACTGTCGAGCAATTGATAGAACCGCGCAAAGTCGTGACGTCATCTATGGCAATGATTATATCTATAGGCATCACGTCCAAAACAAGTAGACCGATACTTTCTGCATCTACTACTATTACTCCACACGTCGACCGCTATCCAGCATGCATCTAGTGTATTAAGTCCAAAAGAACAGAGTAACGCCTTAAGCAAGATGATATGACGTAGATGGACAATCTCATTTCAACGACAAAGCCCACCTTGTTACCCTTGATGGAAACCACTCAATGTGTGGCTTGCTGCCCCTACTATCACTGGGAAAGGTCACCACATGGTAAGAACCCAAAACTAAGCACTTCTCGCATTGCAAGAATCATAGATCTAGTTGGCCAGACAAAACCAAGACTCGAAGAGACTTACAAGGATATCAAATCATGCATATAAGAAATCAGCAAAGACTCAAGTATATATCATAGATAATCATCACAAATCCACAATTCATCGGATCTCGACAAACACACCGCCAAAGAAGATTACATTGGATAGATCTCCATGAAGATCATGGAGAACTTTGTATTGAAGATCCAAGAGAGAGAAGAAGCCATCTAGCTAGTAACTACGGACCCGTAGGTCTGAAGTGAACTACTCACGAGTCATTAGAGGGGCGATGATGGTGATGAAGAAGCCCTCCAACTCCAAAATCCCCCCCCGGCAGGGCACCAGGAAGGGTCTCTAGATGAGATCTCGCGGAAACGGAAGCTTGCGGCGGCGGAAAAGTATTTTAGTGGATCCCTTAATTTTTTCTTCTGATTTTTAGGGAATATATAGGCGCAAGATCTAGGTCAGGGGGGTGCCAGGGAGGCCACAAGCCTGCCCACCGCCGCCTCCCCTGGTGGCGGAGTGGGGGCTTGTGGGCTCCCTGTAGCCCTCCTGGCTTGGCCCACACGCCCCCCTGATCTTCTTCCGTTCGGGAAAAACTCATTTCGGGGATTTTATTCCGTTTGGACTCCGTTCCAAAATCAGATCTGAAAAGAGCCAAAAACACAGAAAAAACAGGAACTCACACTTGGCACTCAATTAATAAGTTAGTCCCAAAAAAGATATAAAAGGTACATAAAACATCCAAAGATGACATGATAACAGCATGAAACCATAAAAAATTATAGATACGTTTGAGACGTATCACCTTGCTGCTATCACCCAGAACAAAAGCTCCTCCGCCGCCGCTGGCTCACCACCGGGAACGAAGAGGAGGGAGCAACATAGGTTCAGACAGGGATACTCATTCAGACATGCACGGGGATACATTTGACCTTATGCACTGACAAGTGGGGCCCGTGCTTACGTGGATAAGTTGTGGGTCCAGCTCCGTATAGCTAATGAGGGCATCAGTTCAGATTAAGGGCCATGTCGTGTGTGGGATATTTCCTCGGTCATAAACGTCGCACTAAGGAAATTCAGACGAACGACGTCGCACTCCTTCCAATTCACCTCAAAAACATCGCACAGGATCCATTGACCCCAAAAAACACGCGCCTGAAAAGTCGGTTCAACGCGTGGGGCGAAATGGCTTCGCGCGCCTCATATTTCATGCGTCCGTTACCTTGCGCTGGACAACGACGACTCGAACGGATCGTCTACCCACCACTGGATCCAGGCGCTGGCGCCGCCGCCCTCGTCACCCCATTTGCTCCAGCGACCCGACGGCGTTCCCCGACCTAAAAGCTAGCAAGTTAGCACAAAGACGGAACGAGGGGTTGTTGGCGCCGCCTCTTGCAGCGCCACTCTTCTTCTACCTCGAGCGGCCTGTCACAACTCTCTTTTTCTCTCAAGCACACTTTGAGGAACACAAGGACACACACACACACAAAGGAAGAAAACAGAGCTATGCTAAGTCACTCTTCCTTGGCTTTAGTAGTAATAGCATAAGTAGCACGACAACCCCGATGGCGACACGTTGATGGAGATCATGGTGTGGTGCCGGTGACAAGAAGATCGTGCTCGTGCTTTGGTGATGGAGATCAAGAAGCACATGATGATGGTCATATCATGTGACTTATGAATTGCATGTGATGTTAATCCTTTTATGCACCTTATTTTGCTTAGAACGACGGTAGCATTATGAGGTGATCTCTCACTAAAATCTCAAGACGAAATTGTGTTCTCCCCGACTATGCACCGTTGCTACAGTTCGTCGTTTTGAGACACCACGTGATGATCGGCTATGATAGACTCAACGTTCACATACAACGGGTGCAAAACAGTTGCACACGCGGAACACTCGGGTTAAGTTTGACGAGCCTAGCATGTGCATACATGGCCTAGGAACACATGAGACCGAAAGGTCGAGCATGAATCGTATAGTTGATATGATTAGCATAGAGATGCTTACCACTAAAACTATTCTCAACTCACGTGATGACCGGACTTGAGTTAGTGAATTTGGATCATGTACCACTCAAATGAGTGGAGAGATGTACTTTTTGAGTGGGAGTTTAGAAAGTAATTTGATTAGTTAAACTCGAATTATCTTGAACATAGTCTAAGTCCACTTTGAAATATTTGTGTTGTAGATCAATGGCTCACGCGACAGTCACCCTGAATTTTAATACATTCCTAGAGAAAGCTAAGTTGAAAGATGATGGAAGCAACTTTGAAGACTGGGCTCGTAATCTTAAGTTGCTCCTGCAAGCTGGGAAGAAGGATTATGTCCTTAATGCTGCGCTTGGAGATGAACCATCCGCTATGGCTGACGAAGATGTTAAGAATGCTTGGTTAACACGTAAGGAGGACTACTCAGTAGTTCAATGTGCAGTCTTGTATGGCTTAGAGTCGGGACTTCAACGTCGCTTTGAGCGTCATGGAACATTTGAGATGTTCCAGGAGTTGAAGTTTATCTTTCAGAAGAACGCCCGGATCGAGAGGTATGAGACCTTCGATAAATTCTATGCTTGCAAGATGGAGGAGAATTCGTCTGTTATTGAACATGTGCTCAAAATGTCTGGGTACTCAAACCGTCTAGCTGAGCTGGGGATTGAACTCCCGCAAGAGGCTATCACTGACAGAATTCTTCAATCACTGCCACCAAGCTACAAGAGCTTTGTGTTGAACTATAACATGCAAGGGATGAACTAGTCACCTGGCGAGTTATTCGCGATGCTGAAAGTCGCAGAGTCAGAACTCCGTAAAGAGCATCAAGTGTTGATGGTGAATAAGACCACTAGTTTCAACAGGAACGACAAAGGAAAGAAAGGTAATTCCAAGAAGGGCGGCAAGCATGTTGCCAATCCAACGAAGAAACCCAAAGTTGGACCTAAGTCTGAAACGGAGTGTTATTATTGCATGGGTATGGGTCACTGGAAGCGCAACTGATCCAAGTATTTGGCTGATAAGAAGGCGGCCTAGGAAAAATCAGGTATATTTGACATACATGTTATTGATGTGTACTTAACCAGTTGTCGTAGTAGTGCGTGGGTATTCGATACTGGTTCTGTTGCTCACATTTGCAACTCGAAACAGGAACTGCGGAATAAACGAAGGCTGGCGAAGGATGAAGTGACGATGCGCGTGGGAAATGGTTCCAAGGTTGATGCGATCGGCGTCGGCACATTTTCACTTCAGTTACCATCAGGATTAGTTATGAAATTAAATAATTATTAATTAGTGCCTGCGTTAAGCATGAATATTATATATGAATCTTGTTTATTGCGAGACCGTTACCCATTTAAGTCAGAGAATAATGGTTGTTCTATTTCTATGAGTAATATCTTTTATGGTCATGCACCCAATGTGAGAGGATTGTTCATATTGAATCTTGATAGCGATGATACACATATACATAACATTAATACCAAAAGAGTTAGAGTTAACAATGATAGCGCCATGTTTTTGTGGCAGTGCCGCTTAGGTCATATTGGTGTAATGCACATGAAGAAACTCCATTCCGATGGACTTTTGGAGTCACTTGACTTTGATTCACTTGACACGTGTGAACCATGCCTCATGGGCAAGATGACTAAGACTCCGTTCTTCGGAACAATGGAGCGTGCAAGTGACTTGTTGGAAATCATACATACCGATTTATGAGGTCCGATGAGTGTGGAGGCGCGCGGCGGGTATCGTTATTTTCTCACCTTCACTGACAATTTGAGTAGATATGGTTATGTCTACTTGATGAAGCACAAGTCTAAAACGTTAGAGAAGTTCGAGCAATTTTAGAGTGAAGTTGAATATCATCGTAACAAGAAGATCAAATTCCTACGGTCTGATCGTGGGGGTGAATATCTAAGTTTCGAGTTTGGTGCTCACTTAAGACAATGTGGAATTGTTTCACAGTTGACACCGCCTGGAACACCACAGCGTAATGGTGTGTCCGAACGTCGTAATTGTACTTTATTAGAGATGGTGCGATCTATGATGTCTCTTACCGATTTGCCGTTATCGTTTTGGGGTTATGCATTAGAGACAACTACATTCACTTTAAATAGGGCACCATCCAAATCTGTTGAGACGACACCATACGAACCGTGGTATGGTAAAAGACCAAAGTTGTCGTTTCTTAAAGTTTGGGGATGTGATGCTTATGTCAAAAAGCTTTAGCCTGAGAAGCTGGAACCCAAAGCGGAAAAGTGCGTCTTCATAGGTTACCCAAAAGAGACAGTTGGGTATACCTTATATCTCAAATCCGAAGGCAAAGTGTTTGTTGCTAAAAACGGAGCTTTTCTTGAGAAGGAGTTTCTCTCGAAAGAATTGAGTGGGAGGAAGATAGAACTTGATGAGGTTGTCGAACCTCTAATCCCTCTAGATGGTGGCGCAGGGCAAGGGGAAACCCCTGTCGTTGCGATGCCGGTTGAGAATGAAGTTAACGATGATGATCATGAAACTTCGGATAAAGTTCCTATCGGACCTCGCAGGTCGACAAGATCACGTACTGCTCCAGAGTGGTACGGTAATCCTGTCTTATCAATTATGTTGTTGGAAAACAACGAACCTGCGAATTATGAAGAAGCAATGCTGGACCCGGATTCCAACAAATGGCTGGAGGCCATGAAGTCCGAGATAGGATCCATGTACGAGAACAAAGTGTGGAATTTGGAAGTACTACCTGAAGGCCGCAAGGCTATTCCGAACAAATGGATCTTTAAGAAGAAAACCTACATCGACAACCAGCGATGGGGACGTGTAGCGGATTCGATTGAATCTGATTACACGGCCCCCTTCGGCAAGATCAACATCTTCATCGGCATGATCGGATCATCTGTGCCTGAGCCGGACATCTCCACCGACGTAGTCGAGCCGGCCAGGTACGTCCGCCCAGTAATAACGCCAAATTTGACTCGCCCGGTCTTTGTGGGGTTCACGCAGGGATCGGAGGAGCCAGAGCGCTCGGCGACTCAGGAAACTACACCGGTCAACTCTGATGACGAATCATCCATGGGCGATTCAGATTCAATCCGGTCTCTGCATGGGGATTGTCTTGGGGGCTTGTCGCTGGCCATGGACCCCGAAGTCCTTGACCGAACCCGCCGAGAGATCGCCATCTACATGGCAGGGGCAACTCAACCCACACAAAACCCTACCGGAGGCGATGGAGCCGGCGAGACGTCCAGGAGCCCGGCCGTAGTCCTGGTGGATTTAGCGGCAGAGATCACAAGGCTGATGGCGACTCCCCTCACACCAGAAAACCAGGAGGAGATAAACACGGAGCTGGCGAAACTCAGAGAGGCAGTAGCAAAGGCTCATCAGGATGCCGAGATAGAGTCCGCCAGGATCGAGACTTGGCAAGCTCAAATTACGGCCGAAAGGATGCGTTTAAACACTGACAACTGGCGGCTCGAAAGACAGCTGCGCGCATCTGACGCCGTCCATCAACGGAGACACCAGGGTCGCCTACCCCATGATGTCAACCCGGCGCTCCTGTTCGACACTCCACGAACCCCTGGGACGGGAGCTGCCTCGGGGGGAGGGCCGGGCCGCCCGCCTAACCCACCGGCTCAGCCGGCTGAGGATCGCATTCCCCGATTCCGGACGCCTCAAGCCCACTTTTCCAACCCGGTGGACAACATTCTTGCCGCAACTTGCCATCTGGAATCTCTTCCGATTCACGGCAACATCCCTGCCGAGATAGAAGCAAGGAATGCCATCGAGATGTTGAAGACGGCGGTGGTTCAAAACGCCTAGTTCTCACATAGGCTTGAGAGGTTGCATTCCACCCCCCAGGCAAGTTACACCAGGAGTCGGCCAGAGGACCAACCCGCCGTAAACAGCGGGCCGCGACACGTCCCACAGGACAACCCGCCTGAACAGAACCTGCCGGGCCGGGATCTCCCGAACACCCAAGACGCCCCGGCCCCCCTCGTCGGGGGCGGAGGGTGAGTAGGGGTACCATGCTTGGCCCTTTCCCTTCGTAATGAAAGGATGCCCAAAGATTTTAAGGGACCAAGAAAGGTGCCTAATTACACCCCGGACCTTGAGCCGGCATCGTGGATCGAGAGTTACGAAATCGCCATGGACATGCTCGACGTGAACGAGGCGGTTTGCGCCAGATACTTCACGATGATGCTCGAGGGGTCAACACGTACTTGGTTGAAAAACTTAGCTCGCAACTCCATCCAGACCTGGGCCGAGTTAAAAGAGCGTTTCATCATAAACTTCCGAGGAACTTGCAAACGTCCGATGACAATCGTCGATCTACAGCACTGTGTTCAGCGCCCGGATGAGTCGGCTCACCATTGGTCACGGCGGGTTGCAGAAATTATCCATTCGTCAGATGGCATTACGGCGGCTCAAGCTGTGCTGATCCTCGAGCAGAATTGCCATTACGAACCCTTGGTGCAAAAATTGGGGCGACTCAAGCGAAAGGTCCAAGACATGGGAGAGCTGATGGACACCCTCACTAGGTACGCTGAGGCAGATGACACCAAAGATCCTGGTGAGGACGGTAAGGCTAATTCGCCCAAGAAGGGCGAGTCATCCAAAAATCATACCCGGTTCCAGGGACGTAACCGCCACAATCAAGGAGCGAATGGCAAGCGAAGACCGCAAGAAGAGCCCTCGGACTTAGTCGCCAATACCAACGCGAACAACGGCAACCAACGCCAGAAGAAAAACAGGGGGTTTAGCGGGAAGAGGCCGCGTAAGTATGAAGAGCTACTCAAAGGCCCTTGCCCGCACCATGCCACGGCAGACGGTCGGCGACTCACTCCTAGGAGAACTGCTTCGTAATGCGGGAGTTTTGGGCGGAGGCGATCAAGAAAAGTCAAAACAATGACCCGGACCAGCGCCAGGAGCAATTCGCCACACCCAACCAACGATAGAACCCCTTCGGCGGCTTTCCCGAACAGGGGGCTCAGGGAGGCCCACGGCCAGGCGGCGGCCAATACCCGGTGCACCACCAGTGGCGGTATAACCCGCCAGGAGCCTTTCAGCAGCCACCCCCACAGAGGTCTCCACAGGGTCAGGACGATAACGGGGGTTTCCGCAGCAACCCCAAACAGTTAAGTAATGGGTTGTATCATGTTTTCACCACCAATGCTTGCAGGCGCGATAAGAAGGTGAGTCACCGGGCGTACAGTGTATCTGAACCGGCGCTTCCCAGATACCTCCATTGGTCTGAGAAAACCATAACATGGAGTAGGGAGGATCACCCGCCGAGAGTTGACAACCCAAGCGATTTAGCATTGGTCGTGGCTCCCCAAGTTGGGGGTTACACCCTATCCAAAGTGCTAATGGATGGTGGCAGCAGCATCAATATCTTATATTTTGACACTTTCCAAAGGATGAACCTATTGGAAAAGGACCTGATGCCTTCAACCATGGTTTTCCACGGAATCGTCCCGGGCAAGTCGGCCTACCCCATAGGCCGGGTCAGGCTCACAGTGGCGTTTGGGACTGCGCAAAATTACAGGTCGGAGTCACTGATTTTCGAGGTGGTCAAATTGAAAAGCCCCTACCATGCGTTGTTTGGGCGGCCGGCTTATGCCTGCTTCATGGCTCGCCCGTGCTATGTTTACCTCAAGCTCAAAATGCCTGGTCCCAAAGGACCTATCACGGTTGAGGGAGATAGGAGGATTGCAAAGGAATGTGAAGAAGGGGACGCGGCTTATGCGGAAGTCGCCTGCGCTGCAGAAGAGCTCAAACACCATCGGGCCAATGTTGACCCGGCGGACATGTCACCCCTAAAGAAGCCGACTACAGATTCTGAGTCGCCCCTCAAGTTCAAGCCAACGGATGACACTAAGACAATCGATTTCGTTCCTGGCGATTCATCCAAGCAGTTCACCATTGGGACGGGTCTGGACCCCAAATAGGAAAGCGCGCTCATCGAATTCATCCGTGAGAATCGGGACATCTTCGCATGGAAACCTTCTGACATGCCTGGTGTGCCGAGAGAATTCGCTGAGCACCATCTTAATGTTGACCCAAAGGCCAAACCCATCCAGCAGTACCTTCGCAGATTTAACGAGGAGCGACGCAATGCGATTGGGAAAGAGGTTGCCCGTCTTTTAGCCGCCGGATTCATCGTGGAAGTTTTTCACCCCAAATGGCTGGCTAACCCGGTTTTGGTACTCAAGAAGAACGGTACCTTTTTTATTTGCATTGACTACACAGACCTCAACAGAGCTTGTCCAAAAGATCCCTTCGCTCTTCCCCGCATCGACCAGATCATTGACTCGGTGGCGGGATGCGAACGATTGTGCTTTTTGGACACCTACTCAGGATATCACCAAATCAAGATGGCCGTGGAGGATCAAGAGAAAACAGCCTTTATAACCCCTTCGGGGCTTTTTGTTATGTGTCCATTCCTTTTGGACTCAAGAGTGCAGGGGCGACTTATCAGTGCTGCATCCAGAATTGCCTCGGCAACCAAATCGGTCGCAACGTCCATGCCTATGTCGACGATATTGTGATCAAAACCCGCCAGGGGGAGACACTACTGGAGGATCTCAAGGAAACGTTCGATAATCTACGGGTATATCAGATGAAGCTAAATCCCACCAAATGTGTTTTTGGTGTGCCTGCAGGGAAATTGCTAGGTTTCCTAGTATCAGAGCGCGGCATTGAAGCTAACCCAGACAAGATCGAAGCAGTTACATCCCTTGGAAAGCCGGCGAACGTTAATCAAGTTCAACGACTGGCGGGTCGCATTGCGACCCTAAGTCGTTTTGTGAGTCGCCTCGGTGAGAAGGCGATTCCTCTTTATCAGTTATTAAGGAAATCTGATCTGTTTATTTGGACGAATGTAGCAGACGAGGCGCTCGAAGCCCTGAAACGCCAATTAGTTAACCCGCCGTTCCTGGCCGCCCCGACTGAAAAATAGCCCATGCTTCTGTATATCGCGGAAAATACCAAAGCAGTAAGTGTGGCAGTGGTCGTTGAAAGAAAGGAGGAAGGGAAGGAATACACAGTGCAACGCCCAGTATATTTTATCAGCGAGGTGTTAACTCTTTCCAAGAAGCGGTACCCACACTGGCAGAAGTTGGTATATGGGGTGTTTATGGCGAGTCGAAAACTTAAGCATTATTTCCAAGAACACCCTGTCACAGTGGTTAGCTCTGCCCTCCTTGGGGACATCATCCAGAATCGGGAGGCAACAGGGCAGATTGCCAAGTGGGCAATAGAACTTGGGCCGCATCACATACAGTATACCCCCCGCACAACCATCAAGTCTCAGGCTTTAGTTGATTTCGTCAATGACTGGACGGAGTTACAGGCTCCGGAAGACCGACCTGATCTCACTTACTGGACTATTTAGTTTGATGGATCTAGGCAGCTGGAAGGCTCAGGGGCTGGTGTGGTGTTGGTATCCCCTCAAGGAGATAAATTCTGTTACATTCTCCGACTCATGTTTCCGTGCACTAACAATGCGGCGGAATACGAAGCTTTGCTTCACGTCTTGCGACTCGCCAAGGAGATGAATCTAACGCGAGTCAGATGCTTTGGCGACTCTGATTTGGTGGCACAGCAAGTTTCAGGTACCTGGGATTCTCGGGACCCCATTATGGCGGCTTACAGAAGAGTTGTGTCTAATGTGGCGGGTCATTTTCATGGTTATCAGGTGGACCACATTGATCGGCGCCTCAACGAGGCAGCTGACGCCCTCTCACGACTTGGGTCCCAGAGAAAGCCAGTTCCTCCCAATGTTTTTCTAGATATCTTGCATAAACCATCCGTGATTCTACCATCGGAGGAGGAATTGGCAATACCAGATCCTAAGTCTCAGCTCGTGGCGTCTCTCCACGTCATGCCGGATTGGGTTCTTCCTTATGTGGCTTATCTCGCTCGGGGCGAGTTACCAGCAGACAAAGTTTTGGCTCGTCAAATTGTTCGGCGCAGCAAATCCATGGTCATCATCAATGGCGAGTTATATAAGCGGAGCGCCTCTGGAGTTTTTCAGCGATGCGTTTCCTTCGAAGAAGGATGCATAATCTTAAATGACATTCATTTTGGAGACTCTGGGCATCAAGACGGGTCACGCTCTTTGGTATCAAAGGCTTTCCGTCATGGTTTCTTTTGGCTGACGGCTCATGCAGATGCAGAAGATATAGTTCGTCGGTGCGAAGGATGCGAGCGTTATGGGCGACAGGCTCATGTGCCGGCTCAAGAATTAAGAATGATCCCCATCACTTGGCCTTTTGCGGTCTGGGGGCTGGACATGGTCGGCCCCTTTAAAATGTACTCTAACAAGAAGACCCATCTGCTGGTGGCGGTTGATAAGTTCACCAAGTGGGTTGAGGCGGAACCTATTGGAGCTTGCGATGCGGAAACAGCAGTCAAATTCTTGAAAAAGTTGATTTTCCGGTTTGGATATCCGCACAGTATCATTACTGATAATGGTACTAACTTGTCCCAAGGGGCGATGCAGGAGTTTTGTCGTCGAGAACATATCCGGCTTGATGTTTCTGCAGTCGCTCACCCACAATCTAATGGGCAGGGGGAGCGGGCGAATCAGGAGGCTTTGCGAGGAATTAAGCCCCGACTCATGGTTCCCCTAGAAAAAACCCCAGGGTGTTGGGTTGAAGAATTACCTTCAGTACTGTGGAGTATTCGGACCACCCGAACCGGTCCACGGGTTTCACCCCCTTCTTTCTGGTCTACGGAGCAGAAGCTGTTCTTCCTACTGATATAAGGCATGACTCACCTAGAGTCGCCGCATATGTGGAACAAGACAATGAGCTGGCGCATCAAGACTCTTTGGACGCCTTAGAGGAGGCACGTGACCTGGCTGCGACCCGTTCAGCTATCTACCAGCAGGATCTACGGCGTTATCACAACCGCCGGGTTAAGAGTTGGACCTTTCAGGAAGGCGACTTGGTTCTTCGGTTGGTACAAGATCGTGCAGGCATGCATAAGTTGTCACAACCTTGGGAAGGACCGTTCTTCGTCAGCAAGAATCTCCGTAATGGCTCTTATTATTTGATGGATCTCCGGCCTAACCGGCCAACCACAGAGGCTGAGTCAACTCGCCCCTGGAATATTGCCCACCTGCGGCCTTATTACACTTGAGCTCTTAAGCTCTGCATTTTGTAAGTTTTTCAGTTTCATTATGAAGTAATAAAGTTAAAAATACTCTCCGACCTGGGGGCTTCTTCATTAAAGAACAATTTTGTCATCCTGTTGCGACCTTATGAGCCGACAGAATCATCATCTTAGGTTGGCGCTTGAGCTTTCTGACTCGCCCCATCTTGTCGCGACCTTATGAGCGGACGAAACCAGCATTTTAGGGTGGCGCTTGAGCTTTCTGACTCGCCCCATCCTGTCGCGACCTTATGAGCCAACGAAACCAGCATTTTAGGGTGGCGCTTGAGCTTTCTGACTCGCCCCATCCTGTCGCGACCTTATGAGCCGACGAAATCATCATCATCTTAGGGTGTGTGCTCGAGCTTTCTGACTCGCCCCATCCTGTCGTGACCTTATGAGGTGACAAAACTAGCATTTTAGGGTGGCAGTTGAGCTTTCTGACTCGCCCCATCCTGCCGCGACCTTATGAGCCGATGAAATCATCATCATCTTATGGTGTGTGCTCGAGCTTTCTGACTCGCCCCATCCTGTCGCGACCTTATGAGCCGACAAAACCAGCATTTTAGGGTGTGTCTGCTCGAGCATTCTGACTCGCCCCATCCTGTCGCGACCTTATGAGCCGACGAAACCAGCATTTTAGGGTGTGTCCTCGAGCTTTCTGACTCGCCCCATCCTGTCGCGACCTTATGAGCCAACGAAACCATCATTTTAGGGTGTGTGCTCGAGCTTTCTGACTTGCCCCATCCTGTCGCGACCTTATGAGCCGACGAAACCAGCTGTTTAGGGTGTGTGCTCGAGCTTTCTGACTCGCCCCATACTGTCGCGACCTTATGAGCCGACGAAACCATCATCTAGGGTGTGCGCTCGAGTTTTTCTGACTCGCCCCATCCTGCCGCGACCTTATGAGCCGACGAAATTGCTGTTTTTATTTTCCTTCATGGCATGGCCACGAGGGTTTCAAAATCTTTTTCCTGATTCATCTTGAAAATATTTGTTATCATTTATTTGGTTTCACATATGTTGTTTTCAAAGCCTAAAGTCAGGTTGATAATCAAAGTCACTTCATCCATGGCGGATTAAGCATTTTACAGGATTCTCAAATGGCGGATCAAAATATTTCAAATCGCCTTAAGGGCGATATAAAGATTCTTTCGAGAATATCACAAAAGCAGTACCGACTTACAAAAAAAACCTATTACATGGCTCTCAGGCCAAATCGGTGAAGTTTACTCTGTTGGCGCCTTCGGATCATCTTGCTGCGAGCTTTGGCCGACTTCAATTTGCAAGTTGCCCAGTACCCAGTTACACTTGGCCAGAGCTGCCAAGTCATCTTCATCGGTCAGTATTGATGCCACATCTGCTTCCAAGTCAAAAGGGTTCTTGGGTCGCCGAGGAGTTAAACTGGTCGTCACAAAGGTTGGCGGTCTGACCTTTTTGTTCTTACTGTCATAAGCAGCCTGATACTTTGATAAATCCAGACTTGCTGCGAGTTGGGTAGCCGCTAGCTGAGAGTCCTTAACAACACGTTGATAGTCCTCTTCGACGAATTCTGACCTGTCATCTTTGAGTTGAGGAAAGCCTGCCGCTACCTCTTCCGGGTTGATCTTGGAGCATATGCCAAGCAACGACTCAAAGCAGTCAGTACCCCCTTCCGGGCGGCTGACCGAGTCAACTCGCCAATCTGAGGGGGAAGCATAGAAAGGCAGCCGAGCATCTTCTTTATGGAAGTTATGGGCTCTTTGGCACCCATCACAGCTTTAACAGTTAGAACACTGCCGGTGTACAACTGCTCTGTCAGCGTGTAAATCGCCTTCAGCATCAGCACGCAATCATCTTGAAGGTTGGCGGCTCTCGGACCTATGTAAGGGGTCAAGATGATCAGCGACTTACAAATAAGAGTTATTGATATAAAAAAGGGGATCAAACGTCTGAATAAGTTGACCAAAGACGGCTTGCGTCATGTTTGAGATATGACGCTTCAAGCTGGACAATTCTTGTTGCACAGTGGCCAGCCTCGCTTCAGCCTTCTCTGCTCTTTTCGTTGCAGCATCTTGGTCAGCTTGAGCTCTTTTCAAATCAGCTTTGAGTTTTTCCAGCTCAACCATGACCAATTGATGTTTCTCCTCCGACTTAGCTCGGGCATCTTGCTGGCCAGATAAGTTTTTCTTTAAATCGCTAAGTGCCGATTCAGTCTGAGCAAGAGTTTCCTGTTGAAAGTACGAAATAAGGGGCAAGTCTCAGAACTAATGCAAGCAATATCCCTGACACTTGGGGGCTAATGTATAATTTTTTCTTTTCAGATGAAATTATACAATATCAAGACCCGGCTCATCTTTTTTCTGATGACCCGGCCCTTGGGGGTTACTGGTCAAAAGTTTTTTCTACATTTATTAAGACCCGGCTCATCTTTTTACTGATGACCCGGCCCTTGGGGGTTACTGGTTGAAAGTTTTTTCTAAATTTATCAAGACCCGGCTCATCTTTTTCCTGATGACCCGGCCCTTGGGGGTTACTGTTCGAAAGTTTTTTCTAAATTTATCAAGACCCAACTCATCTTTTTACTGATGACCCGGCCCTTGGGGGTTACTGGTCGAAAGTTTTTTCTAAATTTATCAAGACCCGGCTCATCTTTCTACTGATGACCCGACCCTTGGGGGTTACTGGTCGAAAGTCTTTTCTAAATTTATCAAAACCCGGCTCATCTTTTTACTGATGACCCGGCCCTTGGGGGTTAATGGGAGTAATGCAATATAACAAAACTTACCTCATGTTTGTTATTTAGCATCCGCAACAGGCTTTTCTCCATCTCATAACCCTCCTCCAGGCGACTTGCAAAACCAGAGCAGAGTTCCTTGAACTCCAGATTTTCATATTCAGAAAGCTTAGCCTTGGAGAGTCCAGACTCAGGAATGGTTTGAGAGGAGGATGCCACATGCCTTGACAAAACCGTTGCCGCCGGTTTGGAGAAGCCGGTACCAGTAATAACTACAGCATCCGGGTCTTCTGCTGTCATCAATGGACTTGGCGGCTTTGGGGCATCCATTGTTTCCTTGGGCGAGTTTGTAAGATCCATTTGATTTTTGGGCTCGCCTTGATCCGGGTTATCCTGGATCGGCACTGACTCTTTGATGGGCTCTGAAATTGTGACACGAGTTGGTCCGCTGGTTTTCCTTTTCTTGGCCTGTGCCCTAAAATAAGGGAGAAGTGCATTAAGGAACTGAAAGTTTATTACCCTCAGTTTCAAAGTAAGATTATCAAAAGACTTACCCAGGGACTCGAATCATTGGCGGAAGTGTTGACATCACTGAGTCGCCAGATGTAGGAGGAGAGTTCTGCAAGAATTATACGTCAAAAATATAGGCGGGTTACAGACGTGATCCAAAGAAACATGAAGAATTGTTGTTCATGAGTACCTCATTTGGTTTCCTCTTGCTCGTTGCCGGTAAGCCGGACACCAGATCACCGGAATGACTTCGGGTTTTCCGATTTGAAGTATGTTGTGCTTTCTTTAGTAGGAAATTTGGGTCCAAACAAGCATTTGGGTGTGAGAAGGGAACTTTCCCACAAATTCGCCTGGCCGGCTTAGGTGGAGAAGGAGATGAATCGGAGGAAACATAAATTACCTCAACAGAGTCCTCCTGGCTTTCGTTGTCTTCATTCTATTCAAGAGAGGCAGAGATATAAATACAAAGTTAACAGTAGTGGATGGCGAGTGAAAAGAGGATAGGTTTTTACCTCCGAAAGTGCATCGCCGACTTGAGACTCATCGACTTCGGATGGCTCAGCCGCAGCAGCTTTGCCCTTGCCCTTGGTTTTCTTTAGGGGCGGCTTAGTGTTTTTCATGGCTGGCCTTTTGGATTTCTTGGACCAAAATTGATCGCCTTTCTGAAATAACATATGTTACAAAAGCCACAATACAAGTGAAACATAAGAAGTAAAGATAAAAGGCGGGTTAGATTTGCTCACCTTGGGCGCCGGATTAATTTTGCAGAAAGTCTTGAGGCCGATTTGGCCGCATTTTCCCGCAGGCTCGCCAGTCAGCTTCTTGATGATGGTGACAATATCCTTTTCTGTTAAAGCCGTATGGAAATAACATTGAGGATGATCTAAGGTGTCATCAAATTCGCACATTAGCCCGTCCCGGCGACTCAGAGGGAGGATGCGCCATTCGACCCAACAGCGGATGATGTCAACCCCAGTAAGGCCGTTGTTTGTCAAAGATCTTAACTCGGACAATACTGGGATGAATTCTGATTCCTCCTCCTCGATGAGCTTGTCTGGAAGCTTGAATTTCATTGGAAGGCGATCTTTCCTGTAGCCCAGAAGCTTGTTTTCGCTTGCAGGTGAGGTCTCTTGACAATAGAACCAAGACTCGCCCCAACCTTTGGGATGGCTGGGCATGGCAAGTGAGAGAAACGGGCTATCCCTGCGGCGCTGGACATTGACACCGCCGAGTTCCAGGATGGGGCCATTGTGAAATTCCGTTTGGCGATTCAGATGGAAAAAGTGCGAGAATAAGGGGACAGAGGGTTCAATCCGCAGATAAGCCTCACAGAACACTTGGAATTGGCATAGGTTACTTATCGAGTTAGGTCCCAGATCCTGGAGGCGGACGTTCATGAAAGCCATGGCGTCTCTAAGAAACTTTGATCCGGGCGGCTTAAAACCTCGCTCTAGGTGTTCAAAGAAAACGACTATCTCCCCTTCTTTGGGGTTGGGGAGATGCTCTCCGAACCCGGTACGCCAGCCGATAACATTCTAAGGGTCCAGGTTGCCCGTTTTCACATAGTTGCTAGTATGGTGTCGTTGACTTTGGTAGGAAGTGTTGGAATTATGCCCTAGAGGCAATAATAAATGTATAGTTGTTATAATAATTCCTGTATCAAGATAATAGTTTATTATCCATGCTATAATTGTATTGAATGAAGACTCATTTACATGTGTGGATACATAGACAAAACACCGTCCCTAGCATGCCTCTAGTTGGCTAGCCAGTTGATCGATGATAGTCAGTGTCTTCTGATTATGAACAAGGTGTTGTTGCTTGATAACTGGATCACGTCATTGGGAGAATCACGTGATGGACTAGACCCAAACTAATAGACGTAGCATGTTGATCGTGTCATTTTGTTGCTACTGTTTTCTGCGTGTCAAGTATTTATTCCTATGACCATGAGATCATATAACTCACTGACACCGGAGGAATGCTTTGTGTGTATCAAACGTCGCAACGTAACTGGGTGACTATAAAGATGCTCTACAGGTATCTCCGATGGTGTTAGTTGAGTTAGTATGGATCAAGACTGGGATTTGTCACTCCGTGTGACGGGGAGGTATCTCGGGGCCCACTCGGTAATACAACATCACACACAAGCCTTGCAAGCAATGTAACTTAGTGTAAGTTGCGGGATCTTGTATTACGGAACGAGTAAAGAGACTTGCCGGTAAACGAGATTGAAATAGGTATGCGGATACTGACGATCGAATCTCGGGCAAGTAACATACCGAAGGACAAAGGGAATGACTTACGGGATTATACGAATCCTTGGCACTGAGGTTCAAACGATAAGATCTTCGTAGAATATGTAGGATCCAATATGGGCATCCAGGTCCCGCTATTGGATATTGACCGAGGAGTCTCTCGGGTCATGTCTACATAGTTCTCGAACCCGCAGGGTCTGCACACTTAAGGTTCGACTTTGTTTTATGCGTATTTGAGTTATATGGTTGGTTACCGAATGTTGTTCGGAGTCCCGGATGAGATCACGGACATCACGAGGGTTTCCGGAATGGTCCGGAAACGAAGATTGATATATAGGATGACCTCATTTGATTACCGGAAGGTTTTCGGAGTTACCGGGAATGTACCGGGAATGACGAATGGGTTCCGGGGGTTCACCGGAGGGGGGCAACCCACTCCGGGGAAGCCCATAGGTATTTGGGGGGTCACACCAGCCCTTAGTGGGCTGGTGGGACAGCCCACCAAATCCTATGCGCCAAGGAAGAAAAAATCAAAGAAAGAAAAAAAAAAGGAGGGGAAGTGGGAAGGGGGAAGGACTCCCTCCCACCAAACCAAGTAGGACTCGGTTTGGGGGGGGAGAGTCCTCCCCCCTGGCTCGGCCGACCCCCTTGGGGTCCCTTGGACCCCAAGGCAAGGTCCCCCTCCCTCCTCCTATATATATGGGGCTTTTAGGGCAGATTTGAGACGACTTTCTCACGGCTGCCCGACCACATACCTCCATAGTTTTTCCTCTAGATCGCGTTTCTGCGGAGCTCGGGCGGAGCCTTGCGGAGACAAGATCATCACCAACCTCCGGAGCGCCGTCACGCTGCCGGAGAACTCTTCTACCTCTCCGTCTCTCTTGCTGGATCAAGAAGGCCGAGATCATCGTCGAGCTGTACGTGTGCTGAACGCGGAGGTGCCGTCCGTTCGGTACTAGATCGTGGGACTGATCGCGGGATTGTTCGCGGGGCGGATCGAGGGACGTGAGGACGTTCCACTACATCAACCGCGATCTTACATCGCTTCTGCTGTACGATCTACAAGGGTACGTAGATCACTCATCCCCTCTCGTAGATGGACATCACCATGATAGGTCTTCGTGCGCGTAGGAAAATTTTTGTTTCCCATGCGACGTTCCCCGACAGGAAGCCAGTCACTTTTGAAGATGGTGCCCATGCTTCAAAGAAGTAAAGTATGGATGAATTTGCACGCCTCGAACATCTACTGCGAGGGGTAAAATAAGTTCATTTAACTCGCCAAGTAATTTGTCCACGGTCTGAGGGAAAAAACTTGACCCTCCATATTAAGAGCCGAGTTGGGTTGCTATGGCGACTTATGAAGTTTGGCTATTCACGAGAGCTGCGTTCTAAAGATGATGGAGACGTTCGTTCAAAACATCAAAGTGTGAAGACTACAAACAGCTTTTTGCAAACAGTAGGTAAATTATGGATCTATTGGACAGATGAAAAAAACATGAGAAAAGTGGCTGGATGCAGCAATTTATTACCAGGGCAAGGTGATGCCCTTCGCTTGATGAAACATTACTCTAGATTCACAAATAAGAACGGATAAATGAAGGTATTCAAAGCATTGGCTATCTCGTCGACATTTGTGCTAATCAGTTCAGGACAGGCAACAAATGCTCACAAAGAACATCAAGAACATGGCAGTGCTGGAGCTTCGAACGGAGATTAGATCTGTTCTTAAATGGGCGGTGGCCTAACCTGATGCTTTCGGTCGGAAAAGGTCGACGGTGACGGAGGCTGTCGGAGAAGCACGGAGGTCCCGTCGAGCGAAGAGATCTTCGACGGTGGTGGAGTTCTTGGCGAACGATGAGACGGTCGACGATGATGCGGTGGTCAATGGTGGCGGACGGATCGGCCGTGGTGCGAAGCTTGACGACGACGAAGATCTATGGGCGGCACCGAAGCCTCTCGGGCGAAGACGGAAAGTGCGATCAGCGGCGGAGCCCTCGGGAGGTGATGAGACTTCCTCGCTGTGATAGTGGGGAGGAGATTGACGAGACTGTAGGTGGGAAGCGCCAGTCCTGTCCCCCATCTATTTAACAGGGCGGGCGCTGGAATCGAGGCGCCGTGAGCGGGAACCGCCGGGGAATAAAAAGATTCGCCATAATAGCGTTCCGAAGATTTTGGGATAACGATGCACCAGGATCCGTTGGGATTATGTCAGTCTTCTCGAAAATCGAGGGATAAGAAGATGCCAACAAGAAATGGTTCGGCAACTTAAAGGTTTTTCGATGCCAGATGGCGGGTTACAATTTCTGACGTTTGGAGAAAAATGAGGAATGAATCGCCTTTAACTGAGCAGAAGTATTGGCGTGAAAGGAGTTCAAGTCAATCTGGGGCCTAATGTTGGGGATATTACCTGTTAATAACCCGCCCTAGTTGGGCCGGGTCACCAATCAGGCGATTCACCTAAACAGTGATTTGGGCCTTGGCCTGGCCGGATCAAGGCCGTATGGCGGTTTATGATTTCTGGAAGGTCTCCAAGCTTTGAAAGACGGCGACATAGAGACCACAGGGGTCACAATTTGTAGGAAGGAAAATATCCTTGTAAACCCTAAGGGTTCGACCTATATATAAAGGCGAGTCCCAGGGAAGGAGAGGGCAGGTTAGAAATAATCAAGTGCTGGGTCTGGCGAGTTAGGCCCTCCTTGTAATCGAAACCGCATCAATACAAACCAAAGCAGGACATAGGCCTTTACCTCCTCGCGATGGGCCGAACCTGGGTAAATCGGTGTGTCTCTCCCGCTTAACCCCTTTGAGTCGCCACCAAGGTGCGATGGCTCCAGTACTAAGTCCTTTCACGAGGACATCTGCCGTGACAAAACCACAACAGACGCGGACGGTAATGTGACCGTTTATAAAGCTTGAATTGTGGCAAAGGGTTTTTCACAAGTTCAAGGAGTTGACAACGATGAGACATTCTCACCATTAGTGATGCTTAAGTCCGTCCGAATCATGTTAGCAATCGCTGGCTTTTACGATTATGAAATCTGGCAGATGGATGTCAAAATGGCGTTCCTTAACGGTTTTCTTAAGGAAGAGTTGTATATGATGCAACCCGAAGGTTTTGTTGATCCAAAGAATGCTAACAAAGTATGCAAGCTGTAGCGATCCATGGACTGGTGCAAGCATCTCGGAGTTGGAATAAGTTCTTTGATGAGGTGATCAAAGCATTTGGGTTTATACAAGTGGTTGGAGAATCTTGTATTTACAAGAAAGTGAGTGGGAGCTCTGTGGCGTTTCTAATATTATATATGGATGACATATTGCTGATTGGAAATGACGTGGAGCTTTTGGAGATCATAAAGGATTATTTGAATAAAAAGTTTCTCTATGAAGGACAAGGAGAAGTTGCTTACATTCTAGGCAGTAAGATCTATTGGGATAGATCGAGACGCCTGATATGACTTTCACAAAGCACATACCTTGATAAAGTTTTGAAGAAGTTCAAAATTGATCAGTCCAAGAAAGGGTTCTTGCCAGTATTACAAGGTATAAAATTGAGTAAGACTTAGTGCCTAGCAACTGCGGAAGATAGAGAACAAATGAGTTCCGTCCCCTACGTTTCAGCCGTAGGTTCTATCATGTATGCAATGCTGTGCACTAGACCAGACGTTAGCTTGGCCATAAGTATGGCAGGTAGGTTTTTAGAGTAATCCAGGAGTGGATCACTGGACGGCGGTCAAGAATATTCTGAAGTACCTGAAAAGGACTAAGGAAATGTTTCTTGTTTATCGAGGTGACAAAGAGCTCATCGTAAAGGGTTACGTCGACGCAAGTTTTGAAACCGATCCGGAAGACTCTATGTCGCAAACCGGATATGTATTTATTCTTAATGGGGGTGCGGTAAGCTGGTGCAGTTCCAAGCAGAGCGTCGTAGCAGATTCTACATGTGAAGCGGAGTACATGGCTGCCTCAGAGGCAGCAAAGGAGGGTGTCTGTGCAAAGCAGTTCCTGGCATATCTTGGAGTTGTGCCGAGCACACTAGATCCATTAACTCTGTTATGTGACAACGTTGGTGCCATTGTCTTAGCAAAGGAACCAAGGTTTCACAAGAAGATCAGACACATCAAACGACGCTTCAACCTAATCTGCGACTACGTCGAAGGAGAGGACGTGAATATTTGCAAAGTGCACACGAATCTGAATGTAGCACACCCGTTGACTAAATCTTCCACGGGCAAAATATGATCAACACCAGAACTGTATGGGTGTTCGATTTATTACAATGTAAATTGCATGGCGATGTGAGGACTATATTATTGACTCTAGTGCAAGTGGGAGACTATTGGAAATATGCCCTAGAGGCAATGATAAATAGTTATTATTATATTTCTTGTTTAAAGATAATCGTTTATTATCCATGCTAAAATTGTATTGAATGAAAACATAGATACATGTATGGATACTTAGACAAAACAATGTCCCTAGCAAGCCTCTAGTTGGCTAGCTAGTTGATCAATGATAGTCAAGGTTTTCTGGCTATGTGCAAGTGTTGTCACTTGATAACTGGATCACATCATTAGGAGAATCATGTGATGGACTAGACCCAAACTATGAACGTAGCATATTGATCGTGTCGTTTTATTGCTATTGTTTTCTGCGTGTCAAGTATTTGTTCCTATGACCATGAGATCATATAAATCACTGGCACCGGAGGAATACCTTGTGTGCATCAAACGTCACAACGTAACTGGGTGACTATAAAGGTGCTCTACAGGTATCTCCGAAGGTGTTCGTTGAGTTAGTATGGATCAAGACTGGGATTAGTCACTCTTTGTGACGGAGAGGTATCTCGGGGCCCACTCGGTAATACTACATCACACACAAGCCTTGCAAGCAATGTGACTAAGTGTAGTCACGGGATCTTGTATTACAGAACGAGTAAAGAGACTTGCCGGTAACGAGATTGAAATAGGTATGCGGATACCGACGATCAAATCTCGGGCAAGTAACATACCGAAGGACAAAAGGAATGACATACGGGATTATATGAATCCTTGACACTGAGGTTCAACCAATAAGATCTTCGGAGAATATGTAGGATCCAATATGGCCATCCAGGTCCCGCTATTGGATATTGACCGAGGAGTACCTCGGGGCATGTCTACATAGTTCTCAAACCCGCAGGGTCTGCACACTTAAGGTTCGATGATGTTTTAGTATGTGTGGCTACCAAATGTTGTTCGGAGTTCCGAATGAGATCACGGATGTCACGAGGGTTTCCGGAATGGTCCGGAAATGAAGATTGATATATAGGATGGTTTCATTTGGTTACCGGAAGGTTTTCGGGCATTACCGACATTGTACCGGAGTGACGAATGGGTTCCAGAAGTTCATCGGGAGGGGGGCAACCCACCCGGGGGAAGCCCAATGGCCTTAGGGGTGGCGGACCAGCCCTTAGTGGGCTGGTGGGACAGCCCAAGAGGGCCTTGGCGCCAAGAGAGGAAAACCAAAGAGAAAGGAAAAAAAGAGGAGGTGGGAAGGAAGAGAAGGACTCCACTTTCCAATCCTAACTAGATCGTAGATGGCGCGCGTTGGAGCGCCCGCCTATTTTGGCTCTTATAATTGCTAGGTATATGAAACAGAAGAAAATACAGTGTTTGGGCTCTTATAATTGTTAGGGGTATGACTTAATTTATATACTCTTGTTTTCAGTGTTTTCAACTATTGTACTTTCTTGCAACTTATGGTAGTCCACTCCATTTTCCAAAATAATGATATGTAACTGAAGAGAGGAACATATGATTGGGTTCCTAGGTATTGCCTTCATCTTTTTCTCATAGGTCTAATGGACTTGTAATTGATTTGAGTTTCTGTCTTAAACATGTACGAGTTTTGAATTAAAATGGTTGGTGGATACATGATTGCAACTAATCATGACATGACTCCTAAAGTAACTCTCCTTCGACGTGCTATTGACGTGGAAATAATAATAATTCAAGCAAACTAGCAAGGTAATCATGAACTTTGAAAACAACAAGGCCAAAAGAAAGTTATCCCTACAAAAGCATATAGTCTGGCTATGCTCTATCATCATTGCGCAACGAATTTAAATCATGCACAACCCCGGTATTGGCCAAGTAATTGTTCCACACCTTTACTTTCTCAAACCTTTTCAACTCTCATGCAATACACACTACTGGAAAATAGTTTTTTGCCATCTGCCAAATCTTTGCCGTCTGCTAGCTGATGGCAAAGAGTGTCTTTGCCGTCAGCTGCCACAAAGAAGACGGCAAAGCACTGGCAGATGGCATAGAGTATCTTTGCCATCAGTCACATCTTTGCCGTCAGCTAGCAGACGGCAAAGAGTCGCACAGAAGACGACAAACATGTAAATGGGCCCACCTGACCGCGGGGACGTTAGGTCAAAGTGGAGTCCCTTCTTTGTCATATGCTAGCGGACGGCAAAGAGTCTGGAGGCAGACGACAACGAGTCTAGACTCTTTGCCGTCCGTCGGCAGACAGAAAATCGCTAACTCCGTTTGTAACGGCTCCACCCCGCCCCTCTCTCTCTCACCCACTGTAACGGCTCGCTCCACACCCCGCCCCTCTCTCTCTCCCACTCCTCTCCCCGACGCCCACCGCCGCCACCACCGTCGCGCCGCCGCCCCTGTCGCCCCCGGCGCCGCCCTAGTGCCTCACAGCCCCGCCGCCGCTGACCCACCGCCCTCGTCGCCACCCCGGTGCCCCACAGACCCCTGGCGCCACTGCCCCACCTCTCCAAGACGCCCACCTGACCCACCACCGTCGCGCCGCCAGGGCACCCCCAACACCCCCGGCCCCGCCACAGCCGCCCCTCCCGGTGAGCCCCCACACACCCATACACCCCCCAGCCCCCGCACCCGCATGATTTTTTGGAATTAGATTATAAGTACCGGCAAGATTTTTTATTGTTGTTGTAGTAGTTGTTCTTGTTAGTAGTTTTACTGGTACTAGTTTTAGTAGTTGTTCTTGTTAGTAGTTTTAGTAGTTGTTCTTGAATTAGTAGTTTTAGTAGTTGTTCTTGTTAGTAGTTTTAGTAGTTGTTCTTGTTAGTAGTTTTAGATTATAACTACCAGCATGATTTTTTATTGTTGTTGTTGTAGTAGTTAATTAGTAGTTTTAGTGGTACATTTAGTTAGTTGGTAGACTTAGTAGGTAGTTTAGTGGTAGAGTTTCATTTGTTAATTAGTGGTAGCTAGATTCTTTTTTAGTTACTTAGTGGTAGATTCTGTTTTTGTTAATGTTTTGCTGTTTAGTGCTATATAGGTTTAGCGATAGGTTTAGTTAGCTTGGTTAGTTAGCTAGCTTAATAGAAAGAATAGGAAGAAGAGGAGGAGGAGGAGGAGGAGGAGAAGAGGAGAAGAGGAGGAGGAGGAGGAGAAGAAGAAGAAGAAGAAGAAGAAGAAGAAGAAGAGGAGGAGAAGAGAAAAATAAGAAGGAGAAGAGAAAAAGAAGAAGAAAAGAAGAAGAGAAGAAGAAGAGAAGAAGCGACGAAGAATACCTTCTCCTCCTTCTCCTTCTTCTCCTCCTTCTTGTCCTCCTCCTCCTTCTCCTTCTTCTTGATTTCTTCTTCTTCTCCTCCTCCTCCTCTTTCTTATCCTCTATCTTATTATCCATACCTTATTTTCCCCAACAATGAGATAATTAGCCCATTTAGCTACAAAATGGCATAAAAACCTTGGTTAGCTCATGAATATTATATTCTTAACTTGTTTTCCTCTAAAATGACATAATTAGAATATTTGTGTTGATCGGGTGGATTTACATGTGATAGTTGTCTCGTCGCTGTGAGGTCTGCTGTGCGAAGACCTCCCCGTGCGTTGTACGAGCTCCGCCCCTGCATTCGTGGGTCAGTCCAAATCTCATCTCCTCCTCGCCCCTTCATTTACTGTGGCTCGGTTTCCGGATGAAACTGTCTAGATTTAGTTAATTAAATTAATTTATCAGTATGCGTGACTAGTATGCATCTCCCGTTCGAAAGGGCGACATCTATAAGTATGCATGTCTTTGCATATTTATAACTGCCATCCTTTCGAATTGTCCAACATTATCCAAGGATAGCCCGAGTATGTGTAGATTGGGTTCGTTTTCCCGTATGCTGTGCTCTGGATGCGATGCGGAATTTCGTTGTTCTCCGCATGCACATCCTCTCTGTTTATTGCGGAGACGTGTATCAGCAGAACATCGGGGCGGTGGTGCCAAAATTTTGCGTTGGATCTGGAGCAGAGCATGGGAAAACGAACCCGATCTACACATACTCGGGTGGGATTAGGACCTATCTTTACCTATTAGCATGTAGGTTGCGTGGACGTATTAAAAATGGCGAACCTGATTAACCGATGAATATAAATGCTAAATTATATATAAATATATTTCTTCTATCTTTAGTAGCTAGGCAAGATGAGTGATTGTGCGTGGATGTATACCGATCACCCTAGTCAGAAAGAGATCACGAAAGAATGGTTTGTAAAAACAAAGGAATTTGTGAAAGCCGCATTCGCAAATGGCCAGGAAAGAAACTATTGCCCGTGTCCTGGATGCGACAACTATAAAAAGACGACAGAGGCTGTAATGATTAAACACCTGCAGAGGAGGGGTTTTAAGCCTAATTATACAGTGTGGACATTTCATGGTGAGTCTATACAACACACAAGAGCTGAGGTGGTCCGTCGTCGCACGGACGAGCTTGGTACCGGGATCGAAGACATGGTGCAAGACTTTGATGATGCTCGGGATTCGGAAGATGAGATGGAGAAATCTGCAAAGGACTTTTATGAAATGTTGGAGTCTTCAAAACGTCCTTTCCATGAGCACACTGAGCTCTGTCAGCTGGATGCAATTGCACAAGTAATGGCTCTGAAGGCTCAGTTCAACTTGGGAAGAGAATGCTACAACGCGATGATGACACTATTTGGACGCTTCCTACCCAAAGGCCATGTCATGCCTGCAAACCTGTACCAGTCGGACAAAATACTTCGTGTACTTAAGATGCCCTATGAGAAGATAGATGCATGTGAGAAAGGATGTGTCTTATTTAGGAAGGAGTATGCACACTTGGACTATTGTCCCAATTGCGAGTCTTGCAGGTATCTTGTGGTAGACAACGGTATGGGTGAGAAGAGGCAGACCAAAATCGCAGTTAGTGTTCTTCGGTATATGCCAATCGTACCAAGACTTCAACATCTTTTCATGGTCGAAGAGACAGCCAGACAGATGGCATGGCTCAAATTGGGCAAAAGAACCGAACTAGATGTGGATGGGAATAAGATGGTGGTACACACATTGGATGGGGAAGAGTGGAAACATTTTGATGGATTGCATCAGGATAAAGCGGCAAATCCAAGGAATCCTCGAGTCTGCATCCCCACGGATGGTTTTAATCCCTTCAGTATGACGGCAACCAAATATAGTTGTTGGCCTGCATTTGTCATTCCACTCAATCTCCCCCCCCCCCCCGGACAAATTATGCAAAGAAAGAACATATTTCTGACGTTGATAATTCCAGGGCCCAATTATCCGGGGAAGAATATGAATGTGTACCTGTAGCCGCTTAAGGATGAATTGGAAGACGCTTGGGATAATGGGCTCAAGACATACGATGCCGCTAGAAAACAAAACTTCAAAATGCATGTGTGGTACATGTACTCTATGCATGACTTGCCGGCGTATGCACTATTCTCTGGATGGTGTGTGCATGGAAGGTTCCCGTGCCCCCAATGCAAGGCAGCTCTTCAGTTTCATTGGTTGCAGGAGGGTCGGAAGTATTCTTGCTTTGACTTGCATAGACAGTTCCTGGATCCTGACCATCAGTTCAGAAAAGACAAGAAGAACTTTACCAAAGGTAAAGTTGTCAAAAACTTGGCACCACCTACGTTGACAGGCCAACAGATCCTGGATCAGTTAAACACCCTCGAGCCTGATCCAGAGCGTCCAGGGTATTTCAAGGGGTATAATTCAAAACACATCTGGACTCACAAGCCATGCTTCTGGGATCTGCCTTACTTCAAAGACCTCCTTCTTCCACACAATATCAACATGATGCACACTGAAAAAGAATATCGGAGAGGCTATTTTTGGTACATTGTTCGACATAGATGGGAAGACAAAGGATAATACTAAGGCTAGAGTCGATCAAGAGAAACTATGTCATAGACCATTACAAAACATGCGAGAAGGCAAAGGAACGCAGAAGTGGTCGAAGCCAAAGGCCTAGTTCAATCTTGGAAGGCCAGCTATGAGGGAAATTATCTTGTGGGTCAAAATGCACTTGATGTTCCCCGATGGGTATTCAGCGAATTTAAAGAGGGGAGCGAGTCTTGAAAAATTAAAAATCTTTGGTCTCAAGAGTCATGATTGGCACATATGGCTAGAGTGGGTAATGTCGGTGATGTTACGTGGCTTTATTCCTGAGGATAAATGGCTAGTACTGGCGGAGCTGAGCTATTTCTTTCGTGTTCTTTGTGTGAAAGATTTGTCGCCTGGCGTGGTAGAAGACATGGAGGAGTTTGCACCGGAGTTGTTGTGCAAGTTAGAGAAGATCTTTCCACCGGGCTTCTTTAATCCAATGCAGCATTTGATTTTACATCTACCGACCGAGGCAAGATTGGGTGGGCCCGTGCAAGATCATTGGTGCTATGAAACTGAGAGGATGCAGAAGACCCTTCGAGCTAAATGTAAAAATAAGCGTAGAATTAAAGCATCGATGGCTGAGGCATTCATTACTGAGGACGTGGGAAACTTTGTGATAGCACATTACGAAGCCAAAAATCATCATTTGCATAATCCGAAGCCTCGGCACAATGATGCAGACCCTAAAAAAGGTGGGTCCAGCCTCAGCCTATTCAAAGGGAAGCTCGCACCAGCCGGTGCTTCGAAACCAATAACGTTGGATGTCGAAGAATGGCGGAACATTTCGTTGTATATCTTCAACAATCTAACAGAAGTGCGGCCATACATCGAGTGAGTTCTCAGCACATTTTCCCGTAACTTCTAATTCATTTGAACTGCTCTTATTCCTGGATATTTCAAACTGCCGTTACATCGCCAAATTCTCGGATGGAGCGGTGATCGAAAATGATTCCGTTGAAGAGTATGAGCTTCTGTCAAAGACAGGAAGCAGCTATCGGTAATTATCAATAATGGACCATTTCATTTCTTGTTCTAACTTGCGGCTAATGCAACAATTGTTTCGTATTGAACTTGTAGGCTAATTCAGAGTCTATGGATGCCGAATTGAGACAAGTCGCTAATGGTTTTGACTATAAGGTCCGTTCATTTGAGAAATACAACATCAACGGGTATCTCTTTCGTACCTTTGGCAAAGAGCTATCTATGCCCGACAGGAAATCTACAAATTGTGGTGTCTCTGCTATCGGCGAAGGGGTTATCGAGTATTATGGAAGAGTTGAAGCAATTTATGAACTTCAATTCTATGGTGAAAACCCACCGAACGTCGTAGTCTTCAAATGTTATTGGTTCCAGCCGAAGGAGACTAGAAGGACTCATGAACATATAGGACTAGTCGAAATCAATCCAAACACCCATTTAGATGTTCCCGATGTCTATATTACGGCTCAACAGGCGACCCAAGTTTTCTATCTACCGTGGGCATGCCAAACGGATAAGAATATGGAAGGTTGGTATGTTGTTTATGAAGTGCCGCCACATGTCAGACCACCTCTCCCAAATGAACAGGATTATGAACCTCACATTAACCCAGACACATTATGGAGAATTCTTCCAAGATACACGTGTTTCCAAGAAACCTTTCAAGAACCGCCGTGCTTCACCCAAGAACATGGAAGTAGACAGCGACAATGAATCCGACTCCACCCCTGAGCCAGAACCAGAAGACGTGGAACTCGTAGAGGTTACTCATGCGGATGACCTGTCAATGCTTCAACGATTAAAGAAAGGCCTTTCATAACTTCACGCCGTTGAACCCGACGAGCACGTCATTCATGAAGACATGCGTGATAGTGATGATGATGATGCATTTATTGATGATGATTATTATTTTGTAAGTTCACAACTTAAATTATATATATATTAATATTTATTATTCATGTACATATTATTATTCATGTCAATTATTCAAATTTTTTATGTTGTACTAATTTCTTTTAATCTTTATCATGGCAGGTCACCAGGTGTTGAAAGATGGTGGGTGCTGGTCCAGAGCGCTCGACGGGTTCTTCCCAGCTGCCCTGCACGAGGGGTGGTACGTCCCTTCCACCCCTATCTCTCCGTAGGCAGACAGTCTGTCGACACCACCCGTGGGTTCTTCTTCGTCGGCGACATTGCCCACTGGGAGAGGTGCTGGTCGGGTAGGGAAGAAGGGGAAGGGTACAGGGAGAGGTGGTGGCCGCGGAAGATCCAGGAGGACTGTTGAGCCGTCCTCGCCACCACCACCAGCTCATTCACCCGAGCATAGGACTACTATGGTCGACCCGTTTGTGGAGGAGGCTACGGGGAGTCCGGCCCAGGAGCCTGGTGTTGACGGGCATTTGTCCCATGAGACTCCGGTCCAGGATCAGCCTCGGGTCAAGGTGCATTCAGCCCACGAGACTACAGTTCCGGAGGCTTCACCCGACGTGGAGAGGCCCGGATGGGATACCTGGCCGGATCGGACCGAGTTGTCGGATTGGACCGAGGGTCCGGGTGGCTCAGGGGGCGGGGATGGCGGGGATGAGTTTACGCATAGTGAGGGTGATGTGCAGGTGGACGGGGCCACCGTGTACAAGCCTGGTAGTACACGTCTCCCGGTCGTGCCGGCTACCCGCGAGCAAAGGCCGGTGATTAAACCTGAAGGAGATAGGTAAGTACACTTACTCTTTTTTTTAGCTTTTGCCTTCAAGTTTGTTCAAATATCTAACGCGTTGACCTTATCATACTACAGGGGATGGGTACACCCTCTTGGAGTCCGCAGGCCCAACTCCGTCCTTGGTGTGTGCTACTGCAACAAAAGACCTTCCAAGGGCGCCAGAAATAGGAGTGTTGCTTGATACTCCTCAGCAACACCACCAGGAATCCTTCAGCTGCGGCTACGCCTTAAGGGACTTCCTAGGCAAGTATGCAAAGGATTTCCCCCGTGGCCTTGGAGCCTTGCGTTGGTGTTCCCTCGAACTGGAAAGGGTGATGTAGCGTAGCGGTGGTAAGTACTTCCCTCAGTTTGAGAACCAAGGTATCAATCCAGTGGAGGAGTATCTCAAGATCCTGCACAAACACAAAAACTTGCTCCCAACGCTATGAAGGGGTTGTCAATCCCTTATAGATTGTTTGCCAAGTGAGAACTGGAAGCAACAAAGTAACAAAGCAAAGTAAAAGAGGAGGTGTAAACGATGGATGTGAATAGACCCGGGGGCCGTAGTGTTTACTAGAGGCTTCTCTCATGAAAGCAAATAGACGGTGGGTGAACAGATTACTGTCGAGCAATTGATAGAACTGTGCAAAGTCGTGACGATATCTATGCAATGATTGTTTCTATAGGCATCACGTCCGAAACAAGTAGGCCGATACTTTCTGCATCTACTACTATTACTCCACACCCCGACCGCTATCCAGCATGCATCTAGTGTATTAAGTCCATAAGAACAGAGTAACGCCTTAAGCAAGATGACAAGATGTAGAGGGATAATCTCAAACCAATGATAAAACCCCCTTCTTTTTACCCTTGATGGAAACTACTTGATGTGTGCCTTGCTGCCCCTACTGTCACTGGGAAAGGTCACCACATGGCAGAATCCAAAACGAAGCACTTCTCCGATTGCAAGAATCATAGATCTAGTTGGCCAAACAAAACCCAAGACTCGGAGAAACTTACAAGGATATCAAATCATGCATATAAGAAATCAGAGAAGACTCAAATATATATCATAGATAATCTGATCAAAAATCCACAATTCATCGGATCTCGACAAACACACCGCCAAAGAAGATTACATCGGATAGATCTCCATGAAGATCATGGAGAACTTTGTATTGAAGATCCAAGAGAGAGAAGAAGCCATCTAGCTACTAACTACGGACCCGTAGGTCTGAAGTGAACTACTCACGAGTCATTGGAGGGGTGATGATGATGATGAAGAAGCCCTCCAACTCCAAAGTCCCCTCCGGCAGGGTGCTGGGAAGGGTCTCCAGATGAGATCTCGCGGAAACGGAACCTTGCGGCGGCGAAAAAGTATTTTCGAGGCTCTCCTGATTTTTTGCGGAATATTTGGGAATTGATAGGCCAAAGACCTAGGTCAGGGAACGGCCAGGGAGGCCACAAGCCTGCCCACCGCCGCCTCCCCCCTGGTGGCGGAGTGGGGGCTTGTGGGCTCCCTGGAGCCCACCTGGCTTGGCCCAAAAGCCCCCTGGTCTTCTTCCATGCGGGATAAAATCATTTCGGGGTTTTTCTTCCGTTTGGACTCCGTTCCAAAATCAGATCTGAAAAGAGTCAAAACCACGGAAAAAATAGGAACCGACACTTGGCACTGAATCAATAAGTTAGTCCCAAAAAAGCTATAAAAGGTACATAAAACAACCAAAGAAGACAAGATAACAACGTGAAACCATCAAAAATTATAGATACTTTTGAGACGTATCAAGCATCCCCAAGCTTAACTCCTGCTCGTCCTCGGGTAGGGAAGTGATAAGAATGAATTTTTGATGCTTTCATGCTACCTTGCATAGGTGTCCTTTGTAATTCCTCTTATGTGACGTGAATGTTCAGATCCATTAGATTCAAAACAATAGTTTTCTATTGACGTGGAACCAATAATAATTCAAGCAAACTAGCAAAGTAATCATGAACTTTCAAAATAACAAGGCCAAAAGAAAGTTATCCCTACAAAAGCATATAGTCTGGCTATGCTCTATCATCATTGCACAACGAATTTAAATCATGCACAACCCCGGTATTGGCCAAGTAATTGTTTCACACCTTTACTTTCTCAAACCTTTTCAACTCTCATGCAATACATGAGCGTGAGCCATGGTTATAGCACTACAGATGGCGTGGAATATGGTGGAGGTTGCAAGACAAAAAAGGAGAAGATAGTCACATTAACTAGGCATATCAATGAGGTGTGGACATGCTCATCAATAGATATAATTGTGAATGAGTAGGGATTGCCATACAAATGATGCACTAGAGCTACGAATATGTGAAAGCTCTTAAAGAAAACTAGTGGGTGTGGATCCAACTTGCTTGTTCACGAAGACCTAAGGCAATTTTGAGGAAGCCTATCATTGGAATATACAAGCCAAGTTATATAATGAAAATTTCCCACTAGCTATATGGTGGTGACTAAACGAGAGACTATCAATCATTAAGATCATGGTGCTTAATATGCACAAGTGTGGAAAAAGTGGGAGCATTGTCCTTTTTCTCTCATTTTTTTGTGGGCTTCTTTGGCCTCTTTTATTTCCTCACATGGAAAAATGCTCCATTAATGATGATCATCACACTTTCAACTCAAAACTTAGAGTAACGATGACTCTATATGGAATGCCTTCGGTAGTGTACCGTGGCAATGATCTAGCATGGCATAGACATCAATGGAAACATCATGCTAGCTATCTTACGATCATGCAATGGCAATGTAGACGTGGTGGCACATATCATGGTGATAGTTGCATGGCAATATATCTCGGAATGACTTTCAAAAAGCCATAGTAGGTAGGTATGGTGGCTGTTTTGAGGGAGGCTAATGGTGGGTTTTGTGACCGGCGAAAGTTGCACGACACTAAGAAGATAGTGATGGTGGAAGGTGAAAGTGCATCTAAACCCTGGACTCAACATTAATCATGAAGAACTCACATACTTGTTGCAAAAGTTTTATTAGTAATCGAAACAATGCATTCAACGCATACTCCTAGGGGGAAGGGTTGGTAGGTATAAACCGTCGCGCGATCCCGACTGCCACACAAAGGATGACAATCAAAAGAATAATCATGCTCAGATTTCATCACATAGCGGTTCACCATACGTGCATGCTACGGGAATCACTAACTTCAAAACAAGTATTTCCAGATCCACAACACCTTACTAGCATGACTTCAAAATTACCATAACCACAACTCAAAACTACTTGAGATGAATCAAACTTCTCTAACTATTCAATGCACATGAAGGTGGAAGTTTTCGTATCCCTTTGGATAACTACCCCTTTTGAGACTACTTTCAAAGCGAAGATCAACTACCAAGCCACGCACCGCTGTGCTCTAAAAGATATAAGTGAAGCTCACAGAGCAAAAGTATATAGCTCAAAAGATATAAGTGAAGCACATCTGAGCTGAATTGTCTACAAAAAGATATAAGTGAAGCTCGACAAAATCACGGTGTGTGCATGTATCTCTCTCTAGGTGTGCAGCAAGGATGATTGTGACACAACAAAAATAAAAGAATCCTACGATACAAGATGCTCCAAGCAAAAACACATAACATGCGGTGAATAAAAATATAGCTCCAAGTAACGTTACCGACGGATTGAAGACGAGAGAGGGGATGCCTTCCCGGGGCATCCCCAAGCTTAGGCTTTTACGGCATCCTTGAATCTTTTGGGGTGCCTTGGGCATCCCCAATCTTGAGCTCTTGACACTCTTTATCTCTTTGTCCATAAGAACTTCACCCAAAACTTGAAAACTTCACAAAACGAAACTTAAACAGAAACTCGTGATAACATTAGTACAAGAAAGCGAACCACCACTTCCTTAGGTACTGTAGAAAACATAAATTCTACTTGTGATGATGTTGGGTTACTGTGCTTTCAATCTTCCATGGATAATACCCCCGATACTATCCATAGTTTCATCAAAATAAGCAACCAACACAACAAAAAACAGAATCCGTTAACAGCAGACCAGTCTGTAGAAATATGTATGTTTCGTAAACCTATGTTACTTCAAAAATTCTGACAAATTACGAGAGTCTGAAGAATTTGCGTAGAAATCAGGAGCAAAAAGAATCAACTCAAAATCTCTTACTGAAAAACAATGAAAATTCTTTTCGTGAGCAGAAAGTTTTTGTCTTTTCCAGCATGACCAAACGATCATCCCCAAAACTAATCATAACGGTTTTGCTTGGCACCAACACAAAAAGAAACACAAAAAACACAATCATAACAGAATTATGAAAGTGTGGAAAACATAAAACAGAAAGAAAAAGGATAGATTCGTTGGGTTGCCTCCCAACAAGTGCTTTTGTTTAACGCCCTTAGCTAGGCGAAAGTGATGGAATCTCGTATAGTCATCTTTGGTGCTCAAACCATAAGTAGCCCTCATCATAGATTCATAAGGCAATCTTATTTTCTTTCTAGGAAAGTGCTCCATACCTTTCTTTAAAGTAAATTGAAATCTAATATTCCCTTCCTTCATATCGATGATAGCACAAATAGTCCTTAGGAAAGGTCTACCAAGAATAATGGGACATGAAGGATTGCAATCTATATCAAGTACAATGAAATCCATGGGTACATAGTTCTTATTTGCAACAATAATAACATCATAGATCCTTCCCATGGGCTTATTGACAGTAGAATCCGCAAGATGCAAATTAAGAGAACACTCTTCAATCTCATGAAACCAAGAATATCACATAAAGACTTTGGAATCGCGGAAACATTAGCACCCAAATCACACAAAGCATTGCACTCATAGTTTTTTATCTTGATTTTGATAGTAGGTTCCCAGTCATCATGAAGTTTTCTAGGTATAGAGACTTCTAATTCGAGCTTCTCTTCAAGAGATTTCATCATAGCATCTACGATATGCGCGATAAAGGCTTTGCTTTGGCTATAAGCATGTGGAGAGTTTGCAATAGATTGCATCAAAGAAATGCATTCAAACAAGGAGCAATTATCATAATTGAATTCCTTGAAATCCAAAGTGGGAGTTTCATTACTACCCACAATTTTGACTTCTTCTACTCCACTCTCCACACCTTTATCATCAAGATAGGTGGACTCCGAATCATTGGGGCATTTTTCAACCAAAGTGGATTCATATCCAGCCCCTCCATAAGTAGGTTTGACACGCGAAAACAAAGATTCAAGAGGATACACACCAAACACTTTAAGATCTTCGTGATTTGCATCACTAGAACGCACCCTTTTAAACCATTCATGTCTAGGGCGAATTTGGGCGGTTCTTTCTTTGCTCTCATTCATGGAGATACACATAGATTTCAAAGTATCATCCAAGTTGATCTTGGGAGGAGCGCATCCAACTTTCAAAGCATCAATATCACAAGACATGCTATCAACGCTTTTAGCCAAATCGTCTATTTTGAGTAGTTTTTCCTCTATGGACGCATTGAAAATCTTTTGAGAGTTGATGAACTGTTTGATATTACTCTCTAGATCAGAGGGTAATTTGTTGTGATTTCCATAAGTGTCGTCGTAGGAATTGCCATAATTGTTAGAGGAGTTACTAGGAAAAGGCCTAGGAAAATTGTTTCCTCTAAAAGCATTGTTGTTGCCAAAATTGTTCCTACCAACAAAATTCACATCCAAACTAGCGTTGCTACTCTCAATCAAAGAAGATAGTGGCATGTCATTAGGATCTACGGTAGCGTTCCTACTAGCAACCAAATTCATCAACTCATCCATCTTAGCACTAAACGAGTTAATCACTTCTATAGCGTGCACCTTTTTGCTAGCAGGCGACTTTTCAGTGTGCCACTGAGAGTAGTTGGTCATGATATTGTCTAGGAGTTTTGTAGCGTCTCCTAACGTGATTTTCATGAACGTTCCACCTGAGGCGGAGTCCAAGATATTGCGAGAAGCGAAATTCAAGCCAGCGTAAAATATTATTATAATCATCCACAAACTTAATCCATGAGCGGGACAATTTCTAATCATAAGCTTCATCCTCTCCCAAGATTGTGCAAAGTGTTCATGATCAAGTTGCTTGAAATTCAT
This sequence comes from Hordeum vulgare subsp. vulgare, assembly GCF_904849725.1. Lineage (NCBI taxonomy): Eukaryota > Viridiplantae > Streptophyta > Magnoliopsida > Poales > Poaceae > Hordeum > Hordeum vulgare. The sequence goes on along the minus strand of NC_058519.1, from coordinate 661,362,956 downwards.
GATATCGTTACCTAAGGAGATGATCTTAGCCGGCGGAAATACTTGGATATGTAAGCATCTTTGGATCTATCCCAAGAATCGATACTATTTTTAGGCAAAGAAGAAAACCAAGTTTTTGCGTGATCTCGCAACAAGAAAGGAAAAAGTTTCAACTTAATCACGTCATTATCCGCATCCCTTTTCTTTTGCATATCACAAAGCTCAATGAAGGTATTGAGATGGGATGCGACATCTTCACTAGGAACGCCAGAGAATTGCTCTTTCATAACAAGATTCAGCAAAGCTGCGTTGATTTCATACGATTCCGCACTAGTGGTAGGAGAAATCGGAGTACTAATAAAATCATTATTATTAGTGCTCGAGAAGTCGCAAAGTTTGGTGTTTTCAGACATGATGTCTTCAACAAACAAACAAGCACACAAGCAAGCAAGAAAACGATAAGGGCAAAAGAAACGACGAAGGAAAAAAGGCGAATGAAAACGGCAAATGTGAAGTGGGGGAGAGGAAAACGAGAGGCAACTGGCAACAAAAGTAAATGCAAGAAAAGAGTTTGTGAGACCTACTTGGATAGGTCTTGATTTCTCCTCCCTGGCAACGACGCCAGAAATACTTCTGCTACTGCATCAAAAGACCTTCCAACGGCGCCAGAAATAGGAGTGTTGCCTGATACTCCTCAGCAACGGCACCAGGAATCCTTCAGCTGCGGCTACGCCTTAAGGGACTTCCTAGGCAAGTATGCAAAGGATTTCCACCGTGGCCTTGGAGCCTTGCGTTGGTGTTCCCTCGAAGCGGAAAGGGTGATGTAGCGTAGCGGTGGTAAGTACTTCCCTCAGTTTGAGAACCAAGGTATCAATCCAGTGGAGGAGTATCTCAAGATCCTACACAAACACAAAAACTTGCTCCCAACGCTATGAAGGGGTTGTCAATCCCTTATAGATTGTTTTCCTTGTGAGAACTGAAAGCAACAAAGTAACAAAGCAAAGTAAAAGTGGAGGTGTAAACGATGGATGTGAATAGACCCGGGGGCCGTAGTGTTTACTAGTGGCTTCTCTCATGAAAGCAAATAGATGGTGGGTGAACAAAGTACTGTCGAGCTATTGATAGAACTGTGCAAAGTCGTGACGATATCTATGCAATGATTGTTTCTATAGACATCACGTCCTAAACAAGTAGACCGATACTTTCTGCATCTACTACTATTACTCCACACGTCGACCGCTATCCAGCATGCATCTAGTGTATTAAGTCCATAAGAACAGAGTAACGCCTTAAGCAAGATGACATGATGTAGAGGGATAATCTCAAACCAATGATAAAAACCCCATCTTTTTACCCTTGATGGCAACTACTTGATGTGTGCCTTGCTGCCCCTACTGTCACTGGGAAAGGTCACCACATAGCAGAACCCAAAGCCAAGCACTTCTCCCATTGCAAGAATCATAGATCTAGTTGGCCAAACAAAACCCAAGACTCGGAGAGACTTACAAGGATATCAAATCATGCATATAAGAAATCAGCAAAGACTCAAATATATATCATAGATAATCTGAGCACAAATCCACAATTCATCGGATCTCGACAAACACACCGCCAAAGAAGATTACATCGGATAGATCTCCATGAAGATCATGGAGAACATTGTATTGAAGATCCAAGAGAGAGAAGAAGCCATCTAGCTACTAACTACGAACCCGTAGGTGTGAAGTGAACTAATCACGAGTCATTGGAGGGGCGATGATGATGATGAAGGAGCCCTCCAACTCCAAAGTCCTCTCCGGCAGGGTGCCGGGAAGGGTCTCCAGATGAGATCTCGCGGAAACGGAAGCTTATGGCGGCGGAAAAGTATTTTCGAGGGTCCCCTGATTTTTTGCGGAATATTTGGGAATTTATAGGCCAAAGACCTAGGTCAGGGGGCGGCCACAGAGGCCACAAGTCTGCCCACCGCCGCCTCCCCCCTGGTGGCGGAGTGGGGGCTTGTGGGCTCCCTGGAGCCCACCTGGCTTGGCCCAAAAGCCCCCTGGTCTTCTTCCGTTCGGGAAAAAATCATTTCGGGGTTTTTCTTCCATTTGGACTCCGTTCCAAAATCAGATTTGAAAAGAGTCAAAAACACGGAAAAAACAGGAACTTGCACTTGGCACTGAATCAATAAGTTAGTCCCAAAAAAGATATAAAAGGTACATAAAACAACCAAAGAAGACAAGATAACTGCGTGAAACCATCAAAAAATATAGATACGTTTGAGACGTATTAGTGTGCTTTGCCGGACAAATTTCCCTGGGTTTGTCACGTTGCCTGCTGAGGGTCAGGTTCCTACACTAGGATTTTCCTCGGAGCACTACCAGGCTGCGCAGGCCCTGCCGGAGGAGATTATAGATGGTGTCTTGTGCGACACGAGGGCCGAGATGGTGATCAAGAGCTTTTGGGTAAATTGTCCTTTTACACAATCTAAAATTAACAATATAGCTAATTATTGTACTAATCGGTGTTTTCACGTTTGATTGCGGACCTTCTATAGGTGTGAGGATGGATATGAGGAGGATGCGGCCAAGGTTCTCGAGGCCGAGTGTAGGCCGTTACTACAGAACTTATGCCACGAGGCTCGGCCGCAGGCTATTCGAGACTACTACGCCACGCGTGGTATTAAGAAGCAGAAGAAGGATTGCCGCGGAAAGTTTCTGAAGAAGGAACAATACATGAAGGTAATTACTATTCTTAAGTCCTTCTACGTAGTTTTCTTGATTTCATTCATAGGCGTAACGCTCAAAATTCTTTCTAATAACTTACAGGTGCCCCCGAGATGGTGTGCGGATAAGATGGATTGTTGGGAGGCGTTGGTTGATGAGTGGTGCACAGGCAGCTGGCGAGCCGTCCACGAGAATGCGAAGGATCGGCGTAGCCGAATGGTTTGTGTGCCACACCATCAAGGAAGCGCCAACTTACTTCAGTTCAGGCGAAACTGGGTATGTGATTTGCTTCATGATTCATGCAATTCATTCTTCATGCTAACATTTTGTTCCTCTCTTTTAGGCGCATCACAATAAGACGGAGATGCCAGACTTGTACGACCTTTATGGCATGGCCCATACTGCCTCGTACAAGAAGGCGAAGGCATTCTCTGAGTCTGACCTGGATGATCCAAATAACTTCACCAACATATCATCCCACCACAAGCTCGTGGCATAAAGGGACACGAGGAAGGCTATGAAAGGGGATGACTTTAACCCTAGCTAGGAACCTTTGGATCCAGAGCTGGTGATGATATTTGGTGGCGGGAGGCCCCATGGATCGATAGCCATTGGAGATGGGATAATACGTTGTCCACTCACTCTCCCGGAGATCAAGGCGCGCCAGTCGAGCAGCTATCCTGAGATAACGCGTCGTCCACGGCTAGTCGATCTTGCGATCGAGGTTAGTTGTACGGACTAAGAACACTTTCATCCATTTCATTATGTGTGTCACCATAGATCATTACTATGGTAACGAGGAATGGTGTTTTAGGCTGCTCTTCAGAAAGAGAGATTGGGAAACCAGACTGCTCTTGAGAAAGAGAGATTGGCAAACCAGGCTGCTCTTGATAAAGAGAGATTGACAAGCCAGGCTGCTCTTCAGGCTGCTCTTGATGAGAGGGACCAGACCACGACACGATTGATTGAGGAGGAGAGGGCCCAGAATGAGGCGGGTCAACGGGCCGTGTACGAGCTTTCTGTGGTAAGTTTTTTTCACATTAGCCAAATCATGTGTGTAATGTCTGTTTCATTACTAACTAATACGACCCACTCTTCAGGGTCTGTGCGAGAAGAGCGGTCAAGTCCATCCGCCGATGCCCGTCTTCTCTTCGATTGACACGGTGAGTTTCATTATAAACTAGTATTAATAATTGAGTGTCATCATGGTAACTGGGACATTGCAAAATATCTATTCTGCAGAATAACTCCCGAGCGGCATCGCACGACCCTTCTCCAGGTGTTTCTTCTCCTCTTCTCATCTTTCATATTCTCCTCGACTTAATTTTCCCAACAATGACATAATTAGCCCATTTAGCTCCAAAAAGACATAGTTAGCTAATTTAGCTCCAAGAAGAGGAGAAGAGGAGAAATGAAAAGGAAGAACAAAAAGAAGAAGAGAAAGAGAAGAGAAGGAGAAGGAGAAGAAGGAGGAGGAGAAGAAGGAGAGGAGGAGGAGGAGAAGGCCAAGGACCTTCTAGTCCTTCTCCTCCTCCTCCTCCTCCTTCTCCTCCTTCTTCTTTATTTCTTCTTCTTCTCCTCCTCCTCCTCTTTCTTCTCCTCTTTCATATTCTCCTTGCCTTAATTTCCCCAACAATGACATAATTAGCCCATTTCGCTCCAAAATGCCATAATAACCTCAAAATGGCATAAGAACCTTGGTTAGCTCATTAATATTATATACTTAGCTTGTTTACCTCTAAAATGAGATAATTAGCCCATTTAGCTCCAAAAAGACATAGTTAGCTAATTTAGCTCCAAGAAGAGGAGAAGAGGAGAAGAAATAGGAAAAATGAAAAGAAAGAAGAAGAAGAAGAAGAATAGAAGAAGGAGAAGGAGGAGGAGGAGGAGGAGGAGAAGGAGGAGAAGGCCAAGGACCTTCTAGTCCTTCTCCTCCTCCTCCTCCTTCTCCTCCTCCTCCTCCTTCTCCTCCTTCTTCTTTATTTCTTCTTTTTCTCCTCCTCCTCCTCTTTCTTCTCCTATTTCATATTCTCGTTGCCTTAAATTCCCCAACAATGACATAATTAGCCCATTTAGCTCCAAAAAGACATTATAAGCTCAAAATGGCATAAGAACCTTGGTTAGCTCATTAATATTATATACTAATCTCGTTTTCCTCTAAAATGGGATAATTAGCCCATTTAGCTCCAAAAAGACATAGTTAGCTAATTTAGCTCCAAGAAGAGGAGAAAAGGAGAAATGAAAAGGAAGAACAAAAATAAGAAGAAAAAGAGAAGAGAAGGAGAAGGAGAAGAAGGAGGAGGAGAAGAAGGAGAAGGAGGAGGAGGAGGAGGAGAGGGAGGAGAAGGCCAAGGACCTTCTAGTCCTTCTCCTCCTCCTCCTCCTTCTCCTCCTTCTTCTTTATTTCTTCTTCTTCTCCTACTCCTCCTCTTTCTTATCCTCTTTCATATTCTCCTTGCCTTAATGTCCCCAACAATGACATAATTAGCCCATTTAGCTCCAAAATGCCATAATAACCTCAAAATGGCATAAGAACCTTGGTTAGCTCATTAATATTATATACTTAGCTTGTTTTCCTCTAAAATGGGATAATTAGCCCATTTAGCTCCAAAAAGACATAGTTAGATAATTTAGCTCCAAGAAGAGGAGAAGAGGAGAAGAAATAGGAAAAATGAAAAGAAAGAAGAAGAAGAAGAGAAGAAGGAGAAGGATGAGGGGAAGGAGGAGAAGGCCAAGGAACTTCTAGTCCTTCTCCTCCTTCTTTATTTCTTCTTCTTCTCCTCCTCCTCCTCTTTCTTCTCCTCTTTCATATTCTCCTTGCCTTAATTTCCCCAACAATGACATAATTAGCCAATTTAGCTCCAAAAAGACATTATAAGCTCAAAATGGCATAAGAACCTTGGTTAGCTTATTAATATTATATACTTAGCCTGTTTTCCTCTATAATTACATAATTAGCCCATTTAGCACCAAAAATACATAGTAAGCTAATTTAGCTCCAAGAAGAGGAGACGAGGAGAAGAAACAGGAAAAATGAAAAGAAAGAAGAAGAAGAAGAAGAGAAGAAGGAGAAGGAGGAGGAGGAGGAGGAGGAGAAGGCTAAGGACCTTCTAGTCCTTCTCCTCCTCCTCCTCCTTCTTCTTTATTTCTTCTTCTACTCCTCCTCCTCCTCTTTATTCTCCTCTTTCATATTCTCCTTGCCTTAATTTCCCCAACAATTTCATAATTAGCCCATTTAGCTCCAAAATGCCATAACAACCTCAAAATGGCATAAAAACCTTGGTTAGCTCATTAATATTATATACTTAGCTTGTTTTCCTCTAAAATGGGATAATTAGCCCATTTAGCTCCAAAAAGACATAGTTAGCTAATTTAGCTCCAAGAAGAGGAGAAGAGGAGAAGAAAGAGGAAAAATTAAAAGAAATAAAGAAGAAGAATAAGAGAAGAAGGAGGAGGAGGAGGAGGAGGAGAAGGAGGAGAAGGCCAAGGACCTTCTAGTCCTTCCACTCCTCCTCCTCCTTCTCCTCCTTATTCTTTATTTCTTATTCTTCTTCTCCTCCTCCTATTTCTTCTCCTATTTAATATTCTCCTTGCCTTAATTTCCCCAACAATGACATAATTAGCCAATTTAGCTCCAAAAAGACATTATAAGCTCAAAATGGCATAAGAACCTTGGTTAGCTTATTAATACTATCTACTTAGCTTGTTTTCCTCTATAATGACATAATTAGCCCATTTAGCTCCAAAAAGACATAGTTAGCTAATTTAGCTCCAAGAAGAGGAGAAGAGGATAAGAAATAGGAAAAATGAAAAGAAAGAAAGAAGAAGAAGAAGAGAAGAAGGAGGAGGAGGAGAAGGAGGAGAAGGCCAAGGACCTTCTAGTCCTTCTCCTCCTCCTCCTCCTTCTCCTCCTTCTTCTTTATTTCTTCTTATTCTTATCCTCCTCCTCTTTCTTCTCCTCTTTCATATTCTCCTTGCCTTAATTTCCCCAACAATGACATAATTAGCCAATTTAGCTCCAAAAAGACATTATAAGCTCAAAATGGCATAAGAACCTTGGTTAGCTCATTAATATTATATACTTAGCTTGTTTTCCTCTATAATGAGATAATTAGCCTATTTAGCTCCAAAAAGACATAGTTAGCTAATTTAGCTCCAAGAAGAGGAGAAGAGGAGAAATGAAAATGAAGAACAAAAAGAAGAAGGCAAAGAGAAGAGAAGGAGAAGGAGAAGAAGGAGGAGGAGAAGAAGAAGAGAAGAAGGAGAAGGAGGAGAAGGAGCCCTCCTTATTCTCCTTCTTCTTCCCTCCTTCTCCTCTTCTTCTTAAATTTAGCTTATTTTCCCCAACAAAGATATACTTAGCCAATTATCATCCAAAATGACATAATTAGCTTAGTTAGGTAAAAACATCATAAGAACCTTGGTTACCTCAATAAAATGACTAATTAAGCTCCTAAAAGACATAATAAGCTCAAAATGGCATAAGAACCTTGGTTAGCTCATTAATATTATATACTTAGCTTGTTTTCCACTAGAATGACATAATTAGCCCATTTAGCTGCAAAAAGACATAGTTAGCTAATTTAGCTCGAAGAAGAGGAGAAATGAAAAGAAGGAAGAAGAAGAAGAAGAGAAGAAGAAGAGAAGGAGAAGGAGAAGGAGAAGAAGAAGGAGGAGGAGGAGAAGAAGAGAAGAAGAAGGAGAAGGAGGAGAAGGAGCCCTCATTATTCTCCTTCTTCTTCCCTCCTTCTCCTCTTCTCCTTCTACTTCCCCTCCTCCTCCTCCGCCTTCTTGTTTTTCTTCTCCTTGTTCTCTTCTTGCTTCGTCTCTTTCTTCTTAAATTTAGCTTATTTTTCATATATATGTTGTTGTTGTTCTTTTTCTGACTTTCTTATTCCCATTTTCCAGATTGGATGTACTACATGCATGGAAGCTGGCATTGATGGAGTGCTTTAGTTCTAGTTTTCATTTGAGTTGATGAACAATGTGGAATTATATGTATATGTATATATGGATGAACAGTATATGTGGAACTATATGTATATGTGTTGTGACCTATATATGTGCTATGAATATGGATGAAACTTTGTGCTATGAATATGTGTTGTGACCTATATATGTGCTATGAATTATATGTGCTATGTATATGTATATGTGTTGTGACCTATATATGTGCTATGTATATGTATATGTGATGTGAAATAAACAAAAAAACAAAACTATGACAATATGGGCTCTTTGCCGTTTGCCAGCTGATGGCAAAGGCCTTTGCCATTAGCTGACCGACGGCAAAGGTGCCACGTGGCGCCCAGCTGTGCAACCTGGGCAGTAGCAGCTGGCCATATAGTATCTTTGTCGTCTGCTTCCAGAGGGGGCAGACAGCAAAGAAGAGGGCACAGAGGAGGGGGGAGGAGGGGTAGGCAGACGACAAAGAGTGGAGGGGGGGAGGAGGTGAGGCAGAGGACAAAGAATGGGGGGAGGTAGAGGCAGACGACAAAGAAGAGGGGGGAGGCAGACGGCAATGAAGAGGGGGAGGCAGACGACAAAGCCTCCGTTAGCCCCTAACGGAGGCAACGCCTGCCGGCTACCATCTCGACATATTTGCCGACTGCTCTTATGAAAAGCTGACCGCAAAGCTCTTTGCCGTCCGCTTCGGTGAGGCAGACGGCAAAGAAGCTACAATGTCGTCGTAGGCTGACGCAGAAATTTTGCCAACAGTGGGATTTTGCGGTCTGTGATTTACTCTTTGCCATCGGTGGTTTACTCTTTGCCGTCTGTGATGGCAGACGACGAAGAAGCTAATTCCTGTAGTGACATGAGGGTGAGCCATGGTTTTAGCACTATAGATGGTGTGGAGTGTGGTGGAGGTTGCAAGACAAAACAAGGAGAAGATTGTCACATTAACTAGGCATATCAATGAGCTGTGGAGATGCTCAACAATATATATCAATGTAAATGAGTAGGGATTACCATACAAATGATGCACTAGAGCTAAGAGTATGTGATAGCTCTTAAGGAAAACTAGTGGGTGTGCATCCAACTTGCTTGGTCACGAAGACCTAAGGCAATTTTGAGGAAGCCTGTCATTGGAATATACAAGCCAAGTAATATAATAAAAATTTCCCACTAGCTATATGGTGGTGACAAAATGTGAGACTCTCAATCATGAAGATCATGGTGCTTAATATGCACAAGTGTGGAAAAGTGGTAACATTGTCCCTTCTCTCTTTTTCTCTCATTTTTTTATATTTTTTTATTTTTTATTTTTTTTGGGTGGGTTCTTTGGCCTTTTTTTGGTGGGCATCTTTGGCCTCTTTTATTTCCTCACATGGGACAAAGCTCCATTAATGATGATCATCACACTTTCAACTCAAAACTTAGAGCAACGATGACTCTATATGGAATGCCCTCGGTAGTGTACCGTGACAATGATCTAGCATGGCATGGACATTAATGGAAACATCATGCTGGCTATCTTACGATCATGCAATGGCAATGTAGATGTGGTGGCACATGTCATGGTGGTAGTTGCATGGCAATATATCTCAGAATGACTTTGAAAAAGCCATAGTAGGTAGGTATGGTGGCTGTTTTGAGGGAGGCTAATGGTGGGTTTTGTGCACCGGCGAAAGTTGCATGACACTAAGAAGATAGTGATGGTGGAAGGTGAAAGTGCATCTAAACCATGGACTCAACATTAGTCATCAAGAACTCATATACTTGTTGCAAAAGTTTTATTAGTAATTGAAACATAGCATTCGACGCATACTCCTAGGGGAAGGGTTGGTAGGTCTAAACCATCGTGCGACCCCGACCGCCACGTAAAGGATTACAATCAATAGACTAATCATGCTCAGATTTCATCACATAGCGGTTCACCATATGTGCATGCTACGGGAATCACTAACTTCAACACAAGTATTTTAGATCCACAACACCTTACTAGCATGACTTCAATATGACCAATACCACAACTCAAAACTAATTGAGATGAATCAAACTTCTCTAACTATTCAATGCACATGAAGGTGGAAGTTTTCGTATCCCTTTGGATAACTACCCCTTTTGAGACTACTTTCAAAGCATAGATCAACTACCAATCCACACACCGCCGAGCTCTAAAAGATATAAGTGAAGCACACAGAGCAAAATCAACTAGCTCAAAAGGTATAAGTGAAGCACATGTGAGCTGAATTGTCTACCAAAAGATATAAGTGAAGCTCGACAAAATCATGGTGACTGCATGTCTCTCTCTCTAGGTGTGAATCAAGGATGATTGTGACACAACAAAAATAAAAGACTCCAACGATACAAGACGCTCGAAGCAAAAACACATAACATGTGGTGAATAAAAATATAGCCCCAAGTAACGTTACCGATGGATTGAAGACGAGAGAGGGGATGCCTTCCCGAGGCATCCCCAAGCTTAGGCTTTTATGACATCCTTGAATCTCTTGGGATGCCTTGGGCATCCACAAGGTTGAGCTCTTGCAAATCTTTATCTCTTTGTCCATAAGAACTTCACCCAAAACTTGAAAACTTCACAACACGAAACTTAAACAGAAACTCGTGATAACATTAGTATGAGAAAGCAAACCACCACTTCCTTAGGTACTGTAGCAAACTTAAATTCTACTTATGATGATGTTGGGTTACTGTATTTTCAATCTTGCATGGCTAATACCCCCCGATACTATCCATAGTTTCATCAAAATAAGCAACCAACACAACAAAAACAGAATCTGTTAACAGCACACGAGTCTGTAGCAATCTGTATATTTCGTATACTTATGGTACTTCAAAAATTCTGAAAAATTACGACAGTCTGAAGAATTTGCGTATAAATGAGCAGCAAAAAGAAACAACTCAAAAGCTCTAACAGAAAAAAGAATCAACTCAAAAGCTCTTCTGAAAAATTCTTTTCGTGAGCAGCAAGTTTCTGTCTTTTCCAGCATAACCAAACGATCATCCCCAAGACTAACCATAACGGTTTTGCTTGGCACAAACGCAAAAAGAAACACAAAAAACACAATCATAACCAAATTATGAAAGTGTGAAAAACACAAAACAGAAAAAAAAAGGATAGATTCGTTGGGTTGCCTCCCAACAAGCGCTTTTGTTTAACGCCCTTAGCTAGGCAAAAGGTGATGGAATCACGTATAATCATCTTTGGCGCTCAAACCATAAGTAGCCCTCATCATAGATTCATAAGGCAATCTTATTTTCTTTCTAGGAAAGTGCTCCATGCCCTTCTTTAAAGGAAATTTAAATCTAAAATTCCCTTCCTTCATATCGATGATAGCACCAATAGTCCTTAGGAAAGGTCTACGAAGAATAATGGGACATGAAGGATTGCAATCTATGTCAAGTACAATGAAATCCATGGGTACATAGTTCTTATTTGCAACAATAAGAACATCATCGATCCTTCCCATGGGTTTCTTGACAGTAGAGTCCGCAAGATGCAAATTAAGAGAACACTCTTCAATCTCATGAAAACCAAGAATACCACATAAAGACTTTGGAATCGCGGAAACACTAGCACCCAAATCACACAAAGCATTGCACTCATAGTTCTTGATCTTGATTTTGATAGTAGGTTCCCACTCATCATGAAGTTTTCTAGGTATAGAGACTTCTAGTTCGAGCTTTAATTGAATTCCTTGAAATCCAAAGTGGGAGTTTCATTACTACCCAAAATTTTGATTTCTTCTACTCCACTCTCCACACCTTTATCATCAAGATGGGTGGACTCTGAATCATTGGGGCGTTTTTAAACCAAAGTGGATTCATATACAGCCCCTCCATAAATAGGTATGACACGCGAAAACAAAGATTCCAGAGGAGACACTGCAAGCACTTTAAGATCTTCGTGATTTGCATCACTAGAACGCACCCTCTTAAACCATTCATGCCTAGCGCGGATTTGGGCGGTTCTTTCTTTGCTCTCATTCATGGAGACACGCATAGCTTTCAAAGTTTCATCCAAGTTGACCTTGGGAGGAGCGCATCTAACTTTCAAAGCATCAATATCACAAGACATCCTATCAACGCTCTTAGTCATATCGTCTATTTTGAGTAGTTTTTCCTCTATGGACGCATTGAAAATCTTTTGAGAGTTGATGAACTCTTTGATATTACTCTCTAAATCAGGTGGTAATTTGTTGTGATTTCCATAAGTGTTGTTGTAGGAATTGCCATAATTGTTAGAGGAGTTACTAGGAAAAGGCCTAGGAATATAGTTTCCTCTAAAAGCATTGTTGTTGCCAAAATTGTTCCTACCGACAAAGTTCACGTCCAAACTAGCGTTGCTACTCTCAATCAAAGAAGATAGTGGCATGTCATTAGGATCTACGGTAGCGTTTCTACTAGCAACCAAATTCATCAACTCGTCCATCTTAGCACTAAGCGAGTTAATCTCTTCTATAGCGTGTACCTTTTTGCTAGCAGACGACCTTTCAGTGTGCCACTGAGAGTAGTTGGTCATCATATTGTCTAGGAGTTTTGTAGCGTCTCCTAACATGATTTCCATGAATGTTCCACCTGAGGCAGACTCCAAGATATTGCGAGAAGCGAAATTCAAGCCAGCATAAAAGATTTGTATAATCATCCACAAACTCAAGCCATGAGCGGGACAATTTCTAATCATAAGCTTCATCCTCTCCCAAGATTGTGCAACGTGTTCATGATCAAGTTGCTTGAAATTCATGATATCGTTACGTAAGGAGATGATCTTAGCCGGCGGAAAATACTTGGATATGTAAGCATCTTTGCACTTATCCCAAGAATCGATACTATTTTTAGGCAAAGAAGAAAACCAAGTTTTTGCGCGATCTCGCAACGAGAAAGTAAAAAGTTTCAACTTAATCACGTCATTATCCACATCTCTTTTCTTTTGCATATCACAAAGCACAATGAAGGTATTGAGATGGGATGCGGCATCTTCACTAGGAAGGCCAGAGAATTGCTCTTTCATAACAAGATTCAGCAAAGCTGGTTGATTTCATATGATTCCGCATTAGTGGCGGGAGCAATCGGAGTACTGATAAAATCATTATTATTAGTGCTCGAGAAGTCACAAAGTTTGGTGTTTTCAGCCATGATGATTTCAACAAACAAACAAGCACACAAGAAAGCAAGAAAACCAGCAAAGGCAAGAGAAAACGGCAAAGGAGAAAGGCAAATGAAAACGGCAAATGTGATGTGGGGGAGAGGAAAACGAGAGGCAACTGGCAAAAAAGTAAATGCAAGAGATGAGTTTGTGAGATCTACTTGGATAGATCTCTCCTTCCCCGGCAACGGCGCCAAAAGTACTTCTGCTACTGAAACAAAAGACCTTCCAACGGCGCCAGAAATAGGTGTGTCGACGGCACCACGAATCCTTCTGCTACGACTACGCCTTAAGGGACTTCCTAGGCAAATATGCAAAGGATTTCCCCCGTGGCCTTGGAGACTTGCGTTGGTGTTCCCTCGAAGCGAAAAGGGTGAGGTAGCGCAGAGGTGGTAAGTATTTCCCTCAGTTTGAGAACCAAGGTATCGATCCAGTGAAGGAGTATCACAAGAGCCTGCACAAACACAAAAACCTTGCTCCCAATGCTATGAAGGGGTTGTCAATCCCTTATAGATTGTTCGCCAAGTGAGAACTGAAAGCAACAAAGTAACAAAGCAAAGTAAAAGTGAAAGTGGCAATGATAGATGTGAATAGACCCGGGGGTCGTAGTGTTTACTAGTGGCTTTTCTCATGAAAGCAAGTAGACGGTGGGTGAACAAATTACTGTTGAGCAATTGATAGAACTGCGCAAAGTCGTGACGTCATCTATGGTAATGATTATATCTATAGGCATCACGTCCAAAACAAGTAGACCGATACTTTCTGCATCTACTACTATTACTCCACACGTCGACCGCTATCCAGCATGCATCTAGTGTATTAAGTCCAAAAGAACAGAGTAACACCTTAAGCAAGATGACATGATGTAGATGGACAATCTCATATCAATGATAGAGCCTACCTTGTTACCCTTGATGGCAACCACTCAATGTGTGGCTTGCTGCCCCTACTGTCATTGGGCAAGAACCCAAAACTAAGCACTTCTCCCATTGCAAGAATCATAGATCCAGTCGGCCAAACAAAACCAAGACTCGGAGAGACTTACAAGGATATCAAATCATGCATATAAGAAATCAGAAAAGACTCAAATATATATCATAGATAATCTGATCACAAATCCACAATTCATCGGATCTCGACAAACACACCGCCAAAGAAGATTACATCGGATAGATCTCCATGAAGATCATGGAGAACTTTGTATTGAAGATCCAAGAGAGAGAAGAAGCCATCTAGCTACTAACTACGCACCCGTAGGTCTCAAGTGAACTACTCACGAGTCATTGGAGGGGCGATGATGATGATGAAGAAGCCCTCCAACTCCAAAGTCCCCCCGGGCAGGGCACCGGGAAGGGTCTCCAGATGAGATCTCGCAGAAACGGAAGCTTGCGGTGGTGGAAAAGTATTTTCGTGGATCCCTTGATTTTTTTTCTGATTTTTAGGGAATATAGAGGCGCAAGATCTAGGTCAGGGGGGCGCCAGGGAGGCCACAAGCCTGCCCACCGCCGCCTCCCCCTGGTGGCGGAGTGGGGGCTTTTGGAGTACCTGTAGCCCTCCTGGCTTGGACCATAGGCCCCCTGATCTTCTTCCGTTCGGGAAAAAATCATTTCAGGGATTTTATTCCGTTTGGACTCCGTTCCAAAATCAGATTTGAAAAGAGCCAAAAATATAGAAAAAACAGGAACTCGCACTTGGCACTCAATTAATAAGTTAGTCCCAAAAAATATATAAAAGGTACATAAAACATCCAGAGATGACAAGATAACAACATGAAACCATCAAAAATCATAGATACGTTTGAGACGTATCACGCCGCTGCTGTCACCGAGAACAAAAGCTCGGCCGCCGCCGCTGGCTCACCACCGGGAACGAAGAGGAGGGAGCAACACATGTTCAGATAGGGATACTCATTCAGACAGGCACGGGGATACATTTGACCTGATGCACTAACAAGTGGGGCCCGTGCTTACGTGGATAAGTTGTGGGTCCAGCTCCGAATAGCTAATGAGGGCATCAGTTGAGATTAAGGGCCATGTCGTGTGTGGGATATTTCCTCGGTCAACAACATCGCACTGAGGCAATTTAGACGAACGACGTCACCCCATTTACTCCGGCGACCCGAGGGCGTTCCCCGACCTAAAACCTAGCAAGTTAGCACAAAGACGGAACAAGGGGTTGTTGGCGCCGCCTCTTGCAGCGCATGATACGTCTCCAACGTATCTACTTTTCCAAACTCTTTTGCCCTTGTTTTGGACTATAATTTGCATGATCTGAATGGAACTAACCTGGACTGACGTTGTTTTCAGCAGAATTGCCTTGGTGTTATTTTTGTGCAGAAATCAAAGTTCTCCAAACGTCCTGAAAATTTACGGGGAGCAGTTTTGGAAAATATCAAAAATATCTGCGCCAAGTTCCACCTCAGGGGGTGGGCGAGTGGGCCACAAGCCCCTGCTCCGCCACCACCCTCTGGTAGCGGTGGGCAGGCTTGTGGGGCCCACAGGCACCTGCCGCCCCCAACTCCAGCTCTATAAGTTGCCTTTTGTCCCGGAAAAATAAGAAGAGAAGTTTTCGTCACGTTTTCGATACGGAGGCGACGCCACCACATGTTCTTCATCTCGAGGGCAGATCTGGAGTCCGTCCTGGGCTCCGGAAATGGGAAATCGTCGCCATCGTCATCATCAACCTTCTTCCTTCTCCAATTCCATGAAGCTCTCCGTCGTTCGTGAGTAATCTATTCGTAGGCTCGCTGGGCGGTGATGAGTAGGATGAGATCTATCATGTAATCGGGTTAGTTTTGATGGGGATTGATCCCTAATATCCACTATGTTCTGAGATTTGATGTTGCTACTACTTTGCCATGCTTAATGCTTGTCACTAGGGCCCGAGTGCCATGATTTCAGATCTGAAATTATTATGTTGCCACCAATATATGTGTGTTTTAGATCCGATCTTGCAAGTTGTAGTTACCTACTATGTGTTATGACCCGACAACCCCGGAGTGAAAATAACCGGAACCACTCCCGGTGATGATCATAGTTTGAGGAGTTCATGTGTTCACCAAGTGCTAATGTGTTGGTCCGGTTCTTTATTAAAAGGAGAACCTTAATATCCCGTAGTTTCCTTTTGGACCCCGCTGCCACGGGAGGGATGGACAATAGATGTCATGCAAGTTCTTTTCCCTAAGCACGTATGACGACACACGAAATGCATGCCTACATCATATTGACGAACGCGAGCTAGCAACTTATCTCTCCGTGTTATAGCTGTGGCATGATGAATATCATCCAAACAAATCACCGACCCATTGTCTACGAGTTTGTCCTACTGTTGCAACTGTTGTTACTTGTTTTGCTCTGCTGCTACTGCTACTACTGTTGCTACTGCTGTTACTTGTTTTGCTCTGTTGCTGCTACTGTTGTCACTACTGTTGTTCCTTGCCACTGCTATTGCTCGTTACACTGTCGTTACTCGTTACTTTGCTGTTACTACTGTGCTTGCAGATACTAATCTTTCAGGTTGGTTGAATCCGACAAATTCAACTGCTAATACTTGAGAGTATACTCTCACCTCCTGACTGGCTTACCTACAAATTTGGGTCGAATACTCTACCCTCGAAAACTGCTGCGAACCCACGCACTGGTGGGCCATCAACAACATTCTTCCAGTTTCATCGCCGGGGAGTGCTTTCATCATTCTTCTGGTGCCGCTGCAGGAGAAGGTTCGTTGTTATAAGCATTCGTCTAGCTAACGCTAGAGATTGCAGGATCAGCCCTTTTCTGGAGCCATTGCTAGGGAAGCACAGCTGACGTCGGCATTTTTCTGGCATCGTTGCCGGGGAGATATTGCTATATTCTCTAAGTCACTTGGGATTTATATCTGCTGATCACTATAAAGAATCTGAAGGATCCGAAGACCAAAGTCTTGCCCTCAACTACGAGGGGAGGTAAGGATTTCCCATCTAGCTATGCACTTGATTCACCTTCAGTTATGAGTATGTTTGCGACTTCACCTCCTGCTAGAAATCTTGATATGTCGCATGTGCTTGATGATGCTTGAGATACTACTACTAGAGATGCTATGCTTGATACTATGTCTGATGATACTATGCTTGAAACTATGCTTGATACTGCTAGAGATGTTATGCTTGATACTATGCCTCATACTGCTAGAGATGCTATGCCTGATACTGCTAGAGATGCTATGCTTGATACTGTTTTGCCTGATGATGCTAGAGATGCTATTTTGCCTGATGATGCTATGCTTGATACTGCTAGAGATACTCCTTTGCCTGATGTTCCACTAGGAGTGTTCCTTAATGCTTATATTGCTAGAGTACTGCCAATGCTCGCGATGCTTCTGAAACTACCGAAACTGTTGAGATAGAACCTTCTTTTGCTCCTCTTAGATCTAGCTCTCCTAGATATGAATTGCCTGATATACCTGAGGGTAACGTTATGGACGGAGAGATAGCTGAGGATTTTCTTGCGTGTAAGGATGGCATAGACGCTGAGAAATTAATTCTCAAGTGGAAGGAAAAATCTTGGGAAGTTAGGATGAAAAATGATCCGAAGTTTGCCACTTCGCCTATCTTTGTCACCGATAAGGATTATGAATTCTCTGTCGACCCAGAGATAATCTCTCTAGTCAAATCTGATCCTTTTCACGGTTATGAGTCTGAGACGGTCATAGCCCATCTTGCCAATCTATCCGAAATAGCCAACCTTTTCACTAATGAGGAGAAGATCCGCCACTACTATATCCTTAATCTGTTTCCTTTCTCTCTAAAGGATGATGCTAAAGCCTGGTTCACCTCTCTTGCTCCTGGATGTGTGCGTAGTCCCCAGGAGATGGTCTATTACTTCTGTGAGAAATATTTCCCTGCCCATAAGAAGCAAGCTGCCTTGCAGGAAATATACAACTTTGCTCAACTCCAAGAAGAGTGTCTTCCACAAGCTTGGGGGAGGCTCGTTCAGCTATAGAATGCTTTGCCTGATCACCCTCTTAAGAAGAACGAGATACTTGATATCCTCTATAACGGACTTACCAATGCCTCTAGAGACCACCTAGATAGTTGTGCCGGTTGTGTTTTTAGGGAACGAACTGTAGAACAAGCTGAGACCCTTCTGAATAACCTATTGGTCAACGATAATGCTTGGACTATTCCCGAACCACCTCCTAATCCAACTCCTAAGAAAAGAGGTATTCTATTCCTCAGTCCCGAAGATATGCAAGAAGCCAAGAAATCTATGCAAGAGAAAGGCATTAGATCTGAAGATGTCAAAAATCTAACACCTATCGAAGAGATCCATGGTCTCGATAACCCGATACATGTAGTAGAAGTGAATTCTCTGCGTAGGTTTGATGAGAGTGATATTCCTTTTGATAAACCTGCTAGCCTATGTTTTGATGAATTTGATAACTTTGTTGCCAAACAACAGAGTTTCAATGATTATGTTAGCAGACATTTGGAACAAAGTGCTCGTATGCTTAGCCATTTAAGTGCTTGCATAGACAGAAATGTCAATGCTCTGAAGCTTGTGAGTCAACATGCCTCAATGATTACTACTCAGGTAGAACAAGTACTTAAAGCTCAGAATGAGTTGCTCAATGAATTAAATGACAACTCTGTCAGAGTCATTACTAGAGGAGGCAAAATGACTCAGGAACCTTTGTATCCTGAAGGTCATCCTAAGAGAATTGATCAAGATTCTCAAGGAATCAATGCTGATACACCTAGTCATCCTAAGGAGAAGAAGAAGGATGATAGAAACCTGCACGCCAGTTCACCAAATACTATCACACCTGAAGAACCTAATGATATTTCTACATCTGATGCAGAAACACAATCAGGTGATGAACATGAACCTGGTGACAATATGGACAGTGATGTTCATAATAATGCTCAACCTAGCCATGATGAGGATGTGGAGATTGAACCTACGATTAATCCTGATAATCCACAACCTAAGAGATACGACAAGATTGACTCCACTACTAGGAAGCATGGTAAAGAAAGAGAGCCATGGGTTCACAGACCTATGCCCTTTCCTCCTAAGCCATCCAAGAAAAAGGATGATGAGGATTTTGAGCGCTTCGTTGAGATGATAAGACCCGTCTTTCTGCACATGCGGTTAACTGATATGCTCAAGATGTCTCCGTATGCCAAGTACATGAAAGATATCATGACTAATAAACGTAAGATAACAGATCTTGAGATCTCCACCATTCTTGCCAATTACACTTTCAAAGGTGGAACTCCTAAGAAACTTGGTGATCCCGGAGTGCCCACTATACCTTGCTCCATTAAAGGAAACTACGTAAGAACTGCCTTATGTGACCTTGGAGCCGGTGTTAGTGTTATGCCACTCTCTCTTTATCGTAGACTTGAGTTGGATAAGTTGACACCCACTGAAATTTCTCTGCAAATGGCCGACAAATCTACTGCTTTCCCTATCGGCATTTGTGAGGATGTGTCTGTTGTGGTTGCTAATACCACTATCTTAACAGACTTT
Source organism: Hordeum vulgare subsp. vulgare (assembly GCF_904849725.1). NCBI lineage: Eukaryota > Viridiplantae > Streptophyta > Magnoliopsida > Poales > Poaceae > Hordeum > Hordeum vulgare. The sequence goes on along the minus strand of NC_058519.1, from coordinate 661,343,649 downwards.
GTTATCTTGGATATTCCTAAGGACGATGCCATGGCTATCATCCGCGGAAGACCCTTTTTAAACACTGCAGGGCCTGTTATAGATTGCAACAAAAGCAATGTCACTTTCCATGTCAACAGTAATGAGCACACAGTGCATTTTCTGAAGAATCGATTTCCAGTACATTGCATCAATGCTATCGAAAAGACTTCGTCGATACTCATTGCGAGCTTTGAATGCCCTATTACTCCTGTCAAGATGAAGTATGATCTGCTTGTTGGGGAGATTCATATCCCCATTGAGGTGACTTACTGGCTATTTGAAAATTCTCCGTTCTCTATTGCGATTCGAGAAGGTTTTGTCCTGAGGACTAGATCAATCCCATTGACGGATTTCTTTCGATGACCATGAAACGGATGAATCAGAGAGTCACATACCTCTGTTTTGAGTTTTCATTTTCTGTTGCTTAGAAGAAAAATGATAGAATTAGTTTAGCTTTTCATGTTTTCTGTTTTAGCGTTCCGGAGAAAAATACCTCGAAAATAAAATTTCTCTGATGGTCCTGAAAATTTAGTATGATTTTTCCTGGAATTTTTGAAAATTTCTGGGCCTGAGAACTGGTGAGTGTTGGAATTATGCCCTAGATGCAATAATACATATAGTTATTATTATAATTCCTGTATCAAGATAATCGTTTATTATCCATGCTATAATTGTATTGAATGAAGACTCATTTACATGTGTGGATACATAGACAAAACACCGTCCCTAGCAAGCCTCTAGTTGGCGAGCCAGTTGATCAAAGATAGTCAGTGTCTTCTGATTATGAACAAGGTGTTGTTGCTTGATAACTGGATCACGTCATTAGGAGAATCACGTGATGGACTAGACCCAAACTAATGGACGTAGCATGTTGATCGTGTCATTTTGTTGCTACTGTTTTCTGCGTGTCAAGTATTTATTCCTATGACCATGAGATCATATAACTCACTTACACTGGAGGAATGCCTTGTGTGTATCAAACGTCGCAACGTAATTGGGTGACTATAAAGATGCTCTACAGGTATCTCCGAAGGTGTTAGTTGAGTTAGTATGGATCAAGACTGGGATTTGTCACTCCGTGTGACGGAGAGGTATCTCGGGGCCCACTCGGTAATACAACATCACACACAAGCCTTGCAAGCAATGTGACTTAGTGTAAGTTACGGGATCTTGTATTACGGAACGAGTAAAGAGACTTGCCGGTAAACGAGGTTGAAATAGGTATACGGATACTGACGATCGAATCTCGGGCAAGTAAAATACCGAAGGACAAAGGGAATGATATACGGGATTATATGAATCCTTCGCACTGAGGTTCAAACGATAAGATCTTCATAGAATATGTAGGATCCAATATGGGCATCCAGGTCCCGCTATTGGATATTGACCGAGGAGTCTCTCAGGTCATGTATACATAGTTCTCGAACCCGCAGGGTCTGCACACTTAAGGTTCGACGTTGTTTTATGCGTATTTGAGTTATATGGTTGGTTACCGAATGTTGTTCGGAGTCCCGGATGAGATCATGGACGTCACGAGGGTTTCCGGAATAGTCCGGAAACGAAGATTGATATATAGGATGACCTCATTTGATTAGCGGAAAGTTTTTCGGAGTTACCGGGAATGTACCGGGAATGACAAATGGGTTCCGGAAGTTCACCGGGGGGGGGGGCAACCCACCCCGGGGAAGCCCATAGGACATAAGGGTGGCGCACCAGCCCTTAGTGGGCTGGTGGGACAGTCTAAAAGGGCCCTATGCGCCATACAAAGGAAAATCAAAGGGAAAGAAAAAAAAGGGGAGGTGGGAAGGAAGGGAAGGACTCCCACCCACCAAACCAAGTCCAACTCGGTTTGGGGGGGGAGCCTTCCCCCCTTGGACTCGGCCGACCCCCTTGGGGCTCCTTGAACACCAAGGCAAGGTCCCCTCCCTCCCACCTATATATACGGAGGTATTGCGGCTGATTTGAGACGACTTTTCCACGGCAGCCCGACCACATACCTCCACGGTTTTTCCTCTAGATCGCGTTTCTGCGGAGCTCGGGCGGAGCCTTGCTGATACAAGGTCATCACCAACCTCCGGAGCGCCATCACGCTGCCGGAGAACTCTTCTACCTCTCCGTCTCTCTTGCTGGATCAAGAAGGCCGAGATCATCGTCGAGCTGTACGTGTGCTGAACGCGGAGGTGCCGTCCGTTCGGTACTAGATCGTGGGACTGATCGCGGGATTGTTCGCGGGGCGGATCGAGGGACGTGAGGACGTTCCACTACATCAACCGCATTCTCTAACGCTTCTGCTGTACGGTCTACAAGGTTACGTAGATCACTCATCCCCTCTCGTAGATGGACATCACCATGATAGGTCTTCGTGCGCGTAGGAAATTTTTTGTTTCCCATGCGACGTTCCCCAACAGTGGCATCATGAGCTAGGTTCATGCGTAGATGTCTTCTCGAGTAGAACACAAAAGTTTTTATGGGCGGTGATGTGCGTTTTTCTGCCCTCCTTAGTCTTTTCTTGATTCCGCGGTATTGTTGGATTGAAGCGGCTTGGACCAACATTACTCGTACGCTTATGAAAGACTGGTTTCATCATTACGAGTAACCCCGTTGCTCAAAGATGACTGGCAAGTGTCGGTTTCTCCAACTTTAGTTGAATCGGATTTGACCGAGGAGGTCCTTGGATGAGGTTAAATAGCAACTCATATATCTCCATTGTGGTGTTTGCGTAAGTAAGATGCGATCCTACTAGATACCCTTGGTCACCACGTAAAACATGCAACAACAAAATTAGAGAACGTCTAACTTGTTTTTGCAGGGTATGTTTGTGATGTGATATGGCCTATGATGTGATGTGATATATTGGATGTATGAGATGATCATGTTGTAATAGAAAATATCGACTTGCACGTCGATGGTACGGCAACCGGCAGGAGCCATAGGGTTGTCTTTATACTAACGTTTGTGCTTGCAGATGTGTTTACTATTTTGCTAGGATGTAGCTTTAGTAGTAATAGCATGAGTAGCACGACAACCCTGATGGCAACACGTTGATGGAGATCATGACGTGGCGCCGGTGACAAGAAGATCGTGCCGGTGCTTTGGTGATGGAGATCAAGAAGCATGTGATGATGACCATATCATGTCACTTATGAATTGCATGTGATGTTAATCCTTTTATGCACCTTATTTTGCTTAGAACGACGGTAGCATTATGAGGTGATCTCTCACTAAAATTTCAATACGAAATTGTGTTCTCCCCGACTGTGCACCATTGCTACAGTTCGTCGTTTCGAGACACCACGTGATGATCGGGTGTGATAGACTCAACGTTCACATACAACGGGTGCAAAACAGTTGCGCACGCGGAACACTCGGGTTAAGCTTGACGAGTCTAGCATGTGCAGACATGGCCTCGGAACACATGAGACCGAAAGGTCGATCATGAATCATATAGATGATATGATTAGCATAGGGATGCTTACCACTGAAACTACACTCAACTCACGTGATGATCGGACTTGAGCTAGTGTAAGTGGATCATGAACCACTCAAATGACTAGAGAGATGTACTTTTTAAGTGGGAGTTTAGCAAATAATTTGATTAAGTTAAACTCTAATTATCTTGAACATAGTCTAAGTCCACGTTGAATATATTTGTGTTGTAGATCATGGCTCACGCGACAGTCATCCTGAATTTTAATACGTTCCTAGAGAAAGCTAAGTTGAAAGATGATGGAAGCAACTTTGTAGACTGGGCTCGTAATCTTAAGCTAATCTTACAAGCTGGGAAGAAGGATTATGTCCTTAATGCTGCGCTAGGAGATGAACCACCCGCAACGGCTGATCAGGATGTTAAGAACGCTTGGTTAGCACGTAAGGAGGACTACTCAATAGTTCAATGTGCAGTCTTGTATGGCTTAGAACCGGGACTTCAACGTCGCTTTGAGCGTCATGGAGCATTTGAGATGTTCCAGGAGTTGAAGTTTATCTTTCAGAAGAACGCCCGGATCGAGAGGTATGAGACCTCCGATAAATTCTATGCTTACAAGATGGAGGAAAACTCGTCTGTCAGTGAACATGTGCTCAAAATGTCTGGGTACTCAAATCGTCTAGCTGAGCTGGGGATTGAACTCCCGCAAGAGGCTATCACTGACAGAATCCTTCAATCACTAGCGCCAAGCTATAAAGGCTTTGTGTTGAACTACAACATGCAAGGGATGAACAAGTCTCCCGGCGAGTTGTTTGCGATGCTGAAAGTCGCAGAGTCTGAACTCCGTAAAGAGCATCAAGTGTTGATGGTGAATAAGACCACTAGTTTCAAGAGAAACGGCAAAGGCAAGAAGGGTAATTCAAAAAAGAGCGGCAAGCCTGTTGCCAATCCGACGAAGAAACCCAAAGCTGGACCTAAGCCTGAAACGGAGTGTTACTATTGCAAGGGTATGGGTCACTGGAAGCGCAATTGCCCCAAGTATCTGGCAGATAAGAAGGCGGCCAAAGAAAAATCAGGTATATTTGATATACATGTTATTGATGTGTACTTAACCGGCTCTCGTAGTAGTGCCTGAGTATTCGATACCGGTTCTGTTGCTCATATTTGCAACTCGAAACAGGAACTGCGGAATAGACGAAGGCTGGCGAAAGATGAAGTGACGATGCACGTAGGAAATGGTTCCAAGGTTGATGCAATCGCCGTCGGCACAGTTTCACTTCAGTTACCATCAGGATTAGTGATGAACTTAAATCATTGTTATTTAGTGCCTGCGTTGAGCATGAACATTATATCTGGATCTTGTTTATTGCGAGACGGTTACTCTTTTAAGTCAGAGAATAATGGTTGTTCTATTTCTATGAGTAACATCTTTTATGGTCATGCACCTAATGTGAGAGGATTGTTCATATTGAATCTTGATAGCGATACGCATATACATAACATTGAGACCAAAAGAGTTAGAGTTAACAATGATAGCGCCATATTTTTGTGGCACTGCCGCTTAGGTCATATTGGTGTAAAGCGCATGAAGAAACTCCATGCTGATGGACTTTTGGAGTCACTTGACTTTGATTCACTTGACACGTGCGAACCATGCCTCATGGGCAAGATGACTAAGACTCCGTTCTGCTGAACAATGGAGCGTGCAAGTGACTTGTTGGAAATCATACATACCGATGTGTGTGGTCCGATGAGCGTGGAGGCACGCGGCGGATATCGTTATTTTCTCACCTTCACTGACGATTTGAGTAGATATGGTTATGTCTACTTGATGAAGCACAAGTCTGAAACATTTGAAAAGTTCAAGCAATTTCAGAGTGAAGTGGAAAATCATCGTAACAAGAAGATCAAGTTCCTACGGTCTGATCATGGGGGTGAATATCTGAGTTTCGAGTTTGGCACTCACTTAAGACAATGTGGAATTGTTTCACAGTTAACACCCCCTGGAACACCACAGCGTAATGGTTTGTCCAAACTTTGTAATCGTACTCTATTAGAGATGGTGCGATCTATGATGTCTCTTACTGATTTGTCGTTATCGTTTTGGGGTTATGCATTAGAAACTGCTGCATTCACTTTAAATAGGGCACCATCAAAATCCGTTGAGACGACACCATACGAACTGTGGTATGGCAAAAGGCCAAAGTTGTCGTTTCTTAAAGATTGGGGATGTGATGCTTATGTCAAAAAGCTTCAGCCTGAAAAGCTGGAACCCAAAGCGGAAAAATGCGTCTTCATAGGTTACCCAAAAGAGACAGTTGGGTACACCTTCTATCTCAAATCCGAGGGCAAAGTGTTTGTTGCTAAAAACGGAGCTTTTCTCGAGAAGGAGTTTCTCTCGAGAGAATTGAGTGGGAGGAAGATAGAACTTGACGAGGTTGTCGAACCTCTCATCCCTCTGGATGGTGGCGCAGGGCAAGGGGAAACCTCTGTCGTTGCAACGCCGGTTGAGGAGGAAGTTAATGATGATGATCATGAAACTCCAGTTCAAGTTTCTGTCGAACCACGCAGGTCGACGAGACCACGTGCTGCTCCAGAGTGGTACGGTAATCCCATCTTATCGATCATGTTGTTAGACACCAATGAGCCTGCAAATTATGAAGAAGCAATGGTGGGCCCAGATTCCAACAAATGGCTAGAAGCCATGAAGTCCGAGATAGGATCCATGTATGACAACAAAGTGTGGACTTTGGAGGTACTACCTGAGGGCCGCAAGGCTATTCAGAACAAATGGATCTTTAAGAGGAAGACGGACGCTGACGGCAATGTGACCGTTTATAAAGCTCGACTTGTGGCAAAGGGTTTTTCACAAGTTCAAGGAGTTGACTACGATGAGACATTCTCACCCGTAGCGATGCTTAAGTCCGTCAGAATCATGTTAGCAATAGCTGCATTTTTCGATTATGAAATCTGGCAGATGGATGTCAAAACGGCGTTCTTAACGGTTTTTTTAAGGAAGAGTTGTATATGATACAACCCGAAGGTTTTGTCGATTCTAAAAACGTTAACAAGGTGTGCAAGCTCCAGCGATCCATTTATGGACTGGTGCAAGCATCTCGGAGTTGGAACAAACTCTTTGATGAGGTGATCAAAGCATTTGGGTTTATACAAGTGGTTGGAGAATCTTGTATTTACAAGAAAGTGAGTGGGACCTTTGTGGCGTTTCTAATATTATATGTGGATGACATATTTCTGATTGGAAACAACTTGGAGTTTTTAGAGAGCATAAAGGATTACTTGAATAAGAGTTTCTCTATGAAGGACCTAGGGGAAGCTGCTTACATTCTAGGCATTAAGATCTATAGGGATAGATCAAAACGCCTGATAGGACTTTCACAAAGCACATACCTTGATAAAGTTTTGAAGAGGTTCAAAATGGAACAGTCTAAGAAAGGGTTCTTGCCAGTTTTACAAGGTACGAGATTGAGTAAGACTTAGTGCCCAGCAACTGATGAAGATAGAGAGCATATGCGCTCCGTCCCCTATGCTTCTGCCATAGGTTCTATCATGTATGCAATGTTGTGCACTAGGCCGGATGTTAGCCTGGCCATAAGTATGGCAGGTAGGTTCCAGAGTAATCTAGGAGTGGATCACTGGACAGCGGTCAAGAATATCCTGAAGTACCTGAAAAGGACTAAGGAGATGTTTCTCGTGTATGGAGGTTTCGAAGAGCTCGCCGTAAAAGGTTACGTCGATGCAAGCTTTGACACAGATCCGGACGACTCTAAGTCGCAAACCGGATACGTATTTATTCTTAATGGGGGTGCGGTAAGCTGGTGCAGTTCCAAGCAAAGAGTCGTAGCAGATTCTACATGTGAAGCGGAGTACATGGCTGCTTCGGAGGCGGCCAAGGAGGGTGTCTGGATGAAGCAGTTCATGACGGATCTTGGAGTAGTGCCAAGCGCACTGAATCCAATAACCTTGTTCTGTGACAACACGGGTGCCATTGCCTTAGCAAAGGAACCACGGTTTCACAAGAAGACCAGACACATCAAACAACGCTTCAACCTCATCCGCGACTACGTCGAGGGAGAGGACGTAAATATATGCAAAGTGCACACGGATCTGAATGTAGCAGACCCGCTGACTAAACCTCTTCCACGGCCAAAGCATGATCAACAACAGAACTGTATGGGTGTTAGATTTATTACAATGTAATTCACATGATGATGTGAGGGCTAGATTATTGACTCTAGTGCAAATGGGAGACTGTTGGAATTATGCCCTAGATGCAATAATACATATAGTTATTATTATAATGCATGTATCAAGATAATCGTTTATTATCCATGCTATAATTGTATTGAATGAAGACTCATTTACATGTGTGGATACATAGACAAAACACCGTCCCTAGCAAGCCTCTAGTTGGCTAGCCAGTTGATCAAAGATAGTCAGTGTCTTCTGATTATGAACAAGGTGTTGTTGCTTGATAACTGGATCACGTCATTAGGAGAATCACGTGATGGACTAGACCCAAACTAATGGACGTAGCATGTTGATCGTGTCATTTTGTTGCTATTTCTTTCTGCGTGTCAAGTATTTATTCCTACGACCATGAGATCATATAACTCACTAACACCGGAGGAATGCCTTGTGTGTATCAAACGTCGCAACGTAACTGGGTGACTATAACGATGCTCTACAGGTATCTCCGAAGGTGTTAGTTGAGTTAGTATGGATCAAGACTGGGATTTGTCACTCCGTGTGACGGAGAGGTATCTCGGGGCCCACTCGGTAATACAACATCACACACAAGACTTGCAAGCAATGTGACTTAGTGTAAGTTATGGGATCTTGTATTACGGAACGAGTAAAGAGACTTGCCGGTAAACGAGGTTGAAATAGGTATACGGATACTAACGATCAAATCTCGGGCAAGTAACATACCGAAGGACAAAGGGAATGATATACGGGATTATATGAATCCTTGGCACTGAGGTTCAAACGATAAGATCTTCGTAGAATATGTAGGATCCAATATGGGCATCCAGGTCCCGCTATTGGATATTGACCGAGGAGTCTCTCGGGTCATGTCTACATAGTTCTCGAACCCGCAGGGTCTGCACACTTAAGGTTCGACGTTGTTTTATGCGTATTTGAGTTATATGGTTGGTTACCGAATGTTGTTCGGAGTCCCGGATGAGATCACGGACGTCACGAGGGTTTCCGGAATGGTCCGGAAACGAAGATTGATATATAGGATGACCTCATTTGATTACCGGAAAGTTTTTCGGAGTTACTGGGAATGTACCGGGAATGACGAATGGGTTCCGGAAGTTCACCGGGGGGGGGGGCAACCCACCCCGGGGAAGCCCATAGGCCATAAGGGTGGCGCAACAGCCCCTAGTGGGCTGGTGGGACAGTCCAAAATGGCCCTATGCGCCATACGAAGGAAAATCAAAGAGAAAGAAAAAAAAAAGGGGAGGTGGGAAGGAAGGGAAGGACTCCCACCCACCAAACCAAGTCCAACTCGGTTTGGGGGGGGGAGCCTTCCCCCCTTGGACTCGGCCGACCCCCTTGGGGCTCCTTGAGCCCCAAGGCAAGTTCCCCTCCCTCCCACCTATATATACGGAGGTATTGGGGCTGATTTGAGACGACTTTTCCACGGTAGCCCGACCACATACCTCCACGGTTTTTCCTCTAGATCGCGTTTCTGTGGAGCTCGGGCGGAGCCCTGCTGAGACAAGGTCATCACCAACCTCCGGAGCGCCGTCACGCTGCTGGAGAACTCTTCTACCTCTCCGTCTCTCTTGCTGGATCAAGAAGGCCGAGATCATCGTCGAGCTGTACGTGTGCTGAACGCGGAGGTGCCGTCCGTTCGGTACTAGATCGTGGGACTGATCACGGGATTGTTCGCGGGGCGGATCGAGGGACGTGAGGACGTTCCACTACATCAACCGCGCTCTCTAACACTTCTGCTGTACAGTCTACAAGGGTACGTAGATCACTCATCCCCTCTCGTAGATGGCCATCACCATGATAGGTCTTCGTGCGCGTAGGAAATTTTTTGTTTCCCATGCGACGTTCCCCAACAGTCAGGGGGCCTGACCAGTGGGCCACAAGCCCCCCCCACCGCCACCTACCCCCTGGTGGCGGGGTGCAAGCTTGTGGGGGCCACAAGCACCCCCTCCACTCATTCCAGCTCCCAGCCTCTTCTTCCACCTCCAGAAAAAATTGTTTCGCAGCTCAAACCCGTGTTCTTGCTCATTTGGCTATGATTTTCGATCTCCTTGCTCAAAGCACCATTCTTCGAACTATTTTGGGGAAATTACTCCTTGGTAAGTGACTCCTCCATTGGTCCAATTAGTTTTTGCTCTAGTGCTTTATCCTTCGCGAATTCTTGCTACCTTGGTGACCCTGTTCTTGAGCTATAAAAGTTGATTTTAGCTGGTCCCAAGTAGTTTTAGCGCGTGATACGGTCGTTAGGTACTAGTAGGAGTAGTTTCTACAAGGTGTGGTTGGTCTTTATTCACTTTTCTCTTGAACTTCAAAAATTTCAGCATAAGGAAATTATGTTCAGGAGGAAGTTTCATGGTGGTTCCTCAAGTAAGAAGGATCCTCGTCTCTCCTTTCAGGGGTCTGAACATTTTCAACTAAGGGATGCACCGGTGCAACCATGTGAATGGACTTCTGATGAGTTCATGATCGAAGCAGGCTTCAAGGATGAGTTCGATGCACTTGTCCGCAATGCCGGGTTAGAAGAATTCCTCTCAGATAAATGTGAACAGTATGCTATGCTCAGTGCCTCTTTTGTGCGTAGATTTAAATTTTTAGCTGGCCATGAATCATCCATACTGTTTGATCTGTACGATAAATCCTATACCATGGGTTTGGAAGATTTCAATAGGATTTGCAAGGTACCCGATGGAGGTAGTGTTATTGATCCTCCTAAGTCTTCGGTCAGAGACTTTGTCTCTAGTATAACTATGGGAGAAACCAGAGATATCACGCAAGACACCATAGGAAGCATCCATTTCCCTGCCTTGCACTACCTTGCCCTCTTCATAGGTAGGTGCATTAACGGCAAGGGTGCACATCGTCACCTATGCGCTTCCGACCTTAGTATCCTTAAGAGCGCAGTAACAGGTGACAGGAGCTTCAATATGGGAGCCATTATAGCAAGGAGGTTGAATAAAAATGCCAGTGAGGGGGATTTCTTTGGTGGAGTTTATGCTACACGCTTAGCAAATTTTCATGGGGTATCCATCCGTCCAGAAGACCCTCCTCTCCGTACAGCCTATGTTGATCGTGTCGTTCTAACACGCTACCAGTTCCTTGAGAGAGATCATGGATCCCTCCTATACCGCTTGATATTTAACCGGCAACGTGTTTTCCATATTACCCTTCCTGCTCCTACTTTCTTTGATTTTCAGGTTAAACAAAGATACTACATAACCATAGGAGAGGCTGAGGAGTATGAGAGGGAGGCGACGGTTGCTTGACTTCGTGACGCAGCTATTCAGGCAGTGGCTGCAGCACTCCCGTATAACACCCATTATGACTTTGGGTATCGCCACGACCAACCATGGGAGTAAACCAAGCTAGGCCAAAAGCCTAAGCTTGGGGGAGTACGTGTTCTCACCGACTTTACATTCATGCTTATGCTTTCACTTTGTTAGCCGGTGTTTACACTTTGCCACTGTATTATCCATGGTAGTTTCTTTTCGTTTTCTTGTTTTCTTGTTTTGTGTCCTTTTGAGAAAACCCAAAAAGATTTTTCTTTCTTATTTTTCTTGTTGGGAGCTTTCCCGTGTAAATTGTTTTCTTTTTCTTTGTTTCAAGGTAGAAGATATTGGTTACAATGTTTATTGATTCTTTTATGCTTACCTGTTTAGCTTTCAAAGAGCCATATTAGTTTTTCTTCTCCTTTGTGTTTGCGTGCAGATTCAGCTTAGTCCAATGCGCTTATTATCGTTCTCATCGTTTGATCGTGCAAATGAAAGGCAACAATGATGATATATGATGAAGTGACTGAGACTGAAAAGCTGGTATGAACTCTATCTATTTTGTTTTTGTAAATATGACTAGCTTGTCGACCCAAATTTAGCTTTGTTGTGAGAGAACCATGTTTGCAATGACAACTTAGAGATCATAGTTTCTGATGCCATGCTTATTTAGCTGAGAGCTTATAATGGTTTTTCTTGATTGCCAACATAGATTTTGAGATGATTGTGATGTAGTATGATAGGATGGTATTCTCCTTTGAATGTTTCAAGTGGCTTGACTTGGCGCATGTTTATGCATGTAGTTGAAACAAAATCAACATAGCCTCTATGATGTTCGTGTTCATGGTGATTTATATCCTGTTCATGCCTGCATTTAATGTTAGTAAAACTCATTGCATCTTGATGACTGTCGTCGCTCTCTAGTTGGTCGCTTCCCAGTCTTCTGCTAGCCTTCACTTGTACTAAGCGGGAATGCTGCTTGTGCTTCCACTTCCATAAACCCAAAAGTTTTTCCATGAGAGTCTATCATACCTACCTATTTGCGTTATCTACCTGTCGTTCCAAGTAAATTTGCATGTGCCACTCTCTAAACCTTCAAGAAATAATCTATTTTGCGTGCCCGAACCGCTCATGTGGTGACAGAGTGTCACAACCCTAGCTTTCATTTGTTTGCCAAGCATTCATGCATGCATTATAAAAACTTTGATGTTTAAATAGGAAGTGATCAAAGCCCCAAATGTTTTGATCAATTGACAAGAAGGCAATAAAAATTTAATAACTTAAAAGGAACCAGAAAAATGTTCCAAATTCTTGGCAAAATAGTGTCATAAGGTAAACTTGTCAAACCAAAATTCTAGGCCACAGGAACTTTTTAAAAAGGATTTTTGAGTTGACTAAATAGCTATTTGGAATGGAATTAATTTGATTCCTTCTATTTTTTAAATTTCAACAATGTTGAAACTTTTATGTGGCATTGGACATTTTTGTCTCTGTCACATAATAACATTTTTGGGTTTTATTTTTGGTCAAACTATTTATTTTAAAATCCTAAAAGTAAATGCAAGAAAGAAATAAAAGAGAAAAAAAAAACAGAAAAAAACTTACCTGTCGCCACCCCTGGCCCAGCCCACCAGGGGGGGTCTCCCTGTCGTCTTCCTCCTCGTGCCAGAAGGCAGAGGAGAAGGAAGGCACGGCGCCCTCGCCACCTCCTGCTCACGTGGAGCCTCCTCCTGCCTCCACCGCGCCAGCGCATGAGGCCGTTTCCTCCCTTATCCTCTCCTCCCCACTGCTCTCTGTCTCTCCTCTCTTCTCTGTCTCAAGTTCTTCTCGTCGCCATTGCCGACCGCCCGAGCTCGTCGCTAGCTCCACCCCGGCCACCCCTCGCCTCCCTGAAGAGCTCCACTCCTCCGCCTCGACGAGCTGCATCCCTCCAGCAACATCTCCGAGCACCCGAGCCCCCGTAGCGTCACCATCATCGTCGTTCTTCCTCCGGCCAGTGGATCTCGCCGTCGTCGAATCGCCGGCCAGAGAGCCCATCCAACCTCGTCGACGCCAGGAATGGAACCCCCATGAGCCGCTGACTCTTTCCCCTCTCCTCCCATTCTTTGCCTTGCCCCGTAGGCCGTTTCCCCACTGTGGCCGAACTCCGGCGACCGCCCCGCTCGTCGTCCGCGCCTCTCTCGGCCACCCTAGCCCCAGCCGATGCTCCCGTTAGATCGGGTGCTTCGCTAGCTCGCTGTAGCCATCAACCATGCTCGATTTGGACCCCTGTAGCGCAAGATAGCACAACTCCGGCGAGCCCTCCACTACGGCTTAGTCGCCGGCGACCTCTCTCCGGTAGCTGTCGACGTGGCCGACCATTAGGAGTAATTAACCCCTTCCCGAGTCGCTGCCAGAGGGCCCCACGCCTGGTCAAACCTCAATTAGGGGCTAGTCAGCGCGGGGTTAGCCTTATAATAAATTCACATTAGGCTTATAAAGGATATAATTGTATTTTGAAAATGATTTATATAGATCAAATAAACTTCTTTCAACCTGTGATCACTAGCATTAGATGAAATCAGTATCATGATAACTTGCTACGCTCATGCATCATTGTGAAGCATTTGTCGTGATTATTTTCTTTCGTTTGATCTGTCAATAGACCTTGCGAGATGTAGTTTTCACCGACATCGAAGAATAGCTGAGCTCCTCCGATCAACAGGCAAGCAAAACCCCTTGGAACATTCCGAAAAATTCCTATTCTCTCGCTCCTACTCTCATTTCTATGCATTAGGACAAAATGATTCAATTGATAGTTGTATTACGATAGTTGCACCTATTCCTTTGCATGACCTGATTTTGATCAAAGTAAATAGCTAAACCAATGCAACCTAGCATACCTGGTAGATGCTTGAGTCATATGTGCTTTACCCTGTTATGCTTGCTATACTTAGGTTGAGTTTGGTTTGAGCATCGGAATGATGTATTGGAATGATCATGTCCTATTGATGAGAGTTAAAGATGTGAAACTGTTTTGGTAAAGGTAGCGGTGAGAGGCCATGTAGGAGTACATGGTGGGTTGTCTCATTGTCGCCGCATATAGGACCTGAGATCTTGTGTTGGTGCTCCAAGACTAGCTACTACCGCACATTGGGTTCCGGTAACTCGACCCCTCTCGGCCTATTAACTACTCTGTTCTCAGTCCAGAAGTCGCAGTAGTTCGAAACGTTCATAGGTTGTGGCACGGCCTGCTAAGTGGATGAACGGCCCAGTCGGGACCGGCTTGGGGCCCTGCTCACATCATTTGAGGCCATGTTGGAAACCTCGGCCGGACTTCCATTATGGGTTCCAACTCAGGTAGGCGACTGTCTTGGGCGTGAGTCTTAGTAGGTTAACGTCCGTGGCCAACTCCCTCGCCGGGCTTTCGCTTGAAGGTTGCCGAGGTGCTGGTTTTTATGTGCACTTCGCGATAAGTGGCGGAAGCATGTGTGACGAAGTACACCCCCGCAGGGTATCTATCTATTCGAATAGCCGCGTCCTCGGTTATGGATTGCTTGGATACTTACATGGTTCATAGATAACTATAATGGTTACTCTAAAAATGGTCCAGATAAGTGTGAGTGCTATGGATGGCCTTCTCGTAGGATGACGAGAGACGATTCATGGTGGTGTATTGATGTGATGGTTATGTTGACTCGTGTGCGCTCTCTCGTAAGGAGACGAGAGAGATAATAATACCTTGTTGTAGAATAGGTTAGCCAAGGGTCAAAGCTGGCTTCTCTGCAATAAACCCCACAATTCCGTTCATTGATACTTGATGCATATGTAGTTAGCACTGATGTAAGATTTGCTGAGTACCTTCGTACTCACTGTTGCTTATTCATATTTTTGCAGAATAGACGCCGCTCTCTCTACGTTATCTCTTGACGTTAACATCGATGGTTTAGCTTGGGAACCCAGACAGTGATCTGGCTCCTATGGTAGGGTCGTTGTAGCTTTTAGGCTCTTCCAGCCGCTTTTAGTAGATGTTTGTACCCAGAGATGTAACTTCCGCTTGATGCTTGTATGCTCTGAATGTTGGGTCATGTGACCCATTCTATTTGTAACATTAAACTATGTTGACTCTTCGGAGTCTAATAAATAAGTGATGTGTTGTAGAGTTATGTTGTGATGCCATGTTGTATCTACACATATCGTGCATATTGTGTGTATGCTTGCAATGCATTGATATGTGTGGGATTCGACACCTAGTTGTGTGCCTTGAGTAGTACTCCATACCGGGAAATGCCTCTTTGTGCTTCCACCGAGCCTTGGTAGCTTGCTACTGCTCCGGACACATGGATTGACCGGCATGTATCCTTCTTGGTTGCTGTGTCTGTCCCCTCGGGAAATATCACGCGGTGTAATGGAGTCCCTGTAGCTTGCTACGACTCGTCTACACTCGCTGATGACCGACACCTGCCTTGCTGGGTTATGTATGCCTGTCCCTGTACGGATGTGCTACTTGGGTTCATAACTAGCCATGTCGACCCAGGTTCTTTGACATATGATTGCTGGCAACATAGTCATATACGTGAGCCAAAAGACGCAAACGGTCCCGGCCAAGGTAAGGTGGCAACCTGGGTGATTACCGTGCGTGAGGCCACAAAGTGATATGATGTGTACATGCTAGAGTTGTATGGCTTAGGATCGGGGTCCCGACAGCGTTGGTATCAGAGCTTGACTGCCTGTAGGATTACCAAGCCAGAATGGTCGATGTTGAGTCTAGAAAATCTATAGTTATATAAGGGAATTGATTGTGGAAGGGAACGTAAGGCTCTTTTTACTCTTTCCTCGAGTCACTCTATTCTGAGTCACCTTTTATTTTCTATGGAGAATAAGGACTAGGTTTTCTTATCTGTCTATTAGGAGGACGAGTTACTGAACCATGGACTTATAGAATAGTTTCTGTGTGTCATTCCTGCTTCCAACAGAATTTTGAGAAGAGATGCCTTTGTTCTTGCTGCACCTCGAATCCATAATATTGAGTAGTTATGTTGCCCAGATCTCTTGAAGGATGCCTCATATTTCATGTCTATACAGCCGTTATGCTATCCGATTTTCTCTAGGATTGTGGTATTTAGTGTTCTTTGTCTCTGAACCCTAGATTGTTTCAACAGGATGTCGCGAGTAACCCGGAGTTTTGCTGGCCATGATCAGAACCATGGAGATGGTAGGGATGGAGAAGATTCTCTTAATCCGCAGAAATTGAGAGGAATAAGCATGCCACCAACCGTCTGTTGGATTACATAGAGCGGAATACAGCCTATCAGTGCAATGAGCTAGTATCCATCAGAGACTTCATCAAATTGAACCCACCCACCTTCCATCATTCCATTGAGCCACTAGATGCAGATGATTGGCTCCGAAGTATCAATAACAAGCTGCGTTATGCAAACGTGGCTGAAGGAGACAAGGTTACCTATGCCACATATCACCTCGAAGGTTCTGATAGTCTATGGTGGGAGAACTTTGAGGCTATGCGTCCTTCAGGCCAAATTACTTCATGGCAGGAGTTCTGTGAAGCTTTTCGTGAACATCATATTCCGCAGGCCCACATAGATCGTAAGCAAGAAGAGTTTTGCAGTTTGACTCAAGACAAGTTGGATGTAAATGCTTATAGTCGTGAGTTTGGACGCCTTGCACGTTATGCACCAGAAAAGGTATCCACGGATGCCAAGAAGCAAGCTAGGTTCAGGAGAGGTCTTAACCCAAAGCTTCGTCATGATCTCAGTTTGCATGAGTTCATCAGTTTTGAGGTCCTTGTGAACAAATCCATCCAAGCAGAAACAAGCAGAATGACCTACGAGGAATCTCGCAAGCACAACCGTGATGTTGGATCATCTTCAACTTCTATATCCCAAAAGCGTAGGATATGGATCCCGAATGCTGTTATCACTCCGAGATATGTACCAAGGCCAACCTATGTGGCGCCTTGTCTGCCGATGCTAAGTGTCCCCCAGGATAATCTCATCACTCAAGCGTTCAACCCAGACCCCCGTCCTATTTTTGGATCGTGCTTCAAGTGTAGCAAGACAGGACACTATTCAAGGGATTGTCCTTTGCATGGTTTTGTTCCACCTCCTTCAGGAATGGGTGTTGTTCGTTGCAAGCCACCAACCAAGAAGTTCAAGGAAAGGTCAGTTGCTCTAACTCGTGTATGTGTGCACCATGTATCTGCAGAAGAATCTCAAGATGATGATGATGTCGTGCTTAAGACGCTCCTTGTTAATTCCCATCCAGCTTCAGTTCTTTTTGACTCTGGAGCATCTCATTCCTTCATCTCCGAACGTTATGCCTCCTTGCATAACATTGCTTTCGTAGATATGCCCACCACATTAGTAATTCAGGCTCCAGGTTCCAAATGGAAAACTAATGCAGTAAGTCATGAGAACCAAATCCTTATTGATGGTCTAGTATTCCTTGCTTCCTTGATACCTCTCAAGACTTCAGACATCAATATCATTTTGGGGATGGACTGGTTGACAGCTCATCATGCCAAAATTGATTGTTTCTCTAGATCTGTTCAGCTCACCCATACCTTTGGCCAGTTAGTAAATGTCTCATCTCGGGTTACAAAACGCCAGATATATGCCCTCAATGCCAATCCTCTTCCAGACCTTGAAAACATCCCAGTAGTCCGTAATTTTCCGGATGTCTTTCCAGAGGAACTGCCAGGTGTTCCACCTGACAAAGTAGTAGAGTTTGTCATAGAACTTGTCCCAGGAACTGCTCCAATTGCTAGAAGACCCTATAAGATGTCTCCTCAAGAATTAGCTGAGCTTAAAACCCAACTTGATGAATCCTTGAAGAAAGGTTTCATCCGTCCTAGCTCTTCCCCTTGGGTTGCCCTGTCTTCTTCATCAAGAAGAAGGATGGTACGGAACGGATGGTTGTGGATTACCGAACGATTAACCTTGTCACGATAAAGAACAAATATCCGCTCCCGAGGATCAACGATCTGTATGATCAGCTCGCTGGATCTGCAGTCTTTTGAAAGATGGGTTTGAGATTAGGTTATCATCAAATAAAAATTAGGAACGGGGACATTCCTAAGACGGCCTTTGTCACTCGTTATGGCCAATACGAGTACACCGTCATGTCCTTCGGTCTAACCAATGCCCCAGCCACTTTCTCCCGCTTAATGAATTCGATCTTCATGGAGTACTTGGATAAATTCGTCGTGGTTTACCTCGATGATATTCTGATTTACTCGAAGAACGAAGAAGAACATGCTGAGCATCTTAGGCTGGTATTGATGAAACTTCGAGAGCACCGCCTTTACGCCAAATTCTCCAAGTGTGAATTCTGGTTACCAGAAGTGACCTATCTAGGCCACGTAATCTCGGCAAAAGGTATTGCTGTCAATCCCGAGAGAGTTCAGGCCGTTCTTGATTGGACTCCACCTGAATCGGTGAAGCAAGTTAGGAGTTTCCTTGGCTTAGCAAGCTATTGCCGCCGCTTCGTCGAGAATTTCTCCAAAATTGCCAAACCTCTAAATGAACTTCTCAAGAAAGATAAGAAGTTCGAATGGACCCCACGGTGCCAGGAAAGTTTTCAGGAGTTGAAAAGACGACTGACTACTGCCCCGGTACTTGTGCCCCCAGATTTCTCAAAGGACTTTATTATCTACTGTGATGCCTCGCGGCAAGGACTTGGATGCATTCTTATGCAAGGTCGTCATGTGATTGCATACGCATCTCGACAATTGCGTCCACATGAGGAGAATTATCCAACACATGATCTGGAACTTGCCGTTGTAGTCTATGCACGGTTAACCTGGCGACATTACCTCCTGGGTAATCGTTGCGAAATATACACTGATCACCAGAGTCTCAAGTATATATTCACCCAACCGGATTTGAATCTCAGGCAAAGACGGTGGGTTGAGTTGATTACGGATTACGATTTAGGAATATCCTACACCCCAGGCAAAGCCAATGTCATGGCTGATGCACTAAGTCGTAAATCCTATTGTAACAACCTCATGTTGCTACAAAATCAACCACTTCTCCATGAGTAATTTCGTAAGCTTAATCTTCACCTTGTTCCTCAAGGATTCCTTTCTACCTTGGTGTCGAAGCCGACTCTTGATGATCAGATCATAGCAGCCCAGAAACATGATACGGGAATTTCCCGGGTCAAGAGCAACATCGCCAAAGGAGTTGCTGGACGTTTCTTGGTAAATGATAAAGGTGTTGTATTCTTTGATAATCGTTTGGTGGTTCCTAAGAAGCAACAACTTCGTGATTTGATTCTCAAGGAAGCTCATGAATCACCTCTTACGATTCACCCCGGTAGCACTAAAATGTATGAGGACCTGCGCCAGAGGTTCTGGTGGATCCGGATGAAAGAGAAATCGCTCAATTCATTGCTAACTGTGACATTAATCGTCGCGTTAAGGTAGAGCATCAAAGGCCTGCTGGCAGCCTTCAACCCCTGGCTATTCCCGAGTGGAAGTGGGACAAGGTTAGTATGGATTTTATCACTGGTTTTCTAAAGACCAAGAAAAGGAATGATGCCATCTTTGTCGTCATTGATCGCCTTTCGAAAGTTGATCACTTCCTTCCAGTCCGAGAAAGTATAACTTCTAGTCAGCTAGCAGACCTATATATTTCTCGAATTGTATCTCTTCATGGTGTTCCTCTAGAAATCAATTCAGATCGTGGAAGTCTTTTTACTTCTCGATTTTGGGAAAGTTTCCAAAAAGCTATGGGAACTCATCTTTCGTTTAGCACTGCTTATCACCCTCAATCAAGTGGTCAAGTAGAAAGAGTCAACCAAATTCTTGAAGATATGCTCAGAGCGTGTGTTATCTCATTCGGAATGAATTGGGAGAAGTGTCTTCCATTCGCTGAATTTGCTTTTAACAACAGTTTCCAGTCTAGTCTGGGCAAAGCTCCTTTCGAAGTTCTGTATGGACGAAGATGCCGAACACCATTAAACTAGTCAGAAACCGGTGAACGACAGTTCTTTGGACCGGATATGATCCAGGATGCAGAAGAGCAAGTTCGCATGATTTGTGAGAATTTAAAAACTGCCCAATCACGTCAAAAGAGTCAATATGACCGCCGTCATAAGGAAGTAAGTTATGAAGTTGACGAGAAGGCTTACCTTCGGGTTTCACCTCTCAAAGGTACCCATCGTTTCGGTATCAAAGGCAAATTGGCTCCTCGTTACATTGGTCGTTTCTGTATTCTCGCTAAACGAGGAGAGGTTGCCTACCAGTTAGAGCTGCCTCCTCAGCTTTCCAAAGTTCATGATGTGTTCCACGTTTCTCAACTCAGGCATTGCTTCAAGGAATCTGTCCGCGAAGTAGACCACGAAACGCTTGATCTCCAAGATGACCTATCATATCAAGAATATCCTGCTTGTATTCCTGACAAAACCGAGCGCAGCACCCGACATCGCAACATCAATTTTCTCAAGGTTCAGTGGTCTCATCATTCCGAGAATGAAGCAACCTGGGAGCGCGAAGATCGCCTTCGGCTTGAATACCCCGAACTCTTCCCGACTATGCCTAAATCTCGGGACGAGATTCTTGTTTAGTGGGGATGAGTTGTCACAGCCCTAGCTTTCATTTGTTTGCCAAGCATTCATGCATGCATAATAAAAACTTTGATCTTTAAATAGGAAGTGATCAAAGCCCCAAATGTTTTGATCAATTGACAAGAAGGCAATAAAAATTTAATAACTTAAAAGGAACCAGAAAAATGTTCCAAATTCTTGGCAAAATAGTGTCATAAGGTAAACTTGTCAAACCAAAATTCTAGGCCATAGGAACTTTTTAAAAAGGATTTTTGAGTTGACTAAATAGCTATTTGGAATGGAATGAATTTGATCCCTTCTATTTTTAAAGTTTCAACAATGTTGAAACTTTTATGTGGCATTGGACATTTTTTTCTCGGTCACATAATAACATTTTTGGGTTTTATTTTTGGTCAACCTATTTATTTTAAAATCCTAAAAGTAAATGCCAGAAAGAAATAAAAGAGAAATAAAAAAACAGAAAAAAACTTACATGTCGCCACCCCTGGCCCAGCCCACCACGGGGGCTCTCCCTGTCATCTTCCTCCTCGTTCCAGAAGGCTGAGGAGAAGGAAGGCACGACGCCCTCGCCACCTCGTGCTCGCGTGGAGCCTCCTCCTGCCTCCACCGCGCCAGTGCACGAGGCTGTTTCCTCCCTTATCCTCTCCTCCCCCTGCTCTTTGTCTCTCCTCTCTTCTCTATCTCGAGTTCTTCTCGCCGCCATTGCCGGCCGCCCGAGCTCGTCGCTAGCTCCACCCCGGCCACCCCTCGCCTCCCTGAAGAGCTCCACTCCTCCGCCTCGACGAGCTGCATCCCTCCATCAACATCTCCGAGCACCCGAGCCCAAGGAGCGTCGCCATCGTCGTCGTTCTTCCTCCGGCCAGTGGATCTCGCCGTCGTCGAATCGCCGGCCACAGAGCCCCTCCAACCTCGGCGACGCCAGGAATGGAACCCCCGTGAGCCGCTGACTCTTTCCCGTCTCCTCCCATTCTCTGTCGTGCCTCGTAGGCCGTTTCCCCATCGTGGCCGAACTCCGGCGACAGCCCCGCTCGTCGCCGGCGCCTCTCTCGGCCACCCTAGCCCCAGCCGATGCTCCCATTAGATCGGGTACTTCGCTAGCCCGCTGTAGCCGTCAACCACGCTCGATTTGGACCCCTGTAGCGCAAGATAGCACAACTCCGGCGAGCCGTCCACCGCGGCTTAGTCGCCGGCGACCTCTCTCCGGTAGCTGTCGACGTGGCCGACCATTAGCACTAATTAACCCCTTACCCAGTCACTGCCAGAGGGCCCCACGCCTAGTCAAACCTCAATTAGGGGCTGGTCAGCGCGGGGTTAGCCTCTGGGTCACTGACCAGTGGACCCCACTGGTCAGGACCCGGCTGGTTGACCTGCTGACGCAGGGATGACATCAGCCTGACGCTGTAATAGTTTTCTGACTTAATTTAATTCCAGAAAATTGCTAAAACTTGTAAAAATCATAGAAATTAAAATATAACTCTCATGAAAATATTTATATATGAAAAAGTATAAGAAAAATGCAAGGAATCCATTGGTGGCATTTATACACATGTTTGGACATTTTAACCTTGCTGAATATAATAAATTCACATTAGGCTTATAAAGGATATAATTGGATTTTGAAAATTATTTATATAGATCAAATAAACTTCTTTCAACCTGTGATCACTTGCATTAGATGAAATCAGTATCATGATAACTTGCTACGCTCATGCATCATTGTGAAGCATTTGCCGTGATTATTTTCTTTCGTTTGATCTGTCAATAGACCTTGCGAGATGTAGTTATCACCGGCATCGAAGAATAGTGAGTTCCTCCGATCAACAGGCAAGCAAAACCCCTTTGAACATTCCGACAAAATCCTATTCTCTCGCTCCTGCTCTCATTTCTATGCATTAGGACAAAATGATTCAATTGATAGTTGTATTACGATAGCTGCACCTATTCCTTTGCATGACCTGATTTTGATCACAGTAAATAGCTAAACCAATGCAACCTAGCATACCTGGTAGATGCTTGAGTCATATGTGCTTTACCCTGTTATGCTTGCTATGCTTAGGTTGAGTTTGGTCCGAGCATCGGAATGATGTATTGGAATGATCATGTCCTATTGATGAGAGTTAAAGATGTGAAACTGTTTTGGTAAAGGTAGCGGTGAGAGGCCATGTAGGAGTACATGGTGGGTTGTCTCATTGTCGCCGCATATAGGACCTGAGATCTCGTGTTGGTGCTCCAAGACTAGCTACTACCGCACATTGGGTTCCGGTAACTCGACCACTCTCGGCCTATTAACTACTCTGTTCTCAGTCCAGAAGTCGCAATAGTTCGAAACGTTCATAGGTTGTGGCACGGCCTGCTAAGTGGATGAACGGCCCAGTCGGGACCGGCTTGGGGCCCTGCTCACATCATTTGAGGCCATGTTGGAAACCTCGGCCGGACTTCCATTATGGGTTCCAACTTAGGTAGGCGACTGTCTTGGGCGTGAGTCTTAGTAGGTTAACGTCCGTGGCCAACTCCCTCGCCGGGTTTCGCTTGAAGGTTGCCGAGGTGCTGTTTTTTATGTGCACTTCGCGATAAGTGGCGGAAGCATGTGTGACGAAGTACACCCCCGCAGGGTATCTATCTATTCGAATAGCCGCGTCCTCGGTTATGGATTGCTTGGATACTTACATGGTTCATAGATAACTATAATGGTTACTCTAAAAATGGTCCAGATAAGTGTGAGTGCTATGGATGGCCTTCTCGTAGGATGACGAGAGAGGATTCATGGTGGTGTATTGATGTGATTGTTATGTGGACTCGTGTGCGCTCTCTCGTAAGGAGACGAGAGAGATAATAATACCTTGTTGTAGAATAGGTTAGCCAAGGGTCAAAGCTGGCTTCTCTGCAATAAACCCCACAATTCCGTTCATTGATACTTGATGCATATGTAGTTAGCATTGATGTAAGATTTGCTGAGTACCTTCGTACTCACTGTTGCTTATTCATATTTTTGCAGAATAGACGCCACTCTCTCTATGTTATCTCTTGACGTTAACATCGATGGTTTAGCTTGGGAACCCAGACAGTGATCTGGCTCCTATGGTAAGGTCATTGTAGCTTTTAGGCTCTTCCAGCCACTTTTAGTAGATGTCTGTACCCAGACATGTAACTTCCGCTTGATGCTTGTATGCTCTGAATGTTGGGTCATGTGACCCATTCTGTTTGTAACATTAAACTATGTTGACTCTTCGGAGTCTAATAAATAAGTGATGTGTTGTAGAGTTATGTTGTGATGCCATGTTGTATCTACACATATCGTGCATATTGTGTGTATGCTTGCAATGCATTGATATGTGTGGGATTCGACACCTAGTTGTGTGCCTTGAGTAGTACTCCATACCGGGAAATGCCTCTTTGTGCTTCACCGAGCCTTGGTAGCTTGCTACTGCTCCGGACACATGGATTGACCGGCATGTATCCTTCTTGGTTGCTATGTCTGTCCCCTCGGGAAATGTCACATGGTGTAATGGAGTCCCTGTAGATTGCTACGACTCGTCTACACTCGCTGATGACCGACACCTGCCTTGCTGGGTTATGTATGCCTGTCCCTGTACGGATGTGCCACTTGGGTTTATAACTAGCCATGTCGACCTAGGTTCTTTGACATATGATTGCTGGCAACATAGTCATATACGTGAGCCAAAATACGCAAACGGTCCCAGCCAAGGTAAGGTGGCAACCGGGGTGATTACCGTGCGTTAGGCCAGAAAGTGAGATGATGTGTACATGCTCGAGTTGTATGGCTTAGGATCGGGGTCCCGACACAGAGGGCTATTGGTATCTTCCATGCTAGGAGTGTTATCCTTGACATGTGTTTATTCACAATCATTCACGATAAAGGGGCCGGTATTTGGGATGCCCAGTTCCATGCTTAAATCGAAAACATAACGGTAAAACAAGACTTCCCCCGGATTGATGTTAGTATGGACGGTACCCGATGATTCGGCTAGCCGTGGAGTGTGATTGATTGGTCGTGGGGGAGTTAAAACTTTACTTTTCTTCTTGGTAACCGCCTATAGCATAAGTAGCATGGAAGATATTGAAAGCTCTTGGTCATTGCGTTGACAATGAAAGCATGCCAGCCAAAATTATTATCTCTGTTTTCAAAAGCTTGAGCTCTGGCACCTCTGCAAATCAATGCTTCCCTCTGCGAAGGGCCTGTCTATTTATTTTCCAGTAGAGTCATCCTCCTCTTATATAAGCACCAATTAGAGACCACCTCTGTCATTTTTATGCTTTGCTTTTGATTGATATTGAGTATGACTATGACTGGATCTTCGTTGCTATGAATTACAATGTTTAGTCAGCCCTTGATCTTTGAAAGTTCTCTGCATTTATGTTTTGCGGTCTCAAAAAGAGCTAGCGAGATACCACCTATTCATATTGCTTCATGATTGTTTTGATTGAAGTGTTGGTAGTCATTATTATTTGCTCGTTAGCTGATTATGCCATTGATATTAGTTTACCATGAGACCTTTGTGTCATTTGCTTATGTGGTTAACTTGTGATCTTGCTGAAATTCTGGTTATGAGTTAGACATAGTTGCAACAACAAGATCAAATGGAGTTTGTCGAAGTTTTTTCTTTCTCTCTCAGTTTGTCAACTGAGTTGCTTGAGGACAAGCAAGGATTTAAGCTTGGGGGAGTTGATACGTCTCCAACGTATCTACTTTTCCAAACTCTTTTGCCCTTGTTTTGGACTATAATTTACATGATTTGAATGGAACTAACCTGGATTGACGCTGTTTTTAGCAGAATTGCCTTGGTGTTATTTTTGTGCAGAAATCAAAGTTCTCCAAACGTCCTGAAAATTTACGGGGAGCAGTTTTGGAAAATATGAAAAATATGTGCGCCAAGTTCCACCTCAGGGGGTGGGCCTGTGGGCCACAAGCCCCTGCTCCGCCACCACCCCCTGGTGGCAGTGGGCAGGCTTGTGGGGCCCACAAGCACCTGCCGCCCCCAACTCCAGCTCTATAAGTTGCCTTTCGTCCTAGAAAAAATAAAAACAGAAGTTTTCGTCGCGTTTTCGACACGGAGGCGCCGCCACCACCTGTTCTTCATCTAGAGGGCAGATATGGAGTCCGTCTTGGGCTCCGGAGAGGGGAAATCGTCGCCATCATCATCATCAACCTTCTTCCCTCTCCAATTCCATGAAGCTCTTCGTCGTTCGTGAGTAATCTATTCATAGGCTCGCTGGGCGGTGATGAGTAGGATGAGATCTATCATGTAATCGAGTTAGTTTTGATGGGGATTGATCCCTAGTATCCACTATGTTCTGAGATTTGATGTTGCTACTACTTCGCCATGCTTAATGCTTGTCACTAGGGCCCGAGTGCCATGATTTCAGATCTAAAATTATTATGTTGCCACCAATATACGTGTGTTTTAGATCCGATCTTGCAAGTTGTAGTTACCTACTATGTGTTAAGATCCGGCAACCCTGGACTGACAATGACCGGAACCACTCCCGGTGATGATCATAGTTTGAGGAGTTCATGCGTTCATCAAGTGCTAATGCATTGGTCCGGTTCTTTATTAAAAGAAGAACCTTAATATTCCGTAGTTTCCTTTTGGACCCCGCTGCCACGGGAGGGATGGACAATAGATGTCATGCAAGTTCTTTTCCCTAAGCACGTATGGCGACACACGGAATGCATGCCTACATCACATTGACGAAATAGCTTCGCGCGCCTCATATTTCATGTGTCCGTTACCATGCTCTGGACAACGACGACTCGAACGCATCGTCTACCCACCACTGGATCCAGGCGCTGGCGCCGCCGCCCTCGTCACCCCATTTGCTCCGGTGACCCGACGGCGTTCCCCGACCTAAAACCTAGCAAGTTAGCACAAAGACGGAACGAGGGGTTGTTGGCGCCGCCTCTTGCAGCACCACTCTTCTTCTACCTCGAGCGGCCTCTCACAACTCTATTTTTCTCTCAAGCACACTTTGATGGAGATCATGGTGTGGCGCCGGTGACAAGAAGATCGCGCTGGTGCTTTGGTGATGGCAATCAAGAAGCACATGATGATGGTCATATCATGTCACTTATGAAATGCATGTGATGTTAATCCTTTTATGCACCTTATTTTGCTTAGAACGACGGTAGCATTATGAGGTGATCTCTCACTAAAATTTCAAGACGAAATTGTGTTCTCCCCGACTGTGCACTGTTGCTACAGTTCGTCGTTTTGAGACACCACGTGATGATCGGGTGTGATAGACTCAACGTTCACATACAACGGGTGCAAAACAGTTGCACATGCGGAACACTCGGGTTAAGCTTGACGAGCCTAGCATGTGCAGACATGGCCTCGGAACACATGAGACCGAAAGGTCGAGCATGAATCGTATAGTTGATATGATTAGCATAGATATGCTTACCGCTGAAACTATTCTCAACTCACGTGATGATCGGACATGAGTTAGTGAATTTGGATCATGTACCACTCAAATGACTCGAGAGATGTACTTTTTGAGTGGGGGTTTAACAAGTAATTTAATTAGTTAAACTCGAATTATCTTGAACATAGTCTAAGTCCACTTTGAAATATTTGTGTTGTAGATCAATGGCTCACGCGACAGTCACACTGAATTTTAATACGTTCCTACAGAAACCTAAGTTGAAAGATGATGGAAGCAACTTTGATGACTAGGCTCGTAATCTTAAGTTGCTCCTGCAAGCTGGGAAAAAGGATTATGTCCTTAATGCTGCGCTAGGAGATGAACCACCCGCTATGGCTGACCAAGATGTTAAGAACGCTTGGTTAACACGTAAGGAGAACTACTCAGTAGTTCAATGTGCAGTCTTGTATGGCTTAGAGTCGGGACCTCAACGTCGATTTGAGCGTCATGGAACATTTGAGATGTTCCAGGAGTTGAAGTTTATCTTTTAGAAGAACACCCGGATCGAGAGGTATGAGACCTCCGATAAATTCTATGCTTGCAAGATGGAGGAGAATTCGTCTGTCCGTGAACAGTGCTCAAAATGTCTGGGTACTCAAACTGTCGAGCTGAGCTGGGGATTGAACTCTCGCAAGAGGCTATCACTGACAGAATTCTTCAATCACCGCCACCAAGCTACAAGAGCTTTGTGTTTAACTATAATATGCAAGGGATGAACTAGTACCTGGCGAGTTATTCGCGATGCTGAAAGTCGCAGAGTCAGAACTCCGTAAAGAGCATCAAGTGTTGATGGTGAATAAGACCTCTAGTTTCAACAGAGACGACAAAGGAAAGAAGAGTAATTCCAAGAAGGGCGGCAAGCCTGTTGCCAATCCAACAAAGAAACCCAAAGCTCGACCTAAGTCTAAAACAGAGTGTTATTATTGCAAGGGTATGAGTCACTTGAAGCGCAACTGACCCAAGTATTTGGCTGATAAGAAGGCGAACAAGGAAAAATCAGGTATAATTGATATACATGTTATTGATGTGTACTTAACCAGCTCTCGTAGTAGTGCCTTGGTATTCTATACTGGTTCTGTTGCTCATATTTGCAACTCGAAACAGGAACTGCGGAATAAGCGAAAGCTGGCGAAGGATGAAGTGACGATGCGTGTGAGAAATGGTTCCAAGGTTGATGCAATCGCCGTCGGCGCAGTTTCACTCAGTTACCATTAGGATTAGTTATGAACTTAAATAATTATTATTTAGTGCCTGCGTTAAGAATGAACATTATATCTGAATATTGTTTATTGCGAGACCGTTACTCATTTAAGCCAGAGAATAATGGTTGTTCTATTTCTATGAGTAATATCTTTTATGGTCATGCACCCAATGTGAGATGATTGTTCATATTGAATCTTGATAGCGATGATACACATATACATAACATTAAGACCAACAGAGTTAGAGTTAACAATGATAGCACCTTGTTTTTGTGGCACTGCCGCTTAGGTCATATTGGTGTAATGCACATGAAGAAACTCCATTCCGATGGACTTTTGGAGTCACTTGACACGTGTGAACCATGCCTACTTGATGAAGCACGGCGGATATCGTTATTTTCTCACCTTCACTGACAATTTGAGTAGATATGGTTATCTCTACTTGATGAAGCACAAGTCTGAAACGTTAGAGAATTTTGAGAAACTTTAGAGTGAAGTTGAATATCATCATAACAAGAAGATCAAATTCTTATGGTCTGATCGTGGGGGTGAATATCAAAGTTTCGAGTTTGGTGCTCACTTAAGACAATGTCGAATTGTTTCACAGTTGACACCGCCTGGAACACCACAACGTAATGGTGTGTCCGAACGTTGTAATCGTACTTTATTAGAGATGGTGCGATCTATGATGTCTCTTACCGATTTGCCGTTATCGTTTTGGGGTTATGCATTGGAGACAACTACATTCACTTTAAACAGGGCACCATCCAAATCTGTTGAGACGACACCATACGAACTGTGGTATGGTAAAAGACCAAAGTTGTCGTTTCTTACAGTTTGGGGATGTGATGCTTATGTCAAAAAGCTTTAGCCTGAAAAGCTGGAACCCAAAGCAGAAAAGTGTGTCTTCATAGGTTACCCAAAAGAGACAGTTGGGTATACATTATATCTCAAATCCGAAGGCAAAGTGTTTGTTGCTAAAAACGGAGCTTTTCTTGAGAAGGAGTTTCTCTCGAAAGAATTGAGTGGGAGGAAGATAGAAGTTGATGAGGTTGTCGAACCTCTAATCCCTCTAGATGGTGGCGCAGGGCAAGGGGAAACCCCTGTCGTTGCGATGCGGGTTGAGGATGAAGTTAACGATGATGATCATGAAACTTCGGATCAAGTTCCTATCGGACCTCGCAGGTCGATAAGATCACGTACTGCTCCAAAGTGTTACGGTAATCCTGTCTTATCAATTATGTTGTTGGACAACAATGAACCTGCGAATTATGAAGAAGCAATGATGGGCCCCGATTCCAACAAATGGCTGGAGGCCATGAAGTCCGAGATAGGATCCATGTACGAGAACAAAGTGTGGAATTTGGAAGTACTACCTGAAGGCCGCAAGGCTATTCAGAACAAATGGATCTTTAAGAAGAAGACAGACATGGACGGTAATGTGACCATTTATAAAGCTCGACTTGTGGCAAAGGGTTTTTCACAAGTTCAAGGAGTTGACTACGATGAGACATTCTCACCAGTAGTGATGCTTAAATCCGTCCGAATCATGTTAGCAATCGCTGCCTTTTACGATTATTAAATCTGGCAGATGGATGTCAAAACGGTGTTCCTTAACGGTTTTCTTAAGGAAGAGTTGTATATGATGCAACCCGAAGGTTTTGTCGATCCAAAGAATGCTAACAAAGTATGCAAGCTCCAGCGATCCATTTATGGACTGGTGCAAGCATCTCGGAGTTGGAATAAGCGCTTTGATGAGGTGATCAAAGCATTTGGGTTTATACAAGTGGTTGGAGAATCTTGTATTTACAAGAAAGTGAGTGGGAGCTCTGTGGCGTTTCTAATATTATATATGCATGGCATATTGGTGATTGGAAATAACGTGGAGCTTTTGGAGATCATAAAGGATTATTTGAATAAAAAGTTTCTCTATGAAGGACATGGCGAAGTTGCTTAAATTCTAGGCATTAAGATCTATAGGGATAGATCGAGACGCCTGATAGGACTTTCACAAAGCACATACCTTGATAAAGTTTTGAAGAAGTTCAAAATGGATCAGTCCAAGAAATGGTTCTTGCTAGTATTACAAGGTATAAAATTGAGTAAGACTTAGTGCCCAGCAACTGCGGAAGATAGAGAACAAATGAGTTCTGTCCCCTACGCTTCACCCGTAGGTTCTATCATGTATGCAATGATGTGCACTAGACAAGACGTCAGCTTGGTCATAAGTATGACAGGTAGGTTTTCAGAGTAATCCAGGAGTGGATCACTGGACGACGGTCAAGAATATTCTGAAGTACCTGAAAAGGACTAAGGAAATGTTTCTCGTTTATCGAGGTGACAAAGAGCTCGTCGTAAAGGGTTACGTGGACGCAAGTTTTGACACCAATCAGGATGACTCTAAGTCGCAAACCTGATACGTATTTATTCTTAATGGGGTGCGATAAGCTGGTGTAGTTCCAAGCAGAGCGTCGTAGCAGATTCTACATGTGAAGCGGAGTACATGGCTGCCTCGGAGGCAGCAAAGGAGGGTGTCTGGATAAAGCAGTTCATGATATATCTTGGAGTTGTGCCGAGCAAACTAGATCCATTAACTCTGTTATGTGACAACATTGGTGCCATTGTCTTAGCAAAGGAACCAAGGTTTCACAAGAAGATCAGACACATCAAACGACGCTTCAACCTAATCTGTGACTACGTCGAAGGAGAGGACTATGAACGTAGCATAGTGATCATGTCGTTTTATTGCTATTGTTTTCTGCGTGTCAAGTATTTGTTTCTATGACCATGACATCAGATAAATCACTGGTACCGGAGGAATACCTTGTGTGCATCAAACGTCACAACGTAACTGGGTGACTATAAAGGTGCTCTACAGGTATCTCCGAAGATGTCCGTTGATTTAGTATGGATCAATACTGGGATTAGTCACTCCATGTGACGGAGAGGTATCTCGAGGCCCACTCGGTAATACAACATCACACACAAGCCTTGCAAGCAATGTGACTAAGTGTAGTCACGGGATCTTGTATTACAGAACGAGTAAAGAGACTTGCCGGTAACGATATTTAAATAGGTATGCGGATATCGACGATCAAATCTTGGGCAAGTAGCATACCGAAGGACAAAAGGAATGACATACGGGATTATATGAATCCTTGACACTGAGGTTCAACCGATAAGGTCTTCGGAGAATATGTAGGATTCAATATGGGCATCCAGGTCCCTCTATTGGATATTGACTGAGGAGTACCTCGGGGCATGTCTACATAGTTCTCGAACCCGCAGGGTCTGCACACTTAAGGTTCGATGATGTTTTAGTATAGTTGAGTAATACGTGTGATTACCGAATGTTGTTCGGAGTTCCGAATGAGATCACGGACGCCACGAGGGTTTCCGGAATGGTCCGGAAACGAAGATTGATATATAGGATGGTTTCATTTGGTTACCGGAAGGTTTTCGGGCATTGCCGACATTGTACCAGAGTGACGAATGGGTTCCAGAAGTTCACCGGGAGGGGGGCAACCCACCCGGGGGGAGCCCAATGGCCTTAGGGGTGGCGCACCAGCCCTTAGTGGGCTGGTGGGATAGCCCAAGAGGGCCTTGGAGCCAAGAGAACAAAACCAAAGAGAAAGGACAAAAAGGGAAGGTGGGAAGGAAGAGGACTCCACTTTCCAATCCTAACTAGATCGTAGATGGCGCGCGTTGCAGCGCCCGTCTATTTTGGCTCTTATAATTACTAGGTATATAAAACAAAAGAAAATACAGTGTTTGGGCTCTTATAATTGTTAGGGATATGACCTAATTTATATACTCTTGTTTTCAGTGTTTTGAACTATTGTACTTTCTTGCAACTTATGGTAGTCCACTCCATTTTCCAAAATAATGATATATAACTGAAGAGAGTAACATATGATTGGGTTCCTAGGTATTGCCTTCATCTTTTTCTCATTGGTCTAATGGACTTGTAGTTGATTCGAGTTTCAGTCTTAAACATGTACGGGTTTTGAATTAAAATGGTCGGTGGATACATGATTGCAACTAATCGTGACATGACTCCTAAAGAAACTCTCTTGCGAAGGCTCAAATAATAAGATCCAAAAATAGCAATGTTGTGGAAAAACAATAGAAATAATTGAGATAGTAAAACCACATCAAGATCAAGCAAGACAAATAATAAATGGTACTGAGGTTAATGAATGGGTAGAACTAAATATATAAATATATACTCAGATAAAATCCTTTAATTTTTGCATTTATCTATATTACGGTTCATGAGAAGAGAATATACACAAAATGGAAACAACAAAATGTACAATTAGATGGAAAATTAAAGAACTAATATTAATGAAGCCAAAAATCTGGGAATATATAAATTCAGCAAGAATCCTATCTTCCAAGATTCTATAAGCTTGTCGCTGGTTTTCTCAGATTAATAACTCGGCTTCACAAGGTTGGCAAGTTCACTAAACTGTTGGTTACAAAGCTAAATGCTCAACAATCAGATGATATAGAGAAATAATATCTAACACCATTAATCTCTTGTAGCCATCAATACCAATACTTCCATATCCATGCACCTACAATTGACGAATAGGAAAATGGTAAGATTAAACTAAAAAAATGATTGAAAGAGGATACACTGCCGAGAATGGAATCAAGGCACAAGCAATACAAGTTTCATGGAAGGTCAGTTGCCCCGAAAATGGAATCTAACCTGTAGCTAGGCTGCGTATGAATTGATGTGACCCAATATCTACACATGCTCCAAAGTGAAGGAGTGCACCTCTGCATTCACAATTTGTTCTTAACAGGCTATGAATGTAACTCTGCAGGAAGAACACGAGTACCCTACAAACATGTGTGAATGCACATGTAGATTTTATGGAAATCAATAGATCAATAACAGAATCAGATAAGCGCATAGTCATCTATTCAAGATTACTTCCAAAAAGTTACTTATATTGCCCGGACATCTGTCGGTGGATCATGGTAAAAATATAGGACTTATAATCATCGCCTGGGGATGTTGAGTACATTAAAATTGTACGCATAAACCGTCAACTATACCACAAATTGAATGTGCTTGTGTTACTGCAAGACAAAAGAAGCTATCGAGAGAATGACAAAATCTATGATGCCATTTGCATACAGAATTACAGACGCACTGAGAGAAATACGGATTTTATAAGAATCTAAAATGCAGCTACCTTGCATACGTTTTTGAGACCTGGATAAGTATACATGCTCCAATGTAAATAATTGTACCTCTCCATCCATCCTTTACTCTTCGCAACCTATGAATGTAAATCTGCAGGAATAACACAAAGTAGCCTGCAAACATGTGTGAATGCAGGTACACAGGGATTATGTAAATCAATAGATCAAGACTAATCAGAGATAAGCACATAGTCCTCTATTCAAGATTCCTTCCTAAAAATACTCATATTGCTCAGACACCCCATCGATCAAGAATATCCAAAGCGATGGATTATAAGAAAAAATCTGACTCGTTCATTTCTTCAGGGCATTTCTTCAAACAGGCGAGAGCCTTGATGTGTGAGTGTACAGAAGAGGAGAGGAGCCAGAAGTGGAGGTGAAATACATGCGGATTCGCGAGGTTGAGATGAATGATCACGGAGGCGGCAAATTCGGCGCTAAAAGACGGGAAGAGAGAGGGTGCACGTGGTGTTGTGTCACTTGCGCTTCGCCTTATTGGGATTTCCCCCATGAAGCAGCAGACTGATGTTGTTGGCCGGAGTAGGCATCACAGGAGTAGATGGGATGATGAATGACGGCGCGAGGAGGAGTTACGGTCCAGAGGGAAGGGATGTGGCAGCGGCAGCTCACCTAGGGTTCGCCTAGGTCATATGAAGAATGGAATTGGAAGGAACCGGGTGCGAGGGATGTGAAGATGACGGCGCATGGTGGCAGCATAGTGGCACAACCGGCGGGGATGTGCCATGGGAGGCAGTGCCGCGATGGCTCCAATGGCGGCGTGAGTTCCCGATTGAGACGGAGAGGAGAGAGGTTGTGGATGGATGCGGGGTTGTTGGCTGAGATGGGCTTCTTCGAGCGAGGCCGAATCATGCGGATGGCCCAGTCAACCAACGCACTCCTTTTTTTCTTCGGGAGCAGCGACCCTCTAGGATAGCCGGCCCACTTGCTGGGAGACGAGGAAATCGGCACGCTAATGAAGATCGGACGGCCAAAAATTGTTAGATCGAGAAATGAACGGCCAAAAATGCAAATCGTTGAGGGAGCACGGATTAGGTGCAGTTTTACTGTCCTAAATGATGATACAGCAAGTCTGCTGCAAAATGCTGTACATCAACATGCATATGGGTAAATATATGTTGAGAGAAGTAGATGTACTTCTGTACTTATTAAATCTTATCATTTGTTGAAGATAAAGAGTGAAAGTCATATATTGTAAATTAATATACAAGCATGTCTTCACATGATTTTTTTTAGTAGGACAAGGTCGATAACAGAATTTTTTTTTGAAGCACATAGATTGATAAGATACACTTTGTATGATGATGCAGCAAGTATGCATCAAAATGCTGAACATCAACATGCATATGAGTACGTGGATATTCTAAGAACAAGTACATGGACTTTAGCGTCGCCTGTATTAAACCTTAGTATCAGGGACTAAATAAAGATGGGAGAAGAAACAGGAGGGGGCCTTAAGGAGCTTACTGTGGTTATGTGAGGTTGGTGAGTACTCCAACAAGGTGAAGAGATGTGTTGAGGCGGCAGAAGTTGCGGTGTGCGATATGCGAGGACTGAAGTCATGGCACCGCCGCCAAGGGTATGTTACACAATGAGTTAATTAAGTAGTATGAAACCAGTCGACCTCACAGAATATCGAAGTTATTAGAATCCTACTTGCTTTTATTCAACCTTTAGTTCTTATGCTTCTGAAGCGAACATACCTGAGGCATACGTTTTATGATAAGTTTCACACGAACATCAGTTCCAGCGCTGGAATCTTAAGGTTAATGATAAGACACAAGGAATCAACTATAGCCATGTTATGCTTCTCACATATAGAAAGTAGACCCTTGAGTACAATGATTCCTATTATGCATTGCATCAAACACATGATGAGCACATTGTTAAAAGAATCAAAGCCTGAATTATTTGCATACAGAATTTATGAGTTAACTGGGAAGAAAGACTTGCCTAGAGCAAAGAACGGAGCACGCACACACACTGTGGCCCGTCTTGTCCACTTTTCATCATGAATGCTCTCTCGGGTCAGTTCAAGGAACATGAAGGTAAGCTTCTCCCTATAATTAACAATCAGATAATTAATAGGAATGAAAGCCATGGCACTACTGCAGCCTGACCATAGCCCTCCCCTAACGAGCTCCTTTCTTATTCCTCAACATCATTATAATCATGATAAATAAAGTTTATGCAGTATGCATGCCATGAATTGAAGAAGAGAACTTAGACGTATACATCGAAGAAGATCAGATAATGAACATGAATGAAAGCCATGGCACTGCTGCAACCTGACCATGGCCTTCCCCTAACGAGCTCCTTTCTTATTCCCCCACATCATTATGTAATCACGATAAATAAAGTTTATGCAGTATGCATGCCATGAATTGAAGAAGAGAACTCAGACGTATACATCGAAGAAGAGATTTAACTCGTCCAACACAAGACTCAAAAAATCTAGAGCACAAGGGGAAAATCCAATAGCATGAAGGAGATGCAATTACGACAGTACTGTCCTCAATGCTGAGGCGCAAGAGAGGCTGAGCGGCACACACATGCACATGCGCGAGGGGCACTCCCATGATGCCGAGGAGCATTGGTCGTAGTCGGCTGCATCAGTGTCGATTGCCTTGCAGCCACAACGACGGCGCTGGCACGAGTTAACCCGAACCCACCGCCCCAACCTTCCTACCACACCGCGGTCCCCGCCCCTCCATCAATGACTCCAGCTTCAACTATTTCCCCACGCCACCAGGAGCGCCTCGCCTTATCTAGATGGGTCAAGACCGTGAAGGGAAGCGGAGGAGGTACCATGGTGCTTATCCAGATCGCCGGGAAGGTGGTGGTTCGCCTTCACTTACCCAGATCGTTGGGAACATGGTGATCCGCGATCGTCGTTCCTGGATGGAGAGTTCCTGGATGGATGGAGTCGGGTGAACGAAGGTGAGGAGTCGTTGTTCCTGGATGAGCTGGCCTACGGGCCGGGAGGCCCAATCAACCACATGGCTCGATTTATGCCCCCGGAGTAGCGTCCACTTAGGACAGCCCGCGAACGCGCATGGAGGAAGATCTGACGGCCAGAAATCACCCAGACGCAAAATCAAACGGCTCAAAAGAATGATAGCTTGAGACGGCTCGCTTTAGGTTCAGTTTTACTGTCCTAAATTGGAGTAGGATTCCTCTTCTCCTCCTAGCCGGCGCACCCTTGGCCCTCAAGGCAAGCCTCCTCCCCCTCCCTCCTATATATAGTGGTGATTTAGGACTGATCTGAGACAACTTTTGCCACGTGTAACTCAGATCTAGACACCATAGTTCTTCCTCTAGATCGTATTTCTGCGGAGCTCGGACGGAGCCCTGCAGGAGTAGATCGTCACCACCACCGGAGCGTTGTCGCGCTGTCGGAGAACCCATCTACTTCTCCGTCTTGCTTGCTGGATCAAGAAGGGCGAGATCATCGTCGAGCTGTATGTGTGCTGAACGCAGAGGTGCCGTCCGTTCGGCACTAGATCGGAACGGATCGTCAGACGGATCGCGGGACGGTTCGTGGGGCTGATCGAGGGACGTGAAGACGTCCCACTATATCAACCGCGTTTCTTAATGCTTCCTGATGTGCCATCTACAAGGGTATGTAGATCCAAATCTCCTCTCATAGATGGACATCACCATGATAGGTCTTCGTGTGCGTAGGAAAATTTTTGTTTCCCATGCAACGTTCCCCAACAATGTGGGACCATTGAGGACTCCAACCACATCATATTCTCGTGCGTATCCGCCCAGTTCCACTGGTCCTGCCTCCGCGAGGCCATTGGTGGTCGTTGGTGTAACACAAACTTCCCTGAACTTTGCACTGAGATCTAGGCCTCCCCCCTTTGGGACACCACGTTAGGTGGTTGGTTATTGGGGTCCTAGCTTGTACGTTGTGGACGGTTCGAAATAAGCTTGTGATTCAGCGTGTTCCTCTTCCCCGTGCGACTGTCACAGTGTTTCAAATGTATGGTTACTTGCATCTCTGATAGCCGCTTAGTCGCATCCAGGACCAGGACGTCGTCAACTCATTCATTGCTGATCTCCGGTCGATGGCACTCCGCTTGGTGCCGCTGCTACCTCCTCCACCACCCGAGCTGGATT
Source organism: Hordeum vulgare subsp. vulgare (assembly GCF_904849725.1). NCBI lineage: Eukaryota > Viridiplantae > Streptophyta > Magnoliopsida > Poales > Poaceae > Hordeum > Hordeum vulgare. The sequence continues at coordinate 661,306,117 of NC_058519.1, read as the reverse complement.
AGTTCCTTTGCGTTGCGGCATGTTCACCTTTGTTTTATCTTTTTAGGGCTTGTTGAGTTGTGCCCTCAATAGAACCCACCCGTACTTTGTGTTGTGTGTGTGTTTGGATTTGGTCTTGTATCGAACCATGTGGCTGTGGTGGTTTCTTTTATCTATAAAACGGAACGAAATCCTTTTTCGGTAATATCTGAGTGCTGCCTTAGAAAAAAAAATAGCGATACAGATAAGGTGTAGAAACAAGTGGGTACGTGGAAATTGAATTTTGGTATATGCATACAAAATACCGTTACCCACTCCCAGAAAAAAAATTGTTACCTGCTAATATGACTAAAACGGCCCAACTACTATAGCACAATTTATACAAACAATACAACATGAAGGCTCTCGCCACACAGGATCATTCATTTGTTTCCGTAAACGCTATGGCCGCTAGGGCAAAGTTCTTCTCCCTTCCAACCTCCACCGGCCAGCCCGTGGATTCTCCTTCCCTCTGCCTGTGGTTCCGACTGTTGGTGGTTGAGAGGGGAATTCCGGTGCCTCACCTTTGGCTAGCAGTTTAGGTTATGTTTTCTTTTGTCCTCTCACGGGCAGCGTTCAAGCGGATGGCAGCACTTTATCTTTGAGTTGGTCTTTTAGGTTCGGATTCTCCTAGAATTCATCCATCAAAATGAAATCGACGGAGCTCCTGGATAGATTCATGTCGTCTCCTTAGGATGGCAATGTTAGAGTTTCTCAACTTGCATGCACAGTGGTGAGATCTGGTATGAGATGCTTCAGATCGATTCAAGAGTTCAATGGTGACGACTACGGCTCCAACGTGCTTGTCCTTAGGGGGACATGCAAGAAGACTTCCAGTTGTCATCGACAAGATCAGGCTAGCTCCCGTATTGGAGCGGTGACAGCGGTATGTGAGCGGCTCGTTCTAGAGGCGGTAGTGGTTGTTTGGTGGGCCATAGGTTTCAATGTACTCCATGCGTTCCTAAATATAAGTCCTTTTAGATGTTTCACTATAAGACTATATACGGATGTATAGACATACTTTAAAATATAGATTCATTCATTTTGTTTCATATATAGTTTTCTAGTGAAATCTCTAAAAAGACTTATATTTAGAAACGGGAGGAGTAATTCTTATTATGTTATGAGTAATTTCTGATATCGATGAAGTTTTATAATAGATTTGGATATTTTTTAAAAATCTGCTGCACAAATTAACATTGAGCATGGCCACATCGACCGTTGAACAAAATTTGATAGAATACCTCGGGTGAAGAAAACTAATACACTTAGCTGCCACTAGTGGAAAACGGGCATTTGGCCTGGACCCTTTAGTCCCGGCCTCCATCTGGGCCGGGACTAAAGGCCCGGTCACGTCGCCCCAAATCGCAATGCCGTCCACGAGGCTTTGGTCCCGGCCCATAAGGAGCCTTTAGTCCCGGTTTGTGTCTCAAACCGGGACTAAAGGGCTACGCGGTGTGCAGCCCGCATGTGCGCCACCTTTAGTCCCGGTTTATGTCTCAAGCCGGGACTAAAGTCCTCTGCCTATATATATTGGCCACAACCCCCCTCTCCCCTCTTCCTTGCATTTTTCTTGGATGGAAGAGTGTGGGTGTGTGCTAGCTCTCCATGTTTCTTGGATGCACTAGAGGTGTTTATTGAAATGTGTGTTAGAGCGATGCCGCTTCAGTTCACCGAACACAACTACGATATGAGATGCCCGAGCCACGCTTAAACCTCTTCCTCTTTATTTCTACTTATTCTAAAAGGTTAGCAACTATATTCCTCGTTTAGACCGTGCGGTACTAATTTTTAGGATCGTGATTGTATTTGATATACTGTCGTATAACACAGATGAGCCATCCATGGATGTACGGTGATCGACGCACAGCTGCTTACAGAGAAGGCGTGCGTTCTTTTCGAGATGCAGCCGATGCGAACAAGCATGGTGGTGGCTATATGTTTTGTCCATGTGTTGAATGTCGGAATGAGAAGGATTACACTTCCTCAAGAGTCATTCAGAGCCACCTGCTTCGGTCCGGTTTTATGTCGGGCTATAATGTTTGGACCAAGCACGGAGAAAGAGGGGTTATGATGGAAGACGACGATGAAGAAGAAGAGAACGATGATAACAACTACCGATCTATGTTCCCTGAGTATGCTGATACCGCAATGGAAGACAATGAGGAAGAAGATCAGGATGCAGAACGGGAACCAGATGAGCCCGCTGATGATCTTGGCCGGGTCATTTCTGATTCACGGCGAGGTTGCGACACAGAAAAGGAGAGGTTGCAGTTCGAGCAGATGTTACAGGACCACAACAAATTGTTGTACCCAACTTGTGAAGATGGCCAGAAGAAGCTGGGTAGCACACTGGAATTGCTGAAGTGGAAGGCAGAGACTGGTGTGACTGACTCGTCATTCGAAAAGTTGCTGGTACTGATGAAGAAGATGCTTCCAAGAAAGAACGAATTGCCCTCCAGCACGTACGAAGCAAAGAAGCTTCTCTGCCCTCTAGGATTAGACGTGCAGAAGATACATGCATGCCGTAATGACTGCATCCACTACCGCGGTGAGAAGTACGAGAATATGGATAAATGCCTGGTATGCACTGCATTGCGGTATAAGATCAGAAAAGATGACCCTGGTGATATTGAGGGCGAGCCACCCAGGAAGAGGGTTCCTGCCAAAGGTGATGTGGTATGCTCCTATAATACCACAGTTGAAATGTCTGTTCAGAAATAAAGATCATGTGAAGTTGTTGCGATGGCACATGGAAGATCGTATGAAAGACGATAAGTTGAGGCACCCCGGTGATGGTCGGCAGTGGAGAAAAATCGAGAGAGAGTTCCCGAGATTTGCAGGTGACGCAAGGAACTTATGGTTTGGTCTGAGTATAGATGGCATGAATCCTTTTGGGGAGCAGAGTTGCAGTCACAACACCTGGCCCGTTACTCTATGTATCTACAACCTTCCTCCTTGGTTGTGCATGAAGCGGAAGTTCATTATGATGGCAGTGCTTATCCAAGGTCCAAAGCAACCCGGCAACGATATTGATGTGTACCTAAGGCCATTAGTTGATGAACTTTTACAGCTGTGGGCCGAACCAGGTGTACGTGTGTGGGACGAGCACAAACAAGAGGAATTTGACCTTCGAGCGTTGCTTTTCGTAACCATCAATGATTCGCCTGCTCTTAGTAACATTTCAGGACAGTCAAACAAGGGATACAATGCATGCACGCACTGTTTGGATCAGACAGAAAGTATATATCTGGACAAATGTAGGAAGAATGTGTACCCGTACAATCGTCATTTTCTTCCGCCCAAGCATCCCTTAAAGAAAAAAGGCAAGCATTTCAATGGCAAGGCAGAACCCCGGGGGAAGCCTGTCATCCGTACTGGTGCTGAAGTATTTGATATGGTCAAAGATTTAAAAGTAATCTTTGGAAAGTGTCCTGGCAGCCAACCTGTTCCTAACGGCCCTGATAAGCGCGTACCCATGTGGAAGAAGAAATCTATATTTTGGGAGCTACCCTACTGGAAAGTCCATGAGGTCCGCTCGGCAATCGACGTGATGCACCTGACAAAGAATCTCTGCGTGAATATTCTAGGCTTCCTGGGCTTGTATGGGAAGTCAAAAGATACACCAGAAGCACGGGAGGACCAGGAACGTCATAAAGGAAGAGATGGCATGCATCCAGGGCAGTTTCAAGGGCGTGCCAGCTACGCTCTTACTAAGGAAGAGAAGGAAATCTTCTTTGAAGTCCTTTTCAGTATCAAGGTCCCGACTGTCTTCTCGTCGAATATAAAGGGAATCCTAAATATGAAAGACAAAAAATTCCAAAACCTAAAGTCTCATGACTACCACGTCCTTATGACGCAATTGCTTCCGGTTGCATTGAGGGGAATTCTACCGGAAAATGTTCGCCTGGCAATTGTGAAGGTATGTGCATTCCTCAATGCAATTTTTCATAAGGTAATCGATCGAGAAAGTCTATCAGGGTTACAGATTGATGTGGTCCAATGTCTGGTCAGCTTTGAGTTGTTGTTCCCGCCATCCTTCTTCAATATAATGACACACCTCCTAGTTCACTGTCACGCCCAAGATGCGACCCTATCCTCAATTTGGCACGAAGGCCTCGTCAGGGATAGAAGTGCATCTCGTCATGTCGCAAGAATGGATATCGTTACAAGTACATGTACTAAAAAGAAGAGGTATATAATAGAATTGGCTTACACTCGCCACAAGCTACGACAGAGTCACATCAGTACATTACATAATCATCAAGAGTAAGAGCAGGGTCCGACTACGGACGAAAACAAACGAGAAAAATAAGAACGACGTCCATCCTTGCTATCCCAGGCTGCCGGCCTGGAACCCATCCTAGATCGATGAAGAAGAAGAAGAAGAAGCAACTCCAAATGAACAATCAATGCGCTCGCATCAAGTGATCTTTACCTGTACCTGCAACTGGTGTTGTAGTAATCCGTGAGCCACAGGGGACTCGGCAATCTCATTTCCAAAGGTACCAAGACTAGCAAAGCTTAATGGGTGAGGTAAGGTTAAGTGGTGAGGTTGCAGCAGCGGCTAAGCATATATTAGGTGGCTACACTTACGAGTACCAGAAATAAGAGGGGGAAGATCTACGCATAGCGGACGTGAACTACTGTTGATCAAATAAATGATCCTGAACACCTACCTACGTCAGACATAACCCCACCGTGTCCTCGATCGGAGAAGGAACTCACGAAAGAGACAGTCACGGTTACGCACACAGTTGGCAAGTTTAATTAAGTTAACTTTAAGTTATCAAGAACCAGTGTTAAACAAAGTTTCCACGTTGCCACATAACCGCGGGCACGGCTTTCTGAAAAGATTTAACCCTGCACGGGTGCTCCAACTAGTCCATCACAAATTACCACAAGCCGCATAGAAATCCTCAATCACGAAGCTCGCGATCTCGTAGGAATCCCTAGTGGAAAACCTCAACTCTGAGATTACCCAAAGCATCACCGGAATCCCTATGCACAAGATATTTCGTCAAAGGTAAAACTAATCCAGCAAGGCCGCCCGACATGTCGACGATCCCAATAGGAGCCGCGTATCTCGTTCTCAGGACACGGCGGATGGGTCACACTAGGAGAACCAAACCTCGGGTTGCCCCACGGTGGCCCCGTAGTCTGCCAGTTTGGACCATCACTCATGAGGAGCACTGGCCTGGGGGTTGATTCAATTTCCTTGGGTGCCGGCAGGTCCCTATGCATTATTATTAGGTTATTAGGCAAATGTAGTACCAAAGTTGGGCCTTGCCAGACCAGTCTTAATCAAAAACGAATTATCAAGGGGGTCCCCATAACAACCCCGATCATGTTAGGAGCGCTCAATTATGGAACATAACATCGGTAGCCAAAACTAAGGGGGGCAAAGGTGGAACAAAACACCAGGATAGAAAAGGCCGAGCCTTCCACCTTTTACCAAGTATATAGGTGCATTAAATTAAATAGCATTTAAATATGGTGATATAACAAGGAACCCATGCTTTCACATGGAAGCATCTGCACCTGCAACTAGCAACGCTAACAACATGGTTAAGCAAACAGTAACATAGCCAATCAGTGGTTTGCTAGGTCGAACAGGTTGAAGGTAATCATGGCATTGTTGAGAGGCTGATGTTTAACAGGTGGTAGGCTATGAGACATAATCGATAGAAGCAATAAAACTAGCATGGCAATGATAGTAATGGTATCTGGGGAAATGGTCATCTTGCCTGAGATCCCGCTTGCCAATTCACACAATCAAACACTACACATTAAGTGAAGTTAAATATGCAACGAGTTGCATATTGACGAAACTCCACGTTAATTATTTAGTTATATCCCGATTAGGTACATGCCAATATTAAATATGGTTAAACATGGAAAGAGGTGAAGCGTAATTAATCTACCTATCTAGGCATTTTAAATGAGGTCGGAAATGACATATAGCACCTCCGAGACGACCTCACATGTTAATTACAATTCTGTCCAGATCTGAACTAACACATTTCATTAGTTGTTAAACAGAAAAACAAATAGGTTCACGTGATTCTACGCGTCAAGGCAAGCAATCTATACGTAGAGAACATCTCCAACGGAGCTACGGATCAAAAGATACAAGCACCGCAAGATATGATGGCATGAGTGCAATATGTGTGCAACGACGGTCACGAGCACTTCAAAACAAACAATCAGCAAGAGGAAGTGAAACTACACGAGATTCTAAGCAATTTTCATGTAGGACACGATCAAATCGGAGCTACGGTTCAACAATTATGAGCAAAACAAGAATTCACTACAATCTGCCAAAATCAGCCACATAGCATCTTCTACGCCCCACAACTACGGGCTACACAACTCCGATAAACTCAAGCAAGGCATGACATGAAAGAGGGCAAGAAGCACTACTACAAACAACTAACAACAACTAGCATGGCATCATGGATCACTAGGAAAAGAAGACATAAAATGGCATCTCACACACTATTTCAGACTTAGTGAAAATTACACATCATGAAAGTGTAGTTTTCGATCTGAAGCAATATTGACAGCAGCAAAACCTATAGCTACAGGACTCCAAATGGCATAGAAATTTACATCATGCTAGAGAAACATAAGGGCTACAACTAACTCCATTGGGCCAACCTCAAAAGAGCTACAGATCACAAGATACAAGCAAGACAAGACAGCAACAAAATATAACAGATTTCAGACTTGGAAATATTTCAGCTCCTCCAAATCAGCACTATTTCTAGCAACTTGAGAGCAATCAAACCACACCTAAACATGCATTTCTATTGCAACCAAAAATACCAGAGGCTAGACAAAACATCCAAGATCAACTCTCTAGTTGACAACTAATTCAAACGAAGCACGGAATAAATCCTACGAATTAAACGAAAGGACATCACGGCAAAATATCGCACGAACTAACTAACTCGAAAGCTAAAACTAATTGCACAGAAAAATCCAATGGATTTTTCTACCCCGGAATCATATAAAATATGTGGGGTTGCACAAAAAAAATAAAGCCACACATAAATGCGGGAAAATAACCTATATACGGGAAAATAAACTAGCGGCAAAACCCTACATGTAAAAATACAAATGACCGCTCTAAAATACATGGAAAATTAGTTCCTAAAACATGGGCATTTCTATTACGGCATACGAGAAATCCGGACTTGCGCAAAAATTAAATACGGGACGTATCCTATTGAAACATCACGTAACCCTAGGCAGATGGCGGCTCAAACGTCGTCAGACAATTATGCATGTTTTAAATTCGTATTCTACACGCAAAACTAACACAAAACCATATAAAATACGCCTCGTTCCGACTTACTGATAAAAAGTTACGGGCATTTTAATATCGTCATATCTCTGGAATTTATTATAATTCTAAAACTAACAAAAAAAGGCTATTGGGCTGCACAGGGCGGCGCAGGTTAAAACCTAGCGCCTAGTGCACGTTATAGGCTACAGAGGGGGGCCTCACCTTTGCGGGCTTGGCCCAGGCGAAGGAGAGAGGGTCCGGCCGAGGCACTCGGGCCGGCTTGGGGGCGATGGCCCGCTGGCGAAGAAGCCTGGGCCGACTTGGCGCTCTGGGCCGCGGCTGTTGGCGGATCAGGGAAGACCGAGCGCAGGTCAACGCCCTCGTCGTGCTCCTCGCGCCGAGCTGCCAGCAGCCATGGAGGCGGCGGCCGGTGGCAGGGGCGGCCGGGAAGGGGTGGATCCGGGAGGATCTGGGGCCTCCTGTCCCATTCCGGTCGGTGGCAGCCCGAGCCGGTGGGAAACGACATGGCGGCGGCGGCTGGCGAGCCGAGGTGGAGGCGGAGGCGAGGCACCGCATGGTGGCGCTGCAGGCGGCGAACGGTGGCGAGGGCAGCAGCGATCTCCGGCGAGGGCGAGCTGGCCGGCTCCTCCGAGCGACGGGAGGTTGCGCGGGGCGCCACAGGAGGCAGGGAGGAGCTCGGGCCTGCTGGTGCTCGGCCAGGCGGCGGCGCTCGCCAGATGGGCCCGAGAGGGCCCGATCCGGGCTGAGGCGGGCCGGTGGCTGCGCAGAGGAGGGAGGGAGGAGAGAGAGAGTGGGAGAGGCTAGGGTTAGGGGCGCGGATTTCAAAGCACGGGGGTTGGGTGTCGAAATAATAGGGGGATCTATATATAGACAAACGGGGGGCTAGGGTTATCCGATTCCGGCCCCGTTTTCGCCCACGCCATCGTAAGCGAACGAACTCGCCCGCGGGGTCGGCTAAATAACTGCGTAGAGTAGGCTAGCCGGGGAAGAGAGGGAAGCGGTGCGGCACGGCAACGAATTTTAAAACACCGACAGACGTCCGACGGTAGACCGAATACGATGCCGCTACGGTCGACCGTTCGGATAGCAGACGGTCTCCGATTGCGACGAAACTTGACAGGCGGCCTAGCCATATTAAAATAACACCGCACGTCAAATCTCACCCCAATCAGAGAAAGTTTTACGCACACTTTAAAAACAGGGTTTCGACGGTGCCGCGGGCGCGTGCGAGTGCGGTCGGACTCAGAACGGACAACGACGAGAACCGGAAACTACTAGCGGATGCAAGTTTCGAAAACTGGCGGCAACGGGATGTCGATGCAATGCTGATGATGCACATGATGCGATGATGATGCGACAAATGAAAATACCCACACGACAAAAACGGAAAGAAAGGGGAATCTTCTGGAACGTCGGCATCGGGCTGTCACAACTCTCCTACACTACAAGAGGATCTCGCCCCGAGATCCAAGAATGAACGGGGAAGAGGATGAGAAAGGAAGAGGTAAAACTTTGTCGCTTCTTTGACAAACGAGTGAAACCAACGATCCTTGAAGGTTGCAAAGAGATGAGGAATGATATGGGAAAGAAGAAGGAATTCACGGAAAATTTCGGCGGCACTTTGGTAGGAAAATGCGACAAAAAATTTGATAAGAAGAGAGAATTAGACAATATACATGACAAACAACTAAATAGAACAAGGGAACACCATGATCTTGATAGAACAACATAATAGACCCAAAAGAGCAACATCACAAAGCCTCCGGAACAAAAGAAATAGGAATTAGCTTATACGGAAGAAGAGAATGAAGAAAAGAATGACAACTATCATGACAAAAGAATTGAAGAGCCTCCGGACAGAGAATTGACGTAGTAGTTGGAAAATCAACATCGAGGAACAAGATAGTAGTGGGTTTATGAAAACCATCTCACATTTAGGAGGTGACAACCACCCACTAAAAGAAACAATGAATGATTGGGAGAAACAAGATATGAACAATTCCTTACACCAAGAGGATACATTGAGAACTTGGATTAATGACAAGCACCATGATAGCAACAATCCATAGGAAAAGCTTTAAGTGAAATCCAAACCAAGATAGCTCAATGAAGAAATCATGGGTTGCCAATATCTCAAGATCATAGAATTGGTGGTTTTAATTATCTCATACTTGAAAGGAAGTCTCTTCGAGTCTCCTACACTAACTAGAATGCTATAATACCACCTCGAAGGATAAGGAAGAACAATTGCACATATAAATAACAGAGAAAGGATACTTGAGGTTCTCCAACAAGAATCTTGAAGAACACTTGATAATGGATTGAAACCTTGATGAACCACCAAGAAGGACCTCCGTATACAAATGAACGATGCAAAGATATGAAGGTAGAAAAGAATATGATTATGACCTGCCAAGATTTAGATGTAGCCTCACAAGGAGATACTTAATAGGACTTGGACTCCAGAAAAGAAAGATAAGCACACGAGACACGAAATGATATCATGAGCCCTCCGTAAGAAGAATTCAAAATACTACAAACAAGAATAAGAATTATGTTATGCTTATCCTTCATCAAGTTTAATTGATGACAAGCAACGGATTTAGCATACAGCTTATTCCTCTTGAAAGAGTCTTGAAGAGAGAGAGATAAGAACCACTTGATGCATAATTGAAGGAAGCACCGGTAAGAATTCACAATTGAATGGGAACACCACGAATCAATGGAGATACATGAGAATGAAGAGATCATGAGCCACCTGAGAGAAAACTTGAACAAGGCACAGGATAATCGAGAGACGAACGAAGAGACAACAATTGAGAAGAATCGAGGATGAAAGCTGAAAGTTGAGAACGAAGAATCTTCTGAAATGATGGCCTTTGGAGGATCGAGAAATGAACACAACTCAGAAATGCACCGGATGGCAAGAAATAGATTCTCATGATTGACAACAATTAAGAAGATGGCACCAAGCTGAAATGATGAATCTCCAAGCGAATGAACCAAGATTGAGAGAAACACTCCTTCGACTCTGCAAGCTGAGAATGAAGACGAGGAACAACACCAAGAATAGCTGAGACACTCCGGAATAAAGAAGAATGAAAGGTTGAGCCAATATAAGAATTACTCAAATAGAACTTGGATAAAGAATATGACTGATGAAATTCATACTTACGTCATAGTTGAAAAGATTTAGAGATCTCTGGAAAAATAGAAGAGACATATAAGATCCTGGGAAAAACCTGTGGGTTATGGGCCCACTCAAAGAAACCACCATTGAAAAGATTGCTAGAACGAGAGATATTGCACCGGTACAAGAAAACTAGGTGAGGTTAGCACCTCGAAATAACTGAACGATTGAAAACCAGAACTACTGAAATATATTTAACACTCCGGATAGAAAAGAGATGAATAAACAAGATAGGCTGATAAAAATCTCCTACATAGGAAAGAATTACAAGAATGAATAGGATATGATGAACACGGACAACTGAATTGAATTCACCGGAAAAGATAAAGACTGAATAAAGATGAACACGAAGCTCCTGAGAATCTTCACAAGCATCACCGGTTACGAAAGAAAGAAGAGATAGTGGAAGCCTCACTGAAATGAAATGCAGTTGGATGAAATCCAATCACTGAAAAAAAGGGCGGGAGGGCTGGGAAAACAAAGACAACTTGGGACGGATGAGATGAACTCCGGAATAAAATGAGAGAATGATTTTGCAAAAATTGGAGAGGATTGAATCCACTTGGAGAGAAACACACCGGTTGAAAAGAATTGATACGATGACTCCGGTTAACAAGAATTGATATGACAATTGAATGAACAAAAGAATTTGCATTCTCACATAAAAATATGAGAACACCTCTTAGGAAAGATCTGAAATCACCACTTGACATCGAAGCAACACAAATTAACATATTCCAACAAAACAAATAGTGAGGCTTACAATTAGCCAGAACAAACTCATGAGAAAGATTTCGTCCGATATTTTCGTGGACAGGAATCCACTAGATGTCGAACCCCAACCTAACATCATGCATTTGTTGGAAGATTGTCCTATAAGCAACTACTAGAATTTCTGGTCATGCAATCTGGTACACGGATACAAGGAGTATTTCACACAACTCCTATACTAACCCGTCACCTGTATCACATCCGTCAACACACAACCAGAATCTCGGACCTTCATCTACAACAGACACTCGTGATCACAACGATACAAAGTATGGCAGTACCCCCGAACAATCTGCACCAGTACTGGGGACATCGGGGTTATCTTGCCACTACTAGTATTGAAGCAATTACGAACATCCTTTGTTCTGAGATACTCAGAAACCTGAATGATAACGATGTGCTCGAGAATCCCCTGGAGCTCAACTCCCCTGAAACTTAAAGCAGATAGGAGGCACCAAGACAGAACTCCATCACATCGGCATCATATAGATCTCAAAAATATCCGCGTGATCCTAAAAAAATTTTGAGTGAGAAGAGGAGTATAATTAAATTATTACGTCAAGTTTCCTCACCAGAGCATAGAAGAGGAGAAAAAGAATCCTACTCTCCGATATATAACTATACTCAAAGCAGTTTTTCACTAGACTCGACTCGGGCAAGTTCGATCAATCAAGGGGCTCCTAGGTCGGTACTGCTCTGATACCAACTTGTCACGCCCAAGATGCGACCCTATCCTCAATTTGGCACGAAGGCCTCGTCAGGGATAGAAGCGCATCTCGTCGTGTCGCAAGAATGGATATCGTTACAAGTACATGTACTGAAAAGAAGAGGTATATAATAGAATTGGCTTACACTCGCCACAAGCTACGTCAGAGTCACATCAGTACATTACATAATCATCAAGAGTAAGAGCAGGGTCCGACTACGGACGAAAACAAAGAGAAAAATAAGAACGACGTCCATCCTTGCTATCCCAGGTTGCCGGCCTGGAACCCATCCTAGATCGATGATGATGAAGAAGAAGAAGCAACTCCAAATGAACAATCAACGCGCTCGCGTCAAGTGATCTTTACCTGTACCTGCAACTGGTGCTGTAGTAATCCGTGAGCCACAGGGGACTCAGCAATCTCATTTCCAAAGGTATCAAGACTAGCAAAGCTTAATGGGTGAGGTAAGGTTAAGTGGTGAAGTTGCAGCAGAGGCTAAGCATATATTAGGTGGCTACACTTACGAGTACCAGAAATAAGAGGGGGAAGATCTACGCATAGCGGACGTGAACTACTGTTGATCAAATAAATGATCTTGAGCACCTACCTACGTCATACATAACCCCACCGTGTCCTCGATCGGAGAAGGAACTCACGAAAGAGACAGTCACGGTTACGCACACAGTTGGCAAGTTTCAATTAAGTTAACTTCAAGTTATCTAGAACCCGTGTTAAACAATGTTTCCACGTTGCCACATAACCGTGGGCACGGCTTTCCGAAAAGATTTAACCCTGCAGGGGTGCTCCAACTAGTCCATCACAAATTACCACAAGCCGCATAGAAATCCTCAATCACGAAGCTCGCGATCTCGTAGGAATCCCTAGTGGAAAACCTCAACTCTCAGATTACCCAAAGCATCACCGGAATCCCGATGCACAAGATATTTCGTCAAAGGTAAATCTAATCCAGCAAGGCCGCCCGACGTGTCGACGATCCCGATAGGAGCCGCGTATCTCGCTCTCAGGACACGGCGGATGGGTCACACTAGGAGAACCAAACCTCGGGTTGCCCCGCGGTGGCCCCATAGTCTGCCAGTTTGGACCAACACTCATGAGGAGCACTGGCCCGGGGGTTGATTAAATTTCCTCGGGTGCCGGCAGGTCCCTATGCATTATTATTAGGTTATTAGGCAAATGTAGTACCAAAGTTGGGCCTTGCCAGACCAGTCTTAATCTAAAATGAATTATCAAGGGGGTCCCCATAACAACCCCGATCGTGTTAGGAGCGCTCAATTATGGAACATAACACCGGTAGCCGAAACTAAGGAGGCAAAGGTGGAACAAAACACCAGGCTAGAAAAGGCCGAGCCTTCAACCTTTTACCAAGTATATAGGTGCATTAAATTAAATAGCATTCAAATATGGTGATATAACAAGGAACCCATGCTTTCACATGGAAGCATCTGCACCTGCAACTAGCAACGCTAACAACATGGTTAAGCAAGCAGTAACATAGCCAATCAGTGGTTTGCTAGGTCGAACAGGTTGAAGGTAATCATGGCATTGTTGAGAGGCTGATGTTTAACAGGTGGTAGGCTACGAGACATAATCGATAGAAGCGATAAAACTAGCATGGCAATGATAGTAATGGTATCTGGGGAAATGGTCATCTTGCCTGAGATCCCGCTTGGAAGAAGAATGTCTCCGTGAAGCAGACGAACCGACGTAGTCGAACGGGTCCTCACATCCAACACGCTTGCGGAAATCTATCGAGACGGGGAAAACCGGAAACAAGCATCAACACACGGTATTCACCACACGATGCACAACACATATGATGCATGAGCAGCTGAAAACAAACAAGACACGGCATGACAATTCACACAATCAAACACTACACGTTAGGTGAAGTTCAATATGCAATGAGTTGCATATTGACGAAACTCCACGTTAATTATTTAGTTATATCCCGATTAGGTACACGCCAATATTAAATATGGTTAAACATGGCAAGAGATGAAGCGTAATTAATCTACATATCTAGGCATTTTAAATGAGGTCGGAAATGACATATAGCACCTCCGAGACGACCTCACATGTTAATTACATTTCTGTCCAGATCTGAACTAACACATTTAATTAGTTATTAAACAGCAAAACAAATAGGTTCACGTGATACTACGCATCAAGGCAAGCAATCTACACGTAGAGAACATCTCCAACGGAGCTACGGATCAAAAGATACAAGCACCGCAGGAAATGATGGCATGAATGCAATATGTGTGCAACGATGGTCACGAGCACTTCAAAACATACAACCAGCAAGAGGAAATGAAACTACACAAGATTCTAAGCAAGTTTCATGTAGGACACGATCAAATCGGAGCTACGGTTCAACAACTACGAGCAAAGCAAGAATTCACTACAATCTGCCAAAATCAGCCCCATAGCATCTTCTACGCCCCACAACTACGGGCTACACAACTCCGATAAACTCAAGCAAGGCATGACACGAAAGAGGGCAAGAAGCACTACTACAAACAACTAACAACAACTATCATGGCATCATGGATCACCAGGGAAAGAAGAAATAAAATGGCATCTCACACACTATTTCAGACTTAGTGAAAATTACACCTCATGAAAGTGTAGTTTTCGATCTGAAGCAATATTGACAGCAGCAAAACCTATAGTTACAGGACTCCAAATGGCATAAACATTTCAGCATGCTAGAGAAACATAAGGGCTACAACTAACTCCATTGGACCAACCTCAAAAGAGCTACAGATCACAAGATACAAGCAAGCCAAGACAGCAACAAAATATAACAGATTCCAGACATGGAAATATTTCAGCTCCTCCAAATCAGCACTATTTCTAGCAACTTGAGAGCAATCAAACCACACCTAAACATGAATTTCTATTGCAACCAAAAATACCAGAGGCTAGACCAGACATCCAAGATCAACTCTCTAGTTGACAACTAATTCAAACGAAGCACGGAATAAATCCTACGAATTAAACGAAAGGACATCACGGCAAAATATCGCGCGAACTAACTTACTCGAAAGCTAAAATTAATTGCACAGAAAATCCAATGGATTTTTCTACCCCGGAAACATATAAAATATGTGGGGTTGCACAACAAAAATAAAGCCACACATAAATGCGGGAAAATAAACTAGCGGCAAAACCCTTCGCGTAAAAATACAAATGACCGCTCTAAAATACATGGAAATTAGTTCCTAAAACATGGGCATTTCTATTACGGCAAATGAGCAATCCGGACTTGCGCAAAAATTAAATACGGGACGTATCCTATTGAAACAGCACGTAACCCTAGGCATATGGCGGCTCAAACGTCGTCAGACAATTATGCATGTTTTAAATTCGTATTCTACACGCAAAACTAACACAAAACCATATAAAATACACCTCGTTCCGACTTACAGATAAAAAGTTACGAGCATTTTAATATCGTCATATCTGTGGAATTTATTATAATTCTAAAACTAACAAAAAAGCGCTATTGGGCTGCACAGGGCGGCGCAGGTTAAAACCTAGCGCCTAGTGCGCGTTATAGGCTACAAAGGGGGGGCCTCACCTTTCCGGGCTTGGCCTAGGCGGAGGAGAGGGTCCGTCCGAGGCACTCGGGCCGGCTTGGGGGCGATGGCCCGCTGGCGAAGAAGCCTGGGCCGACTTGGCGCTCTGGGCCGCGGCTGTTGGCGGATCAGGGAAGACCGAGCGCAGGTCAACGCCCTCGTCGTGCTCCTCGCGCCGTGCTGCCAGCAGCCATGGAGGCGGCGGCCGGTGGCGGGGGCGGCCGGGAAGGCGCGGAGGCGGCCGGGAAGGGGTGGATCCGGGAGGATCCGGGGCCTCCGGTCCCATTCCGGCCGGTGGCAGCCCGAGCCGGTGGGAAACGACATGGCGGCGGCGGATGGCGAGCCGAGGTGGAGGCGGGGGCGAGGCACCGCGTGGCGGCGCTGCAGGCGGCGAACGGCGGCGAGGGCAACGGCGATCTCCGGCGAGGGCGAGCTGGCCGGCTCCTCCGAGCGACGGGAGGTTGCGCGGGGCGCCACGGGAGGCAGGGAGGAGCTCGGGCCTGTTGGTTCTCGGCCAGGCTGCGGCGCTCGCCAGATGGGCCCGAGAGGGCCCGATCCGTGCTGAGGCGGGCCGGCGGCTGCGCAGAGGTTTATCTGAATCCGGCCCCGTTTTCACCCACGCCATCGTAAACGAACGAACTCGACCGCGGGGTCGGCTAAATGACCGCGTAGAGTAGGCTAGTCGGGGAAGAGAGGGAAGCGGTGCGGCGCGGCAACGAATTTTAAAACACTGACAGACGTCCGACGGTAGACCGAATACGGTGCCGCTACGGTCGACCGTTCGGGTACCAGACGGTCTCCGATTGCGACGAAACTTGACAGGCGGCCTAGCTATATTAAAATAACACCGCACGTCAAATCTCACCCCAATCAGAGATAGTTTTATGCACACTTTAAAAACAGGGTTTCGACGGTGCAGCGGGCGCGTGCGAGCCCGATCGGACTCAGAACGGACAACGACGAGAACCGGCAACTACTAGCGGATGCAACTTTCGAAAACTGGCGGCAACGGGATGCCGATGCAATGCTGATGATGCACATGATGCGATGATGATGCGACAAATGAAAATACCCACACGACGAAAACGGAAAGAAAGGGGAATCTTCTGGAACGTCGGCATCGGGCTGTCACATTCACCTAGTCAAAGAGATTCGAATTCTCGGTCCTATCTTTCTACACAATATGTTCCCCTTAGAGAGGTTCGTGGGAGTCTTAAAGAAATATGTCCGTAACCGTGCTAGGCCAGAAGAAAGCATCTCCAAGGGCTATGGAACAGAGGAGGTCTTTGAGTTTTCTGTGGACTTTCTTCCTGACCTTAAGCCGATTGGTGTTCCTGAATCTCGGTATGAGGGTAGGCTGACAGGAAAAGGCACACTAGGAAGGAAAGCAAAAGTATGTATGGACGGGCATTCTTTCTCTCAAGCACACTACACAGTTCTACACAATTCCACCATGGTGGCTCCGTATATCGTGAGACACAAGAATATTCTACGCTCCGAAAACCCGTGGAAGGCTGACTCTTGGATTAAAGGGGAACACGAGAAGACTTTCGGCAGTTGGTTGCAGACACATCTCATGAATGAAGACACCATTGGAGATCAGCTATACTGTTTGGCCAGGCCACCATCTTCGACTACATGTACTTTCCAAGGGTATGAGATAAATGGGAATACATTTTACACGGTTGCCCAAGATAAAAAGAGCACCAACCAAAATAGTGGTGTCCGCTTTGATGCAAAAGACGAGAATGGGCACTGTTTGGAAACATATTACGGGTACATAGAGGAGATATGGGAACTTGACTATGGACCTACTTTTAAGAACCCTTTGTTTCGGTGCAAATGGGTGAAGCTGACAGGAGGCGGGGTAGTTGTAGACCAAAAGTACGGCATGACAACAGTAGATCTCAACAATCTTGCGTACACGGATGAACCATTTGTCCTCGCCAATGATGTCGCTCAGGTTTTCTATGTGAAGGACATGTCTACAAAAACGAGAAAAAGAAATCAGCAAAAGAAGATAGCGTCCGATGAGCCAAAACGCCACATAGTTCTTTCAGGGAAAAGAAACATCGTGGGAGTAGATGACAAGACAAACATGTCAGTAGATTATAATAAGTTTCATGAAATTCCGCCCTTCAAAGTGAAAACTGACCCAAGCATCCTACTGAATGATGAAGATTCTCCATGTCTACGACCCAGAAGAAAACAGAAATAATAGATAGGAATATTGGTGCAATAATGTAATAATGTATTAAACCTTTTATGTAATGCATGTATGGAATGTACTAAACCTTTTAGTTTTGAATTATTTATTCAATTTCAAACACTTTTCATTATCATAGTTTTGTCAAATTCTCAAATATGCAAAAAGAATTTTAATAAAAATAGTTTTTAATTGAAAATAACAAAATATTTAATAGTTTGGATAGTCAAGATAATTAATTTTGAAAATAGAAAATAGTTTTGAATTATTTATTCAATTTCAAACACTTTTCATTTTCATAGTTTTGTCAAATTCTCAAATATGCAAAAAGAATTTTAATAAACATAGTTTTTAATTGAAAATAACAAAATAGTTAATAGTTTGGATAGTCAAAATAATTAATTTTGAAAATAAAAAATAGTTGTGAATTATTTATTCAATTTCAAACAGTTTTCATTTTCATAGTTTTGTCAAATTCTCATATATGCAAAAGGAATTTTAATAAACATAGTTTTTAATTGAAAATAACAAAATAGTTAATAGTTTGGATAGTCAAAATAATTAATTTTGAAAATATAAAATAGATTTGAATTATTTATTCAATTTCAAACACTTTTCATTTTCATAGTTTTGTCAAATTCTCAAATATGCAGAAAGAATTTTAATAAACATAGTTTTTAATTGAAAATACCAAAATAGTTAATAGTTTGGATAGTCAAAATAATTAATTTTGAAAATAGAAAATAGTTTTGAATTATTTATTCAATTTCAAACACTTTTCATTTTCATAGTTTTGTCAAATTCTCAAATATGCAAAAAGAATTTTAATAAACATAGTTTTTAATTGAAAATAACAAAATAGTTAATAGAAATAATTAAATGCACGAAAAATACCAAATGAAGTAAATTGTTGAAAATTTGTGATGTGCCTTTGAATGGTGCATTTTGAACACACAAAAAGTATGGAATTGAAATAAGTTCAAAAAAATGAAATCCCTTTGTAACATATGAGTTCTTGTTCAAAATCGTGATACTTCGAGAGAGATTGTCTGTTTTGTATACGAAGTGCATCCAGTTTTTGTCGTAACCCTCTCAACTTTTTAGCACATGTTGTGTGGGTGAAATGATGATACCATGCCAACTTTCAACATTTTCATATTTCATTTGTAGTGCTTCTCAATTTTAGGGTCAACTAGCTCAAAAAAATAATTAAATGCACGAAAAATACCAAATGAAGTCAGAAGTTGTTGAAAATTTGTGATGTGCCTTTGAATGGTGCATTTTGAACACACAAAAAGTATGGAGTTCAAATAAGTTCAAAAAAATGAAATCCCTCTGTAACAGATGAGTTCTCGTTCGAAACCCTCATACTTCGAGAGAGATTGTCCGTGTTGTACACGAAGTGCATCCAGTTTTTGTCGTAACCCTCTCAACTTTTTAGCACATGCTTTGTGGGTGAAATGATGATACCATGCCAAGTTTCAGCATTTTCAGATTTCATTTGTTGTGCTTATCAATTTGAGGACCAATTAGCTAAAAACAAGTAAATGTACGAAAAATACCAAATGAAGTCGGAAATTGTTGAAAATTTGTGATGTGCCTTTGAATGGTGCATTTTGAACACACAAAAAGTATGGAGTTGAAATAAGTTCAAAAAAATGAAATCCCTTTGTAACCGATGAGTTCTCGTTCGAAACCGTGATACTTCGAGAGAGATTGTCCGTTTTGTACACTAAGTGCATCTAGTTTTTGTCGTAACCCTCTCAACTTTTTAGCACATGCTGTGTGGGTGAAATGATGATACCATGCCAACTTTCAACATTTTCAGATTTCATTTGTAGTGCTTCTCAATTTTAGGGTCAACTAGCTGAAAATAATAATTAAATGCACGAAAAATACCAAATGAAGTCCGAAATTGTTAAAATTTTGTGATGTGCCTTTGAATGGTGCATTTTGAACACACAAAATGTATGGAGTTCAAATAAGTACAAAAAATGAAATCACTTTGTAATAGATGAGTTCTCGTTCGAAACTTTGATACTTCGAGAGAGATTGTCCGTTTTGTACACGAAGTGCATCCAGTTTTTGCCGTAACCCTCTCAACTTTCTAGAACATGTTATGTGGGTGAAAATGATGATACCATGCCAACTTTCAACATTTTCAGAGTTCATTTGTAGCGCTTTTCAATTTCAGGATCAATTAGCTAAAAATAAGTAAATTCACGAAAAATATCGAATGAAGTCGGAAATTGTTGAAAATTTGTGATGTGCCTTTGAATGGTGCATTTTGAACACACAAAAAGTATGGAGTTGAAATAAGTTCAAAAAATGAAATCCCTTTGTAACAGATGAGTTCTCGTTCGAAACTGTGATACTTCGAGAGAGATTGTCCGTTTTGTACACGAAGTGCATCTAGTTTTTGTCGTAACCCTCTCAACTTTTTAGCACATGTTGTGTGGGTGAAATTATGATACCATGCCAACTTTCAACATTTTCAGATTTCATTTGTAGTGCTTCTCAATTTTAGGGTCAACTAGCTCAAAAAAATAATTAAATGCACGAAAAATACCAAATGAAGTCAGAAATTGTTGAAATTTTGTGATGTGCCTTTGAATGGTGCTTTTTCAACACACAAAATGTATGGAGTTCAAATAAGTACAAAAAATGAAATCCCTTTGTAACAGATGAGTTCTCGTTCGAAACTTTGATACTTCGAGAGAGATTGTCCGTTTTGTACACGAAGTGCATCCAGTTTTTGCCGTAACCCTCTCAACTTTCTAGCACATGTTATGTGGGTGAAAATGATGATACCATGCCAACTTTCAACATTTTTAGAGTTCATTTGTAGTGCTTTTCAATTTCAGGGTCAACTAGCTCAAAAAAAATAAGTAAATTCCCGAAAAATATCAAATGAAGTCAGAAATTTCATAAAGTTTTTTTGTTAAAATACTTAATAGAAAACAAAACAAAAAGAGTCAACTAAAAATAATCAACTAAAATATTAACTAAAATGAATGAATTAAAAATAATTAACTAAAATTATCAAAGTGCTTATTTGTTGGAAAGAATCAAGTAAAACATTAACTAGAAAGAAACAGAAAAAGATCAACTCAATAGAAAACTAAAATAGAAGAGAGAAAAAATATTTAATAGCAAAGAATTAAAATATAAACTAGGACTAAAAATTATTAAAGTAAAAAAAATGTCGCCTATTGGGCCATCACGGGCTGCATACGACTAGAAACCCTACCCGACAGGTGGGCCAGGATGCAGGCTCGCCGGCCCAATAGGCCCAACATGCAGTGAGAGGAGAGTTAGGCCCATAGGCCTGCAATAGAGAGAAGCTCAATTGAGCAAGGCCCGGTAGTGCTTATAAAGCACTGCCAGCGCCCCTCGCTAGGCGAGGTGGGACTAAAGGTTGCCCTGCGTCGCACCAGAGCCAACCCACGTCTTTAGTCCCGGATCGGGGCTCAAACCGGGACTAAAGACGCCCTTTAGTCCCGGGTGCAGCCACGACCCGGGACTAAAGCCCCTCGTTTCCCGCCTCCTCGCCTGCCAAAAAGGGGTCTTTAGTCCCGGTTCGGGGCTCGAACCGGGACTGAAGACCACCTTTAGTCCCGGGTGGAGCCACGACCCGGGACTAAAGCCCCTCGTTTCCCGCCTCCTCGCCTGCCGAAAAGGGGTCTTTAGCCCCGGGTCACGGCTAGAACCGGGACTAAAGGGTGTCTTTAGTCCCAGTTCTAGCCAAGACCCGGGACTAAAGGTCCTCCTATATAAACGACACTTCGAAGTTTCCAACCCATCTCCTCTCGTTTTCTTCCTCCTCTCGCTCTCGCCTGCGCACCGGACGACGACGCGATCGACACCGCCAGGCTGCCGGACCTCCGCCTCGCTCTCGCCGTCGTCGACGCCCGCCGTCCTCCCCCCGCTCCAAGCACCGCCGGTCGACCCCCTCCCCTCCCACTCCGGTAAGCCCCCCACCCCCTCCTCCCCATGCCTCGGTACCTCGCTTCGGATGTCGCCCTCCGAGAGCGAGGCCGTGGCGGTGAGCCCCTGCGCGCGGCCGATGAGGCGGGACGCCAGGTCGGCGCCCTCGCGGAGCATGTCGTCGACCACGCTCACGGAGCCGAACCCGAAGGACGAGCCGCCGGCGGGGACGCCACCGCGTCGTAGTGCCGTTCGGCCCGGCGGTGTATATCTCGTGGAAGTAGAAGTGGAGGTGCGTCATGCCGCCGTTGCCGACGGGGACACCGTCTGCGGCTGCGGTTGCCGTGGTGGTCGCCGCCGCGAGGAAGAGTAGGGCGACGAGCGGCGCCAGAAATGGTAGCGGCTGGGCTGGGCTTGCACGGTGAGGCGCCGCCATGAGCAAATTGACAAGTACAGATGTGGTGATAAAGCCGGGTTGCTGGATGCATCCATGGTGTGTGTTCTTGTAGCTTGTAGGAAATCAACAACAGCTTGGATGGTTGTCTGTTGAAAAATGAGAGTCAACCGTCGGAGGGAAAATAAAAATGGAAGTCAATGTTCAAAATCCCATCGTGACACCAAATCCCATCGTGTAGCTAGAGATCAAGAGAAGAATAGGAGGAGAAGTAGAAGAAGAGGAGGAGGAGAAGTAGAAGAAGAGGAGGAGGAGTAGAAGAAGAGGAGAAGAAAAGGAAGAAGAAGAGGAGGAGAAGAAGATTTTTTTTGTCATTTAATTCCTATTATTATTAGGTTTGTGCTAGATTATTAGGGTTAGTAATATTTAGAATTAGGTTAGGGTTACTACTTTATTTTACTATATATACAATTAGTTTATTTTTAGCAAGAAAATTAATAGAACAAGTTTATGTTTTTAGTTCATTTTACGATGCCTATCCTGCATCCTCGTCGTCGACTCGGCGGAGGACACCTGCTTGATCAGAGGGGCCATGTCCGGGATTGGGCTCCGTCCGGCTGGTATTGGGAGGTGCTACCTTCCGAGGGGCGTAGGATGGTGAGGAGCCAGCCCGTTGTTGACCCGATCCTTGTTTGGTGGCGGTCGCGTGGGCCAGTGACGGTGCCGAGGCTTCCGGACACCGCGGAGGTGGTACGTCACCGTGTTAGCGAGGAGGATGAGCACGTCCGTCGCTACATGCTTGCGTTGGAGGGCAGGTTCGACCATACCTGGCAGGTTCTTCAGGGATCTCACTGGAGCTATGATCCTGTGATGGTTCCTTCTCTTTGGGTGTTCACCGCCCGCGACGATACCCGTCGGGCGCTACGGTTTCTAGCTGTATTAGTGATGTTATATGTTTGATAGTATTCGAGGAGTATTAGTGATAATATTCGACGATATACGAACACAAGAGATGATGTAGTTTTGCTTATAATTGAATGCATGATAATTTGAATACTACTTTATTTTACGATTTGGTTTTGCTTATTGAATGCCCAAATTGGAAAAGTACTCCTACTTTGAATACTAAAATTAGAGAGCACTATGCAAAAATCTAGGAGTCCCGGGTGGAGCCACGACCCGGGACTAAAGTTGTTTTGGAACGGAGTTCTTGATAGAATAATTCTTTTTTGGTACAAAGTTCAACAAAGTCCTTCCAAATAGCGATATTCGGATGGCTCTTTTTGAACTGCGTACCAAAAAGCTAATTATCCTATTCGGGATTCCGTTACAAAACAACTTTATAAAGCTTGATAGCATCATGCTCCTATTACTACTAGGTAATGATGAAGTCATGGCTTTCTTGAATCCTTTGACACTAGACAATGTGACATATAGAAGGGTAGATGAGATCAGGAAAAATAGGATCATTTTCTACACATCTAGAATGTCGTCATTTTGTTAAATCCTTAAAGGTTAAGAGAATCTGTTAGACATATTTTAGAGTTTAGGTTCTAGCCAAGACCCGGGACTAAAGGTCCTCCTATATAAAACGACACTTCGAAGTTTCCAACCCCTCTTATATAGTTTGTTAGTTTATTAGTTAATCAAATGTCCGTTTTTTGCAGAACTATGGATCCACATATCAGGAACCTCGAAGAGGAAGAACTTCTCGAAGATATAATCAAAGACGGCCCCGACGTTGAACCAGCTGAATCTCCGTCGTCATATATAAACCGCTCCGGATATGGAATGGAGGTCGACCGACACAAAGATGAAGCCGATGGGGCAGGAGATAGGTCCAATGACGGAGAAGGTGATAGCTCCACTGATGGAGAATCCGGTGGAGAAATAATAAAGTCCGGCGAGGTATACATATGAAGTTCGACAATCACTTGTAATATGTGAAAAATATTGGAGATAGCTCTATATTGTATACATATACATTCATTTGATGAATGTTTCTCCCTCTTAGGCCTCCACATCGAGCAAAGCTACGAAACGAGGCCCGACTAAAAAGTTGGATGCACGGACGCATTACACCTATAAAGTGATATTGCCTACGGGCGAACCCAAGCTTCCTAAGAATGTTGCTGACACATTCAAGAAAGCAATGCGGAGTTCTCGTTAGGGATCACGTCCCGATCAGCATTCGGGAGTGGAACAAGCGCAAAGGGGCAGCCAATAATGACTATGTCGCCGAAAGGTACAAAGATAATCTTTGGAATGATCTCATGTCACATTTCAACCTGCCAGAATGTGAGAATGAAGACGCCGCAAAAGAACTGAGGGCCAAAGTCAAGCAGTGGACTCTAAAGAAGATGGCCGAACTGTTCCATAGCTGGAAGAAGAAGCTATGGAAAAACTATCGGAAGACAAAGAAAGTGCCAGTATTCGAGGGGTATCTAGCAAAGCAGGCGAATCACTGGAAGGCATTTCAAGAGTACAAGGAGTCAGAAGATGCCAAGGCATTATCAGAAAAGAACAAGAAAAATGCCGACAATAAGAAATATCACCACACACTAGGGCCAGGGGGCTATGAGACTGCCATCCCAAAGTGGGACAAGAAAGAGCAAGATCTGCTAGCTAAAGGCATCATACCTGAACCCATCCGTGATGAGTGGGAATTGAGAGCAAGAAATTGGTTCCTTGCGCATGGTGGTTCGTACGACGAAGAAACAAGGGACCTCATCTGCAGTGACGGTCTTAGGATACCCAGGGAGAATTGGAAAAAGATAGTGAAAGAAATTAAGGACGGAAAAAGACAGTTCACTGCAGATAGAGAGAAAGATTTGCTCACACTGGTCCTCGACAATGACGAACATGGAGGACGAACGCTAGGCTTCGGTCCTTCTTACCCGTGGTGGCTTGGGTTTGCCAGAAACCAAGACACTTACAGAAGCCGAGCGAGAGCAAAGAAGCGACAGCAGGATGAGGAGAATGACAAGTTCAACTAGTTGCTTGCCAGGCTTAACGAGCAACAGAAGCAGATTGATGAGCTTAGAGGAGTAGCGCGCCAGGAAGATCATGCACTCGATATTACCGGCGCCCCATCTAAGCGGAAAAGCAGCGTGGCTGAATCTGAGGCCCCGCCCGACGATGCACGAAGAATGATAGAGGGCGGTCCCGGCTACCCTGTGGATGGAATCAAGGAGTCAACATCATGTGAAATCCATCAGAAATTCAAGAACATATCCATGAAGGTGGCCGTCGGACAAGCTTTACCTTCTGGCCCTGATGCACGCTGGCATGGCCGTGAGATTCCAGCTGGCTTTGCTAAAGTCGGGGTGGATGAAATCATGGCGGGGTTTCATGATATGGAGCTCGACATAGCTGGACCCGAAGATGAGAGGACACTCAGAGAAGTACTGTGTGGAGTCATCCTATGGGACAAGAACTACATCAAGCTTCCAGGCTCGGCCCCAAGGACAACACCGTCTCCGAGTCGTCGCAGGTCACCTACACCTCCATCACCTACAAGCCCTCCACATGACGACGGCCAGCACAACACGAGTCCATCTCGATCACCGCCGCCGAACTTGGGCCGTCCGTCTCCGCCGCCGCCCGCTAAGGATACTAAGCGGAAGCGTGCCAACAAGAATGCTCCGTCGATGAGTTCTAAGCAACGGAGCTCCCCAAAACGCAAACTGTCGCCCCTCCCAAAGGTACCTCATGCTAATCTTCCTATCAGACCTTATGATCGTACCGACGAGGAAAACGCCAGGATAGCAAAGGAACATTATGATGCGCAGATGAAAAAGAAGGAACCCGAGCCCCGCCCAGAATACACTGAGAAGCAAATAGCATATGCAAAATACTTCACGACCCTTCCATCACAATATGACTTACAACATAAGCCTGATGACTATACACGCACATTGCAGAAGGAAGGGAAAAAGAGCAGATCACGTGCAAGTGCAAGTGGGAGCAAATCAAGTTCAACTACAAGCAAAAAAAGATCACACGTTCCTCAGCTTGGACAACAGGCCAAACAGTCGATCCCACCCCGCAGGGTGTTACCCGAGAATGTTCCCTCTCTGGTGCAGTGGCAAGATTTGGAATTAGCAAAGAAGTGGGCGGATGAATGGGGTATCCCGGTTGAAGACGTTCTGGCTTCCCAAGACGACAGGTTACCCAAGGCTGTGGTAGCCCCTAAGCCACAGTTTGTCATGGGAGCGCCTTTGGTCAGCAAAGATGATCTCCCAACAAATATGTGTTACTTGCATACATGGTACTTAAGTGAATCAAAGAATGGGAGAACGATGATCGTGGCGCGTGTCCCACGGGAATACTACGGCCGCCCCGAAGAAATCCATATCGACTTTGATG
Organism: Hordeum vulgare subsp. vulgare; assembly: GCF_904849725.1. NCBI lineage: Eukaryota > Viridiplantae > Streptophyta > Magnoliopsida > Poales > Poaceae > Hordeum > Hordeum vulgare. The sequence continues at coordinate 661,279,622 of NC_058519.1, read as the reverse complement.
AACTCTTCCAGATGTACAATGCCGACGCCCTCGACAAATCGCTTATGAGTTGCTATTGTCTGTAAGTTTCCCAATTCGTTGTCTACATATAACTGTTGGAAATATGCCCTAGAGGCAATAATAATTAGTTATTATTATATTTCTTTGTTCATGATAATTGTTTATTATCCATGCTATAATTGTATTGATTGGAAACACAATACTTGTGTGGATACATAGACAAAACACTGTCCCTAGTAAGCCTCTAGTTGACTAGCTCGTTGATCAAAGATGGTCAAGGTTTCCTGGCCATAGGCAAGTGTTGTTACTTGATAACGGGATCACATCATTAGGAGAATCATGTGATGGACTAGACCCAAACTAATAGACGTAGCATGTTGATCGTGTCATTTTGTTGCTACTGTTTTCTGCCTGTCAAGTGTTTGTTCCTATGACCATGAGATCATATAACTCACTGACACCGGAGGAATGCTTTGTGTGTATCAAACGTCGCAACGTAACTGGGTGACTATAAAGATGCTCTACAGGTATCTCCAAAGGTGTTCGTTGAGTTAGTATGGATCAAGACTGGGATTTGTCACTCCGTATGACGGAGAGGTATCTCGGGGCCCACTCGGTAATACAATATCACACACAAGCCTTGCAAGCAATGTGACTTAGTGTAAGTTGCGGGATCTTGTATTACGGAACGAGTAAAGAGACTTGCAAGTAAACGAGATTGAAATAGGTATGCGGATACTGACGATCGAATCTCAGGCAAGTAACATACCGAAGGACAAAGGGAATGACATACGGGATTATATGAATCCTTGGCACTGAGGTTCAAACGATAAGATCTTCGTAGAATATGTAGGATCCAATATGGGCATCCAGGTCCCGCTATTGGATATTGACCGAGGAGTCTCTCGGGACATGTCTACATAGTTCTCGAACCCGCAGGGTCTGCACACTTAAGGTTCGACGTTGTTTTATGCGTATTTGAGTTATATGGTTGGTTACCGAATGTTGTTCGGAGTCCCGGATGAGATCACGGACGTCATGAGGGTTTCCAGAATGGTCCAGAAACGAAGATTGATATATAGGATGACCTCATTTGGTTACCGGAAGGTTTTCGTGCATTACCGGAAAAGTTTCGGGCTCATCGGTAGTGTACTCGGAGTGCCGGGAGGGGTGCGGGGGACCATCAGGAGGGGTGTCACGCCCCAAGGGGTCTCATGGGCTATGGGAAGAGATAAACCAGCCCCTAGTGGGCTGGAATAAGTTCCCACTAAGGCCCATAAGGTTTGAGAAGGAAAAAACACAAGGTGGAAAGAGTTTCCAAGTGGGAAGGTGGAATCCTACTCCAAGTAGGATTGGAGTAGGACTCCTCCACCTCCAATTTCGGCCAAACCTTTAGGTTTTGAGGCTGCCTTCTCCCCTCCCTCCCTCCTATATATAGTGGGGTTTTAGGGCTGATTTGAGACAACTTTTGCCACGGCAGCCCGACCACATACCTCCACGGTTTTACCTCTAGATCGCGTTTCTGCGGAGCTCGGGCGGAGCCTTGCTGAGATTAGATCACCACCAACCTCCGGAGCGCCGTCACACTGCCGGAGAACTCATCTACCTCTCCGTCTCTCTTGCTGGATCAAGAAGGCCGAGATCATCGTCGAGCTGTACGTGTGCTGAACGCGGAGGTGCCGTCCGTTCGGCACTAGATCGGAGCGAATCGTGAGATGGATCGCGGGACGTGAGGACGTTCCACTACATCAACCGCGTTCACTAACGCTTCTGCTGTGCGATCTACAAGGGTACGTAGATCGGAAATCCCCTCTCATAGATGGACATCACCATGATAGGTCTTCGTGGGCGTAGGAAAATTTTTGTTTCCCATGCGACGTTCCCGAACAATAACTTGTTTAGTTATTTCAATTCATTGTCTACATATAACCTGCACTCTATTATGCAGAATGAAGATTCTGGAATGTAAAAGTAGGAACATCCTAAATATTGGGTTTATTGACACAGATAAAATACATATAGCGACGCTAACTGATAAACCCAAGGAGACGGAGGAAAACCTTCTAAGGTTTCTAATAGATCAAAATTTCTGTGACCACATACTGTTTCCATACAACTTCAAGTGAGGGTCTTTACTCTGTTGTGTCCATTCACTTATAAGTGTAATTGATAAGTTACTGACATATATATATATATATACATGTGCAGCTACCATTGGATTCTGTTGGACATTCAAATTGATAAGGGAAGAGTTGATGCCTTCGACCCATTATCGAGACCCTTGGAACAGTTCCAAAGCCTGCAGGACATGCTCCAAGGGTAATTTCAATCATTCTTGTGCTCTATCGGTCTCTTTCGATGATTTTCTGATATATCAATTAATGAAAAACTTAGCAAATCATTTTCCTTGTCGGGCAGGGTTTGGAAGCGGTTCAAGTGCGTGACTCCCGGTATCGAGCATGAGAAGCTGACCTTTAGAGCGGCTCAGGTAAGTAGTAGTATGATATACTTCTATTTTCAATACATTTATGATGCTAGATTATTATTTTGATTATATATATTCTATTCTCGTAAAGTGCGACCAGCAGCCACGGGGGACGCATCTATGCGGATACTATGTTTGCGAGACCATTCGCACGTTTACCTCTGAACACAAGGATTACAGATACGACGTAAGCAATGAACATACACACCTCTATTTTTACCCGTCATTCTTTGTTATCATGATTGATATTCATATTCATCTGCTCTTCTTATATAGTACACGACCATGAGGGAGAAGTACCTACCAAAGCAACGCGCGATTGCTGTTGCAGAGGAGCTTGCGACCTTTCTGAGGACGGAAGCTATAGATGATAAAGGACGATTTAGTGTAGCTAGGGGCCATTACTGATGTTGGTCCATGTAATCGAATAGACGGGCTCTAGTCCCGATAATTCAGATCTTCATATAATTGTATATATATGCTCGCTTGTAAGATAAGTTAATCTTATATATATATATATGCCTAAACATGTATATTTAGAATTATATGAAAACTAATTCCCGAACACCAAACGAGACATCACGTTAATCTCCCGAACACCTAAACCCTAAAACCCTAAAACCCTAAAATAAACAAAATCTGCAGAAACTCTTTAGTCCCGGTCCGTGTTAAGACCCGGGAGTAAAGGGCCTGCCCCTGAGGGCTCTCCGAAACGCCCAGTGGAGCACCTTTGATCCCGCTTTGGAACAGGGTCGGGACTAAAGGTTAGGCCTTTAGTTCCGCCTCTTTGATCCCGGTTGGTGAACCGGGACTAAAGCTCCTTACAGGCCGGGACTATAGGCCCTGTCCCCACTAGTGTGCCCAGCAGCACCACGTCCCATGCATGGATGCAGAGATCTAGAGGAGAGTTGAAATGGAGACAACCTTGCCTTGGTTAACTAATGAAATGGTAGCTAGGCAGACCAAACGAATCTTTGTTGCTATTAGGGCACATGCATATACCTCTTGTCGGCAAAATGGCCTTTGGTCTCTACCCAAGCAGCTTCACAATTTGATGCCTTCTCCTCCTTCTTCAAGTTTAATTAATTGACAATCTCGGGTCGAGACAATTATTGCTTGAGCGATCATGACGGACTTGTCCGAAAGCAGTGAATTGATACATTGCTAGCATACTGTTGGCCCGTTTGATGATCAAAGTTAAATCAGAAAATAGGAGAGCACCATAAAACTGAGGGCTCTCCCAATTATTCTTTAACTCATTAGAGCATCTTTAGCAGACTACGTATATCACGGACCCGCAAAACGCTTTTATAATTTGCGAGAAAACGGTTTTACGGGTGCGGACGAGGGCATAGTCAGATTCTGTAAAACTGACCAAAAAGAATATTCGCAGAAGATGCTCTTTTACGGATCAATTTGAGCTGCGGCTGAACAGAACCCTTAAACTTAAACTATAAATCGACATTTTCTTCCCATATCTTATTCTTCCTCTCGTCCGTGACAATGGTCAACTAGCTAGCTCCGTCCACGAATCCATCCAGGAGCTAGCTAGCTAGCTCCTCCATCAACGAGTCAACCCAGGAACTAGCTAGCTAGCTCCTCCATCCACGAATCCAACCAAGAGCTAGCTAGCTAGCTAGCTCCGGTCGTGGAATCCATCCAGGAGCGAGCTAGCTAGCTAGCTTCCATCCTTGAATCCATCCACGAGCCAGGATGAGCAGGGCGGCCGCCAGGACGAGCAGGGCGACGTCTGGCGACAGGCGGGGCGACGTCCGGGGCGGTGCACGATAGACGTGGACAGTGGACGCCAAAGTTTCCGTGGCAGTTGGGCTCCCGCCAACTGCTTGCTCTCGATACAGGGCATCGTAGAAGCGGACGGGAAAACTGTGTTTTTGCAGATCGGGAGGAGCTTTTTACCGCATCCCGCAAAAATATTTATGGATCTGATGCGTTTGCGGGATCAGATCGGGCAACTTTTTTTGTACGAAGCTGTATTTTCACAATTATTTTGCGAATCAGTGCATTATATGGGGTCTGCTAGAGATGCTTTTACCCTAGGTGATGATATATTTTTAGGGACAGCGACGGCAATGCATTATCCACTTCAATGTTGTTTCTAAGTTAGTATGTTGCATTTAGTTAGTTTAGGGATCACATATCATCTTAATATAGTGGCCTAGTTCTAAAGAGAAGGACAAAAGAACAGCATAGGAAAATAAGTCACAGACAAGTCACACCTGATCGGAGCATTAATTACACTTTTTTTAGAAAAACAACATGACTGTTGCATTTTTTATTGATTTTTCAAAATTATAGAAGGTCCATAAATAGGAAAAGAAAATATACAATCAATTACAACAGCACTCAAAGGTCAAGCCTGAGTGGGAGAACTAAAAAAAGCTAAAGAGGTACAAAGTACAAAAAAAAAGGCTTCATCTGAATTCATCCAACCATTGTGGGAGAGCAGCAAAAGCCTTTCTGTTAGGCCTATGCACTAACAAATTGAGTTCAGCTTTGAGCCTTATCCTACAAGCGTATAAACTTGGGGGGGGGGGGGGGGGGGGGGTATTCTTGAAGATGAAATTATTCCTGGTGTTTCAAATGGCCCAAGAGACATGGATGATGGTATCCATAGCCAATGGTAAATGCACTAAGATAAAACTCTCTTCTCTTTCTTATTTAATTGATGTGCACGGCAGTATTTTATCTACTTCCTCCGTCACGATTTAGAAAGTGCGGTTTCGTTTACATGCATTTCCAGAATAGAAGAAGATTAAGGCGCGTGGCATTTAACGCTTGATTAATTAGAAGTACTAGTAGGCTGCATGCACTCCTCGTTTAGTGGTTGTGTGAATTACTGTGCATTATCTTCTCAAATAGTTAGGCGCCGTTTGGTTATTGTGTGAGCATTTACAAAAAAATTATAGCCAATGAAGATTCACTTGTCCGAGAGATTGCTCATCTACACCTTCTAAACCGTGACGGAGGAAGTATAAACTCACATGAGTGCTAATTTAATAAACTAGCATCAATGAAAGTAGTTAGTGCAACATAAAAGTCAATTAAATGTAACAAGAGACATACAGTAGACTGGCTGACATTACATCGATGTTAACGAAAACTAGTACTCCCTCCATCTCGCTTTATAAGTCATCTTAGGTTGTGCATCGCAACCAAGATGGAGAGAAAAACAAGAGAAATTAATGTTAACTTGCTAATTAATACCATTGCATGCAATGAATTGACCAATGCATGTCGTGCTAGCTGGTTGTAATGGGTAGTATCATATATTAGTATCATGCATATGATACTAGTGTATGATAGCACATCCGTAATGCATAGTATCATATGTTAGTATCATAGGGTAGGCCATTTATTGACATGCAAGACACATAGTAGCACATCATTTAATATGATACGGTATCATAATATGATACTCAACCCTCTCTTTCTTCATTTAATTTTATGCCACCTCATCAAAATTGCTTAGTTGGCATGCATGATACTATCTATGATACTCCCATTACGGGCAGCCTTAGTCTTAAATCATTAAAAACATACACATCTCACGTCTTTTATTGGTTGATTTCTTTATTCAAGTCAAAAAACAAGAAACGAGATTAAAGTTAATGTATCGTGCCTTAATATTTTGAGATTATTTGGTTTTTGTAAGATGACTTATAAACCGGGATGAAGGGAGTACAAACGAATAACTCGGGGAAGGGAAACTAACATTGCAGGTGTACGCAGATCTAGAGGAGTTCACGTGGAATCATGGAAACATAAATGGTTAACAAATGAGAGGGGATACTTTCTGCCGGCAAATAGCTTCAGATCTCAACTTAAATTAACAGCGCACACGGTTTGATCCCCATGGACAAACCCATACTTTTCTTCTCTTTGGGGTTAGCATCTGAGGTTACTCCCTCCGTCTATGGAAAGAAGGAAACTTCTTGGCAATTGCTGTGACGATAAGATCCAATCAAGCACGCCACCAGAAAGAACTTATCCCCATTCTCCCACACCCACCCCTCTTGTGCGCATCCCATTCCCCCACACACATTGACGAGAGAGACGCGCGAGAGCAGCTCCAGCATCAGCCATGGCGGGCATCGGGGCCATGATTGCCGCTGCACTTCTGAAGGAGGTGGTGCAGCAGATTGGTTCGCTGGTGGGAGGTCAGATCAAGCTGCAGCAGAGCTTGGACAAGGACCTCAAGGAGATGAAGATGACCCTCGAGTCCATTGAGGCGCTCCTCAAGGACGCTGAGCACGCCAACACCAACAATTCCATGCGTTTGTGGCTCAGTCGTCTCAGGGACGCCATGTATGGCATCGCCGACATGATTGATGATTTTGAGGCTGAGGCAACACGCAAGGTAAATCTGAAACATAGCACATATGAAGTTATGCTCTTAATGTTTTACCCTAACCGATTTTCTTTAAGCCGGAAACATATCTAATACAACAAGGCATATGTAGAAAATTGTCATTTGAGCCTTCAAGTTTGATGCTGGTTCTTGTCGACATTGAATTTCAGGCACCGCAATTTTTAATCCTTGCCATTTTAGGTTCAATGCTTTTTTGGCACACCAAGAATAGGACGAATCCAAAATAGAAGACATGCTGGTGCTGTACAAAAAGATTCATAACCAAGTTTATTTTCATTTCTGAGTTTTTCTTTTTAGAAAAGGAGGATTTCCTCCGGCCTCTGCATCAATAAGATGCATGCAGCCACTTTATTTTCATTTCTAAGTATTTTAGTGAATAACAATTTTAAATAGGCAAAGCTGAACTCAGCTACATTTGAAAACAAATACCGGCCAATCATGAAGTCTAAAATTAATGAACGACATCGACATGAGAATGTTCGAAATCAAACCTGGAAATCATACATTAAGCAAGGCAGATCATGCATCAAACTCTCTGGCCAAAAGTAGACCTTTTCCTAATATCGCCAACCATCTCTCCAATAACTAACAATTAAGCTGAAATATCTTGCAGTTCTCCATCAAGAAGCTCTGCAAGATGGGCCCAAAGTTCACATTGGCTAACAAGATGAAGATGATGAGAGAGGAACTGCAGGGGATCACACATCAGTATCGGGAATTCATGTTAGTGCCGGGCACTAATGCTGATGAGCTGAAATTCATACAAATGCGAGAAACATATTCAACCATTGAGGATTCAATCATTGGGAGGGCCGAAGAGGAAAATAAAATATGGGTTTCTTTATCTGAGAACACAGTACAAGACCTCGTTGTCCTTGCTATGCACGGCATTGGAGGCCTTGGCAAGACGACCTTGGCGAAAATGATTTACAATAATAATACAAAATTTGAAGAATACGTCCGGGTGTGGATTTATGTGTCCGAGACATTTGATTTGAACAAAATTGGCAATTCTTTAATAAGTCAACTGTCACAGAATGAGAGTACCTACACTGAAACGCAGATGATACACAGATCACTTGCACAGCTACTCGCCAATAAGAAGATTCTTATTGTCCTAGATGATTTGTGGGCAGAGGATGATTCCCAATTGGATAGTCTGGTTGCAATGCTTAAGGTTGGCAAGGGTAGTAAGGTGGTTGTTATAGCAACCACACGCAATGAGGAGATTGCAAGGAAAATTTCGACCATTCCCTCACATGAGTTAGCATCACTAACAGATGAGATGTGCTGGACTATAATTAAGCAAAAAAGTGGCTTCGAATCTAGAGATGATAAAGAACAGTTAAAGGATATAGGGGAAGCCATTGCAGCGAAGTGTGGAGGTGTGGCTTTAGCTGCTCAATCAATTGGACCCATTTTGGAAACTATGACCTATAATCAGTGGAAGAAAGTGAAAGACAGTGATATCTGGAAAGAATCTTCTTCTTCTTCAGATCCCAAAGATAAAGCTGCAACACGGGTGCTTGCATCCTTGAAGTTAAGCTATACTTTTATGCCTCGGTATTTGAAGCTCTGCTTTGCCTATTGGGCAATCTTTCCAAAAGGATACAAGATATGTAAAGGTGATCTAATTCACCAGTGGATTTCTCTTTCTTTTATTGGGGCAACACCAACATTCACCGCTTGGGAGCTCGGCGAGATGTACATTACTCAGCTTTTGAAGCTTTCCTTCCTTCAGCATTTAAAGGTAATTGGATGGAAATTTATACGATGCTTGTTTATACGATCCTTCCTTCAGCATTTAAAGGTAACTTGTCAGAAAATTTCTGTTGCTCTTGCACACACCACCACACACCCCCCCACATAAGCATATACCCACACATAAAAGCGCACCGGAGGTCAAACCTAATTATTTGACTACTTACTTTATTTGTGTATGCTACTAAAAGAAAAAAAATGGAGCAAACTTCGGATATGTTCATCAACTATCAAGGTAGCACAAAAAACACTAGAAATAAACTTTACATCGAGGCCTGTAGACCACCTAGAGACGACTACAAGAAATGTAACAAGTCGAAGGCGCGCCGCCGTCGCTGTCCCTCCCTTGTCAAAGCTGGGCAAACATTGTTGTAGTATAAAGTTGGGAAGTCGTCGTGCTAAAGGCATCTCCAACGGCAACCTGCAAACTTTCTTTCGCATCCGCACCTGTGCCCGAATGCGACGCGGAGACAACGGGGGTGTCGGGGGGGGGGGGGGGGGGGTCCGTGCAGACCAATAGGTGAGGCTACGACGCCCATGCTCAGCGGCAGAGGGAGTAAAGGCGGAAGGCATGGCGACGATGGGATGGGGCACCAAACGGCCGACAGGCTATGCGGCTTAGGCCGGCCATCCCTCACATTTACACGGGATTTGAACGCAATGCGTTTAGCCCACGCACAAGCACGACGCCCAGCGGCGCGGGCCCCACCCCTGCTGGCATGCGAGGCGAGGTTGATCGCCTACATAAGGCCCGGCCCGACGACGACGAGGAACCGAGCCACAGTGGCGCTGGCCACGAGAGATTCGTCCGGAGCACAGAAGAAGTAAGAGAGAAAGGCAGTGATGGGGTCATAGTCCTAGGGTAGGGTCATAGGCCTGTCCTACAGGTCCTACCCAAGGACTATCCCACACAAGGGACAGGACCTTAAGTATGCCCGACTGAATTAAGGTGTCCCCATCATCCAGTCGGTAACATGTCCAGAATCATCCAGTCGGAGACTAACATTCGGAGGACACCGGGCCTACCGACTGGATACACTCGGTACGCCATAACCTCTCTGGAGGGAAACTGTCGTACGTTTCCGGGTGCATTTACTAGCATTTAGAGCATACGTTACCTGTAACGTATGCATTCAATCGCCACTACTCCACCCTTGAATCAGAACCGTTGTGGAGGGCAGCGCACTCTATATAAGCCGCCCTCCCCCACTGGTAAAAGGGTTAGAAAAACATTGTACTCCATATTACACTCGGTAACAAGTTCCGAGAGCACTGAGACGTAGGGCTATTACCTCCACCGTAGAGGGGCCTGAACTCATACAACCTCGCCGTAGCTAGGACTCTGCCCATCTCATTCGTACCCTACACATCTACTGTCAGGCTTATACCTACGACAGTTGGCGCCCACCGTGGGGCAGGCGTCTAAGCGACTTCCGGCGAGTTTGCGACTAATTCCTTTCGTCATGTCGTCCGGTGGAGATTCGAGCATGGGTCACCAGATCCTCTTCGGTGCTCTCTCCTTCGTCGTCGACGATTCGGCGTGGCTTCGGGAGGCACCTCTCGACGTTGAGGCGCTTCCCCGTCGCGGGGCTACGCACTTCTGTGCCGGCGCTCGCGGCGTTCTTCTTCTTCAACAATCGGCTCCATTGCCGGCTTGCACCTTCGTCACGCGCCACAGTAAGCGGTCCCGCAGTCCACGTCTCCAACATTGGGTGCAACATGCCCGAGCGCGCCAGCTCGCGTCCTCTCAGGTGGCAGTTCTGGAGTCTGTTGTGATCGCCCCGCGCTCCATGTGCTCGGGCTTGGTTCCGACTGAGCTCCCCTCCGAGTACGCGGGTCGTGGGCCTGCAGCAGAAGTACACATGGCCAACTCCCACGAAGATCCTCGTCAAGCCGACCGAGGTGAAATTGGCGAAGCATCCGGTGCGCGCCGTCCGCCTCGTCGTTCTGCCAGTCGACACACTCGGCGGAGCAACGTGGAGTTGTTCCGCACACCTCTCCTCAACTTGGCCGCGGCTGCCCAGATTGCCGATTCCCTCCAGCTGACTGATTCGGAGGCAGGAAGGGGAATCGAGCAAATCCGAGCTCTGTTGCGCACGGCGCAGCAGCAGAATTCGGCAGTCTCCCAGTCACACAATCGGATCCACAATAGTTCCGTCCATGCAAACACGCATCGATCGGTTCACAGCCCTGGTTCTCATCAATATCGCCGCCGCTCACGCACCCCTCCACAGGTTGGGCCCTATGGGTCCTGACATCATGATGATCGGCGTTCGGTCGGCGATACTTACAACCCAAGACCCGACGCAAGGGGGCGAATCGCCCAGCGAAGAGTCGACAGAGGTCGAGCCCACCGCGATGGTCGCGATATGGACCGTCCGAGTGGAAGCAGGACCATCGTGTCCGGCCCCGAGTGTTTTAGTCGAGCCATTCGCTCGGCTGATATCCCGCCCAACTTCCGATTGGCTGCGGGAATCGGTAAATTCTCAGGAGAGTCCAAGCCCGAAACATGGCTAGACGACTACCGAGTGGCAGTCCAGATCGGAGGAGAAGACGACCATGTCGCTATGAAGCACCTCCCTCTGATGCTCGACGGCTCGGCTCGAGCTTGGCTGAACCAGTTGGCCCCCTCGAGCATTTACAGTTGGGCCGATCTAGCCCGAGTGTTCATCAGAACCTTCGAAGGGACGTGCAAGCGCCTTGCAGGTCTTGTGGAGCTTCAACACTGTGTCCAGAAGCCGAATGAGCCCTTGCGCGACTTCATCCAGCGATGGACGACCCTTTACCACATGGTGGAGAACGTCACCGAGCATCAAGAAGTCTGCACCTTCAAGGCAGGCGTGCGGTACAAAGAACTGTACTTGAAGTTCGGTCGAACAGGCGACATCTCCATGAGCAAGATGATGGAGATAGCGACTCGCTACGCAAATGGCGAAGAAGAGGACCGCATCCGGAGCGGCAAACACAAGACAGTCGGTGATGTCGATGGAGGTAACACTCGGAAGCAGAAACAAAAGGTTCCGCCCACACCGCAAGCAGAAGTTGCAGCTGTAACCAGCGCCAAGTTCAAGGGCAAAGGGAAAGCGCAGTTCACCCCCAAGAAGAAGCCTTTCAACAATCCCATCCTGGACCAGCCTTGTCCGGTTCACACGAAGATGGACGAGGAAGGCAACCCCATATACGCGAAGCACACCACTCGGCAGTGCCGTCTCCTGATCCAGGGGTTCAGCGAAGGGCAGCCGAGTGAGAAGAATCCCGATCAGGATGAGGAGGACAAGGAGGATCCGTTCCCCCAAGTCCATGGAACCCTCATGATCTTCGCTGACGTCGAAAGCAAGAGTCGACTGAAGCTGGTGAACAAAGAAGTCAACATGGCCGTTCCGACTGCCCCCAAGTTTCTTAAATGGTCTCAGACTACGATCACCTTTGACCAGTCAGATCATCCAACGCACGTCCCCACCCCGGGAAGGCAGGCTCTGGTCGTCGACCCGGTGGTGGAAGGAGTCCGACTGCGCAAAGTCCTCATGGACGGCGGTAGCGGACTGAATATGATGTACGCTGACACTCTCAAGGGGATGGGCATTCCGATGTCCAGATTCAGCGAGAGCAATATGCAGTTCCACGGAGTCGTCCCTAGACGGAAGGCCAAGTCACTCGACCAGATTGCATTGGAAGTCATCTTCGGCCCTGACAAGAATTTTCACAAAGAGAAGCTCACGTTTGAGGTGGTGGATTTCCAGAGCGCTTACCATGCAATTCTGGGCTGCCCGGCATACGTGAGTTTTATGGCACGCCCGTGCTATGTGTACTTGAAGTTGAAAATGCCCGGTCCAAAAGGCGTTATCACCATCACCGGCAACCGCCAGCGAGCCGAGGAGTGTCTGCAAGAGGGATCAAGGATCGCCGACCAGTAGATGGCTGTACTCGAGCTCGAAGAGTACAGGAAGACAGTCGACCCTGCCGACTTAATGCGCTCAAAGAAGCCAGCTTCTGAGTCCGCGTTCCAGTCGGCGGGAGAGACTAAGAAGGTCAGCATCCACCCGTCGGACGAGTCTGCCGCCCCTACGAACATCTCCACCACCCTAGATCCTAAATAGGAGGCCGAGCTCACCCAATTCCTCCGTGAGAACTGGGACATCTTCGCATGAAAGCCATCTGACATGCCGGGTGTACCTAGGGAGTTGGCTGAGCACCGACTGCATGTGGATCCCGCTGCTCGGCCCGTCCGAGAGCGCCTGCGCCGGTCCGCCGCACACAAGAGGAAGGCAATCGGAGAATAGGTGGCTAAGCTGCTAGCTGCCAAATTCATTCGCGAGGTTCACCACTCCGAGTGGCTCGCCAATGTAGTCATGGTGCTCAAGAAGGACAAGTCACTCCGAATGTGCATTGACTTCAAGCACCTCAATAAGGTCTGCCCGAAAGACCATTTTCCGCTCCCCCGCATAGATCAAATTGTCGATTCGACTGCGGGGTGCGAGCGTTTGTCATTTCTTGATGCCTACTCGGGTTATCATCAGATCCGTCTATATGGTCCCGATGAGTTGAAAACAGCTTTCATCACCCTGTTTGGGTGCTTCTGCTACATCACTATGCCTTTCGGTCTGAAGAATGCAGGAGCTACCTTTATGCGCATGATCCAAAAATGTCTCCTCGACCAGATCGGTTGCAATGTGGAGGCATACATGGATGATATCGTAGTCAAGTCACGCAAAGGTTCTGACTTGCTGACTAACTTGGCAGAAACATTCGCCAACCTTCGTAGGTACGATATCAAGCTAAACCCAGCCAGATGTTCATTCGGTGTTCCCAGCAGAAAGTTACTCGGTTTCTTCGTTTCCGAACGAGGGATCGATGTTAACCCCGAAAAGATCGGGACCATCGTCCGAATGGAGAGGCCGGTCAGAATACACGATGTTCAACGACTCACAGGTTGCCTAGCAGCTTTGAGCAGGTTCATCAGTCGACTCGGCGAAAAAGCACTTCCTCTGTACCGACTCATGAAGAAATCAGATACCTTCGAGTGGACAGACAAAGCCCAAGTCGCATTCGACGACCTCAAAGTCCTACTTTCCACCCAGCTGGTTCTTACTGCTCTGCTCAGTAAAGAGCCCCTTCTTCTATATATCGCGACTACAAATCAAGTCGTCGGTACTGTTCTTACAGTCGAGCGAGAAGAAGAAGGCAAAGCATACAAAGTTCAGCAGCCAGTGTACTACGTCTCCGAAGTCCTGACCCCTTCCAAGCAGAGGTATCCCCATTATCAAAAGCTTATCTATGGGATCTATATGACTTCAAAGAAGGTGGCTCATTATTTCCAAGACCACTCGGTATCTGTCGTTTCTGATGCTCCGTTGTCGGAAATTCTCCACAATCGGGACGCATCAGGCCGAGTGGCGAAGTGGGCGATGGAGATGTTGTACTGCAACATCAAGTTCGAGGGCAAGAAAGCTATTAAGTCTCAAGCCCTGGCTGACTTTATAGCAGAGTGGGTAGAACAACAGCAACCGACTCACATCTACTCGGCTCATTGGACAATGTTCTTCGATGGGTCTAAGATGTTGAATGGATCCGGCGTTGGTGTTGTGATCATATCGCCAAAGGGTGACAAGCTCAAGTATGTGCTTCAGATACACTTTGATTCCTCTAACAACGAGGCAGAGTATGAAGCTCTTCTCTACGGATTGCGCATGGCCATCTCACTCGGCGTCCGTCGCCTGATGGTCTACGGCGATTCGGACTTGGTGGTCAACCAAGTGATGAAAGAGTGGGACGTAAGGAACCCCACTATGACAACATACTGCAATGCAGTCAGGAAGCTCGAGAAGAAGTTTGAAGGTCTAGAACTTCATCATGTTCCAAGACTGAAGAACCAAGCAGCGGACGAATTGGAGAAACTCGGATCCACTCGGAGACCAGTCCCGAGTGATGTCTGCCTTGAGCACCTCCATCTTCCTTTAGTAAAAGAAGATCCCTTCACGGAAGAACCAGTACAACCCAAGAGCGCAACAGATCCGACTGAAGTCGATGTGCCTGCTGTGGTTGATCTGGTCACAGAGATTCTGGTAATCATTCCCGATTGGACTGTGCCGATTATGGCATATATCCTGAGACAAGAACTTCCAGAAGATGAAGTCCAAGCCCGACAAATAGTTCGCAGGTCGAAGGCATTCACTGTCATTGACGGTCAATTGTACAAGGAGAGTGTTTCAGGTGTCCTCCAACGTTGCATTTCCCCAGAGGAAGGGCAGTTGATCCTAGAGGATATCCACTCGGGAACCTGCGGCCATCACGCTTCTTTGAGAGCAATCGTCGCCAAGGCGTTCAGATCTGGATTCTTTTGGTTGCAGGCTAACGAGATGGCCAAAGCTATGGTCGATCGATGCGAAGGCTGTCAGTTCTACTCCAACAAGTCCCACAAGCCAACATCTGCACTAAAGACAATCCCACTTGTGTGGCCATTTGCAGTTTGGGGATTAGATACAGTCGGACCATTCAAGACAGGCCAAGGAGGCTACACACATCTGTTGGTGGCAGTCGACAAGTTTACAAAATGGATAGAAGCCAAGCCCATCAAGAAACTCGACGCCTCCACAGCCGTGAAGTTTGTCAGAGACATCATCTCCAGATTCGGAGTGCCTCACAGCACAATCATGGACAATGGGACAAACTTCGACTCGGACAGATTCAAAGGTTTCTGTGCGAGTCAGGGTATCCGAGTGGATTTTGCTTCCGTTGCACATCCGCAATCCAATGGACAAGCTGAGCGTGCGAATGGACTTATCCTTCAAGGTTTGAAGCCTCGACTCTTGCGAGAGGTAGGACATGCTGCTGGTGCATGGGTAACCGAGTTACCTTCAGTACTTTGGGGCCTCCGCACCACTCCGAACAGATCAACAGGGCGATCATCGTTCTTCCTCGTCTATGGAGCAGAAGCGGTCCTTCCGAGTGACCTGCTTCACAATGCCCCGCGAGTCGAACTCTTCTCCGAAGCCGAAGCACAACAAGCAAGGCAAGATGGAGTAGATCTTCTAGAGGAGGAGCGCGAGATGGCACTTACTCTCTCAACAATTTACCAGCAAGATCTGCGACGTTTTCATGCACGACATGTCAGGAGCCGCACGTTCCAAGCTGGCGATTTGGTGCTCCGAGTGGATCAGCAAAGACCACACAAGTTGGCTCCGGCCTGGGAAGGGCCTTTCATCATTTCCAAGGTGCTGAACAACGGGGCATACAGACTCTACAACATTCAGAGGGAGACAGACGAGCCACGCGCATGGAACGGAGACCTCCTCAAGCGTTTTTATACGTGATCGTCGACTGAAGTAGTGTAACGAACAAGTTTTGACGAAATAATATACGACAGATTCAGTTTCTTTTGCAGATTCAGAGTTCTTCCGCGGTTGCAGACTACGGTCGCACACAAAAAAAAAACTTAGCTGCGATCCCGAATCGCCTAAGTAATACCTTCCTCCGAGTGTGCACTTCACGTCGCACTCGGAGACTTAGCTGCGATCCTGCATCGTCTCAGTACTAACTTCCTTCGAGTGTGCACTATACGTCGCACTCGGGGACTTAGCTGTGATCAAGAATCACCTAAGTACTAAACTCCTTCGAGTGTGCACTATACGTCGCACTCGGGGACTTAGCTGTGATCAAGAATCACCTAAGTACTACCTTCCTCCGAGTGTACCCTTCACGTCGCACTCGGGGACTTAGCTGCGATCCTGTATCGCCTAAGTAGTAACCTCCTTCGAGTGTGCACTATACATCGCACTCGGGGACTTAGCTGTGATCAAGAATCACCTAAGTAATACCTTCCTTCGAGTGTGCACTATACGTCACACTCGGGGACTTAGCTGCGATCCTGTATCACCTAAGTACTAACCTCCTTCGAGTGTGCACTATACGTCGCACTCGGGGACTTAGCTGTGATCAAGAATCACCTAAGTAATACCTTCCTTCGAGTGTGCACTATACGTCACACTCGGGGACTTAGTTGTGATCAAGAATCACCTAAGTACTAAAAACTCCTTCGAGTGTGCACTATACGTCGCACTTGGGGACTTAGCCGTGATCAAGAATCACCTAAGCACTGCCCTCCTCCGAGTGTGTACTATACGTCGCACTCGGGACTTAGCTGCGATCCTGAATCGCCTAAGTAATAACTTCCTCCGAGTGTGCACTATACGTCGCACTCGGGGACTTAGTTGTGATCAAGAATCATCTAAGTACTAACCTCCTCCGAGTGTGCACTATACGTCACACTCGGGAACTTAGCTGTGATCACGAATCACCTAAGTCTTAATATTCTCCGAGTACACACTAAGTGTTGAACTCGAAACAGCATTCAAGCAAAAGACTAAATGTTTTCATTGCGACTCCAACAGTCTAGAAACAATAATTGACTCGGTGCGGATCAAGCTTACCCGCACCAATTTTAAAGTATGACGGCCAACAGAAGTGGCCAAAATATCTTACAGGCAAACACTCGGCATACCGAGGATAAAGTTTGATCATGCGTCAGCTGGGCCGGCGTCAGGACTGGAGGGCTCCACAAAAGTATCCAGGTCGATTCCATCAGCAATGCGGGTAGCAGTCTCCAGGAATGTCTCCATGAAGTCTTCGAATTGAAGCTTCTTCGTGTTGGCGACCTTCAATGCTTTCAGCTTATCTTCCCGCACCTCCTTGCAATGGACTCGGACCAAGGACAGCGCAACGTCAGCACCGCAACGCGCTGCCGATTTCTTCCACGATTGCACTCGGGGCGGAATCTCCCCCAGTCGCCCCAACAGAGTCTCCATCTTCTGCCGCGACTCGTCTTTCGGCCAAAGCTCCTTCTCAATGCGGCCGAAGATTTCTCTCAGTCGGCTGATGAACGGACCCACTTTGCCTACGCGGATATGAGCCCGGAGCAGATCCCGATTGGCGTCCTCGCCGAGTGGAATTTTGTCCTTAATAGACCGCTCCACAGCCGCCGTTTCAGCTTCAGCATCTCCGCAAAAATCTGCACCAAACGAGCAAATAGACAGTAAAAACCGAGTGTTCGTCACACGATACAACCACTCGACAAAGCATAAGACTTACCAGCCAGACGAGTCATCATGTGCGCAGCCCAGTCGGTGACATACTTCTCTTGAGCTATGCATCGTTTGTTCAGGGCGCCCATCTGATTGTGCAATTCGGTCCTCTGTTTCCCCATCCTCTGCACCTCCGCCGTCAACACCCTGTTTGCCTCCAGAGCCTCTTCCAAGGACTTTTCTCGCACTTCCAGAGCGTCCTTCATGCCAGCCATGGCGAGCATTGCAGCTTCCAGTTCACCAGCATATTGGTTCTTCTCCGCTCTCAGGGCTTCATAAGCAGTTCCCATTTCACAAGTTTTCTGCACCAAGAAACAATGGGTAATCAGCAAGTTTGTCAGTTCACACACTAAGTTCTTCAGACCCCTGCCGACGCAAGCAGTCGACAGCGGTCTCGGGGACTACACCCAGTGGGTTCACTAAGAGTGACCCCACTGGCATGCACCTCAAGCAGGTCTGCCCTATTGAGGTGCACGTTTTCACCTACGCCTCCGAGGCCAATACTACTCGACCTGTGTGCAGTTTACTCTCGGGGACTCTTACCGCAAGAGTGCTCCGACTGCAGTAAGTACTCGCACTCAGAAATCTTGTCTACGGACACAACCAAACTAAAGACCAAATGTATAAAGACAACTGTCGGTGCAAGCACTCGACAGAAGTCTCGGGGACTACACCCACTGGGTTCACTCGGAGTGAACCCATTACAAACAACAGACAACACCCAGTGGGTTACAGAAGAAAAGTAAGTACTTACTAGACTACTTACTCGGATGTCATCGCGCAGCTCCAAGCTCCGCTGGTACAAAGCCGCAACCGAGTCATAAGCCCTCTTGGCCTCTCCGGCCATCAGCTCCGCCTGGACCATGGCCCCCTTGGCCGCTCCCACCTGCTCCTCTGGGACACACCGAATGTTGAATTCAGCATTCGACGAACCGGAAATCGTGGGAAGATCCTGGGGCATCCCAAGATTCGCCCCAGTCAGTTCCTCACCCACCGGCACCGGTTCAGTCGGTGGAGGCACTTCGGTCGGTGGAACGTCAGCGGCAGGGGCGGCAGCAGGAGGAGCAGCCTCAAGGACAGGCTCCACGACAGGCTCCACGGCCGGGTCGGCTCTCCCTTGCCCGTCCTCGTCCAGGTGAATCGCCCCTGACAAGCCGAATGGCACGATGATTCAGAAAAAGAAAAGGATGGTACAGTCTACAGGAATAAAACACCCGACTCTCCTACAACATACCTGGCTGGGACCAGACGACATTGTCCGTGTCCATGGGGTCATCCCCTTGGCGGGCCGGAGAGGTTGCAGAAGTGGCGACCCTGTCGAGTGAAGCCCATTCGACTTGTAAAGCAGGAGTTCACTCGGATAACATAAAAAGCCGAAAGTTAGATTCACTTACGTGGATGTGACGGGGATGGCAACCCTCATGCGCGGCAGGGCCTTCCGAGGTTTGGGCCCACTCGGTTTGGGCGCCCTGGAAGACTGGCCTACGGGCTCAGCGGAGGCGTCCCTGGACCTCTTCGTGCCTCGAGCACTCGGGGCCACCGGAGCGGCAGGTGGAGCACTCGACGACGGAGGAGGAGCTGAAGGGACGGCATGCTCGTGTCGACGCTTACTCTGATGCTCTGGACGTGGAGGCGGCGAGTCGCGCTCTTCGTCTTCTTCCTCCTCCTCGATGTCCTCCTCCTCCGACTCCCCGCTGTCGGAGACATATTCGGCGCTCTCCACGCTCCCCTCCTGGCTGCCTTCTTCCTCCTCCTCCTCCGGATCCCCATTCGAGACGGGGGAAGACCAGTTGGTCCACTCCTGCATGAGGTTCAGTCGGAAACATTAAGCATCACACGGAGATATAAATGAACGACTGAAATCAAGACAGTTCAATGCACTCGGCTAATGCTACTCACCTGATTCGGTGGAGGGTTGTCCGCGCTGTAAGGCGTCACTCAGCGGGCTCCTTTGGGGTTCTCACAGGGACCCGTGATTTGGAGCACCCATGAGGTCACCTTCTCCTCGAGAATGCCCTCCACGTTGGTCCGAGTGGAATCCTCGGGCCCTGTGTAGTGCCACATAGCGTGATGGCGGGCTTGCAGAGGCTGGATTCGCCGACCGATGAAGACTTCCAGCAGGTCAATACCGGTGACCCCCCTCCTGACAACATCCACGAGTGCCTCGACCAAAGGCTGGATGTCGTTCTTCTCAGCTTTCGAGAGGGCGAGTTGCTTGGGCAGAGCAGGACGGTCTAGACTAAATGGAGGCAGCCCAGTCGATGCGTTCGGACAGGCTATGTCCTGGCAGTAGAACCACGTCGACTGCCAGTTCCTAACCGACTCGCTCAACTGGAGAGCAGGGTAGCTGCTCCGACTCTTCTTCTGGAACCCTAAACCCCCACAGAGCTGGAGGAGATGCGTCTTGTCATCCGACTGACTAAGACGTTTTATGGTTTGGGAGCGGGCGGAGAAGATGTGTTTGAATAAACCCCAATGGGGAGGACAACCGATAAAGCACTCGCACAAAACAATGAAGGCAGAAAGGTGGGCGATGGCATTCGGAGGGAAGTGATGGAGTTGAGCACCAAAATGATTCATGATACCTTTGAAGAAAGGATGTGAGGGCAGAGAGAAACCTCTGTGAACATGGCTGAGGAGCAAGACGCGCTCCCCCTCCCGTGGCGCCGGCTCGACCTCGTCGTCCGCCGGCAGCCTCCAGGACTTATGCACAAGCTGGCCGTGCTCTACCAGCTCCAGCAGGTCCCCCTCCGTCACTGTGGAGGGGAGAAAGTCTCCCTGGATCCACCCCGCCGGCAACGGTCGCTGCCGCCGCTGAGCAGCCGCCGCCTTGTTCTTCTTCTTCCTTGCCTCCATCTTGCTGGTCTGGCCTTTGGTCATGGCGGCGACGGCGAGCTCTCGAGAAGGAGGGGAAGAGAAGGGCGTATGAGCGCAGGAGGTGGCGAGGAAGACGGAGCAGGCAAGAGCAGAGGATTCGGCGAGCGTAACCGAAGGGTCTCGTCGACCAGAGTTAAATAGAGCACCGACTGGGTCGCTGGCGAGCGGGCCCGAAATCTTATCTGCCCAACCGGCCGCGGCGATATCAGTGGAGGAGTTGAAGGCGTGAGGATCGAGGAGTCAAGCGCTACTCGAGCGCGCTAACGTCGTCCCCGCTAAGCGCACGGAACCCGAAATTTGAGATCCCGGAAAATCCGCCGCTGTCAGTTAACCGGTCGCGTCAAAAGATGCCGCGAAAGCACTCGGTTCCCGACAGTCTGTTTCGCAAAACACATCCACTCGGACCATTGGTCAGGAGAGATAAAATGGATAGAGGCAAGCAACACCCAAGCCGAACCTAGTCCAGTCGGATCTGAACCTCGAGCACTGCTTTGACGTTTCAACCCCAGTCCATTCGGGGACTAATGATGGGGTCATAGTCCTAGGGTAGGATCATAGGCCTGTCCTACAGGTCCTACCCAAGGACTACCCCCACACAAGGGACAGGACCTTAAGTATGCCCGACTGAATTAAGGTGCCCCCATCATCCAGTCGGTAACAGGCCCAGAATCATCCAGTCGGAGACTAACATTCGGAGGACACCGGGCCTACCGACTGGATACACTCGGTGCGCCATAACCTCTCTGGAGGGAAACTGCCGTACGTTTCCGGGTGCATTTCCTAGCATTTAGAGCATACGTTACCTGTAACGTATGCATTCAATCGCCACTACTCCACCCTTGAATCAGAACCGTTGTGGAGGGCAGCGCACTCTATATAAGCCGCCCTCCCCCACTGGTAAAAGGGTTAGAAAAACATTGTACTCCATATTACACTCGGTAACAAGTTCCGAGAGCACTGAGACGTAGGGCTATTACCTCCACCGTAGAGGGGTCTGAACTCATACAACCTCGCCGTAGCTAGGACTCTGCCCATTTCATTCGTACCCTACACATCTACTGTGAGGCTTATACCCACGACAGGCAGCGACTCCGACGGTCAAGAAGCACGCCGCTGGGATGGGGGCAGAAACCCACACCACGCCAGGCTCCACCTGCTCAGGGGAGCCGGACGAGACGAACGAGAGGAAAGTGGCTTGCACCCTCGCATGGAAAGCGATACCTGGTTTCAAAATAGCGGTGGCGGTACGGATGCAGGCGGCACCGTCGGGGGCAGCTCAGGTCCACCAGCAGGGATGGAGCCAGCAGCAGGGACGGCCGTAGGTGGTGGTGGCGGGGTGTGAGTGGCTACGCGTGAGGGGGAAACTGGGGTCCCGGCGGCGGGGTGTGAGTGGCTACGCGTGAGGGGGAAACTGGGGTCCGGGCGGCGGGGGCACAGGGCTCACCTCGGTCGCCCGAGGAGTCGCCACGCGAGTCGGGAGAGCCCTCGCCCATCTCCTTCTATTATACTCTTTTTCAAAACAAATAAAATCAAATCGATTGAACCACACAATTGTGTAGCTTAATTTTGTCTCGTATGCTACGTGTCGCTGCTATATTTGTTAGTGCATCGAACGGTTGAAATATAAAAATCTAACACTGCCAATGGCTTTCGTTTCAGACTGCAAGATTCCGCTATGGCCGTGCCGATGTTACAGCGTTCACCATGCACGACTTGGTGCATGATCTGGCAAGGTCGGTGATGGACGACGAAATTCTTCTTGCTGGCAACATTGGTGGAAACCGCTGCCACTATGCACTGCTCAATGATTGTAGCAAAACCCTATTGGAGTCACGGAGGATAAGGGCACTCCGTTTTATGGGCTCGGCTATAATTCGATTTGATGTTGATGCATTTGCCTCTGCTAAATCCCTGCGTGTCCTGGACTTGAGCGAGTGCTCCATCCATACATTGCCAGATTCAATTGGCCAATTAAAGCAGTTGAGGTATCTTAATGCTCCAAGAGTACAAAATGAAGTTATTTTGAGGTATCTTAATGCTCCAAGAGTACAAAATGAAGTTATTCCGGATAGTATCACCAGGCTGTCAAAATTACTTTATCTCAGTCTTCGAGGATCTTCTCTATCTGCACTGCCAGAGTCAATCGGAGAAATGGAAGGTCTGATGAATCTTGATTTGTCATGGTGTAGAAGCATTAAAGAACTGCCAGAATCATTCGGGAAGCTAAAAAAATTGATGCATCTTGATTTGTCAGAATGCTCTGCTTTGAAAAATATATCAAAGTTTGTATGGAGCCTGACGGACCTGCAATATCTTAATTTGTCAGGCTGTGAGAGAATTAAACAACTGCCAGAATCATTCGGGAAGCTAAAAAAATTGGTGCATCTTGATTTGGAAAATTGCTCTGCCTTGCAAAATATATCAAAGTTTATGTGGACCTTCACGGACCTGCAATATCTGAACTTATCAGGATGTTGCCGTGTTGGATCTCTTGATGGCCTTACCAGTCTACAATACTTAAATCTGAAGGGATGCTTTGAAGAAGGTGAGAATGACAGTTTGATGGACCGTCTTAGTGCCCTATCCAACCTGGAGCATTTGGACTTGTCTTGGAATGATGGTATTACTTCTCTACCTGAAAGTTTTTGTAACCTGATAAAACTGCACACACTGAACCTCACGTACTGCAAAAAGATTCAGAAGATACCAGCAAGTATGGGTAGAATTGATGGTTTGAAGACACTCTATTTAGATGGCTGCGATGCTCTTGTTGAAAAGCCCGTACCTCATCCCAGTACCAGTTTCGTATCATTACCACGTTTTGAGGTGCGCGTCGGAGATGGTGAGTCCAGCAGCAATCTTGTCTGCTTAAAGGACACGAATCCTGAGGAGCTGGAGATAGTCGGGCTTGAAAACGTGAAGTCCGCAGAAGAGGCTCAGAGTATAAAGCTGATGGAAAAAAACAATCTCGTAATATTAAAATTGTCGTGGAGCGAAGGTGCTGAGAGGTTTGTGGACGATAAAGTGTTGTTGGAGAAACTAGTGCCACCGAATAGTTGGACCCGCTTGGAGATAATTGGTTATAACGGCATCAGCTTGCCAACATGGGTCGGCCAACATGATTGGGTGACACTAACCCGTATGGAACATCTAGAAGAGTTGAGTGTGTCAGACTCCAATGGCACGCCTTCTACTTGGTTGAGCATAAATAATTGCCCCAAGTTGAGGATGTGGCCACTTGTTCCTAGAAAAGTTGATTGGTTAGAAATAAGGAGGAGTGATAATGTGCTGTCATCATGGGGAGAGTGTACCGGTGATTCCTCTTCCTCTTCAGCAGGAGTATTAACTACTACTACCATAAATATTCTGACAGTTGCAGACAGTGAGCTGCCCATGCAGCAGTGGAGACTGCTTCGCCGCATCTCCGGCCTCAAGGTGTTACGCTTCACGGGCTGTTGTGCTGACCTGACCGTCTCCCCTGACATGATCCCACATCTGTCCTCTGTTACGCAACTGGTGATAAGCGCATGCAACATCTCATCACTGCCGCATTTGGTCATGGACTTGACCGGTCTCAAGGACCTTCAGATCCATTCTTGTGAAGGCATCGGGTCTTTGCTGGAGGGCGTACAACACCTCACCAAGCTCGGGATGCTTTGGATACGCGGATGCCCTGATTTAAAAAAGTGGTGCGAATCGGAGGAAAACAAGATGAAGCTCGCTCACATAAAAAAAAAGGTACTTGTCCTGTTCCTGTCCGGCTACACTGTCTCGCATATCGATCTTATTTTTTTAATGGCTACTCCTTTTTATTTTCACAATATTAGTATAGAATACATTATGTCTCTATTTCTCTCACAAAATTGAAAGCATGTAATTCATATGAATTATATATTCCTTACACGAAAAAAAACTCCCATATTTAATGCGGTTTTGGTGTGTTCTGCCGTTCGGGGCATCCAAATTGATACCATTCAAGTGCTCTGAGACCCGCACTTTATAATGTAAATGCTTCTATTTCTTACATTCACAGGTATTTGTTTGAAGCAAGCACTGAGAGAACTTCCTATGTACGCTTGGACCAAAGTGAGAACTTCAGCCAAATGCATAAAAGGTTCCAGCCCACAAGTACAGAGAGTCGCCTAAAGATCATCCCACGATGCAGGGCGTTTACATCAAAGTCACCGCAATCAAAGAAGCATTTTCAGCACTGCGGGCCTGAAGAAAAGTACAACCATCAGTATCTATGTTGACCTAGGACTAGTTTTCTCTACACAAGGCTTTATTTCATTTTTTTTAATTAGAAGTACAACCAATTCACTAGCTAATGTGTATTTGTAATGAAGGCAAACTATTGTTCAGCCTATATAAAATAAAGTTCAACATAGGGACTTTTCTTTCGACTTGGATGTTTCTTCCTACACATAATAAACTTGTGTTACAATACTTTATTTAAGGTATAATCCCAACTATGAACTAACCATGCCCATATCAGACTGTTGAAGTAGAAAACTGAAAAGCAAGTACCAAGGATATCACCACATTTCTCTCACACAAATAGAAGAATTTTTGGACAAGACGGTTTTGAGCCAGGGAAGAGTGGATTACTAATAAAGCTAGCAAAACCAGCAGACCGTTACAAGGAGAAAGGAGAAAACTAGTATATATATATATATATATATATCCAGGGCGAACTATCAGCAGCCATGCAGTAACAGAAACACAATAATTGTGAAAGGGCAACCAATCAGAAATAAAAGTGATGACGTACCTTCTTTCCAGTGTTGTCATGGACCGAAGGTGCTGAGAGGTTTGCGGATGATAAAGTGTTGTTGGAGAAACTAGTGCCATCGAATAGTTGGACCCACTTGGAGATAAATGGTTTGTCAATATGATGATAAACTGGATCTATTAGAGCATCTCTAGTGGATGGTATATATTTGAACCTGTATATTTTCATATACACGTCCATATACACGGCGTGGAAATTATACACGTCCTAGTTTTTCAGTGGAACGTGTAAATTAGGACGTGTATATTCCCCTCATTCTTTCCCCCTCTGCAAGCCTCATTCTTTCCCCCTCTGCAAGATAAGAGATTCAGTAGTGCACACAGGTTCAGAGAACAAGACAGGGGAGCTTCGCCGCATTGCAGCCGTCTCCCTCGTCGCCGGCAGCCTTCGTCGTGGCATCCAAGATGTCCATGGACTCGAGGGTGCCTCCCTCGTTCCATTTCCATCGCTAGGGTGACCGGTGGGCCACCATAGCGACGGCCCCAACCTCGTCTCCGGCGAGTACCCGGAGCCGAAGCCCTGCAGCAGGCCGAGCTCGAGCGGGTGGAGCAGGGAGCATCAGGAGCTCGAGCGCTGGCGATGCGGGAACGGGATCCGCTGCCCAGGCCGCCGCGCACCCCGCCGCCGCAGCGCCGCCAGCAGCCCGCCCGCCGCCAGCACCCCGCCCGCACCCCGCCGCCGCAGCGCCGCCAGCAGCCCGCCCGCACCCCGCCCGCCGCCAGCAGCCTGCCCGCCCGCCGCCCCGCACAGCGCCGCGAGCTCCACAAGCGTGGCTGGCTCGTGTTTATTTACATGAGGAGTAGCCTCGTGGATGGACGTGTATAACTTTCACGCCCGTATACACGTTCCAGTGGGAAGCATTTTTCTGTTTGCAACGTGTATATTTAGCATCCACCTCCATATACACCATCCACTAGAGATGCTCTTACTCTGTTCTATATGATTTGTTTAGTCTGAAAGTTGGATACAGTGAGCTGCCCATGCAGCAGTGGAAACTGCTTCGCCACATCTCCGGCCTCGAGGATTTAAGCATCACGGGCTGTGCTGACCTGATCCTCTCCCCTGACATGATCCCACATCTGTCCTCTGTTACGTCTCTGACGATAAACGCATGCAACATCTCATCATTGCCGCATTGGGTCATGGACTTAACCAGTCTCCAGAACCTTCGGATCCATGGTTGTGAAGGCATCGGGTCTTTGCCGGAGGCCATACAACACCTCACCAAGCTTGAAACACTTTACATTACCGAATGCCCTGATTTGAAGAAGTGGTGCGAATCAGAGGAAAACAAGATGAAGCTCGGCCACATAAAAAACAAGGTACTCTCGTTCTGTCCGGCCACGCTATCCTGTGTATCAATCTTTCCCCAATATTAGCGTAGAGAAATACATTATGTTTCTATTTCTCTCACAAAACTGAAAGCATGTAATTCATATGAATGATATATTCCTTACATGAAAAAATATGCCTATATTCTTATATATACAACGCTGCTTTGGTGTGTTCTGACGTTGGGGCCACCCGAATTTTATAATCACCCTTCATGTCTTTGAGACCCGCACTTTATAATGTATAAAAGGCTCTATTTCTCTCATTTACAGTGGTTTTACTGAAGCAAGCACAGGGAGAACAGTCTATCTAGGATTGGACCGAAGTGGGAACTTCAGCACATGCACAAAAGGTTCCAGCCATCAATCAAAGAAATACAGAGAGTCACCTAAAGAGCATAAAGTGATGCAGGGCGTTTACATCAAAGAAGCATAAAGTGATTCAGAAGAAAAGTACAACCATCAGTATCTATATTGACCTACTACCAGTTTTCTCTACACAAGGCTTTATTCTATTTTTCTTAATAAAAAGTGTGCTCCATGCATGGTGAATTATCTTCCAATTCACTACAAATTTGTATTTGTAATGAAGGCAAATTATAGTTCAGCCTATATAAAATAAAGTTCAGCATAGGGACTTTTCTTTCGACCTGGTTGTTTCTTCCAACACATAATAAACTTGTGTTACAAACTTACAATACTTTATTTAAGGTATAAGCCCAACTATGAAGTAACCATGCCAATGTAAAGATGGTAAGATTGCACATGTCAGACTGTTAAAGTTGAAAACTGTAACGCATGTGTCAAGGATATATATCACCACGTTTCTCTCACACAAGCAGAAGAATATTTTTTGGAGAAGACGGTTTTGATTTGGGCGGCAGAGGGAAGAGGGGATTACTGATAAAGCCAGCAAAATCAGAGAAAGGAAAAACAGAATAATTGTGAAAGAGCAACCAATCAGAAATGACGTACCTTGCCTCCACGTGTAACAAGCCTCGTTGCAACTTGTGCTGCTGTAAACACAGCAGCAAGAACATCAGCTGCTCTTCTCCCTGTGTAACCCAACCCGGCCAACACTACAGCAATAAAACCAATCGTTAGTATGACAATCCATATCTCTGTTCGTGAAAGAAAAGAATACAAAGATAAAAACATGGTAGGAAAGGCTACATTAGCTAAAACCAGACTAATAGTAAGACAAATGGACTGATGCAGTTTCCAGTACAATAATCCATAATAGAGTAGAGGTCGGTGAAACCAGCCTCGGTGCAGAGGAGATAGCAGACAACATGCTGGCGAGGAGAAATTTCCGTTGGCAACGTTGATTTCCCCCGTTGAAACGGTGATCCCCAGAGCAACGTTGCCAGAGTTGACAAAAACTTGCACACTGAGGCTGGCGAAGGCCGGCACTGACCATGCTGAGACAACGACGTGCAAACCAGGCTCAGCTCAGCTCGTAAACCAGCCCAGCTCCAAGCCAGCCGCGCCATCAGGGAGCGGCTCCTCCAGTGCGGAAGGCACCAGACCTTCGGTCGAACACTTGCGGGAGGCCGTTGCCAGAGTTGACAGACAGGAGGCCGTAGCAGAAACCTGCACACTGAGGCTGACGGCAAAGACCGGCACCAACCTGGCAGCTGCGAGCGAGGTAGCTCAGCTCAGCTCGTAAATCAGCCCAGCTCTAAGCCAGCCGCGCGATCAGGGAGCGGCTCCTCCCGTGCGGAGGGCACCAGACCTTGGGTCGAACACTTGCGGGCTCCCAGAACCCAAGATGCTGGGCGGGGCGGAGTGGCGTTTGGCGGCGCGATGGAGAACGCCAATGTGGAGGACAGCCTACGGCAGCTTAGCAGCGGTGGAGCGAGGAGCGCTGGCGGATGCAGTGGGGAGGACGGGCGAGGAGAGGAAGGCAGGGGAAGCGGCCATGCCAAGGGGTGATTTGTTCATAGCTATTGACAAAGCTCCATGTTTGGTGGAAGCCAAAGCTTAAAACCAAAACGTTTGGTACACCACCGATGAGTTCAAAATTTAAAACCAAAATTCAATCTATTTTATTCTATTCTCTACCTAATCTCTCCCTATCTCTCCCTAATAATAAAGCAGCGAATGCTTCTGCCGTACGTCGTGGCGTTTTTGCGTAAAAGCCCCTAAGGTTGTAGGTATTCAACGCGCCATCCCTACATAAGTGGATCTGGAAAAACGTTTCAATTTTACAAATTAACCCCTACATTATCTAATAATCCGGCCCACGCTCCTTTCTGATCTTATCCAGTGACAGAGAAGGTGGAAAGGGGAGAGCATCTTCTGGGCTCTCGTCGTCGAGCCCGTCGGCATGGAAGCTGCCCGCCTCCTTGGCCGGTGGCTGGCTCGGAACCCCTCGACCTTCGGCTGTATCGGCCTCTCCAAGTGGGTGTTAGCGCCAGCAGACGCATCTTCCCCGTCCCGCCCGCGGCGGCCGTCAGTTTGAGCGCCAGTGTCGAGGAGGCGCGGTAGGGGACGGATCCAAATCCAGGGATGGCGCGGAGGTGATCTAGGAGGCGCAGGAGGAGGTCCAGTGGCGGGGCTTGAAGTCCAAGTTCATGGTCGCGGCGTTCCACGCTGGAACCAGGAGCGGCCACAGGCGCCGCGGAGGAGGCAGTGGTGGCGGCGAGCTCGCACTGGACGGCGGCTCGCACTCCGCAGCGCCGCCTGGCAGAGGAGCCCGTGTCTGTGGAGAGGCAGAGGCGGACGGCGGCCACGGATACGAGAGCGGCCGCGGGCGCCGCGTAGGAGGCGGTGACGGCAGCGAGCTTGCATCATACGGCGGCCCGCGCGATGCGCGCGTGGCCCGGAGGAGGAGCGGGCGGCGTCAGCGCCAGCGTGGTCAACTTGGCTTGGCGGCAACGCCCTAAACGCTCCAGCCTGCGCCAGTGGGGAGGGAGGGGGGACCGGAGGAGGATGGGCGACGACAGCGCCAGCGTGGTCGACTTGGCTTGGCGGCAACGCCCTAAACGCTCCCCACCTCCACGCACTTATCGCGCCCTGACGTTGTGGTCGTCGTCAACCTCGCCGTAGTAGGCTTGTAGCGGAGCATCAGCAACGAGCCACACGGCGGCGTCCGAGCTGTTCAAGAATGTATATGTCAATGACTGCAGTCTGGAGGTAAGCAGATGCCAGTGATGATATGCTCCAGTATTATTTTTCATATAAAACTGATTCATGTATGTCGTATTTTCAAAATGTGAAATCACATTTTTTTTTCAAGTGCCTTACTGAGATCATACCTCATTTGACAATTGACTAGACTTGACAGTCCCAATTTAGCTTCAAGTAACCTTTTGAAAGTTCATAGGATGATGCATCTTAAACTAATCATCTCTTCACCTTGATACAGTCTTTCGGGGTGGACAAGAAGATGGTGAGAACCGTTCTTCCATAGGCTGCCAAACGAGAAGCTTTGCTCTGTCAGACTGTTATGCTGGTATGATATGTGCTGGAGAGACAAAATAGAGTCCAAGGAATCCTTAATTGCTGTATTGTGGATGTTTCTATCCCTAAATAAGTTTGTATAATATAGAGACATTTAGTCTGTATATAGAGAGACGCATGAACATTCGGACTCTGTACCTCAAGCACAATGTATGAATCATATTCTAGCAGTTGGATGGCATTTCTGGTGGTAGTTTTAGATGACTAGCAAATGAAAGGGCTTCCCATAATTCATTGGATATAGACTAGTTGTGTCAATTACATATAGTTGATTGTAAATGACTATTACAAATGAAATGTAATATTTTTATTATTTTATTTCTACAAATATGAGATTCGCATCAAGCACCGCATTGATTCAGTTTTTTTTCGACAAATATGGGCTTCAGATTGTTGTCTCCTTGAGTGTGTGCGGGATGTATAAGCACAAAAAAAGTGCAAAAAATTACAAATAAAATGTAATATATCAGAAAAAAAAGGTTTCCCTTTTGAAAAAAATCTTGAAATTTTATTTTAGAAAACATTAGAACAGTGCTTTCTCGTAAGAAATACGAGAAACATTGCAAAAATAATTACAAATGAAATGTAATATTGCCAGCGGAGGGATGAACGGCAAGGGGCGGCCACCATTGGAGGTACATCGAGAGCTCAACTCCACAAGGAATGGAAGGGAGGGGGTGGCCACCATTGAAATGAGGGGAGTGATGAAACAAAGTGAAGAGATAAGGACAATTTTTTTTTCTTTGAGAAGAAGATGAGGAGAACGTTTTTTCCCAAGAAGATGAGCAAAGTGCTTCGGAGGACGCACTTTGTGTCTCGTGCGGAGGCTTGGTGTCTATGCTCAGAGCAGCTCACTCGCAAGAGCTTAGCAAGTTGTGTAAAAAATAATTTAAAATATATATTGTTCAATTTATTTTTTGAAAATATGTTGTACACAAAAATGCTATTACCCATCAAAAAACAAAACATTATTACACTCAATAAAAATGATAATTATTAATAAAAAAGTAATCCAATTTTTATGTAAACATTACATTATATTTTAAAACTTTAAAAGAAACTCCTTCCGTCCAAATATAGATGACTTACATTTAACATTATAATTTACATTTAATAGTTAATGGAAAAACAAATAGGTTCTCTACTTTCTTCAAGCCCGGTGCAACGCATGGGCATTTGTACCAGTAATAATAAAGAAAATATGATTTCTGATCGTCTGTCATGGAAATTATCCTTAAAGTTTGCATAAATTACCCATCATGCCACCGTAAGTAAGAAAAAGTGTTTCGCAAAGCAAAAAACCTCCTATATTACGCTTTGCATGCTGGGAGAATATCCAGAACACCGTATGGGCCGGCCCATGCACAGACGCCTGCTTTTAGTTCCGTTTATTTATTTATTTTCAATTCCGTTTTACTTTTTTATTTTAAATAATTTAGAACTTCAAATAATCTTTAAAATTTTAATAAACTGAAAATTGTAAATCAACATATTTAAAAAATAAAATGTTTGTGACTTTAAAAACTGCCCGGAGTTTTGTATAAAATGCTCGTATATACAATAAAATGTTGCAATTTTAGAAAAATATTTGTACAATAAGAAAAGTCCATAAAGGCATTTAACAAAATGCTTTCTAATTGAAAATATGTTAATGCATTTAAGAAATGTCCTAGAATTTTAAAAATAGCTAATGCCTGTTTTGATAGTTTCTATTTTTTATTTAAAATTTTCCATTCCATTTTTTTATTTCTAATTTAAATAATTTAGAATTACATAAACTTTTGCATATTAAAAAATAGGAATTTTGAAATAAAATGTTGACGAAAACATAATGTCCATGAATTTAATAAATATATTACTGATTTATAACAATGCCCATGAATTTAATAAATATATTACTGATTTATAAAATGTTTGTTTGTTTAGAAAAACTTCATGCGTTTCAAAAAATGTTTGTGACTTTAAAATAAAATCCTCCAACATAAAAAATTATGTTCGCCTTTTCTTGAAATGGTCGCCAATTCAAAAGAAAAATATTTAAACCCGTTCGAAATATAAAAAATATTCACGATTTTTAGTAAATGTTTGTAAATTGTAAAAAATGATCTCGATTTTAAAATTGTTCCCATATTTATAAAATTGTTCACGAAAGATCTAATGTATGTAGTTAAACATTAATGCTTCTAAGTCTTTGTGACAATATAACTGTGTGAATTTTGAAGAATTAACTGTTGAATGGATCGAATTATTATAGTATGTTTTCTAATTTTTTTTATTAAAATTCAGAATAAATCTTTGAGTTAGCAAGATTTTTTACAACCATGATATATATTTTTTGAAAATGTAAAGATTGCTTCAACTTGTGAATAAATTGAAAAGAAGAAACATTTTTTTGCCTTTATGCATAAAATTTTAAAATTAAGCGATGATATGTGAACATAATGTGCTTACCATCATTGAAGATTATGTTTTTTTTTTCGTGGCAACGCACGTGCCATTTTGCTAGTAATAATAAAGCAAATAAGGTTTCTGGTCGTCTGTCTTGAAAATTACTTCTAAAGTTTGCATAAATTACCCACCATGCCACCGGTAAGTAATAGAAAACGTTTCACAAAGCGAATTTTTTTGGACTGAGCCGGCCCATGTAAAAACCTCTTATATTACGCTCTGCATGCTGGAAGAATATCCAACACATCGTATGTGATGGCCCATGCACAAGCGCCTGCTTTTAGTTTCGTCTATTTATTTATTTTCAGTTCCGTTTTAATTTTTTATTTTAAATAATCTAGAACTTCAAATAATCTTTAAAATTTTAATAAACTGAATGCTATAAACCAACATACTTAAAAAATTAAAATGTTTGTGACTTCAAAATCTGCTCGGAGTTTTGTAAAAAAATGCTCGCATATACAACAAAATGTTTCCAGTTTTAGAAAAAAAGTTTGTACAATAAGAATAGTCCATCATCTCAAATACAATTCCATGTATTAAAAATTATTAAAGGCATTTAACAAAATACTTTCTAATTCAAAATATGTTAATGCATTTAAAAAATGTCCTAAAATTTTAACAACAGCTAATGTCTGTTTTGATAGTTTTTTTTATTTAAAATTTTCCGTTCCAATTTTTTTAATATAATTTAAGTAATTTAGAATTTAAAAAACTTTTGCATATTAAAAATTAGTAATTTTGAAATAAAAATAGGATTCAAAAAAGCGTCGGTTTTTTTTTGCAAATTCCAAAACAATCTCCGTGAATTTAATAAATATATTACTGATTTATAAAAATATTTGTTTATTCATAAATACTTCATGCATTTCAAAAAATGTTTGTGAATTTAAAATGAAATTCTCCAACATAAAAAATTGTGTTCGTCTTTTCTTGAATTGGTCGCCAATTCAAAAGAAAATATTTAAACCCGTTCAAAATATAAAAAATATTCACGTTTTTTAGTAAAGGTTTGTAAATTGTAAAAACTGTTCTTGATTTGAAAAATGTTTCCATATTTGTAAAATTGTTCACGAAAGATCTAATGTATGCAGTTAAACATTAATACTTCTAAGTCTTTGTGACAGTATACCAGTGTGAATTCTAAAGAATTAACTGTTGGATGGATCGGATTATTATTGTATGTTTTCTAAAAAATATTCTTAAAATTCAGAATAAATTTTTGAGTTAACAAAATTTTTGACAACCATGATATATATTTTTTGAAAATGTAAAGATTGCTTCAACCTGTGAATAAATTTAAAAGAAAAATATTTTCTTGCATTTGTGCGCAAAATTTCTAAATCAAACGATGATATGTGAACATAATGTGGTCACCATCATTGGAGATTCTGTTTTTTTTCTTCCGTGGCAACGCACGGGCCATTTTGCTAGTCTATTTCTATCTATCTATCTATTCTATTCTATTATCTACTAGCAAAAGAGCCCGCGCGTTGCAACGGGAGAATGCAAGGCCTGAGAATCGGACTCGAAGGCATAGATATTCTAATGGTGCACTATTATTGAACATGTCAAATATGTATCCTTAGGATCCTTGTGCAGGTCAGATAGCATTACGGATTTTTGTTCACGTTTAACTCACTTTTCTTCTTCTTACTCCACTCATTATCTTTGTCTCCCTTGCTTGGGTATCTAGGAACATAAAAAATGCAGTATAGCTTAGAATTTATCGAGATGCATTGAATCCTTTAACAAAGGACCACATCACTGTAATGAGAAAAACTCATGCTGTCAGCCTTGTCATCTCATCTGTATTAACTGAAGTGTGAATCATATCCTCTAGTTCACTTATAACCATAAAAGTAAAACAGAACTGTAACGGAGCAAAACTAAGACTCATTAACTGATGGAAGTTTACTCGGATTTCCTTTTTTGTGAAATCGTTGTTGGCCTAACAAAATATCAAACAATAGTAGCTAGCTTTCCCGAGAAAATATCAAAACCGCAATCTGCACCAATTACACAGGAGAAAATTGGAAATTTGCCACTTTCAATATATGGCTTCTTAAAATTGTCATTTTCAAGATTGGCTTCGCACATTTGCCACTCAGCTCGTTGGCTCCTTGATTATCATGCCGCTTTCCTCCTACTTTTGATTTTCATTTTCCTTTAACATTTATAAGCATTGGAAAAGACCAAACCAGCCCTGGTGCATATACACGTACTATCCAAATTTTAGTTGACACTTTGAAGCGGAGGACAGCGTACCGACCACCTAGAATACCGGGTGATCTCGTCAATGCAGACTGCTTCACCGATCTCCTTGACGCAGAGTGCCGCAGATCGTCTAAAGTCTAGAAGTTGCATGCCGCGGATATTCTGAGCGCCCCGAGCAGGACGGCGGGCTGTGCAGCTATGGCGCGCGCGGAGACGGTGCGAGCAGCAAGCAGCCTAGTGGCGCCGGTGGGGGCTGCTTCAGTAGCCACTCTTATCGACATCCTCAAATAGTTGTCTCCTGTTCTCCAATTCAGTGCTAGCTAAACTTCGGAGGAGACCAGAACCTGTAGCCGCGGGCTGGCTAAAGTGCCCGCGGTGGGCCGCCTCAGTCGTGTAGTAGGCTCTCCTCACGAGCTCCTCGCGGAAGATGGCGTGCCGCGAATGCGCGCCAGCGAGCACGGCGGCCGCGACCATGGGAGCGGCGAGGCCGGCTTCCTCGCGCCACGCCACGGCGGCGCGGGCCCGTCTCGTGGGCGGTGGGCTTCGACAGGGGCACGGGAGGGCTCCCCTTGGTCGGAGGCGCGCGCGAAGGAGAGGGAGGGCGGGGTCTGGCACCGGGTCGCCTGCAGCTCGTCGGCGAAGGCCGGGGCGCCGCGGGGGAGGAGCTCGAGCGCGGCGTCGAGAGGCGGTGGTGGGGGCAGCACTTGACGGAGCAGGCGACCGCCGCCGGCATGGCTGCTGGTTGGCTTGGCGAGCTGGGGGTTCGGCAAGGGGAGTTGGTGGAGATTGAAGAAAGAGGCCCCTGAACTGTGGGTTAGTTTGGATTAAATATAGGGTGGTTTGTGTAAAATGTAAAAAAGATTCGTTTTTTGACTTAAATCCGGACTGCTGGTTGATTTCAAAAAACGTCGGGGGCTTCTTTGTAAATGTCGTGGTGGGTTTTCCGACGGAAGCAATAGCCGCTTTATTATTACTAGCAAAAGGGCCCGTGCGTTGCAACGGGAGAAAAAAATACCATACGCCTTTAATTTTTTTATAATCATTTTGATTTATTAAAATAATGATGGAGCGTGGGTTGAATAACAAAAATTACAGGGGCTTTTTTTATAAAAATAGCGTGGTGGGTTTTTCGACGGAAGCAATAGCCTCTTTATTATTAGGTATAGATAGCAAAAGGGCCCATGCGTTGCAACGGAAGAAAAAAATATCACACGCTCTTAAGTTATAAAAAATGGTCTATAATCTGAGAATTTGTAGTTACGACACAAATAAAGATGGTCTTATCCTACAAAAATGCAGTTCAAAATTTCACAATGCAGTTCAAAATTTCACAGGTCTTCTATTTTAACACGGCTTGCATGTAGATTTAATACGTACAAAGAATCAGTCAAGTGACGTTCAGTTTCATCTCTAATCCTGATTTTGTTGACGTGTTCATTCCCAACCCGGATGAGTACCGGTATGAAAGAAAGACGAATAATGACTTATTTATTAAGATTGCACCCTAGATAATATTTTTATTAAACGTTTAACAGATAAAATAATATCATATTTAAATTCTACATATTTTTCTAATCAAATTCCATGTATAATATGTTAAATTTGGAGTTACGGTTTAAAAGATATGAGTATTTAAAAAATATTTAATATATACTACGAGTTTAATGTCATAAACAGTAAGGTTTTTTTTGTAAAATCACCTCGATGGGTTTTTCGACGGAAGAGATAGCCTCTTTATTATTAGGTAAAGATTAGGTATAGACTAAAAGTAAATTACGGGTCAAAAATAGAGAGATTTGCTAGAAATTCTCACAATAATCAGAAACTTAGGCCCTTAATCTGGTAAACGTCATTAAAATAAGAAAGCAGAGCCGTTCGATTTATGTAACATACATTTCTTTCTTTCCAAATGATTTATGTAACGTGCTTAATCTGTTAGGTGCACCATGACTTCTAAACAGTACGCAAATAAATAAAACTTACGTACACTTTTACGTGACAATTTATAAACGAATCACAGGATTATTAAAAAAAAACAAGCCACAATTCCTTCTAAAACAAGAGACGAGACCCATCTACACTTTCACTTTTAAGATAAAAAAGACAAAACCTGCAAATAACGAGTCCTCAAGCCTCATGATTAAAAAAAAGGTGAGGCCTAACTGAAAAGCAAATTTCAGTCTCCACGTCGAGAAGGAAGACCCAGCCAAAATACAATAAATAATACACAACTTCACAATCTTCCACTAATGTCCGCCAAATATCATCATTGCTTGGGACATTACTTTAAAGGCAATACTACCGTCGGCGCGCCGGCGCGAACGCTTGTGCCGGTCACGCTTAGATCTGCGGGGCGTACCGTTAGATCTATTCATGTAATATATATTTTTTTCGATGCAGTAAATTTCGGCGCGATGCAACGATTGCAACAAAAAAAATTATAGCAAAAAAAATATCTACGTGATCGTAGCAAAAAAACAAAGTTGATGGTGTGTGGTAGCAAAAGTCAAACGCCGGTTGTAGCGAATATCTACGTGAACGTGTATGCAACTTTTTTAGTGAACGGTTGCAGCAAAAAATGATGCCGGTTGTAGTAAAAATTAACACGGTTGTAGCAAAAGTCGAAACGCCGGTTGTAGCAAAAATCCAACGAACTTGAGTTGCAACCAAGCGTGGATGTAGCTTTTTTGAATGAACAAAATGTAGCAAAATGACAAACATTTGCATCAAATTTTTACATGATTACAGCAAATCTGAGCAGAAAAATGTTAGAAAACTGTCTATCAGCGTGCGGGCCGCGAGCGACCGGCCGAATAATTTGGCCGGCGCTCCGGCTGCAAGCATTTACCTTACTTTAATATATGAAATCACCTAACTGTAACACAACATAGAAAATATGCGGAAATTAACACGTATGCAAAAAATATTTCTTGACTTACCTTAAGAAATATAATTAAAGGAATACGATTGTTATTGTACTAAGGGTTGACATGACCGCCGGGGACTCCTCCTACGACCGTCGGAGACTCCTTACCGACGATCGTCGGGGACTCCTACGGTTGGTCATATTTTTATGATTGATTTTCATATATAAATTAATTTCATTGGAGTTACGGTTAGTTTTCTATGAATTTCTATGAACAAAAAAATTCATCATATCAATATTTTCATCCATCCATCCATACATACATATACATCTGCGTAATATATGAACAAAAAAAATACATAAACATAATTAATAAACAAAAAATGGACAACGGGTTGGGGTGGCGAGGGCTTGGGGAAGAGGGAGAGCGCGCGGGCTCGGGGGTGGCGACGACGACGACGATGGCGGGGGCGGGGCAGGGGCGCGGGCTCGGGGGCGGCGACAGCGACGACGACGGCGACAACGGGGGCGGTGCAGGGGTGCGGGCTCGAGGACGGCGACGGCGACGGCGATGGCGACAACGGGGCAGGGACGCGGCGACGGCGTCTGGGCAGGGTGCAGCGAGGGGAGCGGGCGACGGCGTCGGGGCAGCCTGGCGGCGTCGAGGTGCTCGGCGTAGTCGGGGGAAACTGCAGATGAACTCTGAAAATTTCCTAAGTGCTGCTTATATACCCAGAGCATTGGTCCCGGTTGATGGCTCCAACCAGGCCTAAGGGGAGGGGGATTTAGTCCCGGTTGGAGCCACCAACCGGGACTAAAGCTCCTTTTCAGCAGCCGAAAGGGCGGGAAGCAAAGGGCTTTAGTCCCGGTTGGGACTAAAGGGGAGGGGGCGGCTTTAGTCCTGCTTTTAGCCATCAACCGGGACTAAACTCCTTTTCAACAGCCGAAAGGGCGGGAAGCAAAGGGCTTTAGTCCCGATTGGTGGCTCCAACCGGAACTAAAGGGGATGGGGCTTTAGTCCCGGTTGGAGCACCCAATCGGGACTAAATGTCTCTTCCTCAATTTTAGTTGCATAAGTTTTATTTTTTATTGATTCTTATAAGAGTTTTTAAAAAATACTTTATGAAAAATTCCATTAAAGTTTGTAACAAAAAATACTTTATGAAAATTCTTTTTACTATCAAATTTTTTAACAAATAAATACTTTGATAATTTTAATTAATATTATTTCGATTTTTTTAGTTGATTCTTTTTGCTATTGAAGAATATTATATTTAATTAATTCTTTTTAGTTCATTCCTTTTTTTCTATTAGAGTTGTATAAAAAAGTTAGGTCATTCTTTTTGCTATTAGAGTTTTATAAAAGCTTTTAAATTCATTCATTTTGCTATTAGTTCATTCTTTGACCGGCTTCCGTATATTCTTTGGCCAAACGATATACCCTAAAGAACACTCGATAAGTCTGCAATTGCTACGGAAATTAATATCTCTAAAAACAAAAATTACAAGTTACAATTGATTGGATAGATTAATCTTGAAGAAAGTAAATAGCTCAAACGAGCAAATTTAGTTCTTAAACGTGGGATCGATATATGTCATAAAATATTTTCATTTTAATACTGCGTTGGCAGGGTCTCGGATACCATATTAAATTCATGCACCAACCAACTCATACAAAAGTCCGAACTGATGAAGAAAGGTGGGCAATATATTTCAATATCTCAGACCAGCCAGCCGCCATCCACATGTTCACAAGTTCCATTGGTCTGGAACCAGTACTTTCCTATCCGCACCCTGGGCATCGGTATGGAATGTAATGTTGTTGGGGACGGTCAGGTCTTGCTGCTACAATTTGGAAAATAACAGGCTATGAATAAATAGCAAAGTAAGTACAAGAGAAGAGAAGAGCAGAATAAAGATATAATAACGTGTAATTAATGTACTGTTACTAGAAAAAGATCCACCTATGGTTTAGGAAGCTCTATTACAAAGTCAAAACCCTTCTACACCATCAATACTTACTACTCTCTCCGGTCCTAAATATAAGTCTTTTTACATGTTTCATTAGGGCACTACATGCAGATGTATATAGACATATTTTAGAGTGTAGATTCACTCATTTTACTCCGTATGTAGTTTTCTATTGAAATCTCTAAAAAGACTTATATTTAATAACGGAGGGA
Source organism: Hordeum vulgare subsp. vulgare (assembly GCF_904849725.1). Taxonomy (NCBI): domain Eukaryota; kingdom Viridiplantae; phylum Streptophyta; class Magnoliopsida; order Poales; family Poaceae; genus Hordeum; species Hordeum vulgare. The sequence continues at coordinate 661,239,730 of NC_058519.1, read as the reverse complement.
GTAGTAGAGCAGACATAATCCACCTATGGTTTAGGAAGCTCTATTACGGAGGCGGCGGGTCTTTGACGCAAGTGTATGTGTTGCAGACATAATCCTGCTGTGTGAAACCCCTTGAAAGCAGGCATAAGCAGACAAAGAACAGCATGAGGATGAACCGAATGAAATGGCATGCTCTAGATAGCATTCGTGCTGAACCGGGTTGAACTTTGTCCCTTTGTGTGAGCGTAAAACCTAGCTACTTAGCGCCGAGATGGAACAACTAGGGGAAATAGCAATGCTGCAGCACCTATCTAGTAAGGCTTAAGTGTGAAGCGAACTTGTGGGACTGGGAACTTCCACCAAGAGATGAATGACACATCCACTTGCGAATTGGAAGGCGAGGCCTCCTTTTCTAAAAAAAAAACTTGCGAATTGGAGGTAGCACCCAACTTGTGAATTGAATCTCCCTTAACCTTAGCCAGGTATTGGTCCAAAGAGACTGCCGGCAACCCAAACACCGGTGAAGAAGGCTGCAACGCCGCACAAGAAGTTTGCTTCCCTGGAATAGACAAATGAACATTTCCTCCCAGCTCGGCCGCCGTCGCCCTAGTAGCCAACCTGGCTGGGGCCGAAGCCGGCTCCACCGAGCCAAAATGCAACTGTGTCACCGATGCCGAGATACCAGCCCCCCCTCCAGCGGATATCTTAGGTTTCTTCGGCAAAGCAGAAAGATTAGACGGCATATCCTTCTTTTCAGATTCTTTAGCACGGGACTCATCGTCCCCATCAAACATATCTTCATCTTGATCTTTGACCTCCTCATCAAACATAGGTGGACTCTCAATCTCTATGCGAAGGGTATACCTCATACCTGCATAGACCCAGACAACCTCATCCGGTACAAGCCCAATATCCATCACACTGACCAGCATCCGTGCAACACCTTTGGCTCGAGAGAACACCATGTCAACCTTCTCAGTCTTTCCTATCAAAGATCCAAGGCTCCAAGCAACATGAAAATCATTAACAGCCTTAGACGGGGCTCCCGAAAATCTCACCCAAATCTGATGAAGAGGAACCCCCTGAGGCTCATCACTCCTCCAAGAATCAAACTCTAAAATGCAGCACGTGCTAGGCACTCTACACATTCCAAATTTCAGCAACCGTGCTAAATCTTCCTTGGAAGGGAAAACCACCTTAAACACATTATCAGCAACCGCAATAGGATCCCAACGAAAAGATGCAGAAACCAGTTCTCTCAATTGCTGCACCACCTGGTCCGCAGTCATGGTTCCGCTGGCGACAGTAACCATACCAGTCAGGGCCACATCCGGTGCATGTACCGAAGTCGTCACAGACGGGGACTCAAAAAACATGAGCTCCTGACAACAAGCCCCATAAATAGCCACCGTAGGCATTTGTCCAACTGTGAGAGGGCACTGAAGTGAACCGTGAACAGGTTTGAGACAAAACTCACATAGTTCCACCGTGCACTCAGACACGAAATGACCATTCTCACCACATCGGTAACATGTCATCTCTTCCTTCTTGCGCGCCCACTTAGATGGTCTGTCACCCCCATCCATCTTGACATTGGCATTATCCTTGACCACCTCCACATCAGCCACCTCCTTAGCAGCAGCATTAGTCGGCAGCTGCTCAAGAGTAGGAACTATGGACTGCCCTTGAGCCTGCCCATCAATCTCCCGAGGCACAAGGTCCTCTGATGGTGGCAGTGGAGGTCTGGGCTTCCTGCCACCGCCACGACCGCCCCAATACTGCCTATATCCTCCTCTCTTGGGATGCGCTGGACCTGCAACACCTGGCGTAAAATTCCCAGGAGGTCCCTGCCACGCATACCCCCGACCGCCACCGGCAGAAGATGAACCACGATGCTGCCCTTGACCGTATGCGTTGACACCATCGTCTCCCCAACGACCTCGCGGCTGCATGCGATTAGCATCATCTCTTACTGACCCAGCAGTCGCTTGCGGATTAACCAGCGGCCTCGCCACCTGAGCCGGAGGCCGATTCCTCTGGCCAGACGCCCTCCCCGGCTGCATAGCCTACTGCGGCTTGGAGTTGGCCCGCGGTTGGCCCGCGATCGGCTTAGCTGCAGGCGCCTTGGCCGGCGGTACCCCATCCAGCGGACTCCCCTTCCCCGACATGCTCCCTGTCGCGAGACTAGGTATACGTGCTGCTCGTCCAGAACCCAGACGCGGAAAGCCCCTGCGCTCGATAACCCTAGCTGTCGGTGCCAAGGGTTCGACCTGTTGTATACCCCGACAACTCATATCAAGCAGAGCCGGACTAGGATTGTCAAACTGGGCCAAATACCCGATACCAGGTGAGACCGCACCACCGGCCCTTAGCGTCGATAGCGGCTTTCAAAAAACTTGCCCTAGAATCCCGGGTCGACAGCACAATTACCGCCGAACCAGACGGACGAACAGACGACCCTGAAGAACGAACAACAGAACGATTCTTCTTGGCTACCGACTTCTTCGTCACCCAACAATCAGGTTTGAAGAAATCCGATAACGAAAGTGGAGGCAATTTACCTTTGGGATCGGCCCAACCCAAGGCTTCCTTGGTGTTACCTGCCTCTTCTTCCTCTGAAGAACAGTATCTCGCCTAAGCTTGCGATCCTGCGTAAAATCTAAAGAAGGTACCGAGCTGGCCGGAGAAGAAATGTCCGATTTCATCACCAGCACCTTCTCTGAACTATAGTCATGTACATACCTGACATGCTCCTGCGGCGACACCCGTTCATCATCGTCTTCATCCGTCAACGCATTCGCCCAAAACCTTCCTCCCCCCAAAGCTGGTTTCAACGCCGGCGAGGAAGGTCGATCCTCCTCCGATGAAACCACGAGAACCTGATGATCATCCTCGGTTGTATGTTCCTGCGGAACAAAAGATACACAGCGAACATAGTATCCATCGACTAGTAAACGAGTTTCAGCCGAGATCTGATCCCCTTCCTCGAGATATGTACCAGCGAGAATATCATTGTCCTCGTCCCGGAGGGTTAACAATCCTGAACTTGGATGAAAAACAATCAAACCGTCGAGCTGTATGGAAACACTAACCTCAGAATACTCCACTTTCCAAAAGATCCGCAACGGGATCTGGTCAGACGGCGGGAGTTGCGTGTGCTCTCTCACCGCCGCCGGCCGAACGGGAGAAATGGCCCCCCGAGACGCCGGCGATCGAGTTTCCCCCCCGGCGGCCTCAGGGGCGACCGGGTCTCCTGGATCGCCTATGTCCATCCGAAATCAAGGGGAGTGGTGTAATCGCCCTGGCTAACAATTACCTTGGTGGAGAGATTCCAACTGCCCTATTTAACAGCACATCACTCCAATTCTTGAACCTGGGAGCTAACAACTTTACTGGGTCCATTCCTGTTGTTTTCCCAAAAATTGTTGACTCACCCTTGCAGTATCTTATCTTGATATCAAATAATCTTGCAGGTGCAATACCATATACTATAGGGAACTTTTCCTCCCTTTGTATGCTCTTGCTTGCAGAGAATAGTTTTCAAGCCGGCATCCCGGAGAGTATTGGTAAGCTTCCCAACCTGCAAGTACTAGACTTGAGTTACAACTCCTTATCAGGGAGTGTCCCCGCATCTATTTACAACATATCAACACTCACATACCTTGGCATGGGTGTGAATAATCTGACAGGGGAAATTCCATATAACATTGGATATACCCTTCCATTCATCCAAGCTATGATCATGGGAGTGAACAAATTCCAAGGACAAATCCCTAGTTCACTAGCCAACACAACGAATCTTTGTAAGATTAATCTAGCTAGCAATGCATTCCATGGTATTGTGCCTTCTCTTGGGACTCTTCCCGACTTAATCAGCCTAGATCTAGGAGAGAATTGGCTCGAAGCAGGAGATTGGTCTTTCCTAACCTCATTGACGAATTGCACCCAACTGGTGGAATTATTCTTGGATGCAAACATCCTTCAAGGAGATTTGCCGAGTTCCATTGCAAGCTTAGAAAAATTGTTATTAAGAGAAAACAAAATATCCGGCACTATACCGCAGGAGATAGAGCAGCTGACAAACATGAAAATTCTTTACATGGAATTTTTTTTGCTTAGTGGAACTATCCCAGAATCACTTGGAAATCTGCAAAACTTGTTTGTCCTAAGCTTATCTCAAAATAAACTTTCTGGACAAATCCCTCCATCAATTGGCAATCTAAGCCAATTGAGTGAGCTATATTTACAGGAAAATAATTTGGGTGGCCCAATCCCCGGAGCTCTGGGAAGCTGCAAAAAATTGGTCAGAATGAACCTCTCTTGTAACAAGTTTCATGATAGCATACCAAAGGAGATATTTAGTCTTTCCTCCCTTGCAGAAGGTTTGGACTTATCTCACAACAAACTCTCAGGAGCAATACCACTGGAGATTGGCAGCTTGGTCAATCTCAGCCCATTGAATATTTCCAATAACCAGTTGTCTGGACAAATTCCCTCCACTCTTGGTGAGTGCGTCCACTTGGAGTCACTGCATATGGAGGGGAACAATTTTCAAGGGAGAATCCCTCAAACTTTCATGAATCTGAGAGGCATCATTGTGATGGATTTATCTCAAAACAACTTGTCCGGTGAAATCCCTAACTTCTTTGAATCCCTTGGTTCCCTAAGGCTTCTCAATTTGTCATTCAACATCCTCGAGGGACCAGTACCACCAGGTGGAATGTTTCAAAACGAAAGTTAGGTGTTCGTACAAGGGAACAAGAACTTATGTGCGAGCACCCCATTGCTGGAGTTGCCACTTTGCAATGGAGTGATATCAAAGCAAAATATTTACACCTCCAAGATTTTGAAGATAGTAGCAATTATTTCTCTTCCTTTGGTTATGTTATCCTGCTTTGGAGTCATTATATTTAAGAAGAGAAAGAAAGTCAAACAAGCAACCATACATCTGTCATGGAGTTCAAGAAGTTGACTTATGCTGATTTAGTGAAAGCAACAAATCGTTTTTCTTTAGTCAACTTGGTTGGTTCGGGAAAATATGGGTCCGTATACAAAGGTAGAATTGAGTCGGAAGAACATCATACATTTGCTATCAAAGTTTTCAAGCTTGATCAAATTGGAGCAAAAAAGAGCTTCCATGTTGAATGTGAGGCACTTAGAAACACTCGTCATCGAAATCTTGTAAGAGTGATCACCGTATGCTCAACAAGTGACCCGACAGGACATGTGTTCAAAGCTCTTGTTCTTGAGTATATGGTAAATGGCGACCTAGAGAGTTGGCTCTATCCAACACTAATCCAAGAGCATCATCCAAAAAGACTGTTGTGTATGGGTTCAAGAATAGCAATAGCAGTGGACATAGCTGCTGCTTTGGATTACCTCCATAACCAATGCATGCCTCCTATGGTCCACTGTGATCTGAAGCCTAGCAATGTCCTTCTGGATGACGACATGGGCGCATGTGTCGGTGACTTCGGGTTGGCTAAGTTCCTACATGGTTGTTATTCTTCTTCTGGTATTCATGGTTCTACTTCTACAAGCCTAGCAGGGCCAAGAGGATCAGTTGGATACATTGCACCAGGTAACAATTTCTTAATACAGGAAGTTGTATTTTTTTTTAAATATCTTATATGTTCTTCTGCAGAAATTCTTCTGTTGCTCCAGTAATTTTGTCCTAATTAATTGTTTGAATAATTACATGTACTTCAGAATATGGCTTTGGGAGCAAAATCTCGACGGAGGGTGATGTTTACAGCTATGGAGTCATCATCTTAGAGATACTCACAGGGAAGCGTCCAACTGACGAAATGTTTGAAGATGGACAGAGCCTTTACAAATTTGTGGAAGATTCATTTCCTGAAAAGATTTGCGAGATACTAGACCCTAGAATCAACATCCCCTATTATGGGAACCGAGATGAAGAAGGAGGGAGTTCTTCAGAGCAGGAAAATCATGAAATGGCTGCAGGAATGATGAGCTAGCTGCATCACCGCTCTGGCTAAGCTTGGCCTGCTATGCGCCGCCGAGACTCCTAAAGTTCGACCAGCGATGCAGGACGTCTACGCTACTGCTACCGCAATCAAAGAAGCATTTTCAGCACTGCCCTGCCTGAGCGGAAGAAGCATTTTCAACCGTATCTATCGATTGCCCACACGCTGCTGGTCTGGTGCATGATGACCTGCGACTAGTTTTTCTTCACTTAAGGCTTTATTTCTCTTTGTTGAAAGGGTGCTATGTATGTTATGAATCATTCTCTATTGCAGTAGCGAATCTATACTTGTACTGAAGGTAAGCTATAGTTCAGCCTATATACAATAAAATCTACTTCAGGAGCCTGTATACAATAAAGTTGAGCATCAGAACTGCATTATTTTCAACTTGGCTGTTCTTTCCTTACATCTAATAAACTGTTACTTTAACGTTTAAGCCTAACTGTATATGAACTAACCACGCCCATGTACGAATGCTAAACTTGCACATCAAACTGTTAAACTTGAAAGTTGAATGGAAAGCATTTCCCTGACAAAAATAAGAGGATTGTTGGAGAAGAGCATACTGTTAGAATACTTGTACATGTATAGTTGTACTCTCCTGTAATCTAGGATCTAACCACATCATGGCCTGCGTGCCTACATTCTAGGGGGTGAGTGGACCTCTTGTATATAAGTGTAACTTGTACCAAATCAATGTTAAGGCAAGAGTTATTCTCTCCAACTTGGTATTAGACTTCAGGTTACCACCATGGTTGTGCCCGACTCCTCCCCTGCGTCCGGCGCCACCACCACCGACGGCTCCTCCCCGGACCCTCTGTTCTCCACCACACCGGCCGCCCCGGCTTCCTCTGCCTCTTCTGCTACCTCCGCAGCCGCCTCACCTCCGTATATCTTCCAAACGACCGCTGCCTCCCTTGCGGCTGGTTCCGCCGCCCCCGGATCTACCTTCACTCCCCTCTTCTCCTCCACGCCTCCAGTCGCCCCTCCGCCGCCTCGCATCCCATCTTCAATGATCATATCACCAACCACATCAAGTTCCTCCAGAACACCGTTGATCATAATTATCACAAGTGGAAGTCTTTCTTCCTCATGGTCCTCGTCCACTACGGCGTCACCTATCTGCTCGATCACCCGCCTCCTCCCAATGTCGACGCCCAGTATCTTGAACTGGACGCCCACGTCGCTCTCTGGCTCTACGCCACCCTTGCCGACTCCATGGTGGATCACGTGGTCGGTGCCACCACCTATTTCGCCATCTGCAAGAAGATCCACGACTACTTCCTCTCCAACCGTGCCGCGCGGTTTATGATCCTCAATCGGCAATATCGCAACCTCAAGCAGGGTGATCTTCACGTCCAAGAGTATGCCCGTCGCATGAAACTTCTCACGGACGGCCTTGCCGACATCGACCATGCCGTCTCTGAGATAGATCTCACCACGCAATTTCTCCATGGCCTCGACAAGCGCCTTGACACCATTTGCGTCGTCCTCGGTGACCAGGCGCTTCCCTTCGACGTCGTTCTCTCCCGGGTCACCTTGGCCAAGGAGTCTATGACCCAACGCGCCGCCGAGGAGGGCGCCTCGGTGTTCGCCCTCCACAATGGTGGATCCTCCGGCACCATCAGTACTGGCACCGGTGGTCGCGGCCAAGGCGACCGCTTGGCAGATTGTGGCTACGACCGCTCCCAGAGCGCTCCCCACTCCCCTCCTGCTTCCGGTCGGGGTGACCGCACCGGCGACGGCGGTGACCGTGGCCGCGGGCGTGGCCGTGGTCATGGAAGGGGTCGTGGCCGGGGTCCTGCTCCCACTCCCCATATGGCTCCAAATCAATGTTAAGGCAAGAGTTATTCTCTCCAAGTCATACCAGCAAGGGAGACTGCTTCGCCAAGGGAAGACGCGATCTGAGAATACAGCACCTTAGGCACCGCACGGCCGGCATAGAAGACGAGAGGAAACCAAAGCAAACCTACACAAGACCAGCTCCCTGACATTGTGCCTTCCTAGCTGCGGCTTGATTGAAGTACTACTGACAAGGCGGCCGAGGAAGGTCCAGATGGCCTGCCAACAAGGACAACAGCAGAGATGAGAGCGGCGTGGAGGTCGGAGTCAGAACTGCGACCCAGATGTGAAGACATCCAACTTGTAGAGACATCCAACTTGTACTGAAGGCAATATATAGTACTCCCTCCGTTTCTAAATATAAGACCTTGTAGAGATTTCACTATAGACTACATACGGAGCAAAATGAATGAATGTACACTTTAAAATATGTCTATATACATCCGTATGTTGTCCATAGTGCAATCTGTACAAGGTCTTATATTTAGGAACGGAGGGAGTAGTTCAGTTCAGCCTATATACAATAAAATGAAGTTCAGGAGCCTATGTATATGCCATATACAATAAAGTTGAGCATGGGAACTACATTAGTTTCGACATGGGTGTTGTTACCCCTGTAAAGATGTTCAACTTGCACATCAAATTGTTAAACTTAAAAATCGAAACTCGTGTAAAAGGATATCACATTCCGATCTGAGCGGCGGAGGGAAGCATACCGCTAAGTGGGAAGCATCGCAGCTGCTTGAAGGCGAGAGAAAGCCAAAGCGCATCAACAAACAACAGAGCGTCAGCGCCCGCGGCCAGCTCCCTGAGATTCATGCCTCCCTAGCCGCCGCTTGAAGTAAGACGGACACCCGCTTGAAGCCCAAGATAACGACAACGATGGCCGGACAACAAGGAAGTAAGAGCTGCGCCCCAGGATGGAACGACGGTATCCAACTTATGCAGAGCCCATAGAGGCCCAAGCAGGCGGCAGTAGAGCAACTGAACAACGCAAGAAACGGCGAGAGGGCGCAAGACCATCGGTCGAACAGATGGTGGGCACCCCCAGTGGCCGAAGCAGAGGCCGTCGCTGCGGAAAGAGGGGTTGGCGGGGAAGACTGGGACTGCGACAGGAGAGCGGGATTTGGGAGCTTCGAACGGCGGACGGGACGGAGGACCAGCCGTGGAGGTCGACAGCCGGCTTAGAGCATCTGTACTAGAACCCTTAAACCCTTAAATCTAAAATCACTTTTAAGGGTTGAGAATTGATCATTTTTAACACTTTTAAAGGTTGAAAAACAGAGGCAAAGACTAGAACCCTCAAACCCAACCCTTATAGCCTAGTTTTAAACACTATGAACATACACGCGGAGGAACAGAGGATACAAAAATGACTTCAGCCGCGGAGGAGCTCGCGCTCGCGCTGCCTGGATGAGGCCGTCTCCCTGGCGTACCGCGCGGTGGAGCTCCGCCGGGCGCCGCGGCCCTTCTCGGCGGGCGGCCCCGGCAGGCGCGGCGGCGGGCGGGGGCGCGGCGACGGCGGCCGCGGCTGGAGCGCGGGGGGCGGCGGCGGGCGGGGGCGCGGCGGCTGGAGCGCGGGGGCGGCGGCAGGCGCGGCGGGCGCGACGGCGGCGGCTGGAGCGCGGGGCCGGGGCGCAGAGGGGCGGCGGGGCCAGGGCCGGGGCGGCGGCCGGAGCGCGGGGGGCGGCGGGGCGGCGGCTGGAGCGCGGAGGGCGGCGGGCTGGCGGCGGCCGCTGCGGATTCCTGCGGATTCCTCCCGCGCGCGGGAACCAACTTCCTCCCGCGCGATGTGGGAAAAGGAGTGCGGGTTGGGGGGAGTTTTTCCTCCCAACCCTCACTTCTACAGGCTGGGAGGAGGTTTGAGGGTTCGACCTCTAATTTCTTTTACGGATTTGAGGATTTAGGGGTTCTAGTCTACGGGTTTTTTTGGACGAAAACTGTAAAAAAACAGTTATTTTTAGGGATTTGAGGGTTTGAGGACTCTACTAGAGATGCTCTTAGTAGTAGGGTGCTTCTCCGTCTAAGTACTACTTCCTCTGTTTCGTAGCGCATGTACAGTTTTTTCCAAAATAAAAATAAAAATCAAGCTTGCCATTTTTTTGATCAAATTTATAGAGATTTTTGTATCTTTAAATACCAAGTATTCATAATATGGAAATACGCCTTATGATATATCTTATGGTTTTTCTATTCTCAACCTCCAACTATACTTCTCCTATGCTACCTCCCACCCTTGTAATCGCCATCTACACAAGTTCATCCACAGCGACCTCTCCATATCCCTGCATCCGGACTCATCAAATCTCCGACACACCCGGACACATCGTCTCCAGCTCGGGCTCGCACCCGCCATGGCTTGTCTTAGCGCTCCATCTGCTGGATTATTGGGCATTTAGCCCATTTATTATTTTTAATAATTTCTGAAAAATTCTTGAGGCCCATATGGCCAATTTATGCATAGCAGAGGGAGTGAGCACATTAATTCCCTATTTGCCGCATTCTGTGGCCGGCCCATTCAAGCATAACATCTGCAGGCATTTTTGCTAGTTTTGTGAACCTTCTAGAGTTCCAGCTGGTTTTTTCTGGTTTTGGCAAACTTCTAGATTGTTTCCTGAAACGGTTTATCTTTTTCTCTTTTTTCATTTTCCTTTTTACTTTTTATTGTCGGTTTCTTTTTTTTCTGTTTCTCTTCCAAAAATGTTTTCCATTATCCAACAACGTTCTAGATTCAAAAATGTTTTTTTCTTCAAATTAAAAAAAACTTTTAGCTTTTTCAAAATGTTCTAAATTCCAAATAGTTGCTATTTTCAGCAATAAATTTCAAAAATGCAAATCTTCCAAAAATGTTCAACTTTTTAAAAAAATTGCTTTTTTAAAAATGTGCAATATTTTAAGAAAAAGTTCTCACTTTTCAAAAATGTTCCCAATTTCGGAAAATTGTGTTTTTCAAACATTGGTCATAAATTCGAAAGACGTTCTTAATTTTCAGAAAAATCACAACTTCCAAAAATATTTCGGATTTTAAAATGTTCCATTTTTTTTAAATGTTCGGGATTTTTAAGCAATGTTATTTTTTTCAAAAAATGTTATTTCTTCCCTTTTATTTTTTCACTGTTTTTAAATTTTCACTTTCCTATTTTTTATATGACATTTTCTGAGTTTTGTTTTGAATTTAAAAATGAATCCCTGTATTTGAAATTTTGTTAACTATTTATATCTAAATGTTCGTGCTTGAAAAATATAATCAGGAATCAAGAAAATCAGTACAAAAGTTTTCATAAATTTGTGGAAAAAAATTCCTGTTTTACGAAAAAATATTCTCTCTTTTTAAAAAATTGTTCACAAATTGAAAACTTGTTCCAATTCTGAAAATGTTCATGATTTGAAAATGTTCGGGAGTTTGAAGAAATGTTCGTCATTCTCTAAAAAATGTTTGTCTTTTCACAAAATTTACGTAAGTTCAAAAATGTTATATTTAAAAAGTGTACATAAGTTCAGAAAATGTTCCTGCTTCCAAAACTGTTCACAAATTTTCAAAAATGATCGTGTTTAGAAAAATTAGAAGAACAAGAAAGAGAAGAAAAGGTAAATAAAAAAATAGAAAATAAAATAAATAACAGAAAAACATAAATAAGAAAAGGAGAAAATGAATCAGAAAAAACAAAGCGACAGGGAGTCAAGGCTTCACAAGGAGATAGATCGATCCTTCTAACTAAACAGTCCATTCAAGTGAAACATCTCCAGGCGTTTTTGCTGATTTTGGGAATCTTTGCTTACCAACCGGTTCGTTTTTTATTTTGGAAAACTTCTAGAAGGTTCCCTAAACAATTTTTTCTTTTTTTTCTTTTTTCATTGTTCTTTTCTAGTTCTATTTCAAAAAATGTTCTGTATTTTCAGAAAAAGTTTTGGATTTTCAACAATTGTTCTCCAAATTGAAAAAAAGGTTTTCCTTTTTTTCTAAATGTTGTAATTTCAAAAAGTTGCCGTTTTTCAAAAACATTCACAACTTTAAAAAATATTCGGGATTTTCAAAAAATGTTCGGTTTTTCAGATTATGTTCGGTATTTTAAGAAAAATGTTCTCGCTTTCGAAATGTTCCAAATTTAAGATTGTTAATAAATTCAAAAAAGGTTCTGGTTTTTCAAAATAAATCATAACTTCAAAAAAGTTCAAGATTTTGAAAATTGATCAATATTTTCGAAAAATGCTCCGGATTTTCTAAAAAAGTTTTCATTTCATTTTCATATTTTTTAGTTTTTCGAAAAATTGTGTTCTTTTTAGTTTTTTCTATATTCTTTTTATTTTTCCTATTTTATGGTTTGATATTTTATAAATTTTGTTTTGAATTTCAAAAAATGTTCCAATGTTTAATATTTTGTTCACAATTTCTATTTAAATGTTCGTGCTTCAAAAAATAATCTGGAATCAGGAATTTATGAGAAAACAAGTTCGTAAATTTGTGAAAAGATATTCCTGTTTTACGAAAAATATTTCTCTATTTTTAAAATTTTGTTCACAAATTGAAAACTTGTTCAAATTTTGTTCTTCAATTCTAAAAATGCTCTTGATTTGAAAATGATCGACAATTTTAAAAAGATGTTCTCCATTTTCTACAAAATGTTTTCCTTTTAAAAAATGTACGTAATTTCAACAAAGTTCATGTTTCAAAAAGTGTAAATAAGTTCAAAAAATGTTCCTGCTTCAAATATTATTCACAAATTTACAAAAATTGTTGTGTTTCAAAAAATAACAAGAGAGAGAAGAAAAATTAAATAAAAATAAATAGAAAATAAAATAATAACAGAAAAAAGGAAAAAAGAAAGGGAGAAAAAGAATCAGAAAAACATAAAAACAAGTGTGGGCGTTTGCAATTTGCCCACACGCCTTCATTATCACTCATTTTGACACGTCAAAACAGATGACATCAGCGAGAATCTTTTTTGATTTTTGGCTTAAAAATGTTTTATCTTCTAATGAAAAAAAAATCCGTTTTCACCATTAAATCCGTCTCGACGAGATCTTCAAAAGTAGATCCCATGTTGATATGTTTTGATGAATTTTGTTTTTGACAACAGTTGCCATGATGTTACACTATGGTTGCCATAGTGTTTACACTAAAGCTGCTATAACATGTTCTATCTATTTTTCTTCTACATTCAATGTTACCGGTATATTTTCAACTACTTTTTATGGCAAATTTTATTAATTGACCATGGCAATTTTTAGTAATTAACCACAACAAATTTAATGCATGGATCATGGCAATTCTTTACTAATCTATTAAAATTTACTTTTAAAGGTAGAAGAAACAATACCTGAAATATATCATGGCAACTTAAGTGTAAACATCATGTCAATTCATGTGCAATAGACATGGCAACTTTTTACCACAAAAAAAGTCATCGAAACATGTTGATATGAGATCTAGTTTCGAAGATCTCGTCGCGATGGATTTAATGATGAAAACGGATCTTCAATCGGATTTTTCATTTAAGAGATAAAAATTTTTAAAAATTAGAAATCAAAAAAGATCCCCATATGCATGCATGTGGTGACGTGACACAATCTGTGTGTTATAGACGTGTGGATTGATGTTGCTTCCACCACACGTGTGGGCGTTATCGCAACACTAAAAAATACACTAAAAAATAAACAAAATAAATAAAAATAAAAATAACAGAAAAAATCTTGTAAAAACTAGTTTAAGATCCTTCTAGAAGGTATCCAATACCGGTCAGGAAACTTCTAGAAGGGTTCCAAAATTGGACACTGTAGCTTGAGCATTCTCTCGTAATTGGGTCGGCCCATTTTGATCGTCAGTTCGCCCGCCTCGATGCGAACGAGCGACAACCTGCCATAGAGAGCAGCGGGTAGGAGCTCCCGTGAGCACAGTCTGAGACCTCTTACGTCTTCGTTTGGATGTCTTCATTGGAGAGCTTCGTATTGAATTGGTCTGAATTCCAAATTAGTGAAGGAACCTGAAATGGCCCGAATACGAATTATGCTGTTTGGTTGTCTAGTGAATTGGTCCTTGAAATGCCTCTCAGATTTCAATACCAAATCATGTTTGGATGACAAACTTTGGAATTGCATAGCTACATGACTCAAAAATGAAATCTGACTACGAATGAATTTATAGCAATAAACATAAAATAAATATTCTAGAAATGCATCAGGAAAACGCAAATGGCCATACAATGACAACAATATTTTCTTATGATAACATAACACAAATTTAATACAATAACAAACAGCACATACTCTCAAATATGGTCTCGTACATGACATAAATCACAATCATTTTAATAGATAGGTCGGAATGCTTGACATAAACAGTGCATGGCAGTAGTACATAAACTGTTACAAGTTCAATAGGACATAAAATAGATAGTTCGCTGTTCAACAACACATGCAAGAACACACACATATCAGAAAAGCATCAAGCTTCAAAACAACATTAGGAGCCATGTCTTCCTCATGGTGATGGGCAGCTCCTTTAGAGCTTGAAACATGCGATCGTTGAGTACCAACTTCACATAGCATCGTAGTATGTCTTCCTCAGCCAAATCAGGTATCAAGTTAAGTGCATCAAGCATTTCAGCGGGAGTGGTAACCTTTGGTAGTGCAATGGGCTCTGTTGTCTTGAAAGCATCAACTAAGTCCTTCATATCTCCAAGCATGCAAAGAATAGTGTCACTCGTTCGCTGCCTCTTTGGCGCTACTTATAGAGAGACTTCAATTGGTTATTCTAATGGCCCTACAACAATCTCAACACCTATCTTCGCACCTCAGCATTGGCATGATCTTTTGAATATATCGTACATATGGACTCTCAGTTCTTGATTACTTTGGTCTTGTAAGACTTTAACTCCTTGTTGTTAGATTGATCTCTCACCACGTGGGCCCAACGGCCCACCAGACCATAATCTATGCGTCCTGATTGGGGGCGCCCAACCCACTATGGTTGGTGGGCCCCTGTGACCCGCGCTATATAAAGGAAGATGGGGTGCCGGGGCATGACTTACGAGGTTCGCCGCCGCCACACTCCCACCTACAGACCCATCCGATCTAGAGTTAGCGTAGTGCTTACGGGAAGCACCAACCACGCCACACCCATCTCTCCTTCCACTCAGTCGTCAACACCTCACGATGGACGCCGGTGAGAGCTCATTGAGTTCGGGACAAGGTAAGCTACGCGTTCTACTGGATCCATCTATGCCTAGAGGATCCACGAGTTCTATCAATGGTATCATGAGCCGCTAGGCACTAGATACGTTCCGGTTGAAAGATGAAAACGAAAGCAAAGGATCCCCCTCCCAAAAGTACGCTAGATGGGCAAAGAAACCGAAGATGGCCTCGGGCCTCGTCGGCAAAGAGCGCCGCCGCAAGGCCGCGTCTGTTCCTCTCGATCCCCACACGCATCGGCAAGCCGAGGTGTGGGGAAGAAGAACCTACCTCCTCGGAGGCAAAGATAGGATCTGATTAGATCCAAAAGGAAAACAAAGAACACATCGGATTGGATCCGAAAAAGGCAAACAAAAAAAGAGGGGAACATGCAAAGCAAAGAATCACCCCACACGGGCAAAGAGCTCCATCACCAAACCGCTCGACGGCGGCGCGCTCACCGCAAGGTGGACGCGCAGCCAGCGAGGGTGATGGCAACGGAGCTACGCAGTATTGAAAAGAATAGGGCCGCCGGATCCCTCGTCCCCTCTATCACAGAAAAGAAAAGGAACCACAGCCGACCGCTCGACGGCGGCGCACCCACCGCAAGGAGTGTGCGCAGCCGGCAAGGGGAAGGCCATGGCTCCGAGGGAGAGATAAGGAAGGCGCGGTGGCGCAACTACCGAATCCGACGGTCGTAACGGAGACAAGGAGAGAGGCTCGGCGTGCGCGGCCGGAAGGGCTCAGCCCTTGCACCAGCGGCTGGCGACCTCTCCTGCCAAGGGGCGCGAGGGGGAGTGAGTTTTGCTCCAGAGCGGCGCGAGCTCCTCACCTCCAGAGCGACCGGCGTGGGAGGGAGGACAAAGGGCACGCACGACAGGAGGTTTCAGACCTCGCCGCCGGCGGCCGATGCCATCCCTGGCCACGGGTTGCTCAGGAGAGAAGGGGCCGCGCCGAGAGGAAGGAGGAGAGTGCGAGCGGCGCTGGGGAGAAATGAGGGATAGGGTTTCCCCCTCCCCACCGGCTCATCCTTTTTGTTCAAGCGAGGTGCACGAGCAACCGTCAGATTCAATCTGACGGCCCCGATCGCCTCCACAGGTAACCCTAACCAGGAGCGGGCCGTATGGGCCAAGATAGACAGGCCGCCGAGTTACTCGGGCCGCAGGGAGGTGCGCCGCCATGCGCGAGGCCAAGGCAGAATGACTGGCGGGCCGAGGCAAGGCCTCAGGCCGGCGGGAGGAGCCCTCTCCACGCGCGAGGCCGAGGGGGAAAAGCAGGCCGACACGAGTGAATCGACCTAGGCAGGGCGAGGCCGGCCGTCAGGCCGAGAGCGCCTGGAAGCCCTTGTCGGGCCAGGCCGTCATGGGCCCAGAAAGGCCTTGACAGTTTTTTTCATTTAAAGGGAAATTTTAATTTTCTGTCTAGTTTTAGGTAGATTCAAAATGTTTCTTCTATGCGTATTTTTCCTACGAAAAATATGTTTAGTAAAGAGAAAATAAAAAGTTTAAAGTTTCTGTAAAAATAGACAGAATAGTAACATTAATTTTTCTACAAAGAAAAATAAAAGTTTCTGAAAATAAAATATTTTTTTAGAAAAAGAAAAGTTCATGGCCTTTATAACAGTATTAATAAAGTTCATGATTTTTTTATTAAGTAACAAAATATTTTTCTGTAAAGATTAAAAGTACATGAATTTTTTAAGTTCACGCTTTCCGCTGCTAAATGATTTATGAAATATGGTTATGTTATTTTTCTGACCAGCGTTGTTAATAACATAATCATGTTGAATTATTGGCATAAAAGATGCATTTATTTCTATCATTTGCCCAACGGTAATGTAGATTAATTTGCATAGGCAATTGTATGATTATTTTAACCAACGTTAATTAATGCATATAATTGTCGTACTGATCTCGCTTAAATTATGATTTCAGGAGGTTTCCACCTAATGAGTTGCCTCAAGGACATTCCTACGCTCAAAGGTGATAATTACTCTGAGTGGAGGAAGAAGGTTGGCATGGCTCTTGTCATTGCTGAGGTGGACTGGGTTCTGGAGGAACCACAACCAGTTGCACCTCCAGAGCCAGTCAGAGATGCTGATGATGATGATGAGAGTTGGGAGAAAAAGAAATGGGATTGTGCCAATGGGGAGATGTCATACTCCATAAACAACAGAAAGTGGATAAATGCCAACAAGAAATGTTTGACATTTATAAAGAACACAATTGAGACCACCATTGTGGGCTCAATTGCAGAGTGCACTTCCGCAAGGGAGATGCTAACCAAGATAAAGAGTCAGTTCACTGGCTCTTCTAAGACGTATGCCACCCAGTTGATAAAACAACTCGCGACAGAGAGCTACACTGGAGGTGGCCATGGCATAAGGGAGCACATCCTAAGGATGAGCAATACGGCAGCCAAGCTCAAGCCCATGGATGCGTATCTGGAGATCAAACCACTCTCCTCATCCACCTGGTCATGCCTTTGCTGCCTAAGGAATTTAAGACCTTTGTTGTGAACTACAACATGCAGCCCGAGACATGGGACATAGAAAAGGTCATAGCCATGTGCTCACAGGAAGAGGAGAGAATCAAATCTTCACATGGTGGCTCCCTGAACTATGTGAAGGAAAAGAAAAAGGTTTTCCAACCCAACAAAGGTTCTCCTTCAAAGCCACAGGGCAAAGATTATGGTAAAGCTCCCTCTCATTATCAGCAAAAGCCTATTCCAGTGGATAAGGACACTTGTATCTACTGCAAGTAGACAGGGCACTACAAGAAGAATTGCGCTGCCTGGCTAAAGGCCTTCATGGCAAAGAGAGGTAACGACATCGTTTCCTTTGTAAATGAATCTCTGTATTGAAAATTTTCAAAATCTACATGGTGGATTGACTCAGGAGCAATTGTTCATGTTGCAAACTCTTTACAGAGATTCAGTTCGACGTGGACCATGTGCCGAAAAGAAAGAAGTATTGAAATCGCAAATGGTGTCCAAACAGAAGTTGAAGTTGTAGGTGACGTCTCCTTGGAGCTAACCGAAGGGTTCAAGCTTTTGCTTAGATATGTACTATTCGTGCATTCATGTAATAGGAATTTAATAAGAGTTTCATGCTTGGATAAAAGACAATTATGAATTTTTTTTGGACATGGTAAATGTACCATTTGGTATAATAATGATTATGTAGGCGATGCCTTCCTGCATAATGAGCTTTATCTGTTATCTCTTCGTGAAAAAGTGCATTATGCAAATAATGTGAATGTGCAAAGTTCCTCGTCGAATAAAGAACAAAAGAAAAGAAAGAGAACTCACGACTCCTCGAAATTATGGCATTGTCGCTTGGGCCATATTTCCAGGGGGGGAATAGAAAGATTAGTCAAAAGTGAAATTCTTTCTAGGTTAGAGTTCTGTGACTTAGAACAATGTGTATATTGCATTATAGGAAAGTATGTAAAACAGATAAAGAAGGGTGCAAACCGAAGCACAAGAACACTGGAAATTATTCACACTGATATTTATGGACCGTTTTCGGTAAAAAGTGTGGATGGTTATGATTAGTTCATAACATTCACAGACGGGCGTGAATAATTCTAAGTGTAAAAAGTGTGGATCTATGGTGGAGCAGTTTTGTGTGCACAAAAAGAGGAACAACAGGGAGGGCATGAGGTGGTGAAGAAGGGAGGCCCCGAGGCGGGCGTGCCGGTCCTGGTCGCCGTGCTGAGGGCCTGCGGCGGGGTGGTCCTTGTAGCCGTGCTGGGGCCTGAGGCGCGTGCCGGTCTTGGCCGCCGTACTAGGGGCCTGAAGCGGGGTTGTCCTGGCTGCCGTTAACCGCCATGGCGGGGCACGACTCATGCAGACCAACCCAAAGGAGAAGAAGGCGAGGGGGCGACGGGAGATGGGGTGGGAAGAGGGAAGGGACAGACCTGCGTCGCAGCCGACCGCCGTGGTGGTCACCCCCATCGTCGGACGCCTGATTGCCTGCTAGGTCGCCGCCGCCAGGACCTAGGTCTTTGCTCTCGCTCGCCCCTCTCGTTCCCCTTTGGCCCGGAATTGCTCGCCCAATTCTGAGGGCCACCCCTCCGAAACGAGGGAGGGAGATTTTCACGCGAGCCAAAACGGGGAGGTCCTATACGACGCCTTCAGCGTCGGTTAGGCCAACCGGCGCGTGCAGGGCTCCTCCTCATGGGCCGGCCCATATAGAATGCGTTGGTCTTTAAAAATTGATAAAGTTCATAAATTTTTTAAAAAGTTTAGATTTGAAAAAAAATTCAATGACTATAAAAAAAGTCCAATGATTTTTGAAACATGTTTACGTATTTTCAAAAAGGTCATAGAATTCGGAAAAAATCATCAATTTTTAAAAACATTTCAGTGGTTTTGGAAAAAGTTCATGAAATTTTAAATTATGTTCTCCGATTTTCAGAAAAGTTCATTAATTTTAAAAAAATCATCAATTTTTGAAAAAGTTCACCGATTTCCACAAAAAATGATCAATTCGGGAAAAAGTTCCGGGCTAAAACTCATGTAGGATTTTTAAATGGGCCGGCCCATGACGGAGCGGTACAGGCGTCGGTTAGCAAAATTTGCATGTAACCGGCGTCTGTGGCGCTTAATAGGGTTTCCTGCCAAAACGGGCATGAATTGCTTTTACTTTTCCAATGCGAATTCAGTGTCCACCCAAATGTCCGTATTGACGCTAAATGATTACCAAATCCATTTACTGGGCTCCAATGGAGACATCCAAACACAGTGTTATACGGTGAGGGCGCTGCTTTGTCAACGAGTGCTCATGCTGAGACTATAATGGGCTACGGCCCAGTAGCGATTGGATCACTAGTCACTCAATATTTGAAAGGTTCATGAATTTCAGAAAATTCTCATATTTGAAAAAAAATCATGAAACTGGAAAGAGTTTGCTAATTTGCAAGATGTTCGCGTATTTTAAAAAGTTCCGGAATTTGAAAGAAAATAATCACATATGTGAAAACACAGTTTGCAAAAAAAAAGGGAAAACAAAAATAAAATGGAAAATGGAAAATGGAAAACTAAATGAGAAACCAGAAAAGTAAAAAAACAATCGAAAGCATGTAGAAGCTTCAAAAGGCAGGTTGAAAACTTTAGAAACCGGCTAGTGCACATACGCAAAAGCAAACCGTGACCGTTCTAAGATGGACCGGCCTATACCCACCAACGTGTAGTGGGAGGTGAGCCCCATGTAGGCATAGCGTTATAAGTAGAGCTATATAAGCGCCGAATAGGGATTGTGGGATAGTTAGTCCCATCCTGTTGTGGATATTGATTATGTTGAACCAACACATAAGATTGGTTCCTTCACACATTAACAAGATCTTAAAAAGAGGGTACATGTTTTGTGAAGAGCGGGGCCCAACATATGAACTGTGCTACACTTGCGCTACCTTATTTTGTTTATGAAAGAAAATGTTTTTGCTTATAGTGAAAGATGAATCTGAACAGTGTGTGATTGTTTCTCTTCCTCTCCCTAGGGCCTCTCCTCTTCCATCGACGAGAACACTTCCTCTCGCCTACCGGTTCTGAAGCCTTGTGCCACCCATTGCTTTCTCATTTTATCCTCAACGAACAATGTGAAGTGAGAGAACATGCCTCCAAAACCTCACCTCTTGCGTTCTTGTATAAGAGAGGTGTGATCGTGTTTTTCGGGAGAGCATTCAAACGACTGGATCTTTCTTCATTGTGGCTGCACATGATAACATCCCGAAGTCAACTACTTCCCCAACGACGACTACCTCCTTGGGCACATGGCGACCAAAATCGGCTAGCTCTTATTCCACCGCATTGTACATGTTCACGGCTCCGACATGCTCACCTAGTCTCAACGGCGACATGCTCAACCACCTGAGGCTCTTCCTGCTCGACAGGGAGCTTGTGGGCCTCAGTAGGGACTGGTGGAAGAAGGCCACTCACGCGCGTTGGAGGGAAGCTGTCATGCATGGGCGCGGGTGGATAGGGTGGAGGGAAGCGCGTTGTGTAGGGGCCCTCCTCTTTTTTGTGACATGTGGAATTTATCGAGGGAGACATATGTGGGCCTCTTTATTATAAACGTCTAATTTTTTAAATATAGTATATAGACGCAAACGCTTATACATTTATACGTACACCTATTTTCTATGAACGCGCGCACACACACCGAACCTTATGAGCAACATCAAGAAACTGAGTTGGCACATCATTCAACTTCACGGTCAAACAAATGGAATCGTCATTTTTGCCACGTCAGCGCTTACATGCTGGTCTGACCTGTCATAATCGTGGTCAAATATAACCAACTGGGTGATTGGTGTATTTTGATAAATTTGGTCCCAATCCATGTAGATTTTAGCGATTTTTTTGGAAGTGATGGTTTTGTGAAACTCTAAATCCGGTTGTGATAGTTTTTGGCTTTAGGTCCTTCAAAGTCCGTGCCATGAGAGAGGCGGATAGGACAAGGATTATATCAGAGAAAATCACTACTTTTTCTAGACAAAAGGATTATCAGAGGAAGTCACTACTCCATGGTGACTTCCGCTCTACAGCTCTAGTCGTGCATTAAGATATGTTTTCTGCTGTATTTATACAAGGCTGGTGAGTTTGACTGCTATCCTTCAATGATTGATGTAGATATACATATACATCCTCTATAAAACTATGCCTCCTAGTTTTTAAGAGTCCACGTTCAATTGAGGTTTTCAATTAAAAATGGGTCACCTGATTTTGATCGGGTCAATAATTTCTGAAAGCACTTTCATTCAATTTTTTATACTATGCATTATGTTTTCTAATTATTAAGGCTTCACGATTAGTTCAGTCTTCAAACTATAATTGGTTCATTCAATTTTGGCTGGGTCAACAATTTTTCAAGAACCTCTCTTGTTCCCTATGTTCCTTCATTTTCAATTTCTTCCATTCAATTGAGATATACAATTTTGGATTTGATTTACGATTTTGATCAGGTCAATGATTTTTCAAATAAATCGGGAGTAACCAGCCTGTAAAAACATATCAATCCCGCGCACCCTTACATGCATAACAAAGAAAGAAAAGCATCACCATGTGATAATACAACATTAATATCGTACATGCCAGCGGCGGACCTATGTTGAGCCGAGTGGGGGCCCGGGCCCCAGTCAATTTTTATTTTTACTGTTATAAAGCCTAATATTTTACTAGTTGGGCCCCCAGTTAATCAAATATTTGGACCCCCAGTCACTTCGGCCCCGCTGAATTCTTGGGCTGGGTCCGCCCCTGGTACATGCCACCACTGACGCATAAATGAATAACACTGAACCACACCACAAAAAACCCATCAAATCACCGGGTTATAAATAAAAATAAAACACACTTCATCATCATCCCACCCGCCAAACTAAATATTTCATCAGTTCCAAAATATAAGGGTTTTACTACATTTTTGGAAAGTAAAATTTCTTTATCTTTGACCAATATCAAAGCAAAAAATATTGATATCCACAATATTAAACAAAAAAACATGGAAATTCATTTAATGATGGATCTAACCATGCCGACTTGATATTATGGATTTTAATATATTTTAGGAAAGTATTAAAATCAACCGACTGATTTTCCTCCATCTTAAACTGTTTCCTCTGTGCGACACGTCCCCGCCACCATCGCTTTTCCTCCACGCTCGCAGCCTTATCTCTTCCACGACAGACACTCTCCTCCACTCGCTTCTTCTTCCTCTCTCTTTCCCCTTTTTCCAAATCTCTTTCTTCATCGTGCTAGGAGAGCAAGAACTCTAACCACCATGCACCGCTGCTGCGATCCACAAGTAAGAACGACGACCACTGCTCGCGTCGGTGCTGCAACTCAGCAACGAGAAGAGGGAGGCCGGAGTTGGGGGCACATCACGCCGGTGTTGCAACGCAACACGGAGGCGTAGTGCTGGAGGCAGCCACATCACATTGTCGGACGCTACAGTGAAGCTCGCCCCAGGTGCTAGAACGTAGCTCACCTCCAGCAGCTCTCGCACAAGGGAGTTTGGAGGCGCAGCTGCCGGAGGCGGCCATATCACATCGTCGATGCTACAACGAAGCTCGTTGCCGGTGTTGCAACGCAGCTCGCCGCCAGCAGCTTGCGTGCAAGGGGTTGTAGGTTGCAATAGACCTTCACCCACAGCTGCAATGGAGCTTCGCCAGTGCGCCCGGAGCTACGATGCAGGAGGCAGTGTTGCAATGGAGCTTCACCGGCGCCTAGAGTTGCGATGCAGCGGGTCGTGCTGCAATGGAGCTTCACTGGCACGCCCAGAGCTGCGATGTAGCGGGCGGTGCTGCAGCGGAAGGCACTTGTCAACGACGTCAGGTGCTACAATGCAGCGTCGCCATGCGCGTTGTGGAGCTTTACTGCGTTGCCAGCGAGGGGAGAGGGGCGCGGCTCCTGTTGTGAGCATGCGGCTGCTTCACCATGGAGGCATAGATGACGTCGTTGCGTGGTTGC
Organism: Hordeum vulgare subsp. vulgare; assembly: GCF_904849725.1. Lineage (NCBI taxonomy): Eukaryota > Viridiplantae > Streptophyta > Magnoliopsida > Poales > Poaceae > Hordeum > Hordeum vulgare. Next base: position 661,216,283 of record NC_058519.1, on the reverse strand, counting down.
TCGCATTGACCCATCCATCGGCTATAAGAGGATGGATCCAATGGCAGATGACCCCGATGATTTCCTCAGGAAATTGGCCGTTTGATCCATAGCAGCTACCTATATTTTAACACAAATTTGATCAAACTTAAAATGTTTGACTTTTCAAAAAAGTAATACCCTTTATATTTTAAAACAGGGTGAGTACCTTTTTTAAAAGATCCAACAACACCAACAGCGCAGCAAAGCACGTTCAACCATTCTGGTATATATGAGATGTAATTCAGTGTGCTAGCTATTGCTATGATCACATGACTCATTCAAACATGTGAAGTCATATCGGAGATATTGGCCAAGTTTCATTGTCATGGTCGTGTATATATATATATAATCCCATCTCCACTTACAAATGCTCAGTCAAAAGTTCAGTTCACCCTCGATCTTAATAAATAGACGTAGAGAGGTAGGTGCAGGGCTACCATTGCGATTTCCAGTACGCCGGGTTCCTTCTCGGTGCTACCTAGCTTGGTTTTGCCCTCTCTCAAAGACACCTCGATTCAGAAAGAATGTTGCCTAACGCTCGCTATCTGGTACGCTTGCTTACTATCCTGTTCGTGATCTGCTTCTGCTTGCTTTCATGTTCGTCTCCCGCAAGCGGCAGAAGCAATCCATCCTGTACCACACCTTGTAAGTATAAGGTTTTGAGCTTGTAGTAAGTCTCTGCATAGGTGTCTAGTAAGTAGTAACTCATTAGCAGTAGTAGATGATTATCTTGGCATTCTGCTCTTCTCTCGTGAGTTTTTATTTGTTCATTGCCTGATATTTTTGCAAATTGTGACACTCGACCCGAGTGCCCCCCCAGGGTCACACCCTCCGAACTGCCCGACGTACTGCAGATAGGATTACCAAGGGCACTGGCTCTACACAGTTAATGGAGCGTCACCATATGCGGAGTCCTCTAACGCAGCATGAAGTCCTCTATGTACCTATATATGTAGTGTGTTTATCACCCTATACAGCAACTATTTAGTTTCTACAATTGTAATCTTTTTTATCGAGTTTATAACACGACTTTTTAAAGGGATTATTATTTTATATAGGCAGTGCCATGTACCAGCAAATAAAGCCGAACTTTGCTCTGAAAGACTCAGCTTCCTTCGGATATCAAATTCTGCACTCGAGCTCGTGTGATCTTCATGAACAGTAAAATACAAAAATATTAGAAAAAATCAGAAAGTCTCAATATTTTGCATGGGAGAGTTTGAGTGCATGAGATCCGCGCCAATTTCAGCACGTTCGGACATCTGAGTAGCTCTAAAAGAAAAACCGGGTCCGAACAATGCATCGACAGTAAAATTCTTCACATCCCCATTTTTTTCGGTAGCTACTCAGATGTCTAAACATGTTGAAAACTGGCACGGACATCACACACTCAACCATCTTCCATACAAAAATATTCACGCTTTTTTTTGAATTTTCTAGTACTTCTTTTTCTAATTTTACTGTTTGCTGCTGATGAAGAGAAGTTTAGGTCAGAACGATCCACCCCACGACTTTTTCTAATTTTCTAGTACTTCTTTTTCTAATTTTACTTTTTTAAAATTTTAACTGATTGTATTCCATATGGAATAAGAGGAGAAGAAAAACATTCCACGACCTCCCGTGAATATGTTAAAAAAAAAAGCTCTTCCTCAAATTTAATTTGTTTTTTTTCTTTTTCAAACTCCAACCAAAGTAGATTCAAAGACGAGCCGGGATCCACCACAGCATCATGGCCTAATGCCGCAACAGACGGGGTGGACTTCAAATTAAGCTGAAATCTAAGGCCAACTTGATCATCAACGACGCGTGTTGTCGTGCCCGCTATGTTTGCGACGGACTAATATGTTTTTTCATATAATTGTGCATACATAAAGTGTTGAAAGATAGATATATTTTTTGTGTTAAAATTTAGATGGTGCAAATAGTTGAAAAGTATCGCACTACACATACTGAGTAATAGAACCGTACAAACAACTTTACGAACCAGTGAAGCGATATCTGACACATTGTACATCAGTCGGATAGCATACAGTGAATAGCAACACTAACCTCAGCCACTCAAAAACAAATTCGACATACTTTAGTATAACATGCCATATAGTATAAAAGTCTAGGAATATGTGCAGACCTAGTGAAATTAAATAAGTCCTATATCCCCGCCACAAAAATGTAACGTCAGCTCACAGGCTATACATAACTCTAGCCGTAAGTAGACGGGTCTAGGTAAATAAGGAATAATAAGTTGTGCGTAAGCATGGGATCACATAATTATTTGGCATTGTCCTACTGGTATGAAAGATCTTGGTTGCTGCGCCAATCCATTTGTTAAATAAAATGAGAGAAATGCGTATAATAAATAAATACTTTAAAGCATTAAACATTGAAGATAAGATATACTAACTATGATGTATGATCACATGAGCTATTCAAACTTGTGAAGTCGTATGGGGACTTTGACTCTGTTATGGTCAATTGGCCATGGTCGTATGCCTCCCTTTGCAAGTTTACCAGTTTCCAGTCAGAACATGAATAGAAAATTCCCAGTCAAAATTTCAGTTCACCCTTCAACTTAATATAAGTAGATAGATAGGTGCGGAGCTAGCATTGAGAATCCAGCATGCGATGTTCCATCTCGGTGCTAAATAGCTAGGTTTTTGTCCTCGGAAAGGAACCCCGATTCAGGAATAATGTTACCCGGCACTCGCCATCTGATTCGGTTGCTTACCATCTTCTTCTTTCTGGTCTGCTTCTGCTTCAGTCCCTCAAGCCAGCGGCCATCTCCCTTCCCCCGTAAGTACTTCAACTAAACCAACTGGATTATACTGTAGGATAACTAAGCTATGTATTTTCCTATTTATGATTTTACTTGTGCGTAACAGACCAACCGGATCAACCACCAGGGTCACACCCTCCAAACTGCCCAACCTGCCACAGGTAGGATTAGGAAGGGCACTGGTTCTACAAAGTGGAGCGTGCCGATATGTCAAGTCATCAATCGCACCATGAAGTCTTCTATGTACTATAAATGGAGTGTGCATCACTCTACAACAACTAATTACTTTCTGCAATCGGTTAGGCTAAAAATCTGATCAGATCTTTTAGCATGGGAAATCTTATTTTTTTTATGACAAATTTAGTTGACGTGAGCATGGCAAATTTAGTTTACAAGCACGGCAATTTCCTCACAAAAAGTGAACTAAGGTGGATTTTCCATGCTTGCCAACTAAATTTGGCATCCCCAGCAAGCACAAACCGCCATACAAAAATGTTTGATTTGTCATGGCCAAAAATATGATGTCAGATTTGTAGTGGAGTCCTGCTGCAATTGTAATCTCTTCTGTCAAGATTATAACTCGAATTTGCATAACTTCTCAATTTCTTTCCTAGCCTTTGGACCAACATTGAACAATGATCATCTCAATTTCACTTATATAACATGTGGATTGTGGACTAGAAGTTGCAATTGGATTTTATCTTTATAGACTTGCAAATTTTACGTTTTGGAATTTAGGATAAATGATGATTAGTTTTTATGATTATTTGTTGAAAAAGGATGTAACTGGAAATTAGCAAAAGGCTAACAAAATTATGATTATATGGGTATTCAACAAGAAAAAGGGACTTATGAGAATCACAATATATGTGCACGAGCCGTTTCCAAATATTAAATAGCATTTTTTTTCTTTTTTCTCCGAAAACAAGACAGAAAGTAGTTTAAAGAACAGTTATGTCACTTTTTTATTTTGTTCATGGAATTAATTAAAGATGACAAGAGTGTAAGACCATTAGCTAGTCTGCCGGCAAGTGTCCCAAAAATATCCCAAAAATAAACATTTTTTTCTAACCTCGAAAGAGGGTGTTCCTGCATTTCATAAAGAGGAATAGAATGACCTAGTTTATAAAAAACGGGTCAGAGACAATACATGAGCACTGAATTTTCCAAACGAATCAACCATAGACCTAAACACCACATGTGGATTCGTCCCAACCTAAAGGCATTGTGGCAACATGGCCAACACAATATGAATGGTGTTGCTTCATCGTCAAGCAAGTCAATATGAATGGTTTCTTAATGGAAATTCTTAAAAGACTTACATTTAGGAACAGAGGGAGTACACAACAAGAGGACACACAATTGTCCAACCATGGGTTTCACCTTACTCTTCCTGTACACCGAGGTTTCTTCACCATTACCACATACTTCACATGTTCATAAATAGCATTGATCAACATTGTTGGAAGCGGACCTTCAAATAACTCGCAAGTGTGTCACAAGTCTTGTCAATGAAATTGGGTTTCCGGTTCAAAATATCCCCAAGGAGCACCCAAGTGTTAGAGTGTGCTCCCTTTCATATCCCGGTCATTCGTCACCTCCCCCCCCCATTGCATAGTCACAACTCTCCGCCTCTTGGTGCCACCCCCTCCATATCCCGTTCAAGTGCCGTTGGATCGCGTCTGCTAGGAAAGAGGAGGAGATGAGGACGTGTGGCATTGATCAGGTCAGGGCTAATCCAGGAGGAGCTCTCAATCAATTGCACACCAATTTGTGATTCATGTTTTGCTCTTGAATCTGATGCCTGCGTGGAAGTAGCACCCACACATCATTGTTGGTGTGGAGCAACAGACAAACATTGTCGAGGATGACGATGGCCACATTGAACACGAGTAGAACTCCAAGCCACCTCCTGCTAATCTTGACGTATAACATCTTTCGCTACCATCCTTCGTGCGAATGATTGTGCTTATTAATCGGCCATGGAGCTAGCAATTTTTTGAGCATGTTAATATTGTGTTGTTGTTATCACACCCTTAAAATGGCTATGCGACTGATAATGCAATACCACCAATAAAATGAAGTAATAACACCGTTGAAGTCAAGCTACTGGCATGGTGTTATTAATCTAATTTCACCGATAAAAATAAATTATTCCATAATTTCCTATTTAACGAACTTAATTTAATGTTACTGGTTTGGTGGCATTTCCCACAAAGATTCTTCATTTATAGTGCATGCCACAAGTTTGTAATATTCATAATTCACATAAGACCTTTTGGTGCGTCATCATTATAATTCATAGAAACACTTTCTTGACATAATGAAGATGCAATTCTTTCTTGTTATTAACATTCAGCTGAATTAGTTTTCCATTTTGTGCAAACAGGTACATTGATATCAACTCGACAATAATGTGACATTTTGGTGTTCTCCATGAAGCACTTTTTTAGAAGAGTGTTCAAGAGTGTAAGACTATTAGCTAGTCTGCCGGCAATGGCTATCTTTGCTGGGTGGGAACCCTCTTGAAGTCCATTCACTGTCATTGCTTCGGTGCTTCAATCGTGTCGAAGGGCTCCATCAACATTAAGCTAGCCTCCCTGTAGATTTTGTCTGTACTTTTGATGTGGTGCTTGTAGGCTGCTTATACAACACCTTGTATCTGTCGTGATTTCAGCTTCTTTGTTTTCCTTTCTGTTGTCTGGGTCGTTGTAATTCTTGACCGGTTAATGACTTTGTTAATTTAAAACCAGGCTTTGCTTGAGCCTTCGTTCTAAAAAAATATTGATACTAATAAACATATGAGTATATTGGTTGTACAAAAATCTTATATTATCGGAGGGAGTAATAGTTAAGGAGGAGTTGATGTCCTTGCACAAGAATCAAACCATTAATGTTGTATAGCTATTCAACGCTAGATGGCTTATGGAACTAAAAATTCAAATTTGCTCCAATATCGAAAGCGATCTGATGATTTATTGCATTTTTACCACGTACACTTTTGGTACTAACTATATATATGTTGGGGACTATCATATCGAATATGATGTTATATAATGTGTGTTGTCAAACATCTCTGTTGACTTTGGCTTATAGTGTCCACCGCATGCTAGTGCCTGCCACCGCGTGGGATGTGACGCATGCTAGTTTCTACCATAGGCATGCACAGGTTAAGCTATAGATTAGGTGTTCAGTCAAGATAATCATGGATGTGCTAAATAATCTATCAGAAGATAAGATGACATGCAATCATGGAGCGGTTGCAGTCGATCTGATCGACACCAGCTTCTGTCATGAATCAGGCTTCCCTGTTTTATAGATAAAGCACGAACCATACGTTCATAGTCGAACAATACAAGGTGGTGATAAAACCTTCCAACAAAACAGAACTTAGAAGAAGAAAAAAGTATAGCGTACATTGGTTGAAAGAAATGCCGATACCAACGAGCAAGAATACAGAAGGACCTAAAGACTACACCAGCCACGGCAAATGACACCTGAGTTCCCTGGCAAAGTCCTTAAGACGGAACGGACCAAGGTTTATCTTAACCAACATCATCATCTCACAAAATGATTAAAGTATCCATTACTTCTAGTTCATCATGAATCCGTTATTTTGCCAATTGTTCATATATAGTCATCTATTGCTTTGTTACTTTATAAATGAAATTAACAATTTGTGGCTCGGTACTTTTGTATGAACACATATTAACCAAGAACACATATATCATAATAAAGCATTTCTAAAGATTGGAGTAGTGTTACTACCACCAATATTTTACTTACATAAACACAATTCTGCTATAGGCACTATGTGCATCGAACCATCTATGATGCATGCCCATACAATCACAAAATAGCTAATTCAAAGCTATTGTGTCATGTAATCTTTTGACGAAAAAGGGTTTTCCCCCGCTTTGTATTACAAAGCAACCGAACAGAACAACCGACGATAGGTGTTGGGGTGGAAACAACACAGTCATGCCCAAAAAAAATGGAAAAGAAAATACAAAAGAAATAAATGCCTACATCGGCGGATCGACAAAAAACACAAAAGACTCGCGACCGCTGTGCCCACCAAGAGTCTTCCACCAAGCTTCAGGACTCCAAAGAGTCGGTACCCATCAACACCCCCAAGAAGGAATGCGACGATGACGACGCTACTGCCAAGGATTTCCCCCGGTACGCAACGAGGTGCGAGGAAGGGTAGCCCCAACGCCCTCCAGCAAGGTTCGGTGACACCCAACGGCGTCACCGCGTCAGTGTCGGCCAGGCCGACACGGGTCCCCCGATCCTAACCTGCACCTAGGGCGCTCCGGAGCCAGCCACCAAGCCGACCTACACCTTGCACCAACACGATCTTGAGGCCCCTGCACCATTTCACCCCAACGCCGTAAGGAGAGGCCTGCACAGCGATGAAGATGAGCCGGGACTAGGAGCAGCAGCACCTTCGGCACACGGGAGGGCTCAACCTCCACCGTCAATGACGGTAGCCAACAGGACGCAATAGCAGGAGCATACCAGGCCCGTGGCCCACAGGCCCGGACGGGATCCCCCCTGAAGCTCCCGCTGATACGTCTCCAACATATCTATAATTTTTTATGGTTTCATGCTATTATCTTGTCAAACTTTGGATGTTTTGTATGCCTTTTATATTTTTTTTGGGACTAACTTATTAACTCAGTAACCAAGGCAAGGGGCCACCAGGGACCCCACAAGTCCCCTAGCCGCGGCCAGGGGGCGCGCCTCCCAGGCTTGTGGGCTCCCTGGGCCACCTCTGCCCTATGTCTTTCGCCTATATATTCCCATAAATTCTAGAAACAATCAGGAGATCATCGAAAGTACTTTTCCGCCGCCGCAAGCTTCTGTCTCCACAAGATCCCATCTGGGGCACGTTCTGGTGCCCTGCCGGAGGGGGGATTCGGATACGGAGGGCTTCTTCATCAACACCATGACCTCTCCGATGATGCGTGAGTAGTTCATCATAGACCTACGGGTCCATAGCTAGTAGCTAGATGGCTTCTTCTCTCTCTTGGATCTTCAATACAAAGTTCTTCATGATCTTCATGGAGATCTATCCGATGTAATCTTCTTTTGCGGTGTGTTTGTCGAGATCCGATGAATTGTGGATTTATGATCAGATTATCTATGAATCTTATTTGAGTTTCTTCTGATCTCTCTTATGCATGATTTCATATCCTTGTAATTCTCTTTGAGTTGTGGGTTTTGTTTGGCCAGCTTGATCTATGATTCTTGCAATGAGAGAAATGCTTGGTTTTGGGTTCATACCGTGCGGTGACCTCACCCAGTGACAGAAGGGGTAGCGAGGCACGCATCGTGTCGTTGCCATCAAGGGTAAAAAGATGGGGTTTTCATCATTGGTTTGAGTTTATCCCTCTACATCATGTCATCTTGCTTAAGGCGTTACTCTGTTCGTCATGAACTCAATACACTAGATGCATGCTGGATAGCGGTCGATGTGTGGAGTAATAGTAGTAGATGCAGAAAATATCGGTCTACTTGTCTCGGACGTGATGCCTATATGTATGACCATTGCCTTAGATATCGTCATGACTTTGTGCGGTTCTATCAATTGCTCGACAGTAATTTGTTTACCCACTGTAATATTTTCTATTTTGGGAGAAGCCTCTAGTGAACACTATGGCCCCCGGGTCTACTTCACATCATATTTTCAGCCTTACTCTTTTACTTCGTTGCACTTTTCGCCTTCAGATCTCACTTTGCAATCAATCTTGAAGGGATTGACAACCCCTTTATAGCGTTGGGTGCAAGCTCTTTTGTGCACTAGTAGAAAAAGGGCCTTTTGTCCCGGTTCATAAGGACATTCTGTCCCGGTTTCGGAACCGGGACAAAAAGGTCGTTACTAATGCCCTTTGCCTTTAGTCCCGGTTCTTACACGAACCGGGACAGATGGGCCTCCACGTGGCCGCTGCGGCCAGGCCAAGCAGGGGGCCTTTAGTCCCGGTTGACGACACCAACTGGGACCAAAAGGCATTCACGCGTCAGCACCTGGCTGGAGCTGAGATTTTTTTAAGGGGCTGGTTTAGGGGTTAATTTAGGTTGTTATTAGCTAGCTAATAGAGAAAAGTGTCCTCTCTTATATATCTCTGTGCTTTGGTCATCTGTCGTGCTTTCTTTTTTACATCTTTTTTACACTATATCATTTCATATCATTTTCGTCGAATGACAATAGTATTCTAATCGATCATCTAATAACTCATCATCAACTTAATCATATACCAAGTTATCATATGATACACATAAAATAAAACAGAGAAACATCATAATATATATATAGTCATCATATGCATATCATGCATCCTAATTAATCGATCATGTCAAGTAATAATATAAACTAGAGTAACTTGTCTCTCATAAGACCTAGTCCTCGCTCTTAGATATAATGTCATAAAATAGAATAACACCTATGGCTCCATGATGATTCACAGAGATCCAACGGTCTCCAGCTTGTGGCTTGCAAACCTTCTCTATTTCTCTCCATGCTTCAATTTGGAGTCTTTTTTATCTTGATTTGAAGTTAATCAAGTATGGAGCATATAACTCAACCCTCAGCGGGTTTCTAATTCTCATTTGACCTTCTGGGTCCATTAAAGGAGGCACTACATCATGTGGCAGTTGCTGTTGAAGAACATAATAATAACCTAGTTAGCAATGTAATCAACACCATTTATGCAATAGTGGAGCGTACTTAATTAGGAAACTCTTACCAGGACATTTCGACGAATGTCATCTCGACTCAACCTATGCACTAATGGCATGTAAAATGAATAATTTTGGCCAATTCCAAAATGATACGGGAAGGTATCCCTAGAAGCCAGAACACCGGCAACAAGAAAGTGGAGAAGATGGTCCTTCTCCTCCCAAGTTAGATGTGATCCATACGTGTAGTGTGTCGTGTCAATTAATTTTCGTAATTCCGTCGAAGCAATGAAATAAGCTGTAAATTATAATTTAACAAATTTAGTATATAGATGAACACCAACTATTTCTAAATATAAATGCAAATTACTTCACATGGAGGCAAAACTGGAAGCATATCATCCACGACCACCCAAATTTTGTAATAATTTAATGTTTCAAAAATACTTAGAAATTTTGTAATTGTCTACAAGATGTGGGCATTATATAAACCATTCAAAACAACCACATGTGCTACGATCATTCAAAGGACAATTTGGGTTGTTGTTGTTGTTTGTACAACATGTAACATGATATAATTATAACTACGGCCCAATAACTAGGAACCTGCAACGTGGGGCCAAAGTTTTAATAGACAATGAACACCACATGACATGTAAATTGCGAGAGGAAAACAGGTTGACTACACCAACTATTTATAAATGTAAATGCAAATTACTTGACAAATATGGTTGAGAAACTCACATGGAGGTAAAACAGGAAGCATATCATCGACAACCACCCAAATGTCGATGTTGTCTGACATATTATCTTCAGGACGAAGATCGAAGGTGATTTCCATTCCCTTCTGAAATCCATATGCCTTGCAAAGATCTTCCCACTTTGGGCACCCAAATTCTGTTTGAAAAACTGAATTAAATACTTGGATAACAAATGTGTGACCATGTATAGTCCTCAGCTTAGCGCTCCTCGTCTCAATTCTCTCATGGTCTTCGAAACCGAGCCTCTCCAACACATATCTTCTTGCATGGCAAGGGAGGTACATATCACCGTTCTCGTCAAGCTTCATGCTGAAGAACCTATCGTCTCGCAGGTGAGGCATGTCGCACATACCCCGAGAGTCGCTGCAATATTCACACTCGCAATATCCATCGTCAGACATTTCCTGTTTTAATGTGGTCAATGTGTGTAAACAACAATATAATCGTGACACACTATATATATCAAAATAATTTAACATCTATATATAACAACTCTTCATGCTCGCGTCATGCATCATCATATATAACAACAAGTCGTACTAATTAATCATCATCATACATAGTTAAATAAAGTGTGCACATGAGGAGCATATTCAACAATAATATCACCCAAAAATTCACCAATAATATGAACATATTCGATCTTTGCATATATATGAACATACAAACATGCATATTTGATCTTAAGCTCCTAAGATGCTCTTCAATTGGACCCTGTTCATTTCAACTTCACACGCATTAAACGGGTCATGCACGTCCTCGGTAAGCATTCACATTGTGGTACACACATACTATCTCCATCCTATAATATAGAAGCTTTTCTGACACTATATATTTTCAGACACAGGAACATGATTCTTACTACTTCTTTTTTGTACTAGTTCGGCGCCAACTAACATTGATCGGAGGGAATATCTTAGTTGAGCTGGGAAAGAAAATCGTGCACACGAGGAGCATATTCAACAATACTATCACCAAAAAATCACCAATAATATGAACATATTCGATCTTTGCATATATATGAACATACAAACATGCATATTCACCTTTTGACATATTCGATCTTTATGAACATATGAACATAAAAACATGCATATTCAACAATAATATCACCAAAAAAAATCTTTTAACAGAAAAAAATCTTTGCTCACGGTGACGGTGTCGGGGACGGCGACGGCGAGGTGCGGCGCGGCGACGGTCGACGGTGAGGTGCGGCGCGGGCCGGGGCGGGGCGGTGACGGGCAGGGGCCGGCGGTGTCGCAGGGCACGGGGCGCGGGGCGACGACGGCGTCAGGGCGGCGTGGGGCGACGACGGTGACGACGAGGCGGACACGGAGACGGCGAGACGGAGTCGGGGCAGCCTGGCAGCGTTGGGATCGAATGGAGAGAGGGGAGAAATCAAAATTTCTAAAATGTCGCTTATATAGCCCCACCTTTAGTCCCGGTTGGTGGCACCAACCGGGACCAAAGGTCTCTTTTCAGCAGCCCGACGGGCGGGAAACAGAGGCATTGGTACCAGTTGGTGCCACCAACCGGGACCAAAGACCTTGCGCGATGCGGTGCTATGTTTAGTCCCACCTCACTAGCCGAAAGGGCTCGGAGTGGTTTATAAGCCCTGCCGAACCAACCACTTCGAGCTCCTCTCTACTATAGGCTTACGGGCCTAAAATCACTCTCTGTGCTTGTGGGCCTATTGGGCCTACTGCGGGCCTGCATCCTGGCCCTAGTAATGAGTTTCTAGTCGTATGCACGTTGTGATGGCCGTGTATGTGGCACTTTTTTTAATTTTTTTTCCTGTTTTTTGCTTTCTTTTTTGTTTCTAATTACTTATTTATTTTCTTTGACGATAATTCTTTTTGCTATTAAAGTTTGTAGCAAAATTCTAATTACTTATTTATTTTCTTTTATGATAATTTTTTTTGCTTTTAATGTTTTGAACAAAATTCTAATTACTTATTTATTTTCTTTTATGATAATTCTTTTTGTTATTAATGTTTGTAACAAAATTCTATATAATTTTAGTTTCAATAATACTAGAGGTTTATAAAAACTTTTTAGTTGATTCCTTTATTTTAATTTTTTCCCAGTTTTTTTTGCTTTCTTTTTTGTTTCTAATTACTTATTTATTTTCTTTTACGATAATTCTTTTTGCTATTAAAGTTTGTAACAAAATTCTAATTACTTATTTATTTTATTTTATGATAGTTCTTTTTGCTATTAAAGTTTGTAACAAAATTCGTGTACAAAACGGACAATCTCTTTCGAAGTATCATGGTTTCATAAGGAAACTCGTCTGTTACAAAGGGATTTCATTTTTTTGAACTTATTTGAACTTCATAGTTTTTCTGTGTTCAAAATGCACCATTCAAAGCCACATCATCAATTTACAACCCTTTCTCACTTCATTTGTTATTTTTCATGCATCTACTGATTATTTTGAGCTATAAGACCATGAAATTGAAAAGCATTTGAAATGAACTCTAAAAAGGTTCCAAGTTGGCATGGTATCATCATTTTATCCACATAACATATGCGAGAAAGTTGAGAGTGTTACCGCAAAAACTGGATGCACTTCGTGTACAAAACGGACAATCTCTTTGGAAGTATCACGGTTTCATACGGAAACTCGTTTGTTACAAAGGGATTTCATTTTTTTGAACTTATTTCAACTCCATAGTTTTTCTGTGTTCAAAATGCACCATTCAAAGCCGCATCATCAATTTACAACCCTTTCTGACTTCGTTTGTTATTTTTCATGCATTTACTGATTATTTTGAGCTATAAGACCATGAAATTGAAAAGCATTTTAAATGAACTCTGAAAAGGTTCCAAGTTGGCATGGTATCATCATTTCACCCACATAGCATGTGCGAGAAAGTTGAGAGGGTTACGGCAAAAACTGGATGCACTTTGTGTACAAAACGGACAATCTCTTTAGAAGTATCAGGGTTTCATACGGAAACTAGTCTGTTACAAAGGGATTTCATTTTTTTGAACTTATTTTAACTCCATAGTTTTTCTGTGTTCAAAATGCACCATTCAAAGCCACATCATCAATTTACAACCCTTTCTGACTTCATTTGTTATTTTGCATGCATTTACTGATTATTTTGAGCTATAAGACCATGAAATTGAAAAGCATTTTAAATGAACTCTGAAAAGGTTCCAAGTTGACATGGTATCATCATTTCACCCACATAGCATGTGCGAGAAAGTTGAGAGGGTTACGGCAAAAACTGGATGCACTTTGTGTACAAAACGGACAATCTCTTTAGAAGTATCAGGGTTTCATATGGAAATTCGTCTCTTACAAAGAGATTTCATTTTTTTGAACTTATTTTAACTCCATAGTTTTTTTGTGTTCAAAATGCACCATTCAAAGCCACATCATCAATTTACAACCCTTTCTGACTTCATTTGTTATTTTTCATGCATTTACTGATTATTTTGAGCTATAGGACCATGAAATTGAAAAGCATTTGAAATGAACTCTGAAAAGGTTCCAAGTTGGCAGTGGTGACAATTTTAACACAACACATGATATCCATTACATCTAGGGCACAACATTACATTTGTTCAAGTTCACAAGAGTGCACAAATGATAGAATTACATCTAGGGCACAACACACTAGCAGAAACATAACACACACACTGCCACTTAATTGGTTTGCTTAGATCAAATAGAAACTAAACTAGCCACAATGATGATGCCAAGAACAAAGAGAAAACCCATTGTTTCCATGAGCTCATTCCTTTTCTGCAACTTCAATTGCATTTTCTTGTTTTCATTATTCAGATCCATAACCTTCTTCTCCATCCTACTAGCTTTGATCCAACTACGTTCAAGGCCACCATGGAGCTCCTCAAAAGCTTGCCCCACTAGCTCAGTGGGAGGGGGGTCAATCCAAATAACCCAATCACACTCATCAGGAAGCTGTTAAATCAGAGTTCACATAATTAGGTGAAATTCATAACTTTGCAATAAATCGATGAAAACAGAGTACCAAATGATGTTTTGCGGAATTACATCGAGTGGACAACCCAAAAACCTTCTTCCCGTGCTTGCTCCACCCCAAGAAACACGGCGAGCAGGAATTAGCCCATGCCCCGGGCAACGGTGATTCGAGCGCTCCTCAAGGCCGTAGAAACTTGGATTGGGAATGAAAAATTCGGATTGGAACTGCACAATCCCGCAGCCATCCACCTACAAGCCAGAAAGGCGCATATTATGGCCCATCCCGCGAAATCCTAGATGAGAAATCCCCAAATCCAATGTCAACCGAAAATCCAAATCGACTTACCTCACTGTCTACGGAGGAGCTTGCACACGACATTGCGGACGTACACATGGACGTGCCCGAGCGGTGAAAACGGGGACGGGGCGTGATGGACCGCTAAATCTAGACAAATCTTGGAAAAAATGGAGCTCCGAGGTCGAGCTTCGAGAGGAGAAAGCTTAACTAGTGTGGCTCGGGCATTTCATTGAACATCTCATGTGCATAGGAGGTAAGCTAGAGCACCCAAATTCCCTCCCCTCGCCGGCCAAAAAAAAACAGAGTGCTCTGCCGCGGCGATGGGTATATATAGGCAAATTATTTGTCCCAGTTCGTGGCATAAACCGGGGCTAAAGCCCCCCCCCTTCTAAACCGGTTCAAGGCATGAACCGGTACCAATGGATGTGGGCCAGTAGCGCGGCCCATTGGTCCCGGTTCGTGCCTAGAACCGGCACAAATGGGTCCACACGAACCGGGACCAATGCCCACGAGGCCCCGGCCGGCCCCCTGGGCTCATGAACCGGGACTAATGCCCCCCATGGGTCCCGGTTCGTGAAGAACCGGGACTAATGCCCCCCATGGGTCCCGGTTCGTGAAGAACCGGGACTAATGGGCTGGCCAGGCCCGAACCAAAGCCCTATTTTCTACTAATGGTGTTTGCATAGGTACTCTGGACTTGACGAGATTCTCCTACTGGATTGATACCTTGGTTCTCAAACTGAGGGAAATACTTACTGCTCCTGTGCTGCATCACCCTTTCCTTTTCGAGGGAAAAACCAACGCAAGCCTAGTCTTCGTCAACGTGTCAATCTCTAGCGCTGTTGTCTGTTGCCGTAGCACCCGCCATCATGCTGCATCACGCGCACCGTCAATGACGCCACCCCCCCCCCCCCCCCCGTCCAAGCTGCTCCTCCTCACCACCATGTAGAAGACACCGCGACCACCATGTAGAAGACACCGCAGGGCCCAGACCTGGGCCGAGGGCACGCCGCGGGCCACCCTGCACCACCACGCTGCCCTGCCGCCAAAGAGCAGCACCGCCACCTCACCCGCCGCCGGCCACCACCACCGGGTCGCCGGACCGCAGCCGGCCGAGCTGCACCGCCGCCGTCCCCTGCCCCGGGAAGGGGAACGGAGCTCACGGGGAAAGGAGGGCCCGCCACCGCCAGCACCACCCAGACCAGCGCCGGGGGCGCCCGCTGGCGGCGACGAAGGGGGACAGAGGAGGAGGACGCTCACAGGACATGAGCTTGCGAGCCGCCCCGGCCACCTCCCGGGGAGGCGGCGCGAGGCGGATCCAGGACGAGGGAGACGGAGGAGGAGGGGGACGGGGGCGGAGGAGGAACCTGACCGACGGGAGGGGCAGCGACGACGGGAGGGCTGGCAGCAGCGGAGGGCGGAGGGGAAACCCTAGGTGTCGTGGGAGCCTCAGGGAACCCTGCTCACTTCTTCCTCGATCGTCATGTAATCTTTTAAGTGGTTCAACATGGTTCTACTATATTCTTTACGAAAAATGCCACTTACAAAATCACAAATCCGCTGTAAATAATGCTGGTTTGCCAAAGAGAGTGTCGTGGTATTTCCAAGATAGATGCCATGGGGTTGCTTAACTCATGGTTTGGGGCCGACGGGCGCCGACGGCGTCTGGGAACGGGTGTAGGCACAACACACATGTCGCCGGTTTACCTAGGTTCATGGCCCTCCGATGAGGTAAATCCCCTAGTCCTTCCTGTCTGACTATATGGGAATCACAATACAAAGGTTGCTCCTTGAGATGTTCGTGAGGAGGGAGACGACGGAGCACTGGCTGTCGGTCTCGCTACCTCAGGTGGTGTTCTACGACTAGTTGTGGGCGTTTAAACTAAGTGAATGTTTCTCCCTTTTCTCCCGTCAACATGCCTCTCTCAGTGGGCAGGCGCATGGCTTTATAGCGCAGCTAGATGTTACAGTGGTAACGCTAGGATTTTGAGGTGGGGGTCGGTTGTCAGCCTAGGGCCGGCTACGGGGCCCACCTGCGGTTGGGTCTTGTCGCGGGGGCCGCTGGTCGTGTGCATCAGCAGCCGGCGCGCAGAGCCGTCAGGGCGCAGGCGACAGAGGGGAACGTGGCTATAGGACCACATTGCCCAGTCAGGGTCGGGGTTCCCGTAGCCTCGCTGACCCTCCCATCATCACGCCGATGCGGGGTCGTATATGTCAGCACATACTGTTGTCGTGATAGCCTTTGATCATTCGTCTTGTCTTGTCTGCGTACGATAGTACGGCCGGATGGGAGGGGAGCCCGCCAGGCGGTTGGGCACGCGTTGAGCAGGTGGCCGGCTATCGCAAGCCGGCCAGGTATGTGCGGCCCAAAAGGGGTCGGCTATCGCCAGTCGGCCGGTCTTGGGTTGGTCGAAGGGGCCGGCTATCACCAGCAGGCCAAACTCGTGAGCCGAAGGGGCCGGCTACCGCCAGCCGACCGGGCATGTACGGCCAAAGGGGTCGGCTATCGCTAGCCGGCGGGGCATGTACGGCCAAAGGGGCCGGCTATCGCCAGCCGGCGGACTTGTGTTGGTCGAATTGGCCGGCTATCGCCAACCGGCCTGGGGGGCCAGGCGGCCCCAAATGTCTTGAAGACGGTTAATCTCCGCTCTTGGTATACTCAGGGGTAGTATCCCCATCAGAGAGTATACAAACTATATATTCTCTTACATCCCTGCAAAACCGCCTTCTTTCCTTAACCACTTCCAACGATCCCCCCCCCCCCCCCCCCGCCGTCCCCCCGTCCACAAGATCAACTCCCATCTCCTATATATGCTCTCTCCATTCCATTACTATTAATCTCATGGACCAGTTCGAGTTCAGTTCGACAGGACCCTAGCAAAACCATTAATGGCAGATGTTGGCTGAAATATTAGCTTATGTGGAATTTTCAAGAGTTTGACTCTTTTTATTATCCTCACAAACAATTGATAGAATTTGCACATTTATTTAGAAACGTCGAGTGTGTTTGCTTATTCGCCAACGTGTGCCTCCGCTTTTGATTGCTTGACCAAGATGCCGTGTAGTGGCCCATGATGCGTGTGCGTCCGAAAGGTTACCTCACTTTAGATTGTGTAACATTTTGAGGGTAAATGTGATATCCTTGCATGTGTGCTTCACCTTTTTAATAGTTTGATGTGTGTAAGAAAGTGGAGGGAGAATGCAAAGCACCTTGGGTGCCAATTCCTCTATTCAGGTGTATACATAATACATGTACAGTGGTGCGCAATGGCGCGGTTGAGAGAGAGAGAGAGGAGTGAGACTTGCACTGTACAACTTTAACATCGTCACATGTGTGTAATTAGTTCATATTTGGGCTTAAACCTTAAAGTAATATTAGGTGTGCGGAAAAAGCAGCCAAGTCAAAATATATATTTATGTGCTGAACTTTATTTTATAGAGGTCTGCCTCTACCATAGTACTTATTTTCTAGTGAAATGGAACATGATTTACAACACAGCATGCTTTCGATGAATAAAAATAACGCCTTATGTAGAGAAACTACTTGTAGGTCATGATCACCAGCAGTGTGTGGGAAATTTGACTGATACGGCTGTACTTCTGATCAGCCCTTTTTTTTTTAAAATGGAGGCGTCGCCTCGGCCTCTGCATCGAGTGATGCATGCAACATTTTATTAAACACGAAACCAGTCTGAAGCAAGTACAAAGCGGTCTTGAAAAAGTAAAAAGATACAAGGCGTCTATCACGCCGCAACCGATAATGAAAATAGGCCTAGATGACTATCCACCTATCCTAACTTCTGATCAGCCCTGCCATGCTGAAAATGCTTCTTTGATTGCGGCGACTTGAGCGTAAACATCCTGCATCCCTGGACGATCTTTAGGCATCTCTGCAGCGCATAACAGACCAACCTTAGCAAGTTTGCGGATGCAGATCATTGTTCCTTCAGCCATTTGATAATTTAACTGGTCTAAAGTACTTCCTGCTTCTTCATCTTGGTTCCCATAATAAGGGATGATTTTAGGATCTAGCATCTCGCAAATCTTTTCAGGAAATGATTTTTCCACAAATTTATAAAGGCTCAGGCCTTCTTTGAACATCTCATCAGTTGGACGCTTCCTAGTGAGCATCTCTAAGATAATGATTCCATAGCTATAAACATCACCCTCCATGGAGATTTTGCTCCCTAATCCATATTCTGTAATACATATAGTTATCCAACAATTAAAAAACACAAAATAATTAATTGGGCAGAAGAGTCAAAAGAATTGCTGCAAAAAAAGTTAAAAGTAATATATACTGGCAACTTGCATATCCTAAAGAGCCTGCAAGTTATATTTCCAAAAATACAACTTGTATTAAGAAATTCTTACCCGGTGCAATGTATCCAACAGATCCCCTTGGCCCCACTAAGCTTGTAGAACCATCAATCCCCGAAGAAGTATAATAACCATGTAGGAACTTAGCCAACCCGAAGTCACCAACACATGCGCCCATGACATCATTCAGAAGTACATTGCTGGGCTTCAGATCACAGTGGGCCATAGGCGGCATGCAATGGTTATGGAGGTAATCCAAACCAGCAGCTATGTCCACTGCTATTGTTATTCTTGAACCCAAACACAATTGCCTTTTGGGATGATACTCGTGGAGTAGTGTTGGATGGAGCCAACTCTCCAGGTCGCCATTTCTCATAAATTCGAGAACAAGAGCTTTGAACTCATTTCCTATTGGGTCGGTTGTTGAGCATACAGTGACCACCCTTACGAGATTACGATGGCGAGTGTTTCTCATTGCCTCACATTCAGCAAGGAAGCTCTTTGTTGCTCCAAGTTGATCAAGTTTGAAAACTTTGATAGCGACTGTATGATGCTCTTCAGACTCAATTCTACCCTTGTATACAAACCCATATTTTCCGGTACCAACCAAGTTGGCTGAACAAAAACCATTTGTTGCTTTCACTACATCAGCATAAGTCAACTTCTTTAATTCTTTGATAGATGGATGTGATGCATGTTTGATTTTCTTTCTCTTCTTCAAAACAATGACTCCAAAGCATGATAACATGACCAAAGAAATAGCAGTAATTGCAACAATCTTCAAAATCTTGGAGGTGTATGACTTTTTTCTGGATATGACTGTACTGCAAAGAGGCAACCCTAGCACTGGGGTGCTGGCACATAACTTCTTGTTCCCTTGTATGAACACCTCACTTTCATTCTGAAACATTCCACCCAGTGGTATTGGTCCCTCAAGGTTGTTGAACGACAAATTAAGAAGCTTCATGGAACTAAAGGACTCAAAGAAGTTGGGGATTTTGCCGGACAAGTTGTTTTGAGATAAATCCATCACAATGATGCCTCTCAAATTCATGAAAGATTGAGGGATTCTCCCATGAAAATTATTCCCCTCCATGTGCAATGACTCCAAGTGGACGCACTCACCTAGAGTAGAGGGTATTTGTCCAGACAACTGATTATTGGCAATATTCAATGGGCCAAGATTTAACAAATGGCCAATCTCCAATGGTATTTCTCCCGAGAGGTTGTTGTGAGATAAGTCCAAACCTTCTGCAAGGGAGGAAAGAGTAAAGAGCTCCTTTGGTATGCGATCATCAAAACTATTACAAGAGAGGTTCAATATGCTCAGTTTTTCACAGTCTCCTAGAGCTCTTGGGATCGGTCCCATCAAATTATTTTCCTGTAAATATAGCTCACTCAGTTGGCTTAGATTACCAATTGATAGTGGAATTTGCCCAGAAAGTTTATTCTGAGATAAGCTTAGGACAAACAAATTTTGAAGATTTCCAATTGATTTAGGGATACCCCCAGTAAGCCAATTTTTTTCCATGTAAAGAATTTGGATGTTTGTGAGGCGCTCTATCGCTTGCGGTATGGTGCCTGATATTTTATTTTCTCTTAATAACAACACCTCTAAGCTCTTTGAAAGGCTTCCAATGGTACTTGGCAAATGTCCCTGAAGGATGTTTGCATCCAAGAATAATTGCACTAGTTGGGTGCAATTGGTCAAGGAGGTTAAGAAAGACCAATCTCCTGCTGCGAGACGATTCTTTCCTAGATTTAGACTGATCAAATTGGGAAGAGTCCCAAAAGAAGGCACAATACCATGGAATGAATTTTTAGCGAGGTTGAGCTTTTCAAGATTTGAAGTGTTGGCTAGTGAAGTGGGGATCTGGCCATGGAATTTGTTCATTCCAATATCCAATGTCTGGAGTTTTGGAAGGTTATATCCAATGTTATATGGAATTTCCCCTGCCAGAATATTTGCACCCATGGCAAGGTATGTGAGTGTTGATATGTTGTAAATAGAGGCGGGTACACTCTTTGATAAGAAGTTGTAACTCAGGTCTAGTACTTGTAGGTTTGGAAGCTTACCAATACTCACTGGGATGCTACCTTGGAAACTATTTTGTCCAAGCAATAGCCAGGAAAGGGATGAAAAATTCCCTAGAGTAGAAGGTATCGTGCCTGCAAGATTATTGGATGTTAAGATAAGATACTTCAAGGGCGAGTCAATAATATTGGGGAAAACAGAAGGTATGGACCCAGTAAAGTTGTTCACTGCAAGGGATAAGACTTGGAGTGACGTGCTATTAAATAGTGCGGGCGGAATCTCCCCACCAAGCTTATTGTTGGCCAAGACCAAAAATTGAAGTGATGAACTATTAGCTAGGAGATATGGGATAGGTCCTGTGAGGCTATTTTTGGTTAGATAAACAGAGTGGAGAGAAGAGCTGCTTCCAAGTGAAACGGGAATACTGCCCGTCAAAGTATTTCCAAGAAGCCGCAAAACTGAAAGGTTGCGAAGCATCCCCAGACCTTGTGGGATGCCTCCAGTGAGCTTGTTGTGACCTAAGTTGAGCTGCTGCATATTTGAACACTGGCTTAGGTTTGTTGGGATCTCACCGACGATGGAGTTACTCCCAAGATCAATAACTCGAAGCTGAGAACATGAGGATAGATTGCTTGGTATCATACCGCTAAGATTGTTTGAGCTAAGGTTAAGATACCGCAACCTATTTAGTTGGCCAAGTTCAGCCGGGATTGGACCCCAAAGCTGATTGTCTGGGAGGTGGATTCTTGTGAGGAGACTGAGATTTGCAATGCAAGGAGGTATTTGACCATCAAGGTGGAATGACTCGAGGTCCAGTGCAACAACACGAGACTTGTGCCTTTTGCTGCAAGTAAGACCGGGCCAAGTGCAGAACCGTTGGAGGGAATCATCAATCTTCCATGAGGCTAGGACTCCGGCAGAAGTATTGAGATGGAGTTTAAGGCAACGGAGTGCTTGGAAGTCGGTTCTAGCATCCCCGCGGAGAGCTGTGGCACCTAGTAAAGAACATGTAAGCAGAGAGGATAGGACAAGGATTATCAGAGTAAGTAACTTAACAGGAGACATGAGGACTCGTGCTCTAGAGATTACAGCTCTGGTCGTGCATTGAGATATGGTTTCTCTACTGCATTTGTAGAAGGCTGATGGGTTTGAGTTATGGTTTCTCTATAGCACTTGTAGATGATTGATGGGTTCGGCGGCGATGCTTCAATGATTGATGTACATATCCATATGAAATGCAATGTGGACTGCTATTGCTATGAGCCATTCAAACTTGTGATGTCATCGTAAAAAGCCCTTGACTCAATGTTGGTCGCATGCTGCTGTCCTTTTCAAGTATCGCATGCAGTAGCACAAATTCCTGGTCAACATGTCTAATCACAAGTGGATATGCAGAGACAGGGCATTCGATGTTTAAACTAATTCTATGTCTATCTCTCCTTATCTCTAACTACACGTATATGCTTCTAACAACATGCATATAGAGCGTTTCACTCAGAGTTCTGGTCATTGTCGTATGATGCCGCCCTTTTCAAGTTTCACAATACCACAAATTCCTCGTCAAAACATGTGCTACAAGTGGATATGAGACATTCATCTCTTGGCGCAAGTTTCCCAGTTCCACAAAATTCCCATCAAAAAAGAAAGAAAATTCTCAGTCAAAAATTTCAGTTCACATCTGAGCTTAACAAAATAGATAAATAAGTGGGGAGCATAAATAAATAAGTGGGGAGCGCTAGCATTGTGATTTCCAGTACGCTGGCCAATTTTTGGTTCCATCTCGCAAAATAGGTAGGTTTTTTATTACATCGCAAAAGCACCCCGATTCAGAAGGAATGTTGTTACCCAACACTCGCCATCTGATTCGGTTGCTTACCATCCTCTTCTTTGTAATCTGCTCTGCTTCGGTCCCGCAAGCGACCCACCCTCATTGCCAAAAACAATCTACCGCGCGCACTTATAAAAGCTGAAGGATATGTTCCATTGCTTCAATGGTTGATGTACATACATATGAAACGCAACATTGACTGATATTTCCATTCAAACTTGTGAAAATACATCAAAGACTTTGATTAAGTGTTATGGTCATGGTCGTATGCCACCTCTGCAAGTTTCCAAGTTCCATGTGGAAATTGCAAGCCAACGGTTCACGCTCAAGCTTAAATAGATACATAGCCCTGTGATTTCCAGTATGCCGGGCAATTGTTGGTTCCATCTCAGCGCTAACTAGCTAGTTTTTGCCCACAAAAAGGCACCCCGATCAATAAACAATGTTACCAAACTCCCGCCATCTGGCCTGGTTGCTTACTATCGTCCTCTTCTTTGTGATCTGCTTCTGCTTCGGTCTCTCAAGCGGCAGACCCACCTTGCCGCCCCCCAATCCATATCCCCAACCCTGTAAGTACTCCCTCCATTTTAAAATATATTTTTTTGCGGGAGTCCGTTTCAAAATATTTGAAGTTCTAGATTTGTCCTAAGTCAAATGTCTTTAGGATATTAGTAAAAAAATTATAAACTTGGTCAAACTTAAGAAATTTTGACTTAGGACAAACCTAAAACTTCAAATATTTTGGAATGGAAGGATTATCCATGTTGTATAAGATTTTGACCATGTAGTACAACTTTCTAAACCAACTTGCCGTATAGGTGGTTCTCTGTCTAGTGACAGTACAATTATATATTACACATTATTCTGCTCTTCTTTTATACATTTTTGCTTGTTCGTCGCCTGAGATTTCCAAATTGCAACAGACAACCCGAATCACCCTCCAGGGACACACAATCCATGCTGCCCAACATGCTGCCGTTAGGATTATGAAGGGCACTGGTTCAACACCATGGAGCCTGTGAATGTGTCTAGTCCTCTGTGTACCTATAAATGGAGTGTAATTCCTTGACATCAACTTTTTACTTTTTGCAACTGCAATCCATTTTATCGAGATTAAACGTGAGTCTTTAAGATGATTATTACTTTCAGAAATTACAGATTTGTAGAGTTCTCTTCATTTCGGACAATACTTTTCAACCAAAGAATATACAGGAGCCTGTCGTTTCAGTTCTATAGGCAGAGACTGTACACTGGGATACGGTATTGCAGCAATAACAACAGTGTGTACACGAAATCAAGAGCCACAGTGCGAGTGAGGAATGGTGCAGAATCAAATGACTCACATACACAAAATCAAAACGACTTATTATGCCTAAATTTTCCATGAGTTTTAATAAAAACAGGGAGGAGAGACACTTTACTCTACCACCGGTTGCAAATGCAATTACTCTGTCGGATCTCGGAAGAGAGCCGTTAGAGTATATATAATATAGCTATATACCTTTTTGTATTTATCCTAATATATAAGGAGTTTCCTTCATATAGTTCACCACCTGTACATTTATATATATAGGCCTATGGCCTGTTGCATATTTCTAACATGTTACCATGTTAAGCTTCATGCACTAGCCAACGCAACCAAAAGTCTGAAGTGATGAAAATGGCTAGTGTAATCCCTCTTACGTGTGACGGGAAAGACAAGTCAACACGTGCAACCGGAAGAGAGCGACGGCGCGCGAAACTCACGTATGAGTCAAGAGGCCTCTACATTGACACAAAAGAGGGCTACCAGCAATTTTTAATAAATTGTGAAAACCAGGACTTGAACTCAAGACCTCAACTCTAATACCATATTAAGCTTCATGCACTAGCGAACGCAACCAAAAGTCTGAACTGATGGAAAAGGCTAGTGTAATCCACATATACTATAACAAAAGCAAACCCTAGTCTATCGTTTTGCTTGCACTCGGTTCACACTACCGTCTCCTACAGGCCCCAAATTCACCTCGTCCCTCCCACTCCCACCGCTGGCCGGCCGTGCAGCCCCATCAATGGCTATCAAGAGTGGGAGGTCTGTGCACCTAAGTGATATGTAGATGACGGCTGGTCGGACGAATTATCACGCCAATTGGATGAGCTGTTTTTATTTTCATTTTTCCATGATGTGTTGCAGATCAAATGTTCTTCATACCTGTGAACAGGGTGTTAATCACTCTTCAGGGATTATTAACTTTCTGCAACTGTAATTCGTTTTATCAAGATTGCAACTTCTAATTTTGAAGACGATTTTGCAAATTGATAGTATAACGGCGGAGCTACGTTGTATGCTGCAGGGGCCATACTCTTTTGGCCCCCTTAAGCATCCATAGTTTCTGTTTGCCCCCCCCCCCCCCCTTAAGCATCCATAGTTTCTGTTTGCCCCCCCCCCCCCCTCCCCCCATTTGACCAAGCTCCGCCAGTGGTAGTGTCTTCTTAATGTGATGTACAGTCTGCCATTTCAATTTTGTAGACAGAAATTACTCTGCTCCCAAAGACACGGCTGCTTGCCAATTTTGAAGTTGTCTGATTATTTTCACTGCTTTCGTTCCCAATTATACTTTCCTAGCCATTTGGACCTAAACCGCGCAGGGACAAAGGTCGAACAGGTGGCGGCCACTACCCGAGCCCGGCGCTACACAAAGAGTGCCTGAAGATCGGGGTTGCGACAGGAGAGGGGAATTAGGAGCGGCCGGGAATAAGGAGGAGGGAGGGAGGGAGGGGTAGGCGCTGCCGGCGGCGACGGCCCGCCGGCTTAGCAGAAAGGCGCCGGCAGAGAGACGGCGAGGGCCGTCTGCTCCCCCGCCTTGTCAGTATAGAATTTGCAGCCTGCTTAGTTATCAATTTTTCACCCAATCACTCTATTTTTGTTGAAGATTTCGGCATTTTTTCATTGGTTTCTACTACTCCTGTCTTTTCACATTGGTGATATATACTCCCTCCGTTCTAAAATAACCGTCTAAAATTTAGTATAATTTTATACTAGAGCTAGTATAAAATCGAGTCATTTATTTTGAAGTAAATTGCGGAGAAATGCCACAATTGGGCACTGGAAGCAGACTGGTATTAAGATTGGTAATTTTTACATGTCATTACCAAGTCTGGGGCGATAAGTTGCAAAAAGGTCTAAACCGCCTATAAATACGTATTGACGGTGTATTTGATTGATGGGCCCACTTGTCAGGTGCCGACGTGACAAATTGTTTTTACAGAAAACCCGCCCCCTTGCTATTACTAGTAATTGAGCACGTGCAAATGCACGTTTTGACTAATATTACAAACATACATGAGAACCGACATACACTTCAAGATATTTTAATTCCTGCATATGCAAAGCACGTCTAGGCCATTGTATAATCTAAAATTTGCTATTGATAATTGCACATAACTCGTATTTAATTATCAAGCAAATACTGATGTGTACATATGCTTTTGGAAAGCCAAATAATCACATATTTACGAATTATTTGCATCTAGCTTGTCGGAAACTATTATTTCCTTCTTCGCAAATTCAGTTTGGAACTACTTTGATGTTAGCAAGACACTTCTGCTAATTAAAATATGGTTTTCAGAAGATCCTTTGCATAGTGTTATGGGTACTGAGAGATGAAAAACCATAGTGGCCAACTATTGAACATATGATGCATAGACAAACACCAGAAAGGTTGGCCTTCAATGCTTGATATGCAGGCCACTCTGTCCAGGTAAAAAATCATTCGGAAATGTCAACCTCATTAGTGAAATCCTGAAGAAGAAAAAATGCACCACATGACCCATCATATATCACAGAAACCAAAGAATCATTTAGCATGCTTAGAACAGAGCACAGTTTAGTTGCTTGAGCTAAAAGATAGCAAAATCTTGAACATGTTGACACAAAACTAACACATCGAACAAGAGATAAGGGAGGGGGATGAGGGTGACAGACGACCACTCCAAAGGCCTTGGCTGATCTTTATTAAAATAGAAAAGTGAGTTACATGAAGAACCGTCTGGCTACACAGAGATGGTGTTGCTGACGTCTACAAATACAATAGAAGCAGAAATTTCAAGGAAATATTCAAATATTGGTACATAAGATATCGGTACAAGTATGAAACTTTATAAGTGATAATCCTGCATCATACTCATAAATGAAACTATAATCTTTCATATTTCAAGGAAATATTCAAATATTGACACGAAAACAAACAAACAAAAACTATAAGCAGCATACCACCATGGAAATCATGAACCATGCATACTCTCAGAAATGACCAACCTTTCCAGTATTTTCATGGGAAGACATTGGAGAAAACATCAAAAGCTTGGAATATCAGTAAGTGCTAGCAGTTAAATTTTGAGGAAGAAAATATTAATGACCATGGATCTAAGTGGACAAGCCAAAGGCAACCAGAGATGATAGAGACATGTCTCCATTCAGTCAATGACAAATAAATTACTAGCGGGGACGGGGCCTTTAGCCCCGGCCCGTAAGGGGCTTTAGTCCCGGTTCGCCAACCGGGACTAAAGGGGCGGGACTAAAGGTCTAACCTTTCGTCCCGGCCCTCTTACAAGCCGGGGCTAAAGGTGCTCCACGTGGGCGCCTCGTAGCGCCCCAGGGGCAGGCCCTTTAGTCCCGGTTCGTTACACGGACCGGGACTAAAGATTTTTAGATTTTGCTGGTATTAAGGTTTTTTTTTTGAATGAAATTATTTTTGGGTTTTGGGGTTTTAGGGTTTAGGTGTTCGGGAGATTAACGTGATGCCTCGTTTGGTGTTCGGGAATTAGTTTTCATATAATTTAAATAGAAATAATTATGCATACATATATATAAGATTAACTTATCTTACAAGCGATCATATATATACAATTATATGGAGATCTGAATTATCGGGACTAGAGCCCGTCTATTCGATTACATGGACGAACATCAATAATGGCCCTTAGCTACACTAAATCGTTATTTGTCTTCTATAGCTTCCGTCCTCAGAAATCCCGCAAGCTCCTCTACAACAGCAATCGCGCGTTGCTCTGGTAGGACCTTCGTCCTCATGGCCGTGTGCTATATAAGAAGAGGAGATGAATATGAATATCAATCATGATAACAAAGAATGACGGGTAAAAATAGAGGTGTGAATGTTCATTGCTTACGTCGAATCTGTGATCCTTGAACTCAGAGGTAAACGTGCGAATGGTCTCGCAAACATAGTATCCGCATAGATGCGTTCCCCGTGGCTGCTGGTCGCACTTTACGAGAATAGAATATATATAATCAAAATAATAATCTAGCATCATAAATGTATTGAAAATTAATAGAAGTATATCATACTACTACTTACCTGAGCCGCTCTAAAGGTCAACTTCTCAGGAAAGTTACCGGGAGTCACGCACTTGAACCGCTTCCAAACCCTGCCAGACAAGGATAATGATTTGCTAAGTTTTTCATTAATTGATATATCAGAAAATCATCGAAAGAGACCGATAGAGCGCAATAATGATTAAAATTACCCTTGGAGCATGTCCTGCAGGCTTTGGAACTGTTCCAAGGGTCTCGATAATGGGTCGAAGGCATCAACTCTTCCCTTATCAATTTGAATGTCCAACAGAATCCAATGTATATATATATATATGTGTGTGTGTGTGTGTGTGTGTGTGTGTGTCAGTAACTTATCAATTACACTTATAAGTGAATGGACACAACAGAGTAAAGACCCTTACCTGAAGTTGTATGGAAACAGTATGTGGTCACAGAAATTTTGATCTATTAGAAACCTTAGAAGGTTTTCCTCCGTCTCCTTGGGTTTGTCAGTTAGCGTCGCTATATGTATGTTATCTGGGTCAATAAACCCAATATTTAGGATGCTCTTACTTTTACAATCCAGAATCTTCATTCTGCATAATAGAGTACAAGTTTTATATAGACAATGAATTGAAATAACTAAACAAGTTATATGTAGACAACGAATTGAAAAACTTACAGACAATAGCAACTCATAAGCGATTTGTCGAGGGCGTCGCCATTGTACATCTGGAAGAGTTCATCAAAGTCGATATGGATTTCTTCGGAGCGGCCGTAGTACTCCCGTGGGACACTCAGCACGATCATCGTTCTCCCATTCTTTGATTCACTTAAGTACCATTTATGCAAGTAACGCATATTTATTGGGAGATCATCTTTGCTGACGAAAGGCTCTCCCATGACAAACTGTGGCTTAGGGGCTACCACAGCCTTGGGTATCCTGTCGTCTTGGGAAGCCAGCAAATCTTCAACCGAGATACCACATTCATCCGCCAACTCCTTTGCTCTTTCAAAAGCTTGCCCCTGCACCGGAGGGGGAACATTCTCGGTTAACACCTTGAGGGGTGGGATCGAATGTTTGGCCTGTTGTCCAAGCTGAGGAACGTCTGATTTTTTCTTGCTTGTAGTTGAACTTGATTTGCTCCCACTTGCACTTGCACGTGAGCTGCTCTTTTTCACTTCCTTCTGCAATGTGCGTGTATAGTCATCAGGCTTATAGTGTAAGTCATACTGTGATGGAAGGGTTATGAAGTCTTTTGCCCATGCTATTTGCTTCTCAGTGTATTCCGGGCGGGGCTCGGGTTCCTTCTTTTTCATCTGCGCATCATGTTGTTCCTTTGCTATCCTGGCGTTTTCCTCGGGGGTACGATCATAAGGTCTGATAGGAAGATTAGCATGAGGTACCTTTGGGAGGGGCGACAGTTTGCGCTTTGGGGAGCTCCATCGCTTAGAAATCATCGACGGAGCGTTCTTGCTGGCACGCTTCCGCTTAGTATCATGTGCGGGCGGCAGCAGAGACGGACGACCCAAGTCCGGCGGCGGTGATCGAGATGGACTCGTGTTGTGCTGGCCGACGTCATGTGGAGGGCTTGGAGGTAATGGAGGTGTAGGTGACCTGCGACGACTTGGAGGCGGTGTTGTCCTTGGGGCCGAGCCTGGAAGCTTGATGTAGTTCTTGTCCCATAGGATGACTCCACCCAGTACTTCTCCGAGTGTCCTCTCATCTTCGGGTCCAGCTATGTCGAGCTCCATATCATTAAACCCCGTCATGATTTCATCCACCCCGACTTTAGCAAAGCCAGCTGGAATCTCATGGCCATGCCAGCGTGCATCAGGGCCAGAAGGTAAAGCTTGTCCGACGGCCACCTTCATGGATATGTTCTTGAATTTTTGATGGAGTTCACATGATGTTGACTCCTTGATTCCATCCACGGGGTAGCCGGGACCGCCCTCTATCATTCTTCGTTCATCGTTGGGCGGGGCCTCAGATTCAGCCATGCTGCTTTTTCGCTTAGATGGGGCGCCGGTAATATCAAGTGCAGGATCTTCCTCGCGCGGTACTCCTCTAAGCTCATCAATCTGCTTCTGTTGCTCGTTAATCCTAGCAAGCAACTACTTGTCATTCTCCTCATCCTGCTGCCGCTTCTTTGCTCTCTCTCGGCTTCTGTAAGTGTCTTGGTCTCTGGCAAACCCAAGCCACCACGGCTAAGAAGGACCGAAGCCTCGCGTTCGTCCTCCATGTTCGTCATTGCCGAGGACCAGTGTGAGCAAATCTTTATCTCTATCTGCAGTGAACTTTCTTTGTCCCTCCTTAATTTCTTTCACTATCCTTTTCCAATTCTCCCTGGGTATCCTAAGATCGTCATTGCAGATGAGGTCCCCTGTTGTTTCGTCGTACGACCCACCATGCGCAAGGAACCAATTTCTTGCTCTCAGTTCCCACTCATCATGGAGTGGTTCAAGTAAGATGCCTTTATCTATCAGATCTTGCTCTTTCTTATCCCACTTTGGGATGGCAGTCTCATAGCCCCCTGGCCCCAGCTTGTGGTGATATTTCTTCTTGTCGGCATTTATCTTGTTCTTTTCTGATAATGCCTGGGCATCTTCTGACTCCTTGTACTCTTGAAATGCCTTCCAGTGATTCGCCTGCTTGGCTAGATACCCCTCGAATACTGGCACTTTCTTTGTCTTCTGATAGTTTTTCCATAGCTTCTTCTTCCAGCTACGGAACAGTTCGGCCATCTTCTTCAGAGTCCACTGCTTGACTTTGGCCCTCAGTTTGTCTGCGGCGTCTTCATTCTCACATTCTGGCAGGTTGAAATGTGTCATGAGATCATTCCAAAGATTATCTTTGTACCTTTCGGCGACATAGTCACTATCGGCTGCCCCTTTGCGCTTGTTCCACTCCCGAACGCTGATCGGGACGTGATCCCAAAAGAGAACTCCGCATTGCTTCTTGAATGTGTCAGCAGGATTCTTAGGAAGCTTGGGTTCGCCCGTAGGAAATATCACCTCAAATGTGTAATGCGTCCGTGCATCCAACTTTCTAGTCGGGCCTCGTTTCGTAGTTTTTCTCGATCTGGAGGCCTAAGAGGGAGAAACATTCGTCAAATGAATGTATATGTATACAATATAGAGCTATCTCCAATATTTTTCACATATTACAAGTGATTGTCGAACTTCATATGTATACCTCGCCGGACTTCTCCTCTTCACCGGCTTCTCCATCAGTGGAGCTATCACCTTCTCCGTCATTGGACCTATCTCCTGTCCCATCGGCTTCATCTTCGTGTCGCTCGACCTCCATTCCAACGTCCTGGTTTAGATATGACGACGGAGATTCAGCCGGTTCAACGTCGGGGCCGTCTTTGATTATATCTTCGAGAAGTTCTTCCTCTTCGAGGTTCCTGATATGTAGATCCATAGTTCTAAAAAAACGGATTCTCTTAACCTTTGTATCAAAAAAGAATTATTCTATGAGGAACTCCGTTCCAAAACAACTTAAGTCCCGGGTCGTGGCTCCACCCGGGACTCCTAGATTTCTGCATAGTATTCAAAGTAGGAGTACTTTTCCAATTTGAGCATTCAATAAGCAAAACCAAATCGTAAAATAAAGTAATATTCAAATTAGCATGCATTCAATTATAAGCTAATACATCATCACTTTTGTCCGTACATCGTCGAATATTATCACTAATACTCCTCGAATACTATCATACATATAGCATCACTAATACATCTAGAACCTTAGCGCCCGACGGGTATCGGCGCGGGCGGTGGACACCCAAAGAGAAGGAACCATCACAGGATCATAGCTCCATTGAGATCCCCGAAGAACCTGCCAGGTATGCTCGAACCTGCCCTCCAACGCAACCATGTAGCGACGGACATGCTCATCCTCCTCGCTGACACGGTGACGTACCACCTCTGCGGTGTCCGGAAGCCTCGGCACCCTCACTGGCCCACGCGACCGCCACCAAACAAGGATCAGGTCAACGACGGGCTGGCTCCTCACCAACCTACGTCCCCCGGAAGGTAGCACCTCCCAATACCAGTCGGGCGGAGCCCAGTCCCGGACAGGGCCCCTCTGATCAAGCAGGTGTCCTCCGCCGAGTCGACAACGAGGATGCGGGATAGGCATCGTAAAATGAACTAAAAAAATAAACTAGTTCTATTAATTTTCTTGCTAAAAATAAACTATTAACACTTAAGCATATACAATAGCAAAATTAAACTATTAACACTTAAGCATATACAATAGCAAAATTAAGCAATAATCTAAGAAACACTATTAACACTTAAGCATATACACTATACAATAGCAAAATTAAATGACAAAAAAAATATTTCTTCTTCTTGTAACCCTAAACTAATTTTTCCTCTTCTTCTATTTCTCCTCTTCTTCTACTTCTTCTTCTACTTCTACTTCTCCTCTTCTTGTAGTACTTCTCCTCTTCTCTTCTTCTACTTCTCCTCTCCTCTTCTAATTTTTCTCTTCTTCTACTTCTCCTCTTCTTCTATTTTTCCTCTTCTTCTCCTCTCCTCCTCTTCTTATTCTCCTTTTTCTTCTTTTCTTCTCCTCCTATTTTCATTTTTCCTAATCTTATTTTCTTATTTTTGTTCATATTTCTTCTTCTTGTAAACCTAACCTAATTCTAAATATTACTAAACCTAATAATCTAGCACAAACCTAATAACAATAGGAATTAAATGACAAAAAAAATCTTTTTCTTTTCCTTCTTTTCTTCTCCTTTTTCTTCCTTTCTTCTCCTTTTTCTTCTTCTCTTTCTTCTCCTTTTTCTTCCTTTCTTCTCCTTTTTCTTCTTCTCTTCTCCTTTTTCTTCTTTTCTTCTACTGGCCGGAGTGTTGGGGAGGAGGGGGCGGGGGGGCTTACCGGCCGGAGGTGTCGACGGCGCGCGGCGAGGAGGACGGCGGCGCGCGGCGAGGTGGGCGGCGCACGGCGAGGAGGACGGCGGCGGCGAGGAGGACGACGGCGACGGCGAGGAGGACGGCAGGCGGCGGCGAGCAGGACGTCGGGCAGCCTGACGGCGTCATCGAGTTCGTCGTTGTGCCGCGCCGGGCAGGAGAACGAGAGGAAGAAGAAGAGAAATGGACGATTTGGGTTGGAATTTTTCGAAGTCCCGCTTATATAGCTGGATCTTTAGTCCCGGTGCGTGGCTCGAACCGGGACTAAAGACCCCCTTTAGTCCCGGGTGGAGCCACGACCCGGGACTAAAGCCCCTCGTTTCCCGCCTCGCCTGCCGAAAAGGGGTTTTTAGTCTCGGGGCGTGGCTCCAACTGGGACTAAAGGTCGTCTGTAGTCCCGGGGCGTGGCTCCAACCGGGACTAAAGCCCCTCCACGGTTGTACGATAAGTTTAGTCCCACCTCGTCCAGCGAGGGGGACTAATAATTGTTTATAAGCCCCGTCGCAGCTTCTCCCTCGAGCTCCTCTCTAAAGCAGGCTTACGGGCCTAAACTCACTGAAAATTGTAACTGTATTAGAAATTATAGGGAAAATTCAATCTAAATTCAAATAAGAATTTAGATTGAATTTTCTCTATGATTTCGAATATAGTTTCAATTTTTTCTATTTTCATAATTAATAATTTTGACTATCCAAACTATTATCTATTTTGTTATTTTCAATTAAAAACTATGTTTATTAAAAATTCTTTTTGCATATTTGAGAATTTGACAAAACTATGATAATGAAAAGTGTTTCAAATTGAATAAATAATGCAAAACTATTTTTTATTTTCATAATTAGTAATTTTGACTATCCAAACTATTATCTATTTTGTTATTTTCAATTAAAAACTATGTTTATTAAAAATTGTTTTTGCATATTTGAGAATTTGACAAAACTATGATAATGAAAAGTGTTTCAAATTGAATAAATAATGCAAAACTATTTTTTATTTTCATAATTAATAATTTTGACTATCCAAACTATTATCTATTTTGTTATTTTCAACTAAAAACTATGTTTATTAAAAAAACATTTTGCATATTTGAGAATTTGACAAAACTATGATAATGAAAAGTGTTTCAAATTGAATAAACAATGCAAAACTATTTTTTATTTTCATAATTAATAATTTTGACTATCCAAACTGTTATCTATTTTGTTATTTTTAATTAAAAACTATGTTTATTAAAAAATCTTTTTGCATATTTGAGAATTTGACAAAACTATGATAATGAAAAGTGTTTCAAATTGAATAAATAATGCAAAACTATTTTTTATTTTCATAATTAATAATTTTGACTATCCAAACTATTATCTATTTTGTTATTTTCAATTAAAAACTATGTTTATTAAATATTCTTAGCAGCAACTATTTTGTTATTTTCATAATTAATAATTTTGACTATCCAAACTTTTATTAGAGGGCTACGACAAAAACTGGATGCAGTTCGTGTACAAAACGGACAATTTCTCTCGAAGTAGCAGCGTTTCGAACGAGAACTCATCTCTTATAAAGGGATTTCATTTTCTTGAACTTATTTGAACTCCATACTTTTTGTGTGTTCAAAATGCATCATTCAAAGGCACATCACAAAATTTCAACAATTTCTGACTTCATTTGGTATATTTCGTGCATTTACTTTTTTTTTTGAGCTAGTTGACCCTGAAATTGAAAAGCACTACAAATGAACTCTGAAAATGTTGAAAGTTGGCATGCTATAATCATTTCACCCACATAGCATGTGTTAAAAAGTTGAGAGGGCCACGACAAAAACTGGATGCAGTTCATGTACAAAACGGACAATCTCTCTCGAAGTAGCAGCGTTTCGAACAAGAACTCATCTCTTACAAAGAGATTTCATTTTTTTAACTTATTTGAACTCCATACTTTTTGTGTGTTCAAAATGCACCATTCAAAGGCACATCACAAAATTTCAACAATTTCTGACTATATTTGGTATATTTCGTGCATTTACTTATTTTTTTGAGCTAGTTGACCCTGAAATTGAAAAGCACTACAAATGAACTCTGAAAATGTTGAAAGTTGGCATGCTATCATCATTTCACCCACATAGCATGTGTTAAAAAGTTGAGAGGGCTACGACAAAAACTGGATGCAGTTCATGTACAAAACGGACAATCTCTCTCGAAGTAGCAGCGTTTCGAACGAGAACTCATCTCTTACAAAGGGATTTCATTTTTTTGAACTTATTTGAACTCCATACTTTTTGTGTGTTCAAAATGCACCATTCAAAGGCACATCACAAAATTTCAACAATTTTTGACTTCATTTGGTATATTTCGTGCATTTACTTATTTTTTTGAGCTAGTTGACCCTGAAATTGAAAAGCACTACAAATGAACTCTGAAAATGTTGAAAGTTGGCATGCTATCATCATTTCACCCACATAGCATGTGTTAAAAAGTTGAGAGGGCTACGACAAAAACTGGATGCAGTTCGTGTACAAAACGGACAATCTCTCTCGAAGTAGCAGCGTTTCAAACGAGAACTCATCTCTTACAAATGGATTTCATTTTTTTGAACTTATTTGAACCCCATACTTTTTGTGTGTTCAAAATGCACCATTCAAAGACACATCACAAAATGAACAATCTCTCTTGAAGTAGAAGTGACCCCCACAATAAGAGACGCCATTCTTCTTCTCTCATATATGATGGACACTAGCTCACCTGATTTTTCAACCGTCGATGATGGTCGCTACTCCTACTTCCCCTAGTGCATAACCAATATCTAGCACAAGGAGAAGAAGGAGAAGCGACCCCCACAACAAAAGTGGTTCCGCGGCACGCCACGTGGTTCCGTTGCACGCCACGTGGGACTAATGGTCTTTCATTTTTAAATGACTGTTTTAATCAAAAACAGATCTGTTACAAAAGGGATTTCATTTTTTGAACTTATTTGAACTGAAGACTTTTTGTATATATATATGGTCGAAATGCATGATACCATGAAGTTAGAAAGGGCTAAACCATTCAAAAGTAGCAAATGAAGTTAGAAAGGGCTAAACCATTCAAATTTGGAAACTATAATGGCGCAAACAGAAACTAGACATATATAAATTGGTCCAAGAAGTACATGATACTAGTCCAAACAGTACATAATAATAGCTACCATAGATATATATACAAGTGTTCGGCGTTCAGAACACTACTCGTCTGAATCATCTAAATCAGAATGTCCACGTTCCTCGAGGTGACGCTGGCCATAGTGGACGACTCGAATCTTGCGGTACAACTCATATGAAACGTATGCATCTTTTGCTGCATACTCAATGTTGATATCATCAAGTGGGCCCTTCTCCCAAAGTTTGTGCTGAGACTTTGGGAAACTGGTCTTCATATCAGCATATGAATCGTCGATCAAGGCAACTGCCATATGAGCCATCGAAGTCCTGTCATGTCGAAGCCTGAATATCGTTTGGAGATCAACGAGGCAACCAGCTGGTATCTCAATACCGAAGTTGTGCCTCATCTTCAGCTTGTCGTTCCTTATGTCAACGGAAGCAAAAGTGATGCCGCTGCGAAGGAAGTCCATGAGTTCTGGACAATGCTTGTCACTCCTGCAACAGAAACAAATTAAAATGAAACAAATGTTACATACTGTTGCAATAAGGAAACATGTTTCACTACAACTAAAGAGAAAATTATCTTTAGGATTCAAATAGAACATATGCAATGGAACCTAGAGAGATCACTATAGCTATCCAATGGAACCTAGAGAGATCACTAGCTATATGCAATTTTCATGACTATGACATATCATATTGCTATCCAATGGAACCTAGAGAGATCACTAGCTATATTCAATTTTCATAACCTTGGATCAAAGAACACCGCATAAAATTGTATCACTACAACTATGATTTCAATGGAACATATTGAACCAATCATATTTTTCAGATTGTGGAACACTATTCCAATCAGATTGTGTTCCCTTCAACTAATCAAAATTGTTTCACTACAACTATTTGAACTATGATTCCAATGGAACATATTAAACACTAGTTGATTCTAATACGATTTTTCAGATTGTGGTACACTATTCCAATCAGATTGTGTTCCCTTCAACTAATCAAAATTGTTTCACTAGAACTATTTGAAGCGAACCAACTATGATTCCAATGGAACATATTAAACACTAGTTGATTCTAATACGTTTTTTCAGATTATGGAACACTATTCCAATCAGATTGTGTTCCCCTTCAACTAATCAAAATTGTTTCACTACAACTATTTGAAGGGAACCAACTATGATTCCAATGGAACATATTAAACACTAGTTGATTCTAATACGATTTTTCAGATTATGGAACACTATTCCAATTAGATTGTGCTCCCCTTCAACTAATCAAAATTGTTTCACTACAACTATTTGAAGGGAACCAACTATGATTGAAACAAATAAACTTACAATGTCATTATCTTGGATCAAAGAAAGCCTCAAAACTTACCTCGCCCATTGGAAGATCAAGACATGGCGTGCGAAGCATAGTTGGATGACGGCAACACCGCGTTGATTGGCCGTGTACTCCAGATCAAGCCCTAAGAACTTCTCATGATCCACTGCGTTGTCAAACCATCGTTCCTTCAACTGTTGAAGAAAAAACGGCACCTCACTACTCAGGTTCGTGTACACGACATGGAGCTTGGTCGTGCCATGTGTGAGCACCTCATGAAAGCTAGTTGGCATGGTGGAAGAAGAGAAGGGAAGAAGAGAGGAGAAGAACAGAGAGGGAGAGCGAGAGAGAAGAAGAAACAGAGAAATGACGGCTGTACGCTTCGGTTCGTGCTTTTCATCGCCCGAAACGACGCGGGATGCAAACCGTTTGGGTCTTTAGTCCCGGGTTGAGCCACCAACCGGGACTAAAGAGGTATACCAACGGTCGCCACCACTACGGCAGGCCACGTGTTAGTCCTTTAGTCCCGGGTTGAGCCACCAACCGGGACTAAAGGGGGATACGAACGGTTGCCACCACCACTGCCCACCGCGTAGCCCTTTAGTCCCGGTTTGGGACACGAACCGGGACTAAAGGCTCCTTACGGTCCGGGACTAAAGCCTCGAGGGAGGCATTGAGAATTGGGGCGACGTGGCCGGGCCTTTAGTCCCGGCCCAGAGGCAGGCTGAGACTAAATGGTCCCGGCCAAAGGCCCGTTTTCCACTAGTAAAAGTGAAGATCCTTAGAACTCAAACGTGTTGTCATCTGCTACCACTGCAAAGCATATGCATCGTGCAAGTTACAGTAGCGCAAATTAACTCACCTCTTTATTCAATTGTTGTAGTTTTGATTTTGTGAGCCGTGCAACCTTTGTCACTTCGTTAACATCTTCTCCATGCGCCTTTTGATATCTGCAATTCAGTAAATCATGTGCAATGAAGTGCCTGTTCGGCAATGTATCACTCCAGTCACTCCGCTCCCTCTGGAAACAAGGAGCGACAGAATGCCCGCTCCAAAGAAATGAACTGCACGTCGCTCCGCTCCACCGCAGAGTTAGGAGCCGGAGTATCTCCGAACGGATCCAAAATCGTGCAAGCTTGCAAACCTACCAAATGCTAGTGAACTTGTCAGATCATAAATTCATGAATATTTCAGTAGTAAATCATGTGCAATGAAATTGTGGAAGCTTGCAAACCTACCAAATGCTAGTGAACTTGTTAGATCATAGATCCATAACTCCATTTCACAAAATATTGTTAAATACACATATTAAAAATGCTAACCTATCTAATGCCCAAAAAATGACACATGCTGGTCTCGAGATAATGTATCATCTTTCGAGAAGATATCGTATCATGTTAATTCTTAGATCCACTCACAAGCAGAAGGTGCAGTAACTTAAAGTAGAACAATACTCATTTAAATCTCTATAACAGAACAAATTATGCACAACAACAATGTACAAAAGAAAGAGAAAACTTGAAACTGCTCTTTGGTAAATCGCTGCTTGATTGGAGGTTGCCTTTCACTAAAAGTTGTAAAAGAAATGTAAAGGAATCAACAACAAGTTGCAGCATAAATGATAGAGCAACAAACTGGGATAGCTCCGTCTTTGAAACAACAATACCATGGGAAGCGAAGTGATTCTGAAAAAAATATGATAAGGAAGGCCCAAATCAGTTTATGTAAAATAAAAAAACTGGAATTCTTTATTTCAATGCGCTTCTGAAGAATGAATTGTACGACCAATTTTACAAAGGTCAACACTCATTTTGCGTAATATAAAAATTAAACTCCAGCATCTATAGAGTTCGTAGAAACTTTGCTCCAACCGAATTTGAGTTTTCAATCAAATCTTCAGTAGTCAATGTGATACTACTACTACAAATTATATCTATTCTTTTTGCTAAATTGGTCGTACACTTCATACACAGTTATTAATCACAACAATATTCATTTCATATAGATGTTATTACATATTACTGTATTGAGAACCGTAGAGATATATTTTTTAAACATAAGGATTAGAAACTATACTTGGAATGTAGAATTCTTAGGTGACACCTCCGCAGCGAAATCATAGTCTCTAAAGCTCGCTACTTCCCATAAGATTCATGGTTCAGCAAGAAAAATATGTTCACTCTATTAGTTGCGGACTCAAACCCTGCAGACAAATCTGTTAATTAACAATCGACTAAATTCATGTTAACAAAAGAAAAAGTCTTACATCTCTCTCAACAGAGCTGCAGTGCACACGTTTCATCTATAGCAAATATCTTCGTTGCTGCATTTGTTCCAGTATGGATCTTGTCGCTTCCGACGGTATGAACAACATGACTGCAAAAAAAAAATACTCCATCTAGCAGAGAAGATGATTCACCATCTATATACATTATAAAGAGAAGCACCGAACAGAGGAGAGGCAGTGGTGACATGTCTGGTACGGGGAGTTGCCAACTTGGTCAAGGCCTCGTCCGACCGTGTGGATTGATCAGCTGGCAGGGTCAGACAGCAAGCCCGGAAATTACAAGTGTGACTTTATAGCCATAACATAAGCCACAAGCCTTGATGGCTAGTATATCACACTGAAATCGATACATTTTGTTGTAGTGGCTCATAAGATAGAGAGACCTGCGATCATGCACGCGGATAACATATGTAAATAGCAAGAAAGCTAATTCCAAATCCTATCCCATGCTATGGGATCTACTAAGTAGTAAGGGAGATAGAAGGTGTAACAACAAATGCAAACGCAACATGAGTTTTAGTCATGGAGAAGGGTCAAAGCAAATATAAAAAAAGCTTCTCTCGCAAGGGAAGAACCAAATATTAGAACCGAGTATATACGTAAATCCCATTGCAAAAACTACCATGAATAGAAGTAATGCCATGCCAATGCTTAATTCTCCGATCAGTAATTATGCAATTGAATCTCTCATGTCATACTCTCATTATTCTTCTAAAAAACTAATGTTGACTTCAAACCATTGAGAACTTGATATAAACAAAAAGGTGTGTGGGGATACATTAAGCACTCATTCATGTATAAAAGAGCATTCAGATTCATCTCTAAAAAACATCAAGTCAAAGAAGCATGTCAGAGCACTGAGAAAGCTATAAATCATGCAGAAAATAACAATCAGCAAGAAATAACCTTAATTCTTCATATCTTTGGTATTCGAATGAATAAACTGCTCTGAGGAATATTAGAACTATTAGAACTAAGAAATAACAATCATAGGCTTTCTTCGTAGAATAGAATATCCCAAAATACTCTGAGGAGAAATGGCATTGGTTTATGTGCACAAGTAGAACTTTGAGGCAAACGAATCACCAAGAGGTAACATCGAGCTGTTCCACTTTATGGCTTTCAACTCAAAGGTAACTGATCTAATAATATTACAAACATAAACTAACTTGGCCAGCAACTTCCACATGGCACTCATATCACAATAACAGCGAAGGCAGCCCTCCCAAGCTTTGAAGCTATAACGTCCAAGAAATTTAGCGAGAGAGTTAGCTTTGTGACTTAGGTGCTGTGTGTTCGCTTGTTACTGTTTAAAACGCCGCACCAAATTTCTTAATATACACAATAACAGAAATTGATTTTGCTGAAAGCTAACAATTGAGATTGAAATATCTCTATCAGGATTAGGACACTTCTCTTGCAAACAGTTAACAGCTAGCTCATGAACACAGCGGAAGTTAGGTTTTGAATTTGATACTTCCTCCCAAGGATCAGCCTTGGCAAAGCTCCGCATGCCTAATTCAAGTGAGTTGTTTCGTTTTTTTATTTTATTTTATTGGTTCAAAATTGGTAATGAAATCTGCCTCTGTCAAGTAGATCAGGCGAATCTTTCGACCAGTGGCTGTCAACAGAATTGGCCGAAACTTTTTACCGTGCCATCAATAAATGGTTTCGCACCTGCTCAACACAAACCCAAATTGCCTGACACACTGGTCACTGCAAGTACCAACGGGATTTAGCTATTGTGTAGTATGTGTACGATTGCAAATTAATCATGGCCTTTCTTTAGGAGTACACATTTCATAAGACCGACCTCTTGCCAATAGTTGCTATCTAATGAATCTGCCAGGAGTCTGAGCTGATTTGTAGCTAAGAGGTTGATATCTAATGAATCCGACATCAACTTGTCTTTACCACCACTATCTTTGAGTTACAACGAAGTAACATGATCAACATGGTACTGATCACTGACACATACAGTACCTCTGAGCAAACTTGTCGGCCTTGGCGGGGGCATCGGGCACCATGGGGTCATTCTCCGCCCGCTGCCTGCAAAAGGGCTGGGTGAGAATCAGTGGAGCGCTACGGGATTAGTCGAAATTCCGGGTCGGGACCGTACCTGATGGATGGCACGGATTTCA
The DNA here is from genome assembly GCF_904849725.1 of Hordeum vulgare subsp. vulgare. NCBI lineage: Eukaryota > Viridiplantae > Streptophyta > Magnoliopsida > Poales > Poaceae > Hordeum > Hordeum vulgare. The sequence continues at coordinate 661,174,478 of NC_058519.1, read as the reverse complement.
GGAAGAGGTCGATACACTGGATCTCGACGGGGGTGGCCTTGCGGGGAGGCGGTAGGGTATGGTGCAGGCACGATACGTGCTCTCCACTGGCGCCTGCAGCAGCGGGAACGGCACCGAGGGCGACGAGCTCTCCACCATGCTCCTCCGCCGCCGCTGCTGATGGCTTCTCCTTCTCTTCCTCTGACCGGCGGCGGTTGCGGGGGGCGGTTATCTCGGCCTTGCCGTGAGATCTGGTTGCGCCGTACCGTACGCACCGCACCGGCCGGGAAGATGAAGGAAGCCAAGTGCCGCTTGGCAATTGCAGTTGCAGAGAGCTGCTACAGATGCTGCGCGTCGAGCGGGCCGACCAGGGGAGGAGGAGGCGGTCGAGCGTTGTATTTTCGCGAGGGGAGAGGTGGAGCGCTAACGAAAAATGTGTACTTTCGTTAACAACGTGTTTAAGACCCTTGATTAAGTGATTAGACAGCTGAGATTGTGATTTGGATCTGCCTATCGTGCTTTTATTAGTAGAGATAAAACTGTTACAAACATGTTCATGTCTCCATCTTCTTTCTCCGCCCATCGTGAGGGGCAGGCGCCGCCCAGCTGCGCGCTGCCGCACAGGACCAGCTCCGGTGCCACCGTCCAGGAATTGCTCCGCTATAGACGTCCAGGAATTTCTCCGCCTCCGCCGCCGCCGTCCAGGAGAATTGCTCCGCTATAGACGTCCAGGAATTTCTCCGCCTCCGCCGCCGCCGTCGATGCCGCCACCCAGCACCTGCTCCGCCACGATCCAATACGCGTGTCGCCGGAACTTCCCACCACGATACGGCAGAGCTCGTCCTCCTCGAGCTCCCCCGCGCATTTGGGTCTCGATTATATGAACAAGGAACGCTCGACCTTCTCCCCTGTCGCCCATGTCCGTGCTGCCGCTCTGCCGCAGGTCGCCGGTGGATATCTTCCCGTGCTGCTGCTCCTCCTTCGTACATCCACGTGCTGCTCCTCTTACTCTGCCCGTGGTGGTGGTGTTGCTTCTCCTCTGCTCGTCTAGGAACTAGCTCCTTGTGCAGTTGTGCTGCCATCGGAGCTCCTCTACACTTTAAAAAAGGCAACACTAGATGTTGTTAACTGAATCTTGTACTGCCAAATTTACACTAGATGATTTTCAGAATTTGCCAAATTTGCTTGAGTGAATTTTTGGAACAGAAGCTCTTAATTCAAAAGAATAGTCCTACTGTTGTGACTCCACTTTGATTACTGCTAATGGAGTATCTTTAGTTATCTTCAGTTAATATCAATGAGGAGATGATCAACAGTTTACTGTTATCTAAATTATCAATGAGAGTACATTAGATAGTGAATACAGTTTACTGTTATCTAAATTATCAATGAGAGTACATTAGATAGTGAATACAGTTTACTGTTATCTAAATTATGAATTATCTAAATTCAGTAAACATTGAATACAGTAAAGCTTGACATAGAAATAAAATTTGATTGCAATGAAATTTAGACAGTGAATACGGTTTACACTGACTTTTATTGTCAAGTTTTCAGTAATAATCCCTTAAGGTTCAATGTTTCACTACTGAATTGGGACTAATGGTTCAAAAAAGATCCATAATGATTCTGCAACTTTGGTCATAGAAGATTTGTGTAAGCAGAGAAGTACTCCACCTAGTAACCTGAAGTTTTGAAAACCATCAAACAATATTTCTTTTATTGTTTCTACAGCAGAACACAAGGTGTTATTGTTTAGAAGTGATTTCTATAATAATAATCCTATGAATCACCCAGGATAGTGTTTTTTGACTGTCGCGCTCAAACCAATCCACACTCTAAGAATAAACTTTTCACTTGTGGTTGCAGATATGTGCATAGATCCTTTAGTCCGGCTATTTCCAACCGATGTGGCCGGTGTGCTCAGCTGCTTCCTGAACATCATTTTGTACGCTGATTTTGGAGTACTTCCATTTAGTACTGAGAAAGTGCTTAGAACAGAAAAATATGTGCTGAGAAGAATGGATTTGGAAGATTATTTAGGAACAGAGATTACCAGGCTAAATGATTCATGATTCCACAATTCAGAAAGCACAAATCTGAACTTTATTCAGAAAGCAATATCTTTTTTCAACAACATTCAGAAAGTACTCGTGTGAATAAATTTCAATGCATTTTCTCATAAAAGTGCAATTTGGCTACATAAGAAAATGAATCTTAGCTTAACCAACACTACCTATCCAACATTGAAAATTGAGGTTTTGTTTTTTAGTTTCCTAAAACCATTCAGTTCATTTCTGTCTAGGTTCTTTTGGTGTAGAAAATGGCACCATACAGGTGTGAGACCTTTTCCATGATGCAGATCAAGGATCATATGGTAAACTTCTTATCATTTTCTAATAAATATACCATATGTTCATCAGCACTGCGTTGGAATTAAATCTGAAAGATTGCCATCACAAAAAAAAAGGTCACCCAACTGTACCTGCCAGGCTGCGAGGAAGCAGGAGCCAGAACAAAAGATCACCATGAGTGACGACCTTGGACACCACCCTACAGGACCTCCTTCTCCAGCCTCCGGATCGACCTCCTTCTCCAGCTTCCGCCTCGCGTTCCTCGGCGAGGCCGCCGCGGTCGTCGCGCGCCGCCTCCTGGGAGGCGTCCCCGCCATCTCCAGGCTCGAATCCACGCCTGCCCAGGCCGCGCCCCGCTGGCCCGAGTGGGTGTGGCGGGAGGTCGGGGACGGGGACAGTAGGAGCAGTTCGTGGAGCGAATACCCGCCGGAAAGCTACAACGGCGACCTCTGTCCTGCCGGCTTCGGCGGCTGCGTCGGCACCTGACACACCGGCACCTGCTATATGATTAAGTATATATCAAGGGGTTTCTTGTAAAAAAAACTTGCCACGTCGGCACCTGACAAGCGGGCCCATCGGTCAGATACGTCGTCAATACATATTTGTATGCGGTTTTAGACTTTTTGCAACGTATCGCCCCAGATTTGGTACTGACATATAAAAATTACCAATCTTAGTATCAATCTGCTTCCAATGCCACAATTATGGTACTTGGGTGCAATTTACTCCTTATTTTGGGACAGAGAGGTATACATTAAGTAATAATGTATTGATTTAAGGACAGTCTTCGACCAGCTACGTAGAAAAAGATTCCATACCAGTCAATTTGCTCCAAATTGTCTATCCCATATTGTTAGACGTTTTCTTAAGCTAACACAGCTTGCAAAAATATCATATATTATATATTATGAGACAGGGGTAGATATGAATCCAACGCACACGTTTCGACCTCCTGCCCTCTCCGAAATGGTCACATTCGTCACGGTGGTGTTGCCCTCGGCCCTGCCATGATACCATCGCCAGGAAGCACCTCCCCCTCCCCCCCTCCACACACCCCTCACATTCAAGCACGTCAAATCACCGACTCGCCTAACCATGGCATCACGTCGTTGATGTCGGTACATAAACTATTTTCATTGGACCGACAAGTACCAAATCTGACGATTCCAAGCTAACCATATTTTGTCATGCAACCTGCGATCATGACCACTCTCTCATTACCAGCCACATAACCTCGAATCACAGCATAACCAGTGTTAAGCAACGATTAATCTACTTCAAGGAAGGCATAATGGCCCCAAAGGGGAATTTGTTGTGTACTATACACTATTACAATCACTGAATCAAAGATGGGTGTTCATCGTCAGGAGGTTTTTTACTGGGCCATCCATCCTACCTACCTACCTACTGTCTGTAAGGCCCCTCCCAATGATCCATCTTGTACAGGTGTTAAGACTGTCACATAGACAAAAATCTGGTGTGGCATGATATTTAAGAGGAAAGAGATGGATGTGGTGACCTTAGAAAAAAAAACGATGCCAAGCACGCGAACCTAGGCAAAATACTTAAATGAAAAAAAATCCATCAATGCATGAAGAACTTTAGTAGCTAAATCATTAAATAAAGTATGCTTAACTACAAAAAGTTAAACACCTATGCATTGGGGGCTTTGGTTGCTAAACTTTTAAATGTGCTTAGCACCAGTGCATTGAAAGTAGCCTAAGTGTCAACAACAATGTCAAAGACATGGGTTGCAGACATTTCTTTCAAGTTGCAACCATTTGATGATTTGAATCTAGTATATTTGAAGGGGGTTGTGCTGCTAGACTGAATCCACTTGACAAGCTAAACATGCTTGACATATACTCCGTCCCAATGAAAATATAAGACGCCTTTATATGCTAGTTTAACCTACAAAAACGTCTTATATTCTGATACCCAAGTAGTAGATCATGCCCGGAAAGCTGACACAATCCCTAAAAAAAGAGTTTTCTTTTGTTTCACTTTGCACACGCTTCACAATAAACTCGGCCAAAGTTGATAAAGTTTAGACAGGTTTCTTGATAAATTTGGTCAAACTTAAACAAGTTTGATTTAAGACGAAATAAATGAGCCCCGAAGAGTGGTAATCAGACGGGATACATCAGGAGTGATGCATCTAAAACAAACTTTACCATTACTTTCACTTCCATAACCACAAAGGCAAAGCTCAAAATCATCATCCCTACGCTGTCTTCTATGCCTGTAATGTACACCCATAAGCGCGGAAAATAAACCCACACAATCACTAGAAACACAACAAAAAATCCAGAACAAAATCTATGCAATTCTCTCTCCCGCACTGTCTCACTCTTCAGGCAACCAATTGCCTTATGTTACAGTTACACGCCGCCCTCGATGTATTCACAAGCCATGCCGTCTCTTTCGTGTGCAACGAACAAGAGTTCAGAGCGAGCTTCCACCACTCGCCATGATCAACATCCTGGCAGCGACTGGCCCGACGACGCCATGGCGGACAGGCTCACGTCCGACTCACCGCAGTGCCGCAGGTAGGACTGCCGGAAGGACTGGGCCGACGAAGCGCCCGCCAGGTTCAGGCTCGCGTCTGAGTCGCCGCCGTGCTGCAACAGCTGGGACTGCTGCTGCTGTGGTGACTGAGGGGCCATGGTACACAGGCTTGGCCCCGACTCCCCACAGCGCCTCAGGTACGCCGAAGACCGGTGCTGGCTGGACGAGCCCAGGTAGTAGCCCGATGAGGATCCGTACCCAGAGTTGGAGATGTACGAAGAACCGGCGTGCGGGCTGGGCGACGCGTAGCCGGAATTGTACATCTGCGGTGGGGCATAAGCATAACTTATGTTCACTGGTGGAGATAGGTGGTTACCGACCAGGGAGTGTGTTGAGCCTCCGCGGAGGAGCGACGTGCGGAGGTAGGGTGAAGACATGTTTGCAAGGTCTGCGGTGCTTCTGCTTATGCTCATGGCTGATGAGTTTCTGTAAGGTCTTTGGGTGTTGGGAGAGTGTGGGGTGCCGGAAGCAGAGTAGATCCGAGATATGGACTGCGACGAAGGACGCCGGCTTATTGGTCTGGGAGGAGATGCTCCCACGCTCGAACGGAATGAGGATGACGGAGAAGGCAAGTGAACTGCGGAAGCAAACAATGGGGTGGTCTCCGAGGCAGGTGGGCCTGTCATTCCAGCGCCTGCATCTCGCTTGCACACCGGGCAGAATGATCTCCAGGATGTGAGCCACATGTCCACACAAGCTGCATGGAACTCTGCAAGGCAATTCAAACAATTATCAGAGTGCTGCCTTAGGAAAAAATATCGATACAGATAAGCTAATTATATAAAAGCAGAGTTGTCCAATTGGTTCAGTTTGCAGTACTTTCTCTACTGCAATACTAGTTGACTGGTAAATCTACAATGTTAATGATTTTGACAGAAATGAATTTACACACACACGGTTACAAGGAAATACAGATGCAACTGTGAAAATTTCAAGTGTAGTACCAGTATTTAATATTCTTATGTTCTTAAGGATTTTTCAAGTTCCAACTACACGAAAATAAATACAGAGAGTACTTAAGTCAATTTTATTACACACCGACACAGTCATCATGCCAGTAGATTCAAAAACTAGCACAGAACATTATTTTCAATACCAAATTCGAAGGTTGAAGAAGTACAGTAAATAGAGGTGACTAGTTTTGCCTAAAACACTATGGGCGTGCCAAAGGATCAAATATGCAAAGTACTAGTTTTTATAAGACAGAGAGTTGGCGAGACATACTGTGACGGCAAGGCAGCACCCTTATCTGTTCCCCGACAGTGTAGTCCTCCAAGCAAATGGCACACATCGACGACGTGCAGTTGTCCTCTTGCACTTTGGTAAAAATAAGGCTTGGCATCGCCTTAACTAATTGACTGCTCATCCCATGGAATTCTCGGGAATCTAGATTTCTAGGCCGGTCCCGCCTTATTCGATGTCTTCTCACAAAGAAACAGGTAGCTAAAACAGCAGACATGGCGAGCAGTGATATGAATGAAATCGCCATGATCGACCAGGCCGAGTTCTCGAATGTTGGTATTATCCACACCTCCACATCAGTACGGCCTGAATACTTCTTCAGCACCTCCCCTGAGACCTTTGAGACGAACACGGCGTATATATGGATACTGCTTGAGCTTCCAGCCACTGTTACACCTACTTCTCAGTTAGAAAGTGCAGAGAATATATGATCTGAATAATACTAAAAGAAGGTAGCCAAACTATAGATGTAGGAACAGTTCCCAAAATGAGATCAACACCTATAGTTATTTTTAGTTTTTAATAATCTGCATAAGTATTTCAGCTTCATCCATTATGGAGAACAGATCTGAATCTGTGCATCTCAGTCTGTTCCATCTCTACTCAATATGTGGGCGGTGACATGAACGGGTGCCAAATAGAAAGGAAATAAACAAGAACAAGTGAGAGGGACAAAGTACATTACTTGAAACCAAAACTCCACTATTTTCATTGTCATAAACTATTGCAGCTTTGAATCCAGCATCCTGCACGTTTTTCACTTTCTCATCAAATGTGCAGCCACCTCTTATAACCAGGGCAAACGGAGACGGTGGACCCTCGACTGCCTTGCTTGTCAATGCACTGCAGGCATTCAAAGGTTCGGCCGTATAAACTAAGCCATTAATACCTGACCCTTTTACTACCGGAGCTGCAAACAAATTGAAATGGCATAATGAGTCCTTCAGATAACATAGTGCAGACTCCACAGCAGTTAAAAGTAGAGGAAAACAGCTTATAATGCAAATGCACCATGAGTGCATGACACAATCAATGGAGTAAAAATCAAGCTTAATGTTGTTCAGAGAGTTGGCAGGACACATATACATAATATAATACTAGGAAGTAGTGCAACATTAGCAACATTAGATCAACATGGTAGCTAAGAGGTATGCAACCAAATATTAGCACCAAAATTTGTCGTATGTGGTAGGTGGAGAACGGGAGAAGGCGTGCAAACAAATGTAGTGAACAACCAAATAGTAGAAATTGATAACATACTCGGACAGAGTTAGATGATGATAAGATATACAGAACTTACAAAAGTTTGCCTCAACGTCGTCGAACGACAATGTAAGATTATTCCCCATCAAAACTACATTGGCAGCTCCTATCTGAGCCATGAGGCAAACCACTGCACAGAGACAGAGGGGAGATAACATTGCTCCTCGAGTACTCTTCATCTTCAGCTCTTGACAAAAACCCAACTTGTTTTTACAGGTTACAACTACGCAATGGAAAAGCCAGCTAACACTTCAATGCTTCAAACCCACGTCTCGATGAGCACTCGACAATCACTATGTGCTCTGAATCTGCAGCTCGAAAGCATCCAATCAGCTACGATTCCTGCAACGGAAGCCAACAATGTTGAGATTCATTTGGCATTTTATCACACGCATTAAGCCAAAAGGAGCAGAACTTCTACACGGAACAAAGAGAATTACAGGCTTTGCACCCACAGGTTCCAAATAATTAAATGCTTTAAAAGGTAACAGATCACAAATACGACAAGAAACAGAGTCTGCAGTCCCAACTAAATGACAAGTAAATCTACCGAAATTATTCTACTCCAACCTAGTTCCCATAACAAAGTGAAGACCTTTAGTTAATGAATCAGTATAGGCATTTCACAGGTATTTTCCATTTCCATAAACACAGTTTAGGGCTCCTTTGATACAAAGGAATTTCATTGGATTTTTGGAGGATTTGGATCCTTAGGATTTTTTCCTACGATGGTCGTTTGATTCGTAGGATTGAAATCCTTTGGAATTTTTCCATAGGATTCATTTGTACTACATTTTGGAGGAAAATTTCCATCCACTCAAACCTCTTTGTAGAATTCCTTTGCTTTTCCTGTGCTATCAAACACACTTCCAAATTCTGTAGTGTAGAAAAGGACATGCCACTCTATTCCTACGTTTTTCCTATTCCTGCATTTTGAGAATCCTACGAATCAAAGAGGCCCTTAGATGGAAAGTGGACAGCCAGCAATAAATTTCCAAAAACAAGAATAAGTTAACGGTGCCTAAAACTTCAAATCTTTAGCAATCTTCTAAACTTATCATGTGATGAGTGAGGTAACCAATCTTATCACATTCTGCCAGAACGACTGGTACTTTTCATCACCACCAAGCAAAAAGGAATAAAAAGTTCCACCCGTTACCGACCGTTTCGGGCATAATTCCACCCAATTCATTCGATTGGAACATACTGTCCTGTCTGGTTAATTCCAAGCTTCCGGCACTCAGAAACGTCGCATCCCGACAAGCAAAACCGAATCACCACCATAGCAGATTCAACAAGTAGGAGTATGATTTTGGCATATAATAAATCCGGCGGGTGGCTTAGGGATGGATAGGCAAATCAAATCGGGCCACAGCACTACAAGATATCCTCAGATCAGAAGCTGGATATCCTCTCAACTCGGCATCCAAATCACCACCACTCCCACTCCAATTCAGCTCAACGCCACTGGAAACCTAACGACGGAGGAAGGGAATCTATCCGGCCCAGTGGTGGTCGCCGGCGTCCGTCAAACAAATAGTCAGCGCACGCAACTCGAATCGCCGCCGCAAGACTAAATCTTTTAATCTAAAAGGGGAGGGAATTGACGAGGCACGGGCCGAATGTTTGACGGGGCTTGACCAGAAAAGGAAAAAGGGGAACGAGCACCGGGGGCGAGATGTCAAGGGGGAATCGGCGCCGATGGTATGGATGGGATGGATACCTGAGGGCGGGGCGCGGGGGTGGCAATGGGGACGTCGGCTTCCATCATGTGTGAAGTGCGGTGTCGTTGCGGAGGGCCGGGATCGGCGGCGGCGGCGGCGGGCAGGGGAGGGGGATCGAGCCGAGGCGCCGCGTGCAGTGGGGATGGGAGGGGAGCGGAGGTGGACAGGGGAAGGGAGGGGAGGGGAGGCCTATCCGTACTTGACCAGCCTGCAGAAAAATGGCGACCCTTTTCTTCGCTTCTTTTCTCTGGCACAGAAAAAAGATATGATTTTTAACTCCTTACTTATTTTAGTTTTGTGAAAAAAATTGTGTCTTGCTTCTCCGACAGAAGATGACTGCAGAATTATTTATGCTGGAGGAGCACCTTAACCAAGACAGAAACAGCATTTACATTCTTCTTCTTTCCTACTCCGAAGTTAGTTGACGCTCAAACGATGGTATTTGGCATGAAATACTCCCTCGGTTCACAAATATATTGTGTTCTAACCTTTCTGTAAATCGAATGTGTATAGACACGGCGTAGTGTGTTTATTCATCCATCCATTTTAATCCGTACATAGTTCATATTGAAATATCTGAAACATTTTATGTTTGTGAACGGAGGAGTATTTCGCAAAATGATTTTGTCCTTTTTTCTAATAGAAGAGGAAAGCTGCTTTTTCTGTTATGATGAGGCGGATGGATGCGGAGAATGGTGCGAATGGATATGCTCTGAGGCTGTAGGACACATCCATCCATCTAGTATCATTCATTCAGTTCAGTTGGTGGTGTGATTTTGACGCCTAGTGTTCTAAAATTAGCCCAAGTGGCCCTCAGCCGTCGAATGGAGATGCATCAGGACCCTACTTATTTATTTTGTTTTTGGCGAATGAAAGGGACAAGGGACCTACCTGTATTTGTAGCTTGGTGTGGTGGCACTGCCATATTATTAATTGATGCTTGGACTGGTGTTAGTGATGGTAGTGCCTAACCTCGAGCCAAAACCATGGTTAGCATCTGGTTTAGTGCATGGAGGCCAGGTCGGCTGTTGGTTGTAGTGCTTGAGTTCATCTCTCTCGCTCTCTTGCATGTGTTTGTTCATTGCTTGTGTTTTGCCAAGCTGAATTATTATGTGAGTATAGAAGGTTAATTGGTCATGTTGTAGGGTGGACTCTGATTAGAGTCTGCCACAGAGAACTATGGGTCCCTTGTTATAAGGGCATCTCGAAGGGCTACGTTCAGATGGTTAGGTTCGTTGTGATGGAACCAGCCCACTAGAAATTACATTTTAAACTTGGCACCGATTTTTGTATTTTTCAAGATTTATTTTATGACTTTTCGGCGATGTTCACTCAGTGAAAGGAGATATTTTCATTGATTATGAGGCGTTTGTAGTTAGTTTGTGAAAAATGTAACATATTGCGTCGGTGAGGGTGTCCTAGACCAGGGGTACTAACCCGAAGTGTTTGGTCCTTATGGGTTGAACAGGGCCTGTTAAGTATTGCCTGAAGGACGATGGAAGCATCAAGACTTGTCCATGTGAAAGAAGGAAACCTCTGAAGACTTGGCATGCACTCTAAGGATAAACTCCATAATCGGCATATATATCTGGAACCAACCTAAATATGTAGCCTAACTCCCCATGGATATCTATATAAGCCCAGGGGTTTTATCCGGAGGGGGGTAACTTATTCACCTTACGGTTTAGAGCTTAGACAACGGTCTCAAGGTAGGTCATCAACATGTACTTAATACCCCATCATCAATACAATCAAAACAGGACGTAGCATTTTACCTCTTCGAGAGGGCCCGAACCTGGGTAAACATCATCTTCCTACTTTTCCTATTACCATTGATCTTTTACAACATGTGATAATAATTAGAATTCTTTCTCGTGATTGTCGTAGTTTGAGGAGTGTTTATATTCATCATGTGCTAATGTTTTATTCCGGTTTCCTATTAAAAGGAGGCATTAATATCCTTTAGATTTTCTTATGGACCCCCGTGCCACAGGAGGGTAGGACAAAAGATGCCATGCAAGTTCTTATTATAAACACGTATGATTATATACAAAATACATGTCTACATTACATTGATGAATTTGAACTAGTTTTGTGTCGCTCTAGTATGTAATTGTTACATGATTGATGCCGTACAGTTCGAGATTTGGATGCATGGTATAAGAGATAAAACGTATTGAATAAATGAATCTAAAAAAATAGAAAAAAACTCCCAGGTTATGACTACATTTGTGTCAATTTGGAAAGGCAGGAGTGATCTTTATAAAGAATGCTTCTTAAATCCGTAAGATCTCTCTTCAATGGCAGCAATGGCTATAAGCCCATTTAGTCTTTTTCTTAGTTGGGCCACAACAGGCTGAGGTAGGTGTAGGAGGCCACATGCTTGTAAAAAAGGCTGAAGGCAAATTGTATCGGTCGCCCATCATTTAGCGTTTTGAATTTCGGTAAAAAAAAAGGATTTTGGAGTATAAAATTGTACTAAGCTTGAAACACTTATTTTGAAATAAAAAAAGTAATTGAAAATGGAAATGGGTCCGCTGAGTTGGATGCACACCAGGAAATGGCCGATCTAGCTCAACATGGTAGGGTGGTCCAACAGTTTAATTCTTTACAGAAATATACCATTTTTAATTATTTTTCTGTGATATATATAGCCTATGTCCTGTCCACCCCCTAGACCCTCCACTGCGAGGAATACCCTCTAGTTACATTCGCTGGAAACAAAATTTATAGCGTCACTGTAGGTTCCTTCACTCGCTCCAGTTTTCTTCAGGTTTTTCAAGTTTTTTTTCGTTTTCTTTGTTTCTTGGCCGATTCTTTTTTGGTTTTCCTTTTTTCCTTTCTTTTTCTTTGTTTGTTCATAGGTTTTCCTGGATTTTTATATCTTCGTTATACATTTTTTTTGTTTTTCTCTTGGTTTTCATCGTATTACTCAGTTTTCCTTGCTTTTCTTTCTGTTTATTTGTTGGTTTTAATCGGTTTCCTTTTTTAACACATGTCTAGCTTTTTTGAGTACATAATATACTAATTTAGGGCACACCTGAAAAATTCTTTTGATTCACTTTGGACATCTTGAATAATGATGTACATTTTTTCCCAAAATATATGTTTTGAAAACTATTGTGAATACACAATAACATTTTCCAAACACATGTTTTAAATTTTGAAATTGAAATAGACATTTGTTTTAAAATACAGGAACATTTATTTACATTGCATAGACAATTTTGTTTTACAGATATTCTTTGAAAACATGTGAATATTTCTTTGAAGTACACTTTCTTAACAGAATAAACATTTTCTAATAAACAGAACAATTTTTGAACATTGTATAAACATATTTAAAAATGTCACAAATCTTTTTTGAATTGGTGGATTTGTTTTCTAAAATGTCACATGCATTTTTTTAATGCTTCAAAACACTTCTTATATTATGCAAACATTTAGTTTTTACATTATATACAATTTTTTTGAAAATGTCTGAAAAACAATTTTCAAGCTCGTGCACATTTTTTGAAATGTAATGTACAGTTTTTGGATGTATACGTGATTAACAGTTTTTATTACTATACATTTTTTTCAAATCTCGCTAACATTTTTTAACACTTTATTACTATACATGTTTAACATTTTTCATTGCATGATTAACATTTTTAAAATTAAATGTAAAATGTTTCTTGTAACATATTCATATTTTGAAATATAAACAATAGTAAAAAAACAAGAAACGGAAACAAAAATATGAAGAAAACGAAAAAACATGAGTTTTGTTTTTGAGGGGTAAGAAAAAGCATGAGTGACGGCAGTGTGACGTCCGCATGCGTGGTCAGTGGGCCAGCCCACAACAGCCAGCAAATTAGTCCACCCGCTCCTGAAGGCCGGAGGCGAATCTATCGGTCGCCCATCGTTGGCTCCAGACTGCTCTGTTGCGAGTTGCTAAAAATATGTTATGTTCCCTGCACCGTCGACCGAAGGCGGCAGGGGAGCTATGGCAGCGACCCCTCCGATGAGGATTTTTACTCCGGTGAGGGTGGGCGGTGGCTCGTCGGCACTCTAGGTAGCAGTACCAGAGTGGGCAGCATCGATGACCCCCCAAACCCGCGCAAGGGCATAACCAGAAGGTAGCAGATCAGTGACGGTGAGGACGGCTGACGGCACGACACACGACAACTAAGTGAGCCACTCTGTAATTTACGGAGAAATTCCTTAACTGAAGGCCGACCGTCGTCATTCCTAGACTTGTTCATAATTCAGATTAGGAAGTTTTTTTTTTGTTTACACCACAAGAAATTCACAAGTGAAGCTGTTAGTGCATATTGTATTAGTGAGAACTTGTATTCTTCGTGTTCTGTCAAAAGTGACTGCTTGAGATCATAATGTGAATTCAATATGTTTTACTACATGATACGAACACCAAAAATACGTCGCTGCCCTGTCTCCAGTGGGACAATAACTCTCAAGTAAACTAGTAGCAGATCAGCTCATTGGAATGAAAAAATAACAGGCATTTGTAGGACTAGAAACAGAAAGTGATACATTCAAATAAACAAACTGACTAGGGCTTCACTCTATTCATTTTGAGTAAGGAATAAGGAGTCTTAAAGCGGCCATGAGGGCGGCAGAGGCGCCGTCAAACAAGCTGGTAGTCCTGTACATCACAAAGAAGTGGACTAGTACATCATGAGCTACTTATTTGGAAGGAAAGTGAAAATAGATAATTCATCATGAGCTAGCTAGCTTTCATGCAGTAAAAATGAGGACATTAGAAATGTAATGGTTCATGAACCGAGGAAAACAAGAATAGAATAGAGGATCACAGAATTTTAACTTACAAGACTGTAGACAGTATTCAACGTAATAGTAGAAAATGGAAATAGGACTGCTGAGTTGGATGCACAACAGGAAAACGCTCTAGTTACATTCGCTGGGAACATAATCTGAGGGAATAAAACCTGGCGTGCCACCAAACTATCCTTATTACAAACTGAACAACGCCAAATAAATACTACAGCCGGCAAAAGCACACATAGTTAAGTTAATCTCGCTTACACAGAAGGAACATGAAGTGAACATGCAGAAGTGCTCGGAAGCGGATCAGCGAGGAAAGGTTGCTGATAGTAAGAGTGCCTGCTCCGCACTATACTGTCTACTATTCTCATCATTGTTATTGCTTATTTGAGTTGGTGTATAGTTTAGCTCGCTTGAACGCCCTTGTCCAGTGTTTTCATTTGCTACTAACAACCTTTCCAGTGCCATCTCCACTTGTCTCATGGTTGGTCTATCTTCACCCTTCAAGCTTAGGCATGTCAATGCCAGTGACGCAACATCTTTTGCACCCTCCAGACACTGCAATACTCCCTCCGTCCCAAAATAACTGTCTCAAGCTTAGTACAACTTTGTACTAGAGCTAGTACAAAGTTAAGACACTTATTTTGGAACGGAGGGAGTATGACTTAAGGATCTAATATCTCACATAGCTTATCCTACCTTATTACCAAGATGAATTGTGCAATAAGGTTTCCGACTTCTAAGTGCATGCCAGTGGATGGTTTTTTTCTTGTGAGCAACTCCACAAGTATGACACCGAATCTACAAACATCACTTTTATCTGTTGACCTACTTGTTTGTTAGTACTCGGGGTCTAAGTACCCAAATGCACGTTGGATGGCAGTTGTACCTCCTGTTTGATCGATACCCCCCCCCCCCTCCCCCCCCCCCCCAAGGCTCCATTTGAAATGAATTCATAAACCAATAATGGGACTTGTGTCTCTAGGCAACATCCAAATAGCCTCATGGCATTCCAGTGGTTAATTTGTGAAAGGATGACAACCTCGTTTACGAAATCTTCCATTTCTCTTTGGATTGTAATTTTTGATTTCTTGATGGCAACCACGTCGTGATTTGATAGTATTCGTGTGTACACAGTACCATGGCCATGACCACCAAGTTTACGGGCCTCATTGAACTTGTTTGTTGCCTTCTCAAGTTCTTCTAAGTTAAAAATCATCATTTCAGCAATGTCTTTGTCCACCAGTTGTTTTTTCTTTCGAAAAGGAGGCATCGCCCCGGCCTCTGCATCGAGTGATGCATGCAGCCATTTTATTAAGAATGAAGTAGTCTGAATGAAATACAAAGTAGTCCGAGAAACCAAAGGAAAAAAAACAAGAAAAAAAGTTACACGGCGATCATTTGTCCACCAATTGTTGTAACAACAAACCCCGATTTTCTTTGAAGTACTTCGCCCTGAGCCTCTTAGCATGTGGAGCCTTTAACGTCTTCATGAAAAATATGATACCAGGCACTAGAAATATAAAGCTTATGCCAGCGCCAACTGCTAGCACAAGCACATCGGTAAATTATGATAAAAAAACAGCGAATTTTGAACAAATGCGATTTTCAAGTATGAAGAAATTTTGGTGCATTAAAATCTGCAGTAAACTATGTCTAACTTGGGTATATTTGCAATTGATCAACGGGAGAGGATTTGTGGTACGCGGGAGCAGGGGCACCGAACCCCTCATCCATGCTTTTTCTTTTGTCTTGGTCAACATTTTATAAATGCTCAATTAACATTTTTCAAATATTTGTTCATCATTTTTTCAAATGTTTGATTAATATTTTTTAAATACATGATCAAATTGTTTTATACACATATTATTATTTTTGTATTCATTTTTTGTATAGGTGATAAACATTTTTTCTATATATATTTAACATATTTCAAATGCTTGGTCAACATTTTTCTAATATTTTATGTCGACTGATTTTAGTAATATATTGATTTAGAATACTTTATACAAAACAAAAAATGTGACAAAAAATGAGGCGTTTTTCCTGCGCCCTTGGGTCGGCCCAACTGCCCCTGGGTCGCAAGCTGTTCGAACACAAGGCGCGGTGTTGATGGTGCTGCGGTGCTGCCTGCAGCTGCAGGCTGTTCAACACAACGCGCCACCTGTTCGACCTTTGGCTTGGGCTCTGCAGCAGTTGGTGTCATGCCTCCGCATGGTGTGCAGCTCTTTGCTCCGCCGTCTCCAATGTTGGGGTTGCTGCACGGCCATCCTCGGCCGCTCTATCCGTCCTTGTCTATGTGGCAGCTACGGAAGCACAATCTCAGAGAGCTGGTTTCAGGTGCTGACGCTCGCCTTCCACGCCGGCCACACTGCGTAAGGAGCTGCCTTCGGGGATCGCTGCTTCCCATCGCGATGCGCTGCTACAATTCTGCCAGTATTGTTTCCCTCTACCGTCCATATCAAAACTGTCTTCTTTTATTTGTGTGCAGGGAAATGTGATATCCTTGCACAACAATTTCAACTCTCAATTTCAACAGTTTAACGTGTGAGTTTAACATCTTTATACAGGGGCGTGGTTTGGTTCCTAATTGGGTTTTAATAAACATTAAAGTAACAACAGTTTATTACGTGTAGGAGAAAAACAGCCAACTCGAATGAGAAGTTCCTATATATGCTCTGACAGCACAGATCACGCACACACACTCTGAGTTAATCACGTTGCCCTGTACACATAGGATTAAGAAAAAAGCCAAATCTATTAGAGTTAAACACGGTTGTGTCCTGGGGTCCGAGTCCTACTCCAACATGTATACGAGTAGAGTAGGTCTCTTAGCCCCGTACGAAGTCCTGGCTGCTATATATATAACCATACAAGACCCCTTGTAAACAACCAGATCAAGATTCAGATCAAAGCAAGAAACAAACTACAGGAACAACACGTTCCTGTTTGCAATCTAACTCGCCGTGTTCTGTTCATGTGAGTAGTAGTCAAGAATCGATACAGCTACATGTGTTTCTGCCTACAGTGTACGTACATGTGCAAGTCGCCGGAGTAAGCTAGCCACACAATCCATTCTGCTGCTTGTGTGCTTGCTAGCTTGCACGTTGCAGCTCGTGGGTGTTTTGATTTAGGGATCAGGAACCAACAGTTGGTATCTAGAGCCTCGACGATCTACGATCTACGATGACGGACAGCGACGCTGAGTCGGTCAAGTCCGGCAAAGGCGGTCCGAAGGCAAACAAGAACGGCGACAAGGTGAAGAAGGGTGGCAAGTCAGCAACGAGTGGTGGAGGAACGAGCGGCGCCAACGTCCAGGCGCATCGCAACATCCCCATCCAGTACCCGATGCTCACCGACGCCAACTATGGCGTGTGGGCGGTGAAGATGAAGATTATTCTCCGAACCCATCGAGTGTGGCAGGCAATCACGGACGACGACATCGATGACGAGTCCGACGAAGGTGCCATGTCCGCCATAGCCCAGTCCGTGCCGGATTCCGTGCTAATGACATTGACGGAGTTCGAGACGGCAAGAGAGGCATGGAACGCACTCAAGGAGATGAGGATCGGAGAAGATCGTGTCACCAAGGCTCAGGCACAAGTGCTGAAGCGCCAATTTCACAAGTTGCAGATGGAGGAAACTGAATCGGTGAACGACTATGCCATGCGTCTTACTACTTTGGTGGGAGAGATCCACGCGCTTGGTGCAAAGCTCGAGGAGACTGTGGAGAAATTTTTCAGTTCAGTGACTGACAAATTCACGTACATCATCGGCACGCTCGAGCAGCTTTATGACATCGACGACATGACCATAACGGAGGCGATCGGACGCCTGCGGACGTGGGAAGAGAATGCTCATGGCTGTCGAAAAGGCAACGGAGGAGGTAGTGACCAACTCATGTACTCGCGTGCAGATTGGGAGTCCCCAAGTAGCAAAGGAAGGCGTGATGGCAACGAAGGCTCAAGCAACGCAACGCGCGGCGGACAAACCGGAGAAGGCAAAGGAAAAGGCAAACCACAAGGTCGTGGTAAGGCAGACCGATCTAAAGGGCGGAAGCAACAGAACTTGGATATGTCCGAGGTCAAGTGCTATAACTGCAGCGAGATGGGTCACTTTGCAAAGAATTGTCCGGAGCCTGACAAGCGGGAGATAAGGCAAATTTGGCAAAGGAGGAAGACGAAGGTCCAGGTCTTCTGATGGCCGAAGTTTGTGATCTCGCTGAAACAACGGTTGTGAAACCAAGCCGGAATGTGCTACTTCATGAGAAGAATGTGACACCTAAGTTATCCGGGGATCACAACGTGTCGTGGTATCTCGACACGGGTGTCAGTAACCACATAACGGGATGCAAGGAGAAATTTCTCGAGCTGGAATATGATGTTGAAGGCTCGGTCAAGTTTGGTGATGGTTCAAATGTGGAGATTTGTGGGCAAGGATCTGTCCTCTTCGAGGGTCTCACAGGCGAACATCGCATACTCACCGGAGTGTACTACATCCCATGGCTTCGCAACAACATCATCTCTATCGAGAAGCTTGACGAGAATGGATGCAAGGTGGATATCGAGAACGGAGTGATGACGATCTTCGACAACCTCCGGAACGTGCTAACTCGTGTTAGTCGCACATGGAACAGGCTCTATATCCTCAACCTTGATCAATCTCAACCGGAGTGTTGGTTCGCCAAGAGTGATGATGATTCGTGGTTATGGCATGCTAGATTTGGACATGTTAACTTCTACGCCTTGAAGAAGATGTCAAAGATGGAGATGGTATCAGGGATGCCAGTTATCGACCATGTTGATCGAGTATGTGACGAGTGCTTGGTTGGAAAACAGCACCGCAGGCCGTTCCATGCTCAGTCTACCTATCGTGCAAGTGATGCACTCGAGCTGCTCCATGGTGATCTATGTGGCCCTATCACCCCGGCAACTCACGGAGGAAAGAAGTACTTCTTCCTTGTGGTAGATGACTACTCGAGATATATGTGGGTCGTTCTCCTACGGTCTAAAGATGAGGCGTTTGAAGCGTTCAAGAAGCTGAAGGCTGCAACGGAGATGGAGCACAAGTTGAAGGTGTCTCATCTACGGACGCTCGGGTGTGTGGCACATGTGAGGACGGCGGAGCCGCATCTCTCAAAGCTTGCCGATCGTAGCACCAAGATGGTGTTCATCGGATACGAGAGGAGTTCCGGCACCAAGGCATACCGCTTCTATGATCCACAAACCAAGCCTCTACGGATTTCACGCGACGTCGTGTTTGAAGAAAACAAAGCGTGGAATTGGAGTGCAGCAGCCGACGGTGCTCCAAACGGTAACATATTCACGGTTGAATTTCCAACTGATGATGATGCAGGGGAGGATGTCCACGTGGTTGGCAAGACGCCCAACCAAGGTGACCACAATGGTAGTAATCATCATGGTGCCGACACCGACGACGACGCGCATAGGTTGCAAGGAGATAGCGACAACGTCGCGCACGACACAGGCGGAGATCTCGACGACAACATCGACAACGAGGCGCATAGTGACGACAACAATCAAGATGATGGTCACGGTCACGACGACTACGCCGACGACGCGGATGTCGATGACACACCAGGGTCTCAGCCGTCTTCCTCAAGTGCATCAACACCGACACAATTTGTGTTGCCTCCTTCGCAAGCCACAACGGACTCCTCAGGGCCTCGTCGCTACAAGACCCTCAAGAAAGTCTACAAGTACACAAAGCCAGTTACGCTCGAGTACTCCGGACTATGTTTGTTCGGAGTTGAGGAGCCGGCGAACTTCGTAGAGGCGAGAAAAAGTCGTAGCTGGACGCATGCCATGGATGAGGAGATGAAGGCGATTGAGAGCAATGGCACGTGGACTTTGGTAACCCGACCTCCAAACCAAAAGACGACAGGTTTGAAGTGGGTTTACAAGTTAAAGAAGGACACAGAGGGTACCATTGTGAAGTACAAGACAAGACTCGTTGCAAAGAGCTACGTACAGCGTCAAGGAGTTGACTATGATGAGGTGTTTGCACCGGTTGCTCGACTCGAGACGGTGAGAGTGCTCCCAGCTTTGGCAGCACAAGAGGATTGGAAGGTTCATCATATGGATGTTCAATCCGCTTTCCTCAACGGCGATCTCACAGAAGAAGTGTACGTGGAACAACCCCTCGGCTACGAGAAGAAAGGCGAAGAAGGGAAAGTTTACAAGCTTAAGAAGGCACTTTACGGGTTGAAGCAAGCGCCGAGAGCTTGAAAATCAAAGTTAGACCAAAGTTTGGTCCCGCTTGGGTTCAAAAGATGTCGACACAAGGATCCGAAAAACAGTTTACCAAGCACCGAAGAACATGTGAAGGTTGAAGACACAACCAACGAGAAGTGTTGCCGTCAAGCTACGAATGAGTCGACGACAGCAAAGCCGATGAATGGGACGCTACAAGGAACGACGAAGGCAACGTCAAGGATGAAGCCTACGAGTAGTCGTGTTTGGGATCCTGGTCGGAAATGAAAAGCACGCCGTGTTTAGGAGGTGAATATTAGAGTTAAACACGGTTGTGTCCTGGGGTCCGAGTCCTACTCCAACATGTATACGAGTAGGGTAGGTCTTAGCCCCGTACGAAGTCCTGGCTGCTATATATACAGCCATACAAGACCCCTTGTAAACAACCAGATCAAGATTCAGATCAAAGCAAGAAACAAACTACAGGAACGACACGTTCCTGTTTGCAATCTAACTCGCCGTGTTTTGTTCATGTGAGTAGTAGTCAAGAATCGATACAGCTACATGTGTTCCTGCCTACAGTGTACGTACATGTGCAACTCGCCGGAGTAAGCTAGCCACACAATCCATCCAGCTGCTTGTGTGCTTGCTAGCTTGCACGCTGCAGCTCGTGGGTGTTTTGATTTAGGGATCAGGAACCAACAAAACCAAGTCCTAGTAGTATTAGGATAGATAGTCCTAGTCTATTTTCATAGTCCCTTATCACTACTAGGAAAAGGCTTGCTAATGGCGCACCTATTTTTGTTACTAATGGCACACTATAGGTGCGCCACTAGCATCACGTCATTAGATATTTTTACTAATGACGCACCACAAGTGCGCCATTAGTATCTGGTATACTAATGACGCACCAGGCAGTGTGCCATTAGTATTAGTATCTGGTACCAAGTAGTGCGCCATTAGTATAGATCCCGGTGCGTCATTAGTATAGCTTATGGTGCGCCATTAGTATGCCTCCCAGGGCCATATTTACCCATATGCTCTGGCTTACTAATGGCGCACTAGTGTGCTTTTGAAGTGCGCCACTAGTATGCTGAGTGATGCGCCACTAGTATGAATATTAGGTATTTATTTTATTTTTTCTGATATTTGCACAGATTACAAAACATATTACTGCACAGAATATAGAGAGCACAACATATAAACAGCAGATTTATCGAATACAATAGAAGATTAGTCTCCGAATACAATTCATCATATTATTCTCTGAATTTAAAATACCGAACAAAGTTAGAACATTACAAGGCTCGAGACCGCGAGTAGCGAGTTTGTCTTTACATTACAAGTCGATATTGATCATCTAAACTACCATCAATAGAAGAGAGCTGCGGTCATCACAAGAAAGACAGGCAAAATTATCTAAAGTACAACAGCATCGACACCAAGCATGTTACTGAAGCCGTGCCTGGAGAATAACATTCGCGTCCTTTGCCTGCTACCCCTGTCCTCGTCTTCTTCCACCTGTTGTGGAAAGGTGAGGAACAAATTATGCTCTGGCAGGAATTTGTGCTTAGTTCAAATTAGCGTACGGCACGATGAAATCACTTTGAAAGAAAAACTAACATTGTGAAACAAATGCATATTTTGGGAGAACCTCTACAATAAAGAAATCATCCAAAGAGCTTTCATAAAGAGAAAAGCATAATTACTGATCCCCCCTAGGCCACTTCTACTTTATGTGTTGGACAGCAAATCGTACGTGACAACTGACAAGACAGTAAGATGTGTTCGATTTTATCAATGTTTATAGGCGACATGGTGTATGATGGCATCAAGAATATTCATACTCATGTCAAAAAAATCATACTGAGAACAATCGATTTACCTCTGTGGTAACCTTCCTAGATTTCCGCCCAATCTTTGAACTTGAATCAGAGTCTGATCGCTTGGGTTTCTTTGTTACTGGCTCTTCCAGATCATCTTCATCGCCATCATCTGCAATCATTTTGTATTTTGTATGGAGGTCAGATTTTCAGTTGGCACTACTATGCCAAATAACCATTTTGTCCAAATAAATATTTCTACACCGCATACTTAATTAAACAAGTCAGAATGGAATTTCAAGGCCCATAATTCAGAAAATGTAAAGTTTCTTTACATTATCTAGTGAACACAGAAAATGAGAAGTATCTTCGCAAATCAGAGCACTCTATAACATGCAAAATTAAAATCAGTAGAAACAAGAGAAATGTTTACCATCTTCATCACCAAAGCCTTCAAAATCTTCCATATCATCCATGTCACCCATCTCGAAGATGAGCAATCAGGCAATATCACTGCTCACAACACAATTTTGCACCAGAATTATCCCATGCTGAAGGGAGCAGATAAATACTCTCGTGGACTGAAGAAAAAGTACAACTCATATCTAAATGTCAAAGTTTGCATTTTGTTTGAGATTGTTAATTTTACCAAGGAACTCTAGCAAGGTGAATAGAACCGGCCAATCATACATCAGCAACGCTTTACCAATTTATTCACTAATGAACACCTAGAAAACTCAGAGCAGTTCTTATCCCATTGTGGCAATTGTGTTTGTTTGCTAATGTTTGCAATGTAGGTGTACCAGAAGTTGCCGCTCTTACTTTGAATCGCCATTCGTGTGATTTGATTTTACTTGGTGAAATGAAGCACACGGACTGTAGCTGATTCGCCGAACGCCACTTGAAGGAAGAAACACTTCACACATCAGTTTCAATACAATAGGCCAGCTTTATAAGCAAGGAAGAAACACTTCACACATCCATCCAATCAGTTTCAAAACTATTTCAAACGCCACTGTAATTAGATGAGCATACAGGTGACCAGGAGCATGTAGGTGCCACGATAGGGCGTACTTACCAATTCTAGTTTCAGCATTGCTAAATACAGTATTAAAATTATTTTTGCATCACTAAACCGACACTAAGATGTGGCGAGAGATGCTATAGATAGATCTTTACCTGTGTTCTTTGCCCTCAAATTAAGCTCATCGAGCCGCTCGAGCGGACAGTCAGAAGTGGATGACTGAATATATAACATCTATTGTATGTATAACATCTACAAGTACTGGGGTTGGGTTGGAGTTGGTCCAGATTCATCCAGCATGCAGCTCCTCTTCTTTCTTCTTCCTCTCCGAGCTACTGCACGAGGCAGAAAAGAGCTTCTCTTAGTTACACAAGCAAAATCCTACTAAAACATATCCTGAAACAAAACAGGGAAATGCACTCGGATGTATCATCGTCTTGTCAATCGCGAGCTACGCAGATGGTTAATACTTGTAAAACAAAAAATAACAAACAACAAACTATCTTGTCTGATCTGAGCCTGCAGGTGGCAGTCGGGGAAGACAGAGAAGGTGAGCATCATGCAGTCCGGGTACTCCTCCCGGATGTTGGAGATGAGCAGCGCGCCCATGCTGGACCCCGTGCCGCCGCCCAACGATTGGCACACCTGGAAACCTATACCCGCACAGATCCGTCAGCCACCATTTCTCCTATGCCCAGATCCACGCCGCCGACGCGGAGCACGGATGAACGGAACAGAGGAACATGAGAAGAAATAGGGAAAGGGAGAAGAGGAAAAAGCAGAGACCTTGGAGGCAGTCGCGGTTCTCGGCCTCCTTGCAGACGACGTCGAGGACGGAGTCAATGAGCTCGGCACCCTCATTCAATCTTGAGCAAAAGCTCACCCTATTCTATTCACAAAGAAATAAGCAACATTCAGAAATAAAAAAGAAAAATGAAAGTCAAAGCTAATAAGTTTTTGAACATCACATGTACATACACTCCAGGCAGCACAAACAAACAAAGATACTACTCCCATCTGTCAAGCTACCGAAGCAGCAAGCAACCAGGACATGTACACAACCTTCTTCTTTTTCTGAAGCGTAGATACACAACCTTGTTCATTACAAAAAATAATCGAAGCTTTCGCAGTAAGTACGCTAGCTCCAGGAAACTAGTCACTCTTATCATTTTACACTCATGGTCTTCTGATTTCTACAATATGCTGCGACGAATCACAATAAATAGCTATCAAACACACCAAATTCAATTGGCACTCCTTGGCCAAAGCTACCACATAAGCTGAGCATCATCTGGTGTTAATAATCTGAACCGTGCACGTGCACAACCGAAGACCGTAGCACGAATGGACATGGGTAGATAGATCCAGCAAAGTCACAGAGAACCAAGCACGAGCACATACATAATGAATCAAGAAGCTGGGAAGCAAGAAACAGTTAGATCTCACACCAAAGGTGAAGCCGAGGGAGCTCATGAGGGCCTTGTTGCAGATGACAGTGGATACGGAGGACACCACAGAGAGGCCGAGCGCCCCCACCGTCCCCAGCTAGAACTTCTCCCCTCCGACGCCCATATCCGCTACCACCACCCTCCAGGCAACAGCGCCAACAACAACAAAAAAGATCAAGCCTTCTCGATCAAACGGCCCGCGCCACGCCGCTGGGAGCACCTGCAGGCAAGAGAGAGATGCCATATGAATCCCCACCTTTCTGAAAAAGTCATTTGACGTAGCATCCATTTTAGTACATAATAAGTGATTATCTCGAACTCTGGTTGAATACGACAGCGACCTGTTCCTATTCTAAAAGTTCTCCAAAACTGTGTCATAAATGTTCCCAGCCAGCGGAGTACGAACTCAAATCGAACAAAAAGAGACATATTTTCTCCAAAGTAAAGTTTGAGGTGCTCCTATTAACAGTTTATCAATCATATGAAGGCTCCTATTAGCATTACTATATGGTGCGCATTGTTCCAGAGGCATATTCCACCCAGGTATGCCTGACAGTACTCAGCTAAGATTTGATGTAATTTATGCGCTGCAACTCTGATCAAATCTTGCCACATACCACCCCTTTAAGCCACAAGCAACTGGTGAATCTTGCCTCCAGCCTGATCAAATCTAGCTTATGCCTGAAATGGCAACTTGTTTGATGCCAGACAAAAAACATTTCTTAGAGAGCAATTCACACTGTAATCTTATTTTGTGTAATCATAGATGCAGAGCACAACATACTGTACCGCCAATGACAATTCTGAATGCAAGTATCCAATTTAACGACAGAGTGCCACCATTTCTAACTTTAGGAACAATGAGCTAGCTGCAGGTGTCTGAACATAGTTACTCATGTATGATAAAACACATTCAGAATAAATCAAACAATGAATTGGTATTCCTCTTGATGGAATATTAGCAGTAGAACAAAATTTTGAAGAATCCCAACACAAAGTATAGACTACCTGAGGGTGGATGGGTCAAGGGAGGGAGAGGGAGGGGCTGCTACCTGTTGCATTGCAGCATGCGGTGGTTGAGGATGGTGGCCTTGTCGAGCACCTTCATGGCGACGGGGACGCCCGTGTCGGCGTCGACGGCGAACTTCACCTTGCCGAACGACCCGTGCCCGATGGTCCACCCCACCTCGTACCACCCCACCATCTTCTTCCTTGGTGCGCCCGCCATTCCCTTCGCCTCTCCTCCCAGCTCCCGCGTCGCACCAAAGCCGCCGGAATCGGGCCCCCTGCAAGGTCGCACTCCGCTCCTGTGGGCCAGACGGATGGACGGGCGTGCATGCGTGCGAGGGGGGGAACGAGCTGTGGTTGGGGTCCTACGGGCGGGCGAGATCGGCAGCGGTGCGGGGATTGGGATGGGATTCGCGGTGGCGCTCCTGCCCCTCTAGCTTTGGCCTTGCAAATCAGGGGCGGGGAGCGGGGGAGACGAGGTCACCTCGTCGGCGGACGGGGAGGTGGACCGAAACTGAAGCGAGGGAGAGGGCCGGCGGCGGGCGCAGCAGAGGGGGGAGGGAGGGAGGGAGAGAGGAAGAGGGCTAGGGTTTGGGCTGCGGGTGGGGCAAAAAAATTATAGTAGTGGCGCACCACCTACATATGAGCCATTAGTAAACCTGGTTACTAATGGCGCACCAGCTGGTGATGCGCCATTAGTAGTTTTGGAAGAAAAAAATAGTAGTGGCGCACCACCTACATATGCGCCATTAGTAACCATGGTTACTAATGTCGCACCTCCTCTGATGCGCCATTAGTAGTTCTGCAAAACAAAAAAAAATAATAGTGGCGCACCACCAACAGATGCGCCATTAGTAACACTGGTTACTAATGGCGCACTAGCTGTGGTGCGACATTAGTAGTTTGAAAAAAAACCCAATTTTTTTTATAGTAGTGGCGCACTACTAACAGATGCGCCATTAGTAACCCTGGTTACTAATGGCGCACCAGCTGCTGGTGCGTCATTAGTAGTTTTGCCAAAAAAATAAAAATAAAAAAATATAGTAGTGGCGCACCGAGTGTGTGGTGCGTCATTAGTGTCCATCACACTAATGGCACACCTCACATGGTGCGCCACTACTATATAGTAGTGGCGCACTGCTTGTGTGGTGCGCTATTATTATCTATATTATCTATAGCCCTTTTTCTAGTAGTGTACGGATGTGTATAAAAGACACCCTAAAGGTGGTGCTTGTAACACCAAGATCAAAGAGAAAAGAAATACAAGTATTAGGTGCGACACGCGCCTATTGCTATCCATCGAGCGTCTCGCGAGTTCTTGTGCGTTTAGTTTCTGCCGGGATCGATCAAAGCATCACGTGCAACTAGCTAGTTCAAGCTAGCTCACGCAAAGATCCATCCACCAGCATGTGTGCTTGCTTGCTTGCAAATACACACACGTTAGTTCCCGGTTGATTCTAGGGATCAAAAGCCAACAATTGGTATCTAGAGCCTCGGCGATCTACGATCTACGATGACGGACATCGATGCTGAGTCGGTCAAGTCCGACAAAGGCGATTCCAACGCGAACAAGAACGGCGGCAAGGTGAAGAAGGGCGGCAAGTCAACGACCAGTTGTGGGGGAACGGGCGGCGCCAACGTCCAGGCGTCACCGACGCCAACTATGGCGTGTGGGCGGTGAATACGAAGATTATTCTTTGAATCCTCCGAGTGTGGCAGGCAATCACGGACGACGACGTCGATGACGAGTCCGACGAAGGTGCCATGGCCGCCATAGCCCAGTCCGTGACGGATTCCGTGCTGATGACATTGGTGCAGTTCGAGACGGCAAGAGAGGTGTGGAACGCACTCAAGGAGATGAGGATCGGAGAAGATCGCGTCACCAAGGCTCGGGCACAAGTGCTGAAGCGCCAATTTCACAAGTTGCAGATGGAGGAAACTGAATCGGTGAACGACTACGCCATTCGTCTTACTACTTTGGTGGGAGAGATCCGCGCGCTTGGTGCAAAGCTCGAGGAGACCGAGATTGTGGAGAAATCTTTCAGTTCGGTGACTGACAAATTCACGTATATCATCGGCGCGCTCGAGCAGCTTTACGACATCGACGACATGACCATAACGGAGGCGATTGGACGCCTGCGGACGTGGGAAAAGAATGCTCGTGGCTGTCGAAAAGGCAACGGAGGAGGTAGTGACCAACTCATGTACTCGCGTGCAGATTGGGAGTCCCCAAGTAGCAAAGGAAGGCGTAATGACAACGAAGGCTCAAGCAACGCAACACGCGGCGGACAAACCGGAGAAGGCAAAGGAAAAGGCAAACCACAAGGTCGTGGTAAGGCAGACCGATCTAAAGGCGGAAGCAACGGAACTTGGATATATCCGAGGTCAAGTGCTATAACTGCAACGAGATGGGTCACTTTGCAAAGGATTGTCCGGAGCCTGACAAACGAGAGATCAAGGCAAATTTGGCAAAGGAGGAAGACGAAGGTCCATGTCTTATAATGGCCGAAGTTTGTGATCTCGCTGAAACGGTGGTTGTGAAACCAAATCGGAAGGTGCTACTTCATGAGAAGAAAGTGACACCAAAGCTATCCGGGGATCACAACGTGTCGTGGTATCTCGACACGGGTGCCAGTAACCACATGACGGGTTGCAAGGAGAAATTCCTCGAGTTGGAATACGATGTTGAAGGCTCGGTCAAGTTTGGTGATGGTTCAAATGTGGACATTTGTGGGCAAGGATATGTCCTCTTCGAGGGTCTCACAGGCGAACATCGCATACTCACTAGAGTGTACTACATCCCACGACTTCGCAAGAACATCATCTCTATCGGGAAGCTTGACGAGAATGGATGCAAGGTGGGTATCGAGAACGGAGTGATGACGATCTTCGACAACCTCCGAAACGTGCTAGCTGGTGTTACTCGTACACGGAACAGGCTCTATATCCTCAACCTTGATCAATCTCAACCGGAGTGTTGGCTCGCCAAGAGCGATGATGATATGTGGTTATGGCATGCTATATTTGGACATGTTAACTTCTCCGCCTTGAAGAAGATGTCAAAGATGGAGATGGTATCTGGGATGCGAGTTATCGACCATGTTGATCGAGTATGTGACGGGTGGTTGGTTAGAAAACAGCACCGCAGGCCGTTCCATGCTCAGTCTACCTATCGTGCAAGTGATGCACTCGAGCTGCTCCATGGTGATCTATGTGGCCCTATCACCCCGGCAACTCACGGAGGAAAGAAGTACTTCTTCCTTGTGGTAGATGACTAATCGAGATATTTGTGGGTCGTTCTCCTACGATCTAAAGATGAGGCGTTTGAAGCGTTCAAGAAGCTAAAGGCTGCAACGGAGATGGAACACAAGTTGAAGGTTCGCACTCTACAGACAGATCGCGGCGGAGAGTTTACGTCGAACAAGTTCAACGACTACTACGAGAAGATTGGCATAAAAAGGTTCCTCACGACACGCCTTATACGCCACAGCAGAACGGGGTCGTTGAAAGGCGCAATCGAACCGTCGTTGACATGGCAAGGAGTTTACTCAAGAGCAAGAACCTACCGGGGACTTTTGGGGGAGAAGCTGTCTCGACGGCGGTCTATCTTCTCAATCGGGCTCCAACGAAGGCGGTGATCGGCAAGACTCCGTATGAAGCAATTTATGGACGTAAGCCAAATTTGTCTCATCTACGGATGTTCGGGTGTGTGGCACATGTGAAGACGACAGAGCCGCATCTCTCAAAGCTTGCCAATCGTAGCACCAAGATGGTGTTCATCGGATACGCGAGGAGTTCCGGCACCAAGGCATACCGCTTCTACGATCCACAAACCAAGCGTCTATGGATTTCACGCGACGTCGTGTTTGAAGAAAACAAAGCGTGGAATTGGAGCACCGCAGCCGATGATGCTCCAAACGTAGCATATTCACAGTTGAATTTCCAAGTGAGGATGATGCAGGGGAGAATGTCCAGGTGGTTGGCAAGACGCCCGACCAAGGTGACCACCATGGTAGTGATCATCATGGTGCCGACACCAACGACGACGCGCATAGGTCGCAAGGAGATAGCGACAACGATGCGCACGACACAGGCGGAGATCTCAACGATAACATCGACAACGAGGCACATAGTGATGACGACAATCAAGATGATGGTCAGAGTCACGACGACTACGCCGACGACAAGGATGTCGATGACACGCCCGGGAGTAGGCCGTCTTCCTCAAGTGCATCAACACCGACACAATTAGTGTCACCTCCTTCGCAAGCTACAACGGACTCCTCAGGACCTCGTCGCTACAAGACGCTCAAGAAAGTCTACAAGTACACAAAGCCAGTTACGCTCGAGTACTCCGGACTATGTCTGTTCGGAGTTGAGGAGCCGGCGAACTTCGTAGAGGCGAGCAAAAGTCCTAGCTGGACGCACGCCATGGATGAGGAGATGAAGGCGATTGAGAGCAATGACACGTGGACTTTGGTAACCCGACCTCCAAACCAAAAGGCTATAGGTTTGAAGTGGGTTTACAAGCTAAAGAAGGACACGGAGGGTGCCATTGTGAAGTACAAGGCAAGACTCGTTGCAAAGGGCTACGTACAACGTCAAGGAGTTGACTATGATGAGGTGTTTGCACCAGTTTCTCGACTCGAGATAGTGAAAGTGCTCCTAGCTTTGGCAGCACAAGAGGATTAGAAGGTTCATCATATGGATGTTAAATCCGCTTTCCTCAATGATGATCTCACAAAGGAAGTGTACGTGGAACAACCCCTCGGCTACGAGAAGAAAGACGAACAAGCGAAAGTTGACAAGCTTAAGAAGGCACTTTACGGGTTGATGCAAGCGTCAAGACCTTGGAATTCAAAGTTAGACCAAAGTATGGTCACGCTTAGGTTCAAAAGATGTGTCCTCAATGATCCGAAGGACAGTCTACAAAGCACCGAAGAAGAGGTGAAGATTGAAGACGCGACCAAAAATGAGTGTTGTCATCAAGCTACGGACAAGCCGACGACAGTAAAGACGGTCGATAAAATGCTGCAAGGGACGACAAATACCATGCCGATTATAACAGTTATGAGAAGTAGCAATCGTGTATGGGACCCAGGTCGGAAGTAATGACATCGTGATTAGGTGGTGAATGTGAGTTAATCACGTTGCCCTGTACACATAGGATTAGAAAAAAAGCTAAACCAAGTCCTAATAGTATTAGGATACCTAGTTCTAGTCTATTTTCATAGTCCCTTGTGGATATGTATAAAAGGCAACTTAAGGGTGGTGCTTGTAACACCAAGATCAAAGAGAAAAGAAATACAAGTATTAGGTGCGACACGCGACTATTGCTATCCATCGAGCGTCTCGTGAGCTCTTGTGCGTTTACTTTGTGCCGGGATCGATCAAAGCATCACGTGCAACTAGCTAGTTCAAGCTAGCTCACGCAAAGATCAATCCACCAGCATGTGTGCTTGCTTGCTTTCAAATACACACACGTTAGTTCCTGGTTGATTCAGGGATCAAAAGCCAACAATTGATATCTAGAGCCTCGACGATCTATGATCTACGATGTCGGACATAGATGCTGAGTCCGTCAAGTCCGACAAAGGCGATTCCAAGACGAACAAGAACGGCGACAAGGTGAAGAAGGGCGGCAAGTCAGCGACCAGTTGTGGAGGAACGGGCGGCGCCAACGTCCAGGCGTCACCGACGCCAACTATGGCGTGTGGGCGGTGAAGATGAAGATTATTCTTCGAATCCTCCGAGTGTGGCAGGCAATCACGGACGACGACGTCGATGACGAGTCTGATGAAGGTGCCATGGCCGCCATAGCCCAGTCCGTGACGGATTCCGTGCTGATGACATTGGCAGAATTCGAGACGGCAAGAGAGGTGTCGAACACACTCAAGGAGATGAGGATCGGAGAAGATCGCGTCACCAAGGCTCGGACACAAGTGCTGAAGCGCCAATTTCACAAGTTGCAGATGGAGGAAACTGAATCGGTGAACGACTACGCCATTCGTCTTACTACTTTGGTGGGAGAGATCCGTGCGCTTGGTGCAAATCTCGAGGAGACCGAGATTGTGGAGAAATTTTTCAGTTCGGTGACTGACAAATTCACGTACATCATCGGCATGCTCGAGCAGCTTTACGACATCGACGACATGACCATAACGGAGGCGATTGGACGCCTGCAGACGTGGGAAGAGAATGCTTGTGGCTGTCGGAAAGGCAACGAAGGAGGTAGTGACCAACTCATGTACTTGCGTGCAGATTGGGAGTTCCCAAGTAGCAAAGGAAGGCGTGATGGCAACGAAGGCTCAAGCAACGCAACGCGCGGTGGACAAACCGGAGAAGGCAAAGGAAAAGGCAAGCCACAAGGTCGTGGTAAGGCTGGCCAATCTAAAGGGCGGAAGCAACGGAACTTGGATATGTCCGAGGTCAAGTGTTATAACTGCAACGAGATGGGTCACTTTGCAAAGGATTGTCCAGAGCCTGACAAACGAGAGATCAAGGCAAATTTGACAAAGGAGGAAGACGAAGGTCCATGTCTTCTAATGACCGAAGTTTGTGATATCGCTGAAACGGTGGTTGTGAAACCAAATCGGAAGGTGCTACTTCATGAGAAGAAAGTGACACCAAAGCTATCCGGGGATCACAACGTGTCGGGGTATCTCGACACGGGTGCCAGTAACCACATGACGGGTTGCAAGGAGAAATTCCTCGAGTTGGAATACGATGTTGAAGGCTCGATCAAGTTTGGTGATGGTTCAAATGTGGACATTTGTGGGCAAGGATCTGTCCTCTTCGAGGGTCTCATAGGCAAACATCGCATACTCACTGGAGTGTACTACATCCTACGACTTCGCAAGAACATCATCTCTATCGGGAAGCTTGACGAGAATGGATGCAAGGTGGGTATCGATAACGGAGTGATGACGATCTTCGACAACCTCCGAAACGTGCTAGCTCGTGTTACTCGTACACGGAACATGCTCTATATCCTCAACCTTGATCAATCTCAACCGGAGTGTTGGCTCGTCAAGAGTGATGATGATATGTGGTTATGGCATGCTATATTTAGACATGTTAACTTCTACGCCTTGAAGAAGATGTCAAAGATGGAGATGGTATCTGGGATGCCAGTTATCGACCATGTTGATCGAGTATGTGACGGGTGCTTGGTTGGAAAACAACACCGCAGGCTGTTCCCTGCTCGGTCTACCTATCGTGCAAGTGATGCACTCGAGCTGCTCCATGGTGATCTATGTGGCCCTATCACCCCGGCAACTCACGGAGGAAAGAAGTACTTCTTTCTTGTGGTAGATGACTAATCGAGATATATGTGGGTCGTTCTCCTACGATCTAAAGATGAGGCGTTTGAAGCGTTCAAGAAGTTAAAAGCTGCAACGGAGATGGAACACAAGTTGAAGGTTCGCGCTCTACAGACAGATCGCGGCGGAGAGTTTACGTCGAATGAGTTCAACGACTACTACGAAAAGATTGGCATAAAAAGGTTCCTCATGACACCTTATACGCCACAGCAGAACGGGGTCGTTGAAAGGCGCAATCGAACCGTCGTTGACATGGCAAGGAGTTTACTTAAGAGCAAGAACCTACCGGTGACTTTTTGGGGTGAAGCTGTCTCGACGGCGGTCTATCTTCTCAACCGGGCTCCAACGAAGGCGGTGATCAGCAAGACTCCATATGAAACAATTTATGGACGTAAGCCAAATGTGTCTCATCTACGGACGTTCCGGTGTGTGGCACATGTGAAGACGGCGGAGCCACATCTCTCAAAGCTTGCCGATCGTAGCACCAAGATGGTGTTCATCGGATACGAGAGGAGTTCCGGCACCAAGGCATACCGCTTCTACGATCCACAAACCAAGCGTCTACGGATTTTACGCGACGTCGTGTTTGAAGAAAACAAAGCGTGGAATTGGAGCGCCGCAGCCGACTATGCTCCAAACGTAACATATTCACAGTTGAATTTCCAAGTGAGGATGATGCAGGGGAGGATGTCCAGGTGGTTGGCAAGACGACCGACCAAGGTGACCACCATGATAGTGATCATCATGGTGCCGACACCGACGACGACACGCATAGGTCGCAAGGAGATAGCGACAACGATGCGCACGACACAGGCGGAGATCTCAACGATAACATCGACAACGAGGCACATAGTGATGACGACAATCAAGATGATGGTCACAGTCACGACGACTACGCCGACGACACGGATGTCGATGACATGCCCGGGAGTAGGCCGTCTTCCTTAAGTGCATCAACACCGACACAATTTGTGTCACCTCCTTCGCAAGCTACAACGGACTCCTCAGGGCCTCGTCGCTACAAGACGCTCAAGAAAGTCTACAAGTACACAAAGCCAGTTACGCTCGAGTACTCTGGACTATGTCTGTTCGGAGTTGAGGAGCCGGCGAACTTCGTAGAGGCGAGCAAAAGTCCTAGCTGGACGCACGCCATGGATGAGGAGATGAAGGCGATTGAGAGCAATGACACATGGGCTTTGGTAACCCGACTTCCAAACCAAAAGGCGATAGGTTTGAAGTGGGTTTACAAGCTAAAGAAGGACACGGAGGGTGCCATTGTGAAGTACAAGGCAAGACTCGTTGCAAAGGGCTATGTACAACGTCAAGGAGTTGACTATGATGAGGTGTTTGCACCAGTTGCTCGACTCGAGATAGTGAAAGTGTTCCTAGCTTTGGCACACAAGAAGATTAGAAGGTTCATCATATGGATGTTAAATCCGCTTTCCTCAACGATGATCTCACAAAGGAAGTGTACATGGAACAACCCTCGGCTACGAGAAGAAAGACGAACAAGCGAAAGTTGACAAGCTCAGGAAGGCACTTTACGGGCTGATGCAAGCGCCAAGAGCTTGGAATTTAAAGTTAGACCAAAGTATGGTCACGCTTAGGTTCAAAAGATGTGCCCTCGATGATCCGAAGCACAGTCTACAAAGCACCGAAGAAGAGGTGAAGATTGAAGACGCGATAAAAAAGGAGTGTTGTCATCAAGCTACGGACAAGCCGACGACAGTAAAGACGGTCCATAAAATACTGTAAGGGATGACAAAGGCCATACCGATGATAACAGTTATGAGAAGCAGCAATCGTGTTTGAGACCCAGGTCGGAAGTAAGGACATCGTGATTAGGTGGTGAATGTGAGTTAATCACGTTGCCCTGTACACATAGGATTAGAAAAAAAGCCAAACCAAGTCCTAATAGTATTAGGATACCTAGTCCTAATCTATTTTCATAGTCCCTTGTGGATGTGTATAAAAGGCACCCTAGGAGTGATGCTTGTAACACCAAAATCAAAGAGAAAAGAAATACAAGTATTAGGTGCGACACGCGCCTATTGCTATCCATCGAGCGTCTCGCGAGTTCTTATGTGTTTAGTTTCTGCCGGGATCGATCAAAGCATCACGTGCAACTAGCTAGTTCAAGCTAGCTCACGCAAAGGTCCATCCACCAGCCTCTGTGCTTGCTTGCTTGCAAATACACACACGTTAGTTCCTGATTGATTTTGGGGATCAAAAGCCAACACACACGCTCGCAAGCTTACAGAGACTCGGGTGTGTTTTTTGTGTTGCATTCAACCTGCAACTTTTCTCAGTTTCTGCTTCCTCTCTTATTCTGTTACAACAAAGGAACGAGGCCACCAACGGCCCGGGAAAAACGCCCACGACGAACCACCACGACCGCGCCATCCCACGATCCAGTTCGTGCGGGTGTTGGACTACTTCTACGGAAGAGAAAAAAAAACTATCCTAACAAATTTATCTACTCAGCTAATCAGCTGTTATTCTCTGCTTAAGACTGAAAAAACGAGCGCACAAGGGTTAAGTCCACAATCACTCCCTAAGCCTTGTGTGCCTCGTTGAGCTCCACCATCCCGATCTTTGCATGCTGCTCCTAGAGCTTGACTCGCCCTACCACCTTGGTGAGCACATCAGCAAGCTGCTCCTCGGATCGGACGAACTCGATCTGGATTTTCTCATTCTCCACGCACTCCCGAATGAAGTGGTATTTGATTTCTATGTGCTTGCTCCGATCGTGGAAAACATGATTCTTACTCAAAGATATGGTTGATTTGTTGTCGACGTTGAGCACCGTTGCCTTATGATCTTCGTCCTTGATCTCTCTCAGCAGCCGTGCTAACCAAATGCCTTGGCAAGTAGTCGTGCTGGCAGCCATGTATTCAGACTCACACGAAGAGAGAGCCACCACCCTCTGCTTCTGTAACTGCCAGCTCACCAAATTGTTGTCGAGGAAGAATGCAACGCCAGTGGTGCTCCTATGGTTGTCCACGTCGCCTCCTAGATCGTTGTTGTTGTAGCCGATCAGAGGAGCGCCATGATCACCGCGGGTGTACCGCAACCCCCCAGTGCATGGTTCCGGCCACATAGCGCAGAATGTGCTTCACCGCCGTCATGTGCTGAGTCGTGGGCTCTTCTGTCCCACAAGTGTATGGGATCGCAGCAGTTTTCGAGGATAGAGTATTCAACCCAAATTCATTGATTCGACTCAAGGGGAAGCGGAAGAATATTCTCAAGTATTAGCAGTTGAGTTGTCAATTCAACCACACCTGAAAGATTAGTGACTGCAAGCAAAGTATCAATAGCAAGGTAGTATGATAGCAACGGTGCCAGAAAAAGCCTTGGTTGACGGGATGTTAGTACCGCTTACCTAGCCTCGGCAACGGCGCCAACAAAGTCTTGCTACAAGTAACAGCGGGGTAGCAAGGAACAGTAGTAGCAGCAGCAACAAAGTAACAAGTAACGGCAGTAGTGACAGCAGCAACAAAGTGACAGCAATAGCAACAGTAGCAGCAAAGTGGTCCAATCCCTATTGTAGCAAGGGACAAGCCTAGGCAAAGTAACGTAGCGAGAACCAGTAGTAAAAGACTCGTAGGCAGTGGATCGGTGATGGATGAGTATGACGGATGTGATTCATCATGTAACAGCTATAACACGGAGAGATATGTGGCTAGCTCCCGTTCATCAATCTAATATAGGCATGTATTTCGTATGTAGTCATACGTGCTTAGGGAAAAGAACTTGCATGACATCTATTGTCCATCCCTCCGTGGCAGTGGGGTCCTAATGGAAACTACAGGATATTAAGGTTCTCCTTTTAATAAAGAACCGTACCAACGCATTAACACGCGATGAATACATGAACTCCTCATACTATGATCATCTCCGGGAGTGGTTCCGGCTATTGTCACTCCGGGGTTGCCGGGTCATAACACATAGTAGGTGACTACAACTTGCAAGATAGGATCTAAAACACACATATATTGGCGACAACATAATAAGTTCAGATCTGAAATCATGGCACTCGGGCCCTAGTGACAAGCATTAAGCATAGCCAAGTAGTAGCAACATCAATCTAGAACATAGTGGATACTAGGGATCAATCCCAGTCAAGAACTAACTCGATTACATGATAGATCTCATCCAACTCATCACCGTCCAGCAAGCCTACGATGAGATTACTCACGAACGATGAAGAACATCATGGAATTGTCGATGGAGGAAGGTTGATGATGACGATGGCGACGATTTCCCCTCTCCGGAGCCCGAAACGGACTCCAGATCTGTCCTCCAGATGAAGAACAGGATGTGGCGGCGCCTCCGTATCGCAAAACGCGATGAAACCTTCTCTCTGATTTGTTTCCAGGCGAAACGGAAGATATAGATCTAAGATTGGGGGCGGTGGTGCCATGTGGGCCCCACAAGCCTGCACGGCGCGGCCTAGGGGGGTGGCTGCGCCCTGTGGGCTTGTGGCCCACTGGCACGCCCCCTTCGGTGGATCTTGCGCAGGTATTTTTCTTTTATTCCACAAAAAATCTCCGTAGATTTGCAGGACGTTCCGAGAACTTTTATTTCTGCACAAAAACAACACCATGGCAATTCTGCTGAAAACAGCGTTAGTCCGGGTTAGTTCCATTCAAATCATGCAAATTAGAGTCCAAAACAAGGGCAAAAGAGTTCGGAAAAGTAGATACGACGAAGACGTATCAACTCCCCCAAGCTTAAAGCCTTGCTTGTCCTCAAGCAATTCAGTTGACAAACTAAGAGAGACAAAAGAAAAACTTTGACGAACTCTGTTTGATCTTGTTGTTGCAACTATGTCTAACTCACAACCAGAATTTCAGCAACATCACAAGCAAACCACATAAGCAAATAACATCTAGGTCTCACGGTAAACTCATATCAATGGCATAATCAACTAGCGAGCAAATAATAATAAGCCTCAAATGTCAACACTTCAATCAAAACAACATGAAGCAGTACGAATAGATGGTATCTCGCTAGCTCTTTCTGAGACTGCAAAACATAAATGGAGAGCACCTTCAAAGACCAAGGGCTGAATAAACATTGTAATTCAAGGCAATGAAGATCCAGTCATAGTCATACTCAACATAGTTAAAAGCAAAGCATAAAAATGACAGATGTGCTCTCTAATTGGTGCTTTTGTAAGAGGAGGATGACTCAACAGGAACATAAATAGGCAGGCCCTTCGCAGAGGGAAGCAGTGATTTGCAGAGGTGCCAGAGCTCAAGCTTTGAAAACAGAGATAATAATTTTGGGTGGCATGCTTTCATTGTCAACGCAATGACTAAGAGTTCTCAACATCTTCCATGCTACACATGCTATAGGCGGTTTCCAAACAGAAAAGTAAAGTTTTGACTCCCCCACCACCAATCAATCACACTCCATGGCTAGCCGAATCCTCGGGTACCGTCCAAACCAACATCAATCCTGGGGGAGTTTTGTTTGCAATTATCTTTTCGATTTGAGCATGGAACTGGGAATTCCAATTACCGGCCCCTTTCTCGTGAATGATAGTGAATAAACACATATCGAGGATAACACGCCTAGCATGGAAGATACCAATAGCCCCATGTCACCACATGAGCGGTTCGGGCATGCAAAACAGATTATTTCTTGAAGATTTAGAGAGTGTCAAATGCAAATTTACTTGGAACGGCAGGTAGATACCGCACATAGGTAGGTATGGTGGACTCATATGGCACAACTTTGGGTTTATGGAGGTGGATGCACAAGCAGTATTCCCGCTTAGTACAAGTGAAGGCTAGCAAAAGACTGGGAAGCGACCAACTAGAGAGCGACAACAGTCATAAAAATGCATTGAGACTAACTAGCATGAGTGCAAGCATGAGTAGGACATAAATCACCATGAACATGAACATCATAGAGTCTATGTTGATTTTGTTTCAACTACATGCGTGAACATGCGCCAAGTCAAGCCACTTGAAACATTCAAAGGAGGATACCATCCTATCATACTACATCATAGTCATCTCAACATTCATATTGACAACCAAGACAAACCATTATAAGCTCCTAGCTAAATAAGCATGGCATAAGCAACTATGATCTCTAAGTTGTCATTGCAAACATGTTTCTCTCACAAAAAAGCTGAATTAGGCATGATGAGCTAGTCATATTTACAAAAACAAAATAGATCGAGTCCATACCAGCTTTTTCAGGCTCAGTCACTTCATCATATATCATCAGTATTGCCTTTCACTTGCAGACCGAACGATGTGAACAATAATAAGCGTGCTCGTGCATTGGACTACGCTGGAATCTGCAGGCAAACACAAAGGAGAAGACAAAGTAATATGGCTCTTTGAAAGCTAAACAGGTATGCATGGAAGAGCCACTAAACATTGTAACCAATATATTCTACCTTGACCCAAAGAAAAAGAAAACTATCTACACGGGAAAGCTCCCAACAAGCAAAAGAAGAAAAGAAAATCTTTTTGGGTTTTCTCAAACTAGACAGACACACGAAAAGAAAACGAGAAAAAGAAAATAAACTAGCATGGATGATAAATTGGCAAAGTGTGAAGACCGGCTAACAAAGTGAAAGCACAAGCAAGAATTTAAAGTCGGTGAGAACACGTACTCCCCCAAGCTTGGGCTTTTGGCCTAACTTGGTCTACTCCCAAGGACGGTCCTGGCGAAACCCAAAATCATAATCGGGGTTATACGGGAGCGATGAAGCCACTGCCTGAATAGCTGCCTCACGGAGACGAGCAACCTTTGCCTCCCTCTCATACTCCTCTACCTCTCCTCTGGTTATGTAATATCTCTGTTTTACCTGAAAGTCAAAGAGAGCAGGAGCAGGAAGGGTAATATGGAAAACACGCTGCCGGTTAAATATCAAACGGTATAGGAGGGATTCATCATCCCTCTCAAGAAACTGGTAGCGTGTCATGGCGACGCGGTTAAGGAAAGTTGTATGGAGCGGGGGGTTGATAACCCACAAGTATAGGGGATCAATTGTAGCCTTTCTCGATAAGTAAGAGTGTCGAACTCAATGAGGAGCTAAAGGTAGGACAAGTATTCCCTCAAGTTCTATCGACCATCGATACAACTCTACGCACACTTTACGTTCGCTTTACCTAGAACAAGTACGAAACTAGAAGTACTTTGTAGGAGTGATAGGATAGGCTTGCAAGAAAGTAAAGAACACGTAAATAAAACTAGGGGCTGGTTAGATAAAGAAACAACTACGAGTGTCTAACGAGTGTGGAAAAGTGGTGGTAGGAGTTGCGGAATTGTCCCTAAGCAATTGACTACGTTACTAGATCGATAGCAAGTATCACGTGGGAGAGGCCTCTGCTAGCATGTCATCCCTTACTTGGAATTCTATGCACTTATGATTAGAACTATTAGCAAGCGGCCGCCACTACTAACGTTCATTAAGGTAAAATCCAACCATAGCAATAAGATATATTGGTCCCCCTTCAATCCCATATGCATCAATTTCTATGCTAGGTTTGAAGCTTCTGTCACTCTAGCCTGCCAATACATAGTCCTATTAATATACAACTAACCCTATGGTGTGATCCACGCGCGCGATCATATGATGGGCTCCAAAGGACAGCAACATAACCACAAGCAAATTAAAACAATCATAGCAATTCATCAGTCACCGGTAGGACAACGATAATATACTCAGACATCATTGGATAGCAACACATCATTGGATAATAATATGTAGCATAAAGCACCATGTTCAAGTAGAGGGTACATCGGGTTGCGGGAGAGTAAAGCGCTGAATATAGATGGGGGAAGATGATGGAGATGTTGGTGAAGATGACGGAGGTGTTGGTGTAGATCGCCGTCACACGATGATGTCCCGGGCGGTGTTCCGGCGCCGCCGGGA
This sequence comes from Hordeum vulgare subsp. vulgare, assembly GCF_904849725.1. Taxonomy (NCBI): domain Eukaryota; kingdom Viridiplantae; phylum Streptophyta; class Magnoliopsida; order Poales; family Poaceae; genus Hordeum; species Hordeum vulgare. The sequence goes on along the minus strand of NC_058519.1, from coordinate 661,133,820 downwards.
GAGAGGGTGAGAGAGCCCCCCTCCTTCTTCTTACTCCTTGACCTCCTCCCTAGATGGGAGAAGGGTTTCCCCTCTGGTCCATGGTCTCCATGGCGGCGGAGGGGTGAGAGACCCTCCGAGATTGGATCTCTCTCTCTGTATCCTTCTGTTTCTGCGCTCCCAGATTCTGCGTTTCACCGTTTCTTAAATTCCCGGAGATCCGTAACTCCGATTGGGCTGAAATTTTAACACGATTTTCTTCCATATATTATCTTTCTTGCCGCGAAAGAAGGGAACCAACCTCCTTAATGAGTGTCCACAAGCCTACCTGCCATGGGCCCACCCTCTAGCCACGGCGACAGGGCTTGTGGGCACTCCGTGCATCGCCTCGCGTTGATTCTTCTTCCCAAAAATCATAGATATTCCAAAAAAATCCCCGTAAGTTTTTATTACGTTTGGACTTCGTTTGGTATGGATATTCTGCGAAACAAAAAACATCCAACAAAGAGGAACTGGCACTGGGTCCCAAAAATAGTATAAAAAGTTGCCAAAAGTATATGCAAGTTGTAGAATATTGGCATGAAACAATCAAAAATTATAGATACGATGGAGACGTATCAGCATCCGCAAGCTTAATTCCTGCTCGTCCTCAAGTAGGTAAATGATAAAAAAGATAATTTTTGATGTGGAATGCTACCTAGCATAATCTTGATCATCTAATCTAATCATGGCATGAATACTAAAACACGAGTGATTCGAAGCAATAGTCTATCATTTGACATAAAGACAATAATATTTCAAGCATACTAACAAAGCAATCATGTCTTCTCAAAATATCATGGCCAAAGAAAGTTATCTTCCCCACACAACGTATTTAAATCATGCACAACCCCGGTTTTAGCCAAGCAATTGTTTCATACTTTAGTGTTCTCAAACTTTTTCAACTTTCACGCAATACATGAGCGTGAGCCATGGACATAGCACTATAGGTGGAATAGAATATGGTGGTTATGGAGAAGACAAAAAGGAGGAGATAGTCTCACATCAACTAGGTGTATCAACGGGTTATGGAGATGCCCATCAATAGATATCAATGTGAGTGAGTAGGGATTGCCGCGCAACGGATGCACTAGAGATTATAAGTGTATGAAAGCTCAAAAAAGGAACTAGTGGGTGTGCACCCAACTTGCTTGCTCACGAAGACCTAGGGCAATTTTGAGGAAGCCCATCATTGGAATATACAAGCCAAGTTATATAATGAAAATTTCCCACTAGTATATGGAAGTGATAACATAGGAGGCTCTGTGTCATGAAGATCATAGTGCTATTTGAAGCACAAGTGTGGAAAGAGGATAGTAGCAATTGTCCCTTCTCTCTTTTCTCTCATTTTTTTTGTGGGCTCTTTGGCCTCTTTTTTTTTTGGGTGGGCATCTTTGGCCTCTTTTTTGTAAATGGGCTTCGCTGGCCTCTTTTATTTCCTCATATGGGACAATGCTCTATTAATAATGATCATCACACTTACAACTCAATACTTAGAGCAATGATGACTCTATATGAAATGCCTTCGGTAGTGTACCGTGACAATGATCTAGCATAGCAATGACATCAAAAAACGGACAAGCCATGGAAACATCATGCTAGCTATCTTACGATCATGCAATGGCAATATGGAAGTGGTGGCACATGTCATGAGACGGAACGGTGGTAGTTGCATGGCAATATATCTCGGAATGGCTATGAAAATGCCATAATAGGTAGGTATGGTGGCTGTTTTGAGGGACGCTATATGGTGGGTGTAATGCATCGACGAAAGTTGCGCGGTACTAGAGAGGCTAGCAATGGTGGAAGGGTGAGAGTGCGTATAATCCATGGACTCAACATTAGTCATAAAGAACTCACATACTTATTGCAAAAGTCTATTAGTCATCGAAACAAGGTACTACACGCATGCTCCTAGGGGAAAGGTTGGTAGGAGTTAACCATCGCGCGATCCCGACCTCCACACAAAGGATGGCAATCAATAAATAAATCATGCTCCGACTTCATCACATAACGGTCACCATACGTGCATGCTACGGGAATCACAAACCTTAACACAAGTATTTCTACGAATACACAATTACTCACTAGCATGACTCTAATATCACATATTCATGTCGCAAAACTATTGCAAGGAATCAAACATATCATATTCAGTGATCTACAAGTTTTATGTAGGATTTTATGACTAAGAATGTGAATGGCCAACTCATGTTAACTCTCTAAATAGGTATAAGTGAAGCATGAGAGTTTAATTCTTTCTACAAAATATATGCCCCGCTCTAACAAATATAAGTGAAGCAAAAGAGCATTCTACAAATGGCGGTTTTCTATGTGTACGGAAACAGGCAATCCAAACTTCAAAAGATATAAGTGAAGCACAAGAAGCATTCTATAAAGCCAACCAAGGACTATCTCATACCAGCATGGTGCATAAAAGAAAAAGGAAAAATAAACACAAAAGACGATCCAAGCATTTGCACATATCATGTGACAAATTAAAATATAGCTCTGAGTAAAATTACCGATAGATTGTAGACGAAAGAGGGGATGCCTTCCGGGGCATCCCCAAGCTTAGACGCTTGAGTCTTCCTTGAATATTTCCTTGGGGTGCCTCGGGCATCCCCAAGCTTAGGCTCTTGCCTCTCCTTATTCCTTTATCCATCGTGTTCTCACCCAAAACTTGAAAACTTCAATCACACAAAACTCAACAAAACTTCGTGAGATCCGTTAGTATAATAAAATAAATCACCACTTCAAGTACTGTTGTGAACTCATTCTAAATTAATATTAGCATTATATCTACTGTAATCCAACTTCACCATGGTTCATACCCCCCGATACTACCCATAGATTCATTAAAATAAGAGAACAATGCATGGAAAACAGAATCTGTCAAAACAGAACAGTCTGTAGCAATCTGTATATTCCGTATACTTCTGATATCTAGAAAAAATCTGACAAATTACGAACATCTGGAAAATTTTCATATCAATCAGCAGAAAAAAGAATCAACTCAAAAGCTCTTCCAGAGTAAAAATGGAAATTAATTTCGTGAGCAGAAAGTTTCTGTCTTTTGTCAGCCTGATCAAACAACTATCACCCAAACTAATCGTAAAGGCTTTTATTGGCACATTATTTTTAAAATACAAAGGAATTGTACAAGGGGATAATTATTTTTGTGAGAAACTTCTATGAAAAATTCTACATTGTTTCCATGAGCATGAACACAAGTGTTCAAGGTCGACCCTCACTTCCGCAATGCATCACCTTTCAATCGCTTCTCTTTTTGAAAAAGTTTTAAGTTCCCCTCTATATATTTTTTAAACTAAATAAAAGCACTCAACAGAAATAAATGACTCTCTAAAACTTCCGGGTTGTCTCCCAGGCATCACTTTCTTTAAAGCCATTAAGCTAGGCATAAAGTGCTCAAGTAATGGATCCACCCGAATCCCAAGGTATATCAAAGACAATTTTAATTAGCAATGATTTGAAATTTAGTAGTGAGCACAAGGTAACATATATCATGCAATGACGAAGTCTAACTCTCTTCCTATGCATTAGCATGTCATAAAAGAACAATTCATGAACATCAAGTAAAGGCCAATACATAGCATAAGCAGTTTCTTGCAATTTTATCGTATTGGAAACATAGAGAGATGGAGATGTAGTTCCTCTCTCATAATAATTGCAAGTAGGAGCAGCAAGCACATGTATATTATATTCATAAAAATCATCATGTGTAACATAAGGAACTATAGCTAGTTCATCTTCATAAGCATCATTCATACTGGCATCATGGCCACAAGCATAGCAAGCATCAAGTTCATCAAAACGGGATATTTCATACGAATCCAAGGGATCATAGCATTCATCCTTCGGTAAGAACGAAGGGAAATTAAATAATGCATGAGTAGAAGAGTTACTCTCATTAGAAGGTGGACATGGGTAGCTAGTCCGCTCTTCCTCCTTATGTTCTTCGCTCTCCTCTTCATCCTTTTCATCTAATGAGCTCACAATTTCAGCATTTTCTTCTTCCATAGTTTCCTGCAAAATAATAGTCTCTTCTTGGGCAGCATAGTATTTCTCCTTAAATCGTTCAATATGGGCATTATATTCATAAATAGTATAACAATAACGAAGCATAGCCAAATTTTCAGATCGGTAAGGAGCATCATCATTATCATCACACCTTTTAAACAGAGCCTCAATTTGATAAGCACCCATAAAAGCAACAAACTCTTCTATTTGATCCACATCATAGTAATCATATATACCATTAGCATAAGAAGCCAAGGTTCTATGATCATTAAATTCACAAGAAAAAGAAAGGTGTGGAGCCTTCATCCTAGAGCAACAAGTAACACCATATCTCTTGCATAGTTCCCAAGCATACCATTTCAACAAATGGATTTGATCCCATAAAAGTTTCCCTTTTTGAGTCAAGCGATAATCCCTAAAGTATTCACGTTGATCCAACGTGTATCCCATTATATAATTGAATGGGGCTTTCTCAGGATTATTAAAGAAGTGCATAATATTTTCCACATAACGAGCCTCGAGGGTTTTAGGAGGTTCCCCGTCTCCATGAGTAGCAAGTACACCTAATTTTTTTTGGTATTTTGTGTTCCATGTCCATAACTTAAGATAGAGAACAACTTAGAACAACAAATAAATCTACTTAGTGATAAAGCAAACAAGCACACACGAGGATATTCACCCCACGCTATTGCTCCCCGGCAACGACGCCAGAAAAAGGTCTTGATAGCCCACAAGTATAGGGGATCAATTGTAGCCTTTCTCGATAAGTAAAAGTGTCGAACCCAACGAGGAGCTAAAGGTAGGATAAATATTCCCTCAAGTTCTATCGACCACCGATACAACTCTACGCAAACTTTACATTCGCTTTACATAGAACAAGTACGAAAGTAGAAGTGCTTTGTAGGAGTGATAGGATAGGCCTGCAAGAAAGTAAAGAACATGTAAATAAAACTAGGGGCTAGTTAGATAAATAAACAACTACGAGTGTCTAACGAGTGTGGAAAAGTGGTGGTAGGAGTTGCGGAATTGTCCCTAAGCAATTGACTACGTTACTAGATCGATAGCAAGTATCATGTGGGAGAGGCCTCTGCTAGCATGTCATCCCTTACTTGGAATTCTATGCACTTATGATTGGAACTATTAGCAAGCGTCCGCAACTACTAACGTTCATTAAGGTAAAACCCAACCATAGCAATAAGATATATTGGTCCGCCTTCAATCCCATATGCATCAATTTCTATGCTAGGTTTGAAGCTTCTGTCACTCTAGCCTGCCAATACATAGTCCTATCAACATACAACTAACCCTATGGTGTGATCCACGCGCGCGATCATATGATGGGCACCAAAGGACAACAACATAACCACAAGCAAATTAAACCAATCATAGCAATTCATCAATCACTGATAGGACAACGATAATCTACTCAGACATCATAGGATAGCAACACATCATTGGATAAAAATATGTAGCATAAAGCACCATGTTCAAGTATAGAGGGTACAGCGGGTTGCGGGAGAGTGAACCGCTAAATATAGATGGGGGAAGATGATGGAGATGTTGGTGAAGATGACGGAGGTGTTGGTGTAGATCGCCGTCACACGATGATGTCCCGGGCGGCGTTCCGACTCCGTCGGGAGAGAGGGGGAGAGAGCCCCCCTCCTTATTCTTCTTCCTTGACCTCCTCCCTAGATGGGAGAAGGGTTTCCCCTCTGGTCCATGGTCTCCATGGCGGCGGAGGGGCGAGAGCCCCTCCGAGATTGGATCTCTCTCTCTCTATGTCCTTGTGTTTCTGCGCTCCCAGATTCTGCGTTTCACAGTTTCTTAAATTCCCGGAGATCCGTAACTCCGATTGGGCTGAAATTTTGACACGATTTTCTTCCGGATATTGTATTTCTTGCGGAGAAAGAAGGGAACAAACCGCCTTAAGGAGTGGCCACAAGCCTTCCTGCTACGGGACCACCCCCTGGCCGCGGTGACAGGACTTGTGGGCACTCCGTGCATCTCCTCGCGTTGATTCTTCTTCCCAAAAATCATAAATATTCCAAAAAAAATCCCCGTAAGTTTTTATTACGTTTGGACTTCGTTTGGTATGGGTATTCTACGAAACAAAAATCATCCAACAAACAGGAACTGGCACTGGGCACTGGATCAATATGTTAGTCCCAAAAATAATATAAAAAGTTGCCAAAGGTATATGAAAGTTGTAGAATATTGGCATGAAACAATAAAAATTATAGATACAACGAAGACGTATCAGGGCTCTCCTGCGCGGATGGGTACTTCAAGAAAATTTGCTATGCGACTGGCATAGATGCCGCCAAAGGAATCCCCTTCAATAGCATTCTTATTCAGCCTCCTTGCTATTAAACCTCCCATGTTGAAGCTTTTGTCACCCGTTACTGTGCTCTCAAGGATACTAAGGTCGGGTGCGCAGAGGTGACAATGCTCAATCTTGCCATTAATGCATATGTCTATGAAGAGGGCAAAGTAATGGAAGGCAAGAAAATGAATACTCCCCATGGTAGTGTGCGTAATGTCTCTAGTTTATCCAACCGTAATACCAGTGCAAACATCTCTAACCGAAGATTTAGGAGGATCATTGTGGTTACCCCAAATAGGTATTTTGCAAATTCTGCTGAAATCCTCTAAATTCATGGTATACGATTTATCATTGAGATCAAACAGTACCGATGGCTCACGGCCAGCTGAAAATTTGAATCTACGAACAAAAGAAGCAGTGAGACCAACATACTGTTCACATTTATCGGAGGTGAATCCTTCGAGTCCGACGTTGCGAACAAATGCATCAAACTCATCTTTGAAACCTGCCTCAATCATAAATTCATCAGAAGGCCATTCACATGGTTGTACCTGCGCGTCCCTAGGTTGGTAAGGATCAGGATCCCGAATCGCAAGACGGGGACCTCTCTTGCTTGAGGAACCACCATGATAGTTTCTCCTGAACATCTTCCTTTTCTGAAATTTTTAGTGACCCAAAGGAAAGGTGAACATGGTTCAACTAAACTTGTAGCAACTACTCCCACAAGTGCCTAGAGACCATATTACGCATCAAAACTACTTAGGACCAGCTAGAATCAGCATGCAAAGCTCAAGAACATGGTCACCAAGGCAGCAAAAATACGCGGATGTCACATCCCTAACCCCTTAAGCAAGTTAGTCTTGTGCTCATGTCTTCTTTGCACTGCATCTAAGAAATCTTCAACAAGAACAAAGAAAGAGGTGAAGGAAAAACTCAAACCCTAGCCACCTCTTCAAATAAAGGAAATCTCAAAAACTAGTTAAAATCAATGAACCCAAAATGGCCTCAAGAAAAGTTCAAACCTTCTGATAAATCATGAAAGTAAATGAGCAATGAAGAACATCATTTTCTTGACACTTTAAGCATTTTAAATAAATGCAAAAAGCTACTGGTTTCAAGTTTTAAATTTGAAATCAGAAACTTTAAATTTTCAAAAATGTTGAAAACTTTGGAAATGGTTGGAAATATTCCAACAAATTTTCTGGTGTGCTTAAAATAATTTTTACAAACTTTTTGGGAGCTGAAATAATTAGCAAGTTAATGAATTAGTAAAACAGAAACAAATCAAAAAAAACAAAAGAGAAAGAATGAGAAAACCCTTACCTGTCGCCTGAGGAGGCCCAGCCCACCAGGGGCAGGGTCGTCTTCTTCCTCTGCCTTCTGGCAGAGGGGAGATCGACCACAGCGGCCCCCTCCACCTCCTGCTTCGCCGTGGCGAGCTCCAGAGCCCCCCGGGACAGCGCGACAACGGGGTTTCCTCCCCGAGGCTGACCCTATCCATTCCCCAGCGCCAGTTCCCCCCTCCTCTCAGATCTTTCCTCCCTCTTTCGGCCGCCATTACCACGAGCTCGAGCTCGAGCCGCAGCGCCTCTAGCCACGGGAACCTCCCTCCGGGTAGTCCAGCAGCTTCGCCTCGTCGAGCTAGTCCTCCCTGCAGAAGCCGAAGTCTCCCCGAGCTCTGCATCGCCCCCAACGCCATCGTCTTCCACCTTCGACCGCCGGCAAATCGATGGTGAAACGTCGGCAACAGCCCTTCCCCGAGCCGTCTAAGCCCTGCTCTGCACTCCCCGTGAGCATGCGGTCATTTCCCCTCTCTTTCCCCTCGGATCCGAGCCCCCTAGCCACTGGACCTTCGAACCCGTACTCCGGCCGCCGCCCCGGCTCGTCGCCGGCTTACTCCGGCCACCTATAGCCCTCCCTGAGGCCAGCAGTGGATGTGGTCGAGCCTGGAGATCACTCCAGTGCTCTCAGCTTCCTGTTCCGAGCACCACAGCACATTCAGCATGTCTCCGGCGAGGTTCCGCCGCGGTTTTGGTCGCCGCCGGCCAGCCTCCGGCGAGGGCCGACGTGGCCAAGCTAATCCAGTAATTAAAACGCTTAAACTCTCGCTGACAGTGGGCCCAAGGCCAAGTCAACTTAGTTAAAGGGCTGGTCAGCGCGGGATTAACCCCAGAGAGGCTGACCAGTGGGCCCCCCTGTCAGGTTTGACCTGAACAGGTCGGCTGACCTGCTGATGTCAGGCTGACGCAATAAAGAGAATTTCCAGTATAGAAATAATTCCAGAAATGTTTAAAACTTAAAAAAATCGTAGAAATTAATCTGTAACTCCAATGAAAATAATTTATATATGAAAAAGTATCAAAAAAATTCAAGGAATCTGAATATGCTATTTTCAGTCATGTTTGAAAAAGTTACAGAACCCAAACATGTAGATTAATGAATAAGTCAATTCTTATAATTACTTTATAAATGGAATTTGGGAAATATTCAAATTTCATTATGAATGACATGATGACACACTGTCCTAATTACAAATCAGTACCCTAACATGACATCTCATGCATGTTAACATCAAGTTGATCTGAGCATCAGGTCGAATCAATTAAATCGGTATCCGAGAATACCTCGTTTGAATTGATATTTGAATGTGATTCAAATCAACTTCAAACCTAATACATGTTGATTATATTAGTATATCACCTTGCATTCTCATGCCATGTTCATGCATCATCTTGTTTGCATATGATTGTTATTGATTGTTGCCATTCATTTCGGTAGGCTCCGCACCCTCGGATTCCACCGAATATCCGTCTGACGGATATTCTCCCTCCTCTGAGCAACAAGGCAAGCAACCCTTTTGATCATCCCGATAATTCCCATGTTCTTGCTCCTGCACTTATTTATTGCATTAGGATCAAATGCTTCAACTGCTTTTGCCACGTTAGTTGAACCCACTTCCTTTGCATGACCTAACCTTGTCATAGTAAATAGCCGAACCTTACAACCTAGCATACCTGGTAGTTGCTTGAGCTATGATGTGCCTTATCCTGCTATGCATGCTATGCTTAGAGTTGTGTATGGTCTGTCATCTGGGAGATGAACAGAATTGTGAGAATGTGTTCGGTAAGCAAAGGTTGTGTGTTAAACCTGATTTGGTAAAGGTACCTGTGAAAGGCTGTGTAGGAGTACATGGCGGATTGTTTCATTGGAACCGTCCATAGGAACTGAGTTCCGTGTATGTAATCCAAGACTAGATACTACCACACGTTGGGATACTTAATTGACCCTCTCGACTTATTAATCGCTTAGTACTCGGTCCAGGAGTTGCAAGTAGTTTCTGGTGTTTATAGTAATGCTGGAGGCCGTGCATGGTGCTGACCTGAGAGGTGGGCCGTGATGCGGTAGGCAGTGGCACGGTGTACCAAGTGGCACCCGATGGTGGGCTTGGGAACCCTGCGCACATCGTTTGGGGCCGTGGTGGAAACCTCGGCCGGACTTCCGTACGGGTTACTCTCAGATAGGCGATAAACCTGGACTAGGTACTAGTGTAGTTAACGGTCGTGGCCGACTCCCTCGCTAGGCTTCCGCTTGAAGGTTGCCGAGGTGCATGACGTGCACATGGCGATAAGTGGCGAGAGCGTGTGTGATGAAGTACACCCCTGCAGGGTTATGATCTATTCGAATAGCCGCGTCCGCGGATATGGACTACTTGGAGACATATGTTGTTCATAGATAACTTCAATGGCTACTCATAAAATTGCCAAGATAAGCGTAGTGTCGTGGACGGCATTTCTGTATGGAGACGGAATGATTCCACGATGGTGTATTGTTGTGGTGTTAGTGGACTCGTGTGCGAGAAATCAAGTTGTCAAAATTATTTAAAAATGCAAGTTGTCTAACCACGAGTCAGATGCTGGCTTTCCGCATGAAACCCCACAATACCTTTTGATACCTTGCATGAGTAGTTAGTTATCCTAAAGTCTTGCTGAGTACCTTCGTACTCATGTTTGCTTAATAAATGTTGCAGAGGTTGCTAATGACCCTAATGGAGGGTTCTTCGTAGACATCGACGACGACGAGTAGCTGGTGTCCCAGCTACGATCTGGCCCTACGTTGGATCTGTAGTATAGTCAGGCCATGTGCCTTCTAGTTGCCCTGTCTGTACTCAGACAGTTTTAAACTCTTCCGCTGGCTTGTAACTGAATGACTACTATTATGGGTCGTGAGACCCTTAATGTGTAATATTATGTGTGTGGCTCTTCCGAGCCTCTTAAATAAAGGTTGTATGTTTATGGTTATGTTGTGATGCCATCGATGTATCTATATATATCGGTATGCCATGCGTACGTGTGTCGTACTTGATATGTATGGGGTTCGATTACTTAGTCGTGAACTTGATATTCCAGAAAAAATCATACTAGATTTTCACAGCGTTCGGAGAACTTTTATTTTCGGGGTACTTTCCCACCGGACGCTAAAATAGAAAACAGGGAAAACTAAACTAAATCTATCATTTTTGTTCTAAGCAACCGAAAGTGAAAGCTTGGAACAGAGGTTTGTGACTCCTTGATTCATCCATCTCATGGTCATCGAAAGAAATCCGTCAATGGGGTTGATCAAATCCTCTCGACAAAACTTTCTCGAATCGCAAAAGAGAACGGAGAATTTTTGAATAGTCACTAGGTCACCTCAATGGGGATGTGTATCTCCTCAACAAGCAAATCATACTTCATCTTGACACGAGAAATAGGGCATTGAAAGCTCCCAATAAGAATCGATGAAGTTTTTTCGATAGCATTGATGCAATGTACTCGATATTGTTTCTTCGGAAAGTGCATCGTATGCTCATTACCGTTGACATGGAAAGTGACACTGCCTTTGTTGCAATCTATAACAGCCCCTGCAATGTTTAAAAAGGGTCTTCCGAGGATGACAACCATGGCATCGTCCTCGGGAATATCCAAGATAACAAAGTCTATTAAGATAGTGGTGTTAGCAACCACAACAGGCACATCCTCGCAAATGCCGATAGGGAAAGCAGTTGATTTGTCGGCCATTTGCACAGAGATTTCAGTGGGTGACAACTTGTCCAGTTCAAGCCTACGATAAAGAGAGAGAGGCATAACACTAACACCGGCTCCAAGGTCGCACAACGCAGTTCTAACGTAGTTGCCTTTAATGGAGCAAGGTATAGTGGGCATACCGGGATCACCTAGTTTCTTAGGAGTTCCACCCTTGAAGGTATAATTGGCGAGCATGGTGGAAATCTCAACCTCCGGTATCCTCCTCTTATTAGTCACAATATCTTTCATGTACTTAGCATACGGAGACATCTTGAGCATATCCATCAAACGCATTTGCAGAAAGATAGGTCTGATCATTCAACGAAGCGCTCAAAATCCTCATCATCCTTTTTCTTGGATGGTTTGGGAGGAAAGGGCATAGGTTTCTGAACCCATGGTTCCCTTTCTTTACCATGCTTCCTAGCAGCGAAGTCATTCTTATCGTATCTTCTATTCTTTGGCTGTGGGTTATCAAGATCAGGTTCAATCTCCACATCCTTATCGTTGCTAGGTTGAGCATCAACATGAACATCACTGTTGATATTATCATTAAGCTCATGTTCATCACCAGATTGTGTTTCAGCATCAGAGACAGAGACATCGTTTGGACTCTCAGGTGTAGCAGCAACAGGGTTGCTAGTGTGCAGGTTCCTATCATCTGTCTTCTTCTTTCTAGGATGACTAGGTGCATCAGTGCTAACTCCTTGAGAATCTTGTTCAATTCTCTTCGGATGACCCTCAGGATACAAAGGTTCCTGGGTCATTCTACCGCCTCTAGTGACGACTCTGACGGAATTGTCATTCAACTCATTGAGCAAGTCATTCTGAGCTTTAAGTACTTGTTCTACCTGAGTAGTAACCATAGAGGCATGTTTACTCAGAAGCTTAAGATCATTGACATTTCTGTGCACACAAGCACTTAAATGACTAAGCATACGAGCATTCTTTTCCAATTGTCTACTAACATAATCATTGAAACTCTGTTGTTTGACAACAAAGTTATCAAATTCATCCATGCATAAGCTAGCAGGTTTATCAAAAGGAATATCACTCTCATCAAACCTACCCAGAGAATTTACTTCTACTACCTGTATTAGGTTATCGAGACCGTGGACCTCTTTGATAGGCGGTAGCTTTTTGACATCTTCAGATTTAATGCCTTTCTCTCGCATAGATTTCTTGGCTTCTTGCATATCTTCAGGACTGAGGAATAGAATACCTCTTTTCTTCGGAGTTGGCTTAGGAGGTGGTTCGGGAATAGTCCAAGCATTCTCATTGCACAAGATTTTATTCAGTAGAATCTCAGCTTGTTCTACGGTTCGTTCCCTATAAACACTACCGGCACAACTATCTAGATGGTCTTTGGAAGCATCGGTAAGTCCATTATAGAAGATATCAAGTATTTCGTTCTTCTCAAGATGGTGATCAGGCAAAGCATTCAGTAGCTGGATGAGCCTCCCCCAAGCTTGTGGGAGACTCTGTTCTTCAGCTTGAGCAAAGTTGTATATTTCCTGCAAGGCAACTTGCTTTTTATGGGCAGGGAAATATTTTTCAGAGAAGTAGTAGACCATATCCTGGGGACTACGCACACAACCAGGAGCAAGAGAAGTGAACCAAGTCTTAGCATCATCCTTTAGCGAGAAAGGAAACAACTTGAGCATATAGTAGTGGCGGATCTTTTCCTCACTAGTGAATAGGGTGGCTATATCGTGCAGTTTGGTAAGATGGGTTACAACCGTTTCAGACTCATAACCGTGAAAAGGATCAGATTCGACTAGAGTAATTAACTCAGGGTCAACAGAGAATTCATAATCCTTATCGGTCACAAAGATAGGCGAAGTGGCAAACTTCGGGTCGTATTTCATCCTAGTGTTCAGAGATTTTTCTTTCCACTTGCGCAGAAGTTTCTCAACATCATAGCTATCCTTACACGCAAGAAAGTCCTCAGCTATCTCTCCCTCCATAACATAGTGCGTATCAGGCATAACAGGCATAGTAGCAGGTTCTACTTCAATAGTATCAACAGTTTCAGAAGTATCATCACATCTAGCAGCAACTCTAGCAATATGTGCATCAAGGAATGCACCAAGTGGCAAAGTAGTATCAGGCATAGCAGGCATAGTATCAAGCATAGCATCATCAGGCATAGTATCAAGCATAGCATCATCAGGCATAATATCAAGCATAGCAGCATCATAAGCATCATGGGCAGCAGAAGTAGCATCATCAAGCACAGGCGACATATCAAGATTTCTAGCACGAGGCGAAGTCGCAAACTTACTCAGAACTGAAGGTGAATCAAGTGCAGAGCTAGATGGCAGTTCCTTATCTCTCCTCGTAGTGGAAGGTAGGATTTTAGTTCTTGGATCTTTCGGATTCCTCATAGTGATCAGCAGACGTCAATCCCAAGTGACTCAGAGAATATAGTTGTGCCTCCCCGGCAACGGCGCCAGAAAAATCCTTGATGTCCCACAAGCGTATGGGATCGCAGCAGTTTTCGAGGATAGAGTATTCAACCCAAATTTATTGATTCGACTCAAGGGGAAGCGAAATAATATTCTCAAGTATTAGCAGTTGAGTTGTCAATTCAACCACACCTAAAAGATTAGTGTCTGCAAGCAAATAGTAGCAAGGTAGTATGATAGCGACGGTGCCAGAAAAAGCCTTGGTTGACGGGATGTTAGTACCGCTTACCTAGCCTTGGCAACGACGCCAATAAAGTCTTACAACAAGTAACAGCGGGGTAGCAAGGAACAGTAGTAGCAGCAGCAGCAAAGTAACAAGTAACAGCAGTAGTGACAGCAAAGTGGCCCAATCCCTCTTGTAGCAAGGGACAAGCCTAGGCAAAGCAACGTAGCGAGAACCAGTAGTAAAAGACTCATATGCAGTGGATCGGTGATGGATGAGTATGACGGATGTGATTCATCATGTAACAGCTATAACACGGAGAGATATGTGGCTAGCTCCCGTTCATCAATCTAATGTAGGCATGTATTCCGTATGTAGTCATACGTGCTTAAGGAAAAGAACTTGCATGACATCTATTGTCCATCCCTCCCGTGGCAGAGGGGTCCTAATGGAAACTACTGGATATTAAGGTTCTCCTTTTAATAAAGAACCGGACCAACGCATTAACACGCGGTGAATACATGAACTCCTCATACTATGATCATCTCCGGGAGTGGTTCCGGCTATTGTCACTCCGGGGTTGCCGGGTCATAACACATAGTAGGTGACTACAACTTGCAAGATAGGATCTAAAACACACATATATTGGCGACAACAAAATAGGTTCAGATCTGAAATCATGTCACTCGGGCCCTAGTGACAAGCATTAAGCATAGCCAAGTAGTAGCAACATCAATCTAGAACATAGTGGATACTAGGGATCAATCCCCGTCAAGAACTAACTCGATTACATGATAGATCTCATCCAACTCATCACCGTCCAGCAATCCTACGATGAGATTACTCACGAACGATGAAGAGCATCATGGGATTGTCGATGGAGGAAGGTTGATGATGACGATGGCGACGATTTCCCTCTCCGGAGCCCGAAACGGACTCCAAATCTGCCCTCCAGATGAAGAACGGGATGTGGCGGCTCCTCCGTATCGCAAAACGGAAGATATAGAGCTGAGATTGGGGGCGGTGTTGCCACGTGGGCCCCACAAGCCTGCACGGCGCGACCTAGGGGGTGGCCGCGGCCTGTGGGCTTGTGGCCCACTAGCACGCCCCCTCCGGTGGATCTTTGTGCAGGTATTTTTCTTTTATTTCAGAAAAGATCTCCGTAAATTTTCAGGACGTTCCGAGAATTTTTATTTCTGCACAAAACCAACACCATGGCAATTCTGCTGAAAACAGCGTCAGTCCGGGTTAGTTCCATTCAAATCATGCAAATTAGAGTCCAAAACAAGCGCAAACAAGTTCGGAAAAGTAGATACGACGGAGACGTATCAGGCTCCTGCATAAATCTTGAGACGTACCCGACGGAGAAGGCTAGATCTGGCCTGGTGTGGACGAGGTAGTGGAGCATGCCCACGATGCTCCTGTACTCGGTGGCGTCCACTGGTCTCGCCGAGCTCACTTTGCTCAGCTTGAACCAGGGCTCCATGGGCATGTGACAAGGATTGCAACCTGTCATGTCCGCCTTGTCGAAGATCTTGGCCGCGTACACAGCTTGGCCGAGATCGATCCCGCCACCGTGTTGCCTCACCTCAATCCCGAGGTAGTAGTGGAGCCGTCCCAGATTGCTCATGTCGAATAGCGCCTGCATCTCCCTCTTGAAGCTAGCGATCTCTTCCTCGTCGGATCCCGTGTTGATCAGGTCGTTGACGTAGACACCGACGACCAGACGGGAGGTTGTCGCGCCTCTGGCGTACACGGCTTGCTCAGATGGGCACCTGTTGAACCCCAGCGAGGCCAAACTCGCGTCCAGCTTGGCATTCCAAGGGCGAGGAGCCTGTTTCAGCCTGTACAGGGCCTTCTTAAGCTTGAGCACCTTGGAGTCCTCACCGACGACCGTGAAAACCAGTGGCTGGGCCACGTAAACCTCCTCCTCTAGCTCGCTGTTGAGGAAGGCGACACTACAAGAAATAAGGTCAATTATGACTCCCTATATTGGTCATTGATTCGTCATTGTTGTCGTTTATTGATCTTTTTTGACCAAATTTACAACGTCAACAGTTGGCCATCAAGAATGAACAAACATGACCTTTCTAAAATTTTGGTCGTAGGTCTCTACCGACCAAAAAATTGGTTTGGTCATTACCAATTTGTGTGAGCCACGTAGGATCTGACGTGGCCAAGCTGACGTGGCATTACTAGTGACCAAATGGAATCATCATGAATTTCAGATCCGTGTCCACCAAACTAGCCTACATGGGCCTGACCCAATACCTATTTTACTATTGCAAATGTCTGATTTGTTTGGGTTGAAGCATTTTTTTTGCTAGAAGCACGCATATCTCAAGATAGGCCCATTAAAAATAAGGACAACAGAATAAAATATTGCAAATAAAATGTATATTTCATTTCAGTAGCATATCACATCAAATACAATACATCATTCACCGACTCCAGGCATTAAGGTTTAACGCGGCACATCAAAATAATTTTACATGTGCACAACAGAATACTTCTTCAAGTGCAAGTGCACAGAAAAAGAACCCAACAAATACACAATCGCACATAAAGAGTGTTCCACAAAGATTGGATGAAAACCACAAATTTCTTCTCATCCTCTTCCTCTGCATAATATGCTCTTCCATTGCCGCGTACAAGAAGAAAAAATACATTTATAATAGCATGTACATAAGAACAACATATTTCTTGATCACATTTCTACTTATTATCGAGGTACATAAGAACAGAATATGAATACATTTCTACTCGAATAGCATGTACATATTTCTTGATCACATTTCTACTTATAAATACATTTATAATCACATTTCTACTTGAATAACATGTACATAAGAACAGAATATGAAATAATACATTTATACTTATTATTGAGGAAGTAGTTCAGCGCATTAGGTTTTCTGAGGGTGATTTTCTGTATACGTTAATAATAACAGCATATTTCTTGATCACATTTTTTGTTAAAAAAATTCTACGATTTGCATTTCCATGAAAAGTAATTTTCATTCATAATAGCATGTACATAAGAAAATAAATGGCCCAAGATACATGTTTAAGATGACGACGTTTTCTACATTATTATTATTATTATTATTGGAATGCATATTTTATCCTTAATCAGCAATATTGAGTAATGCAACAACTAAAATATGATTATCAGAATCTTAGGGAATCTTGTATCTAATCACCATCTGAAATATCAACAATTATCTCAAAGAATAAATCTTGTGTTTATGCAATAACTGATGCATGCATAATCAGAAAGATGCATGCATAATGAAAAATGTAGTAAACTGAAAAAAGGACCTGTACCAGATTCTAGCACAACAATCAACATGTATGTGGCGACTGGTGTAGCATGAATGGAGAACAAACAAAGAGTTTGATTGATACAACAAAATGGACAATATTTGTTTATTACCATCTTAATTTCAGGATGAATTCGAGAAGGGAGTGTGTACTACGTTTTCTTATCTGTCACAGTCAATGTGTATTTCTGGTTTTGATGTACAGTTTTAAAGAAAGATTTACTTTCTAGTCAATGTGTATTTTTGGTTTTGATGTACTACGTTTTCTTATCATATAAAGAGTTAGTATCAAGTTATCCCAGCACATCTACTTTTGGATGTCACCTAATAACTATTGTATTTCCAGCCAGCTAACTATGGTATATAGATTATAATGTAACATTAAATAACTAGGTCGTGCGAACGCGTGGGTTGGCGACTAGTAACTAAAATTAAGAGCTTTGCACCCAGGTTCTAATAATTCTTAGAATTAACATGGCTTCTATCTACTATAAAGGGGGAGATCAACTCATATATGCAGCCAGGGGCGATTTTACATGCATGACTGTGGCCTGTATGGGGGCGAATGCCCCCACTCGTTTTTTCAGCTCACTTATACTAGGCCCAATATATACAGCGTTGCCCCACTTAGGCCAAACTATTTGCCCCCACTCCTTTATTTTGTGCTGTCTGTCTGAAGCCTGTGTACGAGAAATAAATATTTGATTAGCCCAGCAGCCCATACGAGCAGGCCTCATGCGATCGTGGTTCTCAATTCGCTGGCTAGCTGTTCGCTAATTAGTTGGAGTAGAATAGAACACACGAGTTCAGATCTTCGGGATCGGGAGTTTCACATGCGGTTGCGCCCTCTGCCCTGTTCTGCTTGACCGCCTTGACAAACCGAAGCCGCCGCGCCACCGCCTGCGGCGCTACGCTGTACATACGCCACGGCCCTCTAGCGATCAGCCTTGATCCGCAGTGCGCAGACCTACCGGCCGGCTTGGCATCCCCACGGAAGATGTTGTATTGATCAACCATTCAATCAAGGTAAACCCTAGTAGGTGTATTTATCTTATTATTTTATATTCAGATTTCCATGTTAAAAAGGTAGTATATTGTATCAAATATACGTGTGTGTATATGGTGTACAAATAGGTAATTAGATTGATTGAATCTAGGTTCACCTAATAATTTCATATGAATAAATTTGAGCACGTGGAAGTAGAATAAAATCTATAGCAATATCCTGCTTTCATGTATTTCCTTCAATTTATATAACGTTCAACTACTTGAAATTGACAGGCAAGCAAACAGAGGGATTTTTTGCAAAATCGATAACTGATAATATGCCTAAACTAGTCGATCTGAACAACTTACTTGGGATTCATCTAAAAGGAAGTGACTTGGAAATTTTAATATCAATCAACACGAGTAAGTTAGAAAAAATCATGGTGGAATGAAACAGAAGGAGGTGGTGGGTTTACATTTTCTCTATATTTCGGCATGTTTCTTTTTCTCACAGCTTGAAGGGTAGACAACCAAGACGTAGCAACAAAAAGGAACGACAAATTCAGATTTCTGGTTCTTACATAATATATGTACCAAAAAGGCTTTTACATGTACGCTTGTTTCCCATACAGTGAGATGTACAAACTATTCTCCCATACAGTGAGATGGTACTTCAGTGCTTTCTTTTTGCAACATTGATATTAGATGTGATAGGTCTGGATAACAAATACCTATTGATTTGCATCAAATATTCAGTCACTTAGCATCATTAGTGGGCGGAACAAGAGGGGGAGGGAGATGGTACCTGCCGCAATGGGTCGTCGTGATCGTGCTTGAGCTCTGGCAAGATCTCTTGGTCGCCGTTGGAGAAGACCCCTCCTGCCCCTCCTCCTCGAGAAGAGGAGGGCCGACAGCTAGGTGTGCCCATCCTCCTCCTCGAGCAGGGCAAGGCCGACACCCTCCTGCCGTCTAGATGACGTTCTGGTGGTCGAGCTTCTTGAGGATCTTGATCTCGCGAATTGCCGTGATGGGGAACTACACCTGGAACCAAGCATCATGCACGCACTCACCCCCAACATTTGTCGGAAGAAGAAGAAAATTGTGAGGAGGAGGCTTACGCCCTCGCGCTCGTTGTCCATGCGGATTTTCTTGACGGCGACGATCTCGTTGGTATCCGTCTCCTTGGGACGGCGATGACGGGGGGAGAGAGGGGTCATGCTCCAGATCCGGCGACGGGGGAGAGAGGGGTCAGGCTCCAGATCCGGTACGGACTTGTAGGTTCCCTCGCCGATCTGCTCGAGCTTCTCGAAGCAGTCGACACCGCGGGGCCTTCTCGAAGCAGTCGACGCCGCGTGATGGGGATGGGAACGAGGGGAGGGGACGACCTGGGGCTCGGAGATCGTGGCTGGGAGGTTGACGGGAGAGGTGGAGAAGGGAGCACAGGGGCCTGCCGCGACGGACGGGGGCATAGGAGATCTAGCGAGGGGAAGGAAGGCTGGCGGCGGGAGAGGTGGGAGGGGAGACGAGGGGGACGGGTCAGGACTGTGGAGATAGGCTTAGGGTTAGGTTTGTTGGGAAGGGATTTTATATCCTATTCCTTTTTTAGTGAATTATATCCTATTCATGGGTCTGCTCAAGTCCGTATAAATATTGCATTTAGCAAATATGGACTCATATTGTTGTCTTTAGTTGTATTTTTTGATTGCCTAAAAAGAGGTGGTTTAACCATATATACACATCACTGTACTTGTCGATGGGATGTGGTTTCGTTGTATTTTTAGGCACACATACTTCTATATAAAAGAGCACTTGTGCGGTCAATCGGCAAGGCGTGTCACCCTTGTTTCAAAGGAACATATATTTAACAAGGCAAACATATTTGATTTTAAAAATAAGAAAAGAAAATATGTATCTGGAAAGGGCTCCCACCTCTCTACTTCTATACAAATGCATGTGGGTTGCCATTGGAAACAAATTCAACATAATGTGTTGAAAACTTTTTATATCTCTTTACAATAATTGTGTTAAACTAAGGCACGAGGTCATGTTTAAATTTTTATTATCTCAAACACCAAGTGAAGGTACCCTATACCACCTTTCAAAAATATTTATCTAAATAGGGTCTACAAATTATGAGATTAGCATGGGCACATATATTTCATTTTGGTAATTATATTGTATTTTCTAAAATATTTGGGATGCTACACATCTTAATGACCTTTTTGTGCAATAGGATGATGACCTAATGGACACAAAAAGTCATAATGTTATGGGCTTTGGACCCTCTTAGACTTGCCATGACTAATTTCGGAAGTTTGGTCATGGATCAATGATCAATTAAACCACCGTCATTATTTTTGGTCATAATTGAGCGTATTTCTTGTAGTGCGGACTTCACGTCCATGTGGTGCACGGTCGAGCCTGCGCGTGCAGCCAGAGCAAGTAGGAGGCGAAAGGATTTGAGCCTTGCCACCGGCGCAAAGACCTCATCATAGTCCACGCCGTGCTTCTGCACATATCCCTTCGCCACCAACCTCGCCTTGTACTTCACCACAACCCCATTAGCGTCTTTCTTGATCTTGTAAACCCACTTGAGGCTGATCGGACGATGGCCAACAGGTAGGTCCACAAGCTCCCGAGTGTGGCTGGCTTCGAGGGAGCTCATCTCTTCCATCATCGCTTGTCGCCAGCACGCCTTGTCTTCAGCTTCTTGGAAAGAGCCAGGCTCTTCTCCAAGTGCAAGGTGCAGCTCATCAATGAGCTCGTCCTCGTCGACTTCGCCATCAGCGTCGTCGGGCTCCTCCAGTCCTGGTGGCGGCGCGTTCCGAGCCGCTTTCTCTAGCGTGCTCATGTAGCGAGGGTTGGGGAGGAAGATGCCATTCCTGCCTCGCATCGTCATCGGGTGCACCGCGCAAGGTTGCCGGCCGTGTGCGTAGGAGCCGCCTGTTCTTCTGTCGCACCCGCGGCACTCCCCGACACGGTGCCAGACTCCGCTGCACGGACGTTGCCGCCGTCGACTTCTGGATCTGCTGACACGGTGGCCGTCTTGGACACGGATGCCGCAGCAGTGGGTGACTACGAGACTGCTGGCGGTGTTGACAAACGTGCTACAAACGAGGGTGCAGCGGTGATTGTTTACATGGGCTCTATCACAAAGCTCATACCTTCCAGTCCTGCGTCCTTCTTCTCCCAGTGCCATGCCCGTGTCTCATCAAACACGACATCGCGAGAAACGTGGACGCGCTTGTCCACGGGGTCGAAAAGCCGGTACGCCTTGCTCCCTGGCTCTTACCCCAACAAAACCATGGCCTTGCTCCTGTCCTTGAGCTTGGAGAGGTGTGGCCGCGTGTCCTTGGCGTGCGCTATGCAGCCGAACACGCGTAGGAAGTCGACGTAGGGCTTCCTGACGTGCCAGGCCTCGAACGGCGTCATGCCCGCAACGCTCGTGGAGTACACGCGGTTGAGCACGAGGACGGCCGTGGTCACGGCCTCGCCCCAGAACTACGATGGCACCCCCATCCCTTTGAGCTTGCATCGGGCCGTCCCGACGACGGTTTGATTGCCCCTCTCCACCACGCCGTTCTGCTGCGGCGTGTACGGCGTGGTGAGATGCCTCTGATGTAACACCCCGGACACATCCGTCGGTGGTCGTTACTCCCGGCGGGATCTAGAGTGGCCCCACATATCAATACTAGTCTTTTCTGCGCACTTTGTCCTGGCCCCACATATCAATACTAGTCTTTTCTGCGCACTTTGTCCTCACTCATGCGCACCCAGGAAAATAAGGAATTCCCACTCAGAGGAACCGACGTCCTCGTCGGGCCATAGGAGCGTTCCCTCTTGGCACAAACGTCTACCAAACTTGTAACACCCCGGACACACCCGCCGGTAGTCGTTACTCCTGGCGGGATCTGGACTGGCCTCACATATCAATACTAGTCTTTTCTGCGCACTTTGTCCTCACTCATGCGCACCCGGGATGAACTTCCCGGTCGGTCACCCATCCTAAAACTACTCCAAGCCGAGCACGCTTAACCTGGGAGTTCTGTTTGAATGGGCTCCCGGAAAAGAAGGAATTCCTTATTAATATGAGTAGCCTATCATCTCTAATAAGCCATGCTATCACATATGAACACCAAGGTCAGCCAGGTACGTACTGAACTCGCCTGAGTTGAACTCCCCGCCCCGGTCAGAGCGAAAGGTGCGAAGTTTACGCCCCGTCTCACGCTCTGCGTGCGCTTGGAAGCGCTGGATCGCCTCGGTTGCCTCGTCCTTGCTGCGGAACAGGTAAAGCCACATGAACCTGATATGATCATCAACAAGCAGGAGGAAGTTGCGCTTGCCGCCCGGCGTAGGCGACGAGATAGGGCAACAGAGGTCACCGTGGACGAGCTCAAGGGGCTCGGCAGTGCGGTAGTTGGCCTGCTACGGGAAGGACGCCCTCTGCTGCTTGCCCACTAGGCAGGCATCGCAGACCTGCTCGGTGTGGTGGATCAGGGGCATGCCCCGGACCATGTTCTAACGAGCCAGCCTCTCGAGGCCGTCGAAGTGTTGATGGTCGAACCGTGCATGCCAGCGCCATGCCTCCTCGTCGGCGTGCGCGGCGAGGCAGACGGGGTTGGCGAGCCGTAGTCGCGTGATGTAGAGCCGGTTGCGGGAGCACGACACTCTGGCCAGAACATGGTGCTGGCTATCGGGCACCGTCATGATGCCGACCTCGACATGCGTGGGGCAGCCGTTCTCGTCGAGCTGCCCGATGAAGACGATGTTGCTTCTGAGCCGCGGGATCCAGTACACGTTGGTGAGTGCACGATGTTCCTTCCCAGCCATGGCGAATAGGACGGTGCCTTGCCCTTGGATTGGCACGAGAGAGCTGTCGCCGAACCTGACTGAACCGCGGATCCCCTTGTCCAGGTCGGCGAACGCCGCTTTGTCCCCGATCATGTGGTTCAACGCGCCCGTGTTGAGATACCAGGCCGCGTCCACATCGTAGGGAGTGCGACGCAAGTCAACACGGGCACGTGACTCGTTGAGGAGAACCAGCTCATGTCCCGCCGTGGCGGACGGCGCGCCAGCCGTGGCCGCCAGAGGGGCCTCCTCGATCATCAACAGGCCAGGGTAATCGTCCTCCCCTGCTTGGCCTTGGGCAAGGAGGGCATGTTCCTCCTCGCGCTTTTTCTTGCGGCAGTCATGGGCCCAGTGGCCGGGAATGCCGCAATAGTGACACTTCTCACGATCCGCGTCACCGCCCTTTCCACCACCAGACTCCGTGCCGACGGGTGACTTGCCTCTTCCGCCGCGGCCACCGCCGTGGCTGCGTCCGCGACACACCCTCGCCCGCGCCCCGGTGCGCCTGACGAGTTGCTGCCGCCGGCGCCGTTGTTGGCTACGGCCTTCTCATGCGCGCGCCACTCCTCCAGGGTGAGCAGGAGGCAGGCACCGCTCTCGCCATCGCCGTCCTGGTCTAGGCGTTCCTCTGCCACCTTGAGGCGTCCGGTGAGCTCCTCCACCGTAAGGGTGTCGAGATCGACCAAGGTCTCGATGGAGATCGAGCGTGATTTGGGCATACCTGCGAGGCACACCACGAAGAAACTTGCGCACCACGCGCCCGTCTCCGACGGGGTGACCATGTATGGAGAGGTTATTGACGAGCCCGGTGAGCCTCATCGCGAAATCGTCCACGTTCTCGCCAGGCTTGAAACGGATGTCCTCGAACTCCCGATGAAGACTCTGGGCCTTGGCCTCGCGCACGGCGGCCGATCCCATCCGCATGGTCTTGACGGCATCCCAGGCTTGCTTCGCCGTCTCCTTGGTGGAGAGGACGGCAAGTATCTCCGGTGGCACCGCCTGGAGGACCGCCTCCAGCGCGGTGCGATCGTCGTGGTAGTCGGCGTCTCCTGTGTCCACGGCGTCCCACAGCCCGCGAGTCTGCAGGATGGCTCTTATGAGGAGCGACCAGTCTCCGTAGTTGCTCCGGGTCAGCGTTGGGAACACTGTCGGCAGGGCCACCTCGCGTCTTTGCACCACCGGCGCGGCGACCTCGCGCCTGCGGACGGTGCGGCTGTGCCTAGCTCTGGGACACCGCGACATCGTGCGCTCACGCCTTGGCGACGGCGTCATGGACCCGTCGCTGGGGCCCTTCCAAGGCTCCCTACTTCCCGCCATGATCGCCGGATCGAGCAAATTGGCTCTGATGCCAATTGACAACACAGATCACACACACACACGCTCGCAAGCTCAGAGAGACTCAGGTGTTTTTTGTGTTGCGTTCAACCTGCAACTTTTCTCAGTTTCTTCTTCCTCTCTTATTCTGTTACAGCAAAGGAACGAGGCCACCAACGGTCCGGGAAAAATGCCCACGACGAACCACCACGACCGCGCCATCCCACGATCTAGTTCATGCGGGTGTTGGACTACTTCTACAGAAGAGAAAAAAAAACTATCCTAACAAACTTATCTACTCAGCTAACCAGCTGTTATTCTCTGCTTAAGACTGAAAAAACGAGCGCACAAGGGTTAAGTCCACACGCTCAACTTTGTTTCATATAGGTCGAACTATAGTTTGCCTTCACTGCAAGTATAGATTTGCTAGTGAAATGGAAGATGATACATATAACATACTAACATACATAGCATGCTCCCGATGAAGAAAATACAAAGCCTTAGGTAAAGAAAACTAGTCGTAGTCATCATGCACCAGGAGGGTATGGCCATTGATAGATACGGTTGAAAATGCTTCTTTTTGCCGGCCCTGCAGTGCTGAAAATGCTTCTTTGACTGCGGTGACATCAGCGTTAACGCCCTGCATCTCTGGACGATCTTTAGGCGTCTCCGCAGCACATGACAAGCCAATCTTAAGAAGAGCGGTGATGCAGCTTATTATCCCTACAGATATTGGATGATTTTCCTGGTCTAAACTACTTCTTGCATCTTCATCTCGGTTCTCATAATAGGGGATGATGATTCTAGGATCTAGAATCTCATGAATCTTTTCAGGAAATGAATTTTCCACAAATTTGTAAAGGCTCAGACCATCTATGAACATCTCATCAGTTGGACGCTTCCCTGTGAGCATCTCTAAGATGATAACTCCGTAGCTGTAAACATCACCCTCCGTGGAGATTTTGCTCCCAAAGCCATATTCTGCAATACGCGCCATTGTTCGAACAATTAATTAGCAAAAAAGGATCGGAGTAGAATAGGCAATAGATTTTCTGTGGAAAAAATAAAGTAATATATACTATATATACTTGCATATCCATAAGAGCATATAAGGTATTTTCCAACAAATACAACATCTTGTATTAAGAAATTGTTACCTGGTGCGATGTATCCAACCGATCCTCTTGGCCCCACTAAGCTTGTAGAACCATCAGTCCCCGAAGAAGTACAATAACCATGTAGGAACTTAGCCAACCCGAAGTCACCAACACATGCGCCCATGGCATCATTCAGAAGGACATTGCTAGGCTTTAGATCACAGTGGACCATAGGAGGCATGCAATGATTATGGAGGTAATCCAAAGCAGCAGCTATGTCCACTGCTATTGCTATTCTTGAACCCAAACACAATGGCCTTTTCAGATGATGCTCACGGAGTAGTGTTGGATAGAGCCAACTCTCTAGGTCGCCATTTATCATATAGTCAAGAATGAGAGCTTTGAACTCATTTCCTGCTGAGTCACTTGTCGAGCATACGGTGATCACCCTTACAAGATTACGATGACGAGTGTTTCTTAGTGCCTCACATTCAGCAAGGAAGCTCTTTGTTGCTCCGAGTTGATCAAGTTTGAAAACTTTGATAGCAACTATACGATGTTCTTCACACTCAGTTCTACCTTTGTATACAGACCCATATTTTCCTGAACCAACCAAGTTGGCTAAAGAAAAACCATTTGTTGCTCTCACTAAATCAGCATATGTTAACTTCTTTAACTTCTTGAAAGATGGATGTGCTGCTTGTTTTATTTTCTTTCTCTTCTTGAAAATAATGACTCCAAAGCATGATAACAAAACCAAAGAAAGAGCAGTAATTGCTACTACCTTCAGAATTTTGCAGGTGTACAACTTTTGTTTGGATCTCACTATGTTGCAAAGTGGCAACTCTAGCAACGGGGTACTCGCACATAATTCCTTGTTCCCTTGTATGAACACCTTGCTTTCATTCTGAAACATTCCATCTTGTGGCACTAGTCTCTCGAGGTTGTTGAACGACAAATTGAGAAGCTTCATGGAACTAAAGGACTCAAAGAAGTCGGGGATTTCACCGGACAAGTTGTTTTGAGATAGGTCCATCACAATGATGCCTCTCAAATTCATAAAAGATTGAGGGATTCTCCCATTAAAATTGTTCCCCTCCATGTGCAGCGACTCCAAGTGGACACACTCACCTAGAATGGAGGGTATTTGTCCAGACAACTGGTTATTGGAAATATTCAATGAGTCGAGATTGACCAAGATGCCAATCTCTAGTGGTATTTGTCCTGAGAGTTTGTTGTGAGATAAGTCCAAACCTATTGAAAGAGAGGAAAGTGTAAAGACCTCCTTTGGTATGCTATCTTCAAAGCTATTACAAGAGAGGTTCAGTGTTTCCAAATTTTTACAGTCCCCTAGAGTTCGTGGGATCGGGCCACTCAAATTATTTTCGTGTAAATATAGCTCACTCAATCGACTTAGATTGCCAATTGATAGCGGAATTTGTCCAGAAAGTTTGTTCCGTGATAAGCCTAGGCCACCCAAATTTTGAAGATTTCCAAGTGATTCAGGGATACTTCCACTAAGCAAATTGTTGTCAATATAAAGACGTTCGATGTTTGTGAGGCGCTCTATCTCCTGTGGTATAGTGCCAGTTATTTTATTTGCTCTTAATAGCAGTACCTTTAAGCTCTTTGAAAGTCCTGCAATGGAACTCGGCAAATCTCCTTGAAGGGTATTCGCACTCAGGGATAATTCCACCAGTTGGGTGCAATTGGTCAATGAGGTTAAGAAAGACCAATCTCCTGCTTCCAGGCGATTGTCGACTAGATTCAGGTAGGTTAAGTTGGGAAGAGTCCCGAAAGAAGGTACAATACCATGGAAGGAGTTCTTACTGAGATCAATCTCTTGAAGATTATTTGTGTTGGCTAGTGTTGTGGGGATTTGTCCATGGAATTTGTTCACTCCCAAAATCAATTTTTGGATGCTTGGAAGGGTATATCCAATGTTATATGGAATTTTCCCTGCCAGAATATTCACAGCCATGCCAAGGTACGTCAGTGTTGATATGTTGTAAATAGAGGCCAGGACACTCCCCGCAAGAGGTTGTAACTCAGTTCTAGTGCTTGCAGGTTGGGAAGCTTACCAATACTCGGTGGGATGCTACCTTGAAAACTGTTGTCTCCAAGCAAGAGCCAACAAAGGGAAGAAAAGTTCCCTAGAATAGAAGGTACTGTTCCTGCAAGATTTTTTGATTCCAAGATAAGATATTGCAAGGGTGAGTCAATATTCGGGAAAACAATGGGTATGAACCCAGTAAACTTGTTGAGTCCCAAGGACAGGACTTGGAGTGATGTGCTGTTAAATAGTGCATGTGGAATCTCTCCACCAAGGTGATTGTTGGTCAAGTCCAAAAATTGAAGTGATGAACTATTAGCTAGGCGAGATGGGATAGGTCCTGTGAGGCTATTGTTGGTGAGATAAACAGAGTGGAGAGAAGAGCTGCTTCCAAGTGAAACAGGAATATTGCCTGTCAGAGTATTTCCAGCAAGAGTCAAAAGTGAAAGGTCATGGAGTGTCCCCAGCCCTTCAGGGATGCCTCCAGTGAGCTTGTTGTTATCCAAGTTCAGCTGCTCCATTTTTGAACATTGGCTTAGGTTTGGTGGGATCTCACCGTTGACGGAGTTGCTCCAAAGATCAATGATTCGAAGCTGAGAACATGAGGATAGATTGCTTGGGATCACGCCACTAAGATTGTTTGAGCTAAGGTTAAGATACCTCAACCTATTGAGTTGGCCAAGTTCAGCTGGGATTGGACCCCAAAGCTGATTGCCTGGGAGGTGGATTCTTGTGAGGAGACTGAGATTTGCAATGCAAGAAGGTATTTGACCATCAAGGTGGAATGACTCGAGGTCAAGTGCAACAACGCGAGACGTGTGCCTCTTGCTGCAAGTAACACCAGACCAAGTGCAGAACTGTTGGGGGGAATCATCAAACTTCCATGAGGCTGGGAGTCTAGCAGAAGTGCTGAGATGGATTTTAAGGCAACGGAGGGCTTGGAAGTCGGTGCTAGCATCGCCGTGGAGAGGTGTGGCAGCTACTAATGAACATGTCAGGAGGGAGTATAAGACAAGAATTGGAGGCAGTGGCTGTGACGAACCGAGGGTTCCCAAAGGAGACATTTGCTTTCTAGCTATCACGCACGAGGACTGATATACGCTCTACAGCTCTAATCGACGGACGGACGATGCATTGAGATATGGTTTCTGTACTGCATTTATAGAAGGCTGATGGGTTCCATTGCTATGCTTCAATGCTTGATGTACATGCATATGGAACACAATATAAACTGCTATTGCTATCACATCAGTTAATTTTGAAGTCATGCGGAGACTTTGACTCAGTGTTGTGCTCATAGTCGTATGTCGTCCATTGAAAGGCACAATCAAGTGGATGTCTCATTCACCTCTTTGCTCAAATTCCCAGTCAAAAAGTTCAGTTCACGCTTTTTTTGGGGGCGGGGGGGAAGTTCAGTTCACACTTGAGCTTTAATATACCAGGTGCTGGACTGGAGCATTGTGATTTCTAGAGCGCCAGCCAAATGTTCGTTCCATCTCGGTGCTAGCTAACTAGGTTTTGCACTCACAAAGTCGTGGAGCTAGCTTGCCCTGATTCAGAAAGAATGTTACCTAACGCTTGCTAGTTTTTTATTCGAGTTTTGAGTTAGGCACACTGCCGATTTCATTAAAAAAAGAAAATTCAAATATAGACTCGCCCGGTTTTATAAGAAAAAGTAGGTTGAAAATCATACAACGCACGATTAATCAAGGGATAATCATGAAAAACCCACGCTCATGCCGACAACGGCCAACTCAAACACCATCGTCAGCATGCCCACAACCCGAAGAAGTGTGGGTGAACTCTTCGGACGCGCCTTCAAGAAGCATCGCCGCCGGAATCCTTCGTCTCCCTATCGAACCAAGGCTTTCACCTAGAGCCATCCACACCAACTTCGTCAGACCTTGGGAAAAGGCAGGCCACACCTACAACCACCACGACAACTATCGAACCAACAAAACCGTAGCCTAGTGGAGGAGGAACTCGTCGACGGCGGCTTCAAGAAGCATCGTCACTGGTATCCTTCGATCACATTGAACTAAGGCTTTCTCCCAGAGACCTAAGGGCATCTTCAACGCAAATTTCCTCGCGCATCTGTCCGCGGAAAATGAGGAACCAGTCCACGAATACGGATGCGGGAAGGCGACATCCAACCATAGACACATATATTTTGACCATAACTGGAACCAACCGTACGAAATTAGATGAAACCAGATGGACTTCACTCATGTTCGGATAAAATTTACATAAAAAGGTTGATATTTCGACCATTTAACTAAAAAATAGAAAGAAAAATAAACCCTATACCGGACGACCACCTCGTACGCGTGGCCGCCCTGCCCTACCGCATCGCCGTCTCCGTCGGTGCCGTCGTCGTGGTCCCTCCAGCGATGGAACGACGTCGTAGGGCCGTGTCAGCCATGTCTGGCGGCTGCATGCCGCTCGAGGAGCAGCCACTCCATCTTCTGTTGTGCCATGAGGAGTGTTGTCGCGACCACTGTCGACGTGGCCTTCGGAGCCCTGGCGGCGGCCTTGCCGCGACTGGTGTTGGTGGAGCAGTCGCTAAGCGACCACTCCTCGGCGACGACGCCTAACGGCCGTCTCCTCAGTGGTCACAAAACGGTCGAGCGCCCACACCATGGCGAGGTCTGGATCATTGTGAACCCATTTCGACGCCATGTTCGCCTTAGCGAATCCGGTGAGGCGAGTGGCATTGCGTCGGTCGTAGCTCACCTGCTACCAACCCGCATGCTCAGCCTCGGATAGCATGACCCAAGAGCTGGAGGCACCGCCGAAGCCTTTGCCTCCGAGGTAATGGAGGATGCGGCCACGTGCCTTGTCAATCGCGGACGGCACCCCTTGGGGGGTGGTGGCGTCGAGGCAGCGACGATGGCTCGTCGATCTACGCGTAGTGGACGTGCAATGGTAAGGCGGCTCATGCTTGAGGCGGCCGCCGATGTGAAGGTCGTGATTATGCGGTGATGACGGCGGCTCAGGCGCGGCCGTCGATGTGGAGGTCGCGGTTGCCCGGTGGGGACGCTGGCTCGTCCTTCAAGTGGCCGTCGATGTGGAGGCCGTGGTTGCGCTGCGGGGACACCGAATCGTCCTTCACCTCCCGGAGCAAGGATGTCGGCTCGTCCTTGACTCGCGTCGTTGATGGTGGCATCGACCCCATCTGATGGAGCGAACACTTCGTCATGATCTCCATCTCACAATTGAATCCGCCTCCGACAGCATATGTGGCCACTGCTACGGCTGGTCCTCCTCGTCGTTGGAGGAGATGACTATCTGCTCCTTGCCGGAGGAGCCCACCGCCATGGAAGAAGGTGGCCCTAGTGACCGACGACGGCAGTGCCAAGATCCACCTGACGACGAGCTCCCATCAGGGGCGCCTGCCGGCGTGGAGTACCACGACTTCGGCATCGTCGTCGGCTTGGATCATAGAGGAGGCGGAGAAGGAAAGACACGGGGAGGTTGGAGAGAGGAGGGATGTTCGGTGCTCCGTTCCATAGCGCCAAAGCGCGGCTTAAATAGCCACTACCAGGCCAGGCGGAGGGGCGGTTAGCCCGCTTCAATGCGACGCAGCTACTGGAGTTGGTTCCTCGGGACGCGCCGTCCGCATTGAAGCAGCGTGGCCCAAGAGGTCGCGTATGTCTGCGCCGCTTTTCCTCCGATCAAATCTCGGTTTCAATGACGGCCACTGGATGCTCTGGGCTCGCATGAATGCAGCGCGACAAGCGGCGAGGCGCGTGGGATGAATGGCCCGCGAAGGGCGGATGGAGGATTTTAGTGGGTCCGGACGGTTAGAATCGGCCGAAGTACCGATCTGCACTCCCGCGAACCTTCCCAACGTTTGTCTTTGGCTTGTAGGAAAACTCACGCCAGGATCGTTCTGCGGACCGATACAGAACCGTGTTGTCCGAAAGGTTTGTGGACCGACCTTGGAAATGCGCTAAGCCCCTCGACCTAACCAAACCCCGGCATATGCCGTCCTTTCAAAGGCACAACCAAGTGGATGTCTCATTCATCTCTTGGCACAAGTTCCACAAATTCCCAGTCAAAAAGTTGAGTTCACACTCTTTTTTTTTCTGGAAGTTGAGTTCACACTTGAGCTTTAATAAATACTAGGTGCTGGACTGAAGCATTGTGATTTCCAGTGCGCCAGCCAAATGTTCGTTCCAACTCGCTGCTAACTAACTACTAGGTTTTGCACTGACAAAGGCGCGGAGCTAGCTCACCCCGATTCAGAAAGAATGTTACCTACTGCATGCCAGTTTTTTATTGGGTTGCTTGTCATCCTGATCATGGTGTTCCATGTAAACGGTGGCCTGCTGCTTCCGATGGATTTGATGGAGATCCATCGTGCAGGTTGTCTGTCTAATAACAGTACAGTTATTACCTCTGTATTCCCTTGTTCTCTCGTGCATTTTAATTTGTTCATTCATAGCCTCATAATTTTCCAAATCATAACAGGAGGCGATGCTGCCTCGCCAAGGCTCCTGCGCCCTCCATTCCGCACACACGCCCCGTAGGGATCGGACTGCTCCGTTACCTATAATCAAATCAAGGGACTGCCACCGCGCTGCTGATAGGAAAGGTACTGGCCGGTTCTAGAAGATGGAACGCGCGAATAATGCTCCGAGGCTCTTTTATGTTCATCATTCTACAGGAGCTATATATGTATATATACTTTCTGAAAATGTAATCCGTCCAATCGATTGTATAACTCATAATTTAAGATGATTAGTCTTTGTAGCAATTGCGGATTTGTCCGAGTGTTGTTGGCACAATGGACTGCCATGATGGACCAACAATGGAGTGCCCACAGATTTGATGTCTGCCTATTTTAAAGTTGTCTGCTTGTTTTCGTTGAGTGAGCCACCTACACACCCGCAATTCTGTTGTAGATCGTGATTACCGTTTCCCAGAGTGTAGCAGCTTGTTATTTGTTTTTTGTTTGTTTTTTTTTACAAAAGGAGGATGACCCCCGGCCTCTACATCTGGAAGATGCATGCGGTCATATTATTGATTATTCTCGAGGACTTTCAAATCAGTACAACAATATGCCTGAATCCGCCATCTTGGCAACATCTGCCGCTACTCCTATTCATATGATGACGGGGTGTAAGCTGGATCAAATACCCAGACCTCTCACCTAAGTCTAACAACTAAAACCGGAGACACTGACCGAGCCACATACCCGGTCCGGAGCACAAACCGCTACGACGCACTCACATGTGTCGTCGCCGTCATCTTCCACTGGTCCATCTTCAGATCAAATTGAGGTACCAACCTTGGCAGGTGCCTCCGCCATCGACGCCACCATGACGCCAAACGACGACCTCCACCTACGCGTGTCCATCTCCAAGCAACGGACGGAGATCCATGCGAGGATAAGGCCGCACCACCACCGTCGTCCACCACTCACAAGCGCCACCCAGCCCCAAGGTTCCCAAAGCGGCGCCTTCAAGAAGGGAACGGCGCCGTGAGCGTCGCCGCCGCCCAACAAAGTTAAGGCTTTCGCCCGGGAGACCTAGGGGAAGGGGAAGTGAGGGGATCAGTCCATACCGACGCCTCCAAGCAGGGGGAACGATGCCCTCAGGCGTCGCCGTCGACGCGGCCGGCCATGGCCGATCAGAGATTTCGCTCGAACTAGATCCCAGCCACCAGCAGCGCCTTCTGTACAAAACCGACGACCCAAGGAAACGCGGCCCGACCAGGCTGGCCCGCACGCCGTACAGGGGAGGAGGGGAGGCGCCAGACCGCGCGCACCGGCCACAGCAAAAAGCCGCCGCGCGGACGCCAACGACCACCGGATCCCGCCGCCCGCGCGGTCGAGACGGCAGTTCCACCGCTTGCACAGCTGCTAGCCTGCCGTGCCTCGTCAATGAAGACGCCGCTCCAGATCCGGAGCTCCCCACGCAGAGGCAGGACAGCCTAGGCCCCGCCGCCACCATCCTTGACGCCTCAGGCGGCGGCGAGGAAGGGAGGGGGAGGGGGAGGCAGAGGCGGCTAGGGTTGGGAGGGAGGGAGGGGGATGTGCGTCAGCTTGTTATTTGTTAGCCCATGGTAATACCCAAGACCCTATTTCTAACAAAGTTTCTCTTACCAGCTTTGACCACTTGTTACCATGGAAACGAACGGTCTATCCACGTTAGTCTTACACGTGTCCACGCTCGGCTCGACAGTTTCATCAATGCTGCTTTGGTCGCCCCCTCCAGTAACGGCCTCACTCGATGGTACGCTTCCTGTGAACGACACTGATTCATTTCTGGTTTTAGATCTTGATTTGGTTTAGAGCACTTTAAAAAATTCATATTTGAAATGGCTAAATCTGGAAGCTAAGTACTTGGGAAGTCCATCGTGCTAACTACTTGGGAAGTTCATCACACCTACAAGGCACACAAAGACAAAGAAAACTAATAAAAACTAGAGATGAAAAGGACAAAAACTGAAAATCATGCATATCTATGAACATATAATTGACTCAATAAAACAAGATATGACTTGGCATACAAAAATAATATGCAACAAATAAGCTCTAAGATCATCTACAGTCGGGCCCCTTATACCCGTCTCAAACGCCCGGACAGGCCGTCCGATCAACATCGGTCAGGAAAAATCGACCCAGGCGGACGCCCTAAACGGGCCTCCAACACCCGGACTAACCGGTACCCCTTATATCCAGCCTAAATATGGGACGGATATGGGGAAGCTTGCGTACTGTGACATGCCTATCATGGATGAATTTTTGAAGAAAAGCAAATATTTGCGTAATCATAGCTAGATCATAAAGTGGTTCGAAGAGATAGAGAGGGACATGGACATAGGAAACTAGTAGGAGAGCATAGCCATCTCCAAAAGGTGTTGGCCAGAATCGTCAATAAAGAGGATGTAAATGTGGACGGGAAGTTTCACTTCCATCTAGAGCGAGATGAAGAACGACTTCACCGAGTCGAAGAAATATTGCATTAATCGACAACGAGTGATACAGTGATTCAAAATATCTTGATTCATTGTTCATTTTATAAGTTGCGAATTTTACATATTTATTTGTTGCCCTACATTCTTATATTGTATGTTTGCTTCATTAATAATCTTAATTATTGTAACACTGTTGTAATATGATTGTTTGAATGCAATGGGATGATTGCGTGCAAAATACTGCTGCAGCGCTATTAAATGATGCCATGACAGCAAAAAACGCTGCCACGGCAGCAATGTTTCTATATGTCGACATCACTACCAGTGGCCGGCGGGAACTGCCACTCATAGCATACACAGCCGTGGCGTACAGAGAATATAGTTGTGGCCGGGGATAAGTTCAGCCCGTCACTACTGCGATGTTATGAGTGGTGTGCGGCTTCCTGCCACTGATGCCATAATAGCAGTAGCAGGAGATCAGTGGCGGGCGCCCCTGAGGGCTTGGCCCGCCATTACTAGGTTTTTTGCACCCGCCAGTGCTGGTCATTCCTGCAGTAATGTATGGATTGTGCGCCCTTTCTAGGCGATCGATGGGAGTACTTTATGTTGTAAAACTAGGCAAGATCAAGATTAATTCCAATAAGCAATTCATTACCAGAACACAAACTAGCATACAACAATTAGTAAACTAGATGAACAGCAGAATATGCACATCATCATAGCACATGAAGTAGAAACTACAAAGAGTGACATGAACATATCACAAAGAATGTATTGTTCGTTAGCCGTTGTAGGAGCGACAGTGTTGATGAAGATGTTGGCGACGATCAGTTATTGACGGCGATGAAGACGACGATGAGTTGCACTGCCTAACTTGGACTGTAGACGACCCATGATAAGGAATTTGAGGAGTCACGCATGGCGCTTTCTAAAAATTAATTCGTCCTCTCACGGTGCAGGATCGCAAGGAAAAACGGTTCCGGAGACTGGCTCTCACGCACGCCGATGCACACCGGCATTCGAGATGAGGTAGAGTACGGTGGTGGCGCAAGTTAAAAAAATGAGGCAAAACGCTAGGTGTTTTCGGTGTGTTTTTTGCTGAGGCCGGAATGCGGTATATATAGGAGGACCAGAGGCGGTACCGTGTCACTATCACGATCTCAAACCAACTTAGTTTCTAAGTTGTCTACTTACTCGAAGAAATAATTAACTTGTCTGTCAAAACATAAAAGTAAAAAAACAAGGCAATGGACCGGATTTCGAGGGACCATTCACGCGTAAGTCGCACGTACTCGCTGGCCCCACTACTGGAATTGAGAATTTTGCCGTCTGCCTTGCCTTTGTTGTCTACTAACGCATGGCAAAGGTACTCTTTGCCGTCAGTTGGCACAATGCTGACGGCAAAGAGGTGGCTGATGGCAAAGGTTTTATTTGCCGTCGGCCACCTCTTTGCCGTCTGCTGGTGGACGGCAAAGGAGCCCTATGCGGACGGCAAAGGGTGGGCAGACGGCAAAGCCCCCCCCCAACGGCCGAAACCCCACCCCACCCACCCCGCCCCTTTGCCGTCCGCCACCCTCCCTTTGCATACGGCAAAGGGGGCATGGCCCTAACAGCTCCGGCGCCTCTAACGACTCCCACCCCGCACCCATTCCCTGCCCGCCTATCCCCTCCCTCTCTCTCTCGCCCGCGCCGTCGTCTGCCCACCCCGCCGCCGCCGTAGCTCCCCTCCCCAGCCACCCCGCGCCGCCGCCCTCCCGGCCGCCGCCCCCTCCCACCTTCCTCCCGACCGCTGCCCCCCTCCCATCTCCCTCCCAGCCACCGCCGCCCCCTCCCACCTCCCTCCCGACCCCCCTCCCACCTCCCTTCCGGCCGCCGCCGCCCCCTCCCACCTCCCTCCCGGTCGCCGCCCTAGCCTCACCTCCCCTGTGTCGGCGACCCCGACGCCCTCCCCTCCGGTTAGTATGGTTTTTATAAAAAAATTCCTATTTTTTCTTCTTCTTTTTTGCTAGAAAGTCCGAATAATAAAAAGAAAAAGTAGAAAAGGTAGAAAAAGTAGAAGAAGAATATGTAGTTTAGTGCTAGGTTTAGTTTTTTTCTGTATTTTATGTTAAATTATATAGTTAGTTTATTAGGTAGAAAAAGTAGATAGAAAAGAAAAAAATAGATATATAGAAAAAAAACTTAGAAGAAAATAAGAGAATAATAAACTAGAAGAAAAAAGAAGAAGAAGAAGAAGAAGAAGAAAGAGGAGAGGAGGAGAAAGATAAAAGAAAGAAGAAGAAGAAGAAGAAGAAGAAGAAGAAGAAGAAGAAGAAGAAGAGGAGGAGGAGGAGGAGGAGAAAAAAGACGAATAATAATAATAAGATGATCAAGAAGAAGAAAAAGAAAAATAGGAGAGAGGAGAAGAAGAAAGAAGAGGACCCTGACCCCCGACCACCGGCGCCCGACGCCACCAACCCCCGACCCTCGACCCCCTACCTCCGACGCCACTGACACCCGACTCCCGACCCTCGACACCGGACACCACTGACCCCCGACACCCGACTCTCAACCCCCGACGCCCGACGCCACCAACCCTCAACGCCCGACGCCACCAACCCCCGACCCTCGACCGCCGACCCCCGACGCCACTGACACCCGACTCCCGACCCCCGACCCCCGACCCCCGACGCCCGACACCATTGACCCCCGACCCCCAACTCCCGACGCCCGACACCACTGACCCCCGACCCCCGACCTCCAACCCCCGACTCCCGACCCCCGACCCCGACCCCCAACGCCACTAACCCCCAACCCCGGGCCCCCGACACCTCTTTGGCCTCTTGTTGATCGAAAAGACCCCAACCCCCGACGCTAGTGACCCTCGACCCCCGATGACACTGACCCCCGACCATCGACGCATTTAACCCGACTCCCGACCATCGACACCCGACATCACCGACCCTCGACGGCACTGACTCCGGACGCCACTAAGCCCCGACCCCCGACACCTCTTCTGCCTTCTGTTGAACGAGAAGGTGCTTTTCGGCCTTCTAGAGGCCCACGGGGTCATAACTTTGTAAATTATGAGTTAGGTCACATATTTTCCGATTATGTTAACTATAAAAACATCGTATTTGTGTTGATTGTCTGAATTTCAATGTGCAGTTGTTCGACGACCTCCATGTGCGTTGGACGAGCTCCGCCCTTGCGTTTGTTGGTGAGCACAAATGACTTCTCCTCCTACCCCCTTAATTTGCTCTGTCCCAGTCTTCGTGCCGATGAAACTTGCTAGCTATAGGTTTCTTCAATCATGAGTATGCGTGACCAGTATGCGTCTCCCGTTCGAAAGGGCGACATCTATAAATATGCATTTCTTTGCATATTTATAACCGCCATCCTTTCGAATTGTCCAACATTATCCATGGACAACCCGAGTATGTGTAGATTGGATTTGTTTTCCCGTATGCTGTGCTCCGGATCCGATGCGGAATTTTGTCAGTGCCTCCCCTGTTGTTCTCCGGGTACACATCCTCTCTGCTTATTGCCGAGACGTGTATCAGGAGAACAGCGGGGAGGTGCTGCCGAAATTCCGCGTCGCATCTGGAGAAGAGCATGGGAAAACGAACCCAATCTACACATACTCGGGTGGGATTAGGACCTATCTTTACCTATTAGCGTGTAGGTTGCATAGACGTAATAAAACTGACAAACTTGATTAGCGTATGAATATAGATGATGAATTATATATTTATTTCTTGTGCCCCCATAGGTAGCTAGGCAACATGAGTGATCGCGCTTGGATGTACACTGGTCACCCTAGTCAGAAAGACATGACCCATGAATGGTTAACAAAAACCAGGGGGTTTGTGAGAGCCGCATTTGCAAATGGCCAGCATAAAACATGGTGCCCCTGTCCCAACTGCGACAACTGGAAAAAGCAGACAGAGTTTGAAATGGGTAAACACCTGCAGAAGTGGGGTTTTACGCCTAATTATACGGTGTGGACTTTTCATGGTAAGAATAAGGATAAGAAGGATGAGAAGAAGGAGAAGGAGCTCCTCCTTCTCCTTCTTCTTCCTCCTTCTTCCTCCTTCTCCTTCTCCTTCTTATTTTCTTCTTCTTCTCCTCTTCCTTCTCCTTCTCCTCCTCCTCCTCCTCCTTCTTTTACTTCTTCTTCTCTTTCTCTTCTTCTACGTAGCTTAGACTCATCCAAGAAAGGCTAAATTGGCTAATTATCCATCTAAATGACATAATTAGCTTAGTTAGCTCCAAAATGACCTATTTAATAAAAAATGACCTATACTTAGCTAATTATCCTCGAAATGACATAATTAGCTCCAAAAAGGCATTCTTAGCCAATTTAGCCCGAAGAAGGGGACAAGACAAGAAGAAAGAGGAAAAATGAAAGGAAGGAAGAAGAAGAAGAGGATAAGAAGAAGAAGGAGAGGGAGGAGGATAAGAAGAATGAGAAGAAGGAGGAGAAGAAGGAGAAGGAGTGGCTCCTTCTCCTTCTTCTTCCTCCTTCTTCCTTCTCCTTCTTCTTTTCTTCTTCTTCTCCTCTTCCTTCTCCCTCTCCTCCTCCTCCTCATCCTCCTTCTTTTACTTCTTCTTCTCTTTCTCTTCTTCTACGTAGCTTAGACTCATCCAAGAAAGGCTAAATTGGCTAATTATCCATCTAAATGACATAATTAGCTTAGTTAGCTCCAAAATGACCTATTTAATAAAAAATGACCTATACTTAGCTATTATCCTCGAAATGACATAATTAGCTCCAAAAAGGCATTCTTAGCCAATTTAGCCCGAAAAATGGGACAAGACGAGAAGAAAGAGGAAAAATGAAAGGAAGGAAGGAAGAAGAAGAGGAGAAGAAGAAGAAGGAGAGGGAGGAGGATAAGAAGAAGGAGAAGAAGGAGGAGAAGAAGGAGAAGGAGCTCCTCCTTCTCCTTCTTCTTCCTCCTTCTTCCTCCTTCTCCTTCTCCTTCTTCTTTTCTTCTTCTTCTCCTCTTCCTTCTCCTTCTCCTCCTCCTCCTCCTCCTCCTCCTCCTTCTTTTACTTCTTCTTGTCTTTCTCTTCTTCTACGTAGCTTAGACTCATCCAAGAAAGGCTAAATTGGCTAATTATCCATCTAAATGACATAATTAGCTTAGTTAGCTCCAAAATGACCCTATTTAATAAAAAATGACCTATACTTGGCTAATTATCCTCGAAATGACATAATTAGCTCCAAAAAGGCATTCTTAGCCAATTTAGCCCGAAGAAGGGGACAAGACGAGAAGAAAGAGAAAAAATGAAAGGAAGGAAGAAGAAGAAGAGGAGAAGAAGAAGGAGAGGGAGGAGGATAAGAAGAAGGAGAAGAAGGAGGAGAAGAAGGAGAAGGAGCTCCTCCTTCTCCTTCTTCTTCCTCCTTCTTCCTCCTTCTCCTTCTCCTTCTTCTTCCTCCTTCTTCCTCCTTCTCCTTCTCCTTCTTCTTTTCTTCTTCTTCTCCTCTTCCTTCTCCTTCTCCTCCTCCTCCTCCTCCTCCTACTCCTTCTTTTACTTCTTCTTCTCTTTCTCTTCTTCTACGTAGCTTAGACTGATCCAAGAAAGGCTAAATTGGCTAATTATCCTACGAAATGACATAATTAGCTTAGTTAGCTCCTAAATGGTCTATTTAATAAAACATGACCTATAGTTAGCTAAGTTATCTCCTAAATGACATAATAAGGCTTACGTAGCTGCAACATGACCTATTCCCCCTAACTTAGGTATTAAATGGCCTATAATTAGCCTAGCTAGATCAAAAATGGTTAATAAGCATAGTTTGCTCCGGAATGACCTGTTTTACCCAAGTTAGCTCCGAAACGACCTATAGTTAGCTAGGGTTCCACCTAAATGACATAATTAGCTTAGTTAGCTCCTAAATGGTCTATACTTAGCTAATCTCTCCGAAATAACCTATATATACACTACTTCATCTAGTATTATTCTTCTAACTTTCTTATTTGTCATTTTGCAGATTAACTTCACTTCACGGGAAGCTTGGAAAATATTGATGGAATGCTTGAAGATGATTTCTTGTACCATGGGTTGTATTGAAACTATTGTAGTATATGAATATATGAAACTTTGTATGCATGTGGATGAAACTGGTGTAATATATGGTTTGGTACGGATGCAACTTGAAAGCTGGATATAAGAGGTT
This sequence comes from Hordeum vulgare subsp. vulgare, assembly GCF_904849725.1. Classification (NCBI taxonomy): domain Eukaryota; kingdom Viridiplantae; phylum Streptophyta; class Magnoliopsida; order Poales; family Poaceae; genus Hordeum; species Hordeum vulgare. Next base: position 661,093,038 of record NC_058519.1, on the reverse strand, counting down.
ATTTTAATATGGTTATGAGTACGGAAAGAAATTTATTTATGTCAAATATATATATATATATATATATATATATATATCCTGATTATTGTTAAAAATGTTGGATATAACAAAAAATAAATAAAAAAGGGGCTGGTTCCCCTCTTTGCCGTCTGCCCCCATATGGCAAAGGGGGGAAGGCAGACGGCAAAGGGGGGAATCTGCCCCCTCTCTCTCCCCTCTTTGACGTCTGCCCCACATGGCAAAGGGGGGAAGGCAGACGACAAAGGGCGGAATCTGCCCCCCCCCCCTCTCTCTCCCCTCTTTGCCGTCTGCCCCCACATGGCAAAGGGGGCAAGGCAGACGGCAAAGGGGGAATCTGCCCCCTCTCTCTCCCCTCTTTGTTTTCTGCCCCCACATGGCAAAAGGGGGAAGGCAGACGGCAAAGGGAGGAGGCCTGCCGTTAACACTTAACGGGGACGTTGCAATATGTGTCGTCCCAATTATTTTGCCGTCTGCCCCCTCATGGCAAAGATTCTTTGTCGTCCGCTTTGGGAAAGCAGACGGCAAAGAACCTCTTCATCGGATTTTTTTTACCGTCTACTTTGCCGTCAGCTAACCGATGGCAAAGCCTTTGCCGTCCGTGGTTGCACCCTTTGCCGTCCGCCTTGGCAGACGGCAAATTTCTGAATTTCAGTAGTGCCCGCCCCTTGCCAGCCCTCCTAGGCGAGGCGAGGCGAGTGAGCGCGCGTGTGGTCTTCCCCTTTCTCTTCTCTACACACACTTAGGATGTTGGGAAAACTCACTATATAAAAAGGTCCAACTCTTCCTCAACTAGCGGTATGATACTAAACTTTAGCACCACCGCACCATCACTTGCCATTTTATTCATGGGCTCATTTGAGATTTCAGAATTTATAGATGGGCAAAGTCCATTTATTCTAATAATCCCCCACCAGATCTCAAATACCCATTTATAGACTTGTTTTTCTCACCACTTGTTTAATATACCGGTGTTTTAGCAGAGACTGTTGAGTTAAACTTCCGTCTAGAACTTTAAACTACATCTATCATGTTGGGGAACGTCGCATGGGAAACAAAAAATTTCCTACGCGCACGAAGACCTATCATGGTGATGTCCATCTACGAGAGGGGATGAGTGATCTACGTACCCTTGTAGATCGTACAGCAGAAGCGTTAGTGAACGCGGTTGATGTAGTGGAACGTCCTCACATCCCTCGATCCGCCCCGCGAACAATCCCGCGATCAGTCCCACGATCTAGTACCGACCGGACGGCACCTCCGCGTTCAGCACACGTACAGCTCGACGATGATCTCGGCCTTCTTGATCCAGCAAGAGAGACGGAGAGGTAGAAGAGTTCTCCGGCAGCGTGACGGCGCTCCGGAGGTTGGTGATGACCTTGTCTCAGCAGGGCTTCGCCCGAGCTCCGCAGAAACGCGATCTAGAGGAAAAACCGTGGAGGTATGTGGTCGGACTGCCGTGGGAAAGTCGTCTCAAATCAGCCCTAAAACCTCCGTATATATAGGTGGGAGGGAGGGGACCTTGCCTTGGGGCTCAAGGAGCCCCAAGGGGGTCGGCCGAGTCCAAGGGGGGAGGACTCCCCCCCCCAAACCGAGTTGGACTTGGTTTGGTGGGAGGGAGTCCCCCTTCCTTCCCACCTCCTCCTTTTTTTCTTTTCTCTTGATTTTTTCTTCTTGGCGCATAGAGCCCTTTTGGGTTGTCCCACCAGCCCACTAAGGGCTGGTGTGACACCCTCAAGGCCTATGGGCTTCCCCGGAGTGGGTTGCCCCCCCCCCCCCCCCGGTGAACTCCCGGAACCCATTCGTCATTCCCGGTACATTCCCGGTAACTCCGAAAACCTTCCGGTAATCAAATGAGGTCATCCTATATATCAATCTTCGTTTCCGTACCATTCCGGAAACCCTCGTGACATCCGTGATCTCATCCGGGACCCCGAACAACTTTCGGTAACCAACCATATAACTCAAATACGCATAAAACAACGTCGAACCTTAAGTGTGCAGACCCTGCGGGTTCGAGAACTATGTAGACATGACCCGAGAGACTCCTCGGTCAATATCCAATAGCGGGACCTGGATGCCCATATTGGATCCTTCATATTCTACGAAGATCTTATCGTTTGAACCTCAGTGCCAAGGATTCATATAATCCCGTATGTTACTTGCCCGAGATTCGATCGTCAGTATCCGTATATCTATTTCAATCTCGTTTACCGGCAAGTCTCTTTACTCGTTCCGTAATACAAGATCCCGCAACTTACACTAAGTTACATTGCTTGCAAGGCTTGTGTGTGATGTTGTATTACCGAGTGGGCCCTGAGATACCTCTCCGTTCACACGGAGTGACAAATCCCAGTCTTGATCCATACTAACTCAACTAACACCTTCGGAGATACCTGTAGAGCATCTTTATAGTCACCCAGTTACGTTGCGACGTTTGATACACACAAAGCATTCCTCCGGTGTCAGTGAGTTATATGATCTCATGGTCATAGGAATAAATACTTGACACGCAGAAAACAGTAGCAACAAAATGACACGATCAACATGCTACGTCTATTAGTTTGGGTCTAGTCCATCACGTGATTCTCCTAATGACGTGATCCACTTATCAAGCAACAAAACCTTGTTCATAATCAGAAGACACTGACTATCTTTGATCAACTGGCTAGCCAACTAGAGGCTTGCTAGGGACGGTGTTTTGTCTATGTATCCACACATGTAAATGAGTCTTCATTCAATACAATTATAGCATGGATAATAAACGATTATCTTGATACAGGAATTATAATAATAACTATATTTATTATTGCCTCTAGGGCATAATTCCAACATATCATAACTTGGCAATAGACCAAGCCTTGAGTTGCTAGTTTTGTGTGAATAGATTACACTTAAAGTATTAACAAATACCCGGCTGTCAGTAGGCTACCCCGCAATTTGGAACATGTACGTCGTACACCCTGGTCTCTTCGTGAGATTACTAGAGATCATCCAAGTCTCATAGATTGCGACGTTTATAATCTGAACTCATATAGGTGTGTTCTTTCATGACTGCTTTGTAGAACAACATCTTTGCTATAATAGCCAACAAAATCACATTAAGGCATGTTGCCAACCTGCCTTATAGCACTAAGCCTTACAGCTTTGAGAATTTTGCATCTTCACTTAGAAACGGTCACTTATTACTCTCCTTAACCAGTAGCTTGCTCTTTCTAGGTCCTAATTTACGAGATCTCCAATCACAAAGGTTGGGTCACTACTATGTTGTAACATCTATGGATATCATACCCATCTCCCTCGATGCAATATCTATCACAAAGTGAAGATGCAATATACTATGGTGTGACACCCAGGCTGATCGGTACCCCTTATCCAACCTAAATATGGTGTGGATATGGGGAAGCCCGGACGTGTCTGGGCACGCCCGCCTGACAGGCCCGACCCTCCATGGATCCCACCGCCACGTCAACCCGGCCCACCCGAGTGCGTGTGTGGTCTTTCATTTTCTCTTCTCAACACACACTTAAAATGATGGAGAGAACTTAGTATATAAAAATGTCCAACTCTTTCTTAACTAGCGGTATGATACTAAATTTTAGCACCACCACATCATCACTTGTCATTTTATTCATGAGCCCATTTAAAAATTCAGAATTTATAGATGGACCAAACCCATTTATTCTAACACTTTATTGGATGAATATGGATCATCGAATGCAGAGGAATAATTGTGAGTATGGCTATCCTTCATATCTATCTCCATCTTCATATCTATCTCCATCTTCACTAATTGCAATGACCTACACCATCCTCTTGTATGAATAGTTGGCTAGGACGTCCAGGAGTCTTGACCCGCGTGTCTAGGTCGTCGGCACTTTTTACCGCTTTTGTTTGGATTTCCTGCGTTTCTAGGACTTCGTTCCCCAGTCCGTCTCCTTTCTTTTTATTGTTTATTACTCAATCTGTATGGTATGGCCGATTCTAGTGCGAGACACGTACCACCAGGCCCCATGACGGAAAAAGAGAAGGAATTATGACAGAATAATAGAGATGAAGGAAGACCAAGAATAGCATCCAGTTAGACTAGCCATAGTGGAAAGTAACTAAGTAGTAACATCAACGCCACATAGGTAAAAAATCTGACGTGGCAAGTAATTAATGCGGAGAGAGATGGTGGTAGTAACATAGCTAGTTACCATCACATCACATATTTTAATGCATTATGTGTCTATAACCTAATAAATGCTAATTTGCATGACACCACATGTATGTTACTCCCCACTATGAAGGTAGTAACATAGAGTAGTAACAACATTATGTTACTACTCCTAGTTACTCCCCATTATGAGCAGCCTTAGTTGGGACGTCTACTACTCTTGACCCGCTTGTCTAGGTCGTTAGCACCTTTTCCCTCTCTTTTCTTGGGAGTTCCTGCGTGACTAGCACCTTGTTCCCAACTCTCAAGTCCATTCTGCTTTTCTTATTATTTACTCATTACATATGATCCAGCCGATTATAGCTTGTGACCTCTTTTGTCTATTTCTTCATGAGAGCAAACAAAAGCTCCTTTTACCTATTGAGTAATCATTCGATTAAGTCTTAAATGAGCACCGTTAATGTTTGAGGCAAATGAACACATGTCTGTTCATCGTCTCCAGCCTATATATCCTCATGGAACTCTGGTCAATAAATCAAATTAACCTCAATGAATGCCCGTGCACTTAGAAAAGAGAAGGAACTGAACAAAGGAATGTAGATGGAGGAAGACAAAGAATAAAATCCAATGACAATCTACACCATCATTTTGTATATTCAATAGGCTGCAACGTCGCTATCTTGACCCGCGTGTCTAGGTCGTTGGCACCTTTTCTGACGTGCCTTGGACCTTGTTCCCAGGTCTGTCCCATTCTTTTTATTCTTTACTCACTCTATATCGTCTGGATGATTCTAGCCCGTGACCCCTAGCATCACACCCCTAGACGAAAAAAAAAGAAGGAATTGAAAAGGATGACGACGAATAACATCCAACTACATCATCCCTTTGTAATATCCAAGAAGCTGGGACACTTAGGCTAGTCATAGGGAGTAAGAGCGATAAAGAAAATCTGGATTTGACTTTTGTTTGAATTATTTTTTCAATCTAACCTCTTTACATGACGCCAACGTCTCTGACGTCTGAACGTCTGGGTTGCACGAGAGACGCCAGGGACCATGACGTTTGGGTCCCTGGCGCCTGAGTGTGTGGTTAGGAGGGTCAGACGTCATGGTCCCTAGCGTCTTCCGTGCAACCCAGGCGCCAGGGACGTTGGCATCACGTAAAGAGCTTAGATTTGAAAAAAAAATCAAGCAGAGATCAAATCTGGATTTTCTTTCGAGTTTACGTCAAAACACAAAATTTTCCCAGTAAGAGCAACTCCAACGGGCCGATCCAAACGGACGACGATTTTGTTCATTTTTTGTCTGTTTGGGTCGGCCGCCCGCCCGGGGTCCGCTCTGTTTTATATATGGGTCGGTAGCGCGTCGAACGCGCCGACCCATATGTGCCGTCATAGCCGGCTGGCCGCCCTATTTTACATGATTTTCATAGTTTGAATCAAATAACATAATTTGGACCGAATAAAATAACATAGTTATTACAAGCCGAATAAAAATAAAAAAAAGTCTCACATAGTTTTGCAAACGAATAAAAGAAGATAAATCTATTGGTTGCCAACAAGAGCCAACATATGCTCAACCAAATCATTTTACATTTGCACGTGAGTTTTTCAATCACGCATGTCTTGATAAAATTGTGTGAACTATTCAAACGTTGCCGCTCCTCCATGCTCAGGCACAACATTCTCACCCTGAAACTAAAATCCTTGATCATACAGACGTTCCGGGCGCTCGTCTTCTACGATCATATTATGCATGATCACACAAGTAGTCATCACCTCCCACGGTTTCTGCGTGCTCCAGGTATTAGCAGGATATCGAACGATGCCCCATCGAGATTGCAAAATACCAAAGGCACGCTCGACATCCTTCCTAGCAAGGATGACCTCATTTGATTACCGAAAGGTTTTCGGAATTACCGGAAATGTACCGGGAATGACGAATGGGTTCCGGATGTTCACCGGGGGGGGGGGGGGGGCAGCCCACCCCGGGGAAGCCCATAGTCCTTAGTGGTGCTGCACCAGCCCTTAGTGGGCTGGTGGGCAAGCCCAGAGAGGCCCCTGCGCAGGGAGATAAGAAAATCAAAGAGAAAGAAAAAAAGGGGAAGTGGGAAGGAGGGAAGGACTCCACCTTCCAATCCTAGTTGGACTAGGATTGGAGGAGGACTCCTCCTCTCCCCCCCCCCCTTCGGCCGAACCCCTTGGGGCTCCTTGAGTCCCAAGGCAAGGCCCCTCCCTTCCCACCTATATATACGGAAGTTTTAGGGCTGATTTGAGATAACTTTTCCACGGCAGCCCGACCACATACCTTTACGATTTTTCCTCTAGATCGCGTTTCTATGGAGCTCGGGCGGAGCCCTGCTGAGATTAGATCACCACCAACCTACGGAGCACCGTCACGCTGCCGGAGAACTCATTTACCTCTCCGTCTCTCTTGCTGGATCAAGAAGGCCGAGATCATCGTCGAGCTGTACGTATGCTGAACGCGGAGGTGCCGTCCGTTTGGCACTAGATCGGAGCGGATCGTGGGACGGATCGCGGGACGGTTCGCGGGGCGGATCGAGGGAAGTGAGGACGTTCCACTACATCAACCGCGTTTATTAACGCTTCTGCTGTGCGATCTACAAGGGTACGTAGATCTGAAATCCCCCTCGTAGATGGACATCACCATGATAGGTCTTCGTGCGCGTAGGAAAATTTTTGTTTCTCATGCGACGTTCCCCAACAGAGGAGAGTTCCCCCTCCGTTCCATGGCCTCCATGGTGGCGGAGGGGAGGGAGCCCCTCCGAGATTGGATCTCCCTCTTCGTTCTCTTATATTTTGCATTCTCTCTCCTGTTTTCTGGCCGAAATCTGTTTCTTATATTCCCAGATATTCATAACTCCGATCATTCTGAAATTTTGAGATGATTTTTATCAAAAATTAACTTCCTTGCGCCCGAAGTACAGCTCCAACCGACGTACGAGGTGAGCACAACCAACCAGGGCACACCTAGGCCCTAGGCCGCATCTGTGCTCTTTGTGAGACTCCATTTGCGTTCATTCCACTTTCCAAAATTCACAAATATTTTAAAATAATTCTCCGTAAATTTTTATAGCATTTGGACTTTTTATGATATGGAATTTCTACGAAACAAAAAACACACGAAAAAACACGATCTGACACTAGTCACTGGATCAATAGATTAGTCCAATAAATCATGTAAATTGTTGCCAAAAGTATATTGAAAGTTGTATAATATTTGAATGAAACAATCAAAAAATTATAGATACGACGGAGACGTATCACGGCACAACATAATAATCAACTTCTACATATTAAGTGAAGCTCAAAATGCAACGAGTTGCATATTGACGAAACCCTATATTTGAATTATTTAGTTCACTCCTCTTTAGGTATACGACAATGTTAAATGTTGTTAAACATGGAAAAAGTTGAAGCATAAATAAATTACACTATCTAGGCATTTTAAATAAGGTCGAAAACAACTTATAGTATTTCCGAAGCCACCCCACATGTTAATTTAGAAATTGGTCCATATGTGATCTAAACATGTCTTATATTTATTAAACAGAATATTAAAATGCACCATTTTATTTTACATGTCATGGATGCAGCAAGATATTATGGAACTACATGAATTCTAGGCAGGTTTAAATGAGGCCGGAACAAAGAATTACAATTTCAGAAAATCCCCATATCTAAATTAAGATTTCGGTACAGTTTTGCTCATGACACAATTTAAAAAAAATAAACAGCAAAATAAATGCCACCATCTGATTCTGCACATTGTTCTAGTCAAGTTACATATGTGGATCATATGAAATGGAGTTATGATCGAAAGTGCTATTATGAGCTCGAGCTCAAATGTTCTTGGATGAACAGTAAAATTCGAAAAAATAATAAAATGTTTAAAAAATTATAACATTTTGTGGCAAGAAACATTGATGTTTTTCCTACGTGCATGCAAAAATTCATAACGGAATCACATTCTTGGAGCTGTAGAGAAAAAACAAAATTAATGCTCCAAAATGCTTCCAAAAACACTATTTTTAAGCATTGGTTTTGTTTTTTTGCCCACCCCTCCACAAATGTGATTTTATCATGAAATTTTGTACGCATGTAGAAAAAATGTCAATGTTTCATTCTTCGAAATTTCAGATTTTTCTTTTTGTTTTTTACTATATTTACCCTTTTACTGTTCATCCAGGAGTATGTGAGCTCGAGCTCGTATACTGCATGTTCATGGTTATGTAATTATGAAAGATATTGTTTTAACATGGAATTTAAGTAAATTAAATTAAACAAGAAGTTAAATATTTTAAACATGATTGAAAGTTATATATTATTAATCTACACAAAATTGTAAACATTTTACATATTTACATCATTTTAATCCGATGCACCGTTCATGTGTTATTTAATGCATGATCTAGAGTCGAGCTGGGTTTGGGGGCATCACCTCATGGGCTTGGGCCCATGAAGCAGACGAGGCCGGGGAGGCGGGCCATCGGGTGCTGACGGGGAGGCGTGGCTGGGCCATGGCACGCCTAGCATCGTGTGCGGGTCAAGCTGGCCGCCGCTAGCGCGGCCCACGTGCGACGACCAAGCGAGGAGGCGCGAGCGAGCGGCTCGTCTGGTCAACGCGGGCGGGCAGCGCTCAATGCAGACGCACATGGCAGTTGACGATGAGGGCGACGACACTCGCGGGATCCCGTCGACGCGAGTACGGAGGCGGCCGGGGACGGCGAGGCCAGGAACGGGCGCGGGGCCGACCTATGAGGGCAGCCGACGGCGTGGCGAGGCGAAGGCGGCTATCTTGGGCGCCATGGCAGTCCTATGAGGGGACAGAGGCTGGCGGAAAGGTTAGGGAGAGCCGGAGAGGGAGAGAAGCAGGTGGAGGAAGGAAAGGTGGGGGATATGCGGAGCGTCGCCTGGATGCTGGTCACCGGCAGCGACTCCGGTCACTAGAGCGGCAAGGCACTATCGGCGGCGCTTGATCGAGGGGCTCCTCGCCTCGAGCGACAACGGGAGCGGGGAGCTCCATCCGTGGAGCGATGGAGGCTTTGGCCATGGGCTATGGCGGCGCCAATTGGCTGTGGTGGAGAGGTCTATAGAGGCTAGGGGTAGCTGATTTAGTCCGTTTTCGGACCGTTTGATCTCGACCGGACAGTCCGGAAGTGGTGGGGCTAGCTGGGTTATAGTTGTGTTGTGTAGGTTGGTTGGACTGAGAAGAGAGAAAAGTTAGTGGCCCGGTAAAGAGGGTTTTTTTAACCGCGAAAATGTTTAGTAATTAAACAAATGGCGGTGTCACTACAGTTGTCCGTTGGGTAATCAAACGATATCCGAATGCAACGAAATTTGGCATGCCCATGCCGTCTACCTACACTATATTAAGACCGCATGCCAACTTTCGACCCGATCTGAAAAAGTTTTATATAAATTTTTAAAAACAATAGTTGTTGTTGGATTCGAAATTCTGAATGACAAAAATGGAGAGAACCCGCAACTAATAACGGATGCAAGTTTTGAAAAATGACGACAGCGCATGATGCGACGATGAATTCCAACAATCAAATAAATCAAATGACGACAATGAAATAAAAGAAAAATCTTCTCGAGCGTCCGATCCGGGCTCTTACAGGTAAGAGGACCTGAAAAAAGAACAAGAAGAAAGATGGTTGATTTACTTGTGGTTCGAGGGAACATTGGGACAATAATGTGGCGAACAAGTTCAAGAAGCCACCAAGTCTGTTAACATGATGGTGAGCAACAATGAAAATGGTAATGTCGATATGGTAATTAAATTATTTATTATATTTTTAGTTTGTTAATATACTAATAGGTGGGTTTACATAATTGGAAATATTCATGTGTGTGTGCTATTTCATTGTTATCTTCTTACCAGGTAACATGCCAGTGGGTTGTATTAATTGGGTACAGCAAGAGTGCTTTTGTTCATGATGTTGACATGGTTGATCTAAAATTTACTTCAGGAACAATCGTGCAGCTGAAGAAAAATGCCGCATGTCCCCTCCATCAAGGAAATCTTGTTAGTGGCTCCCTTCTTAATAAGGAAGGGTTTATGTTGGTCTTGGAGTCTAATAAAGTACTTGTTAAGAAATACGGAACATTTATTGGAAAAAAAATTGGGAGTTTTTTTCACCTTTTCCTCATGGTTTTTTATAATAAAGTTATGAACAATATTCATTTAATTGTTAATCAATCTAAATTTTTACATTCATGTCTTTGTCACATTATCTTTGGTGTTATGAATTGACTACCAAAGTATGATTTACTCCCGAATTTCACTTTAGTCAAAGGTTCTAAGTGTCGTTCGTGTGTGCAAGAAAAGCAACCTCGCAAGTCCAACAAGGTTGTTGATGAAAGACACTTGGCACCACTAGAACTCATACAATCCGATCTTTATGAGATGAATTATGTGTTCACTAAAGATGGAAAGAAATACGTTATAACATTAATAGATGATTCCACTAGATATTGTGTATATATTGAATACTAAAGATGAGGCTCTAGATTACTTTGAAAGTATAAGGCAGAAGTTGACAATTAACTTGAAAAAAAGATTAAATGAGTCCAATTGGATCATGGTTGAGAGTACATACCTGATGAGTTTGATTATTTGTGTGTGGAACATGTTATTATTAATGAGAGCATGCCTCCCTATTGATGGCAACCAAATGGTGTTGCCTAACAAAAAGCATGTACTTTAATAGATTTTGTTAACGCCATGTTAGATGCATCGAGTTTATCCAAGGCATACTGGGTCAGGCAATATTGACATCATGTCATCCCCTGAATAAATTTCTGACAAAAGATAATGAAAGCACTCCCTATGAGCAATGGGAGAAGAGAAGAACGACACTCTCATACTTACCTACTTGGTGTTGTTCGGCAAAAGTCAATGTGTCGATCTTCAAAAAGTGCAAGATTGGACCAAATACCATGGACCGCATTAATTTGGGCTACGATAAGAATAGAGTTGGCCATAGATTTCTAGTAGTGAAATCTTACGCGAATGTTGGTAGAATTATGGAGTCTAGGAATACTACATTCTTTGAGTATATTTTTTCTCTAACGGATATGCAAAGCATTTATAGACAAGAATCTGAGTTGACTCATGAGTCTATCTTCACAATAGAATATTATGAAGCTAACCCATAATGAAAATCATGAGGAGTATAACAAGGAAACCCTTTGTAGGGGCAAGGAATAGAGGACTATGAACTCCTTTGATGATGATTTCCTGGTGTACCTCCAGATGGTAACCCACATCTGTTTCAGAAGCTTATGGATCTCCAGATGATAACTACGTTCACCATCGCTGGACAACATTGGAGCTGATGAGCAGTTGACATCGGACCAAGCAAGCAGCGGCGATAGGACCTTACTCACCTTTTCTGCACCCGGTTCAACTAGGATGAGTAGAGAACTACCATGGCTTCCATGCAGAGCTGAGTAAGCAAGCTTCAGGTTGGAGCCTTTAAATTGCTTGGACATCTCCTTCATTCTCAACATGAGAGATGAAAAGGAATGTTAGCCTTACCGCCAGCACATACATGGATCGATGCTTAGGATCTTAGGTCGACCCATACCGAGGAATTTGTAGTCTCACTGAAGTAGCACATCTATTAACATCTGAGAGTAGTAGTCGATTATAACAGTGTCATCTTTAACTGCTTGTTAACAGTTTGCAACATCGCGGGAAGTGATCAGTGGCTTGGTGTTGTCTACTCATAGTGTCAAAAACGTCTTACATTATGATACGAAGGGAGTAGTTGAGTACAGATATGCAGACGACCTCAGAGTTGCCATATATGACACCTATATATGTCCTGTGAACAGTCACCTTGTGAAACAAAATTATTGAGGGCATCCAAAAACAGTGGATTTAATGCTTAGAGATCTGATACAACCAAACATAAATAGTAATGCCCAGAGTTGGTCAGTGGCAACAAGTAAATATTGGATACAGAACAAAGAAAGTTTTATGTGCCACAGAGGGGCACCAAGTACATTTTGTTGATCATAAGGAAATAGATAGTCTGTGCCTTGTTAGCCTAGCCTAGATGCATCAGTTGATGGATACCGACCAATAAGATGGCACTTATTCAGCTAGGCCGAACTCATAGTATATTGGTGCCGATCAGCTCCTTGGCTCTGGCCACCATGGCCGCAAGAGTTTCGGCCTCCTCTGAACACATCAGACCCATGTATTGTTCCATCTTTGACAACACTTCCACCAACCTATGTTGCCTGAAGATGAGTGCGTAGCGTGGGCAATATTCCATGATGGTTACTGTGAGATGAACTAATAGTCTTCTTATATGTGGGGGTTCATCAGGACTTGGTTTCTTGCGGATTTTGAGTTGATCCACAAGTTTGTTGACAAAGGCATCTTCATCTGCAAATGAATCCAAAACAGGGCCAATGCGTTCAGACATGATACTACATATTTGTGAAGCCAGGCCAATTAGAGCCTCCATCTGCTTGCCCTCTGCATCATTTATTCTTCCAAAGACCTGCATTTATGGTGCATCAAGAATGTCAGGTCATGTGGAACTTCATGGTTATTTATCAACGGCAATGAAGCCTATTAAAAACACATAAGCAACAACCATCTATATAGGTTTTGCTAGTGATTCGATATTCAATTGTTGTACACACTAAATAGCCATTAGGAGTTGCCCAATTTAGGAGGCAAAAAGGAAAATTACAGTTTTTTTTTTTTGCTTGGTAGTCTCTTTGTTCTGATCATCCAAGTGCCTGCTAGCCATCATTTTGGTATGGGTTTCATTTTAATTGGACATTTCAGTCCAAATGTAGCTACAAATATTTATACAAATATGATGATCATAAGAAATTCAGAATGATGTCATGCAAAAAACATTTCAAAATTAAAAGCAAAACATGTGATGTAACGTAAAAACAATTCAGAAGACTTACCACTGTCAGAGTAGACAAAAGATGATCGTGTGAATCATGATGGCTCTGCACTAATTGCTTGGAGTGGTCACACAAGCTCTGGAGTATACTCGCCGCTATGTGCACGTGTGCACCGCTCTTAATCTTGTTGGCGAGATCCCCGATAACCTCATAATTTGTTTTTTCCAACATAGCAGAGCAGTTGTCAGGGCTCTCCCTTGCGAGCATCGCAAGTGCTTCCCCGGCCTCTACTCGCAGTGGTCTTGACAATTCATCTTCCCCAATAAACTCCTCCACAAGCTTGTCAATGATAACTTGGATTGTCCCGAACTTCTTCCTTGTTTTCTTGTCAGTGGCGAGCTTGGCAATGATATCCATTGCAAGCTTCGAATGGTCTGGGTAGCTGGAGCTTCCCTCTAGCTCCAAGATCTCGACGAGGTTACCGATCAGGAAGGGATTATCATAAAGCTCATGCTGTAGTGTTATACCAATTTCCTGGTTGACGCTGACAAGTTTGGCAACTAATTTTAGTGACGAAGTGATAATATTTTCGTGCTGTGCTCTCATTGTGCCAGGAGTGCAGCTGATGGACCCTATGATCTTTGGGAAGAGATCTACGGCTCTGCAGATTTTTGCGCGATTGTAGAGGTCATTAGCAAGCCCTTCAAGGATTTGCATGCCCAGTGCAGGGAGTGAGCCCTCATTCTTCAAGTCCTCTTGAGGAATTGACAATATTTCCTCGATGTGCAGCAAAAATTTGTGCATCCTTTCCAATAGAGAGCACCTTTCACTATTATTGCGTGTTGCCAGGGTTGAAGAGCCTTGCATTGGCGGCACATTCCCTAACTCGATGTCCGAAGGTGTACGTTGTCTATCAACAACGTCCGTTTCGTTACCTTGATAGCCATTCGCAATCTGGGCTGCTGAAATCTCCTGCTGGTCATGGACATCCAGAAGTGAAGATACCATCTGTATGGTTCCAGGTATACTGACAATCCGTAGATACGGGGCAAGATGAGTGGTGACCTTTGATGCGAATAGCCTGATATCTGCATCTTCTCTGGCTGTCCAGCCCAGCATACTGATTAAGGTGGTCACTGCCTTGGTGGAGGTGGTGATTGGCGAGATGAACTCTGTGTTGCACTTGCAGCAAGTCTTGTCCCGCCGCTGCAGAAAGTAGTCCAAGATTCGGACGGCGGCAAGCTTTTTGTCCCGTGAAGTGTCGCGGTTCAGGGAGTCGACAGCAAAGTTGACAAGGCTCATCTTCTTTGTACTGCCAACCAGGTTTTCTTGCAAGAAGGTGTCATAAGCTTGTTCGTAGTAAAGGTCGATAGATTCCATCCCCGACTTATCTACCAGTCCACAGCTAACGGCCAGTGATCTCCGAAACAAGGCGGAGTATGGCTCTATTATGCACGCCGCCATATATAATACCCCTTGGGACAACACCATTATGTACAATATTTCCACCGCTGACTTGATATTTTTGTTTTCCGTGTTGTGAACTTCAATTTGACGGTGCAAGGCCGCAGACGGGACCAAGATTCGCAACAGAGCCATTGGTGTTTGTAGGTTTCCCACCGATGGAACTAGCAGTACCAACAAGCCAATAGGCTCAAGCCAGTCCCTCAGTCCCCACATTACTACAACAAGCAATATGGCACGAAATATTAGTGCTGCTACTTTAACCCCTCTATGAAATGGACAGACATTTCCTGGAGATCCAAACCTCGCTAAAATGTAGATGGTGAACCATAGAGGAATAAGTGAGTAATCCATCTTCCTAAAGCAGCAGAAATTTTCTAAATAGTGGACTCCAAACCCAGCTAGTAGGAGCGCAGCTGCAGGACTAAACTGCAATACTATGTGGCTTTCCTTCCTGCTCATGTATCCAACTAATGTGTAAAACCCCAACATGTGTACTATCGCCAGTAACACAATGATAGTAAAGGCACTAGCAATACTATCCTTGTCCCATGGATATTCCAAGCGATAGTTAATGATATAAATAGTTGGGACCATCCACACACAAACCGTCAGTATCAGTGCATTCACATAATACAGAGGTCCGCTTCTAGTGCCTCGCTCCACCCGGTTGAGTTTGAAGCCTCCGGTAGTCTTGAATAAAAACCGGTCATCGGATCTACTTTGCCGGCTAAACTCCCTGCATATATAAGCCCAATGAACATGTCAAACATGAGTAGTAAACCATGTACAAATACTGAAACACGGGTATCTCAACATGGAAGGAAACATGGACATAGTTATACCATGTGTCAAGCATACGGAGGCTTTGAAAAAAAAGTGACTGAATGGTGTTGTTAAAACCGAATAACTCATCTAGACCCGATATCTTGAACAAAATCGGAGAGTGATGGGAGTTAACGGACAAAAAAAGAGTCAACTAGACGCGGACCTACATCCCATATATGTAGCTTTCCTCAGAAATTCATCTTTTTTATAGAGAAGATGGACAAAAAAAAAAGCAATGACAATTAGGACCCATTTGGAGTGGTGACTTTTTTTATACTTCCTAATAGTTTACATTTGCAAGTTACTGATCACTTTCAAAACTTCCTCCAGATGTCTCTACTAAGGGCATCTACAACCCCTTTAATTCACATCACCCGCTCAGTGTCGGAACTTGTCCTTATAAGCCTTCGTTTGTGCATACATCCATCCATGTCCATCTTTTTTTATACAATTATCCTATCACATGCATATGATTGATGAAGATGGAGAGATAGAGAGAGAAAAACAAGAATAAAAAAGATAAAAAAATGGTCCGGGGTGGACCGCATCCTATAGGGCGGACTGACCGGATGTGTCCTCGAACCCTCGTAAATGCCGCATACATGATGAGGATTTCGCACAACCAAGATATATGCTGATAAAGTTGAGGGTCTGGTTGGATCATATTATTTCTTCTCTATCCTTACTAGTTCGAAAAAGCCTGGTAACGACACATTTGGAAAACATTGTTACAAGTGTGGATGTCCGACGCCGATAATATAACGTCAATGGCAAGATGATACTACCGGCGACCCTAAACGTTACTCGTATATGTGCCATCATTGAAATACAAAAAATCAGTACACCCAGGTGATGTGATGTGGTAGTACTAGTCATTCCCCATTTTTCTGGGACTGGCTTTGAGTTGCGGGTCTCTATCATCACTAAACCTCTATTGTCAGATAAGCCCTACCGTAATGAAAAAATAAATTAACAAAACCTTATTTATATTAATAACGAACTAGTTGGCATCCATATAATACACTGATGTGAAATACTTCTCAATCGCAAAATAAAATCTTACAACTAATTCGTCCGACATATTCCTTGCCGCCGGCCTGCCTAGGGCGTCGTTGTCCAACATGTCGATGATGGCCTCGTGGCCGTAGCCGCATACGACACCTTTCACGATGTCGAACGGAGAAGTAGCCGATGCAGGAAGCGGCCGGGTCAGCTCCTACAAGAGCTCCCCCCACTCGCTGGGAGGAAGCGACCTAAATACGTCGCGAACCTTAAGGAGCGTGTTCACCATCCACAACTCCTCTGTGGATGGAACAATGGGCAGATTCGGAGCCGTAACCGGGGGAGACCGCATCTCCTCCCTCTTATCATCGCCTGCGCTCCAGCACAAAATCCTCGTTCGTAGTTCACATCCCTCATAGTCGTACCACCACCTCCCCTTCCCACCCAATCATCGCTTGCCGCTGCACGTGCGCTAGTAACCTAGCCATGCCCCCTCATGGGCGCGCCCAAAAATACCCCAAACATGAGTACACGTGGTTTGAGGCGTGGTGAGCTATAATTGATATGGACAACGAGAAGTCGTTGTTGACTATGCTCGAGTGGGACCTGTGCAATGACGAGCAAGACGGGCTGCTTCCCTATGAGATGTCAAAGCATGTATGTCGTCGACAAAGCACAAGTAGAGATGGCATACGCCGGTTTTGGATACGGGTGGAGCCACCCCATATCCTCACCCGTCGCCACAAACCTTACCCATCATCGATAGTCATACCCATCGATGGGTACAATTTTTTCCATACCCGTCAACCATCTAGGTAAATGGGTACCACTGGATAAAATTATCCAGATTTGCAACACATTAATTTTGAGTATTTTATTAGTTAGCTGCTACTCCATCCGTTCCTAAATATACCTTTTTAAAGATTTTATCAGAAGACTATATATAGAGCAAAATAAGTGAATCTGTGCTCTAAAATATGTCTACATACGGGGCATCCGTATATAGTCTTTTATTGAAACATTTGGAAATACTTATATTTGCAAATGGAGGAAGTAGTATGGTTTGTTTCTTAGCCGCGCCTCTTAGTTCCATTTGGGCGTAGGTGACGGGACGGGGACGTTTGTTTTCTGGGTGTATATGCACCCTATATGCAGAAAATATATAGTAATTTAACAAAAGTCAAAAAAACTGAAAATATTTTTGAAATAAATTTAACCTTTCATTATACTTGTAAGAGAAAATCCACAAAAAGAAAATTAAATGTTGATGCATTTTTAAAAGAGACAATTTTTTGGTCAAAATAGTGTGAATAGTGACCTATAATCGTAAATAAATTTTGTCTTTTTTGCCCAGAAGTCAATGTTGTTTTTTTTCGTGATTTTTTTATACTGGTGCAAAACAAAGTCAACTTTAATCAAAAATATTTTTGAACTATTTTGACTTTTTATTTAATAAGTAAAAAATAATCTCATATGGAGTGCATACACATCCAGGAATCAAAGTGTATTTCCCGTAGGTGACGTTGCTATTGAACAAATTACTTATGTACTGAAAATAAAACTATATATGTATAATTAATTAATCTACCTAATAATTATTTCCTTCGCAAGTGTGCTTCCTCCTTTCAATGCAGTGTAGAATGATCAAATATTTGCTTTCTACACTGAGAAAGCAGTATGTGTAGTTTCTCATTTTAGTACCACACATGCAGGTTAGCATTTCAAGACGTCGCTGCTACTTTGACGAAAATGGTGCCGCGCTGCTGACTAACTATTCCTATAAAGGTTTTCTTTCTAGTTCTTGTCCGGGCAGTGAACGGGTTGTCCCTCCCGAACGTACAAGGAGGATATGAGAGAACCATCCGTAGATGCTCCAAGTGCCTCTTTGATTCGCAGGAATTGCAATACACACGAATAGCCACATGATTAAGAGTGACACGTCCAATTAAATCCTATAGGATTAATAAACCACATGATTAGGAGTAGTGAGTGTTTGATGCCTCAAGAGAAACAAATAAACTAGTAGAAAGATAATTGAGCAATTTTCTGCCAAAACATATGCAACGTAATAGAAACCATATGAGTTTCCTTTGAATCAAAGGTCAAAGGAGTCCTAAATTTGTAGGACCAAGACAATAGCCAACATCAACCAAAGAAATCGAGACATGTGTGTACTATATAGCACTACCAAAAAAGCCCGTGTGTTGCAATGGGGGAGAAAATAACACACTGTCTTAACACAATAACCATGACGCAATACCCTAATAGGTCCACGTACTTTATTTTTTGAGGGCATCACATTTATGTTACCGATGATGGCCTCAATGCTCACGTCTCTCTCTCTCTCCCTCCCTCTCTCCCTCCCTCTCTCCCTCTCTCCCTCTCTCTCTCCCTCTCTCTCGCTCGCTCTCTCTCTCTCTCGCTCTCTCTCTCTCGCCCTCTCTCTCTCGCCCTCTCTCCCTCTCCCTCTCTCTCTCTCTCTCTCTCCCTCTCTCTCTCTCTCTCTCTCTCTCTCCCTCTTTCTCCCTCTCTCTCACTCTATCTCTCTCTCTCTCCCTCTCTCTCACTCTCTCTCTCTCTCTCTCTCTCTCTCTCATGCACACACTCGCTGGAGATAACATAAGAAATATGTTGTTTTTCCCCGAGAGGTTTGTCAAAGGTTTGCATGCATGGTTATCGATGTTTTCTTTCCTCTCATATGGTTTTAATTGGTGTTTATTTATAATTCGTATCAGCGTCGGAGAGAAAGAAAAACGGAATGTGCATTATAGATTAAGTTTGCACCAAAAAATAATACTTTAAACATAGTTAACAGATAAAAGTAATATCATATTGAGATTATATACTTTCTTCTAATCAAATTTCATATATAAAATGTTAAAATTAGAGTTATGGTTTAAAAGGTATGGGTAATTTTGTATTAGATGAACTACAGATTGATTAACCGAAAAGTCAGGTTTTCTTTTGTTAAAACAAAATAAACGTATCGGCTGATTTTAATATGGACGGCGGGTTGATTACCTGAAACGTCAGGAGTTTTCCTAAAAAATGCAAAAAAGTTCGGTTGTTACTTACGAAGGGACTGCAGGTTAATGACTGAAAAAGGCAGGGACTTTTCTATAAAAATGCTGACGACGCACAATCAGAAATAGTGCATACTTTATTATTCGGTAAATATTATGTAGCACCACTCCACTAGTAGTAGACTGGTCAAGGATATATGACTTCCTGGTAAAGGAATAAACATAATGCCAGGAGCTTCGAGGGCCTATTGACTGGGCTAAACTGGACTGGGTCTATAAAAGAAATATCATGATTGTGGGACTATAAAAGAAATATCATGATTGTAATCGGCTGCTAAAGAGCTAAATATTTTCTATGCATAGCTCTCATGCCAGCATTATTCATGATAAAAATTTGCACACATGTATACTAAAACTCTGGTTTATATGTATTTAAAAAAACTTTGAAAACATAAGATTAAATTCGGAAAAAAATTCAAAATTCGGTCTCCATGGAGCTCGACTTGCATTTAGCATTTTCGGCACATAGTGTGTATTATATGTTAGTATCTTAGATAAATTGGTTTATTACTTTGCATAACTAATACTAGCACCACATTATATTTAGTAGTGATGTAATATGAATCTTGTACCCATCTCTTTCCTCATTTTTTAATATGACACATCATCAATTTGCATGGTGACATTACATTGGTTTGCATGATAGTACGCTCATACCCGTATATACGAGATCTAAGGTAACAAGGGGTGTCTTCTCTCTCACCAATAGGTGGGCATGCTTAATCTTGCTTTGCACGCGTCTGGTTCGAGAAAGGGCCACTAAATTATAAGCACTATATTAATTGTGTATGTGCAATCTATGTTAATATAAAGTAAGATATTAATTGTATTACACATCAATATTAGGCAATATACAAATTGCATGTTAGTATTAGCTAAGATATAATTACTTGGTTAATGTTAATATTGATATTAGGCATAATAGCAGTTAGTGGAGGGTGTTAAGCATGATTAGTGCTAAACTCCAGAGCGACGAAGACCCCTGGATAGATGCCGTTGAGTAGGTGAGATTTGCTATATTTGCGCAACTCACATCTTTTCATAAATTCTAAATACATGGAAAGGCTCAGGTTCCTCTTCGTGACTTTGGGAAGGTCTAGCCTCATATTTTAAAACTGAGGAGCATCAGTTAACTCTACCAAGAGGCGGCGACAGGGAGGGAGGGCGGGGGGAGGAAGGGTGTCAGGGCCTAGTCGAGCGGTACCGCCCCGGCTGCTGCTCGGGGCAACACGGGGGGCACAATGAGGGGGAGAGGATGGGGAAGGGAAGGGGATGGGAGGGGCTGGCAGCGACGGGCGGGCTCCAGCTGCGGCGGCGCCTGCGTCGGGGAGCCGGCGGTGACGGATAGAACCCTCAAAAGGTGAGTATAAAGGAGGCCGGTACGTACTGTCAAAAAGTATAAAAGGACAATTTAGTTAACACGAAATTGGAAGGCGTACATACCTGAAAGCCTCCAAGAACACTATAACAGTGGTGATCCAGAAATCCATGCCCAGGAATTCTGAGAAGCCGCCGAGCACGACCACCGTCCCCCAGATGAATGCTAGGGTGCCGAGGCCGTTGCCTACCCTCTCAAGCAACGCAATGTAGCGGGCAAAGTAGTTCAGCCATTTCTCAGCTTCCATCCTCTCCTCCCAAATCTCTTGTTGTCTACCGCTGAGCTCCGCTCTTGGAGGCAAAGCCTTAACGCAGATATTGGTGTGATCTAGTTTGGTCTTGCCCACATTCCTCCGACATGGGTTATATGTATGTCGTCTTTCGACCATCTCCTTTCTCTCTCTTCCAAAAGCTGTGACCAGGACTAATGTAACCATAAGATACTAAATAACGTTGTTATAACTTTATGCAAAGTACATTAGACAGGAGAATATGCAGCAGCAACACAACCTTGTTTCGCGGAGGTACCCTCACTCTGGTGTTTCCGCTGGCCGGCGGCTAGCCACACACGCTTTTCTTCGGACGCGTAACCCAATGTTCACACTGCCACGTTATGTTTTTGTAGGCACGTACTTCCTCCGTCTTACTATGTAAGACATGCGCGTCATTCTAGTTTGATAATTTAGCTAGCTAAATATGTACTCCCTCCGTCCCAAAATAAGTGTCTTAAGCTTAGTACAATTTTGTATAAGAGCTAGTACAAAGTTGAGACAGTTATTTTGGGACGGAGGGAGTATTATATTTAACGAATAATATATTTGAAAATTACATCCGCTTAAGAAATTTGATGATATATTTTTGATGACATACAACTCATATTTAGGTAGTCAAATCAATGATCTAAAACAACGTGCATGTCCTATATACCGAGACGGAGGGAGTACCTTAATTCCTGTCTTTTTCATTCAAAAGCTGTTGTTATAGTACTAGTGTAAGAGCATCTACAGTATCACTTAAGAGCGCGTCGGATCGATGTATGCCCCACACCCGGTCAGTAACTTGGTTAAGATTTAAGGTCTTAGATGTTAGTCTTGGCTCCGAGGTTTTGGAGCCCTAACCCCTTTTGCAAAGTGCTAGTATAATACTGTACAACAACACGGGAAAGGATAGAGATGGAACAAAAGACCAGCGTTTGTTTCGAGGCAATGCCGTCGCCGGTGTCAAGTAGTGCAAGTTGGAACGTGCTGCACCTGTCAGAACGTTATAAATTTCTATAGTTAAAGCTGTGCCCAGTACTGGTGCAACCATATCATAGTTGAACCTTTTTGTAAAGCACAATACAATGGATAGCAGCAGCAGGTACCAAGATCTGGTTTGGACTTGTGGCTACTAATGGGCGCCGGAGGGCTAGGCCCAGCTGCAGGAATTGGATCTTAATTGAATACCCGCTTGCTGTTACTAAAAAATAAAGAAACACAAATTGCCGCTTTGCCGGTGGAAGCTCATGTTCGGCGCCTTAAGCGTCCGAACAGGTAGCTGGCGCCCACTGCATCTCCTTGTTGGCCCGACAACCAAAATAAAAAACGCAGCGAATAATAAAAAGCGTCGCCTCTAGAAATTGAACTCAGATCACTACATCCTTGTCCAAGCTTGGCCACCCACTAGAGCCACTGAACACTTGTGATTGATAATAAATGTGTCAGTGTAACTTCTTAATCACATATATTTCTTCCAAACGTGAATTTGAAAAAGCGCATCACTTTGGATGAAACTTCACAAACTTTAAAAAACTCTATCCATTTCTAAGCAAAGTTCACAAATTTAAAACAGTTCATTGATTTTCAAAAAAAAAATGAAAAAGTGAAAAAAGTTGACCATTTTTTTAAAAGTTCATCAATTTGAAAAAAAACATCAATATTGAAAAAGGTTCACCAAGTTTAAAAATAGTTCACCAAGTTTGAAAAAGGTTCACAAATTTGAAGAAATAAGCATCGGTTTTGAAAAAAGTTCGTCTGATTTTAAAAAAGCACATCACATTTTAAAAAAGTTCATCGCATTTGAAAAATAGTTAGTCAAATTTCATCAAAGCTCACAAGTTTGAAAATTATTCATCGAACTTGAAATAAGTTCATCGATATGAAGAGAATGTTAATGAATATGATAAAAAAATCATCAAATTTAAGAAAAGTTCATCTATTTTGGAAAAATATCGACAGATAGTAAAAAACTAAAAAATAGAACAGAACCTTTCTGAATAAGAAGAAAGACAAAGAAAAGGAAAAAATGAAAAAATAAATTGAAAAAAAGGAAAAGATGTAAGAAGAAAAGGAGGAAGAAGCAGTACCTTGGCAGCTAACGTGGGATGGTGGAGTGGTTAGTGCATCACACGACTAATCTTGAGGACGCAGGATCGAATTGCAACAAACTCGGGTGTAATTTTTTGGTTTACAACTGAAAAAAAAGGAATAGATGGGTCGAGCCGAGCTAAAGCGCTGCAGGCGCTGGTTTGCAGAAAACTCAAGAAACCGGATGCTGTAGCGGTAAATATGGAATTGGCTTACACCTGTCACGAGCTAATTAAGAACATCTCAATACAACAATATATTCAATCATCATGTATAATAGCAGGGCCCGACTACGAACAAAATCGAATCTACGCCGGATGAGGAGGAGATCCCATTGATCTCGCCATTTTCCATTAGGTTACCAAACTGAGCCAAAGGTGATGTGTGGCGAGGCTGACGTCCATCGGAGCTCTGCCGACGGTGGAGCACTAATAATAACACGTTCTTGTGGAGGGATCGAATAACCAGCCTTGGACATAGTAATAAGCTCATCTTGCGAAACAGGGCATCGGTAACCTTTGCAAACGTCATATTGTTGTAGTGTTGCAAAAGTTAATTTCTTGCGAGCAGAAGATCCCGACTTAAGAGAGGACTTAATAGGTATGGAATGCATTGCCATCAGACCTAGTGTTGCTCTTCGTCTGATCGGGCTAACAATGATCCATTCTGCATCACATTGCTTCTTCCATAACTTGAATTCTCGACGCCAATTAGGACCACCATAACCCCATAGATGAAAATAGACTTAAAGCTTGAACATTTGTAAGAACGTAAATCCAGAATGTAAAAACCAACTTGCTGGCAAGAAACCTTGAAAGAGAAAACCGAGTCCGCGACTTGGGAAACCCTCGGTTCAATGGCGGAACCTCCAATAGCTGATTCAATCGCGGCAGCGGCAGATTCCTCAGAAAGGCGGAAAGCATGGCGTCCAAAGGAGGCGACCATTGTGAAAGAGCGACGATGCTTCATTGGATGCACCGGAAAGCCAGAGATGCGATAAACCTCATCCGCAAAGGCCAAACCAGGAGAAAAATCCAGATCCAACGTGGAGCCAGCCATGCGAGCCATGCACAACCACGTAAAAGAACGTTGGGGTTCACCTGAGTTGATGAGCGGAGAACGAGGATCAAACACCGGCTAGAAACCAGATCGCCATGAGGTCGCCGAGGTGGGAGGTGGGAGGTGGGAGTCGCCATATGATTCGCAGATAATTGTATTTGTTGACATAATCCATCCTCCCAGCTTGCAGGAGCAACTTAAGATTACGAGTCCAGTCTACAAAGTTGTTTTCATCATCTTTCAACTTAGCTTTCTCTAGGAACGTATTAAAATTCAGGGTGACTGTTGCGTGAGCCATTGATCTACAACACAAATATTGCAAAGTGGACTTAGACTATGTTTAAGATAATTATAGTTTAATTAATCAAATTATTAATAAACTCCCACTCAAAAAGTACATCTCTCTAGTCGTTTGAGTGGTACATGATCCAAATTTCACTAACTCAAGTCCGATCATCACGTGAGTTGAGAATAGTTTCAGTGGTAATCATCTCTATGCTAATCATATCAACTATACGATTCATGCTAGACCTTTCGGTCTCATGTATTCCGCGGCCATGTCTGCACCTGCTAGGCCCGTCAAGTTTAACCCGAGTGTTCAGCGTGTGCAACTGTTTTGCACCCGTTGTATGTGAGCGTTGAGTCTAACACACCCGATTATCACGTGCTGTCTCGAAACGACGAACTGTCGCAACGGTGCACAGTCGGGGAGAACACAATTTTGTCTTGAAATTTTAGTGATAGATCACCTTATAATGCTACCGTCGTTCTAAGCAAAATAAGGTGCATAAAAGGATTAACCATCACATGCAATTCATAAGTGACATGATATGACCATCATCTCGTGCTTCTTGATCTCCATCACCTAAGCACCGGCATGATCTTCTTGTCACCGGCGCCACATCATGATCTCTATCATCATGATCTCCATCAACGTGTCGCCATCGAGGTTGTCGTGCTATCTATGCTATTACTACTAAAGCTACGACCTAGCAATATAGTAAACGCATCTGCAAACACAATCGTTAGTTTAAAGACAACCCTATGGATCCTGCCGGTTGCCGTAGCATCGACGTGCAAGTCGATATTAACTATTACAACATGATCATCTCATACATCCAATATATCACATCACGTCATTGGCCATATCATATCACAAGCATACCCCGCAAAAACAAGTTAGACGTCCTCTAATTTGTTGTTAATTGTTTTACGTGGCTGCTATGGGTAACTAGTATGATTGCATCTTACTTACGCAAAAACCACAACGGAGATGTGCAAATTGCTATTTAACCTCTCTCCAACGACAGCCTCGGTCAAAACCAATTCAACTAAAGTTGAAGAAATCGACACCTGCCAGTCATCTTTATGTAACGAGGTTGCATGTGAGTCGATGAAACCAGTCTCCCGTAAGCGTACGAGTTATGTCGGTCCGGGCCGCTTCAAGCCAACAATACCGCCGAATCGAGAAAAGACTAAGGAGGGCAGCAAATCGAACATCACCGTCCACAAAACCTTTTGTGTTCTACTCGAGATAACATCTACGCATGACCCTAGCTCATGCTGCCACTGTTGGGGAACGTTGCACGGGAAACAAAAAAATTCCAACAAACACGAAGACCTATCATGGTGATGTCCATCTACGAGGGAAGAGTGGATCTACGTACCCTTGTAGATCGCTAAGCGGGAAGCATTAAGAAACACGGTTGATGTAGTGGTACAGTTTCGTGATTCAAATCACTGTCGTCCCACGATCGGCCCACGATCCGTTCTGATCTAGCGCCGAACGGACGACACCTCCGCGTTCAGCACACGTACAGCTCGACGATGATCACGGCCTTCTTGATCCAGCAAGCAAGACGGAGAGGTGCATGAGTACTCCGGCAGCGTGACGGTGCTCCGGTGGTGGTGATGATCTACTTCTACATGGCTCCGCCCGAGCTTCGCAGAAATCCGATCTAGAGGTAAAACTATGTGGAATAGGCTAGAGTTACACGTGGCAAAGTTGTGTCTCAAAAAACCCTAAACCACCAATATATATAGGAGGAGGGGAGGGGCTATCCTTGGGGCACAAGGGCCCCAAGGTTGCGTCGACCGCAAGGGTGGAGGAGGACTCCTCCTCCAGTTCGGTTTGGGAAGGAGGAGTCCTCCTCTTCCTTCCCACCTCTCTCTTTCCTTTTTTTCTTCTTTTCTTTGGTATTTTTACATGTGGCGCCATAGCCCTCTTGGGTTAACTCCACCAGCCCACTAAGGACTTGGTGCGCCACCCTAGGGCCTTGGGCTCACTCCCGGGTGGGTGGGCCCCTCCCGGTAAACAACCGAAACTCATTCGTCACTCCCGGTACACTGCCGAAATTACCCGAAACTTTCCGCTGACCAAATGAAACCATCCTATATATCAAGTGAAGTGTATGTGAAATGATGTCCAATGATACATTAATTACCTTGTCCCTTGCTTACCTTTGGGGGAATGTGTGACTCCTTAAACTAATGCATATGGTTGGAGTTAATTGCATATAGTTCTTGCCAAAATGAATGAGAGTGAATTTCATTGGCGGAGTCACCCCTCAATAACTTCTCTAGTTCTTCTTATTGGGGACCCGCATCAACTTGATAGGGATCCTTGGAGTTGTGGTAGCACTAGATGAAATGGAGCTAGTAGTGTCCTTGGGGATCCACTTGACCTTCGCTTGTGGTTCTTCCTCAAATGAGTCAATCTCTCCTTGAAGCTTGCCCTTCCCCTTGTGATCTTATGGTAGAAGGTCATCTTGAGAGTTTGTTCCTTTGGGGGGAGTAGGGTCGTACTTCTCCCTTTGAGGAACAAACTTCGAGATGGGATATTGACCTTCTTACCATTCAACTCTATTAGCATTGAAGTGGCCAACACCTTGCTTCTTCCGATGTCCTCCTTGGTTGCGTACAATTTCCTCGAATTTCTTACTTACGACAAGACTCGAATTTCCCGTGCTGCGCTGCCACCGCCACCAGCAGAACCCGCGGCGACGGGACAGACGACGGAGACACGGGTAACGGTGCTCTCGAACACGGCGTTCCCCTGGGTTGGCCCTGCGTCGACGCTAGTTGACCTCACCAGCCCCAACGTCGTCGACGACGACGTCTAGGACAGCCTCATAGTTTAGGTTTTTTAATGTTTAATTAATTTTTAATGTATAATGGAGACGTGTGGATTCTCACCGACCTTTGTGGCCAACTTTAATGTTTAATTAATGTTTGTTTTTATTTAAAAAAATATTTAATGTAAAAGGTCACTATAAAAATGCAACGTCCATTTTTGTGTAATGTAATATGTGAAATTTTAACTGAATTATTTCTAATTTTTGGTAATCAAATAGAGGGGAAGCTAGCTAAGGCTGTGTTTTGTCCAGATTTTGCTCTAACTTTTGCTTTGAAAAACTAAAAGCTAATCAATGGTACTTTCTTCGAATCTGTAGCTTCTTTTTAATGTACTTTCTTCGGTTCTAAATATAAATCTTTAAAGAGATTTTATTAGAGGTCTACGTATGAAATAAAATAAATGAATCTATACTCTAAAGTATATCTATATACATTTATATGTAAAACTTATAAAATAATTAATATTTAAAAATAAAGGAAGTAATTTTTCAAGTTAGGACATCCCAACTTTTCATCTTCCAACTTTTACGCAGTAGCTTTTTCATGGCAGTTTTTTCAGACAGCTCAATCCAACACAGCCTACAATCCTACATAGCTGCACGAATCTCCCTTCGAGTCCAATGAGTTCAAGTACCAAAAAGGACAGTACTCGCGTCATGTGGTGACTACCGTTTGTCCGCTGAGTCTCCCTCGGCAATTTATTTCTGAATGACATATCAGACAGAGCTGATAGACGTGTCTTCTCCGTTGACAGACCCAACTTGCTCTGCTGCTCGCAGCAACGCGGAGCGGCCAAAGTGGCTAAGCCGTCTAGCTGGTTCAGGCCCTGTAAGTTCCGGTATTTTTTTTTAGTCCCAACTTAAAAGTCTCTAGTCCCTATCTGTTTGTTTCCAAGGATTAAATAGGGACTAGAGGTCATTAAATGACATGTAAAAAGACCATGTTATCCACAGTAATGTAGTAGTTATTAAATGACATGCTAAAAGTAGGGGCATTGTTGGGAAAAGTGTTAAAAAGTCTTAAAAAGACCCTCCCGTAGGGACTTCTCCAAATAATCCCAAATACCCTCTTTTAGTCCCTAAAAGTCCATCCTGTTTGTTTCACATGGGACTTTTTGGGACTTTTTTAATCCCACATCAAAAAATCCCTGAAAACAAACACCCCCTCAGACTTGACCCCCGCAAAGAAAGAAAATGACAAAATAGTCTCTTCCCGTGTCTTGCACCCGTTATTCAACCTTCTTGCACCCACAGAAAACAGCGCAGGCAAACATCACTGTTTGAAGACACAAACCGCAGCCCACGACAAGAAGCACGCCGAGGGACTTAAGGGCATGTTTGGTTCATGACTAACTTTGCCACAACTAATCTTAGGCAAAGTGTGACTGCCATAAAAAATGTGGCTAACAAAATAAACATCACAAGTGTGGCAAGATTTGGCAAAAAATTAAGTCTATGACATATGAACCATATACATAAAAAAGTATGGCAAGCCACAAGTGTGGCAATGAACCAAACACATGCCTAAAGTATTATGGCATGACTAAGGTTAGGTGTGGCAACCTTAGGTTGGGAACCAAACAGCCCCTAAGTTTGTAGAGCTCGTCGAAAATGAAGCTCACTCCTTAATTTGTAAAGTCTGTACCTGTCCTTTTTATAATCCAGTTGTTTTTAACCTTGAGGTCTAACCCTTATTAAGGGTGACCCTATCCATCGACCACCTTCCGCGTGATCTTTCATGGACAGTCAGTGTTCATCTTGAAACTGAATTCTGTAGATACGATGTGGAAGTGCTTGGTGAAGTCCACAAGCAACCATATTCTTCAACTATGCCATTGATGCCTATGCCACGGATTCAACCTTAGGCATGATTGGTTGTCCTTTATTGGCTTATTTTGATCCCTCGCGTCGTGGTACGCGATGACGTGTTCATGTGCGAACAATTATGTGATATTTTCAGGTCTGTTTCATTGTGTGATGAAGTTTCGAAAAAGAGTCAACATTTTTCATCTTCACGACAAACCCAGCTCCTACTTATCCTCAAATATAAACCAGCTCCTACTTTTCGTCGTCATGAGAGTCTGGGCCATGGATGTTAATCATGTCGATAGTCAGTAAGCTACTAGTACCATTCACATAGCATTATTGCTAGCAAACATATGCAGCACGGCAGGACGCCGTCGACTCCTCTAAGCTTTCGTTCCGCTTCACCTGTTTCATCATTTTTCGTAATGATGTTCCATGTAAAGATGCCTATAGTTTCATCATTTTTCGTCATGATGTTGATTGTTTTTTCAATATACATGGTTAGAAACAAAAAAAATGTTTAATATTTGAGAGAACAACACAATAAATGGACATGCAACATCCAAAAGAAGAGAAGCCGAGCCAAATTAAGTTACATGCAACATTCAAAAGAAGAGAAGCAAGCCAATTAAGTTAATCTGATTTGAATCATACAAGTAATCAAAGATGAACCAACCAATATGGTCGACTTCCTTTTTCATACAACGCCATAATGCACGCATGCATGCAGATAGAAAAAAGGAGGCTCAAGAGTCAAGACAAGTCCGGTTTTGAAGTTAACAAAATCCAGATCCGTACGATGTCTGATAGACTGGAGTAAACTGGACCTATAGGAGAAAACTAAGTCTTGGAGCTACGTCATGCAATTTACTTGTCATGCAGGTATCCGTGCTGCGCCAAAGTCGTGGCAATCATGGCACGTCCTCTCTGATGATGCATTTCTACCATGGCCCGGCCATTTTCAAAATACAACGAACTAGGAATGTGTGGGGTTGCACCGGCGAGAAATGTCAGGTTGCACACGGTGGCTGCTGGTCCAAGCTGTTTAGTGTGATTGTTTAGCACTATTGGGTATTTTACGCTGAAAGTGTTTTTATTTGTTGTTTAGGAAGAAGGTTTTCTATCATGCTACAAGATCAAATTTATCACGAGGTGGAGAGACTTAACTTCTGACGAAGCGAGCCTTTGACCGGTCCTATATATATCGTTTATAAGTCACCGGACATGATAAGATCGTAGCCGTCAGAGTGGGGGTTTAACTTCTCATCGCCCTCCTCTGTATGGATCAATATCGTTTATAAGTCACCGGACATGATAAGATCATTATTATACTCTGGCGTTTGTAGCCTCTTCCGATATAATGAAGTTTCGCTGACCAACGTCCGTGATTTTCCCGCCTCCTCATTGGAGATATTTCTGACGTTGAAATCATTGTGCCCCTTGTATTGATTTGATTTTCTTTGGTCTTTGCCTGTCGTATCTCCTACAGAAATGAGCCGACAGGAAGACTTCGGCGAGCCCGCGTGATGACTTTGGCGACCAAGATGAAGACTTTAGTGTTAACGGACTAGAAA
This sequence comes from Hordeum vulgare subsp. vulgare, assembly GCF_904849725.1. Classification (NCBI taxonomy): domain Eukaryota; kingdom Viridiplantae; phylum Streptophyta; class Magnoliopsida; order Poales; family Poaceae; genus Hordeum; species Hordeum vulgare. The sequence continues at coordinate 661,062,284 of NC_058519.1, read as the reverse complement.
AGACGCATTTAAGAAAGGCACATTTTAATATAGTATTTCTTTTACATGTAAAGTAAAAAAGATAAGAATTAGTCAAACTATTAATTAATGAAATATACGGCTTAGATCTATTATATATATTCTTACCTCTCATTTAAAAAGAGGAGGTAAGAGGACTATGTTAAAACTGCCCGGAAGGAAAAAAACTAGTAGATGGCCTTAGGTAGCCAGATGACTTTGGCGATCTTCGGTAGCTTCTACTCGATCCTGTAATGTTCGATTAGAAGCAACTGAAACGGGAAGGTGTTGTGCCAAGTTCTAGTGTGTTCCCTTGTACCGCACGAGAAACATGAAAATGAAATCACATTTGCGTTGTACCAGACGTGTGTTCTTTTACCCAAGCAACAAATGTTTTCTTTTAACTTTTTGACAGCACATGGACGTACCTCCGCGGAGCACCTACTATTACCTACATTTACACTATGCGAAGAAGGCCATGGTTAAAAAGGACGAGTAGCAAGTCGCCCGGGACAGCCGTGGGCTCTGCAAACGATGAGAGATGGTATCTGAGGATTTATTCGACCAATTTAGATGCCAACCTAACAATACGATATGTGATGGACAAGGATTCATATTTCTTGTTTTCAATTGGTTGTAATTTTTCTTTGTTTCACTCCTATAACTTTTTGGTATGGTACTTTAGGCCTCCTTTGGTTTAGAAGAATTTCACAGGAATTATACAGGATAGGATTCTTGTACGAATTTTTTTCTATAGAGCCCTTTGGTTTATAGGAATGCATTCATATTCCTACATAGAATTCGTTCCTATCCTTCACATTTTAAAGAAGAATAAAAAAGAACCTAGACTCAATGGAAAAATTTCTATGATGTGAACCAAATGACATCTCTTTTCCTAATCCCACTCATAGAATTTGAGATGCGTGTCATCTCATTTCCTACAAATTTTCTATTCCGATGATAATCCTATCCTATGAACCACAAGCGGCCTTAGATTTTTTTAGATACTTATGAGTTATGTAATAAGAAATTAAAAATTAGTTCCTCCATTCTAAAATAAATGACATGGTTTTAGTTAAAACAAAATTACTTAAACTAAAACGACGCCACTTATTTTGAAAAAGATGGAGTATGTGCATCGACTGATGCAATATCGGGACTATTCACTATCCTTTTTAAAAGAAAAGAAGAACCTAAATGGTAACGCCCATATATGTGGCACGAAGCAACATGGTCCACACGCCTCTATAACCATTTATCTTGTCACATAAAAAATATGACATCAACGGAATCTTTTTGGTTTTTTAGACTTCAAAATGTTTTATCTCTTAAATAAAAAACCCAATTGAAAAACTATTTTCACCATTAAATCCGTCTCGACGAAATCTTTAAAACTAGATCCCATATTGATATGTTTCGACGACTTTTTTTTGTCTATAAGTTGCCACATGTTTACGCTGAAGTTGTCATAGGGTTTACAATAAAGTTGCCACGACATGTTTCATCTAATTTTTTCTTCTAGATTTAAAGCTACCATTGTATTTCAATTATTTTTCTTGGCAATTTTTATTAATTGGCCATGGCAAATTTTAGTAATTAACCATGACAAATTTAATTTATGGATCATGGTAAATTTTGGTAATTCATCATGGCAAATTGAGTTTATAGATCATGTTAATGCTAGTATTTTAAACATGAAAAACATTATTTGTATGAACCATGGCAAATTTTAGTGCATGTATCATGGCAAATTTAAGTAATTCACCATGATAGTTTTAGTTTATGGTTCATGGCAAATTTGAGCCAGTAACCATGCATTTTTTAAATAACTGACAACATATTTCTTTTTTATTTATGAACCATGTCAAAATTATTTCATAGATCATGGTAAATTTTAGTAATTCATCGTGGCAAATTTAGTTTGTTAATTTTCTCTTTTATAACATGTCAAAGTTTATTTGAAACATAGAAAAAGTAGTTAAAATATATCATGACAACTTTAGTGTAATCATGATGGCAATTTATATGTAATAGACATGGCAACATTTAACCACCAAAAAAGTTGTCAAAACATATCAATATGAGATCTATTTCGAAGATCTCGTCGCGATGGATTTAATGGTGAAACTGTTTTTCAATTGGATTTTTATTTAATAGATAAAACATTTTAAAAACTAAAAAGACAAAAGATTTCTATTAACATCATCAGTTTCGTCATTTGTGCATGCATACGGTGACATGATGTAACCTATGATTATTGAACGTGTGGGATGTTGTGCTTCTATCACACGTGTGGACGTCATTGAGACAAAAAAAAATGCATATCATGAATCGTAAGACGGTGGGGCGGAACAGCCATATATAATGGGATGAGCGGGTCTGGACAAGAGAAGGCCTGCCTTACCCCTGCCACCCATTAAACTGGTGAGGTCGTTGCTCATTTTATTCGATATAGAGAATATACCTGTAAAGGAGAATAAATGGTGGGAGCTACTGACATACTGACACCAAATAATATTGGTTCCTACGGGCGGAGCAGATCCTGCAACTTTGTTTTGGAAATTTTTCTTTGTGTCCACACTGGTGGATTCCTGGTACGGGCGGGATCAAAACAAACACTCAAGGTGAGCATATATATTGCCGATTCATTGTTCCAACTCCACCTAGACCTAGTGCAGCACTACTTACATATTCCACACCTTACACCAAGTTTCACACAAGATAAGTCATCGAGCAGACCACAGCGGACGGCGCTGCTCCATCACAGCTAGCCTCTCCTTTGCTCCAAGCTCCAGATGGCAGGTGAGCTGGTACACCGACGGGTCTCTCTTCCCCTCATTTAGCTTCAGAAGAGAAAGCAACATCTGAAGGAAGAGCTTCTCCAAAGGTAATTCACATCCATCTTCTCTGATATGCATGCTCTAGTTCATCATAGCATTGCCGACCATGTTTACCATCAATTTGCTGTGAACTTTCTAGAGTAGTGCTTGGCATATATGTTTACCATCTCTTATTTTATTTGATTTATGGAAGAGATATCTTTTCCTTGTTCCATAGCATCTTATTATGAACTAGCAGGAAGTGCGGAGCGGGCCGTGCCTCGCTGGTTCATTTCGGATATTATGAACTAGCATCTTATTATGAACTGGCATGTAAAAATAGCATCTACAAAGCCACTTTGTCTTTTTTTCCTTTGCAAAAAAGTGTTATCACAAATATTTGTTAAATTAGTGTATTTGTGCAATTTAAAAAATATCCATGGATTTCTAAAATATTTATGAATTTTAAAATATTCACAAATTCAGAAAATGTTTGTGATTAAAAAACATTATAAGATAACACTTTTTTTTACAAAATACACGATAACTATTTTAAAATACGTGGATAACACATTTTAGGATCTGATGAATATTTAATTTGAAAATACACAACGAGCATTTTATAAATACATGGTGAACATTTTACAATTATGCAATGAATTACTTTTTAAACCGTGTGAACATTTTATAAATGGCGAGGTGGAGAGAAAATTGGTGCAGAGGTCTGTTTACATCGATCGTTGACTTGCAGCTGCAAAAAAAGGCATCCATATTTGCGAGTAGATGGTGAACTTACGACTGGGGCAAATAAAATGTGGGATCCCTAGTGGCAAGTCGAGGGAGACTCACAATCGGGACTAAAAGAGGCCGGACCCCAGTTGCGAGTCGTGTTTAGACTTGCAACTAGGACTGAACCGCAATTGCGTGTCGATGATAGACTTGCAACTGAGGAAAAAATATTTGAGCCCCAGTTGCGAGTCGACGGTGTACTTGCAACTAAGACAAAAAATATATAAACTTGCAATTGGGATTAAAATACTCGGGCATCAGCTATGAGTCGGGGGTGGATTTGTAACTCAGTCAAAAAAGGTTGGACCCTGGTTGTGTGTCGATAGTGGACTTGCAGCTTGGAGAAAAAATATTAGGCCCCAGTTGCAAGTCGAGGGTGAACTTGCACCTCGGACAAAAGAGGTTGGGTGCAAGTTGCGAGTCAAGAGTAAGCTTGCAACTTGGACAAAAAAAGTCTCGCCCAATTTGTGAGTCAAGAGTGGACCTGCAACTATGACAAAAAAAGTTGGGCCCTAAGTCGAGGATGGACTTCCAATCGGGACAAAAAAGGTCGAAACTCAGTTGCGAGTTGATGGTGGACTTGCAATTAGGAGGAAAAAAATGTCAAACCCCAATTGTGAGTGGATTGTGAAATTCCAACATAGAAAAAATTAGGCTGGACCCTAACTGCGAGTCGTGGGTGGACTTGCAATTTGGACAAAAAATGGTCGGACGCCCAGTTGGAAGCTGAGCATGGACTTGCAACTAGGATAGAAAAGGTCAGACCCTCCGTTAAGAGTTGAGGAACGACTTACAGCTGGGGTAGAAAAAGACAAATGATCAATGTTATGACCAAATGATTAATCTTATGGCCACATGCATGTCATAGTTTGTTCAAATGACCTCATATTATGCACAAGGGTGCATCATGGAAGGTCAAACAATGTTGCCTAAGGAAGTTTTTATTTTCTTTGGACGAAAAAATCATTTTCCATTTTCCGAGTGTCCAAAATGAGTTTTTTTGTGAAGAACCTATCATATATTTATTGCAATATTGGACCAAATATATTTTTTTATAAAATATTAGGACATATTTAATATACAATTGACCCAATGGTTGGGTGTCAAAAGTTTTTATCCACCTCTCGTGAAAAAGACAAATTTTCGTCGGTTCAGTTGGAAGCGGGTCAAATTCGAACTGCAGCTGCATTATAGTTTGCTCTTTATTTTTCCCAAAAAACATTTCTAGGTACACAAGTATCTATTTCATCATTGAAACACCAACAATTTTCCAAGATTCAACCATTAGCTAGGAACGGTCATACCCGTCTTTTTGACCACATTTTGAAATGAGCATGAAAAATTGAAAAAAAAAATGAAAAACCCTCGCATTGTGTCATTATATGTGAGAAAGTTACCAAAAAAATAATAAACTTGTAATATAGTTATTATTTTAAAAAATTATTCTCAGAAATGGGCTATCATGTGTGAAGATTCATGGCTTTGAAGCCAAATGATCAATCTTAATTATGGGTCATTCATGACATAGTTTGTTCAAATTATCTAATATTATGCACAAGGGTGCATATTGAAATGAAAAACAATGTTGATTAATAAAGTTTTCATTTTCCTTATATGAAAAATTCATTTCCCATTTTTTCAGGTGCTCAAAATGAGTTTTTTTTTGTGAATGACCTACCATATATTTATTTCAAAATTGGACCAATTGACAAAATTGTTGGGTGTCAAAAGCTTTTTTTAAAAATACTAGGTCATATTTAATGTACAATTGACAAAATTGTTGGGTGTCAAAAGTTTTCATACACCTCTCGTGAAAAAGACAAATTTATATCGATTCAGTTGGAAGGGGGTTAAATTTGAACTGCAGCTCCATTATAGTTTGCTCTTTATTTTTCTCAAAAATCATTTATAGGTACATAATTGTATATTTAATCATAAATACATGGTGTGGTGGCTTGAGTCAAAGTTTGGATGGTGGTCGAGGGCCCCAACTCCAGAGCGCGTAAACTTGCATGCCAGCGGGGTGGTCACTGCCTAACCGTTGTGTTGCCACGCTTTCTGGGTGGAATAGGCATGTCTGATGAGTTAAACACTCCCTCGATAGGTGTTAGGAAAAATAATACAATATAAACATCTCACGAGGAGACTCAACTAAGCTCAAACATGAATTAGCAGTCAAGTGTTTGATTAGCGGTGCGGAAAATGCACATAGACAATGGGACTAAATTTTGGCTGAGGATGATCATCTACTAAGGAGAGTCTCTTGACAATTTTTTATCTGAAATGGATGAACCTAAGTGGCACTTGCTTTGCAAATTACTACACAGTGCAAAAATATGGATGTTGAAGCTGGGATGAAATGAATGAATGGATTGAGCTGAAATTTAGTGGATGATGTTGTTTGAGCATATGAAGGCAGTGTAAAAAATGTATACCATTTGGACATGCCAAAGTGACACTTCCTTCACAATGTGCCAATCTGAACAAAAAATGGTAATTGAAACTGGGCTCACATAGCTGATTGGATTGAGCTGCAATTTGGAGGAGGATGATAATTTAGGCACATTAAAACACTGTAAGAAATTCATAAAATTTTGATAAAAAAATTGTACTTCCTTCACAATGCTCTCTACTGAACAGAATATTAGGAAAAATATTGAGGGAAACTCGATGAATTAAATGAGCTAAAATTTGGTGAAGTGAGGTTATATGGTCAATTTCATGTCGTGGTAAATTTTCATCAACTATAAAGCAATATTAAATGTAGTTGCTTCACAAACAGAAAATATTACCAGAAACAAATATTGGATGATGAGCTGACATGAATTTTTAGATGGGGCTCAAATTTTGTGGAGAGCTATGGTTTGGGCATATAGTGGATGTGGAAATAATTCAAGTCATTAGGATATTCCTAGCTAGTACTTCCTTCACAAAGTTGTTAGCTGAACACAAACTTTGAAAATTTGGTGAGAAAGATTTACTAGGCAAATGGATACAAAAGTTTTCATGAGACAATGATTTGGATAGGCAAGAGTGCCCAAAATTTTTGAGGGCAATCAAAAAAAATAAAAATAGCACTTCCTTCACAAAGTGCTATTGTGAACAGAATAGGAAAATGAATATTGCTGAATTATTTTCGAACTATGGAAGGAAGGGTTTTCACATATTTGAGGAATATATGATTCAAAGTATTTATAAGATTTTTTCTAGAATTTTTGGAATGACAGAATAGTAGGTTGCTTCACAAACTAGGGCAAAAATTGACACATGGACATGACACGTAGGCAAAACTGATGATGTGGTACCTAGTCATAGCTATGACCATCTATATTGGTCGTAATTAGCTACAAATTAGGCAGCGGAACAGGGCTATCCGCTTTACGACCATTTCTACTAAGGAAGTTACGACCTTTCTAGTGAAAATGGTCATTAGTTTTTAGGGTTAGGACCCCTTCGGAGGTTAGGACCCCTTCGGACATCTTACGACCAACTGGTCTCAAATGGTCGTAGATTTACGACCATTTCTGCCAGCGTCACTGCCCGAAGCTCGCTAGTTGACATATTTCTTGTAGTGTGTTTGACCGTTTAGTTTGACCATTAACTTACATGTGGGGCCTACATGTCAATGTCTATTCCTGATGAGTTTTCAATCATGTCTTTGCAATTTTTTTGCAAAAAGGCAGTCGGGTCCCTGCTCTCGATCCAGTGGAGACGCGCGTGAGGCGACCTTCAGGAGCTCGATCTCGAGCGCTCCTTGCCGGAACCCGCGACATCGCCTCTTCTGTCCTGCGAGTTGTGCCCGCATCGGTCGGGTCCATGCTTGCCTCGCCTGTGGCTGCCGCCACCCCTACCTCACCTACTGCTGCTGCTACCCCCTTCCCGGACGACGACATTGTCAGCGTCCTCGAGCTCGACATTGAAGGCCTGCGTTGCTGCTGGAGCACGCGCCTCCTTTCGTCGTGGACAAGGCCGACCTCTGCTAAAGCTGCCGGAAGGCCCTTGAGCAGCACACCTACTTCGGCTCGCCTCTGGTATGCGTCCACGTTGCCACCTTCACCACTAGGAGCTCCAGTGAGCTCCTACCATGGACATGGGGAGGCAGGGACCGTCAGGTGCGGGACGTGGCACAAGGCGGCAGCGTGGGCAGCGGTGTGGCTGGCAACGATGGCCACCTCGCGCGGTGGCTCGACGTTGCATGGGGCAACGACAACGGTGTGGGCAGTAGCGTGGCCATCGTGAAGGAGGTGGCCACATGTGGCATAGGGGGACTGCATGGGCAACAGTGTTGTCGGCGGCCATAGCTGGGAGGAGGAGAGGGATATGAGAAAGACACACTGACATGTAGGCCCCACATGTCATTTAACATTCAAACAAACGGTCAAACAAAAGGTTTGTTTAGAAGCGGGTCCAACTATCATAATCACGATTAATTGCAAAGCACTCGAGTTTTGGGTTTTTTGAAACAGCCGACGCGATTCTTAAAGTTATTAGCCACAAACAAAATTTTGGTTGTTTTTTGGAACCCCAACGCGATGTGGTAGTTTTCTGCTATTCACTCCACAATTGTTAATGCCTCTTGGGCATATTTTTCAGCAAGAAAGGCCTAGAATCTTCTATACATGAATACAATTAATTTTAATTCTGTATATGTACATCAATAGATAATAATTGACCGAGACGAAGTAATCTAACGAGGTACCTGCTGGCATTTTCCGGTTCATGCATGCTTCAAAATGTAACACTCCGGCCACTCACTCGGATTGTTGGTCCTTACTCGTGGCTACCACCTAGGAGCTGCATTGGCCTTAATTACCAACAACTTCATAGTCTATCACCCATACTCAAATTAAGCATGCTTAAACCTGGAGGTTCTTGGGAGATGAGCTTCTAAAAAAGAAGTTGCGATATGAGTTTATCAAGCCTATTAACGAGGATGTCACATATACCCTTGTTTTGTTGGCCCAGCAGGAATGTTCCCTCTTAACACACATATGTGCATCAAGTGACGGCACATGCATGTATTATGTCGTGAGGCATGACGGGACACCCGTGCCATGCGCATGCCCACACCCCAGGCCCACACACACCCGTGTAGCATTGAGGGTCGGCTGTGTCATACCATTTTGTAACAGCCTGGCCATCCACTGGTCATTACTCCTGGCTTCCACCTTGGATCTACACTTGCCCCATGGATCAACACTAGTCTTCTTTGTGAATTTTTGTACTTACTCGTGTACACATGAAAGAATTTTTTGCTCGGTCACCCATCATTATGTTAGCCCAGGCCAAGCACACTTAACCGAAAAGTTCTTCGGAGATGAGCCTCTAAAAAAGAATTTGCACCTTGTTGAGTATCTAACAATCCTATTAACCAGGATGCTCACTGACAATAACTGAAGGACCATCGCATCTGGCCATCCACGAGCAAGCAAGAAATGATGACTCGTTCCTATGCTTAATAGCAAACTACAACTTTAACTTATTTTCAATTATGAAATGAACTTTGATTTCGAGTTATATATACAAGTCGTCCATCCGTGCAACTGCACGGGCTAGAGATTTTATGATTATGGTGCCACCTATAATAAATTTTATTATAATTAACCATACAAACATAATAGAAAAATATAATATATTTATATATTTTTTCATCGACGATATCAGATGAGTCTATTTCTTGAAATATTAGAGATAAATATTTTATATAAACCTGAATGATACTATTTAGGAAAATGGAATAAGAACAACAAAATTCTATGTGGATTTTCAGTTGACCATTATCTTAACAAAAATCCAGTAGTTGGTTTAATTATTTTGGTACATTCCAGCATATACATTAACAACATGTACAATCATATTGATATTTGCAAAGAAGGGTGATTTTGTTAATGGAAACAAATATAAAAACGTACGAATCACATATAGAGGTGAGAAATAAAGATGAAGTGAGACTTACGGTTAAAATATCCATCACCAATATGAAATGAACACAAATAAAGTATCTCTCTACTATGATAAGTATCCTCGACACACTACCATACATTACAATCAACATGCCATGAACAACGCCATGATGATTTAATATGTTACAGGTGCCAAGAAAAAAGTTGCAAACCACAACACAGAATGTGGGTGTGTATATCAATACAACCCAAATGCTATAACTATATTCTTCCATAATCTGCTTCTAAACATAATCAAAAGTCATATCAAATATTAGAGTATAACATTAGGATCTAAATCACTCAATGTATTAACCGATGTTAAAAGGAATAATTCAGAATAGTAAGGCATTGTAAAATAATTGTTAACAGATGGCAACATTGATATCAAAAGATTAAATATATGATGATATATATCCCAAATTTGTGGTAAAAAATTCTACCAAAAATGAAGTTAGATTCCATGTTTCCAGAGAAGGTGTTAGTGGCTTCCTAGTTGTGCAAAAGATAGAGACATACACAGAACTATAATAACGTATGGTCGGTCAAAATGATCTATGGTAAGGTAAAAAGGATATGGCTTTGTAGTAAAAGAAATTGAGGCACATAGGAATAATTATGCATGTGGGTCCTAATCATTCATGTTTTTTATTAGTGATGATGTTTTCATAGTAGTAAATTTGCAAAGCTTTTTACTACAAAAAGATATCTCTTCATGCATTATTATTATTTTGCCGTGAAAATTGCTAGTAAAACGCTTTGTATTTTATAGTAAAGGTACCAGATTCTGTTACGACATACCTTTGGGTTGGGATTTGATGGTAATAAACTTGGTGTCTAGTAGTAACTCTATTGATGCTTTCACCATCAAATACATAAGGAAGTATATTTGATACTAATACACTTAGTGTTTAATAGTAAAAACTTGTTTGTTGTGCATGCATAAAGGTGAAACGCCTTCTATATTTCGGTTTGGAGGATTATGCGATCTTGCAAAACTCACTCTTGTCTTCTAAAACTGATCCACCAGGTGGTCGTCTCAGACTTCCCAAAAACAATTATGCATGCAATTGAGGGTTTGAAACTAATCAACATATGGGAAATCCAGCCGCTCGTGCTCCTCAGCTTCACACTGCAAATTTTCTTGTTCTTTACTGGCAGCCTTCGACAGCATAGCGCCAGCATGTTCCTAAGGCTCTCCATTTGGGCAGCTTATCTGGGGGCCGACTTTGTAGCAGTTTATACCCTCGGCCTTGTCTCGCAACATGAGGATATCACCATTAAAAGGAACATACCCGAGAAAACACAATCACTAGCTTTCTTTTGGGCACCATTTCTGCTCATCCATCTTGGTGGGCAAGACACCATTACTGCCTTTGCCATGGAGGACAATAACTTGTGGTTGAGGCATTTGCTGAATCTAGTGGTGCAAGCTGTCCTAGCTATTTATGTTTTCTGGAAGTCTATTGGAGGACACAGCGTGGAGCTTCTAGTGTGCGGTGTATTTTTGTTTATTGTTGGAGTTATCAAGTATGGGGAAAGAATATGGTCTCTCAAGTGTGGTTGCTTTAAAAGCCTTGAAAGCTCAAGTGGCGATCGTTACAAAAAGTTGCCAGGCCTTGAGTGGGAAGAGGAAACAGACGAGGAATCAAGTAGCAAAGTCGGCACTGGTGGTGGCTACGATAGCATTGTTTATACAGCTCTATGTTCAATGGCACATGTCCATGATATCTTTTCGGGACGTGGCTACTTTTCTCTCGCGGGTTTCCCGGCAAGGTCGATGCTAGATGACAGCAAAGAGGCGATCAAGATGGTCAGTGTTATTCTTCGTGTGATGTTTGCTGATTTGTACACCAAGGCTCTTGTGGTGAGAACAAGGAGTGCCATCATACTTCGATGCATCTCTCAGATGTCTGTTGTTGTTGCTTTTGCTGTGTTCCATGCAATTGACAAACAGAGATATAGAAAAATCGACATTGCAATCACTTACTCACTTTTTGTGGGAGGCTTTTTCCTAGAACTATGTGCAATGTTTATTTCCATGATGTCACCCTGGACATGGGCATGGCTGAAGGTTCGAAAATGGGATAGGCTTGCCATGTTGTCATGGTTTATTTTTTCCAGTAATATTGGATGGCCGGAGGAGAAGCAATGTTTCCTAAAGTCGATGGGACAGTACATCTTTTCGAGCTGGGTGACGGGCAGTGGCCAAGCGAGAACATTCAATCAACGAGTGATGAGCATGGTCAAATGGCTTGCGGATCTGGTTCGTGTTGAAAGGAAGAAAATATTTTGGATGAGCAAGCTGTTAGACACTGAGTATGTGGATGTGGATGAGATGACTCTGGAGTGTGTTGCAAAGGAGATTAGTCACTTGAGGCATGTAGGCGGCCCCATTGAGAGTGGCAGAGACTGGCCAAAGTTGTTGGGAGAACGTGCAGATTTTGGTGCTGCTATTGTGTTGTTTCATGTACTCACTGACAAACATTTGAGTAGATATCCCCATTCTCCTTCTCCGGACATGGAGGCGAATACTGCAGGAGTGGGCACGATTAATAATATGATGGAGGTATGCCGGAAACTATCCAACTACATGATGTACCTTTTGGCTACCCACCCTTCGATGCTGCCGCTGAATGTTAGCGCGGAAGCCATGCTGGACCATCTTCAGGATCCGCAAATACTACATGAGGATCTACTCCAAGATCTGGAGCCAAGCAAGGAAGCAGTAGAGGAGTTAGTTCACGTGTGGGCGAGGCTCCTGATTTATGCTGCAGGCAAGTCCATGGCGGAGATGCACATGGCACAACTGAGCAGAGGAGGGGAGTTCATCACCTTCGTCTGGCTGCTCATGGCCCTCTACGACCTTGGAGATTTCCAGTGGAAGAGGATTCGTCTCACCAATGCCGCTTTTATTGATCGTAGGGTGGAGGAGTTATTCGCCTTCCCTGTACCTGCAGCAAATCCACCGGAAGAATCTAGCAGCAGGTAACCGCAGATTGATCTTTTGTTCATGCATTTGACTGATTGATATACTCCTAATATGAAGCGAAGCACTACTACTAACTAAGAACTTGGTCCATGACTTGTTTTTTTTCATCTTATTAAAAGCAAGGTTCATGGGTGAAATAAACGGATGATCGATCTGCGCGGCTGCTTGTACGTCATGGCGTATCTGTCTTGCGCTCGCGTCTGGGTGTGCTTCTTCATTTCGATGTGTGTTATCAAATAGCGCAGCATATATATCAAGGTGCTGCTACTTGAATACTAGTCAGGCAATTTGCTGCTGATGTTTTTATGTATGTTCTCACGTTTCAAAACTTGTAATGAGGTATAAAAGACTCATCTATGTGGTACATGAGGAGCGGAGTACGTACTCAGAAGAGTACATGGCCATTTTCATATATATATATATATATATATATATATATATATATATATATATATACCGTAAAAAAATATAATCAATGTAAAAATATTTTATGTCATGTAAAATTACAAACATACAAAAATAGTGCAAAAAATACAATAAATTCATTTTTTTTTGACTTGTGACCTATATTTTTGTTTTTCTTTTGTCAAATTTTACGTAGTGATTCAATATAAATGTAACTATTTGTATTTCAAATATAATTTATTTGTAAATTGATCGTAAGATTATCTCGGATGAAGAATAAACTATTATGCACCCTGGGTGATGAATAGAGTTTATATAGAGTTTCTATATATTTTTCATATATATATATATGAAAAATATATATATACATATATACTGCTACTTGAATACTAGTCAGACAATTTGCTGCTGATGTTTTTATATATGTTCTCAGGTTCCTAAACTTGTAATAAAACGACAGGATCTGCTTACAATTCAGCGGACTGAGACTTTGCTAAGCATCAGTCGACTGACGTAAACGCAGAGTGTGTCTTTCTTAGTGGTTCGAAGTTCTGTCCAATAAGTTTTTTTTTCCTTTTGTTTTATCAGGCAGGCTTTGTTTTTTTATTGTTTTACTTCTTTGCCTGAAGTTCAAAAAAGAACAAAAAAAGTCCAAAATGAAAAATGGGCATGCAAAGGGGCTGCATCAATTTCTGTTAGATTCAGACTTCGTTAAGTATCAGTCGATCCATGATGTTGCTGAATAGGTACACAAATACATCAATCCTCCCACAACCTAACCTTCCCACGCCGCTCCCGCGAGGCAACGAGGAGGGACCTTATATCTCCGCTGCCGTTCACCTCCTCCTGCCTTCCCCTCCCTCGCCGTCGCCCAAGGGCGCGGACGTGCGTAGCCTGACCGGCATGGGCGGCGGCGGGGCGTCTTCTTCCCCTCGCGCGATGGGGCGACGCGAGCCTGGGCGCGTCACAGGGTGTCGCGACGCCGTGGCTCGCAGGCGTGGGTGATGCGGTGGCGTGGACGACTTCTTGGCGGTGACGACCCGAGGCGGCGGCACTAGATGGTAGTGGCAAGTGAAGCACATGCCTCTCATGGCGGCATGACGTGGCGATGTCCATGTTCAAGGAGGATCTACATTGGCTTGAGGGACCAGTGGACGATTCTAGCGGTGGAGCAGCATTCTATGTGATGAATCGACAACCTGGAGTCTCGGCGATGTGGCGCGGCAGAGGCTCAACGATTGATGTGTGATGATGCAGGCGGGTGGGAAGGAGGCGTTGTCTGGCACTGTGGTGGCGTCGATGATAAGCCTGACAAGGTTGATGCGTCAGTACCTGCTCTGAAGATGGATCAGTGAAAGCTGGCGGTGACGACCTATGAGTGCGTCGGATAGGTTTGCACCCCAAACCGCGTGTTTGGCTTGGTTGGAGCATCCGGCTTTAGATGTTAGCCATTTGTGACATGTCTGTTTGGTATTAGGCTTAGATTATCGACATCCCTTCATCAAGTGGATATGAGTAGCGATAGATGTTACAAAGTTGATGGTTTCAGACTTCCCGATGTACTATTTATCAGATCTTCCCGATGCAGAGATGAAAGACATCCTCTTTTTTGAAAAAAAATAGTCAACCGATGTAAATGCAGGTTATGTCTTTCTTTGTGATTCGGTGTTCTGTCCTACACAGTTTTTTGTTTGTTTTGTTTTATCGGGCAGGCTTTGTTTTCTATTCTTTTACTTCTTTGCCTGAAGTTCAAAAAAGAACAAAAGAAGTCTAAAATGAAAAATGGGCATGCAAAAGGGCTGCATATATTTCTGGTTTTATTGCGTGTGCACTCCGCTTGACAAGCAGCTCGCCGCTGGAAAAATAATGAGCAATGACCTGTGCCCACGCGCCGACCGAAACTTTGGGTCGGTCGTCCGTGAGCCGTCAGATCGAACCTTGTTGACCGTCGGATTGAGCCATACAGCAAAGATCGTCGATGATAGTAAAAACAAGCAGCGATGTAAAAAAAATTCAGCCACGGATGCAGCAAAATCATCATCCTCGTCGCGTGTGGTCGCAACACCGTCTTGATGGATATAGCAAAAAAGTTCGCCAGTAGTAGCAAAATGCAACTACGGTTGCACAAAAGTTCGTAGCAGCCGTCGCTAGATCGCAGGTGCACATTGATGAATGTAGCAAAAAAGTTAGCCAGTAGTAGCAAACTGCAACTACGGTTGCAACTTTCCTTGATGGACAGAGCCGACTGAAGCTTTTCCTGTCTATGGTTGAAGCTTCTTTCAACAACATTTAAAGCTGTTTTAGATGACGATTGCAAAATTTGTATAACCGCGAGCCCGGCCATGGCAGCAGGCGACGAGGACGACAGGCGGCGGCTTGAACCGGCGAAGCGGGCAGTCGACAGGGACGGGCACCAACGATGCGGGCGATCGACAGGGCATGCATCGCCGATGTGGGTGGCGGCGCGCAGGGGCGACAACAGCACGGACGCGGCAGCAACAGGGATGCGGGGCCACCAAATCCAGGTGGATCGTGCGGATAGCACGCGACCGGCTCAAGCGTTTCGTCGGCGCACCGGCTGTAAACGTTTAAAAACAATTCTACATATGACAAGTTGTACTAGCATATCAAACAACAAAAAATTCCCAGTTTTTAAACAAACCAACTAGATTACGATCATATTTGTAACAACTAATTATCCATTACACGACACCACTTACAGGAGGAACAAAAATATAAAATCATTTTATATTATTAAAACTAATTTTTTTAGAAAGAAACTAAAAATAATACACAAAGGAGTGAAAAGTTGGAAACCGACAAGTTGCATGCGACTACACGGCAGTGCGCACCTGGGGCATAGCCGATAGACATACATGTAAAAATCAGTCGAGGAATGCATGAAACCCCTTGTGCAATTACTGTTGAATTACTTCGGGCCAGTTTTTTTGATCGATTCTTTCATAATCGCCCTCTTCCTTTTTTTTTACAGTCCTAGCTAATTTGATCTTAACTAAATAGGATTATACAGAAATATAGAATGATGATTCTGGAAGAAGCTGAGGAGGGAGGCGATTCTGGGAGGAGTAATGCTAAAGATACATGCAGCTTCTAACAGACTTTTACGGGATGACGACGTGGCCTAATCTAACTGCTCTCCCCCTGATTTCACTGGCGAGATCGTTTCCCTTAAGTAAATTCCAACCAATCACACCTAATGAACCTGTAAATACTTCGTAGAACTTCCGTACGTCTAGCATTACTCATTCTGGGAGAATCTGTCAAAATAATTCCTTTTTAACCTGTTGCGTTATGACGTACATCATTACTAGTTGTGACAGTGAGAGTCTGTTCAAAAATGAAGCTTTGAAGAAGTAGCAAACTTCTTGTGTACTTACAGCATAATCCAAGAAAAGCATCTGCAATACCGAAACTACAGGTGTGAACAGTTTGATTGATATTATACTGTCTGCTATCTAGTATATGTCATGTCATGATTTTTAACATGGTATCTTGCTGGTACTCCGAATAATGAAGCCAAGAGCTCATTAAAATAACCGGCACATTGCAATATTCTGCCACTTAACAACATAAACGCCAGATGCTAACCTATCCATTCCCATGATTCCATCAAGGCAATACATACACTAGGACAAGAAAGCGGGAGGAGATCACAAGCCGCAGTGCCGATAGCTCTCTTTCTAGGAGACAAGGGCTTGTTCATAATCCATTTCTGACATCCATAAACTAAAGACAGGGTAGTCCAAGAAAAGCATCGCCAATGCCGAAACACCAGGTGTGAACTGTCTGATTGATGTTCTATATATTGTCGGCTATGTAACGATGAAAGGCACCAAATATATTAATTAAGTGTTTCTGGACCGAGGTCATGTCATGATTTTTAATATTGGATCTTGCTAGCACTCCAAAGTATGAAGCCAAAAGCACATTAAGATCATGGCACCTGGGAATATTCTCGCACTAAACAACGTCAATATGCCTCCTTTTCAAAAAAAAAAAAAAACGTCAATACGCCAGGACCAAAAAACAGGAGGAGATCACAAGCCGCAATGCCGATGCCTTTTGCTAGGAGACAAAAAGTTGTACTACATAATTAATTTGTTCACGTCCATAAACTAAAACAGGGTATTACTTGTACATTACAAGGTCTGTTTAATTAACACGTTATCCGTTTGTACAAAAACCCAAGGGAAGACCATATGGATGCATGCATATGTATGTATCTATCCAACGAATTGGCAGAAATGACACTCTCTTGGAATCATTTGACAGGACTACCGCTGTAGCACTTGACGCCATTGCCGGCCGATTGTGGCATGTACTGTTGATGCACGGGGATGTGGTTAGTGAGTAGGGAGCGGCAGCAGCAGTTCCGTTATTTTATCTGCTGATCCATAGGAGTATTGTGGATGTCAATGTGTAACACTAACACATGCTGGCTGGTTGGTTGGTTGATTGATTCACTTGAGGTGAAGCGCCTCGAGTGGCCGACCCACAAGGGACAGCACCGTGGCGGCGATGTGCCTCGGCGTCAGCCCGGCCGCCTCCATCTGGTCATCCGCGGCGCCGTGGTCAATGTACCGGTCCGGCAGGAACATCGATCTCAGCTGCAAAAACATCACACGACAAACATAAACCGTCAGCAACCAATTCTACTAATTGCTAAAAGTTTCCAACGAAGAATGTTTCCATCTTCTTCACAAAGAAACACTGTTCTATTCGTACATGAATGGGATGGTGTCTTTACCTTGAGGGGGCCATCGAGGAGGCCGTTGAGGCTGAGGTAGTGCGCGACGTGGGAGCCGAAGCCTCCGATGGAGCCCTCCTCGGCGGTGATGAGGATCTCGTGCTCGGCGGCGAGCTCGCGGATGAGCTCCGTGTCCAGCGGCTTGCAGAAGCGGGCGTCCACAACGGTGATGAACAAGTCGTGCTCCTTCAGCGCCTCGGCCGCCTTCAGGCAGGCCTGCACCATGGTGCCATATCCTACCAGCGCTACCCTGTTGCCTCGGACGAGCACCCTCCCCTTGCCTACCTCAATGGGGGTGCCTCTGTTGTTGAGAGGAAGCACGGCGCCCACGCCATTGCCGCGTGGGAAGCGGAAACAGCTTGGCCGGTCGTCGATGGCGTTGGCGGTGGCCACCATGTGCATGAGCTCGGCCTCGTCGGCTGGCGCCATGACCACCATGTTCGGCAGACATGCCATGTACGTCACGTCGAACGCGCCGCAGTGCGTCGGGCCGTCCGCGCCGACGAGCCCCGCCCTGTCTAGGGCGAACCGCACCGGCAGGCGCTGCAGGTCCACGTCGTGCACCACCTGGTCGTACCCTCGCTGCAGGAACGACGAGTAGATGGCGCAGAACGGCTTCATCCCCTCGGCGGCGAGCCCCGCCGCGAATGTCACGGCGTGCTGCTCCGCGATGCCCACGTCGAAGCACCGCTCCGGGAACCGCTTCTGGAAGTAGTTAAGCCCCGTGCCGCCGCCCATGGCCGCGTGGATCGCCACCACCTTGTCGTCCCCCTCCGCCTCCCGGATCAGCGACTCGGCGAAGTACTGCGTGTACGACAGCGTCGGGCTCTTGGTCTTGAACTGCTTCCCCGTCGTCGGGTCAAACTTGACCACGCCGTGCATCTTGTCCGCGGCGGCCTCCGCCGGCGGGTACCCCTTCCCTTTCTCGGTCACGATGTGGATGAGCACGGGCCCCGGCGCCGGCATGGACTTGACCTTCTCGAAGATGGTGACGAGGTCCTCGAGGCTGTGTCCGTCGACGGGGCCGATGTAGTAGAGCCCGAGCTCCTCGAAGAGCGTTGATCCCGAGGCGCTGATCATGCCGCGCGCGTACTCGTCCACCTTGGCGGCCACCTCGTGGGTGGACCCGCCGATCTGCTTGGTGATGGTCTTGGCGGCCTCCCGGAGGCGGCGGAACTTGGTGCTGGACTGGAGCTTGGTGAGCGCCTTGCTGAGCGCGCCGACGGGCTTGGAGGGACCGTCGAGGGTGGCCGTCGGGAGGGAGACCTGCTTGTTGTCGTTGAGGACGACGATCATGTTGGAGTCGAGGAACCCAGAGTTGTTCATGGCCTCGTAGGCCTGGCCGGCGGTCATGGCGCCGTCCCCGATGACGGAGATGACGTGGTTCTTCTTGCCCTGGAGGTCACGCGCGACGGCCATCCCGAGCGCGGCGGAGATGCTAGTGGAGCTGTGGCCGACGCCGAACGCGTCGTGCGCGCTCTCGTCGCGCTTGGGGAAGCCGGCGAGGCCGGAGGTCTTGCGGATGGTGTGCATCCGCGAGCGGCGGCCCGTGAGGATCTTGTGCGGGTACGACTGGTGGCCGACGTCCCAGATGATCTTGTCCTCCGGCGTGTCGAACACGTGGTGGAGCGCCACCGACAGCTCCACCACCCCGAGGCTGGCGCTCAGGTGGCCGCCGGTCTTGGACACCGTGTGCACGATCTCTTGCCGGAGCTCCGCGGACAGCTGCTCCAAGTCCTGCCGCGCCAACCAAAATTCATTCATTCATTCATTCATCTAACTAACTACGTACTGTTATCAATCAAATCATACCGAGCTGAGGAGAATATATTATACCGTGGTGGAGAGGTTTTTCATGTGGACGGGATAGTTGATGGTGTCGAGCAGCGGCGTCTCCGGCTTGTCGCTGGAGTACTCGATCTTCCACGCGCCCGTCGTTGGATCCTTCCTCGTCACCGCCACCTTCCCGTCGCCGGCGCTGGGGCTGCTTGCCGCGGCCGCAGCGCTCGCACGCAATTTCAACTGCAAACGCACACACCATGCATAATCACCCGATCAGCAACGCACATCTATCATCAAATAGCCAGAGTTAACACCCCTATATATGTACCTGCCGCCGACACGAAGCGTGAGTAATGGCCGGGGACGCGTGGAACGCAGAAGGTAGCGATGCCTGGAGCGCCATTGGAGGGACACCGTGGTCGTGCACACGGCGCGCGGTAGCTACTTTGTTGGAGCTTGTAATGAACTGCTTCAAGTAGTTATAAAAGCTCTGCCGGTAGAGGCAGGCGATGGGAGGGAGGAGAAGATGAGGATCAGAGGTGGATTGGATGCGATATAGAGTAGGAGCTCCTTCTTATATATATATAGGCGCACACTTGGAAGCATTCCAACATGCACATTGACGGACTTTAGCATGGCATCTCCAGCTACATAGTGCCTGAGTTTGAGTTTCCCGGCCGGTGGCGGTGGTGTCAGCAGAAGAAGTCACGAAACGGATTTGCTAATTCTCATCAGACGAGAATTAATAAATTTTTATCTAACTTTCACACATCATTTAAGTAATTAAGTAAGGTATAAAAATAAAATAAAAATCTATACAAATTTTCATAAAAATCAAATGCCGTGTAAATGAGTAGTTGTGACTTGGTTAAGTCGATCGTCTTATCCAGATGAGCCCTAGACATACCTAGAAAGAAAATAAAATGGTTTTTACTTTTTAGGACCATCATCTTCCACAGCACAAGGAATATACGGGAGGAGATCTAAGCGCCCGTATGGGGCCGTTTATTGGACTCGTGCGAAGAGAATCAGTAGCGATTGACACAAGGCATCTTGCACACAGCTTCTTTTTTATTAGCTTCGCTTCGGTATTACCATTTCCTGAGTTTTGTCAGCACACGTGATGTGCGACTGTGGGTTGGTCAGCACACGTGAGTTGCTCACAAGCTTATGCTTGACTAGAGGTACCCTATTTCTTGTTTCATTACCGTGAAAAAACAACTACAGAGTAGACTTATACTTCTTCCTTTGTGAATTGAGACACGACTTATAATAGTATATCACCACATGCACATGCAAATGCACAAAATTACGAAAAGTATATGTTATAACTGTATATTTTTTTTAATTGCGATTCTATATATCACTAGTCGGCGTTACAAAAGTATAACTGCATTTGCATGCTTTCTAGGAAGTTATATATCGCCACAGGACGACTGGACGAGTAACTACTTGAACAGTTGTTCTAAATCATAAGACCGAAATGATCAATGCACATACTAAGACACACCTATATGCATTCGGTTCAGGAAAGAAGTTATTTGAACATCTTATAATATGCAACAAAGGGATCAGTTTGCACCTATCCGAGGGAGTGCGGAAAACGTAACCTATTTGCTTTCGTGCATAGTACAACCTCAGATGTTATAGTTAGCACGATCGACTAGATAATGGAGCAATAGAGATAGGACCATTAAATTCCACAAGTAGCTATATACTTGAGCTGTCTCCAATATTTCATGAAAAATATGTATATTGTGAAACATTTGTCCAATATTTCTTCTATCTCTATCTCTACCAAATAAAATTATTATTATTAATGTTAATAAAAGCACGAAACATTTTTGTTCGTCCGTTGTGCCTTTTGTCCCTGCAGTTTGTTGAAATCAACCTCTAGCTCCATCACTTAATTGAGGATGAATCGCCTTTCCTAATTTACGTAAAACCCCTTGATGTTTATACAAATCAATCTGAAGTCTAACTTTAAGTCAGAGCGAACCATTTTCTAGAGTATTACTTAAAATCCCATAATATTTCCATCTAGAATAAATATATTTTCAAAATAATCATATCTTTTAAACACTAACTCCAATTTTAGAATATTGTATATGAAATTTGATTAGAAAAATATGTAGAATCTGAATATGGTGTTATTTTTATCTATTAAATATTTAAAAATAATACTGTTTAGGATGCAACCTAAATAAATGGTGCATGATCCTCATTCCTTCGTACCGGCGTCGATTCATATTGCAAATGAACATACCACACGCATTGCTCTATGCTGCTTGGCAATAAGCGAGTGAGGAAAATGATTGCAATGAATAAATTACAATCCGTAGGCATATTATACTTCCACGAGCTTCTCTCTTTGTACATGTCCCATGATCGAAGACCCAAGGTACGTTTTTTTGAAATCCATACGCATACTTACCAACGTACTACATAATTCTTTTTTAAAGTGAATACACAAACAAATTTTATAGCACATACATACATTCATAAAATTCATGAACATCAAAAGTACATGAAGATTTATTTTGAAAATATCCAAATAATTCTTATGATAGTCATGAACGTTAATATTGAAACCAATATATAGGATATTAATTTGTGTTTTATCTGCTTCATGTGATGGTGACACATATAGACTTTCTTAAATAGATTTAATTTATGGACGTGAACTCGGTCCTTAGTGTAGAATAGCATCGACTAGTTGCTATATGAGTATGGACACAGGTGCATGCCGTCAATATTTTAAGCCAGACCTAAATTGAATTGAAATGAGAACAATGGCCCGCATAAAAAATTATTTAAACTCCCATTGCAACGCGAGGTCATGTTTGCTAAGTATATAAACGTACACTTATGTTTTCTATGAGATGTTCATTAGTATAGTAGGATTGTTGTAACGCATTATATGTTAACCATCATAGATATTGTTGCAGGAACTTTTTATTTTATTGCAACCTTAGTTTACATTTGAATTGAGATGGATCACAGCAAAATTTTCTTGCTTTACTTGTTTTTTCGTATGGAGAGTTTAATTTGGCTAAAAGTCAACTTTTTTTGTTTTTCAGGAAAAAAGCCCCAATGTCATATTTTCAATAAAATCATACCTTGCAAGAACTTTCTTAGAAGAACATAAAATTTTAGTCAAGTCCTTAAAGAAATCAGCACCTTCCTTGTGCATATACCACGGCATGAAGTGAGTAGAGCTCGAAGTAGCAGAGGTTAGGAAGTCGTTGATATAAACTAGAAGACATGGGCGATCGTGGTCTGAATATATTGCCTTCTCAGAAAACATGGACCAATGAGGCCGAAAAGATTATCCCCACTCCAGCCTGATAGAAAAGTGGATACTAATCTACAAACTTCCCTAACGAAGCTATTTTAAGCCGAGCTTAACCGAGCGGAGATGAAAGTGGAAAACAAAAAAAAAACGCATAGCGACGCCATCCCCTCCACATGACGTCATTGCTATGAACGAACGAATCACGCTAGACAAATCCCGATGATCGAATCCCTCCGACTCAAAGACAAGGAGCCATTATTTTGATGGTCATAGCTACCCCAACTTCACAAGTGATGAAGAACTCAAAGACCATATGCAACTATCCAAAACATCTTATAATTCAGACCCTATCGCGAGTATATCTTTACTATTAAAAGGGGAGTCTACGATTGTGATGATAGGTTTGGTGTGTGTACATTCGTTAGTCATCCTTCCTTCCAAAATCCACGTCATTCATTAACTCAATCACATGAAATCAAATCAAATCTTACCAAAGCCTCAAGTAAATGAAAGAAAATCTTTCTTTTCCATACTCATATCCCAATCAAATTAAATCTTACCAAACATCAACTAAATGAAAATTATCCTTACCTTTCCCCGCCCATACAAGAACCAAATCAACTTACCAAAATATAAATAGATGGGTGTAAGGTATATGTCGGATATTATTAGTGTTGAATCACTAGAATATGTATGTCTTTATTGCAACACACTGGCAATTAGCTACTAACTTCTCAGAAAAGATGCAAATGCAATTATACCTTTTTAACATTGACTAGTGGTATATATACCAAGATATTTGGATTGGTAGGGTGAAATAATGCAACTAGAATTTCCATGAAAAAACAATACTTTTATTACATAAATTTCTATACCTATATATGTCTATTCTCTTTTTTTGAACTGGGCTAATTCCGTTTCCATTACCAAGATAACGAAAATACAGATAGTTCCGAGTGTCTGGAAGATAATAGGAAAGACAAAAGAGAAAGGGAAAAAGCGAGTTCAGGCACTACACGGAAACCCTTGGCAAAGGCTCGCAATTGTAACCTTTTTCCACGGGGTGAAAACCATGTAGCACCATTCACACGCCACCTAAACAACCAAGTGAAATCAAGTCTAGCAATGTCACAAAGCTACAACACACACAAGGGCCAAACAAGGAAAAAGTCGAAGAACGTCTAAACATCCAACAAAGCCACAATAAGTATATGGTGACAGATGGACACTTCAACTTGCAGACATCCAGCAGACCTCCAGGAATCAATTTGTCGATTCATCAACCTGAGCTGAGGCACAGATCATCATCAACTTCTTTGTGTTTTCCTTCAGCATCAAGGCCCCATTCTCCAGTAGTATCTGCTCCTCTTTCTTCATCAAACCTGCCCAATAATTCAAGTGAACACAAGATGCGAAGACAATCTCAAAAGGAGATGGCATTTTCTTGGATTCAAATGTCGCGCGATTTCTACACTTTCCAAATAGCCAAGCAAATCGCAGCCAGCCCCATCGTATAAAAGTGTTCTCCATCAGGGAGAAAAGCATAGCACCGAGAATAGATTTGAGATAAATTGTTGGGACAAAGATAAGTCCCCAACATCGCCCCCACCATGCGCCAAGCAATTGTAGCCACAGGACACTAAAAAAATAGGTGAGCCGAAGTTTCTCTATAACTGCAAAAGGAATAGCGGGGATTACTAGCCCAGTCTCTACGCTGCATCACATACCTTGTAAGAACAACATCTTGAAAAAGCTGTCACAGATAAACTTGAATTTTTAGCGGGAGCTTCACTCCCCAGATCCATCTATAATCACTACCAGCAAGAGTTCTTTGCAGGTATGAATACATAGCTTTAGTAGTGTAAGTCCCTTTGGGACCAAAGGACCACTCAATCTTATCATGTTCAGCGTTAAAGCGGCTGATCGTAGCACATACATCATTATATTGTCTTGTTAAAGTATTATTAAGTCTTCGTCTGAACAAGGCGTCCCTGCTCCTTTTCCAAAATTGAATCAGTGTATCTTCTGAGAAGTTAGTAATGCTAAAAATATCTGGGAATCTCTCTCGGAGTGGGGGAAGATCATCTATAGGATCATGCGTGATCCTCGCAACGTCCCCAGACTTGATAACATTTTTTCTACTTGCCATGTAACTTTCTTTCACCTTTAACAAAGATTTCCAAATAGGGGATCCATTAAAATTTCCTTTGAAAGCAGCAACCAAGTCTTTTTCAGATATTTAGCTCTAACCACTTCTTTCCTAAGCCCATTACCCGTATCTAATATCCACCACCACTTGGCAAGTAAAGCAACATTTTGTCTATATAAAAAAAGTTTCACCCATGGCTCCTTTAGTTTTGGATCTACAGACTCTAACCCATTTCACCAAGTGATATCTTTTCTTACCCCTGCCCCCACACCAGAAGAATTTGCGTCTATACTTATCCAATTTTCGATGAAGGTTTTGGATAGGAGAAACATGGACATATAGTAAAAAAGTAATGCTCGATAGAGAAGAACTAAGAAGAGTCAGTCTCCCACCAGAGGAGGCCGCATCCCCTATCCAGGAATCACATATCTTTAAGTAGCGAACAATAACAAACTCCCAATCAACATTCCGCAATGTGGAATAACTTACAGGGACACCTAAGTATTTCATAGGGAAATGCCCAATCTAACATCCAAATAAGTCCGCATATTTTTGGAGAGTTGTGTACCCCCCCCCCCTCATGCACAACACTTCGCTTTTCATGAAATTGGCTTTAAGACCAAACATGAGTTCAAACAAACAAATCAATAACTTCAGGTTAATTTCTTTGTCAAAATCATCTTCTATACAAAGAATTGTGTCATCGGCATATTGTAGTATAGAAATCCTGTAGGGCACTAGATCATCGGCAAGGCCCTTAATGAGATTGCTATGCTGAGCATTAATGATCGTTTTAGTCAAGCTCTCAATAGCCAAATTGAACTGGAAAGGTGACATGGGATCTCCTTGACGTACCCCCTTATGACTTTTAAAGTATGGCCCTACAGTATTATTTATTTTGACACTAAGAGTCCCTTGACGTTAGGTTTTCTCTATCCACCCACACCATTTTTCACTAAAGCATCTAAGTTTATGGCATTCTAATAAGAAATCGGAGTTGACCTTATCATAAGCCTTTTCAATGTCAAGTTTCATGGCAATGCCCACATTTTTGTTCACCCGAGTGTGATGCAACACCTCATGCAAGGTCAAAATACCATCCATGATGTTGGGGTTCTTAATAAAGGCATCGGATGATGAGCCCTTCATAGAATTTGGCAGCTCTCACAGGCCAAGATTCCACCACCCGGGTGACATTGATAAGATTTTTCTTTTTCTCTGCACAAGTAAGTGCCTTCATCTCCATGCTATGAATGAGTAGAGTGTCATGGTTGGAGCTATCAGACCCCACAGATATAGAAGATTAAGGTAAGTCAGGCATAACTTTCTTACTCACGCAGGATCTCTCCCCTTTGCTTTTAACTTCAGCATATGAGCTCCCCATTGGATCTCCACTGATCGCAACAGTTTATTGTTTTTTATGAGGGTTCACCATGAGCAGCAGAAGTTTTGTTTGCATATTTCTCTTTGTCGGGATCCCTCATCAGAACCCGATCCACTTCATATGAGAACTTACAGAAGGTGATACCCCAAGACTAACTCAGCCATTGGAGGAATTTCATCTATAGCACAACAACCAATTTTCACAAGTACCGAGTAAGGGCGGTGGCGAGTTGACTTATCAACCTCAAGTGGGACTCCCACCAGAGATGCCACAAATGCCACATTTCTTTCACATCTTTTATCAACAGGAATTCCGCCAACTTTGGCCCATGCTTTTTCCAACATTCCAACAGCTCCATCATCCAATTACCATTGAGTAACTCTAACAACAGTTCCACATAGTTTCATAGTCATACGGTCAATATAACAAGCCTTGTCCACCTCTCTGGTGTTAGGGAATCGCATCACAAAGACTCCAGGTACAACTAATTTGGCGGATCATCTCCAAGTTTCATCCAAATAAAGAAAGAAAGCATCATTCATTAGCTTAACAGTATGATTCCCTTCCAAAACAGTGATAATCACATTGCATGAGCGCTCACGAGTACGACTAGTAGCGCATTAATCATGGATATAGTAAAACCCCTGCCCTCTAGCCTGAAAAGCACACATCGGCACCAAGCACTCCCGTGGTAAAAACTTCGAGCACACAGATGCAAGATGACCTGTCTTATTGCAACGCTGATCACAAAACGCTTGAAGGCAACTAACAGGAAGATGACGCGTAGATTGCAAATAGGACAAGTATCATCAGATTTGACGTGAGGCGCCTGGTTTTTCGTCGGCGGCTTTTCTAAGGTTGAGCCGTGGACGCCCATGTATATATAAGTCTATTCTCAATCCACAGAAAAGTATAAGTCTACATTGCCGTTGGTTTTTCACGATAGTGAAACAAGAAAAGGGTACCCCTACAATTGCCTCGCACATCACGTGTGCTGACCAACTCACAGTCAGACATCACGTGTGCTGACAAAATCAGGAAATGGTTAGACCGAAGCGATGTTTAAAAAAAATGTGCGCAAGGTTGATGCCTTGTGCCAACCGCGTCTGATTCTCTCTGGATGAGTCCAATGAACTGCCCTCGCTGCTGATTCCCTTCTTAATTTAGAAAATGCTCCTGTTTTCAAAAAAAATTCAAAAATTAAAAATAATTCATGTTGTAAAACTATATGAAGAAATTTCAAAAATGCTCCATGTTTCAAAATTTCTTCATAATTTTAAAATATTCCCTTTTCAAAAAAATCAAAACCATCAAATTATTTTCGCATTTAAACAAAAGGCATACAAATTGTATTTTTATTTGAATTTTCAAAATCATTTAATGTTTTAAAAAACAAATTGTAAATTTCAATAAATGTTCCTTTTTTAAAATTTTAACAAAAATGATAAAATATTCCTGCACTAAATAATATTCAGCAATTCAATGTTTTGCAAAAGGAAATGTTTGCGTTTTCAAAATTTGGTTGCATTTTGAAAAATAATTACGTTTTAAAAAGTTGTTCCCGTTTAAAAAAATCCTAAACATAAAAAAATGACATTTCGAAACAAAATAGAATTTCAATTATTTTACCACATTTCAAAATTGTAGAAAGAAATTAAGAAATGTTTTAAAATTATTTTTGAAATCTAGGTTCTGTTATATGATTTTATATATTTTTGTGTTGAGCACCTACTGCAGTCACGCGAGTCACACAATTTTAAAATCCATGTGGGTTTTGGGCAGGTGGGCCGCCCAGTTCTACCTGCACTCTCTCCTTCACGCTCCTATGTGACACAAATGCGTAATATAGTATGTCCCAAACAGGCCAGTCAGTTCTGAAAGGAAAAACTAAACAAATCACGAACGAATGCAATCCCAAAATCCTTTTCCTTTGTAACAATGTACAATATTATGTTAATTCAGATTTTCCATTTAACAGGTATAAACATAGAGGCATCCAAATACACATATATAGTTATCTTTATAAACATCCGTATCTCATCTTCAACAGACTTAGGTGTCTGGTTTAAAGATTAACCAGGTCACCACAAACAGTGATAGTCCTAGGATTTTGAAATAAGGTGGCCCACCTTCAAAAATGACAACAACAAATGTTACTAAGCGCAATAGCATTAGATAAAGTTTGACAATGTCACAATGTATTGCAATGGATTTGTCAAACCTTGCGCTAATGACTAAATCAATCGGGATTGACCAACTGGACAATGTCGCACAGAAACCACAATATTATCCTGCGCTAACGATTAAATAACTGGGGACTGATGTCTGCGCCTGCCTCAAGGGAGCTCTGGATGGTTGGCTGTTGCACACCGTTGGCACCTATGCTGCCACGGAGTGCAGACTGCTTCTGCCCTAGGCGGGCGGAGTGTAAGACATTTTGAACATTTTTCAATATCTTTTCAGCATTTTCTCAGAATATGATTTAGATTTTTATAATACATGATGAACTTTGATGTACACTATGGTGACGTCTTTCCAAATACACACTAATTTTTTTTGAAAGGCATATTGGACATTTTTGAAAAAATGACCTAACTTTCTAAAATATTTATTAATAATCCTTAAAAACTTGAACCGATTGGCATTCCAAAGAAACCCAACGGTTTCTAATAGTTTTTTTTTCATTATAGAAAACTGCTGAACTGAGCGGCCACGAATGATCAGTGGGCATCCGGCCCATTAAAGTTAAACCTGCGTGAAGCCTCATCTGTGTAATGCTAACAAACTTTAAAAAAGAACAAGCTTCATCCATCATAGTTATATCTTGCCTAGTGCGTGACCGGCTTCCAACTTGTAGTAGGCGAACATTTGAATGGCCCTGCCCAATTAACACCCACAAGTGGTTTTGGAATGTCTTGCACACCAGTTCGTGCACCGTGGAGCATCAACAGTTTTTGTAATGGCCTTGTAGATGCATCAAGCTTGGAAGCTCATGCATCCGATGAAGCGCTTGCTTTGGCAAAAAACCTCAACACCTCGCATGTGATCATAGCATCGGATTGCTTGGAGGTAGATACAAACACAGACAAGACTGCGTTGACATCATATACACCTGTTCTGGATGAGAATAATCATAGCAAGAAAGACTTTCTTAAAGCTAGTTTTTGTTTTCAAAACAGGGGGGCAAAGTTTGAAGCCAATGCTATTGCTAAGGCTGCTTCCTCTCTCCCTGTAGGTCGCTATTTGTGGCTATGTATTACTACTTATATTCTTGTATTCCTCTTATCACGAGTAGAAAACAGGGCATTGAGCCAACCACATTGGACCCGGATTGGATATAAACCGGTTCTAAAGGGTCTGTCCGCTGGGCCCCCTCCCTGCAGCAAATGGCCGCAAGGCCTTTAGGACCGGTTTGTAACACAAACCGGTCCTAAAGGTTTTTGGACCGTTTGCTGCAGGGAGGGGGGCCCAGTGGACAGACCCTTTAGAACCGGTTTGTATCACAAACCGGTGCTAAATGTTTTCTCATTTTTGCAGCAACTGCGGGGCCCCGCTGTCAGACCCTTTAGCACCGGTTTTTGACACAAACCGGTCCTAAAGCCCTCCTCTCCTTCCTCCCCGAGCACCCCTATATTCCACCCCATTTTTTCTAGCTCCATTTTTTCTAGCTCGAGCTCAACTCCATTTTTGCTCTCTCCTTCCTCTTGGGAGCTCTAATCTATCCCCATTTTTCTCCACCATTTGTCAAGATTGTTGGCACCCATCGGTCCTACGGTTAGCATCAACATTCCCTCTTCCGGTATTGCAAGTTTTGCTCGTTTTTTTGCTCATTTCATTTTTGTTGTGCTAGCTAGGTGTTTGATGAAATGCCTAAGCTAGAGAGAGTTCATCATTTGTTATGTATACATATGCAATTTGAGCTCAAATTTAATTATGATTTGTGGTTTTTTTTAGTGTCGCGCGCCTTGTCCCCTTCCTCACCGCCGTTGATCGCCCCATCACCGACACAACCTTGGTGAGCCTATTGTTTTTATTTACCAAAACAAATTTTGATTTGTATGATTTACATATTTACTTGTATATAATTTTCTTATTGTGTAAGATTTTTTTTATATGTATAGCGCCATGGTTTTGATATCCGTCCCCGTTGGCCCTCGTCCAGTCTATGATTCGGATGTGGTATATTATCTTTTATAACTACATATTTTCATTTCCTGATTATATGACAATTAATTACGCCGACCAACTTGACATAGATATTTTTATCTAGGAGGTAGTGGAACCGGAAATGCCAATCGACCCTATTGGTGAGAAGTTACACTTAGTTGAACAAGAAAATGTTGGCCTGAAAGAAAGATTGAAAAAAACTGAAGAAAGGTTGGAAAAAACTGAAAGAGAGAAGATGACCTTGGAAAAGGTTCTTGCCGGTGTCGTCGATGGTCACAAGAGCGAGATGGACGCAATGCGTCTGAAGATTAGAAAGATTAGAAAATATGCAATTAGTAAAGAGGCTTGGTATCATTATGCCGTCGGGTCAATTGTTACCTTTGTTGCGATTTTGATCGCATTTGTTGTTGTTTTTAAATGCATTAATTAGAGAGAGTTTTTATGGTTGGTTTCAGTGTGTGTTTTTATGAGAACTATATATGTATGGTCACTACGCTACTTTGGTTTTAACGTGTGATGAACTTTTTGTATTAATTAATTAATTTAGTCATGATGATTTAGCATAATGGTTTTTGATAAATTTATATAATGCAGATGAACCGGCAATGGATGTACAGTGATCGACGTCGTCCCGAATTCCTTAATGGCATGCATAGTTTTCTCAATGTGGCTGAGAAAAACAGGCAGAATGGATTTTTTTTTTGTCCATGTAAAAAATGCCAGAATAAGAGGAATTTCCCTAACTCAAGAACCATACACACCCACCTCTTGCAAGAAGGCTTCATGCCAAGTTATTTTTGTTGGACCAAGCACGGAGAAAGAGGGGTTGTAATGGAAGACAATGAAGAAGAAGAGGATAATGATAACTATCCTATGTTCGGTGAACACGGTGATACTGAAATGGGGGAAGACGAGCCTGAACTTGAGGACATTGTTGATGAGTCTGATGATGATCTTCGTCAGGTCATTCGTGAAGAACAGATACACTGCGGAAGTGAAAACGAGAGGTTGAAGTTGGAGCGCATGTTAGAAGATCACAAAAAATTGTTGTACCCAAATTGCGAAGATGGCCAGAAAAAGCTGGGCACCACCCTGGAATTGCTGCAATGGAAGGCAGAGAATGGAATATCTAACAAGGGATTTGAAAAGCTGCTGAAAATAATGAAGAAGATGCTTCCAAGAGATAACGTGCTGCCCTGCAGTACGTACGAAGCAAAGAAGGTTGTCTGCCCTCTAGGATTGGAAGTGCATAAGATACATGCATGCATCAATGACTGCATCCTCTACCGCGGTCAGCACGAGAATTTAAATGCCTGCCCGGTATGCGGTGCATTTCGGTATAAGATCAGGCGAGATGACCCTGGTGATGTTGAGGGCGACGACTGCCCCAGGAAGAGGGTTCCTGCCAAGGTGATGTGGCATGCTCCTATAATACCACGGTTGAAACGTTTGTTCCGAAACAAAGAGCATGTCAAGTTGCTGCTATGGCACAAAGAAGACCGGAGGGAAGACGATATGCTGAGACAACCCGCTGATGGGTCGCAGTGGAGAAACATCGACGATAAGTACGAGGACTTTGCACGTGACCCAAGAAACTTAAGGTTTGGTCTAAGTACAGATGGCCTGAATCCGTTTGGGGAGCAGAGTAGCAGTCATAGCACCTGGCCTGTGACTTTATGTATCTATAACCTTCCTCCTTGGTTATGCATGAAACGTAAGTTCATTATGATGCCAGTGCTTATCCCAGGCCCGTCGCAACCCGGCAACAACATTGATGTGTACCTGAGGCCACTGGTTGATGAACTTTTAGAGTTATGGGCTGACGAAGGTGTACGTGTGTGGGACGAGTACAAACAGGAGGAATTTGACCTACGAGGGTTGCTGTTTGTAACCATCAATGATTGGCCCGCTCTTAGTAACATCTCAGGACAGTCAAACAAGGGATACAGCGCATGCACACACTGTTTAGGCGAGACTGAAAGTATACATATAGGCAAGAATGTGTACCCGGGGCATCGTCGATTTCTTCCAGACAGGCATCCCGTAAGAAAGAAAGGAAAGCATTTCAAAGGCGAGGCAGATACACGGAGGAAGCCAACCCTCCCTAAAGGTACTGATATATATGACATGGTCAAAGATATAAAAGTAATCTTTGGTAAGGGTCCTGGCGCACAATCTGTTCCGAATGACGCCGACAACCACGTAGCCATGTGGAAGAAGAAATCTATATTCTGGGAACTACCCTATTGGAAATTCCTAGAGGTTCGCTCTGCGATCGACGTGATGCACGTGACGAAAAATATTTGCGTGAACCTGCTAAACTTATTGGGCGTGCATGGGAAGAAGTCGAGAGATACACCAAAAGCACGGCTGCACCACCAACGTATGCACGAACGAGACGACCTGATGAATCGAGAGAATTTCAAAGGTCCTGCCAGCTACGCTCTTACCAAGGAAGAGAAGGAGATCTTTTTCCAAGTCCTGAGCAGTATCAAGGTCCCGTCTGGCTACTCGTCGAACATAAAAGGAATACTAAACCTGGAAGAGAAAAAGTTCCAAAACCTAAAGTCTCATGACTGCCACGTGATCATGACCCAGTTACTTCCGATTGCATTGAGGGGGCTTCTGCCAGAAAACGTGCGAGTACCCATTGTGAAGCTATGTGCATTCCTCAACGCAATTTCTCAGAAGGCAATCGATCCAGCAACTCTACCAAGTTTACAGAAGGACATGGTCCAATGTCTTGTCAGCTTCGAGTTGGTGTTCCCACCAACCTTCTTCAATATTATGACGCACCTCATAGTTCACCTAGTCCAAGAGATTTCCGTTCTCGGTCCTGTATTCTTACACAATATGTTCCCCTTTAAGAGGTTCACGGGAGTCTTGAAGAATTATGTTAAAAACCGTGCTAGGCCAGAAGGAAGCATGGTCAAGGGCTATGGAACAGAGGAGGTCATTGAGTTTTGTGTTGACTTTATTCCTGACCTGAACTCGATCGGTGTTCCTCAGTCGCGCCATGAGGGGAGACTGCGTGGACAAGGCACGCTAGGAAAGAAATCAACAACATGTATGGACGAGCAATCTTTCACTCAAGCACACTACACAGTTCTAGTTAATTCCAGCTTGGCGGCTCCATATATCCACGAACACAAGGATATTTTACGCTCGGAATACCCGGAGCAACCTGAAGATTTCATTGCTAAAGAACACACGAAGACTTTCGGCGGTTGGTTGCAAAGACGTCTCATTAATGACAACATTGTTGAAGATGAGCTATACTTGTTGCCAAGCAACCATCTTCGACTTTATTGACCTTTAAAGGGTACGAGATAAATGGTAACACATTTTACATGGCAGACCAAGATAAAAAGAGCACCAACCAAAACAGTGGCGTCCGGTTTGGTGCAAAAGACGACAATGGGCAAAGGGTCACATACTATGGTCACATAGAGCAGATATGGGAACTTGACAACGGACCTTCCTTTAAGGTCCCTTTGTTCTGGTGCAAATGGTTCAACCTGTCAGGCGTGAAGGTAGACCCGAAGTACGGAATGACAATAGTAGATCAGAAGAATCTTGGGTACGGCAATGATCAATTCGTCCTAGCCAATGATGTGGCTCAGGTTTTCTATGTGAAGGACATGTCTAGCAGACCGAGAAAAAGAAAAGATAAAGAAGCGAATACATCACACGATGAGCCAAGGCGCCACATAGTTCTTTCAGGGAAAATAAACATCGTGGGAGTCGAGGACAAGACAGACATGTCAGAAGATTACAATAAATTTGATGAAATTCCTCCCTTCAAAGTCAAAGATGATCCAAGCATCCCATTAAATGATGAAGATAGTCCATGGTTACGGCGCAATCAGAAGAAAGGCAAGAAGAAAAATAGATAGGGGGTGTTGTTGGTGATGTGTAATAATGTATTAAACCATTTATGTAATTGTGTTGACCATTTTGATAAATATTAAAAATTTAACCAGTTTCCACTAAATTTGATCATTTTGATAAATATCATTTTTATTTTTTAAGTGTAAAAATGACATTTTGACAATTTGTAAATAAATGTAAAAGAAAACAGAAAAGGGAAACAAAAAAGAAAAATAAAAGAAGAAACAGGAAAAAGAAAAAGGAAACAAAAAGAAAAAGAAAACAGGAAACAGAAAAAAGGAAAAAAGAAAAATAAAAGAAGAAACAGGAAAAAGAAAAAGGAAACAAAAAGAAAAAGAAAACAGGAAACAGAAAAAAGGAAAAAAGAAAAATAAAAGAAGAAACAGGAAAAAGAAAAAGAAAACAAAAACAAAAAGAAAACAGGAAACAGAAAAAAAGAAAAAAGAAAAAGGAAAAAAACCTTTAGGACCGGTCTGTAACAACAACCGGTCCTAAAGGTGGGTTCGGTTCGCGCCCGAATTTTGGACCCTTTAGCACCGGTCTGTGTTAACAACCAGTGCTAAAGGGTCTTTAGCACCGGTTGTTAACACAGACCGGTGCTAAAGGGTCTATACCTCTACGGGGTCGCCAACTTCTCGCCTTCCCGCGCGTCTCTCCTCGCCTTCTCTCCTCGCCGCCTCTCTCCTCGCCGACTCGGCCTCCTCGCGCCGCCTCGCCGGCCGACGATCCTCGGCGCCGCCTCCTCGCCGCGCCGTCGCCTCCTCGCCGCGCCGCCGCCTCCTCGCGCCGCCTCGCCGGCCGGCCGACGATCCGCTCGGCGCCGCCTCCTCGCCGCGCCGTCGCCTCCTCGCCGCGCCGCCTCCTCCTCGCGCGTGCGGCCTCCTCGCGCCGCCTCGCCGGCCGACGATCCTCGCCGCCTCCTCGCCGCGCCGTCGCCTCCTCGACGCCTCCTCGCGACGCCTCCTCGCCGCCTCCTCGCGCGCCGCCCCACGCCGCCTCCTCGCCGCCCCACTTCGTCTTCTTCACGTAAGGTATATCCGTATTTTTGTATATCCATATTGTTGTATGCTTGTAATTATAACCGTCGATATTAGTTTTTTTCCGGCCCGAATAGGACATCCTATAAAAAAAAGTTACGTGATCATGCATATTCTCACGGCTCTCACGGCTCTCACGGCTAAAAAAAGTTACGGGATTTGTTCTATCGACGTACAAATCGTACCTGCTAGAGATGCTCTCACGGCTCGATTTGAAGCCGCCTTCATCATTTATGTCGCTAAAGCGAGGAAGACGATTCTAGTAGACTCACTTTTTGAGTCAACATTCGAAACTTTCCGACGTACAAATCCTATAGACGAAGTCGGTCAACATTCGTGCAACATGAGGTGACTCCGACGATTCCGACGATTCCGTAAAACCCTAAACCGACGATTCCGACGATTCCGTAAAACCCTAAACCGATGA
The DNA here is from genome assembly GCF_904849725.1 of Hordeum vulgare subsp. vulgare. Taxonomy (NCBI): domain Eukaryota; kingdom Viridiplantae; phylum Streptophyta; class Magnoliopsida; order Poales; family Poaceae; genus Hordeum; species Hordeum vulgare. Next base: position 661,026,440 of record NC_058519.1, on the reverse strand, counting down.
TTCCGACGATTTCGTAAAACCCTAAACCGACGATTCCGACGATTTCGTAAAACTTTCCGACGATTACAATTCCGTAAAACTTTCCTACGATTCCGACGATTCCATAACTGCGGGGAAAGTTTCCGATGATTCCGACGATTCCGTAAAACTTTCCGACGATTCCGTAAAACTTTGCGACGATTACGACTCCGACGATTCCGTAAAACTTTTCCGTAAAATTTCCGGTTCTGTAAAACTTTTCCGTAAATAATTTTGCTAAGTTAAATTATTGTTACTAGCAGGTGTTGAGCTATGGATCCCCAAGAACCACATGATCAGCACGCCGATCAGCTCGCGGGAATGGGTGAGGCGGAGAAGCAAAGATACATGTGCCAGATGATTTTTGAAGATGCAACGGCCATATATCATGATGACGACGGTGGGCATGCGTTTAGCAATCAATTTTTGAACGACTCCGGTGACGGAGCTGAGAATATAGAAGATGTAGTAGATGCAGAAGTGCCCTCCGGAACAAACTCTGCCAATGTATATCTCAAGTCACTGTTGACGCAACAGTTAATTTGTATTGCACTTACTAACGAATCATTATTTTCCCGTTTAGGTGCCCTCCGGAACACCTAGCGCAAGTACTGAGACAAAGTCGAAACGAGGCCCGGCCGCAAGGTTGAAAGATACTGCAAGGTACTCGATCGATAAAGTTGCTGCTGATGGCAAACCACTGGAACCCCCAGAAACTTATCACAAATTTGTAAATCAGTGCGGAGTTGTTGTAAGAGACCTGGTCCCGATCAACTTAATAGAATGGAATAAGCCGAAGACCGGCGCCAACGTTGGAGCTACTTATGTCGATGACAGATTGAAAAGAGTGCTTTGCGACACGGTCTGGCTAAATTTCAGCATAGCGGAAGATAAGAAGAAGAAAGTCGAGGAGTGGGCTTTGAAGAAGATGGCCACACAATTCCAGAGGTGGAAGAAAGACTTGTGGAAGAAATATAAGGACGAAGATCCAGTTTTCACTGGGCACCTAGTGAAGATAAGAGACGCTTGGCCTGATTTTAAGGCGTACAAGAAATCGGGTGTCATTACATCCCGATCAGCCGCAAATACGGAGAATGCGAAGAAGAAGAAATATCACCATATTTTGGGGTCAGGTGGCTACATGACTGCCCTGCCTAGGTGGCGACGCTATGAAGATGCGCTTCTGAAAAGAAATATCATTCGACAGACACATGACTGGCCCGATAGGTCCAAGTTCTGGTTGTTCGCGCATGGGGCAACGTTGGACGCTGAGACTGGGATGATTGTTGTGGAGGGACCATGGTCGGAAAAAATAAGACAAGTCGTATCAGATCTAGAGATGGCAATAGAAGCTGTTCGAAAAGGAACTTTTGTTCCCGATAGAGAGAACGACGAGTTGACGAAGGCACTCGGGAACCCCGAAAAGTGGGGACGAACACGAGGCTTTGGATCCACTACCCCGTGGAACCAAGGGTTTCCGGCGGACCTTGGCACTTACAGAAGCCGTGGTAGAAGCAAGAGGAAGGCGCTGGAACGGATATCGACATTAGAAGAAAAGGTGGCGTTTCTCTTGAAGAAAGGGGGACACCCTGTACCTGACACTGAAGAGGAGGAAGAATATCCTGCACCTGACGCTGATCAGCAGCAATTAGAAGACGATCATGTAGCACATGCCGTCCCATCTCAGCATAGAAGCAGCGTGGGTTCCACGCAGCTGCAGCTAGAAGACGGTCCTGCAGTCGAACCGTCGGCGCCTCACTACCCCGTGGATGATGTCACGGAGAAGACAAACTGTGAGATACATATGCCAATGAGGAACATATCCTTCATGGTGGCGTCAGGCTATGCTTTACCGAATCAACCTGGAGCAACCTACCATGGTGGTCAGATTCCAGCATCCCATGCTCGTGTCGGGTTGTCAACAATTACGCCGGGATGTCAGTCAATTGAGCTTGATATTCCTGGAGGTGAAGGCGAGAAGACACTGGGAGAAATGGAGCTTGGTATCATCTTGTGGAAGAAGAAACACATCGTGTTTCCTAACGCGGCGCCAAGGCCACCGACTCCTCCAGGTACAAATGCACCACCTCCAACAATTACTGAATGTTGCACCACATGTAAGCCTATTTTTAATAGTTTTTTCACTTTCGTACAGAGAATGCACGACCTCCAAGTCCACCCCCCAACGCACCTCCAAGCCCACCCCACAACGAAGATAGGGAGCCCGAGGCCGAGAGTCCATCGCCCGTGCACTCCAGTGAGCCGACGGATGCGCCCACTACGGGTACGGCAAAGCGGAAGCTGCAGTTCACAAGAAACGGGACTCCTCCCAAGAAGAGAGAAAGGAAACCCAATAAAGTCAAGACTCCCCCGAAGTTACCAGGCCTGATGACTCCGGAGGAACTAGACGAGGCCGTGAAAGCCAAAAACAAAGCATGGTTCGCACGGTTTCCCCTGAAGCCCCCTCCAGACATCTGGAAGGAAACTCTGAAGAACGTACCAAAGTGGAAAATTGAGCGCACCATCGACAACTTATATTATCCTAAACCGCCGCCACCGCCGCCCCTTTCAGACTATGAACGGTTCATTGAAAAGATGCACACCGCACAGATGAAGCAGGCGGAGCAGATGAAGCAGGCGGAGCAGACGAAATGCGGGAAACAAGTTCCCCAGCTCGGACAACAAGAAGCACAGTCAATTGCCCCGCTCAAGGTGTTATCTGACCAGGCTTCAGTGTCCGGTCCACGCATGGGCGACGTAGGTTACGCTATTGCTGATGTGGTATATAAATATAAGCCCGAGCACCCTCTGGTCGAAAATCCTAGTGCTCTAACAACCCAACTATGGAATTTACATGGTTGGTACTTGGAGGCCGCAAGGCAAAAGAGAGACTGTATCATGGCGGCAGTTCAGGATCAACACTACTTCGGAGAGTACGGTGTGGAGGTTGGGTTCGATGATTTTTTCCACATGTACAATCAACGTGCCCTCGACAAAGCTATCGTCAGCTGCTACTGTTTGTAAGTGATTTATTTGTGTAATTTAATTATTTAGTTAAGCTCGCGTTCATTGCCCGTATAATTATCACTCACGAGACATTCTTTTTGTACGCTACTATGCAGAATGAAGATTCGTGAATGCAGGCTGGCAGGAATCTGGGACTTTGGGTTCATTGACCCGTATTCGTTTCATCAAGAGACAATAGAAAAGTTCAACAAGGATACACCAGATGATTTGCTAAGGTTTTTGAAGCGACAAAGTACCAAAAAAGAAATACTTTGGCCCTACGGATTCAAGTGAGTGTTACTGTCTTGTACACATTCCTTTTTGCTTACCTGATGTTAATTGTAATTGATGAGTATGCATGACTGCGTATGTACACGTGCGCAGGTCCCACTTCATATTGTTCATCATTAGAATCGATCAAGGACAAGTTGAATTCTGGGACCCATTAACCTAGGACGCTGACAAATGGAAGAGCGCGCGTCAGATGCTTCAAAGGTATATATATATCGGCCTCTTTCGTTCATCGGCCTCTTTTTCGTTCATTTCCTGATATCAAGTAAGTAATAATTAACTCTTGTATTCATTTTTCTTTGTCAGCCAGGGTTTGGCAAATGTTCATCAAGGAAGAACCCGGTACATGGGCAGACAAGCTCCACTTTCAGATTAACAAAGTAAGTAGTACTACGTACCCTGGTTTCAATACCATTACCATTCTCTTGATTATTATTAATCTGACTGAATTATGTTCTCGTATATAGGGCGTCCCGCAACAACCACAGGGCACTGATTATTGTGGATACTATGTTTGCGAGTACATTCACAGGATTATCAATGAGAAATCCCGTACTTCCAGAAATCTAGAGGTACGTAACCAGATCTTCACAACTTTATTTATGTTGCCATCAATTATGTTAGTTTTGTTCATAACTTAATTGTTTTCATCTACTTCTTTTAAAGTTGCAACGAAAGCGGGCGATGCTAAGACCAATCCAACGTTGCAAGGCAGTTGCAGAGAATTGGCAGGATTTCTCCTCATGCAAGTCATAGATGAAGGCGGAGAATTTTTCCATCCTATGAACCAATAGCCAGCTCCCTTCTCTATGCAAGTATAGAGCTATAGGAAACGAACTTCAAATTATGTAATGATAATCGGTCCAGTACTTCGTGTTACATGTATATATGTACTTTTATTTGGTGCATCAATATTTAACCGCAAACACGGAATCGAAAACACTTAACCGCAAACACAGAATCGGTGTTTCCGGATACGTGTTTCCGATTCCGTGTTCGTAAAAAACGGAACACGGACACACGGAATCGGAAACACGGAATCGGAAAGACGTAAACGGAAATACGGAACCGGAAACACGGAATCGGAAAGACGTAAACGGAAATACGGAACCGGAAACACGTAAACGAAAACCCTGAAAATACGGAACACGGAAACACCGAAATACGGAATCGGAAACCCTGAAAAGAAAAGGAAAAAAAAGAAAAAAAAAGCATTAGGACCGGTTGGTGTTACCAACCGGTTCTAAAGGTCCTCCGCCTGCGCGCACTCTTCGACGCCCACGTGGAGGCCTTTAGCACCGGTTTGTAAGAGACCGGTGCTAAAGGGGGGGGGCCTTTAGTCCCGGATACGTAGCACCGGATGTGTATCCGGGTCCAAAGGCCCTTACCAACCGGTTCTAATACCCCTTTCTCCACTAGTGTATGTCTTGTATTCCTCTTATGTTGAACAATGAATGAAATCTCTGGTTCACCTAAAAAAACAGTTCATGCAACGTTCCCCTAAAAAATCAGTTCATGCAACGTTCCCCTCAAAAAAAAAATCAGTTCGTGCAACGTTCCACCGGTTCTTGAACCGTTTTTGCGAAGTTTTCACATATCATTCTATTTGTGTATTTATCAATGGTTTATTATAATGATCGTTATTATTATTTATTTGTTTTAATTTTTTCAAATACATGTCAGCTTTTTCAGCACATCACTAGTAGAAAACATGGCTTTGGTCCTGGCCTGATAAGAGAATTAGTCTCAGTCGAATTACGAACCGAGACTAATGCGTGCATTAGTCTCGGTTCGAGCGGCCAGAACGCCGGACGGAGCTCGATAGAAATTAGTCCCGGTTCGAATGAGACCTTTAGTCCCGGTTGAAGACACCAACCGGGACTAAAGGGGTTTTTACCACCTTTAGTCCCGTGTGGTATGTGCAACCGGGACTAAAGGTCCTCCCTTTAGTGTGGTCCTCCCTTTAGTCCCGGTTGGTGCCACCAATTGGGACTAAAGGTCCTTCTTTTTGGTGGATCAAATTCTCTGCGTGAAGGGACCTTTAGTCCCGGTTGGTGGCTCCAACCGAGACTAAAGGTCTATTTTCTCTTTTTTTATTTGTTTTTCTTTCTAAACAGGACAATTTCTGTATTTTGATTTGGATTAACTGTTAGAATATTTAGATTTTTTTGAATGAATCTTTTTTCTTTAGGCCAAAAAAATTATAAACTTTCTGTTACTGCGAGTAGTTTTCAAACTTGAATAGTTTGAATTTGAATTTATTGAAATTTGTGTGAATCACTTTAGTTTTAAAATGGATTTTTGAATGATTCTTTTTCATGTTGTTTAATATTAAATTGTTTTATCATTATATTAAATTTGGAAATTTTTAGGTTAATTTAAATGTGTCTTTTAATCAAAAATAGATTTTGTTTAGCTCTTTTTGTTTTATAGCTCTAAAATCATAAAATGCATGAAAAAGCAATGAAGTCAGAAAGGTTTGAAAATTGATGATGTGTCTTTGAATGGTACATATTGAACGCACAAAAAGTCTGGAGTTAAAATAAGTTAAAAAATGAAATGCATTTATAATACATGAGTTTTGGTTCGAAACTCTTATACTTCGAAAGAAATTGTCCAGTTTATACACGATGTGCATCTAGTTTTTGTCGTAAACCTCTCAACTTTTTAACACATGTTATGTTGTTGAAATGATGATACCATGCTAAGTTTCAGCCTTTTCAGAGTTTATTTGTAGTGCTTTTCAATGTCATGGTCATTTAGCTTAGAAAATCATTAAATGCATGAAACATTGCAAATGAAGTCAGAAAGGGTTGAAAATTGATAACGTGGCTTTGAATGGTGCATATTAAAAACACAAAAAGTATGGATTTAAATTAAGTTTTAAAAAATAAAATGTTTTTGTGAAATCTAAGTTTTCGTGCGAAACCCTCATACATCGAAAGAGATTGTCTTTTTATACACGAAGTGCGTGCAGTTTTTTTCGTAACATTGTCAACTTTTTAGCACATGTTATGTGGATAAAATGATGATAGCATGCCAAGTTTCAGCCTTTTCAGATTTCATTTGTAGTGCTTTTCAATTTCGCGGTTATTTAGCTTAATTTTTTATTATTAATTATGTCATATTTTACCTTTTTAAAATAAATAATGTTAATTTTACTTTAAAAAAAATAAATGATGTCATATTTGCATTCCGCACATTGTTTTGATAATAATTGGATATTTTTTTTGAATTTCGATTTATAGATTTAAAGATACTAATTATGCCATATTAAATGAATAAATGGAAATAAATAAATAAAATAATATTGTTACTTCTTTTATTTTCATTGAAATTCAATATTATTTTTACTTATTTTTATTTTATTATTACTTATTATTATTCATTGAAATCGTGAGCAAGCTTTTCTGTGTCCATGTTTTTCTGTTACTGAGCATTTGTTTCAGAAAAAAGAGTTTGCAGCGGCGGAGACTCGTGCGACTGGAAGGACAACGACTCAAGCTGGATTTCTGCAACAAGACATGTGTTACAAAGATTTCTGCAACAAGATATATGCTGCAAAGTATTTTCTATAAAACAACTTGGTTACAGTGGTGAAAGACGCCACTCTGCTGCACGATTGTGGATTTTTTTTTCTTCTGCAACAGCGTTCTTATTTAAAAAAACATAGGTATTGTTTCAAAGAAAAAACGGTTTGGCGCATGTACGGAAGAAGATCAGACGATTGTCGAGCTCGCGATCCTACGGCTATCATTTCTGCAGCAGCGTTCTTGTTTCAGAAAACATAGGTCTTGTTTTAAAGAAAAAACGATTTGGCACGCGCACGGAAAAAAGATCAGCCGGTTGTTTCTGCAACTGTCTTGTTGTTTCAGAAAGAGAACAAGTCGTGTCCCCGTAATGAGATCGGACAGGCGTGGACGGCTTTGCGCGTGGAGATCCGACGGTTATTTTGGTGGTGGATATTTACTAAACATTCATCGGAGGACGCGTAGCGGTGCCCATATTATATACATATTTTTTATCTTTTTTAAATCCTTGATTTTTTTCAATAAATGATGACTACTTTTTCTATACACATTTTGACACTTTTTCCAATGCTTGATTAACTGTTTATAGATACAATGTTAACATTTTTTTATACATAGTCAACCTTTTTATATATGTATTTAACATTATTAAAATACTTGGTAAAGATTATTATTTTCAAATGCAAGATTAACATTTTCGGAATACATGGTCAATAATTTTGTATACGTATTTAACAGTTTTCAAATGCTTGATTAACTGTTTATAGATACAATGTTAACATTTTTTTATACATAGTCAACCTTTTTATATATGCATTTAACATTATTAAAATACTTGGTAATGATTATCTTTTTCAAATGCAAGATTAACATTTTCAGAATACATGGTCAATAATTTCGTATACGTATTTAACAGTTTTCAAATGCTTCAGTAAAAGTTTTCAAATATTTTTCATCATTTCAGAAAATATTTTATTTTTATTTTTTAATTAAATTATCAACTTTTTCGTCACATGCATATTTTTTCATTTATAATTTTTGTATACATGAGAAACATTTTATCTACACGCATTTAATATTATTCATATTCTTGGTTATTTTGTTTCAAATGTGTTACATAATTCTTTGTTTGTACTATATTTTATTAAGAAGATTCCGAAAGTACAAAGAAGTATATAAATAGAAATCAAAAATAAAAGTAGAAACAATAAACAAAAATGAGATTCTGGCTTCCAGCACACCTGGCATGGCCAATCTCGCGCTGTTCTTGACGCGAGGTTTCCCTAGGTCTTGCTGTGACCGAGACATAAGGAAAGCCGTCATTCCATTGAAGAAATAACGTCGAATCCTTTGTTACGGCGCACACATCCCTACCCATGTGGGCCGCCAGCCCTTTATCTCCTAACCCACTCTTGTTTCCCGCGTCAGGTTTTCTTGGTTTCCGGTTTCACCATATTTTATTTGTTGTCGATTTTTGATTTATTTTTCAGTTTATCTGATCATTTTTGAATCTGTTATATTGTTTAAAATGCTTGAATATTTTTTATTTTATATTCTATTTCAAATTTATGAACAATTTTTCTTCCTTGAATCTTTATTAATTTGTGTACCTTTTGAAAATTCATGTACTATTTTTCAAAGATTTGAACATTTTTCAGCTTCATGCACATGTTTAATAAATTCATGAACATTTTCCAAATTGGCAAAAAAAATTCAAACTCACATTTTTTTTTTACAGAAGTTAACGGTCAAATCTGCCCATGGTCAACAAGTCAAACGAGATGGAGGATGGCACCATGTGAGCGAATACATCGCATTCGTTGGGACAGAGCACGCAAGCAGGCATGTGAGCATTGTTATGCTAGCTTGGTGCGGAAGGCGCTGAGGTGAGATGAGAGCATTATATGTGGGTGGGCTGGAACAAGTACAATCTCCACCATGTTCGTATGTCTGCCCACATGCTCCTTCGAGTGGGATTCCAAATGCACGGGGTGTTGCAAGAGCAAATGTAGCCTAGTTGCGCTTTTTAGTGGAACCAAGGCCTACGCAGAGCCCGGCTTTGAATAAACAAAGCTATCAACCAACCAGGATTACACCGCACAGCGTACAGAGAATAGAAAAACAAAAAACGACAAAGATACAAAATGCTAGGACAGCTAACAGCCTAACAATGCATCCGACAAACAAAAACTAGAATGAAGAGCTCAGCCTACTGCACGAAGGCGGGCCGTAGCCACACTATATATCATCAGGATGAAGACACCGAGCAGCACCAGCTTCGGTAACCACATCTTTGCCTGCTCCCCAGAAAAACCAGCTAACCAACCATCTGAATTACCTTCAAAGAGGAACCCAATCCTCTCGCCCATGCTCGAGGGTGCCGTAACGTCGAAAGGCAGAGAGCTCACCCTGGAGCCGCTTGGACAATTTCAACTGAGCATATCCCGGGCTTGAGGGACCAGAGAGCGAACCACCATCGTAGGGCTCCGACGACCTCACCGACGACAAGAGCCAACCACAACAGTAAATGCAAGCTGAAGATGAGTGTCCTACAACGAACTTCGGCGGTAGAAAATATGGAATCGCTGCACACATTACCGCCGTCAAACACCCCCACACAAGGAACCAAAAAACGCCAAACTTTACTTCCACGAACCCCATGCGACACCTTGAGGAAGGGGAGCGACGAGGTATGCCGCCGCCGCCCACAAGGTCAACCAAGGCTTTCGCCAAATGAAGAGCAAAGCGAAGGGTGGAAGGGGACCTCGACAAGGCCTCTAAGGGCCAGTTCTTTTGTTGGCTTTTTTGAGCTTCTAGAATAAGCTGCCCCCTACCCAGGTTATTCTAGAAGCCCAACCAAAAATATTTTTTTACAAGCCTATTAGTCAAGTCTTAATTAGTAGACTTCTGAATAAATAAATTTGATAGAGCTTCTAGAATAAGCTGGGTAGGGGGTAGCTTATTCCAGCTTATTCTAGAAGCCAGCAAAAGAACTGGCCCTAAGAAGGGACCCGACGCAAAGATGTCGCCGACATTGTTGTGGTCACCGTCGCTGAGCAAGGGTTTCTCCCAGCCCCACTCTACAGCCCCACCACCCGACCAAGAACCTTACTAGGGGAGCGCAAGCCACCGGAGGGGTTGGACTTCGTCGCTGTGGGCACGTCGGGTGACGGGGCACCTGGACCCACTGTAGAACACGTCTGTCGCAACCTTGTCGTCCGCACGGCCGAAATCACGGGCTAGCACCCACGATCGTCGCTCGTTGAAGAGACGACACCGCCCGCCTTGCCCGAGGCCGCTGCCCCGGCATCCACCCACCGTGCACATCCCGCTGAAACAGGAGCAGAGACCCACACCGTCACCACCAAACAACACTGCAGCAGCCACCAGGACATACGGGAAGACCTAGATGGGGGGAGTACCACGCCATTCAGATCCGGGCGGATCCAACGAGCCCGTGCCCACCAGCCGCGAGGGCTGAGCATAGGGGCAGCTGAAGCCACAGGGTCCCAACCCTGGTCTGCGCCGGCCAGATCTGATAGGCAGAGGCAAAATAGGGCGTCCCTTATGCCAGATCCAGGTGAGGGAGACCTTGGTCCTAGGGAGCGCACCGGCACCAGCACCCGCACCCACCGGTGGAGCTCCACCGCACCAAAGACGCGACACCGGGGCCCGACATCGACAGGGCCCGAAGAAGCAGAGGGGACGAGGCGGCGGGACCTAAGACGAGACGAATAAGCCTCTAGCGGCCAAGGCGGGTGCGCGAGGACGCCCCGCCGTCGCCTCTTGCGCGCGGGTATGCCCGGCAACGGCCGCCTGCGACGGCGGGGGAGGAGGGCACAGGGGAGGGGGGACGGGCGACACCTAGGGTTTTGCCCCCCCCCCCCCCCCCCGAGTCGCCCGAGAGCGGAAGTCGAGAAGGAGGGGGGGTAAAAACGTGTAGTTGCACTTCAAGAAAATATCACATGGAAACCAAGCTTTGGTGGAAACCGGTTCATACCGCGTTCAAAATTATGTCTCAAAAATTCTAAGAAAAATCTTTAAAAATACACAATATGTTGAAAGTGGTGTTTTATTAGCATGTGAAGTTCTAAATTAAAACACAAATTCATTTATGAGGTGCAAAGAGACAATATCGAAATCGAATAAAGCTGAAGAAGAAACATCACTATTCATCATTGAATTTATTTTTTCAGTAGCTCCTAAATGATTTTGCATTTGAAACCAAGCTCCATTGTTCTTATTTAAGCTCATACAGATGCTAAAGTGATTCATGAGATTCTTAGAATTGGCTCTAGTTGCCTGGTTTTGGAAATTGATTATGAGAAGGTCTATGACAAAGTGGTTTGGCGTTTCCTTGTGGAAATACTCTCTTCTAGAGGTTTTCGGGATAAGTGGATTAGACAGATTTGTAGCACTTTATCCTAGATCCCCTTTTGTGTCGTACTTAATTTATGATACTAACATACCTTAATTTATTTTGGTTACAGGAATAACACTTGGTTGCTGGTGTCTTTTGTAAGATGTTAATAAACAATGTTAATAAAATTTAATTTACGGTTTAATACCTAATGTTATTCATGGGGGTGTAGTGAGTCGCCAATATGCGGTTAATACTGTTCTTTTCTTGAATAACTCTCTACATCAGGCTAGAAATCTTAACTGGACCTTGCCTTGCTTTGAGAAACTTTTTGGTATAAGAATTCTATTTCATAAAAGTGATATTTATACTATTAATGTGGAAGAGCATTTGGCTAACTCTTTAGATTTGTTGCTGCAGAATTGGTGATTTTCTTTGTAAATATCTGGGCGTGCATTTGCACTATAAAAAGCTTAGGAGGGAAGATATTCATCATGAGGTTGATAGAATTATTAAGAATATCTCTGGCTCCCACGGTAAAATCCTGTCTTATAGGGGTAAGCTGATCTTGCTTGGTACTTGTATTGTTAATATTCCCGCCTATCTTATGTGTATGACGGAATACTTCAAATGGACCATCAATGTTATTACCTCCCACATGCCTCATATCTCGGGGTAATCTTGGAGATGAGCATAAGTACATCTTGCCAACTTTGGGGCTTGTGTCAAGGAAGAAATCTTTCAGAGGTATGGGAGGACCAAATCTTAGGGATTTTAATTTGACATCCTTGCCTCACGCAGAGAAAGGTATTTTGATAGTTGACCCAGTGATTGGAAAAAATACCTAGATATTAAATACAACATTGCTTGTCCCAATGTACTCTTGGCTAATCCAGGTTTTTTTTTTTTTTTTTTTTTTTTTTGAAAATGGCTAATCCAGGTTCTGGATCGGCATTTTGGAAATGCATCATGTGGGCTTGTATGTTTCCACACCCTTTGTCACTGGAAAGTGTGGGGTGGGAGAAGCATTATCCTTTTTCCAATTTGGGTCCGGAGGATCTCAATTCATTAAAAGGAAGAGAAAAGTTGTCGATTAATATATGAAAAACCAGGTTAATTAAAACAGTCACAACAGCCCACACAAGACAACACCGGCCAACTTGACTATCCACACAAGGATACAGAACGCCGAAGAGAAGAAAAAACGAAGCTGTAAACCACAGCTCGGATCGCCCGCGAGCACCGACAACCCATTTGACTTCAGCAACGTTGACACGAGACTACCCATGCTCGTCTACATGACAACCAAAAGAAGGCCGGCGCCATGAACGTGATGCTCCGTGTCTCCGCGCTGCCCTCCAACGCGCCCTTCGTCATCAATTTTGACTGTGACCACTACATCAACAACTCGCAAGCTCTCCGTGCCCCTATGTGCTTCATGCTCGACCCTCGTGATGGTCAGAACACGGCGTTCGTCCAGTTCCTGCAGCGGTTTGACGACGTCGACCCGACTGATCGCTACGCCAACCACAACCGTGTCTTCTTCGACGGCACCATGCTCGCGCTCAACGGCCTCCAGGGGCCTACCTACCTCGGCACCGGCACCATGTTCAGTCGTACGTGTCGCGCTCTATGGCATCGAGCCTCCATGCTATAGAGCAGAGAACACTAAACTTGTGCGTAGGACCGGTGAGTTCGGTTACTCGACGCCGTTCATCAACTTTGGTGAAGATCGACGAGGGCCTCAGCAAGGACTTAGCTACCTTGATGACATGCGCTTACGAGGACGGGAGCTCATGGGGGAGAGATGCTGGATGGGTGTACAACATCGCGACGGAGGACGTGGTGACTGGATTCCGCATCCATCGGCAAGGGTGGCGTTCCATGTACTGCTCCATGGAACCTGCGGCGTTTCGCGGAACGGCTCCGATCAATCTCACCGAGCGCCTCTACCAGGTGCTTCGGTGGTCGGGCGGCTCCCTCGAGGTGTTCTTCTCCCACAGCAACGCCCTCATCGCCAGCCGCCGGCTCCACCCTCTGCAGCGCATCGCCTACCTCAACATGTCGACGTACCCGATCGTCACGGTGTTCATCCTGGCGTACAACTTCTTCCCTGTCATGTGGCTCTTCTCCGAGCAGCTCTACATCCAGAGGCCGTTCGGCACGTACATGGCGTACCTCATCGCCGTCATAGCCATGGTGCACATGATCGGCATGTTCGAAGTGAGATGGTCAGGGATCACACTGCTCGACTGGTTCCGCAACGAGCAGTTCTACATGATCGGGGCGACGGGCGTGTACCCGACGGTGGTGCTCTACATGTTGTGGAAGCTCGTCACGGGTAAGGGGATATACTTCAGGCTCACGTCCAAGCAGACGGAGGCATGCTCCAACGACAAGTTCGCCGACCTCTACACAGTACGGTGGGTGCCGCTGCTGGTCCGACCGCCGCGGTGATTGTCGTCAACGTCGCGGCTGTCGGGGCGGCGATAGGCAAGGCGGCGACATGGGGCTTCTACACAGATGAGGCGTGGCACGCACTCCTCGGCATGGTGTTCAACGTCGGGATCCTCGTGCTTCTCTACCCGTTTGCACTCGGCATCATGGGGAAGTGGGGGAAGAGACCCATCATCCTGTTCGTCATGTTGGTCATGGGCATTGGCGCCGTCGGGCTCTTATATGTCACGCTCCACGCCCCGTACCCAGGAGACTGGTCACAAGTTTCCGTTCCTCTTGGTAAAGCGTAGCTGACCGGGCCATCTGGATCTGGATAGACACCATACGGCACATCTTTTATTTTTAGTGCAATGATTTATTTATTTTACAACGCAATAAGTTAAATGTTTGGGTACGTATGTAATCATTTCCACTATACTCCATACCCCGTGTATCCAGTGTCCAAATTGTTTCTAGAAATTTATAAAGAAAACTCTATCGTTTAGCCGGCTGATGCAAGCACATCATTCGCCGCTTGCTTAGCCGTCAGATTGATCGTTGAGCCGGCTAGGATTTCTCTTTCCTCTGCCAGTGACTCTCACCCTCCTCATGCCATGAACAAATCTCCATCCATGATTGTCCCCGAAGTCCCGTCTAGGGGCTACCGAGGACTAAGGTTCTCAAGAAGGTAGAAAACAAGTCTGATGGAAAGAGGTGACACGAGTGGGTCTAAGAGCATCTCCAATAGGCGCGCAAAAAGCAGCGCACGCTGAAAAACGTCAGTTTATCGCGCGCGGGACTGAAATGCGCGCTCCAACGGCGGTGGGAAAAGCGCGCGCGTGGGAACCGCTAGCGCGCGCGAAAAGGCGGCAGCCCGCGCGTCATTTTTGCGGCGCCACGTCCCGCGCGCGCCATAAAAGGCAGCGCGCTGCCCTACCTCTCGCGCCGCGTTCTCTCTTCTCTCCTCCTCTGCCGCTCGCGCCGCCGCCGCGTTCTCCCTGCCTCTCGCGCCGCGCTCTCTCTCCCTTCTCGCGCCGCCGCCGCCGACGAGCCACCATGCCGCCGCGCCGCCGGTCTGCGTCGGGCTACCGCGGCGTTCGTCAGCGCCCCAACGGCGGGTTCTATGCCGAGATACGCTCCGGCGATCTCCGGCTGAGCCTCGGCACGTACGACACGGCGCACGAGGCCGCCCGCGCGTTCGACGCGGCGGCGTGGCGCCTAGGCAGGCCGCGACTGCAGATGAACTTCCCCGACATCCGCACGCTCCAGCAGGCATTAGACCTGGCCCCGCCGCCTCGTCTTAACTCCGCACAAGACCGTGCGGAGCACACTGCGATGCAGCGCCGCCTCCTCGTCGCCCAGGAGGACGAGCGGGTCATGGCGGAGTGGCGCCGGCGCCACCCGGAAGACGTCGCCTACGAGCAGGAGTACTGGGAACGGCGTCGCGAGGAGGACACGCGCCGGCGCCGCGAGGAGCGGTTGGATAGACGTCGTCGGAAGGCTTTGGCGTGTGCGCAAGCCGACCTCGTCAATGCAGGCGGGAGTTCCTTCTTCACTGAAGAAGATGAACGATGGTTTGACATTTGGCTGTCAACCTCCGACGACACCGACGACGATGGTGGTGCAGATGACTGGAGCAACTAGGATTATTATTTTTTTTATCGAACTATCTAGCACCGAACTATCTATCTATGTTTTCGAACTACCTATCTAGTTGCTATCTATGTAAAATAACTTTGTATCTTTTTTATTTAAATGCAATCTATTTATTAAAAAAATTTGTGCGCGCTGCATTTTTGCACGATGCTGGAGCGGAGCGCGCTCGCTGCAAACCAGCGCGGCTGCTGGAGCCAGCGCTGCGCGACGCGCAAAACCAGTCGCCCAGCGCGCTGCGCGACGCGTAAAACCAGTCGCCCAGCGCGCTGCAAACTTGTTTTTTAGGCGCGGCGCGAAGCGCGCCTGTTGCAGATGCTCTAAGGCACCAGGGATCCGGTAGCATGCATCTTCATGAGGAAGACGACCAGGAGTTTGTATGAGAAGAGGAGATCATGGAACCGTCATTGAAGGCGAAGTGGTTAGCAATCGCCAGGTTCACAGAATTCATGGCTTTAGCCCTAGTGCTCTTCTTGCTGATGAGATTGGCTTGGGACCTGAAAAATATGTGATTTTTTTCGAAAAAGGGCGTTTTATTACTTAAAGTAAGCGGTTACACCTGGTCTCTGCATAACTAAAATGCACACAGTCAAACAATGTCTTTTTTTTTTGCAATGAAGAAAACAAACAATGTCCTCTTGATCAAATGAAAATAAAAAGACAAAATACATTGCGACATGCATAGTCTTTATAACGCCTAAAGCGTAGGAGGGCAAACCCTAAGATCATCCTGCCACCCATGTTGGATAAACATATCCCTCGTCGTAGCCTCCAATCGTGTACACACCTTCGTAAACAGGTCTCGATTCTCCATGCGTTATAGAGAGGACCATAAATGAAGAGTCCCGGTACATCTGTAAATAACCTGCATAGAAGAAATACTTTTATCGTTAAAAACCTTATCACTTCTACACAGCCAGAGCGACCAAATAACGGCAAACGCTCCCACCCTAAGAAGTGTTCTAAACTTGTGATCAATCCCATCTAGCCAATTGGCAAATACATTAGCAACACTACAAGGAGGATACAAACCAGAAGCTATTTGGATGACTGATCATATAAAACGAGCAAATTTGCATTGGAAGAATAAATGTTTTATTGTCTCATCATGATGACAAAAAACACACTGCGGATTTGCATGCCAGTTCCTCTTAATAAGGTTATCTTTCGTAAGAATGACCCCGCGACGAAGATACCATGCAAAGATTTTATTCTTAACAAAAAATATGTGATTTGGAGACGCATTGAAGCGGACTATTCATGGTACAGTTTGAACGGTTAGGGGATTGGACTATTCATGGTGCAGTTTGAATGGTTAGGTGCACTTTGAATGTGATTTACAGAGTTTTTTTTAGACCAGAAGGAAACTTGGGGGGAAAGATTGAGCAGCAGTCAAGGCCTAGGGTCCTACTAGACACCACGGCGCGCCAGAGGCCCTTGGCCTGCCCTGGTGTCTAGTGGGGCTCTCCCAAAGCTTCTGCACTACCTCCGAGCTCTGTAAATACCCCAATATTCCAAAAACCCTAGAGGAGTCGATGAAAAATTATTTCAGCCGCCGCAAGTTCGGGAGCCACGAAAACCTATCTATAGCCTTTACCAGAGAAGAACACGACCGTGGAGGGGTTCACCATCTCCATTTGTGTTCCTCCGATGATGCGTGAGTAGTTCACATCAGACCTACGGGTCCGTAGGCAGTAGCTAGATGGCTTTCTCTCTCGTTTGGTTTCTCAATACAGTGGTCTCTTGGAGATCCATGTGATTTTACTCTTTCGTTTGCGATGTGTTTGTTGGGATCCGATGAATTGTTTGATTATGATCATATCTATGAAAACATATTCATTCTTGATTATTATAGCCTCGCATTTCTTCTCTGATATTTGATTTTTGTCTGGCCAACTTGATCTTTTATCTTGGAATGGAAAGAGGTGCTTTGTGATTGGTTGGATCTTGCGGTGCTCAATTTCAGTGACAGAAAGAGACATGAGATGCATTCATTATTGCCATTAAGAATAAAAAGATGGGGTCTATTCGTACATGAATATATCTTGTCTACATCATGTCATTGTTCTTAAGGCATTACTCTGTTTCTCTATGAACTTAATACATACACTAAATGTATGCTGGATAGTGGTCGATGTGTGGAGTAATAGAAGTAGATGCAGGCAGAAGTCGGTCTACTTATTTTAGATGTGATGGCTATATACATGATCATTGTCATGAATATCGTCATAATTATTTTCTTTTCTATCAATTGTCCAACAGTAATTTGTCTACCCATCGCTTGCTATTTTATCGAGAGAAGCCACTACTGGAACCTACGGCCCCCGGGTCTACTTCACATCATCTATTTGCAATCTCTACTTTGCTATTTGCTTTTCAAATTTATTTCCTCTTTCATTTTCAGATCTATATTATCAAAAAGCCCAAAAATACCTCGCTGCGTTCTATTTGCTATCACTCTGATTTGCATCTATCAATCTATCCTTATTTTACCCACGAGGGATAGACAACCCCTCTACGCGTTGGGTTGCGAGGATTTTGCTATTTGTATGCAGGGGCTGCTTACATAGTTTTGTGGATCTTCCTACTGGCACTAGTGGAAAACGGGCCTTTGGCCTGGACCCTTTAGTCCCGGCCTCCCTCTGGGCCGGGACTAAAGGCCCGGCCACGTCGCCCCAAATCGCAATGCCGCCCATGAGGCTTTGGTCCCGGCCCGTAAGGAGCCTTTAGTCCCGGTTTGTGTCTCAAACCGGGACTAAAGGGCTACGCGGTGTGCAGCCCGCATGTGCGCCACCTTTAGCCCCGGTTTGTGTCTCAAACCGGGACTAAAGTCCTCTGCCTATATATAGCATAGCCCCCCTCTCCCCTCTTCCTTGCATTTTTCTTGGATGGAAGAGTGTGGGTGTGTGCTAGCTCTCCATTTTTTTATGCACTAGAGGTGTTTGTTGAAATGTGTGTTAGAGCGATGCCGCTTCAGTTCACCGAACACAACTACGATATGAGATGCCCGAGCCACGCTTAAACCTCTTCCTCTTTATTTCTACTTATTCTAAAAGGTTAGCAACTATATTTCCTCATTTACACCATGCGGTAATAATTTTTAGGATCGTGATTGTATTTGATATACTGTCGTATAACGCAGATGAGCCATCCATGGATGTACGGTGATCGACGCACAACCGCTTACAGAGAAGGCGTGCATTCTTTTCGAGATGCAGCCGATGCGAACAAGCATGGTGGTGGCTATATGTTTTGTCCATGTGTTGAATGTCAGAATGAGAAGGATTACACTTCCTCAAGAGTCATTCAGAGCCACCTGCTTCGGTCCGGTTTTATGTCGGGCTATAATGTTTGGACCAAGCACAGAGAAAGAGGGGTTATGATGGAAGACAACGATGAAGAAGAAGAGAACGATGATGACAACTACCGATCTATGTTCCCTGAGTATGCTGATACCGCAATGGAAGACAATGAAAAAGAAGATCAGGATGAAGAACGGGAACCAGATAAGCCCGCTGATGATCTTGGCTGGGTCATTTCTGATGCACGGCGAGGTTGCGACACAGAAAAGGAGAGGTTGCAGTTCGAGCAGATGTTACAGGACCACAACAAATTGTTGTACCCAACTTGTGAAGATGGCCAGAAGAAGCTGGGTAGCACACTGGAATTGCTGAAGTGGAAGGCAGAGACCGGTGTGACTGACTCGTCATTCGAAAAGTTGCTGGTACTGATGAAGAAGATGCTTCCAAGAAAGAACGAATTTCCCACCAGCACGTACGAAGCAAAGAAGCTTGTCTGCCCTCTAGGATTAGACGTGCAGAAGATACATGCATGCCCTAATGACTGCATCCTCTACCGCGGTGAGAAGTACGAGAATATGGATAAATGTCCGGTATGCACTGCATTGCGGTATAAGATCAGAAAAGATGACCCTGGTGATATTGAGGGCGAGCCACCCAGGAAGAGGGTTCCTGCCAAGGTGATGTGTTATGCTCCTATAATACCACGGTTGAAACGTCTATTCAGAAATAAAGATCATGCGAAGTTGTTGCGATGGCACATGGAAGATCGTATGAAAGACGATAAGTTGAGGCACACCGCTGATGGTCGGCAGTGGAGAAAAATCGAGAGAGAGTTCCCGAGATTTGCAGCTGACGCATGGAACTTATGGTTAGGTCTGAGTATAGATGGCATGAATCCTTTTGGGGAGCAGAGTTGCAGTCACAGCACCTGGCCCGTTACTCTATGTATCTACAACCTTCCTCGGTTGTGCATGAAGCGGAAGTTCATTATGATGCCAGTGCTTATCCAAGGTCCAAAGCAACCCGGCAACGATATTGATGTGTACCTAAGGCCATTAGTTGATGAACTATTACAACTGTGGGCCGAACCAGGTGTACGTGTGTGGGACGAGCACAAACAAGGGGAATTTGACCTTCGAGCGTTGCTTTTCGTAACCATCAATGATTGGCTTGCTCTTAGTAACATTTCAGGACAGTCAAACAAGGGATACAATGCATGCACGCACTGTTTGGATCAGGCAGAAAGTATATATCTGGACAAATGTAGGAAGAATGTGTACCCGTACAATCGTTGTTTTCTTCCGCCCAAGCATCCCTTAAAGAAAAAAGGCAAGCATTTCAATGGCAAGGCAAAACCCCGGGGGAAGCCTGTCATCCGTACTGGTGCTGAAGTATTTGATATGGTCAACGATTTAAAAGTAATCTTTGGAAAGGGTCCTGGCAGCCAACCTGTTCCTAACGGCCCTGATAAGCGCGTACCCATGTGGAAGAAGAAATCTATATTTTGGAAGCTACCCTACTGGGAAGTTCATGAGGTCCGCTCGGCAATCGACGTGATGCACCTGATGAAGAATCTCTGCGTGAATATTCTAGGCTTCCTGGGCTTGTATGGGAAGTCAAAAGATACACCGGAAGCACGGGAGGACCAGGAACGTCATAAAGGAATAGATGGCATGCATGCAGGGCAGTTTCAAGGGCGTGCCAGCTACGCTCTTACTAAGGAAGAGAAGGAAATCTTCTTTGAAGTCCGTTTCAGTATCAAGGTCCCGACTGGCTTCTCGTCGAATATAAAGGGAATCGTAAATATGAAAGACAAAAAATTCCAAAACCTAAAGTCTCATGACTGCCACGTGCTTATGACGCAATTGCTTCCGGTTACATTGAGGGGAATTCTACCGGAAAATGTTCGCCTGGCAATTGTGAAGGTATGTGCATTCCTCAATGCAATTTCTCAGAAGGTAATCGATCGAGAAAGTCTATCAGGGTTACAGATTGATGTGTTCCAATGTCTGGTCAACTTTGAGTTGTTGTTCCCGCCATCCTTCTTCAATATAATGGCACACCTCCTAGTTCACCTAGTCGAAGAGATTAGAATTCTCGGTCCTGTGTTTCTACACAATATGTTCCCCTTCGAGAGGTTCATGGGAGTCTTAAAGAAATATGTTCGTAACCGTGCTAGGCCAGAAGGAAGCATCTCCAAGGGCTATGGAACAGAGGTGGTCATTGAGTTTTGTGTGGACTTTCTTCCTGACCTTAAGCCGATTGGTGTTCCTGAATCTCGGTATGAGGGTAGGCTGACAGGAAAAGGCACACTAGGAAGGAAAGCAAAAGTATGTATGGACGGACATTCTTTCTCTCAAGCACACTACACAGTTCTACACAATTCCACCGTGGTGGCTCCGTATATCGTGAGACACAAGAATATTCTATGCTCCGAAAACCCGGGGAAGACTGACTCTTGGATTAAAGGGGAACACGAGAAGACTTCCGGCAGTTGGTTGTAGACACATCTCATGAATGACGACACCGTTGGAGATCAGCTGTAGTGTTTGGCCAGGCACCATCTTCGACTATATGTACTTTCCAAGGGTATGAGATAAATGGGAATGCATTTTACACGGTTGCCCAAGATAAAAAAGAGCACCAAACAAAATAGTGGTGTCCGCTTTGATGCAACAGACGAAATGGGCACTGTTTGGAAACATATTACGGGTACATAGAGGAGATATGGGAACTTGACTATGGACCTACTTTTAAGATCCCTTTGTTTCGGTGCAAATGGGTGAAGCTGACAGGAGGCGGGGTAGTTGTAGACCAAAAGTACGACATGACAACAGTGGATCTCAACAATCTTGCGTACATGGACGAACCATTTGTCCTAGCCAATGATGTCGCTCAGGTTTTCTATGTGAAGGACATGTCTACAAAAACGAGAAAAATAAATCAGCAAAAGAAGATACCGTCCGATGAGCCAAAACGCCACATAGTTCTTTCAGGGAAAAGAAACATCGTGGGAGTAGATGACAAGACAGACATGCCAGTAGATTATAATAAGTTTCATGAAATTCCGCCCTTCAAAGTGAAAACTGACCCAAGCATACTACTGAATGATGAAGATTCTCCATGGCTACGACCCAGAAGAAAACAGAAATAATAGATAGGAATATTGGTACAATAATGTAATAATGTATTAAACCTTTTATGTAATGCATGTATGGAATGTACTAAACCTTTTAGTTTTGAATTATTTATTGAATTTCAAACACTTTTCATTTTCATAGTTTTGTCAAATTCTCAAATATGCAAAAATAATTTTAATAAACCTTTGTAAGAGATGAGTTCTCGTTCGAAACGCTGATACTTCGAGAGAGATTGTCCGTTTTGTACACGAAGTGCATCCAGTTTTTGTCGTAGCCCTCTCAACTTTTTAACACATGCTATGTGGGTGAAATGATGATAGCATGTCAACTTTCAACATTTTCAGAGTTCATTTGTAGTGCTTTTCAATTTCAGGGTCAACTAGCTCAAAAAAAATAAGTAAATGCACGAAATATATCAAATTAAGTTAGAAATTGTTGAAATTTTGTGATGTGCCTTTGAATGGTGCATTTTGAACAAACAAAAAGTATGGAGTTCAAATAAGTTCAAAAAAATGAAATCCCTTTGAAAGAGATGAGTTCTCGTTCGGAACCCTAATACTTCGAGAGAGATTGTCCGTTTTGTACACGAAGTGCATCCAGTTTTTGTCGTAGCCCTCTCAACTTTTTAACACGTTCTATGTGGGTGAAATGATGATATCATGCCAACTTTCAACATTTTCAGAGTTCATTTGTAGTGCTTTTCAATTTCAGGGTCAACTAGCTCAAAAAAAATAAGTAAATGCACGAAGAATACCAAATGAAGTCAGAAATTGTTGAAATTTTGTGATGTGCCTTTGAATGGTGCATTTTGAACACACAAATAGTATGGAGTTCAAATAAGTTCAAAAAAATGAAATCCCTTTGTAAGAGATGAGTTCTCGTTCGAAACCCTGATACTTCGAGAGAGATTGTCCCTTTTGTACACGAAGTGCATCCAGTTTTTGTCGTAGCCCTCTCAACTTTTTAACACAAGGTATGTGGGTGAAATGATGATAACATGCCAACTTTCAACATTTTCAGAGTTAATTTGTAGTGCTTTTCAATTTCAGGGTCAACTAGCTCAAAAAAAAAGTAAATACACGAAGAATACCAAATGAAGTCAGAAATTGTTTGGATAGTTAATAGTTTGGATAGTCAAAATAATTAATAGTTTGGATAGTCAAAATAATTAATTTTGAAAATAGAAATAGTTTTGAATTATTTATTCAATTTCAAACACTTTTCATTATCATAGTTTTGTCAAATTCTCAAATATGCAAAATAATAATAATTAATAAACATAGTTTTTAATTGAAAATAACAAAATAGTTAATAGTTTGGATAGTCAAAATAATTAATTTTGAAAATAGAAAATAGTTTTGAATTATTTATTCAATTTCAAACACTTTTCATTATCATAGTTTTGTCAAATTCTCAAATATGCAAAAAGAATTTTAATAAACATAGTTTTTAATTGAAAATAACAAAATAGTTAATAGTTTGGATAGTCAAAATAATTAATTTTGTAGTTTTGAATTATTTATTCAATTTCAAACACTTTTCATTATCATAGTTTTGTCAAATTGTTAAATATGCAAAAAGAATTTTAATAAACACAATTTTTAATTGAAAATAACAAAATAGTTAATAGTTTGGATAGTCAAAATAATTAATTTTGAAAATAGAAAATAGTTTTGAATTATTTATTCAATTTCAAACACTTTTCATTATCATAGTTTTGTCAAACTCTCAAATATGCAAAAAGAATTTTAATAAACATAGTTTTTAAGTGAAAATAACAAAATAGTTAATAGTTTGGATAGTCAAAATAATTAATTTTGAAAATAGAAAATAGTTTTGAATTATTTATTCAATTTCAAACACTTTTCATTATCATAGTTTTGTGAAATTCTCAAATATGCAAAAAGAATTTTAATAAACATAGTTTTTAATTGAAAATAACAAAATAGTTAATTTTGAAAATTGAAAAAAATTAAAACTATATGAGAATTTATAGAGAAAATTAAACCTAAATTCAAAGTGACCTCACTTTCAATTCAGGTTTAATTTTCTCCATAATTTCAAATATAGTTTCAATTTTTAAATTTACATTCAGTTTAGGCCCGTAAGCCTGCTTTAGAGAGGAGCTCGATGGAGATGCTGCGACGGGGCTTATAAACTAGTGTTAGTCCCCCTCGCTGGGCGAGGTGGGACTAAACTTATCGTGCAGCCAGCGGAGGGGCTTTAGTCCCGGGTGGAGCCACGACCCGGGCCGAGCACGGGCCTTTAGTCCCGGGTCGTGGCTCCACCCGGGACTAAAGGGTGTCTTTAGTCCCGGCTTGAGCCCCGACCCAGGACTAAAGGCCCCTGCTTCCCGCCTTTTGGTCTGCCGAAAAAGGGCCTTTAGTGTCGGGTCGTGGCTCCACCCGGGACTAAAGGGTGTCTTTAGTCCCGGTTCGAGCCCCGAACCGGGACTAAAGATCCACCTATATAAGCGGGAGTTAGAAATTTCCAACCCAAATCACCATTTCGTTCTCTCTTCTTCCTCGGACTCTCCTGCCCGACGCGACACTGGACGAACTCGCGCGACGCCGCCAGGCTGCCCGCCGTCCTCCTTGCCGCCGCCTGCCGTCCTCCTCGTCGTCGTCGACGCCCTCCCCTCCCACTCCGGCCGGTAAGCCCCCCGCCCCCTCCTCCCCAACACTCCGGCAGGTAGAAGAAAAGAAGAAAAAGGAGAAGAAAAGAAGAAAAAGGGAAGAAAAGAAGAAAAGAAGAAAAAGGAGAAGAAAAGAAGAAAAAGGAGAAGAAAAGAAGAAAAAAGAGAAGAAAAGAAGAAAAAGGTAAGAAAAAAGAATAAGGAGAAGAAAAGAAGAAAAAGGAGAAGAAAAGAAGAAAAGATTTTTTTTTGTCATTTAATTCCTATTGTTATTAGGTTTGTGCTAGATTATTAGGGTTAGTAATATTTAGAATTAGGTTAGGGTTACAAGAAGAAGAAAGATGAACAAAAATAAGAAAATAAGATTAGGAAAAAGGAAAATAAGAAGAGGAGGAGAAGAAAAGAAGAAAAAGGAGAATAAGAAGAGGAGGAGAGGAGAAGAAGAGGAAAAATAGAAGAAGAGGAGAAGTAGAAGAAGAGAAGTTGAAGAAGAAGCGGAGAAGAAAATAAGAAAGAAGAAGAAGAAGAAGAAGACATTTCTACGTATATAGATGCTTAATTAGTGTTTCTTAGATTATTGCTTAATTTTGCTATTGTATATGCTGAAGTGTTAATAGTTTATTTTACTATATATACAATTAGTTTATTTTTAGCAAGAAAATTAATAGAACTAGTTTATTTTTTCAGTTCATTTTACGATGCCTATCCCGCATCCTCGTCGTCGACTGGGCGGAGGACACCTGCTTGATCAGAGGTGCCATGTCCGGGACTGGGCTCCGCCCGGCTGGTATTGGGAGGTGCTACCTTCCGGGGGGCCTAAGTGTTGGGGAACGTCGCATGGGAAACAAAAATTTTCCTACGCGCACGAAGACCTATCATGGTGATGTCCATCTACGAGAGGGGATGAGTCATCTACGTACCCTTGTAGATCGTACAGCATAAGCGTTAGTGAACGCGGTTGATGTAGTGGAACGTCCTCACGTCCCTCGATCCGCCCCGCGAACAATCCCGCGATCTAGTACCGAACGGACGGCACCTCCGCGTTCAACACACGTACAGCTCGACGATGATCTCGGCCTTCTTGATCCAGCAAGAGAGACGGAGAGGTAGAAGAGTTCTCCGGTAGCGTGACGGCGCTCCGGAGGTTGGTGATGATCTTGTCTCAGCAGGGCTCCACCCGAGCTCCGTAGAAACGCGATCTAGAGGAAAAACTGTCGAGGTATGTGGTCGGGCTGCCGTGGAAAAGTCGTCTCAAATCAGCCCTAAAACCTCCGTATATATAGGTGGGAGGGAGGGGACCTTGCCTTGGGGCTCAAGGAGCCCCAAGGGGGTCGGCCGAGTCCAAGGGGGGAGGACTCCCCCCCAAACCGAGTTGGACTTGGTTTGGTGGGAGGGAGTCCCCCTTCCTTCCCACCTCCTCCTCTTTTTTTTTTCTTTTTCTCTTGATTTTCTCTTCTTGGCGCATAGAGCCCTTTTGGGCTGTCCCACCAGCCCACTAAGGGCTGGTGTGCCACCCTCAAGGCCTATGGGCTTCCCCGGGGTGGGTTGCCCCCCCCCGGTGAACTCCCGGAACCCATTCGTCATTCTCGGTACATTCCAGGTAACTCCGAAAACCTTCCGATAATCAAATGAGGTCATCCTATATATCAATCTTCGTTTCCGGACTATTCCGGAAACCCTCGTGACGTCCGTGATCTCATCCGGGACTCCGAACAACATTCGGTAACCAACCATATAACTCAAATACGCATAAAACAACGTCGAACCTTAAGTGTGCAGACCCTGCGGGTTCGAGAACTATGTAGACATGACCCGAGAGACTCCTCGGTCAATATCCAATAGTGGGACCTGGATGCCCATATTGGATCCTACATATTCTACGAAGATCTTATCGTTTGAACCTCAGTGCCAAGGATTCATATAATCCCGTATGTCATTCCCTTTGTCCTTCGGTATGTTACCTGCCCGAGATTCGATCGTCAGTATCCGTATACCTATTTCAATCTCGTTTACCGGCAAGTCTCTTTACTCGTTCCGTAATACAAGATCCCGCAACTTACACTAAGTTACATTGATTGCAAGGCTTGTGTGTGATGTTGTATTACCGAGTGGGCCCCGAGACACCTCTCCGTTCACACGGAGTGACAAATCCCAGTCTTGATCCATACTAACTCAACTAACACCTTCGAAGATACCTGTAGAGCATCTTTATAGTCACCCAGTTACGTTGCGACGTTTGATACACACAAAGCATTCCTCCGGTGTCAGTGAGTTATATGATCTCATGGTCATAGGAATAAATACTTGACACGCAGAAAACAGTAGCAACAAAATGACACGATCAACATGCTACGTCTATTAGTTTGGGTCTATTCCATCACGTGATTCTCCTAATGACGTGATCCAGTTATCAAACAACAACACCTTATTCATAATCAGAAGACACTGACTATCTTTGATCAACTGGCTAGCCAACTAGAGGCTTGCTAGGGACGGTGTTTTGTCTATGTATCCACACATGTAAATGAGTCTTCATTCAATACAATTATACCATGGATAATAAACGATTATCTTGATACAGGAATTATAATAATAACTATATATTTATTATTGCCTCTAGGGCATAATTCCAACAGTCTCCCACTTGCACTAGAGTCAATAATCTAGCCCTCACATCACCATGTGAATTACATTGTAATAAATCTAACACCCATACAGTTCTGGTGTTGATCATGTTTTGGCCGTGGAAGAGGTTTAGTCAGCGGGTCTGCTACATTCAGATCCGTGTGCACTTTGCATATATTCACGTCCTCTCCCTCGACGTAGTCGCGGATGAGGTTGAAGCGTCGTTTGATGTGTCTGGTCTTCTTGTGAAACCGCGGTTCCTTTGCTAAGGCAATGGCACCAGTGTTGTCACAGAACAAGGTTATTGGATTCAGTGCGCTTGGCACCACTCCAAGATCCGTCATGAACTGCTTCATCCAGACACCCTCCTTAGCCGCCTCCGAGGCAGCCATGTACTCCGCTTCACATGTAGAATCTGCTACGACGCTTTGCTTGGAACTGCACCAGCTTACTGCACCCCCATTAAGAATAAATACGTATCCGGTTTGCGACTTAGAGTCGTCCGGATCTGTGTCAAAGCTTGCATCGACGTAACCTTTTATGGCGAGCTCTTCGTCACCTCCATACACGAGAAACATCTCCTTAGTCCTTTTCAGGTACTTCAGGATATTCTTGACCGCTGTCCAGTGATCCACTCCTGGATTACTCTGGAACCTACCTGCCATACTTATGGCCAGGCTAACATCCGGTCTAGTGCACAACATCGCATACATGATAGAACCTATGGCTGAAGCATAGGGGACGGAGCGCATATGCTCTCTATCTTCATCAGTTGCTGGGCACTGAGTCTTACTCAATCTCGTACCTTGTAGAACTGGCAACAACCCTTTCTTGAAATGTTCTATTTTGAACCTCTTCAAAACTTTATCAAGGTATGTGCTTTGTGAAAGTCCTATGAGGCGTTTTGATCTATCCCTATAGATCTTAATGCCTAGAATGTAAGCAGCTTCTCCTAGGTCCTTCATAGAGAAACTTTTATTCAAGTAATCCTTTATGCTCTCTAAAAACTCTACGTTGTTTCCAATCAGTAATATGTCATCCACATATAATATTAGAAACGCCACAGAGCTCCCACTAACTTTCTTGTAAATACAAGATTCTCCAACCACTTGTATAAACCCAAATGCTTTGATCACCTCATCAAAGCGTTTGTTCCAACTCCGAGATGCTTGCACCAGTCCATAAATGGATCACTGGAGCTTGCACACCTTGTTAGCATTCTTAGGATCGACAAAACCTTCGGGTTGTATCATATACAATTCTTCCTTAAGGAAACCGTTAAGGAACGCCGTTTTGACATCCATCTGCCAGATTTCATAATCGATAAATGCAGCTATTGCTAACATGATTCTGACGGACTTAAGCATCGCTACGGGTGAGAAAGTCTCATCGTAGTCAACTCCTTGAACTTGTGAAAAACCCTTTGCCACAAGTCGAGCTTTATAAACGGTCACATTACCGTCTGCGTTCGTCTTCCTCTTAAAGATCCATTTGTTCTGAATGGCCTTGCGGCCCTCAGGCAGTACCTCCCAAGTCCACACTTTGTTCTCATACATGGATCCTATCTCGGACTTCATGGCTTCCAGCCATTTGTTGGAATCTGGGCCCACCATTGCTTCTTCATAATTCGCAGGTTCATTGTTGTCTAACAACATGATTGATAAGACGGGATTACCGTACCACTCTGGAGCAGCACGTGGTCTCGTCGACCTGCGTGGTTCGACAGAAACTTGAACTGGAGTTTCATGATCATCATCATTAACTTCCTCCTCAACCGGCGTCACAATGACAGAGGTTTCCCCTTGCCCTGCGCCACCATCCAGAGGGATGAGAGGTTCGACAACCTCGTCAAGTTCTATATTCCTCCCACTCAATTCTCTCGAGAGAAACTCCTTCTCGAGAAAAGCTCCGTTTTTAGGAACAAACACTTTGCCCTCGGATTTGAGATAGAAGGTGTACCCAAATGTCTCTTTTGGGTAACCTATGAAGACGCACTTTTCCGCTTTGGGTTCCAGCTTTTCAGGCTGAAGCTTTTTGACATAAGCATCACATCCCCAAACTTTAAGAAACGACAACTTTGGCCTTTTGCCATACCACAGTTCGTATGGTGTCGTCTCAACGGATTTTGATGGTGCCCTATTTAAAGTGAATGCAGCTGTTTCTAATGCATAGCCCCAAAATGATAACGGCAAATCAGTAAGAGACATCATAGATCGCACCATCTCTAATAGAGTACGATTACGACGTTCGGACACACCATTACGCTGTGGTGTTCCAGGCGGTGTTAACTGTGAAACAATTCCACATTGTCTTAAGTGAGCACCAAACTCGAAACTCAGATATTCACCCCCACGATCAGACCGCAGGAACTTGATCTTCTTGTTACGATGATTTTCCACTTCACTCTGAAATTGCTTGAACTTTTCAAATGTTTCAGACTTGTGCTTCATCAAGTAGACATAACCATATCTACTTAAATCGTCAGTGAAGGTGAGAAAATAACGATATCCACCGCGTGCCTCCACGCTCATCGGACCACATACATCGGTATGTATGATTTCCAACAAGTCACTTGCACGCTCCATTGTTCCTGAGAACGGAGTCTTAGTCATCTTGCCCATGAGGCATGGTTCGCACGTGTCAAGTGAATCAAAGTCAAGTGACTCCAAGAGTCCATCAGCATGGAGTTTCTTCATGCGCTTTACACCAATATGACCTAAGCGGCAGTGCCACAAAAATATGGCGCTATCATTGTTAACTCTAACTCTTTTGGTCTCAATGTTATGTATATGCGTATTGCTATCAAGATTCAATATGAACAATCCTGTCACATTCGGTGCATGGCCATAAAAGATGTTACTCATAGAAATAGAACAACCGTTATTCTCTGACTTAAAAGAGTAACCGTCTCGCAATAAACAAGATCCAGATATAATGTTCATGCTCAACGCAGGCACTAAATAACAATGATTTAAGTTCATCACTAATCCTGACGGTAACTGAAGTGACACCGTGCCGACGGCGATTGCATCAACCTTGGAACCATTTCCTACGCGCATCGTCACTTCATCTTTCGCCAGCCTTCGCCTATTCCGCAGTTCCTGTTTCGAGTTGCAAATATGAGCAACAGAACCGGTATCGAATACCCAGGCACTACTACGAGAGCCGGTTAAGTACACATCAATAACATGTATATCAAATATACCTGATTTTTCTTTGCCCGCCTTCTTATCTGCCAGATACTTGGGGCAATTGCGCTTCCAGTGACCCATACCCTTGCAATAGTAACACTCTGTTTCCGGCTTAGGTCCAGCTTTGGGTTTCTTCGTCGGATTGGCAACAGGCTTGCCGCTCTTCTTCGAATTGCCCTTCTTGCCTTTGCCGTTTCTCTTGAAACTAGTGGTCTTATTCACCATCAACACTTGATGCTCTTTACGGAGTTCAGACTCTGCGACTTTCAGCATCGCAAACAACTCGCCGGGAGACTTGTTCATCCCTTGCATGTTGTAGTTCAACACAAAGCCTTTATAGCTTGGCGGCAGTGATTGAAGGATTCTGTCAGTGATAGCCTCTTGCGGGAGTTCAATCCCCAGCTCAGCTAGACGGTTTGAGTACCCAGACATTTTGAGCACATGTTCACTGACAGATGAGTTTTCCTCCATCTTGCAAGCATAGAATTTATCGGAGGTCTCATACCTCTCGATCCGGGCGTTCTTCTGAAAGATAAACTCCAACTCCTGGAACATCTCAAATGCTCCATGACGCTCAAAGCGACGTTGAAGTCCCGGTTCTAAGCCATACAAGACTGCACATTGAACTATTGAGTAGTCCTCCTTACGTGCTAACCAAGCGTTCTTAACATCCTGATCAGCCGTAGCGGGTGGTTCATCTCCTAACGCAGCATTAAGGACATAATCCTTCTTCCCAGCTTGTAAGATTAGCTTAAGATTACGAGCCCAGTCTACAAAGTTGCTTCCATCATCTTTCAACTTAGCTTTCTCTAGGAACGTATTAAAATTCAGGATGACTGTCGCGTGAGCCATGATCTACAACACAAATATACATAAAGTGGACTTAGATTATGTTCAAGATAATTAGAGTTTAACTTAATCAAATTATTTGCTAAACTCCCACTCAAAAAGTACATCTCTCTAGTCATTTGAGTGGTTCATGATCCACTTACACTATCCCAAGTCCGATCATCACGTGAGTTGAGTATAGTTTCAGTGGTAAGCATCCCTATGCTAATCATATCAACTATATGATTCATGATCGACCTTTCGGTCTCATGTGTTCCGAGGCCATGTCTGCACATGCTAGGCTCGTCAAGCTTAACCCGAGTGTTCCGCGCGCGCAACTGTTTTGCACCCGTTGTATGTGAACGTTGAGTCTATCACACCCGATCATCACGTGGTGTCTCGAAACGACGAACTGTAGCAACGGTGCACGGTCGGGGAGAACACAATTTCGTCTTGAAATTTTAGTGAGAGATCACCTCATAATGCTACCGTCGTTCTAAGCAAAATAAGGTGCATAAAAGGATTAACATCACATGCAATTCATAAGTGACATGATATGGCCATCATCACGTGCTTCTTGATCTCCATCACCAAAGCACCGGCACGATCTTCTTGTCACCGGCGCCACGCCATGATCTCCATCAACGTGTTGCCATCGGGGTTGTCGTGCTACTCATGCTATTACTACTAAAGCTACATCCTAGCAAAATAGTAAATGCATCTGCAAGCACAAACATTAGTATAAAGACAACCCTATGGCTCCTGCCGGTTGCCGTACCATCGACGTGCAAGTCGATATTTCTATTACAACATGATCATCTCATACATCCAATATATCACATCACATCGTTGGCCATATCACATCACAAGCATACCCTGCAAAAACAAGTTAGACGTCCTCTAATTTTGTTGTTGCATGTTTTACGTGGTGACCATGGGTATCTAGTAGGATCGCATCTTACTTACGCAAACACCACAACGGAGATATATGAGTTGCTATTTAACCTCATCCAAGGTCCTCCTCGGTCAAATCCGATTCAACTAAAGTTGGAGAAACCGACACTTGCCAGTCATCTTTGAGCAACGGAGTTACTCGTAACGATGAAGCCAGTCTCTCGTAAGCGTACGAGTAATGTCGGTCCAAGCCGCTTCAATCCAACAATACCGCGGAATCAAGAAAAGACTAAGGAGGACAGCAAAACGCACATCACCACCCACAAAAACTTTTGTGTTCTACTCGAGAAGACATCTACGCATGAACCTAGCTCATGATGCCACTGTTGGGGAACGTCGCATGGGAAACAAAAAATTTCCTACGCGCACGAAGACCTATCATGGTGATGTCCATCTACAAGAGGGGATGAGTCATCTACGTACCCTTGTAGATCGTACAGCAGAAGCGTTAGTGAACGCGGTTGATGTAGTCGAACGTCCTCACGTCCCTCGATCCGCCCCGCGAACAATCCCGCGATCAGTCCCACGATCTAGTACCGAACGGACGGCACCTCCGCGTTCATCACACGTACAACTCGACGATGATCTCGGCCTTCTTGATCCAGCAAGAGAGACGGAGAGGTAGAAGAGTTCTCCGGTAGCGTGACGGCGCTCCGGAGGTTGGTGATGATCTTTTCTCAGCAGGGCTCCGCCCGAGCTCCGCAGAAACGCGATCTAGAGAAAAAACTGTGGAGGTATGTGGTCGGGCTGCCGTGGAAAAGTCGTCTCAAATCAGCCCTAAAACCTACGTATATATAGGTGGGAGGGAGGGGACCTTGCCTTGGGGCTCAAGGAGCCCCAAGGGGGTCGGCCGAGTCCAAGGGGGGAGGACTCCCCCCCCCACCAAACCGAGTTGGACTTGGTTTGGTGGGAGGGAGTCCCCCTTCCTTCCCACCTCCTCCTCTTTTTTTTTCTCTTGATTTTCTCTGCTTGGCGCATAGAGCCCTTTTGGGCTGTCCCACCAGCCCACTAAGGGCTGGTGTGCCACCCTCAAGGCCTATGGGCTTCCCCGGGGTGGGTTGCCCCCCCCGGTGAACTCCCGGAACCCATTCGTCATTCCCGGTACAATCCCGGTAACTCCGAAAACCTTCCGGTAATCAAATGAGGTCATCCTATATATCAATCTTCGTTTCCGGACTATTCCGGAAACCGTCGTGACGTCCGTAATCTCATCCGGGACTCCGAACAACATTCGGTAACCAACCATATAACTCAAATACGCATAAAACAACGTCGAACCTTAAGTGTGCAGACCCTGCGGGTTCGAGAACTATGTAGACATGACCCGAGAGACTCCTCGGTCAATATCCAATAGCGGGACCTGGATGCCCATATTGGATCCTACATATTCTACGAAGATCTTATCGTTTGAACCTCAGTGCCAAGGATTCATATAATCCCGTATGTCATTCCCTTTGTCCTTCGGTATGTTACTTGCCCGAGATTAGATCGTCAGTATCCGTATACCTATTTCAATCTCGTTTACCGGCAAGTCTCTTTACTCGTTCCGTAATACAAGATCCCGCAACTTACACTAAGTTACATTGCTTGCAAGGCTTGTGTGTGATGTTGTATTACCGAGTGGGCCCCGAGATACCTCTCCGTTCACACGGAGTGACAAATCCCAGTCTTGATCCATACTAACTCAACTAACACCTTCGGAGATACCTATAGAGCATCTTTATAGTCACCCAGTTACGTTGCGACGTTTGATACACACAAAGCATTCCTCCGGTGACAGTGAGTTATATGATCTCATGGTCATAGGAATAAATACTTGACACGCAGAAAACAGTAGCAACAAAATGACACGATCAACATGCTACGTCTATTAGTTTGGGTCTATTCCATCACGTGATTCTCCTAATGACGTGATCCAGTTATCAAACAACAACACCTTATTCATAATCAGAAGACACTGACTATCTTTGATCAACTGGCTAGCCAACTAGAGGCTTGCTAGGGACGGTGTTTTGTTTATGTATCCACACATGTATATGAGTCTTCATTCAATACAATTATAGCATGGATAATAAACGATTATCTTGATACAGGAATTATAATAATAACTATATATTTATTATTGCCTCTAGGGCATAATTCCAACAGTAGGTTGGTGAGGAGCCAGCCCGTTGTTGACCCGATCCTTGTTTGGTGGCGGTCGCGTGGGCCAGTGACGGTGCCGAGGCTTCCGGACACCACGGAGGTGGTGCGTCACCGTGTCAACGAGGAGGATGAGCACGTCTGTCGCTACATGGTTGCGTTGGAGGGCAGGTTCGAGCATACCTGGCAGGTTCGTCAGGGATCTCACTGGAGCTATGATCCTGTGATGGTTCCTTCTCTTTGGGTGTCCATCGCCCGCGATGATACCCGTCGGGTGCTACGGTTCTAGCTGTATCAGTGATGCTATATGTATGATAGTATTCGAGGAGTATTAGTGATAATATTCGACGATGTACGGACAAAAGAGATGATGTAGTTTTGCTTATAATTGAATGCATGCTTATTTGAATACTACTTTATTTTACGATTTGGTTTTCCTTATTGAATGCTCAAATTGGAAAAGTACTCCTACTTTGAATACTATGCAGAAATCTAGGAGTCCCGGGTGGATCCACGACCCGGGACTAAAGTTGTTTTGGAACGGAGTTCCTGATAGAATAATTCTTTTTTGGTACAAAGTTCAACAAAGTCCTTTGACACTAGACAATGTGACATATAGAAGGGTAGATGAGATCAGGAAAAATAGGATCATTTTCTACACATCTAGAATGTCGCCATTTTGTTAAATCCTTAAAGGTTAAGAGAATCCGTTAAACATATTTTAGAGTTTAGGTTCTAGCCAAGACCCGGGACTAAAGGTCCTCCTATATAAAATGACACTTCAAAGTTTCCAACCCCTCTTATATAGTTTGTTAGTTTATTAGTTAATCAAATGTCCGTTTTTTGCAGAACTATGGATCCACATATCAGGAACCTCGAAGAGGAAGAACTTCTCGAAGATATAATCAAAGACGGCCCCGACGTTGAACCAACTGAATCTCCGTCGTCATATCTAAACCCCTCCCGATATGGAATGAAGGTCGACTGACACGAAGATGAAGCCGATGGGGCAGGAGATAGGTCCAATGACGGAGAAGGTGATAGCTCCACTGATGGAGAAGCCGGTGGAGAAATAATAAAGTTCGGCGAGGTATACATATGAAGTTCGACAATCACTTGTAATATGTGAAAAATATTGGAGATATCTCTATATTGTATACATATACATTCATTTGACGAATGTTTCTCCCTCTTAGGCATCCACATCGAGCAAAGCTACGAAACGAGGCCCGACTAGAAAGTTGGATGCACGGACGCATTACACCTTTGAGGTGATATTGCCTACGGGCGAACCCAAGCTTCCTAAGAATGTTGCTGACACATTCAAGAAGCAATGCGGAGTTCTCGTTAGGGATCACATCCCGATCAACGTTCCGGAGTGGAACAAGCGCAAAGGGGCAGCCGATAGTGACTATGTCGCCGAAAGGTACAAAGATAATCTTTGGAATGATCTCATGTCACATTTCAACCTGCCAGAATGTGATAATGAAGACGCCGCAAAAAAACCGAGGGCCAAAGTCAAGGAGTGGACTCTAAAGAAGATGGCCGAACTGTTCCGTAGCTGGAAGAAGAAGCTATGGAAAAACTATCTGAAGACAAATAAAGTGCTAGTATTCGAAGGGTATCTAGCCAAGCAGGCGAATCACTGGAAGGCATTTCAAGAGTACAAGGAGTCAGAAGATGCCCAAGCATTATCAGAAAAGAACAAGAAAAATGCCGACAAGAAGAAATATCACCACAAGCTGGGCCCAGGGGGCTATGAGACTGCCATCCCAAAGTGGGATAAGAAATAGCAAGATCTGCTAGCTAAAGGCATCATACCTGAACCACTCCGTGATGAGTGGGAATTGAGAGCAAGAAATTGGTTCCTTGCGCATGGTGGTTCGTACGACGAAGAAACAGGGGACCTCATCTGTAGTGACGGTCTTAGGATACCCAGGGAGAATTGGAAAAAGATAGTGAAAGAAATTAAGGAGGGAAAAAGACAGTTCACTGCAGATAGAGAGAAAGATTTGCTCACATTGGTCCTCAGCAATGACGAACATGGAGGACGAACGCAAGGCTTCGGTCCTTCTTACCCGTGGTGGCTTGGGTTTGCCAGAGACCAAGACACTTACAGAAGCCGAGCGAGAGCAAAGAAGCGACAACAGGATGAGGAGAATGACAAGTTCAACCAGTTGCTTGCCAGGATTAACGAGCAACAGAAGCAAATTGATGAGCTTAGAGGAGTAGCGCGCCAGGAAGATCCTGCACTCGATATTACCGGTGCCCCATCTACGCGGAAAAGCAGCGTGGCTGAATCTGAGGCCCCGCCCGATGATGCACGAAGAATGATAGAGGTCGGTCCCGGCTACCCCGTGGATGGAATCAAGGAGTCAACATCATGTGAACTCCATCAGAAATTCAAGAACATATCCATGAAGGTGGCCATCGGACAAGCTTTACCTACTGTCCCTGATGCATGCTGGCATGGCCGTGAGATTCCAGCTGGCTTTGCTAAAGTCGGGGTGGATGAAATCATGGCAGGGTTTCATGATATGGAGCTCGACATAGCTGGACCCGAAGATGAGAGGACACTCGGAGAAGTACTGGGTGGAGTCATCCTATGGGACAAGAACTACATCAAGCTTCCAGGCTCGGCCCCAAGGACAACACCGCCTCCGAGTCGTCGCAGGTCACCTACACCTCCATCACCTACAAGCCCTCCACATGACGACGGCCAGCACAACACGAGTCCATCTCGATCACCGCCGCCGGACTTGGGTCGTCCGTCTCCGCCGCCGCCCGCTCCGGATACTAAGCGGAAGCGTGCCAGCAAGAACGCTCCATCGATGATTTCTAAGCGACGGAGCTCCCCAAAGCGCAAAGTGCCCCCCCTCCCAAAGGTACCTCATGCTAGTCTTCCTATCAGACCTTATGATCGTACCACTGAGGAAAACGCGAGGATAGCAAAGGAACATCATGATGCGCAGATGAAAAAGAAGGAACCCGAGCCCCACCCGGAATACACCGAGAGGCAAATAGCAGATGCAAAATACTTCACGAACCTTCCATCACAGTATTACTTACACCATAAGCCTGATGACTATACACGCACATTGCAGAAGGAAGTGAAAAAGAGCAGATCACGTGCAAGTGCAAGTGGGAGCAAATCAAGTTCAACTACAAGCAAAAAAAGATCAGACGTTCCTCAGCTTGGACAACAGGCCAAACAGTCGATCCCACTCCTCAGGGTGTTACCCGTGAATGTCCCCCCTCTGGTGCAGGGGAAAGATTTGGAATTAGCAAAGAAGTAGGCGGATGAATGGGGTATCCCGGCTGAAGACGTTCTGGCTTCCCAAGACGACAGGTTACCCAAGGCTGTGGTAGCCCCTAAGCCACAGTTTGTCATGGAGCGCCTTTGGTCAGCAAAGATGATCTCCCAACAAATATGCGTTACTTGCATACATGGTACTTAAGTGAATCAAAGAATGGGAGAACGATGATCGTGGTGAGTGTCCCACGGGAGTACTACGGCCGCCCCGAAGAAATCTATATAGACTTTGATGAACTCTTCCATATGTACGATGCCGACGCCCTTGACAAATCCCTTATGAGTTGCTATTGTCTGTAAGTTTTTCAATTCGTTGTCTACATATAACTTGTTTAGTTATTTCAATTCATTGTCTACATATAACTTGTACTCTATTATGCAAAATGAAGATTCTGGAATGTAAAAATAGGAACATCCTAAATATTGGGTTTATTGACCCAGATAAAATACATATAGCGACGCTAACTGATAAACCCGAGGAGACGAAGGAAAACCTTCTAAGGTTTCTAAAAGATCAAAAAATTTGTGACCACATACTGTTTCCATACAACTTCAGGTGAGGGTCTTTACTCTGTTGTGTCCATTCACTTATAAGTGTAATTGATAAGTTACTGACACACACACACACATATATATATATACATGTGCAGCTTCCATTGGATTTTGTTGGACATTCAAATTGATAAGGGAAGAGTTGATGCCTTCGACCCATTATCGAGACCCTTGGAACAGTTCCAAAGCCTGCAGGACATGCTCCAAGGGTAATTTCAATCATTCTTGCGCTCTATCGGTATCTTTCGATGATTTTCTGATATATCAATTAATGAAAAACTTAGCAAATCATTTTCCTTGTCGGGCAGGGTTTGGAAGCGGTTCAAGTGTGTGACTCCCGGTATCGAGCCTGAGAAGCTGACCTTTAGAGCGTCTCAGGTAAGTAGTAGTATGATATACTTCTATTTTCAATATATTTATGATGCTAGATTATTATTTCGATTATATATATTCTATTCTCGTAAAGTGCGACCAGCAGCCACGGGGGACGCATCTATGCGGATACTATGTTTGCGAGACCATTCGCACGTTTACCTTTGAGCACAAGGATCACAGATACGACATAAGCAATGAACATTCACACCTCTATTTTTACCCGTCATTCTTTGTTATCATGATTGATATTCATATTCATCTCCTCTTCTTATATAGTACACGGCCATGAGGGAGAAGTCCCTACCAGAGCAACGCACGATTGCTGTTGCAGAGGAGCTTGCGACCTTTCTGAGGACGGAAGCTATAGATGACAAAGGACGATTTAGTGTAGCTAGGGGCAATTACTGATGTTGGTCCATGTAATCGAATAGACGGGCTCTAGTCCTGATAATTCAGATCTCCATATAATTGTATATATATGCTCGCTTGTAAGATAAGTTAATCTTATATATATATACATAATTATTTTTATTTAGAATTATATGAAAACTAATTCCCGAACACCAAACGAGGCATCACGTTAATCTCCCGAACACCTAAACCCTAAAACCCAAAAACCCAAAAATAAACAAAATCTGCAGAAACTCTTTAGTCCCGGTCCGTGTTAAGACTCGGGACTAAAGGGCCTGCCCCTGAAGACGCTCCGAGGCGGCCACGTGGAGCACATTTGGTCCCGGCTTGGAACAGGGCCGGGACTAAAGGTTAGGCCTTTAGTCCCGGTTGGTGAACTGGGACTAAAGCCCCTTACGGGCCGGGGCTATAGGCTCTGTCCCCACTAGTGTGGATTGATACATTGGTTTTTTAATTAAGGGAAATACTTACCGTCGAAGTGCTACACCACCCTGTAAGTTTGGAGGAAAACCAACACACTCGCGAGGAGTCAACTTGTAGGACACATTTGATGCATTGTTTCCTAAGTATATTTTTATTCATTCAAATATATTAAGATGCAAGAGAGAAAAGAATACGAAAAAAATGACGTGCATCACCATATTAATTTGTGGTACCAAAAAAAAATCATTGTGCATATATTGCATTTTTGTATTCTTAAAAACCATGGTAGAGAGCTCCAAGCGTATTTTCTACTAAATTACTCCCTCCGTTCCAAAATAACTGTTTCAAGCTTAGTACAACTTTGTACTAGAGCTAGTACAAAGTTGAGACACTTATTTTGGGACGGAGGGAGTACTAAGCAGTTTTTAATAGAGGGTATATCCGTCTATCTTGAGCTATAAGTGGAAAGTTCTACAGTTCATGCTTGTCTTTCCTACGGGCAAGAAAAATACAGTATTTTAGAATCTAAAAATTGTCACCAAGGATATTATTTCTTGTTAATATAACACTCCACGTTTAGTGGTTTTTTCAAAATATGTCTTTCATATTTCTCCGGTTTTTACAACCAACTTATAAAGCATGTGTGCTTTGTACTTGGGATGAAAGTGGAATGACTTGTGATAGGAAAACATGAGAACTTATAGCAAAAATAAAAAGTCAACTGACCTTTAGGCTCCGGGAACTCTTCTTCGTCCTTCGGTGTTCCGCAGAACAACACTTCATCCTCATGGCTTATAATTTTTTTGCAGGATTTTGGTAGTAGTCCGTCTTTTAAATTGGGGACATCATATGTAATGTGACACATGTACCAAAGGCGTAGCGTCACACAAAAACCTCCACCATGCTCATGAAGATGCAAGTTATGATGATGAGGAGTGCTTGTAGTGTTTCCCCGAAAGTCCTATTCTACTCCTGAGTTCAAATGCTCCCGGTGAACAGTAAAATAAAAAAAAATAAAAAATATTCTGAATTGTTTTTTTGATAAATTTTGTTTTACATGCATACCAAAATTCAGCTTGAAATAACATTTACGCAGGTCCTGGAGAAAAAAAAACAAAATCAGCAGTCCCAAATGTATTTAAAACTAGCATTTTTAGAGCATCGATTTTGTTTGTTTTGCCACGACTTACCTGAATGTTATTTCGGTCTGACATTTTGCAAGCATACAAAACATTGTCAAAGTTTATCACAAAAAAAACTAGAAATTTTTAAATATTTTTACTAATGGTGGGGGGGAGGCTATATTGAGCGCGTGTCATGTCCTGAATAAGGTTCCTACAAAAGATAATGAGGTCACTCCCTACGAGGAGTGGTCGAAGAGAAGGACGACGCTTTCGTACTTACGTACTTGGGGCTGCTTGGCGGAAGTCAATGTGCCGATCCCAAGAAGCGTAAGCTTGGACCAAAGACTGTGGACTGCGTTAATTTGGGATACGCTAAGAATAGCGTAGGCTATAGATTTCTAGTAGTGAAATCTGAGCTACCTGACGTAAAGGTCGGTACAATAATGGAGTCGAGGGATGCTACATTCTTTGAGGATATATTTCCTATGAGATATATGCAAAGCACTGACAGGAATCTGAGAAAACTCCCGAGCCTGCCATTTCTATGGAGTAATATGAACAAACACATGATGAAAATCCTGAGGAGGATGACGAGGAAGCCCGTGGTAGGGGCAAGAGACAAAGGACTGCAAAGACCTTTGTGATGATTTCTTCGCATACCTCGTGGATGATAATCCCACTTCTATTTCAGAAGCGTATGCTTCTCCAGATGCTGATTACTGGAAAGCTGCGGTCCGCAGCGAGATGGATTCCATCATGGCTAACGGGACATGGGAAATCACTGATCGTCCTTATGGTTGCAAACCATTGGGATGCACGTGGGTGTT
Source organism: Hordeum vulgare subsp. vulgare (assembly GCF_904849725.1). Classification (NCBI taxonomy): domain Eukaryota; kingdom Viridiplantae; phylum Streptophyta; class Magnoliopsida; order Poales; family Poaceae; genus Hordeum; species Hordeum vulgare. The sequence goes on along the minus strand of NC_058519.1, from coordinate 660,985,304 downwards.
CAAAAAGAAGCTTAGGCCCGATGGTACGATTGAGAAGTACAAGACTAGGCTTGTGGCCAAGGGCTATGCCCAGAAAGAAAAAGAAGATTTATTTGATACTTACTCACCTGTGGCTAGACTGACCACCATTCGAGTACTACTCTCATTGACGACCTCTCATGGTCTTCTCGTTCATCAAATGGACGTTAAGACGGCTTTCCTGAATGGAGAGCTAAATGAGGAAATCTATATGCAACAGCCAGATGGCTTTGTGATAGAAGGTCAGGAAGGAAAGGTGTGTAAGTTGCTGAAATCTTTATATGGTCTCAGACAAGCACCTAAGCAATGGCATGAGAAGTTTAATACAACTCTGACATCTGTTGGCTTCATTGTTAATGAAGCTGACAAATGTGTATACTATCGCCATGGTGGGGGCGAAGGAGTTATATTGTGCTTGTATGTTGATGACATACTGATATTTGGAACCAACCTCAAAGTAATTGAGGAGGTTAAGTCTTTTCTGTCTCAAAACTTTGAGATGAAGGACCTTGGAGTGGCTGATGTTATATTGAACATCAAGCTTTTGAGAGATGATGAGGGTGGGATTACACTTCTGCAACCCACTATGTTGAGAAGATTTTGAGTCGCTTTGGATATTCAGACTGCAAAATTTCTCAAACACCATATGATCCTAGTGTGCTTATTCAAAAGTTTAAAGGCACACCTATAGATCAATTGAGATTCTCTCAAATTATCGGTTCTCTTATGTACCTAGCTAGCGCAACGAGGCCTGACATCGCGTTCGCTGTGAGCAAACTTAGCCGATTTGTTGCAAACCCGGGCGATGTTCATTGGCGTGCTGTTGAAAGAATTATGCGCTACCTGAAAGGTACTGTCAACCACGGACTTCACTATACGGGATACCCATCGGTACTTGAAGGGTATAGTGATGCGAATTGGATCTCTGATGCTGATGAGATGAAGGACACTACTGGGTATATGTTTACTCTTGGGGGTGGTGTTGTTTCCTGGAAGTCTTGCAAGCAAACGATCTTAACGAGATCGACAATGGAAGCAGAATTAACAGCATTAGACACATCTGGTGTCGAAGCAGAATTTCTTCAAGATCTTTTGATGGACTTACCTGTGGTTGAGAAGCCGGTTCCGGCTATCCTTATGAACTGCGATAATCAGACGGTTATTGTCAAAGTGAAGAGTTCAAAGGACAATATGAAGTTCAACAAACATATAAGAATGAGATTGAAGTCTGTCAGACGTTTGAGAAACTCCGGAGTGATAGCGTTGGATTACATCCAAACGGCTAAGAATCTGGCAGATCCCTTTACTAAAGGGCTATCACGTGTTGTGATAGACAGTGCATCGAGGGAGATGGGTATGAGACCCACATGAGTTGCCATGGCAGTAACCCAACCTATATGATCAGAGATCCCGTGAAGTAGGACCTGGGAAAACAAGCCAGTGGTGAACTGAGGAGAGTAACTTTACTAACCCACTCCGTTGGAGATGCAATGCTCTCGGATACTATATGGTAGGATGACTACTGTCTTAATGTGTTTTAAAGCTTATGTGTAAGCAAGATGCTGTCCTACAGAGCCATCTTTGGAGAAACACACCTATATGAGCTTGACTGCTCGTCACAGTCTATGAGATTTGGGTGATCTCTAGTAAACTCATGAATAGGCCAGGAGTGTGACTAATATGCTCCACCCGAGGGGTCACCTTTGGCAGCCTAGTACTAGTAAGACTTGTGGTGAAGCTTATTTACGCCAAACTGACAATTCAAGGCATAGTCCATTGTTCAGTTGTAAAGGAGTGTAGTTGCTTGCTCTAGGTGAAGCTCAACCTTAATAGGTCTTCACTGAAATGCCGGTATATTAAAACAGTGATTGGAACGAGGGAACACGATGTGCCCTTGAGATCTGGTGGGGGATTGTTGAAATTGTTGGATTATGCCCTAGAGGCAATAATAAATATAGTTATTATTATAATTCCTGTATCAAGATAATCGTTTATTATCCATGCTATAATTATATTGAATGAAGACTCATTTACATGTGTGGATACATAGACAAAACACTGTCCCTAGCAAGCCTCTAGTTGGCTAGCCAGTTGATCAAAGATAGTCAGTGTCTTCTGATTATGAACAAGGTGTTGTTGCTTGATAACTGGATCACGTCATTAGGAGAATCACGTGATGGACTAGACCCAAACTAATAGACGTAGCATGTTGATCGTGTCATTTTGTTGCTACTGTTTTCTGCGTGTCAAGTATTTGTTCCTATGACCATGAGATCATATAACTCACTAACACCGGAGGAATAATTTGTGTGTATCAAACGTCGCAACGTAACTGGGTGACTATAAAGATGCTCTACAGGTATCTCCGAAGGTGTTCATTGAGTTAGTATGGATCAAGACTGGGATTTGTCACTCCGTGTGACGGAGAGGTATCTCGGGGCCCACTCGGTAATACAACATCACACACAAGCCTTGCAAGCAATGTGACTTAGTGTAAGTTGTGGGATCTTGTATTACGGAACGAGTAAAGAGACTTTCCGGTAAACGAGATTGAAATAGGTATGCGGATACTGACGATCGAATCTCGGGCAAGTAACATACCGAAGGACAAAGGGAATGACATACGGGATTATATGAACCCTTGGCACTGAGGTTCAAACGATAAGATCTTCGTAGAATATGTAGGATCCAATATGGGCATCCAGGTCCCACTATTGGATATTGACCGAGGAGTCTCTCGGGTCATGTCTACATAGTTCTCGAACCCGCAGGGTCTGCACACTTAAGGTTCGACGTTGTTTTATGCGTATTTGAGTTATATGGTTGGTTACCGAATGTTGTTCGGAGTCCCGGATGAGATCACGGACGTCACGAGGGTTTCCGGAATGGTCCGGAAACGAAGATTGATATATAGGATGACCTCATTTGATTACCGGAAGGTTTTCGGAGTTACCGGGAATGTACCGGGAATGACGAATGGATTCCGGGAGTTCACCGGGGGGGGCAACCCGCCCCGGGGAAGCCCATAGGCCTTGAGGGTGGCGCACCATCCCTTAGTGGGCTGGTGGGACAGCCCAAAAGGGCCCTATGCGCATTGGAAGAAAAATCAAAGAGAAAAGAAAAAAAAGGAGGAGGTGGGAAAGGAAAGAAGGACTCCACCCACCAAACCAAGTAGGACTCGGTTTGGGGGGGAGTCCTTCCCCCCTTTGGCTCGGCCGACCCCCTTGGGGCTCCTTGAGCCCCAAGGCAAGGTCCCCCCTGTCCCACCTGTATATACGGAGGTTTTAGGGCTGATTTGAGATGACTTTTCCACGGCAGCCCGACCACATACCTCCACGGTTTTTCCTCTAGATCGCGTTTCTGCGGAGCTCGGGCGGAGCCCTGCTGAGACAAGATCATCACCAACCTCCGGAGCACCGTCACGCTGCCGGAGAACTCTTCTACCTCTCTGTCTCTCTTGCTGGATCAAGAAGGCCGATATCATCGTCGAGCTGTACGTGTGCTGAACGCGGAGGTGTCGTCCGTTCGGCACTAGATCGTGGGACTGATCGCGGGATAGTTCGCGGGGCGGATCGAGGGACGTGAGGACGTTCCACTACATCAACCGCGTTCACTAACGCTTCTGCTGTACGGTCTACAAGGGTACATAGATCACTCATCCCCTCTCGTAGATGGACATCACCATGATAGGTCTTCGTGTGCGTAGGCAAATATTTGTTTCCCATGCGACGTTCCCCAACAGAAATTAGTAGTGGGCCTTAGGCCCATAAGAGAATTTCAGAAAATCTCCAAGGGCCCATGTAGGTGGTGGCATGACAAGGTGGTGGTGGGAAGTTTAGTCCCACCCCGCTAGTGGAGAAGAAGTTGGACCCCTTTATAAGGGTCTCTCTTCTACATGCTATTGGATAGTGAGAAGAGAAGGAGCCCTCGCGCACTCCTCCTCTGCCGCCCGCCTCGCCACGCCTCGTCATGACGCGCCGCGGGTTGCGGGAATGAGCCGAGTCGAGCTCATACCTATGCGCTTATTTTTGTCGGTCAGGAACGGAGAATAGTAACGGACACGGCACGATCCGAGACGTCGGATCGTGGGATGTTACTGACTCGGACGTGGGTTTAGCCCATGTCTCTCCACCCAGCCGCCTATATAAGCAGGTCTAACGCCAACCCTAGCCGTCATGAGAATCAGATCACATCTGCCTCACGCGTTCGTTCCTTTTGCTGCCGCTGCCGTCGGCGACTCCGTCCCGTTTACCGCGTACACGGTCGACGGGAGAGGAGGCCTCCGAAACCCCGCCTCTCCGGTTCCTATACGGGAGAGGGGCGATTAGGTTTTTGGGGAGCGATCACGCGACTGCTCGCCTCCGTCCGTCTTCTTCGTCTGCGTCCGCGTCGCCCTCGTCATCGCCATGTCTTCACCATCCAAGACCGATCGTCTCGCCCTTGAAGCTGGGAAGAAGAGGGCAGAGGATGCTACTGCTACGGCCGTGTCCACCGCCAACGCTGCTGCTACGGCCAACTGGCCTATTGGAGGGTATAACTCGTTTATCGCACTCATGTTCGTTTTGATCCTAGCAGTACTACTTGCATGCATAGATGTATCAACTATATGCGTAGTATGTGCTAGGTTAGTTCATGATAAGTATATCATTACTCTAGTCAATGCCATGCTAGTTATTATCTCGTGGATTAATATGCTCGGAAAATTGCCTATTTACTCAACAATCCAAAAACCTAATATGTGTAGGAATTTTTCGAGTAATGGTTTTGCTGCTGCACTGAAATCGGACAAGTTTGCCGGTACTTATTTCAAGCATTGGCAAACGAGAACCACCTTATGGCTCACGGCTATGAACGTGTTCTGGGTAGCCGGTATCACTCCAATGGGAACGATCTCTCCTGAACAGGAGAAGATGTTCGCAGAGGCCACCATCCTATTCCTTGGAGCAGTCATAAGCGTGATCGGAGATAAGCTGGTTGATGCATACTTACATATGCATGTTGCCAAAGACCCGTGGGAGGCGCTCGAATCTAAATTCGGGGCCACCGATGCTGGGAGTGAGATGTATGTTATGGAGCAGTTCCACGGTTACAAGATGGTTGACAACCGTTCTGTATTGGAACAGGCTCATGAGATAATATGCATAGCTGAAGAACTTGAGGTTCTTAAGTGCAATTTGCCGGGCAAGTTTGTCGCGGGCTGTATAATTGCTAAGCTCCCTAATTCCTGGAGGAACTTTGCTACTACTCTGAAACATCAGAGGCATGATTTCTCAGTAGAGGACATCATCGGCCATCTAAGTGTTGAGCAGAACTCGAGAGCAAAGGAATCCAATGAAAAAGCGGTGGAAAGATCTTCTGTTGCCAATATGGTACACCAGAGGAACTTCAATTCCCACAAGCCCAAGGGAAAGAATTCTGTCCAACAGAATACCGACTTCAAGAAGAAGGGAAAGAAGACCTTCAAAAAGAATAAGAAGGGAGATGGCTGCTATACTTGTGGTTCAGGGGAACATTGGACGAACAAATGCCCAAACAAGTACAAGAAGCCGGCGCAGGACTCCAAGTCTGCCAATATGATTGTGGGCAACAATGAAAGTGGTGCATCTGGGTACGGCAATTTACTTACTGTATTTTCAGTTTGTCAGTCCACCGGTTGGTGGATGGACACGGGTGGAGATATTCATGTGTGTGCTGACATATCATTGTTCTTTTCTTATCAGGCCACCGGTCGCTGGTCCGTATTGATGGGGAATGGCGTGAGTGCTTCTGTTCTTGGTGTTGGCACGGTCGATTTGAAGTTTACTTCGGGAAGGATCGTGCAGCTGAAGAACGTGCAGCATGTCCCCGCCATCAAGAAGAATCTCGTTAGTGGCTCCCTTCTGTGTAGAGAATGGTTTAAGTTGGTCTTTGAGTCTAATAAAGTAGTTATTACGAAATATGGACTTTTTGTTGGAAAAGGTTATGAGTGCGGAGGTCTGTTCCGCCTTTCCCTCGCAGATTTCTGTAATAAAGTCGTGAACAATATTCATTCGAGTGTTAATGAATCTGAAGTTTGGCATTCACGTCTTTGTTACATAAGTTTCGGTGTTATGTCGCGGCTAGCAAAACTGAATTTAATCCCAACTTTCACTTTAGCCAAAGGTTCTAAGTGTCATTCGTGTGTGCAAGCAAAGCAACCTCGCAAGCCTCATAAGGCTGCAGAGGAGAGACACTTGACACCATTAGAACTCATACATTCTGATCTTTGTGAGATGAATGGTGTGTTGACTAAAGGTGGAAAGAAATACTTCATGACATTGATAGATGATTCCACTAGATATTGCTATGTGTATCTGTTAAATACTAAAGATGAGGCTCTACACTACTTTAAAATGTCATGCTATTTATTATCCCGTGGATTAATATGCTTAAAAAATTGCCTATTTACTCAACAACAACTACGCTTTTCTATGTTGAAAAAAGCTAGAGGTCGTAGTTCTGATAAAATAAAAAGAGCCGTGGGTGCTCCCGTTGAGTACAACTGACAATTAACATACAGCTAACCAGTATGGGGAAAATAATTCCTTGCACCTTCTATCAAACCATTCCTTTTTCATTGTGCCGAACTGAGTACTTGTGCAATTTTTGGACGATGTGTCCTTGAAGAAACAGTTGCATTTCGTCTTGTTATTACTACCCCTGTTTTTTTTACTCGGTGTATTAGATTTCTCCGAAGTAAAATTTCTACAGTTTAACCAACTTTATTATATAAAATATTAACATTCACAATACAACATCAGTATCATTATATCTATCATGGAATCTATTTTCATATTATATTTATCAGGTGCTGTAGATGTGGATATTTTTCAACTTAAATTTGGCCGAAGTTTATAAAATTTGACTTCAAAAAGATATAATACCAAGAGTAAGAATAAAGGGAGGGGGTATTATTTTAGCAATATAAAAGCAGATTGTCGGAATATAGCTGGTGTTATTTTGCCTTCGGTTCAGAGGAAAACAGTAACATCGATTTGCTTGCCTTTGGATGTCCCTGTTGAACAACTTGGTTGAAACAGAGCACAAACAGAGTCAGTATACTCAATCTTGAGATGGTTGGACGCCAGCGAAGATGTGACAACATGATTTTACCAAACCCATAAATACAAACAATATTTCACCAGGTTGAACAATCTCGATCAAGAACACAAGACTGATTGGTGGCGTCGACACAGTAGACACCAATTCAGAATCCAGCCCAAATCAAACAAACAGAGGAGGCCTTGAGCATAAAGAATTGTAGTACTCCTACCAGATAAGATGCATTGAGCACTCAAGCTAGCTGCTGGTGGTAGCAGAGAGCAAAGCCATCAATTTCCATTCGGCTCACTATTCTTTTATAACATTCGTCAATTACAAATGCCATCCGCTTAATACTACTAGCAGATTTCGTGTTTCCTACCTACGTACTGAACAATATGGACCCATTTCTGCACACAACCTCGACTGGTCCTGCCGGTGATCACTCAGTGCTGCTGAATCCTCTTGTGGTTGTTGTTGTACGTGTACGAGCTGGCGAGCCACACGAAGAGCACGAGCTCGGCGGCAGAGAGGCCGGCGAGCAACCAGTAGAAGTAGTCCAGGTGCGCGCGGTTGAGGTTGTCGGCGAACCAGCCGTCGCCGCCGCCGGTCCTGGTGACACGGTCGATGAAGGAGATGAGGGCGCTGCTGATGAACCCACCGATGCCCATCACGCTGAAGTAGAGCGCCAGGCCGAGGCTGCGCAGCTCGCGGGGCATCTGGTCGTAGAAGAACTCCTGCAAGCCCACCACCGTCAGCACGTCCGCCACGCCCATCATCGCGTACTGCGGCACCAGCCACGCCCAGCTCATCGGCACCGTCGCGCCGGCGTCGTCCACCAGCCCGTGCTCCCGCGCCGTCTCCAGCCGCCGGGCCTCCACCAGTGCCGCCACGATCACCGCGCTCATTGACACCACCATGCCCACGCCCACGCGCTGGAGCAGAGTCAGCCCCGACGGCCTGCCCGTCGCGCGTCCCAGGGCCGGCACCAGCACGCGGTCGTAGATGGGGACGAACAGCAGGATGCTCGCCGGCCCCATCGTCTGGAGCGCCGCCGGTGGCAGCTCCAGGCCGCCGAAGACATGCCGGTCCAGGGTGCGGCCCTGCTTGTTGAAGAGCGTCATGATCTGCGCGTACGCCACGCCGTACGCCAGGCACGCCGCCCAGATCGGCAGCAGCCGCAGCACGCCGCGCGCCTCCTCCGACTTGGCCGTGCCATCCTCGTCCTGGCATCCTTTTGTAGTACGGAAGAAGCTCGAGCTCCTCGCGAGCGCCACGAGGCTGCGGCCGAGGCGGGCGAAGGGGCTCTCGGCGCCCGGGGTGGGCGCATACATGCGGTAAGTGGGCGTGCCGGAGAGGAAGACGGCGAAGGCGCAAAACATAATGGCGCAGAGCATGCCGAAGCCGATCCCCCAACCGACGTTCTCCTGGATGTAGCTGACTGCGGCGACGGCGACGGAGATGCCGATGGCCATGGAGAAGTACCACCAGTTGAAGAGGGAGCTGCGGGACGCGCGCTCCCTGGGGTGGTCGGCGTCGAACTGGTCGGCGGCGAAGGCTAGGCCGCATGGCTTGTCGGCCCCCTGCGCGAGAGGAATGAGGTAGAGCGAGGCGTAGAAGAAGGCCACCTGCAGCGACGAAGGGCGGGAAGAGGAATGGGTGTCCCGCGCCGAGAGCGTGGACACGAGAGTGATCATGCCGTAACCCTGCATCAATGCAAACATTTTTTGTTTATTAATTTGGTTAGTGCTGTTTTTCTAAGCGTTTAATAGGCAAACCCAAACTATAGGAATTCTTTTTCTTTTTCCGGCCTATATATAGTTTTAAAACCATATTGGAAGTTGGTTAATGTCGAGGGAGAAACTAAACATAAAAATCTTGTTTCACACCAAGAATTAAACTAGTTTTTCGTCAAACTGACAAGTTGACCCAGGTAACTTATGCACTTTGTTGACCAAAGAAATGACTCACGGTTAACACAACAATATACTACATTAGGGCATCTACAGCAGGGCGCCCAAACCGGCCAAACATCTGAGCGGCCCGTCGGGTCATTGGTCGCTCATTGCTCAGAGGAGGAGGAGGAGGAGGAGGAGCCCAAGGAGTACCGTACGTTGGGGACACTGATGACATGGATCTGCGCACGAAGCAGTAGGCCATCCTCAATTCCATCCTTTTGGAGTCGGCTATGGGGCCGGATGGCGTTGTGAGATGGATCCAGAGCAGGCAACGGAGGAGGCAAATATGCTCGCCTACCAGGATGAGTTCGAGGAGGAGGATGATGAGTTGGAGCCCTCCCACTCGCCCAACATCGATGTCAGGGACATGTCCGACGACAAAAACTAAGATAGTACCTAGTACATAGGATTTTTTAATTTTCTACATGTTTTGTATGAATCTAGGGGTTTAAATATGAAAAATTCAGATGTGAACGAGCAAATTTAAGAACTAATAGAATAAAGTATCAAACATGTTCTAGAAAAGGCAGTAGTGTGTCGAATATAAGTAGTTGTAGAAATGTTCGAAATTAAAAATCCAAATTTTGCTACATCCACCTCCTCCCTATTTGCGCCACCACCCAAGCCTGCCCGCCTCGTCTCCTATGCTCTCTCACGCTCTCCGGCATCACCATGGCCCTTGTTGCCGCCACTTTCTAACAAGGGAGCGTCGGGTAAATCCCCTTGATCAGGTCCGGGCAAGGCGTAAAGCCCGGATCGCCGTGGGGCTACCTCCGGATGTAAAGGATCCGGAGGAGGGGGAGGAGGAGGAGGAGCGCCGAAGGAGTACATTGAGGACTCTGGTGACGCAGATCTGCGTGCGGAGCATCAGGCCATCCTTAACACCATCCTTTTGGCGTCGCCGACAGGAGATGAATGCAGAGTAGGCAGCGGAGGAGGCGCATATGCTCACCGACCAGGATGAGCTCGAGGAGGATGAAGAGCCGAAGGCCTCCCACGCGCCTAGCATCGATGTCGGATACACTTTCGACGACGAAAACTAGGATAATACATAGTACGTGGGATATTTTATTTTTTGCATACTTTGTATGGATTTAGTGGTTCAAATATAAAAGACTCTGATGCGACGAGCAAATTTGAGAACCGTGGACACGTCCGAACGCGTCTACATACATTTCAAGGCTCGAATTAGGAAACCATGGTTATAGATGCTCCTACTAATTACTCAGTTGCTCTCAGAAACGTTCATCGCGATGGATACCACTGGTGTTCAAGTACAACCACGACAAGTACTCCCTCTGTCTTAAAATATACATAGTTCAGAAAGAATATTATATATATCTAAAAAAGAAAAATGAATAAAGTATCAAACATGTTTTAGAAAAGGCACTATCGTGTCCAATATAAGTGGTTGTAGAAATGTTAGAAATTAAATATCAGAATTTTGCTACAGTACAGTACTACTCCAGTACTGCATTGCCCAAAGTCAACATCGCTGCTGATTCTTTGAAATGGACCTAGCCTAGTTGGATGATCCCACACGACTCAGGGACAATTTCCAGCCTAGCATTAGCAGGGCGACGACCAGATCCATCTTATTTTACAACCGCGTGTCTCACGATGTGATAGTGATGGCATTTAGCATGATGATGATGATGATGGTGGAGCAAACAGAGAAGCAAAATGAGGGAAAAAAATTAGCGTACCAGGACGTAGAGTGTGCAGGCGAGGATGATGGAGCGGTAGCGGCCGAGCCAGGAGTCGGCGACGAAGGCGCCGAGCAGCGGCATGAGGCAGGCCGTCCCCGACCATGCGTTGACGGCGGCGGCCGCGGCGGCGTTGGAGTGGCCCAGCGGCCCCGTCAGGTACGTGATGAGGTTCGACGACACGCCGAAGAAGGCGAAGCTGCCGGCGATCTCCACCACTGAAATCAAACCCATGCATGCCGGATGCGGATCGATCTCAACAAGACTGCTACTCGACCAACGAGCAGGGGAAGACAGAGCGCGTACCGCAGACGAAGAGGGCCGAGCGCCACCCGCCGGACCCGCCACGGCGCACGGGGCGGCCGCGGAAGTCGGAGACGCCGGCCAGCGGCGCCGCCTCCTCGTCGTCTTCAGCGGGCTGGAGGAAGGGGGCCTCCGCGTCCGCCATGGCCGCCACCTGCCTCTCTCCTCTGTTCTCGACTGGTTTTGTCCTCTGCTCTAGGCTGGCTGGCGGGCGGGCGGGCTGGGGATCTGTCAAGGCGCATGTGTGCGTGTGTGTGGGCCGGCGACCGCTTAGCCTTATGCTGTTGTCTCGCCCCGTTCTGCTCCACATGTGATGTGTGTGTCCGACAGGTCACTAGTCGCGGCGCCTCGTTGCACCCGTGCTTGGAATAGAGCAAGATATTTGTTGCTGCTGTCACTGTGATCCAGTCAGTCAGACGTGTCCATCCCAAACTGCCAACCGATCGACTAGATTCGCCTCGAGTTAAGTAGTCTCTTTTGGATGCTTGTTATGGGCGTGGAGAACTCGTCAAATGATTCTTCCTTTCTTTCTAACGAGTACCCGGGCCTCTACATCATGAGATGCACCCAATGATTTTATTAACATTTTTGTTTCGGTACATGCCCACAAAACTTAGAAGAAGAATAGTATACTCACGTCGTATTGCACATTATTATACATTAGACAGTCATATATATACCCATCTCGTATTACATATATATGACGGCCTGTAGTATACAATAAAAGATAAGTATACGTTCTTTTTTATACGTTTGGGGGTGTACCGAAGCACACCTTGTTTATTAAACGCAGAACAAATTTCTATCACCGAGTATCTGACAAAACACACAAAAAAAGATAACATAATGATCATAGTACGAAGCCCACCCGTTCAATCCACGAGTTGCTCGACAGTCAAACTGGTCGAATAAATCCTGCGTAATCGTTTTCCGCTGCACGTCAACATGCTCCAATGATGACCACATAAAAATTGAAATTGTAGCTTTGTAAATAACCTGCAAGCAATCTCTCCCTAATAATAAAGCAAATACGGTTTCTGGTCGTCTGTCATGAAAATTACCCTTAAAGTTTGCATAAATTACTCACTATGCCACCGGTAATTAATAAAAAACGTTTCACAAAGCACAAAATCTTGGACTGGGCCGGCCCATGTAAAAACCTCCTATATTACGCTCTGCATGTTGGGAGAATATCCAGCACACCTATGGGCCGGCCCATGCACAGGGGCCTGCTTTCAGTTCCGTTTATTTATTTATTTTCAATTCCGATTTAATTTTTGTATTATAAATAATTTAGAACTTCAAATAATCTTTAAATTTTTAATAAACTGAAAATTATAAATCAACATATTTACAAAAATAAAATGTTTGTGACTTCAAAAACTGCTCAGAGTTTTGTAAAAAATGCTCGCATATACAATAAAATGTTTGCAATTTTAGAAAAATGTTTATACAATAAGAAAAGTCCATGATTTCAAATACAATTCCATGTATTAAAAATTATTAAAGGCATTTAACAAAATGCTTTCTAATTCAATTTTTTTAATGCATTAAAAAATGTCTTAAAATTTTAAAAATAGCTAATGCCTGTTTTGATAGTTTCTGTTTTTATTTATAATTTAGAATTAAAAAAACTTTGGCATATTAAAAATAGGAATTTTGAATTAAAATGCTGACGAAAAAATAAAAAGGTTTGTGGATTAAAAAAAACGCCGGTTTTTTGTATTTTTTTGCAAATTCCAAAACAATGTCCATGAATTTAAAAAATATATTACTGATTTATAAAAATGTTTTTAATTCTGAAAAACTTCATGCGTTTCAAAAAATGTTTGTGAATTTACAATAAAATCCGCCAACATCAAAAATTATGTTCATCTTTTTTTGAATTGGTCGCCAATTCAAAAGAAAATATTTAAACCCGTTCGAAATATAAAAAATATTTACGATTTTTAGTAAATGTTTGTAAATTGTAAAAAATGTTCTCGATTTTAAAATTGTTCCCATATTTGTAAAATTGTTCACGAAAGATCTAATGTATGTAGTTAAACATTAATGCTTCTAAGTCTTTATGACAATATACCTGTATGAATTTTGAAAAATTAACTGTTGGATGGATCAAATTATTATTGTATGTTTTATAAAAAATCTTGAAATTCAGAATAAATCTTTGAGTTATCAAGATTTTTGACAACCATGATATATATTTTTTGAAAATGTAAAGATTGCTTCAACTTGTGAATAATTTAAAAGAAGATACATTTTCTTGCATTTATGCACAAAATTTTAAAATCAAACGATGATATGTGAACATAATATGGTCACCATCATTGAAGATTATGTTTTTTTTCTTTCGTGGCAACGCACGTGCCATTTTGCTAGTTAAAATAATAGATGATCTGTTAAAAACCTATTGGTTCACACAATTCCTTATTGCCAACAGAATGACACAAACTGACACACGAACTTGGCCCTTCAACTGATGATGAATACCACCTAAACGGTTTCCAAACAAATTTGAAATACTCGTTGGGTTGTCATAAATTGGATGTAACATGAAGGCCATCACTAGGGATCAGACTACTTCACATGTATCAGACTAGGCCAAGGCCTTTGGATCAAATGCACGCTGGTCGTTAGATTATCTAGTAAACTTCCAGACGTGATTGATGGATTGTAGACTTAATTACTGGTGCATTTATTTTCCTCCGTGGATGGGCCTGGTCGGTTTCCAGTAATTATGGCTAGCATTTGTTTGTTTCCTGCTTCCGAAAATTATGCTTCCAAGAATTATGCTAATTATCGTTATGATTTCTTTCCTGCTTTTGAAGATTGTGCTTCTGAGGATTGCTTCCAAACAATTTGTTATCCATATTTACAAAAGAAAATGTGCATCTTTTTGACATGGAAACATTCCTTTTAACCGTTGGAAGCATACGGGAGATAATGTGCATCTAGCACAGTACCTATGTTTTCCAAGACGCATTTTTATGCAAAGACTACATTGTTGTTGTGCCATGGAAACACTCCAAACTGATAAAAAAATATTGTTCAGAGGAAAGATTTAATCTATGTTATATTTTTTGTGCAAAGGAAGCATTTTTTTTGTAATGTGTGGAAACATCTGCTTCGCAAAGTAATCATTAGTAAGCACAACAAAAGTTATTAAGCCTTAAATTTGTTTCACAAGATAAGCAAAAAATATAACAATTCCTTTTGCAATTAAACCGAATACTATTACAACAATCAGTGACGGGCACAAGCCTGGGGCAACTAGGGCTATAGGCATATAGCCCTAGGCCTAGTATCAAGATCACTTGTAATTCCTTTCTACAAAGTATTAAAAAATTTAAGAATTTATTGTTCAAGCTAGCTCAGCCTTAGACGTAACTCGCTGCTATAGCTTTGTCACTAACAACAACACTTTTTACAAGCTAGTCATGGACAACCGTTATACAACCGACAACTTAGAGTTTGTCTCAGTTATAGCACACTCAACGTCATTGTAAGGCATCTTGTGGACAACGACGAAGCTCATTTGGAATCAGGTGCATGTGTATGTAGATTAGAAGCATTTAGTGAGAAAGAAGAAAGCACACACTGATAGTTGATACAATAAAATGTGCAAAATGTATGTACCATAAAGTTTTTCGAATAGGAACAACACCGATACTGATTGAAGCACATAATAGTAGTGGTTGAAACAAATATGTCTGCTAATGATTCCATCAATATGATTTTATAAGTAAATAAGCATATACACTTACAATGCATAAAGCAAAATTCACTATACCATACAGAGATGCATGTAATACATAAAAGTAGGAAGGATGGCTACTACTCTCTCCGTTTCTAAATATAAGTCTTTCTAAAGATTTACTAGAGGACTACATAGAATGTATATAGACATATTTTAGAATGTAGATTCACTCATTTTGCTTGGTACATGGTCCCTTAGTGGAATTTCTTAAAAGACTAATATTTAGGAACAGAGGGAGTAGGATGCATCGGCTTCATTGTATCGTAACATATATTAAACACGCTGGAAGCATAGATTTAATTAGAATGGTTACCCCAGGGAGAAGTGATAAACCTAAGAAGCATTGTTGTATTGCCAGTCCACAGGAAAGTACTGTTGAAAATAGGAGATAAACGTTTGCATCTTGCAGGGGCGCTTTACGTGTTAATATAGGCCACCGGCCAGGTTGTTACAAAGATCTACAAGATTAGTTGTTGGATTGCTATACAAGTCATATCTCCAACAACTAACTTAAACACAATCATATACCGTTTATATTACACGGATATATGTTACACCTTTTAACACTCCCCCTTAATCACAACTATCTAGGTTGAGATTGTTTCTAAATGCTCCTAGCTGCCGAATGGTGAGTGGCTTAGTGAAGCCATCTGCAACTTGATCACCAGTTGGTACAAACCTGATGTTCAACAACTTGTCTGCCACTCGTTCACGAACAAAATGATAATCAATTTCAATGTGCTTCGTTCTAGCATGAAAAACAGGGTTAGCAGACATGTAGGTAGCACCAAGATTATCACACCATAGCGAGGCTGCCTTTGGATGGCGTATACCTAGTTCAGTCAACAATTTCTGAACCCAAATAATTTCAGCAGCTGCATTTGCTAAGGCTTTATACTCAGCCTCAGTGCTTGACCTGGAAACTGTAGGTTGCTTGCGAGCACTCCATGAAACAAGGTTGCCTCCAAGAAACACAGCAAAGCCTCCAGTAGATCTCCTATCATCAGGACATCCAGCCCAGTCTGCATCTGAGAATGCACTTACTAGCATAGAATCAGTTTTGCTAATCTTAAGTCCATGACTTTTTGTTCCCTGCAGATATCTCAGTATTCTTTTTACTGCAGTCCAATGCACACTAGTGGGAGCATGCAAAAACTGGCATACTTTATTAACTGAATATGAAATATCAGGCCTGATAAGGGTCAAGTATTGTAATGCTCCTACAATACTTCTATACTTTGTCGAATCCTCTGCTCCTAACACTTCCCCATCATAAAGAGACAATTTTTCAGAGGTAGACAATGGTGTGGGAGAGGGTTTGCAACCCATCAGCCCTATGCGTTGAAGGATTTCCTGCACATACTTTTCTTGGGACAAAAGAATTCCAGTATGTACTTGTTTTACCTCAATGCCAAGGAAGAAATGCAAATCTCCAAGATCCTTGAGTGCAAATTCCTTGCCAAGATCCTTCAAGAGAGCCTCAACCGCTCGGGGAGAGGAGCTTGCAACTATGATGTCATCAACATAAATTAGCATAAAAATAGTAACACCATGCTTATGGTAGAATAAAAGTGAGGTATCTCCTTTGGATGGAGCAAAACCAAGGGATTGCAACTTTGAGGACAACCGAGAGTACCAAGCTCTAGGTGCTTGCTTGAGCCCATATAGTGCCTTCTCAAGTTTACACACATGTCTAGGTGAGTTAGAACTCTCATACCCAGGAGGTTGTCTCATAAACACTTCCTCTTCCAGAACACCATGCAAAAACGCATTCTTCACATCTAATTGTCTCATGCACCAATTTCGAGAGACTGCAACAGAAAGGATCAACCTAATAGTAGCAGCCTTAACTACAGGACTAAATGTGTCCTCATAGTCAATCCCATACCTCTGCTTGAAACCTTTGGCAACCAGGCATGCTTTATACCTATCAACACTGCCATCAGCTTTCCTCTTTACCTTGTACACCCATTTGCAATCGATGATGTTTCTGCCCCGAGCTAGAGGAACTAGGCGCCAAGTCTTGTTTTGCATAAGGGCACCATACTCCTCATCCATGGCCTCTTTCCACCGAGGTGAGGTAAGGGCTTCTGTCACGTTTTGTGGTTCACCTGTGGCACAAAAAGAACCCCAACGAATGCAACCATCGTGATATACCTTTGGTTTGATGACACCACCCTGGGACCTGGTGTGAGCACGCGCAGGTGGAGGTGGCGCAGGGCGTGAGAGCTGCAGTTGGAGGCGATTTGACGAAGCAGAACCTGATCCCGAGGAAGATTCCTGTGGAGAGGCAGCGGCGGCAGCGTCGGCAACATCAACAGCTGCATGCGCTGCATGGGAGTCGTCGTGGGAGTCAGCGCCAGAATCGCCAGCATCATCGTGGGAGTTAGCGCCGGTCGGCGTGACCGACAGCGACCGCGCATGGGAGGCCGAGGCTGGCGCAGCGTCACGTGCGAGGGACCCGCCTGTCCCCGCACCCAGCCCCGCGCCCGAGGAGCCGCCAACCGTGCGCCCGCCTGGCGTCGTGTTGGGTACGCCACGTAGCGAAGCAGGCCCCGGCGCGCCGGATCCCGAGGAAAGTGCGCCAACTGCTGGCCCGCCTGGCGCCACAGATCCCGGGGAAGACGCGCCTGCTGCTGGTCCGCCTGGCGCCGCAAGTCCCGAGAGGGATCTGCCTGCCGCGCCGGATCCCAATATGCCAGGGCGGCCTGCTGCGCCCGATCCCGAGGAGGATTCTGCCGGATTTTCGGCACCGTGGGAGAGCATAAAATCATGGCTGTTTGCAGCCGTTTTTGCACCGATTTCTGCACTGTTTTGCTGCACACTTTCAGCTGAGATATGATCAAGTGTAGTAGTATGAGGCATTTTCATGCTAGCATCAGTATCATTGCCACCGCGTGGGGAGGGAAGGGATGGTGGAAGGAGATGTGGTGGCAGCACAATAAGCTCTTTGCGAAGTTGGGCACCAGCATTTGGATGTAATTGCGAGAAGGGAAATATTTGCTCATCAAACACCACATCACGAGACACATAAACCCTACCAGAGGCCACATCAAGACATTTGTAAGCTTTATGCAACGAGCTATACCCTAAAAAAACACATTGCTTAGACCGAAATTCAAGCTTTTGTTTATTGAAAGCACGTAAATTTGGCCAAACCGCACAACCAAAAATACGAAGGAAATTGTAGTTGGGTTTAATGTCAAAGAGGCGTGCAAGAGGTGTTTGGTCATGGATGACTTTGCTTGGGACAGGTTTAATAAGGTACACAACAGTAGTAAAGGCTTCATCCCAAAATTTCAAGGGCATGAACGCATGAGCAAGGAGGGAAAGACCAACTTCGACAATGTGTCGGTGTTTACGTTCAGCGGATCTGTTCTGCTGGTGAGCGTGAGGGCAGGAGACATGGTGGATAATGCCTATGCGCTCAAAGAAGGTGTTGAGGTGTTGATACTCTCCACCCAGTCGGTTTGCATGGCTAGAATTTTGCGATCAAACTGGCGCTCAACAAGTTGTTGAAAGAGATGAAATTTCTCAAAGATGTCAGACTTGTTTTTGAGCAAGTAAATCCAGGTGAACTTACTAAAATCATCAATAAAACTCACATAATACTTTTGTCTGCCAACAGAAACGGGTCCAGGACCCCACACATCCGAGAAAACAAGTTCTAGAGGAAAATGTGACACACTACTAGACCGAGAGTATGGGAGTTGATGGCTCTTGGCATTTTGACAGGAATCATAAACTAACAAGTGATCCTTTTTATTTGACACTGGGAGAGAAAAATTACTAAGAACTTTCCGGACCACCGGTAAAGGTGGATGTCCTAAGCGCTTGTGCCATCGCGAGGTGGAAGGTTTGACAGCGCCAAGAGCTTGTGGATGTGGTGCTTCGTGATGACCAGATACTGGGAACAAACGACCCTTACTCTTCCTTTGAAGAATGGTTCTCCGAGTGTCCCGATCCTTAACAAAAACAATTTAAGGGTAAACTTCGAGAAAGGCATGGTTATCAAGCATGACTTGCGAGGCGGAAAAAAGGCTTTTTCGGCTTGTGGAGAGTGGAGGATGTTGTTAAGGCCGAGGGAACCATGCGGGGTAGATAAAACTGAATGACCAACATGGGCAATGCTCATACCTTGACCATCGACGGTGTGGATCTGCTCGTTGCCGGTGTAGCGATTGTGGACAACCAGCTTCTCAAGTTCGCCAGTGACATGGTCGGTTGCACCAGTGTCGAGATACCAGTTGGTATCTATCCCATAGGAGTGGGAAGCATTAGCAGATTTTTGTCCACGTCCACCGGCACCTCCTCCCCCTGCTGGATTGCGGACATTGTTGTTGTAGTTGCGATCAAAGCGCTTCGCACAACGCCATGCCCCATGTCCACTTTCCTTGCAAATTTGACAGTTCTCAAACTTGCGATCACCGCGATCACCGCGGTCTCCTCCTTGGCGTGGTGCGTTGTGGTTGTTGTCAGGGAAGCGGCCTCCCGTGGTGTTGTTGTTGTAGCCACCACGGGAGCCGTTGTTGTTGTAGCCACCACGGCCACGACCACCTCCCCGAGCAGCGAGATTGGTGGTGTAGACGCTGGTTTGGGAGGTGATCCGTGCTTCGGCTGCGAGGAGGAGAGAAAAGAGCTCACCGAGGCCGATGGGTTGGTCGGTGACGGTGCGAGTGGTGATGGCGGAGACGAACCCGTTGTACTCAGGCTCGTGCATCAGCCCCTGGATAATATGCGAGACGACGTCATCTTCGTCCAGAGGCTTCCCGGCTGCTGCCAGTTCGTCGGCGAGGCCCTTCATCTTGGTGAAGTAGGCGGCGGTGGAGGAGTCACCCTTGCGGGTACTCCCGATCAGAGATCGTAGCTGGATGATGCGCGCCCGTGACTGCGAGGAGAAGCTTTGGAGAATCTCCTTCCACGCTGTTGCAGCCGTCTCACAGTTGCTGACCTGGAGAAGGATGTCACGGGAGAGGGACGCAAGCAAGAACGTAAGCACCTGCTGGTCCTGCGTTACCCAAACAGCATGTTCAGGGTTTGGCGTGGTGGTAAGCTCCTTCTTCCCGACGACATCTTTCTCCAAGATGAGCTCGGCAGGAGGAGCCTTGAGGGAACCATCAAGGTAACCCATCATGTTGGAAATATGCCCTAGAGGCAATAACAAATTAGTTATTATTATATTTCTTAGTTCATGATAATCGTTTATTATCCATGCTATAATTGTATTGATTGGAAACACAATACTTGTGTGGATACATAGACAAAACACTGTCCCTAGTAAGCCTCTAGTTGACTAGCTTGTTGATCAAAGATGGTCAAGGTTTCCTGGTCATAGGCAAGTGTTGTCACTTGATAACGGGATCACATCATTAGGAGAATCATGTGATGGACTAGACCCAAACTAATAGACGTAGCATGTTGATCGTGTCATTTTGTTGCTACTGTTTTCTGCGTGTCAAGTATTTGTTCCTATGACCATGAGATCATATAACTCACGGACACCGGAGGAATGCTTTGTGTGTATCAAACGTCGCAACGTAACTGGGTGACTATAAAGATGCTCTACAGGTATCTCCGAAGGTGTTCGTTGAGTTAGTATGGATCGAGACTGGGATTTGTCACTCCGTATGATGGAGAGGTATCTCGGGGCCCACTCGGTAATACAACATCACACACAAGCCTTGCAAGCAATGTGACTTAGTGTAAGTTGCGGGATCTTGTATTACGGAACGAGTAAAGAGACTTGCCGGTAAACGAGATTGAAATAGGTATGCGGATATTGACGATCGAATCTCGGGCAAGTAACATACCGAAGGACAAAGGGAATGACATACGGGATTATATGAATCCTTGGCACTGAGGTTCAAACGATAAGATCTTCGTAGAATATGTAGGATCCAATATGGGCATCCAGGTCCCGCTATTGGATATTGACCGAGGAGTCTCTCGGGTCATGTCTACATAGTTCTCGAACCCGCAGGGTTTGCACACTTAAGGTTCGACGTTGTTTTATGCGTATTTGAGTTATATGGTTGGCTACCGAATGTTGTTCGGAGTCCCGGATGAGATCACGGACATCACGAGGGTTTCCGGAATGGTCCGGAAACGAAGATTGATATATAGGATGACCTCATTTGGTTACCGGAAGGTTTTTGTGCATTACCGGAAAAGTTTCGGGCTCATCGGTAGTGTACTGGGAGTGCCGGAAGGGGTGCCGGGGACCATCAGGAGGGGTGTCACGCCCCAAGGGGTCTCATGGGCTGTGGAAAGAGATAAACCAGCCCCTAGTGGGCTGGAATAAGTTCCCACTAAGGCCCATAAGGTTTGAGAAGGAAAAAACACAAGGTGGAAAGAGTTTCCAAGTGGGAAGGTGGAATCCTACTCCAAGTAGGATTGGAGTAGGACTCCTCCACCTCCAATTTCGGCCAAACCTTTAGGTTTTGAGGCTGTCTCCTCCCCTCCCTCCCTCCTATATATAGTGGGGTTTTAGGGCTGATTTGGGACAACTTTTCCAAGGCAGCCCGATCACATACCTCCACGGTTTTACCTCTAGATCGCGTTTCTGGGGAGCTCGGGCGGAGCCGTGCCAAGATTAGATCACCACCAACCTCCGGACCGCCGTCACGCTGCCGGAGAACTCATCTACCTCTCCATCTCTCTTGCTGGATCAAGAAGGCCGAGGTCATCGTCGAGCTGTACGTGTGCTGAACGCGGAGGTGCCGTCCGTTCGGCACTAGATCGTGGGACGGATCGCGGGACGGTTCGTGGGACGGTTCGCGGGGCGGATCGAGGGACGTGAGGACGTTCCACTACATCAACCGCGTTCACTAACGCTTCTGCTGTGCGATCTACAAGGGTACGTAGATCGTAAATCCCCTTTCGTAGATGGACATCACCATGATAGGTCTTCGTGCGCGTAGGAAATTTTTTGTTTCCCATGCGACGTTCCCCAACAGTGGTATCAGAGCTAGGTTCATGCGTAGATGTTTTCTCGAGTAAAACACAAAAGTTTTTGTGGGCGGTGATGTGCGTTTTGCTGCCCTCCTTAGTCTTTTCTTGATTTCGCGGTATTGTTGGATCGAAGCGGCTCGGACCGACATTACTCGTACGCTTACGAGAGACTGGTTTCATCGCTACGAGTAACTCCGTTGCTCAAAGATGACTGGCGGGTGTCAGTTTCTCCAACTTTAGTTGAATCGGATTTGACCGAGGAGGTCCTTGGATGAGGTTAAATAGCAACTTATATATCTCCGTTGTGGTGTTTGCGTAAGTAAGATGCGATCCTACTAGATACCCATGGTCACCACGTAAAACATGCAACAACAAAATTAGATGACGTCTAACTTGTTTTTGCAGGGTATGCTTGTGATGTGATATGGCCAACGATGTGATGTGATATATTGGATGTATGAGATGATCATGTTGTAATAGTTAATATCGACTTGCACGTCGATGGTACGACAACCGGCAGGAGCCATAGGGTTGTCTTTAAACTAACGTTTGTGCTTGCAGATGCGTTTACTATTTTGCTAGGATGTAGCTTTAGTAGTAATAGCATGAGTAGCACGACAACCCCGATGGCGACACGTTGATGGAGATCATGATGATGGAGATCATGGTGTGACGCTGGTGACAAGAAGATCGTGCCGGTGCTTTGGTGATGGAGATCAAGAAGCACATGATGATGGCCATATCATGTCACCTATGAATTGCATGTGATGTTAATCCTTCTATGCACCTTATTTTGCTTAGAACGACGGTAGCATTATGAGGTGATCTCTCACTAAAATTTCAAGACGAAATTGTGTTCTCCCCGACTGTGCACCATTGCGACAGTTCTTCGTTTCGAGACACCTCGTGATGATCGGGTGTGATAGACTCAACGTTCACATACAACGGGTGCAAAACAGTTGCACACGCAAAACACTCGGGTTAAGCTTGACGAGCCTAGCATGTGCAGACATGGCCTCGGAACACATGAGACCGAAAGGTCGAGCATGAATCATATAGTTGATATGATTAGCATAGAGATGCTTACCACTGAAACTATTCTCGACTCACATGATGATCGGACTTGAGATAGTGGATTTGGATCATGTACCACTCAAATGACTAGAGAGATGTACTTTTTGAGTGGGAGTTCTTAAGTAATATGATTAATTGAACTAACTATCATGAACATAGTCTAATGGTCTTTGCGAATTACGATATAGCTTGCGCTATAGCTCTACTGTTTTTTATATGTTCCTAGAGAAAATTTAGGTGAAAGTTGATAGTAGCAAACTTTGCAGACTAAGTCTGTAAAACCGAGGATTGTCCTCGTTGCTGCGCAGAAGGCTTATGTCCTTAATGCACCACTCGGTGTGCTGCACCTCGCGCGTCGTCTGTGGATGCTGTGAACATCCGACATACACGTTTCTGATGACTACACGATAGTTCAGTGCAAAATAATTAATGGCTTAGAAGCAAGGCGCCGAAGACGTGTTGAAACGTCGCGGAACATAAGTGATGTTCTAAAGAGATGAAATTGTGATTTCATGCTTATACCCTTGTTAAGAGGTACGAGACCTCCGACAAGATTCTTTGTCCACAAAGTAAAGGAGAAAAGCTCAATCGTTGAGCGTGTGCTTAGATTGTCTGAGTACGACAATCGCTTGAATCAAGTGGGAGTTAATCTTCCAGATGAGATAGTGATGGTTCTCCAAAGTCACTGCCACCAAGCTGTGAGTGCTTCGTGATGAACTATAACATATCAAGGATAGATACAATGATCCTTGAGCGATTCGCGATGTTTGACACTACGAAAGTAGAAATCAAGAAGGAGCATCAATAGTTGATGGTTAGTAAAACCACTAAGTTTCAAGAAAGGCAAGGGCTAGAAGGGATACTTCGTGAAACGGCAAAACAGTTGCTGCACTAATGAAGAGACCCAAGATTGAACCCAAACCCGAAATTAAGTGCTTCTGTAATGAGGGGAACAGTCACTGAGGCGGAGCAACTCTAGATACTTGGTAGATAAGAAGGCTGGCAAAAGTCGAAAGAAGTATATTTGATATACATGATGTTGATGTGTACTTTACTAGTACTCCTAGTAGCATGAGGGTATTGGATACCGGTTCGGTTGCTAAGTGATTAGTAACACGAAATGATAGCTACGACATAAACGGAGACTAGGTAAAGGCGTGTTGACGATATGTGTTGGAAGTGTTTCCAAGGTTGATATGATCAAACGTCGCACGCTCCCTCTACCATCGGGATTGGTGTTAAACCTAAATAATTGTTATTTGATGCTTGCGTTAAGCATGAACATGATTGGATCATGTTTATTGCAATACAATTTTTCATTTAAAGAGAATAATGGTTACTCTATTTTCTTGAATAATCACCTTCAATGGTTTATTGAATCTCGATCGTAGTGTTACACATGTTCATGATATTGGTGCCAAAAGATACGAGGTAATGATGATAGTACCACTTACTTGTGGCACTACCGCTTGAGTCATGTTGGTATAAATTGCATGAAGGGGCTCCGTGCTGATGGATCTTTATACTCACTTGATTTTGAATCACTAGTGACATGCAAATCATACCACATGAGCAAGGCCTTGTTTTCATTAAGATGAAATAAGATAGTAACTTGTTGGAAGTGATACATTTTGATGTATGCAGTCCAATAAGTGCTAAGGCACGCAGTGGATATCATTATGTTCCTACTTCACTGACGATTTGAGTAGATACAGGAGTATTTACTTAATGAATCACAAAGTCTGAAATATTGAAAAGTTCAATTCTGTTTCAGAGTGAAGTTCGTCGTAACAAGAGGATAAACTGTCTACGATATGATCATAGAAATGAATATCTGAGTTACGAGTTTTGGTACGCAGTTAAGACAATGTGGAAATTGTTTCGCAGTTCATGCCACCTAGAACATCATAGTGTGATGATGTGTCTAAACATCATAGCCATGCACTATTTGGCATGGTGCATGCTGTGATGTCTCTTATCGAATTACCACTATCATTTATGGGTTATGCATTAGAGACAATCGCATTCACTTTAAATAGGGCACCGCGTATTTCCGTTGAGATGACACAGTATAGACTGAGGTTTAGAGAAATCTAAACTGTCGTTTCTTGAAAGTTTGGGGCTTCGACACTTATGTGAAAAAGTTTCAGTCTGATAAGCTCGAACCCAAAGCGGATAAATGCATCTTCATAGGATATCCAAAACAGTTGGGTACATCTCCTATCTCAGATCCGAAAGCAAAGTGTTTTTTTTCTAGAAACGGATCCTTTCTCGAGGAAAGGTTTCTCTCGAAAGAATTGAGTGGGAGGGCAGTAGAACTTGATGAGGTTATTGAACCATCACTTCAACCAGTGTGTAGCAGGGCGCAGGAAGTTGTTCCTGTGGCGCCTACACCAATTGAAGTGGAAGCTGATGATGGTGATCATCAAGCATCGGATCAAGTTACTACAAGCCTCGTAGGTTGACAAGGTCGCGTACTACTACACAGTGGTACGGTAACCCTGTCTTGGAGGTCATGTTGTTGAGCAACAGTGAACCTACGAGTTATGGAGAAAGCGATGGTGGGCCCAGATTCCGACAAATGGCTGGAAGCCATGAAATCCGAGAGAGGATCCATGTATGAAAAGAAAGTGTAGACTTTGGAAGAATTACTTGATGGTCATAGGACTATTGAGTAAAAATGGATCTTTAAAAGGAAGACAGACGATGATGGTGATAAGTCACTATTAAGAAAAGCTCGACTTGTCGCAAAGATGTTTTTCGACAAGATCAAACAGTTGACTATGATGAGACTTTCTCACTCGTAGCGATGCTAAAGGTCTGTTAGAATTATGTTAGTAGTTGTTGCATTATTTATGAAATATTGCACGTAGGATGTCAAAACATTGTTTCCTCGACGTTTTCCTTGATCAAACATTGTATGTGATACAACCATGAGGTTTTGTCGATCCTAAAGATACTAGCAATTATGCAAGCTCCAGTGATCCTTCAATGGACTGGTGCAAGCATCTCGGAGTTGGAATATACACTTCGATGAGATGATCAAAGTTTTTAGGTTTGTACAAGGTTTATGAGAAACTTGTATTTCCAAAGAAGTGAGTGGGAGCACTGTAGAATTTCTGATAAGTATATGTGGTTGACATATTGTTGATCAGAAGTAATGTAGAATTTCTGTAAAGCATATAAGGTTGTTTGAAAGGAGTTTTCAAAGGAATACCTGGATTGCGCTACTTGAACGTTGAGCATCAAAGATCTATGGAGATAGATCAAAAGCGCTTAATGAAAGTTTCAATAAGATGCATGCCTTGACAAGTTTTTGAAGGAGTTCAAAATAGATCAGCAAAGAGGGAGTTCTTGGTTGCGTTGTAAGGTGTAAATTTGAGTAAGACTCAAAACCCGACCACGGCAGAATAAAGAGAATAGCCGAAGGTCATCTTCTATGCCTTAGCGTAGAATCTAAAGTATGCCATGCTGTGTACCGCACCTGATGTGTGCCTTGACTCAAAGTTTGTTGAGAGGTACAGAGAGTGATCCATGATTGAATCACTAGCAGCGGTCAAAATTTATCCTTAGTAACTAATGGACTAAGGAATTTTTCTCGATTATGGAGGTGGTTAAAGAGTTCGTCGTAAAGGGTTACGTCGATCCAAGCTTTGACACTAATACGAATAACTATGAGTAGCGAAACGGATTCGTATAGTAGAGTAGATATTTGGAGCATTTCCGAATAGCACGTAGTAGCAGCATCTATAAGATGACATAAAGATTTGTAAAGAACGCACGGATCTGAAAGTTTCAGAACCTTTGACTAAAACCTGTCTCACGAGCAAGACGTGATCAGACCCCATAACTATATGGGTGTTGGATTCGTTGGAATCACATGGTGATGTGAACTAGATTATTGGCTCTAGTGCAAGTGGGAGACTGTTGAAAATATGCCCTAGAGGCAATAATAAATTAGTTATTATTATATTTCTTAGTTCATGATAATTGTTTATTATCCATGCTATAATTGTATTGATTGGAAACAAAATACTTGTGTGGATACATAGACAAAACACTGTCCCTAGTAAGCCTCTAGTTGACTAGCTTGTTGATCAAAGATGGTCAAGGTTTCCTGGCCATAGGCAAGTGTTGTCACTTGATAAAGGGATCACATCATTAGGAGAATCATGTGATGGAGTAGACCCAAACTAATAGACGTAGCATGTTGATCGTGTCATTTTGTTGCTACTGTTTTCTGCGTGTCAAGTATTTGTTCCTATGACCATGAGATCATATAACTCACGGACACCGGAGGAATGCTTTGTGTGTATCAAACGTCGCAACGTAACTGGGTGACTATAAAGATGCTCTACAGGTATCTCCGAAGGTGTTTGTTGAGTTAGTATGGATCGAGACTGGGATTTGTCACTCCGTATGATGGAGAGGTATCTCGGGGCCCACTCGGTAATACAACATCACACACAAGCCTTGCAAGCAATATGACTTAGTGTAAGTTGCGGGATCTTGTATTACGGAACGAGTAAAGAGACTTGCCGGTAAACGAGATTGAAATAGGTATGCGGATACTGACGATCGAATCTCGGGCAAGTAACATACCGAAGGACAAAGGGAATGACATACGGGATTATATGAATCCTTGGCACTGAGGTTCAAACGATAAGATCTTCGTAGAATATGTAGGATCCAATATGGGCATCCAGGTCCCGCTATTGGATATTGACCGAGGAGTCTCTCGGGTCATGTCTACATAGTTCTCGAACCCGCAGGGTCTGCACACTTAAGGTTCGACGTTGTTTTATGAGTATTTGAGTTATATGGTTGGTTACCGAATGTTGTTCGGAGTCCCGGATGAGATCACGGACGTCACGAGGGTTTCCGGAATGGTCCGGAAACGAAGATTGATATATAGGATGACCTCATTTGGTTACCGGAAGGTTTTTGTGCATTACCGGAAAAGTTTCGGGCTCATCGGTAGTGTACTGGGAGTGCCAGGAGGGCTGCCGGGGACCATCAGGAGGGGTGTCACGCCCCAAGGGGTCTCATGGGCTATGGGAAGAGATAAACCAGCCCCTAGTGGGCTGGAATAAGTTCCCACTAAGGCCTATAAGGTTTGAGAAGGAAAAAACACAAGGTGGAAAGAGTTTCCAAGTGGGAAGGTGGAATCCTACTCCAAGTAGGATTGGAGTAGGACTCCTCCACCTCCAATTTCGGCCAAACCTTTAGGTTTTGAGGCTGCCTCCTCCCCTCCCTCCCTCCTATATTTAGTGGGGTTTTAGGGCTGATTTGGGACAACTTTTCCAAGGCAGCCCGACCACATACCTCCACGGTTTTACCTCTAGATCGCGTTTCTGGGGAGCTCGGGCGGAGCCCTGCCGAGATTAGATCACCACCAACCTCCGGAGCGCCGTGACGCTGCCGGAGAACTCATCTACCTCTCCGTCTCTCTTGCTGGATCAAGAAGGCCGAGATCATCGTCGAGCTGTACGTGTGCTGAACGAGGAGGTGCCGTCCGTTCGGCACTAGATCGTGGGACGGATCGCGGGACGGTTCGTGGGACGGTTCGCGGGGCGGATCGAGGGACGTGAGGACGTTCCACTACATCAACCGCGTTCACTAACGCTTCTGCTGTGCGATCTACAAGG
Source organism: Hordeum vulgare subsp. vulgare (assembly GCF_904849725.1). Lineage (NCBI taxonomy): Eukaryota > Viridiplantae > Streptophyta > Magnoliopsida > Poales > Poaceae > Hordeum > Hordeum vulgare. The sequence goes on along the minus strand of NC_058519.1, from coordinate 660,956,830 downwards.
GTACGTAGATCGTAAATCCCCTCTCGTAGATGGACATCACCATGATAGGTCTTCGTGCGCGTTGGAAATTTTTTATTTCCCATGCGACGTTCCCCAACACATCATGTCGGCAGCCCGGACATGGGGCAGCACCTGCGCCCTCCAGACAAGGAAGTTCTCCTTGTTAAGTTTCTCGGCGATGGTGTGGCCGAGAGAGGCGATGGAGGGGAGGGCCATGGCGACAGCGGCGGTGGAGGAGGAAGACATAGATGTGATTGGAAGAGTTTAGGCTCTGTATACCATGTTGAAAATAGGAGATAAACGCTTGCATCTTGCAGGGGCGCTTTACGTGTTAATATAGGCCACCGGCCAGGTTGTTACAAAGATCTACAAGATTAGTTGTTGGATTGCTATACAAGTCATATCTCCAACAACTAACTTAAACACAATCATATACCGTTTATATTACACGGATATATGTTACACCTTTTAACAAGTACAAGTATGTAGTGCGATATATATGACGACGTTGATCTCTGTAGTGAAAACAAATCTTGTAAACACAACACATGTGTGTCCCAGTGGAAGCATATATACAAATCCAAACCTGAATTTTAGAATCCTTGCCGCGAATATTAGGTGATTAGTAGTATCATCGAACATAAGTTAGAATTTTTTAAGCCTAAATCAACTTCTACTAGGATAAACCATGATTCAGGAAGGAATTGATTTGGGTAAAAAATACAATATGTAATTTTATATTGCAAAGAAATTGAACCACCATGGCAGCCTGAGAGACGAAGTTGCAAAATCAGGTACATAATGGCGAGTTGCTCACAAGAAGGCCATCATGGGTGCCTGAGGGAGGCCGTCGGCGCTGCAGATAGATCGGGAGCTCAGCCTTCCACGAGAAGCGAGGGACGAAGGAGGTGAGCAGCACATCCCGGCGTGGTGAAAAATGCCGACCAATAATCGGATGACAAATCAAGGAAACGGCGGCGACGGGATTGGAGGAAGGAACGGGATCGAGGATAAGCTGCGAGATTTAGGGATAGTGGGGATTTTTTCCGTTTACCTTTTCTGTGTGGAAGATGGGTTGTTCCAAAAGATATCTGGACCGTGAGATCTAAGGTGAATCAACGGCACGAAAGGGGTCCGACGAGAGAGAAAACTCAGACTCATGATGTAAAGCGTTTCCCTAACATGAATGATGCACCAAATCAGGATAGTAATTAAATGGACATGGCAAAACAAACGATCGCGTCCGGATCACAAAAACAACGTTTTTTGTTACAGTGTCAATCACCCTTAGCAAAGTTATTTTTGTAAGAACTACCACCTTCTGCAGAAATCACATAAAACGTTGATTTTGGAAGGAACGTTTTGTTTTCCAAATGTGTTTTCTGTGAAAAATAGATCCAAAGTTCATAAGATCCTCATATGTAGACCTCACGATGAGACGCCACTTAATGTTAATGTCCACTGAAACATATCTGACATCCGCACATAAAACGTTGATTTTGGAAGGAATGTTTTGTTTTCCAAATGTCTTTTCTGTGAAAAATAGATCCAAAGTTCATAAGATCCTCATATGTAGGCCTCACCATGAGACGCCACTTAATGTTAATGTCCACTGAAACATATCTGACATCCGCATTAGGTTAATCAACATCAATCTAGAACCCAAATGATCCCACTTAGTCCATTTGTCACATAATCGAGCCCTTCATAATTTGATAATTAATGGGCTATCCCTCAGCTAATACGCCACTGAATCCTATCTTTTGAACACAATATTATATAGAGTTAGATATTAGAGAGCTAAAAGCATCACTGGTAGTGCCCTTAAATCTTTAAATCCTCAAAATTAACCGTTTTTTAGGGTTGAAACAAAAAAAAGTCAAATAATAGAACCCCTAAACCCCTAAACCCGTATTTTTTTTTCTAAGGATTGGACCCCGGTTTGCCCTCCCAATCTCTAAAAGTGAGGATTGGAGAGGGGATCCCATCCCCAGCCCGCACTCCTCCCTCGCCCCGCCGCCTCCTCCTCCAGTCTTCGCGCGGGAGGGAAATCCCTGCCTCCCGCCGCCGCCTCCTCGCTGCCGCCGGCCGCCGCCTGCCTCCTCCCGCCGCCCGTCGCTCCGCCCCCCGCACCAGCCTGCTGCGCCGGCCGTGCAGTCGGCCGTCCCGAGCCAGGCGCATGTGGTGTTAGTGGTGGCCGCCACCCACGTCGGCGCCAAGAGGTGGCGTGCTGGCCAGCACGTCGTCGCCACGGCCACCGCCTCCGTCGCCTCGTTGGATCTCTCTGCTTCATCACGGAGACATAAGTGTTACACTAGTAGAAAACGGGACTTTGGCCTGGACCATTTAGTCCCGGAGTGCCTCTGGGCCGGGACTAAAGGCCCGGCCACGTCGCCCCAATTCTCAATGCCTCCCTCGAGGCTTTAGTCCCGGGCCGTAAGGAGCCTTTAGTCCCGGTTCGTGTCCCAAACCGGGATTAAAGGGCTACGCGGCGGGCAGTGGTGGTGGCAACCATTCGTATCCCCCTTTAGTCCCGGTTGGTGGCTCAACCCGGGACTAAAGGGCTAACACGCGGCGGGCAGTGGTGGTGGCAACCGTTCGTATCCCCCTTTAGTCCCGGTTGGTGGCTCAACCCGGGACTAAAGGGCTAACACGTGGCCTGCCGTAGTGGGGCGACCGTTGGCATACCTCTTTAGTCCCGGTTGGTGGTTGAACCCGGGACTAAAAGCCTAACACGTGGCCTGCCGTAGTGGTGGCAACCGTTTGGTATGCCTCTTTAGTCCCGGTTGGTGGCTCAACCCGGGATTAATGGCCCAAACAGTTTGCATCCCGCGTCGTTTCGGGCGATGAAAAGCACGAACCAAAGCGTACAGTCGCCATTTCTCTGTTCTTCTTCTCTCTCGCGTCGCCCTCTCTGTTCTTCTTCTCTCTCGCGTCGCCCTCTCTGTTCTTCTCCTCTCTTCTTCGCTTCTCTTCTTCCACCATGCCAACTATCTTTCGTGAGGTGGTCGCGCATGGCGCGACGAAGCTCCGTGTCGTGTACACGAACCTGAGCACGGAGGTGCCGTATTTCCTTCAACAGTTGAAGGAACGATGGTTTAACCACGCACCGGATCATGAGAAGTTCTTCGGGCTTGATCTGGAGTACACGGCTGATCAACGTGGTGTTGCCGTCATCCAAATATGCTTCACAAGCCATGTCTTGATCTTCCAATGGGCGAAGTAAGTTTTGAGGCTTTCTTTGATCCAAGATAATCCCTCCCCTAGGGTAACTACTCCCACGTTCACATGGATTTTGTGTATTTGTGTATCTGATTAAGTAGCGTAGTAGATTTTGTGTATTTGTACATTTGATTTAGTAGTGTAGTATATGTGGAATTAGTTTTAGTAGTGTAGTATCCGATTATATTTAGTAGAAATTAATTTGTTAGTGTACAATTTTTTAGTGTTCAATAGGTTTTAGTGTTGAATAGGACATGCTACTCTTTTGTGTTGATTTAGTAGTGTAGCTAGAGTCCGATTATACTTAATATTATATTTAGTAGGAATTGATTTATTTGTGTTCATTTATAATTCACATTGAATCGAATTTTGTCAATCCGATAAGACTTAGTTTGTAGTTTGGATTTACTAGTTAACAAGCTTTCATTTGTTTGCATATTATGCATAATGTCCATAATCTATCATAGTGAATTCCACGTATAAGTTTATTTGTTTCTATCATAGTTGGTTCCCTTCAAATAGTTGTAGTGAAACAATTTTGATTAGTTGAAGGGGAGCACAATCTAATTGGAATAGTTTTCCATAATCTGAAAAATCGTATTAGAATGAACTAGTGTTTAATATGTTCCATTGGAATCATAGTTGGTTCGCTTCAAATAGTTGTAGTGAAACAATTTTGATTAGTTGAAGGGGAACACAATCTGATTGGAATAGTGTTCCATAATCTGAAAAATCGTATTAGAATGAACTAGTGTTTAATATGTTCCATTGGAATCATAGTTGGTTCGCTTCAAATAGTTGTAGTGATCTATCTAGGTTCCATTGCATATGTTCTATATGAATCCTAAAGATAAGTTTCTCTTTAGTTGTAGTGAAACATGTTTCCTTATTGCAGCAGTATGTAACATTTGGTCCATTTTAATTTGTTTCTGTTGCAGGAGTGACAAGCATTGTCCAGGACTCATGGAGTTCCTTCGCAGCGGCGTCACTTTTGCTTCCATTGACATAAGGAACGACAGGATGAAGATGAGGCACAGCTTCGGTATTGAGATACCAGCTGGTTGCCTCGTTGATATCCGATATTCAAGCTTCAACATGACAGGACTTCGATGGCTCGTATGGCAGTTGCCTTGATCGACGATTCATATGCTGATATGAAGACCAGTTTCCCAAGGTCTCAGCACAGACTTTGGGAGAAGGGCCCACTTGATGATATCAACATTGACTATGCAGCAAAAGATGCATATGTTTCATACGAGTTGTACCGCAAGATTCGAGTCGTCCACTATGGCCAGCGTCACCTCGAGGAAGGTGGACATTCTGATTCAGATGATTCAGACGAGTAGTGTTCTTAACGTCGAACACTTGTATATATATCTATTGTAGCTATTATTATGTACTGTTTGGACTAGTATCATGTACTTCTTGGACCAATTTATATATGTCTAGTTTTTGTTTGTGCCATTGTAGTTTCCAAATTTGAATGGTTTAGCACTTTCTAACTTCATTTGCTACTTTTGAATGGTTTAGCCCTTTCTAACTTCATGGTATCATGCATTTCGACCACATATATATACAAAAAGTCTTTAGTTCAAATAAGTTCAAAAAATGAAATCCCTTTTGTAACAGATCTGTTTTTGATTAAAACAATCACTTCTCCTTCTTCTCCTTGTGCTAGATATTGGTTATGCACTAGGGGAAGTAGGAGTAGCGACCATCATCGACGGTTGAAAAATTAGGTGAGCTAGTGTCCATCATATATGAGAGAAGAATAAATCCCTTTGTGATGTGCCTTTGAATGGTGCATTTTGAGCACACAAAAAGTATGGAGTTCAAATAAGTAAAAAAATGAAATCCCTTTGTAAGAGATGAGTTCTCATTCGAAACCCTGCTACTTCGAGAGAGATTGTCAGTTTTGTACACGAAGTCCATCCAGTTTTTGTCGTAGCCCTCTCAACTTTTTAACACATGCTATGTGGGTGAAATGATGATAGCATGCCAACTTTCATAATTTTCAAAGTTCATTTGAAGTGCTTTTCAATTTCAGGGTCAACTAGCTCAAAAAAAAGTAAATGCAAGAAATATACCAAATGAAGTCAGAAATTGTTGAAATTTTGTGATGTGCCTTTGAATGGTGCATTTTGAACACACAAAAAGTATGGAGTTCAAATAAGTTTAAAAAAATGAAATCCCTTTGTAAGAGATGAGTTCTCGTTCGAAACCCTGCTACTTCGAGAGAGATTGTCAGTTTTGTACACGAACTGCATTCAGTCTTTGTCGTAGCCCTCTCAACTTTTTAACACATGCTATGTGGGTGAAATGATGATAGCATGCCAACTTTCAACATTTCCAGAGTTCATTTGTAGTGCTTTTCAATTTCAGGGTCAACTAGCTTAAAAAAATAAGTAAATGCAAGAAATATACCAAATTAAGTCAGAAATTGTTGAAATTTTGTGATGTGCCTTTTAATGGTGCATTTTGAACACACAAAAAGTATGGAGTTCAAATAAGTTTAAAAAAATGAAATCCCTATGTAAGAGATGAGTTCTCGTTCGAAACCCTCCTACTTCGAGAGAGATTGTCAGTTTTGTACACGAACTACATCCAGTCTTTGTCGTAGCCCTGTCAACTTTTTAACACATGCTATGTGGGTGAAATTATGATAGCATGCCAACTTTCAACATTTCCAGAGTTCATTTGTAGTGCTTTTCAATTTAAGGGTCAACTAGCTCAAAAAAAATAAGTAAATGAACGAAATATAACAAATGAAGTTAGAAATTGTTAAAATTTTGTGATGTGCCTTTGAATGGTGCATTTTGAACACACAAAAAGTATGGAGTTCAAATAAGTTTTAAAAAAATGAAATCCCTTTGTAAGAGATGAGTTCTCGTTCCAAACCCTGCTACTTCGAGAGAGATTGTCAGTTTTGTACACGAACTGCATCCAGTCTTTGTCGTAGCCCTCTCAACTTTTTAACACATGCTATGTGGGTGAAATGATGATTGCATGCCAACTTTCAAGATTTCCAGAGTTCATTTGTAGTGCTTTTCAATTTCAGGGTCAACTAGCTCAAAAAAAAAAAAGTAAATGCACGAAATATAACAAATGAAGTCAGAAATTGTTGAAATTTTGTGATGTGCCTTTGAATGGTACATTTTGAACACACAAAAAGTATGGAGTTCAAATAGGTTCAAAAAAATGAAATCCCTTTGTAAGAGATGAGTTCTCGTTCGAAACCCTGCTACTTCGAGAGAGATTGTCAGTTTTGTACACGAACTGCATCCAGTCTTTGTCATATCCCTCTCAACTTTTTAACACATGCTATGTGGGTGAAATGATGACAGCATGCCAACTTTCAACATTTTCAGAGTTCATTTGTAGTGCTTTTGAATTTCAGGGTCAACTAGCTCAAAAAAATAAGTAAATGCACGAAATATAACAAATTAAGTCAAAATAACAAAATAGATAATAGTTTGGATAGTCAAAATTATTAGTTATGAAAATAAAAAATAGTTTTGCATTATTTATTCAATTTGAAACACTTTTCATTATCATAGTTTTGTCAAATTCTCAAATATGCAAAAAGAATTTTTAATAAACATAGTTTTTAATTGAAAATAAGAAAATAGATAATAGTTTGGATAGTCAAAATTATTAATTATGAAAATAAAAAATAGTTTTGCATTATTTATTCAATTTTAAACACTTTTCATTTTCATAGTTTTGTCAAATTCTCAAATATGGAAAAAGAATTTTTAGTAAACATAGTTTTTAATTGAAAATAACAAAATAGATAATAGTTTGGATAGTCAAAATTATTAATTATGAAAATAAAAAATTGTTTTGCATTATTTATTCAATTTGAAACACTTTTCATTATCATAGTTTTGTCAAATTCTCAAATATGCAAAAAGAATTTTTAATAAACATAGTTTTTAATTGAAAATAACAAAACAGATAATAGTTTGGATAGTCAAAATTATTAATTATGAAAATAAAAAATAGTTTTGCATTATTTATTCAATTTGAAACACTTTTCATTATCATAGTTTTGTAAATTCTCAAATATGCAAAAAGAATTTTTAATAAACATAGTTTTTAATTGAAAATAAAAAAATAGATAATAGTTTGGATAGTCAAAATTATTAATTATGAAAATAAAAAAAATTGAAACTATATTCGAGATCATAGAGAAAATTCAACCTAAATTATCATTTGAATTTAGATTGAATTTTCCCTATAATTTCTAATATAGTTACAATTTTCAGTGAGTTTAGGCCCGTAAGCCTGCTTTAGAGAGGAGCTCGATGGAGAAGCTGCGACGGGGCTTATAAACAAGTGTTAGTCGTGGGACTAAACTTATCGTACAGCCGTGGAGGGGCTTTAGTCCCGGTAGGAGCCACGCCCCGGGACTAAAGACCCCCTTTAGTCCCGGTTGGAGCCACGCCCCGGGACTAAAGACCCCCTGCTTCCCGCCTCTTGGTCTGCCCAAAAAGAGGCCTCTAGTCCCGGGTCGTGGCTCCACCCGGGACTAAAGGGGGTCTTTAGTCCCGGCCCGAGCCACGCACCGGGACTATAGATCCACCTATATAAGCGGGACTTCGAAAATTTCTAACCCAATTCGTCCATTTCTCTTCTTCTTCCTCTCGTTCTCCTGCCCGGCGCGGCACAACGACGAACGTAACCGACGCCGTCAGGCTGCCCGCCGTCCTTCTCGCCGTCGCGCCGTCCTCCTCGCCGTCGCGCCGTCCTCCTCGCCGCCGCGTCGTCCTCCTCGCCGTCGCGTCATCCTCCTAGCCATCGCGTCGTCCTCCTCGCCAACACTCCAGCCATTAAGCCCCCCGCCCCCTCCTCCCCAACACTCCGGCCAGTATAGAAGAAAAGAAGAAAAAGGAGAAGAGAAGAAGAAAAAGGAGAAGAAAGGAAGAAAAAGGAGAAGAAAAGAAGAAAAAGAAAAGATTTTTTTGTCATTTAATTCCTATTGTTATTAGGTTTGTGCTAGATTATTAGGGTTAGTAATATTTAGAATTAGGTTAGGGTTACAAGAAGAAGAAATATGAACAAAAATAAGAAAATAAGATTAGGAAAAATGAAAATAAGAAGAGGAGGAGAAGAAAAGAAGAAAAAGTCTATATTGTATAGTGTATATGCTTAAGTGTATAGTGTATATAGTGTATAGTGTATAAGGAGAGGAGAAATTTTGCTATAGTGTATATAGTGTATAGTGTATAAGAAAAGAAGAAAAGAAGAGGAGGAGGAGAGAAGAAAAGAAGAGGAGGAGAAGAGAAGAAAGAAGAGGAGGAGAAGAAAAATGAAAATAAGTGTTAATAGTTTAATTTTGCTATTGTATATGCTTAAGTGTTAATAGTTTATTTTTAGCAAGAAAATTAATAGAACTAGTTTATTTTTTTAGTTCATTTTACGATGCCTATCCCGCATCCTTGTCATCGACTCGGCGGAGGACACCTGTTTGATCAAAGGGGCCCTGTCCGGGACTGGGCTCCGCCCGGCTGGTATTGGGAGGTGCTACTTTCCGGGAGGCGTAGGTTGGTGAGGAGCCAGCCCGTCGTTGACCCGATCCTTGTTTGGTGGCGGTCGCGTGGGCCAGTGAGGGTGCCGAGGCTTCCGGACACCGTGGAGGTGGTACGTAACCGTGTCAGCGAGGAGGATGAGCACGTCCGTCGCTACATGGTTGCGTTGGAGGGCAGGTTCGAGCATACCTGGCAGGTTCTTCGGGGATCTCACTGGAGCTATGATCCTGTGATGGTTCCTTCTCTTTGGGTGTCCAGCGCCCGCGCCGATACCCGTCGGGCGCTACAGTTCTAGATGTATTAGTGATGCTATATGTATGATAGTATTCGAGGAGTATTAATGATAATATTCGACGATGTATGGACAAAAGTGATGATGTATTAGCTTATAATTGAATGCATGCTAATTTGAATACTACTTTATTTTACGATTTGGTTTTGCTTAGTGAATGCTCAACTTGGAAATTTACTCCTACTTTGAATACTATGCAGAAATCTAGGAGTCTCAAATTGGAAATGTACTCCTACTTTGGTTTTTGGTACAAAGGTTAAGAGAATCCGTTTTTTGCAGAACTATGGATCCACATATCAGGAACCTCGAAGAGGAAGAACTTCTGGAAGATATAATCAAAGACGGCCCCGACGTTGAACCAGCTGACTCTCCGTCGTTATATCTAAACCAGGACGTTGGAATGGAGGTCGAGCGACACGAAGATGAAGCCGATGGGCAGGAGATAGGTCCAATGATGGAGAAGGTGATAGCTCCACTGATGGAGAAGCCGGTGAAGAGGAGAAGTCCGGCGAGGTATACATATGAAGTTCGACAATCACTTGTAATATGTGAAAATATTGGAGATAGCTCTATATTGTATACATATACATTCATTTGACAAATGTTTCTCCCTCTTAGGCCTCCACATCGAGCAAAACTACGAAACGAGGCCCGACTAGAAAGTTGGATGCACGGACGCATTACACATTTGAGGTGATATTTCCTACGGGCGAACCCAAGCTTCCTAAGAATGCTGCTGACACATTCAAGAAGCAATGCGGAGTTCTCGTTAGGGATCACGTCCCGATCAGCGTTCGGGAGTGGAACAAGCGCAAAGGGGCAGCCGATAGTGACTATGTCGCCGAAAGGTACAAAGATAATCTTTGGAATGATCTCATGTCACATTTCAACCTGCCAGAATGTGAGAATGAAGACGCCGCAGACAAACTGAGGGCCAAAGTCAAGCAGTGGACTCTGAAGAAGATGGTCGAACTGTTCCGTAGCTGGAAGAAGAAGCTATGGAAATTATGCTTCCAAGAATTATGCTAATTATCGTTATGATTTCTTTCCTGCTTTTGAAGATTGTGCTTCTGAGGATTGCTTCCAAACAATTTGTTATCCATATTTACAAAAGAAAATGTGCATCTTTTTGACATGGAAACATTCCTTTTAACCGTTGGAAGCATACGGGAGATAATGTGCATCTAGCACAGTACCTATGTTTTCCAAGACGCATTTTTATGCAAAGACTACATTGTTGTTGTGCCATGGAAACACTCCAAACTGATAAAAAAATATTGTTCAGAGGAAAGATTTAATCTATGTTATATTTTTTGTGCAAAGGAAGCATTTTTTTTGTAATGTGTGGAAACATCTGCTTCGCAAAGTAATCATTAGTAAGCACAACAAAAGTTATTAAGCCTTAAATTTGTTTCACAAGATAAGCAAAAAATATAACAATTCCTTTTGCAATTAAACCGAATACTATTACAACAATCAGTGACGGGCACAAGCCTGGGGCAACTAGGGCTATAGGCATATAGCCCTAGGCCTAGTATCAAGATCACTTGTAATTCCTTTCTACAAAGTATTAAAAAATTTAAGAATTTATTGTTCAAGCTAGCTCAGCCTTAGACGTAACTCGCTGCTATAGCTTTGTCACTAACAACAACACTTTTTACAAGCTAGTCATGGACAACCGTTATACAACCGACAACTTAGAGTTTGTCTCAGTTATAGCACACTCAACGTCATTGTAAGGCATCTTGTGGACAACGACGAAGCTCATTTGGAATCAGGTGCATGTGTATGTAGATTAGAAGCATTTAGTGAGAAAGAAGAAAGCACACACTGATAGTTGATACAATAAAATGTGCAAAATGTATGTACCATAAAGTTTTTCGAATAGGAACAACACCGATATTGATTGAAGCACATAATAGTAGTGGTTGAAACAAATATGTCTGCTAATGATTCCATCAATATGATTTTATAAGTAAATAAGCATATACACTTACAATGCATAAAGCAAAATTCACTATACCATACAGAGATGCATGTAATACATAAAAGTAGGAAGGATGGCTACTACTCTCTCCGTTTCTAAATATAAGTCTTTCTAAAGATTTACTAGAGGACTACATAGAATGTATATAGACATATTTTAGAATGTAGATTCACTCATTTTGCTTGGTACATGGTCCCTTAGTGGAATTTCTTAAAAGACTAATATTTAGGAACAGAGGGAGTAGGATGCATCGGCTTCATTGTATCGTAACATATATTAAACACGCTGGAAGCATAGATTTAATTAGAATGGTTACCCCAGGGAGAAGTGATAAACCTAAGAAGCATTGTTGTATTGCCAGTCCACAGGAAAGTACTGTTGAAAATAGGAGATAAACGTTTGCATCTTGCAGGGGCGCTTTACGTGTTAATATAGGCCACCGGCCAGGTTGTTACAAAGATCTACAAGATTAGTTGTTGGATTGCTATACAAGTCATATCTCCAACAACTAACTTAAACACAATCATATACCGTTTATATTACACGGATATATGTTACACCTTTTAACACTCCCCCTTAATCACAACTATCTAGGTTGAGATTGTTTCTAAATGCTCCTAGCTGCCGAATGGTGAGTGGCTTAGTGAAGCCATCTGCAACTTGATCACCAGTTGGTACAAACCTGATGTTCAACAACTTGTCTGCCACTCGTTCACGAACAAAATGATAATCAATTTCAATGTGCTTCGTTCTAGCATGAAAAACAGGGTTAGCAGACATGTAGGTAGCACCAAGATTATCACACCATAGCGAGGCTGCCTTTGGATGGCGTATACCTAGTTCAGTCAACAATTTCTGAACCCAAATAATTTCAGCAGCTGCATTTGCTAAGGCTTTATACTCAGCCTCAGTGCTTGACCTGGAAACTGTAGGTTGCTTGCGAGCACTCCATGAAACAAGGTTGCCTCCAAGAAACACAGCAAAGCCTCCAGTAGATCTCCTATCATCAGGACATCCAGCCCAGTCTGCATCTGAGAATGCACTTACTAGCATAGAATCAGTTTTGCTAATCTTAAGTCCATGACTTTTTGTTCCCTGCAGATATCTCAGTATTCTTTTTACTGCAGTCCAATGCACACTAGTGGGAGCATGCAAAAACTGGCATACTTTATTAACTGAATATGAAATATCAGGCCTGATAAGGGTCAAGTATTGTAATGCTCCTACAATACTTCTATACTTTGTCGAATCCTCTGCTCCTAACACTTCCCCATCATAAAGAGACAATTTTTCAGAGGTAGACAATGGTGTGGGAGAGGGTTTGCAACCCATCAGCCCTATGCGTTGAAGGATTTCCTGCACATACTTTTCTTGGGACAAAAGAATTCCAGTATGTACTTGTTTTACCTCAATGCCAAGGAAGAAATGCAAATCTCCAAGATCCTTGAGTGCAAATTCCTTGCCAAGATCCTTCAAGAGAGCCTCAACCGCTCGGGGAGAGGAGCTTGCAACTATGATGTCATCAACATAAATTAGCATAAAAATAGTAACACCATGCTTATGGTAGAATAAAAGTGAGGTATCTCCTTTGGATGGAGCAAAACCAAGGGATTGCAACTTTGAGGACAACCGAGAGTACCAAGCTCTAGGTGCTTGCTTGAGCCCATATAGTGCCTTCTCAAGTTTACACACATGTCTAGGTGAGTTAGAACTCTCATACCCAGGAGGTTGTCTCATAAACACTTCCTCTTCCAGAACACCATGCAAAAACGCATTCTTCACATCTAATTGTCTCATGCACCAATTTCGAGAGACTGCAACAGAAAGGATCAACCTAATAGTAGCAGCCTTAACTACAGGACTAAATGTGTCCTCATAGTCAATCCCATACCTCTGCTTGAAACCTTTGGCAACCAGGCATGCTTTATACCTATCAACACTGCCATCAGCTTTCCTCTTTACCTTGTACACCCATTTGCAATCGATGATGTTTCTGCCCCGAGCTAGAGGAACTAGGCGCCAAGTCTTGTTTTGCATAAGGGCACCATACTCCTCATCCATGGCCTCTTTCCACCGAGGTGAGGTAAGGGCTTCTGTCACGTTTTGTGGTTCACCTGTGGCACAAAAAGAACCCCAACGAATGCAACCATCGTGATATACCTTTGGTTTGATGACACCACCCTGGGACCTGGTGTGAGCACGCGCAGGTGGAGGTGGCGCAGGGCGTGAGAGCTGCAGTTGGAGGCGATTTGACGAAGCAGAACCTGATCCCGAGGAAGATTCCTGTGGAGAGGCAGCGGCGGCAGCGTCGGCAACATCAACAGCTGCATGCGCTGCATGGGAGTCGTCGTGGGAGTCAGCGCCAGAATCGCCAGCATCATCGTGGGAGTTAGCGCCGGTCGGCGCGACCGACAGCGACCGCGCATGGGAGGCCGAGGCTGGCGCAGCGTCACGTGCGAGGGACCCGCCTGTCCCCGCACCCAGCCCCGCGCCCGAGGAGCCGCCAACCGTGCGCCCGCCTGGCGTCGTGTTGGGTACGCCACGTAGCGAAGCAGGCCCCGGCGCGCCGGATCCCGAGGAAAGTGCGCCAACTGCTGGCCCGCCTGGCGCCACAGATCCCGGGGAAGACGCGCCTGCTGCTGGTCCGCCTGGCGCCGCAAGTCCCGAGAGGGATCTGCCTGCCGCGCCGGATCCCAATATGCCAGGGCGGCCTGCTGCGCCCGATCCCGAGGAGGATTCTGCCGGATTTTCGGCACCGTGGGAGAGCATAAAATCATGGCTGTTTGCAGCCGTTTTTGCACCGATTTCTGCACTGTTTTGCTGCACACTTTCAGCTGAGATATGATCAAGTGTAGTAGTATGAGGCATTTTCATGCTAGCATCAGTATCATTGCCACCGCGTGGGGAGGGAAGGGATGGTGGAAGGAGATGTGGTGGCAGCACAATAAGCTCTTTGCGAAGTTGGGCACCAGCATTTGGATGTAATTGCGAGAAGGGAAATATTTGCTCATCAAACACCACATCACGAGACACATAAACCCTACCAGAGGCCACATCAAGGCATTTGTAAGCTTTATGCAACGAGCTATACCCTAAAAAAACACATTGCTTAGACCGAAATTCAAGCTTTTGTTTATTGAAAGCACGTAAATTTGGCCAAACCGCACAACCAAAAATACGAAGGAAATTGTAGTTGGGTTTAATGTCAAAGAGGCGTGCAAGAGGTGTTTGGTCATGGATGACTTTGCTTGGGACAGGTTTAATAAGGTACACAACAGTAGTAAAGGCTTCATCCCAAAATTTCAAGGGCATGAACGCATGAGCAAGGAGGGAAAGACCAACTTCGACAATGTGTCGGTGTTTACGTTCAGCGGATCTGTTCTGCTGGTGAGCGTGAGGGCAGGAGACATGGTGGATAATGCCTATGCGCTCAAAGAAGGTGTTGAGGTGTTGATACTCTCCACCCAGTCGGTTTGCATGGCTAGAATTTTGCGATCAAACTGGCGCTCAACAAGTTGTTGAAAGAGATGAAATTTCTCAAAGATGTCAGACTTGTTTTTGAGCAAGTAAATCCAGGTGAACTTACTAAAATCATCAATAAAACTCACATAATACTTTTGTCTGCCAACAGAAACGGGTCCAGGACCCCACACATCCGAGAAAACAAGTTCTAGAGGAAAATGTGACACACTACTAGACCGAGAGTATGGGAGTTGATGGCTCTTGGCATTTTGACAGGAATCATAAACTAACAAGTGATCCTTTTTATTTGACACTGGGAGAGAAAAATTACTAAGAACTTTCCGGACCACCGGTAAAGGTGGATGTCCTAAGCGCTTGTGCCATCGCGAGGTGGAAGGTTTGACAGCGCCAAGAGCTTGTGGATGTGGTGCTTCGTGATGACCAGATACTGGGAACAAACGACCCTTACTCTTCCTTTGAAGAATGGTTCTCCGAGTGTCCCGATCCTTAACAAAAACAATTTAAGGGTAAACTTCGAGAAAGGCATGGTTATCAAGCATGACTTGCGAGGCGGAAAAAAGGCTTTTTCGGCTTGTGGAGAGTGGAGGATGTTGTTAAGGCCGAGGGAACCATGCGGGGTAGATAAAACTGAATGACCAACATGGGCAATGCTCATACCTTGACCATCGACGGTGTGGATCTGCTCGTTGCCGGTGTAGCGATTGTGGACAACCAGCTTCTCAAGTTCGCCAGTGACATGGTCGGTTGCACCAGTGTCGAGATACCAGTTGGTATCTATCCCATAGGAGTGGGAAGCATTAGCAGATTTTTGTCCACGTCCACCGGCACCTCCTCCCCCTGCTGGATTGCGGACATTGTTGTTGTAGTTGCGATCAAAGCGCTTCGCACAACGCCATGCCCCATGTCCACTTTCCTTGCAAATTTGACAGTTCTCAAACTTGCGATCACCGCGATCACCGCGGTCTCCTCCTTGGCGTGGTGCGTTGTGGTTGTTGTCAGGGAAGCGGCCTCCCGTGGTGTTGTTGTTGTAGCCACCACGGGAGCCGTTGTTGTTGTAGCCACCACGGCCACGACCACCTCCCCGAGCAGCGAGATTGGTGGTGTAGACGCTGGTTTGGGAGGTGATCCGTGCTTCGGCTGCGAGGAGGAGAGAAAAGAGCTCACCGAGGCCGATGGGTTGGTCGGTGACGGTGCGAGTGGTGATGGCGGAGACGAACCCGTTGTACTCAGGCTCGTGCATCAGCCCCTGGATAATATGCGAGACGACGTCATCTTCGTCCAGAGGCTTCCCGGCTGCTGCCAGTTCGTCGGCGAGGCCCTTCATCTTGGTGAAGTAGGCGGCGGTGGAGGAGTCACCCTTGCGGGTACTCCCGATCAGAGATCGTAGCTGGATGATGCGCGCCCGTGACTGCGAGGAGAAGCTTTGGAGAATCTCCTTCCACGCTGTTGCAGCCGTCTCACAGTTGCTGACCTGGAGAAGGATGTCACGGGAGAGGGACGCAAGCAAGAACGTAAGCACCTGCTGGTCCTGCGTTACCCAAACAGCATGTTCAGGGTTTGGCGTGGTGGTAAGCTCCTTCTTCCCGACGACATCTTTCTCCAAGATGAGCTCGGCAGGAGGAGCCTTGAGGGAACCATCAAGGTAACCCATCATGTTGGAAATATGCCCTAGAGGCAATAACAAATTAGTTATTATTATATTTCTTAGTTCATGATAATCGTTTATTATCCATGCTATAATTGTATTGATTGGAAACACAATACTTGTGTGGATACATAGACAAAACACTGTCCCTAGTAAGCCTCTAGTTGACTAGCTTGTTGATCAAAGATGGTCAAGGTTTCCTGGTCATAGGCAAGTGTTGTCACTTGATAACGGGATCACATCATTAGGAGAATCATGTGATGGACTAGACCCAAACTAATAGACGTAGCATGTTGATCGTGTCATTTTGTTGCTACTGTTTTCTGCGTGTCAAGTATTTGTTCCTATGACCATGAGATCATATAACTCACGGACACCGGAGGAATGCTTTGTGTGTATCAAACGTCGCAACGTAACTGGGTGACTATAAAGATGCTCTACAGGTATCTCCGAAGGTGTTCGTTGAGTTAGTATGGATCGAGACTGGGATTTGTCACTCCGTATGATGGAGAGGTATCTCGGGGCCCACTCGGTAATACAACATCACACACAAGCCTTGCAAGCAATGTGACTTAGTGTAAGTTGCGGGATCTTGTATTACGGAACGAGTAAAGAGACTTGCCGGTAAACGAGATTGAAATAGGTATGCGGATATTGACGATCGAATCTCGGGCAAGTAACATACCGAAGGACAAAGGGAATGACATACGGGATTATATGAATCCTTGGCACTGAGGTTCAAACGATAAGATCTTCGTAGAATATGTAGGATCCAATATGGGCATCCAGGTCCCGCTATTGGATATTGACCGAGGAGTCTCTCGGGTCATGTCTACATAGTTCTCGAACCCGCAGGGTTTGCACACTTAAGGTTCGACGTTGTTTTATGCGTATTTGAGTTATATGGTTGGCTACCGAATGTTGTTCGGAGTCCCGGATGAGATCACGGACATCACGAGGGTTTCCGGAATGGTCCGGAAACGAAGATTGATATATAGGATGACCTCATTTGGTTACCGGAAGGTTTTTGTGCATTACCGGAAAAGTTTCGGGCTCATCGGTAGTGTACTGGGAGTGCCGGAAGGGGTGCCGGGGACCATCAGGAGGGGTGTCACGCCCCAAGGGGTCTCATGGGCTGTGGAAAGAGATAAACCAGCCCCTAGTGGGCTGGAATAAGTTCCCACTAAGGCCCATAAGGTTTGAGAAGGAAAAAACACAAGGTGGAAAGAGTTTCCAAGTGGGAAGGTGGAATCCTACTCCAAGTAGGATTGGAGTAGGACTCCTCCACCTCCAATTTCGGCCAAACCTTTAGGTTTTGAGGCTGCCTCCTCCCCTCCCTCCCTCCTATATATAGTGGGGTTTTAGGGCTGATTTGGGACAACTTTTCCAAGGCAGCCCGATCACATACCTCCACGGTTTTACCTCTAGATCGCGTTTCTGGGGAGCTCGGGCGGAGCCGTGCCAAGATTAGATCACCACCAACCTCCGGACCGCCGTCACGCTGCCGGAGAACTCATCTACCTCTCCATCTCTCTTGCTGGATCAAGAAGGCCGAGGTCATCGTCGAGCTGTACGTGTGCTGAACGCGGAGGTGCCGTCCGTTCGGCACTAGATCGTGGGACGGATCGCGGGACGGTTCGTGGGACGGTTCGCGGGGCGGATCGAGGGACGTGAGGACGTTCCACTACATCAACCGCGTTCACTAACGCTTCTGCTGTGCGATCTACAAGGGTACGTAGATCGTAAATCCCCTTTCGTAGATGGACATCACCATGATAGGTCTTCGTGCGCGTAGGAAATTTTTTGTTTCCCATGCGACGTTCCCCAACAGTGGTATCAGAGCTAGGTTCATGCGTAGATGTTTTCTCGAGTAAAACACAAAAGTTTTTGTGGGCGGTGATGTGCGTTTTGCTGCCCTCCTTAGTCTTTTCTTGATTTCGCGGTATTGTTGGATCGAAGCGGCTCGGACCGACATTACTCGTACGCTTACGAGAGACTGGTTTCATCGCTACGAGTAACTCCGTTGCTCAAAGATGACTGGCGGGTGTCAGTTTCTCCAACTTTAGTTGAATCGGATTTGACCGAGGAGGTCCTTGGATGAGGTTAAATAGCAACTTATATATCTCCGTTGTGGTGTTTGCGTAAGTAAGATGCGATCCTACTAGATACCCATGGTCACCACGTAAAACATGCAACAACAAAATTAGATGACGTCTAACTTGTTTTTGCAGGGTATGCTTGTGATGTGATATGGCCAACGATGTGATGTGATATATTGGATGTATGAGATGATCATGTTGTAATAGTTAATATCGACTTGCACGTCGATGGTACGACAACCGGCAGGAGCCATAGGGTTGTCTTTAAACTAACGTTTGTGCTTGCAGATGCGTTTACTATTTTGCTAGGATGTAGCTTTAGTAGTAATAGCATGAGTAGCACGACAACCCCGATGGCGACACGTTGATGGAGATCATGATGATGGAGATCATGGTGTGACGCTGGTGACAAGAAGATCGTGCCGGTGCTTTGGTGATGGAGATCAAGAAGCACATGATGATGGCCATATCATGTCACCTATGAATTGCATGTGATGTTTATCCTTCTATGCACCTTATTTTGCTTAGAACGACGGTAGCATTATGAGGTGATCTCTCACTAAAATTTCAAGACGAAATTGTGTTCTCCCCGACTGTGCACCATTGCGACAGTTCTTCGTTTCGAGACACCACGTGATGATCGGGTGTGATAGACTCAACGTTCACATACAACGGGTGCAAAACAGTTGCACACGCAAAACACTCGGGTTAAGCTTGACGAGCCTAGCATGTGCAGACATGGCCTCGGAACACATGAGACCGAAAGGTCGAGCATGAATCATATAGTTGATATGATTAGCATAGAGATGCTTACCACTGAAACTATTCTCGACTCACATGATGATCGGACTTGAGATAGTGGATTTGGATCATGTACCACTCAAATGACTAGAGAGATGTACTTTTTGAGTGGGAGTTCTTAAGTAATATGATTAATTGAACTAACTATCATGAACATAGTCTAATGGTCTTTGCGAATTACGATATAGCTTGCGCTATAGCTCTACTATTTTTTATATGTTCCTAGAGAAAATTTAGGTGAAAGTTGATAGTAGCAAACTTTGCAGACTAAGTCTGTAAAACCGAGGATTGTCCTCGTTGCTGCGCAGAAGGCTTATGTCCTTAATGCACCACTCGGTGTGCTGCACCTCGCGCGTCGTCTGTGGATGCTGTGAACATCCGACATACACGTTTCTGATGACTACACGATAGTTCAGTGCAAAATAATTAATGGCTTAGAAGCAAGGCGCCGAAGACGTGTTGAAACGTCGCGGAACATAAGTGATGTTCTAAAGAGATGAAATTGTGATTTCATGCTTATACCCTTGTTAAGAGGTACGAGACCTCCGACAAGATTCTTTGTCCACAAAGTAAAGGAGAAAAGCTCAATCGTTGAGCGTGTGCTTAGATTGTCTGAGTACGACAATCGCTTGAATCAAGTGGGAGTTAATCTTCCAGATGAGATAGTGATGGTTCTCCAAAGTCACTGCCACCAAGCTGTGAGTGCTTCGTGATGAACTATAACATATCAAGGATAGATACAATGATCCTTGAGCGATTCGCGATGTTTGACACTACGAAAGTAGAAATCAAGAAGGAGCATCAATAGTTGATGGTTAGTAAAACCACTAAGTTTCAAGAAAGGCAAGGGCTAGAAGGGATACTTCGTGAAACGGCAAAACAGTTGCTGCACTAATGAAGAGACCCAAGATTGAACCCAAACCCGAAATTAAGTGCTTCTGTAATGAGGGGAACAGTCACTGAGGCGGAGCAACTCTAGATACTTGGTAGATAAGAAGGCTGGCAAAAGTCGAAAGAAGTATATTTGATATACATGATGTTGATGTGTACTTTACTAGTACTCCTAGTAGCATGAGGGTATTGGATACCGGTTCGGTTGCTAAGTGATTAGTAACACGAAATGATAGCTACGACATAAACGGAGACTAGGTAAAGGCGTGTTGACGATATGTGTTGGAAGTGTTTCCAAGGTTGATATGATCAAACGTCGCACGCTCCCTCTACCATCGGGATTGGTGTTAAACCTAAATAATTGTTATTTGATGCTTGCGTTAAGCATGAACATGATTGGATCATGTTTATTGCAATACAATTTTTCATTTAAAGAGAATAATGGTTACTCTATTTTCTTGAATAATCACCTTCAATGGTTTATTGAATCTCGATCGTAGTGTTACACATGTTCATGATATTGGTGCCAAAAGATACGAGGTAATGATGATAGTACCACTTACTTGTGGCACTACCGCTTGAGTCATGTTGGTATAAATTGCATGAAGGGGCTCCGTGCTGATGGATCTTTATACTCACTTGATTTTGAATCACTAGTGACATGCAAATCATACCACATGAGCAAGGCCTTGTTTTCATTAAGATGAAATAAGATAGTAACTTGTTGGAAGTGATACATTTTGATGTATGCAGTCCAATAAGTGCTAAGGCACGCAGTGGATATCATTATGTTCCTACTTCACTGACGATTTGAGTAGATACAGGAGTATTTACTTAATGAATCACAAAGTCTGAAATATTGAAAAGTTCAATTCTGTTTCAGAGTGAAGTTCGTCGTAACAAGAGGATAAACTGTCTACGATATGATCATAGAAATGAATATCTGAGTTACGAGTTTTGGTACGCAGTTAAGACAATGTGGAAATTGTTTCGCAGTTCATGCCACCTAGAACATCATAGTGTGATGATGTGTCTAAACATCATAGCCATGCACTATTTGGCATGGTGCATGCTGTGATGTCTCTTATCGAATTACCACTATCATTTATGGGTTATGCATTAGAGACAATCGCATTCACTTTAAATAGGGCACCGCGTATTTCCGTTGAGATGACACAGTATAGACTGAGGTTTAGAGAAATCTAAACTGTCGTTTCTTGAAAGTTTGGGGCTTCGACACTTATGTGAAAAAGTTTCAGTCTGATAAGCTCGAACCCAAAGCGGATAAATGCATCTTCATAGGATATCCAAAACAGTTGGGTACATCTCCTATCTCAGATCCGAAAGCAAAGTGTTTTTTTTCTAGAAACGGATCCTTTCTCGAGGAAAGGTTTCTCTCGAAAGAATTGAGTGGGAGGGCAGTAGAACTTGATGAGGTTATTGAACCATCACTTCAACCAGTGTGTAGCAGGGCGCAGGAAGTTGTTCCTGTGGCGCCTACACCAATTGAAGTGGAAGCTGATGATGGTGATCATCAAGCATCGGATCAAGTTACTACAAGCCTCGTAGGTTGACAAGGTCGCGTACTACTACACAGTGGTACGGTAACCCTGTCTTGGAGGTCATGTTGTTGAGCAACAGTGAACCTACGAGTTATGGAGAAAGCGATGGTGGGCCCAGATTCCGACAAATGGCTGGAAGCCATGAAATCCGAGAGAGGATCCATGTATGAAAAGAAAGTGTAGACTTTGGAAGAATTACTTGATGGTCATAGGACTATTGAGTAAAAATGGATCTTTAAAAGGAAGACAGACGATGATGGTGATAAGTCACTATTAAGAAAAGCTCGACTTGTCGCAAAGATGTTTTTCGACAAGATCAAACAGTTGACTATGATGAGACTTTCTCACTCGTAGCGATGCTAAAGGTCTGTTAGAATTATGTTAGTAGTTGTTGCATTATTTATGAAATATTGCACGTAGGATGTCAAAACATTGTTTCCTCGACGTTTTCCTTGATCAAACATTGTATGTGATACAACCATGAGGTTTTGTCGATCCTAAAGATACTAGCAATTATGCAAGCTCCAGTGATCCTTCAATGGACTGGTGCAAGCATCTCGGAGTTGGAATATACACTTCGATGAGATGATCAAAGTTTTTAGGTTTGTACAAGGTTTATGAGAAACTTGTATTTCCAAAGAAGTGAGTGGGAGCACTGTAGAATTTCTGATAAGTATATGTGGTTGACATATTGTTGATCAGAAGTAATGTAGAATTTCTGTAAAGCATATAAGGTTGTTTGAAAGGAGTTTTCAAAGGAATACCTGGATTGCGCTACTTGAACGTTGAGCATCAAAGATCTATGGAGATAGATCAAAAGCGCTTAATGAAAGTTTCAATAAGATGCATGCCTTGACAAGTTTTTGAAGGAGTTCAAAATAGATCAGCAAAGAGGGAGTTCTTGGTTGCGTTGTAAGGTGTAAATTTGAGTAAGACTCAAAACCCGACCACGGCAGAATAAAGAGAATAGCCGAAGGTCATCTTCTATGCCTTAGCCGTAGAATCTAAAGTATGCCATGCTGTGTACCGCACCTGATGTGTGCCTTGACTCAAAGTTTGTTGAGAGGTACAGAGAGTGATCCATGATTGAATCACTAGCAGCGGTCAAAATTTATCCTTAGTAACTAATGGACTAAGGAATTTTTCTCGATTATGGAGGTGGTTAAAGAGTTCGTCGTAAAGGGTTACGTCGATCCAAGCTTTGACACTAATACGAATAACTATGAGTAGCGAAACGGATTCGTATAGTAGAGTAGATATTTGGAGCATTTCCGAATAGCACGTAGTAGCAGCATCTATAAGATGACATAAAGATTTGTAAAGAACGCACGGATCTGAAAGTTTCAGAACCTTTGACTAAAACCTGTCTCACGAGCAAGACGTGATCAGACCCCATAACTATATGGGTGTTGGATTCGTTGGAATCACATGGTGATGTGAACTAGATTATTGGCTCTAGTGCAAGTGGGAGACTGTTGAAAATATGCCCTAGAGGCAATAATAAATTAGTTATTATTATATTTCTTAGTTCATGATAATTGTTTATTATCCATGCTAGAATTGTATTGATTGGAAACAAAATACTTGTGTGGATACATAGACAAAACACTGTCCCTAGTAAGCCTCTAGTTGACTAGCTTGTTGATCAAAGATGGTCAAGGTTTCCTGGCCATAGGCAAGTGTTGTCACTTGATAAAGGGATCACATCATTAGGAGAATCATGTGATGGACTAGACCCAAACTAATAGACGTAGCATGTTGATCGTGTCATTTTGTTGCTACTGTTTTCTGCGTGTCAAGTATTTGTTCCTATGACCATGAGATCATATAACTCACGGACACCGGAGGAATGCTTTGTGTGTATCAAACGTCGCAACGTAACTGGGTGACTATAAAGATGCTCTACAGGTATCTCCGAAGGTGTTTGTTGAGTTAGTATGGATCGAGACTGGGATTTGTCACTCCGTATGATGGAGAGGTATCTCGGGGCCCACTCGGTAATACAACATCACACACAAGCCTTGCAAGCAATGTGACTTAGTGTAAGTTGCGGGATCTTGTATTACGGAACGAGTAAAGAGACTTGCCGGTAAACGAGATTGAAATAGGTATGCGGATACTGACGATCGAATCTCGGGCAAGTAACATACCGAAGGACAAAGGGAATGACATACGGGATTATATGAATCCTTGGCACTGAGGTTCAAACGATAAGATCTTCGTAGAATATGTAGGATCCAATATGGGCATCCAGGTCCCGCTATTGGATATTGACCGAGGAGTCTCTCGGGTCATGTCTACATAGTTCTCGAACCCGCAGGGTCTGCACACTTAAGGTTCGACGTTGTTTTATGCGTATTTGAGTTATATGGTTGGTTACCGAATGTTGTTCGGAGTCCCGGATGAGATCACGAACGTCACGAGGGTTTCCGGAATGGTCCGGAAACGAAGATTGATATATAGGATGACCTCATTTGGTTACCGGAAGGTTTTTGTGCATTACCGGAAAAGTTTCGGGCTCATCGGTAGTGTACTGGGAGTGCCAGGAGGGCTGCCGGGGACCATCAGGAGGGGTGTCACGCCCCAAGGGGTCTCATGGGCTATGGGAAGAGATAAACCAGCCCCTAGTGGGCTGGAATAAGTTCCCACTAAGGCCTATAAGGTTTGAGAAGGAAAAAACACAAGGTGGAAAGAGTTTCCAAGTGGGAAGGTGGAATCCTACTCCAAGTAGGATTGGAGTAGGACTCCTCCACCTCCAATTTCGGCCAAACCTTTAGGTTTTGAGGCTGCCTCCTCCCCTCCCTCCCTCCTATATTTAGTGGGGTTTTAGGGCTGATTTGGGACAACTTTTCCAAGGCAGCCCGACCACATACCTCCACGGTTTTACCTCTAGATCGCGTTTCTGGGGAGCTCGGGCGGAGCCCTGCCGAGATTAGATCACCACCAACCTCCGGAGCGCCGTGACGCTGCCGGAGAACTCATCTACCTCTCCGTCTCTCTTGCTGGATCAAGAAGGCCGAGATCATCGTCGAGCTGTACGTGTGCTGAACGAGGAGGTGCCGTCCGTTCGGCACTAGATCGTGGGACGGATCGCGGGACGGTTCGTGGGACGGTTCGCGGGGCGGATCGAGGGACGTGAGGACGTTCCACTACATCAACCGCGTTCACTAACGCTTCTGCTGTGCGATCTACAAGGGTACGTAGATCGTAAATCCCCTCTCGTAGATGGACATCACCATGATAGGTCTTCGTGCGCGTTGGAAATTTTTTATTTCCCATGCGACGTTCCCCAACACATCATGTCGGCAGCCCGGACATGGGGCAGCACCTGCGCCCTCCAGACAAGGAAGTTCTCCCTGTTAAGTTTCTCGGCGATGGTGTGGCCGAGAGAGGCGATGGAGGGGAGGGCCATGGCGACAGCGGCGGTGGAGGAGGAAGACATAGATGTGATTGGAAGAGTTTAGGCTCTGTATACCATGTTGAAAATAGGAGATAAACGCTTGCATCTTGCAGGGGCGCTTTACGTGTTAATATAGGCCACCGGCCAGGTTGTTACAAAGATCTACAAGATTAGTTGTTGGATTGCTATACAAGTCATATCTCCAACAACTAACTTAAACACAATCATATACCGTTTATATTACACGGATATATGTTACACCTTTTAACAAGTACAAGTATGTAGTGCGATATATATGACGACGTTGATCTCTGTAGTGAAAACAAATCTTGTAAACACAACACATGTGTGTCCCAGTGGAAGCATATATACAAATCCAAACCTGAATTTTAGAATCCTTGCCGCGAATATTAGGTGATTAGTAGTATCATCGAACATAAGTTAGAATTTTTTAAGCCTAAATCAACTTCTACTAGGATAAACCATGATTCAGGAAGGAATTGATTTGGGTAAAAAATACAATATGTAATTTTATATTGCAAAGAAATTGAACCACCATGGCAGCCTGAGAGACGAAGTTGCAAAATCAGGTACATAATGGCGAGTTGCTCACAAGAAGGCCA
Organism: Hordeum vulgare subsp. vulgare; assembly: GCF_904849725.1. Taxonomy (NCBI): domain Eukaryota; kingdom Viridiplantae; phylum Streptophyta; class Magnoliopsida; order Poales; family Poaceae; genus Hordeum; species Hordeum vulgare. Next base: position 660,931,294 of record NC_058519.1, on the reverse strand, counting down.
TCATGGGTGCCTGAGGGAGGCCGTCGGCGCTGCAGATAGATCGGGAGCTCAGCCTTCCACGAGAAGCGAGGGACGAAGGAGGTGAGCAGCACATCCCGGCGTGGTGAAAAATGCCGACCAATAATCGGATGACAAATCAAGGAAACGGCGGCGACGGGATTGGAGGAAGGAACGGGATCGAGGATAAGCTGCGAGATTTAGGGATAGTGGGGATTTTTTCCGTTTACCTTTTCTGTGTGGAAGATGGGTTGTTCCAAAAGATATCTGGACCGTGAGATCTAAGGTGAATCAACGGCACGAAAGGGGTCCGACGAGAGAGAAAACTCAGACTCATGATGTAAAGCGTTTCCCTAACATGAATGATGCACCAAATCAGGATAGTAATTAAATGGACATGGCAAAACAAACGATCGCGTCCGGATCACAAAAACAACGTTTTTTGTTACAGTGTCAATCACCCTTAGCAAAGTTATTTTTGTAAGAACTACCACCTTCTGCAGAAATCACATAAAACGTTGATTTTGGAAGGAACGTTTTGTTTTCCAAATGTGTTTTCTGTGAAAAATAGATCCAAAGTTCATAAGATCCTCATATGTAGACCTCACGATGAGACGCCACTTAATGTTAATGTCCACTGAAACATATCTGACATCCGCACATAAAACGTTGATTTTGGAAGGAATGTTTTGTTTTCCAAATGTCTTTTCTGTGAAAAATAGATCCAAAGTTCATAAGATCCTCATATGTAGGCCTCACCATGAGACGCCACTTAATGTTAATGTCCACTGAAACATATCTGACATCCGCATTAGGTTAATCAACATCAATCTAGAACCCAAATGATCCCACTTAGTCCATTTGTCACATAATCGAGCCCTTCATAATTTGATAATTAATGGGCTATCCCTCAGCTAATACGCCACTGAATCCTATCTTTTGAACACAATATTATATAGAGTTAGATATTAGAGAGCTAAAAGCATCACCGGTAGTGCCCTTAAATCTTTAAATCCTCAAAATTAACCGTTTTTTAGGGTTGAAACAAAAAAAAGTCAAATAATAGAACCCCTAAACCCCTAAACCCGTATTTTTTTTTCTAAGGATTGGACCCCGGTTTGCCCTCCCAATCTCTAAAAGTGAGGATTGGAGAGGGGATCCCATCCCCAGCCCGCACTCCTCCCTCGCCCCGCCGCCTCCTCCTCCAGTCTTCGCGCGGGAGGGAAATCCCTGCCTCCCGCCGCCGCCTCCTCGCTGCCGCCGGCCGCCGCCTGCCTCCTCCCGCCGCCCGTCGCTCCGCCCCCCGCACCAGCCTGCTGCGCCGGCCGTGCAGTCGGCCGTCCCGAGCCAGGCGCATGTGGTGTTAGTGGTGGCCGCCACCCACGTCGGCGCCAAGAGGTGGCGTGCTGGCCAGCACGTCGTCGCCACGGCCACCGCCTCCGTCGCCTCGTTGGATCTCTCTGCTTCATCACGGAGACATAAGTGTTACACTAGTAGAAAACGGGACTTTGGCCTGGACCATTTAGTCCCGGAGTGCCTCTGGGCCGGGACTAAAGGCCCGGCCACGTCGCCCCAATTCTCAATGCCTCCCTCGAGGCTTTAGTCCCGGGCCTTAAGGAGCCTTTAGTCCCGGTTCGTGTCCCAAACCGGGATTAAAGGGCTACGCGGCGGGCAGTGGTGGTGGCAACCATTCGTATCCCCCTTTAGTCCCGGTTGGTGGCTCAACCCGGGACTAAAGGGCTAACACGCGGCGGGCAGTGGTGGTGGCAACCATTCGTATCCCCCTTTAGTCCCGGTTGGTGGCTCAACCCGGGACTAAAGGGCTAACACGTGGCCTGCCGTAGTGGGGCGACCGTTGGCATACCTCTTTAGTCCCGGTTGGTGGTTGAACCCGGGACTAAAAGCCTAACACGTGGCCTGCCGTAGTGGTGGCAACCGTTTGGTATGCCTCTTTAGTCCCGGTTGGTGGCTCAACCCGGGATTAATGGCCCAAACAGTTTGCATCCCGCGTCGTTTCGGGCGATGAAAAGCACGAACCAAAGCGTACAGTCGCCATTTCTCTGTTCTTCTTCTCTCTCGCGTCGCCCTCTCTGTTCTTCTTCTCTCTCGCGTCGCCCTCTCTGTTCTTCTCCTCTCTTCTTCGCTTCTCTTCTTCCACCATGCCAACTATCTTTCGTGAGGTGGTCGCGCATGGCGCGACGAAGCTCCGTGTCGTGTACACGAACCTGAGCACGGAGGTGCCGTATTTCCTTCAACAGTTGAAGGAACGATGGTTTAACCACGCACCGGATCATGAGAAGTTCTTCGGGCTTGATCTGGAGTACACGGCTGATCAACGTGGTGTTGCCGTCATCCAAATATGCTTCGCAAGCCATGTCTTGATCTTCCAATGGGCGAAGTAAGTTTTGAGGCTTTCTTTGATCCAAGATAATCCCTCCCCTAGGGTCACTACTCCCACGTTCACATGGATTTTGTGTATTTGTGTATCTGATTAAGTAGCGTAGTAGATTTTGTGTATTTGTACATTTGATTTAGTAGTGTAGTATATGTGGAATTAGTTTTAGTAGTGTAGTATCCGATTATATTTAGTAGAAATTAATTTGTTAGTGTACAATTTTTTAGTGTTCAATAGGTTTTAGTGTTGAATAGGACATGCTACTCTTTTGTGTTGATTTAGTAGTGTAGCTAGAGTCCGATTATACTTAATATTATATTTAGTAGGAATTGATTTATTTGTGTTCATTTATAATTCACATTGAATCGAATTTTGTCAATCCGATAAGACTTAGTTTGTAGTTTGGATTTACTAGTTAACAAGCTTTCATTTGTTTGCATATTATGCATAATGTCCATAATCTATCATAGTGAATTCCACGTATAAGTTTATTTGTTTCTATCATAGTTGGTTCCCTTCAAATAGTTGTAGTGAAACAATTTTGATTAGTTGAAGGGGAGCACAATCTAATTGGAATAGTTTTCCATAATCTGAAAAATCGTATTAGAATGAACTAGTGTTTAATATGTTCCATTGGAATCATAGTTGGTTCGCTTCAAATAGTTGTAGTGAAACAATTTTGATTAGTTGAAGGGGAACACAATCTGATTGGAATAGTGTTCCATAATCTGAAAAATCGTATTAGAATGAACTAGTGTTTAATATGTTCCATTGGAATCATAGTTGGTTCGCTTCAAATAGTTGTAGTGATCTATCTAGGTTCCATTGCATATGTTCTATATGAATCCTAAAGATAAGTTTCTCTTTAGTTGTAGTGAAACATGTTTCCTTATTGCAGCAGTATGTAACATTTGGTCCATTTTAATTTGTTTCTGTTGCAGGAGTGACAAGCATTGTCCAGGACTCATGGAGTTCCTTCGCAGCGGCGTCACTTTTGCTTCCATTGACATAAGGAACGACAGGATGAAGATGAGGCACAGCTTCGGTATTGAGATACCAGCTGGTTGCCTCGTTGATATCCGATATTCAAGCTTCAACATGACAGGACTTCGATGGCTCGTATGGCAGTTGCCTTGATCGACGATTCATATGCTGATATGAAGACCAGTTTCCCAAGGTCTCAGCACAGACTTTGGGAGAAGGGCCCACTTGATGATATCAACATTGACTATGCAGCAAAAGATGCATATGTTTCATACGAGTTGTACCGCAAGATTCGAGTCGTCCACTATGGCCAGCGTCACCTCGAGGAAGGTGGACATTCTGATTCAGATGATTCAGACGAGTAGTGTTCTTAACGTCGAACACTTGTATATATATCTATTGTAGCTATTATTATGTACTGTTTGGACTAGTATCATGTACTTCTTGGACCAATTTATATATGTCTAGTTTTTGTTTGTGCCATTGTAGTTTCCAAATTTGAATGGTTTAGCACTTTCTAACTTCATTTGCTACTTTTGAATGGTTTAGCCCTTTCTAACTTCATGGTATCATGCATTTCGACCACATATATATACAAAAAGTCTTTAGTTCAAATAAGTTCAAAAAATGAAATCCCTTTTGTAACAGATCTGTTTTTGATTAAAACAATCACTTCTCCTTCTTCTCCTTGTGCTAGATATTGGTTATGCACTAGGGGAAGTAGGAGTAGCGACCATCATCGACGGTTGAAAAATTAGGTGAGCTAGTGTCCATCATATATGAGAGAAGAATAAATCCCTTTGTGATGTGCCTTTGAATGGTGCATTTTGAGCACACAAAAAGTATGGAGTTCAAATAAGTAAAAAAATGAAATCCCTTTGTAAGAGATGAGTTCTCATTCGAAACCCTGCTACTTCGAGAGAGATTGTCAGTTTTGTACACGAAGTCCATCCAGTTTTTGTCGTAGCCCTCTCAACTTTTTAACACATGCTATGTGGGTGAAATGATGATAGCATGCCAACTTTCATAATTTTCAAAGTTCATTTGAAGTGCTTTTCAATTTCAGGGTCAACTAGCTCAAAAAAAAGTAAATGCAAGAAATATACCAAATGAAGTCAGAAATTGTTGAAATTTTGTGATGTGCCTTTGAATGGTGCATTTTGAACACACAAAAAGTATGGAGTTCAAATAAGTTTAAAAAAATGAAATCCCTTTGTAAGAGATGAGTTCTCGTTCGAAACCCTGCTACTTCGAGAGAGATTGTCAGTTTTGTACACGAACTGCATTCAGTCTTTGTCGTAGCCCTCTCAACTTTTTAACACATGCTATGTGGGTGAAATGATGATAGCATGCCAACTTTCAACATTTCCAGAGTTCATTTGTAGTGCTTTTCAATTTCAGGGTCAACTAGCTTAAAAAAATAAGTAAATGCAAGAAATATACCAAATTAAGTCAGAAATTGTTGAAATTTTGTGATGTGCCTTTTAATGGTGCATTTTGAACACACAAAAAGTATGGAGTTCAAATAAGTTTAAAAAAATGAAATCCCTATGTAAGAGATGAGTTCTCGTTCGAAACCCTCCTACTTCGAGAGAGATTGTCAGTTTTGTACACGAACTACATCCAGTCTTTGTCGTAGCCCTGTCAACTTTTTAACACATGCTATGTGGGTGAAATTATGATAGCATGCCAACTTTCAACATTTCCAGAGTTCATTTGTAGTGCTTTTCAATTTAAGGGTCAACTAGCTCAAAAAAAATAAGTAAATGAACGAAATATAACAAATGAAGTTAGAAATTGTTAAAATTTTGTGATGTGCCTTTGAATGGTGCATTTTGAACACACAAAAAGTATGGAGTTCACATAAGTTTTAAAAAAATGAAATCCCTTTGTAAGAGATGAGTTCTCGTTCCAAACCCTGCTACTTCGAGAGAGATTGTCAGTTTTGTACACGAACTGCATCCAGTCTTTGTCGTAGCCCTCTCAACTTTTTAACACATGCTATGTGGGTGAAATGATGATTGCATGCCAACTTTCAAGATTTCCAGAGTTCATTTGTAGTGCTTTTCAATTTCAGGGTCAACTAGCTCAAAAACAAATAAGTAAATGCACGAAATATAACAAATGAAGTCAGAAATTGTTGAAATTTTGTGATGTGCCTTTGAATGGTACATTTTGAACACACAAAAAGTATGGAGTTCAAATAGGTTCAAAAAAATGAAATCCCTTTGTAAGAGATGAGTTCTCGTTCGAAACCCTGCTACTTCGAGAGAGATTGTCAGTTTTGTACACGAACTGCATCCAGTCTTTGTCATATCCCTCTCAACTTTTTAACACATGCTATGTGGGTGAAATGATGACAGCATGCCAACTTTCAACATTTTCAGAGTTCATTTGTAGTGCTTTTGAATTTCAGGGTCAACTAGCTCAAAAAAATAAGTAAATGCACGAAATATAACAAATTAAGTCAAAATAACAAAATAGATAATAGTTTGGATAGTCAAAATTATTAGTTATGAAAATAAAAAATAGTTTTGCATTATTTATTCAATTTGAAACACTTTTCATTATCATAGTTTTGTCAAATTCTCAAATATGCAAAAAGAATTTTTAATAAACATAGTTTTTAATTGAAAATAAGAAAATAGATAATAGTTTGGATAGTCAAAATTATTAATTATGAAAATAAAAAATAGTTTTGCATTATTTATTCAATTTTAAACACTTTTCATTTTCATAGTTTTGTCAAATTCTCAAATATGGAAAAAGAATTTTTAGTAAACATAGTTTTTAATTGAAAATAACAAAATAGATAATAGTTTGGATAGTCAAAATTATTAATTATGAAAATAAAAAATTGTTTTGCATTATTTATTCAATTTGAAACACTTTTCATTATCATAGTTTTGTCAAATTCTCAAATATGCAAAAAGAATTTTTAATAAACATAGTTTTTAATTGAAAATAACAAAACAGATAATAGTTTGGATAGTCAAAATTATTAATTATGAAAATAAAAAATAGTTTTGCATTATTTATTCAATTTGAAACACTTTTCATTATCATAGTTTTGTAAATTCTCAAATATGCAAAAAGAATTTTTAATAAACATAGTTTTTAATTGAAAATAAAAAAATAGATAATAGTTTGGATAGTCAAAATTATTAATTATGAAAATAAAAAAAATTGAAACTATATTCGAGATCATAGAGAAAATTCAACCTAAATTATCATTTGAATTTAGATTGAATTTTCCCTATAATTTCTAATATAGTTACAATTTTCAGTGAGTTTAGGCCCGTAAGCCTGCTTTAGAGAGGAGCTCGATGGAGAAGCTGCGACGGGGCTTATAAACAAGTGTTAGTCGTGGGACTAAACTTATCGTACAGCCGTGGAGGGGCTTTAGTCCCGGTAGGAGCCACGCCCCGGGACTAAAGACCCCCTTTAGTCCCGGTTGGAGCCACGCCCCGGGACTAAAGACCCCCTGCTTCCCGCCTCTTGGTCTGCCCAAAAAGAGGCCTCTAGTCCCGGGTCGTGGCTCCACCCGGGACTAAAGGGGGTCTTTAGTCCCGGCCCGAGCCACGCACCGGGACTATAGATCCACCTATATAAGCGGGACTTCGAAAATTTCTAACCCAATTCGTCCATTTCTCTTCTTCTTCCTCTCGTTCTCCTGCCCGGCGCGGCACAACGACGAACGTAACCAACGCCGTCAGGCTGCCCGCCGTCCTTCTCGCCGTCGCGCCGTCCTCCTCGCCGTCGCGCCGTCCTCCTCGCCGCCGCGTCGTCCTCCTCGCCGTCGCGTCATCCTCCTAGCCATCGCGTCGTCCTCCTCGCCAACACTCCAGCCATTAAGCCCCCCGCCCCCTCCTCCCCAACACTCCGGCCAGTATAGAAGAAAAGAAGAAAAAGGAGAAGAGAAGAAGAAAAAGGAGAAGAAAGGAAGAAAAAGGAGAAGAAAAGAAGAAAAAGAAAAGATTTTTTTGTCATTTAATTCCTATTGTTATTAGGTTTGTGCTAGATTATTAGGGTTAGTAATATTTAGAATTAGGTTAGGGTTACAAGAAGAAGAAATATGAACAAAAATAAGAAAATAAGATTAGGAAAAATGAAAATAAGAAGAGGAGGAGAAGAAAAGAAGAAAAAGTCTATATTGTATAGTGTATATGCTTAAGTGTATAGTGTATATAGTGTATAGTGTATAAGGAGAGGAGAAATTTTGCTATAGTGTATATAGTGTATAGTGTATAAGAAAAGAAGAAAAGAAGAGGAGGAGGAGAGAAGAAAAGAAGAGGAGGAGAAGAGAAGAAAGAAGAGGAGGAGAAGAAAAATGAAAATAAGTGTTAATAGTTTAATTTTGCTATTGTATATGCTTAAGTGTTAATAGTTTATTTTTAGCAAGAAAATTAATAGAACTAGTTTATTTTTTTAGTTTATTTTACGATGCCTATCCCGCATCCTTGTCATCGACTCGGCGGAGGACACCTGTTTGATCAAAGGGGCCCTGTCCGGGACTGGGCTCCGCCCGGCTGGTATTGGGAGGTGCTACCTTCCGGGAGGCGTAGGTTGGTGAGGAGCCAGCCCGTCGTTGACCCGATCCTTGTTTGGTGGCGGTCGCGTGGGCCAGTGAGGGTGCCGAGGCTTCCGGACACCGTGGAGGTGGTACGTAACCGTGTCAGCGAGGAGGATGAGCACGTCCGTCGCTACATGGTTGCGTTGGAGGGCAGGTTCGAGCATACCTGGCAGGTTCTTCGGGGATCTCACTGGAGCTATGATCCTGTGATGGTTCCTTCTCTTTGGGTGTCCAGCGCCCGCGCCGATACCCGTCGGGCGCTACAGTTCTAGATGTATTAGTGATGCTATATGTATGATAGTATTCGAGGAGTATTAATGATAATATTCGACGATGTATGGACAAAAGTGATGATGTATTAGCTTATAATTGAATGCATGCTAATTTGAATACTACTTTATTTTACGATTTGGTTTTGCTTAGTGAATGCTCAACTTGGAAATTTACTCCTACTTTGAATACTATGCAGAAATCTAGGAGTCTCAAATTGGAAATGTACTCCTACTTTGGTTTTTGGTACAAAGGTTAAGAGAATCCGTTTTTTGCAGAACTATGGATCCACATATCAGGAACCTCGAAGAGGAAGAACTTCTGGAAGATATAATCAAAGACGGCCCCGACGTTGAACCAGCTGACTCTCCGTCGTTATATCTAAACCAGGACGTTGGAATGGAGGTCGAGCGACACGAAGATGAAGCCGATGGGCAGGAGATAGGTCCAATGATGGAGAAGGTGATAGCTCCACTGATGGAGAAGCCGGTGAAGAGGAGAAGTTCGGCGAGGTATACATATGAAGTTCGACAATCACTTGTAATATGTGAAAATATTGGAGATAGCTCTATATTGTATACATATACATTCATTTGACAAATGTTTCTCCCTCTTAGGCCTCCACATCGAGCAAAACTACGAAACGAGGCCCGACTAGAAAGTTGGATGCACGGACGCATTACACATTTGAGGTGATATTTCCTACGGGCGAACCCAAGCTTCCTAAGAATGCTGCTGACACATTCAAGAAGCAATGCGGAGTTCTTGTTAGGGATCACGTCCCGATCAGCGTTCGGGAGTGGAACAAGCGCAAAGGGGCAGCCGATAGTGACTATGTCGCCGAAAGGTACAAAGATAATCTTTGGAATGATCTCATGTCACATTTCAACCTGCCAGAATGTGAGAATGAAGACGCCGCAGACAAACTGAGGGCCAAAGTCAAGCAGTGGACTCTGAAGAAGATGGTCGAACTGTTCCGTAGCTGGAAGAAGAAGCTATGGAAAAACTATCTGAAGACACAGAAAGTGCCAGTATTCGAGGGGTATCTAGCCAAGCAGGCGAATCACTGGAAGGCATTTCAAGAGTACAAGGAGTCAGAAGATGCCCAGGCATTATCAGAAAAGAACAAGATAAATGCCGACAAGAAGATATATCACCAAAAGCTGGGGCCAGGGGGCTATGAGACTGCCATCCCAAAGTGGGATAAGAAAGAGCAAGATCTGATAGATAAAGGCGTCGTACCTGAACCACTCCGTGATGAGTGGGAATTGAGAGCAAGAAATTGGTTCCTTGCGCATGATGGGTCGTACAACGAAACAACAGGGGACCTCATCTGCAATGACAATCTTAGGATACCCAGGGAGAATTGGAAAAGGATAGTGAAAGAAATTAAGGAGGGAAGAAGAAAGTTCACTGCAGATAGAGAGAAAGATTTGCTCACACTGGTCCTCGGCAATGACGAACATGGAGGACGAACGCGAGGCTTCGGTCCTTCTTACCCGTGGTGGCTTGGGTTTGCCAGAGACCAAGACACTTACAGAAGCCGAGAGAGAGCAAAGAAGCGGCAGCAGGATGAGGAGAATGACAAGTTCAACCAGTTGCTTGCCAGGATTAACGAGCAACAGAAGCAGATTGATGAGCTTAGAGGAGTACCGCGCCAGGAAGATCCTGCAGTTGATATTACCGGCGCCCCATCTAAGCGGAAAAGCAGCGTGGCTGAATCTGAGGCCCCGCCCGACGATGAACGAAGAATGATAGAGGGCAGTCCCGGCTACCCCGTGGATGGAATCAAGGAGTCAACATCATGTGAACTCCATCAGAAACTCAAGAACATATCCATGAAGGTGGCCGTCGGACAAGCTTTACCTTCTGGCCCTGATGCACGCTGGCATGGCCGTGAGATTCCAGCTGGCTTTGCTAAAGTCGGGGTGGATGAAATCATGACGGGGTTTAATGATATGGAGCTCGACATAGCTGGACCCGAAGATGAGAGGACACTCGGAGAAGTACTGGGTGGAGTCATCCTATGGGACAAGAACTACATCAAGCTTCCAGGCTCGGCCCCAAGGACAACACCGCCTCCGAGTCGTCGCAGGTCACCTACACCTCCATTACCTCCAAGCCCTCCACATGACGTCGGCCAGCACAACACGAGTCCATCTCGATCACCGCCGCCGGACTTGGGTCGTCCGTCTCCGCCGCCGCCCGCACATGATACTAAGCGGAAGCGTGCCAGCAAGAACGCTTTGTCGATGATTTCTAAGCGACGGAGCTCCCCAAAGCGCAAACTATCGCCCCTCCCAAAGGTACCTCATGCTAATCTTCCTATCAGACCTTATGATCGTACCCCCGAGGAAAACGCCAGGATAGCAAAGGAACAACATGAGGCGCAGATGAAAAGGAAGGAACCCGAGCCCCGCCCGAAATACACCGAGAAGAACATAGCATGGGCAAAAGACTTCATAACCACTCCATCACAGTATGACTTACACTATAAGCCTGATGACTATACACGCACATTGCAGAAGGAAGTGAAAAAGAGCAAGTCACATGCAAGTGCAAGTGGGAGCAAATCAAGTTCAACTACAAGCAAGAAAAAATCAGACGTTCCTCAGCTTGGACAACAGGCCAAACAGTCGATCCCACCCCTCAAGGTGTTAACCGAGAATGTTCCCCCTCCGGTGCAGGGGCAAGCTTTTGAAAACACAAAGGAGTTGGCGGATGAATGTGGTATCTCGGTTGAAAATTTGCTGGCTAATTCCCAAGACGACAGGATACCCAAGGCTGCGGTAGCCCTTAAGCCACAGTTTGTCATGGGAGAGCCTTTGGTCAGCAAAGATGATCTCCCAACAAATATGCGTTACTTGCATAAATGGTACTTAAGTGAGTCAAAGAATGGGAGAACGATGATCTCGCTGAGTGTCCCACAGGAGTACTACGGCCGCTCCGAAGAAATCCATATCGACTTTGATGAACTCTTCCAGATGTACAATGGCGACGCCCTCGAAAAATCGCTTATGAGTTGCTATTGTCTGTAAGTTTTTTAATTTGTTGTCTACATATAACTTGTTTAGTTATTTCAATTCATTGTCTATATATAACTTGTACTCTATTATGCAGAATGAAGATTCTGGAGTGTAAAAGTAAGAGTATCATAAATATTGGGTTTATTGATCCAGATAAAATACATATAGCGACGCTAACTAATTATCCCAAGGAGACGGAGGAAAACCTTCTAAGGTTTCTAAGGGATCAAAATTTCTGTGACCACATACTGTTTCCATACAACTTCAGGTGAGGGTCTTTACTCTGTTGTGTCCATTCACTTATAAGTGTAATTGATAAGTTACTCACACACACACACATATATATATATACATGTGCAGCTTCCATTGGATTCTGTTGGACATTCAAATTGATAAGGGAATAGTTGATGCCTTCGATCCATTATCGAGACCCTTGGAATAGTTCCAAATCCTGCAGGACATGCTCCAAGTGTAATTTTAATCATTCTTGCGCTCTATCGGTCTCTTTCGATGATTTTCTGATATATCAATTAATGAAAAACTTAGCAAATCATTATCCTTGTCGGGCAGGGTTTGGAATCGGTTCAAGTGCTTGACTCCCGGTAACTTTCCTGAGAAGCTGACCTTTAGAGCGGCTCAGGTAAGTAGTAGTATGATATACTTCTATTAATTTTCAATACATTTATGATGCTAGATTATTATTTTGGTTATATATATTCCATTCTCGTAAAGTGCGACCAGCAGCCACGGGGAACGCATCTATGCGGATACTACGTTTGCGAGACCATTCGCACGTTTACCTCTGAGTTCAAGGAGCACAGATTCGACGTAAGCAATGAACATTTACACCTCTATTTTTACCCGTCATTCTTTGTTATCATGACTGATATTCATATTCATCTCCTCTTCTTATATAGCACACGGCCATGAGGACGAAGGTCCTACCAGAGCAACGCGCGATTGCTGTTGCAGAGGAGCTTGCGGGATTTCTGAGGACGGAAGCTATAGAAGACAAAGGACGATTTAGTGTAGCTAAGGGTCATTAGTGATGTTCGTCCATGTAATCGAATAGACGGGCTCTAGTCCCGATAATTCAGATCTCCATATAATTGTATATATATGATCGCTTGTAAGATAAGTTAATCTTATATATATATGCATAATTATTTCTATTTTAAATTATATGAAAACTAATTCCCGAACACAAAACGAGGCATCACGTTAATCTCCTGAACACCTAAACCCTAAAACCCTAAAACCCAAAAATAATTTCATTCAAAAAAAAACCCAAAAGCCAGCAAAATATGAAAATCTTTAGTCCCGGACCGTGTAACGAACCGGGACTAAAGGGCCTGCCCCTGGGGCGCTACGAGGCGCCCACGTGGAGCACCTTTAGTCCCGGCTTGTAAGAGGGCCGGGACGAAAAAGTTAGGCCTTTAGTCCCGCCCCTTTAGTCCTGGTTGGTGAACCGGGACTAAAGCCCCTTACGGGCCGGGGCTATAGGCCCTGTCCCCACTAGTGTTATTCTATTTTATGACATTTTACCTAGGAGAGAGGACTAGGTCCTATGAGATAGAAGTTTTTCTGGTTAATATTAACTTAGCATGACCGATTAGGATGATGACTATTAGATGTTTTTTTTTCTGTTTTATGAGATTTTAACTTGGTATGATTAAAATGATGATGAGTTGTTAGATGAGTAAGATGATGATGAGCTATATGTCATAATATTTGGTTAAAGTGGATGCATGCAAGTGATCGATATATGAAACCCCTAAAACCCTGCTTTCAGGAAAAAAACCTAGCGTCTGCTGACGTGTGGCTAGGCATGGATGGATCCCGCATTCGCCACCCGCGCACGCCATGGATGCAGCTCCGCCTCGCTGACGCATGGTGGATGTAGCAACAAATATGTCGATAGTAGCAAAATCAACAGATAATTGCAGCAAAACCATCACACCGTCGTCACCGGTCTCAGCTTCGGCGTGATTGATGTAGCAAAAAAAATTGTCTATGGTAGCAAAATAAAAGAACGGGTGCAGGAAAACATCTGGCCACTTATAGCAAAACAATGGTTGTAGCAAAACTGTCCGCTTGTTCTAGCTTTTTTCGTTGCCGGTTCTAGCAAAAACCAACAAAGGTTGCAACAAAAATCATCGTCCCCACCGTGATGGGTCGCAACTCCGTTGTGAATGGATGTAGCAAAAAGTTAACCGGACGTAGAAAAAAACCATAATGCTTGCAACAACAAAATTCGTCACCGTCGTCGCCCCGTTCGTAGCCTGGATCTTCCATGGCTGTGGGGGCCATGGAGGCATCCAGTTGTCGACGGACAAGGCGATGAGCACACTCCTACTGTGGGTGGTCATGGAGAGGGGTACATCTGGCACATGCGGTCCACACACGACACAAACAAGGCCTATTAGGCGACGATGGCGGCGACAACCAGCTACCGGCGTCCATGATGACGAGAACCACCTCCTGGCTTTAGGTGGAACGGAGAGAAAGATACAATAGAATATGGATGGAGATAAGAAAGAAAGAGATAAGGACATAGGTCACAAACGGTGTGTGGACCTCCAACTGCCACGCGTGGGAGATGAGGCTAATTAAGGCTTTAATTAGCCAATAGATTGAACGACCCGCACGTGACTGATGGAAGAATCGGCTGGCACGCCCGGTATAAACATTTACCTTATGTAAACTTCGTGTGTCCATACAGCAGATCCCTACATTGTAGCAAAATTCGTGTCAACATATTGCAAATCCCAAAAGTAGGTACGCTATTGTAGTGACATGAAGGGAAGGAAAAATAGGCGGACGGTGGTACGTGCATACGAACATGTTTTGCAATGGTTAAAAAGAGCGAGCGAACGAAAATGCGTTGAGCAGATGAAAAAATTTGAGAGATAGACGAATAGATAGTCCTCCTTTATTATATTGATAGAGATAATATTCCGACTTCAACCTTTTCGTAGAAGAGGTATCCGTCCGATTATTACAAAATGTAGCCAACACTATAAAAACAAACCACCACAGACATAATACATCACATAAGAACTAGTTCCAACTTATTAACCAATCCCAAAAATAAGAGACCATCCTTGGGGCAGGAAGACAAACATAGCCATCGCCTTTATAGTGCGAAAACATTATTGAACGTTCCTAAATCTCATCACTCCGTAGTAAAAGCGTCAATTGTCGGAGCCTATAAGTGTCTCCGAATAAGACCTGCGGAAAAGTTTTAGGTCGGCAATTATCAAACACAACATCATTCCTTGAGATCATATTGCACAAGAAAACATCGAAGCCCGAGATAACAAATTTAAAGATGAATTTAGACTTGCTTACCTAGACCATTGAGGCCAAAACTATCTAGGGTAGATAGGTCGATATCTGGATTCCACTCGATCGTTAAGATTTTCTCCTGTGGCACGCCATGGTCTAAAAGGACTCCAGTGATTACCTGTAATGCAGAGGGCGTCATCAGTATCATCTTTGCATTGATTTTGCTTGAAGATCATCCAAATTTAGGACAAGTAGCATAATGTATGTACTTGCAAAAACGATGAGGTGCACCTGATTTAGGTATCAGGAGAACATGCTAATACTACCAAATTCATCTAATTGGGGAGGTGCAATAAATCTTGATATAGACTCTGAACTGAAGCGAGAGCAATAAAGATGAACTGGAGCGAGAGCAATAAATAAAGTGTATTAATTCATGCATAATTTCGTGCAGTTGTAGCTAGTGTGACTCACAAGTAGTACGCACAAATTTTCATAATTTGATGCAGTATTAGTGTAGTAGTGTGACACAAGTAGTAAACAGAATTTTTCATAGGCTCAACACGCAAAGCAAAAAGGTAAGGTTATGCAAAAAAAAAAAGGATCCTAAGACAACAAATATGTGCACCTCTTTCAGTATAAGCGGTCCAACAATTACGGCTCCGGTAGAAAGTGGATTTCCTATTATCCCATTGAGTGTGTGTTCCAAGAAAGGTTCCTGCATTCAAAAGTAATGTCATTTACAAGGATGTATGTAGCTGCAGCGAACCTGTAATTTACAAGAGAAAACAAAACGATGGTGGATTATTTCTTGTATTACCTGAATATGTTCTTTTTTGAGCGTGAGCGGTACTACTTTAACTCCAGTTTCCTCCCACTTCTTGAACCTCTCCTGTCATGCAAAAAGTTATACATGTTTTGTTACGAGCTGAAGGCTTGTCTAGTGAATATATATATATGCTTAGATTTACACGCAGCAGATATAAATATATATAGGGCGAAATTCTCCCATGGATAACCTGGTATGGCATGGATTGCATATCTTTGGCAGCGTAATAAAGCCTGACATCGGCTCTTTGAGAGGCAGAAAAACCAGACTCGATAAGTGCACGAATCGGACTGCATTAAGAAGTAGACAAGATTAATTTGGGCATGATCCCAATCAATCAAATCAATCAAAGAAGGAAAAGAGGTAAATATGAGACCTCACCTGATCCCCTCTGCAGCGGCGAACAGGAGCACGGTCTCCGTGTCCTCGGGCGGATTTATGTTCTGGATGGCGAACCCCGTCCCCTTGACGGGCCCGATCTCCACAACATCCCCGACGTGGAGCTTGCACAGCAGCTCCGAGGTGGTGTGTGGCACGGACCTGACGAGCAAGTCGAACTGGAGCCCCGAATGAGGCGGCGAGGAGATGCACATGAAGGCCGGAGGGGGCCCTCCCAGGAGCGAGGGGATGCGGGTCAGGACGTACTGCCCTGGGGTGGTGTACGTGGCCACGAGGTCCGGGGCACCCGAGAGATCAAGGGTGATAAGGAAGATGGATTGGTCTTGGGTGGCGGGAGTGATGGCGGAGATAGGCACAGATGTCCAGGAGTCCCTTCGGAGGGCTCCATTCTGCTGCTGCTTTTGGACGACGCCATTCTGCTGCTGCGGCTGCTGCTGCTGCTGGGTTGTGAGGACAGCGCAGGCCGTGGTCAAGGAGCGGGGGCGGCGACGGAGGAAGGGGATCATCGGGAGCGGAGAGGCGGAGGCGGCGCAGCTGGGAGGCGGCCTCAGGAGCATGCAGGTGGCGGAGGCCATTGCGGGTGGACGGTGGGAGGCGGGAGAGTGATCAACCGATTGATGGATGGAGGAGAATGGTGAGTTGGTGGTGGTGGCAACCACGCCCGGGCTGCCTGCCAATTTATACTTGCGCTACTTAGCAAGCAAGCTGTAGTGATATGTGCTCAAGTTCCTTTCACAAATGGCTTGGGTGGGTGCGTTTTCCTCACATGCATGCTGTGCACTTGGACAGCAAGGTACACAGGCCCACGAACCTCAAGACAAACATACGTGATAAGTTTTTCCAAACCGGTAGGCGACCGAGCCGCATGGAAAACGCGAACACGTACGGCATTGGTCCCTCGATCATGGCCGGGTTCATGCATGCATGCCCGATACTCATCACCGTACTAGTTACTGTTCATGTCATGTGAGTCCATCAACGGACAGTACGTAGCAATAAACGTGCTCATGAGGGAGTACAATAATTGAATGCACCGCGCCACATGCTATGTGAATCACAGTTACTGAAACAAACCGACGTATACAACACCAGTACTCGGGTCAGCTGATCCAAATCCATTAGTGACGCACCGCTACATTCAGCGACGTAGTGGAAAAATCTTATAGGTAAAATGTTATTAGTGACGCACCGCTACATTCAGCGGCGTAGTGGAAAAATCTTATAGGTAGAATGTTATTAGTGACGCACCGCTACATTCAGTGACGTAGTGGAATTCATGTGCCACCGATATAATATACATAGAGCTAGTAATCCGGTCAGCTGATCCAAATCCATCACGTACATAAGCTCATGCTAGTGCACAAGAGGAGGTCACATGGTAGCTTGAGATTGGTGCTGCTGATAGGTGGATCAAGATTCGTGTGTGATCCAATGGCCTACAACATCGCGAAACAAACACACAACCTGTGTGCCTTGTTGTGATTGGTCGATACCACGGAAGCACAGGCGTGGCGCACCGATTCTGCCAAGTTGCGTACTTTGCATCCAACGATGCCTTGCGCATCCTCCATGCAATATTTCATCCACTATCCCGGTCCTCGCTACTCAACTATGCGTCTCTCCATGGCAGTCCATGGCTGCATCCCCGACCGCCTAGCACGGACGCCAACAAGCGCGAAACCATATCCGTCGCGGTTCCACTATCCCGCCTCCTGTCTTCGGTGTTCGGTTGTCTCCGTAGCCGGAGTCAACCACCTCGCCCAGCACGTCGACTCCGCCGCCATCCTCGACAGCTCCGGCTAATGCCCCGCTAGTGTGCTGACTCGCCCAGCACGTCAACACCGTCAGGCGCGCGCGAACACGGACGCCAACAAGCGTGAAACCATCTCCCCCGCGGATCCAATATCCCGCCTCCTGTATCCGGTGTTCGCTTGTCTCGGTAGCCGGAGTCAACCACCTCGCCTAGCACGTCGACTCCGCCACCATCCCCGACAGCTCCGGCCAATGCCCCGTTAGTGTGCTGACTCGCACAGCACGTAGACCACCACCTCCATCCTCGACGGCTCCGACCAACGCTCTGCCAGCATGCTACCTCTTACTCTTCACGCGCACGTGAACACCGTCACGAAGCGCGCTTCTGCCGACAACCTCCGTCCTCGAGGCGTCGACCATGGAGGTCCAATGAGGGGTGTTCGAAAGATTCAGGGTGTTCGAAGATTCGGGGTTAGAGGAAAGTTGGCTCCACGCTATATTGGCCCATTTTGAGGTTAGGGTTTTGAGATGAGGGGAAGGTGTGCGTTGGTGCTATCGTCAGCTAACAAGAAGAAGGCGATTTACCCAGGTTCAGGCCCCGAAGGGAACACCCTACTCCTGCTGGTCTGATCTGGTATTGAAGCGATATATGTTGCCTTCGAAAGTGCCCTTCTGCTCCCGAACTTTGAGCTCGGTGCACAGTAAAATAAAAAAAAACATTTTTAAAAATCTGTTTTTTTTAGACCAACATTGAAAAAAGTTTTAAATGTGTACAAAAAATTGGTATGAAATAACATTCCTACAAGTCATCGTAAAAAAAATCGATACTCAAAATGCCCTTTTCGAAGCATCGATTTTGATTTTTTTGCTAAACCTTGTAGGAATGTTATTTCATGCCAAAAAAATTACGAACTTAAATTTTTTATCAATGTTGGTCTTAAAAATATTTTGTAATTTTGTGAACTTTTATTTTTGATTTGACTGTTCACCGAGCTCAAATGAGTTCGGTAGCAGAAACTCTACGTCCTGCTGCCTTGTGTTTCTTTCATAAATGGCCTGGAGAAGTACGGCCCAGGTGACAAAAAAAAAACGTTTTTCTTGCGGCGTCGGTGCAGCAAGGTACAGAGGCCCACAAACCTCAAGACAAACATGGTCGTCGGCATAAGTTTGACCAAACCGGTAAGTGGCTGCTTGACGGAGGCGCATGGAAAATGCGAACACGCCGGAGCTCTGACAAACGGCATTGGTCCCTCGATCATCACCGGGTTCATGCATGCCCGATACTCATCAGCGTACTAAGTAACTGTTCATGCATATTGTCTTGTCATGTGAGTCACTCAACCAACAGTAGCAATAAACCGGGGTGTTGCGCGTGCTCATCACCGCATGAGGGATTACAATAATTGAGTGCACCCAGGGCCGGTCCTGGAGTTTCGGTGGTCCCGGGATGAACTCAAATAAATGGGGCCGTGACGATATAGGAGGAAAAAAATGATTCCGTGCATTGATAGTTTTTTTTTTCACAAAGCTATAATAAACAGTTGTAATTTTCATTGCTAAATAATACTCCCTCCGTTCCTAAATATAAGTCTTTTTAGAGGTTTCATTAGTGAACTACATATGGATGTATATAGACATACTTTAAAGTGTAGATTCACTCATTTTGCTTTCTATATAGACCCCTAGCGAAATTTCTTAAAAGACTTATATTTAGGAACGGAGGGACTATATGATAACAACGTCATACTTCAGGTACAAACCATATACCATAGAAGTTACATAGCATAAACAAAAATAGATGACGCTAACAAACCTGCAAGCCTTCGTTGATTATGAGAAACGGCTCCACCGTGCATCCATAGCAGTTTCATCTGTGTGCGTTATATATTAAAGTGTATTAAAACCATTACAACATAATATTCATACATAATTCTCATTATTGAACAACATATAGCTCTCTAGAGCATCTAATTAGAACATATATTGAAACTATAAAATTTAAATGCAACAACAAATGCGATCATAACCGCAACGAAGGTACCGATTTATCCAACGACATAATGATACTAAGCCTCAGTATGAATGACATATTTTCTAATCTTTTTAATCTTCAAACGCATTGCATCCATCTTGATCTTGTGATCGTCAACGACATCGGCAAATTCCAACTCCAATATCATCTTCTCCTCTTCAACTCTTTGTAATTTTTCTTTCAAGTGATTCTTTTCTTTCTCAACCCAATTTAACTTCCCGGCAAGAATTTTTATGTCGGCTGGAATTTCCGGTTCACATACCTCGTAGATTAAAAAATGTATGTCACATTGGTTGGCATAATTGTCATAAACACTAAATAAAACAAATAGTTATAAAAGATAATATATACCACATCCGAATCATAGACAGGACGAGGACCGATGGAGGCGGATACCAAAACCATCACACTATATAATAACAAACAATAATAAAAGTAAGAAAATTACATAAGTATCTATCTAAATCATACAAGTAAGAACTTTTTTCTTTTAGAAAAAAGATAAGAAGAAGAGGCTAACCACGGTTGTGCCGGCACCGAGATGGGCGCGGGCGATCGACGGCGGTGATGACAGGGACGGGACCGGACGGACCGCCAAAGCTACACAAAACTTGAGGAAAATGGAACTTGGACAAGGAGATTTGAGAGGAGAAAGCTTAAGTGTGTCTCGGGCATTTCATCGAACACCTCATGTGCATAGGAGATGAGCTAGAGCACCACAAAGTTCTCCCACGTCCGGCCAAAAAAATAGAGCAGTGCACTGCTCTGCTCGCGGGCACGGGGTATATATAGGCCAACCATTTGTCCCGGTTTGTGGACGGAACCGAGACTAAAGTTCAACATTTGGTCCCGGTTCCAGCCACAAACCGGGACTAATGGTTGTGGGCCAGGAGTGAGGCACATTGGTCCCGGATCATGTCTGGAACCGGGACTAAAGGGATCATACGAACCGGGACCAATGGCCTAGGAGGCACGGCCGACTCCGTGGCCTCACGAACCAGGACCGATGCCCCTATGGGTCCCGGTTCGTGAGTGAACCGGGACTAATTGGATTTCATCAAGTGGATCGAAGGCCTCTTTTCTACTAGTGCATTCGTCCTAGCCAAGGATGTGGTGTTGGTTTTCTATGTGAAAGACAAGTCTACCAAGCCGAGAAAAATAAAAGATAAGAAAGCGAATACATCACACGATGAGCGAAAGCGCCATATAGTTCTTTCAGGGAAAATAAATATTGTGGGAGTGGAGGACAAGACAGACATGTCACAAGATTATGAAAAGTTTCATGAAATTCTTCTTGTCAAAGTGAAGACTGACCCAAGCATCCTCTTAAATGATGAAGATTGTCCATGGTTACAGCGCAAAGGGACACACGCGGAGAAAAAGTTTTGTACACCAAGATCCCACTCTCGGATGTGACCGGCTTCACCGTTATCACTTTCTTCTATAGTGAGTTTCCGGACTTATGTGGAAAGACCCACTTCGGACAAACCGGAGGGAATCATTGTGTAAGAGTTATGGAATATATATGTGTGTTTTGGCATTTGAAACGCGAAAAAACATTATGTAGGAGTTAATCAATGCAATTATGTGCAAAGCACTACAAATAAACTCTGAAAAGGCTGAAACTTGGCATGGTATCATCATTTCATCCACATAGTATGTGCTAAAATTTTCAGAAGGTTACGACAAAAACTAGATGCATTTCGTGTACAAACTGGACAATCTCTACCGAAGTATCACGGTTTCGGATGAATACTCATTTCTTACAAAGGCATTTTATTTTTTAATCTTATTTCAACTCCATAGTTTTCGTACGTTCAATATGCACCATTCAAAGCCACGTCATCAATTTCCAGCACTTTCTAACCTCATTTGCTATTTTTCATGCATTTAATGATTTGTTTTGAGCTAAATGACCTTGAAATTAGAATAACTACAAATGAACTCTAAAAAGGCTGAAATTGGGCAAGGTATCATCATTTCGCCCACATAACATGTGCTAAAAAGCTAAGAGGGTTACGACAAAAATTGGATGCACTTCATGTACAAACTGGTTCAATAGTAACTTGATCCGAAGCTTCATGATCATCATCATTAACTTCCTCTTCAGTTGGCGTAGGCACCACAGGAACAATTTCCCGTGCTGCGCTACTCTCCGGTTCGAGCGGGGGTGTAATTACCCCCATCAAGTTCTACTTTCCTCCTACTTACTTCTTTCGAGAGAAACTCTTTCTCTAGAAAGGATCTGTTCTTGGCAACAAAGGTTTTACCTTCAGATCTAAGATAGAAGGTATACCCAATAGTTTCCTTAGGGTATCCTATGAATACACATTTCTCCGCTTTGGGTTCGAATTTTTCTTGTTCAAATTTCTTCACATAAGCATCGCAGCCCCAAACTTTAAGAAACGACATCTTAGGTTTCTTGCCAAACCATAGTTCATACGGTGTCCTCTCAACGGATTTAGACGGTGTCCTATTTAAAGTGAATGCTGCAGTTTCTAATGCGTATCCCCAAAATGATAGCGGTAAGTCGGTAAGAGACATCATAGATCGTACCATATCTAATGAAGTGCGATTATGACGTTCAGACACTCCGTTGCGTTGCGGTGTGCCAGGCGACGTCAGTTGTAAAACAATTCCACACTTCCTTAGGTGTGTGCCAAACTCGTGACTCAAATATTCTCCTCCACGATCAAATTGTAGATACTTAATTTTTCTGTCACGTTGATTCTCAACCTCACTCTGAAACTATTAAGGTTAAAAACTAATCCCGATGGTAGTTGTAGAGGCAGCGTGCCGACGGCGATCACATCGACCTTGGAGCCATTCCCGACGCGCATCGTCACCTCGTCGTTGGCCAGTCTCCACTTATTCCGCAGTTCCTACTTTGAGTTGCAAATGTGAGCAACAACACCGGTATCAAATACCCAGGAGCTACTATGAGCGTTGGTAAGGTACACATCAATAACATGTATATCATATATACCTTTAACGTTGCCGGCCTTTTTGTCCGCTAAGTACTTGGGGAAGTACCGCTTCCAGTGACCTTTTTCCTTGCAATAGAAGCACTCAGTCTTAGGCTTGGGTCCATTATTTTTCTTCTTCCCGGTATCTGGCTTACCGGACGCAGCAACGACTTTGTCGTCTTTCTTGAAGTTCTTCTTACCCTTGCCCTTCCTAAAACTGGTGATCTTATTGACCATCAACACTTGATGCTCTTTCTTGATTTCTACTTCTGCAGATTTCAGCATCGAGTACAACTCGGGAATGGTCTTTTCCATCCCTTGCATGTTGTAGTTCAGCACAAAACCCTTGTAGCTTGGTGGGAGATACTGGAGGATTCTGTCAATTACAGCGTCATCCGGTAGTTCGACTCCAAGCGAAGTCAGACGACCGTGTAACCCAGAAATTCTTAGTATATGATCACTAACAGAACTGTTCTCCTGTTGGAAATATGCCCTAGAGGCAATAATAAATTAGTTATTATTATATTTCTTAGTTCATGATAATCGTTTATTATCCATGCTATAATTGTATTGATTGGAAACACAATACTTGTGTGGATACATAGACAAAACACTGTCCCTAGTAAGCCTCTAGTTGACTAGCTCGTTGATCAAAGATGGTCAAGGTTTCCTGGCCATAGGCAAGTGTTGTCACTTGATAACGGGATCACATCATTAGGAGAATCATGTGATGGACTAGATCCAAACTAATAGACGTAGCATGTTGATCGTGTCATTTTGTTGCTACTGTTTTCTGCGTGTCAAGTATTTGTTCCTATGACCATGAGATCATATAACTCACGGACACCAGAGGAATCTTTGTGTGTATCAAACGTCGCAACGTAACTGGGTGACTATAAAGATGCTCTACAGGTATCTCCGAAGGTGTTCGTTGAGTTAGTATGGATCGAGACTGGGATTTGTCACTCCGTGTGACGGAGAGGTATCTCGGGGCCCACTCGGTAATACAACATCACACACAAGCCTTGCAAGCAATGTGACTTAGTGTAAGTTGCGGGATCTTGTATTATGGAACGAGTAAAGAGACTTGCCGGTAAACGAGATTTAAATAGGTATGCGGATACTGACGATCGAATCTCGGGCAAGTAACAGACCGAAGGACAAAGGGAATGACATACGGGATTATATGAATCCTTGGTACTCAGGTTCAAACGATAAGATCTTCGTAGAATATGTAGGATCCAATATGGGCATCCAGGTCCCGCTATTGGATATTGACCGAGGAGTCTCTCGGGTCATGTCTACATAGTTCTCGAACCCGCAGGGTTTGCACACTTAAGGTTCGACGTTGTTTTATGCGTATTTGAGTTATATGGTTGGTTACCGAATGTTGTTCGGAGTCCCGGATGAGATCACGGACGTCACGAGGGTTTCCGGAATGGTCCGGAAACTAAGATTGATATATAGGATGACCTCATTTGATTACCGGAAGGTTTTCGGAGTTACCGGGAATGTATCGGGAATGACGAATGGGTTCCGGGAGTTCACCGGGGGGGGGGGGGGAACCCACCCCGGGGAAGCCCATAGGCCTTGGGGGAGACACACCAGCCCTTGGTGGGCTGGTGGGACAGCCCACAAGTGCCCTATGCGCCAAGGAGAAGAAAATCAAGAGAGAGAAAAAAAGGAGGAGGTGGGAAGGAAGGGGGACTCCCTCCCACCAAACCTAGTCCAACTCGGTTTGGGGGGGGAGAGTCCTCCCCCTTGGACTCGGCCGACCCCCTTGGGGCTCCTTGAGCCCCAAGGCAAGGCCCCCTCCCTCCCACCTATATATACGGAGGTTTTAGGGCTGATTTGAGACGACTTTTCCACGGCAGCCCGACTACATACCTCCACGGTTTTTCCTCTAGATCGCGTTTCTGCGGAGCTCGGGCGGAGCCCTGCTGAGACAAGGTCATCACCAACCTCCGGAGCGCCGTCACGCTGCCGGAGAACTCTTCTACCTCTCCGTCTCTCTTGCTGGATCAAGAAGGCCGAGATCATCGTCGAGCTGTACGTGTGCTGAACGCGGAGGTGCCGTCCGTTCGGTACTAGATCGTGGGACTGATCGCGGGATTGTTCGCGGGGCGGATCGAGGGACGTGAGGACGTTCCACTACATCAACCGCGTTCACTAAACGCTTCTGCTGTACGATCTACAAGGGTACGTAGATCACTCATCCCCTCTCGTAGATGGACATCACCATGATAGGTCTTCGTGCGCGTAGGAAAATTTTGTTTCCCATGCGACGTTCCACAACAGTGGCATCATGAGCTAGGTTCATGCGTAGATGTCTTCTCGAGTAGAACACAAAAGTTTTTGTGGGCGGTGATGTGCGTTTTGCTGCCCTCCTTAGTCTTTTCTTGATTCCGCGGTATTGTTGGATTGAAGCGGCTTGGACCGACATTACTCGTACGCTTACGAGAGACTGGTTTCATCGTTACGAGTAACCCCCTTTGCTCAAAGATGACTGGCAAGTGACGGTTTCTCCAACTTTAGTAGAATCGGATTTGACCGAGGAGGTCCTTGGATGAGGTTAAATAGCAACTCATATATCTCCGTTGTGGTGTTTGCGTAAGTAAGATGCGATCCTACTAGATGCCCTTGGTCACCACGTAAAACATGCAACAACAAAATTAGAGAACGTCTAACTTGTTTTTGCAGGGTATGCTTGTGATGTGATATGGCCAACGATGTGATGTGATATATTGGATGTATGAGATGATCATGTTGTAATAGAAATATCGACTTGCACGTCGATGGTACGGCAACCGGCAGGAGCCATAGGGTTGTCTTTATACTAACGTTTGTGCTTGCAGATGCGTTTACTATTTTGCTAGGATGTAGCTTTCGTAGTAATAGCATGAGTAGCACGACAACCCCGATGGCAACACGTTGATGGATGATCATGGTGTGGCGCCGGTGACAAGAAGATCATGCCGGTGCTTTGGTGATGGAGATCAAGAAGCACGTGATGATGGCCATATCATGTCACTTATGAATTGCATGTGATGTTAATCCTTTTATGCACCTTATTTTGCTTAGAACGACGGTAGCATTATGAGGTGATCTCTCACTAAAATTTCAAGACGAAATTGTGTTCTCCCCGACTGTGCACCGTTGCTACAGTTCGTCGTTTCGAGACACCACGTGATGATCGGGTGTGATAGACTCAAAGTTCACATACAATGGGTGCAAAACAGTTGTGCACGCGGGACACTCGGGTTAAGCTTGACGAGCCTAGCATGTGCAGACATGGCCTCGGAACACATGAGACCGAAAGGTCGAGCATGAATCGTATAGTTGATATGATTAGCATAGTGATGCTTACCACTGAAACTATTCTCGACTCACGTGATGATCGGACTTGAGATAGTGGATTAGGATCATGTACCACTCAAATGACTAGAGAGATGTACTTTTTGAGTGGGAGTTCTTAAGTAATATGATTAATTGAACTAATTATCATGAACATAGTCTAATGGTCTTTACGAATTACGATGTAGCTTGCGCTATAGCTCTACTGTTTTTATATGTTCCTAGAGAAAATTTAGTTGAAAATTGACAGTAGCAAACTTTGCAGACTAAGTTTTTAAAACCGAGGATTGTCCTCGTTGCTGCGCAGAAGGCTTATGTCCTTAATGCACCACTCGGTGTGCTGCACCTCGAGCGTCATCTGTGGATGTTGTGAACATCCGACATATACGTTTCTGATGACTACACGATAGTTCAGTGCAAAATACTTAATGGCTTAGAAGCAAGGCACCGAAGACGTTTTGAAACGTCACGGAACATAAGTGATGTTCTAAAGAGATGAAATTGTGATTTCATGCTTGTGCCCTTGTTGAGAGGTACGAGACCTCCGACAATATTCTTTGTCCACAAAGTAAAGGAGAAAAGCTCAATCATTGAGCGTGTGCTCAGATTGTCTGAGTACGACAATCACTTGAATCAAGTGGGAGTTAATCTTACAAATGAGATAGTGATGGTTCTCCAAAGTCACTGCCACCAAGCTGTGAGAGCTTCGTGATGAACTATAACATATCAAGGATAGATACAATGATCCTTGAGCGATTCGCGATGTTTGACACTGCGAAAGTAGAAATCAAGAAGGAGCATCAATAGTTGATGGTTTGTAAAACCACTAAGTTTCAAGAAAGGCAAGGGCTAGAAGGGATACTTCGTGAAACGGCAAAACAGTTGCTGCACTAATGAAGAGACCCAAGATTAAACCCAAACCCGAGACTAAGTGCTTCTGTAATGAGGGGAACAGTCACTGAGGCGGAGCAACTCTAGATACTTGGTAGATAAGAAGGCTGGCAAAAGTCGAAAGAAGTGTATTTGATATACATGATGTTGATGTGTACTTTACTAGTACTCCTAGTAGCATGAGGGTATTGGATACCGGTTCGGTTGCTAAGTGATTAGTAACACGAAATGAAAGCTACGGCATAAACGGAGACTAGCTAAAGGCGAGGTGACGGTACGTGTTGGAAGTGTTTCCAAGGTTGATATGATCAAACGTCGCACGCTCCCTCTACCATCGGGATTGGTGTTAAACCTAAATAATCGTTATTTGGTGCTTGCGTTAAGCATGAACATGATTGGATCGTGTTTATTGCAATACGATTATTCATTTAAAGAGAATAATGGTTACTCTATTTTCTTGAATAATCACCTTCAATGGTTTATTGAATCTCGATCGTAGTGTTACACATGTTCATAATATTGGTGCCAAAAGATACGAGTTAATGATGATAGTACCACTTACTTGTGGCACTACCGCTTGAGTCATGATAGTATAAATTGCATGAAGAGGCTCCATGCTGATGGATCTTTGTACTAACCTGATTTCGAATCACTAGTGACATGCAAATCATACCACATGAGCAAGGCCTTGTTTTCATTGAGATGAAATAAGATAGTAACTTGTTGGAAGTGATACGTTTTGATGTATGCAGTCCAATGGGTGCTGAGGCACGCAGTGGATATCATTATGTTCTTACTTCAATGACGTTTTGAGTAGATACTAGAGTATTTGCTTAATGAATCACAAGTCTGAAATATTGAAAAGTTCAATTCTGTTTCAGAGTGAAGTTCGTCATAACAAAAGGATAAACTGTGTGCGATATGATCATAGAAATGAATATATGAGTTACGAGTTTTGGTACGCAGTTAAGACAATGTGGAAATTGTTTCGCAGTTCATGCGACCTAGAACATCATAGTGTGATGATGTGTCTGAACGTCATAGCCACGTACTATTTGGTATGGTGCATACTATGATGTCTCTTATCGAATTACCACTATCGTTTATGGGTTATGCATTAGAGACAACCGCATTCACTTTAAATAGGGCACCGCGTATTTCCGTTGAGATGACACAGTATAGACTGAGGTTTAGAGAAATCTAAACTGTCGTTTCTTGAAAGTTTGGGGCTTCGATACTTATGTGAAAAAGTTTCAGTCTGATAAGCTCGAACCCAAAGCGGATAAATGCATCTTCATAGGATATCGAAAACAGTTGGGTACATCTCCTATCTCAGATCCGAAAGCAAAGTGTTTTTTTTCTAGAAACGGATCCTTTCTCGAGGAAAGGTTTCTCTCGAAAGAATTGAGTGGGAGGGTAGTAGAACTTGATGAGGTTACTGAACCATCACTTCAACCAGTGTGTAGCAGGGCGCAGGAAGTTGTTCCTGTGGCGCCTACACCAATGGAAGTGGAAGTTGATGATGGTGATCATCAAGCATCTGATCAAGTTACTACAAGCCTCGTAGGTTGACAAGGTCGCGTACTACTACAAAGTGGTACGGTAACCCTGTCTTGGAGGTCATGTTGTTGAGCAACAGTGAACCTACGAGTTATGGAGAAAGCGATGGTGGGCCCGAATTCCGACAAATGGCTGGAAGCCATGAAATCCGAGAGAGGATCCATGTATGAAAACAAAGTGTAGACTTTGGAAGGACTACTTGATGATCATAAGACTATTGAGTAAAGATTTATCTTTGAAAGGAAGACAGACTATGACGGTGATAAGTCACTATTAAGAAAAGCTCGACTTGTCGCAAAGATGTTTCCGACAAGATCAAACTATTGACTATGATGAGTCTTTCTCACTCGTAGCGATGCTAAAGGTCTGTTAGAATTATGTTAGTTGTTGATGCATTATTTATGAAATATTGCACATTGGATGTCAAAACATTGTTTTCTCAACGGTTTCCTTGAGCAAACATTGTATGTGATACAACCAGAAGGGTTTGTCGATCCTAAAGATACTAGCAAGTATGCAAGCTCCAGTGATCCTTCAATGGACTGGTGCAAGCATCTCGGAGTTGGAATATACACTTTGATGAGATGATCAAAGATTTTGGGTTTGTACAAAGTTTATAAGAAACTTGTATTTCCAAAGAAGTGAGTGGGAGCACTATGGAATTTCTGATAAGTATATGTGCTTGACATATTGTGGATCAGAAGTGTTGAGGCATAATTTATGCCTAAGTAATTTTGGTGATTGATGACAGTTCCGTACAGGACTAATCGTGTGTGTCAAGGTTTCACGCAACACTCGTCAACGGCACAAGACGACACGACTCCTCTCTTCTGGAACGGAAGCACGGCGCCCTCCTAGATTCTCTTTATTTGAGTCATAGGAAAGCCATACTATTAAGAGGGGATCCGTAGTGGAAAGGTTTGGGTGGAATCTATCTTTGCACACGCACACCTCTATTTCTCCCTTTCCTTTATCTTTGGAGCGGCCCTCGCCGGTTTGTTCTTAGCTTCTCTGCAAAATGGTCCCCAGCGGTAGTACCGCTGGTCCCAGCGGTAGTACCGCTGCAGCTGGCGGTAGTACCGCTGGCTGTCGGTAGTACCGCCCTTGGTCATCGGTAGTACCGCTGGCTGGCGGTAGTACCGCCCCTGGTTAGCGGTAGTACCGCTCCAGGTGCCCTGTTCCACCTACCTAGCGGTAGTTCGTGGACGAACCCTTTTGCGAAGACTTTCTCGGCGGTAGTAGTGCTTTTGCACTACCAAGGGCCAGCGGTAGTACCGCTGGAAGCCCCAGCGGTAGTACCGCTGCTCCCAGCGGTAGTACCGCCAGGCAGCGGTAGTACCGCTCCTTCCCAGCGGTAGTACCGCTGGATCTTGGGCAGAGAGTGGGAAAACGGTCTGAATTTTCCCCCCACTATATAAAGTGTTCTTCTAGCTGAGGAACCTTATCTCTTACCTCTCTAAGCTCCATTGTTGCTCCACAAGCTTAAAAGTGCCCGATCTCTCTCCCTAGCCAATCAAACTTGTTGATTCTTTAGGGATTGGTTGAGAAGGCCTAGATCCACACTTCCACCAAGATAAAAGTTGATTCCCCCACCTATCCCTTGCGGATCTTGTTACTCTTGGGTGTTTGAGCATCCTAGACGGTTGAGGTCACCTCGAAGCCATATTCCATTGTGGTGAAGCTTCGTGGTCTTGTTGGGAGCCTCCAAGCTTTGTGTGGAGTTGCCCCAACCTCGTTTGTAAAGGTTCGGTCGCCGCCTTCAAGGGCACCTATAGTGGAATAACGGGACCTTGCATCGTGCGAGGGCGTGAGGAGAATACGGTGGCCTTAGTGGCTTTTTGGGGAGCATTGTGCCTCCTCACCGCTCCAACGGAGACGTACTTCCTGTCAAAGGGAAGGAACTTCGGTAACACATCCTCGTCTCCATCGGTTCCACTTGTGGTTATCTCTAACCTTTACTTTGTATTTGCTTTTCCTTGTGACAATATCTTACTTGTCTTAATAGGTCTTGTTGATAGCTTCTATAGGGGTCACCTCTTTGTCATATTATTTGTGAACCCGTATAGTGTTTACCTTAACTTGTTAAGATTAATTAAAAAGTGGTCGTTGTCTATTCACCCCCCCCCCCTCTAGCCAACCATATCGATCCTTTCAATTGGTATCAGAGCCACGTCTCTTTATTAAGGGTTTAACCACCCGAAGAGTATGGAAGGCGAAGAGGAAGTGAACCATGGGCAACCCGAGGGCATGGACTTGACTTCGGTCACAAGGGACGACTTGAGTACGGCTATGGCAGCCCTCAAGACGTCCTTGACGAGCGAAGTCAAAACCATGCTTAAGGAATTAATTGATGGTCTTAAAAGTTCACCCGAACCGGCTTTAGTGGTTAAACCCACCATTTCCGATTCGGAGGCCAACTCCTCTAAGGAAGCGGCTAAAGGTATGCAACCTGCTTCACCTCACGAAAAGGATGGGACTGGAACACATGCCTCTGTTCCACCTCCCATGACTTATGGAGGACCCGTTCTCGCACCTCGTCTTAATCCTGTTGGTCCTCCTCCTAAACTTGTGAAAGGTGACTTTGCTAACTGGGTATTTTCTATTAAGTCTCATTTGAATCACAGATCAACAAACTTGTGGAGAATTATCGAGCAAGGATATTACCCCCATGACCCAAGCAATCTCACTCCAAGAGAAGATGCAGACAATCAATATAATCACTTTGCGATGTTTATCCTTCAGTCTGCTGTGCCACCTGAAGATCTTCCCCACTTATGTCCCTTCACACATTGGCCAAGGATTGTTGGGAGCACATTATGGTGTTGTATAAGGGAAGCTCAAGTATTCAACGATCCAACTATGAAGTGATACTTGATCAGGCCGATGAGTTTGTGATGAAGGAAGAAGAGGACCCTCGTGATCTCTATCGGAGGGTGACTGCTATTGCTGTGGCACTAAAGGATCATGGAAGTAAGGATGTGGATGACACTTGGGTCAAACGCAAGTTTCTCAAAGCCATCATGCCTTTCAACAAAGCCATGTCATCTGTCATTCGTCAGCGGCCAGACTTTCACTCTTTGTCTTCCAGTGAAGTGTTGGATGAGTTCATTGCAATGTCAATCATGAACGAAACAGCCGACAATGCACTTGCTCGTGTCCGATCAAAAACCACTTCACCCAAACTTGCGTTGAAAGCAAGAGTAATGCTTGAAGAAGAAGAAGAAGATGAGGAAGAGGAGAGCTGCCCGGAAGACACAAAGTATGCCTATCATGAGCACATGGCTCTTGCATCAAGGCAATTCTGGGGAAATAAAAGGAACTCAAGACCAACCTTCAACAAGAACAACTCAAGTGGTTTCAAACCCAAACAACGAGTAAGGACATGTTATAACTGTGGCAACGTGAGTCACTTCGTGGCAGAATGTCCATATGAGAAGAGAGAAGACAATGGAGGCAAGCTCATTCGCAAAGACAAAACCAAATCATTTCCTATCAAGAACAACTTTGTGAAGAAACCTCACCCAAAAGGAATGGTGGGCCTGGAGGAGTATCCTTCTGATGATGATGATGATGATGATACAGTGGCAACGGCAACTGTTGCTATAGCCACTACCCCTTCCCAGAAGGTGTCTCTCTTCAACGCCCCCAACGAGAACCACATCACCAAGTGCCTCATGGCAAAAGGTACCAATCAGGTAACTTCTATCATTAAGACCAACATTACTTCTGCTCCTTCATTGTTAAATTGTGTAGAAGATAGTGATGTTGGAGAACTTAATGAGCATGATCTTGATAAGTTTCTATGCACTATTAAGGGAGAAACCAAGAAGCATTTTGTTGCTCTCTTGGAACAACTGGGTGAGGCCACTGACCTTATTGAGTCTCATGAGGAGACCATCTCCGAGCTTCATGGACATAGTCGTGACTATGCCGATGAAATTGCCGAATTATCTAGTACTCTAGAAGAAGAGCGCACTCTTCGTTTGGCTCTTGAGGAGTCATATAACGATGAGTGCACTAAAATGCAAAAGAAACTGGATCATGATGTTGTTCTTACTCGCATGCTTAAATCTGAAAAGTATGCTCTTGAGGTTGGCCGTGACAGACTCAAAGAAGAGTTTGACATACTTGACAAGGCCCACAAAGCCTTGAAAGGTGCTCATTTCCCTCTGAAAGAGTCTCATGATCAACTCCAAGCAAAGCTTACCAAGGAGATCTCTACTTGTCCTCCCTTTGTGCTAATTGATAATACCTGTGCAACTAACCCTTGTTGTGAGCATGTTCATCTTGTGGAAGAAAATGCCAAGTTAAAGGAGAAACTTGAGAAGGGCCTTGTGTCATGCAGACAAGGTGAGAAGAGTCTGAACGACCTCTTGAGCACTCAAAAGGGTGTTGTAGGAAAGGAAGGACTTGGACTTACCTCCAAGTCAAAAGGTAAAAGAAAGAACAAGAGCAAACAATCTCTCACCCTCATGGACATCTTTGTCAAGGAGGGTGAGGGGACTCAGAAGGTGAACAGGAACAAGGTGGACTATGGGAACCTCAAGAAGGGCAAAGCCGCTACTACTAACACAGCCGGCAAACTCAATTCCTCTTATGTGTTATGTTGTGCTAGTGATGGGCATGTTTATGCCAGATTTATTGGTTCCTATGATGAAGATATTGAATGGGCTATCTGGGTTCCTAAGACCCTTGTCTCTAACATGAAAGGACCCATTAAAAAATGGGTACCTAAAACCAAGCCTTGATCTATCGCAGGAGTTTGCTTCCGGTGGGGTGTCATGGTTGCTCGATAGTGGAGCAACAAATCATATGACCGGAAGCAAGGACTTAGTGGTGGATGTGCATCCTTCTCCATCTATGCCCACTCATGTCCAATTCGCTGGTGCATCCTCGTCAAAGGTATTGGGATTTGGTAAGGTGGTCGTCTCTCAAGATTTGTCTATTGAGAAGGTCATGCTTGTTGAGTCTCTTGCCTACAATTTACTTTCCGTTCGTCAACTTGCAATCATGGGTTTTTCCACATTCTTTAATATTGACATTGTGGTCCTCCTAAGGAGCAAGACTCTTAAAGTACCCTATGTTGGACATGTCGAAAATGGTCTCTATGTGGTAAACTTTTCAAAGCGACCCACTAAGACTGCGACATGTCTAATGGCTAAAGTTGACGTGGGCTGGCTTTGGCATCGCCGTTTAGCTCATGTCAATATGAGGTCTTTGCAAAGTCTTCTGACAGGGGACCATGTTCGTGGACTAACAAATGTGAGCTTTGCTAAAGATCGTGTTTGCAGTGCTTGCATTGAAGGAAAGATTCATGAAACTGCTCATCGTCCAATAACTCTTATCTACACTAAAAGGCCATTGGAACTTCTTCACATGGATCTGTTTGGTCCTCCAACATTTGATAGTCTTGGAGGCAGAAAGTATTGCTTAGTCATTGTTGACGATTACTCAAGATATACCTGGGTATATTTCTTCAAAAGGAAGAGTGAAACTCAACAAACGGTCATCAACTTTGCCAATGAAGCGCAACGTCAACATGAAGCAAAGATCTTGATGATTAGGAGTGACAACGGCACCGAGTTCAAGAACTATACCCTAGATGAGTTTCTAGGTGATGAGGGAATAAAGCACCAATATTCTGCACCATATACCCCTCAGCAAAACGGCGTGGCAGAAAGGAAGAACCGGACCTTGATAGACGCTGCAAGAACAATGATGGCAGAATTCAAATCTCCATACAACTTCTGGGCAGAGGCCATCAACACAGCATGTCATGCGTCCAATCGGCTCTACATCCGCAAAGGCTTGAAAAAGACTCCGTATGAGATTCTAACTGGAAACAAACCCAACCTCAAGTACTTCCGGGTATTCGGTTGTAAGTGTTTCATTCTTAAAAAGGGAGCTCGGTTAGCTAAATTTGATTCTAGAGCACATGAGGGTATCTTTGTTGGTTATGCTACAAACTCTCATGCTTACCGTGTCCTCAACAAGTCCACCGGACTAATTGAGGAGACGTGTAACGTGGAGTTTGACGAAAATAATGGCTCCCAAGTGGAGCAAAGTGGTCTTTGTGATATAGGTGATGAAATTCCTCCCGAAGCCATAAGAAGAATGGGGATTGGTCAAATACTCCCCATTGAGGAACCCCTTGTGGCCGAAGGAGAAGGACAATGCTCTACTCGAGTGGAGCCATCACCCCCACAAGCCCCACACGCTTCCGACGAACAAAGAGAAGACTCTCAACAAGTTGATCAAGCTCTCGGTCAAGATCAATTGCCTAACAATGGTGATATGCCCACTCAAGCACTACCCCAAGACCCTGAACCAACACGAGATCAAGATCAAGAGCAACCACTAATACAAGATCAAACCAGTGATCTTGCTCAAGTCGAAGGACAAGATGATCAGAAAATTGCCTCACAATTCCCGTCTGGAGCTCCAACAACCGGCTCAAGACGCAAGAACAAAAAAGCAAAACAAGGCGACGCACCTCCATTATCTAATGAAGAACTCTTGGAGCGTCGAGCAGCCAAGAATGCGAACAAGCTGAGAGTCAAATCACATCTTATGAAGAATGTTCTTGGCAGTTTAAAAAGGGGAGTATCTACTCGTCAACAGCTTTGGAATTATTGTGAGCATCACGCGTTTGTCTCGTATTGTGAACCTCAACAGGTACAGGAAGCGCTCGATGATGAGGATTGGCTTATGGCCATGCACGAAGAACTTAACAACTTCGAGCGCAACCAAGTATGGGATTTAGTGCCACGACCAACGAAGGAACATAATGTCATTGGGACCAAATGGATATTTAAGAACAAGCAAGATAGAAATGGAATTGTGATTCGAAACAAGGCAAGATTGGTGGCTCAAGGCTACTCCCAAGTCGAGGGTATCGACTACGGTGAAACCTTTGCCCCTGTTGCTCGTCTAGAATCTATTCGCATGCTACTTGCTTTTGCTTCTCATCATAACTTCAAACTACAACAAATGGATGTGAAAAGTGCATTTCTTAATGGTCCTTTAAATGAGTTGGTATATGTCAAACAACCCCCGGGATTCGAACATCCCAAGCTCCCCAATCATGTGTACAAACTCAATAAGGCACTCTATGGTCTTAAACAAGCCCCACGCGCGTGGTATGAGTACCTTACTGAGTTGTTACAAGATCGTGGGTTTGAAATTGGGAAGATTGATCCCACTCTTTTTACTAAGAGGGTTAAAGGGGATTTGTTCATATGCCAACTATATGTTGATGATATTATCTTTGGCTCTCCTAACATTTCATTCAATGAAGAATTTGCTGCGCTAATGACTGAGAAGTTTGAGATGTCCATGATGGGAGAGTTGAAGTTTTTCCTCGGATTCGAGATTAAACAAGGTCTAGAAGGGACATTCATCAAACAAGCCAAGTACACTCAAGACATGCTCAAACGGTTCGAGCTCGAAGATGTCAAACCGGTCAAGTTTCCCATGCCAACCAGATGCAAGCTTGACAGTGATCCCAATGGTAAAGCAGTGGATCAAAAGGTATACCGCTCCATGATTGGATCCCTCCTTTACCTTTGTGCATCTAGACCGGATATTATGTTGAGTGTAGGGATATGTGCACGGTTTCAATCCGCACCAAAAGAAAGTCATTACATGGCTGTCAAACGAATCTTTCGATATTTGGCTCATACCCCAAACTTTGGCCTCTGGTATCCCAAAGGAGCAAACTTCAATCTAGTTGGCTATTCTGACTCAGATTGGGCTGGAGATTGTGTGGAGAGGAAGTCAACATCTGGAGGGTGCCAATTCCTTGGTCGCTCTTTGGTAAGTTGGTCTTCAAAGAAGCAGAACTGTGTCTCCTTATCATCCACCGAAGCTGAGTATGTGGCAGCTTTAAGTTGTTGTGCACAATTGCTATGGATGAGGCAAACTTTAAAGGATTATGGTGTCACTTGTGACAAAGTGCCTCTTCTATGTGACAATCAAAGCGCCATCAAGATTTCCCTCAACCCAGTGCAACATAGCAAAACCAAACATATTGATATTCGTCATCACTTCATCCGTGAACATATCAAGCTAGGTGATATTGAGGTTCACTTCATTCACACTGAAGAGCAACTTGCAGATATTTTCACCAAGCCACTTGATGAAGCAAGGTTCCGGGAGTTAAGGCATGAGCTAAATATCATTGATTCAAGTAATGTGGATTGAAACTAGGCATATTGCACCTCACTTCTCATTCCATCTTGGTCTAGATGTAGGCATGGACATAGGGGGAGTGTTGTTCTCTCAATAAACTCTCCCTCCCCCTATTATGCGTAAATCAATCTAGTCTTTCACTTTAGCCATTGTCAAATGGTACTTGTGCTTCAAAGACGAGCATTGGTCATGAACCCAAGGATAATTCTTCGCGGTGTCATACCATTGTCTCAAACATAGGTGGCCACAGCCACCGCCCCTCCATCCTCTCGTGCGGATAAAGGAGAGGATATACAATGACAAGTCAGTACATTTTCTTGGAAGTCATCCCTTCTTACTCACTTGTCATACGCCCAAGTCCCCCTCTTTTCTTAAAGCCGCGCTGCGACATTTGCAGCGGTACTACCGCCAGGACCCCAGCGGTACTACCGCCAGGGGTAGCGGTACTACCGCCAGGACCCCAGCGGTACTACCGCCAGTGGTAGCGGTACTACCGCCAGAGCTCAAAATCTAACTCGGCCGGCTGGAATATTTCTAGGGTTTCGAGGGGGAGCGGTACTACCGCCAGGGGGAGCGGTACTACAGCCAGGACCCCAGCGGTACTACCGCTGCACGCCAGCGGTACTACCGCTGTCCGTACCCCTTGGGCTATATAAAGGGAGGGGGAGCCCGATTTTCAATCTGTTTCTTCTTCCTCGCGGCTCCTCCCTCCCCTACCCCGAAAACCCCCCGTTTGGATCTCACTTCGTGGAGCTCTTTCTCCCTGTTGGTGTGGAAAGGCTGTTTCACTTCTTCTTCCTCCTCCGAAGCCATGAATCCCGGTAACAAAAGCTCCTCCCTTCTTCTCTTTTGCTTAGCAAAGCATGTTTTCGTTTTCTGCTCTTTCAAGATCCATTGCCTTGACTTTTCTTGTCGCCTCTTTTTCGCTTTGTGGTCTGTGTCACAGGTGGCTCTGCTCGCCGTTCGAACCCCCCACGGGACACGGCATCCAAACAGTTTCACAACACAGAGGCGCCCGAGGGGTCTGCCACGTCCGGTCTTCCCCCTAAGAAGAAGTCCTTTAAGAAGGTCGCTCACAAGTACAAGAGGGTGAATATCCGCACAATGTCTCCCAAGGATTTTCTGCAATTTCGCACCAAGAACCACTATCTGCAGGAGAGGGAGAAGATCTATGGTGTTGAAAATGTCTGGGTTAAGGACCATTGCAGGATATATCGAGATGTCATTGCAAACTTCAAGAAGAACTATGTCTCTATCCAGTGGATTGATCTGGCACACCTTCAGCGGCACACAGAGTACTTTGGTGATGCCCTTGCTTTGATTGACAAGATGGGCCTCAAAAACATCATCTCCTTCAAGACGGATTTTGACCCCACGGCAGTTGCTCAGTTCTATGTCACAGTTTACTTCTCCCCTGATGAACAGCGCTCCATGATATGGATGACTGGGCCACAGAAGATGACTGGTTCCTGGACAGAGTTCATGCAGTTCCTGCATGTTGATTTTCAGGGTGCTGACACCCCTCTTGGGCTGCGTCCTCACGCTCCAGCCCCCACTGATAAGGGTCTCGCAAAGGACAGACTGCAGACACTGTATCTGAGGAAGGGGGTGCTTCCCAAGCACCTGGACATCATGCACCGCATCTTTCGGAACACCCTCTTCCCTCGGAGTGGTAACTTCGATGAGGTCCATGGCTCCTTGGCTGAGATGTTGTTACTGTGTGAGGAGGCTATGTCTATGGAGTCTGCTCAACTGGATATTGCAGATGTGATGTTCACAGAACTATGGAACTGCATCATCAACCGTAAGGTCCCTATCTACGGGCCTTACCTGTTTGCATACATCTGCCATAAGTGGCAACAGGCGTTTCCGGATGAGGTGCTCTACGCACAGTCTGACTACATTGTGCATGACCCAATCAAGCTGCGCGTCAAGGACAAGTGGGCCAACCCATCTTCATCTTCTCAGCACATGGTAACTGATACAGAGACAGCTGCTGGTAGAGGACCTGCCTCTCAGTCCCGCTCGTCTGCCATGCCATCTTGGGCAATCAAGTTGCAGGACAAGATGAAGACTCTCTTCTGTATACAGGCCAAGGGTCAGTATCAGACACACGTGGCTCAGAAGCAGAGCCGCCAGAGGCATAAGCGTGTTCTCAGGACCTTGGATGTGGACATCTCCAGTGGCTCAGAGGACGACATCACGCCTGAGGCCACTTGGATGCAGGCTCAGGGGTACCAGTGGTCGGGTGATGAGGCGCAAGAGGAGGAGGAGACTGAACAGGAGGGGACCGACGAGTCTGGTGATCCTGAAGACGAGGAGTAGCTACCTGTGGCATTAGGTGTGCCCCCTTTTTGGTGTCTTGTGCCAAAGGGGGAGAGAGTCTAGGGATTTGATTTCATTCGAACTTTGCATTGCTTTGCTTTATCTCGTATGATTTGCTTTGAACTTGGTTTGCTTCGTTTGCTATCTTGTGTAAGACATGATCTTTCTTATGTGAGATTAGATTTATTTCCATCATATGCTGTGAGTCATATGTCATATATCTCTATCTTTTTACTCTCATATTATTATCCATGCAAATCCGGTATTGTCATCAATCCACCAAAAAGGGGGAGATTGTTGAGGCTTAATTTATGCCTAAGTAATTTTGGTGATTGATGACAGTTCCGTACAGGACTAATCGTGTGTGTCAAGGTTTCAGGCAACACTCGTCAACGGCACAAGACGACACGACTCCTCTCTTCTGGAACGGAAGCACGGCGCCCTCCTAGATTCTCTTTATTTGAGTCATAGGAAAGCCGTACTATTAAGAGGGGATCCGTAGTGGAAAGGTTTGGGTGGAATCTATCTTTGCACACGCACACCTCTCTTTCTCCCTTTCCTTTATCTTTGGAGCGGCCCTCGCCGGTTTGTTCTTAGCTTCTCTGCAAAATGGTCCCCAGCGGTAGTACCGCTGGACTGCCAGCGGTAGTACCGCTGCAGCTGGCGGTAGTACCGCTGGCTGGCGGTAGTACCGCCCTTGGTCAGCGGTAGTACCGCTGGCTGGCGGTAGTACCGCCCCTGGTTAGCGGTAGTACCGCTCCAGGTGCCCTGTTCCACCTACCTAGCGGTAGTTCGTGGACGGACCCTTTTGCGAAGACTTTCTCGGTGGTAGTAGTGCTTTTGCACTACCAAGGGCCAGCGGTAGTACCGCTGGTGCCAGCGGTAGTACCGCTGGAAGCCCCAGCGGTAGTACCGCTGCTCCCAGCGGTAGTACCGCCAGGCAGCGGTAGTACCGCTCCTTCCCAGCGGTAGTACCGCTGGATCTCGGGCAGAGAGTGGGAAAACGGTCTGAATTTTCCCCCCACTATATAAAGTGTTCTTCTAGCTGAGGAACCTTATCTCTTACCTCTCTAAGCTCCATTGTTGCTCCACAAACTTAAAAGTGCCCGATCTCTCTCCCTAGCCAATCAAACTTGTTGATTCTTTAGGGATTGGTTGAGAAGGCCTAGATCCACACTTCCACCAAGAGAAAAGTTGATTCCCCCACCTATCCCTTGCGGATCTTGTTACTCTTGGGTGTTTGAGCATCCTAGACAGTTGAGGTCACCTCGAAGCCATATTCCATTGTGGTGAAGCTTCGTGGTCTTGTTGGGAGCCTCCAAGCTTTGTGTGGAGTTGCCCCAACCTCGTTTGTAAAGGTTCGGTCGCCGCCTTCAAGGGCACCTATAGTGGAATCACGGGACCTTGCATCGTGCGAGGGCGTGAGGAGAATACGGTGGCCTTAGTGGCTTTTTGGGGAGCATTGTGCCTCCACACCGCTCCAACGGAGACGTACTTCCTGTCAAAGGGAAGGAACTTCGGTAACACATCCTCGTCTCCATCGATTCCACTTGTGGTTATCTCTAACCTTTACTTTGTATTTGCTTTTCCTTGTGACAATATCTTACTTGTCTTAATAGGTCTTGTTGATAGCTTCTATAGGGGTCACCTCTTTGTCATATTATTTGTGAACCCGTATAGTGTTTACCTTAACTTGTTAAGATTAATTAAAAAGTGGTCGTTGTCTATTCACCCCCCCCCCTCTAGCCAACCATATCGATCCTTTCAAGAAGTAATGTAGAATTTCTGTAAAGCATACAAGGTTGTTTGAAAGGAGTTTTCAAAGGAATACCTGGATTGCGCTACTTGAACGTTGAGCATCAAAAATCTACGGAGATAGATCAAAAGCGCTTAATGAAAGTTTCAACAAGATGCATGCCTTGACAAGTTTTTGAAGGACTTCAAAATAGATCAGCAAAGAAGGAGTTCTTGGTGGCGTTGTGAGGTGTGAATTTGAGTAAAGACTCAAAACCCGACCCCGGCAGAATAAAGAGAATAGACGAAGGTCGTCTTCTATGCCTTAGCCGTAGAATCTAAAGTATGCCATGCTGTGTACCGCACCTAATGTGTGCCTTGACTCAAAATCTATTGAGAGGTACAGAGAGTGATCCATGATTGAATCACTAGCAGCGGTCAAAATTTATCCTTAGTAACTAATGGACTAAGGAATTTTTCTCGATTATGGAGGTGGTTAAAGAGTTCGTCGTAAAGGGTTACGTCGATGCAAGCTTTGACACTAATCCGAATAACTATGAGTAGTGAAACGGATTCGTATAGTAGAGTAGATATTTGGAGCATTTCCGAATAGCACGTAGTAGCAGCATCTATAAGATGACATAAAGATTTGTAAAGAACGCACGGATCTGAAAGTTTCAGAACCGTTCACTAAAACCTCTCTCACGAGCAAGACGTGATCAGACTCCATAACTATATGGGTGTTGGATTCGTTGGAATCACATGGTGATGTGAACTAGATTATTGACTCTAGTGCAAGTGGGAGACTGTTGGAAATATGCCCTAGAGGCAATAATAAATTAGTTATTATTATATTTCTTAGTTCATGATAATCGTTTATTATCCATGCTATAATTGTATTGATTGGAAACACAATACTTGTGTGGATACATAGACAAAACACTGTCCCTAGTAAGCCTCTAGTTGACTAGCTCGTTGATCAAAGATGGTCAAGGTTTCCTGGCCATAGGCAAGTGTTGTCACTTGATAACGGGATCACATCATTAGGAGAATCATGTGATGGACTAGATCCAAACTAATAGACGTAGCATGTTGATCGTGTCATTTTGTTGCTACTGTTTTCTGCGTGTCAAGTATTTGTTCCTATGACCATGAGATCATATAACTCACGGACACCGGAGGAATGCTTTGTGTGTATCAAACGTCGCAACGTAACTGGGTGACTATAAAGATGCTCTACAGGTATCTCCGAAGGTGTTCGTTGAGTTAGTATGGATCGAGACTGGGATTTGTCACTCCGTGTGACAGAGAGGTATCTCGGGGCCCACTCGGTAATACAACATCACACACAAGCCTTGCAAGCAATGTGACTCAGTGTAAGTTGCGGGATCTTGTATTACGGAACGAGTAAAGAGACTTGCCGGTAAACGAGATTGAAATAGGTATGCGGATACTGAGGATCGAATCTCGGGCAAGTCACATACCGAAGGACAAAGGGAATGACATACGGGATTATATGAATCCTTGGTACTGAGGTTCAAACGATAAGATCTTCGTAGAATATGTAGGATCCAATATGGGCATCCAGGTCCCGCTATTGGATATTGACCGAGGAGTCTCTCGGGTCATGTCTACATAGTTCTCGAACCCGCAGGGTCTGCACACTTAAGGTTCGACGTTGTTTTATGCGTATTTGAGTTATATGGTTGGTTACCGAATGCTGTTCGGAGTCCCGGATGAGATCACGGAAGTCACGAGGGTTTCCGGAATGGTCCGGAAACGAAGATTGATATATAGGACGACCTCATTTGATTACCGGAAGGTTTTCGGAGTTACCGGGAATGTACCGGGAATGACGAATGGGTTCCGGGAGTTCACCGGGGGGGGGACCCACCCCGGGGAAGCCCATAGGCCTTGGGGGAGACACACCAGCCCTTAGTGGGCTGGTGGAACAGCCCACAAGTGCCCTATGCGCTAAGGAGAAGAAAATCAAGAGAGAAAGAAAAAAAAAGGAGGAGGTGGGAAGGAAGGGGGACTCCCTCCCACCAAACCTAGTCCAACTCGGTTTGGGGGGGAGAGTCCTCCCCCTTGGAATCGGCCGACCCCCTTGGGGCTCCTTGAGCCCCAAGGCAGGGCCCCCTCCCTCCCACCTATATATACGGAGGTTTTAGGGCTGATCTGAGACGACTTTTCCACGGCAGCCCGACCACATACCTCCACGGTTTTTCCTCTAGATCGCGTTTCTGCGGAGCTCGGGCGGAGCCCTGCTGAGACAAGGTCATCACCAACCTCCGGAGCGCCGTCACGCTGCCGGAGAACTCTTCTACCTCTCCGTCTCTCTTGCTGGATCAAGAAGGCCGAGATCATCGTCGAGCTGTACGTGTGCTGAACGCGGAGGTGCCGTCCGTTCGGTACTAGATCGTGGGACTGATCGCGGGATTGTTCGCGGGGTGGATCGAGGGACGTGAGGACGTTCCACTACATCAACCGCGTTCACTAAACGCTTCTACTGTACGATCTACAAGGGTACGTAGATCACTCATCCCCTCTCGTAGATGGACATCACCATGATAGGTCTTCGTGCGCGTAGGAAAATTTTGTTTCCCATGCGACGTTCCACAACAGTGGCATCATGAGCTAGGTTCATGCGTAGATGTCTTCTCGAGTAGAACACAAAAGTTTTTGTGGACGGTGATGTGCGTTTTGCTGCCCTCCTTAGTCTTTTCTTGATTCCGCGGTATTGTTGGATTGAAGCGGCTTGGACCGACATTACTCGTACGCTTACGAGAGACTGGTTTCATCGTTACGAGTAACCCCCTTTGCTCAAAGATGACTGGCAAGTGATGGTTTCTCCAACTTTAGTTGAATCGGATTTGACCGAGGAGGTCCTTGGATGAGGTTAAATAGCAACTCATATATCTCCGTTGTGGTGTTTGCGTAAGTAAGATGCGATCCTACTAGATGCCCTTGGTCACCACGTAAAACATGCAACAACAAAATTAGAGAACGTCTAACTTGTTTTTGCAGGGTATGCTTGTGATGTGATAT
This sequence comes from Hordeum vulgare subsp. vulgare, assembly GCF_904849725.1. Classification (NCBI taxonomy): domain Eukaryota; kingdom Viridiplantae; phylum Streptophyta; class Magnoliopsida; order Poales; family Poaceae; genus Hordeum; species Hordeum vulgare. Next base: position 660,887,681 of record NC_058519.1, on the reverse strand, counting down.
GGCCAACGATGTGATGTGATATATTGGATGTATGAGATGATCATGTTGTAATAGAAATATCGACTTGCACGTCGATGGTACGGCAACCGGCAGGAGCCATAGGGTTGTCTTTATACTAACGTTTGTGCTTGCAGATGCGTTTACTATTTTGCTAGGATGTAGCTTTGGTAGTAATAGCATGAGTAGCACGACAACCCCGATGGCAACACGTTGATGGATGATCATGGTGTGGCGCCGGTGACAAGAAGATCGTGCCGGTGCTTTGGTGATGGAGATCAAGAAGCACGTGATGATGGCCATATCATGTCACTTATGAATTGCATGTGATGTTAATCCTTTTATGCACCTTATTTTGCTTAGAACGACGGTAGCATTATGAGGTGATCTCTCACTAAAATTTCAAGACGAAATTGTGTTCTCCCCGACTGTGCACCGTTGCTACAGTTCATCGTTTCGAGACACCACGTGATGATCGGGTGTGATAGACTCAACGTTCACATACAATGGGTGCAAAACAGTTGCGCACGCGGGACACTCGAGTTAAGCTTGACGAGCCTAGCATGTGCAGACATGGCCTCGGAACACATGAGACCGAAAGGTCGAGCATGAATCGTATAGTTGATATGATTAGCATAGAGATGCTTACCACTAAAACTATTCTCGACTCACGTGATGATCGGACTTGAGATAGTGGATTAGGATCATGTACCACTCAAATGACTAGAGAGATGTACTTTTTGAGTGGGAGTTCTTAAGTAATATGATTAATTGAACTAATTATCATGAACATAGTCTAATGGTCTTTACGAATTACGATGTAGCTTGCGCTATAGCTCTACTGTTTTTATATGTTCCTAGAGAAAATTTAGTTGAAAATTGACAGTAGCAAACTTTGCAGACTAAGTTTTTAAAACCGAGGATTGTCCTCGTTGTTGCGCAGAAGGCTTATGTCCTTAATGCACCACTCGGTGTGCTGCACCTCGAGCGTCATCTGTGGATGTTGTGAACATCCGACATATACGTTTCTGATGACTACACGATAGTTCAGTGCAAAATACTTAATGGCTTAGAAGCAAGGCACCGAAGACGTTTTGAAACGTCACGGAACATAAGTGATGTTCTAAAGAGATGAAATTGTGATTTCATGCTTGTGCCCTTGTTGAGAGGTACGAGACCTCCGACAAGATTCTTTGTCCACAAAGTAAAGGAGAAAAGCTCAATCATTGAGCGTGTGCTCAGATTGTCTGAGTACGACAATCACTTGAATCAAGTGGGAGTTAATCTTCCAAATGAGATAGTGATGGTTCTCCAAAGTCACTGCCACCAAGCTGTGAGAGCTTCGTGATGAACTATAACATATCAAGGATAGATACAATGATCCTTGAGCGATTCGCGATGTTTGACACTGCAAAAGTAGAAATCAAGAAGGAGCATCAATAGTTGATGGTTTGTAAAACAACTAAGTTTCAAGAAAGGCAAGGGCTAGAAGGGATACTTCGTGAAACGGAAAAACAGTTGCTGCACTAATGAAGAGACCCAAGATTAAACCCAAACCCGAGACTAGTGCTTCTGTAATGAGGGGAACAGTCACTGAGGCGGAGCAACTCTAGATACTTGGTAGATAAGAAGGCTGGCAAAAGTCGAAAGAAGTGTATTTGATATACATGATGTTGATGTGTACTTTACTAGTACTCCTAGTAGCATGAGGGTATTGGATACCGGTTCGGTTGCTAAGTGATTAGTAACACGAAATGAAAGCTACGGTATAAACGGAGACTAGCTAAAGGCGAGGTGACGATACGTGTTGGAAGTGTTTCCAAGGTTGATATGATCAAACGTCGCACGCTCCCTCTACCATCGGGATTGGTGTTAAACCTAAATAATCGTTATTTGGTGCTTGCGTTAAGCATGAACATGATTGGATCGGGTTTATTGCAATACGATTATTCATTTAAAGAGAATAATGGTTACTCTATTTTCTTGAATAATCACCTTCAATGGTTTATTGAATCTCGATCGTAGTGTTACACATGTTCATAATATTGGTGCCAAAAGATACGAGTTAATGATGATAGTACCACTTACTTGTGGCACTGCCGCTTGAGTCATGATAGTATAAATTGCATGAAGAGGCTCCATGCTGATGGATCTTTGTACTCACCTGATTTCGAATCACTAGTGACATGCAAATCATACCACATGAGCAAGGCCTTGTTTTCATTGAGATGAAATAAGATAGTAACTTGTTGGAAGTGATACGTTTTGATGTATGCAGTCCAATGGGTGCTGAGGCACACAGTGGATATCATTATGTTCTTACTTCAATGACGTTTTGAGTAGATACTAGAGTATTTGCTTAATGAATCACAAGTCTGAAATATTGAAAAGTTCAATTCTGTTTCAGAGTGAAGTTCGTCGTAACAAAAGGATAAACTGTGTGCGATATGATCATAGAAATGAATATCTGAGTTACGAGTTTTGGTACGCAGTTAAGACAATGTGGAAATTGTTTCGCAGTTCATGCCACCTGGAACATCATAGTGTGATGATGTGTCTAAACGTCATAGCCACGTACTATTTGGTATGGTGCATACTATGATGTCTCTTATCGAATTACCACTATCGTTTATGGGTTATGCATTAGAGACAACCGCATTCACTTTAAATAGGGCACCGCGTATTTCCGTTGAGATGACACAGTATAGACTGAGGTTTAGAGAAATCTAAACTGTCGTTTCTTGAAAGTTTGGGGCTTCGATACTTATGTGAAAAAGTTTCAGTCTGATAAGCTCGAACCCAAAGCGGATAAATGCATCTTCATAGGATATCCAAAACAGTTGGGTACATCTCCTATCACAGATCCGAAAGCAAAGTGTTTTTTTTCTAGAAACGGATCCTTTCTCGAGGAAAGGTTTCTCTCGAAAGAATTGAGTGGGAGGGTAGTAGAACTTGATGAGGTTATTGAACCATCACTTCAACCAGTGTGTAGCAGGGCGCAGGAAGTTGTTCCTGTGGCGCCTACACCAATTGAAGTGGAAGTTGATGATGGTGATCATCAAGCATCTGATCAAGTTACTACAAGCCTCGTAGGTTGACAAGGTCGCGTACTACTACAGAGTGGTACGGTAACCCTATCTTGGAGGTCATGTTGTTGAGAAACAGTGAACCTACGAGTTATGGAGAAAGCGATGGTGGGCCCGGATTCCGACAAATGGCTGGAAGCCATGAAATCCGAGAGAGGATCCATGTATGAAAACAAAGTGTAGACTTTGGAAGGACTACTTGATGATCATAAGACTATTGAGTAAAGATGGATCTTTGAAAGGAAGACAGACGATGACGGTGATAAGTCACTATTAAGAAAAGCTCGACTTGTCGCAAAGATGTTTCCGACAAGATCAAACTGTTGACTATGATGAGTCTTTCTCACTCGTAGCGATGCTAAAGGTCTGTTAGAATTATGTTAGTTGTTGATGCATTATTTATGAAATATTGCACATAGGATGTCAAAACATTGTTTTCTCAACGGTTTCCTTGAGCAAACATTGTATGTGATACAACCAGAAGGGTTTGTCGATCCTAAAGATACTAGCAAGTATGCAAGCTCCAGTGATCCTTCAATGGACTGGTGCAAGCATCTCGGAGTTGGAATATACACTTTGATGAGATGATCAAAGATTTTGGGTTTGTACAAAGTTTATAAGAAACTTGTATTTCCAAAGAAGTGAGTGGGAGCACTATAGAATTTCTGATAAGTATATGTGCTTGACATATTGTGGATCAGAAGTAATGTAGAATTTCTGTAAAGCATATAAGGTTGTTTGAAAGGAGTTTTCAAAGGAATACCTGGATTGCGCTACTTGAACGTTGAGCATCAAAAATTTATGGAGACAGATCAAAAGCGCTTAATGAAAGTTTCAACAAGATGCATGCCTTGACAAGTTTTTGAAGGACTTCAAAATAGATCAGCAAAGAATGAGTTCTTGGTTGCCTTGTGAGGTGTGAATTTGAGTGAAGACTCAAAACCCGACCCTGGCAGAATAAAGAGAATAGACGAAGGTCGTCTTCTATGCCTTAGCCGTAGAATCTAAAGTATGCCATGCTGTGTACCGCACCTAATGTGTGCCTTGACTCAAAATCTATTGAGAGGTACAGAGAGTGATCCATGATTGAATCACTAGCAGCGGTCAAAATTTATCCTTAGTAACTAATGGACTAAGGAATTTTTCCCGATTATGGAGGTGGTTAAAGAGTTCGTCGTAAAGGGTTACGTCGATGCAAGCTTTGACACTAATCCGAATAACTATGAGTAGTGAAACGGATTCGTATAGTAGAGTAGATATTTGGAGCATTTCCGAATAGCACGTAGTAGCAGCATCTATAAGATGACATAAAGATTTGTAAAGAACGCACGGATCTGGAAGTTTCAGAACCGTTGACTAAAACCTCTCTCACGAGCAAGACGTGATCAGACCCCATAACTATATGGGTGTTGGATTCGTTGGAATCACATGGTGATGTGAACTAGATTATTGACTCTAGTGCAAGTGGGAGACTGTTGGAAATATGCCCTAGAGGCAATAATAAATTAGTTATTATTATATTTCTTAGTTCATGATAATCGTTTATTATCCATGCTATAATTGTATTGATTGGAAACACAATACTTGTGTGGATACATAGACAAAACACTGTCCCTAGTAAGCCTCTGGTTGACTAGCTCGTTGATCAAAGATGGTCAAGGTTTCCTGGCCATAGGCAAGTGTTGTCACTTGATAACGGGATCACATCATTAGGAGAATCATGTGATGGACTAGACCCAAACGAATAGACGTAGCATGTTGATCGTGTCATTTTGTTGCTACTGTTTTCTGCGTGTCAAGTATTTGTTCCTATGACCATGAGATCATATAACTCACGGACACCGGAGGAATGCTTTGTGTGTATCAAACGTCGCAACGTAACTGGGTGACTATAAAGATGCTCTACAGGTATCTCCGAAGGTGTTCGTTGAGTTAGTATGGATCGAGACTGGGATTTATCACTCCGTGTGACGGAGAGGTATCTCGGGGCCCACTCGGTAATACAACATCACACACAAGCCTTGCAAGCAATGTGACTCAGTGTAAGTTGCGGGATCTTGTATTACGGAACGATTAAAGAGACTTGCCGGTAAACGAGATTGAAATAGGTATGCGGATACTGAGGATCGAATCTCGGGCATGTAACATACCGAAGGACAAAGGGAATGACATACGGGATTATATGAATCCTTGGTACTGAGGTTCAAACGATAAGATCTTCGTAGAATATGTAGGATCCAATATGGGCATCCAGGTCCCGCTATTGGATATTGACCGAGGAGTCTCTCGGGTCATGTCTACATAGTTCTCGAACCCGCAGGGTCTGCACACTTAAGGTTCGACGTTGTTTTATGCGTATTTGAGTTATATGGTTGGTTACCGAATGTTGTTCGGAGTCCCGGATGAGATCACGGACGTCACGAGGGTTTCCGGAATGGTCCGGAAACGAAGATTGATATATAGGATGACCTCATTTGATTACCGGAAGGTTTTCGGAGTTACCGGGAATGTACCGGGAATGACGAATGGGTTCCGGGAGTTCACCGGGGGGGGGGGGGGAACCCACCCCGGGGAAGCCCATAGGCCTTGGGGGAGACACACCAGCCCTTAGTGGGCTGGTGGGATAGCCCACAAGTGCCCTATGCGCCAAGGAGAAGAAAATTAAGAGAGAAAGAAAAAAAAGGAGGAGGTGGGAAGGAAGGGGGACTCCCTCCCACCAAACCTAGTCCAACTCGGTTTGGGGGGGGGGGAGAGTCCTCCCCCTTGGACTCGGCCGACCCCCTTGGGGCTCCTTGAGCCCCAAGGCAAGGCCCCCTCCCTCCCACCTATATATACGGAGGTTTTAGGGCTGATTTGAGATGACTTTTCCACGGCAGCCCGACCACATACCTCCACGGTTTTTCCTCTAGATCGCGTTTCTGCGGAGCTCGGGCGGAGCCCTGCTGAGACAAGGTCATCACCAACCTCCGGAGCGCCGTCACGCTGCCGGAGAAATCTTCTACCTCTCCGTCTCTCTTGCTGGATCAAGAACGCCGAGATCATCGTCGAGCTGTACGTGTGCTGAACGCGGAGGTGCCGTCCGTTCGGTACTAGATCGTGGGACTGATCGCGGGATTGTTCGCGGGGCGGATCGAGGGACGTGAGGACGTTCCACTACATCAACCGCGTTCACTAAACGCTTCTGCTGTACGATCTACAAGGGTACGTAGATCACTCATCCCCTCTCGTAGATGGACATCACCATGATAGGTCTTCGTGCGCGTAGGAAAATTTTGTTTCCCATGCGACGTTCCCCAACATCTCCTCCATCTTACAGCTAAAGAACTTGTCGGGGACTTCATATCTCTCGACACGGGCATGAACTTGAAAAACTAGTTTCAGCTCCTGGAACATCTCATATGCTCCGTGTTGCTCAAAACGCCTTTGGAGCCCCGTTTCCAAACTATATAACATGCCACACCTAGCCAGAGAGTATTCATCACTCTGCGTCTGCCAGACGTTCTGAATGTCCTGGGCCGCTGCGGGAGTAGGAGGGTCACCTAGCAGTGCATTAAGGACATAAGCATTTTTAGCTGCTTTGAGGATGAGCTTCAAGTTGCAGACCCAGTCCGCATAGTTGCTACCATCATCTTTCAGTTTGTTTTTCTCTAGGAATGCGTTGAAATTGAGGTTGACAGGTGCGTTGGCCATTGGATCTACAGTATTTGTAAAGACAACTTTTAGACTAAGTTCATGACAATTAAGTTCATTTAATAAAATTAAGTATGAACTCCCACTTAAATCGACATCCCTCTAGTCATCTAAGTGATACATGATCCATGTTGACTAACCCGTGTCCGATCATCACGTGAGATGGACTAGTCATCATGGTGAGCAAGTTCATGCTGATCGTATTCAACCATACGAATCATGTTCAACCTTTCGGTCTCTTGTATTCGAGGTCATGTCTGTACATGCTAAGCTCGTCGATTCAACCTAAGTGTTTCGCGTGTGTAAATCTGGCTTACACCCGTTATATGCGAACGTTAGACACCCGATCATCACATGGTGCTTCAAGACAACGATCCTTCGCAATGGTGCATACTTAGGGTAATACATTCTCGAAATTTTATGAGGGATCATCTTATTATGCTACCGTCGTTCAAAGAAATAAGATGAAAAACATGATAGACATCACATGTAATCATATAGTGACATGATATGGCCATTATCATATTTGCTCCTTCGATCTCCATCTTCAGGCATCACATGATCATCATTGTCACCGGCGTGACACCATGATCTCCATCATCATGATCTCCATCATCGTGTCTCCGTGAAGTCGATACGCCATCTACTACTACCACTACTACTATAGCTAAACGTTAGCAATGAAGTAAAAGTAGTAAACACATGGCGTTGCATCTCATACAATAAATTAAGACAACTCCGACGGCTCCTACCGGTTGTCATACTCATCGACATGCAAGTCGTGAATCCTATTACAATAACATGATCGTCACATACATCACACATGTAACATCACAACTTTGGCCATATCACATCACATGTCAAACCGTGCAAAAACAAGTTAGACGTCCTCTAATTGTTGTTGCAAGTTTTACGTGGCTGGTTTGGGTTTCTAGCAAGAACGCCTTCTTACCTATGTGACAGCCACAACGATGATATGCCAAAGCTATTTACCCTTCATAAGGACCCTTTTCATCAAATCCAATCCGACTAGAGTGGGAGAGACAGACACCCGCTAGCCACCTTTATGCACGGTACATGTGCATGTTGGCCGGTGGAACCTGTCTCACGTGAGCGTACGTGTAAGGTCGGTCCGGGCCGCTTCATCCCACAATACCGCCGGAAAAGAATAAGACTAGTAACGGCAAACAATTGAAAAATCAGTGCCCACTGTTGGATAACGTAGCATAAATTCAAAATTTTCCTACACCATATTCAGATCTTCCTATGGAGAGACCAGCAACAAGAGAGGGGAGAGTGCATCTTCATACCTTTGAAGATCGCTAAGCGGAAGCATTGCTAGAACGCGGTTGATGGAGTCGTACTCGCGGCGATTCAGATCACGGTGTGATTCCGATCTAGTGCCGAACCACGGCACCTCTGCGTTCAACACACGTGCAGCCCGGTGAAGTCTCCCGCACCTTGATCCAGCAAGTAGGAGGGAGAGGTTGGGGAAGATATCCGGCAGCACGACGGCGTGGTGTCTATGGAGGGACGAGGTCTATCGACAGGGCTTCGCCAAGCACCGTGAGAGAGGAGGAAGAAGAAGAGCAGGGCTGCGCCGAGAGAGAGATCGAAAACCGTGTCTCCAAAGGCCAAAACCCCCACTATATATAGGGGGAAGGGAGGTGTGGCGCCCCTTTAGGGTTTCCCCCTTGAGGGGGGGGGGGGCAGCCCTAGATGGGAGAGGGGGCGGCCGGGGAGGAGAGGGGGTGGCGCACCCCTAGGTGGGCCTTAGGCCCACCGACGCCTAGGGTTTCCCCTCCCTCCCTCTCTGGTGCGCCTCGGCTGAGTGTGGGGGGCGCACCAGCCCACCCAGTGCCTGGTTCCCTCTTGCACTTGGCCCATGTAGCCTTCCGGGGCTTGTGGCCCCTCCCGGTGGGCCTCCGGAACCCTTCCGGTGGTCCCGACACTTTGCCGGTGGTGCCCGAAACATTTCCGACGTCCAAACCCATCCATCCTAGCCTATATATCAATCTTTACCTCCGAACCATTCCGGAGCTCCTCGCGACGTCCGGGATCTCCTCCAGGACTCCGAATAACCTTCGGTAACCTCGTATAATAATTCCATATAACACTAGCGTACTTGAACCTTAAGTGTATAGACCCTACGAGTTCGGGAATCATGCAGACATGACCGAGACACTCTCCGGCCAATAACCATCAGCGGGATCTGGATAACCATGGTGGCTCCCACATGTTCCACGATGATCTCATCGGATGAACCACGATGTCAAGGATTCAATCAATCCCGTATACAATTCCCTTTATTTGTCGGTATAGAACTTGCCCGAGATTCGATCGTCGGTATACCCATACCATGTTCAATCTTGTTACTGGTAAGTCTCTTTACTCGTTCCGTAGCACATCATCCCGTGACTAACTCCTTATTCACACTTGTGCTCATTATGATGATGTTCTACCGAGTGGGCCCAGAGATACCTCTCCGTCACACGGAGTGACAAATCCCGATCTCGATTCGTACCAACCCAACAAACACTTTTGGAGATACCCGTAGTGCACCTTTATAGTCACCTAGTTATGTTGTGACGTTTGATACACACAAAGCACCCCTACGGTATCCGGGAGTTGCACAATCTCATGGTCGAAGGAAAAGAAACTTGACATTAGAAAAGCTTTAGCATACGAACAATACGATCTAGTGCTATGCTTAGGAATGGGTCTTGTCCATCACATCATTCTCCCAATGATGTGATCCCGTTATCAGTGACATCCAATGTCCATGATCAGGAAACCATGATCATCTATTGATCAACGAGCTAGCCAACTAGGGGCTTCCTAGGGACACATTGTGATCTATTTATTCAGACATGTATTACTGTTTCCTGTTAATACAATTATAGCATGAACAATAAACGATCATCATGAACAAGGAAATATGATAATTGATACGTCTCCAACGTATCTATAATTTTTGATGGTTTCATGCTATTATCTTGTCAAACTTTGGACATTTTGCATGCCTTTTATATATTTTTTGGGACTAACTTATTAACTCAGTGCCAAGTGCCAGTTCCTGTTTTTCCATGTTTTTGACCCCTTTCAGAGGAGATTTTGAAACGGAGTCCAAATGGAAGAAAATCCCCGAAAATATTTTTTCTGGAACGAAAGAAAATCGGGGAGCTTGGGAGCCAAGGCACGGGAGCCTCAGGGGCCCCACAAGCCCCCACCCCGTGGCTAGTGGGAGGCCGCGCCATCCAGGCTTGTGGGCCCCCTAAGCGTCCCCTAACCTAGGGGTTGCGCCTATAAATTCCCTAAAAATCCCAAAAAATAAGGAGATCATCACAATCACTTTTCCGCCACCGCAAGCTTCTGTTTCTGCAAGATCCCATCTGGGGCACGTTCTGGTGCCCTGCCGGAGGGGAGATTCGGACACGGAGGGCTTCTTCATCAACACCATGACCTCTCCGATGATACGTGAGTAGGTCACCATAGACCTACGGGTCCATAGCTAGTAACTAGATGGCTTCTTCTCTCTCTTGGATCTTCAATACAAAGTTCTCCATGATCTTCATGGAGATCTTTCCAATGTAATCTTCTTTTGCGGTGTGTTTGTCGAGATCCGATGAATTGTGGATTTATGATCAGATTATCTATGAATCTTATTTGAGTTTCTTCTGATCTCTCTTATGCATGATTTCATATCCTTGTAATTCTGTTCGAGTTGTGGGTTTTGTCTGGCCAACTAGATCTATGATTCTTCCAATGGGAGAAGTGCTTGGTTTTGGGTTCATACCGTGCGGTGACCTCACCCAGTGACAGAAGGGGTAGCGAGGCACGCATCGTGTTGTTGCCATCAAGGGTAAAAGATGGGGTTTTCATCATTGGTTTGAGATTATCCCTCTACATCATGTCATCTTGCTTAAGGCATTACTCTGTTTGTCATGAACTCAATACAATAGACACATGCTGGATAGCGGTCGATGTGTGGAGTAATAGTAGTAGATGCAGAAAGCATCGGTCTACTTGTCTCGGACGTGATGCATATATGTATGATCATTGCCTTAGATATCGTCATGACTTTGCGTGGTTCTATCAATTGCTCGACAGTAATTTGTTCACCCACCGTGATATTTGCTATTATGAGAGAAGCCTCTAGTGAACACTATGGCCCCCAGGGTCTACTCCACACCATATTTTTAGCCTTACACTTTTTACCTCATTGCAATTTTCGTCGTCAGATCTCACATTGCAAACAATCTTGAAGGGATTGACAACCCCTTTGAAGCGTTGGGTGCAAGCTTGTTTGTGTTTGGCAGGTACTTTGGACTTGACGAGGCCCTCCTTCTGGATCGATACCTTGGTTCTCAAACTGAGGGAAATACTTCTTGCTCCTGTGCTGCATCACACTTTCCTCTTCAAGGGAAAAACCGACGCAAACCAGAGAAGTAACAAGAAGAATTCCTAAGCGCGAGGGAAGGACTTTTGTTGCTGCAGCAGAAGAATTTCTGGCGCCGTTGCCTGGGAGGAAGATCAAGTCAATTACACATCCAAGTAGGTGTCGCAAACTCATCTCTTGCATTTACTTTGTTTGCCTGTTGCCTCTCGTTTTCCTCTCCCCCACTCCACCAATTTGCCTTTTTCGTTTGCCTTTTCGTTCGCCCTTTTTCTCGCCTGCTCTTTGTCTCTTGTGCGCTTGCTTGCTTGCTGAACTCACCATGAACGAAAACACCAAACTTTGTGACTTCTCGAATACTAATAATAATGATTTTATTAGTACTCCGATTGCTCCCGCCACTAGTGCGGAGTCATACGAACAATGCCGCTTTGCTGAATCTTGTTATGAAAGAGCAATTCTCCGGCCTTCCTAGTGAAGATGCCGCATCCCATCTCAATACCTTCATTGAGCTTTTTGATATGCAAAAGAAAAAAGATGTGGATAATGACGTGATTAAATTGAAGCTTGTTCCTTTCTCGTTGCGAGATCGCGCAAAAACTTGGTTTTCTTCTTTGCCCAAAAATAGTATCGATTCTTGGGATAAGTGCAAAGATGCTTATATATCCAAGTATTTTCCGCCGGCTAAGATCATCTCTCTCCGTAATGATATCATGAACTTCAAGCAACCTGATCATGAACATGTTGCACAAGCTTGGGAGAGAATGAAATTAATGATTAGAAATTGTCCCGCTCATGGCTTGAGACTTTGGATGATTATTCAAATCTTTTACGCTCGCTTGAATTTCGCTTCTAGAAATATCTTGGAATCTGCCTTAGGTGGAACGTTCATGGAAATCATGTTAGGGGAAGCCACAAAGCTCTTAGACAACATCATGACAAACTACTCTCAGTGGCACACTGAAAGGTCACCTACTAGTAAGAAGGTAGACGCTTTAGAAGAAATTAACTCGTTAAGTGCTAAGATGGACGAGTTAATGAATTTGGTTGCTAGTAGAAGTGCTCCTTTGGATCCTAATGATATGCCCTTGTCTTCTTTGATTGAGAGTAGCAACGCTAGCTTGGATGTTAACTTTGTTGGTAGGAATAACTTTGGCAACAACAATGCTTTTAGAGGAAACTATGTTCCTAGGCCTTTTCCTAGTAACTCCTCTAATAACTTTGGCAACTCCTACAACAATACTCATGGAAATTACAATAGATTACCCTCTGATCTAGAGAGTAATATCAAAGAGTTCATCAACTCTCAAAAGATTTTCAATGCGTCCATAGAGGAAAAACTACTCAAAATTGACGATTTGGCTAAGAGCGTTGATAGAATTTGATGTGATGTTGATGCTTTGAAAGTTAGATGTGCTCCTCCCAAAATCAGCATGGATGAAACTTTGAAAGCTATGCGTGTTTCCATGATTGAGACCCAAGAAAGAACCGCCCAAATTCGTGCTAGACATGAATGGCTTAAAAAGGCGTGTTCTCGTGATGAGAATCACGAAGATCTTAAAGTGCTTGGTGTGACTCCCATTGAATCTTTGTTTTCTTGTGTCAAACCTAATGATTATGGGGCTGGATATGAATCCACTTTGGTTGAAAAGCGCCCCAATGATTCAGAGTACATCTATCTTGATGCTAATAGCATTGAAAGTGGAGTAGAAGATGTTAAAACTTTGAGTAGTAATGAAATTACTATCGTGGATTTCAAGGAATTCAATTATGATAGTTGCTCCTTGATTGAATGCATTTCTTTGATGCAATCCATGTTGAAGTATCCACACGCTTATAGCTAAAACAAGGCCTTTACCGATCATATCGTCGAAGCTATGATAAAATCTCTTGAAGAGAAACTTGAATTGGAAATCTCTATCCCTAGAAAGCTTCATGATGAGTGGGAACCTACCATCAAAATCAAAATCAAAAACTATGAGTGCAATGCTTTGTGTGATTTGGGTGCTAGTGTTTCTGCGATTCCAAAGTCTTTATGTGATGTTCTGGGTTTTAATGAGATTGAAGAGTGTTCTCTTAATTTGCACCTTGCTGATTCTACTGTCAAGAAACCCATGGGAAGGATCAATGATGTTCTTATTATTGCAAATAGGAACTATGTACCCATGGATTTCATTGTGCTTGACATTGATTGCAATCCTACATGCCCCATTATTCTTGGTAGACCTTTCCTAAGGACTATCGGTGCTATCATCGATATGAAGGAAGGGAATATTGGATTTCAATTTCCTTGAAGGAAGGGCATGGAACACTTTCCTAGAAAGAAAATAAGATTGCCTTATGAATCCATGATGAGGGTCACTTATGGTTTGAGCACCAAAGACGACGATACGTGATTCTATCGCTTCTATGCCTAGCTAAGGGCGTTAAACAATAACACTTGTTGGGAGGCAACCCAATGAATTTATCTTTTTCTTTCTGTTTTGTTGCGTCTACACCATCACAATTCTGTTTTGATTGTGTTTTTTGTGTTTCTTTTTGTGCTTCTTTTTGTGTATGAGCCAAGCAAAACCTTTATGACTAGTCTTGGTAATGGTTGTTTGATCCTGCTGGAAAAAGACAGAAACTTTTCGCTCACGAGATGATTTTTCATTTTTATTCAGAAAGAGCTTTTGGGTTGATTCTTTTTGCTTCTGGTTGATATGCTTTTTTCCCAGGCCGTCGTAATTTTTCAGATTGTTTGAGGTACCATAAGTATACGAAGTATACATATTGCTCCAGACTGGTCTATTTTTGACAGATTCTGTTTTTGTTGAGTTGGTTGCTTGTTTTGATGAGACTATGGTTAGTATGGGGGGGGTACTAGCCATGGAAAATTAAAAATACAGTAGCCCATCATCAATATAGATAGAATTCAAGTTTTCTACAGTACCAAAAGAAGTGGTAGTTTGTCTTCTTGTACTAATGTTATCACAAGTTTCTATTTAAGTTTTGTATTGTGAAGTTTTCAAGTTTTGGGTGATGTTCTCATGGACAAAGAGATAAGGAGTGGAAATAGCTTAAGCTTGGGGATTCCCAAGGCATCCCAAGCCAAATTCAAGGACACCAAAAAGCCTAAGCTTGGGGATGCCCCGGGAAGGCATCCCCTCTTTCGTCTTCAATCCATCGGTAACATTACTTGGCGCTATATTTTTATTCACCACATGATATGTGTTTTTCTTTGAGCGTCTTGTATCGTAGGAGTCTTTTCCTTTTGTTGTGTCACAATCATCGTTGCTGCACACCTTTTTGAGAGAGAGAGACATGCACTCATCATGATTTTTGCTAGAATGCTCATAGTGCTTCACTTATATCTTTTGAGCTAGATACTTTTGCTCTTGTGCTTCACTTATATCTTTTAGAGCACGGCGGTGTGTGATTTGGCACTTGGCTTATGCTATGAAAGTAGTCCCGAATGTGATAGGTACCCAAATAGGATGCAAAAAAACCTCCATCTTCATGTCCATTGAGTGGAAAGAGAAGTTTCGTTTCCTCTCAATTAGTTTTGAGACGTGGATTCGGTAATATTGAGAGTTATGTTAGTAGGGTGTTGTGAATCTAGAAATACTTGTGTTGAAGTTAGTGATTCCCGTAGCATGCACGTATGGTGAACCGCTATGTTAGGAAGTCAGAGCATGATTGATCTATTGATTGTCATCCTTTGTGTTGAGGTCGGGATCGCGCGATGGTTTACACCTACCAACCCTTCCCCTCGGAGTATGCGTTTAGCACTTTGTTTCGATTAATTATAAAAACTTTTGCAATAAGTATGTGAGTTCTTCATGACTAATGTGAGCCCATGGTATAGATGCACTTTGACCTTCCACCATTACTAGCCTCTCTAGTGCCGTGCAATTCTCGCCGGTACACAAACTCACCAAATTCCTTCCTCAAAACAGCCACCATATCTACCTACTATGGCATTTTCATAGCCATTCCGAGATATATTGCCATGCAACTCCCACCGTTCCGTCTCATGACTTGTGCCGTCACTCTCATATTACCATTGCATGATCGTAAGATAGCTAGCGAGATGTTTCAACGTCATACGCCATGCCAGATCGTTGCACATCTCGGTACACTGTCGAAGGCATTTCCTATGGAGTCGTCATCACTGTGATCTTTGAGCTGTGAGTAAATAAAAGTGTGATGATCATCATTATTAGAGCATTGTCCCATGTGAGGAAATAAAAAAAGAGGCCAAAGAGCCCCAAAAAAAGAGAAAAAAAGAGAGGCCTAAGAGCCCAAATGAAAAAAAGAGAGAAAAAGAGAGAAGGGACAATGCTACTATCTTTTTCCACACTTGTGCTTCATGATAGCACCATGTTCTTCATCATTGAGAGCTTCTTGCTTTTTCACTACCATATGCTAGTGGGAGTCTTCATTATATAACTTTGCTTGTATATTCCAATGATGGGCTTGCTCAAAATTTCCCTAGGTCTTCATGAGCAAGCAAGTTGGATGCACACCCACTAGTTTTCCTTTTGAGCTTTCACATACTTATAGCTCTAGTGCATCTCTTGTATGGCAATCCCTACTCATTCACATTGATATCTATTAATGGGCATCTCCATAGCCTATTGATACGCCGAGTCAATGTGACCATCTCCTTCTTTTTGTCTCACAACCACCACCACACTCTATTCCACCTATAGTGCTATATCCATGGCTCGTGCTCATGTATTGCGAGTGCAAAAACAATTACTTGGCCAATACCGGGGTTGTGCATGATTTACTTTAGTTGTGTGAGGATGATGGAGCATAGCCATACTATATGATTTTGTAGGGATAACTTTCTTTGGCCTTGTTATTTTGAAAGTTCATGATTACCTTGCTAGTTTGCTTGAAGTATTATTGTTTTCATGTCAATAGCAAACTATTGTTTTGAATCTTACGGATCAGAACATTCATGTCACGTGAAAGAAGTTGCACAGGACAACTATGCTAGGTAGCATTCCACATCAAAAATTCATTCTTTATCACTTCCCTACTCGAGGACGAGCAGGAGTTAAGCTTGGGGATGCTTGATACGTCTCCAACATATCAATAATTTTTGATGGTTACATGCTATTATCTTGTGAAACTTTGGATGTTTTGCATGCCTTTTATATATTTTTTGGGACTAACTTATTAACTCAGTGCCAAGTGCGTGTTCCTGTTTTTTCCATGTTTTTGACCCCTTTCAGAGGAGATTTTGAAACGGAGTCCAAACGGAAGAAAATCTCCGGAAAGATTTGTTTTGGAACGGAAGAAGATCGGGGAGCTTGGGAGCCAAGGCAGGGGAGCCCCAGGTGCCCCACAAGCCCCCACCCCGCGGCCAGGGAGGAGGTCGCGCCATCCAGGCTTGTGGGCCCCCTGAGCGTCCCCTGACCTAGGGGTTGCGCCTATAAATTCCCTAAAAATCCCAAAACAATAAGGAGATCATCGCAATCACTTTTCTGCCGCCGCAAGCTTCTGTTTCCGCAAGATCCCATCCGGGGCACGTTCTGGTGCCCTGCCGGAGGGGAGATTCGGACACAGAGGACTTCTTCATCAACACCATGACCTCTATGATGATGCGTGAGTAGTTCACCATAGACCTACGGGTCCATAGCTAGTAACTAGATGGCTTCTTCTCTCTCTTGGATATTCAATACAAAGTTCTCCATGATCTTCATGGAGATCTATCCGATGTAATCTTATTTTGCGGTGTGTTTGTCGAGATCCGATGAATTGTGGATTTATGATCAGATTATCTATGAATCTTATTTGAGTTTCTTCTGATCTCTCTTATGCATGATTTCATATCCTTGTAATTCTGTTCGAGTTGTGGGTTTTGTCTGGCCAACTAGATCTATGATTCTTCCAATGGGAGAAGTGCTTGGTTTTGGGTTCATACCGTGCGGTGACCTCACCCAGTGACAGAAGGGGTAGCGAGGCACGCATCGTGTTGTTGCCATCAAGGGTAAAAAGATGGGGTTTTCATCATTGGTTTGAGATTATCGCTCTACATCATGTCATCTTGCTTAAGGCATTACTCTGTTTGTCATGAACTCAATACAATAGATGCATGCTGGATAGCGGTCGATGTGTGGAGTAATAGTAGTAGATGCAGAAAGCATTGGTCTACTTGTCTCGGACGTGATGCCTATATGTATGATCATTGCCTTAGATATCGTCATGACTTTGCGCGCTTCTATCAATTGCTCGACAGTAATTTGTTCACCCACCATGATATTTCCTATTATGAGAGAAGCCTCTAGTGAACACTATGGCCCCCAGGGTCTACTCCACACCATCTTTTTAGCCTTACACTTTTTACTTCGTTGCACTTTCCGCCGCCAGATCTCACTTTGCAAATAATCTTGAAGGGATTGACAACCCCTTTGAAGCTTTGGGTGCAAACTTGTTTGTGTTTGCGCAGGTACTTTGGACTTGACGAGGCCCTCCTTCTGGATCGATACCTTGGTTCTCAAACTGAGGGAAATACTTACTGCTCCTGTGCTGCATCACCCTTTCCTCCTCAAAGGAAAAACCGACGCAAACCAGAGAAGTAACAAGAAGAATTCCTAAGTGCCAGGGAAGGACTTTTGTTGCCACAACAATAATAACCATTTTATTATTGCCTCTAGGACATGTTTACAACAATCTCATGGTCATAGGAATGAATACTTGACACGGAGAAAACAATAGCAACAAAATGACACGATCATATGCTACGTTTATAGTTTGGGTCTTGTCCATCACATCATTCTCCCAATGACGTGATCCAGTCATCAAGTAACAACACTTGCATATGGTCAGAAAACATTAACCATCCTTGATCAACTGGCTAGTCAACTAGAGGCTTATTACGGACATAGTTTTTTCTATATATCCACACATGCATTTAAGTTTTTCATTAAATACAATTATAGCATGCATAATAAATGATTATCTTGAACCAGGAAATGTAATAATAACTATTTTATCATTGCCTCTAGGACATATTTCCAACAGAACCGCTCATTGTCGCTCCTCATCGCTGCTCCTTGATAACCCTCAAGTATAGCGGATCGCAACAGTTTTTGAGGGTAGAGTATTCAACCCAAATTTATTGATTCGACTCAAGGGGAAGCGAAAGAATATTCTCAAGTATTAGCAGCTGAGTTGTTAATTCAACCACACCTGAAAGATTAGTGTCTGCAAGCAAAGTATCAGTAGCGAAGTGGTATGATAGCAACGGTGCCAGAAAAAGGTTTGTTGACGACAGACTATTCCTAACTTGTTGTATCAATGGCGCCAGAAATAGTCTTGCAGCAGGTAACAGCAAAGTAGCAAGTAACAGCAGTAGTGACAGCAGCATCAAGTAACAGCGGTAGTGACAGCAGTAGCGGCAAAGTAACGTAGCAAGGACCAGTAGTAAAAGACTCGTAGGCAGTGAATCGGTGATGGATGATTATGCGGGATGTGATTCATCATGTAACAGTTATAACACGGTGAGATAAGTAACTATCTCCCGTTCGTCAATCTAATGTAGGCATGTATTCCGTATGTAGTCATACGTGCTTAGGGAAAAGAACTTGCATGACATCTATTGTCCATCCCTCCTGTGGCAGCGGGGTCCTAATGGTAACTATGAGATATTAAGGTTCTGCTTTTAATAAAGAACCGGACCAACGCATTAACACTTCGTGAATACATGAACTCCTCATACTATGATCATCTCCGGGAGTGGTTCCGGCTATTGTCACTCCGGGGTTGCCGGGTCATAACACATAGTAGGTGACTACAACTTGCAAGATAGGATCTAAAACACACATATATTGGCGACAACATAATAGCTTCAGATCTGAAATCATGGCACTCGGGCCCTAGTGACAAGCATTAAGCATGGCAAAGTAGTAGCAACATCAATTTCAGAACATAGTGGATACTAGGGATCAATCCCCGTCAAAACTAACTCGATTACATGATATATCTCATCCAACTCATCACCGTCGAGCAACCCTACGATGAGATTACTCACGAACGGTGAAGAGCATCATGGAATTGGCGATGGAGGAAGGTTGATGATGACGATGGCGACGATTTCCCCTCTCCGGAGCACAGAACAGACTACAGATCTGCCCTCCAAATGAAGAACAGGAGGTGGCGGCGCCTCCGTATCGTAAAACATGATGAATCCCAGTTCCATTCAAATCATGCAAGTTAGAGTCCAAAACAAGGGCAAAAGAGTTCGGAAAAGTAGATACGACGGAGACGTATCACTCCTTGTCGCCACCCTTGTCTTAGACTGCCGACGCAGAACCTCCATGCCGCCGCCCAATCATCGCCCTCGTCTCCGGCCTTGAGGTGACCCACCAGCCCCTGCTCCTTCCCCAACCTCCCCCTCTTCGTTCTTGCCGCCGACGCCAGCAGCAACATAGAGCTTAATTAGTATTAGGGTCATATTATTCATATGTCTGAGCTTAATTAGTATATGATTGTGCAAGTGTGTGCGTGTGGATTTGTTGTACCAGGATTTAAGCATTTTGTTAATGTTCATATTTAAGCTTATCTGAATCATTATGGGAATATTCAATAAATATGAAAATTAGCTTCTCATATTAGAAAACTAGAAGAAGAAATGTAGTGTATTTCAATGTAGTGAATTTTAAATGCGTTTCAATGTAGTGAATTTTAAATGTGTTTCATTTTAAGTGTATTTCATATTTAAGTGTACTTCAATGTAGTGGATGTATTGTTTCATATTTTGGTGAAAAATTATTAAATAGTTGTAAAAGTTTATTAAAGTTTGTTTTAATGTAGTGTATTTCAATGTAGTTGACGCTATTGCAATTAATCCTTTACCATCAAGCTTGACGAGACCTTTGATGTTTGTACGCTATATGCAATGATGACAAGTGTTTTTTCATAATTAAGCATGACTTATGTTTCTTTGCTTCAATGTGTAATTTCGGTTTTATACAATTCAACTAGTTCCTCCCCTGCCATGCAAGAAGGTATGTCTTGGAGAGGCTCGGGTTCGAAGACTACGAGAATATGGAGACAAGGAGAGCTAACCTGAGGACTAAACATGGTCACACATTTCTAGACTAAGTAATGAATACAGTTAATAACACAAAATTAGGATGCTCAAATTGACAAGATCTAGCCAAGGCATATGGATTTTAGGAGGATATGAAAATAACCTTCGATCTTTGTCCTGAAGATCATATTGAAGGTAATATCGACATTTGGATGGATGTCGATATGCTTCCACTTTTACCTCCATGTGAGTTTGTCAACCATATTTGTCAAGTAATTTGCATTCTATATTTAAAAATAGTTGGTGTTCATCCATACTACTCCTTTCTTCAAGTGAAACACGGAACATAATAGACACGACATACTACACCTATGGATCACATGTTACTTGGGAGGAGGAGGATGTTCTTATCACCTTTGTTATTGGTGTCATGTTTGGTAGGGACAACCTATGGATCACATGTATAATATGGGACCTGGCATAAATTATACTTCATACATGGCACTAATGCCTTGGTCGAGGGCTAATGACATTTGCATAAATATCTTGGTAAGAGCTGTTAATTAAGTACACTAGTATTGTGTAAATGGCGTTGATTACATTGCTAAGTAGGCTATTATTATGTTCTGTTGGAATTATGCCCTAGAGGCAATGATAAATAAGTTATTATTATAATTCCTGTATCAAGACAATCGTTTATTATCCATGCTATAATTGTATTGAATGAAGTCTTAGATACATGTGTGGATAGATAGACAAAACACTGTCCCTAGCAAGCCTCTAGTTGGCTAGCCAGTTGATCAAGGATAGTCAAGGTATTCTGACTATGTGCAAGGTGTTGTTGCTTAATAACTGGATCACATCATTGGGTGAATCGTGTGATGGACTAGACCCAAACTAATAAACGTAGCATGTTGATCGTGTCATTTTGTTGCTACTGTTTTCTACATGTCAAGTATTTATTACTATGACCATGAGATCATATAACTTACTAACACCGGAGGAATGCTTTGTGTGTATCAAACGTCGCAACGTAACTGGGTGACCATAAAGATGCTCTACAGGTATCTCCGAAGGTGTTCGTTAAGTTAGTATGGATCGAGACTGGGATTTGTCACTCCGTGTGACGGAGAGGTATCTCGGGGCCCACTCGGTAATACAACATCACACACAAGCCTTGCAAGCAATGTGACTTAGTGTAAGTTGCGGGATCTTGTATTACGGAACGAGTAAAGAGACTTGCCGGTAAACGAGATTGAAATAGGTATGCGGATACTAACGATCGAATCTCGGGCAAGTAACATACCGAAGGACAAAGGGAATGACATACGGGATTATATGAATCCTTGGCACTGAGGTTCAAACGATAAGATCTTCGTAGAATATGTAGGATCCAATATGGGCATCCAGGTCCCGCTATTGGATATTGACCGAGGAGTCTCTCGGGTCATGTCTACATAGTTCTCGAACCCGCAGGGTCTGCACACTTAAGGTTCGATGTTGCTTTATGCGTATTTGAATTATATGGTTGGTTACCGAATGTTGTTCGGAGTCCCGGATGAGATCACGGACGTCACGAGGGTTTTTGGAATGGTCCGGAAACGAAGATTGATATATAGGATGACCTCATTTGATTACCGGAAGGTTTTCGGAATTACCGGGAATGTACCGGGAATGACGAATGGGTTCCGGGAGTTCACCAGGGGGGGCAACCCACCCCGAGGAAGCCCATAGGCCTTGAGGGTGGTGCACCAGCCCTTAGAGGGCTGGTGGGACAGCCCAAAAGGGGCCTATGCGCATTGGGAATAAAATCAAGGAGAAAGAGAAAAAAAAAGGGGAGGTGGGAAGGAAAGGAAGGACTCCCACCCACCAAACCAAGTCCAACTCGGTTTGGGGGGGAGACCTTCCCCCCTTGGCTCGGCCGACCCCTTGGGAGTCCTTGGACCCCAAGGCAAGGCTCCCCCCTCCTCCTCCTATATATAGTGGGGTTTTAGGGCTGATTTGAGACAACTTTTGCCACGGCAGCCCGACCACATATCTCCACGGTTTTACCTCTAGATCGCGTTTCTGCGGAGCTCGGGCGGAGCCCTGCTGAGACGAGATCATCACCAACCTCCGGAGCGCCGTCACGCTACCGGAGAACTCTTCTACCTCTCCGTCTCTCTTGCTGGATCAAGAAGGCCGAGATCATCGTCGAGCTGTACGTGTGCTGAACGCGGAGGTGCCGTCCGTTCGGCACTAGATCGTGGGACTGATCGCGGGATAGTTCGCGGGGTGGATCGAGGGACGTGAGGACGTTCCACTACATCAACCGCGTTCACTAACGCTTCTGCTGTACGGTCTACAAGGGTGCGTAGATCACACATCCCCTCTCGTTGATGGACATCACCATGATAGGTCTTCGTGCGCGTAGGAAATTTTTTGTTTCCCATGCGACGTTCCCCAACACTACATAGTTCTCGAACCCGCATGGTCTGCACACTTAAGGTTCGGCATTGTTTTATGCGTATTTGAGTTATATGGTTGGTTACCGAATGTTGTTCTGAGTCCCGGATGAGATCACGGACGTCACGAGGGTTTCCGAAATGGTCCGGAAACAAAGATTGATATATAGGATGACCTCATTTGATTACCGGAAAGTTTTCGGCATTACCGGGAATGTACCGGGAGTGACAAATGGGTTCCGGATGTTCACCGGGGGGGGGCAGCCCACCCGGGGGAAGCCCATAGGCCTTAGGGGTGCCGCACCAACCCTTTTTGGGCTGGTGGGAAAGCCCAAGAGGGCCCTTGCGCAGGAGATAAAGAAAATCAAAGAGAAAAGGAAAAAAAAGTGGGAAGTGGGAAGGAAGGGAAGGACTCCACCTTCCAATCCTAGTTGGACTAGGATTGGAGGAGGATTCCTCCTCCCCCCCTTCGGCCGACCCCTTGGGGCTCTCTTGAGCCTCAAGGCAGGTCCCTCCCCCTCCCTCCTATATATACTGAGGTATTAGGGCTGATTTGAGACAACTTTGCCACGGCAGCCCGAGCACATACCTCCACGGTTTTTCCTCTAATCTTATTTCTGCGGAGCTCGGGAGCAGCCCTGATGAGATAGATCATCACCAACCTCCCGAGTGCCGTTACGCTGACGGAGAACTTATCTACCTCTCCGTCTCTCTTGCTGGATCAAGAAGGCGGAGATCATCGTCGAGTTGTACGTGTGCTGATCGCGGAGGTGCCGTCCGTTCGGCACTAGATCGGAGCGGATCGTGGGACGGATCGTGGGACGGTTCGTGGGACGGTTCGGAGGGCGGATCGAGGGACATGAGGACGTTCCACTACATCAACCGCGTTTCTTAACGCTTCCTGCTGTGCGATCTACAAGGGTACGTAGACCCAAATCCCCTCTCGTAGATGGACATCACCATGATAGGTCTTCGTGCGCGTAGGAAAATTTTTGTTTCCCATGCGACGTTCCCCAACATGTTCTTCAACAGAAACTGTCAAATGATGTTGTGCCTCCTTTGATGCATGGCAAAGGTCATATGACAATTAAAAGCCCTATAAGAGTTCAGTTCGATTTTCCATACTCAACTGAGCGCAAATCACAAGGAAGGCTTCACAATGAAGCATGAAGAGAAATAAAGAAGGAACGCAAGCCACAAGTTAGAGACCGTTGGATCTCTCTGCTTCATCATGGAGACATAAGTGTTATTCTATTTTATGACATTTTACCTAGGAGAGAGGACTAGGTCCTATAAGATAGAAGTTTTTCTGGTTCATATTAACTTAGCATGACCGATTAGGATGATGACTATTAGATGTTTTTTTTCTGTTTTATGAGATTTTAACTTGGTATGATTAAAATGATGATGAGTTGTTAGATGAGTAAGATGATGATGAGCTATATGTCATAATATTTGGTTAAAGTGGATGCATGCAAGTGATCGATATATGAAACCCCTAAAACCCTGCTTTCAAGAAAAAAACCTAGCGTCTGCTTACGCGTGGCTAGGCATGGATGGATCCCGCATTCGCCACCCGCGCACGCCATGGATGCAGCTCCGCCTCGCTGACGCATGGTGGATGTAGCAACAAATATGTCGATAGTAGCAAAATCAACGGATAACTGCAGCAAAACCATCACACCGTCGTCACCGGTCTCAGCTTCGGCGTGATTGATGTAGCAAAAAAAATTGTCTATGGTAGCAAAATAAAAGAACAGGTGCAGGAAAACATCTGGCCACTTATAGCAAAACAATGGTTGTAGCAAAACTGTCCGCTTGTTCTAGCTTTTTTCGTTGCCGGTTCTAGCAAAAACCAACAAAGGTTGCAACAAAAATCATCGTCCCCACCGTGATGGGTCGCAACTCCGTTGTGAATGGATGTAGCAAAAAGTTAACCGGACGTAGAAAAAAACCATAATGCTTGCAACAACAAAATTCGTCACCGTCGTCGCCCCGTTCGTAGCCTGGATCTTCCATGGCTATGGGGGCCATGGAGGCATCCAGTTGTCGACGGACAAGGCGATGAGCACACTCCTACTGTGGGCGGTCATGGAGAGGGGTACATCTGGCACATGCGGTCCACACACGACACAAACAAGGCCTATTAGGCGACGATGGCGGCGACAACCAGCTACCGGCGTCCATGATGACGAGAACCACCTCCTGGCTTTAGGTGGAACGGAGAGAAAGATACAATAGAATATGGATGGAGATAAGAAAGAAAGAGATAAGGACATAGGTCACAAACGGTGTGTGGACCTCCAACTGCCACGCGTGGGAGATGAGGCTAATTAAGGCTTTAATTAGCCAATAGATTGAACGACCCGCACGTGACTGATGGAAGAATCGGCTGGCACGCCCGGTATAAACATTTACCTTATGTAAACTTCGTGTGTCCATACAGCAGATCCCTACATTGTAGCAAAATTCGTGTCAACATATTGCAAATCCCAAAAGTAGGTACGCTATTGTAGTGACATGAAGGGAAGGAAAAATAGGCGGACGGTGGTACGTGCATACGAACATGTTTTGCAATGGTTAAAAAGAGCGAGCGAACGAAAATGCGTTGAGCAGATGAAAAAATTTGAGAGATAGACGAATAGATAGTCCTCCTTTATTATATTGATAGAGATAATATTCCGACTTCAACCTTTTCGTAGAAGAGGTATCCGTCCGATTATTACAAAATGTAGCCAACACTATAAAAACAAACCACCACAGACATAATACATCACATAAGAACTAGTTCCAACTTATTAACCAATCCCAAAAATAAGAGACCATCCTTGGGGCAGGAAGACAAACATAGCCATCGCCTTTATAGTGCGAAAACATTATTGAACGTTCCTAAATCTCGTCACTCCGTAGTAAAAGCGTCAATTGTCGGAGCCTATAAGTGTCTCCGAATAAGACCTGCGGAAAAGTTTTAGGTCGGCAATTATCAAACACAACATCATTCCTTGAGATCATATTGCACAAGAAAACATCGAAGCCCGAGATAACAAATTTAAAGATGAATTTAGACTTGCTTACCTAGACCATTGAGGCCAAAACTATCTAGGGTAGATAGGTCGATATCTGGATTCCACTCGATCGTTAAGATTTTCTCCTGTGGCACGCCATGGTCTAAAAGGACTCCAGTGATTACCTGTAATGCAGAGGGCGTCATCAGTATCATCTTTGCATTGATTTTGCTTGAAGATCATCCAAATTTAGGACAAGTAGCATAATGTATGTACTTGCAAAAACGATGAGGTGCACCTGATTTAGGTATCAGGAGAACATGCTAATACTACCAAATTCATCTAATTGGGGAGGTGCAATAAATCTTGATATAGACTCTGAACTGAAGCGAGAGCAATAAAGATGAACTGGAGCGAGAGCAATAAATAAAGTGTATTAATTCATGCATAATTTCGTGCAGTTGTAGCTAGTGTGACTCACAAGTAGTACGCACAAATTTTCATAATTTGATGCAGTATTAGTGTAGTAGTGTGACACAAGTAGTAAACAGAATTTTTCATAGGCTCAACACGCAAAGCAAAAAGGTAAGGTTATGCAAAAAAAAAAAAGAATCCTAAGACAACAAATATGTGCACCTCTTTCAGTATAAGCGGTCCAACAATTACGGCTCCGGTAGAAAGTGGATTTCCTATTATCCCATTGAGTGTGTGTTCCAAGAAAGGTTCCTGCATTCAAAAGTAATGTCATTTACAAGGATGTATGTAGCTGCAGCGAACCTGTAATTTACAAGAGAAAACAAAACGATGGTGGATTATTTCTTGTATTACCTGAATATGTTCTTTTTTGAGCGTGAGCGGTACTACTTTAACTCCAGTTTCCTCCCACTTCTTGAACCTCTCCTGTCATGCAAAAAGTTATACATGTTTTGTTACGAGCTGAAGGCTTGTCTAGTGAATATATATATATGCTTAGATTTACACGCAGCAGATATAAATATATATAGGGCGAAATTCTCCCATGGATAACCTGGTATGGCATGGATTGCATATCTTTGGCAGCGTAATAAAGCCTGACATCGGCTCTTTGAGAGGCAGAAAAACCAGACTCGATAAGTGCACGAATCGGACTGCATTAAGAAGTAGACAAGATTAATTTGGGCATGATCCCAATCAATCAAATCAATCAAAGAAGGAAAAGAGGTAAATATGAGACCTCACCTGATCCCCTCTGCAGCGGCGAACAGGAGCACGGTCTCCGTGTCCTCGGGCGGATTTATGTTCTGGATGGCGAACCCCGTCCCCTTGACGGGCCCGATCTCCACAACATCCCCGACGTGGAGCTTGCACAGCAGCTCCGAGGTGGTGTGTGGCACGGACCTGACGAGCAAGTCGAACTGGAGCCCCGAATGAGGCGGCGAGGAGATGCACATGAAGGCCGGAGGGGGCCCTCCCAGGAGCGAGGGGATGCGGGTCAGGACGTACTGCCCTGGGGTGGTGTACGTGGCCACGAGGTCCGGGGCACCCGAGAGATCAAGGGTGATAAGGAAGATGGATTGGTCTTGGGTGGCGGGAGTGATGGCGGAGATAGGCACAGATGTCCAGGAGTCCCTTCGGAGGGCTCCATTCTGCTGCTGCTTTTGGACGACGCCATTCTGCTGCTGCGGCTGCTGCTGCTGCTGGGTTGTGAGGACAGCGCAGGCCGTGGTCAAGGAGCGGGGGCGGCGACGGAGGAAGGGGATCATCGGGAGCGGAGAGGCGGAGGCGGCGCAGCTGGGAGGCGGCCTCAGGAGCATGCAGGTGGCGGAGGCCATTGCGGGTGGACGGTGGGAGGCGGGAGAGTGATCAACCGATTGATGGATGGAGGAGAATGGTGAGTTGGTGGTGGTGGCAACCACGCCCGGGCTGCCTGCCAATTTATACTTGCGCTACTTAGCAAGCAAGCTGTAGTGATATGTGCTCAAGTTCCTTTCACAAATGGCTTGGGTGGGTGCGTTTTCCTCACATGCATGCTGTGCACTTGGACAGCAAGGTACACAGGCCCACGAACCTCAAGACAAACATACGTGATAAGTTTTTCCAAACCGGTAGGCGACCGAGCCGCATGGAAAACGCGAACACGTACGGCATTGGTCCCTCGATCATGGCCGGGTTCATGCATGCATGCCCGATACTCATCACCGTACTAGTTACTGTTCATGTCATGTGAGTCCATCAACGGACAGTACGTAGCAATAAACGTGCTCATGAGGGAGTACAATAATTGAATGCACCGCGCCACATGCTATGTGAATCACAGTTACTGAAACAAACCGACGTATACAACACCAGTACTCGGGTCAGCTGATCCAAATCCATTAGTGACGCACCGCTACATTCAGTGACGTAGTGGAAAAATCTTATAGGTAAAATGTTATTAGTGAAGCACCGCTACATTCAGTGGCGTGGTGGAATTCATGTGCGCCACCGCTATATATTTACTAGTGGCGTACAACTGAAATTGTGCGTCACCGGTGTACATGTTCTGGTGTGCCTGCAGTGCGAACCACGATATTTGTGCGCCACTCGCAATAAACTGGTGGCACACAAATATAGTGATGCGCCATTGATATAATATACACAGAGCTAGTAAATCGGTCAACAAATCCAAATCCATTACGTACATGAGCTCATGCTAGTGCACAAGAGGAGGTCGCATGGCAGCTTGAGATTGGTGCTGCCACCTGTCTCCGGTGTTTCGTTGTGCCGAAGTCAGCCACCACTAGTAGAAAACATGGCTTTGGTTCGGGTCTCGCCAGCCCATTAGTCCCGGTTCTTCATGAACCGGGATCCATGGGGGCATTAGACCCGGTTCATGAGCCCAGGGGGCCGATCGGGGCCTCGTGGGCATTGGTCCCGGTTCGTCTGGACCCATTTGTCCCGGTTCTAGGCACGAACCGGGACCAATGGGCCACGCTCCTGGCCCACATCCATCGGTACCGGTTCGTGCCTTGAACCGTTATAGAAGGGGGGGCTTTAGCCCGGTTTATGCCACGAACCGGGACAAATAATATGCCTATATATATACCCATCGCCATGGCAGATCACTCTGTTTTTGTGGCCGGCGAGGGGAGGACATTTGGGTGCTCTAGCTCACCTCCTATGCACATGAGGTCTTCGATGAAATGCCCGAGCCACACTAGTTAAGCTTTCTCCTCTCGAAGCTCGACCTCGGAGCTCCATTTTTCCCGAGATTTGTCTAGATTTAGCGGTCCGTCACGCCCCGTCCCCGTTTTCACCGCTGGGGCACGTCCATGTGTACGTCCGCAATGTCGTCTGCAAGCTCTTCCGCAGACAGTGAGGTAAGTCGATTTGGATTTTCGGTTGACATTGGATTTGGGGATTTGTCATCTAGGGTTTCACGGGATGGGCCGTAATATGCGCCTTTCTGGCTCGTAGGTGGATGGTTGCGGGATTGTGCAGTTCTAATCCGAGTTTTTCATTCCCAATCCAAGTTTCTACGGCCTTGAGGAGCGCTCGAATCACCGTTGCCCGGGGGATGAGCTAATTCCTGCTCGTCGTGTTTCTTGGGATGGAGCAAGCACGGGAAGAAGATTTTTGGATTGTCCATTCGATGTAATTCCTCAAAACATCATTTGGTACTCTGTTTTCATCGATTTATTGCAAAGTTATGAATTTCACCTAATTATGTGAACTCTGATTTAACAGCTTTCTGATGAGTGTGATTGGG
Organism: Hordeum vulgare subsp. vulgare; assembly: GCF_904849725.1. Classification (NCBI taxonomy): domain Eukaryota; kingdom Viridiplantae; phylum Streptophyta; class Magnoliopsida; order Poales; family Poaceae; genus Hordeum; species Hordeum vulgare. Next base: position 660,858,308 of record NC_058519.1, on the reverse strand, counting down.
TTGTTTGGATTGACCCCCCTCTCACTGAGCTAGTGGGGCAAACTTTTGAGGAGCTCCATGGTGGCCTTGAACGTAGTTGGATCAAAGCTAGTAGGATCGAGAAGAAGGTTATGGATCTGAACAATGAAAACAAGAAAATGCAATTGAACTTGAAGAAAAGGAATGAGCTCATGGAAACAATGGGTTTTTTCTTTGTTCTTGGCATCAGCATTGTGGCTAGTTTAGTTTCTATTTCGTCTATGCAAGCCAATTAAGTGGCAGTGTGTGTGTTATGTTTCTGCTAGTGTGTTGTGCCCTAGATGTAATTCTATCATTTGTGCACTGTTGTGAACTTGAGCAAATGTAATGTTGTGCCCTAGATGTAATGGATATCATGTGTTCTGTTAAAATTGTCACCAATGCCTGGTAGTTCAAAACAGAATGACAGCAAGCGGTGCAATTTTGAGCACCTAGCAAGATATTTAGGGGCAAAAGTGAGAAATCATATGATTCCACAACACACTCCAGCATTAAACAGAATAGATTCCACAACATGATCAATTCAGCTAACATTAAACAGCATTTCACACTCCAGCATTAAACAGCAGTTCACACTACAGCATTAAACAACAGTTCACACTCCAGCATTACAAACCAACAGTTGTTTGACAACATCTAACATTAAACAGAATATATCCACAACATGATCAATTCAGTTTGCCCATCTTGCTCCTTGTGTTGGCTGCAGGATTAGCAGTCTTGCTCCTTGTGTTTACAGTTGATTGCATGCCGCCTTTCGCCTTCTTCTGTGGTGAACCCCACTTTGTACCTCTTGTAGTTGGTCTTTTGGAATTCTTCTTTGGGCTGAGAAACATGAACACAATCAAGATCAGTGAGCAAAAATAGATACATAATTAATGCATGTACATGCAGTACAATATATTGCATACCTAGCAAGATCAGTATCAACAGCCTTAGAGGAAGTAGCAGCAGGAGAGCTAGTAGCAGGTGCAGGATAGCCATGAGCAGCAGGAGAGCTAGTAGCAGGTAGAGGAGAACTAGCAGCAGCAGGAGAGCCAAGAGCAGCAGGAGCTTCAGTATGGACAGTTGCTTGAGCAGATTTTGGAGCAGGATCAACACCCCAATGCTCATCTTATCCAAAAGCAGGATCAATGGACTCTTTACAGTGGGTCCCACGGTGTCCTAGTCTTCCACAACGAGAGCACTTCTTTCTCCTGCCTCCTAGGCCTTTTCCTTCAGATTGTGCCCTTAGAACAAGTACAATAGGAAGACGTAGGCGGGCTGTAAGACTTAAAATAATATATTTGTGATGAGTTGGAAGAAAGAGAAGAGGAGAGAGAAGAGAAGCGGGCTACAAACTAACAGTCGGTTGTAACACGTGCTCCTAGACACTTTGTGAGAGAGGATGGTGGGCCTTGTATCAATAAAATAGTACTCATTTACATCTACTTATTGTACTTGCGGGCTATAAGATTGGCTATAGACGACGTGTCAACATCATATAGCCAGCAGCTGGCTGTACTATTAACCATGCTCTTATGCTAGTCTTCCTTGGTCTGTCAGGAGGTCTGTGTTGCACAGGTGCAGAGATTTTAAACCCAGGGTCAACAATGTCCCACTGCTGTTTTCCCTCCTTTGTAACAGGCGAGTTTCCGTATGAAACCGTGATACTTCGAAACAGATTGTCCGTTTTGTACACGAAGTGCATCCAGTTTTTGTCGTAACCCTCTCAACTTTCTCGCACATGCTATGTGGGTGAAATGATGATATCATGCCAACTTGGAACCTTTTCAGAGTTCATTTCAAATGCTTTTCAATATCATGGTCTTATAGCTCAAAATAATCAGTAAATGCATGAAAAATAACAAATGAAGTCAGAAAGCGTTGTAAATTGATGATGTGGCTTTGAATGGTGCATTTTAAACACAGAAAAACTATGGTGTTCAAATAAGTTCAAAAAATGAAATCCCTTTGTAACATACTATTTCCGTATGAAACCCTCATACTTCGAAACAGATTGTCCGTTTTGTACATGAAGTGCATCCAGTTTTTGTCGTAACCCTCTCTACTTTCTCGCACATGCTATGTGGGTGAAATGATGATACCATGCCAACTTGGAACCTTTTCAGAGTTCATTTCAAATGTTTTTCAATTTCATGGTCTTATAGCCCAAAATAATCAGTAAATGCATGAAAAATAACAAATGAAGTCAGAAAGGGTTGTAAATTAATGATGTGGTTTTGAATGGTGCATTTTGAACACAGAAAAACTATGGAGTTCAAATAAGTTCAAAAAAATGAAATCCCTTTGTAAGAGACGAGTTTCCTTATGAAATCCTGATACTTTGATGATGTTACTTAGCTTCAAGCCTTGAGGAAATAGTGTAGACTACACGGAGCTATGTGTAGTTTTTGTCCGAAACCCTGATAGCTCTTTGCAGTCTACACCACTTCCTCAAGGCTTGAAGCTAAGCAACGTGCAGGTGAGCACTGCGCCTCTCCCTTCATCGTCTCTACACTCAGGGCTTATAAACCGTTGCAGAAAGAATCAACTAAAAAACAGCTGCAGAAAGAATCAACTAAAAAACTCTTTTACCGGCTCATGCCATGAACCGGTACTAAAAGGTGCTCGTGGGGCCTCAGCCTTAGAACATGTACCAAATAAAATGCCTTTGTAACAGCCTTAGAACGGGTGCTAAAGGAATCAACTAAAAAGCTTTTATAAACCTCTAGTATTATTGAAACTAAAATTATATAGAATTTATGCAACTAAAATTATCAAAACTGGAAACAAATAAAAAATAATGCCACCTACAGGCCCACCACGGCGTGCATACGACTAGAAACCCATTACTAGGGCCAGGATACAGGCCCGCAGTAGGCCCAATAGGCCCACAAGCACACAGAGCAATTTTAGGCCCATAAGCCTGCAGTAGAGAGGAGTTCGAAGTGGTTGGTTCGGCAGGGCTTATAAACCACTCCGAGCCCCTCTCGGCTAGCGAGGTGGGACTAAACATAGCACCTCACCGCGCCAGCACATGACCTTTGGTCCCGGTTGGTGCCACCAACCGGGACTAAAGGGGTGCATTGGTACCGGTTAGTGGCATCAACCGGGACCAATGTCCCTCTTTTGTCCCGGTTTGTGCCACCAACCGGGACCAAAGGTCTGTGTTTCCCACCCTTTGGGCTGCTGAAAAGAGGCCTTTGGTCCCGGTTGGTGGCACCAACCGGGACTAAAGCCTATGCTATATAAGCCAGTACTTGGGAAATTTTCAGATTTCCATCGTAGTTGCCCCCCACCCGAGGACACCGCGAGCTCATCCACGGCGCCGCCAGGCTGCCCCGTCGCCCGTCGCTGTCGCCCTCCGCCCCCCGAGCCCACGCCGTCGCCCTCCGCCGTCCCCGAGCCGTCGCCCTCCGCCGCCCCCCCCCCCCCCCCGCCGCCGTCGCCGTCGCCGATGTGAGCCGCCGCCGCCACGGCCTTGTTCATTTTTTTCATAGAATTTGTATTATTTTTTTGTTCATTGCATTTTTTTCATATATATAATGTATATATGTATGTGGTAGCTATATGATGAATGGATGTGGCTATGTATGTATGAATATAATGTTCATAGCATTTTTTTGTTTATATATGTTTTTTTCATATATGTATTAATTTTTTATTTAGGTTAGTAGATATCTATTTTAGGTTAGTGCTTAGTAGTTGAACTAGTTGATTTAATAAAACTACTTTATTAAATTTTACTATATATAGAAGTAGTTTATTTTTAGTAAGAACTACTTTATTTTATTTATTTATAGTAAGGGCTTAGTAGTTGAACTAGTTGATTTAGTAAAACTACTTTATTAAATTTTACTATATATAGAAGTAGTTTATTTTTAGTAAGAACTACTTTATTTTATTTATTTATAGTAAGTGCTTAGTAGTTGAACTAGTTGATTTAATAAAACTACTTTATTTTACTATATATAGAAGTAGTTTATTTTTAGCAAGAAAATTAATAGAACTAGTTTATTTTTTAGTTCATTTTACGATGCCTATCCCGCATCCTCGTCGTCGACTTAGCGGAGGACACCTGCTTGATCAGAGGGATCATGTCCGGGACTGGGCTCCGCCCGGCTGGTATTGGAAGGTGCTACCTTCGGGAGGGCGTAGGTTGGTGAGGAGCCAGCCCGTTGTTGACCCGATCCTTGTTTGGTGGCGGTCGCGTCGGCCGGTGACGGTGCCGAGGCTTCCGGACACCGCAAAGGTGATACGTCACCGTGTCAGCGAGGAGGACGAGCACGTCCGTCGCTACATGGTTGCGTTGGAGGGAACGTTCGACCATACCTGGTAGGTTCTTCAGGGATCTCACTGGAGCTATGATCCTGTAATGGTTCCTTCTCTTTGGGTGTCCACCGCCCGCGACGATACCCGTCGGGCGCTACGGTTCTAGCTGTATTAGTGACGCTATATGTATGATAGTATTCAAGGAGTATTAGTGATAATATTCGACGATGTACGGACACAAGAGATGATGTAGTTTTGCTTATAATTGAATACATGCTAATTTGAATACTACTTTATTTTACGATTTGGTTTTGCTTATTGGTCCTACCTAATACTGATGGTCATGTGCTAAGAACAGTTAAGTAGGGTTGGTTCGATGACTATGAGGATGATGATCGTATGACTTGTTATTAATAACGAGTAGAAGTTGTATGATGATGATTAATTAGTAGGACTTGTTATTATATATGATGATGCATGATGCGAGCATGAAGATTTATTATATATCAGCGGGTGAAATGAACATGGATTGGATTATTGAAGTGAAGGCAACATGCATGTGGTGCATGTCGAAAGTAGTACAATCCAAACTTGATCAAGTTAGGATTAGTATTACTTTCGACATGCACCACATGTTGCCTTCACTTCAATCTAAGCCGTGTTAACGTTAGGCATAGCAGTAACGTTGATAAACCAAGCATGAAGATATATAAGAAAGGACACTTTTCTCTATTAGCTAGCTAATAACAACCTAAATTAACCCCTAAACCAGCCCCTTTCAAAAAAAAAACCCTCAGCTCCAGCCAGGTGCTGACGCGTGGATGCCTTTTGGTCCCGGTTGGTGTCACCAACCGAGACTAAAGGCCCCCCTGTCTGGCCTGGCCGCAGCGGCCACGTGGAGGCCCATCTGTCCCGGTTCGTGTAAGAACCGGGACTAAAGGCCAAGGGCATTAGTAACGACCTTTTTGTCCCGGTTCCAAAACCGAGACAGAAGGTCCTTACGAACCGGGACAAAATGCCATTTTTCTACTAGTGCACCTCGCCCAGCACGTCGACTCCGCCACCATCCTCGACAGCTCCGGCCAACACCCCGCTAGTGTGCTGACTCGCCCAACACGTGAACACCGTGAGGCGCGCGTGAACACTGTCACCAAGCACGCTTGCTAGCACGTTGACCACAACCGCCATCCTCGACAACTCCGACCAATGTTGTGACAACATGCTGCCTCCTACTCTTCACGTGCGCGTGAACACCGTCACCAAGCGCGCTTCCACCGACATGAGGCCGACAACCTCCGTCCTTGATGTGCCGGCCATGAAGGTCCAATGAGGGGTGTTCGAAGTTTCTGGATTAGAGGGAAAGTTGACCCTATGCTATATTGGCCCATTTCTTATCATTGAGAGATGTGGCCCAGTAGCATATCGCTTGGTGCTACCTCCCAGGTTATCCACTGTCCATAATGTTTTTCATGTCTCTCAAATCAAGAAATGTCTGAGAGTGCCGAACCAAGCAGTGGATGCCGTGGAAATTCCACTAGAACCAAATGGAAAAGTAAGGTGAGGTTAGCACGGCAATGCCCGTCGGTTATGGACTAGGGTTTTGAGATGAGGGAAAGGTGCGCGCTGGTGGTATCGTCGGCTAACAAGGAGAAGGCGATTTACCCAAGTTCAGGCCCCTGAAGGGAAAGACCCTACTCCTGCTTGTCTGATCTGGTATTGAAGCGATATTTGCTGCTTTCGAAAGTGCCCTTCTGCTCCCGAGCTTTGAGCTCCGTGAACAGTAAAAAATTATAAAAAAAATCAACCTAGGGTGTCGTCAATTTCTTCCGACCAATCATCCCGTAAGAAAGAAAGACAAGCATTTCAACGATGACAAGTAAGAATATTTGTTCTTTTAAAAAGAAGATAAGAACAAGAGGCTCACCACGGTGGTGCTCGCGACGAGATCGGCGCGGGCGATCGACTAGGTGAGGACGGGCACGGGACATCACCCAACATATGTGCAGACTCTAAAAAGTTAATTTAAGATCAAATTTTGCATATAAATCAAAATAACTCCCACATGCACTCTTACACTAAAACCCACAAACCACTCTGCTTCTAGAGCATTTGAAATGAGCTCAACTAGCAGTGAGAGATGAAAGGATGAAGTAGCTAACCTTTTAGAACACTTGTGTAATTGGTGCTTGGAGAGGAGAAAACTTAAGTAGTGTGACTCAGACATTTCATCCAACACCTCATGTGCATGAAATAGAAGGATGACAAGAGCATGTCATGCACAACTCAACAGCCAAAAACAGAGAAGAGGGTGGACAGGGGCAATGGTATATATAGGCAAAACTTTAGTCCCGGTTTCTGTCTAAAACCGAGACTAATAGCCTACCATTTAGTCCAGGTTTTTGCCCTGAACTGGAACTAATGCCCCGCGGTACGCCACGTGGCAGTCGCTGGATCTTTAGCTCCGGTTTTTGCTCTGAACCGGGACTAATGAGATGAATCGAGCCGGGACTAATGCCCCGACAAACTGAATCGGGACCAATGCCTTACATTGGTCCTTATTTTACTTTGACCCGGGACTAATGTGGTTTTGTGCTCCGACCGAAAGCGTTTTTTTCTACTAGTGGATCGGGTACACATAGAACAGAGAAGCGTGTTTCCATTTGTAAAGAGCAACCATTAGATACCACGAAGTACTAAGCAAGCTACGTTCGCGCCTAGGATGAGTGTATGGTCACTAGTACACGGATTTGTCAGCTAAACATCCCGGCCGTCAAACTGACTTCAAATTGCCATCTTTTTTTCATATTTTTTTACATTTTGGAGATTGGAAGTTAAGTTTTCTTTTTCAGCTACTATCAGCAGAACACCGTCGGCATTTTGCAGTAGTACAATACACGGTACGAGGCAGTTGCAGCTAGCATCTCACTATCGGTTCAAAAGGCACATACCAGGTCAAATTCAGTTCTAACTTTTTGTTTGTCTTTGGGCGCGCCAAATTAAATGCCAGTTGTACCAAGATTGGAATGCAACACTTGGAACAGGTGTGGGATGGGATGTCTACCGGAGTAACAAAAAGGCACCGATCAGGGTTTTTTTTTGTAGGGGAAAGCAAAGCTTTATCTTTACCTAACCTAATAATAAAGAGGCTATCCCTTCCGGAAAATCCATCAAGGTGATTTTACAAAAAAACCCTTACTGTTTATGACATTAAACTCGTAGTATATATTAAATAATTTTTTAAATACTCATATCTTTTAAACCGTAACTTCAAATTTAACATATTATACATGGAATTTGATTAGAAAAATATGTAGAATTTAAATATGATATTATTTTATCTTTTAAATGTTTAATAAAAATACTATCTAGGGTGCAATCTTAATAAATAAGTTTCGTCTTTCTTTCATACTGGTACTCATCCGGGTTGGGGATGAACACGTGGTTGGGGATGAACACGTCAACAAAATCAGGATTAGAGATGAAACTGAAGGTCACTTGACTGATTCTTTGTACGTATTAAATCTACATGCAAGCCGTGTTAAAATAGAAGACCCGTGAAATTTTGAACTGCATTTTTGTAGGATAAGACCATCTTTATTTGTATCGTAACTATAAATTCTCAAATTATAGACATTTTTTATAAATTAAGAGCGTGTGTCGTGTGGTATTTCTTTCTCCCGTTGCAACGCATGAGCTCTTTTGCTAGTTGATTATAATCCACATAGGATGCAACACGAGACAAATGGCCTGGGCCACTGAAGTTGTGAATTCTGAAGCAACTTGGGTTTCTTTCATAACATGCTGTGCACTTGGCCCAGGTGACCAAAAAAAAGAAAACGTTTTACTTGCGGCGTCGGGACAGCAAGGTACAGAGGCCCACGAACCTCAAGACAAACATACGGGATAATAAGTTTTTCCAAACTTATTATCATGGAAAAGGCGAACACGTATGCCGGGGCTCTGACAAACGGCATTTGATCATGGCCGGGTTCATGCATGCCCGATACTCATCAGCTTACTGGTTACTCCCTCCGTTCCTAAATATAAGTTTTTTTTAGACATTTCAACAGGGGGCCACATACGGAGCAAAATGAGTGAACCTACACACTAAAATATGTCTATATACATCCGTATATAGTTTCCTATTAAAATGTCTAAAAAGACTTATATTTAGGAACGAGGGAGTACTGTTTATGCATACTGTCTTGTCATATGCGTCACTCAACGAACAGTAGCAATAAACGTGCTCGCTACCGCATGAGGGAGTACCATAATTGTGTGCACCGCCCCACACTCCTTCCCTCGAGATTCCATTGCATCTGCCCTAATGGCTCATGGATTCTGCGCGAGGTGTGTCTCCACTACCTCATCGGAGGCAAAAATCGATAAATTTAACCTAAAAACCAAACTAATTTACAAACTAAAGTATGTTTGAAAAAAATTCATTCAGCTGACCCTTTTATGTGACGCCTTTGTCTTAGGCGTCACACTACACTATGTGGCGCCCGACGCTACGTTGTGTGGCGTCTGAGACCTAGTGTGACGCCTAAGGCATAGGCGCCACACTACAAAGGCGTCACACAGTGTAGTGTTACGCCTGACTGTCGGGCGTCACACAAAAGGGTCAACTAAATGAAATTTTTCCAAACATAGTTCAGTTTGTGAAATGTTTTGGTTCTTGTGTCAAATTTGTTAATTTTGCCCTCACCGGAGGCTATGTGGTCCTTCTAGCGCCCAAACGCGCAGGCGGATGCGCAACCGCTTTGTTGCCACGTCAATGCGGAGGTGAACGCATGCGCATATGACAAACCAAATATAGCACGGTGTTCCCGCCGTGTGGGATAGCGAGCACGGAGATGGCGGCGGCCCTAGCAGCGGCGGACGTTTGTTTCTTGTTTCTAACATGAATAAATGTATCAACCAACAAGAGATGTGAGTTGTGTGTACTTTTAATAGTTTTAAACTACCGTGATGTGAGTTGTGTGTACTTTTAATAATTTTAAACTATCGTGATGTGAGTTGTGTGTACTTTATTGACTTGAGACTATCTGTTCGTTTGTAATGTATTAATTAGCAAATAAATATTAAGTCATCTCATTTTCTCCTTCGCATGTGCAACCTACTAGTAATCAATCACATGGCTTTTAATCATTCTCTCCTTGAACCAAACACGTTGGCTCAGAGTCAACCTCGTACGAATCTTTGTTCTCTTTATCTATCCACCCATCTTCCTCTGGAAGGAACCGGCCATGGCAGGCGAGAAGCGCCTCTCTTGGAAGGAATAGGTCATGACCACCATCGAGTGGAAGCGAAATAGAGGTCTCGCCGAGAAGCGCCTCTTTTGGAAGGACCAGGTCATGACCACCATCGAGTGGAAGCAAAATAGAGGTCTCGCCATCTTGTTCTCGCATCTGTCGTGGAGATCTTACTGGATGAGTCGAGAGATCAAAGCCATCTTCAGGAATTGCACACGGGCATACAAATTGCGAGGCCGGGGTTCAGGTAAACCCGAAAGCTGGGACACGGGCGTACCATCCCTTAGCTGAAAACGGGTATGATGTTTCCCATCGTATCTTGTTTTTCTCGCATAAATTATTTTTGCACCTCGAACTTGAATCTCTGTATGCTTTTATGTCGGTCATCAGGCCTCAAAAACCTACTTTTCCTTCGTGATTGCTTCCCATTCTGGTTGAGCAAATTTTTGCATCCACTCTGCCGACCGGAGGTCCCATAAGGGGACGTGGGCCAACAATTTATACTAAACTTTTATGCTTATTTATAATACACATTTACAAAATTACGATCATAGTTATCTTTTTGATAGCCTAATCATATGAAAATATTGTTAAATATTAAAAATAGTTCTAATGCTACATTTTTAACGCCGACCATTGCAAATGTGCATGCAAATTTGTTTTTACGTCTGTATAAAAGTTATATAGTCATTCTTTTATCAATACATTGCACAACATCATTTATATTCAGTCCAATAAATATGGGAAAAATTAAAAGCAGAAAATTTCATGTTTCTCATGGATTCACTTGTGATACTCATATAAATAAAGTGTAAATATCTTTGTTTGTATGTTTAAAATTTTTTGTGAAGACTAATGCGTATGACCTTAGAAATATCCTAATAGTTGTTTCTAGTTTATGATTCGATATATGTAACTGAAAAAATTAATTGTAAAAGAGTTTAATAAAAATACCATAATAACCCCCTTCCCATCAAGGGAATTTTGTAGCTATGCTCTTCCACATGAATGGATAAATCAAAAAAATTAATTTAGACACTACCACTAAATGGACATAACTTTGTGTAGCGTACAACTGCAACGACATGCTTAGAGGATTAACACTTCAAACATGTCTCCATTCACCAATAGAGTATCACTACCTTGACAACCCCTTAGAAAGAGGAATTATCGATACTGACATTGCCACCACCATTTGAACAAAGAATCGGACAGAACCAGACTCCTGAGCAATATATCAAGTTGCCTAGAACAAAGGGATCACAAGCCTACTATCAGCATTGGAACGAATATCAACATGAAGGGAAGGAGGCTGTAGGAACTTGTTCTATTGTCGCGGTGGCACCACGGTGTCCGTATCTCTACGAGGGGACACGAACAAGGACCTACTTGAAAATGAACTACACATCGTACAAAATAAACCGAGCCGCCCCTTTATGAGGGCATGAGAGGGAATAAAACCTAGCAACCTTTATGCGGGGAAAGTAAGGCAAACCGTTATTAGGGTGCCGTGTGTATTACTGACTGGGTGAACAATTAGAACTAAGAACTTTTTTGTTCTGGAGACAATTCAAAGTAAGAACTTTTTTTTTAAGAATTCAAACTAAGAACTGAAACAAAAAGGTGTATATCATACCACAAGCTGGCGCAGGCTTTGGATATTGGGCCCCCAGTTTCCTTCTCAGTACAGAGTAGCATTGGGCTGGATTCGAAGGGAGCTCCTACCTGCCACTCGTAGCGGCAGGGAAGCGCTGCAACCACAGGCGCTCGCCACAACTGGAACGGCCAGATACTTTTGTTCAAAAAAATGTAATAACTATTTTTCTGTTTCTTTTTTCCCTTTCTTCTTACTTCCTTCCTTTTTTTCAGTTCATTATTCTTTATTTTTTCCTTTTTTTGTATTCGAAGCAAAAACTTTTTTGGAATTTGACGAACATTTTTTGAAAACCAGAATATTTTTGAATTTACGATTGAAGTTTGCAAATTGATAAATTTTTTAAATTGGGAACATTTTTTAAATGCAAGAACATTAGAAATTGAAGAAAACTTTTAAAGCATGAAAAGTTTTTGAATCTTCAGAATTTTTTAGAAACCGAGAACAATTTTGAAAAATGATGAACAACTTTGGAAGTATGAATTTCTTTTAAAGAACGAACACTTTAAAAATCTTGAGATCAAAATTTTGAAAAGAAGAACAATTTTGAGAAACCCCGAGCAAATTTGTAAGCGTGGACACATTTTTAAAGGAAAAATGGCTCTTGAATCTTGAGAACAAATTTTGAAAGCGAAAACAATTTTGAGAAATCCTGAACAAATTTGGAAGCGTGAATAATGTTTTAAAGCATGAACATTTTTTCAATCCTGAGAACAAAATTTTGAAAAGGATAACCATTTTGAAAAACCCTGAGCAAATTTGAAAGGGCAAACAAATTTTAAAGCACGAACATTTTTGAACCTTGAGAAGTTTTTTTGAAACCGAGAACAATTTTGAAAAATCCTGAACAAATTTGGTAGCGCAAACAATTTTTGAAAGCACGAACATTTTTTGAATCTTGAGAATAAAATTTTGAAATGAAGACGAATTTGGAAAAAACTCAACCAATTTTGGAAGCGCGAACAATTTTTTAAATCACAAACATTTTCTGATTCTTGAGAACAAATTTTGAAACCGAGAACAATTTTGAAAATTAATGAACAAATTTGGAAGCGCAAACAAATTTTTAGAGCATGGAAATTTTTTTAATCTTGAGAACAAAATTTTGAAATGAAGGAAAATTCTGAAAAAAACACATTAAAATTTGGAAGCGCGATCAATTTTTTAAAGCACGAACATATTTTGAATCTTAAGAACTAAATTTGAAGCTGAGAATAAATTTGAGTCTTAAAAATAAAGTTTGGAAACCGAGAATAATTTTTGGAACATACTAAACATTTTTTGAAAATCAAAAAACATTTTCTGAAATTCCGGAACATTATTTTAAACAGAAAAAAATAGAATAATGAAAAAAGATAAAGAAAAAAACTGGTTCAGGAAACCTTATAGAAGTTTTTCCTAAAACCAAAAAAAATCGCTACAACCCGCTACAATGGAGCGCTACCTTTGTCAGAGCGGCAAATAGGATATTTCAGATTCGAACACCTCTGAGATGCATGCAGGTGTATCGTCTCTGCAGCCTTCTCCATAACCGGGCTATGCAACTTTACCTTATGTACTACTGATTTTCCATTTTCACCAAAACACCTTTTTTCATTTCATTTAATGTGTCTGCATGTCAAATGATAAAAAAATGAGTAACAGAATCATACCTTAAATTGAAGCATTTTGCACACGTGGCGTTAGGGCCAGTAGAGTACTCCCTCTATTTCTTTTTACTTTGCATATAAGATTTGTTTGTGGTCAAACTATATTAAGTTTGTCCACATTTATATTGAAAAACTATCAACATCCACGATACTAAATTTGGATGATATAAAAGTTAATTTCATGATGCATCTAATAATATTTATATTATAGTGTGAATGTTGACATTTGTTTCCGTAAATCTAGTCAAATTGTACACAGTTTGACTTTGACCAAATTTTATATGCTGATTAAAAATAAATAAAGGGAGTACGTACTCTTGATGGTAAAATACAGAGGAGAGATGAAGATTTTTGTTCCTTCGTCCTACATCTCTTCCGGTACATAAGACAGTAATGCTTCCAATGCTAACAAATAGTGTTTGCACGTAGGTCCATATGGCGATTGAGCAGATCGTCGAGGGTGATCAGACGCGTACGCGCTCTCGTACATATGCCACGTCTACGTACCGAAGCTGCATACATACATGCATAGCACTAGATAGATGGATGTGCATTAATTATGTTCTGCTTCCGTTGCTAGGTGCATCCGTTTTCCAATTCGGATCGAGTTGGGAGATCTCAAGACCTAACGAAAGGCCTCCATGTACAAAAATGTCAAACGGTGACCCATCTCCAAGAGGGCCTTAATATTTATTTAATTCAAAAAAAAAAGTTTAAAAACATTCTGAAAACAAATACGTTAAAATACCTAGATACATAATGTACATAAAAAGAAAAAAAATTGTGCTTTTTAGCATATGTATTGTTCATCCTCAAAGTACAATTTAATTTCTGCAACTCGCAATTCAAGGTATTTGACCCTAAAAAAATTCATACATACATATTACATCCTTGCATACTTGTGAATTATTTTTCATATTTTTCTGAAAACTGAAAAATTTAAAATTTAAAATTTTCACAATAAAGGCCATCGTGGAGCTCGGTCTCCAAAATGCCCTACTCCTCCATGTACCCCTATACAATTACTAAATATACTCGATCGCGGAGATCTTTCTCGATGGACCAGTTCAATTATACCAAGACAAAAGACTCCCTTCATGTCTATCGACAATATAACATACTAATGTGGCCCGTCAGCAACATCTGCATGCATCAACGAATTGTATAAGGGAAAACTTCGTTTTTTCACTCTATCTTTCGCCTACTTTGTTTGTGCCACTCAAGAATTCCGTGACAAATGCAATCATTTTTTCCTTTCAGTTTCACCACTCTTAGTTTTTAACAATATCACAATTGTTATTTTGAAAAAATTGCTTTTGCCACGAAATAACAATTGGGACGTACGTACGCGATGGAGTGCCCCAATATGGATTACCTACGTACGCGATGTAAAGTACTTCCTCTGCAACTTTCTATAAGACATCAAAAATGTCTCAACACAAGTTACAGAGGCAGATATATACTTGCTGATCCTGTAGATAGAGAATAACAAAGCCAACCCTACAAAAGTTTAACCCCGATCAGAAAAATGAGAGATAAAGCCTAGCAATTTCGGACTGAAACACCCATTCCCTTCGATTCAAAATGAGTGTTGCAGTTTAGACTAACCTTAGTTCAAAACCGCGATGTGCGTGGGTGCTGCCACAAAGGAGGGGAGACAAGCATGAAGCGAGAGTGCAAACATAAAGAAGAAGAAAGGCAAATCAAGACAGAAAGGAGCTGAAGAAATACGTGAACGCACATTAGTTTGGACCCGTCATCAGTTCTAGACTTCTAATCATCGGTCCAAGTGTACATACATACAGTCGGTATTGCAGATCAACGTAGAGGATAGACAGCAAGTCAGGTGGCCGATCCACCAAAAGCGGTTAGAGGAGTAAAATTTCGATTTTATTTTTCTTGGCAGTACGCATTTGATGTTTAAATTTCAGTCATCATTACCACGTATCACCATGATCATTGATTCAAGCACTCGTGCATCTCCACGTATCACCACATCTGCAACTGTCACACCCATGCACAAGATCACAAGATTTTTCCTTCTGGGACGGACCAACCTATCGTTGATATCCACCAATCTAGCCAGTAGTACTATACTTCCTCCGTTTTTTTTTTGTTTTTTTTATTAGAGATGACACTAGGGACTATATACATATGTATACATATATACTTATATATTCATTCGTTTTATTCCGTATATAGTTTGTAGTAGAATGTCATAAAAGATTTTATATTTAGGAAAGAAGGAAGTAGTAGCTAGTACTTGGTCACTGATTAGCATCGTAATTACGACGCAGTACACTTCCCAGTTTTCTGTACATCTCACGACTGGCATCCATCAGCATGCATGTACCTGAAAATTGCAGTTGCAACTTGCAAACAGCATCAGCAGCAAGCCGGGTGCATGTCCCTTGTGCTAATGAATGTACTATAACCGAATTAAGTACAGTTAATTGAGTACTTAATCTGGAACGTGCTCGCATGATTTGTGTATTCTATACGGCCCAATCTGACCGCAACGTAGGATGCAAGCAATAGAGCGGATAGATACATAGCTACAACCTACAAGTGTCTAGCTTGCAGTAGTATGTTGCACCCTTGTCTGCCACTACTAGGGCGCATCCTTCGTTCACAAATATAAGATACTCCCTCCGTTCTTAAATATAAATCTTTGAAGAGATTCCACTAGAAGACTATATACGAAGCAAAATGAGTGAATCTATACTCTATTGTATGTCTATATATATATCCGTATGTAGTTTTTTAGTGAAAACTTTAAAAAGACTTATTTTTAGGAACGGAGGGAGTTTTCTGGATATTTTAATATGAATCTCATACATATTCGAACATCTTACACTTGTGAACGAAGGAATAATTTTTATTAGCTCTGTTTTACTATCTGACACGGGTGATCCCTTAGGTGCTACCATTTCCCATAATTGTATGAAGGAACAGTAACTTTTTTAAAGAAAAATATCGTTGCAGATTACGTGGGAAGTGCAAGAGGTGGATTATGATGGATTCTATATATAGATAAAGAGATAGTAGAGAGATTGTTGCACGATCCCCACAAAGCCGATCTGACCAGGAATTTAATCACGATCGAGAACACCGACCAGACTGCTTCTGGCAAGCGTGCAAAAGAAAAGGAGAAGATACCACCAAAAAAGCAGAGGACAGAAAGAAACAAGCAGAATGCAGTTTGGACCCGTCTTTCTTTCCGGCCGGTCATCTATTCAAGTCTAGTCTTCTTACAACTAAAGGAGGACGATCAATTAATCTTTGGACAGAAAGCAGCAAATAAAAGGGAGATGATCAATATAATACGTACCCCTACGTGCGTCTTGTCGTCGAAACCTGAAGCCAGGCTATTCAACCAGTGCAGCAAAGGCGGACGGAGATCTTGTGAGATCCAAAGCAAATTGTCCAGGATTCTTCTTTGACCAGTGACCAAGACGGATGCGCGATCATGTAACTTGTGGTGCAATAAAAATGATGGCGATGGCAACCTAGCTATAGTACTCCTCGCGCGCGGTAGCTCCTTGCTTCGTTCGATCGTTCTGTATAGTGAGGTAGAAAAGGTGTATATGTTTATCGATCGGAATTTTTGTCCAAAAAGACCACTAGCCGAATGTTATTGTTAAAAAAAACCACATGCGGTATGAAATGCGAGAAAAGACCCCTATTTTTCGTGGCGGCAGGCGCGCCAAGTGACGCGTGGCACCTGCCGCCACGGACCGAGGCGGCTGTGCCCCGCCGCCACCCGGCCAGGCGGCCAGCCGGGCAGGTGGCACGTGCCGCCACCACTCCAGGCGGCAGGCTGCTCAGGCCGTGCACTGCTGGCACATGCATGCAACAAAGGTTGGCTGGCCATGCCACGGCCATGCACAGCCATGCATGCTGCCATGCACAGCATCCCGCCGGCCGCCTGGGCAGGTGCCACCTGCCCGGCCGGCCGCCTCGCCGGGTGGCGGTGGGGCCCAGCCGCCTCGGCCCGTGGCGGCAGGTGCCACGCGTCACCTGGCGCGCCTGCCGCCACGAAAAATAGGGGTCTTTTTTCGCATTTCATACCGCATGTGGTCTTTTTTGACAATAACATTCGGCTAGTGGTCTTTTTGCACAAAAATTCTATCGATCGACGCTCGCGTACAAGTCGAATTTGTGGCTGGCAATGAATTGTATTGCACCATCGGCCGATTCGCAGTAGCTATCTTATCTTGCTTGGCAGCGATGGATGCATGCACTAGTATTATGTCTCCTATGCTCGAGCCAATCCAGCCAGTTCCCCAAATGCCGGACGTGTATGTATATTTCCATCGTTTCATTTAAGCTAGCACAACTTTAAATCAGTTAGCGTCCATCGTTTTCTTCCATAGCGAGAGACGAAAAGGAATGCCAAGTTATAGCCTTGGCGTGATCTGAACACGTCGAATGCAAATCGTGTTCATAGTAACCCAATAAGGCAGTCTTCACATATTCTTTTTTCTAGTCTCTGCATTTACACCGATAGTATAAAAGAGACCCAAATAGCTAGATGCATAGACTAGGAAAGCAGTCGATAAGGATGAGATGACGTTTTTAGTCCTCGCCATTTATGTTTTTTTATAGGTTGTTCATCGTCTTAGCTTCGGCAACGACAATGACGGCGATGAATAAAGATTCTTAGGGTTCTTCCCTGATGATGAGGCCATCAGTTCTATATATGATTGTGGATGGATTTGGAAACAAATCTGTTCAAATAAAAATGGCGTGGCGGCGACATCTTTGTGGTGGACCTGTGTCCTCGGGCTCCGCCGTTGCGACGATGTTTCTCCAGCGTCGGCGTGGAGCTTGAGAGGTAGTCCAGGAACGAATGCAGATTGTGATTTACATCGACGACAGTTGGAAGACAGAACGTATGTTGGGTTCGTGGTTGGTGGATGGCGGGTATGGTTTCCTCTCCTTCGACGTCTTAATCGTGGTAGGGTATCAGATTTGAAGTTCGACGGCGTCTTCGGGGTATTGTCCAGTCTAATTGTTTAACTGCAAAGGCTTCATTTTTTTATGGCATCTTGGACTACACAGGTCGAGCGTTTTGGCCGCAACGCATAGACCGCAAGTTCTATAGTTATCACTTGAAAAAAAATTGAACACGGTATAAACGTAAAGTTCATATATATATACGCGTATACATTTATTTTTATAAATGTCACTTGTAGAGAATATGCCTTTCGTTGTAGCCGAGGTCGCGTTACAAACCGGGACTAATGAGAGCATTAGTCCCGGTTCGAACGGTGGGGGCGCCGGATGGGACTCGGCAGGTATCAGCCCCGGTTCGAATAGGACATTTAATTCCGGTTGGAGACACCAACCGGAACTAAAGGAATTGCAAGGTCAGTCCTCAGTCCCAGTTTTGGACCCCAACCGGGACAAAACATTTGCTTATATATCCCCTCATCCCTGCCCTCCCTCTCCTATATTTTTCCTCAGAGAAGATGGAAGGTGTGTGCTAGTTTGTTTTCCTATCCTATGCATTATGATACTTGTATAATTTTTTTACTTGTATTATTGTTTGTTATTATATAGTGCCATGTTTCGATATCCGCCCCGTCGGTTCTCGTCCGGTCTATGATTCGGATGTCGTATATTATCTTTTATACCTATTTATTTCACTTAGTGTTTATGATAATTATGCCGACCAACTTGACATAGATATTTTTACGGAAGTGTGTGAACCAAAAATTCCAACCGACCCTCTTGTCGAGAGGTTAAATTTAGTTGAAAAAGAAAATAATTATTTGAAAGAAAAATGTAAAAAAATTAAAGAATGAAATTGGAGTTGCATGTTGTCGATGTGGTCGATCTAGCCAAAATCCAGATGAATGCAATGCGCTTGAAGATTAGAAATATTAGAAAATATGTCATTGATAAAGAGGCTTCGTATCATTATGTTGTTGGATCAGTTGTTACCTTAGTTGCGTTTTTGCTAGCTTTTGTTGTTGAGTTTAAATGTTTTACATAGTTGTATGTTAGTTTCAATGTATGTTGTTTACCTATAACAATTATGATAAGGATGCAGCGGGCCATGTTGTTGGTTTCGCTCTTGGTCAATACTTAGGCGAGCAGGAAGAGTTCCCCATGGGTGAGATAGTATACAAATACCGGTACAAAAAGCCTCTCATCAAACCCGAGAGCTCCCGCTTTTACCAATAAAAATGCGAAGATTACATCACTGATACATGGAAGCATCAAATGATAAAGGGGTGACTATCTCATTGCGGGAGGTAAAGATGAGCATTATTTCAATGGAAACTAGCAGATTTACATTGAATTTGAAGTATTATTTCAGTTATACAATCATTTCTGTAATTAAGTCTCTAGCTCAGCTCGTTCATTGGATGTATAGTTATCCTCACTATATTTTGCAAAAAGAAGATCCTCGAATGCAAAAAAGAACAAATCTTTGACATTGAATTCATTAACCCAAAATACTATTCATGAAATGACGGTAGAAAAGAACGCGGAGGATACAGAGAAGACCTTGCTAAGGGTGTTAATTGAATAACAAAACAAAAGGGAAATACAATTTTCTTACAACTTCGAGTGAGTGTTATACTGTCTTGTACAACTGTTTCTCTTACTCGATGTTAAGTGCAATTGAAGAGTGTTATGCGTGTGTAGGTTCCACATTGATGACGATGACGACGCCTTCACCTCCGTCTCCAATGACGACGACGATGACGCTCCACCATACGTCGACGCCTTCACAGAGGAGGGACACAACCTCGTGGACGGCCGGAAGGGGAAGGGGTCAGCGAGGAAATGGTGTTTTCCTCCGCTCTTTCCCATTTTGTTTATATTTGGCGCATGTTTAAGTAGTTTGTAGTTTGAATTTGCCGATGAAGCCCGATGAATTATGCTCCTTTTGTTCCACGATGCAATCCGATTTGATGAACTGTGAAGTGTCTTTACGTAGCGTTGCATGGGTTGTGTGGATATGAGGGCTCGAATATGATGGACGCAGATATGGTAAAGAACCAATACGGCGCGCCCGGCCAGTGTTCGCGGACGTCCACGAGCGCATCCATGGGCGTATGAGGGCCCATATTAACAACTTCCGGATGTAGATGCTCTAAACTCGTCATGTTTTGGTCTTGCTTTCGGATACAACTACTTTGAGTCCGAGATCAAATGAGCCTGGTTGAGCAATAAAATCATAAAAAAATGAATATTTTTAGTGGAACATTGAAATTTTTTTGAAGTGCTTACAAAATTTCATCATGAAAACACATGTGTAGAAGTCGCAGCAAAAAAACTTTTGCTTGTTTTCAATCACGTGGTGCGACTTTCACGAATGTCATTTTAAAGAGCAAATTTATAGGTTCTTAAAACATTTGTTAAAGTTTTCACAAAATAAATCTGAACTTTTTGACCTTTTTTCTTTTTTTAAAATTTATTGTTCGCCGGAGCTCATTTCTGCTCGGGCCAGAAGCATACTTTCACTTGTTTAACATGGTTAGAACCTCACTCGTCCAACCACTCTGGTTACTTATCGTACGTTTATGACAGTGGATTTTCAGCTCCCGGTTGCCTAGGCACCCTCTATGAACAGTAAAATCAAAAGAACTAGAAAACAAAATAAGAAAAATCTGAAACCTTGCAGCATCAAAGATGATGAAAGTTTGTAGGTGTTTGCAAGTTTTCATGCCAAAAAACTATTCGAGGAGCTCTACACACGAAAACTATTTCAATGCTTGAAGTTTTGAGCACTTTTTGGCTGTAATCTGAAACTTGTTTGTACATCTTTCTCTACATAATATTTTGACATGAAAACTTGTAGGAACCTATAAAGTTTGATCATCGTTGATGCTACAAAGTCTCAGATTTTTTTGATTTTGTATTCTATTTTTTTAATTTTACTGTTCATAGAGGGTGCCTAGGCACCCGGGAGTTATCACACCTTTCTCTACATTTATACCTTCTTTGCAGGGTATTTACACTTTGTTTTCTCACTGCAGTAGTGAGGTAGTACCGACATATTAATAGGGGTCGAGCCAGAAAATAAACATGAGAAGAAGGAAGTGACATGGATCATAAAATTATACTAGCTACTAGGGACGCAAAGTACATAATGCATATTCGGTATTAAAATTTCAGTCGTCATGATGTACTTCCCGAATACATGAAAAAGAAGAGAGACGCCAAAAAGCCTACTTACATTTTGGAACGTACGTATGTACTGATTCGAATTTAACATGGTTAGAACCACACTCCTCTAGCCACTCTCCCCACTTGACGTACATTTACATCTTTTATTAGGGATATTTATGCGTCTTCACTACAGTAGTGAGATACTGTCGATATACTCCCCCCCTTTTCTAAATATAAGTTTTTTTTAAAGATTTTATTAGGAGACTACATACGAAACAAACTGAGTGAATCTACGCTCTAAAATATGTGTATATATATTCATATGTAGTCTTGTACTGAAACCTTTAAAAAAGCTTATATTTAAAAACGGAGGAAGTATTAACAAGGGCGGAGCCAGAAATAAAAATTAGAAGAAGGGAGAGATATATAGGAATCATAAAAATGATACTAGCTAGCTAGGGACGCAAAGTACATAATGCATATTCGCTATTAACATTTCAGTCGTCATGATGTACTTCTTGAATACAGTGTTGCTTTGCTCAATTAGTATTTAGGCATATCATCTCACTTACCAGCAGCGATCAATGTAAAAATATATACTGGGATATATCCCTTTTAATTGGGAGATTTATTCTAGGACCAAACTATGATTGACATATCCAAAACCATTGGGGGGGGGGGGTGTTAATTTTTGAAAGTCTGTACTACAGTTTCAAAAGTGACCAAAAAAGGAAAATGTGGTTAAAACGAAAAAGAGGTCAAAAATCGACGATACACGGCCAAGGGCGCGGGGTCTCAGGACCCATGCCCCCTTTTTCTACGTAAGAACTTCAAAGAGCAATATCTAGCACCAAAGATTATTGAGAAAATTCAAACCATGAGATTACAAAACAGGAAACTATATCAAAAATATATACTGGAGTTTTGATGTGGCATTAGACTAGGCAAAACGGAAAGAAAAGCAAACATAAAAGCACTACTCGAGGGTGTCAATGACCAATGCCCAAGAGCAGCAGGCGTAGCTCATATTAATTCCACAATGGCGATCAATAAACACCTGGAAAGAGCTCATGCAATGTGGGGGTTCTTCGTAATACCTTCTTTGATGGGTTGAGTACCGAAGTCGCCAATTTAAAATACCAATGAAAATGAAGCAACCAAAAAATAATCCAGAACCTTGTGAGCTATGCAAAACGATAACAACAATTGGAGAGGCATTGACGTGCTTAGGGGATTTAACCTTTTGGCTGTGTGCATCCTAGATTAAAAAAACTATGACTGAGTGTTGCACCCTTTGGCGGCTGTATCGGATTGATAGTTTTGCAAAGGGTCGGCAAAAGTGTTTCCTTTATTAAAAAAACTATGACTGAGTGCTGTTAGCGAGGGCGGCATGCCGTGGCCGGCCCACACCGACAACAAAACAGTGATGGCTGAATTCGACACCGAGAGCAAAATTTGTAAAGTAGCTCCTCCGTCCGGAATTACACGTCTCAAAAATGAATATAAACCTTATTGTTGCGACGTCTTTCTACCGGTGCGTGGTATTTCGGGAAAGAGAGAGTACCCATTAACCTAGCCAGTTCTATGAACCCTATTGTTGGGACGTCTTTCTGCCGGTGCATGGTTGAATACTAAATAAGATGAAACCAAAAAGTTCCTAAATTAAATATCTAGACATTTATGTACAACAAAGGAGTAGTCGATAGAAAGAAGGTTGAAAAGACGTTAATTTCCTCTCGTGTTCATCATATATGGACGAAAATTCTTGCTTGTTCGTAGCTTTAGGAAGAGACTTAGAGAGCCATGGTGCTCTCTGTTGGATTGGAATGGGTGTCCTCTTCAGTTGTCTCTTTCGCCTTTAATTCCCACATTTCCAGTGAATTGGTATTTTAGATGACACGTCCATTCAGTACGTACATATACATACATTCATAGGCATGCACGTACGTATGGCGGTACTGCAATTTGCTACCAAACTAATCGACGTGACACTCGTACGATCACGGACCACGATATGTACGGCAGAGGCCACGTACCCTAAGTTTCTTCCGCGCACACGTACGTCGGAAAACGGGCCTTTGGCCTGGACCCTTTAGTCTCGGTCTTTATCTGGGCCGGGACTAAAGGTCCGGCCACGTCGTCCCAAAATCGCAATGCCGGTCACGAGGCTTTGGTCCCGGCCCGTAAGGAGACTTTAGTCCCGGTTTGGACACAAACCGGGACTAAAGGGCTACGCGGTGTGCAGCCCGCATGTGCATCACCTTTAGTCCCGGTTTGTGTTTCAAACCGGAACTAAAGTCCTCTGCCTATATATATTGGCCACAGCCCTCCTCTCCCCTCTTCCTTGCATTTTTCTTGGATGGAAGAGTGTGGGTGTGTGCTAGCTCTCCATTTTTCTTGGATGCACTAGAGGTGTTTGTTGAAATGTGTGTTAGAGCGATGCCGCTTCAGTTCACCGAACACAACTACGATATGAGATGCCCGAGCCACGCTTAAACCTCTTCCTCTTTATTTTTACTTATTCTAAAAGGTTAGCAACTATATTTCCTCGTTTAGACCGTGTTGTACTAATTTTTAGGATCGTGATTGTATTTGATATACTGTCGTATAACGCAGATGAACCATCCATGGATGTACGGTGATCGACGCACAGCCGCTTACAAAGAAGGCATGCATTCTTTTCGAGATGCAGCCGATGCGAATAAGCATGGTGGTGGCTATATGTTTTGTCCATGTGTTGAATGTCGGAACGAGAAGGATTAGACTTCCTCAAGAGTCATTCAGAGCCACCTGCTTCGGTCCGGTTTTATGTCGGGCTATAATGTTTGGACCAAGCACGGAGAAAGAGGGGTTATGATGGAAGACGACGATGAAGAAGAAGAGAACGATGATGACAACTACCGATCTATGTTCCCTGAGTATGCTGATACCGCAATGGAAGACAATGAAGAAGAAGATCAGGATGAAGAACGGGAACCAGATGAGCCCGCTGATGATCTTGGCCGGGTCATTTCTGATGCACGGCGAGTTTGCGACACAGAAAAGGAGAGGTTGCAGTTCGAGCAGATGTTACAGGACCACAACAAATTGTTGTACCCAACTTGTGAAGATGGCCAGAAGAAGCTGGGTAGCACACTGGAATTGCTGAAGTGGAAGGCAGAGACCGGTGTGACTGACTCGTCATTCGAAAAGTTGCTGGTACTGATGAAGAAGATGCTTCCAAGAAAGAACGAATTGCCCGCCAGCACGTACAAAGCAAAGAAGCTTGGCTGCCCTCTAGGATTAGACGTGCAGAAGATACATGCATGCCCTAATGACTGCATCCTCTACCGTGATGAGAAGTACGAGAATATGAATAAATTCCCGGTATGCACTGCATTGTGGTATAAGATCAGAAAAGATGACCCTGGAGATATTGAGGGCGAGCCACCCAGGAAGAGGGTTCCTGCCAAGGTGATGTGGTATGCTCCTATAATACCACGGTTGAAACGTCTGTTCAGAAATAAAGATCATGTGAAGTTGTTGCGATGGCACATGGAAGATCGTATGAAAGACGATAAGTTGAGGCACCCCGCTGATGGTCGGCAGTGGAGAAAAATCGAGAGAGAGTTCCCGAGATTTGCAGGTGACGCAAGGAACTTATGGTTTGGTCTGAGTACAGATGACATGAATCCTTTTGGGGAGCAGAGTTGCAGTCACAGCACCTGGCCCGTTACTCTATGTATCTACAACCTTCCTCCTTGGTTGTGCATGAAGCAAATAGCCCGCCCGGAATACACCGAGAAGCAAATAGCATATGCAAAATACTTCACGACCCTTCCATCACAGTATGACTTACACCATAAGCCTGATGACTATACACGCACATTGCAGAAGGAAGGGAAAAAGAGCAGATCACGTGCAAGTGCAAGTGGGAGAAAATCAAGTTCAACTACAAGCAAAAAAATATCAGACGTTCCTCAGCTTGGACAACAGGCCAAACAGTCGATCCCACCCCTCAGGGTGTTACCCGAGAATGTTCCCTCTCTGGTGCAGGGGCAAGATTTGGAATTACCAAAGAAGTGAGCGGATGAATGGGGTATCCCGGTTGAAGACGTTCTGGCTTCCCAAGACGACAGGTTACCCAAGGCTGTGGTAGCCCCTAAGCCACAGTTTGTCATGGGAGCGCCTTTGGTCAGCAAAGATAAGTTTGATGATCTCCCAACAAATATGCGTTACTTGCATACATGGTACTTAAGTGAATCAAAGAATGGGAGAACAATGATCGTGGCGCGTGTCCCAGGGGAGTACTACGGCCGCCCCGAAGACATCCATATCGACTTTGATGAACTCTTCCAGATGTACAATGCCGACGCCCTCGACAAATCGCTTATGAGTTGCTATTGTCTGTAAGTTTTTCAATTCGTTGTCTACATATAACTTGTTTAGTTATTTCAATTCATTGTCTACATATAACTTGTACTCTATTATATAGAATGAAGATTCTGGAATGTAAAAGTAGGAACATCCTAAATATTGGGTTTATTGACCCAGATAAAATACATATAGCGACGCTAACTGATAAACTCAAGGAGACGGAGGAAAACCTTCTAAGGTTTCTAACAGATCAAAATTTCTGTGACCACATACTGTTTCCATACAACTTCAAGTGAGGGTCTTTACTCTGTTGTGTCCATTCACTTATAAGTGTAATTGATAAGTTACTGACATATATATATATATATATATATATATATATATATATATATATATATATATATATATATATATATATATATATGTGCAGCTACCATTGGATTCTGTTGACATTCAAATTGATAAGGTAAGAGTTGATGCCTTCGACCCATTATCGAGACCCTTGGAACAGTTCCAAAGCCTGCAGGACATGCTCCAAGGGTAATTTCAATCATTCTTGCGCTCTATCGGTCTCTTTCGATGATTTTCTGATATATCAATTAATGAAAAACTTAGCAAATCATTTCCCTTGTCGGGCAGGGTTTGGATGCGGTTCAAGTGCGTGACTCCCGGTATCGAGCATGAGAAGCTGACCTTTAGAGTGGCTCAGGTAAGTAGTAGTATGATATACTTCTATTTTCAATACATTTATAATGCTAGATGCCTAGATTATTATTTTGATTATATATATTCTATTCTCGTAAAGTGCGACCAGCAGCCACGGGGGACGCATCTATGCGGATACTATGTTTGCGAGACCATTATATTCACACGTTTACCTCTGAGCACAAGGATTATAGATACGACGTAAGCAATGGACATTCACACCTCTATTTTTACCCGTCATTCTTTGTTATCATGATTGATATTCATATTCATCTCCTCTTCTTATATAGTACACGGCCATGAGGGAGAAGTACCTACCAGAGCAACGCGCGATTGCTGTTGCAGAGGAGCTTGCGACCTTTCTGAGGACGGAAGCTATAGATGACAAAGGACGATTTAGTGTAGCTAGGGGCCATTACTGATGTTGGTCCATATAATCGAATAGACGGGCTCTAGTCCCGATAATTCAGATCTTCATATAATTGTATATATATGCTCGCTTGTAAGATAAGTAAATCTTATATATATATATGCATAAACATGTATATTTATAATTATATGAAAACTAATTCCCGAACACCAAACGAGGCATCACGTTAATCTCCCGAACACCTAAACCCTAAAACCCTAAAATAAACAAAATCTGCAGAAACTCTTTAGTCCCAGTCCGTGTTAAGACCCGTGACTAAAGGGCCTGCCCCTGAGGGCGCTCAGAGGCGCCCACGTGGAGCACCTTTGGTCCCGGCTTGGAACAGGGCCGGGACTAAAGGTTAGGCCTTTAGTCCCGCCTCTTTGGTCCCGGTTGGTGAACCAAACCGGGACTAAAGCCCCTTACGGGCCGGGACTATAGGCCCTGTCCCCACTAGTGTTGTGGGTTGTGCGGTACTAATTTTTTTCTTCCATATTCTGCATGCTGAATAGTAAGTTGAATTAAACCTGAATGCAGAGACAGATCTTTTAGATGCATCAAAATTGGGTATTCTTTTCCAAGAATATACGTGGCACCTGGCCCAGATGGGTTTCCGGCGGAGTTTTACAAGAGATGTTGGCACATCATCAAAGGTGATCTGTTACCGATGTTCCCAGAACTTTTTGACAGAAACCTGCAGTTATTCCATCTAAATTATGGTACAGTCACGCTGTTACCAAAGAAGGAAGGGGCGGTGCGTATAGAGCAATTTAGACCTATATGCCTTCTGAATGCCAGTTTCAAAATATTCATAAAGGTAGGCACAAATAGGTTCACACAGATAGCACACGAAGTAGTGCAACCTAGTCAGACGGCCTTTATGCCAGGCAGGAACATACTAGAGGGTGTGGTAGTCCTGCATGAAACGTTGCATGAAATCCACTCGAAGAAACTAAATGGGGTTATCTTCAAGGTATATTTCGAAAAGGCATATGATAAGGTCAAATGGCCTTTCCTGCAACAGGCATTACGCATGAAGGGATTCGATGAAATTTGGAGGAAACAGGTTGAATCTTTTGTACAAAAAGGAAGTGTTGGAATTAAAGTCAATGATGATATTGGACATTTTTTTCCAAACTTTCAAGGGTCTCAGACAGGGGGATCCGATGTCACCCATTCTATTTAACGTAGTTGCCGATATGTTGGCAATTCTAATAGGAAGGGCTAAACAGGAAGGCCACGTAGGTGGACTTGTGCCACATTTGGTTGACGGTGGCGTTTCTATCCTACAATATGCTGATGATACGATACTGTTCATGTGGCATGACATAGCAAAAGCTAGGAACATGAAGCTTATACTTTGTCTATTTAAACAATCGTCTGGCTTAAAAATAAATTTCCATAAGAGTGAGCTGTTTTGCTTTGGGAAGGCCCAAAACAAACAGAACACATATAAACAATTGTTCGGATGTGAAATGGGGAACCTACCGTTCAATTACCTAGGTGTACATATTCATCATCGAAAACTTTCCAATAGCGAGTGGAAATGTATAGAAGATCAATTTGAGAAAAAGCTAAGTTGCTGGAAGGGCAAACTGCTCTCATATGGAGGTAGACTAATTTTGATCAACTCGGTTCTGACGAGTATGCCCATGTTCCTCCTGTCCTTCTTTGAGGTACCTGTAGGGGTACGAAGAAGATTGGACTTTTATCGATCTAGATTTTTCTGACAGAGTGATGGTGACAAGAAGAAATACAGATTAGCCAGATGGGACATTATCTGTAGGCCCAAAGACCAAGGAGGCCTAGGAATTGAAAATTTAGAGGTGAAGAATAGATGTCTGCTAAGTAAGTGGTTGTTCAGGCTATCAATTGAGAATGAAGGAATGTGGGTACAAATTTTGCGTAATAAGTACCTACATTCCAAGAACCTAGCACATGTAAATGTAAGACCCAATGATTCACCATTCTGGAAGGGATTGATGAAAGTGAGATCAACCTTCTTTCATAGAACAAAAATTATTATTGGAAATGGTGAGGGTACTAGATTCTGGGAGGATTCGTGGTTGGGGGAGACGCCCCTAGCCAGGCAATATCCAGCTCTCTATAATATTGTGCAACGCAAGGATGCGTATGTAGCTACAATCTTACAGTCAAATCCTCTAAATATACAATTCCGAAGGGCATTCATAGGGACATCGATGGGCTGATTGGCTACACCTTGTTAGGAGACTCATGGATATACATCTATCGGAGGAACCTGATAGGGTGTGTTGGAAGCTTACGAATAGTGGAATTGTCACAATCAATTCGATGTACCTAGATCTTATTAATACCTTTAATATCCCAAAGTCCAGAAATATTTGGAAGGTCAAGGTTACCTTATGGATCAAGGTCTTCATGTGGTTTGTGCACAAGAAGGTCATTCTAACTAAGGATAACTTGGCTAAACGAAATTGGGGGGGGGGGGGGGGGTAGTACTAGGTGTAGTTTCTGCGATAGAGAAGAAAATATTTCACACTTATTTCTCCAATGCCCACTTGCCAGAGTTCTTTGGCAGACGGTTCACATAGCCTTTAATATTATACCTCCGGACAGTATTGATACGTTATTTGGAACGTGGCTAGATGGAGTTGATTCGAATATTGCTAAACACATTCGCATTGGAGTATGTGCACTTATGTGGACTATCTGAAACTCTAGGAATGATGTGGTTTTTGACAGATATACAAATATACATTTTTTGCAGGTACTACACAGAGCTGCGGCATCGATCCGTACCTGGTCATTACTCACTCATGTGGAAAACAGGGAGCCTATGGTTACTGGGTCTATCCGATGGGAGACGGTAGCACGGGATATCTTCAACCGGTTTGGATGACAGTCCACTAATAGGATAGATGAGTAGACATCCAGGCCTATTTTGCCGGCTGTGACACTTTTCTTTTTAATTTTCCATCTTAATTTCATTTTATCAAGACTATGTTGGACCGTACTTTGTTTGCTTGTTTAATAAACGGGCCGTATGCATCGTGCTGATGCAGAGGCCGGAGGTAATCCTCCTTTTCTAAAAAAACGTGGCGGCTGAGGGTGCCACCGGACCTTCTTGAAGGGCGTCGGGGATACCCTTTCCTTCTCCTCGCCGAGTACGGGGAAAAACCCTTGGCAACAACATCGTCATCATCGCGTCCTATCTTAAAGGTGTTGATTGGTACCGGCTCTTCGGAGTCTAGAAGCTTCGTAGGAGATCTTCGGCGGATGCAGCGGTCTCGAGGCTTCTTCGTTTTTGGTGACCAGCCGTTGTCGGCATTTGTTTCTTTTCTATTTTCTCTTTCGTTTCTTTTGGGCGTGAATGTGTTGTTTTCGTTCCAGCACCTATCGTCGGTTATATCGGGGTTAGATTTTTCTTAATACAAAGCGGAGGGAAATCTTTTTTCGTCAAATATACAATGCTACACTGACCAAACTCTTTTGCAGGAGTATAGTATGCTACACTGCGACAAAAGGAGACACAAACAAGCGTGCAAACGAAAAGAAAAAGAAGAGACACGCCAAGAACGAAAAAAGAAAGCAGCGTATAAAAGGCAGATGATCAGTATAATACTTACTCCTATGTGCATCTCTTGTTCGTGGAAACCAGAGGACAGATTAATGAACAATATGACAAAGACGAACATATCTCTTCCAAGATCCGAACACGGAAGAAATTGTTGTGGATTTTTCTTTGATTAGGGATGAGTACTCACCAATAATCAACACAGCAGGACGCGGCCAGTGTGTCGTCGTCGTCGTCATTGTCGTGTCTTGCTATCATGTAACGTCCGGTGCAATAAGAACGGTCTTGATTGCAACCTATGAACAGTAGTACTCCCCCCAACAGCAGTTACCGTACGTTCCTTGCATCTTTGGAGAGAAAGAAAACGCTAGAATAAATTAGAAGCCGGGCAAGAATCAATCAGGATCTGATCAAGGGTGACTGGCATTGATTGGTGCACGCGTATATATTGGTTGGATTGAATGTGTGGTTGGCCATGCATTGCAGCCAATCGTTCAATTCAAACTCGGCGGTAGCTTTCTTATCTAAATTATGCACTTTGGGGATGAAGGAGAAGAAGAATTAGAAGATGCACTAGTATGCCCGGCCCCCTACTCGCACCAATCCAACAGGTTCCCGGAATGTCGGACGGACTTGCCGGTTTAAATCAATTATTATATCAATTAGCCTCCATTGTTTTCTTAGTAAGCAAGACAAAAGGCGTCAATGCATTTTCTTCTTTTTGAGGGGTTGGTATCAGTGAAATGAACTAGGCGTGCTGTCGAGTTTACTACCTTTTTTATTGAGTAAATGCTGACCAGTTACCTAGAAATGCAAATCGGGTACTTAAGGGCAAAACATCGTGCTGGGCTATCAAAAGCCAAGGCCTGCCCGACCTGCACTGATAAAACTCTAATTTTGTGTTTGTCAATGGTAAATATATCATTCCAAATATTAAGTTATAAATGATCTTACCTACTTTTCTGAGAAAAAAATCCCAAAACTATCACTCGAGGCTTTTTAGGGCTCTTTCACTGCGCAAACGAGGCTTGAGCCCAGGCTGCACATGCCTAAGGTTAATTTAGGAAAATTGTAGTCCACACATTTTCAAAGAATGTGATAACGAAATTATACATGTAGAGAAGTAACATCATACATGTAAATTATAGTTTAAAATATACTTGTTAAACAAAGTGTGCTTAACTTAAACTTACATTTTTCTACTAAAGTTGTGGTTATTCTATTGTACGCTGATCAAAATAGGATTTGACACCACTTTATAGATAAATTCAACCGGCCAAACGAGACAAGGTGTAAAGGTAACCCTCATACAAAGTTGATAAAGTAAACCTAGACTAACCAAGACGATCAACGGTAAGAAAGGTACTCCCTCGATTAATGTTTCTCTAGACTACACAAGACGATCAACGATAAGAAAGATACTCCCTCGATTAATTTTTCCCTAGACTACACAAGACAATCATCGATAAGAAAGGTACCCCCTCGATTAATTTTTCCCTAGACTACACAAGACGATCAACGATAAGAAAGGTACTCCCTCGATTAATTTTTCCCTACACTACACAAGACGATCAACGATAAGAAAGATACACCATTAATTTTTTTCATCGATTGCTGTTAATGACCTTGTATAGATGCAATAACGTGGGACATGTATTGTATTAATGACTTGAGATATGGTTAGTTCGTTAAATGAACAATCAACCAAGATGACTTACTCACACAAGCAAAAAACAGAGGAGAGGGTGGGCATGGGCGTATATATAGGCATCTCTTTGGTCCCGGTTTGTGGTCAGAACCGGGACAGAAGACTAACTATTAGTCCCGTTTCTGGCAACAAACCGGGACTAATGCTCCACGACACGTCACGTGGCAGTCGCTGGATCTTTAGTCCCGTTTGCCCCCCGAACATGGACTAATGAAACGAAACGAACCGGGGCTATTGCCGTGTCAACTCGAACGGTGACCAATGCCTGACATTGGTCTCCGTTTTAATTTGAACCGGGACTAATAGTCTTTCTGCTCCGGCCGGAAGACCCATTTTCTACTAGTAAACATCAAACCTCTTGAGGTGGGATGCAGACGGCTAGCACCATGACACAACTGCATAAATAATATTTTTGAGATACCGCCCTATTTGACTACAACTTGAGCGTTTAAATTCAAAAAATTCAAAAAGTTCGGAATTTTTTTGCTCGGGATACATCTTTCTATTGGGGCGGTGAGAAACGCGGTTACCGCCCGGTAACCGTTTTTCTCGGATAGTACCCAAAACATTGATGTGTAGCATTGCTGTAGTTTTACACTATTGGTTAGATTATGAATGGATGGCGGCTCAGAGTTAGCTAAGAGGGTGCTTGGATACGTTTTAGTCCCATGACTAAAAGTAGTGGAACTAAAACTTGCTAGCCTCATCCATGCTTGGATCTAAATACTAAAGAGACTAAAATCAAGTTAATGAGCATTTATTATCCTCCAAATCCTTCAATCCAGAACTCGCATGTGTTAAATGAGAGAAGTTAAATGAGGAGAGAGAGGACTAATCCATATTTTAGTAGGGTACCACTGACTAAAAGATTTTAGCCTCAAGACTAGTTTTAACTTCTCTTTAATCAGGGGTGCTTGAAACTTGAGCCTTTTAAAGAGATATTTTTAGTTAGACTAGTTTTAGTCTCTTGGATCCAAGCACCCTCTAATCTGATAGGCTGCAACTTTTTCATGTCACAGGATCGAGTAGGTAATTAATTTGCAACATATGTTGTATGGATCCGTCCAATTAATCTATGCGTGAGACTAAGATATATACGAAGCATGCAGCGACCTGTCCTGATCAACAGATCGAAATGGGCGGCCACGGGCATGCATATGCCATGATGTGCAAATCCCAGATTGAGTACAAGCACTGCATTCACCAAGCCAGACAGCGACAACTCACAGCTTCTACCGTCATGTATACGGTTCAGTACAGTGCATACGTAGTATTTCTAGTGCTGTATAAAGACAGTGCGGCATGACCTCTAAAGAGAAAAGATAGTGTGACATGATGTAGATGCCATGATTTGCTGCGCACTGCCCGAGGATGATTCGCTCGGCGGTGGCAGGCCCACCAGTAAGTGCCTCGACTTTCCACAACGAATCAATCAGTATGTGTATATCCTCATCACCCAGAGTCCAGGACCAACGTGAGGTTGAGCTAGGTATGCAGGCAAACGTGTGTTGCAAGCAGGGAAGATAGTAAGTCATTCTTGCACACCAATATAACGGCGGCGGTAAAGCTAGCTAGCCACTTGATCAGCTGATAGAGACTGATGTAGAGCGACACACAACCGAAATATGCTATAGTATGGATTTGTGAGTGGGGGTGGTCGCCAATTAGCTAACTTAAGGACCATGAATCTTCTTCATCTCAGCCGACCAAATCGACCGCCACCACCACCACCCCCCGGCTAGCCGTGTAGCCACCCCCACGCGTACAGCCCCGGCCTGCTCTCTCTCTATAACCTGTTACTGTGAGTGCAAAATATCGACGGGTGGATGTGATGTGGGGATGCGCGTGCTTCCAATTCAGTGCTTTTTGTGTTATATAAATAGAGCTCCGACCAAGCTTCCCTAGTTACCAACCAACCTCATTCTAACTTACTACTACTGCAGCTGCAACTGCAATTGCTCGTTTCTCAAATCTCAACTGCTACCTCGTTTGTCAGCTGCTTCTTTTTCTCCTCCTCCTCGGTTTTCGGTGAGTCCCTAGCCTATGATAATGATATGGTTCTATGTACTTTGCATGTCCATTATTTTGTTTGGTCGTGGGCAACTAGCGAGTTCTGTACACGCTTGCTAGTCATGAGTCATGGTTTGATCGATGAGCCCCGCTAGTTTGTGCAGTGTGGTACTACCACCTAGCTAGTACGTACTTCCATGTCTAGCTACTATATGCTACAGTACCGGAAGAGGAGGGGGCAATATGCACTTGCATGCTAAAGTGACCACCATATTCCTGCTGGTACTCATACTGGTATGTACTTTGTGCTGAGTTTGAATTGAGGTTGAAATTCGTCTCTGCAACTATAGTTCTACTCGATCGACCGATGTACCTCTGAAACCATATTGCTCTGCTGGTACGTACTCATATTACAGGAGAGTCTGAGATTCGTCTTTGCCAAGAGACGGTACGTACATGGCTGTAGTTCAGTGGTCTAGTCCACCACAAAATTGACCAGAGACCAGATCTTGTGTCTCTAACCGTAGTGTAGGTACGTGTCCAGTACCAGTAGGCCGGCGCAGAAAAATAATGGAAACTACACGGAGAGAGGTGGTGGTGGATGTGTGTGGAGGGGAGAGCAATCCTGAAGTGCACTCAAAGAAACATGCTGCAGGCTTTGCATTCATGCCCCTAAAAGCTTCACTCTCACAGCTATATGCAGGGCCTTTTCATGCCTCTTTTCTCTTCTATCTTCTCCCATTCACACTTTACATTACAAGTTAGACCACACTACCCACATTCCATGCCATCAAGTGCTTGCAATCAGCCTAGATACAAGTGTACTTTGTCCTCAAAAAATGCATCCAGGACATGATTGCACTAGCTAGACAGATTTGGTGTGTGCTATATAGCCTGCTAGAGCTAGATTACAATATAAATAGAAACTCATATGAGCGTGCGCATTCGTGTGCTCTGCTCTGCTTGCTGTCAAGTGTCTATGGTCACCTCTCATTGCAGCGTTGCACGAGTGCACCTACCCAGCAGCCATGATGCTTCTCTAGATCTCTAGCTATCTATAAAGATCATCTTCTCCTTCTTGTTTGGTCCACACGCCTACAACATATATACACGATTGGTCGAACGGTGGACCAGCTAGCAATATCACCATTGTTGCCTACACATGCATCTATTAGTAGTAAGTTGAAAAGGTTGTGGGCTTGATTTCAGTTTATAAGGCATCGAGCTCGCTTGCTAAGGTAGATGCTAGCAATGGAGCAGCAGCACCATGAGCAGGAGGAGTCGTGTGTTCCCCCGGGATTCAGGTTCCACCCAACAGAGGAGGAGCTGGTGGGTTATTACCTAGCCAGAAAGGTGGCAGCCCAGAAGATCGACCTCGACATCATCCAGGAGGTGGACCTCTACAGGATCGAGCCATGGGACCTCCAAGGTACGATCAAATTTATATCAAATTTTGCAGTTCGTTTTGGAAGTTTTATTACGTGTATACATAGTGTTTTGGTGCTTCAAGTTGAGAATTAACAATGGTGGACGGTGCAGAGAGGTGCGGCGGCGGCAGGGGAGGACGAGGAGCGCGTCAGGCGCCGGAGGACGACCAGACATCTTCTGAGTGGTACTTCTTCAGCTTCAAGGACCGCAAGTACCCGACCGGCACGCGCACCAACCGCGCCACGGCGGCCGGGTTCTGGAAGGCCACCGGCAGGGACAAGCCGGTGACGTCCTCGAGGAGCCGCGGCGTGATCGGCATGAGGAAGACGCTGGTGTTCTACACGGGCCGCGCACCCAACGGCAGGAAGACCGACTGGATCATCCACGAGTACCGCCTCCAGACAAACGAGCACGCGCCCACACAGGTACCTAATTCTTCACTTCTTCATCCTCCTTCTCCTTCTTGCAGAGAATTTGTCGTTGACGATCATGATCATGGTTATGATGTTGCAGGAGGAAGGTTGGGTGGTGTGCCGTGCGTTCCAGAAGCCAACCCCGAACCAGAGACCGTCCTACATCTTCCCCGCATACGCCGCCGCCCCGGGTCTCGGCGGCTACTACGACACGCGGCCGTGGCTGCTGCACGGCCAAGCCGGCGACCACCATTTCCTGCAGAGCGCCAGCGGGGCTACGGGAGCCGGCGGCCTCGGTTTCCCCGGCCAGGGCATCCAGTACTCTGACGACGTGCTGGAGTCCAAGCACAGTCTCTTGGGCAGCATCCCGCAGCTGATTGAGAGCCCACCAACGATCTCCACCACCGTTGCTGGTTGCGGCGACGCCGGCTACGACATCATCCAGCAGGGAGAGGCGGCGGCTGGCATCGACTGGAATTTTCTGGACAGCCTGCTGTCCACGTCGCAGCTCCACCAATACTCCGCTACTGCTGCTTCACACCTGCAGCTGCAGCAGTGAAGTAGAGTTAGCAGACATACCGTAGCATCATCGATTTCATTGTATACATGATTTGCTAATTATTAATATCACTGAGTACAGATAGTAGATGTGTTTCTGTTGCACTTGGAACACTTAGTTGACTCTTGTACCTAGTTAGACTACTCTGTTCCACTTACTGAATCTATGCATTTTACTGTAGACTACTCTGCTCCATCTACTGAATCCATGGGTTTTACTGTAGACAGCTATGTTCCACTTCCTGAATCCATGTCTTTCACTGTAGACTACTCTGTTTTACTTACTGAATTTCGGGGACATTCGCATGATTTTGCTAATAAGAATCCACTATGTAGTATAGACGATACAGTACAGACAGTATAGAGCCTGGATCGTGGAGAAACACACTTTGGTTCCTGATTGTATATGCATCACATATGGGGAATTTTTTAAAATAATTAAATAAAAAGTTAAAATAGTTCAAAAATATTTTTGGGTTAAAGTTGACTTTGTTTTGCACTAGTATCAAAAAATTCACGAAAAAAACCAACATTGACTTCTTGGCAAAAATACAAAAATTATTTGCTATTATAGGTCACTATTCACAGTATTTTGACTGAAAATCTATCTTTTGTAAAAAGACATCTTCTCTTTTTCCGTATTTTTTTCTTACGTATACTCCCTCTGTACCGAAATATAAGACGTTTAAGAAAAAATTTGACCAGGTGAAAATGTGGACAATTGACCAGGTTACCCCCCACCTCCCGCAGCTCGCTAATTTCAAATCAACCCAGATCCAGTCGCCCCCACCTTCGGCCAGCTCGCTAATAACCCAGATCTCACCGCTCCGCTTGTCCGCTCCCTCCTCTGCCCCAGCTTGTGCGGCCCCTCCTCTGCCCCTACCTCCTCTGCCCAGCTCGTCTGCTAGCTACTAGCAGCTTCTCCAGTAGCCAGCGGCAGCAGCTCCTCCGGCAGCTAGCAGTAGATCCAGCAGCTCCTCCACGACCCAACAGGAACTCCAGCAGCTCCTCCACCAGCCAGCACCAGCTCCAGCAGCTCCTCCACTAGACACCAGCACCAACTCATCCACCAGCCAGCGGCAGCCCCTCCGTCTGCCGGCAGAAGCAGCTCTTCCGCCTCTGCACTCCCAGCTGCCTCAACGAGGTCCTCTCCGAGTGATGCACCCATCGCCCAACAGATCGCCGGAGGTTTTTCTTTTGATCCAGGGTGCAGATCGCCACAGGAGGTCCTAGTGGTGTTGGATCCTGCTTATCCCGTCTCCTGCAAACCAAAAAGCAGGACAATTAGAGGGTATTTATCACAATTTAGCAACAGTTGAACAGAAAACAGTTTAACAACAGCAGCAGAAATTTTAGCGAGATCAACAACATCAGTAGCAACAGCAAGACATAGCAACAATAGCAGCAATAGGGAGACATAGAAGTAGCGACATGGAGTGGCAGCAGGAGTTCATCAAAATCAATAGGGAGTAGGAGCAGCAGGAGTTCATCACAATCAAAATCAACAGGGAGTGGCAACAACATGGAATTTGACCTCAACTGTACTCCGCCCGAAGAAGATGATATCAGTCAAAACGAGATCAACATGGAGGACTCACAGGGAGGCAATGATCATGTTGAAGATGAAATCAACATGGAGGACTCACACAGAGGCAATGATCCTGGTGAACATGATATGAACATGGAGCAAATAACGGGAGGCAATGATCCCCGCGAAGATGATAACAGTAAGCACAATATACTCATTTAGCAGTAACAGTGTCTCATTTACCAAGTTTTTGGAAATGAACTGCAACTCTAGTTTCTGAAAATGAACAGTAACTCCACTTTCTAGAAATAAACAGTAATAGTAACTCATTTGATCATTTGAACATGTGACCATTTAAATATTTTATCAATTTATCATTTGATAATTTGAGTAGGACTAATATTTTTTTCATTGTTGTGTTTCTTGTTGCAGTTCTTGAGCAAGGAGTTAGAAAGAGGAAAACCCTGAGTGACCAAGAAAAATATGCTGCTTATGTGGCATTGCACACATTATGTATGAGTAGAGGTGGAAAGTTCAAGAGAACGGATAAGAAAGACCTTGCACAATTTTTTAATGTAGAATTGATGAGTATACAAAGAGTTTGGCAGAAGGCGATGAAGCAAATTTCAGAAGGTTTCGAGGTGGATGTTTCCAACCAAAAAAAGGGAAATGTGGAAGAAAACCAAAGGACATAAACCTAGAGAAATACCCTACAATACCACTCAATAGTAGGTCTACTATCAGATCATTAGCTTGGCAACTAGGATGTAGCCCTACCACTCTCCACAGGAAGTTCAAAATGAAGTTGATAAAGAGGCATACAAACTGTGTCAAGCCAGCTCTAAAGGAAAAGAATAAGAAGGATAGAATGAAATTTTG
Source organism: Hordeum vulgare subsp. vulgare (assembly GCF_904849725.1). Lineage (NCBI taxonomy): Eukaryota > Viridiplantae > Streptophyta > Magnoliopsida > Poales > Poaceae > Hordeum > Hordeum vulgare. Next base: position 660,819,798 of record NC_058519.1, on the reverse strand, counting down.
CTTGTCAATGCTTGATGAGGCAACAACAAAAACTTCAAGGCCTAAGTTCAAGACTATGCATAATGTTGTACATGTTGATGAGAAGTGGTTACGATGACCAAGAAGAATAAAACTTATTATCTGCTGGATGGGGAGGAAGAGCCTACAAGGCCTATACATGGCAACTGTATTGGCAAGGTATGTTCTTGACGGGCGTAGCTAGGCCACGGTGGGATAGTGAAGGAAATGTGACCTTCTCTGGAAAAATCGGTATTTGGCCATTTGTAAAAGAAGTTCCTGCTCAAAGAAAAAGTGACAATAGGCCCAAAGGTACAATAGAGACAAAGTCAATAAAAGTCGATAGAAAAGTGATGAGAGAGTTCTTGATAGAGAAGGTCTTGCCAGCGATACAAGCTGTTTGGCCTGAAAGTGATGCTGGGCAGACCATCTATATACAACAGGATAATGCTAAGCCTCATATTTTGCCCGATGACCTGGAATTTTTAGAAGCTGTTGCAAAAATGGACTTGACATCAGAATTATACAACAACCTGCCAACAGTCCTGACTTGAATGTGCTTGATCTTGGATTTTTCAACTCATTGCAATCCCTGACAGATTGTTTGAGCCCTAAAACACTACAAGACCTTATTAATGGAGTGTTGGAGGAATTTGAAGGCTACGAGGTTTACAAGCTGAACAAAATTTTCCTAACTCTACAGAGTTGTATGATCGAGATCTTGAACCATGTGGGGGGTAATGGGTATAAAATACCCCATGTGAACAAAGAAAGACTTGAGAGTCTTGGGCAGCTACCTCCAAGACTATCATGTCCTCAAGAGGTTTATGTAAATGCCCTACACAACCTAGGGCTAATGGAGAGGGTTCAGTAATTGAAGGTGCTTGTTGTCATGAGACCCGAGATGCTTGTTGTCATGAGACCCGAGATGCTTGTTGTCATGAGTATGATTATAATCCATATTTTACGCCATTTGTATGATCATTTTTACTCCATATGTTTGCAAAGGCTTGTGTGAAGTATTTAGGAGGAAAGGACAAGGAGAGGAATATGAGAGGAAATGAGTGAAATAGAAGAGGAGAGGAGTGGAGTGGAATAAGAGAGGAGAGGAAAAGTTGGAGTAGAAATGTTTAATTTAAGTTTAATTAACAGAAAAGGTTTAATTTAAGTTTAATGAACTGAAATTGTTTAATTTAGATTTAATTAATAGAAAAGGTTTAATTTCCAGTTAGAGACAATAGACAAAGAACAGAGGAGAGCACAATAAATCTAGTGTTGTCCTACACTGCAGATAGAGACAAGAGAGTAAGAAGAGAGAAGAGTACTTTGACTTCCAGTTAAACCTTCAGTTAAATTTAAAGTTTAAATTAAAGTTTCAGTTAAAATTAACGGAGACAAGTCTGCAAGATCTGCCCAGCCAAGCAAGAGCAAAATGGGCGAAGAACGTGCTGCTGCTGGAGACAACTGAATGTGGTGGTCTTGGTTGAGGTTTGCGGGTTCGTCTTTGCACTCTTTCCAGAGGTTTCCCTGCTGGAGGTTTGGAAACCTGCTGGAGGTTTGGTGGAAGCAAGACTGGTAGTTGTTGTCAAAGGGTTTTCTGAAAGTTTTCAATTTTATTCAGCATTATCCATTATCCATGGTTCATCCTCATGTAGGCGAGGGGAGGCAAGGCAGGGCAGTGAGCACTGGTACATCAAGCTGCTGCCAGAAGCTGTTACATTTACATTCAGAAGGTGGATGAGAGCACTGGATTGTGAGAGTCGATTTTTTTGCTCGTACTACAAGAGTCTGTCAAAGGCAAAGCTGGTGGGTGATTCAAGACAGTCTACTTTCAGAGGACAATCTCACAATATATTTTTATCTGTTGATTCCATTTCCTGTTCTAACTGCGTGCGCTCTTTGTCCCAGTTTCAGTTCCCTTGTTCTTGCTTTTCTATATCCCGATGAACTCATGAATCCATGATCCATGGTCAATCCCCAATATATATACTCAAGCAATATACTCTCTCAGCAGTATATAATCAATCGTACAGGAAAGAGTATCACTCTCTCAGCAGAATACATACTCATGAATCCATGGTCAATAGCAGCATATACTCCGTGTGGGGATTAGTCTAGCTCATAAGCCACGAGTCCAAATCAAGCAATATATCTACACTAGAATCTGTAGCAGAGTACACATCTGACAAAACCGAGAGATGTGGAGAGGAAGGGGGTAAGAGACGGAAGGGTACCTGGGTGAGGTCACTGAGGTGGAAGCAGCCGGTGGAGCGGTCGAGGTCGCCGCTAGGGTGTCGCCGGTGCACTACAGCTCCGCCAACTCTTCCCCAACTTGACGCCCAACTCGACGCCCAGTCCGGTGCCCAGCTCGATGCCCAGGTCGACGCCGTCACTGCTCGGGCTTGGCTTCAGCGCCTCCTTCACACTGTCCTTGCTCGCCCAGCTCGTCGGTTTCTTGGTCTCGACGAGGCTCCGGCTGAAGTACTCCACCCCCGCCGCCGCATAGACGAGCAACCCAACTGAGGGCGCCCGCAGCTCCCGCTGAAGTGATCTGCTCTGTCCAGCACCACTCCGTCGTCCAGATCCAACGTTGGCGCCCACGCCAGCTCCGTCGATGCAAAAAGAACACATTTTGACCTTTGAGTGGGAAAGGAAGGAGAGGAAGCACATAGTGGGAAAGGAAGGATACAACACACGCGGTGGGCTGTGGGGGGAAGAACGCGGTGGGCTGTAGGAGGAAGAACGGTGGGCTACGGTGGTCGGCGACGACGCAGAGAGGCGACGAGGGAGGGGAATGAGAGGGTGTGAGATCTGGGCAGCGAGTGGATGAGAATGGGCAGGTGGGGGCATTTTCGGAAACTCGGGAAGTTTCGTAGTGTCGCCAGATTTACACTAGAATCGCTAAAACGTCTTATATTTCGGTACAGAGGGAGTACAACGGAAGGTGAAATTTATTTCAGAAATAATTATAGAATATTTTGACTTCTTTTGTATTGCTCTGTTTCTTTCGCATATATGGTGTATATACACCCAGGAACCAAACGTACCGGTTCCTGGATCGTGGACCTCCATCATGTCCATATTGTTGAGAAATAAAACATGTGATCAACTCTATGGGAGGGATGCCTCCCATGAGTTGTCTATTCACTAGTAGAAAATGACCCATTTGTCCCGTTTTCGGAGGCCCATTAGCCCCAGTTCTGGAATCGGGACTAAAGGGTTGGGACTAAAGCCCAAAATCTTTAGTCCGAGTTCACTTACCAACTGGGACAGAAGGGGCTCCACGTGGCCGCTGTGGGAAGCCCATGCAAGAGGACCTTTAGTCCCGGTTGACTGCACCAACCGGGACCAAATGGCATCCACGCGGCATCTAGCAGGAGCTGGAGTTTTTCTTTTTTAAGGAGGGGGGGGGTTGGGATGTTTTTGAGGGTTAATTTAGGGGTTTCATATTGTGTTAGCTAGCTAATAGAGAGAAGTGTCCTCTCTTTCTCCGTGCTTGGTCGACGCTAGCTACTATACATATAGAGACAACTCGACGCTAGCTAATAAGAAAATGAAGGAAACCATTAATTACACAAGATCATCATGCTGAACATATATAGAGAGAAGTGACATCTCTTTCTCTGTGCTTGGTCGAACAACTAGTTTTCGTATATCATCAGACACTACTACATATATACAATATAACATCTTTTACAATCTCTAACATCATCTACCTAAGATCCAATCACAAATCCACATGGTATTCTCCGTGTTTTGGTATGATAAGGTCAAGAAAGAATCCCGTCAATTCCTCTTGAATTGCTCGTATGCGATCATATGGTAGGAGTTCATCCCGCATCTGCCAGATATAATTTAAAGAAGCGGGTCAATACATGCATATATATATGAATAAAACTCAACACAATTGATGGTAATATGTAAAATAAAATTGTGAATATTATTTACGTACTTCAAGTTGTTTGTCAAAGAAGCCCCGCTCCGAGGTCGAGTGGCGAATGAACACGCATACGTAGTATGCACATAAAACAGTCTCTTCTTCCTGGTACATGCACTTTACGAGAATAGAGTTCAATCAAACTAATAAGCAAGCATGATAATGATATATTGATGAAAATTTGAATCAATTAGAGACGCGCAGAACTAGCTAGTACTGCTTACTTTGGGGGCGTAAACCGCATTGTTTAGACCGGGAACCTTTTTGGTGAAGTTCTTCCAAACCCTGTGAGGCAAAGAAAATGATTACTTGATATCAGGAAATTAACGAAAGTTGCATGCCGATAAGGTACCGATATTGACTGAACTTACTTCTTGAGTCTCGAGTCTAAGACAGTTACTAATGCACTCTCAAGCTTAATGAATAGCAAAATAAAGTGTAAACTCCGCACGCATATATAAATTATCAATTGCATTACTTAATCTCGAGTAAGCGAAACCAAGTATACAGAGAAGACAACAAAACTCACTTGAAGTTGTAAGGAAACATTATTTCCTTTTTGTTTTGATGTATAAGTAACGACTTTAGCAAGTTTTCCTCGGTCTCTTTGATTGAGTTTCGTACCGCCCATTCATTTACGACATCTGGGCTAATGAACCTAACGTTGAAGATTCCTACTTTTTTGAATTCGTCGATCCTCAATCTGCATAATATAGTGAGGATAATTATATATATATGCAATGAACGAGCTGAGCTAGAGACTTAACTATAGAAGTAATACTTACAGACAGTAGGAAGTCAGGAGTTGTTTGTCGAGGACCAGTTTATTGTATAACTAAAATAACTCCACAAATTTAATAGGCATCACGGGAAGTGCAATGAATTCGTGCTCTGGTTTCTCTGCCACATAGATAGTGTCTTTTCCAGACTCCCTGCAGGTTTTCATGTACCACTCATGCAATTTGTGCATCATCGTTGAGGATGATCACGTTTGACGAGAGACTTCTCGTGCACGTATTTATATTGTTCTTTTGTTTCCTCAGCCATTTCAAAAATTACATCATCCCCCAAGTAATCACCAGGATTGGTACCGGGCACCATCCCCGGAGGATTAGCGATGATATGGCTAGACACCTTGAGCGGGGGGCACGATTGCTTCTCCTGTTCGCCGAGCCGGGGAATTGTTTTCCCGCTTCTTCGTTCTGCTAACCTTGCTTCAGTGGAAGTACTTCCCGACCACCACGCTGCTACATATGTCTTTTTAACAATGCGGTCATAGTTGGAATCCAGTGGAGGTGGTGGTGGTCCCTTTAGGGCATTGATAGTGTGCGTCACTTTCATCGGATATAGCTTCTCCTTCGGAGGTGGAGTTTTCTTTGCAAAATGTTCCCTCGATTGGGCACGGCATATGTCCTCGTTTTCCTGCCCGGTCCTCTCATATGGTAGCTTTTCCAGAGGCTTGAGAGATGGACCTTATCTCCTACCTCTACTTGTACTGCTAGCCACCGGAGCGGCAGCGTCTCTCTTTCGTCGTTGCTGATGAGGCGGAGGAGGACGCGGACTGCTCTGACGCATCGAAGGAGCCGGAGCGGCGGTGTCTGTCTTCCGCCGTTGTCGACGAGACGAAGGAGGGGACGGACTGCTTTGACGCGTCGGAGTAGGCGAAGGAGGAGGCGGAGTGCCCTCACGCGTCGGAGGAGCTAGAGAAGGAGCAGAGTTCCCTGATCACTCGCCGGGGGAGGAGGAGGAGGCGGAGTGCCCTGACTCGTCGTCATTGGAGGAGGAGGCGGAGGCCTCCAGTTTGGAAGCTTGATGTACTCCTTCTGCCATAGACATGTACTCCTCAGAGCACGAACCAGTTGATTCTCTCCTTCACATGTAGGGTGCTCAAGCTTGAGCTCCTCAAATCCCTCCATTACTTGATCCACCAACACAACAGCATAGCCATGTGGAAGCGGAAGGCACTGAAAAGTTCCGTTGGGTTGAGGAGGTGCAACAGAGCCGACAGTCGCCTTGAAAGTGAGGTTCCGACATTTTGTCATAAGCTCGCAATGTTCAGCCTCCGTAAAAGTATCCACGGGGTAGCTAGGAGTCGTGAAGTCGGTCTGAACGGGCTTCGTGGAAGCCACGCTGCTTCTCCACTCAGATGGTGGGGTACCTTCTGGGGTAGCTTCGTTCCGCTGAGTTGGTTGGCCGGCACCTCGCTGGCTCTCAAGTTCCTCTAGCTTTTGTAGTCTTGCATTGATCTTCTGCATGTCGCGCAGCTCCACTTTCCTATTTCTCTCCCGGCTTCTATAACCGCCTGCGCCGGGAAACTCAACCTTCCACGGAACGGAGCCTGGTGTGCCCCGTGTTCATCCAGGGTGCTCAGCATTCCTTAGGGCCTCTGTCAACTTGTCCTTCTCTCTGTCAGGAATGAATGTCCCTTCCTGCGTTGCGATGATATACTTTTGAAGCTTCTTGATGGGTATTGCAAGTTGCTCGTCCGTTCAATGGCACTTCCCTGTTTCAGGGTCGAAAGTTCCCCCAACCCCGAAGAACCAAGTCCTTGAACGGTCTGGCCAGTTCAATGTCTGTGGTTCGACCCCTTTGGCAATCAGGTCATTCTCAGCTTTGTCCCACAACGGTCGGGCTTTGAGATAGCCACCTGACAGTTGGAAATATGCCCTAGAAGCAATAATAAATTAGTTATTATTATATTTCTTTGTACATGATAATCGTTTATTATCCATGCTATAATTGTATTGATTGGAAACACAATACTTGTGTGGATACATAGACAAAACACTGTCCCTAGTAAGCCTCTAGTTGACTAGCTCGTTGATCAAAGATGGTCAAGGTTTCCTCACCATAGGCAAGTGTTGTCACTTGATAACGGGATCACATCATTAGAAGAATCATGAGATGGACTAGACCCAAACTAATAGACGTAGCATGTTGATCGTGTCATTTTGTTGCTACTGTTTTCTGCGTGTCAAGTATTTATTCCTATGACCATGAGATCATATAACTCACTGACACCGAAAGAATGCTTTGTGTGTATCAAACGTCACAACGTAACTGGGTGACTATAAAGATGCTCTACAGGTATCTCCGAAGGTGTCCATTGAGTTAGTATGGATCAAGACTGGGATTTGTCACTCCGTGTGATGGAGAGGTAGCTCGGGGCCCACTCGGTAATACAACATCACACACAAGCCTTGCAAGCAATGTGACTTAGTGTAACTTACGGGATCTTGTATTACGGAACGAGTAAAGAGACTTGCCAGTAAACGAGATTAAATAGGTATGCGGATACTGACGATCGAATCTCGGGCAAGTAACATACCGAAGGACAAAGGGAATGACATACGGGATTATATGAATCCTTGGCACCGAGGTTCAAACGATAAGATCTTCGTAGAATATGTAGGATCCAATATGGGCATCCAGATCCCGCTATTGTATATTGACCGAGGAGTCTCTCGGGTCATGTCTACATAGTTCTCGAACCCGCAGGGTCTGCACACTTAAGGTTCGATGTTGCTTTATGCGTATTTGAGTTATATGGTTGGTTATCGAATGTCGTTTGGAGTCCTGGATGAGATCACGGACGTCACGAGGGTTTCCGGAATGGTCTGGAGATGAAGATTGATATATAGGATGACCTCATTTGATTACATGAAAGTTTTCGGCATTACCGGGAATCTACCGGGAGTGACGAATGGGTTCCGGATGTTCACCGGGGGGCGGGGGGCAAGCCCACCCGGGGGAAACCTATAGGCCTTAGGGGTGCCACACCAGCCCTTAGTGGGCTAGTGGGACAGCCCAAGAAGCCCTATGCGCAGGAGAAAGAAAAATCAAAGAGAAGAGGAAAAGAAGGGAAGTGGGAAAGTGGAGAATGACTCGACCTTCCAATCCTAGTTGGACTAGGATTGGAAGGGGAGGACTTCCCCCCTTGCTTCGGCCGTACCCCTTGGGGCTCCTTGATCCCCAAGGCAAGTCCCCTCGCCTCCCACCTATATATACGGAGGTTTTAGGGCTGATTTGAGACAACTTTTGCCACGACAGCCCGACCACATACCTCCACGGTTTTTCCTCTAGATCGCATTTCTGCGGAGCTCGGGCGGAGCCCTGCTGAGATTAGATCACCACCAACCTCCGGAGCGCCGTCACGCTACCGGAGAACTCATCTACCTCTCCGTCTCTCTTGCTAGATCAAGAAGGCCGAGATCATCGCCGAGCTGTATGTGTGCTGAACGCGGAGGTGTCGTCCGTTCGGCACTAGATAGGAGCGGATCGTGGGACGGATTGTGGGACGATCGTGGACGGTTCGCGGGGCGGATCGAGGGATGTGAGGATGTTCCACTACATCAATCGCGTTTCTTAACGCTTCTGCTCTGCGATCTACAAGGGTACGTAGATCAGAAATCCCCTCTCGTAGATGGACATCACCATGATAGGTCTTCGTGCGCGTAGGAAAATTTTTGTTTCGCATGCGACGTTCCCCAACAGTGGCATCATGAGCTAGGTTCATGCGTAGATGTTATCTCGAGTAGAACACAAAAGTTTTTGTGGGCGGTGATGTGCGATTTGCTGCCTTCCTTAGTCCATTCTTGATTCCGCGGTATTGTAGGATTGAAGCGGCTCGGACTGACATTACTCGTACGCTTACGAGAGACTGGTTTCATCGCTACGAGCAACCCCGTTGCTCAAAGATGACTGGTGAGTGTCGGTTTCTCTAACTTTAGTTGAATCGGATTTGACTGAGGAGGTCCTTGGATGAGGTTAAATAGCAATTCATATATCTCCGTTGTGGTGTTTGCGTAAGTAAGATGCGATCCTACTAGATACCCATGGTCACCACGTAAAACATGCAACAACAATTAGAGGACGTCTAACTTGTTTTTGTAGGGTATGCTTGTGATGTGATATGGCCAACAATGTGATGTGATATATTGGATGTATGATATGCTCATGTTGTAATAGTTAATATCGACTTGCACGTCGATGGTACGGCAACCGGCAGGAGCCATAGGGTTGTCTTTAAACTAACGTTTGTGCTTGCAGATGCATTTACTATATTGCTAGGATGTAGCTTTAGTAGTAATAGCATGAGTAGCACGACAACCCCGATGGCGACACGTTGATGGAGATCATGTCGTGGTGTGACGCCGGTGACAAGAAGGTCGTGCCGGTGCTTTGGTGATGGAGATCAAGAAGCACATGATGATGGTCATATCATGTCACTTTTGAATTGCATGTGATGTTAATCCTTTATGCACCTTATCTTGCTTAGAACGGCGTTAGCATTATGAGGTGATCTCTCACTAAAATTTCAAGACGAAATTGTGTTCTCCCCGACTGTGCACTGTTGCGACAGTTCGTCGTTTCGAGACACCACGTGATGATCGGGTGTGATAGAATCAACATTCACATACAACGGGTGCAAAACAGTTGCACACGCGAAACACTCGGTTAAACTTCACGAGCCTAGCATGTGCAGACATGGCCTCGGAACACATGAGACCGAAAGGTCGAGCATGAATCATATAGTTGATATGATTGGCATAGAGATGCTTACCACTGAAACTATTCTCGACTCACGTGATGATCGGACTTGAGATAGTGGATTTGGATCATGTACCACTCAAAAGACTAGAGAGATGTACTTTTTGAGTGGGAGTTCGTAAGTAATATGATTAATTGAACTAATTGTCATGAACATAGTCTAATGGTCTTTGCGAATTACGATGTAGCTTGCGTTATAGCTCTACTGTTTTTATACGTTCCTAGACAAAATTTAGTTGAAAGTTGATAGTAGCAAACTTTGCGGACTGAGTCTGTAAAACTGAGGATTGTCCTCGTTGCTGCGCAGAAGCCTTATGTCCTTAATGCACCACTCGGTGTGTTGCACCTCGAGCGTCGTCTGTGGATGTTTTGAACACCCGACATACACGTTTCTGATGACTACGCGATAGTTCGGTGCAAAATACTTAATGGCTTAGAATCAAGGCGCGGAAGATGTTTTGAAACGTCACGGAACATAAGTGATGTTCTAAAGAGATGAAATTATGATTTCATGCTTGTGCCCTTGTTAAGAGGTATGAGACCTCCGAAAAGATTCTTTGTCCACGAAGTAAAGGAGAAAAGCTCAATCGTTGAGTGTGTGCTCAGATTGTCTGAGTACGACAATCGCTTGAATCAAGTGGGAGTTAATCTTCCAGATGAGATAGTGATGGTTCTCCAAAGTCACTGCCACCAAGCCGTGAGAGCTTCGTGATGAACTATAACATATCAAGGATAGATACAATGATCCTTGAGTGATTCGCGATGTTTGACACTGCGAAAGTAGAAATCAAGAAGGAGCATCAATAGTTGATGGTTTGTAAAACCACTAAGTTTCAAGAAAGGCAAGGGCTAGAAGGGATACTTCGTGAAACGGCAAAACAGTTGCTGCACTAATGAAGAGACCCAAGATTAAACCCAAACCCGAGACTAAGTGCTTATGTGATGAAGGGAACGGTTACTGAGGCAGAGCTACCCTATATGCTTGGTAGATAAGAAGGGTGGCTAAGTCGAAAGAAGTATATTTGATATACATGATGTTGATGTGTACTTTACTAGTGCTCCTAATAGCGCGAGGGTATTGGATACCGGTTCGGTTGCTAAGTGATTAGTAACACGAAATGAAAGCTACGGAATAAACGGAGACTAGCTAAAGGCGAGGTGAAGATACGTGTTGGAATTGTTTCCAAGGTTGATATGATCAAACATCGCACGCTCCCTCTATCATCGGGATTGGTGGTAAAACCTAAATAATTGTTATTTGGTGTTTGCGTTGATCATGCACATGATTGGGTCGTGTTTATTGCAATACGATTATTCATTTAAAGAGAATAATAGTTGTTCTATTTGCTTGAATAAATACCCTCAATGGATTATTGAATCTCGATTGTAGTGTTACACATGTTCATAATATTGGTGCCAAAAGATGCAAAGTAATAATGATAGTACCACTTAGTTGTGGCACTGCCACTTGAGTCATGTTGGTATAAAATGGATGAAGAAGCTCCATGCTGATGGATCTTTGTACTCACTCATTTTTTGAAACGTTTGAGATATGCAAACCATACCTGTTGGTTTAAATGCATGAAGAAACTCCATAGAGATGGATCATTTGGACTCGCTTGATTTTGAATCACTTGAGACATGCAAAACATGTCACATGAAACAAGAGAGTAACTTGTTGGGAATAATGCATTTTTGATGTGTGTAGTCCAATGAGTGCTAAGGCACGCAGTGGATATCATTATGTTCTTACTTCACTGACGATTTGAGTAGATACAGGAGTATTAACTTGATTAATCACAAGTCTGAAATATTGAAAAGTTCATGGCAATTTCAGAGTGAAGATCATCGTGACAAGAGGATAAAATGTCTACGATATGATCATAGAGATGAATATCTGAGTTACGAGTTTTGGTACGCAGTTAAGACAATGTGAAAATTGTTTCGCAGTTCATGCCACCTGGAACACCATAGTGTGATGATGTGTCTGAACGTCATAGCCACACCCTATTGTGATATGGTGCATACTATGATGTCTCTTATCGAATTACCACTATCGTTTATGGGTTATGCATTAGAGACAACCGCATTCACATTAAATAGGGCACCGCGTTTTTCCGTTGAGATGACACAGTATAGACTGAGGTTTAGAGAAATCTAAGATGTCGTTTCTTAAAAGTTTGGGGCTGCGACACTTATGTGAAAAAGTTTCAGTCTGATAAGCTCGAACCCAAAGCGTATAAATGCATGTTCATAGGATATCCAAAACTGTTGGATACATCTCCTATCTCAGATCCGGAAGCAAAGTGTTTGTTTCTAGAAACGAGTCCTTTCTCGAGGAAAGGTTTCTCTCGAAAGAATTGAGTGGGAGGGTGGTGGAACTTGATGAGGTTAGTGAACCGTCACTTCAACCAGTGTGTAGCAGGGCGCAGGAAGATGTTCCTGTGGCGCCTACACCAATTGAAGTAGAAGTTGATGATGGTGATCATTAGAGCTTCGGATCAAGTTACTACAAACCTCGTAGGTCGACAAAGGTCATGTACTACTAAAGAGTGGTACGGTAACCTTGTCTTGGAGGTCATGTTGTTGAACAACAATGAACCTGCGAGTTATGGAGAAGCAATGGTGGGCCCGGATTCCGACAAAATGGCTGGAGGCCATCAAATCCGAGAGAGTCTCCATATGTGAGAACAAAGTATAGACTTTGGAAGAACTACTTGATGGTCGTAGGACTATTAAGTAAAGATGGATCTTTAAAAGCAAGACAGACGATGATGGTGATAAGTCATTATTAAGAAAAGCTCAACTTGTCGCAAAGATGTTTTCGACAAGATCAAAGAGTTGACTGTGATGTGACTTTCTCACTCATAGCGATGCTAAAAGTCTGTTGGAATTATGTTAGTAGTTGCTACATTCTTTGTGAAATATTGCACATACGAAGTCAGGACATTGTTTCCTCGACGGTTTCCTTGAGGAAAGATTGTATGTGATACAATGAGAATGTTTTGTCGATCCTAAGGATACTAACAAGTATGCAAGCTCCAGCGATCCTTCAATGGACTGATGCAAGCATCTGGAGTTGGAATATACACTTTGATGAGATGATCAAAGCTTTTGGGTTTGTACAAGGTTTATGAGAAACTTGTATTTCCAAAGAAGTGAGTGGGAGCACTATAGAATTTCTGATAAGTATATGTGGTTGACATATTGTTGATCAGAAGTAATGTAGAATTTCTGTGAAGCATACAAGGTTGTTTGAAAGGAGTTTTTCAAAGGAATACCTGGATTGAGCTACTTAAACGTTGAGCATCAAGATCTATGGAGATAGATCGAAACGCTTAATAGAAGTTTCAACAAGATGCATGCCTTGACAAGTTTTTGAAGGAGTTCAAAATAGATTAGCAAAGAAGGAGTTCTTAACTGTGTTGTAAGGTGTGAATTTGAGTAAGACTCAAAACCCGACCACGGCAGAATAAAGAGAATAGACGAAGTTCGTCTTCTATGCCTTAGCCGTAGACTCTAAAGTATGCCATGCTGAGTACCGCACCTGATGTGTGCCTTGCAGCAAGTCTGTTAAGAGGTACAGAGAGTGATCCAGGATTCAATCACTGATCAACGGTCAAAGTTATCCTTAGTAACTAAATGGAATAAGGAAATTTTCTCGATTATGGAGGTGGTTAAAGAGTTCGTCGTAAAGGGTTACGTCAATGCAAGCTTTGACGCTAATCCAAATCACTATGAGTAGTGAAACGGATTCGTATGGTAGAGTAGATATTTGGAGTATTTCCGAATAGCACATAGTAGCACCATCTATAAGATGACATAAAGATTTGTAAAACACGCACGGATCTGAAGGATTCAGAACCGTTGACTAAAACCTCTCTCACGAGCAAGACGTGATCAGACCACAGAACTACATGGGTGTTGGATTCGTTGAAATCACATGGTGACGTGAACTAGATTATTGACTCTAGTGCAAGTGGGAGACTGTTGGAAATATGCCCTAGAGGCAATAATAAATTATCTATTATTATATTTATTTTATATGATAATCGTTTATTATCCATGCTATAATTGTATTGATTGGAAACACAATACTTGTGTGGATACATAGACAAAACAATGTCCCTAGCAAGCCTCTAGTTGGCTAGCTAGTTGATCAAGGATAGCCAGGGTCTTCTGACTATGTACAAGGTGTTGTTGCTTGATAACTGGATCACATCATTGGGAGAATCATGTGATGGACTAAGACCTAAACTAATAGACGTAGCATGTTGATCGTGTCATTTTGTTGCTACTGTTTTCTGCCTGTCAAGTATTTATTTCTATGACCATGAGATCATATAACTCACTGACACCGGAGGAATGCTTTGTGTGTATCAAACGTCACAACGTAACTGGGTGACTATAAAGATGCTCTACAGGTATCTCGGAAGGTGTCCGTTGAGTTAGTATGGATCAAGACTGGGATTTGTCACTCCGTGTGACGGAGAGGTATCTCAGGGCCCACTCGGTAATACAACATCACACACAAGCCTTGCAAGCAATGTGACTTAGTGTAAGTCACGGGATCTTGTATTACGGAACGAGTAAAGAGACTTGCCGGTAAACGAGATTGAAATAGGTATGCGGATACTGACGATCGAATCTCGGGCAAGTAACATACCGGAGGACAAAGGGAATGACATACGTGATTATATGAATCCTTGGCACTGAGGTTCAAACGATAAGATCTTCGTAGAATATGTAGGATCCAATATGGGCATCCAGATCCCGGTATTGGATATTGACCGAGGAGTCCCTCGGGTCATGTCTACATAGTTCTCGAACCCGCAGGGTCTGCACACTTAAGGTTCGACGTTGTTTTATGCGTATTTGAGTTATATGGTTGGTTACCAAATGTTGTTAGGAGTCTCGGATGAGATCACGGATGTCACGAGGGTTTCTGGAATGGCCCGGAGACGAAGATTGATATATAGGATGACCTCATTTGATAACCGGAAAGTTTTCGGCATTACTGGGAATGTACCGGGAGTGACGAATGGGTTCCGGATGTTCACCGGGGAGGGGGGGCAAGCCCACCCGGGGAAGCCCATAGGCCTTAGGGGTGCCACACCAGCCCTTAGTGGGCTGATGGGATAGCCCATGAAGCCCTATGCGCAGGAGAAAGAAAAATCAAAGAGAAAAGAAAAAAAGGGAAGTGGGAAGGTGGAGAAGGACTCCACCTTCCAATCCTAGTTGGACTAGGATTCGAAGGGGAGGACTTCCCCCCTTGCTTCAGCCGAACCCCTTGGGGCTCCTTGAGCCCAAGGCAAGGCCCCTCCCCTCCCGCCTATATATGCGGAGGTTTTAGGGCTGATTTGAGACAACTTTTGCCACGGCAGCCCGACCACATACCTCCACGGTTTTTGCTCTAGATCGCGTTTCTATGGAGCTCGGGCGGAGCCCTGCTGAGATTAGATCACCACCAACCTCCGGAGTGCCGTCACGCTGCCGGAGAACTCATCTACCTCTCCGTCTCTCTTGCTGGATCAAGAAGGCCGATATCATCGTCGAGCTGTACGTGTGTTAAACACGGAGGTGTCGTCCGTTCGGCACTAGATCGGAGCGGATCGTGGGACAGATTGCGGGACGGTTTGTGGCACGGTTCACGGGGTGGATCGAGGGACGTGAGGACGTTCCACTACATCAACCGCGTTTCTTAACGCTTCTACTTTGCGATCTACAAGGGTACGTAGATCGGAAATCCCCTCTCGTAGATGGACATCACCATGATAGGTCTTCGTGCGCGTAGGAAATTTTTTGTTTCCCATGCGACGTTCCCCAACACTGACCCCGTGTGGTGGTGATACTGCTTCTTTGCAGATTTGTTCTTGTTTGTCTCTGGCATTTTATTACTCTTGTCTGATGTCTTGTAGGCCACAAATGCGGGCAAGTGATCTCTTATCTTCTCAAATCGGCCGATGAATTCTGGAGTCTTCCCTTTGTCGACAAACTTTGATTTCAACTCTTTCTTCCACCTCCTGAATAGATTTGCCATCTTCTTCAGAGCACATGCCTTGACCAGTGGCTCTATAATTGGCTTATTCGGATCCTCCTCTGGCGTAGGGTGAAATTTGCCTTCAACGCGGTCCAAAGATCATCTTTTTGTCTATCGGTGACTTCACAGACGTCATCGCCCTTAGGCTTATTCCATTGCTTGATGCTGATTGGGATGTTGTCCCTAACAATAGCTCCGCAATGAGCAGAAAATGCATCCTTGGTCCTCTTGGGTTGAATCGGTAGGCCATCGTCCGTGAGTGTTGTGATCGCGAACCTTTCATCCTTGCGCAAACCTTATCTTCGGGGCTCGTCTCGTTACCAAAGTTTGGCTCGATACGGAGTTCTATAAAAGAAGAAATAAGAGTTAATATATGTACATACCAAAACAATTAATGCTTCAATTAGCTAGTCAACAGAGGCTTAATTAATATATATACCTCGCCAGACTTTGCAAGAGCTCCCTCCTCTGTTCGGTCACCAGAGCCTTAATCATGGTCTCCTTCTTCCTCCGACACTCGGTCACCGGAGCCATCATGATCATGTCCTTCCTCCTCCATTGTTCGATCACCCAAGCCGTCATCCTCTCCTTCAAAACCATCGGTATCATTGAGATACGACAAGACATCACATCTAGATATCTAACATCCTTAGAGTTAGCATCCACGCCTTGTGCATCCAACTTTTTTGCATCCATGCCTTGTGCATCCAACTTTTTTGCATCCACGCCTTGTGCATCCAACTTTTTTGCATCCAACTCCTCATTGTCCTTGCCTTCCAAGTCATTGGGATCCTTAGCATCCAGGTTTTTTGCATCCAAGTCCACACCATCACTGCCTTCCAAGTCATTGGGATCCTCAACATCCAAGTTTTTTGCATGCAAGTCCTCACCATCCTTACCTTGAAAGTCTATATGAACCTTAGCATCCGAGTGCTTACCATCCTTACCTTGCAATTCTCTAGCATCCCTGCCATATG
The DNA here is from genome assembly GCF_904849725.1 of Hordeum vulgare subsp. vulgare. NCBI lineage: Eukaryota > Viridiplantae > Streptophyta > Magnoliopsida > Poales > Poaceae > Hordeum > Hordeum vulgare. The sequence goes on along the minus strand of NC_058519.1, from coordinate 660,803,297 downwards.
GGACTTTATCATATGGGAATTTGCGCAAAACTCCAAACACGACCAAGGCATCACACGCTACCTGGTTTGCGACCTGCCAATTTGTTCCTTCAACAATCTGACTTTTTACCCGTGCAAACATCATAGTTGTATAAATATAAGAGGCAACAATCTCCAGAGGGTGTGCATTCAGCTTAGTGAAGGGTATCAGATATGTCGCTTCTGCGTCTAATGCTGCTTCATTCTTACGCATTATGGATACACGGTGCTGAACATGCTGCAACAAATCAACAAGTTGCATCTTCCTATTGAGGTGCACATGAAGCCTTGAGTTGAGAGACTCACTCCTCTGTTTGCTCATCATGCCTAGGAAATATCTACCCTTTGTGTATGCAGCAGCCCATTTGTGTCGCAGCTCGTACATCATGTTAACCCATGACGACCTCTTCCCCGTTGGTTCTATTTTGAACCGAACCTTATAAGCCTCCCATCTTTTCTCAAACTCATCAACATCCCAAGGACGGTAAATGAATTCCCTAAATCCCTCAAGTTTTTTCTTGTGGAGGTACATCACCATATTCTCCTCGACATGCCACGTGCACAAACGATGATCTGTTCTGGTCCAGACAGTAGCTATTACTTTAGCCATTGCAGGGTCCACATCGGTGATTGCTGAAATGGGTGGCTTCTGGGACATTGCCTCCAAAAATGCATGAAGAAGCCACTGGTATGATGCAACTGTCTCGTGTGACACTAGACCGACCCCAAAGAAAACTGTGTTAAGGTGATGGTTCACACCAACAAATGGAACAAACGGAAGCGTGTACTTGTTAGACCGATATGTACTGTCGAACACCACGACACCACCAAAGGCAACATAGTCAATCCGGGATTGTGAATCAGCCCAGAATATGTTTCTTAAATGGCCTTCGTTGTCTTTTGTGTATTTGAAAAAGAATTTTGGGTCTGATTTTTTCAGTGCAATCATGTAGGTGAGCAAATATCTAGCGTCACTGCCTTCTATCATGCACTTCTTCTGGATTGAAACATGGTTGTATATGTCTCGATCTATAAATCCAAGCTTGTCGGGACCTCCGACATTCTTATCCATTACATTCATAATCCGATGTGTTTGAAGTCCACTGACAGCATACTCGATGACATCGGCCTTTTGTGCGTCAGTCATTCTACGATGAGCCGATAAGTATGGAGTCAGGTCAGCAAGGACAAACAAATGGTTATGCTTGTCCACAAAATTCTTGACGAACCAGAGGCCACTGCTATCTTGTAGCTCAACATGAAAAGAGCGGGATACCCACACCGAGAATGACCCCTCGGTGTTCTTTTTCTTTCAGCTCTATTAAAGTGCTTAAGGGCTCGCCATCCTTGTTTGCAGCACTTGTACGTCCTTCTGTATGCATTTTATTTTGGACCCGGACCCCTGTACTTCAGATCATCCTTTCTAACACCAAACCCCTTTTTTGTCGCATAGCCTACGTAAAACATGTAGGCTTCTACCTTAATTAGTCCTGAAAGTCTTATTCACAATCTCTAAGTATTCCATATACTCATTTAGGTCTGAACCAGGCATGTCTTTATTATCAATTCCTTTACCTTGCAAGTGTACATCATCCATGTCTATGCCATCCTTGCATGCATCCTCATCATTATCATCGGTGCACGTACCATCCATTCCTCTGGGGTCCATGACTACGAAATCATTATCCTTATCATCCATGCCTTTGCCTTCGTTTCCTCTATCACCCATGTCCTTGTCATCCTTGCCTGTATCACCCAAATTTTCGCCATCGTTGCCTCTATCATCCATGTCGTTATGCTGCCAACAAAAACAGATAGTCAATGTTACGGATGGATATCATAAGTAATAACTATGCACAACTCTCCTAAAATAACTGATTTAAGTTTTCATATCGGATTCATGTACCTAACTCAGTCCTTCAAAATCTGTAAGTAAGTATAAAATATGCCCTCACTGAATCCATAAATATTTAATTGATTGTACTTGTTGTAAGTGATGATCTCCTAACTAAATCCAAAGTCCACGAATCCTTCAAGTCCCCTTATAGATCCACCCTGATAGATCAATTATCTGCAAACTCCATTCAAAATTGTCTCCTAACTAAATCCCAAATTATGGCCTAAGTAAATCCAAATTATCTCCTAACTAAATCCAAAATAACTCCAAACTCCCTACAAAAATAATTATCTCCTAATTAAATCCAAAATATCTCGAAACTCAATTCAAAAGTATCTCCTAACTAAATCCAAAATAACTCCAAACTCCCTACAAAAATAATTATCTCCTAACTAAATCCAGAATATCTCGAAACTCAATTCAAAAGTATCTCCTAACTAAATCCAAAATAACTCCAAACTCCCTACAAAAATAATTATCTCCTAACTAAGTCCAAAATATCTCGAAACTCAATTCAAAAGTATCTCCTAACTAAATCCAAAATAACTGCAAACTCCCTACAAAAATAATTATCTCCTCACTAAATCCAAAATATATCGAAACTCAATTCAAAAGTATTTCCTAACTAAATCGAAAATAACTTTTTTTGAATCCAAATCTGTTGAAAACTTTCTCATGCCACATAACTCTAACTAACTCCATCAATATGTCCTATGCAGAAGGGATGAGACAAGATGAAAGATCGCAACGACACTTACATCTCAGAGGTGGTTGCAAAGATCCGGCGCGATGGACGGCGATGACGATGATCTGGCCTCGTGTCAGGGAAGGGGCGTCCAATCGGGGAAGGAGGGGATTAGGCGGCTCCTCGGAAGATGGGATCTCCTGCGAGCGAGGGGGTGAAGTGTCACGCCCAAGATGCGACCCTATCCTCAATTTGGCACGAAGGCCTTGTCAGAGATAGAAGCGCATCTCGTCGTGTCGCAAGAATGGATATCGTTACAAGTACATGTACTGAAAAGAAGAGGTATATAACAGAGTTGGCTTACACTCGCCACAAGCTACATCAGATTCACATCAGTACATTACATATTCATCAAGAGTAAGAGCAAGGACCGACTACGGACGAAAACAAACGAGAAAATAAGAACGACGTCCATCCTTGCTATCCCAGGCTGCCGGCCTGGAACCCATCCTAGATCGATTAAGAAGAAGAAGAAGAAGCAACTCCAAATGAACAATCAACACGCTCGCGTCAAGTAACCCTTACTGGTACCTGCAACTGGTGTTGTAGTAATTTGTGAGCCACAGGGGACTCAGCAATCTCATTTCCAAAGGTATCAAGACTAGCAAAGCTTAATGGGTGAGGTAAGTTTAAGTGGTGAGGTTGCAGCAGCAGCTAAGCATATATTTGGTGGCTAAACTTACGAGTACAAGAAATAAGAGGGGGAAGATCTACGCATAACGGACGTGAACTACTAATGATCAAATGAATGATCCTGAACACCTACCTACGTCAGACATAACCCCACCGTGTCCTCGATCGGAGAAGGAACTCACGAACGAGACAATCATGGTTACGCACACAGTTGGCAAGTTTTAATTAGGTTAACTTCAAGTTGTCTAGAACCAGTGTTAAACCAAGTTTCCACGTTGCCACATAACCGCGGGCACGGCTTTCCGAAAAGATTTAACCCTGCAGGGGTGCTCCAACTAGTCCATCACAAATTACCACAAGCCGCATAGAAAGCCTCAATCATGAAGCTCGCGATCTCGTCGGATTCCCTAGTGGAAAACCTCAACTATGAGATCACTCAAAGCATCACCAAAATCCCGATGCACAAGATATTCCGTCAAAGGTAAAACTAATCCAGCAAGGCCGCCCGACGTGTCGACGATCCCGATAGGAGTCGCGTACCTCGTTCTCAGGACACGACGGATGAGCTAGACGTCGGGATCGCTAAACCTCCGGGTGAGCAGAGGGGCGCCGGACATCGCTCAGGTGGGACCAACACTCAAGAGGAGCACTGGCCCGGGTTTGATTAAATTATCCTCGGGGTCCAAAAAGTCCCTATGCAATTTTATTAGGTGATTAGGCAAATGTAGTACCAAAGTTGGGCCTTGCCAGACCAGCTTTAATCTAAAACGAATTATCAAGGGGTCCCCATAACAACCCCGATCGTGTTAGGAGCGCTCAATTATGGAACATAACACCGGTAGCCGAAACTAAGGGGGCAAAGGTGGAACAAAACACCAGGCTAGAAATGCCGAGCCTTCCACCTTTTACCAAGTATATAGGTGCATTAAATTAAATAACATTTAATATGGTGATATAACAAGGAACCCATGTTTTCACATGGAAGCAACTGCACCTGCAACTAGGAACGCTAACACAGGGTTAAGCAGGCAGTAACATAGCCAATCAGTGGTTTGCTAGGTTGAACAGGTTGATGGTTTTCATGGCATTGTTGGGAGGCTCATATTTAACATGTGGTAGGCAACGAGACATAATCGATAGCATCGAAATAACTAGCATGGCGATGATAGTAATGGTATCCGGGGAAATGGTCATCTTGCCTGAGATCCCGCTTGGAAGAAGAATGACTCCGTGAAGCAGACGAACCGACATAGTCGAACGGGTCCTCACAATCCGGCACGCTGCGGAACTCTATCGAGACGAAGCAAACCGGAAACACAAATCAACACACGGAATTCACCACACGATGCACAACACATATGATGCATGAGCAGCTGAATACATGCAAGTCACGACATGACAATTCACACAAACAGACACTACACATTAAGTGAAGTTCAATATGCAACGAGTTGCATATTGACGAAACTCCACGTTAATTATTCAGTTCTATCCTGATTAGATACTCGGCAATATTAAATGTGATTCAACATGGCAAGAGGTGAAGTGTAATTAAACTACCTAGCTAGGCATTTTAAATGAGGTCGGAAATGACATATAGCACCTCCGAGACGACCTCACATGTTAATTTACAATTATGTCCAGATCTGAACTAACACATTTAATTGGTTGTTAAACAGCTAAACAAATAGGTTCACGTGATTCTACACGTCATTTCAAGCAATTTACACATAGAGAACATCTCCGACGGAGCTACGGATCAAAAGATACAAGCACCGCAAGATATGATGGCATGAATGCAATATGTGTGCAACGACGGTCACGAGCACTTCAAAACATACAAACAGCAAGATAAAATGAAACTACACGAGATTCTAAGCAAGTTTCATGTAGGACACAATCAAATCGAAGCTATGGATCAAAAGATACGAGGAAAACAAGAAATCACTACAATCTGCCAAAATCAGCCACATAGCATTTTCTACGCCCCACAACTACGGCCTGCACAACTCCGATAAACTCAAGCAAAGGCATGACACGAAAGAGGGTAAGAAGCACTGCTACAAACAACTAACAACAACTAGCATGGCATCATGGATCACCAGGGAAAGAAAACACAAAATGGCATCTCACACACTATTTCAGACTTAGTGAAAATTACACCTCTTGAAAGTGCAGTTTTTGATCTGAAGCCATATTGACAGCAGCAAAATCATAAGCTACAGGTCTCCAAATAGCACGAAAATTCACAGAAAGATAGAGAAACACAAGGGATACAACTAACTCCATTGGACCAACCTCAAAAGAACTACAGATCACAAGATACAGGCAAGATAAGACAACAACAAAATATAACAGATTTCAGACTTAAAATATTTCAGCACCTCCAAATCAGCACTATTTCTAGCAACTTGAGAGCAAGCAAACCACACCTAAACATGCATTTCTATTGCAACTAAAAATACCAGGGGTAGACAAAACATCAAAGAACAACTCCCTAGTTGACAAGAGGGCAACATAGCAAAATATCGCGCGAACTAACTTCCTCAAAAGCTAAAACTAATTGCACAGAATAATACCATGGATTTTTCTACCCCGAAAACATATAAGACATGTGGGTTGCAACACAAAAATAATGCCACACAAAAATGCGAGAAAATAACCTAGACACGAAAAAATAATCCAGCGCAAATCCCTACACGAAAAAATACGAGTGACCGCTCTAAAATACATGGAAAATGGTTCCTAAAACAAGGGCATTTATACTACGGCATTCGGGCAAACCGGACACGCGCGAAAAATAAACTACGGGCAAAAACATTATAGGCAACACACGATTTTAGGCATACGACGCGTTAAACGACGTCAAACAAATATGCAAGTTGCAAATTCAGATTCTACGTAAAAATATTATCAAGTTTCATATATAGATCATCTCGATCCGACGCTCGGTTAAATAAATACGGCCGTTTGAAATAACTAATATTCCTTAAATAAATAAATCACAGGAATATGCTAAATTAATCCACGGGCCAAACAGGGGCATGCGCAACATAACTAAAACGTGCACAGGGCGCTGGATAGAGAGGTTCTCACCTCGGGTCAACGGACCGGCCTGGGCGTGGTGATGGGCCGCGGTCAACGCGGCCGAGGGGGCCGGCGGCTGGAGACGAAGAAGGGCCAAACTGGGCCGATGCGGGGTGGCACTGGAGCTGGGCCTCAGGGAACTCGGCCCAGGCGCTAGGAGGCGAGGCCGTCGGGTCCTCGTGCTCCTCCTGCACCGAAGGAGCGGCGGCGCAGGGGACTCCTGGAGGCGAGGGGGCGACCTGGCATCGGGTGCGGTCGTCGGCAGCGGCCGGTGGTCGGCGGGAGGCGGCGTGGGGAGGCGGATCCGGCAGGGCGGCCTCGGATCCGACCGTCAGAGGCCGGCGGGGCGGCGAGCACGGGAGGGGGACGGCCATGGCGGCGGGCTGACGTTGCAGGCCACGACGGCGGGGACTGGTCGGACTGCTGCGGCGGCTAGAGGTGAGGCAGGGCGAACTGCGGTGGCCGGCGGCGACTCCGGTGGGTTCCCGACGACCTGCGCTGGCGGGATCGGCCGACGCTGCTGCGCGGTGCAACGGGGCCCTCGGGCACGAGAGCTCGGGGAGAGGTTGGCGAGCCGGCGGCGGATCTGGGCTCGACGGGCTTCGGATGGGCTCGGCCGGGCCCGCGAGGCTGGTGGGGAGAGAGGCTGCGGGAGAGAGAGCTAGGGTTAGGTGGGTGGCGTGGAAATCGAGGTGGAGGCTACGGTTGCTGTCTAAAATTACCCGGGGGCTATTTATAGACAAATGGGGGGCTAGGTTTAGCGAAATTCCGCCCCGGTTTCAACCGCGCGGTCGGATTTGACTAATTCCGAACGCGGGAACGGTTACGAGGCCGTGTAGAGAGGATATCTGGGGACGAGAGGGAGAACTGGCGGCGGGGCAACGAATTTTAAAACACCGACAGACATCCGACGGTAGACCGAATACGGTGCTCCTACGGTCGACCGTTCGGGTACCAGACGGACTCCGATCGCGAAGAAATTCGACAGGCGGCCTAGCTATAACTAATTACGATCGCATGCCAAGTTTCACCTCGATCAGAGAAAGTGTTACTCACACTTTTAAAACAGGGTTTGACGATGCCGCGGGTGCGTGCATGTGCGGTCGGGCTCAGAACGGACAACGACGTGAACCCGCAACTAACAACGGATGCAAGTTTTGAAAACTGGCGGCAACGGAGATGCCGATGCAATGCTGATGATGTGCATGATGTGATAATGATGCAACAAATTAAAATAACCACACGACGAGAACGGAAAGAAAAGGGGAATCTTCTGGAACGTCGGCATCGGGCTGTCACAACTCTCCTACATTACAAGAGGATCTCGCCCCGAGATCCAAGAATGAAAGGGGGATAGGATGAGAAAGAACAAGAGGTAAAAACTTAGTCGCTTCTTTGACAAACGAGTGAAACCAATGATCCTTGAAAGTTGCAAAGAGATGAGTAATGATATGGGGAAGAAGCAAGAATTGACGGAAAATTTCGGCAGCACTTCGATAGGAAAATGGGACAAGAAATTCGATAAGATGGAAGAATTAGACAATATTCATAACAAACAACTAAATATAACAAGGGAGCACCATGAACTTGACAGAACAAGAAGATAGACCCAAAAGAGCAACATCACAATGCCTCCGGAACAATAGAATAGGAACTAGCTCATACGGAAGAAGAGAATGAAGAAAAGAATGACAACTACTAACTCCAATGAACTTGCCAAGTATCCTTGCAAGAACAATTGGACGGAGTTGTTGGAAAAACAACAACGAAAAGAACAAGATAGTAGTGGGCTTATGGAAAGCTTTTCAAACTAATAAAGTGACAACCAGCCACTAACAGAAACAATGATTGATTGGGAGAAACAAGATATGAACAATTTCTTACACCAAGAGGAATTATTGAGAACTTTGGATTAATAGCAAGCACCATAATAGCAACAATCCATAGGAAAAGCTTTAGGTGAAATCCAAACCAAGATAGCTCAATGAAGAAATCATGGGTTAAAAAATATCTCATGATCATAGAATTGGTGGGTTTAAATATCTCATTCTTGAAAGGAAAACTGTTCGAGGCTCCTACATTAACAACAATGCTATAATACCACCTCAAAGGATAAAGGAAGAACAAATGCACTTGGAAATGCAAGAGAACGGATACTTGAGGTTCTCCAACAAGAATCTTGAAGAACACTTTGAGAATGAATTGATATGATGATGAACCGCCATGAAGGACCTCCGTATGAATGATGCAACAATATGAAGGTAGAAAAGAATAAGATTATGACCTTGCGAAGATTTAGATGAAGCAACACGAAGAGATACTTGAGAAAACTTGGAACTTCGGAAAAGAAAGATAAGCACTTGAGAAAAAAATTGATATCATGAGCCACTCCGGAAGAAGAATTCAGATTACTATGAACAATAATAAGAATTATGTTATGCTTATCCTTCATCAAGTTAAATTGATGACAAGCAACGGATTTAGCATACCACTTATTCTTCTTGAAAGAATCTTGAAAAGAGAGAGATATAAGCACCACTTGATGCATAATTGAAGGAAGCACCGGTAAGAATTCACAATTGAATGGGAACACCAAGAATTAATGGATATACATGAGAATGAAGAGATCACGATCCACCTGAAATAAAACTAGAAGAAGGCATCGGATAAACGAGAGACGATGAAGAGACAACAATGGGGAAGAATTGAGGATGAAATCTGAAAGGTGAGAACGAAGAATCTTCTAAAATGATGGCCTTCGGAGGAACGAGAAATAAAAACAACTCAGAAATGCACCGGATAGCGAGAAATGGATTATCATGATTGAGAACAAATTCAAGATGATAACACGAAGCTGAAATGATGAATCTCCAAGAGAATTGACCAAGATTGAGAGAAACACTCCTTCGGTCTTCAAAGAAGAGAATGATGAGAAGAACACCACCAAGGATAATGAGACACTCCGGAATAAAGAAGAATGAAAGGTTGAGCCAAATATGAGATTTAATTCAAATAGGTCTTGGAGAAGGGATATAACTGATGAAATTCATACTTACGTCATAGTTGAAAAGAATTAACAATCTCCGGAAAAGATTACAAGAGCTAAAGATCCTGGGAAAAACCTGTGGGTTATGGGCCCACTGAAGAAACCACCGTTGAAAGATTGCTAGTAAGATTGATATAGCACCGGTATGAAGAGAACTAGATGAGGTTAGCACCTCAAAATAATTAAAAGAATTGAAAACGAGAAACTACTGAAATATCTTTAACACTCCAGATAGAAAAGAGAGGAATGAATAACAAGAAGACTGATAAGAATTTCCAACATGGGAAAGAATTGAAAGGATGAAAAGGATGACATGGACAACTAAATTGAATTCGCCGGTAAGGATGACAAGAATGAACAAATATGACACGAATCTCCTGAGAATCTTCACAATGAATCACTGGATGAGACACGGAAGAAAATATAGCGAAAGCATCACTGAATAAGAAGGCACTTGGGTGAAATCCAACACTAAAGAAAAGGGCGGGAGAGCGGGAAAAAACAAGGACAACTTGGGACAGATGAGATGAACTCCGGAATAAAAAGAGAATGATATCGCAAAATTGGAGAGGATTGAATCCACTTGGAGAGAAACACACCAGTTGGAAAAGAATTAACATGATGACTCCGGTTGACAAGAATTGATAAGACAACTGATTGAGCAAAAGAATTAGCATTCACATAAAAATATGAGAACACCTCTTAGGAAAGATCTGAAATCACCACTTGACATCGAAGCAACACAAATTACCATATTCCAACAAAACAAGGATGCGGCTTGCAACTAGCCAGAACAAACTCATGAGAAAGATCTCGTCCGATATTTTCGTGGACAGGATCGCACGGGCTCGATTTTACAGTAGCCATCAAGTGCAAGGCAGTGCACCCGACATACGAAGCGTCCCCGAGTTGTAGCAAGCTACAAGGACTCTTTAAGACATAACGTGCACCGCTGTAAGTCGACCGTGAACAAACGAATCCACTAGATGTCGAACCCCAACCTAACATCATGCATTTGTTGGAAGAATATCCTATAAGTAACTACTTGAATTCCCACCTAAGAATTCCCGAAATATCTGGTCATGCAATCTGGTACACGGATACAAAGAGTAATAATCACACAACTCCTATACTAACCCGTCACCTATATCACATCCGTCAACACACGACCAGAATCTCGGACCTTCATCTACAACAGACCCTCGTCATCACAACGATACAAAGGATGACAGTACTCCCGAACAATCTGCACCAGTACTGGGGACATCGGGGTTATCTCGCCACTACTAGTATTGAAGCAATTACGAACATCCTTCGTTCTGAGATAATAAGAAATCTGAATCATAACGATGTGCTCGAGAATCCCCTGGAGCTCAACTCCCCTGAAACTCAAAGAAGATAGGAGGCACCAAGACAAAACTCCGTCACATCGGCATCATATAGATCCCAAGAATATCCGCGTGATCCTAAAAAAATTGAGTGAGAAGAGGAGTAGAATAAATTATTACGTCAAGATTCCTCACCAGAGCATAGAAGAGGAGAAAAAAGAATCCTACTCTCCGATATATAACTAGACTCAAAGCAGTTTTTCACTAGGATCGACTCGGCCAAGTTCGATCAATCAAGGGGGGTCCTAGGTCGGTACTGCTCTGATACCAACTTGCCACGCCCAAGATGCGACCCTATCCTCAATTTGGCACGAGGGCCTCGTCAGGGATAGAAGCGCATCCGTCGTGTCGCAAGAATGGATATCGTTACAAGTACATGTACTGAAAAGAAGAGGTGTATAACAGAGTTGGCTTACACTCGCCATAAGCTACATCAGAGTCACGTCAGTACATTACATATTCATCAAGAGTAAGAGCAGGGTCCGACTACAGACGAAAACAAATGAGAAAATAAGAACGACGTCCATCCTTGCTATCCCAGGCTGCCGGCCTGGAACCCATCCTAGATTGATGAAGAAGAAGAAGAAGAAGCAACTCCAAATGAACAATCAACGCGCTCGCATCAAGTAACCCTTACATGTACCTGCAACTGGTTTTTGTAGTAATCTGTGAGCCACGGGGGACTCGGCAATCTCATTTCCAAAGGTATCAAGACTAGCAAAGCTTAATGGGTGAGGTAAGGTTAAGTGGTGAGGTTGCAGCAACAACTAAGCATATATTTGGTGGCTAAACTTACGAGTACAAGAAATAAGAGGTGGAAGATCTACGCATAACGGACGTGAACTACTGATGATCAAATGAATGATCCTGAACACCTACCTACGTCAGACATAACCCCACCGTGTCCTCGATCGGAGAAGGAACTCACAAACGAGACAGTCACGGTTACGCACACAGTTGGCAAGTTTTAATTAAGTTAACTTCAAGTTATCTAGAACCAGTGTTAAACAAAGTTTCCACGTTGCCACATAACCGCGGGCACGGCTTTCTGAAAAGATTTAACCCTGCAGGGGTGCTCCAACTAGTCCATCACAAATTACCACAAGCCACATAGAAATCCTCAATCACGAAGCTCGCGATCTTGTCGGATTCCCTAGTGGAAAACCTCAACTCTGAGATTAACCAAAGCATCACCGGAATCCCGATGCACAAGATATTTCGTCAAATGAGTCGCGTACCTCGTTCTCAGGACACGATGGATGAGCTAGACGTCGGGATCGCTAAACCTCCGAGTGACCAGAGGGGCGCGGGACATCGCTCAGGTGGGACCAACACTCATGAGGAGCACTGGCCCGGGGTTGATTAAATTATCCTCGGGGTCCGGAAAGTCCTTATGCAATTTTATTAGGTGATTAGGCAAATGTAGTACCAAAGTTAGGCCTTGCCAGACCAGCTTTAATCTAAAACGAATTATCAAGGGGGTCCCCATAACAACCCCGATCGTCTGAGGAGCGCTCAATTATGGAACATAACACCGGTAGCCGAAACTAAGGGGGCAAAGGTGGAACAAAACACCAGGCTAGAAAGGTCGAGCCTTCCACCTTTTACCAAGTATATAGGTGCATTAAATTAAATAACATTTAATATGGTGATATAACAAGGAACCCATGTTTTCACATGGAAGCAACTGCACCTGCAGCTAGCAACGCTAACACAGGGTTAGGCAAGCAGTGACATAGCCAATCAGTGGTTTGCTAGGTTGAACAGGTTGATGGTTTTCATGGCATTGTTGGGAGGCTCATATTTAACATGTGGTAGGCAACGAGAGATAATCGATAGCATCGAAATAACTAGCATGGCAACGATAGTAATGGTATCTGGGGAAATGGTCATCTTGCCTGAGATCCCGCTTGGAAGAAGAATGACTCCGTGAAGCAGACGAACCGACGTAGTCGAACGGGTCCTCACAATCCGGCACGCTGCGGAACTCTATCGAGACGAAGCAAACCGGAAACACAAATCAACACACGAAATTCACCACACGATGCACAACACATATGATGCATGAGCAGCTGAATACATGCAAGTCACGGCATGGCAATTCACACAAACAGACACTACACATTAAGTGAAGTTCAATATGCAACGAGTTGCATATTGACGAAGCTCCACATTAATTATTCAGTTCTATCCCAATTAGATACTCGGCAATATTAAATGTGATTAAACATGTCAAGAGGTGAAGTGTAATTAAACTACCTATCTAGGCATCTTAAATGAGGTCGGAAATGGCATATAGCACCTCCGAGACGACCTCACATGTTAATTTGCAATTCTGTCTAGATCTGAACTAACACATTTAATTGGTTGTTAAAAAGCAAAACAAATAGGTTCACGTGATTCTACGCATCATTCCAAGCAATTTACACATAGAGAACATCTCCGACGGAGCTACGGATCAAAAGATACAAGCACCGCAGGATATAATGGCATGAATGCAATATGTGTGCAACGACGGTCACGAGCACTTCAAAACATACAAACAGAAAGAGAAAATGAAACTACACGAGATTCTAAGCAAGTTTCATGTAGGACACAATCAAATCGGAGCTACGGATCAAAAGATACGTGCAAAACAAGAAATCACTACAATCTGCCAAAATCAGCCACATAGAATTTTCTACGCCCCACAACTACGGGCTACACAACTCCGATAAACTCAAGAAAGGCTTGACACGAAAGAGGGCAAGAACCACTACTACAAACTGTTGGGGAACGTCGCATGGGAAACAAAAAATTTCCTACGCGCACGAAGACCTATCATGGTGATGTCCATCTACGAGAGGGGATATTCGATCTACGTACCCTTGTAGACCGTACAGCAGAAGCGTTAGTGAACGCGGTTGATGTAGTGGAACGTCCTCACGTCCCTCGATCCGCCCCGCGAAACGTCCCGCGATCAGTCCCACGATCTAGTGCCGAACGGACGGCACCTCCGCGTTCAGCACACGTACAGCTCGACGATGATCTCGGCCTTCTTGATGCAGCAAGAGAGACGGGGAGGTAGATGAGTTCTCCGGCAACGTGCGGTGCTCCGGAGGTTGGTGATGATCTCGTCTCAGGAGGGCTCCACCCGAGCTCCATAGAAACGCGATCTAGAGGTAAAACCGTGGAGATATGTGGTCGGGCTGCCGTGGCAAAAGTTGTCTCAAATCAGCCCTAAAACCTCCGTATATATAGGGGGAAGAGGGGGAGCCTTGCCTTGGGGTCCAAGGACCCCCAAGGGGTTCGACCGAGCCAAAGGGGGAGTCCTCCCCTTCTAAACCGAATCCAACTAGGTTTGGAAGGAGGATCCTTCCCCCTTTTCCCACCTCCTCTTTTTTTTTCTCTTTGATTTTCTTCCTATGGCGCATAGGGCCTTCTTGGGCTGTCCCACCAGCCCACTAAGGGCTGGTGCGCCACCCCCAAGGCCTATGGGCTTCCCCGGGATGGGTTGCCCCCCCCCCCGGTGAACACCCGGAACCCATTCGTCATTCCCGGTACATTCCCGGTAACTCCGAAAACCTTCCGGTAATCAAATGAGGTCATCCTATATATCAATCTTCGTTTCCGGACCATTCCAGAAACCCTCGTGACGTCCGTGATCTCATCTGGGACTCCGAACAACATTCGATAACCAACCATATAACTAAAATACGCATAAAACAACGTCGAACCTTAAGTGTGCAGACCCTGCGGGCTCGAGAACTATGTAGACATGACCCGAGTGACTCCTCGGTCAATATCCAATAGCGGGACCTGGATGCCCATATTGGATCCTACATATTCTACGAAGATCTTATCGTTTGAACCTCAGTGCCAAGGATTCATATAATCCCGTATGTCATTCCCTTTGTCCTTCGGTATGTTAGTTGCCCGAGATTCGATCGTCAGTATCCGCATACCTATTTCAATCTCGTTTACCAGAAAGTCTCTTTACTCATTTCGTAATACAAGATCCCGCAACTTACACTAAGTCACATTGCTTGCAAGGCTTGTGTGTGATGTTATATTACCGAGTGGGCCCCGAGATACCTCTCCGTCACACGGAGTGACAAATCCGAGTCTCGATCCATACTAACTCAACGAACACCTTCGGACATACCTGTAGAGCATATTTATAGTCACCCAGTTATATTGCGACGTTTGATACACACAAAGCATTCCTCCGGTGTCAGTGAGTTATATGATCTCATGGTCATAGGAACAAATACTTGACACGCAGAAAACAGTTGCAACAAAATGACACGATCAACATGCTACGTCTATTAGTTTGGGTCTAGTCCATCACATGATTCTCCTAATGATGTGATCCCGTTATCAAGTAACAACACTTGCCTATGGCCAGGAAACCTTGGCCATCTTTGATCAACGAGCTAGTCAACTAGAGGCTTACTAGGGACAGTGTTTTGTCTATGTATCCACACAAGTATTGTGTTTCCAATCAATACAATTATAGCATGGATAATAAACGATTATCATGAACTAAGAAATATAATAATAACTAATTTATTATTGCCTCTAGGGCATATTTCCAACAGTCTCCCACTTGCACTAGAGTCAATAATCTAGTCCACATCACCATGTGATTCCAACGAATCCAACACCCATATAGTTCTGGGGTCTGATCACGTCTTGCTCGTGAGAGAGGTTTTAGTCAACAGTTCTAAAACTTTCAGATCCGTGCGTTCTTTACAAATCTTTATGTCATCTTATAGATGCTGCTACTACATGCTATTCGCAAAAGCTCCAAATATCTACTCTACTATACGAATTTGTTTCACTCCTCATAGTTATTCGGATTAGTGTCAAAGCTTGCATCGACGTAACCTTTTACGACGAACTCTTTAACTAACTCCATAATCGAGAAAAATTCCTTAGTCTATTTAGTTACTAAGGATAACTTTGACCGCTGATCACTGATTCAATCCTGGATCACTCTGTGTACCTCTTAACAGACTTGCTGCAAGGCACACATCAGGTGCGGTACTCAGCATGGCATACTTTAGAGTCTACGGCTAAGGCATAGAAGACGACCTTCGTCTATTCTCTTTATTCTGCCGTGGTCGGGTTTTGAGTCTTACTCAAATTCACACCTTACAACGCAACCAAGAACTCCTTCTTTGCTGATCTATTTTGAACTCCTTCAAAAACTTGTCAAGGCATGCATCTTGTTGAAACTTCCATTAAGCGCTTTCGATCTATCTCCATAGATCTTTGATGCTCAACGTTTAAGTAGCGCAATTCAGGTACTCCTTTAAAACCCTTTCAAACAACCTTGTATGCTTTACAGAAATCCTACATTACTTCTGATCCACAATATGTCAACCATATATACTTATCAGAAATTCTATAGTGCTCCCACTCACTTCTTTGGAAATACAAGTTTCTCATAAACCTTGTACAAAACCAAAAATCTTTGATCATCTCATGAAAGTGTATATTCCAACCCCGAGATGCTTGCACCAGTCCATTAATGGATCGCTAGAGCTTGCATACTTGCTAGTATCTTTAGGATCGACAAAACCTCCTGGTTGTATCACATACAATGTTTTCTCAAGGAAACCGTCGAGGAAACAATGTTTTGACATCCTATGTGCAATATTTCATAAATAATGCAACAACTACTAACATAATTCTAACAAACTTTCAGCATCGCTACGAGTGAGAAAGTCTCATCATAGTCAACTGTTTGATCTTGTCGGAAACATCTTTGTGACAAGTCGAGCTTTTCTTAATAGTGACTTATCACCATCATCGTCTGTCTTCCTTTTAAAGATCCATCTTTACTCAATAGTCCTATGACCATCAAGTAGTTCTTCCAAAGTCTACACTTTGTTTTCATACATGGATCCTCTCTCGGATTTCATGGCCTCCAGCCATTTGTCGGAATCCGGGCCCACCATTGCTTTCTCCATAACTCGTAGGTTCACTGTTGCTCAACAACATGACCTCCAAGACAGGGTTACCGTACCACTCTGCAGTAGTACGTGACCTTGTCAACCTACGGGGTTTGTAGTAACTTGATCCGATGCTCGATGATCACCATCGTCAGCTTTCACTTTAATTGGTGTAGGTGCCACAGGAACAACTTCCTGCGCCCTGCTACACACTGGTTGAAGTGATGGTTCAATAACCTCATCAAGTTCTACCACCCTCCCACTCAGTTCTTTCGAGAGAAACCTTTCCTCGAGAAAGGATCCGTTTCTAGAAACAAACACTTTGCTTTCGGTTCTGAGATAGGAGATGTACCCAACAGTTTTGGATATCCTATGAAGATGCATTTATCCGCTTTGGGTTCGAGCTTATCAGACTGAAACTTTTTCACATAAGTGTCGAAGCCCCAAACTTTCAAGAAACGATAGTTTAGATTTCTCTAAACCTCAGTCTATACTGTGTCATCTCAACGGAAATACGCGGTGCCCTATTTAAAGTGAATGCGGTTGTCTCTAATGCATAACCCATAAATGATAGTGGTAATTCGATAAGAGACATTATAGCATGCACCATACCGAATAGTGCGTGACTATGACGTTCAGACACATCATCACACTATGATGTTCCAGGTGGCATGAACTGCAAAACAATTTCCACATTGTCTTAACTGCGTACCAAAACTCGTAACTTAGATATTCATTTCTATGATCATATCGTGGACAGTTTATCCTCTTGTTACGACGAACTTCACTCCGAAAAATATTGAACTTTTCAATATTTCAGACTTGTGATTCATTAAGTAAATACTCTTGTATCAGCTCAAATCGTCATTGAAGTAAGAACATAATGATATCGACTGCGTGCCTCAGTACCCATTGGACTGCATACATCAAAATGTATCACTTCCAATAAGTTACTATCTTGTTTCATCTCAATGAAAACAAGGCCTTGCTCATGTGGTATGATTTGCATGTCACTAGTGATTCAAAATCAAGTGAGTATAAAGATCCATCAGCATGGAGCCTCTTCATGCAATTTATACCAACATGACTCAAGCGGAAGTGCCACAAGTAAGTGGTACTATCATCATTACCTCGTATCTTTTGGCACCAATATCATGAACATGTGTAACACTACGATCGAGATTCAATAAACCATTGAAGGTGATTATTCAAGCAAATAGAATAACCATTATTCTCTTTAAATGAATAATTGTATTGCAATAAACATGATCCAATCATGTTCATGCTTAACGCAAGCACCAAATAACAATTATTTAGGTTTAACACCAATCCCGATGGTAGAGGGAGCGTGCGACGTTTTGATCATATCAATCTTGGAAACACTTCCAACACGTATTGTCACCTTGCCTTTAGCTAGTCTCCGTTTATGCCGTAGCTATCATTTCGTGTCACTAATCACTTAGCAACCGAACCGGTATCCAATACCCTCATGCTACTGGGAGTACTAGTAAAGTACACATCAACATCATGTATATCAAATATACTTCTTTCGACTTTTGCCAGCCTTCTTATCTACCAAGTATCTAGAGTTGCTCCGCCTCAGTGACTGTTCCCCTCATTACAGAAGCACTTAGTCTCGGGTTTGGGTTTAATCTTGGGTCTCTTCATTAGTGCAGCAATTGTTTTGCCGTTTCACGAAGTATCCCTTCTAGCCCTTGCCTTTCTTGAAACTTAGTGGTTTTACTAACCATCAACTATTGATGCTCCTTCTTGATTTCTACTTTCGCAGTGTCAAACATCGCGAATCACTCAAGGATCATTGTATCTATCCTTGATATGTTATAGTTCATCACGAAGCTCTCACAGCTTGGTGGCAGTGACTTTGGAGAACCATCACTATCTCATCTGGAAGATTAATTCCCACTTGATTCAAGCGATTGTCGTACTCAGACTGTCGTGGGTATAAGTCTGACAGTAGAAAGGGGGTAAGATAACGGAGCATGGTCTATCAAGATGCACATGGGTGACACGGTGGTTTTAGCGAGTTCAGGCCTCTCACAGTGGAGATAACAACCCTACGTCTCGTGCTCCGGAGAGGCTTTGTTTTATCTGTCATGGACATGAGTTACATGGTATAGAGAGAGCCAGAGCTCCAGGAAGGAATGAGCCCGCAAGGGGAGAAGAAGAAGATGTCCCTAGCTAGGTGGAGGGGGTGGCTTATATAGAGTGCGCCACCTCCTCACCTCTTATGTTACAAGATGGGGCATTGATGCCATAATGTCAGCCCACTATAGATGTCTTTCCGACTGTTGGTATTTGCATGACCGAGTGAGTCATACGGCCGAGTGGTTGACTGTCATCCGAGTGGATGGAATGTACTTGTCTGAGTGGATCCCTACCGAGTGGATTAGATGTTGTCACGATCCAGTAGGAATTTCCCTTGTAGTCCTTAAACTAATAATGAGGTGCCCTTGGGTAGGACGTATTGGTCAGACCTATGACCCTACCCTAGGGCTATATCCCCGTCATTAGCCCCCGAATAGATCAGGGTACGAGTGGTGAAGGTGTCGATGTAAATCTTGTAGCAGCAGACCGAACTTGAACGTGCTTCAGGGCCTTGCAAAATTATGCGTTGATTGAAGTCTTCATCATTCGCCCTAATCAATTTCGCTGAGTAGTATGTCCGAGTGAACTTAAGAATTGAAGTAGATCCGAGTGACCGACAGGATCTTGACACTCTGACTGACTGCTGGTAGTCGGTTGGAATCTGTTGAATCTGTTGAACTTGGATGTTGTTGGTGGACCTGACCAAGCAGAATGTTTTTTTTTGTATTTCTCTTCCTGTGGGGGCACGCTCAGTGCACCCACTGGGTGTAGTCCCCGAGCCTCTGTCGGACTAGATGAGTCTGGCACAGGGTTTAAGACTTCGAGTGCTTGTCATGTTGAATGTTTGTTGAATCTGCATTATATGATTTCTGGATCAAAGTCAATTCTCTGAGTGTATTTTTTAACTTAGGCGATACGGGGTCGCAGCTAAGTCCCCGAATGTGCAGCGTGTCTGTACTCGGAGTAGTTTTAACTTAGGCGATACAGAGTCGCAGCTAAGCCACCGAGTGCAGAGCATGTCCGTACTCAGAGTTGTTTTTAACTTAGGCGATACGGAGTCGCAGCTAAGTTTCCGAGTGTGGAGCATGTCCGCACTCGGAGTTGTTTTTAACTTAGGCGATACGGAGTCGCAGCTAAGCCCCCAAGTGTGGAGCATGTCCGCACTCGGAGTTGTTTTTAACTTAGGCGATACGGAGTCGCAGCTAAGTCCCCAAGTGTGGAACATATCCACACTCGGAGTTGTTTTTAACTTAGGCGATACGGAGTCACAGCTAAGCCCCCGAGTGTGGAGCATGTCTGCACTCGGAGTTGTTTTTAACTTAGGCGATACGGAGTCGCAGCTAAGTCCCCAAGTATGGAACATGTCCGCACTCGGAGTTGTTTTTAACTTAGGCGATACGGAGTCGCAGCAAAGCCCCCGAGCGTGGAGCATGTCCGCACTCGGAGTTGTTTTTAACTTAGGCGATACGGAGTCGCAGCTAAGTCCCTGAGTGTGGAACATGTCCGCACTCGGAGTTGTTTCTAACTTAGCCGATACGGAGTCGCAGCCAAGCCCCCGAGCGTGGAGCATGTCCGCACTCGGAGTTGTTCTTAACTTAGGCGATACGAAGTCGTAGCTAAGCCCCTGAGCGTGGAGCATGTCCGCACTCGGAGTTGTTTTTAACTTAGGCGATACAGAGTCGCAGCTAAGTCCCCGAGTGTGGAACATGTCCGCACTCGGAATTGTTTTTAACTTAGGCGATACGGAGTCGCAGCTAAGCCCCCGAGCGTGGAGCATGTCCGCACTCGGAGTTGTTTTTAACTTAGGCGATACGGAGTCGCAGCTAAGTCCCCAAGTGTGCAATGTGTCTGCACTCGGAGTTGTTTTTAACTTAGGCGATACGGAGTCGCAGCTAAGTCCCCGAGCGTGGAGCATGTCGGCACTCGGAGTTGTTTTAACTTAGGCGATACGGAGTCGCAGCTAAGTCCCCAAGTGTGCAGCATGTCCTGCACTCGGAGTTGTTTTTAACTTAGGCGATACGGAGTCGCAGCTAAGTCCCCGAGTGTGGAACATGTCCGCACTCGGAGTAGTTTTAACTTAGGCGATACTGAATCGCAGCTAAGCCGAGCGGTGGCGCGCGGGGCGTCCGAGTGATGAAGACGTGCCACACGGAGTGGCGATGTGCATGGCATCCGAGTGAGGTAGACGATTCTGGCTGAGTGGCAACGCGTGGGACGGCCAAGTGATGTATGTTGAGGAGGCGTCCGACCCACCGACGGCACGCGGGGCGGCCGTGTCAACTACGTCATTGACAGGGCTTCCGAACACGTGAAAACGCATGAATGATCGTTGCGGTGACTGAGCGTGAGCAGCGACGAGGATGGCGCACGGATGCATCGAGTAACCTGTGTATGAAAAATAGCACAAGCCAGCATAAAAAATTATCAAAGTAATATGATCTTTTCTGAAATAGTTTGTGTAAATTGCACCCATAGACACCCGCTGGGTGTGCCACGTGATTGCTGGTTCGGAACCAGCAAGAGTCTAAAAGAGTGAAGGATCCGGCTGAACTCGTTTGAGTACTGGACCCAAACGAAGCGCAAGTGAAGTGTTCCCACATAAAAATAAACAACCGAGTGCAGAGGTACACTCAGTGGCGTGGCCTCCGAGTGAACGTCATGTGCGACTTCCTCGACACTCGGTAATGTAGAAACGATTATTTAATAGAATGCAGTCTGTGAAAAAATAACTTAGCTGCCTGAAAACGCGCGGGGCGGTCGAGCGAAGTAGACACGTCCGGCTGAGTGGCGACGTGTCGGGCGGTCAAGCGATGAAGACGCGTCTAGCTGAGTGGCGACACGCGGGGCGGCCGAGTGACGACGCGCAGAGCAACCAGGTGACGAAGGAGCCTCCAGCCGAGTGACGACACGCGAAGCTGTCGAGTGACGAAGGAGTCTCCAGCTGAGTGACGACACGCAGGGCTGCCGAGCGCTGACGACGCGTCCGACTAAGTGACAGCATGCAGGGTGGCTGAGTGATGATGACGCGTGTTCGACCAAGCGCCGACGCGCAGAGCGGTCGAGTGATGACGGCGCGTCCAGTAGAGTGACGGTGCGCGGAGCGGCCGAGTGAGGATGGAGCGTCTGACTGAGTGGCGATGCACGGAGCGGCCGAGTGAGGATGGAGCGTCCGACTGAGTGGCGATGCGCGGAGCTGCCGAGTGATGACGACGCGTCCAGTAGAGTGATGGCGCGCGGAGTGGCCGAGTGATGATGGAGCGTCTGGCTGAGAGGCGATGCGCGGAGCTGCCGAGTGATGACGGCGCACGTCTAACTCAGCGACAATGTGCAGGGCGGCCGAGTGATGACGACGCGCGTCCGACCGAGCAACGACGCGCGTCCGACCGAGTGACGACGCGCAGAACGGCCGAGTGATTACGATGCTTTCGACTGAGTGATGATGTCGCGTCCCGTTGTGTAGCGACGCGCGGTGCTGGAGAGTGCCTGCACATTAGTCATCTGGATGGAAATACCACCAAACTAAACTTGAACGTTTTACTTGTCATGTGGATGTTTTGTTGTCCGAGTGACGAGTCTCTTAGTTATAGGGATAATCTGGTTTCGAGCTAACCGAGTGACCCTGCAAGTTAGCAAGTATAGCCACTATTATTTGTGCTGGACAAAAACGACCGTGTATTGATGCTAATTAGCCGGATTAAACGCTGGGTGGTAATATATGCATGCATGTACAAATTAATTGGCGCGAAAGGAGCATGCTTGTTAACGCTACAATAAATAGGTAATTGACGTTGGAAATACTCACCAATTAGCCACATAATGAGGCGATTATACCTTAATGAAACGGTCCACCCATGCAATTAGCCACATAATGAGGCGATTATACCTTAATGAAACGGTCCACCCATGCAATTAGCCACATAATGAGGCGATTATACCTTAATGAAACGGTCCACCCATGCTTCAAGGAATTGGGAGACCCACGTTAGGCATGCAATTAATGATTGCTGCTGGAGTTGCGTACGGGTGTGCATGGTAGCTCTCCTTCTGTTCCTTTTTTTCTCTGCATGCAGTCAATTAATCAAGGAAGATGCCAAAGTAACAACATTGAACGGTCATCGGTTGCAGCTTGCAAGCCGAGGCTGATTCGTAAGGCGTCGTTGCTGCGTGCCTCGGCCAGGAGGCCTCGCCGGCAACCAGCGCCGGAGGAAGTAGCGCTACGCGCCCACGTCGCGCGGCG
Organism: Hordeum vulgare subsp. vulgare; assembly: GCF_904849725.1. Taxonomy (NCBI): domain Eukaryota; kingdom Viridiplantae; phylum Streptophyta; class Magnoliopsida; order Poales; family Poaceae; genus Hordeum; species Hordeum vulgare. The sequence continues at coordinate 660,780,201 of NC_058519.1, read as the reverse complement.
TCGGCGCTTCCACCGCGGAGGTCGCCCCCGAGTGGCCGAGAACACGAGGCTAGAGTTGACGACGAGGCGAACGGTGTCGGAAGTCGTGCATGCGGGCTCAACAACCTGGTTGAGGACGATGCCCACGCGGGCGCTGGTGGCGGCCGCGCATCACGATGATGAGACGGGCGGTGCCTATAGTCGTGCGGGGATGCTCAACGACGACGTCGCACACGATGTGCGGTCGATTGTGCCGATGTCGATGATGACGACAGTGCGGACGACGTCGATGGCCGTTGTGCCCATGTCGAAGATGACGACACTGCGGACGACGTTGATGGCCGTTGTGCCCATGTCGATGATGACGACAATGAGATGGACGACGCCGGCAGCCACACGTAACGACGATGGGACGCCGGTGGCCGCTCGTGACGACGATGAGGCGAAGGACGCTGGTGGCCACGCATGACGACGACGAGCCGGACGATGCCAGCGGCCGCGCATGACGACCATGAGGCTCACGACGATGAAAAATAACCATATGCGTCATGGCTTGATAGACGCCATGCCCCACGGTGGGCGCCAACTGTCGTGGGTATAAGTCTGACAGTAGAAAGGGGGTAAGATAACGGAGCATGGTCTATCAAGATGCACATGGGTGACACGGTGGTTTTAGCAAGTTCAGGCCTCTCACAGTGGAGATAACAACCCTACGTCTCGTGCTCCGGAGAGGCTTTGTTTTATCTGTCATGGACATGAGTTACATGGTATAGAGAGAGCCAGAGCTCCAGGAAGGAATGAGCCCGCAAGGGGAGAAGAAGATGTCCCTAGCTAGGTGGAGGGGGTGGCTTATATAGAGTGCGCCACCTCCTCACCTCTTATGTTACAAGATGGGGCATTGATGCCATAATGTCAGCCCACTATAGATGTCTTTCCGACTGTTGGTATTTGCATGACCGAGTGAATCATACGGCCGAGTGGTTGACTGTCATCCGAGTGGATGGAATGTACTTGTCTGAGTGGATCCCTACCGAGTGGATTAGATGTTGTCACGATCCAGTAGGAATTTCCCTTGTAGTCCTTAAACTAATAATGAGGTGCCCTTGGGTAGGACGTATTGGTCAGACCTATGACCCTACCCTAGGGCTATATCCCCGGCACAGACAATCTGAGCACACGCTCAACGATTGAGCTTTTCTCCTTTACTTTGTGCACAAAGAATCTTGTCGGAGGTCTCGTACCTCTTAACAAGGGCACAAGCATGAAATCACAATTTCATCTCTTTAGAACATCACTTATGTTCCGTGACGTTTCAAAACGTCTTTGGTGCCTTGCTTCTAAGCCATTAAGCATTTTGCACTGAACTATCGTGTAGTCATCAGAAACGTGTATGTCGGATGTTCACAGCATCCACAGACGACGCTCGAGGTGCAGCACACCGAGTGGTGCATTAAGGACATAAGCCTTCTGCGCAGCAACGAGGACAATCCTTTGCAAAGTTTGCTACTATCAACTTTCAACTAAATTTTCTCTAGGAACATATAAAAACAGTAGAGCTATAGAGCAAGCTACATCGTAATTCGCAAAGACCATTAGACTATGTTCATGACAATTAGTTCAATTAATCATATTACTTAAGAACTCCCACTCAAAAAGTACATCTCTCTAGTCATTTTAGTGGTACATGATCCAAATCCACTATCTCAAGTCCGATCAACACGTGAGTCGAGAATAGTTCCAGTGGTAAGCATCTCTATGCTAATCATATCAACTATACGATTCATGCTCGACCTTTCGGTCTCATGTGTTCCGAGGCCATGTCTGCACATGCTAGGCTCGTCAAGCTTAACCCGAGTGTTCCGCGTGTGCAACTGTTTTGCACCCGTTGTATGTGAACGTTGAGTCTATCACACCCGATCATCACGTGGTGTCTCGAAACGAAGAACTGTAGCAACGGTGCACAGTCGGGGAGAACACAATTTCGTCTTGAAATTTTAGTGAGAGATCACCTCATAATGCTACCGTCGTTCTAAGCAAAATGAGGTGCATCAAAGGATTAACATCACATGCAATTCATAAGTGACATGATATGGCCATCATCACGTGCTCCTTGATCTCCATCACCAAAGCACCGGCGCGATCTTCTTGTCACCGGCGCCACACCATGATCTTCATCAACGTGTCGCCATCGGGGTTGTCGTGCTACTCATGCTATTACTACTAAAACTACATCCTAGCAAAATAGTAAACGCATCTGCAAGCACAAACGTTAGTTTAAAGACAACCCTATGGCTCCTGCCGGTTGCCGTACCATCGACGTGCAAGTCGATATTATCTATTACAACATGATCATCTCATACATCCAATATATCACATCACATCGTTGGCCATGTCACATCACAAGCATACCCTGCAAAAACAAGTTAGACGTCCTCTAATTTTGTTGTTGCATGTTTTACGTGGTGACCATGGATATCTAGTAGGATCGCATCTTACTTACGCAAACACCACAACGGAGATATATGAATTGCTATTTAACCTCATCCAAGGACCTCCTCGGTCAAATCCGATTCAACTAAAGTTGGAGAAACTGACACTTGCCAGTCATCTTTGAGCAACGGGGTTACTCGTAGCGATGAAACCAGTCTCTCGTAAGCGTACGAGTAATGTCGGTCCAAGCCGCTTCAATCCAACAATACCGCGGAATCAAGAAAAGACTAAGGAGGGTAGCAAAACGCACATCACCGCCCACAAAAACTTTTGTGTTCTACTCGAGAAGAGATCTACGCATGAAGCTAGCTCATGATGCCACTGTTGGGGAACGTCGCATGGGAAACAAAAAAATTCCTACGCGCACGAAGACCTATCATGGTGATGTCCATCTACGAGAGGGGATATTCGATCTACGTACCCTTGTAGACCGTACAGCAGAAGCATTAGTGAACGCGGTTGATGTAGTGGAACGTCCTCACATCCCTCGATCCGCCCCGCGAAACGTCCCGCGATCAGTCCCACGATCTAGTGTCGAACGGACGGCACCTCCGCGTTCAGCACACGTACAGCTCGACGATGATCTCGGCCTTCTTGAACCAGCAAGAGAGACGGGGAGGTAGATGAGTTCTCCGGCAACGTGACGACGCTCCGGAGGTTGGTGATGATCTTGTCTCAGCAGGGCTCCGCCCGAGCTCCATAGAAACGCGATCCAGAGGTAAAACCGTGGAGATATGTGGTCGGGCTGCCGTGGCAAAAGTTGTCTCAAATCAGCCCTAAAACCTCCGTATATATAGGGGGAAGAGGGGGAGCCTTGCCTTGGGGTCCAAGGACCCCCAAGGGGTTCGGCCGAGCCAAGGGGGGGAGTCCTCCCCTTCCAAACCGAATCCAACTAGGTTTGGAAGGAGGAGTCCTTCCCCCTTTTCCCACCTCCTCTTTTTTTCTTTTCTCTTTGATTTTCTTCCTATGGCGCATAGGGCCTTCTTGGGCTGTCCCACCAGCCCACTAAGGGCTGGTGCGCCACCCCCAAGGCCTATGGGCTTCCCCGGGGTGGGTTGCCCCCCCCGGTGAACACCCGGAACCCATTCGTCATTCCCGGTACATTCCCGGTAACTCCGAAAACCTTCCGGTAATCAAATGAGGTCAACCTATATATCAATCTTTGTTTCCGGACCATTCCGGAAACCCTCGTGACGTTCGTGATCTCATCCGGGACTCCGAACAACATTCGGTAACCAACCATATAACTCAAATACGCATAAAACAACGTCGAACCTTAAGTGTGCAGACCCTGCAGGCTCGAGAACTATGTAGACATTACCCGAGTGACTCCTCGGTCAATATCCAATAGCGAGACCTGGATGCCCATATTGTATCCTACATATTCTACGAAGATCTTATCGTTTGAACCTCAGTGCCAAGGATTCATATAATCCCGTATGTCATTCCCTTTGTCCTTCGGTATGTTACTTGCCCGAGATTCGATCGTCAGTATCCGCATACATATTTCAATCTCGTTTACCAGCAAGTGCCGCAACTTACACTAAGTCACATTGCTTGCAAGGCTTGTGTGTGATGTTGTATTACCGAGTGGGCCCCGAGATACCTCTCCGTCACGCGGAGTGACAAATCCCAATCTCGATCCATACTAACTCAACGAACACCTTCGGACATACCTGTAGAGCATCTTTATAGTCACCCAGTTACGTTGCGACGTTTGATACACACAAAGCATTCCTTCGGTGTCAGTGAGTTATATGATCTCATGGTCATAGGAAAAAATACTTGACACGCAAAAAACAGTAGCAACAAAATGACACGATCAACATGCTACGTCTATTAGTTTGGGTCTAGTCCATCACATGATTCTCCTAACGATGTGATCCCGTTATCAAGTAACAACACTTGCCTATGGCCAGGAAACCTTGGCCATCTTTGATCAACGAGCTAGTCAACTAGAGGCTTACTAGGGACAGTGTTTTGTCTATGTATCCACACAAGTATTGTGTTTCCAATCAATACAATTATAGCATGGATAATAAACGATTATCATGAACTAAGAAATATAATAATAACTAATTTATTATTGCCTCTAGGGCATATTTCCAACACAACTCCGATAAACTCAAGCAAGGAATGACACGAAAGAGGGCAAGAAGCACTACTACAAACAACTAACAACAACTAGCATGGCATCATGGATCACTAGGGAAAGAAGACACAAAATGGCATCTCACACACTATTTCAGACTTAGTGAAAATTACACCTCATAAAAGTGCAGTTTTTGATCTGAAGCCATATTCACAGCAGCAAAATCATAAGCTACAGGTCTCCAAATAGCACGAAAATACACAGCAAGGTAGAGAAACACAAGGGCTACAACTAACTCCATTGGACCAACCTCAAAAGAGCTACAGATCACAAGATACAAGCAAGACAAGACAGCAACAAAATATAACAGATTTCAGACTTAGAAATATTTCAGCACCTCCAAATCAGCACTATTTCTAGCAACTTGAGAGCAAGAAAACCACACCTAAACATGCATTTCTATTGCAACTAAAAATACCAGGGGCTAGACAAAACATCAAAGAACAACTCCCTAGTTGACAACTTAATCAAATGAAGCACGGAATAAATCCTACGAAATAGACAAGAGGGCAACATAGCAAAATATCACGTGAACTAACTTCCTCAAAAGCTAAAAATTAATTGCACAGAAAAATCCCATGGATTTTTCTACCCCGAAAACATATAAGACATGTGGGGTTGCAACACAAAAATAATGCCACACAAAAATGCAAAAAATAACCTAGACACGGAAAAATAATCCAGCGCAAATCCCTACACGCAAAAATACGAGTGACCGCTCTAAAATACATGGAAAAATGGTTCCTAAAACAAGGGCATTTATACTACGGCATTCGGGCAAACTGGACCCGCGCGAAAAATAAACTACGGGCAAAAACATTATAGGCAGCACACGATTCTAGGCACACGGCGCGTTAAACGCGTCAAACAAATATGCAAGTTGCAAATTCGGATTCTACGTAAAAATCTAATCAAGTTTCATATATAGATCATCTCGATCCGACGCTCGGTTAAATAAATACAGCTTTTTGAAATAACTAATATTCCTGAAATAAATAAATCATAAGAATATGCTAAATTAATCCACGGGCCGAACAGGGGCATGCGCAACATAACTAAAACGTGCACAGGGCGCTGGATAGAGAGGTTCTCACCTCGGGTCAACGGACCGGCCTGGGCGTGGTGATGGGCCGCGGTCAACGCGGCCGAGGGGTTGGCGGCTGGAGACGAAGACGGGCCAAACTGGGCCGATGCGGAGCGGCACTGGAGCTGGGCCTTAGGGAACTCAGCCCAGGCGCTAGGAGGCGAGGCTGTCGGGTCCTCGTGCTCCTCCTGCACCGAAGGAGCGGCGGCGCAGGGGACTCCTGGAGGCGAGGGGGCGACCTGTCATCGGGTGCGGTCGCCGGCAGCGGGCCGGTGGTCGGCTGGAGGCGGCGCGGGGAGGCGGATCCGACGGGGCGGCCTCGGATCCGACCGTCGGAGGCCGGTAAAGCGGCGAGCACGGGAGGAGGACGGACATGGCGGCTGGCTGACGTTGCAGGCCACGACGGCGGGGACTGGTCGGACTGCTGCAGCAGCTGGAGGTGAGGCAGGGCGAACTGCGGCGGCCGGCGGCGACTCCGGTGGGTTCCCGGCGACCTGCGCTGGGGGATCGGGCGATGCTGCTGCGCGGCGCAACGGGGCCCTCGGGCACGGGAGCTCGGGGAGAGGTTGGCGAACCGGCGACGGATCTGGGCTCGGCGGGCCTCGGATAGGCTCGGGCGGGCCCGCGAGGCTGGTGGGGAGAGAGGCTGCGGGAGAGAGAGCTAGGGTTAGGTGGGCGGCGCGGAAATCAAGGTGGAGGCTAGGGTTGTTGTCTAAAATTACCCGGGGGCTATTTATAGACAAATGTGGGGGCTAGGTTTAGCGAAATTCCGCCCCGGTTTCAACCACGCGGTCGGATTTGACTAGTTCCGAATGCGGGAACGGTTACGAGGCCGTGTAGAGGGGATATCCGGGGACGAGAGGGAGAACGGGCGGCGCGGCAACGAATTTTAAAACACCGACAGACATCCGACGGTAGACCGAATACGGTGCCGCTACGGTCGACCGTTCGGGTACCATACAGACTCCGATCGCGACGAAATTCGACAGGCGGCCTAGCTATAACTAATTACGACCGCATGCCAAGTTTCACCTCGATCAGAGAAAGTTTTACGCACACTTTTTAAACAGGGTTTGACGATGCCGCGGGCGCGTGCGTGTGCGGTCGCGCTCAGAACGGACAACGACGCGAACCGGCAACTAACAACGGATGCAAGTTTTGAAAACTGACGGCAACGGATATGCCGATGCAATGCTGATGATGCGCATGATGCGATGATGATGCAACAAATTAAAATAACCACACGACGAGAACGGAAAGAAAAGGGAAATCTTCTGGAACGTCGGCATCGGGCTGTCACATGAAGGAGGATAAAGAGAAGGAGGGACTGATGCGAGGGAGGGGGTGAATGGGGAGAAGGAGGAGGAGGGAGTGGCACGGCGGTGATAGGGTTCGAGAGGAGCTGACGAACCGCCCTGACGAGAAGGGAGTGGCACGGCGGTGATAGGGTTCGAGGGGAGCTGACGAACCGCTCTGACGCCGATTCAAGTGTTATGTTAATGCAATTATTAATTTGAATTTTTTAGGATAAAAATGCCCCTAGACTTAATTTGGCCACCCCAAACTTTAATATTCTTAGGTTGAAAATGCCCTTGGGCTTTAATAAGGCCCAATTAATATCATTCATTGGATCGCTTATATAATACACGTGTTCTCGTGTATTATAATATACTATAAAATCTTTCTTTTTTTAAAGATGAAACCCTTCGTCTCCCTTATAAACGGAGTGACCTTCTAAAAGTCTGCTTCTGTTTGGATTATACTCCCTCCGTTCCTAAATATAAGTCTTTGTAGAGATTTCACTAGTGGACTACATACAGATGTATATAGACATACTTTAGAGTGTACATTCAATCATTTTGTTTCGTATATAGACATCTAGTAATCGCTTAAAAGACTTATATTTAGGAACAGAGGGAGTACATGTATATTATGGCCGCACCGGCCGGCCATTTGTCTTTACACGCGTGTCACCTGGTGACACTATCAGCCATGCCCAAAAATATATTGCTCATATATAGTATATATATATTAATGTCTAAATGTCAGGGCTGGCCAAAGAATAAAAAAAAAGTAATACTCGGCTTGCATGCCACGCGACACGATTTGCAAGCTCGATTTGGGAGCTGCCCAGGGCCGAATGGCACTACCGAGTTTATTTCTAAGACGGGTGTACTCAGAGAAAACACTCGGCTTGCACAGGTCACATGGCTGCATATGAAGCTCCAAGCACTAGAAGGCTGCCGAGGGTGTCACTCGATCGGCTTCCTATATGCCAAGAGGATGAAAGGCTAGAAAGGCGGTCGGCTTACCTATATTTACATCCTACGTATGTACAAGAACTCGACTTACACTGGACACATGGTGATGATAGGCGGTGGCACGTGATTGTTTCTGGTTGGAAAATTAAGCCGAATGGTCTACTAGTGCTTACAGAGGTGCCACGTGGCACCTTCATTAACATCGCGGATTACACCGTATGATATATCCGCTGAAGCCGGGTGCAACACCTGGGCTTATAGGAAGCCGAACTGCCGAAGTGAAATTGACCTTCGCCGAGTATTTGATTTTCCTGCAGTGATGCTTCAAAGCGATGCTGCAAATTCCACACAGGCACAGCCAAGACGAAGAGAGAGTAGATTCGCAAAAAAAAAAAAAGACGAAGAGAGAGTATACGTGAGCGGTGAGCCGGCCGAGATATGACTTTTGAGTAGTGAACCACAGAAAAACCCCTAGGACAGTGTCCCCAATCTACTCCCTCCGTTCCTAAATATAAGTGTTAATTTCTAAAGGTTGCACTAATGGATTTACATATTAATGTATATAGACATATTTTAGAGTGTAGATTCAATCATTTTGCTTCGTATGAAGACTTCTATTAAAATATCTTAAAAGACTCATATTTAGGAGCCGAGGGAGTAGCATGCATGTCCACCTGACAACGGAGGCAGTACCTATCCCAAATGCCCACATTCGATAAAAGTCATTATATTAGCCGCAAATCCAGTGTGACTTTTACGTGATGTAGATACTAGTGACAGGCCATAGTGCACATGCATGAGAGTGAGTGGATACAGGTCAACGGAAGAGCATCATTACAACCATCATGTATATTCAAATGTCAAATGCGACGTCTCCAAAACCCAACAACAGAATACATTGCACCCGCTGCATATGCATTATATGCATGACAACGTAAGGATCGGTCAATGTGATGACCATGGCGATGACTAGTTGCCTCCCGACCAGGGCGCCGGCCGGCCGGCCGAGACGACGACGAGAAGCAAAGCTGTCTATGTCCACCGTCGCCCCATGTATACCCATGCTTGTATACATGCATATCCGTCGTCTATCCATCCGTCGCCCATGGTGCGCGCGCACTATCTCTTTGTGTAACGGCGTCATGCATACACCCAGGCGGCCCGGCCGGCCGGCAAGGCCTCTCGATCGGCCGTCCCGGGCGGCGCCGCCTCACTAGACCGGTACCACCCGCCGCGCGTGTCGAAGTTGTAATCATGCAATCTATGAGTGTGTGCTAGCTGTGTCTGGCTCTCGTCGCTGTCCAAGCGCATCTCTACATATATATGTTGATTGGACGGTCAAGCTTTGTTGTTCAACTGTGCCAGCATTGGTCGTCTCCAAGTGGAGTGTCAAGTTTATTTTGGAAGTTATCACAATGCATGCATCAGGTATACCACAAGAATACCTCGCCAAAAAAAAAGGTATACCACAAGAATGGAATGAGAACGTTTTGTGAAAAAATCAGGCCATATATCAATGTCAAACTTCTCTTTATTTACTTTTTCGTCAAACCCGCGATGATTATATATTTGGAAGGGGTTTGTCTAGGACACATCTAGATGTGACATAGTTATGTCACATTTAAAAAAAAGATGTGACATAGTTATCGCACATCTATATAATTAAATCAAGCATAAAAAGAAAAATAAAAATAAACAGAAAATACTTATACGAATCTTCATGAAAAATCAATGATATACTTCCTCCGTTCTAAAATAAGTGTCGCAAATATTGTATTAAGTTAGTACAAATTTAGTACTAAGGCAGCGACACTTATTTTCTAACAGAGGGAGTAGTATTTAGATACGCAATACTTATCTCACGTCTAAATGTGTTTTAACAAAAATAGAAGAATCTAGGACATTTCATAGAGAATTTTCTTTTTTTTAATTCCATTTCGTGTAGTATAAAAAAACAGAATGTTTTTAACGAACCTCGTCAGACTGTCCCAGTTTACGCCTGCAGTGTCATGTAGATAGGCAAAGTTAAAAACATAACTAGATTAGCCAAGTATACGGTAAGAGTATTTGTAGCACGCAGCTGCAATGGCACGCTGTCCAAATTAAATTTCATTCGCGTATTTGTGCTTTTGATGACGAGGGCTTTGAAATGAGATCCATGTTGAATACACTTTGATGAGTTTTCGAAAATTCTGTAACTTCCAACTTTTCAAACGTGGTAGGGTCCGACAAAAAGGAACGTTTGGAGACCCACAACCAATGGAACAGTAAGTTTTAACTTTTAACTTTTAACTTTTGAAACTTTGAACAATGGATCGAAAGAGTCTGACGTTTTAAAACCTGCGACCGATGGAACAATAAGTTTTGAGTTTTAACTTTTGAAACTTTGAACAATGGATCGAAAAAATCTGACGTTTTAAAACCTGCAACCAATGGAACAATAAGTTTAAAGTTAAAAAAAATAAACTTGGTACGAGAGACCGACAAACTTGAAAGTGGCAAAACCCATGACCCGCAATATTATGAGTTTCAGAAAGTAAAATTCAAAACATGTTGTGCCTGCGAGTATGGTCCAACGATTTTGTGGAACGAGCTAGTGGAGCCCCACCTCGATGGTCGTTTGTTTCCATCTTGATCTGGATAGAGAAGGGGGATGGGAGGGAGAGCAGGATCTCGCGGCAAAGGTGATTCAATGGAGAGGGGGAGCTGGGCGCCATCGGCGAGCTGCTTGAAGGGGGTCGTAGAGAAAATAGGGATGAGACCTGGGCGGCGTTGGTTTTTCTTTTCTTCTTTTTCCACCGCACGAACTACATTAATTGGATGGTTGGGCCAAAAATGATTATCCCTAAAAATTATCTATTCCTGTATGGGTCTAATTTACCTATACCAAGTAATAATGCCATGGCCATAAGTATGCAATCCGTCGGTAGTTTGTTTTTAAATAATTGGTCCATTTATTAGAGACGTCGCAAAAATTCTCACACCACAAGTATTACCAATATATGTGTCGTGGTGAAGCAGTAACACGACACCACTAACTTAAGTTCAGCTTGCCTGACGCGTCTCATTTTTAGTATCACGACACCAGAATCGATTTATTAATGGCGTACAAAATACACCCACACCACCATTATTTGATAAAAAAAACAGTTGTTGTTGTAGGCGTAGTCTAGGAGTAGGGGCGGGGGTTGAATTTTCTGTATGTTGGTACGCCGCGGAACATTGTAGTTTTCTCAATGGTCTCCCGGATATTGGAAGCGAGGTGATGTGTATTTATGTTATCTTTCAGCGTCTGAAGCCCTTTTGCATTTGTGCTTTTCATGTCGGTGGATGGAGTCCTCGTGTTGTGGCACAGGACATATTTGACTGATGGGATTCTTCTCGAGCGCTAGCACGTGAGGGATGTGGCATAACCAATTCTTCTACTCTTTCAGTAATGATCCTCCTTTCCACTATGCTCTTGGTGCTCTTCAGATGACTTTGTTCTTGATGCTCAAATCTGCAATCTGATATTCGGCACCTTGGTCATGATAAAAAATGGTCGTTCAGGTTGAGGAATCATAATTTTAGAAACATTATAGTAAACTTTTATGCCTTTTGTAGTCAGTTTTATCATGTCACATTGGAAGCTAATATTTTTTTGATACTAATGACAACCCGTCTTGTGATATAAATTACATTAAAAAAATCCAATCTTGTTTGTAATATAAATTACTTTAGATTTTTTTGTGACTCATTGCATCCAAATGATTTAAATCCAATCCCATAAACGTGGGAAACTAAGGCAAAATAGTTATGTAAGTTTCCGTGGATTCATTTGTGATACTTGCATAGAAGAAGTTTATACATTTCTGATATAGAGTGATGGTCTCAGAAATATCATGATAGCGATGTGCAGTTTGTGATTAGGCTTACATGAATAGAAAATTCTAGAGTAAGAATACTTAATTAAAAGAACACGACTCTCCTTTCGTAGGATTTTTTTTCTGCAAAATCCTAAAAAAGTTTGTCCAGTCCAAAATTACAAACAACAGGTAGATATTTTGATTTTGCAAGGATTTCATAAATAACAAAGCCTATCCAGTCCTTCCGAATTTGTGTATTACATATAAAATCGAGAGAAGAAAAGTTCCCTTCTGGGCAAACAAGTGCCTTAGGAGTTATGTCACTATTATTTCAAAAACAATCTGGTTACATGAATGAAAGTCTAAGGGGCTTACAACTATAACGACGTGCTCAGGGTACGAACACTTGCAGGATAACGCCATAGAATAATGCATTACTGTTGTCATAAGAAAACCCCTAAAGAAAGAAAGAAAATGTAATGCCATGACCGCCACCACCACATGAAAGCTCAAGACCGAACAATACACCTCACAAACTGTCCAACAAAGATGGCTGGCTAGGTTTATGGGACTGAACCATTAAAAGCCGACCGCGAGCGGTGGGGAGAACGTCATTGGGATGCTGGGGAGGTTAGATGGACTTACTCCAGTCGTAATGCCATTGACACATCCATATCACTGCTAGGACGCAGAAACAAAGACGTACACAAAATTAGAGTATAGATCAAAAAGAGAACCGATCGATCCCATGTAGTAGCAACTGCGAAAACAAACGTCGGACCGAAAAAACTGTCAATTTATTAAAATGGACACCTGGTTGCAGGGGGAGGCTCACCACTTGAATATATTTTAAAATTTGGTAAGTTTGCAAGGAGTCACATAGAGTCGAGAGGTAGTCACACTACAGATCAGTGTTATCCTTAAGCATATCAACTTTTTTTCCAATGTATGTGCATTTAAAGATAGAAAAAGTCTAGGGTTTTCAGAATGTGCATACCCTTATGCATGGTATATATTTTTCCAAAATAACAATTTCCATTTAGATTTTAACTTCCTCCATGTATGACTGTCAGAATGGTCCATGATAAACATATTATAATAAGTGTTTTGATGTCCATGATAGACATTGATTATACTCACATTTAGTTATTTGCACCCATAATTTATTATCATATATGGCATAGCACAAAGAATAACTTTAAGCACTTGATGAATTTATTGTACCTAATGGCAAGAAATTGTGGCAGATATTCACGTATACGGTTAATACTGTGGTGCTTCATATTTTGCTTTGCGTGTTTATGATATAGTATGATCTTTTGTATTACATCCGTTCCAAATAAGTTCTCAACCTTATTACAACTTTGTACTAACTTGAAACACTAATTTTGGTATGGAGGGAGTAATATATTTTGTACAACACCATGATAATATTTTTGTGAAGACATGAATAATGTTTTTTTATAAGTTTACATGTATACTTTGGGGAAGAAGGCCATTGAAATGAATGTCTCCACCTACATTTCAAAAAGTGTGGCATGCATTTCTTTATGAAAAGATACATTATTTTGAGAAACACAGTACATACGTAGATGCTCACAAATATGTACGAACACTCATCCCTATGAAGAAACATGCACACATACTTAATCCTATGAGAACCTTTGACGGATTTAGTTGGCAAATTTACCACCGACACCTTGTAATTAATGCACACGGTGCCACTGAAACAATAATACCGAAAGCATAGAATAAAATAAAGAAAAATGCGAGCAGCCATATCAACTATAGCTATGCTCAGCTCGCTTCAATTTTTTGGTGTGAATATTGCACTACAAAGTAGTACTAATACGGATGGTGACAACGAGTACGTCAGTGGCCTATGAAAATACGGGCAACATAACAGGATAGTTATTGATGTTGCCACAGGAAAAGGGGATTGGTTGTTACTTATTAGTGGATTATTTGCAAAACACCGTTGCCACACGAGAGAAACTTCCATGGGTAAGTTTCAAAGCAAAACCTGCACGTTTGTTTTATTTCCTGAAATTTATCAAACTTCAGAACTACGATTTTTGCGAAGTTCATGAAGCGGAATTCAATATTATCAGGTTCCAAAAATCCCCTTGCTTTCTGTTTATAGTAGGTAATCCATCCATCTGGTACGTATTCACCAACCGATTGATCCCGTTCAGAAAAGAACATTTTAATAATCAGCATTACACAGCAAGCACAAGCAACTAGAGATATGTTCTTAGCTAGGTAGTGCAAGTCCCTGTCACTTTGTTGACTATATCGATAGATACTCGATATGTACTCGATGCGAGTAGGAGACACATCCAACAGTCTCCATCTCGATTTCATTACGACACAAACCTACAATCTCATGACGCGTAAAATTAAATTACACTGGAAAAGACGATTGACAGCGAAACTCAATTAATCAACTCACTATCACGCTCGATCGATGTTAACTAATCCCCGTGGGCGCATCACGCATTTAATTAACCGTTGTTGTACGGCCCAGACAGATCAAGCAAGATTATCACGCGTATGGCGAAGTGAAAGGTTCTTCACTGAGTGAAACATATACATACACTGAGTGATGACGATCAGCCCGTTCAACATATTCAGTGAGCGAAACAGAGTGGTATATCTGCCTGCTGTACACTAGAACACACACTACTCTTGTAGGCACAAAAGTGTGAACCTATTGTAGGCTCTATACTGCCTGACTCTGTACTAGTGGATTACTATTGGCAAATTATGTGGACCATAAATCAACTGTCTCTGAAAATTAGTCAGCGGAACAGAGTAGTCTGCAGTGAAACACATATATTCAGTAAGCAGAACAGAGTAGTCTGCAGTGAAACACACATATTAAGCAAGTGGAACAGAGCAGTCTACAGTAAAATGTCAGCTAAACCTCTACTCACTCGTGATCAAAACGAAGGTGGATTCGAGTCAGGAAGAAGATGAACTACTGATGAACTCGAGAGGTTTTTCCGCAGCGTTCAACTCACTGCTTTTCTGGTGCTTTTCTTCCTCTTATTGTGCAGGAATAACAGACGTGCCGTGACTATAGCCACGATCCTGTCCCACGACTTGGATCGAACCCACGGCTCTCCTAAGGACTCGCGATGTGGCGCACAAGTCGCGCCAACATCTGACAGAAAGACAACTCTGACGAAACTGAACTTTCGACACCTAAAACCCTGACGAACTAACAGCTGAAACTGAAACTTATTTCCAACAAATCCCCCCCTAAGTTTTAGTCCTCGGAGATGTTGGTGATGCCGATCCTTCCTCGTAGTTCCTGGAATTGAATTCTTCCAAGGGACTTGGTGAGAATGTCGGCGAGTTGATTGGTGGTGCCGATGTGCTCGACGGCGATCTTGCCTTCCTCGACGCACCTCCTGATGTAGTGGAAGCGCGTATCAATATGTTTGCTGCGCTCGTGGAACACTGGGTTCTTGATCAATTGGATAGCACTCTGATTGTCGATGTAGATCTTCACCGTCTCCTCCTCCTTCCTCGGCAGCTCCCCTAGGAGGCGCCGGAGCCATACAGCCTGGCACGCCGTAGCGGAGGCGGCCATATACTCGGCCTCGCACGACGACAGAGCTACTGCCTGCTGCTTCGCAGACTGCCAGGTCACCGGGCAGCCATTGATGAGGAAGAGACTGCCCGTCGTGCTCTTGCGGTCATCTAGATCACCAGCGTGATCCGAGTCGCTGTACCCTACGAGCTCGAGCTGCTTGTTACTGCCATGGATCACGTACCCGTAGTTCTTGGTGCCGGCGATGTAGCGGAGGAGGCATTTGACAGCACTTAGGTGCTCCGTCGTGGGCTTCTCCATGAATCGGCTCACATACCCCACAGCGAAGGCGATGTCTGGCCTGCTGTGCACCAGGTAGCGGAGGCTTCCGACGATGGAGCGGTAGAGCGTCACGTCCACCGGCGGGTTTGAGCTTGTCTTGCTAAGCTTCAGGCGCGGCTCCATGGGCACCTGCGCTGTAGCGCAGTCCGTCATGCCCGCCTTCTCCAGCAGCTTAGCAGCGTATGCAGATTGGCAGAGTGTGATCTTACCGTTCTGCTGGGTCACCTCGATGCCTAGGTAGTAAGACAGGAGGCCCAGGTCGCTCATCTTGAACATGTCCGTCATCTCCTGCTTGAATTTGGCGATCTCCAGTGTGCTGACGCCGGTAACGATCAAGTCGTCGACGTATACTCCCAGCAGCAGACGTGAGCCTTCTCCTCCACGAGCGTACACATCATGTTCAGAGGGGCATCGGGTAAACCCTAGTGAACGAAGAGTGTGATCGAGCTTGGAGTTCCACGCCCGCGGTGCCTGACGGAGGCCGTACAGCGCCTTCCTCAGGCTCAACACCTTTCCCTCCATGCCGCTGACGACGAAGCCGGGGGGTTGGGAGACGTACACCTCCTCCGTCAAGTCGCCGTTCAGGAACGCACTCTTCACGTCAAGGTGGTGCACCTCCCAGCTATGGTGCGCTGCTACGGCGAGGAGGACGCGAACGGAATCCAGGCGCGCCACTGGAGCGAAGACCTCATCGAAGTCGATGCCGGCGCGTTGTGCGTACCCCTTGGCGACGAGCCTCGCCTTGTGCCGCACCACTTCTCCCGCCGGGTTCTTCTTCAGCTTGTAGACCCACTTGAGCCCGATGGGGCGGTGGCCTGCGGGGAGATCACAGAGTTCCCACGTGTTGTTCTCCTTGATCGCGGCCATCTCCTCGGCCATTGCCGCCTGCCACCCTGCCTCGGACTGGGCCTCTGCAAGTGTTGCAGGTTCCACCCCTTCTGCAAGGAAGAGATCTTGCTCGAGCTCTTCTTCTATGTTAGCCAGGGTCCTATACCTTCGCATTGGAGAGTCCCGCTCCTCTGCGGTGGGTGTGTTTTCGGCTCCTGGCGTGGCGAACTCCACCCCTGCACGCGGTGGCACAGGCGGTGTAGCGACGGGAGGAGTTGTGGGTGTCTCCGTTGGCGGGGGCGTAGCAGGTGGCGCCTCCACGTCGTCCTCGTCGTCTGCCTCCGCTGGAGTGCTCGGTGGTGGAGCTGGGGCGCCCGCACGCGCCCCCTCCGAGCCGCGTAGGGTCGCAGTTGGTGGAGTGTAGGCGATGTCGAAGTCGTCGGTCAGTGTCTCTATGCCGGCGCCCTCCCAGCTCCATGACGCCGCTTCGTCGAAGATGGCGTCCCTGGTGACGTGCACGCGCTGGGTCAAGGGATCGAACACCCTCCACGCCTTGGTGCCTGGCTCGTAGCCAAGCAGCACCATCTTCTTGCTTCGATCCTCAAGCTTCTTGAGGTGTGGCCGCGCTGTTTTGATGTGGACGACGCAGCCGAAGACGCGGAGGTGATGCAGACTCAGCGGCGTCCCGTGCCAGAGCTCGAAGGGTGTCTTGCCGTTCACTGCGCGCGTGAAGGAGCGGTTCAGCAGATATACTGCTGTGGTCACCGCCTCCCCCCAAAACGCACTGGGAACGCTTCTCCCTTTGAGCATGCTTCTTGCGGAGGCGACCACCGTCTGGTTTCGCCGCTCGACAACACCATTTGTGCTGCGGAGTGTACGGCGCGGTGAGGTGCCGTTGGACACCATTGTCAGCGCAGAAATCTTCGAAGGAGCGAGATGTGAATTCCCCTCCACGATCAGTGCGCTGGGTGCGTAGCACGCACCCACTCTGAACCTCTGCTGCTGCTTTGATGCGCCTGATTGCCATCTCCGCTTCGTCCTTGGTGGTGAGCATCGCCAGCGACATGTAGCGGCTGTAGTCGTCCACCATCAGGAGAAAATAACGCTTCCCGCCCGGGGTTGCCGGCGAGATCGGCCCGCAGAGATCGGCGTGGACAAGTTCCAGGCGCGTCGTCGCCCTGAACTTTTTCGCCTGTGGGAAGGACGCGCGCTTCTGCTTCCCCGCCAAGCAAGCATCGCACAGCTGGTCGGCGTGACCGATCTCCGGCAGGCCGCGAACCATGCCGCTGCGGGACATGGTGCGGAGAGCGCCGAAGTTCTGGTGTCCGAGGCGTTCGTGCCACGTCCAGGCCGTGTCGCCGCGGCGCACAGAGAGACAGGCAGGCTGCACGATCTTGAGATTGACTTTGTAGATATGATTTGGCGAGCGTGGTACCTTTGCGAGTAGACGGTTCTGCCGATCCCACACCGTCAAGTAGCCACCGCGGATCGAAGACGGGCACCCGCTTTCATCGAGCTGCCCTAGGCTCACGATGCTCGTCTTGAGTTTGGGGATGAAGTAGACATCAGTGAGGGCACGATGCTCGTCGCCGCTCATCGAGATCACCACCGTGCCGCGCCCCTTGATGTCGATGATGGAATTGTCGCCTAAGCGCACGGTGCCGACGATCTTGGTGTCCAGTTCAGCGAAAGCGGCGCGGCTGCCGGTCATGTGGTTTGACGCGCCGCTGTCGAGGTACCAGGGAACATCGACGAGTTCCTGGTCTTCCCCGAGCCGCACGATCGCCTGCTCCTCGTTCAGGAACACCCGCTCGCCTTCCTGCTCCCGCTCGTCGACGGTGAGGACGAGTTTCAGTTGTGCCGCAAGGTATGCCGCGGGCTCCTCCTCGCCCCCCTCCTTCACGAGGTGAGCTTCTTCAAGCTTCTTCTTGCGACACTCCCGGGCCCAGTACCCGAGTTTGCCGCAGTAGCGGCACTTGTCATCGCGGGTAGCCCCTGTGCCCCCCCCCCCCCCGGTTTGTCACGCGCGCCGTCGTGGCCGCGTCCCTTGTCGCGGTGGTTTCCGCCTCCACCGCCGCTCCCAGAGGGAGTGTCCTCCTTCTCACACGCGCGCCACTGCTCCCTTGTGAGCAGCAGCTGGCCGTCATTAGCCGCACCCGCCGGCTCGTCGTCGTCGTCTTCCTCGCAGACCTTGAGACGCCCGGTGAGTTCTTCGATGGACATGGTGTTCAGATCGAGTAGACTCTCGATCGATCGCGCCATCAGCATGTACCTCTTCGGCACGATGCGCAGGTATTTGAGAATCACCTTCTTGTCGTCGATGGGGTCGCTGTGGACATCCAGCTGATGGACGAGCTCCTGCAGCCGCAACCCAAAGTCATCGACAGACTCACCAGGTTTGAACCTGAGATCCTCGTACTGCTTGCGGAAGTTCTGGGCCTTCGAGTTGGGGACACGATCGGCCCCGACTCGGATCGTCTTGATTGCGTCCCATGCCTCCTTCGCCGTGTCCTTGACGGCGAGCATGGGGATCATCTCCTGCGGCACGACCCGGAGGATAGCCTCCAGTGCCATGCGGTCGTCATCGAAGTCGCCTACTCCGGTGTCGATGACGTCCCACAGGTGTCGCACCTGTAGGATCACCTTCATCAGCAGCGACCACGAGTTGTAGTTGGTCCTCGTCAGCGTGGGCCACGCCGTGCCCGAGCCGCCGCCGAGATCGCGCCCGGAGCACGGGAGGGACAGAGTGGATTTGGGCGGCGTGTCGTCAGCGCCGTCGGCGGCCTTCTTCGACGCGTCGCCTTCTCCAATCTTCGGCATCCCTCCGACAGGTATGGATCAAAACAAAGCTCTGATGCCAATTGTCAGCTAAACCTCTACTCACTCGTGATCAAAACGAAGGTGGATTCGAGTTAGGAAGAAGATGAACTACTGATGAACTCGAGAGGTTTTTGCGCAGCGTTCAACTCACTGCTTTCCTGGTGCTTTTCTTCCTCTTATTGTGCAGGAATAACAGACGTGCCGTGACTATAGCCACGATCCCGACTAAGTCGTGCCATCCCACGACTTGGATCGAGCCCACGGCTCTCCTAAGGACTCGCGATGTGGCGCACAAGTCGCGCCAACATCTGACAGAAAGACAACTCTGACGAAACTGAACTTTCGACACCTAAAACCCTGACGAACTAACAGCTGAAACTGAAACTTATTTTCAACATAAAACACATGGATTAAGTAAGTGAAACATTGTAGTCTAGCTAAGCTAGTAGGGGGTAGATACAAGTGTATGTCAACCAAGTCTCGAAGTGCAACAGAATCGCATGGACGTCATTCTACTAATCTGTACTGAATGGCACTAACTATAAGCAAATCATGTATTATACGATAAAATTGATGCTCCTGAATACATGGAGCTCTGCTAACACTAGTTCACTGCTGCAGATGCAGGTGTGACGCAGCCGTAGCAGAGTATTCATGGAGCTGCGACGTGGATAGCAGGCTGTCCAGGAAGTTCCAGTCGATGCTGGCTGCCGCCTGTCCCTGCTGGACCATGTCATAGCCGGCGTCGCCGCAACCAGCGACGGTGGTGGAGATCGTGGGCGGGCTCTCGATCAGCTGCGGGATGCTGCCCAACAGACTCTGCTTGGACTCCAGCACGTCGTCAGAGTACTGGATGCCCTGGCCGGGAAAGCCGAGGGTGCCGGCTCCGGCAGCACCAGCGGCGGTCTGCAGGTAATGGAGGTCGCCGCCTTGGCCGTGCAGCCACGGCCGGGTGTCGTAGTAGCCGCCGAGCCCCGGTGCGGCGGCGTATGCCGGGAAGATGTAGGACGACCTCTGGTTCGGGGTTGGCTTCTGGAACGCCCGGCACACCACCCAACCTTCCTCCTGCAACATCATAACCATGATCATGATCATCAACGACGAATTCTCAGCAAGAAGGAGAAGGAGGATGAAGAAGTGAAGAATTGATTACCTGTGTAGGCGCGTGCTCGTTTGTCTGGAGGCGGTACTCGTGGATGATCCAGTCGGTCTTCTGACCGCTGGGTGCACGGCCCCTGTAGAACACCAGCGTCTTCCTCATGCCGATCACGCCGCGGCTCCTCGAGGACGTCACCGGCTTGTCCCTGCCGGTGGCCTTCCAGAACCCGGCCGCTGTGGCGCGGTTGGTGCGCGTGCCGCTCGGGTACTTGCGGTCCTTGAAGCTGAAGAAGTACCACTCAGAAGATGTCTGGTCGTCCTCCGGCACCTGACGCGCTCCTCGTCCTCCCCTGCCGCCGCCGCACCTCTCTGCACCGTCCACCATTGTTAATTCTCAACTTGAAGCACCAAAACACTATGTATACACGTAATAAATTAAAACTTCCAAAACGAAACTGCAAAGATTGATATAAATTTGATCGTACCTTGGAGGTCCCATGGCTCGATCCTGTAGAGGTCGACCTCCTGGATGATGTCGAGGTCGATCTTCTGGGCCGCCACCTTTCTGGCTAGGTAATAACCCACCAGCTCCTCCTCTGTTGGGTGGAACCTGAATCCCGGGGGAACACACGACTCCTCCTGCTCATGGTGCTGCTGCTCCATTGCTAGCATCTACCTTAGCAAGCGAGCTCGATGCCTTCTAAACTGAAATCAAACGCACAACCTTTTCAACTTACTACTAGTAGATGCATGTGGTGAGGCACAGACGATCTTCAGAGAGGGCCAACAATTGTGATAGCTGGTCCACCGATCGACCGATCATGTATATGTGTTGTAGGCGTGTGGACCAAACAAGAAGGCGAAGAGGATCTTTATAGATAGCTAGAGATCTAGAGAAGCATCATCGCTGCTGGGTAGGCGCACTCGTGCAAGGCTGAAATGAGAGGTGACCACAGACACTTGACAGCAAGGGTAGCAGAGCACACGTATGCGCACGCTCATATGAGTTTCTATTTACATTGTAATCTAGCTCTAGCAGGCAATATAGCACACACCAAATCTGTCTACCTAGTGCAATCATGTCCTGGATGCATTTTCTGAGGACAAAGTACACTTGTAATCTAGGCTGATTGCAAGCACTTGATGGCATGGAATGTGGCCAGTAATGTAAAGTGTGAATGGAAGAAGATAGAAGAGAAAAGGGAAATGAAAAGGCCCTCCATATAGCTGTGAGAGTGAAGCTTTTAGGGGCATGAATGCAAAGCCAGCATGTTTCTTTGAGTGCACTTCAGGATTACTCTCCCCTCCACACACATCCACCACCACCTCTCTCCGTGTAGTTTCCATCATTTTTCTACGCCGGCCTACTGGTACTGGACACGTACCTACACTACGGTTAGAGACGCAAGATCTGGTATCTGGTCAATTTTGTGGTGGACTAGACCACTGAACTACAGGCATGTACGTACCGTCTCTTCGCAAAGACGAATCTCAGACTCTCCTGTAATATGAGTACGTACGAGCAGAGCAATATGGTTTCAGAGGTACATCGATCGATCGAGTAGAACTATGGTTGTAGAGACGAATTTCAACCTCAATTCAAACTCAACACGAAGTACGTAGTAGTATATGAGTCTATGAGGAGTACCAGCAGGAATATGGTGGTCACTTTAGCATGCAAGCGCATACGTACTAGCTATAAGCTGGTGGCACCACACTGCACTAAAAGTAGCCGGGCTCATCGATCAGCCGGTACAGAACTCGCTAGATGCCATCGACCAAACAAGTTTATTGAGAAAGAAAGTACAAGTATACAGAAAGAACCATATCAATCATAGGGTGGGCACTCACCAAACCGAGGAGAGGATGAAGAAGACGACGAGGTGATCAAGCAGCTGAGAAACGTGGTAGCTTGGTTGATTGGTTGGTTGTAACAGCAGAGGACCAGCAGAAGGTAGTATTTGTGAGGCGCTCAGTTGCAATGGCAGTAGTAGTGAGTGATAATGAGGTTGGTAGCTTGGTAAGCCTGATTGGGGCCCTATTTATATAACCCGGAAAGCATTGGATTGGGAGCATGCACATCCCTTGCTGATCACATCCACCAGTCGATTTTTTTGCCCTGACAATGACAGGTTAGAGACACACATAGAGAGCCGGGCTAATCTCTTTGTACAAGTGAGTGAAAAGCCCTGGATTGCGCGTGGGGGTGGCTACACGGCTAGCCAGGGGGTGGTGTGGAGGTGGTGGTGGTGGCTGTCGATTTGGTCGGCTATGAAGAAGAAGGAGAAGAGTCATGGTCCTTAAGTTAGCTAATTGGCGACCACCCCCACTCACAAATCCATACTAACATATTTCGGTTGTGTGTCGCTCTACATCAGTCATCAGTCTCTATCAGCTGATCAAGTGGCTAGCTAGCTTTACCGCCGCCGTTATATTGGTGTGCAAGAATGACTTGCTATCTTCCCTGCTTGCAACACACGTTTGCCTAGCCCTAGTTCAAGCTCACGTTGGTCTGGGTGCTGTCTGCTGATACAGTGAGTAATTGAGGATATGCCCATACTGATTGATTCCTTGTGGTAATTGGGAGGCACTTGCTGGTGGGCCTGGCACCGTCGATCGAATCATCCTCGAGCAATGCGCCGCCAATCATTGCATCTCCATTATTCATGTCCGTATCTATACTCGTATAGTAGTGTGTATTGTAGAGTAATATGCACCGTATATACATACACGGGCCGGTGATGGAGTTGTCGCTGTCGGGCTTGGTGAATGGTATGCCGTCTACTCAATCTACTCCAAGATTGAGCACATCATCATAGCAAGCAGCATGCCCATGGCCGCCCATTTTGATCTGTTGATCAGGACATGTCGATGCATGCGTCGTATCTTATGCACAGATTAGACGGATCCATACAAACATATGTTGCAAATTACGTACTCCAGTGACTTGAGGAAGTTGCAGCCTATAAGATTAGTTAATCCCTGAGCCGCCATCCATTCATAATCTAACCAACAGTAATATACTGGATGGGCACCGCCGTACTGAGGATAGTAATATTGGATAAATATATGTTAAAAAAAATATTTTTTCCTATTTGTCAGGCCACTGAATATCTTGATTTCTTGTCAGTGTTGTTCCGGGTAACTCCCGGACCAAAGAAGAAGATGAGTGTAGCAAGCACAAGGATGCCGGCGATACCGGTGCAATTTACTACAGTCAACAAAGGCTTTCTGGGCCCAGGCGAGGTTGGCCCTGGGCTTGGCCCATTCCTGGATCCACCACTGCCTAAGACGACACGCCAATCGATAACATTGTCCTTGGAAGAGATTCAAAGTGGAAGAAACCGGCGGGGCAAAGAAGAAATACACTACCACTCCAATGACCGGCATATAATCGACTCATAGGTGTTTTTTCAGGCGCCCGATTTAGGCCTTAATTGATGGAAAAGGCAGCAGCGGAAGATATCACCCGGGGCAGGTAGTTAATTCGCTTTCCTGAAAAAAAAAGATAGTTAATTAGCACTAATAGAAATGAATACTTAAAGGAGGAAGGATGCACCCAACAGTGGCAGACAAGGGTGCAACGTACGTACTACTACTGCAACTAGAAGCTCTGTGTGTATTTCTCCACTCTGTTGCTTGCATCCTACGTTTACGGCCGGGTTGGTGGCAGGTCGGGTAGAAATAGAATACACAAATCATTGTTGAAGGATCCAATTCTGATATGTGTGCTGCGGTGTAATTAATTCCGATTATAACCAGTGATCAACTACTACTGCCTAGTACTCCGTACTAGCTAGATTGTCGCATATCAACGGTAGCTTGGCCTTGGTCTCAGTAAAAGGAGACCGATTGGTCATGTCTGAAACGTGAACTGACGACAGAAATTTCAAACAAACGCGTGCTGCAGATTTGACAAAAAGTACTGTACGTTTCCACAGGTTGAAGTAGATCAGTGAGAAAAGCCTAGGGCAGATGGAATAGGAGGCTGGCACGTGGCTAGCTTATGTAACGATCGATCGCGGGTCATGGTCCGGAGCTATAAATGTTGCAATGATCTCGTGTATCAATGTGACAGTTGCAGCTCGATCTCGACTCATATAGCTATATCAGTGGAGCACTTGAACATCTTCATTTCGTGTTAGTTGCTAAAATTCAACACGCAGAATATTTCCACTGTCATTTTTCAGTTCTAAACTAAAGACAAAAAAATTCAACACATAACATCGCTATCCTTTTTTGGGTCGATGGATCCTTCCATTGACACGACTTAATTGTTTTTGTACAGTGGTTCCTGAAAAACGAGCAATAATTATTTCTTGCAGTCGGCCAAGCAATAATATGTTCTCTACTAAATAAATCAAGCAAGAATACGACATTGAGTTAATAGGAGGCCGGATATGGTCTTCAAACTATCGTCATATACGAGTCAGTGAGAATGCAGATCCGTAGAGACATGTCCGATTTCATACGTACATACCATGAACAAGACGGGAAACTCACGTCTTTTTCCGTCTATACTCCAACACTACACATAATGTTTAAAATAATGTTAAAAACTAATGTCTTTTTCTGTCTACTCACTCAGCCATCAAATGTTGGTCCTAAAATTATACCCGTCAAGCTATTTCCATAATTAGGTTGACCGGCTCATCACTTCGATTGGTCCTTTATGGTCACCGCCGGGATTAGTGCTCCATGATCCGGGGCAAGAGGGAAAGTGCTCCTCTTTGACAACACTTTTGTAAGGTCTGCAGTATAGTCCGGTGATATCGATCCGTCAGTAGTCATGATTTCGTTGGTTGTTGTCTAGCTTGGTCACTTAGAGTTTCGTTTTGGCCACTCCTATGCTATTGCTTGGTGCCAAGCTCTCGGCATCCATAGTGCATTTCTTGCACCTTTCTTATTGTTGATCGTCTTGTGTAGTCTAGTCTAGGTTTTTTTTTTTTTTTTTTTTTTGCGGAATAGTCTAGGTTTGTTTAACCAGCTTTGTACGAGGGTTACATCTAATCTTGCTTCGTTTGGTCGGCTGATTTTTTTTATATATAAAACGGTGTGGAAGCTTATTCTGATCAGCTAGCGTACAATAAAAGAACAGCAACTTTGGAAGAAAAACGAAACTTTAAGTTAAGCACGCGTTCATTCACAAGTATATTTCAAACTATAATTTACATTTGTGCTTTGACTTCTCTACATGTATGATTTGCTTATCAGATTCTTTGAAATGAGTAGACTATATTTTTTTTCTTAAATTAAACGTAGGCATGGGCAGCCCAGGCTTAGTGTTTAGGCTGGTACGAATCCTCTCAGCAATAATATTCACTCATACCTCCAGTCTTGCGTACTAAGAAAACAACGGAGGGATTTAAAGCCACGATGAAAATTGGTGGGGAAGTCCGTCGGGCATTCCGGGAACCTGTTGGATTGGTGCGAGCAGGGAGGCATACTAGTGGAGTACATCTTCTTCTTCTCCGCCGGCCCCAAAGCGCATAAGATAAGAAAGCTACCGCCGAGTTCGAATTGAACGATTTGCTGCAATGCATGGCCAGCCACACATTCAATCTAACCAATATATACGCGTGCACCGATCAATGCCAGTCGCCCTCGATCAGATCTTGATTGATTTTTGCCCGGCTTCTAAATAATTCTCGCCTTTCCTAAATGTCTTGCGTACTATTCATAGGTTGCAATCGAGATGGTTTTTATTGCACCGGACGTTACATGATAGCGAGACGCGACAACGACGAGGATGAGGACACACCGGACGCGTCCTTCTGTCTTGATCATTGGTGAGTACTCATCACTGGTCAAAGAAGAATCCAGGACAATTTATTTCCGTCTTCTGCTCTACTTTGGATCTCGGAAGATATATGGTCGTCTTTGTCACACTGTTGATTAATCTGTCCTCAGGTTTCCAAGAACAAGAGACGCACGTATGAGTATGAGTACGTATTATATTACATTGATCATCTGCCTTTTATTTGCTGCTTTATGTCCTAGATCGATCATTCTCCGTTAGTTAATTTCAAGAGGACTAGTCTTGGATCATTAACCGGCCGGAAAGACAGATGGGTCCAATTAAACTTCATTCTTGTTTTCTTTCTGTCCTGATTGGCCTTTTGACGTGTCTCTTCTTTTTCATCTCATTTGCACGCTTGCTTGTGTCTCCTTTGTTGCAGTGTAGCACGCATACTATACTCCTGCAAAAGAGTCTTGTCAGTGTAGCATAGTATGTTCCTGGAAAAGAGTATCCAGTTTTCAATCATCTAGAAGATTTGCGTCTCCATCCAGGTCAGGTGTTTTAATTCCAGGCAATGCGTAAGCATGCATGCTTGCATTTTCTTTCAGTTCAGCATGCTAAATTATGGGAGTAAAAATTTAGTACTACTACTAGTATCACTACTGCACACCACACAACGTACGTGTGAGACGAAGAAACGTACGTACGTACGTGCATGCAGCGTGCGTACGTACGTACTGAATGGACGTGTCATCTAAAGCTCAATTCAATGGGAAAGTTGGAATTAAGGACGAAAGAGACAACTGAACACAACAGACAACAGGAAGACATTAATCCCCATAAGAACGTCGACGATGGCTCTCAAATTGTTCTTATCATTTTGTATGGATCACAAGATTCTGAAATTTTGGTTGCTTCAGTTTCGTTGGTGTTCTAAATTGACGACTTCGGTACTCGACCCATCAAAGGAGGTATCATGGAGAACCCTTTTGTGTGTGTGTGTGTGTGTGTGTGTGGTGGGGTGGGGGGGATGGAGAACCCGACATTACAAGAGTTTCATTCGAGGTGTTTGCTGATCGTTGTTGTTGAATATCAGACACGCCTGATGCTCTTGGGCATTGGTTATTGAGACACTTGTATCTTGTTCACATGTTGTCCCTCAAGTAGTGCTTTTACGTTTTTTTTTTCTTTCCTTTTTGCCTAGTCTAATGCCACATCAAAATTCCAGTATATATTGAGAGCCTTGAATTGCGGGAGATAGAACTCACAGGTAGGAATTTCACTTGGGCAAATTCCCTGCCGAATCAATTTTTTGAGAAGTTAGATAGAGTTCTTACCAGTGTAGATTGGGAACAGAAGTTCCCTTTGGTTTCAGTCCGTGCACTCCAAAGGGCGATTTCCGATCATACCCCCTTGCTGTTGGATACTGGGGATGCATTGCATCTGGGTAATCGAGACAGTTTCTCTTTCGAATCCAGCTGGTTCTTAAGGGAGGGATTTCTGAAGTTGATTGACAGGGAATGGAATAGGACTTCGGGAGGTTCATCGAGTGTACAACGATGGCAAAATAAAATTAGACACATGAGACAATACCTTCGTGGCTGGGCTAAGCATGTCTCGGGGACATATAAAGATGAGCGGGAAAGGCTCATTAACTCTATTGATGAGCTGGATAGAAAGGCTGAGTACAGCGTGCTGGATGATAATGATCGTCAACTTAGATTTGAGGCTGAACAAAGGCTTCGCACTCTTCTTAGAGAGGAGGTGATTAAGTGGGCGAATAGAGCAAAAGTAAAAGCTATTTTACTTGGGGATAATAACACTAAGTTCTTCCATTTACTAGCCAATGGCAAGCACAGGAAGAAGAGGATAGTGCAGCTTGAACAGGATGAGGGTACAATAGTTGGTCATGAGAACTTAAAATTGTACATCTCAAACTATTATAAACAGCTTTTTGGTGCTCATCATGATAGTTTTGTGACTATGGACGAGCACCAGGTTGCAGATATTCCCCAAGTTGGGGAGGCTGATAATGAGTCTTTATCTGCTTCCTTCTCGGAGAAAGAGGTGCTAGACGCGATAGGAGGTTTGAAGTGTGGCAAGGCCCCTGGTCCAGATGGGTTTCCGGCGGAGTTCTACAAACACTGCTGGCACATCATTAAGAAGGATCTTATGGCAATGTTTGATGATCTGTATGCTGGTAATCTCCAACTTTTCCATTTGAATTTTGGTACTATTACGCTGATACCAAAGAAGGAAGGGGCGTCACGTATTGAGCAGTTTCGCCCGATTTTTTTGCTTAATGTCAGTTTCAAAATATTCACAAAGGTTGGAACAGATAGACTAACAAAGATGGCGCATTCTGTGGTGCAATCTTCGCAAACCGTATTTATGCCCGGGCGTAATATTCTTGAAGGGGTAGTGGTTCTTCATGAGACTCTGCACGAAATTCACTCAAAGAAACTTGATGGAGTTATCTTTAAAGTGGATTTCGAAAAGGCATATGACAAAGTGAAATGGTCCTTCTTGCAACAAACATTGCGGATGAAGGGGTTCGATGAGGTTTGGAGAAAGCACATAGATTCCTTCACTACAAGAGGGAGTGTCGGGATCAAGGTCAATGATGATATTGGTCACTTCTTCCAGACACTTAAGGGGCTAAGACAAGGGGATCCTATGTCCCTTATTCTCTTCAATATTGTTGCGGATATGTTGGCTCTGTTGATCAAGAGAGCTAACGAAAAGGACCTTGTAGCTGGATTAGTACCTTATCTGGTGGATGGGGGTGTATCTATTCTACAATATGCTGATGATACGATTCTCTTTATGGAGCATGATTTAGTCAAAGCTAAAAATCTTAAGCTCATCTTGTGCCTTTTTGAACAGTTATCTGGGTTGAAGATTAACTTCAATAAAAGTGAGTTGTTTTGTTTTGGTGAAGCCAAAAACCAACAACATATCTATAATCAGCTGTTTGGATGTGTGACAGGGGAGTTTCCTTTTACGTACTTAGGGATTCCCATTCAGCATTGTAAACTAACAAATGCTGAGTGGAAATGCATTGAGGAACGGTTTGAAAAGAAACTTAGTACTTGGAAAGGCAAGCTTCTTTCTTACGGAGGTAGGTTAGTGTTGGTTAATTCAGTATTAACAAGTATGCCTATGTTCCTCTTATCTTTTTTTGAGATACCTGTGGGGGTACGGAAAAGATTGGATTTCTACCGTTCTCGCTTTTTCTGGCAGAGTGATGAGGTTAAGACTAAGTATAGATTGGCGAAATGGGATATTATCTGCCGTCCTAAAGATCAAGGAGGCTTAGGTATGGAGAATTTGGAAACCAAAAATAGATGTCTTCTCAGCAAGTGGCTGTTTAGATTGTCGATGGAATCCGAAGGAATGTGGGTACAAATTCTGACCAATAAGTACCTTCATTCCAAATCTTTATCTCAGGTTGAAGCGAGACCTTTTGACTCGCCATTCTGGAAGGGTTTGATGCGGGTAAAAAGCTCATTCTACCATAGATCGAGGTTTATCATTGGGAATGGGGAATTGACTAGATTCTGGGAAGACATCTGGCTAGGAGAAGCGCCTTTGGCTCTTCAATATCCGCGGTTATACCATATTGCCCAGCGTCGACAAGTGTCAGTTGCGGTAGTATTGCGTGAGATTCCCTTTAATATTCAATTCCGCAGATCTCTAGTTGGGGATAGATGGATTTCTTGGTTGCATCTAGTTAGAAGGTTAATGGAGGTTAACCTTTCTGATAGGAGTGATCGAATCTCCTGGAGATTAACATCGAATGGGTTGTTTTCGGTTAAATCCATGTATTCTGATCTCATTGATTCAGTGCCTATTTCAAAATCCAAACATATTTGGAAGGTTAGAGTTCCTCTTAGAATTAAAAAAAAATGTGGTTTGTTCACAAGGGAGTTATTTTAACTAAGGATAATTTGGCCAAACGGAATTGGAAAGGTAGCCCCAGATGTTGTTTCTGTCCAAGAGTAGAGAGTATTCAGCACCTCTTTCTCGACTGTCCTATGGCTAAACTTGTTTGGCGCTTAATTCATATTGCTTTTAACATCTCTCCTCCTGTTAACTTGAACTCGTTATTTGGAACGTGGTTACAGGGAGTTGATGTTCAATTGGCTAAATCTATTCGTGTCGGAGCATGTGCTCTTCTTTGGGCTTTATGGAATAGCAGAAATGATTTGGTTTTTAACAGAATTCGTGATATTCACTTTCTGCAGGTTATCTACAGAATTACTGCACTGATCCGTACATGGTCGTTACTAACTCCTGTGGCAGCCAGGGAGCCTATGGTTACTGGGTGTGTCCGCTGGGAGATGGTAGCACAGGGTATCTTCAACCGGTTTGGATGGCGGCATATTAATAGGATAGGTGTTTAGTCATCTTTATCTTTTAGCCATTTCAGGCCGAGGCGCGATGTTCGCCATGTATATTTTTTTCCTTTTTCTATATACTTTGTACTTCTTGAACACTATGTTTGTTTAATATATGGTTGTATGCATCCCTCGATGCAGAGGCCGGGGCGAGGCCTCCTTTTCTAAAAAAAATATAGTTTCATGTTTTGTAATATCATGGTTTAAACTATCTCAGTAATCGTTGGTGCTAGATATAGCTCTTTGAAGTTGTTACGTAGAAAAGTGGGGCATAGTTTCTTGGCAGTCACCCCACGCCCAGTTAGGATCCTCTGCAGTACAGTCATTGTCATGTGTGATCCGGCCCCATATGTCATCCGCATTACAGCCTTGTTTGGCTGATTTTTTGACCTCCTATTTTTTAACCACACTTTCCTTTTTGGTTAAATTTTGAAACTTTAGTACAGCCTTTTAAATATTAACCTGTCCCCTCCCCTTCCCAAAGGATAGTTTGGCCCCAGAATAAATCTCCCAATCAAAAGGGATAGATTGGTCAAAGTACTCATTATGACGACTGAATTGTTAATAGCGAATATGCATTATGTACTTTGTGTCCCTAGTTAGCTAGTATCATTTTTATTATCCCTGTGTACTTCAGTCGTCGATAAGGAGTGATTTGCCAAGTGTACTTCAGTCTATGGGAGTGGGTTTGGCCTTTGTGGTACCGTTTTCTGCCCAGTTTTCCGTAATTAACTGAGCAATTCTCTTCTCCTTATTTAATATATGAGACAATTTTTGCCTCCGTTTCGAAAAAAAATTATGATCCCTATCTCTCCGTTCTTGTAATTTTTATTTCTCATTCCGCCCTTGTTAATACTTCCTCCGTTCTTAAATGTAAACCTTTTTAAAGGTTTCATTACAAGACTACATACGAATGCATATACAACTATTTTAGAGTGTAGATTCATTCATTTTGCTTCGTATGTGGTCTCCTAATAATTTCTTTAAATGAATGGGCAGAGTGGCTGGAGGAGTGTGGTTCTATACCCATGTTAAATTCGAATCCGTACATACGTACATTCCAAAATGTATGTAGGTTGAGAAATGCGTGGATTGAGACAAGCTTAAGTGTGAAGCGCCTGTTCAGCCCATACGTGACATTAACTAGGAGTCGTGGTCCGAGCCATAAATCAATGAATGGTCTAGTGACAGTTGCAGGTTGATCTCGACTGAAGGCTATATATATGTGGAGCTAGCTACAACAATCAGCAACCACACAGTATTGGACATTTTCGTTTTGTGTGAGTTGGTAGATAGTTAAGTTTAAGTATACCAACTAAAATTTCAACACGGAACATATTATGTCGGTTTTCAGTTTAGAATTGATTGAAGAACAATATATTCAACACTGACCACGTAGGCGGTGATAACACATGGCACATACGGTCTGTCTCTTCAATGATCCCTATCCCCTTTTGAGTCGGATAGATCCTTCCATTCAATATGACAGATTCTAATTGTTTTGTACATGCATAAATTCCTGAAAATCAATCAACAATTGAACAACATCTCGAAATAGGCTTTCGCCCCGCTATATGGATATAGCAACCAAGCACGCCCAAAAAAAATACAAGAGAAAAAATGACAACACCGTCGGATCAACGAAAGCTACGGCTCCCCGCGACCGTTGTGCTCACCGAAGATAACCACCACGCTCCAAAGCCACCAAGTTGTCATGTACCAGGCACCACCTTCAAGAAGGAATGCGACGATGTCGACGCTGCTGTCCGGACGAATCCTAGGATTTCTCCCGGTACACGGAGGATGGTGTGGTGAGAGGGTCACCCGACGCCCTTCAAGAAGGATGGCGGCGCCCGCAGGCGTCACCGCGTTGGTGCCGGCAAGACCCGACATGGATTTCTCCCGACCCCTCGGGCCACCCAGGACCAACCTTCGGCTCCACCACACCTGCCGCCCACCAACATGCATCAACACAGTCACGAGGACACCGCCGTCGTCTCACCACGGCCAACGAAGCGAGGCCGGTCAGATCCAAACTAGACACCCGTAGACAAGGACCCACAGCACCGCAGCCACGAGGGAGGGAACAATTGAACAACATCAAGAAGAGATATGAAACATAACCTAGTAAGTGAGAAAAGCAGACCAAAACATGACTAGTTTAGCACGTATGATGAACAACAGAGAGAAAATTGAGTTGAGCATAGGAGGAGCTATCCTTAAATCCTTAAATTAAATAGGAGGCGGTGAGGCTTGAACCTGGGCTGTTTAGTCCACCACATGAAAAGTAAAGAATTTAGACGGTTATAAGTTAGCACGCACCACCAAAAAAAGTTGCCTTTCCATTTTCTTATTGTAATTTATGTGCATGTGTTTACTCGTCCTCTATATGTATGTTTTTTTTTTATGAACCCGATTTGTTGAAGTACGGTTCATTATTGGGTTACTATGAACCCGATTTGCATTATGCGTCTTCATACCACACTGGGGCTATATGTTTTTGTATAGCTTTGGAAGGAAACGGTGGATGCTAATAATTTGTTAAATCTTAAACGCAACGGTGGAAATATTTTTATTTTTTTGGAAAAGGAGGTTAAACCCCATAAAAAATATATTTGTTGCAACGGTGGAGTGTCCGGAATGTTAGGAACCGACTGGATTGGCTCGAACAGGGGAGATATACTCCATCTTCTTCATCTCATTGATCTTCAAAGTGCCATCGCTGCCAAGCAAGATAAGATAGCTGTTGAGTTGAACGGTCAATCGATGCTGCCTGCAATTCATTGGCACACTTTCTACTCCTACGCGTGCACCGGTCCATCGACCAGTGCATGCCGGTCACTCTCACTGCTGGCGTCGAATTTATTCTAGCCTTTTCGTTCTTTTTCTAGAGAAAGAACGAACAAGTATACTGTAGCTGCTATCGTCCGGGAGGAGTAAGAGTTGTTTTTATTGCACCGGATGTTACAGAACGACGGTGATGAAGACATGCCGGATGGCTGCTCAATGGTCAAACAAGAATCCAGGACAATTTCTGTCTACGTTTTTCGGATCTTCGGAAGATCTCCGTCTTTCTCTTTTTGCACTGTTGATTTGTCTGGCTTCAGGTTTCTACGACGTATGTATATTCAACATAACATCTGCCGATTGACAGAGACAGACGGGCCCAACCAAACTGCATTCTTGTTTCTTTCTGTCCTCTGCTTTCTTGTGGTCTCTTCTTCGGTTTGATTTGCACGCGTGCTTGTGTCTCCTCGATCCCTTCCTGTTGCCGCATAGTGCAAAGCCGGCTGGTCGGTGTTGCGATGATTCTCTTTCTAATTGGTCTGTTTTTTTGTGTCTGTGTGTCTCTTTCTAATTGCCGCATAATTTAATTTCATCTAATGCTCAATTAAATTAAATGCTTCCATCAAATACTAAACAACGATAACCAGCGGCCTTCCACCATCCCTTTGACAATCCAGAGAGAGAGGGAAAGAGAGAGAAAGAGAACGGTGGTTTTTGATTTGCCCGGCCGATGTCTGCACTCCTACGAACATCCCTCGGGTTTACGTCCAGTTTACCAAAATTTCGACATGTAAACTGGTCCGCGGATATTTAGGGGAACCCATTGAACACCATGGTACACACATATCGTTGAGTAAATAGGTAATTTTCCAAGTAGATTAAGCCATGAAATAATTACTAACATGTCATTGACTAGGTTCATGACACGGAGTATACTAGCAAGTACTACGCATATAGCAGAAGCATCTACGCATATAGGCAGTACTACTAGCGCAGATAGAAACATGAGAGAGATAAACATATCATACCCTCCGATCGGCCAATTGGCTGTAGCAGCAGCGGTGGCGGCGGCAGCATCCTCTGCCGCCTTCTTCTCGGCTTCGGCCTTCTCGCGGACGAGACGGTCAGCTTTGCTTGGTGAAGACATGGCGATGACGATGGCGACGCGGACGTAGACGAAGCAGACGGACGGAGGCGAGCAGTCGCGTGATCGCTCCCCAAAAACCTAATCACCCCTTCTCCCGTACAGGAACCGGAGAGGCGGGGTTTCGAAGGCTTGCTCTCCCGTCGACCGTGTACGCGGTAAACGGGACGGAGTCACCGGCGGCGGCAGCAGTCAAGGAACGAACGCGTGAGGCAGATGTGATCTGATTCTCATGACGGCTAGGGTAGGCGATAGCCTGCTTATAAAGGCGGCTGGGTGGAGAGACGTGCGCCGAACCCACGTCCAAGTCGGTAACAGCTCACGATCCGATGTCTCGGATCGTGCCGTGTCTGTTACGTATTCTCCGTTCCTGACCGGCAAAAATAAGCGCGTAGGTATGAGCTCGGCTCGGCTCATTCCCGCGTCGTGGCGAGGCGGGCGGCGGAGGAGGAGTGCGCGAGGGCACCTTCTCTTCTCACTCTCCAATAGCATGTGGAAGAGAGACCCTTATAAAGGGGTCCAACTTCTCCTCCACTAGCGGGGTGGGACTAAACTTCCCACCACCTTGTCATGCCACCACCTACATGGGCCCTTGGAGATTTTTCCGAAATTGTCTTATGGGCCTAAGGCTCATCTCTAATTTCAACAATCTCCCACCAGATCTCAAAGGCACATCGTGTTCCCTCGTTCCAATCACTGTTTTAATATACCAGCATTTCAGTGAAGACCTGTTAAGGTTGAGCTTCACCTAGAGCAAGCAGCTACACTCCTTTACAACTGAACAATGGACTATGCCTTGAATTGTCAGTTTGACATAAAGGAGCTTCACCACAAGTCTTACTAGTACTAGGCTGCCGAAGGTGACCCCTCGGGTGGAGCATATTAGTCACACTCCTGGCCTATTCATGAGTTTACTAGAGATCACCCAAATCTCATAGACTGTGACCAGCAGTCAAGCTCATATAGGTGTGTTCCTCCAAAGATCGCTCTGTAGGACAGCATCTTGCTTACACATAAGCTTTAGAACACATTAAGACAGTAGTCATCCTACCATACAGTATCCGAGAGCATTGCATCTCCAACGGAGTGGGTTAGTAAAATTACTCTCCTCAGTTCACCACTGGCTTGTTTTCCAGGTCCTACTTCACGGGATCTCCGATCATATAGGTTGGGTTACTACCATGGCAACTCATGTGGGTCTCATACCCATCTCCCTCGATGCACTATGTATCACAACACGTGATAGCCCTTTAGTAAAGGGATCTGCCAGATTCTTAGCCGTTTGGATGTAATCCAACGCTATCACTCCAGAGTTTCTCAAACGTCTGACAGACTTCAATCTCATTCTTATATGTTTGTTGGACTTCATATTCTCCTTTGAACTCTTCACTTTGACAATAACCGTCTGATTATCGCAGTTCATAAGGATAGCCGGAACCGGCTTCTCAACCACAGGTAAGTCCATCAAAAGATCTCGAAGAAATTCTGCTTCAACACCAGATGTGTCTAATGCTGTTAATTCTGCTTCCATTGTCGATCTTGTTAAGATCGTTTGCTTGCAAGACTTCCAGGAAACAGCACCACCCCCAAGAGTAAACATATACCCAGTAGTGGCCTTCATCTCATCAGCATGAGAGATCCAATTCGCATCACTATACCCTTCAAGTATCGATGGGTATCCGGTATAGTGAAGCTCGTGGTTGACAGTACCTTTCAAGTAGCGCATAATTCTTTCAACAGCACGCCAATGAACATCGCCCGGGTTTGCAACAAACCGGCTAAGTTTGCTCACAGCAAACGCGATGTCAGGCCTCGTTGTGCTGGCTAGGTACATAAGCGAACCGATAATTTGAGAGAATCTCAATTGATCTATAGTTGTGCCTTTAAACTTTCGAATAAGCACACTAGGATCATATGGTGTTTGAGAAATTTTGTAGTCTGAATGTCCAAAGCGACTCAAAATCTTCTCAACATAGTGGGATTGCAGAAGTGTAATCCCACCCTCATCATCTCTCAAAAGCTTGATGTTCAAGATAACATCAGCCACCCCAAGGTCCTTCATCTCAAAGTTTTGAGACAGAAAGTCTTAACCTCCTCAATTACTTTGAGGTTGGTTCCAAATATCAGTATGTCATCAACATACAAGCACAATATAACTCCTTCGCCCCCACCATGGCGATAGTATACACATTTGTCATCTTCATTAACAACGAAGCCAACAGATGTGAGAGTTGTATTAAACTTCTCATGCCATTGCTTAGGTGCTTGTCTCAGACCATATAAAGATTTCAGCAACTTACACACCTTTCCTCCCTGACCTTCTATCACAAAGCCATCTGGCTGTTGCATATAGATTTCCTCATTTAGCTCTCCATTCAGGAAAGCCGTCTTAACGTCCATTTGATGAACGAGAAGACCATGAGAGGCCACCAATGAGAGTAGTACTCGAATTGCGGTCAGTCTAGCCACAGGTGAATAAGTATCGAAGAAATCTTCTTCTTCTTTCTGGGCATAGCCCTTGGCCACAAGCCTAGCCTTGTACTTTTCAATCGTACCATCGGGCCTAAGCTTCTTTTTGAACACCCACTTGCATCCCAATGGTTTGCAACCATAGGGACGATCAGTGATTTCCCATGTCCCGTTAGCCATGATGGAATCCATCTCGCTACGGACCGCAGCTTTCCAGTAATCAGCATCTGGAGAAGCATACGCTTCTGAAATAGAAGTGGGATTATCATCCACGAGGTATACGAACAAATCATCACCAAAGGTCTTTGCAGTCCTTTGTCTCTTGCCCCTACCACGGGCTTCCTCGTCATCCTCCTCAGGATTTTCATCATGTGTTTGTTCATAGTATTCTATAGGAATGGCAGGCTCAGGAGTTATCTCAGATTCATGTCTAAAAGTGCTTTGCATATCTCTCATGGGAAATATATCCTCAAAGAATGTAGCATCTCTCGACTCCATTATTGTACCGACCTTCACGTCAGGTACCTCAGATTTCACTACTAGAAATCTATAGCGTATCCCAAATTAACGCAGTCCAGAGTCTTTGGTCCAAGCTTACGCTTCTTGGGGATCGGTACATTGACTTTCGCCAAGCAGCCCCAAGTACGTAAGTACGAGAGCGTCGTCCTTCTCTTCGACCACTCCTCGTAGGGAGTGACCTCATTATCTTTTGTAGGAACTTTATTCAGGACATGACACGCGATCAATATAGCCTCCCCCCACCATACCTTGGATAAATCCGATGTATCCAAATCAGTTAGAGTACGATTTTTCCGCTCGGCAACCCCGTTTGACTGGGGTGAATAGGGAGGCGTCCTCTCATGAATAATGTCGTGTTCCGCACAAAATGAATCAAATTCGTTTGAGAAGTACTCTCCACCACGATCAGACCGGACTCGTTTAATTTTCTTTTCAAGTTGATTCTCAACTTATGCCTTATAGATTTTAAAGTAGTGTAGAGCCTCATCTTTAGTATTTAACAGATACACATAGCAAAATCTAGTGGAATCATCTATCAATGTCATGAAGTATTTCTTTCCACCTTTAGTCAACACACCATTCATCTCACAAAGATCAGAATGTATGAGTTCTAATGGTGCCAAGTGTCTCTCCTCTACAGCCTTGTGAGGCTTGCGAGGTTGCTTTGCTTGCACATACGAATGACACTTGGAACCTTTGGCTAAAGTGAAAGTTGGGATTAAATTCAGTTTTGCTAGCCACAACATAACACCAAAACTTATGTGACAAAGACGTGAATGCCAAACTTCAGATTCATTAACACTCGAATGAATATTGTTCACGACTTTATTAGAAAAATCTGCAAGAGAAAGGCGGAACAGACCTCCGCATTCATAACCTTTTCCAACGAAAAGTCATATTTCGTAACTACTACTTTATTAGACTCGAATACCAACTTAAACCCTTCTCTACACAGAAGGGAGCCACTAACAAGATTCTTCTTGATGGCGGGGACATGCTGCACGTTCTTCAGCTGCACGATCCTTCCCGAAGTAAACTTCAGATCGACCGTGCCAACACCAAGAACAGAAGCACTCGCGCCATTCCCCATCAATACGGACCCGCGACCGGTGGCCTGATAAGAAGAGAACAATGATAAGTCAGCACACACATGTATATTTGCACCCGTGTCCATCCACCAATCGGTGGACTGACAAACTGTAAATACAGTAAGTAAATTACCGTACCCAGATGCACCACTTTCATTGTTTCCCACAATCATATTGGCAGACTTGGAGTCCTGCGCCGGCTTCTTGTACTTGTTTGGGCATTTGTTCGCCCAATGTTCCTCTGAACCACAAATATAGAAGCCATCTCCCTTCTTATTCTTATTGAAGGGCTTCTTTCCCTTCTTCTTGAAGTCGGTATTCTGTTGGACAGAATTCTTTCCCTTGGGCTTGTGGGAATTGAGGTTCCTCTGATGTACCATATTGGCAGCAGAAGAGCTTTCCACCGCTTTTCCATTGGAGTCCTTTGCTCTCGAGTTCTGCTCAACACTCAGATGGCCGATGATGTCCTCTACTGAGAACTCACGCCTCTGATGTTTCAGAGTAGTAGCAAAGTTCCTCCAGGAATTAGGGAGCTTAGCAATTATACAGCCCGCGACAAACTTGCCCGGCAAATTGCACTTAAGAACCTCAAGTTCCTTAGCTACGCATATTATCTCATGAGCCTGTTCCAATACAGAACGGTTTTCAACCATCTTGTAATCATGGAACTGCTCCATAACATACATCTCACTCCCAGCATCGGTGGCCCCGAATTTAGATTCGAACGCCTCCCACAAGTCCTTGGCAACATGCATATGTAAATATGCATCAACCAGCTTATCTCCGATCACGCTAATGACTGCTCCAAGGAATAGGACGGTGGCCTCCTTAAACATCTTCAACTGTTCAGGAGTGATAATTTCCATAGGAGTGACACCGGTTACCCAGAACACGTTCATAGCCATGAGACATAAGGTGGTTCTCGTTTGCCAACGCTTGAAATAAGTGTTGGGGAACGTCGCATGGGAAACAAAAAATTTCCTACGCGCACGAAGACCTATCATGGTGATGTCCATCTACGAGAGGGGATGTGTGATCTACGTACCCTTGTAGACCGTACAGCAGAAGCGTTAAGAAACGCGGTTGATGTAGTGGAACGTCCTCACGTCCCTCGATCCGCCCCGCGAACCGTCCCGCGATCAGTCCCACGATCTAGTGCCGAACGGACGGTACCTCCGCGTTCAGCACACGTACAGCTCGACGATGATCTCGGCTTTCTTGATCCAGCAAGAGAGACGGAGAGGTAGATGAGTTCTCCGGCAGCGTGACGGCGCTCTGGAGGTTGGTGGTGATCTAATCTCAGCAGGGCTCCGCCCGAGCTCCGCAGAAACGCGATCTAGAGGTAAAACCGTGGAGGTATGTGGTCGGGCTGCCATGGCAAAAGTTTTCTCAAATCAGCCCTAAAACCTCCGTATATATAGGGGGAGGAGGGGGAGCCTTGCCTTGGGGTCCAAGGACTCCCAAGGGGGTCGGCCGAGCCAAGGGGGGCAACCCTCCCCTTCCTAACCGAGTCCAACTAGGTTTGGAAGGAGGAGTCCTTCCCCCTTTTCCCACCTCCTCCTTTTTTTCCTTTTCTCTTTGATTTTCTTCCTATGGCGCATAGGGCCTTCTTGGGCTGTCCCACCAGCCCACTAAGGGCTGGTGCGCCATCCCCAAGGCCTATGGGCTTCCCCGGGGTGGGTTGCCCCCCCGGTGAACACCCGGAACCCATTCGTCATTCCCGGTACATTCCCGGTAACTCCGAAAACCTTCCGGTAATCAAATGAGGTCATCCTATATATCAATCTTCGTTTCCGGACCATTCCGGAAACCCTCGTGAAGTCCGTGATCTCATCCGGGACTCCGAACAACATTCGGTAACCAACCATATAACTCAAATACGCATAAAACAACGTCGAACCTTAAGTGTGCAGACCCTGCGGGTTCGAGAACTATGTAGACATGACCCGAGAGACTCCTCGGTCAATATCCAATAGCGGGACCTGGATGCCCATATTGGATCCTACATATTCTACGAAGATCTTATCGTTTGAACCTCAGTGCCAAGGATTCATATAATCCCGTATGTCATTCCCTTTGTCCTTCGGTATGTTACTTGCCCGAGATTCGATCGTCAGTATCCGCATACCTATTTCAATCTCGTTTACCGGCAAGTCTCTTTACTCGTTCCGTAATACAAGATCCCGCAACTTACACTAAGTCACATTGCTTGCAAGGCTTGTGTGTGATGTTGTATTACCGAGTGGGCCCCGAGATACCTCTCCGTCACACGGAGTGACAAATCCCAGTCTCGATCCATACTAACTCAACTAACACCTTTGGAGATACCTGTAGAGCATCTTTATAGTCACCCAGTTACGTTGCGACGTTTGATACACACAAAGCATTCCTCCGGTGTCAGTGAGTTATATGATCTCATGGTCATAGGAACAAATACTTGACACGTAGAAAACAGTAGCAACAAAATGGCACGATCAACATGCTAAGTCTATTAGTTTGGGTCTAGTCCATCACATGATTCTCCTAATGATGTGATCCCGTTATCAAGTAACAACACTTGCCTATGGCCAGGAAACCTTGGCCATCTTTGATCAACGAGCTAGTCAACTAGAGGCTTACTAGGGACAGTGTTTTGTCTATGTATCCACACAAGTATTGTGTTTCCAATCAATACAATTATAGCATGGATAATAAACGATTATCATGAACAAAGAAATATAATAATAACTAATTTATTATTGCCTCTAGGGCATATTTCCAACAGTCTCCCACTTGCACTAGAGTCAATAATCTAGTTCACATCACCATGTGATTCCAACGAATCCAACACCCATATAGTTCTGGGGTCTGATCACGTCTTGCTCGTGAGAGAGGTTTTTAGTCAACGGTTCTGAAACTTTCAGATCCGTGCGTTCTTTACAAATCTTTATGTCATCTTATAGATGCTGCTACTATGTGCTATTCGGAAATACTCCAAATATCTACTCTACTATACGAATCTGTTTCACTACTCATAGTTATTCGGATTAGTGTCAAAGCTTGCATCGACGTAACCCTTTACGATGAACTCTTTAACCACCTCCATAATCGAGAAAAATTCCTTAGTCTATCAGTTACTAAGGATAAATTTTGACCGCTGCTAGTGATTCAATCATGGATCACTCTCTGTACCTCTCAACAGAGTGCAAGGTACACATCAGGTGCGGTACTCAGCATGGCATACTTTAGAGTCTACGGCTAAGGCATAGAAGACGACCTTCGTCTATTCTCTTTATTCTGCCGTGGTCAGGTTCTGAGTCTTACTCAAATTCACACCTCACAACGCAACCAAGAACTCCTTCTTTGCTGATCTATTTTGAACTCCTTCAAAACTTGTCAAGGCATGCATTTTATTGAAACTTCTATTAAGTGTTTTGATCTATCTCCATAGATCTTGATGCTCAATGTTCAAGTAGCTCAATCCAGGTATTCCTTTGAAAACTCCTTTCAAACAACCTTGTATGCTTTACAGAAATTCTACATTACTTCTGATCCACAATATGTCAACCACATATACTTATCAAAAATTCTATAGTGCTCCCACTAATTCTTTGGAAATACAAGTTTCTCATAAACCTTGTACAAGCCGAAAATCTTTGATCACCTCATCAAAGTGTACATTCCAACTCCGAGATGCTTGCACCAGTCCATTTAAGGATCGCTGGAGCTTGCATACTTGCTAGTATCTTTAGGATCGACAAAACCTCATGGTTGTATCTCATACAATGTTTGCTCAAGGAAACCGTCGAGGAAACAATGTTTTGACATCCTACATGTAATATTTCATAAATAATGCAGCAACTACTAACATAATTCTAACAGACTTTTAGCATCGCTACGAGTGAGGAAGTCTCATCATAGTCAACTGTTTGATCTTGTCGGAAACATCTTTGCGACAAGTCGAGCTTTTCTTAATAGTGACTTATCACTATCATCGTCTGTCTTCCTTTTAAAGATCCATCTTTACTCAATAGTCCTATGACCATTAAGTAGTTCTTCCAAAGTCTACACTTTGTTTTCATACATGGATCCTCTCTCGGATTTCATGGCTACCAGCCATTTTTCGGAATCTGGGCCCACCATTGCTTTCTCCATAACTCGTAGGTTCACTGTTGCTCAACAACATGACTTCCAAGACAGGGTTACCGTACCACTCTGTAGTAGTACGCGACCTTGTCAACCTACGAGGCTTGTAGTAACTTGATCCGATGCTCGATGATCACCATCATCAGCTTTCACTTCAATTGGTGTAGGCGCCACAGGAACAACTTCCTGCGCCCTACTACACACTGGTCGAAGTGATGGTTCAATAACCTCATCAAGTTCTACCACCCTCCCACTCAATTCTTTTGAGAGAAACCTTTCCTCGAGAAAGGATCCGTTTCTAGAAACAAACACTTTGCTTTCGGATATGAGATAGGAGATGTACCCAACTGTTTTGGATATCCTGTAAAGATGCATTTATCCACTTTGGATTCGAGCTTATCAGACTGAAACTTTTTCACATAAGTGTTGAAACCCCAAACTTTCAAGAAACGACAGTTTAGATTTCTCTAAACCTCAGTCTATACTGTGTCATCTCAACGGAAATACGTGGTGCCCTATTTAAAGTGAATGCGGTTGTCTCTAATGCTTAACCCATAAACGATAGTGGTAATTCGATAAGAGACATCATATCATGCACCATACCAAATAGTGTGTGGCTATGACGTTCAGACACATCATCACACTATGATGTTCTAGGTGGCATGAACCGCGAAACAATTTCCACATTGTCTTAACTGCGTACCAAAACTCGTAACTCAGATATTCATTTCTATGATCATATCGTAGACAGTTTATCCTCTTGTTACGACGAACTTCACTCCGAAACAGAATTGAACTTTTCAATATTTCAGACTTGTGATTCATTAAGCAAATACTCTAGTATCTACTCAAATCGTCATTGAAGTAAGAA
The DNA here is from genome assembly GCF_904849725.1 of Hordeum vulgare subsp. vulgare. Classification (NCBI taxonomy): domain Eukaryota; kingdom Viridiplantae; phylum Streptophyta; class Magnoliopsida; order Poales; family Poaceae; genus Hordeum; species Hordeum vulgare. The sequence goes on along the minus strand of NC_058519.1, from coordinate 660,736,621 downwards.
CATAATGATATCCAGTGCGTGCCTCAGCACCCATTGGACTGCATACATCAAAATGTATCACTTCCAACAAGTTACTATCTTATTTCATCTCAATGAAAACAAGGCCTTGCTCATGTGGTATGATTTGCATGTCACTAGTGATTCAAAATCAAGTGAGTATGAAGATCCATCAGCATGGAGCCTCTTCATGCAATTTATACCAACATGACTCAAGCGGTAGTGCCACAAGTAAGTGGTACTATCATCATTACCTCGTATCTTTTGGCACCAATATCATGAACATGTGTAACACTACGATCGAGATTCAATAAACCATTGAAGGTGATTATTCAAGAAAATAGAGTAACCATTATTCTCTTTAAATGAATAATCGTATTGCAATAAACACGATCCAATCATGTTCATGCTTAACGCAAGCACCAAATAACAATTATTTAGGTTTAACACCAATCCCGATGGTAGAGGGAGCGTGCGATGTTTGATCATATCAACCTTGGAAACACTTCCAACACGTATCGTCACCTCGCCTTTAGCTAGTCTCCGTTTATGCTGTAGCTTTCATTTCGTGTTACTAATCACTTAGCAACCGAACCGGTATCCAATACCCTCATGCTACTAGGAGTACCAGTAAAGTACACATCAGCATCATGTATATCAAATATACTTCTTTCGACTTTTGCCAGCCTTCTTATCTACCAAGTATCTAGAGTTGCTCCGCCTCAGTGACTGTTCCCCTCATTACAGAAGCACTTAGTCTCGGGTTTGGGTTTAATCTTGGGTCTCTTCATTAGTGCAGCAACTGTTTTGCCGTTTCACGAAGTATCCCTTCTAGCTCTTGCCTTTCTTGAAACTTAGTGGTTTTACATACCATCAACTATTGATGCTCCTTCTTGATTTCTACTTTCGCGGTGTCAAACATCGCGAATCGCTCAAGGATCATTGTATCTATCCTTGATATGTTATAGTTCATCACGAAGCTCTCACAGCTTGGTGGCAGTGACTTTGGAGAACCATCACTATCTCATCTGGAAGATTAACTCCCACTTGATTCAAGTGATTGTCGTACTCAGACAATCTGAGCACACGCTCAACGATTGAGCTTTTCTCCTTTACTTTGTGGACAAATAATCTTGTCGGAGGTCTCGTACCTCTCAACAAGGGCACGAGCATGAAATCACAATTTCATCTCTTTAGAACATCACTTATGTTCCGTGACGATTCAAAGCGTCTTCGGTGCCTTGTTTCTAAGCCATTAAGTATTTTGCACTGAACTATCGTGTAGTCATCAGAAACGTGTATGTCGGATGTTCACAGCATTCACAGACGACGCTCGAGGTGCAGCACGCCGAGTGGTGCATTAAGGACATAAGCCTTCTACGCAGCAACGAGGACAATCATCTTCAAAGTTTGCTACTATCAACTTTCAACTAAATTTTCTCTAGGAACATATAAAAACAGTAGAGCTATAGCGCAAGCTACATCGTAATTCGCAAAGACCATTAGACTATGTTCATGACAATTAGTTCAATTAATCATATTACTTAAGAACTCCCACCCAAAAAGTACATCTCTCTAGTCATTTGAGTGGTACATGATCCAGATCCACTATCTCAAGTCCGATCATCACGTGAGTCGAGAATAGTTTTAGTGGTAAGCATCTCTATGCTAATCATATCAACTATACGATTCATGCTCGACCTTTCGGTCTCATGTGTTCCGAGGCCATGTCTGCACATGCTAGGCTCGTCAAGCTTAACCCGAGTGTTCTGCGTGTGCAACTGTTTTGCACCCGTTGTATGTGAACGTTGAGTCTATCACACCCGGTCATCACGTGGTGTCTCGAAACGAAGGACTGTCGCAACGGTGCACAGTCGGGGAGAACACAATTTCGTCTTGAAATTTTAGTGAGAGATCACCTCATAATGCTATCGTCGTTCTAAGCAAGATAAGGTGCAAAAAGGATTAACATCACATGCAATTCATAAGTGAAATGATATGGCCATCATCATGTGCTTCTTGATCTCCATCACCAAAGCACCGGCACGATCTTCTTGTCACCGGCGTCACACCATGATCTCCATCATCATGATCTCCATCAACGTGTCGCCATCGGGGTTGTCGTGCTACTCATGCTATTACTACTAAAGCTACGTCCTAGCAATATAGTAAACGCATCTGCAAGCACAAATGTTAGTTTAAAGACAACCCTATGGCTCCTGCCGGTTGCCGTACCATCGACGTGCAAGTCGATATTAACTATTACCACATGATCATCTCATACATCCAATATATCACATCACATCGTTGGCCATAACACATCACAAGCATACCCTGCAAAAACAAGTTAGACGTCCTCTAATTGTTGTTGCATGTTTTACGTGGTGACCATGGGTATCTAGTAGGATCGCATCTTACTTACGCAAACACCACAATGGAGATGTATGAATTGTTATTTAACCTCATCCAAGGACCTCCTCGGTCAAATCCGATTCAACTAAAGTTGGAGAAACCGACACTCGCCGGTCATCTTTGAGCAACGGAGTTACTCGTAGCGATGAAACCAGTCTCTCGTAAGCGTACGAGTAATGTCGGTCCGAGCCGCTTCGATCCAACAATACCGCGGAATCAAGAAAAGACTAAGGAGGGCAGCAAAACGCACATCACCGCCCAAAAACTTTTGTGTTCTACTCGAGATTACATCTACGCATGAACCTAGCTCTGATACCACTGTTGGGGAACGTCGCATGGGAAACAAAAAATTTCCTACGCGCACGAAGACCTATCATGGTGATGTCCATCTACGAGAGGGGATGTGTGATCTACGTACCCTTGTATACCGTACAGCAGAAGCGTTAAGAAACGCGGTTGATGTAGTGGAACGTCCTCACGTCCCTCGATCCGCCCCGCGAACCGTCCCGCGATCAGTCCCACGATCTAGTGCCGAACGGACGGCACCTCCGCGTTCAGCACACGTACAGCTCGACGATGATTTCGGCCTTCTTGATCTAGCAAGAGAGACGGAGAGGTAGATGAGTTCTCCGACAGCGTGACGGTGCTCCGGAGGTTGGTGGTGATCTAATCTCAGCAGGGCTCCGCCCGAGCTCCGCAGAAACGCAATCTAGAGGTAAAACCGTGGAGGTATGTGGTCGGGCTGCCATGGCAAAAGTTTTCTCAAATCAGCCCTAAAACATCCGTATACATAGGGGGAGGAGGGGGAGCCTTGCCTTGGGGTCCAAGGACTCCCAAGGGGGTCGGCCGAGCCAAGGGGGGCAACCCTCCCCTTCCAAACCGAGTCCAACTAGGTTTGGAAGGACGAGTCCTTCCCCCTTTTCCCACCTCCTCCTTTTTTTCCTTTTCTCTTTGATTTTCTTCCTATGGCGCATAGGGCCTTCTTGGGCTGTCCCACCAGCCCACTAAGGGCTGGTGCGCCATCCCCAAGGCCTATGGGCTTCCCCAGGGTGGGTTGCCCCCCCCCCCCCCCGGTGAACACCCGGAACCCATTCGTCATTCCCGGTACATTCCCGGTAATTCCGAAAACCTTCCGGTAATCAAATGAGGTCATCCTATATATCAATCTTCGTTTCCGGACCATTCCGGAAACCCTCGTGAAGTCCGTGATCTCATCCGGGACTCCGAACAACATTCGGTAACCAACCATATAACTCAAATACGCATAAAACAACGTCGAACCTTAAGTGTGCAGACCCTGCGGGTTCGAGAACTATGTAGACATGACCGGAGAGACTCCTCGGTCAATATCCAATAGCGGGACCTGGATGCCCATATTGGATCCTACATATTCTACGAAGATCTTATCGTTTGAACCTCAGTGCCAAGGATTCATATAATCCCGTATGTCATTCCCTTTGTCCTTCGGTATGTTACTTGCCCGAGATTCGATCGTCAGTATCCGCATACCTATTGTAATCTCGTTTACCGGCAAGTCTCTTTACTCGTTCCGTAATACAAGATCCCGCAACTTACACTAAGTCACATTGCTTGCAAGGCTTGTGTGGGATGTTGTATTACCGAGTGGGCCCCGAGATACCTCTCCGTCACACGGAGTGACAAATCCCAGTCTCGATCCATACTAACTCAACTAACACCTTCGGAGATACCTGTAGAGCATCTTTATAGTCACCCAGTTACGTTGCGAGGTTTGATACACATAAAGCATTCCTCCGGTGTCAGTGAGTTATATGATCTCATGGTCATAGGAACAAATACTTGACACGCAGAAAACAGTAGCAACAAAATGACACGATCAACATGCTACGTCTATTAGTTTGGGTCTAGTCCATCACATGATTCTCCTAATGATGTGATCCCGTTATCAAGTAACAACACTTGCCTATGGCCAGGAAACCTTGGCCATCTTTGATCAACGAGCTAGTCAACTAGAGGCTTACTAGGGACAGTGTTTTGTCTATATATCCACACAAGTATTGTGTTTCCAATCAATACAATTATAGCATGGATAATAAACGATTATCATGAACAAAGAAATATAATAATAACTAATTTATTATTGCCTCTAGGGCATATTTCCAACAATAAGTACCGGTAAACTTATCCGATTTCAGTGCAGCAGCAAAACCATTACTCAAAAAATTCCTACACACATTAGGTTTTTGGATTGTTGGGTAAATAGGCAATTTTCCGAGTAGATTAATCCATGAAATAATTACTAACATGTCATTGACTAGGTTCATGACATACTGATCACGGAGTATACTAGCTAGTACTACGCATATAGCAGAAGCATCTACGCATATAGGCAGTACTACTAGTGCAGATAGAAACATGACAGAGATAAACATATCATACCCTCCGATCTGCCAATTGGCCGTAGCAGCAACGGTGGCAGCGACAGCATCCTCTGTCGCCTTCTTCTCGGCTTCGGCCTTCTCGCGGACGAGACGGTCAGCTTCGCTTGGTGAAGACATGGCGATGACGATGGCGACGCGGACGTAGACGAAGCAGACGGACGGAGGCGAGCAGTCGCGTGATCGCTCCCCAAAAACCTAATCGCCCCTCTCCCGTACAGGAACCAGAGAGGCGGGGTTTCGGAGGCCTGCTCTCCCGTCGACCGTGTACGCGGTAAACGGGACGGAGTCGCCGACGGCAACAGCAGTCAAGGAACGAACGCGTGAGGCAGATGTGATCTGATTCTCGTGACGGCTAGGGTAGGCGATAGCCTGCTTATAAAGGCGCCTGGGTGGAGAGACGTGGCCGAACCCACGTCCGAGTCGGTAACAGCCCACGATCCGACGTCTCGGATCATGCCGTGTCTGTTACGTATTCTCCAATCCTGACCGGCAAAAATAAGCGCGTAGGTATGAGCTCGGCTCGGCTCATTCCCGCGTCGTGGCGAGGCGGGCGGCGGAGGAGGAGTGCGCGAGGGCGCCTTCTCTTCTCACTCTCCAATAGCATGTGGAAGAGAGACCCTTATAAAGGGGTCCAACTTCTCCTCCACTTGCGGGATGGGACTAAACTTCCCACCACCTTGTCATGCCACCACCTACATGGGCCCTTGGAGATTTTTCTGAAATTGTCTTATGGGCCTAAGTCCCATCTCTAATTTCAACACATATATGGGCATTTTTTTAAGCAGAGTACAATCAAAGTCGCTCATATAAACGAGCGTTAAATCATCCCTATGAACACATGCATGCACACCCTACCCCTATGAGCATCTTCGAGAGACTAAGCCGGCACATCATCTTGAGATTGATGAAGTCGTCACTGACGCATTCGTTGTCGACGGAAACGTCTCCTTCCACTGAAAACACATCACCGAAAGACCTGAAATATATCCAAAAAAATGCAAGCACCAACATCAAGTTTAGGACTTGAACTCGATAGACACAAGATACCACAGTCCTTCTAACCATCCAACTACGGATTGGTTTGTCATATATGGGCATTTTGAGGGTCCAGTTTAGACCCTAATCAACAATGCATTGATGTGATTTGTGCATTCCATTCCTACAACACTGACAAAAACTAGTTATGAAATCTTCTCAAAGTTCTACATGATACTGTATATCAAACTCAAATCTTCTAGAAGATCATGACGGCGTCTTTAACTCAGGCAAATCATGTTGACATGGTAGCATTTTCTTTTAGTTGGTTACTTTTGGCATGCATGAGCGTGACTAGACTACTGCGCCCGTGTGCCTAATAAAATATGTGTGCCACTTTACATCAAAACCAATTAATAGTTGTGCCACCTTTTCTTATAATAATACTTCTTAAATAAATATAAAATCGTTTAGGCTGGCCATAGTGGGAGTAACTAAGGTGGTATCGTGTACTTGGGAATAGCAAACATGCTGATTTGACAGACAATTAAAAAAGAGAGAGAGGGTTAGAGTAACATAGGTAGATACTGTAACATGTTAAATGATATGCTACTATGTGTCATGCATGTCAATAAATAAGGTCATCTATGATACTACTTTATGATACTATGCACTATGAAGGTAATATCATATAATAATATCATATACATGATATTACTATATGTTACTCCCTACTATGACCAGCCTTAGAACACTACAGAGGGAGTACTTCACCAGCCTGCTTTTATGCATGCAGCATCACACCGCACAATTAATTGAGCATTCACGTACTGAATGAACTAGGCATGCATCTATAGATTAGTTCACTAGAACAGCCAGAATCGGGGTATTTTAGAGGCACATACTAAACAAAGCCCTAGCGCCACCGGCCCCATGCCCCCTCCCTTTTCTCCTTCTCGTCGCCGCCGGGGCACGCCGCCGGGCAAACCTCTGCTGGCGTCGGCGTCGGCGGGACTTCCTCTGCCCTCTGCTGACGGGAACGGCCCGGGCGGTCATCTCGACGGGTGGCGACGCGCTGGTGGCGGGGCGCGACGACGCAGGCTCGGACGGCGACGGCAGGCTCCCGTGCGTGCTCCACTGCTGTTGTGGCGTCCTAGTGACTGTGTGGATGGCTGTTTGAGGTGTGCCCGTGGTGTCCGCGGCCCTAATCTGGCATGGTCAGATCTGGTCGTCGGCGACACGGGTGGCAGGGGGCTGCTCCCGGGCGGATGTTGCTGGCCCGGTCTGGGGCGTCCTTCGCTGGCTCCCTGTTGCTCTTGGTTGGTCTTCACGGTGGGGCAGCTCATGATGGTAGCGCTAGTTGTCGGTGTGGTCGCGACACGACAATTGTACTCGACCACAGGGCGAGGGGTGGAGGATCCTGGCGGCCAGGCTTGCCAGGACCTTGTCATGTGGCTGCGGGTGTAGCTGGTGAAGGAGATCCAGATTGAGGGAAACTCTTGATCGGCCACATCTGACCGCACCGACGACGACGATCAAGGGCGCCGCTTTTCTTCTTGGAGCCGTCGGTCTATGTCTGCTCCTCTACCTCCCTCCTACCCTCCCTCGGGTGAAAACCCTAACTCCGGGGGGGGGGGGCGACGGTGTCCTTGATGTCGTGACTTTCCTGTAGGCATTGCCTTGAGGGCTGAGTTGTGGTGGGCACTATGTGGATCCTCGACGAATGGTGGTGATGGGTACTACTTCGGGAGAAACTCTAGGATCCGGTCTTCCAGATCGGACGATGACGGTACTCTGGTGCAGTTTTTCTCCTGAGAACATCGTTTGTGGAGCAGCGTTGGATGACAGAGGCAGGAGGTGGAGCATCTTCGTCTTGCAGGGAGCTGTGGTGGAGCTGTCAAGTCATGCTTGGCTAACAGGTGCTACGCTAAGTCATGCCTAGTTGGCACGTGCTACGCATGACAGTTCTTCCAGAGTCTTGGTGTCTAGACGGATGAGCGTGGGGCGGTGGCGCCATTGGGCACTGTGGTGGCGTCGTCGGATGTACAGACTTGCAAGGATGATGCGGATCTCTTTCCTGGAGATGGGTTAGTGGTACGAAGATGATGACGGCTTCTAAAAATTGTGCATGTGGTATGCCCTTTAGGTTTGTTGCACCGGCTGTTGGTCCCGATACATTATGTGGATGGATTGGCGACAACACCAGTTTTAAATATGAAGAGTGGGAGCACTCCACATTATCGAATTTGTAGATGTGAGTGGTAACTTTGGATGGATTGATATATGTTCTTGTCAGACATTTGTAGAATAATTAATAAATATGGCCGCATGCATCGATTGATGCAACGGCCGGGGGTTTAACCTCCTTTTCTGAAAAAAAGACACCCAATCCAACATTCCAAGCTGTACACTAAGAGGTTACCACAACACAAGGCCATATTTGGGTCCCTAGCTAAAGCTTGTCGCTGCCTCCCCGGCGTCTCGGGAAAAACACTAGCCGTCGCAGTTCATCCCCCTCCCCTTCTAGTCTTGCCGCTGTCGGAGGGGACCTCCTGGCAAAGGCTTGGCCAACCCCGAGGAGGGTGGTGGCAGGGGCACCTGTCCCTGTGGTGGCGCAAGCGTGCGGGGCACTCGGCGCGACAGCTTGAAGCAGCGGGCGGCGGCGGCCACCGTCCCGGGATGGGCGCGACGACGCTCCGGATCGTGGCGCATGACGCCGGTGAGGCCTGGGCGTTATCCCAGCCCGGTGGCCTTGGCTCAGTCTCCTGGATCTGGGGATCCTTTCTCCGATCTTTGGCACTGGGTCGAGCTTCCATGCCAGGTCGCCCAGGCTGCATGTTCGCGTGGTCGTGGCGGCCGACCAAGTGGTGGCGGCGGGTCTGCTCACAGATCTGTCCGGTGATGAGTTGGGAACGACAAAACAACCGGTAAAGACCGAGCCCCGACTAGGGTTATGGTGGACGATGGCGACGTCCCTTGGCGTCGTTACCTTGTTGAAGGCATAGTCATAGCATGTTGTGTCGCTTCTTTCAGCCTGCTCCAAGGAAACACTTGATCTGTTATTAGATCGGACGGTGGCGACATCTCGCGCCGCGCTCCTTGCTGGAGGTATCGTTGTGGAGCAGGTGTTGACTCGAGTGCACAGGTGGTGGAGTGGTGCTTCATCCTACACACGGAGGAGGGCGGATCTCGACGACGTGGCGCAGTGGAGACTCGGTGCCTGATGTGTGGCAATGGACTCGCGCAGGGGGGTGACATTGTTTGGCGTCGATGGTAGAGAGGGCTCGCAAGGTTGATGCGTCGGTATATGCTTTGAAGATGGATCGATGGAAGACGGAGGTAACTACCCTTGTAGCGCGTGTGCCCCACTCCAGGTATTGTCGCTTGGTTGGGACATCTGGCTTTAGATGTTAGGATTTGGTGCAATATCTGTTTGATATTATACTCAAACATTCGGCACCCCTTTATCAAAGAAATGAAAGTAGCGACAAGTGTTTTAAGATGATGGTCTCAGATTTACTAATATATTACGTTGTAAGATTTTTATGAGTAATTAATAAAATATGTGCATGCATCGCCAAATGCAGAGGGCCAGGCACACCCTCCTTTTCAAAAAAAAAAAAAAGAGCTAAAGCTCGGAAAGACGCGGGAGAATTTTCTTCGCTCTTCTCTTTTGTTTCCTTGAATTTCAATACGAAACGCGTGATGTTGTTATCGACGGATCAAACGGATCGATCGCTTTTATAACAGAGCGTGGTCTCCTTTAATTTTAGCAACCTATCTTTTTCCGGAGTGGACGGATGCGTGAGTTGATTGTTGTCATGTCATGTACGCGTGAGTACGATAGGATGATGAACTGCCCGGAGGCCACACAAGGGAGCTTAAGAAAATATCACATTGGTTTTGACGTTTTGTACAGTTCAGGCTGTGTACTCATACCAGTGTACCCTCTATCCTCGCTGTCAATTTTTGCATCAAAGTTCCTGTAAGAAAACTTCTCTTTTTTGTCCAAAAAAAATTAAACTAGAAACTTTGTAGATCAGCATCACACAAGTACTACCATGCGCAGAAAAGTTTTCGATTTTTTGCGGAACATATTTTTTTAAATGATACAATCCGTTTGAAACTTGACAAATTTATGACTCGTTACAAAACCAAAAGATTTTGTACAATTAGCGACACTTATATTTAGTCGATCCCTAGAGTTTCAAGGTCAAATGTACTCTCTTTTGGAAGAAACAAAAATGAGAAGCTTCTACATAAGAATAACATGACCTTGATGCAAACTGAATTCTCCAAATAGAGGGTATACCGGTATGGGAGTACATTTTTTTGGGTATAATAACTTACTAAAGAGGTAAACTTCTGCACACTTACTCCAGTCGTATGGACATAATCACTTTTACTGTTTAGTAACCTTTTTTGTATAAAATAATATTCACTTGTTCCATAATGTAGTCTGTCCTTGATTTTTGAGCTTGAAGTTTGATCATAAATTTAACCAATAAGAACGACCGCGGCGGGAGCAAAAATTGTACTCCCTCCGTCACGGTTTAGAAGGCACACATGAAAATCTCTGGGACCAAGGTATTCATCGATTGATTGTGAGATGTAGCAGGTGTAAATGCTAATGCGCCTAATCAACTGAGAAAGTACTAGTACTAATGCCTGAGCAGCAAATTAAAAGGGCGCGTACATGACTAATACTAGTACTGATTAATAAGAGTAATTGCTTTCGCGTCTTAAACCTTGTCTATTTTAGAAACGCACGCAAATTTAACTGTGCCTTCTAAACCGTGACGGAAGGAGTACCACTAATTCGTATCGAAAATACGAATTCAATGATATATTTTATGCTCCCACCGCAGTCGGTTGGTTAAGTTCATGATCAAATTTAGATTTCAGAAATCGCGAGGGCACTAAATTGTGAAACGAAGGGAGTACATTTGTTGTGCCATATCACTTTCATTGTAGTACTAGTTAAAGATGATGTGAATTAGCGCGTCCGGTACAGTATTCGGGGAACAGGGCAGCGCTCCATCTATCCATCAGTCGACACCACATGTAGTTCTTGCTCTTTGATTAATTATTGAGTCCTCGGTCATTTATTGATACAAGCAAAGTGCATGCACCCATCGCTACTAAGGAGGTTAAAATAGTTGTACGAGTTGAAGAAGGACTGACGCCATGACCACACATGCCTCCTTCAAAACTCAAAAGCACGAGGATGATCAAGCTAATTAAGCTACTATATCTAGGATATTTTTTGTTTGCCTCAGAATTAGCAATGATATATTTACACGCTTACGCGTGCACTCATCAAAGCCAGTCACTCTCACTCACACCGATCGGTTCTACTAGCTTCTAATTCCTTCTGTAATTGAAATCTTCGTCCATGGATGAATCTTATCTTTTCTTCTACTACCTCTTCTTCTTTGTCCTTCGATGGATCCTCTTAAAAACACCAGGACTGCTTGCGCTACTGTCATTTTGCATGTTAATTTGTACAACAATCAAAACGCACATATAGTAGCATGTTTTTGAACGGGACACATATAGTAGCATGTTAAAATTACTCACGTACGTATTTGTCGCATGTTGCTTTCTGTCCTCGGCTTTAATTTGCAAGACTTGGACTGATGACTAGAACCGAAGACGGGTCCAAATTGTGTTATCCTTTCTGTCCTTGTCTGCTTTTCCTCTTCTGTTCGGATGCAAATAAGCTGCTTCAAAAGTTATTGATAATAGATAGAGTATATGCGTGGTCGGTGTTTAGGCCGAAGGAAACCGGCCAGTGACCCAATGCTGATGATTGTCTCTAACTTTCTGGTCACGGGTCGGTTTTGTGGGGATCCATCCGAATCTACGTTGCGTCTCCTGATCTAATAGCAGTATACAGTACATTGCATTGAGTATTGTGAGTTCTGCCTTTCCGTTCCATATAATAGCAGTACGCAATGTTAGAAGTAAGACACGGTGGGTGCGTCGGGTGTCATGCGTGGCGAGCGTGAGTGTGCGCGTGCGTGTGTGTAGGCATAGCTTGTTGGCGAGCCATATACGATGTGATCGTGGGCGTTCTGTTGGAGCTCGCCCCAAGCCGCGTGTGTCCGAGCGCATGGTGGGCACGATCAGAGCGGGCGGAGCGCGTACACATCAGCGAATGAAGGCGTGACTTCGTGCCCTGACGTTGGCTCTGGGTATACGGAAATGCTACACCTACTAAAGCCTACATAAGTTTACTAAACCTTCCAACTAATCTAAACATGCCCTCTCTGATTTTCAGGGGTGGGTGAGCCTCATCCTTCTCTTAATCCAATCAGTTATTGCCAAATCAGACTATCACGTAAACATACGTAAACATTTACGTAGATGTACCATTGCTCCTGGGTATAAAACACATGCGGTGACCTTGTAACAATGTGTGGGAATCGAGTTTGAGCTCGAGGAGTAAACAGAAAACGCCATTTGTGCGGCAAGGTGTTCGAACGCCGAAAAATTCCCTCTGTCCCTTCATTCGTTGTTCTTATTTGTCTCCGGTGATCACCATCTGTCAGTGGTTTCATTTTCACGCCAACAATTAATATCAGAGCGAGGTGGTGGAAGAGATCGACGACGACCATGGCGTTGGTCCAGTATGACGGCGATGGTGGCTCAATGTCCCTACCAGGCCCGAAAATCCGAGCCGGGCTCGGGCAAGAAAGTTTAGCCCGATGGTCAGTTCGGGCCGGGCTCGGGGATATGAAAAAAATAAAATTACGCCATGGTCGGGCCGGGCCTGTCAGGCCTAATCGGGCTTTGTTTTGTTCGGGTCGGGCTTGGACCCAACATTTAGGTCCGACGGTCAGGCCGGGCCGGGCTCGGGCCTAGGTTTTTAGCGTCGGGCTTTTTTGTCCCGGACCGGCCCGAGTAATGCCCAGGTATAGTCTATACATATCCCGTCGCTGACGACGATGAACTACACCGCGTGTGCGATCAAGGTGGAGGCAATCATTGATGCCCAAGGTCTATGGGGTATGGTCTCGCCGGCCAACGGTGTGGCGATCGACGTCGACAAGAGCAAGACGGCACGAGCGATGCTTCTCGGGGCACTGTCGGAGGAGGTGCTGATGCAGGTGGCGCCGAAGGCCACGTCAAAGAAATATGAAACTCCCTTAAAGTGCGCTTCGTCGGCGCCAATCGGATGAAGGTTGCACGACGAGTTTAATCGCCTCCGGATGGACGCTGCCGACAAGCTGGATGTGTATGCCGGCAAGGTCTACGGCATGGTGGTGAGGTACGTGGTGCTCGCGGCGACCCTCGACGATACATTTGTGGTCAAAAAGTTGTTCGACACCGTGTCGGACCGGCTGTATGCCCTGGTGGCCGACATCGAGTAGTTCTGTGATGGGGAGAAGATGGCGTTCGAGGAGGCTCTCGAGCGTCTGAAAGCATTCGAGGATCAGACGCCGCGGCGCACGTAGGCCGACAACGAGCGGGCAGACAGGCAGCTGACGCTCATCGTGGCTCAATGGACGGCGCGCCAACGACGGGAAAACGACGACTTCGATGATGATGATGATGGCGGCACTAGCACGACGTCAGGCAGAGGAGGAAAACGTTGAGGCTGCTGCTACAATTCCGGACAGCGCGACCACTTCAAGTGCGAGTGCTTGAAGCCATGGAACATGGAGGCGATGGTGTTAGCCCTCATCACAGAGATCGAAGATGACGTTGAGTCGGCACTCCTCTAACCGTGATTTATGGGATGAATGTTAGAACTAAGCCACAGTGGGTGCGTCGGGTGCGTGTGCGCGTGGGGGATATGCCGGGCGCGGTCCGAGCCGTGTCGGGTCCGTGGCGAGCGTGAGTGTGTGCGTGCGTGTGGTGCACGCGTGTCCGTGTACGTATACACCGTGTGTGTGTAGGCATAGGTTGTTGGTGAGCCGTACGGTGTGGTCGTGGCAATGGTAAGATGTGTGTTCATTGTTAATGTTAATTAAGCAGAACGCATAACAGAGAAGATAGATCAGTGGCATGTATATATGCTTTACGCAGACAGTAGCTCCACGGACAGTGTCACTCGCAAGATAGATGTTTTGTTGGGCAGAGTGTACGTACGGACCTCTACGCGTGTCCGGATCAGTGTACATGTACGTATAATGGTGGTGTAGAAAGTACTAGATCAAGAAAAAGACTGAAATGTTTTTGGAGCCAAGCCCAGCGCAGAATGGCGGTGTAGGAGGTGGACACGTGGCTAGCTAATTACTTATATGTATGGATCGGGGGTCGTGGTCCGGGGCTATGTATGAATAAGTGGCGCAGTGATCTCGTACGTGTATCAACGTGACAGTTGCAGTCGACCACGACTGGACACTACTTTTGGAGTTTCGTGTTTCGCGTTTGTTTCTGCAAAAAATGCTACACCTACCTACAGCCTACTTGTTTCTGTATGGTACCTAAAATTCAACGGAGCATATGATTTATGCAGTTTCGTTTTTTTTCCCCAGTTTTGATGAATTTAAGACGAATATATTCAACACGGAACACGTACGCGGTGATGACAAATGCTACGGTATTCCTATCCGTCGGTTGCTATCCTCTTTCGATGGAGGCCGAATTCACTGTCTCGAGCACTTTCTGTAACTTGAGCACGATGTGACTCTTTTTCTATCACCGTCGCCTTTGGCGAAGGGGTTTCACTGCCTACAGTCAACGCCTTTGGTAGAAGGAGTTTCACTGTAATGGTAGGAAAAAGATTAGATCGTGAAATATTTTGAAACCAGGTCACAACCCGCTCAAGTTACAGGAAAGGGTCAAAACAGTGATTTCAGCCTGAGGTGGATGGATCCTTCCATTGAACACCAATTGATTTGCTTTGTAAAGGAATTCTTAAGAATACAAGCAATAATTCTTTTTTCAACGAATAATCAACGAATAATTCAACACTGAGTCGTGACGGTATCCGAGAAGGTCTTCAAACTGTTATCAAAGAAGTGAGTGCGAATGCAGATCCATAGAAATGGGTCCGGTTTCATAAGCACATACCATGAAGAAGATGAAAAACTAATGACTTTTTTCCATCATTTTCAATCTGTGCGCCTATGCTATAAATAATTATTCATGCATATATTTGAAAATTCAATTCTGGCAAAAAAAATTAAATAATATTGGTTTTTTGCAAAAAACATTTGGATCACTATGAAAGTTCACTAGACGTAAAAAAATATTTCAAATATATTTAATACTATATCAAGGCCCTTAGACCACAAAACGATCACGACCGTTATTAGAAAGAATCGCCAACGCGCCGCGATCGTCGCTCCCCGCTTGACCTCGTTGATGACAATCGAAAAGTCTTCGTGCACCTTCCCTAAGGATCGGGGCTCTAAAGTTGCATTCTTCGACGTTGAACAATTAAATAGATTGAAGTGTGACACCAAATCACACGCCACCATGGACATGCATAGAGAAAAACCTAAGCTTGCAGCCCCAAAGAGGAGAAATGAATATACCGTTCGAACAAACAAACTCGAGGAGGATCCAACACTGTAAGACAAACTCGAAGAAGAAACATCGACATCCTCCCGAGCGTCACATCTGCGAGAAGAAAAATCATAACCTAAACTACATGCCGGAGTAGAGACATCGGGATTTTCCTCCTTGCCACCGGACGACGGAGTGTTAGATAGAGACAAGGTGAATTCACAGGCTCGTCAATGAAGCTTGGATGGGAGAGTTTGCCCTAACCGATGATGGGAGGGAGAGAAATGTTCCGGCTTTGTTGAGTTTAAAATAACAATTATTTGAGCTAGAGATAAATCACACATCAAGTGTTGGTCCTAAGAAAGACCCGCATAAAAAAGATATGTCCCTTGTTCTACATTTGCATGGCTCCATATTGGCATCGTACAAACAGCGAGGATCTTATAGAAAGCTTCGTATGTGCATCGTGTTCATTTCAATGATACCCCCCCCCCCCCCCCCCCCCCTTCGCTTTCCAAGAAAACGATGGAGGCTAATTGATTGGATTAATGCGGCGACGAAAATTGTGCGCAAGTCTGTTGGGCGTTCTGGAAACCGTTTGCATTGGAGCGAGAAGGGAAGACATACTGTATCGACCTTCTTCTCCTTCCGAAAATGCATGCACCCATCCCTGTCAAGAGAGATAAGATAGCTACTGCCTGCTGGAGTTGAATGATCTGTCGCAATGCATGGCCACAAATTCAATACGCGTACACCGGTTGATCAACCAATATAGGCCAGTCACACTGTCAAGTCGTGATTGATACCCAAGTGGCTTCTAATCGATTTTGTCTCTCCTTCTCTATAGAAGGAACGAACAAGCGGTAGCTGCTACTAGGAGTACTATTCATAGCTATGTGTCCAGATCATTTTCAATGCACCGGACCTGACATGATCTGGTCACCGGTCAAGGAAGAATTCTTTCTGCCTGCTACGTATCTCCCAAGATCCCGCCCTTGTTAGCACTGCTGATTAATTTATCTTCAGATAGCTAGTGATGAATTTGCCTACGACAAGACACACGAAGGAGTACATATTATATCGATCGCGTGCCGTTTGCTGCTTTCTGTCCTCGATCTTTGCCAGATGACTAATCTTTGATCGACGACCGGCCGGAAAGACAGTCTGCATTCTTGTTTCTTCCCGTTGTTTACTCTTCCTCTTTTTTCCTTTGCACGCTTGCTTGCTTGCTTGCTTGTGTCTCCCTTTGTTGCAGACTAGTAATAAAGCAGTCTGGTCGGTAATGTGTATATCCTATCGATAGTGAAAGATAATTGCATATTGCATATTGCATTTGCATTTCATCGTGTGTGCGGTGCAGTGCATGCTCTGCTTTCCGTTGCTGCAAACTGACTAACTGGTACTCCCTGTTCTGAAGCTTCTAGAAGATCTGCGTCTGCGTTCATGTGGCCAGCGGTTTTAAATTAGTTCGGACAAACATAAGCCTACCAGCATTTTCTTCTATCATTTGCATGCAGAATTACTGAGTAAAGTGTACTCTAGTGCCCTGCACCATATGTGAGACCAGCGTGCGTGCATGCATGCAGCTTCACAACGCACACCGTGTGTATGATTAGTCTCGTCGATCGGTTCGGTAGAATTGCACTACTGACGTACAATGCATACATGGTTACATATCAATGTACGATACGTGTTGAATGGCCGTGCCATCTAAAATTTTAATTCACCAGAAAAGTGGGACTTAAGGACGAGACGAAAATGTTTCTCTGGACCATGGTTCAGCCCAACTTACGCTCGACACCATTGATCTCTGGATACTGTTCATAAGGATTTGTATATGATTGATTAAAAAATGCATGTAGGAAGATGTTTGAAAATTAAATAATGCATAGCACAAAATATTGAATAAAGTTGACATGCATGACCCATGTCCACATGTAAAACGATGTTGAATCGTACATCGTGAAACATATATTCGGCTGAACCATGGCCCTGAATCACGTCTCTCGGGATGAGAGAGTCAGACACCAATCCGGTTTCAATCCGCTACACCATGAACACGGGAGGAAGTTAATGTCCTTTCCATCCTTTTTTTTAAACAAGTGTTCCATCATTTTTCTCTTTACTACTCTTTATTACTAATTTATTTTAATCCAATTATTTTGTTTAGAATTTGCATTCCATGCATTTAGATCACACCATGGGTACAACTTGCCAATGATTTTTTAGGTCTCACTTTGGAAGATAATGATGGACGCTACTTGATTCAAAGCTTAAACGCAATTACGGAAAATATGCATGTCCGGCATTTTGGGAACCAGCTGGATTGGATCAAGCCAAGAAAACATATATACTCCATCTTCTTCTTCTCCTTGGCCTCCAAACTTCCAAAGTGCAAGCACCTATCGATGTTCATCAAGACAAGATAGCTACTGCCTGCTGAGTTAAACACTTGAAATTAGATCCATATATCGATGATGCAACGCATGGACGGCCACACATTCTATCCAATCAATATATATATGCGCGTGCATCGATCAATGCCGGTCGCTCTCCTCTCACATCCAGGTTCCCAATTGGCTTCTACTCCTAATTAGTAGATTCCAGCCGTTTGTTTCTCTAGAGAACGGTAGAACGAGCGTACATGAGCTGTTACTGGGATTACTGGACGTTACATGATGGCGAGACGCGACAGTGACGACGACAAGGACATCAATCTTGGTCAGTGGTCAAAGAAGAATCCCAAACAATTTATTCCTGCCTTCGTTGGATCTCGGAAGATCTCGGCCTTGGTTAGCACTGTTGATTTATTTGCCGTGAGGTCGTTTTCCACGCCAAGACACACGTATGAATACGTATATTATATATGGATCATCGGTCCACACCACCTTTTAGACGATTGCAAGATTGAGTAGCTAAAATGTTAGACTTCGATCGGAACCAGGAAGACAGAAAGCCGGGTCCAACCAAACTGCATTCTTGTTTCTTTCTGTCCTCTGCTTTTTGGTGGTTTCTTGTTCAGTTCGTTTGCACGCTTGCTTGTGTCTCTGCGATCATTGGTCGGTTTTCTGTGATCTCTCGATATCTATCTACTGGATCCACTGGAATCCATTTTCCATTTGTTCGGTACGTAATCTATACTGCATCTGCATTGTGTGTTCCCCTTTCCATTTCTACAACACTGACCGATGGTACTTCTCAAAGCTTCTGGAAGATGTGCATACCAAACTCAAAGCTTGTACTAGAAGATGTGCATGAAGGCGATTTTAACTCAGACTAATCATGTGGACATGGTAGCATTTTCTTTCAGTTGGTTACCCTTTTGCATGCATGATTAGACTACTGCCCGTGTGCAGAATAAAATCTGTGTGCCACTTCACGGACCGTGAGACCAGCATGCATGCAGCATCACAGGTCGCATTGCAGTACTGCCGTACGTGCGTATATATTTGAATGGACGTGCCATCTACCACAGGTTATCACTCAAAAAGTGGGAATTAAGAACGAAAGAAGTACTTCCTCTTAAGTAAACAAATATTGGCCCTGTTTGGATACTCTACCTCGGTTAGAGGTTAGAGTTAGATTCTAATCCTGGGCTAACCCTAAACTAACACTAATCAAAGAGGTGTTTGGATGAAAGGGTTAGATTATCAATAAATGCACCTTTTTCTAATCATTTGGCTCATTTATCAAGGATTTGGTGTGGTGAAGGTAAAGAGAAAAGTAACTTTTTGTGGGTCCAACCCAAATAAGCACCTTTTGGATGGGTTATTTTTTTGAATGAGTTAGATGCATCTAACCAACTCTAACCCTCCTATTTGAATGTTTTGGGGTTAGATTGGTCCAATCTAACCAACTCTAACTCTAACTCATGGATTCAAACAGGGCCATTAAACGTTTTAGGTGACTTAAGTAGAAATCCGATCAGAAATCAGCCAACCACCGAACCGAACCACTTCGCTCTCTTCCAGGCGAGAGAAAAGAGAAGCGGCAGTTCAGGCGCTGATCTCCACCCCTCTCCGTCCGCTGCTCTGGCGGCTGGTGGAGAGGGGTGGGCTCGTGTTTCTCTTCTTGCTGTTCAACTTATTTTTTTTAACGGAGGCAAAGATTGCCTCATGTATTAAATAAGGAGAAGAGAATTGTCCAGTTAATTACGGATAACCGGACAAAAACCGATACAACAAGGGTCAAGCGCACTCCCATAGACTGAAGCACAGAGGGCAAAGCATCCCTTATCGATGAGCCTAGACAACACAGCTCCGACTCTGACTTAGAACTCTGAAGGACAAAACCAAGCACGACTCGCGCCACTGGAGATTGCCGAACGGGCTACCTGCAGCCAGTCATCGTATATCGCAGGGCCTCGCCACCGCTGCTTCGACTCCACAGCAACAAACATTCCGAGGCAATACCGTGGACACGCCGGAGAAGAACCGACTACCGCAACCATTGCTGTGTCGCCGACCTCGCTCCCATCATCATCGTTGCCACCGAAGTCTGAACGCCCTAGTGATTCTCTCGGGGTCGTCGCCCCGACATCCACCGCTCCGTCGTGCCTAGCGCAATCAACCGACACTGCCTTTCGGGGCTGCCCCGACATACCACTGCTCCCCTCGAGCAGCAACGCCGCATAACCCAGTTGTCTGCAGCCCACGCTGCTCAGGGCAACCGCTCGCAGACCACGAACGTCACACCACATCCGGGGCCGCCACCCCGACGTAGGAAGAGGCAACTCCACCTTATTCTGGCTTGACCGATGGTGCGGTCAGCAGACCTTTGCTTCTCGATTCCAGCCTCTTTTTTGCATTTGCGTCCATCAGCTCATCTTAATGGAGGACGTGCTACCCGATCTAGCGGGTATAGCCTTCATAAGGTCTTTCGGTCCCGCTGAGCGGGACCTATGGGATGAGCTTCTTCAGTGTGTGGCTCTACACCCGCCGTCAATAGAGGAGGATGTAATCCATTGGGACCTGGAGCCTAGTGGACGGTTCTCAACCAAATCGCTATACCAAGCGATTTTACCGACCCCATGACCGGGTGAACTGAATATTCTGTGGGAAATGAAGGTGCCATTGAAGATCAAGATTTTCCTCTTGCAACTGGTGCGCGGTAGGGTGCCGTCCGGGACGGAGGTGTTGAAACATATGGCCCCTCTGATGGATTGTGTCCTCTGTGCTGGATCCTAGATGACTGCAATCACATTTTGTTCGTGCGCCGGCGACGAGGTTCATGTGGTGCAGTCTATGGGAGGCGGTTGGCGGCAGTTGGTGCCACAACAACCTCCTCGAGCTGTTTGCTAAGGTCCTAGGGACTCGCTGTGCGGCTGTGAGGCGGACCCTGTGGGTTATCATCGGTGCCCTTCTGTTGACCCTCTGGAATATAAGGAATAAGCTTGTGATAGAGCATATTATCCCTTTACGTGCGACTGATGCAATCTTCAAATTATGTGGTTTAATCCAGATTTGGCGGCTGCTTAGTCGGCGCAACGACCGGGACTCCATCGACATCGCATCCACTGCATTGAGAGCGATCGCACTCGCCAGACATCCCCTCCGGCTCCACTTCCACCACCACCTCCGGGGCCGGATTAGCTTCGCTACTTTGTTTCTTTATTTGGGGTTTCATGTGTTGTGCCCCAGCATGACGTTTTAGTCTGAGTTGTACTCTACCACTAGGCGGCTGCCAGCCGGCCTATGTGCGTTTTGAACCTTGTATGCGTGTGTTGTGCTGAATCATGTTGTGTCTTGTATGCTATGGTCGAGGCTTTATAATATAAAGCAGAGGAAAATCCTATTTTCGTCATGATGTAAAGCGGAAAAAATGTACGACTAACATGCTTGAATTCATATATAAGGCTAACATGCTTCAATTGATATATAAGGCGGACCTGCATGCATAGAGAAATGCAAAATTATAATTTGCATCTTTCATATATGACTTACTTTTGTGGCATGGTTGCATATTTAGAAAACATATGTAGTGGATTGTAACTATTTGATCTCCTCTTGGACCCCCTTTCCCCAACCCCTTCGGGTCGGCCCCACGCGGCGAACCGGGAGGCGGGGGACTCTAGGTAATCACCTCCGGTCCCCCCGCCTCACCTTCCCCCTCCCACGTCATCCCCGCGGGGATCGGCCGGGCAAACCCAACGATATCCGGTGGCAGAAAGGCCTTCTTCGTTCTTTCGCAAGTGGGGGCCGTCGCGACGGGGCCTCCTCTAGTTGGGGCGCGATGCGGACGCTATGCCTTCCCTGGCTGAGGCACGGTGCGGCGTCGTGGCGAGCTAGTGCTGATGGACCTCGGCATCCCTGCCAGGCTTCAGGCGGTGTGCCTGGTGTTGGAGGCGCATGCGGGGGCGAGGGCTTTGGCCAGCTCTGCCCGACGGCTGCCTCGCATGGCATGGGTCGTGGGTGGCACATTTCAGTCGTTGTGACTCCTGCTCGATGGGGTTGCGGCCTCGACGTGGTGGTGGCTCCGGCGCTGGTCGGATGGCTCGGTCCGGTGTATTTGGGTGGCTATGGGCGGCCTGGGGTAGGGGTGTCGCGGTAGCTAAGGCTCAGTGGCGGCGGCTGCTGATCAGCGGCGGGGTGCGGATGGTGATTGTTCATCCCTTCTCCTAGGTTCGGGCCAGCGACGCGGATTGCTCGCGGTGTGGAGATGGCCGGGACTAGGGGCTCGTGCTTGGTCGGATCAATGCAAATGATATGTGATTATCTAGTTGTCAGATCAAATGTTTATACATTCAAAACTTATGTGATATTTTGGAAGCTTAATTAAATATATTTTTCGTGGTTTTGATTATTTTCAAGAATCTAGCATATTCGGCATACTGTCGTGTAGTAAACTTGGTGACAAATAGAAAAAGAGCTTAAAAACAAAACAAAAAATTCCAAGATTTGTCATAGTGGTTGTGAGTTATGTACGTTGTTAATTTGCTGAATTTGTACTGAATGAGAAATTGATATGTTCACATCTTACTAAAAGTGTAAAACATGCTCTTCATTCCAGTAGTGGCATCATTCAAGGCAATTTTTTAATAGGATACAACTTCAGAATTTAATTACAGGTACTATGAACCCATCGATGGTAACGATCGTCGGCCAAAAATGTTGCACATGTGTGTTGACAATTCCTAGACGAAGGGATCAAATCACATATATATATATATATATATCCATTATCCAACTAAAATGCGACACCGGTAATATATATACTCTGCTAATGTCAAGGCGTATGTATTTTACAGAGCTGGTAGTTGAAGCACTGTTTACATACTCCTACTCTATGCTGCACATTTTGACTGTTCTTTTGAGAAGTGAAGTACTTCACATAGACAAAGGACAAATTCACTGTTCCGATCCACGTGACGTAAAGAATTCACAGAACGAACTTGCTTCGAAAAGATTTTACGTTTTGACCCTTTTAAAAACGTCACAAATCGTGACGTTGCTGCTGCACATAGAAACACTAGTCTAGCTCGCGTTGCCGCCCACATAGAAAGCCATTAGCTTTGGCGTTGTTATCCACGGGGCAAACGCCATGTACTTTCATCATGGATTTACCTACAGATTGCATACCTCCACGCTCCAGCTCCCTACGCCAACGACCTACCTCTACTACGACGCATCCAGTGCGCACACACACGCACACCTGCATGCACACCCGCACGTCACGGCGCCCAGCACAGCCAGTGCACGCACATACACTGGTTTCCACTGCCACACCCGCCGGAGCAAAGCTAGCTAGCTCCCCCATGGGGCTGATGCATACCTATCGGCCAGTGTATAGCTAGCTCGTGTGGCTGATGGATACGCATCTGCCGGAGCAAAGCTGGTTAGCCAGAGATAACACATGATATGAATCGATCTATGGAATAATTGCATAACATGTGCAAATCTAGCTGGAGCTCTCCTAGACCTGTACATGCTGATCGATCCTCCTCCATGGTCTGCATCTCTGCTAGGAGGACGGTGGCTGCAGTGGTGGCCGGTTTAGAGGAGCTATAGGAGAAACACAGATTGATTGCCATGTAGGAGAAACACATTGGTGGCCGGTTTTTGGTACCAGGCAGAAACGCCAAGCTGCATGGCGTTGCAGCCTGCACAGAAACGTCAAAGTCCCTGGCGTTTTTCATGTGGTCTGCAATGTCGTACTAGACTGGCGTCTGTATTTGAAGCAGAAACGTCATCATGGACTGACGTTTCTAATTGTCGCAGCAACGTCACGGGTTCTGACGTTTTTAAAAGGGTCAGATCGTAAAATATTTTCAGGCGGAGTTTATTCTGTATATTCTATTCATCACATGGGTCAGAACAGTGATTTTGTCCATAGACAAACAGCTAGCCGTATGAACCGTACATTATCCATGAACAAAAACGCATGACTATATCACACATTAGCTATACTGCCAGACAAGGTAAATTCTCTTTTCTTTCGTGAAAAAACAAGGTAAATACGGTAGTAAGTGACTTTGGACTAACAAAAATCTGTGACAGTTTTAAATACAAGCTATTTAAACATTACAAAATTCCCCAGAAGTTCAGAGAACAAGTCTAGACTAGGGAGACTGGAACAACTGTTTTACTGGGTGGTGGTAACTAGCTAGAAGGGTGACTATTTGTAGCTTGCAAAATAAACAGTCCATCTGCTTAGTGCAGTTACTTGTACATGACAATATACAAGCCAGTCTATTAACTTCGTGGTCAACGGCCGAGCAGGCGCGTTACTCTGTGGTATTTTAGTAGTACCCTTTCTTCTTCTTTTCTTTTTGCATGGTCTTTTAGTACTAGTGTTGAGTGGCTGAACAAGAGGCACCACCATTCCATCCTTTGGGTTTGCAACACGCTGCTTGCAATCTGGACCTAGAAACCATTCAGCAGCCGCTCCCCCAAGCAAGCCTCCTAACTGCATTTGAATCGCTCCAAGTAAGCTAATTAAGCATTTCATTCGTTGCCAGTCAATTGAACTTAACTACGAGACCTACATGTGCCCAGTTGTCAACGTGGTGCCTTAACAGAATGCCAATCAACTGCCAAACAGAACTTACATACTATGAGATCTGCACATGATACTAATGCAGCAAACAAACGGCAAGAATAAAGACAAACATCAAAACAAAATTAACGAGTGAAACATGTAACTTAACACGTACCAGATTTACGAAGACATCAAATGCCATAAGCACCAGAGTTTCCTTTGCGTCTCTCAAATGCGCTCGATGCCTCCACGTATAAACAATTTGTGCACCAGTCTGCAGATAAGGCATGAAGATAAAGGTCGATGAAACAGTGAGATCTAATTAGGGAAAAATTATCAGCGAGACGAAACGACTGTATGCAGCAACCAATGGAATTTACCAATCCACAGATAGCATCAGATGCACCAATAGAAGGTGAAGGGCTAAAATAGTAACTCATTAGCGAACCTGTCACATTTGCAAGAAGGAAGGGTAAATCATGAATATTATTATTAAATAGTACCAATCAAGTAACAATTATCAAAAACTGGTGAAGGGCAAATTAACACCTGATACCGCCGAAGTTCAATAAATAGCGAGAAACCTTCTAGGGCCAGCAAATTGTTCCACTTTTGGCCCAACATCACTCAATGACAGACTATTCAACTGTGTCATCACAATAGCAGAAAATTAGCGGCTGCCACCCCATAGGGTATAATTAATTGTAATATCAACCCAAGAAGCAGGGTCACGTACAACAATGTGAACAATGCCCCCATGAAGTAGAGAGGACGTAGCCAGACGCCAGATTTGCCCTATTCTTATCAGCTTGTTGATCTACCACATGGTGAAATCATTGTCTTGCTACTTCAGTGGACACAGAATATATACAAAGAAAGTACTACTGTAATTTAATTTTTCAACCGAGAGAACATACCTTAGCTCCCAATAAAGTAAGCAATCTGTTCGTCGCCATATCTGCGCCGTAAACACTTACAGAGCAAGTAAAAAAGGAAGTCATCATCAATGAACTCATGCACAAATAAAACAAGGTATATAAAATTATAAATAGATGGAAATCATGCAGTGTGCTTATTAGTTAGCATTGTGAGACTTTACTCACAGGAGATTGACAACGATGAAAGAGTTAAGGAGTAAATCTATGATTGATCAGAGTGTACAGCGGTTTACATATATGGAGATCCTCGTTAACCAACTCATGTACTCACGCACGCACTAACGAAGATCCTATATTTCAGGAGGTTGACTCGGGAGGTTACAACACACACGTTACATACACAGACTACATGTACAACTCAACACCCCCCTCAGATGGAACGGCGCCTTGCAAGACGTTCAAGCTGGAGCGGAAGTCGAAAAATACTTGGGACGATAGTCCTTTTGTGAAGATATCCGCAAACTGAGAGCTGCTGGGTACATGAAGGACACTTGCTTCACCGAGGGCCACACGGTCTTGAACAAAATGTAAATCAATCTCCACATGCTTGGTTCGTTGATGCTGCACCGGGTTGGATGACAAATACATGGCGCTGATATTGTCACAATAAACAATAGTGGCACGGGAGGGAGGCCGATGCAACTCATGTAGTAATTGTCGTAGCCAGCATGACTCAGCAACACAATTGGCAACAACCCGGTATTCTGCCTCGGTGCTGGAGCGAGAGACAGTGTGCTGCTGTTTGGACGACCAAGAAATGAGGTTGGATCCAAGAAACACACAAAATCCAGAAGTAGACTTGCGAGTGTCCGGACAGCCCGCCCAATCAACATCGGAATAAGCAACAAGATCATGGGTGGTGGACTTGAAGAAACGAAGACCATAATGAGAAGTGCCCTTGAGATAGCGTAAAATACGTTTGAGCAACTCATAGTGGCCCTCACGAGGGTCATGCATAAACAGACACACTTGTTGCACGGCATATGCAATGTCTGGGCGGGTGAGTGTGAGGTATTGTAGCGCACCAGCAAGGCTGCGATACAAAGGAGGGTCATGCATGGGTGGCCCGGAACTGGAGGACAGTTTGGCATGTGTGTCTACGGGGGTGGATATGGGGTTGCAATTCAACATGTGAGCACGGTCAAGAATCTCAAGGGTGTATTGTTGCTGGGACAAGAAGAGTTGATCATGAGAGCGTGTCACATTAATGCCCAAAAAATGATGGATGTCACCAAGATCACTCATGGAAAACCCGGCTTTGAGAGAAGAAATAATGGAATCAAGGAGGGTGGACGTGTTGGCGGTGAGGATGATGTCATCAACATAAAGCAAAAGGTAAGTCGTGGAAGAGCCATGGTGAAGAATGAACAAAGAAGAATCACATTTGGATGCAACAAAACCCAGTGTCATGATGAATGACTTGAATCGAAGAAACCATGTGCGAGACACCTGTTTGAGACCATAAAGAGACTTGTTTAAGCGACAAACAAAATCCGGACGAGCAGAATCAACAAAACTGGATGGTTGAGCACAAAACACAGTCTCATCAAGGGTCCCATGAAGAAAGGCGTTCTTGACATCCAACTGATGGATCGGCCAAGAGTGTGAAGTTGCAAGACTGAGCACCACGCGAATGGTCGCCGGTTTGACAACCGGACTGAATGTCTCACCATAATCAACACCCTCACGTTGTGTGAAGCCACGAACCACCCAGCGAGCCTTGTAACGAGCCAACGAGCCATCAGTGTTAAATTTATGGCGAAAGATCCACTTGCCCGTGACCACGTGCACACCTGCAGGACGAGGAACCAAAGACCAAGTGTCATTCTGCAACAATGCATTAAATTCGTCAAGCATAGCGTTGTACCAGTGTGGATCCTTTATAGCCACTTTATATGAGGATGGAATGGGCGAAATGGAAGTGGAAAGTGTGAAGGCAGAATCCTTTTTACGCATAAAATAACCAGATTTGCTACGTGTACGCATTTGGTGTGCATTATCGGGTGGATCTACCGGGATGGAGTGGGGTGGCAGGGGAGGCTGACTTGGCGCGCATGTAGTGGTGGAGGGAGCATGCATGGGTGAGCTGGACGTGCTTGGCGTGCAGGGAGCATGCATGGGCGTGCTGGACGTGCTTGGTGTGCAGGGAGCATGCATGGGCGGGCTTGCATGGGTGGGTCTGGGATTGGAGTTATGTACATGTGGGTGGTTGTTGGATGCATGCGTATTGGGAGTTGTGGGAGGCCTTGAAGGTGCGTGCTGGGCGCTAGGCGTGGTGATGGGCGACTGGTTTGTGGAGGTCGACTGGTTGGACCTGTCATTCTGCAACAATGCGTTAAATTCGTCAAGCATAGCGTTGTACCAGTGTGGATCCTTTATAGCCACTTTATATGAGGATGGAATGGGCGAAATGGAAGTGGAAAGTGTGAAGGCAGAATCCTTTTTACGCATAAAATAACCAGATTTGCTACGTGTACGCATTTGGTGTGCATTATCGGGTGGATCTACCGGGATGGAGTGGGGTGGCAGGGGAGGCTGACTTGGCGCGCATGTAGTGGTGGAGGGAGCATGCATGGCCGTGCTGGACGTGCTTGGCGTGCAGGGAGCATGCATGGGCGTGCTGGACGTGCTTGGTGTGCAGGGAGCATGCATGGGCGGGCTTGCATGGGTGGGTCTGGGATTGGAGTTATGTACATGTGGGTGGTTGTTGGATGCATGCGTATTGGGAGTTGTGGGAGACCTTGAAGGTGTGTGCTGGGCGCTAGGCGTGGTGATGGGCGACTGGTTTGTGGAGGTCGACTGGTTGGACCTGTCATTCTGCAACAATGCGTTAAATTCGTCAAGCATAGCGTTGTACCAGTGTGGATCCTTTATAGCCACTTTATATGAGGATGGAATGGGCGAAATGGAAGTGGAAAGTGTGAAGGCAGAATCCTTTTTACGCATAAAAGAACCAGATTTGCTACGTGTACGCCTTTGGTGTGCATTATCGGGTGGATCTACCGGGATGGAGTGGGGTGGCAGGGGAGGCTGACCTTGCGCGCATGTAGTGGTGGAGGGAGCATGCATGGGCGTGCTGGAACATGCTTGGCGTGCAGGGAGCATGCATGGGCGTGCTGGAACATGCTTGGCGTGCAGGGAGCATGCATGGGCGTGTTGGACGTGCTTGGTGTGCAGGGAGCATGCATGGGCGTGCTTGCATGGGTGGGTCTGGGATTGGAGTTATGTACATGTGGGTGGTTGTTGGATGCATGCGTATTGGGAGTTGTGGGAGGCCTTGAAGGTGTGTGCTGGGCGCTAGGCGTGGTGATGGGCGACCGGTTTGTGGAGGTCGACTGGTTGGACCGGTACGAGGTGTGCGGCCGTGGATTGTTGATGTAGATAGGGGTGAACGGTGCGGCACGAGGTGGATCCAGTGCAGCTGGGTGTTCTGGAGGCTCGGTTGTTGCAGCAGCGTAAGGAAAAGATTTTTCGTCGAAGTTGACATGGCGTGAGATGATCACTTTGCGTGTGGCAAGGTCAAGGCACCGGTAGCCCTTATGCTTGAGCGGATAACCGAGGAAAATGCAGCGAGCGGAACGAGGCGCAAGTTTATTTGGCATGGTAGCATATGTATTTGGAAAACAAAGACAACCAAACACACGGAGGTGATCGTAGGAGGGATGAACGCCGAAAAGTAAGTAGTGGGGAGTGAGAAAGTTAATCGGACTAGAGGGGCGTTGGTTTAAGAGATGTGTGGCAATGTGGAGGGCCTCAACCCAAAATTGGGGTGGCAAGTTGGCATGGAGGAGTAAGGTGCGCACAATGTCATTTGTGGAGCGAATGAGACGTTCTGCCTTGCCATTTTGTGGAGAGGTATGAGGGCAAGAGAGACGAAATACAATGCCATTGGCGGAGAAAAATTCACGGAGAGAGTGATTTATGAACTCGCCACCATTGTCACTTTGCATGCACTTAATGATCGTGTTGAATTGGGTGTGAACATACGTGAAAAACCGTTCGAGAACCGTGGAGGTGTCGGATTTTAGGCGAAGAGGGAAGGACCACGAGTAGTGAGAGTAATCATCCAACACAATCAAATAATATTCGTAACCGGAAAAACTTGCATGAGGGGAAGTCCACAAATCACAATGAATGAGCTGAAAAGGTGAGGTGGTAAAAGTATTGGAAGAGGAAAATGGGTGTCGTGTGTGACGACCTAATTGGCAGGCATTACATGAAGAGACGTGTCGTTTATTACAATAGCGAATAAAATCCTTAGAAAGGTGAGAGAGAGTGCCGGGCCCAGGGTGGCCGAGCCGTTGGTGTCATAAGTCCGTATCCACGGTGATGGAGAAGGCTGCTGGGGTAGATGAAGGAGTGCCGGTGAACGGATAAAGATCGCCCCTGCTAGTGGAGATCATGAGGATTTTCCGAGTGACTAGGTCCTTCACAACAAAACCAAATGGTGAGAATTCAACAGTGACCCAATTATCAGTAGTGAATTTACGTACGGAAATTAGGCTAGTAATGATAGAGGGAGAGACAAGCACGTCATTAAGTGAAAAATTATGGGGTGATAGAGATGTGGATGTTGGGGAACGTCGCATGGGAAACAAAATTTTTCCTACGCGCACGAAGACCTATCATGGTGATGTCCATCTACGAGAGGGGATGAGTGATCTACGTACCCTTGTAGATCGTATAGCAGAAGCGTTAGAGAACGCGGTTGATGTAGTGGAACGTCCTCACGTCCCTCGATCCGCCCCGCGAACAATCCTGCGATCAGTCCCACGATCTAGTACCGAATGGACGGCACCTCCGCGTTCAGCACACGTACAGCTCGACGATGATCTCGGCCTTCTTGATCCAGCAAGAGAGACGGAGAGGTAGAAGAGTTCTCCGGCAGCGTGACGGCGCTCCGGAGGTTGGTGATGATCTTGTCTCAGCAGGGCTCCGCCCGAGCTCCGCAGAAACACGATCTAGAGGAAAAACTATGGAGGTATGTGGTCGGGCAGCCGTGAGAAAGTCGTCTCAAATCTGCCCTAAAAGCCCCATATATATAGGAGGAGGGAGGGGGACCTTGCCTTGTGGTCCAAGGGATCCCCAAGGGGTCGGCCGAGCCAGGGGGGAGGACTCTCCCCCCCCCCCCAAACCGAGTCCTACTTGGTTTGGTGGGAGGGAGTCCTTCCCCCTTCCCACTTCTTCCTTTTTTTTTCTTTCCTTTGATTTTTTCTCTCTTGGCGCATAGGGGATTGGTGGGCTGTCCCACCAGCCCACTAAGGGCTGGTGTGACCCCCCCCCCCAAATGCCTATGGGCTTCCCCGGAGTGGGTTGCCCCCCTCCGGTGAACTCCCGGAACCCATTCGTCATTCCCGGTACATTCCCGGTAACTCCGAAAACCTTCCGGTAATCAAATGAGGTCATCCTATATATCAATCTTCGTTTCCGGACTATTCCGGAAACCCTCGTGACGTCCGTGATCTCATCCGGGACTCCGAACAACATTCGGTAACCAACCATATAACTCAAATACGCATAAAACAACGTCGAACCTTAAGTGTGCAGACCCTGCGGGTTCGAGAACTATGTAGACATGACCCGAGAGACTCCTAGGTCAATATCCAACAGCGGGACCTGGATGCCCATATTGGATCCTACATATTCTACGAAGATCTTATCGTTTGAACCTCAGTGCCAAGGATTCGTATAATCCCGTATGTCATTCCCTTTGTCCTTCGGTATGTTACTTGCCCGAGATTCGATCGTCAGTATCCGTATACCTATTTCAACCTCGTTTACCGGCAAGTCTCTTTACTCGTTCCGTAATACAAGATCCCGCAACTTACACTAAGTTACATTGCTTGCAAGGCTTGTGTGTGATGTTGTATTACCGAGTGGGCCCCGAGATACCTCTCTGTCACACGGAGTGACAAATCCCAGTCTTGATCCATACTAACTCAACTAACACCTTCGGAGATACCTGTAGAGCATCTTTATAGTCACCCAGTTACGTTGCGACGTTTGATACACACAAAGCATTCCTCCGGTGTCAGTGAGTTATATGATCTCATGGTCATAGGAATAAATACTTGACACGCAGAAAACAGTAGCAACAAAATGACACGATCAACATGCTACGTCTATTAGTTTGGGTCTAGTCCATCACGTGATTCTCCCAATGACGTGATCCAGTTATCAAGCAACAACACCTTGTTCATAATCAGAAGACACTGACTATCATCGATCAACTGGCTAGCCAACTAGAGGCATGCTAGGGACGGTGTTTTGTCTATGTATCCACACATGTAAATGAGTCTTCATTCAATACAATTATAGCATGGATAATAAACTATTATCTTGATACATGAATTATAATAATAACTATACATTTATTATTGCCTCTAGGGCATAATTCCAACAGTCTCCCACTTGCACTAGAGTCAATAATCTAGCCCTCACATCACCATGTGAATTACATTGTAATAAATCTAACACCCATACAGTTCTGGTGTCGATCATGTTTTGGCCGTGGAAGAGGCTTAGTCAGCGGGTCTGCTACATTCAGATCCGTGTGCACTTTGCATATATTTACGTCCTCCTCCTCGACGTAGTCGCGGATGAGGTTGAAGCGTCGTTTGATGTGTCTGGCCTTCTTGTGAAACCTTGGTTCCTTTGCTAAGGCAATGGCACTAGTGTTGTCACAGAACAAGGTTATTGGATCCAGTGCACTTGGCACCACTCCAAGATCCGTCATGAACTGCTTCATCCAGACACCCTCCTTAGCCGCCTCCGAGGCAGCCATGTACTCCGCTTCACATGTAGAATCTGCTACGACGCTTTGCTTGGAACTGCACCAGCTTACTGCACCCCCATTAAGAATAAATACGTATCCGGTTTGCGACTTAGAGTCGTCCGGATCTGTGTCAAAGCTTGCATCGACGTAACCTTTTACGGCGAGCTCTTCGTCACCTCCATACACGAGAAACATCTCCTTAGTCCTTTTCAGGTAATTCAGGATATTCTTGACCGCCGTCCAGTGATCCACTCCTGGATTACTCTGGAACCTACCTGCCATACTTATGGCCAGGCTAACATCCGGTCTAGTGCACAACATTGCATACATGATAGAGCCTATGGCTGAAGCATAGGGGACAGAGCGCATATGCTCTCTATCTTCATCAGTTGCTGGGCACTGAGTCTTACTCAATCTCGTACCTTGTAACACTGGCAAGAACCCTTTCTTGGACTGTTCCATTTTGAACCTCTTCAAAACTTTATCAAGGTATGTGCTTTGTGAAAGTCCTATCAGGCGTTTTGATCTATCCCTATAGATCTTAATGCCTAGAATGTAAGCAGCTTCTCCTAGGTCCTTCATAGAGAAACTTTTATTCAAGTAACCTTTTATGCTCTCCAAAAGCTCTACGTTGTTTCCAATCAGTAATATGTCATCCACATATAATATTAGAAACGCCACAGAGCTCCCACTCACTTTCTTGTAAATACAAGATTCTCCAACCACTTGTATAAACCCAAATGCTTTGATCACCTCATCAAAGCGTTTGTTCCAACTCCGAGATGCTTGCACCAGTCCATAAATGGATCGCTGGAGCTTGCACACCTTGTCAGCATTTTTAGGATCGACAAAACCTTCGGGTTGCATCATATACAACTCTTCCTTAAGGAAACCGTTAAGGAACGCCGTTTTGACATCCATCTGCCAGATTTCATAATCGAAAAATGCAGCTATTGCTAACATGATTCTGACGGACTTAAGCATCGCTACGGGAGAGAATGTCTCATCGTAGTCAACTCCTTGAACTTGTGAAAAACCCTTTGCCACAAGTCGATCTTTATAAACGGTCACATTGCCGTCAGCGTCCGTCTTCTTCTTAAAGATCTATTTGTTCTGAATAGCCTTGCGGCCCTCAGGCAGCATCTCCAAAGTCCACACTTTGTTCTCATACATGGATCCTATCTCGGATTTCATGGCTTCTAGCCATTTGTTGGAATCTGGGCCCACCATTGCTTCTTCATAATTTGCAGGTTCATTGTTGTCTAACAACATGATTGATAAGACGGGATTACCGTACCACTCTGGAGCAGCGCGTGATCTCGTCGACCTGCGTGGTTCAACAGAAACTTGAACTGGAGTTTCATGATCATCATCATTAACTTCCTCCTCAACCGGCGTCGCAATGACAGAGGTTTCCCCTTGCCCTGCGCCACCATCCAGAGGGATGAGAGGTTCGACAACCTCGTCAAGTTCTATCTTCCTCCCACTCAATTCTCTCGAGAGAAACTCCTTCTCAAGAAAAGTTCCGTTCTTAGCAACAAACACTTTGCCCTCGGATTTGAGATAGAAGGTGTACCCAACTGTCTCTTTTGGGTAACCTATGAAGACACACTTTTCCGCTTTGGGTTCCAACTTTTCAGGCTGAAGCTTTTTGACATAAGCATCACATCCCCAAACTTTAAGAAACGACAACTTTGGCCTTTTGCCATACCACAGTTCGTATGGTGTCGTCTCAACGGATTTCGATGGTGCCCTATTTAAAGTGAATGCAGCTGTT
Source organism: Hordeum vulgare subsp. vulgare (assembly GCF_904849725.1). Classification (NCBI taxonomy): domain Eukaryota; kingdom Viridiplantae; phylum Streptophyta; class Magnoliopsida; order Poales; family Poaceae; genus Hordeum; species Hordeum vulgare. The sequence continues at coordinate 660,702,889 of NC_058519.1, read as the reverse complement.
TCTAATGCATAACCCCAAAACGATAACGGCAAATCAGTAAGAGACATCATAGATCGCACCATCTCTAACAAAGTACGATTACGACGTTCGGACACACCATTACGCTGTGGTGTTCCAGGCGGTGTTAACTGCGAAACAATTCCACATTGTCTTAAGTGAGTACCAAACTCGAAACTCAGATACTCACCCCCACGATCAGACCGTAGGAACTTGATCTTCTTGTTACGATGATTTTCCACTTCACTCTGAAATTGCTTGAACTTTTCAAATGTTTCAGACTTGTGCTTCATCAAGTAGACATAACCATATCTACTTAAATCGTCAGTGAAGGTGAGAAAATAACGATATCCGCCGCGTGCCTCCATGCTCATTGGACCACACACATCCGTATGTATGATTTCCAACAAGTCACTTGCACGCTCCATTGTTCCGAAGAACGGAGTCTTAGTCATCTTGCCCATGAGGCATGGTTCGCACGTGTCAAGTGAATCAAAGTCAAGTGACTCCAAAAGTCCATCAGCATGGAGTTTCTTCATGCGCTTTACACCAATATGACCCAAGCGGCAGTGCCACAAAAATTTGGCGCTATCATTGTTTACTCTAACTCTTTTGGTCTCAATGATATGTATATGCGTATCGCTATCAAGATTCAATATGAACAATCCTCTCACATTCGGTGCATGACCATAAAAGATGTTACTCATAGAAATAGAACAACCATTATTCTCAGACTTAAAAGAGTAACCGTCTCGCAATAAACAAGATCCAGATAAAATGTTCATGCTCAACGCAGGCACTAAATAACAATGATTTAAGTTCATCACTAATCCCGATGGTAGTTGAAGTGACACTGTGCCGACGGCGATTGCATCAACCTTGGAACCGTTTCCTACGCGCATCGTCACTTCGTCTTTCGCCAGCCTTCGTCTATTCCGCAGTTCCTGCTTCGAGTTGCAAATGTGAGCAACAGAACCGGTATCGAATACCCAGGCACTACTACGAGAGCCGGTTAAGTACACATCAATAACATGTATATCAAATATACCTGATTTTTCTTTGCCCGCCTTCTTATCTGCCAGATACTTGGGGCAATTGCGCTTCCAGTCACCCATACCCTTGCAATAGAAGCACTCTGTTTCAGGCTTAGGTCCAGCCTTGGGTTTCTTCGGCGGATTGGCAACAGGCTTGCCGCTCTTCTTCGAATTGCCCTTCTTGCCTTTGCCGTTTCTCTTGAAACTAGTGGTCTTGCTCACCATCAACACTTGATGCTCTTTACGGAGTTCAGACTCTGCGACTTTCAGCATCGCAAACAACTCGCCGGGAGACTTGTTCATCCCTTGCATGTTGTAGTTCAACACAAAGCCTTTATAGCTTGGCGGCAGTGATTGAAGGATTCTGTCACTGATAGCTTCTTGCGGGAGTTCAATCCCCAGTTCAGCTAGACGGTTTGAGTACCCAGACATTTTGAGCACATGTTCACTGACAGACGAGTTTTCCTCCATCTTGCAAGCATAGAATTTATCGGAGGTCTCATACCTCTCGATCCGGGCGTTCTTCTGAAAGATAAACTTCAACTCCTGGAACATCTCAAATGCTCCATGACGCTCAAAGCGACGTTGAAGTCCCGGTTCTAAGCCATACAAGACTGCACATTGAACTATTGAGTAGTCCTCCTTACGTGCTAACCAAGCGTTCTTAACATCCCGATCAGCCGTAGCGGGTGGTTCATCTCCTAGCGCAGCATTAAGGATATAATCCTTCTTTCCAGCTTATAAGATTAGCTTAAGATTACGAGCCCAGTCTACAAAGTTGCTTCCATCATCTTTCAACTTAGCTTTCTCTAGGAACGTATTCAGGATGACACTTGCGTGAGCCATGATCTACAACACAAATATATTCAAAGTGGACTTAGACTATGTTCAAGATAATTAGAGTTCAACTTAATCAAATTATATGCTAAACTCCCACTCAAAAAGTACATCTCTCTAGTCATTTGAGTGGTTCATGATCCACTTACACTATCCCAAGTCCGATCATCACGTGAGTTGAGTATAGTTTCAGTGGTAAGCATCCCTATGCTAATCATATCAACTATATGATTCATGATCGACCTTTCGGTCTCATGTGTTCCGAGGCCATGTCTGCACATGCTAGGCTCGTCAAGCTTAACCCGAGTGTTCCGCGTGCGCAACTGTTTTGCACCCGCTGTATGTGAACGTTGAGTCTATCACACCCGATCATCACGTGGTGTCTCGAAACGACGAACTGTAGCAACGGTGCACAGTCGGGGAGAACACAATTTCGTCTTGAAATTTTAGTGAGAGATCACTTCATAATGCTACCGTCGTTCTAAGCAAAATAAGGTGCAAAAAAAGGATTAACATCACATGCAATTCATAAGTGAGATGATATGGCCATCATCACGTGCTTCTTGATCTCCATCACCAAAGCACCGGCATGATCTTCTTGTCACCGGCGCCACACCATGATCATCCATCAACGTGTTGCCATCGGGGTTGTCGTGCTACTTATGCTATTACTACTAAAGCTACATCCTAGCAAAATAGTAAACGCATCTGCAAGCACAAACGTTAGTGTAAAGACAACCCTATGGCTCATGCCGGTTGTCGTACCATCGACATGCAAGTCGATATTTCTATTACAACATGATCATCTCATACATCCAATATATCACATCACATCGTTGGCCATATCACATCACAATCATACCCTGCAAAAACAAGTTAGACGTCCTCTAATTTTGTTGTTGCATGTTTTACGTGGTGACCAAGGGTATCTAGTAGGATCGCATCTTACTTACGCAAACACCACAACGGAGATATATGAGTTGCTATTTAACCTCATCCAAGGACCTCCTCGGTCAAATCCGATTCAACTAAAGTTGGAGAAACCGTCACTTGCCAGTCATCTTTGAGCAAAGGGGGTTACTCGTAACGATGAAACCAGTCTCTCGTAAGCGTACGAGTAATGTCGGTCCAAGCCGCTTCAATCCAACAATACCGCGGAATCAAGAAATACTAAGGAGGGCAGCAAAACGCACATCACCGCCCACAAAACCTTTTGTGTTCTACTCGAGAAGACATCTACGCATGAACCTAGCTCATGATGCCACTGTTGGGGAACGTCGCATGGGAAACAAAAATTTTCCTACGCGCACGAAGACCTATCATGGTGATGTCCATCTACGAGAGGGGATGAGTGATCTACGTACCCTTGTAGATCGTACAGCGAAAGCGTTAGAGAACGCGGTTGATGTAGTGGAACGTCCTCACGTCCCTCGATCCGCCCCGCGAACAATCCTGCGATCAGTCCCACGATCTAGTACCGAATGGACGGCACCTTCGCGTTCAGCACACGTACAGCTCGACGATAATCTCGGCCTTCTTGATCCAGCAAGAGAGACGGAGAGGTAGAAGAGTTCTCCGGCAGCGTGACGGCGCTCCGGAGGTTGGTGATGATCTTGTCTCAGCAGGGCTCCGCCCGAGCTCCGCAGAAACATGATCTAGAGGAAAAACTATGGAGGTATGTGGTCGGGCAGCAGTGAGAAAGTCGTCTCAAATCTGCCCTAAAAGCCCCATATATATAGGAGGAGGGAGGGGGACCTTGCCTTGGGGTCCAAGGGATCCCCAAGGGGTCGGCCGAGCCAGGGGGGAGGACTCTCCCCCCCCCCAAACTGAGTCTTACTTGGTTTGGTGGGAGGGAGTCCTTCCCCCTTCCCACTTCTTCCTTTTTTTACCAGTGTGGATCCTTTATAGCCACTTTATATGAGGATGGAATGGGCGAAATGGAAGTGGAAAGTGTGAAGGCAGAATCCTTTTTACGCATAAAATAACCAGATTTGCTACGTGTACGCATTTGGTGTGCATTATCGGGTGGATCTACCGGGATGGAGTGGGGTGGCAGGGAAGGCTGACTTGGCGCGCATGTAGTGGTGGAGGGAGCATGCATGGCCGTGCTGGACGTGCTTGGCGTGCAGGGAGCATGCATGGGCGTGCTGGACGTGCTTGGTGTGCAGGGAGCATGCATGGGCGGGCTTGCATGGGTGGGTCTGGGATTGGAGTTATGTACATGTGGGTGGTTGTTGGATGCATGCGTATTGGGAGTTGTGGGAGACCTTGAAGGTGTGTGCTGGGCGCTAGGCGTGGTGATGGGCGACTGGTTTGTGGAGGTCGACTCGTTGGACCTGTCATTCTGCAACAATGCGTTAAATTCGTCAAGCATAGCGTTGTACCAGTGTGGATCCTTTATAGCCACTTTATATGAGGATGGAATGGGCGAAATGGAAGTGGAAAGTGTGAAGGCAGAATCCTTTTTACGCATAAAAGAACCAGATTTGCTACGTGTACGCCTTTGGTGTGCATTATCGGGTGGATCTACCGGGATGGAGTGGGGTGGCAGGGGAGGCTGACCTTGCGCGCATGTAGTGGTGGAGGGAGCATGCATGGGCGTGCTGGAACATGCTTGGCGTGCAGGGAGCATGCATGGGCGTGCTGGAACATGCTTGGCGTGCAGGGAGCATGCATGGGCGTGCTGGAACATGCTTGGCGTGCAGGGAGCATGCATGGGCGTGCTTGCATGGGTGGGTCTGGGATTGGAGTTATGTACATGTGGGTGGTTGTTGGATGCATGCGTATTGGGAGTTGTGGGAGGCCTTGAAGGTGCGTGCTGGGCGCTAGGCGTGGTGATGGGCGACCGGTTTGTGGAGGTCGACTGGTTGGACCGGTACGAGGTGTGCGGCCGTGGATTGTTGATGTAGATAGGGGTGAACGGTGCGGCACGAGGTGGATCCGGTGCAGCTGGGTGTTCTGGAGGCTCGGTTGTTGCAGCAGCGTAAGGAAAAGATTTTTCGTCGAAGTTGACATGGCGTGAGATGATCACTTTGCGTGTGGCAAGGTCAAGGCACCGGTAGCCCTTATGCTTGAGCGGATAACCGAGGAAAATGCAGCGAGCGGAACGAGGCGCAAGTTTATTTGGCATGGTAGCATATGTATTTGGAAAACAAAGACAACCAAACACACGGAGGTGATCGTAGGAGGGATGAACGCCGAAAAGTAAGTAGTGGGGAGTGAGAAAGTTGATCGGACTAGAGGGGCGTCGGTTTAAGAGATGTGTGGCAATGTGGAGGGCCTCAACCCAAAATTGGGGTGGCAAGTTGGCATGGAGGAGTAAGGTGCGCACAATGTCATTTGTGGAGCGAATGAGACGTTCTGCCTTGCCATTTTGTGGAGAGGTATGAGGGCAAGAGAGACGAAATACAATGCCATTGGCGGAGAAAAATTCACGGAGAGAGTGATTTATGAACTCGCCACCATTGTCACTTTGCATGCACTTAATGATCGTGTTGAATTGGGTGTGAACATACGTGAAAAACCGTTCGAGAACCGTGGAGGTGTCGGATTTTAGGCGAAGAGGGAAGGACCACGAGTAGTGAGAGTAATCATCCAACACAATCAAATAATATTCGTAACCGGAAAACTTGCATGAGGGGAAGTCCACAAATCACAATGAATGAGCTGAAAAGGTGAGGTGGTAAAAGTATTGGAAGAGGAAAATGGGTGTCGTGTGTGACGACCTAATTGGCAGGCATTACATGAAGAGACGTGTCGTTTATTACAATAGCGAATAAAATCCTTAGAAAGGTGAGAGAGAGTGCCGGGCCCAGGGTGGCCGAGCCGTTGGTGTCATAAGTCCGTATCCACGGTGATGGAGAAGGCTGCTGGGGTAGATGAAGGAGTGCCGGTGAACGGATAAAGATCGCCCGTGCTAGTGGAGATCATGAGGATTTTCCGAGTGACTAGGTCCTTCACAACAAAACCAAATGGTGAGAATTCAACAGTGACCCAATTATCAGTAGTGAATTTACGTACGGAAATTAGGCTAGTAATGATAGAGGGAGAGACAAGCACGTCATTAAGTGAAAAATTATGGGGTGATAGAGATGTGGATGTTGGGGAACGTCGCATGGGAAACAAAAATTTTCCTACGCGCACGAAGACCTATCATGGTGATGTCCATCTACGAGAGGGGATGAGTGATCTACGTACCCTTGTAGATCGTACAGCAGAAGCGTTAGAGAACGCGGTTGATGTAGTGGAACGTCCTCACGTCCCTCGATCCGCCCCGCGAACAATCCTGCGATCAGTCCCACGATCTAGTACCGAATGGACGGCACCTCCGCGTTCAGCACACGTACAGCTCGACGATGATCTCGGCCTTCTTGATCCAGCAAGAGAGACGGAGAGGTAGAAGAGTTCTCCGGCAGCGTGACGGCGCTCCGGAGGTTGGTGATGATCTTGTCTCAGCAGGGCTCCGCCCGAGCTCCGCAGAAACACGATCTAGAGGAAAAACTATGGAGGTATGTGGTCGGGCAGCCGTGAGAAAGTCGTCTCGAATCTGCCCTAAAAGCCCCATATATATAGGAGGAGGGAGGGGGACCTTGCCTTGGGGTCCAAGGGATCCCCAAGGGGTCGGCCGAGCCAGGGGGGAGGACTCTCCTCCCCCCCCAAACCGAGTCCTACTTGGTTTGGTGGGAGGGAGTCCTTCCCCCTTCCCACTTCTTCCTTTTTTTTTCTTTCCTTTGATTTTTTCTCTCTTGGCGCATAGGGGATTGGTGGGCTGTCCCACCAGCCCACTAAGGGCTGGTGTGACCCCCCCAAATGCCTATGGGCTTCCCCGGAGTGGGTTGCCCCCCTCCGGTGAACTCCCGGAACCCATTCGTCATTCCCGGTACATTCCCGGTAACTCCGAAAACCTTCCGGTAATCAAATGAGGTCATCCTATATATCAATCTTCGTTTCCGGACTATTCCGGAAACCCTCGTGACGTCCGTGATCTCATCCGGGACTCCGAACAACATTTGGTAACCAACCATATAACTCAAATACGCATAAAACAACGTCGAACCTTAAGTGTGCAGACCCTGCGGGTTCGAGAACTATGTAGACATGACCCGAGAGACTCCTCGGTCAATATCCAACAGCGGGACCTGGATGCCCATATTGGATCCTACATATTCTACGAAGATCTTATCGTTTGAACCTCAGTGCCAAGGATTCGTATAATCCCGTATGTCATTCCCTTTGTCCTTCGGTATGTTACTTGCCCGAGATTCGATCGTCAGTATCCGTATACCTATTTCAACCTCGTTTACCGGCAAGTCTCTTTACTCGTTCCGTAATACAAGATCCCGCAACTTACACTAAGTTACATTGCTTGCAAGGCTTGTGTGTGATGTTGTATTACCGAGTGGGCCCCGAGATACCTCTCCGTCACACGGAGTGACAAATCCCAGTCTTGATCCATACTAACTCAACTAACACCTTCGGAGATACCTGTAGAGCATCTTTATAGTCACCCAGTTACGTTGCGACGTTTGATACACACAAAGCATTCCTCCGGTGTCAGTGAGTTATATGATCTCATGGTCATAGGAATAAATACTTGACACGCAGAAAACAGTAGCAACAAAATGACACGATCAACATGCTACGTCTATTAGTTTGGGTCTAGTCCATCACGTGATTCTCCCAATGACGTGATCCAGTTATCAAGCAACAACACCTTGTTCATAATCAGAAGACACTGACTATCATCGATCAACTGGCTAGCCAACTAGAGGCATGCTAGGGACGGTGTTTTGTCTATGTATCCACACATGTAAATGAGTCTTCATTCAATACAATTATAGCATGGATAATAAACTATTATCTTGATACATGAATTATAATAATAACTATACATTTATTATTGCCTCTAGGGCATAATTCCAACAGTGGATCCAGTGGCTGTTATAGGAAGCTTAACACCGTTACCTACGGTAATGCCAGAGGAATTTAACGACTAAGGAGAGAGACAGATGGTGAGGTTACCCGGATTGCTAGTGACATGAGAGGTCGCACCCGAGTCCAGGTACCACTCGGTGCCGCTGTTGGGATGTTGTGTCGCGATGTTGCTGTAGGCAGCGTTGAACATGGCCTGGTGATCCCACGAAGGAGTGACGGGCAGGGGCGGCGCATGAGCGTACATGGGCGGGGAAGAGGAAGAGTGCAGCACCGGGAATGCATGTGTCATGCCACCAGGTCGTGGACCGAGCACCTCGGCAGCGTTGGGTGGCACCCAGGATGGGCGGGACGACGCCACCCCGTAGGGGGCGAAGTAGCCAATCCAAGGGGCTTGCTGTTGGCCGCGTCCATCATCGCCACGGCCGCGCCCACGACCGCGGCCTCGAGAGTTGTTGTAGCCGCCGCGACCGCCACCCTGCTGGCCACCGCCGCGTCCGCCGCCACCGCGTCCGCCCTGTTGGAAGCCACGGTCGCCAGCATAGCCGCCCTGGTGAGAGCGGTCGGGACGGTCACCGCCAGAGCCGCCACCCTGCTGGGCGCAGTCACCGCGAAGATCACCCCCAGTGGAGCTGCTGTCGTGCGCAAGCAGGACGGCGTGGCGCTTCTCCTCGCGTCGGGTCTTGAGATCTTTCTCCTTGAGGTCGAGGCGGGAGAGGGCCACATCAAAGGATGGGAGAGGCACGAGGTCACCGAGGACAGTGCCGATGGTCTCAAAGTCCTGATGGAGGCCTTGGAGCATCTGGATGGTGAGGTCTTTTGTCACGTTCAAGATGCGACCCTATCCTCAATTTGGCACGAAGGCCTCGTCAGGGATAGAAGCGCATCTCGTCGTGTCGCAAGAATGGATATCGTTACAAGTACATGTACTGAAAAGAAGAGATATATAATAGAATTGGCTTACACCCGCCACAAGCTACATCAGAGTCACATCAGTACATTACATAAACATCAAGAGTAAGAGCAGGGTCCGACTACGGACGAAAACAAACGAGAAACAAAGAACGACGTCCATCCTTGCTATCCCAGGCTGCCGGCCTGGAACCCATCCTAGATCGATGAAGAAGAAGAAGAAGAAGCAACTCCAAATGAACAATCAACGCGCTCGCGTCAAGTAACCTTTACCTGTACCTGCAACTGGTGTTGTAGTAATCTGTGAGCCACAAGGGACTCAGCAATCTCATTTCCAAAGGTATCAAAACTAGCAAAGCTTAATGGGTGAGGCATGGTTAAGTGGTGAGGTTGCAGCAGCGGCTAAGCATATATTTAGTGGCTAACTTACGAGTACAAGAAATAAGAGGGGGAAGATCTACGCATAACGGACGTGACTACTGATGATCAAATGAATGATCCTGAACACCTACCTACGTCAGACATAACCCCACCGTGTCCTCGATCGGAGAAGGAACTCACGAAAGAGACAGTCGCGGTTACGCACACAGTTGGCATGTTTTAATTAAGTTACTTCAAGTTATCTAGAATCAGTGTTAAACAAAGTTTCCACGTTGCCACATAACCGCGGGCACGGCTTTCCGAAAGATTTAACCCTGCACGGGTGCTCCAACTAGTCCATCACAAATTACCACAAGCCGCATAGAAATCCTCGATCACGACACTCGCGATCTCCTTCGGATTCCTTAGTGGAAAACCTCAACTCTGAGATTACCCAAAGCATCACCGGAATCCCGATGCACAAGATATCTCGTCAAAGGTAAAACTAATCCAGCAAGGCCGCCCGGCGTGTCGACGATCCCGATAGGAGCCGCGTATCTCGTTCTCAGGACACGACGGATAAGCTACGCGTACGAGTGCCAAACCTCGAGTTTCCTCGCGGTGGCCCCGCACAGTGCTCTGTTTTGGACCACCACCATCAGCACTGGCCCTCCCTGTATTATGTAGAATTACTCCTCGGGAAGCGCTAACTCCCTATGCATTTCAATTTAACAGAATTATTATGTTGGGCAAATGTAGTACCAATGTTTGGCCTTGTCAGACCAGCTTTAATCTAAAACGAATTATCAAGGAGGTCCCCATAACAACCCCGATCGTGTTAGGAGCACTCGATATGGAACATAACACCGGTAGCCGAAACTAAGGGGGCAAAGGTGGAACAAAACACCAGGCTAGAAAGGCCGAGCCTTCCACCTTTTACCAAGTATATAGGTGCATTAAAATAGATAGCATTTAATATGGTGATATGACAAGGAACCCATGTTTTCACATGGAAGCAACTGCACCTGCAACTAACAACGCTAACAACATGGTTAAGCAAGCAGTAACATAGCCAATCAATGGTTTGCTAGGTTGAACAAGGTTGAGGGTTTTCCTGGCATTGTTGAGAGGCTCTTATTTAACAGGTGGTTGGCAACGAGACATAATCGATAGAAGCGATAAAGCTAGCATGGCAATGATAGTAATGGTATCTGGGGAAATGGTCATCTTGCCTGAGATCCCGCTTGGAAGAAGAATGCCTCCGTGAAGCAGACGAACCGACGTAGTCGAACGGGTCCTCACAATCCGGCACGCTGCGGAACTCTATCGAGACGAAGCAAACCGGAAACACAAATCAACACACGGAATTCACCACACGGTGCACAACACAAATGATGCATGAGCAGTTGAATACATGCAAGTCACGGCATGGCAAATCACACAAACAAACACTACACCTTAAGTGAAGTTCAATATGCAACGAGTTGCATATTGACGAAACTCCACGTTTATTTATTTAGTTCTATCCCGATTAGATACACAACAATATTAAATTTGGTTAAACATGGCAAGAGGTGAAGCGCAATTAATCTACCTAACTAGGCATTTTAAATGAGGTCGGAAATGTCATATAGCACCTCCGAGACGACCTCACATGTTAATTTACAATTCTGTCCAGATCTGAACTAACACATTTAATTGGTTGTTAAACAGCAAAACAAATAGGTTCACGTGATTCTACGCGTCGTTACAACCAATTTACACATAGAGATCATCTCCAACGGAGCTACGGATCAAAAGTTACAAGCACCGCAAGATATGATGGCATGAATGCAATATGTGTGCAACGACGGTCACGAGCACTTCAAAACATACAACCAGCAAGAGAAAATGAAACTACACGAGATTCTAAGCAAGTTTCATGTAGGACACGATCAAAACGGAGCTACGGATCAACAACTACGAGCAAAACAAGAAATCACTACAATCTGCCAAAATCAGCCACATAGCACTTTCTACGCCCCACAACTACGAGCTACACAACTCCAATTTAATCAACCCAGGCATGACACGAAAGAGGGCAAGAAGCACTACAACAAACAACTAACAACAACTAGCACGGCAGCAAGGAACACTAGGAAAAGAAGTCACAGAATGGCTTCCCACACACTATTTCAGACTTGGTGAAAATAGCAGTTTTTGAAGCTGCAGTTTTCGATCTGGAGTCATATTTACAGCAGCAAAATCATAATCTACAGGTCTCCAAATGGCATGAAAATTCACAGCATGCTAGAGAAACACAAGGACTACAACTTACTCCATTGGACCAACCTCAAAAAAGATACAGATCACAAGATACAAGCAAGACAAGACAGCAACAACAATATAACAGATTCCAGACTTAGAAATATTTCAGCACCTCCAAATCAGCACTATTTCTAGCAACTTGAGAGCAAGCAAACCACTCCTAAACATGCATTTCTATTGCAGCCAAAAATATCAGGGGCTAGACTAAACACCAAAGAACAACTCCCTAGTTGACAACTTAATCAAACGAAGCACGGAATAAATCCTACGAAATAGACAAGAGGGCAACATGACAAAATATCGCGCCAACTAACTTGCTCAAAATCTAAAACTAATTGCACAGGATTTTTCTACCCCGAAAACATATAAAATATGTGGGGTTGCAACACAAAAATAATGCCACACGTAAATGCAAGAGAACGTCCTAAACACGGAAAATAATCTAGCGGCAAATCCCTACATGTAAAAATACCATCGGCTACTCTAAAATACATGGAAAATGGGTCCCTAGAGCATGAACATTTTATTTATGACATACGAGCAACCTGGACACGCGCGAAAAATAGCTACGGCAATAAACCTATCGAGACAGTACGTCGTACGTACCTCAGGAGGGCGCTTGAAGGAGGAGCCGAGGCAGCGCAGGAGCCCATCCGCCATGGCCATGGCCACCGGCGTGCGGACCTTCAATTAGTACGTGGAGTTTGTGCTATAAGAGCATCTCCAACAGCCGCGCTTTGCGTCGCGCGCAAAAAACTTGTTTGCCACGCGCGCTTCGGCTGGTTTAGCGCGACCGTCAGCGCTGGCTCCAACAGCCGCGCTAAAATGCAGCGCGCGCGCGCCGCTCCAGCAGCGTGCAAAAAATGCAGCCCGCGCGACTCGCCGGGCATTTCACATATATGGCATTTTGGACACAAAATGAGTTTGAAACATTCATCAAAATGCAATGAACAAGTGAAATTTGACATAAACAAGTTGATAAATAAAAGTTCATGCCCACAAGTTCATCCAACCAAGTTCAAAATGCAAACTAAAGTTCAAGACACAAATGAAAGACACATCAATCCTCTTCCTCGTCTTCGTCCTCATCTTCCGAAGACGATTCTTCCGCCTCCGAAGATGAATCTTCCTCCCTCACCTCGTCATGCACCGCATCACGTGAAGCTCCGACAGTGTTGGCAAGATGTTCAACGGCATCTTCATGGGAATGTGTGTGAGGAGGCACATCGAAAGACATTTCGCCCATGGCGGCCGGAGGTGCACCCATGCCTCCCATGATTTGAGACCAATGCGAATTGTTGGAGCCAACACCCATAGTTGACATGTATGCATCATCGTTGAGACTATAAAGTTTTTTAAACAATGCAAATAAGCTATCTATATGATGCATTGAAAAAATAACAAGAAAATAAAAGTTGGAAAAAATTTCTACCTTGGGGGCATTTCGTCAAACATGTGGTGCGCGTCGGCGGCCGGCTCAACGAGTGAGCTCACCGGCGCTTCGGTAGCCGCCGCGCCCGTCAAACGCCCTGCAAGCTTCTTTCCCCTCGCCTTCGAGCTGCCGGAGCCGTCCGCCGCCTTGTTCTTCTTCGCGGATGTCTTGCCCTTCTTCGGCCGCACCGCATTGGGGAGCTTCGAGGGGGCGGCGGCAGCACGGGACGGCGCCGGCGTGACGCCACCCGTCGCCGTGGTCATCCGCGGCGGCAAGAAGAGGCTGCGCGCGAGGCCGATGCTCGGCGGAGCTCCGGCGGTGGCGAGGCCACCGCTCCCCACGCTAGAGTTTCCGGCGGCGGCGGAGGGGGAGGGGTCGCAGCTGTACAGTGGGGTGAGCGGGGTGCCGGCGCGCGCGAGGCGTAGGAGGCGGAGAGGAGAGAGTGCGGCGCGAGCGCTCGAGTGTGGCGCGCACGGAAGCGGGCGCCCCAAATACACCGGGCGAGATAGCGAATCCGACCGCACACACAACTCCTTATAGCGCGCGAGCGGTTATTGCGCACCCGCTGGAGCCACCCGCTGGGTTGCGCGCATGCTAAAATGACCTAAGTTTCGGCGCGACGTTTATTTAGCACGGCTGTTGGAGATGCTCTAATGGATTGCGGTGATCGATTACGCACCTTCAATTACACACGTACGTCGTGTTGTAATATAATGGGGGCTGTGGTGATCGATTACAAGGTTCGTGTTGTAATATAATGGGGGCTGTGGTGATCGATTACAAGGTTCAATTAGTATTGACTGGCTATCTCCACCGGGAATTGGTTTCAGAAAAGGGGCAGTGCTGGCCGCCGGTCAGCCGGCCCAAATTTGGCAACCCTCAATTAGCCATCAGATTTCCCTAATTAAGCCCTCTATTAACCGTCAGATTTCCCTCAAAACAAACTGTCCGATCTTATCCTCATCAAGTCCACTAGAAGTTCCTCTCCTCTCGTGTCTCACCCTGGGCGTTTGGCTATCCTAACCCGCTATCCGAATCCGAACCGAACCCAATAACCCGAATTGTCGGGTTAGGATTCGTTCTCAATTCCTAGCTATTCGGTTTTTGGGTTAGGGTTCAGGTTCTAGTCTGAAAAACCCGAAATATTCATATTATCCGAATTATTTATTCTAGACAAATTTCCCTACACTAGTAGAAAACGGACCTTTCGTCCGCAGCTTTAGTCCAGGTCGTATTTGGAACCAGGACTAATGTTAGCATTAGTCCCGGTTCCAACGGCTAGGAGCTGACGGGGACAGGGCAACCTCTAGTCCCGATTCAATTGGTACTTCTAGTCTCGGTTGGTGCCATCAATCGGGACTAAAGGGGTTGTGACAGGGTTGCGTCAGGCTGGGCCCCTACGAGCCCCTTTAGTCCTGGTTGGTAGTACCAACCGGGACTAGAGGTGAACATTTAGTCCTGGTTTGTATAAAATATTTTCAATAGTACCAACTGGGACTAGAGTCGGTGGATGATGTATTGTATTTGATGTGATATGCTACTGAAATAAAATATATATTTTATTTGTAATCTTTTATACTGTTATACTTATTTTTAATGGGCCTATCCTGAGATATGCGTGTTTCTAGCAAAAAATGCTTCTACCCAAACAAATCAGACATTTTCAATAGTAAAATAGGTATTGGGTCAAGCCCATGTAGGCTAGATTGGTGAACAGGGATCTAAAATTTATGATGATTCCATTTGGTCACTAGCAATGCCACGTCAGCTTGGCCAAGTTAGATCCTACGTGGCTCACACAAATGGATAATGAACAAACCAAAATTTTGGTCGATAGAGACCTATGACCAAAATTTTAGAAAGGCCAAGTTTGTTCATTCTTGACGGCCAACTGTTGACGTTGTAAATTTGCTCAAAAAAAGTCAATAAATGGCAACAATGACGAATCAATGACCAATATAGGGAGTCATAATTGACCTTATTTCTTGTAGTGTGTGTTTTATTTTTGTATATTTGCTTGATGAGGTGTCATACTTGCATGTTGAGAAAAATAGGTTAGTGGGTGCTAGCTAAATTCAAATGAGATGATTGATGTACAAATGATAACTAGAAAGTAAAACATAAAACGATAATAAAAATTTCTCATAGGAATTTGTTTTGACATCGACAATGCTCGGCCCGCATACTTGTCGTCGAATGGTCGGCGAGAGCCTGCTTGATAGGCGCCATGTCCGGGACTAGGCTCCGTCGGGCTGGCACTGGGAGGTGCTACCTTCCGGGGCGCGCACCGTGGTGAGGAACCCGGGTCTCATCGTGGACCTAGAGCTTCTTTGGTGGTGGTCGCGTGGGCCACTATCGGTGCGGAGGGATCCGCATGGGTTTAGTTCGCTAAATAGGCCACGGGGAAACACTCAGCCCTCGGATATGCAGGTTGAAGCCGAGACTGGCCCGCTTGAAGTTTGGAGATCGGATGTATCATGTTAAAGCACGATCGAAGCACATATTAATTTTAAGAACTATTTTCCAATTGGCACCAAGAAAGTTGATTTAGTTCGAACGGAAAGTTTTTGCTAAAGTTTTTCGGTATTGCGGAGCTTATGGCGCCTTTAACCTATTTTTATGTTTTCCTTTCAGGAGGCGGGACACCCTCTTGTTCCAGGTGTTCTGTGTGGTGGGTCTGTTCGAAAAATATTTTCGGGCCCGTACTTCGACGTCTTCCGTGTCGAGCTGCACCTCGATGTTGTCAAAACAAACTCAATGGATGAAATACTTCCCAGGTAGATACGACCCTATGGTCGGCCATGTTGCCCAACCCAAGTCTCGGGGACTACTAGTTATACAGCTCGTCGGAGAATAAATTATATCAACCGGAAAAATCCACAAAAAGCAGCCCCCGGTCAAGGTGGTGTATCACCTCAGAAGCAGACTGGCATAAAGCTCGGATGTGAGTGGCTAACTCCATAGAGGACGTTTCCGGTATTAAGCACGGTTGAACTCCTTTAAATTTTTAAATACCGAGGTAATCTATGACACCTCGGATGCCGACCATCATCGGAGCTCGGCTGCAAAAAAGACACCTCGGATGCATTCCGGCATTGGAGCTCGAATGCAAGGAGACACCTCGGATGCAGTTCATCATTGGAGCTTGGTTGCAATGAGACACCTCGGATGCAGTTCGGCGTTGGATCTTAGATGCAAGGGGACACCACCGCATGGGAAAAACTTTGAACCCGAGGTGTTGCATAAAAAATAACACGACATTGATAAAGACGGAGAACTTAAAGGGGCTCTGTCGGTGTCAAAATCGGCAGATCTCGGGTAGGGGATACCGAACTATGGACCCTGGATCGATGGGTTGCACGAGAAGGGGGAGACAATATTTACCCAGGTTCGGGCCCTCTTGATGAGGTAAAGCCCTGTACCCTGCTCGATTATATTAATGTGGATGATGGTTACAGAGTTGATCTACCTCGAAATCGTATAAGCGAACCCCTAGTTGATTCAACCTGTCCACGCGGATGAGAACCTCTGGTTTATATAGATACCAGAGTCCCTAGGGTTTACATGCCACCGACCATAGCCAGGGATAGATGAGCCGACCTAATCCTTCTAAACTTGGAGTACACATCAGTCTTTGGAATATTCCTTCATGAGTACGAGGTCGTCAATAACACAGCCCACCGAGTCGGCCCACAAGAGACGAGCCGACTTTCCGAGGACCCCTTAATCCCGAACTCCCTCGGGCTCCTCGGATACCCGATGTGTGAACTTTTCGGATTCACCTCGGCGATCCTCAAGATCAAAGATGGGAAGATTTTTTGAACCAGTTTTTAAGACCGACGACCGAAGACAAAGAACTATTCGGAAGAACCGAGGAGCATCCCCAACTTGAAGACCGGTTTAGGGGACTACTGACGGTGTCCTGGACTAGGAGGTACTCACCACGTCGTCCCCCGACAAGTGGGCCGGGCCGAGGACCCTCATGGCGGTGCACTAATGGGCCACTTCAGATAGCCCATGACATATACGAGGAAGATTCCACAAGACTTGGTGATGAAAACAGGGACTCCTCTCCACCGACGTAGCCAACTAGACTCATGTTATCCTAGGCCTTCGGTGTATTATATAAGCCGAGGTCATGTTAGTCAATAGATAATTATCAAACATCGACGGAACCACCATCTAGGGTTTAGTTCATGTGATCTCGTGGTAGATCAACTCTGTAATTGCCATATACACACATCAATATAATCAAGCAGGACATAGGGTTTTACCTCCTCGAGAGGGTCCGAACCTGGGTAAAAATGTCACTCTATTCATCATGTTCCCCATTGATCCAAGATCCACAGCTCGAGACCCCCTACCCTACATCCATCGGTTTTGACACCGACACTCCTCCCAAGCTCCAGTGGTGACACACGCAGGCAGTGGACGGTGTGACAGGGCTTCCATGGTGGCACTGCGGTTGTGGATGCTCGCCGGATCTGGGTGGTCAGACGTAAAGCTTTAAAGGCAATCTGAACGATGCACGTATTGTCGGTTGGATGCTCATGGGACAGATCCAGGTGAAAACCTAGTCTCCGTCCGGTGGCCGGAGCCAGGGATGGTGATGCTCATGTGGGCCTGCCCATATCCCGAAACAATAAATCGTTCGATGTGTGCATTTCTACCGGAAGCACTCTGTGTCACGCTCAACTAGGTAGGAAATGATGTCTCGCAATAAGAATAATGCTAGACCTACAAAGACTTACAAAGGTTTACTTAACCTTCCAAAAAAAATTATTCTCTCCGTCCTGATTTTCAGTGGGGGTGGGGCCCCTCATCCCCCAATTATCAATCAGAATCCTACACATCAGTTTGTACGTAAAATCTTTAAGTAAGTCTTTGTACAGCAATGCTACACGTACATAAGTTTACATAGGTTTTACAAATAGGTGGATTTTGATTGAAGATTAAGGGAAATGAAGGCCCCACCTCCCTTGAAAATAAGGGAGGAATGGTTAGTTAGAAAAAAAAAATCCTAGTCAACGTGTAACCTTATGTAACTTTTTATATGTCTAGCATTTTTGGTCTTTGTAGATGTAGCATTACTCGGCAATAAGTTGGGGGAGTCACACGTAGGTTTTAGACCGTTGGGCCGTGCCGTACTGTGTTCCTCCGTTCCACTTTTTCATTCGTTTCAAGTTGATCCCCTTCTTTTTCATTCGTTTCTTGTTCCTCAAGTTGATACCCTTCTCCCCCAGTCCCAAACCCGTTGCCCTCCAACGGCCCCTACTCCGCTCCGTCAGATCCGCCACGACGTCGCCCCCTCCTTCTCCGGCCGGCATGCTCCTATCCAAATCCAATCAATTCGAGACCTAAACCAGGTCCCGTCAGATGCAGTCCTAACCTTGTACGAATCATAGCCTTCCACTCTCCACACAATATCGAAACGAAGGGCACCTACACCTGATCTACGACACTCCCATGGCGGCACGGCTGCTGCTCCGCTCCCTCAGGCGGGGATCCTCGTCTCCGGCCACCCACCTCGCCAGAGGCCTCCTCCACCGCTCGCCATCACCGTCACCGGTACTGTTTCTCTCCTTTTCAGATTTCTCTATGCTGTTTTTGCAACGGTTACGTGAACGTGGTAGCTTTTGTAAATTAGTCATTTAACTTTCGAGCTAGCTCTTTCACTTCTTCAATTTAATTTGTTGCTGTGCCGCTTGGTTTAATCGATCTGGACGTGAATTTTACACACGCTCCATATATAGGGCGTGCTGCGGAGATGGTTCTTCCAAGGATCGCAATCAGCGCAGTCTAAACCGCCCCGCCGCCTCCGTCTCGGGGCGGTAGCCAATGCGGTCTCTGCATCCTTTGTCTGCGCTTCTGCTGCCCCCTTTTTCAACCAGAAATCGCTGGCCACGCTCCATGGAAGCAACATGGAGAAGAGGCAGTGGACTGATGATATTATCGCTGCTAATCTCCTGTGAGTCTCTCACAATGCTGAACTTAATTAAGCACCATGCATGCAACATCTCATCCCTTCTACTGTATTTAGCTTATTGCTGTGTTTCTTTGACTTCTTTTTTATTTTTCACGTGCTTGGTTGGATTGAAGGGTTTATGTGGCAGATATAGCGTTGAAAAGAAAGCTTACCATGTGGGGCGCTAAGGTTTGTTCTTCCGCTGGTCTAGAATTCTTTTCCAGTGTGTGTGTATATGTTTTGTCGAAGTATTGTCCATCTAATTAATGCTTCCTGAATGCAACAATTATTTGGCACGAAGGTGAACAGCCTAATCAGCAAAGGGCAAATCTGGCGCCTGGCCACACCAGCTCTTCTTCATGGACCGCTTTATCACATTACTGTACACACGGTTCTCTTGTTTTTGTTAATAATACAATTATTCTAGACAGAATGGCAACTGCGATAACTTCTGATTATTCGTCGTGATGATACAGTTAAATACTCTCTCTTTGGCTAGCATTGGGCCTAAGGTGGAAGAGGTTGTTGGCCCTAGAAGATTTCTAGCCATTTATTTCACTTCGGCAATATCAGGTACTACATGTTTCATTGTCTTTCACCTGTTTTTTTTATATATAACCCATAATATTTTGGACCTTACCATGTCATCCCTAGCTGTTTTTGTATTCATTATTTCTTGAAATTGTACCAGGTTCACTAATGAGTTACTGGTTTAGCTCCGCGCATGGTATTGGTGCATCCGGTGCTATTTGTGGGCTGGTATGTCCATCAGTCCATTTATTGTCTCATACAGTGTGGAAATATTTCTGTTCACCACAATAAGTACAAAAATCATGTGTTCTTGACCCTGTATTGCTTCATAATTCAGAACACGACATTATCATGAACTAGCCACGCTCCTTACTACCTTGGTATTTTTGCTTTGTTTTATGTATTCTTAAACCACCCCCTTTGTAGATGTTAATCATGTTGCTCATGTAGGATTAGGAAAGAAAGCCAAACCGAGTCCTAGTAGTATTAGGATTCCTAGTCCTAGTCTATTTCCATAGTCCCTTGTGGACGTGTATAAAAGACACCCTAGGGATGTTGATTGTAACACCAGAGAAAAAAGAGCAAAGCAATAAAACAAGGCACGTCAAGAGCCTTTGGCTATAAATCGATTTGGTGCAAAGTTTCTTGTTCTGCTACCTAGAGTTGATCGAAATCAACTAGAGTAGCTCCGGCAAGACGCGTATTATACGCTGTGTGGCTACGGTCGATCCATCAACCTGGGTGGCTGCTTGCTTGCTTGTTTGCATAGCCAGCTTTGTGCGCGTGTGTAGCTCCCGGGTGATTTGATCCAGCGATTCGAAGCCAACATTTGGTATCTAGAGCCTCGACGATCTACGATCTACGATGACGGACAGCGACGCTGAGTCGGTCAAGTCCGACAGCGGCGGTGCCAAGGCGAACAAGAACGGCGACAAGGTGAAGAAGGGCGTCAAGTCAGCAACCAATGGTGGAGGAACGAGCGGCCCTAACGTCCAGGCGCATCGCAACATCCCCATCCAGTACCCGATGCTCACCGACGCCAACTACGGCGTGTGGGCGGTGAAGATGAAGATTATTCTTCGATCCCTTCGAGTGTGGGAGGCCATCACGGACGACGACGTCGACGAGGAGCGCGACGAAGGTGCCATGGCCGCCATAGCCCAGTCTGTGCCGGATTCCGTGCTGATGACACTGGCGGAGTTTGAGACGGCAAGAGAGGCGTGGAACGCACTCAAGGAGATGAGGATCGGAGAAGATCGCGTCACCAAGGCTCGGGCACAAGTGTTGAAGCGCCAATTTCACAAGTTGCAGATGGAGGAAACTGAATCGGTGAATGACTACGCCATGCGTCTTACTACTTTGGTGGGAGAGATCCGCGCGCTTGGTGCAAAGCTCGATGAGACCGAGATCGTGGAGAAATTTTTCAGTTCTGTCACTGATAAATTCACGTACATCATCGGCATGCTCGAGCAGCTTTACGACATCGACGACATGACCATAACGGAGGCGATCGGACGATTGCGGACATGGGAAGAGAATGCTCGTGGCTGTCGGAAAGGCAAAGGAGGAGGTAGTGACCAACTCATGTACTCGCGCACAGACTGGGAGGCCCCAAGTAGCAAAGGAAGGCGTGACGGTGGCGAAGGCTCAAGCAACACGAAGGGCGATGGACAAACCGGAAAAGGCAAAGGAAAAGGCAAACCACAAGGTCGTGGTAAGGCGGGCCAATCTAAAGAGCAGAACCACGGAACTTGGACTTGTCCGAGGTCAAGTGCTATAACTGCAATAAGATGGGTCACTTTGCGAAGGATTGTCCAAAGCCTAACAAGCGGGAGATCAAGGCAAATTTGGCAAAGCAGGAAGACGAAGGTCCAGGTCTTCTGATGGCCGAAGTTTGTGATCTCGCTGAAACGGTGGTTGTAAAACCAAGCCGGAAGGTGCTACTTCATGAGGAAAAAGTGACACCAAAGTTATCCGGTGATCAGAACGTGTCGTGGTATCTCGACACGGGTGCCAGTAACCACATGACGGGGTGCAAGGAGAAATTCCTCGAGCTGGAATACGATGTTGAAGGCTCGGTCAAGTTCGGTGATGGTTCAGCTGTGGAGATTTGCGGGCAAGGATCTGTCCTCTTTGAGGGTCTCACAGGCGAACATCGCATACTCACCGGAGTGTACTACATCCCACGGCTGCGCAACAACATCATCTCTATTGGGAAGCTTGACGAGAATGGATGCAAGGTGAATATAGAGAGCGGAGTGATGACGATCTTCGACAACCTCCGAAACGTGCTAGCTCGTGTTAATCGCACACGGAATAGGCTCTATATCCTCAACCTTGATCAATCTCAACCGGAGTGTTGGCTTGCCAAGAGTGATGATGATTCGTGGTTATGGCATGCTAGATTTGGACACGTTAACTTCTATGCCTTGAAGAAGATGTCAAAGATGCAGATGGTATCCGGGATGCCAGTTATCGACCATGTTGATCGAGTATGTGACGGGTGCTTGGTTGGAAAACAGCACCGCAGGCCATTCCCTGCTCAGTCTACCTATCGTGCAAGTGATGCACTCGAGCTGCTCCATGGTGATCTATGTGGCCCTATCACCCCGGCAACTCACGCTGGAAAGAAGTATTTCTTCCTTGTGGTAGACGACTACTCGAGATATATGTGGGTCATTCTCCTACGATCTAAAGATGAGGCGTTTGAAGCGTTCAAGAAATTGAAGGCTGCAACAGAGATGGAACACAAGCTGAAGGTTCGCGCTCTACGGACAGATCGCGGCGGAGAGTTTACGTCGAATGAGTTCAACGACTACTGCGAGAAGATTGGCATAAAGAGGTTCCTCGCGGCACCTTACACGCCGCAGCAGAATGGGGTCGTTGAAAGGCGCAACCGAACCGTCGTTGACATGGCAAGGAGTTTACTCAAGAGCAAGAACCTGCCAGGGACCTTTTGGGGAGAAGCTGTCTCGACGGCGGTCTATCTTCTCAACCGGGCTCCAACGAAGGCGGTGATCGGCAAGACTCCGTATGAAGCAATTTACGGACGTAAGCCGAATGTGTCTCATCTACGGACATTCGGGTGCGTGGCACATGTGAAGACGGCGGAGCCGCACCTCTCAAAGCTTGCCGATCGTAGCACCAAGATGGTGTTCATCGGATACGAGAGCAGTTCTGGCACCAAGGCATACCGTTTCTACGATCCACAAACCAAGCGTCTACGGATTTCACGCGACGTCGTGTTTGAAGAAAACCAAGCGTGGAATTGGAGCGCCGCAGCCGACGATGCTCGAAACAGTAACATATTTGCAGTTGAATTTCCAACTGATGATGATGCAGGGGAGGATGTCCAGGTGATTGGCAAGACGCCCAACCAAGGTGACCACAACAGTAGTGATCATCATGGTGCCGACACCGACGACGACGCGCATAGGTCGCAAGGAGATAGCGACAACGCCGCGCACGACACAGGCGGAGATCTCGACGACAACATCAACAACGAGGCGCATTAGTGACGACGACAATCAAGATGATGGTCACGGTCACGACGACTACGCCGACGACACGGATGTCGATGACACATCAAGGTCTCAGCCGTCTTCCTCAAGTGCATCAACGCCGACACAATTTGTGTCGCCTCCTTCGCAAGCCACAACGGACTCCTCAGGGCCTCGTCGCTACAAGACCCTCAAGAAAGTCTACAAGTACACAAAGCCAGTTACGCTCGATTACTCCGGACTATGTCTGTTCGGAGTTGAGGAGCCGGCGAACTTCGTAGAGGCGAGAAAAAGTCCTAGCTGGACGCACGCCATGGATGAGGAGATGAAGGCAATTGAGAGCAATGGCACGTGGACTTTGGTAACCCGACCTCCAAACCAAAAGACGATAGGTTTGAAGTGGGTTTACAAGTTAAAGAAGGACACGGAGGGTGCCATTGTGAAGTACAAGGCAAGACTCGTTGCAAAGGGCTACGTTCAACGTTAAGGAGTTGACTATGATGAGGTGTTTGCACCGGTTGCTCGAATCGAGACGGTGAGAGTGCTCCTAGCTTTGGCAGCACAAGAGGATTGGAAGGTTCATCATATGGATGTTAAATCCGCTTTCCTCAACGGCGATCTCACAGAAGAAGTGTACGTGGAACAACCCCTCGGCTACGAGAAGAAAGGCGAAGAAGGGAAAGTTTACAAGCTCAAGAAGGCACTTTACGGGTTGAAGCAAGCGCCAAGAGCTTGGAACTCAAAGTTAGACCGAAGTCTGGTCTCGCTCGGGTTCAAGAGATGTCCCCTCGAGCACGCAGTCTATACAAAGAACTCCAAAGGCTCAAACCTGCTAGTTGGAGTTTATGTCGACGATCTGATTATCACCGGAGATAGCGTACAAGAAATTGAACGTTTCAAGGCGCAAATGAAGAACAAGTTTAGCATGAGTGATCTGGGATTACTCAGCTATTACTTGGGCATCGAAGTGAAGCAAAGCTCCGGAGAGATTTCCCTATGTCAATCGGCTTACGCGGTCAAGTTATTGGACAAGTGTGGCATGTCAGATTGCTACGCGACACAAGTTCCAATGGACCAACGTCACAAGTTGAGCAAGCGTAGCTCAAATCCGCCGGTGGACACCACAATGTATCGAAGCGTTGTGGGTAGCCTAAGATACTTGGTGCATACCCGACCTGACTTGGCTTATTCACTCGGGATCGTGAGTCGTTTCATGGAGAAACCGACAACCGAGCACATGAGCACGGTCAATCAAATCTTGCGCTATGTGAAAGGCACCATTAATCTTGGTTGCACGTACAGAAAGGGAAAGGAAGGATTGATCCTTCGTGGATATTCAGATAGCGACATGGCAGGTGATGTTGATGACCGAAAGAGCACAACGGGCATGGTTTTCTACCTTGGCCCGAATCCGATTAGCTGGAATTCTCAGAAGCAAAAGGTGGTGGCACTGTCTTCATGCGAGGCAGAATACATAGCGGCAAGCACGGCGGCTTGTCAAGCAGTGTGGCTGAGAAGACTCCTAGCTATTCTTGCAAAGCGGGAGGTGCAGAAGGTGTCACTGAAGATCGATAACCAAGCTGCAATCTCGTTGTGCAAAAATCCGGTTCATCACGAAAGGAGCAAGCACATAGATACCCGGTTCCACCATATCCGGGAGTGCATTGAAGAAGGGTTGATCGAGGTTCAACATGTGAACACGAAAGACCAACTTGCCGATATTTTCACCAAGTCCCTCGGTCGACAGAAGTTCATCGAGATGAGGAGGAAAGTCGGAGTGCAAGAAGTGAAGTCAAGCAACAAGATTAAGGAGGTGAATGTAGATGTTAATCATGTTGCTCATGTAGGATTAGGAAAGAAAGCCAAACCGAGTCCTAGTAGTATTAGGATTCCTAGTCCTAGTCTATTTCCATAGTCCCTTGTGGACGTGTATAAAAGACACCCTAGGGATGTTGATTGTAACACCAGAGAAAAAAGAGCAAAGCAATAAAACAAGGCACGTCAAGAGCCTTTGGCTATAAATCGATTCGGTGCAAAGTTTCTTGTTCTGCTACCTAGAGTTGATCGAAATCAACTAGAGTAGCTCCGGCAAGACGCGTATTATACGCTGTGTGGCTACGGTCGATCCATCAACCTGGGTGGCTGCTTGCTTGCTTGTTTGCATAGCCAGCTTTGTGCGCGTGTGTAGCTCCCGGGTGATTTGATCCAGCGATTCGAAGCCAACATTTGGTATCTAGAGCCTCGACGATCTACGATCTACGATGACGGACAGCGACGCTGAGTCGGTCAAGTCCGACAGCGGCGGTGCCAAGGCGAACAAGAACGGCGACAAGGTGAAGAAGGGCGTCAAGTCAGCAACCAATGGTGGAGGAACGAGCGGCCCTAACGTCCAGGCGCATCGCAACATCCCCATCCAGTACCCGATGCTCACCGACGCCAACTACGGCGTGTGGGCGGTGAAGATGAAGATTATTCTTCGATCCCTTCGAGTGTGGGAGGCCATCACGGACGACGACGTCGACGAGGAGCGCGACGAAGGTGCCATGGCCGCCATAGCCCAGTCTGTGCCGGATTCCGTGCTGATGACACTGGCGGAGTTTGAGACGGCAAGAGAGGCGTGGAACGCACTCAAGGAGATGAGGATCGGAGAAGATCGCGTCACCAAGGCTCGGGCACAAGTGTTGAAGCGCCAATTTCACAAGTTGCAGATGGAGGAAACTGAATCGGTGAATGACTACGCCATGCGTCTTACTACTTTGGTGGGAGAGATCCGCGCGCTTGGTGCAAAGCTCGATGAGACCGAGATCGTGGAGAAATTTTTCAGTTCTGTCACTGATAAATTCACGTACATCATCGGCATGCTCGAGCAGCTTTACGACATCGACGACATGACCATAACGGAGGCGATCGGACGATTGCGGACATGGGAAGAGAATGCTCGTGGCTGTCGGAAAGGCAAAGGAGGAGGTAGTGACCAACTCATGTACTCGCGCACAGACTGGGAGGCCCCAAGTAGCAAAGGAAGGCGTGACGGTGGCGAAGGCTCAAGCAACACGAAGGGCGATGGACAAACCGGAAAAGGCAAAGGAAAAGGCAAACCACAAGGTCGTGGTAAGGCGGGCCAATCTAAAGAGCAGAACCACGGAACTTGGACTTGTCCGAGGTCAAGTGCTATAACTGCAATAAGATGGGTCACTTTGCGAAGGATTGTCCAAAGCCTAACAAGCGGGAGATCAAGGCAAATTTGGCAAAGCAGGAAGACGAAGGTCCAGGTCTTCTGATGGCCGAAGTTTGTGATCTCGCTGAAACGGTGGTTGTAAAACCAAGCCGGAAGGTGCTACTTCATGAGGAAAAAGTGACACCAAAGTTATCCGGTGATCAGAACGTGTCGTGGTATCTCGACACGGGTGCCAGTAACCACATGACGGGGTGCAAGGAGAAATTCCTCGAGCTGGAATACGATGTTGAAGGCTCGGTCAAGTTCGGTGATGGTTCAGCTGTGGAGATTTGCGGGCAAGGATCTGTCCTCTTTGAGGGTCTCACAGGCGAACATCGCATACTCACCGGAGTGTACTACATCCCACGGCTGCGCAACAACATCATCTCTATTGGGAAGCTTGACGAGAATGGATGCAAGGTGAATATAGAGAGCGGAGTGATGACGATCTTCGACAACCTCCGAAACGTGCTAGCTCGTGTTAATCGCACACGGAATAGGCTCTATATCCTCAACCTTGATCAATCTCAACCGGAGTGTTGGCTTGCCAAGAGTGATGATGATTCGTGGTTATGGCATGCTAGATTTGGACACGTTAACTTCTATGCCTTGAAGAAGATGTCAAAGATGCAGATGGTATCCGGGATGCCAGTTATCGACCATGTTGATCGAGTATGTGACGGGTGCTTGGTTGGAAAACAGCACCGCAGGCCATTCCCTGCTCAGTCTACCTATCGTGCAAGTGATGCACTCGAGCTGCTCCATGGTGATCTATGTGGCCCTATCACCCCGGCAACTCACGCTGGAAAGAAGTATTTCTTCCTTGTGGTAGACGACTACTCGAGATATATGTGGGTCATTCTCCTACGATCTAAAGATGAGGCGTTTGAAGCGTTCAAGAAATTGAAGGCTGCAACAGAGATGGAACAAAAGCTGAAGGTTCGCGCTCTACGGACAGATCGCGGCGGAGAGTTTACGTCGAATGAGTTCAACGACTACTGCGAGAAGATTGGCATAAAGAGGTTCCTCGCGGCACCTTACACGCCGCAGCAGAATGGGGTCGTTGAAAGGCGCAACCGAACCGTCGTTGACATGGCAAGGAGTTTACTCAAGAGCAAGAACCTGCCAGGGACCTTTTGGGGAGAAGCTGTCTCGACGGCGGTCTATCTTCTCAACCGGGCTCCAACGAAGGCGGTGATCGGCAAGACTCCGTATGAAGCAATTTACGGACGTAAGCCGAATGTGTCTCATCTACGGACATTCGGGTGCGTGGCACATGTGAAGACGGCGGAGCCGCACCTCTCAAAGCTTGCCGATCGTAGCACCAAGATGGTGTTCATCGGATACGAGAGCAGTTCTGGCACCAAGGCATACCGTTTCTACGATCCACAAACCAAGCGTCTACGGATTTCACGCGACGTCGTGTTTGAAGAAAACCAAGCGTGGAATTGGAGCGCCGCAGCCGACGATGCTCGAAACAGTAACATATTTGCAGTTGAATTTCCAACTGATGATGATGCAGGGGAGGATGTCCAGGTGATTGGCAAGACGCCCAACCAAGGTGACCACAACAGTAGTGATCATCATGGTGCCGACACCGACGACGACGCGCATAGGTCGCAAGGAGATAGCGACAACGCCGCGCACGACACAGGCGGAGATCTCGACGACAACATCAACAACGAGGCGCATTAGTGACGACGACAATCAAGATGATGGTCACGGTCACGACGACTACGCCGACGACACGGATGTCGATGACACATCAAGGTCTCAGCCGTCTTCCTCAAGTGCATCAACGCCGACACAATTTGTGTCGCCTCCTTCGCAAGCCACAACGGACTCCTCAGGGCCTCGTCGCTACAAGACCCTCAAGAAAGTCTACAAGTACACAAAGCCAGTTACGCTCGATTACTCCGGACTATGTCTGTTCGGAGTTGAGGAGCCGGCGAACTTCGTAGAGGCGAGAAAAAGTCCTAGCTGGACGCACGCCATGGATGAGGAGATGAAGGCAATTGAGAGCAATGGCACGTGGACTTTGGTAACCCGACCTCCAAACCAAAAGACGATAGGTTTGAAGTGGGTTTACAAGTTAAAGAAGGACACGGAGGGTGCCATTGTGAAGTACAAGGCAAGACTCGTTGCAAAGGGCTACGTTCAACGTCAAGGAGTTGACTATGATGAGGTGTTTGCACCGGTTGCTCGAATCGAGACGGTGAGAGTGCTCCTAGCTTTGGCAGCACAAGAGGATTGGAAGGTTCATCATATGGATGTTAAATCCGCTTTCCTCAACGGCGATCTCACAGAAGAAGTGTACGTGGAACAACCCCTCGGCTACGAGAAGAAAGGCGAAGAAGGGAAAGTTTACAAGCTCAAGAAGGCACTTTACGGGTTGAAGCAAGCGCCAAGAGCTTGGAACTCAAAGTTAGACCGAAGTCTGGTCTCGCTCGGGTTCAAGAGATGTCCCCTCGAGCACGCAGTCTATACAAAGAACTCCAAAGGCTCAAACCTGCTAGTTGGAGTTTATGTCGACGATCTGATTATCACCGGAGATAGCGTACAAGAAATTGAACGTTTCAAGGCGCAAATGAAGAACAAGTTTAGCATGAGTGATCTGGGATTACTCAGCTATTACTTGGGCATCGAAGTGAAGCAAAGCTCCGGAGAGATTTCCCTATGTCAATCGGCTTACGCGGTCAAGTTATTGGACAAGTGTGGCATGTCAGATTGCTACGCGACACAAGTTCCAATGGACCAACGTCACAAGTTGAGCAAGCGTAGCTCAAATCCGCCGGTGGACACCACAATGTATCGAAGCGTTGTGGGTAGCCTAAGATACTTGGTGCATACCCGACCTGACTTGGCTTATTCACTCGGGATCGTGAGTCGTTTCATGGAGAAACCGACAACCGAGCACATGAGCACGGTCAATCAAATCTTGCGCTATGTGAAAGGCACCATTAATCTTGGTTGCACGTACAGAAAGGGAAAGGAAGGATTGATCCTTCGTGGATATTCAGATAGCGACATGGCAGGTGATGTTGATGACCGAAAGAGCACAACGGGCATGGTTTTCTACCTTGGCCCGAATCCGATTAGCTGGAATTCTCAGAAGCAAAAGGTGGTGGCACTGTCTTCATGCGAGGCAGAATACATAGCGGCAAGCACGGCGGCTTGTCAAGCAGTGTGGCTGAGAAGACTCCTAGCTATTCTTGCAAAGCGGGAGGTGCAGAAGGTGTCACTGAAGATCGATAACCAAGCTGCAATCTCGTTGTGCAAAAATCCGGTTCATCACGAAAGGAGCAAGCACATAGATACCCGGTTCCACCATATCCGGGAGTGCATTGAAGAAGGGTTGATCGAGGTTCAACATGTGAACACGAAAGACCAACTTGCCGATATTTTCACCAAGTCCCTCGGTCGACAGAAGTTCATCGAGATGAGGAGGAAAGTCGGAGTGCAAGAAGTGAAGTCAAGCAACAAGATTAAGGAGGTGAATGTAGATGTTAATCATGTTGCTCATGTAGGATTAGGAAAGAAAGCCAAACCGAGTCCTAGTAGTATTAGGATTCCTAGTCCTAGTCTATTTCCATAGTCCCTTGTGGACGTGTATAAAAGACACCCTAGGGATGTTGATTGTAACACCAGAGAAAAAAGAGCAAAGCAATAAAACAAGGCACGTCAAGAGCCTTTGGCTATAAATCGATTCGGTGCAAAGTTTCTTGTTCTGCTACCTAGAGTTGATCGAAATCAACTAGAGTAGCTCCGGCAAGACGCGTATTATACGCTGTGTGGCTACGGTCGATCCATCAACCTGGGTGGCTGCTTGCTTGCTTGTTTGCATAGCCAGCTTTGTGCGCGTGTGTAGCTCCCGGGTGATTTGATCCAGCGATTCGAAGCCAACATTTGGTATCTAGAGCCTCGACGATCTACGATCTACGATGACGGACAGCGACGCTGAGTCGGTCAAGTCCGACAGCGGCGGTGCCAAGGCGAACAAGAACGGCGACAAGGTGAAGAAGGGCGTCAAGTCAGCAACCAATGGTGGAGGAACGAGCGGCCCTAACGTCCAGGCGCATCGCAACATCCCCATCCAGTACCCGATGCTCACCGACGCCAACTACGGCGTGTGGGCGGTGAAGATGAAGATTATTCTTCGATCCCTTCGAGTGTGGGAGGCCATCACGGACGACGACGTCGACGAGGAGCGCGACGAAGGTGCCATGGCCGCCATAGCCCAGTCTGTGCCGGATTCCGTGCTGATGACACTGGCGGAGTTTGAGACGGCAAGAGAGGCGTGGAACGCACTCAAGGAGATGAGGATCGGAGAAGATCGCGTCACCAAGGCTCGGGCACAAGTGTTGAAGCGCCAATTTCACAAGTTGCAGATGGAGGAAACTGAATCGGTGAATGACTACGCCATGCGTCTTACTACTTTGGTGGGAGAGATCCGCGCGCTTGGTGCAAAGCTCGATGAGACCGAGATCGTGGAGAAATTTTTCAGTTCTGTCACTGATAAATTCACGTACATCATCGGCATGCTCGAGCAGCTTTACGACATCGACGACATGACCATAACGGAGGCGATCGGACGATTGCGGACATGGGAAGAGAATGCTCGTGGCTGTCGGAAAGGCAAAGGAGGAGGTAGTGACCAACTCATGTACTCGCGCACAGACTGGGAGGCCCCAAGTAGCAAAGGAAGGCGTGACGGTGGCGAAGGCTCAAGCAACACGAAGGGCGATGGACAAACCGGAAAAGGCAAACCACAAGGTCGTGGTAAGGCGGGCCAATCTAAAGAGCAGAACCACGGAACTTGGACTTGTCCGAGGTCAAGTGCTATAACTGCAATAAGATGGGTCACTTTGCGAAGGATTGTCCAAAGCCTAACAAGCGGGAGATCAAGGCAAATTTGGCAAAGCAGGAAGACGAAGGTCCAGGTCTTCTGATGGCCGAAGTTTGTGATCTCGCTGAAACGGTGGTTGTAAAACCAAGCCGGAAGGTGCTACTTCATGAGGAAAAAGTGACACCAAAGTTATCCGGTGATCAGAACGTGTCGTGGTATCTCGACACGGGTGCCAGTAACCACATGACGGGGTGCAAGGAGAAATTCCTCGAGCTGGAATACGATGTTGAAGGCTCGGTCAAGTTCGGTGATGGTTCAGCTGTGGAGATTTGCGGGCAAGGATCTGTCCTCTTTGAGGGTCTCACAGGCGAACATCGCATACTCACCGGAGTGTACTACATCCCACGGCTGCGCAACAACATCATCTCTATTGGGAAGCTTGACGAGAATGGATGCAAGGTGAATATAGAGAGCGGAGTGATGACGATCTTCGACAACCTCCGAAACGTGCTAGCTCGTGTTAATCGCACACGGAATAGGCTCTATATCCTCAACCTTGATCAATCTCAACCGGAGTGTTGGCTTGCCAAGAGTGATGATGATTCGTGGTTATGGCATGCTAGATTTGGACACGTTAACTTCTACGCCTTGAAGAAGATGTCAAAGATGCAGATGGTATCCGGGATGCCAGTTATCGACCATGTTGATCGAGTATGTGACGGGTGCTTGGTTGGAAAACAGCACCGCAGGCCATTCCCTGCTCAGTCTACCTATCGTGCAAGTGATGCACTCGAGCTGCTCCATGGTGATCTATGTGGCCCTATCACCCCGGCAACTCACGCTGGAAAGAAGTATTTCTTCCTTGTGGTAGACGACTACTCGAGATATATGTGGGTCATTCTCCTACGATCTAAAGATGAGGCGTTTGAAGCGTTCAAGAAATTGAAGGCTGCAACAGAGATGGAACACAAGCTGAAGGTTCGCGCTCTACGGACAGATCGCGGCGGAGAGTTTACGTCGAATGAGTTCAACGACTACTGCGAGAAGATTGGCATAAAGAGGTTCCTCGCGGCACCTTACACGCCGCAGCAGAATGGGGTCGTTGAAAGGCGCAACCGAACCGTCGTTGACATGGCAAGGAGTTTACTCAAGAGCAAGAACCTGCCAGGGACCTTTTGGGGAGAAGCTGTCTCGACGGCGGTCTATCTTCTCAACCGGGCTCCAACGAAGGCGGTGATCGGCAAGACTCCGTATGAAGCAATTTACGGACGTAAGCCGAATGTGTCTCATCTACGGACATTCGGGTGCGTGGCACATGTGAAGACGGCGGAGCCGCACCTCTCAAAGCTTGCCGATCGTAGCACCAAGATGGTGTTCATCGGATACGAGAGCAGTTCTGGCACCAAGGCATACCGTTTCTACGATCCACAAACCAAGCGTCTACGGATTTCACGCGACGTCGTGTTTGAAGAAAACCAAGCGTGGAATTGGAGCGCCGCAGCCGACGATGCTCGAAACAGTAACATATTTGCAGTTGAATTTCCAACTGATGATGATGCAGGGGAGGATGTCCAGGTGATTGGCAAGACGCCCAACCAAGGTGACCACAACAGTAGTGATCATCATGGTGCCGACACCGACGACGACGCGCATAGGTCGCAAGGAGATAGCGACAACGCCGCGCACGACACAGGCGGAGATCTCGACGACAACATCAACAACGAGGCGCATTAGTGACGACGACAATCAAGATGATGGTCACGGTCACGACGACTACGCCGACGACACGGATGTCGATGACACATCAAGGTCTCAGCCGTCTTCCTCAAGTGCATCAACGCCGACACAATTTGTGTCGCCTCCTTCGCAAGCCACAACGGACTCCTCAGGGCCTCGTCGCTACAAGACCCTCAAGAAAGTCTACAAGTACACAAAGCCAGTTACGCTCGATTACTCCGGACTATGTCTGTTCGGAGTTGAGGAGCCGGCGAACTTCGTAGAGGCGAGAAAAAGTCCTAGCTGGACGCACGCCATGGATGAGGAGATGAAGGCAATTGAGAGCAATGGCACGTGGACTTTGG
Source organism: Hordeum vulgare subsp. vulgare (assembly GCF_904849725.1). NCBI lineage: Eukaryota > Viridiplantae > Streptophyta > Magnoliopsida > Poales > Poaceae > Hordeum > Hordeum vulgare. Next base: position 660,669,939 of record NC_058519.1, on the reverse strand, counting down.
TAACCCGACCTCCAAACCAAAAGACGATAGGTTTGAAGTGGGTTTACAAGTTAAAGAAGGACACGGAGGGTGCCATTGTGAAGTACAAGGCAAGACTCGTTGCAAAGGGCTACGTTCAACGTCAAGGAGTTGACTATGATGAGGTGTTTGCACCGGTTGCTCGAATCGAGACGGTGAGAGTGCTCCTAGCTTTGGCAGCACAAGAGGATTGGAAGGTTCATCATATGGATGTTAAATCCGCTTTCCTCAACGGCGATCTCACAGAAGAAGTGTACGTGGAACAACCCCTCGGCTACGAGAAGAAAGGCGAAGAAGGGAAAGTTTACAAGCTCAAGAAGGCACTTTACGGGTTGAAGCAAGCGCCAAGAGCTTGGAACTCAAAGTTAGACCGAAGTCTGGTCTCGCTCGGGTTCAAGAGATGTCCCCTCGAGCACGCAGTCTATACAAAGAACTCCAAAGGCTCAAACCTGCTAGTTGGAGTTTATGTCGACGATCTGATTATCACCGGAGATAGCGTACAAGAAATTGAACGTTTCAAGGCGCAAATGAAGAACAAGTTTAGCATGAGTGATCTGGGATTACTCAGCTATTACTTGGGCATCGAAGTGAAGCAAAGCTCCGGAGAGATTTCCCTATGTCAATCGGCTTACGCGGTCAAGTTATTGGACAAGTGTGGCATGTCAGATTGCTACGCGACACAAGTTCCAATGGACCAACGTCACAAGTTGAGCAAGCGTAGCTCAAATCCGCCGGTGGACACCACAATGTATCGAAGCGTTGTGGGTAGCCTAAGATACTTGGTGCATACCCGACCTGACTTGGCTTATTCACTCGGGATCGTGAGTCGTTTCATGGAGAAACCGACAACCGAGCACATGAGCACGGTCAATCAAATCTTGCGCTATGTGAAAGGCACCATTAATCTTGGTTGCACGTACAGAAAGGGAAAGGAAGGATTGATCCTTCGTGGATATTCAGATAGCGACATGGCAGGTGATGTTGATGACCGAAAGAGCACAACGGGCATGGTTTTCTACCTTGGCCCGAATCCGATTAGCTGGAATTCTCAGAAGCAAAAGGTGGTGGCACTGTCTTCATGCGAGGCAGAATACATAGCGGCAAGCACGGCGGCTTGTCAAGCAGTGTGGCTGAGAAGACTCCTAGCTATTCTTGCAAAGCGGGAGGTGCAGAAGGTGTCACTGAAGATCGATAACCAAGCTGCAATCTCGTTGTGCAAAAATCCGGTTCATCACGAAAGGAGCAAGCACATAGATACCCGGTTCCACCATATCCGGGAGTGCATTGAAGAAGGGTTGATCGAGGTTCAACATGTGAACACGAAAGACCAACTTGCCGATATTTTCACCAAGTCCCTCGGTCGACAGAAGTTCATCGAGATGAGGAGGAAAGTCGGAGTGCAAGAAGTGAAGTCAAGCAACAAGATTAAGGAGGTGAATGTAGATGTTAATCATGTTGCTCATGTAGGATTAGGAAAGAAAGCCAAACCGAGTCCTAGTAGTATTAGGATTCCTAGTCCTAGTCTATTTCCATAGTCCCTTGTGGACGTGTATAAAAGACACCCTAGGGATGTTGATTGTAACACCAGAGAAAAAAGAGCAAAGCAATAAAACAAGGCACGTCAAGAGCCTTTGGCTATAAATCGATTCGGTGCAAAGTTTCTTGTTCTGCTACCTAGAGTTGATCGAAATCAACTAGAGTAGCTCCGGCAAGACGCGTATTATACGCTGTGTGGCTACGGTCGATCCATCAACCTGGGTGGCTGCTTGCTTGCTTGTTTGCATAGCCAGCTTTGTGCGCGTGTGTAGCTCCCGGGTGATTTGATCCAGCGATTCGAAGCCAACATTTGGTATCTAGAGCCTCGACGATCTACGATCTACGATGACGGACAGCGACGCTGAGTCGGTCAAGTCCGACAGCGGCGGTGCCAAGGCGAACAAGAACGGCGACAAGGTGAAGAAGGGCGTCAAGTCAGCAACCAATGGTGGAGGAACGAGCGGCCCTAACGTCCAGGCGCATCGCAACATCCCCATCCAGTACCCGATGCTCACCGACGCCAACTACGGCGTGTGGGCGGTGAAGATGAAGATTATTCTTCGATCCCTTCGAGTGTGGGAGGCCATCACGGACGACGACGTCGACGAGGAGCGCGACGAAGGTGCCATGGCCGCCATAGCCCAGTCTGTGCCGGATTCCGTGCTGATGACACTGGCGGAGTTTGAGACGGCAAGAGAGGCGTGGAACGCACTCAAGGAGATGAGGATCGGAGAAGATCGCGTCACCAAGGCTCGGGCACAAGTGTTGAAGCGCCAATTTCACAAGTTGCAGATGGAGGAAACTGAATCGGTGAATGACTACGCCATGCGTCTTACTACTTTGGTGGGAGAGATCCGCGCGCTTGGTGCAAAGCTCGATGAGACCGAGATCGTGGAGAAATTTTTCAGTTCTGTCACTGATAAATTCACGTACATCATCGGCATGCTCGAGCAGCTTTACGACATCGACGACATGACCATAACGGAGGCGATCGGACGATTGCGGACATGGGAAGAGAATGCTCGTGGCTGTCGGAAAGGCAAAGGAGGAGGTAGTGACCAACTCATGTACTCGCGCACAGACTGGGAGGCCCCAAGTAGCAAAGGAAGGCGTGACGGTGGCGAAGGCTCAAGCAACACGAAGGGCGATGGACAAACCGGAAAAGGCAAAGGAAAAGGCAAACCACAAGGTCGTGGTAAGGCGGGCCAATCTAAAGAGCAGAACCACGGAACTTGGACTTGTCCGAGGTCAAGTGCTATAACTGCAATAAGATGGGTCACTTTGCGAAGGATTGTCCAAAGCCTAACAAGCGGGAGATCAAGGCAAATTTGGCAAAGCAGGAAGACGAAGGTCCAGGTCTTCTGATGGCCGAAGTTTGTGATCTCGCTGAAACGGTGGTCGTAAAACCAAGCCGGAAGGTGCTACTTCATGAGGAAAAAGTGACACCAAAGTTATCCGGTGATCAGAACGTGTCGTGGTATCTCGACACGGGTGCCAGTAACCATATGACGGGGTGCAAGGAGAAATTCCTCGAGCTGGAATACGATGTTGAAGGCTCGGTCAAGTTCGGTGATGGTTCAGCTGTGGAGATTTGCGGGCAAGGATCTGTCCTCTTTGAGGGTCTCACAGGCGAACATCGCATACTCACCGGAGTGTACTACATCCCACGGCTGCGCAACAACATCATCTCTATTGGGAAGCTTGACGAGAATGGATGCAAGGTGAATATAGAGAGCGGAGTGATGACGATCTTCGACAACCTCCGAAACGTGCTAGCTCGTGTTAATCGCACACGGAATAGGCTCTATATCCTCAACCTTGATCAATCTCAACCGGAGTGTTGGCTTGCCAAGAGTGATGATGATTCGTGGTTATGGCATGCTAGATTTGGACACGTTAACTTCTACGCCTTGAAGAAGATGTCAAAGATGCAGATGGTATCCGGGATGCCAGTTATCGACCATGTTGATCGAGTATGTGACGGGTGCTTGGTTGGAAAACAGCACCGCAGGCCATTCCCTGCTCAGTCTACCTATCGTGCAAGTGATGCACTCGAGCTGCTCCATGGTGATCTATGTGGCCCTATCACCCCGGCAACTCACGCTGGAAAGAAGTATTTCTTCCTTGTGGTAGACGACTACTCGAGATATATGTGGGTCATTCTCCTACGATCTAAAGATGAGGCGTTTGAAGCGTTCAAGAAATTGAAGGCTGCAACAGAGATGGAACACAAGCTGAAGGTTCGCGCTCTACGGACAGATCGCGGCGGAGAGTTTACGTCGAATGAGTTCAACGACTACTGCGAGAAGATTGGCATAAAGAGGTTCCTCGCGGCACCTTACACGCCGCAGCAGAATGGGGTCGTTAAAAGGCGCAACCGAACCGTCGTTGACATGGCAAGGAGTTTACTCAAGAGCAAGAACCTGCCAGGGACCTTTTGGGGAGAAGCTGTCTCGACGGCGGTCTATCTTCTCAACCGGGCTCCAACGAAGGCGGTGATCGGCAAGACTCCGTATGAAGCAATTTACGGACGTAAGCCGAATGTGTCTCATCTACGGACATTCGGGTGCGTGGCACATGTGAAGACGGCGGAGCCGCACCTCTCAAAGCTTGCCGATCGTAGCACCAAGATGGTGTTCATCGGATACGAGAGCAGTTCTGGCACCAAGGCATACCGTTTCTACGATCCACAAACCAAGCGTCTACGGATTTCACGCGACGTCGTGTTTGAAGAAAACCAAGCGTGGAATTGGAGCGCCGCAGCCGACGATGCTCGAAACAGTAACATATTTGCAGTTGAATTTCCAACTGATGATGATGCAGGGGAGGATGTCCAGGTGATTGGCAAGACGCCCAACCAAGGTGACCACAACAGTAGTGATCATCATGGTGCCGACACCGACGACGACGCGCATAGGTCGCAAGGAGATAGCGACAACGCCGCGCACGACACAGGCGGAGATCTCGACGACAACATCAACAACGAGGCGCATTAGTGACGACGACAATCAAGATGATGGTCACGGTCACGACGACTACGCCGACGACACGGATGTCGATGACACATCAAGGTCTCAGCCGTCTTCCTCAAGTGCATCAACGCCGACACAATTTGTGTCGCCTCCTTCGCAAGCCACAACGGACTCCTCAGGGCCTCGTCGCTACAAGACCCTCAAGAAAGTCTACAAGTACACAAAGCCAGTTACGCTCGATTACTCCGGACTATGTCTGTTCGGAGTTGAGGAGCCGGCGAACTTCGTAGAGGCGAGAAAAAGTCCTAGCTGGACGCACGCCATGGATGAGGAGATGAAGGCAATTGAGAGCAATGGCACGTGGACTTTGGTAACCCGACCTCCAAACCAAAAGACGATAGGTTTGAAGTGGGTTTACAAGTTAAAGAAGGACACGGAGGGTGCCATTGTGAAGTACAAGGCAAGACTCGTTGCAAAGGGCTACGTTCAACGTCAAGGAGTTGACTATGATGAGGTGTTTGCACCGGTTGCTCGAATCGAGACGGTGAGAGTGCTCCTAGCTTTGGCAGCACAAGAGGATTGGAAGGTTCATCATATGGATGTTAAATCCGCTTTCCTCAACGGCGATCTCACAGAAGAAGTGTACGTGGAACAACCCCTCGGCTACGAGAAGAAAGGCGAAGAAGGGAAAGTTTACAAGCTCAAGAAGGCACTTTACGGGTTGAAGCAAGCGCCAAGAGCTTGGAACTCAAAGTTAGACCGAAGTCTGGTCTCGCTCGGGTTCAAAAGATGTCCCCTCGAGCACGCAGTCTATACAAAGAACTCCAAAGGCTCAAACCTGCTAGTTGGAGTTTATGTCGACGATCTGATTATCACCGGAGATAGCGTACAAGAAATTGAACGTTTCAAGGCGCAAATGAAGAACAAGTTTAGCATGAGTGATCTGGGATTACTCAGCTATTACTTGGGCATCGAAGTGAAGCAAAGCTCCGGAGAGATTTCCCTATGTCAATCGGCTTACGCGGTCAAGTTATTGGACAAGTGTGGCATGTCAGATTGCTACGCGACACAAGTTCCAATGGACCAACGTCACAAGTTGAGCAAGCGTAGCTCAAATCCGCCGGTGGACACCACAATGTATCGAAGCGTTGTGGGTAGCCTAAGATACTTGGTGCATACCCGACCTGACTTGGCTTATTCACTCGGGATCGTGAGTCGTTTCATGGAGAAACCGACAACCGAGCACATGAGCACGGTCAATCAAATCTTGCGCTATGTGAAAGGCACCATTAATCTTGGTTGCACGTACAGAAAGGGAAAGGAAGGATTGATCCTTCGTGGATATTCAGATAGCGACATGGCAGGTGATGTTGATGACCGAAAGAGCACAACGGGCATGGTTTTCTACCTTGGCCCGAATCCGATTAGCTGGAATTCTCAGAAGCAAAAGGTGGTGGCACTGTCTTCATGCGAGGCAGAATACATAGCGACAAGCACGGCGGCTTGTCAAGCAGTGTGGCTGAGAAGACTCCTAGCTATTCTTGCAAAGCGGGAGGTGCAGAAGGTGTCACTGAAGATCGATAACCAAGCTGCAATCTCGTTGTGCAAAAATCCGGTTCATCACGAAAGGAGCAACCACATAGATACCCGGTTCCACCATATCCGGGAGTGCATTGAAGAAGGGTTGATCGAGGTTCAACATGTGAACACGAAAGACCAACTTGCCGATATTTTCACCAAGTCCCTCGGTCGACAGAAGTTCATCGAGATGAGGAGGAAAGTCGGAGTGCAAGAAGTGAAGTCAAGCAACAAGATTAAGGAGGTGAATGTAGATGTTAATCATGTTGCTCATGTAGGATTAGGAAAGAAAGCCAAACCGAGTCCTAGTAGTATTAGGATTCCTAGTCCTAGTCTATTTCCATAGTCCCTTGTGGACATGTATAAAAGACACCCTAGGGATGTTGATTGTAACACCAGAGAAAAAAGAGCAAAGCAATAAAACAAGGCACGTCAAGAGCCTTTGGCTATAAATCGATTCGGTGCAAAGTTTCTTGTTCTGCTACCTAGAGTTGATCGAAATCAACTAGAGTAGCTCCGGCAAGACGCGTATTATACGCTGTGTGGCTACGGTCGATCCATCAACCTGGGTGGCTGCTTGCTTGCTTGTTTGCATAGCCAGCTTTGTACGCGTGTGTAGCTCCCGGGTGATTTGATCCAGCGATTCGAAGCCAACACCCTTATATATGTAGACACCTAATGAAGATTGTAACTTTTAACCGGACCATGAATTTCCGAAAACATCACTGTGCACAGCCAGAGCATAGAGGCTTCACCAAGAGGCATCTACTCTGAATGCAAAATTTGTCTTCCTCTTATGAAAAGTCCGGTAGCAGCGATATATAATAATATAAGATCTGAATAGCCCACTATAGCGGAAGCTCCGCTATAGCTTCGATATAGGTTCTGAACGGCTTTCCCACTAAGCAATGCACTTTTAACACCAAATTTAAAATGACACTAATAGCTCGCTGTTTCCCAAAGTAGCGCTAAATTTGGAGTCATTTAGTGTTTCTAAGCTACTGCTGGGCCAAAACATTATGTAACTTTTGAACGTGTTGCAACGGTTCAAATTTGTGCCTTATCTTTCCCAAGTGTGGAGCTTCCCAACCAGTCTTCCTAGAACCTAACCCTGGATCCATTTTCAATGGCAAATGTACTGGCCAAAGTGGGACAAAACGTGTCAATTCACATTGAGTTAGCTAGCCAAAAGTTCGAGCATCGCTGTTTCTAGTGAGAGCCGCCTGCGACCTAAGTATTGGTTCCGCATCACTAGTTATGCATCACATCTTTGGTCCAAGAGCATAAAAGCGACTTGCATAGAATAGATTCATTCTTAATTTCGAATCTTTGTATCCCTCACATGGTTTTATGGTTTAGTCACTTCTAGTCAGTTTTATCTGATGTATTTGTGCATTAAAATAATTCTTGCATCTCACTAATTCATCAACCAACCTCAATCTTTATATTCAGGTTGGTGCACAGGCTGTTTATCTGTGGAGGCACCAAGATCTTTTTGGAAACGCAAAGGAAAATTTAGATAATATTAAATTTGTAATTTTATTAAATCTGGTAATCATTCATATTTGTATTTGTGTTTTTCCATCTTCTTGCTGCGTACCATATGCATGTACAAGTCTCATGTGTTCTGTTTAACAGGGCATCGGCCTTCTTTGTCGCCGCCTCGACAATTGGGCACATGTAGGTCTCGCGTACAATTTTGTAGAGTTCATCAATCTTAGCAACATATGAAATGCTTGATTGGCTAGCTTACTTGGATTTATTCACATTCATGCAGCTGGGAGGATTGCTTGGGGGAGCAGCGATCGAATGGTTCTACGGTCCAGATTGGAAAGGGCGTCCGTTGTTTGGCCAATGAGTAGCCCAAGACCACAATAACACTCATGGCTTGCACATAAATTTAACGGGCCGGTCCTTTATTGTTGTGAAGCGTGCAAATACCTTCTCGAACTAAGGCCATCTTTAGTCGTCACCTAAAAAATAGAAGAGTAAACCTCCGAGCTAGCTATAGTGGAGTAAATTTCCTCCATTAAGTTTTGGCCTATCCTAGCCGAACTCCTAAATTGAGTGGACTAAATTGTTATTTTTGATAAAGTCTTACAATTCTAGTTTACTTAATACATTGCTACTATATATTAGCACACGTATAAGAACCAAACATAATAAGTTCTACACAATTCATGAATAATACAGATTCAAAGTTTACAAACCAAATTATTCAAATTCAAACACACCGAGTGGTTTAATATCTCATAATCTTAGCATGGCCTTCCACTCTATCAAAATTGAGTAGTAAGCATAGATCACGTTACGATTCATGAGACATACAATTTGAATGATTGAACGCGTGCATGACCAATTGATCGTACAAATGCATTGTTAATTGATCATCCAAAGGGATTGTGAATCTTCATCTGAGTCAATGTTAGCCTAGTGTGGGATCTGAGATAGATTGGCTTTGATAGCTATGGTAAAGATAAATTTCATATAGATTCGCTTTGATAGCTATGGGAAAGATAACTATGGCGAAGGTGGCGCCTGGTGGCATCGTCGAGAGAAATGTACAAAACCGAGGTGTTTGCTACGACATACGGCTAGGCAAGGCAGGTCTAACGAAGGGCCCTCGTGATCGGGTGTATGCATGTTCTTATTGACTGGACGATGGATGGATACTCTCAGTTACGTATGAGTGAGATAAGCCGGAACGGCCACGTATGGAGGTATCAATAGTAGTTGCTTATTTGTCATAGCGGCCTTGTCCGGGGGCGACTATTCATCATCACGGAACAATATGTAGCCCATTGGCATGTTCATTGTCACTAGTATGTCGTTGGTTGCTTTACATGCAAATATATGTTAGCTTTTGTAAAATGGGGATTAGGTCCGGGTAGATAGAGAAATGACTGCATGCAACTTCCCAGACCCTCTCGCCACATACAAAAAGGCAAACATTTTTTTTATTTGGGATATTTTAGATGATTGACATTTCCTCAACCTAAAGATTGTTTTGCAAATTTTACATATTTGAATTTCTGGCGACAATACCTTTAGAACAAGACCAATCATGAATGTATTCTAAAATATTTTAAATTTCATGGTCTCAACCAAATTTTAGTAAATCCCAATGTGTGTGAAATGTACTGAAATTGAATGAAATAATTGACTATGTGTTAAATAGTTTTTAAAAATATTGACAAACAGCTTATAGTTTTAAAAAGACAACACATACATTTCAGACACACCTAAGTCATTTGAATCATTTTTAGTGCTTACTTATGAAACTGATTAAAATATAACACAAATTCAAGCTTTTGAAAGAAATTTCAATTAGTTCACTCGTATTTCGGTTAAAATAAAAAATAAGCACTTAAATTGATAGAGAGAAAACTAAAAATGTGTGCGACATCTTTCTGACATCAATAAAAATAGAACCAAATTATTAATATCTCATAATATGTCACACACATTTCAGATATTTCGTTAAATTTTGGAAAATGTTAGGCGCATAGTTGATATTGCAATAAAATTCATCATTTGCAAAAATGACTATAATTTATAAATATTCAGAATAATTTCATATATTTAGTTGATTGAAATAGTGACATTTATGTCGAAGTAGATTTAATTAAGTTGTTTCAAAAATATAGTGAAAACTGAAAAATGTGCTAAATATATTATAAATTCGAGTGTACTGTTTTAAATATATGTTAAATATTTTCTAAAAGTGATTTAAATTATTTCATCCAATTTTTGAAAACATTTTGTGCATAATTAGTTCTTTCACTCAGTTTTCAAGAATTTTGTTGTTTCAATCTTTTCAGCAAAATATAAATATGCATTAAAAATATATAGTTCGCTGTAATAACTGTAAGTATTTGTCAAATGGTTTTTTTTAATTGAATTGTAAATGAAATAACTTAATGTCAGAAAATATTTCACATACATTTTAATGGTTTCACTCGATTTCTGAAAAAAAATATTTAACTTACATCAACGAATGTAAAAAAAATAATCAGTTTTTTAGGATTTACTCCTGCTAAGAAGACCTCTTCTCACATTTCACTTATTTCAATTTAATATCACAAAGTAATTGAAGTTTGAATGTAAACATATGCATTTACCAAAATATCAACTATTCAGTCATATTCGGATCAATTAGAAATCATTTAGCACATATTTCAATTAATTCACTCGACTTCGAACAGAATAATATTTTACTACCTCCATCCAAAAAAATGGAACCAAAGGAGTACATATTTCAGTTGATTGGAAAAATCGTTTGTTTTAAATCGGCTGATGTTTCGCTCGCGTAAACCGCGTCGCGAGCCGTGCAATCGAAACCAATTGTGCGGCGGATGTCTCACGCGTGTGCAACACCTCTCCCCCTACCACTGCTCCAAGCCAAATCACGACTGGTCTTGTTGCCGTAGACAAGGAAACTTGCGTGTCGCCGATTTGCAACGACGTTGTTGCCTCTGCTTTAGTCGGGGCTTCGGGTGCTGCAGCGAGGGGCATGTCAGTGTTGAGTTGTTGGGGCCACCTGTGTTACGGTGCAGCACCACAGGGGTCGCCGGTGTTGCTATGCCGTGTCGACAAGGGTAGCTGGTGTTTCTATGCAGAGTCGTCGGGGCCACCAGGACTGCAATACGGCGTCATCGGGATTGTCGGTATTGCAATGCAGCATCGCCCGGGCTGCATTGGAGCTCCACCGGGTCATTGAAGCTGCTATGGGGATGGAACGGACTACGTCTCAGGCTGCAATGAAGCTTCCTCTGAGCTGCATTGGAGCTTTCTTCAGTGCCGTCGCACTCGGCGTTGCCATGGAGCAGCCCTCGACGGCTCCCGGTGCTGCGATGCAGCAGTCGGCGACGGCTCCGTCCACCCGCAGCTCTGGTGGTGTTGCAACACAACACGCCCGTGGCGGCCACCGGAGTTGAGGGAGATGCTCCAGTTCGTGTCTTGGTGAGTGCAACCGTGGCAGAGGCTGCAGGGCCTCCTTGTTGTAGCCAAGCACGTCGCTGTCTTGAGAGGAGCCGCGTGGGTGTTAAACTAAACGAGATCAGAGGAGAGAAAATGTGAGCCGCCTTGCTGAGATTGAACGGCCATCAGTGCCAGCAGATGATTTTTCTAAAAATCATGATTGATTTGTAGCAGCCGCTCAGTTAATTTGGAACAACAAAAATATAAACTAGTTTATTTATAACATATAAAGATCGTTCCTGTTCAAAAATGTCGTCCGAAAAGTATTTTTGTAGTGGGGCCTGCTACGCATCTATCGGCGGATGTTTAGTAAACATCCGTCACCTGGAGGGCCGTCCGATCTACGCGCAGCCCTCCGATCCGCTCCGACCAGGCACCCCATAATTTCTGAAACGATGGTTGAGTTGCAGAAACTTTCGCTTTGTTGCAAGAAATAATTTTTGGATCCGTTAATTACCGAAACAACGGCCGAGTTCCAGAAACAATTTGCCTGTTGGTGAATTTTTTTCCTCCATCTTTCTGCAACATAGGTACTTTTGCGGGAGAACTTTTTACAACAAAGGTCATGTTTCAGAAATTTTTGCAACAAAAGTCAAGTTGAAGAATTTTTTTGCAACGTTCATAGACTGCTGGGGCCAGTGACCGGCGGCGCGAGGGGGTGGAGGGAGGGGAGGGCCCCGGCATCGGGGGCAGCGGCGCGACTGGCGGCGGCGTGCGGAAGGCCGCCAGTGTTGGGGCAAGTGGCTGGTGCACGCGGGTGGGGGAGGATGGAGGCAGGGGAGGGCCGGCGGCGCCGCCTACCACCGCCATCGCGTCGCTGCCGGCGAGCGGCGCCCCTCCAAGATCTGTCGGTTTTCCCTAGCTTTGCGCCACGTGTCGATCGAAGGAGATGGCGGATGTCCTCCGTTCGATGTGCCGGTTGAGGGATAGACATTTCCTTTGTGTAGGGCATCGATCTGCACAACAGGTCTATTCGGAGTTTCAGACCATGACACAGTCTCTTTTCCTGTTAGAATTTGAATTTTGAGGAGTCGTTAATTTCCCTATATCGGACTGAGAAACAGTCGACGTCAGTCCGAACCTTTATCTGAATCATAATTAAGCCCGGCCGGCATCCGCATAAATCACCATGATCGATCGAGTCCATGACTTTATCTGAATCATAAGAAGGCAAGGCGAGACCGAAACGCAATCTCCATCGAAACAGGAGAAGCTAGAAAGGCCCGCTACCATCGAAAAGATCTTGCGCCCATGGCGTCGCGGCTGCTGCTCCGGCTCCGCTCCTTGGGACGTCCTCCTCCTTGTCCGGCGCATCCCCACCTCGCCGGCGGTCTCCACCACCGCTCGCCCCCGGTACGTGCAGTTTCCCAAATTGCTTTGGTAAATTATTAGTACGTACTGTACTACATACTCGGTGTAACCTGGATTGTATCTTACAATGCACACATACATAGGGTGTGTTGCATCATCTTCTTCATGTCGTCTTGCCGCCGAGAGTAGCAGCCAACAGCAGCCGGTGGTTTGGAGGGGGATCGCATGGGCATTCATCGACGTCCAAGTCGAAGCCACTCCGCCGCCTCATCGTGGGGAAAGTGCTCTCCGTCGCGTCCTTCTCCGCCGCCGGCCTTCTCACCAGCAACAAGTCAGAGCAGGAATCATCTCCCACCGGGCCAAATGACCACGGAAGCAACAAGGGCAAGAGGAAGTGCACCGATGCTCTTCTCGCCGTTAATTTTCTGTACGTGAGCAGAAGCATGCATGGTTTCCTTCCTAATAAGTTTAAATTCATACTACATTTGTTGATTTTTCTTCTCCTTTCTGCGTGCTTGCGTCGTCAAAGGGTTCACGTTGCAGATGTCACATCAAACAGAACGCTTAATATGTTGGGTGCTAAGGTTTGTACATTCTATCCTTCAACATGTATGCCACTGCATCTTTTTTTCTCGAAAAAGATGCACTTATATTCATCTCATTCGAGTCTATCTATCTATATTTCGTGGACCAATTGTCCGTCTAATATAATGCGCTGTGTGCAACGATGGTTTACCATGAACGGATCAAAGGAAAACAAGCTGATCAGCCGAGGGCAGATATGGCGTCTGCTTACATCGTCTGTCCTTCATGCGGATTTCAACCACCTCGCTGTAAGTATGTGTGTTGGGTCATTACGTACGTACGATTTGCTCCACGGAATCAATGGCAATTCATAACTTGCTAGGTATCGTCCTGATGATGCATGCAGAATAATTGTACCGCTTTACATAGGATTGGGCCTAGGTTGGAAGAGGCCACTGGCCCTAGAAGGTTCCTGGCTATTTATTGCACTTCAGCGTTGTCAGGTCAGGTGTTTCTTAGTGTTTTCCATAATCTGTATTCAGCTTATTTTTTTGGATCTTCTTGTTATTTCAGTACTCGCTTCCTTACAATTTGCAAGGTCCGCTCGATGGTATTCAAAGTATATAACTGATTGTTCATGCTTGGAATTGTTGTGATATATAGGTTCACTGATGAGCTACTGGTTTTGCCCCAACCCTTCTGTTGGTGCGTCCGATGCTATTTTAGGATTGGTACTACGTCCATTTATTTTGCTCAACATTCTACTAGTACTACATCAAATGCTATTTAAGATGCATTGATTTTACTACACCTCGGTTGCCGTTGATCCATCCTCAACATTCTGTCTTGATTATCAGGTTGGTGCGGAAGCCGTTTACGTGTGGAGGCACCGGAAGCACTTGGAAAAGGCAAACGAAATTCTAGCCGAAATCGCGTTTGTGGTTTTCTGCAATCTGGTAAATTTGTTTTTCTCATCTTTGTTTGCCCTTGTTTTCGTCGAGAAAATTGCTGCATTGATTCCATATATGCGGGTGCAAATCGATCTCACGCGTTTCATTTGACAGTTCATTGCCCTGATCTTAAAGCATCGCACTCGCACCGACGACTGGGCACATGTAGGTCTCCTAACTGATTTTCTATGCAGTATATATATTCCATCTGTGACAAATGAAACACTCATAAGCTTATACTACTTGGATTGGTTCATCCGCAGTTAGGAGGCTTTCTTGGGGGAGCGGCTGTCGAATGGTTCGCCGGTCCACATTGGAAGAAGCATGTTGGGCCGGATGGAAAGGAGGTGTTCCAACTTCGAAGATAAGGCGCCTCTTGTTCGGATAATGAACAGGTAGAAGACCTCAGGTGACGACTCGGCTAGTACACAGAATTAGCAGCCCCTGCATATATTACTGAATTAAGCAGATGGAGTGCTGTTTCCAAAATGCACACATTTCCCAGTAAAATACTTGTTATTGTCTCCCGAGTCTTGTTGTTTCCAAAATGCATACTTGTTGTTTCCAAAATGCATATATGTATACTGAATTAAGTGGACTTCTTGTGACAACACTTGGAGCCTGCTAAGTGCTAACATATTCATCAGGAGTACATGCCTTGTTTCATGGTTAAAAAACATCATGAAATATTCCATAAAATTAGGACGTTGATATATGCCATACATTTGGCCTACGCATTTCCCAGACCAAACGATAGTTCGGTACGAGAGATCCGTGGCGCCAACCCATGGCGCTAACGTCTCCCAAACGATTTCGTTCGCCGACGCGTGGCGCCAACGTCTCCCATTCATTAGGCCTTTTCCATGCAAATACAAAAAAAAGGACAAAAAGCCCACCAATAGCGAATTAAAGCCCAGTTTTTGTTCTGCTACAAAAGAGATGCCATCAACTTTCCCTGAAAAAATCAACAGTAAAAGCAGAAACAATGCCATGGAAAAATCCAAAAAAATGCCATTCGAGTTTGACAAAATAATCTATGATTTTCCATCATGTTATTTTAGAATGGCAAGGTTTACAAAACGTGTTTTGTTCTTAAGAAAAACATGGGAAAACTGCCATTGCAAAAAATTCAAATGTCATGGCAGAAAAAAATGTTTCAGAAAATGACATGAACTAAAATGTTCTATAGATCATGATCTATAGACTAGAAAAAAAATATGACATGGTCCATACACCTATAAATTCCATATTATATTCGCCATGGGCCATGGCATTTTTGTTGAAAAATGTTCTACATATATCATGATCCATAGACTAAAAAAATTATATACCGTTATTTCATGGCATGATCCATATAATAAAAATGTAGACTAAAAAATGTCATGATCCATACACTATAATTTCCATGGGGCATTGTCTATATTTGCCATGGTCTCGTGCGAAACAAATTTTCCATATTTAAAAAGGGAATAAATTTGCCATGGTGCATATAGTAAAAATCACGATGGTCCGGAAACTATATTTGCCATGCTCCATGAAAGTAAATTGCCATGGTTCCACAATAAAAGGTATTTTTTGCCGTGATCCAAAGGAAAAGGGAAATTTTCCATAATCCAAAAACTACATTTGCCATGCTCAAGCAACTTAATTTGCCATGGTCCAATAAAAAACAATGATGGTATTAAACGAGAGAGATGAGGAGTAAAAACTAATGTTGCCATGTGCCATGGCAATTTTGTTGGAAATGTTCTAGATATCATGATACGAGAACTACAAAATGCCATGATCCATACAACATAATTACCATGATACTACACTAAATTTACCATCATATGTGTCATTATCTTAACGTTTTGCTTATTTATTATTACCTCTGTTCCAAATTACTTGTCTTGAAATAAATTAGGTACAGATGTGTCTAATAAATAAACGTATCTAGATACATCTGTGTATAGACAAATCTGAGTCAAGTATTTTGGTATGAAGTATGATATACCCCTTCCATTTTTAAATATAAGATTTTTTTTAGATTTTAATATGGACTATATGCGAAGGAAAATGAATGAATCACACTCTAAAATACATATATACATATGTGTACGTAGTCTTTATTAAAATCTCTAAAACGTTTATATTTAAAAACGGAGGGCGTATATGTTTAAAAATAGGAAAATGCTTAAAAACAACCGACTAATCTAGCGATTGCGTAAACCGCCTCCTCCTTCGTACACTTGTCCAAGTGAAGAGTTCCATCAGCATAGCTTTCTTTCTTTTTCCTTTACTCGTCGCACATCGGTTGCATCTTTTCAGCATCTTCCTCACGTCCTCCTTGTTGCCTCTCCTCTCTCTCTCTCCCTCCCTCTCCCTCTCTATCTATCTATCTCTCTCGGCGTCGTCGGTGTTTTGCGTTGTAGCGGGATGTAGTAGGGGGTGGCTGGAGGCAGGTGCTGCAACACAGCATGCAAGAGGAGGTGGGCAGCGAGCTACTACTCACTTTTCCAATGCAACACGCGGTGGTCGCCGACATCGGGCACTGCTCGATGCCAGTGTTGTGGGTTGTCATCGAGATACTCATTGCTCTAACGTTGTCGGTGCTGCAATCCAGCATGCAGGGGTCGGCAGCTCATTGCTCACTATTGCTACGTAGCACGCCGCTGGTCGCCGGTGACGAGCGCCGCTCACTGCTGGTGCTGCACCGCAGCATGCAGGGTGAGGCCGACGGCAAGAGTCATTCACTACACAGCATCCATGAGGATGTTGATGGCTAGTGCTGCTAACTATTGCAATGCAGCACGTGGTGGTGGCCGGGTAGGGAGCCGTTCACTGCTGGTGCTGCAACACAGCACGTCAGGGCTGAAATGGCACTTTATCGGGCTACGATGGAGCTTTTGCTGCACTGCCAGCGTTGCAATGGAACTTCGCCTATGCTGTAGTGGAGCTTCCCCGGGCTGCATTTGAGCTTTTTGCCGCACTGCATGCGTTGCAATGGAGCTTCGATACGTCTCCAACATATCTATAATTTTTTATCGTTCCATGCTGCTATATTATCATTCTTGGATGTTTTATGATCATTTTATAGCAACTTTATATCATTTTTGGGACTAACCTATTGAGATAATGCCTAGTGCCAGTTGTTGTTCTTTGCTATTTTTTCTTCACAAAAAATCAATATTAGATGAAGACCAAATGCCACGAAACTTTATGGAGATGTTTTTGGACCAGAGGGAAACTTGGGAGCCAAGAATGACCACGAGACGAGGCCCAGGGGGGCACTAGACACCAGGGCGGGCCCAGGGCCCGTGGCGCGGCCTGGTATCTAGTGGGGCCCTCGGGCACCTCCTCCACTGCCTCTGAGCTCTAT
Organism: Hordeum vulgare subsp. vulgare; assembly: GCF_904849725.1. Lineage (NCBI taxonomy): Eukaryota > Viridiplantae > Streptophyta > Magnoliopsida > Poales > Poaceae > Hordeum > Hordeum vulgare. The sequence continues at coordinate 660,652,708 of NC_058519.1, read as the reverse complement.
AAATACCCCAATATTCATAAAACCCTAGGGGAGTCGACGAAAAATCGTTTCAGCCGCCGCAAGTTCGAGAAGCCACGAAATCCAATCTAGAGCTCGTTCCAGAGAGGAACACGATCACGGAGGGGTTCACCATCCTCATTGGTGCTCTTCCGATGATGTGTGAGAAGTTCATATTATACCTACGGGTCCGTGGGCAGTAGCTAGATGGCTTGCTGTATCATTTTGTTTCTCAATACAATGGTCTCTTGGAGATCCATATGATGTAAATCTTTCTTTTACGGTGTGTTTGTTGGGATCCGATGAATTGTGAGTTTATGATCAGATCTATGAAAACATATTCATGCTTGATTATTATAGCCTCATATTTCTTCTCCGTTATTTGGTTTTTGTCTCACCAACTTGATCTTTTATCTTGCAATGGGAAGAGGTGCTTTGTGATGGGTTCGATCTTGTGGTGCTCAATCTCAGTGACGGAAAGAGAGATGACACACATTTATTGTTGCTATAAAGGATAAAATGATGGGGTCTATTTCTACATTAATAGATCTTGTCTGCATCATGTCATCGTTCTTAAGGCATTACTCCGTTTCTCCATGAACTCAATATACTAGATGCATGTGTGGATAGTGGTCGGTGTGTGGAGTAATAGAAGTACATGCAGGCAGAAGTCGGTCTACTTGTCTTGGGGATGATTGTTCGGGAACGTCGCATGGGAAACAAAAATTTTCCTACGCGCACGAAGACCTATCATGGTGATGTTCATCTACGAGAGGGGATGAGCGATCTACGTACCCTTGTAGATCGTACAGCAGAAGCGATTAGAGATCGCGGTTGATGTAGTGGAACGTCCTCACGTCCCTCGATCCGCCCCGCGAACAATCCCGCGATCAGTCCCACGATCTAGTACCGAACGGACGGCACCTCCGCGTTCAGCACACGTACAGCTCGACGATGATCTCGGCCTTCTTGATCCAGCAAGAGAGACGGAGAGGTAGAAGAGTTCTCCGGCAGCGTGACGGCGCTCCGGAGGTTGGTGATGATCTTGTCTCAGCAGGGCTCCGCCCGAGCTCCGCAGAAACGTGATCTAGAGGAAAAACTATGGAGGTATGTGGTCGGGCAGCCGTGAGAAAGTCGTCTCAAATCAGCCCTAAAACCTCCGTATATATAGGTGGGAGGGAGGGGAGGAGGCAGCCTCAAAACCCAAAGGTTTGGCCGAAATTGGAGGTGGAGGAGTCCTACTCCAATCCTACTTGGAGTAGGATTCCACCTTCCCACTTGGAAACTCTTTCCACCTTGTGTTTTTTCCTTCTCAAACCTTATGGGCCTTAGTGGGAACTTATTCCAGCCCACTAGGGGCTGGTTTATCTCTTCCCATAGCCCATGAGACCCCTTGGGGCGTGACACCCCTCCCGATGGTCCCCGGCACCCCTCCCGGCACTCCCGGTACACTACCGATGAGCCCGAAACTTTTCCGGTAATGCCCGGAAACTTTCCGGTAACCAAATGAGGTCATCCTATATATCAATCTTCGTCTCCGGACCATTCCGGAAACCCTCGTGACGTCCGTGATCCCATCCGGGACTCCGAACAACATTCGGTAACCAACCATATAACTCAAATACGCATAAAACATCGTCGAACCTTAAGTGTGCAGACCCTGCGGGTTCGAGAACTATGTAGACATGACCCGAGAGACTCCTCGGTCAATATCCAATAGCGGGACATGGATGCCCATATTGGATCCTACATATTCTACGAAGATCTTATCGTTTGAACCTCAGTGCCAAGGATTCGTATAATCCCGTATGTCATTCCCTTTGTCCTTCGGTATGTTACTTGCCCGAGATTCGATCGTCAGTATCCGTATACCTATTTCAAACTCGTTTACCGGCAAGTCTCTTTACTCGTTCCGTAATACAAGATCCCGCAACTTACACTAAGTTACATTGCTTGCAAGGCTTATGTGTGATGTTGTATTACCGAGTGGGCCCCGAGATACCTCTCCGTCACACGGAGTGACAAATCCCAGTCTTGATCCATACTAACTCAACTAACACCTTCGGAGATACCTGTAGAGCATCTTTATAGTCACCCAGTTACGTTGCGACGTTTGATACACACAAAGCATTCCTCCGGTGTCAGTGAGTTATATGATCTCATGGTCATAGGAATAAATACTTGACACGCAGAAAACAGTAGCAACAAAATGACACGATCAACATGCTACGTCTATTAGTTTGGGTCTAGTCCATCACATGATTCTCCTAATGATGTGATCCCGTTATCAAGTGACAACACTTGCCTATGGCCAGGAAACCTTGACCATCTTTGATCAACGAGCTAGTCAACTAGAGGCTTACTAGGGACAGTGTTTTGTCTATGTATCCACACAAGTATTGTGTTTCCAATCAATACAATTATAGCATGGATAATAAACGATTATCATGAACTAAGAAATATAATAATAACTAATTTATTATTGCCTCTAGGGCATATTTCCAACAGTCTCCCACTTGCACTAGAGTCAATAATCTAGTTCACATCACCATGTGATTCCAACGAATCCAACACCCATATAGTTATGGGGTCTGATCACGTCTTGCTCGTGAGAGAGGTTTTAGTCAACGGTTCTGAAACTTTCAGATCCGTGCGTTCTTTACAAATCTTTATGTCATCTTATAGATGCTGCTACTACGTGCTATTCGGAAATACTCCAAATATCTACTCTACTATACGAATCCGTTTCACTACTCATAGTTATTCGGATTAGTGTCAAAGCTTGCATCGACGTAACCCTTTACGACGAACTCTTTAACCACCTCCATAATCGAGAAAAATTCCTTAGTCCATTAGTTACTAAGGAAAAATTTCGACCGCTGCTAGTGATTCAATCATGGATCACTCTCTGTACCTCTCAACATACTTTGAGTCAAGGCACACTTCAGGTGCGGTACACAGTATGGCATACTTTAGATTCCACGGCTAAGGCATAGAAGACGACCTTCGTCTATTCTCTTTATTCTGCCGTGGTCGGTTTTGAGTCTTACTCAAATTGACACCTCACAACGCAACCAAGAACTCCTTCTTTGCTGGTCTATTTTGAACTCTTTCAAAAACTTGTCAAGGCATGCATCTTGTTGAAACTTCTATTAAGCGCTTTCGATCTATCTCCATAGATCTTTGATGCTCAACGTTCAAGTAGCGTAATCCAGGTACTCCTTTGAAAACTTCTTTCAAACAACCTTGTATGCTTTACAGAAATTCTACATTACTTCTGATCCACAATATGTCAACCACATATACCTATCAGAAATTCTATAGTGCTCCCACTCACTTCTTTGGAAATACAAGTTTCTCATAAACCTTGTACAAACCCAAAATCTTTGATCATCTCATCAAAGTGTATATTCCAACTCCGAGATGCTTGCACCAGTCCATTGAAGGATCACTGGAGCTTGCATACTTGTTAGTATCTTTAGGATCGTCAAAACCTTCTGGTTGTATCACATACAATGTTTGCTCAAGGAAACCGTCGAGAAAACAATGTTTTGACATCCTACGTGCAATATTTCATAAATAATGCATCAACAACTAACATAATTCCAACAGACCTTTAGCATCGCTACGAGTGAGAAAGTCTCATCATAGTCAACTGTTTGATCTTGTCGAAAACATCTTTGCGACAAGTCGAGCTTTTCTTAATAGTGACTTATCACCATCATCGTCTGTCTTCTTTTAAAGATCCATCTTTACTCAATAGTCTTATGACCATCAAGTAGTTCTTTCAAAGTCTACACTTTGTTTTATACATGGATCCTCTCTCGGATTTCATGGCTTCCAGCCATTTGTCAGAATCTGGGCCCACCATCACTTTCTCCATAACTCGTAGGTTCACTGTTGCTCAACAACATGACCTCCAAGACAGGGTTACCGTACCACTCTGTAGTAGTATGCGACCTTGTCAACCTACGAGGCTTGTAGTAACTTGATCCGATGCTTGATGATCACCATCATCTGCTTCCACTTCAATTGGTGTAGGCGCCACAGGAACAACTTCCTGCACCCTGCTACACACTGGTTGAAGTGATGGTTCAATAACCTCATCAAGTTCTACTACCCTCCCACTCAATTCTTTCGAGAGAAACCTTTCCTCGAGAAAGGATCCGTTTCTAGAAACAAACACTTTGCTTTCGGATCTGAGATAGGAGATGTACCCAACTGTTTTGGATATCCTATGAAGATGCATTTATCCGCTATGGGTTCGAGCTTATCAGACTGAAACTTTTTCACATAAGTGTCGAAGCCCCAAACTTTCAAGAAACGACAGTTTAGATTTCTCTAAACCTCAGTCTATACTGTGTCATCTCAACGGAAATACGCGGTGCCCTATTTAAAGTGAGTGCGGTTGTCTCTAATGCATAACCCATAAACGATAGTGGTAATTCGATAAGAGACATCATAGTATGCACCATACCAAATAGTGCGTGGCTATGACGTTCAGACACATCATCACACTATGATGTTCCAGGTGGCATGAACTGCGAAACAATTTCCACATTGTCTTAACTGCGTACCAAAACTCATAACTCAGATATTCATTTCCATGATCATATCGTAGACAGTTTATCCTCTTGTTACGACGAACTTCACTCTGAAACGGAATTGAACTTTTCAACATTTCAGACTTGTGATTCATTAAGTAAATACTCCTGTATCTACTCAAATCGTCAGTGAAGTAAGAACATAATGATATCCACTACGTGCCTCAGCACCCATTGGACTGCATACATCAAAATGTATCACTTTCAACAAGTTACTATCTTATTTCATCTCAATGAAAACAAGGCCTTGCTCATGTGGTATGATTTGCATGTCACTAGTGATTCGAAATCAGGTGAGTACAAAGATCCATCAGCATGGAGCCTCTTCATGCAATTTATACTAACATGACTTAAGCGGCAGTGCCACAAGTAAGTGGTACTATCATCATCAACTCGTATCTTTTGGCACCAATATCATGAACATGTGTAACACTACGATCGAGATTCAATAAACCATTGAAGGTGATTATTCAAGAAAATAGAGTAACCATTATTCTCTTTAAATGAATAATCGTATTGCAATAAACACGATCCAATCATGTTCATGTTTAACGCAAGCACGAAATAACAATTATTTAGGTTTAACACCAATCCCGATGATAGAGGGAGTGTGCGACGTTTGATCATATCAATCTTGGAAACACTTCCAACACGTATCGTCACCTCGCCTTTAGCTAGTCTCCGTTTATGCCGTAGCTTTCATTTCGCGTCACTAATCACTTAGCAACTGAACCGGTATCCAATACCCTCGTGCTACTAGGAGTACTAGTAAAGTACACATCAACATCATGTATATCAAATACACTTCTTTCGACTTTTGCCAGCCATCTTATCTACCAAGTATCTTGAGTTGCTCCGCCTCAGTGATTGTTCCCCTCATTACGGAAGCACTTAGTCTCGGGTTTGGGTTTAATATTGGGTCTCTTCATTAGTGCAGCAACTGTTTTGCCGTTTCACGAAGTATCCCTTCTAGCCCTTGCCTTTCTTGAAACTTAGTGGTTTTACAAACCATCAACTATTGACGCTCCTTCTTGATTTCTACTTTCGCAGTGTCAAACATCACGAATCGCTCAAGGATCATTGTATCTATCCTCAATATGTTATAGTTCATCACGAAGCTCTCACAGCTTGGTGGCAGTGTCTTTTGGAGAACCATCACCATCTCATCTGGAAGATTAACTCCCACTTGATTCAAGTGATTGTCGTACTCAAACAATCTGAGCACACGCTCATCGATTGAGCTTTTCTCTTTTACTTTGTGGACAAAGAATCTTGTTGGAGGTCTCGTACCTCTTAACAAGGGCACAAGCATGAAATCACAATTTCATCTCTTTAGAACATCACTTATGTTCCGTGACGTTTTACAACGTTTTCGGCGCCTTGCTTCTAAGCCATTAAGTATCTTGCACTGAACTATTGTGTAGTAATCAGAAACGTGTATGTCGGATGTTCACAGCATCCACAGACGACGCTCGAGGTGCAGCACACCGAGTGGTGCATTAAGGACATAAGCCTTCTGTGCAGCAACGAGGACAATCCTCGGTTTTACAGACTCAGTCTGCAAAGTTTGCTACTATCAACTTTCAACTAAATTTTCTCTAGGAACATATAAAAACAGTAGAGCTATAGCGCAAGCTACATCGTAATTCGCAAATACCATTAGACTATGTTCATGACAATTAGTTCAATTAATCATATTACTTAAGAACTCCCACTCAAAAAGTACATCTCTCTAGTCATTTGAGTGGTACATGATCCAAATCCACTATCTCAAGTCCGATCATCACGTGAGTCGAGAATAGTTTCAGTGGTAAGCATCTCTATGCTAATCATATCAACTATACAATTCATGCTCGACCTTTCGGTCTCATGTGTTCCGAGGCCATGTCTGCACATGCTAGGCTCGTCAAGCTTAACCCGAGTGTTCCGCGTGCGCAACTGTTTTGCACCCGTTGTATGTGAACGTTGAGTCTATCACACCCGATCATCACGTGGTGTCTCGAAACGAAGAACTGTAGCAACGGTGCACAGTCGGGGAGAACACAATTTCGTCTTGAAATTTTAGTGAGAGATCACCTCATAATGCTACCGTCGTTCTAAGCAAAATAAGGTGCATAAAAGGATTAACATCACATGCAATTCATAAGTGACATGATATGGCCATCATCACGTGCTTCTTGATCTCCATCACCAAAACACCGGCACGATCTTCTTGTCACCGGCGTCACACCATGATTTCCATCATCATGATCTCCATCAACGTGTCGCCATCGGGGTTGTCGTGCTACTCATGCTATTACTACTAAAGCTACGTCCTAGCAAAATAGTAAACGCATCTGCAAGCACAAACGTTAGTTATAAAGACAACCCTATGGCTCCTGCCGGTTGCCGTACCATCGACGTGCAAGTCGATATTTCTATTACAACATGATCATCTCATACATCCAATATATCACATCACATCGTTGGCCATATCACATCACAAGCATACCCTGCAAAAACAAGTTAGACGTCCTCTAATTTTGTTGTTGCAAGTTTTACGTGGTGACCGGGGGTATCTAGTAGGATCGCATCTTACTTACGCAAACACCACAACGGAGATATATGAGTTGCTATTTAACCTCATCCAAGGACCTCCTTGGTCAAATCCGATTCAACTAAAGTTGGAGAAACCGTCACTTGCCAGTCATCTTTGAGCAAAGGGGGTTACTCGTAACGATGAAACCAGTCTCTCGTAAGCGTACGAGTAATGTCGGTCCAAGCCGCTTCAATCCAACAATACCGCGGAATCAAGAAAAGACTAAGGAGGGCAGCAAAACGCACATCACCGCCCACAAAACCTTTTGTGTTCTACTCGAGAAGACATCTACGCATGAACCTAGCTCATGATGCCACTGTTGGGGAACGTCGCATGGGAAACAAAAAATTTCCTACGCGCACGAAGACCTATCATGGTGATGTTCATCTACGAGAGGGGATGAGCGATCTACGTACCCTTGTAGATCGTACAGCAGAAGCGATTAGAGATCGCGGTTGATGTAGTGGAACGTCCTCACGTCCCTCGATCCGCCCCGCGAACAATCCCGCGATCAGTCCCACGATCTAGTACCGAACGGACGGCACCTCCGCGTTCAGCACACGTACAGCTCGACGATGATCTCGGCCTTCTTGATCCAGCAAGAGAGACGGAGAGGTAGAAGAGTTCTCCGGCAGCGTGACGGCGCTCCGGAGGTTGGTGATGATCTTGTCTCAGCAGGGCTCCGCCCGAGCTCCGCAGAAACGTGATCTAGAGGAAAAACTATGGAGGTATGTGGTCGGGCAGCCGTGAGAAAGTCGTCTCAAATCAGCCCTAAAACCTCCGTATATATAGGTGGGAGGGAGGGGAGGAGGCAGCCTCAAAACCCAAAGGTTTGGCCGAAATTGGAGGTGGAGGAGTCCTACTCCAATCCTACTTGGAGTAGGATTCCACCTTCCCACTTGGAAACTCTTTCCACCTTGTGTTTTTTCCTTCTCAAACCTTATGGGCCTTAGTGGGAACTTATTCCAGCCCACTAGGGGCTGGTTTATCTCTTCCCATAGCCCATGAGACCCCTTGGGGCGTGACACCCCTCCCGATGGTCCCCGGCACCCCTCCCGGCACTCCCGGTACACTACCGATGAGCCCAAAACTTTTCCGGTAATGCCCGGAAACTTTCCGGTAACCAAATGAGGTCATCCTATATATCAATCTTCGTCTCCGGACCATTCCGGAAACCCTCGTGACGTCCGTGATCCCATCCGGGACTCCGAACAACATTCGGTAACCAACCATATAACTCAAATACGCATAAAACATCGTCGAACCTTAAGTGTGCAGACCCTGCGGGTTCGAGAACTATGTAGACATGACCCGAGAGACTCCTCGGTCAATATCCAATAGCGGGACATGGATGCCCATATTGGATCCTACATATTCTACGAAGATCTTATCGTTTGAACCTCAGTGCCAAGGATTCGTATAATCCCGTATGTCATTCCCTTTGTCCTTCGGTATGTTACTTGCCCGAGATTCGATCGTCAGTATCCGTATACCTATTTCAAACTCGTTTACCGGCAAGTCTCTTTACTCGTTCCGTAATACAAGATCCCGCAACTTACACTAAGTTACATTGCTTGCAAGGCTTATGTGTGATGTTGTATTACCGAGTGGGCCCCGAGATACCTCTCCGTCACACGGAGTGACAAATCCCAGTCTTGATCCATACTAACTCAACTAACACCTTCGGAGATACCTGTAGAGCATCTTTATAGTCACCCAGTTACGTTGCGACGTTTGATACACACAAAGCATTCCTCCGGTGTCAGTGAGTTATATGATCTCATGGTCATAGGAATAAATACTTGACACGCAGAAAACAGTAGCAACAAAATGACACGATCAACATGCTACGTCTATTAGTTTGGGTCTAGTCCATCACATGATTCTCCTAATGATGTGATCCCGTTATCAAGTGACAACACTTGCCTATGGCCAGGAAACCTTGACCATCTTTGATCAACGAGCTAGTCAACTAGAGGCTTACTAGGGACAGTGTTTTGTCTATGTATCCACACAAGTATTGTGTTTCCAATCAATACAATTATAGCATGGATAATAAACGATTATCATGAACTAAGAAATATAATAATAACTAATTTATTATTGCCTCTAGGGCATATTTCCAACAATGATGCCTATATAAATGGTCATTGTCTTGACTATCGTCATAATTATTTGCTTTCCTATCAATTGCCCAATAGTATTTTGTCTATCCACTATTTGCTATTTCTCGAGAGAAGCCACTAGTGAAACCTACGGCCCCGAGTCTACTTCACATCATCTCTTTGCAATCTCTACTTTGTTATTTGTGTTTCTATTTTATTTGCTCTTTTATTTTAAAATCTATATTATCAAAAAAAAAATACATTGTTGCGTTCTATTTGCTATCACTCTTATTTGCATCTATCAATATATCCTTACTTTACACACGAGGGATTGATAACCCCTCCATGCGTTGGGTTGCGAGGATTTGCTATTTGTGTGGAGGCGCCGCTTACATAGTCTTGTGGATATTCCTACTAGATTGATACCTTGGTTTCATAACCGAGGGAAATACTTACCGTCGCTGTGCTACATCACCCTTTAAGCTTGGAGGGAAACCAACGCAATCAGCGAGGAGTCAAGATTTCTGGCATCGTTGCCGGGGAGGATCAAGTCAAGATCTATCGGGTTCCTACACATAACTCTCATCTCCTTGCAATTACATTTTTTGCCATTTGCCTCTCATTTTCCTCTCCCCCACTTCACAAAATTTTCCCTTTTATTTGCCATCTTTCCGTTTGTCGTTTTCTTGCCGGATCTTTTTGTTTACTTATCGCCATGGCAAACTCATCCCTCGCTATGGACACTATCACCGGGGGGAATTTCTTAAGTTGTCCACCCTCCGATGCTCTCAGTTTTAAGCAAAGGGGAGGAAAAATTAGGACAACTTAGGGAAGTTCTCAATTTTAAGCAAAGGGGAGGAGAAAGTCTGAAAGATGCTTGGTATAGGATTTGCAATGCTCATGATAGATTATTCACAAGCAATCTACTACCGTTCTTCTTTGAAACTTTATGTGGGAATTAGTACTTGGTATAGATTTGTTCTTGACACTATCACCGGGGGAAATTTCTTAAGTTGTCCACCCTCCGATGCTCTCAATGCCATGGGAAGTATATTGGGGTCTCCACCTATCTTTATAAATGAAACATTTTTAACTCTTGAGCATGTTACGCAAAGGATAGATGTTATTGAAAAGAAAGTTCTTACCAAAGAACATGTTGAAAATTTGGATAAAAGGGTGCAAGATCTTGTAAATCATATTTGTTCAAGGATGGGAGACGCTATTAAAATGTTAAAAGAGAAACAACCCATAACTAATGAAAGGGTAGTGGCGAGTCCCACTCGAATTGATAAATTAGAGGAAATTTTCAGTAACTTGAGCATGGTTTTTTCTTCCATTGAAAATATTGAAAGAACTCCTATTGGCAAGAAAACTACCCAAACTCCCAAGAACAAGAGTGCCTCTTCTAGCAACAACGTAGGTCTTAAGATGATTAGGGATCACTTTAACTTGAATGAACCTCCTCATATGAATGAATTCTTTAACTTTATCCCTAGGAGTGTATTTTTTGAGAATATGCATACTAGATCTCTAAGAAATCAGGGATGTATGATTGAGGAGTTGGAAACTAAAGATGATAATACTTGAATCTATGATATGTGCCTAGCTAGGGAGTAAAACAATACCGCTTGTTGGGAGGCAACCCAACGAATAAATTTTATTTTAACTTTTGCTTTTTGTTCTTGAGTTTGCACAATTATGCTACTGTTATAATTGTGTTTTTATGTTTTATATAGTTCGTGTGCCAAGTAAAGCCTTTTGGATCATGTGGGGTGTTAATTGCTTTAATCCTCTTGGAAAACAGAAACTTCTGTGTTCAGCAGAAAAAATCCTAAAATTGACAAAAGCGTCAGAAGTGTCTGAATTATTTACACAAGATTGATATACAAATTCCCTAAGTTTTCCTATTTTTTTAGAATTTGTGGAGTTACAGAAGTATGAGTAAATTTTGAATCTTTGATGATTCTATGGTTTGTATCGGGGGGGGGGGGGGGGGGGTATAAGCCATGGTAAAGTTAGAATACGGCAGGTATAATGAAAAAACAAAATTGGAATAGGTTTTCAACAATACCTAAAGTAAAGCTTGGTTTTCTTATACTAATGGACCTCATGAAAATTTTGTTGAGTTTTGTGTGATTGAAGTTTTCAAGTTTTGAGTGAGATCACGATGGATGAAGGAATGAGGATTGATAAAAGCCCAAGCTTGGGGATTCTCCATGGCACCCCAAGGTCATATCGAAGGAGTACCAAGCAATTAAGATTGGGGATGCCCCGGAAGGCATCCCCTCTTTCTTCTAAAAACCACCGGTAATCTTACTTGGAGCTATATTTTTATTCGTTGCATATCATGAGTTTTTGTTGGAGCGTCTTGTATCATTTGTGTTTTTGCTTTCATTGTTGGTTAGTTTTATCACAATAAACCTTGTTGGACATACCCATTTGAGAGAGCTAAATTATGCTATGATTTGTTAGAATTGCTCTTTATGCTTCACTTAAGTTTTGTGAGCCATGGAATTGCTCAAGTATTTCACTTATATCTTTTTGAACACGGTGGTTCTATTATTTTGAAGAAATTTGCTCTCATGCTTCACTTAAATTATTTTGAGAGTAGCTAAAATTTTGAAGAAATCCTCTCTTGCTTCACTTCATTTTGAGAGTTGAAAATTTTAAAGAAAATTGTGCTCTCGTTCTTCACTTATATTTGTTTGAGAGCTTGTTATTCACAATGGCAATTTGATTTAAATGAAAATTAGTCCCAAAGTGGTGAACGTCGAGGAAAGATATAATAAAAAATTTCATGAAGATCACTGGATATTAAACTTGATTCTTTGCAATAGTTTTGTGATATGAAGATAGTAATATGTGAGTTATGTTGATGAGTAATTATGCTTTACTAAAAATATTGCTGTTAAAGTTTGTGATTCCCTATGCATGCACATGAAGTCAATAATTATGTTATGAAATAACATCCTACTTGTGTTGCATTATTTGGTGTTAGTTATGTTTAATGTTCACTTATGATGATTTTTGTTCCTTGGTTGGGCGCCTATCAATCTATTGCTAGCCTTCACTTGTATTAAGCAGGAATACTGCTCGTGCATCCAAATCCTAAACCCAAAGTTGTGTCGAATGAGTACACCATACCTACCTATATGCGGTATTTCAACGTCGTTCCAAGTAAATTTGTAAGTGCCAACTCTAATGATCAAAATAAATTTATGTTTTGTGTGCCCATACCGCTCACGAAGCGACGAGGGATGGCCGGTATCTTCCATGTTAAATAGGTTATTCTCAAGATGAGTGTTTATTCACTTGTCATTGCATGAAAATATGGCAGAATACAGTTGCGAGTCCCAAAATTTTGAAAAAAATATCTTATGTTGTCAAATAATAAATTCCTTGTAAAATTTTGGTATGGACGGTACCCGTGGATACGGCTAGCCGTGAAATGTGAAAGAATGATAGAAAAAGAATAAACTTTATTTTTAGTTTGGGAACCGCCTATAGTTTGTTTAGAATGGAGGATATTGGAAACTTTTTGTCGTTCTCGTTGACAGGAAAAGCATACCGCCCTAAAAAATTCATCTCCAAGTTTTTCACTTTGAGCTCTGACACCTCTACAAATCCGTGCTTCCCTCTACGAAGGGTCTATCTATTTACTTTATGCAAAAAAATTGAATTTGAGTCTCCATCTTCTCTTATAAAGCGCTAACTAAGGAAAACCAATATCATACTTGAGCATTGATGTAGTTGATATTTGAGTGTATTGCATGAATGGATCAATGATAGAGCATGATGGGCTAGGGATAACATTCTGTAGCGTTGATACTTTGAAAGACTTGGTTGCTTGTTGATACGCTTGAGTATTTTTCATGTCAAACTATAGACTATTGCTTTGCATCATATACAATTACATATGTCCATACTGAAAAGAAAAGAATATGATGAACATGTGAGGCAACATTCCATATCAAAAAATTTATTTTTATCATTTACCTACTCGAGGACGAGCAGGAATTAAGCTTGGGGATGTTGATACGTCTCCAATGTATCTATAATTTTTGATTGTTTCATGATGTTATATTATCATTATTGAATGTTTTATGATCATTTTATAGCAATTTTATATCATTTTTGGGACTAACCTATTGACATAGTGCCTAGTGCCATTTGCTGTTTTCTCCTTCTAAGAAAATCAATATCAGGTGAAGTCCAAATGACACAAGACTTTATGGAGATTTTTTTTGGACCAGAAGGAAACTTGGAAGCCAAGAATGAGCATGAGACGAGTCTTGATGACCCACAAGTATAGGGGATCAATCGTAGTCCTTTTAATAAGTAAGAGTGTCGAACCCAACGAGGAGGAGAAGTAAATAGATAGACGGTTTTCAACAAGGTAATAACTGCAAGCACTCAAAGTAGCGGTAGCAAGTGATGGTGTAGTGAGGTGAAACGTAGCAAGCGAAAAGTAGCAAGTGACAAGTTGTAGCAACGGTGCAGCAAAGTGGCCCAATCCCTTTTGTAGCAAGGGACAAGCCTGAGCAAAGTCTTATAAGAGGAAAAACGCCCCCGAGGACACACGGGAATTTCTGTCGTGCTAGTTTCATCATGTTCATATGATCCGCGTTCGTTACTTTGATAGTTTGATATGTGGGTGGACCGACGCTTGGGTACTGCCCTTACTTGGACAAGCATCCCACTTATGATTAACCCCTCTCGCAAGCATCCGCAACTACGAAAGAAGAATTAAGACAACGTCTAACCATAGCATTAAACTAGTGGATCCAAATCAGCCCCTTACGAAGCAACGCATAGACTTGGGTTTAAGCTTCTGTCACTCTAGCAACCCATCATCTACTTACTACTCCCCAATGCTTTCCTCTAGGCCCAATTATGGTGAAGTGTTATGTAGTCGACGTTCACATAACACCACTAGAGGAAAAACAACATACAGCATATCAAAATACCGAACGAATACCAAATTCACATGACTATTATTAGCATGACTTATCACATGTCCTTAGGAACAAAAGTAACTACTCACAAAGCATAATCATAATCATGATCAGAGGTGTAATGAATAGCATCAAGGATCTTAACACAAACTCTTCCACCAAGTAATCCAACTAGCATCAACTAAAAAGAGTAATCAACACTACTAGCAACCTTACAAGTACCAATCGGAGTCGCGAGATGGAGATTGGTTACAAGAGATGAACTAGGGTTTGGAGAGGAGATGGTGCTGATGAAGATGTTGATGGAAATGACTCCCCTCAGACGAGAGGAGTGTTGGTGATGACGAAGGCGACGATTTCCCCCTCCAGGAGGGAAGTTTCCCCGGCAGGATCGTCCTGTCGGAGCCCTAGATTGGTTCTGCTCAAGTTCCGCCTCGTGGCGGCGGCGAATCCACGAAAAAGCTCCACCCTATTTTTTTCTCCGACGAAACCCTTCATATAGCAAAAGAGGGGGGGGCAGTGGGCCACCAGGGTGCCCACAAGCCCTGTTGTCGCGGCCAGGGGGGTAGGCCGCGGCAACCAGGCTTGTGGGCCCCTGGTTGCTCCCCTCTGACACTTCTTTCGCCCAGTATTTTTTGATATATTCCCAAAAAAATCCACATTGATTTTTAGGGCATTTGGAGTTGCGCAGAATACAGGACTCCGACTTGCTCCTTTTCCAGTCCAGAATTCTAGTTGCCGGTATTCTCCCTCTTCAAATAAACCTTGCAAAATAAGACAGAGAAGGCATAAGTATGGTTCCACAAAGTATAATAACAGCCCATAAAGCGATAAATATCAACATGAAAGCATGATGCAAAATGGACGTATCAACTCCCCCAAGCTTAGACCTCGCTTGTCCTCAAGCGAAAACCAAGACCCAAAACATGACCACATGTTTAGGGGTGAAGGTGTCGATAAAACATAATACAAACACGAGGGCATCATGATCACACATAGAACAACAATATATCAAAGAGATTCTTATGGGAAAGTAGCAATTCCTTCACAAAGCAAAGTATGAAACAAAAACCTTACCGAGAAGTAGCCAACAATAGTCCATAGTCACTGAAGCAATTGCAATTTATCATATTATCAGAAAGAGTCAAATAAGAGCTTGCAAAGCAAATCCACATACCCAATCATCTCTTTTGTTTTCCACAATTGTTACAACTCACGTGGTACTCATGGTATCAAAGTTTCAGTTGGACACAGAGAAAGATATGGGCTTATAGTTTTGCCCCCCCCAACCATTTACCTCAAGGGTAAAGTCAACAATAATAAAGCATAAGTACTCAGCTCCAAGTTGATATATGAATATAGATCTTTCCCAAGCATATGACGTTCACCAAGAAAAAGGCTAAATAAGGAATTGGTGAGGATCACCATGACTCTTACAAAGGTAAAAAGTAAAGGTACAAGATATGCCCTTCGCAGAGGGAAGCAGAGGTTGTCATGCGCTTTTGAGGTTTGGATGTGTGTCCTCTTAGTGCGGAGGAACGTCACTTTATATTGCAGCCTGTGATAAAGAACTTTATTATGCAGTCTGTCGCTTTTATGTCTTCCTCATCACAGGTTCGTACAAAGCTTATTTTCCACACACTAATAGATCATACATACTAGAGAGCAATTTTTATTGCTTGCACCGATGACAACTTACTTGAGGGATCTTATTCAATCCATAGGTAGGTATGGTGGACACTCATGGCAAAAACTGGGTTGAAGGTTTATGGATGCACAAGTAGTATCTCTACTTGGTGCGGGAGTTTTGGCTAATATGAGGTGGAAGCAATCGTCACATGCTAAGGGATCTCTAATCATATAACATTGTTCAGAGCAAAGCAAACACAATTCATTATGTTGTCTTCCTTGTCCAACATCTACTTCTAAGCATGTAATAGTTTGGTGAGTGCTCGCGATTATAGAAAGTGTCTAAGATGATATATTTATATGTGAACCTCTCTTTCCTTATTACTTCCTATTAATTGCAACAATGACTCGGGTCTATATTGATCTATTCTCAACAAGTTTCAATCATCATACTTGTTATACGTGAAGCTATCACTTTCCATAAGATCATCTCATGATCTTTCATGCTATCGTTCTTTTCATACTTTTGATCACGGCACAAAACAAATCCCTTGACTAAGATACTCTTTATTATATAGCTCGCAAGCTCGAATACATCAGGGGAGACACAAGGCAAAAGACTCAAAATAAAACACTAAAGACTTATTCCACTAAGAGAAGAAATAAAACTGAAAAGGAAAGAACTAAAACAAAGGTAAAAGCAAAAGATATAAAGGTGATACGATACCAGGGCAACACCCCCAAGCTTGGCATAAGCCAAGGGGATTGCCCATACCAATACTTAGTTGTCTTCCTTTGGTGGTGAT
This sequence comes from Hordeum vulgare subsp. vulgare, assembly GCF_904849725.1. NCBI lineage: Eukaryota > Viridiplantae > Streptophyta > Magnoliopsida > Poales > Poaceae > Hordeum > Hordeum vulgare. The sequence goes on along the minus strand of NC_058519.1, from coordinate 660,636,034 downwards.
GGTGGTGGAGTTGCAACATGAGTTTGATCCTCCGTCTTTGATTCCAAGAGAGCTATCAATCTTTGATTTATACCTTTGAGATCTGCGACATGGTTTTCCAGCAAAACAACTTCACGAGAAAGGGAAATATTGCGAGCACGAGTTGTTTCACAAAACCTCAAGAGTTCAATCAAGGATGGAGACAACACGTGGAGGAAGGGTTGGAGAAAATATACTCCTTCAACGTCTTCAACGTTGAACCTAGGTTGAACTTCCTCCCTAACTTGGGTTTTCTCCTTAGCTTTGTCCCTGGCTTCTGTGACTTCTACCCTTTTTAGGTCAACATCTAATTCTTCATGAACTTGAGGAAGATTATTCTCCCCCAACAGGTTCCTGAGACATCTTTGCTCTAAATCTGCGGCAGACAACAGGCTCGGAACGAAAACAGAGGAAACTCGCACGATACGGAGATCAAAACCCTCGGGCGTATATATAATGATTTTTCTAGACCAGAAGGAGTGCTCCGCAAGAAAATGGAGTCCGGGAGGCACACGAGGTGCCCACAAGCCCTGTTGCCGCGGCCAGGGGGAGGCCGGGGCAACCAAGCTTGTGGCTGCCTCATGCGCTCTCCGGATAGCTTTTTATTTTCTAATTTTCCATAAATTCCAAAATGGAGAAAATTTCCTATTGAAAAAGTTTCGGAGTCCAATTACTTACCGAAACAGACACCTCTTCGTTTTCAGGGTCTGAAACAGGCTGATAAACATCCCTTATGTACTCCTCTGGAGTTATGATATTGATGATATTGGTCTCAACATTTATGGGAGTACCATAGATGTAATGCTTGATTCTTTGCCCATTTACCACTCTAGGAAAATTACCTTCCGTGTTATTGATTTTGATGGCACCGGAACGATATACTTCCTCGACAACGTAGGGACCTTCCCATTTAGAGAGAAGCTTGCCTGCGAAGAATCTTAAACGAGAATTGTATAGCAGGACATAATCACCTACATTGAACTCTCGTTTTTGTATTCTTTTATCGTGCCATCTCTTAACCTTTTCCTTGAACAATTTGGCATTCTCATATGCCTGGGCTCTCCATTCATCTAATGAGCTGATATCAAACAACCGCTTCACACCGGCAAGTTTGAAATCGAAGTTGAGCTCTTTGATTGCCCAATAAGCTTTGTGTTCCAGCTCAAGAGGTAAATGACAGGCCTTACCGTAAACCATTTTATATGGCGACATGCCCATGGGATTCTTATAAGAAGTCCTATAAGCCCATAGTGCGTCGTCAAGTTTGCTAGACCAATTGTTTCGAGATCTATTGACGATCTTTTGTAAGATCAATTTGATCTCCCTATTACTCAACTCCACTTGACCACTAGACTGAGGATGATAAGGAGATGCAACTGTATGGTTGACATCATACTTAGCGAGCATCTTGCGGAAAACACCATGTATGAAGTGTGAACCGCCATCAGTCATCAGATATCTAGGGACTCCAAATCTTGGGAAAATGACTTCTTTAAGCATCTTAATAGAGGTGTGGTGATCGACATTTCTAGTGGGGATAGCTTCTACCCACTTAGTGACGTAATCCACACCAACTAAGATGTGAGTATACCCATTGGAACTCGGGAAAGGTCCCATATAATCAAAGCCCCAGACATCAAATGGTTCAATGACAAGTGAATAGTTCATAGGCATTTCCTGACGCTTACTGATGTTCCCTATTCTTTGGCATTCATCACAAGACAAGACAAACTTACAGGCATCCTTGAAGAGAGTGGACCAATAGAAACCTGATTGCAATACCTTATGAGCAGTTCTATCTCCAGCATGGTGTCCTCCGTAGGCTTCGGAATGACACTTATGCAGGATATGTCCCTGTTCATGTTCAGGCACACAACATCTAATAACACCATCTACTCCTTCCTTATAAAGGTGAGGATCATCCCAAAAGTAGTGTCTCAAATCAAAGAAGAATTTCTTCTTTTACTGGTAGGTGAACCCGGGTGGTATGTATTTGGCTACGATATAGTTTGCGTAATCAGCATACCACGGTGCACTATGTGAAGTGCGGATGACATTCAATTGCTCATCAGGAAAGCTGTCATCTAAGGACATTCTCTAGCCTAGACAAGTTATCTGCTATAGGGTTATCAACACCCTTTCGGTCAACAACGTGCAAATCAAATTCCTGTAGGAGGAGAACCCATCTGATTAGCCTAGGCTTAGCGTCCTTCTTCTCCATAAGGTACCTAATAGCAGCATGATCAGAGTGAATAGTGACTTTAGAGTCAACTATATAAGATCTGAACTTTTCACATGCAAACACGACTGCTAAAAACTCCTTCTCCGTAGTGGCGTAGTTTCTTTGGGCACTGTCTAGAGTTTTACTAGCGTAGTGGATGACATTCAACTTCTTGTCAACTCTTTGTCCTAGAATATCACCAACAGCATAATCACTAGCATCGCACATGATTTCAAAGGGCAAGTTCCAATCAGGTGGTTGAACAATTGGTGCGGTTATCAAGGCCTTCTTAAGTATTTCGAAAGCTTCCTCACAATCCTCATCGAAAACAAAAGGAACATCCTTCTGCAAGAGGTTGGTAAGAGGCCTAGAAATCTTAGAGATGTCTTTAATGAACCTTCTATAGAAACCAGCATGACCTAGGAAACTTCGTATACCTCTGATATCTGTGGGGCAAGGCATTTCCTCAATTGCATCTAACTTAGCCTTATCAACTTCAATGCCTCTCTCAGAGATTTTGTGTCCTAAGACGATGCCTTCATTAACCATGAAGTGGCACTTCTCCCAGTTCAAGACGAGGTTGGTATCTTTGCATCTCTGTAAGACTCGATCAAGGTTGCTGAGGAAATCGTCAAAGGAAGAACCGTAAACAGAGAAATCGTCCATGAAAACCTCAACAATCTTTTCACAAAAGTCAGAGAATATAGCCATCATACATCTTTGAAAGGGGGCAGGTGCATTGCACAAGCCAAAAGCATACGTCTATAAGCAAATGTATCGAAGGGGCAGGTGAAAGTGGTTTTCTCCTGATCAGATTGTGCAACAGGTATTTGCGAGAAACCTGAATAACCGTCTAGAAAGCAGAAGTGTGTGTGTTTAGATAGCTTTTCTAGCATCTCGTCGATAAACGACAAAGGATAATGGTCTTTCCTGGTTGCCTTGTTCAGTTTTCGGAAGTCTATCACCATCCTATAGCCAGTAATAATCCTCTGTGGGATTAGTTCATTCTTATCATTAGGAACGACGGTGATACCTCCCTTCTTAGGTACGCAATGTACTAGACTTACCCAATCACTATGAGCAACGGGATAAATGATTCCTGCTTCTAGAAGCTTTAATATTTCTTTTCTCACGACCTCTTTCATCCTCGGATTTAATCTCCATTGATGATCAGCAACTGGCTTAGAATCATGATCGGTTTTAATCTTGTGCTCACATAGAGTGGGACTAATACCCTTAAGATCATCAAGAGTATATCCAATAGCAGCACGGTGCTTCCTCAAATTTTTTAATAACTTCTTCTCTTCATGATTCGAGAGGTGAGCACTAATAATAACAGGATATATCTCCTTCTCATCAACATAGGCATACTTAAGAGTATCTGGTAACTGTTTTAGCTCGAACACAGGATCACCCTTTGGTGGGGGAGGATCCCCAAGCAGTTCAACAGGCAGATTATTCTTGAGAATAGGATATTGTTCTAAAACAATTTTATCTATCTCATCTCTTTCATCCATATGCATATCATTTTCATGCTCAAGCAGATATTGCTCTAAAGGATCCGTAGGAGGTACGGCAATAGAGGCAAGAGCAATGATTTCATCCCTACCAGACGACTCTTTTTCATGGGGTTGTCTTCCAAACTTGGAGAAGTTAAATTCATGAGACACACCCTCGAAACTAACAGTGACAGTCTGTTTAATGCAATCAATGTGAGCATTGACAGTGTTGAGAAAGGGTCTACCAAATACGATGGAACAAAAGCTATCTTGTGCAGTAGCAAGGACGAGAAAATCAGTAGGATACTTCGTCTTACCACACAGGACTTCTACGTCTCTCACAATTCCTAGAGGGCAGATAGTGTCTCTATTAGCTAGCGTAATAGTGACATCAATGGGTTCTAACTCAGCAGGTACAATCTCATCTTTGATTTCATCATATAGGGATCGGGGTATTGCACTAACACTAGCACCCATATCACATAAACCATGATAACAGTGATCTCCTATCTTGACAAAAAACAACGGGCAGGCCAACTACAGGTCCGTATTTGTCTTTCGCGTGAGGTTTAGCAATTCTAGCGGAGTCCTCACAGAATTTTATAACATGCCCGTCTATGTCTTCGGCTAAGAGATCTTTGATAATAGCAACACTAGGTTCAACTCTAATCTCCTCACGGGGTGCAAGTGGTCTAATGTAACCCCTACGAATCACAGTTGGAGCTTTAGAATAATCCTTTTTCCTAGCAGGGTAAGGTGGTTTCTCAGCGTAGGCACAAGGAACAATAGGATCACTAAAAGCAATGACTTTCTCCTCAACTAGATTGGGTTTAACTATGTTGATTTCTACAGGGGGATGATACTTAAACCACTTCTCTTTGGGAAGATCAACATGAGCAGCAAAAGATTCACATAGAGAAGCTACTATCTCAGAGTCAAGTCCATACTTAGCGCTCTAATCTCTACAAGTGTTTGTTTCAACAAAAGATTTAACGCAATCAAACTGGAAATTCATACCTGACTCCTTACCTTCTTCAAGCTCCCAATCTTCAGAATTACGTTTGATTCTTTCCAATAAATTTCACTTGTGGTCTATATCCTTCTTCATAAAAGAACCGGTGCAAGAAGTGTCAAGCATGGTACGATCTTCATGAGAAAGTCGAGCATAAAAGTTTTGAGTGATAATTTCTCTCGAGAGCTCATGATCGGGGCATGAATATAGCATTGATTTAAGCCTCCCCCAAGCTTGAGCTATGCTTTCCCTGTCACGAGGCCAAAAGTTATAAATATAATTCCGATCATGATGTACTAAATGCATATGATAGAACTTTTGATGAAATTCCAATTTCAACCAATTGTAGTCCCATGATCGAGTATCATCACATATCCTATACCATGTCAACGCCTTATCCTTCAAAGATAAAGGAAAGACTTTCTTCTTTACCTCATCCTCGGGCAAACCTGCAAGCTTAAATAAACCACAAACTTCATCTACATAGATTAGATGCAAGTCTGGATGTGAAGATCCATCTCCTGTAAAAGGATTAGCTAGAAGTTTCTCAAGCATACCCGAAGGAATATCATAAAAGATATTTTCAGTAGATACCTCATGTTGAGGAACAACTCCTCGTGCTTCCGTTCGTGGTGAAGATACCCCGAACAAACTCCTCAAAGGAATAGTTTCCATAGTGACAAGTGACAATAAATTTCAGCACAATATATAAATGTTTTCTTACCAAATTCCACTTACCAAAGGCGCTTCCCTCCCCGGCAACGACGCCAGAAAAGAGTCTTGATGACCCACAACTATAGGGGATCAATCGTAGTCCTTTCGATAAGTAAGAGTGTCGAACCCAACGAAGAGGAGAAGGCTCACATAAACGGTTTTCAGCAAGGTAATAACTGCAAGCACTGAAAGTAGCGGTAACAAGTGATGGTGTAGTGAGGTGAAACGTAGCAAGCAAAAAGTAGCAAGTGACAAGTAGTAGCAACGGTGCAGCAAAGTGGCCCAATCCCTTTTGTAGCAAGGGACAAGCCTGAGCAAAGTCTTATAAGAGGAAAAACGCCCCCGAGGACACATGGGAATTTCTGTCGTGCTAGTTTCATCATGTTCATATGATTCGCGTTCGTTACTTTGATAGTTTGATATGTGGGTGGACCGGCGCTTGGGTACTGCCCTTACTTGGACAAGCATCCCACTTATGATTAACCCCTCTCGCAAGCATCCGCAACTACGAAAGAATAATTAAGACAACGTCTAACCATATCATTAAACTAGTGTATCCAAATCAGCCCCTTACGAAGCAACACATAGACTCGGGTTTAAGCTTCTGTCACTCTAGCAACCCATCATCTACTTACTACTCCCCAATGCTTTCCTCTAGGCCCAAATATGGTGAAGTGTTATGTAGTTGACGTTCACATAACACCACTAGAGGAAAAACAACATACAACATATCAAAATACCGAACGAATACCAAATTCACATGACTATTATTAGCATGACTTATCCCATGTCCTCAGGAACAAAAGTAACTACTCACAAAGCATAATCATAATCATGATCAGAAGTGTAATGAATAGCATCAATGATCTGAACATAAACTCTTCCACCAAGTAATCCAACTAGCATCAACTAAAAAGAGTAATCAACACTACTAGCAACCTTACAAGTACCAATCAGAGTCGCGAGACGGAGATTGGTTACAAGAGATGAACTAGGGTTTGGAGAGGAGATGGTGCTGATGAAGATGTTGATGGAGATGACTCCCCTCCGACGAGAGGAGTGTTGGTGATGACGAAGGCGACGATTTCCCCCTCCGGGAGGGAAGGTTCCCGAGCAGGATCGTCCTGCCGGAGCCCTAGATTGGTTCTGCTCAAGTTTCGCCTCGTGGCGGCGGCGAATCCACGAAAAAGCTCCACCTTGATTTTTTCTTGGACGAACCCCTTCATATAGCAAAAGAGGGGGGCCAGTGGGCCACCAGGGTGCCCACAAGCCCTGTTGCCGCGGCCAGGGGGTAGGGCGCGGCAACCAGGCTTGTGGGCCCCTAGTTGCTCCCCTTTGACACTTCTTTCGCCCAATATTTTTTATATATTCCCAAAAAAATCCACGTTGATTTTCAGGGCATTTGGAGTTGCGCAGAATAGAGGACTCAGACTTGCTCCTTTTCCAGTCCAGAATTTCAGTTGTCGGTATTCTCCCTCTTCAAATAAACCTTGCAAAATAAGAGAGAAAAGACATAAGTATGGTTCCACAAAGTATAATAACAGGCCATAAAGCGATAAATATCAACATGAAAGCATGATGCAAAATTGACGTATCAGAGGCCCAGGGGGGTACTAGACACGAGGGCGCGCCAGGGCCCCTGGCGCACCGTGGTATCTAGTAGGGCCCTCGGGCACCTCCTTCACATCCTCTGAGCTGTGTAAATACCCCAATATTCATAAAACCCTAGGGGAGTTGACGAAAAATTGTTTCAGCCGCCGCAAGTTTCGAGAAGCCACGAAATCCAATCTAGAGCCTGTTCTGGAGAGGAACACGATCACGGATGGGTTCACACCCTCATTGGTGCTCCTCCAATGATGCGTGAGTAGTTCATATCAGACCTATGGGTGCGTAGGCAGTAGCTAGATGGATTTCTCTCTCATTTTGTTTCTCAATACAATGGTCTCTTGGAGATCCATATGATGTAACTCTTTCTTTTGCAGTGTGTTTGTTTGGATCCGATGAATTGTGAGTTTATGATCAGATCTATGAAAACATATTCATGCTTGATTATTACAGCCTCGCATTTCTTCTTTTATATTTGGTTTTTGTCTGGCCAACTTGATCTTTTATCTTGCAATGGGAAGAGGTGCTTTGTGATGGGTTCGATCTTAGGTGCTCAATCTCGGTGACAGAAAGAGACACAACATGCATGTATCGTTGCTATCAAGGATAAAACGATGGAGTCTATTCCTACATGAATAGATCTTGTCTACATCATGTAATTTTTCTTAAGGCATTACTCAGTTTCTCCATGAACTCAATACACTAGATGCATGCTGGATAGCGGTCGATGTGTGGAGTAATAGAAGTAGATGCAGGCAGAAGTCGGTCTACTTGTCTTGGACGTGATGCGTATATACATGATCATTGTCTTGAATACCGTCATAATTATTTGCTCTTCTATCAATTGCCCAATAGTAATTTGTCTATCCACCGTTTCCTATTTCTCGAATTGGGTGCTGCACCGCCTACAGGGGAGGGGCTGCTTCTCCAACGATGCACTCCTTCATTCGCAACATGAGGATTGGAAACCGAGAAAAGGAAGACTTGTACTACGAGCCCATGATCAACGGCCACACACACGCGCAATCAAACGACTGTGCATGCGGATGATCTTTCTGTAAGATCGTCCGGCTTACGCGTAGCAACCGCCTTAGAAATACGTATTGTAAGTGCAGCAAGGTGCCATTAGGGGCTTCACAATATATGTGGATTTATGAAAGGCCATTCATAGGCGCTCGCAGGCTGGCCCAAACTTTCAGCGGGTCATGTGAGAGCTTATTGATCTATACGCGCATCCGACTGATCTGGCCCATGTCCTCTCCCTTCGTTAACCTCCCGCCCGGGAAATGGAAATGGAAGAGAGTGGTGGCCCCACCAGCGCTGACCGCCTTGCCTCCTTGTCTTTCCGGCTTGCTCCTATCGCCCTACTACCGTCGGGATTGGAGGACAACTATTTGTGAACGTTCAGCTTCTCACGTTTGCAGCTCTTCGTCGCCTGGTTCCAACATGTGGGCGACGTGGTTGCAGGAGCACCCGTTGTCTGTGTTCGCCACCGACGTCGGCTTCCACCACCATGTTCGGAAAAAATAAATTGAGCAACGAAAAAGGGATTTCCCTGGTGGTAGCAAACACCAAAAACTGTTCCAGGAAAAAAAAAACGGTTCCAGCAAAAATGCACCGCCATTGACGGTCACAAACTAAATAATCTCACTGGATCCAGCAATTTCTTTCAAATATATGACTAAAATAAATAAAACATGGTCAACATTTTTCCCATATACTTAAACCTTCAATTTCCAAAATCTTGATTAAGTTTTTTTAAATACTTATTCAACATTATTTCAAATGCTTGTTTAATATTTTTATATATATAATCAAAACATTCATCATTTTACATGTTCAATATTTTTCTTTACACGTCTAATTTTTTTTAAATACTTGTTCAACATTTTTACAAATGTTTGATTAACATTTTTTATACATGTTTAAATATTTTCATCCATTTTTAATAAACGATATACGTTTTATACATAGACATTTAGCATTTTTTAATACATGATATTCATTAATCATATACTTGTTCAAATATTTTTTAAATTCCTGATTTGAATTTTTTGTAATATATGATCAAAAAATATTCATACATATAGTTTTCATATTTTTTTTATACATGATAAACATTTTCTCTCTATGCATTTAATATTTTTGAAATGCTTGACCAATATTTTTGAATATTTTTGTATAGTATAATTTATAATATTTATACTATTAATTTTTTAGAAGTACAAAAAGTAAGTTAAAGAACTAAAACAGAAAAAAGCAAAAAAACAAAATTTAAATAAAAGGAAAACAACAAAACCGGGATGAAGCATCCCGTGCGTAACGACCGTCCTATCTCGGCCTCCCCTTCAGCTAGTCTTCCCTCAGACTCTCTTCCCTCGTCCCGAGAAGGATTTGGGACGGCCATCTTCATGATTACCAACAAAAAATCGAATTTGAAAAAATATTCCATAATTGAAAAAATGCTCTCTGTTTCAAAAAATATTTCGTGATCATAAAAAAGTTTGTGAAATCTCAAAATGTTCATGGTTTAAAAAACAATTAGTGTATTCTAAAAAATAGCTAATTTGGAAAAAGATAGACAAAATTGAAAACTGTTAATGAATTTAAAAATATTAATGAATTTCAGAAAATGTTTGTTAATTATAAATATATTTGCAAATTAAGAAACATATTCGTGGATTTAGAAAAATTTCACAAGTTAAATGTTTTTTTATGAATTTATAAAAAGATCCGCAAATTTCCAAAAATGATCACGAAATTCTGAAAATATATTGGCGAGTTCTACAAATGTAGATGAATTCAAAAACATACAAGAAGTTCTAAAAAATTTCACGAGTTGCCAAATGTTCACTAATGTAAAAAGGTGTAAACATGTTTAAAAATATCAGGAATTTCAAAACAATTGATGAGTTCAAAAAATGTTTGTCATTTTGAAAAAAATGTTCTTAACGTTCAAATATTTATTCACGAGTTTGATTTTTTTTTCAGAATTACAAAGTTTGGTCTCCAATCCGAAAGAGTTTCATAAATTTGAAAATTATTCACAAATTTCAAAATGAATTGAAAATTGTTCATGCTTAAAAAGGACAAGAACATCGGTGGAGCATATTATGCTTTTTGCACAACACACATTGGTAGAGCATATCGGACGTAGTCTGCTGACAAACACATCAGTCACGCGACAAGAACAACATTGGCCCTGTTTGGATACTATAAGTTAGCTAGAGGTTAGGTTAGGGTTAGTTTGGAGCTCATGACTAACCCTAAACTAACTCTAGCCAAAAAAAAGTTTGAATGACAGGGTTAGTGAGCCCCACAAAAACTAGGTCCGATTAGCATCTCTTGGCTGGTAGGATAGAGAGAGAAAAATAATTTTTGAATGGGTCCCATGAAAACTAACTTTGGTTAGCATCTCTTGTGTGTGATAGTTTTTTTTAAATGGGTTAGATACAGCTAGCTTCAATCTAACTCTTATGTTTGAATACTTTAGGGCAATTTGAGTCCCAACTGGCTTAAACCAACTCTAATCCATGAATGAATTCAAAGAGGTCCATTGATCGAGGAGAAGGGCAACTGGAATCTTGTTTCAAGATTTTATGTGGTGGACGGAGACAACCGAGCTGGTGATCGGATGGCGCACACGTGTATACCGGACGACTAAAAGGGTGATGGATGATTACTACAAATCCATCGATAGACGCCTAGCAGTCCCCTATTTAAATCTGAACTAGCTTTTAACTAACTCTAACATTGGATCTTTAAAAAAAACTAACTCTAACATAGGGATTCAAAGAGGACCATTGATTGAGGAGAAGGGCAACGAGAGTGAGAGGTGGTTGTTGGCAGCAGCAAAGCCCACCGTGTGATGTCCATTCATGAGCCCATCCCTGGCCCGAGCGAGAAGGGGAAGGAAACCCGGCCCTGGAGCCGCTAGTAGAAAGTTCCGTCTCCGCATCCCCGACCTGGAGAGCGCCGCGCCGCCACGCCTTTCCCTTCCCTTCCCTTCCCTTCTTCTTCTTCCCTTTCGCCCGCCACCATTAGCATTAGCCACCCCTCTCTCCAGCCGCCGCCCCCAACCCCCCGCAACCCTAACCCTAGCCCGCCACCCCGGCCGCACGCGCTTCCCCGGCCCGCGCCGATGGAGCCCGAGCAGCCGGCGGCCGACCCCGCCGCCGCCGCCGAGCCGGAGGACGACGACAACGAGAACGAGGAGGAGGAGGAGGAGACGGAGCCGGCCGACCCGGAGCAGGAGGCGGCGGAGGACGCGCTCCTCGACCGCGCGCAGGCCATCATCTCCCGCATAGTCGAGCAGGAGACCAACCCCAACCCGCGCCTCATCCACACCCTCGCCACCATCGCAGAGGAACAGGAGGCCAGGTACTTCCCTTCTCCCCCTTCCGCGGTCCGGAATTCGCCTCCTGCGTCGGATTGATCCATCGATTCGTTGGGGTCTAGGGCTTCCGCTCCCCGCCACCGCTCGCCCGTCGTCCCGTTATTCTTGGGCAGCAAACTACAGTATTTTTTCTTATGACATTTGTACCGTTTGCTTGCCGGCTAGGAACAAAGGCATAAAAGATGGATTGGCTACGCAAGTCAAGTCCAGCCAATGGAATGGACTGGACTGTACCAGTAGTCGATATAGAAAACAAAAAACAACAAAAATACCGTCGTGTGCTTGCCAGTGTGCCATCATGTGTACAAAGAAGTTGGGGTTGACCCTGCATTTATTTTTGTCAAGTTTTCGCAAATCGGTGCAAGTTTAATCTCTTTTTTTGCTTTTTATATATACAATCCACAGCAAGTATATGTATAAATGCACCTGCTTTATTGAGATTCGTAGCCTTTTAGCACACAGTGTTTGCCGAGCCAGCCACATTGCTCCCGAAACGTTCCTTATGAATTCTTTTAGATGCTACACTCTAGTCTGTTCTAATAACATTGATGAACTAGGAAGTCGCTGTATATGAAAGATGGATTGCTTGCCTCTTTTAGTCTAGGCAAGTTTTAGCAAACTCAGTTTGAGGGCCTGCCTTTAGATGGTACTCTGTTCGAATAAGACATATGATCTTGCACTTGTTCGGTTTTCATCGCACCAAATTCTGCTATGTGGTTTACAGTGTGGAGCCTCGTGCTTGATCGAGATGTATAGCTCATAATGTTTTTGTTGAATCAGTCACATTGCTCCTAGTAGTATTTCTCTTTGGCTCATCATTACCATGTCTATGTCCCCTGTAGACACCTGCAGGAATGTGCCAGTGATCCGTCCTTCAGTAACACAAACACAAGGGGCTCCCATACCATAGGCAAGCTGGCGAGTTTGATCAGGGTGCGTCTTCTGCTTTTCTGCGTCCATCTTCCGCCTAATAACCCGACTCTTACCTGTTTATTGCTGAAATTAATCGTTGCCGCCTCATCCGTGCCTGCAGGAGAACGATGATTTCTATGACCTAGTGTTTTGCAAGTTCTTGTCAGATACATCGTACCCTTTGCCAGTACGCTGTGCTTCTGCTAGGCTGCTCCTAAGCATCCAGGATGCATTTTCGGTTAGCTCACCCGCTTCCCTCCCTCCCTCCATGCAAGCACACTCTTTTGCATTGCAATCATACTTCAATCTTCTTCTGTTTCCTACACTACATTCTATTAACTTGACCTGTGTTTGTGTCCTCAGCCTCAGTTTCCTCATGCTTTTGAAGATGGCACCCTAGAAAATATAAAATCATGGATAAAGGAAGATGGTGAAGCATCAGCTGGATGTGATTGGAAGCATCTACGAAGTGGTAAAAAACCCACAGATACTGAGATGCTGAGAACATATGCTATTGGGTTGCTCTCGATGGCGTTGTATGGGTACTGTCATGTCTTACCAATATGAGTTCTTATATCATTCTTCTGTTCTTCATCAGCCTTTCTGTTATCAGTAATCTAATTGTTGCATTTTGTTCTTTGCCAGTGGTGGCCGTTTGGTAGAAGATGTCTTGAACATGGGAGTATCAGCCAAGCTCATGCGTTTTCTGCGAATACGAGTCTTTGGTGATGCCACATCTTCAGAGAAAGATGCCAATCCTCCACTAGATACCAAGCATCCTCGGGGTAGAGATGAGAATAGGGGCAAAGTACGGCTGCTTCAAGACAGTTCTGTACTGGATCTAACAAGGGCTGGAGATGCAATATCGACTGATCCAACTTTGGAAAAACAGTTTGATCGTGATGTTGGGATGAGGCAAGCACACGGTGAACAGGGGATGGATGACACTGTTTACCTACAACGTGATGATGCTGATTCTACATTGGATCCTTCTGATGCAAAGTCAGCCGATGGGGAAAAGTATCCTGCAGGTGAAAGCCTGAGAGATGAACTCTTGAAGAGAAAGTTCAGCCGTACAGGATCTCGACTAAGAGGGAAGATCAAACCAGGTGAATCCTTGCCTGAAAGCGAACGGACACCCTTATCGCCTGCAGGATTGAGAATGGGAAGTCGGGCTAGCAAAGACAAGAATGCGACTAAGGTCGAGGACCCAAAGAAAGCAACCGATTTGAACAATAACTCTGCAGCCCCCGAGTCTGATATCCTTATTATTTCTAAAGAAGAGTATGAGGACCGGTTCAGGGATTGCATTATCGGCTTGAAGGATATAACTGAAATTGTTTTGAAGGCAGTGAGAGCTGCAGAAGCGGAAGCCAGATCAGCGAATGCTCCTGAGGAAGCTGTGAAAGCAGCAGGTGATGCTGCCGCTGAGCTTGTGAAATCTGCTGCTTTAGAGGTATGGAATAAGACATCTCTGGACCTCTCAAAACATGAGTACTTTACTTAACTCTGATTCATTTTCTGCTTCAATATATGTTAGTAACTTTTGACATGCTGTGTTTTTTAAGGTCTGGAAGAGTGAAAATAGTGGTGATGCCGTTGTATTAGCTGCTGAGAAAGCTGCAGATACTGTAGTCGATGCTGCCATGTCCACTAGTGTCTCAAGGTAATGGAAGAAACACATCCCCTGTGTGTGTGTGTGTGTGTCATCTTATTTCATTATATTATTGTTCCTTTTCTGAGTTTTGTTTGGTATTGCAGAAGCTCTGACCAGGTTAATGAGGAGCATGTTGTTGAAGAAGCTGTGAAAATCAGTGAGGACCAGGATCTGGAAGATTTTGTTATCGTTGACCAGGAGCAGCTCTTGCTACTTAGGGAAAAATATAGCATTTTGTGCTTACAGTATCTGGGAGAGTACGTTGAAGCTTTGGGTCCTGTTCTTCATGAAAAGGGTGTTGATGTTTGCCTCGCATTGCTGCAACGGGGAATCAAAGACCAGGAGAGATGTGGCCACGTTTCACTACTTCATGAAATTCTTAGATTAATTTGTGCCCTGGCCGCGCACCGGAAATTTGCTGCGCTATTTGTTGACCGGGGTGGTATTCAGAAGATCCTCTCTGTCCCTAAGATTACTCAGACATATGGTGCTCTTTCTGCGTGCTTATTTACTTTTGGTTCCCTCCAGGTAAACATAGAAACCTAAACTGGCTGGTCATACATTACGTTGATCTGTTAATGGTTTCTCTTGACCGTTCATTTATCTTATTGCTAAACATGCTATGTTCTTGCAGTCTACCATGGAACGTGTGTGTGCGCTTTCAGCTGACATACTCAACAATGTGGTTGAACTAGCGCTGCAACTCTTGGAATGCCCACAGGATGCAGCAAGAAAAAATGCAGCCATATTCTTTGCTGCCGCATTTGTGTTCAAAGCTGTTCTGGATTCATTTGATGCACAGGATGGGATGCAAAAACTTCTGAATATATTACAAGTTGCTGCATCTGTAAGGTCGGGTGGTAACTCTGGAGCATTAGGATCCTCCAACGCGAATCAAGGGAATGACCGATCACCTGCTGAAGTTCTTACTCAATCAGAAAAGCAGGTCGCGTATCATTCATGTGTTGCACTACGGCAATACTTTAGAGCTCATCTCCTTCAGCTTGTTGATTCCATCCGGCCAAGCAAGAGTATACGTAGTATTGCTCGGAATACTTCCAGTGCAAGAGCTGGTTACAAACCTTTTGACATCGGCAACGAGGCTATGGATGCTATTTTTCGTCAGGTCCAGCGGGACAGAAAGTTAGGACCTGCTCTCGTAAGAGCTCGCTGGCCCGTGATGGATAAATTCTTGGCCTCTAGTGGTCATATTATCCTGCTAGAGTTATGCCAGGTAAAAATACGGTATTGTTTTTCTTTTGTACTTCCTCTGAGAAATACAATGTTTGCAGGTAAGCTGATTTGATTTACTACAATCTGTTTCAGAGTCTACCTACTGATCGGTATCTTCATGACTTGGCTCAGTATGCATTTGGAGTTCTTCACATCATAACTCTTATGCCACACAGCCGCAAATTGATGGTGCATGCTACATTAACTAACAACCGTATTGGTATGGCTGTTATACTAGATATAGCAAACAGTGTTGTTGGCTATGTTGATCCTGAGGTGTGTGTTTCCTTCTCAAGCTATGCATTGACTAAGCTTTACAAATCCAACACTATTTGCCTTGCCGAAGTTCTTCCAAATAATATATCCTTTTACCATCCTTTGTGCATTAGGTGATTTGTCCAGCATTGAATGTGCTTGTCAATCTTGTATGCCCCCCTCCATCGATCAGCAACAAGCCGTCCTCAGCTGTCAATCAGCAACCTGCAGGAAGTTATTCAGAGAGCAGAGACAGGAATGCCGAAAAAAGCACTTCAGAAAGAAATGTTGCAGCGAACCAAAGTGAATCTCGGGAACGATATGGTGATGGCACACCTGTTGTGTCATCTGGAGTTGTTGGTGACAAGAGAATATCGCTAGGCGTAGGAGCAGGGGGTCCTGGTCTTGCTGCTCAATTGGAACAAGCTTATC
The DNA here is from genome assembly GCF_904849725.1 of Hordeum vulgare subsp. vulgare. Classification (NCBI taxonomy): domain Eukaryota; kingdom Viridiplantae; phylum Streptophyta; class Magnoliopsida; order Poales; family Poaceae; genus Hordeum; species Hordeum vulgare. The sequence goes on along the minus strand of NC_058519.1, from coordinate 660,620,080 downwards.
GCCAAGCTCGAGAAGTAGTCAGAGCCAATAACGGTATAAAGATTCTTTTGCAGCTTCTTGGCACTCGGATGGTTACGCATCCTATGGCTATTGATCCTATTCGAGCCCTTGCCTGTCGTGTACTGCTTGGCTTGGCTAGAGACGATGCAATTGCACATATACTGACGAAGCTCCAGGTATTGTGGACATCAGATCAACACACTTATTTTCATACTCTAGCTATGACCTGTAATATAGAAATTTTATCTTACTGTTGCATGACTACAATCTCATTAATGAGTAACTGCTAGCGACTACTCCCTCTGTTTCACATAATAGGGGCTGTCCCTTCCCCCCTCTTGCCTTGTTTCAAAATGTAAGTCCACTACAGAAATTAGTAGTGTAGTTAATGAGGTATTGCCGTCTTACAAAGGTTGAATAGTACCTATTCGAACTGAATCATGGGATGGTTGGCTAAACATGTTCGCCTTTTCCTTTCCCACTCAATTTCTCTTTCTTTGTCTGTGTGAAAAATGCCATGAGATGAAAGGGAGGGAGTGGCAAATAAGCGTATTCTTTGTTGTGATAATAGTGCTAGCAAACTGCCCCTCTCTGATATCCTTCTTTTATCATCTCTTTACACGGCTCCTAGTCATGGGCATCTTTGTTTTTGCTGATTTGCCTCCTAGGTAAGTAACTTAATTATTAACATGTTATTTCAGGTAGGGAAGAAATTATCAGAACTGATTCGTGATACCAGTACCCAGTCATCTGGAGGTGATAATGCAAGATGGCTAAATGAACTGACCCAAGTGGCAATTGAGCTCATCGCGGTAAGGAACACATACTGTGTTGTGTTATTTTGAGTTGCCCAAGATTTAATATTTGTAAGAGTTGTTTGCTGGTATTTTGCTGTTCATCAGGTCAATGAGCACCCTGCTTGTTGTATCTGTTTGTTATTCCTTGGTTATATGGATATTGTATAATCAAGCATGCTTGTAAAAGGTAAAAGTAGTGCTGATGTGGGAGTACAACTTGTGGTCCTTTGACATTATACAGTTATGCTTGCTTCCAGTGGGATGTTTTATGCGATAGACTTCCCTAATTTAAGATATTAATGTGTACCTAACATACCGTGGTTTGAATTCATGGGAAAGATGAGCTGAATGAATGCTTTCCCCCCCTCCTGATAGGTCTTGACTAATTCTGGTAAAGAAACAACCTTAGCAACTGATGCTGCTGCTCCAGCGTTGAAGCGCATTGAGCGAGCTGGCATAGCGGCTGCTACTCCCGTCTCTTACCATTCCAGGTTTGACTTCATGTGATATTTTCCTTTTTAATTACTTTTCCAGCTTCAGGATCCTACATTTGCTCTTCTTTTGTGTGTGTAGGGAACTGATGCAACTGATACATGAACATCTCCTTGGATCTGGTTTGGCTGCTACTGCTGCCATGTTGCAGAAGGAGGCTGACCTTGCACCTTTGCCATCAACTGCTGCAGTGCTACCTGTCCACCAGTCTGCTGCCCTGGAACCATCATCTGTTCAAGTGCAACAACAGTGGCCTTCTGGCCGTGTTCAGGGATTTCTGTCCGACAAAACAATGATTGCTGCAGATCAAGCTGGCCAACGATCAGATTCTATTGTGCCTTCGTCTAAGAAAAAGGCACTGGTATTCTCATCCAGTTTCTCTAAACGAAATCAACCCTTTGTTTCGTTTTCTGGTAATAGAGCAAGCAATAGCCTGAAAAGTCCTGTACCTGCCGGAAATGTGGACAGTATGACTTGCTCTGCCTCTGCTGCCAATACTGGAGATGCCGAGATACCGCATAGAACACCAATGCCCTTGCCACTTAAGAGGAAGCTTGTTGATACGGACTTCAGTTCTGCATCAACAGCAAAGCGCCCTGCAATGATGGATCAAGCATCCCAATCTCCTGTGTTCCAAACTCCTGCTCCTACTCGCAGAGGCCTCTCTGTAGCAGTGGATTCTCCTACTGCCGCATTTCATCCAGGAAGGACAAACTTCAACAACATTTCCACTGAGAACTTCGAAGATTCTCAATGCACACCTGGAGTGGTAACATGCACACCACATCTTGGTGCAAATGATCAACAAACAGGAAATTTGGAGCGCATGACGCTCGACTCATTGGTTGTACAGTATTTGAAACATCAACACCGCCAATGTCCTGCTCCAATAACAACTTTGCCACCAGTCTCTCTGCTGCACCCTCATGTTTGCCCTGAGCCTAGCCGCAGCATTTGTGCGCCAGCAAATGTAACTGCTCGTATGGGAAGCCGTGAGATAAGCAGGGAGTTTAGCGGGATCCAAGTGCCCCGCAGGGACCGACAATTTATATACAGCAGGTTCAAGCCATGCCGTGTTTGCCGTGATGAGGCCTCGCTGTTGACTTGCATGACTTTTATTGGAGATGCATCACGGGTGGCGGCCGGGAACCATAGTGGTGAATTAAGAGTATTTGACAGCAACCTTGCAAATCTCATAGAGACACACACGTGTCACCAAAATCTTGTTACTATGGTGGATTCAACATCTGTTGGTGGAACTGAGCTGATTCTCTCGTCTAGCACAGATGAGGTTAAGCTCTTTGATGCTTTCTCACTGCATTCAGGGCCCTTGCACACATTTGATGGCTGCAAAGCTGCCAAGTTTAACCATTCTGGGACTTTATTTGCCGGCCTTTCTACCAATGGAAATCACCGTGCAGTTCTATTATATGATGTCCAGACGCATAATGTTGATATGGAGCTTCCTGATAACTCCAGCCTGCCAGGTTCAGGCCGGGGTGTACAACCCATTATACATTTCAGTCCTTCAGATGAGATGTTGCTGTGGAATGGGGTCCTGTGGGATAGACGAAGTCCCACCCCTATCCATCAGTTTGACCAGTTCACGGACTATTGTGGTGGTGGCTTTCATCCAGCTGGAAACGAGGTAATCTTTTTCTTGGACTGCAGTTATTGATTATTCTTCAATTTATATTGCTTCAAACTTGTATTGGGGCATGCATTTTTGCCCTCACTAGGCCACCACTTTTCTTGCATTGCCACAGCCATTCCTCTACCTTCTCAGCAAAGACGTTTGTGTCAGTCGTTCTCAAACCACAACAGTCTTGGATGGAAATTTTGAGTCATTTTATTATACTCACGAAGTTGCATTTATGCATATATTTTGGATGCACTATCTGTGTTTCTGGGTTCTACACAAACAAGTTACAGCCGACATAAGTCCAAGCAAGGGTGGTGTGAGATTTTCTGAGCAAACTTGTTGGCCTTTCCTTAATTAAACAATAAAATTTACTCAGAAGATGACCAGCTGAGGTCTATTCCAACTCAGCCACTGTGCCATTTATACTGCAAGAAGGCCTAAGCATAGTAAGAGAAGCATGGCAGTAAGACATTTATCGCCTCTAGGTTTACATGCACTGAAAAAAATGTAAAAACATATGACATGGCTCGGGAATGAACCATACGACTACTTGCTTATAGTATTTGTGCCAAATAGGATGTTCAGCATTTGATTGCTTATTTTTAGTTAGTGCAAGTTCAGAACTGTATGACCTTATTCTGTGTTTTGCTGGAATACTGATGTGAATGAATTTGGTCTCCTGAACGTCACTGTAAAATCTTCCTTTACTCCATTGTTTTGGGGGGAATTTATTTCTACTGTGCACATGTTCTCATCTCTGTCCACATTGTTTTGCAGGTGATCCTAAATTCAGAGGTGTGGGATCTGAGAAAGTTTAAGCTTCTGAGGAGTGTCCCTTCCCTGGACCAGACAGTAATTAAATTCAATGGAAGTGGTGATGTTATCTATGCCATCCTCAGGCGCAACCTTGAGGATGTAACATCATCCATCAATACCCGCAGGGTCAGACATCCGCTGTTCCCTGCATTCCGCACGATCGATGCTGTCACTTACGCAGACATTGCAACTGTCCAAATAGACCGTGGCGTCCTTGATCTTGCTGTCGAGCCCAATGATTCCCTTCTCGGAGTTGTTGCCATGGACGACCCAGATGAGATGTTCTCCTCTGCTCGCATATTTGAAGTTGGCAGGAAACGACCAACCGACGACGACTCAGATCCAGAGGACGGAGGGGACACGGAGGATGACGACGACGATGACGACGACTCGGACGTTGATGTCCTCCTTGGGACTGATTTAGGGCTCGGGGACACGGATTCTGAGGATGATCCAAGTAACAGCAGTGGCGATGATGATGGTGGTGACGATGAGGATGAGGATATGGACAGTGGGGATGAAAACGATGACGATGATGAGGAAGGTGACTTTGATGTGGGAGGGGATTTGCTGGACTTCATCGGTGCGGGTGAGGGTGATGAGAGTGACATGATTGAGTCCTTTAGCAGCGGCGAGGAAGAAGGGTGGCTCATGTGAGAGCAGATGACGATTCTTTTTTTCTTTCTACGCATGGTCGCATCGCGGTGACGAGGGCGTCGAGGTGGGGATGCAGGAGGAGGCAAGGCAGGGCTAGGCTAGGAGGAGCTGAACGAGAAACGATGTCTTTGGGTCACCGATAAGGGTGCAAACAAGAAATCCAAATCTGTAGGCTCAAATTACAACAGTTGTAAATTATTGCCTTTTGGGAGAAAGTTTACGTTAAGTGGGTTGGGAGTAGCTGTGGTTGTTACCTGTGAGAGTGCAACGCAAGTCTGAGGCAATTAGATGTTGTATGTAAAATCAAGCTGGTAATTTATCGCTGTCTCTCATCAGTTCAAAATTTTGGAAATATCACGTGTTGGTGCTTGTGCTGTCTTTTTTTTTTACTGTTTTCTGGGCTGTTTTTCATCAATTCCGAGACTCTTTCTACAATTATTGCATAGTAAGTGCCTCTGAAAGCAGATTGCCCAGTTAATCTATCAAATGTCGGCCTTGTTGTTGGATGGGGGTATTTGCTGTTTATCAACAATTCAAAATTGAAATTAGAACATGAATGAATCATAAATCTACTCGACGTAGTTGCTCAGAACGAATTGCAAGCACATGAAAACAGCTTCTCATCATTAACACAAGATCCTGACATGATAAATTGGATGATTCCTTTGCACCAATGAGTGATCATTGGCAGCAAGCCATTTGAAGTACTAGCATTTATACAACGCTTGGTGTTTGTTACTACTAGGAGTATTTAGCTATCGGTTTTGTCCTATGTCATTGATGTTACGTGAAAATTCGTGTGAGTTGATTTAGTTATTTAAATGTGTAATAACTATGTTTCATCTAGATGTGCGCCTATATGTACCAGAGCCATACTTGCTATAGACTAGACATGTTTGGCCCCTCACGGCGAGACACTTTACACAAGCATCAGGTTCTTTGCGGCCGACGAACAGGTGAGGGTCCGAAACAATGTCTCTATGGCCAACTGTTAAAGTGGCTAAACTCAGTATTCTTAAGACACCCCGTGGCAAAGTAAATCAGGGAAGGAGTCTTGAGACAGAACGGAGTCTCCTCTTCTTCTTGCATCTCAAGAGGCAGAATATGCATCTAGATGCATTATAGTGTTGAACGAGTGCTTTGAATTCAATTGTTGGGATTCAAAACACTGATTCAAGTAGATGCATCTAGATGTATTATAAGAGCATCTAGATCACTAAGTAATGTTCTAAATGTTGTTATATATTTTTTTTTATGAAGGAAGTAGTTTTTTTTTTAGGGGTTATGGAGGAAGTAGTTGGCAGGATGCCCGGGCAAGGCGCCATGTGCGTCAACCAGGAGTGGCTCTGTTGAAGCTAATCGCAAATGGGGTGACCCACTTTGCTTGGGAGCTGTTTTCTTTCTTTTTTCTTTTTTAAGTTTGCGGACATCTTTCGAAATTTGTAAACACTTTTTTGAAATCATGAATACACTTCGGAATTATATTTTTTTTTTATGAAATCATAGACAAATTTCAAATTCACAAATATGTTTTTTACTAATTCGTGAACATTTTATGAATTTGCATACTTTTTTATAAATTCACAAATATTTTTTTAAACTCATGAGAATTTAATTTTGTGTATGACTTTTTTCTTGAAATTTGGGAACACATTTTTTAAATTCAAGAACATTTTTTCAAATGCACGAACATTTTTCTGAATCAGCGACCAAGTTTTGAAGCAATGATTTTTCTTTGAAATTTTGGGAACATTTATTAATTTCACAAGCGAATTTTAAATTTTGTTTATATTTCTTTTAAAATTCCTGATCATTGAATTTTGTGAACAATTTTCAAAATTCATGATTATTTTTAAATTCATGAACACATTTTGAATTGATGAACATTTGTTCAAAATCACGGACATTTTTTCATTCTGCAAACATTTTATGATTTCATGATAATTTTCCAAAACAATATATGTTTTCTTAAGGGAAACTCTGTCGTCCCACCGACGGATCAGCGTTTCTCGTCCGCCGCCTCTTGGTCCGTATATCCTTTTCTGATCTAACGGCTCAAATTATTCCCGCGGCCGACGGGTCCGTGACCGAGTGGTGACCGTTTTCCTGAAACTTCCCATCAGTTTCAGTCTGTTTGTTCCTGCAGCTGAAGCAGTTGACCACAGCTGGAAGGATTGGGAGTCGACGGCGACTGGATCTGGGAGGATGGCGGCGCGAACCCAGGCCGGCGACGACGACTTCTTCAAGAGTGGCGGCGGTCGTCGACGACCCAAGCAGGTACGACTCTCGCCTGGATCCTGCAGTGCCAGCCTCCGCCCCACGCTCCCTTAGATCCCGCGGTTCTCCTCTGGATCCCGTAGCGCCACCCATCGCTCACGCACCGCAAGCACCGCAGCGCCACTCGCCTGCCGGCAGCGTGCGGTTCTGCCCCGGATCCCGCAGCGCCACCAGTCGCCCCTCCCTGCGCAAGCACCGCACCGCCATCTGCAGCTAGCCGGCAGGACCAGTTTCCCGGTGCTCCGCCGAGGAAAAGGAAGCTCGGTGTCGGTGCGTTACAGATTTCTTAGCGAACCCGTTGTATGCTGCATCTTGTTGCAGAAATCAACAATTTTACTCTGTTGATGATGCCCTGGAGCTCGGTCGCAGGCATGTTTTGCATATAGGAAAATGAAGCCTGACACCTTTCTGTCATTTGCATGGTGATGACTGCTTCTTTTCTTTACTAATAATAAAGCTTGAAGCCATGGTAGATCATATTACTAGTACTAGACTAAAGTAACTAGGGTCTTGATCAGGGGTTGAACATTTCTTCGGCTAAGCTCCCTTCTTCTAGTACTACCGTTTCTTTGAAGAAACGCCATTGAACATTTCTTCCTTCCGTTTGAGCGTAGCCGAAGCAAACCCGACCGCAGCTAGCCGGCAGGACCAGTTTCCCGGTGCTCCGCCGAGGAATGGCCGATCCGCCGTAGTCTCCGGCGGGGAATGTCTGAAATCTGAACTGGGAAGATGTGATTTGGAAATGGCATTGCAAGCCTATTTCAGTTAACTGACCACCAAGAAGGGAGCCATCCGGGCGCTGCCCTCCACCGCCACCGTCTAGAGAGGCCTGGTGAGCTCATCAGCAAGGGCAGCACCTAGAGAGGCCTGGTGAGCTCATCAGCAAGGGCAGCACCTAGAGAGGCATGGTGAGCTCATCAGCAAGGGCAGCAACTAGAGAGGCCTGGTGTCGCGCCGTCGGGGTTGAATCTTAGGGGAGCTTAGCTGCACTTTTATTATTAGGGATGAGTTGAGTTTTAGTTCTTGTGTCAGTGTGTGTGACCTCGGGGCGCTTAATAAAAAGCAAGCATGTGTGGTGATTTTGGTTACTGTCTTTGTGTAAGGAGGCTACTGATTGCTGTATCCTTCACCTAGAATTTTATCAGAGTCTTGAATGAATGGACAAGTTTATCATCAAAATCTTGTTCTGTTAGCTGAGTTCAGTTAACTGCCGAAAGTGTCGACATATCATAAGACGTAAACTCAGTTTCAGGAAACCATTGTGTTCTTGCCTAAATCATTGTTGTTGCACATGCAGATTAGAGAACTAGAGATTTGGGGTGGTGTGTAAAACCAGTTTCAGGAAATTCTACGTGCAGATCTTCTGTGTGCTTTTGTCTAAATTGTTGTTGTTGCACATGCCTATTTCAGTTAATTGACGATAGTGTCGATATCTTCATATGTAAACTCAGTTTCAGTTTCTCTCTAGTGGTGTTCATTTGTTTTAGTAGTGCTCTTTTTCAATTTCGTGCCACTGCCCGCCATGGTATTGGAGAACTGGAGATTTTTGGTGCGGTGTGTAAAACCTATTAGAGGCAGTAGTTGTTTACAGAAATTTCATTTTGACAAGATTGTTGTTGCAAGAATAAATTGCAGCAAGACATTTGTTGCAATAAAAAAAATCTACAACTTAATCTATGTGCAACATGACCCGTGTTTCCGCAACACAACCTATGTTTGCAGTAGTACATGATGATTCTTGGCCACTCGATTCATGAGAACCGACTACTTAGGAAGTGGCAGATATTTTTCAAAGAATCCGCCGGCTGACGCGTAGCAGCTTATAATCTGAATGTTTCTGTAGTGCAACATCCTGTCAGAAAACTTATGAATTTCCGTAGCTCATAGGTTCTGTACCTAATAAATTTTTGTAGATGATAGTTTTTTTGTAGTTTCTATAACACCTCAAGTGTATGCTACTGACTTTTGTTTGAATGCTACTGAATTTTATTAATGCTACTCAATTTCAGTTTATGCTACTGAAATCTATCATCCATTTGTAACTTATGTAATCTCATGCTTCTAAATTTACCTTGTTGTTTGTGTTTTTGAATTTTTTGATTGACCTTGTTTCATGTTTTCTGAATTTTTTATTGTATTTTTCCTGAATCTTATGAGGATATGGTAATTAGGCAGTGTTTTTTTTGAAAATCTAGTTATGCCTGCTCTATGTAGCTCATGTTTTCCCATTTTGTTTTTGTTTTTGCAGCATGGGTATCTATAAAACCCGATGGTCAGCAAAGCGGCTACGCGAGATAGCCAACACCGTCAAAGGGAAAAAGAGGGATGTCATAAGCAAGTCCTCTTTCGGGGATTTGCTTCATATCTCTCCTTTGCCTCCTCCTCCAGAGGCGCTTGTTGATTTCATAGTCATGAGGATTGATACCAAGAAGCGGCTGCTCAAGTATGTGTTTGCTGTTTTTTTGCTTCTTTTCATTTTTTATGATTTTATTTTCCGAAACAAGTGCTGATTTTCTTATGTCTCATAGGTTAACTGATAGCAAGAAAATCTCTCTCACTAGGGATTTGGTTAAGAAGATCTTTAATGTACCATCTGGAAGCAGGCCACTTGAATTCGGGAAAAGGGGGAAAGCAGATTTTCGTGAAATTTACTTGGAAGGCGAAAGGGCTCCAATACCAGCCACAGTTTCTGTCTTATCAAATGCTGATGATGACGATGAGGATACCATTGATAGGACATGGATTCTACTTTGCCTTTCGTTGGTCCTAGCTCCTGGTACAGGAAACATGGTGCCTCTTGAATATCTGCACAGTTTGCAAGACATGAGTGTTGTCCACGAGTTTGAGTGGGATGAGCATATTTTGTTAGATGCGATGAGGGAAGTTAAGAAATACCAGGATAAGAGGAATGAAGGCAAACTAAAATTCCATATTGGTGGTTGTCTACCAATGCTTCCGGTACTTTCCTTCATTCCCGCAACTTACCCCTTTTATGTTTTTCGGAGCATATTGGTTTTTACAGTTGCTTCTGCGTCTCTTCTTTTTTGTAGGTAATTTACATGGACCACATTGACATCCCAAGAGGATGCATAGTTGATCATAGCATCGACTATTCTCTGCCACGGGCTTGTTTTGTGAAGGAGTTCGATTTCACCGCTGTCATTGCAGTTGATACCATGGAAGATGGTTTCGGGAAGCGCCCTGTAAGTATTGTTTTTTGAAACTGTTGAAACAATACCTTCATCTTTATTTTTTTGCAATTGCAACTTTGTATATTTTCCAAGTGTTTTTCAATATGTTTACTTTTTTGGAATGCAGTTCAGCTCCACTACACCTTATGCAACAACCAAGTTTCTGTCATACATAGAGCAGGTTGCCCAGTTACCCAACATAGCTAGTGTGTCCGCAACAGAGACTCCCGTTAACAGAGATGCTGATGGCGCTCAACAACCAACAGAAGGTGATACAAACGAAGTTGATGGCAGAGCGCGGAATGTGCATGAGCCACCTCCGAAAAACATGGAGGGTGGTGATGATGTTTGCGGCTCTTTGGAGGACTGGCTGCACCCTCTACCCACATTTGAGGATTCAGAGGTGAGCCATATTGCATTTTCTTCTTTTTTGCAACTCTCTGCTTTTTCTTGCATTCTTTTTTCTTTTTTGCTTGATGGGAAATATGAAACTTTTGTAGCTAATGTTTTTTGGTTTTTATGCATTCCAGCTGCCCCCACACATGCGTGCTATATTCAACAAGCACAAAGATATCCATGCTGCAGAACTTAAAGGTGCATTGAGCTCTTTTGGGAGTTTGTTGGAGGGCATCTACCGCAAACGAATGGGACTGATGTTGTCTGAGGCATCAAAAGCTGGATTTAGGAGTGACGAAGCAAAACATGAATGCCCAGATGTCACTTTTGATGTACCAGCAGCTCCTGCTCCTGCCATGTGCAATGCAACTGTTAGCGACTCGTCTCCGCAACAGCAGAAGCAACTTGATAGTACTACAGGAACTGCCAATGCAACTGTGAATATTTCATCTCCGCAGCAGCCTAAGCAGCATGAAATTAGGGTACAAGTTACTACAGCAACTGCTCAATGCACGTTCACAGCCTCAACTGTGCAGCAAGCCTCTCAACTGAATGACACAAATAGCGTTGAAACAAAAGTTGTAGTTGGTAAAACAGATTTTGCCCATCAACCCCACAAGAGTAAGAGTGAGCACAACTCTGGAATTGATTTCAGCAATGCAAAGGGAGAAGATATATGCAGCGAAGCAAACAAATTTGAACGAATGTCGCCTCGCAGCACATCCTACCCATGCGTGAATTTGATTAGGAGGCCAGGAACTCTTGAAGACGGGCCTTCTTTTGGATTGTTTGAACCTGGTAGCCCCGATGCTTTGCTGTTTCAGGATGTGCCACAAGTTGAATCACCTCCTAGGTCACCTGCTGTTGATATTGAGTCATTCATGGAGATTCGAGAGAGGAGCCCGAAGTTTGATGACTTTTTTGCTGCTGCCACTTCACCCGGTCCTGTTTATGATGTCACTCCACTTGCGAGGATCCCGCCAATATCAACTGACCCTGCAGGTTTCTATAAGTCATTCCTGCAATTTTTTGTTTACGCAACATGTCACTCCACTTTTCTTTATTTTTGAAACTCAGCACATGTATGATTCAAAACTGTTACTCACTATTTCTTTCCGCTTTCTTTTTTCATTTTTTTGGGCAGAAGCTTGTATTGATGATATAAGAGAGGAGGCACAGGTTGAAGTCAGCAGCGGGCGAGGCCATGATCAGAAGCATCCTACACTTAAGAGAGCTGCACCTACCGAACCAACCGCAGCAAAGTTGCCGAAAATGAAGAAGAAAAAAATTGATGCAATGGATGATGCGATATACCAGAGGTACTGTTGTACTAATTACAAGATAAAGGACCCACCCCGAGGCGAGCCACTGTAAGTTTCTTTTCATGCATTTTTTCTTTTTTGTGTGTTGAGATAAAATAAACCAGAACAATAGTTTCACAACTACTAACCAAGTTTCTGTCCTCTCTTGTAACAAATTAGCCCTTCATTCATAAGGATAGGTGGTTTCGATATTTCATTCAAACATTTCAGCAACAGGCTCAAAAAGCGGGCTCATGTGAACAACGAGGTGATGCCACTCTATATTGAAAGTTTCAACATTGAGCACATGTACAACTCAAGCAAGCCTAGGAAGTTTGCATTCTCACCGCATGTTGCTGTGATTTAACTATCCATCTTTTCCCCTATTGTTGTCACTTGACAATTTGCAATGCAACATAGTATGTTTTAGATGATAGCTACACTCCTTTTTCACTTTCTGTTTGTTGCGATGTTTTTGCTTATGTATACAGTCAAAACTCAGTGTGGACCCAGGTTCATTCAATCCAAATTCATGCACCAAAGATTTCAAAAGGGCCTGTGAGAAGAACGACATTGCCAAATCTGATCAAGTAAGGCTTTTTGTTCATTGCTTTCCGATGTTTTGTCTACATTGCAATAATTTTTTCCACCTTGCTGTGCAGAAAATAAAGTTTTAAAAATTTCTGCATCATGACATTTGTCGCAGAAAATTTCTACAACTAGACCACCGTTGCAGAAATAACTACAACAACACCAATTCTGCAATAAAAAATGCTGCAACTAATTCTCCAACTAAAAATGTTTAAAATGTGCTTCTGCCTTGACATGTTGTGACTTTTTTAAAAACTTTTTTGCTTCTGTTGTTGTTGATCATATATAGTGTTTGAACATCATCTGAGCCGTGCTCATAGAAAAATTGTTTCACACAACACATGCATGAAAAAGTGAAAATCCTACAGAAATATGCTAGTTTTCATTAAACCAGCAGAAACTAAAATAATTCACAAACCTGCATTGAAACCAGTAGAAAACATCCAGTGTGTGGAGTCAGGGCAGTAGTATTCAGAAGCTGCATATGCTTTTCTGCAACTCCATGATATGCATGACATCACCAGGCCACCACATATTGGCCATCGTCCCCCATGACAACACCAACCGACCCTGGATAATTCAGTTTGCAGTTGTTCTTCACCATTGTGAAACAAGACCATTGGGCGCTTGTCGTTGTAAACTTGATGCATAAACAGTTCAACGTTTTCGACTCCAACAGTCAAGACTCTGACTATGTCAGCATCCTCGAGAAGCCTTGTTGCAATTTGGTATGGTTTAGCATTTGTTTTCTTATTTTTTCACCATGATTTTTTTTTCAAATCAATGTTTCGGAAGCAACCAACCTCCATTTTTGCAGATAGAGAACTTCAAAACTCTGGTCAGGGAAAGAAACCCATGGAAGCATGATCTAGATTAGTTTGAGCGCTTCAATCCATCAGGCTACCCACAAGAGTCAAAAACGTAGTGTTTTCCGCGATTATACATTATTTATGGCAACTTTTTATTTCATATATGTGATCTCATTTTTCTCCAACTTTTCCCGTGGCAGATTTGATTGCGGCTTGTTTGCTATTCTATACATGGAGAATTTAACTGCAAAAGGGTTAAAGCCATTCAGCACAGTATGACTTTGCCTTTCCTCTTTCTTGCTACTCATTTTTTTGTGAAATATGTGTTGCATAATCTCTGTTGCGGACACACTAGCTTTCCCTTTTTTTTTGCTAGTAGTATCTAAACATGTGTTTTTTCTTTGTTGAAGTGTATGATCAGGACACAACTTCGTTGCTCAACTTCCGCAAGTACATCGCATCAAAGCTTTTCAAACACCGCAAAACACCCTCAGCTCGGAGGAGGAGCTCCAAAAGTTGCTGAAAAAGTCTTAGATTCAAGTGGATGGTCGACCGCAACAAGACGTAGCTAGTAGTAGTTTAGGCTTCTTTTTTTCAGTGCATGTGTACGCGACATGTTTTTGCAACTGAGTTCTCTAGTAGATGTGGTACATTATCTAGCTGGGGCATGCGATCTATTCGAGCATGACAGATACATGTTTTGCAGTTACCTGATCCTCATTTGTACACATGACAAAATCCCAAATACAAATGGGTAGTTTCCTGATCCTGATGATGTGTTTCAAAGCATTTTCCACTGTTTTCTTAATGCGGGTTCCCGTTGTATGCCCCACTGTTTCTTGTTTATCAAATTTGTTTGCATGGGAGCATCTTGTTGCATGATGCATCCTTTTCAATGGCAACAAAGAAACCTTTTTTAAGTCTGTGTAACATGTTTTTTATGTAACATTTTGGTACATTAGTAATCTTTTCTCATGCATACATCTCTGCAAGATATGCATGCCCTGCAAAAATGAAAATCAACATAAACAAGATTTTTTCCGTAACAAGATCATGAACAGGGGACACACTGTATTTTTTTTTGCAGCAACTTTAACACAGCAAGATCATGAACAGGGAACACACTGTATTTTTGCTTCCTTATTTTCTCGCTTCATTACTTCCAGCCACATCTTTTCATCTTGCCTTCTTCAACAAACTACACCGCCCGCCGGCCCCCACCTCGCCGTTGTATAGTTCCTGCAACATTAACTTTGTTGCACATTTTTTCTGCATCATATTTCTGTTGTACAAATTTTCTACAACAAAGCATTTTGTTACAAAAAAACTTACAACATTTCTGAAACAGGGTTTCTATTGTAAATCATTTCTGCAACACATTTATGCAGCATGACATTCGTTGCAGGAAATAGTATATAACAAACTTTGTATAACGAGATGAAATAGTACAGTTACAAAATATATGATCAACAATAACTGAAGCTACAAGAATCAGACCCTGTTTTCCAAACACTGTCTGTTGTTTATCAAGATGAAAATAAAACAAAAAAACTGTCTACTGTTTGGTCGCCTCCATTTTTTTGTCAATCTTTTTTCCTACAGGTTCAGTTGCGTCATTTGGCCAACTCTTTGATCATTTGCAAGCACAGCTCTCAAGTACTGACATTCTGGAACTGCATGTCCAACCACAGAGCAGAATTGGCATTTTTGGGGTGCTGTTGCTGCCTCCATTGCAGCTTTTAGGGTGCCACATGTTTGAATGTTGTGTCCTAATTCGTTGCAGTGCTTGCAGCGAACAGTCCTCTTTGGAGCTGTTGTCTTGCCTGACGTTGTTGCTTTTTTCTCTTGATTTTTCATCTTCTTCTTTTGTTCATCATCTCGCTGCTCTACAAGCGTATTCTTTCTCTTCTCTCTATCAGTTGGCCGGCCTTTCTTAGGCACACGAGCTGGGTTTTGCAGCATATCAGAGCTTTGGTGTTGTGGCATGTCACCATTTAGTGGTACCGTTGCCGCAGCGGCTGCTGTTGGAGGTTCACTCTGCTGTGCAGCTTGTTGAACAGGCATGGCTCCTCTCTTGGCCGCTGCTATGGCAGGCTCAAGGGCTTTAATTGCATCATCCAATATTCTGTAGGCATCATCATTGCAACATGCATTAGAGGCAAGCCATGTCAACCTTCGACACATCGAGTTGTATTTCAGAGTGTTTGTCGAGGGGTGCCCAAAGTCCAGCAACCTGTCAGTCCTACCCATGCTTGTTGTGGCTGCTTCAGACCATCTCTCCAATAAGTATTGCTGCGGAATTACTTGCACTTTGAGATGAACCATTGCCCTTATTATGTGTGCACAAATAAGCCCATTCATCTCAAAGTAGTGGCAGCTGCACTCAAACAACCCTTGATCCATCACAACACGCACAGAATATGCCTTCGGATTCTCATAGGAGGTTGCTTTCAGCTCAAACATGGCACCGTGTCCTTGATAGTCAGTGTCTTGGTTGATAATGAAGCCAGTAGAAGCTGTCACCTGTTTCTGAAACTTACCAAAGACACTGCGGGTGTAGTACGCAGCAGCTTGGCGCTCAATGTTGTAGCTGCAACAACATAAGAAAAAATAAGTCAACAACAACAATTTTTTGTTTGTTTTTTATTTTTTGGCAAATCATGAGAAGTATGTCTACCGAGAGTATCGTGGTGGAGCTGTTGTTTCACCAGTGAATCCAGCATTGTCCTCACTGAAAGGATGTGGATGCGCCTAGAGGGGGGGGGGGTGAATAGGCGCTTTAAAATAATTAAGGTTTAGGCTTGAACAAATGCGGAATAAAACTAACGTTTAATATGTCAAGCACAAAACCTACAAACAACTAGGCTCACCTATGTGCAGCAACAACTTATGCTAAGCAAGATAAACAACTAAGTGATAGCAAGATATATTACAATAAACAATATGTCTATCACAAAGTAAAGTGCATAAGTAAAGGGTTCGGGTAAGAGATAATCGAGGCACGGGGAGACGATGATGTATCCCGAAGTTCACACCCTTGCGGATGCTAATCTCCGTTAGAGCGGTGTGGAGGCACAATGCTCCCCAAGATGCCACTAAGGCCACCGTAATCTCCTCACGCCCTCGCACAATGCAAGATGCCGTGATTCCACTAAGGGACCCTTGAGGGCGGTCACCGAACCCCTACAAATGGCAAACCTTGGGGGCGGTCACCGAACCCGTACACGTGGCAACCCTTGGGGGCGGTTACCGGTACCCGTACAAACTGCTCGGGGCAATCTCCACAACCTAATTGGAGACCCCGACACTTGCCCGGAGCTCCACACCACAATGATTGAGCTCCGAGACACCACCAAGCTTCTAGGACGCCAAAGCATCCGCGAAGAACAATATCTAGGGTACTAAGTACCAAAGGTAATAAGCTTCTCAAACTTCACTTCCACGTATCACCGTGGAGAACTCAAACCGATGCAACTAATGCAATGGCAATAACACACGAAGTGGTCAAGTCCCTCACACTCAAATCCCTCCACAACAACGAAAGCTATGGAGAAATATGAGAGGAAGAACAAGGAGCTCACAAAGAACTCCAAGATCAAGATCCAAGGGGTTCCCCTCACATAGAGGAGAAAGTGATTGGTGGAGATGTGGATCTAGATCTCCTCTCTCTTTTCCCTTAAGAACAAGCAAGAATCATTGGAGGGATTGAGAGTAAGCAAGCTCTAAGAATGTCAACAATGGAGGTAGAACAAGAGCTCAACGGATAGATAAGACCAAGGGGGAAGAAGACCCCCTTTATATAGTGGGGGGAAAATCCAACCGTTTTCCCACTCTCTGTCCGAGCTCCAGCGGTACTACTGTTGGAATTATGCCCTAGAGGCAATAATAAATATAGTTATTATTATAATTCCTGTATCAAGATAATCGTTTATTATCCATGCTATAATTGTATTGAATGAAGACTCATTTACATGTGTGGATACATAGACAAAACACTGTCCCTAGCAAGCCTCTAGTTGGCTAGCCAGTTGATCAAAGATAGTCAGTGTCTTCTGATTATGAACAAGGTGTTGTTGCTTGATAACTGGATCATGTCATTAGGAGAATCACGTGATGGACTAGACCCAAACTAATAGACGTAGCATGTTGATCGTGTCATTTTGTTGCTACTGTTTTCTGCGTGTCAAATATTTGTTCCTATGACCATGAGATCATATAACTCACTGACACCGGAGGAATACTTTGTGTGTATCAAACGTCGCAACGTAACTGGGTGACTATAAAGATGCTCTACAGGTATCTCCGAAGGTGTTAGTTGAGTTAGTATGGATCAAGACTGGGATTTGTCACTCCGTGGGACGGAGAGGTATCTCGGGGCCCACTCGGTAATACAACATCACACACAAGCCTTGCAAGCAATGTGACTTAGTGTAAGTTGCGGGATCTTGTATTATGGAACGAGTAAAGAGACTTGCCGGTAAACGAGATTGAAATAGGTATGCGGATACTGACGATCGAATCTCGGGCAAGTAACATACCGAAGGACAAAGGAAATGACATACGGGATTATATGAATCCTTGACACTGAGGTTCAAACGATAAGATCTTCGTAGAATATGTAGGATCCAATATGGGCATCCAGGTCCCGCTATTGGATATTGACCGAGAAGTCTCTCGGGTCATGTCTACATAGTTCTCGAACCCGCAGGGTCTGCACACTTAAGGTTCGACGTTGTTTTATGCGTATTTGAGTTATATGGTTGGTTACTGAATGTTGTTCGGAGTCCCGTATGAGATCGTGGACGTCACGAGGGTTTCTGGAATGGTCCGGAAATGAAGATTGATATATAGGATGACCTCATTTGATTACCAGAAGGTTTTCGGAGTTACCGAGAATGTACCGGGAATGACGAATGGGTTCCGGGAGTTCACCGGGGGGGGGGGGGGGGCAACCCACCCCAGGGAAGCCCATAAGCCTTGAGGGTGGCGCACCAGCCCTTAGTGGGCTGGTGGGACATCCCAAAAGGGCCCTATGCGCATTGGAAGAAAAATCAAAGAGAAAGGAAAAAAAAGGAGGAGGTGGGAAGGGAAGGAAGGACTCCCACCCACCAAACCAAGTCCAACTCGGTTTGGGGGGGGGGGGAGACCTTCCCCCCTTGGCTCGGCCGACCCCCTTGGGGCTCCTTGAGCCCCAAGGTAAGGCCCCACATCTCCCACCTATATATACGGAGGTTTTAGGGCTGATTTGAGACGACTTTTCCACGGCAGCCCGACCACATACCTCCACGGTTTTTCCTCTAGATCGCGTTTCTGCGGAGCTCTGGCGGAGCCCTGCTGAGACAAGGTCATCACCAACCTCCGGAGCGCCGTCACGCTGCCGGAGAACTCTTCTACCTCTCCGTCTCTCTTGCTGGATCAAGAAGGCCGAGATCATCGTCGAGCTGTACGTGTGCTGAACGCGGAGGTGCCGTCCGTTTGGTACTAGATCATGGGACTGATCGCGGGATTGTTCGCGGGGCGGATCGAGGGACGTGAGGACGTTCCACTACATCAACCGCGTTCACTAACACTTCTGCTGTATGGTCTACAAGGGTACGTAGATCACTCATCCCCTCTCGTAGATGGACATCACCATGATAGGTCTTCGTGCGCGTAGGAAATTTTTTGTTTCCCATGCGACGTTCCCCAACAGTGGCATCATGAGCTAGGTTCATGCGTAGATGTCTTCTCGAGTAGAACACAAAAGTTTTTGTGGGCGGTGATGTGCGTTTTGCTGCCCTGCTTAGTCTTTTCTTGATTCCGCGGTATTGTTGGATTGAAGCGGCTTGGACCGACATTACTCGTACGCTTACGAGAGACTGGTTTCATCGTTACGAGTAACCCCCTTTGCTCAAAGATGACTGGCAAGTGACGGTTTCTCCAACTTTAGTTGAATCGGATTTGACCGAGGAGGTCCTTGGATGAGGTTAAATAGCAACTCATATATCTCCGTTGTGGTGTTTGCGTAAGTAAGATGCGATCCTACTAGATACCCCCAGTCACCACGTAAAACATGCAACAACAAAATTAGAGAACGTCTAACTTGTTTTTGTAGGGTATGCTTGTGATGTGATATGGCCAACGATGTGATGTGATATATTGGATGTATGAGATGATCATGTTGTAATAGAAATATCGACTTGCATGTCGATGGTACGGCAACCGGCAGGAGCCATAGGGTTGTCTTTATACTAACGTTTGTGCTTGTAGATGCGTTTACTATTTTGCTAGGATGTAGCTTTAGTAGTAATAGAATGAGTAGCACGACAACCCCGATGGCAACACGTTGATGGATGATCATGGTGTGGCGCCGGTGACAAGGAGATCGTGCCGGTGCTTTGGTGATGGAGATCAAGAAGCACGTGATGATGGCCATATCATGTCACTTATGAATTGCATGTGATGTTAATCCTTTTATGCACCTTGTTTTGCTTAGAACGACGGTAGCATTATGAGGTGATCTCTCACTAAAATTTCAAGACGAAATTGTGTTCTCCCCGACTGTGCACCGTTGCTACAGTTCGTCGTTTCGAGACACCACGTGATGATCGGGTGTGATAGACTCAACGTTCACATACAATGGGTGCAAAACAGTTGCGCACGCGGAACACTCGGGTTAAGCTTGACGAGCCTAGCATGTGCAGACATGGCCTCGGAACACATGAGACCGAAAGGTCGATCATGAATCATATAGTTGATATGATTAGCATAGGGATGCTTACCACTGAAACTATACTCAACTCACGTGATGATCGGACTTGGGATAGTGTAAGTGGATCATGAACCACTCAAATGACTAGAGAGATGTACTTTTTGAGTGGGAGTTTAGCGAATAATTTGATTAAGTTAAACTCTAATTATCTTGAACATAGTCTAAGTCCACTTTGAATATATTTGTGTTGTAGATCATGGCTCACGCGACAGTCACCCTGAATTTTAATACGTTCCTAGAGAAAGCTAAGTTGAAAGATGATGGAAGCAACTTTGTAGACTGGGCTCGTAATCTTAAGCTCATCTCACAAGCTGGGAAGAAGGATTATGTCCTTAATGCTGCGCTAGGAGATGAACCACCCGCTACGGCTGATCAAGATGTTAAGAACGCTTGGTTAGCACGTAAGGAGGACTACTCAGTAGTTCAATGTGCAGTCTTGTATGGCTTAGAACCGGGACTTCAACGTCGCTTTGAGCGTGATGGAGCATTTGAGATGTTCCAGGAGTTGAAGTTTATCTTTCAGAAGAACGCCCGGATCGAGAGGTATGAGACCTCCGATAAGTTCTATGCTTGCAAGATGGAGGAAAACTCGTCTGTCAGTGAACATGTGCTCAAAATGTCTGGGTACTCAAACCGTCTAGCTGAGCTGGGGATTGAACTCCCACAAGAGGCTATCACTGACAGAATCCTTCAATCACTGCCGCCAAGCTATAAAAGTTTTGTGTTGAACTACAACATGCAAGGGATGAACAAGTCTCCCGGCGAGTTGTTTGCGATGCTGAAAGTCGCAGAGTCTGAACTCCGTAAAGAGCATCAAGTGTTGATGGTGAATAAGACCACTAGTTTCAAGAGAAACAGCAAAGGCAAGAAGGGTAATTCAAAGAAGAGCGGCAAGCCTGTTGCCAATCCGACGAAGAAACCCAAAGCTGGACCTAAGCCTGAAACAGAGTGTTACTATTGCAAGGTATGGGTCACTGGAAGCGCAATTGCCCCAAGTATCTGGCAGATAAGAAGGCGGCCAAAGAAAAATCAGGTATATTTGATATACAAGTTATTGATGTGTACTTAACCGGCTCTCGTAGTAGTGCCTGGGTATTCGATACCGGTTCTGTTGCTCATATTTGCAACTCGAAACAGGAACTGCGGAATAGACGAAGGCTGGCGAAAGATGAAGTGACGATGCGCGTAGGAAATGGTTCCAAGGTTGATGCAATCGCCGTCGGCACAGTTTCACTTCAGTTACCATCAGGATTAGTTATGAACTTAAATCATTGTTATTTAGTGCCTACGTTGAGCATGAACATTATATCTGGATCTTGTTTATTGCGAGACGGTTACTCTTTTAAGTCAGAGAATAATGGTTGTTCTATTTCTATGAGTAACATATTTTATGGTCATGCACCCAATGTGAGAGGATTGTTCATATTGAATCTTGATAGCGATACACACATACATAACATTGAGACCAAAAGAGTTAGAGTTAACAATGATAGCGCCATATTTTTGTGGCACTGCTGCTTAGGTCATATTGGTGTAAAGCGCATGAAGAAACTCCATGCTGATGGACTTTTGGAGTCACTTGACTTTGATTCACTTGACACGTGCGAACCATGCCTCATGGGCAAGATGACTAAGACTCCGTTCTCCGGAACAATGGAGCGTGCAAGTGACTTGTTGGAAATCATACATATAGATGTGTGTGGTCCGATGAGCGTGGAGGCACGCGGCGGATATCGATATTTTCTCACCTTCACTGACGATTTGAGTAGATATGGTTATGTCTACTTGATGAAGCACAAGTATGAAACATTTGAAAAGTTCAAGCAATTTCAGAGTGAAGTTGAAAATCATCGTAACAAGAAGATCAAGTTCCTACGGTCTGATCGTGGGGGTGAATATCTGAGTTTCGAGTTTGGTGCTCACTTAAGACAATGTGGAATTGTTTCACAGTTGACACCGCCTGGAACACCACATCGTAATGGTGTGTCCGAACGTCGTAATCGTACTTTATTAAAGATGGTGCGATCTATGATGTCTCTTATCGATTTGCCATTATCGTTTTGGGGTTATGCATTAGAAACAACTGCATTCACTTTAAATAGGGCACCATCAAAATCCGTTGAGACGACACCATACGAACTGTGGTATGGCAAAAGGCCAAAGTTGTCGTTTCTTAAAGTTTGGGGATGTGATGCTTATGTCAAAAAGCTTCAGCCTGAAAAGCTGGAACCCAAAGCGGAAAAGTGCGTCTTCATAGGTTACCCAAAAGAGACAGTTGGGTACACCTTCTATCTCAAATCCGAGGGCAAAGTGTTTGTTGCTAAAAACGGAGCTTTTCTCGAGAAGGAGTTTCTCTCGAGAGAATTGAGTGGGAGGAAGATAGAACTTGACGAGGTTGTCGAACCTCTCATCCCTCTGGATGGTGGTGCAGGGCAAGGGGAAACCTCTGTCGTTGCGACGCCGGTTGAGGAGGAAGTTAATGATGATGATCATGAAACTCCGGTTCAAGTTTCTGTCGAACCACGCAGGTCGACGAGACCACGTGCTGCTCCAGAGTGGTACGGTAATCCCGTCTTATCAATCATGTTATTGGACAACAATGAACCTGCAAATTATGAAGAAGCAATGGTGGGCCCAGATTCCAACAAATGGCTAGAAGCCCTGAAGTCCGAGATAGGATCCATGTATGAGAACAAAGTGTGGACTTTGGAGGTACTGCCTGAGGGCCGCAAGGCTATTCAGAACAAATGGATCTTTAAGAGGAAGACGGACGCTGACGGCAATGTGACCGTTTATAAAGCTCGACTTGTGGCAACGGGTTTTTCACAAGTTCAAGGAGTTGACTACGATGAGACATTCTCACCCGTAACGATGCTTAAGTCCGTCAGAATCATGTTAGCAATAGCTGCATTTTTCGATTATGAAATCTCGCAGATGGATGTCAAAACGGCGTTCCTTAACGGTTTCCTTAAGGAAGAATTGTATATGATGCAACCCGAAGGTTTTGTCGATCATAAGAATGCTAACAAGGTGTGCAAGCTCCAGCGATCCATTTATGGACTGGTGCAAGCATCTCGGAGTTGGAACAAACGCTTTGATGAGGTGATCAAAGCATTTGGGTTTATACAAGTGGTTGGAGAATCTTGTATTTACAAGAAAGTGAGTGGGAGCTCTGTGGCGTTTCTAATATTATATGTGGATGACATATTGCTGATTGGAAACAACGTAGAGTTTTTGGAGAGCATAAAGGATTACTTGAATAAAAGTTTCTCTATGAAGGACCTAGGAGAAGCTGCTTACATTCTAGGCATTAAGATCTATAGAGATAGATCAAAACGCCTGATAGGACTTTCACAAAGCACATACCTTGATAAAGTTTTGAAGAGGTTCAAAATGGAACAGTCCAAGAAGGGGTTCTTGCCAGTTTTACAAGGTACGAGATTGAGTAAGACTCAGTGCCCAGCAACTGATGAGGATAGAGAGCATATGTGCTCCGTCCCCTATGCTTCAGCCATGGGCTCTATCATGTATGCAATGATGTGCACTAGACTAGACGTTAGCCTGGCCATAAGTATGGCAGGTAGGTTCCAGAGTAATCCAGGAGTGGATCACTGGACAGCGGTCAAGAATATCCTGAAGTACCTGAAAAGGACTAAGGAGATATTTCTCGTGTATGGAGGTGACGAAGAGCTCGCCGTAAAAGGTTACGTCGATGCAAGCTTTGACACAGATCCAGACGACTCTAAGTCGCAAACCGGATACGTATTTATTCTTAATGGGGGTGCAGTAAGCTGGTGCAGTTCCAAGCAAAGCGTCGTAGCAGATTCTACATGTGAAGCGGAGTACATGGCTGCCTCGGAGGCGGCTAAGGAGGGTGTCTGGATGAAGCAGTTCATGACGGATCTTGGAGTGGTGCCAAGCGCACTGAATCCAATAACCTTGTTCTGTGACAACACGGGTGCCATTGCCTTAGCAAAGGAACCACGGTTTCACAAGAAGTCCAGACACATCAAACGACGCTTCAACCTCATCCGCGACTACGTCGAAGGGGAGGACGTAAATATATGCAAAGTGCACACGGATCTGAATGTAGCAGACCCGCTGACTAAACCTCTTCCACGGACAAAGCATGATCAACACCAGAACTGTATGGGTGTTAGATTTATTACAATGTAATTCGCATGATGATGTGAGGGCTAGATTATTGACTCTAGTGCAAGTGGGAGATTGTTGGAATTATGCCCTAGAGGCAATAATAAATATAGTTATTATTATAATTCCTGTATCAAGATAATCGTTTATTATCCATGCTATAATTGTATTGAATGAAGACTCATTTACATGTGTGGATACATAGACAAAACACTGTCCCTAGCAAGCCTCTAGTTGGCTAGCCAGTTGATCAAAGATAGTCAGTGTCTTCTGATTATGAACAAGGTGTTGTTGCTTGATAACTGGATCACGTCATTAGGAGAATCACGTGATGGACTAGACCCAAACTAATAGACGTAGCATGTTGATCGTGTCATTTTGTTGCTACTGTTTTCTGCGTGTCAAGTATTTGTTCCTATGACCATGAGATCATATAACTCACTGACACCGGAGGAATACTTTGTGTGTATCAAACGTCGCAACATAACTGGATGACTATAAAGATGCTCTACAGGTATCTCCGAAGGTGTTAATTGAGTTAGTATGGATCAAGACTGGGATTTGTCACTCCGTGTGACGGAGAGGTATTTCGGGGGCCACTCGGTAATACAACATCACACACAAGCCTTGCAAGAAATGTGACTTAGTGTAAGTTGCGGGATCTTGTATTACGGAACGAGTAAAGAGACTTGCCGGTAAACGAGATTGAAATAGGTATGCGGATACTGACGATCGAATCTCGGGCAAGTAACATACCGAAGGACAAAGGGAATGACATACGGGATTATATGAATCCTTGACACTGAGGTTCAAACGATAAGATCTTCGTAGAATATGTAGGATCCAATATGGGCATCCAGGTCCCGCTATTGGATATTGACCGAGAAGTCTCTCGGGTCATGTCTACATAGTTCTCGAACCCGCAGGGTCTGCACACTTAAGGTTCGACGTTGTTTTATGCGTATTTGAGTTATATGGTTGGTTACCGAATGTTGTTCGGAGTCCCGTATGAGATCACGGACATCACGAGGGTTTCTGGAATGGTCCGGAAACGAAGATTGATATATAGGATGACCTCATTTGATTACCGAAAGGTTTTTGGAGTTACCGGGAATGTACCGGGAATGATGAATGGGTTCCGGGAGTTCACCGGGGGGGGGGGGGGGAACCCACCCCAGGGAAGCCCATAAGCCTTGAGGGTGGCGCACCAGCCCTTAGTGGGCTGGTGGGACATCCCAAAAGGGCCCTATGCGCATTGGAAGAAAAATCAAAGAGAAAGAAAAAAAAAGGAGGAGGTGGGAAGGGAAGGAAGGACTCCCACCCACCAAACCAAGTCCAACTCGGTTTGGGGGGGAGACCTTCCCCCTTGGCTCGGCCGACCCCCTTGGGGCTCCTTGAGCCCCAAGGCAAGGCCCCCCTCTCCCACCTATATATACGGAGGTTTTAGGGCTGATTTGAGACGACTTTTCCACGGCAGCCCGACCACATACCTTCACGGTTTTTCCTCTAGATCGCGTTTCTGCGGAGCTCGGGCGGAGCCCTGCTGAGACAAGGTCATCACCAACCTCCGGAGCGCCGTCACGCTGCCAGAGAACTCTTCTACCTCTCCGTCTCTCTTGCTGGATCAAGAAGGCCGAGATCATCGTCGAGCTGTACGTGTGCTGAACGCGGAGGTGCCGTCCATTCGGTACTAGATCATGGGACTGATCGCGGGATTGTTCGCGGGGCGGATCGAGGGACGTGATGACGTTCCACTACATCAACCGCGGTCACTAACGCTTCTGCTGTACGGTCTACAAGGGTACGTAGATCACTCATCCCCTCTCGTAGATGGACATCACCATGATAGGTCTTCGCGCGCGTAGGAATTTTTTTGTTTCCCATGCGACGTTCCCCAACAACTACCGCTGGCTGCAGCGGTACTACCGCTGGCATTCCAGCGGTACTACCGCTGAACAGGGGCGGTACTACCGCTGGCTACTGGTACTACGCTGGTTGCAGCGGTACTACCGCTGGCCCCAGCGGTACTACCGCTGGGCCCCTAGTAGTGCAAAGGCACTACCACCGCCAAGAAAGTCTTCGCAAAAATGTCCGACATAGTACAACCGCAAAGATGACGGTACTAAAAACTTGGAGCGGTACTACCGCTGGCCAGGGGCGGTACTACCGCCAGCTCTAGCGGTACTACCGCTAGGGCCAGCAGTACTACCACCAACTCTAGCGGTACTACCGCTAGGTCCAGCGTTACTACCGCTCGCCAGAGAAACAACCATAACTTTCGCATACGAGCTCCGAATCGAGCAAACCCAAGCTTGTTGGATTCAGGACGACAAGAGCTATCCAAACAGCTGAAACTCTCTATGCCAATATGATCATGCAGATATGAAAATGCCAATGATATAGAGATGTGAGTCCTCTATGAATGAAGAACCGGCAAAAACTCTAACATCGAAAACATCATAGTAGATGCATATGGACTCCGTTTTCGATGAACTCGAGCTTGTCAAGTAGATGACCATAAGCTCTAAAACTCACAAAGAGAAACACCAAACAAGAACCAAGAAGTATGATGCAAGGATGCAAATGGTTTGAGCTCTCAACGAACGATACGATCAAGCTACTCACTTGAGAGCCCCCCTTGATAGTACATCAATCTATCCTAAACAGAAAAGCTATCAAGGGCAAACCTATACCTTGCACCTCGTCCTCTTGAGCTAGATGATGATGATCTTGGCTTCCTCAAGATGGACCACCTTTCTTGATTGCGTTGGCTTGATGAAGACTAGTTGATTGCTCCCCCATACTCACTATGGGTGAGCCACTCTTCAGCATATCTTCACAAGTCCATTGCCACCACAATGGACGACAAGCTTCAAGCATGATATCTTCGTGCTGATCCACTTGAACTTGCACATCGCAATCTTGATGACGATCACAACTTGATGTCATACTTCATGGGTTGTATGAGATCTTCCCTTTGACGCAAGCCCATGGGAACACACCTAACCCCCACATAGAACTCTCACGAAGACCATGGGTTAGTACAAAACACGTAATGGACAATGCTTACCATACCATGGGATCACTTGATCCCTCTCGGTACATCTTGTACGCTTTGTGTGTTGATCATCTTGATTTACTCTTTGTCTGAGATCTTGATCAACCATGTGTCTCTATGACCATTCTTTGGATAATACCTTGAATACCATCTTGGTCATCATATAAACTCCTTGAACCCAACAGATGGACTTCAAGAAGTGCCTATGGACAAATCCTATGAATGTAACTTAAGGCAACCATTATTCCATAGGAATTGTCATCAATTACCAAAACCACATATGGAGATATGTGCTCTAACACTCAGGATCAAGCATAGTTTCCTAACACATTTCATATTGCTGCACAAACCTCCAAACAGAGTCAGCTGGTCGAATCAGGGTCTTGAAATATGAGTTGAGCCCCTCAGACCTGCCTGTTGTGCTTGTGAACGGGAAGAATTTGTTCTTGAAATATGCTGGTGCCCACGTGTGCTTTGTTCGCCACATATTCTTGAGGTGTTTGTTTTCTGCAACTTCAAAACCATGCAACATGTGCTGCCATGTTTCCTCAAATTCTAAAACAGTTTCAGATTGGTTGATACAAGTGTAGAACACATCTACAAAAGCCTCGTTCGTGCTCAACAACCTCCCCAACTTGGACCGTGCATTTCTAAGCACATGAAACTTGCAACACCTATGGCAAGTGTTCGGGAACACTTGATCAATGGCTGTTGCCATCGCTTGGTCCTGGTCAGTCATGATGTTGGCAGGATGCTCGTTATCCATTGCAACCATCCACTGCTGGAACACCCACTTAAATGTGTCAATAGTTTCATCCGGCAACAGGGCACATCCTAGTGCAATTGTCTGGAGGTGGTTGTTTACACCAACTATAGGAGCAAATGGCATGTTGTATCTGTTTGTGCAGAACGTTGTATCGAAGAATACACAATCTTTGTATTTCGGGTACAACGCCCTTGTTCTCCCATCAAGCCAAAACAAGGCAGTCACTGAGTTTGTTGCAGGATCTTACTGTTTCGCAAAGAAAAACTCTTGATTCTCACCCTTCCTCCTCTCAAAATACTTCACTGTCATATCCATGTCTCGGAATGTTAACCCTCTACGGAGCTTTGCACGTTCATTTGTAACGTCTCTCTTCACATACGGGAGTATCCTAGTGTCACCTCCATGGATCCTGCCAAGGAAACTCATGCATTCTGAATTGGAGAGGTTCACATCATGCATCGTCAACAACAGTTGGTAATCCTCGCTGGGTATGCTGCGGTGCGAGCGGTAGTACTTAACACGCTCCGGCTGATCCATCATCGAATGTGTATGCTCTGCAACAAAACAAGTCACTGTCCACCTCCCCTCCCTTAGCCCAACAATCATATGCGCCTTACAATCATGATGGAGCATTCTGTTTTTTTTTACGTTTTCTTGTGACATCCATCCCCTCACTAGGCTGCCTACTAGAGTTGCTGGTTCCAGTTGCAATGCTCTCTGACGTGCTGCTGGTTTCCGTTTTAACGGGCTTTCTAGCGTGCACACATCCAAAGACCCTGTTTATCAGGGTTGCATCCTCTTTCTTTTGGCCTCTCTTCTGGGTGAATTTTGAAGTAGATATATGCGTTCCAAAACCCAACTTGAATGCATAGTCGTTGTAGAATTTGCGAGCATCGCCAACTATGTCAAACACCATCCCAACATAGGGCGGCAGCGGCTGGGAAGAAACATCTCCATCATCTGAATCATATTGGCTTGCATCTTCAGCATCTTCAGCAAATAACAAACCTTCTGAATCTTCAACATTAGGAGCAGAAAAATTTCCATGGACATAGCTTCCTTCACCTTCAGTTACATGTACCTGCAACACAATTATTGTGCAACAGTCATTTCATACCTCAAAAATCACATATGATAGTGTTGCAACAAAATCAAATCAATAGTAACTGAAATTGGGAGCAGGGGGACAACTAAACAGGCAAATTTTTCAGGTTCAGTTTCTAAACAGGCTAGAGAGGCTCATTTTTGCTCTGTTTTCGAGAGGAACAGGTTCATTCCAGCTAATTTCAGAAACTAGGCATTTGTTTCTGCAACTAAGTTCAGAAACAGTTTCATTCTTTCACTAGTAAGAAAAGTCAGGAACAGGTTCAGAAACTAGGCAGGTTCAGGAACAGGTTCAGAAATTAGGCAGGTTCAGGAACAGGTTCAGAAACACACAGGTGTTCATTCTTTCACTTTGGATCAGAGCTACAGTTTCAGAAACAGGAGGTCTCACCGAATTTCGTTGACGGGATCTGCTCGATGTGGGTTCAGGAAACACCACCGAAGGATTTGTGAACCAACTTGAAGATCCAGCTCGCGGCGCAAGCTCCCCGAAGGCGCTTGGAGCTGAGAAAGATGGTCGGGCTCGGTCAGCTAGGTTGGCGTCCGATCTGACCATCTGGCGCGCGATGTGGTGCGCCATGGAGTTCAGGCACGACGGCGCTGGCGGCGTCGTGAGGTTGCGGGGCGGCGTAGGTTTGTCGGTGGCCGCGGTGGTTTGCGGGCAGCGCCGCGGTGGTTGGAGCAGTTGCTA
This sequence comes from Hordeum vulgare subsp. vulgare, assembly GCF_904849725.1. NCBI lineage: Eukaryota > Viridiplantae > Streptophyta > Magnoliopsida > Poales > Poaceae > Hordeum > Hordeum vulgare. The sequence continues at coordinate 660,590,589 of NC_058519.1, read as the reverse complement.
CCGGGGCGGTGCCGCGGTGGTTGGAGGCGGTGGCTGCGGGCGGCTCCGCGGTGGTTGGAGGCGGTGGCTGCGGTGGGCGCAGTCTGTCGGAACTGCAGCAGGCTATCAGTTTCTGAAACTGAGCAACAGTTTCAGGTTCTATTTGGTCGGAAGATATCGGATCGGTCGGACGACAGCGCTTATATCGGACGGCTATACCGGTGGTGGATACTTCTTACATATCCGTCGGTGGACGCGTAGCGTCTCCCTTTCTTAATTCGCAAACGTTTGTTTCAAACTTTGCAATACTTTGCCCATCATTGTCTCCCTTGAGCCGACGAGCAAGGATTGTTTGCATGGGGTAAAAGCGTTGATACGCTCGTGGGCAAGCTCCAGGCTAACATTCGCGAGATCTAAACAACTCGCCAAAATTGTTGTCAAGCCTTTGATTACTAGTAAGGCGGTGTGCTCTCCTTCAACTGTTGTGGGCCACATGTTCATTGCTCATCTTGGTGCGCGTGGTGGCGACCTATGCTCCCAAGAACCGAGCTTGGTGCATTTCGTTCCGCTTTTCATACTATTCCTTTGCTTGCCCGATCGAGTATGATATTGGTAGTTCCTTGGTCGGGCAATGGCTTCCGCCTTCATGCATTATCCTTTCAAAATTCGATGGATGAGAATATTCCTTGAGGTGGCGAATTCTATGTGAAGCTTATTTTCGTGTTTGTGCCATAGATCCAATAGTGTTGGTTGATAGTGTGATGTTGTACTTCACTGGTGCAGCCGCCCTTCAAAAGAATGACCACTTGCTTATCCTTAGCACATAAAAGGATTGAGCCATCTATGTATTTAGTTTAACTTAATTTTTATTTAATTAGTTGCAACTATTCAGACCATAAACACATTGCTCTCACTTTATTCAACCTTTTGCACTTATTCCTTTGTATTTTTCACACACGAATTCATCATGTTACTCATTGGGTATTACACTATTACTTATATTAAAGGGCTATAAACGATCCCTTATACTTGTGGGTTTCAGGCATCATAATATTTTTTCTTTCTCTTTTGAAACGAATCAATTTTCGAATTATACGATACAACATTTATTTAGAAATTATATATCCACGCCAAAAATAGAAACACATACATTTTAAAAGTAAATGATAATAGAAAATATGTAAGAAAATAGTGAAAATCAAGAAAACATTTTGTCAATGATTCAAAAGGACAATGAAAACAAAGAGAAAAAACATTTACACATTTTCATGATAAAAATTATACGTTTCAACAATATGATAGATTTTTGGTGAATGTTCTAATATCATTGTTTGTTTGCAATGATATAATATCAATGAGTGTGCATTTAGTTTGGTATTAAGTTTGATCCCATTCTAGGACAAGTTCGGGCATTATGACCATTCTAATAGCAAAAACCACCACTACACATGGACGAATCCAAGGAAACGCATAGTATGGCCTTATTTCAATTTCCTTCCTTTATGGTGCCATTTTAGTAAAATAAACAATAATAATAATAATAAATCAACATATTCTATATTTTTTTGGTGTTAGTTACAAACAGATCCACTCGTTTTTATAAGCAATTTAGCTGCAAGATATGTGAAATGTCTAATTTAACAAACTTTTATACTAAATATTTATACATATTTGTTATTTATTTTGATCAACACATTATTTAGTTACATCATTAAACCATATAGTAATGTCACAAGATTTTCAAATATAGTAATGTTTATTATAAAGTTGCAAAATATAACTGAAAATTATAGTTGTCATATGCTAAGATAAACTATATTTTATATCAAAATTTATATTAAATTTATTGTTTGGAGACATTTTGAGTTAAAATCAGTAAATAAGCAATCACATCAGATGTCTCCATGGATTAATTTGTGTCATTTTGCAATGAATATAATGCACATATATTCGTGTATCTGCCATTTCCTCGAATATCTTGGTAGATATACCTAAAGTGTATGATTTAGCAATATCTCGATAGCAGTTATGAGACAAACAGAAAAATCAGGAGTATATGAGGTGTTTTTTTGTGGAAAAGTATATGAGGTATTTATAAGGTGCTTGTTACTGGATATATGTCTCGTCTTTTCTTTTTGATGTTATGTGTTGTAAATATCTGTTCGAAGGAGAACTTGACTTATATTGCAAATCCAAATAATCGCGAGTGTGCAAACAACTAATCCAAATCTGCAGGTTCAAATTACAGTTGTAAATTATTGCCTTGTTGGGAGAAATTTTACGTTATGTGGGAGTAGCTGTTTGTTACGTGTGAGAGTGCAACATAAGTATGATGCATTATATGTTGTATGTAAAATAAAGTTGGTAATTTTTTGTTGTTTCTCATCAGTTCCAAATTTTGAAAATATCATGTGTTGATGCTTGTGTTGTCTGAAGTTTTTTGTTTCTATTATTTTCTAGGTTGTTTCATTTTGTGATGGTTTCTATAACTTCTGCATACCAAGTGACTTTAAAAAGTAGATTGGCCAGTTAATCTGTATGAAACTCAAATTTGAAGGATAAAATATATCCGAATAAATTTGTGGATGTTCATATGGATAGTTAATAAGTAGATTAAACAAAAAACAATTCAACATGGATAGTGTCACCAAGAAAATAAGAGAAAAATGGAGCACGAGATATTCTACCTACATTTTGGTACCCTCTAGGTTCAGTTTTGTGGTACCTTTCATGAACTGTAACAAGGATCACGAGTCCCTGCCTAGCTGCCTAGTACCTCATTATTCCTAATTGAGATTCTTTACCAAGTTTTCACTTTAATTGTAAGATGGGATGTGCTAGGAAGGGAGAAACCCTAAAGTTCTAACAAAAAACGACAACCCAATGCATAGAAGCTCCCACGAAAGGTGGGGTCTGAGGAGGGATTATAGAAACCTAGTCTTAACCATACGAAGTGCAATGTCACCAAAATATTTTTCTACAACCTCTCTAGTTTTCAACTTCAAACAACACAAAAAGTGGATTGAAAATAACATACCTTAACCAGTTAGTAAAACTCTAGAAAGAAATGTCGGTGCACACAAGTGCATATGGAAGCATGACCCCGATGAAAACAACAAGTAATACTTGAGTTTGCATTCTCAACAACATTGATCAAACTACCAGCCGCAGCCTTGCAAGGAGAGATCTCCTCATCTTGTTGCATCACAAGGGACGAAGTTGGAAATGTAATGATGCTCTCTTGGAAGCGGAATACACTACTGACTGTCCCCAATCTTCACCAAACCACACCTTATCATTGAACCATTGCTCGTTAATGTCGGCGACACCACAAACAGAAAAAGGACACCAATGCAGGCTGTCACGGTGGTGAAGTGGTGGTGGACAATAGTTCAAATAGCGTAACACCCTCATTAACTTATGTTTCATGGAAGGCAACGGGACTGTTGGCATTCTGACTTTGACGTGCCTCGGCTCATCGGATCGGATCGCACTGTGAGGATGTATAAGCTCGTCCTGTTAAATTGTGATCCAAATTCTACCGTATTGGACTAGACGTAGTACAAACGGTGTGGGCCTTTGTGTCGGTACCGACGCGTACGAGTACAACTCGTTTACTTGTCCTTCAAGGACTCTCATGTATTGTCCCTCATATATATTCCATGTAGTCGCATCTAAAAACGGCTTGTCGTCTCGTGCTTGCAATACTCCTCCTCATAGTGATTGCACCTTCGTGCGTATGTAGTTTTCTTCCGCAAGGATTTCCACATAAAAATTCGTATCTTTCATGTCTCGTTAATCTCGTTTTATCTAACAAGTGGTATAAGAGCTGAGGTTGTGCAGTATACAAGATTTGAGATCGAGAGCTAGGGTTGCGTCGATCCATCCGGGTCGATTTTGGTTGCGCAGCCGTACGCGTAAGCCGAGTTTGACACGTTGCTGCAGCTGTCGTACGCGGCGTCGTATATATCCGCGAGTTCCGCTGCTGTGCACAGGATACAAGTCTTGATCGAGGGTTTCGGCGGCAAGTGCCCTTACCAGCGGTCGCTTTCTCGCATCGCCGCGTGCTGTACAAGCTCCAAGTCGCCGAGTTCCACCGCTGATCCACCACGTTCAAGCTCAAGTCCTGAGGAGATCAAGTATCGCTGCGCTGCTACTTCCCAGCCACAGAGCACCATCCATCAAGCAAAGTTTTTGCTACTATTTTGACGTGGAGATACCCACCGCTCGTGAAGACTACTACTAGTTACTAGTAGTTCGAGTTTGTTTCTTTTTCTCCAATTGCTACGTCTACATCCGAGATATACTACCAGGTGCTATTTATCCTATTCCGTTTGATCCGTAAATTAATTTTGTCAAGAATTTTTTCTATCGGTCTGTACTACTTTGTGTACACAGATTTATCTATTCATGGCATCCATGAAGTACGATCTTCCGCTGCTGGACCGTGACACAAGGTTTACTCTATGGCAAGTCAAGATGCGGGCGTTGTTGGCGCAGGCCGACTATGATGATGCACTGGATAGTTTTGGGAAGAATAAAATTGAGGATTGGACTGCTAAGGAGAAAAGAAGGGATCGTAAGGCTTTGTCACAAATTCAACTCCATTTGCATGATAATATTTTGCAGGAAGTTTTGAGCGAGAAAACCGCCGCCGCTCTATGGTTAAAGCTGGAAGAGATTTGCATGACAAGAGATCTCACCAGCAAGATGCATCTGAAGCAAAAATTATTCATGCACAGGTTACCCGAAGGAGGTAATGTTTTGAATCATATTTTCCATAATTTAAAGATATCATATCCGATCTAGCTACAATGGAGGTTACTTATGATGAAGAAGATACTGCTTTAATGCTACTTTGTTCGCTGCCAAGTTCTTATACCAATTTTCGAGACATCATATTATATAGTCGTGATACTCTCACGCTTAATGAAGTTTATGAAGCTTTGAACTCTAAGAAGAAGATGAAATTAATGGTGCCTCATGATGGTTCAAGTTCATCCCAAGTCGAGGGATTATCTATTTGTGGCAGGACAAAGGAGAAGAACTCACATAGTGGAAATCGGGGCAAAAGTAAGAACGACCAGAGGGATCGGTCGCAATCCAGAGACAAGAAGCAGTCTTGCAGGTATTGCAAGAGAGACGGGCATGACATCTCAGAATGTTTCAAGTTGCAGAACAAGGAAAAGAGGAATGGTACGTATAAACCGAAAGGTAACAAACAAGGTGAAAGTTCTGCTAATGTTGCTCGTGATGAAAGTTCCGATGATGCTCTTGTTGTTATTGCTGGATGTGCTGAGACCAATGATGAGTGGGTACTTGACACTGCGTGTACTTTTCATATGTGCCCGCATAGAGATTGGTTTGCTACTTTTGATTCTACTACTGCTGCTGGTTCCGTTTTGGGTTTTGATAATTCACCATGCAAGATTAAAGGCATAGGTTCCATTCGAATCAAGATGTTTGATGGCACAATCAGAACTTTGACAAATGTTCTGTATATTCCGAAGATGAAGAGAAATCTTATCTCTGTGAGTGCCCTTGATGCAAAGGGGTACAAGTATTTAGGTGGAGATAGAGTTTTGAAGGTCACCAAAGGTTCTCTCATTGTGATGAAAGGTGACTTAAGTTCGACCAATGGTCTTTATTACCTTCGAGGTTCTACCGTTTCAGGTAACGGTACTCCAGCTATTTCAAAGAATTCTGATTGTGATGCTTCTAATCTTTGGCATATGCGTCTTGGACATATGAGTGAACTTGGTTTGGCAGAGTTAAATAAGAGAGGTCTTCTTAAAGGATATCAACCTAGTAAATTGAAATTTTATGAACATTGTATCTTCGGCAAGTACAAGAGGGTGAAGTTCAACACTTCGACTCATACAACTGAAGGTATTCTTGATTATGTGCATTCTGATTTATGGGGACCATCTCGTAGAAAGTCACTAGGTGGTGCTAGTTACATGTTGACTATTATTGATGATTATTCAAGAAATGTTTGGCCTTATTTCTTGAGGCATAAATGGCAAGCTTTCTCAGCTTTTAAGGTGTGGAAGAATATGATTGAGAGACAAACTGAAAAGAAGGTAAAAATACTTCGGACTGATAATGGTATGGAATTCTGTTCTAAGCAATTTGGGAATTATTGCAAGTCTGAAGGCATTGTTAGACACCACACCGTTCCTTATACTCCTCAACAAAACGGTGTTACTGAGCGTATGAACAGGACCATTATTTCCATAGCCCGTTGCATGTTGTCCAATGCAGGTTTGCATAGGCGTTTTTGGGCTCAGGCCGCTTCCACTGCTTGTTATCTCATCAACCGTTCACCATCTATTCCTCTTAATAAGAAAACTCCAATTGAGGTATGGTCTGGTTCACGTGCTGATTATTCACAATTGAGAATTTTTTGTTGCACTGCTTATGCTCATGTTGATAATGGAAAGTTGGAGCCTAGGGCTGTTAAGTGCATCTTTCTTGGTTACACATCTGTTGTTAAAGGTTTTAAATTGTGGAATCCTGAAACACAAAAGATTGTTATTAGCAGAAACGTTATATTTAATGAATCTGCTATGTTACATGATGTTGCATCTACTAATGTTCCTGTTGAGAGTGAACAACAGCCTACTGTTCAGGTGGAGCATGTTATCGATTCAGGTGATACTTATGATAAGAAAAATATTGTTGCACATGATGAACCCGTCTTTGATGATGAACATGTCACTCCAAATCAGCCTATTGTTCCACCCGGTTGGAATCTCGCACGTGACAGAGTTAGGCGGGGTATTAATGCACCTGAAAGGTTAATTGAGGAGTGCAATATTGTTTCTTTTGCTTTATGTGTTGCAGAAGAAATTGAAGGTAATGCTGAGCCTTCTTCATATTCCGAGGCTATTATTTCTGGTGATAGTAATAAATGGATGACTGCTATGCATGATGAGATGGAATCACTTGAAAAGAATGACACTTGGGATTTAGTAAGATTACCTAGAGAGAAGAAACCTATTCACTGCAAGTGGGTTTTCAAAATAAAGGAAGGTGTTTATCCTAATGATGAGGCAAGATATAAAGCAAGGTTGGTTGCTAAAGGTTATAGCCAAATTCCACGTATTGACTATAATGAAGTCTTTTCTCCTGTTGTGAAGCATAGCTCTATTCGCACTTTACTTAGTATTGTTGCCATGAATGATTTTGAGCTTGAACAATTGGATGTTAAAACTGCATTCTTACATGGAGAATTAGAAGAGGATATTTATATGGAGCAACCTGAAGGTTTTGTTATTCCTGGAAAAGAAAAGCTTGTCTGTAAGTTAAAGAAATCTCTTTATGGATTAAAGCAATCCCCTCGACAGTGGTACAAGAGATTTGACACCTTTATGCTCTTTCAAGGTTTCAATCGGTCTAATTATGATAGATGTGTTTATTTGAAAACTGTCAACGGTTCAGCTATTTATTTGCTCCTTTATGTTGATGATATGTTAATTGCTGCAAAGAGCATGTTAGAGATTGATGAACTAAAGAAGCAATTGAGTAATGAATTTGAGATGAAGGATTTTGGTGTAGCAAAGAAAATACTTGGCATGGAAATATTGAGAGATAGACCGTTTGGAAAGTTATATGTCAGTCAGAAGGGATATATTGATAAAGTTCTTCGTCGTTTTAATATGCATAATGCCAAGCCAGTAAGTACTCCGTTAGCTGCACACTTTAAATTATCATCAGCCTTATGTCCTGAGTCAGATGCAGATATTGAGTACATGTCTAGAGTTCCCTATTCGAGTGTAGTTGGTTCACTTATGTATGCCATGGTTTGTTCTCGTTCGGATTTATCTTATGCACTGAATGTTGTTAGTAGATACATGGCTAATCCTGGAAAAGAGCATTGGAAAGCAGTTCAGTGGACTTTCAGATACCTACAAGTTACTTCTAATGCTTATTTACAGTTTGGGAATACTGGAGATGGACTTGTTAGTTTTGTTGATTCTGATTTTGCTGGTGATTTGGATAAGAGAAGATCGCTCACAGGTTATGTTTCCATCATTGGTGGTTGTGCTGTGAGTTGGAGAGCAACTTTGCAGTCTATTGTGGCTTGTTCCACTACTGATGCCGAGTATATGACTATTTCTGAGGCATGCAAAGAAGCTATCTGGTTGAGAGGTTTGTACACTGAGCTTTGTGGAGATTCATTTTGCCCTACCATATTTTCTGACAGTCAAAGTGCTATATATCTTACAAAGAATCCAATGTATCACGAGAGAACAAAACACATTGATGTCAGATTTCACTATGTTCGAGATGTTATTGCTAAAGGTGATTTGAAGGTATGCAAGATAAGTACTCATGATAATCCGGCTGTTATGATGACAAAGCCAGTTCCTACCAATAAGTTTGAGCTTTGCTCAGGCTTAGTTGGTATTTCTCACTAGTCCTATGGACTTTGATGCACAAGGTGTTTAAGCTGATTTGGATGGAGTTATTCACTTTCTTCGACTACTAAAGGGAATTTTGGCTCAAGGTGAAGATTGTTAAATTGTGATCTAAATTCTACCGTATTGGACTAGACGTAGTACAGACGGTGTGGGCCTTTGCGTTGGTACCACGCGTACGAGTACAACTCCTTTACTTGTCCTCCAAGTACTCTCATGTATTGCCCCTCATATATACTCCATGTAGTCGCACTTAAAGACGGCATGTCGTCTCGTGCTTGTAATACATCTCATAGTGATTGCGTCTTCGTGCGTCCGTGGTTTTCTCCCGCAAGGGTTTCCACGTAAAAATCCGTGTCTCTCGTGTCTCGTTAATCTCGTTTTATCTAACAGGGCCGATGGCCGGGTTGTGGATGTAGTATTCATTGCCCTCTATGAGGATGAGTAAGCCATCATAGGCGAGTGAGAGCCGAGGCTTTTTGCGGTAGTGTTTGAAGCCTGGGATGAAGGGCCAGAGCTGTTGATCGGAGGTTGTTGATCATGGGGAGCGATGGCTGGCAGCGGTGGTGTTCGAGCATAAATTTGGGCATGGAGGTGGCACTGCGCCACGATGTACTGATAGCACGGCAGCCGTCGACGTCCTTGGGTGGCAATCGGATGAGTATCCTGTCAAGGATTGCCTTTGGCAGGTCCTCGAGCAGGGTCGCTCCTCTCCTGCCCGACATGGTGCTCCGTTGTCGAGTCCGGTGAACTAAACAAAGCAGCAAGCTGTCCTTATTGATTTGCTATGGAGACCATCTTAAATGAAAGAGAACAAGTAAGAACAGCACATACATGTCTGTGAAAGATGAACGCATAGGGCAGCAGGCTCCATCGACTACGGTGAGAACTATGGCTGTAGACACGAATACACGAACCCGGTTGAGTGCCAAGGGGGAGTAGGTTATACAAGAAGAGAATATATAGGCCGATTATATGGAAGCAAGGGTTGGATCATTGCAGTGCAGATTATACATGAAGAGAATACATAAGCAAGAAGATCAGATTATGCAAGAACAAACAATGCAGGGAAAAATAGAACAAACCAGAAACATTTTTTTTTTTAGAGAAGGAGGTTAAACCCCCGGCCTCTGCATTAATCAATGCATGCAGTCATCTTATTAATTATTTCACAAAGGTCTAACAAGAGTTAGAGCAAACCAGAAACATCATTTAACACATTATTTAGGAGGGTTCCTTCATCTGACAAGACACACAAATCATAGCATGGTTTAATTTCATAGCATGGTTTAATTTCATAGCAACATCAACATCTGTTAGGCCATTTCACAATAGTACTCTGGCCCATAAGATGCTAAAGCATCTGTTGGGTCAATGCGTCGAACGGTTGGCGTTCGCCGGAACAGATGCACGATGGGGGTGGCAGCGTTCACCTGCCAAGCTCGGGGAGAGGTGGCTGTGTGCATGAAGAGATGCAGATGCCGGAGGTTATTGTCCTTTGCAAAAAAAGAAGCACATTGAAAAAAAAGAAGAAATAATAATAATCCTAGACAAATAAGCTTTTAGAACCTTGGCAAAATAGTGGAAAATAGAGAAAGAAAAAGCTCCCTGCTACGACATCCAACAGAATCATGGTCCTTCAATAGATTTGTTTTTGCTGCTAGACACTAATCGGTCCTTATAAAATGCTTAATGGAATTGCTTTTTTTTTTTTACCATAAGTTGTAGAAATCTCATTAGTCTCGGCAGCTAGGAAATGCCCCTCTCATCACGAATCATGATGCAGGTGGAGTCACAACCTGTTTTGAGAGTCGTATCCATTGTCAGCATTAACCATGACAAAGCCCTCCGCCGCCTGTGACTCCACCAGCATTAACCATGACAAGTCCCGAGTTATTTTTTCTCCAGCTTTAATTTACCTCTCTCATCCTCAATTGATTTCTCAGCTCCCTCAGTTTGTTTGACTTAGTGAGGGCATTAGCACCCTGTGTGTGGAGGCTATCAATTTCTTTGTTCAGTCTGGCATTGTCTTTTTCGAGATTTTTGATGCTCCATTCTCACGACTCTAAGAGCCACCGATTCCACTGCTCCACATTGCTCACCGATTTTTTGTTGCTTGATGAATTGTCCATGTGTGCTGTTTCAAATCATGTATAAGTATGAGTCATTACGAATCATTATGTAAACAGTTAGTAGTACTGATGAACTAAACAACTAGTAGTACTTATGAACTAAACAACTAGTAGTACGACAATTTATATCTATCATGGCGAATTCATCTAAATGAAGCAGCAAAATCAATCATCCATTCTAGTTTTTTCTATCATGGCGAATTAGTTTCTGGCAATCTAGCATTCTAGTTTTTTGTATCATGGCGAATTAGTTTCTGGCAATCTAGCATTCTAGCTTTTCTATCATGGAAAATTAGTTTCTAGCAATCTAGCATTCTAGCATAAAAAAGAAGCGGAGATAACAACATATATACCAGTCCTAAGGAAACGCGGAGGTGCTCGGCGGCGACAGGGTCTGCGGGCGGCGTCAGGTGTTGGGCCTGGCGGCGAGGTCAAGCGTTGGGCCGGGCGGCAACGGGAGGCGTCAGGCATCGGGACGAGCGGCAGCGAGCAGCGGCGTTGCCGGGTGGGGCAACGGCGGGGATCAGGAGGAGAGAAGACTGGTGGTGTTAGGGACCGGGAGAGTGAGGACGGATAAATGTTTTTTACTGCGCCGAGAGCCGATAGCGCTAGCATTGGCCTAATGGGCCTGAATGCGTATCACCGGGCCTAATGTGCAACATCAACACTAAGATAATAGCTATGACGTATGAATTTGGCCCACACCAGCACTATTTAAAAATATTAGTGCTTGTGTTGGCCAGAAATGGTGCGTCACCAATGTAAGTTGTGTCTAGCCTTTCTCCACAAGTGGCTACCGCAGCGTCACGCTGTCAGGACGCAACATCGCCGCCCGTGGTTCTCCTTGTTGGAATTATGCCCTAGAGGCAATGATAAATAAGTTATTATTTAATTCCTGTATCAAGATAATCGTTTATTATCCATGCTATAATTGTATTGAATGAAGTCTTAGATACATGTGTGGATACATAGACAAAACACTGTCCCTAGCAAGCCTCTAGTTGGCTAGCCAGTTGATCAAGGATAGTCAAGGTCTTCTGACTTTGTACAAGGTGTTGTTGCTTGATAACTGGATCACATCATTGGGTGAATCATGTGATGGAGTAGACCCAAACTAATGAACGTAGCATGTTGATCGTGTCATTTTGTTACTACTGTTATCTGCGTGTCAAGTATTTATTTTTATGACCATGAGATCATATAACTCACTGGCACCGGAGGAATGCCTTGTGTGTATCAAACGTCACAACGTAACTGGGTGACTATAAAGATACAGGTATCTCCGAAGGTGCCCGTTGAGTTAGTATGGATCAAGACTGGGATTTGTCACTCCGTGTGACGGAGAGGTATTTCGGGGGCCACTCGGTAATACAACATCACACACAAGCCTTGCAAGTAATGTGACTTAGTGTAAGCCACGGGATCTTGTATTACGGAATGGATAAAGAGACTTGCTAGTAAACGAGATTGAAATAGGTACGCGGATACTGATGATCGAATCTCGGGCAAGTAACATACCGAAGGACAAAGGGAATGACATACGGGATTATATGAATCCTTGGCACCGAGGTTCAACCGATATGATCTTCGGAGAATATATAGGATCCAATATGGGCATCCAGGTCCCGCACTATTGGATATTGATCGAGGAGTCTCTCGGGTCATGTCTACATAGTTCTCGAACCCGCAGGGTCTGCACACTTAAGGTTCGACGATGTTTTATGCGTATTTGAGTTATATGGTTGGTTACCGAATGTTGTTCGGAGTCCCGGATAAGATCACGGACGTCATGAGGTTTTCCAGAATGGTCCGGCGACGAAGATTGATATATAGGATGACCTCATTTGATTACCGGAAAGTTTTCGGCATTACCTGGAATGTACCGGGAGTGACGAATGGGTTCCGGATGTTCACCGGGGGGGGGGGGGGGGGGGAGGGGTAGCCCACCCGGAGGAAGCCCATAGGCCTTAGGGGTGCCGCACCAGCCCTTAGTGGGCTGGTGGGACAGCCCAAGAGGCCCTATGCGCAGGAGATAGAAAAAATCAAAGAGAAAGAAAAAAAGGGGAAGTGGGAAGGTAGAAAAGGACTCCACCTTCCCCCCTTGGGACGACCCCTTGAGGCTCCCTTGAGCCTCAAGGCAGGTCCCTCCCCTCCCTCCTATATATACTGAGGTATTAGGGCTGATTTGAGACAACTTTGCCACGGCAGCCCGACCACATACCTCCACGGTTTTTCCTCTAGATCGTATTTCTGCGGAGCTCACGCGGAGCCTTGCTGAGATAGATCATCACCAACCTCCGGAGCGCCGTCACGCTGCCGGAGAACTCATCTACCTCTCCGTCTCTCTTGCTGGATCAAGAAGGCCGAGATCATCGTCGAGCTGTACGTGTGATGAACACGGAGGTGCCGTCCGTTCGGCACTAGATCAGAGCGGATCGTGGGACGGATCGCGGGACGGTTTGCGGGGTGGATCGAGGGATGTGAGTACGTTCCACTACATCAACCTCGTTTTTTAATGCTTCCTGATGTGCGATCTACAAGGATACGTAGATCGGAGATCCCCTCTCGTAGATGGACATCACCATGATAGGTCTTCGTGCGCGTAGGAATTTTTTTGTTTCCCATGCGACGTTCCCCAACACTGGCATCATGAGCTAGGTTCATGCGTAGATGTCATCTCGAGTAGAACACAAAAGTTTTTGTGGGCGGTGATGTGCGATTTGCTGCCCTCCTGAGTCTTTTCTTGATTCTGCAAACATTTATGATTTTCCTATAATTTTCCAAAATCATCAATATTTTCTGAATTACAAACATTTAATTCAAAATTCGCAATAATTTTGAATTTTGTAATTTTTTCTACAAATCTCGAATTATTTTGAAACCATATCTGAAAATAGAATAAAAAAACAAAAACAGAAGAAATGCATAGAAAAAGAAAAAGAAAAAATAAATGAACTTAAAAATTGAAATGAATAAAACACAAACGGAAACATATCTATTAAATGTGCCGCACCATTTTGGTGTGGCTTCAGCGAAGCCTGCCGTATTTGGCTCGTACGGGCGACATATAGGATTGGCTAGTCCCATCGACCCTCAAGTGTGCCAGTTCTGGCCCAATGGATTGTGGCATGATACACACTACAACGTACACCCCGGGTTGGAGCAAGTGAGCGGTTGACATGAACAAAGTTGTCAGGAAATTTTCCCACCCAATACCACATTTTTCACACATCCCACAAAATGTGAGAACTCGAAGCCTCAAAGTGATCATGGAGAAGCTCGATCTACAGAAGCAAATGTCAGGGGCAGGACATGAGCCCAAAAACATCGGCACACCACTGCACATGATCAAAAAAATCATTGGACAAGATCGAGCCGACCATGAGAATGATGGAACCCATCCTCATCTCCCTTGAGCCGACGACCAAGGATCTCTTTGCATGGCGTAAAAGCATGGATACACTCGTGGGGATGCTGTAGGCTAACATCAGCGAGATCTGCACACGACAAGCCAAAATTGTCGGCAAGCCTTTGATCACTAGCAAGGGCGACTCAAGGCGCTTTCAAAAAACAGTATTGAGAATGTTCGTGCGGATGAAAGAGTGACATCGTCATTGCTCCAGTCCAATTGCAACCTCTTTATCAAAGTCTTTGGAGTAGTTCTTCGAGCAGAGTTGATACCGCGAAGAAGATGTTTTCAAGAGATGTCATTGCAATTCTTTTCATAGGAATTACTTTGTAATTTCTTGGATCTTAGGTCCAAATCAGTGTACTTGTAATTGTTATGAGTATGAATAAGTTACATGTATTTATAAAAAAAATATGCTCATCCATTTTGGTGTGGCTTCAGCGAAGCCTCCCCTATTTGACGTCTTTGGGCGGCATATATGATTGGCTAGTCCCATCGACCCTCAAGTGAACCAGAAGTGGCCAAACAGATCGAGGCCCGATACACACTATAACGTATGCCTCGGGTTGTCATGGGGATGCATTCTGCGTCCAATATCTGCCGCTTCGCACAGAAGTGCCCACTGACGGGCTTTTCTAGGCCCGCGCGTTTCGCTGGTTCAGCTTGTTCGTTGCGTTTTCTGTCGCAAATGGTGAAAAACAAGCGGCACACTGCCCAGGAATCAATCCCGCGACCTCACAGCACATCCGCGCCATTGGCTACTAGACCACACAGAACCAACTGAACATATTGGTTCCACAAACTATAAGAACACACAACAACGTTGATATTTGGAAAACAATTCTTGAATATTGCAAGCAGTTTTGACATGACGCATTTTTTGGAAAAGTGAAGATGTTTTGGTATTCCAATTTTAAAAAGAAACACAAACAAATTGAAAATCCCAAACAATTTCGAAAAACACGAACAATTTCTAAAAATTAACATTTTCTGAAAACCTAACAAATTATGAGAAACACGAATATTATTTGAATTTTTCTAATATTTTTGGAGATCACGCACACTTTTCAATTTTTAATAAAAATGGAAAACGGACCCATTTTTTAAATTCAGCACCAATAAAGGAAAAACACTAACTTTTTTTAAAAGTGCGAATAAAATTTGGATTGTACGCTAATTTGGAAATGCGATTTTTTTGACACATCGAAATATTTGTTGAAACTGCGAAAAAAGGCTGAATATGCACATACATTTTCAAAAATGCGACCAAATTTTGAAAACGAGAACATTTTTTTAAAGAACAATTTTGTGAAATTACGAACCAATTGGAATTTTTTTTTAAATGTGAACATATTTTGAAAATGAGAATGTTTTTTTGAAATTCCTGAACATATTTGGAAACACGAACAATTTAATGAAACTGTTAACAACTTGAAAATGAGAATATTTTGAGACATTAATTTTTTTAAAATTGTGAACAAATTTTGAAAACGAGAATGTTTTGTGAAATTCCTGAACATTTTTTGAAACACAATCAATTTGACCAAAATGTGGACAAATTTGAAAACGTGAATATTTTTTTAAAACACTGATTCTTTGGGAAACTCTAGCTTTCAACCGGTGGACCGTACTCTCGCGTCGATCGCTTTCGTTGCCATCGGATCAGATTTTGATCTGAGGATATCCTTATACGCAAATACATGGCAATACCTGAACTATTTTCAAGAAGTCAACAGTTAAATGGGTTGACCAATCAACAGTATTACACATTTTATCGAACGATCCAGGAAAAGGAAACGAAAATGAACGAAGTTGCTGTTGGGCCGACCCACAAGCTCGACGGTGTGAGCGCCAGCTTACCTAGTTGCGGCGCCAATTAGAAGCTCCCCCACAAGCTCGAGGGTGCAGCTCGCAATTCAAGATATTTCATCCTGAATTTTTTCACACATACACTTTACGTCCTTGCATACATGTGTTTTGCTTTTCAGATTTTTTTGAAACTGAAATTATGAATATTGAATTTTTCAAAATAAAGGTCTCCAAAAGCCCTATTCAAGTTCGATTCCTCAATAAAGCATTGAATTTTGCCATTTTTAGTAGTTGCTCGTCACCGAATGGGCTGGCCTATTGAGATCGAGCGACCTGTGTGAAACCTCGGCTGCTTGAAGCTTGAAGCTAACGAGCGTCACCTAGGAGCTTTCCTTGTATCAGCCATCGAACTAGTGTTAGTACCTAAGTCACGAAAATTTCCCACCTCATACCACAATTTTCACACATTCCGGACCATGTGAGAACTCAAAATCCAAAGGGAGCATTGAGAGGCTCGAGCGACAGAATCAAATGTCGGGCGCTGCGCATGAGCCCGAAAACATCACCACAACATTGCCCGTGGTCCAAAACTAGATGGACAAGATCGAGCCGACGACGAGGATGATGGAGCCCATCCTCGTTTCCCTTGAGCCAATGACGAAGGATCTATTTGCATGGCGTAAAAGCGTAGATACGCTCGTGGGCAAGCTCGAGGCTAACATCAACGAGATCTAAACGACTCACCAAAATTGTCATCAAGCTTTTGATCACGAGCAAGGTGTTGTGCTCCCCTTAAGCTGTTATAGGCCACATGTACCTTGCTCATCTCGATGCGGGTGGTGGCGAACTATGCTCTCAAGACTGAGCTTGGTGCATTTGGATCAACTTTCTCTACTATTCCTTTGCTCGATCCGGTCAAGTATGGTATTGGTAGTTCCTTGGTCGGGCAATGGCTTTCGTCTCCGTGCATTATCCGCTTGGAATTCGATGGAGGAAAATATTCCATGAGGTGGCGAATTCTATATGAAGCTTATTTTCGTATTTGTGCTAGGAATTCGACAGTGTTGTTTGATAGTGTGGTGTTGTACTTCACCAGCGAAGTCGCCCTTTAAAAGAATGACCACTTGCTTATCCTTAGCACAAAAAAGGATTGAGCCATCTATGTATTTAGTTTAATTTGATTTTCATTAATTAGTTACAACTATGCAGACCATAAACACACTGCTCTCACTTTATTCAACCTTTTGCAATTATTCCTTAGTATTTTTCGCACACGAATTCCTTCTGTTACTTATTGGGTATCACACTATTACTTATATGAAGATCTACAAACGAGTCTCTACAATTGTGGATATCGGACATCAACAATATTTTTTCTTTCTCCGTTGAAACGAATCTAGTTTAAATTATACGATACGACATTTATTTACAAATTTTATATCCACCACAAAAATAGAAACATATATTTTGGAACAAAATGATAATTGAAACATGGAAGAAAATAGTGAAACTAAGAAAACATTTTGGCAATGATCGAAAATGACAAATAATAGAGAAAAATGTTTCACATTTTTACAATAAAAACTTGCAATATGACTCAAACAACATGGTAGATTTTTGGTGAATATTCTAATATCATTTTTTGTTGGTAATGTTCTAACATTATTGAGGATGTATTTGCGTAATTATCACACTCCCGCACTAAAACCAGCACCATAAATCTAGTATGGTCTCGAGTTCGATCCCAGTTTAGAACAAATTTGTGCACTATCACTATTTTAATTATAAAAATCACCACCATACATAGACGAAGCTAAAGAAACAAAAAATATTGACTTATTTCGATTTCCTATTCTTGAGGCCTCATCTTAGTAAAATATACAATAGTTAGTATTAATAAATTAACATATTCACTCATATTCACATGGAACTTAGCTGCAAGGTATGTCAAATGTCTAATTTAACATTTTTTTATACTAAATATTTATACTTATTGGTTATTTATTTTGATCAACGTATTGCTTAGTTAACACAATAAATCATATTAATGTCACAAGATTTTTAAATGTAGTAATGTTTATTTTAAAGTTGCAAAATATAATTGAAAATTATAGTTGCCATGTGCTAACTTAGAATATTATTTTATACAAAAAATTGTATTAGAATTTCCGTTTGGAGATATTTTGAGTTAGAAGATATTTAGTCGAGACACTAAAACATGAAAACAATAAAGGAGTAATCAAATCAGATGTCTCCATATGGATGAATTTGTGCCACTTTGCAACGAAAATAGTGTATGATTTCGTAGATATTGTATGTGTCATTTCCTCAAATATCTTGGTAGATAGTGTATGATTTAGCAATATCTTGGTAGCAGTTTAGAGTCAAATAGAAAAATCTGGAGTATATGAGGTGCTTATAAGGTGTGTATTATCTAATCGTTGACAGGGTGTTACAGGATATATGTCTTGCCTTTCCTTTTTGATGGTTTGCATTGTGAATATTTGTCCGAAAGAGAACCTGACTGATATTGGTATTGTATTCGGAAAAGGTCAAGTCTTCCTTTTTTTTTTGAAAAAACCCACCTCATATATTATCACCACGCAAGGCGGGACATTGTTAATTATAATTCCATGTGATCGATCATCAAAACTAAACTTATCGCAATTATATGGGCCACCACATTGGATGAACGCTTGATCTTGGAAATCTTAAGATTAGATATAAGCTTGGAAATACTCATTGCTTTCTTTTTCAAATCCACCAATGGTGACTTATCAAATTTTTCATTTGCAGGGGTCGCAACCACAAACGCGCAGCCAGTCTCTAAAATTATAAGGTCAAGCCTTCTGATTTGGGGAACAGACACTCTAGGGCCCTTTCCCATTTATAATGCAAACAATCATATTTGTGTGGCGGTTGATTATATGATAACATGGATGGAAGCAAGTCCTGCTATCATGCAGATGCAACGACCGGCACCATTTTACTTACCGACCGAACCCCATTTTATACACGATGTTTTTGGGAAACTCCTTCATAAAAGGCTACACACTAAATTGCCTCACCTTATATCCCAAAAATGGACGACTGTAACTTCCAAACCAAGATGATCTTGCGAAAGAAGGTGATCATCTCAAGAAAAGATTGGTCATTAATTTTGACATAGAGGATTGCGTTGAACAATCATATGCGAATGGAACCCTATTAAACCGTTTAGGGTAAAGCATGTCATTTTTTATGGAACTAGAACATCAAGCCTTTTGGGCCATTAAGTATTTGATATGTGACTTACAATTTGGGGATGAGAAATACTTGCTTGATATCACTCCTGCTTCGGTACACCTCCCCTAAACTCATCAACGGCTGAGATTAGCCAATACCGCTTCGTTATCATGTTGGGGAACGTGGTACGGGAAACAAAAAATTTCCTACGCACACGCAATACCTATCATGGTGCTGTCCATCTACGAGAGGGGATTTCCGATCTACGTACCCTTGTAGATCGCACAGCAGAAGCGTTAAGAAACGCGGTTGATGTAGTGGAACGTCCTCACGTCCCTCGATCCGCCCCGTGAACCGTCCCACGAACCGTCCCGTGATCCGTCCCACGATCCGCTCCGATCTAGTGCCGAACGGACGGCACCTCCGCGTTCAGCACACGTACAATGCGACGATGATTTCGGCCTTCTTCATCCAGCAGGAGAGACGGAGAGGTAGATGAGTTCTCCGGCAGCGTGACGATGCTCTGGAGGTTGGTGATGATCTATTCCAGCAGGGCTCCGCACGAGCTCCGCAGAAACACGATCTAGAGGAAAAACCGTGGAGGTATGTGGTCGGGTTGTCGTGGCAAAGTTGTCTCAAATCATCCCTAATACCTCAATATATATAGGAGGGAGAGGGAGGGCCTTGCCTTGAGGCTCAAGAGAGCCCCAAGGGGTCGGCCGAACCAAGGGGAGGAGGAATCCACCTCCAATCCTAGTCCAACTAGGATTGGAAGGTGGAGTCCTTCCCTTCCTTCCCACTTCCCCCTTTTTTCATTTGATTTCTTTATCTCCTGCGCATAGGGCCTCTTGGGCTGTCCCACCAGCCCACTAAGGGCTGGTGCGGCACCCCTAAGGCCTGTGGGCTTCCCCCGGGTGGGCTGGCCCCCCTGGTGAACATCCGGAACCCATTCGTCACTCCCGGTAATGCCCGAAAACTTTTCGGTAATCAAATGAGACAAACCTATATATCAATCTTCGTCTCCGGACCATTGCGGAAACTCTCGTGACACCCGTGATCTCATCCGGGACTCCGAACAACATTCGGTAAGCAACCATACAACTCAAATACGCATAAAACATCGCCGAACCTTAAGTGTGCAGACCCTGCGGGTTCGAGAACTATGTAGACATGACCCGAGGGACTCCTCGGTCAATATCCAATAGTGGGACCTGGATGCCCATATTGGATCCTACATATTCTACAAAGATCTTATCGATTGAACTTAAGTGCCAAGGATTCATATAAACCCGTATGTCATTTCCTTTGTCCTTCGGTATGTTACTTGCCCGAGATTCGATCGTCAGTATCCGCATACCTATTTCAATCTCGTTTACCAGCAAGTCTCTTTACTTGTTCCGTAATACAAGATCCCGTGACTTACACTAAGTCACATTGCTTGCAAGGCTTGTGTGTGATGTTGTATTACCGAGTGGGCCCCGAGATACCTCTCCGTCACACGGAGTGACAAATCCCAGTCTTGATCCATACTAACTCAACGGACACCTTCGGAGATACCTGTAGAGCATCTTTATAGTCACCCAGTTACGTTGTGACGTTTGATACACACAAGGCATTCCTCTGGTGCCAGTGAGTTATATGATCTCATGGTCATAGGAATAAATACTTGACACGCAGAAAATAGTAGCAACTAAATGACACTATCAACATGCTACGTTCATTAGTTTGGGTCTAGTCCATCACATGATTCACTCAATGATGTGATCCAGTTATCAAGCAACAACACCTTGTACATAGTCAGAAGACCTTGACTATCCTTGATCAACTGGCTAGCCAACTAGAGGCTTGCTAGGGACAGTGTTTTGTCTATGTATCCGCACATGTATCTAAGTCTTCATTCAATACAATTATAGTACGCATAATAAACGATTATCTTGATACAAGAATTATAATAATAACTTATTTATCATTGCCTCTAGGGCATAATTCCAACAGTCTCCCACTTGCACTAGAGTCAATAATCTAGTCCTCACATCGTCATGCGAATTTCAGATCCGTGTGCACTTTGCAGATATTTACGTCCTCCTCCTCGACGTAGTCGCGGATGAGGTTGAAGCGTCTTTTGATGTGTCTGGTCTTCTTGTGAAACCGTGGTTCCTTTGCTAAGGCAATGGCACCCATGTTGTCACAAAACAGGGTTATTGGATTCAGTGCGCTCGGCACCACTCCAAGATCCGTCATGAACTGCTTCATCCAGCCACCCTCCTTAGCTGCCTCCGAGGCGGCCATGTACTCTGCTTCACATGTAGAATCAGCTAGCTTTGTTTGGAACTGCACCAGCTTACCGCACCCCCATTAAAAATAAATACGTATCCGGTCTGTGACTTAGAGTCGTCCGGATTTGTGTCAAAGCTTGCATCGACGTAACCTTTTACGGCGAGCTGTTTGTCACCTCCATATACAAGAAACATCTCCTTAGTCCTTTTGAGGTACTTCAGGATATTCTTGACCGTCGTCCAGTGATCCACTCCTGGATTACTCTGGAACCTGCCTGCCATACTTATGGCCAGGCTAACGTCCAGTCTAGTGCACAACATTGCATACATGATAGAACCTATGGCTGAAGCATAGGGGACGGCACTCATATGCTCTCTATCTTTATCAGTTGCTGGGCACTGAGTCTTACTCAATCTCGTACCTTGTAAGACTGGCAAGAACCCCTTCTTGGATTGTTCCATTTTGAACCTCTTCAAAACTTTATCAAGGTACGTGCTTTGTGAAAGTCCTATCACGCGTTTTGATCTATCCCTATAGATCTTTATGCCTAGAATGTAAGCAGCTTCTCCTAGGTCCTTCATAGAGAAACTTTTATTCAAGTAATCCTTTATGCTCTCCAAAAACTCCACGCCGTTTCCAATCAGTAATATGTCATCCACATATAGTATTAGGAACGCCACAGAGCTCCCACTCACTTTCTTGTAAATACAGGATTCTCCAACCACCTGTATAAACCCAAATGCTTTGATCACCTCATCAAAGCGTTTATTCCAACTCCGAGATGCTTGCACCAGTCCATAAATGGATCGCTGGAGCTTGCACACTTTGTTAGCATTTTTAGGATCGACAAAACCTTCGGGTTGCATCATATACAACTCTTCCTTAAGGAAACCGTTAAGGAACGCCGTTTTGACATTCATCTGCCAGATTTCATAATCGAAAAATGCAGCTATCGCTAACATGATTCGGACGGACTTAAGCATCGCTACGGGTGAGAATGTCTCATCGTAGTCAATTCCTTGAACTTGTGAAAAACCCTTTGCCACAAGTTGAGCTTTATAAACCGTCACATTACCGTCAGCGTCCGTCTTCTTCTTAAAGATCCATTTGTTCTGAATAGCCTTGCGGCCTTCAGGTAGTACTTCCAAAGTCCACACTTTGTTTTCATACGTAGATCCTATCTCGGATTTCATGGCCTCCAGCCATTTGTTGGAATCCGGGCCCACCATTGCTTCTTCATAATTCGCAGGCTCATTGTTGTCCAACAACATAATTGATAAGACGGGATTACCGTACCACTCTGGAGTAGTACGCGGTCTCATCGACCTGCGAGGTCCGATAGGAACTTGATCCGGAGTTTCATGATCATCATCATTAGCTTCCTCTTCAACCGGCGTCACAATGACAAGGGTTTCCCCTTGCCCTGCGCCACCATCCAGAGGGATGAGAGGTTCGACAACCTCATCAAGTTCTATCTTCCTCCCACTCAATTCTCCCGAGAGAAATCCTTCTCGAGAAAAGCTTTGTTCTTAGCAACAAACACTTTGCACTCGGATTTGAGATAGAAGGTATACCCAACTGTCTCTTTTGGGTAACCTATGAAGATGCACTTTTCTGCTTTAGGTTCCAGCTTTTCAGGCTGAAGCTTTTTGACATAAGCATCGCATCCCCAAACTTTAAGAAATGACAATTTTGGTCTTTTGCCATACCACAGCTGATATGGTGTCGTCTCAACGGATTTCGATGGTTCCCTATTTAAAGTGAATGCAGCTGTCTCCAATGCATAACCCCAAAACGATAACGGCAAATCGGTAAGAGACATCATAGATCGCACCATCTCTAATAAAGTACGATTACGACGTTCGGACACACCATTACGCTGTGGTGTTCCAGGCGGTGTCAACTGTGAAACAATTCCACATTGTGTTAAGTGAGCACCAAACTCGAAACTCAGATATTCACCCCCACGATCAGACCGTAGGAACTTGATCTTCTTGTTACGATGATTTTCGACTTCACTCTAAAATTGTTTGAACTTTTCAAATGTTTCAGACTTGTGCTTCATCAAGTAGACATAACCATATCTACTCAAATCGTCAGTGAAGGTGAGAAAATAACGATATCCGCCGCATGCCTCCACACTCATCGGACCACACACATCGGTATGTATGATTTCCAACAAGTCACTTGCACGCTCCATTGTTCCGAAGAACGGAGTTTTAGTCATCTTGCCCATGAGGCATGGT
Source organism: Hordeum vulgare subsp. vulgare (assembly GCF_904849725.1). Classification (NCBI taxonomy): domain Eukaryota; kingdom Viridiplantae; phylum Streptophyta; class Magnoliopsida; order Poales; family Poaceae; genus Hordeum; species Hordeum vulgare. The sequence continues at coordinate 660,567,089 of NC_058519.1, read as the reverse complement.
TCGCACGTGTCAAGTGAATCAAAGTCAAGTGACTCCAAAAGCCCATCGGAATAGAGTTTCTTCATGCGCTTTACACCAATATGACCTAAGCGACACTGCTATAAAAACATGGCGCTATCATTGTTAACTCTAACTCTTTTGGTCTCAATGTTATGTATATGTGTATTATCACTATCAAGATTCAATATGAACAATCCTCTCACATTGGGTTTATGACCATAAAAGATATTACTCATAGAAATAGAACAACCGTTATTCTCTAACTTAAACGAGTAACCGTCTCGCAATAAACAAGATCCAGATATAATGTTCATGCTTAACGCACGCACTAAATAACATTTACTTAAGTTCATAACTAACCCTGATGGTAAGTGAAGTGAAACTGTGCCGACGGCGATTGCATCAACCTTGGAACCATTTCCCACGCGCATCGTCACTTCATCCTTTGCCAGCCTTCGCTTATTCCGCAGTTCCTGTTTCGAGTTGCAAATATGAGCAACAAAACCGGTATCGAATACCCAGGCACTACTACGAGAGATGGTTAAGTACACATCAATAACATGTATATCAAATATACCTAATTTTTCTTTGGCCGCCTTCTTATCAGCCAGATACTTGGGGCAGTTGCACTTCCAGTGACCCATACCCTTGCAATAATAGCACTCCATTTCAGGCTTAGGTCCAGCTTCGGGCTCGGATTGGCAACAGGCTTGCCGCTATAGAAACTAGTGGTCTTATTCACCATCAACACTTGATGCTCTTTACGGAGTCCTGACTCTTCGACTTTCAGCATCGCGAATAACTTGCCGGGTGACTTGTTCATCCCTTGCATGTTATAGTTCAACACAAAGCTCTTATAGCTTGGTGGCAGTGAGTGAAGAATTCTGTCAGTGATAGCCTCTTGCGGGAGTTCAATCCCCAGCTCAGCTAGACGGTTTGAGTACCCAGACATTTTGAGCACATGTTCACTGACAGACGAATTCTCCTCCATCTTGCAAGCATAGAATTTATCGGAGGTCTCATACCTCTCGATCCGGGCGTTCTTCTGAAAGATAAACTTCAACTCCTGGAACATCTCATATGCTCCATGATGCTCAAAGCAACGTTGAAGTCCCGGCTCTAAGCCATACAAGACTGCACATTGAACTACTGAGTAGTCCTCCTTGCATGTTAACCAAGCGATCTTAACATCTTGGTCAGCCGCGATGGGTGGTTCATCTCCTAGCGCAACATTAAGGACATAATCCTTCTTCCCAGCTTGCAGGAGCAACTTATGATTATGAGCCCAGTCTACAAAGTTGCTTCCATCATCTTTCAACTTAGCTTTCTCTAGGAACGTATTAAAATCCAGGGTGACTGTCGCGTGACCCATTGATCTACAACACAAATATATTCAAAGTGGACTTAGACTATGTTCAAGATAATTAGAGTTTAACTAATCAAATTACTTGCTAAACTCCCACTCAAAAAGTACATCTCTCTAGTCATTTGAGTGGTTCATGATCCAATTCCACTAGCTCAAGTCCGATCATCACGTGAGTTGAGGATAGTTTCAGTGGTAAGCATCCCTATGCTAATCATATCAACTATATGATTCATGATCGACCTTTCGGTCTCATGTGTTCCGAGGCCATGTATGCACATGCTAGGCTCGTCAAGCTTAACCCGAGTGTCCCGCGTGTGCAACTGTTTTGCACCCGTTGTATGTGAACGTTGAGTCTATCACACCCGATCATCACGTGGTGTCTCGAAACGACGAACTGTAGCAACGGTGCACAGTCGGGGAGAACATAATTTCGTCTTGAAATTTTAGTGAGATATCACCTCATAATGCTACTGTCGTTCTAAGCATAACAAGGTGCATAAAGGATTAACATCACATGCAATTCATAAGTGACATGATATGGCCATCATCAAGTGCTCCTTGATCTTCATCACCAAAGCACCGGTATGATCTTCTTGTCACCGGCACCACACCATGATCCCCATCATCATGATCTCCATCATTGTGCCGCCATCGAGGTTGTCGTGTATGCTATGCTATTACTACTAAAGCTACGTCCTAGCAATATAGTAAACGCATCTGCAAACACAAACATTAGTTTAAAGACAACCCTATGGCTCATGCTGGTTGCCGTAGCATCGACGTGAAAGTCGATATGAACTATTACAACATGATCATCTCATACATCCAATATATCACATCACATCGTCGGCCATATCACATCGCAAGCATACCCTGCAAAAACAAGTTAGACGTCCTCTAATTGTTGTTGCATGTTTTACGTGGTGACCATGGGTATCTAGTAGGATCGCATCTTACTTACGCAAACACCACAACGGAGATGTATGAATTGCTATTTAACCTCTCTCCAAGGAACTCCTCGGTCAAATCCGATTCAACTAATGTTGGAGAAACCGACACTCGCCAGTCATCTTTGAGCAACGGGGTTGCTCGTAGCGATGAAACCAGTCTCTCGTAAGCGTACGAGTAATGTCGGTCCGAGCCGCTTCGATCCAACAATACCTCGGAATCAAGAAAAGACTAAGGAGGGCAGCAAATCGCACATCACCGCCCACAAAAACTTTTGTGTTCTACTCGAGATGACATCTACGCATGAACCTAGCTCATGATGCCACTATTGGGGAACGTGGTACGGGAAACAAAAATTTTCCTACGCACATGCAATACCTATCATGGTGATGTCCATCTACGAGAGGGGATTTCCGATCTACGTACCCTTGTAGATCGCACAGTGATACGTCTCAAACGTATCTATAATTTTTGATGGTTTCACGCTGTTATCTTGTCTTCTTTGGTTGTTTTATAGAAAGGTACATAAAACATACAAAGAAGGCAAGATAACAGCGTGAAACCATCAAAAATTATAGATACGTTTGAGACGTATCAAGCATCCCCAAGCTTAACTCCTGCTCGTCCTCGAGTAGGGAAGTGATAAGAATGAATTTTTGATGCTTTCATGCTACCTAGCATAGGTGTCCTTTGTAATTCCTCTTATGTGACGTGAATGTTCAGATCCATTAGATTCAAAACAATAGTTTGCTATTGACGTGGAAACAATAATAATTCAAGCAAACTAGCAAAGTAATCATGAACTTTCAAAATAACAAGGCCAAAAGAAAGTTATCCCTACAAAAGCATATAGTCTGGCCATGCTCTATCATCATTGCACAACGAGTTTAAATCATGCACAACCCCGGTATTGGCCAAGTAATTGTTTCACACCTTTACTTTCTCAAACATTTTCAACTCTCATGCAATACATGAGTGTGAGCCATGGTTATAGCACTATAGATGGTGTGGAATGTGGTGGGGGTTGCAAGACAAAAAGGAGAAGATAGTCACATTAACTAGGCATATCAATGAGATGTGGAGATGCTCATCAATAGATATTAATGTGAATAAGTAGGGATTGCCATACAAATGATGCACTAGAGCTACAAGTATGTGAAAGCTCTTAAAGAAAACTAGTGGGTGTGCATCCAACTTGCTTGCTCACGAAGACCTAAGGCAATTTTGAGGAAGCCTATCATTGGAATATACAAGCCAAGTTATATAATGAGAATTTCCCACTAGCTATATGGTGGTGACAAAACGAGAGACTCTCAATCATGAAGATCATGGTGCTCAAAATGCACAAGTGTGGAAAAAGTGGTAGCATTGTCCCTTCTCTCTTTTTCTCGCATTTTTTTTATTTTGGTGGGATCTTTGGCCTCTTTTTTATGGGCTTCTTTGGCCTCTTTTATTTCCTCACATGGGACAATGCTCCAATAATGATGATTATCACACTTTCAACTCAAAACTTAGAGCAACTATGACTCTATATGGAATGCCTTCGGTAGTGTACCGTGGCAATGATCTAGCATGGCATAGACATCAATGGAAACATCATGCTAGCTATCTTACAATCGTGCAAAGGCAATGTAGACGTGGTGGCACATATCATGGTGGTAGTTGCATGGCAATATATATCTCGGAATGACTTTGAAAAAGCCATAGTAGGTAGGTATGGTGGCTGTTTTGAGGGAGGCTAATGGTGGGTTTGTGCACCGGCGAAAGTTGCACGGCACTAAGAAGATAGTGATGGTGGAAGGTGAAAGTGCATCTAAACCATGGACTAAACATTAGTCATGAAGAACTCATATACTTGTTGCAAAAGTTTTATTAGTAATCGAAACAAAGCATTCGACGCATACTCCTAGGGGAAGGGTTGGTAGGTATAAACCATCGCGCGATCCCGACCGCCACGCAAAGGATGACAATTAATAGACTAATCATGCTCAGATTTCATCACACAGCGGTTCACCATACGTGCATGCTACGGGATTCACTAACTTCAACACAAGTATTTCTAGATCCACAACACCTTACTAGCATGACTTCAATATTACCATAACCACAACTCAAAACTAATTGAGATGAATCAAACTTCTCTAACTATTCAATGCACATGAAGGTGGAAGTTTTCGTATCCCTTTGGATAACTACCCCTTTTGAGACTACTTTCAAAGCATAGATCCACTACCAAGCCATGCACCGCTGCGCTCTAAAATATATAAGTGAAGCACATAGAGCAAAAGTATCTAGCTCAAAAGATATAAGTGAAGCACATGTGAGCTGAATTGTCTATCAAAAGATATAAGTGAAGCTCGACAAAATCACGGTGTGTGCATGTCTCTCTCTCTAGGTGTGCAGCAAGGATGATTTTGACACAACAAAATAAAATACTCCTACGATACAAGACGCTCCAAGCAAAAACACATAACATGTGGTGAATAAAAATACAGCCCCAAGTAACGTTACCAATGGATTGAAGACGAGAGAGGGGATGCCTTCCCGGGGCATCCCCAAGCTTAGGCTTTTACGGCATCCTTGAATCTCCTGGGGTTCCTTGGGCATCCCCAAGCTTGAGCTCTTGCCACTCTTTATCTTTTTGTCCATAAGAACTTCACCCAAAACTTGAAAACTTCACAACACGAAACTTAAACAGAAACTCGTGATAACATTAGTACAAGAAAGCAAACCACCACTTCCTTAGGTACTGTAGAAAACTTAAATTCTACTTTTGCTGATGTTGGGTCACTGTACTTTCAATCTTCCATGGCTAATACCCCCGATACTATCCATAGTTTCATCAAAATAAGCAACCAACACAACAAAAACAGAATCTGTCAACAGCAGACCAGTCTGTAGAAATCTGTATGTTTCGTATACCTATGGTACTTCACAAATTCTGAAAAATTACGAAAGTCTGAAACATTTGCGTAGAAATCAGCATAAAAAAGAATCAACTCAAAAGCTGTTACAGAAAAAAAATGAAAATTCTTTTCGTGAGCAGAAAGTTTATGTCTTTTCCAGCGTGACCAAACGATCATCCCCAAGACTAATTATAACGGTTTTGCTTGGCACAAACGCAAAAAGAAACACAAAAGACACAATCATAACAGAATTATGAAAGTGTGAAAAACACAAAACATAAAGAAAAAGGATATATTCATTGGGTTGCCTCCCAACAAGCAATTTTGTTTAACGCCCTTAGCTAGGCGAAAGTGATGGAATCATGTATAGTCATCTTTGGTGCTCAAATCATAAGTAGCCCTCATCATAGATTCATAAGGAAATCTTATTTTCTTTCTAGGAAAGTGCTCCATGCCCTTCTTTAAGGGAAATTGAAATCTAGTATTCCTTTCCTTCATATCGATGATAGCACCAATAGTCCTTAGGAAAGGTCTACCAAGAATAATGGGACATGAAGGATTGCAATCTATGTCAAGTACAATGAAACCCACGGGTACATAGTTCTTATTTGCAACAATAAGAACATCATCGATCCTCCCCATGGGCTTCTTGACGGTAGAATCCGCAAGATGCAAATTAAGAGAACACTCTTCAATCTCATGAAAACCAAGAATATCACATAAAGACTTTGGAATTGCGGAAACACTAGCACCCAAATCACACAAAGCATTGCACTCATAGTTTTTGATCTTGATTTTGATAGTAGGTTCCCACTCATCATGAAGTTTTCTAGGTATCGAGACTTCTAGTTCGAGCTTCTCTTCAAGAGATTTCATCATAGCATCTACGATATGCGCGGTAAAGGCTTTGCTTTGGCTATAAGCATGTGGAGAGTTTGCAATGGATTGCATCAAAGAAATGCATTCAAACAAGGAGCAATTATCATAATTGAATTCCTTGAATTCCAAAGTGGGAGTTTCATTACTACCCAAAAATTTTACTTCTTCTACTCCACTCTCCACACCTTTATCATCAAGATAGGCGGACTCCGAATCATTGGGGCGTTTTTCAACCAAAGTGGATCCATATCCAGCCTCTCCATAAGTAGGTTTGACACGCAAAAACAAAGATTCAAGAGGAGACACACCAAGCACTTTAAGATCTTCGTGATTTGCATCACTAGAACGCACCCTTTTAAACCATTCATGTCTAGCGCGAATTTGGGCGGTTCTTTCTTTGCTCTCATTCATGGAGATACGCATAGCTTTCAAAGTTTCATCCAAGTTGATCTTGGGAGGAGCGCATCTAACTTTCAAAGCATCAATATCACAAGACATCCTATCAACGCTCTTAGCCAAATCGTCTATTTTGAGTAGTTTTTCCTCTATGGACACATTAAAAATCTTTTGAGAGTTGATGAACTCTTTGATATTACTCTCTAGATCAGAGGGTAATTTGTTATGATTTCCATAAGTGTTGCCGTAGGAATTGCCATAATTGTCAGAGGAGTTACTAGGAAAAGGCCTAGGAACATAGTTTCCTCTAAAAGCATTGTTGTTGCCAAAATTGTTCCTACCGACAAAATTCACGTCCAGACTAGCGTTGCTATTCTCAATCAAAGAAGATAGTGGCATGTCATTAGGATCTACGGTAGCGTTTCTACTAGCAACCAAATTCATCAACTCGTCCATCTTAGCACTAAGCGAGTTAATCTCTTCTATAGCGTGCACCTTTTTGTTAGCAGGCGACCTTTCAGTGTGCCACTGAGAGTAGTTCGTCATGATATTGTCTAGGAGTTTTGTAGCGTCTCCTAACGTGATTTCCATGAACGTTCCACCTGAGGCGGAGTCCAAGATATTGCGAGAAGCGAAATTCAAGCCAGCGTAAAATATTTGTATAAGCATCACAAACTCAAGCCATGAGCAGGACAATTTCTAATCATAAGCTTCATCCTCTTCCAAGATTGTGCAACGTGTTCATGATCAAGTTGCTTGAAATTCATGATATCGTTACGTAAGGAGATGATCTTAACCGGCGGAAAATACTTGGATATGTAAGCATCTTTGCATCTATCCGAAGAATCTATACTATTTTTAGGCAAAGAAGAAAACCAAGTTTTTGCGCGATCTCGTCATAAAACCTATCCCAATTTCCATACAAGTTTCAACTTAATCACGTCATTATCCACATCTCTTTTCTTTTGCATATCACAAAGCTCAATGAAGGTATTGAGATGGGATGCGACATCTTCACTAGGAAGGCCAGAGAATTGCTCTTTCATAACAAGATTCAGCACAACTGCGTTGATTTCATACGATTCCGCACTAGTGGCGGGAGCAATCGGAGTACTAATAAAATCATTATTATTAGTGCTCGAGAAGTCGCAAAGTTTGGTGTTTTCAGACATGATGACTTCAACAACCAAACAAGCACAAGAGCAAGCAAGAAACCGGCAAAGGAAAACGGCAAGGGCAAACGAAAACGGCGAAGGAGAAAGGCGAATGAAAACGACAAATGTGAAGTGGGGGAGAGGAAAACGAGAGGCAACTAGCAACAAAAGTAAATGCAAGAGAAGAGTTTGTGAGACCTACTTGGATAGATCTTGATTTCTCCTCCCTGGCAACGGCGCCAGAAATACTTCTGATCGTTGCTGTGTATCCCTTGCAATGGCGCCAGAAATAGTTGTGTCGACGGCACCAGGAATCCTTCACCTACGGCTACGCCTTAAGGGACTTCCTAGGCAAGTATGCAAAAGATTTCCCCCGTGGCCTTGGAGCCTTGCGTTGGTGTTCCCTCGAAGCGGAAAGGGTGATGTAGCACAGCGACGGTAAGTATTTCCTTCAGTTTGAGAACCAAGGTATCAATCCGGCGGAAGAGTATCTCAAGATCCTGCACAAACACAAAAGCTTGCACCCAACGCTATGAAAGGGTTGTCAATCCCTTATAGATTGTTTGCCAAGTGAGAACTGAAAGCAACAAAGTAACGAAGCAAAGTAAAAGCAGAGATGTAAATGATGGATGTGAATAGACCCGGGGGCCGTAGTGTTTACTATTGGCTTCTCTCATAAAAGCAAGTAGACGGTGGGTGAACAAATTACTGTCGAGCAATTGATAGAACTGTGGAGAGTCGTGACGATATCTATGCAATGATTATTTCTATAGGCATCACGTCCGAAACAAGTAGACCGATACTTTCTGCATCTACTACTATTACTCCACACGTCGACCGCTATCCAGCATGCATCTAGTGTATTAAGTCCATAAGAACAGAGTAACGCCTTAAGCAATATGACATGATGTAGGGGGGTAATCTCAAACCAATGATAAAAACCCCATATTTTTACCCTTGATGGCAACTACTTGATGTGGGCCTTGCTTCCCCTCTGTCACTGGGAAAGGTCACCACATGGCAGAACCCAAAACCAAGCACTTCTCCCATTGCAAGAATCATAGATCTAGTTGGCCAAACAAAACCCAAGACTCGGAGAGACTTACAAGGATATCAAATCATGCATATAAGAAATCAGCAAAGACTCAAATATATATCATAGATAATTTGATCACAAGTCCACAATTCATCGGATCTCGACAAACACACCGCCAAAGAAGTTTACATCGGATAGATCTCCATGAAGATCATGGAGAACTTTGTATTGAAGGTCCAAGAGAGAGAAGAAGCCATCTAGATACTAACTACGGACCCGTAGGTCTGAAGTGAACTACCCACGAGTCATTGGAGGGGCGATGATGATGATGAACAAGCCCTCCACCTCCAAAGTGCCCTCCGGCAGGGTGCCGGGAAGGGTCTCCAGATGAGATCAAACAAAAGCTTGCGGTGGCGGAAAAGTATTTTCGAGGCTCCCTTGATTTTTCGGAATATTTGGGAATTTATAGGCCAAAGACCTAGGTCAGGGGGCGGCCAGGGAGGCCACAAGCCTGCCCACCGCCGCCTCCCCTGGTGGCGGAGTGGGGGCTTGTGGGCTCCCTGGAGCCCACCTGGCTTGGCCCAAAAGCCCCCTCGACTTCTTCCATTCGGGAAAAAATCATTTCGGGGTTTTTCTTCCGTTTGGACTCCGTTCCAAAATCAGATCTGAAAAGAGTCAAAAACACGGAAAAAATAGGAACTGGCACTGAATTAATAAGTTAGTCCCAAAAAGATATAAAAAGGTACATAAAACATACAAAGAAGGCAAGATAGCAGCGTGAAACCATAAAAAATTATAGATACGTTTGAGACGTATCAGTGGTATCTCGCTAGCTCTTTCTGACACCGCAAAACATAAATTCAGAGCACTTTCAAAGATCAAGGGCTGACTAAACATTGTCATTCATAGCAACGAAGATCTAGTCATAGTCATACTCAATATCAATCAAAAGCAAAGCATGAAAATGACAGAGGTGCTCTCTAATTGGTGCTTATATAAGAGGAGGATGACTCGATAGGAAAATAAATAGACAGGCCCTTCGGAGAGGGAAGCATTGATTTGCAGAGGTGCCAGAGCTCAAGCTTTGAAAACAGAGATAATAATTTTGGGTGACATGCTTTCATTGTCAACGCAATGACCAAGAGTTCTCAATATCTTCCATGCTACTCATTCTATAGGCGGCTCCCAAACAGAAAAGTAAAGTTTTAACTCCCCACCACCAATCAATCACACTCCACGTTAACTCCCCACCACCAATCAATCACACTCCACGGCTAGCCGAATCCTCGTGTACCGTCCATACTAACATCAATCCGGGGGGAGTCTTGTTGTACAGTTATGTTTTTGATTTAAGCGTGGAACTGGGCATTCCAATTACCGGCCCCTTTCTCGTGAATGAAAGTGAATAAACACATGTCGAGGCTAACACTCCTAGCATGGAAGATACCAATAGCCCCCTGTCACCACATGAGCGGTTCAGGCATGCAAAACAGATTATTTCTTGAAGGTTTAGAGAGTGGCACATGCAAATTTACTTGGAACGGCAGGTAGATACCGCAAATAGGTAGGTATGGTGGACTCTCATGGAAAAACTTTTGGGTTTATGGAAGTGGATGCACAAGCAGTATTTCGCTTAGTACAAGTGAAGGCTAGCAAAAGACTGGGAAGCGACCAACTAGAGAGCGACAACAGTCATCAAGATGCAATGAGTTTGACTAGCATTAAATGCAAGCATGAACAGCATATAAATCACCATGAACACGAACATCATAGAGGCTATGTTAATTTTGTTTCAACTACATGCATGAACATGCGCCAAGTCAAGCCACTTCAATCATTCAAAGGAGAATACCATCCTATCATACTACATCATAGTCATCTCAAAATCTATGTTGGCATTCAAGACAAACCATTATAAACTCTCAGCTAATTAAGCATGGCATCAGAAACTATGATCTCTAAGTTGTCATTGCAAACATGGTTCTCTCACAACAAAGCTGAATCTGGGTTGACAAGCTAGTCATATTTACAAAAACAAAATAGATAGAGTTCATACCAGCTTTTCAGTCTCAGTCACTTCATCATATATCATCATTATTGCCTTTCACTTGCACGATCGAACGATATGAACAGTAATAAGAGCGCTCGTGCATTGGACTAAGCTGAATCTACAGGCAAACACAAAGGAGAAGACAAAGTAATATGACTCTTTGAAAGCTAAACAGGTATGCATGCAAGAACCATTAAACATTGTAACCAATATCTTCTACCTTGACCCAAAGAAAAAGAAAACTATTTACACGGGAAAACTCCCAACAAGCAAAAGAAGAAAGAAAAATCTTTTGGGTTTTCTCAAAAGGACACAAAACAAGAAAACGAAAATAAACTAGCATGGATAATACAGTGGCAAAGTGTAAACACCGGCTAACAAAGTGAAAGCATAAGCATGAATGTAAAGTCGGTTAGAACACCTACTCCCCCAAGCTTAGGCTTTTGGCCTAGCTTGGTCTACTCCCAAGGCAGGAAATAACCAGCTCCGGGATACTCCGGAGCAGACTGTGGATGCCACTGCTGTGTGAGCTCCTCTAGCTCCCACTAATAAACTGGCGTCTGGTACTCGACTGGCGGCTCGGGCACGGGCACCTGTGGTTGGGCCAAGCCCCAATATGCGTAGATGTCCGAGGGCATAATAGTGTACCTGCCTGCATGAAGATCGAACAAAGAAGGAGCAGGCAAAGTAATAGTCTCTCGAGTACCCTGACTAAATACCAGGTTATAAATCATCTGTCTACTAGCATCTCTATCCAGAAAATCATGCCGAACCATGCTGTCATAATCCAGATATTTCTCAGGGAGGAGCATCTCTCCTTCCTCTCCGAGTCTAATGGGTATCTCAAAGTGTCTGGCAAGACGGGTAGCATAGATACCTCCATAGACGACACCCTTGGAACGGTTGGTGTTCAACCATTGTGCCACTATAGCACCTAGGCTATAAGTCTTATCGTTATAAAGGCCTTCGTGCAAAACCGCAAGGTCTGGAGAACTAAGTGATCCAGCCTCCTCACGGCCAATCAAACATTTTCCCAAAAATAGTGAGAAGTACCGAAGCATAGGAAAATGTATGCTACCAATTCTAGCGCGATACACTCCTCTCTCCTCTCCAAAAGCAATAGTACCAATGAAATCCTCCAAGTCCCGTGGACGAGGGTCACGTATATCCCCAACATAAGGTAATTTGCATACATTGCAAAAATCCTGTAGTGTCATGCACTGGGGAACATCGTATATCATGAACTCAACCATGGGAGGATTCTTCCTCGGATAAAAGTTGAAGCTTTGAACAAAAATATTGGTGAGGAGGAGGTATTGTGAGCACTTATCTGTAACGAACGTAGTAAGACCTGCGTTCTCCACCAAGTAATAAAAGTCTTCATAAAGCCCAGCGGCGCGCAAAAATTCATCACTTGGCCACTCGCACGCTCGAACTTCTGTGACTCGAGGGACTACATACTTGGGGTGGTTCTTCTCATCCTCCTTGGGGTCACGTATAACGACCAAGATGCGGTCCTTTCCGATATGGGGATCGAAGCCCCGAATAGGAAAGAAGCGCATCTAAGCGTTTCGCAAGCAGGTAACACAGCACAAATAATAATAAAAGTAGACAACCCGGGATTCAATTGTATTCTCATAAATAACTCAGAGTACATCACAGATACAATCAAGGTAGTTCCGCTACGGACTACAAAACATAGAAATGCTATGCTACCCTGCCTACAAGCCCACGATCACGACCACGCCTCAATCCTGTGGATAGTTCACGTAAAGGCGGTCTGTCTCCTCGTCGTACTGCCACGCCAGCTGAGTGCCATCGGGATCATCTGCCTCTGGGGTACCTGTACCTGTTGGGATTTCGGAGGAATCCGTGAGTCACGGGGACTCAGCAATCTAAGACCTTGGTGCCAGAACTAGTCAAGTTATTAGGTGGGTTAGGGTGAAGTGTATAAGGTTGCAGCATCCTAAGCTTGATTTAGTGGCTAACTTACGTGAAGAAAATATGAAGGTGGTCTACACTAGCGGTCGTGATTACTTGATCACTAAGTGATCCTGAACACCTACCTACGGCATTCATAACCCCACCGTGTTCCCGATCAAAGAGAGATCTTCGAGGGGGACAGTCACGGTTACGCACACAGTTGGCAATTTTATTAGCTTGTGTTTAAGTTCTCTAATACCGGATGTTAAAAAAATATTCCGAGTTGCCACATAACCGCGGGCACGGCTTTCCGAAAGATTAAACCCTGCAGGGGTGCTCCAACTAGTCCATCACAAACGTACACAGGCCGCAAAGTCATCCTCTATCACGAATCTCGTGATCTCGTCGGATTCATTAGAGGAAACCTCAACTCTGGAGGAAACCAAAGCTTCACTTGGATTCCTATACGCAAGATATGCCGCTAAGGTAAGGCAAGGCTAGCAGGACCTCCCGACGTGTCGACGACCCTGATAAGAGCCACGTATCTCAGTCTCAGGACACACCGGATGAGTCACACTACAGGTTTACCAAACCTCAGGTTGCCCTGTGGTGGCCCCATAGTCTGCCCAGTTTGGACCAATACTCATGAGGAGCACTGGCCTGGGTTGTTGATTAAATTCCTCGGGTAGCTACTCCCTATGCAGATTATTATTAAGTGATTAGCAAATTAACACCAATGTTGGGTCCTGCCGGACAAGCCTTAGCACTACGCGATTTATCAAGGGGGTCCCCATAACAACCCCGAACGTGTTAGGAGTGATCATTATGGAATCAAACACCGGTAACCGGTAACTAAGGCGACAATAACGGAACAAAGCACCCGACAAAAGGCTAGGCCTTCCGTCATTTACCAAGTATATAGGTGCATTAATTAAATAACAGAATTTAAGATAATGATATCAAGCTCATGTTATCACATGAGTCAAAGCACCTGCATCTAGCAACGCTAACATTAGTAGCTAAGCAAAGCCTACTTAGCCATACAAGTGTTGCTAGGAAGGGATCAGTGTTTGGGTTCATGGCATATCAAGAGGCAATTTAATTCAGTGGTAGGCACTGAGCAATATGACATGGATACGCAAACTAGCATAACAAGTCTAGAGATGGAATCAAGGTCATATCATCTTGCCTATGATATCCTCAGCTTCGAATGGTTCTTGTTCGTCCTACACGTACTCTCCCGAATCCATGTACTTGTTCTCCGATCCCGGTGCTACCCAACATAAGAATAACATTTAATGAACAACAGCACCACAAGATGCAACAAGCACTTGATGCATGAGATGAAAAATGAGCATGCATCACTATTTCTATCACTAGCACAAGCAAAAGAAACTACTACAAGTTTCTGGACAGAACTGTACACTAAGCTATTTTGACATGCATGAGAATGAGATGATCAGATGCGTCTCGTGAAAAGGATGCAAAACCATATAAAGAACATTACAATCGGAGCTACGGATCAACGGGAATCAACGAAACAAGATATGAAGCCCTACGTGTCAAAAACAACACCACACCCTCCAATGGCATAAATCTGGAACTCCCAGGTTGCCAAGACATATAACAACCCAACATGAATGTATTGTAGCAAGGAAGAACACCACAACATCAACTAAGCACCCACAATCATCAAAATGACAATACTATACAATCTGCCACAATCTGCATCTTAGCTCTTTGGGAGCTACATCAACATAGCTACAACCCTCCAAATATGACAAATAATATATGTGGCTGTATCCAACCAAGAACACTACAAGAACCAGAAAGAATCACACCAAAAGGAATTAAACACAAGAAGACACAAGGCTGCAAACTTTCCCAAAACCATCAGATCTCAGGGACTTTGTGAAAATTCCTGCACCTAACTTTCTGTCTTTGTTCTGAAGCTTTTTGACAGCAACCAAAACATAACCTACAGGACTCCAAATGAGATGAAATTTTACAGGGAGCTTCACAAACATATCAGGTCCAAATTCCTAGCACTGAACTAAGGCTATATCACAACACAATGACCAGCACAACCTCATCTACATGAGAAGAAAATGTTTCCAGATTCCCAGACTTAGTGAAATTCCAGATTTCACTAAGCTGGAATTTTCAGCCACATGTCCACTTTGTCTAGGCATAGCTTGCACACAAGTAACACAAAGTGATAAATTACACCACTATGGTGTAGAGAAAAACCCCTACTATTACCACACAAAAGCTCATGCCCTTGGGCTCCATCTATTCCATGGAAACAAAGAGCAAACTTGCAACAAATCTGAGTATGTCAACTCCATAAAGTATCCTAATGGCAAACCTAACTTCACAACTTGATTCCTTGGGAGATTCTACCCCAAAATCATATATAATATGTGGGCACTTACTTGGAACAAGTGACCACAAATTAAGGAAGAGGAATCTACTCCAAATCATGATTAGTAAATAGTGCATCATTTCATGTAGTTGCTCTACATCAACTACTATATGGGTGAGCTCATGTGCACAATGACAAAGTGACATGGGGGTTTGAACCCCATGTTTGTGTCATGCACATGAACTTCACAACCCCTTCTACTAAGCTTCCCACACAAACAACATACCATGCCCTCTCACATATGGTCATGTGAAGGTGCAAAGCTTGCTTGCAAAGGTGGGATGCTACTCACACACACATCTACTCCACATCACCCACAAGCACATCATGCTCTAGATCAACACACATACCTACACATGTTATCATAGCAACCAACTAGAACAAGATCAACTATATTTACACACACACAACCTAGTGCAAACATCAAGACCCCATGTTTGTGTCATGCACATGAACTTCACAACCCCTTCTACTAAGCTTCCCACACAAACAACATACCATGCCCTCTCACATATGGTCATGTGAAGGTGCAAAGCTTGCTTGCAAAGGTGGGATGCTACTCACACACACATCTACTCCACATCACCCACAAGCACATCATGCTCTAGATCAACACACATACCTACACATGTTATCATAGCAACCAACTAGAACAAGATCAACTATATTTATACACACACAACCTAGTGCAAACATCAAGTGCTAGTACCTACAACAAAGAAGAACCTACACATGCTATATCTTCACTTGCTTTCATATTCCTAGGATCAACTACTAAGAAGCATCACCATACACACACACCCATGTGTAACTAACCCCATGTGTATGCACACACACACACACACATGCACTTGCACCTCTCACAAGCACACCTACACACACCACATCACCTAGTACAATTATAGCAACAAGGGGAAAAAATAACAACATGCTAGCTGCCACCTAAAGTTAATTGCACAAACAACCTACAAGCAATAGAGCGAAAGGGAAAAAACATAGGAAGAGAAAAGAAAAAGGGGGCACCTTGGGGATCGAACCCCTGTGCCCCTGCTGCACCAATCCTAGCCATACCACTCTGCTACTGTCATCTTATCGACATAACAGAGGGGCCAGGAAAGGTAAGGCTTCCCTGCAGAATATTGTGCCGAAAAATCAAATAAGCTAAAAAGGTGCCGAGGGGGGATCGAACCCAGCACCTCACAACAGGCACAACAGAATGCTACCACTACGCTACGGATCGGGAGTCTGACAGAGGGGAGGGCTAAACCAAGATAGGTTAGCACCTCAACTGACTACTCTGCGCCTGCGCATGCACTACTGCTCGCCGGCGACAGGGTCGCTGGGTAGAGCCACTACTGCTGCTGCGCAAAAAGGACAGCATCTGCTGCTGCTGCTCGACGGCTACGCGGGGGGGGGGGGGGAAGGTAGCCCTGCTACTTCTACACACATGTAGGCGCCTTGACAGAGAGGGAGCACACCAAACTACAACGAGCCGCCGCTACGCTACGGGAGAGGAGCACGGCGACAGAGAACTACGTGGTGCTGGTCTACCACGGCTCACCGTCGGCGACGGGGAACCACACAGCCTCGGCGCTGCTACTACGAGGGGGAGAAGCCCTGCTGCTACTGCATCTAGCGCGCTAAGCCACAGCTCGCCGGCGACAACCTACTGGTCCTGACGGAACTGCACCAGACGGAAGACACGACGAACACACGATGGATCCGGCCGATCTAGGAGGAAGAGGAGGAAGGGGAGGTTGAACCTCACCTTGAGGAAGGAAGGAGAGCCCGATCGGCAGAGAGGGCGATGGAGAGGAACAAGAATGCGACGAGGAAGCTCCCGAACTACAGATCCGAAGAAGAGGAGGAAGACCTCCGAGTTCGTGGCGAAGACGAGCTTGTGCTCGTCGGTGAGGGCGCTCTCCGGGGCTCCTAACACCGGGAATGGGTCACGGGATGCACCACCGATATTCTGTACATGGCGGCCTCGCCGGACAGCGACGAAGGCGGGGTAGATGGCGGCGAACCTTCCCTTCTCTCTCTGCCTACAGAACTACACAGAACTCACCAGGGGAGGAAGGGAGAGATGGAGGGGGAGAAGAGAGGTGGCGGCGGCAGGAGAGGGAGAGAGGGAACCCTAGCGAAAGGAGGAGGCACGGACGCCAAAGTTATATGGGGGGTTCCCTCGACGTTCGAGCTCACGGCGTCGCGCGATCCCTCTCTGAAGCTGACGGAAAGCATGCGCCTGGGAGAACATCGTCAGGAAGGAGGCGGTATGTCGTGGGACTGGGCTCTGCTACGCGAGAGAGAGGGAGGGAATGGGCCGCCAGGGAGAGGGAGCCCACCTAAGGCGCCACATAAGGAAAAAATACATCCTAAGATTATTCCTGTTTACAGAAATAACAAGGAGAAAAGAAAAGCCCAAGATAAACTACAAGTGCTAAAATAAAAATGGCACTTCATTGGACATGTAAAATCAAAACCTAATTAACAAAAATAGAAACAAGAGTTTAGGAGCACGTAAATATTTTACTAAACAGAATTAACTTGGTCTGTTTTGTAATTATATGCACCCTTAAAACATGTTTTAAAAATAGCAAACACACCACTCCATTTCCAACACAAAACTTGCTAAACCATGGGCATTTTTTTAAAAGAGGGAAGGGAGAAGAGAATCTTGACATAAGAGAAATAGAGAGGAGGGGTGGAGATGGTTTTGAAACCTAAGCATATACTATCACATGCACACCCCACATAAACTGTACATCACATGCACATCATCACAAGGCATCACAAGGTAGCTAACCACAAGATCACCACCACCACATGAAATGCTAAGATCATATGGCAACAACACAAGACAAGGGCATGCAATGATATGTTATGCATGCATGCTTGGGAAGGAAGAGAAACAATAAGGAGTCATCACAAGAAGTCATGGCACAATTGATATCATGAAAACTCTGACAAGTTGGACCCACATGCACTAGGTTCCAAATATGGCAAGGTTACATCTGGGGCACTACATTACGGCTTGAAGAGCCTCTCAAGAACCTCCTCATCTTTTCCTTTTTCTAGCTCTGAAAAATTCTGAAATTTTTAGAGACTTTCGAAAGAAAAGTGAATAAAGATTGACCCAACTTGTAGCAACTACTCCTATTAGTGCCTAGAGACCGTATCACGCGCTAAAAATGCTTAGGACCAGCTAAAATCAACATTTCTAGCTCAAGAACAGGGTCACCAAGGTAGCAAGAATACGCGAAGGATAAAGCACTAGAGCAAAAACTAATTGGATCAATGGAGGAGTCACTTACCAAGGAGTAATTTCCCCAAATGGTTCGGAGAATGGTGCTTTGAGCAAGGAGATCGAAAATCACAGCCAAATGAGCAAGAACACGGGTTTGAGCTGCGAAACAATTTTTTCTAGAGGTGGAAGAAGAGGATGGGAGCTGGAATTAGTGGAGGGGGTCCCTACGGGCCCCACAAGCTTGCTAGCCGCCATCACGGGGGTGGCGGTGGCAGGGCTTGTGTCCCACTGGTCTGGCCCCCAGGCCAGCTCTTAGGCCCAATAATTTTCAAATATTCCATAAAAAATAATACTAAATTTTCAGGACCATCAGAGAACTTTTCTTTTCGAGGTATTTTTCTCTGGGACGCTAAAACAGAAAATAGGAAAAGCTAAACTAATTCTATCATTTTTCTTCTAAGAAACAGAAAATCAAAGCTCAAAACAGAGGTATGTGACTCTTTGATTCATCCATTTCATGGTCATCGAAAGAAATCCGTCAATGGGGTTGATCAAGTCCTCATGACAAAACCTTCTCGAATTGCAAGAGAGAACGGAGAATTTTCGAATAGCCACTAAGTCACCTCAATGGGGATATGTATCTCCCCAACAAGCAAATCATACTTCATCTTGACACGAGGAACAGGGCATTCAAAGCTCCCAATAAGAATCGATGAAGTCTTTTCGATAGGATTGATGCAATGTACTTGATATCGTTTCTTCGGAAAGTGCACTGTGTGCTCATTACCGTTGACATGGAAAGTGACATTGCCTTTGTTGCAATCTATAACAGCCCCTGCAGTGTTTAAAAAGGGTCTTCCGAGGATGACAGCCATGGCATCGTCTTCGGGAATATCCAAGATAACAAAGTCTGTTAAGATAGTGGTGTTAGCAACCACAACAGGCACATCCTCACAAAAGCCGATAGGGAAAGCAGTTGATTTGTCGGCCATTTGCAGAGAAATTTCAGTGGGTGTCAACTTATCCAATTCAAGTCTACAATAAAGAGAGAGCGGCATAACACTAACACCGGCTCCAAGGTTACATAAGGCAGTTCTTACGTAGTTTCCTTTAATGGGGCAAGGTATAGTGGGCACTCCGGGATCACCAAGTTTCTTAGGAGTTCCACCTTTAAAAGTGTAGTTGGCAAGCATGGTGGAGATCTCAAGATCTGGTATCTTCCGTTTATTTGTCACGATATCTTTCATGTACTTGGCATACGGAGACATCTTGAGCATATCAGTTAACCGCATCTGCAGAAAGATGGGTCTTATCATCTCAACGAAGTGCTCAAAATCCTCATCATCCTTTTTCTTGGATGGCTTAGGAGGAAAGGGCATAGAACTCTGAACCCATGGCTCCCTTTCTTTACCATGCTTCCTAGCAGTGAAGTCATTCTTATCGTATCTCTTAGGTTGTGGGTTATCAGGATTAACCGTAGGTTCAATCTCCACATCCTCATCATTGCTAGGTTGAGCATTATTATGAACATCACTGTCCATATTGTCACCACGTTCATGTTCATCACCAGATTGTGTTTCTGCATCAGATGCAGAAATATCATTAGGTTCTTCAGGTGTGACAGTATTTTGTGAACTGGCATGTATGTTTCTATCATCCTTCTTCTTCTCCTTAGGATGACTGAGTGTATCAGCATTGATTCCTTGAGAATCTTGATCAATTCTCTTAGGATGACCCTCGGGATACAAAGGTTCCTGAGTCATTTTGCCTCCTCTAGTAATGACTCTGATAGAGTTGTCATTTAATTCATTGAGCAAGGCATTCTGAGCTTTAAGTACTTATTCCACCTGAGTAGTAATCATATAGGCATGTTTACTCAGAAGCTTCAGATCATTGACATTTCTGTCTACACAAGCACTTAAATGGCTAAGCATACGAGTACTTTGTTCCAAATGTCTGCTAACATAATCATTGAAACTCTGTTGTTTGGCAACGAAGTTGTCAAATTCATCAAAGCATAGGCTAGCAGGTTTGTCAAAAGGAATATCACTCTCATCAAACCTACGCAGAGAATTCACTTCTACTACTTGTATCGGGTTACCGAGACCATGGATCTCTTCGATAGGTGGTAGATTTTTGACATCTTCAGATCTAATGCCTTTCTCTTGCATAGATTTCTTGGCTTCTTGCAAATCTTCGGGACTGGGGAATAGAATACATCTTTTCTTCGGAGTTGGCTTAGGAGGTGGTTCGGGAATAGTCCAAGCATTATCGTCGATCAAGATGTTATTCAATAGGGTCTCAGCTTGTTCTACAGTTCGTTCCCTAAAAACACAACCGACACAACTATCTAGGTGGTCTCTAGAGGCATCGGTAAGTCCGTTATAGAAGATATCAAGAATCTCGTTCTTCTTAAGAGGGTGATCAGGCAAAGCATTTTGTAGCTGGACGAGCCTCCCCCAACCTTGTGGGAGACTCTCTTCTTGGAGTTGACCAAAGTTGTATATTTCCTGCAAGGCAGCTTGCTTCTTATGGGCAGGGAAATATTTCTCACAGAAGTAATAGACCATATCATGGGGACTACTCACACATCCAGGGGCAAGAGAGGTGAACCAGGCTTTAGCGTCATCCTTTAAAGAGAAAGGAAACAACTTAAGGATGTAGTAGTGGCGGATCTTCTCCTCACTAGTGAAAAGGGTGGCTATATCGTGTAGTTTGGTAAGATGGGCTACGACCGTCTCAGACTCATAACCGTGGAAAGGATCAGATTCGACTAGAGAGATTATCTCAGGATCGACAGAGAATTCATAATCCTTATCGGTGATAAAGATAGATGAAGTGGCAAACTTCGGGTCGTATTTCATCCTAGCTTACAGAGATTTTTCCTTCCACTTGAGAAGTAATTTCTCAGCGTCATAGGCATCCTTACACGCAAGAAAATCCTCAGCTATCTCTCCCTCCATAACGTAACCCTCAGGTATATCAGGCAATTCATATCTAGGAGAGCTAGATCTAGCAGGAGCAAAAGCAGGTTCTATCTCAATAGTATCGGTAGTTTCAGAAGCATCACGAGCATTGGCAGTAACTCTAGCAATATGAGCATCAAGGAATACCCCTAGTGGAACATCAGGCAAAGTAGTATCTCTAGCAGTATCAAGCATAACATCATCAGGCATAATAGCATCTCTAGCATCATTAGGCAAAGCAGTATCAGGCATAGCATCATAAGCATCATCAGGCATAACAACTCTAGCAGTATCAGGCATAGCATCTCTAGCAGTATCAGGCAAAGCAGTATCAGGCATAGCATCATAAGCATCGTCAAGCACATGCGACATATCAAGATTTCTAGCAGGAGGTGATATCGCAAACTTACTTATAACTGAAGGTGAATCAAGTGTAGAGCTAGATGGCAGTTCCTTACCTCCCCTCGTAGTTGAGGGCAAGACTTTGGTTTTTGGATCCTTCAGATTCTTCATAGTGATCACCAGATATAAATCCCAAGTGACTCAGGGAATATAGCAATACCTCCCCGGCAACGGCGCCAGAAAAATGCTGACTAGCACTCTCTGGCAATAGCTAGATGAATGCTTGTTCTCGATTGCTCAACAATTAGAAATTGTCTTGCAATAACCCACCAGCACGTGGGATCGAGGCGGTTTTCGAGGGTAGAGTATTCAACCCAAATTTGTTGATTCGCCGATTGGAGGTGAGAGGATACTCTCAAGTATTAGCAGCTGAATGTGTCAGATTCAACCACACCTGAAAGATTAATATCTGCAAGCAAAGTAGTAACAACAAAGTAGCAGAAGTGACACCAGTAGCAAGTAGAAACAGTAGCAAGTAACAGCAGTAGCAGTAACAGCAGCAGCAACAGTAGTAACAGCAGTAGAGCAAAACAAGTAACATCAGCAGTGGGACAAACTCGTAGGCAATGGGTCGGTGATTTGTTTGGATGATATTCATCATGCAACAGCTATAACATGGAGAGATATGTGGCTAGCTCCCGTTTTTCAATGTGATGTAGGCATGCATTCCGTGTGTCGTCATACATGCTTAAGGAAAAGAACTTGCATGACATCTATTGTCCATCCCTCCCGTGGCAGCGGGGTCCAAAAGGAAACTACGGGATATTAAGGTTCTCCTTTTAATAAAGAACCGGACCAACGCATTAGCACTTGGTGAACACATGAAGTCCTCAAACTATGGTCATCACCGGGAGTGGTTCCGATTATTGTCACTCCGGGATTGCCGGATCATAACACATAGTAGGTAACTACAACTTGCAAGAACGGATCTAAAACACACATATATTGGTGACAACATAATAATTTCAGATCTAAAATCATGACACTCGGGCCCTAGTGACAAGCATTAAGCATGGCAAAGTAGTAGCAACATCAATCTCAGAACATAGTGGATACTAGGGATCAATCCCCGTCAAAACTAACTCGATTACATGATAGATCTCATCCTACTCATCACCGCCCAGCAAGCCTACGAATAGATTACTCACGAACGATGAAGAGCTTCATGGAATTGGAGAAGGAAGAAGGTTGATGATGACGATGGCGACGATTTCCCCTCTCCGGAGCCCAAAACGGACTCCAGATCTGCCCTCCAGATGAAGAACAGGATCTGGCGGCGCCTCCGTATCGCAAATGCGACGAAATCTTCTCTCTTGATTTTTTCTGGGACGAAAGTGAACTTATAGAGCTGAGATTGGGGGCGGCAGAGCCACGTGGGCCCCAAAAGCTTGCCAACCGCCACCAGGGGGTGGCGGCTACAGGGCTTGTGGCCCACTGGCCCACTTCCTCCGGTGGATCTTTGCGCAGGTATTTTTCATATTTTCCAGAAATATTCTCCGTAAATTTTCAGGATGTTCTGAGAACTTTCATTTCTACACAAAAACAACACCAAGGCAATTGTGCTGAAAACAACGTCAGTCCAGGTTAGTTCCATTCAAATCATGCAAATTAGAGTCCAAAACAAGGGCAAAAGAGTTTGGAAAAGTAGACACGATGGAGACGTATCACAGCCCACAAGCCCTGTTGCCGCGGCCAGGGGGCCCACGGCAACCAGACTTGTGGCCTCTCTGGCGCTCCCCTGCCCTAGCTCTTTGGCCTATAAATTCCCTAAAAATCCAGAAAAAATCAAGGCATCCACGAAAACACTTTACCGCCGCCGCAAGCTTCCGTTTCCACGCGATCTCATCTGGAGACCCTTCCCGGTGCCCTGCCCGAGGGGACTTTGGAGTTGGAGGGCTTCTACATCAACATCATCGCCTCTCCAATGACTCGTGGATAGTCCACTTCAGACCTACGGGTCCGTAGTTAGTAGCTAGATGGCTTATTCTCTCTCTTAGATCTTCCATACAAAGTTCTCCATGATCTTCATGGAGATCTATCCGATGTAATCCTCTTTGGTGGTGTGTTTGTCGAGATCCGATGAATTGTGGATTTGTGATCAAATTATCTATGAATTATATTTGAGTCTTTTCTGATTTCTTATTTGCATGATTTGATATCCTTGTAAGTCTCTCCGAGTCTTGGGTTTTGTTTGGCCAACTAGATCTATGATTCTTGCAATGGGAGAAGTGCTTGGTTTTGGGTTCATACCGTGTGATGACCTTTCCCAGTGATAGAAGGGGCAGCAAGGCACACATCGTGTTGTTTCCGTCAAGGGTAACAAGATGAGCTTTCATCATAGATTTGAGATTGTTCATCTACATCATGTCATCTTGCTTAAGGCGTTACTCTGTTCTTTTAAACTTAATACACTAGATGCATGTTGGATAGCGGTCGACGTGTGAAGTAATAGTAGTAGATGCAGAAAGTACCGGTCTACTTGTTTTGGACGTGATGCCTATAGATATAATCATTGCCATAGATAACGTCACGACTTTGCGCGGTTCTATCAATTGCTCGACAGTAATTCGTTCACCCACCGTCTACTTGCTTTCATGAGAGAAGCCACTAGTGAACACTACGGCCCCCGGGTCTATTCACAACTATCGTTTCTAGTTTCACTTTAACTTTGCTTTGTTTACTCTTTCCTTTCAGTTCTCACTTTGCAAAAAATCTATAAGGGATTGGCAACCCCTTCATAGCGTTGGGTGCATGATCTTTGTGTTTGTGCAGGTACTTGTGACTTGAACGCTCCTCCTACTGGATTGATACCTTGGTTCTCAAACTGAGGGAAATACTTACCGCCGATGTGCTACATCACCCTTTCCTCTTCAAGGGAACACCAACGCAAGGCTCCAAGGCCACGGGGAAATCCTTTGCATATTTGCCAAGGAAGTCCCTATAGGCGTAGCCGTAGCAGCAGGATTCCTGGCGCCGTTGCCAGGGAAGGTTTGTTGTCGCAGTAGCAGAAGGATTTCTCGCGCCGTTGCCGGGGAAGGTCTGTTGTCACAGTAGCAGTATGTGGTCGGGCTGCCGTGGCAAAGTTGTCTCAAACCAGCCCTAATACCTCAGTATATATATGAGGAAGGGGGAGGGACTTGCCTTGAGGCTCAAGAGAGCCCCAAGGGGTCGGCCGAACCAAGGGGAGGAGGAATCCTCCTCCAATCCTAGTCCAACTAGGATTGGAAGGTGGAGTTCTTCCCTTCCTTCCCACTTCCCCTTTTTTCATTTGATTTCTTTATCTCCTGCGCATAGGGCCTCTTGGGCTGTCCCACCAGCCCACTAAGGGATGGTGCGGAACCCCTAAGGCCTATGGGCTTCCCCCGGGTGGGCTGCCCCCCCGGGGAACATCCGGAACCCATTCGTCACTCCCGGTACATTCCCGGTAATGCCCGAAAACTTTCCGGCAATCAAATGAGACAAACCTATATATCAATCTTCGTCTCCGGACCATTCTAGAATCCCTC
The DNA here is from genome assembly GCF_904849725.1 of Hordeum vulgare subsp. vulgare. Taxonomy (NCBI): domain Eukaryota; kingdom Viridiplantae; phylum Streptophyta; class Magnoliopsida; order Poales; family Poaceae; genus Hordeum; species Hordeum vulgare. The sequence goes on along the minus strand of NC_058519.1, from coordinate 660,541,885 downwards.
GTGACATCCGTGATCTCATCTGGGACTCCGAACAACATTCAATAACCAACCATATAACTCAAATACGCATAAAACATCGCCGAACCTTAAGTGTGCAGACCCCCGCGGGTTCGAGAACTATGCAGACATGACCCGAGGGACTCCTCGGTCAATATCCAATAGCGGGACCTGGATGCCCATATTAGATCGTACATATTCTACAAAGATCTTATCGATTGAACCTCAGTGCCAAGGATTCATATAAACCCGTATGTCATTCCCTTTGTCCTTCGGTATGTTACTTGCGTGAGATTCGGTCGTCAGTATCCGCATACCTATTTCAATCTCGTTTACCCAGCAAGTCTCTTTACTCGTTCCGTAATACAAGATCCCGTGACTTACACTAAGTCACATTGCTTGCAAGGCTTGTGTGTGATGTTGTATTACCGAGTGGGCCCCGAGATACCTCTCTGTCACACGGAGTGACAAATCCCAGTCTTGATCCATACTAACTCAACGGACACCTTCGGAGATACCTGTTGAGCATCTTTATAGTCACCCAGTTACGTTGTGACGTTTGATACACACAAGGCATTCCTCCAGTGCCAGTGAGTTATATAATCTCATGGTCATAGGAATAAATACTTGACACACAGAAAACAGTAGAAACAAAATGACACGGTCAACATGCTACGTTCATTAGTTTGGGTTTAGTCCATCACATGATTCATTCAATGATGTGATCCAGTTATCAAGCAACAACACCTTGTACATAGTCAGAAGACCTTGACTATCCTTGATCAACTGGCTAGCCAACTAGAGGCTTGCTAGGGACAGTGTTTTGTCTATGTATCCACACATGTATCTAAGTCTTCATTCAATACAATTATAGCATGCATAATAAACGATTATCTTGATACAGGAATTGTAATAATAACTTACTTATCATTGCCTCTAGGGCATAATTCCAACATATCATGGGCACGATGGTCTTAATTTAGATAAGCCACCCGCCCGCCCATGCTTGAACACTTGTCACAACATTATTATACATATCCTTGATGAGAGTAATGTACTTTCTCGAGACCTTTTTGTTTCTCTAGCGGCCACCATATGACCATTATTGGTATCTTGTCATATGCCTTCTCCAAGTTAATGAAAACCATATGTAAATCCTTCTTATGGACCCTATAACTTTCCATAAGAGAACACATGATTTATTTTTGCCTCCATAGTCGATCTCCGATGCATAAAACAAAATAGGTTCAAAGTGACGTTTCTCTCTCTGCTCACATGAAGCTTCACTATAGGACTCATATGCTTAATTCCTTGGTCATTAGTATAACTTTGGATATGTACTTCATTCTTGAAGATATGTACTATTGTACTCTTCCTCCACTCTTTGGAAATCTTGTTTGACCAAAAGATATGATTGAGTAACTTAGTTAAATATACTAGTGACACATTTCCAAGGCACGTCAACACCTCAATAGGAATACCATCTAGGACCAAGGACTTTTCTTTCTTCCATCCTTTGTGGCCCCCTAGTAACCTTGCACCTTCGCATGAACCACCCCTTTTTTTACAAAGGGTGAATTTTATTGGCTCAAAATGGAGCACCAAGAGGATACAAACACAATGAGTACACTTGGCCTCTGCATAACTAATGCACACACACACACACACACACACACACACGCACACGCACACAAGTCATGTAAGACCGAAGCTATGCGTAGGTGAGAAAAAACAAAGCGATCAGGTCCAATACGCAAACTACATTAATGATCATATCAGCACCAACCATCTCATGACAACACATGAATGATGAGGTTCTTCAACAACAACACCTTCAGGAAGGGAGCGCGATAAATCGCCGCTGTCACCGGATCCAACCACTCAAGGTCAGGATCTAGGTTTTCACCCTGAAGAACAAGTCTGAGCATATCCGAGCAATGCCTTCAACAAGGTAATGACGTAAAAACATCGCCACTACCAAGCATCAACCACCTATTGGTGTCATCAAAGGATTCATCTAGCTCGGGCATACTCACCCTCCCCCTCTGATAAACCTGGAATTATTATTGCCTTCAGTTCTTCAGCTCCTCATCTTTCACTAGGAGGTCTCTTGTTTTCCTCGTAAATTTTTGCCATCTTGTAAACGTCAGTTTTCCTTCCTTTGTACCTAGTTGTTAGTACAGCTCATCATAGGATCACCCATTTGACTCACTCACACCTCACTTTGTTAACTTGTTGCAGTTAGCAAAAAAATGTTAATAACTAATTTACCATCAAATGTGCAATGCGTTTTTTTACAAAGGGTGGATTTCATCAGCTCAAAATGAATCATTAAGAGGATACAAGCACAATGAACACACACACGTCCTCTGCATAATTAGAATGCACACAGCCAACATCAACACATGCACACACATAAAAGACATGCCGGGAAATAGCAAAGTCATATAAGACCAAAGCTATATAATATGGTGTTTATGATGGGATTTTCATCGAAGTGTTCGTATGATGCACTGTTTCAATGGTCAAATATGCGTTATATGTTTATATGTTCCTTGTAGCCCCTTAAATTAGGCTTGTGCTGACCATTGACCAATTTGAAAATCATCCCCTTTTTGTTTGTTTGGGACACTGTTTTTTAGAAGAAATGCTATATTTACGGACAATTACTTATGTTGTTCATAGTGGAAGTAACATAACTAGAAACATAATATAAATAAAAAAATGATGTGATAAATAATTAATGAGGAGAGAGCCAAATAAAGTAGTAAAATAATATGTTACCATTACATAGCCCTTTCCAATGCAAAATTGCTTTATAAAATAATAAATAAGAACATCTATGTTATCACCCTATGATTCATATTCGGCCTATGTTATTCCCGAGTCCCCACAATGATCAGCCTTAAGGTTTGGAATTGACATATTTTAGTTGGATTATTAAGGGGGAGTGAGGGCCCCCACCCGGTTAAATTCAGGGGGCCATGGATAGACTTATGGAAGGGCGTTTAGGGCAGATGCTGACGGCCATGCAGGTGACGGCACGTCGTCTTGGTATTCGGGCTTCGGCATGATTTGATGGCCACTTGATGATTTTTGTTATTCTTTCTCTCTCAAGGTTTTTTTTTGGATGGGGCTGTGCTATAGTCCTAGCAATATATATAGCTTGCTATCTTGACCATTCGTTATAGAAGTGGTTGGTTATTTTATTTATAAAGCAAGACGAAAGACTATTTGGTTGAAAGGGCCTGTACTTAGGCCCCCGAGCGTAACATTCCTGGTTTTTGAGATTCTGGATAGAAGTGTGAAGCTTTCTTACATGATAATGAAGTGCATCGAGGGATTGCAAGCAATAATCCATTCCACGACAAAAAAGGGGTTTGAGCAAAAAAGACAATGTTAATTAGCTAATTTGTTACAATTGACAAAAAGTAAAAATTCAATCTTAACAGATAATTAATTAACCAGAGTGGACCAGAAACGACGTGGGGGAGCAATGGCCGGCGCCATGTGGTGAGAAGCAATTGACGTCAGATTTGGAGCTTGCTCATGCCGAAGTCTCCGCTGGCGTGCACCTCCCTCACCGTCCGGTCATACTCGTCCTCGCCGTACTCCTCCTCCTCCTCCCCCTCCTGGTTGCCGTCGTCCTCGTCGGAGGCCTCGCCGTCGCCGGTGCCCCAGCCGTACCCTGTCACCGGCTTGTCGGGCTTGGGCACCGTCTGCGCCTCCTGCACGATCTTCATGATCTCCTCCACGCTCTGCGCCGAGTATGCCGGCGCGGGCGCGGTCACCGCCGCCGCGGCACCATTCGAGGAGGCACCGGCGCCGGCGCCGGTGCCATTATTCGAGGAGGGAGCGACGACGTCGACGTGCCGGCGGTTGTAGTAGGCCTGCTGCGCCTCCTCCTTGAGCTCCCTTGGCAGGTTCTTGAGGAACCATGGGTGCGCCTTGATCTCGGCCATGGTGATGCGCTTGCGCGGGTCGGCGACGAAGATCCGGGAGAGCAGGTGGCGGCAGGTCTGCGAGACGTGCACGTACTCGGGGATCTTGTACTGCACCGACATGATCCGCGCGATGGTCTTGCGGAAGTTCTTGGGGTCCTTGGTGTCCTCGAACGGGTAGCCGCCGACGAGCATCACGTAGAGCGTCACCCCGCACGACCACACGTCCGCGTGCTTCCCGTCGTACTCCCGCCGCGACAGCACCTCCGGCGCGATGTACGCCGGCGTGCCCACCGTCGACTTGGGCCGCGAGTGAAGCACCGACGACTGCATATCCATTTTTCTTCTTGTAGTCAGGTATATATGGTAGACTGATTCCATGGCATGGATGGAAAGCAGAGGAGGAAGAACCTTTGAGTATCCGAAGTCGCAGATCTTGAGGCGGGGTGCGGGGCTGCCGTCGAGGAGGGTGTTCTCGAGCTTGAGGTCGCGGTGGCAGATCTGCATGGCGTGGCAGAAGCTGACGCCGCAGACGAGCTGCTGGAAGAAGTAGCGCGCCTCGTCCTCGTGGAAGCGGCCGGCGTCGCAGATGCGCTCGAAGAGCTCGCCGCCGGCGGCGTACTCCATGACGATGCCGAGGTGGGTGGGCGTGAGCACCACCTCCTTGAAGCGGATGATGTTGGGGTGCCGCAGCGACCGGTGGTTCACGATCTCCCGGAACACGTTCTCGTCGATCTTTGTTTTTCGTTCACAAAGCAGGTGAATCAATCAAAATCAATTTCAGATTGCAAATTTGCAACAAGCAAAGCAAAGCAACAGGAAGAAATGAAGATGCATACCCTGTATCCTCGCTCGATGAACTTCATGGCGACGAGCTCGCGCGTGTCCCGGTTGCGCATCAGCTTGGCCACCCCGAAGTTGCCCGACCCAATCTCCCGGACCGGCTCGTACTTGTCCATGCCTGACCTCTCTCTCTCCCTCGATCGGTTACTTGTCTTGCGATGAGTTGCTATCTCTCTGGAGGCTGGAGCAGAGCAGAAGAGAACAGAGGAGGAAGAAGATGATGAAGAGGAGGAGGAGATAAACAGGGGCGGGTGCGTTGGGGTGTGTGTGGACTGTGGACGTGGGGGTTGCTGCTGATGATGATGATGAAGATGAGTGGGGATTGGGGAAGGAGGGAGCAGGTGCGTTGGGTGCGCGGCTGGCTAACTTATCCTACTCCTCCTACTAATCAAATCAATCACAGACACCAGTACAAGTATAGTAGTACCTTGCACTGCTTGGAATCAAGCTGAGGGGGACCTGCTCTCTTAACCTCTCTCTGTCTACATCGGCAGCAGCCTCATGGATCTACACCACAAGTGTAAAGCTGTTATCTGGCCTAGGTGCATGCTCTGCTTTGCTGTCGAATGTACATGTACATACACTAGCAAAAAAGATACTTTCTCAAGTAAGAGAGATAATAATTACAGTTAGTTGTACTAGAAAATTTTGTTTTCAGAAAGCTCCCCTTTCCTCTATGAATGAATGGATGTGCATATATAGTACAATTAATGGTGGGGTTGCTTTCGGGATGAACTGTTGCTTAGGCTAAAGGGCACTAGTGATGACAGAGCACCAATGCCAACAGATACCTGAAAGCTCAAAAGGTCCAAAAGCAGATAGATGCGAATAAAATCCTTTACATCTAGATTGGAATATGCATCACTAACTAAAAGCAGGCACTTTTTTTCTTTCTAAAACATAAACTAAAAGTATACTAGAAGAGAAGGGAGAGCGTCCGTCCAGGAAGAAAGGAAGGAAGGAGGATGATCAACTGATCATGACCGGCTGAAGAAGCCGTCCCAATTCCCAACCCTACAAGGGAAAATATCTAGGCTGGAAGATGATTTGAATACAAATTCCGAGCCGGCACAAGATAAAGATCTTGTGGAGACGGTTGCTCTGAAAATTCAGCCCTTGCCTTGTTGCCCGTTCAAACTCAAAGTCGTCCAACACGGTGATTAAAAACATTTTATTCCTTGAGAAATCAATCCACTGTTAGATGATTAGAGGAACATTGATATTTTAAGATTATTTTTAGAATTATTTTAAAATTTCCGACGATACGTTTTTAATGAAAGAAGGTGTTTTCATCGACAGCGAGACACCTATGATAACTTCGTAAATTTCAAGTTGAAATGCCGGCTCGATCTTTCAGAAATGCTCATAGGGATATATATGTGTTCGTAAGAATGAGTGTATGCGTGTTTATAAATGTTTGCGTGTTTAAAAGAACATTTTATTCCTTGTACTTGTGCTTGTGCTGACAGGGACGGCGCCCCTAATCTCGTTGTTAAACCCGTCAGACAGGCCGGATATTTTTGGCCCTGTCAGATCCGATGTATTCACCAGCAGCTACGTGTAGCTGAATAACACGGCCAACTGTAGTAGTAAACCATCAAAGGTGAAAAGGACTGAGCTGATGCCTTAATTAACCTGCATGTGATGTGATCCTGGCCATCACGGCATCAACGGATGAAGACAATCAAACTTGTGCGACCAAGATGCATGGCACAGGAACCAAGATGCCGACGGTTGAGTGGACGGTGGGGTCGTCGTCCGCTGCACCGGCAGGATCGGACAGATTTTCTGATTGGGCAGTAGAGCGCGTCTCAAACCTGGGCGAGAAAAAAAATCGAAACTCTTAAACCGGTCTCAAACATTTAAGCTGTCTAATCTTTCTCATGTTCAATTCAAATATAGGATGGATATGAAGCGGTCAGGACATACCCATCATGTCAGCCCGGCCCACCACTTGGAACACCAAGACACTCCTTGCTTGGGTCTACTGTCGGTCGCTCACGGGGGCGGAGACAGATGCTTGCCGGCTACAGAGGAAGAACACCAAGGCGCTCTTGCTTGTCATTGAGCAGTCGGAGCGCGAGACGGCGGAGGCAGTAGCAAAGGCGGATCGGGTGGCCAAGCTCAAGCGGTAGGAGGACATGGTCGTCCGTCGGATCAAGGCGCTCCTCATCCTTTCTGACTACTCATCCGACGATGACAACCACCGTATCTTCACCTCCGACGACTCCGACGATCCATCACATGCCGTGGCACCTACAACTGCGCTGACGACTGAAAGGCATAGGTCTGACGAGAAAGTGGTAAAGATTAACCGTCTTCACCTTTAATTTCACATTTCTAGTAATGTAGTTTAAACTTATACGTCGTTTATGTGAATTATGTGAAGTTTGATGTTTTTTTGAGATCCCCTGGTGATCTTTTGATGATCAAAATGTGCATTTATATGTCTGATTCTATGTCCGTTTGATGATCTACATACTTTTATTCACGAAGAATGCTTTAGTATGGGTATAGGATATGGGATATGAAGTACACGAATGTGGATGGTGCTTTTTGAGTACTGTACGGTCAGAACATGTCCGTGGGCTTTTAAGGGACTGGATTCGATGACGATGCCTGTAGATGCTCTAAGAGCATCTACAATGGGACCACTTAAACACTCCTCAAACATCCGGTCAGGCCGCCCGGTCGTAAAAATCGACCAGACGGGCGTCCAAATCGGCCTCAAACGCCCGAGCTGACCGGCACCCACCATTTTCAGCCCAAATATGGGGCGAATATGGGGGAGCTCGGGCACAGCCATCACGTCGGACCCGACAGCCTGATCCTACCGCAAATTGCACCAAATCCACCCTGCAGAACTGTCGGATCCGTTTAATATTTTGCTCTCTTCTTCCTCCGCAGCGCGTCCATCTTGCAGCTCCGCCACCTAGTGTCCTCTGCCACATGGCAGATAATAAAAACACTTTGCAACAATGCAGGAAGCAGCTAGGAAGGATGTGGAGAGGGCTTTCGGAGTGCTGCAAGCGCACCAGGGAATTGTTCGTGGGGCTGCAATAGTGCGAGAAGAAGAAACTTTGTGGCAGGTGATGACATGTTCTGTTATTTTGCATAATATGATCGTTGAGGATGAAGGTGATGGTGTAGCCCAAACCAATAATTTTGAAGCACTTGGAGAACAAGTTGAAATCCCCGAAGATCAAGATGCAATGCAGCTTATGAGTTTTCTACATATGCATGGGAAGCTCCAAGATAATCACGTGCACACACAACTACTCAATGATCTGGTGCACCATATATGGACCCACAATGAAAATTAAAGAGCAGATGATTGATTGTCCACTTTAAATAAAATTAATGTAAACATGTTTTATGTTCGATACCAACATTTGTTTTACGTGCGATGTTTAGTATCGAATGATCGATGTGCATGACTTTGTATAGATTTGAGAGTCCGATATAAGGTATGTGGATGCACGAAACAAAATATGAGGGACCGTCCGAATGCGTCCGCAGACATGACCGGCGCGTCCACGGGCGTATAGCGGGTCGGATTTGTCAAGTGCGGCTGTAGATGCTCTAAGCTGAGCTGACCTAGCTTGCCAATCAATTTTTCCATCCACCAAAAGCTGCCTGCACCTTCCACGGTTGCACTTGGTTCCTACATAATCCAGATGGAGTCTTCCCTTCTTTTCACCTGGACTCAGACTGCATCGATCTTTACTTGGGATCAATGAGTGGTTTGATTTGCAGTGTCAACTTGGACAGACCAATCACCAATGGTTTGATTTGTAAGGGTAATTTAGGTAGTTTAAGAGAAAGATGGGACCTCCAGCACCGGCAACTATACAAGTTTAACCAGGGAACTATGTTGAGGTAACACTACTTAACACAGCTGCTAGTTGCTAGCCTCATTAGCCAATCTGTGGCCAACTTAATTAGCACCACATGAGACGAAGGCAGAGACAAATCCCGAGCGTATATTTTACACTATCAGGGCTGGATCTCGATCGACCAATTCAACATGGGGATTGGTGCCACATATACATGCTGGCTACTTTTAGTTTCTTTTACCAATTGTAAGTGATGGCCTAGTTATAGCTAAGGCTGGCTAACTGGCTTCCATGTTGCTCATCAATCGACTAGCTTTCTGTACAATGTCTATTCTTCTGAAATGGAGGCAAAAACTTTGCCTTATCTTATTGAATAAGAGGGAGCAAGACAATGTTCGTGGCTGTTGTAGCACTTTTGTGATAAATGAAGTGTCGAACCCACATAAAACAAACACGAAGAATTACAAACCCGGCAACTATACTATCACTTATGTAGCTACGTAGGCATCCAAATCGTAGTTTGGAAATAGCCTACATTAGTAAGTTGCTTGGACCACAAATAAAAGGGATAGTGTTTATTAAACTACACACAAGAAATAAAAGACACAAAAATAAAGATACTAAACTAAGAGAAATGGTGCGTGAGTAGTAAACGTTCTCTTGAGTAGTAAACGTACTCGAGATTATTAAAGTCATCACCACAAGTATGATGCTGACAATACATGATAAACATGGCTCTCTATTTGTATCACTAAGCCACTTCTATATGATCTCGCATGGACGGAGCCAATAAAGTACGCACCCCGAATGCGGTTATCGCGTACACTCATGCCACCATCGTGCTTCCCCACTCCGGTTATTACAACAATGATTAAGAGGAGTGAACTCCCCGTGGTCACGGCCTGAAGTTCTAGGGTTCTTCACTAATCCCTATTGCAATGACCAGGGACAAAGGGAGAATAGAACTGTCACCACCTATCCTTCACAACCATGTTGCTCACCAACATGGCTTGCCTCAATTCCACAAGGGGTTAATGCTGTGCGAGTGCTCTTCACAACACCATGAGACAATCAACACAATACATATAAAGAGAAATATTGGATTACTTTTTCAACAACGTACTAATCACCAAGGGTTCATCCAATTCCTGAAGAACTAACACACTACTTGATGGGGTTATAGTCCTAGGGTAGGGTCATAGGCCTGCCATACAGGTCTTACCCAAGGACTACCCCACACAAAGGACAGGGCCCTAAGTCTGCCCCGACTGAATTAAGGAGTCCCCATCATCCAGTCGGTAACAGGTCCTCAATCATCCAGTCGGAGGCTAGCATTCGGAAGATACCAAGCTAACCGACTGACTACACTCGGTACATCGTAACCTCTCTCGAGGGAAACGGCCGTACGTTTCCGGGTGCATTTATTAGCATTTAGAGCATACGTTACCTGTAACGTACGCATTCAATCCCCATTACTCCACCCCTGTACCGGAACCGTTGTGGAAGGCAGCGCACTCTATATAAGCCGCCCTCCCCCATTGGTAGAGGGGTTAGCAAATCATTGTATTCCGTATTACACTCGACAACAAGCTCCGAGAGCACTGAGACGTAGGGCTGTTACCTCCACCGCAGAGGGGCCTGAACTCATACAACCTTGCCGTAGCTAGGACTCTGCCCATCTCATTCGTACCCTACACATCTACTGTCAGGCTTATACCCACGACAGTTGGCGCCCACCTTGGGGAAGGCGTCTAAGCGACTTCCGGCGAGTTTGCGACTACTTCCTTTCGTCATGTTGACCTGTGGAGATTCGAGCATGGGTCACCAGATCTTCTTCGGCGCCCTCTCCTTCACCGTCAACGATTCGGCATGGCTTCTGGAGGCCCCTCTCGACGTCGAGGCGCTTCCCCGTCGCGGGGCCACGCACTTCCGTGCCGGCGCCTGCGGCGTTCTTCTTCTCCAACAATCGGCTCCGTTGTCGACCTGCACCTCCGTCATGCGCCGCAACAAGCGGTCCCGCCGTCCGCATCTCCAACGTTGGGTGCAGCATGCCCGAGCACGTCAGATCGCGTCTTCTCAAGTGGCAGTTCTGGAGTCTGTTGTGGTTGCCCCGCGTTCCCAGCGCTCGGGCTCAGTTCCGACTGAGTTTCCTTCCGAGTACGCGGGTCGCGGGCGTACAGCAGAAGTACACATGGCCAACTCTCATGAAGATCCCCGTCAAGCTGGTCGAAGCGAGCGCGAGGTCGGTGAAGCATCCGGTGCGCGCCGTCCACCTCGCCGTTCTGCCAGTCGACACACTCGGCGGAGCAACGTGGAGTTGTTCCGCACGCCCCTCCTCAACTTGGCTGCGGCTGCCAAGATAGCCGATTCCCTCCAGCCGACTGATTCGGAGGCAGGAAGGGGGATTGAGCAGATCCGAGCCCTGTTGCACACGGCGCAGCAGCAGAATTCGGCAGTCTCCCAGTCGCACAACCGGATCTACAATAGTTCCGTCCATGCAAACACGCATCGGTCGGTTCACAGCCCTGGATCCCATCAGCACCACAGGGGAGGCGGCCGTTCCATGATTCATGAAGATCGTCGCCGCTCACGCATCCCTCCGCGGGGTGGGCCCTATGGGTCCCGACATCTAGATGATCGGCGTTCAGTCGGCGACACTTACGACCCAAGACCCGACGCAAGAGGACGTATCACCCAGCGAAGAGTCGACAGGGGTCGAGCCCACCGTGATGGTCACGATATGGACCGTCCGAGTGGAAGCAGGGCCATCGTGTCCGGTCCCGAGTGTTTTAGTCGAGCCATCCGCTCGGCTGACATCCCGCCCAACTTCCGATTGGCAGCGGGAATCAGTAAGTTTACAGGAGAGTCCAAGTCGGAAACATGGCTGGATGACTACCGAGTGGTAGTCCAGATCGGAGGAGGGGACGACCATGTCGCTATGAAGCACCTCCCTCTGATGCTCGACGGCTCGGCGCGAGCGTGGCTGAATCAGTTGGCCCCCTCGAGCATTTACAGTTGGGCGGATCTGGCCCGAGTGTTCATCAGGACCTTCGAAGGGATGTGCAAACGCCCTGCAGGCCTTGTGGAGCTCCAGCACTGTGTCCAGAAGCCGAATGAGCCCCTGCGCGACTTCATCCAGCGTTGGACAACTCTCTACCACACGGTGGAGAACGTCACCGAGCATCAAGCAGTCTGCGCCTTCAAGGCAGGCGTGCGGTACAGAGAGTTGTACCTAAAGTTCGGTCGAACAGGCGACATCTCCATGAGCAAGATGATGGAGATAGCGGCTCGCTATGCAAATGGCGAAGAAGAGGACCGCATCCGGAGCGGCAAGCACAAGACAGTCGGCGATGTTGACGGAGGTAACACTCGGAAGCAGAAACAGAAAGCTCCGCCCACACCGCAAGCAGAAGCTGCAGCCGTGACCAATGCCAAGTTCAAGGGCAAAGGGAAGGCGCAGTTTACCCCCAAGAAGAAGCCGTTCAACAATCCCATCCTGGACCAGCCTTGTCCGGTTCACACGAAGATGGACGAAGAAGGCAACCCCATATATGCGAAGCATACCACTCGACAGTGTCGCCTCCTGATCCAGGGGTTCAGCGAAGGGCAACCGAGTGAGAAGGACCATGAACGGGATGAGGAGGATAAGGAAGATCCGTTCCCCCAAGTCCATGCAACCCTGATGATCTTTGCTGACGTCGAGAGCAAGAGCCGACTGTAGCTGGTGAACAGAGAGGTGAACATGGCCACCCCTTCCAACCCCAAGTTCCTCAAATGGTCCCAGACTGCGATCACCTTCGACCAGTCGGATCATCCGGCACATGTATCCACCCCAGGAAGACAGGCCCTGGTCGTCGACCCGGTGGTAGAAGGAGTCCAACTGCGCAAAGTCCTCATGGATGGCGGCAGCGGCTTGAACATCATGTACGCCGACACCCTCAAGGGGATCGGCATCCCGATGTCCAGACTCAGTGAGAGCAGCATGCAGTTCCACGGAGTCGTCCCTGGACGGAAGGCCAAATCACTCGGCCAGATCGCGTTGGACGTCGTTTTCGGCTCCGACAAGAACTTCCGCAAGGAGAAGCTGATGTTCGAAGTGGTTGACTTCCAGAGCGCTTATCACGCAATTCTGGGTCGCCCAGCGTATGCGCACTTCATGGCCCGTCCATGTTACGTATACCTGAAGCTGAAGATGCCAGGCCCGAAGTGTGTGATCACCATCACAGGCAATCGGCAGCGGGCTGAAGAGTGTGTGCAGCAGGGATCAAGAATCGCCGACCAGCAGATGGCCGTCCTCGAGCTGGACGAGTACAAGAAAACAGTCGACCCCGCCGACCTGATGCGCTCAAAGAAGCCAGCTTCAGAATCTGCATTTCAGTCGGCGGGAGAGACGAAGAAAGTCAGCATCCACCCAACGGACGCCACTGCTGCCCCGACGAACATCTCCACCACCCTCGATCCTAAATAGGAAGCCGAGCTCACCCAATTCCTTCGTGAGAACTGGGACATCTTCGCATGGAAACCCTCTGACATGCCAGGTGTACCCAGGGAGTTGGCTGAGCACCGACTGCACGTGGATTCCACGGCTCGGCCCGTCCGAGAGCGCCTGCGCCGGTCCGCCGCGCACAAGAGGAAGGCAATCGGGGAAGAGGTGGCCAAGCTGCTGGCAGCCAACTTTATTCGCGAGGTTCACCACTCCGAGTGGCTCGCCAATGTTGTCATGGTGCCCAAGAAGGACAAGTCGCTCCGAATGTGCATCGACTTCAAGCACCTCAATAAGGTCTGCCCGAAGACCATTTTCCGCTCCCCCGCATAGATCAAATTGTCGATTTGACTGCGGGTTGCGAGCGTCTGTCGTTTCTCGATGCCTACTCGGGCTATCATCAGATCCGTCTGTATGGTCCCGATGAGTTAAAAACAGCATTCATCACCCCATTCGGGTGCTTCTGCTACATCACTATGCCTTTCGGTCTGAAGAATGTAGGAGCTACCTTTATGCGCATGATCCAAAAATGTCTCCTCGACCAGATCGGTCGCAATGTGGAGGCATATATGGATGATATCGTAGTCAAGTCACGCAAAGGTTCCGACCTGCTGACTGACTTGGCAGAGACATTCGCCAACCTTCGTAGGTACGATATCAAGCTCAACCCAGCCAAATGTTCATTCGGTGTTCCCAGCGGAAAGTTACTCGGTTTCTTCGTTTCCGAACGAGGGATCAACGTCAACCCCGAAAAGATCGGGACCATCGTCCGAATGGAGAGGCCGGTCAGAATGCACGATGTTCAACGGCTCACAGGTTGCCTAGCGGCTTTGAGCAGGTTCATCAGTCGACTCGGCGAAAAAGCACTTCCTCTGTACCGACTCATGAAGAAATCAGATACCTTCGAGTGGACAGACGAAGCCCAAGTCGCATTCGAAGACCTCAAAGTCCTACTTTCCACCCAGCCGGTTCTTACTGCTCCGCTCAGTAAAGAGCCCCTTCTTCTATATATCGCGGCTACAAATCAAGTCGTCAGTACTGTTCTTACAGTCGAGCGAGAAGAAGAAGGCAAAGCATACAAAGTTCAGCGGCCAGTGTACTACGTCTCCGAAGTCCTGACTCCTTCCAAGCAGAGGTATCCCCATTATCAAAAACTTATCTATGGGATCTATATGACTGCGAAGAAGGTGGCTCATTATTTCCAAGACCACTCGGTATCTGTCGTTTCTCATGCTCCGTTGTCGGAAATTCTCCACAATCGAGACGCATCAGGCCGAGTGGCGAAGTGGGCCTTGGAGATGCTGTACTGTGACATCAAGTTCGAGGACAAGAAAGCTATTAAGTCTCAAGCCCTGGCTGACTTTATAGCAGAATGGGTAGAACAACAGCAACCGACCCACATCTACTCGGCTCATTGGACAATGTTCTTCGATGGGTCTAAGATGTTGAATGGCTCCGGCGCTGGTGTTGTGATCATATCACCAAAGGGCGACAAGCTCAAGTACGTGCTGCAGATACACTTTGATTCCTCCAACAACGAGGCAGAGTATGAAGCTCTCCTCTACGGATTGCGCATGGCCATCTCACTCGGCGTCCGTCGCTTGATGGTCTACGACGATTCGGATTTGGTGGTCAATCAAGTAATGAAAGAGTGGGACGTCAGGAACCCCACCATGACCACATACTGCAATGCAGTGAGGAAGCTGGAGAAGAAGTTTGAAGGTCTAGAGCTCCACCATGTTCCGAGACTGAAGAACCAAGCAGCTGATGAGTTGGCAAAACTCGGATCCACTCAGAGACCAGTCCCGAGTGATGTCTGGCTTGAGCACCTCCACCTTCCCTCAGTCAAAGAAGACCCCTTCACAGAGGAACCGGTACAACCCAAGAGCACAACAGATCCGACTGAAGTCGATGTACCTGCTGTGGTTGATCTGGTGATGGAGATTCTGGCTGTCATTCCCGATTGGACTGTGCCGATCATTGCATATATCCTGAGGCAAGAACTTCCAGAAGGCGAAGTCCAAGCCAGACAAATAGTCCGCAGGTCGAAGGCATTCACTGTCATTGATGGCCAATTGTACAAGGAGAGTGTTTCAGGCGTTCTTCAACGTTGCATTTCCCCAGAGGAAGGGCAGTTGATCCTAGAGGATATTCACTCGGGAACCTGCGGTCATCATGCTTCTTCGAGAGCAATCGTCGCCAAGGCGTTCAGAGCCGGTTTCTTTTGGCTGCAGGCAAACGAGATGGCTAAAGATATGGTCGACCGATGTGAAGGCTGTCAGTTCTACTCCAACAAGTCCCACAAGCCAACATCTGCATTGAAGACAATCCCTCTTGTGTGGCCATTTGCGGTTTGGGGATTAGATACAGTCGGACCATTCAAGACAGGCCAAGGAGGCTACACACATCTGTTGGTGGCAGTCGACAAGTTCACAAAATGGATAGAAGCCAAACCCATCAAGAAACTCGACGCTTCAACAGCTGTCAAGTTTGTCAGGGACATCGTTTCCAGATTCGGGGTACCTCACAGCATAATCACGGATAACGGGACAAACTTCGACTCAGACAGATTCAAAGGTTTCTGTGCGAGTCAGGGTATCCGAGTGGATTTTGCTTCCGTAGCACATCATCAATCCAACGGACAAGCTGAGCGGGCGAATGGGCTTATTCTTCAAGGTTTGAAGCCCCGACTCCTGCGAGAGGTAGGACACGTTGCTGGCGCATGGGTCACCGAGTTACCTTCAGTGCTTTGGGGCCTCCGCACCACTCCGAACAAATCAACGGGGCGATCATCGTTCTTCCTCGTTTATGGAGCAGAAGCGGTCCTTCCGAGTGACCTGCTTCACAATGCCCCATGAGTCGAACTCTTCTCCGAAGCTGAAGCAGAACAAGCAAGGCAAGATGGAGTAGATCTTCTAGAGGAGGAACGCGAGATGGCACTAACTCGCTCAACAATTTACCAGCAAGATTTGCGACGCTTTCATGCGCGTCACGTCAGGAATCTCACATTCCAAGCAGGCGACTTAGTGCTCCGAGTGGATCAGCAAAGACCCCACAAGTTGGCTCCGGCCTGGGAAGGGCCTTTCATCATCTCCAAGGTGCTGAACAATGGAGCATACAGACTCTACAACATTCAGAGGGAGACAGACGAGCCGCGCGCACGGAACGGAGACCTCCTCAAGAGCTTCTATACGTGATCGTCGACTGAAGCAGTGTAACGAACAAGTATTGATGAAATAATATAGAGCAGATTCAGTTTTTTGCAGATTCAGAGTTTTTCCACGGTCGCAGACTCCGGTCACACAAAAAAAAAAACTTAGTTGCGATCCTGAATCGCCTAAGTTTTAACTTTCTCCGAGTGTGCACTAAACGTCGCACTCGGAGACTTAGCTGCGATCCTGAATCGCCTAAGTACTAACTTCCTCCGAGTGTGCACTAAAACGTCGCACTCGGGGACTTAGCTGCGATCCTGAATCGCTTAAGTATTAACTTTCTCCGAGTGCGCACTTAACGTCACACTCGGGGGCTTAGCTGCGATCCAGCATCGCCTAAGTATTAACTTTCTTCGAGTGTGCACTTAACGTCACACTCAGGGGCTTAGCTGCCATCCAGCATCGCCTAAGTGTTAACTTTCTTCGAGTGTGCACTTCACGTCACACTAGGGGTCTTAGCTGTGATCCAGCATCGCCTAAGTATTAAAATTCTCCGAGTGTGCGCTTAACGTCACACTCGGAGGCTTAGCTGTGATCCAGACTCGCCCACGTACTAACCTTCTCCGAGTGTGCACTACACGTCACACTCGGGGGCTTAGCTGCGATCCAGCATCGCCTAAGTTTTAAACTTCTCCGAGTGTGCACTTCACGTCACACTCGGGGGCTTAGCCGCGATCCAGCATCAACTGTTTGCCTTTGGCTTCACCAAGAAACGCCAAACAAAAACTCGAATCAACATTGCAATAGAAGAGCAAAAAACGGATTCCAAAATTCTCGCAAAGATAGCTAACTCGGTGCGGATCAAGCTTACCCGCACCGATTTAAAAGTGTGACAGCCAACAGAAGTGGCCAAAGTACCTTACAGATAAAACACTCGGCATACTGAGGATAAAGTTTTCTTACGCATCAGCAGGGTCAACGTCAGGACTGGAGGGCTCAACAAAGGTGTCCAAGTCAATTCCATCGGTTATGCGGGTAGCACTCTCAAGGAACGTCTCCATGAAGTCTTCGAATCGAAGCTTCTTCGTGTTGGCGACCTTCAGTGTCTTCAGTTTTTCCTCACGCACCTCCTTGCAATGTACTCAGACCAAGGACAGAGGAACATCTGCACCGCAACGCGCTGCCGATTTCTTCCACGATCGCACTCGGCTCGGAATCTCCTCCAGTCGCGCCATCAGGTTCTCCATTTCCTGCCGCGACTCGTCTTCTGGCCAAAGTTCCTTGTCAATTCGGCCAACGACCTCTCTCAGTCGACCGATGAAAGGACCCACTTTGCCTACGCGGATATGCGCCCGGAGCAGATCCCGATTGGCGTCCTCGCCGAGTGGCACGTTGTCCTGAATGGACCGCTCCACAGCCGCTGCTTCAGCTTCAGCGTCTACGCAAAAATCTGCAACACAAGGACAAGCATACAATAAACGTCGAGTGTCACGCACACAGTACAAGCACTCGGCAAAACATAAGACTTACCAGCCAGACGAGTCATCATCTGCCCAGCCCAGTCGTTGACATACTTCTCTTGAGCTATGCATCGTCTATTCAGGACGGCCATCTGATTCGTGAGAGTAGTCCTCTGTTTCCTCATTCTTTCCACTTCCTCAGTCAACACCTTGTTAGCTTCACGAGCCTCCTCCAAAGACTTCTCTCGCCCCTCCAGAGCATCCTTCATGCCGGCCATTGCGAGCATAGCCGCGTCAAGCTCACCAGCGAACTAGTTCCTCTCCGCTCTCAGAGCCTCATAGGCCGTCCCCATTTCACAAGTTTTCTGCCAACAAGAAACAAGGGACAATCAGAAAGTTCAACAGTTAACAGTCTAAGTTCTTCAGTCCCCTGCCGACGCAAGCAGTCGACAACGGTCTCGGGGACTACACCCAGTGGGTTCACTAAGAGTGACCCCACTGCCATGCACCTCAAGCAGGCCTGCCCTATTGAGATGCATGTTATCACCTACGCCTCTGAGGCCAATACTACCCACCTGAGTACAACTTACTCTCGGGGACTCTTACTGTAAGTGCACTCCGACTGCAACAACTACTCGCACTCGGTAATCCTATCTACAGACACAACCAAACTCAAGGCAAAATGTATAAAGACAACTGTCGGTGCAAGCACTCGACAGAAGTCTCGGGGACTACACCCACTGGGTTCACTCAGAGTGAACCCATTGCAAACAACAGCTGCTATTCAAGAACACCCAGTGGGTTATAGGGGAAAAGTAAATACTTACTAGACCACTTACTCGGATATCATCGCGCAGCTCCAAGCTCCGTTGGTACAAGGCCGCAATGGAGTCATAGGCCCTCTTGGCTTCTCCAGCCATCAGTTCCGCCTGCACCATAGCCCCCTTGGCCGCTCCCACCTGCTCCTCCGGAAGACGCTGGATGCTGAATTCAGCATTCGACGAACCTGGAATCGTCGGAGGTCCCTGAGGCATCCCAAGGTCCGCCCCAGTCGGCTCCTCCTCCACCAGCACTGGTTCAGTCGGTGGCGGCGCCTCTGTCGGCAGCACGTCGGCGGCGAGAGCGGCAGCGGGAGGAGCAGCCTCAAGAACAGACTCCACAGCTGGGTCGGTTCTCCCCTGGTCGCCCTCATCCAGGCAGATCGCCCCTGACAGGCCGAATGACACGAGGTCTCAGAAAAAGAAAGAAGCACCTGGCTGGGACGCGATAGTATAAAACACTCGACGTTCCTACAACGCACCTGGCTGAGATGAGACGACGTTGTCCGTGTCCATGGGGTCGTCTTCCTGACGCGCCGGAGAGGTGGCAGAAGTAGCGACCCTATTGAGTGAGATCCATTCGGCCAGTAAACATAAGTTCACTCGGATATCAGAAAGAATTGAAAGCTGAGTACACTTACGTGGAGGTGACGGGGACAGCGACCCTCATTCGCGGCAGAGCCTTCCGAGGTTTAGGCCCACTCGGCTTGGGCGCCTTAGAAGATTGGCCCGCGGGCTCAGCGGCGGCATCCCTGGTCCTCTTAGTGCTTCGAACACTCGGGACCACTGGAGCAGTAGGCGGAGCACTCGAAGACGCGGGAGGAGCTGAGGAGACAGCGGGCTCGTGTCGGCGCTTGGTCCGATGCTCCAGTTGCGGAGGTGGCGAGTCCTGCTCCTCGTCCTCTTCCTCTTCCTCGTTGTTCTCCTCCTCCGATTCTCCGCTGTCGGAGGCGTACTCGGCGCTCTCCACACTGCCCTCCTGGCTGCCTTCCTCCTCTTCCTCCTCCGGATTCCCATTCTAGACGGGGGAGAACCAGTTGGTCCACGCCTGCATAAATTTCAGTCGGAAACATTAGACATCACACGGAGATATAGACAAACGACAGGAATTAAGACAGTTCAATGCACTCGACAAGTGCCACTCACTTGATTCGGTGGAGGATGATCCGCGCTGTAAGGCTTCACTCGCCGAGCTCCTTTGGGGTTCTCGCAGGGACCCGTGATTTGGAGCACCCACGAGGTCACCCTCTCCTCAGTCACGCCCACCACGTTGGTCCGAGTGGAGTCTTCGGGCCCCGTGTAATGCCACATGGCATGGTCGCGAGCCTGCAGAGGCTGGATCCGCCGACCAAGGAAGACTTCCAGCAGGTCTATACCGGTGACCCCCCCTCCTGACGACGTCCACGAGTGCCTCAACCAAGGGCTGGATGTCGTTCTTCTTCGCCTTCTAGAGCGCGAGCTGCTTAGGTGGGGCGGGCCGATCTAGACTAAAAGGAGGCAGCCCAGTCGACGCATTCGGACAGGCAATATCCTGGCAGTAGAACCACGTCACCTGCCAGTTCCTAACCGACTCACTTAACTGGAGAGCAGGATAGCTACTCCGACTCTTCTTCTGGAATCCTAAACCCCCGCAGAGCTGGAGGAGGTGCGTCTTATCATCCGACTGGCTAAGTCGTTTGATAGTTTGGGATCGGGCGGAGAAGATGTGTTTGAACAAACCCCAATGGGGAGGGCAGCCGATGAAACACTCACATAAAACTATGAAGGCAGAAAGATGGGCAATGGCATTCGGAGGAAAATGGTGAAGTTGGGCACCGAAGTAATTCATGATACCCTTGAAGAAAGGATGCGGGGGTAAAGAAAAACCTCGATGGACGTGGCTGAGAAGAAAGACGCGCTCCCCCTCCTGGGGCGCCGGCTCGACCTCATTATCCACCGGCAGCCTCCAGGACTTATGCACGATCATTCCTTGCTCCACCAGGTGCAGCAGATCTGCCTCCGTCACCGTGGAGGGGAGGAAGTCTCCTTGGATCCACCCCGACGGCAGCGGCCGCTGCCGCCGCTGAGCAGGCACCGCCGCCTTGCCCTTCTTCTTCCTCGCCTCCATATTGCTGGTCTGACCCTTGGTCACGGAGGCGACGGCGAACCCTCGAGAGGAAGGAGAAGGAAGGGGTGTAGGAGCGCTGGAGGTGGCGAGGAAGACGGAGCAGGCGAGAGCGAAAGATTCGGCGAGCGTAACAAAGAAACCTCGCCGCCCAGATTTAAATAGGGTTCTGACTGGGTCACTGGCGGGTGGCCCCGAAATCTTATCCGCCCGACCGGCCGCGGCGATATCAATGGAGGAGTTGAAGGCGCGAGAATCGAGGCGTCAGGCGCTACTCGAGTGCGCTCGCGTCATCCCCGCTGAGCGCGCGGAACCCGAAATTTGAGATCTCGGAAAATCCGCCGCTGTCAATTGACCAGTCGCGTCAAAAGATGCCGCAGAAACACTCGGCTCCCGACAGTCTGTTTCGCAAGCACTTCCACTCGGATCGTTGGTCAGAAAAGATAAAATGGATAGAGACAAACAACGCCCAAGCCGAATCTAATCCAGTCGGATCCGAACTTCAAGCACCGCTTCGTCGTTTCAACCCCAATCCATTCGGGGACTAATGATGGGGTCATAGTCCTAGGGTAGGGTCATAGGCCTGCCATACAGGTCCTACCCAAGGACTACCCCACACAAAGGACAGGGCCCTAAGTCTGCCCGACTGAATTAAGGAGTCCCCATCGTCCAATCGGTAACAGGTCCTCAATCATCCAGTCGGAGACTAGCATTCGGAAGATACCAAGCTAACCGACTGACTACACTCGGTACATCGTAACCTCTCTGGAGGGAAACGACCCTACGTTTCCGGGTGCATTTATTAGCATTTAGAGCATACGTTACCTGTAACGTACACATTCAATCCCCATTACTCCACCCCTGTACCGGAACCGTTGTGGAAGGCAGCGCACTCTATATAAGCCGCCCTCCCCCACTGGTAGAGGGGTTAGCAAATCATTGTATTCCATATTACATTCGACAACAAGCTCCGAGAGCACTGAGACGTAGGGCTGTTACCTCCACTGCAGAGGGGCCTGAACTCATACAACCTTGCCGTAGCTAGGACTCTGCCCATCTCATTCGTACCCTACACATCTACTGTCAGGCTTATACCCACGACACTACTCAAACATCATAGAGGGAGAGAGCAAGTTACAAGCAGGTGTGCAGATGGTGGAGGAGAGGGACATGGCGGCGCTGGTGATGGTGATGATGGAGCCGTCGATGGTGAAGGTCGCGCTAGCCCGAAGGCCGGTGCATGTGGTAGAGGCGCCCCTTCTTCTTCCTCCTGCCTTGGCTCTTATATTCTATGGAGGTGGTCTTGGAGAAACAATGGAGATGGATGATGGTGGCGTGATGAATGAATGTGTTGATCACCGCGGCTAGGGTTGATGATGCCTATATGAAGGCCTCCTAGTATCTCCTCCGCTGATATGGTCTTCCACAGGCTTAAGATGAGCCTTATCTTCTGACAATCCCTTCATTATGGGCAAAGGATCCCGTAGGAGAAATTGGAGACAAAACGATGAAGAATCTCGTCTCAAGAGGCAACTTTTGGAGTTGTCTATACATCAAACAAACGCCAACTACATCGCGCGGTCGCATGAAAGTCCATCTTGTGTTCTGTCTTCCTCCGGTAAAACGACTGCCAATTCTTCATAGAAACTTGGAATTTGATGTTCTTGGGCTCGTTGGATTCGTAGGAATGGCACCGATCCATTTCTGGTCTTAGACCTTGATTTGAACAACTTTGAAAAATGACTTTTCCAACCTACGAAATGGTAAATGTGCCATCCTCGATGTCTCCGTATTGAACCTATCCTTGATTCTTTCATCGTGCTTGGTCCTAGGTTGCTCCAATACACTCATAGACACAGGAAAACAAACAAAACTAATAAAAACCAAACAAAACACTAAATGTGCAGTTCCACAATGATAACTGCAAAAACATGTAATCATGCATAAAAACACATATTTGGTTCAATGGGACGCAATATATGAAGAACATGCAATAAATGAGGTCTAAAAATGCGTAAAATATAGATTTATCAACCTGCACATGCTTAAACCTTGCTCGTCCTCAAGTAAGGTGGTTGACTACCCAAATCTCACCGTTACCAACTCTAAAGCTTACATTGAACCAAACCCCAAACATGATATCCATGTTTATCGTGCAAACATGCAAAAGTTAACTAGCAAGGGAGTAATACAAGCTATCCCCTTAGTTCCATTGCCATGGAGGTTGGGAAAGAGGAGAATATTTTTGTGGATCTCAAATTCTCATTGCCAAAGGTTTAGAAACAAGGTCAATATTATGTTGGGAACAAAGCAATGACTATCACAAACAAAACAAGTCAAGCATTAGCGAATGCTTCAAAAACACCAACCCGAGGCATAGCAGGTACAATAGAAAGATCATATGTCTACGTTATTCAAGCACTCAACTACCTATGCGGCATGGAGCGCAAGCCTATGCCTCATATTTAAGGGAAAGATAGAAAATGGCTGGGGTTTTAAGAAGTCAAAAACAAAGGAAGTGTTGCATCAACGCAGCTGAACACTAGACTATGAAGAATGCCTTATGATCGATGTTGACACATGGAGTAGTGATCGCCTAGCAACTAGGATGCACATAGAGATATGAATATGTGAAAACTCTCCTATGAACTAAGTGGTGGTGCATCCAACTTGCTTGCTCATGAAGACCTTGAGCATTTGAGGATGCTCGTCATCGAAATATACAAACAAGTTCTTCAGTGCATGTTCCGCACTAGTATGGAATATATGCATCTCATAAAACTTTCTACTTTAAAATGCATGAAGTGGTGCTACCTTGAAGCACATGTGTATACTAAAAAGGATAATGGTGTAACTCCTTCTATCTTCCTCACCTTTTACATTTTTTCTTGTTCTTTCTTTCTCCTTTCTTTCTTTTGTGGCACCTCTGTGGTGCATCTTTTATTTTGTATTTTTTCTAGAAGCAACACCTTTTACAAGGATGAACAATACAGTTTACAATTACTCACTTCAACTAAATGCTATCATAACTCAAAACTGAATACATAAGAGAAACTCTATACGATGAATGTCTCTGGTAGTGTACTAGTATGTGCAACGATCCGGCATAGCATAGACATCAAAAAAGGACAAGCCATGAAAATGCCGAGCTAGCCATACTATGATCATGCAAGGAAAATGAGAACATGTATGTAATCATGTAGTGTGATATGATGGTAGTGCATAGCGATATGCTCGGAATGGCTATGAAAATGCCATGTAGGTAGGTATGGTGCCTGTTTTGTGGAGATAACATGTTTTATGTGTAGGAGAACAATAGAAAGTACTCCCACGGGTTTGGATGTACCTGCGAAGTATGAACCAAGTCTCATTGTGAGAGTGGACAATGCAGGGTACCGTAGAAGCTAGCAATAAAAGTTCAACGGAAGTGCAAAGGCTTCGAACTTGCTTTAGTCATAAAGAACTCAAACACTACACACGAGTATCTCGGTGTCATGTTGCATAAGACTCAAAAGCTAAGTACCCCAAGGGGATAGTTTGACGGGGATAGACCCGTTACGCGTTCCGGATCAACCAAATATGTTGGGTTCATCAAGAAAAATCCTCTACAATCATTGAATCGCTAATCAAGCCACCGCTAGAGTCCCCAACTTATGTAATCAGGTGAAAGAAAGGCAACATTTTGAAGGTCTCCTTAATTGGGTTTTTTGATAAAAGAACATGGCAATCTTTTTCAGAAGATAACAAGATCTGCGCAAGGTAAGTTAAAGAAAGGCAAAGCAAGCATGTCAAAATAGCAGGACACACAATTGCACGAAAACCCTACGATAAAGAGTATTGCACAAGGCACTACACATGCAAAAGTAACCTTCCCACAGTTACAAATACTAAACTAGAATAGAGCTTGAGAAGTGGTTATCTCCCCTAGACTTAGTTAAGCAAAGGTTTAGACACTGTTACCGTTGAGGTGTATATGGCCTATCTTCTAATAGACGTAGACCTTGCTTCATGTGATCTCCGTGTTAGGGTCCGGTGGTTGCCCTCCCATAGAACCTGCTCAAAACGAAACAAAAAAGAAACAAAGTATTTTTTTTCTGTGTTTTGTGATTTTTCATTTTTTATAGCACAAAGGGTTAGCAACACAGGCGATAAACATATGCCTCACAAGATCGGTTCTCTACCCTTACGAAGATGAACTATTTCTAAGAGAACCGGAAGCTCCTAGCTTTGGAATGAAGTGCGTGAGAGACAAAATACAAATACGAGTAAATACAAGTGTGCTGGTCCTAAGTGCCTAATTAAAAAGGAAGATACTCACTTAAGGTGGGCAACTTTTATTTGAGCGAGGTTCGTACTGGAAAAATATTACCGGGCACTTGTCGTTGAGGTTCATAATGAGGAAGCAACCAAGTGGCTTGTGTGGGTCTTTTATACGGTTGACAACACACCATACATGTCACCACATGAGGTCCAAACCCTTGCGAAAACAACAAATGAAATAAAATCATCGGTTCTGTATACGAACGTACCCAACTGGTAAAAAGAAATGAAAGAAAACATAGTTGCTACGGATGTTGGCTACATAGTTTCAGAGGTAATTACATTTATTAGGAAGCAGATAATCGTTTGAAAATACCTCGGCGACTTCAGATGTCGAAAATAAATCAACATGCGAGCGCGCATACGACCAGGAGCGGTCGTATTTTTGGCCTCAAGCCGGCGTTTTGGTCTGATGATGTATGTCCATCTTGCATCATGACTTCAGTTTATGATGCAATCCTTATTTTCTTTTCTCTCTTATATTTCAGTTTTACAAGGATTATACAAAACTGGAAATCACCGGAAAACTGAATTTTGGACCTGAAAGGCTATGAAAAAGAGTAAAAAAATTCTGAACTCCAAATTACCGGAAACTTGACGGAGAATTTTTGTGAAATATACAATGAATATTGGAGTAAAGAACCACATGAGTGGGCCCACCAATCGCCCATAAAGCAATATGGCACTCCCTCATACCTTGTGGGTCTCATAGGCGGCCTTCGGTGCCCATCTTCTGCTATATGAAGGGTTTTGATCTAGAAAAAAATCAGAAAAATACTTTCGGAATGAAGCGCCGTCGTCTCGAGGCGGAAACCTGGCAGGAGCACTTTTGCTCTCATGCAGAGCGATTCTGTCAAGGAAACTTCCCTTCCGGAGGAAAATCGAAGCCATCGTCATCACCAGCGCTTCCTCCTTCGTGGGAGGACAACTCTTCACGAACACCATCTCATCTCAAACCCTAGTTCATCTCTTGTATTCAATCTTTGTCTCAAAACCTCAAATTATTATCTGTGGGTTGCTAGTAGGGTTGATTACAACTTGTAGTTGATGCTAGTTGATTTACTTTATGGAAGATAATATGTTCAGATTATTAATCATATTAATTATGCCTCTGATCTTAAACATGATGATAATTTATGAGTAGTTACTTTTGTTTTCGGAGACACGGGAGGGCAAAATTGACAAATTTGATCCAGAATCCAAAGGATTTCACGAACTGAACTATTTTTGAAATTTTTTCACCCAGCTGACCCTTTTGTGTGGCGCCCGACAGTCAGGCGCCACACTACACTGTGTGACGTCTGTGTCTTAGGCGTCACACAGTGTAGTGTGGCGCCTATGCCTTAGACGTCACACTAGGTCTCAGGCGTCACACAACATAGTGTCGGGCGTCACACAATATAGTGTGGCGCCTAAGACAAAGGCCCCACACAAAAGGGTCAGTTGTGTGATTTTTTTTCAAACGTAGTTCAGTTTGTGAAATCTTTTGGCTCCTGGATCAAATTTGTCAATTTAGACACACGGGAGAAATCTCGCTAGTCATAGGTAATCATATGAAGTCGGAGAGCAGATAGAGAACATTAGCGTACCTATAGGGTGTGTCGGGTGTGCCATCACATACCAAGAATTTTAGGAAGTATTTTACTATATAATACTCCTTCCGTCTTAAAATAAGTGTCTTAAGCTTAGTACAACTTTGTACTAGACCTAGTGTAAAGTTGAGACAGTTATTTTGCAACGGAGGGAGTAGTTAGCTCATTTTTTCATATAATAATTAACTCATATACCTCATTTTGCCTAAAAAAGGAATATACCTTTTTTATGTGTACACCCTTTATTTTATTACTGGACCCGCCACTTATAGAGAGTAGATGCTAACAGGTAACTTAAAGCCCAAAAGGTCCAAATGCAGATATATGCGAATAAAATCCTCACACCTGGATTGGAATATACATCTCTTAAAGTGCCATAGAAGAGAGACATCCACCCATGGGGGAATGAGGATTAAGGAGCCAAGGAAAATATCTAGGCTGGAATATGAACTGAATGAGCCACCATTGTTTTCCTTCATTGATTGTTCTACTCAAAATGGCCTCCCCTTTCATCCGGCAAAAGCCACAGAACCGCTG
Source organism: Hordeum vulgare subsp. vulgare (assembly GCF_904849725.1). NCBI lineage: Eukaryota > Viridiplantae > Streptophyta > Magnoliopsida > Poales > Poaceae > Hordeum > Hordeum vulgare. The sequence continues at coordinate 660,514,802 of NC_058519.1, read as the reverse complement.
GTGACCAACCTTTTCTTTCCATTGAAGGGCTCAGCTGCAACTCCCAGCAGCATGGGGCAATGAACCCTTAACAGCGATGGAGGTGACTGCCGAGGTGGCGAGCGAGGCGACTAGCGAGGGGACCGTTGAGGATACCGACGGCCATGCGCTCGGCGGGGCTCTTCGAGATACGATCGGAGTGGCCCGTCGTGACGGCGGGGCACCTCGCGATGAGATCGGCGGATCGCCCTCTCGTGACCTTGGTTCTGATCCCAATGAGATCCAGGAGATTCAACATTGGGGTTCTGCTTCCATCGGTGGTTTTTCTGCAGGCGGGCATCGACGATGGGAGGTTAGATTCAGGCTGTCGTCCGCTGGCACGAGGGGCGATCGGGATGGATCTCTTGTTCTACACCTAGCGTCGGGGTGGTTGACCATTAGGGATGCGGAGGGCGACATTCTAGCAGGGCGGTATCTTCTTGCTGATGAAGTGCCTAGGGTCGGGCATTCGATTGAGATCGATGGATTTCGAGTGTTCATTCTAGAACTTTCTGATCCGAGGAATTCGAGCAGTGATAAGGTACATGATCGTTCGAACCCTTCACGTTTCGGTGGGAGGTTTTGGGTTCTTGCAGAGCAGGATGAGGAATCAGACTGCGATCTTGGCGACGAACCGGTGGCAATGCATTCTCCGGTAGTGCCGTCTCCGATCACCCCTGCACCGTCGATGCGGGTGTTGATGGAGTGCAAGTTGCAGCGCGATGTTCTCCTGCCGAGGAAGAAGAAGGAGGCATCCCGACTGAAGCCTTGGATTGGGCCGCTACCTAAGGTATGCCGACATCCCATCTCTTTGTCAGATTTTTTCAAACCTAGTTGTTGGCCCGAGGGTTCTATGAACAAGCATAAGAACAAGCCGAAGTCACCGGTTCGTCGAGCGTGAGAGACGGCAGTCGAGGCGTGATCACAGGGCCAGTTTCTTGAGTGCCTTTTTGTCAGCTGATGGGCCTGGTATGGCTGCCTCTTCGACGGGCTACACACAGGCTGGGTATTTGGCCCAGTCTGGGGTGATTCGGCCTGACGGAGGGTTGCCTTCTTGCCAGGAGGAGTCCTGCCAGGGCGCATCTATCTCATTTCCCTAGGGTTGCTTGGGCTAGCTTTCCAGGGTTGGGACAAGGGCGAGCGCCTTGTCTTCCTGCTTTTCGATAGGCAGGCATGTCTGGGAGAGGAGCGCCCTAGGCGAGACCTTCATCGACCCAGGATGCAGCGTCTGCGAATCAGAGGATGCTCTTGGGGACTGGCAAAGCGAATGGACAGGGCTCCCGGCCTCCTGCTCAGGCTGCTGCCAAGCCGGCAGCACCTCCTGCGGCGGCGGGAGTGAAGGCTAGGGAAGACGTTAATCGCATGCAGCCGTGAGGGCGATGGGGAGATGATGGGGTGAACGCATATGGTGATGGACAACACCGAGGTTCATCTTCGTTTGGAGGTGCTCGTGGTTATGCTTGGCAGGCCAATGCCGGCAATGGTCAGGGTTTCTCGGGGCCTCCCGGGAAGTTTATGCCAGGGCCGGCTGGCCCTAAGAGAGGTGGTTACCGGCAGAAGTGGGGAGGCCGCGGGGGTGGCAGGAACCCGCGACCTCCGGTACAGTCGGAGTCAGATAGCGGGGTCATTGGCGCGCAAGGGCAGGTGGAGCCCGATGTGCCAACCATCTCTCTCCCTCTGTCGAAGGGTAAAGCTGATGGTGTTGTTGCCGTGAACAAAGGTAACACAATTACCAAGCTGGAGGGGAGGTGATCGACCAACTAAGTGGGCGCGAAAGAAGGAAAAATGACATGTTATCGTTGTGCAGAGAACGGTCATTTTGTGTCCGAATGCTCGGCAGATCTTTGTGAGTTCTGTCTCAAGCCCGTTCATGGATCTTCTTCGTGTCCTCTTATTACGGGTACGATGCCCGTTATGGCCATCTATGGGGTGTGTTCCGAGGAGCTAATGTTTTTTGAGTCTCCAGCATTGACGACAATGGTGCATGTGCCAGATGTGTCTTTTATTGGTAAGGTCACTTTTGCTAGTGGGAAGATGACGGTTGACCAGGTGGTGCAACAACTTTGAGATCTTGTGTCATCAACTTTTCGTCGGAAGCCTATTGCGATTTTTGAGAATGTGTTCAAGGTGGAGTTTCCTTCCAAAGATGATTTAGCACGGCTGCTCAAGTTTGGCATGTGTAGAGTGCCTAGCACGTGCTGTATCCTGGAGTTCGATGTGTGGAAGGGAGTTGAGCCTCAGGGGGTTCCTCTTGATCAGATTTGGGTTCGATTTTCTGGAGCTCCGTCTAAGGCGGTAAATGATTTCTTGGTTGCTTGGAGTTTCGGGTCCCTAATTGGTAAAACTGAGAAGGTTGACATGGCGTTCACGCATGCTAACGGAGCTGCACGGGTGTTTGTTAGCGTCATTGATAGTGGGTTGATCCCGGATGAAGTGCTCTGGACTTTTGAGGGTAGGAGATATACTCTTCGTCTTGAGATCGAGAGTCCACCGATGTTCGACGATGGCATGGTGGATCCCGATGTAGACATGCCAGATAGGGATGGCGAGTCGGGTGCTAAGGATGCGGACAAGGGAAAGCCTTCCCCCAAATCGATTGCAGCTCCAGGTTCTGCTGCATTAGAGCCGAAGTCGGATAAGGGTGGTTCGGCCTCTAGCGGTGCAGCGTCGGCTTCAGGGGCGCAACTGCGCTTTGGTTCGATCGAACCGGCCTCGGCGCCGGCCAGGCTTGCTGCTCGATCTCAGCTGACGGACCAGGTTGGTCACCGGAGGCAGGTGAAATTTTCTATCCCTGGGAAACAACCAGCTAGTGCCTCGTTGCAGCCTTCTTCGCCGGCTGAGGGACTACCAGCAATCTCGTTGGATTGCTACCTTCATAAGGTAAGGGATGAGGAGGCTAGGACACCAATGCTTTTGCCAAGCTTGGGGACTGTGGAGGGGGACATAGTGGTCCCTCCATAGGGTCCGGTGGCTGAGATGCTTGCTGCTGTTCTTCCAGAGGTTCCGATGGCGGAGGTGCTTGCTACTGGGGAAGGTAACTCAGAGGCGCTCTCGTTCTCTGAGGATGTTGTCGTACAGTTTGGCGGTATACCAGATCATGTGACTCTGATAGGAGGACCAGTCAGCGGATTCAAGAGCAGCCAGACGCAGATGACCTGCAGTTGGGTCGTGCGATGCGAGCTGCAAAATTGAGGGAAGCGGAATCATCAACAGGTATGTCTGTTAACTTAGATCATTCTATTCTGCATTTTTTCCCTCATGAGATTATTGATAAGTCCACTGCTATCGGGGTATCTCTCGGCAATTCAAATGCTGAAGTTCCAAAATCAATTAATGATCTACTAGATATAGAGGTAGATAGGGCACTTGATATTGTTCGGAATTTGGCTGCTGTTAAACCGATGAAAGATGCTGAGATTAATGACCTAGGCGGGGCTGAATTCTCTATGTGAGAATCTGCTTCCCATAGATGAGCATAAGGTGGGAGAGGAATCTTATCTCAATTTTAGTTTAGATTCCGAGCTTGCACGTCAAACCGAGTCACATATTCCTGGTTATATGGACCAGGGACACGGGGAGAAAACGAAACGTGCGTGGAAACGAAAAGTCTATCCGGTTTCTGCAGTCCGCAGGAGTGCTCGTTTTAAGACTTCTAAGAAATTCTATGACGAAAGATGAGAGGAATATTTTGGAATAGCAGAGGTCTGCGTGACTTGGCTAAAACCAGATTTCTTGCTGACGCCACGTTGGAGCATCAGCTGGACTTTATTGCCATTATGGAGACAGGGCGAGATAAGTTCACATCTCAGTTCTTAAGTTCTTTATCGGCGGGGGTCGATTTCGATTGGCATTGTCTCCCTCCAAGAGGAAGATCCGGGGGGATCTTACTTGGAGTCATATGTGACACACTTCAGGTTAGGGAAGTCGTGTTTGGTGATTTTGCGGTTAAATTTAGAATTACATCCAAAAGGTATGGTTTTCGGTGGGCTCTTGTAGCGGTTTACGGGGCTGCTCAAACAAAACTTAAATCTGAATTCCTGGCGGATTTAGTTCGAATCTACGATGAGAAATTGCCACTTTTGATAGGGGGTGATTTCAATATTATTAGGTGGGCTCATGAAAAGAACAATGACAATTTCGATGGTAGATGGTCATTTTTGTTCAATACTATTATTGAGAGCCTTGACCTGAGGGAGATCGAACTCTCGGGCTGGAATTTCACATGGGCGAACTCCTTACATAATCAAACTTTTGAAAAGTTGGATAGAGTTCTTACTAGTACTGATTGGGAACAGAATTTCCCTCTGGTTACCGTGCGTGCACTTCAAAGGGCGATCTCGGATCACACACCTCTTCTGTTGGATACGGGGGATGCAACGCACACGGGTAATAGAGACGGTTTCTCCTTCGAGTTCAGCTGGTTTTTAAGGGAGGGCTTCATGGAGATGATTGCCAGGGAATGGAATAGGAACTTGGGTGGATCATCCAATGTGGAACGCTGGCAAAATAAAATCAGACATCTTAGACAATACCTTCGTCGTTGGGCTAAGAATGTCTCGGGGACCTATAAAGATGAGCGGGAGAGGCTCATTAAATTTATAGATGAGCTTGATCGATAGGCTGAGTCCTTTCTGCTAGATGATAACGACCGACGTCTGAGGTTTGAGGCCGAACAAAGACTTCGTGCACTCCTTAGAGAGGAGGAAATGAAGTGGGCGGATAGAGCGAAAGTTAGGGCGATCGTTCTCGGGGATAATAACACTAAGTTTTTTCACTTAGTAGCAAATGGTAAACATAGGAAGAAAAGGATCTTGTAGCTTGAGCAGGATGGGGGTACAATTGTAGGTCATGAGAACTTAAAATTGTATATCTCAAACTATTATAAACAACTTTTCGGTGCTCCTCATGATAGTTTTGTGACTACGGATGAGCACCAGGTGGCAGATATACCTCAAGTCGGAGAGGCCGATAATGAGTCTTTGTCTGCTCCTTTTATGGAGAAAGGTGTGCTAGACGCGATTGGAGGAATGAACAGTGGCAAAGCCCCTGGTCCTGATGGGTTTCCGGCGGAGTTTTACAAAAAATGTTGGCATATCATCAAAGCGGGTCTTATGGCAATGTTTGATGATCTGTTTGCCGGTAACTTACAGGTCTTCCATCTGAATTTCGGTAACATAACGTTGATACCAAAGAAGGAAGGGGCGACCCGCATTGAGCAGTTTCGCCCCATCTGTTTGCTTAATGTTAGTTTCAAAATTTTCACAAAGGTGGGAACGGATAGACTAACTAAGATGGCACATTCAGTAGTGCAATCTTCGCAAACCGCATTCATGCCCGGTCGTAATATTCTTGAAGGGGTAGTGGTTCTACATGAGACTTTGCATGAAATTCACTCGAAGAAACTTAACGGGGTGATCTTCAAAGTGGATTTCGAAAAGGCTTATGATAAAGTGAAATGGTCCTTTTTGCAACAAACCTTGCGGATGAAGGGGTTCGATGAGCTTTGGCGAAAGCATGTAGACTCCTTTATTAGAAGAGGGAGTGTCGGGATTAAGGTCAATGATGACATTGGTTACTTTTTCCAGACACTAAAGGGGCTCAGACAAGGGGATCCGATGTCCCCTATTCTTTTCAATATTGTTGCGGATATGTTGGCTCTTATGATTAAGAGAGCCAACGAAAAGGATCTTGTAGGTGGACTAGTCCCACATCTGGTAGATGGGGGTGTTTCTATCTTACAATATGCCGATGATACTATTCTCTTCATGGAGCATGATCTAGTGAAAGCTAGAAATTTAAAGCTCATCCTTTGCCTTTTTGAGCAGCTATCTGGGCTGAAGATCAATTTCAATAAAAGTGAGTTGTTTTGTTTTGGAGAAGCCAAAAACCAACAACACATTTATAATCAGTAGTTTGGGTGTGTAGCTGGGGATTTACCTTTTACGTACTTAGGAATTGCCATCCATCATAGTAAACTCTCCAATAAAGAGTGGAAATGCATAGAGTAGCGGTTTGAAAAGAAACTTAGTAGTTGGAAAGGTAAGCTACTTTCTTACGGAGGTAGGATAGTGCTTGTCAATTCAGTATTAACAAGTATGCCTGTGTTTCTCCTATCTTTTTTTGAGGTACCTCTGGGGGTGCGAGAAAGATTGGATTTCTACCGGTCTCGATTTTTCTGGCAAAGTGATGAGGTTACAACTAAGTATAGGCTGGCTAAGTGGGATATTATCTGTCGACCTAAAGAACAAGGAGGTTTAGGAATCAAAAATTTAGAGACTAAAAATAGATGTCTTCTCAGCAAGTGGCTGTTTCAATTATTTATGGAATTCGAAGGGATGTGGGTACAAATTCTGACGAACAAGTACCTTCATTCCAAATCTTTATCTCAGGTTACGGCTAGACCACTAGATTCGCCGTTCTGGAAAGGTCTGATGCGGGTAAAAAACTCTTTCTTCAACAGAACGAGGGTTATCATTGGGAATGGTGAATCTACTAGATTCTGGGAAGATTCCTGGCTAGGAGATTTGCCTCTAGCTCTTCAATACCCGCGGCTGTACCATATTGCCCAAGGCCGACAAGTGTCCTTTGCGGCAGTATTTCGTGAGGTACCCCTAAATATTCAATTCCGTAGATCTTTAATTGGTGATAGATGGGCTTCCTAGTTGCATCTGGTTAGAAGGTTAATGGAGGTTAATCTTTCTGACAGGACTGATCGAATTTCTTGGAGTTTAACATCGAATGGGATGTTTACGGTTAAATCAATGTATTTTGATCTCATTGATTTTGTACCTATTCCAAAAGCACAACATATCTGGAAGATCAGAGTTCCTCTTAGAATTAAAGTTTTATTGTGGTTTGTCCACAAGGGAGTTATTTTAACAAAGGATAATCTGGTCAAGCGGAATTGGAAGGGTAGTCCCAGATGCAGCTTTTGTCCGAGGGTAGAGAGTATTTAGCACCTCTTTCTTGACTGTCCTATGGCTAAACTTGTTTGGCGCTCGATTCACATTACTTTTAACATCCCTCCTCCTGTTAATTTGAACTCATTATTTGGAACGTGGTTACAGGGAGTTGATGTTCAATCGGCCAAATCTATTCGTGTCGGAGCATGTGCTATTTTGTGGGCTTTATGGAACAACATAAATGATTTGGTTTTTAACAGACTGCGTGATATTCACTTTCTGCAGGTTATCTTCAGAACTACCGCACTGATCCGCACATGGTCGTTACTAACTCCTGTGGCAGCCAGGGAGCATATGGTTACTGGGTGTGTCCGTTGGGAGATGGTAGCACAGGGTATCTTCAACCGGTTTGGATGGCGTCATATTAATAGGATAGGTGTTTAGGCATCTAGATCTTTTAGTCACCTCCGGCTTGGGCGCCATGTTCGCCTTGTATCTTTTATTTTAGCACTTTGTTGCTTTCGTCGTATCTGTACTATGTGGAGATTTGATTTGGTTTAATATATGGTTGCATGCATCTCTTGATGCAGAGGCCGGGGCTAGACCTCCTTTTCAAAAAAAATAAAAATGAACTGAATAGAAATTCAAATTCAAAGCTGGCAATGGAAAAAGATGTAGTGGAGACTGTTGGCCTGAAAAATCAAAGATCTAATTTGCAGGGGTAATTCGGGCACGTTAGAGAAAGTTGGCACCTGGGGCAACACAAGAACTGTACTATTTTAAGCAGGGAACTAAGCAGAGATGACCGTCCCTACTACTCCCTTCCTCCCATAATTTAAGAACAAGTTGACACAACAGCTAGCTGCAGGCCCGATTAGCCAATCTGTGACCAGCTTAATTAGCACCACATGAAAGAAAGCAAGAGACAAATCCAGAGTGTTTTATACTAATAGGATTGGATCTCGATCGGGCAGCATGGAAATCAGAGGATGGTGCCACACATAGTACATGCGTGCCCATCATGCTGGCTACTTTAAGTTTCCTTTAACCAAGCGAAAGTGCCGGCCTAAGTCTAGCTAAGCCTGGCTAACTGGCTGCCCATGTGGCTCATCGATTGACTAGCTTTTCTGTACGATGTGATCGATGAGCACATGATGATCAGACAGATGGGCTAGGTTAATCAGGTCACCGTAGTTATCTTCGGTTTGCCTAGCAGTCCAAGATTAATTAAGCGTGGATCCATGTGCCAAAAACCCAAGGATCCTGATAAATGTCACACTTGTGACACGAGTACATGGCAGGTCTGAACGGTTTTTTATGACAAGTTTAGTGACGCGAGGATGTGAGCTTTAGTTGCCAAATATGGCGTCTTTGTTTTCAGATGGTAAGTTCTTTTTTATAATTTTAGTTATAAAAAGCATCGGGACTAGGATGTTGTGCGACATGTGTGGCATTTATCATTTGAAAAATACAACCGTTTTTTAATCTAACATCCAAGCCCTCGCTTTATATGGTTTTATCTTGACTCATGACTATAGCAGCTTTGGTTAGTTAATCGTAGGTGACTTGTTGTGGTTACTTTGACATTACATCACAACATCACAGATTAACCACCGAGCGGTTCAAAAGTACTATACTTAGTCAACAGTGCCATGAACTTTCAAGTAAACACAGTAGTAGCAAACCAACCTGTAATTAGATGGTTAGAGGGATAATGGTATCTTCAGCCCATCAGGGTTCAAGTCTTGTTACTTGCATTATTTTAGGATTTCGGACGATACGCCCTCAGAGGAGGAGACTTTTTTCATCGATGACGAGGCGTCTACAGTGACTTTGTAAATCTCAAGATGATATGCCGGCTCAGTTTTCAAAGATGCTCATAAAGATAAGGTGTGAGTATATGAGCGCCAATCTTTTGGTGGCTTAAAAAAAATCTGCCCCTTCCCAATTTTGAAGTTACGAAAGGGGGTGACTTATTTTTTACGGTATTGCTAAATAACAGTTAACTAAGAATGCCATTTTATCTTTGCTAAAGATTCATGCTAGAATGGGCATGATTCGCTCTTTCTTTTCTTTGTGTTTGAAGCTTTCACAGTGGTCCTCGCAGCATGTTATCCAACCGCTTGCAGCACATTTTCCCATCGGTTAGAGGTCCGTTATTGCCGGTTGTCTTACCGGTCGCATGGTCCGCCCTCATCGCGGCAGCATGTCATCCCACCAGTCACAACATTTGTCATTGCTGTTTGCAGCATGTAGTCCCATCTGTCGCAGCCAGGGACGGAGCTAGCTCCCGGCGACCCCGGGCAGCTGGCCGGGCTGCTCCGGCCATTATGCATTAAATAACACAAAGATATCGTGGATTAGTATTGCTAATCAATGGGGCAAAAGCTGAGCAATGAGAACATACTACATAGGATTTGCCCCGCCTCCTTGCGTAGGCTAGCTCTGCCACTGGTCGCAGCGTCCATCGTTATACTTCCTCCGTTTCTAAATATAAGTCTTTCTAGGAGTTTCACTAATGGACTACATATGGATGTATATAGACATACTTTAAAGTATAAATTTATTTATTTTACTTCGTATGTAGACATCTAGTGAAATATCTTAAAAGATTTATATTTAGATACGGAGGGAGTATATCGTTGTTGCTCCTACTACTAATCAATCAGAGTAGTATAGTACCTTGCACCGCTTGGAATCAAGCCGAAGGGGACCCGATCTGAGCTGACCACTCTGTCTCGATCGGTAGCAGCCTCATGCATCTACACCACAAGTGTACAGTGCACTATTCTCTTCTTTCTTTGCCGTCCCATGTATATCTTCTACTCCCTCCGTTACTAAATATAAGTCTTTAAAGAGGTTTCATTAATGAACTACATACGAATGTATAAACATACTTTAGAGTATAGATCCACTCATTTTGTTCCGTATGTAGACTCTAAGTGAAATATCTTAAAAGACTTATATTTAGGAACGGAGGGAGTACATGTACAGTAGGAAAAAGGAAACTTTTTTAAGAGATAATAATTAGTAGTACTAGAAAATTTTGTTGGAGAAAGCTCCCCTTTCCTCTTTGAATGAATTAATGAGTATATATAGTACAATTAATGGTGGTGTTGCTTTTGGGATGAACTGTTGCTTAGGCTAAAGGGCACTGGTGATGACAGAGCACCAATGCCAACAGGTACCTGAAAGCTCAAAAGGTCCAAAAGCAGATAGATGCGAATAAAATCCTTACATCTGGATATATATTATTGGAATATGCATCATCATCATCACTAACTAAAAGCAGAGAAGAAAGAGAGAGCGTCCGTCCGTCCAGGAAGAAAGGAAGGAAGGAAGATGATCGACTGATCAAGACCGGCCAAAGAAGCCGTCCCAAATCCGAAACCAACCAAGGAAAATATCTAGGCTGGAAGGTGATTTGAATACAAATTCAGAATCGGCAGTGGAAAAGAAAAAAGATCTAGTGGAGGCGGTGGCTGTAGAAAAATCAGCCATTACCTTGTTTGCCAATTCAAACTTCAAAGCCGTCCAGCAGATGATGGATGCAGCACGGTAATTACAAACATTTTATTCATTGTACTTGTGCCGTGATGACAGGGACGGCGCCCCTAACCTCGTTGTTAAACCCGTCAGTCAGGCTGGATATTTTTGGCCTCGTCAGATCCGATGCAGCTACCAGCTACGTGTAGCTCCATAACAAGGCTAACTGTAGTAGTAAACTATCAAAACTGTCAGTGGTGAAAAGGACCGAGCTGCCTTAATTAACGTGTATGTGATGAGATCCTGACCATCACGGCATGAACGGATGAAGACAATCAAGCTCCTGCGACCAAGATGCATGGTACAGGAACCAAGATGCCGACGGTGGAGTGGACGATGGACTCGGACAGCTCTTCCTGGCTACGGTACCTACCCAGTGGAACATCATCTAAGAGCATTTACACTCGGACATCTCAAACTCATCTTAAACGCACAACAAAATAAACCGGTCATCCAAACGTCTCAAAGCGGTTTGTCCGTCACCCCTTATGTCCAATTCAAATATAGGTGAAGCAATCCATGCGCAGTAGCCACAGGTCGCCGGCGGAGCCTCACGAGGATGAACGGCTTCTCGCTTGGGTTAGACGCTCGTCGGCTATGGAGAGAGAACGCCAAGGTGCTCCGGCTTGCCAATCGAGCAGTCGGAGCGCGAGGCAGCAAAGGCGGTTTGGGTGGCCAAGCTCAAGCGACAGCAGGACAGGGCCATCCGACGAATGAAGGGGTTCATCGTCCTTTTTGACTCCTCGTCCGACGACTCCGACGATCCACTACCTACTGCGGATACCTACAACTGTGTCGATGACCGAAAGGGCAAAGGTCCGACGAGGAAGTGAGGAAGACTCTCGTCTCCATCTTTAGTTTTATTTTTTTAGTAATGTAGTTTAAACTTGTACGCCATCTATTTACATTATGTGAACTTTGTAAACTTTTTGGTGGAATGTGCATTTATATGTCCGATTCTATATCTAATTTATGATCTATATAGTTTTATTCACGTGGCATTTTTTAGTATGGATAAGGTATGTTTTTTGCACACTTACTAGTCAATGCTTGTGGACGTATTCACACGCATCCGCAGATGTTTGAGGACCGGATTTGATGATCATGGATGTAGATGTTAGAAGGTGAGCTGAGCTAGCTAGCCAATCAATTTGTCCATCCAGCAGGTGCTGTGTGCAGCTTGCATGGTTGCACTTGTTTCACATGGGATCTTTCCCTTCTTTTCACCTGGACCCAGCATGCATCGATCTTTATTTGGGATCATGAGTGGTTTGATTTGCACATCAAGCCCAAAAACAGAAAAAGAAACAAATGCCAACGACGTTAGCTCGATAAAGAGCGGATGATCAGCCACCACTGCGCCTTCCGAAGACAAACCACCACAGCCCAAGGCTCCGATCTGCCGTGTGCCAAGCAGCACCTCCAAGAAGGCATGCGACATCGACGACGCTGCTGCCCGGACAAGTCCTAGGGTTTCCCCCGGCATGTGGAAGGAGGTAGGGATGGCTAGCACCGACACCCTCCACGAAGTAATGGTGGCATCAGCCGGTGTCACCGCATCGGAGCCGGCCGAACCGGGAAGGATTTCCCGCGCACTCCACACCCCACCGTCTAACCGGAGCCGACCAGCCAAACCTCACACGCTAGCACGGTTGCGCCACCATCCATGCAGTCTCATTGCGAACACCAACACGAGGCCAAGGAGACCAGAGAGTTGTGCCAAATGATGGAGCAGCAGCACCGGAACCGAACGGGAGGAGATCCACCTCCATCGCCGACGTGCGGGAGGCCTGCGCCTCCGGCACCGCCGCGGTCACCGACCGGACACAGCAGCAGGGCATACCAGGCCACCCCTGGTTTAGCCGGGCCTGAAACGGGCCCGCTAAGCCCTGTCGGCCATGCTACAGCGGGCTGCCAGCGGCGCCGCCAGCACCCAGCCGCTCGTCGCTGCTCTCCCGTCTCCCGGAAGTTTCGCCTCAGGCCCGCCCAGGCCCAGATGCCCCCCGCAGGGCCCAGATCTGGGCCGGGAGGCTGTCGCCAGATCTCGCCGCAGCGTGACCCTGCCGGTAACAACGACGCCGCCGCCCAGCCATCCGCCCACGTTGCGCTAGGGAGCCAGGCCGCCACCTAGAACGCCGCCGCCTAGGAGCACCTCCTCGTGCAGCTCCGCCCTGCATCGGAGAGCCACCGGGAGGGGAAGGGCAGGAGGCCGCCACCACCAGGGAACCTGGGGCTAGGCCGGCCGCGGATGCTAGCGACGGCGATGGAGAGGAGAGGGAGAGGACGGGGCTGGAGGAAGGGGGAGGTTGGCCGCGGCCGGTCGCCCGCGGGGGCGACGCGGTCGTTTCTTGAGTAGTGTCAATTTGGGCAGACCTACCACAAATACTCTGATTTGTAGGTGTAATTTAGGTAGCTTAAGCGTTAAGAGAAACATAGGACCAGCTGGAGCATCGACAACTAAACTAGTTTAACCAGAAAACTAAGCTGACTTAACACTGCTTAACACAGCTGCTAGTTGCTAGCCTCGTTAGCCAATCTGTGGCCGGCTTAATTAGCACCACATGAAAACGAAGGAAGAGACAAATCGAAATGTATATTTTACACTGTGATGATTGGATCTCGATCGACCAGCATGGGCATCAGGGCTTGATGCACACATACATGCTGGCTACTTTTAGTTTCCTTTCGCTCACGGTCGTCACCACCGTGCCGGCCAGAGCTCCACATCCCGTCCCACATCATGGCAAATCAATGGGCAGGGCGGCAGCGAGAAATTGCACCGAGGGATTGGAGGAACACGGTGGCAGGAAGATAGGGTTTTGACCCGTATTGCGGTCGCGGATCCGGATATATACTACAGGGGGGTGGGGGTTCCAGGCCACTGTAAATTTTTTACCGAGTGGGCTGACTGTATGGGGTCTGGTCTGGACTAAATGCATATAGTCATCGAAATTATACACACTGCATGATTTTAAGGGATCTATTAGAAATGCTCTAAGCTAGCTAGCTTAGCTAGCCAATCAATTTATCCATACACCAGGCGCTGGCTGCACCTTGCACGGTTGCACTTGGTTCCTCCAAACAGAATCCACAGGGATCTTTCCCTTCTTTTCAACTGGACCCAGTCTGCATCGATCTGCACATGGGATCAATGAGTGGTTTGATTTGAACTTGAGCAGACTAATCACCAAGGGTTTGATTTGTAGGGATAGTTTGGATAGCTTGAAAGAAAGATGGGATCAGGACCACCGGCAACTATACTAGTTTAACCAGGGAACTAAGCAGAGGTAACACTACTTAACACAAATACTAGTTGCAGGCCTCATTAGCCAATCCTTGGCCAGCTTAATTAGCACCACATGAAACCAAGGAAGAGACAAATCCTGAGCGTATATTTTAAACTATAAGAGCATCTATAGCCGGGTGCCTCATACGCCCACGAGCACGGTCATTCAGTGATCGGACAGGAAAAAGAGGAAAAAAATGATCCAACCGGACCCTTCATATCATTCTATACGCCCGGGCTGTCCGCAAACCCTCATATCCATCTCAAATATGGGGAGGATATGAGGGCTCCTGGACGCGACCGGGCATGCCCGGTCAGTCCGCCACATAAGATGCGACCCCACTTCGGACCAACTTTTTACTTTTCTTTATTCATTTTTTTTTCTTTCTCTCTCTTCCTCTCCACCAATCATGTGCAAGTGACCGGACATATGAGTAAGAAAATGAAAAGTGTGATTGCGCGGACGAAAAATAGGGGGACATACCCGGTCACTGACCGGGCGCGTCTGCGGGCATTTAGGGGATCATATTTGTAATGTTCGGTTGTAGATGCTCTAAGGATTGGACCTCTATCGACCAGCATGGGCATAGGGGCTTGGTGCCACACATACTTGCTGACTACTTTTAATTTCCTTTACCAAATGAAAGTGCTGGCCTAGTTGTAGGTAAGCCTGGCTGACTGGTTTCCATGTGGCCCATCGATCGATTAGCTTCCTGTAGGATGTTTATTTTTCTGAAATGAAGGATCTTTTTTGCCTCATGTCATTGAATAAGGAGATAGACTATGGTCTTAAGTTTACACAACCACGCAGGTCCGAATAAAGGGATCACTCTCCCATAATTAAATTACCAATAATATAGCCTTGGCGCATAACCCAAATCTCTGCCTCATCCTTAACCATCGCGATCACTTTGAAAGGAAGAGAAGCTCTGGGATGGAAAAATCTAGCGTTCCTCTCCTTCCAAATCCCCCCAACACATGAGCATCTATAAAGAGTCGTTGGCCTTCATGGAGTACCCTAGCATACCCTCATTTGAGCTCCACCATTGCTTGACTGACTGATGATTGCTTAAACTAGGCGTCGCCGACTGTATTCCCAACCCATCGTACACCATGTTCCAAAATCTGATAGTGAAACAACATTTGAACATGAGACGGGGAGTGGTTTGCGGTTCCCTTTTGCAAAGTTCACGGAGACCACAGTTTGGTCAACCTCTATGAAGCAATCCGTCCGCCGTCCAAAACCTATATAGAAGGATAAGGCATGAGAATAATTTCATCTTAGGTGCATCCAAGATCTTCCAACCGAACCATGGCTTCTTAGAGTTGATCAATCCAGCAAACTACATATGGTAAGCGGTGGCGGCGGAATCGCATACGTCGACAGTGAACTTACAACGAATGCCATCACTGGGGATTGACGAGAGATGTGTCTCTTGGCTTTTGCACCAAAGTTCGAAGAATTGTTGGATGAGGGTGGCAGAGAGACCATCTTTCATGTTGATGCGCCTGACCCAGTCATTATTTTGCAAGGACTTGGCGAGGAAGGAATTGGTGCATTTGGAAAGACCAAATATGCTTGGAGCAATGCCTTTAGGCTTTAACCCATGAAGCGAGGTAGTGCGTCAGAAGCTTGCGGTCATGTTGTCCACAATGGTAATTGTTGTCGCAACATAGAATAGATATTTGTCTTCATCATCACGCGAGATTTCAAGGACAATCCAAGCCCTCTGTGGGTCCACCCAAGCAAACCATAACCATTACAGCCTGAGACCGCAAGTGGACTTGTCAATATCCAGGATACCATTCTGACAAGATTTGTATGATGACAAACTATTTTCTAATTCACTTTGCATTTGGTGCCCGAAACCTCATCATTACCTACCCATAGGAAAAACCTGTTAAATTTTGGTGATACTTTCTTTTGTTACTGATGGCACATCCGGCACAGTGATGTGGTAAATCACAAGTAATGTGAAGAATGACTTTGGAAGCACAGATTGACTAGCTGAGTTGATGTTTTCCTTGCTGGGGGGGGGGGGGGGGGGCGCTTGGCCACCACTTTGTCCACAAGGAACTGACAATCAATCCTCTTTAGAATATGTGTGGAAAGCGGGAGACCCAAATAACCTAAGGGAAATGCCACCCCAGAGGATGAAAAACTTTGAAGAACCTAGTCAAGGTCAAGACTCACACACGAGATGGGAGTGACAATTCTTTTAAGAGGATTAGCCACTAGACCCGCGGCTTCCTCAAAATCCTTTAAAATATCCGATAGTTGCACAATGTCCTCTTTGATGGGTCAACAAACATGGCCGCATCGTCAGCATAAAGGGAGGTTCTCATGTAGGCAGCACAACCCCGCAAGCGATGTAGAAGGCCTTGTTCGGTAGCTTCAACAATTAGTTGTTGCAGAGCGTCATGGGCAATGAGAAAGAGCAAGGGGGAGAGTGGATCCCCCTAGCGCAAACCCCTCCCCAGTTTTATTGGGTCCCCAGTGATACCATTCAAAAGCACTCTCGAGGAAGATATCGCCCAAAGAGCCGCAATCCAATCTCTGAATTTAGGATGGAAGCCCTGGCATTGCAATAAGTCGAATAAGTAATCCCAATGAATCAAGTCAAAATATTTCTTTATATCTAGCTAGAGGAGTAGGGCGAGTGTCTTAGCCCTGACCGATTTAGGTTAATTAGGTCACCGATACTTTTAACCCTCCGGGTTAGCTCTTCAGTGACTGGCACCTAAACTTGCCGCTAAGACTAGTGCAACAATCAACCCTTTTTATAGCCTGGCTCTTAGCTTTCGTTGTCCATGGATTGGTAATGACCATGGTAGCTTCGATTAATTAGTTAATGCAGACAACTTGTTGTGATTACTATGACATTACATCACAAAATAACCACCGAGCGGTTCACAAGTATTCTACTTGATTGACGGTGTCATGGATTTTCAAGTAAACACATAGTATAATAATATAATGAACCACCACTCAGTTCTTTTGGTAGCTTAAAAACTATCTCCCCTGCTATAAGCTGCTAAATTAACTAGGACTATACACAAGCTTGGTAAGCATACCACAGTTATATTCTTCAATGAAGTGCTTCCTATGGAGAAATTGTTCGCATTTCTAGGACCATGTGTCCTAATCCAATGTGTTGAACATTCATCGGCTCGACCAACCGACGTTGTTGTAGTCAAATGTCCCCGAAGATCATCATTTATCAACAGGGTTCGGTTAATTATTGCAACAAGTACAACTCATTTTCTTAGATTATACTCCCTCTGTCCCAAAGTAAGTGTCATTGATCTAGTATAAAATTTATTTTAATTTAATACTAAGTAAGTTTACGACACTTAATTTGGGACAGAGTGAATACATTATATATGTGAAAGATATTTGTTTAGTTTAGACATCATATGTGGATGCCATATGCTTACTTTACAAACCATATTTGTAAATTATATTATACTATGTTGTTTATTAGACAACATGCATGTGTGTGAATTATGTCATGCCAACCTATTTAGTAAGACATCATATAATTATGTCATGCCAACCTGTTTATCTAGACATTATACTTTGTGTAAGGTACCTTTTTTGTTATGTAGGTGCAATTTTCTGCTTTACTATCTGATGTACATGTACAGTATGGAAAATAAAACTTTCTCCAAAGAAATAATTACTACTCCCTCCGGTCCAAAATAAGTGTTGTAGCTTTGAACTAGTGTTGGAGGGCCTTAGTTCAAAGTTGCGGCACTTAATTGAATATGAGAGAGTAGTAGAACTTTTTGTTGAAGAAATCTCCCCTTTCCTCTTTGATTTAATGTGGTTATATAATACACTCATTAATGGTGGTGTTGCATTCCACTTGAACCATGGCTTAGGCTAAAGGGAACTGTTGACAGATAGAGCCCCCCAATGCCAACAGCTACCTGAAAGCTCAAAAGGTCCAAAAGTAGATATATGCGAATAGAATCTTCACACGTGGATATTATTGAAATATTGCATCACTAAAAGCAAACAAGCCTCCGTCCACGAAGGAAGGAAGATGATCATGAATGGTTGAAGGAGTTGTCCAATTCCCAATCAAGCCAAGGAAAATATCTAGGCCAGCATGTTGTTTAATTAAATATGAATAGATGTATATAGATATATTTTAGGCGCTGGGTCTGCTAGGTTCCCCAACCCGCTCCCGCGATAAGGGCGGCTAGGTTTCCGCCTTCGCCCTCCCGCCGCCCCCCGGTCTCTGCCGGTCGCCGGTCCGGCTCCCCCGGCCCCGTCCCCCTCATCCCCCCTCCTGGATCCGCCCTCGCATCGCCTCCCCGAGAGGAGGCCGGGGCGGCGCTGGAGTTCCTCCCGACGGGTGTCCTCCTCCTCCGTCTCCCCCCACCGCCGGCGGGCGCCCCAGGCGGGCCCTCCTTTCCCCGCGCGCGCGTTTTCCCTTCTCGGGGCAGGGGACGACGGCGGTGCTGCTCGGTCTGGCCACGGTCCGGCAACCCGACGTTGTTGGCCGGCTGCGGGTTAGGTGGCGGTGATGCTCCTTGGTGGTAGGGTGGCATGGTGGTGCGGGGTGGCCGACGGCGCGCCCCCGGCCCAGATCTGGGCCCTGCGGGCCCCATCTGGGTCCTAGCGGTCCGACACCCGGCGTGGCTGCATTCTCTTTTGCGTGGTGGTGAGGAGGAGCTGCTTGGACGGGGGGCGTCGTCGTCGACGGCGTGCCTGTTGCAGCGCGATGGCGGGAGGATTACGCAGGGGGGGGGGTCCGGCCGGGCCTGTGGGCCCACGTGCCTGATATGCTCCTGCTATTGCGTCCGGTCGGCTACCGTCGTTAATGATGGAGGTTGAGCCCTCCCGCGTGCCGGCGATGCCGCTGCTCTTAGTCCTGGCTCCTATTCTTCGCCGTGCAGGTCTCTCCTTACGGTGCCGTGGTGAGACGGCGCAGGGGCCTCAAGACCGTGTTGGTGCAGGGTGTGGGTCGGTTTGGTGGCAGGCTCCGGAGCGTCGAAGGTGGGATCGGGAGAAACCACTGTCGGCCCGACCGACACTGACGCGGTGACGCCTGTGGGTGTCGCCCGAACCTTCCTGGAGGGCGTCGGGCTACCCTTCATCGCTCCTTGTCGCGTACCGGGGAAAACCCTTGGCAGCAGCTTTGTCATCGTCGCATTTCTTCTTGAAGGTGTTGATGGGTACCGACGCTTTGTAGTCCTGAAGCTTGATGGGAGACTCTTGATGGACGCATCGGTCGCGATCTTTTGCATTTTTTGTCGATCCGTCAGTGACGACATTTGTTTCTTTTGTATTTTCGTTTTCATTTTTTTGGACGTGATTGTGCTGTTTTCGTCCCAGCACCTACCGTCGGATGTAATGACTGGTTGCTTTGTAATACAATGCGGGGAAACCCTTTTTCGTCGATTAAATATGAATTCCCCCACAAAAATAATAATAATAAAATACGAATTCAAAGACGGCAGAAGAAAAAGGTGTACTAAAGTGGAGACGGCAAAATAATAAAAATCAGCCCTTGCCTTGCGTTGTTTGCCAATTCAAAGTCAAGGACGTAATTACAGACATTTTATTCTTTGTAGTTTGTACTTGTGCCGTGCTGACAGGGACGTAATTCAGATCCGATGTGCGTATCCACCAGCTACGTGTAGCTCCACAACAAGACCAACTGTAGTAAACAATCAATCTGTCTATGAGTGTAGTAAACAATCAATCTGTCTATGAGTGGGTGAAAAGGACCGAGCTGCCTTCATTAACATGCACGCTCCAATCCATGACAGCGTGAGAGTAACTGCAGAAGACAGTTAAGCTCGATCACTGCATGTGCATGTGATGTGATTCCTTCTTGACATGGATCCTGGCCATCACGGCATAGCAGACCGGATGAAGACAATGGAGACGCATGGTGCAGGAACCGACAGCGGCACGGCGGAGTGGGGTCGCCGTCGGCTGCACCGTCAGATTCGAACAGCTATTCCTGGCTAGGACCCCAGAGGAGCACCACCCAGCAGACTGCAGTTTTAAAAATAAATAAATAGAGACAGCGGCTAGCTAGCCAATCGATCTGATCATCATCCACCAGGAACTGCCTGCGCCTGCACTTGATACACAGAATCCAGATGGGATCCTTCACTTTATTTCCCACCTGGACCCAGCCTGCGCCTGCACCTGCACTTGGGATGTGGGGCCAATCAATGGTTTGATCTGCACGGCCAATTTGGCCAGGCCAGTTACCAATGGTTTAGTTTGTTGAGATATAAAGAGATGATTGATGCAGATACTATGATCTATCGCAGTTTTCATCGCTTGCGGAGTTTTTCTATTTTATCTTCTTTTCTCGCTTTGGTATAGCCTTGGTCTCTTATGACTTCGTTATTTGCCGACATGTTTTTTTATATGTGTCTTGGTGTTGACTGTATGTATCATAGTTATGCAAAGACATGTCGTGTGCTTATTGTATTTGTATTCTCTTGATGCTTGCTGCTTGATATTGAGTGAAAGTGTTTTGGGCAATTTAGAGAAAGTTGGGATCTGGGGACACCGGCAACTGTACTAGTTTAACCAGGGAACTAAGCTGGGATGAGCCTACTAATTAACAGAACAGCTAGCTGCAGTCCTGATTAGCCAATCTGGGGCTAGCTTAATTAGCACCACATGAAACAAGGGAAGAGACAAATCTTAAGTGTATATTTTTCTATCAGGATTGGATCTCGATCGATCAGCATGGGCATCAGGACAACGGTACCACACATACATCCGTGCCCATCATGCTAATAGCCACTTTTAGTTTCCTTTACCCCAAGTGAAAGTGCTGCTGGTCCACTTCTAGCTAAGCCTGGCTAACTGGCTTCCAGGTGGCTCGTCAAGTAGCTTTCTGTATGATGTGATCGATGATCCCATGATGGATCCAATCGGTTTAGTTTAATTAGGTCACCGATGCTTTTAACCCTCCAGGTTAGCTCCTCACTGATTGACACCTAGCTTCGCCTCTAGGATTAGTGCAAAAGACGACCCTTTTTATTGTCTGGTTTTCAAGCTTTCCCTACCCGTGGATTCGTCATGACCACGGCGACATCGATTAATTAGTCAACATAGTGGAGTCAAATTTTTGTGATTACTGTGACATTACATCACAAATTTAACAACGGGTGATTCACAAGTACTCTAGTTGGTCGACGCTGCCATGGACTTTCAAGTAAACACTAATATAACCACGAGCTAGTTCTCTTAGCCGGTAAAAGAACCGGGCCTACATAGGCTAATCATAAAACATGTGGTCATTGTATTAGTCTCAACAAGATATTTTGCTGAAATGTTCCCTATGAAAACTTGTGGACATTTCTAGGACCAGGTGTCCCGGATCATCCAATGCGTAGAACATGCATCGAATTGACAGACCGACTAACGTTGATGCAGTCAAATGTGATCAAATCATACTAAACATGTTTCTGATATGTACGATGTGATAATAATCTGATCAAGTCAGCCCATGATGGCCTGGTCGGGCTAGGTCAATTAGGTCACTCTGCTTTTTGAGCAAGTAGGTAATTATCTTCCCCCTCTAAACAAAAGGTAATTAACTTCATTTTGGCTACCTCTTCACTGATTGATACCTAGCTTTTGGCTCCAAGGTTCGTGCAAAAGCCAACTTAACCCTTTTTTAGTCTTAACATTCAAGTTTTCACTGTCCATGGATTTGTTATGTCCATAGTAGCTTGGATTAAGTAATCAATACAACCAACTTGTGTGTGACTACCAGTACATTGCATCACAGATTAACCACCATCGATTAAGAAATCATACTCCATTGACACTGGCATGTAAATACTAAAACCGACCTTAACGGGTAAGTGTGCTTCCTCCACGAGCCCAGAAGGAAGAAAGAGTCCACAAGAAAACAATAGGCCTAAATTATGGGACAATCACGCTGCTACCGAAGAAGGAAGGGGCGGTGCGCATAGAACAATTTAGGCCTATTTGTCTTCTGAATGTTAGCTTCAAGATTTTTACAAAGGTAAGCACAAATCGGTTGACACAGATTACACATGAAGTCGTGCAGCCTAGTCAGACGGCCTTTATGCCAGACAGGAACATACTAGAGGGTGTAGTAGTCCTGCATGAAACCCTTCATGAAATACACTCGAAGAAACTAGATGGGGTTATCTTCAAGGTGGATTTTGAAAAGGCATATGATAAGGTCAAGTGGCCTTTCCTGCAACAGGCATTACGTATGAAAGGATTCGATGATATATGGAGGAAACATGTTGAATCTTTTGTACAAAAAGGAAGTGTTGGAATTAAAGTCAATGATGATATTGGGCATTATTTTCAAACTTTCAAGGGTCTCAGACAGGGGGATCCAATGTCTCCCATTCTATTTAACGTAGTTGCAGATATGTTGGCAATTTTAATAGGAAGGGCTAAACAGGAAGGCCAGGTAGGAGGTTTGGTGCCACACCTGGTTGACGGTGGTGTGTCCATATTACAATACGCCGATGATACCATACTATTTTTGGAGCATGACATAGCAAAAGCAAGGAATATGAAGCTTATACTATGTCTATTTGAACAATTATCTGGCTTAAAAATAAATTTCCATAAGAGTGAGTTGTTTTGCTTTGGGAAAGCCCAAGAGCAACAGAACACATATAAGCAATTGTTCGGATGTGAAATGGGGAGCCTACCTTTTAGTTATCTTTTCATTCCTATTCATTATCGGAAATTGTCCAATAGTGAGTGGAAATGTATAGAGGATCGATTTGAGAAAAAGCTAAGTTGCTGGAAAGGCAAATTGCTATCATATGGAGGTAGACTAATTTTAATTAACACGGTTCTGACAAGTATGCCCATGTTTCTTCTGTCCTTCTTTGAGGTACCGGTAGGGGTAGGAAGAAGATTGGACTTTTATAGATCCAGATTTTTCTGGCAAACAGATGGGGACAAGAAGAAATACAGGTTAGCCAGATGGGACATTATCTATAGGCCCAAAGACCAAGGTGGTCTGGGAATTGAGAATTTAGAGGTAAAGAACAGGTGTCTGCTGAGCAAGTGGTTGTTCAGACTGTCAGTTGAGACAGAAGGAATGTGGGTACAAATTTTGTGTAATAAGTACCTACATTCCAAGACCCTAGCACATGTAACTGTAAGACCCAATGACTCACCATTCTGGAAGGGACTGATGAAAGTAAGATCAGCCTTCTTTCGCAGAACAAAGTTCATTATTGGGAATGGGGAGGGTACTAGATTCTTGTCACACCCAAGATGCGACCCTATCCTCAATTTGGCACGAAGGCCTCGTCAGGGATAGAAGCGCATCTTGTCGTGTCGCAAGAATGGATATCGTTACAAGTACATGTACTGAAAAGAAGAGATATATAAAGAGTTGGCTTACACTCGCCACAAGTTACAACAGAGTCACATCAGTACATTACATATCATCAAGAGTAAGAGCAGGGTCCGACTACGGACGAAAACAAACGACAAAAGAAGAACGATGTCCATCCTTGCTATCCCAGGCTGCCGGCGTGGAACCCATCCTAGATCGATGAAGAAGAAGAAGAAGAAGAAGCAACTCCAAATGAACAATCAACGCGCTCGCGTCACGTAACCTTTACCTGTACCTGCAACTGGTGTTGTAGTAATCTGTGAGCCACAGGGGACTCAGCAATCTCATTTCCAAAGGTATCAAGACTAGCAAAGCTTAATGGATGAGACATGGTTAAGTGGTGAGGTTGCAGCAGCGTCTAAGCATATATTTGGTGGCTAACTTACGAGTACCAGAATAAGAGGGGGAGGATCTACGCATAGCGGACGTGAACTACTGACGATCAAATGAATGATCCTGAACACCTACCTACGTCAGGCATAACCCCACCGTGTCCTCGATCGGAGAAGGATCTCACGAAAGAGACAGTCACGGTTACGCACACAGTTGGCATATTTTAATTAAGTTAACTTCAAGTTATCTAGAACCAGTGTTAAACAAAGCTTCCACGTTGCCACATAACCGCGGGCATGGCTTTCCGAAAAGATTTAACCCCGCAGGGGTGCTCCAACTAGTCCATCACAAATTACCCCAAGCCGCATAGAAATCCTCAATCACGAAGCTCGCGATCTCGTCGGATTCCCTAGTGGAAAACCTCAACTCTGAGATTACCCAAAGCATCACGGGAATCCCGATGCACAAGATGTTTCCTCAAAGGTAAAACTAATCCAGCAAGGGCGTCCGACGTGTCGACGATCCCGATAGGAGTCGCGTACCTCGTTATCAGGACACGGCGGATGAGCTAGACATCGGGATCGCTAAACCTCCGGGTGACCAGAGGGGCGCCGGACATCGTTCAGGTGGGGCCAACACTCATGAGGAGCACTGGCCCGGGGGTTGATTAAATTTCCTCGGGTTAATTACTTCCTATGCAGTTCATTAGTTATTAGGCAAATGTAGTACCAAAGTTGGGCCCTGCGAGACCAGCTTTAATCTAAAACGAATTATCAAGGGGGTCCCCATAACAACCCCGATCGTGTTAGGAGCGCTCGTTTATGGAACATAACACCGGTAGCCGGAAACTAAGGGGGCAAAGGTGGAACAAAACACCAGGCTAGAAAGGCCGAGCCTTTCACCTTTTACCAACTATATAGGTGCGTTAAATTAAATAGCATTAAATAGGGTGATATGACAAGGAACCCATGTTATCACATGGAGGCATCTGCACCTGCAACTAGCAACGCTATCAACAGGGTTAAGCAAGCAGTAACATAGCCAATCAGTGGTTTGCTAGGTTGAACAGGTTGAGGATAATCATGGCATTGTTGAGAGGCTGATATGGAGACATGTGGTAGGCAACGAGACATAAACGATAGAAGCGATAACTAGCATGGCAATGATAGTAATGGTATCTGGGGAGATGATCATCTTGCCTGAGATCCTGCTTGGAAGAAGAACAACTCGGAGAAGTCGGTGAACCAACGTAGTCGAACGGGTCCTCACATTCCGACACGCTTGCGGAACTCTATCGAGACGGAGCAAACCGGAAACAAACATCAACACTAGAATTCACCACCACAAAGCAAGACATGATGCATACCCTAATATGATGCATGAACATGTTAAAATGCAAGGGATGGCATGGCAATCCACCTCACGCAAACACTACACATTAAGTGAAGCTCGATATGCAACGGGTTGCATACCGACGAACTCCACGATTAATTATTTAATTCACTCCCGATTATTTACACGGCAATATTAAATTGTAGTTAACATGGCAAGGGTGAAGCGACGAACCTACATGACAACCTAGTCGACAACACGTCGGACTTAGAACGGAGCCATGGCACAAGAACATGCAACACAAGATTATATGCCATGAATGCGTCATGCATGCGAGTTCAAACATCACGGGCAAGAAGAGAAATAAACAGGTGTCGCCACGGCGAGCGAGAGGGAACCATGGCGGCAACACGGAAACGATGCCCCGTCAACGTTCCTATCCCGATAACCCAACGGGGTATCGGTGACAACGAATTGAAGCGCGTGCGGGAACGCTAAATAAAGATGGGGTGATCCCGATTACCGGGTTCCCATGTGACGAGGGCACGACGAAAAGGAAGACTACAGGCACGGGCAAACAAACGGTGCATACATATGGTGCATACATGCATTCAACTTGTTCAACACATACATTCGTCATCACTAGCACACGGTACATGACATGTCCCCTCGGTATACCTTCGATCGGTGAAGGGGTACAAGATCGTCGTGGTCGTCGTGGAAGTCGTCGTACACGCGCCGGTAGTTGAAGTAGTGGTACACGGTCTCGTCGACGGTAGTCGTTCACTCGGCGTCGTGGTTCTCAGGTCTTCGGCATCGGTAGTCGTTCACGAATCCGTGGATGTTCGGGGTTCGTCGAGGACGTCGTGGAAGTAGTCGTACACGCGCCGGTAGTTGAAGTAGTGGTACACGGTCTCGTCGTGGTCGTCGTGGAACTCGCGGCGAACTTGTCGGTTCCATGGAGGGGGGGTTGGTGCACGCGGCGTCGCAAGCGGCAGCAACATGCAAGCAAGCAAAGCAAAGCAACATCAACAACACTAGCTATAGCAGCAACATCTACAGCACAAGCAGCATCTAAGCCTCTAGCCTAGCATGCCCGACAGCAGCATCTCGTGGCAACAGAGCTAACAACTATAGCGGCTAAGCAACTACAAAAGGCACGGCAATGCAACACTTGCAGGCATTGCGTGCAGGTAAGCACACAAGACAACCTCGCAACGGGCAACCACTACCTAAGAAACTATCGGCATCTAGCAACATCTACTAACTAGCAGCATCTGAGCATCTATAAACAGCAACAGCAAGCAGCAAGAGCAACAGCAAAAGCAACGGCAACCAACATGCATGCAGCGGCAGCACACCAGGCAGCAGCATCGGCACATCTGGCAGGCACGCACGGGGACGGCGAGGAACAGCAGCGCGGCGCCTCGGGACAGAGCAGCTGGCGGGGAACGGCTAGGGAGGCCAGGGCGAACGCCATGGCGGCGAGCTCGGGAACTTGGCGGCGGCGGCGCAGAGGCTCGGGGAGGCGACAGCGGGACCCGGGCGCGGCGACCAGAGAGGCCATGGCGAGCGGGGCCGGCAGGGCGCAGCGTCCGGCGCGGGCGCAGGGGACGGCCACAGGGGCGAGGCGGTCCGGCGGCGCGGCGAGGCCGAGGGAAGGAGCGGCGACGCAGCTCGGGCAGGACGGCGCGGCGTCGGCCACGGCGGCGGCGCGGGCAGGCGGCCCGAGGGGGCGGCACACGCAGGCCTGCGCGGGAGGCCAGCACGGCGGCCACGGCGACGCGGAGAAGCGGCCCGGCGACGGGGAGGCGCGGCAGGAGGGGCGCTGGAGGCGAGGGCGCGCGCGAGGTGGAGGACGGCGGCTCGGTCCGGCGCGGAGCAGAGAGGAGGCCGGCGCTGGGGCTGCTCGCGGCCATGGCGGCGCTGGATGAGGAGAGGATCGGGAGGAGAGTGGGGAGGATAATGGGAGGAGAAGGAGGACACGCAGGCTAGGGCAGGCTGGCGAGGGGAGGCCTGGGCCTTGGCCTGGGTCCTCCCCCTGATGTTCTTACCTTTTTTTAAAAAAACCTTTAAAACCAAAATCTGTAAATAAAGAAAGGTTTTTTGACAAAATAAAACAAACCAAAATAAATGCCTTTTGACCCCTTTAAAACAAACCCCAACTATAAATAGATTGCGCATTTTTTTAAAGAAATAAAAATGAAACCTTTTTAAGAATTAAAATAAAACCTTTCTTAAAAGAATTTAAAAAAAATCAAAACCCTTTTTTTAAAAGAATTAAAAATCACAACCCTTTTAAAAAGAATTAAAATAAAACTCTTTATTTAAAGGGTAATTAAAAGCCTTTTAAAAGAGTAAATAAAATGGGAGGGTTTTTAAAATAACACAAACAGAGAAATAAAATAAAACCTAAGGGTTGCCCCTGCATTTAATAAAAGGAATTTTTAAAAGAAGACGAATATTTTAAAAGAGGGGTAAAGTTAGAAATCTTTAGCAAAACCACAAAACAACTTAGGAGGGGAGAGGAGGGTTTTAGGTCTGCAGTGCAACGGGGTTTAGCGGTGGCTCTCACGCTCCTTCTCTCATCACTCCAACAAAACAACGTCACTCACGAAGCACTAACGCCTACCAACACGGAGCAACAAGCAACACCGACAAAACACCGATGACATGATGCCATGCATGATGCGATGATGCAACTACATGACGATGCAACGAATAAAACTAAACACACGACGAAAGCGGAAAAGAAGGGAGAATCTTCTGGGCGTCGGCCTCGGGCTGTCACAATTCTGGGAAGATTCGTGGCTGGGGGAGACGCCTCTAGCCACTCAATTTCCAGCCCTCTATAATATTGTGCAAAGCAAGGATGCGTATGTAGCCACAATCTTACAGTCTAACCCTCTTAATATACAATTCCGAAGAGCCTTGATAGGACACAGATGGGCAGACTGGCTTAACCTAGTTAGAAGACTCATGGACATACAACTTTCCGACGAACCGGATAGGGTGCGTTGGAAGCTCACAAATAGTGGAATATTCACAGTTAAGTCCATGTATCTCGATCTTATTGATACCTTTGCTATCCCAAAATCCAGAAATATTTGGAAAGTAAAGGTTCCCTTAAGGATCAAAGTCTTCATGTGGTTTGTGTACAAGAAGGTGATTCTAACCAAGGACAACTTAGCTAAACGAAATTGGGAGGGCAATACTACTTGTAGTTTCTGTGACAACGAGGAAAATATTGCACACCTCTTTCTCCTATGCCCCCTTGCGAAGGTTCTTTGGCAGACTATTCACATAGCCTTTAATATTACACGTCCTGACAGCATTGACACGTTATTTGGAACGTGTCTAGATGGACTGCATTCGACTATTGCTAGACACATTCGTATTGGAGTTTGTGCACTTTTCTGGGCTATTTGGAACTGTAGGAACGATGTGGTGTTTGACAGACATACAAATATACATTTTTTGCAGGTTATCCACAGAGCGGCGGCATCGATCCGTACCTGGTCATTACTCATTCCTGCGGAAACTAGGGAGCCTTTGGTTACTGGGTCTACCCGATGGGAGACGGTAGCGCGGGATATCTTCAACCGGTTTGGATGGCAGTCCACTAATAAGATAGATGAGTAGACATCTAGACCTATTTTGCCGGTTGTGGCATTATTATTATTATTTTTTGCCTTATGTTTTTTGTTTGAGACTTTGAGGTACTGAACTTTGTTTACTTCATTAATAAAAGGGCCGTATGCATCATGCTGATGCAGAGGTAATCCTCCTTTTCTAAAAAAACAATAGGCAACCAGAAAATACAGAAGTTTGGGCTGGGCTACATCGACTAGCCGTAAATTTGGGCCAGTTGATTCAGTTTGCTCTTTATCTTTTTTTGTCCTTTTGATTACACTAGTGGAAAACGGGCCTTTGGCCTGGACCCTTTAGTCCCGGCCTCCCTCTGGGCCGGGACTAAAGGCCCGGCCACCTCGCCCCAAATCACAATGCCGCCCACGAGGCTTTGGTCCCGGCCCGTAAGGAGCCTTTAGTCCCGGTTTGTGTCTCTCAAACCGGGACTAAAGGGCTATGCGGTGTGCAGCCCGCATGTGCGCCACCTTTAGTCCCGGTTTGTGTCTCAAACCGGGACTAAAGTCCTCTGCCTATATATATTGGCCACAGCGCCCTCTCCCCTCTTCCTTGCATTTTTCTTGGATGGAAGAGTGTGGGTGTGTGCTAGCTCTCCATTTTTCTTGGATGCACTAGAGGTGTTTGTTGAAATGTGTGTTAGAGCGATGCCGTTTCAGTTCACCGAACACAACTACGATATGAGATGCCCGAGCCACGCTTAAACCTCTTACTCTTTATTTCTACTTATTCTAAAAGGTTAGCAATTATATTTCCTCGTTTAGACTGTGCGGTACTAATTTTTAGGATCGTGATTGTATTTGATATACTGTCGTATAACGCAGATGAGCCATCCATGGATGTACGGTGATCGACGCACAACCGCTTATAGAGAAGGCATGCATTCTTTTCGAGATGCAGCCGATGCGAAAAAGCATGGTGGTGGCTATATGTTTTGTCCATGTGTTGAATGTCGGAATGAGAAGGATTACACTTCCTCAAGAGTCATTCAGAGCCACCTGCTTCGGTCCGGTTTTATGTCGGGCTATAATGTTTGGACCAAGCATGGAGAAAGAGGGGTTATGATGGAAGACGACTATGAAGAAGAAGAGAACGATGATGACAACTACCGATCTATGTTCCCTGAGTATGCCGATACCGTAATGGAAGACAATGAAGAAGAAGATCAGGATGAAGAATGGGAACCAGATGAGCCCGCTGATGATCTTGGCCGGGTCATTTCTGATGCACGGCGAGGTTGCGACACAGAAAAGGAGAGGTTGCAGTTCGAGCAGATGTTACAGGACCACAACAAATTGTTGTACCCAACTTGTGAAGATGGCCAGAAGAAGCTGGGTAGCACACTGGAATTGCTGAAGTGGAAGGCAGAGACCGGTGTGACTGACTCGTCATTCGAAAAGTTGCTGGTACTGATGAAGAAGATGCTTCCAAGAAAGAACGAATTCCCGCCAGCACGTACGAAGCAAAGAAGCTTGTCTGCCCTCTAGGATTAGACGTGCAGAAGATACATGCATGCCCTAATGACTGCATCCTCTACCGCGGTGAGAAGTACGAGAATATGGATAAATGCCCGATATGCACTGCATTGCGGTATAAGATCAGAAAAGATGACCCTGGTGATATTGAGGGCGAGCCACCCAGGAAGAGGGTTCCTGCCAAGGTGATGTGGTATGCTCCTATAATACCACGGTTGAAACGTCTGTTCAGAAATAAAGATCATGCGAAGTTGTTGCGATGGCACATGAAAGATCGTATGAAAGACGACAAGTTGAGGCACACCGCTGATGGTCGGCAGTGGAGAAAAATCGAGAGAGAGTTCCCGAGATTTGCAGCTGACGCAAGGAACTTATGGTTTGGTCTGAGTACAGATGGCATGAATCCTTTTGGGGAGCAGAGTTGCAGTCACAACACCTGGCCCGTTACTCTATGTATCTACAACCTTCCTCCTTGGTTGTGCATGAAGCGGAAGTTCATTATGATGCCAGTGCTTATCCAAGGTCCAAAGCAACCCGGCAACGATATTGATGTGTACCTAAGGCCATTAGTTGATGAACTTTTACAGTTGTGGGCCGAACCAGGTGTACGTGTGTGGGACGAGCACAAACAAGAGGAATTTGACCTTCGAGCGTTGATTTCGTAACCATCAATGATTGGCCTGCTCTTAGTAACATTTCAGGACAGTCAAACAAGGGATACAATGCATGCACGCACTGTTTGGATCAGACAGAAAGTATATATCTGGACAAATGTAGGAAGAATGTGTACCCGTACAATCGTCGTTTTCTTCCGCCCAAGCATCCCTTAAAGAAAAAAGGCAAGCATTTCAATGGCAAGGCAGAACCCCGGGGGAAGCCTGTCATCCGTACTGGTCTTGAAGTATTTGATATGGTCAAAGATTTAAAAGTAATCTTTGGAAAGGGTCCTGGCAGCCAACCTGTTCCTAACGGCCCTGATAAGCGCGTACCCATGTGGAAGAAGAAATCTATATTTTGGGAGCTACCCTGCTGGGAAGTCCATGAGGTCCGCTCGGCAATCGACGTGATGCACCTGACGAAGAATCTCTGCGTGAATATTCTAGGCTTCCTGGCTTGTATGGGAAGTCAAAAGATACACCGGAAGCACGAGAGGACCAGGAACGTCATAAAGGAAGAGATGACATGCATCCAGGGCAGTTTCAAGGGCGTGCCAGCTATGCTCTTACTAAGGAAGAGAAGGAAATCTTCTTTGAAGTCCTTTTCAGTATCAAGGTCTCATCAAATATAAAGGGAATCGTAAATAAGGAAGACAAAAAATTCCAAAACCTAAAGTCTCATGACTACCACGTGCTTATGACGCAATTGCTTCCGGTTGCATTGAGGGGAATTCTATCGGAAAATGTTCGCCTGACAATTGTAAAGGTATGTGCATTCCTCAATGCAATTTCTCAGAAGGTAATCGATTGAGAAAGTCTATCAGGGTTACAGATTGATGTGGTCTAATGTCTGGTCAGCTTTGAGTTGTTGTTCCCGCCATCCTTCTTCAATATAATGACACACCTCCTAGTTCACCTAGTCGAAGAGAGTAGAATTCTCGGTCCTGTGTTTCTACACAATATGTTCCCCTTCAAGAGGTTCATGGGAGTCTTAAAGAAATATGTTCATAGCCGTGCTAGGCCAGAAGGAAGCATCTCCAAGGGCTATGGAACAGAGGAGGTCATTGAGTTTTGTGTGGACTTTCTTCCTGACCTTAAGCCGATTGGTGTTACTGAATCTCGGTATGAGGGTAGGCTGACAAGAAAAGGCACACTAGGAAGGAAAGCAAAATTATGTATGGACGGGCATTCTTTCTCTCAATCACACTACATAGTTCTACACAATTCCACCGTGGTGGCTCCGTATATCGTGAGACACAAGAATATTCTACGCTCCGAAAACCCGGGGAAGGCTGACTCTTGGATTAAAGGGGAACACGAGAAGACTTTCGGTAGTTGGTTGCAGACACATCTCATGAATGACGACACCGTTGGAGATCAGCTGTACTGTTTGGCGAGGCCACCATCTTCGACTATATGTACTTTCCAAGGGTATGAGATAAATGGGAATACATTTTACACGGTTGCCCAAGATAAAAAGAGCACAAACCAAAATAGTGGTGTCCGCTTTGATGCAACAGACGAGAATGGGCACTGTTTGGAAACATATTACGAGTACATAGAGGAGATATGGGAACTTGACTATGGACCTACTTTTAAGATCCCTTTGTTTCGGTGCAAATGGGTGAAGCTGACAGGAGGCGGGGTAGTTGTAGACCAAAAGTACGGCATGACAACAGTGGATCTCAACAATCTTGCGTAGATGACAAGACAGACATGTCAGTAGATTATAATAAGTTTCATGAAATTCCACCCTTCAAAGTGAAAACTGACCCAAGCATCCTACTGAATGATGAAGATTCTCCATGGCTACGACCCAGAAGAAAACAGAAATAATAGATAGGAATATTGGTGCAATAATGTAATAATGTATTGAACCTTTTATGTAATGCATGTATGGAATGTACTAAACCTTTTAGTTTTGAATTATTTATTCAATTTCAAACACTTTTCATTTTCATAGTGACAAATTCTCAAATATGCAAAAAGAATTTTAATAAACCTTTGTGAGAGATGAGTTCTCGTTCGAAACGCTGATACTTCGAGAGAGATTGTCCGTTTTGTACACGAAGTGCATCCAGTTTTTGTCGTAGCCCTCTCAACTTTTTAACACATGTATGTGGGTGAAATGATGATAGCATGCCAACTTTCAACATTTTTAGAGTTCATTTGTAGTGCTTTTCTATTTTAAGGTCAACTAGCTCAAAAAAAAAAGTAAATGCACGAAAAATACCAAATTAAGTCAGAAATTGTTGAAATTTTGTGATGTGCCTTTGAATAATGCATTTTGAACACACAAAAAGTATGGAGTTCAAATAAGTTCAAAAAAATGAAATCCCTTTGTGAGAGATGAGTTCTCGTTCGAAACCCTCATACTTCGAGAGAGATTGTCCGTTTTGTACACGAAGTGCATCCAGTTTTTGTCGTAGCCCTCTAAACTTTTTAACACATGCTATGTGGGTGAAATGATGATAGCATACCAACTTTCAATATTTTCAGAGTTCATTTGTAGTGCTTTTCAATTTTAGGGTCAACTAGCTCAAACAAATAAGTAAATGCACGAAAAATACCAAATGAAGTCAGAAATTGTTGAAATTTTGTGATGTGCCTTTGAATGGTGCATTTTGAACACACAAAAAGTATGGAGTTCAAATAAGTTCAAAAAAATGAAATCCCTTTGTAAAAGATGACTTCTCGTTCGAAAGGCTGATACTTCGAGAGAGATTGTCCGTTTTGTACACGAAGTTCATCCAATTTTTGTCGTAGCCCTCTCAACTTTTTAACACATGCTATGTGGGTGAAATGATGATAGCATCCCAACTTTCAAAATTTTCAGAGTTCATTGATAGTGCTTTTCAATTTTAGGGTCAACTAGATCAAAAAAAAGTAAATGCATGAAAAATAACAAATGAAGTCGGAAATTGTTGAAATTTTGTGATGTGCCTTTGAATGGTGCATTTTGAACACACAAAAAGTATGGAGTTTAAATAAGTTTAAAAAAATGAAATCCCTTTGTGAGAGATGAGTTCTCGTTCGAAACCCTCATACTTCGAGAGAGATTGTCCGTTTTGTACACGAAGTACATCTAGTTTTTGTCGTAGGCCTCTCAACTTTTTAACACATGCTATGTGGGTGAAATGATGATAGCATGCCAACTTTCAACATTTTCAGAGTTCATTTGTAGTGCTTTTCAATTTTAGGGTCAACTAGATCAAAAAAAAAGTAAATGCACGAAAAATAACAAATGAAGTCAGAAATTGTTGAAATTTTGTGATGTGCCTTTGAATGGTGCATTTTGAACACACAAAAAGTATGGAGTTTAAATAAGTTTAAAAAAATGAAATCCCTTTGTGAGAGATGAGTTCTCGTTCGAAACCCTGATACTTCGAGAGAGATTGTCCGTTTTATACACGAAGTGCATCCAGTTTTTGTCATAGCCCTCTCAACTTTTGAACACATGCTATGTGGGTGAAATGATGATAGCATGCCAACTTTCAACATTTTCAGAGTTCATTTGTAGTGCTTTTCAATTTTAGGGTCAACTAGCTCAAAAGAAATAAGTAAATGCACGAAAAATATCAAATGAAGTCAGAAATTGTTGAAACTTTGTGATGTGCCTTTGAATGGTGCATTTTGAACACACAAAAAGTATGGAGTTCAAATAAGTTCAAAAAAATGAAATCCCTTTGTAAGAGATGAGTTCTCGTTCGAAACGCTCATACTTCGAGAGAGATTGTCCGGTTTGTACATGAAGTGCATCCAGTTTTTGTCGTAGCCCTCTTAACTTTTTAACACATGCTATGTGGGTGAAATGATGATAGCATGCCAACTTTCAACATTTTCAGAGTTTATTTGTAGTGCTTTTCTATTTTAGGGTCAACTAGCTCCAAAAATAAGTAAATGCACGAAAAATACCAAATCAAGTCAGAAATTGTTGAAATTTTGTGATGTGCCTTTGAATGGTGCATTTTGAACACACAAAAAGTATGGAGTTTAAATAAGTTCAAAAAAATGAAATCCCTTTGTAAGAGATGAGTTCTCGTTCGAAACCCTGATACATCGTTTAATTGAAAATAACAAAATAGTTAATAGTTTGGATAGTCAAAATAATTAATTTTGAAAATAGAAAATAGTTTTGAATTATTTATTCAATTTCAAACACTTTTCATTATCATAGTTTTGTCAAATTCTCAAATATGCAAAAAGAATTTTAATAAACGTAGTTTTTAATTGAAAATAACAAAATAGTTAATAGTTTGGATAGTCAAAATAATTAATTTTGAAAATAGAAAATAGTTTTGAATTATTTATTCAATTTCAAACACTTTTCATTATCATAGTTTTGTCAAATTCTCAAATATGCGAAAAGAATTTTAATAAACGTAGTTTTTAATTGAAAATAACAAAATAGTTAATAGTTTGGATAGTCAAAATAATTAATTTTTAAAATAGAAAATAGTTTTGAATTATTTATTCAATTTCAAACACTTTTCATATTCATAGTTTTGTCAAATTCTCAAATATGCAAAAAGAATTTTAATAAGCATAGTTTTTAATTGAAAATTAGAAAATAGTTAATAGTTTGGATAGTCAAAATAATTAGTTTTGAAAATAGAAAATAGTTTTGAATTATTTATTCAATTTCAAACACTTTTCATTTTCATAGTTTTGTCAAATTCTCAAATATGCAAAAAGATTTTTTAATAAACATAGTTTTTAATTGAAAATAACAAAATAGTTAATAGTTTGGATAGTCAAAATAATTAATTTTGAAAATAGAAAAAAATTGAAACTATATGAGAATTTATAGAGAAAATTCAACCTAAATTCAAAGTGACCTCACTTTGAATTCAGGTTGAATTTTCTCCATAATTTCGAATATAGTTTCAATTTTTAAATTTACAGTCTGTTTAGGCCCGTAAGCCTGCTTTAGAGAGGAGCTCGATGGAGATGCTGCGACGGGGCTTATAAACTAGTGTCAGTGCCCCTCGCTGGGCGAGGTGGGACTAAACTTATCGTGCAGCCAGTGGAGGGGCTTTAGTCCCGGATGGAGCCACGACCCGGGACTAAAGCCCCTCGCCTGCCGCCTGCCGAAAAGGGGTCTTTAGCCCCGGGTCGTGGCTAGACCCGGGACTAAAGGGTGTCTTTAGTCCCGGCTCGGGCCCCGACCCGGGACTAAAGGCCCGTGCTTCCCGCCTTTTGGTCTGCCGAAAAAGGGTCTTTAGTCTCGGGTCGTGGCTCCACCCGGGACTAAAGGGTGTCTTTAGTCCCGGTTCGAGCCCCGAACCGGGACTAAAGATCCTACTATATATACGGCGCGGACGAAAATCCAAATCCAAACGCCATTTCGTTCTCTTTTTCCTCTCGCTCGCCTCTCCTGCCCGGCGCGGCAACGGACGAACTCCTCGACGCCGCCAGGCTGCCCGCCGTCGCCGTCGCCCTGCCGTCCACCTCGCCGGCCTCCTTGCCGGCCTCCTCGTCGCCCTGCCGTCCTCCTCGCCGTCCTCCTTGCCGGCGCCGTCGCCCTGCCCACTCCGGTAAGCCCCCCGCCCCCTCCTCCCCATGCCGAACACGTACGAAGAACGAGCCGCCGGCGCCCGCCGGCGGGGACGCCACCGCCGCCGTCGTGCCGGTGAGGAGGAGAAGAAAAGAAGAAAAAGGAGAAGAAAAAAAAAAGAAAAAGGAGAAGAAAAGAAGAAAAAGGAGAAGAAAAAGGAGAAAAGATTTTTTTTGTCATTTAATTCCTATTGTTATTAGGTTTGTGCTAGATTATTAGGGTTAGTAATATTTAGAATTAGGTTAGGGTTACAAGAAGAAGAAAGATGAACAAAAATAAGAAAATAAGATTGCGAAAAAGGAATAAGAAGAGGAGGAGAAGAAAAGATGACGCCACCGCCGCCGTCGTGCCGGTGAGGAGGAGAAGTAGAAGAAGAAGGGAGGAGAAGTAGAAGAAGAGGAGAAGAAAAGGAAGAAGAAGAGGAGGAGAAGAAGATTAATTAATATATAGTTGAACTAGTTGATTTAATAAAACTACTTTAATATATAGTTGAACTAGTTGATTTAATAAAACTACTTTAATATATAGTTGAACTAGTTGATTTAATAAAACTACGTTATTTTACTATATATACAATTAGTTTATTATTAGCAAGAAAATTAATAGAACTAGTTTATTTTTTTAGTTCATTTTACGATGCCTATCCCGCATCCTCGTCGTCGACTCGGCGGAGGACACCTGCTTGATCAGAGGGGCAATGTCCGGGACTGGGCTCCGCGCGGCTGGTATTGGGAGGTGCTACCTTCCCGGGGGCGTAGGTTGGTGAGGAGCCAGCCCGTTGTTGACCTGATCCTTGTTTGGTGGCGGACGCGTGGGCCAGTGACGGTGCCGAGGCTTCCGGACACCGCGGAGGTGGTACGTCACCGTGTCAATCAGGAGGATGAGCACGTCCGTCGCTACATGGTTGCGTTGGAGGGCAGGTTCGAGCATACCTGGCAGGTTCTTCAGGGATCTCACTGGAGCTAAGATCCTGTGATGGTTCCTTCTCTTTGGGTGTCCACCGCCCGCGACGATACCCGCCGGGCGCTACGGTTCTAGCTGTATTAGTGATGCTATATGTATAATAGTATTCGAGGAGTATTAGTGATACTATTCGACGATGTACGGACACCAGAGATGATGTAGTTTTGCTTATAATTGAATGGATGCTAATTTGAATACTACTTTATTTTACGATTTGGTTTTGCTTATTGAATGCTCAAATTGGAAAAGTACTCCTACTTTGAATACTATGCAGAAATCTAGGAGTCCCGGGTGGAGCCACGACCCTGGACTAAAGTTGTTTTGGAACGGAGTTCCTGATAGAATAATTCTTTTTTGGTACAAAGTTCAACAAAGTCCTTTGACACTAGACAATGTGACATATAGAAGGGTAGATGAGATCAGGAAAAATAGGATCATTTCCTACACATCTAGAATGTCGCCATTTTGTTAAATCCTTAAAGGTTAAGAGAATCCGTTAGACATATTTTAAAGTTTAGGTTCTAGCCAAGACCCGGGACTAAAGATCCTCCTATATAAAACTACACTTATATAGTTTGTTAGTTTATTAGTTAATCAAATGTCCGTTTTTTGGAGAACAATGGATCCACATATCAGGAACCTCGAAGAGGAAGAACTTCTCGAAGATATAATCAAAGACGACCCCGACGTTGAACCAGCTGAATCTCCGTCGTCATATCTACACCCCTCCGGATATGGAATGGAGGTCGACCGACACGAAGATGAAGCCGATGGGGCAGGAGATAGGTCCAATGACGGAGAAGGTGATAGCTCCACTGATGGAGAAGCTGGTGGAGAAGCTGGTGGAGAAATAATAAAGTCCGGCGAGGTATACATATGAAGTTCAACAATCACTTGTAATATGTGAAAAATATTGAAGATAGCTCTATATTGTATACATATACATTCATTTGACGAATGTTTCTCCCTCTTAGGCCTCCACATCGAGCAAAGCTATGAAACGAGGCCCGACTAAAAAGTTGGATGCACGGACGCATTACACCTTTGAGGTGATATTGCCTACGGGCGAACCCAAGCTTCCTAAGAATGCTGCTGACACATTCAAGAAGCAATGCGGAGTTCTCGTTAGGGATCACGTCCCGATCAGCGTTCAGGAGTGGAACAAGCGCAAAGGGGCAGCCCATACTGACTATGTCGCCGAAAGGTACAAAGATAATCTTTGGAATGATCTCATGTCACATTTCAACCTGCCAGAATGTGAGAATGAAGACGCCGCAAAAAAACTGAGGGCCAAAGTCAAGCAGTGGACTCTAAAGAAGATGGTCGAACTGTTCCGTAGCTGAAAGAAGAAGCTATGGAAAAACTATCTGAAGACAAAGAAAGTGCCAGTAATCGAGGGGTATCTAGTCAAGCAGGCGAATCACTGGAAGGCATTTCAAGAGTACAAGGAGTCAGTAGATGCCAAGGCATTATCAGAAAAGAACAAGAAAAATGCCGACAAGAAGAAATATCACCACACGCTGGGGCCAGGGGCTATGAGACTGCCATCCCAAAGTGGGATCAGAAAGAGCAAGATCTGCTAGCTAAAGGCATCATACCTGAACCACTCCGTGATGAGTGGGAATTGAGAGCAAGAAATTGTTTCCTTGCGCATGGTGGTTCGTACGACGAAGAAACAGGGGACCTCATCTGCAGTGGCGGTCTTAGGATACCCAGGGAGAATTGGAAAAAGACAGTTCACTGCAGATAGAGAGAAAGATTTGCTCACACTGGTCCTCGGCAATGACGAACATGGAGGACGAACGCGAGGCTTCGGTCCTTCTTACCCGTGGTGGCTTGGGTTTGCCAAAGACCAAGACACTTACAGAAGCCGAGCGAGAGCAAAGAAGCGACAACAGGATGAGGAGAATGACAAGTTCAACCAGTTGCTTGCCAGGATTAACAAGCAACATAAGCAGATTGATGAGCTTAGAGGAGTAGCGCGCCAGGAAGATCCTGCACTCGATATTACCGGCGCCCCATCTAAGAGGAAAAGCAGCGTGGCTGAATCTGAGGCCCCGCCCGACGATGCACGAAGAATGATAGAGGGCAGTCCCGGCTACCCAGTCGATGGAATCAAGGAGTCAACATCATGTGAACTCCATCAGAAATTCAAGAACATATCCATGAAGGTGGCCGTCGGACAAGCTTTACCTTCTGGCCCTGATGCACGCTGGCATGGCCGTGAGATTCCAGCTGGCTTTGCTAAAGTCGGGGTCTATGAAATCATGGCGGGGTTTCATGATATGGAGCTCGACATAGCTGGACCCGAAGATGAGAGGACACTCGGAGAAGTACTGGGTGGAGTCATCCTATGGGACAAGAACTACATAAAGCTTCCAGGCTCGGCCCCAAGGACAACACCGCATCCGAGTCATCGCAGGTCACCTACACTTCCATCACCTCCAAGCCCTCCACATGACGACGGCCAGCACAACACGAGTCCATCTCGATCACCGCCGCCGGACTTGGGTCGTCCGTCTCCGTCGCCGCCCACTCCGGATACTAAGCGGAAGCGTGCCAGCAAGAACGCTCCGTCGATGATTTCTAAGCGACGGAGCTCCCCAAAGCGTAAACTATCGCCCCTCCCAAAGGTACCTCATGCTAATCTTCCTATCAGACCTTATGATCGTACCGCCGAGGAAAACGCCAGGATAGCAAAGGAACATTATGATGCGCAGATGAAAAAGAAGGAACCCGAGCCCCGCCCGGAATACACCAAGAAGCAAATAGCATATGCAAAATACTTCACGAACCTTCCATCACAATATGACTTACACCATAAGCCTGATGACTATACACGCACATTGCAGAAGGAAGGGAAAAAGAGCAGATCACGTGCAAGTGCAAGTGGGAGCAAATCAAGTTCAACTACAAGCAAAAAAAGATCAGACGTTCCTCAGCTTGGACAACAGGCCAAACAGTCGATCCCACCCCTCAGGGTGTTACCGAGAATGTCCCCCCTCTGGTGCAGGGGCAAGATTTGGAATTAGCAAAGAAGTAGGCGGATGAATGGGGTATCCCGGTTGAAGACGTTCTGGCTTCCCAAGACGACAGGTTACCCAAGGCCGTGGTAGCCCCTAAGCCACAGTTTGTCATGGGGGCGCCTTTGGTCAGCAAAGATGATCTCCCAACAAATATGCGTTACTTGCATACATGGTACTTAAGTGAATCAAAGAATGGGAGAACGATGATCGTGGTGAGTGTCCCACGGGAGTACTACGGCCGCCCCGAAGAAATCCATATCGACTTTGATGAACTCTTCCAGATGTACAATGCCGACGCCCTCGACAAATCGCTTATGAGTTGCTATTGTCTGTAAGTTTTTCAATTCGTTGTCTACATATAACTTGTTTAGTTATTTCAATTCATTGTCTACATATAACTTGTACTCTATTATGCATAATGAAGATTCTGGAATGTAAAAGTAGGAACATCCTAAATATTGGGTTTATTGACCCAGATAAAATACATATAGCGACGCTAACTGATAAACCCAAGGAGACGGAGGAAAACCTTCTAAGGTTTCTAACAGATCAAAATTTCTGTGACCACATACTGTTTCCATACAATTTCAGGTGAGGGTCTTTACTCTGTTGTGTCCATTCACTTATAAGTGTAATTGATAAGTTACTGACACACACACACACACACACACACACATATATATATATACATGTGCAGCTTTCATTGGATTCTGTTGGACATTCAAATTGATAAGGGAAGAGTTGATGCCTTCGACGCATTATCGAGACCCTTGGAACAGTTCCAAAGCCCGCAGGACATGCTCCAAGGGTAATTTCAATCATTCTTGCGCTCTATCGGTCTCTTTCGATGATTTTCTGATATATCAATTAATGAAAAACTTAGCAAATCATTTTCCTTGTCGGGCAGGGTTTGAAAGCGGTTCAAGTGCGTGACTCCCGGTATCGAGCCTGAGAAGCTGACCTTTAGAGCGGCTCAGGTAAGTAGTAGTATGATATACTTCTATTTTCAATACATTTATGATGCTAGATTATTATTTTGATTATATATATTCTATTCTCGGAAAGTGCGACCAGCAGCCACGGAGGACGCATCTATGCGGATACTATGTTTGCGAGACCATTCGCACGTTTACCTCTGAGCACAAGGATCACAGATACGACGTAAGCAATGAACATTCACACCTCTATTTTTACCCGTCATTCTTTGTTATCATGATTGATATTCATATTCATCTCCTCTTCTTATATAGTACACGGCCATGAGGGAGAAGTCTCTACCAGAGCAACGCGCGATTGCTGTTGCAGAGGAGCTTGCGACCTTTCTGAGGACGGAAGCTATAGATGACATAGGACGATTTAGTGTAGCTAGGGGCCATTACTGATGTTGGTCCATGTAATCGAATAGACGGGCTCTAGTCCCGATAATTCAGATCTTCATATAATTGTATATATATATATATACTCGCTTATAAGATAAGTTAATCTTATATATATATATATATATATATGCATAAACATGTATATTTGGAATTATATGAAAACTAATTCCCGAACACCAAACGAGGCATCACGTTAATCTCCTGAACACCTAAACCCTAAAATCCTAAAATAAACAAAATCTGCAGAAACTCTTTAGTCCCGGTCCGTGTTAAGACCCGGGACTAAAGGGCCTGCCCCTGAGGGCGCTCCGAGGCGCCCACGTGGAGCACCTTTGGTCCCGGCTTGGAACAGGGCCGGGACTAAAGGTTAGTCCTTTAGTCCCGCCCCTTTAGTCCCGGTTGGTGAACCGGGACTAAAGCCCCTTACGGGCCGGGACTATAGGCCCTGTCCCCACTAGTGTTAGGAAAGATCGATGGTCCGACTAACCCAATTTTAAAAATCAGTCGACGGGCACATAGCAAGTCCCCATTTTTATAGTATGACTTTCAGGTTTCATTGTCC
Source organism: Hordeum vulgare subsp. vulgare (assembly GCF_904849725.1). Classification (NCBI taxonomy): domain Eukaryota; kingdom Viridiplantae; phylum Streptophyta; class Magnoliopsida; order Poales; family Poaceae; genus Hordeum; species Hordeum vulgare. The sequence continues at coordinate 660,472,733 of NC_058519.1, read as the reverse complement.
ATAGATTGGCCATGATCATAGCAGCTTTGGCTAAGTAATCAATGCAGGAATGAGGAATCCTGCTTGTGATCGATTACCGTAAGATTGCATTGCATGATCGCATCTCAGATTAACAATATTGATAGATAAGAATTAAATACTCCATCGAACACTTGTTTAGAATTTAAACTAAATATTGATATATCCAAGCTAAACTATCACGTGCCACTTATATTGGTCAGGCTGACCCAATTCCACCTTAACTTGATTAACTTTCTGCATGGTTGATCGACTCGCTTACAACTAGGACATATGCCTGTGCGTTGCAACGGGAAGGAAAAATTAACGTGCATGTGCGAACACAACAACATGTGCTTTGGCACAAAGAAAACTCCCATCCTTCAAAATGACCACCGACGTAGTACGCATCCGGATGGTGCCATCGCCGGTAGGCAGCCGCAAAATCGAGGTTTAAAAGAAATGTGGGAACCTTGTTATACTCCGTTTGCAAGGTATTATTAGACTGGTGGACCACTTATTCCCGGTCGCACAATAATGACAAAATGAGTCTTGGTGCCGATGGCAAGGATTCAAGGTTATACATATTTTGCCCTTATATAGTTCTAGACCGAACACGTTCGGACTCACACAACACCCCGTGCTTCGGCACAAAGAAAACCCTAATTTCCCCATCCTTCAAAATGACCATCGATGCAGTATGACATCCAGGCGATGCCATCGCCAATAGACAAGAGAACAAACTGAGGTTTAGATTAAATATGGGAACCATGTTATACTCTCTTTGCAAGGTATTATTATTAGACTGGTCGATCACTTAGTATCAGCCGCACAATAATGAAAAAATGGGACTTGGTGTCGATGGAAAGAATGCGAGGTTACACATATTTTTCCCTTATAATGTTCTAGACCGAACAGGTTCGCACTGGAACCTCCCTTCAATAGCCAGCAATTCCTTCTTACAATGCATGTAGAGACGTCATACATCTCATGCGCACTCCCATCCATCTTTTTTCATGCATAATTCCTTCCATCCTTGCATTCCATAATAATTCTCCAATAACTCCTTTTTAAAATGCATGTAGAGACGTCATGCATCTCATTCCTTTTAATGATCCAATTTCCTTGCATCCCATAATAATCCTCATATCCCTTCATCCTTTCATAGCCCACAATGTCCTTTCACAAGGTACGTATGCAACGGCATGCACCTTCTAGCCAACTTCTTACCATGGCCACTCACGAACATATTAAAACAGGTCTGATTAAGTATACATCGGCGAGGTGGGACTATTTTATTCTATTATGCTATCGCGCATATATATAAATATATAGAATATCTCTCTGTAATATTTACACAATAGTTGTTTGGCCCCATGGCTAGAACTTACTGCCCTTGTGGGGTTGGTTGTGTGTTCGACTCTTGGTGTTTGCCATTTTTTGGATTGTGTCCAAAGGAGCGAGGTGGTAGTTATATAAAAGAAATGGAACCTTGTTTTTGCACAAATGTGATGTAGCTTAGTTGGACCTACCTTGTGTGATCGTGTGGCGAGTTGGGAGTTTGATGTCTCAATGCGGCACAAATTTTGCTGGATCCGACGCGTGAGACGTGTGGAAAAAGAGGCTGAACTATTTTCTTTTTACATATATTGGACTGCGGGTTTGTATATAAAAATACCAGTTTTTTATATAAAATTTACATGACGGACTAAGAATACTTATTTCTTTTATTAGTATGTAGGTATAGATAAGATCATTGTCAATGATTAGATCTAAGTTACAAGTCTCCACCACTTATGCCTCGAGGTAAATAACTTCAGATTGTCTAACTCTTCACATAGAGCTCCACATCTAAGGTTGTGGATGTAACAACCCTTGAGCTAAAACCTAGAAACATTGCATTCTTTTTTTATAAGATGTCCTATTTTTTTTCTTAATTCCCTCATTTAACCTAATTTTTGAACTTCTATTGTCAATGGTCTTCACCATACCAGCTTTGCTAATCAATGCACCCTATTTATTATAATTACCCTGACATAACATCATAGATTAACCATCATACGTTAAATAATTATTCATGATTAAGAGAACATTTGGAATTTGAAGTGGATATTAGTAGAATGCCATACTAGCACACCATTGCTTGGGAATTTTTGTTTCATTTTCGGTTACTTTAGCATTACACTATTATTTAAAAAGATGGGTAGATAAGTTAAACATATATTCAGTTATTTTTATAATAAACACGACATTTTAAAAAGTGTTAACAGATTTACCAAAATTTTCATGTATTTTAAGAAATGTTCATGACATTTTGAACTTGCAAAAACTATTTAACAAGTGTCCCATAGTTTAACTAATATTCATGACATTTTGAACTTGCAAAAACTATTTAGAAAAGATTCCCATAGTTTACAAAATATTCATGCAATTAAAAAGCGTCCACTCATCTTGGAAAAATGGTAGTGTAACTGTAAGAAATGTCAATTTAATTTTAGTATTGTTAATATGTTTATCAAAATAAGTTTTTTGTTTATTAAAAAACTGTATATTTACTTTAAAAATCATTGAGAAACCGAAAAGGATTAGAAAACAAAAGATAAAATGAAAAAGGGAAAGACAAAAAAGGAAATAAAACGCAAATTGTGACCAAGAATTATTTTAGTAGATTGAAATTTGTATGTAGGAAGTGCATTGTTTATGTTATTCATAGTTAGAAGAAAATATTGTGCATTTACCAGAATAAATATATTCAAACTTAATTTAATTTAAATTTATTAAATCATATTAAAGAGTTGACAAACAAATAGAAAATAAGCACAAAAAACACTAATGGAATATAAATATTTCATGATTGTATTTGTTTTGCTCAATGAGTACCAATATCTTTTGTGTAGTTTAGTAATGGTTTACCAAATGTGGTCTGAATATATAATGGTCAAACTAAATATTCTTATTGTTTCTCTATCTAATGTTCCGTGCAAGGTGCACAAGATATCACGCTTCTTTTATTTTTACATTATACATTAACATTGATTAAAATCATGTAATATTGGGTCGGTCCAATCACTATTTATAATTAACTTTTATACTTCTTGTATGTACTCTTATCATCTTAAAATATTGCATATTATTTTTATTATTTTCTTACAACAATTAACAACATAAAAATCATATTGTGCAATGAAAATTTAATGTGCCTTTATTTTTGACACATTATCACATAAAAATATATTTGAACGAAACAACATAAGTGTGGGAACTATAAAGGGCAAACTTACAAGCCTACGTGAGATTAATATATATTTATGTGTGTGTGTGTGGGTGGGTGCGAGTGCCTGTGCGTGTGCACATGCTTTTTAACTAGAATATCTCATGAGAGATCTCCAATGTGAAAGCCTAACAAATATCTTATTAATGGTTTATATTGGATGATTGGATGAGTTTCCTAGAGACTGCACATATGATGCCATGACATTTCTAAAAATTGACCTAACAAAGTGTAATTTTGGTGGCTTGAGACTTGAAATCACATATAAGGATTTTATTAAGAAAAGGGCTCCCACAAAACCATACACATTTGTTACTAAGAGAAGGCAGCCCTTGCACAATTTGGTTTTAGTTAACAAGAATCAGTGCATCTTCAGATATAACAATATTATGCAAGACAAAATAACATGCCACATTAAGGTGTGAAACTAGGCATTGTGCATAATATGTCAGTTAAAGTTCATACATTCTACATTCAAATTAGCTTATAAGTTGTGGTAGACACGCATAGATCCTTCAGACTAGCCTTGCCATCACATGGCAAAAAGTAAACACCAACATTGGTATCATTGTGAGACCATGGCATGCCGAGGAAAGAGATCCAAATCCATAGGTCTGTGATGCAACAGATTCAAGAATGCAGGGATCTCCAATACGGTCCTGATATTGCGCTTACTCGATGTCCCGATGTTGAACCCTTAACGTTGAGAACAGGTTCCTCCCCCTTATGTATTTTTTTCAAGAACAAACATCTTTATGGTTGTGTAATAATCCAGCTCGTCATTGGATGACGAAAAAGATTCTATGAATTCATTGCAGAAGTACTCGGGGTCTGAATCCATCATTATTATGTGAATGGACAATGAAATCGTAAAAAAAAGCACCCCAAGCAATTTCACCAATCACTTGGCATGCACTGTGGCCAACATGGATGCAATCCGTTCGGGAATTGGGTGGGGGAGGGGTGCTTAGCAGCGGAGGGATCTAGTGAGATCTGGAAACGGTGGGTTGGCCGCAAGGCAATAAGGTGGAGTGGAAAATTGTTGGCAAGGCCCATGCGGTATACTAGGTGGGTGCGGTGAAGTAGTGTCTTAGAGTGGGGTTAGAGAGGACAGGCTATATGGTGGAGTTTGGCTTAGGAGGGGTCCAGGTGGTATTTTTGCGTGGAACTATACCGTCAGATCCGACGTGGTAGACATATTCCCCTAATCCTAACCTCAATTTTGTTGGAATTAACCACGAGTCCTAGTCCGGCTTGGACTTGAAACCGTCACCGTGTACGTAGGTATAGGATTAGTAGTTGTCTTGGTTAGCTACTATATATACGTACAAGTACCCCTGTAATATTGTATCAAAGATCAATACAAAGCAATTAGCGGGAGCGACACGCTCCCGAAGCCATCCAACCTGTGCCTCGTGTTCGTGTGTCTTGGCGACTTGTGCTAGTTCAAATCGATCAACCCAGTTGCATTGCATAGTTCGTAGCTAGCCACCACAAAAGCATCCACCTGCTAGCCTGCATGATTAGGTTACGTGTGCCTAGAACCGATTGGCCGGCTAGTACGGATACGTACGTGCTCCGACGGAAAGTACTCGTCCGGATCGACGTCTGACGTGGGTGTGTGCCAACAATTGATATCTAGAGCTTGGTTTATTGGCGTGATCTTCGGAAAGCAATCAAAGGATCATGTCAAACCCGGGCAAGGAGATCGTTGTGGCGGGAGCTAAAGCACCGATGCCGATGGTTGGGGGGTCGCAATTCCCCCGGCTGGATCGAGAGGACTACGCACTATGGGCGATGAACATGGAGGTAGCGATGGAGGGAGCGGAATTCTGGGAAGCTGTCGATCCCGGCGGCGCCGAGTACGCGAAGGGCGCGGCAAAGTACCGGACGGATCGTCAGGCGTTAACGGCGATCTACTCCGCCATGCCGAAGGATGTGCTGCAACACCTCGTCGGAAAGAAATCGGCGAAGGAGGCATGGGAGACCATCAAGATCCTGCACCAGGGTCATGAACGTGTCAAGGAAGCACACCTTCAGTCCTTGATGAGAAGCTACGAATGCCTGAAGATGGAGGAAAGCGAGACGGTTGATCAGTTTGCCTCCCGTCTTAAGACCCTCGTCAATGGCATACAGGGCTATGGTTCAACCCTAGAAGAAGTTGCGATCGTCCGACGATTTTTGCGCGCCGCGCCGACACGCTACATCCAGATCGTCACGTCGATCGAGCAATGTCTCGACCTAAAGACTCTCACGGTCGAGGATCTCGTCGGAAGGTTCAAGGCCCACGACGAGAGAATTCGTCTCAGTTTCGGTGACGCAGAGGCGAGTGAGCACCTGATGCTGACAAAGGCACAATGGATTGCCCTGTCAAAAGAACAACAAGGCGGATCCACGAGCAGCAGCAAGAAGAAGGGGAAGGGGAAGCAGCGCTCGGCGAGAAAGAACTTCGCCGACTCGGACGACGAGGATGCGCCTGCACCACCGAGGAGGAAGTTTGACATCAGGAAAGTGAGGTGTCATAAGTGTGGCCTCCTCGGACACTTCAAGGCTGACTGCGAGGAAGCACCGAAGCAACAATCACTCATGGCCGAGGAAGGAGACGATGGGGATATGATGCTGATGTGCGAGCTGGTGGATGAAGAGGATCCACATGATCATGATCAGCTGGACATGGATCCGGTGAGTGCATCTGTACCAGTAAATCCAGGCGAAGTCATGGTGCCAGAAGACCATGATGCACGGAGTGATGGAGTGGTCATGGTAGAACCAGGCGAAGTCATGGCGCCAGAGAACCATGACACAAGGCCTGACGGTGTGATCGCGCTAGAAGCAGGTGATGTCATGATGCCAGAGAACCATGACACAAGGCGTGACGGTGTGATCACTCTAGAAGCAGGTGATGTCATGACGCTAGAAGCCCATGACACAAGGCGTGATTGTGTGGTCGCGCAAGACACGAGCAAAGTTATGATGCCAGAAGTTCATAACACAATACGTGACGGTGTGGTCACGTTAAAAGACGGCGAAGACGTGTCGCCCGAAGATCGCATCACGCGGCGAGCTGCACTCGGACCAGATGACCACCACACTCGTCGAGCTAGACTCGGATCAGACGGCACGACAAAAGAATGTCGGGCGATGCTTGATGTGTCAGCCACGCGCACTGAGTTGAGGGAACGAGGCGCTATGCAAGACGTGCCAGGAATGCTCGTACCAGTCTCTACAAGTGACCTTGCGAGCAAGGAGGCGACCGACACATCAACGAGTTCATGCATGCAGGTGGATAACACAAAGTTCGAGTGCCATGCAGCAAACCGGCTAGAGGAAGGTGTCCTGGAAATAACGCAAGCAAGGGCGACAGTAGTGGCAGCCACCACAATCGATGGAAGCAGCAACGGCTCAGCCTTTGCATGGCCTTGTGCTGCTTTGAAAGGCGCTGGTGGGACATCTCGAGAAGTACATGCACGTGAAGAAATGCATGACTACGTGGCTGGTTCATCTGGTGAAAATGCAACTAGCTTGAGAGAGTCCGAAATGCCAGAAACGAGAAGTTTGGCAACTTCAGAAGATGTGTCGTTTCTTTCGAAAGCACTGGACATAGAAGAAAGGCCACATGAACCAGTGAAAGCGTTTCAAATAAATTCGGTGAAGATGAAAAGTAAAGGGAAACTATGTTTGCAGATCGAGGAACCAAAACTTTTTGAAGACGCAAATATGGAAGAATGTTGGAGTTATGCTATGGATGAAGAGTTGAGGTCGATCCGAGACAACAAAGTATGGAAGCTCGTGGATCTTCCCAACGGACATAGTGCCATAGAGCTCAAGTGGGTGTACAAAGTCAAGAAGGATGTCGAAGGGAACTTGGTGAAGCATAAAGCAAGACTCGTGGCTAAAGAAAACGTGCAAGAGCAAGGTGTGGAAATCAAAGAAGTGTTTTCTCCAGTTGCAAGGATGTATTCGATGAGGCTACTTATTGCTCTCGCGGCTCAAGAATCTTGGAGGATACATCACATGGATGTGAACTCCGCGTTTTTGACTGGGGAGTTAGAAGAAGAATTGTATATGAAGCAATCACCGGGATACATCAAACAAGGAAAGGAACACAAGGTATTGAAGCTACACAAGGCGTTGTACGGGCTACGACAAGCTTATCAGGCATGGAGCATCAAGCTTGACAGTACATTGATTTCTCTAGGTTTTGAGAAGAGTCCACTCGAGCATATGATGTATAAGCGAGGTAATGGAAAGGATCGTCTCTTAGTGGGCATCTATGTGGATGATCTGTTGATAACTGGAGCTGACGAAGAGGTGATTGCAAACTTCAAGCTACAAATGAAGGAGCTATTCAAGATGACTGATCTAGGGCTCTTGTGTTACTACCTTGGGGTCGAGGTACAACAAAAGTCGGACGAGATCACACTATGCCAGCAGGCATATACAAAGAAGATACTTGAAAGCAGTAGCATGGAAGATTGCAACCCAAGTTATGTTCCAATGAAGCCTCGTCTTATACTAAGCAAGAAAAGTGAAGCATCCGTGGTTGATGCAACGGAGTATAGAAGTGTGGTCCGAAAGTTGAGGTATCTCATGAATACAAGACCAGACTTGGCCTATTCCGTTGACATAGTGAGTCACTTCATGAAAGCACCCACGACGAAATACTGGTCAGCTGTGGAAAATATACTCAGGTACATCAAAGGGACAACAAACTTCGGTTGTGTCTATTTGATAGCGACATGTCAGGAGATGTGGACGACCGTATAAGTACCTCGGACGTGGTATATTTCTTGAGAGAAAATATAGTGAGTTGGCTATTACAAAAGTTGAAAGTGGTCGCATTATCCTCACGTGAAGAAGAGTATATTGCAGCTGCAACCGCGGTGTTTCAAGGTGTGTGTCTAGGAAGGCTACTCGGTGACCTCACAGGTAAGGAACGAGTGGTGCACAACGTTGACGACAAGTCTACAATCTCTCTGTGGAAGAATCCAGTGCGTCATGATAGACGCACAGACATCAATACGAGGTACCGGTACCTACGGGAGTGCGTGGAAGAAAGCAAGATTGACGTCAACTACATTTGCACTGACGACCAGCTTGCAGATATCCTGACCAAGTCTTTGGGACGACAGAAGTTTACAGAGATGCGGAGAAGGATCGGCGTCCAAGCTTTGAAGTGAGGACATCGTGTTTAGGGGGGTGGTTGTTGGAATTAACCACGAGTCCTAGTCCAGCTTGGACTTGGAACCGTCACCGTGTAGGTATAGGATTAGTAGTTGTCTTGATTAGCTACTATATATACGTACAAGTACCCCTGTAATATTGTATCAAAGATCAATACAAAGCAATTAACGGGAGCGACACGCTCCCGAAGCCATCCAACCTGTGCCTCGTGTTCGTGTGTCTCGGCGACTTGTGCTAGTTCAAATCGATCAACCCAGTTGCATTGCATAGTTCGTAGCTAGCCACCACAAAAGCATCCACCTGCTAGCTTAGGTTACGTGTGCGTAGAACCGATTGGCCGGCTAGTACGGATACGTACGTGCTCCGACGGAAAGTACTCGTCCGGATCGACGTCTGACGTGGGTGTGTGCCAACAAATTTGGAGCTGGACTAGTGAATTCTGGACTGTCTGGACAAATATGAGGAAGCCGATAGAACATATGGCTGCGAACGGCACTCTGGGGCAGATCGGAGAAGTGCTCCGAATTACAACATTCTTGTGTCACCTCGGGGTAGCGCTGTTGTCCAAAGAGACACCGCAGAAGATATAATTTATTGGCTATGATGTGCTCAGTTGTGCTTCTTCAACTCCCTGGCCAGGGTATCCCTTTCAACCTTCAGCTTGGTTTATTCTTGGATGTGCTTGTTGAGGTCCTATTGGATGAGGGTGGTCGCCTCCCGGGCAGCCTGGCACGCTATTTGCACTTTTTCAAAAGGAGTGGCTGTCTTCTAGGTCTCGCTCTTGGAATTCAGACCTGGTGCTGGGTAGTCTGGATCTGAAACTCCAGCTTGGCCACCCGCGCTTCTCGGTAGCTGCACAAGCAGGCAGGTGTGTCAGCGGTACAAATCGCACATGATGGGGATAGACTTAATGCGATAAAACCGTGTGCTTGAAAAATAGATGTGTGCGATCTTCTTTTTGTTTTGAATTTTCACCGGGGAGAGGTTTCTTCCCACCTGAATTGTATTCATTTTTGCGTGTAGACTTTGCAACCTAACATAAGATAGGGTTCAAGTGAACCAGAAGAACATGGGGCACAGAAAGAAGAGGAGAGGGGGGAGGGGGGGGGGGGGGGGGGGGGGGGGCGCAACACTACGAGGGACACCCCCGAGCACTCGACTGCAAAAGTTAGCCGAGACCAAGCCATGACACTGTATCATAGACACAATCGAAGGGCACCGGCCAACCAAGACTGCACAAGGCAGCGACACCACCGAATTCATGTGAAACAGACTGCACAATGCCACGACACCACATGGGTCATGTGGTACCAGACTGGACAATGCCGCGACAGCACCAATGTCATGGGGTATAGACTGCCCAACACTGCGACATGACTAATGGGCGTGCTGATGATGAGTTGTCAACTAAAGTATGCCTCGTCCATGCGGTTGTGCTCCTCGGACGCACGTCCTGCATCACCAGCATGACGACCTGAGCATGCGTCACGCACGTCCTTGCAAGACATCAAAGCATCACTCTTGCAAGTTGCCCTCATAAAGGTAGGATGTGTTTGGTTGTTGTCACGGGCTAGAATGTCACGGTCCGGACCTATTCTTGGGCCTGGTTCTCGCGTTTGGTTCGTAGCTGGAACGATAACCCACTGGTTCCCGCAGACTGAATATTCGGTTGAGATGCGGAACCGGGTGAAACCTCAAAATTTAGGCCAACTTCAACGCGCAACCCCATCCTATCGGTCCGCGTCCATTTGGGGGTAAACGGACAAAACAGTCCTTCCAACGCGCGGCCGCAAACAGATGACTGTCCATTTTCTGTCCGCTTTCAACCCATTTCCGGTCCAAGTTTGAGCCGAGTTGGCAGCCATACATACATCACACAGATGGGCGGGACACACGCCCTTGTGCTCCCCTGGCCCACCCGTCGGTGGCACAGGCGGCCACTTTCCCTCCCTTTCCTCCAAAACCCTCCCGCGCCCCACCCTCCACCATCCCGCGCCCTGCGCTTGCCCCTCCCTCCATCCACCATGACCAACGACGCCAATCCTGGCGACCCACCACCGGCTGCCCACCCCACTGCGAAAAAAAGAAGCTGGTGAAGAAGCCTCGATCGGAGCTGACGCCGGAGGAGGCCACCAAGCTGGACGCCGAATCGGCCAAAAGGAGGAACCGACGGATTGCTGCGATAGAGAAGAAGGCGACCGCCGAGTACGCTGCCGAGTGTTCCCTATGGTGTGCATTGCGGCACCAAGCTGCCCTCGACGACAAGGAGTCCACCGGCTTCTCGGCCCATTGCATGTCGCAACACCGTTTCCCGAGCATGGCCGTCACATAGGAGACATCGGATGTTCGTGCTCCGCCGCACAACCATGGGCAAACGAGATTCTCGGCGTCACCAGACTACATGCATCGTGGTCGATCCGACCACGCCCACAGGCATCATTGACCTCAACATCACGCCAGGGTACAGTGGCACTGGCCATTGTGAAGACGACATGCAAAGGAAGCAGCCCCGGCCGTTCGTGTCGACTCACATGGCCGAAGCCGGCAAGCTGTTTGACGATATGCCACCGCCGACGCAGACGGCGACGTTTGAGGAGCCTGACTATGCCTCATTCATGTAGAATGTCATCTTTGAGGGTCGTGGTGAGGCGTTCCACGTCCACGGCCAAGAGCAAGTTTTTGATCCCGACGAGACCCAAAGCCAGGACGTCCGTGGTACCTATGATGACACTCAGTTCGTCGGGCATGATGATGGTGATGAGGACGACTATAGCAACTCGTGGCATGAAGATGATGGCTTGTATTGTGAAGATGAAGAAGAAGAGGTCGACATTTACGCGGAGCCATTGTTGTTTGTTGACGAGCTCACCCAAAAGGCCGAAGCACGGAAGAGGAGGAAAAACATTCGCACGGGATCATACACCCACGCCAACGACACTTTGATTTGCGAGCTTGGAAGGAAATTGGCCAAGATCCAATAAAAGGTGCCGAGCAAAAATGGTCCGTCTTTTGGACAAGAGTTCACAAGAACTTTCATGAGCGAAGAAAGTTTGCCCCCTACCAATTCACAAGCAACCGCGGCATCAATTCAATCCAAAAAAGATGGGGATTCATCCAACAAGAATGCAACAAATATTGTGTCGCGCTTAAGAGTGTCATAGCCCGTCCCATGAGCAGCCTAGGACTTGTTGACTTGGTATGAACCTCTCGCTTTTTCCATCATGCGTCTATTACTGTTGGCATGCCATTTAGGTTTCATGCATTGTATGTCCTTTCATGTTACAATTGTGGCCGCATGTTTGATTGTGTAGGCATTCCAATCTTTGGAAGCCTTCAAGGCCCGGCACAAAGACAAGCCGTTCACTCTCACGCAATATTTGGTACTCATCAAAGATTGCCCAACTTCAGAGACCAATACAACGCTCTTAAGAAGAAGAAAAGACAGAAGGTGGCCGTGGTTGACGATGGAGACGTGCTCAAGAGACCGAGGGGAAGGACAAACTCCAAGGCTTACGAGAAGCGTGATGCGTCTTCTATAGTGTTACAAGGAACTTTGGAGACCATGATGAGCCAAAAGGAATTGCAGCTGGAGAGAAAGAGCAGAGGAAAGGTGGAGCAAATGAAGATATATCTTGATCTTCAGCAAATGAAGATATATCTTGATCTTCAAACGAAGAAACTTGACATGGAGGAGGCCATGAAGAGGAGGAAGCTTGACATCGAGGAGGCCGCTCACGGCAAGAAGCTAGAGATCGAGTCCACCATTGCCGATACAAAAGACAAGGAGGTGGCACTAGCGTTGATGAGCGTCGACAAGAACAACATGTCACTGGTGAGGAAGGCTTTGGTTCACGAACCGGTGGAAGGAGATGTTCGCCCACGACAGCCTGCTCTAGGTGAGACCTCGGCTGTGATGGTCGCTATGGCGGACCTTTTTGAAGGTTGGCTGTTGTGCCGGCCGCTGGCTTTGTTGCCGGCGACAAAACTTGTCCATTTTGAAGGCTGGCTCGTGTGCCGGCCGCTGGCTTTGTTGTCGGCCCCCAAAACTTGTCCATTTTGAAAGCTGGCTGCTGTGCCGACAGCTGGCTTTGTTGCCGGCGCCAAACTTGAGGTGACCAACCTATAGGCCGATGGCTTTGTTGCCGGCCAGCTGATCTAGTGTGAACGCACCGGCTGGCGTGAACTTGGCCGAGTGGAGGAGATGTTGCCGAAATGTGTCCACTCGTTGGACGCACGGCCGCCGCATCCATAAATCCAGACGGATACGTCCATTATCACCCTCAAACGAACGGAAAACGAACAAAACACACATTCATTTGGGATCGTGTGATTGGAGTTGGCCTTAGCAGACGACAAGGAACCGTCTCCTCCTCGTCGCACTCCCGCAAAAATCATCCCTCGTCCTCTTTAGGTGCGTCACCTCCCCTCGTCTCTCTTCCTCCCTCGATCTGCTCCGTCTGCCCGATTCCTCCTATCCTCGCCGCCGGCTCACTGTCCTTTCCTCTCTCGATCTGCAACACCACGGAGGAGTCACGGACGGTGTAGAAGACCCACCTCAGATCAGATGGGAAAGTGCGTGACAGCATGAGGGCGACAACAAGCAGCGGACGCAGCAACGGCAGGCAGCCCCGGAAGTGGATTGATTTGTTATCTTTCCAAGTCACAGCAAGCAGCGAAGGCTCAATTTCTCTCCCCCAATGGTGAATTCTGCAACTTGTTCGCCGCAGCAAGCAGTGTAAAGTTGTACACACATGGTTATGTTATTCTGCATGAGTTGCAGAATTATCTACAATTATTCATTAGTCCCTTCGTTTCGTAATATAAGAGCGTTTTTGACACTAGTGCAGTGTCAAAAATGCTCTTACATTATGGGACAGAGGAAGTAGTTAACAAAATATTATGTATGTATCTTGCAGAATCAAATATACATGGTTAAGTATGACACTGGTGTAAATTTCGGATTAAGTGTATATTGTTTGGCTAGTTCCAAAATGTTTGTTTGTATGCTTGTGACTGCACTTTGTTAACTGTTTGTGCTGCAAACAAAAATAAATATGTTGCTAAAATTTCAAAAACTATGTTCTTCAGTTTGCAAAGGCTATATTTGTTTCAGATTGTACAACATTTTTGTAGGGGATAATCTCTTAATCCATATGAAAGAGGTGTCTGAAATCAATGTTGCCGAATTCCATCTTTGCAACCAAATACAGTAACATAACTGTTTCGTTCTATTTTTTAGCTCCAACCAAACGTAGGAATGGAACCGACCCACTCTCATGCAATGGAACCATTCCCTTCCATTCTATTTGGTTCCTCAACCAAACACACCCGTAGCAAACCGAGCTGGTGCCTAGCACAGAGTCGGACGAGCTGGACATGTCTTTTTCTTCAATATTAGCAGCTACTAATATTTTGGTCACATACCACACGCACGAGGGATAAAACGGTGTTTTCATATGTCATTTAACACTGTTAAGGCTTAAAATGGAAGGAAGTGTCATAAATGACATTCCCTCGATCTCCGCCATTGAGCTCGTGGATTCGCCTCCCCTCCATCTGCCGACTACTGGAGGTGGGGCGGGGAATCCTACGGCCTTGGCTCCGGGTAGTAGATAGGTAGGGTTTTAGACCTTGTAGGGGCGGCGCTTGAACGGATGGCATCACATCTTCTTTGATTCAATCTTCCGAGCTCCGATCCTCCTCACATTTGTCCATCCAGTCGGACTAGACGGAGCTCCGACATAGATTTTTGCCAGCTCATTAGGGCAGCGAGGCCTACGATTTCTCGTCGTGCATATGCAACGGTGAGAGTTTGTGTTAGGTTTTCCAGACAGATTCAAGAATTCAACAACGACGTCATTGCTCAAGGCCGCTGCTACTTAGGGGAACATGCATGAAGACTTCCTGACAGTCATCAACATGGTCATTCTGGCGGGTATGGGAGCGGCGACAACGGCACGTCGATGGCTCCTTCTAGTGGGGCAATGGTCGTTCGGTGATCCATTGACCTTGATATAATTGTTGTTATGTTTGAGGTGCTTTGTACTCTGAGTGAATGTTTATAAATAGATCAGATCATCTTTGCAAAGAAAGACACATAAAGTTTGGACTCGGTGTTAGATAGGGAAGAAAAAGTCCAGTGTTTGATGTACATCTACGTAGAGTAGGAAAAGGGAAACTTTCATGAGGGAAAAAGAAGTAGAATTTATTTTAAAGAAAGCTGCCCCTCCCTCTCTGGATGAATGGTCAGTCAATGGTGGTGTTGCTTTCCGGATGAACTGTTGGTTAAGCTAAAGGGCACAGCTGATGGAGCAGCAATGCCGGCAGGTAATTACCTCAACCGAAAGAACCAACCCAAAGATGCAAACGCAGATAGATGGGAACAGAATCCTCACATGTGGATATTATTGGAATATGCATCACTGAAAGCAGATAGAATGAATGTCCATCCAGGAAGGAAAAGGATCATGACTGGCTGAGGCTGGCCATAGTGGAAGTAACTAAGATAGTATTATATACTTGGGACTATCAAACATGCTGATGTGGCAGACAATTAAAAAAGGGAGAGAGGGTTAGTGTAACATAGATAGATATCGTAACATGTTAAATGATATGCTACTATATGTCATGCATGTCAGTAAATAAGGTCATCTATAATACTACTTTATGATGTCATGCTGATGCCACCTCACCTCATGACGCCTTTCCCTGATTTTTCCAGTATTTCTTTTCAAAGCTATTACCATGTCATGCCTCTTCCTGCCTTCATAGATTGTTTGGTCTTCGGAGCGACCCGACACGATGCCGCTCCCCTCACCCTCACAGTATCACGGCAGCCTCTGACCAGCTACGTATCGCTCCATAACAAGGCCAACTGCAGTAAACAGTCAATCTGTCTAGCAGTGGGTGAAAAGGACCGATCGAGCTACCTTAATTAACCTGCATGCGTATGATTCTCGCTTGCAATATGATGAATCCTGGCCATCACGGCATACAACACCGGGTGAAGACAATCGACACCAAGATGCATGGTGCAGGAACAAGGATGCCGACAGCGGCAGGGTGTAGTGGCCCGTGGGGTCTCCGTCGGCTGCACCGTCAGGTTCGGAGACAGCTCCTGCTGGCTATCTACCCAGTGGAGCACCACGTAGCCAAGCTCAGCTAGCTAATCGATCTGTTTGCACTTGCTTCCTCGAGACATAATCCAGATGGGATCCTCCCCCTCTTTTCACCTGGAGCAAGCATGCATCCCTGCGCACTTGGGATCAATTAATGGTTTGATTTGCAGGGTCAATAGTTTGTAAGAAAATACAGTAGAGGGAGTACTCCCTTATTAGCCAATACGTGGCCAGCTTAATTAGCACCACATTAAACCAAGCAAGAGACAAATCCTGAGTGTATATTTTATACCATCGGGTTCAGGATTGGATCTCGATCGTCCAGCATGGGCATCAGGGCCTGGTGCCCATCATGCTACTAGGTACTAGCCACTTTTAGTTTCCTTTACCCAAGTGAAAGTGCTGACCTAATTCTAGCAGACCCTGTCTGTGGCTTCCATGTGGCTCATCAACTTGCTTCCTGTACGATGTGATTGATGAGCCCATGATGATCATACATATGGGGCTAGGTTAATTATAGGCCGCCCAAATTAACTACAGTTTAGCTAGCTTTTTCATAGATTGACACCTAGCACCACAACTACGACAACACCACTTGACTGACGACTTAAGTTATAGGCAAATCCAGTATTTTTATGCCGCTAATAGAGCTGGCCGTACACAATCTAATCAAGCATGTGGCGGTTATATCAATCTCACACGACCCTTTGCTGAAATGTTTCCTATAGAAAAACTGTTGGCATTGCTGGGACCAGTTTTTTTTTAGACAATTTTCCTGGGCCAGGTTGTCTTAATCCGATGTGATGGTGTTATGGGCCAGGGACGTCTCACTATGTCGGTTGCTGACCCAAATAAGCCAACATGAGGCCCCTTGATCGGTTCCGATATGGGCCATCAGTCTGGCCCATGGGCCTCATAGGAGAATTTTTGAAAGAGTTGTCGTTCATAACAAAATAACTAGCTAGAGCCGTGGAGTACTCCCCTTCACTAACATAGCCGACTAGATTGTGTAATCCTAGGGGGGCCGATATGTTTATAAGTCGGGGCCGTGCTAGTCGATAGATCATCATACAATCCCATGGTTATTACTTATATATCCTAGTCACAATATACACGAGCAGGAGTAGGGTATATATTACCTTATAAGGAGGGCCCGAACCTGAATAAATCCGTATCATGTTTTTCTTCTGACCAAATTACAACATCTTAATACCCTACCAAGGAATCTGTCAGATTCTACTCCGACAAAATGCGTTGAACATGCATAGACTCACCTACTGACGTCGATGTGCGGTCAAGTCTTCCCGTACATCATCGCTTACGAGAGGGTTCGGTTAATTATGACAACAAGTACAACTCATTTTTCTTTTCTCACATATGGATGTTGGCTGACAGTTTCGTGGCTGTCCCTACCATTGATGCATTGCATATGGCCCTTTTGTATCTTTACCATTAGAAGGGAGTTAGTGATTATTCATCATGTGTTTTCGTTTGTACGTCCTCCACTTCATACATTTTCCCTCCTTTTCATTACCCCTTTTTTGTCCATACTGATTTCACGTGTTTTCGTTTGTAAGTCCTCCGCTTCATACATTTTTCCTCGTTTCCATTACCCTTCTTTTGTCCACACTGATATTCTTGACACGCCAACATTTCTTGGGCAAAAGTCTCTGTAATCATATCCTCTTTTCTCTGTCTGATCAGATCAGCCCATGATGGCGTGGTCGGGCTAGTTTAATTAGGTCACTCTTCTTTTTGAGCAACTAGGTAATTAACTTCATTTTGGCTAGCTCTTCACTAATTGACACCTAGCTTTGACTCCAAGGTTAGTGCAAAAGCCAACTTAACCCATTTTTCGTCTTGACTTTCAAGCTTTCGCGGTCCTTGGATTGGTCGTCATGGCCATAGTAGCTTGGGTTAAGTATTCAATACGACTTTTCGCAAAAAAGAAAATCAATACAACCAGCTTGCTTGTGATTACAGGGACATTGCATCACAGATTAACAATCGGCAATTAAGAAATCATATTCCATCGAAAGTGGCATGGACTTTCAAGTAAGTACTAATAAGATATTGTTAGGTTGATCTGGGTCCAACGGCCCATTGGACCTTGACTCACGCCCTGATCGGGGGCGTTTAGCCCAAGCAAGGCTGGTGGGCCCCTGTCGCGCAGTGCTATATGTAGAGGAGGTGGGGACCATGACACGGGTTACAAGGTTCGCTGCCGCTACTGGTTCCTCACTCTCCAACCCTAATCCGATCTAAAGGGATGCACTGAAGCGACGAGAAGTCCACCGCCGCCACTACCGGATCTCTCTCTCCTTCCCCACCGTCGTCCCCATCTCACGACAGTCGCCGGAGGGAACTCATCGAGATCATCACAATGTATATCTCCATATCACACCGAACACATCTAGCCTTGTCGATCCACGGATCTATCAATGGTATCAGAGCCATGAGGCTTTAGATGTTGTTACGGTTGCAAGAACATAACGAAAGCGAAAAAAGTTTCCCCTCCCCGATATGAACCGTAGAAGGGCAAAGTTCAAAAAAAAAAGAAAGCTTCACCGGAGTTCTCTCCGGTAAAGAAGCGCCGCCTCGGCCGCGCCTGTTCCTCTTGATCCCCACACGCATCGGCAAGCCGAGGTGTGGGGAAGAAGAACCTACCTCCTCGGAGGCAAAGAATGGACCTAGATCCAAAAGAAAAACAAAGAAATAAATCGGATCGGATCCGAAAAGGCAAAAAGAAACCGGATGAGGGGAACATGCAAAGAAAATCAAAGGCACCCACGGGGGCAAAGGACTTCATCACCAAATCCCTCGACGGTGGCGCGCTCTCCCTCGGGAGAGGGCGCGCACCGACAAGAGGAGCGGAGGAGGCCGCTGCTGCGCAAAGGAAGAGGGGATCCTCGGTGGGGCGTGGCTGCCACCACGCGAGGAACGGCCGAGGGCCACATATGGTGCGGTTTCCGGCCGCTGCGAGAGAGACAAGAGGCTCGGGGTAAGCAGCAGAGGGGCTGCGGGAGCTTCGGCGGGGCATGAGAGCCACCGCTCGAAGGGAAGCCCCCGTAGTCGCTCTACCACCCATGAGGAGACCCTGCTCCGGTGGCCTGAGGAACTGCTCGAGGAAGGAAGAACACCCCACGGGGAACGCCATGGCTCCGAGGAAAAGAGGCGGCCACCATGAACGGAATACGGCCACGGCATGCGCTCTGCGGGGCTCGAGGGCCGCCGCGCGAGACAGTGGCTCGGCCCCGCAGCAAGAGGGCGAGCGCGCAGCGTGGGACTTTCGGCCGCCACGGCCGGCGGCCACCGCCCGGCCAACCACGGCCAGAGGAGAGCGCGTGGGGCGAAAGAGGCCGAGGCGAGCAGGCAAGAAGGGCGAGCGCGAGATGCGCGGCCGCTGTCGTTGCCGGCGATCGGAGCTGCGGCTCATCCCACGAGCGGCGTGGTGACGTGCTCGGTTAGGCCAGGGCGACGGGGACGAGAAGAACGACAGAGAGAGCGGCGCTAGAGAAAAATGAATGGGTTAGGGTTTCCTGGTGGCTGGATCCCCGTTTTGACCTAGCGAGATCCAAGGGCCACCGTTGGATCGCTGCGGGCGGCTGTGATCGCCCCAGAGGCAACTCTAGGCCAGGGCGGGCCAACAGGCCGCAAGTGAGAGGCCGGCCCACATCGGCGGGGGGAGGCGCCAGGCCACGGGCCGAAGGAGGCGCGCGGCGCCAGGCTCCCCTGGTGGCGGGCCGAGGCCACAGGCCGGTTTGGCCGGCCATTTATTTATTTCAAGGGGTTTTTCAGTTTCTATCTATTAAGGCAGATTCAAAGGCTCTTTCTAGGAATTTTTTCCTACGAAAACATGATTAGAAAGTACAAAATAAAATGTTCAAAGTTTCTGTCAATTTAGACAGAATTGTTAATTTATTTTTCTGAAAAGAAAAGTAAAAATATTTCTGAGAACAAAATAGTTTTCTCAGAAAAGGAAAAGTTCATGATCTTTATAAAAGCATTAATAAAGTTCATGAATTTTTTAATTATGACAGAATATATTTTTCTGTAATAGTGACAAAATTTTTCTACAAAGAAAATAAAAGGTTCTGAAAATAAAAGAAATATTTTCAGAAAGAGAAAAGTTCATGGATTTTACAAAAGGAAAATAAAGTTCATGAATTTTTTATTTTTCACAGATTTTTTTTCTGTAAAGGTGCATGAATTTTCATATTCACGTTTTTCCGGTGCAAAGTAAAAAGGTTTAGTCCTCCAATTAAATTGGAACCAACGGAAAAATTTAATTGGAAGAACTGTTATTAGCAAAGTTTTTCCCTTGTGGGTGAAATAGGATTCAAACAGTTTCCGCTATGACAATAGAATGAAGTTTGTTTTAAAGTTAAAATATGGTATTGTTGTTTTCTGACCAACGTTGATGATAACAATACTATAATTGTATGAGTCATCTTATGTTTAAAGCTTAAATCTCTGATAAATTTTGTATCAAAGTGATCACTTTTCGGAGCACAGATAAAGAAATGCATATGGTTAATGATGATGATGATTATTTCTTAGCAAAGTTGCTCAGTAGAAATACTACCATCACATTGTTTATGAGTTATATGCATTATTTCCATTTCTGCCCAACGGTGATATGGAATTAATGCAGAAGAATGATGTTTTATTCTAATTCTGCCACAACGGTGTTTTAGAATATTCCAGAAAGTTTAAAAGGTTTAATGTGCATGATTCTAATCAGACCAACGTAGGGTTATTTTTATGCTCATTACCGTTGTTTATTGGCTAAGTTTTCTCAGACTAAAAGTTATTCAAGCTTTCACTCATGAAAGCGAATGGTTTGGGTACTAGTGACCCGAAAGATGGAAAAGAAAGGCCATAACTTGAGGGAATAAATTCTCTCTAAAGGATGGCTTCACAAGAAAAGAACTCTTGGATATTAATTCAAGAAAAGAAAAGAGATAGATCATTGAGAGTCTTGGTTGACGAATGTCTTTCATGTACTCTCTATGATGGAGTCTCCTTTTTTCAGTCAACATGATTGAAATGAAACAAGCAACATGCATGTTTAATTTGACCAATGTCGGATCAAACATGTGTGTCAAAGATAATTCAGATTTATTTCTGAATTTGATGCAGTCAAAAGAGCCAATTATGGCATTTATGATGTCCCTTAAAGGGAATTACCCGCATGGCGGGAAAAGTCTGTGAAGAATGCCTGCGTAACCGGGTGAAGTTGACATTGTATTATGTCAACAATCCGTGTATGGAGGGAGAAATTTTGGCAAAAGCCTTATCCTGTATGACAGGAGAAAGTTATGATGACTCATGTGCGGTTAATGTGTCCCACTATGGGAGAAAAGTATGGAGTAGCTATTAAGCTTTCCTATCATCGACCGTACACCTTATGTGTAACGGTCATTATGCAATCACTAAATCCAGAAAGGATAAAAGTAACATGCGAACCTAAAGACAAGAATGATATGCAAGTGTGACTTGGAAAAGAGACAATGATAAAGAACTCTGTTGAGTTTCTGAAATGAAATGAGGAAAAAGTACTCCCATACTAGTTAACTTATAACTTCATTTTACATGAAGTGATAAGATGAATGAGCTAGATAATCGAAGTTTCCTCATTTCACAAGAGCTATGAATGGGTTTCGAAATTGTGGCAAAAAAGTTCTTGCCACATTTCGAGGGGGAGAAAGAGACATGAAATACATTGTAATGTATTTCATGACTCCTCTGTACTTTAGATGATGTGATGCGCATTATGCATCTAAAGTGATCCATTAATGAAGAATATGATTGTCAAGGGGAGTACGACAGTCATCTGAATACCGTCATTATGATACCCCTAAAGAAAAGAAACAGTTGTATTTTCGGATCTTTTATAGTTCCGAAAGTAGACTAAGGAATACAACAGTGGTGCTTAAAGTGCCATAAAGAAGAAAGTTTAAAGATACGCCATTTCTTCAGTGAAGATGGAGTAATCTGGGGGAGCATGTTGTATGACCTATACAACACCTGTTGTTAGCTCTACAAGGGATCTTGTGATACAGGTCCCTGTAAAACCTATTGCCTTTTGGAAATGGGTGACTATAGAATGAATTGCCTCTTGGCAATGACAGAGCAACGACTACCCCATATGAAAGAAGTGCGAGTACCTGAGATTTTGATGGTCTCTAGGAATGTGAAAATCAGATACTTGTGACTACTATAAAGTCTATGTTAGTGAAATTCCATCATTTGAATTTCACTAACATAGACTTTATGAAGGGTCTACAAGGCAAATGTGACTCCAAAGGAAATATGTAAATGCGTAATAAAATGACTTAAATCGAAAGATTTTGTGCAAAGAAAATGAGAGGATAATTGCATTCATGCAAAGTTATAGAATGGGAAATTCGTTTCCCAATTCCTATGCATGTGGATGATGTCCTACTTGCTAGTGGTGATGCCAATCTACTGCAGGAGGAGAAAAGAAGTTCTTGTCCTCAAAGTTCAAAAGAATAAAAGGGGGTATTAGGAATGTCGTATGGGCACGCTAAGAAAGATCTCTAAAGTATGCATACGAGAAAACCTACGCCTGTTCTTATAGTCAAGGGTAATGGAAGTGGAAACTATGGTGTTCCAAAAGTTAATAAGAAAAGATTGTAAACGGATATGGTACCATATGCTTCAGTTGTTGGAAGCTCAAGAAATTACCCTGACACAGTTCACGTATATATCCGTGTTGTTTTGGCAATGTCCAGTCCATAGATAAATGAATGGAATGGATTCAAAGATATCGGCCTCATGCTGAAAGAAATAAGTGCTCTCAAAACATTGTGAGTACAAAGGAGGAATTGTGAAATGTATAGCGAAATCCACAATTGTCGCTAACTTTCATACTCGGATTTTTTGTGTGGAAAATCTCCAAATGAGTGAAACCATTGTCATCAATGTGATGCAATGATATGTTATAGCTTGATATGAGGCTGAGGGATAGGCAACGTGGTTAAGGCTACCTGTACCCGGAGTGGATAATGGTTGACAACGACGATTACCATTTTAAGTTCTTTCGCTCCTGTCACAACGAGTCAAGTGTTGATGCCAAACACACTCACAAAGGGTTACGTGTTGTGAAGGAGAAAGTCCTGGATTATGGAAAATGCTTGAAGCATAAAAGCAACAAACAAGTGTTTTGCAGATCTGTTTATCAAAGGCTTACCGCCCAGTGCGTTCGGAGAACACACAGTCGACATGGGTTTATGGTATAGTCTAATATTTCCGGACAACAAAGGGCCCAAGGTTAAAGAATCTGTCTTAAAATAGAGAGGTACATTGTGGCTGTCTCATTCCATCGGCAATTGAGCCGTGACGATGAAACATGCCCTATGTATTGATCTGTTACGAAACGGGTAAAGTTAAAAGTATATGATGAGATCAAGGGGGAGAATGTTAGGTTGATCTCTTTCCCAATGGGGGCGTCCAGCCCAAGCAAGGCTGGTGGGCCCCTGTCGCGCAGTGCTATATGTAGAGGAGGTGGGGACCATGGCACGGGTTACGAGGTTCGCCGCCGCCACTGGTTCCCCACTCTCCAACCCTAATCCGATCTAGAGGGATGCACTGAAGCGACGGGAAGTCCATCACCGCCACTACCGGATCTCTCTCTCCTTCCCCACCGTCGTCCCCATCTCACGACGGTCGCTGGAGGGAACTCATCGAGATCATCACAAGGTAAATCTCCACATCACACCGAACACATCTAGCCTTGTCGATCCACGGATCTATGAGATATATCCAAGCTAAGCTATGACCTAACCGTTATATTAGTCAGACCGTGGTTCAAGGTATGCGCTCCACAGTAAAATAATAGAATGGACCTTAACAGGTTTCTTTGCTGATATGGTTTTTTAGATCAATCTTGGATCTCTAGGGTTCAGGTTGCATGAACCTAATGCGCTAATCATGGATCTCCTCGATCACCTGATGCTGATGTAGTCAAATCTTACTCTGCGTCACCGTTTACGGGTAGGGTTCAGTTGATTTAATTATTATAGATGGTATGACTAATTATTATAGTTGGGGTAGCACCAATTGCAGAGAAGCTGGTCCAGCATCGTCTCAGATGGTTTGGACATATTCAACGGAGGCCATCGAAAGCGCCGGTGCATAGCAGACGGATAAAGCGTGCTGAGAATGGTAAGAGGGGTCGTGATAGACCAAACTTGACATGGGAGGAGTCCGTTAAGAGAGACCTGAAGGTTTGGAATATCGACAAAGACTTAGCCATGGACAGGGGTGCGTGGAAGTTAGCTATCCACGTTCCAGAGCCATGACTTGGTTTCGAGATCTTATGGGTTTCAACTCTAGCCTACCCCAACTTGTTTGGAACTGAAAGATTTGGTTGTTGTTGTTGTTGTTGTATAAGTTGTTTCTATGGACTTTAATCAACCTGGTGGCCCTATATATCTCCCACTGATACATTGCATGTTGACAACGACAACAAAGTACCCTTTAGGACAGAATGGGTGCATCTTCCGAGGGAAGGAGCGAGTGACAAGACATGTAATATATTTTGAAACATTTTGCATAACATGGATGCTGACTAGACCTAGACAGATATACCACCTCACAGAGCATACTAACCATTAAGTTACAGTTAACACACAAATAGTTGGATAACGTTATAGTCGATACACAGATACCACGACGTCTTGACGAATCACTCGTTGAGACAAAAATTGATATAGTAGCTTGGGGTGGGGAATCACAGTAGTCTACCACTTTACTTGCCGTATGCATTAAAGCATCTACAACCAGACCTCTCATACCCATCTCAAATGTCCGGTCAGGCCGCCAGGTCATTTTAAACGCCTGGGCTGACCGGCATCCCTCATATTCAGCCTAAATATTAAGGAGCCCGGGCACGCCCGCCTGGATCTCAGAGTTACATGCATGCTAGCCATTTTCCTTTTCCTTTACCAAGTGAAAGTGCTGACTGAATTCTATCTCGTCTTGGTTTGGTTCACTGTGGCATGTACGATGTCATTACTGATTAGCTCAACCCTGCTTTTGAGCATACACGTAATTATCTTCTTTTTGGGTAGCTCTTCACCGGTTACAACTAGCTTTGGCTCCAAGATTAGTGCAAAAGGCAACCTTTTTTGTTCTAACTTTGCAACTTCCGCTGTCCATGGATTGGTCATGTGCCATGGCCATAGCAACTTTGGTTGAGATCAATGCAGTCAACTTGTTTGTGATTACTGTGATATTGCATCACAAATTGACCACCCGCAATCAAGAAATTATACACCATCCTTAATGGTTTAGGCTTTCAAGAAAATATTATAGAATAGTATCCAGGCTAAGCTATGATGTGCACTAGTAGAAATAAGGGCTTTCGTCCCAGCTCGAAAAACACATTAGTCCCGGTTCCTTTACGAACCGGGACTAATGTTAGTATTAGTCCCGGTTCAAGCCGCAAAGGCGTCGGTCGGGCATTAGTCCCGGTTCAAATGGGACCTTTAGTCCCGGTTCGTGTCTCGAACCGGGACTAAAGGGTTTGGAGGATTTAGTCCCGGTTCGTGTCTCGAACCGAGACTAAAGGGTTTGGAGGATTTACTCCCGGTTGGTGTCTTGAACCGGGACTAAAGGGTAGACCTTTAGTCCCGGTTCGTGACACGAACCGGGACTAAAGGTGTTCAGATTTTTTTTCTGTTTTTAAATTCTTGTTTGTAGTTTCTGTTTTAAATTGCTTATATCTTTTAGGACATTTGATGTTTTTGATTGATTCTTTTTGCATTAGATTCAAAATTTTGTCTAGTTTCTGTTTGTGCCATTAGTTTTCAAATTTAAATTTGTTTAATTTTGCTTCAAACCCATTTTTTGAATAATTTGAGTTTACAAATAGTTTTTAATTTAATTCTTTTTGCTCTCACTCATGTGTTAGATTGTTGTCACAGTAAGATTTATTTGGTTATTTTTAGAATAATTTCAATTAGGATTTTAATTAAAGAAATATTGTTTTGCTTATATAGTTGTTTTAGTCATTTAATTGTTGTTTTTTATCTTTTTAGTTAGTTCTTTCTATAGATTTTAACATGTTGTAGTATGGTGCATATTTAATGCACAAAAAATCTACAATTAAATTAATTTTAAAAAAATGCCTTTGTAGCAGATGAGTTTTCGTCTGAAACCTTGATACTCTGAGTTTTGTAGAAAATAAACAAAAATGATAAAATCTTCGAAAAATAAAATCATTTGAGATGTTGTTAGGTTTTAGTGTCTAGTCGGTACAGAAATTTTAAGATATGAATTTTGACCGTTTTTGCAAAAAAAGGAAAAAAAAATAAACGGCCATAACTTTTGCATACGACGTCCCAAAAAGATTAATATATCAAAAAAAACTAGAAAAAATTGGTACTCGATTTCACCCGGGCTTGCCCGGTGAAGTTTTCTCACATGCTCAAAATTCCAAATGGAAAAAAAGTTATTTCAAAAAGAAGTTTTTTCCAGAAAAAAGGAAGTTAATTTTATTTAAAAATATTAGGTTGTTTTCATTGAAATTCACTATTATTGTTACTTACTAAGTTTATTTTAATAATTGTTTGTAATTGAAAAAATTAAATCATGTGACATGACATCAAGACCCAAGTTGTTTATGATAGATAGCTTACTATTGTCAGAAAAACAACAAGTGCATACTTGGCAACTAGGGGTGAAGTTAGACGATTTGAAATGAGTGATCCACGCTAGAGCAGTGAGGATGGGTGATTAGAGATTAAATTGTCAAATAATTCAAAGATTATAAAATTGGAATAAAACATAAAAAATATTCAAAAATAAATTTTGAATTTTTTTTAAAAAAGTCTACCTTTTCGGGTAAAAAAAAAACAGACGGATCCTTTAGTCCCTGTTCGTAAGTAGAACCGGGACTAAAGGTACTCCCTCCGAGGCGGCCACGTGGAGCACCTTTGGTCCCGGCTTGGAACAGGACCGGGACTAAAGGTTAGGCCTTTAGTCCCGCCCCTTTAGTCCCGGTTGGTGAACCGGGACTAAAACCCCTTACGGGCCGGGACTAAAGGCCCTGTCTCCACTAGTGGTGGTGGCTATAATATTTTAGGAGACTGATGGTTATAATAGACAGGTCGCTCTAGGTACATACTCCACTTTAAAATAAGAAAACTGACCTTAACAAGTTTCTCTGCTGAAATGTATTTTCATTGACATGTTGAGAATATATGATTCAGGTGACGTGAACCTAATGTGATAATCGTGCATCTCGTTGACTGACCGGTGCTAAGGCACTCAAATCAAATCTCACTGTACATCATGATTTACTTGTAGGATTCGGTTAATTATTACAAGTGTTAGGACCATAGATTAAAGGACTTTATTAGGGGCCGCATATTAATCTTCCCATGCAGGGCCTCCCTTCCATCCATTTTTTGCATGAATGCAACATTGCATAAGTACGACATCATTAAATATTCTTTTGATCTTGAATTAAAAAAAAATCTCCTAAACCGTTACCTTCGTTTTCACCACTGACTTTGTCATGACGAGATCTTCAAAACTAGATCCCATGTCGACATGTTTCGACAACTTTTGTTTTCGTCGGTACTTGCCAGATTATTATCACTTACTTGTCATATTATTTGTCACATTATTTGTCACATTAAATCAACTTGATTATCAGATTTATGAATGTCGATATACCCCATTAAAAAACTTGATTCATTGTACTCGTGCGTTCATGCATTTACTTGCTTATTGTTAGTGTGTTAATACCCACTTTTTAGCTCACATAACATGTAATGCTTAAAAAATATAAATTTTGTCGCGGTAACTACGTGTAATTTTTATGACAACTGTACACCCGTAAGATGACTACTAGGAACGACGAAAAAAAAATCAATGAAACATGTCAACATGGGATCTTATTTTGCACTAGTAGAAATAAGGGCTTTCGTCCCAGCTCGAAAAACACATTAGTCCCGGTTCCTTTACGAACCGGGACTAATGTTAGTATTAGTCCCGGTTCGAGCGGTAAAGGCGCCGGTCGGGCATTAGTCCCGGTTCAAATGGGACCTTTAGTCCCAGTTCGTGGTTTGGAGGATTTAGTCCCGGTTCGTGTCTTGGACCTTTAGTCCCGGTTCGTGTCTCGAACCGGGACTAAAGGGTTTGGAGGATTTAGTCCCGGTTGGTGTCTTGAACCGGGACTAAAGGGTAGACCTTTAGTCCCGGTTCGTTTAAGATTTTTTTTTTCTGTTTTTAAATTCTTGTTTGTAGTTTCTGTTTTAAATTGCTTATATGTCTTAGGATATTTGATGTTTTTGATTGATTCTTTTTGCATTAGATTCAAAATTTTGTCTAGTTTCTGTTTGTGCCATTAGTTTTCAAATTTGAATGGTTTAAATTTGAATTTGTTTAAATTTGCTTCAAACCCAGTTTTTGAATAACTTGAGTTTACAAATAGTTTTTAATTTAATTCTTTTTGCTCCCAGTCATGTGTTAGATTGTTGTCACAGTAAGATTTATTTGGTTATTTTTAAAATAATTTAAATTAGGCTTTTAATTAAAGAAATATTATTTTGCTTATATAGTTGTTTTAGTTATTTAATTGTTGTTTTTTTATTATTTCAAAAAGTTATTTCAAAAAGAAGTTTTTTCAAAAAGTTGTTGTCACAGTAAGTCTTTTATTATTTCAAAAAGTTATTTCAAAAAGAAGTTTTTTCCACACAAAAAATGAAAAATATTTTTATTTAAAAATATTAGGTTGTTTTCATTGAAATTCACTATTATTGTTACTTATTAAGTTTATTTTAATAATTGTTTGTAATTCAAAAAATTAAATCATGTGACATGACATCAAGACCCAAGTTGTTTAGGATTGATAGCTTACTATTGTCAGGAAAACAACAAGTGCACACTTGGCAACTAGGGGCGATAGAACCAGAAAGTTAAGCGTGCTCGGGCTGAAGCAGTGAAAGAATGGGTGATCGGCCGGGAAGTTAGACCATTTAAAATGAGTGATCCACGCTAGAGGCTGAAGCAGTGAAATGATGGGTGATCGGCCGATGGGTGATTAGAGATTAAATTGTCAAATAATTCAAAGATTAGAAAATTGGAATAAAACATAAAAAATATTCAAAAATAAAATTTGAAAAAAGAAAAATCTACCTTTCCGGGTCAAACAAACAAAAAAAAACAGACGGATCCTTTAGTCCCGGTTCGTAAGTAAAAGCGGGACTAAAGGTACTTCCTCCAAGACGGCCTAAACTGAAGAAAAAGGATGCTTCTATGGTGGCTCTTTCTTCTGTTGACTAATGTTGGGCTTAATAGTTTCATGTTTTTCTTAAACTGAGTGCGACTTAGTAATGAGTGTTATTAATAGCATGATGTAATTTGTCGATTCAAAGAGAGCAGAAAAATATCTGTTCACAAGGAAAGTTTCGTATGCAAAAATCTGTATAAAATACAAAAAGAAGTTACTTTAAAAATAAAAGAGCAAATCTGAATAAGTGAGCTAACCTTTTATTTTGTACCCACAAAGTTTTGGAAAGAACAAAAACTTATGATATGAATAGTCGATTGAGAGCCAGCGGTTAACGTCGACAAGCTCGGGCCAAAAGTGCGCGAAGTGCATAGGGCTGAATGCAGCTGCAGAGCAAATGAAACAGGTGTCAGACATACACATTGTAAACTTCCAAGTAACATTAACGAATTACTTAATGATAGTTTGGATCAACATGAGCAATATCAAAGCCTTGGATGGATTTTTTTGAATGCACGCGTACTCATTGGTGCGACCCGCACGTGTATTCCCGGCCTACGCAGCATCCAGCAAAGAGATTCTCCTCCGTCTCTCTACACATCACCTGCGCCTGCGTCTAATTCTTTACTCCGGGGCCATGTCCTCATCGTCGTGGTTCTTCTGCTGGAGGAGGGGCGCGGATGTTCTGAGTCTGGAGATCCTGCACCGCAGCTCCGAGACATAGCCGTCGGTTCACTGTGGCGTCGCCTCTCCCTACCCCCTGCTACTGCTTTATGGCGCAAAATAGGTCATTGCGCGTATGCTGGAAAGTCATCACCGCATTTATCTCCTCTCATAGTGCACCCTTCCGATCGTGGTGGCAAGTGATCCCTCCATGACGTAGGTTCGCCGCCGCGGCATGACCTTGATGTCCCACCCTAAACTAGGTTTTCACGATTTTAGAAGATTTTATAATATAATCGAGTCTGGTAGAAAAGAAGGACCACCAAAACGCCATTTGCCTGTAAAACTTTATTTGCGCTGGGCTTCCGTGGGTCATTGGATCGAAAGGAATAGCCAGATGGCTTTCTTCTTCCTCCATATGTTTCGGAATTTAGCTGGCTTGTATAGCGCACAATCTCTCCATCAACTGCCGCTTGCAGTGTCGTCCCCTACTAAGGCGATATTGCTATCTAATCCTAGACGCACTCAAATACAAAAAGATCCTTGCCCCTCAACCAGCACCGGTTAACCTCGTCCTCGCCTCTACCAGTGATTGTGCAGCTAGAGGCGCCGTCCCTGTCCCTAGCTATACAATCTAAGTGGTGGTTATAATTTTGTTAGGACACTAGTGGTTATAATAGTCAGGTCGCTCTAGGTACATAGGCCACTTTAAATAACAAAATCGACCTTAACAAGTTTCTCTGCTGAAATGTATTTTCATAGACATGTTGAGAATATATATGATTCAGCTGACCTGAACCTAATGTGATAATCGTGCATCTCCTTGACCGACTGGTCCTAACTGCTAAATCAGTCATATCTGACTCTACATCATGATTTACTTGTAGGATTCCGTTAATTATTACTAGTAGTGGGACTCATTTTCCTCTCTGACACATATGTGCAATTCTGATGGACTAGTCGGTTGATCGGTCTCACGCCTACCTCCTGCTGTTTAATTGCATATAGCCAATTGGTCTAGACTATTGCACAACAAAACAGTGCTTTATATGGCACCAGCAACAGGTACGAAAAGCTAAGTCCGGTGATCTTCTCAACCCTTTGTTCTTGCAAAGATATCAATAATTAGACCGAATGGTTCTTAGCACCATAATAATTTCTAGTGAGATATGAAATTGCAAAAACATAGAATTAATTAATAAACTTGTTAAATTTGACAATATATATGTTAAGGCATATAATTAACAACCAGAAGAACGGTAGAAAAATCTCGAAGAAGGAAGAATTAGAAAAGGGGCAGACATGTTAATGCACATACACTCCACAGCTACTTTGTACTCCCTCCGTCCCAAAATAACCGTCTCAAGCTTAGTACAACTTTGTATTAGACCTAATACAAAGTTGAGACACTTATTTTGGAACGGAGGGAGTAGAAAAAAGGAAGGATGCCATGACAATAGTAAAATTTCAGGACACAAAACATAATTCTGGTGGCTGGGGAGTTACAGTTGCAGATAAGGATTTTAGTAACAGAACAAAAAAAGCAGAGAGCATATTGATGCAACCCAGGCTCAAACATATAGTCAGACCATGCATAATTTGCTTTATATTTGTATAAAGAGAATGAATCAATCTTCAAAGACATATACATTATAACATTTCAGGTACATAAGTCATAGCCGATTTCAGTTCAATAGATCAGTAAAGGGGATTCAGTTCATGCTTGGACCAACTATTCATGTGATAGGTCATAGGTTTCAAGAGAAACTGAAATACATTAAAGATCTATTCATTTTAATTCTACTTATTCTAATTTGTATGAGTTAATTTTCTAAATATTGATTTTGGCGTTGAGTCACATTTTAGCTTGACAGTCTTCACCTTCTCGGGGGTTAATGACTTGTAGTAGACATACATGATGAGGTCGAACATCCCACTAAGTCCATTGGGGATCTGTAGTGCATGAATTAAGACAAAAGCTAATATGGTTGGATCCCAAAAATAGAGACATTACAGACCTCTACTTCATGGTCGTAAGTAATATCTCCATTTTCAGGTTCACGGTTAGTACCACACTTGTCTTTGTTTGTGCACTATATATATCACAATGGCCTCAATACGATGTTTGCCCTCATTTTGTATTCGTATTACTGCAAGTCGACCCCCAAGAAGGAGAAGAACATCAAGCTAAAATGTGATTGAAAGCCAAAGATCAATATATATGTAGAAATACCAGTGATTTAGAAATAAAATAAGTGTGATTAAAACGCATAGATTGTATTTCAAGTTCTCTTGAAATATATGACATGTGATTTGAATAGTTTGTCCAAGCATGAACTTCAAAAATAGATGGAACCAAAAGCCTTATGCAATATTACTCAGCTGTAGTTACACAGGAAAGGAGAATCCTAAGTGAGAAAGCAATGTGACAAGTCCAGGACTCCACCGAAGTCTGCACCCACTAATCTTAGCCAAATAGAGCGTTTAGGCCAACAATTTGAACTAAGAGGTCTTTTCGCTGATGTTAGAGACATCGGGAGCCTCAATC
The DNA here is from genome assembly GCF_904849725.1 of Hordeum vulgare subsp. vulgare. Classification (NCBI taxonomy): domain Eukaryota; kingdom Viridiplantae; phylum Streptophyta; class Magnoliopsida; order Poales; family Poaceae; genus Hordeum; species Hordeum vulgare. The sequence continues at coordinate 660,440,685 of NC_058519.1, read as the reverse complement.
ACATTCCAAGCACCACCTCACGACATGGCTTGATCATAACTAGACATACTTCGTTTTTTGCTCATGTACATTAGGTTACCAATTCTCCTTCGACAGATCTGACGATGACTCTAGGCTTAGTCCTGTCAACCATATTCTATACCTGCTTTTCTTATCACTTGATAACAAATCATCAAGCTCTATTTTACAGTATAGTGAAAAGACTATCTAAGAAAGACAGCCTACATAATCTCTCATCGACACCTCACAATCAGTGTCTGAAGGTTCATGATAAACATTGGTTTCCCATTTTATTCGTCACATGGCAAAACAAATTTGGGCATAAGTGTTTTATTATAGTTATGACCAGGAGTAGTGGCGGAGCTTCAGCAGTACCACAGTGCCTATTTAATTGTGGCTAAACTGAAGAAAAAAGATGCTGCTATGGTGGCTCTTTCTTCTATTCAAGAGTCTTGAGCTTAATAGTTTCATGTTTTTCTTAAAGTGAGTAAGACTTAGTAATAAGTGTTACTAATAGCATGATGTAAGTTGTCGATTCGAAGAGAGCATAAAAAATCGGGTCGCAAGGACAAAACTTTATATGAAGTGCAAAAAAATGTTACTTTAAAAATAAAAGAGCAAATCGGAATAAGTGAGCAAACCTTTTGTTTTGTACCCGAAAAGAATTAGAAATAAAATAAAAAATCTGATAGGAATACTCGATGGAGAGCCAGCGGTTAATGTCGACAAGCACAGACAATGCGCATGCAGCAGTAGCAACTGAAACAAGTGTCAGTCATACACATTGTAAGCTTTCAATTAACAGTAATGAATTACGTACTTACTGATTGTTTGGATCAACATCAGCAATATCAAGGCCTTGGATGCATGCACGCGTACTCACTCTCGTGCGACCCGCGCGCACGTGTATTCCCAGACTTCACGCCATCCGGAGAAGAGACTCTCCTCCGTCTCTACACACGTCAGCTGCGCCTGCGTCTACTCCTTGCTCCGGTGCCATGTCCTCCGAGACACAGCGGCGCCGCCTGCCTGCTCCCCCTGCTGCTGCTTGATGTCGCGGGATTGATCATTGCGCGCATGCAGGAAAGATGCCGCCGCCTCCATCTTCTCGATCGTGATGGCGGCGAGCGATCCCTCCAAAACTAGGTTTTCACGATCGTGATGGCCAGCGATCTCGATCTCCATCCTACGTTCGCCGCCGCGGGACGACCTTGCTGTTCCACCCAAAACTAGGTTTTCACGATTTTAGTACAAGAATTTATAGGAAATAACAAGTAAATTATATAATGGAGTCCGGTAGAAAATAAGGGCCACCAAATCCGTTGCCTGAAATTTTTATTTGCGCCCGTACGTTGGCTTCCGTGAGTCATTGGATTGAAAGGAACGGCCAGATGTCTTCCTTCTTCCTCCATATGTTTCGAAATTTAGATGAACAATCTCTCCTCCAGCTGCTGCTCGCTTTTTTATTTTTATTTTGCGGGAATAAAGTTTGTATTACTCGATCAAAGTATCATTGCAATCATCTCTAACAATCTCAAGGACCTCCACCTCCGGCGAGATTGCTATCTAATCATTCAAAGCATGCTTATCTTTTAATTGATAAAGAAGTAGAATAAATACATAAGGGTACAACACATGACACAAACGCACGCATGCAAGAACATGATGCGTGGAGCAGAGAGACAAGGAATGCTCGGCCCGAACAGAAGATACATCAGAGCTAACCTATCAAGTCCGAACCAAGGGAGACTCGCTGGAAAAAGCACGCTAGGAGAAGACTCAATAATATGTAGGGACGGGCAATCTTGTGCTCAAGCACACTACACAGTTTTACAGAAGTACCTAAACAATATTCATAATTTTATTTTATTACCATCAATTGTGTTGAGTTTCATTCATATATACATATTGACCTCATTCTTTAAATTATGTCTGAGAGATGCGGGATGAACTCCTACCATATGATCGCATACGAGCAATTCAAGAGGAATTGACGGGATTCTTTCTTGACCACGTCATAAATGAAAATGGAGAATACCCATACAGAAAGTCAATGGGAGTTTGGCGCTTGATGATGTCGGGGATGTTATATTGTATATGTGTAGCAGCGTCAAACAGATATACGAAAACTTGTTGTTTGACCAAGCACGGAGAAAGAGAGGCCCTTCTTTCTATATATGTTCATGATCATACAGTTGTGTAATTAATGGTTCCTTCATTTGCTTACTAGCTAGCCTCGAGTTCTTTCTGTATGTAGTAGGTACCGTCGACCAAGCATGGAGAAAGAGAGGTCACTTCTCTTTCTATGTAGTAGCTAGCTAACACAATATCAAACCCCTAAAATCCTCCAAAACCCCTAAAACCCCCTTTCAAGAAAACAAAAACACAAGTGCCTGTGAGCTTCTGACGCGTGGACGACTTTTGATCCCGGTTGGTGTTACCAACCGGGACTAAAGGTCCTCCTGTCTGGGCACCCCGCAGCGGCCACGTGGAGATCCTTTGGTCCCGCGTCGTAAGTCAAACGAGACTAAAAGTGATCGCATTAGTGCCGAACGTTTTGTCCCGGTTGCCGAACCGGGACTAAAGGCCCCCTCGAACCGGGACTGATACCCTGTTTTCTACTAGTGTGTAGAGTGAGTACTATTACTAATTTGTTAGTGTCTAGATTATTAATTTTGAGTAGAACGTTTTTGAATGTTTAGAATATTAGTGTCGAATTATATTTAGCATCGCAAAATTCGATTATACTTAGTGTTGTTTCACTAGTCTAGAATTCGATTATATACTTAGTTTCAATATGTTTTGTGTAGAATGGCGCAACCACCACCATGTCGAGTGTGCAAGTCAAGGTGCGTAACCACCCTTGCAGCTGACACATTATTCGACATTTACTTTCAGTCGTATTTATTCCTGCAATGGTAAGAAAGTATATGAATCTTCTAACAGTTTGGTATATTGTTTTTGTTGCTATTTTCACCAATGCATTGTATGTTTTTTTCTAACATAGATCATCCCTCGTAATGTGAGATTGGATTTCAATAAGCTTATTACTGAAGACACTGTCATCTTCGACGCTCTTGAAGGGCCCTACACTATGGAGGTCAATAAGAGACGAAACATACCCCGATTGGAGGAGATGAATGGGCTCGCTTAATTGCTCGCATGCATTTTATTGGGGTGAATTGATCAACTTCTCTTTCAGAAGACAAACTCCAAGGCTAACTGTTATCTATCTCAACTCGGAGGACGAAGATGAGGACCCATTTATGAAGCACTCTATGCCCAAAGAATTATTAGCTGAGCAAGGATGAAACAAACAACCTTTAAGAAAACTTCCACCATATGATGCATACGTCGGGACGCCATTAGTGAGATGCCTGACACGGTTGAATGTCAACTGCCATATCATGGTATGTTACCTAGTGTAGTAATTTGATGATACTCTATTAGTTCCATGGATTGGGTTTGTGTAGTATGTTGTGATGTGCTTAGTGTCGTAATGTGATATGTTTTAGTAATGTGATATATTGATTATAGTGTAGTAATGTGATGATATGTTTAGTTTACAATTTGATGATATGCTTAGTGTAGAATTTAATGATATGCTTAGTGTAGTAATTAATGTGTTAAATGCTTATAGTGTAGTAATGTGATATGCTCACTATATTAATGTGATCATATGCCTAGTGTAGTAATGCGATATTCTTTAGTAATGTGATATATTGATTGTAGCGTAGTAATGTGATGATATGCTTAATGTACAATTTGATGTTTATAGTGTAGTAATGTGACATGATTATTTATCATATTTGTTATTTTTTTAGAAATTACCTAAGAGGCTATGTGTGGGCTGTGGCATTGAGCCGAATGAAGCATGCGTTGCTGGATTTCGCCTTATCACAAGGGGCTCCATCACCACCTCACAGTGGACACAGAAGGTCGCTCTATATTCAGTGCGGCTGGGTGAAGCAACTTCCTTGTTGGTAAGAATCTCCACGTTGAACAGGCATCTTAGTCACTATCATAAACACCCCACGTCATGACTTGAGGATGATGATCGTCATCAACCTCCTTTAAAAGTATGTTTGTGGCCGGGCCATCGACGTGAAATGAAATCCTCATTAACTATGTTAGTTTGCTTGTGTTTGTGTGGATTGTTGTTTGTGAAATGAACTCCTTATTAACAATCAGTCTAATACTCCTTGTGAGATTGTCACATATTATTAACTGAAATGAACTCCTTATTAACTATCGATCTAGTACTGTTTGTGAGATTTTTGTTTGGATGCATGGAACGTTTCTGACAAGCAATGTATATTGCACGCCGCTACATGAGCAATTATAATGGTGCGCTTGTCCACATGGCATGTCATCAGCACGTTGAATACTGTTGATGTGGGACCCAAGGTCACCATTATTTTTTTAATACCGACGCCATATTGATGACGTCGAGTGTCCACGTCAGTAAGACTATTTTTGCCAGGCCATAACTAGGCTTTTTTACACTAGGGCGAGGAGGCAGAGAAGCCACCAGCCAGAGCCACCGCGGCCTGCGCCGTCTGCCGGCCAAAACGACCACGGCTGCCCAGGCACGCACCCCCTCCGCGCAGCCCTTCATGCCGTCACCACACCAGCGATGGAGAAGCTCGACAGTGCGCCACGGCGCCACGTCACCCCACGCCCGCACCGCGTCTAAGTCCGAGAAGGTCGGCCCGCGCCACCCACCACGCGAGGTAGAAGTCGAGCCTCGTCGCCGCTGGCGTTGGTTGGGCTTCACCCGGCCGCACCCTTTGACGACGGCAAGGGCGGAGGAGGGAGGAGGAGGGGAGCTGGCGACGGGGATCTGAATGCCCTTCGAGACGCCCAGCAGGTGGCGGCAGGGGAGGGGATAGGAATGAGGGAACACTGCCCACATACACATCATATATAAAATAAAACAAACTAAATCATACATACATGTTCAGAATATGAAACAAACTGAATCTTGCAGATAGATTCTCTCCCTCGTGTCATATCATAAAAGGAAAAATAAATTCTCTTGCGGGGGAAAGAGAAAACACCTTCTTTTCTATTTAAATACACGCTACGTACATACATGGATCTATCTCGTCTTCTGCCTTGCCGTTATATATTCGCTCGACCGGCTGGTAACTACTGTTGGGTTTAGTCCCACATCGGTTCTGGGAGAAGACATAACACGACTTATAAGGATGAGGGTGTCCCCTCCTAACAGGCTAGTCTTTTGGGGGGAGAGGGCCCAAGGCCTGTCATAAGTCAGTGTTGCTCTCCGGTTGGGCCTGTTGACGCATATGGGTCGGAAACGCTGGTGTTAGCGGACCCGGGATTGCGTAACAAGTGGTATCAGAGCCCAGGTGCCCGGAATAAATCTCGGTGGACTCACGGGTGGTCGGTCATGGTAGGTGGGCTGGAACGCTGGTGTTAGCCGGCCCATGGATGACCGATGTGTGAGGGGGAGATTGTTGGGTTTAGTCCCACAATCGGTCAGCAGCAGCGGCTGGTTATTCCGACGAAGGAGACATGGACGCCTTTGGGAACGGAGCAGTAACTCCTTCTCCTTGGCCGATCAGGATAGCTCAGGCGGCCAGCCTCGGCGGACACTTGAACGGCAGCGGGTTGTACCTGCAGCTGTCGCCCGGTCTGCTTTATCTCCAGCCGCTGCGGACGGCAATCCCGCAAAAGGAGCCATGGCAGCTGACGCCCGAGCAGTCGATCGCCGTGGACAAGCGCCTCTATGGCCCCAGGAGGCGGCCCAGGTTTCAGGTGTTCGAGGCCATGTGCCCTACACAAAGTCTATGATATTACTATACTACTATCGTATATTTGTATACGTAGCTCGATCATTGCGCTGTTTTTGCTCCCACCCAATACGAGGGTCGACATACGACTTGTAACCTTGGATGTGATTAATTGGTACTCTACCTGCAACGTCTTGTATGTCTTCTAATTACCCAATGCTCTTCAGCATTACTACGATCCACCATGCACGAACTTTTTTCGCAATTTCGAGACCTTTTCTCAGATCCACAAACTATTTTCAAATTGTGTGTTTTCTGAAAATCATGATCCTTTTTCATTGTCACCCGTAAAATGTCCACGTAAGCAGTCTATTTGCGTTTTTTTTAACAAAAGCAGTGAAATACTGCTGGAACAATAATGCTACATATACATAAAGTTACGAAGATTTCACAAGCGAATGTGTTTTGATTAGAGATTAAGGGAAGGAGGGGGCCACCCCCATGAAAATGGAAAATGGTTATTTAGAAAGACAAAATCCTAGTCAGTATGTAATTGCGTGTAACTGTTTGTACGTTTAGCATTTTTACCACTAGAATGGTCAATAACAAGCTAACATACACAAGTGCAGTGATGGAGGCGGGCCTGGCGAGCGTAGCAAGCAAATTCGATGGATATGGGCCAGAACCTGCTAAACTCGTGCGTGCACGCGTGAGCACCAGACCCACCAGAACCTGCTAAACCGAGATATTCACTCTGATATTGTCACTTATGTCTATTAAATGCATATGATTCCACAAATCATCTATTTATTGTGTATCTACAGAAAATGGGTTAAATATGGATGAAATCAAGCCATTACAAGTAAAGAAGTAAAAGAGGAGATAGAAAAATCAGCAGAGGGCACGCCAGCATTTTGAATTGACCCAAACTTGATTGTTATACGTTGAGATGCTATCGTCACAAGTCTATCATTATAAGACGGAGAGTTAACATATGCTTAAATTCCTTAAACGATAATAGTATCACAGTCACTTGTCATGATAGACTTTGGCATTGCTCAGTCATCTGTAACACAGTGATCATAACAACTACTTACAGGTCATCGAAAAGTTTGACAAGGGACTAGATATCTCAAGAGTGGGATTTTGCTCCTTTGGCGATGGAGATATATTCTTAGTCCACCCCTTGGTTTGACCTCACTCATCATCGCTTGGCCATACGAAGGTGAATAATTCACAGGGATGCCGGAACATGTCAATGAGAAAGAAGAATAAAACTAGTAACGAGTAGACTCGTATAGTGAGCCTGAGAATGACTCAAGAGGATACCTATGCATCTCATCTCGGGTTTTGGAAGGTATCGTGACGTAAAGGGAATATCTCGTGATAATTAAAGGTTCACTCGGATACCGTTCACGTACTCATAGAAATCGATATGGATGTCCACGGTTTCGCTATCGGTCATTGAACGAAAGGAGTTTTGTTCATGTCTATGTTTTACCGAACCTACAGGGTCACAAGCTTAAGGTAATTACGATTTGTTGAGTGTTAGTAGGACATGAGTAATGAGAAAATATTTATAAAAGAGTGACATTAGTATTTGAAATAGTTTCGAGAGGAACCGGAAGCGTTTCGGGGTCACCGGAAGGTTTTTCGGGTAATGACGGGTATTACTGATAAATAATATATAGGTGAAAAATGTTTTTGACGATGTACAATTAATACTAAATGCTCTAATAATAGTTTAGGGGCATTTATATTTCATTAAATATAAACGTGCCTTAAAAGGCCAAGTGGTGGAAAGCATATTGAGCCACTTGTGCCCAATATATAGGAGGTGACCCCCCTTCGCACTTGTAGAAGGAAGGGGGAGGATTCTCATGCCCCCAATGTTCTCCTCGTTATTCCATTTTGTTGTAGTCACTAAGGAGCGCACCAGACTTATATGAGTTCCATTTTCATCTTGGGAAAATAAAAGTTGTGTGCCACTTTTATGGCATTCTCTTTCATATCTCTGTAATTCATACATAAAAATCATATTAGTTAGGCTCACACATATGTATGATGATCTAAGAAATTCCTTTTGCTGTAGATATATATCTAACGAGTCACTAAGAACATATCAATTTTGCACATCCACTTGACCAGGCTGACAAATCAGGGTTCATGGTCACATGGATCTAATATTTCAAGCATGTGACATTTTGGAACATTGGCATGAGTTAGATATACATGTGTGTGTTTTAGCCAAAACATAAGAACAACTTGGCAGAGTCACAAAATTTACCAGTTATCATTATTAGTTCTTCTTGCTACACAATCTTACTGATTGCTACAACAAATCCTCCACAACATTAACATGTTTTTCTTCAACACTCTTTTTTGCAAAAACAAAGTACCATAATTTTTTCTCTTTTGACAACAACTTCACACTGCCCTTGGGTAAAGCGCTCCTTGAGGCAGGCCACAACACATCCAGCCTGATCACAGCGTGAAGCGGTATATGTCCCACTGAGCTCTTTGCAGGGCTTGGCCTCTGAACCTACAAAACAACAATCAAAATATGGTGAAGGAAAAAATAGATCTTACAATATTCTGAAGTGTCAAAAGAAAAGAATGTAACTAAAGAAGTATAAATTCCACATATGACTAGCAAACGTATAGACCATACATTGAGGAAGTGCATTGTTTTTGCAGGAAATTATTCTACAAAATATTTACCAGGAACCAAATGGAGTGGCATGAGGAATAGCAAACATAGCAAGATTGTCATGTTAAGGGTTCCCATGTTTCAAGTAATATACTGTCAAAAGGCAAGTAAGAGAGTACACAAAAGACACACATCTAGATGGTATATGCCATCTCTTATAGCCATGGTTGATGAAATCTTAAGAAAAATAAATGTCAAAGATATGACATATCTCATATCTTCAAGGTATGGGAAATCTGATGAAAAATAAATGTCAAAGATTTTACATATCTCATGTCTTCAAGATATGTGTGACGTGGTGTCGATAGTGTATCTCAAAGACGTTGCTCTATCTGCATGACACATTTATGAGTTCTACCTTTTTCCATGTTGTAATTATATACCCAATTTTGAATATGGCATGAACCACTTCATTCATGAAAGATAATAAGGAATTAGTGGGATGCCCATAGGTATAGCTATGCATGCCAATCTACACTTCAGATTATATAATCAGAGGACACAATGGTAAAGCTTGGTGTTTCGAAGTCTTAACAGCAAATGCCATCAACGTTACTTTCTTACTGCGGATCATCGACGGTCATCGCCAAAATTAGATGTTTAGCGTGACTGGCGTAGCCCACGGCCACCATAAAATCCTGCCTAGAAAGGATGCCCATTCCTACGAGATCAATCTCTGGAAACACTATGGTGGTGTTTGGTTCGGTGTGGATTTCTAAAAGCAGTTGTGGAAAATCTGATATGGAAAAGCACTTGTGGAAAATCTGCTATGGAAAAGCTGCAGGTCATTTGGCAAACCAGCTGTATGAGCTGTGACTATGGAGATAAATGCCAGAAATACCCCTAAGAGCTGAGAGATTGGTTGCACGTTGTTTAATGATAATTATGACATTACATATTGATTTAGAACATTAATAAAACCTACACTACAGGAAATCTGTTGATCCATGATGGAATTCTGATGACGTTCCTTAATCTGTCATGCATACCGTCACCGATTAGTAAGCCACAATTGAGGCGGAGAACAACAGGCCCTTGATGGCCCTTGATGACAGACGTCTGCTACTGTCACGGAAACCATCACGAATCGAACAAGTGGGATTAGTCGGGCCTAGCAAGTTTTCGTATACACCATCCAGACCGTCATGGATTTGTGTAAAAAAACATTGGATCCCCAATTTTCAGATCGAGGCCGTCGCTGCGGCACCACCAATGGCACTGACGATTGCCCGGGTGAGGCTGGTTTGGTTCGGCGGGGAGGTCTCTCTCGGCTTCATCTTCAAGATCCCGTCGGCCTCCCGCCTCGCCGCCGCCCGCCCTTGCGGCGCCGACGAGCCAGCATCCGCCCGCCATTATCGTGCCCACGATCCAGCCACCGCCCGCCATTGTTGCAGGAATGAGCCAGCCGTCGCCCGCCATTGATGCACCAGACACTCCCCCGTTCTTCCCCACACCAGCGTCGGCGAGGAACGAGCGGTATGTCTCGGACAGAAATCATCTCTGTCCTTCAGAATTTGTTGATTAATTATTGTGATTTGCAAGCGGAGGTGAATCAAAGTATGCATACAGAGATAACTTAAGACGGATTTCCCTTCCGTAATATTGCTATTCCATTATAGTTGTTGTTGGGAAACGTCGCATGGGACACAAAAAATTTCCTACGCACACGAAGACCTATCATGGTGATGATCATCTACGAGAGGGAGATCGGATCCACATACCCTTGTAGATCGCTAAGCGGAAGCGTTAATAAACACAGTTGATGTAGTGGTACGTCTTCATGATCCATCTCATAAACCATCTTGTTGGGGAACGTCGCATGGGAAACAAAAATTTTCCTACGCGCACGAAGACCTATCATGGTGATGTCCATCTACGAGAGGGGATGAGTGATCTACGTACCCTTGTAGATCGTACAGCGGAAGCGTTAGAGAACGCGGTTGATGTAGTGGAACGTCCTCACGTCCCTCGATCCGCCCCGCGAACAATCCCGCGATCAGTCCCACGATCTAGTACCGAACGGACGGCACCTCCGCGTTCAGCACACGTACAGCTCGACGATGATCTCGGCCTTCTTGATCCAGCAAGAGAGACGGAGAGGTAGAAGAGTTCTCCGGCAGCGTGACGGCGCTCCGGAGGTTGGTGATGACCTTGTCTCAGCAGGGCTCCGCCCGAGCTCCGCAGAAACGCGATCTAGAGGAAAAACTATGGAGGTATGTGGTCGGGCAGCCGTGAGAAAGTCGTCTCAAATCTGCCCTAAAAGCTCCATATATATAGGAGGAGGGAGGGGGACCTTTCCTTGGGGTCCAAGGGACCCTCAAGGGGTCGGCCGAGCCAAGGGGGGGAGGACTCCCCCCCCCAAACCGAGTTGGACTTGGTTTGGTGGGAGGAGTCCCCCTCCCTTCCCACTTCTCCCCTCTTTTTTTTTCTTTTCCTTTGATTTCTTTTTCTTGGCGCATAGGCCCCCTTGGGGCTGTCCCACCAGCCCACTAAGGGCTGGTGTGTCTCCCCAAAGCCTATGGGCTTCCCCGGGGTGGGTTGCCCCCCCCGGTGAACTCCCGGAACCCATTCGTCATTCCCGGTACATTCCCGGTAACTCCGAAAACCTTCCGGTAATCAAATGAGGTCATCCTATATATCAATCTTCGTTTACGGACCATTCCGGAAACCCTCGTGACGTCCGTGATCTCATCCGGGACTCCGAACAACATTCGGTAACCAACCATATAACTCAAATACGCATAAAACAACGTCGAACCTTAAGTGTGCAGACCCTGCGGGTTCGAGAACTATGTAGACATGACCCGAGAGACTCCTCGGTCAATATCCAATAGCGGGACCTGGATGCCCATATTGGATCCTACATATTCTACGAAGATCTTATCGTTTGAACCTCAGTGCCAAGGATTCGTATAGTCCCGTATGTCATTCCCTTTGTCCTTCGGTATGTTACTTGCCCGAGATTCGATCGTCGGTATCCGCATACCTATTTCAATCTCGTTTACCGGCAAGTCTCTTTACTCGTTCCGTAATACAAGATCCCGCAACTTACACTAAGTTACATTGCTTGCAAGGCTTATGTGTGATGTTGTATTACCGAGTGGGCCCCGAGATACCTCTCCGTCACACGGAGTGACAAATCCCAGTCTTGATCCATACTAACTCAACTAACACCTTCGGAGATACCTGTAGAGCATCTTTATAGTCACCCAGTTACGTTGCGACGTTTGATACACACAAAGCATTCCTCCGGTGTCAGTGAGTTATATGATCTCATGGTCATAGGAATAAATACTTGACACGCAGAAAACAGTAGCAACAAAATGACACGATCAACATGCTACGTCTATTAGTTTGGGTCTAGTCCATCACGTGATTCTCCCAATGACGTGATCCAGTTATCAAGCAACAACACCTTGTTCATAATCAGAAGACACTGACTATCATCGATCAACTGGCTAGCCAACTAGAGGCATGCTAGGGACGGTGTTTTGTCTATGTATCCACACATGTAAATGAGTCTTCATTCAATACAATTATAGCATGGATAATAAACTATTATCTTGATACAAGAATTATAATAATAACTATACATTTATTATTGCCTCTAGGGCATAATTCCAACAAGTATTATTACATTTATTATAATAATAACCATCTCAAGATCCGTCCCACGATCCGTCCCGATCAAGTGCCGAACGGACGACACCTCCGCGTTCAGCACACGTACAGCTCGATGACGATTTCGACCTTCTTGATCCAGCAAGAGGGGGCGGAGAGGTAGATGAGTTCTCCAGCACGGCGGTGTGGTGGTGGTGGTGGTGATCTATTCCCGCAGGGCTTCGCCTAAGCACCGCAGAAATCCTATCTAGAGGAAGAACTACGAAGTAGAGGTTTAGGGTTGCACGTGGCAAAGTTGTGTGTCAAAAACCCTAAAACCTCTAGTATATATAGGAGGAAGGGAGGGGCTAGCCTTGAGGCTCAAGGGAGCCACCTCTTTTGGATTTTCCATTTTTTCCTCATGGGCTTTCTTTGGATGACTTTGTCAGCCCATTATGCCTTATTGCGCATCCAATAAACCCATGTGGACCCCTTGGGGCGTGGTGGGCCCACCCAGTGGGCCCCCGGAACCCATTCGTCACTCCCAGTACACTGCCGGCAATGCCCGAGAACCTTCCGGAATCCAAACACCAACTTCCTATATATCAATCTTTGTTTCCGGACCATTTTGGAACTCCTCGTGACGTTCGGGATCTCATCCAGGACTCCGAACAAAACTTAGGTCACCAACACATATAACTCAACTATACCGAAACATCACCGAACCTTAAGTGTGTAGACCCTGCGGGTTCAAGAACTATGCAGACATGACCTGAGACACTCTACGGTCAATAACCAACAACGGGACCTGGATGTCCATATTGGCTCCTACATATTCTACGAAGATCTCTATCGGTTGAACCTCATTGTCAAGGATTCATATAATCACGTATACTATTCCCTTTGTCCTTCGGTATGTTACTTGCCCGAGATTCGATCGTCGGTATCTCCATACCTAGTTCAATCTCGTTACCGGCAAGTCTCTTTACTCATTCCGTAACACAAGATCCCGTAACTAACTCCTTAGTCACATTGCTTGCAAGGCTTGTTGTTATGTTGTATTACCGAGTGGGCCCCGAGATACCCCTCCGTCACACGGAGTGACAAATCCCAGTCTTGATCCATGCCAAGCCAACAGACACCCTCGGAGATACCTGTAGAGCACCTTTATAGTCACCCAGTTACGTTGCGACGTTTGATACACAGAAGGTATTCCTCCAGTGTCCGGGAGTTGCATGATCTAATGGTCATAGGAACATATACATTGACATGCAGAAAACAGTAGCAATAAACTGACATGATCATATGCTACGTTTATAGTTTGGGTCTTGTCCATCACATCATTCTCCCAATGATGTGATCCTGTTATTGATAACCCACAAGTATAGGGGACCGCAACAGTTTTCGAGGGTAGAGCATTCAACCCAAATTTATTGATTCGACACAAGGGGAGCCAAAGAATACTCTCGAGTATTAGCAGTTGAGTTGTCAATTCAACCACATCTGAAAGACTTAGTATGTGCAGCAAAGTTTTAGTAGCAAAGAAGTATGATAGTAACGGTAGCGGCAGTAATAGTAGCAGTAGTAATTTGTATAGCAAGTGTGACAGTAGTAGCGGTAAAGTAACTTATCAAGGACCAGTATAGGAAAAGCTCGTAGGCATTGGATCGGTGATGGATAATTATGTCGGATGGCATTCATCATGTAAGAGTTATAACATAGGGTGATATGTAACTTGCATGTATTCCGTATTTAGTCATACGTGCTTATGGAAAAGAACTTGCATGACATCTTTTGTCCTACCCTCCAGTGGCAGCGGGGTCCTAATGGAAACTAAGGGATATTAAGGTCTCCTTTTAATAGAGAACCGGAACAAAGAATTAGCACATAGTGAATACATGGGATCCTCATACTATGGTTATCTCCGGGAGTGGTTCCAGCTATTGTCACTCCGGGGTTGCCGGGTCATAACACATAGTAGGTGACTGCAACTTGCAAGATAGGATCAAGAACACACATATATTGATGAAAACATAATAGGTTCAGATCTGAAATCATGGCACTCGGGCCCTAGTGACAAGCATTAAGCATAGCAAAGTAGTAGCAACATCAATCTTAGAACATAGTGGATACTAGAGATCAAACCCCATCAAAACTAACTCGATTACATGATAGATCTCATCCAACCCATCACCGTTCAGCAAACCTATGATAAGATTACTCATGAACGATGGAGAGCATCATGGAATTGGCGATGGAGGATGGTTGATGATGACGACAACGTCGATTTCCCCTCTCCGGAGCCCAAAACGGACTCCACATGTGCCCTCCCAAGGAAGAACAGGCGGTGGCGGCGACTCCATATCGTGAAACGCGATCAACTCTTCTCTCCTATTTTTTCTGGTCGAGAGAGGTTATCTGGAGTTGGAGATGAAGTCAGGGAGCCACGTGGGCCCAACGTGTCTGCTAGGCGCGCCCTAGGGGGGAGGGCGCCTGCAGGGCTCGTGGCCCACTCGCAGCGTATCTTAAGTTGATTCTTTCTTTGATATTTTTTTATTATTTTCTTACAACAATTAACAACAAAAAAATCATATTGTGCAATGAAAATTTTATGTGCCTTTATTTTTGACAAATTATCACATAAAAATATATTTAACGAAACAACATAAGTATGGGAACTATAAAGGGCAAAATTACAAGCCTAGGTGAGATTAATATATATTTGTGTGTGTGTGTGGGGGGGGGGGGTGCGAGTGCCTGTGCGTGTGCACATGCTTCTTAACTAGAATATCTCATGAGAGATGTCCAATGTGAAAGCCTAACAAATATCTTATTAACAGTTTATATTGGATGATTGGATGAGTTTCCTAGAGACTGCACATATGATGCCATGACACTTCTAAACAGAATAGTAAAGTTTTGACTCCCCCACCACCGATCAATCACACTACACGACTAGCCGAATCCTCGGGTGTCGTCCATACCAACAACAATCCAGGGGGAGTTTTGTTTGCAATTATATTTTTGATTTGAATTGAGCATGGAACTGGGCATTCCGATTACCGGCCCCTTTCTCGTGAGTGATAGTGAATAAACACATATCAAAGATAACATGCCTAGCATGGAAGATACTGACCGCCCCTTGTCACCACATGAGCGGTTCGGGCATACAAAACAGATTATTATTTGAAGATTTAGAGAGTGGCACATGCAAATTTGTTGGAAATATGCTGTAGAGGCAATAATAAATTAGTTATTATTATATTTCTTTGTTCATGATAATCGTTTATTATCCAGGCTATAATTGTATTGATTATAAACACAGTGCATGTGAGGATACATAGACAAAACACTGTCCCTAGTAAGCCTCTAGTTGACTAGCTCGTTGATCAAAGATGGTCAAGGTTTTCTGACCATAGGCGAGCGTTGTCACTTGATAACGGGATCACATCATTAGGAGAATCATGTGATGGACTAGACCCAAACTAGTAGACGTAGCATGTTGATCATGTCATTTTGTTGCTACTGTTTTCTGCGTGTCAAGTATTTGTTCCTATGACCATGAGATCATATAACTCACTGACACCGGAGGAATGCTTTGTGTGTATCAAACATCGCAACGTAACTGGGTGACTATAAAGATGCTCTACAGGTATCTCCAAAGGTGTTCGTTGAGTTAGTATGGATCGAGACTGGGATTTGTCACTCCGTGTGACAGAGAGGTATCTCGGGGCCCACTCGGTAATACAACATCACACACAAGCCTTGCAAGCAATGTGACTTAGTGTAAGTTGCGGGATCTTGTATTACGGAACGAGTAAAGAGACTTTCCGGTAAACGAGATTGAAATAGGTATGCGGATACTGACGATCGAATCTCGGGCAAGTAACATACTGAAGGACAAAGGGAATGACATACGAGATTATATGAATCCTTGGCACTGAGGTTCAAACGATAAGATCTTCGTAGAATATGTAGGATCCAATATGGGCATCCAGGTCCCGCTATTGGATATTGACCGAGGAGTCACTCGGGTCATGTCTACATAGTTCTCGAACCCGCAGGGTCTGCACACTTAAGGTTCGACGTTGTTTTATGCGTATTTGAGTTATATGGTTGGTTACCGAATGTTGTTCAGAGTCCCGGATGAGATCACGGACGTCAAGAGGGTTTCTGGAATGGTCCGGAAACAAAGATTGATATATAGGATGACCTCATTTGGTTACCGGAAGGTTTTCGTGCATTACCAGAAAAGTCTCGGGCTCATCGGTAGTGTACTGGGAGTGTCGGGAGGGGTGCCGGGGACCATCAGGAGGGGTGTCACGCCCCAAGGGGTCTCATGGGCTATGGAAAGAGATAAACCAGCCCCTAGTGGGCTGGAATAAGTTCCCACTAAGGCCCATAAGGTTTGAGAAGGAAAAAAACACAAGGTGGAAAGAGTTTCCAAGTGGGAAGGTGGAATCCTACTCCAAGTAGGATTGGAGTAGGACTCCTCCACGTCCAATTTCGGCCAAACCTTTAGGTTTTGAGGCTTCCTCCTCCCCTCCCTCCCTCCTATATATAGTGGGGTTTTAGGGCTGATTTGAGACAACTTTTGCCACGGCAGCCCGACCACATACCTCCACGGTTTTACCTCTAGATCGCGTTTCTGTGGAGCTCGGGCGGAGCCCTGCTGAGATTAGATCACCACCAACCTCCGGAGCACCGTCACGCTGCCGGAGAACTCATCTACCTCTCTGTCTCTCTTGCTGGATCAAGAAGGCCGAGATCATCGTCGAGTTGTACGTGTGCTGAATGAGGAGGTGCCGTCCGTTCGGCACTAGATCGGAGCGGATCGTGGGACGGACTGCGGGACGGTTCGTGGGACGGTTCGCGGGGCGGATCGAGGGACGTGAGGACGTTCCACTACATCAACCGCGTTTCTTAACGCTTATGCTGTGCGATCTACAAGGGTAAGTAGATCGGAAATCCCCTCTCGTAGATGGACATCACCATGATAGGTCTTCGTGCGCGTAGGAAATTTTTTGTTTCCCATGCGACGTTCCCCAACAGTGGCATCATGAGCTAGGTTCATGCGTAGATGTAATCTCGTGTGGAACACAAAAGTTTTTGTGGGCGGTGATGTGCGTTTTGCTGCCCTCCTTAGTCTTTTCTTGATTCCGCGGTATTGTTGGATCGAAGCGGCTCGGACCGACATTAATCGTACGCTTACGAGAGACTAGTTTCATCGCTACGAGTAACTCCGTTTCTCCAAGATGACCGGCGAGTGTCGGTTTCTCCAACTTTAGTTGAATCGGATTTGACCGAGGAGGTCCTTCGATGAGGTTAAGGCAATTCACATATCTCCGTTGTGGTGTTTGCGTAAGTAAGATGCGATCCTACTAGATACCCATGGTCACCATGTAAAACATGCAACAACAATTAGAGGACGTCTAACTTGTTTTTGCAGGGTATGCTTGTGATGTGATATGGCCAACGTTGTGATGTGATATATTGGATGTATGAGATGATCATGTTGTAATAGTTAATATCGACTTGCACATCGATGGTACGGCAACCGGCAGGAGCCATAGGGTTGTCTTTAAACTAACGTTTGTGCTTGCAGATGCGTTTACTATATTGCTAGTACGTAGCTTTAGTAGTAATAGCATGAGTAGCATGACAACCCCGATGGCGACACGTTGATGGAGATCATGATGATGGAGATCATGGTGTGACGCCGGTGACAAGAAATTCGTGCCGGTGCTTTGGTGATGGAGATCAAGAAGCACATGATGATGGCCACATCATGTCACTTATGAATTGCATGTGATGTTAATCCTTTATGCACCTTATCTTTCTTAGAACGACGGTAGCATTATGAGGTGATCTCTCACTAAAATTTCAAGACGAAATTGTGTTCTCCCCGACTGTGCACCGTTGTGACAGTTGTCTGTTTGGAGACACCACGTGATGATCGGGTGTGATAGACTCAACGTTCACATACAACGGGTGCAAAACAGTTGCACACGCGGAATACTCGGGTTAAGCTTGACGATCCTAGCATGTGCAGACATGGCCTCGGAACACTTGAGACCGAAAGGTCGAGCATGAATCGTATAGTTGATATGATTAGCATAGAGATGGTTACCACTGAAACTATTCTCGACTCACGTGATGATCGGACTTGAGAAAGTGGATTTGGATCATGTACCACTCAAATGACTAGAGAGATGTACTTTTTGAGTGGGAGTTCTTAAGTAATATGATTAATTGAACTAATTGTCATGAACATAGTCTAATGGTCTTTGAGAATTACGATGTAGCTTGCGCTATAGCTCTACTCTTTTTATATGTTCCTAGAGAAAATTTAGTTGAAAGTTGATAGTAGCAAACTTTGCAGACTGAGTCTGTAAAACCAAGGATTGTCCTCGTTGCTGCGTAGAAGGCTTATGTCCTTAATGCACCACTCGGTGTGCTGCACCTCGAGCGTCGTCTGTAGATGTTGTGAACATCCGACATACACGTTTTTGATGACTACACGATAGTTCAGTGCAAAATACGTAATGGCTTAGAAGCAAGGCGCCGAAGACGTTTTGAAATGTCACGGAACATAAGAGATTTTCTAAAGAGATGAAATTGTGATTTCATGCTTGTGCCCTTGTTAAGAGGTATGAGACCTCCGAGAAGATTCTTTGTCCACGAAGTAAAGTAGAAAATCTCAATCGTTGAGCATGTGCTCAGATTATCTGAGTACGACAATCGCTTGAATGAAGTGGGAGTTGATCTTCCAGATAAGATAGTGATGGTTCTCCAAAGTCACTGCCACCAAGCTGTGAGAGCTTCGTGATGAACTATGACATATCAAGGATAGATACAATGATCCTTGAGCGATTCACGATGTTTGACACTGTGGAAGTAGAAATCAAGAAGGAGCATCAATAGTTGATGGTTAGTAAAACCACTAAGTTTCGAGAAAGGCAAGGGCCAGAAGGGATACTTCGTGAAACAGCAAAACAGTTGCTGCACTAATGAAGAAACCCAAGATTAAACCCAAGCCCGAGACTAAGTGCTTCTGTTATGAGGGGAACGGTCACTGAGGCGGAGCAACTCTAGATACTTGGTAGATAAGAAGGCTGGCAAAGTCAAAAGAAGTATATTTGATATACAAGATGATTGATGTGTACTTTACAAGTACTCCTAGTAGCGCGAGGGTATTGGATACCGGTTCGGTTGCTAAGTGATTAGTAACACGAAATGAAAGCTATGGTATAAACGGAGACTAGCTAAAGACGAGGTGACGGTAAGTGTTGGAAGTGTTTCCAAGGTTGATGTGATCAAACGTTGCACGCTCCCTCTATCATCGGGATTTGTGGTAAAACCTAAATAATTGTTATTTGGTGTTTGCGTTGAGCATGAACATGATTGGATCGTGTTTATTTCAATACGATTATTCATTTAAAGAGAATAATAGTTGTTCTATTTGCTTGAATAATTACCCTCAGTGGTTTATTGAATCTCGATCGTAGTGTTACACATGTTCATGATATTAGTGCCGAAAATACAAAGTAATAATGATAGTACCACTTAGTTGTGGCATTGCCACTTGAGTCATGTTGGTATAAAATGCATGTGGAAGCTCCATGCCGATGGATCATTGTACTCACTCATTTTTGAAACGTTTGAGACATGCAAACCATACCTGTTGGTATAAATGCATGAAGAAACTCCATGAGAGATGGATCGTTTGGACTCGCTTGATTTTGAATCACTTGAGACATGCAAAACATGCCACATGAAACAAGAGAGTAACTTGTTGGGAATAATACATTTTTGATGTGTGCAGTCCAATGAGTGCTAAGGCACGCAGTGGATATCGTTATGTTCTTACTTCACAGACGATTTGAGTAGATACAAGAGTATTTACTTGATGAATCACAAAGTCTGAAATATTGAAAAGTTCAATTCTGTTTCAGAGTGAAGTTCGTCGTAACAAGAGGATAAACTGTCTACGATATGATCATAGAAATGAATATCTGAGTTACGAGTTTTGGTATGCAGTTAAGACAATGTGGAAATTGTTTCGCAGTTCATGCCACCTGGAACACCATAGTGTGATGATGTGTCTGAACGTCATAGCCACGCCCTATTTGATATGGTGCATACTATGATGTCTCTTATCGAATTACCACTATCGATCATGGGTTATGCATTAGAGACAACCGCATTCACTTTAAATAGGGCATTGCGTATTTCTGTTGAGATGACACAGTATAGACCGAGGTTTAGAGAAATCTAAGCTGTCATTTCTTGAAAGTTTGGGGCTGCGATGCTTATGTGAAAAAGGTTTCAGTAAGATAAACTCGAACCCAAAGCGGATGATAGCATCTTCATAGGATATCCAAAACAGTTGGATACATCTCCTATCTTAGATCCGGAAGCAAAGTGTTTGTTTCTAGAAAAGGATCCTTTCTCGAGGAAAGGTTTCCCTCGAAAGAATTGAGTGGAAGGGTGGTAGAACTTGATGAGGTTACTGAACCATCGCTTCAACCAGTGTGTAGCAAGGCACAGGAAGTTGTTCCTGTGGCGCCCACACTAATTGAAGTGGAAGCTGATGATGGTGATCATTAAGCATTGGATCAAGTTACTACAAACCTCGTAGGTCGACAAAGGTCGCATACTACTATAGAGTGGTACAGTAACCCTGTCTTGGAGGTCATGTTGTTGAACAACAATGAACCTACGAGTTATGGAGAAGCAATGGTGGGCCCGGATTCCGACAAATGGCTGGAGGCCATGAAATCCGAGAGAAAATCCATATGTGAGAACAAAGTATAGACTTTGGACGAACGTGATGGTCGTAGGACTATTAAGTAAAGATGGATCTTTAAAAGGAAGACAGACGATGATGGTGATAAGTCACTATTAAGAAAAGCTCGACTTGCCGCAAAGATGTTTCCGACAAGATCAAACAGTTGACTATGATGAGACTTTCTCACTTGTAGCGATGCTAAAAGTCTGTTAGAATTATGTTAGTAGTTGCTGCATTATTTATGAAATATTGCACATAGGATGTCAAAACATTGTTTCCTCGACGGTTTCCTTGAGCAAACATTGTATGTGATACAACCCGGAGGTTTTGTCGATCCTAAAGATACTAGCAAGTATGCAAGCTCCAGTGATCCTTCAATGGACTGGTGCAAGCATCTCAGAGTTGGAATATACACTTTGATGAGATGATCAAAGATTTTTGGGTTTGTACAAGGTTTATGAGAAACTTGTATTTCCAAAGAAGTGAGTGGGAGCACTATAGAATTTCTGATAAGTATATGTGGTTGACATATTGTGGATCAGAAGTAATGTAGAATTTCTGTAAACCATACAAGGTTGTTTGAAAGGAGTTTTTCAAAGGAATACCTGGATTGCGCTACTTGAACGTTGAGCATCAAAGATCTATGGAGATAGATCGAAAGCGCTTAATAGAAGTTTCAACAAGATGCAAGCTTTGACACTAATCCGAATAACTATGAGTAGTGAAACGGATTCGTATAGTAGAGTAGATGTTTGGAGTATTTCCGAATAGCACATAGTAGCAGCATCTATAAGATGACATAAAGATTTGTAAAGAACACACGGATCTGAAAGTTTCAGAACCGTTGACTAAAACCTCTCTCACGAGCAAGACGTGATCATACCCCATAACTATAAGCGTGTTGGATTCGTTGGAATCACATGGTGACGTGAACTAGATTATTGACTCTAGTGCAAGTGGGAGACTGTTGGAAATATGCCCTAGAGGCAATAATAAATTAGTTATTATTATATTTCTTTGTTCATGATAATCGTTTATTATCCATGCTATAATTGTATTGATTGGAAACACAGTGCATGTTTGGATACATAGACAGAACACTGTCCCTAGTAAGCCTCTAGTTGACTAGCTCGTTGATCAAAGATGGTCAAGGTTTCCTGACCATAGGCAAGCGTTGTCACTTGATAACGGGATCACATCATCAGGAGAATCATGTGATGGACTAGACCCAAACTAATAGACGTAGCATGTTGATCGTGTCATTTTGTTGCTACTGTTTTCTGCGTGTCAAGTATTTGTTCCTATGACCATGAGATCATATAACTCACTGACACCGGAGGAATGCTTTGTGTGTATCAAACGTCGCAACGTAACTGGGTGACTATAAATATGCTCTACAGGTATCTCCGAAGGTGTTCGTTGAGTTAGTATGGATCGAGACTGGGATTTGTCACTCCGTGTGACGGAGAGGTATCTCGGGGCCCACTCGGTAATACAACATCACACACAAGCCTTGCAAGCAATGTGACTTAGTGTAAGTTGCGGGATCTTGTATTACGGAACGAGTAAAGAGACTTGCCGGTAAACGAGATTGAAATAGGTATGCGGATACTGACGATCGAATCTCGGGCAAGTAACATACCGAAGGACAAAGGGAATGACATACGGGATTATATGAATCCTTGGCACTGAGGTTCAAACGATAAGATCTTCGTAGAATATGTAGGATCCAATATGGGCATCCAGGTCCCGCTATTGGATATTGACCGAGGAGTCACTCGGGTCATGTCTACATAGTTCTCGAACCCGCACGGTCTGCACACTTAAGGTTCGACGTTGTTTTATGCATATTTGAGTTATATGGTTGGTTACCGAATGTTGTTCGGAGTCCCGGATGAGATCACGGACGTCAAGAGGGTTTCTGGAATGGTCCGGAAACGAAGATTGATATATAGGATGACCTCATTTGGTTACCGGAAGGTGTCACGCCCCAAGGGGTCTCATGGGCTATGGGAAGAGATAAACCAGCCCCTAGTGGGCTGGAATAAGTTCCCACTAAGGCCCATAAGGTTTGAGAAGGAAAAAAACACAAGGTGGAAAGAGTTTCCAAGTGGGAAGGTGGAATCCTACTCCAAGTAGGATTGGAGTAGGACTCCTCCACCTCCAATTTCGGCCAAACCTTTAGGTTTTGAGGCTGCCTCCTCCCCTCCCTCCCTCCTATATATAGTGGGGTTTTAGGGCTGATTTGAGACAACTTTTGCCACGGCAGCCCGACCACATACCTCCACGGTTTTACCTCTAGATCGCGTTTCTGCGGAGCTCGGGCGGAGCCCTGCTGAGATTAGATCACCACCAACCTCTGGAGCGCCGTCGTGCTGCCGGAGAACTCATCTACCTCTCCGTCTCTCTTGCTGGATCAAGAAGGCCGATATCATTGTCGAGTTGTATGTGTGCTGAACGCGGAGGTGCCGTCCGTTCTGCACTAGATCGGAGCGGATCGTGGGGCGGACCGCGGGACGGTTCGTGGGACAGTTCGCGGGGCGGATCGAGGGACGTGAGGACGTTCCACTACATCAACCGCGTTTCTTAATGGTTCTTCTATGCGATCTACAAGGGTACGTAGATCGGAAATCCCCTCTCGTAGATGGACATCACCATGATAGGTCTTCGTGCGCGTAGGAATTTTTTGTGTCCCATGCGACGTTGCCCAACGAAATTTACTTGGAACGGCAGGTAGATACCACATATAGATAGGTATGGTGGACTCATATGGAACAACTTTGAGTTTATGGAAGTGGATGCACAAGCAGTATTCCCGCTTAGTACAAGTGAAGGATAGCAAAAGACTGGGAAGCGACCAACCAGAGAGCGACAACAGTCATCAATATGCATTGAAATTAACCAATGTTGAGTGCAAGCATTTGTAGGATATAAATCACCATAAACATGAATATCGTAGAGGCTGATTTTGTTTCAACTACATGCATGAACATGTGCCAAGTCAAGCCACTTGAATCATTCAAAGGAGGATACCATCCTATCATACTACATCATAATCATCTTGAAATTCATGTTGGCATCCAAGACAAACCATTATAAGCTCCTAGCTAATTAAGCATGGCATCAGAAACTATGATCTCTAAGTTGTCATTGCAAACATGTTTGTCTCATAACAATGTTGAATTAGGAACGATGAGCTAGTCATATTTACAAAAAAAAATAGGTCGAGTTCATACCAGCTTTTCCAGGCTCAGTCACTTCATCATATATCGTCATTATTGCCTTTCACTTGCACGACCGAATGATGTGAATAATAATAAGATCTTCGTGCATTGGACTAAGCTAGAATCTGCAAGCAAATTCAGAGGAGAAGACAAAGTAATATGACTCTTTGACGGATAAACAATAATGCATATGAGCGCCACTAATCATTTTAATCACGGTCTTCTACCTCGAGCCAAAGAAAAAGAAAACTATTTACACAGGAAAGCTCCCAACAAGCAAAAGAAGAATGGGGAATCTTTTTGGGTTTTCTTTTTAATTACCACTAAGCACGCTGGAAAGTGAACTTACAACTACTTTGTTTTCTCATTTTTAAACAAACACACGAGAAGAATGCAAGAAAAAGAAATAAACTAGCATGGATGATACAATGGAAGAGTGTGAACACCTACTATCAAAGTGAATGCGTGAGCATGAATATAAAGTCGGTGAGAGACACGTACTCCCCCAAGCTTAGGCTTTTGGCCTAAGGTGGTCTAGTTCCACGGCTGGTCCGGGCGATATCCAAAGTCATAACGGGGGTTGTACAGGGATGCGGCAGCTACTACCTGAATAGCTGCCACACGGAGGCGAGCAGCCTTCACCTCCCTCTCATACTCCTCTGCCTCTCCTCTGGTTACGTAATATCTCCGTTTTCCCTGAAAGTCAAAGAAGGCAGGAGCAGGAAGGGTAATATGGAAAACACGCTATCGGTTAAATATTAACCGGTATAGGAGGGATTCATTATCACTCTCAAGGAAGTGATAACGTATCATAGCGGCGCAATCAAGGAAAGTTGTGTGGAACGGGGGATATCCTGTGCGGATGGGTATTCCAAGAGAATTTGCTATGCAAGTGCCATAGATCCCACTGAAGAAATCCCCTTCATTAGCATTATTATTTAGCCTCCCAGCAATTATAGCTCCCATGTTGAAACTTCTATCACCCGTTACTGCGCTCTTAAGAATACTAAGGTTAGGTGCACAGAGGTGACTATGGTCATGCTTGCCGTTAATGCATCTACCTATGAAGAGGGCAAAATAATGTAAGGCAGGAAAATGAATGCTCCCCATGGTAGCCTGCGTAATATCTCTAGTTTCTCCAACAATTATACTAGAAATAAAATCTCTAACCGAAGACTTAGGAGGGTCATTGGGACTACCCCAATCAGGTATCTTGCATAATCTATTAAAATCCTCTAAATCCATAGTATACGATTTGTCATAAAGATCAAACAGTATGGATGTGTCAAGGCCAACTGAAAATTTGAATATACGAACAAAAGAGGCAGTGAGTGTAGTATACTGTTCACATTTATTGGAGATGAATTCTTCGAGCCCGGTGATGCGAACAAATGTATCGAACTCGTCCTTGAAACCTGCATCAATCATGAATTCATCGGAAGGCCATTCACATGGTTGCACCGGTGCGTTCTTCGGCTGATAAGGATCAGGCTCCCGAATCGCGAGACAGGGACCCCTTTTGCTTGAGGAACCACCATGATAGTTCTTCCTGGACATCTTCCTTTTTCAAGGAACAATTCCCCAAAATAGTTTGGTGATTGGGGCTTTGCACAAGGAGACCGAAAAGTGCAGCAAAATGAGCAAGAACACGGGTTTGATCTGTGGAATGATTTTTTCTGGAGGTAGACGAAGAAGATGGGTGCTGGAATAAGTGGAGGGGGCCACGTGGGACCGATGAGCCAGCCAGGCGCGCCCAGGGGGCGTGGGCGCGTCTCCTGGGCTCGTGGCCCACTGGTGCATCCCCTCACTAGTTATCTATCTCAGAAATTCTTAAATGTTCTAGAAAAAATCATACTTGAATTTGAGAGCATTTGGAGAACTTTTATTTTTAGGTCATTTTTTATTGAATGGATAATGCAGAAAACATGAAAATAATGCTAGATTTATTATTTTTCTACTAAATAACAGAAAGTAAAAGTTGGGAACGGAAGGTTGTGACTTCTAGATTCATCCATGTCATGGTCATCAAAAGAAATCCGTCAATGATGTTGATCAAGTCTCCTTGACAATTTTTTTTTCGAATCACATAAAACTGGAGAATTTTCGAATAATCACTAGGTTACCTCAAGGGGGGTGTGCATATCCCCAATAACAAGTATATCATATTTCATCTTGACAGTAGGTATAGGGAATTCAAAGCTTCCAATAATAATTGATGAAGATTTTTCAATAGCATTAATGCAATGAACCCGATATCGGAAAGTGCACCGTGTGCTCATTACCATTAACATGGAAAGTGACATTGCCTTTGTTGCAATCAATAACAGCCCCTGCAGTGTTTAAAAAGGGTCTTCCAAGGATGACCGCCATGGCATCATCCTCGGGAATATCAAGAATAACAAAGTCCGTTAAGATAGTAACGTTCGCAACCACAACGGGCACATCCTCGCAAATGCCGATAGGTAAAGCAGTTGATTTGTTGGCCATTTGCAAAGAAATTTCATTAGGTTTCAACTTATCCAATTGAAGTCTATGATATAAAGAGGGAGGCATGACACTAACACAGGTCCAAGATCACATAAAGTAGTTCTAACATAATTTCCTTTAATGGAGCAAGGTATAGTGGGCACTCCGGGATCACCTAGTTGCTTAGGAGTCCCACCCTTAAAAGTGTAATTAGCAAACATGGTGGAAATCTCAACATCAGGTATCTTTCTTTTAGTAGTCATAATATCTTTCATGTACTTAGCATAAGGAGACATTTTAAGCATATCAGTCAAATGCATTTGCAAAAATATAGGTCTAATCATTTCAACAAAGCGCTCAAAATCCTCATCATCCTTTTTCTTGGATGGTTTGGGAGGAAAGGGCATGGGTTTCTAAACCCATGGTTCTCTTTCTTTACCATGCTTCCTAGCAATAAAATCATTCTTATCATATCTCTTCTTCTTAGGTTGTGGGTTATCAAGATCAACAGCAGGTTCAGTATCCACATCATTATCATTACTAGGTTGAGCATCAACATGAATACCATTATCAATATCATCACTAGGCTCATGTTCATCACCAGATTGTGTTTTGGCATCAGAAATAGAAACATCATTTGGATTCTCAGGTGTAACAACAACATGTTTACTAGCATGCAAGTTCCTATCATCTTTCTTTTTCTTCCTATTACCAGGATGACTAGGTGCATCAGTATTAACTCCTTGAGAATCTTGTTCAATTCTCTTAGGATGGCCCTCAGGATACAAAGGTTCCTGAGTCATTCTACCACCTCTAGTAACAAATCTAACAGAATTATCATTCAATTCATTAAGAAAGTCATTTTGAGCCTTAAGTACTTGTTCTACTTGAGTAGTGACCATAGAAGCATGTTTACCAATAAGCTTAAGATCATTAACATTTCTATCCACACAAGCACTTATATGATTAATCATACGAGCATTTTGTTTCAGTTCTATGCAAACATAATCATTAAAACTTTGTTGTTTGGCAACAAAGTTATCAAATTCATCTAAGCATAAGCTAGCAGGTTTATCATAAGGAATATCACTCTCATTGAATCTACGAACAGAATTTACCTCTACTACCTCTGTCGGGTTATCAAGACCATGTATTTCTTCAATAGGTGGTAGATTCTTAACATCTTAAGATTTAATACCTTTCTCTTGCATAGATTTCTTGGTTTCATGCATATCTTCAGGACTGAGGAATAGAATACCTCTTTTCTTCGGAGTTGGCTTCGGAGGTGGATCGGGAATAGTCCAAGCATTATCATTGCTCAAGATATTATTCAATAGAATTTCAGCTTGTTCCACAGTTCGTTCCCTGAAAACACAACCAGACAACTATCTAGGTGGTCCCTAGAAGCATCGGATAGTCCATTATAAAAGATATCAAGTATTTCATTTTTCTTAAGAGGGTGATCAGGCAAAGCATTAGGTAACTGGACAAGCCTCCCCCAAGCTTGTGGGAGACTCTCTTCTTCAATTTGCACAAAGTTATATATATCATCCAAGGCAGCTTGTTTCTTATGGGTAGGAAAATATTTATAAGAGAAGTAGTATATCATATCCTGGGGACTACGCACACAACCAGGAGCAAGAGAAGTAAACCAAGTTTTAGCATCACCCTTTAGTGAGAAAGGAAACAACTTAAGGATATAGTAATAGCGAATTTTTTCCTCATTAGTGAATAGGGTGGTGATGTGTACTACACAACCTTCTCCTTGTTGACGTTGTTGGGCCTCCAAGTGTAGAGGTTCGTAGGACAGTAGCAATTTTCCCTCAAGTAGGTGACCTAAGGTTTATCAATCCACATGAGGCATAGGATGAATATGGTCTCTCTCAAGCAACCCTGCAACCAAATAACAAAGAGTCTCTTGTGTCCCCAACACACCCAATACAATGGTAAGTTGTATAGGTGCACTAGTTCGGCGAAGAGATGGTGATACAAATGCAATATGGATGGTAGATATAGGTTTTTGTAATCTGAAATTACAAAAACAGCAAGGTAACTAATAGTAAAAGCGAGCACGAACGGTATTGCAATGCATGGAAACAAGGCCTAGGGTTCATACTTTCACTAGTGAAGTTCTCTCAACAATGATAACATAATTGGATCATATAACTATCCCTCAACGTTCAACAAAGAGTCACTCAAAAGTAACTAATAGCGGAGAATAAACGAAGAGATTATTGTCGGGTATGAAACCACCACAAAGTTATTCTTTGTGATCGATCTATTCAAGAGTCCGTAGTAAAATAACACGAAGCTAATCTTTCCGTTCAATCCATCATAGAGTTCGTACTAGAATAATGCTACGGCAACAAAAGTCCTTCCCCGGCAATGGTGCCAGAGATTCTTCTGTCGTCTCTTGAGCTTGCGTTGATTTTTCCCTTGAAGAGGAAAGGGCGATGCAGCACAGGAGCAGTAAGTATTTCCCTCAGTTTGAGAACCAAGGTATCAAACTAGTAGGAGAATCTCGTTAAGTCCAGAGTACCTGCGCAAACACGAAAGAGCTTGCACCCAACGCTATAAAGGGGTTGTCAATCCCTTCAAGATTGATTGCAAAGTGAGATCTGAAGGCAGAAAGTGCAACGAAGTAAAAGTGTAAAGCTGAAAATATGGTGTGGAGTAGACCCGAGGGCCATAGTGTTCACTAGAGGCTTCTCTCAAAATAGCAAGTATTACGGTGGGTGAACAAGTTACTGTCGAGCAATTGACAGAACCGCGCAAAGTCATGACGAGATCTAAGGCAACGATCATACATATAGGCATCACGTCCGAGACAAGTAGACCGATACTTTCTGCATCTACTACTATTACTCCACACATTGACCGCTATCCAGCATGCATCTAGTGTATTGAGTTCATGACGAACAGAGTAACGCCTTAAGCAAGATGACATGATGTAGAGGGATAATCTCAAACCAATGATGAAAACCCCATATTTTTACCCTTGATGGAAACAACACAATGCGTGCCTCGCTACCCCTTCTGTCACTGGGTGAGGTCACTGCACGGTATGAACCCAAAACCAAGCACTTCTCCCACTGCAAGAATCATAGATCTAGTTGGTGAAACAAAACCCACAACTCGAAGAGAATTACAAGGATATGAAATCATGCATAAGAGAGATCAGAAGAAACTCAAATAAGATTCATAGATAATCTGATCATAAATCCACAATTCATCGGATCTCGACAAACACACCGCAAAAGAAGATTACATCAGATAGCTCTCCATGAAGATCATGGAGAACTTTGTATTGAAGATCCAAGAGAGAGAAGAAGCCATCTAGATACTAGCTATGGACCCGTAGGTCTATGGTGAACTACTCACGCATCATCGGAGAGGTCATGGTGTTGATGAAGAAGCCCTTTGTATCCGAATCCCCCCCCCTCCGGCAGGGCACCAGAATGTGCCCCAGATGGGATCTTGCAGAGACAGAAGCTTGCGGCGGCGGAAAGGTATTTTCTATGATCTCCAGATTTTTTCTGGGATTTTAGGGAATACATAGGCACAAAACCTAGGCGCAAAACCTAGGCCACAAGCCTGTGAGCCCCCCCCCCTGGCCGGGGCTGAGGGACTTGTGGGGTCCCTGGGGACCCCCTGCCTTGGTTGTCACGTCTCCCGATCTTCGTTTGTTTCGGAAAAAATCTTTTCGGGGATTTTATTCCGTTTGGACTCCGTTTCAAATCTTCGTGTGAAAAGGGTCAAAAACACGGAAAAACAGGAACTGGCACTTGGCACTGAGTTAATAAGTTAGTCCCAAAAAAGATATAAAAGGCATACAAAGCATCCAAAGTTTCACAAGATAATAGCATGAAACCATCAAAAATTATAGATACGTTGGAGACGTATCAAGCACCCCCAAGCTTAACTCGTGCTCGTCCTCGAGTAGGGAAGTGATAAAGACTGAATTTTTGATGTTGAATGCTACCTAGCATAGTTGTCCTTTGCAACTTCCTTCATGTGACATGAATGTTGAGATCCGTAAGATTCAAAACAATAGTTTGCTATTAACATGAAAAGAATAATACTTCAAGCAAACTAGCAAGGTAATCATGAACTTTCAAAATAACAAGGCCAAAGAAAGTTATCCCTACAAAATCATATAGTGTGGCCATGCTCCATCATCCTCACACAACTAATGTAAATCATGCACAACCCCGGTATTGGCCAAGTAATTGTTTTTGCACTCTTACTTTCTCAAACTTTTTATAACTATCACGCAATACATGAACGTGAGCCATGGATATAGCACTATAGGTGGAATAGAGTGTGGTTGTGGTTGTGAGACAAAAAAGGAGGAGATGGTCACATTGACTCGGCGTATAAAAGGGCTATGGAGATGCCCATTAATAGATATCAACGTGAATGAGTAGGGATTGCCATACAAGGGATGCACTAAAGCTATAAGTATGTGAAAGCTCAAAAGGAGAACTAGTGGGTCTGCATTCAACTTGCTTGCTCACGAAGACCTAGGGCAATTTGAGGAAGCCCATCATTGGAATATACAAGCCAAGTTATATAATGAAGATTCCCACTAGCATATGGTAGTGACAAAGCAAGAAGCTCTCAATCATGAAGAACATGGTGCTATTATGAATCACAAGTGTGGAAAAAGATAGTAGCATTGTCCCTTCTCTCTTTTTCCCTCTTTTTTTTGGGCTCTTAGGCCTCTTTTTTTCTCTTTTTTTTGTTTTCTTTTTTTTATTTGGGCTCTTTGGACTATTTTTTTATTTCCTCACACGGGACAATGCTCTAATAATGATGATCATCACACTTTTTATTTACTCACAGCTCAAAGCTCAAAATGATGATGACTCTATAGGAAATGCCTCCGGCAGTGTATCGGGATGTGCAACGATCTAGCTTGGCGTATGACGTTGAAACATCTTGCTAGCTATCTTACGATCATGCAATAGCAATATGAGAGTGACGACACAAGTCATGAGATAGAACGGTGGGAGTTGCATGTCAATATATCTCGGAATGGCTATGAAAATGCCATAGTAGGTAGGTATGGTGGCTGTTTTGAGGAAGGCATATGGTGGGTTTGTGTACCGGCGAGAATTGCGCGGTGCTAGAGAGGATAGCAATGGTGAAGGTGAAAGTGCATCTATACCATGGACTCACATTAGTCATGAAGAACTCAAATACTTGTTGCGAAAGTTTTTATTAGTAATCGAAACAAAGTGCTAAACACATACTCCTAGGGGAAGGGTTGGTAGGTGTTAACCATCGCGCGATCCCGACCTCAACACAAAGGATGACAATCAATAGATGAATTATGCTCTGACTTCCTAACATAGCGGTTCACCATACGTGCATGCTACGGGAATCACTAACTTCAACACAAGTATTTCCAGATTCACAACACCTTACTAACATAACTCTTAATATTACCAAATCCACGTCTCAAAACTAATTGAGAGGAATCAAGACTTCTATTTCTACTCAATGCACATGAAGATGGAGGTTTTTGTATCCTCTTTGGGTACCTATCACCTTTGGGACTACTTTCATAGCATAAGCCAACTACCAAGTCACGCACGGCCGTGCTCTAAAAGATCTAAGTGAAGCACATAGAGCAAAATTATCTAGCTCAAAAGATATAAGTGAAGCACGATGAGCATTTTAGCAAAATCAAGATGAGTGCATGTATCTCTCTAAAGGTGTGCAGCAAGGATGATTGTGACACAAGAAAAAGAAAAGACTCCTAAGATACAAGAAACTCCAAGAAAAACACATGTCATGTGATGAATAAAAATATAGCTCTAAGTAATGTTACCGATGGATTGAAGACGAAAGAGGAAGCTTAGGCTTTTTGGTGTCCTTGAATTTGGCTAGGGATGCCTTGGGCATCCCCAAGCTTGAGCTCTTTGCACTCCTTATCTCTTTATCCATGAGAGCATCACCCAAAACTTGAAAACTTCACAACACAAAACTTAAACAGAAACTCGTGATAACATTAGCACAAGAAAACAAACTACCACCACTTTAGGTACTGTAGCAACCTTGATTTCTATTTATGTTGGTGTTGGGCTACTGTATTCTCACTTTTCCATGGCTAGTACCCACCGATACTATCCATAGTTTCATCAAAACAAGCAACCAACTCAACAAAAACAGAATCTGTCAAAAACAGACCAGTCTGTAGCAATCTGTATACTTCGTATACTTGTGGTACCTAAAAAATTCTGAAACATTACGACTGCCTGGGCAAAAGGCATATAAACCAGCAGCAAAAAGAATCAACTCAAAAGCTCTTTCTGAATAAACATGAACAATCATCTCGTGAGCGAAAAGTTTCCGTCTTTTTCCAGCAGGATTAAACAACCCTCACAAAGACTAGTCGTAAAGGTTTTGCTTGGCTCAAACATAAAAAGAAACACAAAAAACACAATCACAACAGAATTGTGATGGTGTGGACGCAACAAAACAGAAAGAAAAAGATAAGTTCATTGGGTTGCCTCCCAACAAGCGCTATTGTTTAACGCCCTTAGCTAGGCATAATGTGATAGAATCACGTATCATCGTCTTTGGTGCTCAAACCATAAGTGGCCCTCATCATGGATTCATAAGGCAATCTTATTTTCTTTCTAGGAAAGTGTTCCATGCCCTTCTTTAAAGGAAATTGAAATCTAATATTCCCTTCCTTCATATCGATGATAGCACCGATAGTCCTTAGGACAGGTCTACCAAGAATAATAGGGCAAGTAGGATTGCAATCAATGTCAAGCACAATGAAATCCACGGGTACATAGTTCCTATTTGCAACAATAAGAACATCATTGATCCTTCCCATGGGTTTATTAACAGTATAATCCGCAAGATGCAAATTAAGAGAACACTCTTCAAGCTCATTAAAACCCAGAACATCACATAAAGACTTTGGAATCGCGGAAACACTAGCACCCAAATCACACAAAGCATTGCATTCATAGTTTTTGATTTTGATTTTGATAGTAGGTTCCCACTCATGATGAAGCTTTCTAGGGATAGAGACTTCCAATTCAAGTTTCTCTTCAAGAGATTTTATCATAGCTTCGAAGATATGATCGGTAAAGGCCTTGTTTTGTCTATAAGCGTGTGGAGAGTTTAGCATGGATTGCATCAAGGAAATGCATTCAATCAAGGAGCAACTATCATAATTGAATTCCTTGAAATCCAAAGTAGTAATTTCATTACTACTCAAAGTTTTAATATCTTCTACTCCACTTTCAATGCTTTTAGCATCAAGATAGATGGACTCCGAATCATTGGGGCTCTTTTCAACCAAAGTGGATTCATATCGAGCCCCATCATCATTAGGTTTGACACGAGAAAACAAAGATTCAATGGGAGTCACACCAAGCACTTTAAGATCTTCGTGATTCTTATCACGAGAACAAGCCTTTTTAAGCCATTCATGTCTGATGACCCACAAGTATAGGGGATCAATCGTAGTCCTTTCGATAAGTAACAGTGTCGAACCCAACGAGGAGAAGAAGGCTGTGATAAACGGTTTTCAGCAAGGTAATAACTGCAAGCACTCAAAGTAGGGGTAACAAGTGATGGAGTAGTGAGGTGAAATGTAGCAAGCGAAAAGTAACAAGTAACAAGTAGTAGCAACGGTGCAGCAAAGTGGCCGAATCCCTTTTGTAGCAAGGGACAAGCCTGAACAAAGTCTTATAAGAGGAAAAACGCTCCCGAGGATGCATGGGAATTTCTCTCATGCTAGTTTCATCATGTTCATATGTTTCGCGTTCGTTACTTTGATAGTTTGATATGTGGGTGGACCGGCGCTTGGGTACTGCCCTTACTTGGACAAGCATCCCACTTATGATTAACCCCTCTCGCAAGCATCTCCAACTACGAAAGAAGAATTAAGACAACGTCTAACCATAGCATTAAACTAGTGGATCCAAATCAGACCCTTACGAAGCAAGGCATAGACTGGGGTTTAAGCTTCTGTCACTCCAGCAACCCATCATCTACTTACTACTCCCCAATGACTTCCTCTAGGACCAAAGATGGTGAAGTGTTATGTAGTCGACGTTCACATAACACCACTAGAGGAAAAGACAACATACAACATATCAATATACCGAACGAATACCAAATTCACATGACTATTATCAGCATGACTTATCCCATGTCCTCAGGAACAAAAGTAACTACTCACAAAGCATAATCATAATCATGATCAGAGGTGTAATGAGTAGCATCAAGGATCTGAACGTAAACTCTTACAGCAAGTAATCCAACTAGCATCAACTACAAAGAGTAATCAACACTACTAGCAACCTTACAAGTACCAATCGGAGTCGCGAGACGGAGATTGGTTACAAGAGATGAATTAGGGTTTGGAGAAGAGATGGTGCTGATGAGGATGTTGATGGAGATGACTCCCTCCGACGAGAGGAGTGTTGGTGATGACGACGGCGATGATTTCCCCCTTCAGGAGGGAAGTTTCCCCGGCAGGATCGTCCTGTCGGAGCTCTAGATTGGTTCTGCTCAAGTTCCGCCTCATGGCGGCAGAGAATCCATGAACAAGCTCCACCTTGATTATTTGTCGGACGAAACCCTTCATATAGAAAAAGAGGGGGGCCAGCGGGCCACCAGGGTGCCCACAAGCCCTGTTGCCGCGGCTAGGGGGTAGGCCGCGGCAACCATGCTTCAGGGCCCCTTGCAGCTCCCGTCTGACACTTCTTTCGCCCAGTATTTTTTATATATTCCCAAAAAATTCCACGTTGATTTTCAGGGCATTTGGAGTTGTGCAGAATAGAGGACTCAGACTTGCTCCTTTTCTAGTCCAGAATTCTAGCTGCCGGTATTCTCCCTCTTCAAATAAACCTTGCAAAATAAGAGAGAAAAGGCATAAGTATGGTACCACAAAGTATAATAACAGTCCATAAAGCAATAAATATCAACATGAAAGCATGATGCAAAATGGACGTATCAACTCCCCCAAGCTTAGACATCGCTTGTCCTCAAGCGAATACCAAGATCCATAAGCATGTCCACATGTTTAGGGATGAAGGTGTCTATAATACATAATACGGACATGAGGGCATCATGATCACACATAGAACAGCAATACATCATAGAGATTCTTATGGGAAAGTAACAATTCCTTCACAAAGCAAAGTATGAAATAAAAACCTTACTGAGAAGTAGCCAACAACAATCCATATTCATTGAATCAATTGCAATTTATCATATCATCAGAAAGAGTCAAATAAGAGCTTGTAAAGCAAATCCACATACTCAATCATCTCTTTTGTTTTCCACAATTGTTACAACTCACTGGTACTCATGGTATCAAAGTTTCAGTTGGACACAGAGAAAGATAGGGGCTTGTAATTTGCCTCCCAACCATTTACCTCAAGGGTAAAGTCAACAATAATAAAGCATAAGTACTCATCTCCAAGTTGATATATGAATATAGATCTTTCCCAAGCATATGACGTTCACCAAGAAAAAGGCTAAATAAGGAATTGGTGAAGATCACCATGATTCTTACAAGGGCAAAAGTAAAGGTACAAGATAGGCCCTTTGCAGAGGGAAGCAGAGGTTGTCATGCGCTTTTGAGGTTTGGATGCGTGTCCTCTTAGTGCGGAGGAACGTCACTTTATATTGCCTCCTGTGATAAAGAACTTTATTATGCAGTCTGTCGTTGTTATGTCTTCCTCATCACAGGTTCGTACAAAGCTTATTTTCCACACACTAATAGATCATACATATTACAGTGTAATTTTTATTGCTTGCACCGATGACAACTTACTTGAGGGATCTTATTCAATCCATAGGTAGGTATGGTGGACACTCATGGAAAAACTGGGTTGAAGGTTTATGGATGCACAAGTAGAGTATCTCTACTTGGTGCGGGAGTTTTTGCTAATATGAGGTGGAAGCAATCGTCACATGCTAAGGGATCTCTAATCATATAACATTGTTTGGAAGCAAGCAAACACAATTCATTATGTTGTCTTCCTTGTCCAACATCTACTTCTAAGCATGTAATAGTTTGGTGAGTGCTCACAATTATAGAAAGTGTCTAAGATGATATATTTATATGTGAACCTCTCTTTCCTTATTACTTCTTATTAATTTCAACAATGAATGAGGTCTATGTTGGTATATTCTCAACAAGTTTCAATCATCGTACTTGTTATATGTGAAGCTATCACCTTCCATAAGATCATCTCACGATCTTTCATGCTATCGTTCTTTTCATACTTTTGATCACGACACAAAACAAAGCCCTTGACTAATATACTATTTACTATATAGCTCGCAAGATCGAATACATCGGGGGAGACACGAGGCAAAAGACTCAAACTAAACACTAAAGACTTATTCCACTAAGAGAAGAAATAAAAACTGAAAAGTAAAGAACTAAAACAAAGGTAAAAGCAAAAGATATAAAGGTGATACGATACCAGGGCAACTCCCCCAAGCTTGGCATAAGCCAAGGGAGTTGCCCATACCAATGCTTAGTTGTCTTCCTTTGGTGGTGATGGTAGTGGAGTTGTTGAAGCAGTCTTGAGCTTGTCTAATTTCCACTTGAGCATAAAGTTCTGCTCCCTCAGATTGTCATTTTCCTCCTCAAGCTTCAACACTCTATGGCAAAGTTCCTGCTTACTCTCCTGCAAGAAACGAGAAGGGATAAACAAGGTCTTAGGGTTCTTCCTTTGGTCAGGGAGGCTTGACTTCTTGAACTCCACATGAGTGCGTCTAGTTTGAGGTAGAGGAGCATCCTCTTCATCGGAACTCGTTTGTTCCTTCCCCTTGGGATCACAGTCCTCTTCCTCGTCAGTGGTCCAGTCATATGGTTCTAAGTCCCCATAGACCTTGGGGTTAGCAAGGTAATCAGCCACATAGCTCTCCCCCTCTGAATCCTGAGAAGACATCTTGACCTAGATCTGCGGTAGAAAACAGGCTCAAAACGAAAACAGAGGAAAACTGCGCGATACGGAGATCAAAACCCTCGGGCATATATATAATGATTTTTTCTGGACCAGAAGGAGTGCTCCACAAGAAAACGGAGTCCGGGAGGCACACGAGGCGCCCACAAGCCCTGTTGCCGCGGCCAGGGGGGAGGCCGCGGCAACCAAGCTTGTGGCCGTCTCGTGCGCTCTCTAAACTGCTTTTTATTTTTCTATTTTCCATAAATTCCAAAACGGAGAAAATTTCCAACTGGAAAAGTTTCGGAGTCCAATTACTTACCGAAACACATACCTCTTCATTTTCAGGGTCTGAAACAGGCTGATAAACATCCCTTATGTACTCCTCTGGAGTTATGATATTGATGATATTGGTATCAACATTTATGGGAGTACCAGAGATATAATGCTTGATTCTTTGCCCATTTACCACTCTAGGAAAATTACCTTCCATGTTATTGATTTTGATGGCACCAGAACGATATACTTCCTCGATAACGTAGGGACCTTCCCATTTAGGGAGAAGCTTGCGTGCGAAGAATCTTAAGCGAGAATTGTATAGCAGGACATAATCACCTACATTGAACTCTCATTTTTGTATTATTTTATCATGCCATCTCTTAACCTTTTCCTTGAACAACTTGGCATTCTGATATGCTTGGGCCCTCCATTCATCTAATGAGCTGATATCAAACAACTGCTTCTCATCGGCAAGTTTGAAATCGAAGTTGAGCTCTTTGATTGCCCAATAAGCTTTTTGTTCCAGCTCAAGAGGTAAATGAAAGGTCTTACCGTAAACCATTTTATACGGCGACATGCCCATGGGATTCTTATAAGCAGTCCTATAAGCCCATAGTGCATCGTCAAGTTTGCTAGACCAATTCTTTCGAGATCTATTGACGGTCTTTTGTAAGATCAATTTGATCTCCCTATTACTCAACTCCACTTGACTACTAGACTGAGGATGATAAGGAGATGCAAATCTATGTTTGACATCATACTTAGCGAGCATCTTGCGGAAAACACCATGAATGAAGTGTGAACCGCCATCAGTCATCAGATATCTAGGGTCTCCAAATCTTGGGAAAATGACTTCTTTAAGCATGTTAATAGAGGTGTGGTGATCAACATTTCTAGTGGGGATAGCTTCTACCCACTTAGTGACGTAATCCACAGTAACTAAGATGTGAGTATACCCATTGGAACTCGGGAAAGGTCCCATATAATCAAAGCCCCAGACATCAAATGGTTCAATGACAAGTGAATAGTTCATAGGCATTTCCCGACGCTTACTGATGTTCCCTATCCTTTGGCATTCGTCACAAGACAAGACAAACTTACGGGCATCCTTGAAGAGAGTGGGCCAACAGAAACATGATTGTAATACCTCATGAGCAGTTCTGTCTCTAGCATGGTGTCCTCCGTAGGCTTCAGAATGACACTTCTGCAGGATCTGTCCCTGTTCAAGTTCAGGCACACAATGTCTAATAACACCATCTACTCCTTCCTTATAAAGGTGAGGATCATCCCAAAAGTAGTGTCTCAAATCAAAGAAGAATTTCTTCTTTTGCTGGTAGGTGAAACTGGGTGGTATGTATTTGGCTACGATATAGTTTGCGTAATCAGCATACCACGGTGCACTATGTGAAGTGTGGATGAAATTCAATTGCTCATCTGGAAAGTTATCATCAATAGGTTGTGGGTCATCAAGGACATTCTCTAGCCTAGACAAGTTATCTGCTACAGGGTTATCAGCACCCTTTCGGTCAACAACGTGGAAATCAAATTCCTATAGCAGGAGAACCCATCTGATTAGCCTAGGCTTAGCATCCTTCTTCTCCATAAGGTACTTAATAGCAGCATGATCGGAGTGAATAGTGACTTTGGAGTCAACAATATAAGATCTGAACTTTTCACATGCAAACACGACTGCTAAAAACTCCTTCTCCGTAGTGGCATAGTTTCTTTGGGCACTGTCTAGAGTTTTACTAGTGTAGTGAATGACATTCAACTTCTTGTCAACGTTTTGTCCTAGAACAACACCAACAGCATAATCACTAGCATCACACATGATTTCAAAGGGCAAGTTCCAATCAGGTGGTTGAACAATAGGTGCGGTTATCAAGGCCTTCTTAAGTATTTCGAAAGCTTCCTCACAATACTCATAAAAAACAAAAGAAACATCCTTCTGCAAGAGGTTGGTAAGAGGCCTAGAAATCTTAGAGAAGTCTTTAATGAACCTTCTATAGAAACCAACATGACATAGGAAACTTCGTATACCTCTGATATCTGTGGGCAAGGCATTTTCTCAATTGCATCAACCTTAGCCTTATCAACTTCAATGCCTTTCTCAGAGATTTTGTGTCCTAAGACGATGCCTTCATTAACCATGAAGTGGCACTTCTCCCAGTTCAAGACGAGGTTGGTATCTTTGCATCTCTGTAAGACTCGATCAAGGTTGCTGAGGCAATCGCAAAGGAAGAACCATAAATGGAGAAATCATCAATGAAAACCTCAACAATCTTTTCACAAAAGTCAGAGAATATAGCCATCATACATCTTTGAAAGGTGGCAGGTGCATTGCACAAGCCAAAAGGCATACGTCTATAAGCAAAGGTACCGAAGGGGCAGGTGAAAGTGGTTTTCTCCTGATGAGATTGTGCAACAGGTATTTGCGAGAAACCTGAATAACCATCTAGAAAGCAGAAGTGTGTGTGTTTAGATAGCCTTTTCTAGCATTTGGTCGATAAACGACATAGGATAATGGTCTTTCCTGGTTGCCTTGTTCAGTTTCCGGAAGTCTATCACCATCCTATAGACAGTAATAATCCTGTGTGGGATTAGTTCATTCTTATCATTAGGAACGACGGTGATACCTCCCTTCTTAGGTACGCAATGTACTGGACTTACCCAATCACTATGAGCAACATGATAAATTATTCATGCTTCCAGAAGCTTTCATATTTCTTTTCTCACGACCTCTTTCATCCTCGGATTTAATCTTCGTTGATGATCAGCAACTGGCTTAGAATCAGGATCGGTTTTAATCTTGTGCTGACATAGAGTGGGACTAATACCCTTAAGATCATCAAGAGTATATCCAATAGCAGCACATTGCTTCCTCAAAGTGTTTAATAGCTTCTTCTCTTCGTGATTCGAGAGGTGAGCACTAATAATAACAGGATATATCTCCTTCTCATCAAGATAGGCATACTTAAGAGTATCTG
Organism: Hordeum vulgare subsp. vulgare; assembly: GCF_904849725.1. Taxonomy (NCBI): domain Eukaryota; kingdom Viridiplantae; phylum Streptophyta; class Magnoliopsida; order Poales; family Poaceae; genus Hordeum; species Hordeum vulgare. Next base: position 660,399,935 of record NC_058519.1, on the reverse strand, counting down.
GTAACTGTTTTAGCTCGAACACAGGATCACCCTTTGGTGGGGGAGGATCCCCAAGCAGTTCAACATGCAGATTATTCTTGAGAATAGGATACTGTTCTAAAACAATTTTATCTATCTCATCTCTTTCATCCATATGCATATCATTTTCATGCGCAAGCAAATATTGCTCTAAAGGATCCGTAGGAGGTACGGCAATAGAGGCAAGAGCAATGATTTCATCCCTACCAGACGACTCTTTTTCATGGGGTTGTCTTCCAAACTTGGAGAATTTAAATTCATGAGACACACCCTCGAAACTAACAGTGACAGTCTGTTTAACGCAATCAATATGAGCATTGACAGTGTTGAGAATGGGTCTACCAAATATGATGGGACAAAAGCTATCTTGTGCAGTAGCAAGGATGAGGAAATCAGTAGGATACTTCGTCTTACCACACAGGACTTCTACGTCTCTCACAATTCCCACAGGGCAGATAGTGTCTCTATTAGCTAGCGTAATAGTGACATCAATGGGTTCTAACTCAGCAGGTGCAATCTCATCTTTGATTTCATCATATAGGGACCGTGGCATTGCACTAACACTAGCACCCATATCACATAAACCATGATAACAGTGATCTCCTATCTTGACAGAAACAACGGGCAGGCCAACTACAGGTCCGTATTTGTCTTTCGCGTGAGGTTTAGCAATTCTAGCGGAGTCCTCATAGAATTTGATAACATGCCCGTCTATGTCTTCGGCTAAGAGATCTTTGATAATAGCAACACTAGGTTCAACTCTAATTTCCTCAGGGGGTGCAAGTGGTCTAATGTAACCCCTACGTATCACAGTTGGAGCTTTAGAATAATCCTTCTTCCTAGTAGGGTAAGGTGGTTTCTCAGCGTAGGCACAAGGAACAATAGGATCACTAAAGGCAATGACTTTTTCTTCAACTAGATTGGGTTTAACTATGTTGACTTCTACAGGCGGATGATAGTTAAACCACTTCTCTTTGGGAATATCAACATGAGCAACAAAAGATTCACATAGAGAAGCTACTATCTCAGAGTCAAGTCCATACTTAGTGCTAAAATCTATAGAAGTGCTTGTTTCAACAAAAGATTTAACGCAATCAAACTGGAAATTCATACCTGACTCCTTACCTTCTTCAAGCTCCCAATCTTCAGAGTTATGTTTGATTCTTTCCAATAAATTACACTTGTGGTCAATATCCTTCTTCATAAAAGAACCGGTACAAGAAGTGTCAAGCATGGTACGATCTTCATGAGAAAGCCGAGCATAAAAGTTTTGAGTGATAATTTCTCTCGAGAGCTCATGATTGGGGATGAATATAGCATTGATTTCAGCCTCCCCCAAGCTTGAGCTATGCTTTCCCTGTCACGAGGCCAAAAGTTATAAATATAATTTCGATCACGATGTACTAAATGCATAGGATAAAACTTTTGATGAAATTCCAATTTCAACCGATTGTAGTCCCATGATCCAGTATCATCACATAGCCTATACCATGTCAACGCCTTATCCTTCAAAGATAAAGGAAAGACTTTCTTCTTTACCTCATCCTTGGGCAAACCCGCAAGCTTAAATAAACCACAAACTTCATCTACATAGATTAGATGCAAGTCTGGATGTGAAGATGCATCTCCTGTAAAAGGATTACCCAGCAGTTTCTCAAGCATACCCGAAGGAATTTCATAAAAGATATTTTCAGTAGGTACCTCAGGTTGAGGAGCAACCCCTCGTGTTTCCGTTCGTGGTGAAGATACCCCGAAAAAATTCCTCAAAGGAACAGTCTCCATAGTGACAAGTGACAATAAACTACTGGATCAAAATCAGCCCCTTATGAAGCAACACATAGACTGGGGTTTAAGCTTCTGTCACTCTAGCAACCCATCATCTACTTACTACTCCCCAATGCCTTCCTCTAGGCCCAAAGATGGTGAAGTGTTATGTAGTCGATGTTCACATAACACCACTAGAGGAAAAGACAACATACAACATATCAAAATACCGAACGAATACCAAATTCACATGACTATTATCAGCATGACTTATCCCATGTCCTCAGGAACAAAAATAACTACTCACAAAGCATAATCATAATCATGATCAGAGGTGTAATGAGTAGCATCAAGGATCTGAACATAAACTCTTACACCAAGTAATCCAACTAGGATCAACTACAAAGAGTAATCAACACTACTAGCAACCTTACAAGTACCAATCGGAGTCGCGAGACGGAGATTGGTTACTAGAGATGAACTAGGGTTTGGAGAAGAGATGGTGCTGATGAAGATGTTGATGGAGATGACTCCCCTCCGACGAGAGGAGTGTTGGTGATGACGACGGCGACGATTTGCCCCTCTGGGAGGGAAGTTTCCCCTGCAGGATCGTCCTGTCGGAGCTCTAGATTGGTTCTGCTCAAGTTCGACCTCGTGGCGGCGGAGAATCCATGAACAAGCTCCACCTTGATTTTTCTCGGATGAAACCCTTCATATAGAAAAAGAGGGGGGCCAGTGGGCCACCAGGGTGCCCACAAGCCCTGTTGCCGCGGCCAGGGGGTAGGCCGCGGCAACCAGGCTTGTGGGCCCTTGGCAGCTCCCCTTTGACACTTCTTTCGCCCAGTATTTTTTATATATTCCCAAAAAATTCCACGTTGATTTTCAGGGCATTTGGAGTTGCGCAGAATAGAGGACTGAGACTTGCTCCTTTTCTAGTCCAGAATTCCAACTGCAGGTATTCTCCCTCTTCAAATAAACCTTGCAAAATAAGAGACAAAAGGCATAAGTATGGTACCACAAAGTATAATAACAGTCCATAAAGCGATAAATATCAACATGAAAGCATGATGCAAAATGGACGTATCAATGTCTAGCACGAATTTGGGCGGTTCTTTCTTTGCTCTCAATCATGGAAACACGCATAGCTTTCAAAGTTTCATCCATATTGATCTTGGGAGGAGCACATTTAACTTTCAAAGCATCAATATCACTAGACATTCTATCAACGCTCTTAGCCAAATCGTCAATTTTGAGTAGTTTTTCCTCTATGGACGCATTGAAAATCTTTTGCGAGTTGATAAACTCTTTGATATTACTCTCTAGATCAGAGGGTAATCTATTGTAATTTCCACGATTATTGTTGTAGGAGATGCCAAAGTTATTAGAGGAGTTACTAGGAAAAGGCATAGGAACATAGTTTCCTCTAAAAGCATTGTTGTTGCCAAAATTGTTCCTACCAACAAAATTAACGTCCAAGCTAGCATTGCTACTCTCAATCAAGGAAGACAAGGGCATATGATTAGGATCTAAGAGCACTTCTACTAGCAACTAAATTCATTAACTCATCCATCTTAGCACTCAACGAGTTAATTTCTTCTATAGCGTGTACTTTCTTACTAGTAGGTGACCTTTCAGTGTGCCACTGAGAGTAGTTCGTCGTGATATTGTCTAGGAGTTTTGTGGCTTCTCCTAACGTGATTTCCATGAACGTTCCTCCTGAGGCGGAGTCCAAGATATTTCTAGAAGCGAAATTCAAGCCAGCGTAGAAGATTTGTATAATCATCCAAAGACTCAAGCCATGAGCGGGAAAATTTATAATTATCAATTTCATTCTCTCCCATGATTGTGCAACATGTTCATGATCAAGTTGCTTAAAATTCATGATATCATTACGGATAGAGATAATCTTAGCCGGCGGAAAATACTTGGATATATAAGCATCTTTGCAGTTATCCCAAGAATTGATACTATTTTTAGGCAAAGACGATAACCAAGTTTTTGCTCGAACTTGCAACGAGAAAGGAAAAATCTTCAATTTAATCACATCATTATCCACATCTTTCTTGTTTTGCATATCACAAAGCTCAATGAAGGTATTGAGATGGGATGCGGCATCTTCACTAGGAAGGCCGTAAAATTCCTCTTTCATAACAAGATTCAGCAAAGCGACATCTTCACTAGCAAAGCACCAGTGGCGGGAGCAATCGGAGTACTAATAAAATCATTATTATTAGTATTCGAGAAGTCACAAAGTTTGGTGTTTTCATTCAAGGTGACTTCGGCAAGCAAGCAAGCACAGAAACGAACAAAGGGCAGGCGAGGAAAAAGGGCGAACGAAAAGGCAAACGAAAAAGGCAAAGATTTGTGAAGTGGGGGAGAGGAAAACGAGAGGCAACTGACAAACAAAGTATATGCAAGAGATGAGTTTGCGACACTTACTTGGATTAGTTCTTGACCTGATCCTCCCCGGCAACATCGCCAGAAATTCTTCTGCTATGGCAACAAAAGTCCTTCCCCGGCAATGGTGCCAAAGATCCTTTTGTCGTCTCTTGACCTTGCGTTGGTTTTTCCATTGAAGAGCAAAGGGCGATGCAGCACAGGAGCAGTAAGTATTTCCCTTAGTTTGAGAACCAAGGTATCAATCTAGTAGGAGAATCTCGTCAAGTCCAGAGTACCTGCACAAACACAAAAGAGGTTGCACCCAACGCTATAAAGGGGTTGTCAATCCCTTCAAGATTGATTGCAAAATGACATCTGAAGGCGGAAAGTGCAACGAAGTAAAAGTTTAAGGCTGAAAACATGGTGTGGAGTAGACCCGAGGGCCATAGTGTTCACTAGAGGCTTCTCTCAAAATAGCAAGTATTACGGTGGGTGAACAAATTACTATCGATCAATTGATAGAACCGCGCAAAGTCAAGACAATATCTAAGGCAATGATCATACATATAGGCATCACGTCCGAGACAAGTAGTCTGATAATTTCTGCATCTACTACTATTACTCCACACATCGACCGATATCCAGCATGCATCTAGTGTATTGAGTTCATGATGAACAGGGTAGCGCCTTGATGGCAACACATCTAGTGAACATGAAGTAGAGGGATAATCTCAAACCAATGATGAAAACCCCATCTTTTTACCCTTGATGGCAACAACATGATGCGTGCCTCGCTACCCCTTCTGTCACTGGGTGAGGTCACCGCACGGTATGAACCCAAAACCAAGCACTTCTCCCATTGCAAGAATCATAGATCTAGTTGGCCAAACAAAACCCACAACTCGAAGAGAATTACAAGGATATGAAATCATGCATAAGAGATATCAGAAGAAACTCAAATAAGATTCATAGATAGTCTGATCATAAATCCACAATTCATCGGATCTCGACAAACACACCGCAAAAGAAGATTACATCGGATAGATCACCATGAAGATCATGGAGAACTTTGTATTGAAGATCCAAGAGAGAGAAGAAGCCATCTAGATACTAGCTATGGACCCGTAGGTCTATGGTGAACTACTCACGCATCATCGGAGAGGTCATGGTGTTGATGAAGAGGCCCTCCGTATCCGAATCCCCCCCTCCGGCAGGGCACCAGAACATGCCCAGATGGGATCTTGCGGAGACAGAAGCTTGCGGCGGCGGAAAAGTATTTTCGATGATCTCCTGATTTTTTCTGGGATTTTACGGAATATATAGGCGCAAAACCTACGGCAGAGGAGGTCTAGGGGGCCCACAAGCCTGTGAGCCCCGGCCTCCCCCCTTGGTCGGGGCTGAGGGACTTGTGGGGTCCCTGGGGACCCCCTGCCTTGGTTCTCACGTCTCCCGATCTTCTTTTGTTTCGAAAATAATCTTTTCAGGGATTTTATTCCGTTTGGACTCCGTTTCAAATCTTCCTCTGAAAAGGGTCAAAAACACGGAAAAAACAAGAACTAGCACTTGTCACTGAGTTAATAAGTTAGTCGCCAAAAAGATATAAAAGGCATAAAAAGCATCCAAAGTTTGACAAGATAATAGCATGAAACCATCAAAAATTATAGATATGTTGGAGACATATCAAATAATACCTTAAGATACATATCAACCAAGACCCTAATGTCACATAGATAGTCCATTGTCACCTCAAGTATCCGTGGGCATGATTATACGATATGCATCACACGATCTCAGAATCATCTATTCAACCAACACATAGAACTTCAAAGAGTGCCCCAAAGTTTCTACCGGAGAGTCAAAACGTGTGCCAACCCATATGCATAGGTTCCCGATGTCACGAAACCCGCAAGTTGATCACCAAAAGATACATCAAGTACTCACATGAATATCCCATTGTCACCACAGATAGACACGTGCGAGACATACATCAAGTGTTCTTAAAGACTCAATCCGATAAGATAACCCGAAAGGGAAAACTCAATTCATTACAAGAAAGGAGAGGGCGAAGAACATCATAAGATCCAACTATAGCAGCAAAGCCCGCGATACATCGAGATCAAGACATCTAAAGAACACGAGAGAGAGAGATCAGACACATAGCTACTGGTACATACCCTCAGCCCCGAGGGAGACCTACTCCCTCCTCGTCATGGAGATCGCCGGGATGATGAAGATGGCCACCGGAGATGGATTCCCCCTCTGGTAGGGCGGCGGAACGGGCTCCAGATTGGTTTTTGGTGGCTACAGAGGCTTGCGGCGGTGGAACTCCCGATCTAGGTTTCTTTTTGGGGGTTTCTGTATTTATAGGAATTTATGGCGGTGGAATTACGTCGGTTGGGCCCATGAGGAGGTCACAAGCCTGCTAGGCCCGGCCTAGGGGGGCCTCCTGGGCTTGTGACTCCCTCGTCGCTCTTCTGTCCTTCTTCCAAAGCTTCGGGGGTCTCTTTTGGTACAAAAAAAATCATCGCGAAAGTTTTATTCCATTTGGACTCCGTTCTGAAAAAGGTCAAAAACTCGGAAAAAACAGAAACTGGCACTAGGCACTGAGTTAATAGGTTAGTCTGAAAAAGATATAAAATAGCATATTCATGCATATAAAACATCCAAAGTTGACAAGATAATAGCATGGAACCATAAAAAATTACAGATACGTTGGAGAGGTATCAAGAATCCCCAAGCTTAACTCCTGCTCGTCCTCGAGTAGGGAAGTGATAAAGACCGAATTTTTGATGTGGAATGCTACCTAACATATTTGTCCTTTGTAACTTATTTCTTGTGGCATGAATGTTCACATCCGTAAGATTCAAAACAATAGTTTACTATTGACATGAAAACAATAATACTTAAAGCATACTAGCAAAGTAATCATGAACTTTTGAAATAACAAGGCCAAAGAAAGTTATCCCTACAAAATCATATAGTCTGGCTATGCTCCATCATCCCCACACAACAAATTTAAATCATGCACAACCCCGATATTGGCTGAGTAATTGTTTTTGCACTCGTACTTTCTCAAAAAATTTCAACTCTCACGCAATACATGAGCGTGAGCCATTCGATATAGCATTATAGGTGGAATAGAGTGTGGTGGAGGTTGTGAGGTAAAATGGAGGAGATGGTCATATTGACTCGGCGTATCAATGGGCTATGGAGATTCCCATCAATAGATAACAATGCGAATGAGTAGGGATTGACATGCAACGGATGCACTAGAGCTATAAGTGTATGGAAGCTCAAAAAGAAAACTAGTGGGTGTGCACCCAACTTGCTTGCTCACGAAGACCTAGGGCAATTTTGAGGAAGCCCGTCATTGGAATATACAAGCCAAGGTATATAATGAAAATTCCCACTAGTATATGGAAGTGACAAAACAAGAGACTTTCTATCATGAAGAACATGGTGCTATTTTGAAGCACAAGTGTGGAAAAATATAGTAGCATTGTTCCTTCTCTCTTTTTCTCTCCTTTTTTTTGTATGGGCTCTTTGGCCTCTTTTTTGTTCAATTTTTTGGTGGGCATCTTTGGCCTCTTTTTTTATTACCTCACATGGGACAATACTCTAATAATGATGATCATCACACTTTTATTTACTCACAACTCAATACTTAGAACAACGATGACTCCATAGGAAATGCCTCCAGTGGTGTACCGGGATGTGCAACAATCTAGCTTAGCGTATGACGTTGAAACATCTCGCTAGCTATCTTACGAGCATGCAATGGCAATATGAGAGTTACGGCACAAGTCATGAGACAGAATGGTGGGAGTTGCTTGGCAATATATCTTGGAATGAGTATGAAAATGCCATAATAGGTAGGTATGGTGGCTCTTTTGAGGAAGGTATATGGTGTTGGGGAACGTCGCATTGGAAACAAAAAATTTCCTACGCGCACGAAGACCTATCATGGTCATGTCCATCTACGAGAGGAGATTTGGATCTACATACCCTTGTAGATCGCACAGCAGGAAGCGTTAAGAAACGCGGTTGATGTAGTGGAACGTCCTCACATCCCTCGATCCGCCCCGCGAACCGTCTTGCTATCCGTCCCACGATCCACTCCGATCTAGTGCCGAACGGACGGCACCTCCGCGTTCAGCACACGTACAGTTCGACGATGATCTCGTCCTTCTTGATCCAGCAAGAAAGACGGAGAAGTAGATGAGTTCTCTGGCAGCATGACGGCGCTCCGGTGGTGGTGAAGAATCTACTCCTGCAGGGCTCCGCCCGAGCTCCGCAGAAATACGATCTAGAGGAAAAACCGTGGTGTTTGTGGTCGGGCAGCCGTGGCAAAAGTTGCCTCAAATCAGCCCTAAAACTCCACTATATATAGGAGGAGGGGAGGGGAGGCTTGCCTTGGGGTCCAAGAACCCAAGGGTGTGCCGGCCAAGGAGGTGGAGGAGTCCACCTCCAACTAGGATTGGAAGGTGGAGTCCTTCCCTTACTTACCACCTTTTTCTTTTCTTTTCTTTTCTCTTTGATTTTCTTATCCCTTGCGCATAGTCCTTATTGGGCTGTACCACCAGCCCACCAAGGGCTGGTGCACCACCCCTAGGGCCTATGGGCTTCCCCGGGTGGGTTGGCCCCCTCCTAGTGAACATCCGGAACCCATTCGTCACTCCCGGTACATTCCCGGTAATGCCCGAAAACCTTCTGGCCATCAAATGAGGTCATCCTATATATCAATCTTCGTCTCCGGACCATTCCGGAAACCCACATGACGTCCATGTTCTCATGTGGGACTCCGAACAACATTCGGTAAACACACATATAACTCAACTATACTATAACATCGCCAAACCTTAATTTTGCAGACCCTGCGGGTTCGAGAACTATGCAGACATGCCCCGAGGTACTCCTCGGTCAATATCAAATAGCGGGACCTGGATGCCCATATTGGATCCTACATATTCTCCGAATAACTTATCGGTTGAACCTCAGTGTCAAGGATTTAGGCAATCCTGTATGTCATTCCTTTTGTCCTTCGGTATGTTACTTGCCCGAGATTCGATCGTTGGTATCCGCATACCTATTTCAATCTCGTTACCGCAAGTCTCTTTTCTCGTTCTGTAATACAAGATCCCGTGACTTACACTAAGTCACATTGCTTGCAAGGCTTGTGTGTGATGTTGTATTACCGAGTGGGCCCCGAGATACCTCTCCGTCACACGGAGTGACAAATCCCAGTCTTGATCCATACTAACAAAACGGACACCTTCGGAAATACATGTAGAGCACCTTTATAGTCACCCAGTTACGTTGTGATGTTTGATACACACAAGGTATCCCTCCGGTGTCAGTGGGTTATATGATCTGATGGTCATAGGAACAAATACTCGACACGCAGAAAACAATAGCAATAAAATGACACGATCAATATGCTACGTTCATAGTTTGGGTCTAGTCCATCACATGATTCTCCTAATGATGTGATCCAGTTATCAAGCAACAACACTTTGCACATAGTCAGAAAACCTTGACTATCCTTGATCAACTGGCCAGCCAACTAGAAGTTTGCTAGGGACATTGTTATGTCTATTTATCCACACATGTATCTATGTTTTCATTCAATACAATTATAGCATGGATAATGAACGATTATATTTAAATAGGAAATAGAATAATAAATATTTATCATTGCCTCTAGGGAATATTTCCAACAGTCTCCCACTTGCACTAGAGTCAATAATCTAGTCCTCACATTGCCATGTGATTTACATTGTAATAATCGAACACCCATACAGTTCTAGTGTTGATCATGTTTTGCCCGTGGAAGAGATTTAGTCAGCGGGTCTGCTACATTCAGATCTGTGTGCACTTTGCAAATATTCACGTCCTCTAACTCGACGTAGTCCCGGATGAGGTTGAAGCGTCGTTTGATGTGTCTGGTCTTCTTGTGAAACCTTGGTTCCTTTGCTAAGGCAATGGCACGAGTGTTGTCACATAATAGAGTTAATGGATCTAGTGCACTCGACACAACTCCGAGATCTGTCATGAACTACTTCATCAAGACACCCTCCTTTGCCGCCTCAGAGGCAGCCTTGTACTCTGCTTCACATGTAGAATCTGCTACGACGCTTTGCTTGGAACTGCACCAGCTTACCGCACCCCATTAAGAATAAATACATATCCAGTTTGAGACTTAGAGTCATCCGGATCGGTGTCAAAACTTGCATCGACGTAACCTTTTACGACGAGATCCTTTTCACCTCCATACACGAGAAACATTTCCTTAGTCCTTTTCAGGTACTTCAGAATATTCTTGACCACCATCCAGTGATCCACTCCTGGATTACTCTGAAACCTGCTTGCCATACTTATGGCCAAGCTGACGTCTGGTCTAGTGCACAACATTGCATTCATGATAGAACCTACGGCTGAAGCGTAGGCGAAGGAACTCATTGTCTTGCTATCTTCCTCAGTTGCTCGGTGATACGTCTCCAACGTATCTACAATTTTTATTGGTTCCATGCTATTATCGTGTCAAACTTTGGATGTTTTGTATGCCTTTTATATCATTTTTGGGACTAACTTATTAACTCAGTGCCAAGTGCCACTTCCTCTTTTTCCGTGTTTTTGACCCTTTTCAGAGGAGAATTTTAAACAGTGTCCAAACAGAATAAAACTTTCGAAAAGATTTTTTTGGGAATAGAAGATACGCAGGGGACGTGAGAACCAAGGCAGAGGCCACCAGGGGAGACCACAAGCCCCCTAGGCGCGGCCTGGGGGCCCGCGTCTAGCAGGCTTGTGGGCCCCGTGTGGCTCGTCTGCCCTACCTCTTCCGCCTATAAATTCCCAAAAAATCCAAAACTGCGTGAGAGAACCATGAAAATACTTTTTCGCCGCCGCAAGCTTCTGTCTCCGCAAGATCCCATCTGGGGCACGTTCTAGTGCCCTGCCGGAGGGGGATTCGGATATGGAGGTCTTCTTCATCAACACCATGACCTCTTCGATAATGCGTGAGTAGTTCACCATAGACCTACGGGTCCGTAGCTAGTAGCTAGATGGCTTCTTGTCTCTCTTGGATCTTCAATACAAAGTTCTCCATGATCTTCATGGAGATCTATCCGATGTAATCTTCTTTTGCGATGTGTTTGTCGAGATCCAATGAATTGTGGATTTATGATCAGATTATCTACGAATCTTATTTGTGTTTCTTATGAGCTCTTATATGCATGATTTCATATCCTTGTAATTCTCTTCGAGTTGTGGGTTTTGTTTGGCCAACTTGATCTATGATTCTTGCAATGGGAGAAGTGCTTGGTTTTGGGTTCATACCGTGCGGTGACCTCACCCAGTGACAGAAGGGGTAGCGACGCACGCATCATGTTGTTGCCATCAAGGGTAAAAAGATGGGGTTTACATCATTGGTTTGAGTTTATCCCTCTACATCATGTCATCTTGCTTAAGGTGTTACTCTGTTCGTCATGAACTCAATACACTAGATGCATGCTGAATAGCGGTCGATGTGTGGAGTAATAGTAGTAGATGCAGAAAGTATCGGTCTACTTATTTCGGACGTGATGCCTATATGTATGATCATTGCCTTAGATATCGTCATGACTTTGCGCGGTTCTATCAATTGCTCGACAGTAATTTGTTCACCCACCGTAATATTTGCTATTTTAAGAGAAGCCTCTAGTGAACACTATGGCCCCCGGGTCTACTTCATATCATATTTTCAGCCTTACACTTTTACCTCGTTGCACTTTCCGCCTTCAGATCTCAATTTGCAATCAATCTTGAAGGGATTGACAACCCCTTTATAGCGTTGGGTGCAAGCTTGTTTGTGTTTGCGCAGGTAATCTGGAAACTTGGCTTGATTCTCCTACTGATTGATACCTTGGTTCTCAAACTGAGGGAAATACTTACTGCTCCTATGTTATATCACCCTTTCCTCTTCAAGGGAAAAACCAACGCAAGCTCAAAGAATAGTCTCCCGTCAACGTGTCAATCTTTGGCACCGGGGATTATTCTAGGTGAAGCTCATCCAAGTAAGTGTCGCAAACTCATCTCTTGCATTTACTTTTTTGCCTCTCGTTTTCCTCTCCCCCACTTCTGAAAAACAAAAATTTACAATTTTTTTTGCCTTTTTCGTTCGCCCTTTTCTCTTGCTTGCTTTCTGTTCGCTTGTGTGCTTGTTTGCTTGCTGAAGTCACCATGACTGAAAACACCAAACTTTGTGACTTCTCGAATACTAATAATAATGATTTTATTAGTACTCCGATTGCTCCCGCCACTAGTGCGGAATCATACGAAATCAATGCTGCTTTGCTGAATCTTGTTATGAAAGAGCAATTCTCCGGCCTTCCTAGTGAAGATGCCGCATCCCATCTTAATACCTTCATTGAGCTTTGCGATATGCAAAAGAAGAAAGATGTGGATAATGATGTGATTAAATTGAAGCTTTTTCCGTTCTCGTTGCAAGATCGAGCAAAAACTTGGTTTTCATCTTTGCCCAAAAATAGTATTGATTGTTGGAACAAGTGCAAAGATGCATATATATCCAAGTATTTTCCGCCGGCTAAGATTATCTCTCTCCGTAATGATATAATAAATTTTAAGCAACTTGATCATGAACATGTTGCAGAATCTTGGGAGAGAATGAAATTGATGATTAGAAATTGTCCCGCTCATGGCTTGAGTCTTTGGATGATTATACAAATCTTCTATGCTGGTTTGAATTTCGCTTCTAGAAATATCTTGGACTCCTCCTCAGGTGGAACATTCATGGAAATCACATTAGGAGAAGCCACAAAACTCCTCGACAATATCATGACAAACTAATCTCAGTGGCACACTGAAAGGTCACCTACTAGTAAGAAGGTACACGCAATAGAAGAAATTAACTCATTGAGTGCTAAGATGGATGAGTTAATGAATTTGGTTTCTAGTAGAAGTGCTCCTTTAGATCCTAATGATATGCCCTTGTCTTCCTTGATTGAGAGTAGCAATGCGAGCTTGGACGTTAATTTTCTTGGTAGGAATAATTTTGGCAACAAAAAGGCTTTTAGAGGAAACTATGTTCCTAGGCCTTTTCCTAGTAATCCCTCTAATAACTTTGGCAACTCCTACAACCATACTCATGGAAATTACAATAAATTACCCTCTGATCTAGAGAGTAATATTAAAGAGTTTATCAACTCGCAAAAGATTTTCTATCCGTCCATAGAGGAAAAACTACTCAAAATTGATGATTTGGATAGTAGAATTGATACAATGTCTATTGATATTGATGCTTTGAAAGTTAGATGTACTCCTCCCAAGATCAATATGGATGAAACTTTGAAAGCTATGCATGTTTCCATGAATGAGAGCAAAGAAAGAACCGCGCAAATTCGTGCTAGACATGAATGGCTTAAAAAGGCATGTTCTCATGATAGGAATCACGAAGATCTTAAAGTGCTTGGTGTGACTCCCATTGAATCCTTATTTTCTTGTGTCAAACCTAATGATGATGGGGCTGGATATGAATCCACTTTGGTTGAAAAATGCCCCAATGATTCAGAGTCCATCTACCTGGATGCTAAAAGCATTGAAATTGGAGTAGAAGATATCAAAACTTTGAGTAGTAATGAAACTACTACTTTGGATATCAAGGAATTCAATTATGATAGTTTCTCCTTGATTGAATGCATTTCCTTGATAAAATCCATGCTAAACTCTCCACACGCTTATAGCCAAAACAAGGCCTTTACCGATCATATCGTCGAAGCCATGATAAAATCTCTTGAAGAGAAACTTGAGTTGGATGTTTCTATTCCTAGAAAGCTTCATGATGAGTGGGAACCTACTATAAAAATTAAAATAAAAAACTATGAATGCAATGCTTTGTGTGATTTGGGTGAAAGTGTTTCCGCGATTTCAAAGTCTTTATGTGCTGTTCTAGGCTTTAATGAGATTGAGGAGTGCTCTCTAAATTTGCATCTTGCGGATTCTAGTGTCAAGAAACCCATGAGAAGGATCAATGATGTTATTATTATTGCAAATAGGAACTATGTACCTGTGGATTTCATTGTGCTTGTAATTGATTGCAATCCTACATGCCCTATCATTCTTGGTAGACCTTTCCTAAGGACTATTGGTGCTATCATCGATATGAAGGAAGGGAATATTAGATTTCAATTTCCTTTAAAGAAGGGCATGGAGCATTTTCCTAGAAAGAACATAAGATTGCCTTATGAATCCATGATGAGGGCTACTTATGGTTTGAGTACCAAAGACGACGATACGTTATTCCATCACCTTATCCCTAGCTAAGGGCGTTAAACAATAGCGCTTGTTGGGAGGCAAACCAATGAATTTATATTTTATTACTGTTTCGTTGCATCCACACCATCATAATTCTGTTATGATTGTGTTTTTGTGTTTGAGCCAAGCAAAACCTTTATGACTAGTTTGGTGTTGGTTGTTTGATCCTGCTGGAAAAAGACAGAAACTTTTCGCTCACGAAATTATTTTTCATTTTTATCCAGAAAGAGATTTTGAGTTTATTCTTTTTGCTGCTGGTTGATATGCCTTTTTACCAGGCTGTCGTAAGTTTTCAGAATTTTTGAGGTACCATAAGTATACGAAGTATACATATTGCTACAGACTCGTCTGTTTTTGACAGATTCTGTTTTTGTTTTGTTGGTTGCTTGTTTTGATGAAACTATGGATAGTATCGGGGGTACTAGCCATGGAAAAGTGAGAATACAGTAATCTAACACCAATATAAATATAAATCAAGATTTCTACAATACCTAAATAGGTGGTAGTTTGTTTTCTTCTCCTAATGATATCACGAGTTTTTGTTTAAGTTTTGTGTTGTGAAGTTTTCAAGTTTTGGGTGATGTTCTCATGGACAAAGGGATAAAGAGTGGACAGAGCTCAAGCTTGGGGATTCCCAAGGCATCCCAAGCCAAATTCAAGGACACCAAAAATCCTAAAGCTTGGGGATGCCCCGGGAAGGCATCCCATCTTTCGTCTTCAATCCATCGGTAACATTACTTGGAGCTATATTTTTATTCACCACATGATATGTGTTTTGCTTGGAGCGTCTTGTATCGTAGGAGTATTTTCTTCTTGTTGTGTCACAATCATCCTTGCTGCACACCTTTCGAGAGAGACATGCACTCATTGTGAATTTGCTAGAATACTCTTTGTGCTTCACTTATATCTTCTGAGCTAGACAATGTTGCTCTATGTGCTTCACTTAGATATTTTAGAGCACGGAGGTGTGTAACTTGGTAGTTGGCTTGTGCTATGAAAGTAGTCCCAAAGGTGATAGGTGACGTCAGCTGTGCTTCCCCGGCAACGGCGACAGGAATAGTCGTGTCGACGGCACCAGGAATCCTTCTGCTACGGCTATGGAGCCTTGCATTGGTGTTCCCTCGAAGCGGAAAAGGTGATGTAGCACAGCGGTGGTAAGTATTTCCCTCAGTTTGAGTACCAAGGTATCAATCCAGTGGAGGAGTATCACAAGATCCTGCACAAACACAAAGAACCTGCTCCCAACACTATGAAGGGGTTGTCAATCCCTTATAGATTGTTTGCCAAGTGAGAACTAAAAGCAACAAAGTAACAAAGCAAAGTAAAAGCGGAGGTGTAAACGATAGATGTGAATAGACCCGGGGCCGTAGTGTTTACTAGTGGCTTCTCTCATGAAAGCAAGTAGACGGTGGGTGAACAAATTACTGTCGGGGAATTGATATAACCGCGCAAAGTCGTGACGATATCTATGGCAATGATTATATCTATAGGCATCACGTCCAAAACAAGTAGACTGATATTGTCTGCGTCTACTACTATTACTCCACACGTCGACCATTATCCAGCATGCATCTAGTGTATTAAGTCCAAAAGAATAGAGTAACGCCTTAAGCAAGAAGACATGATGTATATGGACAATCTCATATCAACGACAGAGCCCATCTTGTTTCCCTTGATGGCAACTACTTAATGTGTGCCTTGCTGCCCCTACTGTCACTGGGAAAGGTCACCACATGGTAGAACCCAAAACCAAGCACTTCTCCCATTGCAAGAATCATAGATCTAGTTGGCCAAACAAAACCCAAGACTCGGAGAGACTTACAAGGATATCAAATCATGCATATAAGAAATCAGCAAAGACTCAAATATATATCATAGATAATCTGATCACAAATCCACAATTCATCGGATCTCGACAAACAAACCGCCAAAGAAGATTACATCGTATAGATCTCCATGAAGATCATGGAGAACTTTGTATTGAAGATCCAAGAGAGAGAAGAAGCCATCTAGCTACTAACTACGGACCCGTAGGTCTGAAGTGAACTACTCACGAGTCATTGGAGGGGCGATGATGATGATGAAGAAGCCCTCCAACTCCAAAGTCCCCTCCGGCAGGGCGTCGGGAAGGGTGTCGAGATGAGATCTCGCGGAAACGGAACCTTGCGGCGGCGGAAAAGTATTTTCGAGGCTCCCCTGATTTTTTGCTATATTTTAGGGAATATATAGGCCAAAGATCTAGGTCAGGGGCGGCTAGGGAGGCCACAAGCCCTGTCACTGCCACCTCCCCCTGGTGGTGGAGTGGGGGCTTGTGGGCTCCCAGGACCCTCCTGGCTTGGCCCACAGGCCCCCTGATTTTCTTTCGTTCAGGAAAAAATCATTTTGGGGATTTTATTCCGTTTGGACTCTGTTCCAAAATCAGATCTGAAAAGAGCCAAAAACACAGAAAAAACAGGAACTGGCACTTGGCACTGAATTAATAAGTTAGTCCCAAAAAAGATATAAAAGGTACATGAAACATCCAAAGATGACAAGATAACAGCATGAAACCATAAAAATTTATAGATACGTTTGAGACGTATCAAGCATCCCAAGCTTAACTCTTGCTCGTCTTCAAGTAGGGAAGTGATAAAGAATGAATTTTTGATGCTTTCATGCTACCTACCATAGATGTCCTTTGTAACTCCTCTTATGTGACGTGAATGTTCAGATCCATTAGATTCAAAACAATAGTTTGCTATCGACGTGGAAACAATAACAAGGCCAAAAGAAAGTTATCCCTACAAAAGCTTATAGTCTGGCTATGCTCTATCATCATTGCACAACGAATTTAAATCATGCACAACCCCGGTATTGGCCAAGTAATTGTTTCACACCTTTACTTTCTCAAACCTTTTCAACTCTCACGCAATACATGAACGTGAGCCATGGTTTGAGCACTATAGATGGTGTGGAGTGTGGTGGAGGTTGCAAGACAAAAAGGATAAGATAGTCACATTAACTAGGAATATCAATGATATCAATGTGAATGAGTAGGGATTGCCATACAAATGATGCACTAGAGCTACGAGTAACTAAAAGCTCTTAAAGAAAACTAGTGGGTGTGCATCCAACTTGCTTGCTCACGAAGACCTAAGGCAATTTTGAGGAAGCCTGTGATTGGAATATACAAGCCAAGTTATATAATGAAAATTTCCCACTAGCTATATGGTGGTGAAAAAACGAGAGACTCTCAATCATGAAGATCGTGGTGCTTAATATGCACAAGTGTGGAAAAGTGGTAACATTGTCCCTTCTCTCTTTTTCTCTCATTTTTTTGGTGGGCTCTTTGGCCTCTTTTTTTATTTTGGTGGGATTCTTTGGCCTCTTTTATTTCCTCACATGGGACAATGCTCCATTAATGATGATCATCACACTTTCAACTCAAAACTTAGAGCAACAATGACTCTATATGGAATGCCTTCGGTAGTGTACCGTGGCAATGATCTAGCATGGCATAGGCATCAATGGAAACATCATGCTAGCTATCTTACGATCATGCAATGGCAATGTAGACATGGTGGCACATGTCATGGTGGTAGTTGCATGGCAATATATCTCGGAATGACTTTGAAAAAGCCATAGTAGGTAGGTATGGTGGCTGTTTTGAGGGAGGCTAATGGTGGGTTTTGTGCACCGGCGAAAGTTGCACGGCACTAAGAAGATAGTGATGGTGAAAGGTGAGAGTGCATCTAAACCATGGACTCAACATTAGTCATGAAGAACTCATATACTTGTTGCAAAAAAATTATTAGTAATCGAAACAAAGCATTCAACGCATACTCCTAGGGGAAGGGTTGGTAGGTATAAACCATCGCACGATCCCGACCGCCACGCAAAGGATGACAATCAATAGACTAATCATGCTCAGATTTCATCACATAGAGGTTCACCATACGTGCATGCTACGGGAATCACCAACTTCAACAAAAATATTTCTAGATCCACAACACCTTACTAGCATGACTTCAATATTACCATAACCACAACTCAAAACTAATTGAGATGAATCAAACTTCTCTAACTATTCAATGCACATGAAGGTGGAAGTTATCGTATCCCTTTGGATAACTACCCCTTTTGAGACTACTTTCAAAGCATAGATCAACTACCAAGCCACGCACCACTGTGCTCTAAAAGATATAAGTCAATCACACAGAGCAAAAGTATCTAGCTCAAAAGATATAAGTGAAGCACATGTGAGCTGAATTGTCTACCAAAAGATATAAGTGAAGCTTGACAAAATCACGATGAGTGCATGTCTCTCTCTCTAGGTGTGCAGCAAGGATGATTGTGACACAACAAAAATAAAAGACTCCTACGATACAAGACGCTCCAAGCAAAAACACATAACATGTGGTAAATAAAAATATAGCCCCAAGTAACGTTACCGATGGATTGAAGACGAGAGAGGCGATGCCTTCCCGGGGCATCCCCAAGCTTAGGCTTTTACGGCATCCTTGAATCTCTTGGGGTGCCTTGGGCATCCCCAAGCTTGAGCTCTTGCCACTCTTTATCTCTTTGTCAATAAGAACTTCACCCGAAACTTGAAAACTTCACAACACGAAACTTAAACAGAAACTCGTGATAACATTAGTATGAGAAAGCAAACCACCACTTCCTTAGGTACTGTAGCAAACTTAAATTCTACTTATGCTGATGTTGGGTTACTGTATTTTCAATCTTCCATGGCTAATACCCCCCGATACTATCCATAGTTTCATCAAAACAAGCAACCAACACAACAAAAAACAGAATCTGTTAACAACAGACTAGTCTGAAGGAATCTGTATATTTCGTATACCTCTTTTATTTCAAAAATTATGAACTATTACGACAGTCTGAAGAATTTGCGTAGCAATCAGCAGCAAAAGGAATCAACTCAAAATCTCTTACAGAACAAAAATGAAAATTCTTTTCGTGAGAAGAAAGTTTCTGTCTTTTCCAGCATGACCAAACGATCATCCCCAAGACTAATCATAACGGTTTTGCTTGGCACAAACGCAAAAAGAAACACAAAAAAACACAATCATAACAGAATTATGAAAGTGTGGAAAACACAAAACAGAAAGAAAAAGGATAGATTCGTTGGGTTGCCTCGCAACAAGCGCTATTGTTTAACGCGCTTAGCTAGGCATAAGGTGAAAATCACATCTAAGTCTAACATACTTCCTATGCATAGGCATTTTATAGGAAAACAGGTTGTCAAGACAACCAATAGTTGCCATATGCAAGGAATAAGAAAGATACAATAGCAATCTCCACATAACGAGAGGTAATTTGGTAACATGAAAGTTTCTAGCACAATATTTTCCTCTCATAGTAATTACATGTGGGATCATATTCGAATTCAACAATGTAACTATCACAAAGGATATTCTTTTCATGATCCACATGCATGCAAAGTTGACGCTCTTCAAAAATAGTGGGATTATCATCAACTAAAGTCATGACGTCTCCAAACCCACTTTCAAACTTATTGAAAATATCAAATTCATCATGAGGCTTAAACAAATTTTCAAGATCATAAGAAAGATCATCACCCTAATCATGATTATTGCAACAAGTAGTGGACAAAGCAAAACTAGCATCCCCAAGCTTAGGGTTTTGCATAATTTTAGCATGATTATGACTAATAGAATTTATAGTGAAACCATTGCAATCATGCTTTTCATCCAAGGAGACCTTGTGAATCACTTCATAAATTTCTTCCTCACAATTTTGAGATTCACGCATCTCAAGCAAAACTCCATAAAGATAGTCAAGTGCCCTCAACTCACTAGCAATTTGTTCCATATGAGTGGGTCTCTTAAAGAGATTAGCAAGTGGGTGAGGATCCATATCAATGGATTTTTAGCAAGCGAAGATGCAAGCTAAAAGAAGGCACATGGCACACAAGCGAACAGAAAGCAAGCGAGAAAAACGGGCAGAAAAAAAGAAGGCAAAAGACAAAAGATAACGGCAAAGGAGAAAGGCAAAAGAAAACGGCAAATGTGAAGTGGGGGAGAGGAAAATGAGAGGCAATTGGCAAAAAAGTAAATGCAGGAGATGAGTTTGTGAGACCTACTTGGATAGATCTTGATCTCTCCTCCCCGGCAACGGCGCGAGAAATACTTCTGATGTCAGCTGTCCTTCCTCGGCAACGGCGACAGGAATAGTCGCGTCGACGGCACCAGGAATCCTTCTGCTACGGCTATGGAGCCTTGCGTTGGTGTTCCCTCGAAGCGGAAAGGGTGATGTAGCACAGCGGTGGTAAGTATTTCCCTCAGTTTGAGAACCAAGGTATCAATCCAGTGGAGGAGTATCACAAGGTCCTGCACAAACACAAAGAACCTGATCCCAACGCTATGAAGGGGTTGTCAATCCCTTATAGATTGTTTGCCAAGTGAGAACTGGAAGCAACAAAGTAACAAAGCAAAGTAAAAGCGGAGGTGTAAACGATAGATGTGAATAGACCCGGGGGCCGTAGTGTTTACTAGTGGCTTCTCTCATGAAAGCAAGTAGACGGTGGGTGAACAAATTACTGTTGAGCAATTGATAGAACCACGCAAAGTCGTGACGATATCTATGGCAATGATTATATCTATAGGCATCACGTCCAAAACAAGTAGACCGATACTATCTGCATCTACTACTATTACTCCACACGTCGACCGCTATCCAGCATGCATCTAGTGTATTAAGTCCAAAAGAACAGAGTAACGCCTTAAGCAAGATGACATGATGTAGATGGACAATCTCATATCAACGACAGAGCCCATCTTGTTACCCTTGATGGCAACTACCTAATGTGTGCCTTGCTGCCCCTACTGTCACTCGGAAAGGTCACCACATGGTAGAACACAAAACCAAGCACTTCTCCCAAGCCATGCTAGATCATTGTCACGATACACTACCGAAGGCATTCCATATAGAGTCATCATTGCTCTGAGTTTTGAGTTGAAAGTATGATGATCATCATTGATGGAGCATTGTCCCATGTGAGGAAATAAAATAGGTCAAAGAAGCCCACCAAAATAAAATAAAAATAATAAAAAAAGAGGCCAAAGAGCCCACCAAAAAATAAAAAATAAAAATGAGAGAAAAAGGGAGAAGGGACAATGTTACCACTTTTCCACACTTGTGCATATTAAGCACCATGATCTTCATGATTGAGAGTCTCTCGTTTTGTCACCACCATATAGCTAGTGGGAAATTTTCATTAGATAACTTGGCTTGTATATTCCATTGATAGGCTTCCTCAAAATATCCTTAGGTCTTCGTGAGCAAGCAAGTTGGATGCACACCCACTAGTTTTCTTTAAGAGCTTTCACATACTCTTAGCTCTAGTGCATCATTTGTATGGCAATCCCTACTCATTTACAATGATATCTATTGATGAGCATCTCCACAGCTCATTGATATGCCTAGTTAATGTGATCATCTTCTCCTTATTTTTGTCTTGCAACCTCCACCACACTCCACACCATCTATACTGCTAAAACCATGACTCACGCTCATGTATTGCGTGAGACTTGAAAAGGTTTGAGAAAGTAAAGGTGTGAAACAATTACTTGGCCAATACCGGGGTTGTGCATGATTTAAATTCGTTGTGCAATGATGATAGAGCATAGCTAGACTATATGCCTTTGTAGGGATAACTTTCTTTTGGCCTTGTTATTTTGAAAGTTCATGATTACCTTGCTAGTTTGCTTGAATTATTATTGTTTCCACGTCAATAGCAAACTATCGTTTTGAATCTAAAGGATTTGAACATTCACGTCACATAAGAGGAGTTACAAATGACATCTATGCTAGGTAGCATGAAAGCATCAAAAATTCATTCCTTATCACTTCCCTACTCGAGGACGAGCAGGAGTTAAGCTTGGGGATCTTGATACATCTCAAACGTATCTATAATTTTTGATGGTTTCATGTTGTTATCTTGTCATCTTTGGATGTTTTATGTACCTTTTATATCTTTTTGGGACTATCTTATTAGTTTAGTGCCAAGTGCCAGTTCCTGTTTTTTCTGTGTTTTTGGCTCTTTTCAGATCTGATTTTGGAACGGAGTCCAAACGGAATAAAATCCCCGAAATGATTTTTTCCCGAACGGAAGAAGATCAGGGGGCTTGTGGGTCAAGCCAGGAGGGCTACACGGAGCTGATACGTCCATTTTGCATCATGCTTTCATGTTGATATTTATTGCTTTTTGGGCTGTTATATTACCTGTGATACCATATTTATGCCTTTTCTCTCTTATTTTGCAAGGATTATTTGAAGAGGGAGGATTCAGGCAACTGGAATTCTAGACTAGAAAAGGAGCAAATCCTAGTCCACTATTCTGCACATCTCCAAATGCCGTGAAAATTTACGTGGATTTTTTATGAAATATATTAAAAATACTAGGCGAAAGAACTATCGGAGGGGGGCCACCAGGGTCCCACAAGCTTGCCCACCGCCACCCCCCTGGTGGCGCACGGCAGGCTTGTGGGCTGCCTGAAGGCCCACTAGCCCCCCTCTTTTGCTATGTGAAGCGTCCTGGTCTGGAAAAAATCAAGAGGGAGCTTTTTTGTGCTTTCGCCGCCGCCACGAGGCGGAACTTGAGAAGATCCAATCTAGAGCTCCCACAGGACGATCCTGTCGGGGAAACTTCCCTCCCAGAGGGGGAAATCGTCGCCATCGTCATCACCAACACTCGTCTCGTCGGAGGGGAGACATCTTCATCAACATCTTCATCAGAACCTTCTCCTCTCCAATCCCTAGTTCATCTCTTGTAACCAATCTTTGTCTCAGAACTCCGATTGGTACTTGTAAGGTTGCTGGTAGTGTTGATTACTCTTTGTAGTTGATGCTAGTTGGATTACTTGGTGGAAGATTTTATGTTCAGATCCTTGATGCTATTCATTACACCTCTGGTCATGATTATGATTATGTCTTGTGAGTATTTACTTTTGTTCCTGGGGACATGGGATAAGTCATGCTGATAATAGTCATGTGAATTTGATATTCGTTCGGTATTTTGATATGGTGTATGTTGTTTTTCCTCTAGTGGTGTTATGTGAACGTCGACTACATAACACTTCACCATATTTGGGCCTAGAGGAAGGAATTGGGAAGTAGTAAGTAGATGATGGGTTGCTGGAGTGACATAAGCTTAAACCCCAGTCTATGCATTGCTTCGCGAGGGGCTGATTTGGATCCACTAGTTTAATGCTATAGTTTGACTTTGTCTTAATTCTTCTTTTGTAGTTGTGTATGCTTGCGAGAGAGGTCAATCATGAGTGGGATGCTTTTCCAAGTAAGGGCAGTACCCAAGCGCCGGTCCACCCACATATCAAATTATCAAAGTAACGAACGCGAATCATATGAACATGATGAAACTAGCATGACAGAAATTCCCGTGTGTCCTCGGGAGCGTTTTTCCTCCTATAAGACTTTGTTTAGGCTTGTCCCTTGCTACAAAAGGGATTGGGCCACTTGCTGCACCATTTCTACTACTTGTTACTTGTTACTCTTTGCTTCCTACGTTTCACCTCGCTACACAATCACTTGTTACCGCTACTTTCAGTGCTTGCAGTTATTACCTTGCTGAAATACGTTTATCAGAGCCTTCTGCTCCTCGTTGGGTTCGACACTCTTACTTATCGAAAGGACTACGATTGATCCCCTATACTTGTGGGTCATCAAGACTCTTTTCTGGCGCCGCTGCCGGGGAGTGAAGCACCTTTGGTAAGTGGAAATTGGTAAGGAAACATCTATATACTGTGCTGAAATTTATTGTCACTTGTCACTATGGAAACTGTTCCTTTGAGGAGTTTGTTTGGGGTATCTTCACCACGAACGGAAGTACGAGGAGTTTCTCCTCAACCTCAGGTACCTACTGAAAATATATTTTATGAAATTCCTTCGGGTATGCTTGAGAAACTGCTGGCTAATCCTTTCACAGGAGATGGATCTTCACATCCAGACTTGCATCTGATCTATGTAGATGAAGTTTGTGGTTTATTTAAGCTTGCAGGTTTTCCCGAGGATGAGGTAAAGAAGAAAGTCTTTCCTTCATCTTTGAAGGATAAGGCATTGAAATGATATAGGCTATGTGATGATACTGGATCATGGGACTACAATCGGGTGAAATTGGAATTTCATCAAAAGTTCTATCTTATGCATTTAGTACATCGTGATCGGAACTTTATTTATAACTTTTGGCCTCGTGACAGGGAAAGCATAGCTCAAGCTTGGGGGAGTCTTAAATTAATGCTATATTCATGCCCAAATCATGAGCTCTCGAGAGAAATCATCACTCAAAACTTTTATGCTCGGCTTTCTCATGAAGATCGTACCATGCTTGACACTTCTTGTGCCGGATCTTTTATGAAGAAGGATATTGATCACAAGTGGAATTTATTGGAGAGAATCAAACGCAACTCTGAAGATTGGGTGCTGGAGGAAGGTAAGGAGTCAGGTATGAATTTCCAGTTTGATTGCGTTAAATCTTTTCTTGAGACAAACACTTCTAGAGATTTTAGCGCTAAGTATGGACTTGACTCTGAGATAGTAGCTTCTCTATGTGAATCTTTTGCTGCTCATGTTGATCTTCCCAAAGAGAAGTGGTTCAAATATCATCCTCCTGTAGAAAGCAACATAGCCAAAACTAATCTAGTTGAGGAGAAAATCATAGCTTTTAGTGATCCTGTTGTTCCCTGTGCTTACACTAAGAAACCACCATACCCTGCTAGGATAAAGGATTATTCTAAAGCTCCAATTGTGATACGTAGGGGTTACATTAGACCACTTGCACCCCCTGAGGATATTAGAGTTGAACCTAGTGTTGCTATTATCAAAGATCTCTTAGTCGAAGACATAGACGGGCATGTTATCAAATTCTGTGAGGACTCCGCTAGAATTGCTAAACCTCACGTGAAAGACAAACACAGACCTGTAGTTGGCCTGCCCCATTGTTTCTGTTAAGATAGGAGATCACTGTTACCATGGTTTATGTGATATGGGAGCTAGTGTTAGTGCAATGCCCCATTCTCTATATGATGAAATCAAAGATGAGATTGCACCTGCTGAGTTAGAACCCATTGATGTCACTATTATGCTAGCTAATAGAGACACTATCTGCCCTGTGGGAATTGTGAGAGACGTAGAAGTCCTGTGTGGTAAGATGAAGTATCCTACTGATTTCCTCGTCCTTGGTACTGCACAAGATAGCTTTTATCCCATCATATTTGGTAGACCCTTTCTCAACACTGTGAATGCTCACATTGATTGCATTAAGCAGACTGTCACATTAAGTTTCGAGGGTGTGTCTCATGAATTTAACTTCTCCAGGTTTGGAAGACAACCCTATGAAAGAGAGTCGTCTGGTAGGGATGAAATCATTGCTCTTGCCTCTATTGCTGTACCTCCTACAGATCCTTTAGAGCAATATCTTCTTGAGCATGAAAATGATATGCATATGGAGGAGAGAGATGAGATAGATAAAATTGTCTTAGAACAATATCCTATTCGCAAGAATTATCTACCTGTTGAACTATTGGTGAATGTCGCATGGGAAACAAAAAATTTCCTACGCGCACGAAGACCTATCATGGTGATGTCCATCTACGAGCGGGAATTTCTGATCTATGTACCCTTGTAGATCGCACAGCAGAAGCGTTAGTGAACGAGGTTGATGTAGTGGAACGTCCTCACGTCCCTCGATCCGCCCCGCGAACCGTCCCATGAACCGTCCCACAATCCGTCCCACCATCCAGTGCCGAACGGACGGCACCTACGCGTTCAGCACACGTACAGCTCAACAATGATCTCGGCCTTCTTGATCCAGCAAGAGAGACATAGAGGTAGATAAGTTCTCCGGCAGCGTGGCGGCGCTCCGGAGCTTGGTGGTGATCTAATCTCACCAGGGCTCTGCCCGAGCTCCGCAGAAACGCGATCTAGAGTAAAACCGTGGAGGTATGTGGTCGGGCTGCCTTGAAAAAGTTGTCTCAAATCAGCCCTACTAGCTCCATATATATAGGAGGAGGGAGGGGAGGCTTGCCTTGAGGCTCAGGGAGCCCCAAGGGCTGCGCACCATGGGGAGGAGGAGTCCTCCTCCAATCCTAGTCCAACTAGGATTGGAAGGTGGAGTCCTTCTCTCCCTTCCCACCTTTTTTTTTCTTTTCTATTTGATTTTCTATCTATGGCGCATAGGGCCTTCTTGGGCTGTCCCTATGGGCTTCCCTGGGGTGGGCTGCCCCCCCGGGTGAACATCCGGAACCCATTCGTCATTCCCGGTACATTCCGGTAACTCCGAAAACCTTCCAGTAATCAAATGAGGTCATCCTATATATCAATCTTCGTTTCTGGACCATTCCGGAAACCCTCGAGACGTCCGTGATCTCATCCGGGACACCGAACAACATTCGGTAACCAACCATATAACTCAAATACGCATAAAACAACGTCGAACCTTAAGTGTGCAGACCCTGCGGGTTCGAGAACTATGTAGACATGACCCGAGTGACTCCTCGGTAAATATCCAATAGCAGGACCTGGATGCCCATATTGGATCCCACATATTCTACGAAGATCTTATCGTTTGAACCTCAGTGCCTGGGATTCATATAATCCCGTAAGTCATTCCCTTCGTCCTTCGGTATGTTACTTGCACGAGATTCGATCGTCAATTTCCGCATACCTATTTCAATCTCGTTTACCGACAAGTCTCTTTACTCATTCCGTAATACAAGATCCCGCAACTTACACTAAGTTACATTGCTTGCAAGGCTTGTGTGCAATGTTGTATTACCGAGTGGGCCCCAAGATACCTCTCCGTCACAGGGAGTGACAAATCCCAGTCTCGATCCATACTAACTCAACGAACACCTTCGGAGATACCTGTAGAGCATCTTTATAGTCACCTAGTAACGTTGCGACGTTTGATACACACAAAGCATTTCTCCGGTGTTAGTGAGTTATATGATCTCATGGTCATAGGAACAAATACTTGACACGCAGAAAACAGTAGCAACAAAATGACACGATCAACATGCTACGTCTATTAGTTTGGGTCTAGTCCATCACGTGATTCTCCTAATGACGTGATCCAGTTATCAAGCAACAACACCTTGTACATAGTCAGAAGACCCTGACTATCTTTCATCAACTGGCTAGCCAACTAGAGGCTTGCTAGGGACAGTGTTTTGTCTATGTATCCACACATGTATATAAGTCTTCATTCAATACAATTATAGCATGGATAATAAACGGTTATCTTGATACAGGAATTATAATAATAACTATATTTATTATTGCCTCTAGGGCATAATTCCAACATGAACTGCTTGGGGATCCTCCCCCGCCAAAGGGTGATCCTGTGTTCGAGCTTAAACAGTTGCCTGATACTCTTAAGTATGCCTATCTTGATGAGAAGGAGATATATCCTGTCATTATTAGTGCTCTCTTCTCAGAGCGCGATGAGAAGAAGTTACTAAAAACTCTGAGGAAGCACCGCGCTGCTATTGGATATACTCTTGATAATCTTAAGGGTATTATTCCTACTCTATGTCAGCACAAGATTAAAACCGATCCTGACTTTAAACCAGTTGCTGATCATCAAAGGAGATTAAATCCTAAGATGAAAGAGGTCGTTAGAAAAGAAATATTAAAGCTTCTGGAAGCAGGAATCATTTATCATGTTGCTCATAGTGATTGGGTAAGTCCAGTACATTGCGTACCTAAGAAGGGAGGTTTCACCGTCGTCCCTAATGATAAGGATGAACTAATCCCACAAAGGATTATTACCGGCCATAGAATGGTGATAGACTTCCAGAAACTGAACAAGGCAACCAGGAAAGATCATTATCCTTTGCCGTTCATCGACCAAATGCTAGAAAGGCTATCAAAGCACACTCACTTCTGCTTTCTAGACGGTTATTCAGGTTTCTCGCAAATACCTGTTGCACAATCTGATCAAGAGAAAACCACTTTCACCTGCCCTTTCGGTACCTTTGCCTATAGACGTATGCCTTTTGGCTTATGTAATGCACCTGCCACCTTCCAAAGATGTATGATGGCTATATTCTCTGACTTTTGTGAAAAGATTGTCGAGGTTTTCATGGATGACTTCTCCGTTTACGGGTCTTCCTTTGATGATTGCCTCAGCAACCTTGATCGAGTCTTACAGAGATGCGCAGAAGCCAACCTCGTCTTGAATTGGGAGAAGTGCCACTTTATGGTTAATGAAGGTATCGCCTTAGGACACAAAATTTCTGAGAGAGGCATTGAAGTTGTTAAGGCTAAGGTTGATGCAATTGAGAAAATGCCCTGCCCCACAGATATCAGAGGCATACGAAGTTTCCTAGGTCATGCTGGTTTCTATAGAAGGTTCATTAAAGACTTCTCTAAGATTTCTAGGCCTCTTACCAACCTCTTGCAGAAGGATGTTCCTTTTGTTTTTTATGAGGATTGTGAGGAAGCCTTTGAAATACTTAAGAAGGCTTTGATAACCGCACCTATTGTTCAACCACCTGACTGGAACTTGCCCTTTGAAATCATGTGTGACGCTGGTGATTATGCTGTTGGTGCTGTTCTAGGACAAAGAGTGGACAAGAAGTTGAATGTCATTCACTACGCTAGTAAAATTCTAGACAGTGCCCAAAGAAACTATGCCACTACGGAGAAGGAATTTTTAGCAGTCGTGTTTGCATGTGAAAAGTTCAGATCTTACATAGTTGACAACAAAGTCACTATTCACACTGATCATGCTGCTATTAAGTACCTCATGGAGAAGAAGGACGCTAAGCCTAGGCTGATCAGATGGGTTCTCCTGCTACAGGAATTTGATTTGCACGTCGTTGACCGAAAGGGTGCTGATAACCCTGTAGCAGATTACTTGTCTAGGCTAGAGAATGTCCTTGATGACCCACTACCTATTGATGATAGCTTTCCTGATGAGCAACTAAATGTCATCTGCACTTCACTTAGTCCACCGTGGTATGCCGACTATGCAAACTATATCGTAGCCAAATACATACCACCCGGTTTCACCAATCAGCAAAAGAAGAAATTCTTCTTTGATTTGAGACACTACTTTTGGGATGATCCTCACCTTGATTTGAGACACTACTCCAAGATCCGTCATGAACTACTTCATCCAGACACCCTCCTTAGCCGCCTCCGAGGCAGCCATGTACTCCGCTTCACATGTAGAATCAGCTATGACGCTTTGCTTCGAACTGCACCAGCTTACCGCACCCCCATTAAGAATAAATACGTATCCGGTCTGCGACTTAAAGTCTTCCGGATCTGTGTCAAAGCATGCATCAACGTAACCCTTTACGACGAGCTCTTCGTCACCTCCATACACGAGAAACATCTCCTTAGTCCTTTTCAGGTACTTCAGGATATTCTTGACCGCCGTCCAGTGATCCACTCCTGGATTACTCTGGAACCTGCCTGCCATACTTATGGCCAGGATAACGTCCGGTCTAATGCACAACATTTCATACATGATAGATCCTATGGCTGAAGCATAGGGGACGGTACTCATATGCTCTCTATCTTTATCAGTTGTTGGGCACTGAGTCTTACTCAATCTCGTACCTTGTAAAACTGGCAAGAACCCTTTCTTGGACTGTTCCATTTTGAACCTCTTCAAAACTTTATCAAGGTATGTGCTTTGTGAAAGTCCTATCAGACGTTTTGATCTATCCCTATAGATCTTAATGCCTAGAATGTAAGCAGCTTCTCCTAGGTCCTTCATAGAGAAAATTTTATTCAAGTAATCCTTTATGCTCTCCAAAAACTCTACGTTGTTTCCAATCAGCAATATGTCATCCACATATAATATTAGAAATACCACAGAGCTCCCACTCACTTTCTTGTAAATACAAGATTCTCCAACCACTTGTATAAACCCAAATGCTTTGATCACCTCATCAAAGCGTTTATTCCAACTCCGAGATGCATGCACCAGTCCATAAATGGATCGCTGGAGCTTGCATACCTTGTTAGCATTTTTAGGATCGACAAAACCTTCGGGTTGCATCATATAAAACTCTTCCTTAAGGAAACCGTTAAGGAACGCCGTTTTGACATCCATCTGCCAGATTTCATAGTCGAAAAATGCAGCTATTGCTAACATGATTCTGATGGACTTAAGCATCGCTACGGATGAGAATGTCTCATCGTAGTCAACTCCTTGAACTTGTGAAAAACCCTTTGCCACAAGTCGAGCTTTATAAACGGTCACATTTCCGTCAGCGTCTGTCTTCTTCTTAAAGATCCATTTGTTCTCAATAGCCTTGCGGCCCTCAGGTAGTACTTCCAAAGTCCACACTTTGTTTTCATACATGGATCCTATCTCGGACTTCACGGCCTCCAGCCATTTGCTGGAATCTAGGCCCACCATCGCTTCTTCATAATTGGCAGGTTCATTGTTGTCTAACAACATGATTGACAAAACAGGATTACCGTACCACTCTGGAGCAGCATGTGGTCTCGTCGACCTGCGTGGTTCGATAGGAACTTGAACCGGAGTTTCATGATCATCATCATTAACTTCCTCCTCAACCGGCGTCGCAATGACACGGGTTTCCCCTTGCCCTGAGCCACCATCCAGAGGGATGAGAGGTTCGACAACGTCATCAAGTTCTATCTTCCTCCCACTCAATTCTCTCGAGAGAAACTCCTTCTCGAGAAAAGCTCCGTTTTTAGCAACAAACACTTTGCCCTCGGATTTGAGATAGAAGGTGTACCCAACTGTCTCTTTTGGGTAACTTATGAATATGCACTTTTCCGCTTTGGGTTCCAGCTTTTCAGGCAGAAGCTTTTTGACATAAGCATCAGATCCCCAAACTTTAAGAAACGACAACTTTGGCCTTTTGCCATACCACAGTTCGTATGGTGTCGTCTCAACGGATTTTGATGGTGCCCTATTTAAAGTGAATGCAGTTGTGTCTAATGCATAACCCCAAAACGATAACGACAAATCGGTAAGAGACATCATAGATCGCACCATCTCTAATAAAGTACGATTACGACGTTCGGACACACCATTACGCTGTGGTGTTCCTGGCGGTGTCAACTATGAAACAATTCCACATTGTCCTAAGTGAGCACCAAACTCGAAACTCGGATATTCACCCCCACGATCAGACCGTAGGAACTTGATCTTCTTATTACGATGATTTTCAACTTCACTCTGAAATTGCTTGAACTTTTCAAATGTTTCAGACTTATGCCTCATTAAGTAGACATAACCATATCTACTCAAATCGTCAGTGAAGGTGAGAAAATAACGATATCCGCCCCGTGCCTCCACGCTCATCGGACCGCACACATCGGTATGTATGATTTCCAACAAGTCACTGGCACGCTCCATTGTTCCGGAGAACGGAGTTTTAGTCATCTTGCCCATGAGGCATGGTTCGCACGTGTCAAGTGAATCAAAGTCAAGTGACTCCAAAAGTCCATCGGTATGGAGTTTCTTCATGCGCTTTACACCAATATGACCTAAGCGGTAGTGCCACAAAAACATGGCGCTATCATTATTAACTCTAACTCTTTTGGTCTCAATGTTATGTATATGTCTATTATCACTATCAAGATTCAATATGAGCAATCCTCTCACATTGGGTGCATGAACATAAAAGATGTTACTCATAGAAATAGAACAACCATTATTCTCTGACTTAAAAGAGTAACCGTCTCGCAATAAACAAGATACAGATATAATGTTCATGCTCAACGCATGCACTAAATAACAATTATTCAAGTTCATAACTAATCCTGATGGTAACTGAAGTGAAACTGTGCCGACGGCGATTGCATCAACCTTGGAACCATTTCCTACGCGCATCGTCACTTCATCTTTCGCCAGCCTTCGCCTATTCCGCAGTTCCTGTTTCGAGTTGCAAATATGAGCAACAGAACCGGTATCGAATACCCAGCCACTACTACGAGAGCCGGTTAAGTACACATCAATAACATGTATATCAGATATACCTGATTTTTCTTTGGCCGCCTTCTTATCAGCCAGATACTTGGGGTAGTTGCGCTTCCAGTGGCCCATACCCTTGCAATAGTAGCACTCTATTTCAGGTTTAGGTCCAGCTTTGGGTTTCTTTGTCGGATTGGCAACAGGCTTGCTGCTCTTCTTTGAATTACCCTTCTTCCCTTTGCCGTTTCTCTTGAAACTAGTGGTCTTATTCACCGTCAACACTTGATGCTCTTTATGGAGTTCAGACTCTGCGACTTTTAGCATCGCAAACAACTCGTCGGGTGACTTGTTCATCCCTTGCATGTTGTAGTTCAACACAAAGCCCTTATAGCTTGGCGGCAATGATTGAAGAAGTCTGTCAGTGATAGCCTCTTGCGGGAGTTCAATCCCCAGCTCAGCTAGACGGTTTGAGTACCCCAGACATTTTGAGCACATGTTCACTGAGAAACGAATTCTCCTCCATCTTGCAAGCATAGAATTTAACGGAGGTCTCATACCTCTCGATCCGGGCGTTCTTCTGAAAGATAAACTTCAACTCCTGGAACATCTCATATGCTCCATGACGCTCAAAGCGACGTTGAAGTCCCGGCTCTAAGCCATACAAGACTACACATTGAACTACTGAGTAGTCCTCCTTACGTGTTAACCAAGCGTTCTTAACATCTTTGTCAGCCGTAGCGGGTGGTTCATCTCCTAGCGCAACATTAAGGACATAATCCTTCTTCCCAGCTTGTAGGATCAACTTAAGATTACGAGCCCAGTCTACAAAGTTGCTTCCATCATCTTTCAACTTAGCTTTCTCTAGGAACGTATTAAAATTCAGGGTGACTGTTGCGTGAGCCATGATCTGCAACACAAATATATTCAAAGTGGTCTTAGACTATGTTCAAGATAATTAGAGTTTAACTTAATCAAATTACTTGCTAAACTCCCACTCAAAAAGTACATCTCTCTAGTCATTTGAGTGGTTCATGACCCACTTACACTAGCTCAAGTCCGATCATCACGTGAGTTGAGTATAGTTTTAGTGTTATGCATCCCTATGCTAATCATATCAACTATATGATTCATGATTGACCTTTCGGTCTCATGTGTTCGGAGGCCATGTCTGCACATGCTAGGCTCGTCAAGCTTAACCCGAGTGTTCCGCGTGTGCAACTATTTTGCACCCGTTGTATGTGAACGTTGAGTCTATCACACCCGATCATCACGTGGTGTCTCGAAACGACGAACTGTAGCAACGGTGCACAGTCGGGGAGAACACAATTTCGTCTTAAAATTTTAGTGAGAGATCACCTCATAATGCTACCGTCGTTCTAAGAAAAATAAGGTGCATAAAAGGATTACATCACATGCAATTCATAAGTGACATGATATGGCCATCATCACGTGCTCCTTGATCTCCATCACCAAAGCACCGGCACGATTTTCTTGTCACCGGCGCCACACCATGATCTCCATCAACGTGTCGCCATCGGGGTTGTCGTCCTACTCATGCTATTACTACAAAAGCTACATCCTAGCAAAATAGTAAACGCATCTGCAAGCACAAACGTTAGTTTAAAGACAACCCTATGGCTCCCGCCGGTTGCCGTACCATCGACGTGCAAGTAGATATTATCTATTACAACATGATCATCTCATACATCCAATATATCACATCACATCGTTGGCCATATCACATCACAAGCATACCCTGCAAAAACAAGTTAGACGTCCTCTAATTTGTTGTTGCATGTTTTACGTGGTGACCATGGGTATCTAGTAGGATCGCATCTTACTTACGCAAACACCACGACGGAGATATATGAATTGATATTTAACCTTATCCAAGGACCTCCTCGGTCAAATCCGATTCAACTAAAGTTGGAGAAACCGACACTTGCCAGTCATCTTTGAGCAACGGAGTTACTCATAGCGATGAAACCAATCTCTCGTAAGCGTACGAGTAATGTCGGTCCAAGCCCCTTCAATCCAACAATACCGCGGAATCAAGAAAAGACTAAGGAGGGCAGCAAGACGCACATCACCGCCCACAAAAACTTTTGTGTTCTACTCGAGATTACATCTACGCATGAACCTAGCTCATGATGCCACTGTTGGTGAACGTCGCATGGGAAACAAAAAATTTCCTACGCGCACGAAGACCTATCATGGTGATGTCCATCTATGAGAGGGGCTTTCCGATCTACGTACCCTTGTAGATCGCACAGTAGAAGCATTAGTGAACGCGGTTGATGTAGTGGAACGTCCTCACGTTCCTCGATCTGCCCCGCGAACCGTCCCACGAACCGTCCCGCGATCCATCCCACCATCCAGTGCCGAACGGACGGCACCTCCGCGTTCAGCACACGTGCAGCTCGACGATGATCTCGGCCTTCTTGACCCATCAAGAGAGACGGAGAGGTAGATGAGTTCTCTGGCAGTGTGACGGCGCTCCGGAGGTTGGTGGTGATCTAATTTCAGCAGGGCTCCGCCTGAGCTCCGCAGAAACGCGATCTAGAGGTAAAACTGTGGAGGTATGTGGTCGGGCTGCCTTGAAAAAGTTGTCTCAAATCAGCCCTAATAGCTCCATATATAGAGGAGGAGGGAGGTGAGGTTTGCCTTGAGGCTCAAGGAGCCCCAAGGACTGCGCACCAAGGGGAGGAGGAGTCCTCCTCCAATCCTAGTCCAACTAGGATTGGAAGGTGGAGTCCTTCTCTCCCTTCCCACGAAGGGCTGGTGCGCCACCCCCAAGGCCTATGGGCTTCCCCGGGGTGGGCTGCCCCCCCCCCCCCCCCGGTGAACATCCGGAAACCATTCGTCATTCACGGTACATTCCCGGTAACTCCGAAAACCTTCCGGTAATCAAATGAGGTCATCCTATATATCAATCTTCCTTTATGGACCATTCCGGAAATCCTCGTGATGTCCGTGATCTCATCCGGGACTCCAAACAACATTCGGTAACCAACCATATAACTCAAATACGCATAAAACAACGTCGAACCTTAAGTGTGTAGACCCTGCGGGTTCGAGAACTATGTAGACATGACCCGAGTGACTCCTCGGTCAATATCCAATAGCGGGACCTGGATGCCCATATTGAATCCCACATATTCTACGAAGATCTTATCGTTTGAACCTCAGTGCCAGGGATTCATATAATCCCGTATGTCATTCCCTTCGTCCTTCGGTATGTTACTTGCCCGAGATTCGATCGTCAGTATCCGCATACCTATTTCAATCTCGTTTACCGGCAAGTCTCTTTACTCGTTCTGTAATACAAGATCCCGCAACTTACACTAAGTTACATTGCTTGCAAGGCTTGTGTGTGATGTTGTATTACCGAGTGGGCCCCAAGATACCTCTCCGTCACACGGAGTGACAAATCCCAGTCTCGATCCATACTAACTCAACGTACACCTTCGTAGATACCTATAGAGCATCTTTATAGTCACCCAGTTACGTTGCGACGTTTGATACACACAAAGCATTCCTCCGGTGTCAGTGAGTTATATGATCTCATGGTCATAGGAACAAATACTTGACACGCAGAAAACAGTAGCAACAAAATGACACGATCAACGTGCTACGTCTATTAGTTTGGGTCTAGTCCATCACGGGATTCTCCTAATGACGTGATCCAATTATCAAGCAAGAACACCTTGTACATAGTCAGAAGACCCTGACTATCTTTGATCAACTGGGTAGCCAACTAGAGGCTTGCTAGGGACAGTGTTTTGTCTATGTATCCACACATGTATATAAATCTTCATTCAATACAATTATAGCATGGATAATAAATGATTATCTTGATACAGGAATTATAATAATAACTATATTTATTATTGCCTCTAGGGCATAATTCCAACATGAACTGCTTGGGGATCCTCCCCCGCCAAAGGGTGATCCTGTGTTCGAGCTTAAACAGTTGCCTGATACTCTTAAGTATGCCTATCTTGATGAGAAGGAGATATATCATGTCATTATTAGTGCTCTCTTCTCAGAGCGCGAAGAGAAGAAGTTACTAAAAACTCTGAGGAAGCACCGTGCTGCTATTGGATATACTCTTGATGATCTTAAGGGTATTAGTCCTACTCTATGTCAGCACAAGATTAAAACCGATCCTTACTTTAAACCAGTTGCTGATCATCAAAGGAGATTAAATCCTAAGATAAAAGAGGTCGTTAGAAAATAAATATTAAAGCTTCTGGAAGCAGGAATCATTTATCCTGTTGCTCATAGTGATTGGGTAAGTCGAGTACATTGCGTACCTAAGAAGGGAGGTATCATCGTCGTTCCTAATGATAAGGATGAACTAATCCCACAAAGGATTATTACCGGCTATAGAATGATGATAGACTTCCGGAAACTGAACAAGGCAACCAGGAAAGATCATTATCCTTTGCCGTTCATCGACCAAATGCTAGAAAGGCTATCAAATCGCACTCACTTCTGCTTTCTAGATGGTTATTCAGGTTTCTCGCAAATACCTGTTGCACAATCTGATCAAGAGAAAACCACTTTCACCTGCCCTTTTGGTACCTTTGCCTATAGATGTATGCCTTTTGGCTTATGTAAAGCACCTGCCACCTTCCAAAGATGTATGATGGCTATATTCTCTGACTTTTGTGAAAATATTGTCGAGGTTTTCATGGATGACTACTCCGTTTACGGGTCTTCCTTTGATGATTGCCTCAGCAACCTTGATCGAGTCTTACAGAGATGCGAAGAAACCAACCTCGTCTTGAATTTTGAGAAGTTCCACTTTATGGTTAATGAAGGTATCGTCTTAGGACACAGAATTTCTGAGAGAGGCATTGAAGTTGATAAGGCTAAGGTTGATGCAATTGAGAAAATGCCTTGCCCCACAGATATCAGAGGCATACGAAGTTTCCTAGGTCATGCCGGTTTCTATAGAAGGTTCATTAAAGACTTCTCTAAGATTTCTAGGCCTCTTACCAACCTCTTGCAGAAGGATGTTCCTTTTTTTTATGAGGATTGTGAGGAAGCCTTTGAAATACTTAAGAAGGCTTTGATAACCGCACCTATTGTTCAACCACCTGACTGGAACTTGCCCTTTGAAATCATGTGTGACGCTAGTGATTATCCTGTTGGTGCTGTTCTAGGACAAAGAGTTGACAAGAAGTTGAATGTCATTCACTACGCTAGTAAAACTCTAGACAGTGCCCAAAGAAACTATGCCACTACGGAGAAGGAATTTTTAGTAGTCGTGTTTGCATGTGAAAAGTTCAGATCTTACATAGTTGACTCCAAAGTCACTATTCACTCTGATCATGCTGCTATTAAGTACCTCATGGAGAAGAAGGATGCTAAGCCTAGGCTGATCAGATGGGTTCTCCTGCTACAGGAATTTTATTTGCACGTCGTTGACCGAATGGGTGCTGATAACCCTGTAGCAGATAACTTGTCTAGGCTAGAGAATGTCCTTGATGACCCACTACCTATTGATGATAGCTTTCCTGATGAGCAATGAAATGTCATCCGCACTTCACTTAGTCCACCGTGGTATGCCGACTATGCAAACTATATCGTAGCCAAATACATACCTCCCAGTTTCACCTATCAGCAAAAGAACAAAATCTTCTTTGAGTTGAGACACTACTTTTGGGATGATCCTCACCTTTATAAGGAAGGAGTAGATGGTGTTATTAGACGTTGTGTGCCTAAAAATGAACATGGATAGATCCTGCAGAAGTGTCATTCCGAAGCCTACGGAGGACACCATGCTGGAGATAGAACTGCCCATAAGGTATTGCAATCAGGTTTCTATTGGCCCACTCTCTTCAAGGATGCCCGTAAGTTTGTCTTGCCTTGTGACGAATGCTAAAGGATAGGGAACATAAATAAGCGTCAGGAAATGCCTATGAACTATTCACTTGTCATTGAACCATTTGATGTCTGGGGCTTTGATTATATGGGACCCTTCCCGAGTTCCAATGGGTACACTCACATCTTAGTTGCTGTGGATTACGTTACTAAGTGGGTAGAAGCTATCCCCACTAAAAATGTTGATCACCACACCTCTATTAAGATGCTTAAAGAAGTCATATTCCCAAGATTTGGAGACCATAGATACTTGATGACTGATGGCGGTTCACACTTCATTTTGGTGTTTTCCGCAAGATGCTAGCTAAGTACGATCTCAACCATAGAGTTGCATCTCCTTATCATCCTCAGTCTAGTGGTCAAGTGGAGTTGAGTAATAGGGAGATCAAGTTGATCCTACAAAAGACTGTCAATAGATCTCGAAAGAACTGGTCTAGCAAACTTGACGATGCACTATGGGCTTATAGGACTGCTTATAAGAATCCCATGGGCATGTCACCGTATAAAATGGTTTACGGTAAGGCCTGTCATTTACCTCTTGAGCTGGAACACAAAGCTTATTGGGCAATCAAAGAGATCAACTTTGATT
Source organism: Hordeum vulgare subsp. vulgare (assembly GCF_904849725.1). Taxonomy (NCBI): domain Eukaryota; kingdom Viridiplantae; phylum Streptophyta; class Magnoliopsida; order Poales; family Poaceae; genus Hordeum; species Hordeum vulgare. The sequence goes on along the minus strand of NC_058519.1, from coordinate 660,361,038 downwards.
TCAAACTTGCCGGTGAGAAGCGGTTGTTTGATATCAGCTCGTTAGATGAATGGAGGGCCAAAGCATACGAGAATGCCAGGTTGTTCAAGGAAAAGGTTAAGAGATGGCACGACAAACGGATACAGAAACGAGAGTTCAATGTAGGTGATTATGTCTTGCTGTACAATTCTCATTTGAGATTCTTTGCAGGCAAGCTTCTCTCTAAATGGGAAGGTCCCGATGTTATCGAGGAAGTATAACGTTCCGGTGCCATCAAAATCAATAACACGGAAGGAAATTTTCCTAGAGTGGTAAATGGGCAAAGAATCAAGCATTACATCTCTCGTACTCCCATAAATGTTGAGACCAATATCATCAATGTCATAACTCCAGAGGAGTACATAAGGGATGTTTATCAGCCTGTTTCAGACCTTGAAAACGAAGATGTATCTGTTTCGGCAAGAAATTGGACTCCGCTACTTTTCCAATAGGAAATTTCTTCTGTTTTAGAATTTTTGGAAAATTAGAAAAATGAAAAGTAGTCCGGAGAGCGAACGAGGCAGCCACAAGGGCCCACTCCGCCACCACCCCTGGTGGCAGTGGGCAAGCTTGTGGGCACCTCGTGCGCCTCCCGGAATCCGTTTTCTTGCGGAAGACTCCTTTTGGCCCAGAAAAAATCAATATATAGTCGCCCGTAGGTTTTGATCTCCGTATCGCGTAGTTTTCCTCTGTTTTCGTGTCGAGCCTGTTCCTATGATAGATCTAGATCATCATGACTTCCCCAAACGCTCCTAAGGACAAGATCTTCGAGAAGGTCATCAATCCCTACCTCACGGAAGTGCTGAAACACCCTCAATCTATCAAGATGAGCGAGGGGATGTTGCACATCCGTGACGTTGAGGGGCCTAAGAAGACCAAAAGCGTGGAGACGAGTCTCGAAGCAATTGAGCAACAAGTCTTCAAGTGCCAAGGGATGGTTGAGTGTGGACTCAACGCCAACCACACGATGATCACGGAGTTCACTAGCAATCACAAGATGGATGCCATTGATATTGGGAAACACCTCTCCAGGCTCTACGATAGGGTTGACCAACTTCAGGGCCAGATCTATGACCTGCAGAATCAAAACTGTGAGTATGAGTACAGATTTAAATCAATAAGGTTGGCTGCAGATTTGAGGATTCCGGCGACTCGTTCATCCTGCCATGATGGAGCACCTATGCCTTAGAAGACGGAGGATTAGACTACTCCAACAACACCACCATCACCACCAAAGGAAGACAACTAAGCATTGGTATGGGCAATCCCCTTGGCTTCTGCCAAGCTTGGGGGAGTTGCTCTGGTATCGTATCACCTTCATATCTTTTGCTTTTACCTTTGTTTTAGTTCTTTCCTTTTCAGTTTTTATTTCTTCTTTTAGAGGAATAAGTCTTTAGTTTTTAGTTTGAGTCTTTTGCTTTTGTCTCTCCCCCGATGTATTCGAGCTTACGAGCTTTATAATAAAGAGTGTATTATTTAAGGGTTTTGCTTTGTGCCATGATCAAAAAGTATGAAAAGAATGATAGCATGAAAGATCATGAGACGATCTTATGGAAAGTGATAACTTCACTTATGACACGTATGATGATTGAAACTTGTTGAGAACAAATCAACATAGACATTAGTCATTGTTGCAATTAATAAGAAGTAATAAGGAAAGAGAGGTTCACATCTAAATATATCATCTTAGACACTTTTTGCAATTGTGAGCACTCACCAAACTATTACATGCCTAGGAGTAGATGTTGGACAAGGAAGACAACATAATGAATTGTGTTTGCTTGGTTCAAAACAATGTTATATGATTAGAGATCCCTTGGCATGTGACGATTGCTTCCACCTCATATTAGCCAAAACTCCCGCACCAAGAAGAGATACGACTTGTGCATCCATAAACCTCCAACCCAGTTTTGCCATGAGAGTCCACCATACCTACCTATGGATTGAATAAGATCCTTCAAGTAAGTTGTCATCGGTGCAAGCAATAAAAATTGCTCTCTAATATGTATGATCTATTAGTGTGTGGAAAATAAACTTTGTGCGAACCTGTGATGAGGAAGACATAAAAGCGACAGACTGCATAATAAAGTTCTTTATCACAGGAGGCTATATAAAGTGACGTTCCTCCGCACTAAGAGGACACGCATTCAAACCTCAAAAGCGCATGAGAACCTCTGCTTCCCTCTGCGAAGGGCCTATCTTGTACCTTTACATTTTGCCCTTGTAAGAGTCATGGTGATCTTCACCAATTCCCTTTTTGCCTTTGTCTTGGCCACCGTCACATGCTTGGGAAAGATCTATATTCATATATCAACTTGGAGTTGAGTACTCATGCTTTATTGTTGTTGACTTTACCCTTGAGGTAAATGGTTGGGAGGAAAAATTATAAGCCCCTATCTTCCTCTGTGTCCAGCTGAAACTTTGACACCATGAGTACCACGTGAGTTATAACAATTGTGGAAAACAAAAGAGATGCTTGAGTATGTGGGTTTGCCTTACAAGCTCTTATTTGACTCTTTCTGATGTTGTGATAAATTCAAATTCCTTCAATGACTATGGTTTATTGTTGGTTACTTCTCGGTAAGGTTTTTGCTTCATGCTTTGCTTTGTGAAGGAATTGTTACTTTCCCATAAGAATCTTTATGATATATTGTTGTCCTATGTGTAATCATGATGCCTTCATGTCCGTATTATGTTTCATCGACACCTTCGTCCCTCAACATGTGGACATGTTTATGGAACTTGGTTTTCGCTTGAGGACAAGCGAGGTCTAAGCTTGGGGGAGTTGAGACGTCCATTTTGCATCATGCTTTCATGTTGATATTTATTGCTTTTTGGGCTGTTATATTACTTGTAGTACCATATTTATGCCTTTTCTCTCTTATTTTGCAAGGATTATTTGAAGAGGGAGGATTCAGGCAGCTGGAATTCTGGACTAGAAAAGGAGCAAATCCTAGTCCACTATTCTGCACATCTCCAAATGCCCTGAAAATTTACGTGGATTTTTTCTAGAATATATTAAAAATACTGGGCGAAAGAACTACCGGAGGGGGGCCACCAAGGCCCCACAAGCTTGCCCACCGCCACCACCCCCCTGGTGGCACACGGCAGGCTTGTGGGCTGCCTAAAGGCCCACTAGCCCCCCTCTTTTGCTATATGAAGCGTCCTGGTCTGGAAAAAATCAAGAGGGGGCTTTTTCATGGTTTCGCCACCGCCACGAGGCGGAACTTGAGCAGATCCAATCTAGAGCTCCAGGAGGACGATCCTGCCAGGGAAACTTCCCTCCCGGAGGGGGAAATCGTCGCCATCGTCATCACCAACACTCCTCTCGTCGAAGGGGAGGCATCTTCATCAACATCTTCAGCAGACCATCTCCTCTCCAATCCCTAGTTCATCTCTTGTAATCAATCTTCATCTCGCAACTCCGATTGGTACTTGTAAGGTTGCTAGTAGTGTTGATTACTCTTTGTAGTTGATGCTAGTTGGATTACTTGGTGGAAGAGTTTATGTTCAAATCCTTGATGCTATTCATTACACCTCTGGTCATGATTATGATTATGTCTTGTGAGTAGTTACTTTTGTTCCTGAGGACATGGGATAAGTCATGCTGATAGTAGTCATGTGAATTTGATATTCGTTAGGTATTTTGATATGTTGTATGTTGTTTTTCCTCTAGTGGTATTATCTGAATGTCGACTACATAACACTTCACCATATTTGGGCCTAGAGGAAGGCATTGGGAAGTAGTAAGTAGATGATGGGTTGCTGGAGTGACAGAAGCTTAAACCCCAGTCTATGTGTTGCTTCGTGAGGGGCTAATTTGGATCCACTAGTTTAATGCTATGGTTAGATTTGTCTTAATTCTTCTTTTGTAGTTGCGGATGCTTGCGAGAGAGGTTAATCATAAGTGGGATGCTTGTCCAAGTAAGGGAAGCACCCAAGCGCCAGTCCACCCACATATCAAACTATCAAACTAACGAACGCGAATCATATGAACGTGATGAAACTAGCATGACAGAAATTCCCGTGTGTCCTCGGGAGCGTTTTTCCTCCTATAAGACTTTGTTCGGGCTTGTCCCTTGCTACAAAAGGGATTGGGCCACTTGCTGCACCATTGCTACTACTTGTTACTTGTTACTCTTTGCTTGCTACGTTTCACCTCGCTACACAATCACTTGTTACCGCTACTTTGAAGGCTTGCAATTATTACCTTGCTGAAATCCGTTTATCAGAGCCTTCTGCTCCTCGTTGGGTTCGACACTCTTAGTTATCGAAAGGACTACGATTGATCCCCTATACTTGTGGGTCATCAGGAGCCCACAAGCCCCCTCTCCGCCACCAGGGGGCGGCGGTGGGCAGGCTTGTGGCCTCCCTGGCGCCCCCATGACCTAGATCATTTGCCTATATATTCCCTAAAACACAAAAAAAATCAAGGGATCCACGAAAATACTTTTCCGCTGCCGCAAGCTTCCGTTACCGCGAGATCTCATCTGGAGACCCTTCCCGGTGCCCTCGCGGAGGGGGCTTTGGAGTTGGAGGGCTTCTACATCAACATCATCGCCCCTCCAATGACTCGTGAGTAGTTCACTTCAGACCTACGGGTCTGTAGTTAGTATCTAGATGTCTTCTTCTCTCTCTTGGATCTTCAATACAAAGTTCTCCATGATCTTCATGGAGATCGATCCGATGTAATCTTCTTTGGCGGTGTGTTTGTCGAGATCTAATGAATTGTGGATTTGTGATGAGATTATCTATGATATATATTTGAGTCTTTGCTGATTTCTTATATGCATCATTTGATATCCTTGTAAGTCTCTCCGAGTCTTGGGTTTTGTTTGGCCAACTAGATCTATGATTCTTGCAATGGGAGAAGTGCTAGGTTTTGGGTTCTTACCGTGTGGTGACCTTTCCCAGCGATAGTAGGGGCAGCAAGGCACACATCGTGTAGTTGCCATCAAGGGTAACAAGGTGGGCTCTGTCGTAGATATGAGATTGTCCATCTACATCATGTCATCTTGCTTAAGGCATTACTCTGTTCTTTTGGACTTAATACACTAGATGCATGCTGGATAGCGGTCGACGTGTGGAGTAATAGTAGTAGATGCATAAAGTATCGGTCTACTTGTTTTGGACGTGATGCCTATAGATATAATCATTGCCATAGATGACGTCATGACTTTGCGGGGTTCGATCAATTGCTCGACAGTAATTTGTTCACCCACCGTCTACTTGCTTTCATGAGAGAAGCCACTAGTAAACACTACGGCCCCCGGGTCTATTCACACCTATCATTTCCACTTTCGCTTTTACTTTGCTTTGTTACTTTGTTGCTTTCAGTTCTCACTTGGCGAACAATCTATAAGGGATTGACAACCCCTTCATAGCGTTGGGAGCAAGATTTTTGTGTTTGTGCAGGCTCTTGTGATACTCCTTCACTGGATCGAGACCTTGGTTCTCAAACTGAGGGAAATACTTGCCACCGCTGCGCTACATCACCCTTTCTGCTTCGAGGGAACACCAACGCAAGGCTCCAAGGCCACGGGGGAAATCCTTTGCATATTTGCCTAGGAAGTCCCTTAAGGCATAGTCGTAGCAGAAGGATTCCTGGTGCCGTCAACACACCTATTTCTGGCGCCGTTGGAAGGTATCTTGTTGCAGTAGCAGTGTCATATGAAGATGCATTTAACCGCTTTGGGTTCGAGCTTATCACGCTCAAACTTTTCCACATAAGCATCGCAGCCCCAAACTTTTAAGAAACGACATCTTAGGTTTCTCCAAACCATAGTTCATACGGTGTCATCTCAACGGAAATACGTGGTGCCCTATTTAAAGTGAATGCGGTTGTCTCTAACGCAAAACCATAAACGATAGTGTTAATTCGATAAGAGACATCATAGTATGCACCATATCAAATAGGGCGCGGCTATGACGTTCGGACACACCGTCACATTATGGTGTTCTAGGTGGCATGAGATGTGAAACAATTTTCACATTTGTCTTAATTGTGTACCAAACTCACAACTCAGATATTCATCTCTATGATCATATCGTAGACATCTTACCCTCTTGTCACGACGATCTTCAATTTCACTCTGAAACTACTTGAACCTTTCAATAATTCAGACGTGTGTTTCATCAAGAAAATACACTAGTATCTACTCAAATCATCTGTGAAGTAAGAACATAACGATATCCACTCCGTGCCTCGGCACTCATTGGACTGCATACATCCAAATGTATTACTTCCAATAAGTTACTTTCTAGTTTCATCTCACTGGAAAACGAGGCCTTCAGTCATCTTGCCCATGTGGTATGATTTGCATATCTCAAGTGATTCAAAATCAAGTGAGTCCAAACGATCCATCTGCATGGAGTTTCTTCATGCGTTTATACAAATAGGCTTGGTTTGCATGTCTCAAACGTTTCAAAAATGAGTGAGTACCAAGATCCATCCGCATGGAGCTTCTTCATGCATTTTATACCAACATGACTCAAGCGGTAGTGCCACAAGTAAGTGGTACTATCATTACTACTTTGTATATTTTGGCATCAATATTATGAACATGTGTATCACTATAATCGAGATTCAATAAACCATTGAAGGTATTTATTCACGCAAATAGAATGACCATTATTCTCTTTGAATGAATAATCATATTGCAATATACACTGTCTAATCATGTTCATGCTCAATGCAAACACCAAATAACAATTATTTAGTTTTAACACTAATCCCGATGGTAGAGGGAGTGTGCGATGTTTGATCACATCAACCTTGGAAACACTTCCAACACATATCGTCACCTCGCCTTTAGCTAGTCTCCGTTTATTCCATAGCTTTTTTTTGAGTTACTAACATATAGCAACTGAATCGGTATCTAATACCCTCCTTCTACTAGGAGTACTAACAAAGTACACATCAATATCATGTATATCAAATATACTTCTGTCGACTTCGCCAGCCTTCTCATCTACCAAGTATCTAGGGTAGTTCCGCCTCAGTGACCGTTCCCCTCATAACAGAAGCACTTAGTCTTGGGTTTGGGTTCAACCTTGGGTTTCTTCATTAGAGCAGCAACTGGTTTGTCGTTTCATGAAGTATCCCTTCTAGCCCTTGCCCTTCTTGAAACTAGTGGTTTTACTAACCATCAACAATTGATGCTCCTACTTGATTTCCACTTTCCTTGTGTCAAACATTGCGAATCGCTCAAGGATCATCATGTCTATCCTTGATATGTTATAGTTCATCATGAAGCTCTAGTATCTTGGTGGCAGTGACTTTGGAGAACCATCACTATCTCATCTGGAAGATTAAATCCCACTTGATTCAAGCGACTGTTGCACTCAGACAATCTGAGCACATGCTCAACGATTGAGCTTTTCTCCTTTATGCTCAACGATTGAGCTTTTCTCCTTTACTTTGTAGACAAAGAATCTTGTCGGAGGTATCATACCTCTCAACAAGGGCACGAGCATGAAATCTCAATTTCATCTCTTAGAACATCTCATATGTTCCGTGACGTTCAAAACGTCTTCAGCGCCTCAATTCTAAGTCGTTAAGTATTACGCACTGAACTACCACGTAGTCATCAAAAAACATGTATGTCAGATGTTCGCAACATCCATAGACGATGCTCGAGGTTCAGCACACCGAGCGGTGTATTAAGGACATAAGCCTTCTGTGCAGCAATGAGGACAATCCTCAGTTTTCGGACCCGGTCCGCATATATAATTGCTACTATCATCTTTCAACTAAATTTTCTCTAGGAACATATCTAAAAATAGTAGAGCTACAGCGCAAGCTACAACATTATTTGCAAAGACCTTTTGACTATGTTCATGATAATTAGTTCAATTAATCATATTACTTAAGAACTCTCACTCAAATAGACATCCCTCTAGTCATTCGAGTGGCGCATGATCCAAATCCACTAACTCAAGTCCGATCATCACGTGAGTTGAGTATAGTTTCAGTGGTGAACATCTCCATGTTGATCATATCAACTATATGATTCAGGCTTGACCTTTCGGTCTCTTGTGTTCCGAGGCCATGTCTGTACATGCTAGGCTCCTCAAGTTTAACCCGAGTGTTCCGCGTGTGCAACTGTTTTGCACCCGTTGTATGTGAATGTTGAGCCTATCACACCCGATCATCACATGGTGTCTCGAAACGACGAACTGTCGCAACAGTGTGCTACTTCTCAAACAACAGCGCCAGAAATTGACACGTTGACAGAGACTTGCTTGCGTTGGTTTTTCCCTTGAAGAGGAAAGGGTGATGCAGCACAGGAGCAGTAAGTATTTCCCTCAGTTTGAGAACCAAGGTATCAATCCAGTAGGAGAATCTCGTCAAGTCCAGAGTACCTGCGCAAACACAAAAGAGCTTGCACCCAACGCTATAAAGGGGTTGTCAATCCCTTCAAGATTGACTGCACAGTGAAATCTGAAGGCGGAAAGTGCAACGAAGTAAAAGTATAAGGCTGAAAATATGATGTGAAGTAGACCCGGGGGCCATAGTGTTCACTAGAGGCTTCTCTCAAAATAGCAAATATTACGGTGGGTGAACAAATTACTCTCGAGCAATTGATAGAACCGCGCAAAGTCATGACGATATCTAAGGCAATGATCATACATATAGGCATCACGTCCGAGACAAGTAGACCGATACTTTCTGCATCTACTACTATTACACCACACATCGACCGCTATCCAGCATGCATCTACTGTATTGAGTTCATGACGAACAGAGTAATGCCTTAAGCAAGATGACATGATGTAGAAGGATAAACTCAAACCAATGATGAAACCCCCATCTTTTTACCCTTGATGGCAACAACACGATGCGTGCCTCACTACCCCTTCTGTCACTGGGTGAGGTCACCGCACGGTATGAACCCAAAACCAAGCACTTCTCCCATTGCAAGAATCATAGATCAAGCTGGCCAAACAAAACCCACAACTCGAAGAGAATTAAAAGGATATGAAATCATGCATATGAGAGATCAGAGGAAACTCAAATAAGATTCATAGATAATCTGATCATAAATCCACAATTCATCGGATCTCGACAAACACACCGCAAAAGAAGATTACATCGGATAGATCTCCATGAAGATCATGGAGAACTTTGTATTGTAGATCCAAGAGAGAGAAGAAGCCATCTAGCTACTAGCTATGGACCCGTAGGTCTATGGTGAACTACTCGCACATCATCGGAGAGGTCATGGTGTTGATGAAGAAGCCCTCCGTATCCGAATCCTCCCTCCAGCAGGGCACCAGTACATGCCCCAGATGGGATCTTGCAGAGATACAAGCTTGCGGCGGCAGAAAAGTGTTTTCGTGTTCCCCTAATTTTTTCTGGGATTTTAGGGAAGATATAGGCGAAAGACCTAGGGCAGAGGAGGCCCAGGGAGCCCACAAGCCTGGGAGGCGCGGGGCCCCTAGCCGTGGCTAGGGAGCTTGTGGGGTCCCTGGTGACCCTCTGCCTTGGTTCTCAAGTCTCCCGATCATCTTCTGTTTCGGAAAAAATCTTTTTGGACGTTTCGTTCCGTTTGGACTCCGTTTAAAATCCTCCTCTGAAAAGGGTCAAAAACACGAAAAAAACAGGAACTGGCACTTGGCACTGAGTTAATAAGTTAGTCCAAAAAATATATAAAAGGCATACAAAACATCCAAAGTTTGACAGGATAATAGCATGAAACCATCAAAAATTATAGGTACGTTGGAGACGTATCACGGTGCATAGTCGGGGAGAACACAACTTTATCTTCAAATTTTAGTGAGGGGTCACCTTTTTTTGACCGGCTACTGTAGGGAAAACCCCCCACAGCCATTTTCCTCTATTCCCATCTATGAAAGTTGTATGTACAAGAGGAGTTGTAGAATGTACAAGGGGGGGAGGAGCGAAGGATTACAAACCTCAAGGAGGCAAAAAGGAAATCATTTTAAGGAGATCATCCGTGAAACTAGCCTTAATTCTATGAGCTAACAGAGAAATGTCATGAATAAATCCAGCTCTCCATTTCCTGAACTTTGGCTGCTCCTGGTTGAAGACCTTTGCATTTCTGGTAGTCCAGATGTTCCAACAGGCAGTGAAAACCACCTCAACAAAGAAGGGGTTATGGAAGTCCTTTCTAGCCGCAACAGTAGCACTCCACATAGATGACCCCTGCCAATTGATCTGCAGGTAATTCCAGACCCTGGTGCTGAATAGGCAGTTGAAGAATAAATGATCTCTGTCCTCCTTGACTCGAGCGTGGCATAGAACACAAAGGTTAGAATCAGAGACCTTCTAGTGACGCCTTTCCAGCATGTCCTGAGTGTTCAACCTATCCATGATAAGCATCCAGGCAATCATCTTAATCTTCATAGTACAGCAGCTTCTCGAGATCCAGTTGAGTAAAGGATTAGGTATAATACTGCTATGAACATGAGCATAGTATGTCTTCGTTGTGTAGACCTTAGCATCCTTGCCCCATACCCATCTGTCAGAGGCCTGATGATCAAGGTCCAGGTCCAGAAGCAAAGATTGGACCGAAATCAGTTCCTGATAAGCTTGAGCAGACAGTGGGAGGTGAAACATGGAGAGCATGCTGTCATCAGAAAAAGCAGTAAGTGAGGGATCACCTTATAATGCTACCGTCGTTCTACGCAAAATAAAGTGCATAAAAGGGTTAACATCACATGCAAATCATAAGTGACATGATATGGCCATGATCTTGTGCTTCTCGATCTCCATCACCAAAGCACCGGCATGATCTTCATCGTCACCGGCGCCACACCATGATCTCCATCATCATGATCTCCATCATTGTGCCGCCATCGAGGTTGTCGTGCTATCTATGCTATTACTATTAAAGCTACTACCTAGCAACATAGTAAACGCATCTGCAAGCACAAACGTTAGTTTAAAGACAACCCTATGGCTCCTACCGGTTGCCGTAGCATCGATGTGCAAGTCGATATTTAATTATTACAACATGATCATCTCATACATCCAATATATCATATCATGTCACTGGCATATCACATCACATGCATACCTTGCAAAAACAAGTTAGACGTCCTCTAATTTGTTGTTGCATGTTTTACGTGGCTGCTATGAGCATCTAGTATGATCGCATCTTACTTACACAAAGCCACAAAGGTGATGTGCAATTTGCTATTTAACCTTCTCCAAGGATCGCCTTGGTCAAATCCGATTCAACTAAGGTTGAAGAAACAGGCACCCAACAGTCATCTTTATGCAACAAGTTGCATGTTAGTCGATGAAACCGGTCTCTCGTAAGTGTACGAGTAAGGTTGGTCCGGGCCGCTTCAATCCAACAATACCGCCGAATCGAAAAAAGACTAAGGAGGGTAGAAAAAAGAACATCAACGCCCACAAACTCTTTTGTGTTCTACTCGAGATATCATCTACGCATGAACCTAGCTCATGATGCCACTATTGGGGAACGTCGCATGGGAAACAAAAAAAATCCTACGCACACGAAGACCTATCATGGTGATGATCATCTACAAGAGGGAGATCAAATCCACATACCCTTGTAGATCGCTAAGCGGAAGCATTAAAAAACATGGTTGATGTAGTGGTACGTCTTCATAATCCGTCCCACGATTCGTCCCACGAACAGTCTCAAGATCTGTCCCGATCAAGTGCCGAACGGACGGCACCTCCGCGTTCAGCACACGTACAACTCGATGATGATATCCACCTTCTTGATCCAGAAAGAGGGGGCGGAGAGGTAGATGAGTTCTCCAGCACGGCGGTGTGGTGGTGGTGGTGGTGGTGATCTATTCCTGCATGGCTTCGCCTAAGCACCGCATAAATCCGATCTAGATGAAAAACTACGAAGTAGAGGTTTAGGATTGCACGTGGAAACGTTGTGTGTCAAAACTCCTAAAACCTCTAGTATATATAGGAGGACGGGAGGGGCTAGCCTTGAGGCTCAAGGGAGCCCCCTTGGCTTCGGCCGAAGTGGAGGAGGGAGGAGTGCTGCGGCAACAAAAGTCCTTCCTTGGCGCTAGGAATTCTTCTTGTTACTTATCTAGATTGCGTCGGTTTTTCCCTTGAAGAGGAAAGGGTGATGCAGCACAGGAGCATTAAGTATTTCCCTCAGTTTGAGAACCAAGGTATCGATCCAGAAGGAGGGCCTCGTCAAGTCCAGAGTACCTGCGCAAACACAAACAAGCTTGCACCCAACGCTTCAAAGGGGTTGTCAATCCCTTCAAGATTGTTTGCAAAGTGATATCTGAAGGCGGAAAGTGCAACGAAGTAAAAAGTGTAATGCTGAAAATATGGTGTGGAGTAGACCCTGGGGGCCATAGTGTTCAATAGAGGCTTCTCTCATAATAGCAAATATCACGGTGTGTGAACAAATTACTGTCGAGCAATTGATAGAGCCGCGCAAAGTCATGGCGATATCTAAGGCAATGATCATACATATAGGCATCACGTCCGAGACAAGTAGACCGATACTTTCTGCATCTACTACTATTACACCACACATCGACCGCTATCCAGCATGCATCTACTGTATTGAGTTCATGACGAACAGAGTAACGCCTTAAGCAAGATGACATGATGTAGAGGGATAAACTCAAACCAATGATGAAACCCCCATCTTTTTACCCTTGATGGCAACAACACGATGCGTGCCTCACTACCCCTTCTGTCACTGGGTGAGGTCACCGCACGGTATGAACCCAAAACCAAGCACTTCTCCCATTGCAAGAATCATAGATCAAGCTGGCCAAACAAAACCCACAACTCGAAGAGAATTAAAAGGATATGAAATCATGCATATGAGAGATCAGAGGAAACTCAAATAAGATTCATAGATAATCTGATCATAAATCCACAATTCATCGGATCTCGACAAACACACCGCAAAAGAAGATTACATCGGATAGATCTCCATGAAGATCATGGAGAACTTTGTATTGTAGATCCAAGAGAGAGAAGAAGCCATCTAGCTACTAGCTATGGACCCGTAGGTCTATGGTGAACTACTCGCACATCATCGGAGAGGTCATGGTGTTGATGGAGAAACCCTCCGTGTCCGAATCCCCCCTCCCGCAGGGCACTAGAACATGCCCCAGATGGGATCTTGCGGAGACAGAAGCTTGCGGCGGCGGAAAAGTGATTTCGATGATCTCCTGATTTTTTGGGGGATTTTTAGAGAATTTATAGGCGCAACCCTAGGTTAGGGGGCACTCAGGGGGCCCACAACCCTGGCCACGGGGTGGGGGCTTGTGGGGCCCCTGAGGCTCCCCTGCCTTGGCTCCCAAGCTTCCCGATCTTCTTCCGTTATGGAAAAAATCTTTTCGGGGATTTTCTTCTGTTTGGACTCCGTTTCAAAATCTCCTCTGAAAGGGGCCAAAAACACGGAAAAAACAAGAACTGGCACTTGGCACTGAGTTAATAAGTTAGTCCCAAAAAATATATAAAAGGCATGCAAAACATCCAAAGTTTGACAAGATAATAGCATGAAACCATCAAAAATTATAGATACGTTGGAGACGTATCAAGCATCCCCAAGCTTAACTCCTGCTTGTCCTCGAGTAGGGAAGTGATAAAGAATGAATTTTTGATGTGGAATGCTACCTAGCATAGTTGTCCTTTGCAACTTCTTTCACGTGACATGAATGTTCAGATCCGTAAGATTCAAAACAATAGTTTGCTGTTAACATGAAAACAACAATACTTTAAGCAAACTAGCAAGGTAATCATGAACTTTCAAAATAACAAGGTCAAAGAAAGTTATCCCTACAAAATCATATATTATGGCTATGCTCCATCATCCTCACACAACTAATGTAAATTATGCACAACCCCAGTATTGGCCAAGTAATTGTTTCCGCACCCTTACTTTCTCAAACTTTTTATAACTATCACGCAATACATGAGCGCGAGCCATGGATATAGCACTATGGGTGGAATAGAGTGTGGTGGTGGTTGTGAGACAAAAAAGAGGAGATGGTCACATTGACTCGGCATATCAAAGGGCTATGGAGATGCCCATTAATAGATATCAATGTGAATGAGTAGGGATTGCCATACAAAAGATGCACTAGAGCTATAAGTATGTGAAAGCTCAAAAGGAGAACTAGTGGGTGTGCATCCAACTTGCTTGCTCACGAAGACCTAGGGCATTTTTTTAGGAAGCCCATCATTGGAATATACAAGCCAAGTTATATAATGAAGATTCCCACTAGCATATGGTGGTGATGAAGCAAGAAGCTCTCGATCATGAAGAACATGGTGCTATCATGAAGCACAAGTGTGGAAAAAATAGTAGCATTGTCCCTTCTCTCTTTTTTTCTCTTTTTTTCATTTGGGATCTTAGGCCTCTTTTTTCTTTTCTTTTCTTTTCTCTTTTTTTTGTTTTTGGGCTCTTTGGCCTCCTTTTTTTTCCTCACATGGGATAGTGCTCTAATAATGATGATCATCACACTTTTATTTACTCACAGCTCAAAGATCACAATGATGATGACTCCATAGGAAATGCCTCCGGTAGTGTACCAGGATGTGCAACGATCTAGCATGGCGTATGACGTTGATACATCTCGCTAGCTATCTTACGATCATGCAATGGCAATATAAGAGTGACGGCACAAGTCATGAGACGGAACGGTGGGAGTTGCCTGGCAATATATCTCGGAATGGCTATGAAAATGCCATAGTAGGTAGATATGGTGACTGTTTTGAGGAAGGAATTGTTGGAAATATGCCCTAGAGGCAATAATAAAGTGGTTATTATCATATTTCCTTGTTCATGATAATCGTCTATTGTTCATGCTATAATTGTATTAACAGGAAACAGTAATACATGTGTGAATAAATAGACCACAATGTGTCCCTAGCAAGCCTCTAGTTGGCTAGCTCGTTAGTCAATAGATGATCAAGGTTTCTTAGTCATGGGCATTAGATGTCATTGATAACGGGATAACATCATTGGGAGAATGATGTGATGGACAAGACCCAATCCTAAGCATAGCACTAGATCGTATTGTTCGTATGCTAAAGCTTTTCTAATGTCAAGTGTCTTTTCCTTCGACCGTGAGATTGTGCAACTCCCGGATACCGTGGGAGTGCTTTGGGTGTATCAAACGTCACAATGTAACTGGGTGACTATAAAGGGCACTACGGGTATCTCCGAAAGTGTCTGTTGGGTTGGTACGAATCGAGATCGGGATTTGTCACTCCGTGTGACGAAGAGGTATCTCTGGGCCCACTCGATAGAACATCATCATGAGCTCAATGTGACTAAGGAGTTAGTCACACGATGATGTGCTACGGAACGAGTAAAGAGATTTACCGGTAACGAGATTGAACAAGGTATAGGTATACCGACGATCGAATCTCGGGCAAGTTCTATACCGACAGACAAAGGGAATTGTATACGGGATTGATTGAATCCTTGACATCGTGGTTCATCCGATGAGATCATCGTGGAGCAAGTGGGAGCCACCATGGGTATCCAGACCCTGCTGATGGTTATTGGCCGAAGAGGTGTCTCGGTCATGTCTGCATGTCTCCCGAACCCGTAGGGTCTACACACTTAAGGTTCGATGACGCTAGGGTTATAGGGAATTGTTATACGAGGTTACCGAAAGTTGTACGGAGTCCCGAATGAGATCCCGGACGTCACGAGGAGCTCCAGAATGGTCCGGAGGTAAAGATTGATATATATGACGGATGGTTTCGGACGCCAGAAGTGTTTCGGGCATCACCGGTTACGTACCGGGACCACCGGGACCACCGAAGGTGGCTCCGGGGGTCCACCGAAGGAGGGCAACGACCCCGGGAGGCTAGATGGGCTAAGTGGGGAAGGGAACCAGCCCCTAGGTGGGCTGGTGCGCCCCCACCCAGCCCATGCACACCAGAGAAGGGGGAAGGGGGAACCCTAGGCGCAGGGGAGGCCCAAGGCCCACCTAGGGCCCCCCCCTTTCCCTGCCCTGGCCGCCGCCCCCCTCCCATCTGGTGGCTGCCGCACCACCTAGGAGGAAACCCTAGGGGTGGCGCACCCCCCCTCCCCCTCCTCCTATAAATAGAGAGGGGTTTTGGCCCTTGGGAGACAGACTTCTCCCTCTCCCTCGGCGCAGCCCTGCCCTTCTTCCTCCTCCTCTTTGCCGGTGCTTGGCGAAGCCCTGCCAGGAGACTTCGTCTCTCCATCGATACCACGCCGTCGTGCTGCTGGAGATGTTCCCCAACCTCTCCCTCCTCCTTGCTGGATCAAGGTGCGGGAGACGTCACCGGTCTGCACGTGTGTTGAACGTGGAGGTGCCGTAGTTCGGCACTAGATCGGAATCACACCGCGATCTGAATCGTTGCGAGTACGACTCCATCAACCGTGTTCTAGCAATGCTTCCGCTTAGCGATCTTCAAAGGTATGAAGATGCTCTTACCCCTCTCTCGTTGCTAGTCTCTCCATAGGAAGATCTGAATATGGCGTAGGAAAATTTTGAATTTATGCTACGTTACCCGAGAGTGGCATCCGAGCCAGGTTTTCTATGCGTAGATACTATGCACGAGTAGAACACAAAAGTTGTGCGCGATGATTTGTCAATTTGCTTGCCGCTACTAGTATTATTCTTTTCCGGTGGTATTGTGGGATGAAGCAGCCCGAACCTACTTTACACGTACGCTTACGTGAGACTGGTTCCACCGACACACATGCACACTGTGCATAAAGGTGGCTAGCGGGTGTCTGTCTCTCCTATTCTAATCGGATTGGATTTGATGAAAAGGGTCCTTATGAAGGGTAAATAGCTTTGGCATATCATCGTTGTGGCTGTCACGTAGGTAAGAAGGCGTTCTTGCTAGAAACCCAAATCACCCACTCAAAACTTGCAACAACAATTAGAGGACGTCTAACTTGTTTTTGCAGGGTTTGACATGTGATGTGATATGGCCAAAGTTGTGATGTTGCATGTATGATGTATGAGATGAGCATGTTATTGTAATAGGTTTCACGACTTGCATGACGATGAGTATGACAACCGGCAGGAGCCATAGGAGTTGTCTTAATTTATTGTATGAGATGCAACGCCATGTGCTTACTACTTTTACTTCATTGCTAACGGTTAGGTATAGTAGTAGTGATAGTAGTAGTTGGCGTAACGATTTCACGGAGACACGATGATGGAGATCATGATGATGGACATCATGGTGTCACGCCGGTGATGATGATGATCATGCGATGCCTGAAGATGGAGATCCAAAGGGCAAAGATGATAATGGCCATATCATGTCACTATACGATTGCATTGTGATGTTTATCATGTTTTTCATCTTATTGCTTAGAACAACGGTAGAATAATAAGATGATCCCTCTTAAAATTTCGAGAACGTATTCCCCTAAGTGTGCACTGTTGCGAAGAATCGTTGTCTCGAAGCACCACGTGATGATCGGATGTGATAGATTCTAATGTTCGCATACAACGGGTGTAAGCCAGATTTACACAAGCGAAACACCTAGGTTGACTCGACGAGCTTAGCATGTACAGACATGACCTCGCATACAAGAGACTGAAAGGTCGAACATGAGTTGTATGGTTGAATACGATCAGCATGAAGTTGCTCACCATGGTGACTAGTCCGTCTCACGCGATGATCGGACACGGGTTAGTCAACATGGATCATGTATCACTTAGATGACTAGAGGGATGTCGATTTAAGTGGGAGTTCATACTTAATTTGATTAAATGAACTTAATTGTCATGAACTTAGTCTAAAAGTTGTCTTTATAAATATTGTAGATGGCCAACGTCAACCTCAATTTCAATGCATTCCTAGAGAAAAACAAGTTGAAAGATGATGGTAGCAACTATGCGGACTCGGTTCGCAACTTGAAGCTCATCCTTGAAGCACCTAAAAAGGCTTATGTCCTTGATGCGCCGCTAGGTGACCCTCCCGCTCCCGCAGCAGCCCAGGACATTCTGAACGTCTGGCAAACGCGGAGTGATGACTACTCTCTGGTTAGGTGTGGCATGCTATACAGTTTAGAAACGGGGCTCCAAAGGCGTTTTGAGCAACACAGAGCATATGAGATGTTCCAAGAGCCAAAGCTACTTTTTCAAGCTCATGCCGGTGTCGAGAGATATGAAGTCTCCGAAAAGTTCTTTAGCTGTAAGATGGAGGAGAACAGTTCTGTCAGTGAGCACATACTCAAAATATCTGGGTTACACGGTCGTCTGACTTCACTTGGAGTCGAACTTCCGGATGATGCTGTAATTGACAGAATCCTCCAGTCTCTCCCACCAAGCTACAAAGGCTTTGTGCTTAACTACAACATGCAAGGGATGGAGAAGACCATTCTCGAGTTGTACTCGATGCTCAAGTCTGCAGAAGTAGAAATCAAGAAAGAGCATCAAGTGTTGATGGTCCACAAGACCACTAGTTTCAAGAAGGGCAAGGGTAAGAAGAACTTCAAGAAAAACGGCAAAGCCGTTGCAGCGCCCGGTAAGCCAGATGCCAGAAAGAAGAAAAATAATGGACCCAAGCCTGAGATTGAGTGCTTCTATTGCAAGGGAAAGGGTCACTGGAAGCGGAACTGCCCCAAATACTTAGCAGACAAGAAGGCCGGCAACGTTAAAGGTATATGTGATATACATGTTATTGATGTGTAGCTTACCAGCGCTCGTAGTAGCTCCTGGGTATTTGATACCGGTGTTGTTGCTCACATTTGCAACTCAAAGCAGGAACTGCGGAATAAGCGGAGACTGGCCAAGGACGAGGTGACGATGTGCATCGGGAATGGTTCCAAGGTCGATGTGATCGCCGTCGGCACGCTACCTCTACATCTACCATCGGGATTAGTTTTAAACCTTAATAATTGTTATTTAGTACCATCTTTAAGCATGAACATTGTATCAGGGTCTTGCTTAATGCGAGACGGCTACTCATTTAAGTCAGAGAATAATGGTTGTTCTATTTATATGAGTGATATGTTTTATGGTCATGCTCCGCTAGTGAATGGTTTATTCTTGATGAATCTCAATCGTGATGTTACGCATATTCATAGTGTGAGTACCAAAAGATGTAAAGTTGATAATGATAGTCCCACATACTTGTGGCACTACCGCCTTGGTCATATCGGCGTTAAGCGCGTGAAGAAGCTCCATACTGATGGACTATTAGAGTCTCTTGATTTTGAATCATTTGACACATGTGAACCGTGCCTCATGGGCAAGATGACTAAGACTCCATTCTCAGGAATAATGGAGAGAGCAACCGACTTATTGGAAATAATACATACTGATGTGTGTGGTCCGATGAACGCTGAAGCTCGCGGTGGCTATCGTTATGTTCTCACTCTCACCAATGATTTGAGTAGGTATGGGTATATCTACTTGATGAAGCACAAACTGAGATGTTTGTAAAGTTCAAGGAATTTCAGAGTGAGGTTGAGAATCAACGTGACAGAAAAATTAAATGTCTACAATCTGATCATGGAGGAGAATATTTGAGTCACGAGTTTGGCACACACCTAAGGAAGTGTGGAATCGTATCACAACTGACGCCGCCTGGAACACCGCAACGCAACGGAGTGTTTGAACGTCGTAATCGCACTTTATATATTAGATATGGTACGATCTATGATTTCTCTTACCGACCTACCGCTATCATTTTGGGGATACGCATTAGAAACTGCAGCATTCACTTTAAATAGGGCACCGTCTAAATCCGTTGAGACAACACCGTGTGAACTATGGTTTGGCAAGAAACCTAAGTTGTCGTTTCTTAAAGTTTGGGGCTGCGATGCTTATGTGAAGAAACTTCAACCAGAAAAGCTCGAACCCAAAGCGGAGAAATGCGTATTCATAGGATACCCTAAGGAAACTATTGGGTATACCTTCTATCTTAGATCCAAAGGTAAAACATTTGTTGCCAAGAACGGATCCTTTCTAGAGAAAGAGTTTCTCTCGAAAGAAGTAAGTGGGAGGAAGGTAGAACTTGATGAGGTAATTACACCCCCTCTCGAACAGGATAGTAGCGCAGCGCGGGAAGTTGTTCCTATGGCGCCTACACCAACTGAAGAGGAAGTTAATGATGATGATCATGAAGCTTCGAATCAAGTTACTACTGAACCGCGAAGGTCCACGGGGGCACGCTCCGCACCAGAGTGGTACGGCAACCCTGTGATGGAAATCATGTTGTTAGACAACGGTGAACCTTCGAACTATGAAGAAACGATGGCGGGCCTGGATTCCAACAAATGGCTTGAAGCTATGAAATCCGAGATAGGATCCATGTATGAGAACAAAGTATGGACTTTGGTGGACTTGCCCGATGACCGGTGAGCCATAGAAAATAAATGGATCTTCAAGAAGAAGACTGATGCAAACGGTAATGTAACCGTTTACTAAGCTCGAATTGTCGCAAAGGGTTTTCGACAAATTCAAGGAGTTGACTACGAAGAGACTTTCTCTCCCGTAGCGAAGCTGAAATTAGTCTGATTCATGTTAGCAATTGCTGCCTTTTATGATTATGAAATTTAGCAAATGGACGTCAAAACAGCGTTCCTTAACGGGAACCTTAAGGAAGAGTTGTATATGATGCAACCAGAAGGTTTTGTCGACCCTAAGGGTGCTAACAAAGTGTGCAAGCTCCAACGCTCCATCTATGGGCTGGTGCAAGCATCTCAGAGTTGGAACATTCGCTTTAATGAGGTGATTAAAGCGTTTGGGTTCATACAGGTTTACGGAGAAGCCTGTCTGTACAAGAAAGTGAGTGGGAGCTCTGTAGCTTTCCTCATACTGTATGTGGATGACATATTATTGATGGGGAATAATATAAAGATGTTGCAAAGCATAAAGGCCTATTTGAACAAGAGTTTTTCAATGAAGGACCTTGGAGAACCTGCATACATATGAGGCATCAAGATCTATAGAGATAGATCAAGAGGCCTCATAGGTCTTTCGCAAAGTACATACCTTGACAAGATATTGAAGAAGTTCAATATGGAAAACTCAAAGAAAGGGTTCTTGCCAGTTTTGCAAGGTATGAGATTGAGTAAGACTCAGTCGCCGACCACGGCAGCAGATAGAGAGAAGATGAGTTATGTCACTACGCTTCAGTCGTGGGCTCTCTAATGTATGCCATGCTATGTACCAGACCTGATATAAACCTTGCCATATGTTTGGTAGGGAGGTACCAAAGTGATCCAGGTATGGAACACTGGACAGCGGTCAAGAATATCCTTAAGTACCTAAAAAGGACTAAGGAAATGTTTCTCGTTTATGGAGGTGACGAAGAGCTCGTCGTAAAAGGTTACGTCAACGCTAGCTTTGACACAGATCCAGATGACTCTAAATCACAGACCGGATACGTATATGTGTTGAATGGTGGGGCAGTGAGCTGGTGCAGCAGCAAGCAAGAAGTCGTGGCAGCATCTACATGTGAAGCGGAGTACATAGCTGCTTCAGAAGCGGCTCATGAAGGAATTTGGATGAAGGAGCTCATCACCGACCTTGGAGTGGTTCCAAGCGCGTCGGGTCCAATGACACTCTTCTGTGATAACACTGGGACCATTGCCATAGCCAAGGAGCCCAGGTTTCACCGGAACACGAAGCACATCAAACGCCGCTACAACTCCATCCAGGACCATGTCCAGAGTGGAGTAATAGATATTTGTAAAGTACACATGGATCTGAATATTGCAGACCCGTTGACTAAACCTCTTCCACGAGCAAAACATAATCAACACCATAATGTTATGGGTGTTCAATACATCACAATGTAACTAGATTATTGACTCTATTGCAAGTGGGAGACTGTTGAAAATATGCCCTAGAGGCAATAATAAAATGGTTATTATCATATTTCCTTATTCATGATAATCGTCTATTGTTCGTGCTATAATTGTATTAACAGGAAACAGTAATACATATGTGAATAAATAGAACACAATGTGTCCCTAGCAAGCCTCTAGTTGGCTAGCTCGTTAGTCAATAGATGATCAAGGTTTCTTGGTCATGGGCATTAGATGTCATTGATAACGGGATCACATCATTGGGAGAATGATGTGATGGACAAGACCCAATCCTAAGCATAGCACTAGATCGTATTGTTCGTATGCTAAAGCTTTTCTAATGTCAAGTGTCTTTTCCTTCGACCGTGAGATTGTGCAACTCCCGGATACCGTAGGAGTGCTTTGGGTGTATCAAACGTCACAATGTAACTGGATGACTATAAAGGGCACTACGGGTATCTCCGAAAGTGTCTGTTGGGTTGGTACGAATCGAGATCGGGATTTATCACTCTGTGTGATGGAGAGGTATCTCTGGGCCCACTCGGTAGAACATCATCATGAGCTCAATGTGACTAAGGAGTTAGTCACACGATGACGTGCTACGGAACGAGTAAAGAGACTTACCGGTAACGAGATTGAACAAGGTATAGGTATACCGACGATCGAATCTCGGGCAAGTTCTATACCGACAGACAAAGGGAATTGTATACGGGATTGATTGAATCCTTGACATCGTGGTTTATCCGATGAGATCATCGTGGAGCAAGTGGGAGCCACCATGGGTATCCAGACCCCGCTGATGGTTATTGGCCGGAGAGGTGTCTCAGTCTTGTCTGCCTGTCTCCCGAACCCGTAGGGTCTACACACTTAAGGTTCGATGACGCTAGGGTTATAGGGAATTGTTATACGAGGTTACCGAAAGTTGTACGGAGTCCCGGATGAGATCCCGGACGTCACGAGGAGCTCCGGAATGGTCCGGAGGTAAAGATTGATATATAGGACGGATGGTTTCGGACGCCGGAAGTGTTTTGGGCATCACCGGTTACGTACCGGAACCACCGGGACCACCGGAGGTGGCCTCGGGGGTCCACCGAAGGGGGGCAACGACCCCGGGAGGCTAGATGGGCTAAGTGGGAAAGGGAACCAGCCCCTAGGTGGGCTGGTGCGCCCCCCACCCAGCCCATGCGCACCAGAGAAGGGGGAAGGGGGGAACCCTAAGCGCAGGGGAGGCCTAAGGCCCACCTAGGGCGCCCCCCCCTTTCCCTGCCCTGGCCGCCGCCCCCTTCCCATCTGGTGGCTGCCGCACCACCTAGGGGGAAACCCTAGGGGTGGCGCACCCCCCTCCTCCTCCTCCTATAAATAGAGAGGGGTTTTGGCCCTTGGGAGACAAACTTCTCCCTCTCCCTCGGCGCAGCCCTGCCCTTCTTCCTCCTCCTCTCTGCCGGTGCTTGGCGAAGCCCTGTCGGGAGACTTCGTCCCTCTATCGACACCACACCGTCGTGCTACTGGAGATCTTCCCCAACCTCTCCCTCCTCCTTGCTGGATCAAGGTGCGGGAGACGTCACCGGGCTGCACGTGTGTTGAACGCGGAGGTGTCGTAGTTCGGCACTAGATCGGAATCACACCGCGATCTGAATCGCTGCGAGTACGACTCCATCAACCGCGTTCTAGCAACGCTTCCGCTTAGCGATCCTCAAAGGTATGAAGATTCTCTTACCCCTCTCTCATTGCTGGTCTCTCCATAGGAAGATCTGAATATGGCGTAGGTAAATTTTGAATTTATGCTACGTTACCCAATAGGAATTTGGTGGGTTTGTGCACCGGCGAGAATTGCGCGGCACTAGAGAGGCTAGCAATGGTGGAAGGTGAAATTGCATCTATACCATGGGCTCAAATTAGTCATGAATAACTCACATACTTGTTGCAAAAGTTTTTATTAGTAATCAACACAAAGTGCTAAACGCATACTCCGAGGGGAAGGGTTGGTAGGTATTAACCATCGCGCGATCCTGACCTCAACACAAAGGATGACAATCAATAGATCAATTATGCTCCGACTTCCTAACATAGCAGTTCACCATACGTGCATGGTACGGGAATCACTAACTTGAACACAAGTATCTCTAGATTCACAACACGCTACTAACATAGCTCTCAATATTACCGAATCCACGTCTCAAAACTAATTGAGAGGAATCGAAACTTCTCTTTCTACTCAATGCACATGAAGATGGAGGTTTTTGCATCCTATTTGGGGTACCTACCACATTTGGGAATACTTTCATAGCATAAGCCAACTACCAAATCACGCACCGCCGTGCTCTAAAAGATATAAGTGAAGCACTAGAGCAAAAGTATCTAGCTTAAAAGATATAAGTGAAGCACTATGAGCATTCTAGCAAAATCACGATGAGTGCATGTCTCTCTCTATCTCAAAGGGTGTGCAGCAAGGATGATTGTGACACAACAAAAAGAAAAGACTCCTACGATACAATACGCTCCAAGCAAAACACATATCATGTGGTGAATAAAAATATAGCTCCAAGTAATGTTACCGATGGATTGAAGACGAAAGAGGGGATGCCTTCCCGGGGCATCCCCAAGCTTAGGCTTTTTGGTGTCCTTGAATTTGGCTTGGGATGCCTTGGGCATCCCCAATCTTGAGCTCTTTCCACTCCTTATCTCATCGTCCATGAGAACATCACCCAAAACTTGAAAACTTCACAACACAAAACTTAAACAGAAACTTGTGATAACGTTAGTACAAGAAAATAAACTACCACTTCTTTTGGTACTGTAGCAAACTTGAATTCCATCTATATTGGTTTTGGGCTACTATATTCTCACTTTTCCATGGCTAGTACCACCGATACTAACCATAGTTTCATCAAAACAAGCAACCAACTCAACAAAAACAGAATCTGTCAAAAACAGACTAGTCTGTAGCAATCTGTATACTTCGTATACTTTTGGTACCTCAAAAAATCTGAAACATTTCGACGGCCTGTGAAAAAAGCATATGAACCAGCAGCAAAATGAATCAAGTCAAAAGCTCTTTCTGAATAAAAATGAAAAATTATCTCGTGAGCGAAAAGTTTTTGTCTTTTTCTAGCACGATCAAACAACCATTACCAAGACTAGTCATAAAGGTTTTGCTTGGCTCAAACACAAAAAGAAACACAAAAAACACAATCACAACAGAATTGTGATGGTGTAGACGCAAAAAAACAGAAAGAAAAAAGATAAATCCATTGGGTTGCCTCCCAACAAGCGCTCTTGTTTAACGCCCTTAGCTAGGCATAAAAGCGATAGAATCACGTATCGTCGTCTTTGGTGCTCAAACCATAAGTGGCCCTCATCATGGATTCATAAGGCAATCTTATTTTCTTTATAGGAAAGTGTTCCATGCCCTTCCTTAAAGGAAATTGAAATCTAATATTCCCTTCCTTCATATCGATGATAGCATCGATAGTCCTTAGGAAAGGTCTACCAAGAATAATAGGGCAAGTAGGATTGGAATCAATGTCAAGCACAATGAAATCCACGGGTACATAGTTCCTATTTGCAACAATAAGAACATCATTGATCCTTCCCATGGGTTTCTTGACAGTAGAATCAGCAAGATGCAAATTAAGAGAACACTCTTCCATCTTATTAAAACCCAGAACATCACATAAATACTTTGGAATTGCAGAAACACTAGCACCCAAATCACACAAAGCATTGCACTCATAGTTTTTTATTTTGATTTTGATGGTAGGTTCCCACTCATCATGAAGCTTTCTAGGGATAGAGACTTCCAATTCAAGTTTCTCTTCAAGAGATTTTATCATAGCTTCGACGATATGATCGGTAAAGGCCTTGTTTTCGCTATAAGCATGTGGAGAGTTTAACATGGATTGCATCAAAGAAATGCATTCAATCAAGGAGCAACTATCATAATTAAATTCCTTGAAATCCACGGTAGTAATTTCATTACTACTCAAAGTTTTAACCTCTTCTACTCCACTTTCAATGCTTTTAGCATCAAGATAGATGGACTCTGAATCATTGGGGCACTTTTCAACCAAAGTGGATTCATATCCAGCCCCATAATCATTAGGTTTGACACAAGAAAACAAAGATTCAATGGGAGTCACATCAAGCACTTTAAGATCTTTGTGATTCTCATCACGAGAACACGCCTTTTTAAGCCATTCATGTCTAGCACGAATTTTGGCGGTTCTTTCCTGGCTCTCAATCATGGAAACACGCATAGCTTTCAAAGTTTCATCCATGTTGATTTTGGGAGGAGCACATCTAACTTTCAAAGCATCAACATCAATAGACATTCTATCAACACTCTTAGCTAAATCGTCAATTTTGAGTAGCTTTTCCTCTATGGACGCATTGAAAATCTTTTGAGAGTTGATGAACTCTTTGATATTACTCTCTAGATCAGAGGGTAATCTATTGTAATTTCCATGAGTATTGTTGTAGGAGTTGCCAAAGTTATTAGAGGAGTTACCAGGAAAAGGCCTAGGAACATAGTTTCCTCTAAAAGCATTGTTGTTGCCAAAGTTATTCCTACCAATAAAATTAACGTCCAAGCTAGCGTTGCTACTCTCAATCAAAGAAGACAAAGGCATATCATTAGGATCCAAAGGAGCACTTCTACTAGCAACCAAATTCATTAACTCGTCCATCATAGCACTTAACGAGTTAATTTCTTCTATAGCGTGTACCTTCTTACTAGTAGGTGACCTTTCAGTGTGCCACTGAGAGTAGTTCGTCATGATGTTGTCTAAGAGCTTTGTGGCTTCTCCTAACGTGATTTCCATGAACGTTCCACCTGAGGCGGAGTCCAAGATATTTCTAGAAGCGAAATTCAAGCCAGCGTAAAAGATTTGAATAATCATCCAAAGGCTCAAGCCATGAGCGGGACAATTTCTAATCATTAATTTCATTCTCTCCCAAGCTTGTGCAACATGTTCATGATTAAGTTGCTTGAAATTCATGATATCATTACGAAGAGAGATGATCCTAGCCGGCGGAAAATACTTGGATATATAAGCATCTTTGCACTTATCCCAAGAGTCGATACTATTTTTGGGCAAAGAAGAAAACCAAGTTTTTGCACGATCTCGCAACGAGAAAGGAAAAAGCTTTAATTTAATCACGTCATTATCCACATCTTTTTTATTTTGCATATCGCAAAGCTCAATGAAGGTATTGAGATGGGATGTGGCATCTTCACTAGGAAGGCCAGAGAATTGCTCTTTCATAACAAGATTCAGCAAAGCGACATTGATTTCGTATGACTCCGCACTAGTGGTGAGAGCAATCGGAGTACTCATAAAATCATTATTATTAGTATTCGAGAAGTCACAAAGTTTGGTTTTTTTGTTCATGGTGACTTCAGCAAGCAAGCAAGCACACAAGTAACAAAGAGTAGGCGAGAAAAAGGGCGAACGAAAAAAGGCAAACGAAAAAGGCAAATTGGTGAAGTGGGGGAGAGGAAAACGAGAGGCAACTGGCAAACAAAGTAAATGCAAGAGATGAGTTTGTGACACCTACTTGGATGATTCCTTGACTTGATCTTCCTCCCCGACAACGGCGCCAGAAATTCTTCTGCTGCGGCAACAATAGAAATTCTTCTTGTTACTTCTCTAGTTTGCGCCAGTTTTTCCCTTGAAGAGGAAAGGGTGATGCAGCACAGGATCAGTAAGTATTTCCCTCAGTTTGACAACCAAGGTATCGATCCAGAAGGAGGGCCTCGTCAAGTCCAGAGTACCTGCGCAGACACAAACCAGCTTGCACCCAACGCTTCAAAGGGGTTGTCAATCCCTTCAAGATTGTTTGCAAAGTGTGATCTGGAGGCGGAAAGTGCAACGAAGTAAAAAGTGTAAGGCTGAAAATATGGTGTGGATTAGACCCTGGGGGCCATAGTGTTCACTAGAGGCTTCTCTCATAATAGCAAATATCACGGTGGGTGAACAAATTACTATCGAGCAATTGATAGAACCGCGCAAAGTCATGGCGATATCTAAGGCAATGATCATACATATAGGCATCACGTCCGAGACAAGTAGACCGATACTTTCTGCATCTACTACTATTACTCCACACATCGACCGCTATCCAGCATGCATCTAGTGTATTGAGTTCATGACGAACAGAGTAACGCCTTAAGCAAGATGACATGATGTAGAGGGATAATCTCAAACCAATGATGAAAACCCCATCTTTTTACCCTTGATGGCAACAACACGATGCGTGCCTCGCTACCCCTTCTGTCACTGGGTGAGGTCACTGCATGGTATGAACCCAAAACCAAGCACTTCTCCCATTGCAAGAATCATAGGTCTAGTTGGCCAAACAAAACCCACAACTCGAAGAGAATTACAAGGATATGAAATCATGCATAAGAGAGATCAGAAGAAACTCAAATAAGATTCATAGATAATCTGATCATAAATCCACAATTCATCGGATCTTGACAAACACACCGCAAAAGAAGATTCCATCCGATAGATCTCCATGAAGATCATGGAGAACTTTGTATTGAAGATCCACGAGAGAGAAGAAGCCATCTAGTTACAAGCTATGGACCCGTAGGTCTATGGTGAAATACTCACGCATCATCGGAGAGGTCATGGTGTTGATGGAGAAGCCCTCCGTGTCGAGATCCGATAAATTGTGGATTTGTGATCAGATTATCTATGATATATATTTGAGTCTTTGGTGATTTCTTATATGCATGATTTGATATCCTTGTAAGTCTCTCTGAGTCTTGGGTTTTGTTTGGCCAACTAGATCTATGCTTCTTGCAATGGGAGAAGTGCCTGGTTTTGGGTTCTTACCGTGTGGTGACCTTTCCCAGTGACAGTAGGGGCAGCAAGGCACACATCGTGTAGTTGCCATCAAGGGTAACAAGGTGGGCTCTGTCGTAGATATGACATTGTCCATCTACATCATGTCATCTTGCTTAAGGCGTTACTCTGTTCTTTTGGACTTAATACACTAGATGCATGATGGATAGCGGTCGACGTGTGGAGTAATAGTAGTAGATGCAGAAAGTATCGATCTACTTGTTTTGGACGTGATGCCTATAGATATAATCATTGCCATAGATGACGTCACGACTTTGCGCGGTTCTATCAATTGCTCGACATTAATTTGTTCACCCACCGTCTACTTGCTTTCATGAGAGAAGCCACTAGTCAACACTACGGCCCCCGGGTCTATTCACACCTATCGTTTCCACTTTCGCTTTTACTTTGCTTTGTTACTTTGTTGCTTTCAGTTCTCACTTGGCGAAAAATCTATAAGGGATTGAAAACCCCTTCATAGCGTTGGGAGCAAGATTTTTGTGTTTGTGCACGCTCTCGTGATACTCCTTCACTGGATCGATACCTTGGTTCTCAAACTGAGGGAAATACTTACCACCGCTGCGCTACATCACCCTTTCCGCTTCAAGGGAACACCAACGCAAGGCTCCAAAGCCACGGGGGAAATCCTTTGCATATTTGCCTAGGAAATCCCTTAAGGCGTAGCCGTAGCAGAAGGATTACTGGTGCCATCAACACACCTATTTCTGGCGCCGTTGGAAGGTCTTTTGTTGTAGTAGCAGAAGTATTTCTGGCGCCGTTGCCGGGGAAGGAGAGATCTATCCAAGTAGGTCTCACAAACTCATCTCTTGCATTTACTTTTTTTCCAGTTGCCTCTCGTTTTCCTCTCCCCCACTTCACATTTGCCGTTTTCATTTGCCTTTTTCCTTTGCTGTTTTCTTTTACCTTTGTCGTTTTCCTTTGCCGGTTTTCTTGCTTGCTTGTGTGCTTGTTTGTTTGTTGAAGTCATCATGGCTGAAAACACCAAACTTTGCGACTTCTCGAGTACCAATAATAATGATTTTATTAGAACTCCAATTGCTCCCGCCACTAGTGCGGAATCATATGAAATCAACGTAGCTTTGCTGAATCTTGTTATGAAAGAGCAATTCTCTAGCCTTCCTAGTGAAGATGCAGCATCCCATCTCAATACCTTCATTGAGCTTTGTGTTATGCAAAAGAAAAGAGATGTGGATAATGACGTGATTAAGTTGAAACTTTTTCCTTTCTCGTTGCGAGATCGCGCAAAAACTTGGTTTTCTTCTTTGCCTAAAAATAGTATCGATTCTTGGGATAAGTGCAAAGATGCTTACATATCCAAGTATTTTCCGCCGGCTAAGATCATCTCCTTACGTAACGATATCATGAATTTCAAGCAACTTGATCATGAACACGTTGCACAATCTTGGGAGAGGCTGAAGCTTACGATTAGAAATTGTCCCGCTCATGGCTTGAGTTTGTGGATGATTATACAAATCTTTTACGTTGGCTTGAATTTCACTTTTCGCAATATCTTGGACTCCGCCTCAGGTGGAACGTTCATGGAAATCACGTTAGGAGACGCTACAAAACTCCTAGACAATATCATGACCAACTACTCTCAGTGGCACACCGAAAGGTCGCCTGCTAGCAAAAAGGTACACGCTATAGAAGAGATTAACTCGCTTAGTGCTAAGATAGACGAGTTGATGAATTTGGTTGCTAGTAGAAACGCTACTGTAGATCCTAATGACATGCCACTATCTTCCTTGATTGAGAGTAGCAACGCTAGTTTGGACGTGAATTTTGTTATCACGAGTTTCTGTTTAAGTTTCGTGTTGTGAAGTTTTCAAGTTTTGGGTGAAGTTCTTATGGACAAAGAGATAAAGAGTGGCAAGAGCTCAAGCTTGGGGATGCCCAAGGCACCCCAAGAGATTCAAGGATGCCGTAAAAGCCTAAGCTTGGGGATGCCCCGGGAAGGCATCCCCTCTCTCGTCTTCAATCCATCGGTAACGTTACTTGGGGCTATATTTTTATTCACCACATGTTATGTGTTTTTGCTTGGAGCGTCTTGTATCGTAGGAGTCTTTTATTCTTGTTGTGTCACAATCATCCTTGCTGCACACCTAGAGGGAGAGACATGCACTCACCGTGATTTTGTCGAGCTTCACTTATATCTTTTGGTAGACAATTCAGCTCACATGTGCTTCACTTATATCTTTTGAGCTAGATACTTTTGCTCTATGTGCTTCACTTATATCTTTTATAGCACAGCTGTGCGTGGCTTGGTAGTTGACCTATGCTTTGAAAGTAGTCTCAAAAGGGGTAGTTATCCAAAGGGATATGAAAACTTCCACCTTCATGTGCATTGAATAGTTAGAGAAGTTTGATTCATCTCAATTAGTTTTGAGTTGTGGTTTTGGTAATATTGAAGTTATGCTAGTAAGGTGTTGTGGATCTAGAAATACTTGTGTAGAAGTTAGAGATTCCCGTAGCATGCACGTATGGTGAACCGCTATGTGATGAAATCTGAGCATGATTATTCTATTGATTGTCATCCTTTGCGTGGCGGTCGGGATCGTGCGATGGTGTATACCTACCAACCCTTCCCCTAGGAGTATGCGTTGAATGCTTTGTTTCGATTACTAATAAAACTTTTGCAAGAAGTATATGAGTTCTTCATGACTAATGTTGAGTCCATGGTTTAGATGCACTTTCACCTTCCACCATCACTATCTTCTTAGTGTCGTCCAACTTTCGTCGGTGCACAAAACCCACCATTAGCCTCCCTCAAAACAGCCACCATACCTACCTACTATGGCTTTTTCAAAGTCATTCCGAGATATATTGCCATGCAACTACCACCATGACATGTGCCATCACGTCTACATTGCTATTGCATGATCATAAGATAGCTAGCATGATGTTTCCATTAATGTTTATGCCATGCTAGATCATTGTCACGGTACACTACCGAAGGCATTCCATATAGAGTCATCGTTGCTCTGAGTTTTGAATTGAAAGTGTGCTGATCATCATTGATGGAGCATTGTCCCATGTGAGGAAATAAAAGAGGCCAAAGAAGCCCACCAAAATAAAAAAAAGAGGCCATAGAGCCCACCAAAAAAATAAAAAATAAAATGAGAGAAAAAGACAGAAGGGACAATGTTACCACTTTTCCACACTGTGCATATTAAGCACCATGATCTTCATGATTGAGAGTCTCTCGTTTTGTCACCACCATATAGCTAGTGGGAAATTTTCATTAGATAACTTGGCTTGTATATTCCAATGATAGGCTTCCTCAAAATTTCCTTAGGTCTTCGTGAGCAAGCAAGTTGGATGCACACCCACTAGTTTTCTTTACGAGCTTTCACATACTCTTAGCTCTAGTGCATCATTTGTATGGCAATCCCTACTCTTTCACATTGATATCTATTGATGAGCATCTCCACAGCTCATTGATATGCCTGGTTAATGTGATCATCTTCTCCTTCTTTTTGTCTTGCAACCTCCACCCCACTCCACACCATCTATAGTGCTAAAACCATGACTCACGCTCATGTATTGCGTGAGAGTTGAAATGGTTTGAGAAAGTAAAGGTGTAAAATGATTACTTGGCCAAAACCGGGGTTGTGCATGATTTAAATTCGTTGTGCAATGATGATAGAGCATAGCAAGACTATATGCCTTTGTAAGGATAACTTTCTTTTGGCCTTGTTATTTTGAAAGTTCATGATTACCTTGCTAGTTTGCTTGAATTATTATTGTTTCCACATCAATAGCAAACTATTGTTTTGAATCTAATGGATCTGAACATTCACGTCACATAAGAGGAGTTACAAAGGACATCTATGCTAGGTAGCATGAAAGCATCAAAAATTCATTCTTTATCACTTCCCTACTCGAGGACGAGCAGGAGTTAAGCTTGGGGATGCTTGTGTCGGGGAACTTTGCATGGGAAACAAAAAAATTCCTACACGCACGAAGACCTATCATGGTGATGTCCATCTACGAGAGGGGATTTCCGATCTACGTACCCTTGTAGATCGCACAGCAGGAAGCATTTAAGAAACGCGGTTGATGTAGTGGAACGTCGTCATGTCCCTCGATCCGCCCCGCGAACCATCCCACGAACCGTCCAACAATCCGTCCCACGATCCGTCCCACGATCCATCCCATGAACCGTCCCGCGATCCGTCCCACGAACCATCTCGCGATCCGTTGCACGAACCGTCTTGCGATCCATCTCACGATCCATTCCGATCTAATGCCGAACAGCCGGCACCTCCGCGTTCAGCACACGTACAGCTCGACGATGATCTCGGCCTTCTTGATCCAGCAAAAGAGACGGAGAAGTAGATGAGTTCTCCTGCAGCGTGACGGTGCTCCGGAGGTTGGTGGTGATCTGTCTCAGCAGGGCTCCGCCCGAGCTCCGCGGAAATATGATCTAGAGGAAAAACTGCATGGTATAGGGTCGAGCAGCACATGGCAAAGTTGTGTCTCAAAAACCCTCAATACCTATAGTATATATAGGAGGGAGGGAGGGGAGGAGGCAACCTCAAACCCTCAAGGTTTGGCCGAAATTGGAGGTGGAGCAGTCCTACTCCAATCCTACTTGGAGTAGGATTCCACCTTCCCACTTGGAAACTCTTTCCACCTTGTGTTTTTCCTTCTCAAACCTTATGGGCCTTAGTGCGAACTTATTCCAGCCCACTAGGGGCTGGTTTATCTCTTCCCATAGCCCATGAGACCCCTTGGGGCGTGACACCCCTCCCGATGGTTCCCGGCACCCCTCCCAGCACTCCCGGTACACTACCGATGAGCCCGAAACTTTTCCGATGACCAAAACAGGACTTCCTATATATCAATCTTTACCTTCGGACCATTCTGGAACTCCTCGTGACGTCATGGATCTCATCTGGGACTCCGACCAACTTTCGGTTACCAACACCTATAACTCAACTATACCGAAACGTCACCGAACCTTAAGTGTGCAGACCCTCGGGTTCGAGAACTATGTAGACATGACCCGAGACACTCTTCGGTCAATATCCAATAGCGGGACCTAGATGCCCATATTGGATCCTACATATTCTCCGAAGACCTTATCGGTTGAACCTTAGTGTCAAGGATTCATATAATCCCGTATGTCATTCCCTTTGTCCTTCGGTATGTTACTTGCCCGAGATTCGATCGTCAGTATCCGCATACCTATTTCAATCTCGTTTACTGGCAAGTCTCTTTACTCGTTCCGTAATACAAGATCCCGTGACTTACACTAAGTCACATTGCTTGCAAGGCTTGTGTGTGATGTTGTATTACTGAGTGGGCCCCAAGATACCTCTCCGTCACACGAAGTGACAAATCCCAGTCTTGATCCATACTAACTCAACGGACACCTTCGGGGATACCTGTAGAGCACCTTTATAGTCACCCAGTTACGTTGTGACATTTGATACACATAAGGCATTCCTCCGGTGCCAGTAAGTTATATGATCTCATGGTCATAGGAATAAATACTTGACACACAGAAAACAGTAGCAACAAAATGACACGATCAACATGCTACGTTCATTAGTTTGGGCCTAGTCCATCACATGATTCACTCAATGATGTGATCCAGTTATCAAGCAACAACACCTTGTACATAGTCAGAAGACCCTGACTATCCTTGATCAACTGGCTAGCCAACTAGAGGCTTGCTAGGGACAGTGTTTTGTCTACGTATCCACACATGTATCTAAGTATTCATTCAATACAATTATAGCATGGATAATAAATGATTATCATGAACAAAGAGATATAATAATAACTAATTTATTATTGCCTCTAGGGCATATTTCCAACAGCTTGATACGTCTCAAACGTATCTATAATTTTTGATGGTTTCATGTTGTTATCTTGTCATCTTTGGATGTTTTATGTACTTTTTATATCTTTTTTGGGACTAACTTATTAATTCAGTGCCGAGTGCCAGTTCCTGTTTTTTCTGTGTTTTTGGCTCTTTTCAGATCTGATTTTGGAACGGAGTCCAAATTGAATAAAATCCCCGAAATGATTTTTTCCCTAACGGAAGAAGATCAGCGGGCTTGTGGGCCAAGCCAGGAGGGCTACAGGGAGCCCACAATCCCCCTCTCCGCCACCAGGGAGGTCGTGGGCAGGCTTGTGGCCTCCCTAGCGCGCCCCTTGACCTAGATCTTTCGCCTATATATTCCCTAAAATACAGAAAAAAATCAAGGGATCCACGAAAATACTTTTCCGCCGCCGCAAGCTTTCGTTTCTGCGAGATCTCATCTGGAGACCATTCCCGGTGCCCTGCCGGAGGGGACTTTGGAGTTGGAGGGCTTCTACATCAACATCATCGCCCCTCCAATGACTCGTGAATAGTTCACTTCAGACCTACGGGTCCGTAGTTAGTAGCTAGATGGCTTCTTCTCTCTCTTGGATCTTCATTACAAAGTTCTCCATGATCTTCATGGAGATCTATCCGATGTAATCTTCTCTGGCGGTGTGTTTGTCGAGATCCGATGAATTGTGGATTTCTGATCAGATTATCTATGATTTATATTTGAGTCTTTGTTGATTTCTTATATGCATGATTTGATATCCTTGTAAGTCTCTCCAAGTCTTGGGTTTTCTTTGGCAAACTAGATCTATGATTCTTGCAATGGGAGAAGTGCTTGGTTTTGGGTTCTTACCGTATGGTGACCTTTCCCAGTGATAGTAGGGGCAGCAAGGCACACATCGTGTAGTTGCCATCAACGGTAACAAGGTGGACTCCATCTACATCATGTCATCTTGCTTAAGGCGTTACTCTGTTCTTTTGGACTTAAGACACTAGATGCATGCTGGATAGCGGTCGACGTGTGGAGTAATAGTAGTAGATGCAGAAAGTATCGGTCTACTTGTTTTGGACGTGATGCCTATAGATATAATCATTGCCATAGATGACGTCACGACTTTGCGCGGTTCTATCAACTGCTCGACAGTAATTTGTTCACCCACCGTCTACTTGCTTTCATGAGAGAAGCCACTAGTAAACACTATGGCCCCTGGGTCTATTCACACCTATCGTTTCCACTTTCGCTTTTACTTTGCTTTGTTACTTTGTTGCTTTCAGTTCTCACTTGGCGAACAATCTATAAGGGATTGACAACCCCTTCATAGCGTTGGGAGCAAACTTTTTGTGTTTGTGCAGGCTCTTGTGATACTCCTTGAGTGGATCAATACCTTGGTTCTCAAACTGCGGGAAATACTTACCACCGCTACGCTACATCACCATTTCCGCTTCGAGGGAACACCAATGCAAGGCTCCAAGGCCACGGAGGAAATCCTTTGCATATTTGCCTAGGAAGTCCCTTAAGGCGTAGCCGTAGGAGAAGGATTCCTGGTGCCGTCAACACACATATTTCTGGCGCCGTTGGAACGCCTTTTGTTGCAGTAGCATCGCTCTAGTCCATTTACATATATGGCTCATCTCCAACGAAGCTACGGTTAAATAACTACGACCTAAACTGTTTCTATCACGTCGACACGCAAACCGATGCAAATAGTACGTCTAACAGCTTTAAACAGGCATGAGAGTTGAAAAATATTAATCTACTCGAAATTCTACACGTTCAACATATATCACTATCTACGATCCGACGCACGGATTTAAATCTACGGCTGTTTTAAAAATATGCATATATTCTGCCATTTTAAAATCTGGACTAATTAGACAAATTAATGGAACGTAAAAAAAGGAAATGGGCCGAAACTGGTGGGCGCAATAGAACTAAACTAAGCCTCGGGCGCAACATAACAGAGATGGCTAGTGGGCTCACCTAATGGCCATGGGCCGGCTCGGTGTCGTAGCCTTGGGCATGCCGGCTGGTGGAGGCTGGCTAGGCCAGCTGCTGCGGTGGCTGGGCCTGGCGCTGGACTGGGCCGGGAGGCTGCTGGGCCCATGGCTGGGCCGGCTGGTGACTGGCGCTGGCCATTCCACGCGAGGGAGGAAGCTGCAGCTCGTCCTCATCTCCCTCCCGAGCGGGAGTCCATGGCGGTGCAGGTCAACGCAAGGCGAGCGGCAGCTCATGGGGGCCCGACTAGTGATGAGGGAGCGTGGTTCTGGTCGTCCCATGGCCGAATCTGGCCAGAGGGGCTCGCGGCGATGATGGGGGCGACGAGATCCGGCGGGGTGGCTGCAGCCTCGGGCTGGCCCCGAGTGGCGACGGCGAGGCGATAGCTCGCGTGGCGGTGGGGCGACGAGTCGTGGAGACTGCCGACGGGGCGATGCGATGCACACTCCGGCGAGCTTTGGTGGCCGGTGAGCGGCAGGGAGCTGCGGAGGCACGGGTGCGGGAGGCGTGGGCCTACGGAAGTGGCTAGCGGCGGTTGGCTCGATCTCGGTTTGTGGGCCAGCGAGGTGGAAGGTGGAGGCGGCTGAGGCTGCACGGAAAACAATGAAGACGGCTAGGGTTAGCCATTTTAGGCAGGGTACACTACAAGAAATATGCTCGTACATGACATTTTTTAAGACATCGTTGATGAATTCATCATAAATCTATGACGATTTCATCTGAGATTGTCGTAAACCGTTTAAGGGGATCAAATCTATATATAAATTATGATGATGTGAGTCAAAAACTTCGTAACCGCATAAGATGATATCGTCATAACTTTTACGACAATTATAAAAATGTCGTAATATGTTTTAACTATGTTGACATGTCACTCGTGGGTCCATTCTATGTCATGCGCCAAACCCGCCTAGTTTGTGAAGCAACCTACTATTCTGTCATTCCAAAAATTCTCGAAAAATTCTCATAAATACTTTGGATCATATATTCCTCAAATATGTGAAAACCCTTCCTTCCATATTTCAAAATTAATTCATTAATGTTCATTTTCCTATTCTGTTTAGAATAGCACTTTGTGAAGGAAGTGCTATTTCGATTTTTTTTTATTGCCCTCAAAATTGTTGGAAACTCTTTCCTATCCAAATCATTGCCTCATCAAAACTTTCGTAATCATTTTCCTAGTAAATCTTTCTCAGCAAATTTCCAAAGTTTGTGTTCAGTTGACAGCTTTGTGAAGGAAGTACTAGCTAGGAATATCCTGATGATTTGAATTTTTTCCACATCTTCTATATGCCAAAACCATAGCTCTCCACAAAATTTCAGCCACATGTAACAATCCATGTGAGCTCAGCATCCAATATTTGTTTCTAGTAATATTTTCAGTTTGTGAAGCAACTACATTTTATATTGCTTTATAGTTGATGAAAATTTACCACGGAATAAAATTTACCATATAACATAACTCTATCAAATTTTAGCTCATTTAATTCGGCCAGTTTCCGTCAATATTTTTCCTAATATTCTGTTCAGTAGAGAGCATTGTGAAGGAAGTACAATTTTTGTTTATCCAAAATTTATGAAATTATTACAGTGCCTTAATGTGCCTGAGTTATCATCCTCCTCCAAATTTCAGCTCAATCCAATCATGTATGTGAGCCCAGTGTCAATTACCATTTTCTGTCTGGATTAACACATTGTGAAGGAAGTGTCACTTTGGCATGTCCAAATGGTATAAAAAATTTACAGTGCCTTCATATGCCTAAATTAGCATCATACATCAAATTTTAGCTCAATACCTTCATTCATTTGATCACAGCTTCAACATCCATATTTTTGCACACTGTGATACTTTGCAAAGCAAGTGTCATCTTGGTTCATCCATTTGAGCTAAAAATTTGCCAAAAGAGTGTACTTAGTAGATGATTATCCTCATCCCAAATTTAGGCCCATTATCTATGTGCATTTCCCGCACCGTTAATAAAACACTTGGCTGCTGTTTCATGTTTGAGCTCTGTTTGATCTCCTCATGCGATTCTTCTATTGTATTCTTCTTCCTAACACCTACAGAGGGATTTTCCAACCTATCAGACATGTCTATTCCACCCCGAGCGTGTGGCAACACAACGGTCAGGCGGTGACCACGTGGCTGGCATGCAAGTTTACGCGCTCTGGAGTTGGGGCCCTCGACCATCTTTCAAACCTCGACGTCAAGATACCACACCATGTATTTATGATTAAATACATTCTTATGTACCGATAAATGATTTTTGGAGAAAATAAAGATCAAACTATAATGCAGCTGCAGTTCAAATTTGACCCGCTTCCAACTCATTCGATGAAAATTTGTCTTTTTCATGAGAGGTGGATAAAAGCTTTTAACACCCAACCATTTTTTCAATTGTAAATTAAATGTGTCCTAGTATTTTCGAAAAATGATTTGGTACAATTTTGAAACAAATATATGATAGGTCCTTCACAAAAAACTCATTTTGGACACTTGAAAAATGGAAAGTGATTTTTACAAAGAAGAAAAATGAAAACTTCCTTAATCAACGTCGTTTGCCATTCCAATACGCACCCTTGTGCATAATATTAGATCATTTGAACAAACTATGCAATGAATGTGGCCAAAAGATTGATCATTTGGCTTGAAAATCATGAATATTCACACATGATAGCCCATTTCTGAGAACACTTTTTGAAAATAATTGCCGTATTACAATTTTATTATTTTTCCTGGTACATTTGTCACATATAATGACACAATGCAAAGGTTTTCCATTTTTTTGAATTTTTTGAATTTTTCATGGCCATTTCAAAATGCGGTCAAAACGGCGGGTATGACCGTTCCTAGCTAGTGCATGAATATTGGAAAACTTTTGATGTTGATATGATTAAATAGATACTTTTGTACCTATAAATTATTTTTGGGAAAAATATAAAGCAAACTATGAGGCATGTGCAGTTCAAATTTGACCCGCTTCCACCTCATTCGATGAAAATTTGTCTTTTTCACGAGAGGTGGGTAAAAGATTTAAACACCCAACTATTTGGTCAATTGTTCATTTAATATGGCCTAGTATTTCAAAAAAATGATTTGGTACAATTTTGAAACAAATATATGATAGGTCCTTCATAAAAAAACTCATTTTGGACACTTGAAAAATTGAAAATGATTTTTACATACAAGGAAAATGAAAACTTCCTTAATCAACGTTGTTTGCCTTTCCAACACGCACTCTTTTACATAATATTAGATCATTTGAACAAACTATGCAATGAATGTGGCCATAAGATTGATCATTTGGCTTGAAAACCATGAATCTTCACACATGATAGCCCATTTCTGAGAACACTTTTTAAAAATAATTATCGTATTACAAGTTTATTATTTTCCTTGGTAAATTTGACACATATAATGACACAATGCAAAGGTTTTCCATTTGTTTTTGAATTTTTCATGGCCATTTCAAAATGCGGTCAAAACGGTGGGTATGACCGTTCCTAGCTAGTGGTTGAATCTTGAAAAACTTTTGATGTTTCTAAGATTAAATAGATAATTTTGTACCTATAAATTATTTTTGGTAAAACATAAAGCAAACTATGAGGCATCTACAGTTTAAATTTGACCCGCTTCGAGCTGATTCGATGAAAATTTATCTTTTTCACGAAAATGAATACAAGTTGGTGATAATCCATGAAATATGATATACCTTGAGTGGAAATTTTAGTGACGTCATTTTACAATACACTCTTGATAGTTGCTTCACAAACACACATGTTTTTAACACGTCAAAATTATTTTTAGTGTTACATATCTCAAACCAATCAAAACGCAAAACTACCCTTCCCACGGATCATGCAGCAAACACCGTTGGATGCTCCGAGATCCAATGGCAGCCATCAATCCCACCCCCTCTCACCCATGTAGCCCTATACTCTCGTCCCTTCTCCCTCACGCAGTCGCCACCCCAAACCCTAGCGCCCCAGCCACATCCCCATTCCACAACCAAGCCAGAGCGCCCGTCTCCTCCCCCCCCATGCCGCCGCACCCCGAACCCTAGCGCCCTAGCCAGCGAGCGAGCGACAGCCATGCCAGTGGACGCCAAGATCCGGTGGGGGGAGCTCGAGGAGGACGACGGGGGCGACCTTGACTTCCTGTTGCCTCCGCGGGTCGTCATTGGCTCGGGGGCAGCGATTTGATGTGACAGACAAGAGGAGGAAGCAGTTCCCGGAGGGAGGATTTGACTGGCTTCCTTCGCGACTAAGGCTACTTTGCCGGCCCGCACCCATTATAATCCCAGCCATTTCCTCCCGCCCTCCCTACGCTCAACGCGATCGTGATGGTCCACCTCGAGCATGGCGGCATGGAGGACCTCGTCTCGGAGGATCCACGGATGCGGCGCATCGTGCAGCCACTGGTCTGGGATGAGGGTGGGCATGGCGGCCTTGTCTTGCTTGATAACAGCGGCGGTGAATGCAGGTGCTCCTCCTCTTTCCCGACCTCCACGGAGGAGCGCAGTCACATCTCAAGCACGCCCCGCCCCTGTACCCCCCTTCTTCTCCCATCTAGCGGTGTACAATATGTCATCGTCCTTTAGGCGGCCATCCCCAACAAGCTCTTTTTGCCACATTAGGAGGAGCAATAAGTCTGACACCCTCTTGGCCCCTGCCTTCTGTTCTCCAGTGCGTGGACGGGCTCCCCTCCTAGCTTGGTGAGATGCTCCCCTCGTTCCTCCCACTTTACACCAAAATATGATGATACTTTCAATCTAAATACAAATCATGTTTTTGTTCAGTTTAGAGGTGGATTCAGTTGCTGAGATGAACAAGTGAGCTTGATTAGTTGTTGTCGATTCAGTTGTCGAGATGAGCATGCGAACATGTGAGCTTGATTAATTGCTATGACTCTCTTGTACTTTTACAAATAATTTAATGACGGAAAATGGATACTACTCCGCATAATTTGATATGTTTTTTCCTAACATGCACCGGTCTTCATGTTGCTTTGGTACTAATCTTTTGGGTGTTAATTGTGAACCTTCAGCTTGTTAGATATAAGTTCAGTTATGACTTTGTATCCCGCCAGAATGGACTTATTTTACAAATGTGTGTATGTAGTGCTTGAGAGCAGACCTAATTATTAACTAAAACACCTTGTAAATATTAACTAAAAATAGCTATAAATTTGGATGTCGTAAGAAACACACAAGTCTGAAGAAACCACACACATTGTCAGAATGTGCAGGCAGCTTATCTGGATTGTGTATTATTCTAAGTAATCATATATGTGTAGTGTAGTATTCACTTGTTAGTCTCCTCGATTTTGCAGTATATATATGTTAAAAGTAAAATAAGATATGTGTATTTCAGCTAAGTTTTGGCATGTTTAATTTGCATGGATTAGAAAATTGTAGTTAGCCAGTTATGTTGATGTTACAGAAACTGGCAACTTGCACGGCCCTCTTTTGCGAAGCTGTAGCTCACCCGTCATATTAGTTTTCCATTGTTTTTTCTCATCAGTTCATCTGTTGAGATATGCAAAATTGGAATTAACCTTCTCTAACAATATGCTGAAAAAGTTTTTCTAATGCTGCAGGAATAGCTCCAGAGTTGACAATGATATTTAGCCTGGTGAGATAAGGTAGAAGTAGGGCTAATTGGCATGTCTAGCCTAGTACGTGAAGAAAAAAGACCTTATAGATGTTAAACTTTTTATATATGTAGGTCAGACTGTCTTAAAAGTTATATGCAGGTCACTGCAATAGTATTTTCTTATTGAGAAGGGAGAAAAGATACTACTTAATAAGTAGGCCAGAACTAACAAACTACATAGATTTCAATTGGATGCAATTGCTGTACCGTGAAGGTTCATCTATAATTGTTGAATTAAGATGAGTGGGTACTGAGTCAATCCGATGTTGTAGATTCTTGATAATTCCTGCATTAGATTATTATTCCTCTAGCCAATGGTCTCATGCTGAATCTTCTGATTGTTATGGACCCATGTTCTGCCTTTTGGGTCTCAGTCAAGCTCATTCTCGTTGTACTGCATGTGTATGTTATTATCCTTACAATGTATCTTCTACAGTTCAATTGACTTGTCGCACAAATCTGCTTAATTTAAACTGGAAATAGATCCTAACAATTAAGGTATTTATTGTCTTCGAGTTCCACGTTTCATTATCGCTCCACGGTTATTATTTGTAAATTTTGATCTATAGATTTATTGTTTGTCATGGGGTTTAGATTATTTGTATGTCTTTGTTATTGATGGTTAATTTTAACTGCAGAACACCGAAGTCTTTGTTCTGTCACCCTTGTTCTGTTCATAGACCCTCTAACTTGGTCAATTAAAGATGCTTTGTTTGTAAATTTTCAACATGCATACCTATCAAAGAATTTTTATATTG
The DNA here is from genome assembly GCF_904849725.1 of Hordeum vulgare subsp. vulgare. Taxonomy (NCBI): domain Eukaryota; kingdom Viridiplantae; phylum Streptophyta; class Magnoliopsida; order Poales; family Poaceae; genus Hordeum; species Hordeum vulgare. The sequence continues at coordinate 660,318,157 of NC_058519.1, read as the reverse complement.
GTGCTCTTTGTCTCATGACTTTGTTAATCGATTGATATGTTCATGTAAGCCTCTTACTTGTTGACTTATCCTACTTGCAATTTCCAATTATGCAGATGCAGATCTTTGTGAAGACGCTCACCGGCAAGACCATCACACTAGAGTTCATCGACAGCAACAGCTTCACGACACCGTTGGAGTAGCAGGTAGAGGAGGAGGAACAGTGCCATTTTCGTTCGTTCTTTTATGTAGTAATTCTTGATACTTAGCTAAGTCTGTTATCACATGATTTAGTTTAACTGCTCATATAGTTTGAACCTGTGAGACATGCAGCAGCCTCGATGCTGAAGTCTCTTTTCCTTATATCTGATGTGATTGTCACAATTCTGGAACAGAACATTCCATACACCTATCCATTTTAGTTTCTTATTGTAGTTCATGATATATTTAGATTCCTAAGCCAGACGTACCAAGACGAGTCTATCATCTCGGTACCTGATGATATATATTCGGTGATTAAAACAGGCCTGCTGTGATAGAGGGAAATATTGACATCAACACATAAAGAAATCTAAGCTTACCTCTAAAAACTAAGTCAAGGTTCCTGTATATTCTGTTCAGTGCAAAACTGCAAATCAACACGGGTGTACTTTTTACACCCTCGTTCAGTTCCTGTATATTCTGGACTAGAGTAGTAGTAACCAGTTTGCCGTTTGCGTCTGTGAGGTGTAGAAGGACCTACTGCTGCTCCGATGAATAGACGGTGTTCATATTCTTCTTTTGTGGCCGTGATTAACATGCAGAGACTCGGTTTATAGCGCTCCTTTGTCTAGTTACAGATTCAGAGGATGGTTCTACTTCCTCTTGGATTTGCAGGGTTTGTGGTTACTGCTCATGTGCCATTTTTCTTCTCCTTCCCTTTTCATAGCTAAATATATGCATTCAAGATCGTTTGCTATAGTAGTAATATATGTAAGTTGGTTGTTTACAACTCTTGGGTGTAGTTATAACATATAAGAGCTGCTTGGATGTGAGATCATGTTGTTATTTAGTTTTGTAAATGTTGTTATTTAAATACCTGCAGTGTTAGTTCACATCTTATTCTTATTTTTTGCACAGGTGAAGTACAAAGCCAAGTGTGAAGCTATGAAGCGTATCAACAAAGAGTAGCATATGTATTGTAATAGTAGGCAGTAGTAGGTATATCTGGGTTGTGGTGTAGTGTAAAGATTGTAATAGACAAATTTAATGTTGGTTTGGACGAATTTCATCTGCTCCCTAGCCACTTTGAAATATTGATTCTGAATGTGATTTGAATACCTATGAAATGGCAACTTGACAAGGGGACCAAGTTATGATATTTATTTGACAAAATGTGAAATTTCTGACGTGTGGGACTATTTGAGATCAACATGACATGTGGGACCAGTACAAAAATAAAATGGCAAAAAAAGAAAATCAATAGAAAGTAAAAGGCCACAAACCAAAATTTGAAAAAACACTAGTAGTGGCTGTAAATATGCTAAGGCCCCAAAAGAAGCCCAATAAGAAAAAGCCCAAAAAAATAAAACCAGCCCATGTGATCAAATGAAATGGGTTGGGCTGATTTCAACCATGACGTTTTGATTTCGTTGTAATTTTGCCACGTACGACTGGGTTTGATTGCCAACGACGATTTAGGATCGTCGTAAAGGTTACGACAATCCAGGAATCGTCGTAAAAGTTACGACGATTTTGATCAAAACGTCGTTGTTGTTCATTTGTGACACTTCGTTTACGATGCTTGGTTTTTCGTCGTGAGATCGTCGTAAATTAAAAACCGTGATGATGTAGCGACGAAAAAATAGCATCGTGTATTAGCATATTCCTTGTAGTGGTAGGGCATCTATTTATAGCAGATTTGCTATGGTTGGGGGTTTTTCGCTCTGATTTCCACCGTAGGATCGGAATCGGACGGTCCCGGTCGCGCGGAGGGTTAGGTGGGCTGTGTAGAGTGGCTAGGCGGAGATGAGAGGGAATGTGCGGCCCGACACGATATTTTAAAACACCAAAAAACGTCCGTCGATAACCAATGACGGTGCCGCTAAGGTCGATCGTTCAGGTATCAAACGGACTCCGATTGCGACGAAATTTGGCAGGCGGCCTACCTACATAAAAATAAGACCACACGTCAAGTTTCAACTCAATCCGATAATATTTTAAACACAATTATAAAAACAAGATTTAAACGATGTCACGGGCGTGTGCGTGTGTGTTTGGTCTCGAAATGGTCAACGATGAAAACTAAGAGAACCGACAGCTAATAACGGATGCAAGTTTTGAAAACTGACGGCAGCAGAGTGTCGATGCAATACAGATGATGCGCATGATGCGATGATGAATGCGACATACAATCTAATCACAAGGCGGCAACGGAATAAAAGTGGAATCTTCTGAAGCGACGATCTCGGGCTGTCACATTTTGCAAGATACATGTAGATGCAGGAGTTCTAACCAGGAGAGGAGGTTCAGTTGTGGCTGTTTGTAAAGACGTGGGAGGAAACTATATGGACAGTTTTGCACTAGTGGTGGAAGGAGTTGTTGACCCACCCACTCTAGAAGCGGTAGATTGCCGGGAGGCTCTTTCCCTCGGGATGATTTGGGCATTCAAAATTTTGTTTTGTCGTCAGGCTGTCGGTAAGTTGTGTTAGATATCAACAGGAGCGCTCAAGGGACATATGGAGAAGTTTTTAAAGTTACTGTAACACAAATTTTACACTTTGTTCACATTTTTCCAACTCAAGTATATGTATTTTATTTTTTTTACAAATATATATAAGAAATAAAAATGCAGCGACAAAAATCAGAAAAATTGTGCAATAGAAAATATTGTATATAAATGACTTTTTTGTATATATATACTATATACTAAAGCTGGAAGCTTTCCCTTTTTCTCCTTTTATTGAATATTTTTTAGCCTTTCACTGTTCATTTTACGTGTTCACCCATGAATAGCAATTACGTGTGAACATTACCCCTATTGTAAACAGTGTTCCAAAGAAAAAACTAACACAAATACTAAAGCTGCAAGCATTTCCTTTTTCTTTTTTTGACCTTTTCCAATTTTCCACTGTTCGTTTAATATCCAACGGTGAATAGTAACATGAATAGTACTCTGTGTGAACAATACCCATAAAAATGTCTTTCTTTACGCATTGTATGTCATTACAGGTTTTAAAATTTTCAAAAAGGAGATCTTCATGTACGATCTATTAAAGCTCCATAACAATTATGAGGGTCGCTAACATCACCATCCTTCGCTCACCATGCAAGATAAGAAAAATCTCACTCTATCAACAATACTCACACCTACAAAAATGCCTTTGATGCTACTGATTCCAAGATTGCTCGCCTACTAAAAATCCTAGATCAGTAGGATGAACACATGGCGGTCCAAACAGAAATATAATACATAGAGGTCATGGAAGAAGATGTCTGTGACACCGAGATAAGAAACAATACAGTTAAGAAATAATATAGCACTGATTTTGCATCTCTTATTGAATGTCGCCAGGCCTCACATGTTGAAGAAATTCCGAAAGGACAAAAAGGCAAAACACTTATGATTGACCCACAGAAAGACTAAAAAAAGATTTTGAATCTTTTGGACCGTATTTAGAATGCTTTGTTCTGTACCGCACATGTAATATTTAACTCTTTGGCATAAATAAATCACGATTCGTTCAAAACTTCAATACCATAATCCTAAAAACACTTTGGTTTTGATAAAAACATGAAATGGACGCCACAGACAACGGTATTTGTCTCTCTATACAATAAACAAGTCAACCATCTTTACATGCAACGACGAAAAGAGCAACTACGACGAATGTAAATATATTAGGAATAACTTTTATTGCACCGATGAACTGTACCAAAACGAATCTACACGTCCTTTTCATCTTATAAAACCCACACAAAACAAAACAAATACAACCAGCTAAACATGAAAAAAATACATGGAATAAAAATATAAATTGAAGTACAAATTTGAAATATAAACGAGGCATTCCACGCGCGCGGAGCTATCCCTTTTTCTCCTTGTATTGAATTTTTTTCAACCTTTCACTGTTCATTTTACGTGTCCATCCATGAATAGCAATTACGTGTAAACATTACCCCTATTATGAACAGTATTCCAATGAAAAAACTAGCACAGATACTAAAGCTGCAGGCATTTCATTTTTCTCTTTTTTTGACCTTTTCCAATCTTTCACTGTTCATTTACTATCCAATAGTTAATAGTAACATGAATAGTATTTGTGTGAACAATACCCATAAAAATGCCTTTCTTTACGCATTGTATATCATTACAGGTTTTAAAATTTTCAAATAGGAGATCTTCAAGTATATTTTATTGCCCTCTTACACGTACAAGTACACCGATATTATAATTATTATTGTTCCTGCCTCATAAACTGTTTATGGGGTTTTCCTAATACAATTATATCATGCTATCTTTTGGACTGACATATAGATAATGAACTAAAGTAGAAAGCACATAGCTCTAATAGATTACTTAAAATACAGAGGTAAAAAAGATGAACAAATATCAATTTAGTTTGATTTGATTTGTATCCATATTGTTTGTTAATTAATTGTCATTGCTCTTAGAGTAAAAAAATATGGGCCTAATAAATACCAACTTACTTTGATCTAATATATATTGATATTATGTAATAATTAATTTTACCTATTGGCATGCTCCTGATGATAAAGTGATCGTCTTTCCACTTCAATTTTACTACAAAGCCAAAATCTGAAGAAAAGATCGCATCCTGGGTGTCAACCTTTTTTTATTGTTTAAAATGATATTGCTCATTTTAGTTTTTTTCTTAGATTCATTCTTATGAAACGTTGACCCAGGATTTTATTTTCTTCTAATGGTTTGAGTGAAATCTGATTTTAAGAGGGCAATAAACCTAACAAACCGGAACAGCTAACCCGAATAAACCGAAACACTATTTTCAGAATGGTAACTTCGTATGCGCGAATGTTTCATGTAACCAATGTTTCCACGCCCACTGAATAAATTGGAATATACCCATATCCACCCCAGGAATAAAAATAAAAGTTTGTACGAAGAATACCTGAATGTAAACCGTAATAGCACCAATACAGTGCATCCGCGTGAACAATAATCCGAGGAAAATACAAAAAGAAGAACCTGTACAGTGCATCCGCATGAACAATAATCCGAGGAAAATACAAAAAGAAGAACTTGAGTTTTTTATAACAACCATTAAGGATTATTTTCCTCCTTTTTTCGTGTTACCAATTGTTGAGTTACGATCTATTAAAGTTCCATAACAATTATGAGGGTCGCTAACATCATCATCCTTCGCTCACCATGCAAGATAACAAAAATCTCACTCTATCGGCAGTACTCGCACCTACAAAAATGCCTTTGATGCTACTGATTCCAACATTGCTCGCCTACTAAAACTCATACATTAGTAGGATGAACACATGGCGGTCCAGACAGAAATATAATACATAGAGGTCATGGAAGAAGATGTCTGTGACACCGAAATAAGAAATAATATAGCACTGATTTTGCATCTTTTATTGAATATCGCCAGGCCTCACATGTTGAAGAAATTCCGAAAGGATAAAAAGGCAAAACACTTATGATTGACCCACAGAAAGACTAAAAAAATATTTTGAACTTTTTGGACCGTATTTAGAATGCTTTGTTATTTACCCCACATGTAATATTTAACTCTTTGGTATAAATAAATCACGATTCGTTCAAAACTTCAATACCATAAATCTAAAAGCACTTTCGTTCTGTTAAAAACATGAAATGGACGCCACAGACAACGGTATTTGTCTCTCTACAAAATAAACAAGTCAACCATCTCTACATGCAACGACGAAAAGAGTAACTACAACGAATGTAAATATATTAGAAATAACTTTTATTGTACCGATGAACTGTACCAAAACGAATCTACACGTCCTTTTCATCTTATAAAACAAAACAAATACAACCAGCTAAGCATGAAAAAAAACTACATGGAATAAAAATATAAATTCAAGTACAAATTTGAAATATAAACGAGGCATTCGACGGGCGCGGCGTTTGCTGCGCATCTTCGTTGCTAGTAAATAACTAAACCGAACAAAAATTGGGGCTAGTTGACTAGCCTGACACGTTCCAAGCTATCTTGAGGCAATGCGTTCATTTGTAGCATGAGAAGCGAGACAAAGACTGACCCAAAAATGCAAAGGTTACTCAGCTCAACTAGGCCAGTGTTGGGCCGGAATGGTTATGGGACACTAGGCACGTACTTTGCCGAGCGAAAGTATTTCAGTTATTTCCTTTATTAGGGCATAATTCAAGCGGAAAATGCAAATGTGGTTCTCAGCTCCTGCTCCGCCGATGCCATCCAGGGCCAGTCCTGAGATTTCGGAGGCCCAGGGCAAAACTAGAATCGAAAGGCCCTTACTATATGCATCAAATAATAGTTAATATATGTAGATATAAAATGGTACTCCCTTCGTTCTAAAATAAGTGTCGCAGATTTATTACTAACTTAGTATAAATTTAATACTAGAGCAGTGACACTTATTTTATGACGGAGGGAGTACTAGAAACCATTTATAGTGTAAGCAAAAGCAATATTAACATTAAATAATTTATAAACCTTGAAATTTTCTTCTTACTGTCCTATATTCAAAGTGATAGGTGCAAAAGTATTTAACAAAATATGTCACCCACCATTAAGAATCAAAAGTACTTCTTCTCCTAGTGACTCGATCGGATCTCGCCTCTCGACGATACGGTATCTCCATTAACACAATGTTATAAAAAACAAATCATTACACAAGAGACGACACATCTGATCGAGATCAAACGAAGCATCATGAGGGCAATGCTAGTATGGTGTGTTGTGTTGTGCACCACCATTTTTGGCGGGTTACTAATTTGGGCTAGATCCGGTATTACGAACTAAGTGTACAACAGTGGGGAAGGACGAGCTAAAATATTGGTATGGCAGAGTTGGTATTATGCATAGGAAATAGAGGTTAAACAAAAGTAATTCGTTTGCTAATAAAGTAAGTGACTGTTGAATGAAATCAACAACTGTACGGAACATGCTAACATGAGAGCAAGGAGATGATCTTTGGGTTAAACAAGGGGACTATAGAAAGGAAAATGCACTTCTACACCCAAGCTCAGTAAATTCGTAAATTATTTGAAAAATGTTTAAAAAAATCTGAATTTTTTTACAGCAAACTTTGACAAATGTTTTAGTAACTTGTAAAATTTCAGCACGAAATCACATTTTTTGTACTCGTGGCAAAAAAACAAAATTAGCGATGCAAAATGCTTTGAAAGTAGCATTTTCAAATTTTCGATTTTTTTTTTTTGCCACGACTTCCACAAATGTGATTTCATGATGAAATTTTATGGGCACTTAAAACATTTGTTAGAGTTTGCTAAAAAAATAGATTTGTTTGAACATTTTTACAATATTTGTCGAATTTACTATTCACCCCGAGCTCATATGAGCTCGGGTGCAAAAACATAATCATACCTTACCCTTTTTACCAGAATTGCATTGGTGTTTTTTTAACATAACTATAGCGGTGTTAAGCAGCAGATCTAGCGCTATTTTTCTTTTACTTTCCATAGGGGTTGTTTTCCTTTTTCTAAATTAGCTCCAGCAATGCGCTTCAATTCTGGCCCATCCAGTTTTTCAACCTAAAATATTGGGAGCTCCTATTGGAGAGCCCCTACCTTCCACTTACTGCGGCAGGCATCCCTACTAGGCTGGCCCGGTTTCTTTTCTCTGTTACTATTTTCATTTTCTTTTTTTGATTCGTTTTTGCTTTCCTTTTTCCTATACTTTTTTATTTGAAGAAAATCATTTTTTTAATTTGAATAACTATTTTAAAAAATTGAGAACAAACTATTTGAGAGAGACACGTGTTCATCATGATTTGTTAGAATACTCTATGTGCTTCACACAAAAGAAAATGAGAAGCTAGTAGGAAGCATCTGGCACAATCGATAGTAGTATTTGTGATCTTATAAAAAAATGTTGTGATTATAATATGAGTTGTTTTCTTCACAGAAGCAAATTCTCCCGTGGATGGGAGTTAAATTTTACTTCCCTACATGCACATCTCCAATTTGGTTGAAGCAGGTGTCTTTATGATAAGGAAAATAATTGTGTTGTTTCATGGAAACAAATTCCTATTATGTTGGAAGCAATAGTACAGTTTCTGGTTGATATTTTTTAAGCAAATTGAAGCAAATCAAATTAACCCTGGAAGCTAATTCTTTTTATATATTTTTTGCATGGAACAGGGGCCGCATTTATATCATAAAGATCATAGTACAAGATAGAAGAACACTAGCCTTTGAACAAAGGAACTCCAACCAAGAAAGAAAATTACCATCAAGAAAGAAGAATCCCGTGAGTTTAAAACAATCGCTCGTCACCTTCCTTCGGACCACAACGACGACCACCAAAAAAACAATGGCGGCTCACCTCCTCGCCCAAGCGCGACGCAACTCCAACGCTGATATGCAACTTTGCGGACCTCCAAAGTGGCTCACAAAAGGCGAAACCATTGCCATTGAATGAATCAAACCAGGGAACACCCCGGGCACGACATCGCACTTTAAATCTGGCACCCCCACAGGACAAAGATGTCAAAAGAGAAAACATAACTGCCTTCCACGAACCATGATCCCAGCATACGATTCACCATATACCACATGTCGTCGATCAAGACCACAGTTTTATCCGCTCCTGAACTACCTCCCAAACTCAGTGCTGGCACTTGAGCAAACACTGTCGCAACAGCGGAGCCCAAAGACACAAGTTTACCACAATGATGCCGCCATCGCGATGCCATCCTAGCTTGAACAAACATATTTCCATATCCATCTCCAACAATAAAACACATTGCCTTATTGGTGGGAGATATGAAGCTTCTTTATTCTGCTCTACCATCGCCTTCGCTGAAGCCAAGACGATGGACGACAAAAAACCTAAGCTACTAGGACATAACCTAAAGCTACCTGATCCATAGGTCCGACGACTTCTCTCATCACTCACAACCGAGGTCACCATCGGATGGATGCCGTTGTAGAAAGCCGCAGATGGACTCCCCTGCGGAGGTAAGGATTTCTGGTCGCCCGCCCAAGAGGAAAATAAGACTCGCGTTCCGCAGAGCACACTTGAGTAATATTTTGCAACTGGACGCAAATTCTTCAATGGTCATAAACACGATTTCATTGTTATGTCAGCATACCAAAAAGGTTAGGGAGTAGAACTCTTTGTAACTGGGCCTGCTACGCGTCGGCCGGTGTATCCTTTTAAAATATCCGCCGCCTGGTGAGCCGTTAGATTTAACACAATTCAACCGCCAAACGTATTCATGTACTTCGCAACAGAGAGCTCATGTTGTGGAAACATTTGCAACAAAATTTATGTTGTGATTTTTTGTAACATAGGTTGTGTTGAGGGATTTTTTTTGTAACATGGATCTTGTTGCAGGAAAAATAAATTACAGCATGGATCATGTTGTAGAATATTATTTAGAACATGGACCGTTGCAGAATCTAGTTTGGTCGGTTGGCAACAAGGGGCTAGTTGTAGAACCCTTTCTGAAACAATGAACGAGTTAAAGAAGGTGAACATGCTTGTCTCCCAATTACGAGCCCAACCAATGGATATGGAGGCGACGGACTGTCGCACAATGATAGGTCGGTTGAAGGGAATTATTCCCAATTGAAATACATATGAAACATTGTTTACTACTAAAAAATAGGGATTAGTTTCCTAAAATAGGGGGAGTCACATTGCTCATCAATCCATAATATTAGCGCCAGACTAGGATATGTAGAGTGGTTGATAAGATAATCTTATCTTAAGGCTTGCATGTAGTTTAGAGCTGATGTCTATAGTTATTACCTCTAGCATTATCGATAATGATTAATGGTTCCTAAAAAGATGATAAGACATATTGTGTTAAGAGATGATCTTTTAATTCAGAAAAGACAAGCATTTCCTTATGAATTATTTCTCTTATATTTCAATATTTATCCTACGTATCATTTTTAAGATAGCACCGTTGTATTTGTCCTTAGTAGGCAGAGAAAACAAACGCAGGCATCGTGACATGCAGAACCAGTCCACCAAATTAGCGACTCTTGAAGCTAATCTCTCGCCTGAATTTAGTAGCAGACGATGCGCAAAAAAAAACAAGAAGAGAGAGTAGCAGATGATGTAACGCACTGAACAACGGGGTGTAACTGAACAGGGGGGTCATCCATACGTTTGTACCCTATTTGACATTAATTGCTTCCCAAAATATACCCCCTTCATTTCAAAATAAATGATTCAAAAATGACTTAACTTTATGCTAAAATTAGTATAAAGTTGAGTCAATGTTGAGTCATTTATTTTGGGACGGAGGGAATAGTTGGCAAGAACTTAATCCGTATTAATTGTTGCCGATTGCATCCACTATAAAATGCTGCCGATTATGTCTTTGGCACCACCAATCCACTTTCCACTACCATCCATCACCAACCATCTGCGCCATTATTTTCCTTGATCGACCAAAGCAAGTCGGCTGATCAGATCCAGACCAGATCAGATGAGGAGGTCTAAACTGCTGCCGCTCTTCGCCATCGCCTTGATCATGATCTCATCCGGTGCGTGCATATGCATGGTCAATCATGCAAGTGCTCTAGATTTATATCCAGCTATCCACTAAGTATATTTTGCATGTATGCAGGTGCTGATGCGTGGTGCAAATATGAGGCCATTCTTCCGAAGCACTTGTGCACTCAAGAAAGTTGCATGGCCAACTGCCAGAAGCATCTGCAGGAGTACGTGTGCCCGGACTGCATCAGGCTCGAGTCCGCCGCGTGCATGAATGATGGATCGCTTGCGCCCTTGGACGGGGCTTGCTATTGCCACATCTGCTCCAAGGATTAGTCCATATTTATTAATTTCCATGTCTGCTCATCAGTCGATGGATTGACCGTCCATGTTAATTATGGACATGCTTATGCAAAATTTAGAGTTAATTCGACTTCTCGCAATAAAACTCTAGTTAATTATAAACGAAATGCACTTTTTTTTCCAATAAAATCTAATGATCTCTCACAGTAAAACTCTACTCACATCACATAATTCAGAAATACTTTCTGACGGCTGGTTGGCCACAACTGTGTATGTGTGCATCACAATGATGCAAAAGTTGATATTTCCAACCACCTTTTTCTGAAAAATTGCTTTCCAAAAAGCCATTTCCTAACCAAGCATCAGTTAATTCCTAAGTCGTTCATAAGCTGGTCCCCACTAAATGTGCTGTAGCAAAGTAGAAGTCCTCATATGCTTAATACTCCCTATTTGTCAGCTTTTGCTTATTTTTAGTACTGTGGCCGGTATTTATAGCTGACCCCTTCTCAGAATGCTCTAGGGTGGGTGGTTTTGCTTATGGTCCATGTTTTCGGTACATTGGAGATGCCCGGCTATAGACCATGAGTACTCGTTTCAAAATAAGTATCGTTGTTTCAGTATTAAATTTGTGTTAATTAAATATTAAATGTCCGACATTTATTTTAGAACGGATGGAGTACAAACTATACTTACAGTTGATTTGAGACATCCAACATGTACGTTTCTAAAGTCAAAAAACCAACATGTGATTGGATGGATAGAGTGGTAGTGAGATGACGTCCTGTTGATAATGTGGTGATTTTGTCAATGCGAAGATCCGATCCGCCGGCTCAATCACTTGAAGGTTCTCATACGAGTAGGTTTTGCATACGTACATTCCAGCAAAAGTAGAGATGCACAAGGTATGTATTCGTCATGGACCCTCCAGCTGGGTCGTCCGAGCTCAAGCCGTCCGGGCAGATTAGACGGCTTGTGTCGGTCCCAGGTGACTACCGCAGCACGCCACCAGCCAACGGACGGTCAGGAGGCTCTGCTTGCGAGCAAGGAGCCTAGGGAAGCGGGTACTCCGTCATTCTTTATAGGAATAATGTTGTGTCCTGTAGGGTGTAGGGCGTTTGTGTTTGCTCCAATTTTTCATTTTATCGTTTATTTCATTGCCCTGGTCGGAGACAAACAATCTACATGAACCATCGACGCGTCTCCCTTATTTTTCTTGGACACCACGATTGTCCTAGCAAAAAATAACAGATTTGTTATTTCACATCTAGATGTAAAATAGTTTTCTCACATCTAACCTTTTAACCATGTAATTTAGACATCAAGATTCGTATTATTTTCTGTCTTTTTTTTTATTTTGGTCGCTCGCGTGAGAGGCCCTGCTTGTGGCGTGGTGCATTGCCTCCGCCTGGACTTCGTCCACAAGTGATTGTTTTTGTTTTGTTTTTTGTTTTCTCTTTTGCTTCTTTTTTCATTTTTTGTTTCAAATTCATAATTTTTTAAAATTCATGATTTTACTTACTTTTTATTTTTCTTTAATCCTTTAAAAAACATTTTTATAAAAATTGTTGAACTTTCTCATCGCTATTAATTGAATGTTCATCATCAAACGTGGAGCTATTTTTCTCTTGTCTCAGTTGCAAATACTTTCGTAACTTACAATTACAACTGTAGCCTAATATCTTTTAGTCCCAGCTAGCAAAAGGACCCATGCGTTGCAACCGAAGAGAAAATAACACACACTCGGTATAAGATGAAAAATATGTTGTTTCTCCCCATGAGGTATTCCAAAGGTGTGCATGTGTGGTTAACGATGTTTTCTTCCCTCTCAATTTGGTTTAATTTAATGGATGTTTATTGCAATTCGTATCATCGCCGGAAAAAGAGAAAAAAAGGATCGTGCACTACAGATTAAGTTTGCACGAAAAATAATATTTAAGAAGTATTTAACTGCTAAAAATAACATCCTATTTAGATTCTACATATTTTTTTAATAAAATTTTTTATATAACATGTTAAAATCGGAGTTACGGTTTAAAAGATATAGATAATTTTGTTTTAGGTAAGGTCTTGTTTGGTACTAGTGTTTTTGAGGGGATTGATGAAGATAATCCCCCAAGGGATTGGGTGAAACCCAACCTTCACCCAATCCCTTCAAATCCCCATTTATCCCCAATACACTAGGTAGGGGTAGTGTATTGGATATTGAGAAAAATACACTATAATTTGGGAATTTGAGGAGAAATGTGGGGATGAAACATGTCAAATACACTAAAAACGAATGGTGTTACGGGATATGTGGGGATTGAGGGGTTTGACCGGAATAATCCCCGTAAATTCCCTAAAAAACACTAGTACCAAACAAGGCCTAAAATGTGGATTGATTAACTGAAAAGTCAGTTTTTTTTGTTAAAACGAAAAATACGTATCGGCTGACTAAAATAAGGATGGCGGGTTGATTACCTAAAACATCAGGGGATTTTCTAAAAATTGCAAAAACGGTTCGGCTGCGATTTAAAGATGGACTGAGGGTTAATTATGGAAAACGACAGGGACTTATCTGTAAAATAGCCACAACGGACGACAGAAGCACTACGTGCTCTATTATTAGGAAGAGATTGCATGTCCACCATCGACTTGTATTTAGAGCCCTACTTTTTTTTTCCCAGTTGCAAGTTTAACATCCACTCATAACTGGTGTCTAATTTATTTTTTCTAACTTGATAGTCCACCCTCGACTCACCATTGGGGTCAATTTTGTTGTTCCGGTAGCAAGTATTCCGTCAATTCATAACTAGCTAACCTTTTTTGTTCCTGTTGCGAGTTCACCCTTGACTCACAGCTAAGGCCCAAAACTTTTTTGTCCTAGTTGCAGGTTCATTCTCAACTCACAACTCGGACCCAACATTTTTTGTCCTAGATGCAAGTCCACCCTCGAATCGCAACCAGATATGTGTCCACAGGGTGAGCGGGAGTTTAGGGTTTAGTGCTTCGTAAGGGAGACTTGCTCCATTCTGTTAGGGAACGTTGCATGGGAAACAAAATTTTCCTACGCACACGAAGACCTATCATGGTGATGTCCATCTACGAGAGGAGATTTGGATATACGTACCCTTGTACATCGCACAACAGGAAGCGTTAAGAAACGCGGTTGATTTAGTGGAACGTCTTCACGTCCCTCGAACCGTCCCATGAACCGTCCCGCGATTCGTCCCACGATCCGTTCCGATCTAGCGCCGAACGGACGACACCTCCGCGTTCAACACACGTACAACTCGACGATGATCTCGGCTTTCTTGATCCAACAAGCAAGACAGAGAAGTAGATGAGTTCTCCGGCAACGTGATGGAGCTCCGGTGGTGGTGATGATCTACTCCTGCAGGGCTCCGCACGAGCTCCGCAGAAATCCGATCTAGAGGTAGAACTATGTGGTCTAGGGCTGAGTTGCACGTGGCAAAAGTTGTATCAAATCAGCCCTAAAATACCACTACATATAGGAGGGAGGGGGAGGGCTAGCCTTGAGGGACAAGCCCTCAAGGTGCGCCGGCCAAGGGGAGGAGGAGGACCCCTCCTCCAATTCGGTTTGGGAAGGAGGAGTCCTCCTCTTCCTTCCAACCTCCCTCTTTCCCTTTTTCTTTTATTTTCCTTTGGTATTTCTTATGTGGCGCCATGGGCCCCTTGGGCTGACTCCACCAGCCCACTAAGGACTTGTGGCGCCACGCTAGTGCCCCGGGCTTACTCCCGGGTGGGTGGGCCCCTCCCGGTGAACTCCCGGTACATTGCCGAAATTGCCCGAAACTTTCCGGTGACCAAATGAAACCATCTTATATATCAACCTTTGTTTTCGGACCATTCCGGAAACACTCTGACGTCCGTGATCTCATCCGGGACACCGAACAGCATTCGGTAACCACACATGTAACTCAACTATACTAAAATATCATCGAACCTTAAGTGTACACACCCTGCGGGTTCGAGAACTATGTAGACATGCCCCGAGGCACTCCTGGGTCAATATCCAATAGCGGGACCTGGATGCCCATATTGGATCCTACATATTCTCCGAAGATCTTATCGGTTGAACAGTGTCAAGGATTCATATAATCCCCTATCTCATTCCTTTGTCCTTCGGTATGTTATTTGCCCGAGATTTGATCGTCGGTATCCGCATACCTATTTCAATCTCTTTACCGGCAAATCTCTTTACTCGTTCTGTAATACAAGATCACGTGACCTACACTTTGTCACTTTGCTTGCAAGGCTTATGTGTGATATTGTATTACCGAGTGGGCCCCGAGATACCTTTCCGTCACACGGAGTGACAAATCCCAATCTTGATCCATACTAACTCAATGGACACTGATGGGGTTATAGTCCCAGGGTAGGGTCATAGGCCTGCCCTATAGGTCCTACCCAAGGACTACCCTTCATAGAAGACAAGGCCCTTAGACAGTTCCGACTGAACTAAGGACGCCCCCATCATCCAGTCGGCGATGATCCACTCGGAGCATATTTAACGTACCGACCGGAATCCACTCTGTACATCGTAACCTCCGAGGAGGGCAACGGTCTTACGTTTTCATACACCATTATTAGCATTTAAGACTTACGTTACCTGTAACGTAGGAATTTATTCGCCACTATTCCACCCTTGTCCACTGGGCCATTATGAAGGGCAGCGCACTCTATATAAACCGCCCTTCCCCACCGATGCAAGGGTTGGCACTTGATGTAATCCTATAATCCAGTCGACACTAAGCTCCCAAGAGCACTGAGACGTAGGGCTTTTACCTCCACCGTAGAGGGGCCTGAACTCATACATCCTCGCCTTAGCTAAGGCTCTGCCCATCCTTTCGTACCCCATACTTCTACTGTCAGACTTATACCCACGACAGTTGGCGCCCACCGTGGGGCAGGCGTCTAAGCGACTTCCGGCGAGTTTGCGATTTCATACTTTCGTCATGTCGTCCGGTGGAGATCTGTGCATGGGTCATCAGATCCTCTTCGGTGCTCTCTCCTTCATCGCCGACGATTCGGCATGGCTTCGAGATGCGCCCATCAATGTCGAGGCGCTTCCCAGTCGCGGGGCTATGCACTTCCGTGCCAGTTCCCGCGGTGTTCTTCTTCTCCAGCCATCGACCCCAGTGTCGATCTTCGCCCCCGTCACGCGCCGCAACAAGCGATCCCGTCGTCCGCGGCTCCAGCATTGGGTGCGACACGCCCAGGCGCGATAGAGCGCGTCCTCTCAAGTGGCGGTGCTCGAATCGGTTGTGGTCCCTCCGCCATCCCAGTGCTTGGAGTCACTTCCGACTAAGCTACCTTCCGAGTACCCGGGTCGCGGGCCTGCAGCCGAAGTTCTCATGGCCGATTCCCATGAAAGTCCCCTCGGGACTGGTCGGAACGAGCGTGAGTTCAGAGAAACATCCAACACTCGTCGTCAGCACCATCGTTCTTCGAGTCGACGCTCTCGCCAGAGCAACGTCGAGGTGTTCCGCACACCCATCCTCAACTTGGCTGCGGCTGCCAGGATAGCCGATTCTCTCCAGCCAACTGATTCAGAGGCTGGTAGTGGGATCGAGCAGATCTGTGCCTTGTTGCATACGGCGCAGCAGCAAAATTCGGCGGTCTCCCAGTCGCACAACAGGATCCACAATAGTTTTGTTCATGCGAACACGCATCGGTCGGTCTTCAGTCCTGACTCTCACCAGCGATGCAGAGGGGGCAGCCGTTCCAGGGACCCGAGTCAGAATCCGCTTCCCATTCGGTCTCATCCCGAAGATCATCGCCGTACGCGTACTCCTCTGCGGGGTGGGCCTTACGGGCCCCGACATCACGATGATCGTCGTTCGGTCGGTGACGCGCATGATCGAAGGCCTGATGCAAGAGGGTACATCGCCCAGAAGAAGGTCGACAGAAGTCAAGCCCACCGTGATGGTCATGATAGAGACCGTCCGAGTGGAAGCAGGACCGTTGTTTCTGGCCCCGAGTGCTTCAGTCGGGCCATCCGCTCAGCTGACATCCCTCCCAACTTCCGATTGGTGACGGGAATCAGCAAGTTCACACGAGAGTCCAAGACAGAAACTTGGTTGGACGACTACAAAGTGGCGGTCCAGATCGGTGGCGGAGATGACCATGTCGCCATGAAACATCTCCCCCTGACGCTCGACGGCCCGACGCGAGCTTGGCTGAACCAGTTAGCTCCGTCAAGCAGCTACAGCTGGGCAGATCTGTCCCGAGTCTTCATCAGGACCTTCGAGGGTACGTGCAAACGCCCTGCTGGTCTCGTAGAGCTCCAGCACTGTGTCGAGAAGCAGAACGAGCCCTTGCGCGATTTCATCCAGCGCTGGACGACCCTCTACCACACGGTGGAGAACGTCACAGAGCACCAAGCAGTCTGCGCCTTCAAGGCAGGCGTGCGGTACAGAGACATGTATCTGAAGTTCGGTCGGACAGGCGACATCTCCATGAGCAAGATGATGGAGATAGCCGCGTGCTATGCAAATGGCGAAGAAGAGGACTGCATACGTAGCGGCAAGCATAAGTCAGTCGCCGATGGAGATGGGAACAGCAGTCGGAAGCAGAAGCAGAAAGCTCAATCCACTCCGCAGGCAGAGGCAACCGCCGTTACAAATGCCAAGTTCAAAGGCAAGGGGAAAGCTCAGTACACCCCCAAGAAGAGGCAGTCAGGAAATTCCATCCTGGATCAACCGTGTCCAATCCACACGAGGATGGATGAAGAAGGCAATGCCATATTGCCGAAGCATACCACTCGGCAGTGTCGCCTCCTGATCCAAGGATTCGGTGAAGGGCAGCCGAGTGAGAAGGACACCGAGCAGGATGATGAGGACAAGGAGGATCCGTTCCCCCAGGTCCATGCAACGTTGATAATTTTTTCTGATGTGGAAAGCAAAAGTCGACTGAAGCTGGTCAACAGGGAGGTAAACATGGCAACCCCATCCACTCCCATGTTCCTCAAGTGGTCACAGACTGCGATCACCTTTGATCAGTCAGACCACCCAGCACACGTACCCACCCCAGGGAGGCAGGCTCTGGTCGTCGACCCGGTGGTGGAAGGAGTCAGGCTGCGCAAAGTCCTCATGGACGGCGGCAGCGGCTTGAATATCATGTACGCCGACACTCTCAAGGGAATGGGCATTCCGATGTCCAAACTTAGCGAGAGCAGTATGCAGTTCCACGGAGTCGTCCCAGGAAGAAAGGCCAAATCACTCGGCCAGATCGCATTGGATGTCGTCTTCGGCTCTGACAAGAACTTCCGCAAGGAAAAGCTGACATTCGAGGTGGTAGACTTCCAGAGTGCATACCATGCGATTCTGGGCCGTCCGTCATATGCGCGTTTCATGGCCCGTCCATGTTACGTCTATTTGAAGCTGAAGATGCCAGGTCCTAAAGGTGTGATTACGGTCACAGGCAATCGGCAGCGGGCCGAGGAGTGTCTGCAGCAGGGGTCGAGGATTGCTGATCAGCAGATGGCTATTCTCGAGCTGGATGAGTACAAGAAGGCCGCCGACCCCGCTGACCTGATGCTTTCAAAGAAGCCAGCTTCCGAGTCCGCATTCCAGTCGGCGGGAGACACGAAGAAAGTCAGCATCCATCTGACGGACGACACCGCCACCCCGACAAACATCTCCGTCACCCTTGATCCAAAATAGGAACCCGAGTTCATCCAATTCCTCCGTGAGAACTGGGACATTTTTGCATGGAAGCGTGCTGACATGCCAGGTGTACCCAGGGAGTTGGCTGAGCACCAACTGCATGTGGATCCTGCCGCTCGGCCCGTCCAAGAACGCCTGCATCGGTCCGGCGCGCACAAGAGGAAAGCAATCGGAGAGGAGGTGGCTAAACTTTTGGCAGCCAACTTCATTCACGAGGTACACCACTCCGAGTGGCTCGCTAATGTCGTCATGGTGCCCAAGAAGGACAAGTCTCTCCGTATGTGCATCGATTTCAAGCATCTCAATAAGGTCTGTCCGAAAGATCATTTCCCGCTCCCCCGCATTGATCAAATTGTTGATTCGACTGCGGGTTGCGAGCGTTTATCCTTCCTTGATGCTTATTCGGGCTATCATCAGATCCGTCTGAATGGTCCAGATGAATTAAAAACAGCCTTCATCACCCCATTCGGGTGTTTCTTTTACATCACTATGCCATTCGGTTTGAAGAATGCAGGAGCAACTTTTATGCGCATGATCCAAAAATGCCTCCTTGACCAGATCGGTCGAAATGTGGAGGCATATATGGACGATATCGTAGTCAAGTCACGCAAAGATTCTGACCTGCTGACTGACTTGGCAGAAACATTCGCCAACCTACGTAGGTACGATATCAAGCTCAACCCAGCCAAGTGTTCATTCGACGTTCCCAGCGGGAAGTTACTCGGTTTCTTCGTTTCCGAACGAGGGATCGATGTCAACCCCAAAAAGATCGGGACCATTGTTTGAATGGAGCGGCCAGTAAGAGTACATGATGCCCAAAGGCTCACAGGTTGCCTAGCGGCTTTGAGCAGGTTTATCGCTCGACTCGGCGAGAAGGCGTTACCTCTGTACCGACTCATGAAGAAGTCCGATACCTTCGAGTGGACAGACGAAGCCCAAATCACATTCGACGACCTCAAAGCCCTGCTTTTCACCCAGCCGGTTCTTACTGCCCCGCTCAGTAAAGAACCCCTTCTTCTGTACATCGCGGCTACAAATCAAGTCGTCAGCACCGTTCTGACAGTCGAACATGAAGAAGAAGGCAAAGCGTACAAGGTTCAGCGGCCAGTATATTATGTTTCCGAAGTCTTGACTCCTTCCAAGCAGAGGTATCCCCATTATTAGAAGCTTATTTATGGGATCTACATGACTGCAAAGAAGGTGGCTCGTTATTTTCAAGACCACTCGGTATCTGTCATATCTGATGCTCCGTTGTCGGAAATTCTCCACAATCGGGACGCATCAGGCCGAGTGGCAAAGTGGGCAATGGAGATGCTATACTGCGACATCAAGTTCGAAGCCAAGAAAGCTATAAAGTATCAAGCTCTGGCTGACTTCATAGCAGAATGGGTAGAACAACAGCAACCGACTCACATCTACTCGGCTCATTGGACCATGTTCTTCGACGGGTCCAAGATGTTGAATGGCTCCGGCGCCGGCGTAGTGATCATATCCCCAAAAGGCGATAAACTCAAGTATGTATTGCAGATACATTTTGATTCTTCCAACAACGAAGCAGAGTATGAAGCTCTCCTTTACGGGTTGCGCATGGCCATCACACTCGGCGTCCGTCGCCTGATGGTCTATGGCGACTCAGATCTGGTGGTTAATCAAGTAATGAAGGAATGGGACGTAAGGAACCCCACCATGACTTCATACTGCAACGCAGTAAGGAAGCTCGAGAAGAAGTTCGAAGGTCTGGAACTTCACCATGTTCCCCGACTGAAAAACCAAGCAGCAGATGAATTGGCAAAACTTGGGTCCACTCGGAGACCAGTACCGAGTGATGTCTGCCTCGAGCATCTACACCTCCCCTCAGTAAAAGAAGATCCTTTTATGGAGGAACCAGTACAACCGAAGAGCTCAACAGATCAGACTAAAGTCGAGGTCCCCGCTGTGGTTGATTTGATCATGGAGATTCTAGTTGTCATTCCCGAGTGGACTGTGTCGTTCATTGCGTACATCATGAGGCAAGAATTACCATAAGACGAAGTCCAAGCTAGGCAGATCGTTCGCAGGTCTAAGTTCTTCACCGTCATTGATGACCAGTTATACAGGAAAAGTGTTTCAGGCGTCCTTCAGCGGTGTATCTCTCCTGAGGAGGAACAGTTAATCTTGGAAGAAATTCACTCGGGAACCTGCGGCCATCATGCCTCCTCAAGAGCAATCGTCGCCAAAGCATTCAGAGCTGGTTTCTTCTGGTTGCGGACGAGTGAAATGGCAAAAGATATGGTCGACCGTTGCGAAGGTTGTCAGTTCTATTCAAACAAGTCCCACAAGCCAACGTCTGCGCTGAAGACAATTCCTCTTGCTTGGCCATTCGCCGTGTGGGGATTAGATACAGTCGGACCATTCAGGACAGGCCAAGGAGGATTCACTCATCTGCTGGTAGCAGTCGACAAGTTTACCAAGTGGATTGAAGCCAAGCCCATCAAGAAGCTTGATGCCCTTACATCCATCAAATTTATCAGAGACATCATCGCCAGATACGGGGTTCCGCACAGCATAATCACCGACAATCGCACAAACTTTGACTCGGACAGGTTCAAAGGTTTTTGCATAGGCCAAGGTATCCGAGTGGATTTTGCATCCGTGGCGCACCCCCAAACAAACGGGCAAGCAGAGCGGGCGAATGGACTTATTCTTCAAGGGTTGAAGCCTCGACTCCTATGAGAAGTTGGACACGCCGCCGGCGCATGGGTCTCCGAGCTGCCTTCGGTTCTGTGGGGCCTCGGCACAACTCTGAATAGATTGATAGGGCGAACCCCGTTTTTCCTCGTTTATGGAGCAGAGGCAGTCCTTCCGAGTGACTTGCTTCACAATTCTCCACGAGTCGAACTCTTCTCTGAAGCCGAAGCAGAGCAAGCCAGGCAAGACGGAGTGGATCTTCTAGAAGAATAGCGCGAGATGGCACTGATCCGTTCAACAATTTATCAACAAGAGCTGCGGCGATTTCACGCGCGGCACGTCAGGAGCCGCACATTCCAAGCAGGCGACCCGGTGCTCCGAGTGGATCAGTAGAGACCACACAAGTTGGCTCCCGCCTGGGAAGGACCGTTCATCATCTCTAAGCTACTGAAAAACGGAGCATATCGGCTCTACAACCTCAACAGGGAAACGGACGAGCCGCGAGCATGGAATGGAGATCTACTGAAGCGCTTCTACACATAACTGCCGACGGAGACAATGTAAATAATAAGTATCATTGAAGTAATACAAAGCAGATTGATTTCTTGCTGATTCAAAATTCTTCCGCGTTTGCAGACTCCGGTCTAAAAAACTAACTCCGAGTGTGCACTAAAAGTCACACTCGGAGACTTAGCTGCGAGCCATAGTCGCCTAAGTAAAAACTCGCTCCGAGTGTGCAGTAAAAGTCGCACTCGGAGACTTAGCTGCGACCCAGAGTCGCCTAAGTACAAACTCGCTCCGAGTGTGCACTAAAAGTCACACTCGGGGACTTAGCTGCGACCCAGAGTCGCCTAAGTAAAAACTCGCTCCGAGTGTGCACTAAAAGTCACACTCCGAGACTTAGCTGCGACCCAAAGTCGCCTAAGTTCAAACTCACTCCGAGTGTGCACGAAAAGTCACACTCGGGGACTTAGCTGCAACTCAGAGTCGCCTAAGTAAAAAAGCTTCCTCCGAGTGTATACTCGAGATACACTCGGAGGCTTAGCAGACCCTCATTGAGGCTCATGTGGATGTGAAGACAACTGACAACTACATGAGTAGCAACTCGCTCCGAGTGCACACTAACAGTCACACTCGGAGACTTAGCTGCGACCCAGAGTCGCCTAAGTACAAAATCACTCCGAGTGCGCATGAAAAGTCACACTCGGGGACTTAGCTGCGACTCAGAGTCGCCTAAGTAAAAAAGCTTCCTCCGTGTGTGTATTCGAGATACACTCGGAGGCTTAGCAGACCCTCATTGAGGCTCATGTGAATGTGAAGACAACTGACAACTACATGAGTAGCAACTCGCTCCGAGTGCGCACTAACAGCCACACTCGGAGACTTAGCTGTGACCCAGAGTCGCCTAAGTACAAACTCACTCCGAGTGTGCCCGAAAAGTCACACTCGGGGACTTAGCTGCGACTCAGAGTCGCCTAAGTAAAAAGCTTCCTCCGAGTGGGCACTCGAGATACACTCGGAGGCTTAGCAGACCCTCATTGAGGCTCATGTGGATGTGAAGACAACTGACAACTACATGCTCCGCATGTTTGCCATTGACTTCACCAAGAGACGCCAAACAAAAACCACGAGCCAAAATCGTTTCAAAAAAAAACTCAGCGAAAGAAGAACAAAAGATCCGTTTCGAATTCAAGTTGGATCTACGATCAGTCGGCTCGGTGTGAATCAAGTTTATCCACACCGAACCACGAATGTGACGGCCAACAGCAGTGGCCAAAGTTTAATACAGATTCCACTCGGCATACCGAGGTAAATGTCACCATAAAGTTTTTTCAAGCGTCGCCGGGACTGGCAGGCTCCACAAAGGTGTCGAGGTCGATTCCGTCTGCAATGCGAGTGGCTGTGTCGAGGAAGGTCTCCATGAAATCTTCGAATCGAAGCTTCTTGGTGTTGGCGACCTGCAACGTCTTCAGCTTGTCTTCGCGAGCTTCCTTGCAGTGCACTCAGACCAGAGAGAGCGCCACGTCCGCACCACACCGAGCAACAGACTTCTTCCATGCTTGCACTCTGCTTGGAACATCCTCCAGCCGAGTCATCAACCCATCTATTTCGCTCCGGGAGTCGTCTTCAGGCCACAGCTCCTTGTCGATCCGGCCGACAACTTTTCTCAGGCGACCAATGAAAGGGTCCACCCTGTTAAGGCGAGAATGCGCTCGGAGCATGTCCCGGTTAGCTTCATCGCCGAGTGGAACGTTCGGAACAAGCGACCGTTCAATTTCGGCTGCTTCAGTCTCAACGTCCCGACAGAAATCTGCAAAGAAAAGACAAGCAGAAAATAAGCGTGGAGTGAACTCCAAAGTCAAAAAGCACTCGGCAAGAACTTACCACCAAGCAGTGCGACCATCTTCCTCGCCCAGTCGCTGACATAGTTCTCCTACGCTCTGCACCGAGTGTTCATCACCTTCAGCTGGGCCATCCAATCAGATCTCTCCTTCTTCATCTTTTCTACCTCGGCCACTAGTGCCTTGTTGGTCCCAGAGATTCCTCCAAAGAATTCTCTCGGTCAGCAAGAGCCTTCTTCACGCCAGCCAGGTCATTCACAGCCACCTCCATGACCGCATCAAGCTGAGTCTTCTCAGCCTTCAGAGCATTGTATGCAGATCCCATTTCACAAGTCTTCTGCCAAAGAGACACAAAGGGAGTATCAGCCACATTCAACAAGGAAAAAGTCTCCACAGATATGGCAAAACAGTCAAAGCTCAAAATTCTTCAGACCCCTGCCGATGCAAGCAATCGACAACAGTCTCGGGGACTACACCCAGTGGGTTCACTGAGAGTGACCCCACTGGTATGAAGCTCGAACAGGTCGGCCCTATTGAGCTCCATAGCAAACCAACAACACTATGAGATTACTATTACTCGACCCGAGTAACACTACTCTCGGGGACTACACCCAGTGGGTGCACTCGGAGTGCCCCCACTGGTACCATTCGGGCAGATCAGCTCTGATCTGTTCAGATTACGAAAAATACATATAAAGACAACTGCCGGCGCAAGCACTCGGCAGAAGTCTCAGGGACTACACCCACTGGGTTCACTCGGAGTGAACCCACTGCAAAATCATCCTACTGTATCCGAGTATATCGCTAAAACCCCTAGTGGGTACCAAGAGGAAAGTAAACACTTACTAGCGCACTTACTCGGATATCGTCCCGAAGCTCCAAGCTCTTCTTGTACAGGGACGCGATGGAGTCATACGCTCCCTTGGCGTCGCCCACCATCAACTCCACCTGCATCATGGCGTCCTTGGTGGCTCCTACCTGATCTTCCGGGAGGCGCCAGGCATCATATTGAACGGCCGACGGACCCGGCGCAGCAGAAGACTCCCTGGGCATCCCGAGCTCCGCTCGAGTCGATTCCGTCGTGAGGGCCACCGTCTCGGTCGGCGGCACCGTCTCAGTAGGCAACACGTTCATGGTGGGATTGGCTGCAGATGGGATAACCCCAGGGACAGGCGCCAAAGCTGGCTCCGACCTCCTTTGGTCGTCGTCGTCCAGATGGATCACCTCCGAAGGAAGCCCGACTGAACAAAATGAAATTATAGAAAAAGGTCAAGATCAAAGACAGCACTCGCAAAACAATAATACATCTCTCGGAGTCGTGACAACGTACCTTCCTGGGATGTGGCGGCATTATCCGTGTCCATGGGATCATCGTCCTGGCGCGGCATAGAGGTGGCGGAGGTAGCAGCTCTGTTGAGTGAAATCCACTCGACGGATAAGCATGAGTTCCCAAAAAGAGGAGTTCAATCAGATACTGAAGGAAGAAGGAAGAACAAGACACTTACGCTGAGGCGACCGGAACAACAATCCTCATCCGAGGCAAAGCTTTCCGAGGCTTAGGCCCACTAGGTTTGGCCACCTTGGACGGCTAGTTCACGGGCTCGGCAGAAGCACCCCTGGTCCTCTTCACGCTCTGAGCACTCGGAGCCACGGGAGGAGCTAGCGGAGCACTCGGAGCCGGCGGAGCAGCGGGGTCATGACGGCGCTTGGTTCGGTGCTCTGGTGGTGAGGGTGGCGAGCTCTGCTCCCCATCCTCCTCCTCCTCCTCTTCCGTCTCCTCCTCCGTCTCCCCACTGTCAGAGACGTACTCGGCGCTATCCGCACTGCCCTCCTAGCTGCCCTCCTCTTCCTCGGCTGGATTCCCATTCGAGACTGCAGAATGCCAGTTAGTTCACTCCTGCACAAAACACAGTCGGCAACGTCAGTCAGCGGGACAAGAAAACCAATAAAGCTGAGAAGATTAAAAGCACTCGACAACATGTACTCACCTTATTCGGAGGAGGATTTTTGGCGCGGAAGGGCTTCACCCGCCGGGCTCCCACGGGGTTATCACACGCGCCTATGATGCCGCGGACCCACACACTCACAATCTCCCCGCTCACGTCCTCTGGATGAGACCGAGTGGAATCCGAAGGCCCCGTGTAGTGCCACATGGCATGGTGTCGGCCCTGCAGCGGCTGGATGCGCCGACCCAGAAAAATCTCCAGCAGGTCCGTGCCAGTGACTCCCTTACGGACGACGGCTCTCAGCGCGTCGACCAAAGGCTGGATCTGGATCCTTTCTCCCTTAGAGAGCGCAAGCTTCCTGGAGGGCCCGGACGGTCCAAACTGAAAGGTGGCAACCCGCTCGAAGCATTCGGACAAGCAATGTCCTGGCAATAGAACCAGGACGATTGCCAGTTCCTAATTGACTCGGATAGCTGGAGGGAGGGATAGCTACTCTTTGTTTTCTTCTGGAAGCCTAAACCCCCGTAGAGCTGGAAGATGTGGGTCTTATCGTCCGACTGGCTAAGCTTTTTGACGGTTTGGGATCTAGCGGAGAAGACATACTTAAAGAGCCCCAAGTGGGGAGGACATCCAATGAAGCACTCACAGAGGGTGACGAATGCAGCAAGGTGAGCTATTGCGTTCGGAGGAAAGTGATGGAGCTGCGCCCCGAAGTAAGTCATGATACCTCGGAAGAAAGGATGGGGAGGCAAGGAGAAGCCTCTGGCCACATGGCTGAGCAGCAGAACGCGCTCCCCCTCCTTCGGCGCCGGCTCCGTCTCGCCTTCCGACAACCTCCAGGACTTGTTGACGACCATGCCATGCTCCACCAGCTCCAGCACGTCCTTCTCCGTCACCGAGGAGGGGAGGAAATCCCCCTGGATCCAACCCGCCGGCAGCGCCCGCTGTCGCCGTTGAGTAGGAGCCGCCCCCTTCTTCTTCTTCTTCTACGACTCGAGCTTGCTGGTCTGCCCCTTCGTCATGGCGAGGACGACGGATCCGCAGAGGAGGAGGGGAAGGAGGAGGCTTGAGGTGTGCAGAGAGCTGCGGGAGGAGCGAGATTAATGAGAGGAGGATGAGCAGCGCAACAGGAAATCCCGCCGGGGGGGGCTTAAATAGGCTTCCGACTGGGTCACTAACAGGTGGACCCAAGATCTTATCCCCCAACTGGCCACTGCAAGATTAGTGGAGAAGATAAAGGCGCGGTAATCGAGGAGGCAAAACCTACTCGATGGCGATGTCGTCATCCCCGCTGAGCGCGCGGCAACCGAAATTTGAGGATCCCGGAAAATCCGGCGCTGTCAGTTTGACCAGATATGTCGAAAGATTCCGCCGAAGCACTCGGTCCCTGATGGTTCGTTTCACTGGTATATTCACTCGGATCACTGGTTGAAAGGATAAAATGGATCGAGGCAAACAGCGCTAAAGTCACCTCCATACCAGTCGGTTCCATACTCCAGACATCACTTCATCGTTTCAACCCCGATCCATTCGGGGACTAATGATGGGGTTATAGTCCCAGGGTAGGGTCATAGGCCTGCCCTATATGTCCTACCCAAGGACTACCCTTCATAGAAGACAAGGCCCTTAGACAGTTCCGACTGAACTAAGGACGCCCCCATCATCTAGTCGGCGACGATCCACTCGGAGCATATTTAACGTACCAACTGGAATCCACTCTGTACATCGTAACCTCCCAGGAGGGCAATGGTCTTACGTTTTCATACACCATTATTAGCATTTAAGACTTACATTACGTGTAACGTAGGCATTTATTCGCCACTATTCCACCCTTGTCCACCGGGCCATTATGAAGGGCAGCACACTCTATATAAGCCGCCCTTCCCCACCGGTGCAAGGGTTGGCACTTGCTGTAATCCTATAATCCACTCGACACTAAGCTCCCAAGAGCACTGAGACGTAGGGCTTTACCTCCACCGTAGAGGGGCCTGAACTCATACATCCTCGCCGTAGCTAAGGCTCTGCCCATCGTTTCGTACCACATACTTCTACTGTCAGACTTATACCCACGACAGACACCTTCGGAGATACCTGTAGAACACCTTTATAGTCATCTAGTTACGTTGTGACGTTTGATGCACACAAGGCATTCCTTCGATGTCAGTGAGTTACATGATCTCATGGTCATAGGAATGAATACCTCACACGCGGAAAACAATAGCAACAAAATGACATAATCACATGCTACGTTTATAATTTGGGTCTTGTACATCACATGATTCTCCTAATAATGTGATCCCATTATCAAGTGACAACACTTGTCCATGGTGAGGAAACCTTGACCATCTTTGATCAACGAGCTAGTCAACTAGAGGCTTGCTAGGGACAGTGTTTTGTCTATGTATCCACACATGTATTTGTGTTTCCAATCAATACAATTATAGCATGGATAATAAACGATTATCAATGAACAAAATAATATAATAATAACTAATTTATTATTGCCTCTAGAGCATATTTCCAACAAAACGATGGGATGTATATCATACGTACAACACAAGCTGGGGCCCCTCATCAGGCTAGGCCCTAGGGCGTCGCACTTCTTGCCCCTACCCAGGGCCGGCCCTGCAAGAGACCACCTGATCGAGATCAAACGAAACATCATGAGGACGATGCTAGTATGGTGTGTTGTGTTGTGCACCCGGATTTTCAGTGGGTTACAAATTTGGGCTAGATCCAGTATTACGAACTAAGTGTAGAGCAGTGAGGGAGGAGGAGCTAAAATATTGGTATGACAGAGTTGATATTATGCATAGGAAATAGTGGTTAAACCAAAGTAATTTGTTTGCTAATAAAGTACGTGACTGCTAAATGAAATCAACAATTGTACCGAACATGCTAACATGAGAGCAAGGAGATGATCTTTGGGTTAAACAAGGGGACGATTATACTAAAATCACACCTTACCGTAGTGTTTTTAACATAATTGAAGCGGTGTTAAGCAGCAGATCTAGCTCTATTTTTTTTCTTTCTTAATTGGGTTGTTTTGCTTTTTCAAAATTAGCTCCAAGCGCTTCAATTCTGGCCCACCCAGTTTTCCCACCTAAAATATTGGGAGCTCTTATAGGGGAGCTCCCAGTTTTTTTTCTTTACTTTTTCCTATTCTTTTTTATTTGAAGAAAAAACGTTTTTCAAATTTGAATAACGATTTTGAAAAATTGAGAACAAATTTGGAAGCGTAAACAAACTTTTAAATCATGAATATTATTTAAATTTTGATATCAAAATTTTGAAAAGGAAAACAATTTTGAGAAACCCTGAATAAATTTGAAAGCGCGAACTAATTTTTTAATCACGAACATTTTTTGAATTTTGAGGACATATTTTAAAACCGAGATCAATTTTTAAAAAATGTGGACAAATTTGGAAGCGTGAACAATGTTTTGAATCTTGAGAACAAAATTTGGAAAAGGAGAACAAAATTTGAAAAACCCGGCAAAATTTGAAAGCACGGAGGAATATGTAAAGCCCGAACATTTTTGGAATTTTGAGATTTTTTTGAAGCTGAGTACATTTTTACAAAAGTGAACTAATTTTGAAGTGCGAGCCATTTTTTAAAGCACGAACATTTTTTAATCTTGAGCACAAAAATTTGAAAAGCAGAACAATTTTGAAAACCCCAAAAAATTGAAAGAGTGAACAAATTTTTGAAGCATGATCAATTTTTGCATTTCAACAACAAATTTTGAAACCGAGAACAATTTAAAAAAACATGAAGAAATTTGGAAGCGCCAACAATTTGATAAATACACAAACATTTCTTGAATCTTCAGAAGGAAATTTTGAAAAGGAGAACAATTTTGTAAACCCCAAAAAGATTTGAAAGACCGAAGTATTTTATAAAGAACAAACATTTTTTGAATTTTGAGAACAAATTTTGAAACCAAGAACTTTTTTTAAAAAAAACGTCAACGAATTTGGAAGCGTGGACAATTTTTTAAATACACAATGTTTTTTGGAAAACATAAACAATTTCTTAGTCTATAATTGTTTTTGAAAACAGGAGCATTTTACAAACGTAGACCATTTTTTTGTAAGAAAGAACATTTTTTTAATTTGTGAACAATTTTTGAAACGGGAACAATTTTTGAACTTATATTCACTTTATAAAACAGGAACTGTGAATACATTTTTCATAAAACAGGAACAATTTCTGAACAAAGTTTTCAATTGGTGAACAAATTTAGTGAAAATAGAAACATTTTTCGTAAAACAGGAACAGTTTTTATAAAAATGTAAAAAGAAGAACATTTCTTAAAAATTGCGAACAATTTATGAAAAAAGGAGCAGTTTTTAAAAAATTGTGCAGTTTTTCCAGTACGAGAATCTTTTTTCTAGCATAACCATTTTTCAAAATATAAACACATTTTTGGAAGCACGGACATTTAAATATCAACTGTGAATACGAGAACATTTTATGAAATTCGAAACAAAAATTATAAAATATCAAACAGGAAAATAGTAAAAGCAAAAGGAAAAAAAGAGAAGGAAAAATTAAAAAGGAAACAATAACATTTCCTGAAAAAAGAACATTTTTGAAAAAATTCCCGAACATTTTTGGATGCTAGGAATGTTTTTGAAAAACGACAAATATTTGATTTTAGAAAAAAATTATTAAATCAAGAACATTTTCTGAATTTCAAGAAAAGTTTTAAAACATAAACTTAGGTTAACAAATAGGGAAAAGTTTACGTTCAGCCGACCGATCGCACGCGAGCGATCCGCTGGCTCCTCTATACGACACGTGTTTCTTTCCTGTAACTTTACCTGTGTTGTAAAATTTTCCTCCACAACAATACAGACGTTGCAAAACATAAAAACGAAGAAAACGCCAAAACGTGCACAAAAAAAACTGCAACAAAGCGATTGTTTCAGAAACTCGAGCGTTGTTTCAGGAATTACCGGGTGCCCAGCCGAATCTCGCACGAAGAAAAAGAACTACAACAAAGCGATTGTTTCACAAACTCGAGCGTTATTTCAGGAATTATCGGGTGCCTAGCCGAAGCGCGCACGAAGAAAAAAAAATGCAACAAAGCGATTGTTTCAGAAACTCGAGCGTTGTTTCAGGAATTACCGGATGCCCAGCCGAAGCGCGTGAAGAAAAAAAACTACAACAAAGCGATTGTTTCAGAAACTCGAGCATCGTTTCAGGAATTAGACCAAAGCCCCGCGTGCGGATCAGATGGATGAGATCGGCTGGATGCACTAAATCAAACGTCTGTGAAGGTGACGGATCATTGAAAATACTCCGCCGGTGGACGCGTAGCGTTGCCCTAAAAAATAACCATAGAAAAAGGGAGAAAAAAGAATCGGAAGCAGAAAAACGAAAAGGAAAAAATTAACAGAAAAAAGGACAAAAAAATGAAGTAGAAACCTGCAGAAGGAGATGGGCCATTCTAGTTTGTCGCGCCCCCGTGCGTTTGCTCGACTATTTGTCGTGCCCCTGTGGGTTTTCAAAATTTCAAAAAATGTTCTCATTGATAAAATTTGTACAGAATTTTAAAAATTGTTCGTGTTTCGGAAAAGTTCAGAAATTTTAGGAACAATTCCTGTTTTCAAATTTATCCACAATTTCATAAAAGTTCGTGTTTCAAAAATTTGTTCATGTTTTAAAAATGGTTGAGAACAAACAAAACTAAAATCTGTTAATGAACTTATTTTTTTGGAAATTTCAAAAAAGTACATTTTCACAAAATCTTCAAGAATTTTTAAAAAAGTTCATAGTTTAATAAAAAATGGGAAAGTTTTTCCTAAATTGTCCCCATATTTTTGAAAACTATTCAGGTTTTCAATAAATTTCAAATATTGTTCATATTTTCATTTTTCAGGAGTATTAAAATGTGAGCAAATATGTGATAGAGGGAACACTTTTGAAAAATCCAATCTGCGAACAAGTTTTGAAAATGGGAACATTTTTGTTAATGCCAAAACATTTTTAAATATTTTATGGAAATTTTCAACAAAATCATTCGCATTATTTAAGAAAATTACCATTTTTTGAATAGCCAGAACAATTTTCAATTTATAAACAATTTTAGGAAATTTGGAACATTGTTTTGAATTAAGAACATTGTCCAAATTTCAAAACAATTTTCGAAAGTGAACTTAGTTTAAAAGTTGAATTTTTGTTGATATTTAAAACATTTGTGTAAATTGCAAACAATTTCTGGAAAAGTTGAACTCAATTTTGAACATTGAAGATATTTTGAAAATCTGAACAAATTTTAATGTTCGGAACATTTTATAAAAATTTGAATAAAATTTGTGAATTTTTTATCAAATTTGAGTATGCTTACAATTTTTCATTTTTTGAGTTACTTCGAAGAAATAAAAATATTTTCAAAATTTATGGAAATATGTGAAATTCTTTTGAATTGGTGAATTCATGTTGAAAACATGGCTTTATTATTTTATGACCATATTTGGAAAATGAATCCAGAACATTATTCAAATATGTGAGCAAAATTTGAAAGGCGAATATTTGTTGAGATCCCCTGAACATTTTGTTAAGTTAAGATTTTTTTTTCAAAATATTAACATTTTTTGAATTTGCGAACAAAATTTAAAGGGGGTACATCTTTTTAAATTCTCAAACATTTTCCGAATTTATGAATAAAATTAAAATTGCAAATATTTTCTAAATATGATATTCTACATTTTTCGATTTTTGAAGCATTTCTTGTAAATTCAAGAAAATATATTAGAATTCAAATTTCTTTGGTATTTGTGAACATAATTTCAAAGCATGAACATTTTTGAAAAAACAAACAAAGTTTTCATAATGCCAATTTTTTAAAATTTCTCAAGACTTGTTGAAAAAGAAAAGAAAAAATGAAATAAAAATAGAAGGAAAAGAAAAAACGAGACAAAAAAGGAAAGAAAATGAAAAAATGATAGAAAAGAGGAAAGAAAAAGGAAACAAAAAATACACAAAAACCGACTCGCTGTAACTGGACCGACCCATCTGTCATTGTTAGCATCCTTGCCTTGTGCGAGTCCCCGACAATTCATCACAATGATTTGGAGAATAGCGTTTTTCTAAAATATCAGGTAATTTAGTTTTTACATCATTGACCAAGGAAAAAGGCCTAAGGTCCATGTGAGTTGGAAGCCTTCGTTCAATTCATTTTTGTGCGCCCAGCTTTAAGGGCATCGCCGCGAAAAGTTACCTAGAAAAAATGACTCAGTACTCACACCATGTATATGCACGTCTCGGTCCCATGCGTTAAATAGCCAGGGGCGGCCGCCTCGCTTGCCCTTCCCCAGGGCGGGGCCTGATGCCATCTAGGGGCGGAGCTAAACCTAGGCATATCCCGGGCCGGGTCGGGCTTCGGCCCGGACCTGCACAACCAACAGTGCGACACTGCACACGGTCGTTGTGCCGACATGCCACTCCCACCTCCGTCTAAGAGCCTCTCCAGCCGCGCCCCCCACACGCCCTCCCCAGGCCATTTTTTTCCGTCGGCGAGCCAAAAAGGGCCTAGTCGCGCCCCCAGGAGCACGTTTTTCGTCGGTTAGGGCCGAATTTGGCCCCGGCGGTCCCAGCCCGAACCCAGCGCGTTGGGGTCGCCCGGGGACGCCGACGGAAACTTTTTTGGCGCGAAAAAACCCTTGGCCCGCCGAGTCAGCGACTCGTGCGCGGGGTCGTCGTCCTCATTGCCTCGTTTCCCGTGGGAATCAATGCGAAGGCTACGCCGCTGATCAACCTTCCAATGATTCACGGGCGGCGCAGTGAAGGCGCGGCGACGCGCGTCCCGGCGACGCACGTCCCGGCGGTTCCTGGCACGCGTTCACACGCCGCAGCTCGGCGTGCCCGCTTGCCCGCGGCAATATAAGGTGCCCTCTCCCCACCAGTGGCCACACAGACCTCTCCACCGACGCCCTCTCCTCTCCTTCTTCGTCACCAGCGCCTCTTCTCCCTTTTACTCCCGAGTCAAATGACCGAAAGCTACCCCGGCGATGGAGCGGCAGCCAATGGCTTCAGCCGCCGACACCTCCGCAAGGACGAGGCTCGCCTTCTCTACGAGGCGGACTACCGGGCGCCACCGGACATGCGGGTGTTGGGCTCGTGGGGGCTGAGCGCCGACGGTGTCCTGGTGCCACCACCGCCCAGTGGAGCAGACCGCGGGCGGAGATCACGCGCATCCGGTCGTGGCTGCCGGAGAGCTCGCGCAACCTGCCGCGTTACGCCCCCGACAGCAACACGTTGTGGACGGCGCACTTCGAACGTCGGCACGCAGACCAACTCGCTGCCACCCACGGGGTCGAATCACACAGCCGCCACAACTCCGAGGGGTGCCGCTAGTGGTGGGTCGTCCCCGGCCGCACATTGGAGGTCGTCCTCAAGCACATCGAGGGCAGCAACTTGCCGAGGTACGAGTACCCACCGCCACGCGCCTTCTCCAGCCGCCGCGACAGCTCATGGATGGCGAGGAGGATGGAGACGGCATCATCCTCCTCGTCCGGCTCCCGCTCCCTCTCCTCTGGGTCCCTGGTGCTCCTCCCCGTCAAGCCGGAGCCGCATTAGATGTCGCAAGGGCGATGCAGGCGCAGCGCCGACATCGTCATCAACGAGCCCGACACCTCCTCTCGCCTCGCCAGGACGAAGATGGAGTCGGGGCTCCTCCCCGTCAAGCAGGAGCACTTGGCCATGGCTGCCGC
Source organism: Hordeum vulgare subsp. vulgare (assembly GCF_904849725.1). Lineage (NCBI taxonomy): Eukaryota > Viridiplantae > Streptophyta > Magnoliopsida > Poales > Poaceae > Hordeum > Hordeum vulgare. The sequence continues at coordinate 660,283,859 of NC_058519.1, read as the reverse complement.
CCACGAGACCACCCTCAAATGGGCGCCGAACGTCTACATCCGAGAGGAGATGGAGTGCCAACGCCCCGCCCTCGAGGAGAACGCCGCCCGGCATCGAGGCCGCAAGGAGGTCGGCGTGTTCGTCCTCGACGACAGCGACGAGGAGGCGCGAGGGCCTTCCAACCCATTCGCCATGGCAACCCAAGTCAGGGGTGCAGCAAGGACATCGGCGGAGCGCACGACGACGGCGGTGACTACACCAATTTCTACAAGCTCCTCGGCATGTAGATGGCGACGGCGTCGGTCGGCGGCAACGTAGTTTAGTTATGTTTAATTATGTTTTCTATTTCAATTTTATACAAATTTCAATGAAAACTATGAATTTCCTTCGAATTTGTGTTGATTTTGATCGAATTTGGAGAGGGATTAGGTTATATGGGTGGAAGAGAGGTTGGCGGAGCGAGGCGCACGGTCGACGGCGGTGGGGCGCCGTGATCGCGCGCGAGAGAGAGAGAGACTCGAGGCGGCTAGGGTTAGGGCGCCGGCTCCTGGGGGAGCCAAGCAAATACGATTGCTTTTGCTTAACCAAAACGGAGTCCTTACATGAGTATACATAATCTCCCTAGCGCTAACAAATACGATAAACTGGGCTAAGCCCCTAATAATAATAAGATAAGTTGGGCTAGGCCCTTAAGTGGCTGCGCCCTTAGGCTCCCTCCGGTTATAATGAATACCGGTCATAACATCTCTCCACGCCTGCGCAAACAGCTCGTCCTTGAGCTGGAAGTTGGGGAAGTGCTTGCAAAACTCATCGAGGGGCTCCCAAATAGGGTCCTCCTCGACAAGGCTATGACACTGGATCAAGAGGCGCCACATGTCGCGACTCTGTTGGGCCTTCAACACCGGTGCTGGACCAGGAAGGAGGCGACCCTCGAAGGTCGGTGGAAGATCCGGTGGCTCACAGTGGAAGGGCTTCAACAAACCCACATGGAAGTCGTCGTGGATGCGAGCGCCTGGCGGCAGTTGCAGGCGATAGGCGACGGTGCCGATGCGTTCCAACACCGGGAATGGACCAGCATAGCGAGGACCTAGCTTTCGCTTGGCGTGAGGGTCGAGTGACTGCATAGAGCGGTGGAGAATCCACAACCACACCCAGTCTCCCACTACAAACTCCGCCTCCCGGTGGTGGGCGTCATAGTATTTCTTGGACAGTTGTTGGGCCTAGAGAAGACGCTGGCGCACCTCGGCAAGGATCTCATCCCGGCCACGAAGAAGGGCGCCCGCCGCCTCAGTCTGAGCCTTTCCAGGTTGGAACGACAGGATGGGAGGTGGAGGACGACTATAGACCACCTCAAAGGGGGTTGCACGCAGGGCAGAGTGGTAGGAGGTGTTGTAGTAGTACTCCCAACACAGCGTAAGTACATATCAATCACCTTGTTGACTACCTCGGATTGGCCGTCAGTCTGTGGATGAAATGCCGTGCTTGTTGGAAATATGCCCTAGAGGCAATAATAAATTGGTTATTATTATATTTCCTTGTTCATGATAATCGTTTATTATCCATGCTAGAATTGTATTGATTGGAAACTCAAATACATGTGTGGATACATAGACAACACACTGTCCCTAGTAAGCCTCTAGTTGACTAGCTCGTTGATCAAAGATGGTCAAGGTTTCCTGGCCATAGAGAAGTGTTGTCACTTGATAACGGGATCATATCATTAGGTGAATGATGTGATGGACAAGACCCAAACTATAAACGTAGCATATGATCGTGTTAGTTTGTTGCTACTGTTTTATGCATGTCAATGTATCTCTTCCTATGACCATGAGATCATGGAACTCCCAGACACCAGAGGAATACCTTGTGTGTATCAAATGTCGCAACCTTACTAGGTGACTGTAAAAGTGCTCTACAGGTATCTCCGAAGGTGTCTGTTGGGTTGGCATGGATAAAGACTCGGATTTGTCACTCCGTGTGACGGAGAGGTATCTCAGGGCCCACTCGGTAATACAACATCACAAACAGGCCTTGCAAGCAATGTGACTAAAGAATTAGTCACAGGATCTTGTATTACGGAACGAGTAAAGAGACTTGCCCGTAACGAGATTGAAATAAGTATGGAGATACCGACGATCGAATCTTGGGCAAGTAACATGCCAAAGGACAAAGGGAATGATATACTGGATTGTGTGAATCCTTGACATAGAGGTTCAACCGATAAGATCTTCGTAGAATATGTAGGATCCAATATGGACGTCCAGGTCCCGCTATTGGATATTGACTGGAGAGTGTCTCGATCATGTCTACATAGTTCTCGAACCCGCAGGGTCTGCACACTTAAGGTTCAATGACGTTTTTGGTATAGTTGAATTATTGATGTTGGTAACCGAATGTTGTTCAGAGTACCGGATGAGATCCATGACATCACGAGGAGTTCCGGAATGGTCTAGAAATGAAGATTGATATATAGGAAGTTGGTATTTGGATTCCGGAAAGGTTTCGGGCATTACCGACAGTGTGCCGAGAGTGACGAATGGGTTCTGGGGGTCCACCTAGTGGGCCCACCACTCCCTGAGAGGGCCACATGGACTTTGGGGTGGCGCAATAGCCCCTGGTGAGCTGACCAATCATCCAAAGAGGGCCCATGAGGAAAAAGGTGGACAAGTGGGAGAGGAGTCCTCCTCCAAGTGGAATTGGAGGAGGACTCTTCCCTCCTTTCTTTGGCCGAGCCAAGGGAGGTTTCCCTTGGTAGGCAAGCGTCCTCCCTCCTTCCTCCTATATATACTGGAGTTTTTGAGGGTTTTTGCACAGAATTTTCAGCCACGTGGTACCCCTCTCCTTTAGATCGTAGTTCTTCCTCTAGATCGGTTTTCAACAGCACTTAGGCGAAGCCCTGCTGGAATATATCCACCATCATCACTGGCACGCCGTCACGCTGCCGGAGAATTCATCTACCTCTCCGCCCCTCTTGCTGGATCAAGAAGGCGATGATACGTCTCCAATGTATCTATAATTTTTGATGGTTTCATGCTATTATCTTGTCAAACTTTGGATGTTTTGCATGCCTTTTATATATTTTTTTGGGACTAACTTATTGACTCAGTGCCAAGTGCCAGTTCCTATTTTTTCCATGTTTTGACCCCTTTCAGAGGAGATTTTGAAACGGAGTCCAAACGGAAGAAAATCCCTGAAAAGATTTTTTCCGTAACAGAAGAAGATATGGAAGCTTGAGAGCCAAGGCAGGGGAGCCTCAGGGGCCCCACAAGCCCCCACCCTGCGGCCAGGGGGGTAGGCCGCGGCCCACAGGCTTGTGGGCCCCCTAGGCGCCCTCTGACCTAGGGGTTGCGCCTATATATTCCCTAAAAATCCCAAAAAAATCAGGAGATCATCGAAATCACTTTTCCGCCGCCGCAAGCTTGTCTCCTCAAGATCCCATCTGGGACACGTTCTGGTGCCCTGCCGAAAGGGGGATTCGGATACGGAGGGCTTCTTCATCAACACCATGACCTCTCCAATGATGCGTGAGTAGTTCACCATAGACATACGGGTCCATAGTTAGTATTTAGATGGCTTCTTCTCTCTCTTGGATCTTCAATACAAAGTTCTACATGATCTTCATGGAGATCTATCCGATGTAATCTTCTTTTGCGGTGTGTTTGTCGAGATACGATGAATCGTGGATTTATGATCAGATTATCTATGAATCTTATTTGAGTTTCTTCTGATCTCTCTTATGCATGATTTCATATCCTTGTAATTCTCTTCGAGTTGTGGGTTTTGTCTGGCCAACTAGATCTATGATTCTTGCAATGGGAGAAGTGCTTGGTTTTGGGTTCATACCGTGCGGTGACCTCACCCAGTGACAGAAGGGGTAGCGAGGCACGCATCATGTTGTTGCCATCAAGGGTAAAAAGATGGGGTTTTCATCATTGGTTTGAGATTATCCCTCTACATCATGTCATCTTGTTTAAGGCGTTACTCTGTTCGTCATGAACTCAATACACTAGATCCATGCTGGATAGCGGTCGATGTGTGGAGTACTAGTAGTAGATGTAGAAAGTATCGGTCTACTTGTCTCGGACGTGATGCCTATATGTATGATCATTGCCTTAGATATCGTCATGACTTTGCGCGGTTCTATCAATTGCTGGACAGTAATTTGTTCACCCACCGTGATATTTGCTATTTTGAGAGAAGCCTCTAGTGAACACTATGGCCCCCAGGGTCTACTCCACACTATATTTTCAGCCTTACACTTTCTACTTCGTTGCACTTTTCGCCTTCAGATCTCACTTTGCAAACAATCTTGAAGGGATTGACAACCCCTTTGAAGTGTTGGGTGCAAGCTTGTTTGTGTTTGCATAGGTACTCTGGACTTGATGAGACCCTCCTTCCGGATCGATACCTTGGTTCTCAAACTGAGGGAAATACTTACTGCTCCTGTGCTGCATCACCCTTCCCTCTTCAAGGGAAAAACCAACGCAAGACCAGTCTCCGTCAACGTGTCAATTTCTGGCACTATTGTTTGAGAAGTAGCAGGCGGGTATCATCATTGAGTTGTACGTGTGATGAACGTGGAGGTGCCGTCCGTTCGGCACTAGATCGGGATGGATCGTGATGGGATCGCGGGACGGATCGTGATGAGATCGCGTGACGGGCTGCGATTTGGATCGCGAAGATGTTCCACTACATCAACCGCGTTATATACGCTTCCGCTTAGCGATCTACAAGGGTATTTAGATTCACTCTCCCCTCTCGTAGATGATCATCACCATGGATAGGTATTGCATGCGCATAGGAATTTTTTTGTTTCCCATGCAACGTTCCCCAACTGTGGCATCATGAGCTAGCTTCATGCGTAGATGATATCTCGAGTAGAACACAAAAGAGTTTATGGGCGTTTATGTTCAATTTGCTGCCCTCCTTAGTCTTTTCTCAATTCGACGGTATTATTTGATTGAAGCGGCCCAGACCAACTTTACCCGTACGCTTACGAGAGACCGGTTTCATCAACTGACATGCAACTTGTTGCATAAATATGACTGGCGGGTGTCTGTTTCTTCAACTTTAGTTGAATCGAATTTGACCAAGGCGGTCCTTGGAGAAGGTTAAATAGCAACTTGCATATCACCGTTGTGGTTTTGCGTAAGTAAGATGCGATCATACTACATACCCATAGCAGCCACGTAAAACATACAACAACCAATTAGCGGACGTCTAACTTGTTTTTGTAGGGTAGGCATGTGATGTGATATGGCCAAAGACATGATATGATATATTGGATGTATGAGATGATCATGTTGTAAAAGTTAAATATCGACTTGCACGCCGATGCTATGGCAACCGGCAGGAGCCATAGGGTTGTCTTTAAATTTATTTTGCGCTTGCAAATGCTCTTGCTATATCACTAGGCGGTAGCTTTAGTAGTAACAACATAGATAGCACGACAACCTTGATGGCGGCACGATGATGGAGATCATGATGATGGATATCATGGTGCGGCGCTGGTGACGATGCAGATCATGCCGGTGCTTTGGTGATGGAGATCAAGAAGCACAAGTTCATGGACATATCATGTCACTTATGATTTGCATGTGATGTTAATCCTTTTATGCACCTTATTTCGCTTAGGACGACGGTAGCATTATAAGGTGATCCCTCAATAAAATTTCAAGATAAAATTATGTTCTCCGTGACTGTGCACCATTGCAACAGTTCGTCGTTTCAAGACACCACGTGATGATCAGTTGTGATAGACTAAACGTTCACATACAACGGGTGCAAAACAGTTGCACACGCGGAACACTCTGGTTAAACTTGACGAGCCTAACATGTACAGACATGGCCTCAGAACACAAGAGACCGAAAGGTCGAGCATGAATCATATAGTTGATATGATCAACATGGAGATGTTCACCATTGAAACTAAACTCAACTCACGTGATGATCGGACTTGAGTTAGTGAATTTGGATCATCCGACACTCGAATGACTAGAGGGATGTTAATTTGAGTGGGAGTTCTTAAGTAATATGATTAATTGAACTCATTATCATGAACATAGTCATAAGGTATTTTCCAAATTATGTTGTAGCTTGCACTGTAGCTCCACTTTTTTTGATATGTTCCTAGAGAAAAATTAGTTGAAAGATGATAGTAGCAATTATACGGACTGTGCCCGTAAACTGAGGATTGTCATGATTGCTACACAGAAGGCTTATGTCCTGAACGCATCGCTCGGTGTGCTGAACCCCGAATGTCTTCTCTGGATGTTGCTAACATCTGACATACACGTTTTTGATGACTACGTGATAGTTCAGTACGTAATACTTAACAACTTAGAATTGAGGCATCGAAGACGTTTTGAACGTCATAAAACATATGAGATGTTCCAAGAGCTGAAATTGGGATTTCAGGCTCATGCCCACGTCAAGAGGTATGAGACCTCCGACAAGATTCTTTATCTACGAAGTAAGGCAGAAAAGCTCAATCGTTGAGCATGTGCTCAGATTGTCTGAGTGCTACAATCACTTGAATCGAGTGGGATTTGATCTTCCAGATGAGATAGTGATGGTTCTCCAAAGGCACTGCCACCAAGCTACTAGAGCTTCATGATGAACTGTAACATATCAAGGATAGATATGATGATCCTTGAGCTATTCGTGATGTTTGACACCGTGAAAGTAGAGATCAAGTAGGAGCATCAATTGTTGATGGTTAGTAAAACCACTAGTTCCAAGAAGGGCAAGGGCAAGAAGGGATACTTCATGAAACGGCAAATCAGTTGCTGCTCTAGTGAAGAAACCCAAGGTTGAAACCAAACCCGAGACTAAGTGCTTCTGTTATAAGGGAACGGTCACTGAAGTGGAACTACCCTAGATACTTGGTAGATGAGAAGGTTGGCAAAGTCGAGAAAAGTGTATTGGATATACGTGATATTGATGTGTACCTTACTAGTACTCATAGTAGCACCAGGGTATAAGATACCGGTTCAATTGCTAAGTGTTAGTAACTCCAAATTATAGCTACGGATTAAACGGATACTAGCAAGGGTGAGATGACGATGTGTTTTGGAAGTAATTCCAAGGTTAATGTGATCAACATCGCACGCTCCCTCTACCATCGGGATTAGTGTTAAACCTAAATATTTGTTATCTAGTGTTTGCGTTGAGCATAGACATGATTAGATTGTGTTGATCGCAATAGAGTTGTTCATTTAAAGAGAATAATGGTTACTCTGTTTATTTGAAAAATACCTTTAATGGTCTTGCACCTAAAATGAATGGTTTATTGAATCTCGATCGTAGTGATACACATGTTCATAATATTGATGCCAAAAGATACAAAGTAGTAATGATAGTACCACTTACTTGTGGCAGTGTCGCTTGAGTCATATTGGTATAGAACACATGAAGAAGCTCCATGCTGATGGATCTTTGGACTCACTCGTTTTTGAAACATTTGAGACATGCGAACCATGCCTATTGGTATAAAGCATGAAGAAAATCCACACAGATGGATCGTTTGGACTCACTTGATTTTGAATTACTTGAGACATGCAAATCATACCACATGGGCACGATAACTGAAGGCCTCGTTTTCCAGTGAGATGGAACAAGAAAGTAACTTGTTGGAAGTAATACATTTTGATGTGTACAGTCCAATGAGTGCTGAGGCATGCAGTGGATATCGTTACGTTCTTACTTCACTCGCGATTTGAGTAGATACGGGAGTATTTGCTTGATCAATCACAAGTCTGAAATATTGAAAAGTTCAAGCTATTTCACAATGAAGATCGTCGTGACAAGAGGATAAAATGTCTACGATATGATCATAGAGATGAATATCTGAGTTGCGAGTTTGGTACACAGTTAAGACAATGTGGAAATTGTTTCACAACTAATGCCACCTGGAACACCATGGTGGGCTTGTGTGTCCGAACATCATAGCCGCGCCCTATTAGATATGGTGCATACTATGATGTCTCTTATCGAATTATCACTATCATTTTTGGGTTAGGCATTAGAGGCAACCGCATCCACTTTAAATAGGACACCACGTAATTCCGTTGAGATGACACCGTATGAACTATGGTTTGGAGAAACCTAAGCTGTCGTTTCTTAAAAGTTTGGGGCTGCGACGCTTGTGTGAAAAATTTTCAGCCTGATAAGATCGAACCCAAAGCGGATAAATGCATCTTCATAGGACACCCAAAATAGTTGGGTATACCTCCTATCTCAGATCCGGAAGCAAAGTGTTTGTTTCTAGAAACTGGTCCTTTCTCAAGGAAAAGTTTCTCTCGAAAGAATTGAGTTGGAGGGTGGTGGAACTTGATGAGGTTATTGAACCATCACTTCAACCAGTGTGTAGCAGGGCACAGGAAGTTGTTCCTGTGGTGCCTACGCCAGTTGAAGTGGAAACTGATGATAGTGATCATTAGGCTTCGGATCAAGTTACTACAAATTTCGTAGGTCGACAAGGTCACGTACTGCTACAGAGTGATACGGTAACCCTATCTTGGAGGTCATGTTGTTGAACAACAATGAACCTATGAGCTATGGAGAAGCGATGGTGGGCCCGTATTCTGACAAATGGGTGGAGGCCATGAAATCCGAGAGAGGATCCATGTATGAAAGCAAAGTGTAGACTTTGGAAGAACTACTTGATGGTCGTAAGACTATTAAGTACAGATGGATCTTTAAAAGGAAGACACACGATGATGGTGAAAAGTCACCATTAAGAAAAGCTCGACTTGTCGGAAAGATGTTTCCAACAAGTTCAAAGAGTTGACTATGATGATACTTTCTCACTCGTAGCGATGCTAAGATTCTGTTGAAATTATGTTAGCAGTTGCTGCATTATTTATGAAATCTTGCAGATAGGATGTCAAAACATTGTTTCCTCGACGGTTTCCTTGAGGAAAGGTTGTATGTGATACAACGAGAATGTTTTGTCAATCCTAAGGACGCTAACAAGTATGCAGGCTCCAGCGATCCTTCTATGGACTGGAGCAAGCATCTCGGAGTTGGAATATACGCTTTGATGAGATGATCAAAGTTTTTCGGTTTATACAAGGTTTGCGAGAAACTTGTATTTCCAAAGAAGTGAGTGGGAGCACTATAGAAATTTTGATGAGGATATGTGGTTGACATTTTGTTGATCAGAAATAATGTAGAATTTCTGGAAAGCATGAAGGGTTGTTTGAAAGGAGTTTTTTAAAGGAAAACTTGGATTAAGCTACTTGAACATTGAGCATCAATATCTATGGAGATAGATCAAAGCGCTTGATAGAACTTTCAACGAAATGCATGCCTTGATAAGTTTTTGAAGGAGTTCAAAATAGATCGGCAAAGAAGGAGTCCTTGGATGTGTTTTAAGGTGTGAATTTGAGTAAGACTCAAAGATTGACCATAACAGAATAAAGATAAAGGACGAAGGTCGTCCCCTATGCCTTAGCCATAGGCTCTAAAGTATGCCATGATGTGTACCACACCTGATGAGTGCCTTGCCATGAGTTTGTCAAGGGGTACAAGAGTGATTCAGGAATGGATCACTGGACAACGGTCAAAGTTATCCCTAGTAACTAGTGCACTAAGGAATTTTTCTCGATTATGGAGGTGATAAAAGAGTTCGTCGTAAAGGGTTACGTCGATGAAAGCTTTGACACTAATCCGGATGACTATGAGTAGTAAAACGGATTCGTATAGTGGAGCAATCATTTGGAATAGTTCCAAATCGCGTGAGGTAGCAACATCTACATGATGACATGGAGATTTGTAAAGCATACACGGATCTAAAGGATTCAGACCCGTTGACTAAAAACCTCTCTCACAAGCAAGACATGATCAAACCCTAGAACCGTATGGGTGTTAGATTCATTACAATCACATAGTGATGCGAACTACATTATTGACTCTAGTGCAAGTGGGAGACTGTTGGAAATATGCCCTAGAGGCAATAATAAATTGGTTATTTTTATATTTCCTCGTTCATGATAATCATTTATTATCCATGCTAGAATTTTATTGATTGGAAATTCAAATACATGTGTGGATACATAGACAACACACTGTCCCTAGTAAGCCTCTAGTTGACTAGCTCGTTGATCAAAGATGGTCAAGGTTTCCTGGCCATAGACAAGTGTTGTCACTTGATAACGGGATCATATCATTAGGAGAATAATGTGATGGACAAGACCCAAACTATAAACGTAGCATATGATTGTGTCAGTTTGTTGCTACTATTTTCTACATGTCAATGTATCTGTTCCTATGACCATGAGATCATGCAACTCCCGGACACCGGAGGAATACCTTGTGTGTATCAAACGTCGCAATGTTATTGGGTGACTATAAAGGTGCTCTACAAGTATCTCCGAAGGTATCTGTTGGGTTGACATGGATCAAGACTGGGATTTGTCACTCCGTGTGACGGAGAGGTATCTTGGGGCCCACTCGGTAATAAAACGTTACAAACAAGCCTTGCAAACAATGTGACTAAAGAGTTAGTCACGGGATCTTGTATTATGGAACGGGTAAAGAGACTTGTCGGTAACGAGATTGAAATAGGTATGGAGATACTAACGATCAAATCTTGGGCAAGTAACATACCGAAGGACAAAGGGAATGATATACGGGATTGTGTGAATCATTGACATAGAGGTTCAACCAATAAGATCTTCATAGAATATGTAGGATCCAATATGGACGTACAAGTCCCGCTATTGGGTATTGACCGGAGGGTGTCTCGGTCATGTCTACATAGTTCTCGAACCCGAGGGTCTGCACACTTAAGGTTCGGTGATGTTTTCGGTATAGTTGAATTATTGATGTTGGTAACTGAATGTTGTTCGGAGTCCCGGATGAGATCCAGGACGTCATGAGGAGTTCCAGAATGGTCCGGAAACGAAGATTGATATATAGGAAGTTGGTATTTGGATTCCGGAAAGGTTTCGGGCATTACCAACACTGTGCCGGGAGTGACGAATGGGTTCCGGGGGTCCACCTAGTGGGCCCATGATACATCTCAAACGTATCTATAATTTTTGATGGTTTCACGCTGTTATCTTGTCTTCTTTGGATGTTTTATGTACCTTTTATATCTTTTTGGGACTAACTTATTAATTCAGTGCCAAGTGCCAGTTCCTGTTCTTTTCTGTGTTGACTCTTTTCAGATCTGATTTTGGAACGGAGTCCAAACGGAATAAAAACCCCGAAATGATTTTTTCCTGAACGGAAGAAGATCATGGGGCCTCTGGGCCAAGCCAGGTGGGCTCGAGGGAGCCCAAAAGCTCCCACTCCGCCACCAATGGGGAGGCGGCGGGGTCATGGCTTGTGGCCTCCCTGGCCGCCCCCTGACCTAGATCCTTGGCCTATATATTCCCAAATATTCAGCAAAAAATCAGGGGAGCCTCGAAAATACTTTTCCGTCGCCGCAAGCTTCCGTTTCCGCGAGATCTCATCTTGAGACCCTTCTCGGCGCCCTGCCGGAGGGGACTTTGGAGTTGGAGGGCTTCTTCATCATCATCATCGCCCCTCCAATGACTCGTGAGTAGTTCACTTTAGACCTACGGGTCCGTAGTTAGTAGCTAGATGGCTTCTTCTCTCTCTTGGATCTTCAATACAAAGTTCTCCATGATCTTCATGGAGATCTATCCGATGTAATCTTCTTTGGCGCTGTGTTTGTCGAGATCCGATGAATTGTGGATTTGTGATAAGATTATCTATGATATATATTTGAGTCTTTGCTGATTTCTTATATGCATGATTTGATATCCTTGTAAGTCTCTTTGAGTCTTGGGTTTTGTTTGGCCAACTAGATCTATGGTTCTTGCAATGGGAGAAGTGCTTGGTTTTGGGTTCTACCATGTGGTGACCTTTCCCAGTGACAGTAGGGGCAGCAAGGCATACATCAAGTAGTTGCCATCAAGGGTAAAAAGATGGGGTTTTTATCATTGGTTTGAGATTATCCCTCTACATCATGTCATCTTGCTTAAGGCGTTACTCTGTTCTTATGGACTTAATACACTAGATGCATGCTGGATAGAGGTCGACGTGTGGAGTAATAGTAGTAGATGCAGAAAGTATCGGTCTACTTGTTTTGGACGTGATGCCTATAGATATAATCATTGCATAGATATCGTCACGACTTTGCGCGGTTCTATCAATTGCTCGACAGTAATTTGTTCACCCACCGTCTACTTGCTTTCATGAGAGAAGCCACTAGTAAACACTACGGCCCCCGGGTCTATTCACATCCATCGTTTACACCCCCGCTTTTACTTTGCTTTGTTACTTTGTTGCTTTCAGTTCTCACTTGGCAAACAATCTATAAGGGATTGAAAACCCCTTCATAGCGTTGGGAGCAAGCTTCTGTGTTTGTGCAGGATCTTGAGATACTCCTCCACTGGATTGATACCTTGGTTCTCAAACTGAGGGAAATACATACCACCGCTGTGCTACATCACCCTTTCCGCTTCGATGGAACACCAACGCAAGGCTCCATAGCTGTAGCAGAAGGATTCCTGGTGCCATCAACACGACTATTCCTATCGTCGTTGCCGGCAAAGCACAACTGACATCAGAAGAATTTCTGGCGCCGTTGCCGGGGAGGATCAAGTCAAGAATATTCTCCCGTCAACGTGCCTTTTTCTGGCGCCGTTGCCGGGGAGGAGAAATCAAGATCTATCCAAGTAGGTCTCACAAACTCTTCTCTTGCATTTACTTTTGTTGCCAGTTGCCTCTCATTTTCCTCTCCCCCACTCCACATTTGCCGTTTTCATTTGCCTTTCTCCTTTGCCGTTTTCATTTGCCTTTTGCCTTTTTCGTTCGCCCTTTTCTCTTGCTTGCTTTCTGTTCGCTTGTGTGCCATGTGCCTTCAATATGCTTGCATCTTCGTTTGCTAATCTCTTTAAGAGACCCACTTATGTGGAACGAATTGCTAGTGAGTTGAGGGCAATTGACTATTTCTATGGAGTTTTGCTTAAGATGCGTGAATCTAAAAATTGTGAGGAAGAAATTCATGAAGTGATTCACGAGGGCTCCTTGGATGAAAAGCATGATTGCAATGATTTCACTATAAATCCTATTAGTGACAATCATGCTAAAAATATGCAAAACCCTAAGCTTGGGGATGCTAGTCTTGCTATGACCACTACTTGTTGCAAAGATCATGATTGGGGTGAGGATTTTTCTTTTGATCTTGAAAATTTGTTCAAGCCTCAAGATGAATATGATATTTGCAATATTATTGAAAGTGGGTTTGGAGAAGTCATGACTTTAGATGATAATCCCACTATTTTTGAAGAGCAACAACTTTGCATGCATGTGGATCATGAAAAGAATATCCTTTGGGATAGCTATATTGTTGAATTTGAATATGATCCCACATGTAATTTCTATGAGAGAGGAAAATATTGTGGTAGAAACTTTCATGTTACCAAATTACCTCTCGTTATGTTGAGATTGCTATTGTCTCTTTCTTCTTCCATGCATTTGGTAACTTTTGGTTGTCTTGCCAATTTGTTTTCCTATAAAATGCCTATGCATAGGAATTATGTTAGACTTAGATGTGATTTTCACATGCTTTAGGATGCTCTCGTTGTGCTTCAATTCTTGTCTTTTGTGAGAGCATCATTGAATGGCTAGCTAAGGGCGTTAAACAAAAGCTCTTGTTGGGAGGCAACCCAACGAATCTATCCTTTTTATTTCTGTTTTGTGTTTTTCACACAATCATAATTCTGTTATGATTGTGTTTTTTGTGTTTCCTTTTGCGTTTGTGCCAAGCAAAACCGTTATGATTAGTCTTGGGGATGATCGTTTGCTCATGCTGGAAAAGACAGAAACTTTCTGCTCACGAAAAGAATGTTCATTTTTTTCTGTAAGAGCTTTTGAGTTTATTCTTTTTGCTGCTGATTGCTACGCAAATTCTTCAGGCTGTCGTAATTTTTCAGAATGTTTGAAGTACCAGAGGTATACGAAATATACAGATTGCTACAGACTGGTCTGCTGTTAACAGATTCTGTTTTTGTTGTGTTGGTTGCTTATTTTGATGAAACTATGGATAGTATCGGGGGGTATTAGCCATGGAAGATTGAAAGTACAGTAACCCAACATCAGCACAAGTAGAATTTAAGTTTTCTACAGTACCTAAGGAAGTGGTGGTTTGCCTTCTTGTACTAATGTTATCACGAGTTTCTCTTTAAGTTTCGTGTTGTGAAGTTTTCAAGTTTTGGGTGAAGTTCTTATGGACAAAGAGATAAAGAGTGGCAAGAGCTGAAGCTTGGGGATGCCCAAGGCACCCCAAGAGATTCAAGGATGTCGTAAAAGCCTAAGCTTGGGGATGCCCCGGGAAGGCATCCCCTCTCTTGTCTTCAATCCATCGGTAACGTTACTTGGGGCTATATTTTTATTCACCACATGTTATGTGTTTTTGCTTGGAGCGTCTTGTATCGTAGGAGTCTTTTATTTTTGTTGTGTCACAATCATCCTTGCTGCACACCTAGAGAGAGAGAGACATGCACACACCGTGATTTTGTCGAGCTTCACTTATATCTTTTGGTAGACGATTCAGCTCACATGTGCTTCACTTATATCTTTTGAGCTAGATACTTTTGCTCTATGTGCTTCACTTATATCTTTTAGAGCGCAGCGGTGTGTGGCTTGGTAGTTGATCTCTGCTTTAAAAGTAGTCTCAAAAGGGGTAGTTATCCAAAGGGATACGAAAACTTCCACCTTCATGTGCATTGAATAGTTAGAGAAGTTTGATTCATCTCAATTAGTTTTGAGTTGTGGTTATGGTAATATTGAAGTTATGCTAGTAAGGTGTTGTGGATCTAGAAATACTTGTGTTGAAGTTAGTGATTCCCGTAGCATGCACGTATGGTGAACCGCTATGTGATGAAATCTGAGCATGATTAGTCTATTGATTGTCATCCTTTGCGTGGCGGTCGGGATCGCGCGATGGTTTATACCTACCAACCCTTCCCCTAGGAGTATGCGTTGAATGCTTTGTTTTGATGACTAATAAAACTTTTGCAACAAGTATATGAGTTCTTCATGACTAATGTTGAGTCCATGGCTTAGATGCACTTTCACCTTCCACCATCACTATCTTCTTAGTGCCGTGCAACTTTCGCCGGTGCATAAAACCCACCATTAGCCTCCCTCAAAACAGCCACCATACCTACCTACTATGGCTTTTTCAAAGTCATTCCTAGATATATTGCCATGCAACTACCACCATGACATGTGCCACCACGTCTACATTGCCATTGCATGATCATAAGATAGCTAGCATGATGTTTCCATTGATGTCTATGCCATGCTAGATCATTGCCACGGTACACTACCGAAGGCATTCCATATATAGTCATAGTTGCTCTAAGTTTTGAGTTGAAAGTGTGATGATCATCATTAATGGAGTATTGTCCCATGTGAGGAAATAAAAGAGGCCAAAGAAGCCCACCAAAATAAAAAAATAAATAAATAAAAAGAGGCCAAAGAGCCCACCAAAAAATGAGAGAAAAAGAGAGAAGGGACAATGCTACCACTTTTTCCACACTTGTGCATATTAAGCACCATGATCTTCATGATTGAGAGTCTCTCGTTTTGTCACCACCATATAGATAGTGGGAAATTTTCATTATATAACTTGGCTTGTATATTCCAATGATAGGCTTCCTCAAAATTGCCTTAGGTCTTCGTGAGCAAGCAAGTTGGATGCACACCCACTAGTTTTCTTTAAGAGCTTTCACATACTCATAACTCTAGTGCGTCATTTGTATGGCAATCCCTACTCATTCACATTGATATCTATTGATGAGCATCTCCACATCTCATTGATATGTCTAGTTAATGTGACTATCTTCTCCTTTTTTGTCTTGCAACCTCCACCACATTCACACCATATATAGTGCTATAACCATGGCTCACGCTCATGTATTGCGTGAGAGTTGAAAAGGTTTGAGAAAGTAAAGGTGTGAAACAATTACTTGGCCAATACCGGGGTTGTGCATGATTTAAATTCGTTGTGCAATGATGATAGAGCATAGCCAGACTATATGCTTTTGTAGGGATAACTTTCTTTTGGCCTTGTTACTTTGAAAGTTCATGATTACTTTGCTAGTTTGCTTGAATTATTATTGTTTCCACGTCAATAGCAAACTATTGTTTTGAATCTAATGGATCTGAACATTCACGTCACATAAGAGGAATTACAAAAGACATCTATGCTAGGTAGCATGAAAGCATCAAACATTAATTCTTTATCACTTCCCTACTCGAGGACGAGCAGGAGTTAAGCTTGGGGATGCTTGATACGTCTCAAACGCATCTATAATTTTTGATGGTTTCATGCTGTTATCTTGTCTTCTTTGGATGTTTTATGTACCTTTTATATCTTTTTTGGGACTAACTTATTAATTCAGTGCCAAGTGCCAGTTCCTGTTCTTTTCTGTGTTTTTGACTCTTTTCAGATCTGATTTTGGAACGGAGTCCAAACGGAATAAAAACCCCAAAATGATTTTTTCCCGAACGGAAGAAGATCAGGGGGCCTCCCGGCCAAGCCAGGTGGGCTCCACGGAGCCCACAAGCTCCCACTCCGCCACCAGGGGGGAGGCGGCGGGGTCAAGGCTTGTGGCCTCCCTGGACGCCCCCTGACCTAGATCCTTGGCCTATATATTCCCAAATATTCAGCAAAACATCACAGGAGCCTCGAAAATACTTTTTCGCCGCCGCAAGCTTCCGTTTCCGCGAGATCTCATCTGGAGACCCTTCTCGGCGCCCTGCCGGTGGGGACTTTGGAGTTGGAGGGCTTCTTCATCATTATCATCGCTCCTCCAATGACTCGTGAATAGTTCACTTCAGACCTACGGGTCCGTAGTTAGTAGCTAGATGGATTCTTCTCTCTCTTGGATCTTCAATACAAAGTTCTCCATGATCTTCATGGAGATCTATCCGATGTAATCTTCTTTGGCGTTGTTTTTGTCGAGATCCGATGAATTGTGGATTTGTGATCAGATTATCTATGATATATATTTGAGTCTTTGTTGATTTCTTATATGCATGATTTGATATCCTTGTAAGTCTCTCCGAGTCTTGGGTTTTGTTTGGCCAACTAGATCTATGATTCTTGCAATGGGAGAAGTGCTTGGTTTTGGGTTCTACCATGTCGTGACCTTTCCCAGTGACAGTAGGGGCAGCAAGGCACACATCAAGTAGTTGCCATCAAGGGTAAAAATATGGGGGTTTTATCATTGGTTTGAGATTATCCCTCTACATCATGTCATCTTGCTTAAGGCGTTACTCTGTTCTTATGGACTTAATACACTAGATGCATGCTGGATAGAGGTCGACGTGTGGAGTAATAGTAGTAGATGCAGAAAGTATCGGTCTACTTTTTTTGGACTTGATGCCTATAGATATAATCATTGCATAGATATCGTCACGACTTTGCGCGGTTCTATCAATTGCTCGACAGTAATATGTTCACCCACCGTCTACTGTCTTTCATTAGAGAAGCCACTAGTAAACACTACGACCCCCGGGTCTATTCACATCCATCGTTTACACCCCCACTTTTACTTTGCTTTGTTACTTTGTTGCTTTCAGTTCTCACTTGGCAAACAATCTATAAGGGATTGACAACCCCTTCATAGTGTTGGGAGCAAGCTTTTGTGTTTGTGCAGGATCTTGAGATACTCCTCCACTGGATTGATACCTTGGTTCTCAAACTGAGGGAAATACTTACCACCGTTGTGCTACATCACCCTTTCCGCTTCGAGGGAACACAAACGCAAGGCTCCATAGCCGTAGCAGAAGGATTCCTAGTGCCGTCGACACGACTATTCCTGTCGCCGTAGCCGGGGAAGCATAGCTGAGATCAGCCCACCACTCCCTAAGAGGGCCACATGGACTTTGGTATGGCACAATACCCCTGGTGGGCTGGCCAATCAACCTCCCTGAGAGGGCCACATGGACTTTGGTATGGCACAATACCCCTGGTGGGCTGGCCAATCAACCAAAGAAGGCCCATGAGGAAAAAGGTGGAAAATCCAAAAGAGGTGGACAAGTGGGAGAGGAGTCCTCCTCCAAGTGGAATTGGAGGAGGACTCTTCCCTCCTTGCTTCGGCCGAGCCAAGGGAGGCTTCCCTTGATGGGAAAGCCTCCTCCCTACTTCCTCCTATATATACTAGAGTTTTTGAGGGTTTTTGCACAGATTTTTCAGCCACGTGCAACCCTCTCCTCTAGATTGTAGTTCTTCCTCTAGATCGGTTTTCAACAACACTTAGGCGAAGCCCTGCTAGAATAGATCCACCACCATCACCATCACACCATCAAGCTGCCAGAGAATTCATCTACCTCTCTGCCCCTCTTGCTGGATCAAGAAGGCGGGGATCGTCATTGATCTGTACGTGTGCTGAACGCTTAGGTGTCGTCCGTTCGGCACTAGATCGGGATGGATGGTGATGGGGTCACGGGACGGGTTGCGATTTGGATCACGAAGATGTTCCACTGCATCAACCGCGTTATATATGCTTCCGCTTAGAGATCTACAAGGGTATGCAGATTCACTCTCCCCTCTCGTAGATGATCATCACCATGGATATGTATTGCGTGCGCGTAGGAAATTTTTTGTTCCCCATGCAACGTTCCCCAACAGTGTTGAGGCATAATTTGACGCGTGCCTTCCGAAAAAGATCACGCCAAACATGGCCGGTGAACACTGGGTCACGGTCGATGAGATCGAGGATGGAAACCCGTGGAGACAGATGATGCCATCAAAGAAGGCACGCGCGACGGAGGTGGCTATGTAGGGGTGGCCGAGGGGGGGGGGATGAAGTGCACATACTTAGAGAAACGGTCCACACCGTGAGGATGACGGACTTGCCGCCCACCGTGGGAAGTCCCTCAATGAAGTCAATGGAGATGTCGGCCCAGACCTGGGAAGGAACCTCAAGGGGTTGTAGCAGGCCCGCCGGCCGTAGAGTCTCCGGCTTGTTGCGCTGGCATGTAACGCAAGAGCGCATCCAGTCTCGTACCAATGCACGATCACGTGGGACGTAGAAATCGGCGCGTAGGCGGTGGAGAGTCTTTTACACACCCTCGTATCCGGCAGAGTGTGCCTGCAGTAGGGCCTAGTGACGGAGATCGTCATTATCCGGCATGAAAAGGCACCGATCATGGAGGAGTAGTCCATCGTCCAGGTGCCATGGTGCCGGCAAGTAGCCCTCGGAGAGGCGTTGCCGAAGGAATAGCGCATCCGCGACCGTTGTAGTGGGGCGGCGGATGTCGTCGAAGAACACGAGCACAAATCGCCGCAAGTAGGTGCGGAGAACATCGTTCATCAAGGCCTGAAATGTCGCCGGTGCATTGGAGAGGCCGAAAGGCATCACCAAGAACTCAAAGTGGTTGTGATGGGTCACTTGACTTTGATTCACCTGACACGTGTGAACCATGCCTCATGGACAAGATGACTAAAACTCCGTTCTCCGGAACAATGGAGCGTGCAAGTGACTTGTTGGAAATCATACATACCGATGTGTGTGGTCCGATGAGCGTGGAGGCACGCGGCGGATATCGTTATTTTCTCAACGTCACTGAAGATTTGAGTAGATATGGTTATGTCTACTTAATGAAGCACAAGTCTGAAACATTTGAAAAGTTCAAGCAATTTCAGAGTGAAGTTGAAAATCATCGTAACAAGAAGATCAAATTCCTACGGTCTGATCGTGGGGGTGAATATCTGAGTTTCGAGTTTGGTGCGCACTTAAAACAATGTGGAATTGTTTCACAGTTGACACCGCCTGGAACACCACAGCGTAATGGTGTGTCCGAACGTCGTAATCGTACTTTATTAGAGATGGTGCTATCTATGATGTCTCTTACCGATCTGCCATTATCGTTTTGGGGTTATGCATTAGAAACAACTGCATTCACTTTAAGTAAGGCACCATCAAAATCCGTTGAGACGACACCATACGAACTGTGGTATGGCAAAATACCAAAGTTGTCGTTTCTTAAAGTTTGGGGATGTGATGCTTATGTCAAAAAGCTTCAGCCTGAAAAGCTGGAACCCAAAGCGGAAAAGTGCATCTTCATAGGTAACCCAAAAGAGAGAGTTGGGTACACCTTCTATCTCAAATCCGAGGGCAAAGTGTTTGTTGCTAAGAACGGAGCTTTTCTCGAGAAGAAGTTTCTCTCAATAGAATTGAGTGGGAGGAAGATAGAACTTGATGAGGTTGTCGAACCTCTCATCCCTCTGGATGGTGGCGCAGGGCAAGGGGAAACCCCTGTCGTTGCGACGCCAGTTGAGGAGGAAGTTAATGATGATGATCATGAAACTCTGGATCAAGTTCCTATCGAACCTCGTAGGTCGACGAGACCACGTACTACTCCAGAGTGGTGCGGTAATCCCGTCTTATCAATCATGTTGTTAGACAACAATGAGCCTGCAAATTATGAAGAAGCAATGGTGGGCCCGAATTCCAACAAATGGCTGGAGGCCATGAAGTCCGAGATAGGATCCATGTATGAAAACAAAGTGTGGACTTTGGAAGTACTACCTGAGGGCCGCAAGGCTATTCAGAACAAATGGATCTTTAAGAAGAAGACTGACGCTGACGGTAATGTGACCGTTTATAAAGCTCGACTTGTGGCAAAGGGTTTTTCACAAGTTCAAGGAGTTGACTACGATGAGACATGCTCACCCGTAACGATGCTTAAGTCAGTCAGAATCATGTTAGCAATAGCTGCATTTTTCGATTATGAAATCTGGCAGATGGATGTCAAAACGGCGTTCCTTAACGGTTTCCTTAAGGAAGAGCTGTATATGATGCAACCCGAAGGTTTTGTCGATCCTAAAAATGCTAACAAAGTATGCAAGCCCCAGCGATCCATTTAGGACTGGTGCAAGCATCTTGGAGTTGGAATAAACGCTTTGATGAGGTGATCAAAGCATTTGGGTTTATACAAGTGGTTGGAGAATCTTGTATTTACAAGAAAGTGAGTGGGAGCTCTGTGGCGTTTCTAATATTATATGTGGATGACATATTGTTGATTGGAAACAACGTGGAGTTTTTGTAAAGCATAAAGGATTACTTGAATAGAAGTTTCTCTATGAAGGACCTAGGAGAAGCTGCTTACATTCTAGGCATTAAGATCTATAGGGATAGATCAAAACGCCTGATAGGACTTTCACAAAGCACATACCTTGATAAAGTTTTGAAAAGGTTCAAAATGGAACAGTCCAAGAAGGGGTTCTTGCCAGTTTTATAAGGTACGAGATTGAGTAAGACTCAGTGCCCAGCAACTGATAAAGATAGAGAGCATATGAGCACCGTCCCCTATGCTTCAGCCATAGGTTCTATCATGTATGCAATGCTGTGCACTAGACCGGACGTTAGCCTGGCCATAAGTATGTCAGGAAGGTTCCAGAGTAATCCAGGAGTGGATCACTGGACGGCGGTCAAGAATATCCTGAAGTACCTGAAAAGGACTAAGGAGATGTTTCTCGTGTATGGAGGTGACGAAGAGCTCGCCGTAAAAGGTTACGTTGATGCAAGCTTTGACACAGATCCGGACGACTCTAAGTCACAAACTGGATACGTATTTATTCTTAATGGGGGTGCGGTAAGCTGGTGCAGTTCCAAGCAAAGCGTCGTAGCTCATTCTACATGTGAAGCGGAGTACATGGCTGCCTCGGAGGCGGCTAAGGAGGGTGTCTGGATGAAGCAGTTCATGAAGGATCTTGGAGTGGTGCCAAGCACACTGAATCCAATAACCTTGTTCTGTGACAACACGGGTGCCATTGCCTTAGCAAAGGAACCACGGTTTCACAAGGAGACCAGACACATCAAACGACGCTTCAACCTCATCCGCGACTACGTCGAAGGGGAGGACGTAAATATATGCAAAGTGCACATGGATCTGAATGTAGCAGACCCGCTGACTAAACCTCTTCCACGGGCAAAGCATGATCAACACCAGAACTGTATGTGTGTTAGATTTATTACAATGTAATTCACATGGTGATGTGAGGGCTAGATTATTGACTCTAGTGCAAGTGGGAGACTGTTGGAATTATGCCCTAGAGGCAATGATAAATAAGTTATTATTATAATTCCTGTGTCAAGATAATCGTTTATTATCCATTCTATAATTGTATTGAATGAAGACTTAGATACATGCGTGGATACATAGACAAAACACCGTCCCTAGCAGGCCTCTAATTGGCTAGCCAGTTGATCAAGGATAGTCAAGGTCTTTTGGCTATGAGCAAGGTGTTGTTGCTTGATAACTGGATCACATCATTGGGAGAATCATGTGATGGACTAGACCCAAACTAATAGACGTAGCATGTTGATCGTGTCATTTTGTTGCTACTGTTTTCTGCGTGTTAAGTATTTATTCCTATGACCATGAGATCATATAACTCAATGACACCGGAGGAATGCTTTGTGTGTATCAAATGTCACAACGTAACTGGGTGGCTATAAAGATGCTCTACAGGTATCTCCGAAGGTGTCCGTTGAGTTAGTATGGATCAAGACTGGGATTTGTCACTCCGTGTGACGGAGAGGTATCTCGGGGCCCACTCAGTAATACAACATCACACACAAGCCTTGCAAGCAATGTGACTTAGTGTAAGTTGCGGGATCTTGTATTACGGAACGAGTAAAGAGACTTGCCGGTAAACGAGATTGAAATAGGTATGCGGATACTGACGATCGAATCTCGGGCAAGTAACATACCGAAGGACAAAGGGAATGACATACGGGATTATATGAATCCTTGGCACTGAGGTTCAAACGATAAGATCTTCGTAGAATATGTAGGATCCAATATGGGCATCCAGGTCCCGCTGTTGGATATTGACCGAGGAGTCCCTCGGGTCATGTCTACATAGTTCTCGAACCCGCAGGGTCTGCACACTTAAGGTTCGACGTTGTTTTATGCGTATTTGAGTTATATGGTTGGTTACCGAATGTTGTTCGGAGTCCCGGATGAGATCACGGACGTCACGAGGGTTTCCGGAATGGTCCGGAAACAAAGATTGATATATAGGATGACCTCATTTGATTACCGGAAGGTTTTCGGAGTTACCGGGAAAGACGAATGTGTTCCGGGAGTTCACCGGGGGGGCAGCCCACCCCGGGGAAGCCCGTAGGCCTTAGGGGTGCCGCACCAGCCCTTAGTGGGCTGGTGGGCAAGCCGAGAGAGGCCCCTGCGCAGGAGATAAGAAAATCAAAGAGAAAAGGAAAAAAAAAGGAAGTGGGAAGGAAGGGAAGGACTCCACCTTCCAATCCTAGTTGGACTAGGATTGGAGGAGGAATCCTCCTCCCCCATCAGCCGAACCCCTTGAGGCCTCTTGAGCCCCAAGGCAAGGCTTCTCCCCTCCCACCTATATATACGAAGGTTTTAGGGCTGATTTGAGACAACTTTTCCACGGCAGCCCGACCACATACCTCCACGTTTTTTCCTCTAGATCGCGTTTCTGCAGAGCTCGGGCGAAGCCCTGCTGAGATTAGATCACCACCAACCTCCGGAGCACCGTCACGCTGCCGGAGAACTCATCTACCTCTCCATCTCTCTTGCTGGATCAAGAAGGCCGAGATCATCGTCGAGCTGTACGTGTGCTGAACGCGGAGGTGCCGTCCGTTCGGCACTAGATCGTGGGACGGATCGCGGGACGGTTCGTGGGACGGTTCGCGGGGCCGATCGAGGGACGTGAGGACGTTCCACTACATCAACCGCATTCACTAACGCTTCTGCTGTGCGATCTACAAAGGTACGTAGATCGGAAATCCTCTCTCGTAGATGGACATCACCATGATAGGTTTTCGTGCGCGTAGGAATTTTTTTGTTTCCCATGCGACGTTCCCCAACAGGCACGATGTCCTTTGCTGATATGACGTGACAATAGTGAGGCCTTGATCCACGCTCATACGAGGTGATGATAGTCAAAATGACGACACACCATTATTGCCTGGAAAGACGGGTCGGCCTTAGTGTGGAGACACTTTGAGGCTAAGGGAACTCGGAAGGAGCTCCTCTGGTGTCCGATATGTGAACTCTTCGGATACACCTCAGTGACTCGTGACTTGAAGACCGGTTCAGGAGTTATTGATGGTGTCATGAACCATGTGGATACTCACCACGTCCTCTCCCGAACATGTGGATCGGGTCGAGGATCCCATGATGGTTTATTGATGGGCCTCACCTAGAAGACCCACGACGTGTATAAGGAAGGTTCTCGAAGACTGCGCATACCCCTAAGACTTAGTTGTCGAAGACAACACAATCTACCAAATACGTAGACGACATATCTATAACCCTAGACCCCCGTCCCCCGATACCTATATAAACTAGGGGTAGGGCACGTAGAGGCTCATAGACTATCTTGTGGTAGACAAATCTATACATTGCACTCCATCGACAATCAATACAATCAAAAGCAGAAGAGTATTATCTCTTCGAGAGAACCCAAACCTGGATAAAACCTCACGTCTCTTGTTACCATCGTATCTAGGCTACCAGTTCGAGACCCCCTACCGGAGATTCGCCACTCCAATACCAAGTAGACATTCCTATGTGGCATTTTTTTACCAACTCAGCTCAATGGACAGGCCCCACTGCCACTAGTCAAAAACGCCATCAAAGAGCGCTCAACGAGTCATCGAGTGCTTTTCCGTGAAAAGTTGTCACTAGTTTTTGCCCCCAAAAGGAAAAGTGGTGGTTTTCTGCTAATGATGCTGCAAGGGTGGTGGTTTTATGCTTTTACTCTAAAAGGTAACGTGTGAATAAGGAAAAATAGTGGCAATGATTTAATAATAAGAAAGGAAAGTGCATAATCAAAAACTGAGATTGAAGGCGAAAATTACTTTTGGAGGCCGAGCTTCATGAAGGCCTTCAAGGACAAACATCAAATTTTGTGAAAATTCATATTTTAATATTTTTAAAAATTCTGAAAAAAAATACATAGATATGGAATTGGCTCACTCCTTGGCTTGCTGGATAAGCTTAGATGAAGGTATAGTACACAAGCGTGTAAAATTTCAAAACAAAATACGTTAAAATGAGGGCTATTTAAAAAAGACAAATCTAAGGCTCTTTAACACATCATACTATTCATCTTTCGAGACCATGAATTTGTCTTTTTTATACAGATCGCATTTCAAAGTATTTCGGCTTGAAATTTTACACACGCGCAGATCACACCCTTATTTAGTTGTACAAAAAGAATAGATTTTTTAAAACTAAACTTCTTTAATTTTGATTTTTTTCAAAAATTCCGACCTCCATGAAGGCCGAGTGCCAAAACGCCATTCTCAATTGAAGGTACGTATTTCTGAAGCAGCATGATGAAGCTGAAAGGAAACAAAGAAGCATTGAACTAAGTAACAAAGATTTTATGCTTTTACTCCATGGTTTATGTTTTGGTGCGGTGTAGTGTTAAGAAGCAAGCGCATGACTGGACAGGAATATGGTGTCAAATCCCTTATATATAAGGCTTTTCTTATACAAGGGAGTATCAAACAACAACAACAACAACAACCAAGCCTTTCAGTCCCAAACAAGTTGGGGTAGGCTAGAGTTGAAACTCATAAGATCTCGAAGCCAAGTCATGGCTCTGAAACGTGGATAGCTAACTTTCACGCACCCCTTGTCCTGGAAGGGAGTATAAAAAAACGCCTTATATATTTTTATTTTTATTTTTTGTCGGAAAAAACGCCTTACATTTTGATATAGAGGGAGTATTTTGTTTCATCTTTTGTAGAAAGGTTATGGTCTAACAGTTACTCAGTGGGGATTGTATTCCAACAGCACGAGAATAAGCCCAGGAGCTAAGCTATCCATGTACCCAGAGCTGCCAAGCCAGGTCGAAACCTTGACAAGTTTTGTGTTTCCCGAAGATGAATAGCATGTCGACTAGTTTCAGTATACTAAGAAGAATGTCGACTAGTTTGTCCATCTGATCTGACCAAGATGGCAAGATTTAGTTCTGATTAGTGTGATAGTCCCTTGTGCTAATCACAGTACAAGTTAAACAAGACAGAACATTGGTTCATGAACAAGCTGACATGCCTGCATACTATGAGCAACTGATGACATGTCATGAGTGAAAACTGAGCTCACAAACCATACTTCTGCTGGTGACTAGGCAGTTTGCAGTTATGGTTTAACTCTGAGATAAAACAAACGTCATCCTATATAGAAAATTAACAAACAACAATCAGGCACATTGCATAATGCGACCGAGGCAAAGCACAGCATGCAACAGAGATGGATGTAGAAATATTCTAGACTTGACTCATACTTTTAAAGTCGATACACACATAGTTCAGCATCCTACTTCTAGAGTAGCTCATAAGTTCCACACACAGACTAGCTGGGCATCCTACTACATAGCTGTTTGACGCACAAATAGTACCTGGCACATATCTTACAAAGCTCACCGATACAGCAGATGATTACTTCAACAAACAGCCACTGGCAAAACAGAGATAGATAGATGTACCTATCCCACTCCATAGCATTCAGGCCACCAGAGCACCATCCAACATGATACTAAATCAGATCGTCTAACAACGGTCTGTCCTGACAATGGCCGACCAAGCAATGGTAATCTCCACCTTAGAGCCACCAAGGTCACAAGTGTGCCGGCTTATGTTGCATGTCTTGGGCCTGATCTTGACATGGGATTGCGCAGCAATACCACCAGACTCTGAGTATGATTGAAGGAAAACTTTCAGGCTATCTTTGTACTGTCGGCGATTCTCTTTCCGCACTTCAACAGAAACAAAACATCTTGAGAGATCAAGGTAACCACCTTTGCCAATTGGCATTTCCCCACGCACACAGCCACGAGGATCTTTTCTGTTTGTTAGATGACAGTCACGAGAATCGAGCAGAATAACTTGGAAACGTGAGGAAACATCTACAACCTCTGCAATGCCATCACAAGCCACACACACAATCTCGTGAGCTGGTGAGCAGCAAGCAATCCGGCCTCCGTATTCAAAAGGCCATGGACCTCCTCCAACGACACGCACACCCAGAAAAGTGGCTTGAACAGAACCATGTAGTTCCTCCACTCTCAGCTCAGCTGTGCAAAGATAGTTGGAAAAGGTAAGAGTTTCTATACCATCTTCAGTGTCAGTACCATCTTCACTATCAATAGTACTACCAATGTAATGATCTCGCCGATTCATCAACTCCCTGTCGGCCGATTCCGTCGCACCCTTAAGCTTCAGCTGGACTTCAAAGTCAACTGGGCTCAGTGCCATAATCGCCCGAGACGGTCCAGTCAAGCGCAAGAAAGGGTCCTGCAAGCAACAACAATGACAACATCATCATACATTTCTAAGAAAAAACATGATTATTTGCCATCCATGAGGAGTCAATTGCTGATACATCATCAAACAAACACAAACATGTCTCGCTTATATGCCACAATACAAATGAAGTTTATGGACAATATGCCATCTCCGTTAGCCTTCCGTTAAACCTTTTTGGCATGTCAGTATTTTGGGTAATTTCTAAAACTGACCTTACCTATCCTAAAAAAAGCCACTCCCCTTTTATGCCAAAATAAAGAAAAGAACACCCAGTTTTCCCCCATGAATAGAGAAGACCCCACGTTTCCTCGTCGATCGCCTAAGCCCACCCCACGGCACGCATATGGTGGTGACCCCGTCGCCGACAACCAGTCCAGCATCGGCGCCCAGCCGCCCGATCATGCGCCGCCCCGCCGCACCGCAAGCATATTTGCAGATATTAACCTAGAGATTACAGAGAACTGGGTGTGGTTTATGGAGAAGCTCCATGAAGCTATCGGAACCCCGGTTGGTCTAACAATATGTTCAGATGCTGGCAAATGGATTGACACTGCCATTGAGGTGTTTTCACATGCAAAACATAGGGAATGCATGTGACACTCTCTTCTTTTTGAGTCGCTCGACTAGCCGCGACTAGTCGATGAGTCGCACTTCCAGGGTCGACTCAACCTCTCGACTCGACTCTTGGGATGAGTCGAGCGACTAGTCACGACTAGTCATGGTTTTTGGGTCGAACGACTCTTTTTTTTTAGCCCGACCTGTCATATGTTTTTCTTTACTGTATTTGCTTGCCCATCCCCCTGGAAACCTAGATCAAACAAGTCCCCCCGACCCAACCCTCTCGTTGGCAGCTGCCGCCACCCCTGGTTTGCTGCTCGTCCCCTCCTCCCCTGGTTCCTGCTGCTGCTGCTCGTCCCCTCCCCTGGTTGCTCCTGCTGCTCGTCCCCTCCTCCCCAGATTGCTGCTGCTGCTCGTCCCCTCCTCCCCTGGTTGCTGCTGCTGCTGGTCTGCTCCTCCCCTCCTCTCCTGGTTGCTGTTGCTGTTGTTCTGCTCCTCCCCTAGTTGCTGCTGCTTAAATCACCGTCGACTCATCGCATGTCGACTCGTCGACCATGTGTCTAGACTCGTCAACTCATCGACTCAAAAACCTTGGTGACATTTGGTTGTAAAATTCAAGAAAAAGTTTCATGTCAAGGCATTTGATGAACATTTGTGGCCAGCTGCTTATTCATGGACTTTGGAAGCTTTTGAGGGTCATATGGCAGCCATAGAGGGCGCAAAGCCACAAGCGAGAAGATACTTGGAGAAATATCACAAGAGGTTTTGGTCCAGGAGCAAGTTCTCCACCTCATGCAAAGTGAACTATGTCACAAATAATTTTGCTGAGTTTTTTAATAACTGGATCCAAAAGCACAAAGGCTTAATGCTATTTGAAATGATGGAGAAGATCAGGAGAAAGATAACAGAGATGCATGCCAGGAGAAGAAAAATTGCTAGAAAGTTAAATGGTCGCAAAACACTATCAAGTGTCATGAAGGAATTGCATGCCAAGAGTAGAGGATTTGACTTCGAACTTGAAAGACCATCTGACATGGAGGCAGAGGTCACTGAGAGTGGACCAGATGAAAAACGCCACATTGTTAATCTAGAGAAAAATGCATGCGCATGCAGAGAATGGCAAGTCTCAGGGATGCCATGTAAATATGCAAAATCTGCTTTGTCAGCCATATTAAGGGGATTTCACTACATGATTATGTTGATTCTTGCTATAGTGTTGCCAAGTTTGCCCTTGCATATGGTCCAATTCTTCCTGTGCTTACAGACAGGTCACAATGGCCAAACAATACCAACGACTTCTTTTTGTATCCTCGAATACTTAAAGGATCTGCGGGTAGGCAAAAGGTACAGAGACACAGGTCTGGTGTTGAGAACACAAGTAAGAGGAAAAGAGGCCAACACCAGTGCCCCAATCTGCAAAGGCTATGGACATAATATAGATGGATAAATTGTAAACAAGCTGATCCTGAAGCTAAAGAAGCATATGCTCATGTGGCGAAGGAAAGGTAATTTCTTTAAACTTGAAGCATCTTTACTTCTGTTTTTTTTAATAAATAAATGCTGATTATTGTTCATGTAGAAGGAAAAGGAGGAAAAAGAAGACCACTGTAGCTACACCTCAAGCAATTGGGGGTAGTCAAACTGCACTTCCTCTTCCATGTCTATCTATGTAAGATTACTATCATAGTTTTGCCTCATTTAGTTTCATTTTAGACTACCTCTTCTTTATCTTTACATTTTTTATGAGGAAACATGCCTATATGTTCATGCACGAAAAAGAAGGGATCAAAGAAGAATGCTGATGGTACTAGTGCAACATCATCATCCAAGTCAGTTAGATACAATCTAAAAACTAAATAATGAGTTGCCATAATTTATTCGCATTCTGATTAGATCTGTGCTTTTTTTTTTGGGGAGGGGGGCGTAGGTCAACGACTGGTTCTGCCCAAGTTAAAGTGGCTGCAAGTAAAACTGCCTCAACACCAACAAAAAGAAAAGGCAAGGCTAAGACAATAATACCACCATCAGATAGCCCTGCAATGGGAACTAGAAGCAAGAGTAAGCTTCCTGCCATGGGTACTAGAAGCAGGAAAAAGTTGAAAATGTGATATTTTCTGTCCCAACATGTTTGCTGACATGATTTGGCTATTTTGAGAAAACTGGGTATGAACCAACATGTATGCTGTCAAGTTTCGTTATTCTGAGAAAACTGGGTATGGACTAAGACACACGCAACATCAAGGAAGCCAAACAATACAGGAAGATTAAAAAACAGAATATGGAAGCCGGCACATACAGCTGAGGTGAGCTCCTGGCAGTCGTGCCTCGGCCGACTGAAAATGATGTCGCGCTTGCGGTCCGAGTTGTCTCGCGCGGCGACGACGCCGTACACCTGAAGCGGCCAGTGCAGGTTGCCGCTGATCTCAGCAATCTTGAAAGAATAGACCTGCAGGCTGATCCCTTCTGTCTCGGCATGGTACGGCAAGGGCCGTCCTGGGGTGCAATGCGTGAAGAACATGGGGCTCAATGTGGCTGCACAATTAATTAAGAGACCAGATCAATCAAATTGAAGTGCTGATTGCATATATGTTGCTGCAAAGCTATTAGAATTTAGCAAAGAACAAGCACTCTTGTTAACTAGTTGCATCGTATGGAGTTTAGCGTGAACTAACTTTGTTGCTCGAAGGAAACGCGGCGGGAGGAGAACTCGGTGCTTTCACGGTAGCTATCAAAGAAGTTCTTCTCCTTCTCCATTTTCTTCCTGGCCTTCTCTTCCTCGCTCAACCCCTCGTAGGAATCCCTCCTGGACAGCTCCTCTTCATACCTTTCTCTGAAAGGAAGCAGCTGACATCTAAGCTTTAACATTTGGCGGCGCAAAAGTTTAAACTGCTCTAAGATGGTGTGGATTGTCAGCGGTGGCGCCTCGCTCAGCGGGGCTGCTGGTTCGATGTCAATTGTCAAGTAAGACAAGGTCGCCTGCAATTCCCCACAGAGTTTCCTGATATGCTGCTTGGAGATCAGGGAGCTCGATTCGTCTCCGTCCATCTCATCCTCGTCCTCCTCATCAGTCATCTCCTCACATACCTCCTGCTCTTGGATCTCGTGCTCACTGTTTTTCTCTTTCTCCTGCTCCATAAGTTTGAGCTCTGTGACAGCCCTCGACTCATCTAAGTCATACATGGCAAGCTGGGGCTGAATGAATTTAGAGCTTGACTTCCTCGTGCTCTCAGTCTGCTGCTTGCCTCTTGGCATCTCATCCGTATCTTGTTCCCCTGTTGGCATCTCATCCTCCTGACGCTCCTCCTCCTCCTCATCCATATCTTGTTCCCATGTTGGCATCTTATCCTCCTGACGCTCATCCATATCTTCTTCCCCAACACCACCAGTGCATTTCAATTCCTCAACGATGGGGGGCTGCTTCGTCATTGCAATGGTCCGCTTACTGGTGGTGAACAGATCGCCCACTTTCGCTGGCTCATCCGGAACAGAAACCGCCGGGCGCGGCCGCGGACGCCGAGCCCGAGCAGGTTCACCAAGAGCCCGGCGCGGGCGCGGGCGCGGACGTGGACGTGCAGGCGGACCCGCCGGAGATTCATGCCCTGGCGCCGCCGGACCAGCCGGAGATTCATGCCCTGGCGCCGCCGGACCAGCCGGAGATTCATGCCCTGGCGCCGCCGGACCCGCCGGGCATGGATCAGATCGCTCCACCGGCTCATCAGCAGGACGAAACGTCGAGGAGGATGGTCGTTTCGCCGCCATCGCTCTTCTCGCCGCCGCCGACGCTCTCTCCCGGCCTAGCTTAGGGTTTACTAGCAAAAGGGCTCATGCGTTGCAATGGGAGAAAGAAATACCATACGCTTTTAATTTATAAAAAATGGTCTATAATCTGAGAATTTGTAGTTACGACACAAATAAAGATGGTCTTATCTTACAAAAATGCAGTCCAAAATTTCACAGGTCCTCTATTTTAACACGGCTTGCATATAGATTTAATACGTACAAAGAATCAGTCAAGTGACCTTCAGTTTCATCTCTAATCATGATTTTGTTGACGTGTTCATCCCCAACCCGGATGAGTACCGGTATGAAAGAAAGACGAATAATGACTTATTTATTAAGATTGCACCCTAGATAGTATTTTTATTAAACGTTTAACAGATAAAATAATATCATATTTAAATTCTACATATTTTTCTAATAAAATTTCATATATAATATGTTAAATTTGGAGTTACGGTTTAAAAGATATGAGTATTTTAAAAAACATTTAATATATACTACGAATTTAATGTCATAAACAGTAAGGTTTTTTTTGTAAAATGACCTCGGTGGGTTTTCAGACGGAAGCGATAGTTTCTTTATTATTAGGTAAAGATTTTTTCCAACTCCAGCTTCTTCCATGAGGAGAAAATTGGATATTTGCCACTTTCAATACCTGGCTTCGCAAAATTGCCACTTCCAACGTTGGCTTCGTAAAATTGCCACTCTGCTCGTTGGCTCCTTGATTACCATATCATTTTCCTCCTTTTAGTAAATTTCTTTTTTCTTTTTGCATTTATAAGCACAGGAAAAGACCAAGCTATCCCTTTTTTTTGCGAGGTTAAAGAGAGTTTTATTCCAAACAACTCGGGTTACAATCTCGAGATAACAAATCCTCACAAAACGGAGGGCTCGAATTCAACCATACTGCAGTACAAGCATTGATACGGCTATAATGAGCAAGGTGATGTGCTACCCTATTCTGATCTCTACTAATTTTCAAAGGAATAAACTCTCTATCAACCATAAGAGATTTAATCTCCTCAACTAAGTGTTCATAGGCCGACCTAGACCAAGCATCGCCCTCAATGGTGGCCAAAGCGTTTGAAGAATCTGATTGGACAATGACGGGCATATCCGAATGCTGCAAAGCCAGTGCCATACCTTGCATTAAGGCATGAATCTCTGATTCGAAGGCGTCGTTACAGTTGAATATATACCTGTACGCGGCAAATATCAACAAACCATTCTCCCTTCGTAGCACCGTCCCAGCCGACGAACATCCGTCCTGAGCAGAGAAAGATCCGTCCACGGAGAGTGCCACCCATCCTGTCGGTGGTGGAGGCCAATGCTTAGATGGAGGATGGTTAGTGTTTGTAATTTGTACTCGGCTGTGCACATAAGATGGCATCTTTCCCTTGATAATATCCTCCATGCTATACTTCTTCGCAAGATTGAGAGATTTATAGTAGCTGTCTAAGTAGTCAACAGTTGCCTGCACTGTGCACCCTCTCCTTCCATGCGTAATGTCATTGCGCATCTGCCAAATCCGTCATATAGTCATAATTACAAGGTCTCTAACCTGCTTCGAACAATTTACCAAAAGCTGGAGTACCCAATCTTTGCCGGTATCCCTTAACATCGAATCATCAGGTAGTGGCCATACAATACGAAGGCCCTCCCACACTTGCCGAGCATGCATGCATGCAATAAGTGCATGGAAACTACTTTCTCTCTCGTTCCCACACATAGGACAAGTACTGTTATCTGGAATATGACGTCGATTCTTGGCCAAATTAGTGGCTAGTGATCCAGTCGCTGTTCGCCAAGCCATGATCCGCATTTTTAAAGGTACTTGAGACTTCCATATGGAACTCCATATGGTTCGGCAACCATCTGGATTGGTGCTACTCGCACCACAAGCAAATACCTCATCGTGAGTTTCTGTTGCTAATTTGTACGCCGACTTAACTGTAAAAACTCCACGTGGCTCGGGAAACCAGCCGATATAGTCGCATCTGTTTTGTGGGGAAGTGCGGATTTTGAGAATCTCAGTAACATCCATATGCCAAAAATGTTTCTCTAAACGATGGGTGATCCAAGCACCATTATTGTCCAAAAAGTCTGAAACTCTATTTAAACGACAATTCCTCTTAGGGGTAATAGGCCGAAAATCACCACAGCGAGGAATCCAAGGATCTCTCCAAGTCCCTGATTATATGTTCAGGTACTATCCACGTTCTGATTGATACAGAGTGTGCCTGCCGCCGAGAATACATGTGTGCTGCACCGCCGATCTCCTCGACGCAAGGACGTCGCGTGCCGCCAATCGCCCATATGCAGCGGGCCACCAATCTCTTCATCATCATGCGCCGCCGATATCGTCAACGCTCTCGTCAACGTCGTGTGCCGCCCATCTCGTCGACGCCTTATGCATGGATTCTGGACGGTATTGTATTCAGATTTGTCCCGTTTCTTCAGAAATCGATCTCTCCTTTCACAGCTCATTAACAAAGCTTTGTATGAGTGGCGGAACACCCCGATGGGCAAGGTGCCTTGATCTGGTCCATTTTTTATACCTACGCATATGTGCTTATCACATAATGTTGGTCAGTCTTCTAGTATAATGCTTCTATTACTTCCACTTTCTGCAGTTTTGAGAGATGAAAACGACATGTCAATGTGTCCCAGGATCGCCCGACTGTACATAATCATTCTGTCCGAGTAGTAAAAACCTGAAGTTGTAGCCAGTGGTGGAGCCACCTCCCGGCTACCCGGGGCGGTTGCCCGGGCTCTCCAATGCATTCACGTTTCAATACTAACAGCAAATAGAGAGCTAATCATCATTTTGCAGGGGCAAAAAACTGGCAGACAGGAGCACCGTATACTTTGCCCCGACTCGTCAGCCGAGCTGGCTCCGCCACTGGTTGTAGCCCAAACTTGCAATATCTCTGATGGAATATGCAAACATGATTTTTTACTGAGAAAATAGGTGTTGTGAGTTTTGACTCTTGGATTTGCATCAAATTTTTTCGGTCGGGTGGAGCGAGCGACCACGGCAGGCGGGCGGGCGGCGGCGTCGCATGACGATGCTCATTCCTGCAGCTCGTTCTTCCCTGCTCCATACGGATAATCAGATACGTACGTGTACTTACATATAATCAGGGGTACTTTGGTCTTTTCCTGTGTTTATAAATGTAAAAAGGAAAAGAAAATCACTAAAAGGAGTAAAGTGGTATGGTAATCAAGAAGCCAACGATCAGAGTGGCAATTTTGCGAAGCTAACGTTGAAAGTGGCAATTGTGAGAAGTCAGGTATTGAAAGTGGCAAATATCCAATTTTCTCTTCCATGAGGGATCGATGGAAAAGCCTCGCTGCCTTCGGCTTCTCGTATGAGCCGGCTGGAGCCCAGTCGGCTCAACAGGTAGGATCGGTGGGAGACAGGAGGAAAGAGGATGGGCTTGGCCCACAACGGAAGAACCGGTACGTGACTCACTTTGCGCTTGAGGTGGCATCCGATCGTAAATGATTCCTGGATCCACAAAACTGCCACTCCAACTCTTTTTTTTAAACTTGCTGTTGCCGCTTTATTTAACCAAAAATGCTAGACTTACGGATTTATTTTACAAAAAGTTACGGACTTATACTTTTTCCTTCACTAATCTTATCCCTTTGATTCTCACCGTGGGACCGGCCTCATCTAATCACAAATTAAAATAACCCAGCTCAGCCTCGTCCGTAGAAGTCCTGTAAAGCATCCGTAGCTGTAGCAAAGCTCTTATTTAACTAGCTAACAAAGTTAGGAATGTCATCAGAAAATTACATCTAACGCAAAATTCAGGGGAACCCCCAACCAAACCTTACAAAGTTCATCCCCTACTCCTATTTTCGCAAATTTATGCGAAGCAACATTAGCTGAACGACGAACCCAATCCACCTTAAAATATGCAAAAGAACTCAACAGAGATTTTATCTCTTGAAGCCAGGGCCCAACTGCAGCAAAGTTTTTCTGTTGATTCTTGAGCTTTAGCACCAATCCTTTATTTTCTAGTTCGAGATAGACCTTTTCTATCCCTCTTTCTCTTGCAAGCTGCACAGCACGCCGGCATGCTAGTATTTCAGCAGCTTCAGCATCCACAACATTGCTGAAAAAATGGCTGACACCAGCCAAAAACGCACCATTATGGTCACGCAGCACTGCACCTCTCCACCTCCCTTTGATCCAGCTTTTGACATAGCGACCTCGGAGTTGACCTTAATCCGTCCTTCCTCAAGCGTCTCCCATCTCTGAACTATCAAGTTTTTTGGCAGGCGCACTATGTGCTCATGTTTACTCCTCCACTCTTGGATGTGAGAAGCTACGGACTCCACAATAGTATGCGGGACAGCAATTTTCTTCCCCTCCCTTGCTTCCTTCTTAGCCAGCCAAATACCATATGCAGCCAGCACCATTGCTTCCCTCTTGTCATCAGCAGCACCGGCAAACCATCCCAACAGCCAGCGAGATAGGGCGCTCTGGGAGACGATCTGAATCGGTGGGGTTGCCACCGAGACGCCCTTTTCTGAACGCAAAATCTGCCAAAACTGTAATGAATGTTGGCACGTCCAAAACCTGTGGATAATTGTTTCCTCTCTGCCGCACGCAACACAAAAAACACCGGGCTTGATCCGACGCCTATGAACCTCTACGCCTACTGCTAGGCCATTTCTAATCATCCTCCACATATGTATTTTTGCTTTGGCTGGAGCATTAGTATCCCACAGCGCAAGATAACCTTTGTGTTTATCCACTGAACTCGAGCTTTGTGGCTGTCCAGTTCTCGTTCTTGCCAATGACATCCTTAGATGGTAAGCTGACTTCACATTAAACACACCATTCTTTGTGTAATTCCAGGCTAAGTAATCCTCAACATTTGGGCCTCCAACAAGGATTTGCTTTATATCTGAAGCATCCGATTCCGAGAACATGGGTGTCTACCTTGTGTGTGTCCCAACACTTCCCTGAACTAGTGAGCAGATCGGCCACCCTTGTAATTCCATGTACAAATTCTTGTCCCAATGGTTTCAGACTTCCACTCCTCGGTATCCAATTGTCATGATGAATGTTGATGTTAGAACCATCTCCCACTCTCCAAATCAACCCTTCTCTTAATAAGTCCCTTCCATACAAAATACTCCTAAAAGTATATTATGCATTTGAGGGACAGGTGGTTATCAATATAGTGTGATCAGAAAAATGTCGTGCTTTTAACACTCTTGCCACAAGAGAAGAAGGAGCTTGCAGGATACACCATGCTTGCTTTGCCAAGAGAGCTTGATTGAACACTTCCGGGTCCCGAAAACCAAGCCCACCTTCCCTCTTAGGTGCACACATTTTGTCCCACGAAATCCAATGCACTTTCCTTTCACCGTTCATTGCACCCCACCAGAATTTTGAAGAGATCGAAGTCAGGTTCCGTCATATCTTCTTTGTGAGGTGAAAACAACTCATGGTGAAAGTCGGTGTGGCCTGAAGGCCAGATTTTATGAGAACCTCTCTAGCAGCCTTGGACAGCCCCTGTCCTTTCCATCCAGTCACTTTACCTTTTGAGCTTTCAGTAACATACTTGAAAGTACCCTCCTTGGACCTCCCAACCAGTGTTGGAAGTCCTAAGTAGCGCTCACTAAGAGCCTCAGAGTGAATCCCCAACACTTGTTTCAACTAGATTTTTGTCTCCTCTTGGCACCCCTTCCCGAAGAAAATAGACGATTTCTGAAGGTTAACTCTTTGTCCGGATGCCTCCTCATACTTGATCAATATCTCCTTAAGAGTCTCCATGTTCTCTGTGGACCCCTCTAGGAAGACTATACTATCATCAGCAAATAACAAGTGTGTGATATGGGGGCCAGTGCTCCCAAATGACACACCCTTAATTCTATTGTCACCCTGTGCCTTCTTTAATAACGTTGAGAAGCCCTCTACACAAAACAAAACAAGTATGATGACTACGGGTCCCCTTGCCTGAGTCCACGAGAAGGGAGGAAGCTCTTCGATAGACCCCCATTAAGCTTAATAGAGAAACTCGCTGACTTAACACATCTCATAACCATCACAATCCACTCATGGGCAAAACCAAACTTAAGTAGCATTTGCTCAAGGAAATTCCACTCGACCCTATCATAGGCCTTCATCATGTCAAGTTTTCCCGCGCAAAGACATTTCTTCCTCTTCATAGTCCTTATTGCATGCACACATTCGTAGGCCAATAACACATTATCAGTAATAAGACGCCCCGGGACGAAAGCACTTTGCTCCTCGGAAATTAAAACTGGGAGGATGCCCTTCAGTCTATTGGCCAAAACCTTTGTAGCAATCTTGTATAGCACATTACATAGGCTAATTGGCCTGAACCGGGACATCACTTCCGGTGAGTTTACTTTGGGGATCATGACAATAACAGTAGCATTAAAAGACTCCGGCGTTACTGCCCCACTCAAAAAATCCCGAACTGCATGACACACGTCCTCCCCCACCAACGACCAGTGTCGTTGGTGGAACATTGTCTGTAGTCCGTCCGACCCAGGAGCCTTAGTTGGCCCCATCTGAAACACAACTGCTTCCACCTCCTCGTCGGAGATAGGAGACTTTAACCTTTCGTTCATCTCTTCGGAGACCACCTGATCAATGTTTTGCAGCAATACATTGGCTCCCACCGAGCCCTTTGATGTGAATAGCTTCTCATAAAAGCAGGACCCCAGTTGTCTCATCTCCTCATTAACTGTGCACAAAGATCCATCCTCTCGCCTAAGAGCCTTCACTGTATTCTTCCTCTTCCGATGTGTAGCCCTATTCTGAAAATATTTTGTGTTCATGTCGCCTGCCTTGAGACATTCAACCCTGGACCTCTGCATGTACATCACCTCCTCTCTCTCTCATAAATCTCCCTTAGTTGCTCTTCTATGTCACGAACCTCAAGAGAGTGTCCAGCCACCCCGGCTCTGGATTTAGCATCCACCAGTTCAGTCTTTAGTCTAGCTATCTGCCTCCTAACTAAACCAAACACAGTTCGTGCCCATCGCTGCATGCAGCCTGTAACTGCTCCCAGCTTTTGCCAAATTACAGCTAGGCTTTG
Source organism: Hordeum vulgare subsp. vulgare (assembly GCF_904849725.1). Classification (NCBI taxonomy): domain Eukaryota; kingdom Viridiplantae; phylum Streptophyta; class Magnoliopsida; order Poales; family Poaceae; genus Hordeum; species Hordeum vulgare. The sequence continues at coordinate 660,245,112 of NC_058519.1, read as the reverse complement.
ACTACCCGAGCCAGCTTCCTCCCATGCCGCACTGACCATTCCATCATACTGATCATGTCTAGTCCATGCATCCCCAAATCTGAATGGGCAGTTACCGCTGGTGGCGTCGCTAGGATCTATCACCCGTGCGCGCACCAGAATCGCTTGATGGTCCGATTCTTCCGTCATAACATGCTCAACAACTATTTCTCGAAAGAGATCCAGGAAGTTATCAGTACATGTAGCCCGGTCCAATCGAACCTGAATATTATCATTCCCATCACGTTTATTATCCCACGTATAAGGGTAGCCCGAGAACCCTCAGTCCGCCAAACCGCAGTCAGCTAGGCAGTCATGAAAGTCCTTCATCTGTCGGAAGCTCCGCGTGTTTCCCTCCACTTTGGCCCATGTGAAATAGCGCTTCATTGAAATCGCGTGCACAAATCCACAGAAGATTATCTTGCGCCCGAAGGAAACGTAAAGCATCCCATGATTTTTTTCGCAGCTCCGTCTTGGGTTCCTCGTAGAATCCAGTGAATATACAGGTATTCCCTTCCCACGCCATCTCTGCATCGATGAAATATTAACACCATGGCCTCACAGTCATTTGAACGTTCTCTCGCCACCATAGTGCTAGACCACCACTTTTTCCTTCACAGTCCACCGCCATCCCATTTGTAAAACCCAGACTCCACCTTATCCTCTCCATTGCCCTCGCCTTCTTCTTAGTCTCACTAAGAAACACCACCACTGGATTTAAGGACCGAATCAGATCTCTTAATCCTCCCACTGACGAGGCCAACCCCAATCCTCGACAATTCCAGGCTAGTAGATTCATGGCGACCGACGACCACGCATAGCAGGGTCAGCCAATTTAACATTATCCTCGGAGATTCGGTCAAACACTATAGACGTCTTACGCCTAGTATCACGAATGAAAGCATCATGTGAAATATGCATGTCTGGATCGTCTTTAGCTATCCATACCTGCTCAGGCCCCCTCTTCCTGCTCTCATTAACAAAGCTCGTTTGTGATCTCCCCGGCGTATGTGCATGATGCTCCTTACGAGGTTTCTTCACATAAGTGCCTTGTCTCCTAACTGCAGCCACCTTCTGTCCACACCCTTGTCTTCCGTCTAGCCTCATGTTTTGTTTATCATACTTAGTGCATGGCTCATGCAAACTATCTTTTCCCTTGCTACTATGGTCTCTCTCCCATGATTCTTGCCCGTGCTGACGCTGACCCATTAGTTTATCGCGCAGGTCATGTTCCCTCCGCTCCTCAAGTCCATGCCGTAGGTCAACCTCTCCTCGCTCCTCATAGGTTCTTCCTGCCCGAGTTGGGCTGTTAGCCTCCCCTCGGTCAGATCTCAGCCCCACGCCAGTGCGTGAGTCCGTCGATCTCATAAATTCTGCATGTAAATTACGCTTGGTTGGAGCCTCCCTTCTACTGCTATATTGGTCAAACCACCCATCTTCTCTATCGCATGTGCGCCCAGTTCCCAAACTATTGCTCTTGCTAGCCGTCGGGCCTCCTACATATTCCTTACCCAGCTTGTTCTTGCCCGGCGATGCCCTCAGCCAACCACCCCATTGAGATACTGAATCCACTGGCGGCTCACAGATTCCATCCACATGTACTAATCTTCCACATTCAAAACAGAAGTGAGGAACTTTCTCATAGAGAAAGTCATACCATGTTCCTATCTTATCCTCTTGTGAGTTTTTGAGGTAGAACCCTCTCACCATGGGCTCATGAACTGAGATCTTAGCTCTCACTCTAAGATGTGCGCCCCTCGCAATGCCTTCCTTGTCACAATCAACTCTCACAATCTCACCAAGCCAATTAGCAAGAGCATTGCCAAATGTCTCCGTCCGCCTGGCTGGGGGAAGATCATTAACACGAAACCAGATATCAACTTTATCAAACACCATCTCAGATGGCCTGGTGTCCCCTCGTAATTCTTCAGAATCACCACGCTGAAATCAAATTGCCAAGGCCCATTGTTCATCACGTGCTTCTGCTGCTCACTACCCCTATGAGATCTTGGCAAATATGCCAGGAATCTCCTTGCGACCTTCTGAGCTTACGTTGGGTTTTCCCTCGAAGACGAAAGGGTGATGTAGCACAGTTGCAGTAATTATTTCCCTCATTTTGAAAACCAAGGTATCAATCCAGTAGGAGGATCACGTCAAGTCCAGAGTACCTGCACAAATACAAAAGAGCTTGCACCCAACGCTATAAAGGGGTTGTCAATCCCTTCTAGATTGTTTGCAAAGTGAGAACTGAAAGCGGAAAGAAAAACAAAGTAAAAATGTAGGGCTGAAAATATGATGTGGAACAGACCGCGGGGCCATAGCGTTTACTAGAGGCTTCTCTTAAAATAGCAAATAACACGGTGGATGAACAAATTACTGTCGAGCAATTGATAGAACCGCGCAAAGTCATGACGATATCTAAGGCAATGATCATACATATAGGCATCACGTCTGAGACAAGTAGACCGATACTTTCTGCATCTACTATTATTACTCCACACATCGACCGCTATCCAGCATGCATCTAGTGTATTGAGTTCATGACGAACAGAGTAACGCCTTAAGCAAGATCACATGATGTAGAGGGATAATCTCAAACCAATGATGAAAACCCCATCTTTTTACCCTTGATGGCAACAACACGATGCGTGCCTGATACGTCTCCGTCGTATCTACTTTTCCAAACTCTTTTGCCCTTGGTTTGAACTCTAATTTGCATAATTTGAATGGAACTAACCCGGATTGACGCTGTTTTCAGCAGAATTGTCATGGCGTTGTTTTTATGCAGAAATAAAAGTTCTCGGAATGTCCTGAAAATTTACGGAGAATTTTTATGGAATATATAAAAAATACCTGCGCAAAGATCCATCGGAGGGGGTGTGCCAGTGGGCCACGAGCCCACGAGGCGCGGCCACCCCCTGGCAGCGCCTACCAGGCTCATGGGGCCCACGTTGCTCCACCGCCTCCAATTCCAGCTCTATTTATTCCCTTCCGCCCGGAAAAATATCAAGGAGAAGAGTTCATCGCGTTTTACGATACGGAGGCGCCGCCACATCCCGTTCTGGCCCTGGAGGGCAGATCTGGAGTCCATTTTGGGCTCCGGAGAGGGGAGATAGTCACCATCGTCATCATCAACCTTCCTTCATCGCCAATTCCATGAAGCTCTTCACCGTTCGTGAGTAATCTATTCGTAGGCTTGCTGGACGGTGATGAGTTGGATGAGATCTATCATGTAATTGAGTTAGTTCTGACGGGGATTGATCCCTAGTATCCACTATGTTTTGAGATTGATGTTGCTACTACTTTGCCATGCTTAATGCTTGTCACTAGGGCCCGAGTGCCATGATTTCAGATCTGAAATTACTATGTTGTCACCAATATATGTGTGTTTTAGATCCGATCTTGCAAGCTCTAGTTACCTACTATGTGTTATGATCCGGCTACCCCGGAGTGACAATAACCGGAACCACTCCCGGTGATGACCATAGTATGAGGAGTTCATGTGTTCACCAAGTGTTAATGCGTTGGTCCGGTTCTTTATTAAAAAGGAGAACCTTAATATCCCGTAGTTTCCATTAGGACCCCGCTGCCATGGGAGGGATGGACAATAGATGTCATACAAGTTCTTTTTCCTGAGCACGTATGACTACATACGGAATACATGCCTACATCACATTGACGAACGGGAGTTAGTTACATATCTCTCCGTGTTATAATTGTTGCATGATGAATGCCATCCAGCAAAATCACCGATCCATTGCCTACGAGTTTGTCCCACTGCTGCTATTGTTACTTGCTCTGCCGTTACTACTGTTGCAACTACTGTCACTACTGCTGTCACTACCGTTGCTACTTGCTACTGTTGTTGCTACTGCTGTCACTACTGCTATCACTACTGCTGTCACTATTGTTGTTCCTTGCTATTGTTGTTACTTGTTACTTTGCTGTTACTGATGGCTGACGATCAGCTCCTTCCTGCGTTGGTGTTCCCTCGAAGCGGAAAGGGTGATGTAGCACAGCAGCGGTAAGTATTTCCCTCAGTTTGAGAACCAAGGTATCAATCCAGTAGGAGGATCGTGTTCCCATCACAAGTACCTGCACAAACACAAAGAACTTGCACCCAACACTATGAAGGGGTTGCCAATCCCTTATAGATTGTTTCCAAAGTGAAAACTGAAAGCAAAAGGAGAAACAAAGCAAAGTAAAAGTAAAAGCGAAGATAATAGTTGCGAGTAGACTCGGGGGCCGTAGTATTCACTAGTGGCTTCTCTCATGAAAGCAAGTAGACGGTGGGTGAACGAATTACTGTCGAGCAATTGATAGAACCGCGCAACATCATGACGATATCTATGACATGATCATATCTATAGGCATCACGTCCAAAACAAGTAGTCCGACTCCTGCCTGTTATCTACTACTATTACTCCACACATCGACCGCTATCCAGCATGAATCTAGTGTATTGAGTTCATAAGAACAGAGTAACGCCTTAAGCAAGATGGCATGATGTAGATGAACAATCTCATATGTACGAGTAGATCCCATCTTGTTACCCTTGATGGCAACAACACGATGCGTGCCTTGCTGCCCCTTCTGTCACTGGGAAAGGTCACCGCACGGTATGAACCCAAAACCAAGCACTTCTCCCATTGCAAGAACCATAGATCTGTTGGGGAACGTCGCATGGGAAACAAAAAGTTTCCTACGCGCACGAAGACCTATCATGGTGATGTCCATCTACGAGAGGGGATATTCGATCTACGTACCCTTGTAGACCGTACAGCAGAAGCGTTAGTGAACGCGGTTGATGTAGTGGAACGTCCTCACGTCCCTCGATCCGCCCCGCGAACCGTCCCGCGATCAGTCCCACGATCTAGTGCCGAACGGACGGCACCTTCGCGTTCAGCACACGTACAGCTCGACGATGATCTTGGCCTTCTTGATATAGCAAGAGAGACGGAGAGGTAGATGAGTTCTCCGGCAGCGTGACGGCACTCCGGAGGTTGGTGATGATCTCGTCTCAGCAGGGCTCCGCCCGAGCTCCGCAGAAACGCGATCTAGAGGTAAAACCGTGGAGATATGTGGTCGGGCTGCCGTGGCAAAGTGTTGGGGAACGTCGCATGGGAAACAAAAATTTTCCTACGCGCACGAAGACCTATCATGGTGATGTCCATCTACGAGAGGGGATGAGTGATCTACGTACCCTTGTAGATCGTACAGCAGAAGCGTTAGAGAACGCGGTTGATGTAGTGGAACGTCCTCACGTCCCTCGATCCGCCCCACGAACAATCCCGCGATCAGTCCCACGATCTAGTACCGAACGGACGGCACCTCCACGTTCAGCACACGTACAACTCGACGATGATCTCGGCCTTCTTGATCCAGCAAGAGAGACGGAGAGGTAGAAGAGTTCTCCGGCAGCGTGACGGCGCTCCGGAGGTTGGTGATGATCTCGTCTCAGCAGGGCTCCGCCCGAGCTCCGCAGAAACGCGATCTAGAGGAAAAACTATGGAGGTATGTGGTCGGGCAACCGTGAGAAAGTCGTCTCAAATCTGCCCTAAAAGCCCCATATATATAGGAGGAGGGAGGGGGACCTTGCCTTGGGGTCCAAGGGACTCCCAAGGGGTCGGCCGAGCCAAGGGGGGGAGGACTCCCCCCCCCAAACCGAGTTGGACTTGGTTTGGTGGGAGGAGTCCCCCTCCCTTCCCACTTCTCCCTCTTTTTTTTTCTTTTCCTTTGATTTCCTTCTCTTGGCGCATAGGCCCCTTTGGGGCTGTCCCACCAGCCCACTAAGGGCTGGTGTGTCTCCCCAAAGCCTATGGGCTTCCCCGGGGTGGGTTGCCCCCCCCGGTGAACTCCCGGAACCCATTCGTCATTCCCGGTACATTCCCGGTAACTCCGAAAACCTTCCGGTAATCAAATGAGGCCATCCTATATATCAATCTTCGTTTCCGGACTATTCCGGAAACCCTCGTGACGTCCGTGATCTCATCCAGGACTCCGAACAACATTCGGTAACCAACCATATAACTCAAATACGCATAAAACAACGTCGAACCTTAAGTGTGCAGACCCTGCGGGTTCGAGAACTATGTAGACATGACCAGAGAGACTCCTCGGTCAATATCCAATAGCGTGACCTGGATGCCCATATTGGATCCTACATATTCTACGAAGATCTTATCGTTTGAACCTCAGTGCCAAGGATTCGTATAATCCCGTATGTCATTCCCTTTGTCCTTCGGTATGTTACTTGCCCGAGATTCGATCGTCAGTATCCGCATACCTATTTCAATCTCGTTTACCGACAAGTCTCTTTACTCGTTCCGTAATACAAGATCCCGCAACTTACACTAAGTTACATTGCTTGCAAGGCTTGTGTGTGATGTTGTATTACCGAGTGGGCCCCGAGATACCTCTCCGTCACACGGAGTGAGAAATCCCAGTCTTGATCCATACTAACTCAACTAACACCTTCGGAGATACCTGTAGAGCATCTTTATAGTCACCCAGTTACGTTGCGACGTTTGATACACAGAAAGCATTCCTCCGGTGTCAGTGAGTTATATGATCTCATGGTCATAGGAATAAATACTTGACACGCAGAAAACAATAGCAACAAAATGACACGATCAACATGCTATGTCTATTAGTTTGGGTCTAGTCCATCATGTGATTCTCCTAATGACGTGATCCAGTTATCAAGCAACAACACCTTGTTCATAATCAGAAGACACTGACTATCATCAATCAACTGGCTAGCCAACTAGAGGCATGCTAGGGACGGTGTTTTGTCTATGTATCTACACATGTAAATGAGTCTTCATTCAATACAATTATAGCATGGATAATAAAGTATTATCTTGATACAGGAATTATAATAATAACTATACATTTATTATTGCCTCTAGGGCATAATTCCAACAGTCTCCCACTTGCACTAGAGTCAATAATCTAGCCCTCACATCACCATGTGAATTACATTGTAATAAATCTAACACCCATACAGTTGTGGTGTCGATCATGTTTTGGCCGTGGAAGAGGTTTAGTCAGCGGGTCTGCTACATTCAGATCCGTGTGCACTTTGCATATATTTACGTCCTCCTCCTCGACGTAGTCGCGGATGAGGTTGAAGCGTCGTTTGATGTGTCTGGTCTTCTTGTGAAACCTTGGTTCATTTGCTAAGGCAATGGCACCAGTGTTGTCACAGAACAAGGTTATTGGATCCAGTGCACTTGGCACCACTCCAAGATCCGTCATGAACTGCTTCATCCAGACACCCTCCTTAGCCGCCTCCGAGGCAGCCATGTACTCCGCTTCATATGTAGAATCTGCTACGACGCTTTGCTTGGAACTGCACCAGCTTACTGCACCCCCATTAAGAATAAATACGTATCCGGTTTGCGACTTAGAGTCGTCCGGATCTGTGTCAAAGCTTGCATCGACGTAACCTTTTACGGCGAGCTCTTCGTCACCTCCATACACGAGAAACATCTCCTTAGTCCTTTTCAGGTACCTCAGGATATTCTTGACCGCTGTCCAGTGATCCACTCCTGGATTACTCTGGAACCTACCTGCCATACTTATGGCCAGGCTAACATCCGGTCTAGTGCACAACATCGCATACATGATAGAACCTATGGCTGAAGCATAGGGGATGGAGCGCATATCACTACAAGAAATGTGTTAATGCACGACGGTTCAATTCCGTCACGGATCAGTCAAAGACTGTCATGCATGCCCATCCACGACGGATACAAAATCTGTCATGTATATCGCGTCATAATTTGATATCATACCTTCCACGACGGTTCTTGCCCGTCATGGATCTACCAGAGGCTCGCCCAACCCAAACCGATGCCACGTAGGATTCTCACGTGGCTGCCTACTTGGACATTGTTTTTGTCACAGAATCCGTCACGGATTTAGGCACAATTTAAATTTAGTCCAGCCCATCAATCCATTTCTTTTGGCCCAATATTGACCCAATAAACATTTATCATAATATGTCACAGAAATCATAATGCCAATTTTGGCCAACACAAAGGATTTGCAAAGTGTCATACATTACACAAATAATTCAGTATGCAGCCATTTGTAAGTATATACAACATACCAGTTTGCAAAATCCAATATGAAATCATAATTGACAACATAGATAGGAAAAATGTGAAACAACATAGATTGGTCAAATATGACACAACAATGTAAAGAGCAAGTACATTCTAGTTTACATTAAGAAAACTATAAGGTATTGAGGTTATTCAGGTTCTTCCAAATCAGCCCTCCTGGCCCTCCCCTCCTGATGGCAACTACCATGCCGTAGCATAGGGCGATGAGTAGCATCAAGTATCCCACCACCCAAACGTGCCTACCATATTTACAAGAACATTAGATATTTATATATATATATATATGAATAGATTGTTGAAATGAGAGAATTACAAGAACTATAAAAAATAAATTACTAGTTGTCCAAAATTTGTAAATCTTATAGTGACTACAAATGAGAATGACATAATATCTACTATAAACAGAACAAACATGAGGTTTCTTAGAAGTATTCCAAATAAAAAATAAATCACTAAGAATCAATATTAAAAATGGCGTCACTAGCAACAACAATTGACACATGAACATTTGAAGTTTACATCGGCCAAGTTGATGACCAACGGCATGAAGCTCAATTTTTTTTGACACGTATATATGCTTATTTTTTGGCAATTACAAATTGGAGAATACTTCTACTGTGTTTTGGTTGTATGTTGAAGACTAATGTAACATCTAAAGGTCCGATAGACAGATGACACAAACATGCTGAAGGTTCATAAAAACAAAAGCAACTTCCATTCATACTGTCCTACTATAAGAAATTATGAAGCACGGACACGAGGATGCAGGGACACGAGGTACGACGATTTTTTAAAAGAACATCAATACGACAATACAACGAGTATATATAAATAACTAATAAAATGCCTTGCAATAAAGATGGAATTATTGAATGTGTGAGGTGAGAACAAAATAGTGCCAAATTAATTTATTACATGGCTTAAGCATTAAATGATGATTATCTAGATACAAGCACAATCGGAACCCATGAACACCGAGAGATGGCAAATCTAGTAGTGTATCGATGCAATGCATGATATCAGGGAGATGGTCCAATGCAGATTATATACGTCCAATGCAGATTATGTATGCATAAAAATCCATGCAGTTATATTTTACTAGAACCACACAAAGTCCACACCTTGGACAACCCAAAATCTACAACATGATTATTTCAAATCAAGAATAAGACAAGCAGAAGAATGTAAGGATATATGACAGCAAAGGTTTCAGCTTTCCGTATCTCTTCTCAACATCGAGTCATATGGAAAATCTAACAAGGAAGCATACAAATCTAGCAGTAATTTTTGTGCCAAGTAGTATAACATGCACCCATGAGACACAAAAATATAACGATTTAGGGTCACAACAAGATTACCGGGAGCCGCTTCCAATAGGTCCTGCAGGACTTGAGATTTCTTAGCAACGTGGGGCATTACCATCAACACTTGGCAAGAGAAACAAACAGCAAAGCACATGTGAGATATATTTTGCCTTCATAGCACCACAACAATATTAGGCTTGTCTGCTGCTTCTTCGATAGGGTTACTACCTCCTCCTTTTGGGCGTCCTGTGCATCAGCAGCATCCGAGCCCTTCTTCTCCGCAGCACTTGCAGCACCATCTTCTCCTTCTCATTATCCTTAGAACAAACAAAATTGTGTCCATTTCAGTCCAAACTGTAGCTGAAACAGAGAACCAAGTACCAGATTCAGCAAACAAAAACTGTGTCCATTTCTGCAAAAAATTAGGGAGTGTATAACTATCAAACAGTTTTTTATTTTGATTCAGGCTGTTTTTTCTCTTGCAATCACAATTCAACACATGTCTATACTCACTAGTCAGTCCAGATTCAATATGAAAAAATCATCTGTTTTCTTTTGTGCTTCAGGTGGAATTTTAGCGCCAGTCTTTCTGTCCCGTCTAATGATTTGAGCGTCCGACCTGTCCACTTCCTTCTTCCCACTTGCGTGGAGAAAAAAAACATTTTCAAAACATATTCATCTGAATAACAAAAAACGCTAACTAGTTGGCCTGGAGAAAAAACACCTTCCTAAAATTGACAAGATTCCAAAACATGAATACAGGGTGCTGATATACAAAATCAGGAATACAAAGCCTTAGTGGTTCAAAATGTTATAACCCAAACTTTTGTTTTCTGAAAGGAAGAAATTGTAGACCAACTGAATGTAGGCACCACTATGTTTATTTTAGAAGGTATCGTTTTGCTGCTCATATGGTTCGGCATTAAAAAGAACAAACTTCAGGAAATGGGTGTGCTCTCTCTAAATTTTCTTTACTGATCAACACACATACCCAAACTAGACTAATGATGGATCAAAGACTGACCTAATGAAACTAAAACAGAGGGAAATCAAAACAAAAAAACAAACTGCAGCTAACTACAACATGACTGAACATAGGCAGAAAAAATACAACACTGAAAATTGACACTAAAATTAAAGCTACAATGATAGAAAAAAAATACATGAATATCGGTGACTGACGAGTGAGACTGACCATAACCAAATACTAAATTATCTGATAAACTGATACTAAAAACAAAAGCAATAATGATAAAAAATATGAACTGATAACTGAAAAAAGACAAGTTAGACCGATGACTAAATACTAAAGTATCTGATAAACTGAACACCAAAATCTGAAGACCCGCCTCCTAATAAAAACAAGCTGAAGCTAACTACAACATGACTGAAGATAGGCAGATAAAAATACAAGACTGAAAACTGACACTCCAACTAAACCTACAATGATAGAAAAAATTACATGAAGACTGAATGCCCGACGAGTGAGACTGAGCAGAACTGAATACAAAATTATCTCATAAACTGATACTAAAAACTAAAGAAACAATGATAGAAAATATAAACTGAAAATGAAAAATGAAAAGTTACACTGATGACTGAATACTAAAGTATCTGATAAACATGACTAAATACAAATTTTTAGCATGTTAACACTGATCCCTCAAAGAATCAACACTAAAAAAAATATGAACAAGCACAGTGACTGATCAAATCTGAATATGATAACAATGAACTGACATAATGACCGAGGGACTGAAAGTCTGATAAAGAATAACACTGATGTAGTGATGAGTAAATGTACACATCCACACACTTTTGTTGTCGATGCTGCTGCTAGTTCATCAAAGCACCTCACATTTTTGCTCCAAGATGCCAGCAACTAAGCATCAGTCTGTACACGTCCACAAACTCGAGACTAGGCATGTTATCGCATCCGAATGGCCTGCAATTAACACCCGGGGCCAAAGCACGCTCGGCTGAGCACAAATTTCACAAGGCACTCCTAGGTGACCACCAGGAACACTAACTGAGTACTTCCTGAGCAACTCAGGAATCAGAACGTGAATCCTGACTCACAAATGTAGAATTAACACATTCGTCATTCTTGTGTTATGGCTTGAAATTGCTTGGCCAGCCGCAGACAAACACCAAATCTTGACCCCTGCATAGTGAATCTAACTCTCACACACCTTACAAAAATTGCACTAGATCCCCTTCAGAAATATGGATCATCAGTACACACAAATTACTGATAAACTAGTACACCCCACAAAACACATATAATGTGAAAAGGGGGAAACATAGCTGAACGCACAACCCCAGAAATCCGTGGGCGAAAAATCGAACTCCACGGATCAGATAATCTAAGAATCGAGATGATGCTGATATATCTCATGAAATTAGTGCAAGCACGATTAATCCCACACAAGCAAAAAAGGACCTGAGTTAGCGGCCACTAGCAAATGCACGGAAATGAGCACTAATTACTGACTGAGAAATTACTCGGATGAGAGGTGGGGGTGGGAAAACACACTCGATACATCCCACCAGACCGGCACCGACGACTGATTCCGACCTCACCGGCGAACACTTGCTGGTGGCGGGACTAAAGGAAAAACTCTGTCGGCCTCCTCTCTGTACCACTCTCTCCTTCCTCCTGATAATCTAAGAGGAGAAGAGGGAAGGGGCAGACCTGGGTAGGGGTCAGAGTAGCGAAGCTCTATGAGTGGAGTCTGTGGCGTCTCCTCACACATAGCCGAGTAGTATCAATGGAAGGAAGTAGTCCTCCTATCCCCGGGCTGGCCCTTGATTGTGGGGAAGGAGATGATATCCATGGCGGCAAAGCCCGCAACCTTGGCGAGGAGGCAGAGGTGGCTGCAGTAGTGGTGGATCTGGTCGCTGCCATGGCTGGTCAACTCTCCCATCCATCTCCAAAGGAGGGAAGCAGGAGGGGGTAGGAGGGCGGCTGTTGTGGGGGATTTTGACGGTGAGGTGTGACGACGGCATTGGGTTGCGAATTTGGTCTACGGCTGCTCACCATCGGAGGGAGCGTCGGAGTGAATCTGAAGGAGAGGAGGCGGCGGATGCACGTGGATAGGGTTTTCGGTGAGAGAGGCACGAGGGTGTGGGACTGTGTGTTATGTATTTTCACAGATAGGCTCCAAAAAAATTCGACTCCCCGCGTAAACGACTTGAACGTTTTATTCTCCGCGCGCTTTCCTTCGCGCCTAGAGCGAAAAAAGTATTCTCGGTTAGGTCCAGTTGGTCGATCCATGACGGTCTTTGCGACGGACGTTTCCCATCCGTCATTAGGGGGCTACCCTTTTGGGGTCCAAACGCTTTTTGCTAATCGGTGACGGTTTCTCTGACGATCTTGAAGAACGTCACCCGTAATCCGTCACGGATTAACAGATTTCTTGTAGTGTATGCTCTCTATCTTCATCAGTTGCTGGGCACTGAGTCTTACTCAATCTCGTACCTTGTAAAACTGGCAAGAACCCTTTCTTGGACTGTTCCATTTTGAACCTCTTCAAAACTTTATCAAGGTATGTGCTTTGTGAAAGTCCTATCAGGCGTTTCGATCTATCCCTATAGATCTTAATGCCTAGAATGTAAGCAGCTTCTCCTAGGTCCTTCATAGAGAAACTTTTATTCAAGTAACCTTTTATGCTCTCCAAAAGCTCTACGTTGTTTCCAATCAGTAATATGTCATCCACATATAATATTAGAAACGCCACAGAGCTCCCACTCACTTTCTTGTAAATACAAGATTCTCCAACCACTTGTATAAACCCAAATGCTTTGATCACCTCATCAAAGCGTTTGTTCCAACTCCGAGATGCTTGCACCAGTCCATAAATGGATCGCTGGAGCTTGCACACCTTGTCAGCATTTTTAGGATCGACAAAACCTTCGGGTTGCATCATATACAACTCTTCTTTAAGGAAACCGTTAAGGAACGCCGTTTTGACATCCATCTGCCAGATTTCATAATCGAAAAATGCAGCTATTGCTAACATGATTCTGACGGACTTAAGCATCGCTACGGGTGAGAAGGTCTCATCGTAGTCAACTCCTGGAACTTGTGAAAAACCCTTTGCCACAAGTCGAGCTTTATAAACGGTCACATTACCGTCAGCGTCCGTCTTCTTCTTAAAGATCCATTTGTTCTGAATAGCCTTGCGGCCCTCAGGTAGTATCTCCAAAGTCCACACTTTGTTCTCATACATGGATCCTATCTCGGATTTCATGGCTTCTAGCCATTTGTTGGAATCTGGGCCCACCATTGCTTCTTCATAATTTGCAGGTTCATTGATGTCTAACAACATGATTGATAAGACGGGATTACCGTACCACTCTGGAGCAGCGCGTGATCTCGTCGACCTGCGTGGTTCAACAGAAACTTGAACTGGAGTTTCATGATCATCATCATTAACTTCCTCCTCAACCGGCGTTGCAATGACAGAGGTTTCCCCTTGCCCTGCGCCACCATCCAGAGGGATGAGAGGTTCGACAACCTCGTCAAGTTCTATCTTCCTCCCATTCAATTCTCTCGAGAGAAACTCCTTCTCGAGAAAAGTTCCGTTCTTAGCAACAAACACTTTGCCCTCGGATTTGAGATAGAAGGTGTACCCAACTGTCTCTTTTGGGTAACCTATGAAGACGCATTTTTCCGCTTTGGGTTCCAGCTTTTCAGGCTGAAGCTTTTTGACATAAGCATCACATCCCCAAACTTTAAGAAATGACAACTTTGGTCTTTTGCCATACCACAGTTCGTATGGTGTCGTCTCAACGGATTTTGATGGTGCCCTATTTAAAGTGAATGCAGCTGTTTCTAATGCATAACCCCAAAACGATAACGGAAAATCAGTAAGAGACATCATAGATCGCACCATCTCTAACAAAGTACAATTACGACGTTCGGACACACCATTACGCTGTGGTGTTCCAGGCGGTGTTAACTGTGAAACAATTCCACATTGTCTTAAGTGAGCACCAAACTCGAAACTCAGATATTCACCCCCACGATCAGACCGTAGGAACTTGATCTTCTTGTTACGATGATTTTCCACTTCACTCTGAAATTGCTTGAACTTTTCAAATGTTTCAGACTTGTGCTTCATCAAGTAGACATAACCATATCTACTTAAATAGTCAGTGAAGGTGAGAAAATAATGATATCCGCCGCGTGCCTCCACGCTCATTGGACCACACACATCGGTATGTATGATTTCCAACAAGTCACTTGCACGCTCCATTGTTCCGGAGAACGGAGTCTCAGTCATCTTGCCCATGAGGCATGGTTCGCACGTGTCAAGTGAATCAAAGTCAAGTGACTCCAAAAGACCATCAGCATGGAGTTTCTTCATGCGCTTTACACCAATATGACCCAAGCGGCAGTGCCACAAAAATATGGCGCTATCATTGTTTACTCTAACTCTTTTGGTCTCAATGTTATGTATATGCGTATCGCTATCAAGATTCAATATGAACAATCCTCTCACATTCGGTGCATGACCATAAAAGATGTTACTCATAGAAATAGAACAACCATTATTCTCAGACTTAAAAGAGTAACCGTCTCACAATAAACAAGATCCAGATATAATGTTCATGCTCAACGCAGGCACTAAATAACAATGATTTAAGTTCATCACTAATCCCGATGGTAGCTGAAGTGACACTGTGCCGACGGCGATTGCATCAACCTTGGAACCGTTTCCTACGCGCATCGTCACTTCGTCTTTCGCCAGCCTTCGTCTATTCCGCAGTTCCTGCTTCGAGTTGCAAATGTGAGCAACAGAACCGGTATCAAATACCCAGGCACTACTACGAGAGCCGGTTAAGTACACATCAATAACATGTATATCAAATATACCTGATTTTTTTCTTTGCCCGCCTTCTTATCTGCCAGATACTTGGGGCAATTGCGCTTCCAATGACCCATACCCTTGCAATAGAAGCACTCTGTTTCAGGCTTAGGTCCAGCTTTGGGTTTCTTCGGCGGATTGGCAACAGGCTTGCCGCTCTTCTTCGAATTGCCCTTCTTTCCTTTGCCGTTTCTCTTGAAACTAGTGGTCTTGCTCACCATCAACACTTGATGCTCTTTACGGAGTTCAGACTCTGCGACTTTCAGCATCGCAAACAACTCGCCGGGAGACTTGTTCATCCCTTGCATGTTGTAGTTCAACACAAAGCCTTTATAGCTTGGCGGCAGTGATTGAAGGATTCTGTCAGTGATAGCTTCTTGCGGGAGTTCAATCCCCAGTTCAGCTAGACGGTTTGAGTACCCAGACATTTTGAGCACATGTTCACTGACAGACGAGTTTTCCCCCATCTTGCAAGCATAGAATTTATCGGAGGTCTCATACCTCTCGATCCGGGCGTTCTTCTGAAAGATAAACTTCAACTCCTGGAACATCTCAAATGCTCCATGACGCTCAAAGCGACGTTGAAGTCCCGGTTCTAAGCCATACAAGACTGCACATTGAACTATTGAGTAGTCCTCCTTACGCGCTAACCAAGCGTTCTTAACATCCTGATCAGCCGTAGCGGGTGGTTCATCTCCTAGTGCAGCATTAAGGACATAATCCTTCTTTCCAGCTTGTAAGATTAGCTTAAGATTACGAGCCCAGTCTACAAAGTTGCTTCCATCATCTTTCAACTTAGCTTTCTCTAGGAACGTATTAAAATTCAGGATGACACTTGCGTGAGCCATGATCTACAACACAAATATATACAAAGTGGACTTAGACTATGTTCAAGATAATTAGAGTCCAACTTAATCAAATTATATGCTAAACTCCCACTCAAAAAGTACATCTCTCTAGTCATTTGAGTGGTTCATGATCCACTTACACTATCCCAAGTCCGATCATCACGTGAGTTGAGTATAGTTTCAGTGGTAAGCATCCCTATGCTAATCATATCAACTATATGATTCATGATCGACCTTTCGGTCTCATGTGTTCCGAGGCCATGTCTGCACATGCTAGGCTCGTCAAGCTTAACCCGAGTGTTCCGCGTGCGCAACTGTTTTGCACCCGTTGTATGTGAACGTTGAGTCTATCACACCCGATCATCACGTGGTGTCTCGAAACGACGAACTGTAGCAACGGTGCACAGTCGGGGAGAACACAATTTCGTCTTGAAATTTTAGTGAGAGATCACCTCATAATGCTACCGTCGTTCTAAGCAAAATAAGGTGCATAAAAGGATTAACATCACATGCAATTCATAAGCGACATGATATGGCCATCATCATGTGCTTCTTGATCTCCATCACCAAAGCACCGGCATGATCTTCTTGTCACCGGCGCCACACCATGATCATCCATCAACGTGTTGCCATCGGGGTTGTCATGCTACTTATGCTATTACTTCTAAAGCTACATCCTAGCAAAATAGTAAACGCATCTGCAAGCACATATGTTAGTATAAAGACAACCCTATGGCTCCTGCCGGTTGCCGTACCATCGACGTGCAAGTCGATATTTCTATTACAACATGATCATCTCATACATCCAATATATCACATCACATCGTTGGCCATATCACATCACAATCATACCCTGCAAAAACAAGTTAGACGTCCTCTAATTTTGTTGTTGCATGTTTTACGTGGTGACCAAGGGTATCTAGTAGGATCGCATCTTACTTACGCAAACACCACAACGGAGATATATGAGTTGCTATTTAACCTCATCCAAGGACCTCCTCGGTCAAATCCGATTCAACTAAAGTTGGAGAAACCGTCACTTGCCAGTCATCTTTGAGCAAAGGGGGTTACTCGTAACGATGAAACCAGTCTCTCGTAAGCGTACGAGTAATGTCGGTCCAAGCCGCTTCAATCCAACAATACCGCGGAATCAAGAAAAGAATAAGGAGGGCAGCAAAACGCACATCACCGCCCACAAAACCTTTTGTGTTCTACTCGAGAAGACATCTACGCATGAACCTAGCTCTGATACCACTGTTGGGGAACGTCGCAGGGGAAATAAAAAATTTCCTACGCGCACGAAGACCTATCATGGTGATGTCCATCTACGAGAGGGGATGAGTGATCTACGTACCCTTGTAGATCGTATAGCAGAAGCGTTAGAGAACGCGGTTGATGTAGTGGAACGTCCTCACGTCCCTCGATCCGCCCCGCGAACAATCCCGTGATCAGTCCCACTATCTAGTACCGAACGGACGGCACCTCCGCGTTCAGCACACGTACAACTCGACGATAATCTCGGCCTTCTTGATCCAGCAAGAGAGACGGAGAGGTAGAAGAGTTCTCCGGCAGCGTGACGACGCTCCGGAGGTTGGTGATGATCTCGTCTCAGCAGGGCTCCGCCCGAGCTCCGTAGAAACGCGATCTAGAGGAAAAACTATGGAGGTATGTGGTCGGGCAGCCGTGAGAAAGTCGTCTCAAATCTGCCCTAAAAGCCCCATATATATAGGAGGAGGGAGGGGGACCTTGCCTTGGGGTCCAAGGGACTCCCAAGGGGTCGGCCGAGCCAAGGGGGGGAGGACTCCCCCCCCTCCAAACCGAGTTGGACTTGGTTTGGTGGGAGGAGTCCCCCTCCCTTCCCACTTCCTCCCTCTTTTTTTTTCTTTTCCTTTGATTTCCTTCTCTTGGCGCATAGGCCCTTTGGGGCTGTCCCACCAGCCCACTAAGGGCTGGTGTGTCTCCCCAAAGCCTATGGGCTTCCCCGGGGTGGGTTGCCCCCCCGGTGAACTCCCGGAACCCATTCGTCATTCCCGGTACATTCCCGGTAACTCCGAAAACCTTCTGGTAATCAAATGAGGTCATCCTATATATCAATCTTTGTTTCCGGACTATTCCGGAAACCCTCGTGACGTCCGTGATCTCATCCGGAACTCCGAACAACATTCGGTAACCAACCATATAACTCAAATACGCATAAAACAACGTCGAACCTTAAGTGTGCAGACCCTGCGGGTTCGAGAACTATGTAGACATGACCCGAGAGACTCCTCGGTCAATATCCAATAGCGGGACCTGGATGCCCATATTGGATCCTACATATTCTACGAAGATCTTATCGTTTGAACCTCAGTGCCAAGGATTCGTATAATCCCGTATTTCATTCCCTTTGTCCTTCGGTATGTTACTTGCCCGAGGTTCGATCGTCAGTATCCGCATACCTATTTCAATCTCGTTTACCGGCAAGTCTCTTTACTCGTTCCGTAATACAAGATCCCGCAACTTACACTAAGTTACATTGCTTGCAAGGCTTGTGTGTGATGTTGTATTACCGAGTGGACCCCGAGATACCTCTCCGTTCACACGGAGTGACAAATCCCAGTCTTGATCCATACTAACTCAACTAACACCTTCGGAGATACCTGTAGAGCATCTTTATAGTCACCCAGTTACGTTGCGACGTTTGATACACACAAAGCATTCCTCCGGTATCAGTGAGTTATATGATCTCATGGTCATAGGAATAAATACTTGACACGCAGAAAACAGTAGCAACAAAATGACACGATCAACATGCTACGTCTATTAGTTTGGGTCTAGTCCATCACGTGATTCTCCTAATGACGTGATCCAGTTATCAAGCAACAACACCTTGTTCATAATCAGAAGACACTGACTATCTTTGATCAACTGGCTAGCCAACTAGAGGCTTGCTAGGGACGGTGTTTTGTCTATGTATCCACACATGTAAATGAGTCTTCATTCAATACAATTATAGCATGGATAATAAACGATTATCTTGATACAGGAATTATAATAATCACTATATTTATTATTGCCTCTAGGGCATAATTCCAACAGTCTCCCACTTGCACTAGAGTCAATAATCTAGCCCTCACATCACCATGTGAATTACATTGTAATAAATCTAACACCCATACAGTTCTGGTGTTGATCATGCTTTGGCCGTGGAAGAGGTTTAGTCAGCGGGTCCGCTACATTCAGATCCGCGTGCACTTTGCATATATTCACGTCCTCTCCCTCGACGTAGTCGCGGATGAGGTTGAAGCGTCGTTTGATGTGTCTGGTCTTCTTGTGAAACCGTGGTTCCTTTGCTAAGGCAATGGCACCAGTGTTGTCACAGAACAAGGTTATTGGATTCTGTGCGCTTGGCACCACTCCAAGATCCGTCATGAACTGCTTCATCCAGACACCCTCCTTAGCCGCCTCCGAGGCAGCCATGTACTCCGCTTCACATGTAGAATCTGCTACGACGCTTTGCTTGGAACTGCACCAGCTTACTGCACCCCCTTGTAGAACTGGCAAGAACCCTTTCTTGGACTGTTCCATTTTGAACCTCTTCAAAACTTTATCAAGGTATGTGCTTTGTGAAAATCCTATCAGGCGTTTTGATCTATCCCTATAGATCTTAATGCCTAGAATGTAAGCAGCTTCTCCTAGGTCCTTCATAGAGAAACTTTTATTCAAGTAATCCTTTATGCTTTCTAAAAACTCTACGTTGTTTCCAATCAGTAATATGTCATCCACATATAATATTAGAAACGCCACAGAGCTCCCACTCACTTTTTTGTAAATACAAGATTCTCCAACCACTTGTATAAACCCAAATGCTTTGATCACCTCATCAAAGCGTTTGTTCCAACTCCGAGATGCTTGCACCAGTCCATAAATGGATCGCTGGAGCTTGCACACCTTGTTAGCATTCTTAGGATCGACAAAACCTTCGGGTTGTGTCATATACAACTCTTCCTTAAGGAAACCGTTAAGGAACGCCGTTTTGACATCCATCTGCCAGATTTCATAATCGAAAAATGCAGCTATTGCTAACATGATTCTGACGGACTTAAGCATCGCTACGGGTGAGAAAGTCTCATCGTAGTCAACTCCTTGAACTTGTGAAAAACCCTTTGCCACAAGTCGAGCTTTATAAACGGTCACATTACCGTCAGCGTCCGTCTTCCTCTTAAAGATCCATTTGTTCTGAATGGCCTTGCGGCCCTCAGGCAGTACCTCCAAAGTCCACACTTTGTTCTCATACATGGATCCTATCTCGGACTTCATGGCTTCCAGCCATTTGTTGGAATCTGGGCCCACCATTGCTTCTTCATAATTCGCAGGTTCATTGTTGTCTAACAACATGATTGATAAGACGGGATTACCGTACCACTCTGGAGCAGCACGTGGTCTCGTCGACCTGCGTGGTTCGACAGAAACTTGAACTGGAGTTTCATGATCATCATCATTAACTTCCTCCTCAACCGGCGTCGCAATGACAGGGGTTTCCCCTTGCCCTGCGCCACCATCCAGAGGGATGATAGGTTCGACAACCTCGTCAGGTTCTATCTTCCTCCCACTCAATTCTCTTGAGAGAACTCCTTCTCGAGAAAAGCTCCGTTTTTAGCAACAAACACTTTGCCCTCGGATTTGATATAGAAGGTGTACCCAACTGTCTCTTTTGGGTAACCTATGAAGACGCACTTTTCCGCTTTGGGTTCTAGCTATTCAGGCTGAAGCTTTTTGACATAAGCATCACATCCCCAAACTTTAAGAAACGACAACTTTGGCCTTTTGCCATACCACAGTTCGTATGGTGTCACCTCAACGGATTTGGATGGTGCCCTATTTAAAGTGTACTTTTTTGCTAGCAGGTGACCTTTCAGTGTGCCACTGAGAGTAGTTGGTCATGATATTGTCTAGGAGTTTTGTAGCGTCTCCTAACGTGATTTCGATGAACGTTCCACCTGAGGCGGAGTCCAAGATATTGCGAAAGGCAAAATTCAAACCAGCATAAAAGATTTGTATAATCATCCACAAACTCATTCCATGAGCGGCACAATTTCTAATCATTAATTTCATCCTCTCCCAAGATTGTGCAAGGTGTTCATGATCAAGTTGCTTGAAATTCGTGATATCGTTGCGTAAGGAGATAATCTTAGTTAGCGGGAAATACTTGGATATGTAAGCATCTTTGCACTTATTCCAAGAATCAATACTATTTCTAGGCAAAGATGAAACCAAGTTTTTGCACGATCACGCAAAGAAAACGGAAAGAGCTTCAATTTTACAACATCATTATCCACATCTTTCTTCTTTTGCATATCTTAAAGTTCAATGAAAGTATTGAGATGGGATGCGACATCTTCACTAGGAAGGCCAGAAAATTGCTCTTTCATAACAAGATTCAACAATGCAGCATTGATTTCATAAGACTCCGCACTAGTAGTGGGAGCAATCGGAGTACTAATAAAATCATTATTATTAGTACTCGAGAAGTCGCAAAGTTTGGTGTTTTCAGCCATGATGACTTCAACAAACACACAAGAAAGCAAGAAAACTCGCAAAGGAAGAAAGGAAATGAAAACGGAAAATGTGAAGTGGGGGAGAGGAAAACGAGAGGCAAAAGGCAAATGAAAATGACAAAAGAGAAAGGCAAATGAAAACGGCAAATGTGAAGTGCGGAGACAAAAACGAGAGGCAACTGGCAAAAAAGGTAAATGCAAGAGATGAGTTTGTGACACCTACCTGGATAGATCTTGACTTGATCTCTCTGATAAGCGATCCTCCCCGGCAATGGCGCCAGAAATACTTCTGATGGCTGACGATCAGCTCCTTCCTGCGTTGGTGTTCCCTCGAAGCAGAAAGGGTGATGTAGCACAGCAGTAGTAAGTATTTCCCTCAGTTTGAGAACCAAGGTATCAATCCAGTAGGAGGATCGCGTTCCCGTCACAAGTACCTGCACAAACACAAAGAACTTGTACCCAACGCTATGAAGGGGTTGTCAATCCCTTATAGATTGTTTGCAAAGTGAGAACTGAAAGCAAAAGGAGAAACAAAGCAAAGTAAAAGTAAAAGCGAAGATAATAGTTGTGAGTAGATCCGGGGGCCGTAGTATTCACTAGTGGTTTCTCTCATGAAAGCAAGTAGACGGTGGGTGAACGAATTACTGTTGAGCAATTGATAGAACCGCGCAACGTCATGACGATATCTATGGCATGATCATATCTATAGGCATCACGTCCAAAACGAGTAGACCGACTCCTGCCTGTTATCTACTACTATTACTCCACACATCGACCGCTATCCAGCATGCATCTAGTGTATTGAGTTCATAAGAACAGAGTAACACCTTAAGCAAGATGACATGATGTAGATGAACAATCTCATATCTACGAGTAGAGCCCATCTTGTTACCCTTTATGGCAACAACACGATGCGCGCCTTGCTGCCCCTTCTGTCACTGGGAAAGGTCACCGCACGGTATGAACCCAAAACCAAGCACTTCTCCCATTGCAAGAACCATAGATCTAGTTGGCCAAACAAAACCCAAGATTCGAAGAGACTTACAAGGATATCAAATCATGCATATTAGAAATCAGCAAAGACTCAAATATAATTCTTAGATAATCTGATCAGAAATCCACAATTCATGGGATCTCGACAAACAAACCGCCAAAGAGGATTACATCGGATAGATCTCCATGAAGATCATGGAGAACTTTGTATTGAAGATCCAAGAGAGAGAAGAAGCCATCTAGCTACTAACTACGGACTGTAGGTCTGAACTAGACTACTCACGAGTCATTGGAGAGGCGAAGATGTTGATGTAGACGTCCTCCAGATCCAAAGTCCCCTCCGACAGGGCACCGGGAAGGGTCTCCAGATGAGATCTCGCGGAAACAGAAGGTTGCGGCGATGGAAAGTGTTTTTCATGGATGCCCTGATTTTTTCTATGATTTATGGGATTTTATAGGACAAAGACCTAGGGAGAGGGCAGCCAGGGGGGCCACAAGACCTGATGCCGCGCTCCCCCTGGCCGCGGTGTGGAGGCTTGTGGGGCCCCTGTGGCTCCCCTGCCTTGGCCCTTAAGTCTCCTAATCTTATTCCGACTTGGAAAATTTATTTTGGGGATTTTATTCCGTTTGGACTCCGTTCCAAAATCAGATCTGAAAAGAGCCAAAAACACACAAAAAACAGGAACTGGCACTTCGCACTGAATTAATAAGTTAGTCCCAAAAAGATAAAAAGGGTAAATAAAACATCCAAGAATGCTAAGATAACAGCATGAAACCATAAAAAATTATAGATACGTTTGAGATGTATCAGTTACCTGCTGCAATACTTTTCTGGCGCCATTGATACTTCAGTTAGGAATAGTCTGCCGTCAACAAACCCTTTTCTGACACCGTTGTTATCATACCACTTTGCTGCTTATACCTTGCTTGCAGATACTAATCTTTCAGGTGTGGTTGAGCTGACAACTAAATTGCTAATACTTGAGAATATCCTTTGGCTTCCCACGTGTCGAATCAACAAATTTGGATCGAATACTCTACCCTCGAAAACTGCTGCGATCCCATACACTGGTAGGTTACTTCGAGACTACCGCCTGACCAACAACACCTATCTGGAGCCATTGCCGGGGATTGCAAACAACATTTTTCTGGCACCGTTTCCGAGGAGGCATAGCTATATTCTTTGAGTCACTTAGGATTTATATCTGCTGATCACTATGAAGAATTTGAGAGATCCAAGCACCAAAGTCTTGTCCTCAACTACGAGGACAGGCAAGGAACTGGCATCTAGCTCTGCACTTGATTCACCTTCAGTTATGGGTAAGTTTGCGACACCACCTCGTGCAAGAAATCTTGATATGTCGCATGTGCTTGATGGTGCTACTTCTGCTATCCATGATGCTTATGACACTGCCTTGCCTGATGATGCTTATGATACTGCTTTGCCCCATGATACTAGTGATGCTGCTTTGCCTGATGATGCTATGCTTGATACTGCTAGAGATACTACTTTGCCTGATATGCCACTAGGTGCATTCCTTGATGCTCACATTGCTAGAGTTACTGTCAATGCTTATGATGCTTCTGAAACTGTCGATACTATTGAGATAGAACCTGCTTTTACTCCTGTTAGATCTAGCTCTCCTAGATATGAATTTCCTGATATACCTGAGGGTTACGTTATGGAGGGAGAGATAGCTGAGGACTTTCTTGCGTGTAAGGACGCCTATGATGTTGAGAAATTACTTCTCAAGTGGAAGGAAAAATCTCTGAACGCTAGGATGAAATACGACCCGAAGTTTGCCACTTCACCTATCTTTAACACCGATAAGGATTATGAATTCTCTGTCGACCCTGAGTTAATCCCTCTAGTCGAAGCTGATCCTTTCCACGGTTATGAATCTGAAACGGTTGTAGCCCATCTTACCAAACTGCACGATATAGCCACCCTTTTCACTAGTGAGGAAAAGATCCGCCACTACTATATCCTTAAGATGTTTCCTTTCTCTCTAAATGATGATGCTAAAGCCTGGTTCACTTCTCTTGCTCCTGGATGTGTGCGTAGTCCCCAAGATATGGTCTATTACTTCTGTGAGAAATATACAACTTTGCTCAAATCAAAGAAGAGAGTCTCCCACAAGCTTGGGGGAGGCTCCTCCAGCTGTTGAATGCTTTGCCTGATCACCCTCTTGAGAAGAATGAGGTACTTGATATATTCTATAATGGACTTATCGATGCTTCTAGAGACCACCTAGATAGTTGTGCCGGTTGTGTTTTTAGGGAACGAACTGTAGAACAAGCTGAGACTCTACTGCATAACATCTTGATCAATGATAATGCTTGGACAATTCCCGAACCACCTCCTAAGCCAACTCCGAAGAAAAGAGGTATTCTATTCCTCAGTCCCGAAGATATGCAAGAAGCCAAGAAATCTATGCAAGAGAAAGGCATTAAATCTGAAGATGTTAAAAATCTACCACCTATCAAAGAGATCCATGGTCTCGATAACCCGACACAGGTAGTAGAAGTGAATTCTCTGTGTAGATTCAATGAGAGTGATATTCTTTTTGATAAACCCGCTAGTCTATGCTTTGATGAATTTGACAATTTTGTTGCCAAACAACAGAGTTTCAATGATTATGTTAGCAGACAATTGGAACAAAGTGCTCGTATGCTTAGCCATTTAAGTGCTTGTGTGGATAGAAATGTCAATGATCTTAATCCTCTGAGTAAACATGCCTCTATGGTTACTAATCTGGTAGAACAAGTACTTAAGGCTCAGAATGACTTGCTCAATGAATTAAATGACAACTCTGTCAGAGTCATTACTAGAGGAGGCAGAATGACTCAGAAACCTTCGTATCCTGAGGGCCATCCTAAGAGAATTGAGCAAGATTCTCAAGAAGTCAATGCTGATACACCTAGTCATACTAGGAAGAAGAAGAAGGATGATAGAAACCTACACGCTAGTTCACCGGTCGTTGTTACACCTGAGAATCCAAATGATGTTTTTGTGTCTGATGTAGAAACGCAATCTGGTGATGAACATGAACCTGGTGACAAGATAGATAATGATGCTCAACCTAGCAATGATAAGGATGTGGAGATTGAACCTACTGTTGATCTTGATAACCCACAACCTAAGAATAAGAGATACGATAAGAACAACTTCACTGCTAGGAAGCATGGTAAAGAAAGGGAGCCATGGGTTCAGAGACCTATGCCCTTTCCTCCTAAGCCATCCAAGAAAAAAGATGATGAGGATTTTGAGCGCTTTGTTGATATGATTAGACCCGCCTTTTTGCAGATGCGATTGACTGATATGCTCAAAATGTCTCTGTATGCCAAGTACATGAAAGATATTGTGACGAATAAACGGAAGATACCGGATCTTGAGATCTCCACCATGCTTGTCAATTACACTTTCAAGGGTGGAACTCCTAAGAAACTTGGTGATCCCGGAGTGCCCACTATACCTTGCTCCATTAAAGTAAATTATGTAAGAACTGCCTTATGTGACCTTGGAGCCGGTGTTAGTGTTATGCCTCTCTCTCTTTATCGTAGACTTGAGCTGGATAAGTTGACACCCACTAAAATCTCTGTGCAAATGGCCGACAAATCAACTGCTTTTCCTATCAGCATTTGCGAGGATGTGCCTGTTGTGGTTGCTAACATTACTATCTTGACGGACTTTGTTATCCTGGATATTCCTGAGGATGATGCCATGGCGGTCATTCTTGGAAGACCCTTTTTAAACACCGCAGGGGCTTTTATAGATTGCAACAAAGGCAATGTCACTTTCCATGTCAACGGTAATGAGCACACTATGCACTTTCCAAAGAAACAATATCGAGTACATTGCATCAATGTATCGAAAAAACTTCATCGATTCTTATTGGGAGCTTTGAATGCCCTATACCTCCTGTTAAGATGAAGTATGATTTGCTTGTTGGGGAGATTCACATCCCCATTGAGGTAACCTAGTGATTATTCGAAAATTCTTCGTTTCCTTTTTGCGATTCGAGAAAGTTTTGTCGAGGGGATTTGATCAACCCCATTGACGAATTTCCTTCGATGACCATGAGATGGATGAATTGAAGAGTCACAAACCTCTCTTTTAAGCTTTCACCTTCAGTTGCTTAGAAGAAAAATGTTAGATTTAGTTAGTTTTCCCTGTTTTCTACTTTAGCGTCCCGTAGAAAAGTACCCCAAAAATAAAAGTTCTCCGATGGTCCTGAAAATCGAATATGATTTTTTCTAGAATTTTTGAAAAATACTGGGACTGAGAGCTGGTCCGGGGGCCACACCAGTGGGCCACGAGCCCTGGAGGCACGGGCACACCCCCTGGCCGCGCCTACCTGGCTCGTGGGGCCCACGTGCACCCCCTCCACTCATTCCAGCTCCCATCAGCTTCCCCTACCTCCAGAAAAAATTGTTTCGCAGCTCAAACCCGTGTTCTTGCTCCGTTGGCTGTGATTTTCAATCTCCTTGCTCAAAGCACCATTCTCCGAACCGTTTTGGGGAAATTTCTCCTTGGTAAGTGACTCCTCCATTGGTCCAATTAGTTTTTGCTCTAGTGTTTTATCCTTCGCGTATTCTTGCTACCTTGGTGACCCTGTTCTTGAGCTTTAGATGCTAATTTTAGCTGGTCCCAAGTAGTTTTAACGTGTGATACGGTCTCTAGGCACTAGTAGGAGTAGTTGCTACCAGTTTGGTTGAGTCTTATTCACTTTTCTCTTGAACCACAAAAATTTCAGCAAAAGAAAAAATGTTCAGGAGAAAGTATCATGGTGGTTCCTCAAGCAAAAAGGGTCCCCGTCTTTCGATTCGGGGGCCTGATCCATATCAACCAAGGGACGCACCGGTACAACCATGTGAATGGCCTTCCGACGAATTCATGATCGAAGCAGGCTTCAAAGACGAGTTTGATACACTTGTTCACAATGCCGGGTTAGAAGAATTCATCTCGGATAAATGTGAACAATACGCTATGCTCACTTCCTCTTTTGTGCGTAGATTTAAATTTTCAGTTGGTCGTGACTCATTGATGACCCACAAGTATAGGGGATCAATCGTAGTCCTTTCGATAAGTAAGAGTGTCGAACCCAACGAGGAGCAGAAGGCTCTGATAAATGGTTTTCAGCAAGGTAATAATTGCAAGCACTGAAAGTAGCAGTAACAAGTGATGGTGTAGTGAGGTGAACGTAGCAAGTGCAAAGCAACAAGTAACAAGTAGTAACAATGGTGCAGCAAGTGGCCTAATCCCTTTCGTAGCAAGGGACAAGCCTGAACAAAGTCTTATAAGAGGAAAAGCTCCTGAGCACACATGGGGAATCTGTCAAGCTAATAGTCATCACGTTCATATGATTCTCGTTCGTTACTTTGATAGTTTGATATGTGGGTGGACCGGTGCTTGGGTACTACCCTTACTTGGACAAGCATCCCACTTATGATTAACCCCTCTCACAAGCATCCGCAACTACGAAAGAAGAATTAAGACTACGTCTAACCATAGCATTAAACTAGTGGATCCAAATCAACCCCTTACGAAGCAGCGCATAAACTAGGGTTTAAGCTTCTGTCACTCTAGCAACCCATCATCTACTTACTACTTCCCAATGCCTTCCTCTAGGCCCAAATATGGTGAAGTGTTATGTAGTCGACGTTCACATAACACCACAAGAGGAAAAGACCACATACATCATATCAAAATACCGAACGAATACCAAATTCACATGACTATTAATAGCAAGACTTCTCCCATGTCCTCGGGAACAAAAGTAACTACTCACAAAGCATGGATATACTCATAACGAGGGAGATAATAAATATCATATGGATCTGAATATATAATCTTCCACGAAGTAAACCAACTAGCATCAACTACAAATAGTAATCAACACTACTAGTAACCTTACAGGTACCAATCGGCGTCGCGAGACGGCGATTGGATACAAGAGAAAAACTAGGGTTTGGAGAGGAGATGGTGCTGATGAAGATGTTGATGGAGATGACTCCCCTCCGACGAGAGGAGTGTCGGTGATGACGGTGGCGACGGTTTCCCCCTCCGGGAGGGAAGTTTCCTCGACAGAATCGTCCTGCCGGAGCTCTAGATTGGTTCTGCTCAAGTTCCGCCTCGTCGCGGCGGCTCCTCCACGAAAAAGCTCCGTGATGATTTTTCCCGGACGAAACCCTTGATATAGCAGAAGAGGGGGCTTAGTGGGCCACCAGGGAGGCCACAAGCCCTGATGCCGCGGCCAGGGGGCTTGTGGGCCCCTGGCAGGTCCCCTGTGCTACTTCTTTCGCCCAATAATTCTTATATATTCCCAAAAAAATCACCGTTGATTTTGAGGGCATTTGGAGTTGCGTAGAATAGTGGACTCGGACTTGCTCCGTTTCCGGTCCAGAATTCTAGCTGCCGGTATTCTCCCTCTTCAGACAAACCTTGCAAAACAAGAGAGAAACGACATGAATATGGTACCACATAGTATTATAACAGTCCATAAAGCGGTAAATATCAACATGAAAGCATGATGCAAAATGGATGTATCAACTCCCCCAAGCTTAGACCTCGCTTGTCCTCAAGCGAAAGCCGAGATCAATAAACATGTCCACATGTTTAGAGATAGAGGTGTCGATAAAACATAATACGGACATGAGGGCATCATGATCACACATAGAACAGGAATAAGTCATAGAGATTCTTATGGGAGAGTAATAATTCCTTCACAAAGCAAAGTATGAAGCAAAAACCTTACCGAGAAGTAGCCAACAACAGTCCAAAGTCATTGAAGCAATTGCAATTTATCATAACATCGGAAAGAGTCAAACAAGAGCTTGTAAAGCAAATCCACATACACAATCATCTCTTTTGTTTTCCACAATTGTTACAACTCACGTGGTACTCATGGTATCAAAGTTTCAGTTGGACACAGAGAAAGATAGGGGCTTATAATTTTGCCTCCCCACCACTTAGCTCAAGGGTAAAGTCAACAATAATAAAGCATAAGTACTCACCTCCAAGTTGATATAAGAATATAGATCTTTCCAAAGCATATGACGATAGCCAAGACAAAGGCAAAATAAGGAATTGGTGAAGATCACCATGACTCTTACAAGGGCAAAAAGTAAAGATACAAGATAGGCCCTTCGCAGAGGGAAGCAGAGGTTGTCATGCGCCTTTGAGGTTTAGATGTGTGTCCTCTTAGTGCGGAGGAAGTCACTTTATATTGCCCCCTGTGATAAAGAACTTTATTATGCAGTCTGTCGCTTTTATGTCTTCCTCATCACAGGTTCGTATAAAGCTTATTTTCCACACACTAATAGATCAAACATATTAGAGAGCAATTTTTATTGCTTGCACCGATGACAACTTACTTGAGGGATCTTATTCAATCCATAGGTAGGTATGGTGGACACTCATGGCAAAACTGGATTGAAGGTTTGTGGATGCACAAGTAGTATCTCTACTTCGTGCGGGAGTTTTGGCTAGTATGAGGTGGAAGAAATCGTCACATGCTAAGGGATCTCTAATCATATAACATTATTTGGAACTAAGCAAACGCAAATCATTATGTTGTCTTCCTTGTCCAACATCTACTTCTAAGCATGTAATAGTTTGGTGAGTGCTCACAAATATAGAAAGTGTGTGAGATGATATATTTATATGTGAGACTCTCTTTCCTTATTACTTCTTGTTAATTGCAACAATGACTGGGGTCTGTGTTTGTATATTCTCAGTAAGTTTCAGTCATCATACTTGTTATTTGTGAAGCCATCACTTTCCATAAGATCACCTCATGATCTTTCATGCTATTGTTCTTTTC
This sequence comes from Hordeum vulgare subsp. vulgare, assembly GCF_904849725.1. Classification (NCBI taxonomy): domain Eukaryota; kingdom Viridiplantae; phylum Streptophyta; class Magnoliopsida; order Poales; family Poaceae; genus Hordeum; species Hordeum vulgare. The sequence goes on along the minus strand of NC_058519.1, from coordinate 660,214,581 downwards.
ATACTTTTGATCATGGAACAAAACAAAGCCCTTGACTAAGATACTCTTTATTACATAGCTCGCAAGCTCGAATACATCAGGAGAGACACAAAGTAAAAAGACTCAAAGTAAACACTAAAGATTTACTCTACTAAGAGAGGAAACAAAAACTGAAAAGGAAAGGACTAAAGCAAAGGTAAAAGCGAAAGATATAAAGGTGATACGATACCAGGGAAACTCCCCAAGCTTGGCAGAAGCCAAGGGGATTGCCCATACCAATGCTCAGTTATCTTCCTTTGGTGGTGAAGGTGATGGAGCTGCTGCCTTTGAATCCAAGAGAGCTATCAATCTTTGATTTATACCTCGAAGATGTGCGACATGATTCTCCAGCAAAGCAACTTCACGAGTAAGAGAAATATTGCGAGCATGAGTTGTTTCACAAAACCTCAAGAGTTCAATCAAGGATGGAGACAACACGTGGAGGAAGGGTTGAAGAAAATCCACTCCTTCAACGTTTTCGACGTTGAACATAGGTTGAACTTCCTCCCTAACTTGGGTTTTCTCCTTAGTTTTATCCCTGGCTTTCGTGACTTCTACTCTTTCTAGATCAGCATCTACTTCCTCATGAACTAGAGGGAGATGATTCTCCCCAACAGATTCCTGGGACATCTTTGCTCTAGATCTGCGGCAGAAAACAGGCTCGAAACGAAAACGGAGGAAAACTGTGCGATGCGGAGATCAAAACCCTCGGGAGTAAATATAATGATTTTTTTAGACCAGAAGGAATAGTCCGCACGAAGACGGAGTCCGGGAGGCACACGAGGGGCCCACAAGCCCTGACCCTGCGGCCAGGGGGGTGGCCGCGGCGTCCAAGCTTGTGGCTGCCTCGTGCGTGCTCTGGACTGCTTTTTTATTTTTGTATTTTTTCATAAATCCTAAAACTAAGGAAATTTCCTATTGGAAAAGTTTCGGAGTCCAATTACTTGCCGAAACACATACCTCTTCGTTTCCGGAGTCTCAAATAGGCTGATAAACATCCCTAATGTACTCCTCTGGAGTTATGACATTGATGATATTGGTCTCAACATTTATGGGAGTACCAGAGATATAATGCTTGATTCTTTGCCCGTTTACCACTCTAGGAAAATTACCTTCCGTGTTATTGATTTTGATGGCATAGGAACGATATACTTCCTCGACAACATAGGGACCTTCCCATTTAGAGAGAAGTTTGCCTGCAAAGAATCTTAAGCGAGAATTGTACAACGGGGATTTCTTTGGTGGGATCTATGCCACTCGCATGGCAAATTTTCTTGGAGTACCCATCCGCTCAGGAGATCCCCCGCTCGATACAGCTTTCCTTGATCACGTCGCTTTGACACGCTATCAGTTCCTTGAGAGGGATGATGAATCCCTCCTATACCGGTTAACATTTAATCGGCAGCGTGTTTTTCATATTACCCTTCCTGCTCCTGCTTTCTTTGACTTTCAGGTAAAACGAAGATATTGTATAACCAGAGGAGAGGCAGAGGAGTATGAGAGGGAGGCTAAGGCTCCTCATCTCCACGAGGCAGCTATTCGGGCAGTGGCTGCAGCGCTCCCGTACAACCCACATTATGATTTCGGGTATCACCCGGACCATCCTTGGGAGTAGACCAAGTTAGGCCAAAAGCCTAAGCTTGGGGGAGTACGTGTTCTCACCGACTTTATATCTTTCACTTTGTTAGTCGGTGTTCACACTTTGCCACTATATCATCCAAGCTAGTTTATTTTCTTTTTCTTGTTTTCTTCTTTTGTGTCCTTTTGAGAAAACCCAAAAAGATTTTCTTTTCTTCTTTTTGCTTGTTGGGAGTTTTCCCGTGTAAATAGTTTTCTTTTTCTTTGGGTCAAGGTAGAAGACCATGGTTACAATGTTTAGTGGCTCTCGCATGCATATCTGTTTATCTGTAAAAGAGCCATATTACTTTGTCCTCTCCTTTCGTGTTGCCTGTAGATTCAGCTTAGTCCAATGCACGAGCACTCTTATTATTGTTCACATCGTTCGGTCGTGCAAGTGAAAGGCAATAATGACGATATATGATGAAGTGACTGAGACTGGAAAAGCTGGTATGAACTCGATCTATTTTGTTTTTGTAAATATGACTAGATTATCGTTCCAGACTTAGCTTTGTTATGCGAAAACCATGTTTGCAATGACAACTTAGAGATCATAGTTCTGATGCCGTGCTTAATTAGCTAGGAGCTTCTAATGGTTTGTCTTCAATGCCAACATGAATTTTGAGATGACTATGATGTAGTATGATAGGATGGTATTCTCCTTTGAATAATTCAAGTGGCTTGACTTGGCGCATGTTCACACATGTAGTTGAAACAAAATCAACATAGCCTCTATCATATTCATGTTCATGGTGATTTATGTCCTACTCATGCTTGCATTCAATGTTAGTTAATCTCATTGCATTTTGATGACTGTTTTCACTCTCTAGTTGGTCGCTTCCCAGTCTTTTGCTAGCCTTCACTTGTACTAAGCGGAATACTGCTTGTGCATCCACTTCCATAAACCCAAAGTTGTTCCATATGAATCCACCATACCTACCTATTTGCGGTATCTACCTGCCGTTCCAAGTAAATTTGCATGCTCCACTCTCTAAACCTTCAAGAAATAATCTGTTTTGTATGCACAAACCGCTCATGTGGTGATAGGGGGCTATCAGTATCTTCCATGCTAGGCATGTTATCCTCAATATGTGTTTATTCACTATCATTCACGAGAAAGGGGCCGGTAATTGGAATGCCCAGTTCCATGCTCAAATCAAAAACATAACTGTAAAACAAGACTCCCCCTGGATTGATGTTGGTATGGACGGTACCCGAGGAGTCGGCTAGCCGTGGAGTGTGATTGATTGCTGGTGGGGGAGTTAAAACTTTACTTTTCTGTTTGGGAACCGCCTATAGCATGTGTACCGTGGAAGATGTTGAAAACTCTTGGTCATTGCGTTGACAATGAAACCATACCACCCAATATTATTATCTCTATTTTCAAAGCTTGAGCTCTGGCACCTCTACAAATCAATGCTTCCCTCTGCAAAGGGCCTTTCTATTTATGTTGCTGTTGAGTCATCCTCTTCTTATAAAAGCACCAATTAGAGAGCACCTCTGTCATTTTTATGCTTTGCTTTTGACTGCTATTGAGTATGACTATGACTAGATCTTCTTTGCCATGAATTACAATGTTTAGTCAGCCCTTGATCTTTGAAAGTGCTCTGCATTTATGTTTTGCGGTCTCAGAAAGAGCTAACGAGGTACCACCTATTCATATTGCTTCATGCTTGTTTTGATTGAAATGTTGGTATCTGAAACTTATTATTATTTGCTCGCTGGCTGATTATATGCCATTGATATTAGTTTACCGTGAGACCTATGTGTCATTTGCTTATGTGGTTAACTTGTGATCTTGCTGAAGTTTTGGTTATGAGTTAGACATAGTTGCAACAACAAGATCAAACAGAGTTTGTAAAAGTTTTTCTTTCTCTTTTAGTTTGTCAACTCAATTGCTTGAGGACAAGCAAGGCTTTAAGCTTGGGGAGTTGATACATCTCCCTCGTATCTACTTTTCCAAACTATTTTGCCCTTGTTTTGGACTCTAATTTGCATGATTTGAATGGAACTAACCCGGACTGACGCTCTTTTCAGCAAAATTGCCATGGTGTTGTTTTTGTGCAGAAATAAAAGTTCTCGGAATGTCCTGAAAATTTACGGAGAATTTTAATGGAATATATAAAAAATACCTGCGCAAAGATCCAGCGGAGGGGGTGTGCTAGTGGGCCATGAGCCCAGGAGGTGCGGCCAACCCCCTGGCCGCGCCTACCAGGCTCGTGGGGCCCACGTTGCTCCACCGCCTCCAATTCCAGCTCTATTTATTCCCTTCCGCCCGGAAAAAATCAAGGAGAAGAGTTCATCGCGTTTTACGATACGGAGGCGCAACCACATCCCGTTCTTGCCCTAGAGGGCAGATCTGGAGTCCGTTTTGGGCTCCGGAGAGGGGAGATTGTCGCCATCGTCATCATCAACCTTCCTTCATCGCCAATTCCATGAAGCTCTTCACCGTTCGTGAGTGATCTATTCGTAGGCTTGCAAGACGATGATGAGTTGGATGAGATCTATCATGTAATCGAGTTAGTTTTGACGGGGATTGGTCCCTAGTATCCACTATGTTCTGAGATTGATGTTGCTACTACTTTGCCATGCTTAATGCTTGTCATTAGGGCCCGAGTGCCATGATTTCAGATCTGAAATTATTATGTTGTCACCAATATATGTGTATTTTAGATATGATCTTGCAAGTTGTAGTCACCTACTACGTGTTATTATCCGGCAACCCCGGAGTGACAATAACCGAAACCACTCCCGGTGATGACCATAGTATGAGGAGTTCATGTATTCACCAAGTGTTAATGCGTTGGTACGGTTCTTTATTAAAAGGAGAACCTTAATATCTCGTAGTTTCCATTAGGACCCCGCTGCCACGGGAGGGATGGACAATAGATGTCATACAAGTTCTTTTCCCTAAGCACGTATGACTACATACGGAATACATGCCTACATCACATTGACGAACGAGAGCTAGTTACATATCTCTCCGTGTTATAACTGTTGCATGATGAATGCCATCCAGCAAAATCACCGATCCATTGCCTACGAGTTTGTCCCACTGCTGCTATTGTTACTTGCTCTGCCGTTACTACTTTTGCTACTGCTGTCACTACTGCTGTCACTACCGCTGCTACTTGCTACTGTTGTTGCTACTGCTGTCACTACTCATGTCACTACTGTTGTCACTATTGTTGTTCCTTGCTACTGCTGTTACTTGTTACTTTGTTGTTACCTGCCGCAATACTTTTCTGGCGCCATTGATACTTTAGTTAGGAATAGTCTGCCGTCAACAGACCCTTTTCTGACACCGTTGTTATCATATCACTTCGATGCTTATACCTTGCTTGCAGATACTAATCTTTCAGGTGTGATTGAGCTGACAACTCAACTGCTAATACTTGAGAATATCCTTTGGCTTCCCACGTGTCGAATCAACAAATTTGGGTCAAATACTCTACCCTCGAAACCTGATGCGATCCCATACACTGGTGGGTTACTTCGAGACGATCGCCCGACCAACAACACCTATTTGGAGCCGTTGCCGGGGATTGTAAACTGTGCCTCGCTACCCCTTCTGTCAATGGGCGAGGTCACCGCACGGTATGAACCCAAAACCAAGCACTTCTCCCATTGCAAGAATCATAGATCTAGTTGGCCAAACAAAACCCACAACTCGAAGAGAATTACAAGGATATGAAATCATGCATATAAGAAATCAGCAAAGACTCAAATAATATTCATAGATAATCTGATCATGAATCCACAATTCACCGGATCTCGACAAACACACCGTGAAAGAGGATTACATCGGATAGATCTCCATGAAGATCATGGAGGACTTTGTATTGAAGATCAAAGAGAGAGAAGAAGCCATCTAGCTACTAGCTATGGACCCGTAGGGTGTGAACTGAACTACTCACGCATCATCAAAGAGGCAATGGTGTTGATGAAGAGGCCCTCCGTCTCCGAAACCCCCTCCGACAGGGCATCGGAAAGGTCTCCAGATGAGATCTCATGGAAACATAAGCTTGCGGCGGCGGAAAAGTGTTTTCGTGGCTCCCTTGATTTTTTCTGGGATTTTAGGGAATATATAGGGCAGAGACCTAGGGCAGAGGAGGTCCAGGGGGGCCACAAGCCAGGAAGGCACGACCTCCCCCTGGCCGCGCCTAGGGGGCTTGTGGGGTCCTTGGGGACCCCCTGCCTTGGCTTTCAACTCTCCCGATCTTCTTCTGTTACGGAAAAAATCTTTTCGGGGATTTTATTCCGTTTGGACTCCGTTTCAAATCCTCCTCTGAAAAGGGTCAAAAACACGAAAAAACAGGAACTGACACTTGGCACTGAGTTAATAAGTTAGTCCCAAAAAATATATAAAAGGCATACAAAACATCCAAAGTTTGACAAGATAATAGCATGAAACCATCAAAAGTTATAGATACGTTGGAGACGTATCAAGCATCCCCAAGCTTGACTCCTGCTCGTCGTCGAGTAGGGAAGTGATAAAGAATGAATTGTTGATGTTGAATGCTACCTAGCATAGTTGTCCCTTGTATCTTCTCTCATGTGACATGAATGTTCACATCCGTATGATTCAATACAATAGTTTGCTATTGACGTGGAAACAATAATACTTCAAGCAAACTAGCAAGGTAATCATAAACTTTTGAAAAACAAGGCCAAAGAAAGTTATCCCTACAAAATCATATAGTCTGGCTATGCTCCATCATCCCCACACAACTAATTTAAATCATGCACAACCCCGGAATTGGCCAAGTAATTGTTTTTGCACTCTTACTTTCTCAAACTTTTTTCAACTCTCACGCAATACATGAGCGTGAGCCATGGATATAGCACTGTAAATGGAATAGAGTGTGGTGGTGGCTGTGAGACAAAAATGGAGGAGATGGTCACATTGACTCGGCATATTAAAGAGGCTATGGAGATGCCTATTAATAGATATCAATGTGAATGAGTAGGGATTGCCATACAAAAGATGTACTAGAGCTATAAGTATGTGAAAGCTCTAAAGGAGAACTAGTGGGTGTGCATCCAACTTGCTTGCTCACGAAGACCTAGGGCAATTTTGAGGAAGCCCATCATTGGAATATACAAGCCAAGTTATATAACGAAAATTCCCACTGGTGTATGGAAGTGTCAAAACAAGAGACTCTCAATCATGAAGAACATGGTGCTTATTAAGAAGCACAAGTGTGGAAAGAAGATAGTAGCATTGTCCCTTCTCTCTTTTTCTCTCATTTTTTTATTTTGGGCTCTTTGGCCTCTCTTTCTTTGTGGGCATCTTTGGCCTCTTTTTTTTATTTGGGCTTCGCTGGCCTCTTTTATTTTTTTGTTTCCTCACATGGGACAATGCTCTAATAATGATGATCATCACATTTTTATTTACTCAAAGCTCAATGATGACTCTATAGGAAATGCCTCGTGCAATGATCTAGCGTAGCAATGACATCAAAAACGGACAAGCCATGAAAACATCATGCTAGCTATCTTACGATCATGCAAAGCAATATGACAATGATGGCACAAGTCATGAGACGGAACGGTGGTGGTTGCGTGGAAATATATCTCGGAATGGCTATGAAAATGCCATAGTAGGTAGGTATGGTGGCTGTTTTGAGGAAGGCATATGGTGGTTTGTGCACCGGCGAAAATTGCACGGTACTAGAGATGCTAGCAATGGTGGAAAGGTGAAAGTGCGTATAATCCATGGACTCAACATTAGTCATGAAGAACTCATATACTTGTTGCAAAAGTTTTTAGTAGTAACCGAAACAAAGTGCTAAACGCATACTCCTAGGGGAAGGGTTGGTAGGTATTAACCATCGCGCGATCCCGACCGCAACACAAAGGATGACAATCAATAGATCAATTATGCCCTGACTTCCTAACATAGCGGTTCACCATATGTGCATGTTACGGGAATCACTAAATTCAACACAAGTATTTCTAGATTCACAACACCCTACTAACATAACTCTTAATATTACCAAATCCATGTCTCAAAACTAATTGAGAGGAATCAAACTTCTCTTTCTACTCAATGCACATGAAGATGGAAGTTTTTGTATCCTCTTTGGATACCTATCACTTTTGGGACTACTTTCATAGCACAAACCAACTACCAAGTCACGCAACGCCGTGCTTTAAAAGATCTAAGTGAAGCACATGGAGCAAAATCAACTATCTCAAAGGATATAAGTGAATCACATGTGAGCTAAATTGCCTAACTCAAAAGGTATAAGTGAAGCTCAACGAGTATTCTAGCAAATTCACGATGAGTGCATGTCTCTCTCAAAAGGTGTGCAGCAAGGATGATTGTGACACAACAAAAAGAAAAGACTCCTATCATACAAGACGCTCCAAGAAAAACACATATCATGTGGTGAATAAAAATATAGCTCCAAGTAACGTTACCGATGGATTGAAGACGAAAGAGGGGATGCCTTCCCGGGGCATCCCCAAGCTTGAGATCTTTCCACACTTTATCTCTTTGTCCATGACAACATCACCCAAAACTTGAAAACTTCACAACACAAAACTTAAACAGAAACTCATGATATCATTAGCATAAGAAAACAAACTACCACTTCCTTAGGTACTATAGAAAACTTTAATTCTACTTATATTGGTGTTAGATTACTGTATTTTCACTTCTACATGGCTAGTACCCCCGATACTATCCCTACTTTCATCAAAACAAGCAACCAACTAAACAAAAACAGAATCTGTCAAAAACAGACCAGTCTGTAGCAATCTGTATACTTCATATACTTCTGATACTTCCAAAATTCTGAAAAATTACGACAGCAGGGGAAATTTGTATGTCAATCATCAGCAAAAAGAATAAACTCAAAATCTCTTTATGGATAGAAATGAAAAATAACTTCGTGAGCAGAAAGTTTCTGTCTTTTTCCAGCATGATCAAACAACTATCACCCAAGCTATCATAAAGGCTTTGCTTGGCACAAACACAAAAAGAAACACAAAAGACACAATCATAACAGAATTATGATGGTGTGGACGCAACAAAACAGAAAGAAAAAGGATAAATTTATTGGGTTGCCTCCCAACAAGCGTTATTGTTTAACGCTCTTAGCTAGGCATAAGGTGATAGAATCACGTATCGTCGTCTTTGGTGCTCAAACCATAAATAGCCCTCATCATGGATTCATAAGGCAATCTTATTTTCTTTCTAGGAAAATGCTTCATGCCCTTCTTTAAAGGAAATTGAAATCTAATATTCCCTTCCTTCATATCGATGATAGCACTGATAGTCCTTAGGAAAGGTCTACCAAGAATGATGGGGCATGTAGGAGTGCAATCTATGTCAAGTACAATGAAATCCATGGGTACATAGTTCCTATTTGCAATAATAAGAACATCATTGATCCTTCCCATGGGTTTCTTGATAGTAGAATCCGTAAGATGCAAATTAAGAGAACACTCTTCAATCTCATGAAAACCAAGAACATCACATAAAGACTTTGGAATCGCGTAAACACTAGCACCCAAATCACACAAAGCATTACATTCATAGTTTTTGATTTTGATTTTGATAGTAGGTTCCCACTCATCATGAAGCTTTCTAGGTATAGAGACTTCTAATTCAAGTTTCTCTTCAAGAGATTTCATCATAGCATCGATGATATGATCGGTAAAGGCTTTGTTTTGGCTATAAGCGTGTGGAGAGTTTACAATGGATTGCATCAAGGAAATGCATTCAATCAAGGAGAAACTATCATAATTGAATCCCTTGAAATCCAATGTAGTAGTTTCATTGCTACTCAAGATTTTAATTTCTTCTTCTCCACTTTCAAAACTTCTAGCATCAAGATAGATGGACTCCGAATCATTGGGACGTTTTTCAACCAAAGTGGATTCATATCCAGCCCCATCATCATTAGGTTTATCACAAGAAAACAAAGATTCAATGTGAGTCACACCAAGCACTTTAAGATCTTCGTGATTCTCATCACGAGAACACACCCTTTTAAGCCATTCATGCCTAGCACGTATTTGGGCGGTTCTTTCTTTGCTCTCACTTATGGAAACACGCATTGCTTCTAAAGTTTCATCCATATTGATCTTAGTAGGAGCACATCTAACTTTCAAAGTATCAATATCACTAGACATTCTATCAACGCTCCTAGCCAAATCATCAATTTTGAGTAGTTTTTCCTCTATAGACGCATTGAAAATCGTTTGAGAGTTGATGAACTCTTTGATATTACTCTCTAAATCAGAGGGTAACCTATTATAATTTCCATGAGTATTGTTGTAGGAGTTGCCAAAATTATTAGAGGGGTTACTAGGAAAAGGCCTAGGAACATAGTTTCCTCTAAAAGTATTGTTGTTGCCAAAATTATTCCTACCAACAAAATTAACGTCCAAATTGGCGTTGCTACTCTCAATCAAGGAAGATAATGGCATGTCATTAGGATATAAAGGAGCACTTCTACTAGCAACCAAATTCATTAACTCATTCATCTTAGCACTCAATGAGTTAATTTCTTCTATAGCGTGTACCTTTTTACTAGTAGGTGACCTTTGAGTGTGCCACTGAGAGTAGTTTGTCATGATATTGTCTAGGAGTTTTGTGGCTTCTCCTAACGTGATTTCCATGAACGTTCCACCTGAGGCGGAGTCCGAGATATTTCTAGAAGCAAAATTCAAGCCAGCGTAAAAGATTTGTATAATCATCCAAAGACTCAAGCCATGAGTGGGACAATTTCTAATCATTAATTTCATCCTCTTCCAAGATTGTGCAACATGTTCATGATCAAGTTGCTTAAAATTCATAATATCATTACGGAGAGAGATAATCTTAGCCGACGGAAAATACTTAGATATGTAAGCATCTTTGCACTTATTCCAAGAATCGATACTATTTTTAGGCAAAGACGAAAACCAAGTTTTTTCTCGATCTCGCAACGAGAACGGAAAAAGCTTCAATTTAATCACATCATTATCCACATCTTTCTTATTTTGCATATCGCAAAGCTCAATGAAGGTATTAAGATGGGATGCGGCATCTTCACTAGGAAGCCCGGAGAATTGCTCTTTCATAACAAGATTAAGCAAAGCAGCATTGATTTCGTATGATTCCGTACTAGTGGCGGGAGCAATCGGAGTACTCATAAAATCATTATTATTAGTATTGGAGAAGTCGCAAAGTATGGTGTTTTCAGTCATGGTGACTTCAACAAGCAAAGAAGAACACAAGCAAACGGAAAACGGGCGGAAAAAGGGCGAAAGAGAAAGGCAAATGAAAACGGCAAATTGGTGAAGTGGGGGAGAGGAAAACGAGAGGCAACTGGCAAACAAAGTAAATGCAAGAGATGAGTGTGTGACGTTATTTGGATAAGATCTTGATTTGATCCTCCCCGACAACGGCGTCGGAAATTTTTCTGCTGCTGGCTACGGCTATGAGATCTTCCTTGGCAAATATGCCAGGAATCTCCTTGCGACGTTCTGAGCTTACGTTGGGTTTTCCCTTGAAGAGGAAAGAGTGATGTAGCACAGTTGCAGTAAGTATTTCCCTCAGTTTGAGAACCAAGGTATCAATCCAGTAGGAGGATCGCGTCAAGTCCAGAGTACCTGCACAAACACAAAAGAGTTTGCACCCAACGCTATAAAGGGGTTGTCAATCCCTTCTAGATTGTTTGCAAAGTGAGAACTGAAAGCGGAAAGCAAAACAAAGTAAAAGTGTAGGGCTGAAAATATGATGTGGAATAGACCCGGGGGCCATAGCGTTTACTAGAGGCTTCTCTCAAAATAACAAATAACACGGTGGGTGAACAAATTACTGTCGAGAAATTGATAGAACCGCGCAAAGTCATGACGATATCTAAGGAAATGATCATACATATAGGCATCACGTCCGAGACAAGTAGACCGATACTTTCTGCATCTACTACTATTACTCCACACATCGACCCCTATCCGACATGCATCTAGTTTATTGAGTTCATGGCGAACAGAGTAACGCCTTAAGCAAGATGACATGATGTGGAGGGATAATCTCAAACCAATGATGAAAACCCCATCTTTTTACCCTTGATGGCAACAACACGATGCCTGCCTCGCTACCCCTTCTATCACTGGGTGAGGTCACTGCACGGTATGAACCCAAAACCAAGCACTTCTCCCATTGCAAGAATCATAGATCTAGTTGGCCAAACAAAACCCACAACTCGAAGAGAATTACAAGGATATGAAATCATGCATATAAAAAATCAACAAACTCAAATAATATTCATAGATAATCTGATCATGAATCCACAATTCATCGGATCTCGACAAACACACCGTGAAAGAGGATTACATCGGATAGATCTCCATGAAGATCATGCAGAACTTTGTATTGAAGATCCAAGAGAGAGAAGAAGCCATCTAGCTACTAGCTATGGACCCGTAGGTCTGAAGTGAACTACTCGCGCATCATCGGAGAGGCAATGGTGTTGATGAAGAGGCCCTCCGTCTCCGAAACCCCCTCCGACGGGGCACTGGAAAGGTCTCTAGATGAGATCTCGCGGAAACGGAATCTTGCGGCGGCGGAAAAGTGTTTTCGTGGCTCCCTTGATTTTTTCTGGGATTTATGGAATATATAGGCCAGAGACCTAGGGCAGAGGTGGTACAGGGGGCCCATAAGCCAGGGAGGCGCGGCCTCCCCCCTGGTCGCGCCTAGGGGGCTTGTGGGGTCCCTGGGGACCCCCTGCCTTGGCTCTCAAGTCTCCTGATCTTCTTATGTTATGGAAAAAAATCTTTTCGGGGATTTTATTCCGTTTGGACTCCGTTTCAAATCTTCTCTGAAAAGGGTCAAAAACACGAAAAAAAATAGGAACTGACAATTGGCACTGAGTTAATAAGTTAGTCCCAAAAAAGATATAAAGGGCATACAAAACATCCAAAGTTTGACAAGATAATGGCATGAAACCATCAAAAATTATAGATACGTTGGAGACGTATCAGCTTCCAATTCCCCTCACTCCCAAAGTGCACCCAAATTTTTTTCCTCCTAAGAGGTCTGAACCGTGCTTCCCTATGCAGCCCCCACGCCTTTTGCATCATTCGTTCCAGAGCATTAAAGTTCATTCACTGCGGTGAGCAAACTTTTCCCACCGCCGACCATCTTGAGTCCTTCGGAAACGCCGGTTCTAGATCTTCAAAGACGAAGCCCCGGGCTTCCTTATCCATCAATACCATATCTCCAAGTCTCGACTCGCTGTTGGATCCGGCGTCTTGCTCTCCACCGGGGATTTGGAGGATCCCTGGCTAGCCGATCCATCTGTTCTCCGCGCCGCCGACGTGGCTGCCTCCCCCCCTTGCATGGGTGCGGCGCCTTCTTCTGGTTGGCCTCCCCTGACGCCATAGTGGTTGGGCCTGCCAAAATCTTAGGAGTGGCCGCCGTCGCCGCCTTCACAGATGTCATCTTTGCCGGATTGCCCACAGTCTTCTCGAGCGCCTTCTCTGCCATTGGCATCGCCCCCTAGCAGAGAGTGGAACACCGCCGGTCTGTGCCTCGAAGAAGCACAGTCGCCTCCCAGGACACCACCGTAGACACACCACCCCCGATAGGCAAAAACCCTAACCCTAGCACAAGAAAACAATCGCCATGCGCCACTCCAACTTTCTGTACGTTGATGTTGCTTTGCTCTGGGAAGCCAGCTTCCTCGAACCGAGCCGTTCGGGCCAGCTCCGCTCGCGGATTCGCGGAAGCTGGGAGCTGGCGAGCTACCATACAGGCCCTGAATTTGTATCAGTCTCACTCTCTTTTTTTAGAGAGAAGAATTCAGTCTCGCTCTCAGAACAGGCCAGGCCCGGACCAGCCCACAAAAAAGACAGGCCACCGGCTACTTTCAGTCCGTGGATCCTTGGGAAATCCTGATTCAGAGTTTCCATCCTCCTTGGGAAAACTTTTGAGAGAGTTGCTAGAAACAGTTTTTATTCCAATTTCTCTTCTATGTTTAACTTCCTTAACGGTTCTGGTTTGTTTACTTCGCTGATTTGCTTTTCCAATCATTTTTCTTTTCTTCCTGCCGCTACCATCTAGGGTTTTTCCATGTTCTTTCTGGTTATGTTTGATTTATGTTTATTTTTTGGTGTTTCTACAAGGGACATTTTATTAGAATCTCCACCATTTTTTAGAAAACAAATTATGAATATTTCCAACAAATTTACAGATACTTACTAAAATTCATGACTTAAATTTGAAATTTTTAACATTTTACAAAGTTTTGTAAGCTTTTTCTAGAATTTGTGACATTTTTTAATTCTTGAAAAATATTTAGTTTTAAAATAGAAATATATTTTAAATATAATGTGTGCGCATTTTCTGAATCTGTTACTCCCTTCGATCCAAATTAATTGTACTACGTCAGCGACACAACGTCAACTAATTTAGATTAGATGGAGTAATACTTTTTAATATTCGTAAATACATTTATTTTTCAAAAAAATATGACTATTAATTTTGTGAATATTCTTTAACTTCTAGAAAGATTTATAAAATTCACAAACTTTTTTTTACAAGAAACATTAGGGAAGATTTTGTAAATAGACTCAACATCCCTCCACAGTCACAATGGTAGCGACGCAGATGGTGAGACTGAAGAAGAATCCGAAGGTAAACCGATGGTCATCTCCATAGTCGTAACGGTTGATGCATCGCGGAAGTTGTGGCTGGAGTGGGAACTGATGATGTTTCTCAAGCAAGGCGGTAGCCCTTTGTGCGTTTGTCGAGGTAGCCGAGAGCGTAGGGTGGTGTAGCCGTGGTCGATGTAGCCATGCGAAGAATGCCGTGGTCGATGTCAAGTCGGGGTAGCCGGTGTCGAGGAGGTCGCCGTGGAGCCGCCGGAGCAAGGAGTCGCCGAGTTAGTCATGGGTGCAGTGGTGTCGAAGTAGTGATGCACCGGAAAGGAGACGTAGTTGACGATCTAAGATCGAAAAACCAAAAAGAAAACGCCGATCAAAGTGACCGGCGGAAAAGAGAAAACCCTGGATCAAGAGATCTGGAAAAGACTCTCTAGGGCAGCCAGTCAACACGACCGGCGGATGAACCCTAGGTACGGGCGATGCGGCCCCTGACGGCGGTCCTGGAGGCTGACCGCCCCGAGGGCGGCGCGCCGTGCGAAAGCGGCGGCGGCGGCTAGGTCAAAGAACTTGCGGCAGATACCATGTTAAAGGAGAGAATAAAGAGATTGGTGGAATAGTAGTTGTTGCTTGAGCCTCATGGGCACATATATATATAGGAGTACAATGATCATCTTAGAGTACAAGGCAGGGTAGGACAAATCCTAGTCTATCTCATATTTCCTAATAATGAATATACACAACAGTAACAATGGCGGACCCACCATTGGGGCGAGCTGGGGCGGCAGCTCCGGGTCGCCGACGGTGAAGGATCGACCCCACCTAGGAGCTGATGCTGATGGTTGATGCTGAAAGCCAGCGGCAGCGGCGGTTCTGTCCGTGTTGTTCGGGCGTCAGGGAGAGGGAGCCGGCCATCCACGAAAACGAAGGGGTAAGTGATTTGGTTGGGCCGGTCTGTCGATGGAGTGGGCTATTTTTGTTGGGCCGGTCCATCGATGGAGTGGGCTATTTTTCTACAGGACCATACATCGATCCAGTGCCCAGCCAGCCAACCAGGCCAGGCATCGAGTAGCAGTTCCCCGTTCCCCCCTCCATCGATCCAGCCATCCAGGTATCCAGCGCCGCCGCCAGCAGTTCCCGGGCACAGGGGTCGGCAGCTTGCAGGTCGGGCCAACGCCTAGCGGCGGGGGCCGTGGGGGGGGGCTCGAGGCGGACGGTGGCGTGGCAGTAGTTTCAGCGGCCAGAGTACAGAGGTGGATTTGGGGGCGGCCGGCGGCGGGGCACTAGCTTCAGAAGCCAGAGGTAGAGGTGGATTTGGGGGCGGCCTGCGGCGGGGAACTGGTGGCGGCCGGCGGCGGGGCAGTATCTGCCCTACTGATTTGAGTGCTCGTGATTGATTTGGATGAGGGGGTGGATTGGGTGGCCGCAGGGATAGCAGTTGTTGTCGAAGTCGAAGAAGCCGATGCCGAGGTTGCTTCTGTCGAAGAGGCAGTAGCTTCAGTGGCCAGATCAACCAAACGGAAACGACCAACTGACTCCAACAACTACCAACATGTATCCTCTTCTAGTCTTTTTGTATCTTTTGATATGTTAGTTAGAATCAGGCGACCAACGGTAACATGACACTCATTTTTTATGCCATTTGATGGTGTAGGGCATTCCTCTGTCATTTAATTTGGCTGATTTGGATTCTGATCCTAGCACACGTAAGCAAATTGAATATTATGTAACTCCAGAAACTAGAGATGAAATGAGAAGGGCATATTTGTCGAAAAGTGTGGGGCATTTGTATGGTCATGATTTTCCTCGTACTCGTTTTGGGAAAGATCTGCGGAGGAGCTCATTTGCATGCCTTGATGAGCCGTCGAGGTCATCTACCTCCACAAGCCCATGTTCATTATGCAATTACATCTTAAAGGTATACTATCACCCAGTTACCGTCATATGACCATATCAAAATATACAACTCTCATCACACTTATGCTAATGCATTCATAATTTTGTAGGTCTCCTTTGGATATTGGAATTATGGGATCATATTTTGGCATAAGTGAGCATTTCAAGCGACAAGAGTCAGTTTACTAGTTTTTAGGAGCTTTTTAATTTTTTTGTTGTTGAATGCCACGAGTTTTGATTAAATAGAGTTGCATTTGTTTCGGAAAAAAATTAGACATTAAATGTTCGCCCCAGCTAACTTCAATTCTTGGGTCCGCCACTGTATGATAACATACCTTCATTGATACTAGGATTAGCCCTAATCACGGGGAGGTGAAAGGTGCTTCTAAAATCTTGCTTGAAAGCATCAATGGAGCATTGTTTATTCTCAAATATCTTGTCATTCCTTTGGTTCCATATGGACCACCACCCAATAATAAGGATTTCCATGAAAATATCCCATTGGTATTTGTTCCTAGCATCATGATCATAAGTATAATACACCAGAATCCTTGACTGAATGGGCAACTGAAAAATAGATTCATTCTATCTTCACTACAAGAAATGTGTTAATGCATGACGGTTCAATTCTGTCACGGATCAGTCAAGAACTGTCATGCATGCCCATCCACGACGGATACAAAATCCGTCATGTATATCGCGTCATAATTTGACATCATACCTTCCACGACGGTTCTTGTCCGTCATGGATGTACCAGAGGCCCGCCCAACCCAAACCGATGCCACGTAGGATTCTCACGTGGCTGCCTACTTGGACATTGTTTCTGTCACGGAATCCGTCACGGATTTAGGCACAATTTAAATTTAGTCCAGCCCATCAATCCATTTCTTTTGGCCCAATATTGACCCAATAAACATTTATCATAATATGTCACAGAAATCGTAATGCCAATTTTGGCCAAGACAAAGGATTTGCAAAGTGTCATACATTACACAAATAATTCAGTATGCAGCCATTTGTAAGTATATACAACATAACAGTTTGCAAAATCCAATATGAAATCATAATTGACAACATAGATAGGAAAAATGTGAAACAACATAGATTGGTCAAATATGACACAACAATGTAAAGAGCAAGTACATTCTAGTTTACATTAACAAAACTATGACGTAATGAGGTTATTCAGGTTCTTCCAAATCAACCCTCCTGGCCCTCCCCTCCTGATGGAAACTACCATGCCGTAGCAGAGGGCGATGAGTAGCATCAAGTATCCCGCCACCCAAACGTGCCTACCATATTTACATGAACATTAGATATTTATATATATATGAATAGATTGTTGAAATGAGAGAATTACAAGAACTATAAAAAATAAATTACTAGTTGTCCAAAATTTGTAAATCTTATAGTGACTACAAATGAGAATGACATAATATCTACTATAAACAGAACAAACATGAGGTTTCTTAGAAGTATTCCAAATAAAAGTGTGTCAAATTAATGTTTAATAAAATTAACCTATACGTGACAAAGTAATAGAACACACATCACAGACTCCAAACACTATAGCACAAATAGTTGAAACTATATAAATCGATCAAGAAAATGACATCACTAAGAATCAATATTAAAAAATGGCGTCACTAGCAACAACAATTGACACATGAACATTTGAAGTTTACATCGGCCAAGTTGATGACCAGCGGCATGAAGCTTAAGCATTAAATGATGATTATCTAGATAAATTAATTTATTACATGGCTTAAGCATTAAATGATGATTATCTAGATACAAGCACAATCGGAACCCATGAACACCAAGAGATGGCAAATCTAGTAGTGTATCGATGCAATGCATGATATTAGGGAGATTGTCCAACGCAGATTATGTACGTCCAATACAGATTATGTATGCATAAAAATCCGTGCAGTTATATTTTACTAGAACCACACAAAGTCCACACCTTGGACAACCCAAAATCTACAACATGATTATTTCACATCAAGAATAAGACAAGCAGAAGAATGTAAGGGTATATGACATTAAAGGTTTCAGCTTTCCGTATCTCTTCTCAACATCGAGTCATATGGCAAATCTAACAAGGAAGCATACAAATCTAGCAGTAATTTTTGTGCCAAGTAGTATAACATGCACCCATGAGACACAAAAATATAACGATTTAGGGTCACAACAAGATTACCGGGGGCCGCTTCCAATAGGTCCTGCAGGACTTGAGATTTCTTAGCAACGTGGGGCATTACCATCAACACCTGGCAAGAGAAACAAACAGCAAAGCACATGTGAGATATATTTTGCCTTCATAACACCACAACAATATTAGGCTTGTCTGCTGCTTCTTCGATAGGGTTAGTACCTCCTCCTTTTGGGCGTCCTGTGCATTAGCAGCATCCGAGCCCTTCTTCTCCGCAGCACTTGCAGCACCATCTTCTCCTTCTCATTATCCTACGAACAAACAAAATTGTGTCCATTTCAGTCCAAACTGTAGCTGAAACAAAGAACCAAGTACCAGATTCAGCAAACAAAAACTGTGTCCATTTCTGCAAAAAATTAGGGAGTGTATAACTATCAAACAGTTTTTTTATTCCGGCTGTTTTTTCTCTTGCAATCACTATACAACACATGTCTATACTCACTAGTCAGTCCAGATTCAATATGAAAAAATCATATGTTTTCTTTTGTGCTTCAGGTGGAATTTTAGCGCTAGTCTTTCTGTCCCGTCTAATGATTTGAGCGTCCGACCTGTCCACTTCCTTCTTCTCACTTGCCTGGAGAAAAAAAAACATTTTCAAAACATATTCATCTGAATAACAAAAAGCGCTAACTAGTTGGCCTGGAGAAAAAACACCTTCCTAAAATTGACAACAAGATTCCAAAACATGAATAGAGGATGCTGATATACAAAATCAGGAATACAAAGCCTTAGTGGTTCAAAATGTTATAACCCAAACTTCTGTTTTCTGAAAGGAAGAAACTATAGACCAACTGAATGTAGGCAGCACTATGTTTATTTTAGAAGATATGGTTTTGCTACTCATATGGTTCGGCATTAAAAAGAACAAACTTCAGGAAATGGGTGTGCTCTCTCTAAATTTTCTTTACTCATCAACACACGTACCCAAACTAGACTAATGATGGATCAAAGACTGACCTAATGAAACTAGAATAGAGGGAAATCAAAACAAAAAACAAACTGCAGCTAACTACGACATGACTGAACATAGGCAGAAAAAATACAACACTGAAAAGTGACACTAAAATTAAAGCTACAATGATAGAAAAAATACATGAATATTGGTGACTGATCGAGTGAGACTGACAATAACCAAATACTAAATTATCTGATAAACTGATACTAAAAACAAAAGCAATAATGGTAGAAAATATGAACTGATAACTGAAAAAAGACAAGTTAGACCGATGACTAAATACTAAAGTATATGATAAACTGAACACCAAAATCTGAAGACCCACCTCCTAATAAAAACAAACTGAAGCTAACTACAACATGACTGAAGATAGGGAGATAAAAATACAAGACTGAAAACTCACACTCCAACTAAAGCTACAATGATAGAAATAATTACATGAAGACTGAATGCCCGGCGAGTGAGACTGAACAGAACTGAATACAAAATTATCTCATAAACTGATACTAAAAACTAAAGAAACAATGATAGAAAATATAAACTGAAAATGAAAAATGAAAAGTTACACTGATTACTGAATACTAAAGTATCTGATAAACATGACTAAATACAAATTTTTAGCATGTTAACACTGATCCCTCAAAGAATCAACACTAAAAAAATATGAACAAGCAGAGTGACTGATCAAATCTGAATACAATAACAATGAACTAACATAATGACCGAGGGACTGAATGTCTCATAAAGAATAACACTGATGTAGTGATGAGTAAATGTACACATCCACACACTTTTGTTGTCGATGTTGCTGCTAGTTCATCAAAGCACCTCACATTTTTGCTCCAAGATGCCAGCAACTAAGGATCAGTCTGTAGACGTCCACAAACTCGAGACTAGGCATGTTATCACATCCGAATGGCCTGCAATTAACACCCGGGGCCGAAGAATGCTCGGCTGAGCACAAATTTCACAAGGCACTCCCAGGTGACCACCAGGAACACCAACTGAGTACTTCCTGAGAAACTCAGGAATCATAACACGAATCCTGACTCACAAATGTAGAATTAACACATTCGTCATTCCTGTGTTATGGCTTGAAATTGCTTGGCCAGCCGCAGACAAACACCAAATCTTGAAAATATAAACGAGTACACCCCACAAAACACATATAATGTGAAAAGGGGGAAACTTAGCTGAACGCACAACCCCAGAAATCCGTGGGCGAAAAATCGAATTCCACGGATCAGATAATCTAAGAATCGAGATGATGCTGATATATCTCATGAAATTAGTGCAAGCACGATTAATCCCACACAAGCAAAAAACGATCTGAGTTAGCGGCCACTAGCAAATGCACGGAAATGAGCACTAATTACTGACTGAGAAATTACTTAGATGAGAGGTGGGGTGGGAAAACACACTCGATACATCCCACCAGACCGGCGCCGACGACTGATTCCGACCTCACCGGCGAACACCTGCTGGTGGTGGGACTAAAGGAAAAACTCCGTCGGCCTCCTCTCTGTACCACTCTCTCCTTCCTCCTGATAATCTAAGAGGAGAAGAGGGAAGGGGCAG
Source organism: Hordeum vulgare subsp. vulgare (assembly GCF_904849725.1). Taxonomy (NCBI): domain Eukaryota; kingdom Viridiplantae; phylum Streptophyta; class Magnoliopsida; order Poales; family Poaceae; genus Hordeum; species Hordeum vulgare. Next base: position 660,193,698 of record NC_058519.1, on the reverse strand, counting down.
ACCTGGGTAGGGGTCAGAGTAGCAAAGCTCTACGAGTGGAGTCCGTGGCGTCTCCTCACACACAGCCGAGTAGTATCAATGGAAGGAAGTAGTCCTCCTATCCCCGGGCTGGCTCTTGATTGTGGGGAAGGAGATGATATCCATGGCGGCAAAGCCCGCAACCTTGGCGAGGAGGCGGAGGTGGCTGCGGTACTGGTGGATCTGGTCGCTGCCATGGTCAACTCTCCCATCCATCTCAAAAGGAGGGAAGCAGGAGAGGGTAGGAGGGCGGCTGTTGTGGGGGATTTTGACGGTGAGGTGTGACGACGGCGTTGGGTTGCGAATCTGGCTTACGCACCAAGGGCTAGAGGTCGACGGCTGCTCACCCATCGGAGGGAGCGTCGGAGTGAATCTGAAGGAGAGGAGGAGGCGGATGCACGTGGATAGGGTTTTCGGTGAGAGAGGCACGAGGGTGTGGGACTGTGTGTTATGTATTTTCACAGATAGGCTCCAAACAAATTCGACTCCCCGCGTAGACGACTTGAACGTTTTATTCTCCGCGCGCTTTCCTTCGCGCCTAGAGTGAAAAAAGTAGGCTTGGTTAGGCCCAGTTGGTCGATCCATGACGGTCTTTGCGACGGACGTTTTGCATCCGTCATTAGGGGGCTACCCTTTTGGGGCCCAAACGCTTTTTGCTAATCGATGACGGTTTCTCTGACGATCCTGCAGAACGTCACCCGTAATCTGTCACGGATTAACAGATTTCTTGTAGTGCTTCCACATTGTAGTCATGGCAAAGGACACGTTGTGTGATGTCAAGTTGAAAAAAATCCTGATGAATAAATCACACGTGTTGGTTTTGTCAATAAGCATTAGCCAGCAAAAGAGCGTACAACATGTTCTCCACGTCCACCTCAAAGGCACGGGAGCATGACAGTTTTCCATTAAGGAATTAATTATTCTCATAGAGCTAAATATGCTATTTCCCCACGCAAGCTTCCAAGTGTCATGATCTGGGTTGTTGCTGATATCAAGTTGAGATGCTAAATGATGGAACTGTTGATCAGCCATCATAGAGACACTAGTAGGAAAATGTTTAATAGGAATAATATGTTAGTGGTGTGGAGCCGTTTTGAGACATTGATGCTATTCTGTCGAAATTGCACGGACATAGGAAATACGAGAAGTGCCACTGACACCAACACATACGTATTTCCATACCAAGTATTTTCTTTATCGCAGCCAAATCCTTCAGCTCAAATTCATTACTCAATTGCTTTTTTAGTTCATCAATCTCTAACATGCTCTTTGCAGCAATTAACATATCATCAACATAAAGGAGCAAATAAATAGCTTGAACCGTTGACAATTTTCAAATAAGCACACCTGTCATAATTAGACCGTTTGAAACCTTGAGAGAGCATAAAGGTGCTTCAATTCATAAAGAGATTTCTTTAACTTACAAACAAGCTTTTTTTCCCAGGAATAACAAAACCTTCAGGTTGTTCCATATAAATATCCTCTTCTAATTCTCCATGTAAGAATACAGTTTTAACATCCAATTGTTCAAGCTCAAAATCATTCATGGCAACAATACTAAAGAAAGTGCGAATAGAGCTATGCTTCACAACAGAAGAAAACACTTCGTTATAGTCAATACCTGGAATTTGGCTATAACCTTTAGCAACTAACCTTGCTTTATATCTTGCCTCATCATTAGGAGAAACACCTTCCTTTCTTTTGAAAACCCACTTGCAACGAAGAATAGGTTTCTTCTCTCTAGGTAATCTTACTAAATCTCAAGTGCCATTCTTTTCAAGTGATTCCATCTCATAATGCATAGCAGTTATCCACTTATTACTATCATCAGAGATAATAGCCTCGGAATATGAAGAAGGCTCAACATTACCTTCAATTTCTTCCACAACAGATAAAGCAAAAGAAACAATATTGCACTCTTCAATTAACCATTTGGGTGCATTAATACCATGTCTAACTCTGTCACGTGCGAGATTCCAACCGGATGAAACAATAGGCTGATTTGGAGTGACATGTTCATCATCAAAGACGGGTTCATCATGGGCATCGACATTTTCCTTAATATATGTATCACATGAATCAATAACATGCTCCACCTGAACAGTAGGCTGCTGTTCACTCTCAACATGAACATTAGTAGATGGAACATCATGTAACTTAGCAGATTCATTAAAGATAACATTTTTGCTAATCACAACCTTCTGTGTTTCAGGATTCCACAATTTAAAACCTTTAACACCAGATTTATAACCAAGAAAAATGTACTTAACAACTCTAGGCTTCAACTTTCCATTATCAATATAAGCATAAGCAGTACAACCAAAAACTCTCAATTGTGAATAATCAGCAGGTGAACCAGACCATACCTCAATTGGAGTTTTCTTATTAAGCACAATAGATGATGAACAGTTAATGAGATAACAAGCAGTGGAAGTGGCCTCAGCCCAAAAACGCCTATGCAAACCTGCATTGGACAACATGCAACGGGCTCTAGAAATAATGGTCCTCTTCATACGCTCAGTAACACCGTTTTATTGAGGAGTATAAGGAACGGTGTAGTGTCTTGCAATGCCTTCAGACTTGCAATAATTCCCAAATTGCGTAGAACGGAATTCCATACCATTATCAGTACGAAGTATTTTTACCTTCTTTTTAGTTTGCCTCTCATATCCTTGTATCTGTGGATATACCCATATCCTACCCATTTATACTGAACATGTGGACCTTATCTGCGGAGCTTCAATATATGCTAGTTTGTGCTAGCTGGCGTTTGCGTTGGCTAATGGATTCTCCCGATGTTAGTTTGTGCTAGTTGGCGTTTGCGTTGGCTAATGGGTTCTCCCGATGTTAGTTTGTGCTAGCTGGCGTACCCATGACTTAACGGGTAGGACACAACTACTACCCATGGATATAAAAGTATTCGTGGGTAACCGTACCCATGGGTAAAATTGACATCCCTGATCAAACAGGAATTGTTTTAGAAGAGGAATTGTTCTGCTGCACGATAAAACTTTAGTCCGATTTGCATGTTCAGCGAGGCGAGGTCGGGTGCCGCTGATTGGTTATCGTTTAGATGGTCTGTTGCTTGTCCCCCGTCTCCGCCCCTATGTGTGAGCAAGGGATACTTCACGTCATAACTTAGAGGCTGTGTCAAAAGAAATTATACTTGACACAACCTAAATTGGAATTTATAGTCGATTGATACACAAATAGTTGGTCCATTTGCATAGCAGACCGATACACAAATACTTAATTGAGCAAGCAAACAAGCACTGGCAAAACAGAAATAGATAGATAGATGTAACTGGGCAAAGGGTATCATACTCCATAACATTCAGGCCAGAGCACCAGCAAACATCAAACATAACATTCAGGCCAGAGCACCGGCAAACATCAAGAGGAACATGCATATACCGTACTAACATAGGTCGGTCCTAACAATGGCTGACCAAGCAATGGTAATCTCCAGCTTAGAGCCACCGAGGTCGCAAGTGTGTTGACTTATGTTGCAAGCCTTGGGCCTGATCTTGACATGAGCTTGCGCCGTAATACCACCAGACTTTGAGTAGGCTTGAAAGAAAACTTTGAGGCTATCTTGGTATTGTCGGGAGTTCTCTTTCCGTAGTTGGACGGAAACAAGCCGCCTTGACAGATCGAGGTAACCGTATTTGCCAACTGGCATTTTTCCACACACGAAGTCACGAGAATCGAGCAGCACAACTTGGAAGCATGACGAATCATCAACAACTTGTGCAATGCCTTGAGGATCCACGCACACAACTTCGTGAGGTGGTGAGGAGCAAGCAATCCGGCCTCCATATTCAAAAGGCCATGGACCTCCACGGACGACGCGGACACTCACAAAAGTGGCCTGCACCGAACCATAAAGCTCCTCCACTCTTAACTCCGCTGTGCACAGGCAGTTTTCAAAGGTGAGAGTCTCTAAGCAATCAGCACTAGGGCAATCGGTGTAATGTTCTCTACGGTTCATCAGTGATCTGTCTTCACACTCGGACTCTGTCGCGCCCTTAAGTTTCAGCTGGACCTCAAAATCAACTGGGCTCAGAGCCATAATCGCCCGAGACGGGCCGGTCAAACGCAAAAAGGGATCCTGCAGTGCAAGCAACAACAACATCATCAGCATCAGCATCATCGTTACTACACATGCATCCTTAATCGCAACTCAATCTTAAAACAGACTAGAGTGGGCACACGCGCTAAGCTGATCGGCCCATCCAGGCAACAACAAAGACACACGTACGCGCGCGACAGCAAGGAAACAAAGAGGTTGAAAACAGACTAGAGTGGGCACACATGACACATACATCTGCCGTGAGCTCCTGGCATTCGTGCCTCGGCCGATCAAAGATGATGTTTCGCTTGCGGTCCGAGTTGTCTCGCGCAGCGACGACACCATACACTTGGAGCGGCCACCGCAGGTCGTGCCTGATCTCGCTGATCTTGAACGAGTAGACCTGCAGGCTGATCCCCTCTTCCGTCTCAGCATTGCAGGGTAGGGGCAGGCCGGGCGTGCAATGGGTGAAGTACATGGGGCTCAATGTAGCTGCACAAACAATTAACCAAATCAATCAGTCCAATTACAGTGTGCGTTTTTTCCACCGTACGTGTCTCTCAAAAAGGAAAGGAAAATCCAATAAAAGCAAGCGTCGATTGCAAAGCTATATATTAGGACCAAGAACAATCACTCTCATTAATTAAATTATTAAATTAAATGCATATACGTATATATTGTGGTGTTTAGCAGCGTCGGACTTACTCTCCCGCGTGAAGGTGACGCGGCGGGATGAGAACTCGGTGCCTTGGCGGTAGCTGTCGAACAACTTTTCTTCCTTGTCCATCTTCTTCCTCGCCGTCTCTTCTTCGTCCAACCCCTCGTACGAATCCCGCTTTGCCTGCTCCTCCTCGTACCTTTCATAGAAAGGCAGCAGCTTCCAGCTCAGCCTGTTGGTGCGGCGGCGCAGATCCTTGAACTGCTCTAAGATGGTGTGGATTATCCCCTCGCCGTCTTGGGTCGGCTCCCTTAGCGGGGCTGCCGGCTCGATGTCGAGTCTCAGGTAATCCAGCGTCCCTTGCAGTTCCTCACAGAGCTTCCTGATCTGCCGCTTGGAGATCATGGTCTTGTCCTCCTTCTCCTCATCAGACACCTCGCTCACCTCATCATCCTCATGAGTCAGCACCTCCTTCTCCTCATCAGACACCTCGCTCACCTCATGAGTCAGCACCTGCTTCTCCTCATCAGACACCTCGCTCACCTCATGAGTCGGTGTCGGCACCTCCGTCTCCTCATCAGACACCTCGCTCGCCTCATGAGTCAGCACCTCCTTCTCCTCATCCACGTGTGTCGACAGGGTCCCTTGCATCTCCTTGTTCCCGGTCTAATTTTCTTCCTCCAAGATTTGTATTGTGTCTAGCAATCCAAGCCTGCCTGCGTGTATATATATATAAACACCGGCGATGGGTTTGCGTGAGGCACAAAACTACCAACTCGGATATCCGACTCCAGCTACGATTACTTTTCCTTTTCTTTTGAGGCAATCCAACTACGATTACTGGTCCTACACTACCAGAAAAACCTACTACGCCTACGGCTTATTTTATGCCGACTGCTTTTTGTCGGGGCCGTCGGCATAGTTGACATTATGCCTACGGCTTTCTAAAAGCCCTCGGCACAGAAAAGCTGTAGGCATATCTACATCTACGCCGACGCCTCCGTCGGCATAGAAAAGACCGTCGGCCTACAGAATAGTATGCCTACGGCCATCGTCGGCGTACATAGGTCGTCGGTATACATGTGGGGCCGGCGACGGGCCCCGGTACGGGGGGTTGACGCCGTTGAATCTATGCCGACGACTAGACGTCTCGCCGTCGGCATAGATACACAACGTCCCGTCATCGATTCGGGGCGCACCGACCAGCAGCTATGCAGACGGCTGTCGTCAGCATATCTGCCACGTCATCGATCCGCAGCTTGTCGACCACCGGCCCTGGCCGTATCTATGCCGAGGGTTTTGCCGTAGGCATAGTTTTATTTATTTTTCTTTGCACCATGTGTGTGTGTATATATATATATATATATATATATATATATATATATATATATAAAATTTGATTAACTTACATGTACCATGTGTAAATATAAATGTATTATTATTTTTATGAATATATATGTACTTTGTACTTTTTTCGAATACGTTAATGATGGGTCGTCATTTTCTTTGAATATAGGTCCTTATATTTTATTAAAATCAAAAACAGCTCTGCCTACAGAAATATTGTGGTGGTTGCAAACGCCCTACACGCGTCTCCGGGGTGTGACCCCCCTCATGTCCGGGGTGTGCTCCCCCTCACGAAAAGTCAAAGGCTAGATCTGGTGTTCAATCGTTACACGGTTAGGCGGGACGGGGACCCTGGGGTAGCAGTGGGACCAGAGCGTCGCACCGGGCCCTCATACATGTCGTACGGTGTGGTGACATGTCCGAAGAGGCGACACGCGGTGGACGAGTCCACTGGTCAAAGCCTATCCGACGCAAAGCAAAGGCCTAGATCTACGGGTCAACGGGGCTAGGGTTAGTCCGATCGGGTGGCTGTCGGGGGTAGCTATGTCACCGAAACATCACGTCGGGTCCTCATGCATGTGTGAAAGTGATGTGACATCGACAAACGCCCGTCGCGGCGCTCAGGGGTGTGTCCCCCCTTCACGGACGGCACTGCCGCAATCACTTTGAGGGGGGAAATAGCCGCATCGGGTCAACATGGAGGGAACCTAGTGATGGGTTGTACTGAGACCATGTTCTTACATGTTCCTATGGGCTTACCTATCGAAACGAGGTGGAAGAGTCCACTGGTCAAAGCCCATCCGACATAAGTCAAAGCCCTAGATCTACGGGTCAACGGGGATAGGGTTAGTCCGATCGGGTGGTTGTCGGGGGTAGCTATGCCACCGAAACATCGCTAGGGTCCTCATGCATGTGTGAAAGTGATGTGACATGCGTAGACGCCTATCGCGGCTCTTCGGGGTGTGCCCCCTTCATGTACGGTAATGCTGCCGTCACTTTGAGGGGGGAGGGGGAATAGCCGCGTCGGGTCGACATGAAGGGAACCTAGTGATGGGTTGGACCCATACCATGTTCTTACATGTTCCTATGGGCTGACCTATCGAAACGAGGTGGAAGAGTCAACTGGTCAAAGCCCGTCCGACGCAAGTCAAAGGCCTAGATCTATGAGTCAACGGGGCTAGGGTTAGTCCGATCGGGTGGCTGTCGGGGGTAGCTATGCGATGGAAACATCGCGTCGGGTCCTCATGCATGTGTGCAAGTGATCTGACATGCGTAGACGCCCGTCGCGACGCTCCCGTGTGTGTCCCCCCTTCATGTACGACAATGTCGTCGTCACTTTAAGGGGAGAAATAGTCGTGTCGGGTCGACATGGAGGGAACCTAGTGATGGGTTGGACTCAGACAATGTTCTTACATGTTTCTATGGGCTGACCTATCGAAACGAGGTGGAAGATTCCACCGGTCAAAGCCCGTCCGATGCAAGTCAAAGGCCTAGATCTACGGGTCAACGGGGCTAGGGTTAGTCAGATCGGGTGGGTGTCGGGGGGTAGCTATGCCACCGAAACATCGCGTCGGGTCCTCATGCATGTGTGAAAGTGATGAGACATGCGTAGACGCCCGTCGCGGCGCTCCCGTGTGTGTCCCCCCTTCATGTACGACAATGTCGCCATCACTTTGAGGGGGAAATAGCCGCGTCGGGTCGACATGGAGGGAACCTAGTGATGGGTTGGACTCGGACCATGTTCTTACATGTCCCTATGGGCAGACCTATCGAAACGAGGTGGAAGAGTCCACTGGTCAAAGCCCGTCTGACGTAAGTCAAAAGCCAAGATCTACGGGTCAACGGGGCTAGGGTTAGTCCGATCGGGTGGCTGTCGGGGGTAGCTATGCCACCGAAACATCGCGTCGAATCCTCATGCATGTGTGAAAGTGATGTGAGATGCGTAGACACCCGTCTCGGCTCTCCGATATGTGCCCCCCTTCATGTACGGCAATGCCGCCGTAACTTTGAGGGGGGAAATATCCGCGTCGGGTCGACATGGAGGGAACCTAGTGATGGGTTGGACTGAGACCATGTTCTTATATGTTCATATGGGCTGACCTATCGAAACAAGGTGGAAGAGTCCAGTGGTCAAAGCTCGTCCAACGCAAGTCAAAGGCCTAGATATACGGGTCAACGGGGCTATGGTTAGTGCGATCAGATTGCTGTCGGGGGTAGCTATGCCACCGAAACATCGCTCGGGTCCTCATGCATGTGTGAAAGTGATGTGACATGCATAGACGCCCGTCGCAGCTCTCCGGGCTGTGCCCCCTTCATGTACGGCAATGCCGCAGTCACTTTGAGGGGAGAAATAGCTGTGTCGGGTCGACATGGAGGTAACCTAGTGATGGGTTGGACCCAGACCATGTTCTTACATGTTCCTATGGGCTAACCTATTAAAATGAGGTGGAAGAGTCAACTGGTCAAAGCCCGTCCGACGCAAGTCAAAGGGATAGATCTACGGGTCAACGGGGCTAGGGTTATTGCGATCGGGTGGCTGTCGGGGGTAGATATGCCACCGAAACATCGCTCAGGTCCTCATGCATGTGTGAAAGTGATGTGACATTCGTAGACGCCCGTCGCGGCGCTCCCGTGTGTGTCCCCCCTTCATGTACGACAATGCCGTCGTCACTTTGAGGGGGAAATAGCCGTGTCGGGTCGACATGGAGGGAACCTAGTGATGAGTTGGACTCAAACAATGTTCTTATATGTTTATATGGGCTGACCTATCGAAACGAGGTGGAAGAGTCCATTGGTCAAAGCCCGTCCGACGCAAGTCAAAAGCCTAGATCTACTGATCAACGGGGCTAGGGTTAGTCTGGTCGGGTGGCTATCAGGGGTAGCTATGCCACCGAAACATTGCGTCGGGTCCTCATGCATGTGTGAAAGTGATGTGACATGCGTAGACGCCCGTCGCTGATCTCCAGGGTGTGCCCCTCTTCATGTACGACAATGTCGCCGTTACTTTGAGGGGGGAAATAGTCGCGTCGGGTCGACATGTAGGGAACCTAGTGATGGGTTGGACTAAGACCTTGTTCTTACATGTTCCTATGGGCTGACCTATCGAAACGAGGTGGAAGAGTCCACTGGTCAAAGCCCGTCCGACGCAAGTCAAAGGCCTAGATCTACGGGTCAACGGGGCTAGGGTTAGTGCGATCGGATGGCTGTCGGGGGTAGTTTTGCCACCGAAACATCACTCGGATTCTCATGCATGTGTAAAAGCGATGTGACATGCGTAGACGCCCGTCGCGGCTCTCCGGGTGTGCCCCCTTCATGTACGGCAATACCGCCGTCTCTTTGAGGGGGGAAATAGCCGTGTCGGGTCGACATGGAGGTAACCTAGTGATCGGTTGGACCCAGACCATGTTCTTACATGTTCCTATTGGTTGACCTATTGAAACGAGGTGGAAGAGTCAAGTGGTCAAAGCCCGTCCGGCGCAAGTCAAAGGCCTAGATCTACGGGTCAACGGGGCTAGGGATATTTTGATCAGGTGGCCGTCGGGGGTAGATATGCCGACAAAACATCGCGCGGGTCCTCATGCATGTGTGAAAAGTGATGTGACATGCGTAGACGCCCGTCGCGGCGCTCCCGTGTGTGTCCCCCCTTCATTGTACGACAATGTCGTCGTCACTTTGAGGGGGAAAATAGCCGTGTCGGGTCGACATGGAGGGAACCTAGTGATGAGTTGGACTCAGACAATGTTCTTACATGTTTCTATGTGCTCACCTATCGAAACGAGGTGGAAGAGTCCATTGGTGAAAGTCCATCCGACGCAAGTCAAAGGCTTAGATCTACGGGTCAACGGGGCTAGGGTTAGTCTGATCGGGTGGCTGTCGGGGGTAGCTATGCCACCGAAACATAGCGTCGGGTCCTCATGCATGTGTGAAAGTGATGTGACATCGATAGACGCACGTCGCGACGCTCCGGTGTGTGTCCCCCATCATGGATGGCACTGCCGCAGTCACTTTGAGGGGGGAAACGTGTGCGTCGGGTCAAGCCAGAGGAAATCTAGTGGTGGGTTGGGCCGAGGCTGTGTTCACGGATGATCCTACGGGCTGAGCTATCATAACCAGGCTGACGAGTGCACTGTTCAAAGCCCGTTCGGCGAAAGTCAAAGGCCTAGATCTCCGTGGTAACGGGGCTAGGGTTAGTCCGGTCGGGTGGCTGTCGGGGGTAGCTATGCCACCGAAACATCTTGTCGGGTCCTCATGTATGTGTGAAAGTGATGTGACATGAGTAGACGCCCGTCGCGACGCTCCGGGTTGTGCACCCCTTCATGTACGACACTGTCGCCGTCACTTTGAGGGGGAAATAGCCGCGTCGGGTCGACATGAAGGGAACCTAGTGATGGGTTGGACTCAAACCACGTTCTTACATGTTCTTATGGGCTGACCTATCGAAACGAGGTGGACCAGTCCACTGGTCAAAGCCTGTCCCACGCAAGTCAAAGGCCTAGATCTACGGGTCAACGGGGTAGGGTTAGTCCGATTGGATGGGTGTCGGGGGTAGCTATGCCACCGAAACATTGCGTTGGGTCCTCATGCATGTGTGAAAGTGACGTGACATGCGTTGACGCCCGTCGCGACGCTCCGGGGTGTGCCCCCCTTCAGGTACGGCAGTGTCGCCGTAACTTTGAGGGGGAAATAGGTGTGTTGGGTCCTCATGCACTGGTGCCGTCTTTGTGAGCGGGGGAAAGGTGCGCGTCGGTATATATAAAAAAGTTTTTTAAAAATACTGCATATAAAAAAGTTCTTAAAAAATTATATAAAAATAAAGTATATGTAAAAAAACTTTTAAAAAATTAAATGCAGGTACGCCGACGGCTTAGCTGTCGGCACATTCCCTGCCACGTCACCGATTCGCCACAATATCCGGTCGGGCGGCATACCTCCTCCACTCCCTGTCATGTGGGTCCTCATCTATGCCTACGGCTAAGCCACCTGCCTCCAGCGCCGCCTCCACCTGCTGCCACTGTCACCTCTTCCACCTGCGGCCGTCGCCTCCTCCACCGGCGGCCGCTGCCGCCGTCACCTTCCCCCTGCCGCCATCACCGCCACTCCCAGGTTAGGCCTTGTACAGTTTCTTTCTTCTTTTGCGGGGAAAATAGGAACTTATTCTCTATTCTGCAATTAGCCAATTGATCTGCAGAATGGCCTGTGACACATTCAGATGTAATAAGTGCAATGCTTGTACACACATGGTCGTGACAGGGGGAAATAGCAGGATACAACTACAAGTGACTCACAGTTCCTCACTTGGTGGTGTTCTCAGTTTGCAAAGTAAATATAGCCTTGTTCCTAGAGAAGAGATTTCACAGGAAAACTTCCGGGCATAGCAGAGCTCCATCGGTTCTCTGAAAAATGAAATCTGATGGACCTATTATGCTACCCATATATATTAACTTGCCGTTTTCTGAGAATAAAGAAACTCAAGGGGAGTGGAGCCCCCTGATAAGAAGATCTAACAAAGTTCTAGATGTGTAGGTACTGCTAAAGTAAGTGAAATCTCTATGATCAGCTTTAGGAAATTTCTTGTCTGGTCATGAGTGAGCATGTTACTAAATTCTGTCAAGATGAACAAATATCTGAGAAACCTCCGGTCTGCCTAAAACTCCGCTCCAAGGGACAATAATTAAGTGCTGCTGATATTACAGCTGCTAGCTTCGTTATTATGTAAACATATACAGTATAACATACACCAGCCCAGCCAAACGCACATGATATAGCACACAAGTGTATATATTAATAAGTCAAATGTGTGTACAAGCATTGCACTTATTACATGGAACCGTATTGTCTAGAGGATAAGTTCATATTTTCCCCGCAATTATTTAGCCAATTGATCTTCACCTTCTGAAAATATTAGCCATCATATCTTGACCTCTTCTAAGCACATTCTAAACCACACACAGAATGGCCTGTTCAGGCTTCAGACCAGTAGAAGATGACACAGACAACGCCTCTACCATGAATCTCTGAATTTAGTCGGGTTTCCTTCACACGTCTCACTAGTTTCGGCGTTGCTCCCTTGGGCGTCTTGTTTGTAATTGTCTATTTATCTATAGTATTGTCTTATACTCCTATTTAAATTTTTGAAAGGCATGCTGTTTAAGTGAAGATTTTTTCTACTTTTATCTTATCAGTGCCTCAAACCTATGGTTTAAAGTGTCAATGCTTAATGTGACGTGATGACCTATTTTTTTTTCATTCGGTGGAATTAACATGATTTGTGGTGTTTCATCTTCGTGGAGTGATCATCGACGTTGGAGGTGTTGGTCCACGATCGTACCTCCTCTGATCGACTACATCCTCTACATTGGAGGGTGAGTAACAATTCCAGCACCTCGTCTGATTTTTTTCCATGTCACTAGATTTCATTTTCACATCAAGTCATGTAACCTAGGCGTCTCCCGTCCGAAAGCGTTGCATCGATAAATATGCATTCAATTGCATATTTATCACCACAGCTCTTTCGGATTGTCCGGCGTTTTCCACGGACAGCCCGAGGATGTGTAGATTGGGTACGTTGTCCATGCTCTACCCCGTTCCGAGACAGGATTTCGGCGGCACCTCCCCGTTTTTCTCTGGATGCACATTCTCCCGGCATTTTCCAAGACGGGGAGGTGCTGCCGAAATTCTGTCTCGGAATGGGGTAGAGCATGGACAACGTACTCAATCTATACATTCTCGGGTGGGATTAGGACCCATCTTTACCTATTAGAGATGTAGGTTAATTAGATGTCGTTCCTCGTCAACCCTATAAAAAATAAAACATTGATGTGAGTAATTTAAATAAATCCTTAATTTTGTTCTGTGGCTCCAATAAATCAGAGATCGCAGATAATCAATGGATGTATAGTTGGTTTTTCTGTCGGAATCAAGTAACATCAGAGTGGGTCGAGAAAACTGATGTGTTTTTGAAAGAGATACACCGCAGTCCAATGAGGATTGTGACAGAATGCCCCTGTGCCAAATGTAAGAGACGTATGTGCAGAGATAAGAGTGAGATGACTAATCACCTTCGCACGCATGGATTTATGCCAAACTTTAATATGCCGATAAACTTTGCCCAACGGGACCGTGGTAGAGAGGAGGTGATACAACAACGCATCGCTGGTTATGAGGACGATGGGGTTAGAGACATGCTAGATGATGTCTTTGCTGCACAACCGACACCTCCATCACATTCTGCGAATGAACCGGAGGAGCCGGAGGAAACCGCAAAGGCCTTCCTGGATATCTTGGCCTCGTCAAAGAAACCTCTTTACGAGGGTGCCAAGCTCTCTGTGTTGGATGCCATCTCGCAACTGATGACAGTGAAGGCCGAGTACGGCTGTAGCCAAAATTGCTTCGAAGCATTTCTGGGAGTATGGGCTAACAACCTCCCTGAGGGCCATGAACTGCCGAAAACCATGTACGCTACGAAGAAAATAATGAAGGCGCTCTCCATGGATTATGAGAAAATAGATGTTTGTCCAAAGAATTGCCTTTTGTTTAGGCATGAGTATGCGAGTGACAACTACTGTAGGAAGTGTGGTTCCTCTCGGTATGTTGAGGTGGTCGATGAGCAGGGTCAAAAGAAGCAGCTAAAAATCCCTGTGAAGGTTCTTCGGTATCTTCATTTCATATAAAGACTACAGCGCCTTTTCATCACCGAGGAGTCTGCCAAAATGATGAAGTGGCACAAGGAAGGGAAAAGGTACAATCCAAATAAAATTGTACATCCATCAGAAGGTGAAGCATGGAAGTCATTCGATACAGAATTCCCTGAGGAAGCAGCTGAGGCTGGGAATCAAAGAATTGCTATATCAGGTGATGGGTTCAATCCATATGGTATGTCGTCTAATCCATACAACTGCTGGCCCGTGTTTGTTATTCCCCTCAATCTCCCTCCCAACGCCATAATGCAACGCAAGACTATGTTCTTGTCGCTTATAATTCCGGGGCCTGAATATCCGGGGAAGAATTTGAGTGTGTTTATGTAGCCGTTGGTGGATGATTTGCACCACTCTTGGTACTTCCCGAGGTTGACATTCGACCGGCATCTGCAGAAAAAAAAAATATATGAAAGTTTGGCTACTTTATTGCATGCATGACTTTCCCGGATATGCCCTATTCTGCGGATGGTGTACAAGTGGGAAGATGCCTTGCCCAGTGTGCATGTAGGCCTTGCGTTTCATGTGGCTGAAGAAGGGTGGCAAGTATGTTGCCTTTGACCTGCATCGACAGTTCCTCCCTCCAGACCATCCTGATAGGGAAGACAAGAAGAACTTCACAAAAGGCCTAGTCGTCCATGAACTGCCCTTACTTGGCCAAGCATCCCACTTATGATTAACCCCTCTCGCAAGCATCCGCAACTACGAAAGAAGAATTAAGACTACGTCTAACCATAACATTAAACTAGTGGATCCAAATCAGCCCCTTATGAAGCAACGTATAAACTAGGGTTTAAGCTTCTGTCACTCTAGCAACCCATCATCTACTTACTACTTCCCAATGCCTTCCTCTAGGCCCAAATATGGTGAAGTGTTATGTAGTCGACATTCACATAACACCACTAGAGGAAAAGACAACATACATCATATCAAAATACCGAACGAATACCAAATTCACATGACTATTAATAGCAAGACTTCTCCCATGTCCTTAGGAACAAAAGTAACTACTCACAAAGCATGGATATACTCATAAACAGGGAGATAATAAATATCATATGGATCTGAATATATAATCTTCCACCAAGTAAACCAACTAGCATCAACTACAAATAGTAATCAACACTACTAGTAACCTTACAGATATCAATCGGCGTCGCGAGACGGCGATTGGATACAAGAGAAGAACTAGGTTTGGAGAGGAGATGGTGCTGATGAAGATGTTGATGGAGATGACTCCCCTCCGACGAGAGGAGTGTTGGTGATGACGGTGGCAACGATTTCCCCCCTCCGGGAGGGAAGTTTCCCCGGCAGGATCGTCCTGCCGGAGCTCTAGATTGGTTCTGCTCAAGTTCCGCCTCGTGGCGGCGGCGCCTCCACGAAAAAGCTCCGCGATGATTTTTCGCGGACAAAACCCTTGATATAGCAGAAGAGGGGGCTTAGTGGGCCACCAGGGAGGCCACAAGCCCTGATGCCGCGGCCAGGGGGGCCGCGGCGTGGGGGCTTGTGGGCCCCTGGCAGGCCCCCTCTGCTACTTCTTTCGCCCAATAATTCTTATATATTCCCAAAAAAATCACAACCTTCTGTGTTTCAGGATTCCACAATTTAAAACCTTTAACACCAGATTTATAACCAAGAAAAATGTACTTAACAACTCTAGGCTTCAACTTTCCATTATCAATATGAGCATAAGCAGTACAACCAAAAACTCTCAATTGTGAATAATCAGCAGGTGAACCAGACCATACCTCAATTGGAGTTTTCTTATTAAGCACAATAGATGATGAACAGTTAATGAGATAACAAGCAGTGGAAGCGGCCTCAGCCCAAAAACGCCTATGCAAACCTGCATTGGACAACATGCAACGGGCTCTAGAAATAATGGTCCTCTTCATACGCTCAGTAACACCGTTTTATTGAGGAGTATAAGGAACGGTGTAGTGTCTTGCAATGCCTTCAGACTTGCAATAATTCCCAAATTGCGTAGAACGGAATTCCATACCATTATCAGTACGAAGTATTTTTACCTTCTTTTTAGTTTGCCTCTCATATCCTTGTATCTGTGGATATACCCATATCCTACCCATTTATACTGAACATGTGGACCTTATCTGCGGAGCTTCAATATATGCTAGTTTGTGCTAGCTGGCGTTTGCGTTGGCTAATGGATTCTCCCGATGTTAGTTTGTGCTAGTTGGCGTTTGCGTTGGCTAATGGGTTCTCCCGATGTTAGTTTGTGCTAGCTGGCGTACCCATGACTTAACGGGTAGGACACAACTATTACCCATGGATATAAAAGTATTCGTGGGTAACCGTACCCATGGGTAAAATTGACATCCCTGATCAAACAGGAATTGTTTTAGAAGAGGAATTGTTCTGCTGCACGATAAAACTTTAGTCCGATTTGCATGTTCAGCGAGGCGAGGTCGGGTGCCGCTGATTGGTTATCGTTTAGATGGTCTGTTGCTTGTCCCCCGTCTCCGCCCCTATGTGTGAGCAAGGGATACTTCACGTCATAACTTAGAGGCTGTGTCAAAAGAAATTATACTTGACACAACCTAAATTGGAATTTATAGTCGATTGATACACAAATAGTTGGTCCATTTGCATAGCAGACCGATACACAAATACTTAATTGAGCAAGCAAACAAGCACTGGCAAAACAGAAATAGATAGATAGATGTAACTGGGCAAAGGGTATCATACTCCATAACATTCAGGCCAGAGCACCAGCAAACATCAAACATAACATTCAGGCCAGAGCACCGGCAAACATCAAGAGGAACATGCATATACCGTACTAACATAGGTCGGTCCTAACAATGGCTGACCAAGCAATGGTAATCTCCAGCTTAGAGCCACCGAGGTCGCAAGTGTGTTGACTTATGTTGCAAGCCTTGGGCCTGATCTTGACATGAGCTTGCGCCGTAATACCACCAGACTTTGAGTAGGCTTGAAAGAAAACTTTGAGGCTATCTTGGTATTGTCGGGAGTTCTCTTTCCGTAGTTGGACGGAAACAAGCCGCCTTGACAGATCGAGGTAACCGTATTTGCCAACTGGCATTTTTCCACACACGAAGTCACGAGAATCGAGCAGCACAACTTGGAAGCATGACGAATCATCAACAACTTGTGCAATGCCTTGAGGATCCACGCACACAACTTCGTGAGGTGGTGAGGAGCAAGCAATCCGGCCTCCATATTCAAAAGGCCATGGACCTCCACGGACGACGCGGACACTCACAAAAGTGGCCTGCACCGAACCATAAAGCTCCTCCACTCTTAACTCCGCTGTGCACAGGCAGTTTTCAAAGGTGAGAGTCTCTAAGCAATCAGCACTAGGGCAATCGGTGTAATGTTCTCTACGGTTCATCAGTGATCTGTCTTCACACTCGGACTCTGTCGCGCCCTTAAGTTTCAGCTGGACCTCAAAATCAACTGGGCTCAGAGCCATAATCGCCCGAGACGGGCCGGTCAAACGCAAAAAGGGATCCTGCAGTGCAAGCAACAACAACATCATCAGCATCAGCATCATCGTTACTACACATGCATCCTTAATCGCAACTCAATCTTAAAACAGACTAGAGTGGGCACACGCGCTAAGCTGATCGGCCCATCCAGGCAACAACAAAGACACACGTACGCGCGCGACAGCAAGGAAACAAAGAGGTTGAAAACAGACTAGAGTGGGCACACATGACACATACATCTGCCGTGAGCTCCTGGCATTCGTGCCTCGGCCGATCAAAGATGATGTTTCGCTTGCGGTCCGAGTTGTCTCGCGCAGCGACGACACCATACACTTGGAGCGGCCACCGCAGGTCGTGCCTGATCTCGCTGATCTTGAACGAGTAGACCTGCAGGCTGATCCCCTCTTCCGTCTCAGCATTGCAGGGTAGGGGCAGGCCGGGCGTGCAATGGGTGAAGTACATGGGGCTCAATGTAGCTGCACAAACAATTAACCAAATCAATCAGTCCAATTACAGTGTGCGTTTTTTCCACCGTACGTGTCTCTCAAAAAGGAAAGGAAAATCCAATAAAAGCAAGCGTCGATTGCAAAGCTATATATTAGGACCAAGAACAATCACTCTCATTAATTAAATTATTAAATTAAATGCATATACGTATATATTGTGGTGTTTAGCAGCGTCGGACTTACTCTCCCGCGTGAAGGTGACGCGGCGGGATGAGAACTCGGTGCCTTGGCGGTAGCTGTCGAACAACTTTTCTTCCTTGTCCATCTTCTTCCTCGCCGTCTCTTCTTCGTCCAACCCCTCGTACGAATCCCGCTTTGCCTGCTCCTCCTCGTACCTTTCATAGAAAGGCAGCAGCTTCCAGCTCAGCCTGTTGGTGCGGCGGCGCAGATCCTTGAACTGCTCTAAGATGGTGTGGATTATCCCCTCGCCGTCTTGGGTCGGCTCCCTTAGCGGGGCTGCCGGCTCGATGTCGAGTCTCAGGTAATCCAGCGTCCCTTGCAGTTCCTCACAGAGCTTCCTGATCTGCCGCTTGGAGATCATGGTCTTGTCCTCCTTCTCCTCATCAGACACCTCGCTCACCTCATCATCCTCATGAGTCAGCACCTCCTTCTCCTCATCAGACACCTCGCTCACCTCATGAGTCAGCACCTGCTTCTCCTCATCAGACACCTCGCTCACCTCATGAGTCGGTGTCGGCACCTCCGTCTCCTCATCAGACACCTCGCTCGCCTCATGAGTCAGCACCTCCTTCTCCTCATCCACGTGTGTCGACAGGGTCCCTTGCATCTCCTTGTTCCCGGTCTAATTTTCTTCCTCCAAGATTTGTATTGTGTCTAGCAATCCAAGCCTGCCTGCGTGTATATATATATAAACACCGGCGATGGGTTTGCGTGAGGCACAAAACTACCAACTCGGATATCCGACTCCAGCTACGATTACTTTTCCTTTTCTTTTGAGGCAATCCAACTACGATTACTGGTCCTACACTACCAGAAAAACCTACTACGCCTACGGCTTATTTTATGCCGACTGCTTTTTGTCGGGGCCGTCGGCATAGTTGACATTATGCCTACGGCTTTCTAAAAGCCCTCGGCACAGAAAAGCTGTAGGCATATCTACATCTACGCCGACGCCTCCGTCGGCATAGAAAAGACCGTCGGCCTACAGAATAGTATGCCTACGGCCATCGTCGGCGTACATAGGTCGTCGGTATACATGTGGGGCCGGCGACGGGCCCCGGTACGGGGGGTTGACGCCGTTGAATCTATGCCGACGACTAGACGTCTCGCCGTCGGCATAGATACACAACGTCCCGTCATCGATTCGGGGCGCACCGACCAGCAGCTATGCAGACGGCTGTCGTCAGCATATCTGCCACGTCATCGATCCGCAGCTTGTCGACCACCGGCCCTGGCCGTATCTATGCCGAGGGTTTTGCCGTAGGCATAGTTTTATTTATTTTTCTTTGCACCATGTGTGTGTGTATATATATATATATATATATATATATATATATATATATATATATATATATATATATATAAAATTTGATTAACTTACATGTACCATGTGTAAATATAAATGTATTATTATTTTTATGAATATATATGTACTTTGTACTTTTTTCGAATACGTTAATGATGGGTCGTCATTTTCTTTGAATATAGGTCCTTATATTTTATTAAAATCAAAAACAGCTCTGCCTACAGAAATATTGTGGTGGTTGCAAACGCCCTACACGCGTCTCCGGGGTGTGACCCCCCTCATGTCCGGGGTGTGCTCCCCCTCACGAAAAGTCAAAGGCTAGATCTGGTGTTCAATCGTTACACGGTTAGGCGGGACGGGGACCCTGGGGTAGCAGTGGGACCAGAGCGTCGCACCGGGCCCTCATACATGTCGTACGGTGTGGTGAGATGTCCGAAGAGGCGACACGCGGTGGACGAGTCCACTGGTCAAAGCCTATCTGACGCAAAGCAAAGGCCTAGATCTACGGGTCAACGGGGCTAGGGTTAGTCCGATCGGGTGGCTGTCGGGGGTAGCTATGTCACCGAAACATCACGTCGGGTCCTCATGCATGTGTGAAAGTGATGTGACATCGACAAACGCCCGTCGCGGCGCTCGGGGGTGTGTCCCCACTTCACGGACGGCACTGCCGCAATCACTTTGAGGGGGGAAATAGCCGCATCGGGTCAACATGGAGGGAACCTAGTGATGGGTTGTACTGAGACCATGTTCTTACATGTTCCTATGGGCTTACCTATCGAAACGAGGTGGAAGAGTCCACTGGTCAAAGCCCATCCGACATAAGTCAAAGCCCTAGATCTACGGGTCAACGGGGATAGGGTTAGTCCGATCGGGTGGTTGCCGGGGGTAGCTATGCCACCGAAACATCGCTAGGGTCCTCATGCATGTGTGACAGTGATGTGACATGCGTAGACGCCTATCGCGGCTCTTCGGGGTGTGCCCCCTTCATGTACGGCAATGCTGCCGTCACTTTGAGGGGGGAGGGGGAATAGCCGCGTCGGGTCGACATGAAGGGAACCTAGTGATGGTTGGACCCAGACCATGTTCATACATGTTCCTATGGGCTGACCTATCGAAACGACGTGGAAGAGTCAACTGGTCAAAGCCCGTCCGACGCAAGTCAAAGGCCTAGATCTATGAGTCAACGGGGCTAGGGTTAGTCCGATCGGGTGGCTGTCGGGGGTAGCTATGCGATGGAAACATCGCGTCGGGTCCTCATGCATGTGTGCAAGTGATCTGACATGCGTAGACGCCCGTCGCGACGCTCCCGTGTGTGTCCCCCCTTCATGTACGACAATGTCGTCGTCACTTTAAGGGGAGAAATAGTCGTGTCGGGTCGACATGGAGGGAACCTAGTGATGGGTTGGACTCAGACAATGTTCTTACATGTTTCTATGGGCTGACCTATCGAAACGAGGTGGAAGATTCCACCGGTCAAAGCCCGTCCGATGCAAGTCAAAGGCCTAGATCTACGGGTCAATGGGGCTAGGGTTAGTCAGATCGGGTGGGTGTCGGGGGGTAGCTATGCCACCGAAACATCGCGTCGGGTCCTCATGCATGTGTGAAAGTGATGAGACATGCGTAGACGCCCGTCGCGGCGCTCCCGTGTGTGTCCCCCCTTCATGTACGACAATGTCGCCATCACTTTGAGGGGGAAATAGCCGCGTCGGGTCGACATGGAGGGAACCTAGTGATGGGTTGGACTCGGACCATGTTCTTACATGTCCCTATGGGCAGACCTATCGAAACGAGGTGGAAGAGTCCACTGGTCAAAGCCCGTCTGACGTAAGTCAAAAGCCAAGATCTACGGGTCAACGGGGCTAGGGTTAGTCCGATCGGGTGGCTGTCGGGGGTAGCTATGCCACCGAAACATCGCGTCGAATCCTCATGCATGTGTGAAAGTGATGTGAGATGCGTAGACACCCGTCTCGGCTCTCCGATATGTGCCCCCCTTCATGTACGGCAATGCCGCCGTAACTTTGAGGGGGGAAATATCCGCGTCGGGTCGACATGGAGGGAACCTAGTGATGGGTTGGACTGAGACCATGTTCTTATATGTTCATATGGGCTGACCTATCGAAACAAGGTGGAAGAGTCCAGTGGTCAAAGCTCGTCCAACGCAAGTCAAAGGCCTAGATATACGGGTCAACGGGGCTATGGTTAGTGCGATCAGATTGCTGTCGGGGGTAGCTATGCCACCGAAACATCGCTCGGGTCCTCATGCATGTGTGAAAGTGATGTGACATGCATAGACGCCCGTCGCAGCTCTCCGGGCTGTGCCCCCTTCATGTACGGCAATGCCGCAGTCACTTTGAGGGGAGAAATAGCTGTGTCGGGTCGACATGGAGGTAACCTAGTGATGGGTTGGACCCAGACCATGTTCTTACATGTTCCTATGGGCTAACCTATTAAAATGAGGTGGAAGAGTCAACTGGTCAAAGCCCGTCCGACGCAAGTCAAAGGGATAGATCTACGGGTCAACGGGGCTAGGGTTATTGCGATCGGGTGGCTGTCGGGGGTAGATATGCCACCGAAACATCGCTCAGGTCCTCATGCATGTGTGAAAGTGATGTGACATTCGTAGACGCCCGTCACGGCGCTCCCGTGTGTGTCCCTCCTTCATGTACGACAATGCCGTCGTCACTTTGAGGGGGAAATAGCCGTGTCGGGTCGACATGGAGGGAACCTAGTGATGAGTTGGACTCAAACAATGTTCTTATATGTTTATATGGGCTGACCTATCGAAACGAGGTGGAAGAGTCCATTGGTCAAAGCCCGTCCGACGCAAGTCAAAAGCCTAGATCTACTGATCAACGGGGCTAGGGTTAGTCTGGTCGGGTGGCTATCAGGGGTAGCTATGCCACCGAAACATTGCGTCGGGTCCTCATGCATGTGTGAAAGTGATGTGACATGCGTAGACGCCCGTCGCTGATCTCCAGGGTGTGCCCCTCTTCATGTACAACAATGTCGCCGTTACTTTGAGGGGGGAAATAGTCGCGTCGGGTCGACATGTAGGGAACCTAGTGATGGGTTGGACTAAGACCTTGTTCTTACATGTTCCTATGGGCTGACCTATCGAAACGAGGTGGAAGAGTCCACTGGTCAAAGCCCGTCCGACGCAAGTCAAAGGCCTAGATCTACGGGTCAACGGGGCTAGGGTTAGTCCGATCAGGTGGCGGTCGGGAGTAGCTATGCCACCGAAACATCGCGTCGGGTCCTCATGCATGTGTGAAAGTGATCTGACATGCGTAGATGCCCGTCGCGGTGGTCCCGAATGTGTCCCCCCTTCATGTACGATACTGCCGCCGACACTTTGAGGGGGAAACGTGCGCACCGGGTCAAGTCGGAGGAAATCTAGTGGTGGGTTGGGACCAAGCCGTGTTCACGCATGATCCTATGGGCTGAGCTATCGTAACGAGGTGGACGAGTCCGTTTTTCAAACCCCATCCGGGGAAAGTCAAAGGCCTAGATCTCCGTGTCAACGGGGCTAGGGTTAATTAGTCCGGTCGGGTGGCTTCCGGGGGTAGCTATGCCATCGAAACATCGCGTCGGATCCTCATGCATGTGGGAAAGTGATGTGACATGCGTAGACACGTGTCGCGGCTCTCCGGTGTGTGCCCCCTTCATGTACCGCAATGCCGCCTTCACTTTGAGGGGGGGAAATAGCCGCGTCGGGTCGACATGGAGGTAACCTAGTGATGGGTTGGACTGATACCATGTCCTTACATGTTCCTATGGGCTGACCTATCGAAACGAGGTGGAAGAGTCCACTGGTCAAAGCCCGTCCGACGCAAGTCAAAGGCCTAGATCTACGGGTCAACGGGGCTAGGGTTAGTGCGATCGGATGGCTGCCGGGGGTAGTTTTGCCACCGAAACATCACTCGGATTCTCATGCATGTGTAAAAGCGATGTGACATGCGTAGACGCCCGTCGCGGCTCTCCAGGTGTGCCCCCTTCATGTATGGCAATACCGCCGTCTCTTTGAGGGGGGAAATAGCCGTGTCGGGTCGACATGGAGGTAACCTAGTGATTGGTTGGACCCAGACCATGTTCTTACATGTTCCTATTGGTTGACCTATTGAAACGAGGTGGAAGAGTCAAGTGGTCAAAGCCCGTCCGGCGCAAGTCAAAGGCCTAGATCTACGGGTCAACGGGGCTAGGGATATTCTGATCAGGTGGCCGTCGGGGGTAGATATGCCGACAGAACATCGCGCGGGTCCTCATGCATGTGTGAAAAGTGATGTGACATGCGTAGACGCCCGTCGCGGCGCTCCCGTGTGTGTCCCCCCTTCATTGTACGACAATGTCGTCGTCACTTTGAGGGGGAAAATAGCCGTGTCGGGTCGACATGGAGGGAACCTGGTGATGAGTTGGACTTAGACAATGTTCTTACATGTTTCTATGTGCTCACCTATCGAAACGAGGTGGAAGAGTCCATTGGTCAAAGTCCACCGACGCAAGTCAAAGGCCTAGATCTACGGGTCAACGGGGCTAGGGTTAGTCTGATCGGGTGGCTGTCGGGGGTAGCTATGCCACCGAAACATAGCGTCGGGTCCTCATGCATGTGTGAAAGTGATGTGACATCGATAGACGCACGTCGCGACGCTCCGGTGTGTGTCCCCCATCATGGATGGCACTGCCGCAGTCACTTTGAGGGGGGAAACGTGTGCGTCGGGTCAAGCCGGAGGAAATCTAGTGGTGGGTTGGGCCGAGGCTGTGTTCACGGATGATCCTACGGGCTGAGCTATCATAACCAGGCTGACGAGTGCACTGTTCAAAGCCCGTTCGGCGAAAGTCAAAGGCCTAGATCTCCGTGGTAACGGGGCTAGGGTTAGTCCGGTCGGTTGGCTGTCGGGGGTAGCTATGCCACCGAAACATCTTGTCGGGTCCTCATGTATGTGTGAAAGTGATGTGACATGAGTAGACGCCCGTCGCGACGCTCCGGGTTGTGCACCCCTTCATGTACGACACTGTCGCCGTCACTTTGAGGGGGAAATAGCCACGTCACGTCGACATGGAGGGAACCTAGTGATGGGTTGGACTCAGACCACGTTCTTACATGTTCCTATGGGCTGACCTATCGAAACGAGGTGGACGAGTCCACTGGTCAAAGCCTGTCCGACGCAAGTCAAAGGCCTAGATCTACGGGTCAACGGGGTAGGGTTAGTCCGATTGGGTGGGTGTCGGGGGTAGCTATGCCACCGAAACATTGCGTGGGTCCTCATGCATGTGTGAAAGTGACGTGACATGCGTTGACGCCCGTTGCGACGCTCCGGGGTGTGCCTGTTGGAAATATGCCCTAGAGGCAATAATAAAATGGTTATTATCATATTTCCTTGTTCATGATAATCGTCTATCGTTCATGCTATAATTGTATTAACAGGAAACAGTAATACATGTGTGAATGAATAGATCACAATGTGTCCCTAGCAAGCCTCTAGTTGGCTAGCTCGTTAGTCAATAGATGATCATGGTTTCCTGATCATGGACATTGGATGTCATTGATAACGGGATCACATCATTGGGAGAATGATGTGGTGGACAAGACCCAATCCTAAGCCTAGCACTAGATCGTATTGTTCGTATGCTAATGCTTTTCTAATGTCAAGTATCTTTTCCTTCGACCGTGAGATTGTGCAACTCCCGGATACCGTAGGAGTGCTTTGGGTGTATCAAACGTCACAACGTAACTGGGTGACTATAAAGGTGCACTACGGGTACCTCCGAAAGTGTGTGTTGGGTTGGCACGAATCGAGATCGGGATTTGTCACTCCGTGTGACGGAGAGGTATCTCTGGGCCCACTCGGTAGAACATCATCATGAGCTCAATGTGACTAAGGAGTTAGTCACACGATGACGTGCTACGGAACGAGTAAAGAGACTTACCGGTAACGAGATTGAACAAGGTATAGGTATACGGACGATCGAATCTCGGGCAAGTTCTATACCGACAGACAAAGGGAATCGTATACGGGATTGATTGAATCCTTGACATCGTGGTTCATCCGATGAGATCATCGTGGAGCTAGTGGGAGCCACCATGGGTATCCAGACCCCGCTGATGGTTATTGGCCAGAGAGGTGTCTCGGTCATGTCTGCCTGTCTCCCGAACCCGTAGGGTCTACACACTTAAGGTTCGATGACGCTAGGGTTATAGGGAATTGTTATACGAGATTACCGAAAGTTGTTCGGAGTCCCGGATGAGATCCCGGACGTC
Organism: Hordeum vulgare subsp. vulgare; assembly: GCF_904849725.1. NCBI lineage: Eukaryota > Viridiplantae > Streptophyta > Magnoliopsida > Poales > Poaceae > Hordeum > Hordeum vulgare. The sequence continues at coordinate 660,168,191 of NC_058519.1, read as the reverse complement.
ACGAGGAGCTCCGGAATGGTCCGGAGGTAAAGATTGATATATAGGACGGATGGTTTCGGACACCGAAAGTGTTTCGGGCATCACCAGTAACGTACCGGGACCACCGGGACCACCGGAGGTGGTCCCGGGGGACCACCGAAGGGGGGCTGCGACCCCAAGAGGTAAGATGGGCTAAGTGGGGGTGGGAACCAGCCCCTAGTTGGGCTGGTATGCCTCCCCACTCAGCCCATGGCGCAGGGGAAAGGAAAAGAGGGGGGGAACCCTAATTTAGGTGGGCCTTAGGCCCACCAGAGGGGTGCGCCACCCCTCCCCCTTGCCTTGGCCGCCACCCCTTCCCCATCTGAGGGCTGCGGCACCCCTTAGGGGTGGGAACCCTAAGGGCTGCGCCCCCTCCCCCTCCCCCTATATATAGATGAGGTTCGGGGCTGTTTGAGACACAGTTTAATCTCTCTCTCGCAGCCCTGCTTCTCTCCCTCCTCCTCTCTGCCGGCGCTTTGGCGAAGCCTTGTCGGGAGACCTCGTCTCTCCACCAACACCACGCCGTCGTGTTGCTGGTCTTCTTCCTCAACCTCTCCGTCCTCCTTGCTGGATCAAGGTGTGGGAGACGTCACCGGGCTGCAGGTGTGTTGAACGCGGAGGTGCCGTTGTTCGGCACTAGATCGGAATCGCTGCGAGTACGACTCCATCAACCGCGTTCTAGCAACGCTTCCGCTTAGCGATCTTCAAAGGTACGAAGATGCTCTTACCCCTCTCTCGTTGCTGGTCTCTCCATAGGAAGATCTGAATGTGCGTAGGAAAATTTTGAATTTATGCTACGTTACCCAACAGTGGCATCCGAGCCAGGTTTTCTATGCGTAGATTCTATGCACGAGTAGAACACAAAAGTTGTGGGCGATGGTTTGTCAATTTGCTTGCCGTTACTAGTCTTATTCTTTTCCGGCGGTATTGTGGGATGAAGCGGCCCGAACCGACCTTACACGTACGCTTACGTGAGACTGGTTCCACCGACAGACATGCACATCGTGCATAAAGGTGGCTAGCGGGTGTCTGTCTCTCCTACTCTAGTCGGATTGGATTTGATGAAAAGGGTCCTTATGAAGGGTAAATAGCTTTGGCATATCATCGTTGTGGCTGTCATGTAGGTAAGAAGGCGTTCTTGCTAGAAACCCAAATCAGCCACGTAAAACTTGCAACAACAATTAGAGGACGTCTAACTTGTTTTTGCAGGGTTTGACATGTGATGTGATATGGCCAAAGTTGTGATGTTGCATGTATGATGTATGAGATGATCATGTTATTGTAATAGGTTTCACGACTTGCATGTCGATGAGTATGACAACCGGCAGGAGCCATAGGAGTTGTCTTAATTTATTGTATGAGATGCAACGCCATGTGCTTGCTACTTTTACTTCATTGCTAACGGTTAGCCATAGTAGTAGTGATAGTAGTAGTTGGCGTGACGACTTCACGAAGACACGATGATGGAGATCATGATGATGGAGATCATGGTGTCACGCCGGTGATGATGATCATGCGATGCCTGAAGATGGAGATCGAATGAGCAAAGATGATAATGGCCATATCATGTCACTATATGATTGCATTGTGATGTTTATCATGCTTTACATCTTATTGCTTAAAACGACGGTAGCATAATAAGATGATCCCTCCTAAAATTTCGAGAACGTATTCCCCTAAGTGTGCACCGTTGCGAAGGTTCGTTGTCTCGAAGCACCACGTGATGATCGGGTGTGATAGATTCTAACGTTCGCATACAACGGGTGTAAGCCAGATTTACACACGCAAAACACTTAGGTTGACTCGACGAGCTTAGCATGTACAGACATGACCTCGAATACAAGAGACCGAAAGGTCGAACATGAGTCGTATGGTTGAATACGATCAGCATGAAGTTGCTCACCATGGTGACTAGTCCGTCTCACGTGATGATCGGACACGGGTTAGTCAACATGGATCATGTATCACTTAGATGACTAGAGGGATGTCGATTTAAGTGGGAGTTCATACTTAATTTGATTAAATGAACTTAATTGTCATGAACTTAGTCTAAAAGTTGTCTTTATAAATATTGTAGATGTCCAACGTCAACCTCAACTTCAACGCATTCCTAGAGAAAAACAAGCTGAAAGATGATGGTAGCAACTATGCGGACTGGGTTCGCAACCTGAAGCTCATCCTTGAAGCAGCTAAAAAGGCTTATGTCCTTAATGCGCCGCTAGGTGACCCTCCCGCTCCCGCAGCAGCGCAGGACGTTCTAAACGTCTGGCAAGCGCGGAGTGATGACTACTCTCTGGTCAGGTGTGGCATGTTATACAGTTTAGAAACGGGGCTCCAAAGACGTTTTGAGCAACACGGGGCATATGAGATGTTCCAAGAGCTGAAGCTAGTTTTTCAAGCTCATGCCCGTGTCGAGAGATATGAAGTCTCCGACAAGTTCTTCAGCTGTAAGATGGAGGAGAACAGTTCTGTCAGTGAGCACATACTCAAAATGTCTGGGTTACACGGTCGTCTGACTTCACTTGGAGTCGAACTTCCGGATGATGCTATCATTGACAGAATCCTCCAGTCTCTCCCACCAAGCTACAAAGGCTTTGTGCTTAACTACAACATGAAAGGGATGGAGAAAACCATTCCCGAGTTGTACTCGATGCTCAAGTCTGCAGAGGTAGAAATCAAGAAGGAGCATCAAGTGTTGATGGTCAACAAGACCACTAGTTTCAAGAAAGGCAGGGGTAAGAAGAACTTCAAGAAAGACGGCAAAGCTGTTGCCGCGCCCGGCAAGCCAGATGCCGGGAAGAAGAAAAAGAACGGACCCAAGCCTGAGACTGAGTGCTTCTACTACAAGGGAAAAGGTCACTGGAAGCGGAACTGCCCCAAATACTTAGCGGACAAGAAGGCCGGCAACGTTAAAGGTATATGTGATATACATGTTATTGATGTGTACCTTACCAGCGCTCGTAGTAGCTCCTGGGTATTTGATACCGGTGCTGTTGCTCACATTTGCAACTCAAAGTAGGAACTGCGGAATAAGCGGAGACTGGCCAAGGACGAGGTGACGATGCGCGTCGGGAATGGTTCAAAGGTCGATGTAATCGCCGTCGGCACGCTACCTCTACATCTACCGTCGGGATTAGTTTTAAACCTTAATAATTGTTATTTAGTACCAGCTTTAAGCATGAACATTGTATCAGGGTCTTGCTTGATGCGAGACGGCTACTCATTTAAGTCAGAGAATAATGGTTGTTCTATTTATATGAGTGATATGTTTTATTGTCATGCTCCGCTGGTGAATGGTTTATTCTTGATGAATCTCGATCGTGATGTTACACATATTCATAGTGTGAGTACCAAAAGATGCAAAGTTGATAATGATAGTCCCACATACTTGTGGCACTGCCGCCTTGGTCATATCGGTGTTAAGCGCATGAAAAAGCTCCATACTGATGGACTGCTAGAGTCTCTTGACTTTGAATCATTTGACACATGCGAACCGTGCCTCATGGGCAAGATGACTAAGACTCCATTCTCAGGAATAATGGAGAGAGCCACCAACTTATGGAAATAATACATACTGATGTGTGTGGTCCAATGAACGTTGAAGCTCGTGGTGGTTATCGTTATGTTCTCACTCTCACCGATGATTTGAGTAGGTATGGGTATATCTACTTGATGAAGCACAAATCTGAGACGTTTGAAAAGTTCAAGGAATTTCAGAATGAGGTTGAGAATCAACGTGACAGAAAGATTAAATGTCTACGATCTGATCGTGGAGGAGAATATTTGAGTCACGAGTTTGGCACACACCTAAGAAAGTGTGGAATCGTTTCACAACTAACGCCGCCTGGCACACCGCAGCGCAACGGAGTGTCTGAACGTCGTAATCGCACCTTATTAGATATGGTACGATCTATGATGTCTCTCACCGACTTGCCACTATCATTTTGGGGATACGCATTAGAAACTGCAGCATTCACTTTAAATAGGGCACCGTCTAAATCCGTTGAGACGACACCATATGAACTATGGTTTGGCAAGAAACCTAAGTTGTCGTTTCTTAAAGTTTGGGGCTGCGATGCTTATGTGAAGAAACTTCAACCAGAAAAGCTCGAACCCAAAGCGGAGAAATGCGTATTCATAGGATACCCTAAGGAAACTATTGGGTATACCTTCTATCTTAGATCCGAAGGTAAAACCTTTGTTGCCAAGAACGGATCCTTTCTAGAGAAAGAGTTTCTCTCGAAAGAAGTAAGTGGGAGGAAGGTAGAACTTGATGAGGTGATTACACCCCCTCTCGAACAGGAAAGTAGCGCAGCACAAGAAGTTGTTCCTGTGGTGCCTACACCGACTGAAGAGGAAGTTAATGATGATGATCATGAAGCTTCGGATCAAGTTACTACTGAACCACGAAGGTCCACAAGGGTACGCTCCGCACCAGAGTGGTACGGCAACCCAGTGATGGAAATCATGTTGTTAGACAACGGTGAACCTTCGAACTATGAAGAAGCGATGGCGGGCCCGGATTCCAACAAATGGCTTGAGGCCATGAAATCCGAGATAGGATCCATGTATGAGAACAAAGTATGGACTTTGGTGGACTTGCCCGATGAACGGCGAGCCATAGAAAATAAATGGATCTTCAAGAAGAAGACTGATGCAAACGGTAATGTAACCGTTTACAAAGCTCGACTTGTCGCAAAGGGTTTTCGACAAATTCAAGGAGTTGACTACGAAGAGACTTTCTCTCCCGTAGCGAAGCTGAAATCAGTCCGAATCATGTTAGCAATTGCCGCCTTTTATGATTATGAAATTTGGCAAATGGACGTCAAAACAGCGTTCCTTAACAGGAATCTTAAGGAAGAGTTGTATATGATGCAACCAGAAGGTTTTGTCGATCCTAAAGGTGCTAACAAAGTATGCAAGCTCCAGCGGTCCATCTATGGGCTGGTGCAAGCATCTCGGAGTTGGAACATTCGCTTTAATGAGGTGATTAAGGCGTTTGGGTTCATACAGGTTTACGGAGAAGCCTGTCTGTACAAGAAAGTGAGTGGGAGCTCTGTAGCTTTCCTCGTACTATATGTGGATGACATATTATTGATGGGGAATGATATAGAGATGCTGGAGAGCATAAAGGCCTATTTGAACAAGAGTTTTTCAATGAAGGACCTTGGAGAAGCTGCATACATATTAGGCATCAAGATCTATAGAGATAGATCGAGACGCCTCATAGGTCTTTCGCAAAGTACATACCTTGACAAGATATTGAAGAAGTTCAATATGGAAAACTCAAAGAAAGGGTTCTTGCCAGTTTTACAAGGTATGAGATTGAGTAAGACTCAGTCGCCGACCACGACAGCAGATAGAGAGAAGATGAGTTCGGTTCCCTACGCTTCAGCCGTGGGCTCTCTAATGTATGCCATGCTGTGTACCAGACCGGATATAAACCTTGCGATAAGCTTGGTAGGGAGGTACCAAAGTAATCCCGGTGCGGAACACTGGACAGCGGTCAAGAATATCCTTAAGTACCTGAAAAGGACTAAGGAAATGTTTCTCGTTTATGGAGGTGACGAAGAGCTCGTCATAAAGGGTTACGTCGATGCCAGCTTCGACACAGATCCGGATGACTCTAAGTCACAAACCGGATACGTATATGTGTTGAATGGTGGGGCAGTGAGCTAGTGCAGCAGCAAGCAAGAAGTCGTGGCAGCATCTACATGTGAAGCGGAGTACATAGCTGCTTCAGAAGCGGCTCATGAAGGAATTTGGATGAAGGAGCTCATCACCGACCTTGGAGTGGTTCCAAGCGCGTCGGGTCCTATGACACTCTTCTGTGATAACACTGGAGCCATTGCCATAGCCAAAGAGCCCAGGTTTCACCGGAAGACGAAGCACATCAAGCGCCGCTACAACTCCATCCAGGACCATGTCCAAACTGGAGTGATAGATATTTGTAAAGTACACACGGATCTGAATATTGCAGACCCGTTGACTAAACCTCTTCCACGAGCAAAACATGATCAGCACCATAATGCTATGGGTGTTCGATACATCACAATGTAACTAGATTATTGTCTCTAGTGCAAGTGGGAGACTGTTGGAAATATGCCCTAGAGGCAATAATAAAATGGTTATTATCATATTTCCTTGTTCATGATAATCGTCTATCGTTCATGCTATAATTGTATTAACAGGAAACAATAATACATGTGTGAATGAATAGATCACAATGTGTCCCTAGCAAGCCTCTAGTTGGCTAGCTCGTTAGTCAATAGATGATCATGGTTTCCTGACCATGGACATTGGATGTCATTGATAACAGGATCACATCATTGGGAGAATGATGTGGTGGACAAGACCCAATCCTAAGCCTAGCACTAGATCGTATTGTTCGTATGCTAATGCTTTTCTAATGTCAAGTATCTTTTCCTTCGACCGTGAGATTGTGCAACTCCCGGATACCGTAGGAGTGCTTTGGGTGTATCAAACGTCACAACGTAACTGGGTGACTATAAAGGTGCACTACGGGTACCTCCGAAAGTGTCTGTTGGGTTGGCACGAATCGAGATCGGGATTTGTCACTCCGTGTGACGGAGAGGTATCTCTGGGCCCACTCGGTAGAACATCATCATGAGCTCAATGTGACTAAGGAGTTAGTCACACGATGACGTGCTACGGAACGAGTAAAGAGACTTACCGGTAACGAGATTGAACAAGGTATAGGTATACCGACGATCGAATCTCGGGCAAGTTCTATACCGACAGACAAAGGGAATCGTATACGGGATTGATTGAATCCTTGACATCGTGGTTCATCCGATGAGATCATCGTGGAGCTAGTGGGAGCCACCATGGGTATCCAGACCCCGCTGATGGTTATTGGCCAGAGAGGTGTCTCGGTCATGTCTGCCTGTCTCCCGAACCCGTAGGGTCTACACACTTAAGGTTCGATGACGCTAGGGTTATAGGGAATTGTTACGAGATTACCGAAAGTTGTTCGGAGTCCCGGATGAGATCCCGGACGTCACGAGGAGCTCCGGAATGGTCCGGAGGTAAAGATTGATATATAGGACGGATGGTTTCGGACACCGGAAGTGTTTCGGGCATCACCAGTAACGTACCGGGACCACCGGGACCACCGGAGGTGGTCCCGGGGGACCACCGAAGGGGGGCTGCGACCCCAAGAGGTAAGATGGGCTAAGTGGGGGTGGGAACCAGCCCCTAGTTGGGCTGGTATGCCTCCCCACTCAGCCCATGGCGCAGGGGAAAGGAAAAGAGGGGGGGAACCCTAATTTAGGTGGGCCTTAGGCCCACCAGAGGGGTGCGCCACCCCTCCCCCTTGCCCTGGCCGCCACCCCTTCCCCATCTGAGGGCTGCCGCACCCCTTAGGGGTGGGAACCCTAAGGGCTGCGCCCCCTCCCCCTCCCCCTATATATAGATGAGGTTCGGGGCTGTTTGAGACACGGTTTAATCTCTCTCTCGCAGCCCTGCTTCTCTCCCTCCTCCTCTCTGCCGGCGCTTTGGCGAAGCCTTGTCGGGAGACCTCGTCTCTCCACCAACACCACGCCGTCGTGTTGCTGGTCTTCTTCCTCAACCTCTCCGTCCTCCTTGCTGGATCAAGGTGTGGGAGACGTCACCGGGCTGCAGGTGTGTTGAACGCGGAGGTGCCGTTGTTCGGCACTAGATCGGAATCGCTGCGAGTACGACTCCATCAACCGCGTTCTAGCAACGCTTCCGCTTAGCGATCTTCAAAGGTACGAAGATGCTCTTACCCCTCTCTCGTTGCTGGTCTCTCCATAGGAAGATCTGAATGTGCGTAGGAAAATTTTGAATTTATGCTACGTTACCCAACAGTGCCCCCCTTCAGGTACGGCAGTGTCGCCGTAACTTTGAGGGGGAAATAGGTGTGTTGGGTCCTCATGCACTGGTGCCGTCTTTGTGAGTGGGGGAAAGGTGCGCGTCGGTATATATAAAAAAGTTTTTTAAAAATACTGCATATAAAAAAGTTCTTAAAAAATTATATAAAAATAAAGTATATGTAAAAAAACTTTTAAAAAATTAAATGCAGGTACGCCGACGGCTTAGCTGTCGGCACATTCCCTGCCACGTCACCGATTCGCGACAATATCCGGTCGGGCGGCATACCTCCTCCACTCCCTGTCATGTGGGTCCTCATCTATGCCTACGGCTAAGCCACCTGCCTCCAGCGCCGCCTCCACCTGCTGCCACTGTCACCTCCTCCACCTGCGGCCGTCGCCTCCTCCACCTGCGGCCGCTGCCGCCGTCACCTTCCCCCTGCCGCCATCACCGCCACTCCCAGGTTAGGCCTTGTACAGTTTCTTTCTTCTTTTGCGGGGAAAATAGGAACTTATTCTCTATTCTGCAATTAGCCAATTGATCTGCAGAATGGCCTGTGACACATTCAGATGTAATAAGTGCAATGCTTGTACACACATGGTCGTGACAGGGGGAAATAGCAGGATACAACTACAAGTGACTCACAGTTCCTCACTTGGTGGTGTTCTCAGTTTGCAAAGTAAATATAGCCTTGTTCCTAGAGAAGAGATTTCACAGGAAAACTTCCGGGCATAGCAGAGCTCCATCGGTTCTCTGAAAAATGAAATCTGATGGACCTATTATGCTACCCATATATATTAACTTGCCGTTTTCTGAGAATAAAGAAACTCAAGGGGAGTGGAGCCCCCTGATAAGAAGATCTAACAAAGTTCTAGATGTGTAGGTACTGCTAAAGTAAGTGAAATCTCTATGATCAGCTTTAGGAAATTTCTTGTCTGGTCATGAGTGAGCATGTTACTAAATTCTGTCAAGATGAACAAATATCTGAGAAACCTCCGGTCTGCCTAAAACTCCGCTCCAAGGGACAATAATTAAGTGCTGCTGATATTACAGCTGCTAGCTTCGTTATTATGTAAACATATACAGTATAACATACACCAGCCCAGCCAAACGCACATGATATAGCACACAAGTGTATATATTAATAAGTCAAATGTGTGTACAAGCATTGCACTTATTACATGGAACCGTATTGTCTAGAGGATAAGTTCATATTTTCCCCGCAATTATTTAGCCAATTGATCTTCACCTTCTGAAAATATTAGCCATCATATCTTGACCTCTTCTAAGCACATTCTAAACCACACACAGAATGGCCTGTTCAGGCTTCAGACCAGTAGAAGATGACACAGACAACGCCTCTACCATGAATCTCTGAATTTAGTCGGGTTTCCTTCACACGTCTCACTAGTTTCGGCGTTGCTCCCTTGGGCGTCTTGTTTGTAATTGTCTATTTATCTATAGTATTGTCTTATACTCCTATTTAAATTTTTGAAAGGCATGCTGTTTAAGTGAAGATTTTTTCTACTTTTATCTTATCAGTGCCTCAAACCTATGGTTTAAAGTGTCAATGCTTAATGTGACGTGATGACCTATTTTTTTTTCATTCGGTGGAATTAACATGATTTGTGGTGTTTCATCTTCGTGGAGTGATCATCGACGTTGGAGGTGTTGGTCCACGATCGTACCTCCTCTGATCGACTACATCCTCTACATTGGAGGGTGAGTAACAATTCCAGCACCTCGTCTGATTTTTTTCCATGTCACTAGATTTCATTTTCACATCAAGTCATGTAACCTAGGCGTCTCCCGTCCGAAAGCGTTGCATCGATAAATATGCATTCAATTGCATATTTATCACCACAGCTCTTTCGGATTGTCCAGCGTTTTCCACGGACAGCCCGAGGATGTGTAGATTGGGTACGTTGTCCATGCTCTACCCCGTTCCAAGACAGGATTTCGGCGGCACCTCCCCGTTTTTCTCTGGATGCACATTCTCCCGGCATTTTCCAAGACGGGGAGGTGCTGCCGAAATTCTGTCTCGGAATGGGGTAGAGCATGGACAACGTACTCAATCTATACATTCTCGGGTGGGATTAGGACCCATCTTTACCTATTAGAGATGTAGGTTAATTAGATGTCGTTCCTCGTCAACCCTATAAAAAATAAAACATTGATGTGAGTAATTTAAATAAATCCTTAATTTTGTTCTGTGGCTCCAATAAATCAGAGATCGCAGATAATCAATGGATGTATAGTTGGTTTTTCTGTCGGAATCAAGTAACATCAGAGTGGGTCGAGAAAACTGATGTGTTTTTGAAAGAGATACACCGCAGTCCAATGAGGATTGTGACAGAATGCCCCTGTGCCAAATGTAAGAGACGTATGTGCAGAGATAAGAGTGAGATGACTAATCACCTTCGCACGCATGGATTTATGCCAAACTTTAATATGCCGATAAACTTTGCCCAACGGGACCGTGGTAGAGAGGAGGTGATACGACAACGCATCGCTGGTTATGAGGACGATGGGGTTAGAGACATGCTAGATGATGTCTTTGCTGCACAACCGACACCTCCATCACATTCTGCGAATGAACCGGAGGAGCCGGAGGAAACCGCAAAGGCCTTCCTGGATATCTTGGCCTCGTCAAAGAAACCTCTTTACGAGGGTGCCAAGCTCTCTGTGTTGGATGCCATCTCGCAACTGATGACAGTGAAGGCCGAGTACGGCTGTAGCCAAAATTGCTTCGAAGCATTTCTGGGAGTATGGGCTAACAACCTCCCTGAGGGCCATGAACTGCCGAAAACCATGTACGCTACGAAGAAAATAATGAAGGCGCTCTCCATGGATTATGAGAAAATAGATGTTTGTCCAAAGAATTGCCTTTTGTTTAGGCATGAGTATGCGAGTGAAAACTACTGTAGGAAGTGTGGTTCCTCTCGGTATGTTGAGGTGGTCGATGAGCAGGGTCAAAAGAAGCAGCTAAAAATCCCTGTGAAGGTTCTTCGGTATCTTCATTTCATATAAAGACTACAGCGCCTTTTCATCACCGAGGAGTCTGCCAAAATGATGAAGTGGCACAAGGAAGGGAAAAGGTACAATCCAAATAAAATTGTACATCCATCAGAAGGTGAAGCATGGAAGTCATTCGATACAGAATTCCCTGAGGAAGGAGCTGAGGCTGGGAATCAAAGAATTGCTATATCAGGTGATGGGTTCAATCCATATGGTATGTCGTCTAATCCATACAACTGCTGGCCCGTGTTTGTTATTCCCCTCAATCTCCCTCCCAACGCCATAATGCAACGCAAGACTATGTTCTTGTCGCTTATAATTCCGGGGCCTGAATATCCGGGGAAGAATTTGAGTGTGTTTATGTAGCCGTTGGTGGATGATTTGCACCATTCTTGGTACTTCCCGAGGTTGACATTCGACCGGCATCTGCAGAAAAAAAAAATATATGAAAGTTTGGCTACTTTATTGCATGCATGACTTTCCCGGATATGCCCTATTCTGCGGATGGTGTACAAGTGGGAAGATGCCTTGCCCAGTGTGCATGTAGGCCTTGCGTTTCATGTGGCTGAAGAAGGGTGGCAAGTATGTTGCCTTTGACCTGCATCGACAGTTCCTCCCTCCAGACCATCCTGATAGGGAAGACAAGAAGAACTTCACAAAAGGCCTAGTCGTCCATGAACTGCCCTTACTTGGCCAAGCATCCCACTTATGATTAACCCCTCTCGCAAGCATCCGCAACTACGAAAGAAGAATTAAGACTACGTCTAACCATAACATTAAACTAGTGGATCCAAATCAGCCCTTTATGAAGCAACGTATAAACTAGGGTTTAAGCTTCTGTCACTCTAGCAACCCATCATCTACTTACTACTTCCCAATGCCTTCCTCTAGGCCCAAATATGGTGAAGTGTTATGTAGTCGACATTCATATAACACCACTAGAGGAAAAGACAACATACATCATATCAAAATACCGAACGAATACCAAATTCACATGACTATTAATAGCAAGACTTCTCCCATGTCCTTAGGAACAAAAGTAACTACTCAAAAAGCATGGATATACTCATAACCAGGGAGATAATAAATATCATATGGATCTGAATATATAATCTTCCACCAAGTAAACCAACTAGCATCAACTACAAATAGTAATCAACACTACTAGTAACCTTACAGATACCAATCGGCGTCGCGAGACGGCGATTGGATACAAGAGAAGAACTAGGTTTGGAGAGGAGATGGTGCTGATGAAGATGTTGATGGAGATGACTACCCTCTGACGAGAGGAGTGTTGGTGATGACGGTGGCAACGATTTCCCCCCTCCGGGAGGGAAGTTTCCCCGGCAGGATCGTCCTGCCGGAGCTCTAGATTGGTTCTGCTCAACTTCCGCCTCGTGGCGGCGGCGCCTCCACGAAAAAGCTCCGCGATGATTTTTCGCGGACAAAACCCTTGATATAGCAGAAGAGGGGGCTTAGTGGGCCACCAGGGAGGCCACAAGCCCTGATGCCGCGGCCAGGGGGGCCGTGGCGTGGGGGCTTGTGGGCCCCTGGCAGGCCCCCTCTGCTACTTCTTTCGCCCAATAATTCTTATATATTCCCAAAAAAATCAACGTTGATTTTCAGGGCATTTGGAGTTGCGCAGAATAGTGGACTCAGACTTGCTCCGTTTTCGGTCCAGAATTCCAGCTGCCGGTATTCTCCCTCTTTAGACAAACCTTGCAAAACAAGAGAGAAAAGGCATGAATATGGTACCACAAAGTATTATAACAGTCCATAAAGCGATAAATATCAACATGAAAGCATGATGCAAAATGGACGTATCAACTCCCCCAAGCTTAGACCTCGCTTGTCCTCAAGCGAAAGCCGAGATCAATAAACCTGTCCACATGTTTAGAGAAAGAGGTGTCGATAAAACATAATACGGACATGAGGGCATCATGATCACACATAGAACAACAATAAGTCATAGAGATTCTTATGGGAAAGTAATAATTCCTTCACAAAGCAAAGTATGAAGCAAAAACCTTACCGAGAAGTAGCCAACAACAGTCCAAAGTCATTGAAGCAATTGCAATTTATCATAACATCGGAAAGAGTCAAACAAGAGCTTGTAAAGCAAATCCACATACTCAATCATCTCTTTTGTTTTCCACAATTGTTACAACTCACGTGGTACTCATCGTATCAAAGTTTCAGTTGGACACAGAGAAAGATAGGGGCTTATAATTTTGCCTCCCAACCACTTACCTCAAGGGTAAAGTCAACAATAATAAAGCATAAGTACTCACCTCCAAGTTGATATAAGAATATAGATCTTTCCAAAGAATATGACGATAGCCAAGACAAAGGCAAAATAAGGAATTGGTGAAGATCACCATGACTCTTACAAGGGCAAAAAGTAAAGATACAAGATAGGTCCTTCGCAGAGGGAAGCAGAGGTTGTCATGCACTTTTGAGGTTTAGATGCGTGTCCTCTTAGTGCAGAGGAACGTCACTTTATATTGCCCCCTGTGATAAAGAACTTTATTATGCAGTCTGTCGCTTTTATGTCTTCCTCATCACAGGTTCGTATAAAGCTTATTTTCCACACACTAATAGATCAAACATATTAGAGAGAAATTTTTATTGCTTGCACCGATGACAACTTACTTGAGGGATCTTATTTAATCCATAGGTAGGTATGGTGGACACTCATGGCAAAACTGGGTTGAAGGTTTGTGGATGCACAAGTAGCATCTCTACTTGGTGCGGGAGTTTTGGCTAGTATGAGGTGGAAGCAATCGTCATATGCTAAGGGATCTCTAATCATATAACATTATTTGGAACTAAGCAAACGCAAATCATTATGTTGTCTTCCTTGTCCAACGTATACTTCTAAGCATGTAATAGTTTGGTGAGGTGCTCACAAATATAGAAAGTGTCTGAGATGATATATTTATATGTGAACCTCTCTTTCCTTATTACTTCTTATGAATTGCAACAATGACTGGGGTCTATGTTTGTATATTCTCAATAAGTTTCAGTCATCATACTTGTATTTGTGAAGCCATCACTTTCCATAAGATCACCTCATGATCTTTCATGCTATTGTTCGTTTCATACTTTTGATCATGGCACAAAGCAAAGCCCTTGACTAAGATACTCTTTATTATATAGCTCGCAAGCTCGAATACATCGGGAGAGACACAAAGTAAAAAGACTCAAAGTAAACACTAAAGATTTACTCTACTAAGAGAGGAAACAAAAACTGAAAAGGAAAGAACTAAAGAAAAGGTAAAAGCAAAAGATATGAAGGTGATACGATACCAGGGCAACTCCCCCAAGCTTGGCAGAAGCCAAGGGGATTGCCCATACCAATGCTCAGTTGTCTTCCTTTGGTGGTGAAGGTGGTGGAGCTGCTGCCTTTGAATCCAAGAGAGCTATCAATCTTTGATTTATACCTCGAAGATCTGCGACATGATTCTCCAGCAAAGCAACTTCACGAGTAAGAGTTCAATCAAGGATGGAGACAACACGTGGAGGAAGGGTTGGAGAAAATCCACTCCTTCAACATTTTCGACGTTGAACATAGGTTGAACTTCCTCCCTAACTTGGGTTTTCTCCTTAGTTTTATCCCTAGCTTCCGTGACTTCTACTCTTTCCAGATCAGCATCTACTTCCTCATGAACTTGAGGGAGATGATTCTCCCCAACAGATTCCTGGGACATCTTTGCTCTAGACCTGCGGCAGAAAACAGGCTCGAAACGAAAACGGAGGAAAACTGTGCGATGCGGAGATCAAAACCCTCGGGCGTAAATATAATAATTTTTTCTAGACCAGAAGGAATACTCCGCACAAAGACGGAGTCCGGGAGGCACACGAGGGGCCCACAAGCACTGACCCCGCGGCCAGGGGGGTGGCCGCGGCGTCCAAGCTTGTGGCCGCCTCGTGCGCGCTCCGGACAGCTTTTTATTTTTGTATTGTTCCATAAATCCCAAAACTGAGGAAGTTTCCTATTGGAAAAGTTTCGGAGTCCAATTACTTGCGAAAACACATACCTCTTCGTTTCCGGAGTCTGAAACAGGTTGATAAACATCCCTAATGTACTCCTCTGGAGTTATGACATTGATGATATTGGTCTCAACATTTATGGGAGTACCAGAGATATAATGCTTGATTCTTTGCCCGTTTACCACTCTAGGAAAATTACCTTCCGTGTTATTGATTTTGATGGCACCGGAACGATATACTTCCTCGACAACATAGGGACCTTCCCATTTAGAGAGAAGTTTGCCTGCAAAGAATCTTAAGCGAGAATTGTAGAGCAGGACATAATCACCTACATTGAACTCATGTTTTTTTATTCGTTTGTCGTGCCATCTCTTGACCTTTTCCTTAAACAACTTGGCATTCTCATATGCCTGATACCTCCATTCATCTAATGAGCTGATATCAAACAACCGCTTCTCACAGGCAAGTTTGAAATCGAAGTTGAGCTCTTTGATTGCCCAATAAGCTTTGTGTTCTAGCTCAAGAGGTAAATGATAGGCCTTACTGTAAACCATTTTATACGGTGACATGCCCATGGGATTCTTATAGGCAGACCTATAAGCCCATAGTGCATCGTCAAGTTTGCTAGACAAATTCTTTCGAGATCTATTGAGAGTCTTTTGCAAGATCAATTTGATCTCCCTGTTGCTCAACTCTACTTGACCACTAGACTAAGGATGATAAGGAGATGCAACTCTATGGTTGACATCATACTTAGCGAGCATCTTGCGGAAAACACCATGAATGAAATGTGAACCGCCATCAGTCATCAGATATCTAGGGACTCCAAATCTTGGGAAGATGACTTCCTTAAGCATCTTAATAGAGATGTGGTGATCATCATTTTTAGTGGGGATAGCTTCTACCCACTTAGTAACGTAATCCACAGCCACTAAGATGTGAGTGTACCCATTGGAGCTCGGGAAGGGTCCCATATAATCAAAGCCCCATACATCAAATGGTTCGATGACAAGTGAGTAGTTCATAGGCATTTCCTGACGCTTACTGATGTTCCCTATCCTTTGACATTTGTCACATGACAAGACAAACTTACTGCCATCCTTGAAGAGAGTGGGCCAATAGAAACCTGATTGCAATACCTTATGAGCAGCTCTATCTCCAGCATGGTGTCCTCCGTAAGCTTCGGAATGACACTTTTGCAAGATCTGTCCCTGTTCATGTTCAGGCACACAACGTCTAGTAACACCATCTACTCCTTCCTTATAAAGGTGATGATCATCCCAAAAGTAGTGTCTCAGATCAACGAAGAATTTCTTCCTTTGCTGATAGGTCAAACTGGGTGGTATGTATTTGGCTACGATATAGTTTGTGTAATCAGCATACCACGGTGCACTGTGTGAAGCACAGATGACATTCAATTGTTCATCAGGAAAGCTGTCATCAATAGGTAGTGGGTCATCAAGGACATTCTCTAGCCTGGACAAGTTATTTGCTACAGGGTTATCAGCACCCTTTCGGTCAACAACGTGCAAATCAAATTCCTGTAGCAGGAGGACCCATCTGATCAGCCTAGGCTTAGCGTCCTTCTTCTCCATAAGGTACTTAATAGCAGCATGATCAGAGTGAATAGTGACTTTGGAGTCAACTATATAAGATCTGAACTTTTCACATGCAAACACGACTGCTAAAAATTCCTTCTCCATAGTAGCATAGTTTCTTTGGGCACTGTCTAGAGTTTTACTAGCGTAGTGAATGATATTCAACTTCTTGTCAACTCTTTGTCCTAGAACAACACAAACAACATAATCACTAGCGTCGCACATGATTTCAAAGGGCATGTTCCAGTCAGGTGGTTGAACAATAGGTGCGGCTATCAAGGCCCTCTTAAGTATTTCGAAGGCTTCCTCACAATCCTCGTCAAAAACAAAAGTAACATCCTTTTGCAAGAGGTTGGTAAGAGGCCTAGAAATCTTAGAGAAGTCTTTAATGAACCTTCTATATAAACCAACATGACCTAAGAAACTTCTTATACCTCTGATATCTGTGGGGCAAGGCATTTTATCAATCGCATCAACCTTAGCCTTATCAACTTCAATACCCCTCTCAGAAATTTTGTGTCCTAAGACGATGCCCTCATTAACCATGAAGTGGCACTTCTCCCAGTTCAAGACGAGATTGGTATATTCGCATCTCTGTAAGACTCGATCAAGGTTGCTGAGGCAATCTTCAAAGGAAGAACCATAGACGAAGAAATCATATATGAAAACCTCAACAATCTTTTCACAAAAGTCATAGAATATAGCCATCATACATCTTTGAAAAGTGGCTGGTGCATTGCATAAGCCAAAAGGCATACGTCTGTAGGCAAAGGTACCGAAGGGACAGGTGAAAGTGGTTTTCTCCTGATCAGATTGTGCAACAGGTATTTGGGAGAAACCTGAATAACCATCTAGAAAGCAGAAGTGTGTGTGTTTTGATAGCCTTTCTAGTATTTGGTCGATAAACGGCAAAGGATAATGGTCTTTCCTGGTTGCCTTGTTCAGTTTTCAGAAATCTATCACCATCCTATAGCCAGCAATAATCCTGTATGGGATCAGCTCGTTCTTATCATTAGGAACAACGGTGATACCTCCCTTCTTAGGTACACAATGTACCGGACTCACCCAATCACTATGAGCAACAGGATAAATGATTCCTGCTTCGAGAAGCTTTAATATTTCCTTTCTCACAACCTCTTTCATCTTCGGATTTAATCTCCGTTGATGATCAACAACTGGCTTAGAATCAGTATCAGTTTTAATCTTGTGTTGACATAGAGTGGGACTAATACCCTTAAGATCATCAAGAGTATATCCTATGGCAGCACGGTGCTTCCTCAAAGTTTTTAGTAACTTCTTCTCTTCATGCTCTGAGAGGCTAGCACTTATAATAACAGGATATATCTCCTTTCCATCAAGATAGGCATACTTAAGAGTATCTGGCAACTGTTTAAGCTCAAACACAGGATCACCCTTTGGTGGGGGAGGATCCCCAAGCAGTTCAACAGGCAGATTATTCTTAAGGAGAGGATATTGTTCTACAAAGACCTTTTCTATCTCATTTCTTTCCTCCATATGCATATCATTTTCATGCTCAAGTATATATTGCTCTAAAGGGTCCGTAGGAGGCACGACAATAGAAGCAAGAGCAATGATTTCATCTCTGCTAGACGACTATTTTTCATGGGGTTGTCTTCCAAACTTGGAAAAATTGAATTCATAAGACACACCCTCAAAACTAACAGTGATAGTTTGTTTGATGCAGTTAATATGAGCATTGACAGTGTTGAGAAAGGGTATACCAAATATGATGGGACAAACATCATCTTGTACAGTAGCAAGGACGAGGAAATCGGTAGGATACTTCGTCTTACCGCACAAGAGTTCTACATCTCTCACAATTCCCACAGGGCAGATAGTGTCTCTATTAGCAAGCTGAATAGTGACATCAATAGGCTCTAACTCAGCAGGTCCAATCTCATCTTTGATTTCATCATAAAGGGACCGGGGTATTGCACTAACACTAGCACTCATATCACATAAACCATGATAACAGTGATCTCCTATCTTGACAGAAACAACGGGCAGGCCAACTACATGTCCATATTTGTCTTTCGCGTGAGGTTTAGCAATTCTAGCAGAGTTCTCACAAAATTTGATAACATGCCCGTCTACGTCTTCGGATAAAAGATCTTTGATAATGGCAACACTAGGTTCAACTCTAATTTCCTCAGGGGCTGCAAGTGGTCTAATGTAACCCCTACGTATCACAGTTGGAGCTTTAGTATAATCCTTCTTCCTAGCAGGGTAAGGTGGTTTCTGAGTGTAAGCGCAATGAACAATAGGATCATTATACGCAATAACTTTCTCTTCAACTGGTTTGGATTCAGCTATGTTGATTTCTACAGGAGGATGATATTTGAACCACTTCTCTTTGGGAAGATCAATATGAGCAGCAAAAGATTCACAAAGAGAAGCTACTATCTCAGAGTCAAGTCCATCCTTAGCGCTAAAATCTCTAGAAGTGTCTATTTCAACAAAAGATTTAACGCAATCAAACTGGAAATTCATACCTGGCTCCTTACCTCCTTCAAGCTCCCAATCTTCAGAGTTACGTTTGATTCTTTCCAATAAATTCCACTTGTGATCAATATCCCTCTTCATAAAAGAACCGGCACAAGAAGTGTCAAGCATGGTACGATCTTCATGAGAAAGCCGAGCATAAAAGTTTTGAGTGATAATTTCTCTCAAGAGCTCATGATTGGGGCATGAATATAGCATTGATTTAAGCCCCCCAAGCTTGAGCTATGCTTTCCCTGTCACGAGGCCAAAAATTATAAATATAATTCCGATCACGATGTACTAAATGCATAGGATAAAACTTTTGATGAAATTCCAATTTCAACCGATTGTACTCCCATGATCCAGTATCATCACATAGCCTATACCATGTCAACGCCTTATCCTTCAAAGATAAAGGAAAGCCTTTCTTATTTACCACATCCTCGGGCAAACCTGCAAGCTTAAATAAACCACAAACTTCATCTACATAGATTAGATGTAAGTCTGGATGTGATGATCCATCTCCTGCGAAAAGATTAGCTAGCAGTTTCTCAAGCATACCCAAAGGAATTTCATAAAAGATATTTTCAGTAGGTACCTCAGGTTGAGGAGCAACTCCTCGTACTTCCATTCATGGTGAAGATACCCCGAACAAACTCCTCAAAGGAACAGATTCCATACTGACAAGTGACAATAAAATTCAGCACAGTATATAAATGTTTCCTTACCAAATTCCACTTACCAAAGGCGCTTCACTCCCCGGCAACGGCGCTAGAAAATAGTCTTGATGACCCACAAGTATAGGGGATCAATCGTAGTCCTTTCGATAAGTAAGAGTGTCGAACCCAATGAGGAGCAGAAGGCTCTGATAAACGGTTTTCAGCAAGGTAATAACTGCAAGCACTGAAAGTAGTGGTAACAAGTGATGGTGTAGTGAGGTGAACGTAGCAAGTGCAAAGCAACAAGTAACAAGTAGTAACAATGGTGCAGCAAGTGGCCTAATCCCTTTTGTAGCAAGGGACAAGCCTGAACAAAGTCTTATAAGAGGAAAAGCTCCGGAGGACACATGGGGAATCTGTCAAGCTAATAGTCATCACGTTCATATGATTCTCGTTCGTTACTTTCATAGTTTGATATGTGGGTGGACCGGTGCTTGGGTACTGCCCTTACTTGGACAAGCATCCCACTTATGATTAACCCCTCTTGCAAGCATACGCAACTACGAAAGAAGAATTAAGACTACGTCTAACCATAGCATTAAACTAATGGATCCAAATCAGCCCCTTACGAAGCAGCACATAAACTAGGGTTTAAGCTTCTGTCACTCTAGCAACCCATCATCTACTTACTACTTCCCAATGCCTTCCTCTAGGCCCAAATATGGTGAAGTGTTATGTAGTCGACGTTCACATAACACCACTAGAGGAAAAGACAACATACATCATATCAAAATACCGAACGAATACCAAATTCACATGACTATTAATAGCAAGACTTCTCCCATGTCCTTAGGAACAAAAGTAACTACTCACAAAGCATGGATATACTCATAACCATGGAGATAATAAATATCATATGGATTTGAATATATAATCTTCCACCAAGTAAACCAACTAGCATCAACTACAAATAGTAATCAACACTACTAGTAACCTTACAGGTACCAATCGGCATCGCGTGACGGCGATTGGATACAAGAGAAGAACTAGGGTTTGGAGAGGAGATGATGCTGATGAAGATGTTGATGGAGATGACTCCCCTCCGATGAGAGGAGTGTTGGTGATGACGGTGGCGATGATTTCCCCCTCCCGGAGGGAAGTTTCCCCGGCAGGATCGTCCTGCCGGAGCTCTAGATTGGTTCTGCTCAAGTTCCGCCTCGTGGCGACGGCGCCTGCACGAATAAGCTCCACGATGATTTTTTCCCGGACGAAACCCTTGATATAGGAGCAGAGTGGGCTTAGTGGGCCACCAGGGAGGCCACAAGCCCTGATGCCGCGTCCAGGGGGGGCGCGGCCTGGGGGCTTGTTGGCCCCTGGCAGGTCCCCTCTGCCACTTATTTCGCCCAATAATTCTTATATATTCCCAAAAAATCACCGTTGATTTTCAGGGCATTTGGAATTGCGCAGAATAGTGGACTCAGACTTGCTCCGTTTCCGGTCCAGAATTCCAGCTGCCAGTATTCTCCCTCTTCAGGTAAACCTTGCAAAACAAGAGAGAAAAGGCATGAATATGGTACCACAAAGTATTGTAACAGTCCATAAAGCGATAAATATCAACATGAAAGCATGATGCAAAATGGACGTATCACTCATCCATACTGTTTGATCTGTATGATAAATCCTATACCATGGATTTAGAGGATTTCAATAGAATTTGCAAGATACCCGATGGGGGTAGTCTCAATGATACTCCTAAGTCTTCGGTTAGAGATTTCTTCTCTAGTATAACTGTTGGAGAAACTAGAGATATTACACAAGCTACCATGGGGGGTATTCATTTTCCTGCCTTGCACTACTTTGCTCTCTTCATAGGTAGATGCATTAACGGCAAGATTGAGCATTGTCACCTTTGTGCACCCGACCTTAGTATCCTTCAGAGTGTAGTAACGGGTGACAGGAGCTTCAACATGGGAGCTATAATAGCAAGGAGGCTGAATAATAATGCTAACGATGGGGATTTCATTGGTGGGATCTATGCCACTCGCATGGCAAATTTTCTTGGAGTACCCATCCGCTCAGGAGATCCCCCGCTCCATACAGCTTTCCTTGATCGCGTCGCTTTGACACGCTATCAGTTCCTTGAGAGGGATGATGAATCCCTCCTATACCGGTAAACATTTAACCGGCAGCGTGTTTTTCATATTACCCTTCCTGCTCCTACTTTCTTTGACTTTCAGGTAAAACGAAGATATTATATAACCAAAGGAGAGGCAGCGGAGTATGAGAGGGAGGCTAAGGCTGCTCGTCTTTGCGAGGCAGCTATTCAGGCTGTGGCTGCAGCGCTCCCGTACAACCCACATTATGATTTCGGGTATCACCTGGACCATCCTTGGGAGTAGACCAAGTTAGGCCAAAAGCCTAAGCTTGGGGGAGTCCGTGTTCTCACCGACTTTATATCATTCACTTTGTTAGTCGGTGTTCACACTTTGCCACTGTATCATCCAAGCTAGTTTATTTTCGTTTTCTTGTTTTCTTATTTTGTGTCCTTTTGAGAAAACCCAAAAAGATTTTCTTTTCTTCTTTTTGCTTGTTGGGAGTTTTCCCGTGTAAATAGTTTTCTTTTTCTTTGGGTCAAGGTAGAAGACCATGGTTACAATGTTTAGTGGCTCTCGCATGCAGATCTGTTAATCTGTTAAAGAGCCATATTACTTTGTCTTCTCCTTTGTGTTTGCCTGCAGATTCAGCTTAGTCCAATGCACGAGCACTCTTATTATTGTTCACATCGTTCGGTCGTGCAAGTGAAAGGCAATAATGACGATATATGATGAAGTAACTGAGACTGGAAAAGCTGGTATGAACTCGATCTATTTTGTTTTTGTAAATATGACTAGATTATCGTTCCAGACATAGCTTTGTTATGCGAAAACCATGTTTGCAATGTCAACTTAGAGATCATAGTTCTGATGCCATGCTTAATTAGCTAGGAGCGTATAATGGTTTTCTTGAATGCCAACATGAATTTTGAGATGACTATGATGTAGTATGATAGGATGGTAATCTCCTTTGAATGATTCAAGTGGCTTGACATGGCGCATGTTCACGCATGTACTTGAAACAAAATCAACATAGCCTCTATGATATTCATGTTCATGGTGATTTATGTCCTACTCATGCTTGCATTCAATGTTAGTTAATCTCATTACATTTTGATGACTGTTGTCGCTCTCTAGTTGGTCGCTTCCCAGTCTTTTGCTAGCCTTCACTTGTACTAAGCGGAATACTGCTTGTGCAACCACTTCCATAAACCCAAAGTTGTTCCATATGAATCCACCATACCTACCTATTTGCGGTATCTACCTGCCGTTCCAAGTAAATTTGCATGTGCCACTCTCTAAACCTTCAAGAAATAATCTGTTTTTATGCACGAACCGCTCATGTGGTGACAGGGGGCTATCGGTATTTTCCATGCTAGGCATGTTATCCTCGATATGTGTTTATTCACTATCATTCACGACAAAGGGACCGGTAATTGGAATGCCCAGTTCCATCCTCAAATCGAAAACATAACTGTAAAACAAGACTCCCCCTGGATTGATGTTGGTATGGACGGTACCCGAGGAGTCGGCTTGCCGTGGAGTGTGATTGATTGGTGGTGGGGGAGTTAAAACTTTACTTTTCTGTTTGGGAACCACCTATAGCATGTGTAGTGTGGAAGATGTTGAAAACTCTTGGTCATTGCGTTGACAATGAAAGCATACCACCCAAAATTATTATCTCTGTTTTCAAAGCTTGAGCTCTCGCACCTCTACAAATCAATGCTTCCCTATGCGAAGGGTCTGTCTATTTATGTTATTGTTGAGCCATCCTCTTCTTATAAAAGCACCAATTAGAGAGCACCTCTGTCATTTTTATGCTTTGCTTTTGACTGCTATTGAGTATGACTATGACTGGATCTTCTTTGCCATGAATTACAATGTTTAGTCAGCCTTTGATCTTTGAAAGTGCTCTGCATTTATGTTTTGCGGTCTCAGAAAGAGCTAGCGAGGTACCACCTATTCATATTGCTTCATGCTTGTTTTGATTGAAATGTTGGTATCTGAAACTTATTATTATTTGCTCGCTAGCTGATTATGCCATTGATATTAGTTTACCGTGAGACCTATGTGTGATTTGCTTATGTGGTTAACTTGTGATCTTGCTGAAATTCTGGTTATGAGTTAGACATAGTTGCAACAACAAGATCAAACAGAGTTTGTAAAAGTTTTTCTTTCTCTTTCAGTTTGTCAACTGAATTGCTTGAGGACAAGCAAGGCTTTAAGCTTGGGGGAGTTGATACGTCTCCGTCGTATCTACTTTTCCAAACTCTTTTGCCCTTGTTTTGGACTCTAATTTGCATGATTTGAATGGAACTAACCCGGACTGACACTGTTTTCAGCAGAATTGCCATGGTGTTGTTTTTGTGCAGAAATAAAAGTTCTCGGGATGTCCTGAAAATTTACGGAGAATTTTAATGGAATATATAAAAAATACCTGCGCAAAGATCCACCAGAGGGGGTGTGCCAGTGGGCCACAATCCCAGGAGGCGCGGCCAACCCCCTGGCCGCGCCTACCAGGCTCGTGGGGCCCACGTTGCTCCACCGCCTCCAATTCCAGCTCTATTTATTCCCTTCCGCGTGGAAAAAAATCAAGGAGAAGAGTTCATCGCGTTTTACGATACGGAGGCGCCGCCACATCCCATTCTTGCCCTGGAAGGCAGATCTGGAGTCCGTTTTGGGCTCCGGAGAGGGGAGATCATCGCCATCGTCATCATCAACCTTCCTTCATTACCAATTCCATGAAGCTCTTCACCGTTTGTGAGTAATCTATTCATAGGCTTGCAAGACGGTGATGAGTTGGATGAGATCTATCATGTAATCGAGGTAGTTTTGACGGGGATTGATCCCTAGTATCCACTATGTTCTGAGATTGATGTTGCTACTACTTTGCCATGCTTAATGCTTGTCACTAGGGCCCGAGTGCCATGATTTCAGATCTGAAATTATTATGTTGTCACCAACATATGTGTGTTTTAGATCCGATCTTGCAAGTTGTAGTCACCTACTATATGTTATTATCCGGCAACCCCGGAGTGACAATTACCGGAACCACCCCCGGTGATGACCATAGTATGAGGAGTTCATGTATTCACCAAGTGTTAATGCGTTGGTCCGGTTCTTTATTAAAAAGAGAACCTTAATATCCCGTAGTTTCTATTAGGACCCCGCTGCCACGGGAGGGATGGGCAATAGATGTCATACAAGTTCTTTTCCCTAAGCACGTATGACTACATACGGAATACATGCCTACATCACATTGATGAACGGGAGCTAGTTACATATCTCTCCGTGTTATAATTGTTGCATGATGAATGCCATCCAGCAAAATCACCGATCCATTGCCTACGACTTTGTCCCACTGCTGCTATTGTTACTTGCTTTGCCGTTACTACTGTTGCTACTCCTGTCACTACTGCTGTCACTACCGTTGCTACTTGCTACTGCTCTTGCTGCTGCTGTCACAAGATTTATAGGCGAGAGACCTAGGGCAGAGGAGGTCTAGGGGGGCCACAAGCCAGGGAGGCGCGACCTCCCCCTGGCCGCGCCTAGGGGGCTTGTGGGGTCCCCGGGGATCCCCTGCCTTGGCTCTCAAGTCTCCCGATCTTCTTCTGTTACGGAAAAAATATTTTCGGGGATTTTATTCCGTTTGGACTCTGTTTCAAATCCTTCTGTGAAAAGGGTCAAAAACACGGAAAAAACAGAAACTAACACTTGGCACTGAGTTAATAAGTTAGTCCCAAAAAAGATATAAAAGGCATACAAAACATCCAAAGTTTGACAAGATAATAGTATGAAACCATCAAAAATTATAGATACGTTGGAGACGTATCAGCTTCCAATTCCCCTCACTTCCAAAGTGCACCCAATTTTTTTCCTCCTAGAGGTCTGAACCGTGCTTCCGTATGCAGCCCCCCACGCCTTTTGCATCGTTCGTTCCAGAGCATTAAAGTTCATTCACTGCGGTGAGCAAACACTAGTAGAAAACGGGCCTTCGGCCTGGACCATTTAGTCCCGGAGTGCCTCTGGGCCGGGACTAAAGGCCCGGCCACGTCGCCCCAATTCTCAATGCCTCCCTCGAGGCTTTAGTCCCGGGCCATAAGGAGCCTTTAGTCCCGGTTCGTGTCCCAAACCGGGACTAAAGGGCTACGCGGCGGGCGGTGGTGGTGGCAACCGTTCATATCCCCCTTTAGTCCCGGTTGGTGGCTCAACCCGGGACTAAAGGCCTAACACGTGGCATGCCGTGGTTGTGGCGGCAGTTGGTATACCTCTTTAGTCCCGGTTGGTGGCTCAACCCGGGACTAAAGGACTAACACGTGGCCTGCCGTAGTGGGGCGACCGTTGGCGTACCTCTTTAGTCCCGGTTGGTGGTTGAACCCGGGACTAAAGGGCTACGCGGCGGGCGGTGGTGGTGGCAACCGTTCATATCCCCCTTTAGTCCCGGTTGGTGGCTCAACCCGGGACTAAAGGCCTAACACGTGGCATGCCGTGGTTGTGGCGGCGGTTGGTATACCTCTTTAGTCCCGGTTGGTGGCTCAACCCAGGACTAAAGGACTAACACGTGGCCTGCCGTAGTGGGCGACCGTTGGCGTACCTCTTTAGTCCCGGTTGGTGGTTGAACCCGGGACTAAAATCCTAACACGTGGCCTGCCGTAGTGGTGGCAACCGTTTGGTATACCTCTTTAGTCCCGGTTGGTGGCTCAACCCGGGATTAATGGCCCAAACGGTTTGCATCCTGCGTCGTTTCGGGCGATGAAAAGCACGAACCGAAGCGTATAGTCGCCATTTCTCTGTTCTTCTTCTCTCTCGCGTCGCCCTCTCTGTTCTTCTTCTCTCTCGCGTCGCCCTCTCTGTTCTTCTCCTCTCTTCTTCCCTTCTCTTCTTCCACCATGCCAACTATCTTTCATGAGGTGGTCGCGCATGGCGCGACGAAGCTCCTTGTCGTGTACACGAACCTGAGCACGGAGGTGCCGTTTTTCCTTCAACAGTTGAAGGAACGATGGTTTAACCACGCACCGGATCATGAGAAGTTCTTTGGGCTTGATCTGGAGTACACGGCCGATCAATGTGGTGTCGCTGTCATCCAAATATGCTTCGCAACCCATGTCTTGACCTTCCAATGGGCGAAGTAAGTTTTGAGGCTTTCTTTGATCCAAGATAATCCCTCCCCTAGGGTCACTACTCCCACGTTCACATGGATTTTATGTATTTGTGTATCTGATTAAGTAGCGTAGTAGATTTTGTGTATTTGTACATTTGATTTAGTAGTGTAGTATGTGTGGAATACATTTGATTTAGTAGTGTAGTACATTTGATTTAGTAGTGTAGTACATTTGATTTAGTACTGGAATACATTTGATTTAGTAGTGTAGTACATTTGATTTAGTAGTGTAGTACATTTGATTTAGTAGTGTAGTACATTTGATTTTGTGTATTTGTACATTTGATTTAGTAGTGTAGTACATTTGATTTAGTAGTGTAGTATGTGTGGAGTACATTTGATTTATTTGTGTTCATTTATAATTCACATTGGATCGAATTTTGTCAATCCGATAAGACTTAGTTTGTAGTTTGGATTTACTAGTTAACAAGCTTTCTTTTGTTTGCATATTATGCATAATGTCCATAATCTATCATAGTGAATTCCACGTATAAGTTTATTTGTTTCTATCATAGTTGGTTCCCTTCAAATAGTTGTAGTGAAGCATGTTTCCTTATTGCAACAGTAGGTTCATAATCTATCTCTAGGTTCCATTGCATATGTGCTATATGAATCCTAAAGATAAGTTTCTCTTTAGTTGTAGTGAAACATGTTTCCTTATTGCAGCAGTATGTAACATTTGGTCCATTTTAATTTGTTTCTGTTGCAGGAGTGACAAGCATTGTCCAGGACTCATGGAGTTCCTTCGCAGCGGCGTCACTTTTGCTCCCGTTGACACAAGGAACAATAGGTTGAAGATGAGACACAGCTTCGGTATTGAGATACGAGCTGGTTGCCTCGTTGATATCCAAATGATATTCAAGCTTCAACATGACAGGACTTCGATGGCTCGTATGGCAGTTGCCTTGATCGACGATTCATATGCTGATATGAAGACCAGTTTCCCAAGGTCTCAGCACAGACTTTGGGAGAAGGGCCCACTTGATGATATCAACATTGAGTATGCAGCAAAAGATGCATATGTTTCATACGAGTTGTACCGCAAGATTCGACTCGTCCACTATGGCCAGCGTCACCTATATCCCCTCGAGGAAGGTGGACATTCTGATTCAGATGATTCAGACGAGTAGTGTTCTTAACGTCGAACACTTGTATATATATCTATTGTAGCTATTATTATGTACATGGAGGGAACCTAGTGATGGGTTGGACTCAAACCACGTTCTTACATGTTCCTATGGGCTGACCTATCGAACTGAGGTGTACGAGTCCACTGGTCAAAGCCTGTCCGACGCAAGTCAAAGGCCTAGATCTACGGGTCAACGGGGTAGGGTTAGTCCGATCGGGTGGGTGTCGGGGGTAGCTATGCCACCGAAACATCGCGTTGGGTCCTCATGCATGTGTGAAAGTGACATGACATGCGTTGACGCTCGTCGCGACGCTCCGGGGTGTGCCCCCCTTCATGTACGGCAGTGTCGCCGTAACTTTGAGGGGGGAAATAGGTGCGTTGGGTCCTCATGCACTGGTGCCGTCTTTGTGAGCGGGGGAAAGGTGCGCGGTGGTATATATAAAAAAGTTTTTTTAAAATACTGTATATAAAAAAAGTTCTTAAAAAATTATAAGCTTGATACTGCTAGAGATATTGCTTTGCCTGGTATGCCACTAGGTGCATTCCTTGATGCTCACATTGCTAGAATTACTGCCAATGCTCTTGATGCTTCTAAAACTGCCGATACTATTGAGATAGAACCTGCTTTTACTCCTGTTAGATCTAGCTCTCCTAGATATGAATTGCCTGATATACCTGAGGGTTATGTTATGGAGGGAGAGATAGCTGGGGATTTTCTTGCGTGTAAGGGTGCCTATGATGTTGAGAAACTATTTCTCAAGCGGAAGGAAAAAATCTCTGAACGCTAGGATGAAATACGACCCGAAGTTTGCCACTTCACCTATCTTTCCACGGTTATGAGTCTGAAATGGTTGTAGCCCATCTTACCAAACTGCACGATATAGCCAACCTTTTCACTAGTGAGGAAAAGATGCGCCACTACTATATCCTTGAGCTGTTTCCTTTCTCTCTAAAGGATGATGCTAAAACCTGGTTCACTTCTCTTGCTCCTCGATGTGTGCGTAGTCCCCAGGATATGGTCTACTACTTTTGTGAGAAATATTTCCCCGCCCATAAGAAGCAAGCTGCCTTGCAGGAAATATACAACTTTGCTCAAATCAAAGAGGATGGTCTCCCACAATCTTGGGGGAGGCTCATCCAGCTACTGAATGCTTTGCCTGATCACCCTCTTGAGAAGAATGAGATACTTGATATCTTCTATGATGGACTTACCGATGCTTCTAGAGACCACCTAGATAGTTACGCCGGTTGTGTTTTTAGGGAACGAACTGTAGAACAAGCTGAGACTCTACTGCATAACATCTTGATCAATGATAATGCTTGGACTATTCCCAAAGCACCTCCTAAGCCAACTCCGAAGAAAAGATGTATTCCATTCCTCAGTCCCGAAGATATGCAAGAAGCCAAGAAATCTATGCAAGAGAAGGGTATTAGATCTCAAGATTTAAAAAACCTACCACCTATCGAGGAGATCCATGGTCTCGATAACCCGATATAGGTAGTAGAAGTGAATTCTCTCCGTATATTCGACGAGAGTGATATTCCTTTTGATAAACCTGCTAGCCTATGCTTTGATGAATTTGATAACTTTGTTGCCAAACAACAAAGTTTCAATGATTATGTTAGCAGACAATTGGAACAAAGTGTTCGTATGCTTAGCCATTTAAGTGCTTGTGTGGACAGAAATGTCAATGATCTTAAGCTTCTGAGTAAACATGCCTCTATGGTTACTACTCAGGTAGAACAAGTACTTAAGGCTCATAATGACTTGCTCAATGAATTAAATGACAATTCTGTCAGAGTCATTACTAATGGAGGCAGAATGACTCAGGAACCATTGTATCCTGAGGGCCATCCTAAGAGAATTGAGCAAGATTCTCAAGGAATCAATGCTGATACAC
Organism: Hordeum vulgare subsp. vulgare; assembly: GCF_904849725.1. Lineage (NCBI taxonomy): Eukaryota > Viridiplantae > Streptophyta > Magnoliopsida > Poales > Poaceae > Hordeum > Hordeum vulgare. The sequence goes on along the minus strand of NC_058519.1, from coordinate 660,138,265 downwards.
CTAGTCATCCTAGGAAGAAGAAGAAGGATGATAGAAACCTACACGCTAGTGCACCGATTGTTGTCACACCTGAGAATCTGTAGCGACCCGACTCAAAACGAGTCAAGCCTCTGTGTATCTGTGCCATCCCTGGATCAGTATGCTGGCACACATAGTACATCAATGTATATATCAAAGTGCAATCACATGTAAATAGCGTAAAACTGATATATACCTTAATTATCTCAGCGGAAGCAGTCAAGGGAGTGGAGTCCCAATAAACACCAACGGCAAGTTGAGTGTAGACCGTAACCCTAAATCGTACTCTTACTCGTCGAAGAAAAATATCTGCAACATAAGACGTTGCAGCCGTGTAGGTCAGCATATTGAATATGCCGGCAAGTCACATAAGAGAGGGGTGAAAAGTAATCTTCTATACTATATGCATATATGGCAGGTGGGGCTATAAGTTTTTAGCGAAAAGCAAGTTTTCTCCTACATCAAGAGAGGGTTAAAAGCAAAATGATTACTACGTTGTTTGTTGTTAACGAGATGGTTCCGCCAACCAATTCGCGTACCCGAGTTGTCAATAATTCCCACATCAATATTATTATTTGTGTTGAGAATTTCAGATAACTTCAGTTACTTTGGCTCAAGTTGTCCATGACCGTGGACACGGCTAATCGATTAGGTTTGAGTACTCTGCAGAGTTTTGCACACGTTCCCCACAAGATTTGATCGCCTCCGTGTATGTCCTCGCACTTCAGGGTGCTTGAAGACCGGATGATCAAAACATGGTCTTTCAACGGGTCCCTCTGAATCCCTGTCGGTGCCCATCTAATCCTACCGTTCTTCTACATCTGCTAGCACCGCCTGTCTAGAGTCGCCACGTTGTCCAACCAAGCCAGAGCCCATAATGACTTGTGGTTGTGCAGGTAAGCCTTGGGTATTGAAAATATCCGTCCGTCTCTTTGAGCCTGGGTGAAGCTTTCCGCAAGATGTCATGGCCGTCTCCAGCATCCCGAGTCATCCACTGGTTTCTCCAGGGAGCCGATCAACCGTCCTTCACCCAGAGTTGCATTGCATCACGAGGTCTTGAAAAGTCTTGACTTAACCGGTCTTAGTTATTAAATTATTCTCGCGTCACTCGTGATAAACTCTCAACCAGAATCCCGTCTACTCAAGCATAGCAATATGAAATTTGTCGTCCCGGGCCAAGTAACGGGGTTGTTGTGTGCCTACCACATGATACTACAATATGTAACCATAATTTCCAAGTACCTACTCAGCATGCAAATTGGGCATAGGATGGTAGAACTACGATGCATAAAACATAGGTGATACATGATCAAATGACTTGCCTGGTATTACTTGATGAAGATAGTCGCTCTCAAAATCCTGATAATTCTACTTGCCACACTCCGAGCAATCTATCATAAACGAATAGAATTCAATAAACATTCATGCCAAAAAGGAAGAACCAAGAGAACATAAGAACAAAGCATGTCTTGGTGCAAAATAACAACGTACTAAGGTTTAATAAAAAGGTCCTAAGTGTGTTGTAAAGTGAAGGTGCATGAATGAGATCAAAAGAGTTAATGGACGATGAACTATTGCTATATAAGCTCGACTTGCATACACTATGGGAGATGATCAAAAATATTGGGAGGACAACATGAATGTTATTTGACAAATAGTATAAGACATATGAATTTATTTGTAGAAAGAATTTTTTGAAATGGAGCACTACAACACAAGTTATAGCGAATTGAAGTATGAATTGAATTTGCATTCAAAATGTCAAGGAAGTTGAACTGAAGTACGATGATTACGTACAAAAATATATGACATGAGTGTTTAGGGGTAAAAGGAATCAATTGAAAAGGTGGTACGATTTGCAAGATAAGATCAAATGAATGTTAGAATACAAATTTGAATCGCTCAAATTTGTAAGGTTCAAAGGTCGAAACTAATGATGCTACTGGATATAGGAGATCAATATGAGCCTGTAGAAAAAAGAATTACTAGATTTGAAATAGCGGATCAAAAGATACAAATACTTCAATATAACATTGAATCGGCTTAGAACGATGTGAACACTTTTGGGCACTAATAGATAAATCTGATTTGATCAAAATTATAAGTTTAAAAGTTAAAACTAATGATACAAACGGGAAGATTACTTTGATACGAATCCGACGCAATTGGATTCATCTAAAACGAAGCTACGGATAAAAAGATATGATCAAAAGAAGTTTGAATATCAGTGTGAACAAATTTTGAAATTTGAAAATTTCAAAAAGTTGATATGATAGGTTCACCGGATAGGTGGGATCAAGACGAAACTCTAGGCGTTGGTTTCATCTAATTCGGATAAACGAGTAAAAAGTTATGGCTATTTGAAAAAATCAGGGCCAAGCTATTTTACGGAATAAAAGTGCTACGTCTAAAAGAATTCTAGTACTAATGTGGAAATACGAAGACTAATTAATATATTTAATTACTCTACCGTATACTAGTGTAGGAATACTAGTCTAGAAATAATAAACTACGGGAGTATAAAAAATACGAAGAGAAATACCTTCAGAATGCAGAGTAAGAATTAATTCCAATGAGGAGACGACTTCGAAAAATCCCGCCGAAGAGAAGAGAATATTTTATTTCATAAACCTAGTCAAACCAAAAGATTGATTTAACCCAAAATAGATGATTTTTGGATGCTCCTATGGGTCTATATTTATAGGTGGAAAGAAGGTCTAAAGGTCAATAGCTAGGCAATGTGGCACTAAACATATACGTAAAGAGGAGAAAAGGAGGGACCAAATGCCCATGGGCCAAGTAAATTTCGGCCAGCCCATGGGCAAGCTCGGATGAACAGTGTTTCCTGGTGAATAGTGTCTTTTTTTTATTTTTTTCAAAATAAACAGCGAAAACAAATATAACCGAAATTAAGAGAATATTTTATATAGGCATATTATATATCAAAATTTTCAGAATAAAATTTCGTACAACATGAACATTTTATTTTTCACAAAATAAAAACTTTATAAAAAAATTAAAATTCAATAAAATCCAAATTTTGTCTTTACAATTTTTTGGCACTATTTTTCTTATGACTTTTATTTTTTTGGGGGGTGTCATGTTACCTCCTCTCTTTCTTGCTTGGCAAGTATATTGTCAGGAAAAACATTGTGGTTGAAATATTGTGCCAAAAATAACGTTCAAATGAAAAACCAAAGAAAAAAAAAATCAAATGCCACATTCATTCAAATTCTTTATAGTTGAAGAAGCCATGTTATCTTCTCTCACTGATTTTAAATGGATGAATTTGAATTCAAAAGAAAAATGGGAAAGTCATTTTATTCCCTCTCATTCAAAAGTTTTAAAAATTTATAAATTTCACTCAAGATTCAATCACTCAAACAAACAAACAATCAATCTAATAATTATATTAACATTCCAAAATTTATAATTTTGGGATGTTACAGAATCCAAATGATGTTCCTACGTCTGATGCATAAACACAATGTGGTGATGAACATGAACCTGGTGACAATATAGACAGTGATGTTCATGATGATGCTCAACCTAGCAATGATAAGGATGTGGAGATTGAACCTACGGTTGATCTTAATAACCCACAACCTAAGAACAAGAGATACGATAAGAATGACTTCATTGCTAGGAAGCATGGTAAAGAAAGGGAGCCATGGGTTCAGAAACCGATGCCCTTTCCTCCTAAGCCATCCAAGAAAAAGGATGATGAGGATTTTGAGCGCTTTGTTGAAATGATTAGACCCATCTTTCTGCAGATGTGGTTGACTGATATGCTCAAAATGTCTCTGTATGCCAAGTACATGAAAGATGTTATGACTAATAAACGGAAGATACCAAATCTGGAGATCTCCACCATGCTTGCCAATTACACTTTCAAGGGTGGTACTCCTAAGAAACTTGGTGGTCCCGGAGTGCCCACTATACCTTGCTCCATTAAAGGAAATTATGTAAGAACTGCCTTATGTGACCTTGGAGCCGGTGTTAGTGTTATGCCTGTTTCTCTTTATCATAGGCTAGAGCTGGATAAGTTGACACCCACTAAAATCTCTGTGCAAATGGCCGACAAATCAATTGCTTTCCCTATCGGCATTTGCGAGGATGTGCCTGTTGTGGTTGCTAACGTTACTATCTTGACGGTCTTTGTTATCTTGGATATTCTTGAGGACGATGCCATGGCGATCATTTCGGAAGACCCTTTTTAAACACCGCAGGGGCTGTTATAGATTGCAACAAAGGCAGTGTCACCTTCCATGTCAATGGTAACGAGCATACAGTGCACTTTCCGAAGAAACAATACCGAGTACATTGCATCAACGCTATCGAAAATCTTCATCGATTCTTATTGGGAGCTTTGAATGCCCTATACCTCGTGTCAAGATGAAGTATGATTTGCTTGTTGGGGAGATCCACATCCCCATTGAGGTAACCTAGTGACTATTCGACAATTCTCCGTTTCCTTCTGCGATTCAAAAAAGTTTTGTCGAGGGGATTTGATCAACCCCATTGACGGATTTGCTTCGATGATCATGAGATGGATGAATCAAAGAGTCATAAACCTCTGTTTTAAGCTTTCACCTTCAGTTGCTTAGAAGAAAAATGATAGAGTTAGTTTAGTTTTTCCCTGTTTCCTATTTTAACGTCCCGAAGAAAAGTACCCCGAAAATCAAAGTTCTCCGATGGTCCTGAAAATCGAATATGATTTTTTCTGGAATTTTTGAAAAATACTAGGCCTGAGAGCTCGTCCGGGGGCCACACCAGTGGGCCACGAGCCCTGGAGGCACGGGCACCACCCCTGGCCGCGCCTACCTGGCTCGTGGGGCCCACGTGTGCCCCCTCCACTCATTCCAGCTTCCATCAGCTTCCCCTACCTCCAAAAAAAACTGTTTCGTAGCTCAAACCCGTGTTCTTGCTCCTTTGGCTGTGATTTTTGATCTCCTTGCTCAAAGCACCATTCTCCGAATCGTTTTCGGGAAATTGCTTCTTGGTAAGTGACTTATCCATTGGTCCAATTAGTTTTTGCTCTAGTGCTTTATCCTTCGCGTATTTTTGCTACCTTGGTGACCCTGTTCTTGAGCTCTAGATGCTAATTTTAGCTGGTCCCAAGTAGTTTTAACGCGTGATACGGTCTCTAGGCACTTGAGGGAGTAGTTGCTACGAGTTTTGTTGGTCCTTATTCACTTTTCTCTTGAACCTCAAAAATTTCCGCAAAAGAAAAAATGTTCAGGAGAAAGTATCATGGTGGTTCCTCAAGCAAAAAGGGTCCCCATCTTTCGATTCGGGAGCCTGATCTTTATCAACCAAGGGATGCACCGGTACAACCATGTGAATGGCCTTCCGATGTATTCATGATCGAAGCAGGCTTCAAAGATGAGTTTGATACACTTGTCCGCAATGCCGGGTTAGAAGAATTCATCTCGGATAAATGTGAGCAGTATGCTATGCTCACTGCCTCTTTTGTGCGTAGATTTAAATTTTCAGTTGGCCGTGACTCATCCATAATGTTTGATCTATATGATAAATCCTATACCATGGATTTAGAGGATTTCAATAGAATTTGCAAGATACCCGATGGGGGTAGTCTTAATGATCCTCCTAAGTCTTCAGTTAGATATTTTTCTTCTCTAGTATAACTGTTGGAGAAACTAGAGATATCACGCAGGCTACCATGGGGAGTATTCATTTTCCTGCCTTGCACTACTTTGCTCTCTTTATAGGTAGATGCATTAATGACAAGATTGAGCATTGTCACCTCTGCGCACCCGACCTTAGTATCCTTAAGAGCGTAGTAACGGGTGATAGAAGCTTCAACATGGGAGCTATAATAGCAAGGAGGCTGAATAATAATGCTAACGACGGGGATTTCTTTGGTGGGATCTATGCCACTCGCATAGCAAATTTTCTTGGAGTACCCATCCGCTCAGGAGATCCCCCGCTCCATGCAGCCTTCCTTGATCGCGTAGCTTTGACATGCTATCAATTCCTTAAGAGGGACGAGGAATCCCTCCTATACCGGTTAATATTTAACCGTCAGCGTGTTTTTCGTATTACCCTTCCTGCTCCTGCTTTCTTTGACTTTCAGGTAAAACGAAGATATTACATTACCAGAGGAGAGGCAGAGGAGTATGAGAGGGAGGCTAAGGCTTCTCGTCTCCGCGAGGCAGCTATTTAGGCAGTGGCTCCTGCACTCCCGTACAACCCACATTATGATTTTGGGTATCACCCGGACCATCCTTGGGAGTAGACCAAGCTAGGCCAAAAGCCTAAGCTTGGGGGAGTACGTGTTCTCACCAACTTTATATTCTTGCTTACACTTTCACTGTGCTAGTCGGTGTTCACACTTTGCCACTATATCATCCATGTTAGTTTATTTTTGTTTTCTTGTTTTCTTCTTTTGTGTCCTTTTGAGAAAACCCAAAAAGATTTTCCTTTTCTTCTTTTTGCTTGTTGGGAGCTTTCCCGTGTAAATAGTTTTCTTTTTCTTTGGGTCAAGGTAGAAGACCATGGTTGCACTGTTTAGTAGCTCTCGCATGCTTATCTGTTTATCTATTAAAGAGCCATATTACTTTGTCTTCTCCTTTGTGTTTGCCTGCAGATTCAACTTAGTCCAATGCATGAGCACTCTTCTTATTGTTCACATCGTTCGATCGTGCAAGTGAAAGGCAATAATGACGATATATGATGAAGTAACTGAGACTGGAAAAGCTGGTATGAACTCGATCTATTTTGTTTTTGTAAATATAACTAGCTTATCGTTCCAGACTTAGCTTTGTTATGAGAAAACCATGTTTGCAATAACAACTTAGAGATCATAGTTTCTGATGCCATGCTTAATTAGCTAGGAGCTTATAATGGTTTGTCTTGAATGCCAACATGAATTTTGAGATGACTATGATGTAGTATGATAGGAGGTATTTTCCTTTGAATGATTCAAGTGGCTTGACTTGGCACATGTTCATGCATGTAGTTGAAAAAAAATCAACATAGCCTCTATGATATTCATGTTCATGGTGATTTATGTCCTACTCATGCTTGCACTCAATGTTAGTTAATCTATTTGCATTTTGATGACCGTTGTCGCTCTCTAGTTGGTCGCTTCCCAGATTTTTGCTAGCCTTCACCTGTACTAAGCGGAATACTGCTTGTGCATCCACCTCCATAAACCCAAAGTTGTTCCATGAGAGTCCACCATACCTACCTATATGCGGTATCTACCTGCCGTTCCAAGTAAATTTGCATGTTCCACTCTCTAAACCTTCAAGAAATAATCTGTTTTGTATGCCCGAACTGCTCAAGTGGTGACAGGGGGCTATCGGTATCTTCCATGCTAGGCGTGTTTGTTGGGGAACGTCGCATGGGAAACAAAAAATTTCCTACGCACACGAAGACCTATCATGGTGATGTCCATCTACGAGAGGGGATGAGTGATCTACGTACCCTTGTAGATCGTACAGCAGAAGCGTTAGTGAACGCGGTTGATGTAGTGGAACGTCCTCACGTCCCTCGATCTGCCCCGCGAACAATCCCGCGATCAGTCCCACGATCTAGTACCGAACGGACGGCACCTCCGCGTTCAGCACACGTACAGCTCGACGATGATCTCGGCCTTCTTGATCCAGCAAGAGAGACGGAGAGGTAGAAGAGTTCTCCGGCAGCGTGACGGCGCTCCGGAGGTTGGTGATGATCTTGTCTCAGCAGGGCTCTGCCCGAGCTCCGCAGAGACGCGATCTAGAGGAAAAACCGTGGAGGTATGTGGTCGGGCTGCCGTGGAAAAGTCGTCTCAAATCAGCCCTAAAATCTCCGTATATATAGGTGGGAGGGAGGGGACCTTGCCTTGGGGCTCAAGGAGTCCCAAGGGGGTCGGTCGAGTCCAAGGGGGAAGGCTCCCATCCCAAACCGAGTTGGACTTGGTTTGGTGGGTGGGAGTCCTTCCTTCCCTTCCCACGTCCTCCTTTTTTTTCTTTTCTCTTTGATTTTCTTTCCTAGGCGCATAGGGCCCTTTTGGGCTGTCCCACCAGCCCACTAAGGGCTGGTGTGCCACCCTCAAGGCCTATGGGCTTCCCCGGGGTGGGTTGCCCCCCCGGTGAACTCCTGGAACCCATTCGTCATTCCCGGTACATTCCCGGTAACTCCGAAAACCTTCCGGTAATCAAATGAAGTCATCCTATATATCAATCTTCGTTTCCGGACCATTCCGGAAACCCTCGTGATGTCCGTGATCTCATCCGGGACTCCGAACAACATTCCGTAACCAACCATATAACTCAAATACGCATAAAACAACGTCGAACCTTAAGTGTGCAGACCCTGCGGGTTCGAGAACTATGTAGACATGAGCCGAGAGACTCCTCGGTCAATATCCAATAGCGGGACCTGGATGCCCATATTGGATCCTACATATTCCACGAAGATCTTATCGTTTGAACCTCAGTGCCAAGGATTCATATAATCCCGTATGTCATTCCCTTTGTCCTTCGGTATGTTACTTGCCCGAGATTCGATCGTCAGTATCCGCATACCTATTTCAATCTCGTTTACCGGCAAGTCTCTTTACTCGGTCCGTAATACAAGATCCCGCAACTTAGACTAAGTCACATTGCTTGCAAGGCTTGTGTGTGATGTTGTATTACCGAGTGGGCCCCGAGATACCTCTCCGTCACACGGAGTGACAAATCCCAGTCTTGATTCATACTAACTCAACTAACACCTTCGGAGATACCTGTAGAGCATCTTTATAGTCACCCAGTTACGTTGCGACGTTTGATACACACAAAGCATTCCTCCGGTGTTAGTGAGTTATATGATCTCATGGTCATAGGAATAAATACTTGACACGCAGAAAACTGTAGCAACAAAATGACATGATCAACACGCTACGTCTATTAGTTTGGGTCTAGTCCATCACGTGATTCTCCTAATGACGTGATCCAGTTATCAAGCAACAACACTTTGTTCATAATCAGAAGACACTGACTATCTTTGATCAACTGGATAGCCAACTAGAGGCTTGCTAGGGATGGTGTTTTGTCTATGTATCCACACATGCAAATGAGTCTTCATTCAATACAATTATAGCATGGATAATAAACGATTATCTTGATACAGGAATTATAATAATAACTATATTTATTATTGCCTCTAGGGCATAATTCCAACAGTCTCCCACTTGCACTAGAGTCAATAATCTAGCCCTCACATCATCATTTGAATTACATTGTAATAAATCTAACACCCATACAGCTCTGGTGTTGATCATGCTTTGCCCGTGGAAGAGGTTTAGTCAGCGGGTCTGCTACATTCAGATCCGTGTGCACTTTGCATATATTTACGTCCTCTCCCTCGACGTAGTCGCGGATGAGGTTGAAGCGTCGTTTGATGTGTCTGGTCCTTTTGTGAAACCGTGGTTCCTTTGCTAAGGCAATGGCACCCGTGTTGTCACAGAACAAGGTTATTGGATTCAGTGCGCTTGGCACCACTCCAAGATCCGTCATGAACTGCTTCATCCAGACACCCTCCTTAGCTGCCTCCGAGGCAGCCATGTACTCCACTTCACATGTAGAATCTGCTACGACGCTTTGCTTGGAACTGCACCAGCTTACCGCACCCCCATTAAGAATAAATACGTATCCGGTTTGCTACTTAGAGTCGTCCGGATCTGTGTCAAAGCTTGCATCGACATAACCTTTTACGGCGAGCTCTTCGTCACCTCCATACACGAGAAACATCTCGTTAGTCCTTTTCAGGTACTTCAGGATATTCTTGACCGCTGTCCAGTGATCCACTCCTGGATTACTCTGGAACCTACCTGCCATACTTATGGCCAGGCTAACATCCGGTCTAGTGCACAGCATTGCATACATGATAGAACCTATGGCTGAAGCATAGGGGACGGAGCGCATATGCTCTCTATCTTCATCAGTTGCTGGGCACTGAGTCTTACTCAATCTCGTACCTTGTAAAACTGGCAAGAACCCTTTCTTGGACTGTTCCATTTTGAACCTCTTCAAAACTTTATCAAGGTATGTGCTTTGTGAAAGTCCTATCAGGCGTTTTGATCTATCCCTATAGATCTTAATGCCTAGAATGTAAGCAGCTTCTCCTAGGTCCTTCATAGAGAAACTCTTATTCAAGTAATCCTTTATGGTCTCTAAAAACTCCATGTTGTTTCCAATCAGCAATATGTCATCCACATATAATATTAGAAACGCCACAGAGCTCCCACTCACTTTCTTGTAAATACAAGATTCTCCAACCACTTGTATAAACCCAAATGCTTTGATCACCTCATCAAAGCGTTTGTTCCAACTCCGAGATGCTTGCACCAGTCCATAAATGGATCGCTGGAGCTTGCACACCTTGTTAGCATTCTTAGGATCGACAAAACCTTCGGGTTGTATCATATACAGCTCTTCCTTAAGGAAACCGTTAAGGAACGCCGTTTTGACATCCATCTGCCAGATTTCATAATCGAAAAATGCAGCTATTGCTAACATGATTCTGACGGACTTAAGCATCGCTACGGGTGAGAATGTCTCATCGTAGTCAACTCCTTGAACTTGTGAAAAACCCTTTGCCACAAGTCGAGCTTTATAAACGGTCACATTGCCGTCAGCGTCCTCTTTCTCTTAAAGATCCATTTGTTCTGAATAGCCTTGCGGCCCTCAGGTAGTACCTCCAAAGTCCACACTTTGTTCTCATACATGGATCCTATCTCGGACTTCATGGCTTCTAGTCATTTGTTGGAATCTGGGCCCACCATTGCTTCTTCATAATTTGCAGGTTCATTGTTGTCTAACAACATGATTGATAAGACAGGATTACCGTACCACTCTGGAGCAGCACCTGGTCTCATCGACCTGCGTGGTTCGACAGAAACTTGAACTGGAGTTTCATGATCATCATCATTAACTTCCTCCTGAACCGGCATCGCAACGACAGAGGTCTCCCCTTGCCCTGCGCCACCATCCAGAGGGATGAGAGGTTTGACAACCTCGTCAAGTTCTATCTTCCTCCCACTCAATTCTCTCGAGAGAAACTCCTTCTCGAGAAAAGCTCCGTTTTTAGCAACAAACACTTTGCCCTCGGATTTGAGATAGAAGGTGTACCCAACTGTCTCTTTTGGGTAACCTATGAAGACGCACTTTTCCGCTTTGGGTTTCAGCTTTTCGGGCTGAAGCTTTTTGACATAAGCATCACATCCCCAAACTTTAAGAAACGACAACTTTGGCCTTTTGCCATACCACAGTTCGTATGGTGTCGTCTCAACGGATTTTGATGGTGCCCTATTTAAAGTGAATGCAGCTGTTTCTAATGCATAACCCCAAAACGATAACGGCAAATCTGTAAGAGACATCATAGATCGCACCATCTCTAATAGAGTACGATTACGACGTTCGGACACACCATTACGCTGTGGTGTTCCACGCGGTGTTAACTGTGAAACAATTCCACATTGTTTTAAGTGAGTACCAAACTCGAAACTCAGATATTCACCCCCACGATCAGACCGTAGGAACTTGATCTTCTTGTTACGATGATTTTCCACTTCACTCTGAAATTGCTTGAACTTTTCAAATGTTTCAGACTTGTGCTTCATCAAGTAGACATAACCATATCTACTCAAATCGTCAGTGAAGGTGAGAAAATAACGATATCTGCCGCGTGCCTCCACGCTGATTGGACCACACACATCGGTATGTATGATTTCCAACAAGTCACTTGCACGCTCCATTGTTCTGGAGAACGGAGTCTTAGTCATCTTGCCCATGAGGCATGGTTCGCACGTGTCAAGTGAATCAAAGTCAAGTGACTCCAAAAGTCCATCAGCATGGAGTTTCTTCATGCGCTTTACACCAATATGACCTAAGCGGCAGTGCCACAAAAATATGGCGCTATCATTGTTAACTCTAACTCTTTTGGTCTCAATGTTTTGTATATGCGTATCGCTATCAAGATTCAATATGAACAATCCTCTCACATTAGGTGCATGACCATAATAGATGTTACTCATAGAAATAGAACAACCATTATTCTCTGACTTAAAAGAGTAACCGTCTCGCAATAAACAAGATCCAGATATAATTTTCATGCTCAACGCAGGCACTAAATAACAATGATTTAAGTTCATCACTAATCCTGATGGTAACTGAAGTGAAACTGTGCCGACGGCGATTGCATCAACCTTGGAACCATTTCCTACGCGCATCGTCACTTCATCTTTCGCCAGTTGGTGTTGTGCGGACAATTAGCACCTTCCCTGGCAACGGCTCCAGAAAGGTACTGTTGGGCAATTGTCTCGACGTAACCCACGAGTGTATGGGATCACAACAGTTTTTGAGGGTAGAGTATTCAACCCAAATTTGTTGGTTCGACACGATGGGAGCTTAAAGAATATTCTCAAGTATTTGCAGTTGAGTTGTCAGCTCAACCACACCTGAAAGATTAGTATGTGCAAGCAATGTATAGGCAGCAAAGTGGTATGATAGCAACGGTGTCAGGAAAGGATCTGTTGACAGCAGACTATTCCTAACTGAAGTATCAATGGCGCCAGAAAAGTATTGCAGCAGGTAACAACAAGGTAACAAGTAACAATAGTAGCAAGGAACAACAATAGTGACATCAGTGGTAACAGCAGTAGCAGCAGTAGTGACAGCAGTAGCAAGTAGCAACAACAACAGTAGTAACAGCAGAGCAAGTAACAGCAGTAGTGACAGCAATAGCAGCAGTAGTGACGACAATAGCAATTAGCAGCATCAACAGTAGTAACAACAAAGCAAGTAACAACAGTAGTGGGACAAACTCGTAGGCAATGGATCGGTAATTTTGCTGGATGGCATTCATCATGCAACAATTATAACACGGAGAGATATGTGGCTAGCTCCCGTTTGTCAATGTGATGTAGGCATGTATTCCGTATGTAGTCATACGTGCTTAGGGAAAAGAACTTGTATGACATCTATTGTCCATCCCTCCCGTGGCAGCGGGGTCCTAATGGAAACTACGGGATATTAAGGTTCTCCTTTTAATAAAGAACCAGACCAACGCATTAACACTTAGTGAACACATGAACTCCTCATACTACGGTCATCACGAGGAGTGGTTCCGGTTATTGTCACCCCAGGGGTTGCCGGATCATAACACATAGTAGGTAACTACAACTTGCAAGATGAGATCTAAAACACACATATATTGGTGACAAGATAATAATTTCAGATCTGAAATCATGGCACTTGGGCCCTAATGACAAGCATTAGGCATGGCGAAGTAGTAGCAACGTCAATCTCAGAACATAGTGGATACTAGGGATCAATCCCCGTCAAAACTAACTCGATTACATGATAGATCTCATCCAACTCATCACCGTCTAGCAAGCCTACGAATAGATTACTCACGAACGGTGAAGAGCTTCATGGAATTGGCGGTGAAGGAAGGTTGATGATGACTGTCGTGGTTTTGTCACGGCAGATGTCCTCGTGAAAGGACTTAGTATTAGAGCCATTGCACTTTGGTGGCGACTCAAAGGGGTTGAACGGGAGTGAGACGGCGATTTACCCAGGTCCAGCCCCTCGTGAGGAAATAAAAGCCTACGTCCTGCTTTGTGTTGTATTGATGGAGTTTCGATTACAAGGAGGGCGTAACTCGCCAGACCTAGCACTCGATGATTTCTAACCTGCCCTCTTCTTCCCTGGGACTCGCCTTTATATACAGGTCGAGTCCTTAGCGTTTACAAGGGTCCTTTCCTTTACACAAATCGTGACTCTTGCGATCTCTAAGTCGCCACCCTTCCGAGGCTTGGAGACCTTCTCTATTATGGACTCCTTCCGAAGGTCATAAACCGCCATACCACTTTTGGCCTTACCAGGCCAAGGCCCAAACTACATTTTTGATGAGTCGCCAGCTTTGGTGACCCGGCCCAACTAGGGCGGGTTATCAACAGATAATATCCCCAACATTAGGCCCTAGATTGACTTGAATTTCCTTCACGCCAATATCCTTGCTCAATTTAGGGGCGATTCATCTTCACCCTTCTTATGCACCATGCACTCAAACCGCCATCTGTTGTGGAAAAACCTGAGTCGCCAGACCACTTCTTGTTAGCTCCTTCCTTGAATCCCGGCAAGGATAATGACGTAATCCCTCAACGGATCCTTCGATATCGTTATCCCAAAATTTTCAGGGTGCCATCATGGCGAATCTTTATCTTTTGGTAGTTCCTGCTCGTGGCGCCTCGATCCTAGCGCCCGACCTGATAAATAGGCGGGAGGAAGGGACTGGGCGCATTTCACCTACCCGTCTTGTCGCCCTTCTCTCCCCCACTATTGCAGCGAAAAATCTCATCGCCACCCGAGAGCTCCGCCGCCGCCCAAAGACCTCGTCGCTGCCCGAAAGCTTTGGTGTTGCCCGAAGACTTCATCGCCGCCGAACACCTCGTCGTGGCCGAGCAGTTTCGTCGCCGTCGAACACCTCGCCGCCGTCGAGCACCTTGTCGCCGCCGAACACCTCGTCGTCGTCGAACATCTCGTCGCCACCCGAGGTTTTCGCATTCGTCCGAGACCTTCGTTGCCGTCCGCGAAGCGCTCGCGGCGAACACTTCTTCAGACGTCTCGAGCCATATCCACGAGGTTAGCTTCCGCCATTTTAAAAGTAGATCCAAGTTCTTTCGAGGTTCATACCTACTGTGCTTTTGGCATCTCCCGAATGGCTCTATTTGTTCCTGATTAGTTGGCGGTGATGATGGAGAGCGCAACAATGAATTTCATACCCCTGTTTTTTCGGCGTTTACTTGCATACTTTAGAGTAGGGCTTCACCAAATCAACAGTATTGTCCCCACTTTAGTCACAGGTTGTTATATCTAGTCATTTTCCGCATTCATTTCCGTCTGCCTGGTAGATCCGTAATTTATCGCTCGTCAAGTGAAAACTGTTGGTAGTCTCATACTTCTCCATTTTGACAAACACCACTGATGCTCTGAAACACCGCTCCCTTAAGTAGCAAGAGTTTCATAAGTCGCCCTGGCAACCTGACCCGAGCCTTCGTTGGCGGGTCAAAAAACTCCCTCAGCCATCAGGCAAATTGTTTGGCGAGTTAAACAAACTTAGTTTCACCATTTCCAGTAGATGCTTGGCATGTCAATTCACCCGTAATTTTATCCTTTTCTAGCATGGGTGCTGTTTTCAAAAGTGACTGGCTCCCAACCAAGGTTAATGATGCTATACTTAACGATTATGTGAAAACGGGGAATCTGAACCCTCAAGAGGTTATTGGTTGGCGCACCGGGTTAGGAGAAGAAGTCCCCAATCCCAAGGAAGGGGAGATAGTCGTTTTTGTTGAACACCTTGAGCGGGGTTTTAAGCCGCCCGGATCGAAATTCCTGAGAGACTCCATGAATTCTATGAACGTCCGCCTCCAAGATCTAGGGCCCAACTCGATAAGCAATCTATGCCAGTTCCAGGTGTTTTGTGAGGCTTACCTGCGGATGGAACCCTCAGTTCCCTTATTCTGGTACTTCTTGTTGGAATTATGCCCTAGAGGCAATAATAAATATAGTTATTATTATAATTCCTGTATCAAGATAATCGTTTATTATCCATGCTATAATTGTATTGAATGAAGACTCATTTACATGTGTGGATACATAGACAAAACACTGTCCCTAGCAAGCCTCTAGTTGGCTAGCCAGTTGATCAAAGATAGTCAGTGTCTTCTGATTATGAACAAGGTGTTGTTACTTGATAACTGGATCACGCCATTAGGAGAATCACGTGATGGACTAGACCCAAACTAATAGACGTAGCATGTTGATCGTGTCATTTTGTTGCTACTCTTTTCTGCGTGTCAAGTATTTGTTCCTATGACCATGAGATCATATAACTCACTGACACCGGAGGAATACTTTGTGTGTATCAAACGTCGCAACGTAACTGGGTGACTATAAAGATGCTCTACAGGTATCTCCGAAGGTGTTAGTTGAGTTAGTATGGATCAAGACTGGGATTTGTCACTCCGTGTGACGGAGAGGTATCTCGGGGCCCACTCGGTAATACAACATCACACACAAGCCTTGCAAGCAATGTAACTTGGTGTAAGTTGCGGGATCTTGTATTACTGAACGAGTAAAGAGACTTGTCGGTAAACGAGATTGAAATAGGTATGCGGATACTGACGATCGAATCTCGGGCAAGTAACATACCGAAGGACAAAGGGAATGACATACGGTATTATATGAATCCTTGGCACTGAGGTTCAAACGATAAGATCTTCGTAGAATATGTAGGATCCAATATGGGCATCCAGGTCCCGCTATTGGATATTGACCAAGGAGTCTCTCGGGTCATGTCTACATAGTTCTCGAACCCGCAAGGTCTGCACACTTAAGGTTCGACGTTGTTTTATGCGTATTTGAGTTATATGGTTGGTTACCGAATGTTGTTCGGAGTCCCGGATGAGATCACGGATGTCACGAGGGTTTCCGGAATGGTCCGAAAACGAAGATTGATATATAGGATGACCTCATTTGATTACCGGAAGGTTTTCGGAGTTACCGGGAATGTACCGGGAATGACGAATGGGTTCCGGGAGTTCATCGGGGGGAGCAACCCACCCCGGGGAAGCCCATAGGCCTTGAGGGTGGCACACCAGCCCTTAGTGGGCTGGTGGGACAGCCCAAAAGGGGCCCTATGCGCATTGGAAGAAAAATCAAAGAGAAAAAAAAGAGGAGGTGGGAAGGGAAGGAAGGACTCCCACCCACCAAACCAAGTCCAACTCGGTTTGGGAGGGAAACTTTCCCCCTTGGACTCGGCCGACCCCCTTGGGGCTCCTTGAGCCCCAAGGCAAGGTCCCCTCTCTCCCACCTATATAAACGGAGGTTTTAGGGCTGATTTGAGACGACTTTTCCACGGCAGCCCGACCACATACCTCCACGTTTTTTCCTCCAGATCGCGTTTCTGCGGAGCTCGGGCGGAGCCCTGCTGAGACAAGGTCATCATTAACCTCCGGAGCGCCGTCACGCTGCCGGAGAACTCTTCTACCGCTCCGTCTCTCTTGCTGGATCAAGAAGGCCGAGATCATCGTCGAGCTGTACGTGTGCTGAACGCGGAGGTGCCGTCCGTTCGGTGCTAGATCGTGGGACTGATCGCGGGATTGTTCGCGGGGCGGATCGAGGGACGTGAGGACGTTCCACTACATCAACCGCGTTCACTAACGCTTCTGCTGTACGGTCTACAAGGGTACGTAGATCACTCATCCCCTCTCGTAGATGGACATCACCATGATAGGTCTTCGTGCGCGTAGGAAATTTTTTGTTTCCCATGCGACGTTCCCCAACACTTCTTCCACTTGAATCGCCAAACTAAATTTCACAATGGCCCTAGCCTGGAGCTGGGTGGTGTCAATGTTCAGCGCCGCAGGGATAGCTCATTTCCGTCACTCGCCATGCCAAGCCATGCCAAAGGCTGGGGCGAGTCTTGGTTCTACTGCCAGGAGACTTCACCTGGAGGCGACAACAAGCTTCTGGGTTATAGGTCAGATCGCCTTCCAACAAATTTCAAACTCCCAGATAAGCTCACCGAAGAAGAGGAGTCAGACTTCATCCCAGTATTGTCTGAGTTAAGATCTTTGACAAACAACGACCTTACTGGGGTTGACTTGATCCGCTGCTGGGTCGAATGGCACATCCTCCCTTTGAATCGCCGGGACGGGTTAATGTGTGAATTTGATGGCACCCTAAACCATCCCCAGTGCTACTTTTTCACGGCTTTGATGGAAAATGATATCGTAACCATAATCAAGAAGTTGACCGGCGAACCCGCGGCGAAATGCGGCCAAATAGGTCTTAAACCTTTCTGCAAGATTAACCTGGCTCCAAAGGTAAATAAATTAACCCGCCTTTTGTCCTTTATTCCTTATGTCTTACTTGAACTATGACCTCTTATAAAATATGCCATTTCAGAAAGGTGATAAATTTTGGTCCAAGAAGCCAAAAAAGCCAGCCATGAAGCGAGCTAGGCCGCCTCCAAAGAAGAAATCCAAGGGCAAGGGTAAAGCTGCTGTTACCGAGCCATTTGAAGCCGATGAATCCCAAGTCGACGACGTACTTTCGGAGGTAAAAAATCCAACCTCTTTTTAACTCGCCATCCATTACTGATCATTTTGTGTTTACACCTTTGTATCTCTTGTGTAGAATGAAGACAATGAAAGCCAAGAGGATTCTGTAGAGGTAATTTCTGTTTCCTCCGACTCATCTCCTTATCCATCTAAGCCGGCCAGGCGAATTTGTGGGAAAGTTCCCTTCTCACACCCAAATGCTTGTTTGGATCCAAATTTCCTTCTGAAGAAAGCACAACACGCCTCAAATCGGAAAACACGAAGTCATTCTGGAGACCTGGTGTCCGGGTTACCAACAAGAAATAAGAAAAGGCAAAATGAGGTGTCTTTTAATAACACTTCTTCAAGTCCTTTTGGATCTCGTTTGTAACTCGCTCATATCTTCTAAGTATGATTTTTTGCAGAGTTCTCCCCCCACATCTGGCGACTCAGTGATGTCGGCACTTCCACCGATGATCTGTGTCCCTGGGTAGGCCTTTTGATAATATTTACCTTTAGTCTGATGGCGATAATATCCATTCCTTTAAATGCACTCTCTTCTCCTTTCAGGGCACAGGCAAAGAAAAGGAAAACTGGCGGGTCAACTCCTATTACAACTTCGGAGCCTATCGAAAAATCGGCGCCGATTCAGGATAACCCGGACCAAGAAAAACCTGAAGATCAAGTGGATCTCCAAAGCTCACCCAAGGAAACCATGGAAGCGCCTAACCCACCAAATCCATTGACAACAGCAGAAGACCCGGACGCTGTGGTTATCACCGGTACCCGCTTCTTTCAACCGGCCACAGCGGTTTTATCGAAGCATGTCTCATCATCAGCTCAACCTGTTTTTGAGCATGAACTTTCCAAGGCTAAGCTCTCCCAATATGAGAATCTCGAATTTAAAGAACTTTGCTCTGGCTTTGCAAGTCGCTTGGAGGCGAGTTATGAGATGGAGAAGAGCCTCCTTTGAATGCTGAAGAACAAACATGAGGTACGTTTTGTTGTACATTATATTATTCTCATTAACCCCCAAGGGCCGGGTCATCAGTAAAAGATGAGCCGGGTCTTGATAATTAAAAAACTTTTGACCTGTAACCCCCAAGGGCCGGGTCATCAGTAGAAAGATGAGCCGGGTCTTGAAAATTGATAAACTTTCGACCTATAACCCCCAAGGGCCGGGTCATCAGTAAAAGATGAGCCGGGTCTTGATAATTGAAAAACTTTCGACCTGTAACCCCCAAGGGCCGGATCATCAGTAAAAAGATGAGCCGGGTCTTGAAAATTTGAAACACTTTCGACCTGTAACCCCCAAGGGCCGGGTCATCAGTAAAAAGATGAGCCGGGTCTTGAAAATTGAAAAACTTTCGACCTGTAACCCCCAAGGGCCGGGTCATCAGCAAAAAGATGAGCCGGGTCTTGATACTGTATAATTTTGTTTAAAAAAATTATACATTAGCCCCCAAGTGTAGGGATGTTGCTTGCAATAATTCTGAGACTTGCCCCTTAACTATATATTTCAACAAGAATCACTTATCCAAACCGAATCAGCACTTGGCGATTTGAAGAAAAGTTTGACCGATCAGCAGGATGCCCGGGCAGAATCAGAAGAGAAGTATCAACTGATCTTGTTTGAGATGGAGAAGCTAAAAGCCGACTTAAAAAGGGCTCAAGCTGATCAAGACGCCTTAATAAAGCGAGCAGAAAAAGCTGAAGCCAAGTTGGATACTGTGCAACAAGAGCTGTCCAGCTTAAAGCGACATATCTCCAACATGGCGCAAGCTGTCTTTGGTAAAAACCACCTCTTGATCTTTGTAAACAAATAACTTTGTATAAATCGCTGACTATCATTGCCTTCTATACAGGCCCGAGAGTCGCCAACCTTCAGGATGATTGCGTCCTGATGCTGAAGGCGATTTACACATTGACAGAGCAGCTGTATACCGGAAGTGTGCTGACCGTGAAAGCAGTGATGGGCGCCAAGGAGCCCATAACATCAATAAAGAAGATGCTTGGCTGCTTATCAACTCTTCCTCCTCAAATTGGCGAGTTAACTCGGTCAGCCGCCCGGAAAGGAGCACTGACTACACTGAGTCGGTGCTTAGCATATGCTCCAGAAATAAACCCAGAAGAAGTAGCGGCGGGCTTCCCTCAGCTCAAGGATGACGGGTCAGAATTTGCTGAAGAAGACTAGCAGCGTGTTGTTAAAGACTACCGTTTGGCGGCGACTCAGGTTGCTGCAATCTTGGATTTATCAAAATACCAAGCCGCTTATGATGACAAAAACAAGAGGGTTAACCCGCCAACCTTTGTGACGACCAGCTTAACTCCGCGTCGACCCAAGAATCCTTTTGACTTAGAGGCGGATCTCTCATCAGTGCTGAACGATGAAAATGAATTCGCCGCATTATCCAAGTGCAACTGGGTACTGGGCGACTTGCAAATTGAAGTCGGCCAAAGCTCGCAGCAAGCTGATCCAAGGACATCAGCAGAATGACACTTCATTAATTTGGCCATGAGAGCCATGTAATAAGTTTCTTTAGGAATCAAAAATTGCTTCTTTGATATCTCGAAAAATCCTTATGTCGCCCTTAAGGCGTTTTGAAATGCTTGATCCGCCACTTGAGGCATTATTATGATACTTGACCCGCCATTGAGGCGTTTTCATGATGCTTGATCCGCCATGGCTAGAGTGACTTTGATCATCAACCTGTTTTAAGCTTGAAAACATATATCAAACCATCTCAGTGAGTAATGGGTGATAAGAAATAGCAATTGTCCCAAGATATTTTGAGGCGAGTCAGAAAAAAGTCTGAAAAACCTCGTGGCAGTGCCAGGGAGGTAAAAAATAGCAATTTCGTCGGCTCATCAGGTCGCGACAGGATAGGGCGAGTTAAACAAACTCAAGCGCCACCCAAGGGAGACTTTTGCATCAAAAGGCTCAAGTGTTTAGACCGGCTGATCAGGCACAAGTCAAGCTTTAGTGAAGCAGGTTCAATGAACCAATGGTTTCTCTATTCTCCATGTGAGGCGCTTGCCGGTACCAGGCATGTTTTAACCAAGGCAAGTTCAGGGCACATGAGCGGAATAACTCGCCAAGAGTTCATGGGTCCATATGGCGATTCGGCCAACACACAGTCCAGTATAACCATTTGTAATGCGGTAATTTTTCGTAGGCCAAATGGGTAGTAAGGCTGATCTCAGTGAGAGGAAGCCCCCAAGTGACCTATGATTAAGGGAAAGACCGTCATAGGATTGTAGAAGCGAATACGCTATTACCACAAAACAACTTGGGAACACGCTGTCCTCAAGTAAGTCGGTCTAATCCACAGAATCATATAGGGCGCCTATGTTTGAATCGCGCGCTTGTGGCGACTTCGATGCTCTTTGGCTTATCGATACCCAGTTTTGTAATAAGCGCATCGTGGCGACTTAAGCTCTTTGGTATGGATAGCGTCCATGTTTGGGCGACTTGTTGATGAAAGAATAAAGATCCATACCTTTCAGTAAGATGAATTAGCAGGAAAGCCCCCAAGTCGGGAGGCGTTTTTAACTTCATTGCTTTATAAGAAATTAAAAACTTACAAAACATAGAGCTTAATAGCTCAAGTGTAATAAGGCCGCAACTGGGCAATATTCCAGGGGCGAGTCGACTCAGCCTCCGTGGTTGGCCGATCGGGCCGTAGATCTACCAGATAGTAAGACCCGCTGCGAAGATTTTTGTTGACGACGAACGGTCCTTCCCATGGTGGTGATAACTTATGCATGCCAGTGTGATCTTGTATCAGCCGAAGCACTAAGTCGCCTTCCTGAAAGGTTCGGCTCTTGACCCGGCGGCTGTGATAGCGCCTTAAGTCCTGTTGATAGATGGCCGATCGCGCTGCAGCCAAATCACGCGCTTCCTCTAAGGCGTCCAAAGAGTCTTGACGCGCCAGTTCGTTGTCATGTTCCACATAAGCGGCGACTCTAGGCGAGTCATGCCTTATGTCAGTGGGAAGAACAGCTTCCGCTCCATAGACCAGAAAGAAAGGGGTGAAATCCGTAGACCGGTTCGGGGTGGTCCGGATGCTCCATAGCACCGAAGGCAGCTCCTCAACCCAACACCCCGGGGTTCGTTCCAAGGGAACCATGAGTCGGGGCTTGATTCCCCGTAAAACTTCCTGGTTCGCCCGCTCCGCCTGTCCATTGGACTATGGGTGAGCAACTGCACAAACATCAAGCCGGATGTGCTCACGACGGCAAAACTCCTGCATCGCCCCTTGAGACACATTAGTGCCATTATCAGTAATGATACTGTGCGGATATCCGAACCGGAAGATCAACTTTTTCAAGAATTTGACTGCTGTCTCCGCATCGCAAGCTCCAACAGGCTATGCCTCAACCCACTTGGTGAATTTATCAACCGCCACCAGCAAGGGGCCAATCATGTCTAACCCCCAGACCCCGAAAGGCCAAGTGATGGGAATCATCCTTAGTTCTTGAGCCGGCACATGAGCATGTAGCCCATAACGCTGGCATCCATCGCATCGACGAACTATTTCCTCTGCATCTGCATGAGCCGTCAACCAAAAGAAACCATGACGGAACGCCTTTGAAACCAAGGAACGTGACCCAGCGTGATGCCCACAATCTCCGGAATGTATGTCATTTAGAATTATGCACCCTTCTTCAGAGGAAACACATCTTTGAAAAACCCCGGAGGTACTTCGCTTATATAATTCGCCGTTGATGATCACCATGGATTTGCTTCGCCGAACAATTTGGTGGGCCAACACATCATCTGTAGGTAACTCGCCTCGGGCGAGATAGGCCAGATACGGAAGAACCGAGTCCGGCGTAATGTGGAGAGCCGCCACGAACTGGGACTCAGGATCTGGTATCGCCAACTCCTCCTCTGATGGCAAACTTACGGAAGGATTATGCAAAGTATCCAGAAAAACATTATGGGGAACCGGCTTTCGCTGGGAACCGAGACGCGAAAGGGCATCAGCCGCCTTGTTAAGGCGCCGGTCAGTGTGATCAACCCGATAGCCATGGAAATGACCCGCCACATCGGACACAACCCTCCTGTAAGCCGCCATCACGGGGTCTCGAGAATCCCAAGTGCCTGAAACTTGCTGAGCCACCAGATCAGAGTCGCCAAAACATCTGACCCGCGTAAGGTTCATCTCCTTGGCGAGTCGCAAGCCGTGAAGTAAAGCTTCGTATTCCACAGCATTGTTGGTGCATGGAAACATGAGTCGGAGGACATAAGAGAATTTTTCTCCTCGAGGAGATACCAGTACCACGCCAGCCCCCGAGCCTTCCAACCATCTTGATCCGTCAAAATAAATAGTCAAGTATGTAAGATCAGGCCTATCTTCCGAGACCTGTAACTCAGTCCAATCATTGACGAAATCAACCAAGGCTTGAGATTTGATGGCCGTGCGAGGGGTGTACCGCACGTGGTGCGGCCCAAGTTCAATCGCCCACTTGGCAATCCGCCCCGTTGCCTCCCGATTCTGGATGATGTCCCCGAGGGGAGCGGAACTAACCACCGTGATGGGATGCTCTTGAAAATAATGTTTAAGCTTCCTGCTTGCCACAAACACCCCATACACTAATTTCTGCCAGTGTGGGTATCGCTGCTTGGAAAGAGTTAGCACCTCGCTGATAAAATACACCGGGCGCTGCACACGGTATTCCTTTCCTTCCTCCTTCCTTTCAACGACCACCGCCACACTTACTGCTTTGGACTTTGCCGCAATATATAAAAGCATGGGCTCTTTCTCAGTCGGGGCGGCCAAGACCGGCGGGTTGACTAGTTGTCGTTTCAAGGCTTCGAAAGCTTCATCGGCTTCATCTGTCCAAACAAAATGATCAGATTTCTTTAGCAATTGATAAAGGGGAATAGCCTTTTCTCCCAGGCGGCTTATGAAGCGACGTAAGGCCGCAATGCGACCCGCCATCCATTGGACTTGGTTAACATTTGCTGGCTTCCCAAGGGAGGTAACCGCTTCGATCTTGTCCGGGTTAGCTTCGATGCCGCGATCAGACACCAGGAAGCCCAACAACTTCCCTGCAGGAACACCAAAGACACACTTGGTGGGATTTAGCTTCATCTGATATACTCGCAGATTATCAAAAGTTTCCTTGAGATCTTCCAATAGCGTCTCCCTATGGCGGGTTTTAACCACAATGTCATCGACATAGGCGTGGACGTTGCGTCCGATTTGGCCACGGAGGAAATTTTGGATGCAGCGCTGATAAGTCGCCCCTGCACTCTTGAGTCCAAATGGCATGGACACATAGCAAAAAGCCCCAAAGGGGGTTATAAAAGCTGTTTTCTCTTGATCCTCCACGGCCATCTTGATTTGGTGATATCCAGAATAAGCGTCCAAGAAGCACAAACGTTCGCATCCCGCCACCGAATCAATAATCTGGTCGATGCGGGGAAGAGCGAAAGGATCCTTTGGACAAGCTCTGTTGAGGTCCGTGTAATCAATGCACATACGGAAGGTACCATTCTTCTTGAGCACCAAAACCGGGTTAGCCAACCATTTGGGGTGGAAAGCCTCCACGATGAATCCGGCGGCCAAGAGACGGGCAACCTCCTCCCCGATTGCCTTGCGTCGTTCCTCATTGAACCTACGAAGATATTGCTGGATAGGTTTTTCCTTTGGGTCAACATTAAGATGGTGCTCAGCGAATTCTCTCGGCACACCAGGCATGTCAGAAGGTTTCCATGCGAAGATGTCCCAATTCTCACGGATGAATTCGATGAGCGCGCTTTCCTATTTGGGATCCAGACCCGTCCCAATAGTGAACTGCTTGGTTGAGTCGCCAGGGACGAAATCCACCGTTTTAGTGTCATCCCTTGGTTTGAACTTGAGGGGCGGCTCAGCATCTGTCGTTGGCTTTTTTAGGGGTGTCATATCAGCCGGATCAACATTGGCCTGGTGGTATTTGAGCTCCTCTGCAGCACAAGCGACTTCTGCGTAAGACACATCCCCTTCTTCACATTCTCTTGCAATCCTCCTATCACCATCAACCGTGATGGGTCCTTTAGGGCCAGACATCTTGAGCTTAAGGTAAACATAGCATGGGCGAGCCATGAAACGGGCGTAAGCCGGCCGCCCAAACAGCGCATGATAGGGGCTTTTTAACTTGACCACCTCAAACATCAACGACTCACTCCTGTAATTAGATGCTATTCCGAATGCAACTGTGAGCCTGACTCGGCCTATGGGGTACACCAATTTACCTGGGACGATTCCGTGGAATACCGTGGTTGAAGGCATCAAATCTTTCTCCAACAGGTTCATCCTTTGGAAAGTGTCGAAGTACAAAATGTTGATGCTGCTGCCACCATCCATCAGTACCTTTGACAAGGTATATCCCCCAACTTGGGGAGCCACGACCAATGCTAAGTCGCCGGGATTGTCAACTCTTGGCGGGTGATCCTCCCTACTCCATGATATGGTCTGCTCAGACCAGTGGAGGTATCTAGGGAGTGCCGGGTCAAACACACTGTACGCTCGGTGACTCACCTTTTTATCATGCCTGCAAGCATTGGTGGTGAAAACGTGGTACTGCCCATTGCTTAACTGCTTGGGATTGTTGCGGAAGCCGCCATTATCATCCTGGACCTGCGAAGCCCCCTGTGGGGGTGGTTGCTGAAAAACTCCGGGCGGGTTATACCGTCGCTGGTGATGCACCGGATACTGGCTGCTGCTCGGCTGCGAGCCACCCTGAGCCCCAGGTTCGGGGAAACCGCCGAAGGGGTTCCGACGTTGATTGGGCGCGCCGAACTGTTCCTGCCGTTGGTCCGGGTCACCGCTTTGCCCTTTTTTGATCGCCTCTGCCCGAAACTCCCGCATCACGTAGCAGTCCTCCCAAGAATGAGTCGCCAGGCCGTTTGCCATGGCGTGGTGCGGGCAGGGGCCTTTGAGTAACTCATTATAGTTGCGCGGCTTTTTGCCACTGTAATCCCTACTTTTCTTCTGGCGCTGGTTTCCATTATTGGTGTTGGTGTTGGCGACTAAGTCTGAAGACTCTTCCTGCTGCCTTCTCTTGCTATTCGCTCCCTGATTATGGCGGGCCCGTCCCTGGAACCGGGTATGATTTTTGGATGACTCGCCCTTTCTTGGTGAGTTAGTCTTACCGCCATCCTCGCCGGGATCTTTGGTGTCGTTCGCCTCAGCGTACCTAGTGAGGGTATCCATTAGCTCCCCCATGTCTTGGACCTTTCGTTTGAGTCACCCCAACTTCTGCACCAAAGGTTCGTAGTGGCAATTCTGCTCGAGGATCAGCACAGCTTGAGCCTCCGTAATACCGTCTGACGAGTGAATGATTTCCGTGACCCGCCGCGACCAGTGGTGGGCCGAGTCATCGGGGGCGTTGAACGCAGTGTTGTAGATCGACAATTGTCATTGGACGCTTGCAGGTTCCTCATAAGTTTTTAATGAAACGCTCTTTCAATTCAGCCCAAG
Source organism: Hordeum vulgare subsp. vulgare (assembly GCF_904849725.1). NCBI lineage: Eukaryota > Viridiplantae > Streptophyta > Magnoliopsida > Poales > Poaceae > Hordeum > Hordeum vulgare. The sequence goes on along the minus strand of NC_058519.1, from coordinate 660,111,679 downwards.
TTTGGATGGAGTTGGGAGGTAAGTTTTTTAACCAAGTACGCGCCGTCCCTTCGAGCATCATTGTGAAGTATCCGGTGCAAACTGCTTCGTTTACGTCGAGCATGTCCATGGCGATTTCATAACTCTCGACCCACGACGCCGGCTCAAGGTCCGGAGTGTAGTTAGGCACCTTTCTTGGCCCTTTAAAATCCTTGGGCATTCGCTCGTTGCGAAGGGCGGGGGCCAAGCACGGCACCCCCACTCGTCTGCCGCTCCCGACAAGAGGGGCTGGGGCGACTTGGATGTCCGGATGTTCCCGGCCTGGCGGGTCTTGATGATCAGGCGAGTTGTCCTGGGGGATGAGCCGCGGTCCACTGGTTATAGCGGGCTGGTCCTCTAGCCGACTCCTGGTGCGGCTTGCCTGGGGAGTGGAATGCAGCCTATCTAGGCTATGTGAGAACTGGGCGTTTGAACCACCGCCATCTTCAACATCTCAATGGCGTTCCTCGCCTCTATCTCGGAAGGAATGTTGCCGTGAATCGGAAGGGATTCCAAATGGCGAGTTGTGACAAGGACCTTGTCCACAGGGTTGGAAAAGTGACCTTGAGGTGTCTGGAATCGGGGGACGCGATCCACAACTGGCTGGAACGGCGGGTTAGGCGGCTGGCCCGGCCCTCCCCCCGGGGCGGCTCCCGTCCCAGGAGTTCGCGGAGTGTCGAACAGGCGGGTCGGGTTGAGATCAGGGGGCAGGCGACCCTGGTGCCCCCGCTGATGGACGGCGTCAGATGCGCGCTGGTGCCTTTCGAGCCGCCAGTTGTCAGTATTTAAGCGAGCTATCTCAGCGGTAATTTGAGCTTGCCGGGTCTCGATCCTGGCGGACTCCACCTCGGCATCCCGCTGAGCCTTAGCCACTCCCACTCTTAGTTTCGTCAATTCCGTGTTTACAGCCTCCTGGTTTTCCGGTGTGATGGGGGTCGCCATGAGCCTTGTAATTTCCGCTGCTAACTCCACCAAGATAGCGACCGGGCTTCTAGACGTCTCGCCAGTTCCATCTCCGCCTGCCGGGTTTGGTGAGGGTTGAGTCGCCCCAGCCATGTAAACGGCGATTTGACGGCGAGTCCGGTCAAGAACTTCGGGGTCCATGGCTAGCGACAAGCCCCCAAGACAGCCCCCATGTAGAGACTGGATTGAATCTGAATCGCCCATGGACGATTCGTCATCAGTGTTGACCGGCGTGGTTTCCTGGGTCGCTGAGTGTTCTGGTTCCTCAGATCCCTGCGTGAATCCAACAAAGACCGGGCGGGTTAGATTTGGCGTCACGACCGGGCGGACGTACCTGGCCGGCTCGACGATGTCGGAGGAGATGTCCGGCTCAGGCACAGGTGATCCAATCATGCCGATGAAAACGCTGATCTTGCCGAAGGGGACCCTATAACCAGATTCGATCGAATCCGCCTCGGGCCCCCATAGCAGGTTGTTGATGTAGTACTTTCCACGGCGGCTCCGAGTCATGAGCCCCATCGCGTAGCTCCCAAACCCTAGTAGGGCTCCCTTTGAGAACTCAACTCCACCGTGCGCAGGCCCCACGGTGGGCGCCAACTGTCGTGGTTTTGTCACGGCAGATGTCCTCGTGAAAGGACTTAGTATTGGAGCCATCGCACTTTGGTGGCGACTCAATGGGGTTGAACGGGAGTGAGACGGCGATTTACCTAGGTCCGGCCCCTCGTGAGGAGGTAAAAGCCTACGTCCTGCTTTGTGTTGTATTGATGGAGTTTCGATTACAAGGAGGGCGTAACTCGCGAGACCTAGAACTCGATGATTTCTAACCTGCCCTCTTCTTCCCTGGGACTCGCCTTTATATACAGGTCGAGTCCTTAGGGTTTACAAGGGTCTTTTCCTTTACACAAATCATGACTCTTGCAATCTCTAAGTCGCCACCCTTCCGAGGCTTGGAGACCTTCCCTATTATGGACTCCTTCTGAAGGTCATAAACCGCCATACCACTTTTGGCCTTACGAGGCCAAGGCCCAAACTACATTTTAGATGAGTCGCCAGCTTTGGTGACCCGGCCCAACTAGGGCGGGTTATCAACAGATAATATCCCCAACAATGACGATGGCGACGATCTCCTTGATACGGAGCCCAAAACGGACTCCAGATCTGCCCTCCAGGGCAAGAACGGGATGTGGAGGCACCTCCGTATCGTAAAACGCGATGAACTCTTCTTGATTTTTTTCCGGGCAGAAGCGAATATATAGAGCTGGAATTGGGGGCGGCGGAGCCACATGGGCTGCACGAGTCAGGTAGGCGCGGCCAGGCGGGGTGGCCGCGCCTCCTGGGCTCGTGGCCCACTGGCACACCCCCTCCGATGGATCTTTGCGCAGGTATTTTTTATATATTCCATAAAAATTCTCCGTAAATTTTCAGGACATTCCAAGAACTTTTATTTCTGCACAAAAACAACACCAAGGCAATTCTGTTGAAAACAGCGTCAGTCCGGGTTAGTTCCATTCTAATCATGCAAATTAGAGTCCAAAACAAGGGCAAAAGAGTTTGGAAAAGTAGATACGACGAAGACGTATCAACTCCCCCAAGCTTAAAACCTTGCTTGTCCTCAAGCAATTCAGTTGACAAACTGAAAGAGAAAGAAAAACTTTGACAAACTCTGTTTAATCTTGTTGTTGCAACTATGTCTAACGCATAACCAGAATTTTAGCAAGATCACAATTTAACCACTTAAGCAAATGACAAGTAGGTCTCACGGTAAACTAATATCAATGGCATAATCAACTAGCGAGCAAATAATAATAAGTTTCATATACCAACACTTCAATCAAAACAAGCATGAAGCAATATGAATAGGTGGTATCTCGCTAGCTCTTTCTGAGACTGCAAAACATAAATGCAGAGCACTTCAAAGATCAAGGGCTGACTAAACATTGTAATTCATTGGCAATGAAGATCCAGTCATAGTCATACTCAATATCAGTCAAAATCAAAGCAAAAAAATGACAGAGGTGCTCTCTAATTGGTGCTTTTGTAAGAAGAGGATGACTCAACAGGAACATAAATAGACAGGCCCATCATAGAGGGAATCATTGATTTGCAGAGGTGCCAGAGCTCAAGCTTTGAAAACCGAGATAATAATTTTGGGTGGCATGCTTTCATTGTCAACGCAACGACCAAGAGTTTTCAACATCTTCCATGCTACCCATGCTATAGGCGGTTCCCAAACAGAAAAGTAAAGTTTTAACTCCCCCACCACCAATCAATCACACTCCACGGCTAGCCGAATCCTCGCGTACCGTCCATACTAACATCAATCCGGGGGGGGTCTTGTTTTACATTTATGTTTTCGATTTGAGCGTGGAACTGGGCATTCCAATTACCGGCCCCTCTCTCGTGAATGACAGTGAATAAACACACGTCGAGGATAACACTGTTGGAATTATGCCCGAGAGGCAATAATAAATATAGTTATTATTATAATTCCTGTATCAAGATAATCGTTTATTATCCATGCTATAATTGTATTGAATGAAGACTCATTTACATGTTGCTTGATAACTGGATCACGTCATTAGGATAATCACGTGATGGACTAGACCCAAACTAATAGACGTAGCATGTTGATCGTGTCATTTTGTTGCTACTGTTTTCTGTGTGTCAAGTATTTATTCCTATGACCATGAGATCATATAACTCACTGACACCGGAGGAATGCTTTGTGTGTATCAAACGTCGCAACGTAACTGGGTGACTATAAAGATGCTCTACAGGTATCTCCGAAGGTGTTAGTTGAGTTAGTATGGATCAAGACTGGGATTTGTCACTCCGTGTGACGGAGAGGTATCTCGGGGCCCACTCGGTAATACAACATCACACACAAGCCTTGCAAGCAATGTGACTTAGTGTAAGTTGCGGGATCTTGTATTATGGAACGAGTAAAGAGACTTGCCGGTAAACGAGGTTGAAATAGGTATGCGGATACTGACGATCGAATCTCGGGCAAGTAACATACCGAAGGACAAAGGGAATCACATACGGGATTATACGAATCCTTGGCACTGAGGTTCAAACGATAAGATCTTCGTAGAATATGTAGGATCCAATATGGGCATCCAGGTCCCGCTATTGGATATTGACCGAGGAGTCTCTCGGGTCATGTCTACATAGTTCTCGAACCCGCAGGGTCTGCACACTTAAGGTTCGACGTTGTTTTATGCATATTTGAGTTATATGGTTGGTTACCGAATGTTGTTCGGAGTCCCGGATGAGATCACGGACGTCACGAGGGTTTCCGGAATGGTCCGGAAACGAAGATTGATATATAGGATGACTTCATTTGATTACCGGAAGGTTCTCGGAGTTAACGGGAATGTACAGGGAATGACGAATGGGTTCCGGGAGTTCACCGGGGGGGGGGGGGCGGCAACCCACCCCGGGGAAGTCCATAGGCCTTGAGGGTGGCACACCAGCCCTTAGTGGGCTGGTGGGACAGTCCAAAAGGGCTCTATGCGCCTAGGAAAGAAAATCAAAGAGAAAAAAAAGGAGGAGGTGGGAAGGGAAGGAAGGACTCCCACCCACCAAACCAAGTCCAACTCGGTTTGGGGGGGGGGAGCCTTCCCCCTTGGACTCGGCCGACCCCCTTGGGGCTCCTTGAGCCCCAAGGCAAGGTCCCCTCCCTCCCACCTATATATACGGAGGTTTTAGTGCTGATTTGAGATGACTTTTCCACGGCAGCCCGACCACATACCTCCACGGTTTTTCCTCTAGATCGCGTCTCTGCGGAGCTCGGGCAGAGCCCTGCTGAGACAAGATCATCACCAACCTCCGGAGCACCGTCACGCTGCCGAAGAACTCTTCTACCTCTCCGTCTCTCTTGCTGGATCAAGAAGGCCGAGATCATCGTCGAGCTGTACGTGTGCTGAACGCGGAGGTGCCGTCCGTTCGGTACTAGATCGTGGGACTGATCGCGGGATTGTTCGCGGGGCGGATCGAGAGACGTGAGGACGTTCCACTACATCAACCGCGTTCATTAACGCTTCTGCTGTACGATCTACAAGGGTACGTAGATCACTCATCCCCTCTCGTAGATGGACATCACCATGATAGGTCTTCGTGCGCGTAGGAAATTTTTTGTTTCCCATGCAACATTCCCCAACAGTGGCATCATGAGCTAGGTTCATGCGTAGATGTCTTCTCGAGTAGAACACAAAAGTTTTTGTGGGCGGTGATGTGCGTTTTGCTGCCCTCCTTAGTCTTTTCTTGATTCTGCGGTATTGTTGGATTGAAGCGGCTTGGACCGACATTACTCGTACGCTTACGAGAGACTGGTTTCATCGCTACGAGTAACCCCGTTGCTCAAAGATGACTGGAAAGTGTCGGTTTCTCCAACTTTAGTTGAATCGGATTTGACCGAAGAGGTCCTTGGATGAGGTTAAATAGCAACTCATATATCTCCGTTGTGGTGTTTGCGTAAGTAAGATGCGATCCTACTAGATACCCATGGTCACCACGTAAAACATGCAACAACAAAATTAGAGGACGTCTAACTTGTTTTTGCAGGGTATGCTTGTGATGTGATATGGCCAACGATGTGATGTCATATATTGGATGTACGAGATGATCATGTTGTAATAGAAAATATCGACTTGCACGTCGATGGTACGGCAACCGGCAGGAGCCATAGGGTTGTCTTTATACTAACGTTTGTGCTTGCAGATGCGTTTACTATTTTGCTAGGAAGTAGCTTTAGTAGTAATATCATGAATAGCACGACAACCCCGATGGCAACACGTTGATGGAGATCATGGTGTGGCGCCGGTGACAAGAAGATCGTGCCGGTGCTTTGGTGATGGAGATCAAGAAGCACGTGATGATGGCCATATCATGTCACTTATGAATTGCATGTGATGTTAATCCTTTTATGCACCTTATTTTGCTTAGAACGACGGTAGAATAATGAGGTGATCTCTCACTAAAATTTGAAGATGAAATTGTGTTCTCCCCGACTGTGCACCGTTGCTACAGTTCGTCGTTTCGAGACACCACGTGATGATCGGGTGTGATAGACTCAACGTTCACATACAACGGGTGCAAAACAGTTGCACACGCAGAACACTCGGGTTAAGCTTGACGAGCCTAGCATGTGCAGACATGGCCTCGGAACACATGAGACCGAAAGGTCGAGCATGAATCGTATAGTTGATATGATTAGCATAGTGATGCTTACCACTAAAACTATTCTCGACTCACGTGATGATCGGACTTGAGATAGTGGATTTGGATCATGTACCACTCAAATGACTAGAGAGATGTACTTTTTTAGTGGGAGTTTAGCGAATAATTTGATTAAATTAAACTCTAATTATCTTGAACATAGTCTAAAGTCCACTTTGAATATATTTGTGTTGTAGATCATGGCTCACGCTACAGTCATCCTGAATTTTAATACGTTCCTAGAGAAAGCTAAGTTGAAAGATGATGGAAGCAACTTTGTAGACTGGGCTCGTAATCTTAAACTAAGCTTACAAGCTGGGAAGAAGGATTATGTCCTTAATGCTGCGCTAGGAGATGAACCACCCGCTACGGCTGATCAGGATGTTAAGAACGCTTGGTTAGCACGTAAGGAGGACTACTCAATAGTTCAATGTACAGTCTTGTATGGCTTAGAACCAGGACTTCAACGTCGCTTTGAGCGTCATGGAGCATTTGAGATGTTCCAGGAGTTGAAGTTTATCTTTCAGAAGAACGCCCGGATCGAGAGGTATGAGACCTCCGATAAATTCTATGCTTGCAAGATGGAGGAGAACTCGTCCGTCAGTGAACATGTGCTCAAAATGTCTGGGTACTCAAACCGTCTAGCTGAGCTGGGGATTGAACTCCCGCAAGAGGCTATCACTGACAGAATCCTTCAATCACTGCCGCCAAGCTATAAAGGCTTTGTGTTGAACTACAACATGCAAGGGATGAACAAGTCTCCCGACGAGTTGTTTGCGATGCTGAAAGTCGCAGAGTCTGAACTCCGTAAAGAGCATCAAGTGTTGATGGTGAATAAGACCACTAGTTTCAAGAGAAACGGCAAAGGCAAGAAGGGTAATTCAAAGAAGAGCGGCAAGCCTGTTGCCAATCCGACGAAGAAACCCAAAGCTGGACCTAAGCCTGAAAGAGAGTGTTACTATTGCAAGGGTATGGGTCACTGGAAGCGCAATTGCCCCAAGTATCTGGCAGATAAGAAGGCGGCCAAAGAAAAATCAGGTATATTTGATATACATGTTATTGATGTGTACTTAACCGGCTCTCGTAGTAGTGCCTGGGTATTCGATACCGGTTCTGTTGCTCATATTTGCAACTCGAAACAAGAACTGCGGAATAGACTCGCGACTCCGATAGGTACCCGTAAGGTTCCTTGTAGTGTTGATTACTCCTTGTAGTTGATGGTAGTTGGTTTGCTTGGTGGAAGATTATATGTTCAGATCCTTGATGCTATTCAATACCTCTTTGATCATGAATATATTTATGCTTTGTGAGTAGTTACTTTTGTTCCTGAGGACATGGGATAAGTCTTGCTATAAGTAGTCATGTGAATTTGGTATTCGCTCGATATTTTGATATGCTGTACGTTGTCTTTTCCTCTAGTGGTGTTATGTGAACGTCGACTACATAACACTTCACCATTATTTGGGCCTAGAGGAAGGCATTGGGAAGTAGTAAGTAGGTGATGGGTTGCTAGAGTGACAGAAGCTTAAACCCTAGTTTATGCGTTGCTTCGTAACGGGCTGATTTGGATCCACTAGTTTAATGTTATGGTTAGACTTTGTCTTAATTCTTCTTTCGTAGTTGCGGATGCTTGCGAGAGGGGTTAATCATAAGTGGGATGCTTGTCCAAGTAAGGGCAGTACCCAAGGGCCGGTCCACCCACATATCAAACTATCAAAGTAACGAACGTGAATCATATGAACATGATGAAAACTAGCTTGACAGAATTTCCCATGTGTCGTCGGGAGGACTTTTCTTTATATAAGACTTTGTCCAGGCTTGTCCCTTGCTACAAAAGGGATTGGGCCACTTTGTTGCATCGTTGTTAATTTTGTTACTTGCTACTTGCTACGTATCATCTCACCACACAACTACTTGTTACCGATAATTTCAGTGCTTGCAGATACTACCTTGCTGAAAACCACTTGTGAGATCCTTCCGCTCCTCGTTGGGTTCGACACTCTTACTTATCGAAAGGACTACGATAGATCCCCTATACTTGTGGGTCATCAGCTCCCGCATGTTCCACGATGATATCATCGAATGAACAATGATGTCAAGGATTCAATCAATCCCGTATGCAATTCCCTTTGTCTGTCGGTATGATACTTACCCGAGATATGATCGTCGGTATCCCTATACCTTGTTCAATCTCGTTACTGGCAAGTCTCTTTACTTGTTCCGTAATACAAGATCCCGCAAATTACACTAAGTCACATTGCTTGCAAGGCTTGTGTGTGATGTTGTATTACCGAGTGGGCCCCGAGATACCTCTCCATCACACGGAGTGAAAAATCCCGGTCTCGATTCGTACTAACCCAACAGATACTTTTGGATATACCCGTAGTGCATCTTTATAGTCACCCAGTTACGTTGTGACGTTTGATACACCCAAAGCACTTCTACGGTATCCGGGAGTTGCACAATCTCATGGTCCAAGGAAATGATACTTGACATTAGAAAAGCTTTAGCACACGAACAACACGATCTAGTTCTATGCTTAGGATTGGGCCTTGTCCATCACATCATTCTTCTAATGATGTGATCACGTTATCAACGACATCCAATGTCCATGATCAGGAAACCATGATCATCTGTTGATCAACGAGCTAGCCAACTAGAGGCTTACTAGGGACATATTGTGATCTATATATTAACACATGTATTACTGTTTCTGGTTAATACAATTATAGCATGAACAATAGTCAATTATCATGAACAAGGAAATATAATAATAACCACTTTATTATTGCCTCCAGGGCATATTTCCAAAAGGATCTTGGAGTTGTGTTGAGCGCACTAAATCCAATAACTCTGTTCTATGACAACACTGGTGCCATTGCTTTAGCAAAGGAACCAAGCTTTCACAAGAAGACCAGACACATCAAATGATGCTTCAACCTCATCCGCGACTACATCGAATGACATGACGTAAATATTTGCAAAGTGCACACGGATCTGAATGTAGCAGATCCGCTGACTAAACCTCTTCCACGAGCGAAGCATGATCAACACCAAAACTGTATGGGTGTTAGATTCATTCCAATGTAAATCGCATGGTGATGTGAGACTAGATTATTGACTCTAGTGCAAGTGGGAGACTGTTGGAAATCTTCCCTAGAGGCAATGATAAAATAGTTATTATTATATTTCCTGTTTCAAGATAATCGTTTATTATGCATGCTATAATTGTATTGAATGAAATCATAGATACATGTGTGGATATATAGACAAAACAATGTCCCTAGCAAACCTCTAGTTGGCTAGCAAGTTGACAAAGGATGGTTAAGGATTTCTGACCATATGCAAATTTTGTCTCTTGATAACTGGATCACATCATTAGGAGAATCATGTGATGGACTAGACCCAAACTATGAACATAGCATGTGATTGATGACCCACAAGTATAGGGGATCAATCATAGTCCTTTCGATAAGTAAGAGTGTCGAACCCAACGTGGAGCAGAAGGCTCTGATAAACGGTTTTCAGCAAGGTAATAACTGCAAGCACTCAAAGTAGCGGTAACAAGTGATGGTGTAGTGAGGTGAAACGTAGCAGGTGACAAGTAACAAGTAACAAGTAGCAAGTAGTAGCAATGGCGTAGCAAAGTGGCCCAATCCCTTTTGTAGCAAGGGACAAGCCTGAGCAAAGTCTTATAAGAGAAAAAGCTCCCGAGGACACATGGGGAAACTGTCAAGCTAATTGTCATCACGTTCATATGATTCTCGTTCGTTACTTTGATATTTTGATATGTGGGTGGATCGGTGCTTGGGTACTGCCCTTACTTGGACAAGCATCCCACTTATGATTAACCCCTCTCGCAATCATACGCAACTACGAAAGAAGAATTAAGACTACGTCTAACCATAGCCTTAAACTAGTGGATCCAAATCAGCCCCTTACGAAGCAGCGCATAAACTAGGGTTTAAGCTTCTGTCACTCTAGCAACCCATCATCTACTTACTACTCCCCAATGCCTTCCTCTAGGCCCAAATATGGTGAAGTGTTATGTAGTCGACGTTCACATAACACCACTAGAGGAAAAGACAACATACATCATATCAAAATACCGAATGAATGCCAAATTCACATGACTATTATTAGCAAGACCTATCACATGTCCTCAGGAACAAAAGTAACTACTCACAAAGCATCGATATACTCATAACCAGGGAGATAATAAATATCATATGGATCTGAATATATAATCTTCCACCAAGTAAACCAACTAGCATCAACTACAAATAGTAATCAACACTACTAGTAACCTTACAGGTATCGATCGGCGTCGCGAGACGGCGATTGGATACAAGAGAAGTACTAGGGTTTGGAGAGGAGATGGTGCTGATGAAGATGTTGATGGAGATGGCTGATACGTCTCCAACGTATCTACTTTTCCAAACACTTTTGCCCTTGTTTTGGACTATAATTTGCATGATTTGAATGGAACTAACCTGGACTAACGTTGTTTTCAGCAGAATTGCCTTGGTGTTATTTTTGTGCAGAAATCAAAGTTCTCCATGTTGGAAATATGCCCTAGAGGCAATAATAAATTAGTTATTATTATATTTATTAGTTCATGATAATCGTTTATTATCCATGCTATAATTGTATTGATTGGAAACACAATACTTGTGTGGATACATAGACAAAACATTGTCCCTAGTAAGCCTCTAGTTGACTAGCTCGTCGATCAAAGATGGTCAAGGTTTCCTGGCCATAGGCAAGTGTTGTAACTTGATAACGGGATCACATCATTAGGAGAATCATGTGATGGACTAGACCCAAACTAATAGACGTAGCATGTTGATCGTGTCATTTTGTTGCTACTGTTTTCTACGTGTCAAGTATTTGTTCCTATGACCATGAGATCATATAACTCACGGACACCGGAGGAATGCTTTGCGTGTATCAAACATCGCAACATAACTGGGTGACTATAAAGATGCTCTACAGGTATCTCCGAAGGTGTTCGTTGAGTTAGTATGGATCAAGACTGGGATTTGTCACTCCGTATGACGGAGAGGTATCTCGGGGCCCACTCGGTAATACAACATCACGCACAAGCCTTGCAAGCAATGTGACTTATTGTAAGTTGCGGGATCTTGTATTACGAAACGAGTAAAGAGACTTGCCGGTAAACGAGATTGAAATAGGTATACGGATACTGACGATCGAATCTCGGGCAAGTAACATACCGAAGGACAAAGGGAATGACATACGGGATTATCTGAATCCTTGGCACTGAGGTTCAAACGATAAGATCTTCGTAGAATATGTAGGATCCAATATGGGCATCCAGGTCCCGCTATTGGATATTGATCGAGAAGTCTCTCGGGTCATGTCTACATAGTTCTCGAACCCGCAGGGTCTGCACACTTAAGGTTCGACGTTGTTTTATGCGTATTTGAGTTATATGGTTGGTTACCGAATGTTGTTCGGAGTCCCGGATGAGATCACGGACATCACGAGGGTTTCCAGAATGGTCCGGAAATGAAGATTGATATATAGGATGACCTCATTTGATTACCGGAAGGTTTTCGGAGTTACCGGCAATGTACCGGGAATGACGAATGGGTTCCGGGAGTTCACCGGGGGGGCAACCCACCCCGGGGAAGCCCATAGGCATTGAGGGTGGCGCACCAGCCCTTAGTGGGCTGGTGGGACAACCCAAAAGAGCCCTATGCGCATTGGAAGAAAAATCAAAGAGAAAAGAAAAAAAAAGAGGAGGTGGGAAAGGGAAGAAGGACTCCACCTTCCAAACCAAGTAGGACTCGGTTTGGGGGGGGAGACCTTCCCCCTTAGGTTCGGCCGACCCCCTTGGTAGTCCTTGGACCCCAAGGCAAGGCTCCCCCTCCTCCTCCTATATATAGTGGGGTTTTAGGGCTGATTTGAGACAACTTTGCCACGGCAGCCCGACCACATATCTCCACGGTTTTACCTCTAGATCACGTTTCTGCGGAGCTCGGGCGGAGCCCTACTGAGATGAGATCATCACCAACATCCGGAGCGCCGTCACGCTGCCGGAGAACTCTTCTACCTCTCTGTCTCTCTTGCTGGATCAAGAAGGCTGAGATCATCGTCGAGCTATACGTGTGCTGAACGCGGAGGTGCCGTCCGTTCGGCACTAGATCGTGGGACTGATCGCGGGATAGTTCGCGGGGCGGATCGAGGGACGTGAGGACGTTCCACTACATCAACCGCGTTCACTAACGATTCTGTTGTACGGTCCACAAGGGTACGTAGATCACACATCCCCTCTCATAGATGGACATCACCATGATAGGTCTTCGTGCGCGTAGGAAAAAATTTGTTTCCCATGCGACGTTACCCAACAGTGGTATCAGAGCTAGGTTCATGCATAGATGTAATCTCGAGTAGAACACAAAAGTTTTTGTGGGCGGTGATGTGCGTTTTGCTGCCCTCCTTAGTCTTTTCTTGATTCCGCGGTATTTTTGGATCGAAGCGGCTCGGACCGACATTACTCGTACGCTTACGAGAGACTGGTTTCATCGCTACGAGTAACTCCGTTGCTCAAAGATGACTGGCGGGTGTCAGTTTCTCCAACTTTAGTTGAATCGGATTTGACCGAGGAGGTCCTTGGATGAGGTTAAATAGCAACTCATATATCTCCATTGTGTTGTTTGCGTAAGTAAGATGCGATCCTACTAGATACCCATGGTCTCCACGTAAAACATGCAACAACAAAATTAGAGGACGTCTAACTTGTTTTTGCACGGTATGCTTGTGATGTGATATGGCCAACGATGTGATGTGATATATTGGATGTATGAGATGATCATGTTGTAATAGATAATATCGACTTGCATGTCGATGGTACGGCAACCGGCAGGAGCCATAGGGTTGTCTTTAAACTAACGTTTGTGCTTGCAGATGCGTTTACTATTTTGCTAGGATGTAGCTTTAGTAGTAATAGTATGAGTAGCACGACAACCCCAATGGCGACGCATTGATGGAGATCATGATGATGGAGATCATGGTGTGACGCCGGTGACAAGAAGATCGTGCCGGTGCTTTGGTGATGGAGATCAAGAAGCACGTGATGATGGCCATATCATGTCACTTATGAATTGCATGTGATGTTAATCCTTTTATGCACCTTATTTTGCTTAGAACGACGGTAGCATTATGAGCTGATCTCTCACTAAAATTTCAAGACGAAATTGTGTTCTCCCCGACTGTGCACCGTTGCTACAGTTCGTCGTTTTGAGACACCACGTGATGATCGGGTGTGATAGACTCAACGTTCACATACAACGGGTGCAAAACAGTTGCGCACGCAGAACACTCAGGCTAAGCTTGACGAGCCTAGCATGTGCAGACATGGCCTCGGAACACATGAGACCGAAAGGTCGAGCATGAATCGTATAGTTGATATGATTAGCATAGTGATGCTTACCATTGAAACTATTCTCGACTCACGTGATGATCGGACTTGAGATAGTGGATTTGGATCATGTACCACTCAAATGACTAGAGAGATGTACTTTTTGAGTGGGAGTTATTAAGTAATATGATTAATTGAACTAATTGTCATGAACATAGTCTAATGGTTTTTGCGAATTACGATGTAGCTTGCGCTATAGCTCTACTGTTTTTATATGTTCCTAGAGAAAATTTAGTTGAAAATTAATAGTAGCAAACTTTGCACACTAAGTCTGTAAAACCGAGGATTGTCCTCGTTGCTGCGCAGAAAGCTTATGTCCTTAATGCACCACTCGGTGTGCTGCACCTCGAGCGTCGTGTGTGGATGCTGTGAACATCCGACATACACGTTTCTGATGACTACACGATAGTTCAGTGCAAAATACTTAATGGCTTAGAAGCAAGGCGCCGAAGACGTTTTGAAACGTCACGGAACATAAGTGATGTTCTAAAGAGATGAAATTGTGATTTCATGCTTGTGCCCTTGTTAAGAGGTACGAGACCTCCAACAAGATTCTTTGTCCACAAAGTAAAGGAGAAAAGCTCAATCGTTGAGCGTGTGCTCAGATTGTCTGAGTACGACAATCACTTGAATCAAGTGGGAGTTAATCTTCGAGATGAGATAGTGATGGTTCTCCAAAGTCACTGCCACCAAGCTGTGAGAGCGTCGTGATGAACTATAACATATCAAGGATAGATACAATGATCTTTGAGTGATTCGTGATGTTTGACACTGCGGGGGTAGAAATCAAGAAGGAGCATCAATAGTTGATGGTTAGTAAAACCACTAAGTTTCAAGAAAGGCAAGGGCTAGAAGGGATACTTCGTGAAACGGCAAAACCGTTGCTGCACTAATGAAGAGACCCAAGATTAAACCCAAACCTGAGACTAAGTGCTTCTGTAATGAGGGGAACAGTCACTTAGGCAGAGCAACTCTAGATACTTGGTAGATAAGAAGGCTGGCAAAAGTCGAAAGAAGTATATTTGATATACATGATGTTGATGTGTACTTTACTAGTACTCCTAGTAGCATGAGGGTATTGGATACCGGTTCGGTTGCTAAGTGATTAGTAACACGAAATGAAAGCTACGGCATAAACGGAGACTAGCTAAAGGCGAGGTGACGATACGTGTTGTAAGTGTTTCCAAGGTTGATATGATCAAACGTCGCACGCTCCCTCTACCATCGGGATTGGTGTTGAACCTAAATAATTGTTATTTGGTTCTTGCGTTAAGCATGAACATGATTGGATCGTGTTTATTGCAATACGATTATTCATTTAAAGAGAATAATGGTTACTCTATTTTCTTGAATAATCGCCTTCAATGGTTTATTGAATCTCGATCGTAGTGTTACACATGTTCATGATATTGGTGCCAAAAGATACGAGGTAATGATGATAGTACCACTTACTTGTGGCACTTCCGCTTGAGTCATGTTAGTATAAATTGCATGAAGAGGCTCCATGCTGATGGATCTTTATACTCACATGATTTTGAATCACTAGTGACATGCAAATCATACCACATGAGCAAGGCCTTATTTTCATTGAGATGAAACAAGATAGTAACTTGTTGGAAGTGATACATTTTGATGTATGCAGTCCAATGGGTGCTGAGGCACGCAGTGGATATCATTATGTTCTTACTTCAATGACGATTTGAGTAGATGCAAGAGTATTTACTTAATGAATCACAAGTCTGAAATATTGAAAAGTTCAATTCTGTTTCGGAGTGAAGTTCGTCGTAACAAGAGGATAAACGGTCTACGATATGATCATAGAAATGAATATCTGAGTTACGAGTTTTGGTACGCAGTTAAGACAATGTGGAAATTGTTTCGCAGTTCATGCCACCTGGAACATCATAGTGTGATGATGTGTCTGGACGTCATAGCCACACACTATTTGGTATGGTGCATACTATGATGGCTCTTATCGAATTACCACTATCGTTTATGGGTTATGCGTTAAAGACAACCGCATTCACTTTAAATAGGGCACCGCGTATTTCCATTGAGATGACACAGTATAGACTGAGGTTTAGATAAATCTAAATTGTCGTTTCTTGAAAGTTTGGGGCTTCGACACTTATGTGAAAAAGTTTCAGTCTGATAAGCTCGAACTCAAAGCAGATAAATGCATCTTCATAGGATATCCAAAACAGTTGGGTACATCTCCTATCTCAGATCCGAAAGCAAAGTGTTTGTTTCTAGAAACAGATCCTTTCTCGAGGAAAGGTTTCTCTCGAAAGAATTGAGTGGGAGGGTAGTAGAACTTCATGAGGTTATTGAACCATCACTTCAACGAGTGTGTAGCAGGGCGCAGGAAGTTGTTCCTGTGGCGCCTACACCAATTGAAGTGGAAGCTAATGATGGTGATCATCGAGCATCGGATCAAGTTACTACAAGCCTCGTAGGTTGACAAGGTCGCGTACTACTGCAGAGTGGTACGGTAACCCTGTCTTGGAGGTCATGTTGTTGAGCAACAATGAACTTACGAGTTATGAAGAAAGCAATGGTGGGCCCGGATTCCGACAAATGGCTGGAAGCCATGAAATCCGAGAGAGGATCCATGTATGAAAACAAAGTGTAGACTTTGGAAGAACTACTTGATGGTCAGAGGACTATTGAGTAAAGATGGATCTTTAAAAGGAAGACAGACGATGATGGTGATAAGTCACTATTAAGAAAAGCTCGACTTGTCGCAAAGATGTTTCCGACAAGATCAAACTGTTGACTATGATGAGTCTTTCTCACTCGTAGCGATGCTAAAGGTCTGTTAGAATTATGTTAGTTGTTGATGCATTATTTATGAAATATTGCACATAGGATGTCAAAACATTGTTTTCTCAACGGTTTCCTTGAGCAAACATTGTATGTGATACAACCAGAAGGTTTTGTCGATCCTAAAGATACTAGCAAGTATGCAAGCTCCAGTGATCCTTCAATGGACTGGTGCAAGCATCTCGGAGTTGGAATATACACTTTGATGAGATGATCAAAGATTTTGGGTTTGTACAAGGTTTATGAGAAACTTGTATTTCCAAAGAAGTGAGTGGGAGCACTATGGAATTTCTGATAAGTATATGTGGTTGACATATTGTGGATCAGAAGTAATGTAGAATTTCTGTAAAGCATACAAGGTTGTTTGAAAGGAGTTTTCAAAGGAATACCTGGATTGAGCTACTTGAACGTTGAGCATCAAAAATCTATGGAGATAGATCGCAAGCGCTTAATGGAAGTTTCAACAAGATGCATGCCTTCACAAGTTTTTGAAGGAGTTCAAAATAGATCAGCAAAGAAGGAGTTCTTGGTTGCGTTGTAAGGTGTAAATTTGAGTAAGACTCAAAACCCGACCACGGCAGAATAAAGAGAATAGACGAAGGTCGTCTTATGTGCCTTAGCCGTAGACTCTAAAAGTATGTCATGCTGAGTACCGCACCTGATGTGTGCCTTGACTCAAAGTCTGTTGAGAGGTACAGAAAGTGATCCATGATTGAATCACTGATCAGCGGTCAAAATTATCCTTCGTAACTAAATAGACTAAGGAATTTTTTCTCGATTATGGAGGTGGTTAAAGAGTTCGTCGTAAAGGGTTACGTCGATGCAGGCTTTGACACTAATCCGAATAACTATGAGTAGTGAAACGAATTCGTATAGTAGAGTAGATATTTAGAGCATTTCCGAATAGCACGTAGTAGCAGCATCTATAAGATGACATAAAGATTTGTAAAGAACGCACGGATCTGAAAGTTTCAGAACCGTTGACTAAAACCTCTCTCACGAGCAAGACGTGATCAGACCCCAGAACCATATGGGTGTTGGATTCGTTGAAATCACATGGTGATGTGAACTAGATTATTGACTCTAGTGCAAGTGGGAGACTATTGGAAATATGCCCTAGAGGCAATAATAAATTAGTTATTATTATATTTCTTAGTTCATGATAATCGTTTATTATCCATGCTATAATTGTATTGATTGGAAACACAATACTTGTGTGGATACATAGACAAAACACTGTCCCTAGTAAGCCTCTAGTTGACTAGCTCGTTGATCAAAGATGGTCAAGGTTTCCTCGCCATAGGCAAGTGTTGTCACTTGATAACGGGATCACATCATTAGGAGAATCATGTGATGGACTAGACTAAAACTAATAGACGTAGCACCTTGATCGTGTCATTTTGTTGCTACTGTTTTCTGCGTGTCAAGTATTTGTTCCTATGACCATGAGATCATATAACTCACGGACACCGGAGGAATGCTTTGTGTGTATCAAACGTCGCAACGTAACTGGGTGACTATAAAGATGCTCTACAGGTATCTCCGAAGGTGTTCGTTGAGTTAGTATGGATCAAGACTGGGATTTGTCACTCCGTATGACGGAGAAGTATCTCGGGGCCCACTCGGTAATACAACATCACACACAAGCCTTGCAAGCAATGTGACTTAGTGTAAGTTGCGGGATCTTGTATTACTGAACGACTAAAGAGACTTGCCGGTAAATGAGATTGAAATAGGTATACGGATACTGACGATCGAATCTCGGGCAAGTAACATACCGAAGGACAAAGGGAATGACATACGGGATTATCTGAATCCTTGGCACTGAGGTTCAAACGATAAGATCTTCGTAGAATATGTAGGATCCAATATGGGCATCCAGGTCCCGCAATTGGATATTGATTGAGAAGTCTCTCGGGTCATGTCTACATAGTTCTCGAACCCGCAGGGTCTGCACACTTAAGGTTCGACGTTGTTTTATGCGTATTTGAGTTATATGGTTGGTTACCGAATGTTGTTCGGAGTCCCGGATGAGATCACGGACATCACGAGGGTTTTCGGAATGGTCTGGAAACGAAGATTGATATATAGGATGACCTCATTTGATTACTGTAAGGTTTTCAGAGTTACCGGGAATATACCGGGAATGACGAATGGGTTCCGGGAGTTCACCGGGGGGGCAACCCACCCCGGGGAAGCCCATAGGCATTGAGGGTGGCGCACCAGCCCTTAGTGGGCTGGTGGGACAGCCCAAAAGAGCCCTATGTGCATTGGAAGAAAAATCAAAGAGAAAAGAAAAAAAAAAGGAGGTGGGAAAGGGAAGAAGGACTCCACCTTCCAAACCAAGTAGGACTCGGTTTGGGGGGGGGAGACCTTCCCCTTAGGTTTGGCCGACCCCCTTGGGAGTCCTTGGACCCCAAGGCAAGGCTCCCCCCTCCTCCTCCTATATATAGTGGGGTTTTAGGGCTGATTTGAGACAACTTTGCCACGGCAGCCCGACCACATATCTCCACGGTTTTACCTCTAGATCGCGTTTCTGCGGAACTCGGGCGGAGCCCTGCTGAGACGAGATCATCACCAACCTCCGGAGCGCCGTCACGCTGCCGGAGAACTCTTCTACCTCTCTGTCTCTCTTGCTGGATCAAGAAGGCCGAGATCATCGTCGAGCTGTACGTGTGTTGAACGCGGAGGTGTCGTCCGTTCGGCACTAGATCGTGGGACTGATCGCGGGATAGTTCGCGGGGCGGATCGAGGGACGTGAGGACGTTCCACTACATCAACCGCGTTCACTAACGCTTCTGATGTACGGTCTACAAGGGTACGTAGATCACACATCCCCTCTCGTAGATGGACATCACCATGATAGGTCTTCGTGCACGTAGGAAAATTTTTGTTTCCCATGCGACGTTCCCCAACACTCCAAACGTCCTGAAAATTTACGGGGAGCAGTTTTGGAAAATATCAAAAATATCTGTGCCAAGTTCCACCTCAGGGGGTTGGCCAGTGGGCCACAAGCCCGTGCCCCGCCACCACCCCCCCTGGTGGCGGTGGGCAGGCTTGTGGGGCCCACACGCACCTGCCGCCCCCAACTCCAGCTCTATAAGTTGTCTTTCGTCCCAGAAAAAATAAAAAGAGAAGTTTTCGTCTCGTTTTTGATACGGAGGCGCCGCCACCACCTGTTCTTCATCTGGAGGGCTGATCTGGAGTCCGTTTTGGACTCCGGATCAAGGAGATCGTCGCCATCGTCATCATCAACCTTCTTCCCTCTCCAATTCCATGAAGCTCTTCGTCGTTCGTGAGTAATCTATTCATAGGCTTGCTGGGCGGTGATGAGTAGGATGAGATATATCATGTAATCGAGTTAGTTTTGACGGGGATTGATCCCTAATATCCACTATGTTCTGAGATTGATATTGCTACTACTTTGCCATGCTTAATGCTTGTCACTAGGGCCCGAGTGCCATGATTTCAGATCTGAAATTGTTATGTTGTCACCAATATATGTGTGTTTTAGATCCGATCTTGCAAGTTGTAGTAACTACTATGTGTTAAGATTCGGCAACCCCGGAGTAACAATAACCGGAACCACTCCCGGTGATGACCATAGTTTGAGGAGTTCATGTGTTCACCAAGTGCTAATGCGTTGGTCCGGTTCTTTATTAAAAGGAGAATCTTAATATCCCGTAGTTTCCTTTTGGACCCCGCTGCCACGGGATGGATGGACAATAGATGTCATGCAAGTTCTTTTCCCTAAGCACGTATGACGACACACGGAATGCATGCCTACATCACATTGACGAACGGGAGCTAGCCACATATCTCTCCGTGTTATAGTTGTTGCATGATGAATATCATCCAAACAAATCACCGACCCATTGCCTACGAGTTTGTCCTACTGTTGCTAATGATGTTACTTGTCTTGCTCTGCTTCTGCTACTACTGTTGTTACTTGTCTTGCTCTGCTACTGCTACTACTGTTGCTACTGCTGTTACTTGTCTTGCTCTGTTGCTACCTGCTACACTGTTGATTCACCAGACTGTTGACGGGAATTGACAACTTCCGTCGATGCAACAACGAAGGCGCCATTGATACAATCGTTAGGAATAGTCTGCCGTCAATAGATCGTTTCTGACATCGATGTTATCATACTACTTTGTTGTTACTATTGTGCTTGCAGATACTAATCTTTCAGGTGTGGTTGAATCTGAAAAATTCAGCTGCTAATACTCGAGAGTATTCTCTCACCTCCTTTAGGCGATCTACAAATTTGGGTCGAATACTCTACCCTCGAAAACTACTGCGAACCCAAGCGATGGTGGGCCATCAACAACATTCTTCTAGTCTCATTACTGGGGAGTGCTTTCAGCATTCTTCTAGTGTCGTTGCAGAAGAAGGTTTGTTGTCATAAGCATTCGTCTAGCTAACGCCAGAGATTGCGCGATCAGCATTTTTCTGGCGCCGTTGCCGGGGAGGTATTGCTATATTCTTTGAGTCACTTGGGATTTATATCTACTGATCACTATGAAGAATCTGAAGGATCCGAAGACCAAAGTCTTGCCCTGAACCACGAGGGGTGGTAAGGAATTGACATCTAGCTCTGCACTTGATTCACGTTCGGTTATGAGTAAGTTTGCGACATCACCTCCTGCTAGAAATCTTGATATGTCGTCTGTGCTTGATGATGCTTGTGATACTACTGCTAGAGATGCTATGCGTGATACTATGCCTGATGATACTATGCTTGATACTGCTAGAGATGCTATGCATGATACTGCTATGCCTGATGATGCTAGAGATGCTATTTTGCCTGATGATGCTATGCATGATACTTCTAGAGATACTCCTTTGCCTGATGTTCCACTAGGAGTGTTCCTTGATGCTCATATTGCTAGAGTTACTGCCAATGCTCGTGATGCTTCTGATACTGCCGATGCTATTGAGATAGAACCTGCTTTTGCTCCTGCTAGATCTAGCTCTCCTAGATATGAATTGCATGTTATACCTGAGGGTTACGTTATGGAGGGAGAGATAGCTGAGGATTTTCTTGCATGTAAGGATGCCTATGACGCTGAGAAATTACTTCTCAAGTGGAAGGAAAAATCTCGGGAAGTTAGGATGAGAAATGACCCGAAGTTTGCCACTTTGCCTATCTTTGTCACCGATAAGGATTATGAATTCTCGGTCGACCCTGAGATAATCTTTCTAGTCGATTCTGATCCTTTTCATGGTTATGAGTCTGAGACGGTCATAGCCCATCTTGCCAAACTATCTGATATAGCCAACTCTTCACTAATGAGGAGAAGATCCACCACTACTATATCCTTAAGCTGTTTCCTTTCTCTCTAAAGGATGATGCAAAAGCCTGGTTTACCTCTCTTGCTCCTGGATGTGTGCGTAGTCCCTAGGAGATGGTCTATTACGTCTATGAGAAATATTTCCCTGCCCATAAGAAGCAAGCTGCCTTGCAGGAAATATACAACTTTGCTCAAATCCAAAAAGAGAGTCTTCCACAAGCTTGGGGGAGGCTCGTCCAGCTACAGAATTCTTTGCCTGGTCACCCTCTTAAGAAAAATGAGATGCTTGATATCCTCTATAACGGACTTACCGATGGCTCTAGAGACCACCTAGATATTTGTGTCGGTTGTGTTTTTAGGGAACGAACTGTAGAACAAGCTGAGACTCTACTGAATAACCTCTTGATCAACGATAATACTTGGACTATTCCCGAACCACCTCCTAAGCCAACTCCTAAGAAAAGAGGTATTCTATTCCTCAGTCCCAAAGATATGCAAGAAGCCAAGAAATCTATGCAAGAGAAAGGCATTAGAGCTGAAGATGTCAAAAATCTACCACCTATCGAAGAGATCCATGGTCTCGATAACCCGATACATGTAGTGGAAGTGAATTCTCTGTGTAGGTCTAATGAGAGTGATATTCCTTTTGATAAACCTGTTAGCCTATGCTTTGATGAATTTGACAACTTTGTTGTGAAACAACAGAGTTTCAATGATTACGTTAGCAAACATTTGGAACAAAGTACTCGTATGCTTAGCCATTTAAGTGCTTGTGTAGACAGAAATGTCAATGCTCTGAAGCTTCTGAGTAAACATGCCTCTATGATTACTACTCAGGTAGAACAAGTACTTAAAGCTCAGAATAAATTGCTCAATGAACTAAATGACAACTCTGTTAGAGTCATTACTAGAGGAGGCAAAATGACTCAGGAACCTTTGTATCCTGAAGGTCATCCTAAGAGAATTGATCAAGATTCTCAAGGAATCAATGCTGATACACCTAGTCATCCTAAGGAGAAGAAGAAGGATGATATAAACCTGCACGCCAGTTCACCAAATACTGTCACACCTGAAGAACCTAATGATATTTCTGCGTCTGATGCAGAAACACAGTCTGGTGATGAACATGAACCTGGTGACAATATGGACAGTGAGATTCATAATAATGCTCAACCTAGCAATGATGAGGATGTGGAGATTGAACCTACGGTTAATCCTGATAACCCACAACCTAAAAAGTACAATAAGAATGACTTCACTGCTAGGAAGCATGGTAAAGAAAGAGAGCCATGGGTTTAGAGACCTATGCCCTTTCCTCCTAAGCCATCCAAGAAAAAGGATGATGAGGATTTTGAGCGCTTCGTTGAGATGATAAGACCCATCTTTCTGCAGATGCGGTTAACTGATATGCTCAAGATGTCTTCGTATGCCAAGTACATAAAAGATATCGTGACTAATAAACGGAAGATACCAGATCTTGAGATCTCCACCATGCTTGCCAATTACACTTTTAAAGGTGGAACTCCTAAGAAACTTGGTGATCCCGGAGTGCCCACTATACCTTGCTCCATTAAAGGAAACTACGTAAGAACTGCCTTACGTGACCTTGGAGCCGGTGTTAGTGTTATGCCACTTTCTCTTTATCGTAGACTTGAGTTGGATAAGTTGACTCCCACTAAAATTTCTCTGCAAATGGCCGACAAATCAACTGCTTTCCCTATCGGCATTTGCGAGGATGTGTCTGTTGTGGTTCCTAACATCACTATCTTAACAGACTTTGTTATCTTGGATATTCCCGAGGACGATGCCATGGCTATCATCCTCGGAAGACCCTTTTTAAACACTGCAGGGGCTGTTATAGATTGCAACAAAGGCAATGTCACTTTCCATGTCAACGGTAATGAGCACACAGTGCACTTCCAAAGAAACGATATCCAGTACATTGCATCAATGTTATCGAAAAGACTTCATCGATTCTTATTGGGAGCTTTGAATGTCCTTTTCCTCGTGTCAAGATGAAGTATGATTTGCTTGTTGGGGAGATACATATCTCCATTGAGGTGACTTAGTGGCTATTCGAAAATTCTCCGTTCTCTCTTGCGATTCGAGAAGGTTTTGTCATAACGACTTGATCAATCTCATTGACGTATTTCTTTCGATGACCATGAAACGGATGAATCAAAGAGTCACATACCTCTGTTTTGAGTCTTCATTTTATTTTGCTTAGAAGAAAAATGATAGAATTAGTTTAGCTTTTCCTGTTTTCCGTTTTAGCATCCCGAAGAAAAATACCTCAAAAATAAAAGTTCTCTCATGGTCTTGAAAATTTAGTATGATTTTTTCTAGAATTTTTGAAAATTTCTGGGCCTCAGAGCTGGCCTGGGGGCCAAACCAGTGGGCCACAAGCGCTCCCACCGCCACCTACCCCCCTCGTGGCGGGGTGCAAGCTTGTGGGGCCCACAGGCACCCCCTCCACTCATTCCAGCTCCCAGCCTCTTCTTCCACCTCCAGAAAAAATTGTTTCGCAACTCAAACCCGTGATCTTGCTCATTTGGCTGTGATTTTCGATCTCCTTGCTCAAAGCACCATTCTCCGAACTGTTTTCGGGAAATTACTCCTTGGCAAGTGACTCCTCCATTGGTCCAATTAGTTTTTGCTCTAGTGCTTTATCCTTCGCGAATTCTTGCTACCTTGGTGACCCTGTTCTTGAGCTTAAAAGGTTGATTTTAGTTGGTCCCAAGTAGTTTCAGCGCGTGATACGGTCTCTAGGCACTAGTAGGAGTAGTTGCTACAAGGTGTGGTGGGTCTTTATTCACTTTTCTCTTGAACTTCAAAAATTTCAGCATAAGGAAATTATGTTCAGGAGGAAGTTTCATGGTGGTTCCTGAAGTAAGAAGGGTCCTCGTCTCTCTTTTCGGGAGCCCGAACCTTTTCAACTAAGGGACGCGCCGGTGCAACCATGTGAATGGCCTTCCGATGAGTTCATGATCGAAGCAGGCTTCAAGGATGAGTTTGATGCACTTGTCTGCAGTGCCGGGTTAGCAGAATTCCTATCAGATAAATGTGAACATTATGCTATGCTCACTACCTCTTTCGTGCATAGATTCAAATTTTTAGTTGGTCGTGAATCATCCATACTGTTTGATCTGTACGATAAATCCTATACCATGGATCTGGAGGATTTCAATAGGATATGCAAGATACCCGATGGGGGTAGTGTTAATGATCCTCCTAAGTCTTCAGTCAGAGACTTTGTCTCCAGTATAACTGTGGGAGAAACCAGAGATATCACACAAGCCACCATAGGAAGCATCCATTTCCCTGCCTTGCACTACCTTGCCCTCTTCATAGGTAGGTGCATTAACGGCAAGGGTGCACATTGTCACCTATGCGCTTTCGACCTGAGTATCCTTAAGAGCGCAGTAACAGGTGACAGGAGCTTCAATATGGGAGCTATTATAGAAAGGAGGCTGAATAAAAATGCCAGTGAGGGGGATTTCTTTGGTGGAGTTTATGCTACACGCTAGCAAAGTTTCTTGGGGTACCCATCCGTCCAGAAGACCCTCCTCTCCGTACAGCCTACCTTGATCGTGTCGCTCTAACACGCTACCAGTTCCTTGAGAGAGATCATGGATCCCTCCTATACCGCTTGATATTTAACCGGCAGCGTGTTTTCCATATTACCCTTCCTGCTCCTGCTTTCTTTGACTTTCACGTAAAACGAAGATACTACATAACCATAGGAGAGGCAGAGGAGTATGAGAGGGAGGCGATGGCTGCTCGACTTCGCGAGGCAGCTATTCAGGCAGTGGTTGCAGCACTGCCGTATAACACCCATTATGACTTTGGGTTTCGCCAGGATCACCCATGGGAGTAGACCAAGCTAGGCCAAAAGCCTAAGCTTGGGGGAGTACGTGTTCTCACTGACTTTACATTCATGCTTATGCTTTCACTTTGTTAGCCGGTGTTTTACACTTTGCCACTGCATTATCCATGCTAGTTTCTTTTTGTTTTCTTGTTTTCTTGTTTTGTGTCCTTTTGAGAAAACCCAAAAAGATTTTCTTTCTTCTTTTGTTTGTTGGGAGCTTTCCCGTGTAAATAGTTTTCTTTTTCTTTTGTGTCAAGGTAGAAGATATTGGTTACAATGCTTAGCGGTTCTTATATGCTTACATGTTCAGCTTTTAAAGAGCCATATTATTTTGTCTTCTTATTTGTGTTTGCCTGCAGATTCAGCTTAGTCCAATGCACTCATTATCGTTTTCATCGTTCGATCGTGCAAATGAAAGGCAACAATGATGGTATATGATGAAGTGACTGAGACTGAAAAGCTGGTATGAACTCTATCTATTTTGTTTTTGTAAATATGACTAGCTTGTCGACCCAGATTTAGCTTTGTTGTGAGAGAACCATGTTTGCAATGACAACTTAGAGATCATAGTTTCTGATGCCATGCTTATTTAGCTGAGAGCTTATAATGGTTTGTCTTGGATGCCAACATAGATTTTGAGATGACTATGATGTAGTATGATAGGATGGTATTCTCCTTTGAATGTTTCAAGTGGTTTGACTTGGCGCATGCTCATGCATGTAGTTGAAACAAAATCAATATAGCCTCTATGATGTTCGTGTTCATGGTGATTTATATCCTGTTCATGCTTGCATTCAATGTTAGTCAAACTCATTGCATCTTGATGACTGTTGTCGCTCTCTAGTTGGTCGCTTCCCAGTCTTTTGCTAGCCTTCACTTGTACTAAGCGGGAATACTGCTTGTGCATCCACTCCCATAAACCCAAAAGTTTTTCCATGAGAGTCCATCATACCTACCTATTTGCGGTATCTACCTGCTGTTCCAAGTAAATTTGCATGTGCCATTCTCTAAACCTTCAAGAAATAATCTGTTTTGCATGCCCGAACCGCTCATGTGGTGACCGAGAGCTATTGGTATCTTCCATGCTAGGAGTGTTATCCTCGACATGTGTTTATTCACAGTCATTCACGAGAAAGGGGCCGGTATTTGGGATGCCTAGTTCCATGCTTAAATCGAAAACATAACTGTAAAACAAGACTCCCCCAGATTGATGTTAGTATGGACGATACCCGAGGATTCGGCTAGCCGTGGAGTGTGATTGATTGGTGGTGGGCGAGTTAAAACTTTACTTTTTTGTTTGGGAACCGCCTATAGCATGAGTAGCATGGAAGATATTGAGAACTCTTGGTCATTGCGTTGACAATGAAAGCATGCCACCCAAAATTATTATCTCTGTTTTCAAAGCTTGAGCTCTGGCACCTCTGCAAATCAATGCTTCCCTCTGCGAAGGGCCTGTCTATTTATTTTCCTGTCGAGTCATCCTCCTCTTATATAAGCACCAATTAGAGAGCAACTCTGTCATTTTTATGCTTTGCTTTTGATTGATATTGAGTATGACTATGACTGGATCTTCGTTGCCATGAATTACAATGTTTAGTCAGCCCTTGATCTTTGAAAGTGCTCTCATTTATGTTTTGCGGTCTCAGAAAGAGCTAGCGAGATAGCACCTATTCATATTGCTTCATGCTTGTTTTCATTGAAGTGTTGGTATTTGAAACTCATTATTATTTGCTCGTTAGCTGATTATGCCATTGATATTAGTTTACTGTGAGACCTTTGTGTCATTTGCTTATGTGGTTAACTTGTGATCTTGCTGAAATTCTGGTTGTGAGTTAGACATAGTTGCAACAACAAGATCAAACAGAGTTTGTCAAAGTTTTTCTTTCTCTCTCAGTTTGTCAACTGAGTTGCTTGAGGACAAGCAAGGTTTTAAGCTTGGGGGAGTTGATACGTCTCCAACGTATCTACTTTTCCAAACTCTTTTGCCCTTGTTTTGGACTATAATTTGCATGATTTGAATGGAACTAACCTGGACTGACGCTGTTTTCAGCAGAATTGCCTTGGTGTTATTTTTGTGCATAAATCAAAGTTCTCCAAACGTTCTCAAAATTTACGGGGAGCAGTTTTGAAAATATCAAAAATATCTGCGCCAAGTTCCACCTCAGGGGGTGGGCCAGTGGGCCACAAGCCCCTGCCCTGCCACCACACCCCCTGGTGGCGGTGGGCAGGCTTGTGGGGCCCACAGGCACCTGCCGCCCCCAACTCCAGCTCTATAAGTTGTCTTTCGTCCCAGAAAAAATAAAAAGAGAAGTTTTCGTCGCGTTTTCGATATGGAGGCGCCGCCACCACCTATTCTTCATCTGGAGGGCTGATCTGGAGTCCGTTTTGGACTCCGGATCAAGGAGATCGTCGCCATCGTCATCATCAACCTTCTTCCCTCTCCAATTCCATGAAGCTCTTCGTCGTTCGTGAGTAATCTATTCATAGGCTCGCAGGGCGGTGATGAGTAGGATGAGATCTATCTTGTAATCGAGTTAGTTTTGACGGGGATTGATCCCTAGTATCCACTATGTTCTGAGATTGATGTTGCTACTACTTTGCCATGCTTAATGCTTGTCACTAGGGCCCGAGTGCCATGATTTTAGATCTGAAATTATTATGTTGTCACCAATATATGTGTGTTTTATATCCGATCTTGCAAGTTGTAGTTACCTACTATGTGTTATGATCCGGCAACCCCGGAGTGACAGTAACCGGAACCACTCCCGGTGATGACCATAGTTTGAGGAGTTCATCTGTTCACCAAGTGCTAATGCGTTGGTCCGGTTCTTTATTAAAAGGAGAACCTTAATATCCTGTAGTTTCCTTTTGGACCCCGCTGCCACGGGAGGGATGGACAATAGATGTCATGCAAGTTCTTTTCCCTAAGCACGTATGACGACACACGGAATGCATGCCTACATCACATTGACGAACGGGAGCTAGCCACATATCTCTCCGTGTTATAGCTGTTGCATGATGAATATCATCCAAACAAATCACCGACCCATTGCCTACGAGTTTGTCATATTGTTGCTACTATTGTTACTTGTCTTGCTATGCTTCTGCTACTACTGTTGCTACTGTTGTTACTTGTCTTGCTCTGCTGCTGCTACTACTGTTGCTACTGCTGTTACTTGTCTTGCTCTGTTGCTACCTGCTACACTGTTGATTCGCCAGACTGTTGACGGAATTGACAACTTCCGTCGACGCGGCAACGAAGGCGCCATTGATACAATCATTAGGAATAGTCTGTCGTCAACAGGTCGTTTCTGACACCGTTGTTATCATACTACTTTGTTGTTACTACTGTGCTTGCAGATACTAATCTTTCAGGTGTGGTTTAATCTGACAAATTCAGCTGCTAATACTCGAGAGTATTCTCTCACCTCCTTTAGGCGATCTACAAATTTGGGTCGAATACTCTACCCTCGAAAACTGCTGTGAACCCACGCGCTGGTGGGCCATCAACAACATTCTTCTAGTCTCATTACTAGGGAGTGCTTTCAGCATTCTTCTGGTGCCGTTGCAGGAGAAGGTTTGTTGTCATAAGCATTCGTCTAGCTAACGCGAGAGATTGCACGATCAATGACTCCCCTCCGATGAGAGGAGTGTTGGTGATGACGATGGCGACGATTTCCGCCTCCGGGAGGGAAGTTTCCCCGGCAGGATCGTCTTGCCGGAGCTCTAGATTGGTTATGCTCAAGTTCCGCCTCGTGGCAGCGGCGCCTCCACGAAAAAGCTCCATGATGATTTTTTTCCAGGACGAAACCCTTGATATAGCAGAAGAGGGGGCTCAGTGGGCCACCAGGGAGGCCACAATCCCTGATGCCACGGCCAGGGGGGCCGCGGCCTGGGGCTTGTGGGCCCCTGGCAGGCCTCCTCTGGTACCTCTTTTTCCCAATAATTCTTATATATTCCCAAAATAATCACCGTAGATTTTTGGGGCGTTTGGAGTTGCGCAGAATAGTGGACTCAGACTTGCTCCGTTTTCGGTCCAGAATTCCAGCTGTCGGTAATCTCCCTCTTCACATAAACCTTGCAAAGCAAGAGAGAAAAGGCATGAATATGGTACCACAAAGTGTTATAACATCCCAAAAAGCAATAAATATCAACATGAAAGCATGATGCAAAATGGACGTATCAAATCCCCCAAGCTTAGACCTCTCTTGTCCTCAAGCGAAAGCTGAGATCAATAAACATGACCACATGTTTAGAGATAGAGGTGTCGATAAAACACAATACATACATGAGGGCATCATGATCACACATAGAACAGCAATAAGTCATAGAGATTCTCATGGGAAAGTAATAATTCTTTCACAAAGCAAAGCATGAAGCACAAACCTTACCGAGAAGTAGCCAACAATAGTCCAAAGTCATTGAAGCAATTGCAATTTATCATAACATCGGAAAGAGTCAAATGAGAGTGTGTAAAGAAAATCCACATACTCAACCGTCTCTTTTGTTTCCCACAATTGTTACAACTCACGTAGTACTCATGGTGTCAAAGTTTCAGTTGGACACCGAGAAAGAGAGGGGCTTATAATTTTGCCTCCCAACCATTTACCTCAAGGGTAAAGTCAACAATAATAAAACAAGAGTACTCACCTCCAAATTGATATAAGAATATAGATCTTTCCCAAGCATATGACGATAGCCAAGATAGGGGCGACATAAGGAATTGGTGAAGATCACCATGACTCTTACAAGGGAAAAAATTAACGATACAAGATAGGCCCTTCGTAGAGGGAAGCAGAGGTTGTCATGCGCTTTTGAGGTTTGGATGTGCAACCTCTTAGTGTAAAGGAACGTCACTTTATATTGCCTCCTGAGATAAAAAAACTTTATTATGCTGTCTATCGCTTTTATGTCTTCCTCATCACAGGTTCGTACAAAGCTTATTTTCCACACACTAATAGATCATACATATTAGAGAGCAATTTTTTATTGCTTGCACCGATGACAACTTACTTGAGGGATCTTATTCAATCCATAGGTAGGTATGGTGGACACTCATGGAAAAACTGGGTTGAAGGTTTCTGGATGCACAAGTAGTATCTCTACTTAGTGCGGGAGTTTTGGCTAATATGAGGTGGAAGCAATCGTCACATGCTAAGGGATCTCTAATCATATAACATTGTTTGGAACCAAGCAATCACAATTCATTATGTTGTCTTCCTTGTCCAACGTCTACTTCTAAACATGTAATAGTTGGATGGGTGCTCACAAATATGGTAAATGCCTGAGATGGTATATTTATATGTGAACCTCTCTTTCCTTATTACTTCTTATTAATTGCAACAATGACTGGGGTCTACGTTGGTATGTTCTCAATAAGTTTCAGTCATCATACTTGTCATATGTGAAGCTATCACTTTCCATAAGATCACCTCATGATCTTTCATGCTATTGTTTTTTTCATACTTTTGATCATGGCACAGAGCAAAACCCTTGACTAAGATACTCTTTATTATATAGCTCGAAATCTTGATTACAACGGAAGAGACACAAAGTAAAAAGACTCAAAGTAAACACTAAAGACTTAAACAGCTAAAAGAAGAAATAAAACTAAAAAGGAAAGAACTGAAGCAAAGGTAAAAACAAAAGATATAAAGGTGATACGATACCAGGGCAACTCCCCCAAGCTTGGCAGAAGCCAAGGGGATTGCACATACCAGTGCTTAGTTGTCTTCCTTTGGTGGTGATGGCGGTGGAGTTGCTCCAACATGAGTGTGATCATCAGTCTTCCAAGGCATAGGTGTTCCATCGTGGAACGATGAACGGGTCTCCGGAATCCTCAAATCTGCAGCCAACTGTACTGATTTGAATCTATACTCATACTCATAATTTTGGTTCTGCAGGTCATAGATCTGGCCCTGGAATTAATCAACCCTGTCATAGAGGTTGGAGAGATGCTTCCCCAAGTCAACAGCATCCAACTTGTGGTTGTTGGTGAACTTCGTGATCATCATATGGTTAGCGTTGAGTCCATGCTCCACCATCCCTTGACACTTGAATACTTGCTGCTCCATTGCTTCGAGCCTCGTCTCCACGCTTCCGGTCTTCTTAGGCCCCTCCACATCACGGATATGCAACATCCCTCACTCATCTTGATAGATTGAGGGTGATGCAACACTTCTGCGAGGTAGGGATTGATGACCTTCTCGAAGATCTTATCCTTAGGAGCTGTTGGGGAAGCCATGGTGATCTAGATCTGCAACAGAAACAGGCTCGAAAAGAAAACAGAGGAAAATGGTGCGATACGGAGATCAAAACCCTCGGGAGTATATATAATGATTTTTTTCTAGACCAGAAGGAATACTCCGCACGAAAACGGAGTCCGGGAGACACACGAGGGGCCCACAAGCCCTGACCCCGCGGCCAGGGGGTGGCCGCGGCGTCCAAGCTTGTGGCCGCCTCGTGCCTGCTCCGGACTGCTTTTTATTTTTGTATTTTTCCATAAATCACAAAACTAAGGAAATTTCCTATTGGAATAGTTTCGGAGTCCAATTACTTCCGAAACACATACTCCTTCATTTTCAGAGTCTGAAACAGGCTGATAAACATCCCTAATGTACTCCTGTGGAGTTATGACATGGATGAAAAGGACGTGGATGTCGCCTAGAGGGGGGTGAATAGGCGCTTTAAAATAGTTAAGGTTTAGGCTTGAACAAATGCGGAATAAAACTAACGTTTAATATGTCAAGCACAAAACCTACAAACAACTAGGCTCACCTATGTGCACCAACAACTTATGCTAAGCAAGATAAACAACTAAGTGATAGCAAGATATATTACAATAAACAATATGTCTATCACAAAGTAAAGTGCATAAGTAAAGGGTTCGGGTAAGAGATAACCGAGGCACGGGGAGACGATGATGTATCCCGAAGTTCACACCCTTGCGGATGCTAATCTCCGTTAGAGAGGTGTGGAGGCACAATGCTCCCCAAGATGCCACTAAGGCCACCGTAATCTCCTCACGCCCTCGCACAATGCAAGATGCCGTGATTCCACTAAGGGACCCTTGAGGGCGGTCACCGAACCCGTACAAATGGCAACCCTTGGGGGCGGTCACCGAACCCGTACACGTGGCAACCCTTGGGGGCGGTTACCGGTACCCGTACAAATTGCTCGGGGCAATCTCCACAACCTAATTGGAGACCCCGACGCTTCCCGGAGCTTCACACCACAATGATTGAGCTCCGAGACACCACCAAGCTTCTAGGACGCCAAAGCATCCACGAAGAACAATATCAAGGGTACTAAGTACCAAAGGTAGTAAGCTTCTCAACTTCTCACTTCCACGTATCACCGTGGAGAACTCAAACCGATGCAACTAATGCAATGGCAAGAAAACACGAAGTGGTCAAGTCCCTCACACTCAAGTCCCTCCACAGCAACAAAAGCTATGGAGAAATATGAGAGGAAGAACAAGGAGCTCACAAAGAACTCCAAGATCAAGATCCAAGGGGTTCCCCTCACATAGAGGAGAAAGTGATTGGTGGAGATGTGGATCTAGATCTCCTCTCTCTTTTCCCTCAAGAACAAGCAAGAATCATTGGAGGGATTGAGAGTAATCAAGCTCTAAGAATGTCAACAATGGAGGTAGAACAAGAGCTCAACGGATAGATAAGACCAAGGGGGAAGAAGACCCCCTTTATATAGTGGGGGAAGGAATCAGACCATTACCCCCACTTTCTGCCCGAGCTCCAGCGGTACTACCGCTGGCACTCCAGCGGTACTACCGCCAGCTAGCGGTACTACCGCTGGCTGCAGCGGTACTACCGCTGGCACTCCAGCGGTACTACCGCTCACCCCAGCGGTACTACCGCTGGGCCCCTGGTAGTGCAACGGCACTACCACCGCCAAGAAAGTCTTCGCAAAAAGGTCCGTCCACGAACAACCGCTAGGCAGGCGGTACTAAGCTCCTGGAGCAGTACTACCGCTGACCAGGGGCGGTACTTCCGCCAGCC
This sequence comes from Hordeum vulgare subsp. vulgare, assembly GCF_904849725.1. Classification (NCBI taxonomy): domain Eukaryota; kingdom Viridiplantae; phylum Streptophyta; class Magnoliopsida; order Poales; family Poaceae; genus Hordeum; species Hordeum vulgare. The sequence continues at coordinate 660,078,027 of NC_058519.1, read as the reverse complement.
AGCAGTACTACCGCTAGGGCCAGCGGTACTACCGCCAACTCCAGCGGTACTACCGCTCGCCACTGAAACAGCCATAACTTTCGCATACGAGCTCCGAATCGAGCAAACCCAAGCTTGTTAAAAGAATCATTGAAGTTGCTAAAAAACATATACTTCCCCGTCATGGTTTAGAAGGCGTGCATGAATGATCTTTGGAACCAAGGTGAATGTTGGTTGGTTCTAAATTTTTTTGCAAGTGCTTATACAATAACCATACGACGCCTAACTATTTTAGAAAATAACGCACATTAACTCACATAACCACTAAACGAGGAGTGCATGCAGTTCAGTAGTATTCCTAATTAACCAAACATTAAACAGGAAATCTTAGGACCATGCGGTTATGAATATGCCAATGATATAAAGATGTGAGTCCTCTAAGAATGAAGAACCGGCAAAAACTCCAACATCGAAAACATCATAGTAGTTGCATATGGACTCCGTTTTCGATGAACTCGAGCTTGTCATGAAGATGACCATAAGCTCTAAAACTCACAAAGAGAAACACCAAATAAGAACCAAGAAGTATGATGCAAGGATGCAAATGGTTTGAGCTCTCAACGAATGATACGATCAAGCTACTCACTTGAGAGCCCCCTTGATAGTACAGCAATCTATCCTAAACAGAAAACCTATCAAGGGCAAACCTATACCTTGCACCTCGTCCTCTTGAGCTAGATGATGATGATCTTGGCTTCCTCAAGATGGACCACCTTTCTTGATTGTGTTGGCTTGATGAAGACTAGTTGATTGCTCCCCCATACTCACTATGGGTGAGCCACTCTTCAGCATATCTTCACAAGTCCATTGCCACCACAATGGACGGCAAGCTTCAAGCATGATATCTTCGTGCTGATCCACTTGAACTTGCACATCGCAATCTTGACGACGATCACAACTTGACGTCATACTTCATGGGTTGTATGAGATCTTCCCTTTGACGCAAGCCCATGGAAACACACCTAACCCCCACATAGAACTCTCACGAAGACCATGGGTTAGTACACAAACACATAATGGACAATGCTTACCATACCATGGGATCACTTGATCCCTCTCGGTACATCTTGTATGCTTTGTGTGTTGATCATCTTGATTTACTCTTTGTCTGAGATCTTGATCAACCATGTGTCTCTATGACCATTCTTTGGATAATACCTTGAATACCATCTTGGTCATCATATAAACTCCTTGAACCCAACAGATGGACTTCAAGAAGTGCCTATGGACAAATCCTATAAATGTAACTTAAGGCAACCATTAGTCCATAGGAATTGTCATCAATTACCAAAACCACATATGGAGATATATGCTCTAACAATGGATGATATTGGTCTCAACATTTATGGGAGTACCAGAGATATAGTGCTTGATCCTTTGCCCGTTTACCACTCTAGGAAAATATCCTTCCGTGTTATTGATTTTGATGGCACCCGAACGATATACTTCCTCGACAACATAGGGACCTTCCCATTTAGAGAGAAGTTTGTCTACGAAGAATCTTAAGCGAGAGTTGTAGAGAAGGACATAATATCCTACATTGAACTCACGTTTTTGTATTCATTTGTCGTGCCATCTTTTGACCTTTTCCTTAAACAACTTGGCATTTTCATATGCATGAGACCTCCATTCATCTAATGAGCTGATACCAAACAACCGCTTCTCACCGGCAAGTTTGAAATCAAAGTTGAGCTCTTTGATTGCCCAATAAGCTTTGTGTTCTAACTCAAGAGGTAAATGGCAAGCCTTACCGTAAACCATTTTATATGGTGACATGCCCATGGGATTCTTATAAGCAGTCATATAAGCCCATAGTGCATCGTCAAGCTTGCTGGACCAATTCCTTCGAGATTTGTTGACAGTCTTTTGCAAGATCAATTTGATCTCCCTATTACTCAACTCTACTTGACCACTAGACTGAGGATGATAAGGAGACGCAACTCTATGGTTGACATCATACTTAGCGAGCATCTTGAGGAAAACACCATGAATGAAATGTGAACCGCCGTCAGTCATCAGATATCTAGGAACTCTGAATCTTGGGAAGATGACTTCCTTGAGCATCTTAATAGAGGTGTGGTGGTCAGCATTTTTAGTGGGCATAGCTTCTACCCACTTAGTGACATAATCCACAGCAACTAAGATATGGGTGTACCCATTGGAACTCGGGAAAGGTCCCATATAATCAAAGCCCCAGACATCAAATGGTTCAATGACAAGTGAGTAGTTCATAGGCATTTCTTGACGCTTACTGATATTCCCTATTATTTGACATTCATCACAAGACAACACAAACTTACGGGCATCCTTGAAGAGAGTGGGCCAGTAGAAACCTGACTGCAATACCTTATGAGCAGTTCTATCTCCAGCATGGTGTCCTCCGTAAGCTTCGGAATGACACTTCTGTAGGATCTGTCCTTGTTCATGTTCAGGTACACAGCATCTAATAACACCATCTACTCCTTCCTTCTCCATAGTGAAGCATACCACGGTGCACTATGTGAAGCACGGATGACACTCAGTTGTTCATCAGGGAAACTGTCATCAATAGGTAGTGGGTCATCAAGGACATTCTCTAGCATGTACAAGTTATCTGCTACAGGGTTATCAGCACCCTTGCGGTCAACAACGTGCAAATCAAATTCCTGTAGCAGTAGAACCCATCTGATCAGCCTAGGCTTAGCATCCTTCTTCTCCATAAGGTACTTGATAGCAGCATGATGAGAGTGAATAGTGACTTTGGAGTCAACTATATAAGATCTGAACTTTTCACACGCAAGCACGACTGCTAAAAATTCCTTCTCCGTAGTGGCATAGTTTCTCTGGGCACTGTCTAGAGTTTTACTAGCGTAATGAATGACATTCAACTTCTTGTCAACCCTTTGTCCTAGAACAGCACCAACAGCATAATCACTAGCGCCGCACATGATTTCAAAGGGTAGGTTCCAATTAGGCGGTTGAACAATAGGTGCGGTTATCAAGGCTCTCTTAAGTATTTCGAAGGCTTCCTCACAATCCTCATCAAAAACAAAAGGAACATCCTTCTGCAAGAGGTTAGTTAAAGGCCTAGAAATCTTAGAGAAGTCTTTAATGAACCTTCTATAGAAACCAGCATGACCTAAGAAACTTCATATCCCTGTGATATCTGTGGGGCAAGGCATTTTCTCAATCGCATCAACCTTTGCCTTATCAACTTCAATATCTCTCTGAGAAATTTTATGTCCTAAGACGATGCCCTCATTAACCATGAAGTGGCACTTGTCCCAGTTCAAGATGAGGTTGGTATCTTCGCATCTCTGTAAGACTCGATCAAGGTTGCTGAGGCAATATTCAAAGGAAGAACCATAGACGGAGAAATCATCCATGAAAACCTCAACAATCTTTTCACAAAAGTCAGAGAATATAGCCATCATACATCTTTGAAAAGTGGCAGGTGCATTGCATAAGCCAAAAGGCATGCGTCTATAGGCAAAAGTACCGAAGGGGCAGGTGAAAGTGGTTTTCTCCTGATCAGGTTGTGCAACAGGTATTTGGGAGAAACCTGAATAACTGTCTAGAAAGCAGAAGTGTGTGTGTGTTTTGATAGCCTTTCTAGCATTTGGTCGATAAATGGCAAACGATAATGGTCTTTCCTAGTTGCCTTGTTAAGTTTTTGGAAGTCTATCACCATCCTATAGCCAGCAATGATCCTTTGTGGGATCAGCTCATTCTTGTCATTAGGAACAACGGTGATACCTCCTTTCTTAGGTACGCAATGTACCGGGCTTACCCAATCACTATGAGCAACAGGATAAATGATTCCTGCCTCGAGAAGCTTTAATATTTCCTTTTTCACGACCTCTTTCATCTTCGGATTCAATCTCCGTTGATGATCAGCAACTGGCTTAGAATCAGTATAAGTTTTAATCTTGTGTTGACATAGAGTGGGACTAATGCCCTTAAGATCATCGAGAGTATATCCTATGGCAGCACGGTGCTTCCTCAAAGTTTTTAGTAACTTCTTCTCTTCATGCTCTGAGAGGCTAGCACTTATAATAACAGGATATATCTTCTTTTCATCAAGATATGCATACTTAAGAGTATCTGGCAACTGTTTAAGCTCAAAAACAGGATCACCCTTTGGTGGGGGAGGATCCGCAAGCAGTTCAACTGGCAGATTATTCTTAAGGAGAGGATATTGTTCTACAAAAACTTTATCTATCTCATCTCTTTCCTCCATATGCATATCATTTTCATGCTCAAGTAGGTATTGCTCTAAGGGATCCGTAGGAGGCATGGCAATAGAGGCAAGAGCAATGATTTCATCTCTACCAGACGACTCTTTTTCATGGGGTTGTCTTCCAAACTTGGAAAAGTTGAATTCATGAGACACTCCCTCAAAACTAACGGTGACAGTTTGTTTGGTGCAGTCAATATGAGCATTGACGGTGTTGAGAAAGGGTCTACCAAATATGATGGGACAAAAGTCGTCTTGCACAGTAGCAAGGACGAGGAAATCGGTAGGATACTTCGTCTTACCGCACAGGACTTCTACGTCTCTCACAATTCCCACAGGGCAGATGGTGTCTCTATTAGCAAGCTGAATAGTGACATCGATAGGCTCTAACTCAGCAGGTCCAATCTCATCTTTGATTTCATCATAAAGAGACCGGGGTATTGCACTAACACTAGCACCCATATCACATAAACCATGATAAGAGTGATCTCCTATCTTGACAGAAACAACGGGCAGGCCTACTGCAGGTCTGTATTTGTCTTTCGCGTGAGGTTTAGCAATTCTAGCAGAGTTCTCACAGAATTTGATAACATGCCCGTCTACGTCTTCGGATAGAAGATCTTTGATAATAGCAACACTAGGTTCAACTCTAATTTCCTCAGGGGGGTGCAAGTGGTCTAATGTAACCCCTATGTATCACAGTTGGAGCTTTAGAATAATCCTTTTTCCTACCATGGTAAGGTGGTTTCTTAGTGTAAGCACAAGGAACAATAGGATCATCATATGCAATGACTTTCTCCTCAACTGGTTTGGGTTCAGCTATGTTGATTTCTACAGGGGGTGATATTTAAACCACTTCTCTTTGGGAAGATCAATATGAGCAGCAAAAGATTCACAAAGAGAGGCTACTATCTCAGGGTCAAGTCCATATTTAGCGCTAAAATCTCTAGAAGAGTCTGTTTCAACAAAAGATTTAACGCAATCAAACTGGAAATTCATACCTGGCTCCTTACCTCCTTCAAGCTCCCAATCTTCAGAGTTATATTCGATTATTTCCAATAAAATCCACTTGTGGTCAATATCCTTCTTCATAAAAGAACCGGCACAAGAAGTGTCGAGCATGGTACGATCTTCATGAGAAAGCCGGGCATAAAAGTTTTGAGTGAAAAATTCTCTCGAGAGCTCATGATTGAGGCATGAATATAGCATTGATTTGAGCCTCCCCCAAGCTTGAGCTATGCTTTCCCTATCACGAGGCCAAAAGTTATAAATATAATTCCGATCATGATGTACTAAATGCATAGGATAAAACTTTTGATGAAATTCCAATTTCAACCGATTGTAGTCCCAAGATCTAGTTTCATCACATAGCCTATACCATGTCAACGCCTTATCCTTCAAAGATAAAGGAAAGACTTTCTTCTTTACCTCATCCTCGGGCAAACCTGCAAGCTTAAATAAACCACAAACTTCATCTACATAGATTAGATGTAAGTTTGGATGTGATGATCCATCTCCTGTGAAAGGATTAGCTAGCAGTTTCTCAAGCATACCCAAAGGAATTTCATAAAAGATATTTTCAGTAGATACCTCAGGTTGAGGAGCAACTCCTCGTACCTCCGTTCGCGGTGAAGATACCCCGAACAAACTTCTCAAGGGAACAGCTTCCATAGTGACAAGTGACAATAAATTTCAGCACAATATATAAATGTTTCCTTACCAAAGGCGCTTCACTCCCTGGCAACGGCGCCAGAAAAGAGTCTTGATGACCCCACAAGTATAGGGGATCAATCGTAGTCCTTTCGATAAGTAAGAGTGTCGAACCCAACGAGGAGCAGAAGGCTCTGATAAACGGTTTTCAGCAAGGTAATAACTGCAAGCACTGAAAGTAGCGGTAACAAGTGATGGTGCAGTGAGGTGAAACATAGCAGGTGACAAGTAACAAGTAGCAAGTAGTAGCAATGGTGCAGCAAAGTGGCCCAATCCCTTTTGTAGCAAGGGACAAGCCTGAGCAAAGTCTTATAAGAGAAAAAGCTCCTGAGGACACATGGGAAAACTGTCAAACTAATTGTCATCACGTTCATATGATTCTCGTTCGTTACTTTGATATTTTGATATGTGGGTGGACCGGTGCTTGGGTACTGCCCTTACTTGGACAAGCATCCCACTTATGATTAACTCCTCTCGCAAGCATCCACAACTACGAAAGAAGAATTAAGACTACGTCTAACCATAGCATTAAACTAGTGGATCCAAATCAGCCCCTTACGAAGCAGCGCATAAACTAGGGTTTAAGCTTCTGTCACTCTAGCAACCCATCATCTACTTACTACTCCCCAATTCCTTCCTCTAGGCCCAAATATGGTGAAGTGTTATGTAGTAGACATTCACATAACACCACTAGAGGAAAAGACAACATACATCATATCAAAATACCGAACGAATGCCAAATTCACATGACTATTATTAGCAAGACCTATCCCATGTCCTCAGGAACAAAAGTAACTACTCACAAAGCATGGATATACTCATAACCAGGGAGATAATAAATATCATATGGATCTGAATATATAATCTTCCACCAAGTAAACCAACTAGCATCAACTACAAATAGTAATCAACACTACTAGTAACCTTACAGGTATCGATCGACGTCGCGAGAAGGGAATTGGATACATGAGAAGAACTTGGGTTTGGAGAGGAGATGGTGCTGATGAAGATGTTGATGGAGATGACTCCCCTCCGACGAGAGGAGTGTTGGTGATGACGATGGCGACGATTTCCCCCTCCGGGAGGGAAGTTTCCCTCACAGGATCGCCCTGTCGGAGCTCTAGATTGGTTCTGCTCAAGTTCCGCCTCGTGGCGGCGGCGCGTCCACGAAAAATCTCCACGATGATTTTTTCCAGGATGAAACCCTTGATATAGCAGAAGAGGGGCCTCAGTGGGCCACCAGGGAGGCCACAAGCCCTGATGCCGCGGTCAGGGGGGCGCGGCCTGGGGGCTTGTGGGCCCGTGGTAGGCCTCCTCTGCTGCCTCTTTCGCCCAATAATTCTTATATATTCCCAAAAAAATCACCGTAGATTTTCGGGGCGTTTGGAGTTGCGCAGAATTGTGGAATCAGACTTGCTCCGTTTCCGATCCAGAATTCCAACTGCCAGTAATCTCCCTCTTCAGATAAACCTTGCAAACCAAGAGAGAAAGGCATGAATATGGTACCACAAAGTGTTATAACATCCCAAAAAGCAATAAATATCAACATGAAAGCATGATGCAAAATGGACGAATCAGTGATGGTGTCATTTTGTTGCTATTGTTTTCTGCGTGTCAAGTGTTCATTCCTATGACCATGAGATCATGTAACTCACTGACACCGGAGGAATACCTTGTGTGTATCAAATGTCACAACGTTACTGGGTGGCTATAAAGGTTCTCTACAGGTATCTCCGAAGGTGTCCGTTGAGTTAGCATGGATCAAGATTGGGATTTGTCACTCCGTGTGACGGAGAGGTATCTCGGGGCCCACTCGGTAATACAACATCACACACAAGCCTTGCAAGCAATGTGACTCAAGTGTAAGTCATGGGATCTTGTATTACAAAACGAGTAAAGAGACTTGCCGGTAACGAGATTGAAATAGGTATAGGGATACCGACGATCAAATCTCGGGCAAGTAATATTATGAAGGACAAACGGAATGTTATACAGGATTATATGAATCCTTGGCACAGAGGTTCAACTGATAAGATCTTCGTAGAATATGTAGGATACAATATGGACATCCAGGTCCTGCTATTGTATATTGACCGAGGAGTGTCTCGGGTCATGTCTACATAGTTCTCGAACCCGCAGGGTCTGCACACTTAAGGTTCGGTGATGTTTTAGTATAGTTGAGTTATATGTATTCGTGACCGAAGGTTGTTCGGAGTCCCGGATGAGATCATGGACGTCACGAGGATTTCTGAAATGGTCCGGAAATGAAGATTGATATATAGGTTGGTTTCATTTGGTCACCGGAAAGTTTTCAGGCATTACCGACAGTGTACATGAGTGATGAATGGGTTCCGGGTATTCACCAGGAGGGGCCCACCCACCCGGGAGTGAGACTAGTAACCCTAGGGTGGCACACCAGCCCTTAGTGGGCTAGTGAGGCCAGCCCAAGAGGGCTATGGTGCCACAAGTGTAAAAAAACAAAGGAAAAGAAAAAAAACAAGGAAAGAGGGAGGTGGAAAGGAAGGAGTGGACTCCTTCCCCCAAACCGAATTGGGGTGGGAGTCCACCTCCTCCCAATCGGTCGACGCCCTTGAGCCCCAAGGCTAGCCCCTCCCCTCCTCCTATATATATATTGGTGGTTTTAGGGCTTTTGAGACACAACTTTGCCATGGGCAACTCAAACCTATACCACGTAGTTCTTCCTCTAGGTCAGATTTCTGCGGAGCTCGGGCGGAGCCCCAGAGGAGTAGTTCATCACCACCACCGGCGCGCCATCACGCTGTCGGGGAACTCATCTACTTCTCCGTCTCCCTTGCTGGATCAAGAAGGCCGAGATCGTCATCGAGCTGTACGTGTGCTGAACGCGGAGGTGTCGTCCGTTCGGCGCTATATCGAAACGGATTGTGGGAGAGATCATGGGACGATGGTGATTTGAATCACGAAGCTGTACCACTACATCAACCGTGTTTCTTAACGCTTCCCTCTTAGCGATCTACAAGGGTATGTGGATCCAATCTCCCTCTCATAGATGAACATCACCATGATAGGTCTTCGTGTGCGTAGGAAATTTTTTGTTTCCCATGCAACGTTCCCCAACAGCTGCCTCCTCGGGCCCCAAAAAGGCTTTGCAAGAGCAAGGTCATCCTGCTTCAGACGGCCCTGGTTCCGATGAGGAGCTTGGGGCCTTTGAGATGGCTCCCCGATGAGCACCTAGGGTCAAGCCCCTGACTCAAAGGTATGGAATCCGATATCTTCTTTATTGGATTTTCACCAGGTTTATGTTAGTAAACACAGGTGCACCTTTCTTGTCGTAGCCCTGTCAGAGATCTCCCAACGTACCAAGTCTCGGAGGGAGGTTCATCGCGAGCTGAGCTGGCGAAGAGCGGGAATGCGTCTTGAACTTCCCTTCCCCAGACCTCGAACGAAGCTACGAAGGTGGCATCCCATCGGGTCCTGCCGGACACGAGGGTCGAGGTGGTGATGGCCGAGGTGAACATCCCGGATGTCGAAGACCGCGAGGTCTGATACGTCTCAAACGTATCTATAATTTTTGACGGTTTCATGTTGTTATCTTAGCAACTTTGGATGTTTTATATACCTTTTATATCTTTTTTGGGACTAACTTAATAATTCAGTGCCAAGCGCCAGTTCCTGTTTTTTCTGTGTTTTTGACTCTTTTCAGATCTGATTTTGGAACGGAGTCCAAACGGAATAAAATCCCCGAAATAAATTTTTCCAAGTCGGAAGAAGATCGGGAGACTTAAGGGCCAAGGCAGAGGAGCCTGTGGGGGCCCACAAGCCCTGACGACGCGGCCAGGAGGGGGGGCCGCGGCCACCAAGCTTGTGGCCCCCCTGTAGCTCCTCTACCCTAGTTCTCTGGCCTATATATTCCCATAAATCGCAGAAAAAATCAGGGCATCCACGAAAAACAGTTTCCGCCGTCTCAAGCTTCCGTTTCCGCGAGATCTCATCTGGAGACCCTTCCCGGTGCCCTGCCGGAGGGGACTTTGGATCTGGAGGGCTTCTACATCAACATCTTTGCCTCTCCAATTACTCGTGAGTAGTCTACTTCAGACCTACGGGTCCGTAGTTAGTAGCTAGATGGCTTCTTATCTCTCTTGGATCTTCAATACAAAGTTCTCCATGATCTTCATGGAGATCTATCCGATGTAATCCTCTTTGGCGGTGTGTTTGTCGAGATCCGATGAATTCTGGATTTGTGATCAGATTATCTATGAATTATATTTGAGTCTTTGCTGATTTCTTATATGCATGATTTGATATCCTTGTAAGTCTCGTCGAATCTTGGGTTTTGTTTGGCCAACTAGATCTATGATTCTTGCAATGGGAGAAGTGCTTGGTTTTGGGTTCATACCGTGCGGTGACCTTTCCCAGTGACAGAAGGGGCAACAAGGCACGCATCGTGTTGTTGCCATCAAGGGTGACAAGATGGGCTTTTATCATATATTTGAGATTGTCCATCTACATCATGTCATCTTGCTTAAGGCGTTACTCTGTTCTTATGAACTCAATACACTAGATGCATGCTGGATAGCGGTCGATGTGTGGAGTAATAGTAGTAGATGCAGAAAGTATCGGTCTACTTGATTTGGACGTGATGCCTATAGATATGATCATGCCATAGATAACGTCATGACTTTGCGTGGTTCTATCAATTGCTTGACAGTAATTCGTTCACCCACCGTCTACTTGCTTTCATGAGAGAAGCCACTAGTGAATACTACGGCCCCCGGGTCTACTCACAATTATCATCTCCTCTTTTACTTTTACTTTGCTTTGTTTACTTTTTGCTTTCAGTTCTCACTTTGCAAACAATCTATAAGGGATTAACAACCCCTTCGTAGTGTTGGGTGCAAGCTCTTTGTGTTTGTGCAGGTACTTGTGACGGGAACGCGATCCTCCTACTGGATTGATACCTTGGTTCTCAAACTGAGGGAAATACTTACCGTCATTGTGCTACATCACCCTTTCCTCTTCAAGGGAACACCAACGCAAGGCTCCAAGGCCGCGGGGGAATCCTTTACATATTTTCCAAGGAAATCCCTATAGGCGTAGCCAGTAGCAGAAGGATTTCTGGCGCCGTTGCCGGGGAGGATCGCTTACCGGAGAGATCAAGTCAAGATCTATCCAAGTAGGTGTCACAAACTCATCTCTTGCATTTACTTTTCTGCCAGTTGCCTCTCGTTTTCCTATCCCCCACTTCACATTTTCCGTTTTCATTTGCCTTTCTCCTTTGCCGTTTTATTCGCCTTTTTTCTCGCCGGATCTCTTTTGGTCTACTTGTGTTACCATGCGCCTTCTATTAGCTTGCATCTTCGCTTGCTAAGAATCTAGTGCATGGATCCTCATCCACTTGCTAATCTTTTCAAGAGGTCCAACTATGTTGAACCAATTGCTAGTGAGTCTTTCTCACTAGATTATCTTTATGGAGTTTTGCTTGAGATGCGTGAATCTGAAAATTGTGAGGAAGAAATTTATGAAGTGATTCACGAGGGCTCCTTGGATGAAAAGCATGATTGCAATGGTTTCACTATAAATTCTATTAGTGACAATCATGCCAAAAATATGCAAAACCCTAAGCTTGGGGATGCTAGTTTTGCTATGTCCACTACTTGTTGCAATAATCATGATTGGGGTGATGATTTTTCTTACGATCTTGAAAATTTGTTCAAGCCTCGTGATGAATATGATATTTGCAATTTTATTGAAAGTGGGTTTGGAGACGTCATGACTTTAGTTGATGATAATCCCACTATTTTTGAAGAGCATCAACTTTGCACGCATGTGGATCATGAAAAGACTATCCTATGTGATAGCTAGCTATATTGTTGAATTTGAATATGATCACACATGTAGTGAGAGAGGAAAATATTGTGGTAGAAACTTTCATATCACTAAATCACCTCTCGTGATGTTGAGATTGCTCTTGTCTCTTTCTTCTTCCTTGCATATGGTGGTTATCGCTCTTGATAACTTGTTTTCCTATAAAATGCCTATGCATAGGAAGTATGTTAGACTTAGATGTGATTTTCACATGCTCTATGATGCCCTCGTTGTGCTTCAATTCTTATCATTTGTGCGAGCATCATTGAAATCCTTATGCCTAGCTAAGGGCGTTAAACAATAGCGCTTGTTGGGAGGCAACCCAACGAATCTATCATTTTTCTTTCTGTTTTGTGTTTTCCACACTTTCATAATTCTGTTATGATTCTGTTTTTTTTTGTTTCTTTTTGCATTTGTGCCAAGTAAAACCGTTATGACTAGTCTTGGGATGATCGTTTGGTCATGCTGGAAAAGACAGAAACTTTCTGCTCACGAAAAGAATTTTCATTTTTTTCTGTAAGAGCTTTTGAGTTTATTCTTTTTGCTGCGGATTTCTACGCAATTTCTTCAGACTGTCATAATTTTTCAGAATTTTTGAAGTACCATAAGTATACGAAGTATACAGATTCCTACAGACCGGTCTGCTGTTAACAGATTCTGTTTTTGTTGAGTTGGTTGCTTATTTTGATGAAACTATGGATAGTATCGGGGGGTATTAGCCATGGAAGATTGAAAATACAGTAACCCAACATCAACAAAAGTAGAATTTAAGTTTTCTACAGTACCTAAGGAAGTGGTGGTTTGCTTTCTTATACTAATGATATCACGAGTTTCTGTTTAAGTTTCGTGTTGTGAAGTTTTCAAGTTTTGGGTGAAGTTCTTATGGACAAAAGGATGAAGAGTGGCAAGATCTCAAGCTTGGGGATGCCCAAGGCACCCCAAGTTAATTCAACGATGTCGTAAAAGCCTAAGCTTGGGGATGCCCCGGGAAGGCATCCCCTCTTTCATCTTCAATCCATCGGTAACATTACTTGGGGCTATATTTTTATTCACCGCATGTTATGTGTTTTGCTTGGAGCGTCTTGTATCGTTGGAGTCTTTTATTTTTGTTGTGTCACAATCTTCCTCGCTGCACACCTAGAGAGAGAGACATGCACTCACCGTGATTTTTTCGAGCTCCACTTATATCCTTTGGTTAGGCAATTTTGCTCTATGTGTTTCACTTCTATCTTTTAGAGCACGGAAGCGTGTGGCGTGGAACTTGATCTATGCTATGAAAGTAATCTCAAAAGGGGTAGTTATCCAAAGGGATATGAAAACTTCCATCTTCATGTGCATTGAGTAGTAAGAGAAGTTTGATTCATCTTAATAGTTTTGAGTTGTGGTTGTGGTAATATTAAAGTTATATTAGTAAGGTGTTGTGGATCTAGAAATACTTGTGTTGAAGTTAGTGATTCCCGTAGCATGCACGTATGGTGAACCGCTATGTGATGCAGTCTGAGCATGATTAGTCTATTGATTGTCATCCTTTGTGTTGCGGTCGGGATCGCGTGATGGTTTATACCTACCAACCCTTCCCCTAGGAGTATGCGTTGAATGCTTTGTTTCGATTACTACTAAAACTTTTGCAACAAGTATATGAGTTCTTCATGACTAATGTTGAGTCCATGGTTTAGATGCACTTTTACCTTCCACCATCATTATCCTCTTTAGTACCGTGCAATTTTCGCTGGTGCACAAAACCCACCATATAGCCTCCCTCAAAACAGCCACCATACCTACCTACTATGGCTTTTTCAAAGTCATTCCAAGATATATTTCCATGCAACTACCACCGTGACATGTGCCACCACTTCTACATTGCCATTGCATGATCATTAGATAGCTAGCATGATGTTTCCATTGATGTCTATGCAATGCTAGATCATTATCACGGTATATTACCGAAGGCATTCCATATAGAGTCATCATTGCTCTAAGTTTTGAGTTGTAAGTGTGATGATCATTATTGATGGAGCATTGTCCCATGTGAGGAAATAAAATAGGCCAAAGAAGCCCACCAAAAAAAGAGGCTAAAGATGCCCACCAAAAAAAAGGCCAAAGAGCCCACCAAAAAAATGAGAGAAAAAGAGAGAAGGGACAATGCTACTACTTTTCCACACTTGTGCTTACTAAGCACCATGATCTTCATGATTGAGAGTCTCTCGTTTTGTCACCACCATATAGCTAGTGGGAAATTTTCATTATATAACTTGGCTTGTATATTCCAATGATAGGCTTCCTCAAAATTTGCCTTAGGTCTTCGTGAGCAAGCAAGTTGGATGCACACCCACTAGTTTTCTTTAAGAGCTTTCACTTACTCTTAGCTTTAGTGCATCATTTGTATGGCAATCCCTACTCTTTCACATTGATATCTATTGATGAGCATCTCCATAGCTCTTTGATATGCCTAGTCAATGTGACCATCTTCTCCTTGTTTGTCTTGCAACCTCCACCACACTCCACACCACTTATAGTGCTAAAACCATGGCTCACGCTCATGTATTGAGCGAGAGTTGAAAAAGTTTGAGAAAGTAAAGGTGTGAAAACAATTACTTGGCCAATACCGGGGTTGTGCATGATTTAAATTCTTTGTGCAAGGATGATAGAGCATAGCCAGACTATATGATTTTGTAGGGATAACTTCCTTTTGGCCTTGTTATTTTGAAAGTTCATGATTACTTTGCTAGTTTGCTTGAAGTATTGTCTCCACATCAATAGCAAACTATTGTTTTGAATTTAACGGATCTGAACATTCATGCCACATAAGAGGAGTTACAAAGGACATCTATGCTAGGTAGCACGAAAACATCAAAAATTCATTTATCACTTTCCTACACGAGGACGAGCAGGAGTTTGTTGGAAATATGCCCTAGAGGCAATAATAAAATGGTTTTTATCATATTTCCTTGTTCATGATAATCGTCTATCGTTCATGCTATAATTGTATTAACAGGAAACAGTAATACATGTGTGAATGAATAGATCACAATGTGTCCCTAGCAAGCCTCTAGTTGGCTAGCTCGTTAGTCAATAGATGATCATGGTTTCCTGATCATGGGCATTAGATGTCATTGACAACGGGATCACATCATTGGGAGAATGATGTGATGGACAAGACCCAATCCTAAGCCTAGCACTAGATCGTATTGTTCGTATGCTAAAGCTTTTCTAATGTCAAGTATCTTTTTCTTCGACCATGAGATTGTGCAACTCCCGGATACCGTAGGAGTGCTTTGGGTGTATCAAACGTCACAACGTAACTGGGTGACTATAAAGGTGCACTACGGGTACCTCCGAAAGTGTGTGTTGGGTTGGTACGAATCGAGATCGGGATTTGTCACTCCGTGTGACGGAGAGGTATCTCTGGGCCCACTCGGTAGAACATCATCATGAGCTCAATGTGACTAAGGAGTTAGTCACACGATGACGTGCTACGGAACGAGTAAAGAGACTTACCGGTAACGAGATTGAACAAGGTATAGGTATACCGACGATCGAATCTCGGGCAAGTTCTATACCGACAGACAAAGGGAATCGTATACGGGATTGATTGAATCCTTGACATCGTGGTTCATCCGATGAGATCATCGTGGAGCTAGTGGGAACCACCATGGGTATCCAGACCCCGCTGATGGTTATTGGCCAGAGAGGTGTCTCGGTCATGTCTGCCTGTCTCTCGAACCCGTAGGGTCTACACACTTAAGGTTCGATGATGCTAGGGTTATAGGGAATTGTTGTACGAGGTTACCGAAAGTTGTTCGGAGTCCCGGATGAGATCCCGGACGTCGCGAGGTGCTCCGGAATGGTCCGGAGGTAAAGATTGATATATAGGACGGATGGTTTTGGACACTGGAAGTGTTTTGGGCGTCACCGGTAACGTACCGGGACCACCGGAGGTGGTCCCGGGGGACCACCGAAGGCGGGAAACGACCCCGGGAGGCTAGATGGGCTAAGTGGGGAAGGGAACCAGCCCCTAAGTGGGCTGGTGCGCCCCCCACCCAGCCCATGCGCACCAGAGAAAGGGGGGAAGGGGGAACCCTAGCTTAGGTGGGCCTAAGGCCCACCAGAGGGGTGCGCCACCCCTCCTCCCTTCGCTGGCCGCCGCCCCCTCTCCCATCTGGGGCTGCCGCACCCCTTGGGGGTGGGAACCCTAAGGGCTGCGCCCCCTCCCTCTCCCCCTATATATAGTTGAGGGTTCGGGGTTGTTTGTCACACAATTTCATCTCTCTCTCGGCGCAGCCCTGCTCCTCTCCCTCCTCCTCTCTGCCGGCGCTCGGCGAAGCCCTGCCGGGAGACCTTGTCTCTCCACCGACACCACGCCGTCGTGTTGCTGGACTTCTTCCCAACCTCTCCCTCCTCCTTGCTGGATCAAGGTGCGGGAGACATCACCGGGCTGCACGTGTGTTGAACGCGGAGGTGCCGTTGTTCGGCACTAGATCGGAATCGCTGCGAGTACGACTCCATCAACCGTGTTCTAGCAACGCTTCCTCTTAGCGATCTTCAAAGGTACGAAGATGCTCTTACCCCTCTCTCGTTGCTGGTCTCTCCATAGGAAGATCTGAACATGCGTAGGAAATTTTTTGAATTTATGCTACGTTACCCAACAGAGTTAAGATTGGGGATGCTTGATACGTCTCAAACGTATCTATAATTTTTTATGGTTTCATGTTGTTATCTTAGCAACTTTGGATGTTTTATATACCTTTATATCTTTTTTTGGACTAACTTATTAATTCAGCGCCAAGCTCCAGTTCCTGTTTTTTCTGTGTTTTTGACTCTTTTCAGATATGATTTTGGAACGGAGTCCAAACGGAATAAAATCCCCGAAATATATTTTCCAAGTCGGAAGAAGATCAGGAGACTTAAGGGCCAAGGCAGGGGAGCCTGTGGGGGCCCACAAGCCCTGACCCCGCGGCGAGGAGGGGGGGCCGCGGCCACCAAGCTTGTGGCCTCCTTGGAGCTCCCCTGCCCTAGCTCTTTGGCCTATATATTCCCTAAAATCCCAGAAAAAATAAGGGCGTCCATGAAAAACACTTTCCGCCGCCGCAAGCTTCCGTTTCTGCGAGATCTCATCTGGAGACCCTTCCCGGTGCCCTGCCGGAGGTGACTTTGGATCTGGAGGGCTTCTACATCAACAGCATTGCCTCTCCAATGACTCGTGAGTAGTCTACTTCAGACCTACGGGTCCGTAGTTAGTAGCTAGATGGCTTCTTCTCTCTCTTGGATCTTCAATACAAAGTTCTCCATGATCTTCATGGAGATCTATCCGATGTAATCCTCTTTGGCGGTGTGTTTGTCGAGATCCGATGAATTCTTGATTTGTGATCAGATTATCTATGATTTACATTTGAGTCTTTGCTGATTTCTTATATGCATGATTTGATATCCTTGTAAGTCTCTCCGAGTCTTTGGTTTTGTTTGGCCAACTAGATCTATGATTCTTGCAATGTGAGAAGTGCTTGGTTTTGGGTTCATACCGTGCGGTGACCTTTCCCAGTGACAGAAGGGGCAGCAAGGCACGCATCGTGTTGTTTCCATCAAGGGTGACAAGATGGGCTTTCATCATAGATTTGAGATTGTCCGTCTACATCATGTCATCTTGCTTAAGGCGTTACTCTGTTCTTATGAACTCAATACACTAGATGCATGCTGGATAGCGGTCGATGTGTGGAGTAATAGTAGTAGATGCAGAAAGTATCGGTCTACTTGATTTGGACGTGATGCCTATAGATATGATCATGCCATAGATAACGTCATGACTTTGCGTGGTTCTATCAATTGCTCGACAGTAATTCGTTCACCCACCGTCTACTTGCTTTCATGAGAGAAGCCACTAGTGAATACTACGGCCCCCGGGTCTACTCACAATTATCATCTCCACTTTTACTTTTACTTTGCTTTGTTTACTTTTTGCTTTCAGTTCTCACTTTGGAAACAATCTATAAGCGATTGACAACCCCTTCATAGCGTTAGGTGCAAGCTCTTTGTGTTTGTGCAGGTACTTGTGACGGGAACGCGATCCTCCTATTGGATTGATACCTTGGTTCTCAAACTGAGGGAAATACTTACCGCTGCTGTGCTACATCACCCTTTCGTCTTCAAGGGAACACCAACGCAAGACTCCAAGGCCGCGGGGGAATCATTTGCATATTTGCCAAGGAAATCCCTATAGGCGTAGCCAGCAGCAAGGTCCCGGCCATGATTGATGCACCGGTCACCGAAGACCGGGAGGCCGTGGCCAAGGTCCACATCTCGATCGTCGGGACCCAGGAGGTTGGTGCCTTCCCCGAAAGTGGAGAAGGGGAATTAAATTTCATTTGAGCTTCCTTCGGCGATAGTTCGAGGGAGATCATGTCCTCCGCGTCTTCGGTGCCGCCTTCGGTGCCACCCGTGACATAGCGGGCTGCGGCCGGGTGGCAGGCAATGATGGAGGAGGCCTTAGCCAGCTCCTCCATCGCTGATGAACATCGCACCCATGCAGAGCATTCAGTCCGTTAACAACAGACTGAAGGAGGCCTTCAACAACTTGCTAACGGGCTTCAAGGTGAGCAATGCGATGTTGAATTTTTTTATACATTTTTATTATGACTTTGTGGGTGCAACAGCTCCTGAGCCTTGGGTGAGACTCACCCTTGGCTCAAAAACAATTCATAGACATGAAGAAAGATAGCTTAGGGACTTTTGAATTATAACAGTTCGTCGGAGTAATTCGGCCAAGTGTCCTTAGTACTGATAACTTGGAACCGCACTAACAAACCGATTTGTCTCGCATGCCTCGTCCTCGGCTACTGATGCCAACGCGCTTGAGATTGCCGAGTTGAACCGGAAACTCAAAGTTTTCAATGAAAAACTCGACTGCGTAAATAATTGGCTCGACGAAAAGCAGGGTAAGTTTTATTGTGTGCCACAAAAATTCTTATTCTCCTTAGTGGTTAAGGACCGTCCTGGCCTCAGTATCTGACTCCTTGATTTTGATTGTTTCAGTAGCCCATGAACAAGAGTTCAAGAAGCTGGGGGTTGAGTTGGAGAAGGCCAAGAAGGAGGATGCTGCTCATAAGGTGGCGGCCGAACAGGCAGGTGCCGACCGGAATGCCCTCAAGGTCGATAGCAGCAAGTATGAGGCTAGGGTGGCGGAGATTCAAGAGGAGCTACAATAGGAGACCTCGAAGTGTGAGAACTCATGTTTATGGCTAGGATACCTTAGCCATCTTTGATCAACAAGCTAGTCAAGTAGAGGCTTACTAGGGACACTTTGTTGTCTATGTATCCACACATGTATTTTAGAAATCTTAGCCATCTTTGATCAACGAGCTAGTCCAGTAAAGGCTTACTAGGGACACTTTGTTGTCTATGTATATACACATGTATTTCAGTTTTCAATTAATACAGTTATAGAATGGATAATAAACGATTATCATGAGCAAAGAAATATGATAATAACTACTTTATTATTGGCTCTAGGCCATATTTCCAACACGTCTTTCTACAGAAAAATAGAAGAGAGAGAGAGCTCATAAAGAAAAGAAGCACGAGCGAGAGAAAAGAGATGGAGGAACAAGGGAAAGGATCACCGCCAAGAAGAGAGGAAGGAGAGAGGAAGGTTGGCTGCTAATTACTTCTGAAAAGATGGTTCTCAAGCCTCCCTCGCGGCATGAACTCATAAACGAGGAGGCGATGCTCGTCCTCGAGGCAATATCCAACGAGCCTCACTAGATTGCGGTGCGAAAAATTGCCTCAGGTAGTTCACTTCAGCCTGCACATCAGAAGTCAAGAACATATATTTAGTGATGACAGGGTATTTAGAAATTTCAGCAACAAATTGGTTCTCAATGTGTATACAAGCAAAGATTCAGAAATTTCAGAAATTTCAGCAACAAATTGATTCTTAATGTGTATACAAGAAGATATTTAGAAAATTAAGAAAACAATTAGGGACAAATGGGTGAAGACTGACCAGCCACTCACAATGGCCCTAGAAGCCCTCCCAGTTGAGCTTCTTGAGGCGATGACCATGCCGGTGCCAAGCCATGCAGACGAGAAGGTGATCTTGTCGACCCATCCCTTGAATACCGAACCGAAGCCGCCCTCACCAAGCACGTTGTCCACCCAGAAGTTCCTCGTGGCCTTCTTGAGCTCCCTGAAGGTGAAGCTCTACACGTTGGCAGACCGGAGGATCTCGCCCTCGCTCCTTGACGTCGGTAGCACCGTCATGGACGGTGACCCCTTTCCCCTTCCTCCTTCACGCCACCCTGATCAATCAACCAACCAAATGTTTTGATCATGGCCAGGACGAGATCATCAGAAGAGCAAACGAATCAAAGCAAAATCTGAATTTTCCTGCTGGACTGAGACCAGGAGCTTGGAGGAAAGGTGCTTTACGGGCATGTGAGACAACAAGATTAGTCCAAAATGAAGGAATGGCATGTAAGAGATAAGAGAAGGAAACGAGTGGCGATGAGGAAAGGACGTAGTGGGCGGTCAATGCTTTTCATTCATGGAATGAAAGGAAACATGTCTTGTATCTTCTAGAACCTATTGGGCGCACGCGTGCTATCGCCGATTTTTTATTTTCTAAAACTCTGTTTCTAAATATAAGTCTTTTTAGAAATTTTAATGCAGATTACATATGGATGTATATAGACATATTTTAGAGTATATCTATTCATTTTGTTCTATATGTAGTCCATATTAGAATCTAAAGACTTACATCCTATATACATAAGGATTCATCCCACTAACTTATTTATCTCAACATGCAAGCATGCCACATCACCATACAATTATGATGTGAAAGACCCACCTCACATGCAGCCATGCATGAAAAAGAACAACCACCACATGCAACCACACATGGAAAAATATTTTTCATACTATTATTCTACTTATATTTAATACATGTTTTACAACTATACATAATCAAATATATTAAGTCAAAAACACTTTTATTTTTGGTTCATTTGTTACTAATTTAAATATTTGTGTTTCACACAATTAAATTTCATCAAAATATATTGCAACCGATTATCGCAGCAAAGCGCGAGGTATCATCTAGTTTAGGAAATTAGGGAGTACTATAGTTAGTAAAAAGTTGAGACACTTATTTTAAGATTGATGAAGTATAATAATAAAAGTGAGTGAAATATTGACAATAAATATTTCTTAATGGAGAATATATTTGAAGCTCGTCGGTACTTGCTAACCATCAAGATATTCCTCAACTCTACATGCCATCGATGTCATTACTAAGATAGGGAGGAGAGAGCGAGGGATGAAGAATTGGGAGAGTGCGACAACGATGCATCTTGCTCGCACCCTGTTTCGCCCCGCACGACATCTAGGAGGGGGAGCACTACCATCCGTTGTACTATCTGTCTCGCAGCTCCGTGTACCCTAATCTTGATCCTCATCGAGGCCCGAGGATAATGTCCGAGGAAGTGGTCATGATGGCGAGGAGGGTGTGCTCCTACTATTGACGGCAACGTGTCAACAAAAGAGTGGCAAGTATTGTAAATTCTTTATTTTTCGGTCATCATATTTTTAAAATGTGAAAGCATAAGCATGAATTAATGGTAATGGAATAGGGATTGTGAGGTATACGAAATTAATATAAGATCTATTTGAAACTGTTACAGGTATGCAAATGATGCACAATTACTTCCGCGTCGAAGGAGTAGCGGATGATTGATAAATGGTTAGATTTTCATAATTATTTTTACACAGGGGTGTTAAATAACAACAACTTATTTCACATAATTCAATTTCTTTAGAGATATTTGAAGAAGTAGGTTCTAGTAGTAGAGAAAAAGATTACGAGCTTTTAAAATACAATGAAATCTTCATAAAGTGGATCCTTATGAGTCTTACAACCAATTTAATTGAAAAATCTTATCATTCACCATGATAGGTAAACACTTGAATACCATAACACGAACTCTTAAATTTATTTTACTAGATGTTGCCCCGGCGTGTTGCCGCGGGGAACTTGCTAAAAGAATCATTGAAGTTGCTAAAAAACATATACTTCTCCGTCACGGTTTAGAAGGCGTGCATGAATGATCTTTGGAACCAAGGTGAATGTTGGTTGGTTCTAAATTTTTTTGCAAGTGCTTATACAATAACCATACGACGCCTAACTATTTTAGAAAATAACGCACATTAACTCACATAACCACTAAACGAGGAGTGCATGCAGTTCAGTAGTATTCCTAATTAACCAAACATTAAATGTCACGCGCCTTAATCATCTTCTATTTTCGAAATGCATGTAAACGAAACCGCGTCTTTTAAACCGTTACAGAGGAAGTATAACTTATGGGAAGCGAATGTAAGCTTACAAATGAAAATGAAATATAAAAAGAGAAAAAAATGCAATAAAAATGTTATTTTTAACAAAAATGTGAATATGAACTCCGTACATGCGACCAACACATATATTGTTAATACAAAATCTAATGAAAAAAATAACTTAAGAGTAACATGCATGAATTAATGATGTGGTGCTTGCATGCATAGAGCAATGAAAAAACAATGTAATTTATGACTTACATGCATGAGTTGGTCATGTGGCATACTTGCATGTCTAGGAAAAATAGTGAGTTTACTAGATGTTGCCCCGGCGTGTTGCCGCGGGGAACTTGCTAAAAGAATCATTGAAGTTGCTAAAAAACATACACTTCCCCCTCACGGTTTAGAAGGCGTGCATGAACGATCTTTGGAACCAAGGTGAATGTTGGTTGGTTCTAATTTTTTTTGCAAGTGCTTATACAATAACCATACGACGCCTAACTCTTTTAGAAAATAACGCACATTAACTCACATAACCACTAAACGAGGAGTGCATGGAGTCCGGTAGTATTCCTAATTAACCAAACATTAAATGTCACGCGCCTTAATCATCTTCTATTTTTGAAATGCATGTAAACGGAACCGCGTCTTTTAAAACCATTAGAGAGGAAGTATAACTTATGGGAAACGAATGTAAGCTTACAAATGAAAATGAAATATAAGAAGAGAAAAAATGCAATAAAAATGTTATTTTTAACAAAAATGTGAATATGAACTCGGTACATGCAACCAACACATATATTGTTAATACAAAATCTAATGCAAAAAATAACTTAAGAGTAACATGCATGAATTAATGATGTGGTGCTTGCATGCATAGAGCAATGAAAAAACAATGTAATTTATGACTTACATGCATGAGTTGGTCATGTGGCATACTTGCATGTCTAGGAAAAATAGTAAGTGGGTTGTAACTATTTATAAATAGAAGATACCCGGTGCGGGCATTTTTACAAGTTTTTTTAGCAGAGTATAATCGAATTGGTTCACATATAGGAACATACACTCACCTTATGAACGGACGCATACACACCATACACCTATGAACACCTTCGAGAGACTAAGCCGACACATCGTCTTGAAATTGACGAAGTCGTCACACACGCTTCATAGTCGACGGGAACGTCTACTCCCACTGAACGCATAGTATCGGAAGATCTGAAATATATCCAGGAAAATGCAAGGATCAATGTCAAATATGGGATTCGAACTCTAGTGTGTGCAAGTGATACCACAGTCCACGACATTTTTGTTAGTTGTTTATTTATATTTATATGTTGCCAAAAAACAGGTTATTTACTGCCTTTTTCATATTCTTTGTTTAATCTAATGTTCCTTTTGTCCTGAATTTTTTGTCTTAAATTTGTTTAGATATAAATGTATCTAGTCACATTTTAGTAGTTATATTTTTAGACAAAACCTAAGATAGATTTTTTGGGACGTCTACCTATAATCTAGCTCTCCCTAATAATAAAGCAAGTACGGTTTCTGTTCGTCCGTCTTGAAAATTACCCCTAAAGTTTGCATAAATTACCCACCATGCCACCGGTAAATAATAGTAAACGTTTCATAAAGCAAAAAATCTTGGACTGGGCCGGCCCATGTAAAAACGTCATATATTACGATCTGCATGCTGTGAGAATATCCAACACACCGTATGGGCCGGGCCATGCAAGGCACCTACTTTTAATTCCATTTATTTATTTATTTTCAGTTCCGTTTTATTTTTTTATTTTAAATAATTTAGAACTTCAAATAATCTTTAAAATTTTAATAAACTGAAAATTATAAATCAACACATTTCAAAAATTAAAATGTTTGTGACTTCAAAAACTGCTAGGAGTTTTGTATAAAATACTCGCATATACAATAAAATGTTTGCAATTTTAGAAAAATATTTGTACAATAAAAAAAGTCCATGATCTCAAATACAATTCCACGTATTAAAAATTATTAAAGACATTTAACAAAATGCTTTCTAATTCAAAATATGTTAATGCATTTAAAAAATGTCTTAATATTTTTAAAATAGCTAATACCTGTTTTGATAGTTTCTTTTTTTATTTCTGTCTAATAATAAAGCAAATACGATTTCTAATCGTCCGTCTTGAAAATTACCCTAAAGTTTGCATAAATTACCCACCATGCCACCGATAAGTAATAGAAAACGTTTCATAAAGCCAAAAATCTTGGACTGGGCCGGCCCATGTAAAAACATCATATATTACGCTCTGCACGTTGGGAAAAAATCTAACACACCGTATGAGCCGGCCTATGCACAGGCGCCTGCTTTTAGTTCCATTTATTTATTTATTTTCAATTCCGTTTTATTTTTTTATTTTAAATAATTTAGAACTTCAAATAATCTTTAAAATTTTAATAAACTGAAAAGTATAAATCAACACATTTCAAAAATTAAAATGTTTGTGACTTCAAAAACTGTTCGGAGTTTTGTAAAAGTACTCGCATATACAATAAAATGTATGCAATTTTAGAAAAATATTTGTACAATAAAAAAATTCCATGATCTCAAATACAATTCCATGTATTTAAAATTATTAAAGACATTTGACAAAATGCTTTCTAATTCAAAATATGTTAATGCATTTAAAAAATGTCCTAATATTTTTAAAATAGCTAATACCTGTTTTGATAGTTTCTTTTTTTATTTAAAATTTTCCGTTCCATTTTTGTTTATTTACAATTTAAATAATTTAGAATTACAAAAGCTTTTGCATACTAAAAAATAGGGATTTTGAATTAAAATGCTGACGAATTTTTATTTTGAACTAAAAATAGTATTCAAAAAAAGTGCCGGATTTTTTTTTGCAAATTCCAAAACAGTGTCCATAAATTTAATAGATATATTACTGATTTATAAAAATGTTTGTTTATTGAGAAAACTTCATGCTTTTCAAAAAATGTTTTGAATTTAAAATAAAATCCTCCAACATAAAAAATTATGTTCTTCTTTTTTTGAATTGGTCGTCAATTCAAAAGAAAATATTTAAACCCGTTCGAAATATAAAAAATATTCACGATTTTTCGTAAATGTTTGTAAGTTGAAAAAAATGTTCTCGATTTTAAAATTGTTCCCATATTTGTAAAATAGTTCACAAAAGATCTAATGTATGTAGTTAAACATTAATGCTTCTAAGTCTATGTGAAATATTTGTAAGTTGAAATTTTGAAGAATTAATCGTGGGATGCATCGTATTATTATTGTATGTTTTCTAAAAACAAATCTTGACATTCAGAATAAATCTTTGAGTTACCAAGATTTTTGAAAATCTAAAGATTGCTTCAACTTGTGAATAAATTTCAAAGAAGAAATATTTTCTTGCATTTGTGTATAATTTTTTGCTAAATCAAGCGATGATATATGAACATAATGTGTTCATCATCATTGGAGATTATGTTCTTTTTTCTTCCGTAGCAACGTACGGGCCATTTTGCTAGTAATAATAAAATAATAATAACTGAAATAATAATCTATCTCTCCCTAATAATAAAGCAAATTCGGTTTCTCTTCGTCCGTCTTGAAAATTACCCTAAAGTTTGCATAAATTACACACCATGCCACCGGTAAGTAATAGAAAACGTTTCACAAAGCGAAAAATCTTGGACTGGACCGACCCATGTAAAAACTCCTATATTACGCTCTGCACGCTGGGAGAATATCTCGCACACCGTATGGGCGGGCCCATGCACAGGCGCCTGCTTTTAGTTCCATTTATTTATTTATTTTCAGTTCTGTTTTATTTTTTTATTTTAAATAATTTAGAACTTTAAAAAATCTTTAAAATTGTGAAACGAAAAATCTAGGACTGGGCCGGCCCATGTAAAAACCTCCTATATTACGCCATGCACGCTGGGAGAATATCCAGCACACCGTATGGACTGGTCCATGCACAGGCGCCTGCTTTTAGTTCCGTTTATTTATTTAGTTTCAGTTTTGTTTTATTTTTTTTATTTTAAATAATTTAGAAATATAAATAATCTTTAAATTTTAAATAAATTGAAAATTATAAATCAACATATTTAAAAAATTAAATTGTTTGTGACTTCAAAAACTGCTCGGAGTTTTGTAAAAAATGCTCGCATATACAATAAAATGTTTGCATTTTTATAAAAATGTTTGTACAATAAGAATACTCCATGATCTCAAATACAATTCCATATATTAAAAACTATTAAATGCATTTAACAAAATCATTTCTAATTCAAAATATGTCCTAAAATTTTAAAAATAGCTAATGCCTGTTTTGATAGTTTCTTTTTTTTATTTAAAATTTTCCGTTCCATTTTTGTTTATTTATAATTTAAATAATTTAGAATTACAAAAACTTTTGCATACTAAAAAATCGGGATTTGTATTAAAATGCTGCTTAATTTTTATTTTGAATTAAAAATAGGATTCAAATAAAGTGCCGGATTTTTATATTTTTTTGCAAATTCCAAAACAATGTCCATTAATTTAATAAATATATTACTGATTTATAAAAATGTTTGTTTATTCAGAAAAACTTCATGCATTTTAAAAAATGTTTGTGAATTTAAAATAAAATCCTCCAACATCAAAAATTATGTTCGTCTTTTTTTGAATTGGTGGCCAATTCAAAAGAAAATATTCAAACCCGTTCGAAATATAAAAAATATTCACAATTTTTAGTAAATGTTTGTAAATTGTAAAAAATGTTCTTGATTTTAAAATCGTTTCCACATTTGTAAAATTGTTCACGAAAGATCTAATGTATATAGTTAAACATCAATGCTTCTAAGTCTTTGTGACAATATACTTGTGTGAATTTTAAAAAATTAACTGTTGGATGGATCGGATTATTATTTTATGTTTTCTAAAAAAAATTCATAAAATTCAGAATAAATTTTTGAGTTACCAAGATTTTTGACAACCATGATATTTTTTTTTAAATGTAAATATTGCTTCAACTTGTGAATAAATTAAAAAGAAGAAACATTTTCTTGCGTTTGTGCACAAAATTTCTAAATCAAGCGATGATATATGAACATAATGTGGTCACCATCATTGGAGATTATGTTTTTTTTTCCATGGCAACGCACGGGCCATTTTGCTAGTACCTATTAATAAAAAAATAGATATTCTTAAACTCCACGTCTCTCTATCTAAGTCCTCCTCCCATAAATATCGGCAATGAAAAAGGGAGGTGAGGCCGGGAACGGAGTGTCGATTCGGAGCAGAAGATGGGGCCGTTCGATCGAAGAGGAGACAGTTTCCAACATTAAGGACAGTAAAACTGAACTGTTTCCCAGCCCTCTCACGCTCTGTGCAATTTTGGCCGTTAGATGTTGTGTGTAGAACGTTCTTGGCCGTTCGATCGCTAAGTGGGCTAAGCTGTCCTGAGGGAGCCTACTCCAGTGGAAAAATCGGTGTAACATGGTTAACTGGACCTTTAGCCCACATGCCTAATTCCCGCATGAAGCCCATCAAGCAAGTAGGAGGCAGGCGGGGCGATCACCGCATGCGGTCGGCATTCCAGACTTGACGGTACATGCAGCAGGCAGGGAATCAAGACTTTTTTGGCCCGGTGAAGTAGAGGAATTCGCACGCCACCCCGTTCTCTTATTATATTTTAGCTCCACCCACTTATGACAGGTGAGCTTCAATTTTTTTTACTAATCGGGGTGATCTGTTGCGGCATGTTGGAGAAGAAGTCGACCCTGGCGACAATGTCAAAACCAAACTAAATCCTGGAGCTACATGCATGGTAGGGAAGTTTATTAAATGTCACGTGAATTTGAAGCACATTCGGGGTTTTTACATTTTTCACACATTATTGCGGGTTATACGGGCTAGCAAGGGTATCCAATATACTTTAAACCTGTTTACATGATTATATGTTTTCTCACTAATCATGCAATTAACCTTTAAACGAAAAAACAAATAAATTTAAGGTGAATTACTTTTAAAAACATTGATTACCATGAGATTATTTGGTGATTTTGCTTGCCTATGCTGAGAGATCGTAAAGTGAATTTTTGACAAAAACAATAAATTTATGGTGCATACATTCTTGAAATATTTCTACAAATATATCAATACTAAATTCATCCTAAATTCATAATACACGGGCGCAACATGATCTAGTCTCTCCCTAATAATAAAGCACCGATGGCTTCCGTCGTCCGTCGTTGTCACTTTTGCACAAAAGTCCCTCCGCTTCTGGTATTCAACCCGCAGTCCCTATGTAAGTGGATCTGGAAAAAAACGTTTCGAGTTTACAAAATAACCCTTGCGTCATGTAATAATTCCGCCCACGCTCTTTATCCAGTGACACAGAAGGTCGATCCCGACCTCCATCGGAGCTCCGCACCGTCGCCGCACGCCCGCTCCACCTTGCTGCCGGCGATTGCAGCGCCGCGCCAGGCCAGGCCCCCGCCTTCCTCTCGCATTGTTGTCCCTCTCTTTCCTTCTCCTCTCTCCCTCACTCGGTCTCCCTCTTCCCTGCAGCAAGGCTGCCGCCATGGGAGCACAAGCTCAAAGCTCCGCCGTCGGCCACCTCGCCCCGTCTGTGGCCAGATCCGAGCTGGAGCCGCCCGGATCTATTGACCCCAACCCGGATCCACCTCGCCCCGGCCTTCTCCGGCCTCGCCTCGCACCGCCGCTGCCCACGACCTCGAGCTCCTCCATCACCGGATCTGTTCGACGTGGCCAGCCCCCCGCCTTCCTCTCGCATTGTTGTCCCTCTCTTTCCTTCTCCTCTCTCCCTCACTCGGTCTCCCTCTTCCCTGCAGCAAGGCTGCCGCCATGGGAGCACAAGCTCAAAGCTCCGCCGTCGGCCACCTCGCCCCGTCTGTGGCCAGATCCGAGCTGGAGCCGCCCGGATCTATTGACCCCAACCCGGATCCACCTCGCCCCGGCCTTCTCCGGCCTCGCCTCGCACCGCCGCTGCCCACGACCTCGAGCTCCTCCATCACCGGATCTGTTCGACGTGGCCAGGCCCCCGCCTTCCTCTCGCATTGTTGTCCCTCTCTTTCCTTCTCCTCTCTCCCTCACTCGGTCTCCCTCTTCCCTGCAGCAAGGCTGCCGCCATGGGAGCACAAGCTCAAAGCTCCGCCGTCGGCCACCTCGCCCCGTCTGTGGCCAGATCCGAGCTGGAGCCGCCCGGATCTATTGACCCCAACCCGGATCCACCTCGCCCCGGCCTTCTCCGGCCTCGCCTCGCACCGCCGCTGCCCACGACCTCGAGCTCCTCCATCACCGGATCTGTTCGACGTGGCCAGCCCCCCGCCTTCCTCTCGCATTGTTGTCCCTCTCTTTCCTTCTCCTCTCTCCCTCACTCGGTCTCCCTCTTCCCTGCAGCAAGGCTGCCGCCATGGGAGCACAAGCTCAAAGCTCCGCCGTCGGCCACCTCGCCCCGTCTGTGGCCAGATCCGAGCTGGAGCCGCCCGGATCTATTGACCCCAACCCGGATCCACCTCGCCCCGGCCTTCTCCGGCCTCGCCTCGCACCGCCGCTGCCCACGACCTCGAGCTCCTCCATCACCGGATCTGTTCGACGTGGCCAGGCCCCCGCCTTCCTCTCGCATTGTTGTGCCTCTCTTTCCTTCTCCTCTCTCCCTCACTCGGTCTCCCTCTTCCCTGCAGCAAGGCTGCCGCCATGGGAGCACAAGCTCAAAGCTCCGCCGTCGGCCACCTCGCCCCGTCTGTGGCCAGATCCGAGCTAGAGCCGCCCGGATCTATTGACCCCAACCCGGATCCACCTCGCCCCGGCCTTCTCCGGCCTCGCCTCGCACCGCCGCTGCCCACGACCTCGAGCTCCTCCATCACCGGATCTGTTCGACGTGGCCAGGCCCCCGCCTTCCTCTCGCATTGTTGTGCCTCTCTTTCCTTCTCCTCTCTCCCTCACTCGGTCTCCCTCTTCCCTGCAGCAAGGCTGCCGCCATGGGAGCACAAGCTCAAAGCTCCGCCGTCGGCCACCTCGCCCCGTCTGTGGCCAGATCCGAGCTGGAGCCGCCCGGATCTATTGACCCCAACCCGGATCCACCTCGCCCCGGCCTTCTCCGGCCTCGCCTCGCACCGCCGCTGCCCACGACCTCGAGCTCCTCCATCACCGGATCTGTTCGACGTGGCCAGCCCCCCGCCTTCCTCTCGCATTGTTGTCCCTCTCTTTCCTTCTCCTCTCTCCCTCACTCGGTCTCCCTCTTCCCTGCAGCAAGGCTGCCGCCATGGGAGCACAAGCTCAAAGCTCCGCCGTCGGCCACCTCGCCCCGTCTGTGGCCAGATCCGAGCTGGAGCCGCCCGGATCTATTGACCCCAACCCGGATCCACCTCGCCCCGGCCTTCTCCGGCCTCGCCTCGCACCGCCGCTGCCCACGACCTCGAGCTCCTCCATCACCGGATCTGTTCGACGTGGCCAGGCCCCCGCCTTCCTCTCGCATTGTTGTCCCTCTCTTTCCTTCTCCTCTCTCCCTCACTCGGTCTCCCTCTTCCCTGCAGCAAGGCTGCCGCCATGGGAGCACAAGCTCAAAGCTCCGCCGTCGGCCACCTCGCCCCGTCTGTGGCCAGATCCGAGCTGGAGCCGCCCGGATCTATTGACCCCAACCCGGATCCACCTCGCCCCGGCCTTCTCCGGCCTCGCCTCGCACCGCCGCTGCCCACGACCTCGAGCTCCTCCATCACCGGATCTGTTCGACGTGGCCAGCCCCCCGCCTTCCTCTCGCATTGTTGTCCCTCTCTTTCCTTCTCCTCTCTCCCTCACTCGGTCTCCCTCTTCCCTGCAGCAAGGCTGCCGCCATGGGAGCACAAGCTCAAAGCTCCGCCGTCGGCCACCTCGCCCCGTCTGTGGCCAGATCCGAGCTGGAGCCGCCCGGATCTATTGACCCCAACCCGGATCCACCTCGCCCCGGCCTTCTCCGGCCTCGCCTCGCACCGCCGCTGCCCACGACCTCGAGCTCCTCCATCACCGGATCTGTTCGACGTGGCCAGGCCCCCGCCTTCCTCTCGCATTGTTGTCCCTCTCTTTCCTTCTCCTCTCTCCCTCACTCGGTCTCCCTCTTCCCTGCAGCAAGGCTGCCGCCATGGGAGCACAAGCTCAAAGCTCCGCCGTCGGCCACCTCGCCCCGTCTGTGGCCAGATCCGAGCTGGAGCCGCCCGGATCTATTGACCCCAACCCGGATCCACCTCGCCCCGGCCTTCTCCGGCCTCGCCTCGCACCGCCGCTGCCCACGACCTCGAGCTCCTCCATCACCGGATCTGTTCGACGTGGCCAGCCCCCCGCCTTCCTCTCGCATTGTTGTCCCTCTCTTTCCTTCTCCTCTCTCCCTCACTCGGTCTCCCTCTTCCCTGCAGCAAGGCTGCCGCCATGGGAGCACAAGCTCAAAGCTCCGCCGTCGGCCACCTCGCCCCGTCTGTGGCCAGATCCGAGCTGGAGCCGCCCGGATCTATTGACCCCAACCCGGATCCACCTCGCCCCGGCCTTCTCCGGCCTCGCCTCGCACCGCCGCTGCCCACGACCTCGAGCTCCTCCATCACCGGATCTGTTCGACGTGGCCAGGCCCCCGCCTTCCTCTCGCATTGTTGTCCCTCTCTTTCCTTCTCCTCTCTCCCTCACTCGGTCTCCCTCTTCCCTGCAGCAAGGCTGCCGCCATGGGAGCACAAGCTCAAAGCTCCGCCGTCGGCCACCTCGCCCCGTCTGTGGCCAGATCCGAGCTGGAGCCGCCCGGATCTATTGACCCCAACCCGGATCCACCTCGCCCCGGCCTTCTCCGGCCTCGCCTCGCACCGCCGCTGCCCACGACCTCGAGCTCCTCCATCACCGGATCTGTTCGACGTGGCCAGGCCCCCGCCTTCCTCTCGCATTGTTGTCCCTCTCTTTCCTTCTCCTCTCTCCCTCACTCGGTCTCCCTCTTCCCTGCAGCAAGGCTGCCGCCATGGGAGCACAAGCTCAAAGCTCCGCCGTCGGCCACCTCGCCCCGTCTGTGGCCAGATCCGAGCTGGAGCCGCCCGGATCTATTGACCCCAACCCGGATCCACCTCGCCCCGGCCTTCTCCGGCCTCGCCTCGCACCGCCGCTGCCCACGACCTCGAGCTCCTCCATCACCGGATCTGTTCGACGTGGCCAGGCCCCCGCCTTCCTCTCGCATTGTTGTCCCTCTCTTTCCTTCTCCTCTCTCCCTCACTCGGTCTCCCTCTTCCCTGCAGCAAGGCTGCCGCCATGGGAGCACAAGCTCAAAGCTCCGCCGTCGGCCACCTCGCCCCGTCTGTGGCCAGATCCGAGCTGGAGCCGCCCGGATCTATTGACCCCAACCCGGATCCACCTCGCCCCGGCCTTCTCCGGCCTCGCCTCGCACCGCCGCTGCCCACGACCTCGAGCTCCTCCATCACCGGATCTGTTCGACGTGGCCAGCCCCCCGCCTTCCTCTCGCATTGTTGTCCCTCTCTTTCTTCTCCTCTCTCCCTCACTCGGTCTCCCTCTTCCCTGCAGCAAGGTTGCCGCCATGGGAGCACAAGCTCAAAGCTCCGCCGTCGGCCACCTCGCCCCGTCTGTGGCCAGATCCG
Organism: Hordeum vulgare subsp. vulgare; assembly: GCF_904849725.1. Lineage (NCBI taxonomy): Eukaryota > Viridiplantae > Streptophyta > Magnoliopsida > Poales > Poaceae > Hordeum > Hordeum vulgare. Next base: position 660,045,293 of record NC_058519.1, on the reverse strand, counting down.
AGCTGGAGCCGCCCGGATCTATTGACCCCAACCCGGATCCACCTCGCCCCGGCCTTCTCCGGCCTCGCCTCGCACCGCCGCTGCCCACGACCTCGAGCTCCTCCATCACCGGATCTGTTCGACGTGGCCAGGCCCCCGCCTTCCTCTCGCATTGTTGTCCCTCTCTTTCCTTCTCCTCTCTCCCTCACTCGGTCTCCCTCTTCCCTGCAGCAAGGCTGCCGCCATGGGAGCATAAGCTCAAAGCTCCGCCGTCGGCCACCTCGCCCCGTCTGTGGCCAGATCCGAGCTGGAGCCGCCCGGATCTATTGACCCCAACCCGGATCCACCTCGCCCCGGCCTTCTCCGGCCTCGCCTCGCACCGCCGCTGCCCACGACCTCGAGCTCCTCCATCACCGGATCTGTTCGACGTGGCCAGCCCCCCGCCTTCCTCTTGCATTGTTGTCCCTCTCTTTCCTTCTCCTCTCTCCCTCACTCGGTCTCCCTCTTCCCTGCAGCAAGGCTGCCGCCATGGGAGCACAAGCTCAAAGCTCCGCCGTCGGCCACCTCGCCCCGTCTGTGGCCAGATCCGAGCTGGAGCCGTCCGGATCTATTGACCCCAACCCGGATCCACCTCGCCCCGGCCTTCTCCGGCCTCGCCTCGCACCGCCGCTGCCCACGACCTCGAGCTCCTCCATCACCGGATCTGTTCGACGTGGCCAGGCCCCCGCCTTCCTCTCGCATTGTTGTCCCTCTCTTTCCTTCTCCTCTCTCCCTCACTCGGTCTCCCTCTTCCCTGCAGCAAGGCTGCCGCCATGGGAGCACAAGCTCAAAGCTCCGCCCTCGGCCACCTCGCCCCGTCTGTGGCCAGATCCGAGCTGGAGCCGCCCGGATCTATTGACCCCAACCCGGATCCACCTCGCCCCGGCCTTCTCCGGCCTCGCCTCGCACCGCCGCTGCCCACGACCTCGAGCTCCTCCATCACCGGATCTGTTCGACGTGGCCAGCCCCCCGCCTTCCTCTCGCATTGTTGTCCCTCTCTTTCCTTCTCCTCTCTCCCTCACTCGGTCTCCCTCTTCCCTGCAGCAAGGCTGCCGCCATGGGAGCACAAGCTCAAAGCTCCGCCGTCGGCCACCTCGCCCCGTCTGTGGCCAGATCCGAGCTGGAGCCGCCCGGATCTATTGACCCCAACCCGGATCCACCTCGCCCCGGCCTTCTCCGGCCTCGCCTCGCACCGCCGCTGCCCACGACCTCGAGCTCCTCCATCACCGGATCTGTTCGACGTGGCCAGGCCCCCGCCTTCCTCTCGCATTGTTGTGCCTCTCTTTCCTTCTCCTCTCTCCCTCACTCGGTCTCCCTCTTCCCTGCAGCAAGGCTGCCGCCATGGGAGCACAAGCTCAAAGCTCCGCCGTCGGCCACCTCGCCCCGTCTGTGGCCAGATCCGAGCTAGAGCCGCCCGGATCTATTGACCCCAACCCGGATCCACCTCGCCCCGGCCTTCTCCGGCCTCGCCTCGCACCGCCGCTGCCCACGACCTCGAGCTCCTCCATCACCGAATCTGTTCGACGTCATCCCGGGCTGGTGGCAGAGAAAGCGGCGGCGACCGCCTTCGCGAATGCCGTCATGGGGAGGCTCAACAGGGAGCTTGAGAAGAAGTACCAGATGTGGACGAACATCAGGACCGAGATCTCGTCTCTTCAGACAGACCTCGCCATCCTGGCAGCGGTCGTGGACGACCACCAAACCGTGCCTGTCGCTCCCCGCACGGCCGTCACCAGGGTCTACGACGAGGAGATCCTCTAGCTGACCCATGACATCGAGGACTGCGTCGAGCGCTTCCTGCACCGCATCACCTGCAAGACGGGTGCCTCCCGGGCTCGCCGGTCCGTTCACGCTATCAGGACGTTCCGCCACCGTCTTCGGTTCGCCGCCAAGATCAAGGAGTTCAGGAGCCACGTTGCTGAAGCACGCGAGCGGGCGTTGAATGCTGTCATGCTCGCTCATGGTGCCCATGCATCCAGCAACGAGACCGCACGCCAAGCAATGGTATTCGCGAAGGACTGTCATCACCCTGTGGGTATCGAGGAGGCCGTCATGGAGCTCATTAGGCTGCTCGACATCGAACCAAACCAAGGTGAAGCAGAGGGCACACCGGCTCCAGCTCAGGCTCAGCTACGGGTGGTGGCCATAGTGGGATTTGGTGGCTCGGGGAAGACGACCCTCGCCAAGGCAGTTTACGACACCGTCCACATTGAAGGATCACTCCGTTGTACCTGGGTTGATGGGCACTCGCTGGATCATAAGGATGCCAATGGGATCATCAAACATATAAGAGAGAAGCTTCATTTGGGGGAAGGGTGTTCTGCAACACTTCCTACAGAATACCACCAGGACAGGTAATAAGGGTAACTAATCCTGCGCATCAACTATTTTTCATTTTGTTTCTGCCACTTAATTAGTAAAACGTAGTACAAGATAGCCTAGAATATCATGTATTAGTGGGTATCCAATCAGGCTTAAATCAACCTTTTCTTAAGATAACGTGAACTGTACAGTGGGTGATTTTCATATGTCTGTACGCTTTTATATATACGGAACAAAGATACCACCAATGTTTGAACTACCCACTACTTTATGACTATAAACATTATTCCATTAATTAACCTGTCTAACAGGTACTCCCTCTGTCCCAAAATAACTGTCTCAACTTTGTACTAGAGCTAATACAAAGTTGTACTAAGCTTAAGACACTTATTTTGAGACGGAGGGAGTATTTAATAGTTGTTGATGCATGACATTAAGGACAAGCACTTGGTGCACTGGAATACACTGAGCAATGCCTTCAAGAATAATGGAAGAATAATTGTGACAATGGCCACTAAGTCTGTAGCTAATAGATGCTGCAATCATCCCCGAGAAAAGGATAGATGTACCTTTGGCTATGTGTAGAAGTCTTGGGGAAGAAGATTCTAGAAAGATAGCTCTCCTCGAAAGATGTACACCTGAGTTAGTGCTGGGTGCGGCAAAACTCCTGAAGAAATGTGGTGGTCTTCCGCTTGCTCTTTATAGTGTGGCCTGCGAATTGAGCTGCGAAAATGTACTCACGGCCACGGGTACATTCTGCAACAAATTGTGCAAATGAGCTGGGTATGTATCTGGAACGCGAAGACGACGAGCCTAACTTTGCAAAGCTTCGAGGTGTGCTTACAGAAAATTACATCAGTTTGTCTGATTATACAATTTGTTGCAGAATTGAACGCCCCTTCAAGAAAAATGTCATAATCAGGCGATGGTTGGCTGAAGGATATGCACGCCATCATTAAGGCCGGCACCAAACTACAGCCAATGAAAACTTCAAGGCATTTATCAACAGAAGTATCATTCTGCCTGTTGTTCCAATCAGCAATGTCATGGGAAAGACGTGCAAAGCTCATGGTATCATGCACGCATTCATGTTGCACAAGTCCATGTCTAAGAAATTCATCATGCCCTTTGGTGCTCAGCAAAAAAAAAGGTCCGTCACTTCTTCATCCGTGATTGCAACGGCGTAAATACCGGAACCATGCCTGACATTGATTTATCTCGTGTTCGATCTCTGCCAGTTATAGGAAATGCATGTAATGTTATTTCCAGTTTCAGCAAGTACAAACTTACACGAGTGTTGGACCTGGAAGGGTGCATTGATGTAAAAGATTGTCATCTCAAAGAGATATGCAAGTTATGGAATCTAAGATATCTAAGCCTTGGGCCCAATATCACCGTGATTCCCAAGGAAATTGCACAACTGAAGTTGCTGGAGACACTTGATGCAAGCAAGACAAGGGTTAATGTCCTGCCAGTGGAAGCTATTGAACTACCCTGTTTGATTCACCTAATTGGAAAATTTAAGCTTGAAGACCCAGTCAAGATAGAGAGACTATCAAAAGAATGTATGTTGGAGACCGTTGCGGGATTTGGTACCGACAAGGGTCGGGGATTTTTGCTACTTATGGACCATATGAAAAAGTTGAACAATGTCAAGATATGGTGTGAGTGTGACGAAACTGAACAAGGTCAGACGGCATGAATTATAACCTTTCCTCTCGCACCGTTGTCCCTCTCTTTCCTACTCCTCTCTCCCTCACTCGGTCTCCCGGCCTTTTCCCTGCAGCAAGGCTGCCACCATGGGAGCCCGAGCTCAAAGCTCCGTCGTCGGCCACCTCGCCCCGTCTTTGGCCAGATCCGAGCTCGAGCCGCCCGGATCTCTTGACCTCAACCCGGATCCACCTCGCCCCGGCCTTCTCCGGCCTCGCCTTGCACCGCCACCGCCGTCGCCATTGCCCCCGGCCTCGAGCTCCTCCATCATCGAATCTATCTGACGTCATCCCGGGATGACCCGAACCTCCGATCCAAACGCCCCCGCGATATCCCGCTCCGAGTCGTCCTGTTTCTCTCGTTTTTTTTTGCTCTAAGTCCCGAGGAACTCATCAACATATATGCATTTTGTGGAGGCCATAACTTGGTGCACATGTATCCGTTTGTGATGAATTTTATATGTAGAAATATCTACTCTTCGTGCTCTACACGTTGGTGTTATTTGCAAGCATATTAGAAATCATATACATGCTCAAATATCTGTTACAAAAGTGCTTCATGTTGCAATCAATGAAAACTGATAACACTTGCAAACTTTCAAGGTTGATTGCATCTAATCCGTAGGTCATTTTCATATGGCACCTTCTTGAGATTTGTCCTATGTGATGCTACATATGGAGTACAACCGGTCGACCACGACCCCAATGGAGCGCAGGGGAGCAACTCGGTTGGTGGCAGGGCGACCTGCACTTGAGGAGGAGAACTGCACAAGGTGGATTGCAGGAAATCTTTTTGAATGAATTTGTTCATGATTTGCATGGTTATTCTTCACAATGGGTACATGGCTATTCTTGGATTTGAGCCTTAGGCATGCAACAATCATATCTAATAGCATTGTTTTGTTGACTATTTAACCCAAAATTATTCGTCGACTTTGATCGAAAATCTTATCCCAATACTTTTGATACTGTACTTTGATTTTGACAACAAAAAATGTTTCAACTTGCCATGTGAAAAATCAAGGAAGAGCATATCCATGTTTACTTATTAGTTTGTTTTCTGATAATGATATGAGATTTAGAAACTAAAAAATTATTTGAAAAAATTGTTTTTATATGTTTGTTTGATTGATTGCAATGTTGTTTTAGTGGTAGTTTTTTCCAACTGTCTAAGCATATACTTATACACCCGGTACAACGCACGGGTTGCTAGTCTTTACCTAATAATAAAGAGGCTATCGCTTCTGTCGGAAAACCGCCGAGACATTTTTACACAAAAGCCCCTGTTGATTTAGCTAATCAACCCGCAATCCCAAGTAAGTCAACGAATAGGTACGTGTAAGAGTAAAAAAATAACCCATCGGAACTGCGCTTCCCTGCCTCCCCATCGGAGCGAGCAGCCCAGCTCGAGCTCCCGTGCCCGAGGCGCCCCGCCGCACCGCGCAGCAGCCGCCGCTGCCCAAGCTCCGCCCGCCGTCGGTCACCTTCCGCCGTGGATCCCTACCGCGAGTCCCCGTCGCCCCGTTCTGGATCGGGTCAGCCAAGCAGGGCGTTCGCCTCGCCTCGCTCTTGGATCGGGATCCAGGTCGAGCGCCTCGCCCGATCCCCGCGTTGACCAACCGCACCAGGCCAGCCATAGCCTCCCGCATCGGCCGTCCCAGCCCTCAGCCGGCCTCTCCTCCTCGCTGCGCCACAGGACTCAGCCGGCCTCCCCAGTTCCTGCTCGCTGGAGCCGCCATGGCCTGCACGTGCTAGCCCCTAACCTCCCTCCATGGCTCGCAAGCGCCGCCGCGCGAATCAGCGCACGACAGCGCCGTCACCGCCGCGCGGATCAGCGCACGACGGCGTCGTCACCGCCTCCGCCCTTTTGGACTAAACTTACTCACTGGCAACCGGTGGTCGTATTCGCCCACGGCGCCGGTGCCCCCTCCTCCTCTGATTGGATGACCCAGTGAGCTCTCTTTCTCTGCTTCTTCTTCACGCGCTTGATGGATCTGCAGTTTTTGAAATCACTTGAACGAGGATTCCAGTTTGTGTACACATCTATCTATGCTTGGTATGTGGATAGTTATGTTTAAGAACTGACAATTGGTTCTTCTAGCTGGAAGGAGATGGTGAAAGATGCCCTGGATGCCATTGAAGTAGTAACATTTGACTATCCATGTGAGTTTATTCAATTCCATCTACTCCTAATTATTTCTTTTCTATCTGAAGGTCCAGTTCTTAATGCTTGACCCATGTTCACTTAATGGTTGATTAATTTATCAAGCAACAACACTGCAGATATGTCGGGTGGTAAACGGAGGCATCCCCTGAAGGCAGACAAGCATGTCGACCATCATCTCAGTGTAGTGAAGAATGCTGTGGCAGAGCATCCTGGTCACCCGCTTGTTCTTATGGGGAAGTCTATGGGTTTGAGGTAACATTTAGTGGTGTGATAATGTTGTTGCTTGTGCATCTTTTTGGTTTGTCATATGATCTGACTTCTGAGTACACTTACGTGATGCTTCAACATTCTCAGGGTCAGCTGCATGGTAGCTAGCTCCGATGGTATCAATGCTTCTGCGATCATATGCTTGGGTTATCCATTGAAGGTATCCCCACTTTACAGTGTGCACTTAGTATTTGGATTGCTTCCTGGTCTGTCTCCTTATTGAATTGTTGTGCCTGTGTTCTTCAAAGCTCAATACTACAATACACACCGAAATGGATTTGGATCTGCATCACAATTTAATTGTTGTAGAATACAACTATGTATGCACAAAAATGGTTGTTGTATGCAGATGTGCATGCTATTGTTTCTCATTTTTGGTTACAACTATGCACTGATATTTTATATGATAAGTCACTGTCATTCTGTATACAGTCAATTCACTTTCTCAGATAGAATCACAAACTAAAGAAACTGTTCCTTTTGTTTTGTATCTTTGCATTCTTCAACAGGGAGCGAAAGGGGTAATGAGGGATGAGATACTACTAAAGCTGATGGTTCCAACAATGTTTATGCAGATACTGAAGGAAAATAGTGCGGCTGGGCCTTGGCAGGCCAGATGGGCTCTACACTATTGCTCTCTCTCTCTCCTTTAATTTCTTTCTCTAAATTCCTTTATAGAAATTAGAAAGAAGAAGTAGAAATAGAGAAGGATGGAAAAGAAATGGCTAGGATGCATGGAAAATGTTGAAACTTTTAATGTAAAGCATATAATTTATACTTAGTTCAACAAAAGAAGTTTCAATCCATATGGAAGAGTTGAATTCAAACTCATTTGAATAGGAAGTAGATATTTGTAAGGTCTGAAAAAAAGTTCAGATATTTGGTGGGGCTTGGTAAGGTGATAAAATAATTTATGGGCAAAGTTTGGGAACAAAAATTTAAGTAGAAGTGACATTCAATTTTTAACTATATATGTCTGTTCATGGGTGATTTCAAATGACCGGAATATTTATTATAGCTTCCAAAAAATTTGTGTTTCACGTCCTATCTTATGAATTATTCTTTTAATTACATTTTTCCTCTAATATAAATTATTGCCACGTCATTGATTTAATTTATAGAGTTAGAATGGATGGTATTTTCTTTAATAATAAAGCACGTATTGCTTCTGCCGTCCGTCGTCGTGGTAGTTTTGTAAAAAAGTCCCCGAGGTTTTAGATGTTCAACCCGCAGTCCCTGTTTAAGTGACACTCTAGAAAAACGTTTCGTTTTTGCGTAAAAACCATTGCAATTGTTAGATATTATGTCCGCAACCCTTATCCCCGACCCCGAGCTCCTCCTCATGTGCGCCTCCTCCCCGACCTCCCTCGCGCGTCGTCCGGCGTCCGGCGACGCCGCCACCGATTCCCAGGTCACACCACCGCCGCCGCCGATTCCCAGGTCACGCCGCCGCTCCCCTGCCTTCTCTCTTTCCTCTCTCTCTCTCTCTCTCTCTCTCTCTCTCTAATCTCCTTTTCTCTCCTTCTCTCCACGAGCTCAGCGCGCCACGGGATCTCCATTGGCCAGATCCGGTGCCTTCCTCCCGGATCCGTGCGCCATCCACCTCCTCTATCTGATTCGGCGCCACCCAACCCGCCATGACCTCCACGATGGCGCCCGCCGAGATCCTATGCCGGCGGTTGCTCCAAAACTTGGTTTTGAAACTTCAGATAAGGCTAGATGTGCCAGAAACGACGAGACCCTGGCCGTGCCACATGTTCGTGGTGGCTTGCATGCAGCGGTACAAATTCAGAGTAAAGTCTTTTTCTTTGCACCTTCTTTTGTTTTATGTTGCCTCCTTTACCAGGGATAAATTGCGAATTCAGGGAGCATTGTCTTCCATCACATCATCCTGATGATCACCGGCTACTGCAGAAAGCTGCAGCAGCACATCGTCAACAGGAGCAGAATCAGGACTTCACAATAGAACTGGTGATGTATGCTTGCGATTGTTTGCTCTCTTGTGCACTGGTAGAACTGATAGAAAGGTTCAGAGGGGATAGAAAGCGCTAAGGAAAGATAGTTAGGCTACAGGTTATGGCCTATTAAAATTGAACGCTCCTCTACCGTTTACCGAAATATGTATGGGGTTCTTTATATTAAGTCGTTATAGGAACAAGAGCTTACTTAGTGACAATTTATTTTAATTCATGCTTTTGCCAACTGAACTGAACAAATTTTATTTGCCTATTTCTGAATTTATATTTCAGTAATATTATGGCTTCAGTTTGTCTTGCACATGTATGGGTCTCACTGGTTGTTATTTTCAAAAGCCTGTCTAATGAATCTTTACTACTAAGATTTTTATTTGTGTCATGATTATAGTATACACCTGACCTTCACATTCATCTTTTCATGCTTATGTAATTTGTTACAGCGATATCCTTTTAGGTTTAATGAAAAGATTGATCAAACATCGAGCTTCAGATTTGAAAGTTCTCATCACTTCGACGACTCTTGATGGTTTGAAAGTGTCAAATTTCTTCTCAAGATGTCCTGTGTTGAACATCCCTGGAGCTATATTCCCTGTGGAGAAGTTTTACAGCACAGACCGTCCAACAAATTATATCGAATCCTCTCTCAGAACAACTATAGGTATGGATATTTTTTGTGTGTGTAACTGTTGCAGTTTAAAACTTCTACAATAGAGGATACATCCATTGGTGATTGGTCCAACATCTGATGAGAATATTCCCTTAAGTAGTACCACTTTGTCCCTGATGAGTAGGTCCTGTACACCCCACCAAACACTAGGATACCGACATGTCCTAGACCACTGACTAATCCCACTCCTCGCTGTTGATTCTGCCACTGTACTGGCTGCAATTTGCCTCCCTTGTCGTCGTGTGGTCGTCGTTGTCTTTGATGAAAAGGGAGGTGGTGCAAGTGTGGGTTTGTGGTGGTGTGAGATGCTATGTCAAAAAGATCAGCCTTGGGAGGGTCATGTACTCAGGAGCTCTGGTTGCCGGGCCATTCCCTTGGCTCTTATCCATTTAGCATGATTAAAATTGTAAAGTGCATGGACAGGAAGGCATGTGCAAACTACAGGTTTGCCAGCTAACAGCCTACATGTCTTGGTGGAAATTGTTTGATGCATGCATAAATGCGACCAGAGAGAAATATTTATATTACGTGACTTATTATTGGTGGAAACTAACATAAATTATAGGGAAGTCATATAATTATGTTTTTCGACTTGTTTAAAGTTTTGCTTTTGATGATTTTTATATGCTTAAATTATTGGAGATCTTATTTTCCGTACTAATACCCATAGATTTTTCTCCAACAGATATCCATGTTAAGGAAGCTCCTCGGGATGTATTAATATTTATGACAGGAAAGGTCAGCATCTCAAAGTTGGCCACTGTGTATGCTCTTATATGCAACTTTGAAGGACATTATGTGGTCTCTGACACTATGGAAAGACCTTGACCTGTTTCTTAGCAGATTTAATTGCACATTTTATGTTAATTTGTCCTCCTTTCTTGCATTGTTAGTGATGGGGTCATAGTCCTAGGGTAGGGTCATAGGCCTGCCGTACACGTCCTATCCAAGGACTACCCCACACAAAGGACAGGACCCTAAGTCTGCCCTGACTGAATCAAGGTATCCCCGTCATCCAGTCGGTAACAGGCCCTGAATCATCCAGTCGGTAACTAGCATTCGGAGGACACCAGGCTCACCGACTGGATACACTCGGTACGTCGTAACCTCTCCGGAGGGAAACTGCCGTACGTTTCCGGGTGCATCTATTAGCATTTAGAGCATACGTTACGTGTAACGTCCGCATTCAATCGCCACTACTCCACCCCTGAGTCAGAACCGTTGTGGGGGGCAGCGCACTCTATATAAGCCGCCCTCCCCCACTGGTAAAGGGATTAGCAAATCTTTGTACTCCATATAACACTCGGTAACAAGCTCCGAGAGCACTGAGACGTAGGGCTGTTACCTCCACCGCAGAGGGGCCTGAACTCATACAACCTCGCCGTAGCTAGGACTCTGGCCATCTCATTCGTACCCTACACATCTACTGTCAGACTTATACCCACGACAGTTGGCGCCCACCGTGGGGCAGGCGTCTAAGCGACTTCCAGCGAGTTTGCGACTACTTCCTTTCGTCATGTCGTCCGGTGGAGGTTCGAGCATGGGTCACCAGATCCTCTTCGGCGCTCTCTCCTTCATCGTCGACGATTCGGCGTGGCTTCGGGATGCACCTCTCGACGTCGAGGCGCTTTCCCGTCGCGGGGCCACGCACTTCCGTGCCGGCGCTCGCGGCGTTCTTCTTCTCCAACAATCGGCTCCATTACCGGCTTGCACCTTCGTCACGCGCCGCAGCAGGCGATCTCGCAGTCCGCGTCTACAACGTTGGGTGCAGCATGCCCGAGCACGCCAGTTCGCGTCCTCTCAAGTGGCGGTTCTGGAGTCTGTTGTGGTTGCCCCGCGTCCCCAGTGCTCGGGCTCGGTTCCGACTGAGCTCCCTTCCGAGTACGTGGGCCGCGGGCCTGTAGCAGAAGTTCCAATGGCCAACACCCATGAAGATCCCCATCAGGCCGGCCGGAACGAGCGCGAAGTCGGTGAAGCATCCGGTGCACGCCGTCTGCCTCACCGTTCTGCCAGTCGGCACACCCGGCAGAGCAACGTAGAGTTATTCCGCACACCTCTCCTCAACTTGGCTGCGGCAGCCAAGAACGCCGATTCCCTCCAGCCGACTGATTCAGAGGCAGGAAGAGGAATCGAGCAGATCCGTGCTCTGTTGCACACGGCGCAGCAGCAGAATTCGGCGGTCTCCCAGTCACACAATCGGATCCACAACAGTTCCGCCCATGCAAACACGCATCAGTCGGTTCACAGCCCCGGCTCCTATCAGCACCACAGGGGATGCAGTCGTTCCATGATCCGTGAAGATCGCCGCCGTTCACGCACCCCTCCGCGGGGTGGGCCCTATGGGTCCCGACATCACGATGATCGGCGTTCAGTCGGCGACAGTTACAACCCGAGACCCGACGCAAGAGGGCGAATCGCCCAGCGAAGAGTCGACAGGGGTCGAGCCCACCGCGATGGCCACGATCTAGATCGTCCAAGTGGCGGCAGGACCATCGTGTCCGGCCCCCAGTGTTTTAGTCGAGCCATCCGCTCGGCTGACATCCCGCCCAACTTTCGATTGGCAGCGGGAATCGGCAAATTTACGGGGGAAACCAAGCCTGAAACATGGCTAGACGACTACCGAGTGGCAGTCCAGATCGGAGGAGGGGACGATTATGTCACTATGAAGCACCTCCCTCTGATGCTCGACGGCTCGGCGCGAGCTTGGCTGAACCAGTTAGCCCCCTCAAGCATTTACAGTTGGGCAGATCTTGCCCGAGTGTTCATCAGGACCTTCGAAGGGACGTGCAAACGCCCTGCAGGCCTTGGGGAGCTTCAACACTGTGTCCAGAAGCCGAATGAGCCCTTGCGACTTCATCCAGCGATGGACGACTCTTTACCACACGGTGGAGAGCGTCACCGAGCATCAAGCGGTCTGCGCATTCAAGGCAGGCGTGCGGTACAAAGAGTTGTACTTAAAGTTCGGCCGGACAGGCGACATCTCCATGAGCAAGATGATGGAGATAGCTGCTCGCTATGCAAATGGCGAGGAAGAAGACCGCATCTGGAGCGGCAAACACAAGACAGTCGGCGATGCCGACGGAGGTAATACTCGGAAGCAGAAACCGAAAGTTCCACCCACACCGCAGGCAGAAGCTGCAGCTGTGACCACCGCCAAGTTCAAGGGCAAGGGGAGGGCACAGTCTGCCCCCAAGAGAAAGCTGTTCAACAATCCCATCCTGGATCAGCCTTGTCCAGTACACACGAAGATGGACGAAGAAGGCAATCCCATATACGCGAAGCATACCACTCGGTAGTGTCGTCTCCTGATCCAGGGGTTCAGCGAAGGACAATCGAGTGAGAAGAATCCCGAGCAGGACGAGGAAGACAAGGAGGATCCGTTCCCCCAAGTCCATGCAACCCTCATGATTTTTGCTGATGTCGAAAGCAAGAGTCGTCTGAAGTTAGTGAACAGAGAGGTCAACATGGCCGTTCCGACTGCTCCCAAGTTTCTGAAATGGTCTCAGACTGCGATCACCTTTGATCAGTCGGATCATCCAACGCATGTCCCCACTCCAGGAAGACAGGCTCTGGTCGTCGACCCGGTGGTGGAGGGAGTCCGTCTGCGCAAACTCCTCATGGACGGCGGTAGCGGACTGAACATCATGTACGCCGATACCCTCAAGGGAATGGGCATTCCGTTGTCCAGACTCAGCGAGAGCAATATGCAGTTCCACGGAGTCGTCCCCGGGCGGAAGGCCAAGTCACTCGGCTAGATCGCGTTGGACGTCACTTTCGGCTCCGACAAAAACTTTCGCAAGGAGAAGCTCACATTCGAGGTGGTAGATTTCCAGAGTGCTTACCATGCAATTCTGGGCCGCCCGGCGTACGTGAGTTTCATGGCACGCCCGTGCTATGTGTACTTGAAGCTGAAGATGCCGGGCCCAAAGGGCCTTATCACCATCACCGGCAACCGCCAGCGAGCCGAGGAATGCCTGCAAGAGGGATCAAGAATCGACGACCATCAGATGGTGGTACTCGAGCTCGACGAATACAAGAAGACAGTCGACCCTGCCGACCTGATGCGCTCGAAGAAACCAGCTTCTGAGTCCGCGTTCCAGTCGACGGGAGAGACGAAGAAAATCAGCATCCACCCGACGAACGAGTCTGCCGCCCCGACGAACATCTCCACCACCCTCGATCCTAAATAGGAAGCCGAGCTCATCCAATTCCTCCGTGAGACCTGGGACATCTTTGCATGGAAACCTTCTGACATGCCGGGTGTACCCAGGGAGTTGGCTGAGCACCGACTGCATGTGGATCCTGTCGCTCGGCCCGTCCGAGAGCGCCTGCGTCGGTCCGCCGCGCACAAGAGGAAGGCAATCGGAGAAGAGGTGGCCAAGTTGCTGACTGCCAACTTCATTCGCGAGGTTCACCACTCCGAGTGGCTCGCCAATGTCGTCATGGTGCCCAAGAAGGACAAGTCACTCCGAATGTGCATTGACTTCAAGCATCTCAATAAGGTCTGCCCGAAAGACCATTTTCCGCTCCCCCGCATAGATCAAATTGTCGATTCGACTGCGGGATGAGAACGCTTGTCATTCCTTGATGCCTACTCGGGTTATCATCAGATCCGTCTGTATGGTCCCGATGAGTTGAAAACAGCCTTCATCACCCCGTTTGGGTGCTTCTGCTACATCACCATGCCTTTCGGTTTGAAGAATGCACGGGCTACCTTTATGCGCATGATCCAAAAATGCCTCCTCGACCAGATCGGTCGCAATGTGGAGGCATATATGGATGATATCGTAGTCAAGTCACGCAAAGGTTCCGACCTGCTGACTGACTTGGCAGAAACATTCGCCAACCTTCGTAGGTACGATATCAAGCTAAACCCAGCCAAATGTTCATTCGGCGTTCCCAGCGGAAAGTTACTCGGTTTCTTCGTTTCCGAACGAGGGATCGATGTTAACCCCGAAAAGATCGGGACCATCGTCCGAATGGACAGGCCGGTCAGAATACACGATGTTCAACGGCTCACAGGTTGCCTGGCGGCTTTGAGCAGGTTTATCAGTCGACTCGGCGAAAAAGCACTTCCTCTGTACCGACTCATGAAGAAGTCAGATACCTTCGAGTGGACAGACGAAGCCCAAATCGCATTCGACGACCTCAAAGTCCTACTTTCCACCCAGCCGGTTCTTACTCCTCTGCTCAGTAAAGAGCCCCTTCTTCTATATATCGCGGCCACAAATCAAGTGGTCAGTACTGTTCTTACAGTCGAGCGAGAGGAGGAAGGCAAAGCTTACAAAGTTCAGCGGCCAGTGTACTACGTCTCCGAGGTCCTGACCCCTTCCAAGCAGATGTATCCCCATTATCAGAAGCTTATCTATGGGATCTATTTGACTACGAAGAAGGTTGCCCATTATTTCCAAGACCACTCGGTATCTGTCGTTTCTGATTCTCCTTTGTCGGAAATTCTCCACAATCGAGACGCGTCAGGCCGAGTGGCGAAGTGGGCGATGGAGAGGCTGTACTGTGACATCAAGTTCGAGGCCAAGAAAGCTATTAAGTCTCAAGCCCTGGCTGACTTTATAGCAGAATGGGTAGAACAACAGCAACCGACTCACATCTACTCGGCTCATTGGACAATGTTCTTCGATGGGTCTAAGATGTTGAATGGATCCGGCGCTGGTGTTGTGATCATATCACCCAAAGGCGACAAGCTCAAATACGTGCTCCAGATACACTTTGATTCCTCCAACAACGAGGCAGAGTATGAAGCTCTCCTCTACGGATTGCGCATGGCCATCTCACTCGGCGTCCGTCGCCTGATGGTCTACGGCGATTCGGATTTGGTGGTCAATCAAGTGATGAAAGAGTGGGATGTAAGGACCCCACCATGACGACATACTGCAATGCAGTCAGGAAGCTGGAGAAGAAGTTTGAGGGTCTAGAACTTCATCATGTTCCAAGACTGAAGAACCAAGCAGCTGACAAGTTGGCAAACCTCGGATCCACTCGGAGACCAGTCCCGAGTGATGTCTGTCTCGAGCACCTCCATCTTCCTTCAGTCAAAGAAGATCCCTTCACGGAAGAACCAGTACAACCTAAGAGCACAACAGATCCGACTGAAGTCGATGTGCCTGCTGTGGTTGATGTAGTCACAGAGATTCTCGTAGTCATTCCCGAGTGGACTGTGCCGATCATGGCATATATCCTGAGACAGGAACTTCCAGAAGATGAAGTCCAAGCCCGGCAAATAGTTCGCAGGTCGAAGGCATTCGCTGTCATTGACGGTCAATTGTACAAGGAGAGTGTTTCAGGCGTCTTCCAACGTTGCATTTCCCCAGAGGAAGGACATTTGATCCTAGAGGAAATCCACTCGGGTACCTGCGGTCATCACGCTTCTTCGAGAGCAATCGTCGCCAAGGCGTTCAGAGCTGGATTCTTCTGGCTGCAGGCTAACGAGATGGCCAAAGCTATGGTCGACCGATGTGAAGGCTGTCAGTTCTACTCCAACAAGTCCCACAAGCCAACATCTGCACTAAAGACAATCCCACTTGTGTGGCCATTTGCAGTTTGGGGATTAGACATAGTCGGACCATTCAAGATAGGCCAAGGAGGCTACACACCTCTGTTGGTGGCAGTCGACAAGTTTACCAAATGGATAGAAGCCAAGCCCATCAAGAAACTCGATGCCTCAACAGCTGTCAAGTTTGTCAGAGACATCATTTCCAGATTCGGGGTGCCTCACAGCATAATCACGGACAATGGGACAAACTTTGACTCGGACAGATTCAAAGGCTTCTGTGCGAGTCAGGGTATCCGAGTGGATTTTGCTTCCGTAGCACATCCGCAATCCAATGGACAAGTTGAGCGTGCAAATGGACTTATCCTTCAAGGTTTGAAGCCTCGACTCTTGCGAGAGGTAGGACACGCTGCTGGTGCATGGGTCACCGAGTTACCTTCAGTACTTTGGGGCCTCCGCACCACTCCAAATCGATCAACGGGGCGATCACCGTTCTTTCTCGTCTATGGGGCAGAAGCGGTCCTTCCGAGCGACCTGCGTCACAATGCCCCGCGAGTCGAACTCTTCTCCGAAGCTGAAGCAGAACAAGCAAGGGAAGATGGAGTCGATCTTCTAGAGGAGGAGCGCGAGATGGCACTCACTCGCTCAACAATTTACCAGCAAGATCTGCGACGCTTTCACGCACGTCACGTCAGGAGTCGCACGTTCCAAGCTGGCGATTTGGTGCTCCGAGTGGATCAGCAAAGACCACACAAGTTGGCTCCGGCCTGGGAAGGGCCTTTCATCATTTCCAAGGTGCTGAACAACGGAGCATACAGACTCTACAATATTCACAGGGAGATAGATGAGCCGCGCGCATGGAACGGAGATCTCCTCAAGCGTTTTTATACGTGATCGTCGACTGAAGCAGTGTAACGAACAAGTTTGAAGAAATAATATATTCCGCAGATTCAGTTTTGTGCAGATTCAGAGTTCTCACACAAAAAAAAACTTAGCTGCGATCATGAATCGCCTAAGTATTAACTTCCTCTGAGTGTGCACTATACGTCACACTCGGGGACTTAGCTGCGATCCTGAATCGCCTAAGTATTAACTACTCCGAGTGTGCACTATACGTCACACTCAGGAACTTAGCTGCGATCCTGAATCGCCTAAGTATTAACTTCCTCCGAGTGTGCACTATACGTCACACTCGGGGACTTAGCTGCGATCCTGAATCGCCTAAGTATTAACTTCCTCCGAGTGTGCACTATACGTCACACTCGGGGACTTAGCTGCGATCCTGAATCGCCTAAGTATTAACTTCCTCCGAGTGTGCACTATACGTCACACTCGGGGACTTAGCTGCGATCCTGAATCGCCTAAGTATTAACTTCCTCCGAGTGTGCACTATACGTCACACTCGGGGACTTAGCTGCGATCCTGAATCGCCTAAGTATTAACTTCCTCCGAGTGTGCGATATACGTCACACTCGGGGACTTAGCTGCGATCCTGAATCGCCTAAGTATTAACTTCCTCCGAGTGTGCGCTATACGTCACACTCGGGGGCTTAGCTGTGATCCTGAATCACCTAAGTATTAACTTCCTCCGAGTGTGCGCTATACGTCACACTCGGAGACTTAGATGCGATCCTGAATCGCCTAAGTATTAACTTCCTCCGAGTGTGCACTATACGTCACACTCGGGGACTTAGATGCGATCCTGAATCGCCTAAGTATTAACTTCCTCCGAGTGTGCACTATACATCACATTCGGAGACTTAGATGCGATCCTTAATCGCCTAAGTATTCACTTCCTCCGAGTGTGCACTATACGTCACACTCGGGGACTTAGATGCGATCCTGAATCGCCTAAGTATTCACTTCCTCCGAGTGTGCACTATACGTCACACTCGGGGACTTAGATGCGATCCTGAATCGCCTAAGTATTAACTTCCTCCGAGTGTGCACTATACGTTGCACTCGGGGACTTAGCCGCGATTCTGAATCGCCTAAGTATTAACTTCCTCCGAGTGTGCACTATACGTCACACTCGGCGACTTAGCTGCGATTCTGAATCGCCAAAGTATTAACCTCCTTCGAGTGTGCACTATACGTTGCACTCGGGGGCTTAGACGTGACCAAGAATCACCTAAGTCTTAATCTTCTCCGAGTATGCACTAAGTGTTGCACTCGAAACAGCATTCAAACAAAAGAATAAATGTTTTCATTCCGACAACATAAGTTTAAAAATGATAGCTGACTCGGTGCGGATCAAGCTTACCCGCACCGATTTAAAAGTACGACCGCCAACAGAAGTGGCCAGAGTATATTACAGGTAAATACTCGGCATACCGAGGATAAAGTTTGATCACGCGTCAGCTGGGCCGGAGTCAGGACTGGAGGGCTCCACAAAAGTGTCCAAGTGGATTCCATCTGCGATGCGGGTAGCAGTCTCAAGGAACGTCTCCATGAAGTCTTCGAATTGAAGCTTCTTCGTGTTGGCGACCTTCAATGCTTTCAGCTTATCTTCCCGCACCTCCTTGCAATGGACTCGGACCAAGGACAGCGCAACGTCAGCACCGCAACACGCTGCCGATTTCTTCCAGGATTGCACTCGGGCCGGAATCTCATCCAGTCGCCCCAACAGACTCCCCGTCTCCTGCCGCGACTCGTCTTCCAGCCAAAGCTCCTTCTCAATGCGGCCGAAGACTTCTCTCAATCGGCTGATGAAAGGACCCACTTTGCCTACGCGGATATGCGCCCGGAGCAGATCCCGGTTGGTGTCCTCGCTGAGTGGCACATTGTCCTTCATGGACCGCTCCACAACCGCTGCTTCAGCTTCGGCATCAGTACAAAAATCTGCACCAAACGAGCAAATAGACAGTAAAAACCGAGTGTTCGTCACACGGTACAACCACTCGACAAAGCATAAGACTTACCTGCCAGACGAGACATCATCTGGACAGCCCGGTCGTTGACATACTTCTCCTGAGCTGTCCATCGTTTGTTCCGAACAGCCATTTGATTGTGAAGTTCGGTCCTTTGTTTCTTCAGCCCTTCCACCTCCGCCACCAACACCCTGTTTGCCTCCAGCGCCTCCTCCAAGGACTTCTCTCGTACTTCCAGTGCACTCTTCATGCCGGCCATGGCGAGCATTGCAGCTTCCAGTTCACCAGCGTACTGGTTTCTCTCCGCTCTCAAGGCTTCATAAGCAGTTCCCATTTCACAAGTTTTCTGCATCAAGAAACAAAGGGTAATCAGCAAGTTTATCAGTTCACAGGCTAAGTTCTTAAGACCCCTGCCGACGCAAGCAGTCGACAGCGGTCTCGGGGACTACACCCAGTGGGTTCACTGAGAGTGACTCCACTGGCATGCACCTCACGCAGGTCCGCCCTGTTGAGATGCATGTTTTCCTACGCCTCAAAGGCTAATTCTACTCCACCTACGTGCAACTTACTCTCGGCGACTCTTAACGCAAGAGCGCTCCGACTGCAATAAGTACTCGCACTCGGAAATATTGTCTACGGACACAACCAAAATAAAGACCAAATATATAAAGACAACTGTCGGTGCAAGCACTCGACAGAAGTCTCGGGGACTACACCCACTGGGTTCACTCGGAGTGAACCCATTGCAACAACAATACCACCCAGTGGGCTACAGAAGAAAAGTAAGTACTTACTAGGCTACTTACTCGGATGTCATCGCGCAGCTCCAAGCTCTGCCGATACAAGGCCGCAACGGAGTCATAAGCCCTCTTGGCCTCTCCGGCCATCAGCTCCACCTGGATCATAGCCCCCTTGGCCGCCCCCACCTGCTCCTCTGGGACACGCCGAATGCTGAATTCAGCATTCGACGAACCGGGAATCGTGGAAAGTTCATGGAGCATCCCAAGGTTTGCCCCAGTAGGTTCTTCACCCACCGGCACCGGTTCAGTCGGTGGAGGCACTTCAGTCGGGGGAGGCATTTCGGTCAGGGGAGCGTTGGCGGCGGGGGCGGCAGCAGGAAGAGCGGCCTCAAGGACAGGCTCCAGGACAGGCTCTTGGGCAGGCTCCACGACGGGGTCAGCTCTCCCCTGGTCACCCTCGTCCAGGCAGATCGCCCCTGACAAGCCAAATAACATAACGCCTCAGAAAAAGAAAAGGATGGCGCAGTCTACAGAAATAAAATACCCGACTCTCCCACAGCATACCTGGTTGAGACGAAACGACGTCGTCCGTGTCCATGGGGTCGTCCCCTTGGCGGGCCGGCGAGGTCGCAGAAGTGGCAACCCTGTCGAGTGAAGTCCATTCGACTTGTAAAACAGGAGTTCACTTGGTCAACAGAAAGAGCCGAAAGCTAGATTCACTTACGTAGAGGTGACGAGGACGGCCATCCTCATCCGCGGCAGAGCCTTCTTAGGTTTGGGCCCACTCGGCTTGGGCGCCCTGGAGGACTGACCTGCAAGTTCAGTGGCTGCGTCCCTGGCCCTCTTGGTGCCTCTAACACTCGGTACCGCCGGAGCAGCAGGCGGAGCACTCGACGACGTAGGAGGGGCTGAAGGGACGGCAGGCTCATGCCGACGCTTACTCTGATGCTCTGGCCGCGGAGGTGGCGAATCTGACTCTTCGTCCTCTTCCTCTTCCTCGTTGTTTTCCTCCTCCGACTCCCCGCTGTCGGAGACGTATTCGGCGCTCTCCACGCTCCCCTCCTAGCTGCCTTCTTCCTCCTCCTCCTCCGGATTCCCGTTCGAGACGGGGGAAGACCAGTTGGTCCACTCCTGCATGAGGTTCAGTCGGAAACATTAAGCATCACACGGAGATATAAATAAACGACTGAAATCAAGACAGTTCAATGCACTCGGCTAATGCTGCTCACCTGATTCGGTGGAGGGTTGTCTGCGCTGTAAGGCTCCACTCGGCGGGCTCCTTTGGGGTTCTCACAGGGACCCGTGATTTGGAGCACCCATGAGGTCACCTTCTCCTCGAGAATGCCCTCCACGTTGGTCTGAGTGGAATCCTCGGGCCCTGTGTAGTGCCACATAGCGTGGTGGCGGGCCTGCAGAGGCTGGATTCGCCGACCGATGAAGACTTCCAATAGGTCAATACCGGTGACCCCCCTCCTGACAACATCTACGAGTGCCTCGACCAAAGGCTGGATGTCGTTCTTCTCGGCTTTCGAGAGGGCGAGTTGCTTGGGTGGAGCAGGGCGATCTAGACTAAATGGAGGCAGCCCAGTCGACGCATTCGGACAGGCTATGTCCTGGCAGTAGAACCACGTCGACTGCCAGTTCCTAGCCGACTCGCTCAACTGGAGAGCAGGGTAGCTACTCCGACTCTTTTTCTGAAACCCTAAACCCCCGCAAAGCTGGATGAGATGCGTCTTTTCATCCGACTGACTAAGACGTTTGATGGTTTGAGAGCGGGCGGAGAAGATATGTTTGAATAAACCCCAATGGGGGGGGCAACCGATGAAGCACTCGCACAAAACAATGAAGGCAGAAAGGTGGGCGATGGCATTCGGAGGGAAGTGATGGAGTTGAGCACCAAAATGATTCATGATACCTTTGAAGAAAGGATGCGGGGGCAGAGAGAAACCTCTGTGAACATGGCTGAGGAGCAAGACGCGCTCCCCCTCCCGTGGTGCCGGCTCGACCTCGTCGTCCGCCGGCAGCCTCCAAGACTTATGCACGAGCTGACCATGCTCTACCAGCTCCAGCAGGTCCCCCTCTGTCACCGTGGAGGGGAGAAAGTCTCCCTGGATCCACCCCGCCGGCAACGGCCGCTGCCGCCGCTGAGCAGCCGCCGCCTTGTTCTTCTTCTTCCTTGCCTCCATCTTGCTGGTCTGACCTTTGGTCATGGCGGCGACGGCGAGCTCTCGAGAAAGAGGGGAAGGGAAGGGCGTATAGGCGCAGGAGGTGGCGAGGAAGACGGAGCAAGCAAGAGCAAAGGATTCGGCGATTGTAACCGAAAGGTCTCGTCGCCAAGAGTTAAATAGAACACCGACTGGGTCGCTGGCGAGAGGGCCCGAAATCTTATCCACCCAACCAACTGCGGCGATATCGGTGGAGGAGTTAAAGGCGTGAGGATCGAGGAGTCAGGCGCTACTCGAGCGCGCTGACGTCGCCCCCGCTGAGCGCGCGGAACCCGAAATTTGAGATCCCGGAAAATCCGCCGATGTCAGTTGACCGGTCGCGTCAAAAGATGCCGTGGAAGCACTCGGTTCCCGACTGTCTGTTTTGCAAGCACTTACACTCGGAGCGTTGGTCGAGAGACATAAAATGGATAGAGGCAAGCAACGCGCAAGCCGAACCTAGTTCAGTCGGATCTGAACCTCAAGCACCGCTTCTACATTTCAACCCCAATCCATTCGGGGACTATTGATGGGGTCATAGTCCTAGGGTAGGGTCATAGGCCTGCCGTACACGTCCTATCCAAGGACTACCCCACACAAAGGACACGACCCTAAGTCTGCCCCGACTGAATCAAGGTATCCCCGTCATCCAGTCGGTAACAGGCCCTGAATCATCCAGTCGGTAACTAGCATTCGAAGGACACCAGGCTCACCGACTGGATACACTCGGTACGTCGTAACCACTCCGGAGGGAAACTGCCGTACGTTTCCGGGTGCATCTATTAGCATTGAGAGCATACGTTACCTGTAACGTCCGCATTCAATCGCCATTACTCCACCCCTGAGTCAGAACCGTTGTGGGGGGTAGCGCACTCTATATAAGCCGCCCTCCCCCACTGGTAAAGGGGTTAGCAAATCTTTGTACTCCATATCACACTCGGTAACAAGCTCCGAGAGCACTGAGACGTAGGGCTGTTACCTCCACCGCAGAGGGGCCTGAACTCATACAACCTCGCCGTAGCTAGGACTCTGCCCATCTCATTCGTACCCTACATATCTACTGTCAGGCTTATACCCACGACAGTTAGTGTCTGGTGTCTAATACAGAGAGTCCCTGTACAAAGTTTGTCCTTAAGGGCAAAACAAATACTTGAGATGGTTCTTAATACCTGCTACCACTTAGCCCTAATCTATCACCAAATTACCAATATTCTTATATAGCAATAAAATATTTAGAAAGTAATTTCTCCTTATCATCTTGCGTGATTCCTTTTGAATTTTGAAACTGTATTTTGTTCCTCCTGTCTAGAGTGACTGATGATTTTAATTTTGGAATAGTTGTAGAACTTTCATATGTTGTCATTGATGTGGTTTTAAAATGTCTGAAAGTATTTTGCATAATTTTGTTCATAACTATTGTTTGTCATACTTATACAAACTTGTTGGTATCCTTTTCAGGATGACATCGACAAGATGGTGTCAAAATTGGAGGAAAGAATTCAAAATCTCGAGGAAGGTTCTTGTATGGATGCTCTTGTTCTCCCACTCCATGGTTCTTTGCCACCTGAACAGCAGGCAATCAGTTAATCTTCCATTGCATATTTTCTTCTTTAATTTTTTGCCCTAAAACTTTCCACATATCCATCTCATGGATGTTAAGATGCTCTCAGTTTTTATTTCGAAATCATAGGGATGATTTTTCCCCAGCACATCTGTAACTCCAAATCACCCTTAAAAAGGTCCCAATTACAATAATTCCATGGTATGTTTTTTTTCAAAATTTAGCAATTAGCTTCGTAGAATTAATTTTGATTTTGTTTGAGGTCTACTTGAAGTACTTCAAAATTCACATGGCACTCACATAAGCTGAAATGAAGCAATATTGATCGTATAAATGCTCTCTTTGCTTTACAAATTAGAAGGCGCTAAGGAAAGACAGTTAGGCTACAGGTTATGGCCTATTAAAATTGAACGCTCCTCTACCGTTTACCGAAATATGTATGGGGTTCTTTATATTAAGTGGTTATAGGAACAAGAGCTTACTTAGTGACAATTTATTTTAATTCATGCTTTTGTCAACTGAACTGAACAAATTATATTTGCCTATTTCTGAATTTATATTTCAGTAATATTATGGCTTCAGTTTGTCTTGCACATTTATGGGTCTCACTGGTTGTTATTTTCAAAAGCCTGTCTAATGAATCATTACTACTGAGCTTTTTATTTGTGTCATGATTGTAGTATACACCTGACCTTCACATTCATCTTTTCATGCTTATGTAATGCTCGGCGGTTCCGATCTTTCCGGCAGGTTCCTGTTGGAGACATTGTTTGAGAAGCTCTACCTCTCTAAACCACTACTTTGCGCATGAACTTGAGCAAGGGGGATATATATCGGTAGTTAAGTTTTGCCTCACAAGAGAGGAGCTGGGCGCTGCATCTGGCTGGAAATTGGTGTCAAGTCCCATATGCAAAGACGGAGCAACCTTGATGAATAGTGCAGCAGCCCGAGCAATCAAGTTCATGGGAAATCGGCGGCACAAGGTGCTTGTCGATTACAACTATGAGCAGCTGAAGCAAGGGCAAAGAAAAAAATATAAGCCTCAGACTTGGTACCCAAAAAAAGAACGAGATTAAAGAGCAAAAGGTGGGTCATAGCAGAGATAAGTAAGGAATGATCAGACTATCTAGAAGTGGCCCGTGTTGCATCTAGCCAAATTCATCAACTCCTGAAGCCGCGGCCGACCTTCAGCAGGTGGCAGAAGGCATCGTTGCAACACAGGAGGGGATAATTCACATAGACAGTTTAGAGTATATTATTGCTGCAAGCCTGCTACTGATGCAAGAGCTCTTGCAAACGTCTGCTTACCGTAATAGCTGTCAAAAAATTACATGGCATGATTTTGATAGCTGTGTTCAACTGTAACATCTGTTTGTTTGCTCTTAAGCCGGACCTATGTAGGAATGGATGAACTCCTCGAGGATTATCGCAATGACGCTCTGCATCCCCGTGATCTGAAACCTGCTCTTGCAAAAGCGATAAACCAAATGTTGCAGGTAAGAGACATCTCCCAGTTCATGTTTCATGTTCAGATTACTTTATTGCTTTTCCGTTTTATCCAAAAAAGTTTATACTGCCTTAAAGATCTTACCAGTTTCTCATTTAAACAGCTTGTACGTGATCACTTCAAAAAATTGCGAAGCCAAAGGTCCATGTGACACTGTTAAGGTACATGCCCCTACCCTTAAAATTCACTTGCATGAATGCTCACAATCATTTTGGTTGTTATCAGACTACATTCTTTCTTCAGAAATGTCTTGTCAGACTGAGCAACTTCTATCCTCATGCATCATGCCCCGAAGGCCAATAAGCATTTTATCGTCAGTTAAAAAAATAAGCACAATAACAAATGAAGCAAGTTTTGCAAAAAACAATAAAAATATTATTCAAAAAATATTTATGGAAAATATGTTGTACACACAAATGCCGTCTCCAATAAGAAAAAGTTATTCTCACACAATAAAAAGATCCTTTTGAAAAAAATAACAATTTATCTTTTACAAAAATTTACAAATTTAATAAAAAAAATTAACTATTATAAAAAGTTTCATCCATTTTTATATGTAAGAGTACCTAATATTTTAAAAGAAAACATTTAACATTATTATACACATTTATTTCAATTAATGCAGCATAATGGCACAACAAGCAGATTATATTTTTTTCTTGCCCGGTGCAAAGCAGTATCTAATATTTTAAAAGAAAACATTTAACATTACTATACACATTTATTTAAATTAATGCCGCATAATGGCACAACAAGCAGATTTTTTTTTGCCCAGTGCAACGCACGGGCATTTGTACTAGTTAGATTAAACAAAGGAACCCGTGCTCCTCCTCTGCGCCCGCCCCACCGGCCACGTTATCGTGCATCTTGGTGTCTTGGTTGACGCCACGTGACATAGGAAGGAGAATACTCCCTCCGTCCGAAAAAGAATGTCGTCAACGTAGTTTAATTGTAATTTTACAATAAAACCCTATCCTTTTAGATCTCATGCTAATCAATCCAGGTCTCTTCTTCCACCCCTGTCAACCGCAGGCACCGCGGGCCCTAGCCACCATCTCCCCCGTCGCCCACGGGCCCAGCCAGCAAAGGGCTCAGCCGGCGACGAAGGCTCACCTGCGCTGCGGCTCCACGGCTAACGAGAGACACCTCGTATTCGTCCTGCTTGCGTCCTCGGCACTTCCTCGCGCCCGCCGCGGCAACCCACTTCGATGTGGGAGTTGGACATGCGTCGTCCGCTTCGGCCGCCGGTGCGATGTCTTCCGCCACTCCAGCCTTTTCAGTTGTTGTCGTCTTCCTCCGCCTCTACTGCTTCTCAGCTTCTGCTAGTGGTAGTGCCGACCGTGATCTTCATACAGGCAGCCCCAATCTTCTTTTTTGTCCAAGAGACCCCGTCTCTGCTCCTGGTGAAAGTTACCAGTGTCCCCGGCCTGAAATTGTTGTCATATGGACAAATTGGTGTGAGATTGTGTAGCATCATTGTAACTCATATTGATGTGAATTAGAGCATCATCGCAGCATCATAGTATTTGTGAATCTTCTCTGTAGTGAAATTACTCTTTGTGAATTAGAGCATCATCGCAGCATCATATCTTTTCTTTTTCCTCACAGGAGGCAAACAGGCCACGCCGACGAGTCAGTCCTTTGCCTCTACTCCTATGCTCTGCACTCTGCACCTCCCTACCTTGAGCGGCTGGATGGAAGGATTTCATCAGCTGGTGGTAAGCAAATTTCTTTTTTCTTTTTGTTTAATAGAATCAGTCTGGTAAGTTTGTGAATTCATTCATGGCTCTGCACTTTGGATCCAATCCATGCTTCTTATTCAGGAATCTATGGAGACAAGGCAGGATATGGCAACCATGGATTGGAGAGATGATTGGATAGACGCCCTCTCTTTGATTTGTGAGGATGAGCACAGATTTACTTTTAGCAGCACGCATGACATATGCATCTTTTTGGAAATTTGCTTTCCTTTGGATACTACTAAGGTGCAAAGGCCAACAGGGAATTCATACACCGCCAAGGCCAGGGACTGGACGATAATGCCAGATCTCAGCACGATCTGCCCCACAACGCTCGCCGCAGAGCAACCCATCGCCTAGGCCCGACATGGCCAGATCTCGCCCCACAACGCTCGCCGCAGATCAACCCATCGCCTAGGCCCGACACGGCCAGATCTCGGCCCACAACGCTCGCCGCAGAGCAACCCATCGCCTAGGCCCGACACGGCCAGATCTCGCCCCACAACGCTCGCCGCAGATCAACCCATCACCTAGGCCCGACACGGCCAGATCTCGGCCCACAACGCTCGCCGCAGAGCAACCCATCGCCTAGGCCCGACACGGCCAGATCTCGCCCCACAACGCTCGCCGCAGATCAACCCATCGCCTAGGCCCGACACGGCCAGATCTCGGCCGACAACGCTCGCCGCAGAGCAACCCATCGCCTAGGCCCGACACGGCCAGATCTCGGCCCACAATGCTCGCCGCAGAGCAAGCCATCGCCCAGGCCCGACACGGCCAGATCTCGGCCGACAATGCTCGCCGCAGAGCAAGCCATCGCCCAGGCCCGACACGGCCAGATCTCGGCCCAATCTGGTCTTGTCCGATGACCACAAGGCCAGTTCTCGGCCAGATCTGGCCCAGATCGACTTCGCTGCGAGGCAGCAACAGATCCGGCTCGCGACCTAGGGTTCAAAGCTGCTGCGGAGGTGAGCGGCGACGGAGCCAGCGCCGACGACCACCGGCCGTTTCCGCGTAATCAAGGTTCGCACTATCCATCTGTGGATCTTTCCTCCTCCTCCTCCACCACAAGGATCTATCCATCTGTGCAAGACTGCAAGTAGAACAGACTGGCAAGCTATCCTTGCATTCATAATTGCTGCTAATTCATCTGATTTGATGTTGTATACGTTGTTGAACAAGTGGCAATACCGAACCAAACATGTTACCATCCAGTAGCTAGCTTCACCAAGATCGGCGGGGGGGGGGGGGGGGGGGATGGCTAGGAGGGGGCCAAACATGCAAATTTTAACAATCTAGACTATGTTTATGCCTGTATGTGTTAATCCTGGTACCATTCCATCCTGATTGCACTAATGCATCTGATTTGATGGTGTATACGTCGTTGAACAAGTGGCAATACTGATTGCTGCTATTGCACTAATTTGTTGTGTATCATGACCATCCCATCCTTATTGCTGCTATTTCACATGATTTGATGCTGCATTTCTCAGGTCTCTGTTTGGTTCAGTACTGCCATGGTTAGTTAAATGTTGGAGCAGCTTGTGAGTGTTCAGTCAAGTCCAACTTTGAATGCTTAGTTCAAGTATTTTGCTAGGTTCTGAACTTGTAGAGAAGCAATCCTGGACTAATAATTGATTTGAACTTTGTTTAGCCACTTTTACTTCATTGTTGCATGCGTAGAGTTGATGGTATCGTAGTGTTTCATGGGTTTGGTGCTGGTCCATCTGTCGAGTGCATAGCTTTAGATATCTTTTCGTTGTCCAATATGACTATGGTTCTGCTTCTGGTGGTCTATTCTATATTGAAATAAACAGATGAATTTGACCGAGTCCATCTCTGCATATTTGCTTGATTGATTCAGTATACGTATATCGCCATGCATCTGTGGTTCAAGGGTTTTGCTAGGTTCTGAATTAGGAGTGGCAAGCAATCTTGGGCTAGTAATAAGTAACTATGTTTAGCCATTTGTACTTTATTGTTGATGTCATAGAGTTGTCTTTGTCCATTGTTTGTTAGTTCAGCCTTTTTTAATGTTGGTTTGCTGGCGGTTGCTATGTCGTATGGCATTAGCTCCATGTCTGTTTCCAATTGTGCTGGCTCTGCTTCTCGTGATATATACTGAAAAAAACAGAGACCAACTGCATCACCAGTCAATTTTGATTTGGAATTAGCAATGTGCTTCTGCCTTGAATGATGTTCTGCTTTTTACGTCTCGTCTTTTCTGTTATTAATGCAACCAGTCATGCCATGTAATGCCATTGGCATTAAGTCCTTTCTTGAGATCTTGAAAAATGCAGAGCCTACCGAAGTTAAATCAACAAATCTGATTGGTCGGGAGTCTGTCCCTTCAGTATTGGCATGTCCAGTTAAGTGTCGGAGCAGCTAGTGCGTGATTGATTTGAGTCCTCTCTGCATGTTTTGGTTGATTGGTTCAGTATACGTCACCGTGCTTGTGTGGTTAAAGTGTTTTGATCGAGGGAGTGACAAGCATTATTGGTCTAATAATTTATAACTATGTTTTGCCACTTGTACATTATTGGTGCATGCCGTGGAGTTGCTGTTATCGATTGTTTGATAGTTCAGCCTTTTAAATGTTATCTGGTGACGGTTGCTATGTCAGATGCCATTAGATTCCTTATCTGTTTCCGATAGGCCTGTCTCTGTTTCTGATGGTACATTATGCTGAAACAAACTTAGATGAACTATCAGTTTTGATCTGGAATCAGTAGTCTGTTTAGATTCCTTATCTGTTTTGAATAGGCCTGTCTATGTTTAGCCACTTGTACTTTATTGCTGCTTCTATAGAGTTTCTTCTGGTGGGTTAAGCCTTAAATGACGTTCTGCTTGTTACTTCTTGCCTTTGCTGTTATTAATACAACAAGCCATGTCATGTAATGCCGTCAGCAGTAAGTCCTTCATTCATATGCTGAGAAATTTAAAACTTATACTTAAGTGAAGCAAAGTTAGTGTCAACAACTCTTCACGGTCATGAATGTCCAATTCAGAGTTGTGTTATTTCATATGGCTGACTGCACCTTTGGTACTGGCATGTCAAGAGAAGTGTTCTATGCTGCCCATTGCATCATTTCCTTGATTTTTCAGATAGTGCCCAAACCAGCCGATCTTAAAATTCCAAGATTCTATATATCACTCCTGGCTCCAAATATTATTTCAACATTTTATATATAATTCCTAATGTGGCTGTTTATTTCATTAAGATTGTTGAACAACTGTTGCCAGGATGTTTTGTCGTCACTTGTCATGTTAATCGTTGGTTTAATTTTATCAAATAACCCCAATGTATTTTCATAAAGCATGCTGAGTGTATGTTCTGCACCTGCACATGGGAATACAGTATTGACTAATAAGTACTCCCTCCGTTTCTAAATATAAGTCTTTTAAAAAAATTCATTAGGAGTCTACGTACAAAGCAAAATAGATGAATCTACACTGTGTAAAGTATGTCTATATACATCTGTATGTAGTCCACCTGTGAAACCTGTAGAAAGACTTATATTTAGGAACGGAGGGAGTATGTGTCAAATTTCTTGATATTTTGTGAATTAAGAGACAAAATAGTAGTGGTATTACTATCCAATAACAACTGTAGGACAGGCGCACTATACCTGATTATGTACTGTAGCAGTGTGAAAAAATGTAAAAGGCCATGGGTACCGGTACTAGAGAAGCATGGTCGCTGTTGGCCAAACACACCTACATGGTACAGTACTGAGTTACTCCCTCTCTGAACCCACCTAGTTGGCAGATTGCCACAAGTGTGTTACATGCTACTCATAGTAGGGAGTATCATATAGTAATATCATGCACATGATACTATGGTATGATACTACTCTCATAGTGCATAGTATCATAAACTAGTGTCATAGATGGTCTCATTTATTGATATGCATGACACTTAGTAGCATAGCATTTAACATTGATACGGTATCTTACCTATGTTACTCTAACCCTCTCTCTCTAGATGTGCTCCGCCCACCACTGGGAATTCCTTCTACCTCCTTCTCTAGATGCATTCTGAAGAATCCAGGACTTACCCTCTCTTTTGTTGTATCCTAGGGTTCTGTTTATATATAATATGAGGAAACGTTGATGTTTCCGTGTCAATAGTGGGTTGTGGTATCTGTATATGCTCATTCACCCTCCCTCTTCATTAATCTTGTTCAATTTTGCTTCTTCTAGATGTCAAAGCTCAAGCAAGATGTATTTGATAAGGCACATGAAATGGCACTGGCTGCTACCACCAGAAAGAGGCCTACCCAGCGCTCCTATAACGTATTTTTTCATTATATCTCTTGCTTTCTTTAATGCTTTCATGATAATAGTTACAAACTGTTTCATTATATCTCTTACCTGAAATATGTGAAAACATATCAATTTCCAAACCTGACAACAACTGTTATAGGAGCTTGTAGTTAAAGAAGGCGCCCCTAAGCTCTAGATGGTAGCAAAACGCCTAGCGCGTAACTGTGATTAATCGGCACATAATTGTGCATAAGCATGCTTCTTTGGTCAGAAGCCAAACGCACAGTTAACCGCTACCTCTTTTTTGAACTATGTACCTGCTGCAAATGCACTTGTGACCCTTTCAGTAGATACAAGCGCACTTTGTCTTATTGTGCAAATTTGATGTTACCTGTCTTATTGATCCATCTAATGTTTCTTATGATTTCTGCTTGACTTGCACTCTGTTTATCAAGTATTGTGCAGACATGTTTGTTACTCCCTCCGTAAACTAATATAAGAGCATTTATAACACTATTTTAGTAATCCCAGTTCTAACTTATATATTTTTTGCTTATTTTCAATAGGATCTTGATAAGGTTAAAATCACCTCCAGGCCTACTGCACTGCAACTGCTGCACATGTACAAGGATATCCACAACTTATTTGTTAAATATAGTGCTGCTTTGGTTCCCCGGAATGTGTGTTTTGCACAGCCTGTGGGAGGAATACCGTCAACGTTCAAAGAAGAGCTTCTTGATGGAGTTCCTGTTGCAATACCTTATGATAAGCAGGTATTACCTTTTCATTCCTTGTCATATGTAGCCTGCCTCCGCTATTGATGATTTATCATTGGTTTTAAGCCTCTAGTATTGTATTTCGTGCCTTAATTCAGATAATTATTAAATTCTCTGTTTTGCTATTGGTTATTGCCTCTTCTATGGTATTGTTGAAACCTACAAGTCTACTTTGTCATTAACTGATCATTTTTTTGTTATCTCATTGTAGAATTTGTGCTTTTTTATCATTGAGGTTGTCATTGACAAGGATGTGGTTTTTCAATTCCCAATGCGTTTCGATAGCATGTACTGCTGTGGTTTCCGTGTTCTTGAGCTTGGTGATGATCCACTGGAAAAGATCTGGTATTCATTCGGGAAAGTTCAAATCCTTCCGAACAGACTTTTCAAAAACAGGAAGAAATCTGGTCTGTCATTAGATTATAATAACTTGTAAGCTTCTAACTCTTCCATTTCATTACTGCGTTCTTTCAGAGCCTGCTTATTGATAAGTTTCATGTGCCAATTTGTTCGCTGCCTTTCCTAATTTTTAGTTTTTTGTTTGTTGAAATGGACCATTAAATTCATACTTTATTGTTTGTTTAAATGAAGTTGATATTTTTTGATTATCATAAATAATATACAGGATACAACACTTCTTATTTGTGCATGCATGTTAAACAGAATGCACCTCATGTTTAGTGCCCTAGAGTATCATTCCTAGCCTGTTTTTGTCGTTTTTGCTGGTTTGTTCCTTGCCTTTTTTTACTCTTTGTTTGTAATGCAATGTTTATTGTTTGTTGAATCGAACCATGAAAATAAAGATTCAAATGTATAAGTTCATTTGATACTTTTTTGATTCTCTTAAATAATATGCAGATTACAACTCTCCCAATAATACTTCTTATTTGTGCACCCATGTTAAACAGAATGCACCACATGCTTTCGTGCCTATAGTACCCTTTCTTGCCTGTTTTTGTCGTTTTGTGATTGTTTGTTCCTCTCTTTTTTGACTTTCTTTGTTTGTAATTTATCATGACAGATCATTTGTTTGAAATTTAAATATAATCCTTTTCTATGAAACAACCGCAAAATTCAGATCTTTGGTGGTCTCATTGCAAAGTTTTGCCACCATTTTCGAGCGTTTCAACCTCTCAAAGATGATGATGATAATTCCATGGCCCAGCAGTTGAAAGACTCAATTTTTTTTGTATTCAGTGAGGGTTCTAGATTCTGGTTTGCAATGTGTTTATCCTTAGAAGGCGTTCAATGCAAAACGGTATACTGTGTGCGTCTGACTGACTTGATGGCAAATCTGATCCAAGATTATGGTGACACGTCTCGGCTTTGCGTTTACTTGTGGCTTGCGTTTCTTGAGAGGGAGATGGACTTGGCTGCAACCTCATTGCATGATAAAAGCAGGTTCCCTGATTTATTCTTGGCTTTTCGCAAAGAGGTGGAAAAATTCTTAAAGTATGCAGAGGCAGATCCAGGCTTTAATAACCGTCCATTGATCAAGTTCAAAGGATCCAATGATGGATATTGCCTAGGTGCATTAGTCGGTCAATCTCTCTTCATCATCAAATACAGCTGTGTCCTAGTTCGCAAGGCTTTAATGCGTGAAGCGAATTATACAAGAATCTGGCCGGTGTAAGTATTTGTTAATGTTTTTTTTTGTATCCATCATTTGTACTTTATGTATTGGCAGACATATTTGCTAATGTTATTAGTGACAAGCAATCTTGCACTAATAAATGATAACTATATATAGCACCCTGCATTCTATTTGCTGCATGCTGTATACTCCCTCCGTCCGGGTTTATTGGGCCCTTGGGCGCTGGGAGCGTGTCCGCTCTTATTAGGCCCCGCTCGATCCAGCTGCCAAAAGGTAGAAAAACGTTTCGTTGCTTTCTCGATCTTCCCGGCTGCATGCGCCATCTGTTGCATGCACTTCTAATCCTTCATCGATTGGGGGCATGCATGCGCCATGCAGTGTTCCAGCATCGATTGGGGGCATGCATGCGCCATGCAGTGTTCCAGCTTGCCAAAAAGTAGCAGCGCGCGCCTGAGCTGAGCATGGATTGCATGCGGGTCAAGGGAAATTTACATTAGCAATAAATCATGCATGGGAAATCAAAGAAGTAGGCGCTTATTCTAAGACATTAATGATGGAGTCTTGGTACCTGTAATCTGGTTGGGGGGCCTAATAAACCCGGACGGAGGGAGTAGTTGCCTTTGTCGATTGTTTAATAGTTTGGTTTGGTAGTGTTTGCTCTGTCAGATGTACTATGACTTCAGGTCACATCTCTGTTTGCACTATAACTGACTCTGCTTTTGGTGGTATATACTGAAACAATCAGACATGAAGTCGATCAGCAGTCAATTTTGATTTGTAATTAGCAATCTGCTTTGTCTTCAGTAATGTTCAGCGTAGGTCCAGCTGTTCTGCTAGGTTTTGAATGAGGGGGTGGCAAGCTATATTGGACTAATAATGGATAATTATGTTTAGCCACTCTTAACTAATCACTGCTAATTCATCGTTGAACTAGTCAACATGGCAGTATTGAACCAAACATGTTAAAATTTGTGTACCATCGTATCCTGATTGCTGCTATTTCACCTGATGTCATGTTCCATTCGTTGCTGAATCTGCTAATCAGTTAACTGTCGGAGCAGCTAGCTTGTGGTTGATCAAGTCCATCTCTGAATGTTTGGTTAAGTACTGCCATGTTCAGTTAACTGTCGGAGCAGCTAGTGGTTGATTGATCTGAGTCCTCTCTGCATGCCGTGCTTATGTGTTCAAAGTATTTTGAACGTTGGAGTGGCAAGGAATGTTATACTAATAATTTATAATTATGTTTAGCCACTTGTCACTTCTTGTCTGTTTTTAGTAGTTCTTGATTTGCTTCTGGTGGTATATATACTGATTCAAACTTATAAACTCAATTTTGATTTGGACTTAGCAATGTGATTCACAGATGCTCGTTCTTGCATTACAGGATGTTTAAAGTTACTAATGATGATGTTGAATGTTATGATGACTGAGCAAGGTGTGACACCGGAAAATCACAAGTTGTGCAGGAGTCCATCAGAAGCTCGTTCTTGCATTACAGTATGGAACCAATGTCTAACGATGATGTTGCATGTTATGATGACTGGGCAAGGGGTGACACCGGAAAATCACCACCAATATTCCGTTTCTCCTGTCTTTGGATGTAAAAAGCTATTTTGCAGTTGGTAGGATGCTGAAATTTTGGTAGCAATTGGTCTTGATTGTTTTGGTGGTGATTGGGAGGATGTTGCAATTTTTTGTAGCAAGTGACGCAAGAATTCATCAGAGCAATGTTCGTTTATCAAATATATTTCTAAAAGATACTTGCAGTCAATGGCATGTAGAAATTTTTGTAGCAACTATTACTAAATCTGGTTCCTCTGTTGAGGATATTAAATGGTGTTTGCATGAAAATGCACTTTTATTATACATTTTTTATTTTGTTATTGGAAATTCACGTAGGAATATTTTGTACTCCCTCTGTCCCGAAATTAATGTCGTGTTGGCTATTTTACAAAAAGACCCCTTGATTTAATCGGACACAACCCGCACTCCCTCCGTGCAGGTCGCTGCAATCGGACACAACTCACAACTCTCTGCTTGCTCGCCGGCCGGTGGCGCAACTCCCCGCGCCTGAGCACCACGACGTGTCTGAGCCCCCTGCATCGTGCAACTCTCGTGCTCCTCCTCTTGGACAGAAGCCCCGCGCAGGTGCAGGAGCTCGTCGGAGTCAAAAGCAACGAGCGGGAGGGGCGGCGGTGGTCGAAGTGTAAGCGGGAGGGCGAGACACTCGGGCGAGCTGGCGGCGGAAAGCGGCAGCGGCAGGAACCCGCCGCCTGGCCACCGGCGCTCCGGATCTGGGCCGCTGATTTTCTCCGGCGGCAACGGCAGCTCAGGGGCGGTGGAGGAGGGGGCGGCGGGAGCACAGCGAGCTCACCGCTCATCAATGCGCTCCCCGCCGACAACATCTGCTCGTCTGGCCGCGTCGTGCCGGCGCCCCCGCACCCCGGCTGCACGCGTGCCCGGATGTGCTCGGATCCGGCATCGGCCAGTACGGCCACAACACCATCATGCGGGGCGGCATGGCGCCCGCGAGGAGGCCGTCCGGCTCGACCCGGCCAGCGGCCGCGCCCACGGATGCCTCGCCGCGCTCTGCCTCCGGTGAGACCCGCTCCTTGCTTGCCACTATTGCTTGTGTGCTAAGGATTTCCTTGCAGATACAGTACATCGGTAGCAGCTGCTACTGTATTTTGCTTGTCTTCAAAGCAAAAACTTTGATCTTGTAGAAAGATTGCTAGCTACAAGAGTATATAATTTGAATTCTCTAATTAATTGCATGCTGCAAAGAATGGAAAAGAAAGATTGCATCTTCTGTCGGTTTATTGTAGTCAATCAATGTGTTCTTAATGTGTTTCTCAATGGAAAAGAAAGATTGCATCATGCCGCAAAGACTGGAAGAGTGCGCTGAGGGAAGCAGACGCCGCCATTGCCAACGGAGTAGACTCCTCTCAGCTGGTAACCTCTCTGGCCTTGTAGCTCGTGATATTTTTCATCCTGAAGATATACTGTATTTTTGGGTTAGTGCTACTAGGATTCAGTCTCTCACAAACAAGCCATGTTTCTCCTACAGCACCTTGCCATGAGGTCTGAAGTGCTTCTCCGGCTCAACAAACTAGAGGAGGCCGATTCGACTATTACGGGTTTGCTGAAATTGGACAGTGCTGGGAGGTGAAGAAGCATCTCTGAATTATTTTTTCTTCAGAGGATACATCACAACAACAGCTTAGTGCTGGAGATGTCAATTTTCTGTCAAAGGCATTCACTGTCATTGACGGTCAATTGTACAAGGAGAGTGTTTCAGGCGTCTTCCAACGTTGCATTTCCCCAGAGGAAGGACATTTGATCCTAGAGGAAATCCACTCGGGTACCTGCGGTCATCACGCTTCTTCGAGAGCAATCGTCGCCAAGGCGTTCAGAGCTGGATTCTTCTGGCTGCAGGCTAACGAGATGGCCAAAGCTATGGTCGACCGATGTGAAGGCTGTCAGTTCTACTCCAACAAGTCCCACAAGCCAACATCTGCACTAAAGACAATCCCACTTGTGTGGCCATTTGCAGTTTGGGGATTAGACACAGTCGGACCATTCAAGATAGGCCAAGGAGGCTACACACATCTGTTGGTGGCAGTCGACAAGTTTACCAAATGGATAGAAGCCAAGCCCATCAAGAAAATCGATGCCTCAACAGCTGTCAAGTTTGTCAGAGACATCATTTCCAGATTCGGGGTGCCTCACAGCATAATCACTGACAATGGGACAAACTTTGACTCGGACAGATTCAAAGGCTTCTGTGCGAGTCAGGGTATCCGAGTGGATTTTGCTTCCGTAGCACATCCGCAATCCAATGGACAAGTTGAGCGTGCAAATGGACTTATCCTTCAAGGTTTGAAGCCTCGACTCTTGCGAGAGGTAGGACACGCTGCTGGTGCATGGGTCACCGAGTTACCTTCAGTACTTTGGGGCCTCCGCACCACTCCAAATCGATCAACGGGGCGATCACCGTTCTTTCTCGTCTATGGGGCAGAAGCGGTCCTTCCGAGCGACCTGCGTCACAATGCCCCGCGAGTCGAACTCTTCTCCGAAGCTGAAGCAGAACAAGCAAGGGAAGATGGAGTCGATCTTCTAGAGGAGGAGCGCGAGATGGCACTCACTCGCTCAACAATTTACCAGCAAGATCTGCGACGCTTTCACGCACGTCACGTCAGGAGTCGCACGTTCCAAGCTGGCGATTTGGTGCTCCGAGTGGATCAGCAAAGACCACACAAGTTGGCTCCGTCCTGGGAAGGGCCTTTCATCATTTCCAAGGTGTTGAACAACGGAGCGTACAGACTCTACAATATTCAGAGGGAGATAGATGAGCCGCGCGCATGGAACGGAGATCTCCTCAAGCGTTTTTATACGTGATCGACGACTGAAGCAGTGTAACGAACAAGTTTGAAGAAATAATATATTCCGCAGATTCAGTTTTGTGCAGATTCAGAGTTCTCACAAAAAAAAAACTTAGCTGCGATCATGAATCGCCTAAGTATTAACTTCCTCCGAGTGTGCACTATACGTCACACTCGGGGCTTAGCTGCGATCCTGAATCGCCTAAGTATTAACTTCCTCCGAGTGTGCACTATACGTCACACTCCGGAACTTAGCTGCGATCCTGAATCGCCTAAGTATTAACTTCCTCCGAGTGTGCACTATACGTCACACTCGGGGACTTAGCTGCGATCCTGAATCGCCTAAGTATTAACTTCCTCCGAGTGTGCACTATACGTCACACTCGGGGACTTAGCTGCGATCCTGAATCGCCTAAGTATTAACTTCCTCCGAGTGTGCACTATACGTCACACTCGGGGACTTAGCTGCGATCCTGAATCGCCTAAGTATTAACTTCCTCCGAGTGTGCACTATACGTCACACTCGGGGACTTAGCTGCGATCCTGAATCGCCTAAGTATTAACTTCCTCCGAGTGTGCGATATACGTCACACTCGGGGACTTAGCTGCGATCCTGAATCGCCTAAGTATTAACTTCCTCCGAGTGTGCGCTATACGTCACACTCGGGGGCTTAGCCGCGATTCTGAATCGCCTAAGTATTAACTTCCTCCGAGTGTGCACTATACGTCACACTCGGCAACTTAGCTGCGATTCTGAATCGCCTAAGTATTAACCTCCTCCGAGTGTGCACTATACGTTGCACTCTGGGGCTTAGACGTGACCAAGAATCACCTAAGTCTTAATCTTCTCCGAGTATGCACTAAGTGTTGCACTCGAAACAGCATTCAAACAAAAGAATAAATGTTTTCATTCCGACAACATAAGTTCAAAAATGATAGCTGACTCGGTGCGGATCAAGCTTACCCGCACCGATTTAAAAGTATGACCGCCAACAGAAGTGGCCAGAGTATATTACAGGTAAACACTCGGCATACCGAGGATAAAGTTCGATCACGCGTCAGCTGGGCCGGCGTCAGGACTGGAGGGCTCCACAAAAGTGTCCAAGTTGATTCCATCTGCGATGCGGGTAGCAGTCTCAAGGAACGTCTCCATGAAGTCTTCGAATTGAAGCTTCTTCGTGTTGGCGACCTTCAATGCTTTCAGCTTATCTTCCCGCACCTCCTTGCAATGGACTCGGACCAAGGACAGCGCAACGTCAGCACCGCAACGCGCTGCCGATTTCTTCCAGGATTGCACTCGGGCCGGAATCTCATCCAGTCGCCCCAACAGACTCCCCATCTCCTGCCGCGACTCGTCTTCCGGCCAAAGCTCCTTCTCAATGCGGCCGAAGACTTCTCTCGATCGGCTGATGAAAGGACCCACTTTGCCTACGCGGGTATGCGCCCGGAGCAGATCCCGGTTGGCATCCTCGCTGAGTGGCACATTGTCCTTCATGGACCGCTCCACAACCGCTGCTTTAGCTTCGGCATCAGTACAAAAATCTGCACCAAACGAGCAAATAGACAGTAAAAACCGAGTGTTCGTCACACGGTACAACCACTCGACAAAGCATAAGACTTACGTGCCAGACGAGACATCATCTGGACAGCCCAGTCGTTGACATACTTCTCCTGAGCTGTCCATCGTTTGTTCCGAACAGCCATTTGATTGTGCAGTTCGGTCCTCTGTTTCTTCAGCCTTTCCACCTCCGCCACCAACACCCTGTTTGCCTCCAGCGCCTCCTTCAAGGACTTCTCTCGTACTTCCAGTGCACTCTTCATGCCGGCCATGGCGAGCATTGCAGCTTCCAGTTCACCAGCGTACTGGTTCCTCTCCGCTCTCAAGGCTTCATAAGCAGTTCCCATTTCACAAGTTTTCTGCATCAAGAGTGACCCCACTGGCATGCACCTCACGCAGGTCCGCCCTGTTGAGATGCATGTTTTCCTATGCCTCAAAGGCTAATTCTACTCCACCTACGTGCAACTTACTCTCGGCGACTCTTAACGCAAGAGCGCTCCGACTGCAATAAGTACTCGCACTCGGAAATATTGTCTACGGACACAACCAAAATAAAGACCAAATATATAAAGGCAACTGTCGGTGCAAGCACTCGACAGAAGTCTCGGGGACTACACCCACTGGGTTCACTCGGAGTGAACCCATTGCAACAACAATACCACCCAGTGGGCTACAGAAGAAAAGTAAGTACTTACTAGGCTACTTACTCGGATGTCATCGCGCAGCTCCAAGCTCTGCCGATACAAGGCCGCAACGGAGTCATAAGCCCTCTTGGCCTCTCCGGCCATCAGCTCCACCTGGATCATGCCCCCCTTGGCCGCCCCCACCTGCTCCTCTGGGACACGCCGAATGCTGAATTCAGCATTCGACGAACCGGGAATCGTGGAAAGTTCATGGAGCATCCCAAGGTTCGCCCCAGTAGGTTCTTCACCCACCGGCACCGGTTCAGTCGGTGGAGGCACTTCAGTCGGGGGAGGCATTTCGGTCAGGGGAGCGTTGGCGGCGGGGGCGGCAGCAGGAAGAGCGGCCTCAAGGACAGGCTCTTGGGCAGGCTCCACGACGGGGTCAGCTCTCCCCTGGTCACCCTCGTCCAGGCAGATCGCCCCTGACAAGCCAAATAACATAACGCCTCAGAAAAAGAAAAGGATGGCGCAGTCTACAGAAATAAAATACCCGACTCTCCCACAGCATACCTGGTTGAGACGAAACGACGTCGTCCGTGTCCATGGGGTCGTCCCCTTGGCGGGCCGGCGAGGTCGCAGAAGTGGCAACCCTGTCGAGTGAAGTCCATTCGACTTGTAAAACAGGAGTTCACTTGGTCAAC
Organism: Hordeum vulgare subsp. vulgare; assembly: GCF_904849725.1. Classification (NCBI taxonomy): domain Eukaryota; kingdom Viridiplantae; phylum Streptophyta; class Magnoliopsida; order Poales; family Poaceae; genus Hordeum; species Hordeum vulgare. The sequence goes on along the minus strand of NC_058519.1, from coordinate 660,005,138 downwards.
AGAAAGAGCCGAAAGCTAGATTCACTTACGTAGAGGTGACGAGGACGGCCATCCTCATCCGCGGCAGAGCCTTCTTAGGTTTGGGCCCACTCGGCTTGGGCGCCCTGGAGGACTGACCTGCAAGTTCAGTGGCTGCGTCCCTGGCCCTCTTGGTGCCTCTAACACTCGGTACCGCCAGAGCAGCAGGCGGAGCACTCGACGACGTAGGAGGGGCTGAAGGGACGGCAGGCTCATGCCGACGCTTACTCCGATGCTCTGGCCGCGGAGGTGGCGAATCTGACTCTTCGTCCTCATCCTCTTCCTGGCTGTTTTCCTCCTCCGACTCCCCGCTGTCGGAGACGTATTCGGCGCTCTCCACGCTCCCCTCCTGGCTGCCTTCTTCCTCCTCCTCCTCCGGATTCCCGTTCGAGACGGGGGAAGACCAGTTGGTCCACTCCTGCATGAGGTTCAGTCGGAAACATTAAGCATCACACGGAGATATAAATAAACGACTGAAATCAAGACAGTTCAATGCACTCGGCTAATGCTGCTCACCTGATTCGGTGGAGGGTTGTCCGCGTTGTAAGGCGCCACTCGGCTCGCTCCTTTGGGGTTCTCACAGGGACCCGTGATTTGGAGCACCCATGAGGTCACCTTCTCCTCGAGAATGCCCTCCACGTTGGTCCGAGTGGAATCCTCGGGCCCTGTGTAGTGCCACATAGCGTGGTGGCGGGCCTGCAGAGGCTGGATTCGCCGACCGATGAAGACTTCCAACAGGTCAATACCGGTGACCCCCCCTCCTGACAACATCCACGAGTGCCTCGACCAAAGGCTGGATGTCGTTCTTCTCGGCTTTCGAGAGGGCGAGTTGCTTGGGTGGAGCAGGGCGGTCTAGACTAAATGGAGGCAGCCCAGTCGACGCGTTCGGACAGGCTATGTCCTGGCAGTAGAACCACGTCGACTGCCAGTTCCTAACCGACTCGCTCAACTAGAGAGCAGGGTAGCTACTCCGACTCTTTTTCTGAAACCCTAAACCCCCGCAGAGCTGGAGGAGATGCGTCTTGTCATCCGACTGACTAAGACGTTTGATGGTTTGAGAGCGGGCGGAGAAGATATGTTTGAATAAACCCCAATGGGGGGGCAACCGATGAAGCACTCGCACAAAACAATGAAGGCAGAAAGGTGGGCGATGGCATTCGGAGGGAAGTGATGGAGTTGAGCACCAAAATGATTCATGATACCTTTGAAGAAAGGATGCGGGGGCAGAGAGAAACCTCTGTGAACATGGCTGAGGAGCAAGACGCGCTCCCCCTCCCGTGGTGCCGGCTCGACCTCGTCTTCCGCCGGCAGCCTCCAAGACTTATGCACGAGCTGACCATGCTCTACAAGCTCCAGCAGGTCCCCCTCCGTCACCGTGGAGGGGAGAAAGTCTCCCTGGATCCACCCCGCCGGCAACGGCCGCTGCCGCCGCTGAGCAGCCGCCGCCTAGTTCTTCTTCTTCCTGGCCTCCATCTTGCTGGTCTGACCTTTGGTCATGGCAGCGACAGCGAGCTCTCGAGAAATAGGGGAAGGGAAGGGCGTACAGGCGCAGGAGGTGGCGAGGAAGATGGAGCAAGCAAGAGCAAAGGATTCGGCGATTGTAACCGAAAGGTCTCGTCGCCCAGAGTTAAATAGAACACCGACTGGGTCGCTGGCGAGCGGGCCCGAAATCTTATCCACCCAACCAACTGCGGCGATATCGGTGGAGGAGTTAAAGGCGCGAGGATTGAGGAGTCAGGCGCTACTCGAGCGCGCTGACGTCGCCCCCGCTGAGCGCGCGGAACCCGAAATTTGAGATCCCGGAAAATCCGCCGTTGTCAGTTGACCGGTCGCGTCAAAAGATGCCGTGGAAGCACTCGGTTCCCGACTGTCTGTTTCGCAAGAACTTCCACTCGGAGCGTTGGTCGAGAGACATAAAATGGATAGAGGCAAGCAACGCCCAAGCCGAACCTAGTTCAGTCGGATCTGAACCTCAAGCACCGCTTCTACGTTTCAACCCCAATCCATTCGGGGACTAATGATGGGGTCATAGTCCTAGGGTAGGGTCATAGGCCTGCCGTACACGTCCTATCCAAGGACTACCCCACACAAAGGACAGGACCCTAAGTCTGCCCCGACTGAATCAAGGTATCCCCGTCATCCAGTCGGTAACAGGCCCTGAATCATCCAGTCGGTAACTAGCATTCGGAGGACACCAGGCTCACCGACTGGATACACTCGGTACGTCGTAACCTCTCCGGAGGGAAACTACCGTACGTTTCCGGGTGCATCTATTAGCATTTAGAGCATACGTTACCTGTAACGTCCGCATTCAATCGCCACTACTCCACCCCTGAGTCAGAACCGTTGTGGGGGCAGCGCACTCTATATAAGCCGCCCTCCCCCACTGGTAAAGGGGTTAGCAAATCTTTGTACTCCATATCACACTCGGTAACAAGCTCCGAGAGCACTGAGACGTAGGGCTGTTACCTCCACCGCAGAGGGGCCTGAACTCATACAACCTCGCCGTAGCTACGACTCTGCCCATCTCATTCGTACCCTACACATCTACTGTCAGGCTTATACCCACGACAATTAGTGTCTGGTGTCTAATACAGAGAGTCCCTGTACAAAGTTTGTCCTCAAGGGCAAAACAAATACTTGAGATGGTTCTTAATACCTGCTACCACTTAGCCCTAATATATCACCAAATTACCAATATTCTTATATGGGAATAAAATATTTAGAAAGTAATTTCTCGTTATCATCTTGCGTGATTCCTTTTGAATTTTGAAACTGTATTTTGTTCCTCCTGTCTAGAGTGACTGATGATTTTAATTTTGGAATAGCTGTAGAACTTTCATATGTTGTCATTGATGTGGTTTTAAAATGTCTGAAAGTATTTTGCATAATTTTGTTCATAACTATTGTTTGTCATACTTATACAAACTTGTTGGTATCCTTTTCAGGATGACATCGACAAGATGGTGTCAAAATTGGAGGAAAGAATTCTAAATCTCGAGGAAGGTTCTTGTATGGATGCTCTTGTTCTCCCACTCCATGGTTCTTTGCCACCTGAACAGCAGGCAATCAGTTAATCTTCCATTGCATATTTTCTTCGTTAATTTTTTGCCCTAAAACTTTCCACATATCCATCTCATGGATGTTAAGATGCTCTCAGTTTTTATTTCGAAATCATAGGGATGATTTTTCCCCAGCACATCTGTAACTCCAAATCACCCTTAAAAAGGTCCCAATTACAATAATTCCATGGTATGTTTTTTTTTCAAAATTTAGCAATTAGCTTCGTAGAATTAATTTTGATTTTGTTTGAGGTCTACTTGAAGTACTTCAAAATTCACATGGCACTCACATAAGCTGAAATGAAGCAATATTGATCGTATAAATGCTCTCTTTGCTTTACAAATTAGAAGGCGCTAAGGAAAGACAGTTAGGCTACAGGTTATGGCCTATTAAAATTGAACGCTCCTCTACCGTTTACCGAAATATGTATGGGGTTCTTTATATTAAGTGGTTATAGGAACAAGAGCTTACTTAGTGACAATTTATTTTAATTCATGCTTTTGTCAACTGAACTGAACAACTTATATGTGCCTATTTCTGAATTTATATTTCAGTAATATTATGGCTTCAGTTTGTCTTGCACATTTATGGGTCTCACTGGTTGTTATTTTCAAAAGCCTGTCTAATGAATCATTACTACTGAGCTTTTTATTTGTGTCATGATTGTAGTATACACCTGACCTTCACATTCATCTTTTCATGCTTATGTAATGCTCGGCGGTTCCGAGCTTTCCAGCAGGTTCCTGTTGGAGACATTGTTTGAGAAGCTCTACCTCTCTAAACCACTACTTTGCGCATGAACTTGAGCAAGGGGGATATATATCGGTAGTTAAGTTTTGCCTCACAAGAGAGGAGCTGGGCGCTGCATCTGGCTGGAAATTGGTGTCAAGTCCCATATGCAAAGACGGAGCAACCTCGATGAATAGTGCAGCAGCCCGAGCAATCAAGTTCATGGGAAATCGGCGGCACAAGGTGCTTGTCGATTACAACTATGAGCAGCTGAAGCAAGGGCAAAGAAAAAATATAAGCCTCAGACTTGGTACCCAAAAAAAGAACGAGATTAAAGAGCAAAAGGTGGGTCATAGCAGAGATAAGTAAGGAATGATCAGACTATCTAGAAGTGGCCCGTGTTGCATCTAGCCAAATTCATCAACTCCTGAAGCCGCGGCCGACCTTCAGCAGGTGGCAGAAGGCATCGTTGCAACACAGGAGGGGATAATTCACATAGACAGTTCAGAGTATATTATTGTTGCAAGCCTGCTACTGATGCAAGAGCTCTTGCAAACGTCTGCTTACCGTAATAGCTGTCAAAAAATTACATGGCATGATTTTGATAGTTGTGTTCAACTGTAACATCTGTTTGTTTGCTCTTAAGCCGGACCTATGTAGGAATGGATGAACTCCTCGAGGATTATCGCAATGACGCTCTGCATCCCCGTGATCTGAAACCTGCTCTTGCAAAAGCAATAAACCAAATATTGCAGGTAAGAGACATCTCCCAGTTCACGTTTCATGTTCAGTTTACTTTAATGCTTTTCCGTTTTATCTAAAAAAGTTTATACTGCCTTAAAGATCTTACCAGTTTCTCATTTAAACAGCTTGTACGTGATCACTTCAAAAAATTGCGAAGCCAAAGGTCCATGTGACACTGATAAGGTACATGCCCCTACCCTTAAAATTCACTTGCATGAATGCTCACAATCATTTTGGTTGTTATCAGACTACACTCTTTCTTCAGAAATGTCTTGTTAGACTGAGCAACTTCTATCCTCATGCATCATGCCCCGAAGGCCAATAAAGCATTTTATCGTTAGTTAAAAAAATAAGCAGTCTATTTTATTTTCATTAACTCATTTCAGGTTTTAGTTGAATTGAGTTCTTGGATCATACACTTTAGTAGCATTTGCTTGCTCTTTTGAGTATAATAGTTACTCAAATTGAATTGCAATTTTGTGTTGTATATATCATGGCAAGGCAAATGTGCAAGGAATTAACCTGGAACAATTAATGTTTTGCAGTGAGAGGAGCAACCAAGATAACCAAGAACTTATGCATGTTTTGGCCACAATCACTTCAAGAACTATGTGTACTTCAAACTATTGCAATCAAGATAGCCAAGAACTACATGGATACTTTGGAAGAAACCGTTTTAGAAACTGTGTATGGTTTTTTTCCAAGGAATTTTGTGTACTTTGAGCTACTCCCTCTATATCAACATATAAGGTCCTGTTTGGAATGGGTGTAAGTTTTTACACCCGTATTAATTTTACACTTGTAACTTACCGACCGCCTCTTGTTTCCTATGTAAAATAAAAACGACGGGAGAAGGTTTGTATCCTAAACCGGCCACAAACGAGCTTAAACGCTGATCCAAACACGACCTAAGACGTTTTTAGTCTAAATGACTAAATCTAGACCAAAACATGTCTTATATTATGGTACAGAGGGAGTATTACTCTGTCTGAATGTTTAAGAAAAATATTTATTAAAAAAAGATTCCTTTTCAAACAAAAGCTGGAAATTCATAAAAACAATACTTCTTAAAAAGTATTACAATTTTTATGTATACATCATTTTTCTTTAAAAAAATTAACATTTAACCTTACCATCGACAATTATTAAAAATCCATATAAAAACGATGCACAATAACAAATGAAGCAAGTTTTGCAAAAAACAATAAAAATATTATTCAAAAAATATTTATGGAAAATATGTTGTACACACAAATGCCGTCTCCAATAAGAAAAAGTTATTCTCACACAATAAAAAGATCCTTTTGAAAAAAATAACAATTTATCTTTTACAAAAATTTACAAATTTAATAAAAAAATTAACTATTATAAAAAATTTCATCCATTTTTATATGTAAGAGTACCTAATATTTTAAAAGAAAACATTTAACATTATTATACACATTTATTTCAATTAATGCAGCATAATGGCACAACAAGCAGATTATATTTTTTTCTTGCGCAGTGCAAAGCAGTATCTAATATTTTAAAAGAAAACATTTAACATTACTATACACATTTATTTAAATTAATGCCGCATAATGGCACAACAAGCAGATTTTTTTTTTGCCCAGTGCAACGCACGGGCATTTGTACTAGTTAGATTAAACAAAGGAACCCGTGCTCCTCCTCTGCGCCCGCCCCACCGGCCACGTTATCGTGCATCTTGGTGTCTTGGGAGACGACACGTGACATAGGAAGGAGAATACTCCCTCCGTCCGAAAAAGAATGTCGTCAACGTAGTTTAATTGTAATTTTACAATAAAACCCTATCCTTTTAGATTTCATGCTAATCAATCCAGGTCTCTTCTTCCACCCCTGTCAACCGCAGGCACCGCGGGCCCTAGCCACCGTCTCCCCCGTCGCCCACGGGCCCAGCCAGCAAAGGGCTCAGCCGGCGACGAAGGCTCACCTGCGCTGCGGCTCCACGGCTAACGGGAGACACCTCGTATTCGTCCTGCTCGCGTCCTCGGCACTTCCTCGCGCCCGCCGCGGCAACCCACTTCGATGTGGGAGTTGGACATGCGTCGTCCGCTTCGGCCGCCGGTGCGATGTCTTCCGCCACTCCAGCCTTTTCAGTTGTTGTCGTCTTCCTCCGCCTCTACTGCTTCTCAGCTTCTGCTAGTGGTAGTGCCGACCGTGATCTTCATACAGGCAGCCCCAATCTTATTTTTTGTCCAAGAGACCCCGTCTCTGCTCCTGGTGAAAGTTACCAGTGTCCCCGGCCTGAAATTGTTGTCATATGGACAAATTGGTGTGAGATTGTGTAGCATCATTGTAAATTAGAGCATCATCGCAGCATCATAGTATTTGTGAATCTTCTCTGTAGTGAAATTACTCTGTATCATGGCAGCATCCCCAAGTTTAAGAAATCCCAGAAACATTTAACTGTTTCTGTGAGTTTCAGTTAACTATTTTTCAGAAAAAAACATAATTTACCAAGTTTAATCTAGATTTTTCTCTTCATGTTGTTGATGCATTCAAATTCTGTAAATTCAGATAATGTACCACATGGGGGAGGTTAAATGGAGATTTTCGATCTCCAATTTTGACAGTAAAATTCAGTGAATCTTTACAAACTGAAAATTGTGGACTTGGATCTGATCTCCAACTTTGACAGTAAATTTCAATACAAACTGAACGCAACATCGATTCTTAAGCAGTGCCATGAAGAATTTAGACAGGCAAACCATCCAGCTACAAACCCGCCAAGGCAGCTTATGGAAAAATGACTTAAGATATTCAGTCAAAATTCATTTAAATTCGCTTAATATTATTTCCATCAAATGAATAGTGGAAATGACAAAAAGCTCAAGATCTGTTTAAGATTATTTCCATCAAATTTGTTTGAGATGTAATTTGACATAACAACCGACACTTTAAGTTACTCCTCTTCAGAATATTGTGAACATGGTGTAGTTTCGCAATTCACATCCTACTACTCCATAATTCAGATCCATTGTGCACTCTTCAGTCAACTTAAATTCAGAATCACAAGCACAAGCAAGTTCAGTCAAAATCTGTAGTCAAGCAACTTCAATCAAAATCTTTCAGTTTTGACAGCAACAAATCTGAAAGATTTCAGTTTTCAACAATGACAGAGTGACAAACACTGCATCAAACCATAGTAGTTGACACAGTGACAAACCTAAAAGTTCTCAGTTCGAACATTATTGCTCAAGCATGTTCCTACCTGCTGGGGGAGCAGTAGTAGACGAAGGGCAGGCCCCGGGGGCACCATCTGAACCTGGGGCACCTCGAGGAGCAGCAGAGTGACCCCCTTCCGCGCCAGCTCCGTGGCCGGCTCCAGGTCAATCCGCGTCGCCGCCCCCTCTGCTCCCCATGGTCAGAGAGGCAGTCAACAATTGGTTCGTCAGATGCGAAGACACAACACGACCAAGCATTGGAAGCAATTGGAAACAATTGGTCCCTCATGGCGTCGCTGGAGCAGGATCTCTGGGAAATCAAGGACCTTTTTTAGGGAGGTGGAAGCTGCGGGGGAGGCGAGCGGGAGATGCACGAGCAGGAGGGAGCGACGGAGGAGGCAACTGCGGAGGGGAGCTGCGCAAGGGAGCTGGCGGCATGGTGGAGCTGCGCGGCGTCGCCGGTGCCGCGGGGGAGCGGTGCGCCGGAACGACGTGGTGGAGCCGCCGCGAGGGGAACGGTGTCGTAAGGGATGATGGACTGCGGGTTCGGTCGGAGTTTCTTCGAGGATTTTTCTGTAAAAAAAGCCATGAGGACAATTTTTTTCGGACGGAGGGAGTACTATTCTACTCTTGCGGCAAGCGACAATACCGATGGGTCCCTCGGGACATGTAAGGAGTAGTATTTGACGGAGCCCCTTCCCTGGTTAACACCTGCACGGGATGGATGGATGGTGGAGGAGCGTTTTCCGGTCCGGTCCGGTGGGTGGAGGAAAAAGAGGCATTATTGACGTGGGCCCACGTCGCTCACGCGTTCCTTATAATCACCCCACCCCCACGCCCACGCCCACCCCAACCCCCACCCCCACCCCCATATCTTTTCTTTTTCCTCACAGGAGGCAAACAGGCCACGCCGACGAGTCAGTCCTTTGCCTCTACTCCTATGCTCTGCACTCTGCACCTCCCTACCTTGAGCGGCTGGATGGAAGGATTTCATCAGCTGGTGGTAAGCAAATTTCTTTTTTTTTTGTTTAATAGAATCAGTCTGGTAAGTTTGTGAATTCATTCATGGCTCTGCACTTTGGATCCAATCCATGCTTCTTATTCAGGAATCTATGGAGACAAGGCAGGATATGGCAACCATGGATTGGAGAGATGATTGGATAGACGCCCTCTCTTTGATTTCTGAGGATGAGCACAGATTTACTTTTAGCAGCACGCATGACATATGCATCTTTTTGGAAATTTGCTTTCCTTTGGATACTACTAAGGTGCAAAGGCCAACAGGGAATCCATACACCGCCAAGGCCAGGGACTGGACGATAATGCCAGATCTCGGCACAATCTGCCCCACAACGCTCGCCGCAGAGCAACCCATCGCCTAGGCCCGACACGGCCAGATCTCGCCCCACAACGCTCGCCGCAGATCAACCCATCGCCTAGGCCAGACACGGCCAGATCTCGGCCCACAACGCTCGCCGCAGAGCAACCCATCGCCTAGGCCCGACACGGCCAGATCTCGCCCCACAACGCTCGCCGCAGATCAACCCATCGCCTAGGCCCGACACGGCCAGATCTCGGCCCATAACGCTCGCCGTAGAGCAACCCATCGCCTAGGCCCGACACGGCCAGATCTCGCCCCACAACGCTCGCCGCAGATCAACCCATCGCCTAGGCCCGACACGGCCAGATCTCGGCCGACAACGCTCGCCGCAGAGCAACCCATCGCCTAGGCCCGACACGGCCAGATCTTGGCCCACAATGCTCGCCGCAGAGCAAGCCATCGCCCAGGCCCGACACGGCCAGATCTCGGCCCAATCTGGTCTTGTCCGATGACCACAAGGCCAGTTCTCGGCCAGATCTGGCCCAGATCGACTTCGCTGCGAGGCAGCAACAGATCCGGCTCGCGACCTAGGGTTCAAAGCTGCTGCGGAGGTGAGCGGCGGCGGAGCCAGCGCCGACGACCACCGGTCGTTTCCGCGTAATCAAGGTTCGCACTATCCATCTGTGGATCTTTCCTCCTCCTCCTCCACCACAAGGATCTATCCATCTGTGCAAGACTGCAAGTAGAACAGACTGGCAAGCTATCCTTGCATTCATAATTGCTGCTAATTCATCTGATTTGATGTTGTATACGTTGTTGAACAAGTGGCAATACCGAACCAAACATGTTACCATCCAGTAGCTAGCTTCACCAAGATCGGGGGGGGGGATGGAGTATATAGGCTAGGAGGGGGCCAAACATGCAAATTTTAACAATCTAGACTATGTTTATGCCTGTATGTGTTAATCCTGGTACCATTCCATCCTGATTGCACTAATGCATCTGATTTGATGGTGTATACGTCGTTGAACAAGTGGCAATACTGATTGCTGCTATTGCACTAATTTGTTGTGTATCATGACCATCCCATCCTTATTGCTGCTATTTCACATGATTTGATGCTGCATTTCTCAGGTCTCTGTTTGGTTCAGTACTGCCATGGTTAGTTAAATGTTGGAGCAGCTTGTGAGTGTTCAGTCAAGTCCAACTTTGAATGCTTAGTTCAAGTATTTTGCTAGGTTCTGAACTTGTAGAGAAGCAATCCTGGACTAATAATTGATTTGAACTTTGTTTAGCCACTTTTACTTCATTGTTGCATGCGTAGAGTTGATGGTATCGTAGTGTTTCATGGGTTTGGTGCTGGTCCATCTGTCGAGTGCATAGCTTTAGATATCTTTTCGTTGTCCAATATGACTATGGTTCTGCTTCTGGTGGTCTATTCTATATTGAAATAAACAGATGAATTTGACCGAGTCCATCTCTGCATATTTGCTTGATTGATTCAGTATACGTATATCGCCATGCATCTGTGGTTCAAGGGTTTTGCTAGGTTCTGAATTAGGAGTGGCAAGCAATCTTGGGCTAGTAATAAGTAACTATGTTTAGCCATTTGTACTTTATTGTTGATGTCATAGAGTTGTCTTTGTCCATTGTTTGTTAGTTCAGCCTTTTTTAATGTTGGTTTGCTGGCGGTTGCTATGTCGTATGGCATTAGCTCCATGTCTGTTTCCAATTGTGCTGGCTCTGCTTCTCGTGATATATACTGAAAAAAACAGAGACCAACTGCATCACCAGTCAATTTTGATTTGGAATTAGCAATGTGCTTCTGCCTTGAATGATGTTCTGCTTTTTACGTCTCGTCTTTTCTGTTATTAATGCAACCAGTCATGCCATGTAATGCCATTGGCATTAAGTCCTTTCTTGAGATCTTGAAAAATGCAGAGCCTACCGAAGTTAAATCAACAAATCTGATTGGTCGGGAGTCTGTCCCTTCAGTATTGGCATGTCCAGTTAAGTGTCGGAGCAGCTAGTGCGTGATTGATTTGAGTCCTCTCTGCATGTTTTGGTTGATTGGTTCAGTATACGTCACCGTGCTTGTGTGGTTAAAGTGTTTTGATCGAGGGAGTGACAAGCATTATTGGTCTAATAATTTATAACTATGTTTTGCCACTTGTACATTATTGGTGCATGCCGTGGAGTTGCTGTTATCGATTGTTTGATAGTTCAGCCTTTTAAATGTTATCTGGTGACGGTTGCTATGTCAGATGCCATTAGATTCCTTATCTGTTTCCGATAGGCCTGTCTCTGTTTCTGATGGTACATTATGCTGAAACAAACTTAGATGAACTATCAGTTTTGATCTGGAATCAGTAGTCTGTTTAGATTCCTTATCTGTTTTGAATAGGCCTGTCTATGTTTAGCCACTTGTACTTTATTGCTGCTTCTATAGAGTTTCTTCTGGTGGGTTAAGCCTTAAATGACGTTCTGCTTGTTACTTCTTGCCTTTGCTGTTATTAATACAACAAGCCATGTCATGTAATGCCGTCAGCAGTAAGTCCTTCATTCATATGCTGAGAAATTTAAAACTTATACTTAAGTGAAGCAAAGTTAGTGTCAACAACTCTTCACGGTCATGAATGTCCAATTCAGAGTTGTGTTATTTCATATGGCTGACTGCACCTTTGGTACTGGCATGTCAAGAGAAGTGTTCTATGCTGCCCATTGCATCATTTCCTTGATTTTTCAGATAGTGCCCAAACCAGCCGATCTTAAAATTCCAAGATTCTATATATCACTCCTGGCTCCAAATATTATTTCAACATTTTATATATAATTCCTAATGTGGCTGTTTATTTCATTAAGATTGTTGAACAACTGTTGCCAGGATGTTTTGTCGTCACTTGTCATGTTAATCGTTGGTTTAATTTTATCAAATAACCCCAATGTATTTTCATAAAGCATGCTGAGTGTATGTTCTGCACCTGCACATGGGAATACAGTATTGACTAATAAGTACTCCCTCCGTTTCTAAATATAAGTCTTTAAAAAAAATTCATTAGGAGTCTACGTACAAAGCAAAATAGATGAATCTACACTGTGTAAAGTATGTCTATATACATCTGTATGTAGTCCACCTGTGAAACCTGTAGAAAGACTTATATTTAGGAACGGAGGGAGTATGTGTCAAATTTCTTGATATTTTGTGAATTAAGAGACAAAATAGTAGTGGTATTACTATCCAATAACAACTGTAGGACAGGCGCACTATACCTGATTATGTACTGTAGCAGTGTGAAAAAATGTAAAAGGCCATGGGTACCGGTACTAGAGAAGCATGGTCGCTGTTGGCCAAACACACCTACATGGTACAGTACTGAGTTACTCCCTCTCTGAACCCACCTAGTTGGCAGATTGCCACAAGTGTGTTACATGCTACTCATAGTAGGGAGTATCATATAGTAATATCATGCACATGATACTATGGTATGATACTACTCTCATAGTGCATAGTATCATAAACTAGTGTCATAGATGGTCTCATTTATTGATATGCATGACACTTAGTAGCATAGCATTTAACATTGATACGGTATCTTACCTATGTTACTCTAACCCTCTCTCTCTAGATGTGCTCCGCCCACCACTGGGAATTCCTTCTACCTCCTTCTCTAGATGCATTCTGAAGAATCCAGGACTTACCCTCTCTTTTGTTGTATCCTAGGGTTCTGTTTATATATAATATGAGGAAACGTTGATGTTTCCGTGTCAATAGTGGGTTGTGGTATCTGTATATGCTCATTCACCCTCCCTCTTCATTAATCTTGTTCAATTTTGCTTCTTCTAGATGTCAAAGCTCAAGCAAGATGTATTTGATAAGGCACATGAAATGGCACTGGCTGCTACCACCAGAAAGAGGCCTACCCAGCGCTCCTATAACGTATTTTTTCATTATATCTCTTGCTTTCTTTAATGCTTTCATGATAATAGTTACAAACTGTTTCATTATATCTCTTACCTGAAATATGTGAAAACATATCAATTTCCAAACCTGACAACAACTGTTATAGGAGCTTGTAGTTAAAGAAGGCGCCCCTAAGCTCTAGATGGTAGCAAAACGCCTAGCGCGTAACTGTGATTAATCGGCACATAATTGTGCATAAGCATGCTTCTTTGGTCAGAAGCCAAACGCACAGTTAACCGCTACCTCTTTTTTGAACTATGTACCTGCTGCAAATGCACTTGTGACCCTTTCAGTAGATACAAGCGCACTTTGTCTTATTGTGCAAATTTGCTGTTACCTGTCTTATTGATCCATCTAATGTTTCTTATGATTTCTGCTTGACTTGCACTCTGTTTATCAAGTATTGTGCAGACATGTTTGTTACTCCCTCCGTAAACTAATATAAGAGCATTTATAACACTATTTTAGTAATCCCAGTTCTAACTTATATATTTTTTGCTTATTTTCAATAGGATCTTGATAAGGTTAAAATCACCTCCAGGCCTACTGCACTGCAACTGCTGCACATGTACAAGGATATCCACAACTTATTTGTTAAACATAGTGCTGCTTTGGTTCCCCGGAATGTGTGTTTTGCACAGCCTGTGGGAGGAATACCGTCAACGTTCAAAGAAGAGCTTCTTGATGGAGTTCCTGTTGCAATACCTTATGATAAGCAGGTATTACCTTTTCATTCCTTGTCATATGTAGCCTGCCTCCGCTATTGATGATTTATCATTGGTTTTAAGCCTCTAGTATTGTATTTCGTGCCTTAATTCAGATAATTATTAAATTCTCTGTTTTGCTATTGGTTATTGCCTCTTCTATGGTATTGTTGAAACCTACAAGTCTACTTTGTCATTAACTGACCATTTTTTTGTTATCTCATTGTAGAATTTGTGTTTTTTTATCATCGAGGTTGTCATTGACAAGGATGTGGTTTTTCAATTCCCAATACGTTTCGATAGCATGTACTGCTGTGGTTTCCGTGTTCTTGAGCTTGGTGATGATCCACTAGAAAAGATCTGGTATTCATTCGGGAAAGTTCAAATACTTCCGAACAGACTTTTCAAAAACAGGAAGAAATCTGGTCTGTCATTAGATTATAATAACTTGTAAGCTTCTAACTCTTCCATTTCATTACTGCGTTCTTTCACAGCCTGCTTATTGATAAGTTTCATGTGCCAATTTGTTTGCTGCCTTTCCTAATTTTTAGTTTTTTGTTTGTTGAAATGGACCATTAAATTCATACTTTATTGTTTGTTGAAATGAAGTTGATATTTTTTTGATTATCATAAATAATATACAGGATACAACACTTCTTATTTGTGCATGCATGTTAAACAGAATGCACCTCATGTTTAGTGCCCTAGAGTATCATTCCTAGCCTGTTTTTGTCGTTTTTGCTGGTTTGTTCCTTGCCTTTTTTTACTCTTTGTTTGTAATGAAATGTTTATTGTTTGTTGAATCGAACCATGAAAATAAAGATTCAAATGTATAAGTTCATTTGATACTTTTTTGATTCTCTTAAATAATATGCAGATTACAACTCTCCCAATAATACTTCTTATTTGTGCACCCATGTTAAACAGAATGCACCACATGCTTTCGTGCCTATAGTACCCTTTCTTGCCTGTTTTTGTCGTTTTGTGATTGTTTGTTCCTCTCTTTTTTGACTTTCTTTGTTTGTAATTAATCATGACAGATCATTTGTTTGAAATTTAAATATAATCCTTTTCTATGAAACAACCGCAAAATTCAGATCTTTGGTGGTCTCATTGCAAAGTTTTGCCACCATTTTCGAGCGTTTCAACCTCTCAAAGATGATGATGATAATTCCTTGGCCCAGCAGTTGAAAGACTCAATTTTTTTTGTATTCAGTGAGGGTTCTAGATTCTGGTTTGCAATGTGTTTATCCTTAGAAGGCGTTCAATGCAAAACGGTATATTGTGTGCGTCTGACTGACTTGATGGCAAATCTGATCCAAGATTATGGTGACACGTCTCGGCTTTGCGTTTACTTGTGGCTTGTGTTTCTTGAGAGGGAGATGGACTCGGCTGCAACCTCATTGCATGATAAAAGCAGGTTCCCTGATTTATTCTTGGCTTTTCGCAAAGAGGTGGAAAAATTCTTAAAGTATGCAGAGGCAGATCCAGGCTTTAATAACCGTCCATTGATCAAGTTCAAAGGATCCAATGATGGATATTGCCTAGGTGCATTAGTCGGTCAATCTCTCTTCATCATCAAATACAGCTGTGTCCTAGTTCGCAAGGCTTTAATGCGTGAAGCGAATTATACTAGAATCTGGCCAGTGTAAGTATTTGTTAATGTTTTTTTTGTATCCATCATTTGTACTTTATGTATTGGCAGACATATTTGCTAATGTTATTAGTGACAAGCAATCTTGCACTAATAAATGATAACTATATATAGCACCCTGCATTCTATTTGTTGCATGCTGTATACTCCCTCCGTCCGGGTTTATTGGGCCCTTGGGCGCTGGGAGCGTGTCCGCTCTTATTAGGCCCCGCTCGATCCAGCTGCCAAAAGGTAGAAAAATGTTTCGTTGCTTTCTCGATCTTCCCGGCTGCCTTTCGTTTTCCCAGGCGTAGTAAATGTCCATCTGTTGCATGCACTTCTAATCCTTCATTGATTGGGGGCATGCATGCGCCATGCAGTGTTCCAGCATCGATTGGGGGCATGCATGCGCCATGCAGTGTTCCAGCTTGCCAAAAAGTAGCAGCGCGCGCCTGAGCTGAGCATGGATTGCATGCGGGTCAAGGGAAATTTACATTAGCAATAAATCATGCATGGGAAATCAAAGAAGTAGGCGCTTATTCTAAGACATTAATGATGGAGTCTTGGTACCTGTAATCTGGTTGGGGGGCCTAATAAACCCGGACGGAGGGAGTAGTTGCCTTTGTCGATTGTTTAATAGTTTGGTTTGGTAGTGTTTTCTCTGTCAGATGTACTATGACTTCAGGTCACATCTCTGTTTGCACTATAACTGACTCTGCTTTTGGTGGTATATACTGAAACAATCAGACATGAAGTCGATCAACAGTCAATTTTGATTTGTAATCAGCAATCTGCTTTGTCTTCAGTAATGTTCAGCGTAGGTCCAGCTGTTCTGCTAGGTTTTGAATGAGGGGGTGGCAAGCTATATTGGACTAATAATGGATAATTATGTTTAGCCACTCTTACATAATCACTGCTAATTCATCGTTGAACTAGTCAACATGGCAGTATTGGACCAAACATGTTAAAATTGTTGTGTACCATCGTATCCTGATTGCTGCTATTTCACCTGATGTCATGTTCCATTCGTCGCTGAATCTGCTAATCAGTTAACTGTCGGAGCAGCTAGCTTGTGGTTGATCAAGTCCATCTCTGAATGTTTGGTTAAGTACTGCCATGTTCAGTTAACTATCGGAGCAGCTAGTGATTGATTGATCTGAGTCCTCTCTGCATGCCGTGCTTATGTGTTCAAAGTATTTTGAACGTTGGAGTGGCAAGGAATGTTATACTAATAATTTATAATTATGTTTAGCCACTTGTCACTTCTTGTCTGTTTCTAGTAGTTCTTGATTTGCTTCTGGTGGTATATATACTGATTCAAACTTATAAACTCAATTTTGATTTGGACTTAGCAATGTGATTCACAGATGCTCGTTCTTGCATTACAGGATGTTTAAAGTTACTAATGATGATGTTGAATGTTATGATGACTGAGCAAGGTGTGACACCGGAAAATCACAAGTTGTGCAGGAGTCCATCAGAAGCTCGTTCTTGCATTACAATATGGAACCAATGTCTAACGATGATGTTGCATGTTATGATGACTGGGCAAGGGGTGACACCGGAAAATCACCACCAATATTCCGTTTCTCCTGTCTTTGGATGTAAAAAGCTATTTTGCAGTTGGTAGGATGCTGAAATTTTGGTAGCAATTGGCCTTGATTGTTTTGGTGGTGATTGGGAGGATGTTGCAATTTTTTGTAGCAAGTGACGCAAGAGTTCATCAGAGCAATCTTCGTTTATCAAATATATTTCTAAAAGATACTTGCAGTCAATGGCATGTAGAAATTTTTGTAGCAACTATTACTAAATCTGGTTCCTCTGTTGAGGATATTAAATGGTGTTTGCATGAAAATGCACTTTTATTATACATTTTTTTATTTTGTTATTGGAAATTGACGTAGGAATATTTTGTACTCCCTCTGTCCCGAAATTAATGTCGTGTTGGCTATTTTACAAAAAGACCCCTTGATTTAATCGGACACAACCCGCACTCCCTCCGTGCAGGTCGCTGCAATCGGACACAACTCACAACTCTCTGCTTGCTCGCCGGCCGGTGGCGCAACTCCACGCGCCTGAGCACCACGACGTGTCTGAGCCCCCTGCATCGTGCAACTCTCGTGCTCCTCCTCTTGGACAAAAGCCCCGCGCAGGTGCAGGAGCTCGTCGGAGTCAAAAGCAACGGGCGGGAGGGGCGGTGGTGGTCGGAGTGTAAGCGGGAGGGGGAGACACTCGGGCGAGCTGGCGGCGGAGAGCGGCAGCGGCAGCAACCCGCCGCCTGGCCACCGGTGCTCCGGATCTGGGCCGCTGATTTTCTCCGACGACAACGGCAGCTCAGGGGGCGGTGGAGGAGGGGGCGACGGGAGCACAGCGAGCTCACCGCTCATCAATGCGCTCCCCGCCGACAACATCTGCTCGTCTGGCCGCGTCGTGCCGGCGCCCCCGCACCCCGGCTGCACGCGTGCCCGGATGTGCTCGGATCCGGCATCGGCCAGTACGGCCACAACACCATCATGCGGGGCGGCATGGCGCCCGCGAGGAGGCCGTCCGGCTCGACCCGGCCAGCGGCCGCGCCCACGGATGCCTCGCCGCGCTCTGCCTCCGGTGAGACCCGCTCCTTGCTTGCCACTATTGCTTGTGTGCTAAGGATTTCCTTGCAGATACAGTACATCGGTAGCAGCTGCTACTGTATTTTTCTTGTCTTCAAAGCAAAAAACTTCGATCTTGTAGAAAGATTGCTAGCTACAAGAGTATATAATTTGAATTCGCTAATTAATTGCATGCTGCAAAGAATGGAAAAGAAAGATTGCATCTTCTATCGGTTTATTGTAGTCAATCAATGTGTTCTTAATGTGTTTCTCAATGGAAAAGAAAGATTGCATCATGCCGCAAAGACTGGAAGAGTGCGCTGAGGGAAGCAGACGCCGCCATTGCCAACGGAGTAGACTCCTCTCAGCTGGTAACCTCTCTGGCCTTGTAGCTCGTGATATTTTTCATCCTGAAGATATACTGTATTTTTGGGTTAGTGTTACTAGGATTCAGTCTCTCACAAACAAGCCATGTTTCTCCTACAGCACCTTGCCATGAGGTCTGAAGTGCTTCTCCGGCTCAACAAACTAGAGGAGGCCGATTCGACTATTACGGGTTTGCTGAAATTGGACAGTGCTGGGAGGTGAAGAAGCATCTCTGAATTATTTTTTCTTCAGAGGATACATCACAACAACAGCTTAGTGCTGGAGATGTCGTTTTTCTGTCAAAGGCATTCACTGTCATTGACGGTCAATTGTACAAGGAGAGTGTTTCAGGCGTCTTCCAACGTTGCATTTCCCCAGAGGAAGGACATTTGATCCTAGAGGAAATCCACTCGGGTACCTGCGGTCATCACGCTTCTTCGAGAGCAATCGTCGCCAAGGCGTTCAGAGCTGGATTCTTCTGGCTGCAGGCTAACGAGATGGCCAAAGCTATGGTCGACCGATGTGAAGGCTGTCAGTTCTACTCCAACAAGTCCCACAAGCCAACATCTGCACTAAAGACAATCCCAGTTGTGTGGCCATTTGCAGTTTGGGGATTAGACACAGTCGGACCATTCAAGATAGGCCAAGGAGGCTACACACATCTGTTGGTGGCAGTCGACAAGTTTACCAAATGGATAGAAGCCAAGCCCATCAAGAAACTCGATGCCTCAACAGCTGTCAAGTTTGTCAGAGACATCATTTCCAGATTCGGGGTGCCTCACAGCATAATCACTGACAATGGGACAAACTTTGACTCGGACAGATTCAAAGGCTTCTGTGCGAGTCAGGGTATCCGAGTGGATTTTGCTTCCGTAGCACATCTGCAATCCAATGGACAAGTTGAGCGTGCAAATGGACTTATCCTTCAAGGTTTGAAGCCTCGACTCTTGCGAGAGGTAGGACACGCTGCTGGTGCATGGGTCACCGAGTTACCTTCAGTACTTTGGGGCCTCCGCACCACTCCAAATCGATCAACGGGGCGATCACCGTTCTTTCTCGTCTATGGGGCAGAAGCGGTCCTTCCGAGCGACCTGTGTCACAATGCCCCGCGAGTCGAACTCTTCTCCGAAGCTGAAGCAGAACAAGCAAGGGAAGATGGAGTCGATCTTCTAGAGGAGGAGCGCGAGATGGCACTCACTCGCTCAACAATTTACCAGCAAGATCTGCGACGCTTTCACGCACGTCACGTCAGGAGTCGCACGTTCCAAGCTGGCGATTTGGTGCTCCGAGTGGATCAGCAAAGACCACACAAGTTGGCTCCGGCCTGGGAAGGGCCTTTCATCATTTCCAAGGTGCTGAACAACGGAGCATACAGACTCTACAATATTCAGAGGGAGATAGATGAGCCGCGCGCATGGAACGGAGATCTCCTCAAGCGTTTTTATACGTGATCGTCGACTGAAGCAGTGTAACGAACAAGTTTGAAGAAATAATATATTCCGCAGATTCAGTTTTGTGCAGATTCAGAGTTCTCACACAAAAAAAAACTTAGCTGCGATCATGAATCGCCTAAGTATTAACTTCCTTCGAGTGTACACTATACGTCACACTCGGGGCTTAGCTACGATCGTGAATCGCCTAAGTATTAACTTCCTCTGAGTGTGCACTATACGTCACACTCCGGAACTTGGCTGCGATCCTGAATCGCCTAAGTATTACCTTCCTCCGAGTGTGCACTATACGTCACACTCGGGGACTTAGCTGCGATCCTGAATCGCCTAAGTATTAACTTCCTCCGAGTGTGCACTATACGTCACACTCGGGGACTTAGCTGCGATCCTGAATCGCCTCAGTATTAACTTCCTCCGAGTGTGCACTATACGTCACACTCAGGGACTTAGCTGCGATCCTAAATCGCCTAAGTATTAACTTCCTCCGAGTGTGCACTATACGTCACACTCGGGGACTTAGGTGCGATCCTGAATCGCCTAAGTATTAACTTCCTCCGAGTGTGCGATATACGTCACACTCGGAGACTTAGCTGCGATCCTGAATCGCCTAAGTATTAACTTCCTCTGAGTGTGCGCTATACGTCACACTCGGGGGCTTAGCTGCGATCCTGAATCGCCTAAGTATTAACTTCCTCCGAGTGTGCGCTATACGTCATACTCGGAGACTTAGATGCGATCCTGAATCGCCTAAGTATTAACTTCCTCCGAGTGTGCACTATACGTCACACTCGGGGACTTAGATGCGATCCTGAATCGCCTAAGTATTAACTTCCTCCGAGTGTGCACTATACGTCACACTCGGAGACTTAGATGCGATCCTTAATCGCCTAAGTATTCACTTCCTCCGAGTGTGCACTATACGAGATGCGATCCTTAATCGCCTAAGTATTCACTTCCTCCGAGTGTGCACTATACGTTGCACTCGGGGACTTAGCCGCGATTCTGAATCGCCTAAGTATTAACTTCCTCCGAGTGTGCACTATACGTCACATTCGGCGACTTAGCTGCGATTCTGAATCGCCTAAGTATTAACCTCCTCCGAGTGTGCACTATACGTTGCACTCGGGGGCTTAGACGTGACCAAGAATCACCTAAGTCTTAATCTTCTCCGAGTATGCACTAAGTGTTGCACTCGAAATAGCATTCAAACAAAAGAATAAATGTTTTCATTCCGACAACATAAGTTCAAAAATGATAGCTGACTCGGTGCGGATCAAGCTTACCCGCACCGATTTAAAAGTACGACCGCCAACAGAAGTGGCCAGAGTATATTACAGGTAAACACTCGGCATACCGAGGATAAAGTTCGATCACGCGTCAGCTGGGCCGGCGTCAGGACTGGAGGGCTCCACAAAAGTGTCCAAGTCGATTCCATCTGCGATGCGGGTAGCAGTCTCAAGGAACGTCTCCATGAAGTCTTCGAATTGAAGCTTCTTCGTGTTGGCGACCTTCAATGCTTTCATCTTATCTTCCCGCACCTCCTTGCAATGGACTCGGACCAAGGACAGCGCAACGTCAGCACCGCAACGCGCTGCCGATTTCTTCCAGGATTGCACTCGGGCCGGAATCTCATCCAGTCGCCCCAACAGACTCCCCATCTCCTGCCGCGACTCGTCTTCCGGCCAAAGCTCCTTCTTAATGCGGCCGAAGACTTCTCTCAATCGGCTGATGAAAGGACCCACTTTGCCTACGCGGATATGCGCCCGGAGCAGATCCCGGTTGGCGTCCTCGCTGAGTGGCACATTGTCCTTCATGGACCGCTCCACAACCGCTGCTTCAGCTTCGGCATCAGTACAAAAATCTGCACCAAACGAGCAAATAGACAGTAAAAACCGAGTGTTCGTCACACGGTACAACCACTCGACAAAGCATAAGACTTACCTGCCAGACGAGACATCATCTGGACAGCCCAGTCGTTGACATACTTCTCCTGAGCTGTCCATCGTTTGTTCCGAACAGCCATTTGATTGTGCAGTTCGGTCCTCTGTTTCTTCAGCCTTTCCACCTCCGCCACCAACACCCTGTTTGCCTCCAGCGCCTCCTCCAAGGACTTCTCTCGTACTTCCAGTGCACTCTTCATGCTGTCCATGGCGAGCATTGCAGCTTCCAGTTCACCAGCGTACTGGTTCCTCTCCGCTCTCAAGGCTTCATAAGCAGTTCCCGTTTCACAAGTTTTCTGCATCAAGAAACAAAGGGTAATCAGCAAGTTTATCAGTTCACAGGCTAAGTTCTTAAGACCCCTGCCGACGCAAGCAGTCGACAGCGGTCTCGGGGACTACACCCAGTGGGTTCACTGAGAGTGACCCCACTGGCATGCACCTCACGCAGGTCCGCCCTGTTGAGATGCATGTTTTCCTACGCCTCAAAGGCTAATTCTACTCCACCTACGTGCAACCTACTCTCGGCGACTCTTAACGCAAGAGCGCTCCGACTGCAATAAGTACTCGCACTCGGAAATATTGTCTACGGACACAACCAAAATAAAGACCAAATATATAAAGACAACTGTCGGTGCAAGCACTCGACAGAAGTCTCGGGGACTACACCCACTGGGTTCACTCGGAGTGAACCCATTGCAACAACAATACCACCCAGTGGGCTACAGAAGAAAAGTAAGTACTTACTAGGCTACTTACTCGGATGTCATCGCGCAGCTCCAAGCTCTGCCGATACAAGGCCGCAACGGAGTCATAAGCCCTCTTGGCCTCTCCGGCCATCAGCTCCACCTGGATCATGCCCCCCTTGGCCGCCCCCACCTGCTCCTCTGGGACACGCCGAATGCTGAATTCAGCATTCGACGAACCGGGAATCGTGGAAAGTTCATGGAGCATCCCAAGGTTCGCCCCAGTAGGTTCTTCACCCACCGGCACCGGTTCAGTCGGTGGAGGCACTTCAGTCGGGGGAGGCATTTCGGTCAGGGGAGCGTTGGCGGCGGGGGCGGCAGCAGGAAGAGCGGCCTCAAGGACAGGCTCTTGGGCAGGCTCCACGACGGGGTCAGCTCTCCCCTGGTCACCCTCGTCCAGGCAGATCGCCCGTGACAAGCCAAATAACATAACGCCTCAGAAAAAGAAAAGGATGGCGCAGTCTACAGAAATAAAATACCCGACTCTCCCACAGCATACCTGGTTGAGACGAAACGACGTCGTCCGTGTCCATGGGGTCGTCCCCTTGGCGGGCCGGCGAGGTCGCAGAAGTGGCAACCCTGTCGAGTGAAGTCCATTCGACTTGTAAAACAGGAGTTCACTTGGTCAACAGAAAGAGCCGAAAGCTAGATTCACTTACGTAGAGGTGACGAGGACGGCCATCCTCATCCGCGGCAGAGCCTTCTTAGGTTTGGGCCCACTCGGCTTGGGCGCCCTGGAGGACTGACCTGCAAGTTCAGTGGCTGCGTCCCTGGCCCTCTTGGTGCCTCTAACACTCGGTACCGCCGGAGCAGCAGGCGGAGCACTCGACGACGTAGGAGGGGCTGAAGGGACGGCAGGCTCATGCCGACGCTTACTCCGATGCTCTGGCCGCGGAGGTGGCGAATCTGACTCTTCGTCCTCATCCTCTTCCTCGCTGTTTTCCTCCTCCGACTCCCCACTGTCGGAGACGTATTCGGTGCTCTCCACGCTCCCCTCCTGGCTGCCTTCTTCCTCCTCCTCCTCCGGATTCCCGTTCGAGACGGGGGAAGACCAGTTGGTCCACTCCTGCATGAGGTTCAGTCGGAAACATTAAGCATCACACGGAGATATAAATAAACGACTGAAATCAAGACAGTTCAATGCACTCGGCTAATGCTGCTCACCTGATTCGGTGGAGGGTTGTCCGCGTTGTAAGGCGCCACTCGGCGGGCTCCTTTGGGGTTCTCACAGGGACCCGTGATTTGGAGCACCCATGAGGTCACCTTCTCCTCGAGAATGCCCTCCACGTTGGTCCGAGTGGAATCCTCGGGCCCTGTGTAGTGCCACATAGCGTGGTGGCGGGCCTACAGAGGCTGGATTCGCCGACCGATGAAGACTTCCAACAGGTCAATACCGGTGACCCCCCTCCTGACAACATCCACGAGTGCCTCGACCAAAGGCTGGATGTCGTGCTTCTCGGCTTTCGAGAGGGCGAGTTGCTTGGGTGGAGCAGGGCGGTCTAGACTAAATGGAGGCAGCCCAGTCGACGCGTTCGGACAGGCTATGTCCTGGCAGTAGAACCACGTCGACTGCCAGTTCCTAACCGACTCGCTCAACTGGAGAGCAGGGTAGCTACTCCGACTCTTTTTCTGAAACCCTAAACCCCCGCAGAGCTGGAGGAGATGCGTCTTGTCATCCGACTGACTAAGACGTTTGATGGTTTGAGAGCGGGCGGAGAAGATATGTTTGAATAAACCCCAATGGGGGGGCAACCGGTGAAGCACTCGCACAAAACAATGAAGGCAGAAAGGTGGGCAATGGCATTCGGAGGGAAGTGATGGAGTTGAGCACCAAAATGATTCATGATACCTTTGAAGAAAGGATGCGGGGGCAGAGAGAAACCTCTGTGAATATGGCTGAGGAGCAAGACGCGCTCCCCCTCCTGTGGTGCCGGCTCGACCTCGTCGTCCGCCGGCAGCCTCCAAGACTTATGCACGAGCTGACCATGCTCTACAAGCTCCAGCAGGTCCCCCTCCGTCACCGTGGAGGGGAGAAAGTCTCCCTGGATCCACCCCGCCGGCAACGGCCGCTGCCGCCGCTGAGCAGCCGCCGCCTTGTTCTTCTTCTTCCTTGCCTCCATCTTGCTGGTCTGACCTTTGGTCATGGCGGCGACGGCGAGCTCTCGAGAAAGAGGGGAAGGGAAGGGCGTACAGGCGCAGGAGGTGGCGAGGAACACGGAGCAAGCAAGAGCAAAGGATTCGGCGATTGTAACCGAAAGGTCTCGTCGCCCAGAGTTAAATAGAACATCGACTGGGTCGCTGGCGAGCGGGCCCGAAATCTTATCCACCCAACCAACTGCAGCGATATCGGTGGAGGAGTTAAAGGCGCCAGGATCGAGGAGTCAGGCGCTACTCGAGCGCGCTGACGTCGCCCCCGCTGAGCGCGCGGAACCCGAAATTTGAGATCCCGGAAAATCCGCCGTTGTCAGTTGACCGGTCGCGTCAAAAGATGCCGTGGAAGCACTCGGTTCCCGACTGTCTGTTTCGCAAGCACTTCCACTCGGAGTGTTGGTCGAGAGACATAAAATGGATAGAGGCAAGCAATGCCCAAGCCGAACCTAGTTCAGTCGGATCTGAACCTCAAGCACCGCTTCTACGTTTCAACCCCAATCCATTCGGGGACTAATGATGGGGTCATAGTCCTAGGGTAGGGTCATAGGCCTGCCGTACACGTCCTATCCAAGGACTACCCCACACAAAGGACAGGACCCTAAGTCTGCCCCGACTGAATCAAGGTATCCCCGTCATCCAGTCGGTAACAGGCCCTGAATCATCCAGTCGGTAACTAGCATTCGGAGGACACGAGGCTCACCGACTGGATACACTTGGTACGTCGTAACCTCTCCGGAGGGAAACTACCGTACGTTTCCGGGTGCATCTATTAGCATTTAGACCATACGTTACCTGTAACGTCCGCATTCAATCGCCACTACTCCACCCCTGAGTCAGAACCGTTGTGGGGGGCAGCGCACTCTATATAAGCCGCCCTCCCCCACTGGTAAAGGGGTTAGCAAATCTTTGTACTCCATATCACACTCGGTAACAAGCTCCGAGAGCACTGAGACGTAGGGCTGTTACCTCCACCGCAGAGGGGCCTGAACTCATACAACCTCGCCGTAGCTACGACTCTGCCCATCTCATTCGTACCCTACACATCTACTGTCAGGCTTATACCCACGACAGTTAGTGTCTGGTGTCTAATACAGAGAGTCCCTGTACAAAGTTTGTCCTTAAGGGCAAAACAAATACTTGAGATGGTTCTTAATACCTGCTACCACTTAGCCCTAATATATCACCAAATTACCAATATTCTTATATGGGAATAAAATATTTAGAAAGTAATTTCTCGTTATCATCTTGTGTGATTCCTTTTGAATTTTGAAACTGTATTTTGTTCCTCCTGTCTAGAGTGACTGATGATTTTAATTTTGGAATAGCTGTAGAACTTTCATATGTTGTCATTGATGTGGTTTTAAAATGTCTGAAAGTATTTTGCATAATTTTGTTCATAACTATTGTTTGTCATACTTATACAAACTTGTTGGTATCCTTTTCAGGATGACATCGACAAGATGGTGTCAAAATTGGAGGAAAGAATTCTAAATCTCGAGGAAGGTTCTTGTATGGATGCTCTTGTTCTCCCACTCCATGGTTCTTTGCCACCTGAACAGCAGGCAATCAGTTAATCTTCCATTGCATATTTTCTTCTTTAATTTTTTGCCCTAAAACTTTCCACATATCCATCTCATGGATGTTAAGATGCTCTCAGTTTTTATTTCGAAATCATAGGGATGATTTTTCCCCAGCACATCTGTAACTCCAAATCACCCTTAAAAAGGTCCCGATTACAATAATTCCATGGTATGTTTTTTTTCAAAATTTAGCAATTAGCTTCGTAGAATTAATTTTGATTTTGTTTGAGGTCTACTTGAAGTACTTCAAAATTCACATGGCACTCACATAAGCTGAAATGAAGCAATATTGATCGTATAAATGCTCTCTTTGCTTTACAAATTAGAAGGCGCTAAGGAAAGACAGTTAGGCTACAGGTTATCGCCTATTAAAACTGAACGCTCCTCTACCGTTTACCGAAATATGTATGGGGTTCTTTATATTAAGTGGTTATAGGAACAAGAGCTTACTTAGTGACAATTTATTTTAATTCATGCTTTTGTCAACTGAACTGAACAAATTATATTTGCCTATTTCTGAATTTATATTTCAGTAATATTATGGCTTCAGTTTGTCTTGCACATTTATGGGTCTCACTGGTTGTTATTTTCAAAAGCCTATCTAATGAATCATTACTACTGAGCTTTTTATTTGTGTCATGATTGTAGTATACACCTGACCTTCACATTCATCTTTTCATGCTTATGTAATGCTCGGCGGTTCCGATCTTTCCAGCAGGTTCCTGTTGGAGACATTGTTTGAGAAGCTCTACCTCTCTAAACCACTACTTTGCGCATGAACTTGAGCAAGGGGGATATATATCGGTAGTTAAGTTTTGCCTCACAAGAGAGGAGCTGGGCGCTGCATCTGGCTGGAAATTGGTGTCAAGTCCCATATGCAAAGACGGAGCAACCTCGATGAATAGTGCAGCAGCCCGAGCAATCAAGTTCATGGGAAATCGGCGGCACAAGGTGCTTGTCGATTACAACTATGAGCAACTGAAGCAAGGGCAAAGAAAAAATATAAGCCTCAGACTTGGTACCCAAAAAAAGAACGAGATTAAAGAGCAAAAGGTGGGTCATAGCAGAGATAAGTAAGGAATGATCAGACTATCTAGAAGTGGCCCGTGTTGCATCTAGCCAAATTCATCAACTCCTGAAGCCGCGGCCGACCTTCAGCAGGTGGCAGAAGGCATCGTTGCAACACAGGAGGGGATAATTCACATAGACAGTTCAGAGTATATTATTGCTGCAAGCCTGCTACTGATGCAAGAGCTCTTGCAAACATCTGCTTACCGTAATAGCTGTCAAAAAATTACATGGCATGATTTTGATAGTTGTGTTCAACTGTAACATCTGTTTGTTTGCTCTTAAGCCGGACCTATGTAGGAATGGATGAACTCCTCGAGGATTATCGCAATGACGCTCTGCATCCCCGTGATCTGAAACCTGCTCTTGCAAAAGCAATAAACCAAATATTGCAGGTAAGAGACATCTCACAGTTCATGTTTCATGTTCAGTTTACTTTAATGCTTTTCCGTTTTATCCAAAAAAGTTTATACTGCCTTAAAGATCTTACCAGTTTCTCATTTAAACAGCTTGTACGTGATCACTTCAAAAAATTGCGAAGCCAAAGGTCCATGTGACACTGATAAGGTACATGCCCCTACCCTTAAAATTCACTTGCATGAATGCTCACAATCATTTTGGTTGTTATCAGACTACACTCTTTCTTCAGAAATGTCTTGTCAGACTGAGCAACTTCTATCCTCATGCATCATGTCCTGAAGGCCAATAAGCATTTTATCGTCAGTTAAAAAAAATAAGCAGTCTATTTTATTTTCATTAACTCATTTCAGGTTTTAGTTGAATTGAGTTCTTGGATCATACACTTTAGTAGCATTTGCTTGCTCTCTTGAGTATAATAGTTACTCAAATTGAATTGCAATTTTGTGTTGTATATATCATGGCAAGGCAAATGTGCAAGGAATTAACCTGGAACAATTAATGTTTTGCAGTGAGAGGAGCAACCAAGATAACCAAGAACTTATGCATGTTTTGGCCACAATCACTTCTAGAACTATGTGTACTTCAAACTATTGCAATCAAGATAGCCAAGAACTACATGGATACTTTGGAAGAAACCGTTTTAGAAACCGTGTATGGTTTTTTTCCAAGGAATTTTGTGTACTTTGAGCTACTCCCTCTATATCAACATATAAGGTCCTGTTTGGAATGGGTGTAAGTTTTTACACCCGTATTAATTTTACACTTGTAACTTACCGACCGCCTCTTGTTTCCTATGTAAAATAAAAACGATGGGAGAAGGTTTGTATCCTAAACCGGCCACAAACGAGCTTAAACGCTGATCCAAACACGACCTAAGACGTTTTTAGTCTAAATGACTAAATCTAGACCAAAACATGTCTTATATTATGGTACAGAGGGAGTATTACTCTGTCTGAATGTTTAAGAAAAATATTTATTAAAAAAAGATTCCTTTTCAAACAAAAGCTGGAAATTCATAAAAACAATACTTCTTAAAAAGTATTACAATTTTTATGTATACATCATTTTTCTTTAAAAAAATTAACATTTAACCTTATCATCGACAATTATTAAAAATCCATATAAAAACGATGCACAATAACACATGAAGCAAGTTTTGCAAAAAACAATAAAAATATTATTCAAAAAATATTTATGGAAAATATGTTGTACACACAAATGCCGTCTCCAATAAGAAAAAGTTATTCTCACACAATAAAAAGATCCTTTTGAAAAAAATAACAATTTATCTTATACAAAAATTTACAAATTTAATAAAAAAATTTAACTATTATAAAAAATTTCATCCATTTTTATATGTAAGAGTACCTAATATTTTAAAAGAAAACATTTAACATTATTATACACATTTATTTCAATTAATGCAGCATAATGGCACAACAAGCAGATTATATTTTTTTCTTGCCCGGTGCAAAGCAGCATCTAATATTTTAAAAAGAAAACATTTAACATTACTATACACATTTATTTAAATTAATGCCGTATAATGGCAAAACAAGCAGATTTTTTTTTTTGCCCAACGCAACGCACGGGCATTTGTACTAGTTAGATTAAACAAAGGAACCCGTGCTCCTCCTCTGCGCCCGCCCCACCGGCCACGTTATCATGCATCTTGGTGTCTTGGGAGACGCCACGTGACATAGGAAGGAGAATACTCCCTCCGTCCGAAAAAGAATGTCGTCAACGTAGTTTAATTGTAATTTTACAATAAAACCCTATCCTTTTAGATCTCATGCTAATCAATCCAGGTCTCTTCTTCCACCCCTATCAACCGCAGGCACCGCGGGCCCTAGCCACCGTCTCCCCCGTCGCCCACGGGCCCAGCCAGCAAAGGGCTCAGCCGGCGACGAAGGCTCACCTGCGCTGCGGCTCCACGGCTAACGGGAGACACCTCGTATTCGTCCTGCTCGCGTCCTCGGCACTTCCTCGCGCCCGCCGCGGCAACCCACTTCGATGTGGGAGTTGGACATGCGTCGTCCGCTTCGGCCGCCGGTGCGATGTCTTCCGCCACTCCAGCCTTTTCAGTTGTTGTCGTCTTCCTCCGCCTCTACTGCTTCTCAGCTTCTGCTAGTGGTAGTGCCGACCGTGATCTTCATACAGGCAGCCCCAATCTTCTTTTTTGTCCAAGAGACCCCGTCTCTGCTCCTGGTGAAAGTTACCAGTGTCCCCGGCCTGAAATTGTTGTCATATGGACAAATTGGTGTGAGATTGTGTAGCATCATTGTAACTCATATTGATGTGAATTAGAGCATCATCGCAGCATCATAGTATTTGTGAATCTTCTCTGTAGTGAAATTACTCTGTATCATGGCAGCATCCCCAAGTTTAAGAAATCTCAGAAACATTTAACTGTTTCTGTGAGTTTCAGTTAACTATTTTTCAGAAAAAAACATAATTTACCAAGTTTAATCTAGATTTTTCTCTTCATGTTGTTGATGCATTCAAATTCTGTAAATTCAGATAATGTACCACATGGGGGAGGTTAAATGGAGATTTTCGATCTCCAATTTTGACAGTAAAATTCAGTGAATCTTTACAAACTGAAAACTGTGGACTTGGATCTGATCTCCAACTTTGACAGTAAATTTCAATACAAACTGAACGCAACATCGATTCTTAAGCAGTGCCATGAAGAATTTAGACAGGCAAACCATCCAGCTACAAACCCGCCAAGGCAGCTTATGGAAAAATGACTTAAGATATTCAGTCAAAATTCATTTAAATTCGCTTAATATTATTTCCATCAAATGAATAGTGGAAATGACAAAAAGCTCAAGATCTGTTTAAGATTATTTCCATCAAATTTGTTTGAGATGTAATTTGACATAACAACCGACACTTTAAGTTACTCCTCTTCAGAATATTGTGAACATGGTGTAGTTTCGCAATTCACATCCTACTACTCCATAATTCAGATCCATTGTGCACTCTTCAGTCAACTTAAATTCAGAATCACAAGCACAAGCAAGTTCAGTCAAAATCTGTAGTCAAGCAACTTCAGTCAAAATCTTTCAGTTTTGACAGCAACAAATCTGAAAGATTTCAGTTTTCAACAATGACAGAGTGACAAACACTGCATCAAACCATAGTAGTTGACACAGTGACAAATCTAAAAGTTCTCAGTTCGAACATTATTGCTCAAGCATGTTCCTACCTGCTGGGGGAGCAGTAGTAGACGAAGGGCAGGCCCCGGGGGCACCATCTGAACCTGGGGCACCTCGAGGAGCAGCAGAGTGACCCCCTTCCGCGCCAGCTCCGTGGCCGGCTCCAGGTCAATCCGCGTCGCCGCCCCCTCTGCTCCCCATGGTCAGAGAGGCAGTCAACAATTGGTTCGTCAGATGCGAAGACACAACACGACCAAGCATTGGAAGCAATCCCGTCCCTCATGGCGTCGTTGGAGCAGGATCTCTGGGAAATCAAGGACCTTTTTTAGGGAGGTGGAAGCTGCGGGGGAGGCGAGCGGGAGATGCACGAGCAGGAGGGAGCGACGGAGGAGGCAACTGCGGAGGGGAGCTGCGCAAGGGAGCTGGCGGCATGGTGGAGCTGCGCGGCGTCGCCGGTGCCGCGGGGGAGCGGTGCGGCGGAACGACGTGGTGGAGCCGCCGCGAGGGGAACGGTGTCGTAAGGGATGATGGACTGCGGGTTCGGTCGGAATTTCTTCGAGGATTTTTCTGTAAAAAAGCCATGAGGACAATTTTTTTCGGACGGAGGGAGTACTATTCTACTCTTGCGGCAAGCGACAATACCGATGGGTCCCTCGGGACATGTAAGGAGTAGTAATTGACGGAGCCCCTTCCCTGGTTAACACCTGCACGGGATGGATGGATGGTGGAGGAGCGTTTTCCGGTCCGGTCCGGTGGGTGGAGGAAAAAGAGGCATTATTGCCGTGGGCCCACGTCGCTCACGCGTTCCTTATAATCACCCCACCCCAACCCCCACCCCCACCCCCATATCTTTTCTTTTTCCTCACAGGAGGCAAACAGGCCACGCCGACAAGTCAGTCCTTTGCCTCTACTCCTATGCTCTGCACTCTGCACCTCCCTACCTTGAGCGGCTGGATGGAAGGATTTCATCAGCTGGTGGTAAGCAAATTTCTTTTTTTTTTGTTTAATAGAATCAGTCTGGTAAGTTTGTGAATTCATTCATGGCTCTGCACTTTGGATCCAATCCATGCTTCTTATTCAGGAATCTATGGAGACAAGGCAGGATATGGCAACCATGGATTGGAGAGATGATTGGATAGACGCCCTCTCTTTGATTTCTGAGGATGAGCACAGATTTACTTTTAGCAGCACGCATGACATATGCATCTTTTTGGAAATTTGCTTTCCTTTGGATACTAGTAAGGTGCAAAGGCCAACAGGGAATCCATACACCGCCAAGGCCAGGGACTGGACGGTAATGCCAGATCTCGGCACGATCTGCCCCACAACGCTCGCCGCAGAGCAACCCATCGCCTAGGCCTGACACGGCCAGATCTCGCCCCACAACGCTCGCCGCAGATCAACCCATCGCCTAGGCCCGACACGGCCAGATCTCGGCCGACAACGCTCGCCGCAGAGCAACCCATCGCCTAGGCCCGACACGGCCAGATCTCGGCCCACAATGCTCGCCGCAGAGCAAGCCATCGCCCAGGCCCGACACGGCCAGATCTCGGCCGACAATGCTCGCCGCAGAGCAAGCCATCGCCCAGGCCCGACACGGCCAGATCTCGGCCGACAATGCTCGCCGCAGAGCAAGCCATCGCCCAGGCCCGACACGGCCAGATCTCGGCCCAATCTGGTCTTGTCCGATGACCACAAGGCCAGTTCTCGGCCAGATCTGGCCCAGATCGACTTCGCTGCGAGGCAGCAACAGATCCAGCTCGCGACCTAGGGTTCAAAGCTGCTGCGGAGGTGAGCGGCGGCGGAGCCAGCGCCAACGACCACCGGCCGTTTCCGCGTAATCAAGGTTCGCACTATCCATCTGTGGATCTTTCCTCCTCCTCCACCACCACAAGGATCTATCCATCTGTGCAAGACTGCAAGTAGAACAGACTGGCAAGCTATCCTTGCATTCATAATTGCTGCTAATTCATCTGATTTGATGTTGTATACGTTGTTGAACAAGTGGCAATACCGAACCAAACATGTTACCATCCAGTAGCTAGCTTCACCAAGATCGGGGGGGGGATGGAGTATATAGGCTAGGAGGGGGCCAAACATGCAAATTTTAACAATCTAGACTATGTTTATGCCTGTATGTGTTAATCCTGGTACCATTCCATCCTGATTGCACTAATGCATCTGATTTGATGGTGTATACGTCGTTGAACAAGTGGCAATACTGATTGCTGCTATTGCACTAATTTGTTGTGTATCATGACCATCCCATCCTTATTGCTGCTATTTCACATGATTTGATGCTGCATTTCTCAGGTCTCTGTTTGGTTCAGTACTGCCATGGTTAGTTAAATGTTGGAGCAGCTTGTGAGTGTTCAGTCAAGTCCAACTTTGAATGCTTAGTTCAAGTATTTTGCTAGGTTCTGAACTTGTAGGGAAGCAATCCTGGACTAATAATTGATTTGAACTTTGTTTAGCCACTTTTACTTCATTGTTGCATGCGTAGAGTTGATGGTATCGTGGTGTTTCATGGGTTTGGTGCTGGTCCATCTGTCGAGTGCATAGCTTTAGATATCTTTTCGTTGTCCAATATGACTATGGTTCTGCTTCTGGTGGTCTATTCTATATTGAAATAAACAGATGAATTTGACCGAGTCCATCTCTGCATATTTGCTTGATTGATTCAGTATACGTATATCGCCATGCATCTATGGTTCAAGGGTTTTGCTAGGTTCTGAATTAGGAGTGGCAAGCAATCTTGGGCTAGTAATAAGTAACTATGTTTAGCCATTTGTACTTTATTGTTGATGTCGTAGAGTTGTCTTTGTCCATTGTTTGTTAGTTCAGCCTTTTTTAATGTTGGTTTGCTGGCGGTTGCTATGTCGTATGGCATTAGCTCCATGTCTGTTTCCAATTGTGCTGGCTCTGCTTCTCGTGATATATACTGAAAAAAACAGAGACCAACTGCATCACCAGTCAATTTTGATTTGGAATTAGCAATGTGCTTCTGCCTTGAATGATGTTCTGCTTTTTACGTCTCGTCTTTTCTGTTATTAATGCAACCAGTCATGCCATGTAATGCCATTGGCATTAAGTCCTTTCTTGAGATCTTGAAAAATGCAGAGCCTACCGAAGTTAAATCAACAAATCTGATTGGTCGGGAGTCTGTCCCTTCAGTATTGGCATGTCCAGTTAAGTGTCGGAGCAGCTAGTGCGTGATTGATTTGAGTCCTCTCTGCATGTTTTGGTTGATTGGTTCAGTATACGTCGCCGTGCTTGTGTGGTTAAAGTGTTTTGATCGAGGGAGTGACAAGCATTATTGGTCTAATAATTTATAACTATGTTTTGCCACTTGTACATTATTGGTGCATGCCGTGGAGTTGCTGTTATCGATTGTTTGATAGTTCAGCCTTTTAAATGTTATCTGGTGACGGTTGCTATGTCAGATGCCATTAGATTCCTTATCTGTTTCCGATAGGCCTGTCTCTGTTTGTGATGGTACATTATGCTGAAACAAACTTAGATGAACTATCAGTTTTGATCTGGAATCAGTAGTCTGTTCAGATTCCTTATCTGTTTTGAATAGGCCTGTCTATGTTTAGCCACTTGTACTTTATTGCTGCTTCTATAGAGTTTCTTCTGGTGGGTTAAGCCTTAAATGACGTTCTGCTTGTTACTTCTTGCCTTTGCTGTTATTAATACAACAAGCCATGTCATGTAATGCCGTCAGCAGTAAGTCCTTCATTCATATGCTGAGAAATATAAAACTTATACTTAAGTGAAGCAAGGTTAGTGTCAACAACTCTTCACGGTCATGAATGTCCAATTCAGAGTTGTGTTATTTCATATGGCTGACTGCACCTTTGGTACTGGCATGTCAAGAGAAGTGTTCTATGCTGCCCATTGCATCATTTCCTTGATTTTTCAGATAGTGCCCAAACCAGCCGATCTTAAAATTCCAAGATTCTATATATCACTCCCGGCTCCAAATATTATTTCAACATGTTATATATAATTCCTAATGTGGCTGTTTATTTCATTAAGATTGTTGAACAACTGTTGCCAGGATGTTTTGTCGTCACTTGTCATGTTAATCGTTGGTTTAATTTTATCAAATAACCCCAATGTATTTTCATAAAGCATGTTGAGTGTATGTTCTGCACCTGCACATGGGAATACAGTATTGACTAATAAGTACTCCCTCCGTTTCTAAATATAAGTCTTTTAAAAAAATTCATTAGGAGTCTACGTACAAAGCAAAATAGATGAATCTACACTGTGTAAAGTATGTCTATATACATCTGTATGTAGTCCACCTGTGAAACCTGTAGAAAGACTTATATTTAGGAACGGAGGGAGTATGTGTCAAATTTCTTGATATTTTGTGAATTAAGAGACAAAAAAGTAGTGGTATTACTATCCAATAACAACTGTAGGACAGGCGCACTATACCTGATTATGTACTGTAGCAGTGTGAAAAAATGTAAAAGGCCATGGGTACCAGTACTAGAGAAGCATGGCCGTTGTTGGCCAAACACACCTACATGGTACAGTACTGAGTTACTCCCTCTCTGAACCCACCTAGTTGGCAGATTGCCACAAGTGTGTTACATGCTACTCATAGTAGGGAGTATCATATAGTAATATCATGCACATGATACTATGGTATGATACTACTCTCATAGTGCATAGTATCATAAACTAGTGTCATAGATGGTCTCATTTATTGATATGCATGACACTTAGTAGCATAGCATTTAACATTGATACGGTATCTTACCTATGTTACTCTAACCCTCTCTCTCTAGATGTGCTCCGCCCACCACTGGGAATTCCTTCTACCTCCTTCTCTAGATGCATTCTGAAGAATCCAGGACTTACCCTCTCTTTTGTTGTATCCTAGGGTTCTGTTTATATATAATATGAGGAAACGTTGATGTTTCCGTGTCAATAGTGGGTTGTGGTATCTGTATATGCTCATTCACCCTCCCTCTTCATTAATCTTGTTCAATTTTGCTTCTTCTAGATGTCAAAGCTCAAGCAAGATGTATTTGATAAGGCACATGAAATGGCACTGGCTGCTACCACCAGAAAGAGGCCTACCCAGCGCTCCTATAACGTATTTTTTCATTATATCTCTTGCTTTCTTTAATGCTTTCATGATAATAGTTACAAACTGTTTCATTATATCTCTTACCTGAAATATGTGAAAACATATCAATTTCCAAACCTGACAACAACTGTTATAGGAGCTTGTAGTTAAAGAAGGCGCCCCTAAGCTCTAGATGGTAGCAAAACGCCTAGCGCGTAACTGTGATTAATCGGCACATAATTGTGCATAAGCATGCTTCTTTGGTCAGAAGCCAAACGCACAGTTAACCGCTACCTCTTTTTTGAACTATGTACCTGCTGCAAATGCACTTGTGACCCTTTCAGTAGATACAAGCGCACTTTGTCTTATTGTGCAAATTTGCTGTTACCTGTCTTATTGATCCATCTAATGTTTCTTATGATTTCTGCTTGACTTGCACTCTGTTTATCAAGTATTGTGCAGACATGTTTGTTACTCCCTCCGTAAACTAATATAAGAGCATTTATAACACTATTTTAGTAATCCCAGTTCTAACTTATATATTTTTTGCTTATTTTCAATAGGATCTTGATAAGGTTAAAATCACCTCCAGGCCTACTGCACTGCAACTGCTGCACATGTACAAGGATATCCACAACTTATTTGTTAAATATAGTGCTGCTTTGGTTCCCCGGAATGTGTGTTTTGCACAGCCTGTGGGAGGAATACCGTCAACGTTCAAAGAAGAGCTTCTTGATGGAGTTCCTGTTGCAATACCTTATGATAAGCAGGTATTACGTTTTCATTCCTTGTCATATGTAGCCTGCCTCCGCTATTGATGATTTATCATTGGTTTTAAGCCTCTAGTATTGTATTTCGTGCCTTAATTCAGATAATTATTAAATTCTCTGTTTTGCTATTGGTTATTGCCTCTTCTATGGTATTGTTGAAACCTACAAGTCTACTTTGTCATTAACTGATCATTTTTTTGTTATCTCATTGTAGAATTTGTGCTTTTTTATCATTGAGGTTGTCATTGACAAGGATGTGGTTTTTCAATTCCCAATGCGTTTCGATAGCATGTACTGCTGTGGTTTCCGTGTTCTTGAGCTTGGTGATGATCCACTGGAAAAGATCTGGTATTCATTCGGGAAAGTTCAAATACTTCCGAACAGACTTTTCAAAAACAGGAAGAAATCTGGTCTGTCATTAGATTATAATAACTTGTAAGCTTCTAACTCTTCCATTTCATTACTGCGTTCTTTCATAGCCTGCTTATTGATAAGTTTCATGTGCCAATTTGTTCGCTGCCTTTCCTAATTTTTAGTTTTTTGTTTGTTGAAATGGACCATTAAATTCATACTTTATTGTTTGTTTAAATGAAGTTGATATTTTTTGATTATCATAAATAATATACAGGATACAACACTTCTTATTTGTGCATGCATGTTAAACAGAATGCACCTCATGTTTAGTGCCCTAGAGTATCCTGTTTTTGTCGTTTTTGCTGGTTTGTTCCTTGCCTTTTTTTACTCTTTGTTTGTAATGAAATGTTTATTGTTTGTTGAATCGAACCATGAAAATAAAGATTCAAATGTATAAGTTCATTTGATACTTTTTTGATTCTCTTAAATAATATGCAGATTACAACTCTCCCAATAATACTTCTTATTTGTGCACCCATGTTAAACAGAATGCACCACATGCTTTCGTGCCTATAGTACCCTTTCTTGCCTGTTTTTGTCGTTTTGTGATTGTTTGTTCCTCTCTTTTTTGACTTTCTTTGTTTGTAATTAATCATGACAGATCATTTGTTTGAAATTTAAATATAATCCTTTTCTATGAAACAACCGCAAAATTCAGATCTTTGGTGGTCTCATTGCAAAGTTTTGCCACCATTTTCGAGCGTTTCAACCTCTCAAAGATGATGATGATAATTCCATGGCCCAGCAGTTGAAAGACTCAATTTTTTTTGTATTCAGTGAGGGTTCTAGATTCTGGTTTGCAATGTGTTTATCCTTAGAAGGCGTTCAATGCAAAACGGTATATTGTGTGCGTTTGACTGACTTGATGGCAAATCTGATCCAAGATTATGGTGACACGTCTCGGCTTTGCGTTTACTTGTGGCTTGCGTTTCTTGAGAGGGAGATGGACTCGGCTGCAACCTCATTGCATGATAAAAGCAGGTTCCCTGATTTATTCTTGGCTTTTCGCAAAGAGGTGGAAAAATTCTTAAAGTATGCAGAGGCAGATCCAGGCTTTAATAACCGTCCATTGATCAAGTTCAAAGGATCCAATGATGGATATTGCCTAGGTGCATTAGTCGGTCAATCTCTCTTCATCATCAAATATAGCTGTGTCCTAGTTCGCAAGGCTTTAATGCGTGAAGCGAATTATACAAGAATCTAGCCAGTGTAAGTATTTGTTAATGTTTTTTTTGTATCCATCATTTGTACTTTATGTATTGGCAGACATATTTGCTAATGTTATTAGTGACAAGCAATCTTGCACTAATAAATGATAACTATATATATCACCCTGCATTCTATTTGCTGCATGCTGTATACTCCCTCCGTCCGGGTTTATTGGGCCCTTGGGCGCTGGGAGCGTGTCCGCTCTTATTAGGCCCCGCTTGATCCAGCTGCCAAAAGGTAGAAAAACGTTTCGTTGCTTTCTCGATCTTTCCGGCTGCCTTTCGTTTTCCCAGGCGTAGTAAATGTCCATCTGTTGCATGCACTTCTAATCCTTCATTGATTGGGGGCATGCATGCGCCATGCAGTGTTCCAGCATCGATTGGGGGCATGCATGCGCATGCAGTGTTCCAGCTTGCCAAAAAGTAGCAGCGCGCGCCTGAGCTGAGCATGGATTGCATGCGGGTCAAGGGAAATTTACATTAGCAATAAATCATGCATGGGAAATCAAAGAAGTAGGCGCTTATTCTAAGACATTAATGATGGAGTCTTGGTACCTGTAATCTGGTTGGGGGCCTAATAAACCCGGACGGAGGGAGTAGTTGCCTTTGTCGATTGTTTAATAGTTTGGTTTGGTAGTGTTTGCTCTGTCAGATGTACTATGACTTCAGGTCACATCTCTGTTTGCACTATAACTTACTCTGCTTTTGGTGGTATATACTGAAACAATCAGACATGAAGTCGATCAGCAGTCAATTTTGATTTGTAATCAGCAATCTGCTTTGTCTTCAGTAATGTTCAGCGTAGGTCCAGCTGTTCTGCTAGGTTTTGAATGAGGGGGTGGCAAGCTATATTGGACTAATAATGGATAATTATGTTTAGCCACTCTTACATAATCACTGCTAATTCATCGTTGAACTAGTCAACATGGCAGTATTGAACCAAACATGTTAAAATTGTTGTGTACCATCGTATCCTGCTTGCTGCTATTTCACCTGATGTCATGTTCCATTCGTCGCTGAATCTGCTAATCAGTTAACTGTCGGAGCAGCTAGCTTGTGGTTGATCAAGTCCATCTCTGAATGTTTGGTTAAGTACTGCCATGTTCAGTTAACTGTCGGAGCAGCTAGTGATTGATTGATCTAAGTCCTCTCTGCATGCCGTGCTTATGTGTTCAAAGTATTTTGAACGTTGGAGTGGCAAGGAATGTTATACTAATAATTTATAATTATGTTTAGCCACTTGTCACTTCTTGTCTGTTTCTAGTAGTTCTTGATTTGCTTCTGGTGGTATATATACTGATTCGAACTTATAAACTCAATTTTGATTTGGACTTAGCAATGTGATTCACAGATGCTCGTTCTTGCATTACAGGATGTTTAAAGTTACTAATGATGATGTTGAATGTTATGATGACTGAGCAAGCTGTGACACCGGAAAATCACAAGTTGTGCAGGAGTCCATCAGAAGCTCGTTCTTGCATTACAGTATGGAAGCAATGTCTAACGATGATGTTGCATGTTATGATGACTGGGCAAGGGGTGACACCGGAAAATCACCACCAATATTCCGTTTCTCCTGTCTTTGGATGTAAAAAGCTATTTTGCAGTTGGTAGGATGCTGAAATTTTGGTAGCAATTGGCCTTGATTGTTTTGGTGGTGATTGGGAGGATGTTGCAATTTTTTGTAGCAAGTGACGCAAGAGTTCATCAGAGCAATCTTCGTTTATCAAATATATTTCTAAAAGATACTTGCAGTCAATGGCATGTAGAAATTTTTGTAGCAACTATTACTAAATCTGGTTCCTCTGTTGAGGATATTAAATGGTGTTTGCATGAAAATGCACTTTTATTATACATTTTTTTTATTTTGTTATTGGAAATTGACGTAGGAATATTTTGTACTCCCTCTGTCCCGAAATTAATGTCGTGTTGGCTATTTTTACAAAAAGACCCCTTGATTTAATCGGACACAACCCGCACTCCCTCCGTGCAGGTCGTTGCAATCGGACACAACTCACAACTCTCTGCTTGCTCGCCGGCCGGTGGCGCAACTCCCCGCGCCTGAGCACCACGACGTGTCTGAGCCCCCTGCATCGTGCAACTCTCGTGCTCCTCCTCTTGGACAGAAGCCCCGCGCAGGTGCAGGAGCTCGTCGGAGTCAAAAGCAACGAGCGGGAGGGGCGGCGGTGGTCGGAGTGTAAGCGGGAGGGGGAGACACTCGGGCGAGCTGGCGGCGGAGAGCGGCAGCGGCAGCAACCCGCCGCCTGGCCACCGGCGCTCCGGATCTGGGCCGCTGATTTTCTCCGGCGGCAACGGCAGCTCAGGGGGCGGTGGAGGAGGGGGCGACGGGAGCACAGCGAGCTCACCGCTCATCAATGCGCTCCCTGCCGGCAACATCTGCTCGTCTGGCCGCGTCGTGCCGGCGCCCCCGCACCCCGGCTGCACGCGTGCCCGGATGTGCTCGGATCCGGCATCGGCCAGTACGGCCACAACACCATCATGCGGGGCGGCATGGCGCCCGCGAGGAGGCCATCCGGCTCGACCCGGCCAGCGGCCGCGCCCACGGATGCCTTGCCGCGCTCTGCCTCCGGTGAGACCCGCTCCTTGCTTGCCACTATTGCTTGTGTGCTAAGGATTTCCTTGCAGATACAATACATCGGTAGCAGGTGCTACTGTATTTTGCTTGTCTTCGAAGCAAAAACTTTGATCTTGTAGAAAGATTGCTAGCTACAAGAGTATATAATTTGAATTCTCTAATTAATTGCATGCTGCAAATAATGGAAAAGAAAGATTGCATCTTTTGTCGGTTTATTGTAGTCAATCTATGTGTTCTTAATGTTTTTCTCAATGGAAAAGAAAGATTGCATCATGCCGCAAAGACTGGAAGAGTGCGCTGAGGGAAGCAGACGCCGCCATTGCCAACGGAGTAGACTCCTCTCAGCTGGTAACCTCTCTGGCCTTGTAGCTCGTGATATTTTTCATCCTGAAGATATACTGTATTTTTGGGTTAGTGTTACTACGATTCAGTCTCTCACAAACAAGCCATGTTTCTCCTACAACACCTTGCCATGAGGTCTGAAGTGCTTCTCCGGCTCAACAAACTAGAGGAGGCCGATTCGACTATTACGGGTTTGCTGAAATTGGACGGTGCTGGGAGGTGAAGAAGCATCTCTGAATTATTTTTTCTTCAGAGGATACATCACAACAACAGCTTAGTGCTGGAGATGTCGTTTTTCTGTCAAAGGCATTCACTGTCATTGACGGTCAATTGTACAAGGAGAGTGTTTCACGCGTCTTCCAACGTTGCATTTCCCCAGAGGAAGGACATTTGATCCTAGAGGAAATCCACTCGGATACCTGCGGTCATCACGCTTCTTCGAGAGCAATCGTCGCCAAGCCGTTCAGAGCTGGATTCTTCTGGCTGCAGGCTAACGAGATGGCCAAAGCTATGGTCGACCGATGTGAAGGCTGTCAGTTCTACTCCAACAAGTCCCACAAGCCAACATCTGCACTAATGACAATCCCACTTGTGTGGCCATTTGCAGTTTGGGGATTAGACACAGTCGGACCATTCAAGATAGGCCAAGGAGGCTACACACATCTGTTGGTGGCAGTCGACAAGTTTACCAAATGGATAGAAGCCAATCCCATCAAGAAACTCGATGCCTCAACAGCTGTCAAGTTTGTCAGAGACATCATTTCCAGATTCGGGGTGCCTCACAGCATAATCACGGACAATGGGACAAACTTTGACTCGGACAGATTCAAAGGCTTCTGTGCGAGTCAGGGTATCCGAGTGGATTTTGCTTCCGTAGCACATCCGCAATCCAATGGACAAGTTGAGTGTGCAAATGG
Source organism: Hordeum vulgare subsp. vulgare (assembly GCF_904849725.1). Classification (NCBI taxonomy): domain Eukaryota; kingdom Viridiplantae; phylum Streptophyta; class Magnoliopsida; order Poales; family Poaceae; genus Hordeum; species Hordeum vulgare. The sequence goes on along the minus strand of NC_058519.1, from coordinate 659,962,973 downwards.
ACTTATCCTTCAAGGTTTGAAGCCTCGACTCTTGCGAGAGGTAGGACACGCTGCTGGTGCATGGGTCACCGAGTTACCTTCAGTACTTTGGGGCCTCCGCACCACTCCAAATCGATCAACGGGGCGATCACCGTTCTTTCTCGTCTATGGGGCAGAAGCGGTCCTTCCGAGCGACCTGCGTCACAATGCCCCGCGAGTCGAACTCTTCTCCGAAGCTGAAGCAGAACAAGCAAGGGAAGATGGAGTCGATCTTCTAGAGGAGGAGCGCGAGATGGCACTCACTCGCTCAACAATTTACCAGCAAGATCTGCGACGCTTTCACGCACGTCACGTCAGGAGTCGCACGTTCCAAGCTGGCGATTTGGTGCTCCGAGTGGATCAGCAAAGACCACACAAGTTGGCTCCGGCCTGGGAAGGGCCTTTCATCATTTCCAAGGTGCTGAACAATGGAGCATAGAGACTCTATAATATTCAGAGGGAGATAGATGAGCCGCGCGCATGGAACGGAGATCTCCTCAAGCGTTTTTATACGTGATCGTCGACTGAAGCAGTGTAACGAACAAGTTTGAAGAAATAATATATTCCGCAGATTCAGTTTTGTGCAGATTCAGAGTTCTCACACAAAAAAAAAACCTAGCTGCGATCATGAATCGCCTAAGTATTAACTTCCTCCGAGTGTGCACTATACGTTACACTCGGGGCTTAGCTGCGATCCTGAATCGCCTAAGTATTAACTTCCTCCGAGTGTGCACTATACGTCACACTCCGGAACTTAGCTGCGATCCTGAATCGCCTAAGTATTAACTTCCTCCGAGTGTGCACTATACGTCACACTCGGGGACTTAGCTGCGATCCTGAATCGCCTAAGTATTAACTTCCTCCGAGTGTGCACTATACGTCACACTCGGGGACTTAGCTGCGATCTTGAATCGCCTAAGTATTAACTTCCTCCGAGTGTGCACTATACGTCACACTCGCGGACTTAGCTGCGATCCTGAATCGCCTAAGTGTTAACTTCCTCCGAGTGTGTACTATACGTCACACTCGGGGACTTAGCTGCGATCCTGAATCGCCTAAGTATTAACTTCCTCCGAGTGTGCCCTATACGTCACACTCGGGGACTTAGCTGCGATCCTGAATCGCCTAAGTATTAACTTCCTCCGAGTGTGCACTATACGTCACACTCGGAGACTTAGATGCGATCCTTAATCGCCTAAGTATTCACTTCCTCCGAGTGTGCACTATACGTCACACTCGGGGACTTAGATGCGATCCTGAATCGCCTAAGTATTCACTTCCTCCGAGTGTGCACTATACGTCACACTCGGGGACTTAAATGCGATCCTGAATCGCCTAAGTATTAACTTCCTCCGAGTGTGCACTATACGTTGGACTCGGGGACTTAGCCGCGATTTTGAATCGCCTAAGTATTAACTTCTCCGAGTGTGCACTATACGTCACACTCGGCGACTTAGCTGCGATTCTGAATCGCCTAAGTATTAACCTCCTCCGAGTGTGCACTATACGTTGCACTCAGGGGCTTAGACGTGACTAAGAATCACCTAAGTCTTAATCTTCTCCGAGTATGCACTAAGTGTTGCACTCGAAACAGCATTCAAACAAAAGAATAAATATTTTCATTCCGACAACATAAGTTCAAAAATGATAGCTGACTCGGTGCGGATCAAGCTTACCCGCACCGATTTAAAAGTACGACCGCCAACAGAAGTGGCCAGAGTATATTACAGGTAAACACTCAGCATACCGAGGATAAAGTTCGATCACGCGTCAGCTGGGCCGGCGTCAGGACTGGAGGGCTCCACAAAAGTGTCCAAGTCGATTCCATCTGCGATGCGGGTAGCAGTCTCAAGGAACGTCTCCATGAAGTCTTCGAATTGAAGCTTCTTCGTGTTGGCGACCTTCAATGCTTTCAGCTTATCTTCCCGCACCTCCTTGCAATGGACTCGGACCAAGGACAGCGCAACGTCAGCACCGCAACGCGCTGTCGATTTCTTCCAGGATTGCACTCGGGCCAGAATCTCATCCAGTCGCCCCAACAGACTCCCCATCTCCTGCCGCGACTCGTCTTCCGGCCAAAGCTCCTTCTCAATGCGGCCGAAGACTTCTCTCAATCGGCTGATGAAAGGACCCACTTTGCCTACGCGGATATGCGCCCGGAGCAGATCCCGGTTGGCGTCCTCGCTGAGTGGCACATTGTCCTTCATGGACCGCTCCACAACCGCTGCTTCAGCTTCGGCATCAGTACAAGAATCTGCACCAAACGAGCAAATAGACAGTAAAAACCGAGTGTTCGTCACACGGTACAACCACTCGACAAAGCATAAGACTTACCTGCCAGACGAGACATCATCTGGACAGCCCAGTCGTTGACATACTTCTCCTGAGCTGTCCATCGTTTGTTCCGAACAGCCATTTGATTGTGCAGTTCGGTCCTCTGTTTCTTCAGCCTTTCCACCTCCGCCACCAACACCCTGTTTGCCTCCAGCGCCTCCTCCAAGGACTTCTCTCGTACTTCCAGTGCACTCTTCATGTCGGCCATGGCGAGCATTGCAGCTTCCAGTTCACCAGCGTACTGGTTCCTCTCCGCTCTCAAGGCTTCATAAGCAGTTCCCATTTCACAAGTTTTCAGCATCAAGAAACAAAGGGTAATCAGCAAGTTTATCAGTTCACAGGCTAAGTTCTTAAGACCCCTGCCGACGCAAGCAGTCGACAGCGGTCTCGGGGACTACACCCAGTGGGTTCACTGAGAGTGACCCCACTGGCATGCACCTCACGCAGGTCCGCCCTGTTGAGATGCATGTTTTCCTACGCCTCAAAGGCTAATTCTACTCCACCTACGTGCAACTTACTCTCGGCGACTCTTAACGCAAGAGCGCTCCGACTGCAATAAGTACTCGCACTCGGAAATATTGTCTACGGACACAACCAAAATAAAGACCAAATATATGAAGACAACTGTCGGTGCAAGCACTCGACAGAAGTCTCGGGGACTACACCCACTGGGTTCACTCGGAGTGAACCCATTGCAACAACAATACCACCCAGTGGGCTACAGAAGAAAAGTAAGTACTTACTAGGCTACTTACTCGGATGTCATCGTGCAGCTCCAAGCTCTGCCGATACAAGGCCGCAATGGAGTCATAAGCCCTCTTGGCCTCTCCGGCCATAAGCTCCACCTGGATCATGCCCCCCTTGGCCGCCCCCACCTGCTCCTCTGGGACACGCCGAATGCTGAATTCAGCATTCGACGAACCGGGAATCGTGGAAAGTTCATGGAGCATCCCAAGGTTCGCCCCAGTAGGTTCTTCACCCACCGGCACCGGTTCAGTCGGTGGAGGCACTTCAGTCGGGGGAGGCATTTCGGTCAGGGGAGCGTTGGCGGCGGGGGCGGCAGCAGGAAGAACGGTCTCAAGGACAGGCTCCAGGACAGGCTCTTGGGCAGGCTCCACGACGGGGTCAGCTCTCCCCTGGTCACCCTCGTCCAGGCAGATCGCCCCTGACAAGCCAAATAACATAACGCCTCAGAAAAAGAAAAGGATGGCGCAGTCTACAGAAATAAAATACCCGACTCTCCCACAGCATACCTGGTTGAGACGAAACGACGTCGTCCGTGTCCATGGGGTCGTCCCCTTGGCGGGCCGGCGAGGTCGCAGAAGTGGCAACCCTGTCGAGTGAAGTCCATTCGACTTGTAAAACAGGAGTTCACTCGGTCAACAGAAAGAGCCGAAAGCTAGATTCACTTACGTAGAGGTGACGAGGACGGTCATCCTCATCCGCGGCAGAGCCTTCTTAGGTTTGGGCCCACTCGGCTTGGGCGCCCTGGAGGACTGACCTGCAAGTTCAGTGGCTGCGTCCCTGGCCCTCTTGGTGCCTCTAACACTCGGTACCGCCGGAGCAGCAGGCGGAGCACTCGACGACGTAGGAGGGGCTGAAGGGACGGCAGGCTCATGCTGACGCTTACTCCGATGCTCTGGCCGCGGAGGTGGCGAATCTGACTCTTCGTCCTCTTCCTCTTCCTCACTGTTTTCCTCCTCCGGCTCCCCGCTGTCAGAGACGTATTCGGCGCTCTCCACGCTCCCCTCCTGGCTGCCTTCTTCCTCCTCCTCCTCCGGATTCCCGTTCGAGACGGGGGAAGACCAGTTGGTCCACTCCTGCATGAGGTTCAGTCGGAAACATTAAGCATCACACGGAGATATAAATAAACGACTGAAATCAAGACAGTTCAATGCACTCGGCTAATGCTGCTCACCTGATTCGGTGGAGGGTTGTCCGCGCTGTAAGGCGCCACTCGGCGGGCTCCTTTGGGGTTCTCACAGGGACCCGTGATTTGGAGCACCCATGAGGTCACCTTCTCCTTGAGAATGCCCTCCACGTTGGTCCGAGTGGAATCCTCGGGCCCTGTGTAGTGCCACATAGCGTGGTGGCGGGCCTGCAGAGGCTGGATTCGCCGACCGATGAAGACTTCCAACAGGTCAATACCGGTGACCCCCCTCCTGACAACATCCACGAGTGCCTCGACCAAAGGCTGGACATCGTTCTTCTCGGCTTTCGAGAGGGCGAGTTGCTTGGGTGGAGCAGGGCGGTCTAGACTAAATGGAGGCAGCCCAGTCGACGCATTCGGACAGGCTATGTCCTGGCAGTAGATCCACGTCGACTGCCAGTTCCTAACTGACTCGCTCAACTGGAGAGCAGGGTAGCTACTCCGACTCTTTTTCTGAAACCCTAAACCCCCGCAGAGCTGGAGGAGATGCGTCTTGTCATCCGACTGACTAAGACGTTTGATGGTTTGAGAGCGGGCGGAGAAGATATGTTTGAATAAACCCCAATGGGGGGGCAACCGATGAAGCACTCGCACAAAACAATGAAGGCAGAAAGGTGGGCGATGGCATTCGGAGGGAAGTGATGGAGTTGAGCACCAAAATGATTCATGATACCTTTGAAGAAAGGATGCGGGGGCAGAGAGAAACCTTTGTGAACATGGCTGAGGAGCAAGACGCGCTCCCCCTCCCGTGGTGCCGGCTCGACCTCGTCGTCCGCCGGCAGCCTCCAAGACTTATGCACGAGCTGACCATGCTCTACAAGCTCCAGCAGGTCCCCCTCCGTCACCGTGGAGGGAAGAAAGTCTCCCTGGATCCACCCCGCCGGCAACGGCCGCTGCCGCCGCTGAGCAGCCGCCGCCTTGTTCTTCTTCTTCCTTGCCTCCATCTTGCTGGTCTGACCTTTGGTCATGGCGGCGACGGTGAGCTCTCGAGAAAGAGGGGAAGGGAAGGGCGTACAGGCGCAGGAGGTGGCGAGGAAGACGGAGCAAGCAAGAGCAAAGGATTCGGCGATTGTAACCGAAAGGTCTCGTCGCCCAGAGTTAAATAGAACACCGACTGGGTCGCTGGCGAGCGGGCCCGAAATCTTATCCACCCAACCAACTGCGGCGATATCGGTGGAGGAGTTAAAGGCGTGAGGATCGAGGAGTCAGGCGCTACTCGAGCGCGCTGACGTCGCCCCCGCTGAGCGCGCGGAACCCGAAATTTGAGATCCCGGAAAATCCGCCGTTGTCAGTTGACCGGTCGCGTCAAAAGATGCCGTGGAAGCACTCGGTTCCCGACTGTCTGTTCCGCAAGCACTTCCACTGGAGCATTGGTCGAGAGACATAAAATGGATAGAGGCAAGCAACGCCCAAGCCGAACCTAGTTCAGTCGGATCTGAACCTCAAGCACCGCTTCTACGTTTCAACCCCAATCCATTCGGGGACTAATGATGGGGTCATAGTCCTAGGGTAGGGTCATAGGCCTGCCGTACACGTCCTATCCAAGGTTTACACCACACAAAGGACAGGACCCTAAGTCTGCCCCGACTGAATCAAGGTATCCCCGTCATCCAGTCGGTAACAGGCCCTGAATCATCCAGTCGGTAACTAGCATTCGGAGGACACCAGGCTCACCGACTGGATACACTCGGTATGTCGTAACCTCTCCGGAGGGAAACTACCGTACGTTTCCGGGTGCATCTATTAGCATTTAGACCATACGTTACCTGTAACGTCCGCATTCAATCGCCACTACTCCACCCCTGAGTCAGAACCGTTGTGGGGGGCAGCGCACTCTATATAAGCCGCCCTCCCCCACTCGTAAAGGGGTTAGCAAATCTTTGTACTCCATATCACACTCGGTAACAAGCTCCGAGAGCACTGAGACGTAGGGCTGTTACCTCCACCGCAGAGGGGCCTGAACTCATACAACCTCACCGTAGCTAGGACTCTGCCCATCTCATTCGTACCCTACACATCTACTGTCAGGCTTATACCCACGACAGTTAGTGTCTGGTGTCTAATACAGAGAGTCCCTGTACAAAGTTTGTCCTTAAGGGCAAAACAAATACTTGAGATGGTTCTTAATACCTGCTACCACTTAGCCCTAATATATCACCAAATTACCAATATTCTTATATGGGAATAAAATATTTAGAAAGTAATTTCTCGTTATCATCTTGCGTGATTCCTTTTGAATTTTGAAACTGTATTTTGTTCCTCCTGTCTAGAGTGACTGATGATTTTAATTTTGGAATAGCTGTAGAACTTTCATATGTTGTCATTGATGTGGTTTTAAAATGTCTGAAAGTATTTTGCATAATTTTGTTCATAACTATTGTTTGTCATACTTATACAAACTTGTTGGTATCCTTTTCAGGATGACATCGACAAGATGGTGTCAAAATTGGAGGAAAGAATTCAAAATCTCGAGGAAGGTTCTTGTATGGATGCTCTTGTTCTCCCACTCCATGGTTCTTTGCCACCTGAACAGCAGGCAATCAGTTAATCTTCCATTGCATATTTTCTTCTTTAATTTTTTGCCCTAAAACTTTCCACATATCCATCTCATGGATGTTAAGATGCTCTCAGTTTTTATTTCGAAATCATAGGGATGATTTTTCCCCAGCACATCTGTAACTCCAAATCACCCTTAAAAAGGTCCCAATTACAATAATTCCATGGTATGTTTTTTTTCAAAATTTAGCAATTAGCTTCGTAGAATTAATTTTGATTTTGTTTGAGGTCTACTTGAAGTACTTCAAAATTCACATGGCACTCACATAAGCTGAAATGAAGCAATATTGATCGTATAAATGCTCTCTTTGCTTTACAAATTAGAAGGCGCTAAGGAAAGACAGTTAGGCTACAGGTCATGGCCTATTAAAACTGAACGCTCCTCTACCGTTTACCGAAATATGTATGGGGTTCTTTATATTAAGTGGTTATAGGAACAAGAGCTTACTTAGTGACAATTTATTTTAATTCATGCTTTTGTCAACTGAACTGAACAAATTATATTTGCCTATTTCTGAATTTATATTTCAGTAATATTATGGCTTCAGTTTGTCTTGCACATTTATGGGTCTCACTGGTTGTTATTTTCAAAAGCCTATCTAATGAATCATTACTACTGAGCTTTTTATTTGTGTCATGATTGTAGTATACACCTGACCTTCACATTCATCTTTTCATGCTTATGTAATGCTCGGCGGTTCCGATCTTTCCAGCAGGTTCCTGTTGGAGACATTGTTTGAGAAGCTCTACCTCTCTAAACCACTACTTTGCGCATGAACTTGAGCAAGGGGGATATATATCGGTAGTTAAGTTTTGCCTCACAAGAGAGGAGCTGGGCGCTGCATCTGGCTGGAAATTGGTGTCAAGTCCCATATGCAAAGACGGAGCAACCTCGATGAATAGTGCAGCAGCCCGAGCAATCAAGTTCATGGGAAATCGGCGGCACAAGGTGCTTGTCGATTACAACTATGAGCAGCTGAAGCAAGGGCAAAGAAAAAATATAAGCCTCAGACTTGGTACCCAAAAAAAGAACGAGATTAAAGAGCAAAAGGTGGGTCATAGCAGAGATAAGTAAGGAATGATCAGACTATCTAGAAGTGGCCCGTGTTGCATCTAGCCAAATTCATCAACTCCTGAAGCCGCGGCCGACCTTCAGCAGGTGGCAGAAGGCATCGTTGCAACACAGGAGGGGATAATTCACATAGACAGTTCAGAGTATATTATTGCTGCAAGCCTGCTACTGATGCAAGAGCTCTTGCAAATGTCTGCTTACCGTAATAGCTGTCAAAAAATTACATGGCATGATTTTGATAGTTGTGTTCAACTGTAACATCTGTTTGTTTGCTCTTAAGCCGGACCTATGTAGGAATGGATGAACTCCTCGAGGATTATCGCAATGACGCTCTGCATCCCCGTGATCTGAAACCTGCTCTTGCAAAAGCAATAAACCAAATATTGCAGGTAAGAGACATCTCACAGTTCATGTTTCATGTTCAGTTTACTTTAATGCTTTTCCGTTTTATCCAAAAAAGTTTATACTGCCTTAAAGATCTTACCAGTTTCTCATTTAAATAGCTTGTACGTGATCACTTCAAAAAATTGCGAAGCCAAAGGTCCATGTGACACTGATAAGGTACATGCCCCTACCCTTAAAATTCACTTGCATGAATGCTCACAATCATTTTGGTTGTTATCAGACTACACTCTTTCTTCAGAAATGTCTTGTCAGACTGAGCAACTTCTATCCTCATGCATCATGCCCCGAAGGCCAATAAGCATTTTATCGTCAGTTAAAAAAATAAGCAGTCTATTTTATTTTCATTAACTCATTTCAGGTTTTAGTTGAATTGAGTTCTTGGATCATACACTTTAGTAGCATTTGCTTGCTCTCTTGAGTATAATAGTTACTCAAATTGAATTGCAATTTTGTGTTGTATATATCATGGCAAGGCAAATGTGCAAGGAATTAACCTGGAACAATTAATGTTTTGCAGTGAGAGGAGCAACCAAGATAACCAAGAACTTATGCATGTTTTGGCCACAATCACTTCTAAAACTATGTGTACTTCAAACTATTGCAATCAAGATAGCCAAGAACTACATGGATACTTTGGAAGAAACCGTTTTAGAAACTGTGTATGGTTTTTTTCCAAGGAATTTTGTGTACTTTGAGCTACTCCCTCTATATCAACATATAAGGTCCTGTTTGGAATGGGTGTAAGTTTTTACACCCGTATTAATTTTACACTTGTAACTTACCGACCGCCTCTTGTTTCCTATGTAAAATAAAAACGACGGGAGAAGGTTTGTATCCTAAACCGGCCACAAACGAGCTTAAACGCTGATCCAAACACGACCTAAGACGTTTTTAGTCTAAATGACTAAATCTAGACCAAAACATGTCTTATATTATGGTACAGAGGAAGTATTACTCTGTCTGAATGTTTAAGAAAAATATTTATTAAAAAAAGATTCCTTTTCAAACAAAAGCTGGAAATTCATAAAAACAATACTTCTTAAAAAGTATTACAATTTTTATGTATACATCATTTTTCTTTAAAAAAATTAACATTTAACCTTATCATCGACAATTATTAAAAATCCATATAAAAACGATGCACAATAACACATGAAGCAAGTTTTGCAAAAAACAATAAAAATATTATTCAAAAAATATTTATGGAAAATATGTTGTACACACAAATGCCGTCTCCAATAAGAAAAAGTTATTCTCACACAATAAAAAGATCCTTTTGAAAAAAATAACAATTTATCTTTTACAAAAATTTACAAATTTAATAAAAAAAATTAACTATTATAAAAAATTTCATCCATTTTTATATGTAAGAGTACCTAGTATTTTAAAAGAAAACATTTAACATTATTATACACATTTATTTCAATTAATGCAGCATAATGGCACAACAAGCAGATTATATTTTTTTCTTGCCCGGTGCAAAGCAGTATCTAATATTTTAAAAGAAAACATTTAACATTACTATACACATTTATTTAAATTAATGCCGCATAATGGCACAACAAGCAGATTTTTTTTTTGCCCAGTGCAACGCACGGGCATTTGTACTAGTTAGATTAAACAAAGGAACCCGCGCTCCTCCTCTGCGCCCGCCCCACCGGCCACGTTATCGTGCATCTTGGTGTCTTGGGAGACGCCACGTGACATAGGAAGGAGAATACTCCCTCCGTCCGAAAAAGAATGTCGTCAACGTAGTTTAATTGTAATTTTACAATAAAACCCTATCCTTTTAGATCTCATGCTAATCAATCCAGGTCTCTTCTTCCACCCCTGTCAACCGCAGGCACCGCGGGCCCTAGCCACCGTCTCCCCCGTCGCCCACGGGCCCAGCCAGCAAAGGGCTCAGCCGGCGACGAAGGCTCACCTGCGCTGCGGCTCCACGGCTAACGAGAGACACCTCGTATTCGTCCTGCTCGCGTCCTCGGCACTTCCTCGCGCCCGCCGCGGCAACCCACTTCGATGTGGGAGTTGGACATGCGTCGTCCGCTTCGGCCGCCGGTGCGATGTCTTCCGCCACTCCAGCCTTTTCAGTTGTTGTCGTCTTCCTCCGCCTCTACTGCTTCTCAGCTTCTGCTAGTGGTAGTGCCGACCGTGATCTTCATACAGGCAGCCCCAATCTTCTTTTTTGTCCAAGAGACCCCGTCTATGCTCCTGGTGAAAGTTACCAGTGTCCCCGGCCTGAAATTGTTGTCATATGGACAAATTGGTGTGAGATTGTGTAGCATCATTGTAACTCATATTGATGTGAATTAGAGCATCATCGCAGCATCATAGTATTTGTGAATCTTCTCTGTAGTGAAATTACTCTGTATCATGGCAGCATCCCCAAGTTTAAGAAATCCCAGAAACATTTAACTGTTTCTGTGAGTTTCAGTTAACTATTTTTCAGAAAAAAACATAATTTACCAAGTTTAATCTAGATTTTTCTCTTCATGTTGTTGATGCATTCAAATTCTGTAAATTCAGATAATGTACCACATGGGGGAGGTTAAATGGAGATTTTCGATCTCCAATTTTGACAGTAAAATTCAGTGAATCTTTACAAACTGAAAACTGTGGACTTGGATCTGATCTCCAACTTTGACAGTAAATTTCAATACAAACTGAACGCAACATCGATTCTTAAGCAGTGCCATGAAGAATTTAGACAGGCAAACCATCCAGCTACAAACCCGCCAAGGCAGCTTATGGAAAAATGACTTAAGATATTCAGTCAAAATTCATTTAAATTCGCTTAATATTATTTCCATCAAATGAATAGTGGAAATGACAAAAAGCTCAAGATCTGTTTAAGATTATTTCCATCAAATTTGTTTGAGATGTAATTTGACATAACAACCGACACTTTAAGTTACTCCTCTTCAGAATATTGTGAACATGGTGTAGTTTCGCAATTCACATCCTACTACTCCATAATTCAGATCCATTGTGCACTCTTCAGTCAACTTAAATTCAGAATCACAAGCACAAGCAAGTTCAGTCAAAATCTGTAGTCAAGCAACTTCAGTCAAAATCTTTCAGTTTTGACAGCAACAAATCTGAAAGATTTCAGTTTTCAACAATGACAGAGTGACAAACACTGCATCAAACCATAGTAGTTGACACAGTGACAAATCTAAAAGTTCTCAGTTCGAACATTATTGCTCAAGCATGTTCCTACCTGCTGGGGGAGCAGTAGTAGACGAAGGGCAGGCCCCGGGGGCACCATCTGAACCTGGGGCACCTCGAGGAGCAGCAGAGTGACCCCCTTCCGCGCCAGCTCCGTGGCCGGCTCCAGGTCAATCCGCGTCGCCGCCCCCTCTGCTCCCCATGGTCAGAGAGGCAGTCAACAATTGGTTCGTCAGATGCGAAGACACAACACGACCAAGCATTGGAAGCAATCCCGTCCCTCATGGCGTCGTTGGAGCAGGATCTCTGGGAAATCAAGGACCTTTTTTAGGGAGGTGGAAGCTGCGGGGGAGGCGAGCGGGAGATGCACGAGCAGGAGGGAGCGACGGAGGAGGCAACTGCGGAGGGGAGCTGCGCAAGGGAGCTGGCGGCATGGTGGAGCTGCGCGGCGTCGCCGGTGCCGCGGGGGAGCGGTGCGGCGGAACGACGTGGTGGAGCCGCCGCGAGGGGAACGGTGTCGTAAGGGATGATGGACTGCGGGTTCGGTCGGAATTTCTTCGAGGATTTTTCTGTAAAAAAGCCATGAGGACAATTTTTTTCGGACGAAGGGAGTACTATTCTACTCTTGCGGCAAGCGACAATACCGATGGGTCCCTCGGGACATGTAAGGAGTAGTAATTGACGGAGCCCCTTCCCTGGTTAACACCTGCACGGGATGGATGGATGGTGGAGGAGCGTTTTCCGGTCCGGTCCGGTGGGTGGAGGAAAAAGAGGCATTATTGCCGTGGGCCCACGTCGCTCACGCGTTCCTTATAATCACCCCACCCCAACCCCCACCCCCACCCCCATATCTTTTCTTTTTCCTCACAGGAGGCAAACAGGCCACGCCGACAAGTCAGTCCTTTGCCTCTACTCCTATGCTCTGCACTCTGCACCTCCTTACCTTGAGCGGCTGGATGGAAGGATTTCATCAGCTGGTGGTAAGCAAATTTCTTTTTTTTTGTTTAATAGAATCAGTCTGGTAAGTTTGTGAATTCATTCATGGCTCTGCACTTTGGATCCAATCCATGCTTCTTATTCAGGAATCTATGGAGACAAGGCAGGATATGGCAACCATGGATTGGAGAGATGATATGGATAGACGCGCCCTCTTTGATTTCTGAGGATGAGCACAGATTTACTTTTAGCAGCACACATAACATATGCATCTTTTTGGAAATTTGCTTTCCTTTGGATACTACTAAGGTGCAAAGGCCAACAGGGAATCCATACACCGCCAAGGCCAGGGACTGGACGATAATGCCAGATCTCGGCACGATCTGCCCCACAACGCTCGCCGCAGAGCAACCCATCGCCTAGGCCCGACACGGCCAGATCTCGCCCCACAACGCTCGCCGCAGAGCAACCCATCGCCTAGGCCCGACACGGCCAGATCTCGCCCCACAACGCTCGCCGCAGATCAACCCATCGCCTAGGCCCGACACGGCCAGATCTCGGCCCACAACGCTCGCCGCAGAGCAACCCATCGCCTAGGCCCGACACGGCCAGATCTCGGCCCACAACGTTCGCCGCAGATCAACCCATCGCCTAGGCCCGACACGGCCAGATCTCGGCCGACAACGCTCGCCGCAGAGCAACCCATCGCCTAGGCCCGACACGGGCAGATCTCGGCCCACAATGCTCGCCGCAGAGCAAGCCATCGCCCAGGCCCGACACGGCCAGATCTCGGCCGACAATGCTCGCCGCAGAGCGAGCCATCGCCCAGGCCCGACATGGCCAGATCTCGGCCGACAATGCTCGCTGCAGAGCGAGCCATCGCCAAGGCCCGACACGGCCAGATCTCGGCCCAATCTGGTCTTGTCCGATGACCACAAGGCCAGTTCTCGGCCAGATCTGGCCCAGATCGACTTCGCTGTGAGGCAGCAACATATCCGGCTCGCAACCTAGGGTTCAAAGCTGCTGCGGAGGTGAGCGGCGGCGGAGCCAGCGCCGACGACCACCGGCCGTTTCCGCGTAATCAAGGTTCGCACTATCCATCTGTGGATCTTTCCTCCTCCTCCTCCACCACAAGGATCTATCCATCTGTGCAAGACTGCAAGTAGAACAGACTGGCAAGCTATCCTTGCATTCATAATTGCTGCTAATTCATCTGATTTGATGTTGTATACGTTGTTGAACAAGTGGCAATACCGAACCAAACATGTTACCATCCAGTAGCTAGCTTCACCAAGATCGGGGGGGATGGAGTATATAGGCTAGGAGGGGGCCAAACATGCAAATTTTAACAATCTAGACTATGTTTATGCTTGTATGTGTTAATCCTGGTACCATTCCATCCTGATTGCACTAATGCATCTGATTTGATGGTGTATACGTCGTTGAACAAGTGGCAATACTGATTGCTGCTATTGCACTAATTTGTTGTGTATCATGACCATCCCATCCTTATTGCTGCTATTTCACATGATTTGATGCTGCATTTCTGAGGTCTCTGTTTGGTTCAGTACTGCCATGGTTAGTTAAATGTTGGAGCAGCTTGTGAGTGTTCAGTCAAGTCCAACTTTGAATGCTTAGTTCAAGTATTTTGCTAGGTTCTGAACTTGTAGAGAAGCAATCCTGGACTAATAATTGATTTGAACTTTGTTTAGCCACTTTTACTTCATTGTTGCATGCGTAGAGTTGATGGTATCGTAGTGTTTCATGGGTTTGGTACTGGTCCATCTGTCGAGTGCATAGCTTTAGATATCTTTTCGTTGTCCAATATGACTATGGTTCTGCTTCTGGTGGTCTATTCTATATTGAAATAAACAGATGAATTTGACCGAGTCCATCTCTGCATATTTGCTTGATTGATTCAGTATACGTATATCGCCATGCATCTGTGGTTCAAGGGTTTTGCTAGGTTCTGAATTAGGAGTGGCAAGCAATCTTGGGCTAGTAATAAGTAACTATGTTTAGCCATTTGTACTTTATTGTTGATGTCGTAGAGTTGTCTTTGTCCATTGTTTGTTAGTTCAGCCTTTTTTAATGTTGGTTTGCTGGCGGTTGCTATGTCGTATGGCATTAGCTCCATGTCTGTTTCCAATTGTGCTGGCTCTGCTTCTCGTGACATATACTGAAAAAAAACAGAGACCAACTGCATCACCAGTCAATTTTGATTTGGAATTAGCAATGTGCTTCTGCCTTGAATGATGTTCTGCTTTTTACGTCTCGTCTTTTCTGTTATTAATGCAACCAGTCATGCCATGTAATGCCATTGGCATTAAGTCCTTTCTTGAGATCTTGAAAAATGTAGAGCCTACCGAAGTTAAATCAACAAATCTGATTGGTCGGGAGTCTGTCCCTTCAGTATTGGCATGTCCAGTTAAGTGTCGGAGCAGCTAGTGCGTGATTGATTTGAGTCCTCTCTGCATGTTTTGGTTGATTGGTTCAGTATACGTCGCCGTGCTTGTGTGGTTAAAGTGTTTTGATCGAGGGAGTGACAAGCATTATTGGTCTAATAATTTATAACTATGTTTTGCCACTTGTACATTATTGGTGCATGCCGTGGAGTTGCTGTTATCGATTGTTTCATAGTTCAGCCTTTTAAATGTTATCTGGTGACGGTTGCTATGTCAGATGCCATTAGATTCCTTATCTGTTTCCGATAGGCCTGTCTCTGTTTCTGATGGTACATTATGCTGAAACAAACTTAGATGAACTATCAGTTTTGATCTGGAATCAGTAGTCTGTTTAGATTCCTTATCTGTTTTGAATAGGCATGCCTATGTTTAGCCACTTGTACTTTATTGCTGCTTCTATAGAGTTTCTTCTGGTGGGTTAAGCCTTAAATGACGTTCTGCTTGTTACTTCTTGCCTTTGCTGTTATTAATACAACAAGCCATGTCATGTAATGCCGTCAGCAGTAAGTCCTTCATTCATATGCTGAGAAATTTAAAACTTATACTTAAGTGAAGCAAAGTTAGTGTCAACAACTCTTCACGGTCATGAATGTCCAATTCGGAGTTGTGTTATTTCATATGGCTGACTGCACCTTTGGTACTGGCATGTCAAGAGAAGTGTTCTATGCTGCCCATTGCATCATTTCCTTGATTTTTCAGATAGTGCCCAAACCAGCCGATCTTAAAATTCCAAGATTCTATATATCACTCCCGGCTCCAAATATTATTTCAACATGTTATATATAATTCCTAATGTGGCTGTTTATTTCATTAAGATTGTTGAACAACTGTTGCCAGGATGTTTTGTCGTCACTTGTCATGTTAATCGTTGGTTTAATTTTATCAAATAACCCCAATGTATTTTCATAAAGCATGCTGAGTGTATGTTCTGCACCTGCACATGGGAATACAGTATTGACTAATAAGTACTCCCTCCGTTTCTAAATATAAGTCTTTTAAAAAAATTCATTAGGAGTCTACGTACAAAGCAAAATAGATGAATCTACACTGTGTAAAGTATGTCTATATACATCTGTATGTAGTCCACCTGTGAAACCTGTAGAAAGACTTATATTTAGGAACGGAGGGAGTATGTGTCAAATTTCTTGATATTTTGTGAATTAAGAGACAAAAAAGTAGTGGTATTACTATCCAATAACAACTGTAGGACAGGCGCACTATACCTGATTATGTACTGTAGCAGTGTGAAAAAATGTAAAAGGCCATGGGTACCAGTACTAGAGAAGCATGGCCGTTGTTGGCCAAACACACCTACATGGTACAGTACTGAGTTACTCCCTCTCTGAACCCACCTAGTTGGCAGATTGCCACAAGTGTGTTACATGCTACTCATAGTAGGGAGTATCATATAGTAATATCATGCACATGATACTATGGTATGATACTACTGTCATAATGCATAGTATCATAAACTAGTGTCATAGATGGTCTCATTTATTGATATGCATGACACTTAGTAGCATAGCATTTAACATTGATACGGTATCTTACCTATGTTACTCTAACCCTCTCTCTCTAGATGTGCTCCGCCCACCACTGGGAATTCCTTCTACCTCCTTCTCTAGATGCATTCTGAAGAATCCAGGACTTACCCTCTCTTTTGTTGTATCCTAGGGTTCTCTTTATATATAATATGAGGAAACGTTGATGTTTCCGTGTCAATAGTGGGTTGTGGTATCTGTATATGCTCATTCACCCTCCCTCTTCATTAATCTTGTTCAATTTTGCTTCTTCTAGATGTCAAAGCTCAAGCAAGATGTATTTGATAAGGCACATGAAATGGCACTGGCTGCTACCACCAGAAAGAGGCCTACCCAGCGCTCCTATAACGTATTTTTTCATTATATCTCTTGCTTTCTTTAATGCTTTCATGATAATAGTTACAAACTGTTTCATTATATCTCTTACCTGAAATATGTGAAAACATATCAATTTCCAAACCTGACAACAACTGTTATAGGAGCTTGTAGTTAAAGAAGGCGCCCCTAAGCTCTAGATGGTAGCAAAACGCCTAGCGCGTAACTGTGATTAATCGGCACATAATTGTGCATAAGCATGCTTCTTTGGTCAGAAGCCAAACGCACAGTTAACCGCTACCTCTTTTTTGAACTATGTACCTGCTGCAAATGCACTTGTGACCCTTTCAGTAGATACAAGCGCACTTTGTCTTATTGTGCAAATTTGCTGTTACCTGTCTTATTGATCCATCTAATGTTTCTTATGATTTCTGCTTGACTTGCACTCTGTTTATCAAGTATTGTGCAGACATGTTTGTTACTCCCTCCGTAAACTAATATAAGAGCATTTAGAACACTATTTTAGTAATCCCAGTTCTAACTTATATATTTTTTGCTTATTTTCAATAGGATCTTGATAAGGTTAAAATCACCTCCAGGCCTACTGCACTGCAACTGCTGCACATGTACAAGGATATCCACAACTTATTTGTTAAACATAGTGCTGCTTTGGTTCCCCGGAATGTGTGTTTTGCACAGCCTGTGGGAGGAATACCGTCAACGTTCAAAGAAGAGCTTCTTGATGGAGTTCCTGTTGCAATACCTTATGATAAGCAGGTATTACCTTTTCATTCCTTGTCATATGTAGCCTGCCTCCGCTATTGATGATTTATCATTGGTTTTAAGCCTCTAGTATTGTATTTCGTGCCTTAATTCAGATAATTATCAAATTCTCTGTTTTGCTATTGGTTATTGCCTCTTCTATGGTATTGTTGAAACCTACAAGTCTACTTTGTCATTAACTGATCATTTTTTTGTTATCTCATTGTAGAATTTGTGCTTTTTTATCATTGAGGTTGTCATTGACAAGGATGTGGTTTTTCAATTCCCAATGCGTTTCGATAGCATGTACTGTTGTGGTTTCCGTGTTCTTGAGCTTGGTGATGATCCACTGGAAAAGATCTGGTATTCATTCGGGAAAGTTCAAATACTTCCGAACAGACTTTTCAAAAACAGGAAGAAATCTGGTCTGTCATTAGATTATAATAACTTGTAAGCTTCTAACTCTTCCATTTCATTACTGCGTTCTTTCACAGCGTGCTTATTGATAAGTTTCATGTGCCAACTTGTTCGCTGCCTTTCCTAATTTTTAGTTTTTTGTTTGTTGAAATGGACCATTAAATTCATACTTTATTGTTTGTTGAAATGAAGTTGATATTTTTTTTATTATCATAAATAATATACAGGATACAACACTTCTTATTTGTGCATGCATGTTAAACAGAATGCACCTCATGTTTAGTGCCCTAGAGTATCATTCCTAGCCTGTTTTTGTCGTTTTTGCTGGTTTGTTCCTTGCCTTTTTTTACTCTTTGTTTGTAATGAAATGTTTATTGTTTGTTGAATCGAACCATGAAAATAAAGATTCAAATGTATAAGTTCATTTGATACTTTTTTGATTCTCTTAAATAATATGCAGATTACAACTCTCCCAATAATACTTCTTATTTGTGCACCCATGTTAAACAGAATGCACCACATGCTTTCGTGCCTATAGTACCCTTTCTTGCGTGTTTTTGTCGTTTTGTGATTGTTTGTTCCTCTCTTTTTTGACTTTCTTTGTTTGTAATTAATCATGACAGATCATTTGTTTGAAATTTAAATATAATCCTTTTCTATGAAACAGACGCAAAATTCAGATCTTTGGTGGTCTCGTTGCAAAGTTTTGCCACCATTTTCGAGCGTTTCAACCTCTCAAAGATGATGATGATAATTCCATGGCCCAGCAGTTGAAAGACTCAATTTTTTTTGTATTCAGTGAGGGTTCTAGATTCTGGTTTGCAATGTGTTTATCCTTAGAAGGCGTTCAATGCAAAACGGTATATTGTGTGCGTCTGACTGACTTGATGGCAAATCTGATCCAAGATTATGGTGACACGTCTCGGCTTTGCGTTTACTTGTGGCTTGCGTTTCTTGAGAGGGAGATGGACTCGGCTGCAACCTCATTGCATGATAAAAGCAGGTTCCCTGATTTATTCTTGGCTTTTCGCAAAGAGGTGGAAAAATTCTTAAAGTATGCAGAGGCAGATCCAGGCTTTAATAACCGTCCATTGATCAAGTTCAAAGGATCCAATGATGGATATTGCCTAGGTGCATTAGTCGGTCAATCTCTCTTCATCATCAAATACAGCTGTGTCCTAGTTCGCAAGGCTTTAATGCGTGAAGCGAATTATACAAGAATCTGGCCAGTGTAAGTATTTGTTAATGTTTTTTTTGTATCCATCATTTGTACTTTATGTATTGGCAGACATATTTGCTAATGTTATTAGTGACAAGCAATCTTGCACTAATAAATGATAACTATATATAGCACCCTGCATTCTATTTGCTGCATGCTGTATACTCCCTCCGTCCGGGTTTATTGGGCCCTTGGGCGCTGGGAGCGTGTCCGCTCTTATTAGGCCCCGCTCGATCCAGCTGCCAAAAGGTAGAAAAACGTTTCATTGCTTTCTCGATCTTCCCGGCTGCCTTTCGTTTTCCCAGGCGTAGTAAATGTCAATCTGTTGCATGCACTTCTAATCCTTCATCGATTGGGGGCATGCATGCGCCATGCAGTGTTCCAGCATCGATTGGGGGCATGCATGCGCCATGCAGTGTTCCAGCTTGCCAAAAAGTAGCAGCGCGCGCCTGAGCTGAGCATGGATTGCATGCGGGTCAAGGGAAATTTACATTAGCAATAAATCATGCATGGGAAATCAAAGAAGTAGGCGCTTATTCTAAGACATTAATGATGGAGTCTTGGTACCTGTAATCTGGTTGGGGGGCCTAATAAACCCGGACGGAGGGAGTAGTTGCCTTTGTCGATTGTTTAATAGTTTGGTTTGGTAGTGTTTGCTCTGTCAGATGTACTATGACTTCAGGTCACATCTCTGTTTGCACTATAACTGACTCTGCTTTTGGTGGTATATACTGAAACAATCAGACATGAAGTCGATCAGCAGTCAATTTTGATTTGTAATCAGCAATCTGCTTTGTCTTCAGTAATGTTCAGCGTAGGTCCAGCTGTTCTGCTAGGTTTTGAATGAGGGGGTGGCAAGCTATATTGGACTAATAATGGATAATTATGTTTAGCCACTCTTACATAATCACTGCTAATTCATCGTTGAACTAGTCAACATGGCAGTATTGAACCAAACATGTTAAAATTGTTGTGTACCATCGTATCCTGATTGCTGCTATTTCACCTGATGTCATGTTCCATTCGTCGTTGAATCTGCTAATCAGTTAACTGTCGGAGCAGCTAGCTTGTGGTTGATCAAGTCCATCTCTGAATGTTTGGTTAAGTACTGCCATGTTCAGTTAACTGTCGGAGCAGCTAGTGATTGATTGATCTGAGTCCTCTCTGCATGCCGTGCTTATGTGTTCAAAGTATTTTGAACGTTGGAGTGGCAAGGAATGTTATACTAATAATTTATAATTATGTTTAGCCACTTGTCACTTCTTGTCTGTTTCCAGTAGTTCTTGATTTGCTTCTGGTGGTATATATACTGATTCAAACTTATAAACTCAATTTTGATTTGGACTTAGCAATGTGATTCACAGATGCTCGTTCTTGCATTACAGGATGTTTAAAGTTACTAATGATGATGTTGAATGTTATGATGACTGAGCAAGCTGTGACACCGGAAAATCACAAGTTGTGCAGGAGTCCATCAGAAGCTCGTTCTTGCATTACAGTATGGAACCAATGTCTAACGATGATGTTGCATGTTATGATGACTGGGCAAGGGGTGACACCGAAAAATCACCACCAATATTCCGTTTCTCCTGTCTTTGGATGTAAAAAGCTATTTTGCAGTTGGTAGGATGCTGAAATTTTGGTAGCAATTGGCCTTGATTGTTTTGGTGGTGATTGGGAGGATGTTGCAATTTTTTGTAGCAAGTGACGCAAGAGTTCATCAGAGCAATCTTCGTTTATCAAATATATTTCTAAAAGATACTTGCAGTCAATGGCATGTAGAAATTTTTGTAGCAACTATTACTAAATCTGGTTCCTCTGTTGAGGATATTAAATGGTGTTTGCATGAAAATGCACTTTTATTATACATTTTTTTATTTTGTTATTGGAAATTGACGTAGGAATATTTTGTACTCCCTCTGACCCGAAATTAATGTCGTGTTGGCTATTTTACAAAAAGACCCCTTGATTTAATCGGACACAACCCGCACTCCCTCCGTGCAGGTCGCTGCAATCGAACACAACTCACAACTCTCTGCTTGCTCGCCGGCCGGTGGCGCAACTCCCCGCGCCTGAGCACCACGACGTGTCTGAGCCCCCTGCATCGTGCAACTCTCGTGCTCCTCCTCTTGGACAGAAGCCCCGCGCAGGTGCAGGAGCTCGTCGGAGTCAAAAGCAACGAGCGGGAGGGGCGGCGGTGGTCGGAGTGTAAGCGGGAGGGGGAGACACTCGGGCGAGCTGGCGGCGGAAAGCGGCAGCGGCAGCAACCCGCCGCCTGACCACCGGCGCTCCGGATCTGGGCCGCTGATTTTCTCCGGCGGCAACGGCAGCTCAGGGGGCGGTGGAGGAGGGGGCGGCGGGAGCACAGCGAGCTCACCGCTCATCAATGCGCTCCCCGCCGGCAACATCTGCTCGTCTGGCCGCGTCGTGCCGGCGCCCCCGCACCCCGGCTGCACGCGTGCCCGGATGTGCTCGGATCCGGCATCGGCCAGTACGGCCACAACACCATCATGCGGGGCGGCATGGCGCCCGCGAGGAGGCCGTCCGGCTCGACCCGGCCAGCGGCCGCGCCCACGGATGCCTCGCCGCGCTCTGCCTCCGGTGAGACCCGCTCCTTGCTTGCCACTATTGCTTGTGTGCTAAGGATTTCCTTGCAGATACAGTACATCGGTAGCAGCTGCTACTGTATTTTGCTTGTCTTCAAAGCAAAAACTTTGATCTTGTAGAAAGATTGCTAGCTACAAGAGTATATAATTTGAATTCTCTAATTAATTGCATGCTGCAAAGAATGGAAACGAAAAGATTGCATCTTCTGTCGGTTTATTGTAGTCAATCAATGTGTTCTTAATGTGTTTCTCAATGGAAAAGAAAGATTGCATCATGCCGCAAAGACTGGAAGAGTGCGCTGAGGGAAGCAGACGCCGCCATTGCCAACGGAGTAGACTCCTCTCAGCTGGTAACCTTTCTGGCCTTGTAGCTCGTGATATTTTTCATCCTGAAGATATACTGTATTTTTGGGTTAGTGCTACTAGGATTCAGTCTCTCACAAACAAGCCATGTTTCTTCTACAACACCTTGCCATGAGGTCTGAAGTGCTTCTCCGGCTCAACAAACTAGAGGAGGCCGATTCGACTATTACGGGTTTGCTGAAATTGGACAGTGCTGGGAGGTGAAGAAGCATCTCTGAATTATTTTTTCTTCAGAGGATACATCACAACAACAGCTTAGTGCTGGAGATGTCGTTTTTCTGTCAAAGGCATTCAACTGTACAAGGAGAGTGTTTCAGGCGTCTTCCAACGTTGCATTTCCCCAGAGGAAGGACATTTGATCCTAGAGGAAATCCACTCGGGTACCTGCAGTCATCACGCTTCTTCGAGAGCAATCGTCACCAAGGCGTTCAGAGCTGGATTCTTCTGGCTGCAGGCTAACGAGATGGCCAAAGCTATGGTCGACCGATGTGAAGGCTGTCAGTTCTACTCCAACATGTCCCACAAGCCAACATCTGCACTAAAGACAATCCCACTTGTGTGGCCATTTGCAGTTTGGGGATTAGACACAGTCGGACCATTCAAGATAGGCCAAGGAGGCTACACACATCTGTTGGTGGCAGTCGACAAGTTTACCAAATGGATAGAAGCCAAGCCCATCAAGAAACTCGATGCCTCAACAGCTGTCAAGTTTGTCATAGACATCATTTCCAGATTCGGGGTGCCTCACAGCATAATCACTGACAATGGGACAAACTTTGACTCGGACAGATTCAAAGGCTTCTGTGCGAGTCAGGGTATCCGAGTGGATTTTGCTTCCGTAGCACATCCGCAATCCAATGGACAAGTTGAGCGTGCAAATGGACTTATCCTTCAAGGTTTGAAGCCTCGACTCTTGCGAGAGGTAGGACACGCTGCTGGTGCATGGGTCACCGAGTTACCTTCAGTACTTTGGGGCCTCCGCACCACTCCAAATCGATCAACGGGGCGATCACCGTTCTTTCTCGTCTATGGGGCAGAAGCGGTCCTTCCGAGCGACCTGCGTCACAATGCCCCGCGAGTCGAACTCTTCTCCGAAGCTGAAGCAGAACAAGCAAGGGAAGATGGAGTCGATCTTCTAGAGGAGGAGCGCGAGATGGCACTCACTCGCTCAACAATTTACCAGCAAGATCTGCGACGCTTTCACGCACGTCACGTCAGGAGTCGCACGTTCCAAGCTGGCGATTTGGTGCTCCGAGTGGATCAGCAAAGACCACACAAGTTGGCTCCGGCCTGGGAAGGGCCTTTCATCATTTCCAAGGTGCTGAACAATGGAGCATAGAGACTCTATAATATTCAGAGGGAGATAGATGAGCCGCGCGCATGGAACGGAGATCTCCTCAAGCGTTTTTATACGTGATCGTCGACTGAAGCAGTGTAACGAACAAGTTTGAAGAAATAATATATTCCGCACATTCAGTTTTGTGCAGATTCAGAGTTCTCACACAAAAAAAAACTTAGCTGCGATCATGAATCGCCTAAGTATTAACTTCCTCCGAGTGTGCACTATACGTCACACTCGGGGCTTAGCTGCGATCCTGAATCGCCTAAGTATTAACTTCCTCCGAGTGTGCACTATACGTCACACTCCGGAAGTTAGCTGCGATCCTGAATCGCCTAAGTATTAACTTCCTCCGAGTGTGCACTATACGTCACACTCGGGGACTTAGCTGCGATCCTGAATCGCCTAAGTATTAACTTCCTCCGAGTGTGCACTATACGTCACACTCGGGGACTTAGCTGCGATCCTGAATCGCCTAAGTATTAACTTCCTCCGAGTGTGCACTATACGTCACACTCGGGGACTTAGCTGCGATCCTGAATCGCCTAAGTATTAACTTCCTCCGAGTGTGCACTATACGTCACACTCGGGGAATTAGCTGCGATCCTGAATCGCCTAAGTATTAACTTCCTCCGAGTGTGCGATATACGTCACACTCGGGGACTTAGCTGCGATCCTGAATCGCCTAAGTATTAACTTCCTCCGAGTGTGCGCTATACGTCACACTCGGGGGCTTAGCTGCGATCCTGAATCGCCTAAGTATTAACTTCCTCCGAGTGTGCGCTATACGTCATACTCGGAGACTTAGATGCGATCCTGAATCGCCTAAGTATTAACTTCCTCCGAGTGTGCACTATACGTCACACTCGGGGACTTAGATGCGATCCTGAATCGCCTAAGTCTTAACTTCCTCCGAGTGTGCACTATACGTCACACTCGGAGACTTAGATGCGATCCTTAATCGCCTAAGTATTCACTTCCTCCGAGTGTGCACTATACGTCACACTCGGGGACTTAGATGCGATCCTGAATCGCCTAAGTATTCACTTCCTCTGAGTGTGCACTATACGTCACACTCGGGGACTTAAATGCGATCCTGAATCGCCTAAGTATTAACTTCCTCCGAGTGTGCACTATACGTTGCACTCGGGGACTTAACCGCGATTCTGAATCGCCTAAGTATTAACTTCCTCCGAGTGTGCACTATACGTCACACTCGGCGACTTAGCTGCGATTCTGAATCGCCTAAGTATTAACCTCCTCCGAGTGTGCACTATACGTTGCACTCGGGGGCTTAGACGTGACTAAGAATCACCTAAGTCTTAATCTTCTCCGAGTATGCACTAAGTGTTGCACTCGAAACAGCATTCAAACAAAAGAATAAATGTTTTCATTCCGACAACATAAGTTCAAAAATGATAGCTGACTCGGTGTGGATCAAGCTGACCCGCACCGATTTAAAAGTACGACTGCCAACAGAAGTGGCCAGAGTATATTACAGGTAAACACTCGGCATACCGAGGATAAAGTTCGATCACGCGTCAGCTGGGCCGGCGTCAGGACTGGAGGGCTCCACAAAAGTGTCCAAGTCGATTCCATCTGCGATGCGGGTAGCAGTCTCAAGGAACGTCTCCATGAAGTCTTCGAATTGAAGCTTCTTCGTGTTGGCGACCTTCAATGCTTTCAGCTTATCTTCCCGCACCTCCTTGCAATGGACTCGGACCAAGGACAGCGCAACGTCAGCACCGCAACGCGCTGCCGATTTCTTCCAGGATTGCACTCGGGCCGGAATCTCATCCCGTCGCCCCAACAGACTCCCCATCTCCTGCCGCGACTCGTCTTCCGGCCAAAGCTCCTTCTCAATGCGGCCGAAGAGTTCTCTCAATCGGCTGATGAAAGGACCCACTTTGACTACGCGGATATGCGCCCGGAGCAGATCCCGGTTGACGTCCTCGCTGAGTGGCACATTGTCCTTCATGGACCGCTCCACAACCGCTGCTTCAGCTTCGGCATCAGTACAAAAATCTGCACCAAACGAGCAAATAGACAGTAAAAACCGAGTGTTCGTCACACGGTACAACCACTCGACAAAGCATAAGACTTACCTGCCAGACGAGACATCATCTGGACAGCCCAGTCGTTGACATACTTCTCCTGAGCTGTCCATCGTTTGTTCCGAACAGCCATTTGTTTGTGCAGTTCGGTCCTCTGTTTCTTCAGCCTTTCCACCTCCGCCACCAACACCCTGTTTGCCTCCAGCGCCTCCTCCAAGTACTTCTCTCGTACTTCCAATGCACTCTTCATGCCGGCCATGGCGAGCATTGCAGCTTCCAGTTCACCAGTGTACTGGTTCCTCTCCGCTCTCAAGGCTTCATAAGCAGTTCCCATTTCACAAGTTTTCTGCATCAAGAAACAAAGGGTAATCAGCAAGTTTATCAGTTCACGGGCTAAGTTCTTAAGACCCCTGCCGACGCAAGCAGTCGACAGCGGTCTCGGGGACTACACCCAATGGGTTCACTGAGAGTGACCCCACTGGCATGCACCTCACGCAGGTCCGCCCTGTTGAGATGCATGTTTTCCTATGCCTCAAAGGCTAATTCTACTCCACCTACGTGCAACTTACTCTCGGCGACTCTTAACGCAAGAGCGCTCCGACTGCAATAAGTACTCGCACTCGGAAATATTGTCTACGGACACAACCAAAATAAAGACCAAATATATAAAGACAACTGTCGGTGCAAGCACTCGACAGAAGTCTCGGGGACTACACCCACTGGGTTCACTCGGAGTGAACCCATTGCAACAACAATACCACCCAGTGGGCTACAGAAGAAAAGTAAGTACTTACTAGGCTACTTACTCGGATGTCATCGCGCAGCTCCAAGCTCTGCCGATACAAGGCCGCAAGGGAGTCATAAGCCCTCTTGGCCTCTCCGGCCATCAGCTCCACCTGGATCATGCCCCCCTTGGCCGCCCCCACCTGCTCCTCTGGGACACGCCGAATGCTGAATTCAGCATTCGACGAACCGGGAATCGTGGAAAGTTCATGGAGCATCCCAAGGTTCGCCCCAGTAGGTTCTTCACCCACCGGCACCGGTTCAGTCGGTGGAGGCACTTCAGTCGAGGGAGGCATTTCGGTCAGGGGAGCGTTGGCGGCGGGGGCGGCAGCAGGAAGAGCGGCCTCAAGGACAGGCTCCAGGACAGGCTCTTGGGCAGGCTCCACGACGAGGTCAGCTCTCCCCTGGTCACCCTCGTCCAGGCAGATCGCCCCTGACAAGCCAAATAACATAACGCCTCAGAAAAAGAAAAGGATGGCGCAGTCTACAGAAATAAAATACCCAACTCTCCCACATCATACCTGGTTGAGACGAAACGACGTCGTCCGTGTCCATGGGGTCGTCCCCTTGGCGGGCCGGCGAGGTCGCAGAAGTGGCAACCCTGTCGAGTGAAGTCCATTCGACTTGTAAAACAGGAGTTCACTCGGTCAACAGAAAGAGCCGAAAGCTAGATTCACTTACGTAGAGGTGACGGGGACGGCCATCCTCATCCGCGGCAGAGCCTTCTTAGGTTTGGGCCCACTCGGCTTGGGCGCCCTGGAGGACTGACCTGCAAGTTCAGTGGCTGCGTCCCTGGCCCTCTTGGTGCCTCTAACACTCGGTACCGCCGGAGTAGCAGGCGGAGCATTCGACGACGTAGGAGGGGCTGAAGGGACGGCAGGCTCATGCCGACGCTTACTCCGATGCTCTGGCTGCGGAGGTGGCGAATCTGACTCTTTGTCCTCTTCCTCTTCCTCGCTGTTTTCCTCCTCCGACTCCCCGCTGTCGGAGACGTATTCGGCGCTCTCCACGCTCCCCTCCTGGCTGCCTTCTTCATCCTCCTCCTCCGGATTCCCGTTCGAGACGGGGGAAGACCAGTTGGTCCACTCCTGCATGAGGTTCAGTCGGAAACATTAAGCATCACACGGAGATATAAATAAACGACTGAAATCAAGACAGTTCAATGCACTCGGCTAATGCTGCTCACCTGATTCGGTGGAGGGTTGTCCGCGCTGTAAGGCGCCACTCGGCGGGCTCCTTTGGGGTTCTCACAGGGACCCGTGATTTGGAGCACCCATCTTGCAAGCATAGAATTTATCGGAGGTCTCATACCTCTCGATCCGGGCGTTCTTCTGAAAGATAAACTTCAACTCCTGGAACATCTCAAATGCTCCATGACGCTCAAAGCGACGTTGAAGTCCCGGCTCTAAGCCATACAAGACTGCACATTGAACTATTGAGTAGTCCTCCTTACGTGCTAACCAAGCGTTCTTAACATCCTAATCAGCCGTAGCGGGTGGTTCATCTCCTAGCGCAGCATTAAGGACATAATCCTTTTTTCCAGCTTGTAAGATTAGCTTAAGATTACGAGCCCAGTCTCCAAAGTTGCTTCCATCATCTTTGAACTTAGCTTTCTCTAGGAACGTATTAAAATTCAGGATGACACTTGCGTGAGCCATGATCTACAACACAAATATATTCAAAGTGGACTTAGACTATGTTCAAGATAATTAGAGTTCAACTTAATCAAATTATATGCTAAACTCCCACTCAAAAAGTACATCTCTCTAGTCATTTGAGTGGTTCATGATCCACTTACACTATCCCAAGTCCGATCATCACGTGAGTCGAGAGTAGTTTCAGTGGTAAGCATCCCTATGCTAATCATATCAATTATATGATTCATGATCGACCTTTCGGTCTCATATGTTCCGAGGCCATGTCTGCACATGCTAGGCTCGTCAACCTTAACCCGAGTGTTCCGCGTGCGCAACTGTTTTGCACCCGTTGTATGTGAACGTTGAGTCTATCACACCCGATCATCACGTGGTGTCTCGAAACGACGAACTGTAGCAACGGTGCACAGTCGGGGAGAACACAATTTCGTCTTGAAATTTTAGTGAGAGATCACCTCATAATGCTACCGTCGTTCTAAGCAAAATAAGGTGCATAAAAGGATTAACATCACATGCAATTCATAAGTGACATGATATGGCCATCATCACGTGCTTCTTGATCTCCATCACCAAAGCACCGGCACGATCTTCTTGTCACCGGCGCCACACCATGATCATCCATCAACGTGTCGCCATCGGGGTTGTCGTGCTACTTATGCTATTACTACTAAAGCTACACCCTAGCAAAATAGTAAACGCATCTGCAAGCACAAACATGTTAGTATAAAGACAACCCTATGGCTCCTGCCGGTTGCCGTACCATCGACGTGCAAGTCGATATTTCTATTACAACATGATCATCTCATACATCCAATATATCACATCACATCATTGGCCATATCACATCACAATCATACCCTGCAAAAACAAGTTAGACGTCCTCTAATTTTGTTGTTGCAAGTTTTACGTGGTGACCAAGGGTATCTAGCAGGATCGCATCTTACTTACGCAAACACCACAACGGAGATATATGAGTTGCTATTTAACCTCATCCAAGGACCTCCTCGGTCAAATCCGATTCAACTAAAGTTGGAGAAACCGTCACTTGCCAGTCATCTTTGAGCAAAGGGGGTTATTCGTACGATGAAACCAGTCTCTCGTAAGCGTACGAGTAATGTCGGTCCAAGCCGCTTCAATCCAACAATACCGCGGAATCAAGAAAAGACTAAGGAGGGCAGCAAAACGCACATCACCGCCCACAAAACCTTTTGTGTTCTACTCGAGAAGACATCTACGCATGAACCTAGCTCATGATGCCACTGTTGGGGAACGTCGCATGGGAAACAAAAAATTTCCTACGCGCACGAAGACCTATCATGGTGATGTCCATCTACGAGAGGGGATGAGTGATCTACGTACCCTTGTAGATCGTACAGCAGAAGCGTTAGAGAACGCGGTTGATGTAGTGGAACGTCCTAACGTCCCTCGATACGCCCCGCGAACAATCCCGCGATCAGTCCCACGATCTAGTACCGAACGGACGGCACCTCCGCGTTCAGCACACGTACAGCTCGACGATGATCTCGGCCTTCTTGATCCAGCAAGAGAGACGGAGAGGTAGAAGAGTTCTCCGGCAGCGTGACGGCGCTCCGGAGGTTGGTGATGATCTTGTCTCAGCAGGGCTCCGCCCGAGCTCCGCAGAAACACGATCTAGAGGAAAAACTATGGAGGTATGTGGTCGGGCAGCCGTGAGAAAGTCGTCTCACATCTGCCCTAAAAGCCCCATATATATAGGAGGAGGGAGGGGGACCTTGCCTTGGGGTCCAAGGGATCCCCAAGGGGTCGGCCGAGCCAAGGGGGGGAGGACTCCCCCCAAACCGAGTTGGACTTGGTTTGGTGGGAGGAGTCCCCCTCCCTTCCCACTTCTTCCCTTTTTTTTCCTTTTCCTTTGATTTTCTTATCTTGGCGCATAGGCTCCCTTGGGTCTGTCCCACCAGCCCACTAAGGGCTGGTGTGTCCCCCAAAAGCCTATGGGCTTCCCCGGAGTGGGTTGCCCCCCTCCGGTGAACTCCCGGAACCCATTCGTCATTCCCGGTACATTCCCGGTAACTCCGAAAACCTTCCGGTAATCAAATGAGGTCATCCTATATATCAATCTTCGTTTCCGGACCATTCCGGAAACCCTCGTGACGTCCGTGATCTCATCCGGGACTCCGAACAACATTCGGTAACCAACCATATAACTCAAATACGCATAAAACAACGTCGAACCTTAAGTGTGCAGACCCTGCGGGTTCGAGAACTATGTAGACATGACCCGAGAGACTCCTCAGTCAATATCCAATAGCGGGACCTGGATGCCCATATTGGATCCTACATATTCTACGAAGATCTTATCGTTTGAACCTCAGTGCCAAGGATTCGTATAATCCCGTATGTCATTCCCTTTGTCCTTCGGTATGTTACTTGCCCGAGATTCGATCGTCACTATCCGTATACCTATTTCAATCTCGTTTACCAGCAAGTCTCTTTACTCATTCCGTAATACAAGATCCCGTAACTTACACTAAGTCACATTGCTTGCAAGGCTTGTGTGTGATGTTGTATTACCGAGTGGGCCCCGAGATACCTCTTCGTCACACGGAGTGACAAATCCCAGTCTTGATCCATACTAACTCAACTAACACCTTCGGAGATACCTGTAGAGCATCTTTATAGTCACCCAGTTACGTTGCGACGTTTGATACACACAAGGCATTCCTCCGGTGTCAGTGAGTTATATGATCTCATGGTCATAGGAATAAATACTTGACACGCAGAAAACAGTAGCAACAAAATGACACGATCAACATACTACGTCTATTAGTTTGGGTCTAGTCCATCACGTGATTCTCCTAATGACGTGATCCAGTTATCAAGCAACAACACCTTGTTCATAATCAGAAGACACTGACTATCATCGATCAACTGGCTAGCCAACTAGAGGCATGCTAGGGACGGTGTTTTGTCTATGTATCCACACATGTAAATGAGTCTTCATTCAATACAATTATAGCATGGATAATAAACTATTATCTTGATACAGGAATTATAATAATAACTATACATTTATTATTGCCTCTAGGGCATAATTCCAACACTCGGCCCACAACGCTCGCCGCAGATCAACCCATCGGCCAGGCCCGACATGGCCAGATCTCGGCCCACAATGTTCGCCGCAGAGCAACCCATCGCCTAGGCCCGACACGGCCAGATCTCGCCCCACAACGCTCGCTGCAGAGCAACCCATCGCCTAGGCCCGACACGGACAGATCTCGGCCCACAACGCTCGCCGCAGATCAACCCATCGCCCAGGCCCGACACGGCCAGATCTCGGCCCACAACGCTCGCCGCAGATCAACCCATCGCCCAGGCCCGACACGGCCAGATCTCGGCCCACAACGCTCGCCGCAGAGCAAGCCATTGCCCAGGCCCGACACGGCCAGATCTCGGCCCACAATGCTCGCCGCGGAGCAACCCATCGCCTAGGCCCGACACGGCCAGATCTCGCCCCACAACGCTCGTCGTAGAGCAACCCATCGCCTAGGCCCGACACGGCCAGATCTCGCCTCACAACGCTCGCCGCAGATCAACCCATCGCCTAGGCCCGACACGGCCAGATCTCGGCCCACAACGCTCGCGGCAGATCAACCCATCGCCTAGGCCCGACACGGCCAGATCTCGGCCCACAACGGTCGCCGCAGAGCAAGCCATTGCCCAGGCCCGACACGGCGAGATCTCGCCCCACAAGGCTCGCCGCAGATCAACCCATCGCCTAGGCCCGACACGGCCAGATCTCGGCCCACAACGCTCGCCGCAGATCAATCCATCGCCTAGGCCCGACACGGCCAGATCTCAGCCCACAACGCTCGCCGCAGATCAACCCATCGCCCAGGCCCGACACGCCAGATCTCGGCCCACAAAGCTCGCCGCAGAGCAACCCATCGCCTAGGCTTGACACGGCCAGATCTCGCCCCACAACGCTCGCCGCAGAGCAACCCAACGCCTAGGCCCGACACGGCTAGATCTCGCCCCACAACGCTCGCCGCAGATCAACCCATCGCCTAGGCCCGACACGGCCAGATCTCGCCCCACAACGCTCGCCGCAGATCAACCCATCGCCCTGGCCCGACACGGCCAGATCTCGGCCCACAACGCTCGCCGCAGATCAACGCATCGCCTAGGCCCGACACGGCCAGATCTCGGCCCACAAAGCTCGCCGCAGAGCAAGCCATTGCCCAGGCCCGACACGGCCAGATCTCGGCCCACAAAGCTCGCCGCAGAGCAACCCATCGCCTAGGCTCGACACGGCCAGATCTCGCCCCACAACGCTCGCCGCAGAGCAACCCATCGCCTAGGCCCGACACGGCCAGATCTCGCCCCACAACGCTCGCCGCAGATCAACCCATCGCCTAGGCCCGACACGGCCAGATCTCGGCCCACAACGCTCGCCGCAGATCAACCCATCGCCCAGGCCCGACACGGCCAGATCTCGGCCCACAAGGCTCGCCGTAGAGCAAGCCATCACCCAGGCCCGACACGGCCAGATCTCGGCCCACAAGGCTCGTCGCAGAGCAACCCATCGCCTATGCCCGACACGGCCAGATCTCGCCCCAAAACGCTCGCCGGAGAGCAACCCATCGCCTAGGCCCGACACGGCCAGATATCGCCCCACAACGCTCGCCGCAGATCAACCCGTCGCCCAGGCCCGACACGGCCAGATCTCGGCCCACAACGCTCGCCGCAGATCAACCCATCGCCCAGGCCCGACACGGCCAGATCTCGGCCCACAACGCTCGCCGCAGAGCAAGCCATCGCCCAG
Source organism: Hordeum vulgare subsp. vulgare (assembly GCF_904849725.1). Classification (NCBI taxonomy): domain Eukaryota; kingdom Viridiplantae; phylum Streptophyta; class Magnoliopsida; order Poales; family Poaceae; genus Hordeum; species Hordeum vulgare. The sequence continues at coordinate 659,930,234 of NC_058519.1, read as the reverse complement.
GCCCGACACGGCCAGATCTCGGCCCACAACGCTCGCCGCAGAGCAACCCATCGCCCAGGCCCGACACGGCCAGATCTCGGCCCACAACGCTCGCCGCAGAGCAACCCATCGCCTAGGCCCGACACGGCCAGATCTCGCCCCACAACGCTCGCCGCACATCAACCCATCGCCTAGGCCCGACACGGCCAGATCTCGCCCACAACGCTCGCCGCACATCAACCCATCGCCTAGGCCCGACACGGCTAGATCTCGGCCCAAAATGCTCGCCGCAGATCAACCCATCGCCTAGGCCCGACACGGCCAGATCACGGCCCAAAACGCTCGCCGCAGATCAACCCATCGCCCAGGCCCGACACGGCCAGATCTCGGCCCACAACGCTCGCCGCAGAGCAAGCCATTGCTCAGGCCCGACACGGCCAGATCTCGGCCCACAATGCTCACCGCAGAGCAACCCATCGCTTAGGCCCGACACGGCCAGATCTCGCCCCACAACGCTCGCCGCAGAGCAACCCATCGCCTAGGCCTGACACGACCAGATCTCGCCCCACAACGCTCGCCGCAGATCAACCCATCGCCTAGGCCAGACACGGCTAGATCTCGGCCCACAACGCTCGCCGCAGACCAAACCATCGCCGAGGCCCGACACGGCCAGATCTCGGCCCACAACGCTCGCCGCAGATCAACCCATCGCCCAGGCCCGACACGGCCAGATCTCGACCCACAACGCTCGCCGCAGAGCAAGCCATTGCCCAGGCCCGAAACGGCCAGATCTCGGCCCACAATGCTCGCCGCAGAGTAAGCCATCGCCCAGGCCCGACACGGCCAGATCTCGCCCCACAACGCTCGCCGCAGAGCAACCCATCGCCTAGGCCCGCACGGCCAGATCTCGGCCCACAATGCTCGCCGCAGATCAACCCATCGCCTAGGCCCGACACGGCCAGATCTCGGCCCACAACGCTCGCCGCAGAGCAAGCCATTGCCCAGGCCCGACACGGCCAGATCTCGGCCCACAATGCTCGCCGCAGAGCAAGCCATTGCCCAGGCCCGACACGGCCAGATCTCGCCCCACAACGCACGCCGCAGATCAACCCATCGCCTAGGCCCGACACGGCCAGATCTCGGCCCACAACGCTCGCGGCAGATCAACCCATCGCCGAGGCCCGACACGGCCAGATCTCGGCCCACAACGCTCGCCGCAGATCAACCCATCGCCCAGGCCCGACATGGCCAGATCTCGGCCCACAAAGCTCGCCGCAGAGCAACCCATCGCCTAGGCTCGACACGGCCAGATCTCGCCCCACAACGCTCGCCGCAGAGCAACCCAACGCCTAGGCCCGACACGGCTAGATCTCGCCCACAACGCTCGCCGCAGATCAACCCATCGCCTAGGCCCGACACGGTCAGATCTCGGCCCACAATGCTCGCCGCAGATCAACCCATCGCCCAGGCCCGACACGGACAGATCTCGGCCCACAAGGCTCGCCGCAGAGCAAGCCATCGCCCAGGCCCGACACGGCCAGATCTCGGCCCACAAGGCTCGCCGCAGAGCAACCCATCGCCTAGGCCCGACACGGCCAGATCTCGGCCCACAACGCTCGCCGCAGATCAACCCATCGCCTAGGCCCGACACGGCCCGATCTCGGCCCACAACGCTCGCCGTAGATCAACCCATCGCCAGGCCCGACACGGCCAGATCTCGGCCCACAACGCTCGCCGCAGAGCAAGCCATTGCCCAGGCCCGACACGGCCAGATCTCGGCCCACAATCCTCGCCGCAGAGCAACCCATCGCCTAGGCCCGACACGGCCAGATCTCGCCCCACAACGCTCGCCGCAGAGCAACCCATCGCCGAGGCCCGACACGGCCAGATCTCGCCCCACAACGCTCGCCGCAGATCAACCCATCGCCCAGGCCCGACACGGCCAGATCTCGGCCCACAAGGCTCGCCGCAGAGCAAGCCATCGCCCAGGCCCGACACGGCCAGATCTCGGCCCACAAGGCTCGCCGCAAAGCAACCCATCGCCTAGGCCCGACACGGCCAGATCTCGCCCCACAACGCTCGCCGCAGATCAACCCATCGCCTAGGCCCGACACGGCCAGATCTCGGCCCCAACGCTCGCCGCAGAACAACCCATCGCCTAGGCCCGACACGGCCAGATCTCGGCCCACAACGCTCGCCGCAGAGCAAGCCATTGCCCAGGCCCGACACGGCCAGATCTCGGCCCACGATCCTCGCCGCAGATCAACTCATCGCCCAGGCCCGACACGGCCAGATCTCGCCCCACAACGCTCGCCGCAGATCAACCCATCGCCTAGGCCCGACACGGCCAGATCTCGGCCCACAACGCTCGCCGCAGATCAACCCATCGCCGAGGCCCGACACGGCCAGATCTCGGCCCACAACGCTCGCCGCAGATCAACCCATCGCCCAGGCCCAACACGGCCAGATCTCGGCCCACAACGCTCGCCGCAGATCAACCCATCGCCTAGGCCCGACACGGCCAGATCTCGCCCCACAACGCTCGCCGCAGATCAACCCATCGCCTAGGCCCAACACGACCAGATCTCGCCACACAACGCACGCCGCAGATCAACCCATCGCCTAGGCCCGACACGGCCAGATCTCGGCCCACAACGCTCGCGGCAGATCAACCCATCGCCTAGGCCCGACACGGCCAGATCTCGGCCCACAACGCTCGCCGCAGATCAACCCATCGCCCAGGCTCGACATGGCCAGATCTCGGCCCACAAAGCTCGCCGCAGAGCAACCCATCGCCTAGGCTCGACACGGCCAGATCTCGCCCCACAACGCTCGCCGCAGAGCAACCCATCGCCTAGGCCCGACACGGCCAGATCTCGCCCCAACGCTCGCCGCAGATCAACCCATCGCCTAGGCCCGACACGGCCAGATCTCGGCCCACAACGCTCGCCGCAGATCAACCCATCGCCCAGGCCCGACACGGCCAGATCTCGGCCCACAAGGCTCGCCGCAGAGCAAGCCATCGCCCAGGCCCGACACGGCCAGATCTCGGCCCACAAGGCTCGTCGCAGAGCAACCCATCGCCTAGGCCCGACACGGCCAGATCTCGCCCCACAACGCTCGCCGGAGAGAAACCCATCGCCTAGGCCCGACACGGCCAGATCTCGCCCCACAACGCTCGCCGCAGATCAACCCATCGCCTAGGCCCGACACGGCCAGATCTCGCCCCACAACGCTCGCGCAGATCAACCCGTCGCCTAGGCCCGACACGGCCAGATCTCGGCCCACAACGCTCGCCGCAGATCAACCCATCGCCCAGGCCCGACACGACCAGATCTCGGCCCACAACGCTCGCCGCAGAGCAAGCCATCGCCCAGGCCCGACACGGCCAGATCTCGGCCCACAACGCTCGCCGCAGAGCAACCCATCGCCCAGGCCCGACACGGCCAGATCTCGCCCCACAACGCTCGCCGCAGAGCAACCCATCGCCTAGGCCCGACACGGCCAGATCTCGCCCCACAACGCTCGCCGCAAATCAACCCATCGCCTAGGCCCGACACGGCTAGATCTCGGCCCACAACGCTCGCCGCAGATCAACCCATCGCCTAGGCCCGACACGGCCAGATCTCGGCCCAAAACGCTCGCCGCAGATCAACCCATCGCCCAGGCCCGACACGGCCAGATCTCGGCCCACAACGCTCGCCGCAGAGCAAGCCATTGCTCAGGCCCGACACGGCCAGATCTCGGCCCACAATGCTCGCCCAGAGCAACCCATCGCTTAGGCCCGACACGGCTAGATCTCGCCCCACAACGCTCGCCGCAGAGCAACCCATCGCCTAGGCCTGACACGACCAGATCTCTTCCCACAACGCTCGCCGCAGATCAACCCATCGCCTAGGCCCGACACGGCTAGATCTCGGCCCACAACGCTCGCTGCAGACCAAACCATCGCCGAGGCCCGACACGGCCAGATCTCGGCCCACAACGCTCGCCGCAGATCAACCCATCGCCCAGGCCCGACACGGCCAGATCTCGGCCCACAACGCTCGCCGCAGAGCAAGCCATTGCCCAGGCCCGAAACGGCCAGATCTCGGCCCACAACGCTCGCCGTAGAGCAAGCCATCGCCCTGGCCCGACACGGCCAGATATCGCCCCACAACGCTCGCCGCAGAGCAACCCATCGCCTAGGCCCGCATGGCCAGATCTCGGCCCACAATGCTCGCCGCAGATCAACCCATCGCCTAGGCCCGACACGGCCAGATCTCGGCCCACAACGCTCGCCGCAGAGCAAGCCATTGCCCAGGCCCGACACGGCCAGATCTCGGCCCACAATGCTCGCCGCAGAGCAGCCATTGCCCAGGCCCGACACGGCCAGATCTCGGCCCACAACGCAGGCCGCAGATCAACCCATCGCCTAGGCCCGACACGGCCAGATCTCGGCCCACAACGCTCGCGGCAGATCAACCCATCGCCTAGGCCCGACACGGCCAGATCTCGGCCCACAACGCTCGCCGCAGATCAACCCATCACCCAGGCCCGACATGGCCAGATCTCGGCCCACAAAGCTCGCCGCAGAGCAACCCATCGCCTAGGCGCGACACGGCCAGATCTCGCCCCACAACGCTCGCCGCAGAGCAACCCAACGCCTAGGCCCGACACGGCTAGATCTCGCCCACAACGCTCGCCGCAGATCAACCCATCGCCTAGGCCCGACACGGTCAGATCTCGGCCCACAATGCTCGCCGCAGATCAACCCATCGCCCAGGCCCGACACGGCCAGATCTCGGCCCACAAGGCTCGCCGCAGAGCAAGCCATCGCCCAGGCCCGACACGGCCAGATCTCGGCCCACAAGGCTCGCCGCAGAGCAACCCATCGCCTAGGCCCGACACGGCCAGATCTCGGCCCACAACGCTCGCCGCAGATCAACCCGTCGCCCTGGCCCGACACGGCCAGATCTCGGCCCACAACGCTCGCCGCAGATCAACCCATCGCCCAGGCCCGACACGGCCAGATCTCGGCCCACAACGCTCGCCGCAGAGCAAGCCATCGCCCAGGCCCGACACGGCCAGATCTCGGCCCACAACGCTCGCCGCAGAGCAAGCCATCGCCCAGGCCCGACACGGCCAGATCTCGGCCCACAACGCTCGCCGCAGAGCAACCCATCGCCTAGGCCCGACACGGCCAGATCTCGCCCCACAACGCTCGCCGCACATCAACCCATCGCCTAGGCCCGACACGGCCAGATCTCGGCCCACAACGCTCGCCGCAGAGCAACCCATCGCCTAGGCCCGACACGGCCAGATCTCGCCCCACAACGCTCGCCGCAGAGCAACCCATCGCCCAGGCCCGACACGGCCAGATCTCGCCCCACAACGCTCGCCGCAGAGCAACCCATCGCCTAGGCCCGCATGGCCAGATCTCGGCCCACAATGCTCGCCGCAGATCAACCCATCGCCTAGGCCCGACACGGCCAGATCTCGGCCCACAACGCTCGCCGCAGAGCAAGCCATTGCCCAGGCCCGACACGGCCAGATCTCGGCCCACAATGCTCGCCGCAGAGCAGCCATTGCCCAGGCCCGACACGGCCAGATCTCGCCCCACAACGCACGCCGCAGATCAACCCATCGCCTAGGCCCGACACGGCCAGATCTCGGCCCACAACGCTCGCGGCAGATCAACCCATCGCCTAGGCCCGACACGGCCAGATCTCGGCCCACAACGCTCGCCGCAGATCAACCCATCACCCAGGCCCGACATGGCCAGATCTCGGCCCACAAAGCTCGCCGCAGAGCAACCCATCGCCTAGGCGCGACACGGCCAGATCTCGCCCCACAACGCTCGCCGCAGAGCAACCCAACGCCTAGGCCCGACACGGCTAGATCTCGCCCACAACGCTCGCCGCAGATCAACCCATCGCCTAGGCCCGACACGGTCAGATCTCGGCCCACAATGCTCGCCGCAGATCAACCCATCGCCCAGGCCCGACACGGCCAGATCTCGGCCCACAAGGCTCGCCGCAGAGCAAGCCATCGCCCAGGCCCGACACGGCCAGATCTCGGCCCACAAGGCTCGCCGCAGAACAACCCATCGCCTAGGCCCGACACGGCCAGATCTCGGCCCACAACGCTCGCCGCAGATCAACCCGTCGCCCAGGCCCGACACGGCCAGATCTCGGCCCACAACGCTCGCCGCAGATCAACCCATCGCCCAGGCCCGACACGGCCAGATCTCGGCCCACAATGCTCGCCGCAGAGCAAGCCATCGCCCAGGCCCGACACGGCCAGATCTCGGCCCACAAGGCTCGTCGCAGAGCAACCCATCGCCCAGGCCCGACACGGCCAGATCTCGCCCCACAACGCTCGCCGGAGAGAAACCCATCGCCTAGGCCCGACACGGCCAGATCTCGGCCCACAACGCTCGCCGCAGATCAACCCGTCGCCCAGGCCCGACACGGCCAGATCTCGGCCCACAACGCTCGCCGCAGATCAACCCATCGCCCAGGCCCGACACGGCCAGATCTCGGCCCACAATGCTCGCCGCAGAGCAAGCCATCGCCCAGGCCCGACACGGCCAGATCTCGGCCCACAACGCTCGCCGCAGAGCAAGCCATCGCCCAGGCCCGACACGGCCAGATCTCGGCCCACAACGCTCGCCGCAGAGCAACCCATCGCCCAGGCCCGACACGGCCAGATCTCGCCCCACAACGCTCGCCGCAGAGCAACCCATCGCCTAGGCCCGACACGGCCAGATCTCGCCCCACAACGCTCGCCGCAAATCAACCCATCGCCTAGGCCCGACACGGCTAGATCTCGGCCCAAAACGCTCGCCGCAGATCAACCCATCGCCTAGGCCCGACACGGCCAGATCTCGGCCCAAAACGCTCGCCGCAGATCAACACATCGCCCAGGCCCGACACGGCCAGATCTCGGCCCACAACGCTCGCCGCAGAGCAAGCCATTGCTCAGGCCCGACACGGCCAGATCTCGGCCCACAATGCTCACCGCAGAGCAACCCATCGCTTAGGCCCGACACGGCCAGATCTCGCCCCACAACGCTCGCCGCAGAGCAACCCATCGCCTAGGCCTGACACGACCAGATCTCGCCCCACAACGCTCGCCGCAGATCAACCCATCGCCTAGGCCCGACACGGCTAGATCTCGGCCCACAACGCTCGCCGCAGACCAAACCATCGCCGAGGCCCGACACGGCCAGATCTCGGCCCACAACGCTCGCCGCAGATCAACCCATCGCCCAGGCCCGACACGGCCAGATCTCGAACCACAACGCTCGCCGCAGAGCAAGCCATTGCCCAGGCCCGAAACGGCCAGATCTCGGCCCACAATGCTCGCCGCAGAGTAAGCCATCGCCCAGGCCCGACGCGGCCAGATCTCGCCCCACAACGCTCGCCGCAGAGCAACCCATCGCCTAGGCCCGCATGGCCAGATCTCGGCCCACAATGCTCGCCGCAGATCAACCCATCGCCTAGGCCCGACACGGCCAGATCTCGGCCCACAACGCTCGCCGCAGAGCAAGCCATTGCCCAGGCCCGACACGGCCAGATCTCGGCCCACAATGCTCGCCGCAGAGCAGCCATTGCCCAGGCCCGACACGGCCAGATCTCGCCCCACAACGCACGCCGCAGATCAACCCATCGCCTAGGCCCGACACGGCCAGATCTCGGCCCACAACGCTCGCGGCAGATCAACCCATCGCCTAGGCCCGACACGGCCAGATCTCGGCCCACAACGCTCGCCGCAGATCAACCCATCACCCAGGCCCGACATGGCCAGATCTCGGCCCACAAAGCTCGCCGCAGAGCAACCCATCGCCTAGGCGCGACACGGCCAGATCTCGCCCCACAACGCTCGCCGCAGAGCAACCCAACGCCTAGGCCCGACACGGCTAGATCTCGCCCACAACGCTCGCCGCAGATCAACCCATCGCCTAGGCCCGACACGGTCAGATCTCGGCCCACAATGCTCGCCGCAGATCAACCCATCGCCCAGGCCCGACACGGCCAGATCTCGGCCCACAAGGCTCGCCGCAGAGCAAGCCATCGCCCAGGCCCGACACGGCCAGATCTCGGCCCACAAGGCTCGCCGCAGAACAACCCATCGCCTAGGCCCGAGACGGCCAGATCTCGGCCCACAACGCTCGCCGCAGATCAACCCGTCGCCCAGGCCCGACACGGCCAGATCTCGGCCCACAACGCTCGCCGCAGATCAACCCATCGCCCAGGCCCGACACGGCCAGATCTCGGCCCACAATGCTCGCCGCAGAGCAAGCCATCGCCCAGGCCCGACACGGCCAGATCTCGGCCCACAACGCTCGCCGCAGAGCAACCCATCGCCCAGGCCCGACACGGCCAGATCTCGGCCCACAACGCTCGCCGCAGAGCAACCCATCGCCTAGGCCCGACACGGCCAGATCTCGCCCCACAACGCTCGCCGCACATCAACCCATCGCCTAGGCCCGACACGGCCAGATCTCGCCCCACAACGCTCGCCGCACATCAACCCATCGCCTAGGCCCGACACGGCTAGATCTCGGCCCAAAACGCTCGCCGCAGATCAACCCATCGCCTAGGCCCGACACGGCCAGATCTCGGCCCAAAACGCTCGCCGCAGATCAACCCATCGCCCAGGCCCGACACGGCCAGATCTCGGCCCACAACGCTCGCCGTAGAGCAAGCCATTGCTCAGGCCCGACACGGCCAGATCTCGGCCCACAATGCTCCCCGCAGAGCAACCCATCGCTTAGGCCCGACACGGCCAGATCTCGCCCCACAACGCTCGCCGCAGAGCAACCCATCGCCTAGGCCTGACACGACCAGATCTCGCCCCACAACGCTCGCCGCAGATCAACCCATCGCCTAGGCCCGACACGGCTAGATCTCGGCCCACAACGCTCGCCGCAGACCAAACCATCGCCGAGGCCCGACACGGCCAGATCTCGGCCCACAACGCTCGCCGCAGATCAACCCATCGCCCAGGCCCGACACGGCCAGATCTCGACCCACAACGCTCGCCGCAGAGCAAGCCATTGCCCAGGCCCGAACCGCCAGATCTCGGCCCACAATGCTCGCCGCAGAGTAAGCCATCGCCCAGGCCCGACGCGGCCAGATCTCGCCCCACAACGCTCGCCGCAGAGCAACCCATCGCCTAGGCCCGCACGGCCAGATCTCGGCCCACAATGCTCGCCGCAGATCAACCCATCGCCTAGGCCCGACACGGCCAGATCTCGGCCCACAACGCTCGCCGCAGAGCAAGCCATTGCCCAGGCCCGACACGGCCAGATCTCGGCCCACAATGCTCGCCGCAAAGCAAGCCATTGCCCAGGCCCGACACGGCCAGATCTCGCCCCACAACGCACGCCGCAGATCAACCCATCGCCTAGGCCCGACACGGCCAGATCTCGGCCCACAACGCTCGCGGCAGATCAACCCATCGCCTAGGCCCGACACGGCCAGATCTCGGCCCACAACGCTCGCCGCAGATCAACCCATCGCCCAGGCCCGACATGGCCAGATCTCGGCCCACAAAGCTCGCCGCAGAGCAACCCATCGCCTAGGCTCGACACGGCCAGATCTCGCCCCACAACGCTCGCCGCAGAGCAACCCAACGCCTAGGCCCGACACGGCTAGATCTCGCCCACAACGCTCGCCGCAGATCAACCCATCGCCTAGGCCCGACACGGTCAGATCTCGGCCCACAATGCTCGCCGCAGATCAACCCATCGCCCAGGCCCGACACGGCCAGATCTCGGCCCACAAGGCTCGCCGCAGAGCAAGCCATCGCCCAGGCCCGACACGGCCAGATCTCGGCCCACAAGGCTCGCCGCAGAGCAACCCATCGCCTAGGCCCGACACGGCCAGATCTCGGCCCACAACGCTCGCCGCAGATCAACCCATCGCCTAGGCCCGACACGGCCCGATCTCGGCCCACAACGCTCGCCGCAGATCAACCCATCGCCAGGCCCGACACGGCCAGATCTCGGCCCACAACGCTCGCCGCAGAGCAAGCCATTGCCCAGGCCTGACACGGCCAGATCTCGGCCCACAATCCTCGCCGCAGAGCAACCCATCGCCTAGGCCCGACACGGCCAGATCTCGCCCCACAACGCTCGCCGCAGAGCAACCCATCGCCGAGGCCCGACACGGCCAGATCTCGCCCCACAACGCTCGCCGCAGATCAACCCATCGCCGAGGCCCGACACGGCCAGATCTCGGCCCACAACGCTCGCCGCAGATCAACCCATCGCCCAGGCCCAACACGGCCAGATCTCGGCCCACAACGCTCGCCGCAGAGCAACCCATCGCCCAGGCCCGACACGGCCAGATCTCGGCCCACAAGGCTCGCCGCAGAGCAAGCCATCGCCCAGGCCCGACACGGCCAGATCTCGGCCCACAAGGCTCGCTGCAAAGCAACCCATCGCCTAGGCCCGACACGGCCAGATCTCGCCCCACAACGCTCGCCGCAGATCAACCCATCGCCTAGGCCCGACACGGCCAGATCTCGCCCCACAACGCTCGCCGGAGAGCAACCCATTGCCTAGGCCCGACACGGCCAGATCTCGCCCCACAACGCTCGCCGCAGAACAACCCATCGCCTAGGCCCGACACGGCCAGATCTCGGCCCACAACGCTCGCCGCAGAGCAAGCCATTGCCCAGGCCCGACACGGCCAGATCTCGGCCCACGATCCTCGCCGCAGATCAACTCATCGCCCAGGCCCGACACGGCCAGATCTCGCCCCACAACGCTCGCCGCAGATCAACCCATCGCCTAGGCCCGACACGGCCAGATCTCGGCCCACAACGCTCGCCGCAGATCAACCCATCGCCGAGGCCCGACACGGCCAGATCTCGGCCCACAACGCTCGCCGCAGATCAACCCATCGCCCAGGCCCAACACGGCCAGATCTCGGCCCACAACGCTCGCCGCAGATCAACCCATCGCCTAGGCCCGACACGGCCAGATCTCGCCCCACAACGCTCGCCGCAGATCAACCCATCGCCTAGGCCCAACACGACCAGATCTCGCCCCACAACGCACGCCGCAGATCAACCCATCGCCTAGGCCCGACACGGCCAGATCTCGGCCCACAACGCTCGCGGCAGATCAACCCATCGCCTAGGCCCGACACGGCCAGATCTCGGCCCACAACGCTCGCCGCAGATCAACCCATCGCCCAGGCTCGACATGGCCAGATCTCGGCCCACAAAGCTCGCCGCAGAGCAACCCATCGCCTAGGCTCGACACGGCCAGATCTCGCCCCACAACGCTCGCCGCAGAGCAACCCATCGCCTAGGCCCGACACGGCCAGATCTCGCCCCAACGCTCGCCGCAGTTCAACCCATCGCCTAGGCCCGACACGGCCAGATCTCGGCCCACAACGCTCGCCGCAGATCAACCCATCGCCCAGGCCCGACACGGCCAGATCTCGGCCCACAAGGCTCGCCGCAGAGCAAGCCATCGCCCAGGCCCGACACGGCCAGATCTCGGCCCACAAGGCTCGTCGCAGAGCAACCCATCGCCTAGGCCCGACACGGCCAGATCTCGCCCCACAACGCTCGCCGGAGAGAAACCCATCGCCTAGGCCCGACACGGCCAGATCTCGCCCCACAACGCTCGCCGCAGATCAACCCATCGCCTAGGCCCGACACGGCCAGATCTCGCCCCACAACGCTCGCGCAGATCAACCCGTCGCCGAGGCCCGACACGGCCAGATCTCGGCCCACAACGCTCGCCGCATATCAACCCATCGCCCAGGCCCGACACGGCCAGATCTCGGCCCACAACGCTCGCCGCAGAGCAAGCCATCGCCCAGGCCCGACACGGCCAGATCTCGGCCCACAACGCTCGCCGCAGAGCAACCCATCGCCCAGGCCCGACACGGCCAGATCTCGCCCCACAACGCTCGCCGCAGAGCAACCCATCGCCTAGGCCCGACACGGCCAGATCTCGCCCCACAACGCTCGCCGCAAATCAACCCATCGCCTAGGCCCGACACGGCCAGATCTCGGCCCAAAACGCTCGCCGCAGATCAACCCATCGCCCAGGCCCGACACGGCCAGATCTCGGCCCACAACGCTCGCCGCAGATCAACCCATCGCCTAGGCCCGACACGGCCAGATCTCGGCCCAAAACGCTCGCCGCAGATCAACCCATCGCCCAGGCCCGACACGGCCAGATCTCGGCCCACAACGCTCGCCGCAGAGCAAGCCATTGCTCAGGCCCGACACGGCCAGATCTCGGCCCACAATGCTCGCCGCAGAGCAACCCATCGCTTAGGCCCGACACGGCTAGATCTCGCCCCACAACGCTCGCCGCAGAGCAACCCATCGCCTAGGCCTGACACGACCAGATCTCTTCCCACAACGCTCGCCACAGATCAACCCATCGCCTAGGCCCGACACGGCTAGATCTCGGCCCACAACGCTCGCCGCAGACCAAACCATCGCCGAGGCCCGACACGGCCAGATCTCGGCCCACAACGCTCGCCGCAGATCAACCCATCGCCCAGGCTAGACACGGCCAGATCTCGGCCCACAACGCTCGCCGCAGAGCAAGCCATTGCCCAGGCCCGAAACGGCCAGATCTCGGCCCACAACGCTCGCCGTAGAGCAAGCCATCGCCCAGGCCCGACACGGCCAGATATCGCTCCACAACGCTCGCCGCAGAGCAACCCATCGCCTAGGCCCGCATGGCCAGATCTCGGCCCACAATGCTCGCCGCAGATCAACCCATCGCCTAGGCCCGACACGGCCAGATCTCGGCCCACAACGCTCGCCGCAGAGCAAGCCATTGCCCAGGCCCGACACGGCCAGATCTCGGCCCACAATGCTCGCCGCAGAGCAGCCATTGCCCAGGCCCGACACGGCCAGATCTCGGCCCACAACGCAGGCCGCAGATCAACCCATCGCCTAGGCCCGACACGGCCAGATCTCGGCCCACAACGCTCGCGGCAGATCAACCCATCGCCTAGGCCCGACACGGCCAGATCTCGGCCCACAACGCTCGCCGCAGATCAACCCATCACCCAGGCCCGACATGGCCAGATCTCGGCCCACAAAGCTCGCCGCAGAGCAACCCATCGCCTAGGCTCGACACGGCCAGATCTCGCCCCACAACGCTCGCCGCAGAGCAACCCAACGCCTAGGCCCGACACGGCTAGATCTCGCCCACAACGCTCGCCGCAGATCAACCCATCGCCTAGGCCCGACACGGTCAGATCTCGGCCCACAATGCTCGCCGCAGATCAACCCATCGCCCAGGCCCGACACGGCCAGATCTCGGCCCACAAGGCTCGCCGCAGAGCAAGCCATCGCCCAGGCCCGACACGGCCAGATCTCGGCCCACAAGGCTCGCCGCAGAGCAACCCATCGCCTAGGCCCGACACGGCCAGATCTCGGCCCACAACGCTCGCCGCAGATCAACCCATCGCCTAGGCCCGACACGGCCAGATCTCGGCCCACAACGCTCGCCACAGATCAACCCATCGCCCAGGCCCGACACGGCCAGATCTCGGCCCACAACGCTCGCCGCAGATCAACCCATCGCCTAGGCCCGACACGGCCAGATCTCGCCCCACAACGCTCGCCGTAGATCAACACGTCGCCTAGGCCCGACACGGCCAGATCTCGGCCCACAACGCTCGCCGCAGAGGAAGCCATTGCCCAGGCCCGAAACGGCCAGATCTCGGCCCACAATGCTCGCCGTAGAGCAAGCCATCGCCCAGGCCCGACACGGCCAGATATCGCCCCACAACGCTCGCCGCAGAGCAACCCATCGCCTAGGCCCGCACGGCCAGATCTCGGCCCACAATGCTCACCGCAGATCAACCCATCGCCTAGGCCCGACACGGCCAGATCTCGGCCCACAACGCTCGCCGCAGAGCAAGCCATTGCCCAGGCCAGACACGGCCAGATCTCGGCCCACAATGCTCGCCGCAGAGCAAGCCATTGCCCAGGCCCGAAACGGCCAGATCTCGCCCCACAACGCACGCCGCAGATCAACCCATCGCCTAGGCCCGACACGGCCAGATCTCGGCCCACAACGCTCGCGGCAGATCAACCCATCGCCTAGGCCCGACACGGCCAGATCTCGGCCCACAACGCTCGCCGCAGATCAACCCATCGCCCAGGCCCGACATGGCCAGATCTCGGCCCACAAAGCTCGCCGCAGAGCAACCCATCGCCTAGGCTCGACACGGCCAGATCTCGCCCCACAACGCTCGCCGCAGAGCAACCCAACGCCTAGGCCCGACACGGCTAGATCTCGCCCACAACGCTCGCCGCAGATCAACCCATCGCCTAGGCCCGACACGGTCAGATCTCGGCCCACAGTGCTCGCGCAGATCAACCCATCGCCCAGGCCTGACACGGCCAGATCTCGGCCCACAAGGCACGCCGCAGAGCAAGCCATCGCCCAGGCCCGACACGGCCAGATCTCGGCCCACAAGGCTCGCCGCAGAGCAACCCATCGCCTAGGCCCGACACGGCCAGATCTCGGCCCACAACGCTCCCCGCAGATCAACCCATCGCCCAGGCCCGACACGGCCAGATCTCGGCCCACAAGGCTCGCCGCAGAGCAAGCCATCGCCCAGGCCCGACACGGCCAGATCTCGGCACACAAGGCTCGCCGCAGAGCAACCCATCGCCTAGGCCCGACACGGCCAGATCTCGCCCCACAACGCTCGCCGCAGATCAACCCATCGCCTAGGCCCGACACGGCCAGATCTCGGCCCCAACGCTCACCGCAGATCAACCCATCGCCTAGGCCCGACACGGCCAGATCTCGGCCCACAACGCTCGCCGCAGAGCAAGCCATTGCCCAGGCCCGACACGGCCAGATCTCGGCCCACAATCCTCGCCGCAGATCAACCCATCGCCCAGGCCCGACACGGCCAGATCTCGCCCCACAACGCTCGCCGCAGATCAACCCATCGCCTAGGCCCGACACGGCCAGATCTCGGCCCACAACGCTCGCCGCAGATCAACCCATCGCCGAGGCCCGACACGGCCAGATCTCGGCCCACAACGCTCGCCGCAGATCAACCCATCGCCCAGGCCCAACACGGCCAGATCTCGGCCCACAACGCTCGCCGCAGATCAACCCATCGCCTAGGCCCGACACGGCCAGATCTCGCCCCACAACGCTCGCCGCAGATCAACCCATCGCCTAGGCCCGACACGGCCAGATCTCGGCCCCAACGCTCGCCGCAGATCAACCCATCGCCTAGGCCCGACACGGCCAGATCTCGGCCCACAACGCTCGCCGCAGAGCAAGCCATTGCCCAGGCCCGACACGGCCAGATCTCGGCCCACAATCCTCGCCGCAGATCAACCCATCGCCCAGGCCCGACACGGCCAGATCTCGCCCCACAACGCTCGCCGTAGATCAACCCATCGCCTAGGCCCGACACGGCCAGATCTCGGCCCACAACGCTCGCCGCAGATCAACCCATCGCCGAGGCCCGACACGGCCAGATCTCGGCCCACAACGCTCGCCGCAGATCAACCCATCGCCCAGGCCCAACACGGCCAGATCTCGGCCCACAACGCTCGCCGCAGATCAACCCATCGCCTAGGCCCGACACGGCCAGATCTCGCCCCACAACGCTCGCCGCAGATCAACCCATCGCCTAGGCCCAACACAGCCAGATCTCGCCCCACAACGCACGCCGCAGATCAACCCATCGCCTAGGCCCGACACGGCCAGATCTCGCCCCACAACGCTCGCCGGAGAGCAACCCATCGCCTAGGCCCGACACGGCCAGATCTCGCCCCACAACGCTCGCCGGAGAGCAACCCATTGCCTAGGCCCGACACGGCCAGATCTCGCCCCACAACGCTCGCCGCAGATCAACCCATCGCCTAGGCCCGACACGGCCAGATCTCGCCCCACAACGCTCGCCGCAGATCAACACGTCGCCTAGGCCCGACACGGCCAGATCTCGGCCCACAACGCTCGCCGCAGAGCAAGCCATTGCCCAGGCCCGAAACGGCCAGATCTCGGCCCACAATGCTCGCCGTAGAGCAAGCCATCGCCCAGGCCCGACACGGCCAGATATCGCCCCACAACGCTCGCCGAAGAGCAACCCATCGCCTAGGCCCGCACGGCCAGATCTCGGCCCACAATGCTCACCGCAGATCAACCCATCGCCTAGGCCCGACACGGCCAGATCTCGGCCCACAACGCTCGCCGCAGAGCAAGCCATTGCCCAGGCCAGACACGGCCAGATCTCGGCCCACAATGCTCGCCGCAGAGCAAGCCATTGCCCAGGCCCGAAACGGCCAGATCTCGCCCCACAACGCACGCCGCAGATCAACCCATCGCCTAGGCCCGACACGGCCAGATCTCGGCCCACAACGCTCGCGGCAGATCAACCCATCGCCTAGGCCCGACACGGCCAGATCTCGGCCCACAACGCTCGCCGCAGATCAACCCATCGCCCAGGCCCGACATGGCCAGATCTCGGCCCACAAAGCTCGCCGCAGAGCAACCCATCGCCTAGGCTCGACACGGCCAGATCTCGCCCCACAACGCTCGCCGCAGAGCAACCCAACGCCTAGGCCCGACACGGCTAGATCTCGCCCACAACGCTCGCCGCAGATCAACCCATCGCCTAGGCCCGACACGGTCAGATCTCGGCCCACAGTGCTCGCGCAGATCAACCCATCGCCCAGGCCTGACACGGCCAGATCTCGGCCCACAAGGCACGCCGCAGAGCAAGCCATCGCCCAGGCCCGACACGGCCAGATCTCGGCCCACAAGGCTCGCCGCAGAGCAACCCATCGCCTAGGCCCGACACGGCCAGATCTCGGCCCACAACGCTCGCCGCAGATCAACCCATCGCCCAGGCCCGACACGGCCAGATCTCGGCCCACAACGCTCGCCGCAGAGCAACTCATCGCCCAGGCCCGACACGGCCAGATCTCGGCCCACAACGCTCGCCGCAGAGCAAGCCATGGCCCAGGCCCGACACGGCCAGATCTCGGCCCACAATCCTCGCCGCAGAGCAACCCATCGCCTAGGCCCGACACGGCCAGATCTCGCCCCACAACGCTCGCCGCAGAGCTACCCATCGCCTAGGCCCGACACGGCCAGATCTCGCCCCACAACGCTCGCCGCAGAGCAACCCATCGCCTAGGCCCGACACGGCCAGATCTCGCCCCACAACGCTCGCTGCAGATCAACCCATCGCCCAGGCCCGAGACGGCCAGATCTCGGCCCACAAGGCTCGCCGCAGATCAAGCCATCGCCCAGGCCCGACACGGCCAGATCTCGGCCCACAAGGCTCGCCGCAGAGCAACCCATCGCCTAGGCCCGACACGGCCAGATCTCGCCCCACAACGCTCGCCGCAGATCAACCCATCGCCTAGGCCCGACACGGCCAGATCTCGGCCCCAACGCTCGCCGCAGATCAACCCATCGCCTAGGCCCGACACGGACAGATCTCGGCCCACAACGCTCGCCGCAGAGCAAGCCATTGCCCAGGCCCGACACGGCCAGATCTCGGCCCACAATCCTCGCCGCAGATCAACCCATCGCCCAGGCCCGACACGGCCAGATCTCGCCCCACAACGCTCGCCGTAGATCAACCCATCGCCTAGGCCCGACACGGCCAGATCTCGGCCCACAACGCTCGCCTCAGATCAACCCATCGCCGAGGCCCGACACGGCCAGATCTCGGCCCACAACGCTCGCCGCAGATCAACCCATCGCCCAGGCCCAACACGGCCAGATCTCGGCCCACAACGCTCGCCGCAGATCAACCCATCGCCTAGGCCCGACACGGCCAGATCTCGCCCCACAACGCTCGCCGCAGATCAACCCATCGCCTAGGCCCAACACAGCCAGATCTCGCCCCACAACGCACGCCGCAGATCAACCCATCGCCTAGGCCCGACACGGCCAGATCTCGGCCCACAACGCTCGCGGCAGATCAACCCATTGCCTAGGCCCGACACGGCCAGATCTCGGCCTCGCCGCAGAGCAACCCATCCCCTAGGCTCGACACGGCCAGATCTCGCCCACAACGCTCGCCGCAGAGCAACCCATCGCCTAGGCCCGACACGGCCAGATCTCGCCCCAACGCTCGCCGCAGATCAACCCATCGCCCAGGCCCGACACGGCCAGATCTCGGCCCACAAGGCTCGCCGCAGAGCAAGCCATCGCCCAGGCCCGACACGGCCAGATCTTGGCCCACAACGCTCGCCGCAGAGCAAGCCATTGCCTAGGCCCGACACGGCCAGATCTCGCCCCACAACGCTCGCCGGAGAG
The DNA here is from genome assembly GCF_904849725.1 of Hordeum vulgare subsp. vulgare. Taxonomy (NCBI): domain Eukaryota; kingdom Viridiplantae; phylum Streptophyta; class Magnoliopsida; order Poales; family Poaceae; genus Hordeum; species Hordeum vulgare. The sequence goes on along the minus strand of NC_058519.1, from coordinate 659,911,969 downwards.
CAACCCATCGCCTAGGCCCGACACGGCCAGATCTCGCCCCACAACGCTCGCCGCAGATCAACCCATTGCCTAGGCCCGACACGGCCAGATCTCGCCCCACAACGCTCGCCGCAGATCAACCCGTCGCCTAGGCCCGACACGGCCAGATCTCGGCCCACAACGCTCGCCGCAGATCAACCCATCGCCCAGGCCCGACACGGCCAGATCTCGGCCCACAACGCTCGCCGCAGAGCAAGCCATCGCCCAGGCCCGACACGGCCAGATCTCGGCCCACAACGCTCGCCGCAGAGCAACCCATCGCCCAGGCCCGACACGGCCAGATCTCGCCCCACAACGCTCGCTGCAGAGCAACCCATCGCCTAGGCCCGACACGGCCAGATCTCGCCCCACAACGCTCGCCGCACATCAACCCATCGCCTAGGCCCGACACGGCTAGATCTCGGCCCACAACGCTCGCCGCAGATCAACCCATCGCCTAGGCCCGACACGGCCAGATCTCGGCCCAAAACGCTCGCCGCAGATCAACCCATCGCCCAGGCCCGACACGGCCAGATCTCGGCCCACAACGCTCGCCGCAGAGCAAGCCATTGCTCAGGCCCGACACGGCCAGATCTCGGACCACAATGCTCGCCGCAGAGCAACCCATCGCTTAGGCCCGACACGGCCAGATCTCGCCCCACAACGCTCGCCGCAGAGCAACCCATCGGCTAGGCCTGACACGACCAGATCTTGCCCCACAACGCTCGCCGCAGATCAACCCATCGCCTAGGCCCGACACGGCCAGATCTCGGCCCACAACGCTCGCCGCAGACCAAACCATCGCCGAGGCCCGACACGGCCAGATCTCGGCCCACAACGCTCGCCGCAGATCAACCCATCGCCCAGGCCCGACACGCCAGATCTCGGCCCACAACGCTCGCCGCAGAGCAAGCCATTGCCCAGGCCCGAAACGGCAAGATCTCGGCCCACAACGCTCGCCGCAGAGCAAGCCATCGCCCAGGCCCGACATGGCCAGATCTCGCCCCACAACGCTCGCCGCAGAGCAACCCATCGCCTAGGCCCGCACGGCCAGATCTCGGCCCACAACGCTCGCCGCAGATCAACCCATCGCCTAGGCCCGACACGGCCAGATCTCGGCCCACAACGCTCGCGGCAGATCAACCCATCGCCTAGGCCCGACACGGCCAGATCTCGGCCCACAACGCTCGCCGCAGATCAACCCATCGCCCAGGCCCGACATGGCCAGATCTCGGCCCACAAAGCTCGCCGCAGAGCAACCCATCGCCTAGGCTCGACACGGCCAGATCTCGCCCCACAACGCTCGCCGCAGAGCAACCCAACGCCTAGGCCCGACACGGCTAGATCTCGCCCCACAACGCTCGCAGCAGATCAACCCATCGCCGAGGCCCGACACGGTCAGATCTCGGCCCACAATGCTCGCCGCAGATCAACCCATCGCCCAGGCCCGACACGGCCAGATCTCGGCCCACAAGGCTCGCCGCAGAGCAACCCATCGCCTAGGCCCGACACGGCCAGATCTCGGCCCACAACGCTCGCCGCAGATCAACCCATCGCCCAGGCCCGACACGGCCAGATCTCGGCCCACAACGCTCGCCGCAGATCAAGCCATTGCCCAGGCCCGACATGGCCAGATCTCGGCCCACAATGCTCGCCGCAGAGCAACCCATCGCCGAGGCACGACACGGCCAGATCTCGCCCCACAACGCTCGCCGCAGAGCAACCCATCGCCTAGGCCCGACACGGCCAGATCTCGCCCCACAACGCTCGCCGCAGATCAACCCATCGCCTAGGCCCGACACGGCCAGATCTCGGCCCACAACGCTCACCGCAGATCAACCCATCGCCCAGGCCCGACACGGCCAGATCTCGGCCCACAAGGCTCGCCGCAGAGCAAGCCATCGCCCAGGCCCGACACGGCCAGATCTCGGCCCACAAGGCTCGCCGCAGAGCAACCCATCGCCTAGGCCCGACACGGCCAGATCTCGCCCCACAACGCTCGCCGCAGATCAACCCATCGCCTAGGCCCGACACGGCCAGATCTCGGCCCCAACGCTCGCCGCAGATCAACCCATCGCCTAGGCCCGACACGGCCAGATCTCGGCCCACAACGCTCGCCGCAGAGCAAGCCATTGCCCAGGCCCGACACTGCCAGATCTCGGCCCACAATCCTCGCCGCAGATCAACCCATCGCCCAGGCCCGACACGGCCAGATCTCGCCCCACAACGCTCACCGCAGATCAACCCATCGCCTAGGCCCGACACGGCCAGATCTCGGCCCACAACGCTCGCCGCAGATCAACCCATCGCCTAGGCCCGACACGGCCAGATCTCGGCCCACAACGCTCGCCGCAGATCAACCCATCGCCCAGGCCCGACACGGCCAGATCTCGGCCCACAACGCTCGCCGCAGATCAACCCATCGCCTAGGCCCGACACGGCCAGATCTCGCCCCACAACGCTCGCCGCAGATCAACCCATCGCCTAGGCCCGACACGGCCAGTTCTCGCCCCACAACGCACGCCGCAGATCAACCCATCGCCTAGGCCCGATACGGCCAGATCTCGGCCCACAATGCTCGCGGCAGATCAACCCATCGCCTAGGCCCGACACGGCCAGATCTCGACCCACAACGCTCGCCGCAGAGCAAGCCATCGCCCAGGCCCGACATGGCCAGATCTCGCCGCTCAACGCTCGCCGCAGAGCAACCCATCGCCTAGGCCCGACACGGCCAGATCTCGGCCGACAACGCTCGCCGCAGAGCAACCCATCGCCTAGGCCCGACACGGGCAGATCTCGGCCCACAATGCTCGCCGCAGAGCAAGCCATCGCCCAGGCCCGACACGGCCAGATCTCGGCCGACAATGCTCGCCGCAGAGCGAGCCATCGCCCAGGCCCGACATGGCCAGATCTCGGCCGACAATGCTCGCCGCAGAGCGAGCCATCGCCAAGGCCCGACACGGCCAGATCTCGGCCCAATCTGGTCTTGTCCGATGACCACAAGGCCAGTTCTCGGCCAGATCTGGCCCAGATCGACTTCGCTGCGAGGCAGCAACATATCCGGCTCGTAACCTAGGGTTCAAAGCTGCTGCGGAGGTGAGCGGCGGCGGAGCCAGCGCCGACGACCATCGGCCGTTTCCGCGTAATCAAGGTTCGCACTATCCATCTGTGGATCTTTCCTCCTCCTCCTCCACCACAAGGATCTATCCATCTGTGCAAGACTGCAAGTAGAACAGACTGGCAAGCTATCCTTGCATTCATAATTGCTGCTAATTCATCTGATTTGATGTTGTATACGTTGTTGAACAAGTGGCAATACCGAACCAAACATGTTACCATCCAGTAGCTAGCTTCACCAAGATCGGGGGGGATGGAGTATATAGGCTAGGAGGGGGCCAAACATGCAAATTTTAACAATCTAGACTATGTTTATGCTTGTATGTGTTAATCCTGGTACCATTCCATCCTGATTGCACTAATGCATCTGATTTGATGGTGTATACGTCGTTGAACAAGTGGCAATACTGATTGCTGCTATTGCACTAATTTGTTGTGTATCATGACCATCCCATCCTTATTGCTGCTATTTCACATGATTTGATGCTGCATTTCTGAGGTCTCTGTTTGGTTCAGTACTGCCATGGTTAGTTAAATGTTGGAGCAGCTTGTGAGTGTTCAGTCAAGTCCAACTTTGAATGCTTAGTTCAAGTATTTTGCTAGGTTCTGAACTTGTAGAGAAGCAATCCTGGACTAATAATTGATTTGAACTTTGTTTAGCCACTTTTACTTCATTGTTGCATGCGTAGAGTTGATGGTATCGTAGTGTTTCATGGGTTTGGTACTGGTCCATCTGTCGAGTGCATAGCTTTAGATATCTTTTCGTTGTCCAATATGACTATGGTTCTGCTTCTGGTGGTCTATTCTATATTGAAATAAACAGATGAATTTGACCGAGTCCATCTCTGCATATTTGCTTGATTGATTCAGTATACGTATATCGCCATGCATCTGTGGTTCAAGGGTTTTGCTAGGTTCTGAATTAGGAGTGGCAAGCAATCTTGGGCTAGTAATAAGTAACTATGTTTAGCCATTTGTACTTTATTGTTGATGTCGTAGAGTTGTCTTTGTCCATTGTTTGTTAGTTCAGCCTTTTTTAATGTTGGTTTGCTGGCGGTTGCTATGTCGTATGGCATTAGCTCCATGTCTGTTTCCAATTGTGCTGGCTCTGCTTCTCGTGACATATACTGAAAAAAAACAGAGACCAACTGCATCACCAGTCAATTTTGATTTGGAATTAGCAATGTGCTTCTGCCTTGAATGATGTTCTGCTTTTTACGTCTCGTCTTTTCTGTTATTAATGCAACCAGTCATGCCATGTAATGCCATTGGCATTAAGTCCTTTCTTGAGATCTTGAAAAATGTAGAGCCTACCGAAGTTAAATCAACAAATCTGATTGGTCGGGAGTCTGTCCCTTCAGTATTGGCATGTCCAGTTAAGTGTCGGAGCAGCTAGTGCGTGATTGATTTGAGTCCTCTCTGCATGTTTTGGTTGATTGGTTCAGTATACGTCGCCGTGCTTGTGTGGTTAAAGTGTTTTGATTGAGGGAGTGACAAGCATTATTGGTCTAATAATTTATAACTATGTTTTGCCACTTGTACATTATTGGTGCATGCCGTGGAGTTGCTGTTATCGATTGTTTCATAGTTCAGCCTTTTAAATGTTATCTGGTGACGGTTGCTATGTCAGATGCCATTAGATTCCTTATCTGTTTCCGATAGGCCTGTCTCTGTTTCTGATGGTACATTATGCTGAAACAAACTTAGATGAACTATCAGTTTTGATCTGGAATCAGTAGTCTGTTTAGATTCCTTATCTGTTTTGAATAGGCATGCCTATGTTTAGCCACTTGTACTTTATTGCTGCTTCTATAGAGTTTCTTCTGGTGGGTTAAGCCTTAAATGACGTTCTGCTTGTTACTTCTTGCCTTTGCTGTTATTAATACAACAAGCCATGTCATGTAATGCCGTCAGCAGTAAGTCCTTCATTCATATGCTGAGAAATTTAAAACTTATACTTAAGTGAAGCAAAGTTAGTGTCAACAACTCTTCACGGTCATGAATGTCCAATTCGGAGTTGTGTTATTTCATATGGCTGACTGCACCTTTGGTACTGGCATGTCAAGAGAAGTGTTTTATGCTGCCCATTGCATCATTTCCTTGATTTTTCAGATAGTGCCCAAACCAGCCGATCTTAAAATTCCAAGATTCTATATATCACTCCCGGCTCCAAATATTATTTCAACATGTTATATATAATTCCTAATGTGGCTGTTTATTTCATTAAGATTGTTGAACAACTGTTGCCAGGATGTTTTGTCGTCACTTGTCATGTTAATCGTTGGTTTAATTTTATCAAATAACCCCAATGTATTTTCATAAAGCATGCTGAGTGTATGTTCTGCACCTGCACATGGGAATACAGTATTGACTAATAAGTACTCCCTCCGTTTCTAAATATAAGTCTTTTAAAAAAATTCATTAGGAGTCTACGTACAAAGCAAAATAGATGAATCTACACTGTGTAAAGTATGTCTATATACATCTGTATGTAGTCCACCTGTGAAACCTGTAGAAAGACTTATATTTAGGAACGGAGGGAGTATGTGTCAAATTTCTTGATATTTTGTGAATTAAGAGACAAAAAAGTAGTGGTATTACTATCCAATAACAACTGTAGGACAGGCGCACTATACCTGATTATGTACTGTAGCAGTGTGAAAAAATGTAAAAGGCCATGGGTACCAGTACTAGAGAAGCATGGCCGTTGTTGGCCAAACACACCTACATGGTACAGTACTGAGTTACTCCCTCTCTGAACCCACCTAGTTGGCAGATTGCCACAAGTGTGTTACATGCTACTCATAGTAGGGAGTATCATATAGTAATATCATGCACATGATACTATGGTATGATACTACTGTCATAATGCATAGTATCATAAACTAGTGTCATAGATGGTCTCATTTATTGATATGCATGACACTTAGTAGCATAGCATTTAACATTGATACGGTATCTTACCTATGTTACTCTAACCCTCTCTCTCTAGATGTGCTCCGCCCACCACTGGGAATTCCTTCTACCTCCTTCTCTAGATGCATTCTGAAGAATCCAGGACTTACCCTCTCTTTTGTTGTATCCTAGGGTTCTCTTTATATATAATATGAGGAAACGTTGATGTTTCCGTGTCAATAGTGGGTTGTGGTATCTGTATATGCTCATTCACCCTCCCTCTTCATTAATCTTGTTCAATTTTGCTTCTTCTAGATGTCAAAGCTCAAGCAAGATGTATTTGATAAGGCACATGAAATGGCACTGGCTGCTACCACCAGAAAGAGGCCTACCCAGCGCTCCTATAACGTATTTTTTCATTATATCTCTTGCTTTCTTTAATGCTTTCATGATAATAGTTACAAACTGTTTCATTATATCTCTTACCTGAAATATGTGAAAACATATCAATTTCCAAACCTGACAACAACTGTTATAGGAGCTTGTAGTTAAAGAAGGCGCCCCTAAGCTCTAGATGGTAGCAAAACGCCTAGCGCGTAACTGTGATTAATCGGCACATAATTGTGCATAAGCATGCTTCTTTGGTCAGAAGCCAAACGCACAGTTAACCGCTACCTCTTTTTTGAACTATGTACCTGCTGCAAATGCACTTGTGACCCTTTCAGTAGATACAAGCGCACTTTGTCTTATTGTGCAAATTTGCTGTTACCTGTCTTATTGATCCATCTAATGTTTCTTATGATTTCTGCTTGACTTGCACTCTGTTTATCAAGTATTGTGCAGACATGTTTGTTACTCCCTCCGTAAACTAATATAAGAGCATTTAGAACACTATTTTAGTAATCCCAGTTCTAACTTATATATTTTTTGCTTATTTTCAATAGGATCTTGATAAGGTTAAAATCACCTCCAGGCCTACTGCACTGCAACTGCTGCACATGTACAAGGATATCCACAACTTATTTGTTAAACATAGTGCTGCTTTGGTTCCCCGGAATGTGTGTTTTGCACAGCCTGTGGGAGGAATACCGTCAACGTTCAAAGAAGAGCTTCTTGATGGAGTTCCTGTTGCAATACCTTATGATAAGCAGGTATTACCTTTTCATTCCTTGTCATATGTAGCCTGCCTCCGCTATTGATGATTTATCATTGGTTTTAAGCCTCTAGTATTGTATTTCGTGCCTTAATTCAGATAATTATCAAATTCTCTGTTTTGCTATTGGTTATTGCCTCTTCTATGGTATTGTTGAAACCTACAAGTCTACTTTGTCATTAACTGATCATTTTTTTGTTATCTCATTGTAGAATTTGTGCTTTTTTATCATTGAGGTTGTCATTGACAAGGATGTGGTTTTTCAATTCCCAATGCGTTTCGATAGCATGTACTGTTGTGGTTTCCGTGTTCTTGAGCCTGGTGATGATCCACTGGAAAAGATCTGGTATTCATTCGGGAAAGTTCAAATACTTCCGAACAGACTTTTCAAAAACAGGAAGAAATCTGGTCTGTCATTAGATTATAATAACTTGTAAGCTTCTAACTCTTCCATTTCATTACTGCGTTCTTTCACAGCGTGCTTATTGATAAGTTTCATGTGCCAACTTGTTCGCTGCCTTTCCTAATTTTTAGTTTTTTGTTTGTTGAAATGGACCATTAAATTCATACTTTATTGTTTGTTGAAATGAAGTTGATATTTTTTTTATTATCATAAATAATATACAGGATACAACACTTCTTATTTGTGCATGCATGTTAAACAGAATGCACCTCATGTTTAGTGCCCTAGAGTATCATTCCTAGCCTGTTTTTGTCGTTTTTGCTGGTTTGTTCCTTGCCTTTTTTTACTCTTTGTTTGTAATGAAATGTTTATTGTTTGTTGAATCGAACCATGAAAATAAAGATTCAAATGTATAAGTTCATTTGATACTTTTTTGATTCTCTTAAATAATATGCAGATTACAACTCTCCCAATAATACTTCTTATTTGTGCACCCATGTTAAACAGAATGCACCACATGCTTTCGTGCCTATAGTACCCTTTCTTGCGTGTTTTTGTCGTTTTGTGATTGTTTGTTCCTCTCTTTTTTGACTTTCTTTGTTTGTAATTAATCATGACAGATCATTTGTTTGAAATTTAAATATAATCCTTTTCTATGAAACAGACGCAAAATTCAGATCTTTGGTGGTCTCGTTGCAAAGTTTTGCCACCATTTTCGAGCGTTTCAACCTCTCAAAGATGATGATGATAATTCCATGGCCCAGCAGTTGAAAGACTCAATTTTTTTTGTATTCAGTGAGGGTTCTAGATTCTGGTTTGCAATGTGTTTATCCTTAGAAGGCGTTCAATGCAAAACGGTATATTGTGTGCGTCTGACTGACTTGATGGCAAATCTGATCCAAGATTATGGTGACACGTCTCGGCTTTGCGTTTACTTGTGGCTTGCGTTTCTTGAGAGGGAGATGGACTCGGCTGCAACCTCATTGCATGATAAAAGCAGGTTCCCTGATTTATTCTTGGCTTTTCGCAAAGAGGTGGAAAAATTCTTAAAGTATGCAGAGGCAGATCCAGGCTTTAATAACCGTCCATTGATCAAGTTCAAAGGATCCAATGATGGATATTGCCTAGGTGCATTAGTCGGTCAATCTCTCTTCATCATCAAATACAGCTGTGTCCTAGTTCGCAAGGCTTTAATGCGTGAAGCGAATTATACAAGAATCTGGCCAGTGTAAGTATTTGTTAATGTTTTTTTTGTATCCATCATTTGTACTTTATGTATTGGCAGACATATTTGCTAATGTTATTAGTGACAAGCAATCTTGCACTAATAAATGATAACTATATATAGCACCCTGCATTCTATTTGCTGCATGCTGTATACTCCCTCCGTCCGGGTTTATTGGGCCCTTGGGCGCTGGGAGCGTGTCCGCTCTTATTAGGCCCCGCTCGATCCAGCTGCCAAAAGGTAGAAAAACGTTTCATTGCTTTCTCGATCTTCCCAGCTGCCTTTCGTTTTCCCAGGCGTAGTAAATGTCAATCTGTTGCATGCACTTCTAATCCTTCATCGATTGGGGGCATGCATGCGCCATGCAGTGTTCCAGCATCGATTGGGGGCATGCATGCGCCATGCAGTGTTCCAGCTTGCCAAAAAGTAGCAGCGCGCGCCTGAGCTGAGCATGGATTGCATGCGGGTCAAGGGAAATTTACATTAGCAATAAATCATGCATGGGAAATCAAAGAAGTAGGCGCTTATTCTAAGACATTAATGATGGAGTCTTGGTACCTGTAATCTGGTTGGGGGGCCTAATAAACCCGGACGGAGGGAGTAGTTGCCTTTGTCGATTGTTTAATAGTTTGGTTTGGTAGTGTTTGCTCTGTCAGATGTACTATGACTTCAGGTCACATCTCTGTTTGCACTATAACTGACTCTGCTTTTGGTGGTATATACTGAAACAATCAGACATGAAGTCGATCAGCAGTCAATTTTGATTTGTAATCAGCAATCTGCTTTGTCTTCAGTAATGTTCAGCGTAGGTCCAGCTGTTCTGCTAGGTTTTGAATGAGGGGGTGGCAAGCTATATTGGACTAATAATGGATAATTATGTTTAGCCACTCTTACATAATCACTGCTAATTCATCGTTGAACTAGTCAACATGGCAGTATTGAACCAAACATGTTAAAATTGTTGTGTACCATCGTATCCTGATTGCTGCTATTTCACCTGATGTCATGTTCCATTCATCGTTGAATCTGCTAATCAGTTAACTGTCGGAGCAGCTAGCTTGTGGTTGATCAAGTCCATCTCTGAATGTTTGGTTAAGTACTGCCATGTTCAGTTAACTGTCGGAGCAGCTAGTGATTGATTGATCTGAGTCCTCTCTGCATGCCGTGCTTATGTGTTCAAAGTATTTTGAACGTTGGAGTGGCAAGGAATGTTATACTAATAATTTATAATTATGTTTAGCCACTTGTCACTTCTTGTCTGTTTCCAGTAGTTCTTGATTTGCTTCTGGTGGTATATATACTGATTCAAACTTATAAACTCAATTTTGATTTGGACTTAGCAATGTGATTCACAGATGCTCGTTCTTGCATTACAGGATGTTTAAAGTTACTAATGATGATGTTGAATGTTATGATGACTGAGCAAGGTGTGACACCGGAAAATCACAAGTTGTGCAGGAGTCCATCAGAAGCTCGTTCTTGCATTACAGTATGGAACCAATGTCTAACGATGATGTTGCATGTTATGATGACTGGGCAAGGGGTGACACCGAAAAATCACCACCAATATTCCGTTTCTCCTGTCTTTGGATGTAAAAAGCTATTTTGCAGTTGGTAGGATGCTGAAATTTTGGTAGCAATTGGCCTTGATTGTTTTGGTGGTGATTGGGAGGATGTTGCAATTTTTTGTAGCAAGTGACGCAAGAGTTCATCAGAGCAATCTTCGTTTATCAAATATATTTCTAAAAGATACTTGCAGTCAATGGCATGTAGAAATTTTTGTAGCAACTATTACTAAATCTGGTTCCTCTGTTGAGGATATTAAATGGTGTTTGCATGAAAATGCACTTTTATTATACATTTTTTTATTTTGTTATTGGAAATTGACGTAGGAATATTTTGTACTCCCTCTGACCCGAAATTAATGTCGTGTTGGCTATTTTACAAAAAGACCCCTTGATTTAATCGGACACAACCCGCACTCCCTCCGTGCAGGTCGCTGCAATCGAACACAACTCACAACTCTCTGCTTGCTCGCCGGCCGGTGGCGCAACTCCCCGCGCCTGAGCACCACGACGTGTCTGAGCCCCCTGCATCGTGCAACTCTCGTGCTCCTCCTCTTGGACAGAAGCCCCGCGCAGGTGCAGGAGCTCGTCGGAGTCAAAAGCAACGAGCGGGAGGGGCGGCGGTGGTCGGAGTGTAAGCGGGAGGGGGAGACACTCGGGCGAGCTGGCGGCGGAAAGCGGCAGCGGCAGCAACCCGCCGCCTGACCACCGGCGCTCCGGATCTGGGCCGCTGATTTTCTCCGGCGGCAACGGCAGCTCAGGGGGCGGTGGAGGAGGGGGCGGCGGGAGCACAGCGAGCTCACCGCTCATCAATGCGCTCCCCGCCGGCAACATCTGCTCGTCTGGCCGCGTCGTGCCGGCGCCCCCGCACCCCGGCTGCACGCGTGCCCGGATGTGCTCGGATCCGGCATCGGCCAGTACGGCCACAACACCATCATGCGGGGCGGCATGGCGCCCGCGAGGAGGCCGTCCGGCTCGACCCGGCCAGCGGCCGCGCCCACGGATGCCTCGCCGCGCTCTGCCTCCGGTGAGACCCGCTCCTTGCTTTCCACTATTGCTTGTGTGCTAAGGATTTCCTTGCAGATACAGTACATCGGTAGCAGCTGCTACTGTATTTTGCTTGTCTTCAAAGCAAAAACTTTGATCTTGTAGAAAGATTGCTAGCTACAAGAGTATATAATTTGAATTCTCTAATTAATTGCATGCTGCAAAGAATGGAAACGAAAAGATTGCATCTTCTGTCGGTTTATTGTAGTCAATCAATGTGTTCTTAATGTGTTTCTCAATGGAAAAGAAAGATTGCATCATGCCGCAAAGACTGGAAGAGTGCGCTGAGGGAAGCAGACGCCGCCATTGCCAACGGAGTAGACTCCTCTCAGCTCGTAACCTTTCTGGCCTTGTAGCTCGTGATATTTTTCATCCTGAAGATATACTGTATTTTTGGGTTAGTGCTACTAGGATTCAGTCTCTCACAAACAAGCCATGTTTCTCCTACAGCACCTTGCCATGAGGTCTGAAGTGCTTCTCCGGCTCAACAAACTAGAGGAGGCCGATTCGACTATTACGGGTTTGCTGAAATTGGACAGTGCTGGGAGGTGAAGAAGCATCTCTGAATTATTTTTTCTTCAGAGGATACATCACAACAACAGCTTAGTGCTGGAGATGTCGTTTTTCTGTCAAAGGCATTCAACTGTACAAGGAGAGTGTTTCAGGCGTCTTCCAACGTTGCATTTCCCCAGAGGAAGGACATTTGATCCTAGAGGAAATCCACTCGGGTACCTGCAGTCATCACGCTTCTTCGAGAGCAATCGTCACCAAGGCGTTCAGAGCTGGATTCTTCTGGCTGCAGGCTAACGAGATGGCCAAAGCTATGGTCGACCGATGTGAAGGCTGTCAGTTCTACTCCAACATGTCCCACAAGCCAACATCTGCACTAAAGACAATCCCACTTGTGTGGCCATTTGCAGTTTGGGGATTAGACACAGTCGGACCATTCAAGATAGGCCAAGGAGGCTACACACATCTGTTGGTGGCAGTCGACAAGTTTACCAAATGGATAGAAGCCAAGCCCATCAAGAAACTCGATGCCTCAACATCTGTCAAGTTTGTCATAGACATCATTTCCAGATTCGGGGTGCCTCACAGCATAATCACTGACAATGGGACAAACTTTGACTCGGACAGATTCAAAGGCTTCTGTGCGAGTCAGGGTATCCGAGTGGATTTTGCTTCCGTAGCACATCCGCAATCCAATGGACAAGTTGAGCGTGCAAATGGACTTATCCTTCAAGGTTTGAAGCCTCGACTCTTGCGAGAGGTAGGACACGCTGCTGGTGCATGGGTCACCGAGTTACCTTCAGTACTTTGGGGCCTCCGCACCACTCCAAATCGATCAACGGGGCGATCACCGTTCTTTCTCGTCTATGGGGCAGAAGCGGTCCTTCCGAGCGACCTGCGTCACAATGCCCCGCGAGTCGAACTCTTCTCCGAAGCTGAAGCAAAACAAGCAAGGGAAGATGGAGTCGATCTTCTAGAGGAGGAGCGCGAGATGGCACTCACTCGCTCAACAATTTACCAGCAAGATCTGCGACGCTTTCACGCACGTCACGTCAGGAGTCACACGTTCCAAGCTGGCGATTTGGTGCTCCGAGTGGATCAGCAAAGACCACACAAGTTGGCTCCGGCCTGGGAAGGTCCTTTCATCATTTCCAAGGTGCTGAACAACGGAGCATACAGACTCTACAATATTCAGAGGGAGATAGATGAGCCGCGCGCATGGAACGGAGATCTCCTCAAGCGTTTTTATACGTGATCGTCGACTGAAGCAGTGTAACGAACAAGTTTGAAGAAATAATATATTCCGCACATTCAGTTTTGTGCAGATTCAGAGTTCTCACACAAAAAAAAACTTAGCTGCGATCATGAATCGCCTAAGTATTAACTTCCTCCGAGTGTGCACTATACGTCACACTCGGGGCTTAGCTGCGATCCTGAATCGCCTAAGTATTAACTTCCTCCGAGTGTGCACTATACGTCACACTCCGGAAGTTAGCTGCGATCCTGAATCGCCTAAGTATTAACTTCCTCCGAGTGTGCACTATACGTCACACTCGGGGACTTAGCTGCGATCCTGAATCGCCTAAGTATTAACTTCCTCCGAGTGTGCACTATACGTCACACTCGGGGACTTAGCTGCGATCCTGAATCGCCTAAGTATTAACTTCCTCCGAGTGTGCACTATACGTCACACTCGGGGACTTAGCTGCGATCCTGAATCGCCTAAGTATTAACTTCCTCCGAGTGTGCACTATACGTCACACTCGGGGAATTAGCTGCGATCCTGAATCGCCTAAGTATTAACTTCCTCCGAGTGTGCGATATACGTCACACTCGGGGACTTAGCTGCGATCCTGAATCGCCTAAGTATTAACTTCCTCCGAGTGTGCGCTATACGTCACACTCGGGGGCTTAGCTGCGATCCTGAATCGCCTAAGTATTAACTTCCTCCGAGTGTGCGCTATACGTCATACTCGGAGACTTAGATGCGATCCTGAATCGCCTAAGTATTAACTTCCTCCGAGTGTGCACTATACGTCACACTCGGGGACTTAGATGCGATCCTGAATCGCCTAAGTCTTAACTTCCTCCGAGTGTGCACTATACGTCACACTCGGAGACTTAGATGCGATCCTTAATCGCCTAAGTATTCACTTCCTCCGAGTGTGCACTATACGTCACACTCGGGGACTTAGATGCGATCCTGAATCGCCTAAGTATTCACTTCCTCTGAGTGTGCACTATACGTCACACTCGGGGACTTAAATGCGATCCTGAATCGCCTAAGTATTAACTTCCTCCGAGTGTGCACTATACGTTGCACTCGGGGACTTAACCGCGATTCTGAATCGCCTAAGTATTAACTTCCTCCGAGTGTGCACTATACGTCACACTCGGCGACTTAGCTGCGATTCTGAATCGCCTAAGTATTAACCTCCTCCGAGTGTGCACTATACGTTGCACTCGGGGGCTTAGACGTGACTAAGAATCACCTAAGTCTTAATCTTCTCCGAGTATGCACTAAGTGTTGCACTCGAAACAGCATTCAAACAAAAGAATAAATGTTTTCATTCCGACAACATAAGTTCAAAAATGATAGCTGACTCGGTGTGGATCAAGCTGACCCGCACCGATTTAAAAGTACGACCGCCAACAGAAGTGGCCAGAGTATATTACAGGTAAACACTCGGCATACCGAGGATAAAGTTCGATCACGCGTCAGCTGGGCCGGCGTCAGGACTGGAGGGCTCCACAAAAGTGTCCAAGTCGATTCCATCTGCGATGCGGGTAGCAGTCTCAAGGAACGTCTCCATGAAGTCTTCGAATTGAAGCTTCTTCGTGTTGGCGACCTTCAATGCTTTCAGCTTATCTTCCCGCACCTCCTTGCAATGGACTCGGACCAAGGACAGCGCAACGTCAGCACCGCAACGCGCTGCCGATTTCTTCCAGGATTGCACTCGGGCCGGAATCTCATCCCGTCGCCCCAACAGACTCCCCATCTCCTGCCGCGACTCGTCTTCCGGCCAAAGCTCCTTCTCAATGCGGCCGAAGACTTCTCTCAATCGGCTGATGAAAGGACCCACTTTGACTACGCGGATATGCGCCCGGAGCAGATCCCGGTTGACGTCCTCGCTGAGTGGCACATTGTCCTTCATGGACCGCTCCACAACCGCTGCTTCAGCTTCGGCATCAGTACAAAAATCTGCACCAAACGAGCAAATAGACAGTAAAAACCGAGTGTTCGTCACACGGTACAACCACTCGACAAAGCATAAGACTTACCTGCCAGACGAGACATCATCTGGACAGCCCAGTCGTTGACATACTTCTCCTGAGCTGTCCATCGTTTGTTCCGAACAGCCATTTGTTTGTGCAGTTCGGTCCTCTGTTTCTTCAGCCTTTCCACCTCCGCCACCAACACCCTGTTTGCCTCCAGCGCCTCCTCCAAGTACTTCTCTCGTACTTCCAGTGCACTCTTCATGCCGGCCATGGCGAGCATTGCAGCTTCCAGTTCACCAGTGTACTGGTTCCTCTCCGCTCTCAAGGCTTCATAAGCAGTTCCCATTTCACAAGTTTTCTGCATCAAGAAACAAAGGGTAATCAGCAAGTTTATCAGTTCACGGGCTAAGTTCTTAAGACCCCTGCCGACGCAAGCAGTCGACAGCGGTCTCGGGGACTACACCCAATGGGTTCACTGAGAGTGACCCCACTGGCATGCACCTCACGCAGGTCCGCCCTGTTGAGATGCATGTTTTCCTATGCCTCAAAGGCTAATTCTACTCCACCTACGTGCAACTTACTCTCGGCGACTCTTAACGCAAGAGCGCTCCGACTGCAATAAGTACTCGCACTCGGAAATATTGTCTACGGACACAACCAAAATAAAGACCAAATATATAAAGACAACTGTCGGTGCAAGCACTCGACAGAAGTCTCGGGGACTACACCCACTGGGTTCACTCGGAGTGAACCCATTGCAACAACAATACCACCCAGTGGGCTACAGAAGAAAAGTAAGTACTTACTAGGCTACTTACTCGGATGTCATCGCGCAGCTCCAAGCTCTGCCGATACAAGGCCGCAAGGGAGTCATAAGCCCTCTTGGCCTCTCCGGCCATCAGCTCCACCTGGATCATGCCCCCCTTGGCCGCCCCCACCTGCTCCTCTGGGACACGCCGAATGCTGAATTCAGCATTCGACGAACCGGGAATCGTGGAAAGTTCATGGAGCATCCCAAGGTTCGCCCCAGTAGGTTCTTCACCCACCGGCACCGGTTCAGTCGGTGGAGGCACTTCAGTCGAGGGAGGCATTTCGGTCAGGGGAGCGTTGGCGGCGGGGGCGGCAGCAGGAAGAGCGGCCTCAAGGACAGGCTCCAGGACAGGCTCTTGGGCAGGCTCCACGACGAGGTCAGCTCTCCCCTGGTCACCCTCGTCCAGGCAGATCGCCCCTGACAAGCCAAATAACATAACGCCTCAGAAAAAGAAAAGGATGGCGCAGTCTACAGAAATAAAATACCCGACTCTCCCACAGCATACCTGGTTGAGACGAAACGACGTCGTCCGTGTCCATGGGGTCGTCCCCTTGGCGGGCCGGCGAGGTCGCAGAAGTGGCAACCCTGTCGAGTGAAGTCCATTCGACTTGTAAAACAGGAGTTCACTCGGTCAACAGAAAGAGCCGAAAGCTAGATTCACTTACGTAGAGGTGACGGGGACGGCCATCCTCATCCGCGGCAGAGCCTTCTTAGGTTTGGGCCCACTCGGCTTGGGCGCCCTGGAGGACTGACCTGCAAGTTCAGTGGCTGCGTCCCTGGCCCTCTTGGTGCCTCTAACACTCGGTACCGCCGGAGTAGCAGGCGGAGCATTCGACGACGTAGGAGGGGCTGAAGGGACGGCAGGCTCATGCCGACGCTTACTCCGATGCTCTGGCTGCGGAGGTGGCGAATCTGACTCTTCGTCCTCTTCCTCTTCCTCGCTGTTTTCCTCCTCCGACTCCCCGCTGTCGGAGACGTATTCGGCGCTCTCCACGCTCCCCTCCTGGCTGCCTTCTTCATCCTCCTCCTCCGGATTCCCGTTCGAGACGGGGGAAGACCAGTTGGTCCACTCCTGCATGAGGTTCAGTCGGAAACATTAAGCATCACACGGAGATATAAATAAACGACTGAAATCAAGACAGTTCAATGCACTCGGCTAATGCTGCTCACCTGATTCGGTGGAGGGTTGTCCGCGCTGTAAGGCGCCACTCGGCGGGCTCCTTTGGGGTTCTCACAGGGACCCGTGATTTGGAGCACCCATCTTGCAAGCATAGAATTTATCGGAGGTCTCATACCTCTCGATCCGGGCGTTCTTCTGAAAGATAAACTTCAACTCCTGGAACATCTCAAATGCTCCATGACGCTCAAAGCGACGTTGAAGTCCCGGCTCTAAGCCATACAAGACTGCACATTGAACTATTGAGTAGTCCTCCTTACGTGCTAACCAAGCGTTCTTAACATCCTGATCAGCCGTAGCGGGTGGTTCATCTCCTAGCGCAGCATTAAGGACATAATCCTTTTTTCCAGCTTGTAAGATTAGCTTAAGATTACGAGCCCAGTCTCCAAAGTTGCTTCCATCATCTTTGAACTTAGCTTTCTCTAGGAACGTATTAAAATTCAGGATGACACTTGCGTGAGCCATGATCTACAACACAAATATATTCAAAGTGGACTTAGACTATGTTCAAGATAATTAGAGTTCAACTTAATCAAATTATATGCTAAACTCCCACTCAAAAAGTACATCTCTCTAGTCATTTGAGTGGTTCATGATCCACTTACACTATCCCAAGTCCGATCATCACGTGAGTCGAGAGTAGTTTCAGTGGTAAGCATCCCTATGCTAATCATATCAATTATATGATTCATGATCGACCTTTCGGTCTCATATGTTCCGAGGCCATGTCTGCACATGCTAGGCTCGTCAACCTTAACCCGAGTGTTCCGCGTGCGCAACTGTTTTGCACCCGTTGTATGTGAACGTTGAGTCTATCACACCCGATCATCACGTGGTGTCTCGAAACGACGAACTGTAGCAACGGTGCACAGTCGGGGAGAACACAATTTCGTCTTGAAATTTTAGTGAGAGATCACCTCATAATGCTACCGTCGTTCTAAGCAAAATAAGGTGCATAAAAGGATTAACATCACATGCAATTCATAAGTGACATGATATGGCCATCATCACGTGCTTCTTGATCTCCATCACCAAAGCACCGGCACGATCTTCTTGTCACCGGCGCCACACCATGATCATCCATCAACGTGTCGCCATCGGGGTTGTCGTGCTACTTATGCTATTACTACTAAAGCTACACCCTAGCAAAATAGTAAACGCATCTGCAAGCACAAACATGTTAGTATAAAGACAACCCTATGGCTCCTGCCGGTTGCCGTACCATCGACGTGCAAGTCGATATTTCTATTACAACATGATCATCTCATACATCCAATATATCACATCACATCATTGGCCATATCACATCACAATCATACCCTGCAAAAACAAGTTAGACGTCCTCTAATTTTGTTGTTGCAAGTTTTACGTGGTGACCAAGGGTATCTAGCAGGATCGCATCTTACTTACGCAAACACCACAACGGAGATATATGAGTTGCTATTTAACCTCATCCAAGGACCTCCTCGGTCAAATCCGATTCAACTAAAGTTGGAGAAACCGTCACTTGCCAGTCATCTTTGAGCAAAGGGGGTTATTCGTACGATGAAACCAGTCTCTCGTAAGCGTACGAGTAATGTCGGTCCAAGCCGCTTCAATCCAACAATACCGCGGAATCAAGAAAAGACTAAGGAGGGCAGCAAAACGCACATCACCGCCCACAAAACCTTTTGTGTTCTACTCGAGAAGACATCTACGCATGAACCTAGCTCATGATGCCACTGTTGGGGAACGTCGCATGGGAAACAAAAAATTTCCTACGCGCACGAAGACCTATCATGGTGATGTCCATCTACGAGAGGGGATGAGTGATCTACGTACCCTTGTAGATCGTACAGCAGAAGCGTTAGAGAACGCGGTTGATGTAGTGGAACGTCCTAACGTCCCTCGATACGCCCCGCGAACAATCCCGCGATCAGTCCCACGATCTAGTACCGAACGGACGGCACCTCCGCGTTCAGCACACGTACAGCTCGACGATGATCTCGGCCTTCTTGATCCAGCAAGAGAGACGGAGAGGTAGAAGAGTTCTCCGGCAGCGTGACGGCGCTCCGGAGGTTGGTGATGATCTTGTCTCAGCAGGGCTCCGCCCGAGCTCCGCAGAAACACGATCTAGAGGAAAAACTATGGAGGTATGTGGTCGGGCAGCCGTGAGAAAGTCGTCTCACATCTGCCCTAAAAGCCCCATATATATAGGAGGAGGGAGGGGGACCTTGCCTTGGGGTCCAAGGGATCCCCAAGGGGTCGGCCGAGCCAAGGGGGGGAGGACTCCCCCCAAACCGAGTTGGACTTGGTTTGGTGGGAGGAGTCCCCCTCCCTTCCCACTTCTTCCCTTTTTTTTCCTTTTCCTTTGATTTTCTTATCTTGGCGCATAGGCTCCCTTGGGTCTGTCCCACCAGCCCACTAAGGGCTGGTGTGTCCCCCAAAAGCCTATGGGCTTCCCCGGAGTGGGTTGCCCCCCTCCGGTGAACTCCCGGAACCCATTCGTCATTCCCGGTACATTCCCGGTAACTCCGAAAACCTTCCGGTAATCAAATGAGGTCATCCTATATATCAATCTTCGTTTCCGGACCATTCCGGAAACCCTCGTGACGTCCGTGATCTCATCCGGGACTCCGAACAACATTCGGTAACCAACCATATAACTCAAATACGCATAAAACAACGTCGAACCTTAAGTGTGCAGACCCTGCGGGTTCGAGAACTATGTAGACATGACCCGAGAGACTCCTCAGTCAATATCCAATAGCGGGACCTGGATGCCCATATTGGATCCTACATATTCTACGAAGATCTTATCGTTTGAACCTCAGTGCCAAGGATTCGTATAATCCCGTATGTCATTCCCTTTGTCCTTCGGTATGTTACTTGCCCGAGATTCGATCGTCACTATCCGTATACCTATTTCAATCTCGTTTACCAGCAAGTCTCTTTACTCATTCCGTAATACAAGATCCCGTAACTTACACTAAGTCACATTGCTTGCAAGGCTTGTGTGTGATGTTGTATTACCGAGTGGGCCCCGAGATACCTCTTCGTCACACGGAGTGACAAATCCCAGTCTTGATCCATACTAACTCAACTAACACCTTCGGAGATACCTGTAGAGCATCTTTATAGTCACCCAGTTACGTTGCGACGTTTGATACACACAAGGCATTCCTCCGGTGTCAGTGAGTTATATGATCTCATGGTCATAGGAATAAATACTTGACACGCAGAAAACAGTAGCAACAAAATGACACGATCAACATACTACGTCTATTAGTTTGGGTCTAGTCCATCACGTGATTCTCCTAATGACGTGATCCAGTTATCAAGCAACAACACCTTGTTCATAATCAGAAGACACTGACTATCATCGATCAACTGGCTAGCCAACTAGAGGCATGCTAGGGACGGTGTTTTGTCTATGTATCCACACATGTAAATGAGTCTTCATTCAATACAATTATAGCATGGATAATAAACTATTATCTTGATACAGGAATTATAATAATAACTATACATTTATTATTGCCTCTAGGGCATAATTCCAACACTCGGCCCACAACGCTCGCCGCAGATCAACCCATCGGCCAGGCCCGACATGGCCAGATCTCGGCCCACAATGTTCGCCGCAGAGCAACCCATCGCCTAGGCCCGACACGGCCAGATCTCGCCCCACAACGCTCGCTGCAGAGCAACCCATCGCCTAGGCCCGACACGGACAGATCTCGGCCCACAACGCTCGCCGCAGATCAACCCATCGCCCAGGCCCGACACGGCCAGATCTCGGCCCACAACGCTCGCCGCAGATCAACCCATCGCCCAGGCCCGACACGGCCAGATCTCGGCCCACAACGCTCGCCGCAGAGCAAGCCATTGCCCAGGCCCGACACGGCCAGATCTCGGCCCACAATGCTCGCCGCGGAGCAACCCATCGCCTAGGCCCGACACGGCCAGATCTCGCCCCACAACGCTCGTCGTAGAGCAACCCATCGCCTAGGCCCGACACGGCCAGATCTCGCCTCACAACGCTCGCCGCAGATCAACCCATCGCCTAGGCCCGACACGGCCAGATCTCGGCCCACAACGCTCGCGGCAGATCAACCCATCGCCTAGGCCCGACACGGCCAGATCTCGGCCCACAACGGTCGCCGCAGAGCAAGCCATTGCCCAGGCCCGACACGGCGAGATCTCGCCCCACAAGGCTCGCCGCAGATCAACCCATCGCCTAGGCCCGACACGGCCAGATCTCGGCCCACAACGCTCGCCGCAGATCAATCCATCGCCTAGGCCCGACACGGCCAGATCTCGGCCCACAACGCTCGCCGCAGATCAACCCATCGCCCAGGCCCGACACGCCAGATCTCGGCCCACAAAGCTCGCCGCAGAGCAACCCATCGCCTAGGCTCGACACGGCCAGATCTCGCCCCACAACGCTCGCCGCAGAGCAACCCAACGCCTAGGCCCGACACGGCTAGATCTCGCCCCACAACGCTCGCCGCAGATCAACCCATCGCCTAGGCCCGACACGGCCAGATCTCGCCCCACAACGCTCGCCGCAGATCAACCCATCGCCCTGGCCCGACACGGCCAGATCTCGGCCCACAACGCTCGCCGCAGATCAACGCATCGCCTAGGCCCGACACGGCCAGATCTCGGCCCACAAAGCTCGCCGCAGAGCAAGCCATTGCCCAGGCCCGACACGGCCAGATCTCGGCCCACAAAGCTCGCCGCAGAGCAACCCATCGCCTAGGCGCGACACGGCCAGATCTCGCCCCACAACGCTCGCCGCAGAGCAACCCATCGCCTAGGCCCGACACGGCCAGATCTCGCCCCACAACGCTCGCCGCAGATCAACCCATCGCCTAGGCCCGACACGGCCAGATCTCGGCCCACAACGCTCGCCGCAGATCAACCCATCGCCCAGGCCCGACACGGCCAGATCTCGGCCCACAAGGCTCGCCGTAGAGCAAGCCATCGCCCAGGCCCGACACGGCCAGATCTCGGCCCACAAGGCTCGTCGCAGAGCAACCCATCGCCTATGCCCGACACGGCCAGATCTCGCCCCAAAACGCTCGCCGGAGAGCAACCCATCGCCTAGGCCCGACACGGCCAGATATCGCCCCACAACGCTCGCCGCAGATCAACCCGTCGCCCAGGCCCGACACGGCCAGATCTCGGCCCACAACGCTCGCCGCAGATCAACCCATCGCCCAGGCCCGACACGGCCAGATCTCGGCCCACAACGCTCGCCGCAGAGCAAGCCATCGCCCAGGCCCGACACGGCCAGATCTCGGCCCACAACGCTCGCCGCAGAGCAACCCATCGCCCAGGCCCGACACGGCCAGATCTCGGCCCACAACGCTCGCCGCAGAGCAACCCATCGCCTAGGCCCGACACGGCCAGATCTCGCCCCACAACGCTCGCCGCACATCAACCCATCGCCTAGGCCCGACACGGCCAGATCTCGCCCACAACGCTCGCCGCACATCAACCCATCGCCTAGGCCCGACACGGCTAGATCTCGGCCCAAAATGCTCGCCGCAGATCAACCCATCGCCTAGGCCCGACACGGCCAGATCTCGGCCCAAAACGCTCGCCGCAGATCAACCCATCGCCCAGGCCCGACACGGCCAGATCTCGGCCCACAACGCTCGCCGCAGAGCAAGCCATTGCTCAGGCCCGACACGGCCAGATCTCGGCCCACAATGCTCACCGCAGAGCAACCCATCGCTTAGGCCCGACACGGCCAGATCTCGCCCCACAACGCTCGCCGCAGAGCAACCCATCGCCTAGGCCTGACACGACCAGATCTCGCCCCACAACGCTCGCCGCAGATCAACCCATCGCCTAGGCCCGACACGGCTAGATCTCGGCCCACAACGCTCGCCGCAGACCAAACCATCGCCGAGGCCCGACACGGCCAGATCTCGGCCCACAACGCTCGCCGCAGATCAACCCATCGCCCAGGCCCGACACGGCCAGATCTCGACCCACAACGCTCGCCGCAGAGCAAGCCATTGCCCAGGCCCGAAACGGCCAGATCTCGGCCCACAATGCTCGCCGCAGAGTAAGCCATCGCCCAGGCCCGACACGGCCAGATCTCGCCCCACAACGCTCGCCGCAGAGCAACCCATCGCCTAGGCCCGCACGGCCAGATCTCGGCCCACAATGCTCGCCGCAGATCAACCCATCGCCTAGGCCCGACACGGCCAGATCTCGGCCCACAACGCTCGCCGCAGAGCAAGCCATTGCCCAGGCCCGACACGGCCAGATCTCGGCCCACAATGCTCGCCGCAGAGCAAGCCATTGCCCAGGCCCGACACGGCCAGATCTCGCCCCACAACGCACGCCGCAGATCAACCCATCGCCTAGGCCCGACACGGCCAGATCTCGGCCCACAACGCTCGCGGCAGATCAACCCATCGCCTAGGCCCGACACGGCCAGATCTCGGCCCACAACGCTCGCCGCAGATCAACCCATCGCCCAGGCCCGACATGGCCAGATCTCGGCCCACAAAGCTCGCCGCAGAGCAACCCATCGCCTAGGCTCGACACGGCCAGATCTCGCCCCACAACGCTCGCCGCAGAGCAACCCAACGCCTAGGCCCGACACGGCTAGATCTCGCCCACAACGCTCGCCGCAGATCAACCCATCGCCTAGGCCCGACACGGTCAGATCTCGGCCCACAATGCTCGCCGCAGATCAACCCATCGCCCAGGCCCGACACGGACAGATCTCGGCCCACAAGGCTCGCCGCAGAGCAAGCCATCGCCCAGGCCCGACACGGCCAGATCTCGGCCCACAAGGCTCGCCGCAGAGCAACCCATCGCCTAGGCCCGACACGGCCAGATCTCGGCCCACAACGCTCGCCGCAGATCAACCCATCGCCTAGGCCCGACACGGCCCGATCTCGGCCCACAACGCTCGCCGCAGATCAACCCATCGCCAGGCCCGACACGGCCAGATCTCGGCCCACAACGCTCGCCGCAGAGCAAGCCATTGCCCAGGCCCGACACGGCCAGATCTCGGCCCACAATCCTCGCCGCAGAGCAACCCATCGCCTAGGCCCGACACGGCCAGATCTCGCCCCACAACGCTCGCCGCAGAGCAACCCATCGCCGAGGCCCGACACGGCCAGATCTCGCCCCACAACGCTCGCCGCAGATCAACCCATCGCCCAGGCCCGACACGGCCAGATCTCGGCCCACAAGGCTCGCCGCAGAGCAAGCCATCGCCCAGGCCCGACACGGCCAGATCTCGGCCCACAAGGCTCGCCGCAAAGCAACCCATCGCCTAGGCCCGACACGGCCAGATCTCGCCCCACAACGCTCGCCGCAGATCAACCCATCGCCTAGGCCCGACACGGCCAGATCTCGGCCCCAACGCTCGCCGCAGAACAACCCATCGCCTAGGCCCGACACGGCCATATCTCGGCCCACAACGCTCGCCGCAGAGCAAGCCATTGCCCAGGCCCGACACGGCCAGATCTCGGCCCACGATCCTCGCCGCAGATCAACTCATCGCCCAGGCCCGACACGGCCAGATCTCGCCCCACAACGCTCGCCGCAGATCAACCCATCGCCTAGGCCCGACACGGCCAGATCTCGGCCCACAACGCTCGCCGCAGATCAACCCATCGCCGAGGCCCGACACGGCCAGATCTCGGCCCACAACGCTCGCCGCAGATCAACCCATCGCCCAGGCCCAACACGGCCAGATCTCGGCCCACAACGCTCGCCGCAGATCAACCCATCGCCTAGGCCCGACACGGCCAGATCTCGCCCCACAACGCTCGCCGCAGATCAACCCATCGCCTAGGCCCAACACGACCAGATCTCGCCCCACAACGCACGCCGCAGATCAACCCATCGCCTAGGCCCGACACGGCCAGATCTCAGCCCACAACGCTCGCGGCAGATCAACCCATCGCCTAGGCCCGAAACGGCCAGATCTCGGCCCACAAGGCTCGCCGCAGAGCAAGCCATCGCCCAGGCCCGACACGGCCAGATCTCGGCCCACAAGGCTCGTCGCAGAGCAACCCATCGCCTAGGCCCGACACGGCCAGATCTCGCCCCACAACGCTCGCCGGAGAGAAACCCATCGCCTAGGCCCGACACGGCCAGATCTCGCCCCACAACGCTCGCCGCAGATCAACCCATCGCCTAGGCCCGACACGGCCAGATCTCGCCCCACAACGCTCGCGCAGATCAACCCGTCGCCTAGGCCCGACACGGCCAGATCTCGGCCCACAACGCTCGCCGCAGATCAACCCATCGCCCAGGCCCGACACGGCCAGATCTCGGCCCACAACGCTCGCCGCAGAGCAAGCCATCGCCCAGGCCCGACACGGCCAGATCTCGGCCCACAACGCTCGCCGCAGATCAACCCATCGCCCAGGCCCGACACGGCCAGATCTCGGCCCACAACGCTCGCCGCACATCAACCCATCGCCTAGGCCCGACACGGCCAGATCTCGCCCCACAACGCTCGCCGCAAATCAACCCATCGCCTAGGCCCGACACGGCTAGATCTCGGCCCACAACGCTCGCCGCAGATCAACCCATCGCCTAGGCCCGACACGGCCAGATCTCGGCCCAAAACGCTCGCCGCAGATCAACCCATCGCCCAGGCCCGACACGGCCAGATCTCGGCCCACAACGCTCGCCGCAGAGCAAGCCATTGCTCAGGCCCGACACGGCCAGATCTCGGCCCACAATGCTCGCCGCAGAGCAACCCATCGCTTAGGCCCGACACGGCTAGATCTCGCCCCACAACGCTCGCCGCAGAGCAACCCATCGCCTAGGCCTGACACGACCAGATCTCTTCCCACAACGCTCGCCGCAGATCAACCCATCGCCTAGGCCCGACACGGCTAGATCTCGGCCCACAACGCTCGCTGCAGACCAAACCATCGCCGAGGCCCGACACGGCCAGATCTCGGCCCACAACGCTCGCCGCAGATCAACCCATCGCCCAGGCCCGACACGGCCAGATCTCGGCCCACAACGCTCGCCGCAGAGCAAGCCATTGCCCAGGCCCGAAACGGCCAGATCTCGGCCCACAACGCTCGCCGTAGAGCAAGCCATCGCCCAGGCCCGACACGGCCAGATATCGCCCCACAACGCTCGCCGCAGAGCAACCCATCGCCTAGACCCGCATGGCCAGATCTCGGCCCACAATGCTCGCCGCAGATCAACCCATCGCCTAGGCCCGACACGGCCAGATCTCGGCCCACAACGCTCGCCGCAGAGCAAGCCATTGCCCGGGCCCGACACGGCCAGATCTCGGCCCACAATGCTCGCCGCAGAGCAGCCATTGCCCAGGCCCGACACGGCCAGATCTCGGCCCACAACGCAGGCCGCAGATCAACCCATCGCCTAGGCCCGACACGGCCAGATCTCGGCCCACAACGCTCGCGGCAGATCAACCCATCGCCTAGGCCCGACACGGCCAGATCTCGGCCCACAACGCTCGCCGCAGATCAACCCATCACCCAGGCCCGACATGGCCAGATCTCGGCCCACAAAGCTCGCCGCAGAGCAACCCATCGCCTAGGCGCGACACGGCCAGATCTCGCCCCACAACGCTCGCCGCAGAGCAACCCAACGCCTAGGCCCGACACGGCTAGATCTCGCCCACAACGCTCGCCGCAGATCAACCCATCGCCTAGGCCCGACACGGTCAGATCTCGGCCCACAATGCTCGCCGCAGATCAACCCATCGCCCAGGCCCGACACGGCCAGATCTCGGCCCACAAGGCTCGCCGCAGAGCAAGCCATCGCCCAGGCCCGACACGGCCAGATCTCGGCCCACAAGGCTCGCCGCAGAGCAACCCATCGCCTAGGCCCGACACGGCCAGATCTCGGCCCACAACGCTCGCCGCAGATCAACCCGTCGCCCAGGCCCGACACGGCCAGATCTCGGCCCACAACGCTCGCCGCAGATCAACCCATCGCCCAGGCCCGACACGGCCAGATCTCGGCCCACAATGCTCGCCGCAGAGCAAGCCATCGCCCAGGCCCGACACGGCCAGATCTCGGCCCACAACGCTCGCCGCAGAGCAAGCCATCGCCCAGGCCCGACACGGCCAGATCTCGGCCCACAACGCTCGCCGCAGAGCAAGCCATCGCCCAGGCCCGACACGGCCAGATCTCGGCCCACAACGCTCGCCGCAGAGCAACCCATCGCCCAGGCCCGACACGGCCAGATCTCGGCCCACAACGCTCGCCGCAGAGCAACCCATCGCCTAGGCCCGACACGGCCAGATCTCGCCCCACAACGCTCGCCGCACATCAACCCATCGCCTAGGCCCGACACGGCCAGATCTCGCCCACAACGCTCGCCGCACATCAACCCATCGCCTAGGCCCGACACGGCTAGATCTCGGCCCAAAATGCTCGCCGCAGATCAACCCATCGCCTAGGCCCGACACGGCCAGATCTCGGCCCAAAACGCTCGCCGCAGATCAACCCATCGCCCAGGCCCGACACGGCCAGATCTCGGCCCACAACGCTCGCCGCAGAGCAAGCCATTGCTCAGGCCCGACACGGCCAGATCTCGGCCCACAATGCTCACCGCAGAGCAACCCATCGCTTAGGCCCGACACGGCCAGATCTCGCCCCACAACGCTCGCCGCAGAGCAACCCATCGCCTAGGCCTGACACGACCAGATCTCGCCCCACAACGCTCGCCGCAGATCAACCCATCGCCTAGGCCCGACACGGCTAGATCTCGGCCCACAACGCTCGCCGCAGACCAAACCATCGCCGAGGCCCGACACGGCCAGATCTCGGCCCACAACGCTCGCCGCAGATCAACCCATCGCCCAGGCCCGACACGGCCAGATCTTGACCCACAACGCTCGCCGCAGAGCAAGCCATTGCCCAGGCCCGAAACGGCCAGATCTCGGCCCACAATGCTCGCCGCAGAGTAAGCCATCGCCCAGGCCCGACACGGCCAGATCTCGCCCCACAACGCTCGCCGCAGAGCAACCCATCGCCTAGGCCCGCACGGCCAGATCTCGGCCCACAATGCTCGCCGCAGATCAACCCATCGCCTAGGCCCGACACGGCCAGATCTCGGCCCACAACGCTCGCCGCAGAGCAAGCCATTGCCCAGGCCCGACACGGCCAGATCTCGGCCCACAATGCTCGCCGCAGAGCAAGCCATTGCCCAGGCCCGACACGGCCAGATCTCGCCCCACAACGCACGCCGCAGATCAACCCATCGCCTAGGCCCGACACGGCCAGATCTCGGCCCACAACGCTCGCGGCAGATCAACCCATCGCCTAGGCCCGACACGGCCAGATCTCGGCCCACAACGCTCGCCGCAGATCAACCCATCGCCCAGGCCCGACATGGCCAGATCTCGGCCCACAAAGCTCGCCGCAGAGCAACCCATCGCCTAGGCTCGACACGGCCAGATCTCGCCCCACAACGCTCGCCGCAGAGCAACCCAACGCCTAGGCCCGACACGGCTAGATCTCGCCCACAACGCTCGCCGCAGATCAACCCATCGCCTAGGCCCGACACGGTCAGATCTCGGCCCACAATGCTCGCCGCAGATCAACCCATCGCCCAGGCCCGACACGGACAGATCTCGGCCCACAAGGCTCGCCGCAGAGCAAGCCATCGCCCAGGCCCGACACGGCCAGATCTCGGCCCACAAGGCTCGCCGCAGAGCAACCCATCGCCTAGGCCCGACACGGCCAGATCTCGGCCCACAACGCTCGCCGCAGATCAACCCATCGCCTAGGCCCGACACGGCCCGATCTCGGCCCACAACGCTCGCCGCAGATCAACCCATCGCCAGGCCCGACACGGCCAGATCTCGGCCCACAACGCTCGCCGCAGAGCAAGCCATTGCCCAGGCCCGACACGGCCAGATCTCGGCCCACAATCCTCGCCGCAGAGCAACCCATCGCCTAGGCCCGACACGGCCAGATCTCGCCCCACAACGCTCGCCGCAGAGCAACCCATCGCCGAGGCCCGACACGGCCAGATCTCGCCCCACAACGCTCGCCGCAGATCAACCCATCGCCCAGGCCCGACACGGCCAGATCTCGGCCCACAAGGCTCGCCGCAGAGCAAGCCATCGCCCAGGCCCGACACGGCCAGATCTCGGCCCACAAGGCTCGCCGCAAAGCAACCCATCGCCTAGGCCCGACACGGCCAGATCTCGCCCCACAACGCTCGCCGCAGATCAACCCATCGCCTAGGCCCGACACGGCCAGATCTCGGCCCCAACGCTCGCCGCAGAACAACCCATCGCCTAGGCCCGACACGGCCATATCTCGGCCCACAACGCTCGCCGCAGAGCAAGCCATTGCCCAGGCCCGACACGGCCAGATCTCGGCCCACGATCCTCGCCGCAGATCAACTCATCGCCCAGGCCCGACACGGCCAGATCTCGCCCCACAACGCTCGCCGCAGATCAACCCATCGCCTAGGCCCGACACGGCCAGATCTCGGCCCACAACGCTCGCCGCAGATCAACCCATCGCCGAGGCCCGACACGGCCAGATCTCGGCCCACAACGCTCGCCGCAGATCAACCCATCGCCCAGGCCCAACACGGCCAGATCTCGGCCCACAACGCTCGCCGCAGATCAACCCATCGCCTAGGCCCGACACGGCCAGATCTCGGCCCACAACGCTCGCCGCAGATCAACCCATCGCCTAGGCCCTACACGACCAGATCTCGCCCCACAACGCACGCCGCAGATCAACCCATCGCCTAGGCCCGACACGGCCAGATCTCGGCCCACAACGCTCGCGGCAGATCAACCCATCGCCTAGGCCCGACACGGCCAGATCTCGGCCCACAACGCTCGCCGCAGATCAACCCATCGCCCAGGCTCGACATGGCCAGATCTCGGCCCACAAAGCTCGCCGCAGAGCAACCCATCGCCTAGGCTCGACACGGCCAGATCTCGCCCCACAACGCTCGCCGCAGAGCAACCCATCGCCTAGGCCCGACACGGCCAGATCTCGCCCCAACGCTCGCCGCAGATCAACCCATCGCCTAGGCCCGACACGGCCAGATCTCGGCCCACAACGCTCGCCGCAGATCAACCCATCGCCCAGGCCCGACACGGCCAGATCTCGGCCCACAAGGCTCGCCGCAGAGCAAGCCATCGCCCAGGCCCGACACGGCCAGATCTCGGCCCACAAGGCTCGTCGCAGAGCAACCCATCGCCTAGGCCCGACACGGCCAGATCTCGCCCCACAACGCTCGCCGGAGAGAAACCCATCGCCTAGGCCCGACACGGCCAGATCTCGCCCCACAACGCTCGCCGCAGATCAACCCATCGCCTAGGCCCGACACGGCCAGATCTCGCCCCACAACGCTCGCGCAGATCAACCCGTCGCCTAGGCCCGACACGGCCAGATCTCGGCCCACAACGCTCGCCGCAGATCAACCCATCGCCCAGGCCAGACACGGCCAGATCTCGGCCCACAACGCTCGCCGCAGAGCAAGCCATCGCCCAGGCCCGACACGGCCAGATCTCGGCCCACAACGCTCGCCGCAGAGCAACCCATCGCCCAGGCCCGACACGGCCAGATCTCGCCCCACAACGCTCGCCGCAGAGCAACCCATCGCCCAGGCCCGACACGGCCAGATCTCGCCCCACAACGCTCGCCGGAGAGAAACCCATCGCCTAGGCCCGACACGGCCAGATCTCGGCCCACAACGCTCGCCGCAGAGCAACCCATCGCCTAGGCCCGACACGGCCAGATCTCGCCCCACAACGCTCGCCGCACATCAACCCATCGCCTAGGCCCGACACGGCCAGATCTCGCCCACAACGCTCGCCGCACATCAACCCATCGCCTAGGCCCGACACGGCTAGATCTCGGCCCACAACGCTCGCCGCAGAACAACCCATCGCCTAGGCCCGACACGGCCATATCTCGGCCCACAACGCTCGCCGCAGAGCAAGCCATTGCCCAGGCCCGACACGGCCAGATCTCGGCCCACGATCCTCGCCGCAGATCAACTCATCGCCCAGGCCCGACACGGCCAGATCTCGCCCCACAACGCTCGCCGCAGATCAACCCATCGCCTAGGCCCGACACGGCCAGATCTCGGCCCACAACGCTCGCCGCAGATCAACCCATCGCCGAGGCCCGACACGGCCAGATCTCGGCCCACAACGCTCGCCGCAGATCAACCCATCGCCCAGGCCCAACACGGCCAGATCTCGGCCCACAACGCTCGCCGCAGATCAACCCATCGCCTAGGCCCGACACGGCCAGATCTCGGCCCACAACGCTCGCCGCAGATCAACCCATCGCCTAGGCCCTACACGACCAGATCTCGCCCCACAACGCACGCCGCAGATCAACCCATCGCCTAGGCCCGACACGGCCAGATCTCGGCCCACAACGCTCGCGGCAGATCAACCCATCGCCTAGGCCCGACACGGCCAGATCTCGGCCCACAACGCTCGCCGCAGATCAACCCATCGCCCAGGCTCGACATGGCCAGATCTCGGCCCACAAAGCTCGCCGCAGAGCAACCCATCGCCTAGGCTCGACACGGCCAGATCTCGCCCCACAACGCTCGCCGCAGAGCAACCCATCGCCTAGGCCCGACACGGCCAGATCTCGCCCCAACGCTCGCCGCAGATCAACCCATCGCCTAGGCCCGACACGGCCAGATCTCGGCCCACAACGCTCGCCGCAGATCAACCCATCGCCCAGGCCCGACACGGCCAGATCTCGGCCCACAAGGCTCGCCGCAGAGCAAGCCATCGCCCAGGCCCGACACGGCCAGATCTCGGCCCACAAGGCTCGTCGCAGAGCAACCCATCGCCTAGGCCCGACACGGCCAGATCTCGCCCCACAACGCTCGCCGGAGAGAAACCCATCGCCTAGGCCCGACACGGCCAGATCTCGCCCCACAACGCTCGCCGCAGATCAACCCATCGCCTAGGCCCGACACGGCCAGATCTCGCCCCACAACGCTCGCGCAGATCAACCCGTCGCCTAGGCCCGACACGGCCAGATCTCGGCCCACAACGCTCGCCGCAGATCAACCCATCGCCCAGGCCAGACACGGCCAGATCTCGGCCCACAACGCTCGCCGCAGAGCAAGCCATCGCCCAGGCCCGACACGGCCAGATCTCGGCCCACAACGCTCGCCGCAGAGCAACCCATCGCCCAGGCCCGACACGGCCAGATCTCGCCCCACAACGCTCGCCGCAGAGCAACCCATCGCCCAGGCCCGACACGGCCAGATCTCGGCCCACAATGCTCGCCGCAGAGCAAGCCATCGCCCAGGCCCGACACGGCCAGATCTCGGCCCACAACGCTCGCCGCAGAGCAAGCCATCGCCCAGGCCCGACACGGCCAGATCTCGGCCCACAACGCTCGCCGCAGAGCAAGCCATCGCCCAGGCCCGACACGGCCAGATCTCGGCCCACAACGCTCGCCGCAGAGCAAGCCATCGCCCAGGCCCGACACGGCCAGATCTCGGCCCACAACGCTCGCCGCAGAGCAAGCCATCGCCCAGGCCCGACACGGCCAGATCTCGGCCCACAACGCTCGCCGCA
The DNA here is from genome assembly GCF_904849725.1 of Hordeum vulgare subsp. vulgare. Classification (NCBI taxonomy): domain Eukaryota; kingdom Viridiplantae; phylum Streptophyta; class Magnoliopsida; order Poales; family Poaceae; genus Hordeum; species Hordeum vulgare. The sequence continues at coordinate 659,879,281 of NC_058519.1, read as the reverse complement.
GAGCAACCCATCGCCCAGGCCCGACACGGCCAGATCTCGGCCCACAACGCTCGCCGCAGAGCAACCCATCGCCTAGGCCCGACACGGCCAGATCTCGCCCCACAACGCTCGCCGCACATCAACCCATCGCCTAGGCCCGACACGGCCAGATCTCGCCCACAACGCTCGCCGCACATCAACCCATCGCCTAGGCCCGACACGGCTAGATCTCGGCCCAAAATGCTTGCCGCAGATCAACCCATCGACTAGGCCCGACACGGCCAGATCTCGGCCCACAACGCTCGCGGCAGATCAACCCATCGCCTAGGCCCGACACGGCCAGATCTCGGCCCACAACGCTCGCCGCAGATCAACCCATCACCCAGGCCCGACATGGCCAGATCTCGGCCCACAAAGCTCGCCGCAGAGCAACCCATCGCCTAGGCGCGACACGGCCAGATCTCGCCCCACAACGCTCGCCGCAGAGCAACCCAACGCCTAGGCCCGACACGGCTAGATCTCGCCCACAACGCTCGCCGCAGATCAACCCATCGCCTAGGCCCGACACGGTCAGATCTCGGCCCACAATGCTCGCCGCAGATCAACCCATCGCCCAGGCCCGACACGGCCAGATCTCGGCCCACAAGGCTCGCCGCAGAGCAAGCCATCGCCCAGGCCCGACACGGCCAGATCTCGGCCCACAAGGCTCGCCGCAGAGCAACCCATCGCCTAGGCCCGACACGGCCAGATCTCGGCCCACAACGCTCGCCGCAGATCAACCCGTCGCCCAGGCCCGACACGGCCAGATCTCGGCCCACAACGCTCGCCGCAGATCAACCCATCGCCCAGGCCCGACACGGCCAGATCTCGGCCCACAATGCTCGCCGCAGAGCAAGCCATCGCCCAGGCCCGACACGGCCAGATCTCGGCCCACAACGCTCGCCGCAGAGCAAGCCATCGCCCAGGCCCGACACGGCCAGATCTCGGCCCACAACGCTCGCCGCAGAGCAAGCCATCGCCCAGGCCCGACACGGCCAGATCTCGGCCCACAACGCTCGCCGCAGAGCAACCCATCGCCCAGGCCCGACACGGCCAGATCTCGGCCCACAACGCTCGCCGCAGAGCAACCCATCGCCTAGGCCCGACACGGCCAGATCTCGCCCCACAACGCTCGCCGCACATCAACCCATCGCCTAGGCCCGACACGGCCAGATCTCGCCCACAACGCTCGCCGCACATCAACCCATCGCCTAGGCCCGACACGGCTAGATCTCGGCCCAAAATGCTCGCCGCAGATCAACCCATCGCCTAGGCCCGACACGGCCAGATCTCGGCCCAAAACGCTCGCCGCAGATCAACCCATCGCCCAGGCCCGACACGGCCAGATCTCGGCCCACAACGCTCGCCGCAGAGCAAGCCATTGCTCAGGCCCGACACGGCCAGATCTCGGCCCACAATGCTCACCGCAGAGCAACCCATCGCTTAGGCCCGACACGGCCAGATCTCGCCCCACAACGCTCGCCGCAGAGCAACCCATCGCCTAGGCCTGACACGACCAGATCTCGCCCCACAACGCTCGCCGCAGATCAACCCATCGCCTAGGCCCGACACGGCTAGATCTCGGCCCACAACGCTCGCCGCAGACCAAACCATCGCCGAGGCCCGACACGGCCAGATCTCGGCCCACAACGCTCGCCGCAGATCAACCCATCGCCCAGGCCCGACACGGCCAGATCTTGACCCACAACGCTCGCCGCAGAGCAAGCCATTGCCCAGGCCCGAAACGGCCAGATCTCGGCCCACAATGCTCGCCGCAGAGTAAGCCATCGCCCAGGCCCGACACGGCCAGATCTCGCCCCACAACGCTCGCCGCAGAGCAACCCATCGCCTAGGCCCGCACGGCCAGATCTCGGCCCACAATGCTCGCCGCAGATCAACCCATCGCCTAGGCCCGACACGGCCAGATCTCGGCCCACAACGCTCGCCGCAGAGCAAGCCATTGCCCAGGCCCGACACGGCCAGATCTCGGCCCACAATGCTCGCCGCAGAGCAAGCCATTGCCCAGGCCCGACACGGCCAGATCTCGCCCCACAACGCACGCCGCAGATCAACCCATCGCCTAGGCCCGACACGGCCAGATCTCGGCCCACAACGCTCGCGGCAGATCAACCCATCGCCTAGGCCCGACACGGCCAGATCTCGGCCCACAACGCTCGCCGCAGATCAACCCATCGCCCAGGCCCGACATGGCCAGATCTCGGCCCACAAAGCTCGCCGCAGAGCAACCCATCGCCTAGGCTCGACACGGCCAGATCTCGCCCCACAACGCTCGCCGCAGAGCAACCCAACGCCTAGGCCCGACACGGCTAGATCTCGCCCACAACGCTCGCCGCAGATCAACCCATCGCCTAGGCCCGACACGGTCAGATCTCGGCCCACAATGCTCGCCGCAGATCAACCCATCGCCCAGGCCCGACACGGACAGATCTCGGCCCACAAGGCTCGCCGCAGAGCAAGCCATCGCCCAGGCCCGACACGGCCAGATCTCGGCCCACAAGGCTCGCCGCAGAGCAACCCATCGCCTAGGCCCGACACGGCCAGATCTCGGCCCACAACGCTCGCCGCAGATCAACCCATCGCCTAGGCCCGACACGGCCCGATCTCGGCCCACAACGCTCGCCGCAGATCAACCCATCGCCAGGCCCGACACGTCCAGATCTCGGCCCACAACGCTCGCCGCAGAGCAAGCCATTGCCCAGGCCCGACACGGCCAGATCTCGGCCCACAATCCTCGCCGCAGAGCAACCCATCGCCTAGGCCCGACACGGCCAGATCTCGCCCCACAACGCTCGCCGCAGAGCAACCCATCGCCGAGGCCCGACACGGCCAGATCTCGCCCCACAACGCTCGCCGCAGATCAACCCATCGCCCAGGCCCGACACGGCCAGATCTCGGCCCACAAGGCTCGCCGCAGAGCAAGCCATCGCCCAGGCCCGACACGGCCAGATCTCGGCCCACAAGGCTCGCCGCAAAGCAACCCATCGCCTAGGCCCGACACGGCCAGATCTCGCCCCACAACGCTCGCCGCAGATCAACCCATCGCCTAGGCCCGACACGGCCAGATCTCGGCCCCAACGCTCGCCGCAGAACAACCCATCGCCTAGGCCCGACACGGCCATATCTCGGCCCACAACGCTCGCCGCAGAGCAAGCCATTGCCCAGGCCCGACACGGCCAGATCTCGGCCCACGATCCTCGCCGCAGATCAACTCATCGCCCAGGCCCGACACGGCCAGATCTCGCCCCACAACGCTCGCCGCAGATCAACCCATCGCCTAGGCCCGACACGGCCAGATCTCGGCCCACAACGCTCGCCGCAGATCAACCCATCGCCGAGGCCCGACACGGCCAGATCTCGGCCCACAACGCTCGCCGCAGATCAACCCATCGCCCAGGCCCGACACGGCCAGATCTCGGCCCACAACGCTCGCCGCAGATCAACCCATCGCCTAGGCCCGACACGGCCAGATCTCGCCCCACAACGCTCGCCGCAGATCAACCCATCGCCTAGGCCCAACACGACCAGATCTCGCCCCACAACGCACGCCGCAGATCAACCCATCGCCTAGGCCCGACACGGCCAGATCTCGGCCCACAACGCTCGCGGCAGATCAACCCATCGCCTAGGCCCGACACGGCCAGATCTCGGCCCACAACGCTCGCCGCAGATCAACCCATCGCCCAGGCTCGACATGGCCAGATCTCGGCCCACAAAGCTCGCCGCAGAGCAACCCATCGCCTAGGCTCGACACGGCCAGATCTCGCCCCACAACGCTCGCCGCAGAGCAACCCATCGCCAAGGCCCGACACGGCCAGATCTCGCCCCAACGCTCGCCGCAGATCAACCCATCGCCTAGGCCCGACACGGCCAGATCTCGGCCCACAACGCTCGCCGCAGATCAACCCATCGCCCAGGCCCGACACGGCCAGATCTCGGCCCACAAGGCTCGCCGCAGAGCAAGCCATCGCCCAGGCCCGACACGGCCAGATCTCGGCCCACAAGGCTCGTCGCAGAGCAACCCATCGCCTAGGCCCGACACGGCCAGATCTCGCCCCACAACGCTCGCCGGAGAGAAACCCATCGCCTAGGCCCGACACGGCCAGATCTCGCCCCACAACGCTCGCCGCAGATCAACCCATCGCCTAGGCCCGACACGGCCAGATCTCGCCCCACAACGCTCGCGCAGATCAACCCGTCGCCTAGGCCCGACACGGCCAGATCTCGGCCCACAACGCTCGCCGCAGATCAACCCATCGCCCAGGCCCGACACGGCCAGATCTCGGCCCACAACGCTCGCCGCAGAGCAAGCCATCGCCCAGGCCCGACACGGCCAGATCTCGGCCCACAACGCTCGCCGCAGAGCAACCCATCGCCCAGGCCCGACACGGCCAGATCTCGCCCCACAACGCTCGCCGCAGAGCAACCCATCGCCTAGGCCCGACACGGCCAGATCTCGCCCCACAACGCTCGCCGCAAATCAACCCATCGCCTAGGCCCGACACGGCTAGATCTCGGCCCACAACGCTCGCCGCAGATCAACCCATCGCCTAGGCCCGACACGGCCAGATCTCGGCCCAAAACGCTCGCCGCAGATCAACCCATCGCCCAGGCCCGACACGGCCAGATCTCGGCCCACAACGCTCGCCGCAGAGCAAGCCATTGCTCAGGCCCGACACGGCCAGATCTCGGCCCACAATGCTCGCCGCAGAGCAACCCATCGCTTAGGCCCGACACGGCTAGATCTCGCCCCACAACGCTCGCCGCAGAGCAACCCATCGCCTAGGCCTGACACGACCAGATCTCTTCCCACAACGCTCGCCGCAGATCAACCCATCGCCTAGGCCCGACACGGCTAGATCTCGGCCCACAACGCTCGCTGCAGACCAAACCATCGCCGAGGCCCGACACGGCCAGATCTCGGCCCACAACGCTCGCCGCAGATCAACCCATCGCCCAGGCCCGACACGGCCAGATCTCGGCCCACAACGCTCGACGCAGAGCAAGCCATTGCCCAGGCCCGAAACGGCCAGATCTCGGCCCACAACGCTCGCCGTAGAGCAAGCCATCGCCCAGGCCCGACACGGCCAGATATCGCCCCACAACGCTCGCCGCAGAGCAACCCATCGCCTAGGCCCGCATGGCCAGATCTCGGCCCACAATGCTCGCCGCAGATCAACCCATCGCCTAGGCCCGACACGGCCAGATCTCGGCCCACAACGCTCGCCGCAGAGCAAGCCATTGCCCGGGCCCGACACGGCCAGATCTCGGCCCACAATGCTCGCCGCAGAGCAGCCATTGCCCAGGCCCGACACGGCCAGATCTCGGCCCACAACGCAGGCCGCAGATCAACCCATCGCCTAGGCCCGACACGGCCAGATCTCGGCCCACAACGCTCGCGGCAGATCAACCCATCGCCTAGGCCCGACACGGCCAGATCTCGGCCCACAACGCTCGCCGCAGATCAACCCATCACCCAGGCCCGACATGGCCAGATCTCGGCCCACAAAGCTCGCCGCAGAGCAACCCATCGCCTAGGCGCGACACGGCCAGATCTCGCCCCACAACGCTCGCCGCAGAGCAACCCAACGCCTAGGCCCGACACGGCTAGATCTCGCCCACAACGCTCGCCGCAGATCAACCCATCGCCTAGGCCCGACACGGTCAGATCTCGGCCCACAATGCTCGCCGCAGATCAACCCATCGCCCAGGCCCGACACGGCCAGATCTCGGCCCACAAGGCTCGCCGCAGAGCAAGCCATCGCCCAGGCCCGACACGGCCAGATCTCGGCCCACAAGGCTCGCCGCAGAGCAACCCATCGCCTAGGCCCGACACGGCCAGATCTCGGCCCACAACGCTCGCCGCAGATCAACCCGTCGCCCAGGCCCGACACGGCCAGATCTCGGCCCACAACGCTCGCCGCAGATCAACCCATCGCCCAGGCCCGACACGGCCAGATCTCGGCCCACAAGGCTCGCCGCAGAGCAAGCCATCGCCCAGGCCCGACACGGCCAGATCTCGGCCCACAACGCTCGCCGCAGAGTAAGCCATCGCCCAGGCCCGACACGGCCAGATCTCGGCCCACAACGCTCGCCGCAGAGCAACCCATCGCCTAGGCCCGACACGGCCAGATCTCGCCCCACAACGCTCGCCGCACATCAACCCATCGCCTAGGCCCGACACGGCCAGATCTCGCCCCACAACGCTCGCCGCACATCAACCCATCGCCTAGGCCCGACACGGCTAGATCTCGGCCCAAAACGCTCGCCGCAGATCAACCCATCGCCTAGGCCCGACATGGCCAGATCTCGGCCCAAAACGCTCGCCGCAGATCAACACATCGCCCAGGCCCGACACGGCCAGATCTCGGCCCACAACGCTCGCCGCAGAGCAAGCCATTGCTCAGGCCCGACACGGCCAGATCTCGGCCCACAATGCTCACCGCAGAGCAACCCATCGCTTAGGCCCGACACGGCCAGATCTCGCCCCACAATGCTCGCCGCAGAGCAACCCATCGCCTAGGCCTGACACGACCAGATCTCGCCCCACAACGCTCGCCGCAGATCAACCCATCGCCTAGGCCCGACACGGCTAGATCTCGGCCCACAACGCTCGCCGCAGACCAAACCATCGCCGAGGCCCGACACGGCCAGATCTCGGCCCACAACGCTCGCCGCAGATCAACCCATCGCCCAGGCCCGACACGGCCAGATCTCGACCCACAACGCTCGCCGCAGAGCAAGCCATTGCCCAGGCCCGAAACGGCCAGATCTCGGCCCACAATGCTCGCCGCAGAGTAAGCCATCGCCCAGGCCCGACGCGGCCAGATCTCGCCCCACAACGCTCGCCGCAGAGCAACCCATCGCCTAGGCCCGCATGGCCAGATCTCGGCCCACAATGCTCGCCGCAGATCAACCCATCGCCTAGGCCCGACACGGCCAGATCTCGGCCCACAACGCTCGCCGCAGAGCAAGCCATTGCCCAGGCCCGACACGGCCAGATCTCGGCCCACAATGCTCGCCGCAGAGCAGCCATTGCCCAGGCCCGACACGGCCAGATCTCGCCCCACAACGCACGCCGCAGATCAACCCATCGCCTAGGCCCGACACGGCCAGATCTCGGCCCACAACGCTCGCGGCAGATCAACCCATCGCCTAGGCCCGACACGGCCAGATCTCGGCCCACAACGCTCGCCGCAGATCAACCCATCACCCAGGCCCGACATGGCCAGATCTCAGCCCACAAAGCTCGCCGCAGAGCAACCCATCGCCTAGGCGCGACACGGCCAGATCTCGCCCCACAACGCTCGCCGCAGAGCAACCCAACGCCTAGGCCCGACACGGCTAGATCTCGCCCACAACGCTCGCCGCAGATCAACCCATCGCCTAGGCCCGACACGGTCAGATCTCGGCCCACAATGCTCGCCGCAGATCAACCCATCGCCCAGGCCCGACACGGCCAGATCTCGGCCCACAAGGCTCGCCGCAGAGCAAGCCATCGCCCAGGCCCGACACGGCCAGATCTCGGCCCACAAGGCTCGCCGCAGAACAACCCATCGCCTAGGCCCGACACGGCCAGATCTCGGCCCACAACGCTCGCCGCAGATCAACCCGTCGCCCAGGCCCGACACGGCCAGATCTCGGCCCACAACGCTCGCCGCAGATCAACCCATCGCCCAGGCCCGACACGGCCAGATCTCGGCCCACAATGCTCGCCGCAGAGCAAGCCATCGCCCAGGCCCGACACGGCCAGATCTCGGCCCACAACGCTCGCCGCAGAGCAACCCATCGCCCAGGCCCGACACGGCCAGATCTCGGCCCACAACGCTCGCCGCAGAGCAACCCATCGCCTAGGCCCGACACGGCCAGATCTCGCCCCACAACGCTCGCCGCACATCAACCCATCGCCTAGGCCCGACACGGCCAGATCTCGCCCCACAACGCTCGCCGCACATCAACCCATCGCCTAGGCCCGACACGGCTAGATCTCGGCCCACAACGCTCGCCGCAGAGCAACCCATCGCCCAGGCCCGACACGGCCAGATCTCGGCCCAAAACGCTCGCCGCAGATCAACCCATCACCCAGGCCCGACATGGCCAGATCTCGGCCCACAAAGCTCGCCGCAGAGCAACCCATCGCCTAGGCGCGACACGGCCAGATCTCGCCCCACAACGCTCGCCGCAGAGCAACCCAACGCCTAGGCCCGACACGGCTAGATCTCGCCCACAACGCTCGCCGCAGATCAACCCATCGCCTAGGCCCGACACGGTCAGATCTCGGCCCACAATGCTCGCCGCAGATCAACCCATCGCCCAGGCCCGACACGGCCAGATCTCGGCCCACAAGGCTCGCCGCAGAGCAAGCCATCGCCCAGGCCCGACACGGCCAGATCTCGGCCCACAAGGCTCGCCGCAGAGCAACCCATCGCCTAGGCCCGACACGGCCAGATCTCGGCCCACAACGCTCGCCGCAGATCAACCCGTCGCCCAGGCCCGACACGGCCAGATCTCGGCCCACAACGCTCGCCGCAGATCAACCCATCGCCCAGGCCCGACACGGCCAGATCTCGGCCCACAAGGCTCGCCGCAGAGCAAGCCATCGCCCAGGCCCGACACGGCCAGATCTCGGCCCACAACGCTCGCCGCAGAGCAAGCCATCGCCCAGGCCCGACACGGCCAGATCTCGGCCCACAACGCTCGCCGCAGAGCAACCCATCGCCTAGGCCCGACACGGCCAGATCTCGCCCCACAACGCTCGCCGCACATCAACCCATCGCCTAGGCCCGACACGGCCAGATCTCGCCCCACAACGCTCGCCGCACATCAACCCATCGCCTAGGCCCGACACGGCTAGATCTCGGCCCAAAACGCTCGCCGCAGATCAACCCATCGCCTAGGCCCGACATGGCCAGATCTCGGCCCAAAACGCTCGCCGCAGATCAACACATCGCCCAGGCCCGACACGGCCAGATCTCGGCCCACAACGCTCGCCGCAGAGCAAGCCATTGCTCAGGCCCGACACGGCCAGATCTCGGCCCACAATGCTCACCGCAGAGCAACCCATCGCTTAGGCCCGACACGGCCAGATCTCGCCCCACAATGCTCGCCGCAGAGCAACCCATCGCCTAGGCCTGACACGACCAGATCTCGCCCCACAACGCTCGCCGCAGATCAACCCATCGCCTAGGCCCGACACGGCTAGATCTCGGCCCACAACGCTCGCCGCAGACCAAACCATCGCCGAGGCCCGACACGGCCAGATCTCGGCCCACAACGCTCGCCGCAGATCAACCCATCGCCCAGGCCCGACACGGCCAGATCTCGACCCACAACGCTCGCCGCAGAGCAAGCCATTGCCCAGGCCCGAAACGGCCAGATCTCGGCCCACAATGCTCGCCGCAGAGTAAGCCATCGCCCAGGCCCGACGCGGCCAGATCTCGCCCCACAACGCTCGCCGCAGAGCAACCCATCGCCTAGGCCCGCATGGCCAGATCTCGGCCCACAATGCTCGCCGCAGATCAACCCATCGCCTAGGCCCGACACGGCCAGATCTCGGCCCACAACGCTCGCCGCAGAGCAAGCCATTGCCCAGGCCCGACACGGCCAGATCTCGGCCCACAATGCTCGCCGCAGAGCAGCCATTGCCCAGGCCCGACACGGCCAGATCTCGCCCCACAACGCACGCCGCAGATCAACCCATCGCCTAGGCCCGACACGGCCAGATCTCGGCCCACAACGCTCGCGGCAGATCAACCCATCGCCTAGGCCCGACACGGCCAGATCTCGGCCCACAACGCTCGCCGCAGATCAACCCATCACCCAGGCCCGACATGGCCAGATCTCAGCCCACAAAGCTCGCCGCAGAGCAACCCATCGCCTAGGCGCGACACGGCCAGATCTCGCCCCACAACGCTCGCCGCAGAGCAACCCAACGCCTAGGCCCGACACGGCTAGATCTCGCCCACAACGCTCGCCGCAGATCAACCCATCGCCTAGGCCCGACACGGTCAGATCTCGGCCCACAATGCTCGCCGCAGATCAACCCATCGCCCAGGCCCGACACGGCCAGATCTCGGCCCACAAGGCTCGCCGCAGAGCAAGCCATCGCCCAGGCCCGACACGGCCAGATCTCGGCCCACAAGGCTCGCCGCAGAACAACCCATCGCCTAGGCCCGACACGGCCAGATCTCGGCCCACAACGCTCGCCGCAGATCAACCCGTCGCCCAGGCCCGACACGGCCAGATCTCGGCCCACAACGCTCGCCGCAGATCAACCCATCGCCCAGGCCCGACACGGCCAGATCTCGGCCCACAATGCTCGCCGCAGAGCAAGCCATCGCCCAGGCCCGACACGGCCAGATCTCGGCCCACAACGCTCGCCGCAGAGCAACCCATCGCCCAGGCCCGACACGGCCAGATCTCGGCCCACAACGCTCGCCGCAGAGCAACCCATCGCCTAGGCCCGACACGGCCAGATCTCGCCCCACAACGCTCGCCGCACATCAACCCATCGCCTAGGCCCGACACGGCCAGATCTCGCCCCACAACGCTCGCCGCACATCAACCCATCGCCTAGGCCCGACACGGCTAGATCTCGGCCCAAAACGCTCGCCGCAGATCAACCCATCGCCTAGGCCCGACACGGCCAGATCTCGGCCCAAAACGCTCGCCGCAGATCAACCCATCGCCCAGGCCCGACACGGCCAGATCTCGGCCCACAACGCTCGCCGCAGAGCAAGCCATTGCTCAGGCCCGACACGGCCAGATCTCGGCCCACAATGCTCCCCGCAGAGCAACCCATCGCTTAGGCCCGACACGGCCAGATCTCGCCCCACAACGCTCGCCGCAGAGCAACCCATCGCCTAGGCCTGACACGACCAGATCTCGCCCCACAACGCTCGCCGCAGATCAACCCATCGCCTAGGCCCGACACGGCTAGATCTCGGCCCACAACGCTCGCCGCAGACCAAACCATCGCCGAGGCCCGACACGGCCAGATCTCGGCCCACAACGCTCGCCGCAGATCAACCCATCGCCCAGGCCCGACACGGCCAGATCTCGACCCACAACGCTCGCCGCAGAGCAAGCCATTGCCCAGGCCCGAAACGGCCAGATCTCGGCCCACAATGCTCGCCGCAGAGTAAGCCATCGCCCAGGCCCGACGCGGCCAGATCTCGCCTCACAACGCTCGCCGCAGAGCAACCCATCGCCCAGGCCCGCACGGCCAGATCTCGGCCCACAATGCTCGCCGCAGATCAACCCATCGCCTAGGCCCGACACGGCCAGATCTCGGCCCACAACGCTCGCCGCAGAGCAAGCCATTGCCCAGGCCCGACATGGCCAGATCTCGGCCCACAATGCTCGCCGCAGAGCAAGCCATTGCCCAGGCCCGACACGGCCAGATCTCGCCCCACAACGCACGCCGCAGATCAACCCATCGCCTAGGCCCGACACGGCCAGATCTCGGCCCACAACGCTCGCGGCAGATCAACCCATCGCCTAGGCCCGACACGGCCAGATCTCGGCCCACAACGCTCGCCGCAGATCAACCCATCGCCCAGGCCCGACACGGCCAGATCTCGCCCCACAACGCTCGCCGCAGAGCAACCCATCGCCTAGGCTCGACACGGCCAGATCTCGCCCCACAACGCTCGCCGCAGAGCAACCCAACGCCTAGGCCCGACACGGCTAGATCTCGCCCACAACGCTCGCCGCAGATCAACCCATCGCCTAGGCCCGACACGGTCAGATCTCGGCCCACAATGCTCGCCGCAGATCAACCCATCGCCCAGGCCCGACACGGCCAGATCTCGGCCCACAAGGCTCGCCGCAGAGCAAGCCATCGCCCAGGCCCGACACGGCCAGATCTCGGCCCACAAGGCTCGCCGCAGAGCAACCCATCGCCTAGGCCCGACACGGCCAGATCTCGGCCCACAACGCTCGCCGCAGATCAACCCATCGCCTAGGCCCGACACGGCCCGATCTCGGCCCACAACGCTCGCCGCAGATCAACCCATCGCCAGGCCCGACACGGCCAGATCTCGGCCCACAACGCTCGCCGCAGAGCAAGCCATTGCCCAGGCCTGACACGGCCAGATCTCGGCCCACAATCCTCGCCGCAGAGCAACCCATCGCCTAGGCCCGACACGGCCAGATCTCGCCCCACAACGCTCGCCGCAGAGCAACCCATCGCCGAGGCCCGACACGGCCAGATCTCGCCCCACAACGCTCGCCGCAGATCAACCCATCGCCCAGGCCCGACACGGCCAGATCTCGGCCCACAAGGCTCGCCGCAGAGCAAGCCATCGCCCAGGCCCGACACGGCCAGATCTCGGCCCACAAGGCTCGCTGCAAAGCAACCCATCGCCTAGGCCCGACACGGCCAGATCTCGCCCCACAACGCTCGCCGCAGATCAACCCATCGCCTAGGCCCGACACGGCCAGATCTCGGCCCCAACGCTCGCCGCAGAACAACCCATCGCCTAGGCCCGACACGGCCAGATCTCGGCCCACAACGCTCGCCGCAGAGCAAGCCATTGCCCAGGCCCGACACGGCCAGATCTCGGCCCACGATCCTCGCCGCAGATCAACTCATCGCCCAGGCCCGACACGGCCAGATCTCGCCCCACAACGCTCGCCGCAGATCAACCCATCGCCTAGGCCCGACACGGCCAGATCTCGGCCCACAACGCTCGCCGCAGATCAACCCATCGCCGAGGCCCGACACGGCCAGATCTCGGCCCACAACGCTCGCCGCAGATCAACCCATCGCCCAGGCCCAACACGGCCAGATCTCGGCCCACAACGCTCGCCGCAGATCAACCCATCGCCTAGGCCCGACACGGCCAGATCTCGCCCCACAACGCTCGCCGCAGATCAACCCATCGCCTAGGCCCAACACGCCCAGATCTCGCCCCACAACGCACGCCGCAGATCAACCCATCGCCTAGGCCCGACACGGCCAGATCTCGGCCCACAACGCTCGCGGCAGATCAACCCATCGCCTAGGCCCGACACGGCCAGATCTCGGCCCACAACGCTCGCCGCAGATCAACCCATCGCCCAGGCTCGACATGGCCAGATCTCGGCCCACAAAGCTCGCCGCAGAGCAACCCATCGCCTAGGCTCGACACGGCCAGATCTCGCCCCACAACGCTCGCCGCAGAGCAACCCATCGCCTAGGCCCGACACGGCCAGATCTCGCCCCAACGCTCGCCGCAGTTCAACCCATCGCCTAGGCCCGACACGGCCAGATCTCGGCCCACAACGCTCGCCGCAGATCAACCCATCGCCCAGGCCCGACACGGCCAGATCTCGGCCCACAAGGCTCGCCGCAGAGCAAGCCATCGCCCAGGCCCGACACGGCCAGATCTCGGCCCACAAGGCTCGTCGCAGAGCAACCCATCGCCTAGGCCCGACACGGCCAGATCTCGCCCCACAACGCTCGCCGGAGAGAAACCCATCGCCTAGGCCCGACACGGCCAGATCTCGCCCCACAACGCTCGCCGCAGATCAACCCATCGCCTAGGCCCGACACGGCCAGATCTCGCCCCACAACGCTCGCGCAGATCAACCCGTCGCCGAGGCCCGACACGGCCAGATCTCGGCCCACAACGCTCGCCGCAGATCAACCCATCGCCCAGGCCCGACACGGCCAGATCTCGGCCCACAACGCTCGCCGCAGAGCAAGCCATCGCCCAGGCCCGACACGGCCAGATCTCGGCCCACAACGCTCGCCGCAGAGCAACCCATCGCCCAGGCCCGACACGGCCAGATCTCGCCCCACAACGCTCGCCGCAGAGCAACCCATCGCCTAGGCCCGACACGGCCAGATCTCGCCCCACAACGCTCGCCGCAAATCAACCCATCGCCTAGGCCCGACACGGCTAGATCTCGGCCCACAACGCTCGCCGCAGATCAACCCATCGCCTAGGCCCGACACGGCCAGATCTCGGCCCAAAACGCTCGCCGCAGATCAACCCATCGCCCAGGCCCGACACGGCCAGATCTCGGCCCACAACGCTCGCCGCAGAGCAAGCCATTGCTCAGGCCCGACACGGCCAGATCTCGGCCCACAATGCTCGCCGCAGAGCAACCCATCGCTTAGGCCCGACACGGCTAGATCTCGCCCCACAACGCTCGCCGCAGAGCAACCCATCGCCTAGGCCTGACACGACCAGATCTCTTCCCACAACGCTCGCCGCAGATCAACCCATCGCCTAGGCCCGACACGGCTAGATCTCGGCCCACAACGCTCGCCGCAGACCAAACCATCGCCGAGGCCCGACACGGCCAGATCTCGGCCCACAACGCTCGCCGCAGATCAACCCATCGCCCAGGCCCGACACGGCCAGATCTCGGCCCACAACGCTCGCCGCAGAGCAAGCCATTGCCCAGGCCCGAAACGGCCAGATCTCGGCCCACAACGCTCGCCGTAGAGCTAGCCATCGCCCAGGCCCGACACGGCCAGATATCGCTCCACAACGCTCGCCGCAGAGCAACCCATCGCCTAGGCCCGCATGGCCAGATCTCGGCCCACAATGCTCGCCGCAGATCAACCCATCGCCTAGGCCCGACACGGCCAGATCTCGGCCCACAACGCTCGCCGCAGAGCAAGCCATTGCCCAGGCCCGACACGGCCAGATCTCGGCCCACAATGCTCGCCGCAGAGCAGCCATTGCCCAGGCCCGACACGGCCAGATCTCGGCCCACAACGCAGGCCGCAGATCAACCCATCGCCTAGGCCCAACACGGCCAGATCTCGGCCCACAACGCTCGCGGCAGATCAACCCATCGCCTAGGCCCGACACGGCCAGATCTCGGCCCACAACGCTCGCCGCAGATCAACCCATCACCCAGGCCCGACATGGCCAGATCTCGGCCCACAAAGCTCGCCGCAGAGCAACCCATCGCCTAGGCTCGACACGGCCAGATCTCGCCCCACAACGCTCGCCGCAGAGCAACCCAACGCCTAGGCCCGACACGGCTAGATCTCGCCCACAACGCTCGCCGCAGATCAACCCATCGCCTAGGCCCGACACGGTCAGATCTCGGCCCACAATGCTCGCCGCAGATCAACCCATCGCCCAGGCCCGACACGGCCAGATCTCGGCCCACAAGGCTCGCCGCAGAGCAAGCCATCGCCCAGGCCCGACACGGCCAGATCTCGGCCCACAAGGCTCGCCGCAGAGCAACCCATCGCCTAGGCCCGACACGGCCAGATCTCGGCCCACAACGCTCGCCGCAGATCAACCCATCGCCTAGGCCCGACACGGCCAGATCTCGCCCCACAACGCTCGCCACAGATCAACCCATCGCCCAGGCCCGACACGGCCAGATCTCGGCCCACAACGCTCGCCGCAGATCAACCCATCGCCCACGCCCGACACGGCGAGATCTCGGCCCACAACGCTCGCCGCAGAGCAAGCCATTGCCCAGGCCCGACACGGCCAGATCTCGGCCCACAATCCTCGCCGCAGAGCAACCCATCGCCTAGGCCCGACACGGCCAGATCTCGCCCCACAACGCTCGCCGCAGAGCAACCCATCGCCTAGGCCCGACACGGCCAGATCTCGCCCCACAACGCTCGCCGCAGATCAACCCATCGCCCAGGCCCGACACGGCCAGATCTCGGCCCACAAGGCTCGCCGCAGAGCAAGCCATCGCCCAGGCCCGACACGGCCAGATCTCGGCCCACAAGGCTCGCCGCAGAGCAACCCATCGCCTAGGCCCGACACGGCCAGATCTCGCCCCACAACGCTCGCCGCAGATCAACCCATCGCCTAGGCCCGACACGGCCAGATCTCGGCCCCAACGCTCACCGCAGATCAACCCATCGCCTAGGCCCGACACGGCCAGATCTCGGCCCACAACGCTCGCCGCAGAGCAAGCCATTGCCCAGGCCCGACACGGCCAGATCTCGGCCCACAATCCTCGCCGCAGATCAACCCATCGCCCAGGCCCGACACGGCCAGATCTCGCCCCACAACGCTCGCCGCAGATCAACCCATCGCCTAGGCCCGACACGGCCAGATCTCGGCCCACAACGCTCGCCGCAGATCAACCCATCGCCGAGGCCCGACACGGCCAGATCTCGGCCCACAACGCTCGCCGCAGATCAAGCCATCGCCCAGGCCCAACACGGCCAGATCTCGGCCCACAACGCTCGCCGCAGATCAACCCATCGCCTAGGCCCGACACGGCCAGATCTCGCCCCACAACGCTCGCCGCAGATCAACCCATCGCCTAGGCCCGACACGGCCAGATCTCGGCCCCAACGCTCGCCGCATATCAACCCATCGCCTAGGCCCGACACGGCCAGATCTCGGCCCACAACGCTCGCCGCAGAGCAAGCCATTGCCCAGGCCCGACACGGCCAGATCTCGGCCCACAATCCTCGCCGCAGATCAACCCATCGCCCAGGCCCGACACGGCCAGATCTCGCCCCACAACGCTCGCCGTAGATCAACCCATCGCCTAGGCCCGACACGGCCAGATCTCGGCCCACAACGCTCGCCGCAGATCAACCCATCGCCGAGGCCCGACACGGCCAGATCTCGGCCCACAACGCTCGCCGCAGATCAACCCATCGCCCAGGCCCAACACGGCCAGATCTCGGCCCACAACGCTCGCCGCAGATCAACCCATCGCCTAGGCCCGACACGGCCAGATCTCGCCCCACAACGCTCGCCGCAGATCAACCCATCGCCTAGGCCCAACACAGCCAGATCTCGCCCCACAACGCACGCCGCAGATCAACCCATCGCCTAGGCCCGACACGGCCAGATCTCGCCCCACAACGCTCGCCGGAGAGCAACCCATTGCCTAGGCCCGACACGGCCAGATCTCGCCCCACAACGCTCGCCGCAGATCAACCCATCGCCTAGGCCCGACACGGCCAGATCTCGCCCCACAACGCTCGCCGCAGATCAACACGTCGCCTAGGCCCGACACGGCCAGATCTCGGCCCACAACGCTCGCCGCACAGCAAGCCATTGCCCAGGCCCGAAACGGCCAGATCTCGGCCCACAATGCTCGCCGTAGAGCAAGCCATCGCCCAGGCCCGACACGGCCAGATATCGCCCCACAACGCTCGCCGCAAAGCAACCCATCGCCTAGGCCCGCACGGCCAGATCTCGGCCCACAATGCTCACCGCAGATCAACCCATCGCCTAGGCCCGACACGGCCAGATCTCGGCCCACAACGCTCGCCGCAGAGCAAGCCATTGCCCAGGCCAGACACGGCCAGATCTCGGCCCACAATGCTCGCCGCAGAGCAAGCCATTGCCCAGGCCCGAAACGGCCAGATCTCGCCCCACAACGCACACCGCAGATCAACCCATCGCCTAGGCCCGACACGGCCAGATCTCGGCCCACAACGCTCGCGGCAGATCAACCCATCGCCTAGGCCCGACACGGCCAGATCTCGGCCCACAACGCTCCCCGCAGATCAACCCATCGCCCAGGCCCGACATGGCCAGATCTCGGCCCACAAAGCTCGCCGCAGAGCAACCCATCGCCTAGGCTCGACACGGCCAGATCTCGCCCCACAACGCTCGCCGCAGAGCAACCCAACGCCTAGGCCCGACACGGCTAGATCTCGCCCACAACGCTCGCCGCAGATCAACCCATCGCCTAGGCCCGACACGGTCAGATCTCGGCCCACAGTGCTCGCGCAGATCAACCCATCGCCCAGGCCTGACACGGCCAGATCTCGGCCCACAAGGCACGCCGCAGAGCAAGCCATCGCCCAGGCCCGACACGGCCAGATCTCGGCCCACAAGGCTCGCCGCAGAGCAACCCATCGCCTAGGCCCGACACGGCCAGATCTCGGCCCACAACGCTCCCCGCAGATCAACCCATCGCCCAGGCCCGACACGGCCAGATCTCGGCCCACAAGGCTCGCCGCAGAGCAAGCCATCGCCCAGGCCCGACACGGCCAGATCTCGGCCCACAAGGCTCGCCGCAGAGCAACCCATCGCCTAGGCCCGACACGGCCAGATCTCGCCCCACAACGCTCGCCGCAGATCAACCCATCGCCTAGGCCCGACACGGCCAGATCTCGGCCCCAACGCTCACCGCAGATCAACCCATCGCCTAGGCCCGACACGGCCAGATCTCGGCCCACAACGCTCGCCGCAGAGCAAGCCATTGCCCAGGCCCGACACGGCCAGATCTCGGCCCACAATCCTCGCCGCAGATCAACCCATCGCCCAGGCCCGACACGGCCAGATCTCGCCCCACAACGCTCGCCGTAGATCAACCCATCGCCTAGGCCCGACACGGCCAGATCTCGGCCCACAACGCTCGCCGCAGATCAACCCATCGCCGAGGCCCGACACGGCCAGATCTCGGCCCACAACGCTCGCCGCAGATCAACCCATCGCCCAGGCCCAACACGGCCAGATCTCGGCCCACAACGCTCGCCGCAGATCAACCCATCGCCTAGGCCCGACACGGCCAGATCTCGGCCCACAATCCTCGCCGCAGATCAACCCATCGCCCAGGCCCGACACGGCCAGATCTCGCCCCACAACGCTCGCCGCAGATCAACCCATCGCCGAGGCCTGACACGGCCAGATCTCGGCCCACAACGCTCGCCGCAGATCAACCCATCGCCCAGGCCCAACACGGCCAGATCTCGGCCCACAACGCTCGCCGCAGATCAACCCATCGCCGAGGCCCGACACGGCCAGATCTCGCCCCACAACGCTCGCCGCAGATCAACCCATCGCCTAGGCCCGACACGGCCAGATCTCGGCCCACAACGCTCGCCGCAGATCAACCCATCGCCGAGGCCCGACACGGCCAGATCTCGGCCCACAACGCTCGCCGCAGATCAACCCATCGCCCAGGCCCAACACGGCCAGATCTCGGCCCACAACGCTCGCCGCAGATCAACCCATCGCCTAGGCCCGACACGGCCAGATCTCGCCCCACAACGCTCGCCGCAGATCAACCCATCGCCTAGGCCCGACACGGCCAGATCTCGGCCCCAACGCTCGCCGCATATCAACCCATCGCCTAGGCCCGACACGGCCAGATCTCGGCCCACAACGCTCGCCGCAGAGCAAGCCATTGCCCAGGCCCGACACGGCCAGATCTCGGCCCACAATCCTCGCCGCAGATCAACCCATCGCCCAGGCCCGACACGGCCAGATCTCGCCCCACAACGCTCGCCGTAGATCAACCCATCGCCTAGGCCCGACACGGCCAGATCTCGGCCCACAACGCTCGCCGCAGATCAACCCATCGCCGAGGCCCGACACGGCCAGATCTCGGCCCACAACGCTCGCCGCAGATCAACCCATCGCCCAGGCCCAACACGGCCAGATCTCGGCCCACAACGCTCGCCGCAGATCAACCCATCGCCTAGGCCCGACACGGCCAGATCTCGCCCCACAACGCTCGCCGCAGATCAACCCATCGCCTAGGCCCAACACAGCCAGATCTCGCCCCACAACGCACGCCGCAGATCAACCCATCGCCTAGGCCCGACACGGCCAGATCTCGCCCCACAACGCTCGCCGGAGAGCAACCCATTGCCTAGGCCCGACACGGCCAGATCTCGCCCCACAACGCTCGCCGCAGATCAACCCATCGCCTAGGCCCGACACGGCCAGATCTCGCCCCACAACGCTCGCCGCAGATCAACACGTCGCCTAGGCCCGACACGGCCAGATCTCGGCCCACAACGCTCGCCGCAGAGCAAGCCATTGCCCAGGCCCGAAACGGCCAGATCTCGGCCCACAATGCTCGCCGTAGAGCAAGCCATCGCCCAGGCCCGACACGGCCAGATATCGCCCCACAACGCTCGCCGCAAAGCAACCCATCGCCTAGGCCCGCACGGCCAGATCTCGGCCCACAATGCTCACCGCAGATCAACCCATCGCCTAGGCCCGACACGGCCAGATCTCGGCCCACAACGCTCGCCGCAGAGCAAGCCATTGCCCAGGCCAGACACGGCCAGATCTCGGCCCACAATGCTCGCCGCAGAGCAAGCCATTGCCCAGGCCCGAAACGGCCAGATCTCGCCCCACAACGCACACCGCAGATCAACCCATCGCCTAGGCCCGACACGGCCAGATCTCGGCCCACAACGCTCGCGGCAGATCAACCCATCGCCTAGGCCCGACACGGCCAGATCTCGGCCCACAACGCTCCCCGCAGATCAACCCATCGCCCAGGCCCGACATGGCCAGATCTCGGCCCACAAAGCTCGCCGCAGAGCAACCCATCGCCTAGGCTCGACACGGCCAGATCTCGCCCCACAACGCTCGCCGCAGAGCAACCCAACGCCTAGGCCCGACACGGCTAGATCTCGCCCACAACGCTCGCCGCAGATCAACCCATCGCCTAGGCCCGACACGGTCAGATCTCGGCCCACAGTGCTCGCGCAGATCAACCCATCGCCCAGGCCTGACACGGCCAGATCTCGGCCCACAAGGCACGCCGCAGAGCAAGCCATCGCCCAGGCCCGACACGGCCAGATCTCGGCCCACAAGGCTCGCCGCAGAGCAACCCATCGCCTAGGCCCGACACGGCCAGATCTCGGCCCACAACGCTCCCCGCAGATCAACCCATCGCCCAGGCCCGACACGGCCAGATCTCGGCCCACAAGGCTCGCCGCAGAGCAAGCCATCGCCCAGGCCCGACACGGCCAGATCTCGGCCCACAAGGCTCGCCGCAGAGCAACCCATCGCCTAGGCCCGACACGGCCAGATCTCGCCCCACAACGCTCGCCGCAGATCAACCCATCGCCTAGGCCCGACACGGCCAGATCTCGGCCCCAACGCTCACCGCAGATCAACCCATCGCCTAGGCCCGACACGGCCAGATCTCGGCCCACAACGCTCGCCGCAGAGCAAGCCATTGCCCAGGCCCGACACGGCCAGATCTCGGCCCACAATCCTCGCCGCAGATCAACCCATCGCCCAGGCCCGACACGGCCAGATCTCGCCCCACAACGCTCGCCGTAGATCAACCCATCGCCTAGGCCCGACACGGCCAGATCTCGGCCCACAACGCTCGCCGCAGATCAACCCATCGCCGAGGCCCGACACGGCCAGATCTCGGCCCACAACGCTCGCCGCAGATCAACCCATCGCCCAGGCCCAACACGGCCAGATCTCGGCCCACAACGCTCGCCGCAGATCAACCCATCGCCTAGGCCCGACACGGCCAGATCTCGGCCCACAATCCTCGCCGCAGATCAACCCATCGCCCAGGCCCGACACGGCCAGATCTCGCCCCACAACGCTCGCCGCAGATCAACCCATCGCCGAGGCCTGACACGGCCAGATCTCGGCCCACAACGCTCGCCGCAGATCAACCCATCGCCCAGGCCCAACACGGCCAGATCTCGGCCCACAACGCTCGCCGCAGATCAACCCATCGCCGAGGCCCGACACGGCCAGATCTCGCCCCACAACGCTCGCCGCAGATCAACCCATCGCCTAGGCCCGACACGGCCAGATCTCGGCCCCAACGCTCGCCGCAGATCAACCCATCGCCTAGGCCCGACACGGCCAGATCTCGGCCCACAACGCTCGCCGCAGAGCAAGCCATTGCCCAGGCCCGACACGGCCAGATCTCGGCCCACAATCCTCGCCGCAGATCAACCCATCGCCCAGGCCCGACACGGCCAGATCTCGCCCCACAACGCTCGCCGTAGATCAACCCATCGCCTAGGCCCGACACGGCCAGATCTCGGCCCACAACGCTCGCCGCAGATCAACCCATCGCCGAGGCCCGACACGGCCAGATCTCGGCCCACAACGCTCGCCGCAGATCAACCCATCGCCCAGGCCCAACACGGCCAGATCTCGGCCCACAACGCTCGCCGCAGATCAACCCATCGCCTAGGCCCGACACGGCCAGATCTCGCCCCACAACGCTCGCCGCAGATCAACCCATCGCCTAGGCCCGACACGGCCAGATCTCGGCCCACAACGCTCGCGGCAGATCAACCCATCGCCTAGGCCCGACACGGCCAGATCTCGGCCCACAACGCTCGCCGCAGATCAACCCATCGCCCAGGCCCGACATGGCCAGATCTCGGCCCACAAAGCTCGCCGCAGATCAACCCATCGCCTAGGCCCGACACGGCCAGATCTCGCCCCACAACGCTCGCCGCAGATCAACACGTCGCCTAGGCCCGACACGGCCAGATCTCGGCCCACAACGCTCGCCGCAGAGCAAGCCATTGCCCAGGCCCGAAACGGCCAGATCTCGGCCCACAATGCTCGCCGTAGAGCAAGCCATCGCCCAGGCCCGACACGGCCAGATATCGCCCCACAACGCTCGCCGCAGAGCAACCCATCGCCTAGGCCCGCACGGCCAGATCTCGGCCCACAATGCTCACCGCAGATCAACCCATCGCCTAGGCCCGACACTGCCAGATCTCGGCCCACAACGCTCGCCGCAGAGCAAGCCATTGCCCAGGCCAGACACGGCCAGATCTCGGCCCACAATGCTCGCCGCAGAGCAAGCCATTGCCCAGGCCCGAAACGGCCAGATCTCGCCCCACAACGCACGCCGCAGATCAACCCATCGCCTAGGCCCGACACGGCCAGATCTCGGCCCACAACGCTCGCGGCAGATCAACCCATCGCCTAGGCCCGACACGGCCAGATCTCGGCCCACAACGCTCGCCGCAGATCAACCCATCGCCCAGGCCCGACATGGCCAGATCTCGGCCCACAAAGCTCGCCGCAGAGCAACCCATCGCCTAGGCTCGACACGGCCAGATCTCGCCCCACAACGCTCGCCGCAGAGCAACCCAACGCCTAGGCCCGACACGGCTAGATCTCGCCCACAACGCTCGCCGCAGATCAACCCATCGCCTAGGCCCGACACGGTCAGATCTCGGCCCACAGTGCTCGCGCAGATCAACCCATCGCCCAGGCCTGACACGGCCAGATCTCGGCCCACAAGGCACGCCGCAGAGCAAGCCATCGCCCAGGCCCGACACGGCCAGATCTCGGCCCACAAGGCTCGCCGCAGAGCAACCCATCGCCTAGGCCCGACACGGCCAGATCTCGGCCCACAACGCTCGCCGCAGATCAACCCATCGCCCAGGCCCGACACGGCCAGATCTCGGCCCACAACGCTCGCCGCAGAGCAACCCATCGCCCAGGCCCGACACGGCCAGATCTCGGCCCACAACGCTCGCCGCAGAGCAAGCCATCGCCCAGGCCCGACACGGCCAGATCTCGGCCCACAATCCTCGCCGCAGAGCAACCCATCGCCTAGGCCCGACACGGCCAGATCTCGCCCCACAACGCTCGCCGCAGAGCAACCCATCGCCTAGGCCCGACACGGCCAGATCTCGCCCCACAACGCTCGCCGCAGAGCAACCCATCGCCTAGGCCCGACACGGCCAGATCTCGCCCCACAACGCTCGCTGCAGATCAACCCATCGCCCAGGCCCGAGACGGCCAGATCTCGGCCCACAAGGCTCGCCGCAGAGCAAGCCATCGCCCAGGCCCGACACGGCCAGATCTCGGCCCACAAGGCTCGCCGCAGAGCAACCCATCGCCTAGGCCCGACACGGCCAGATCTCGCCCCACAACGCTCGCCGCAGATCAACCCATCGCCTAGGCCCGACACGGCCAGATCTCGGCCCCAACGCTCGCCGCAGATCAACCCATCGCCTAGGCCCGACACGGCCAGATCTCGGCCCACAACGCTCGCCGCAGAGCAAGCCATTGCCCAGGCCCGACACGGCCAGATCTCGGCCCACAATCCTCGCCGCAGATCAACCCATCGCCCAGGCCCGACACGGCCAGATCTCGCCCCACAACGCTCGCCGTAGATCAACCCATCGCCTAGGCCCGACACGGCCAGATCTCGGCCCACAACGCTCGCCTCAGATCAACCCATCGCCGAGGCCCGACACGGCCAGATCTCGGCCCACAACGCTCGCCGCAGATCAACCCATCGCCCAGGCCCAACACGGCCAGATCTCGGCCCACAACGCTCGCCGCAGATCAACCCATCGCCTAGGCCCGACACGGCCAGATCTCGCCCCACAACGCTCGCCGCAGATCAACCCATCGCCTAGGCCCAACACAGCCAGATCTCGCCCCACAACGCACGCCGCAGATCAACCCATCGCCTAGGCCCGACACGGCCAGATCTCGGCCCACAACGCTCGCGACAGATCAACCCATTGCCTAGGCCCGACACGGCCAGATCTCGGCCTCGCCGCAGAGCAACCCATCGCCTAGGCTCGACACGGCCAGATCTCGCCCACAACGCTCGCCGCAGAGCAACCCATCGCCTAGGCCCGACACGGCCAGATCTCGCCCCAACGCTCGCCGCAGATCAACCCATCGCCCAGGCCCGACACGGCCAGATCTCGGCCCACAAGGCTCGCCGCAGAGCAAGCCATCGCCCAGGCCCGACACGGCCAGATCTCGGCCCACAACGCTCGCCGCAGAGCAAGCCATTGCCTAGGCCCGACACGGCCAGATCTCGCCCCACAACGCTCGCCGGAGAGCAACCCATCGCCTAGGCCCGACACGGCCAGATCTCGCCCCACAACGCTCGCCGCAGATCAACCCATCGCCTAGGCCCGACACGGCCAGATCTCGCCCCACAACGCTCGCCGCAGATCAACCCGTCGCCTAGGCCCGACACGGCCAGATCTCGGCCCACAACGCTCGCCGCAGATCAACCCATCGCCCAGGCCCGACACGGCCAGATCTCGGCCCACAACGCTCGCCGCAGAGCAAGCCATCGCCCAGGCCCGACACGGCCAGATCTCGGCCCACAACGCTCGCCGCAGAGCAACCCATCGCCCAGGCCCGACACGGCCAGATCTCGCCCCACAACGCTCGCTGCAGAGCAACCCATCGCCTAGGCCCGACACGGCCAGATCTCGCCCCACAACGCTCGCCGCACATCAACCCATCGCCTAGGCCCGACACGGCTAGATCTCGGCCCACAACGCTCGCCGCAGATCAACCCATCGCCTAGGCCCGACACGGCCAGATCTCGGCCCAAAACGCTCGCCGCAGATCAACCCATCGCCCAGGCCCGACACGGCCAGATCTCGGCCCACAACGCTCGCCGCAGAGCAAGCCATTGCTCAGGCCCGACACGGCCAGATCTCGGACCACAATGCTCGCCGCAGAGCAACCCATCGCTTAGGCCCGACACGGCCAGATCTCGCCCCACAACGCTCGCCGCAGAGCAACCCATCGGCTAGGCCTGACACGACCAGATCTTGCCCCACAACGCTCGCCGCAGATCAACCCATCGCCTAGGCCCGACACGGCCAGATCTCGGCCCACAACGCTCGCCGCAGACCAAACCATCGCCGAGGCCCGACACGGCCAGATCTCGGCCCACAACGCTCGCCGCAGATCAACCCATCGCCCAGGCCCGACACGCCAGATCTCGGCCCACAACGCTCGCCGCAGAGCAAGCCATTGCCCAGGCCCGAAACGGCAAGATCTCGGCCCACAACGCTCGCCGCAGAGCAAGCCATCGCCCAGGCCCGACATGGCCAGATCTCGCCCCACAACGCTCGCCGCAGAGCAACCCATCGCCTAGGCCCGCACGGCCAGATCTCGGCCCACAACGCTCGCCGCAGATCAACCCATCGCCTAGGCCCGACACGGCCAGATCTCGGCCCACAACGCTCGCCGCAGAGCAAGCCATTGCCCAGGCCCGACACGGCCAGATCTCGGCCCACAATGCTCGCCGCAGAGCAAGCCATTGCCCAGGCCCGACACGGCCAGATTTCGCCCCACAACGCACGCCGCAGATGAACCCATCGCCTAGGCCCGACACGGCCAGATCTCGGCCCACAACGCTCGCGGCAGATCAACCCATCGCCTAGGCCCGACACGGCCAGATCTCGGCCCACAACGCTCGCCGCAGATCAACCCATCGCCCAGGCCCGACATGGCCAGATCTCGGCCCACAAGGCTCGCCGCAGATCAACCCATCGCCCAGGCCCGACACGGCCAGATCTCGGCCCACAAGGCTCGCCGCAGAGCAAGCCATCGCCCAGGCCCGACACGGCCAGATCTCGGCCCACAAGGCTCGCCGCAGAGCAACCCATCGCCTAGGCCCGACACGGCCAGATCTCGCCCCACAACGCTCGCCGCAGATCAACCCATCGCCTAGGCCCGACACGGCCAGATCTCGGCCCCAACGCTCGCCGCAGATCAACCCATCGCCTAGGCCCGACACGGCCAGATCTCGGCCCACAACGCTCGCCGCAGAGCAAGCCATTGCCCAGGCCCGACACGGCCAGATCTCGGCCCACAATCCTCGACGCAGATCAACCCATCGCCCAGGCCCGACACGGCCAGATCTCGCCCCACAACGCTCGCCGCAGATCAACCCATCGCCTAGGCCCGACACGGCCAGATCTCGGCCCACAACGCTCGCCGCAGATCAACCCATCGCCTAGGCCCAACACGGCCAGATCTCGGCCCACAACGCTCGCCGCAGATCAACCCATCGCCCAGGCCCGACACGGCCAGATCTCGGCCCACAACGCTCGCCGCAGATCAACCCATCGCCTAGGCCCGACACGGCCAGATCTCGCCCCACAACGCTCGCCGCAGATCAACCCATCGCCTAGGCCCCACACGGCCAGATCTCGCCCCACAACGCACGCCGCAGATCAACCCATCGCCTAGGCCCGATACGGCCAGATATCGCCCCACAACGCTCGCTGCAGAGCAACCCATCGCCTAGGCCCGACATGGCCAGATCTCGGCCCACAAAGCTCGCCGCAGAGCAACCCATCGCCTAGGCTCGACACGGCCAGATCTCGCCCCACAACGCTCACCGCAGAGCAACCCAACGCCTAGGCCCGACACGGCTAGATCTCGCCCCACAACGCTCGCCGCAGATCAACCCATCGCCTAGGCCCGACACGGTCAGATCTCGGCCCACAAGGCTCGCCGCAGATCGACCCATCGCCCAGGCCCGACACGGCCAGATCTCGGCCCACAAGGCTCGCCGCAGAGCAACCCATCGCCTAGGCCCGACACGGCCAGATCTCGGCCCACAACGCTCGCCGCAGATCAACCCATCGCCTAGGCCCGACACGGCCAGATCTCGGCCCACAACGCTCGCCGCAGATCAACCCATCGCCCAGGCCCGACACGGCCAGATCTCGGCCCACAACGCTCGCCGCAGATCAACCCATCGCCCAGGCCCGACACGGCCAGATCTCGGCCCACAGTCCTCGCCGCAGAGCAACCCATTGCCTAGGCCCGACACGGCCAGATCTCGCCCCACAACGCTCGCCGCAGAGCAACCCATTAACTAGGCCCGACACGGCCAGATCTCGCCCCACAACGCTCGCCGCAGATCAACCCATCGCCTAGGCCCGACACGGCCAGATCTCGGCCCACAACGCTCGCCGCAGATCAACCCATCGCCCAGGCCCGACACGGCCAGATCTCGGCCCACAAGGCTCGCCGCAGAGCAAGCCATCGCCCAGGCCCGACACGGCCAGATCTCGGCCCACAAGGCTCGCCGCAAAGCAACCCATCGCCTAGGCCCGACACGGCCAGATCTCGCCCCACAACGCTCGCCGCAGATCAACCCATCGCCTAGGCTCGACACGGCCAGATCTCGGCCCCAACGCTCGCCGCAGATCAACCCATCGCCTAGGCCCGACACGGCCAGATCTCGGCCCACAACGCTCGCCGCAGAGCAAGCCATTGCCCAGGCCCGACACGGCCAGATCTCGGCCCACAATCCTCGCCGCAGATCAACCCATCGCCCAGGCCCGACACGGCCAGATCTCGCCCCACTACGCTCGCCGCAGATCAACCCATCGCCTAGGCCCGACACGGCCAGATCTCGGCCCACAACGCTCGCCGCAGATCAACCCATCGCCGAGGCCCGACACGGCCAGATCTCGGCCCACAACGCTCGCCGCAGATCAACCCATCGCCTAGGCCCGACACGGCCAGATCTCGGCCCACAACGCTCGCCGCAGATCAACCCATCGCCCAGGCCCGACACGGCCAGATCTCGGCCCACAACGCTCGCCGCAGATCAACCCATCGCCTAGGCCCGACACGGCCAGATCTCGGCCCACAACGCTCGCCGCAGATCAACCCATCGCCTAGGCCCAACACGGCCAGATCTCGCCCCACAACGCACGCCGCAGATCAACCCATCGCCTAGGCCCGACACGGCCAGATCTCGGCCCACAACGCTCGCGGCAGATCAACCCATCGCCTAGGCCCGACACGGCCAGATCTCGGCCCACAACGCTCGCCGCAGATCAACCCATCGCCCAGGCCCGACATGGCCAGATCTCGGCCCACAAAGCTCGCCGCAGAGCAACCCATCGCCTAGGCTCGACACGGCCAGATCTCGCCCCACAACGCTCGCCGCAGAGCAACCCAACGCATAGGCCCGACACGGCTAGATCTCGCCCCACAACGCTCGCCGCAGATCAACCCATCGCCTAGGCCCGACACGGTCAGATCTCGGCCCACAATGCTCGCCGCAGATCAACCCATCGCCCAGGCCCGACACGGCCAGATCTCGGCCCACAAGGCTCGCCGCAGAGCAAGCCATCGCCCAGGCCCGACACGGCCAGATCTCGGCCCACAAGGCTCTCCGCAGAGCAAACCATCGCCTAGGCCCGACACGGCCAGATCTCGGCCCACAACGCTCGCCGCAGATCAACCCATCGCCCAGGCCCGACACGGCCAGCCTCGGCCCACAACGCTCGCCGCAGATCAACCCACCGCCCAGGCCCGACATGGCCACATCTCGGCCCACAACCCTCGCCGCAGAGCAAGCCATTGCCCAGGCCCGACACGGCCAGATCTCGGCCCACAATCCTCGCCGCAGAGCAACCCATCGCCTAGGCCCGACACGGCCAGATCTCGCCCCACAACGCTCGCCGCAGAGCAACCCATCCCCTAGGCCCGACACGGCCAGATCTCGCCCCACAACGCTCGCCGCAGATATGGGCCCACAAGGCTCGCCGCAAAGCAACCCATCGCCTAGGCCCGACACGGCCAGATCTCGCCCCACAACGCTCGCCGCAGATCAACCCATCGCCTAGGCCCGACACGGCCAGATCTCGGCCCCAACGCTCGCCGCAGATCAACCCATCGCCTAGGCCCGACACGGCCAGATCTCGCCCCACAACGCTCGCCGCAGAGCAAGGCATTGCCCAGGCCCGACACGGCCAGATCTCGGCCCACAATCCTCGCCGCAGATCAACTCATCGCCCAGGCCCGACACGGCCTGATCTCGCCCCACAACGCTCGCCGCAGATCAACCCATCGCCTAGGCCCGACACGGCCAGATCTCGGCCCGCAACGCTCGCCGCAGATCAACCCATCGCCGAGGCCCGACACGGCCAGATCTCGGCCCACAACGCTCGCCGCAGATCAACCCATCGCCCAGGCCCGACACGGCCAGATCTCGGCCCACAACGCTCGCCGCAGATCAACCCATCGCCCAGGCCCGACACAGCCAGATCTCGGCCCACAAAGCTCGCCGCAGAGCAAGCCATTGCCCAGGCCCGACACGGCCAGATCTCGGCCCACAAAGCTCGCCGCAGAGCAACCCATCGCCTAGGCCCGACACGGCCAGATCTCGGCCCACAACGCTCGCCGCAGATCAACCCATCGCCCAGGCCCGACACGGCCAGATCTCGGCCCACAAGGCTCGCCGCAGAGCAAGCCATCGCCCAGGCCCGACACGGCCAGATCTCGGCCCACAAGGCTCGCCGCAAAGCAACCCATCGCCTAGGCCCGACACGGCCAGATCTCGGCCCACAACGCTCGCCGCAGATCAACCCATCGCCTAGGCCCGACACGGCCAGATCTCGGCCCCAACGCTCGCCGCAGATCAACCCATCGCCTAGGCCCGACACGGCCAGATCTCGGCCCACAACGCTCGCCGCAGAGCAAGCCATTGCCCAGGCCCGACACGGCCAGATCTCGGCCCACAATCCTCACCGCAGATCAACCCATCGCCCAGGCCCGACACGGCCAGATCTCGCCCCACAACGCTCGCCGCAGATCAACCCATCGCCTAGGCCCGACACGGCCAGATCTCGGCCCACAACGCTCGCCGCAGATCAACCCATCGCCGAGGCCCGACACGGCCAGATCTCGGCCCACAACGCTCGCCGCAGATCAACCCATCGCCCAGGCCCGACACGGCGAGATCTCGGCCCACAAAGCTCGCCGCAGAGCAAGCCATTGCCCAGGCCCGACACGGCCAGATCTCGGCCCACAAAGCTCGCCGCAGAGCAACCCATCGCCTAGGCTCGACACGGCCAGATCTCGGCCCACAACGCTCGCCGCAGAGCAACCCATCCTCTAGGCCGACACGGCCAGATCTCGCCCCACAACGCTCGCCGCAGATCAACCCATCGCCGAGGCCCGGCATGGCCAGATCTCGGCCCACAACGCTCGCCGCAGATCAACCCATCGCCCAGGCCCGACACGGCCAGATCTCGGCCCACAAGGCTCGCCGCAGAGCAAGCCATCGCCCAGGCCCGACACGGCCAAATCTTGGCCCACAAGGCTCGCCGCAGAGCAACCCATCGCCTAGGCCCGACACGGCCAGATCTCGCCCCACAACGCTCGCCGTAGAGCAACCCATCGCCTAGGCCCGACACGGCCAGATCTCGCCCCACAACGCTCGCCGCAGATCAACCCATCGCCTAGGCCCCACACGGCCAGATCTCGCCCCACAACGCTCGCCGCAGATCAACCCATCGCCTAGGCCCCACACGGCCAGATCTCGGCCCACAACGCTCGCCGCAGATCAACCCATCGCCCAGGCCCGACACGGCCAGATCTCGGCCCACAACGCTCGCCGCAGATCAACCCATCGCCCAGGCCCGACACGGCCAGATCTCGGCCCACAAAGCTCGCCGCAGAGCAAGCCATCGCCCAGGCCCGACACGGCCAGATCTCGGCCCACAAAGCTCGCCGCAGAGCAACCCATCGCCTAGGCCCGACACGGCCAGATCTCGCCCCAAAACGCTCGCCGCAGAGCAACCCATCGCCTAAGCCCGACACGGCCAGATCTCGCCCCACAACGCTCGCCGCAGATCAACCCATCGCCGAGGCCCGACACGGCCAGATCTCGGCCCACAACGCTCGCGGCAGATCAACCCATCGCCCAGGCCCGACACGGCCAGATCTCGGCCCACAACACTCGCCGCAGATCAACCCATCGCCTAGGCCCGACACGGCCAGATCTCGGCCCACAACGCTCGCCGCAGATCAACCCATCGCCTAGGCCCGACACGGCCAGATCTCGCCTCACAACGCTCGCCGCAGATCAACCCATCGCCTAGGCCCGACACGGCCAGATATCGGCCCACAACGCTCGCCGCAGATCAACCCATCGCCCAGGCCCAAAACGGCCGGATCTCGGCCCACAACGCTCGCCGCAGAGCAAGCCATTGCCCAGGCCCAAAACGGCCAGATCTCGGCCCACAATGCTCGCCGCAGAGCAACCCATCGCCTAGGCCCGACACGGCCAGATCTCGCCCCACAACGCTCGCCGCAGAGCAACCCATCGCCTAGGCCCGACACGGCCAGATGTCGCCCCACAACGCTCGCCGCAGAGCAAGCCATCGCCTAGGCCCAACACGGCCAGATCTCGCCCCACAACGCTCGCCGCAGATCAACCCATCGCCTAGGCCCGACACGGCCAGATCTCGGCCCACAACGCTCGCGGCAGATCAACCCGTCGCCTAGGCCCGACACGGCCAGATCTCGGCCCACAACGCTCGCCGCAGATCAACCCATCGCCCAGGCCCGACATGGCCAGATCTCGGCCCACAAAGCTCGCCGCAGAGCAACCCATCGCCTAGGCTCGACACGGCCAGATCTCGCCCCACAACGCTCGCCGCAGAGCAACCCAACGCCTAGGCCCGACACGGCTAGATCTCGCCCCACAACGCTCGCCGCAGATCAACCCATCGCCTAGGCCCGACACGGCCAGATCTCGGCCCACAACGCTCGCCGCAGATCAACCCATCGCCCAGGCCCGACACGGCCAGATCGCGGCCCACAACGCTCGCCGCAGAGCAACCCATCCAATAGGCCCGACACGGCCAGATCTCGCCCCACAACGCTCGCCGCAGATCTGGGCCCACAAGGCTCGCCGCAAAGCAACCCATCGCCTAGGCCCGACACGGCCAGATCTCGCCCCACAACGCTCGCCGCAGATCAACCCATCGCCTAGGCCCGACACGGCCAGATCTCGGCCCCAACGCTCGCCGCAGATCAACCCATCGCCTAGGCCCGACACGGCCAGATCTCGGCCCACAACGCTCGCCGCAGAGCAAGGCATTGCCCAGGCCCGACACGGCCAGATCTCGGCCCACAATCCTCGCCGCAGATCAACCCATTGCCCAGGCCCGACACGGCTAGATCTCGCCCACAACGCTCGCCGCAGATCAACCCATCGCCTAGGCCCGACACGGCCAGATCTCGGCCCGCAACGCTCGCGGCAGATCAACCCATCGCCGAGGCCCGACACGGCCAGATCTCGGCCCACAACGCTCGCCGCAGATCAACCCATCGCCCAGGCCCGACACGGCCAGATCTCGGCCCACAACGCTCGCCGCAGATCAACCCATCGCCCAGGCCCGACACAGCCAGATCTCGGCCCACAAAGCTCGCCGCAGAGCAAGCCATTGCCCAGGCCCGACACGGCCAGATCTCGGCCCACAAAGCTCGCCGCAGAGCAACCCATCGCCTAGGCTCGACACGGCCAGATCTCGGCCCACAACGCTCGCCGCAGAGCAACCCATCACCTAGGCCCGACACGGCCAGATCTCGCCCCACAACGCTCGCCGCAGATCAACCCATCGCCTAGGCCCGACACGGCCAGATCTCGGCCCACAACGCTCGCCGCAGATCAACCCATCGCCCAGGCCGGACACGGCCAGATCTCGGCCCACAACGCTCGCCGCAGATCAACCCATCGCCCAGGCCCGACACGGCCAGATCTCGGCCCACAACGCTCGCCGCAGAGCAAGCCATTGCCCAGGCCCGACACGGCCAGATCTCGGCCCACAATCCTCGCCGCAGAGCAACCCATCGCCTAGGCCCGACACGGCCAGATCACGCCCCACAACGCTCGCCGCAGAGCAACCCATCACCTAGGCCCGACACGGCCAGATCTCGGCCCACAACGCTCGCCGCAGATCAACCCATCGCCTAGGCCCGACACGGCCAGATCTCGGCCCACAACGCTCGCCGCAGATCAACCCATCGCCCAGGCCCGACACGGCCAAATCTCGGCCCACAAGGCTCGCCGCAGAGCAAGCCATCGCCCAGGCCCGACACGGCCAGATCTCGGCCCACAAGGCTCGCCGCAAAGCAACCCATCGCCTAGGCCCGACACGGCCAGATCTCGGCCCACAACGCTCGCCGCAGATCAACCCATCGCCTACGACCGACACGGCCAGATCTCGGCCCACAACGCTCGCTGCAGATCAACCCATCGCCCAGGCCCGACACGGCCAAATCTCGGCCCACAAAGCTCGCCGCAGAGCAAGCCATTGCCCAGGCCCGACACGGCCAGATCTCGGCCCACAAAGCTCGCCGCAGAGCAACCCATCGCCTAGGCTCGACACGGCCAGATCTCGGCCCACAACGCTCGCCGCAGAGCAACCCATCACCTAGGCCCGACACGGCCAGATCTCGCCCCACAACGCTCGCCGCAGATCAACCCATCGCCGAGGCCCGGCATGGCCAGATCTCGGCCCACAACGCTCGCCGCAGATCAACCCATCGCCCAGGCCCGACACGGCCAGATCTCGGCCCACAACGCTCGCCGCAGATCAACCCATCGCCCAGGCCCGACACGGCCAGATCTCGGCCCACAAAGCTCGCCGCAGAGCAAGCCATCGCCCAGGCCCGACACGGCCAGATCTCGGCCCACAAAGCTCGCCGCAGAGCAAGCCATTGCCCAGGCCCGACACGGCCAGATCTCGGCCCACAAAGCTCGCCGCAGAGCAACCCATCGCCTAGGCCCGACACGGCCAGATCTCGCCCCAAAACGCTCGCCGCAGAGCAACCCATCGCCTAAGCCCGACACGGCCAGATCTCGCCCCACAACGCTCGCCGCAGATCAACCCATCGCCGAGGCCCGACACGGCCAGATCTCGGCCCACAACGCTCGCGGCAGATCAACCCATCGCCCAGGCCCGACACGGCCAGATCTCGGCCCACAACACTCGCCGCAGATCAACCCATCGCCTAGGCCCGACACGGCCAGATCTCGGCCCACAACGCTCGCCGCAGATCAACCCATCGCCTAGGCCCGACACGGCCAGATCTCGCCTCACAACGCTCGCCGCAGATCAACCCATCGCCTAGGCCCGACACGGCTAGATATCGGCCCACAACGCTCGCCGCAGATCAACCCATCGCCCAGGCCCAAAA
This sequence comes from Hordeum vulgare subsp. vulgare, assembly GCF_904849725.1. Taxonomy (NCBI): domain Eukaryota; kingdom Viridiplantae; phylum Streptophyta; class Magnoliopsida; order Poales; family Poaceae; genus Hordeum; species Hordeum vulgare. Next base: position 659,844,818 of record NC_058519.1, on the reverse strand, counting down.
CGGCCGGATCTCGGCCCACAACGCTCGCCGCAGAGCAAGCCATCGCCGAGGCCCAAAACGGCCAGATCTCGGCCCACAACGCTCGCCGCAGATCAACCCATCGCCCAGGCCCGACACGGCCAGATCTCGGCCCACAACGCTCGCCGCAGATCAACCCATCGCCCAGGCCCGACACGGCCAGATCTCGGCCCACAAAGCTCGCCGCAGAGCAAGCCATTGCCCAGGCCCGACACGGCCAGATCTCGGCCCACAAAGCTCGCCGCAGAGCAACCCATCGCCTAGGCTCGACACGGCCAGATCTCGGCCCACAACGCTCGCCGCAGAGCAACCCATCACCTAGGCCCGACACGGCCAGATCTCGCCCCACAACGCTCGCCGCAGATCAACCCATCGCCTAGGCCCGACACGGCCAGATCTCGGCCCACAACGCTCGCCGCAGATCAACCCATCGCCCAGGCCGGACACGGCCAGATCTCGGCCCACAACTCTCGCCGCAGATCAACCCATCGCCCAGGCCCGACACGGCCAGATCTCGGCCCACAACGCTCGCCGCAGAGCAAGCCATTGCCCAGGCCCGACACGGCCAGATCTCGGCCCACAATCCTCGCCGCAGAGCAACCCATCGCCTAGGCCCGACACGGCCAGATCACGCCCCACAACGCTCGCCGCAGAGCAACCCATCCCCTAGGCCCGACACGGCCAGATCTCGGCCCACAACGCTCGCCGCAGATCAACCCATCGCCTAGGCCCGACACGGCCAGATCTCGGCCCACAACGCTCGCCGCAGATCAACCCATCGCCCAGGCCCGACACGGCCAAATCTCGGCCCACAAGGCTCGCCGCAGAGCAAGCCATCGCCCAGGCCCGACACGGCCAGATCTCGGCCCACAAGGCTCGCCGCAAAGCAACCCATCGCCTAGGCCCGACACGGCCAGATCTCGGCCCACAACGCTCGCCGCAGATCAACCCATCGCCTAGGACCGACACGGCCAGATCTCGGCCCCAACGCTCGCCGCAGATCAACCCATCGCCAAGGCCCGACACGGCCAGATCTCGGCCCACAACGCTCGCCGCAGAGCAAGCCATTGCACAGGCCCGACACGGCCAGATCTCGGCCCACAATCCTCGCCGCAGATCAACCCATCGCCCAGGCCCGACACGGCCAGATCTCGCCCCACAACGCTCGCCGCAGATCAACCCATCGCCTAGGCCCGACACGGCCAGATCTCGGCCCACAACGCTCGCCGCAGATCAACCCATTGCCGAGGCCCGACACGGCCAGATCTCGGCCCACAACGCTCGCCGCAGATCAACCCATCACCCAGGCCCGACACGGCCAGATCTCGGCCCACAACCCTCGCCGCAGATCAACCCATCGCCCAGGCCCGACACGGCCAAATCTCGGCCCACAAAGCTCGCCGCAGAGCAAGCCATTGCCCAGGCCCGACACGGCCAGATCTCGGCCCACAAAGCTCGCCGCAGAGCAACCCATCGCCTAGGCTCGACACGGCCAGATCTCGGCCCACAACGCTCGCCGCAGAGCAACCCATCACCTAGGCCCAACACGGCCAAATCTCGCCCCACAACGCTCGCCGCAGATCAACACATCGCCTAGGCCCGGCATGGCCAGATCTCGGCCCACAACGCTCGCCTCAGATCAACCCATCGCCCAGGCCCGACACGGCCAGATCTCGACCCACAAGGCTCGCCGCAGAGCAAGCCATCGCCCAGGCCCGACACGGCCAGATCTTGGCCCACAAGGCTCGCCGTAGAGCAACCCATCGCCTAGGCCCGACACGGCCAGATCTCGCCCCACAACGCTCGCCGTAGAGCAACCCATCGCCTAGGCCCGACACGGCCAGATCTCGCCCCACAACGCTCGCCGCAGATCAACCCATCGCCTAGGCCCCACACGGCCAGATCTCGCCCCACAACGCTCGCCGCAGATCAACCCATCGCCTAGGCCCCACACGGCCAGATCTCGCCCCACAACGCTCGCCGCAGATCAACCCATCGCCTAGGCCCGACACGGCCAGATGTCGGCCCACAACGCTCGCCGCAGATCAACCCATCGCCCAGGCCCGACACGGCCAGATCTCGGCCCACAACGCTCGCCGCAGAGCAAGCCATCGCCCAGGCCCGACACGGCCAGATCTCGGCCCACAACGCTCGCCGCAGAGCAAGCCATTGCCCAGGCCCGACACGGCCAGATCTCGGCCCACAATCCTCGCCGCAGAGCAACCCATCGCCCAGGCCCGACACGGCCAGATCTCGCCCCACAACGCTCGCCGCAGAGCAACCCATCGCCTAGGCCCGACACGGCCAGATCTCGCCCCACAACGCTCGCCGCAGAGCAACCCATCGCCCAGGCCCGACACGGCCAGATCTCGGCCCACAACGCTCGTCGCTGATCAACCCATCGCCCAGGCCCGACACGGCCAGATCTCGGCCCACAACGCTCGCCGCAGAGCAAGCCATCGCCCAGGCCCGACACGGCCAGATCTCGGCCCACAAAGCTCGCCGCAGAGCAAGCCATCGCCCAGGCCCGACACGGCCAGATCTCGGCCCACAAAGCTCGCCGCAGAGCAACCCATCGCCTAGGCCCGACACGGCCAGATCTCGCCCCAAAACGCTCGCCGCAGAGCAACCCATCGCCTAAGCCCGACACGGCCAGATCTCGCCCCACAACGCTCGCCGCAGATCAACCCATCGCCGAGGCCCGACACGGCCAGATCTCGGCCCACAACGCTCGCCGCAGATCAACCCATCGCCCAGGCCCGACACGGCCAGAGCTCGGCCCACAACGCTTGCCGCAGATCAACCCATCGCCTAGGCCCGACACGGCCAGATCTCGGCCCACAACGCTCGCCGCAGATCAACCCATCGCCTAGGCCCTACACGGCCAGATCTCGCCCCACAACGCACGCCGCAGATCAACCCATCGCCTAGGCCCGACACGGCCAGATCTCGGCCCACAACGCTCGCGGCAGATCAACCCATCGCCTAGGCCCGACACGGCTAGATCTCGCCCCACAACGCTCGCCGCAGATCAACCCATCGCCGAGGCCCGACACGGCCAGATCTCGGCCCACAACGCTCGCCGCAGATCAACCCATCGCCCAGGCCCGACACGGCCAGATCTCGGCCCACAAGGCTCGCCGCAGAGCAAGCCATCGCCCAGGCCCGACACGGCCAGATCTCGGCCCACAAGGCTCGCCGCACAGCAACCCATCGCCTAGGCCCGACATGGCCAGATCTCGGCCCACAACGCTCGCCGCAGATCAACCCATCGCCTAGGCCCGACACGGCCAGATCTCGGCCCCAACGCTCTCCGCAGATCAACCAATCGCCTAGGCCCGACACGGCCAGATCTCGGCCCACAACGCTCGCCGCAGAGCAAGCCATTGCCCAGGCCCGACACGGCCAGATCTCGGCCCACAATCCTCGCCGCAGATCAACCCATCGCCCAGGCCCTACACGGCCAGATCTTGCCCCACAACGCTCGCCGCAGATCAACCCATCGCCTAGGCCCGACACGGCCAGATCTCGGCCCACAACGCTCGCCGCAGATCAACCCATCGCCGAGGCCCGACACGCCAGATCTCGGCCCACAACGCTCGCCGCAGATCAACCCATCGCCCAGGCCCGACACGGCCAGATCTCGGCACACAAAGCTCGCCGAAGAGCAAGCCATCGCCCAGGCCCGACACGGCCAGATCTCGGCCCACAAAGCTCGCCGCAGAGCAACCCATCGCCTAGGCTCGACACGGCCAGATCTCGGCCCACAACGCTCGCCGCAGAGCAACCCATCACCTAGGCCCGACACGGCCAGATCTCGCCCCACAACGCTCGCCGCAGATCAACCCATCGCCTAGGCCCGGCATGGCCAGATCTCGGCCCACAACGCTCGCCGCAGATCAACCCATCGCCCAGGCCCGACACGGCCAGATCTCGGCCCACAAGGCTCGCCACAGAGCAAGCCATCGCCCAGGCCCGACACGGCCAGATCTTGGCCCACAAGGCTCGCCGCAGAGCAACCCATCGCCTAGGCCCGACACGGCCAGATCTCGCCCCACAACGCTCGCCGCAGATCAACCCATCGCCTAGGCCCCACACGGCCAGATCTCGCCCCACAACGCTCGCCGCAGATCAACCCATCGCTTAGGCCCGACACGGCCAGATCTCGGCCCACAGCGCTCGCCGCAGATCAACCCATCGCCCAGGCCCGACACGGCCAAATCTCGGCCCACAAGGCTCGCCGCAGAGCAAGCCATCGCCCAGGCCCGACACGGCCAGATCTCGGCCCACAAAGCTCGCCGCAGAGCAAGCCATTGCCCAGGCCCGACACGGACAAATCTCGGCCCACAAAGCTCGCCGAAGAGCAACCCATCGCCTAGGCCCGACACGGCCAGATCTCGCCCCAAAACGCTCGCCGCAGAGCAACCCATCGCCTAGGCCCGACACGGCCAGATCTCGCCCCACAACGCTCGCCGCAGATCAACCCATCGCCGAGGCCCGACAAAGCCAGATCTCGGCCCACAACGCTCGCCGCAGATCAACCCATCGCCCAGGCCCGACACGGCCAGATCTCGGCCCACAACGCTCGCCGCAGATCAACCCATCGCCTAGGCCCGACACGGCCAGATCTCGCCTCACAACGCTCGCCGCAGATCAACCCATCGCCTAGGCCCGACACGGCCAGATCTCGGCCCACAACGCTCGTCGCAGATCAACCCATCGCCTAGGCCCGACACGGCCAGATCTCGCCTCACAACGCTCGCCGCAGATCAACCCATCGCCTAGGCCCGACACGGCCAGATCTCGGCCCACAACGCTCGCCGCAGATCAACCCATCGCCTAGGCCCGACACGGCCAGATCTCGCCCCACAACGCTCGTCGCAGATCAACCCATCGCCGAGGCCCGACAAAGCTAGATCTCGGCCCACAACGCTCGCCGCAGATCAACCCATCGCCCAGGCCCGACACGGCCAGATCTCGGCCCACAACGCTCGCCGCAGATCAACCCATCGCCTAGGCCCGACACGGCCAGATCTCGCCTCACAACGCTCGCCGCAGATCAACCCATCGCCTAGGCCCGACACGGCCAGATCTCGGCCCACAACGCTCGCCGCAGATCAACCCATCGCCTAGGCCCGACACGGCCAGATCTCGGCCCACAACGCTCGCCGCAGATCAACCCATCGCCTAGGCCCGACACGGCCAGATCTCGGTCCACAACGCTCGCCGCAGATCAACCCATCTCCCAGGCCCGACACGGCCAGATCTCGGCCCACAACGCTCGGCGCAGAGCAAGCCATTGCTCAGGCCCGACACGGCCAGATCTCAGCCCACAAAGCTCGCCGCAGAGCAACCCATCGCTGAGGCCCGACACGGCCAGATCTCGCCCCACAACGCTCGCCGCAGAGCAACCCATCGCCTAGGCCCGACACGACCAGATCTCGGCCCACAACGCTCGCCGCAGATCAACCCATCGCCTAGGCCCGACACGGCCAGATCTCGGCCCACAACGCTCGCCGCAGATCAACCCATCTCCCAGGCCCGACACGGCCAGATCTCGGCCCACAACGCTCGCCGCAGATCAACCCATCTCCCAGGCCCGACACGGCCAGATCTCGGCCCACAACGCTCGCCGCAGAGCAAGCCATTGCTCAGGCCCGACACGGCCAGATCTCGGCCCACAAAGCTCGCCGCAGAGCAACCCATCGCTGAGGCCCGACACGGCCAGATCTCGCCCCACAACGCTCGCCGCAGAGCAACCCATCGCCTAGGCCCGACACGACCAGATCTCGGCCCACAACGCTCGCCGCAGATTAACCCATCGCCCAGGCCCGACACGGCCAGATCTCGGCCCACAACGCTCGCCGCAGATCAACCCATCGCCTAGGCCCGACACGGCCAGATCTCGGCCCACAACGCTCGCCGCGGATCAACCCATCGCCCAGGCCCGACACGGCCAGATCTCGGCCCACAACGCTCGCCGCAGAGCAAGCCATCGCCTAGGCCCAACACGGCCAGATCTCGCCCCAGAACGCTCGCCGCAGATCAACCCATCGCCTAGCCCCAACACGGCCAGATCTCGCCCCACAACGCACGCCGCAGATCAACCCATCGCCTAGGCCCGACACGGCCAGATCTCGGCCCACAACGCTCGCCGCAGATCAACCCATCGCCCAGGCCTGACACGGCCAGATCTCGGCCCACAACGCTCGCCGCAGATCAACCCATCGCCCAGGCCCGACACGGCCAGATCTCGGCCCCAACGCTCGCCGCAGAGCAAGCCATTGCCCAGGCCCGACACGGCCAGATCTCGGCCCACAATCCTCGCCGCAGAGCAACCCATCGCCTAGGCCCGACACGGCCAGATCACGCCCCACAACGCTCGCCGCAGAGCAACCCATCACCTAGTCCCGACACGGCCAGATCTCGCCCCACAACGCTCGCCGCAGATCAACCCATCGCCTAGGCCCGACACGGCCAGATCTCGGCCCACAACGCTCGCCGCAGATCAACCCATCGCCCAGGCCCGACACGGCCAGATCTCGGCCCACAAGGCTCGCCGCAGAGCAAGCCATCGCCCAGGCCCGACACGGCCAGATCTCGGCCCACAAGGCTCGCCGCAAAGCAACCCATCGCCTAGGCCCGACACGGCCAGATCTCGGCCCACAACGCTCGCCGCAGATCAACCCATCGCCTAGGCCCGACACGACCAGATCTCGGCCCCAACGCTCGCCGCAGATCAACCCATCGCCTAGGCCCGACACGGCCAGATCTCGGCCCACAACGCTCGCCGCAGAGCAAGCCATTGCCCAGGCCCGACACGGCCAGATCTCGGCCCACAATCCTCGCCGCAGATCAACCCATCGCCCAGGCCCGACACGGCCAGATCTCGCCCCACAACGCTCGCCGCAGATCAACCCATCGCCTAGGCCCGACACGGCCAGATCTCGGCCCACAACGCTCGCCGCAGATCAACCCATCGCCGAGGACCGACACGGCCAGATCTCGGCCCACAACGCTCGCCGCAGATCAACCCATCGCCCAGGCCCGACACGGCCAGATCTCGGCCCACAACGCTCGCCGCAGATCAACCCATCGCCCAGGCCCGACACGGCCAAATCTCGGCCCACAAAGCTCGCCGCAGAGCAAGCCATTGCCCAGGCCCGACACGGCCAGATCTCGGCACACAGCTCGCCGCAGAGCAACCCATCGCCTAGGCTCGACACGGCCAGATCTCGGCCCACAACGCTCGCCGCAGAGCAACCCATCACCTAGGCCCGACACGGCCAGATCTCGCCCCACAACGCTCGCCGCAGATCAACCCATCGCCTAGGCCCGGCATGGCCAGATCTCGGCCCACAACGATCGCCGCAGATCAACCCATCGCCCAGGCCCGACACGGCCAGATCTCGGCCCACAAGGCTCGCCGCAGAGCAAGCCATCGCCCAGGCCCGACACGGCCAGATCTCGGCCCACAAGGCTCGCCGCAGAGCAACCCATCGCCTAGGCCCGACACGGCCAGATCTCGCCCCACAACGCTCGCCGCAGAGCAACCCATCGCCTAGGCCCGACACGGCCAGATCTCGCCCCACAACGCTCGCCGCAGATCAACCCATCGCCTAGGCCCCACACGGCCAGATCTCGCCCCACAACGCTCGCCGCAGATCAACCCATCGCTTAGGCCCGACACGGCCAGATCTCGGCCCACAGCGCTCGCCGCAGATCAACCTATCGCCCAGGCCCGACACGGCCAGATCTCGGCCCACAACGCTCGCCGCAGAGCAAGCCATCGCCCAGGCCCGACACGGCCAGATCTCGGCCCACAAAGCTCGCCGCAGAGCAAGCCATCGCCCAGGCCCGACACGGCCAGATCTCGGCCCACAAAGCTCGCCGCAGAGCAACCCATCGCCCAGGCCCGACACGGCCAGATCTCGCCCCAAAACGCTCGCCGCAGAGCAACCCATCGCCCAGGCCCGACACGGCCAGATCTCGCCCCACAACGCTCGCCGCAGATCAACCCATCGCCGAGGCCCGACACGGCCAGATCTCGGCCCACAACGCTCGCCGCAGATCAACCCATCGCCCAGGCCCGACACGGCCAGATCTCGGCCCACAACGCTCGCCGCAGATCAACCCATCGCCTAGGCCCGACACGGCCAGATCTCGCCTCACAACGCTCGCCGCAGATCAACCCATCGCCTAGGCCCGACACGGCCAGATCTCGGCCCACAACGCTCGCCGCAGATCAACCCATCGCCTAGGCCCGACACGGCCAGATCTCGCCTCACAACGCTCGCCGCAGATCAACCCATCGCCTAGGCCCGACACGGCCAGATATCGGCCCACAACGCTCGCCGCAGATCAACCCATCGCCCAGGCCCGACACGGCCGGATCTCGGCCCACAACGCTCGCCGCAGAGCAAGCCATTGCCCAGGCCCAAAACGGCCAGATCTAGGCCCACAATGCTCGCCGCAGAGCAACCCATCGCCTAGGCCCGACACGGCCAGATCTCGCCCCACAACGCTCGCCGCAGAGCAACCCATCGCCTAGGCCCGACACGGCCAGATCTCGCCCCACAACGCTCGCCGCAGATCAACCCATCGCCGAGGCCCGACACGGCCAGATCTCGGCCCACAACGCTCGCCGCAGATCAACCCATCGCCCAGGCCCGACACGGCCAGATCTCGGCCCACAACGCTCGCCGCAGATCAACCCATCGCCCAGGCCCGACACGGCCAGATCTCGGCCCACAATGCTCGCCTCAGAGCAAGCCATTGCTCAGGCCCGACACGGCCAGATCTCGGCCCACAAAGCTCGCCGCAGAGCAACCCATCGCTGAGGCCCGACACGGCCAGATCTCGCCCCACAACGCTCGCCGCAGAGCAACCCATCGCCTAGGCCCGACACGACCAGATCTCGGCCCACAACGCTCGCCGCAGATCAACCCATCGCCTAGGCCCGACACGGCCAGATCTCGGCCCACAACGCTCGCCGCAGATCAACCCATCGCCTAGGCCCGACACGGCCAGATCTCGGCCCACAACGCTCGCCGCAGATCAACCCATCGCCCAGGCCCGACACGGCCAGATCTCGGCCCACAACGCTCGCCGCAGATCAACCCATCGCCCAGGCCCGACACGGCCAGATCTCGGCCCACAACGCTCGCCGCAGAGCAGCCCATCGCCTAGGCCCGACAAGGCCAGATCTCGGCCCACAACGCTCGTGGCAGATCAACCCATCGCCCAGGCCCGACACGGCCAGATCTCGCCCCACAACGCTCGCCGCAGAGCAACCCATCGCCCAGGCCCGACATGGCCAGATCTCGCCCCACAAAGCTCGCCGCAGAGCAACCCATCGCCTAGGCTCGACACGGCCAGATCTCGCCCCACAACGCTCGCCGCAGAGCAACCCAACGCCTAGGCCCGACACGGCTAGATCTCGCCCACAACGCTCGCCGCAGATCAACCCATAGCCGAGGCCCGACACGGCCAGATCTCGGCCCACAATGCTCGCCGCAGATCAACCCATCGCCCAGGCCCGACACGGCCAGATCTCGGCCCACAAGGCTCGCCGCAGAGCAAGCCATCGCCCAGGCCCGACACGGCCAGATCTCGGCCCACAAGGCTCGCCGCAGAGCAACCCATCGCCTAGGCCCGACACGGCCAGATCTCGCCCCACAACGCTCGCCGCAGAGCAACCCATCGCCTAGGCCCGACACGGCCAGATCTCGCCCCACAACGCTCGCCGCAGATCAACCCATCGCCTAGGCCCCACACGGCCAGATCTCGCCCCACAACGCTCGCCGCAGATCAACCCATCGCTTAGGCCCGACACGGCCAGATCTCGGCCCACAGCGCTCGCCGCAGATCAACCTATCGCCCAGGCCCGACACGGCCAGATCTCGGCCCACAACGCTCGCCGCAGAGCAAGCCATCGCCCAGGCCCGACACGGCCAGATCTCGGCCCACAAAGCTCGCCGCAGAGCAAGCCATCGCCCAGGCCCGACACGGCCAGATCTCGGCCCACAAAGCTCGCCGCAGAGCAACCCATCGCCCAGGCCCGACACGGCCAGATCTCGCCCCAAAACGCTCGCCGCAGAGCAACCCATCGCCCAGGCCCGACACGGCCAGATCTCGCCCCACAACGCTCGCCGCAGATCAACCCATCGCCGAGGCCCGACACGGCCAGATCTCGGCCCACAACGCTCGTCGCAGATCAACCCATCGCCCAGGCCCGACACGGCCAGATCTCGGCCCACAACGCTCGCCGCAGATCAACCCATCGCCTAGGCCCGACACGGCCAGATCTCGCCTCACAACGCTCGCCGCAGATCAACCCATCGCCTGGGCCCGACACGGCCAGATCTCGGCCCACAACGCTCGCCGCAGATCAACCCATCGCCTAGGCCCGACACGGCCAGATCTCGCCTCACAACGCTCGCCGCAGATCAACCCATCGCCTAGGCCCGACACGGCCAGATATCGGCCCACAACGCTCGCCGCAGATCAACCCATCGCCCAGGCCCGACACGGCCGGATCTCGGCCCACAACGCTCGCCGCAGAGCAAGCCATTGCCCAGGCCCAAAACGGCCAGATCTAGGCCCACAATGCTCGCCGCAGAGCAACCCATCGCCTAGGCCCGACACGGCCAGATCTCGCCCCACAACGCTCGCCGCAGAGCAACCCATCGCCTAGGCCCGACACGGCCAGATCTCGCCCCACAACGCTCGCCGCAGATCAACCCATCGCCGAGGCCCGACACGGCCAGATCTCGGCCCACAACGCTCGCCGCAGATCAACCCATCGCCCAGGCCCGACACGGCCAGATCTCGGCCCACAACGCTCGCCGCAGAGCAAGCCATTGCCCAGGACCGACACGGCCAGATCTCGGCCCACAACGCTCCCCGCAGATCAACCCATCGCCCAGGCCCGACACGGCCAGATCTCGTCCCACAAGGCTCGCCGCAGAGCAACCCATCGCCCAGGCCCGACACGGCCAGATCTCGCCCCACAACGCTCGCCGCAGAGCAACCCATCGCCTAGGCCCGACACGGCCGGATCTCGGCCCACAACGCTCGCCGCAGATCAACCCATCGCCCAGGCCCCACACGGCCAGATCTCGCCCCACAACGCTCGCCGCAGATCAACCCATCGCCTAGGCCCGACACGGCCAGATCTCGGCCCACAACGCTCGCCGCAGAGCAAGCCATCGCCCAGGCCCGACACGGCCAGATCTCGGCCCACAAAGCTCGCCGCAGAGCAACCCATCGCCTAGGCCCGACACGGCCAGATCTCGCCCCACAACGCTCGCCGCAGAGCAACCCATCGCCTAGGCCCGACACGGCCAGATCTCCCCCCACAACGCTCGCCGCAGACCAACCCATCGCCGAGGCCCGACACGGCCAGATCTCGGCCCACAACGCTCGCCGCAGATCAACCCATCGCCCAGGCCCGACACGGCCAGATCTCGGCCCACAACGCTCGCCGCAGAGCAAGCCATTGCCCAGGTCCGACACGACCAGATCTCGCCCCACAACGCTCGCCGCAGAGCAACCCATCGCCTAGGCCCGACACGGCCAGATCTCGCCCCACAACGCTCGCCGCAGATCAACCCATCGCCTAGGCCCGACACGGCCAGATCTCGGCCCACAACGCTCGCCGCAGATCAACCCATCGCCTAGGCCCGACACGGCCAGATCTCGGCCCACAACGCTCGCCGCAGATCAACCCATCGCCCAGGCCCGACACGACCAGATCTCGGCCCACAACGCTCGCCGCAGAGCAACCCATCGCCCAGGCCCGACACGGCCAGATCTCGGCCCACAACGCTCGCCGCAGAGCAAGCCATTGCCCAGGCCCGACACGGCTAGATCTCGGCCCACAATCCTCGCCGCAGAGCAACCCATCGCCCAGGCCCGACACGGCCAGATCTCGCCCCACAACGCTCGCCGCAGAGCAACCCATCGCCTAGGCCCGACACGGCCAGATCTCGCCCCACAACGCTCGCCGCAGATCAACCCATCGCCTAGGCCGACATGGCCAGATCTCGGCCCCCAACGCTCGCCGCAGATCAAGCCATCGCCTAGGCCCGACACGGCCAGATCTCGGCCCTCAACGCTCGCTGCAGAGCAAGCCATTGCCGAGGCCCGACACGGCCAGATCTCGGCCCACAATGCTCGCCGCAGAGCAAGCCATTGCCCAGGCCCGACACGGCCAGATCTCGGCCCACAACGCTCGCCGCAGATCAACCCATCGCCTAGGCCCGACACGGCCAGATCTCGGCCCACAACGCTAGCCGCAGATCAACCCATCGCCCAGGCCCGACACGGCCAGATCTCGGCCCACAACGCTCGCCGCAGAGCAACCCATCGCCCAGGCCCGACACGGCCAGATCTCGGCCCACAAAGCTCGCCGCAGAGCAAGCCATTGCCCAGGCCCGACACGGCCAGATCTCGGCCCACAAAGATAGCCGCAGAGCAACCCATCGCCTAGGCGCGACACGGCCAGATCTCGCCCCACAACGCTCGCCGCAGAGCAACCCATCGCCTAGGCCCGACACGGCCAGATCTCGCCCCACAACACGCGCCGCAGATCAACCCATCGCCTAGGCCCGACACGGCCAGATCTCGGCCCACAACGCTCCCCGCAGATCAACCCATCGCCCAGGCCCGACACGGCCAGATCTCGGCCCACAAGGCTCGCCGCAGAGCAAGCCATCGCCCAGGCCCGACACGGCCAGATCTCGACCCACAAGGCTCGCTGCAGAGCAACCCATCGCCTAGGCCCCACACGGCCAGATCTCGCCCCACAACGCTCGCCGCAGAGCAACCCATCGCCTAGGCCCCACACGGCCAGATCTCGCCCCACAACGCTCGCCGCAGATCAACCCATCGCCTAGGCCCCACACGGCCAGATCTCGCCGCACAACGCTCGCCGCACATCAACCCATCGCCTAGGCCCGACACGGCCAGATCTCGCCCCACAACGCTCGCCGCAGAGCAAGCCATCGCCCTGGCCCGACACGGCCAGATCTCGGCCCACAAAGCTCGCCGCAGAGCAACCCATCGCCTAGGCCCGACAGGCCAGATCTCGCCCCACAACGCTCGCCGCAGAGCAACCCATCGCCTAGGCCCGACACGGCCAGATCTCGCCCCACAACGCTCGCCGCAGATCAACCCATCGCCGAGGCCCGACACGGCCAGATCTCGGCCCACAACGCTCGCCGCAGATCAACCCATCGTCCAGGCCCGACACGGCCAGATCTGGGCCCACAACGCTCGCCGCAGAGCAAGCCATTACCCAGGCCCGACACGGCCAGATCTCGGCCCACAAGGTTCGCCGCAGAGCAACCCATCGCCTAGGCCCGACACGGCCAAATCTCGCCCCACAACGCTCGCCGCAGAGTAACCCATCGCCTAGGCCCGACACGGCCAGATCTCGCCCCACAACGCTCGCCGCAGATCAACCCATCGCCTAGGCCCGACACGACCAGATCTCGGCCCACAACGCTCGCCGCAGATCAACCCATCGCCTAGGCCCGACACGGCCAGATCTCGGCCCACAACGCTCGCCGCAGATCAACCCATCGCGCAGGCCCGACACGGCCAGATCTCGGCCCACAACGCTCGCCGCAGAGCAAGCCATTGCCCAGGCCCGACACGGCCAGATCTCGGCCCACAACGCTCGCCGCAGATCAACCCATCGCCTAGGCCCGACAGGGCCACATCTTGGCCCACAACGCTCGCCGCAGATCAACCCATCGCCTAGGCCCGACACGGCCAGATCTCGGCCCATAACGCCCGCCGCAGATCAACTCATCGCCCAGGCCCGACACGGCCAGATCTCGGCCCACAATGCTCGCCGCAGAGCAAGCCATTGCCCAGGCCCGACACGGCCAGATCTCGGCCCACAATGCTCGCCGCAGAGCAACCCATCGCCCAGGCCCGACACGGCCAGATCTCGCCCCACAAGGCTCGCCGCAGAGCAACCCATCGCCTAGGCCCGACACGGCCAGATCTCGCCCCACAACGCTCGCCGCAGAGCAACCCATCGCCTAGGCCCGACACGGCCAGATCTCGGCCCACAAAGCTCGCCGCAGAGCAACCCATCGCTGAGGCCCGACACGGCCAGATCTCGCCCCACAACGCTCGCCGCAGAGCAACCCATCGCCTAGGCCCGACACGACCAGATCTCGGCCCACAACGCTCGCCGCAGATCAACCCATCGCCTAGGCCCGACACGGCCAGATCTCGGCCCACAACGCTCGCCGCAGATCAACCCATCGCCTAGGCCCGACACGGCCAGATCTCGGCCCACAACGCTCGCCGCAGATCAACCCATCGCCCAGGCCCGACACGGCCAGATCTCGGCCCACAACGCTCGCCGCAGATCAACCCATCGCCCAGGCCCGACACGGCCAGATCTCGGCCCACAACGCTCGCCGCAGATCAACCCATCGCCCAGGCCCGACACGGCCAGATCTCGGCCCACAACGCTCGCCGCAGAGCAGCCCATCGCCTAGGCCCGACAAGGCCAGATCTCGGCCCACAACGCTCGTGGCAGATCAACCCATCGCCCAGGCCCGACACGGCCAGATCTCGCCCCACAACGCTCGCCGCAGAGCAACCCATCGCCCAGGCCCGACATGGCCAGATCTCGCCCCACAAAGCTCGCCGCAGAGCAACCCATCGCCTAGGCTCGACACGGCCAGATCTCGCCCCACAACGCTCGCCGCAGAGCAACCCAACGCCTAGGCCCGACACGGCTAGATCTCGCCCACAACGCTCGCCGCAGATCAACCCATAGCCGAGGCCCGACACGGCCAGATCTCGGCCCACAATGCTCGCCGCAGATCAACCCATCGCCCAGGCCCGACACGGCCAGATCTCGGCCCACAAGGCTCGCCGCAGAGCAAGCCATCGCCCAGGCCCGACACGGCCAGATCTCGGCCCACAAGGCTCGCCGCAGAGCAACCCATCGCCTAGGCCCGACACGGCCAGATCTCGCCCCACAACGCTCGCCGCAGAGCAACCCATCGCCTAGGCCCGACACGGCCAGATCTCGCCCCACAACGCTCGCCGCAGATCAACCCATCGCCTAGGCCCCACACGGCCAGATCTCGCCCCACAACGCTCGCCGCAGATCAACCCATCGCTTAGGCCCGACACGGCCAGATCTCGGCCCACAGCGCTCGCCGCAGATCAACCTATCGCCCAGGCCCGACACGGCCAGATCTCGGCCCACAACGCTCGCCGCAGAGCAAGCCATCGCCCAGGCCCGACACGGCCAGATCTCGGCCCACAAAGCTCGCCGCAGAGCAAGCCATCGCCCAGGCCCGACACGGCCAGATCTCGGCCCACAAAGCTCGCCGCAGAGCAACCCATCGCCCAGGCCCGACACGGCCAGATCTCGCCCCAAAACGCTCGCCGCAGAGCAACCCATCGCCCAGGCCCGACACGGCCAGATCTCGCCCCACAACGCTCGCCGCAGATCAACCCATCGCCGAGGCCCGACACGGCCAGATCTCGGCCCACAACGCTCGCCGCAGATCAACCCATCGCCCAGGCCCGACACGGCCAGATCTCGGCCCACAACGCTCGCCGCAGATCAACCCATCGCCTAGGCCCGACACGGCCAGATCTCGCCTCACAACGCTCGCCGCAGATCAACCCATCGCCTAGGCCCGACACGGCCAGATCTCGGCCCACAACGCTCGCCGCAGATCAACCCATCGCCTAGGCCCGACACGGCCAGATCTCGCCTCACAACGCTCGCCGCAGATCAACCCATCGCCTAGGCCCGACACGGCCAGATATCGGCCCACAACGCTCGCCGCAGATCAACCCATCGCCCAGGCCCGACACGGCCGGATCTCGGCCCACAACGCTCGCCGCAGAGCAAGCCATTGCCCAGGCCCAAAACGGCCAGATCTAGGCCCACAATGCTCGCCGCAGAGCAACCCATCGCCTAGGCCCGACACGGCCAGATCTCGCCCCACAACGCTCGCCGCAGAGCAATCCATCGCCTAGGCCCGACACGGCCAGATCTCGCCCCACAACGCTCGCCGCAGATCAACCCATCGCCGAGGCCCGACACGGCCAGATCTCGGCCCACAACGCTCGCCGCAGATCAACCCATCGCCCAGGCCCGACACGGCCAGATCTCGGCCCACAACGCTCGCCGCAGAGCAAGCCATTGCCCAGGACCGACACGGCCAGATCTCGGCCCACAACGCTCCCCGCAGATCAACCCATCGCCCAGGCCCGACACGGCCAGATCTCGTCCCACAAGGCTCGCCGCAGAGCAACCCATCGCCCAGGCCCGACACGGCCAGATCTCGCCCTACAACGCTCGCCGCAGAGCAACCCATCGCCTAGGCCCGACACGGCCGGATCTCGGCCCACAACGCTCGCCGCAGATCAACCCATCGCCCAGGCCCCACACGGCCAGATCTCGCCCCACAACGCTCGCCGCAGATCAACCCATCGCCTAGGCCCGACACGGCCAGATCTCGGCCCACAACGCTCGCCGCAGAGCAAGCCATCGCCCAGGCCCGACACGGCCAGATCTCGGCCCACAAAGCTCGCCGCAGAGCAACCCATCGCCTAGGCCCGACACGGCCAGATCTCGCCCCACAACGCTCGCCGCAGAGCAACCCATCGCCTAGGCCCGACACGGCCAGATCTCGCCCCACAACGCTCGCCGCAGACCAACCCATCGCCGAGGCCCGACACGGCCAGATCTCGGCCCACAACGCTCGCCGCAGATCAACCCATCGCCCAGGCCCGACACGGCCAGATCTCGGCCCACAACGCTCGCCGCAGAGCAAGCCATTGCCCAGGTCCGACACGACCAGATCTCGCCCCACAACGCTCGCCGCAGAGCAACCCATCGCCTAGGCCCGACACGGCCAGATCTCGCCCCACAACGCTCGCCGCAGATCAACCCATCGCCTAGGCCCGACACGGCCAGATCTCGGCCCACAACGCTCGCCGCAGATCAACCCATCGCCTAGGCCCGACACGGCCAGATCTCGGCCCACAACGCTCGCCGCAGATCAACCCATCGCCCAGGCCCGACACGACCAGATCTCGGCCCACAACGCTCGCCGCAGAGCAACCCATCGCCCAGGCCCGACACGGCCAGATCTCGGCCCACAACGCTCGCCGCAGAGCAAGCCATTGCCCAGGCCCGACACGGCTAGATCTCGGCCCACAATCCTCGCCGCAGAGCAACCCATCGCCCAGGCCCGACACGGCCAGATCTCGCCCCACAACGCTCGCCGCAGAGCAACCCATCGCCTAGGCCCGACACGGCCAGATCTCGCCCCACAACGCTCGCCGCAGATCAACCCATCGCCTAGGCCGACATGGCCAGATCTCGGCCCCCAACGCTCGCCGCAGATCAAGCCATCGCCTAGGCCCGACACGGCCAGATCTCGGCCCTCAACGCTCGCTGCAGAGCAAGCCATTGCCGAGGCCCGACACGGCCAGATCTCGGCCCACAATGCTCGCCGCAGAGCAAGCCATTGCCCAGGCCCGACACGGCCAGATCTCGGCCCACAACGCTCGCCGCAGATCAACCCATCGCCTAGGCCCGACACGGCCAGATCTCGGCCCACAACGCTAGCCGCAGATCAACCCATCGCCCAGGCCCGACACGGCCAGATCTCGGCCCACAACGCTCGCCGCAGAGCAACCCATCGCCCAGGCCCGACACGGCCAGATCTCGGCCCACAAAGCTCGCCGCAGAGCAAGCCATTGCCCAGGCCCGACACGGCCAGATCTCGGCCCACAAAGATAGCCGCAGAGCAACCCATCGCCTAGGCGCGACACGGCCAGATCTCGCCCCACAACGCTCGCCGCAGAGCAACCCATCGCCTAGGCCCGACACGGCCAGATCTCGCCCCACAACACGCGCCGCAGATCAACCCATCGCCTAGGCCCGACACGGCCAGATCTCGGCCCACAACGCTCCCCGCAGATCAACCCATCGCCCAGGCCCGACACGGCCAGATCTCGGCCCACAAGGCTCGCCGCAGAGCAAGCCATCGCCCAGGCCCGACACGGCCAGATCTCGACCCACAAGGCTCGCTGCAGAGCAACCCATCGCCTAGGCCCGACACGGCCAGATCTCGCCCCACAACGCTCGCCGCAGAGCAACCCATCGCCTAGGCCCCACACGGCCAGATCTCGCCCCACAACGCTCGCCGCAGATCAACCCATCGCCTAGGCCCCACACGGCCAGATCTCGCCCCACAACGCTCGCCGCACATCAACCCATCGCCTAGGCCCGACACGGCCAGATCTCGCCCCACAACGCTCGCCGCAGAGCAAGCCATCGCCCTGGCCCGACACGGCCAGATCTCGGCCCACAAAGCTCGCCGCAGAGCAACCCATCGCCTAGGCCCGACAGGCCAGATCTCGCCCCACAACGCTCGCCGCAGAGCAACCCATCGCCTAGGCCCGACACGGCCAGATCTCGCCCCACAACGCTCGCCGCAGATCAACCCATCGCCGAGGCCCGACACGGCCAGATCTCGGCCCACAACGCTCGCCGCAGATCAACCCATCGTCCAGGCCCGACACGGCCAGATCTGGGCCCACAACGCTCGCCGCAGAGCAAGCCATTACCCAGGCCCGACACGGCCAGATCTCGGCCCACAAGGTTCGCCGCAGAGCAACCCATCGCCTAGGCCCGACACGGCCAAATCTCGCCCCACAACGCTCGCCGCAGAGTAACCCATCGCCTAGGCCCGACACGGCCAGATCTCGCCCCACAACGCTCGCCGCAGATCAACCCATCGCCTAGGCCCGACACGACCAGATCTCGGCCCACAACGCTCACCGCAGATCAACCCATCGCCTAGGCCCGACACGGCCAGATCTCGGCCCACAACGCTCGCCGCAGATCAACCCATCGCGCAGGCCCGACACGGCCAGATCTCGGCCCACAACGCTCGCCGCAGAGCAAGCCATTGCCCAGGCCCGACACGGCCAGATCTCGGCCCACAACGCTCGCCGCAGATCAACCCATCGCCTAGGCCCGACAGGGCCACATCTTGGCCCACAACGCTCGCCGCAGATCAACCCATCGCCTAGGCCCGACACGGCCAGATATCGGCCCACAACGCCCGCCGCAGATCAACTCATCGCCCAGGCCCGACACGGCCAGATCTCGGCCCACAATGCTCGCCGCAGAGCAAGCCATTGCCCAGGCCCGACACGGCCAGATCTCGGCCCACAATGCTCGCCGCAGAGCAACCCATCGCCCAGGCCCGACACGGCCAGATCTCGCCCCACAAGGCTCGCCGCAGAGCAACCCATCGCCTAGGCCCGACACGGCCAGATCTCGCCCCACAACGCTCGCCGCAGAGCAACCCATCGCCTAGGCCCCACACAGCCAGATGTCGCCCCACAACGCTCGCCGCAGATCAACCCATCGCCTAGGCCCCACACGGCCAGATCTCGCCTCACAACGCTCGCCGCAGATCAACCCATCGCCTAGGCCCGACACGGCCAGATCTCGGCCCACAACGCTCGCCGCAGAGCAAGCCATCGCCCAGGCCCGACACGGCCAGATCTCGGCCCACAAAGCTCGCCGCAGAGCAACCCATCGCCTAGGCCCGACACGGCCAGATCTCGCCCCACAACGCTCGCCGCAGAGCAACCCATCGCCTAGGCCCGACACGGCCAGATCTCGCCCCACAACGCTCGCCGCAGAGCAACCCATCGCCTAGGCCCGACACGGCCAGATCTCGCCCCACAACGCTCGCCGCAGATCAACCCATCGCCGAGGCCCGACACGGCCAGATCTCGGCCCACAACGCTCGCCGCAGATCAACCCATCGCCCAGGCCCGACACGGCCAGATCTCGGCCCACAACGCTCGCCGCAGATCAACCCATCGCCCAGGCCCGACACGGCCAGATCTCGGCCCACAATGCTCGCCTCAGAGCAAGCCATTGCTCAGGCCCGACACGGCCAGATCTCGGCCCACAAAGCTCGCCGCAGAGCAACCCATCGCTGAGGCCCGACACGGCCAGATCTCGCCCCACAACGCTCGCCGCAGAGCAACCCATCGCCTAGGCCCGACACGACCAGATCTCGGCCCACAACGCTCGCCGCAGATCAACCCATCGCCTAGGCCCGACACGGCCAGATCTCGGCCCACAACGCTCGCCGCAGATCAACCCATCGCCTAGGCCCGACACGGCCAGATCTCGGCCCACAACGCTCGCCGCAGATCAACCCATCGCCCAGGCCCGACACGGCCAGATCTCGGCCCACAACGCTCGCCGCAGAGCAACCCATCGCCTAGGCCCGACACGGCCAGATCTCGGCCCACAACGCTCGCCGCAGATCAACCCATCGCCTAGGCTCGACACGGCCAGATCTCAGCCCACAACGCTCGCCGCAGATCAACCCATCGCCTAGGCCCGACACGGCCAGATCTCGGCCCACAACGCTCGCCGCAGATCAACCCATCGCCTAGGCCCCACACGGCCAGATCTCGCCCCACAACGCTCGCCGCAGATCAACCCATCGCCCAGGCCCGACACGGCCAGATCTCGGCCCACAACGCTCGCCGCAGATCAACCCATCGCCCAGGCCCGACACGGCCAGATCTCGGCCCACAACGCTCGCCGCAGAGCAAGCCATTGCTCAGGCCCGACACGGCCAGATCTCGGCCCACAACGCTCGCCGCAGAGCAAGCCATTGCCCAGGCCCGACACGGCCAGATCTCGGCCCACAATCCTCGCCGCAGAGCAACCCATCGCCCAGGCCCGACACGGCCAGATCTCGCCCCACAACGCTCGCCGCAGAGCAACCCATCGCCTAGGCCCGACACGGCCAGATCTCGCCCCACAACGCTCGCCGCAGATCAACCCATCGCCTAGGCCTGACACGGCCAGATCTCGGCCCCCAACGCTCGTCGCAGATCAACCCATCGCCTAGGCCCGACACGGCCAGATCTCGGCCCACAACGCTCGCCGCAGAGCAAGCCATTGCCGAGGCCCGACACGGCCAGATATCGGCCCACAATGCTCGCCGCAGAGCAAGCCATTGCCCAGGCCCGACACGGCCAGATCTCGGCCCACAACGCTCGCCGCAGATCAACCCATCGCCTAGGCCCGACACGGCCAGATCTCGGCCCACAACGCTCGCCGCAGATCAGCCCATCGGCGAGGCCCGACACGGCCAGATCTCGGCCCACAATGCTCGTCGCAGATCAACCCATCGCCCAGGCCCGACACGGCCAGATCTCGGCCCACAAAGCTCGCCGCAGAGCAAGCCATTGCCCAGGCCCGACACGGCCAGATCTCGGCCCACAAAGCTCGCCGCAGAGCAACCCATCGCCTAGGCGCGACACGGCCAGATCTCGCCCCACAACGCTCGCCGCAGAGCAACCCATCGCCTAGGCCCGACACAGCCAGATATCGCCCCACAACACGCGCCGCAGATCAACCCATCACCTAGGCCCGACACGGCCAGATCTCGGCCCACAACGCTCGCCGCAGATCAACCCATCACCCAGGCCCGACACGGCCAGATCTCGGCCCACAAGGCTCGCCGTAGAGCAAGCCATCGCCCAGGCCCGACACGGCCAGATCTCGGCCCACAACGCTCGCCGCAGATCAACCCATCGCCTAGGCCCGACACGGCCAGATCTCGGCCCACAACGCTCGCCGCAGATCAACCCATCGCCCAGGCCCGACACGGCCAGATCTCGCCCCACAACGCTCGCCGCAGAGCAACCCATCGCCTAGGCCCGACACGGCCAGATCTCGCCCCACAACGCTCGCCGCAGACCAACCCATCGCCGAGGCCCGACACGGCCAGATCTCGGCCCACAACGCTCGCCGCAGAGCAAGCCATCGCCCAGGCCCGACACGGCCAGATCTCGGCCCACAACGCTCGCCGCAGAGCAAGCCATTGCCCAGGCCCGACACGACCAGATCTCGCCCCACAACGCTCGCCGCAGAGCAACCCATCGCCTAGGCCCGACACGGCCAGATCTCGCCCCACAACGCTCGCCGCAGAGCAACCCATCGCCTAGGCCCGACACGGCCAGATCTCGCCCCACAACGCTCGCCGCAGATCAACCCATCGCCGAGGCCCGACACGGCCAGATCTCGGCCCCCAACGCTCGTCGCAGATCAACCCATCGCCCAGGCCCGACACGGCCAGATCTCGGCCCACAACGCTCGCCGCAGAGCAAGCCATTGCCGAGGCCCGACACGGCCAGATATCGGCCCACAACGCTCGCCGCAGAGCAAGCCATTGCCCAGGACCGACACGGCCAGATCTCGGCCCACAACGCTCCCCAAAGATCAACCCATCGCCTAGGCCCGACACGGCCAGATCTCGGCCCACAAGGCTCGCCGCAGAGCAAGCCATCGCCCAGGCCCGACACGGCCAGATCTCGACCCACAACGCTCGCCGCAGAGCAACCCATCGCCTAGGCCCGACACGACCAGATCTCGCCCCACAACGCTCGCCGCAGATCAACCCATCGCCTAGGCCCGACACGGCCAGATCTCGGCCCACAACGCTCGCCGCAGATCAACCCATCGCCCAGGCCCGACACGGCCAGATCTCGGCCCACAACGCTCGCCGCAGAGCAAGCCATGGCCCAGGCCCGACACGGCCAGATCTCGGCCCACAACGCTCGCCGCAGATCAACCCATCGCCCAGGCCCGACACGGCCAGATCTCGGCCCACAACGCTCGCCGCAGAGCAAGCCATTGCCCAGGACCGACACGGCCAGATCTCGGCCCACAACGCTCCCCGCAGATCAACCCATCGCCTAGGCCCGACACGGCCAGATCTCGGCCCACAAGGCTCGCCGCAGAGCAAGCCATCGCCCAGGCCCGACACGGCCAGATCTCGCCCCACAACGCTCGCCGCAGAGCAACCCATCGCCTAGGCCCGACACGGCCAGATCTCGCCCCACAACGCTCGCCGCAGATCAACCCATCGCCTAGGCCTGACACGGCCAGATCTCGGCCCCCAACGCTCGTCGCAGATCAACCCATCGCCTAGGCCCGACACGGCCAGATCTCGGCCCACAACGCTCGCCGCAGAGCAAGCCATTGCCGAGGCCCGACACGGCCAGATATCGGCCCACAATGCTCGCCGCAGAGCAACCCATTGCCCAGGCCCGACACAGCCAGATCTCGGCCCACAACGCTCGCCGCAGATCAACCCATCGCCTAGGCCCGACACGGCCACATCTCGTACCACAACGCTCGCCGCAGATCAGCCCATCGGCGAGGCCCGACACGGCCAGATCTCGGCCCACAATGCTCGTCGCAGATCAACCCATCGCCCAGGCCCGACACGGCCAGATCTCGGCCCACAAAGCTCGCCGCAGAGCAAGCCATTGCCCAGGCCCGACACGGCCAGATCTCGCCCCACAAAGCTCGCCGCAGAGCAACCCATCGCCTAGGCGCGACACGGCCAGATCTCGCCCCACAACGCTCGCCGCAGAGCAACCCATCGCCTAGGCCCGACACGGCCAGATATCGCCCCACAACACGCGCCGCAGATCAACCCATCACCTAGGCCCGACACGGCCAGATCTCGGCCCACAACGCTCGCCGCAGATCAACCCATCACCCAGGCCCGACACGGCCAGATCTCGGCCCACAAGGCTCGCCGCAGAGCAACCCATCGCCTAGGCCCGACACGGCTAGATCTCGCCCCACAACGCTCGCCGCAGATCAACCCATCGCCTAGGCCCGACACGGCCAGATCTCGGCCCTAACGCTCGCCGCAGATCAACCCATCGCCTAGGCCCGACACGGCCAGATCTCGGCCCACAACGCTCGCCGCAGATAAACCCATCGCCCAGGCCCGATACGGCCAGATCTCGGCCCACAACGCTCGCCGCAGAGCAAGCCATTGCCCAGGTCCGACACGACCAGATCTCGCCCCACAAAGCTCGCCGCAGAGCAACCCATCGCCTAGGCCCGACACGGCCAGATCTCGGCCCACAAAGCTCGCCGCAGAGCAAGCCATCGCCCAGGCCCGACACGGCCAGATCTCGCCCCACAACGCTCGCCGCAGAGCAACCCATCGCCTAGGCCCGACACGGCCAGATCTCGCCCCACAACGCTCGCCGCAGATCAACCCATCGCCTAGGCCCGACACGGCCATATCTCGGCCCACAACGCTCGCCGCAGATCAACCCATCGCCCAGGCCCGACACGGCCAGATCTCGGCCCACAACGCTCGCCGCAGATCAACCCATCGCCCAGGCCCGACACGGCCAGATCTCGGCCCACAACGCTCGCCGCAGAGCAAGCCATTGCTCAGGCCCGACACGGCCAGATCTCGGCCCACAAAGCTCGCCGCAGAGCAACCCATCGCGGAGGCCCGACACGGCCAGATCTCGCCCCACAACGCTCGCCGCAGAGCAACCCATCGCCTAGGCCCGACACGGCCAGATCTCGGCCCACAACGCTCGCCGCAGATCAACCCATCGCCTAGGCCCGACACGGCCAGATCTCGGCCCACAACGCTCGCCGCAGATCAACCCATCGCCTAGGCCCGACACGGCCAGATCTCGGCCCACAACGCTCGCCGCAGATCAACCCATCGCCCAGGCCCGACACGGCCAGATCTCGGCCCACAACGCTCGCCGCAGAGCAAGCCATCGCCCAGGCCCGACACGGCCAGATCTCGGCCCACAACGCTCGCCGCAGAGCAAGCCATTGCCCAGGCCCGACACGGCCAGATCTCGGCCCACAATCCTCGCCGCAGAGCAACCCATCGCCCAGGCCCGACACGGCCAGATCTCGCCCCACAACGCTCGCCGCAGAGCAACCCATCGCCTAGGCCCGACACGGCCAGATCTCGCCCCACAACGCTCGCCGCAGATCAACCCATCGCCTAGGCCTGACACGGCCAGATCTCGGCCCCCAACGCTCGCCGCAGATCAACCCATCGCCTAGGCCCGACACGGCCAGATCTCGGCCCACAACGCTCGCCGCAGAGCAAGCCATTGCCGAGGCCCGACACGGCCAGATATCGGCCCACAATGCTCGCCGCAGAGCAAGCCATTGCCCAGGCCCGACACGGCCAGATCTCGGCCCACAACGCTCGCCGCAGATCAACCCATCGCCTAGGCCCGACACGGCCAGATCTCGGCCCACAACGCTCGCCGCAGATCAGCCCATCGGCGAGGCCCGACACGGCCAGATCTCGGCCCACAATGCTCGTCGCAAATCAACCCATCGCCCAGGCCCGACACGGCTAGATCTCGGCCCACAAAGCTCGCCGCAGAGCAAGCCATTGCCCAGGCCCGACACGGCCAGATCTCGGCCCACAAAGCTCGCCGCAGAGCAACCCATCGCCTAGGCGCGACACGGCCAGATCTCGAACCACAACGCTCGCCGCAGAGCAACCCATCGCCTAGGCCCGACACAGCCAGATATCGCCCCACAACACGCGCCGCAGATCAACCCATCACCTAGGCCCGACACGGCCAGATCTCGGCCCACAACGCTCGCCGCAGATCAACCCATCACCCAGGCCCGACACGGCCAGATCTCGGCCCACAAGGCTCGCCGTAGAGCAAGCCATCGCTCAGGCCCGACACGACCAGATCTCGGCCCACAAGGCTCGCCGCAGAGCAACCCATCGCCTAGGCCCGACACGGCCAGATCTCGCCCCACAACGCTCGCCGCAGAGCAACCCATCGCCTAGGCCCCACACAGCCAGATCTCGCCCCACAACGCTCGCCGCAGATCAACCCATCGCCTAGGCCCCACACGGCCAGATCTCGCCCCACAACGCTCGCCGCAGATCAACCCATCGCCTAGGCCCCACACGGCCAGATCTCGGCCCACAACGCTCGCCGCAGAGCAAGCCATCGCCCAGGCCCCACACGGCCAGATCTCGGCCCACAAAGCTCGCCGCAGAGCAACCCATCGCCTAGGCCCGACACGGCCAGATCTCGCCCCACAACGCTCGCCGCACAGCAACCCATCGCCTAGGCCCGACACGGCCAGATCTCGCCCCACAACGCTCGCCGCAGACCAACCCATCGCCGAGGCCCGACACGGCCAGATCTCGGCCCACAACGCTCGCCGCAGATCAACCCATCGCCCAGGCCCGACACGGCCAAATCTCGGCCCACAACGCTCGCCGCAGAGCAAGCCATTGCCCAGGTCCGACACGACCAGATCTCGCCCCACAACGCTCGCCGCAGAGCAACCCATCGCCTAGGCCCGACACGACCAGATCTCGCCCCACAACGCTCGCCGCAGATCAACCCATCGCCTAGGCCCGACACGGCCAGATCTCGGCCCACAACGCTCGCCGCAGATCAACCCATCGCCTAGGCCCGACACGGCCAGATCTCGGCCCACAACGCTCGCCGCAGATCAACCCATCGCCCAGGCCCGACACGGCCAGATCTCGGCCCACAACGCTCGCCGCAGAGCAAGCCATCGCCCAGGCCCGACACGGCTAGATCTCGACCCACAAGCCTCGCCGCAGAGCAACCCATCGCCCAGGCCCGACACGGCCAGATCTCGCCCCACAACGCTCGCCGCAGAGCAACCCATCGCCTAGGCCCGACACGGCCAGATCTCGCCCCACAACGCTCGCCGCAGATCAACCCATCGCCTAGGCCGACACGGCCAGATCTCGGCCCCCAACGCTCGCCGCAGATCAAGCCATCGCCTAGGCCCGACACGGCCAGATCTCGGCCCACAACGCTCGCTGCAGAGCAAGCCATTGCCGAGGCCCGACACGGCCAGATCTCGGCCCACAATGCTCGCCGCAGAGCAAGCCATTGCCCAGGCCCGACACGGCCAGATCTCGGCCCACAACGCTCGCCGCAGATCAACCCATCGCCTAGGCCCGACACGGCCAGATCTCGGCCCACAACGCTAGCCGCAGATCAACCCATCGCCCAGGCCCGACACGGCCAGATCTCGGCCCACAACGCTCGCCGCAGAGCAACCCATCGCCCAGGCCCGACACGGCCAGATCTCGGCCCACAAAGCTCGCCGCAGAGCAAGCCATTGCCCAGGCCCGACACGGCCAGATCTCGGCCCACAAAGATAGCCGCAGAGCAACCCATCGCCTAGGCGCGACACGGCCAGATCTCGCCCCACAACGCTCGCCGCAGAGCAACCCATCGCCTAGGCCCGACACGGCCAGATCTCGCCCCACAACACGCGCCGCAGATCAACCCATCGCCTAGGCCCGACACGGCCAGATCTCGGCCCACAACGCTCCCCGCAGATCAACCCATCGCCCAGGCCCGACACGGCCAGATCTCGGCCCACAAGGCTCGCCGCAGAGCAAGCCATCGCCCAGGCCCGACACGGCCAGATCTCGACCCACAAGGCTCGCTGCAGAGCAACCCATCGCCTAGACCCGACACGGCCAGATCTCGCCCCACAACGCTCTCCGCAGAGCAACCCATCGCCTAGGCCCCACACGGCCAGATCTCACCCCACAACGCTCGCCGCAGATCAACCCATCGCCTAGGCCCCACACGGCCAGATCTCGCCCCACAACGCTCGCCGCAGATCAACCCATCGCCTAGGCCCGACACGGCCAGATCTCGCCCCACAACGCTCGCCGCAGAGCAACCCATCGCCTAGGCCCGACACGGCCAGATCTCGCCCCACAACGCTCGCCGCAGAGCAAGCCATCACCCAGGCCCGACACGGCCAGATCTCGGCCCACAAAGCTCGCCGCAGAGCAACCCATCGCCTAGGCCCGACACGGCCAGATCTCGCCCCACAACGCTCGCCGCAGAGCAACCCATCGCCTAGGCCCGACACGGCCAGATCTCGCCCCACAACGCTCGCCGCAGATCAACCCATCGCCGAGGCCCGACACGGCCAGATCTCGGCCCACAACGCTCGCCGCAGATCAACCCATCGTCCAGGCCCGACACGGCCAGATCTGGGCCCACAACGCTCGCCGCAGAGCAAGCCATTACCCAGGCCCGACACGGCCAGATCTCGGCCCACAATGTTCGCCGCAGAGCAACCCATCGCTTAGGCCCGACACGGCCAAATCTCGCCCCACAACGCTCGCCGCAGAGTAACCCATCGCCTAGGCCCGATACGGCCAGATCTCGCCCCACAACGCTCGCCGCAGATCAACCCATCGCCTAGGCCCGACACGGCCAGATCTCGGCCCACAACGCTAGCCGCAGATCAACCCATCGCCCAGGCCCGACACGGCCAGATCTCGGCCCACAACGCTCGCCGCAGAGCAACCCATCGCCCAGGCCCGACACGGCCAGATCTCGGCCCACAAAGCTCGCCGCAGAGCAAGCCATTGCCCAGGCCCGACACGGCCAGATCTCGGCCCACAAAGATAGCCGCAGAGCAACCCATCGCCTAGGCGCGACACGGCCAGATCTCGCCCCACAACGCTCGCCGCAGAGCAACCCATCGCCTAGGCCCGACACGGCCAGATCTCGCCCCACAACACGCGCCGCAGATCAACCCATCGCCTAGGCCCGACACGGCCAGATCTCGGCCCACAACGCTCCCCGCAGATCAACCCATCGCCCCGGCCCGACACGGCCAGATCTCGGCCCACAAGGCTCGCCGCAGAGCAAGCCATCGCCCAGGCCCGACACGGCCAGATCTCGAGCCACAAGGCTCGCTGCAGAGCAACCCATCGCCTAGGCCCGACACGGCCAGATCTCGCCCCACAACGCTCGCCGCAGAGCAACCCATCGCCTAGGCCCCACACGGCCAGATCTCGCCCCACAACGCTCGCCGCAGATCAACCCATCGCCTAGGCCCCACACGGCCAGATCTCGCCCCACAACGCTCGCCGCAGATCAACCCATCGCCTAGGCCCGACACGGCCAGATCTCGCCCCACAACGCTCGCCGCAGAGCAAGCCATCGCCCAGGCCCGACACGGCCAGATCTCGGCCCACAAAGCTCGCCGCAGAGCAACCCATCGCCTAGGCCCGACACGGCCAGATCTCGCCCCACAACGCTCGCCGCAGAGCAACCCATCGCCTAGGCCCGACACGGCCAGATCTCGCCCCACAACGCTCGCCGCAGATCAACCCATCGCCGAGGCCCGACACGGCCAAATCTCGGCCCACAACGCTCGCCGCAGATCAACCCATCGTCCAGGCCCGACACGGCCAGATCTGGGCCCACAACGCTCGCCGCAGAGCAAGCCATTACCCAGGCCCGACACGGCCAGATCTCGGCCCACAATGTTCGCCGCAGAGCAACCCATCGCTTAGGCCCGACACGGCCAAATCTCGCCCCACAACGCTCGCCGCAGAGTAACCCATCGCCTAGGCCCGATACGGCCAGATCTCGCCCCACAACGCTCGCCGCAGATCAACCCATCGCCTAGGCCCGACACGACCAGATCTCGGCCCACAACGCTCGCCGCAGATCAACCCATCGCCTAGGCCCGACACGGCCAGATCTCGGCCCACAACGCTCGCCGCAGATCAACCCGTCGCGCAGGCCCGACACGGCCAGATCTCGGCCCACAACGCTCGCCGCAGAGCAAGCCATTGCCCAGGCCCGACACGGCCAGATCTCGGCCCACAACGCTCGCCGCAGATCAACCCATCGCCTAGGCCCGACAGGGCCAAATCTTGGCCCACAACGCTCGCCGCAGATCAACCCATCGCCGAGGCCCGACACGGCCAGATCTCGGCCCACAACGCTCGCCGCAGATCAACTCATCGCCCAGGCCCGACACGGCCAGATCTCGGCCCACAATGCTCGCCGCAGAGCAAGCCATTGCCCAGGCCCGACACGGCCAGATCTCGGCCCACAATGCTCGCCGCAGAGCAACCCATCGCCTAGGCCCGACACGGCCAGATCTCGGCCCACAACGCTCGCCGCAGATCAACCCATCGCCTAGGCCCGACACGGCGAGATCTCGGCCCACAACGCTCGCCGCAGATCAACCCATCGCCTAGGCCCGACACGGCCAGATCTCGGCCCACAACGCTCGCCGCAGATCAACCCATCGCCCAGGCCCGACACAGCCAGATCTCGGCCCACAACGCTCGCCGCAGAGCAAGCCATTGCCCAGGTCCGACACGACCAGATCTCGCCCCACAAAGCTCGCCGCAGAGCAACCCATCGCCGAGGCCCGACACGGCCAGATCTCGGCCCACAAAGCTCGCCGCAGAGCAAGCCATCGCCCAGGCCCGACACGGCCAGATCTCGCCCCACAACGCTCGCCGCAGAGCAACCCATCGCCTAGGCCCGACACGGCCAGATCTCGGCCCACAACGCTCGCCGCAGATCAACCCATCGCCTAGGCCCGACACGCCCAGATCTCGGCCCACAATGCTCGCCGCAGATCAACCCAATGCCCAGGCCCGACATGGCCAGATCTCGGCCCACAACGCTCGCCGCAGAGCAAGCCATTGCCCAGGCCCGACACGGCCAGATCTCGGCCCACAATGCTCGCCGCAGAGCAAGCCATCGCCCAGGCCCGACACGGCTAGATCTCGGCCCAATCTGGTCTTGTCCGATGACCACAAGGCCAGTTCTCGGCCAGATCTGGCCGAGATCGACTTCGCTGCGAGGCAGGAACAGATCCGGCTCGTGACCTAGGGTTCAAAGCTGTTGCGGAGGTGAGAGGCGGCGGAGCCAGCGCCGACGACCACCGGCCGTTTCCACGTAATCAAGGTTCGCAGTATCCATCTGTGGATCTTTCCTCCTCCTCCTCCACCACAAGGATCTATCCGTCTGTGCAAGACTACAAGTAGAACAGACTGGCAAGCTATCCTTGCATTCATAATTGCTGCTAATTCATCTGATTTGATGTTGTATACGTTGTTGAACAAGTGGCAATACCGAACCAAACATGTTACCATCCAGTAGCTAGCTTCACCAAGATCGGGGGGGGGATGGAGTATATAGGCTAGGAGGGGGCCAAACATGCAAATTTTAACAATCTAGACTCTCTCCCTAGTTATGTTTATGCCTGTATGTGTTAATCCTGGTATCATTCCATCCTGATTGCACTAATGCATCTGATTTGATGGTGTATACGTTGTTGAACAAGTGGCAATACTGATTGCTGCTATTGCACTAATTTGTTGTGTATCATGACCATTCCATCCTTATTGCTGCTATTTCACATGATTTGATGCTGCATTTCTCAGGTCTCTGTTTGGTTCAGTACTGCCATGGTTAGTTAAATGTTGGAGCAGCTTGTGAGTGTTCAGTCAAGTCCAACTTTGAATGCTTAGTTCAAGTATTTTGCTAGGTTCTGAACTTGTAGAGAAGCAATACTGGACTAATAATTGATTTGAACTTTGTTTAGCCGCTTTTACTTCATTGCTGCATGCGTAGAGTTGATGGTATCGTAGTGTTTCATGGGTTTGGTGCTGGTCCATCTGTCGAGTGCATAGCTTTAGATATCTTTTCGTTGTCCAATATGACTATGGTTCTGCTTCTGGTGGTCTATTCTATATTGAAATAAACAGATGAATTTGACCGAGTCCATCTCTGCATATTTGCTTGATTGATTCAGTATACGTATATCGCCATGCATCTGTGGTTCAAGGGTTTTGCTAGGTTCTGAATTAGGAGTGGCAAGCAATCTTGGGCTAGTAATAAGTAACTATGTTTAGCCATTTGTACTTTATTGTTGATGTCGTAGAGTTGTCTTTATTTCAATATTTTATATATAATTCCTAATGTGGCTGTTTATTTCATTAAGATTGTTGAACAACTGTTGCCAGGATGTTTTGTCGTCACTTGTCATGTTAATCGTTTGTTTAATTTTATCAAATAACCCCAATGTATTTTCATAAAGCATGCTGAGTGTATGTTCTGCACCTGCACATGGGAATACAGTATTGACTAATAAGTACTCCCTCCGTTTCTAAATATAAGTCTTTTAAAAAATTTCATTAGAAGTCTACGTACAAAGCAAAATAGATGAATCTACACTGTAAAGTATGTCTATATACATCTGTATGTAGTCCACCTGTGAAACCTGTAGAAAGACTTATATTTAGGAACGGAGGGAGTATGTGTCAAATTTCTTGATATTTTGTGAATTAAGAGACAAAAAAGTAGTGGTATTACTATCCAATAACAACTGTAGGACAGGCGCACTATACCTGATTATGTACTGTAGCAGTGTGAAAAAATGTAAAAGGCAATGGGTACCCGTACTAGAGAAGCATGGCCGCTGTTGGCCAAACACACCTACATGGTACAGTACTGAGTTACTCCCTCTCTGAACCCACCTAGTTGGCAGATTGCCACAAGTGTGTTACATGCTACTCATAGTAGGGAGTATCATATAGTAGTATCATGCACATGATACTATGGTATGATACTACTCTCATAGTGCATAGTATCATAAACTAGTGTCATAGATGGTCTCATTTATTGATATGCATGACACTTAGTAGCATAGCATTTAACATTGATACGGTATCTTATCTATGTTACTCTAACCCTCTCTCTCTAGATGTGCTCCGCCCACCACTGGGAATACCTTCTACCTCCTTCTCTAGATGCATTCTGAAGAATCCAGGACTTACCCTCTCTTTTGTTGTATCCTAGGGTTCTGTTTATATATAATATGAGGAAACGTTGATGTTTCCGTGTCAATAGTGGGTTGTGGTATCTGTATATGCTCATTCACCCTCCCTCTTCATTAATCTTGTTCAATTTTGCTTCTTCTAGATGTCAAAGCTCAAGCAAGATGTATTTGATAAGGCACATGAAATGGCACTGGCTGCTACCACAAGAAAGAGGCCTACCCAGCGCTCCTATAACGTATTTTTTCATTATATCTCTTGCTTTCTTTAATGCTTTCATGATAATAGTTACAAACTGTTTCATTATATCTCTTACCTGAAATATGGGAAAACATATCAATTTCCAAACCTGACAACAACTGTTATAGGAGCTTGTAGTTAAAGAAGGCGCCCCTAAGCTCTAGATGGTAGCAAAACGCCTAGCGCGTAACTGTGATTAATCGGCACATAATTGTGCATAAGCATGCTTCTTTGGTCAGAAGCCAAACGCACAGTTAACCGCTACCTCTTTTTTGAACTATGTACCTGCTGCAAATGCACTTGTGACCCTTTCAGTAGATACAAGCGCACTTTGTCTTATTGTGCAAATTTGCTGTTACCTGTCTTATTGATCCATCTAATGTTTCTTATGATTTCTGCTTGACTTGCACTCTATTTATCAAGTATTGTGCAGACATGTTTGTTACTCCCTCCGTAAACTAATATAAGAGCATTTATAACACTATTTTAGTAATCCCAGTTCTAACTTATATATTTTTTGCTTATTTTCAATAGGATCTTGATAAGGTTAAAATCACCTCCAGGCCTACTGCACTGCAACTGCTGCACATGTACAAGGATATCCACAACTTATTTGTTAAACATAGTGCTGCTTTGGTTCCCCGGAATGTGTGTTTTGCACAGCCTGTGGGAGGAATACCGTCAACGTTCAAAGAAGAGCTTCTTGATGGAGTTCCTGTTGCAATACCTTATGATAAGCAGGTATTACCTTTTCATTCCTTGTCATATGTAGCCTGCCTCCGCTATTGATGATTTATCATTGGTTTTAAGCCTCTAGTATTGTATTTCGTGCCTTAATTCAGATAATTATTAAATTCTCTGTTTTGCTATTGGTTATTGCCTCTTCTATGGTATTGTTGAAACCTACAAGTCTACTTTGTCATTAACTGACCATTTTTTTGTTATCTCATTGTAGAATTTGTGCTTTTTTATCATTGAGGTTGTCATTGACAAGGATGTGGTTTTTCAATTCCCAATGCGTTTCGATAGCATGTACTGTTGTGGTTTCCGTGTTCTTGAGCTTGGTGATGATCCACTGGAAAAGATCTGGTATTCATTCGGGAAAGTTCTAATACTTCCGAACAGACTTTTCAAAAACAGGAAGAAATCTGGTCTGTCATTAGCTTATAATAACTTGTAAGCTTCTAACTCTTCCATTTCATTACTGCGTTCTTTCAAAGCCTGCTTATTGATAAGTTTCATGTGCCAATTTGTTCGCTGCCTTTCCTAATTTTTAGTTTTTTGTTTGTTGAAATGGACCATTAAATTCATACTTTATTGTTTGTTGAAATGAAGTTGATATTTTTTTGATTATCATAAATAATATACAGGATACAACACATCTTATTTGTGCATCCATGTTAAACAGAATGCACCCCATGTTTAGTGCCCTAGAGTATCATTCCTAGCCTGTTTTTGTCGTTTTTGCTGGTTTGTTCCTTGCCTTTTTTTACCCTTTGTTTGTAATGAAATGTTTATTGTTTGTTGAATCGAACCATGAAAATAAAGATTCAAATGTAAAAGTTCATTTGATACTTTTTTGATTCTCTTAAATAATATGCAGATTACAACTCTCCCAATAATACTTCTTATTTGTGCACCCATGTTAAACAGAATGCACCACATGCTTTCGTGCCTATAGTACCCTTTCTTGCCTGTTTTTGTCGTTTTGTGATTGTTTGTTCCTCTCTTTTTTGACTTTCTTTGTTTGTAATTAATCATGACAGATCATTTGTTTGAAATTTAAATATAATCCTTTTCTATGAAACAGCTGCAAAATTCAGATCTTTGGTGGTCTCATTGCAAAGTTTTGCCACCATTTTCGAGCGTTTCAACCTCTCAAAGATGATGATGATAATTCCATGGCCCAGCAGTTCAAAGACTCAATTTTTTTTGTATTCAGTGAGGGTTCTAGATTCTGGTTTGCAATGTGTTTATCCTTAGAAGGCGTTCAATGCAAAACGGTATACTGTGTGCGTCTGACTGACTTGATGGCAGATCTGATCCAAGATTATGGTGACACGTCTCGGCTTTGCGTTTACTTGTGGCTTCCGTTTCTTGAGAGGGAGATGGACTTGGCTGCAACCTCATTGCATGATAAAAGCAGGTTCCTGATTTATTCTTGGCTTTTCGCAAAGAGGTGGAAAAATTCTTAAAGTATGCAGAGGCAGATCCAGGCTTTAATAACCGTCCATTGATCAAGTTCAAAGGATCCAATGATGGATATTGCCTAGGTGCATTAGTCGGTCAATCTCTCTTCATCATCAAATACAGCTGTGTCCTAGTTCGCAAGGCTTTAATGCATGAAGCGAATTATACAAGAATCTGGCCAGTGTAAGTATTTGTTAATGTTTTTTTTGTATCCATCATTTGTACTTTATGTATTGGCAAACATATTTGCTAATGTTATTAGTGACAAGCAATCTTGCACTAATAAATGATAACTATATATAGCACCCTGCATTCTATTTTCTGCATGCTATATACTCCCTCCGTCCGGGTTTATTGGGCCCTTGGGCGCTGGGAGCGTGTCCGCTCTTATTAGGCCCCGCTCGATCCAGCTGCCAAAAGGTAGAAAAACGTTTCGTTGCTTTCTCGATCTTCCTGGCTGCCTTTCGTTTTCCCGGGCGTAGTAAATGTCCATCCGTTGCATGCGCTTCTAATACTTCATCGATTGGGGGCATGCATGCGCCATGCAGTGTTCCAGCTTGCCAAAAAGTAGCAGCGCGCGCATGAGCTGAGCATGGATTGCATGCGGGTCAAGGGAAATTTACATTAGCAATAAATCATGCATGGGAAATCAAAGAAGTAGGCGCTTATTCTAAGACATTAATGATGAAGTCTTGGTACCTGTAATCTGGTTGGGGGGCCTAATAAACCCGGACGGAGGGAGTAGTTGCCTTTGTCGATTGTTTAATAGTTTGGTTTGGTAGTGTTTGCTCTGTCAGATGTACTATGACTTCAGGTCACATCTCTGTTTGCACTATAACTGACTCTGCTTTTGGTGGTATATACTGAAACAATCAGATATGAAGTCGATCAGCAGTCAATTTTGATTTGTAATTAGCAATCTGCTTTGTCTTCAGTAATGTTCAGCGTAGGTCCAGTTGTTCTGCTAGGTTTTGAATGAGGGGGTGGCAAGCTATATTGGACTAATAATGGATAATTATGTTTAGCCACTCTTACATAATCACTGCTAATTCATCGTTGAACTAGTCAACATGGCAGTATTGAACCAAACATGTTAAAATTGTTGTGTACCATCGTGTCCTGATTGCTGCTATTTCACCTGATGTCATGTTCCATTCGTCGCTGAATCTGCTAATCAGTTAACTGTCGGAGCAGCTAGCTTGTGGTTGATCAAGTCCATCTCTGAATGTTTGGTTAAGTACTGCCATGTTCAGTTAACTGTCGGAGCAGCTAGTGATTGATTGATCTGAGTCCTCTCTGCATGCTGTGCTTATGTGTTCAAAGTATTTTGAACGTTGGAGTGGCAAGGAATGTTATACTAATAATTTATAATTATGTTTAGCCACTTGTCACTTCTTGTCTGTTTCCAGTAGTTCTTGATTTGCTTCTGGTGATATACTGATTCAAACTTATAAACTCAATTTTGATTTGGACTTAGCAATGTGATTCACAGATGCTCGTTCTTGCATTACAGGATGTTTAAAGTTACTAATGATGATGTTGAATGTTATGATGACTGAGCAAGGTGTGACACCGGAAAATCACAAGTTGTGCAGGAGTCCATTAGAAGCTCGTTCTTGCATTACAGTATGGAACCAATGTCTAACGATGATGTTGCATGTTATGATGACTGGGTAAGGGGTGACACCGGAAAATCACCACCAATATTCCGTTTCTCCTGTCTTTGGATGTAAAAAGCTATTTTGCAGTTGGTAGGATGCTGAAATTTTGGTAGCAATTGGCCTTGATTGTTTTGGTGGTGATTGGGAGGATGTTGCAATTTTTTGTAGCAAGTGACGCAAGAGTTCATCAGAGCAATCTTCGTTTATCAAATATATTTCTAAAAGATACTTGCAGTCAATGGCATGTAGAAATTTTTGTAGCAACTATTACTAAATCTGGTTCCTCTGTTGAGGATATTAAATGGTGTTTGCATGAAAAATGCACTTTTATTATACATTTTTTTATTTTGTTATTGGAAATTGACGTAGGAATATTTTGTACTCCCTCTGTCCCGAAATTAATGTCGTGCTGGCTATTTTACAAAAAGACCCCTTGATTTAATCGGACACAACCCGCACTCCCTCCGTGCAGGTCGCTGCAATCGGACACAACTCACAACTCTCTGCTTGCTTGTCGGCCGGTGGCGCAACTCCCCGCGCCTGAGCACCACGACGCCGTGCCGCGCAGCTCCCTCATGTCTGAGCCCCCTGCATCGTGCAACTCTCGTGCTCCTCCTCTTTGACAGAAGCCCCGCGCAGGTACAGGAGCTCGTCGGAGTCAAAAGCAACGAGCGGGAGGGGCGGCGGTGGTCGGAGTGTAAGCGGGAGGGGGAGACACTCGGGCGAGCTGGCGGCGGAGAGCGGCAGCGGCAGCAACCCGCCGCCTGGCCACCGGCACTCCGGATCTGGGCCGCTGATTTTCTCCGGCGGCAACGGCAGCTTAGGGGGCGGTGGAGGAGGGGGTGGCGGGAGCACAGCGAGCTCACCGCTCATCAATGCGCTCCCCGCCGGCAACATCTGCTCGTCTGGCCGCGTCGTGCCGGCGCCCCTGCACCCTGGCTGCACGCGTGCCCGGATGTGCTCGGATCCGGCATCGGCCAGTACGGCCACAGCACCATCATGCGGGGCGGCATGGCGCCCGCGAGGAGGCCGTCCGGCTCGACCCGACCAGCGGCCGCGCCCACGGATGCCTCGCCGCGCTCTGCCTCCGGTGAGACCCGCTCCTTGCTTGCCACTATTGCTTGTGTGCTAAGGATTTCCTTGCAGATACAGTACATCGGTAGCAGCTGCTACTGTATTTTGCTTGTCTTCGAAGCAAAAACTTTGATCTTGTAGAAAGATTGCTAGCTACAAGAGTATATAATTTGAATTCTCTAATTAATTGCATGCTGCAAAGAATGGAAAAGAAAGACTGCATCTTCTGTCGGTTTATTGTAGTCAATCAATGTGTTCTTAATGTGTTTCTCAATGGAAAAGAAAGATTGCATCATGTGCAAAGACTGGAAGAGTGCGCTGAGGGAAGCAGACGCCGTCATTGCCAACGGAGTAGACTCCTCTCAGCTGGTAACCTCTCTGGCCTTGTAGCTCGTGATATTTTTCATCCTGAAGATATACTGTATTTTTGGGTTAGTGTTACTAGGATTCAGTCTCACAAACAAGCCATGTTTCTCCTACAGCACCTTGCCATGAGGTCTGAAGTGCTTCTCCGGCTCAACAAACAAGAGGAGGCCGATTCGACTATTACGGGTTTGCTGAAATTGGACAGTGCTGGGAGGTGAAGAAGCATCTCTGATTTTTTTTTCTTCAGAGGATACATCACAACAACAGCTTAGTGCTGGAGATGTCGTTTTTCTTAGTGATTCTGAAGAAGAGAATGCACTAGTGGCCTTGGTTTATTAAGCAACAATACTGATGATTTTGATATGAATAATTGCCACCTATTCGAACCGGAGGAAGGCTACCAGTTCTGGATTTGTAAGCTTAGAATTTATTTGTAATCTTGGAATCTTTTTGAGACGAAAGCACTCAGGATTTGTAAGCTTGGAATTTTTTTGTTGATCCCAACTCTATGTTTGGAATTTGTAAACTTCATGCACAAAGGGAATATAGATTTGTAAACTTTATTTGGTTTATCCCAACTCTATGCTTGGGATTTATAAACTTTATGCACAAAGGGAATAAAGATTTGTAAACTTTATTTGGTTTATCCCAACTCTATTCTCGGGATTTGTAAACTTTATGCACAAAGGGAATAAAGATTTGTAAACTTTATTTGGTTTATACATGTCTTTTATTTTATTTCCCTGGATCTGAAGCAATATCCCCCCCTGTATCTCTATCAGGTCATGTGAGCTGTTACTTCTCTGGATCTGGAGCAATATTTCTCATGGGAGCTGACTGTCACAATTCATAAAGTGTTTGCTTATCTTGTGTGTAAAAAATCAATATTGGACTACATAATTCAAATAATTCCAACAAATTCAATTAGTCTAAACAATTAAAATGAATTCAGATAAACTCATGTAATTCCCCAATACACAAGATTACACAAGACATACACAAGGAGTACAAGGATTACACAAGGAGTACAATTCAGATAAATTCATGATGAACAAAATAAGTGTTCATGATAGAAAAGTGCAGCAGGTACAAGTTGTTAATTACAGTTGAATCCAAAAGTGAATGATGAACAAAAAGAACACGAGCTTTGCCTTTTTGACAACAAAAGAACATGAGTTTTTCTTTTCTTCTTTGACAGGAAAAGAACATGGGTTTTTCTTTTCTTCTTTGACAGCAAATGCAGAAGCAACCGAGGAGCTCGGACAGCCTGCCGTTCCGGTACCACTTAATTAAAGCAACGACTTCTTTGGGTTGTTTATTTGCCTCGTACTCTCTCTGCTTCCTCTGTTCTATACAGCATGTTAGCTAACTGGTAAGCAACACTCCTGAATTGAACAGCAGCCGGATTCTAATTAAATGTTATCATCTGATTTGCATAGGTGATTGAATCCTAGTTGAGCATGTCTTGTTCCAACCACATCGCATGCATATATTACTAATTGCAAGGATGCAGGGCTAACATAACATGTGTTTAATATTTTATTAATCCAAGTTTTAGTAGCTGCAGCCTAACCATCGCTGTATCATGTCATGTGTGAACACACATGCAAAATAAACTGAAACAAAATCCTCGACTACTTCAAAAGGCACAAAAATTCATCAGACACACCATTATTTGTCATGGCCGTCAACATTTAGGTGGCAAACTAATTCATTTTTTTGGGTTAAACTTATTCAAGTTGAACACACATCTTTCTCTCTGTATCTCTTACACTAGTTTTTTATCTACTCCTACATAATAATCCAAGGGGCACTACTCAACACTTATAAGTAATGCATCTGCAGCTTGACACAAGCCCCCCTCCACACCCTACCCAGCCTCCAAGAGAATGCAGCTCTGGAGCTGTCCTGCGGCCACGCTGCCTATTATGCTCAATGAACAAGCCATAATCAACAAACTCATTTATGGTAATGTGACAAAGATGTGGCCTAACAGAAGGGCAGGGGAGAACGAACGGCTGTACTTAATCCATGATCAGGTCACTTCTGGCATCAATACCCCATATCCGCTGGTCGTCAAGAAGTTCCACAATGAGAACCCAACACTACAAGTGGACAGCAATGTCAGGTACAATGAGAACTTGTGCCTCTTATCTTGTGCGTCTGTTCAAAGAAGCAAAGCATACACAAGCTAGTCTTTTCTACATTTAAGAAAGAGTGTTCCTCCAATT
Source organism: Hordeum vulgare subsp. vulgare (assembly GCF_904849725.1). Classification (NCBI taxonomy): domain Eukaryota; kingdom Viridiplantae; phylum Streptophyta; class Magnoliopsida; order Poales; family Poaceae; genus Hordeum; species Hordeum vulgare. Next base: position 659,804,498 of record NC_058519.1, on the reverse strand, counting down.
GCAGAGAATAACAAAGATGTTCATTGGTCAAATACGTCATGTCTTGCAATGCAATGCAATGCGGTAAGAAGTAGTAGTAGAGAGTAGTCACTACTCACTAGTGGCAGTACCTTCCGGATGAGCAGGAAATGCAGAAGCAACCGAGGTGGCTCCGTCCTTGTACTCCAGTTCAGAACTACAATTCGCAGAGAGATTTTTTGCATGAGATTTACTTTACTTTGTGAAAAGGTAGGGTTAAATAAAATGAAGCACCTCGGTGGAGCAACTTAAGAAATGTATCGAGAAATCAGCACACATAAACAAACAAGATCGCCATTGAACTCTGAAAAAGATGGTGCAGGGCAGGACAATGGAACTCTCGTGTAAGCCAGCTCTGCGACTATCGGGAGCCACCAGAATCCCCAGTTTTAACAAACGCAGGGCCCTGCCTTCTTCCGCTTCTTATCGATCGGCGTCAAACATTGGTACGGTTTTGGAGCACCTAAGCAGAGGACAGTTTTGGTAGTATACTGTACTCATGTTCTTTTGCTGTCAAAAAGGTTCCATAGTTTCAAGTAGAACCCATAGCAGACGTTGGTCAATCAAATTACTCCATAGTTTCAAGTAGCAGTTTCAGGTAGCAGCATTTTCAAACAGCAACAGTTTCAGGTAGCAGTTTCAAACACTTCCATAGTTCCATAGTTTTCATTAGCAATACATTTTCAAACAACAACAGTTTCAGGTACCAGTTCCAGGTAAACACCAGCATTTTCATTTGCAATAGTTTCAGGTAAACAGCAGCAGCAGTTTCAGGTACCTTCTTCAGTTTCAGGTGCCTTCTTCAGGTGCAGAGCGGCACTAGCTCCAGCAGAGGAGCAGCAGCAGCTCAGACACAGGAGACCGTGGGGAGGAGCAGCAGCAGCTCCGGCGGGCGGCGGGGGAGTAGAGGGAGAGCGGCAACTCCAGCAGAGGAGCCGCAACAGCACAGGATCCGGCTTGGGGAGGATGCACGGCAGCCGGAGGAGGAAGTGGGGGAAGGTTCCGACGCCGGCAGGAGCTCGAGGATGACGCCGGCAGGTAACCTCAGCGGGAAGGGATCCGGCGGCGCAAATCTAGGCTGTGGCGACGGAGGAGGTAATTGGCGGCGGCGGCGGCAACAGATCCGGTGGCGGTGGCAACAGATCCGGCTGCGGAGGCGACGGGGAGGTAAATCGCTGGGTGGCGCCGGCCGGCGATGCGCAGGCGAGGCTGGGTGAAGAAGACACGGACGGAGGTGCTTGTTTGAGAGAGTTTTGTAAATACGAGGGGGTTTTTGAAAAATGACCAATAAACTACACGCTCGACATTAATTTCGGGACGGAGGAAGTATATAAAGTTATCAGGAAGCCGGTCAAAATAAAATAAGGATACCAATCAAAACACAAAACCACAAAAAAGGTCACTAGGATCTAAGAGAACAATGAGCATATGTTGAAAACCTCAGGAAGCCGCATAAATTTTGGTCACTTCAAAATCTGATGGTAATTCATCGTGGGCACCTTCAGTCCGGAAAACATGTCCATGTATATTTTTTGCAAAAACACAACCCGCGCTTCTTCGCTCCCCATCGGTTCCTTGCTCCTATACCTAAAAATCATGATCATGTCTTCTCACATCGGTGGCAGCGATGATGAAGATCAGTTTTTGATGATGTAGAGCGCAGTGGAGGCTCCTACGGTGAACCACCACCACCACCCTTCCGCCCCACACCACGACCACCCTCCCCTTCATAGGAACCATTGCCAGACCATGTCCGTGCCTTTGACGAGCCCCAACAACTCGTTGCCGGGCCTTCTCCCCATGGACTAGCAGGACAACGAGAAGCATAAAATTCTCGGTGGTTGCTGTATGTCCCAATGTCAAAGGTTCGGCATTTTTTGCTGGTGAATTCTGAATTATCATCCTCTTTTCTGGTTGCTGTTGAATGCTGAATTCTGGACAAATATCCAGTCAGAAAATCAGTAGCAACATTGTAAGATTGGAATCATGACAGAAAACTGAAGATTATCACTGAATCTAAAGTCTTCAAAATTGGAGCCTCTCAAACTACAATTGAAGTTTAACTGAATTCATCTACATAACTGAATTTTTAGCTTCTTTTTCTTCATGTAGTAGCTGACATTTTTTTATTTTCTCCATTGGGACTGTAAATTGATCATAATTTTTTTATTACAACATGGGAGTCGTACATGACCTGTAGAACATCTAAAGTTCTGTTAGAACATTCTCTAGTTGAAGGTTTGGTCTTCGGCCCTCTGTTTATCATGTTTGTCACTGCAAGTTTATGATCCAATAATTAAGAGTAAGTCTAAGATCATTTGGTCTCCGAACATTTGGACACAAAAAAAATTGATCTTGACCGAGCATCAACTTGACATATCAAAACCTGACAGAAATTGACAGTTACTACTCCCATTTTTGCTCTGCTCCCAATTTTTTATTGCTCTGCTCCCATTTTTGCTCACAATTATTCATAAAAGGACTGCTCCTAGTAACAAAATAGATCATTTACTGAAATAGCTTTACATTTCTTCTTTCTAATGGTTGTTCATGTAGCAATGGCTCTACATTTACTGAAAATAATTCGTTTATGCTTTTGACTGAAAGACCATAGCTGTCCAATTTTCTGCAACTGTACTTATCTTTATCTTTGGCTCTTTCATCCTAATGGACCAGCAACAGAATTTTTGGTGCCTTATGATGCAGAGGAGATGCTAATACTCTTAGAATGGTCATTGGAGCTATGTACACAGCAGTGATGTTTTTCGGCAACAAAACTATGCAACCGTTCAGCCAATTGTTTCAATCGAGAGAACAATTTTCTACCGAATGTAGGAGTCCACTCTGGAATGCCATATGCCATTGCTCAGGTAAGAAAAGAGTAAAATAGAAGAGCTATTACTAAACACAGTGGTAACTAAAGTTTGTCATGGCCAAAAGTTAACTAAATTAGCATTAGCTAAAGAGTTAACTGAATTTTGCAGATTGTCATGGCCAAACTATTCAGGTTGTATCTTCATGGCTAACTGGATTTTTAGCTCTATGAGACAGTGTGTATAATTTTTAGCTCCCTAATTTTCAGCTAGAGATTCAAGTGGATCTGTTCATGCAACACAAAGAGTTGTTTATCGTCGATAGTGTCTGCAGATCCTTGCATGAAACAGGGGGAAGAAGATCATTGTTGTTCTTCCATTCTTACTCCATTCCCTTTTTGGATGCTGAAGCCTGAATGTGATCAGTTCAATTCAAATCAATGGCTTTCATAATTTGCGTACAGAAGTTGCACGAATTTAGTTTTAGTTTCTGTGAAGTTTCTTGTCCTTTAGGTTTATTCTTATCCTGGAAACATCTTGGAAAATATGCATAGTAGCAGAGTAGCTGTTGATATTGATCTCCAGCACATATGCAGAGTAGTTGTTGACTGAATTTTAGGAGTAAACTGACTAAAGCAGATTTTATTGTGAATGTTACTATGACAGATGGCCGTGCGGGTAAATTTGAGGCCAATTTTTCCACAAGGCGAGCTAGATTCCTGTGCATATATTTTGTCAATTTCTGTAACAGAATTTTGTTGTTAATTTTAGACTTTACAAGAAAAGATTAGTGGTGTTAAAGAACATTCTGGACCAATCAATGCATTAGCATTTAATCCTTACTTATTTTAATAAGTAACAATCTCAAAATAATCTCTCAGTCCGACTACCATTTTAATAAATAAGATCAAATGAATGAACCTAGCTAGTTGTATATACTGTTTTGATTGTTAAACATAAACACCTCCTTCAATGTTCACTGTTGAGAATGGTGGTAGCTTAAAACTGTCAGAAATCTTTGATGTCTAGGAGGAATTCTGCTTGCCAGATGAGATTTGAGCACAATGCTCCTTAACCCGAATGGTGGTAGCTTAACAATGAACTTGATTGAATTTACCCTGTACATTCAGACTGCAGAGTGCAGAGGAGCAGCAGCAGCACGGGAGACAGCAGAGCTCCACCGGCAGGAGCTCAAGGAGCAGCAGCGGGAGCTCCAGGACGCGCGGGAGAGCAGGTCTCGTTAACATCGCCTGACAAATTTGTAAACCCTGCCCTTTTTCGGACAGACGGAGGGAGTAGCATATATACTCCTATATAGCATATATCAAATAAAATAAAAGCTTAATAACGAGTCATTGAAAAGCAGCCTGCCTATCCAAATCCAAAGAGCAATTATACAGGAGCCGTATCGAGGGCATTGGAGAACAGAGGGCACCTATTGATCTGAAAGACTCACGAAAATGTTCGTCACATATCAATAGAGTCTTTCAGAATAAGCAATTGTATACATTGCGTCACCGGCCAACATCTTCTACACACTAGGAAAAGAACAGTGCACATAGAAAGAATCCAAGCGTCAGATTCCAAGTATTCTCAGCACCCTTCCGAGGAAGGATAACTGTATCTCATCATCCACATACATACTAATCAGTTTGATTTGAAAAATAGTTAAAAAGTAAAATTTGTGGAAGCTATCACATCTTCATCTTTACCTAATAATAAAGAGGCTATCGCTTCCGTCGGAAAATCGAGGTGATTTTATAAAAAAAACCTTACTGTTTATGACATTAAACTCGTAGTATATATTAAATGTTTTTTAAAATACTCATATCTTTTAAACCGTAACTTCAAATTTAACATATTATATATGGAATTTGATTAGAAAAATATGTAGAATTTAAATATGATAATATTTTATCTGTTAAACGTTTAATAATTTTTTTAATAAAAATACTATCTAGGATGCAATCTTAATAAATAAGTCGTTATTCGTCTTTCTTTTATACCGGTACTCATCCAGGTTGGGGATGAACACGTCAACAAAATCAGGATTAGAGATGAAACTGAAGGTCACTTGACTGATTATTTGTACGTATTAAATCTACATGCAAGCCGTGTTAAAATAGAAGACCTATGAAATTTTGAACTGCATTTTTGTAGGGTAAGACGATCTTTATTTATGTCGTAACTACAAATTCTCAGATTATAGACCATTTTTTATAAATTAAGAGCGTGTGGTATTTCTTTCTCCCGTTGCAACACATGGGCCCTTTTGCTATATATTGCTTCTGCACGCTTGATGCCCCCGTTTCGGCGCTCGAGCACAACTTCTGGATCAAATCAACGCGACACCTACAGTGACTGGGGATGATGCGTCTGCTCGATGCAGAACGGCGGTGGCGCGCGGATAAGGCGCGACGGAGCAAAGTACTTGCAGGTGGAGGCGGGCCTCCATGGCTCACACGGGGAACTCTGAGGTTATGGCGCGGCAACGGCGACTCCTTATGGCCAGATAGAGGTGCCTAACCCTTGCTCCCCTCATCATATCCCCTCCTCCGGCAGGAACTCATCATCTGATGAGATCCCCTCCCCATGCCTCCAATCGTGTGCCAATCACCGGCAAGAAATTTTGTTTTGTGGGGATTTGTTTGCTGATGAATGAATTTATTGAATGTAAGATTGTATTGTTGTAGAGACAGAGAATGGAACACCACCTTCAGTTTGTCATCTGATCCCATATTCTATACCTAATAATAAAGCGGCTATTGCTTCCGTCGGAAAACCCACCGCGGCATTTTTATAAAAAAGCCCCTGTAATTTTGGTTATTCAACCCGCGCTCCAAAATTTATCTGCAACACAAAAGGAAAAAACGATTCGTTGCAAAAATTATACCCGTACGCATCGCCTCCTCTTGTCGACCTTGGGCCACCCTGGCATGTGCCCAGGCCGCCACCACACCACTCGCCGCCGCGGCCGACCTCAACCGCCACCGCTGCCGATCTCAACCCACCTGCCCCCGCGGCCATACCTCTCCCCGCTCACTGCCCCTGTTGCGGCGCTCGAGCGCATCGCGTCGACCCTGGTCCACCCTGGCCTATGCCCAGGCTGCTGCCACACCACTCGCCGTCACGGCCGACCTCAACCACCACTATTGTCGATCTCAACCCACCCGCCTCCACGGTCATACCTCTGCCCGCTTGATGTCCCCGTTTCGGCGCTGGAGCAGAGCTTCTGGATCAAATCAACGCGACACCTACAGTGACTGGGGATGATGCGTCTGCTCGATGCAGAACGGCGGCGGCGCGCGGATAAGGCGCGACGGAGCGAAGTACTTGCAGGTGGAGGCGGGCCTCCATGGCTCACACGGGGAACTCCGAGGTTATGGCGCGGCAACGACGACTCCTTATGGCCAGATAGAGGCGCCTAACCCTTGCTCCCCTCATCATATCCCCTCCTACGGCAGGAACTCATCATCTGATGAGATCCCCTCCCCATGCCTCCAATCGTGTGCCAAGCACCGGCAAGAAATTTTGTTTTGTGGGGATTTGTTTGCTGATGAATGACTGTATTGAATATACGATTGTATTGTTGTAGAGACAGAGAATGGAACACCACCTTCAGTTTGTCATCTGATCCCATATTCTATACCTAATAATAAAGCGGCTATTGCTTCGGTCGGAAAACCCACCGCGGCATTTTTAGAAAAAAAGCCCCTGTAATTTTGGTTATTCAACCCGCGCTCCAAAATTTATCTGCAACGCAAAAGGAAAAAACGATTCGTTGCAAAAATTATACCCGTACGCATCGCCTCCTCTTGTCGACCTAGGGCCACCCTGGCATGTGCCCAGGCCGCCGCCACACCACTCGCCGCCGTGGCCGACCTCAACCGCCACCGCTGCCGATCTCAACCCACCCGCCCCCGCGGCCATACCTCTCCCCGCTCACTGCCCCTGTTGCGGCGCTCGAGCGCATCGCGTCGACCCTGGTCCACCCTGGCCTATGCCCAGGTCGCTGCCACACCACTCGCCGTCGCGGCCGACCTCAACCACCACTATTGTCGATCTCAACCCACCCGCCTCCGCGGTCGTACCTCTGCCCGCTTGATGTCCCCGTTTCGGCGCTCGAGCACAGCTTCTGGATCAAATCAACGCGACACCTACAGTGACTGGGGATGATGCGTCTGCTCGATGCAGAACGGCGGCGGCGCGCGGATAAGGCGCGGCGGAGCGAAGTACTTGCAGGTGGAGGCGGGCCTCCATGGCTCACACGGGGAACTCCGAGGTTATGGCGCGGCAACGACGACTCCTTATGGCCAGATAGAGGCGCCTAACCCTTGCTCCCCTCATCATATCCCCTCCTCCGGCAGGAACTCATCATCTGATGATATCCCCTCCCCATGCCTCCAATCGTGTGCCAAGCACCGGCAAGAAATTTTGTTTTGTGGGGATTTGTTTGCTGATGAATGAATGTATTGAGTATACGATTGTATTGTTGTAGAGACAGAGAATGGAACACCACCTTCAGTTTGTCATCTGATCCCATATTCTATACCTAATAATAAAGCGGCTATTGCTTCCGCCGGAAAACCCACCGTGGCATTTTTATAAAAAAGCCCCTGTAATTTTGGTTATTCAACCCACGCTCCAAAATTTATCTACAACACAAAAGGAAAAAACGATTCGTTGCAAAAATTATACCCGTACGCATCGCCTCCTCTTGTCGACCTTGGGCCACCCTGGCATGTGCCCAGGCCGCCACCACACCACTCGCCGCCGCGGCCGACCTCAACCGCCACCGCTGCCGATCTCAACCCACCGGCCCCCGCGGCCATACCTCTCCCCGCTCACTGCCCCTGTTGCGGCACTCGAGCGCATCGCGTCGACCCTGGTCCACCCTGGCCTATGCCCAGGCTGCTGCCACACCACTCACCGTCACGGCCGACCTCAACCACCACTATTGTCGATCTCAACCCACCCGCCTCCACGGTCGTACCTCTGCCCGCTTGATGTCCCCGTTTCGGCGCTGGAGCAGAGCTTCTGGATCAAATCAACGCGACACCTACAGTGACTGGGGATGATGCGTCTGCTCGATGCAGAACGGCGGCGGCGCGCGGATAAGGCGCGACGGAGCGAAGTACTTGCAGGTGGAGGCGGGCCTCCATGGCTCACACGGGGAACTCCGAGGTTATGGCGCGGAAACGGCGACTCCTTATGGCCAGATAGAGGCGCCTAACCCTTGCTCCCCTCATCATATCCCCTCCTACGGCAGGAACTCATCATCTGATGAGATCCCCTCCCCATGCCTCCAATCGTGTGCCAAGCACCGGCAAGAAATTTTGTTCTGTGGGGATTTGTTTGCTGATAAATGACTGTATTGAATATACGATTGTATTGTTGTAGAGACAGAGAATGGAACACCACCTTCACTTTTTCATCTGATCCCATATTCTATACCTAATAATAAAGCGGCTATTGCTTCGGTCGGAAAACCCACCGCGGCATTTTTAGAAAAAAAGCCCCTGTAATTTTGGTTATTCAACCCGTGCTCCAAAATTTATCTGCAACGCAAAAGGAAAAAACGATTCGTTGCAAAAATTATACCCGTACGCATCGCCTCCTCTTGTCGACCTAGGGCCACCCTGGCATGTGCCCAGGCCGCCGCCACACCACTCGCCGCCGCGGCCGACCTCAACCGCCACCGCTGCCGATCTCAACCCACCCGCCCCCGCGACCATACCTCTCCCCGCTCGCTGCCCCTGTTGCGGCGCTCGAGCGCATCGCGTCGACCCTGGTCCACCCTGGCCTATGCCCAGGTCGCTGCCACACCACTCGCCGTCGCGGCCGACCTCAACCACCACTATTGTCGATCTCAACCCACCCGCCTCCGCGGTCGTACCTCTGCCCGCTTGATGTCCCCGTTTCGGCGCTCGAGCACAGCTTCTGGATCAAATCAACGCGACATGTACAGTGACTGGGGATGATGCGTCTGCTCGATGCAGAACGGCGGCGGCGCGCGGATAAGGCGCGGCGGAGTGAAGTACTTGCAGGTGGAGGCGGGCCTCCATGGCTCACACGGGGAACTCCGAGGTTATGGCGCGGCAACGACGACTCCTTATGGCCAGATAGAGGCGCCTAACCCTTGCTCCCCTCGTCATATCCCCTTCTCCGGCAGGAACTCATCATCTGATGAGATCCCCTCCCCATGCCTCCAATCGTGTGCCAAGCACCGGCAAGAAATTTTGTTTTGTGGGGATTTGTTTGCTGATGAATGAATGTATTGAATATACGATTGTATTGTTGTAGAGACAGAGAATGGAACACCACCTTCAGTTTGTCATCTGATCCCATATTCTATACCTAATAATAAAACGGCTATTGCTTCGGTCGGAAAACCCACCGCGACATTTTTAGAAAAAAAGCCCGTGTAATTTTGGTTATTCAACCCGCGCTCCAAAATTTATCTGCAACGCAAAAGGAAAAAACGATTCGTTGCAAAAATTATACCCGTACGCATCGCCTCGTCTTGTCGACCTAGGGCCACCCTGGCATGTGCCCAGGCCGCCGCCACACCACTCGCCGCCGCGGCCGACCTCAACCGCCACCGCTGCCGATCTCAACCCAACCGCCCCCGCGGCCATACCTCTCCCCGCTCACTGCCCCTGTTGCGGCGCTCGAGCGCATCGCGTCGACCCTGGTCCACCCTGGCCTATGCCCAGGTCGCTGCCACACCACTCGCCGTCGCGGCCGACCTCAACCACCACTATTGTCGATCTCAACCCACCCGCCTCCGCGGTCGTACCTCTGCCCGCTTGATGTCCCCGTTTCGGCGCTCGAGCACAGCTTCTGGATCAAATCAACGCGACACCTACAGTGACTGGGGATGATGCGTCTGCTCGATGCAGAACGGCGGCGGCGCGCGGATAAGGCGCGGCGGAGCGAAGTACTTGCAGGTGGAGGCGGGCCTCCATGGCTCACACGGGGAACTCCGAGGTTATGGCGCGGCAACGACGACTCCTTATGGCCAGATAGAGGCGCCTAACCCTTGCTCCCCTCATCATATCCCCTCCTCCGGCAGGAACTCATCATCTGATGATATCCCCTCCCCATGCCTCCAATCGTGTGCCAAGCACCGGCAAGAAATTTTGTTTTGTGGGGATTTGTTTGCTGATGAATGAATGTATTGAATATACGATTGTATTGTTGTAGAGACAGAGAATGGAACACCACCTTCAGTTTGTCATCTGATCCCATATTCTATACCTAATAATAAAGCGGCTATTGCTTCCGTCGGAAAACCCACCGCGGCATTTTTATAAAAAAGCCCCTGTAATTTTGGTTATTCAACCGCGCTCCAAAATTTATCTGCAACACAAAAGGAAAAAACGATTCGTTGCAAAAATTATACCCGTACGCATCGCCTCCTCTTGTCGACCTTGGGCCACCCTGGCATGTGCCCAGGCCGCCACCACACCACTCGCCGCCGCGGCCGACCTCAACCGCCACCGCTGCCGATCTCAACCCACCTGCCCCCGCGGCCATACCTCTCCCCGCTCACTGCCCCTGTTGCGGCGCTCGAGCGCATCGCGTCGACCCTGGTCCACCCTGGCCTATGCCCAGGCTGCTGCCACACCACTCGCCGTCACGGCCGACCTCAACCACCACTATTGTCGATCTCAACCCACCCGCCTCCACGGTCGTACCTCTGCCCGCTTGATGTCCCCGTTTCGGCGCTGGAGCAGAGCTTCTGGATCAAATCAACGCGACACCTACAGTGACTGGCGATGATGCGTCTGCTTGATGCAGAACGGCGGCGGCGCGCGGATAAGGCGCGACGGAGCGAAGTACTTGCAGGTGGAGGCGGGCCTCCATGGCTCACACGGGGAACTCCGAGGTTATGGCGCGGAAACGGCGACTCCTTATGGCCAGATAGAGGCGCCTAACCCTTGCTCCCCTCATCATATCCCCTCCTACGACAGGAACTCATCATCTGATGAGATCCCCTCCCCATGCCTCCAATCGTGTGCCAAGCACCGGCAAGAAATTTTGTTCTGTGGGGATTTGTTTGCTGATGAATGACTGTATTGAATATACGATTGTATTGTTGTAGAGACAGAGAATGGAACACCACCTTCAGTTTTTCATCTGATCCCATATTCTATACCTAATAATAAAGCGGCTATTGCTTCGGTCGGAAAACCCACCGCGGCATTTTTAGAAAAAAAGCCCCTGTAATTTTGGTTATTCAACCCGCGCTCCAAAATTTATCTGCAACGCAAAAGGAAAAAACGATTCGTTGCAAAAATTATACCCGTACGCATCGCCTCCTCTTGTCGACCTAGGGCCACCCTGGCATGTGCCCAGGCCGCCGCCACACCACTCGCCACCGCGGCCGACCTCAACCGTCACCGCTGCCGATCTCAACCCACCCGCCCCCGCGACCATACCTCTCCCCGCTCGCTGCCCCTGTTGCGGCGCTCGAGCGCATCGCGTCGACCCTGGTCCACCCTGGCCTATGCCCAGGTCGCTGCCACACCACTCGCCGTCGCGGCCGACCTCAACCACCACTATTGTCGATCTCAACCCACCCGCCTCCGCGGTCGTACCTCTGCCCGCTTGATGTCCCCGTTTCGGCGCTGGAGCACAGCTTCTGGATCAAATCAACGCGACACCTACAGTGACTGGGGATGATGCGTCTGCTCGATGCAGAACGGCGGCGGCGCGCGGATAAGGCGCGGCGGAGCGAAGTACTTGCAGGTGGAGGCGGGCCTCCATGGCTCACACGGGGAACTCCGAGGTTATGGCGCGGCAACGACGACTCCTTATGGCCAGATAGAGGCGCCTAACCCTTGCTCCCCTCATCATATCCCCTCCTACGGCAGGAACTCATCATCTGATGAGATCCCCTCCCCATGCCTCCAATCGTGTGCCAAGCACCGGCAAGAAATTTTGTTTTGTGGGGATTTGTTTGCTGATGAATGAATGTATTGAATATACGATTGTATTGTTGTAGAGACAGAGAATGGAACACCACCTTCAGTTTGTCATCTGATCCCATATTCTATACCTAATAATAAAGCCGCTATTGCTTCGGTCGGAAAACCCACCGCGACATTTTTAGAAAAAAAGCCCCTGTAATTTTGGTTATTCAACCCGCGCTCCAAAATTTATCTGCAACGCAAAAGGAAAAAACGCTTCGTTGCAAAAATTATACCCGTACGCATCGCCTCCTCTTGTCGACCTTGGGCCACCCTGGCATGTGCCCAGGCCGCCACCACACCACTCGCCGCCGCGGCCGACCTCAACCGCCACCGCTGCCGATCTCAACCCACCTGCCCCCGCGGCCATACCTCTCCCCGCTCACTGCCCCTGTTGCGGCGCTCGAGCGCATCGCGTCGACCCTGGTCCACCCTGGCCTATGCCCAGGCTGCTGCCACACCACTCGCCGTCACGGCCGACCTCAACCACCACTATTGTCGATCTCAACCCACCCGCCTCCACGGTCGTACCTCTGCCCGCTTGATGTCCCCGTTTCGGCGCTGGAGCAGAGCTTCTGGATCAAATCAACGCGACACCTACAGTGACTGGGGATGATGCGTCTGCTCGATGCAGAACGGCGGCGGCGCGCGGATAAGGCGCGACGGAGCGAAGTACTTGCAGGTGGAGGTGGGCCTCCATGGCTCACACGGGGAACTCCGAGGTTATGGCGCGGAAACGGCGACTCCTTATGGCCAGATAGAGGCGCCTAACCCTTGCTCCCCTCATCATATCCCCTCCTACGGCAGGAACTCATCATCTGATGAGATCCCCTCCCCATGCCTCCAATCGTGTGCCAAGCACCGGCAAGAAATTTTGTTCTGTGGGGATTTGTTTGCTGATGAATGACTGTATTGAATATACGATTGTATTGTTGTAGAGACAGAGAATGGAACACCACCTTCAGTTTTTCATCTGATCCCATATTCTATACCTAATAATAAAGCGGCTATTGCTTCGGTCGGAAAACCCACCGCGGCATTTTTAGAAAAAAAGCCCCTGTAATTTTGGTTATTCAACCCGCGCTCCAAAATTTATCTGCAACGCAAAAGGAAAAAACGATTCGTTGCAAAAATTATACCCGTACGCATCGCCTCCTCTTGTCGACCTAGGGCCACCCTGGCATGTGCCCAGGCCGCCGCCACACCACTCGCCGCCGCGGCCGACCTCAACCGCCACCGCTGCCGATCTCAACCCACCCGCCCCCGCGGCCATACCTCTCCCCGCTCGCTGCCCCTGTTGCGGCGCTCGAGCGCATCGCGTCGACCCTGGTCCACCCTGGCCTATGCCCAGGTCGCTGCCACACCACTCGCCGTCGTGGCCGACCTCAACCACCACTATTGTCGATCTCAACCCACCCGCCTCCGCGGTCGTACCTCTGCCCGCTTGATGTCCCCGTTTCGGCGCTCGAGCACAGCTTCTGGATCAAATCAACGCGACACCTACAGTGACTGGGGATGATGCGTCTGCTTGATGCAGAACGGCGGCGGCGCGCGGATAAGGCACGGCGGAGCGAAGTACTTGCAGGTGGAGGCGGGCCTCCATGGCTCACACGGGGAACTCCGAGGTTATGGCGCGGCAACGACGACTCCTTATGGCCAGATAGAGGCGCCTAACCCTTGCTCCCCTCATCATATCCTCTCCTCCGGCAGGAACTCATCATCTGATGAGATCCCCTCCCCATGCCTCCAATCGTGTGCCAAGCACCGGCAAGAAATTTTGTTTTGTGGGGATTTGTTTGCTGATGAATGAATGTATTGAATATACGATTGTAGTGATGTAGAGACAGAGAATGGAACACCACCTTCAGTTTGTCATCTGATCCCATATTCTATACCTAATAATAAAGCGGCTATTGCTTCCGTCGGAAAACCCACCGCGGCATTTTTATAAAAAAAACCCTGTAATTTTGGTTATTCAACCCGCGCTCCAAAATTTATCTGCAACGCAAAAGGAAAAAAACGATTCGTTGCAAAAATTATACCAGTACGCATCGCCTCCTCTTGTAGACCTAGGGCCACCCTGGCATGTGCCCAGGCCGCCGCCACACCACTCGCCGCCGCGGCCGACCTCAACCGCCACCGCTGCCGATCTCAACCCACCCGCCCCCGCGGCCATAGCTCTCCCCGCTCACTGCCCCTGTTGCGGCGCTCGAGCGCATCGCGTCGACCCTGGTCCATCCTGGCCTATGCCCAGGTCGCTGCCACACCACTCGCCGTCGTGGCCGACCTCAACCACCACTATTGTCGATCTCAACCCACCCGCCTCCACGGTCGTACCTCTGCCCGCTTGATGTCCCCGTTTCGGCGCTCGAGCACAGCTTCTGGATCAAATCAACGCGACACCTACAGTGACTGGGGATGATGCGTCTGCTCGATGCAGAACGGCGGCGGCGCGCGGATAAGGCGCGGCAGAGCGAAGTACTTGCAGGTGGAGGCGAGCCTCCATGGCTCACACGGGGAACTCCGATGTTATGGCACGGCAACGGCGACTCCTTATGGCCAGATAGAGGCGCCTAACCCTTGCTCCCCTCATCATATCCCCTCCTCCGACAGGAACTCATCATCTGATGAGATCCCCTCCCCATGCCTCCAATCGTGTGCCAAGCACCGGCAAGAAATTTTGTTTTGTGGGGATTTGTTTGCTGATGAATGAATGTATTGAATATACGATTGTATTGTTGTAGAGACAGAGAATGGAACACCACCTTCAGTTTGTCATCTGATCCCATATTCTCTACCCCATGAGTGAAATAAGATAACAGTCCATTGATCAATTCACGTAGCCTCTTTGTTTTGCTTTGCTTGTCCTGCTCAATTTCTCATCATGGTGGAATTAACAATGGACGGGTTGATTCCTCAATAAAATAGGATAGGACTGACTACATTAGTTAGTTAGCTTATTATTTTAATAAATCAAAATGATTATAAAAAAGATTAAAAATATGTGGTATTTTTCTCTTCCGTTGCAATACACGGACCCTTTCGCTAGTATACCAAACATGAAGGAATTAACATCGTCGTCAAAAGCAGAAAAAAAGACAAAACATATACATGGGCAAGTGAATATATATGTGGTGTGGCGTTTTCACGATAAGCTGGCACAGAGGACACCACCAATCAGGATATAATATACCACACATCAGAAAATCGTCTGCACCGTCCGATACTAATGACCACGAGGAGCATAAATCATCCTCGTGAATTGGTAACAAACGCGCATCAATCAAAACAAACAAGTAGAAGAACATATCGATTGATGGGATGAGATCTGGGAGCTGAGACAGCCAAGGGGTTGTCTACAAATGATGCTGAAGAGGCAGCATGAGAAACTCTAGTTCGCAAATTTGTCATCACCGCTACGACCAATCATCGAAAAGAACAACAAGAAACAAACCGAACCAGATTCATCAAGAATCAAAAGAGCGATGCGTGTGGGACTGTGGGGGTGGCTGAATGAGCTATTGCGGCTGAACATAATAAATCAGTAACGTTCACTTGTTTGTTGAGGGCGCGTTTGGTTTACATCCCTGTTTTAGGGCATTTTGCATACTTGTCCGGTTGAACCTGGCTGAACTAATGCAAGCTAAAAACCAACATTTGCATGTAGTTTGGTTGACTGCATTAGGCTCCTTGCATGACGGGAATAATGAGTTAGCATGCTCCTTGGTTGCATGTGTTGCAGTTGTTTGGTTGCCTGCGTTCCCGTTGTTTGCTTCCATGCGTTGTTGTTGTTAGACAAACAACACGTTGTTTGGTTGCAACCGGCTAAAGATGTGATCACCACTTCTCACTAGTGATGACCTTACCACACACACCGGACATTGCCTTGTCCTAGCTAGGAAACAAATGGCATTTTATCCTAACTACTAGCAAATTACAGTACAAATTATTAAGAGCCAATATGGATGAATACTCCAAAGGTCAACGATGCTAACTAGGTGGAAGTTCATCCTCTTCCTCTTCCTCTTCTTCTGTTGATGTTGTGCTGATTCTTCTTCTTGTGTTGTTGTTGTGTTGATTCTTCTTCTTCTTCTCTTATGTTGCTGCCTCTCCTCCTTCTTCTTTTTCAGATCCTGGCCTGGCCCCTATTATCAGACAT
Organism: Hordeum vulgare subsp. vulgare; assembly: GCF_904849725.1. NCBI lineage: Eukaryota > Viridiplantae > Streptophyta > Magnoliopsida > Poales > Poaceae > Hordeum > Hordeum vulgare. Next base: position 659,788,533 of record NC_058519.1, on the reverse strand, counting down.
TGCTTGAGCACCTCATCAGGAGTCACATCTTACTCCTCCTACACAAGTTCATCAGTTCCCCATTGTAGGATCTAGTTGTGAATGATGCAACATGCAAGAACAAGCTTGACCTGGGTAGTGTAAGGGTGAAATGACTTCAGATCCAAGATCTTAAACATGTTCTTCAGAGCTCCAAATTCCCTCTCAACAGTTACTCTAAGGTTAGAGTGTTTGAGATTGAACAACTCATATGGAGTCCTATAGGATAGTTCCTACAAGAGAACTCGTCCATATGGTACTTGGTTTTCGTGAAGGATGGAAGAACACGTGGCCGGCAAGCATATATAGTCGGCATCTCCTAGGTAAAACTTACCATCTGGGATGTTGACGTCATCAGGTCTACGCACAAGCTGTCACTGAGAATATTAACATTATGTGTTGATCCTTCCCATCCAGCCAACACATATGTAAACTTCAGATCAAAGTCAATAGCAGCAAGCACATTATGTCTTGTGTAGTGCTTTCTCTCTATATATGTTGCAGCTTGTGACCTCGACACTTTGGCAGTGACATAAGTACCACCTATTGTGCGAGTGCAATCCTAGAATGGCATTAACAACATATTGTCAGCGCTCACCAACATATTACACAATCCAACTAACGTGCAATGGATTGTGTAAGGTGTAATTGTTGGGGAGTGGCCAACAAGCCGATAGTTCCCAAAAGAGACAAAGTCAAAGTTTGTTTTTCTCTGTGAGACACTGGCGGCGCGATCTGCCCCAGTGGCAATTTGAACGTAATATTGTCATCCAATAGAGGTAGCAATTCAAAACAAAAGGTTTTTTTACGGGCTGGCTAGAATTGCCAGGTTCTCATAATTCTGAAATGCACTAGTAATTCTGGTAATTCTCAGATAATTCCTGGGGAAGAAACGAGTTCTTTTGCGATTGTAATTCTCCGGACAATAATTCTTCAGAATTGAGTCAAAAGAACTGGCCCTAGGCACAGTTCTGAAAAAGGGCATTTCCTGCCTGAAGTGTTTTGGTGTTCTTTTTATGACAACACAATTTGCGGTTTAATCGTGTGCTTGAGCTGCACAGACATATTTATATGACACAAGACGGTTAGGTACCCTTGTGAAAATAAATATATCAAAGATGATATTTCCGACGCTATCATTTGTTTGGTCAAAGAAAATTTGTACTATTAAGAAGGGGTGGAATCAAACCACGTACACAAATACATATTGCACCCACATATATCTACCTTTTTGTTTTGAGGAGAGAACCGCAATTCTAACTTTGAAGTAAGGGTACACGATAATTGTATCGCTTGTGGCCATGATTGTATCCCTCCTTTGGTGGACGGTGCATTCTGTGGCCATGGCCTAGGTAGTTGTACCATGCGCGAGGGCGGTTGTACCTCTTCTTCCATGAGAGGTACTACCAGCACTAGTACCGGTCCACCCACTCCTCAAAGGGTGATGCCCTCGGGTTAGGCAGCCATACACACGCAATGGCTGGCCTGTTATTCCGGGTAATTCGATAATAACTTGTATAGCTAGTGGTACAAGGCGTTGTATCGCTTAGGACCCTCCAACCGCCCATGTTCACCTGTTGCACGACTGAACCGACCCAAGCACCACTGAGGGGTGATTTCCCTCGGTGTTGCGCGTGACACTTGTACGGTTGTGGCACGGTAGTTTTGGTAATTAATGTAATTACAGGTACTACCGGTGGTCAGGGCAGTTTCATCGCTCGGGTCGCCACAACGTGGTTCTACTTCCTAGTTTGGTTGTATCGGTCAAGGTTTTTCCTGTCCAAAGGTTGGATTTGAGGAGGGGGTTCTTCCTCCTCCCATGTACACCTTGCCCGCCCTCTCTCTCCCTTTCTCTCGATCCCCCTTCCAAGTGTGAAAAGATTGGACTAATTAGGGTTCTTCCCTACATCACGTGACTTCCACATCTTCAACCAAGCTCTACTCGCACACCGAGCATGGCGGCTCCTCACTAAACCAAAATAATAATGCTCTCTCTCTCCCTTGCTCCCTCCCCCCCCCTCCACCCATCCCTCTCTCTCTCCCTCCCTCCCTCTCTCCCTCCCTCCGCCCCTCTGTCTCTCTACGCCTAGGGTTACAAATGCATAGATGATAAACTAGATGAGCATTGCTCCTATTTACACTACTCCATAGGAGTTGAAGACCTCATTTGGACACGATTCCTTAGGGAATATCGAGACCTCCCTCTTGTGGAGAAGAATCACGATCATAGGATTGCAAGACCCCTCCTCCTCTTTAGGACTTGGGATGAACCCTACATTGTGCTACTCTCCCTTTGTTTTTCTTGTACCTTTGTGGATCTTGTGTGCTTGTGAATCTAGTAAGTGTGTTATTTGGACTTGTGTCTTGACTATCCATCTTCTGATTTGGCGTGTTCCTCTCGATCCCCCTCCAAGTGTGAAAATAGTGGGCTAATTAGGGTTCTTCCGTGCATCACGTGACTTCCGCATCTTGAACCAAGCTTTACTCGCCCACCAAGCATGGCAGCTCCTCACTAAACCGAAATACTTATGCTCTCAAGTATTATAAGCAAAATATTATCCTAATGTGTCCCTTAAGAACACAATTAATGCGTCCCCAACATGGCATCCCATACAACATGGGCCCGAGCTGCTTAAACATGGGTCGCTATGGAGAGTGGGCAATAGTGAGAGGATTCGCATATGGCGGGACCCCTGGATTCCCGTGACCTACATCTTTTTTTCGAAAAGGAGGCTTAGCCCCGGCCTCTGCATCGAGTGATGCATGCAACCATATATTAAATAAATCCAAAATCCAGCATAGTACAAGTCATAATGCAGCCACATGGCGGGAAAACAAAAAGATACAAGGCGATATACACGCCCAAACCGGGGATGACGGAAAGATCTAGATGACTAAACACCTATTCTATTAATATGACGCCATCCAAACCGGTTGAAGATACCCTGTGCTACCATCTCCCATCGGACACACCCAGTATTCAAAAGCGCCCTGGCTGCCACAGGAGTGAGTAATGACCACGTGCGGATCAGTGCGGTAGCCCTCAAGATAACCTGCAGAAAGTAAATATCGCGTAATCTGTTAAAAACTAAGTCATTTCTGCTATTCCAAAGAGCCCACAAAAGAGCACATGTTCCAACACGGATAAGTTTAGCACATTGAACATCCACTCCCTTTAACCACGTCCCAAATAACGATTTAATACTATTGGGAGGAATGATGTTGAAAGCAAGGTGAAGCGAGCGCCAAACCAATTTAGCCATGGGACAATCTAGAAAGAGGTGTTGTATAGTTTCTTCCCTCGGACAAAAGCTGCATCTAAGATTACCATTCTAATTTCGCTTGGCAAGATTATCCTTCGTAAGAATAATTTCTTTATGAACAAACCACATAAAGATCTTAATTCTAAGAGGGACTTTGATCTTCCAGATATTCATTGATTTAGGAATAGGTGACGAATCTATGAGATTGACATACATATATTTGACCGTGAAAACTCCATTGGAGGTTAGCTTCCAATGAACACGATCGGGTCTGTCCGAGAGGTTAACATCCATTAACCTTCGAACAAGATGCAACCAGTTAGTCCATCTATCACCCGCTAAAGAACGATGGAATTGAATATTTAGAGGTACCTCATGCAATATTGCAGCAACAGACGCTTGTCGACGTTGAGCAATATGGTACAACCGCGGGTATTGAATAGCTAGAGGACTATTCCCTAGTCATGAATCTTCCCAAAATCTAGTCAATTCACCATTACCTAGAATAAACCTAGTTATGTTGAAGAAATAAGTTTTTACCCACATCAAACCCTTCCAGAAGGGTGAATCAATAGGTCTAGCTGGGACCTGCGATAAGGTTTTAGACTGTAAGTACTTATTCGTCAGAATCTGTACCCACATCCCTTCGGTTTCCCTAGATAATCTAAACAACCACTTGCTGAGTAGACATCTATTTTTGGTTTCTAAATTTTCAATTCCTAAACCTCCTTGATCTTTAGGCCGACAAATAATATCCCATTCAGTAAGCCTATATTTAGTCCGACCCTCATCACTGTGCCAGAAGAAACGGGACCGATAGAAATCCAATCTTTTCCGAACCCCTACAGGTACTTCAAAGAAGGATAGAAGGAACATAGGCATACTTGTTAAAACTGAATTAACAAGAACCATCCTTCCTGTGTAAGATAATAACTTGCCCTTCCAACAACTTAATTTCTTTTCGAATCGGTCATAAATACATTTCCATTCCTTATTTGATAATTTCCGATGATGAATGGGAATACCTAAATATGTAAAAGGAAGATTCCCAGTTGCTCATCCAAACAGTTGATTGTAAGTGTCTTGTTGGGTTTTGGCTTCACCAAAACAAAACAACTCACTCTTATTAAAATTAATTTTCAGCCCAGATAGCTGCTCAAATAAGCAAAGGATGAGTTTCAAATTTCTAGCCTTGTTTAAATCATGCTCCATAAAGAGAATAGTATCATCGGCATATTGTAGAATAGAGACCCCACCATCTACCATATGTGGAATAAGTCCCCCTACAAGATCCTTCTCGTTGGCTCGCTTAATCATAAGCGCAAACATATCAGCAACAATGTTAAATAAGATAGGTGACATCGGATCCCCTTGCCTGAGACCCTTGAGTGTCTGGAAGAAGTGCCCTATGTCATCATTGACCTTAACCCCGACACTTCCTCTTTTAGTAAATGTGACACCCGGATGCCGACGTTCCAGAAGATTCCTCTCTCTTTCCGTTTTCGTCATGTGATTTATTTTATTTGTCGCATCATCATCGCATCATGCGCATCATCTGCATTGCATCGGCATCTCCGTTGCCGCCAATTTTCAAAACTTGCATCCGTTAGTAGTTGCCGGTCCTCGTCGTTGTTCGGTCTGAGTCCAACCGCACACGCACGCGCCCGCGGCACCGTCGAAACCCTGTTTTAAAACGCGTTTAAAACTTTCCCTGATCGAGGTGAAACTTGGCACGCGGTCGCGATTAGATATAGCTAGGCCGCCTGTCGATTTTCGTCGCGATTGGAGACCGTCTGGTACCCGAACGGTCGCCCGTAGCGGCACCATCTTCGGTTATTCGTCGGACGTCTGTCGGTGTTTTAAAAGTCGATGCCGCGCCGCACCACTTCCCTCTCATCTTAGCCAACGCCACTCTACACACCTAACCCTAACCCGCCTCTCCGATCGGACCGCACGAACGCGTCCGGAGGGTCGAAAAACCCCGAGATACCCTGCACCCTAGCCCATTTTTCCCTATTTAAGCACCCTCCCTGCCTATTTTGGACGCCCCCCTAATCCTCCTCGAGATCCGCGCCCTAAACCTAACCCTAGCCGTCACAGCCTCTCCTCCCTCTCCCTGCTCGCCGCCGGCCCGCGAGGCCCACAGCAAGCCCGCTCCAGGCCCGGATCCGGCCGCCGCCGCCCGTGCACGCAGCAGCAGCCGAGCTGCGCCAGCCGCCGCCTCGTGGAACCCGCCGCCGCCGGGACCTCGCCCTTCGGCCGCGCCGCCGCGCCTCCTCGCCGGCCACTGGCAAGCCCGCCGCCGCCTCCCTACGGCCACCGGCCCGCCAACGCAGGCCGGCCTCCCCACCGGCATGCCCCCGCACGAGATCCCGCGCAGCCGGCATCGACCTCGTCGCCGGCCTACCCCGCAGCCCCGCCGGCTCTCCCTCCGCGTGCGCCGCCCTCGCCTCCCCGTCGTGGCCCTGCGCCCCGTGGTGGTCCCCCCCCCTCGCCGGCCGCCGCGGCAGGAGCAGTCGCGCTGCCGCTCGGGAGCGAGAGCGGAGACGGCAGCGCCTCCTGCGCCCGCGCGTGGGCCTCCTGCCGAGCCGGCCCAGCTGGCACCGCTCGCCCCGGCCCACCTCCAAGCGCCCCTAGCCGAGCCACCGGCCAGACCCAGTTGGCCGCCTCGGCCTGCCACCGCCCCTCCCAGGCCGGCCCAAGCGAGATGAGCAGCTCCTACTCCTCGCCTAGGCGACAGGTAACTAAGCCGCGCCCCCTGTTCGGCCCAATAGCTTATTAGGCATTTTGGAATTGTAATTAATTCCAGAGCTATACATAAATTTCAAACGCATGTATCTTTTGTTCCGTTAGTCGGATCGAGGTGATCGGTATATCGTTTTGGCGTAGAATTTCACGTAGAATATGATTTTGAAACTTGCATATTTATTTGACGCCGTCTAGAGTGCCTAACGCGTGGATTTACGTGCTGTCTCCATGAGCAGGTGCCCGCATTTATTTTCCTCGCGTGTTTGAGTTACTCGGATGCCAAGATAGAAATGCCTATGGTTTAGCGGTCATTTTTGCATGCATTTTAGAGTGGTCTTTTGTATTTTTGCATGTAGGGGATTGCCGGTAGTTGTTTTTCCCGTATATAGGTTTTCTCCCGCATTATTGTGCGGCATTATTTTGTGTTGCAAACCCCACATATTATATATGTTTCCGGGGTAGAAAAATCCCATGGATTTTTCTGTGCAATTAGTTTTAGCTTTTGAGGAAGTTAGTTCGCGAGATATTTTGCCGTGATGCCCTTTTGTTTAATTCGTAGGAGTTATTTCATGCCTCGTTTGAATTAGTTGTCAACTAGAGAGTTGATCTCGGATGTTTTGATTAGCCCCTGGTATTTTTAGTAGCAATAGAAATGCATGTTTAGGTGTTGTTTGACTGCCCTCAAGTTGCTTGATTAGTGCTGTTTTAGAGGAGCTGAAATATTTCTAAGTCTGGAATCTGATATATTTTGTTGCTGTCTTGTCTTGCTTGCATCTTTAGATCTGTAGCTCTTTTGAGGTTGGTCCAATGGAGTTAGTTGTACCCCTTATGTTTCTCTAGCATGCTGTTAAGTTTCATGCCATTTGGAGACCTGTAGCTATATGTTTTGCTGCTGTCAATATGCCTTCAGGCTGAAAACTGCACTTCCAGGAGGTGTTATTTTCACTAAGTCTGAAATAGCGTGTGAGATGTCATTTTGTGTCTTCTTTTTCTAGCGATCCATGAGGCCATGCTAGTTGTTGTTAGTTGTTCATAGTAGTGCCTTTTGCCCTCGTTCATGCCATGCCTTGCTTGAGCTCACCGGAGTTGTGTAGCCGAAGTTGTGAGGCGTTGAACATGCTATGTGGTTGTTTTTGGCAGATTGTAGTGTTCTCTTGTTTTGCTTGTAGTTTTCAAACCGTGGCTCCGTTTTGATCGTGTCCTACATGAAACTTGCTTAGAATCTTGTGTAGTTTCATTTTCTCTTGCTGGTTGTTTGTGTTGATGTGCTCGTAGCCGCCGTTGCACACATTTTGCATTCATGCCATCATATCTTGCGGTGTCCGTATCTTTTGATCCGTAGCTCCGTTGGAGGTGTTCCTTACGTGTAGATTGCTTGCCTTGACGCGTAGAAACACGTGAACCTATTTGTTTTGCTGTTTAACAACCAATTAAATGTATTAATTCAGATCTGGACAGAATTGTAAATTAACATGTGAGGTCGTTTCGGAGGTGCTATATGTCATTTCCGACCTCACTTAAAATGCCTAGATAGGTAGTTTAACTTCCGCTTCACCTCTTGCATGTTTGACAACATTAATATTGCCGTGTAGATAACCGGGAGTGAACTAAATAATTAACGTGAAGTTTCGTCAATATGCAACTCGTGCATATTGAACTTCACTTAATGTGTAGGTATGATTGTGTGTTTTGTCTTGCCGTGACTTGCATGTATTCAGTAGCTCATGCATCATATGTGTTGTGCATCGTGTGGTGAATATCGTGTGTTGATTCTTGTTTCCGGTTTTCCCCGTCTCGATAGAGTTCCGCAAGCGTGTCGGATTGTAAGGACCCGTTCGACTACGTCGGTTCGTCTGCTTCACGGAGGCATTCTTCTTCCAAGCGGGATCTCAGGCAAGATGATCATTTCCCCAGATACCATTACTATCATTGCCATGCTAGTTTACCGCTTCTACCGTTTATGTCTCGTTGCCTACCACATGTTAAATATCAGCCTCTCAACAATGCCATGAAACCCTCAACCTGTTCGACCTAGCAAACCACTGATTGGCTATGTTACCGCTTGCTTAATCCTGTTGTTAGCGTTGCTAGTTGCAGGTGCAGTTGCTTCCATGTGAAAACATGGGTTCCTTGTTATATCACCACATTAAATGGTATTTAATTTAATGGACCTATATACTTGGTAAAAGGTGGAAGGCTCGGCCTTTCTAGCCTGGTGTTTTGTTCCACCTTTGTCCCCTTAGTTTCGGTTACCGGTGTTATGTTCCATATTTGAGCGCTCCTAACACGATCGGGGTTGTTATGGGGACCCCCTTGATAATTCGTTTTAGATTAAGGCTGGTCTGGCAAGGCCCAACATTGGTACTACATTTGCCCAACATAATAACTTGATAATATTGAAATGCATAGGGAGTTAGCGCTACCCGAGGTGTAATTCTACATAATACAGGGGGGCCAGTGCTGTTGGTGCTGGTCCAAAACTAGAGCCGTTTGCGGGGCCAACCCGGGGCAACTCGGGGGATTTCTATCAGGCCACCGTACGCTGTGCTTATCCGTCGTGTCCTGAGAACGAGATACGCGGCTCCTATCGGGATCGTCGACACGCCGGGCGGCCTTGCTGGATTAGTTTTACCTTTGACGAGATATCTTGTGCATCGGGATTCCGATGATGCTTTGGGTAATCTCAGAGTTGAGGTTTTCCACTAGGGAATCCGACGAGATCGTGAGCTTCGTGATTGAGGATTTCTATGCGGCTTGTGGTAATTTGTGATGGACTAGTTGGAGCACCCCTGCAGGGTTAAATCTTTCGGAAAGCCGTGCCCGCGGTTATGTGGCAACGTGGATACTTTGTTTAACACTGGTTATAGATAACTTGAAGTTAACTTAATTAAAACATGCCAACTGCGTGCGTAACCATGACTGTCTCTTTCGTGAGTTCTTTCTTCGATCGAGGACACGGTGGGGTTATGTCTGACGTAGGTAGGTGTTCAGGATCATTCATTTGATCATCAGAAGTTCACGTCCGTTATGCGTAGATCCTCCCCCTCTTATTTCTGGTACTCGTAAGTTAGCCACCAAATATGTGCTTAGTCACTGCTGCAACCTCACCACTTAACCATACCTCACCCATTAAGCTTTGCTAGCCTTGATACCTTTGGAAATGAGATTGCTGAGTCCCCTATGGCTCACAGATTACTACAACACCGGTTGCAGGTACAGGTAAAGGTTATTTGACGCGAGCGCGTTGATTGTTCATTTGGAGTTGCCTCTTCTTCTTCTTCTTCTTCTTCATCGATCTAGGATGGGTTCCAGGCCGGCAGCCTGGGATAGCAAGGATGGACGTCGTTCTTCTTTTGTCGTTTGTTTTCGTCCGTAGTCGGACCCTGCTCTTACTCTTGATGATTATGTAATGTACTGATGTGACTCTGATGTAGCTTGTGGCGAGTGTAAGCCAACCCTTTATATATCTCATCTTTTCAGTACATGTACTTGTAACGATATCCATTCTTGCGACACGACGAGATGCGCTTCTATCCCTGACGAGGCCTTCGTGCCAAATTGAGGATAGGGTCGCATCTTGGGCGTGACAGTAAAGCAGTCAACATGCTTTCACCAAAGCTCGTCGAAACCCTTCATACGCAGTGCTTGTTGCAAGAAGGACCATTTAACTTTATCATATGCCTTCTCAAAATCCACTTTGAAGATAACCCCATCCAATTTCTTCGAGTGGATTTCATGTAAAGTCTCATGCAAGACAACTACTCCCTCCAAAATATTTCGGCCAGGCATGAAGGCAGTTTGCGAAGACTGCACAACAGAATGTGCCATCCTAGTTAGCCCGTCTGTTCCCATCTTTGTGAAAATTTTAAAGCTAACGTTCAGCAAACAGATTGGACGAAACTGCTCAATGCGAGTCACCCCTTCTTTTTTTGGTAACAACGTTATGGCACCAAAATTCAAATGGAAGAGTTGTAAGCGACCAGCAAACAGATCATCAAACATTGCCATAAGATCTTCCTTAATAATATGTCAGCACTTTTTGTAAAACTCCGCTGGGAACCCGTCTGGCCCAGGGGCTTTACCGCTCTTCATGCCCCCAATCGCCTCAAACACCTCTTTCTCAGTGAAAGGGGCGGATAGCAACTCGTTGTCAGCCTGTCCAACTTGAGGAATATCCGCCACCCGCTGCTCATCCATTGATACAAACTATGATCGGGAGCACCGAACAAACGTTTATAATAATTGGAGATATACAATTTTAGGTTCTCATGACCTACAATTGTACCCTCATCCTGCTCAAGCTGCAGTATCCTTTTTTTCCTATGTTTGCCATTTGCAATCAAGTGAAAGAACTTGGTGTTATTATCCCCTTGAACGATAGCCCGTACTTTTGCTCTAGTTGCCCATTTCAATTCCTCCTCTCTAAGGAGTACTTGAAGCCTCTGCTCAGCCTCGTTCTTGAGCTTTCTCTCATTCACATCCAACAAGATGGTCTCAGAGCAGTCGGCGATCGAAGAGACTCCGTCTCCACACCGGCGCCAACAGGGACGCCCGGGTCGCCCGGATCGCCAGGAGGCATCAGTTCCCCCCTCCTCCAAGAGGCCCTAAGAGCATGTTCTTCTGTGACCTACATCTTATAGGACCATAACGGTGCGGAGCACCTGCTGGCTACGATGGGTGTCTGAACTCCCGGATGCTAATAGACGGTGATCGAGAGTACCTATATCTTTGCTTCATGCCGTTTCATACCAAGATGTGTCAACTCCTTGAAATCCGAAGCAGCTACGCTTCTTGAAGCTCTAAGTATGACGCTTGATCATAGTGTGGAGAAGCTTGTGGTGGAGACGGGCTGTTCAACACTCACACAAATGATCAACGAAGCAACGCATAATAGGTCGCCAATCGCAGCCCTGGTGGGACACGCAATGCAACCGTTACATACTCGACAACATGAAATTAGTTTGGTTAAACGTGAGCAACATAAAGTTAGCCATGCGCTAGCCCAGTTGAGATGTTCTTTGTCTAAAACCGCGGTTTAGTTGGGTTGTGTGCCTCCTTAGGGTTGACCTCTTGTGTGAGCAGGATTGTAATAGTGTTGGTTGATTAATGAAAAATTTTCTTTGCGCAAAAAAAAGAGACAAAACCTGGTCCTGTAGAATTACCTCGGGGTCTAATATAAAGGTTGGTAGCTGCCGACTTCCATCCTCACAAATCAAGCCATTTAATAAGAGAGAGGGACTAGATTGAGAAAAAGGGGGGAAAAAGATAAGGACTAGGCCTCCAAATGTATTAGTAAATTGCTGTAAGAAAAATAGCATGAATCGGTTCTATGGTGTAGTGGTTAGCACTCCAGACTTTGAATCTGGCGACCTGGGTTCGAATCCCGGTAGGACCTTTTTTTTTAATTTTGCTTTTAATGCTGACCGATCTTCCTTTTTGCAGTAATCCTGATCAAGCTGTGATCTATATATATAATCTAATAGGGGAACGCAAAAGACAGTCCAGTCCATCCATGTACTCCCTATTTTCGTGCCAACCGGTCAAATCGGATTGGATAATACTCAGTAGTATCCCATAAGCTGTGGTTTCAAACAGAGCCGGCCGGCCGATTCTTACGCAGAATAATTGGAGATCGATCAGACCCGATGATCTTGCATGGGCTGCTCCATGGAGAGAACGGCCCGGACATCATGCATGCAAAGGCGTCTGAAACAACACATCATAAACACCATGAAAAATCCACAACATAACTTCAAATTAAAGAGTTCCACATGATTCGTATGCACATGATTAGTACTGCTACCAAGCTCGTCGTCCTTCCTTTACTTTCGCGGAACATAATCGTTAGACACCGGTTGCTCGAGAGGGGCGAGGGTTATACCTTAGCACTCCACACATTTTCAAAGACGGTAATGGTAGTGAACCAGTTTTATTTGTTTCATTCAAATTTATAGGCGACTGTGTTTCTTATATGTAATACATAAAAAATAACTATAAATCATAACATCATTGTATATAGATAGATGGAACCAATGAAGAACACACACCCCACGAGTGCTTCTCAACCGTTGGGAACTGTGTTCAAACTTCCGCAACGTGCCAATCGAAAATGAGAGCCCATTCGAGGCGGTCGTTGTTTGCTTTTTTAAGGCGGGGGGAGCGGTGGTTATGTTCAAATTTCGCAACCCCGCGTCGTCCCGACAGAAAACTAGAGCCACATATTAGCAGCACCTCCTTCTTTTGTTTAAGGCGGCGGCGGGGGGGGGGGGGGGGGGGAGGGGCAATATTCCAATTTAGAAACACCGCGCCGTCCCAACAGAAAAGGAGAGCCACATATAAGCAGACACATCCTTGCTTGGTTGGGGGGAGGGGGATGCAATGTTCCAATTTTGCAACCCCGCGTCATCCAATTTGAATAGGAGAGTCGAATGTCAGCAGCCCCTTGTTTCCTTAAGAGGGGTGTGTACTACGTTCCAATTTCGCAACCTCGTGTCGTCCAATTTCAAAAGGAGAGTCGGATCTAAACGAAGCCTTACTTGTTTCCTTAAGACGGGTGTGTGCTATGTTCAAATTTCGCAATCCCCGAGTCATACAACTGAAAGGGAGAGCGGAATGTGGCATGTCCCTTGGCTACAACTTTTTCCAGTCGGGCGCGTGTTGGGTCCACGCAATCCATTAATAACCTAAAGGGTAACACGAAAGAAAAACGAGGTGCATTCCTCCACCATCGGGGAGTATATTCAAGTTTCGCAAAAACGCGTCGTCCAATAGAGAATGAGAGCCGAATGTGAGTTGTCCCTTGGCTACAACTTTTTCCGGTTGAACGCGTTTTGGATCCAGACAATCCATCAATTAATGACCTAAAATGGTAACAGGAAAGAAAAACGAGGAGTATGCGTCCACATCTGCGAGTATGTTCAAATTTCGCAACCGCATGATCTAATCGGAAAAAGAGAGCCGAACCTGAGTTCTCCCTTGGCTACAACCTTTTTCGACGAGGCATGTGTTGTATCCAGGCAATTTATTAATTAATGACCTAAATGGTACCAAGAAAGATATGTGAGGAGCATTCCTCCATCATCGGTGAGCATGTTCAAATTTCGCAACCTAACGTCTGTCCAATCGAAAAGAAGAGCCAAATATGAGTTGTCCCCTGGATACAACTTTTTTCGATCGGGCACGTGTTTTGGATCCAAGCAATCCATCAATTAACGATCTAAATGGTAACAAGAAAGAAACACGAGGAGTATTCTTCCACATCGGCGAGTATGTTCAAATTTCACAACACCTGAGTCATACAATCGAAAAGGAGAGCAGAATGTGAGTTGTTCCTTGGCTACATCTTTTTCCGGTCGAACGTGTTTTGGATCCAGACATTCCATCAATGAATGACCTAAAAGGGTAACAAGAAAGAAAAACGAGGAGTAATCATCCACATCTGCTAGTATGTTCAAAATTCGCAACCCCGCGTGATCTAATCGGAAAAAAAGAGCCAAACCTGAGTTGTCCCTTGGCTACAACCGTTTTCGACGAGGCACGTGTTGTATCCAGGCAATCTATTAATTAATGACCTAAATGGTACCAAGAAAGATACGTGAGTAGCATTCCTCCATCATCGATGAGCATGTTCAAATTTCGCAACCTAGGGTCGTCCAATCGAAAAGGAGAGCCAAATATGAGTTGTCCCTTGGATACATATTTTTTGGTTGGGCACGTGTTTTGGATCCAGGCAATCCGTCAATTTACGACCTAAACGGTAACACGAAATCAACAGGAGGAGTATTCCTCCACATCGACGAGTATGTTCAAATTTCGCAACACCTCGAGTCATACAATCGAAAAGGAGAGAAGAATGTGAGTTGTTCCGTGGCTACATCTTTTTCCGGTCGACCGCATTTTGGATCCAGAAAATCCATCAATGAATGACCTAAAGGGTAACAAGAAAGAAAAACGTGGTGTATTACTCTGCCATCGGTGAGTATGTTCGATTTTCGCAACCCCTGCGTCGCCAAATCGAAAAGGAGAGCGGCATCTAAGTTGTCCCCTAGCTACAGCTTTTTTCGGTCCGGCACGTGCTGGATTCAGGCAATCCATTAATCAATGACCTAGTAAAGGGTAGCGAGAAAGAAACACGAGGAGCATTCCTCCACATCGGGGAAGTATGTTCAAATTTCGCAACACCTGAGTCATACAATCGAAAAGGAGAGCAGAATGTGAGTTATTCCTTGGCTACATCTTTTTTCGGTCGACCGCGTTTTGGATCCAGACAATCCATCAATGAATGACCTAAAAGGGTAACAAGAAAGAAACATGAGGTGTATTGCTCCACCATCAGTGAGTGTGTTCGATTTTCGCAAACCCCGCGTCGCCAGATCGAAAAGGAGAGCCGCATCTAGTTTGCCCCTGGCTACAGCTTTTTTCGGTCCGTCACGTGCTGGATCCAGGCAATCCATTAATTAATGACCTAATAAAGGGTAGCAAGAAAGAAACACGAGGAGCATTCCTCCACATCGACGAGTATGTTCAAATTTCGTAACACCTCGAGTCATACAATCGAAAAGGAGAGCAGAATGTGAGTTGTTCCTTGGCTACATCTTTTTCCGGTCGAACGCGTTTTGGATCCAGACAATGCATAAATGAATGACCTAAAGGGTAACAAGAAAGAAACACGAGGTGTATTCCTCCACCATCGGCGAGTGTGTTCGATTTTCGCAAACCCCGCGTCGCCAGATCGAAAAGGAGAGCCGCATCTAGTTTGCCCCTGGCTACAGCTTTTTTCGGTCCGTCACGTGCTGGATCCAGGCAATCCATTAATTAATGACCTAATAAAGGGTAGCAAGAAAGAAACACGAGGAGCATTCCTCCACATCGACGAGTATGTTCAAATTTCGTAACACCTCGAGTCATACAATCGAAAAGGAGAGCAGAATGTGAGTTGTTCCTTGGCTACATCTTTTTCCGGTCGAACGCGTTTTGGATCCAGACAATGCATAAATGAATGACCTAAAGGGTAACAAGAAAGAAACACGAGGTGTATTCCTCCACCATCGGCGAGTATGTTCGATTTTCGCAACCCCCGCGTCGCCAGATCGAAAAGGAGAGCGGCATCTAATAATTTGCCTCCCCTGGCTACAGCTTTTTACGGCCGAGCGCGTGCTGGATCCAGGCAATCCATTAATTAATGACCTAATAAAGGGTAGCAAGAAAGAAACACGAGGAGCATTCCTCCACCATCGGCGAGTATGTACGAAACCCGCACCCCCCCCCCCCCCCCCCTTGGTCGAGAAGGGGCGCCGCATCTCCCCTCTCTTTGCATATGTTGCAACAGGCCAGTTGGCAGTACACACCTTGGCTTGAGTGGTTGTTGCATCAAGTTGTCATGACTTATCGCACCAGTTTTTGGGCATGTCCAATTCCAAACGGGGCGTGCTATAAAAACTCGCTTCGTCTTCCGTGTGTAAGGAGAGGAGAGGAGAGAAGAGAGGAGAGGACATCTTCCCCGCATCTCCTCCGCCTTCCTTCCAACAACCATCCGCCCCTCCCTCATCTCCCGCCCAAACCCTAGATAACCCCCGCCCCGCCCGAAAATGGCGGAGCCGCCCGCCGCCGTGGACGCGCTGCCCCCGACGCCGACGACCCCGACGCCGGCGCCGCTGGATCGCGACGTCTGGCTGGCCTGCGCGACCCCGCTCTCCCGCGTCCCCGTCGTCGGTTCCCAGGTCTACTACTTCCCGCACGGCCACTCGGAGCAGTGCCCGACCCCGCCCCGCGCGCCCGCGCACAACCTCTTCCCCTGCACCGTCGCCGCCGTCCGCCTCTTCGCCGACCCCAAGACCGACGAGCCCTTCGCCACCGTCTCCCTCGTCCCCGGCCCCCACCGTGCCCCCGCGCCAGACCTCCCCCACGCCTCCGCGCGTCGCCCGGAGCCCACGGCGTTCCGCTACTACGCCAAGCAGCTCACGCAGAGCGACGCCAACAACGGCGGCGGCTTCTCGGTGCCCCGCTTCTGCGCCGAGCTCGTCTTCCCGCCGCTCGACTTCGAGGCCGACCCGCCCGTGCAGCGGCTCCGCATGACCGACCCGCTCGGCAAGCACTGGGACTTCCGCCACATCTACCGCGGCACCCCGCGCCGCCACCTGCTCACCACCGGCTGGAGCAAGTTCGTCAACGCCAAGCTGCTCGTCGCGGGCGACGCCGTCGTCTTCATGCGCCGCGCCGACGGGGAGCTGCTCACCGGGATCCGCCGCGCGCCCAGGTTCCCCGCCGTCTCCCAGCAGGGCCCCGAGCGACGGCCCCGCAACGCGCGCGCGCGGGTCCCGCCCCAGGAGGTGGACGACGCCGTGCGTCTCGCGGCCGAGGGCGCGCCATTCACCGTCACCTACTACCCGCGCCAGGGCGCCGGGGAGTTCGTCGTGCCCAAGCAGGAGGTGGAGGAGGCGCTGGTCGGCGCCTGGAGGCCCGGCGTGCAGGTGCGCATGAAGTTCCTCGACGCCGAGGAGCGACGCTCCGAGTGGATCAACGGCGTCGTCAAGGCCGTCGACCCCAACATCTGGCGCATGCTCGAGGTACATCATCTCTGCAGCTAATCCGTCCCATCGTTGCCTTGCGTTAATTGTTGTAGAGATGATGGATTGATGCTTGCTTCAATTGTTTTGCTCTGCCATTCAATACAAGTAGAAGAGGGTGCCATGAAATCCTGGACATTCATAATTATGCTGACAATCCACCTGATCCGGTGTTGCTTTCATGTTGAATCCGCAAATCTGATCGATCGATTGAGTCTGTCTCTGTTTGGTTCAGTAATGCCATTTTCAGTTAACTGTCGCTGTGATAGTCCATCTCTGCATGTTTGGTTGACTGGTTCAGTATACATTGCCATGTATATTTGGTTCAAGTATTCTGCTAGGTTCTGAATGAGGGGTTTACAAGCAATCGCCATGCATGCGTGGTTTAAGTATTGTGCTGGGTTCTAAATGAGGGTGTGACAAGCAACCTTGGACTAATAATTGATTACTATGTTTAGCCACTTGCATTTTATTGCTGCATGCCCTAGAGTTGCTGTCATCGATTGTTTAATAGTTCAGTCTTTTTTAATGTGGTTTTGGTATTGGCTGCTCTGTCGGATGGATGGCTTCAGGTCACTTATGTTTGCAATAGCACTGTCCTCTGCTTCTGGTGGTATTATACTGAAACAATCAGATATGAAATGGATCAGCAGTTAATTTTGATTTGGAATCAGCAATCTGCTTTTGTCTGAAATGGTGTTCTGCATGTTACCTTTTGCCTTTACTGAACATAGAAGAGAGAGCCAACCAATCTTGGGCATTCATGAATTCTACTAATCCACCTGATCCGATGTTGCGTTCACCATTGAATCTGCAAATCTTATCTTATCAATCGAGTCTATCTCTGTATTCCAATGTTCAGTTAACTGTCAGAGCAGCTAGCGAGTGATCGGTCAGAGTCCATCTCTGCATGTTCGGTTCGATATATGTCGCCATGCATATTTGGTTCAAGTGTTTTGTTCGGGTTTGGATAACTATGTTTAGCCACTTGGACTAATTATTGATAACTATGTTTAGCCACTTGTACAAGACTAAGTAGAGCAGACTGTCAATCAATCTTTGACATTCATAATTGCTGCTAATTCACCTGATTTGATGTTGCATTTATCGTTCAACAAGTGGCAATGCTGAACCAAACATGTTTAGACTTGTTGTGTACCATCCCATCCTGATTGCTGCTATTTCACCTGATCTGATGTTGCTTTCCTCGCTGAATCCGCTAATCTGATCAGCCGAGTCGAGTATGTCTCTGTTTGGTTCAGTACTGCCATGGTTAGTTAACTGTCGGACCAGCTAGGGAGTGGTCGATCAAGTCCATCTCTGAATATTTGGTTCAGTACTGCCATGTTCAGTTAACTGTCGGAGTAGCTAGCGAGTGATCGATCAAGTCCATCTCTGAATGTTTGGTTCAGTATTTCAGTATATATATGTTGCCATTCATGTTTGGTTGAAGTATTTTGCTAGGTTCAGAATGAGGCAAGCAATCCTGGACTAATAATTGATAGGAACTATGTTTAGCCACTTGTACTTTATTGCTGCATGCATAGAGTTGATGCTGTCGTTGATAGTTTAATAGTTCAGTTTTTTTGAATGTGGGTTATGTGGTGGATGCATGGCTTTAGATCACTTGCAGTTTATAGGACTGCTGGCCATGCTTCTGGTGGTCTACTCTATACTGAAACAAACATAGATGAATTCGACCGACTCCATCTCTGCATGTTTGGTTGGTAGGTTCAGTATAAGTATATGGCCATGCATGTGTGGTTAGTTTTGCTTGTTTCTGAATGAATGAGGGAGTGGCAACCAAACGTGGACTAATAATTGGTAATGTTTAGCCACTTGTATTTTATTGCTGCATGCCCTAGAATTGATGCTGTTTCCGATTGCTTGATAGTTCGGCCTTTTTTAATGTGGGTTTGATTGTGGTTGCTATGTCAGATAACATTAGATCCGTTGTCTGTTTCGAATAGGGCTGGCCCTGCTTCTGGTGATATACTGAAACGAACAGAGATGAACTTGATCAGCAGTCAGTTTTGATTTGGAACTAGCAATGTGCTTTTGTCTTGAATGATGTTCTGCTTGTTATTTCTCGCCTTTACTGTTAAAATATGTGATGCCATCGGCAGCAAGTCATTCGTTAAGATCCTGAAAAATGTAGAGCCTATTGAAGTTAAATCTGCAAATCTGATCGATCCGGAGTCCATCTCTGTTGGTTCAGTGTTGCCATGTTCAGTTAACTGTCGGAGTGGCTAGCGAGTGATCGGTTGAGTCATCTCTGCCTGTTTTGATTGATTGGTTCAGTATATATCACCATGCATGTGTGATTCAAAGTATTTTGCTAGCTTCTGAACGAGGGAGCGGCAAGCAATCTTGGGCTAATAATAAGTAACTATGTTTAGCCATTTGTGCTTCATTGCTGCATGCCGTAGAGTTGCTGTTGTCGATTGCTTGATGGTTCAGTCTTGTTAAATAGGATTTGGTGGCTGTTGCTCTGTCCGATTGCATTAGATTCCTTGTCTGTTTCCAATAGGTCTGTCTCTGCTTCTGGTGGTATATTATACTGATGCAAGAGGAATGTGGTTTAGCCTTAAATCATGATCTGCCTGTTACTTCTTGCCTTTACTGTTATTCAGATCCCGAGAAATGTAGAGCTTACTGAAGTAAAGGAAAGTAGGTGTCAACAGCTCTTCACAGTCATGAAAGTCCTATTCAGAGTTGTGTTATTTCATATGGCTGACTGCACCTTTGGTACTGACATGTCAAGACAAGTGTTGTATGTTGTCCATTGCATCGCTCCTTGATTTTTCAGATAGTGCCCAAACCAGCTGATCTTGTAATTTCAAGATTCTATATAGTATCATTCCTGGCCCCAAATATTCTTATCTGACTGACTGCTTAATTAATCTACCTGCCTGCAGATAAACTGGGCTGAATCTGTGGCAGGGTCACTAAACAGGTATGTCAACGCTTGGCAAGTGGAACATGTTGGGCACCCTCCCATCCTGAAGAAGCTCAAGATCTCGGAGGTCCACCACCCTCTTTGCTCCGTCGATGTCGGCATGGCTGACCAGCTGCTGGGAACAGATTGCCAGAACATGGTGATGCTGATGGGATCACCCATTCCTGCTGGCATGCAGGGAGCCAGGCACATCGCCCTCACTGAGCTGCCCTCTCCCTCTCCATCTCCCACGGAGCTCACAACTAAGCAGTTCTTCCCACCTAGCTCCAGCGGCGGCTCGTCCGAGGTTGTGAACCCTGACACTGGCTCTGGGTCTGGATCTCCACCCAACAACTCGGTGAACATGCGTCCCTCTGAAGAAAGGAGGAGCATACAGCTGTTCGGCGCCACCATCATGTCGCCTGTGCAGAGCGCCACCAACGGCTCCTCTGAAGAAGTGAGCCAGGCTCCTGATGCTGTGGTCGATGGAACTGCTCATGAAGATGCTTCTGCCACAAGCCTACTTGACAGCCACCTCACGGTAGGTAAAGATGATGGCCACGACAGAAATGGCTCTGAGCCACAAGCCTGAAGTGGCATATATATACACACACAGTATACTGGAAGGTACTATCTCGTTGATTCTTCCTGCTTTGTTTCCGACGATGAACATGCAGAGATGGTTTTACAATGACCATCCAGACCTTTCTGTGAAAAAGGCCATGTGTTTGGCCAAGTGTGTGTTGTCTTTTCCCTTAGCAGCCGGCCAGTGTTTGTTAATTTCACTCAGATTCAGACAAATTGAAGAGATTATCTCCGAATCATCGAATTAAACAGTAACTAAACTAGTATATGTTGCTTTCTCTTTTTTTTTTTGCTGTGCATACATTGTGGTTTTCCATTTCTGTTTGATTTTGTTCTGATGCTTTAATAACCTGGCCGCTAGTAGGTTTCTGTCTGCACAATTCTTGTTATGATACAGTCCGAATCCAGTGATTTCTCTATTTTACCGAATCAGTCAATTTAAAGGCAAAAGCTCAGCCTAGACATACTGTATATGTTGTTTGCCAAACTGGGCGCGTGCGAGAAATTTCTTGGGTGAAGCCTCTGTTATTGACAGTGACATATGGCACTATTAGTTAGTAAAACAATGAAAATTGCATTCTGGATGAACTTTGAAGCTCTTAATTAGTGACAATATCGAGATGACATGGATCTAATTTTCTTTTTGTCAGTCCATACAACACTTTGACTAGTATGATGCACTGATTGGGCACAATGTTGTGTATCTATAGCTATAGGTGTCCATGTAATGTTTACGAAGCAAGTATGATTCATGTTGAGAGAAACACATAGTAGTTCGTCCTAAGAGGCAACCGGCATGTTAATTCAGCGGTTAGGAGCACAAGCATCATTATTCCAAATGATGCCCATAAATGAGCACAAGCATGTTAGTGTCCATGCATGTACTAGTAGCAGATTTTGCTTGGTTTCTTTCTACCAAGATGATTTAGCCATAATATCTGTTCATGTTCTTTTCTGTTGTGCCTTTTAGCTCTACACACACACACACACATAGAGAGAGAGAGAGAGAGAGAGAGAGATCCTTGACCTCCTGACTTGCAAGCAAGGGTAGGGTAGCGTTGGCTTGCATGGGCATGGCCCATGGGATGTAGTAATGTTTCTTGTTTTCTTTTTCATCTTTGTAAACATTTCAGTCAGTTGAGTTGCATCCTGGACGCCTCTCTTCACCAGCCATCCTGACTCAATGGCTTTGAGAAACACTGCGCTCTGCTCCTTGGCATTCCGGTCATCCTTGTGCTGCTGGTGGTGGTGCTTTGTTTGAGATCTCATCCATCTATCCAGGAATTGGTTGTGTGCTTTCCTCGAAAGCCAGTCAGTCAAAACCTTTTTCTTTCCTGTCAGTCCTCTTTTCTTTTCTCCTTGAAAGGAGGGGAGATATGCGTCTCTGACCCTGCTAATAAAGCTCTGCACCGGCCGCCAAAGGCAAGAAAAGGCAGCTTTGCTCCAAAGAAAAGAAAAGAAATCTGCCTATGTACTACCTAGTACGTATACACAGACAACTAGACGACATGTAGTTGTACTCTACATCATGCTCTCCCATGCGTGCATACCAAACCCAAAATCATCTACCTATTCTACAATCTGTCATTCCGTCCTTGTCTCCAGAGGACTGCTCCTCACTTCAGTCACAGCGGCAGCGGCAGCTCAAAGGTGATCGTCACCTGCCTGCCCATGTCTCTTCAACTAACAAACATTCTCAATATTCTTCTACTCATATGTGGGCATATACAGGACAATACATCACAACAAACAAAACACAAACAGACCAATTGCTAAAACGGCATTTGTGGGCGCAAATCAAAATTACCTTTGCTGAAAATTGACACTCCCACTAAACAGGCAATCCAGACTTCAGAGTTCAGAAAAATACCTACCGTAGCAGCACTTCTTCACAGGATGAAAAGCAGAAAACAATCCAGAAAGAAAATAAAGAATCTCTGTGTAAACTCATGAGCATGATCTTGGGAAGAAACAAACACCTCTCATGCAAGAAAGAAACGACATCTGCCGAATGCGATTCTTTCCTTCTTTTGTATATATATATCTATAGTTGATTATCACTGCTAATCTGCTATATAGGAGCATTATATATATCTGAAATGGATAATTGGATATGGATATGGCTATGGATGGATCTGTGGGTGGCTGGCCGTATGCACAAAGTCACAAGCAAACAGGAGCACCACGTGCGTGCGTACGTACATGCTCAGGTTCACCGATCACGTGTGGACGTGTAGGTGCCCGTGGCCCGCTCACGACCACGCCCTCTCGCCGTGCGCGGTGCGCCGCCGCGTCAGGCTCCGGATCCAGCCCCGGCCGCCGCCGCCGCCGACACGCGCCTTCGACCTCTGGTCGGCCGCCGCCGAGGACGACGACTGCTTGCCCGACGCCCGCTTCCACCGCGCCAGCTGCAGCAGCCGCCCCACCACCTGCTTCCGCCACCGCGTCACGCCGCCCCGCCGCCCCGCGTGCTCCACCACCAACGCCGTCGTCTTCGTCGTCGTCGTCGTGGCCGCCGCCGCCTCGCGCACCGGCTTTGCTCCGGTCCCGTTCTGGCTGTCCACCCACGTCGCCTTGCCGTTGTCCTCGAACTTGATCGAGATGAAGGAATCTGCAGACCAGCCGACCCGTGAGCCAGAGCATGGAAAGAAAGAAAGACAGACTCGGATCAATCATTGCGTCCGTACCGTCGAGGCTGGCGACGGAGGTGGCGTCGTCGGCGTCGGTGTCCTTGTCCTCGCCGGCGAGGTCGTGGTCGTGGACGACCTCGTCGGGGTGGTGGTGGTGATGGTGGTGGCGGGAGGAGTCGAGGCGCTGGAGGAAGGAGCCGAGCGCGAACACCTTGGGGAGCGAGCTGGAGATGCTGCCCGTCCTGCGCCGGAGCGCCCGGCAGTAGGGCCGCGCCGACAGGTAGCTGGCGCCGTCCGCCGGCGGGCGCGCGCGGCCGTTAACGTTGTTGCTTTTGGCGGCGAGTAGGAGCAGCAGGCGCTCCCGGAGGCAGTGCGCGCACACGCCGACCAGCAGCTCCCTCGGGTGGAAGTAGCACAGCACCGTGCCGTCGGCTCCTCCATGCTGCTCCCCACCGCCACCTCCATGGCCGCCGGCCCCGAACATGTTGCTCATGGCGCTGCTCGCTGTTCTGCTACGGCTAGTGGGTACGAGGTGGTGTTGGCATGCAGAGCTCGTAGCTAAGCTAAGCTGAGCTGCTAGTGTGAGTAAAGAAAGCTTGGATATGATATGTGCAAATGCAAGAGGAAGAAGAGATGGGAGGAAGCTTCGCGGTTTTGCGTTTCTTTTTATGATTCAGAGATGAGGAAGAAGAGAGGCTGGACTACTACTACTGTAGGAGCTACTGTTTGGGCAGCTTGTTGTTGTAATCTGCTTTGATGAATTGGACCATGGCCATGGCCATGGGTGTGGACCTGACCGGCCGGCGCCGAGTGACAGTCAGGCATGGATGGATGGATGGATGGATCCGGCCGGCAGCCACCAGAAAAACACCTAACAACACATACATGCACCACCCAACTTAATTGCATTTGTGTTTTCATAATTTTTCGTTTCAAAATGCACAATAATTGTGAATGTGTGTTAAGTTTCAGAAAAAATATCATATATGCTCTCTCCCAAATTAAACAGGCTTTTGACCCGTATGTTTCACGAGGTCATCTCCAAAGGCGAACCCTCAATCCGCTCCTATAAGTTCGGATCGAGGGTCTAGACCTATTTTTTTCCGGACAACACGAGAAAAATGTGGAAGGCTTTATAGAATTCGGAAAGGAGACAAGTAAGCCTTCAACACCTTCGGTCCATCCAAAACCCTTTTCGGACCCATGCCTTCATCCTTTTCATTTTTTCTCCTTCCTTCTTTCTCTCTTATCTTCACCGCCGCTCCGTCGTCCTAGGTGTCCGTGTTAAATCCGACATATCTCGAGGTAGGGGTCCCAAACTAGACGTCTTAAAGCGATGGTAACATGGACACATGTTTTTACCAATGTTCGGACTCTTTCAAAGAGATAATACCCTACGTCCTGCTGTTCATTGTATTGATATGAGAGATAGTACTGAGTATAGATATCTACCACGTAATTGTTGTAATGAATATCAGATTGTCTGTTGACTAGCCTGAGATCGGCTTATATAATGTGTTGGAGGCGTAGAATTTAGAGGAGTCCTTGTCTTGTGTGCTAAGTCTTGTGAAATCTCCCTTATATGCATCATGGGCTGTCTGAAATGCCCTATCAGGGAACCATCATAGGGGTCCTCGACCCGACTCACCTGATCGGAAGACGACGTGGTGAGTACCCCCCCTAGTTCAGGACACAATCACCGGCTGCTACACCACACCCTTGCCACAACTCTACGTTTCCGTCACCTCCAGCATTCTAGCCGGGCTCCACCCCGTTTATCCTCCGCCATCGTTCAACCTCTCTACTCTGACCACCCCGCTAGTTACCGACCACTGGTGCTACACTCAACATGTCCCGCAAATGTTGGATAAATTGCCGGGGCTAAAAAAGTTTGTTTTCTTTGTTGTTCACACGATATGTGCATATACATATACGAGCATTATGTTGAGTCGTCCAATGGCTCGTCCGACGAGGAGGACTACACGGATGAGACGACGATGATGCAGATGGTCCTTGAAGACACAGACCGTGCAGAGGAGCAAGTTCTTAATTTTAAGGGATCGATCACGGGTCATCGAGTGCTAAACTGCAACAGGGCGCGCTCTCATTTAACACTGATGACCGACTACTTTACCTCGGATGCATTCTTCTCTGACCATTTTCGTCGGCGTTTTCGAATGTGCAAGACCGTCTTCGGTCGTTTGTGCCGTGGCATACGGTCTTATGATGACTACTTCCTCCTGAAGAAGGATGTCGTAAGAACGATTGGCTTATCTGGTTACCAGAAGTGCACGACTGCACTCCGAATGCTTGCATATGGCACGCCCGTCGATTCGTGGGACGAGTACCCCTGAATGGCTAAGAATACATGCGAAGATGTCATGGTCAGGTTTGCAACTGTCATGGTAGAAGTGTTTGGACGTCAATACGTGAGAGAACGAAACTCGCAGACACTGAGAGGCTCTTCGGTCTCAAAAGCAAGAAGGTGGTCAGGTTTGCTTGGATCTTTTGACTGCATGTATTGAAAATAAAAAAACTTCTGAATGTATGCGGATAGCGTTGAATGACGACCTTCCGTATCACGGATCGATGTGAAAGAAAATTTATGAATTGCTGTTGAAAATGCGGTGTTCGTAGTATATATATGTACTACGTGATCGACTAGGTTCCTAATTAAAACGGCTTTGTATATCATGGTATGTGACACCAGAATTAGACAAATGTGGAGTAACTGATGATTAGTGGTACCAAATTAATTAGATGATGTCCCGGGCGTTGCTGTGGGAAACTTGTTAAAAGAATGCATAGAAGTTGCTAAAAAATATCTATAACTAATGAGAAGAAAATGCAAGTTTAAGAATGAAGAAAAAAAGATATAAAAATAAATTACTGTTAAAAGAATGTCCATGTGAATGTAAACTATATAGGTATGGTGCAAGCGACAAACACATATATTTTTAGTAAAATATCTAAGACAAAAAAGTAACTTATAAGTAACATTTTTTTTAATTTTTTTTGGAAAAGGAGGTTCAAACCCCCGGCCTCTGCATCAGTCGATGCATACGGTCATTTTTATTAATTATTCAACATAGGTCTAACAAGAACATACATCAAACCAACCTAAGCCATCACTCACACTTACAAAACTCGATAATGTGAAGTGCTCTTACTCCCCATATCTAAAACCGGTGTCGTCACCGATACAAGTAACATGCATGAATTGGTAATATGATGCTTGCACGCATAGAGTAATGCAAAAACAATTTAGTTTATGACTTGCATGCATGACTTGTTTTTATGACAAAGTTGCATGTCTAGAAAAAATAGCTAGCGGATAACACTTACTCCCTCCGTCTCGGTGTATAGGTCATCTTAGATTGGTCATAGTGAAGAGTATCATATAGTAGTATCATGCATATGATAGTACTATTGTATGATACTACCTCCATAGTGCATAGTATCATAAACTAGTATCATATATAACCTCATTTATTAACATGCATGACACATAGTAGCATAATATTTAACATGTTACGTTATCTACCTATGTTACTCTAACTCTCTCTATCATCTTTAATTGTGTGCCACATCAACACATTTGTTAGTTCCAAGAACATGATACTAGCTAAGTTACTCCCACTATGGCCAGCCTTAGGTTGTGCACTGTGACCAAGATGAAGAGGAAAACAAGAAAAAATTAATGTAATTTTGTTAATTAATACCATTACATGCAACAAACTGACCACTGCATGTCGTGCTAATTAGTCTCAAGTCATTAAAAACATACACGTCCAACTTTTTTTATTGGTTGATTCCTTTATTTATGTCAAAAAACAAAGAACGAGATGAAAGTTAATGCACCGTGCCTAAGTGTTTTGAGATTATTTGATTTTCGTAAGATAACTTATAAACCGTAACGAAGCGAGTATTTAGAAATAGAAAATTAGACATGCAGGCCCCAATTAGGCACGCACATTATATGTTAGCTTAGCTTAATTAAGCGCAATATCTTGTGATTGGAGCATGCGTTGGGCTGTGTTGCCATGATCTTGAGACGACATCTGTAATAACAGTGACAATAAAAACAATAATTGGCAGGCAGGATAGGATGAGGTGGTATGCATGGTAGCAACGGGTACGGGGGGTGGATCTGTCATGTGTCCATCATCCATGGATGGATGGATGGATGGAACTGGTCGAGTTGTGGGTGGTCCAACATTGATGGAGAAGAAGAAGGAGAAGGAGAAGAAGATGCATCGTCACATCATCTACCGTACGGCTAATCCATTGTAAAATAATTGCCCACTCCTATTAGATTTGGACTTGCTACATACTCCATTAATAAAAAAGATCGCCTCTGTAGCTTAGCTAGGAGTAGGATTTGCGAACGAGATGTACTGTCATTGTGTATAGTACTACATGACATGATGGATGTTTGCATTGTAAATTAATCAATTAACTAATGGCGGTCAAGGCAAGGGATGGATGGCCCACACGTGTGCGTGCATCAATGAGAAATTATTAGGCGGGCACACGCCGCCGACGCGCACGCGTCACGCGGCCGGCACACACAATAGATAGAATAGATTAATGTGGACCGTGTTCAACGTGTGTGCATGTATGCGTCGTCAGAGCATCCACTAACCCATTTTCTAACCATATAACAGCATCTTCAAATCCGCAATTTTTCTTCGATATTGGTTTGCACCAGTCCGCGGACATAAATACTGAAACGCGGCTGGTACAAATCTGTTGCCTGATTTGTACCAGTCGTAACCCCCTACGTAGCTGTCCGATTGAACGAGCCCTCATCATCAGATTAAATTTCCGACATGAAACAGAGGCCGCGTGGTGCTTCAATGCAGCACCGACAGCGTCCGACGAGTTCCATTGCAACTTCGAAAAACTCCATTGCAGCCGGTGGAGCTCCAACACAACACCGATGCTCCGGCGAAGCTCCATTACAACTTCGGCGGAGCTTCAACGCAGCACAGGCGCGTCCGCGAAAAGCTTCATTGCAATTCCGACGTAGCTTCAACGCAACAAGCCGTGTCCGACGAAGCTCCATTACAACTCCGCCGAGTCTTCATTACAGCCCGGCGTTGCTCCATTGCAGCTAAGGCGATGCTCCCAATAGCTTGAAGGCAACATCACCGGAGTTGCAGCGCCCACGTCGGCCCTCATCGTGGTCATCATTGCAAAAGCCCATCACCAGAGTGTGAGCTTGGCACCGGGTGCTGCAAAAGCCGCCCCGCGGGCTGGTCCGACGAGGGCCGGGGTGATGAGGAGAGGCGAAGCATGAGGATGGAGGTAGAAGACGAAGTAGAAATGAATCTGGCTCTAGGAGGGGAAGAGATAAGGTTGAGAGTAAAAAAAAAGGAGAGGCAGCATGTGGGTGTCTCGCGTGGTGCATGGACCACGACGCGTGGCGTGCGGAAGACCCAGCTGATTTGCAGAGAAAATCAGCCGGTTGATTCTAAACGTTTTCCTACTGAAACAAGCCATTCAACGTTATTCCCATACCATTTAAAAAATTAATAAAATATTTAAATCAACTTTTCAGACTTAGAGGGAATGATTTCATGAGCACAAGAATTTTGAGCCCTATAACAACGAACTTATCATTGATCGTGGGACAAAGCTGCTCAACCATCCTTGCCACATCTTCCAAAAGGCCGTGAGCAAGTATTGTGACCATTTAAGCACAACTAATCATTCGGTGGTCAAGTGAAGCGAAAATCACCGAGCAACTAAGTTATACTATGTGCTGGTCATTTGGCTCTACATGTAAATTGTTGGCCGGATATACTTCATGTGTTGGTCATTTGACTAGACATGTAACTTGTTCACGATCAACTTGATGGCGATGACCCCGAAAAAGATCAACCTAGAAGAGAACAAGATCAAGCTCTAAGATAAGAGGGTTGACCTTGCAACTGCTTCAGATGATGGCAAAATGTTGACCATGCGGATGGAGAAGCTGGACCGCGATGCTGTGATGATAGTGTGCACTTTCCATGTTAAGATGTTGAAGCGCTTGGTGGTCTAGAAGGAGGCAGCTGGTGAGAAGGATCTGACGGTAGAGTGAGCGAGGAGACTCGGACAACCGATCTAGCAAGCAAAAATGATTTATGTGTGATCGGGCGCATGTAATAACTATGAACACACGTCTCTTTTTTATTATGATCGAGCGCTATGGACACTGCACTTTAATTTTTTATATTGCTATACATTTGTAATGAAATTGACCGGATCTGGACGAATGTTTAGGGATGTAGTTGGATGGCCGGTTCCGTGTTCATGTCCGTCGACGGGTTCAGACCAGTCCATGAACAAATAGTGCTCTCATTTTACGAGATGGCGTTTGAGATTTCCTGACCAAGGGCATCTCTAACCAATCTCCTGATACGACTGAGTATCTTTGGTAGAGGATATGTCCCTTATATTTAGAGGAGGATTTTTTTTTTCTGAATTCATTTAGCGAACCTCATAAATATCGTGAATCATTCGAATGATTCAAATTCAACGTGCACAATAAATAACCACGGAAACATGCATAGTTGTACAGATCGAACAATTCAAATTAAAGCGTGCAAATAGTTCATCCGAAAGACACCACATCGATCAACTTTAATCCAAAATCTCCACAACATAGCACGTTTATGTCGCGGATAGAATCCAACCACAGACATGCAACACGAAATCAAACATTATCTCCATCAAAGAAATCATGATCACCTCCATCACCGCCACCATCCACACGAACACCACCACCGTCTCCATGGACACCACCACCATTCACACGTCCACCATCATCATCCCCAAGAGAGACCTCTGTTTGGGTGAAGATCTCTTGATGAGTGAGTTCCCAAAACTTTTCTGCCGTACGTGGCTTCTTTTCTTTCACAAGCCTCTCCTACTTGAGTGCAAGCCTATGCTTCTCCGCCTTTACTTCCTCCGGTGGACACCAATTTTGATATTCATTTCTCAGCCTCCAACAACCGGAGGTGATTCCATCTAGTCGCCTTCTCTTCCTTGTGATCATCCGCTAAGGCTTACTTGGTCTCAGTCATGTCCACAAGCTCTTCTTTGTAGGTGGCGCGGATGGATCATCTCCTCTTCTTCTCTTTTGCAATCTTGTTACCATCCAGTCTCTTGTTGGCATTTCCATCCTTCTAGTCATCATCCTCAACGGGTATACTTTCTTGATCTCTTTGGTGTGGTCTTGGAGTTTTTCCTAATCCACGTCTCATTTTTGCAAAGTTCTTTTTAGCAATGATGCAATGCAAAGTGAAGCGGATTTTTATCTTTTGAATGAACAATCCAAATAAAGTTTCGCTTTCATATTCATTTTTCTCATGATGAGGGCTTTCAAATAAGATCTATTTTGAATGTGTTCTGATGAATTTTGATAATAAATGTTAAGTTTTAACAATTGAAACTTAGTATGAGCAATCGATAAAATTACGATTTTTTTGCATACAACCGACAAACAATGACTGGAACTAAAAACCTATTGTACCCACTCGTCTGATTCAACTAGTTTGCGAATGCGAAAGCAATTGAGCGGGCGGGCTGGCCTTGGCAAGTGTGTGCCCGGGCACCGCGTGCCCCTGCGAATTTAAGAGCTTGTGACTGTACTTCTTGTTGCATTTCTTAAAATGGTCTTAGATGATAGGCACATACACTAAGACATGCACACCACTCGTTGCGCACGGTTGACTTGATCAATACAATCGGACCATCGATTACATTGGTTGGTATCCCAACTGTGTCCAAGAGCCCTCTAGGGAGGTTTGATCTCACTTCCACGGTTTTGTTACAGTGCTCCACAATCCACCCAGGAAACCGGTCCTTTGATATTGATCCATTCCAACCGATGCATCAAGCGATATGTTCATCCAAGCGTGACACAAAACAATGTCTTCATCTTGGCAATGGGTATGACTTGTTGATTTTTATGGTGCCTTCACGGTTTATGATGTCTCACTATGGTCATCAACCTCTTCGACCTCTAACGGTGAGCACCGGGTGAGTGTATTTGAAAGACTAGGCCTTACTTTTCGGGCTGAGGAGGATAATTTATCCTTCTCTAAGGCCTTGTTTGGTACTAGTGTATTTTAGGGAATTTGTGAAGATTATCCCGGTCAAATCCCTCAATCCCCACACATCCCATAACACCATTTGATTCTAGTGTATTTGACATGTTTCATTCTCATATTTCCCATCAAATCCCTAAATTATAGTACATTTTTTTAATACCCAATACACTATCCCTACCTAGTGTATTGGGGATAAATGGGGATTTGAAGGGATTGGGTGAAGGTTGGGGTTTCACCCAATCCCTTGAGGGATTATCCCCACCAATCTCCTCAAAAACACTAGTACCAAACAAGGCCTGACCGTTTGAGAATCTTGTTAGGTTTGGTTACCCGCCTATTTTCCATGTCTAATTATTTTTATGGAATCGGTTAGAAATGTCCTGACCGAATGTAGAGAGTGCTCCAGCAAATGGTCATAGCAAGGAAAAAAGGAAGATGGATGGATGGCCCTGGCTATCTAATTAACCTGCCTGCACATCACATGGGCTGTGGGGGCAGCATAGCTACCAACCACAGACATGGCGACAAGTGCACCTTCTTCCCTACATAAACCCATCCATGGACGGACCCCCTCCTTCGTTCGGCAATCGGCATGGAGAAGATGCACTTGTAATTTGATCTCTCACCGGTTCGTGTCATCCCTCTCTGCCATCTACTAGTAGTGGAGTATATATGAAACAAGCAGCCCTATGGACTGGACCATGGGTGCATGTTCATGCGTGGCAAGGTGAAGAGAACTCCACCGATCTATCATATCCATGAAATGGAGCCGGCCGGCCGGCGCACGTCGTCACATGTGCGTCGGTCTCTTCCTTGGTACTGAGATCGAGAGCGAACCCACCCGTGCCGCTCGTAGCTTCCTTTTCGCTCGCACGCACACGCACTGGATGAGATCCAGATCAACATCACACCGCCGTACTACGTACCCTTGTGCATGCTGTCCACACGGACACGGTGCATGCATCCATATCCTTGATCTTTCCAAGCCATATCTCTTTGCTTCCGTCCGTGGCACTAGATTTTACACGTCCTCCGTTGGCGCATTCCGTTCCCATTGTCCCCCAAATCAGTTGAATGTACACATTACATTACCGAATCAAAGATTCCCCGGAGATAGTTTGTTCTCTGTTCCTTTGAAAAGCGCGCGTAGATTCACTACCTGGACAGAGAGCATGCACGCGGAGCAAAGCAAACATTCAGCGAAAGGATGCAGTGCACGCACACAGCTGAATGCCAACATCAACAACAAGAGCAGCAGATCGAGCTATCAGAGTCACGACGGTAGCACGTTCTGTCAGAGCAAACATTCCGCCGGCCACGTTGAACAGACCGCCAAGAGACGGAAATATATAGGTGCATACGTGCAATGCACCGGCCGGCGCCGTCCGCAATAGCAACAGTCAGATCAAGATCGAGCCAGTGCATTCGGACACCGGACCAAACCAAGTTTGGAGTTGGTCAAACCGACAAGGCGCCCCCGGCCGAACAGGAGCCCTCAGAATCGCCAGTCGACAGCGGACCGGCAGACATACCGTACGTACGTCGTCGAGCACGTACAAGGCACAATGATGAGGTCGCAAATTAATTAAGGCACACTCCGTCGATTAGCACCAGAGAGCTGAGAGGTTATTCGCGCCAGCCCGTGTTGTAGAGAGTACAAGGACACGCACACGCTCTTAATTAATCTGTCAAAAAACTCCCTACGATCAACATACATACTATATAGGAGTATGATTTGGTGTGATGAAAAGCAATTCAGTAGGCTGTCTGCAAAAAAAGACAAAAGAATATTACAGTAGTCAGTAGTGCACACATCTCTTCAACTTAAAGAGGGTCTGCCGTTTTGATGGTATGTCGTGATTTGGTTTGGTTCCCTACATGTTTGTTGGTTTCATGTTAACTATGGAGAGTATCATTTAATGGATTGAAGGATCATGTTGATTACGCATAGTATCATTATTTGAATTTGAACGAAACGAGCATGCTAAAAGTGTGATCGACCGTTGGACAGAAGTACCACGTTAATTATGAAGATAACCATACTTTGGGATCTAGCGCTATTATCAAAGTTCATCAGAGGTATAAAATACTAAAAACGTAATAAAAATATATCAAGATTCTGAGATAACCGAATGACCACTACCATCACTAGAATGAGTCATCCGCGTGCCGTTGTTGTCGCTTTCCTACTGGAGCCGGCTTGATCTCGTCGATGACAGCTGGAAAGTCTTCTTGCATGTGCCCTGACAGTTGACAGTTGGAGAGTTTATAACACATAATTGATTCATATGAAAGGTGATCCCACTTCATATGAAGAAGCCATGAGAAGCCTTCACTCATCGAAGTGGCTGGAGGCAATGGAAGACGAGATGCAATCGATGAGTTCCAACGATGTTTGGGACTTAGAAATAATTCCTAAAGGAGCCAAAACAATAGGCTGTAAATGGGTCTACAAAACTAAATATGACCCTAATGGGAATATCGAAAAGTATAAAGCAAGACTTGTAGCAAAGGGATGTACACAAAGAGAGGGGATAGATTACAATGAGACTTTTTCTTTAGTCTCATGTAAGGATTCTTTAAGAATCATAATGGCACTAGTTGCATATTTTGATTTAGAGCTAAATCAAATGGATGTAATGACGACATTTCTAAACGGGGATTTAGAAGAAAATATATGTCTCCATGAGACAACCCAAGGGTTTTATCATGGAAGGTTCTCAAAAAATATAATATACATGCGAGTAAGGCCACACTTGCTCCTATAGTCAAGGGCTTCAGTTTTGGGAAATTCCAATGTCCTAAGAACCAGTACGAGCCCGATCAAATGAAAGCATTGTCATATACTTCGGCTGTTGGAAGTTTACAGTATGCATAAGTGTGCACTCGCCCTGACTTAGCTTTTATCACTAGGGTACTCGGTAGATATCAAGAGAATCTAGGCATAGAGCACTGGAAGATGGTAAAGAAAGCATTGCGTTATGCGCAGGGCACAAAGGACCTCATGCTAATATACAAAAGATCTGATTCCCTAAAGATAAAGGGGTATTCAGACCACTAGTAGAAAAAGACCCATTTGTCCCGGTTCCTGAGGCTCATTAGCCCCGGTTCCGGAACCGGGACTAAAGTGTCGTGACTAAAGCCCAAAACCTTTAGTCCGGTTCGCTTACCAACCGGGACCGAAGGGTCTCCATGTGGCCGCTGCGGGAGCCCGGGCAGGAGGTCCTTTAGTCCCGCTTGGTCACACCAACCGGGACAACATGGCATCCACGCGTCAGCATCTGGCCGGAGCTAGGTTTTTGTTTTTTTGAAACGGACGGGGGGGGGGGGGGGGGGGTGGGGAGGGGATGGAGGGTTAATTTAGTGATTTCATATTGTGTTAGCTAGCTAATAGAGAGAAGTGTCCTCTCTTTTTTCGTGCTTGCTCGACTCTAGCTACTATACATATAGAGAGAACATGATGCTAGCTAATAAGAAAATGAAGGAAACCATTACAATCCTTAAAATCCCAAAATTCATCAAAATTCATAGTTATACATTTCAAAAAAATTATGAAAAAATACGGATATGCATGAAGGCATAACATACGTGTTGTAAATTTTAAGGACGAAATACGTTAAACGATGTTTGTGCAAAAAGATAAATTTGTAACTTCTTAACACATGATACTACCTCCATCACAGTTTAGAAGGCACACACGTGTACCTAGATCGTCAATTTGACCAACTTAATGATAAGCATATATTACAAAAAATATATCATTAAAGTTTTTAATGATATATTTTTTGTAATATATGCTTATCATTAAGTTGGTCAAATTGACGATCTAGATACACGTGCCGGACTTATAAACTGAGATGGAGGAAGTACTATTAATCCCTAAAGTTCAAAATTTGTCCTTTTTACACACATCGCATCTTAAAGTATTTCATCCTGAATTTTTACACTCATATACATTTCATTCCTTTGTACTTGCATTTTTTCAGATTTTTTTTAAACCGAAAAGTTTGAATTTGAGTTTAAAAAAATAAAGGACTCCATGAAGGTCAAGCTCCAAAACGCCCTACTCTATGATTCGGTGTGACGAAAAACAATTCAGTAGGCTGTCTGCAAAAGTATATTACAGTAGTTAGTACTGCACACATCTCTTGAACTTAAAGACGGCCTGCGGTTTTGATGGTACGTCCTGATTTGGTTTGGTTGCGTACACTTGTTGGTTTTATGTTAACTATGGAGAGTAGCATTTATTGGACAGAAAGATCATGTTAATTATCGCATAGCATCAATTTGAACGAAACGATCATGCTAAAAGTGTCATCGAGCACTAGACAGAAGGACCACGATTATTATGAAGATCATACTTTGGGATCTAGCGCTATATCAAAGTTCATCAAAAGTATAAAACACTTGAAACGTAATGAAAATATACCGGGATTCTGAGACCACCGAACGATCACTACCTCCAGTAAAACGAGCCATTGGCGTGCCGCTGCCATCGCTCCACTACCGGAGCCGGTTTGATCTCGCCGAAGGACCAGGTCCCTGGAGGCACAGTCGTCGCTGCTAAACCCCTTTAATACATTTGAAGTACGTTACATCAAATCTGAACAATAAATCTAACTCACCATGCTAACTCATTGTGACATGAATCTGTGCCAGAGCTTTGTTGACTACGTGCAGCCGGACGAACTTGAGGAGAATCTCGAAGAGGAACCGTAGCCATCCGCCCAAGCACTGCACCTACAAGGACTAAATAAAAAATAACCTAAAGTACTAACCGAGTCAACAATTTGCGGACATGCATCACGACCAAAGGCTTGCCGACAACCATGTTTGAGGAGTTCCGGTCCATTCTTTGCATCAAAGTTTTTTCTACAATTGTAATCCTTTTTTATGGAAATTTTAATTGTGATCTGACCCGTTCATTTCATGGACCTCTGCTGCGTATGCATGGAAGAGGCAGGAGGGAGCCCAGACCATGAAGCATGCATGCAGATGGATGGACCGTTTTGATGCATGCATGCGCGGCAATGTGAAGATCAATGTGCATGATAGGCTGCGCACGCGTACGTGGTCACATGTCGGCCGCATGTGCATCGGTCTCTTGGTACTGAAGGACGAACCCACCCGTGCCGTTGCCCGTTGGTAGCTTCCTTTTCGCTGGCACGGACTGGATGACGAGGAGACGAGATTCAGATCAACATCTCACATCACACCGCCGGCCGTACCACCGTTGCTGTCTGTCCACACGGCGCATGCATCCATATCCATCCCATCCTTCCAAGCTGGAGCACCTGCCTGCGTTTTCTTGCGTGGTTTATCCTAGTAGAGTAGATTTTAAGCGTCCTCGATCGTTAGCGCATTGGAATGCTCATCATCTCATCTATATATCTACTCTATATATGTGCCAGCATTGCATCCTGGCTGAACAAATCTGGCAGCTGAGCAGTGGTTTCCTATGTACAAATCCCTCGGCTTGTGAGTTGTGAGGATCGATTGATGCTATTGTTGCCAATCAGAGATTCACTCGAGAAAAAGGACGTGCATGCAGATTCAGCCGGAGAGAGCATGCACAATCTGTGATGAGCAAAGATTTAGCCAAGGCGAGCGCCGGCCAAGTCGGAAAAGGAAGGATGCGGTGCACGCACGCACCGGCACCGCAATGGCAACAGCAACATCAACATTACAGAGCTGTCAGAATCGCGACGGCAACACGGTCGGCCGGTCGAACGACGCAGATAAGAGGCGTTGGAATCGCGGCTCGACAAGACGGTCGGACTCGGACAGATACCCGCTTAGATACTCGACGACGTGCGTACATTTTTCAAAGCCCCAAAAAATACAATGAAGAAGAGAGAGAGAGAGAGAGAGAGAGAGAGAGAGAGAGAGAGAGAGAGAGAGAGAGAGAGAGAGAGAGAACCGTGTTTCTTCAGGAGAGAGAGAGAGAGAGAGAGAGAGAGAGAGAGAGAGAGAGAGAGAGAGAGAGAGAACCGTGTTCCTTCCTGAAGAAACATGTGCAGCTTGACCTGCTAATATCGATCCAGATCCAGAGGCAATGGATCATCAAACAGGGCCACAGCTGCTGCAAGTGCGTTGAGAAGGAAGGAGGACCGTGTAGCCATCGCCGAACGCCCGGAACAGTGGGCACGCACCGCAATAGCAACAGTCAGATCGAGCTACTGCATTCTGAGAAGAGAAACCAAGCTCGGTTAGGCCTGGACAGCAGATCCTCCATTGGAGTACGTACATCGACGACGGCAATACGTACGGTCAAGCAGACATGGCGCCCCCGGACAAGGCCCGTCGGAATCGTCCCTCGACAGCGGGCCGACACAATGATAAAGCCAGCAAACTAAACATTCTCGTTGATTAGCACCGGACTGATCCGTTATGAAAGCATGCATGCACGTACGTGTGTTCCTACCAAGCCACAAGAGCATCAACAACCGGGCTCCTCCAAACTGACCGTACGTGCGGACGGCCCGGTCAATATAATGCTCCGTCGTAAAATCATCACCCAAACCTGCAGGCTTCTCAAACCGACCATGGACATTTGAGCCGACTCAAACCCAGTCCAAAATCTAATACGGGTATACAAGGAGGCTCCACTCGGACGAAACCTAAACCAAAGTCAAATAATCCTCATCCCACTCCATTTCTCCCTGTCTCCTCCTCTCTCCATCCACACTCCTTTCAATCCACGGTGACTCAAGGTGGCAACGGGGATCCCCACCAATCCTCATATACTCGTGAGCCCCATGAAGCTTCGCGAGGGCAAAACACCCCCATCCCTGTTAATAACGGGTATCTAGTACCCGTCGGATATTCATGGGGATTTTAATCGGATACATGAGATTGGAGAGGGCATGGTTGTTGGGGGAGGTGAAGAAAAATAATTCTATAAAATATTTAGGTATTAATCTATATATTATGCATTTGGTAGTACACATGACATAGTTTTCGGGTATTCATGAAATCCTTTCGGGGATTTTATCCTCATCTCCGGCCCGTGAGACTAACGGGTACCCACGAGATAATACTCATGGGGTGAATTTGTCCTTCAACTCCGCTCCATGATGGATAAATCCCCACGGATACCCGTCCCCACAGGGAATATTGCTACCTTGAACGACGAGCAAGGTTAGCAGCGCAAATATCCGGCAACGGAGCACCAACGAAGAGTGGGACCATCTTCTCGTGACGGTTCTCCGCCTCTCCCTCACGTCGGTAGAGACCGACATGCGGCAGCTCCGCCGCAATAACACCAACGCCCTCCAGATTCCCATTGAGCAGTCGGAGTGCGGGGCTATGACAGATGGGGCGGCCAAAGCGAAGAAACATGTGCACACACATTGACCCGCTAATATCGAGTAGGCAATGGATGAAACAGGGCCACGCCGCCATGAAGGAGGAGGAGGAGCAGCGTTGCCATCGCCGGACCAGATAGGGGAGGAAATGGCAAACCCAACCTCATTCATGGACCTCCTTCAAGACGCGGAGGTGGACCTCGGGGCTCCGCCTCTAGAACCCTTTGGTGAGGAGGTTGGAGAAGATGAGGAGGATGAAGGGGATGACGAGGAGGAGGTGGCCGAGATAGGGGAGGAGGCATTCACCGCCGCTTCCCGCCCACACGCACGGTCGACAAACTACACCGAAGCGGAAGATATCCTCTGGGTTCGTGCTTGGGCATCTGTGGGGATGGATGCAACCACCGGCACCGATCAAACCGGTAAAAGGTATTGGCACAGGATCGAGGAAAACTATTGTAGGATCAAGCCGAAGAATTGTGGGTTCCTCTCTCGCAGTTACCGGTCGCTTCAAGACCGGTGGGATTTGATGAAGCCCGCTTGTGCTCGTTGGAGTGCGGCCATGGACCAAGTGAGGGATGCACCACCTAGTGGAACCGTGGAGAGTGACTATGTGAGTACATATATCTTCACTATTTTCATTATGTGTGTGTACTATGTGGGTTCTTATGTGATTATGTGTGCTTGATAGGAGACAATTGCCGGCATGAGGTACAAGGAGATGGCCGCTTTCAAGGGCAAGCCATTCCCTTTTAAGCATGCTTGGGCAATTCTTCAAACCTTTGACAAGTGGAAGTTGAGGGATCAAGAGACCGCACCCAAGAAGTCGGCAATGCTTAGGATGGATGATAGTGAAGATGAGGAGAAGGAGAGGAACTTGGGCAAGCCCGAGGGAACCAAGAAGGGCAAGCAAAGGGTGAAGATGGAAGGAGAGGCATCAAGCCTAAGGGAGAAGATGGAGCAAATGATGAAGGCAAGAGAGGAATTGACTAGGAAGACATTGGAGACCAAGATTCTTATCACCGAGAAGAAGAAAGAGGTCAAGCTTGCACAAGTTGAAGCAAAATGTGAAGAAGCAAAGCGCAAGGCCGACTTGGAGGACAGGATGATCAAGGTGAAAGAGGCAAAGGTATGGAAAGAACTCATGGTGGAAGAGAAGGAGCACATGATGATGTCCAAGAAGGACATGGATGAAGAACAATTGCAATGGTGGAAGGACTACAAGGAGGACATCGCAGAGAGGAAGAGGATATTCCGTGGTGCGTCCTCTACTTTTCGAGGTGACAATCCGATGAGTGGTGGTGACGATGGCGGTGTGGATGACTCCAATGGAGATGCTTGATGGACGTGAAGTGGTCTAGGAAATGGCGCCAAGTGCAACTTTTTGGTGATGGTGCCGATGAGAGGGAGAAGATGATGATTGTGTGATGTAAAAACTATTAAACCATGCATCAATGATCTTTATTTCCGTGTTTGTTTGAAGGTTTATTATGTTTGTCTTGTGAAAATTATGCAATGTCAAATGACAGTTTTAAGGTTTGGGGTTGGGGCAAAGACTAGAACTCTCAAACCCAACCCTTATAACAGAATATTCCGTTATAAGGGTTGGGTTTGAGGGTTCTAGTCTTTGCCCCTGTTTTTCAACCCTTAAAAGTGTCAAAAATGTGCAATTCTCAACCCTTAAAACTGGTTTTTGTTTTAAGGGTTTGAGGGTTCTACTAGACTTGCTCTTAGCAGCGCAAATATCCGGCAACGGAGCACCAACGAAGAGTGGGACTATCTTCTCGTGACGGTTCTCCGCCTCTCCCTCACGTCGGTAGAGACCGACATGCGGCAGCTCCGCCGCAATAACACCAACGCCCTCCAGATTCCCATTGAGCAGTCGGAGTGCGGGGCTATGACAGATGGGGCGGCCAAAGCGAAGAAACATGTGCACACACATTGACCCGCTAATATCGAGTAGGCAATGGATGAAACAGGGCCACGCCGCCATGAAGGAGGAGGAGGAGGAGGAGCGTTGCCATCGCCGGACTAGTGGGCTGGAAGGATGCGGCGCACGCACCCCAATAGCAACAGCCAGACCGAGCCGGCCAGTGCATTCGGACATTGGCATGCGACCAAACCAAAGCTTGGATAGACCTGGACGGCAGATCCTCCACCTCCAGTCCTTTCTGTTGGAGTCCATAGCGCGCGAGCAATTTGAGGTCAAACAGACAAGGCGTCCCTCCGGACCGGACGCGAGCCGTCAGAGTCGCAGCTCGACAACGGACCGACAGATATGCCGTCAAGCACGTACGAGGCACTATGATCAGGTCGCAAATTAGAGACACTCTCGTCGATTAGCACCAGACTCCCTGTCGAATCATGTAACTACTTACGTGTGTTCCTAACAAGCCATAAGCGTCCAAATCTACACAAGCATGGATAGAGGACAGGTTTTGTCAAAGTCATCTTCATGGTTGATTTTGATCACTTTCTGTTGTGTTGTGATTGGGGGAAACTGCGGACGCCATCAACGAGGTCGGGAAGGAGGATAAAATGGTGATATGAGTAGGGCGATGCGTTGAAGACCTGAGGGTGATTCTTAAGCCATGCTTATTGGACTAGCAACGTGTGACATTTTATTTTCTTCTGTTGCTACGCACAACCATATTTTCTTTTGAAAAAAAGAAGGTCATAAGCGCCAGCCGGGCTGGCACGTGGCAGTATATTCTCGTTGCAGACCTGATTGCCTCTGTACTTTGTAAAACAAATGAAAAGGCAAGCAGGTTTGCAACCAAAGAACCCACCAACAAGTAACTATAGATGATTTGCTATGATAATCATAACTCAGTACTAATTCCCTTAAGATCACACCGCGCAAAAAGAATCCGCTTAAGAATGCGCAAAAAAAATAATGTTGTAGTAATTACTAGTGCACATGCTCTATATAACAAGTGCTCTGCTGCGCCGGCTTTAGTTTTGCTCGACGTATTCATCCGTGTATTAGATGGGCTTGGAATAGGCGAAAGTGTTGTTCCGCACCGGGGCTCAATGAGCTTGAAAAAAGTTTTGATGCTTCAAAAAGACTGCTATTTGGAGCATCAATTTTGTTATTTTTGCCCACACCTACTTGAATATGATTTTATTGCAAAAAAATTCACATGAAAAAACATCAATGTTTCTTGGGAAAAAATTCTGAATATTTTGGATTGTACTGTTTTCCCGAGCTCATGTGAGCTAGGGTGCAAAACAGTGCGTCCCTTGGATGGGTTGTATTAACAGGGAAGAAATATCGTGTGTATGTTTTCTATATCTCTTATTATCATCGTGATCTACACGGGGTGGCTAGTGGATATGTGTAAGGGGCCTATTTGACAACTAGTATGTAACATGGATGGGAAAACACGCATAACAGGGTGGCCACTAATATCCCATTTTCAAAAAGACTAACATGTGATCATAGCTTCCGACTCCAAACAAGCAATTGCCGATATAAAGAACGGGGCCAGAGGTCGGAATGGATCCATAGTTCATGAAATTTCTCTTAGAGCCACTCTTTTTCATTGTAATTTTTGCTTTGAAGGTCGTGATGCAAACACCGAAGCACACAACCTAGCTAAGTTCTCTCTTAGTAGGGGTCCGGGGCGTCATGTCTGGTTAGGATAACCCCATGACCCGATTTGTATCCCACCAGTTGTGGCTTTTGATGAATAAAGTTTGGTCTTACCCCTAAAAAAAAACTAATATCCCATTTTTAAGAAATAATAATATTCAATAGACATGCTAAAAAATATAAAGATAAAATGTTCATATGAATATTAAATATTACATCCAATCATACATGTAAAAATATTCATCGCAGATTTAAATTATTTAGTATATATTTTATATATGTTCATCAAATATTTGAAAAATGTTCATTGCATATTTTAAAATGTATGTCCTGTATTTAAAAAATGTTTGATGTATGCTGAAAAATGTTTGGGTGTATGTGAAACATGTTCACTGTATATTTAGAAAATATTCATCACGTGCCTTCAAAATTTCTATCATTTATTGAAAAATGTTTGCTATGTTTGCCAAAAGAATGTTCATCATATAATAAAAAATATTAATGTATATGAAATATAAATTTATTAAAATTAAATAGAAAAAATAAGATAGACAAAACCAAAATAAATAAGAAAACTAGATGTATAAACTCAAAACGGATAAATTGAAGAAAACTGGAATAAATCAAAGCTTTGACAATAAACAAAAAGAAAACAAATGAAACGGGACAAAATCAGCGAAACAGTAGAAACGGATGGTAAATAGGCCGGCCGAGCATGTACGCTTCATGTAAGTAGTATCACACAACTGCTATCCTGATCATGAGCCATAGGAAGATCTTGATCTTACAAGGAAATTTATGCCTTCGGATAGACATGTATCCAACCAACCTAGGACCTTTAACGTTTACGTCATGTCCTTCAGCACAACTTGTTCTTGCTATTCAAGATCCGAAAGACTCCATCTTTGCAATCTCTCGATTCTGCTAGACCCACCATCTACTCCAGTTCCTCCCATTTTTCATCAGTTTCGTCATGCAGAGTTCTTATAAAGTCAATCACTCAAAGCATCTATGCTAAACAAATTTTATAGTCACCAGTCTGGTAAAGGCAAGATGGTATTTTGTAGGGAACAAACTATCTAGAGATTTACCCTCATCCACACATCCTCTCAAGATACAGTGCCTCGTCACCCAAGCGTTTTTCTTTCTTTTAGTATGTACATATTTCCCCTTTAAACTTACTTACATTTGTGGATTCTGAATCTCAACTTAAAAACGAAGGATATATTGCACACTGAACTATTCAAATGGACAACTTGGTCCCAAACTAGCAGTTTCTTTAATGACATGGGGTGGTATCACACCTAGTTTGACACCTCACTGCAGCACCGAGATGGACATCCTTGCTTGTGTGTCCTCGCCATTCATCGCCTAGTGCCACTCTGTCCCTTCACGGCGACGGAAGCGCAACAGCCCGGCAACCGTTTGACGAAATGCTCACCCTAGATGGAATATGACAGAAGAAGAAGATCAAACCGAGATGAGTAGGGGATACGGAAATATTGTCACCTGAGCAATACCACATTGAGTGATCGTGTACGAATACCGCTTTTGGTCTGGAAGAGAGATGAAGTTTGTGTTAGGGTGTAACTTGTATCTTTTTAAAGTAGATGGACCAACCCGCAAGAGTCGATAAGTTACGACGACATATGTTTTGTTTGTTTTGTTTGTAAAAAGTAGTGACAACCTTTCGACGTGGATACTAACTCCTAGTATTTGTTTGTTTCTAACCAACCTGTTTTAACAAGAAGGCCATTTCATTGTGGGTAAAATAAATTCATTTCCTCTTCTTCACCTCATTAACGTAGTACTCAACCTGGATCTTTGATTTTGGACTTGGGTGCCCAGCTTGTGTACTTCATCCAAGAGTTAAGATTCGTAAAAATCAGATAATTTATTAATGAGAAAAAGAAGAAAAAACTAATGGTTAATTGGAT
Organism: Hordeum vulgare subsp. vulgare; assembly: GCF_904849725.1. Classification (NCBI taxonomy): domain Eukaryota; kingdom Viridiplantae; phylum Streptophyta; class Magnoliopsida; order Poales; family Poaceae; genus Hordeum; species Hordeum vulgare. The sequence goes on along the minus strand of NC_058519.1, from coordinate 659,744,845 downwards.
ATAACTCTCTCTTCTTCTCGAAAGTCCTCTTCTGCTCCCGAGCTCAAATGAGCTTGGGTTTTTTTTTTGTGGCAAACTAGAATAAATGTTTTGCGTGCTTGACGAATTCCATCACGAAATGATATCCGTAGAAGTCATAGCAAAAAATAATAATCAGCACACCAAAATACTTGCGAAAATAGCATGTATGGAATATCTATTTTTTTGCCAAGACTTGTAGGAATGTCCTTTCGTGATAATATTTTGGAAGCACACAAAACATTGGTCAAAATTTACCACAATTTTTATTTCATTTTTTTTAAATGCAAAGTTTTTGTCAATTTTTTGCAAGCACACAAAAATATTTTTTGTGTCAAATTTCAATTTTTTTAACACACAAAATATTTTATGTGCTTGTAAAAACAAAATCAATGCTTTTTCTGAAAGCATATTGCTTTTTTGCCATGACTTCCACGAACGACATCGTGATAAAATTTGTCAAGCATACAAAACATTTCTCAAAGTTTGGCACAATTTTTTTTGGAATTTTTCCTTTTTTCCAATTAAACTGTTCATTCGGAGCTCATTTGAGCTTAGTAAGCTAATTAACCTGCCATAACACAGAGGTGTTCTTATACTATTAAACTACTGTCCGGCGATGCAACCTTGCTCTTTTGGTTGTCCGATGACCGTTAATATGTGAATCATGTCCGCTTTAAGTCCGTTTGTTTGTTGGTAGTTTGTTAATAGTTCTACTCTAGCAAATGCATGGTGGTAGCAAGAAAAAGGAGAGGCAAATGCATGGTGGCCCTCGCTAGCTAATTATGCACGGACCGCACCATATTCCTGGAAACATGGAGATGGACCATGGATGTATGTTTCATCGATCTTCACCAGCTTGATCTTCATGCGTCACATGTCGCATGTGCTTCGGTCTCTTCGTACTGAACGAAACCCAACCGTGGATGAGGAGGTGAGATGAGATTCAGATCAGCATCACACCACCGTACCGTTGTGCTGTCCATGCGGCGCATGGATATCCATACCATCCTTGATCGATCCTTCCAAGGCCAAGCCACCCACATACCTTTGCAGGCACTAGATTTAACACGTCGACGTACGTACTTGTTGTGTGTCCTCCGTTGGCACACTCCATGGTCCCGATTTGCTCGTGGAGTCGTGGTTGGTTGCATTGCACCCCACAGCACTGCACTGCACTGCACTGGGAGCTGGCTGATCATCAACTGTCAGGGATTCCTCACACCAGTGGCTGTGAATGTCCGAACGATGATCGACCCGATGGGCTTCAAGTTCCTTCTTCGTCTAAGGCCTCTTTCCATGCATCGATGCTTAGATGAGATGCTAAGTGCATTAAAAAGCTTAGCAACTAGTCTTCTCAATACTTTTTGCTACGCTTCTTTCATCGAATTGTTTAATAATTAATATTTGTCACGCATTGGTTGGTAATCAATTTACATAGGTTCACGTGTTTAGCATCCTTTCTCTCTAGGATCATCATAATGCTGTCTTTACTTTTTAATTGCTTTGTCACATCATTTCCTTGTATATATGGCACCCTTAGCACCGGTGCACTGGGAAGGGTTAAGTATAGTGCTATTGTCATCCGGAAATGCAATTGGGCTCCCGGGGCCAAAAAAAAGTTCAAAACAAAAAAAAATTCAAGTCAAAATTTATTTGTGCAAAAAAAAAATTAAACGCCAAAGTTATTCCAAATTTGTTTTTTTTTGCCAACAAAACACAAATTGTGGTATAAAACAGTATCATGTCTGCGACACTAATACAATCATATAAAAAATATTCAGAAATTTTCAAAAACATATAATTTTTTTCCCGTTACTGTTATGCTCCAGGGAGCCAAAACACCACTCCCTCTTGTCCTCAGAAAATTGTGGTATAAAACAGTATCATGTATTCGGTCAGTTGTACTGGCATCACATCGTGTGAGCAGCACGTTGTTGCTAAACCTACAGGAAATTGTGGTGTAAAACAGTATCATGTATTCGGTCAGTTTTACTGGCATCGCATCGTGTGAGCAGCACGTTGTTGCTAAACCTACGCGCTCTGCTGCTATGCTATTCTACTTGTGCATACTCTGCTCGCACATGCGGCCAGCTGAGGGCACCATGAATGGATGATCAACAACAATTTTTTCATCTTGCTCTTGTCCGTGCAAGGAGGGAATCAGTTCACATACAAGGCCTACATTCCAGGTTCCAAAACTACCAAAAACAAGGCCGAAAATACCTGGCTAATATCGTGGAGGCAATGGATCAGACACGGCCACGCTGCTGCCTGCTGCTGCTGCTGCTGGAGGAGCGTAGCCGTCGCCGGAACAGTGGCCTGGAAGGATGCCAGTGCAGTCGGACATTGGCAGGCCATCAAACGTTTTGGCTTGGTTACACACTCTCGACAGCAATTTTACGGTCAAACAGACAAGGCGTCCCGGAGGCCGGAGTCCCGGACAACGTCGGAGTCGGAGCTCGACAGCCGACCGACAGACATAACGTCGAGCACGTACAAGGCACAATGATTGTAGTTGCAAACGCCTGACAAACCCTATGCGCAAGAACAGGATCGGACCGAGAGTGGAGACAAGAGGTGGAAGAAGCTCGTTGTGCTGCGAACTGCCACTGCAGCTTTTCGTGGTTTTCTGTTATTATCGCCTGCTCAAACGGAGCGGCTAAGTACAAAGGAAATGGTCTCTCAACGGCAGACTTACAGATCGTGCCATCCCACGATGTCTACCGTGATCAACCCTACAATCTTGCCACGACCTGCGTGATCCATGCCATCCCACGGCGCGTCGTCGGACGAGCTACAAAAGCGCTGAAAAGGAAACTACCTGAAGCCTGTACGTGCACAACAAACACGCTGACAGACTGAACTTATTTGCACTACCAGCACTAGGCAAGTTAGCATGAAATACTAAGGAAAAGCAGCTGATTACCTATCATTCACCCCCTAATCTGCTGCACCTCCATCACCCCGAGCCTGTGTCGGAGCTCACTGAATTGCGTTCTTGCGAGGGACTTCGTGAGGATATCAGCCACCTGATCACCAGTCCGAACATGCTCCACTTCCACCCTGCCTTGTTCAACACATTCTCTGATGTAGTGATACCTGAGATCTATGTGTTTGCTCCTCTCATGATGGACGGGGTTCTTGCTAAGTTCGATGGCCGACTTGTTGTCGATTTTCAGCTTCACCTTCTGAGCACCTTCTCCCAGTATCTCCATAAGAAGTCTGCTCAACCAAACTGCTTGTGTAGCAGCTGTTGCTCCTGCTATATATTCAGCTTCACAAGATGACAGAGCTACAATTCTTTGCTTCTGCGAGCACCATGTGATCACCCCTGATCCGAGATAGAATACCACTCCTGATGTGCTCTTCCGATCGTTTAGATCACCAGCATGGTCACTGTCACTGTAACCTGTGAGTACATCTCTCTCTCCTTTCCTGAAGATGCATCCGTAGCCCAAAGTGCCCTTGATGTATCGGAGGATCTGCTTCACTGCTGACCAATGCTCCTTGCCAGGGGATTCCATGAACCTGCTGACCAGACCTACTGCATATGCGATGTCAGGCCTGGTGTTCACCAGATACCTCAGGCTCCCAATCAAGCTGCGGTATTCGGTTGCATCCTTTACCTCCCCTGTGTTCTTCTTCAGTTTCAGGCGGTTCTCAAGAGGTGTGATGCTGGAATTACAATCTCTCATGCCTGCATCATCGAGAATCTTGAAAGCATAGCTCGACTGACACACTGTGATTGCATCCTCATCCTGTTTCACCTCAATGCCTAAGTAGTAGCTAAGGAGGCCGAGATCTGTCATCTGGAACGATTCCTGCATCTGGTTCTTGAAGTGATCAATGTCATCTGCATCCATCCCCGTGATGATCAAATCATCCACGTACAGTCCGACCAGCAGAAACTTGTTGCTATCTCCTCGCCTGTACAGCGCATGGTCAAGCTCACATCGCTCGAAACCGAAAGAACGGAGCGTGGCATCCAGCTTTGCGTTCCATGCGCGAGGTGCCTGTCGAAGCCCATACAAAGCCTTCTGGAGCTTGAGCACGCAGTGTGAATTGTCTTTGTCGACGAATCCCGCAGGTTGGTGAACATAAACTTCTTCTTGCAGGTCTCCGTTCAGAAATGCCGAGCGCACGTCCATGTGGTGCACCCCCAACTCCGGTGAGCCGCCACCGCCAGCAGCAGCCGCACTGTTTCCAGACGAGCCACTGGAGCAAAAACCTCGTCGAAGTCTACTCCCTGCCGCTGTGCATATCCTTTCGCTACCAGACGCGCCTTGTACTTCATGATCTTCCCCGTTGGATCACGCTTGACCTTGAACACCCATTTCAAACCAATGACGCGGTGGCCGGCGGGCAGTGCAGCCAGCTCCCAGGTGTCGTTGGATCGAATGGATTCCATCTCTGTTTCCATCGGACCTCGCCATGTTGGTTCATCCAGAGCTTCCTGGACTGATGCCGGCTCCTCTGCTGCAGAGAGACAGAGCCCACTGTACTCCAAAGTGCACGCCGGCGCATTGTCGATGAGGTGCTCCACCGTTTTGTAGCGGAGGGGCACCCCCTCGCTGTCGAAAGTCTCACCAGCTGGTGGTGTTGCCCATCCGTCTTTAGGTTCGATGGGATCAGCCGTTGGTGTGGCGCTTGCTGTGGCGACTGTCGGTGAACCTTCTGCAGTTGATGAGCCCGCTCCAGGGTCGGCGGGAGCAGGGGTGAACGGGGACAGTGGTGCAGCTGCGCAGGCAGGTGGAGGCCTGTCCGGTGCCAGCGAGTACGTGGTCGAACCTGGTGTTGTGGCATCGGAGTAGGTCACCGTCAGCTCTCTGCTGCTGATGTGCCTGCTGTCGTCCTCCATGGCGCTCCAGTCCCACCGGCGGTCTTCCTCAAAACGCACGTCCCGGGTGACGTAGAGTCGCTTGCCGGCAGGGTCGTAGACCCTGTACCCCTTCGTCCCTGGTTCATATCCCAAGAACACTCCGGCGACAGTGCGATCTGAGAGTTTGCTGACGCCGGGGCCGACCACCTTGACGTGCGCCACACAGCCAAAAATGCGGAAGTACTCAACAGATGGTTTCTTCTTGCGCCATGCCTCATATGGTGTCATCCCCTGCAAGCTTCTTGTCGGTGATCGATTCAGAATGTGCACAGCTGTTCTCACGGCTTCGCCCTAGAACTCGCTCGGGACCCCCATGCTCTTCATCAGACTGCGCGCCATCTCCACCACGGTTTGGTTGCGGCGCTCGACAACATCGTTCTGCTGGGGCGAGTATGGAGCCGTGGTGTGCCGGAGGATCCCAGCCTCCTCGCAGTATGCAGTGAAGTTGGTGGAGTTGAATTCGACACCGCGGTCGGTGCGGAACGCCCTGAGCCTGACGCCGCTCTGTGTTTCTGCTTCCGCCTTGATCTTCCTGAAACGCCGGAACGCCTCGTCCTTGCTCCTGAGCGCTTCCACCCACATGTATCTGCTATAGTCATCAACTATCAGGAGAAAATACTTGTTACCGCTCATGATCGCTGGCGTGATGGGGCTGCAGAGGTCGCCGTGCACCAGGTCAAGGCCATGCTCTGCTCGGTATGGTGAGGCGCGGGGAAACGGCGTGCTGTGCATCTTCCCGGTCGTACATCCCTCGCAGAACTGCTCCACATGCTTGATCGCCGGCATGCCCCTCACCATCCCCTTAGTGCCGAGGTCGTGCAGCGCCCGGAAGTGCAGATGGCCGTACCTCCCATGCCAGCGCCAGGCTTCATCGCCGCCTGTCCCCAGGAGGCACGCGGGAGCAGCCAAGTTCAAAGCCACGGCATATAGCCGGTTGCTCGTCCGCTGTACCCGCGCCAGGAGCACCTGCTGTCGATCATACAGATAGAGCACACCCCCCTGGATCACGGACTTGCATCCGTGTTCATCGAGCTGTCCGAGGCTTACAATGCTTGTGCGCAGCTGGGGTATATAGTATACGTCCGTGAGAGCGCAGTGCTCGCCGTTCTTGCAAGAGAACATCACCACGCCGCGCCCGCGGATATGCACGACGGAGCCGTCGCCAAAACACACCGTCCCATGCACTCCTTCGTCGAGCTCCGTGAGCATATCGCGGCGTCCCGTCATATGGTTGCTAGCGCCGGTGTCGAGGTACCAGCGATCATCATTTGTGGCCACCGGCACCACACGCGCTTCGTTGAGAAAGATCTCGTTAGAGGGTGCGCTCGGGCTGGCCCCAGTGATCGGCGCAGCCTCCATAGCGCATGTGGCCAGGAGTAGACCCGGCTGCTCGACGTCAGCAATGACGACGTTCGCCTGCTAGTCTTGCTGCTCACGTTGTTCGCGCTCCTTCTTACGTCACTCCTTCACCCAGTGGCCCTGGATCCCGCAGTAGCGGCAGTTGCCCTTTCGCCGGGGAGCCGTCTGACCCCCGTTGCCGCGGCCGCCGCCTTGGCCACGTCCACCTCCTCCTTGGAAGTTTTTAGGCTTGCCGTTTCCGCGCCCGCGTCGATCTCCCGATCCTGAAGGCGAGCCTCCCTGTTCCAGCTGCTTTTCCCGAGCCCGCCATTCGTCGGCGGTAAACAGCAGCTGCGTACCCGGGGCCGGTGTCTCCTCACGTTTGCGCTCCTCGACGACGAGCAGACGCCCGCACAACTCCTCGAGGGAGAGCTGTTTGGTGTCGACCAGAGACTCTATCGCCACGGCCATTTCTCTATATGGCCGCGGGACCATGCGCAATACCTTGAGAACTGCTTTGTGTTCGTCCACGGGATCACCGAGAACTTGGAGCTCGTCGATGATTGTCCTGAGCCTCATGACATAGGACTCGATGCCCTCGCTGTCCTTGTACCGCAGGCCTTCGTATTCAGAGCGGCGGGTCTGCGCCTTTGCCTCGCGAACGCGCTCGACGCCGACGCGCATCGTCTTCAGTGTGTCCGACGCCTCCTTGGCAGTGGCCTTCCCGCCAAGAACTCGCATCATGTCTGGCGGTACAGCCTTGAGGAGGGCGATCATGGCGCATCGATCGTCACGGTCCGAGCCTTCACCCGTGTCCACAACCTGCCAGAGCTCGTCAGCTTGTAACTGCAGCTTGGTGATCATCGCCCAGTCGTTGTAGTTTGTCCGCGTGAGCATCATTGGAGGACCGCCGCCGCCGCCGTGTACGACGCGCACTCCTGATCCCTCCGTGGTGGTAAGGCGCGCCAAGGGCCTCTCCAGAGCCGCCGCATCCGCAGCAGCTTTTTGCGTCACCTTCGTCCTCTCATCGTCGCTGCCAGTCATTGCTCCGGCGGATCAGACACCGCCGGTCACCTGGTCGGATCGAACACCGCCCGAGGCTCTGATACCAATTGTAGTTGCAAACGCCTGGCAAACCCTATGCGCAAGAACAGGATCGGACCGAGAGTGGAGACAAGAGGTGGAAGAAGCTCGTTGTGTTGCGAACTGCCACTGCAGCTTTTCGTGGTTTTCTGTTATTATCGCCTGCTCAAACGGAGCGGCTAAGTACAAAGGAAATGGTCTCCCAACGGCAGACTTACAGATCGTGCCATCCCACGATGTCTACCGTGATCAACCCTACAATCTCGCCACGACCTGCGTGATCCATGCCATCCCACGGCGCGTCGTCGGGCGAGCTACAAAAGCGCTGAAAAGGAAACTACCTGAAGCCTGTACGTGCACAACAAACACGTTGACAGACTGAAATTATTTGCTCTACCAGCACTAGGCAAGTTAACATGAAATACTAAGGAAAAGCAGCTGATTACCTATCAATGATCAAGTCTCAAATTAAGTAACTCTCGTTGATTAACACCACAGTGTTGGAACTGCTCTCTCTCTCTCTCATTCACCCCCCGGTACAAATTCAGAGTACAGTCGCTTTTGTAGCCTTGGAAACGCAGCGCACACTGCTCCATCAGCCACTAACCGCATGACGCACGACCCGTAGAAGTGCTCCACTATCGCTGGCCATGCATGCAAATCAGCACGGAGCTCCTCATGACTCGGCCAAAGATAACTACGCACATAACTAACTACGGCACCAACGGACTGCGCCTCACACTCGATCACGGACGCAGCCGCGCACCGGCGTCCGGTCTATACCTATACATACCCACATGACCGTGACCTAGCCCGCGGATCCGACCCAACGCACCGACGTCGGTCGCACCGTCACGGACCCGACCTGGCGCATCGACGCCGGTTGCACCGCGCTCCGTCACGACTTATTCCCAACAATCACCCCCTAAGCCGTGACCTAGAGGAGCGCCGGCCCGACGTCGTCGTCAACCGCCGCGACAAGTGCGTGCTCCGTCCCCTCCGCCTGAAGCGGCTTCGGGCACTCCCGCCGGAAGTGTCCACGCTGGCCGCAATTGTAGCAGCGCCCGCGGCGTCCTCACCGCTTTCCTGGACCACCCGACGCCGTGCTGCCCGCGCCGTCATCATCGTGGTCAAAACCGCCGCCGTGTTGACGTCGCCTTGCCTCCCATTGAGCCGCCGTGAGTAGGAGCTGATCGCCGCCACGTCCACCGTTGTCCTGAGTGCGCCGCCTCGTCCGCTCCTCGAACGCCTTCAGCCGGCCGAGTGCTTCCTCGAACGACATCTTGTCGACGTCGCAGAACTGCTCAATTCCGGCTACCGCTGCGTACAGCCGGTCCGGCGCGGTGTCGAGCAGTTTCTTCACCATTGCCGCGTCGTTGAGCGTCGCTCCCAGGGCCACGTACCTTGCTGCCATGCCGCTGATCCTTCCGGCGTACGCGTCCAGCTCGTCGCCGTCCTCCATGCGCAGGCGATCGAACTCACCGCGGAGAGTGGAGAGCCGTGCCGCCCTCACCCGGTCTGCACCGACGAACCGCGTCTTCAGGCTCGCCCACAGCTCCGCCGTCGTCTTCTTTGACGACACCTGCAGCAGGATGTCTTCAGAGAGCGCTCCGAGGAGGTATGCCCTCGCCGGCTTGTCCTTCTTCGCGATGACCGCCACCGCCGAGTCCTCCGCCGGAACCACCGCTTCCCACAGCCCTTGCGCGTCGAGGTTCGCCTCCACCTTGATCGTCCACACGGTGTAGTTGTCACCGGTGAGCATCGGCACGGGGAGCGACACCGTGCTCCCTCCGGCGCCGTACGGGACGAGGGCCATGGCTGCCGACAAGATCGCAACGAAGCTCTGTATACCAAATGTTGGGACTGCTCTCTCTCTCTCTCTGATTCACCCCCCGGTACAAATTCAGAGTATAGTCGCTTTTGTAGCTCTTGGAAACGCAGCGCAAACTGCTCCATCAGCTACTAACCGCACGACGCACGACCCGTAGAAGTGCTCCACTATCGCTGGCCATGCATGCAAATCAGCACGGAGCTCCTCATGACTCGGCCAAAGATAACTACGCACATAACTAACTACGGCACCAACGGACTGCGACTCACACTCGATCACGGACGCAGCCGCGCACCGGCGTCCGGTCTATACCTACACATACCCACATGACTGTGACCTAGCCCGCGGATCCGATCCAACGCACCGACGTCGGTCGCACCGTCACGGACCCGACCTGGCGCATCGACGCCGATCGCACCGCGCTCCGTCACGACTTATTCCCAACACACAGGCATTCCCTATCCTGTGAAAGCAGTACTAGCAGTGCTGCGTGTGTTCCTAACAAGCCAGAAGTGCCAGCCCGTCTTGGAACTTGGCACTTGGCGGTACCATACAGCTCGCCTACAAAGTACAATGCAGGCAGCTCTGGAACAAATATCATTAAGAAGGCGACGCCAACTCTTACCTAACAAGGATGGGGCGGAAGACATCATCGAGTTTAGACCTACTAGCCTCATCCATGCTACTGCAGTGATGATTGTCACTTGGCTTTTCCTCGTTATGAAGGACCTCGTCTCCAACACAAAGGGCCTTCATTCAGAGGAGAATAATCCATGACAACTTTACATAGCTTAGGAACCTTGCCCCACTGGTAAAGTTAACTCACGTACAAACAATTTTTACCCTCTTTCCACGATATAATTTTAAACCGTCACCTTGTTTGTATGGGGGATAGGGAGTCCATCACACATGACTCAGATAAATCGTATGCGATAGGGCGAGTAGTTACTGACAATTTTCTAATGTAATCATATGCGAAGTCGTGGACTATACCACATATTACAACTTGACGTTACGTTTTTGATCCGCCAGACATCCGAAACAACTACATATATATATACTTGCGTGCAGAAGATGAATATCACAAACTGTTAATCTACCGACCTGCTTGCAACAGGTACATTGTGGCACACAATCAAAAACTGGAAAATGTGTGCGGTGCCGCTACTATCGCCAATGTATCCATTTCATAAGTGTGTGCCATAGGTATTCCTATCGCATACGCGTTTCATATGTGAACCGTTTTCTTTTCGTCTATATTACACATGCACACGAGTTTGAAACGTTTATGGTATTACCGCCAGTCGCACATGCATATATCACCTCGGGAGGGCCGCGTTGGCTTGTTAAGTGGGTCATCACCTCGCAAAACGTCCACCACATAAGGCTGCTAGTCGCCTAGCCCCCACCCGTCCTCAAAAGGTATCACCAAGATTGAGTGCGCCTTCCTTTGATCGGGGATCGATAAGGTCACGGGCTATAAAGTGCAAGGCAAATTGGGAAACCGTTTGCCGTCAAACCCACCTTGTGGGATTGGTGTGCCACATATTAGAAAAATGGTAGAGCTCTCTGGTTTAGATGACCTCGGTATTAATGGTGGATTTGGGTTGGTTCAGGCAACCCTTGTGATGGAAATTATATGGATGTCTTTTGTGCTCTCACCTCCATCACTGTTGGTAATTCAGGGGCGGGGCGACGTTGGAGCAACTGGTGTCATTGGACACCGGGTAAGTTTGTGTTTACCATATAGTATTAATGACCTATTTATTAGGATGACACCGATAAATTTCTTGGCTGGATACCGGCTATGCGGACACATCCCAAGGCCCATGAAATGGCATGTGTGTGCAGGGCGACACGCATACATTGACGCACCTCCCCCATCTATACAGATTTACTCAAAGAGAAAAGGAGGAATCGATCTAATCGCTCAAGGCAAAAGGTGAGCCTGCTCACCCAGTAGCCATGGAAGTAGCATGATGGCTTACCGGCTCGCCATTGTCTCGTAGATCATGGAAAATTGAAGAGAAAGAAGGAACGGCATGTTGTCAATTTATGCAAATGTATCCCTTTATTTTGTGCAATTCCTGCTCCCTAAATTACTAGAAGGGTTGGACGCGCTTTACCACGCCGTTTGCGTTGTTGGGCTTCTTAAATAAACCCTCTATTTCAAAAATAAGATGTATTATTTGAAAATTCGAATTTTTTTAAGTTTGATCAAATTTGTAGAGAAATATATTAAAACCAAAATACCAAATTGGTATGATTAGATTCATCATGAAAATAGTTTTTGTACTTTTTTGTTTAATATTGTGGATGCCGGTATTTTTGCTCCGAACTTGATCAAAGTTAAAGAAATTTGCTTTCCAAAAAACTAATACCCGTTAAAGTTTGGAACGTGTAGGGTAGGTGATTTGGTGCGCTTTGTGGTGTGATTTTGGGTTATCCGTTAACCAACATATATTTATTTGGGTAAATTCGGCATTGGTGACTCCATATATTATATTGCTACTACAATATCATATGACGACGCTTCCTTTTTTATATGGTGGGAGGGTGTGCATAATTGATATGTTTTTTTAGGACGGTTGCTACTGATTGATTTGAAAAATCATTGGCCCACTCAAAATTGTAAACCAAATTCAAATTGAATAACTCAATTGAGCGAAAGAGATTCAAAATTAGAGAACACGATGAATTAAAATAAGTGACTGGGAGAGCTTGAGAAATTATTGACCGGGTCAAAATCGAGTGGCCCAATTGTGAATTGAATGCCTTAATTAATTCTGAGACCTTAAAAATTAGGAATCGTATTATATAGTATAAAAGAATTAAATGAGAGAACTTTGAGAAATTGTTGATCCTGTCAAAACTGAGTGATTCAATTTCAATTGATGACCTCGATTGAACATGGGCTCTTGAAAATTAGAAAGCTTAGTGTTATAGAGGATGTGCATGTTCTTTTTCTCATTTTTATTAGAATTAAGGGTGTTACAATTGGGAAATAGATTACTACTTCAATTTTTTGATTGTTTTAGGGTGATTTACAACTCTTTGATTTAATCTTCTATATCTAAATAGCTACCCTACACTAACCTATTTCTCTCGATATGCAACCATGCCAGTTCATTATTCAACATGGATGGAAAAAGGCCCACCTTAACATCCATGCATGCATAAGTAAAAGCGGACTTAACATCCAAACATGCATGAGAATTTTGTTTCATTCATATTTCATAAATATTTATAACTACAGTATTATTTTGCATAATAAATCATTTGTATTTTCAATTTTAGTCATCATATTAATCCAAATATTTATGTTCCATACAAAAAATCTTACTAAAATATATTGTAAAATATTCCCGCAACAACGTGGGGGGTTTCATCTACTCCTTTCGTCCCATAATATAAGAACGTTTTTGACACAATTGTAGTGTCAAAAAACGCTCTTATATTATTGGACGGAGGGAGTAGTTATCAAACCGTTTGATGCACCGCAAGGTAGACCATTAAGGAAGAGTATAAGTAATCTTAACTCCACAATTGTATTCACCTTAAAAATAAAACTCCATAATCCTATAATTCAATCAAATATGTTGCACTAATTGATTCCATTATTCCCTATGCAAAATAAAATAAAAAAAATCCACCCACAAGCTAATTAAAGGTTGATTATTGTATTATTAAAGGTTGATTAGGCTTCTTCAAATAGTAAAGGCATGATTTGATAGAAATATAACATTGCTTGTTATCCTTGTGTATGTAGTGTACACATGGACGCGAGAACATTTGTGTCCTGGTTCTGCCGCTGTAATGGAGAACGAAATCTATTTCGGAACACAATGTGGTTGAACGGTAGGAAGTCAAAATAGCTTATTTTCTCATTAAAAAATGTAGATCATCATGCATCCATTCTTTGGATGTAACTCGAGTCCACTATTTATGAATATGAATGTATAAATGGATGTATATCCATATGAAAAGATAGATGCCAAGCAATCATTAATTGGATGAAAACCAAGTCCAAAATTAATGAATATTTATTGAACAATTGATTTATATCCATATTTAGAAAGAATGGTGTAGCGGATGACTACCCATAAAATGTTGAGTGAATCATTAGTATGATGCCATTTAAAGCTTTCCAAAATAAGAACGGGGCTCACCTCTATGTAGGGTGATTCTCCAAACGATATACAAAGACGTATAGGAATCACATAGTTACGCGCTTCATCAGAAGGAACACAATTCCTATATAAGAATGGGAGGTGATTATGTGGCCATATTGGTCTTACTGTGTTTTTTGTTTAGACCTTGCTACCTCACCATGGTTGAATCAATAGACTTGGATGTCAATCTACAGAGGATTGAGAAGGTAAGAAACATCTTACTTTAGATTTTGACACATGCAATTCTTTGTGAATTGCTTTATGCAGTCATCCAATTTTTGCATCTATCTAACTAGTCAATCTTGACAATTACTATTGGTTGTAACAATTTGTAACTACTCTATACTACTTATGTGCCCAACAAAAATTTTAGGACACCACTGGTAGAAATTAATACTTATTTCTTTTGGAGACTTCGTATGTCAATTTTATATGATGACTGACCATGCACTAATTTTTCCAATGCAGAACACCACTCTTTTAAGTCCCAAACATTTTTTGTTTCCGTGGAGACCTCATATCATGGATGAGGGCAAAATTATTTCTCATGTACACTTTCTTACTCTTTCTTTTCCCCTCTGTGAATATATCTTTCTCTACTTTTTCATGTGTTAGGTTTGGGATGTTTGTTGATTTCTTTGTGAGCATTGACCATAATAGAAATCACAATTTATGTCGCGGTGACATGTGATAAATATACAAGACCAATTCGAGGTATTTTTCAGCCTAACCATCGCATCTTTAAAGCATAGAGATTAAACAATATAAATCCACATTCATTAGTGAGGCACCTAAACCGTAGTTCATCAAGGTCAATTATGGTTGGTGGTAAGAGAGACAATGTGGTACATAAAGACCACATAAAAAGGCAAACACCTAAATGAGCTTATCTTGAAGCCCTACATATAGGGAACGGAAGTGATGCGCATTATAAGCAAGGCATGCTACCAGAACACCAAAAACAAATAGATTCATAAAGGAACTAAGCCATACTTGGAGACTTATCCTCACATGCCAACACTCTGCTAGCAATACACTTGAGAGAGAGAGAGAGATAGAGATAGAGAGAGATAGGGAGAGAGAGAGAGAGAGAGAGAGAGGTAGGGAGGGAGGGAGGGAGGGAGAGAGTCAAATTTGGTTTTACCTCTGCTATATGGAGGATACAAGATTTCGTCAAATCAAGCACCTAATTAAGCAACACCATTGGCAAACCATATGACGTATAGCACTGCATCATCACCAAAGGTCTAGTTTCGCAGGATTGACACCAAACCCCGTGGAGAAAGCTAGATCGAGTATGATGTACACTCAAAAAAATCAAGATTAAGTCCGAAGGAGATGAAAAAAATCTCAATTGTATACGTCTGGTACAAGAACCTCGTATCACAACAAGGAAGGCAGAGACTCACTTGTTTATTATGTCATGCTCTATAGTTCTTTGAGTTATTCACTAACTTGATGTATATTTTTTGTCATAAGTATGCAATGTGGCACACCAAGCCAGGACAATTCTATGGCCTTCGAGCTGAAATAAGTATATGGGCTTCACCAAATATACAAAACTCTCAAGAATCTGGAGCATCCATACAGATCTATTGTCAAGATGGAGGACACTACAACTTAATTCAAGCCGGCTTTCATGTACAAACATATCACCTATCCTAGTAAACTCAAGTTCTTTTGAATGAACTACTATTTCGTAATTTGGTTTTCTTTGCAGATTTCCCCCTCGTTGTACCATAACAGAGATATTCGCTTCTTTACATATTCGACGGTAAGTGTAATCAATCTCATTCAAACAAGTTATATATTATTGTTGTTCCTATATAGTTTCCATGTATTTTTTAATAGTTTGAGACATTATAGGACCAATTGTTAGTCTCTTTGCATCAACAATAATACATGTTCCTTTTTTATTACTTAGAAAGACTTGAGATTACATGGGTGCTACAACTCACAATGTGGAGGACTTGTTCCTGCAAGTGGAGCTAAGCTAGTGCCGGGACAAGCCATTTCTCCTCCATCAATTTATGATGTACAAGATCACTACATCAGGCTTAGCCTCAACAAGGTGCACCATTCTCCCCAGTCAACAAGATCACTATATAAGCTTATACAATTTCTACTATTTTTCACACGTTGGTGTGGGAATCTTGTCGAACAAAATGCATAAATAGATTTCATATGAATAGCTATAAATATATAGAACATTTTGATTACAGTTGAACAGAATGCCTTGTTTGTAACAAAAAATGTGAAACATGAACTACATATGTATTGTCCGAATGTCCAACACATATACCATTAATGACAACCCAAAAATTTATGGAAAGAACTGCAAATTATGAGGGACATGCATGATTCGATGATTTGACAAGGATACATTTGTTGAAAAAACATGTACTATGAAAATATAACTTTTTCCTAACACACATGACTTGCTCATGTGGCATAGTTGCACCTATAGAATGAAAGTACCACAAAAACTAAACTTAGAAGTAATATGCATGACCTGCGATGCGGCAGTGGCAACACGAATAGGAAAACTAGGGTGGATTGCAAGCATTTTAGAATGAAAAAATAAAATTAACAAAGAAGGATTTTAATGCTATGGTATTTTATTATAAAAATATGGAACATTAGGTTCTGGGAAACTATATATCGCCCAAATTTTTTCCTAATTAAAATTTGCTTATACTCTTCTTGTGAATGAAATTTATTTTTCATGGATTTCATCAGTCCATGTTTGACTACAGGATCCAAATTCTGGAGACTGGGTGGTGTACCGTCATGATTTAGAAATACCATCATTCTTGGGACATTTTCCGAAGGAGCTTTGCCCTGAAACACCACGTATACAAGCCTTGACTGGATTCGTGAACTACTTGAAGAATGCACAAGGTCCACCAATGGGTAGTGGACACTTCCCCGATTATGATGAGAAGAAATCTGCATACTTCAATCACATTAAGAACTATGACTCAAAGGGTCAAGCTTCTGACCCCCGTTTCAGTGGGATGGTCAAGTTAGTTGATAGGAAAGACTGTTATGATGCAAATGAATTATTTCTCGAATTTAAGAAGGGTTATACGTTCAACTATGGTGGTCCACGTGGTTGTATTGGTTGAAACAAAAGTTTTACTATAAGTTGGATTGAATAAATAGAAAATTATGGATTTGTCAACTGTAGCATGGTAAGAATGGTGATCATCATGATAGTCTCTAGTGTATTATTTGTTTGTTTTTCCCGCCCACTTAATCCAGTCCCATCACGAGTACTTGTGACGTGTGCGAGAAGACAATAGTAAGTTAAATCACTAAAAGACCATATGACTGGAACTCTCTCGGGCCCAATGGGCCATGGAACCTAAGTAGAAAGCCACATAGTAAATGTGTATATTATCCATAAGATGAACTAAGAGGTAAGTGGCCAATATGTTGACCCCCCCCCCCCCCCCCCCCCGACAAACGTACAAATATGGATGCCACCATGGCACAGATATGTGCGAACTTGGGACTTTGCTTTCTCTAGCCGACATTTTGTTTTTACGAGGAAAACTTCCAATTTATTCATCAACTATTAAGGTAGTACAAAGAATGCCGGAAGTAAAATAATACATTTAGGGCCGTAGACCACCTAGTGACGACTACAAACACTGGAGCGAGGAAAATGTGTGTCGTCATCATCACCCCTCCTCAATAGGAGTCAGACAACTATTGTTGTAGTAGACAACTGAGAAGTCGTTGTGTTAAGGCCCCATACGACTTGCGCACCAGAACAACAACCGCCAATGATGACGAGATGCTTAGGTCAGAAGGATTCAACCTGTCGACACATGGACACAGACGAATGAAGGTTGGATCCATGTGGATCCACCGAAGACTAACGCGGTCGAATCCCCCCGAGATACGCTGGAAACAAACTTCCACGGGCCCTCTATTCCATCGGGGCGAAGGCTAGGCGAAATAAACTTTATTCCATCTTCAGAAAGCCGACGTCACCTTGTTTTTCAAAGCAGGAGACAATCCCTAACAAAACTACAAAAAATACCTAAAAGAGAGTCCTCCCCAAGGGGCGGGATCCACCACGCCAATTCATGGTTGTATCGTGAGGTATCATGCTTGCATGTTACAATAAAATAAATTAGTTGAGATGACTCTTGTAGGTATATAAGGTTCACGAACAATTTTTCTAAAAATTTATATATTTTTCAAATTCATGAACTTCTTTAAAATTTATTATTTTTATTTTCAAAAACAAAGGATTTATAGAAATTCTTGATCGTTCGTAAAAATCGTTAACCTTTTGGTAAACTGGAAAATATTTTTAAAAATTGTAAAAAAATCAATGAATGAACTTGTTAAATTTTCATGATCATTTTTAATAATAAGAAAAATAAATTTTCATTTACGATTCTTGTAAATTCATAAATAATAAAAAATATTTTAAACTTGTGAATACTTTCTTAAAATGTATGAATATTTCTGTAAAATTAATGATCATATTAAGAATTGATGGTATTTTTCGTAATTAATGAATAACTTTTAAATTCATGTAATTTTTTTAAAAGTTCAGAAATCTTCGAACTCAGGACCTTTTCCAATATATTGAACTTTTGAAAAAGTTACTGATTTTTAACATGACTGAGTACTAAAATAAAAAAAAATACATTGCGTGAATAGTAGTGTACGACAGCTTTCCCCGAGCAAGTTTACACATACATACATATACTGTACACAGCAAGCGGTCAATTTTTTTTGTCGTAAAGTCGACCTTTTAGGGGTAGTTTAACGCTTTATTGCTGAATCACATGGGGTACAATAGGAATGTCAGGGGAGTTTGGAGCTAGAGATGGCGTCCATTAATAACATAAATGCAATTTCGAGCTAGATCATGAGCAAGAGTGTTTGACAACTGGTGTTCGTGTATAAACGAGCTTGAGTGAAGTCTCATAGGATGGTTGATCTCCATCAGGGCGGTATAATAGCTAGAACGGGTTCCATTGTTAATTGCATTGACAACCTCCATGCAATCGGAAGCTATCAAACACCTTTGGATTTGCATTCGGCTGCTAGAGCAAGATCTTCTAGGCATGCTAGGGCTATCTAAGGTTGACGATCAGAAATTCCCGAGTAGGCTAGAACGGAAGAACACAAGAACAAACCATTAGGGTTTCGACAAATGGCAACCACCACTATGTGATTCTTAGTTATGGATACATCAGCATCGATGATCATGTTTATCATCAAAGGGGTAGCCAACTAGACGATGAAGGACATGGTTGACGAGTCCCACCGCTAGTCGTCCGCTGGACAAAATGGACTTCTTTTCAACCAAGAAGTTGCCAGTGAAATGATAAATAGAAAAAGGGCTCTGCAATAGAGTCGTCCTAATCGACGACTGAAGCGCCAGTTGAAGCAGCCACTCTCGCTTGACCCGGCCCAACAAATGCAAACAGCTGCTTCATTCGGCGCTCCTCATTTCGTTCAATCACCCAGTAGCTTCGTTGGATTACATAGTAGTTTGTTTGAGACACTAAGAAAAATAGTTTGTCCTATCGGTCCTGACTTCATTCTTTTTTGTTCAAGTGCTCCTCGCTTAGTTCGATCACACAGTAGTTTCGTTCGATCGGTCCATTCACTTTGAAAAATTCATAGATAAAAAAAATGGTCACAGATAGTCCACGGATTTGATAAATGTTCATGGATTATAAAAAAAAGTTCATGAAATTTAAAAAGTTCACTTATTTACGAAATTTTCTTATTTGCAAAAAAAATCATAGATTTGAAGAAGCTCACAGATTTTGAAAATGTTCATGAAATTGAAAAATACACTAACTTGCGAAAAGTTCACATACTTGAATTTTTTTTATGAGCTTGTAACAAGTCCGCAGATTTCAAAAAGTGCATGAAGTTTGCAAAAAACCAGTTTAGAGGTACAAGTACATGAAATTTCAAGGAAACATCCCGAATTTTGAGGAAAACCTCACGGGCTGTAAAACTCATAAATTTGTAAATAGTTCTTTTATTTAGAAAGAAGGTCAAGAACTTGAAAAATGTTCACAAAAAAAGAAAGAAAAGGAGAACATGACAAAAAATGAAAACTGGGTAACTTTGGCCGGCCCTGTGGCTCAGCCGCTTGACTTGAGAGGACCGTCTCCGGGGAATCTCGCGTTCGCTGTGGTAAGTTGTCGTGCAAACGCACAGGAATTTAATGGCCTAGCCCATTAGCACCTTTCACTTATGTCGGTTTTTCCTTTTTTTTTCTTTTCTTTTTCCATATTCTTTTCTTCTTTTCACTTTCTGTTTTTCTCAAAAAATATTCAAATACAAAAAAAATTAAATACAATTTTTTTTAGAAAAATATTCAAATTTTCAATAGTTGCCGTTTTTCAAAAACATTCATAACTTCAAAAAATGTTCGTGCTTCCAAAATTGTTCAGTATTTTCCAAAACTGTTCTCAGTTTCAAAATTTGTTATCAAGATTTAAAAAATGATTGTGTTTAAAAAAATGTTTGCACTTCCAAATTTGTTCGTGGTTTTTCAAAATTATTCTCCGTTTCAAAGTTATGTTCTTAAAATTC
This sequence comes from Hordeum vulgare subsp. vulgare, assembly GCF_904849725.1. Lineage (NCBI taxonomy): Eukaryota > Viridiplantae > Streptophyta > Magnoliopsida > Poales > Poaceae > Hordeum > Hordeum vulgare. Next base: position 659,724,936 of record NC_058519.1, on the reverse strand, counting down.
AAAAATTGGTCATCCTTTAAAAAATTGTTCGCGCTTTCAAATTTGTACTCTTTTGAAAATTATTCTGCGTTTCAAAATTTTGTTCTCAAGATTCAAAAAACGTATGTGCTTTACAACATTGTTCTCGTTGCCAAATTTGTTGAGTATTTTCAAAATTGTTCTCGGTTTCAAATTTGTTCTCAAGATTGAAGTAATTTTTGTGCTTTAAAAATTTGTTTGCACTTTCAAATTTGTTTGGGGTTTTTTAAAAAAATTATACGTTTCAAAGTTCTATTCTTAAGATTCAAAAAATGTTCATGCTTCCAAATTCATTCATGATTTTTCGAAATTGTTCTCAGTTTCAAAATCCTTCTCTTAAGATTCAAAAAATGTTCATGCTTTTAAAAAAGTTCATGCTTTCAAAAGTTTTCTTCGTTTTGAAAAATGTTCATGTTGTCAAAAACTGATGGCAAATTCAACCTTTATTCGTTTTTGTAAAACAATTAAAAAAAGAAAAAAGAAAGAAAAAACGAACCAAAAAAGGAAAGGAAATAAGACCAGAAGAAAAAATAAACAAAAAAATCATTAGTCACTCCTAGCTATTATTTTAATATGCATGTTGACACTCAAGACAAACCATTACTCACTCCTAGCTAATTAAGCATGACATAAGTAACTATAATCTTTAATTGTAATTGCAAACATGTTCAATCCATAACGAGTTGAATCCAGAATGATGAGCTAACCATATATACAAAAACAATTGAGGTCGAGTTTATACCGGCTTTTCTCCATCTGAATCACTTCATCATATATCGTCATTATTGCCTTTCACTTGCACGATCGAATAGTGTAAATAATAATAATAATAATAATAATAATAATAATAATAATAATAATAATAATAATAAGAGTGCACGTGCATTGTATTAAGCTGGAATCTGCAAACAATAACTCAAAGGAGAAGACAAGGTAATATGGGCTCTCTGATAGATAGACAATAATGCATGTGAGAGCCACTAAGCATGTCATCGTGGTCTTCTCCTTGTGACCCAAGGAAAAAAGAAAAACTATTCACACGATAAAGCTCCCAACAAGCAAAAGAAGAATGATAAATCCTTTTGGGTTTTCTTTTATCACTACAACTAAGCAAACTAGAAGGTAAAGCTAGAACTATTTTTTTTTTAATTTTCTCAAGGTTAATGAAACACACAAGAAGAAAACAAATAAGAAATAAACTACCATGGATAGTACAATGAAAAAGTAAGAACACCGACAACTGGAATGAGTGTGTGAACATGAATGTAATGTCGGTGAGAAATACGTACTCCCTCAAGCTTAGGCTTTTGGCCTAAGTTGGTATAGGGCCATGGCTGGAAATAACCCTCTCCTTGGTACTCCGGAGAATACTGTGGGTTCCACTAGTTTATGAGCACGTGTGGCTCCCACTGAAAAACTGGAGCTTGATACGGATCAAAGGTTGGTGTAGGCTCAAGTGTTGGGGGTTGCGACAAGCTCCAATATTTGTAAATTTCCACGGGCATAATAATGTACTTGCCTGAATGAATATCTAACAAAGAAGGAGAAGGCAAAGTAATAATCTCACAAGTACCTTGACTAAATACTAAGTTATAAAGCAGCCTCTTACCATTATCTTTCTTAATAAAATCATGTGTTACCATCCTATCATAATCTAAATATCTTTTAGGAAGTAGCATTTCATCTTCCTCGTCAAGCCTAATAGGTATCTCAAAGTGCTTAGCTAAACGAGATGCATAGATACCTCCGAATATAGGGCCCTTCGAACGGTTTAAGTTCAATCTTTGGGCCACCATAGCACCAAAACTAAAAGTTCTATCAGCAAGTAAAGTGTGGCATGGAATAGTGAGGTTGGGAGCACTGAGGCTTCCACTCTCACCGTGTCCAACTAAACATCTTTTCACAAATAATTAATAATAGCATAGAACATGAAAGTGTATGCTAGCCGCTCTTGCCTTTGACACCCCTCTCTCTCCCTCTACTGTGATTGTGGGAATAAAATCCCCCATGTCTCTAGGACGTGGTTCACTGATGCTGCCCTCAAAGGGTATTTTGAAAACATTGCAAAAACTGTAAAGTGACATTTCCTTAGGGACATCATATAAATGAAATTGTACCATGGGATGATTCTTCCTAGGATAGAAGTGAAATTTTGCTCGAAAGTATTAGTAAGTAGGAGATACTGGTCACACTTATCGTTGGGGAAGTCGGTGATGCATGCATTTTCTGCTAGATAATAGAAATCTTCATAAATACCGGTTGCCCTCAAGAATTACTCACCTGGTCAATCACATGGTCAAACCTCCGTGGTGTGAGGAATATGGTATCTAGGCTTCTTATTTTCATTTTATTTGAAACCCCGGTGTGAAGAGCCTCTCAACAATCTCCTCATCCTTTCTTTTTCTGAAAAATAATTCTGAAATTTTTAGTAAATCCAAATAAGGGTGAATAAAACTCAATCAAAACTTATAGCAACTACTCCCACAAGTGCCTAGAAGCTATATCATGCATCAAAACTACTTGGTACTCTACAAATTTGACATGCAATCTCAAGAACAAGGTCACCACAACAGCAAATATTTGCAACATATAAAGCACTAGAACAAAAACTAATTGGACCATTGGAGGAGTCACATACCGATAACAATCCCCTAAAATAGTTGTGCAAATGACTACGGTAAATGGGAGGGCACCGGCGAGGCTACGGTACATGGAAGGATCGTTGTATGGAGGGCCATCCGTGGAGGATAGTTTGGTGCGAGTGGCAATGGGAGTAGATATGGGATTGCAATTAAGAATTTTTGCACGGTCCAATATTTCAAGAGCGTATTGTTGTTGAGACAAAAAAACATCGTGCTTGTTGTGGTGGGCATTGATGCATAGGAAATGGTGAAATATCGCCGAGATCACTCATAGAAAATTCGCTCTTAAGGGAGGAAATAATGGAGTTGAGAAGGTCGGTAGTTTTGGCGGTGAGAATAATACCATCTACGTAGAGAAGTAAGTAGGCGATGTGGGTGCTGTGATGAAGAATGAATAGAGAGGTGTCACATTTTGAGGCGACAAATCCAAGTGTGTCTAGGAAAGTGGTGAAGCAAGAGAACCACGCGCGGGGAGCTTGTTTGAGACCATAAAGGGATCTGTGTAGGCGGCAAACATGGTTTGGTTTTGTGGGGTCGACGAAACCAGAGGATTGTTCACAATATAGCATCTCATGGAGATGACCATGCAAAAATGCATTTTTGACATCCAATTGGTGCAAGGGCCACGATTTAGAGGTGGCGAGGCTGAGAACAACTCGAATGGTGGCGGGTTTGACCACGGGACTGAAAGTCTCACCATAGTCCACCCCTTCTCGCCGAGTGAAGCCACGAAGAACCGAACGTGCCTTGTACCGGGCCAGAGAGCCATTCGGGTTGAGCTTATGACGATATATCCATTTGCCGATCACAACGTTCACACCTGCAGGACAAGGAACCAAAGACCAAGTGTCATTCTGCATCAAGGCAATATATTCGTCTAACATCGGGTTGTGCCAATTAGGATCCCTAAGTGCAGATTTGTAGGTGGCAGGAAGTGATGAAATAGAGGAAATCGTGAGAACCTTAGGCATAAAATAGTCGTCTTTAGCACGCGTTTTCATTTTGTGTGTGTTCTCGGGTGGAGTCACGGGAACGGACTGGGGTGGCAGAGGCTGGATGCATAGCGGGATAGGAGAGGGTGGTGCGGAAGCGGAGGTGCAGGCGGTTGGAGAATCAGGATCAGGTGTCGTGGGGACGTGGGCAGCAGAAGGATTGGATGGGCTCGCTGGGTGATCTGACGCGAAACTGGTGTCTGGGCTGGCTAGCCCGGTTGGTGCATGAGAGCATGGAGACATAGCGGGCGAGGAATCGGGCACAGGAGGCGAAATCAATGTAGTCGGCTGGGTGGGGCTTGCAGTAGGCAACGCGACGTGGGTGGTTTGGTTAGCGGCGACTGTTGGAGAGATTTTTTGGGAGGTGGAGGTTTCTGGGGCGCGACCATCTAAGAGGATCGGAGCAAGCTGCATGGGAGGCGGGGGATCCGGTGCCGCGGGGGGGGGGGGGGGGGGGGGGCGGGGGGGGGGGGGGGGTTGTGGCGGGTGGTGCGGGAACAGTATATGGAAATTGTGTTTCATCAAATATGACGTGTCAAGAAATAAAAACCCTATGTGAAGAGATATCGAGGCATCGATACCCTTTGTGTTCTCCCCACCCTATCTTGCCTTCTTGGAAAGGGCACGATGCAACCGCATCATCAACATCGGGGAAGACTGACGCCAACACTAAAATTTTCTATCTTAGGGTTTGTTAGCACTAATAATCTTGACGGGTGCGCGTGTGACCGGTCGCACCTGTGGCCGTTGTGAACATATTGCTTGAGTGGCGTACGTGCGCCTGCATGTAGCTAGATTAGTCGGGTCAGTGGCCGGACATGGCGGCAGGTTAGTGCGTGTGTGGGCTGGCTCGTGGGCAGAAGTGGAGGGAGGCGTGCAAGCGCTGCGTGCTCCGCCTATATAACCATCACGTGTACTGCTTGTATGAGTTTGAGCCAGCTAAATGCAAAAAGGATTAGGGCGTTGGTGCGCCCGTGGCGGCGTTCGTCGCCGGCAAAATTTTGTGTTGTCTCCCTTCTTCTACCTTTGTTCGTGCGAGTGAAAGAGGAAGAGAGGGGCAGCCCCAACAGGGTTAACATGAGATGATGGAAAAATTACACAGAGGGTACGTTGTTGGAACATCATTAAGATGAAAGTGGTGAAGGTGATTCGTAATCTTGCCAACACTTACACTTTGCCAAGTTACATTGACTCAACTCCATAAATATTGTGCTTTTACCTAAGAAAGATGTGGCGGAAGACATCATCGAGTTTAGACCCACTAGCCTCATCCATGCTATCGTCGTGATGCTTGCCACTTGGCTTTCCCCCTTATGAACGAATGACCTCGTCTCCAACACAAAGTGCGTTCATTCAGAGGAGAAGAATGTATGATAACTATATGTATGTTACGAACCATGCCCCACTGGTACAGTTAACTCCAATACAAATGTTCTTACTGTCTTTTCGCAACACATTTTTAAACTATCGTCTTGTCTGTGTGGGTGATATATAGGGGGGTCCAAAACAGATGACCTAGATAAATTGTCTACGTTAGGGCGAGCGGTTGTTGACACTTTTCTAAAATAATTGTATGCGAAGTTGTGGACTATCCTACATGTTACACCTTGACATTATATTTATGATCCGCCAGACATCCGAAACGACTACACAGATATACTTGTGTGTAAAATATTGATATCACAAACTGTTAATCTATCGATCTCTTTGCGATAGGTACACTATCACACACAGTTAAAAAATATAAAATGTCTGTGGTGCCTCTACTATCCCCAATGTCTTCATTTTATAAGTGTGTGTGATAGCTATTCCTATCGCATACGGCTTCATATGTGAATCGTTTTTCGCCTGAAATTACACACGCATACGCATTTGAAAGGTCTGTGGTATCATGTCAATCGCACACACATATATCATCACGGGCAGGCCACGTTGCGCTTGTTTAGTTGGTCATCACCTCACAAGACAATCACCACCTACCAAGTCGCCTGGCCCCCACCCGTCCTCAAGATTATCAACAAGATTGTGTGTGATCTATAAAGTCACGGGCTATAAGTGCAAGGTAAATTGGAAAACCGTTTGCAGTCAGCCCCACCTTGGGGGCTTGGTGTGCTATATCTTGAAAAAATTGGTAGAGTTATCTGATTTAGATGACCTCGGTATGAATAGTCGACCCATCGAAGATTTGGGTTTGGTTCACGTAACCCTTGGGATGAAAATTATATGGTTCTCTTTTATGCTCTCACCACTATCACTGTTGGTAATGGGCTGGACCGATGTTGGAGCAACTGGTGTCATTGGACACCGGGTAAGTTTATGTATTGCCTTATATTATTAGCCTATTTACTAGGATGACACCCGTAAATTTCTTGGCTGCACACCGGCTATGCGGACGCATCCCAAGGCCCATGAAATGGCATGTGTGTGCAGCGACACACATATATTGACGAGAGTCCCTGTTCGGACGCCCATGTGTGTCAATAAGCTCTGGCTTCGCAGACGGTTCATCCAACTGGCCCGGCTCATTTGTAGTTCAAATAAAAAAACATATAGCTAGAACACTCTAGTGGGACGGTACTGTACCATTCGGCTCACTGTAGCGCCTCATTTTTTGCTTGGATTCTATTATCAAATATTTTGAATATATGAATATATATGATGAAAAACATTCGAGTACACATTGAACATTTTTTAATGTATGTTGATTTGTTTTTTCAAATATGCATTAAACAATTTGTAATGTATGTTGAACAATTTCTGAATACACATTGAACATTTGTGTAACGTAGATTGGACAATTTTATAATACACATTGAAATTTTTGTGTGATCTTGGGTGAACTGTTTTCAAATACATAGTGAACATTTATAGTATTCGTTGAAAAAAATACTTAATATACGATGAACATTTCATAATGCACGGTGAACATTTTTGTAATATACCGTGAACATTTTCATAGTATACAGTGAACTTTTGTAAAAGAAAATATATTTTTGTAGGAGAAAAGAAAAAGAAGGAAAATGAAAAAGAAATAAAATAAATAAAAACAGGAAAAAGAAAAAACATGAAGCAAAACAAGAAACAATGATGTTGACCGTGGGCCGGCCCAAACTGCGCGTCAGGAGGAACGCCTTCAGCGAAGGCTCACCACTATGACGCCCGCGGGCATCATATAGGATTCGCCTACATTGCGCACCTCCCCATCTATACAGATGTACTCAAAGAGAAAAGGAGGACTATTTATCGATCTAATCTTTTTTTTCTTTTTTGCGAGTGTTATCGATCTGATTGCTCCATGCAAAAAAGTCTGCTCACCCACTAGCCATGGAAATAGCATGATGGGTTACCGGCTCGCCATTGTCTCGTAGATCATGGGAAATTGAAGAGAAAGAAGGAACACCACGTTGTCAATTTATGCTAAATGTATCCCTTTATTTTGTGCAATTCCTGCTCCCTAATCATGTGCATGTTTTTTATTCACTTTTATTATAATTAAGGGTGTTACAATCAGGAAATAGATTACTACTATTTTTTTTAATTGTTTTAGGGTGATTTACAACTCTTTGGATTAATCTACTACTGCCTTTGTCTAATAATATAAGAACGTTTTTGACACTACACTAGTGTCAAAACATTCTTATATTATGGGACGGAGAGAGTATATATCTACATAGGTAGCCCCCACTATCATATTTTTCTCAATATGCAAGCATGCCACCTCATTATTCAATATGGATGGAAAAAAGTCCACCTTAACATGCACCCATGCATCAGTAAAAGCGGCCTTAACATGCAAATATGCATGAGAATTTTCGCTTCATTCATATTTAATAAATATTTATAACTATAACTGTTATTTTACTTAATAAATCATTTGTATTTTCTCCAAATATTCATGTTCCATACAACAGAATCTTATTAACATATATTGCAAAATATTCTCGTAACAACGTGCGGGTTTCATCTACTCCCTCTGTCCCTACACTAGTGTCAAAATGTTCTTATATTATGGGACGGAAGGGAGTAGTTATCAAACGGATTGATGTCGCACATCGTACACCATTAAGGCACAATATAAGTAACCTTAACTCCACAATTGTATTCACCTGGAAAGATAAAACTCCATAATCATATAATTTAATCAAATATGTTGTACTATTTTTTGTTTTCATTATTGCCTATGCAAAATAATACAAAACCATTTCCACCCACATACTAATTGGCAGTTTTACTCAATTTTTGTATTATTGAAGGTGGATTGGGCTTCTTCAAATAGAAAAGGCATGATTTGATATAAATATAGCATTGCTTGTTATCCTTGTGTATGTAGAGTACACATGGACACCATAACATTTGTGTCCTCGGTCTGCCCCTCATAATGGAGAAAGGAATCAATTTTGTAACATTGCGTGGTTGAACGGTAGGAAGCCAAATAACTTATTTTTCCATATAGAAAAATATAGATCATCATGCATCCATTCTTTGGATGTAACTCGAGCCCACTATTTATGAATATGAATGTATAAATGGATGTATATCCATACGAAAAGATAGATGCCATGCAATCATTAATTGGATGTAAACCAAGTCCATTACTAATGAATATTGATTGAATAATTAATTTATATCCAAAATTAGAAAAAATGGTGTAGCGAATGACTAATCATTAAATGTTGAGTGAATCATTAGTGTGATGCCATTTAAAGCTTTCCAAAATAAGAATGGGGCTCACCTCTATATAAGTTGTATTCTCCAAACGATATACAAAGACGTAAGGAATCACATAGTTACATGCTTCAGCAAAAGGAACACAATTCCTATATAAGAATGGGAGGTGATTATGTGGCCATATTGGCCTTACTGTGTTTTTTGTTTAGACCTTCCTACCTCACCATGGTTGAATCAATAGACATGAATGGCCATCTACAAAAGAATGAGAAAGTAAGAAACATCTTACTTAAGATTTTGACACATGCAATTGTTTGTGAATTGCATTAGATTTTCATCCTGTTTTTGTATCTATACGACTAGTTAATATTGAGAATTACTAATGGTTGTAGTAATTTATAACTACTCTATATTACTTATATACACATGGGCACCATATCATCTGTGTCCTGGGTCTGCCCCTGGTAATGGAGAAAGGAATCAATTTTGTAACATCGTGTTGTTGAACGGTAGGAAGTCAAAATAGCTTATTTTTTCATATAGAAAAATATAGATCATCATGCATCCATTCTTTGGATGTAACTCGAGTCCACTATTCATGAATATGAATGTATAAATGGATGTATATCCATATGAAAGGATAGATGCCAAGCAATCATTAATTGGATGTAAACCAAGTCCATTACTAATGAATATTGATTGAACAATTGATTTATATCCATATTTAAAAAAATGGTGTAGCGAATGACTAATCATTAAATGTTGAGTGAATTATTAGTGTGATGCCATCTAATGCTTTCCAACATAACAACGGGGCTCACCTCTATATAAGTTTTATTCTCCAAACGATATTCAAAGACGTAGGGAATCACATAGTTACATGCTTCATCAAAAGGAACACAATTCATATATAAGAATGGGAGGTGATTATGTTGCCATATTGGTCTTACTTTGTTTTTTGTTTAAACCTTGTTACCTCACCATGGTTGAAGCAATAGACTTGAATGGCAATCTACAGAAGAATGAGAAGGTAAGAAACATCTTACTTAAGATTTTGATACATGCAATTGTTTGTGAATTGCATTAGATTTTCATCCAATTTTTGTATCTATACGACTAGTTAATATTGAGAATTACTACTGGTTGTAGTCATTTATAACTACTCTATATTACTTATATACACATGGCCACCATAACATCTGTGTCCTGGGTCTGCCCCTGGTAATGGAGAAAGGAATCAATTTTCTAACATCGTGTGGTTGAACGGTAGGAAGCCAAAATAGATTTTTTTTTCATATAGAAAAGTATAGATCATCATGCATCCATTCTTTGGATGTAACTCCAGTCCACTATTCATGAATATGAATGTATAAATGGATGTATATCCATATGAAAAGATAGATGGCAAGCAATCATTAATTGGATTTAAACCAAGTACATTACTAATGAATATTGATTGAGTAATTGATTTATATCCATATTTAAAAAAATGGTGTAGTGAATGATCAATAAATGTTGAGTGAATCATTAGTATGATGCCATTTAAGGCTTTCCAACGTAACAACGGGGCTCACCTCCTATAAGTTGTATTCTCCAAACGATATACAAAGACGTAAGGAATCATATAGTTACATGCTTCGTCAAAAGGAACACAATTCCTATATAAGAATGGGAGGTGATTATGTGGCCATATTGGTCTTGCTTTGTTTTTTGTTTAGACCTTGTTACATCACCATGGTTGAATCAATAGACTTGAATGGCAATCTATAGAAGAATGAGAAGGTAAGAAACATCTTACTTAAGATTTTGACACATGCAATTCTTTGTGAATTGCATTATATTTTCATCCATTTTTTGTATCTATATGGCTAGTTAATATTGATAATTACTGCTGGTTGTAGTCATTTATAACTACTCTATATTACTTATATGCCCAACAAAAACTTTAGAACACCACATTTAGAAACTAATACCTATATCTTTTGGAGACTTTGTATGTAAATTTTACATGTTATGTGAATTTTATATGCTGACTATTGTGCACTAACATTTCCAATGCAGAACACCACTCTTTTAAGTCCCAAACATTTTCTGTTACCGTGGAGACCTGATATCATGGATGATGAAAGCAAAATTATTTCTCATGTACACTTTCTTACTCTTTCTTCCCCTCTCTCTGGACATATCTTTCTCTACTCTTTCATGTGCTAGATTTGGGATGTTTGTTGATTTTTTTGTGAGAATTGACCATAATAAAAATCACAATGTATGTCGCGATGACATGTGATAAATATAAAAGGCAAATTCAAGGTAGTTTGAACCTAAGCATCGCATCTGTAAATTATAGAGATAAAACAATATAAATACAGATTCATTAGTGAGCCATTGGAAACTTATCCTCACATGCCAACACTCTGCTAGTAATACGCTTCACACCTATCTGAGACATAGATAGAGAGAGAGGGGGGAGGGGGAACGGAGGGGGAGGGAGGTACAGAGAGAGATTTAGTTTTACCTTTGATATATGGAGGATACAAGATTTTGTCAGCCCAAGCACCTAAGCAACACCATTGACAAACCATATGACCTATAGATTACATGCATCACCACAAAAGATAAACTCCATAGTTTTTCAAGTTATTCACTAACTTGAGGTATATTTTTTTCATAAGTATGCAATGTGGCACACCAAGCCAGGACAATTCTATGGCCTTTCGAGCTGAAATGAGTATATGGGCTTCACCAAATATAGAAAACTCTCAAGAATCTGGAGCATCCATACAGATCTATTGTCAAGATGGAGGACACTACAACTTAATTCAAGCCGGCTTTCACGTACAAACATATCGCCTATCCTAGTAAACTCAAATTCTTTTGAATGAACTACTATTTCGTAATCTGGTTTTCCTGGCAGATTTCCCCCTCGTTGTACCATAACAGGGATATTCACTTCTTTACATATTGCACGGTAAGTGTAATCAATGTCATTCAAACAAGTTATAAATTATTGGTGTTCCTATATAGTTTCCATGTATTTTGTAATAGTTTGAGACATTATCGGACCAAGTGTTAGTCTCTTTACATCGACAATAATACATGTTACTTTTTTATTACTTAGAAGGACTTGAGATCAAAGGGGTGCTACAACTCACAATGTGGAGGATTTGTTCCTGCAAGTGGAGCTAAGCTAGTGCCGGGACAAGCCATTGCTCCTGCATCAATTTACGATGTACAAGATCACTACATCAGGCTTAGCGTGAACAAGGTGCATCATTCTTCCTAGTCAACAAGATCGCTATATAAGCTTATAAAATTTCTACTATTTCTCATGCCTTGGTGCAGAAATCTTGTCAAACGAAATGCATAAATATATGGCATATGAATAGCTATAAATATATAGAATATTTGGATTACCGTTAACATAATGCCTTGTATCTAACAAAAAATGTGAAACATGAACTACATATGTATTCTCCGAGTGTCCACACATATAACATTAATGACAACTCTACCATTTATGGAAAAAATTGTAAATTATGAGGGACATGCATGACTTGCTAATTTGGCAGGGTTGCATGGGTTGAAAAAACAAGTAATATGAAAATATATTTTTTTTCCTAACACACATGACTTGCTGATGTGGCATAGTTACACCCATAGAATGAAAGTAGCGTAAAAAATAAAACTTAGAAGTAACATGCATGACCTGTGAATGTGGCAGTGGCAACATGAATAGGAAAAACTTGATGGCTTGCAACTATTTTAGAATGCAAAATTAAAATTAACAAAGTAGGTTTTAATGCTATGGTATCTTTTATAAAAATATGGAACATTGGGTTATGGGAAACTATATGCCGCCCATGATTTTACCTAATTAAAACTTGCTTGTATTCTTCTTATGCGTGAAATTTATTTTTCATGGATTTCATCAGTTCATGTTCGACTACAGGATCCATACTCTGGAGATTGGGTGGTGTACCGTCATGATTTAGAAACACCGTCATTCTTGGGACATTTTCCGAGGGGGCTTTGCCCTGAAACACCACGTATACAAGCCTTGACCGGATTCGTGAATTACTTGAAGAATGCACGAGGTCCACCAATGGGTAGTGGGCACTTCCCCGATTGTGATGAGAAGAAATCTGCCTACTTCAATCACATTAAGAACTACGACGTAAATGGTCAAGCTGTTGACCCCTTTCTCAGTGGGATGGTCAAGTTAGTTGATAAGAAAAACTGTTATGATGCAAATGATTTATTTCTCATATTTAAGAAGGGTTTTACGTTCAACTATGGTGGTCCAGGTGGTTGTATTGGTTGAAAGAAAAGTTGTATTGTAATTTGGATTGAATAAATAGAAAATTATGGATTTGTCAACTATAGCATGGTAAGGATAGGGATCATCATGATAGTCTCTAGTTTATTAATTGTTTATTTTTGCCGCCTACTTAAGTCATTCCCATCACGAGTACATGTGACGTGTGCGAGAAGACAATAGCAAGTTAAATCACTAAAAGACCATATGACTGGACCTCTCTGGGCTCAATGGGCCATGAAATCTAAATAGAAAACCACATAGTAAATGTGTATATTATATGTATGATGAACTAGGAATCTACATGGGATAAGTGCGAAGTAGCCAACATGTTGCCCCCCCCCCCATGACAAACGTAACAATATATGGATGCCATCATGTGGAAGGGAGATATAAGGACGGGGACTTGTAAGTCGGGCTATGTACCACTTTTCGGTTGCTAGGGTGTGAGTCCATAGAGCTTTGACCGTGGTTGGTTGTTGTTGCGTGGATTGTGCCTGCTTGGGTGATTTTAGGGTCATGATGTTGTTTTGGTCGCGTCGTTATATAATGGATGTAATGGTCATGCGGTTTATGCCACCATACTTTCTTCGCGTGAACACTCCCCCTATAAATACATGGACACAAAGCTAAATCCTATGAGCATCACTAAAAGACTGGGCTAACAAATTTGGAGATTGATAAAGTCATCACAGGTTCTTCGTAGTTGGGGAAAACGTCGTCTCACTGAAGGAAACCCTAAAACAGAACCAGAAAAACATGAGAGCTTCCACCAACTATAAAACTTAAACATGGTCGGACGACTTTGGAGCACAAGAAATCGAACCATCTCAAGCTCTCAGCTAGGCTTAGTTTGCACAATGGTTTTCGTGGCGACTTCATGCGAAGCTATGTGAATGGGTGATGTTTGGTACGTGCAACCACACGTATGTATCTACCCTATGTGTGTGGTTTGCGATAGAAATATGCACATGATTAGTTAATTAAGTACTCCTCCCTTTCTTAAATACAAGTCCTTTTAGAGGTTTTAATGTGGATTCTATACAAAGCAAAATAAATAAATCTACACTCTAACATACCTCAATATACATTTTTATATAAACCTTATTGAAATCTCTAATAAAACTTATATTTAAGAACGGAGGGAGGTGCGCACGAGGTATCATGCTTGCATATTACAATAAAATAAATTAGTTGAGATGACTCTCTTAGGTATATAAGATTCTCGAACATTTTTCTAAAAATTCATATATTTTTCAAATTCATGATCTTTTTTCAAATTTATGACTTTTTAGGGGTAGTCTAACGCTTTATTGCTGAATCACATGGGATAGAATAGCAATGTCAGGGGAGTTTGGAGCTAGAGATGACGTCCATTACACTAGTGGGGACAGGGCCTTTAGTCCCGGCCCGTAAGGGGCTTTAGTCCCGGTGCATCAACCGGGACTAAAGGGACGGAACTAAAGGCCTAACCTTTAGTCCCGGCCCTGTTCCAAGCCGGGACCAAAGGTGCTCCACGTGGCCGTCTCGGAGGGAGTACCTTTAGTCCCGGTTCTACTTACGAACCGGGACTAAAGGATGAATATTTTTTATGTTTTATTCCAATTTTCTAATCTTTGAATTATTTGACAATTTAATCTCTAATCACCCATCCTCACTGCTCTAGCGTGGATCACTCATTTCAAATCGTCTAACTTCCCACCCGATCACCCATCATTTCACTGCTTCAGCCCGAGCACGCTTAACTTTCTGGTTCTATCGCCCCTAATTGCCAAGTGTGCACTTGTTGTTTTCCTGACAATAGTAAGCTATCAATCCTAAACAACTTGGGTCTTGATGTCATGTCACATGATTTAATTTTTTGAATTACAAACAATTACTAAAATAAACTTAATAAGTAACAATAATAGTGAATTTCAATGAAAACAACCTAATATTTTTAAATAAAATTATTTGTTGGAAAAAGCTTCTTTTTGAAATAACTTTTTTCCATTTGGAATTTTGAGCATGTGAGTAAACTTCACCGGGCAAGCCCGGGTGAAATCGAGTACCAATTTTTTCTAGTTTTTTTAACATATTAATTTTTTTTGACGTCGTATGGAAAAGTTATAACCGTTTATTTTTTTTTCCCTTTTTTTGCAAAAATTGTCAAAATTCATATCTCAAAATTTCTATACCTACTAGACACTAAAACCTAACAACATCTCAAAGGATTTTATTTTTTGAAGATTTTATCATTTTTGTTTAATTTTTGAAGATTTTATCATTTTTGTTTATTTTCTACAAAACTCAAAGTATCAAGGTTTCAAACGAAAACCCATCTGCTGCAAAGGCATTTTTTTAAAATTAATTGAACTGTAGATTTTTTTTGTGCATTAAATATGCACCATACTACAACATGTTAAAAATCTACAGAAAGAACTAAGTAAAAATAATAAAAAACAACAATTAAATGACTAAAACAACTATATAAGCAAAACAATATTTCTTTAATTAAAATCCTAATTTAAATTATTCTAAAAATAACCGAATAAATCTTACTGTGACAACAATCTAACACATGAGTGGGAGCAAAAAGAATTAAATTAAAAACTATTTGTAAACTCAAGTTATTCAAAAACTGGGTTTGAAGCAAATTTAAACAAATTCAAATTTAAACCATTCAAATTTGAAAAGTAATGGCACAAACAGAAACTAGACAAAATTTTGAATCTAATGCAAAAAAAGAATCAATCAAAAACATTAAATATCCTAAAAGAAATAAGCAATTTAAAACAGAAACTACAAACAAGAATTTAAAAACAGAAAAAAAAATCTGAACACCTTTAGTCCCGGTTCGTGTCACGAACTGGGACTAAAGGTCTACCCTTTAGTCCCGGTTCAAGACATCAACCGTGACTAAATCCTCCAAACCCTTTAGTCCCGGTTCGAGACACGAACCGGGACTAAATCCTCCAAACCCTTTAGTCCCGGTTCGAGACACAAACCGGGACTAAAGGTCTCATTTGAACCGGGACTAATGCCCGACCGGCGCCTTTGCCGCTCGAACCAGGACTAATCCTAACATTAGTCCCGGTTCGTAAAGGAACCGGGACTAATGTGTTTTTCGAGCTGGGACGAAAGCCCTTATTTCTACTAGTGTTAATAACATAAATGCAATTTCGGGCTAGATCATGAGCAAGAGTATTTGACAACAATCCTTCGTGTATAAACGAACTTTAATGAAGTCTCATCGGATGGTTGATCTCCATCAGGGCAGTATACTAGCTAGAACGGGTTTCATTGTTAATTGCATTGACAACCTCCAAGCAATCAGAAGCGATCAGACACCTTCGGCTGCTAGAGCAAGACCTTCTAAGCATGCTAGGGCTTCTAAGGTGGACGATTAGAAATTCCCGAGGAGGCTAGAACGGAAGAACCCAAGTACAAACCATTAGGGTCTTGACAAATTGAGACCACCACTATGTGATTCTTAGTTATGGATACATCAGCATCGACGATCATCTTTATCATCAAAGAGGGAGCCACAACTAGACAGCGTAGGACATGGTTGACGAGTCCCACCGCTAGTCGTCCGCTGGACAAAATGGACTCATTTTCAACCAAGAAGTTGCCAATGAAATGATAAACGGAAAAAGGGCTCTGCAAATGAGTCCTCCTAATCAGCGACTGAAGCATCAGTTCAAGCAGCCACTTGCCTGAACGGCCCAACAAACGCGAGCAGCCGCTACATTC
Organism: Hordeum vulgare subsp. vulgare; assembly: GCF_904849725.1. Lineage (NCBI taxonomy): Eukaryota > Viridiplantae > Streptophyta > Magnoliopsida > Poales > Poaceae > Hordeum > Hordeum vulgare. Next base: position 659,708,566 of record NC_058519.1, on the reverse strand, counting down.
GGCGCACCTCATTCCGTTCGATCACACAATAGCTTCGTTGGATTACATAGTAGTTTATTCGAGCCACTAAGAAAAGTAGTTTGTTCGATCGCTCCTCAGTTTATTCTTTTTTTGTTCGAGTGCTCCTCACTTAGTTCGATCACACAGTAGTTTTGTTGGATCGGTCGATTAACTTTTAAAAAATAATAGATAAAAAAATGGTCGCAAATCGTCCGTGGATTGGATAAACATTCATGGACTAGAAAAAAAATATGAAATTAAAAAATTCACTAATTTCAGATTTGTTTTTGAATTTTAAAGAGTTCATAGATTCAAAGAAGCTTGCAGATTTTGAAAATGTTCATGAAATTGAAAATTTCACTAACTCAAGAAAGGTTCACATATTTGAATTTTTTTGCGAGTCTGAAACAAGTACGCAGATTTGAAAAAAGTGATAGATTTTTAAATAGTAATGAAGTTTGCAAAAAAAAAAATAGAGGTACAAATGCATGAAATTTCAAAGAAAAATACCGAATTTTGAGGAAAATTTCGCAGCCTGTAAAATTCATGAATTTATAAATAGTTTGTTGATTTAAAAGAAAGTGACGAACTTTAGCCTCTTAAAGAGACTAGTTTTAGTCAGACTAATTTTAGTCTTTTGGATCCAAGCACCCTCTAAAACTAGCCTTGAGGCTAAAATCTTTTAGTCAGGGGTACCCCTACTAAAATGTGCATTAGTCATCTCTCTCCTCATTTAACTCCTCATGCAAGTTCTGGATTGGAGGGTTTGAAGGATAATAAATGCTCATTAACTTGATTTTAGTCTAGTTAGTACTTGGATCCAAGCATGGGTGAGGCTAGCAAGTTTTAGTCTCATTACTTTTAGTCATGGGAATAAAACGTATCCAAACACCCTCTTAGCCTCTCTTTAGTCAGGGGTGCTTGGAACTTTAGCCTCTTAAAGAGACTAGTTTTAGTCAGACTAGTTTTAGTCTCTTGGATCCAAGCATCCTCTAATACGTCGATGCATTACGCACATCACGTGACTATTTCATCACTACTAAATATGTCATCGGACTATCAAAATTTGACATGTTTGGCTATGGTGGACATCAGTCACGGCTGCACTTGTCTTTCCCGGAGCCCTTGTCATCCTTCTCGCTGAAGTGTCAGTTGAAGATGCCGTACGGATCGAGCCGGATCTGCTCGTCACCAAAGCTGCCCTACCCGTCGCTCACCTCCTCCTCCTTCTTCGATGACAGTCCGGCCATTTGACGGACAGCCCGATTCTTCTCTCAGACGAGGGCATGCGTGTTCCTCCGCGAGAGAGTCCTCGGCGGTCCTTTTCCTCTCCTTCCCATGGGGGGCAACCGTTCCCGGTGAGACTCGAAGGCTACCGGACTGGTGATGGGGAAGGAGAGATTTTCCCGCCCGATGGGACATCGATGATCCTGCCCAGAGGAACCGAGCGCTCATTGAGCGGACGATATGGAGTCGTGGCGGACAGATCCTGTCGTCGGTCGGGCGTTGTCCTCGCGGGAGCGGCGGAGTGCAATGCGAACCGACATTGCCTCCTCCAATCCGCACGGGACGACCCTCCAGTCGAAGGATCCGGACTGGTCGGAGTCAGATCCGCTGCCCTTCATGCTGGAGAAGGCCGAAGATCGCCGAAGGTGAGCTAGGGTGGTGGGTGGGAGTGGATGGGAATGTAGGGGAGCGGAGTGAAGTGGCTAGGGTTTGGTCCGGCGAACGGATGAGGACGAGTATATGTGGGATCGATGCAGACGAGTGCATGTCACGCGAGCGTGCCCAGACGACTTCATATCCGTCCAATATTTGGGTTGCGTATGAGGGGTGCCGGTCGGACCGGACATTTGAGACCGGTTTGAAAGGCCCGGATGGATCGAATTTAATTTCATGACCGATCAGTGATCAGAGGGCCTGCCCAGGCGTTGGGGGGATATGAGGGGTCCAGTTGTAGATGCTCTAAGACCCTTTTAGTGACTAACGCTTGATTCGAGGGGCGGACCTAGCAAAAATGCTAGACATGCAAAGAGTTACATAAGGTTACACTGACTAAGATTATTTTTTCTAACTAACCACTCTTCCCCTGATTTTCAAGGGGGTGGGGCCCTCATCCCTCTTAATCTTCAATCAAAATTTACTTGTTTATAAAACTCATGTAAAATTATGTACGCGTAGCATTGTTGGCGGACCTAGATAGAGCTTGCTGGTGTCCCTGGACACGGGTCCTGTTTGCACTTGTTTTATTGTAATCCACTGATTGGTGTTTAGGTCATTCAATTACTACTATATATTTTGAGTCACGGTAAGTAAATGTCCGTTTCGCAAAAAAATGTAAGTGAATATCTGAGTGGGGACTGGGGAGTCGGTGCTCTCTACTACTAGTACTAAACGGAACCGGACTGGGATGAGCATAGTGCTAGCGTAAACACCTGATCCAGTGGAACGGAAGTCCATGGAGGCGGACATGGACGAACTGCAAACATCTTTCGGCAGATTCGAAGTCGACGACGAGATGGACGCGGGCAAATCGGCCGAGGAACTGGCCGCGGAGAATGAGGAGATGGCCGACGAGGAGGAGCACTTCGCCGTGTACAGGAGCGCCTGGGAGTCTAGGTGGAGACGCAAGGACGGCTGCGGTTTCTTCAAAGGCGCGAGTGAGTTAACATGCAATTACAAACTTGCTAATTATCCAGCTTTACTTCATCTTGCTGTCCTATTTATTCTCCTCTTCTTCTCTTGTTGGAGCTAAATTACCTAATTATGTTTTTTTGAAGCTAAATGGGTTAATTATTCCATTTTAGAGGAAAATAAGCTAAGAATATAATATTCATGAGCTAACCAAGGTTCTTATGTCATTTTGAGGTTATTATGACATTTTGTAGCTAAATGTGCTAATTATGTCATTGTTGGGGAAATTAAAGGAAGGATAATATGAAAGAGGAGAAAAAAAAGGAGGAGGAGGAGAAGAAGAAGAAATCAAGAAGCATGAGGAGAAGGAGGAGAAGGACTAGAAGGTCCTTGGCCTTCTCCTTCTCCTCCTTCTCCTCCTCCTTCTCCTTCTTCTCTTCTTCTTCTTCTTCTTCTTCTTCTTCTTCTTTCTTTTCATTTTTCCTATTTCTTCTCCTCTTCTCCTCTTGTTGGAGCTAAATTACCTAATTATGTCTTGTTGGAGCTAAATGGGCTAATTATCCCATTTTAGAGGAAAACAAGCTAAGTATATAATATTCATGAGCTAACCAAGGTTCTTATGACATTTTGAGCTTATTATGTCATTTTAGATCTAAATGGGCTAATTATGTCATTGTTGGGGAAATTAAAGCAAGGATAATATGAAAGAGGAGAAGAAAGAGGAGGGGGAGGAGAACAAGAATAAATCGAGAAGAAGGAGGACCTTCTAGTCCTTCTCCTCCTCCTCCTTCTCCTTCTTCTCTTCTTCTTCTTCTTCTTTCTTTTCATTTTTCCTATTTCTTCTCCTCTTGTTGGAGCTAAATTACCTAATTATGTCTTTTTGAAGCTAAATGGGCTAATTATCCCATTTTAGAGGAAAACAAGCTAAGTATATAATATTCATGAGCTAACCATGGTTCTTATGCCATTTTGAGCTTATTATGGCATTTTGGAGCTAAATGGGCTAATTATGTCATTGTTGGGGAAATTAAAACAAGGATAATATGAAAGAGGAGAAGAAAGAGGAGGATGAGGAGAACAAGAAGAAATCAAGAAGGAGGAGAAGGAGGAGGAGGAGAAGGACTAGAAGGTCCTTGGCCTTCTCCTCCTTCTCCTCCTCCTCCTCCTCCTTCTCCTTCTCTTCTTCTTCTTCTTCTTCTTTCTTTTCATTTTTCCTATTTCTTATCCTCTTGTTGGAGCTAAATTACCTAATTATGTCTTTTTGGAGCTAAATGGGCTAATTATCCCATTTTAGAGGAGCTAAGTATATAATATTCATGAGCTAACCAAGGTTCTTATGCCATTTTGAGCTTATTATGACATTTTGGAGCTAAATGGGTTAATTATGTCATTGTTGGGAAAATTAAAGCAAGGATAATATAAAAGAGGAGAAGAAATAGGAGGAGGAGGAGAGCAAGAAAAAATCAAGAAGGAGGAGGAGAAGGAGGAGAAGGAGGAGGGGGAGAAGGACTAGAAGGTCCTTGGCCTTCTCCTCCTTCTCCTCCTCCTCCTCTTCCTCCTCCTCCTCCTTCTCCTTCTTCTCTTCTTCTTCTTCTTCTTTCTTTTCATTTTTCCTATTTCTTCTCCTCTTGTTGGAGCTAAATGACCTAATTATGTCTTTTTGGAGCTAAATGAGCTAATTATCCCATTTTAGAGGAAAACAAGCTAAGTATATAATATTCATGAGCTAACCAAGGTTCTTATGCCATTTTGACCTTATTATGGCATTTTGGAGCTAAATGGGCTAATTATGTCGTTGTTGGGGAAATTAAAGCAAGGATAATATGAAAGAGGAGAAGAAAGAGGAGGAGGAGGAGAACAAGAAGAAATCAAGAAGAAGGAGGAGAAGGAGGAGGAGAAGGACTAGAAGGTCCTTGGCCTTCTCCTCCTTCTCCTCCTCCTCCTCCTCCTTCTCCTTCTTCTCTTCTTCTTCTTCTTTCTTTTCATTTTTCCTATTTCTTCTCCTCTTCTCATCTTCTTGGAGCTAAATTACCTAACTATGTCTTTTTGGAGCTAAATGGGCTAATTATCCCATTTTAGAGGAAAACAAGCTAAGTATATAATATTAATGAACTAACAAAGGTTCTTATGCCATTTTGAGGTTATTATGGCATTTTGTAGCTAAATGGGCTAATTATGTCTTTTTGGAGCTAAATGGGCTAACTATGTCATTGTTGGGGAAATTTAGGCAAGGAGCATATGAAAGAGGAGAAGAGAAACTTACCGTAGTGGTCATCAAGGAGGAGAAACACCTGGAGAAGGGTCGTGTGATGCCGCTCGGGAGTTATTCTGCAGAATAGATATTTTGCAATGTCTTAGTTAGCATGATGACACTCAAATATTAATACTAGTTTATAATGAAACTCACCGTGCCAATCGAAGAGAAGACGGGCATCGACGGAGGGACTTGACCGCTCTTCTCGCACAGACCCTGAAGAGTGGGTCATATTAGTTAGTAATGAAACAGACATTACACACATGATTTGTCTAATGTGAAAAAAAACTTACCACAAAAAGCTCGTACAGGGGCCGTTGACCCGCCTCATTCCGGGACCTCTCCTCCTCAATCAATCGTGCCGTGGTCTGGTCCCTCTCATCAAGAGCAGCCTGACTTGCCAATCTCTCTTTCTCAAGAGCAGCCTCAAGAGCAGCCTGGCTTGCCAATCTCTCTTTCTCAAGAGCAGCCTGGTTTGCCAATCTCTCTTTCTGAAGAGAAGCCTGAAACACCATTCCTCGTTACCACAGTAATGATCTATGGTGACACACATAATGAAATGGATGAAAGTGTTCTTAGTCCGTACAACTAACCTCGATGGCAAGTTCGACTGGCCGTGGACGACGCATTATCTCAGGACAGCTGATCGACTGGCGCGCCTTGATCTGCGGGAGAGTGAGTGGACAACGTATTATCCCATCTCCAATGGCTATCGAGCCATGGGGCCTCCCGTCACCAGATATCATCACCAGCTCTGGATCCAAAGGTTCCTGGCTAGGGTTAAAGTCATCCCCTTTCGTAGCCTTCCCCGCGTCCCTGTATGCCACGAGCTTCTGGTGGGATGAGATGTTGGTGAAGTTATTGGGATCATCCAGGTCAGACTCAGAGAATGCATTCGCCTTCTTGTACGAGGCAGTATGGGCCATGCCACAAAGGTCGTACAAGTGTGGCATCTCCGTCTTATTGTGATGCGCCTAAAAGAGAGGAACAAAATATTAGCATCAAGAATGAATTGCATGAATCATGAAGCAAATCACATACCCAATTTCGTCCAAACTGAAGTAAGTTGGCGCTGCCTTGATGGTGTGGCACACCAACCATTTGGCTACGCCGATCCTTCGCATTCTCGTGGACGGCTCGCCAACTGCCTGTGCACCACTCATCAACCAACGCCTCCCAACAATCCATCTTATCCACACACCATCTCGGGGGCACCTGTAAGTTATTAGAAAGAATTTTCAGCGCTACGCCTATGAATGAAATCAATAAAACTACGTAGAAGGACTTAAGAATAGGTAATTACCTTCATGTATTGCTCCTTCTTCAGAAACTTTCCGCGGCAATCCTTCTTCTGCTTCTTAATACCACGCGTGGCGTAGTAATGTCGAATAGCCTGCGGCCGAGCCTCGTGGTGCAAGTTCTGTAGTAACCGCCTACACTTGGCCTCGAGAACCCTGGCCGCCTCCTCCTCATATCCATCCTCACACCTATAGAAGGTCTGCAATCAAACGTGAAAACACCGATTAGTACAATAATCAGCTATATTGTTAATTTTAGATTCTGTAAAAGGATAATTTACCCAAAAGCTCTTGATCACCATCTCGGCCCTCGTGTGGCACAAGACACCATCTATAATCTCCTCCGGTGGGGCCTGCGCAGCTTGGTAGTGCTCCCAGGAAAATCCTAGTGTAGGAACCTGACCCTCACCAGGCAACGTGAAAAACCCCGGAAATTTGTCCGGCAAAGTACATCGAGGACGGAGTTCGGCCTGCGGACTCCAAGAGGGTGTACCCATCCCCTGTAGTATGATAAGGTCAACGCATTAGATATTTGAACAAACTTGAAGGCAAAAGCTAAAAAAAAGAGTAAATGTACTTACCTATCTCCTTCAGGTTTAATCACCGGCCTCTGCTCGCGGGTAGCCGGCGCGACCGGGATAGCCGCCTCCTGTCTTTGACAGAAGCTCATACTCTTCGATGGAATCATTTTCGATCACCGCTCCATCCGAGAATTTGGCGACGTAACGGCTGTTTGAAATATCCAGGAATAAGAGCAGTTCAAATGAATTAGAAGTTACGGGAAAATATGCCGAGAACTCACTCGATGTACGGCCGCACTTCTGTTAGGTTGTTGAAGATATACAACGAAATGTTCCGCCATTGTTCGACATCCAACATTATTGGTTTCGAAGCACCGGCTGGTGCGAGCTTCCCTTTGAATAGGCTGAGGTTGGACCCACCTTTTTTAGGGTCTGCATCAGTGTGTCGAGGCTTCGGATTATGCAAATGATGATTTTTGGCTTCGTAGTGTGCTGTCACGAAGTTTGCCACCTCCTCAGTAATGAATGCCTCAGCCATCGATGCTTCAATTCTACGCTTATTTTTACATTTAGCTCGAAGGGTCTTCTGCATCCTCTCAGATGCATAGCACCAACGATCTTGCACGGGCCCACCCAATCTTGCCTCGGTCGGTAGATGTAAAGTCAAATGCTGCATTGGATTAAAGAAGCCCAATGGAAAGATCTTCTCTAACTTGCACAACAACTCCGGGGCAAACTCCTCCATGTCTTCTACCACGCCAGGCGACAATTCTTTCGCACAAAGAACACGGAAGAAATAGCTCAGCTCCGCTAGTACTAGCCATTCATCCTCAGGAATAAAGCCACGTAACATCACCGGCATTACCCGCTCTAGCCATATGTGCCAATCATGACTCTTGAGACCAAAGATTTTTAATTTTTCAAGACTCGCTCCCCTCTTTAGATTCGCTGCATACCCATCGGGGAACATCAAGTGCATTTTGACCCACAAGATAATTTCCCTCATAGCTGGCCTTCCAAGATTGAACCAGGCCTTTGGCTTCGACCACTTCTGCTTTCCTTTGCCTTCTCGCATGTTTTATAACGGTCTATGACATAGTGTCTCTTGATCGACTCTAGCCTTAATATTATCCTTTGTCTTCCCATCTATGTCGAACAATGTACCAAAAATAGCCTCTTCGATATTATTTTCAGTGTGCATCATGTCGATATTGTGTGGAAGAAGGAGGTCTTTGAAGTAAGGCAGATCCCAGAAGCATGGCTTGTTAGTCCAGACGTGTTTTGAATTATACCCCTTGAAATACCCTGGACGCCCTGGATCAGGCTCGAGGGCGTTTAACTGATCCAGGATCTGTTGGCCTGTGAACGCATGTGGTGCCAAGTTTTTGACAACTTTACCTTTGGTAAAGTTCTTCTTGTCTTTTCTGAACTGATGGTCAGGATCCAGGAACCGTCTATGCAAGTCAAAGCAAGAATGCTTCTGACCCTCCTGCAACCAATGAAACTGAAGAGTTGCCTTGCATTGGGGGCACGAGAACCTTCCATGCACACACCATCCAGAGAATAGCGCATACGCTGGCAAGTCATGCATAGAGTACATGTACCACACATGCATTTTGAAGTTTTCTTTTCTAGCGGCATCGTATGTCTTGACCCCATTATCCCAAGCTTCTTCCAATTCATCCTTAAGCGGTTGCAGATACACATTCATATTCTTCCCCGGATAATTGGCCCCTAGAATTATCAACGTCAGAAATATGTTCTTTCTTTGCATAATCTACGCCGGGGGGGGGGGAGATTGAGTGGAATGACAAATACAGGCCAACAATTGTATTGGGTTGCCGTCATGCCGAAGGGATTAAAACCATCTGTGGCGGCGCAGACTCGAGGATTCCTTGGATCTGCCGCTTTATCCTGATGCAATCCATCGAAATGTTTCCACGCTTCCCCATCCGATGTGTGTAGCATCATCTTATTCCCATCCGCATCTAGTTCGGTTCTTTTGCCCAATTTGTGCCATGTCATCTGTCTGGCTGTTTCTTCGACCATGAAAAGACGTTGAAGTCTTGGTATGATTGGCATATACCGAAGAACACTAACTGCAATTTTGGTCTGCCTCTTCTCACCCATACCGTTGTCTACCACAAGATACCTGCAAGACTCGCAATTGGGACAATAGTCCAAGTGTGCATACTCCTTCCTAAATAAGACACATCCTTTCTCACATGCATCTATCTTCTCATAGGGCATCTTAAGTACACGAAGTATTTTGTCCGACTGGTACAGGTTTGCAGGCATGACATGGCCTTTGGGTAGGAAGCGTCCAAATAGTGTCATCATCGCGTCGTAGCATTCTCTTCCCAAGTTGAACTGAGCCTTCACATCCATTACTTGTGCAATTGCATCCAGCTGACAGAGCTCAGTGTGCTCATGGAGAGGACGTTTTGAAGACTCCCAACATTTCATAAAAGGCCTTTGCAGATTCCTCCATCTCATCTTCCGAATCCCGAGCATCATCAAAGTCTTGCACCATGTCTTCGATCCCGGTACCATGCTCGTCCGTGCGACGACGGACCACCTCAGCTCTTGTGCATTGTATAGACTCACCATGAAATGTCCACAGCATATAATTAGGCTTAAAACCCCTCCTCTGCAGGTGTTTAATCATTACAGCCTCTGTCGTCTTTTTATAGTTGTCGCATCCAGGACACACGCAATAGTTTCTTTCCTGGCCATTTGCGAATGCAGCTTTCACAAATTCCTTTGTTTTTACAAACCATTCTTTCGTCATTTCTTTCTGACTAGGGTGACCGGTATACATCCACGCACGATCACTCATCTTGCGTAACTACTAAAGACAGAAGAAATATATTTATATATAATTTAGCATTTATATTCATCGGTTAATCAGGTTCGCCATTTTTATTACGTCCGGGCAACCTACATGCTAATAGGTAAAGATAGGTCATAATCCCACCCGAGTATGTGTAGATTGGGTTCGTTTTCCCATGCTCTGCTCCGGATCCAACGCAAAATTTCGGCAGCACCTCCCTGTTGTTCTCCTGATACACGTCTCCGCAATAAACATAGAGGATGTGCATCCGGAGAACAACAGGGAGGCACTGACGAAATTCCGCATCGGATCCAGAGCACAGCATACGGGAAAACGAACCCAATCTACACATACTCGGGTTGTCCATGGATAATGTTGGACAATTCGAAAGGATGGCAGTTATAAATATGCAAAGACATGCATATTTATGGATGTCGCCCTTTCGATCGGGAGACGCATACTGGTCACGCATACTCATGATTGAAGAAACCTATATATAGCTAGCAAGTTTCATCGGCACGAAGACCGGGACAGAGAAAATTAAGGGGGTAGGAGGAGAAGTCATTTGTGCTCACCAACAAACATAGGGGCGGAGCTCGTCCAACGCACGTGGAGGTCGTCGAACAACTGCACATTGAAATTCACCCGATCAACACAAATATGATGTTTTTATAAGATAATCAAAAAATATGTGACCTAACTCTTATTTTCTTTTTTCCTCTTATTCTTCTTCTTCTTATTCTTATTTTCTTTTTTCTTTTTCCCTCTTATCCTTCTTCTTCTTTTCTTCTTCTTCTTATTATTATTTTCTTTTTTCTTTTTTCCTCTTATTCTTCTTCTCCTTCTTCTTCTTTTCTTCTTCTCTTCTTCTTCTTCTTCTTCTTCTTCTTCTTCTTCTTCTTCTTCTTCTTCTTCTTCTTCTTCTTCTTCTTCTTATTCTTCTTCTTCTTATTATTATTTTCTTTTTTCTTTTTTCCTCTTATTCTTCTTCTCCTTCTTATTGTTTTCTTCTTCTCTTCTTCTTCTTCTTCTTCTTATTTTCTTTTTTCCTCTTATTCTTCTCTTCCTCTCCTATTTTTCTTCTTCTTCTTCTTCTTCTTTCTTCTCCTTCTCCCTTCCTTTTCCTTCTTCTTCTTTTCCTTCTTCTTCTTATTTTTTCTTCTCCTTTCTCCTTCTTCTTCTTCTCCTTTCTCCTTCTTCTTCTTCTCCTTTCTCCTTCTTCTTCTTCTCCTTTCTCCTTCTTCTTCTTCTCCTTTCTTCTTCTTCTTCTTCTCCTTTTCTCCTTTACTAAACAGGAAACTAACCTAACTAAACCTGAACCTAAACTAAACTAAAACTAAGCCAAAACCTCAGTAAAACATATAACTAATTAAACAAAAACTATTAAAAAAAGAAGAAAGAAAACTAACCGGGGGAGGAGGGCCGCAGGGGGAGGAGAGGCCGCAGGGGAGGAGGGCAGCAGGGGGAGGAGGGGCACGGTGAGGGGCGCGAGGAGGGCGGCGGCGGTGGGGTGGGGTGGCGTCGGCGGCGGCGGCGGTGGGGCAAGGAGGCCGGAGGAGGGCGCGGCGACGGTGGTGGTGTTGGAGGTGAGAGAGAGGGGTGTCGGGGTGGAGGAGGGGGCGCAGGGCGGCGGTGGAGGAGGGTGCAGGGCGGCCGGGGAGGAGGAGGGGGCGCAGGGCGGCGATGGAGGAGGGTGCAGGGCGACCGGGGTGGAGGAGGGGGCGCAGGGCGGCGGTGGAGAGGGTGCAGGGCGGCCGGGGAGGAGGAGGGCGCAGGGCGGCCGGGGAGGTGGAGGGCGCAGGGCGGCGCAGGGAGGCCGGAGGAGGGCGCGACGGCGGTGGTGGTGTCGGGGGTGAGAGAGAGGGGAGTCGGGGTGGCCATTAGGGGGAGAGAGAGGCGCGTGGGGGTGGGGCTAACGGCCGTTAGGGGGGCACCCTCTTTGTCGTCCGCCTCCCGACGGCAAAGAGCATGCAGGCAGACGGCAAAGAAAGTGGCCGCTAGGGGGAGAGAGGGGCTGCGGGGTGGGCCGCCCATGCTCTTTGTTGTCTGCCTGCATGCTCTTTGTCGTGAGCTGGCAGACGACAAAGAGCTGGCTGATGGCAAATAGTACCTTTGGCATCAGCCTGCTCTTTGTCGTCTGGTTTCTGGTAGCTGATGGCAAAGAGGGTCTTTGCCATCAGCCAACAGACGGCAAAGAAGCAGCATATGGCAAATAACTGTTTTCCAGTAGTGTAAGTCCTAGGCTAGGTCTCATGATTTTTTTTCTGAGTGACCTCCTGAAATTGCATATTGCATCATGCCGCTCTTATTTCATGTTGCCATTAGATATCTTATGAGATGTGAGTCATGGATTGGTGATTCTGCCTCTTCGGGGGGCAGATTGACCCTGTTGAACTCATCTTTGTCCAGCATTGCATACTATTATATGTTAATGTTTCTTCTTTCTAAAACCTTTATAGAAAGACCGGATAAGCACCGCCGTAAATGTTTCTAGTGTGGAGGGAGAGGAAAGAAAAGATATCACTTAGTCAAATGGGCGCGGGTTTGCAGATAAAAAAAAGGGGGCCTGGGAGTCAAAAAACTACATAGACAGAATGTCTCCTTCTTGCTAAGTGGCGGTGGGAGCTGGATAATGGTCATGGACTATGGGAGGAGGTGGTTAGGGCTAAATACCCGGAAAAAAAATTAGTTGCCAATGTTAGTGGGAAGTTTAATGATTTTTCTGTCTGAAAGGCCTTGCTTAAGGTGAAAGAGCACTACATGGCAGGGAGAGAAGTTATGGTTAATGTTGGTAACATTGCCAAAATATGGCATGACCCCATTGGGGAGCATCCACCGCTAAGGGAAACTTACCCTAACCTCTTTAGTATTTCGAACCATCTAGAAGATACTATTGAGCAATTTCGTGTGAGAGATTGCACGACGAAATTCAGACGCAGAATTATAGGTGACCTTGCCCCTCAGCTTGAAAAAGTGAATGAGATTGTTGGGCGGGTGAATCCAGAAGACAGATGCGATAAAATTGAGTGGACTCTTGGTCCCAAAGGCAGATATACTACGAAGGCGATGTATTCCTATCTTGAGAGGAATCTCGCGGGATATGATTATAGATGGATTTGGAAGGCTAAGTTATCTCTCAAAATCCAAATCTTTCTCTCGCAGCTTTTCCAATATGTGGTACTTACCAGGAACGTGATGTGCCAGAGGAAGTGGACTGGTAACCCAAAATGCTCTTTCCGTAAAAGTAGAGAAACTTATTTGCATTTATTCTTTTTGTGTCCGGTTGCCAGGATTGCTTGGCCAACGGTAGGCTCGATCTTGGGCGTTGATTTATGCCCAAACAACCTTTGTCAATTCTATTCGTGGTGATATGCCTTCCTTCCTGCTGGGGAGCAGTTTTTTACTATGGGGTTGGCAACGATCAGCTGGACAATCTGGAATTGCAGAAACCAAGCAACTTTTGAGTTCAAGAAACTTGCATCTCCTTTCAAGATTGTATTCACACCTTGTATTCATCTTCGATATTGGACATGTTTGTTGAAGGAAAAAAGACCGTGAGATGCTGCTGAAGGGTACGGAGATACTAAAGGAGAACGCCATCAATATGATGATGATCTGTGCGGCGGCAAATGCTGATGAGAATCGATGTTGAATCCTAAGGTGCTGGAAGCTGCTACACCTCCTAGCTGATGCTGGCTCCGTGTGATGGTGTCTGATAGCTGTTAGAGGACCTTGTTCTCCTTTTGCTAGTTGTTGCTGTTAGTCTTACTTACCTCTGCGTGGGCTTCTGAGTCGTAGAACTGTTGGATAACCGTTTGTTGATGGTTTGCTTTGGCGTTGTGATGGTGCTGCAGGGTTTTCGTTCCATGGTGAGCGCTACGACTCCGAATGCTCGCTATGGGTTTCCGTGGTGTGCTTGAGCTCGCTTTTTCCCTTTTCCTTGTTTTCTTTTACTTTGTTGTCAGCCTTGCTCGAACTCGGTTGTATTTCCGTTATCTTGATAATGAAAGGGGAATAGCCCGGCTAAAAAAAACTCTTATTTTCAGCAACAGCAGGTGCAGTCGGACGGACACGGGCATGGCCGCGACCAAACCAAGGTGAATGGTCTCACTAAGTCACTAACACAAGATTCCATGCAATCCAAGTACCCTGGGAATGGGATTATGTACAACTTGGTTAGGTTGTGCGATTGGACCGGGACGTTAGATCGAACCGTGGCTTGAACCAACCAGGACGTTGATGTTTAATTTTAACCCACCGCGCGCTACCGTCGTGACTCCACACCCCAGGCAGTGAAGGGTAGGCAGGACGATGCAGGTGACTGTACTGCATGGATGCATGCATGCGGACACCGGCGGCAGGTCTGAGGCCAAACTAAAGCTCTGCTACATCCATTGCTTCAGTAAAGCAGCGCATCTCACCATTGCAGTCGATGGGCAGCTGAACATCATAAGAGCCGTTAAGAATCGCCGGCTGTGACAAAAAATATATATCTATATATATATTAGTCATGCGCCGGTACAATCGCGCGGTGTATGTGATTGATCGAATGATTTAATATGGTTTTTTGAGTCGCTAAATGTGCGGGTACCGCACATACCCACCGCCATGACACACGCCTGATTTGGCTCGTGCCTCGTCAGGTGTGCTTCCAAATCCATTTGGGCACGTTGTAATCTCGGCCTTCTCTGCTTATCAAGTGCTAGCCACTCGCCCGCCTCTCCGATGTGGGACTAAAAGTCTAAAACGCGCGCTCGTCCAGCAAGTAACAAGGGCCACCCACCCAGACTTGTTTTCCACCAAGACAAGAACAGGTGCAGTTTTGGACGCACAGGTGGGAGATTTTACCATAAGCCACGGCCGTGAATGGCCAAACAGGGACTACCTTTGTTTCTAAATATAAGTTTTCCTTGAGATTTTTACTAAAATAATACTCTCTTGTCTTTCTAGAAGTTCCACTAGAACACTACATACGGATGCATATAGACATGTTTTAGAGTATAGATTCACTCATTATGCTTCATATGTGGTCCATTAGTGAAATTTCTAAAAAGACTTATATTTAGAAACAAAGTGAGTACATACAAAGGAAAATGAGTAAATATATACTAAAATACGTCTACATAAATCTGTATGTGGTCTCGTAGTGAAACCTATGAAAAGACTTATATTTAGGAACAAAAGGAGTAGATCAGAACACGAACTATGCGTAAGGTAAACAATTCTTGCAACCGTGGTCACAAGCATCGTTGTTTTCTCCCTGATGGCAACAGCACATCCCCTAGTCTCATGTTTCTGTCACTCAAGCTAGACATCGAGGGGCATGAACCCACAATCATGCATAACGCTCCCTCTTGGAGTTACAATCTACTACTCGTCCAAAGCAATAAATAGCAATGGAGAACATGCATGAATCACTAAAGAACATAATATAAAAGGATAATCAAATATATAACTCATAACAATCTGAACATAATCTCATAATCCATCGGATCCCAACAAACCAAGCATAGCAATAGCAAGAGAATTACATAGATGCCCTGATCATGTAGGGCAGCTCACAAGGACTAACCATGGAAGCACAAGATTGGAGAGAAGACATCACATAACTACTGGTCATGGACTCATGGTCCAAGGAGGACTACTCACGGCAGGTCCGGGAAGCGTCCATGGCGGTGGAGAAGCTCCCGGAGGTCAATCCTCCCTCCGAGAGGGTACCGGGAAGAGGTCTCCTTACGCTCCCTATCTCGGAAGCGCTGCAGTGGCGGAACGATGGAGAAATTTGCGATTCGGGATCCCATATAGGGTTTTCCTCGTCAAGGGGTAAATATAAGCGAAAGGAGGGCACCAGAGGGCGTGGGCCCCACCCAGGCGGCCTCCTGGCGCGGCCTAGGGGTGGGCCGCGCCCACAAGTAGCCTGGGCGGCCCCTGGCACCCCTCTGGCCCCCTTTCGTGCTTCGTGAAGCTTCTGGTGCGTTGATTTATATATATTTTTCTCGGGATTTTTCGGGCTTCAAAAAATTGGGTAAAAGCCCCTGGAAAATAAACATCAGCGGAAGTAAACTGGCACTGGGTGCACTGAGTTAGTAGATTAGTATAAATATGTGTAAAAAGATATAAAAGTGTAGCAAAACATATAACAATGTCACCCAAAAGATCATGAAACAAGCAGAAATTATAGATACGTTTGGGACGTATCAATAGCCCAGAGCTTCAGCTGCTTCATCCGACGCTCTTCCAGCTTGAGGTATGCGACGACCTTGGGAAAGGTCGGGTCGGGGATGAGCGTGAGGTTGGTGGCGGAGTTGGAGAATTCCTCGTTGAGGCCGTTGACGAGGGTGTTGAGGAGGGGGTCGGAGGAGACCTTCTCACCGATGTCGTGAAGTTCATCGCGGATGCGCTTGAGGCTCATGTAGAACTCCTCCACGGAGGAGTTATTTTGGTGGCAACCAAAAAATTCCTGCTGGAGAAATACGAGGCGCTGGAGGCGGTTGTCGGTGAAGAGTTCGTTGAGCTTCGTCCAGATGGAGTAGGCATCATCATCATCATGAACCACCGTGTAGAAGAGATCCTTCGAGATAGTCTGGAAGAACTAGCGGATGAGAGTAGCCTCGATAGCCGACCACTCAACACAGTGCTTCATAGCCTCGGCATCGACGAAGTCGTCGATGTGCTCCTGAAGGTGGTACTCACAGAAGATAAGGTTGAAGTAGGTCTTCCATGGGTAGGAGGAGGAATCGTCTTGAGGGAGACGGATGGGGACGCACTCGTGTATGTTTATGTTGCGGGTGTCCTCGGCGGCGACGGGATCAGGACCGGCAAAGGGGTTGGATCCGGAGATGGAAGACATGCTAGGAGCGCGTGGGGGAGGTGGGCGACGACGACAATGGAGCTACGGCAGTCGGGTGAGGTGGACGGCGGCAGGAGGGCTGCGACGATCTGGTGAGGAGGACGGCGGCAGAAGGGCTGCGGCGGTCGGGTGAGGAGGACGGCGGTGGTCGAGTGTGCGGTGAAAGTGCATGTAGTTCACATGTGTGGTTTTGGTAATTGATGACAATCCTAATGGACTAATGTTTGCATTGACTTATACATTTGAAGGAATGGTCTATTTGCAATACATGAAGAATATTGGATGATTTCAAGTATGTGGTTCCATGGATATGCAAGAAGGAGCTCGGATGATTTCTAAATGAATGTCATATACATATTGTTGTGCATGCATCAAGGATGAGCTCAACGATTGAATCAAATATGATACGATCAAGATGAATTCCATATGATGAACTAATGTGATCTATGTGGAGTTCATTGAGGATCTCACACATTCTCATGCCTTGGCTTATGGTTTGAGCCATGATGGATCAAGATCTTGAGAGAATAATTAAAGAGAAGAATTCTACATATGTCTTGAAAATAGGATCATGATGAGCCCATATGTTGTATCATGAAGACGAGCGAGTTATAGCCAATATGAGATTCATGGAGAAACTTGATATGGTCATGGTGAATTGAGATATTGGCAATCATTCCTTAAAGCAATGAAGCCTAACAAGAAATCAATAGGCCCTTCAAGGCATCAAGATTAATCATGGATCTAAGATAAATGTTGACCAAGATGAAGATCAAAGAGTTAACTCAAAGTTGGTCATCACACAAGCGCAAATTATGTACCAAATGGGATCCTGTGGTATGGTAAGTAATTGTCAATTGCACGTTGTGTACTAACCCATACTATGTGTTGTCTATGTCTATAAGGGTTAGGTAATTCTCATGGGCTCGCATCAAGAGAGAGATTCCAAGTGTCCATGAGATGATGACATCAAGGGTTCATGATCATGTTTGACAAGGACAAGTTCAAGATAACCATTTCTAAGGATTACATGCTTGAAGCTTGTGGATGTTCACATGATAGACAAATGAAGATGAATACAAAGAAAGGCTTTCCACATTGTGTATGGGAGAGTTAGTTGAAGACTTCATCAATGTCTTGCCTTCAGCTTGAGCCAAGAAGAAACAATAACATCAAGATCAAGTCTAAGGCCTGACTCAAAGATATTAGTTCCTTTGATGTTAGTGGTCCGGAGTGATGATCACCGAACAAACTTATACACTCAAGTATGGATTATCGGTAGCTATGTAGTGTAGCTCTTTTACAATTCTTGAGTTTTAGGGATCCCGCACTATTAAGAGGGGATCACTTGGTCTCGCAAGAAACTTGCTCAAAACTCTAGGTAATTCCACTCTCTCTATCTTCCTGGTTGGTCTTCTCTGGTTCGATCGTACAACGGTTCTCGGACGTCTGGACCCCGGATGGCCGAAGCCGTCCGGAAATCCGGAGCCAGCCAACAGAGTCAAACCTTCGGACTTCCGGTCCCTCCGATCGTTCGAGAACCGGACGTCCGGGTATGGTAGGAATTACGGTGCCACCCAACATACCCAAAATGTCGGACTTCCGACCATTCCGGGCGACCGTGCCCCGGACGGCCGACGCCCTTCGGACGTCCATGTGTTGCTCATTGCACCTCACGGTAACCTAATATCGTCTATGTCTTCGGACGTCCTAAAAGCTCCGGACATCCGTATGCTGATCACCTGTACACCAAGGTAACCTGATACTTCCTACATCTTCGGACGATCGACCATTGTCGGACGTCCGACCCTTCGTGGTTGTCCGGACGACCATGAACTGTTGGACGTCCGACAATTGCACAACATAAGTGGCTCTAACGGTCACTTTTCCACCACCACTATATATAGTCTTCCCCCACCTCGTGTGGGGGTTGCCCAACACAGCCAAAAGATTCCAAGAACATCTTTCTTTCTCACTCCCATTTGCCTACACCAAAAGCTAGATCCCAAGTGCATCTGTGAGTGCCTTTGAGGGTTGCTCCAATCAAAAGATAGATCGTCTCCCTATCCTCCTCTCAACCCAAGCTATTTGAGATTTGAGCAAGTTTTGAGCAGTCCTAGTGATCTTGTTACTCTTGGAGGTTGGAGACTCCTAGGTGGTAGGAGTTCTTCGGAGAGGAATCAAGCCGTTGTGATTACCCCAGGAAAAGTTTGTGAGGGTTTGGAAGCCACCTCAAAGGCTTACCACTAGTGGTTGAGAAAAGCCTTCGTGGTGTTGTCTCAAAGGGAGAATAGGGTGAGCCTTCGTGGCATTGGTGTGCCTTCGTGGTAACATCCACCTCTCTAACGGTGACTAGGTTCCCTCCAAGGAAGTGAACATCGGGATACATCCTCGTCTCCGTGACTTCGGTTATCCTTAACCCTAACTCCTTACTTGTGGTTTACTTTGGTTACTTGAGCATACATTTACTACATATTGTTGTCCTCATTATATTGTGTTGGCTACTTCCCTGTAAAGATTAATCATTTAGGCCTACACTTTATATCCCACGGTTCATACTTGCTACTATTGATATATCTTGTGTTTAGTGTGATTTGCTAATCGGTGCCATACACTCACATATCTTCTGATATTGCTCAAGTAAGTTTGTGTAACTTACTTGTGCTTGTGAGTAATCTTGTTGTGTTAATCTTAGCAGAACAAGTTGCTGGTGCACGTAGTTGATCCTAGTATATTTAGGATTTGTGCTTGAAAAGTATCATCTTAGTTTATTTCCGCATTAGGATAAAGCCAAATCCGTAGAAGTTTTTAAAACGTCTATTCACCCCCCCCCCTCTAGGCGACATCGTAGTCCTTTCTATTGGTATCAGAGCAAGGTCTCTCCTTATTAGGCTTCACCACCTAGAGAGTAACGATGTCGACTAATGGATTAATGCACAATGACACCTTTGATTTTGATGGCACAAATTATCTCTTGTGGAGAATTTGTATGCTTTATCACCTTCGGGCCATGGGCCCAAATACTTTACAAATTGTTCTTGTAGGGATTGTTGTTGCACGGGATGATCCATCTCCATTTATAGATGACATGTATCTTGATTGTGAGGCCTCCCTTGCCATTCATCAAACTATAAGCCCCGAAGTGTTTAAGTCAATCTCGACTTGCAAGTCGGCTCATGAAGTTTGGACCAAACTCGAAGATATATATGGTGGTCCATTCTTGATGGAGACAATATTATGTTGAAGGAGTTGTTGCACGAGCTCTCCACACTTTTATATCATGAAGTGCCCTCCATTGCTTCCATCTCCGATTACTTGCACACTTCAGGACCTTCTACTCCACCAACATGTAGCGTGCCACAAGGTAATGACATGGTGAGTGAAGAAATATTTGTTGATGATAATGTTGTATCTTCTATGGACATGGGCATATCAAGCACCACATATAGTGTAAATTATTGTGTTGATAGTTAATGCATATCACCTAAGGATTCCTTGGAAAATGTTTGTGGTGATATGCTTTCCCTCCCGTGTTTCCATGAACAAAATGCTTTGGTTCCCTCCAGTTGCCCTATGAATAACCATTTAGGGGAAATCAAGAAAAATGAGGCACTCTTTATTGATGAAGAACCTTGTTCTCCAAAAGAATCATAATCAACTCCTTTTGTTCACATGTGCCTCATGGCAAGAGGTAATGATGAGGTAACATCCTCTCTTAGTGATAATGATGATACTTGTAATGAGGATGATGATGATGACTTGGCTGAAAATCTCTATGTAATTGGTAAAATTCTCCATATAGCTAAAAATAACGCATATAAAATATTTGAAGATGTTCTTGCTTGCTTTGAAAAACGTAATGATTTATTTATGGTCGAGCAAGCTAAAAGTGAACAACTTGAACATGAACTTGATAAGGTTCATCAAACATGTAGTGACTTGAGATCTTCAAAATGAGAGACTGAAATTGCTCATGGTAAACTTAAAGAGGATTTTGAGCTCCTTCTCCTTGAATGCAATAATGTCAAGGGAGAGCTCATCAAAACCTCTAAGGTCTATGAGGAGCTTCAATCTACTCATGAGAAGTCTCTAAGTGCTACTTACTCCTCTCATGTTGTCGATGATACTTGTGCATCTAACCCTACCTCATTTGAAGCATAGACTTTGAAGGAGAATGTTAAGTTATGTGCTCAATTTTATTTGCTAACCAGCAATTATGGGAAATTGGTCGAAAGTCATGAAAATCTCTCGAGCACTCATGAGGATCTTCTAATCTCTTATAATGAGCTAAAGTTAGCACTTGAGACTATGGCCATCAAGGTAAAATCTTGTGAGTCTCATGAGAACGTTAGCACATCTACTATAAATGCTTTATTTCCATGTGCTAATCCTTGCAATTCATCCATCTCTCATATTATTACCAATCATGATGAATTGCTCACGGTGTCTTGTTGCTCTAACCATGAAGTTTCTACTTCCACTAGTCCTCTTGTTTCTAGTGTTGAGACTAACCATGTAGAAGAAGTTAATGAGCTCAAGACCCAAGTCACTAGTTTGAAGAAAGACTTGGAAAATATGATCATGGACATAGTTATCACTACAATAAGAAGAAGGCCAAGAACAAGAAAAGGGGACAAGATCAAACCACGAACAAATCCAACGTTACATGCTTCAAGTGCAAAAAGGTTGGGCATCACGTGAGATCTTGTCCATTGAAGATAAGGGTTCATAAAGAGATGATACATGGGAAGAGGCATCAAGATCAATCTCGAGCTCAACCTCATATTTTAGAACGACCACTTTGCATGATGAAACATGTTATTTCTTCCGAAGTTGAGAAAGTAAAGCAGAAGAACCAGGAAGGGGAGTACATGTTGCTATGTCTGTTGAAAGAAGCGGCACATAGCTTCAACATGCCCCACTGGTAACATATATAAGCCTCCAATTATCAATGGTCATTATTCACTTAGGAAGGATATTTTTGGCAATGTGTTTGCCAAGTATGTTGGTGCTCAAAGTGGTTCGGAAGTGGATAAGACCATTTGGGTTGCCAAGCCTATTGTTACTAACTTCTTAGGACCCAACTTGGTTGGGGACCATCAATCTCAAACTTGATAGGTCTGTGGAGGGCATTGAAGACTTGGCTACTTCATGAAGAAAAATTAGTTTCACCATTTATTATGGTTCAAGCCAAGTCAAGAATATTACCATCATATTAGTCATTACAATGCACCTCCTAGCGGTAACGTGTGTATATTGTCTACATTGAAAGTTACTAGTCCCTCTCATGTTTAGGTTTGGTACCTAGCATATGTTTTGATATGTTGTGCCTCCTAGTATGCTTGATTTGTGTTATCTAGCATGTGTAGGTTGCTGTGCATGTCATATAGTTGTGTGTAGTGTTTGATCCTCACTTGCATCTTGGTTGCACCTTATTGGGCTCTTTTGAGATATTAATGGATCATCACATTATGGGGGGGTGTTATGCTCTACGCACATCACAAACCTAAAATGTGTATATACTGGACACCACCTAGTATTTATAAGTGCAAGATTATCCAATCACTATGTGGTATGTCAAGGTCATTTGAAGTTCAAATTCTCATCTATTGATCACCTTTAGTTGGATTTCAAGTGCCTCTTGTGGAAATTACATGGAGTATCACATTATGGGGGAGTGATACGCTTTGTGCATATCACAATCCTTGGTAATATAAACATTTGATATATGCCTCTTAGAATCTATTATTGAGATTATTTGTATCTTTAGGGCTTGTCATGCTCAACATGTCTCTATTTGCATAATAATTATTTTAGGGTTTAATTCCTTAGATGTCTGTGAGTATGGCATTCTACTGCAGGTTTATTCTTGGTTTAGCTTCTAGATCGTACTTAAAAGAAGGGTATATATGACACAAGCCTTCCCAATTGTTTCTCTACATGATGATCTAGATAATTGGCATGTTAATAATATGGTATCTAAGCTTTGTGCTTATTTCTAAACTCTCATATCATGCTTGTGTGAGTATCAATGACCTTGTGCTTATTTGGAATCTATCACCGAATGATAATTCTAAATACCAGTGTGTTCTCTTACACTTGGTATTCCTTGTATAGTAGAGTTTCATGGTCATATTTATATCAGCTTTGCTTCTACTTGCATTTTATAATTAGCCGAGAAACTCTTTTGTCTCCCGATAATCTCACATGCTCTTATTCGAATTCATATTACTAAGTTTTACGGTAGTATGGGAGTTATTATCTTATTACTTGTACTATAACATATCCACTTAAGTGTGACATGCATGTAAGAATATGTATAATGCATATCTTATATGCTCTTTTGTTTTGCTTGGTTCATATGTTGAACTTGGTGTGCTATCATATGTTGATCTCTCACTGTGATTTATCTTGGACAACATGAATGATTGGTGGGGTTATTGGAAGTATTAACAGTTATGTGTTCATTTGTCCAACGTGTATCTCTTTGGATTATTGCTAGACTTGTGTAGGCATATTTACTTTGTGTAAATTCTCATGCCTTACTTCCTTTATTTATGATCCAATGTATATATGGTAAATCAGTCATATCCTTCAAAGCTAAGATGTGCATGAAATTGAAGTTCATATCTATTTGCACAAAATTGTGTGGTTTTTGCCCTATATATTGTAGTTAGACTAACTACTTCGGACCCAATAAGTTTGGGGACCATTTTGTACTTAAAAAGTGATATAGGTACATTGGAGAAGCATTGTTGTCTTGGCTTATTCATAAAGAAGGTGGTGTCACCACGAGGAAGTTAGAGCCAAGAGTACATGACTCAGTCCTTTCTACTCTATACCAATGCCTTCTCGGTAACAAGTATTTACTTCATGCATGTATTTAATGTTGGGAAACGTAGCATAAACTCAAAATTTTCCTACGCATATTCAGATCTTCCTATGGAGAGACCAGCAACGAGAGAGGGGTAAGAGCATATTCATACCTTTGAAGATCGCTATGCGGAAGCGTTGCTAGAACGCGGTTGATGGAGTCGTACTCGCAGCGATTCCGATCTAGTGCCGAACTACGGCACCTCCGCGTTCAACACACGTGCAGCCCGGTGACGTCTCTCGCACCTTGATCCATCAAGGAGAAGGGAGAGGTTGGGGAAGAACTCCAGCAGCACGACGGCGTGGTGTCGATGGAGAGACGAGGTCTCCCGGCAGGGCTTCGCCAAGCACCGGCAGAGAGGAGGAGGAAGAAGGGCAGGGCTGCACCGAGGGAGAGGGAACAGTCTAATCTCCAATGGCCAAAAGTGCCCACTACATATAGGGGGAGGGGAAAGGGGGTGCCACCCCTAGGATTCCCACCCTAGGTGGTGCGGCAGCCCCCCCAGATGGGAGGTGCGGCGGCCAGAGGGGGGAGGAGGGGGTGGCGCACCACCTGGTGGGCCTTAGGCCCACCTGGCTTAGGGTTTGCCCCCCCTTTTCTCTCCCATGCGCATTGGGCTGAGTGGGGACGCGCACCAGCCCACCTAGGGGCTGGTTCCCACCCCCACTTGGCCCATCTCACCTCCCGGGGTCGTTGCCCCCCTTCGGTGGACCCCCGGGGCCACCTCCGGTGGTCCCGGTACGTTACCGGTGATGCCCGAAACTCTTCCGGTGTCCGAAACCATCCGTCCTATATATCAATCTTTACCTCCAGACCATTCCGGAGCTCCTCGTGATGTCCGGGATCTCATCCGGGACTCCGAACAACTTTCGTTAACCTCGTATAACAATTCCCTATAACCCTAGCGTCACCGAACCTTAAGTGTGTAGACCCTACGGGTTCGGGAGACGGGCAGACATGACCGAGACGCCTCTCCGGCCAATAACCATCAGCGGGGTCTGGATACCCATGGTGGCTCCCACTTGCTCCACGATGATCTCATCGGATGAACCACGATGTCAAGGATTCAATCAATCCCGTATACGATTCCCTTTGTCTGTCGGTATAGAACTTGCCCGAGATTCGATCGTCGGTATACCAATACCTTGTTCAATCTCGTTACCGGTAAGTCTCTCTACTCGTTCCGTAGCACGTCATCGTGTGACTAACTCCTTAGTCACATTGAGCTCATGATGATGTTCTACCGAGTGGGCCCAGAGATACCTCTCCGTCACACGGAGTGACAAATCCCGATCTCGATTCGTACCAACCCAACAGACACTTTCGGAGGTACCCGTAGTGCACCTTTATAGTCACCCAGTTACGTTGTGACGTTTGATACACCCAAAGCACTCCTACGGTATCCGGGAGTTGCACAATCTCACGGTCGAAGGAAAAGATACTTGACATTAGAAAAGCATTAGCATACGAACAATACGATCTAGTGCTAGGCTTAGGATTGGGTCTTGTCCATCACATCATTCTCCCAATGATGTGATCCCGTTATCAATGACATCTAATGCCCATGATCAGGAAACCATGATCATCTATTGACTAACGAGCTAGCCAACTAGAGGCTTGCTAGGGACACATTGTGATCTATTCATTCACACATGTATTACTGTTTCCTGTTAATACAATTTTAGCATGAACGATAGACGATTATCATGAACAAGGAAATATGATAATAACCATTTTATTATTGCCTCTAGGGCATATTTCCAACAGTATCCCACTTGCACTAGAGTCAATAATCTAGTTACATTGTGATGTATCGAACACCCATAGCATTATGGTGTTGATCATGTTTTGCTCGTGGAAGAGGTTTAGTCAATGGGTCTGCAATATTCAGATCCGTGTGTACTTTACAAATATCTATCACTCCATTCTGGACATGGTCCTGGATGGAGTTGTAGCAGCGTTTGATGTGCTTCGTCTTCCGGTGAAACCTGGGCTCCTTGGCTATGGCAATGGCCCCGGTGTTATCACAGAAGAGTGTCATTGGACCCGACGCGCTTGGAACCACTCCAAGGTCGGTGATGAGCTCCTTCATCCAAATTCCTTCATGAGCTGCTTCTAAAGCAGCTATGTACTCCGCTTCACATGTAGATGCTGCCACGACTTCTTGCTTGCTGCTGCACCAGCTCACTGCCCCACCATTCAACACATATACGTATCCGGTCTGTGACTTAGAGTCATCCGGATCTGTGTCGAATCTAGCATCGACGTAACCCTTTACGACGAGCTCTTCGTCACCTCCATAAACGAGAAACATTTCCTTAGTCCTTTTCAGGTACTTAAGGATATTCTTGACCGCTGTCTAGTGTTCCATACCGGGATCACTTTCGTACCTCCCTACCAAGCTTATGGCAAGGTTTATATCAGGTCTGGTACACAGCATGGCATACATTAGAGAGCCCACGGCTGATGCGTAGGGGACAGAACTCATCTTCTCTCTATCTGCTGCCGTGGTCGGCGACTGAGTCTTACTCAATCTCATACCTTGCAAAACTGGCAAGAACCCTTTCTTTGAGTTTTCCATATTGAACTTTTTCAATATCTTGTCAAGGTATGTACTTTGCGAAAGACTTATGAGGCGTCTCGATCTATCTCTATAGATCTTGATGCCTAATATGTATGCAGCTTCTCCAAGGTCCTTCATTGAAAAACTCTTGTTCAAATAGGCCTTTATGCTCTCCAACATCTCTATATTATTCCCCATCAATAATATGTCATCCACATACAGTATGAGGAAAGCTACAGAGCTCCCACTCACTTTCTTGTACAGACAGGCTTCTCCGTAAACCTGTATGAACCCAAACGCTTTAATCACCCCATTAAAGCGAATGTTCCAACTCCGAGATGCTTGCACCAGCCCATAGATGGAGCGCTGGAGCTTGCACACCTTGTTAGCACCCTTAGGGTCGACAAAACCTTCTAGTTGCATCATATACAACTCTTCCTTAAGGTTCCCGTTAAGGAACGCTGTTTTGACGTCCATTTGCCAAATTTCATAATCATAAAAGGCGGCAATTGCTAACATGATTCGGACTGATTTCAGCTTCGCTACGGGAAAGAAAGTCTCTTCGTAGTCAACTCCTTGAATTTGTCGAAAACCCTTTGCGACAAGTCGAGCTTTGTAAACGGTTACATTACCGTTTGCATCAGTCTTCTTCTTGAAGATCCATTTATTTTCTATGGCTCGCCGGTCATCGGGCAAGTCCACCAAAGTCCATACTTTGTTCTCATACATGGATCCTATCTCGGATTTCATAGCCTCAAGCCATTTGTTGGAATTCGGGCCCGCCATCGCTTCTTCATAGTTCGAAGGTTCACCGTTGTCTAACAACATGATTTCCATCACAGGGTTGCCGTACCACTCTGGTGCGGAGCGTGCCCTTGTGGACCTTCGTGGTTCAGTAGTAACTTGATCCGAAGCTTCATGATCATCATCATTAACTTCCTCTTCAGTTGGTGTAGGCGCCACAGGAACAACTTCCCGCGCTGCGCTACTATCCTGTTCAAGAGGGGGTGTAATTACCTCATCAAGTTCTACCTTCCTCCCACTTACTTCTTTCGAGAGAAACTCTTTCTCTAGAAAGGATCCGTTCTTGGCAACAAAGGTTTTACCTTCGGATCTAAGATAGAAGGTATACCCAATAGTTTCCTTAGGGTATCCTATGAATACGCATTTCTCCGCTTTGGGTTCGAGCTTTTCTGGTTGAAGTTTCTTCACATAAGCATCGCAGCCCCAAACTTTAAGAAATGACAACTTAGGTTTCTTGCCAAACCATAGTTCATACGGTGTCGTCTCAACGGATTTAGACGGTGCCCTATTTAAAGTGAATGCTGCAGTTTCTAATGCGTATCCCCAAAATGATAGCGGTAAGTCGGTAAGAGACATCATAGATCGTACCATATCTAATAAAGTGCGATTACGACGTTCAGACACTCCGTTGCGTTGCGGTGTGCCAGGCGGCCTCGGTTGTGAAACTATTCCACACTTCCTTAGGTGTGTGCCAAACTCGTGACTCAAATATTCTCCTCCACGATCAGATCGTAGACACTTAATTTTTCTGTCACGTTGATTCTCGACCTCACTCTGAAATTCCTTGAACTTTTCAAATGTCTCAGACTTGTGCTTCATCAAGTAGATATACCCATACCTACTCAAATCATTGGTGAGAGTGAGAACATAACGATAGCCACCGCGAGCTTCAACGTTCATTGGACCACACACATCAGTATGTATTATATCCAATAAGTCGGTTGCTCTCTCCATTATACCTGAGAATGGAGTCTTAGTCATCTTGCCCATGAGGCACGGTTCGCATGTGTCAAATGATTCAAAATCAAGAGACTCTAATAGTCCATCAGTATGGAGCTTCTTCATGCGCTTAACGCCGATATGACCAAGGCGGCAGTGCCACAAGTATGTGGGACTATCATTATAAACTTTACATCTTTTGGTACTCACACTATGAATATGTGTAACATCACGATCGAGATTCATCAAGAATAAACCATTCACCAGCGGAGCATGACCATAAAACATATCACTCATATAAATAGAACAACCATTATTCTCTGACTTAAATGAGTAGCCGTCTCGCATTAAGCAAGACCCTGATACAATGTTCATGCTTAAAGCTGGTACTAAATAACAGTTATTAAGGTTTAAAACTAATCCCGACGGTAGATGTAGAGGTAGCGTGCCGACGGCGATCACATCGACCTTTGAACCATTCCCGACGCGCATCGTCACCTCGTCCTTGGCCAGTCTCCGCTTATTCCGCAGTTCCTGTTTTGAGTTGCAAATGTGAGCAACAGCACCGGTATCAAATACCCAGGAGCTACTACGAGCGCTGGTAAGGTACACATCAATAACATGTATATCACATATACCTTTAACGTTGTCGGCCTTCTTGTCCGCTAAGTATTTGGGGCAGTTCCGCTTCCAGTGACCCTTTCCCTTGCAATAGAAGCACTCAGTCTCAGGCTTGGGTCCATTCTTTTTATTCTTCCCGGCATCTGGCTTACCGGGCGCGACAACAGCTTTGCCGTCTTTCTTGAAGTTCTTCTTACCCTTGCCTTTCTTGAAACTAGTGGTCTTGTTGACCATCAACACTTGATGCTCTTTCTTGATTTCTACTTCTGCAGACTTGAGCATCGAGTACAACTCGAGAATGGTCTTCTCCATCCCTTGCATGTTGTAGTTAAGCACAAAGCCTTTGTAGCTTGGTGGGAGAGACTAGAGGATTCTGTCAATTATAGATCATCCGGAAGTTCGACTCCAAGTGAAGTCAGACGACCGTGTAACCCAGACATTTTGAGTATGTGCTCACTGACAGAACTGTTCTCCTCCATCTTACAGCTAAAGAACTTGTCGGAGACTTCATATCTCTCGACACGGGCATGAGCTTGAAAAACTAGCTTCAGCTCCTGGAACATCTCATATGCTCCGTGTTGCTCAAAACGCCTTTGGAGCCCGGTTTCTAAACTGTATAACATGCCACACCTAACCAGAGAGTAGTCATCACTCTGCGTTTGCCAGACGTTCAGAATGTCCTGGGCTGCTGCGGGAGCGCGAGGGTCACCTAGCGGCGCATCAAGGACATAAGCCTTTTTAGCTGCTTCAAGGATGAGCTTCAAGTTGCGAACCCAGTCTGCATAGTTGCTACCATCATCTTTCAGCTTGTTTTTCTATAGGAATGCGTTGAAATTGAGGTTGACGTTGGCCATCTACAATATTTATAAAGACAACTTTTAGACTAAGTTCATGACAATTAAGTTCATTTAATCAAATTAAGTATGAACTCCCACTTAAATCGACATCCCTCTAGTCATCTAAGTGATACATGATCCATGTTGACTAACCCGTGTCCGATCATCACGTGAGACGGACTAGTCACCATGGTGAGCAACTTCATGCTGATCGTATTCAACCATACAACTCATGTTCGACCTTTCAGTCTCTTGTATTCGAGGTCATGTCTGTACATGCTAAGCTCGTCGAGTCAACCTAGGTGTTTCACGTGTGTAAATCTGGCTTACACCCGTTGTATGCGAACGTTAGAATCTATCACACCCGATCATCACGTGGTGCTTCGAGACAACGATCCTTTGCAACGGTGCACACTTGGGGGAATACGTTCTCGAAACTTTAAGAGGGGTCATCTTATTATGCTACCGTCGTTCTAAGCAATAAGATGTAAAACATGATAAACATCACAATGCAATCATATAGTGACATGATATGGCCATTATCATCTTCGCCCTTTCGATCTCCATCTTCAGGCATCGCATGATCATCATCGTCACCGGCGTGACACCATGATCTCAATCATCATGATCTCCATCATCGTGTCTCCGTGAAGTCATCATGCCAACTACTACTATCACTACTACTATAGCTAACCGTTAGCAATGAAGTAAAAGTAGTAAGCACATGGCGTTGCATCTCATACAATAAATTAAGACAACTCCTATGGCTCCTGCCGGTTGTCATACTCATCGACATGCAAGTCGTGAAACCTATTACAATAACATGATCATCTCATACATCATACATGCAACATCACAACTTTGGCCATATCACATCACATGTCAAACCCTGCAAAAACAAGTTAGACGTCCTCTAATTGTTGTTGCAAGTTTTACGTGGCTGATTTGGGTTTCTAGCAAGAACGCCTTCTTACCTACGTGACAGCCACAACGATGATATGCCAAAGCTATTTACCCTTCATAAAGACCCTTTTCATCAAATCCAATACGACTAGACTAGGAGAGACAGACACCCGCTAGCCACCTTTATGCACGGTGTGCATGTCTGTCGGTGGAACCAGTCTCACGTAAGCGTACGTGTAAAGTTGGTCCGAGCCGCTTCATCCCACAATACCGCCGGAAAATAATAAGACTAGTAGCGGCAAGCAAATTGACAAACCATCGCCCACAACTTTTGTGTTCTACTCGTGCATAGAATCTACGCATAGAAAACCTGGCTCGGATGCCACTGTTGGGAAACGTAGCATAAATTCAAAATTTTCCTACGCATATTCAGATCTTCCTATGGAGAGACCAGCAACGAGAGAGGGGTAAGAGCATCTTCATACCTTTGAAGATTGCTAAGCGGAAGCGTTGCTAGAACGCGGTTGATGGAGTCGTACTCGCAGCGATTCCGATCTAGTGCCGAACTACGGCACCTCCGCGTTCAACACACGTGCAGCCCGGTGACGTCTCCCGCACCTTGATCCAGCAAGGAGGAGGGAGAGGTTGGGGAAGAACTCCAGCAGCACGACGGCGTGGTGTCGATGGAGAGACGAGGTCTCCCGGCAGGGCTTCGCCAAGCACCGGCACAGAGGAGGAGGAAGAAGGGCAGGGGTGCGCCGAGGGAGAGGGAAAAGTCTAATCTCCAATGGCCAAAAGTGCCCACTATATATAGGGGGAGGGGAAAGGGGGTTCCACCCCTAGGGTTCCCACCCTAGGTGGTGCAGCAGCCCCCCCAGATGGGAGGTGCGGCGGCCAGAGGGGGGAGGAGGGGGTGGCGCACCACCTGGTGGGCCTTAGGCCCACCTGGCTTAGGGTTCCCTCCCTTTTCTCTCCCCTGCGCATTGGGCTGAGTGGGGAGGCGCACCAGCCCACCTAGGGGCTGGTTCCCACCCCCACTTGGCCCATCTCACCTCCCGGGGTCGTTTCCCCCCTTCGGTGGACCCCCGGGGCCACCTCCGGTGGTCCCGGTACGTTACCGGTGATGCCCGAAACTCTTCCGGTGTCCGAAACCATCCGTCCTATATATCAATCTTTACCTCCGGACCATTCCGGAGCTCCTCGTGACGTCCGGGATCTCCTCCGGGAATCCGAACAACTTTCGGTAACCTCGTATAACAATTCCCTATAACCCTTGCGTCACCGAACCTTAAGTGTGTAGACCCTACGGGTTCGGGAGACGGGCAGACATGACCGAGACGCCTCTCCGGCCAATAACCATCAGCGGGGTCTGGATACCCATGGTGGCTCCCACTTGCTCCACAATGATCTCATCGGATGAACCACGATGTCAAGGATTCAATCAATCCCGTATACGATTCCCTTTGTCTGTCGGTATAGAACTTGCCCGAGATTCGATCGTCGGTATACCAATACCTTGTTCAATCTCGTTACCGGTAAGTCTCTTTACTCGTTCCGTAGCACGTCATCGTGTGACTAACTCCTTAGTCACATTGAGCTCATGATGATGTTCTACCGAGTGGGCCCAGAGATACCTCTCCGTCACACGGAGTGACAAATCCCGATCTCGATTAGTACCAACCCAACAAACACTTTCGAAGGTACCGTAGTGCAGCTTTATAGTCACCCAGTTACGTTGTGACGTTTGATACACCCAAAGCACTCCTACGGTATCCGGGAGTTGCACAATCTCACGGTCGAAGGAAAAGATACTTGACATTAGAAAAGCTTTAGCATACGAACAATACGATCTAGTGCTATGCTTAGGATTGGGTCTTGTCCATCACATCATTCTCCCAATGATGTGATCCCGTTATCAATGACATCTAATGCCCATGATCACGAAACCATGATCATCTATTGACTAACGAGCTAGCCAACTAGAGGCTTGCTAGGGACACATTGTGATCTATTTATTCACACATGTATTACTGTTTCCTGTTAATACAATTATAGCATGAACAATAGACGATTATCATGAACAAGGAAATATGATAATAACCATTTTATTATTGCCTCTAGGGCATATTTCCAACATTTAAGTAGAGTCAACCTTGTGTAGGTTGCATCATAGCATGTAATAGTACTTATTATTTGTGTTTTCCTGCATGTTCTTGAAAACACTCTATTGCAATGGTTAGACAATTGAGTAGAATCATCTAATGGGAATCTACAAAATCATGTTCATGGTTCATTTATCCCATGACATGCCAAATAAGCAATTCATTGCATATCAATTCCTAAAAAGTTCTCTCATGTGCAATCTTTATGAAACATTGCAAAAACACTATAATTACTCATAGTATTTGGTATCTTATTAGGGATTCATGGTTATACATATGAGATCAATTTCTACCATGGTCTTTGTGCCATGTGCCTTGCTCTTATGTTAAGATAACATGTGTATGATAATGGATTCACTTGTGCATATCATGTTCTTATCAATTGTGACTTGTTTATGTATGCAAGTTTCATTGTGGATACATAGACTACTATTGTCCACTTAGAAATTTGTGCACATAAGTAAGTTCTCATCTTTACGATATCACTTGATCCTTGCCAATCACTTGGTTCCTTCCTTATTAATTCATTAGTGGTATCGGTAAGAGGTTGTGAAATGAGTGCTTGTATGTTTTGCATATAATCTTATGCACTCATGCGTTTGGATGTATTTTGGACTCATACTTATCGTAATGATCGATTTGGATATTCACGTTATATCTTGTCCAAAATATGTTGTTTGGATCTTTGAATGTTTCCCTCACATGTTGAATGCTTATTGTCATATCACATCTATTGCAATCTCTAGATCATGAGCTCCTAAAATTTCCTGTCATTAAATATGTGCATTTTATTTCACTCACATCTTGAATATGCATACTCTAAGGAGGAACTCATTGTTTTCGAGATTTGTCCCATTTTGGCATTTGTTGCCAATGGGGGAGAAGCATAGAGGATTAAGAAAATCTAAAAGTGCCTATGACGTATTGTTTATTGCATGAATGAATATATATAGAGAAAACTCCACCTAGTTTATGTCAACCTATATATGCAAGGAAATTCATAGTTCGTTCACACATGCATATATTGTGGGGGGGGGCTTGCTTTATATATTATGTAGTATTTTGATGTTAGTACACCGAGTGATCGTCTCCCTCTCCTCCTCCTCAACCCAAGCTATTTGAGATTTGAGCAAGTTTTGAGCAGTCCTAGTGATCTTGTTACTCTTGGAGGTTGGAGACTCCTAGACGGTAGGAGTTCTTCGAAGAGGAATCAAACCGTTGTGATTACCCCCGAAAAAGTTTGTGAGGGTTTGGAAGCCACCTCAAAGGCTTACCACTAGTGGTTGAGAAACGCCTTCGTGGTGTTGTCTCAAAGGGAGAATAGGGTGAGCCTTCGTAGTGTTGGTGTGCCTTCGTGGTAACATCCACCTGTCTAACGGTGACTAGCTTCCCTCCAAGGAAGTGAACATCGGGATACATCCTCGTCTCCGTGACTTCGGTTATCCTTAACCCTAACTCCTTACTTGTAGTTTACTTTGGTTACTTGAGCGTACATTTACTACATATTGTTGTCTTCATTATATTGTGTTGGCTACTTCCCTGTAAAGATTAATCATTTAGGCCTACACTTTATATCCCGCGGTTCATACTTGCTACTATTGATATATCTTGTGTTTAGTGTGATTTGTTAATCGGTGCCATACACTCACATATCTTGTGATATTGCTCAAGTAAGTTTGTGTAACTTACTTGTGCTTGTGAGTAATCTTGTTGTGTTCATCTTAGCGGAACAAGTTGCTGGTGCACGTAGTTGAGCCTAGTATATTTTGGATTTGTGCTTGAAAAGTATCATCTTAGTTTATTTCCGCATTAGGATAAAGCCAAATCCGTAGAAGTTTTTAAAACGCCTATTCACCCCCCCCCCCCCCCCTCTAGGCGACATCGTGGTCCTTTCAGGCGGCGGCGACTATTGTGCGGCAGTGGCTAGGAGAGATGGCAGCGCCCCCCCCCCCCCCCTCTAGGCGACATCGTGGTCCTTTCAGGCGGCGGCGACTATTGTGCGGCAGTGGCTAGGAGAGATGGCAGCGGCACACGCACGGCGGCAGAAGTGATTAGGTTTAGGACCGGTTCGGTATCTAATACCATGTGGTTTGACAATATTTGCATTGATAGTATGCCTTAGCATGTATAAAACACATGGACAGAAATATCTCAACCATATCCGCTATACGAGGAAAGGACCGGGAGATAAACTAAAAAATAACAAACATAATCCTAACTGCCTAATTAAGTGCTTAACACGCTCAAACCCTCAAACAAGAATATTCTGCTACGGCTTAAAAAAAAACTCACTCTCATGTTATGCGTACCGCCAACGAGCATGTAACGTACGCACCTCGGCACATCACGAACACGGTGGTCTCATTAACTAACACCAGATTGATTCCATGTGAAAGCATATGCTCCCAAGAGCCATACGGTGTATTTTCTTCAAACAAAATATTACCTTCGTCCCAAATTAGTTATCTTAGACTTAGATTTAACTAAATACTGATGTATCTAAGATAACTAATTCCGGACGAACAGAAGTAGAAGATATGATCCATATAAGTAGTACATAGGCAGGCAGGCAGGCGGATACTCAGACAAGAGTCCCTATGAAGAAATATGTATGAATTGGTTTCATCCCAACGCTATCACACTCCCTGCATCCGAAATTACTTGCCCTAGAAATGGTTGTACCAAGACATATTTTAGTTCTAGGTACATCCATTTCTAACCATTTCCACGACAAGTAAGGAGAGGGTACGATTCAGTAACAATTTCAGACAGTTAGTTGTTATACAGCAGACCTTCTCACCCTTACCCTGCCTACCACCAACATCTTCCATCACATCAGTTCAGAAAGAAAGAAAAGATAACATCTTCCATCACAATGCCATTGCATCAGCAGAGTATTGCTGTTCCCTTCCAACACAGAACAAGTCCAGTTAGAAGCACTGACCCAGCACCAAACCGATCATGCCAGCTTCCTCGCTCATCATAGACAGACAGACCCGATCATGCCAGCTTCCTCGCTCATCATAGACA
The DNA here is from genome assembly GCF_904849725.1 of Hordeum vulgare subsp. vulgare. Taxonomy (NCBI): domain Eukaryota; kingdom Viridiplantae; phylum Streptophyta; class Magnoliopsida; order Poales; family Poaceae; genus Hordeum; species Hordeum vulgare. Next base: position 659,673,444 of record NC_058519.1, on the reverse strand, counting down.
GACGACCGAGCGACAAGGACGACGGTGATTGGCCGGCCATGTGGTGCTTGCCAACTTGTTATGTTACAGCCTAACAAGTTGCCACCTTTCTTCTGTTCCATGCACTCATCTTTCTCAGCGTAATTACAGCCAAGTATCCAGTAAACATCATGCACTTCACACTGCTTACTGAATCAAAGAGGAGGTCATCAGACTCGAGTCTTCAGCAAACATTCACTTGAGCACAAGGTGAGTCAAAACGGAACGGAACGGTTAGACCAACAACACTTGGTACCCTATCCTTTTGCAGTCAAAACTGTAGGAGGAGCGGCTGCCTGTCAACAAGCTACAGAGTGTTTGCATACCCTGTACCATAGGAGGCACCAGCCACTTTCTTCCTGGACCAGCAAGGAAATGCGACCTCTTTCAACTCTACTACCAGGGATCTAACAACAAGACAGACAACTAAACTAGTACTACCTAGCATAAGACCACATGGTACAGATCAACAGCAACCGGTCGACCGGCTCCAGCGCCCGGCCTTCAACGGTCAAGGATAACTAACAACAGACACACAGTAAGCTGGAGCGTAAGTCAGCGCACACACGCACGTACAACACAGGCATGGATGGCTGCCTCCTGGCTCATCAGGAACTCCCCAGCTCCGACGACGGCAGGTCCCACACATTGATCACTTCTGGCCAAAAAAAGTAACAAGGAAAAAAGTTACTTAAGCAGCAAAGCCCAAGGCTCATGTTCAGTTGAATAAAGCATAGACAAGAAATGAACAAGCATATGTGTTGGCACAGGTACAAAGCAAGATTCATGGTTGACAAACTAGTCGCCGAGCATGGAAAAAACTACAAGAAAAGTTGTTTCAGTAAGCGGTAAACACGGCCTGAAAATAGGAGATAACATAGATGCAGCACCCTGGCAGAAACAAGATTTGTAGAAACTAGCTACCTCGTCCCAGGGTAAGTTCAGTTAAACATGGCATGCAGGATACATGAACAAACATAACTGTAGAGTTGTTTCGGGAAGTTGGCACCGGTACATGTACAGTAACCCAGGAAGAAAGAAAGCCAAGAATGACGATTGGCAAGCTAGTCACCAGGTACGGAATAAAAATATAGATCATCGAATGGGGGATAAGGTGCAGCTGTATATTATATAAGACATAAAGACTAAGCGGAAAAAGAGCAATGTCTGTGTATGGAACTGACAACGTGCTCTGTAAAAGAATAGCATGGTATTCATATTCCTATTTAAATAAAACATGGTTTTCATATAAACAGCAAATGATGGAAAATGATGTTGCTTATATCACTAAATGTCCGATCCTGGGTTCACGATGTCGCTGTAATCCATGTGGGCATGCAAATGACTCTAGGAACCATGTTAAAAAAAACAAATAATGCCTCCAGCCCTCCAGGACACTGACTGCTTTGATACAGGCAGCTAGTCCCCATGCATAAAAGCTATCATGCATATGTGGCTCGGTCCAAAAGTTCGACGGAATATCAGCATACATTATCGAGTAGCTAGGAATGTGCACCCACAAGTTAACTAATCTACACAAGCTTCATCCACATACATACATGGTAAAAAAAACTGAGACAAACCAGGTTGGCAACGCTCCAGTTTCAGCAAGAACAAACATAATGGTATCTTGTCCAGAAGTGGGAGAGCTTACCTAATGGTATCTTGTCAAAGGCACCATATAGGACGCCATCATCACTGGGAATTCCCTGGTGAAATGAGAAACCGTTTCAATATATTACTTAAAGAGATAACAAAAAAGGAATACGAATACAGGACAAAAATGCAATGCTGCCGATCAGAGTCAGAGAAGAACAATGTAGAAGTGATGTACTGACAGATGCCAATAAGAGCATGAACAGACTGATTTGGTAATTACCCCTTGAGCATGTGACTATATGAGCAAAGCATTGATCAGAAGTGCAACTCCTAGTATTAAAGCAAATTGTACACTAACAATTCCCTTCCCCAGTTAGATGCCTCACTAGCTGCACGAAGAGTAATGAACAAAAACAAGGGCACAGGTATATCATTTCAAAACAGCCATCTCACCTGTGCATTGACAGCTCCCATCCAAGTCCACCTATTTCCGGAATGTGGTGGAACCGATGAAGAAGATGCTGGGATGTTAGTCTGATGGTCAGGAAAGCTTGCGGCTTGCTCGTCTTGAGAACACATACGTTCTGGCAGAAAATTATCCATGTGTAAGGTATCACTTCTGTATAGTGGACATGTTCAAATGTAAAAGATTGCCCTCTCCCCCTTGAGACTTACGACAAAAGAAAAAAAGATCTTAAAAAGCTTACTTGGGTTCTAAGAACTCTCTGGTATCAGGCTGCTCTGCATAATCATCATCGTCGTCGTCGTCATCCAAATTAATTATAGGAATCATCATTTGACCATTGCCCAGGCTGCGAAGTGTGGCTTGTCTCTTTGCAGCCCGATCCACAAGCATTTGCCCATCCTTTAACTGGGCTCCATCAACTGCAGATTTATTAACTGAATCATCATTTACTAGCATCTGTTCACCGTTCAGATCACAATGATCCAAGTCATGCACAACTGTAACATCATCTAGAAGCATTTGCTCCTCCTTAATCCGGTGATTAACGTCTGTAGCAGGATGAGGTAGCAACTGCTCATTCTCCACCTGCTCCTCGGCATCTTGCTTTAGCATTGCTTCCTCATTGTTTAAAAGCATTTGCTCGCTCTCAGGCTGTTGATCACCATGTCCATGCTCATTGGCTCTCTGATTTACAAGCATCTGCTCGCTGTTCTGGTAGTTCTTATCTAAATCATGCATGCCAATACCCTGATTTAGAAGTACCTGATCATCCTCCAAATGTTGGTTTTCATCTGCATGTTTATCTTGAACTTGGTTATCTGGAGGATCATAATATGCTTGTTGGCTCATCTGACCAACTAAATCAGGCAGAGAATCACAAGCATGTTCTTCAGGAGGATCACCGGGAATCTCAGTCACTTCACAGCTCGCACGAGTTCCGCCGACATTCAGGTCAAAAATTTGATACCAAGCCGGAAGCTCTTCTTCAGCTCTGGTAGGATCACCAGTAGCAGCTTCAATTTCCATTTGTGGAGTTTCTTCGACAAGTTCAGATTCATACTTACTTTGCGGAGCCTCCATTTCACCTGTCACTTGAAGTTCAGTTCCAATCTCAATTTTCATCTGTGGAGTTTCCTCGACAAGTTCAGATTCATGTTCACTTTGCAGAGCCTCCATTTCAACTGCTACTTGAAGTTCAGTTCCAAGCTCAATATCCATTTGTGGAATTTCCTCAACAAGTTCAGTTTCAGGTTCACTTTGCGGAGCCTCCATTTCACCTGCCACTTGAACTTCAGTTCCAAGCTCAATTTCCATTTGTGGAATTTCCTCGACAAGTTCAGTTTCGGGTTCACTTTGCAGAGCCTCCATTTCACCAGCCAGTTGAAGTTCAGTTCCAGGTTCACTATGCAGAGCCTCCATCTCAACTGCCAGAAGTTCAGTTCCAAGTTGATTTTGCGGAGCCTCCATTTCACCTGCCACATCAAGTTCAGTTCCAAGTTCACTATGCGGAGCCTCCATTTCACCTGCAACTTGAAGTTCAGTTTCAAGTTCACTTTGCGGAGCCTCCATTTCATCGGCAACTTGAAGTTCAGTTTCAGATTTACTTTGAGGAGCCTCCATTTCATCGGCAACCTGAAGCTCAGTTTCAGGTTGACTCTGCGGAGCCTCCATTTCACCTGCAACTTGAAGTTCGGTTTCAAGTTCACTCTGCGGAGCCTCCAATTCAGCTCTAACTTGAAGTTCAGTTCCAAGTTCACTCTGGAGAGCGTCCATTTCACCTCTAACTTCAAGCTCAGTTTCAGGTTGACTTTGCGGAGCCTCCTTTTCACCTCTAACTTCAGAACAATCACTGTTTTCAGCCACTGGTTCAATCAGGCATGCATCCACACGCACAACGCCCGCCTCCGTGTCCTCCTCCACGTCGCTGAGCTGGGACTGCGTGTGCGCCGGTTCCTCAGCAGGCTCTGATGGATGAACATCCACCATGGGCAGTTGGTGGCTGGCATTTATTTCCACAGCATCTGCATCATTCAGGCCAGCAACAGCAACAGCTTCATCATCCTGACCATTGTCCTCTGTTTCCATCTCTTCATATTCATAGGTGACACCATCATCATCTTCGCCATGATCATCTGATTCCACCACCTCTTCATATTCATACTCTGCATCTTCATCTTCAGGCCTTGCACCATCATGCTCCGGTTCCACCGCATCTTCGTCTTCACGGCTGGCGCCGTCCTCCACCATTACCACCTCGGAGTGAAGAAGCTTCGGATCCCTCGGCAATTTATTGACATCATCGCGGTCCACATCACCGTCACGGCCAGCAGCAGTTCTAGACTCTGCTGGCACCTTGCTCTGATCTAGGTCGCCACTGCGTGGCTGATCGAAATCACCACCGCGTGGTCGCCAGTCTGAATCCCTCCGGCTGCCACTGTAAGAGTTCCGGGGCCTTGTTCTGCTCCGGCTCCTGCTCCTGCTCCGACTCCGACTCCGGCTCCTCCGCCTCCGGTCCAGTCTGCGGTCAACAGAGGGCCGGCGGTCATCGCTGGGGGGACGCCGGTCGTCGCTGGTGGCCCGGCGGTCGTTCTGGGAGTAGGAGCGTGACATGGCGGGTCTCCTCTTCTCTTCGTACGCGTGGCTCCGGCGAACGCCCCTGTCTGCATCAGCGCCAGCACCGCGTCCGCCATCGGCGTCGTCGTACCTGCGTCTGCCGTCAAAGCTCTGGGTCCTGCGGTCCCAGCCCGACTTGGCCCGGGCTAGCCTGGCGCCGTCGTCCTCGTCCCTCTTGTCGCGGGCCCAATCGCCGGCTCCGTTGCGTCGCCATCTGGGGTCGTCATCAGGGCGCGGCGCCCCGTCGTCATCCCTCTTCCTGGCATAGCCGGCGGGGGCGGAGATCTCGGGGCGGGGGCTGGGGATGGGGTTGAGGTGCTTGGGGTCGTCTCTGGCGTGGAGAACGTGGTGCTGCTTGGGGCTGGGGTCTTCCCGGGCGTGGAGAACGTGCTCGGGGAGGACGCCCTGCGCGACCAGGTAGTGGGCGGCCAGGCGGCCGGCCTCGAGGAGCACGTCGGTGCGCCAGCGCCGCTCGGCGCAGGCGACGAGCGCGGCCGCCGGCGGCGGGAGGGGCTTCTCGTCCAATCGGCGCGGGGGCGGCGGCCGTTCGGGGCTGCTGCGCCTCGGCGGGGGCAGCGGGTCGCGGGCCCGGCGCTGGTGGTGGTGGTGCGGCGGCGGGGACCGTCGGCGGTATCGTCCTCCCGATGACGGCGACGGCGGGGGCGGCGGCTCGCGTCCGCGAATGCGCGACCTCGGGTGCATCGGGCCCTAGGAGGGGCGGGCGGACGGGAAAGCCTCCTCCTTTCCTCCGGCGGGGGGGAGGGGCGGCGGATTCGTGGCGAAATGCGTTCGGCGAAGAGCGTTCGGTCAGTCCGTCGGCGCGTTTCGTCGGTCAGAGCCTTGAGATCTGCATCGGCGGCGTCTCGTGCCTGCGTTCTCCGTCGGCGGGCGGATCTTCCGGCTCGGCGGCGCGGCTGGAGGGGCCCCGGCGGCGGGGGCGGGGGCGGAGGCGGAGCGAGGAGATTTGAGAGCGAGGGTTTGCTTTTGTGAGTGGGGGAGGCCGCTGCCTATTTGAGCACACCCACACCCACATCACCTCTCCTTTTTTACTGCGGCCCGTGTAGTAATAGTCGCCGTTTTTTACTGCAGGCTCAGTGCGTGGTAAACTGGTAATAATAATAGACAGATGATCACCGTCAAAATTACATTACATGGGTTAGGTTAATTATTAGTTTAGTCATCGAGGTGTCTGTAGTTAACAATGGCGATGTGGGGAAGGATGCCTCGTGTTAGGTTTGGAGCCTCTCCCCCTCCATCGTGTACTCCCTTCGTTCATAAATATAAGTCTTTTTTTTAGTCATTTCACTAGTAAACTACATACGGATGTATATAGACATATTTTAAAATATAGATTCATTCATTTTGCTTCGTATGTAGACTTCTAGTGAAATATCTTAAAAGACTTATATTTAGGAACAGAGGGAGTAGATCCCAAGGCAGATACTACACATAATGTTGCCGATACAAGATGTACAAACCATGTCGTGTTACGAAACCGGTATTTCTTTCCTTATAAGTCCGCCCACGGTGATACGTGAGGTGGTTCCCCGAAGAAGAAACTGCATGCGTGTAAATGGATAATCGTTTGGACCTCTTTTTTTCGCATGAGATATTTGTATACATTTCGTGTTTGCATAGGACGCTCGTATGAGTCTCGCATTTCTAGTGATGGTCTTAGGGAGCCTTGTTTCGAATTTGAAGCAAACTTATGCGTGGAGACCAGTCCGTTTCTGATTTTTAGGACCAAGAGATAACTTGTTATTGCCTCTATATTTGAAGCGATGTCTCGGTTCTCCGTTGCATATCAAAATCGGTGTTTCATACTCATTCCGTTCCTAAATATTTGTCTTTTTAGAGATTCAACTATGAACTGCATGCAAAACAAAATGAATGAATCTACATTCTAAATTATGTCTATATACATCTGTATCTGGTTCATGATGAAATCTTTAGAAAGACAATTATTTAAGAACGGGGGGGGGGGGGGGTAGATTCTTCGGTAACGCCTCTTGTAACGAGATAGGTACAAAAGGCACATTGTCGTGACGCCCGAACCACATTGATACTTTTGGTATTTTTCTAATTGGTGTTTATCATGCTCACCTAACCGGTACAAACCCGGGTGCGCACACTAGCGGTGTCATCGATATAGACGACAAAAAGTTCAGCTGAAATCGGTATTGATCACATTCACGATTGTTTGTGAGGTCCTTCGGAGGGATTCGTGGAGAAATGCGTTTGACGAGCATTCGGTCAGTCCGTCAACGCGTTTCTCGGTTAGAGCATTGAGATTTGCATCTACGACGTCTTGTGCCTGCATTCTTCGTCGGAGGGTCGTGGCGGGGCCCGCCTACCGGCACGATAGTGCGGCTGGAGGGCGAAGGCGGAGGCGGAGTGAGGATATTTGAGAGCGAGGGTTTGCTTTTGTGAGTGGGGGAGGCCTCTGCCTATTTGAGCACATGCACAACCACACCCTTTGCTTTTTTACTGCAGTTCGTGTAGCAGTGGTCGTTTTTACTGCAAGCTTCGTGCATGGTAAAGTGGTAATAATAGACACATAATCATCGTCAAAATTACATTACATGGGACAGGTTAATTAGTTTAATCATCGAGGTGTTTGTAGTTAACAATGGCGATGTGGGGAACTACGCCTCGTGTTATGTCAAAACTTCTCCCCCTCCATCATGTAGGTCCGAATATCTGTCCTCTCGGAATATTGTGATATCATTTTCTAGGGTTAATTTTCCTACTTGAAAATCAGCAATGGACATATAGTCCGATAAAGGGGGCAAGATGCTCGAAAAACTCGAACCCGTTACCGGAACGTGGTTTCAATTGCCTACTTTGGCTCGAAGGATTCGACGCCCTTAGCTAGGGGTCTTGATCCAAAGCAAATGTACCTGTTAGATCGGTCACTACATCAGGATAGATCTTTTCAGACAAGTTGGCAATGTATCGTCGTTTTCTAGTTTAGAAGCGTATCTTCATGCCTCCGCTGCTAGTAAGAATTATGGTGTCTGATGAATGCTCGAGGTAATGCCTCTTATTTGTGGGATTATTGACGAAGGTGCCTCGTCGTGGTGCAGAAATCAGTTGATACTTTAGTGTCGTTTAGTGGTGTTTCTCATGTTGGCATGACCTGGCCTTGGTTCCGAATCCGCTCTAAATAGCCGTATATTGGTGGCGTCGGTAACATCCCTGGTGGGAACCTGAAGGCGGATACCGATAATGTTGCTAATGCAAGGTGTACATATCATGTCGTGTTACGAAAACCGGCATTTCTTTCCTTATCATTCCGCCCCATGGTGATCAATGAGATCCTCCGAGGAAGAAATCACATGCATGCAAATGGATAATCGTTTGGACCTCTTATTTTTTTCACACAAGGTATTTGTGCACATTTTTTGTTTGCCTAGGACGCTCGCATGAGTCTCGCCATGGCATGTCTAGTGATGGTCTTAGAGATCATCTTTCGAATTCGAAGCAAACATATGTGTGGAGACCGGTTTGTTCCTGATTTTCAGGTCCAATAGGGAATGTGTTATCATCTCTAATTTAGAAACGATCTGCGGGTTCCCTCTTGCATATCAAAGGTGGTGTTTCATAGATTCTCTTGGAATGTCTCTTATCCATATGATAGGTACAAAAGGCGCCTTGTTGTTATTGGAAATATGCCCTCGAGGCAATAATAAAATGGTTATTATCATATTTCCTTATTCATGATAATCGTCTATTGTTCATGCTATAATTGTATTAACAGGAAACAGTAATACATGTGTGCATAAATAGATCACAATGTGTCCCTAGCAAGCCTCTAGTTGGCTAGCTCGTTAGTCAATAGATGATCATGGTTTCCTGGTCATGGGCATTAGATGTCATTGATAACGGATCACATCATTGGGAGAATGATGTGATGGACAAGACCCAATCCTAAGCGTAGCACTAGATCGTATTGTTCGTATGCTAAAGCTTTTCTAAAGTCAAGTGTCTTTTCCTTCGACCGTGAGATTGTGCAACTCCCGGATACCGTAGGATTGCTTTGGGTGTATCAAACGTCACAACGTAACTGGGTGACTATAAAGATGCACTACGGGTACCTCTGAAAGTGTCTGTTGGGTTGGTACGAATTGAGATCGGGATTTGTCACTCCGTGTGACGTAGAGGTATCTCTGGGCCCACTCGGCAGAACATCATCGTGAGCTCGATGTGACTAAGGAGTTAATCACACGATGACGTGCTACGGAACAAGTAAAGAGACTTACCGGTAACGAGATTGAACAAGGTATAGGTATATTGACGATCGAATCTCGGGCAAGTTCTATACCGACAGACAAAGGGAATTGTATATGGTATTGATTGAATCCTTGACATCGTGGTTCATCCGATGAGATCATCGTGGAGCAAGTGGGAGCCACCATGGGTATTCAGACCCCGCTGATGGTTATTGGCTGGAGAGGTGTCTCGGTCATGTCTACCTGTCTCCCGAACCCGTAGGGTCTACACACTTAAGGTTCGATGACGCTAGGGTTATAGGGAATTTTTATACGAGGTTATATAAAGTTGGTCAGAGTCCCGGATGAGATCCCGGACGTCACGAGGAGCTCCGGAATGGTCCGGAGGTAAAGATTGATATATAGGACGGATGGTTTCGGGCACCGGAAGTGTTTCGGGCGTCACCGGTAACGTACCGGGACCACCGGAGGTGGGCCCGGGGGTCCACCGGAAGGGAACAACGATCCTGGGAGGCTAGATGGGCCAAGTGCGGGAGGGAACCAGCCCCTGTGCGCCCCCCCCCCCCCCACTCAGCCCATGGCGCAAGAAGAAGGGAGAGGGGGGGAACCCTAGCGCAGGTGGGCCTAAGGCCCACCAGAAGGGTGCGCCACCCCTCCTCCCCCCCTTGGCCGCCGCACCTCCCCCCATCTAGGGCTGCCGCCCCTCCCAGGAGAGGGAAACCCTCAAGGGGGTGCAACCCCTCCCCCCTATATATAGTGGGGACTTTTGGCCTTTTGGAGACAGAGTTTCCCTCTCCCTCGGCGCAGCCCTGCTCTTCTTTCTCCTCCTCTCTGCCGGTGCTTGGCGAAGCCCTGCCGGGAGACCTCGTCTCTCCATCGACACCACGCCGTCGTGCTGCCGGAGATCTTCCCCAACCTGTCCCTCCTCCTTGCTGGATCAAGGTGCAGAAGACGTCACCGGGCTTCACGTGTGTTGAACGCGGAGGTGCCGTGGTTCGGCACTATATCGGAATCACACCGCGATCTGAATCGCCGTGAGTACGACTCCATCAACCGCGTTCTAGCAACGCTTCCGCTTAGCTATCTTCAAAGGTATGAAGATGCACTCACCCCTCTCTCATTGCTGGTCTCTCCATAGGAAGATCTGAATATGCGTAGGAATTTTTTTGAATTTATGCTACGTTACCCAACAGTTGTAACGTGTGAATCCCATTGATACTTTTGGCATTGTTTAATGTTATGTGTTTATCACGTTGATCTAACCGAAACAAACCCGGGTGCGGACATCGGCGGCGTCGCTGATATAGACGACACAAAATTCAGACGAAAAAGATATTGATCACATTCATGGCTATCTGTGAGGTCCCTCGGTGGGAGGGGTTTGTATTCACGTGTGTTTGCATGCATATCTTATTTGTTTGAACCTCTTTTGTTTTGTTGATAATGATATATTTGTACGCATTTCTTGTTCACTCACGGGATCTTCAACGCTGACCCTTAAATCGGTTGCATCAGTCTAGATCGTGTTGTTCGAATGTGTTTTGTCATTCAACATGGTATCCCATCGGTCCGTGGAGCAGTCCAGATGTTTGTTTTCTCATAAACTTGAGGCAATTGGGGGTTATGCGGGAGTCCAAATCGTCACTACGTAGGACTCTGAAACTCTCGTCCCACTCAAATCCCTCTTCCAGTCCACTTTTTTCACTCTATCCCTCCCCCTTGCTTTGTATCTGCACCTTCCTCGTCCCAAGTTGTCGCGTACCTCCTCGGTTGCCACCCAAGCATCATACGATGTCTGTAGCACCACGAACGTGTTTATCCTCTTTGGACTACGTTGTTGTCCATCCAGTATCCAAACGCAGCGAAGTACCATTAGTCCATAGTCGACGACGTCCATGGTGGACACCACGTTTGACAAGTGTTTGGTCAAATACCATTGAGTTTTTTTATTAAACTTATTGTTGTTTTCAAGAGTAAGAACAATGATGAGTACTCGGTGAAGGAGGATGAGTTATTGTGTGTTGTGTGGTTAACCGTATGTACGAACTTTGTAGGTAGGAATTCAAGGGGCTCAATCTTTTGGCAGCGCATGCATGGTTCCTTTCATGTACGAAAGAACTTCGCGCCCTAAAGACATACCCGTCAACCCAACAATGCAAATGCTACTATGTTGTTTAATTCATTCATTCGTTCAATGTTACGGTAACATTGTAGAAACTGCCGGTGTTGTCGAAATGTACATAGGAATGAAAGCAGACCATTCACGCACATATATTGTTGAATGGAGTTCATGGGGCAATGTGTGTGAGTAGACTGGTGCCAATTTTGAATTGTATCATTGGATTTGAAATCAATGAATTCGTGAAACTTGTTGAACATATAAAATATTAATGTACTCTGATTGTACATTAATATAAACTGCTGACGTTGTCGAAATGTACATAGGGCTGAAAGCAGGCCATTCACGCACATATATTGTTGAATGGAGTTCAGGAGGCAATGTGTGCGAGAAGACTTGTGCCAATTTTGAATTGTGTCATTGGATTTGAAATCAACGAATTCACGGAACTTGTTGAACATCAGTTTACATTTGAAATATTAATGTACTCTGATTCATATTACTTGTCGTTTGGACAGATGTATCTATCGCTGAAATACGTCCAGATACATTCATTTAAACGACAAGCAATATGGATTGAAGGTAGCAGTAGGTATATATTTACGTGCTATTCATGAATGAATTATGTCATTTTTCATTAAAAAAATTGCGAGATTTCATTTTTTATAATTACTTTGAGTGTTGAGGTAAAAAAAAAAGTCGAACGTTTAAAAGAGATGGCGAATGGTCGACTTTTACATGATTGTCCATGCATGGTTTGAATTTGGGGATGCCGTATGGATTTCTATGCACCGTGTCAGGTGCTCGTTGTCAGGCCCAAACGGTGGCACGGATACCAGCCGCTACTGCCAGTGTGTCTGAAAAATTGCATCTATCCGTTACTGCCAGTGTGTCTCAACTCTCAAGATCTTATCTAGGTCTGCTGGGGAAGGATCGAGGTACTCCAGCAACGCGCACAGGCACAGCACAGCACCGCGCCTTGTGCCAAACGGATTACTCCAGCAACCATTAATGGGCTTCCTTAAATACGAGATGATTTCTTTTTCTGCAACGGCCATTCCCTATGCCACCTCTCGCCACTGGTCAGTCGGTCGTCTGACACGTACCAACCTGGCCCAAACGATCTGCCGCTGGGCCGTGAGCTTCATACGGCCCATGCAAAATACAGCCCACTGGGAGAAGGAAATCTCTATTCTACTTACTCGCAGAATTTTGCTCAAAATAAATGAAAAAACTTACTCGCAGAATGTGGCCTACACCTCAAAAAAGAAAGAAAAAAAGGACCGGAGGTATTATTTCAATTATGGCCATTCTTTGATGATTGAAAGAATAAAATATTATTTTTTCTGTATCTAAATAATTATTATTTGAAAGAACTATACTAGTTTTTTCAACTACAATTATTTAAGTACAAAAGGAGTAGAAGCTCAAAATTTTAACTGGAAGTGAATTTATCAAAATATTTGGCCGCGTGAGGGGCTTCTCGTTCTGCGGCGGCAAGCGAACATATTCGATCGTTTGGGCTTGTTGTGTCTCGACGGAGGCGGCGGGCCACAGGTTCGGCAGGAGTGGTGCTGCCATACATGAAACTTGAGGTACAAGCGAAAACTAGACAAGGCGTGGTAATAACGAGAGGGTGTGTGATGATAATAATAGATTGATAATCACCGCCAAATTACATGGGTTAATTAGTTTAATCATCAAGGTGTTTATATTTAACAATGGTAATGTGGGCATGCCTTGTGTTAGGTTGGAACCTCTCCCCTCCGTCGTAGATTTGAATATTTGCCACTTTTGAATATATTTTATTTCATTTCTCTCTAATATATCTTTTTTATATGAAAGTTGATGAGAGGCAGAGTTTGAAAAGAGAAATGACACGCTCGAATAAATAACAGTGTTAGCGAAACACATTTTCTACTCTTTATCTTTGGTTGCGAGAATCCGGTGCCCTGAACGATAGGTCGTTTGGTTGCAAGCTTCGTAGATCTCGCAAGATTCGGTCGTTGTTTGTCTTTGATGGATCCGATCTCCGTTCGTCTATGTTCGTGTGTCTACGAATTGGATCCTTGATATACGTTTCTTCTCATTGGAGACGGGTACTGTTCTGTTGCGTTGGTCTTTTAGTGCCTTGACACGATAAATTTTTGACACTCTACTACAACAAAGTCCTGTAAGGAAGATGTGATGAGGATGACGTGCCTTCGGCTTGATTCAGTGTGTGTGGTCGTTACTAGGTGGTATAGGAACATGAATGTATTTTTTCTTACTTTTGATGTTTTTAATAGTGTCATGATGTTTGATAAATAGATCACCTGCAAAAAAAAAATCAAAAGATTTTTAGAAAAAACGAGAGAGTTATCTGTACCCATTTCTTGTGTTTGCATAGGGTTGCTCGTGTGAATTCCTTAGTGGCGTGTGAGATGCTTGTACCAAATGTGATTGAACATTGAGAGAGAGAGAGAGATGCTCTGTCTATCTATCTATCTAGGTCGGGGTGAAACGATGGCCGTATGGGTGGAAGAAACGATGTACACCTGGGTCGGTTGTGACTTGTGAGACGATATGCCAAACAATACGGCAAGCGAATTCATAGACTTCCTTTCTGATTTTTGTGGGAAACAGTAGTAATGGACTTCCTTTCTGATTTTTGTGGGAGACAGTAGTGATGGACTTCCTTACAACAACAAAAAAATGGTCTGCTAGGTCACGGGGACAAGGCTGAGAGAGGGGAAATGCATTGGAGCATCCGGATGTCACACATCTTTATATGTAAATAGCATTAAATAAAATATAGAAAAATTTCAGAAAAAACTGTCATTTTTATTAGACTATAAAACCTGGATGACCACTGTACATCTATGTTTATTTTGTTGTGTAATGGATGTCCGTGGTATCGACGGCACAAGAATGACAATCCGACATACGTTACATTCAGTTCTTTTCTACACATAAGAATTTTGTATCTTTTTTACTAACGTTACCATGGGCACCCATTCTCCATGAAACCGAACACATGTGTGCAACGGGCACCCAGGTTTCATATCCCAATTTTTATTTTTATTTTAAATTTCCTAATATGTTTTTTAGTGCTATATACATATAGGGGTGTGTGTCACCCGGGAGCCACAAATCCTCTTCCGCTGAGACAGCAACTAGTTAGTGAGTCTTCCCTCGGAAGCCTCTCAAATATCACTGCCACGCGTTGTCATTTGACGCATTCTCAGCCGTCGTCACGTGTTTTTTGTTTTTTTCCTTTGTTTTTTATTTTATTTTACTTTTTCGCATGCATTTTGGTTTTTAATGTGAGTTTTTTTGGTGTTTCGGTTTTTACCGGTCTTTCTTAGCTTTTGCACTAATTTTTTAAAAAACATTCAATTTTTTTGAGAAAAACATGTTTTTTCCTTTTTTTCGAAAAGCACGATTTTTCTTGCACGAGAGGCACGGATTTGCTTCCGCGAAAGGCACACATTTTTTTTCGAGAGGTGCGGTTTTGCTTTCACAAGAGGCACGAGTTTGTTCTCGCGAGAGGCACGACGGTGCGTCTCGGAAATGAAAAAAAACACATTTTTTGTAATTTTTTTCTTTCGTGAAAGGCACATATTTGCTTTTGCATGCCTCTCAAAAACAGAAAAACATATTTTTTGTTTTTATATTTCGCAAGAGGCACGGCTGTGCCTCTGTGAAACAAAAAAAGCACGTTTTTTTGGGTGAGAGGGGTGATTTTGCTTCCGCAGAAGGCACATGTTTACTTTCCCGAGAGGCAAGATCGTGCTTCTTGAAAAATGAAAAAAACGCGTTTTTTTCATTTCGCAAGAGCCACGGTTTTTCCGTCGACTTTTTTGTCATTTTTTAAAAAAATATTAAAATTTATCAACATGAGACATAGTTTTAAAGATTTCGGCGCGAGAAGTCTAACGATGAAAACTGTTTAAGATTTGAAAACACGATTTAAAAGATAAAATTAGAAAATACGAATCTACGGAAAAGAAAAAACTCATAGATTACGACAAAGTGGCACACATATACTCCCTCCGTTCCTAAATATAAGTCTTTGTAGAAATTTCACTAGTGGACTACATACGGATGTATATAGACATACTTTAGAGTATATATTTAATCATTCTGCTCCGTATGTAGATCCTTAGTGAAATCGTTTAAAAGACTTATATTTAGGAACAGAGGAAGTAGTACGCCACTTGTTGCAGCCTGGAGATATGAGAGTGATATTTGAAAGAAATACTGCTCAATTAGTGATTTTGCAAGTCTGAACTAGAACTTATTTTTTTTAGACAAAACTAGAACTTAGTTGTATGACCTGACTAAGGCCTCCCTGAAACAAAAAAACCTGACACATTTCCTTATTCCCGACTTTTGTTTGATGAGTTTAATTTTAAATTCCTACGGCCTAGGGGAAAAGCTAGGCTAGGTGATATACAACTCAGCGGGCTACATCAGAAACAACAGAAGAAGAATCGAAAACGAGGTACGCCAAGCATCCAACGTTAAAAAATCAGCACCGATTATCATTAGGCATGCCAAGGAAAGTGGGATCAGCTGAAAGGAGATAGTACTACTACTACTTTCACGTTTCACCCATACCACCACAGCCTCGATCCTTCCCCAGACCTAAACACAGCATTTGTCCCTGTCTTCACACACATTGGCACTAGCGTCATGTCTTCCTGTCGGCTGTTACTATTTGGGCTGGAACGACGAGCAATCTGACAGCACGACACAAAGAAATCCAAATTCATACGAGCCCCACATACAAACACAAGAAATTTGTACAGATATCTCCCTCTTGTGTAAAATAAGAGGTTCATTCAAACCAACAGATCCGGGCGCAGGGGTGCGAATACAATTTTTGCCCCGATGGACCTCACAAAATCGCCGCGGATGTGGTGATAAGGAAAGAAAAACTGATTTCGAAACGCGGCTGAAATTTGTGTAGCCTATATTGATGACACCGGGGTAGCCGGGTATCCTAGGCGGTTTCGTACCGAGTAAGTCAACATAATAAACACATCATTAGACGATACAAAATGAATTGATGAGATTTTCGCATCACAACAAGGCACTTTTTTTTTAAACAAGAGTACTACACACGTGCACGTGAGAAAAGGCGATCGAGAGACGATCCCAGCTGCCCCAGCGACACCGGCCGCCACCGGTCCCTGCCTCCTCCGTTGCCCACTCCGGCGACGTGAGGAGGTGGGGACCACGGCGCTGCGGCGCAGGCTTGTAGTTAGGGTTGGCCTAGTGTTTTCTTGGGAAGCCGTTGTGGTGGTGGGAGCGGCGTCCGGGTAAATAAATCTGCCTCAACTCTATTCCCACACCAGCGGCGACCTTCACGACGACGTCTCGAAGTTGATGGCAACGTGTGCTGCTCGGTCCTTCAGATCGGCAGCTTGGTCTTCTCGCCGTTCTTCAGATCTTATGAGATCAGTTTCTCGGTCTGTCGCTGGCGTTCATGGTTATTCGCGACGGCGCTGGCGGCCCGGGCGAGGTGGTTCTTCTGGAGAGAGGATGTCGGTCCAGAGGTGGTGGATCTGCCGTTCCTCTCCGACTTCGTCGATGGGAGGCGACAAATCTTGGTACAAGACAACACGGGGACGTTCCCCGGTCGACGTGCCACAACGACATGTGCCTTGCTGCGTGCAGCGGGCCTGTTCATCGACTCACAAAGCCTCGTTGGCAATGGTGCTTTCTCGGACCTTGGGATGGTGGAGGCTCGGCGTCTCTTCCGGCGTTCGCCTCGGCGGCGCTAGAGTTGGGCGGCAGCCGTTCGCTACGGTGGTTGCAGGTAACCCTAGGGCTCGTTTTGTATTTCTCGATCTTTTAGGATTTTATCTGTAAATTCAGGATAATCATTTTATCCCGGTTTATCTTTTAGTTTCTGCGTGTGTTGCTTATTGTAACTTGTTTTTTGATTAATGAAATATGTGGCTACTCAAAAAAACAAGGCACTTTTTATATCAATACCATGGATAAGAGGTGTGTCAACGGGGTTCTCACATCACGACATGGCGCCTTTTATACCGATCCCACGGAGAAAAAGAGTGTTAACGGTGCACCTATGAAACATCAGTTTTGATATGCACGACCAACCCAGAGATCTGTTTCTACAAATTGGAAACATCCACAAGTTGCCTCTTGGTCCTGAATATTAGGATTTACGGAGCGTGAATCCAAGAGGCCCGATGGGTGGCAACTTGGGGTTTGCCATGTGGGTAGCAATGCCAGAGTCGCTAGCGTTTCTACGTGGATTGCAACACGAACTGGTTAGGCGTGTGAATATGGAGCAGAAACGACACAGTTGACTGACGTTTTTTACATGCAGCAGCAACACTACGGAAGAATAGAATCAACTGACGTAACTTCAATTGGCTTTACACCCATCAATTGCGAAGAACTCCCCTACGCTCGCGCCTAGGGTTTTCCTCCTCGATGGCGATCTGATCGCCCCGAGTTCCCCCCACCTATACTCCGTCTGGATCGGTGTTCTCTCCGTCAGCCCTGATCCCTAGCCCGCGCCCGGATGGATTCCCCTTCGGATGCCAACTCTGACACAAGCGGCGGTGCCTCGGCGGCCGCCAATCCCGTCCTGGAGGACTTCTTCGACCAGCTAGATCTGAACAGCGAGGAATTCAATGATGTGGAGATTGATGAAGAGGATCCCTGCATTAAGGAAAGCGTACGGTGGTTAGCCCTAGCTAGGGTTCACACCGATAAAACCTTCTCCCCGGCGGCCTTCTATCAGGATATGAGGGCGTCCTGGAATCTGGCGCAGCCAGTCCGGTTCCACCCGGTTGGCTCCAATAGATTCGTTGTCCAGGCGTCATGCCTTGGGGACTGGGAGAGGATGATGAAGCAAGGGCCCTGGCTCTTTCGCAACATGGCGGTCCTGATGTGTTCGTACGATGGCTTCACCAAAGTGGGTGAGGTGGTCTTTGATCACATGCCGATTTGGCTCCAGATACACAAGTTACCGGATCCCTACTGCAAGCATGGGATCGTGGAGAGGCTCCTCAAGGGGCGGGCGAAATCCTGGAGATGAGGTTGAACGGCAACACCCGTGGAGACTATGTTCGGGTTAGGGTTAACCATGACATTAAGCTGCCGCTTACAAAGTTCGTAAGCGTTGTCAGAGCTCAGGAGAGACAAGTCTTTCTAGTTCGATATGAAAAGCTGGCTCGTTTTTGTAAATTCTGTGGTCTGATTGGACATGATCATAAGGAGTGTGGCTCTGGTATTCATGATCAGAAGAAACTGAAGTTTGGAGATTGGTTGCATGCTGATGGACCTAACCGTATGAGGTCTGAGCAGAATACCACCAGGACCAGCGAACAACGACAACCAAAGGGCAACCCGAGCGCTCCGTTGGTTCCTGCTGGTAAGGAAGTGGACCCCGAGATCCTGGATACGGTCTCGAGCCCGGTGAAACATCAGGGGGTGAGCATGGAGGTTGATAAAGACGCCAGGAAGAGGCTCAATATGGATGCCGGTGATCAGATTCTTGATACCGCTAGGAACCCGAAAGTGATCCTGGCTATCACTGATGGCAATTACCCTGGAGGTGGAGGAGAAGGCTTCGCTGTCTAGCGGTACTTTCAGCAGCAAACGTGTTAAACTCAGTTTGAACCACGACACAAACGATGTATCGGCGGCTTCCCGGGAGGAAGACCGCCGGACACAATGAATACCCTCTTCTGGAACTGCCGGGGGGGGGGGGGGGGGACCGCCGGACAGTTCGTGAGGTTTTGGCCCTCTCAAAAGCCAATAACCCCAAGCTTATTTTCCTGTGTGAAACTAGGCAACTCTCAGGTAAAATTGAAAAGCTGCGTTGGAGACTTGGTCTGAAAGGTTTTCATGGAGTGGATAGTGATGGTAGAAGTGGTGGCTTGGCACTATTCCGGGATGAGTCTCTCTCTGCGACTGTCCTAGACTCGTGTAATCGCTTTATTGACGTTACTGTGGTTGATGCTGGCTCAGGTTCGTCTTGGCGGGCTATGTTTGTATATGGTGAACCTAGAGTGGAGAATCGTTATCGCATGTGGGAGCACCTGTGCAGACTCAGGGCGTCCTCAAGTCTGCCGTGGATGGTCTGTGGTGACTTCAACGAGGCCCTATGGCAGCACGAGCATCTCTCGATGTCCATGCGATCACAATCACAAATGGTGGCATTTAGGGATTGCCTGGAGGTCTGTGAGCTGGGAGACCTTGGCTTCTCTGGCATTCCGTACACTTACAACAATGGTCAGGACCCCCCCCCCCCCCCGTAATGTACAGGTTCGCTTGGATCGCGCTTGTGCAGATGAAGCTTGGAAGGATTTGTTCCCGTTTGCAAAAGTCTGCCACTTGGCCACCTCATGCTCTGATCATTGCCCTGTGGTGGTTCTGATGGAGGGGTCGCAGGACCAGCGGAGGCGGGCGCCATGTCCACGTTATGAAATTATGTGGGAGCGAGACCGATCCTTACCGGATGTGATCGCCGGTGCTTGGGCCAAAAGGAAGCCTATGGGAGGCCTGGGTTCGGTAGCCCGATCGCTGCAGGAAACCCTGAAGGATATGAAGGAATGGAGCAAGGTAAAATTTGGAAATGTGTTGAAGGAAATTGAAAAGCTCCGTTCGCAACTGGAGGAGCTGCAGAGACTGGGCGCGAACCGTACTGAGATACGATCCAAGATGAACCAACTGGATGAGCTATTGTATAGGGAGGAAATGCTTTGGCTTCAAAGATCACGAATCACTTGGTTGAAGGAGGGGGAACGCAACACCAAATATTTGCACCGCAGAGTTGTATGGCGGGCCCGAAAGAACCTTATTCAACGCTTACAGAAGCAGGACGGGACCTGGTGTAACGTCCCAACTGAGATGGAAAGGATGGCTAATTCCTACTTCAAAGAGATCTTCACTAAGGACCCAACCCTCTCGCCGGATGAGGTCCTTGACTGTATAGCTCCAAAGGTCAATGCTGAGATGAATGATTCGTTATGCAAGTCGTACTCTGATGAGGAAATTTCCAATGCCCTGTTCCAGATCGGTCCTCTCAAAGCCCCAGGTTGTGGCGGGCTACCGGCAAGGTTCTTTCAACGTAATTGGGCATTGCTTAAAGCGGAGTTCAATACTGCAGTCCGTGAGTTTTTTGTGTCTGGTATTATGGCTGAAGGCGTTAATGACACAACTATTGTGCTAATCCCTAAGGTACCTCATCCTAAGGACCTAAAAGATTTTCGGCCAATCAGCTTGTGCAATGTTATTTACAAGATCGTCTCGAAGTGTATGGTGAATAGACTTCGGCCTGTCCTGACAGAGCTTATCTCAGAGAACCAAAGTGCCTTCATTCCGGGGCGGCTGATTACTGACAATTCCATAATTGCATTCGAGTGCCTCCATCACATTCAGTCTTCGAAAACTAATGCAGTCGACCTATGTGCTTACAAGCTAGATTTATCTAAAGCCTATGACCGGGTGGATTGGTCCTTTTTGGAGAAAGCCCTGGTTAAGTGGGGTTTTTCAGAGCTATGGATTTCCCGTGTTATGGCATGTCTGTCTTCGGTCAAGTACTCGGTGAAATTTAATGGCAAATTAATGGAGGCCTTCTCTCCTTTGAGGGGACTCCGCCAAGGTGATCCGTTGTCTCCCTTCCTCTTCTTATTTGTTGCTGATGCTCTGTCTGCATTGTTGAACAAGGCTGCAAGGGATGACGGGCTCCAAGGAATTACAATTTGCAGAGGTGCACCGGAGATCACACATCTCCTCTTTGCTGATGACTCGCTCTTGTTCTTCCAAGCCACGCAACAACATGCACTACTGGTGAAAGGAGTGTTGAACACGTTTGCGGCGGCGACTAGACAACTTATTAACCCGTCGAAGTGTTCCATTCTGTTCTCGAGCCAATGCTCAGCCCAGGTGATTCAAGAGTTAAAACTTACCCTGGTTATCTCACAGGAGGCCATCGAACCCAAGTACTTGGGCTTACCTGTGCCCGAGGGGCGGATGCATAAGGGGAACTTTGAATCTACCCAGGAGCGTTTGAGGAAAATCCTTGTTGACTGGAGTGAGCAATACATGTCTTCTGGGAGCAAGGAGATCCTGATCAAAGCTGTGGCACAGGCTATCCCTGCATATGTCATGAGCATATTTAGACTCCCTGACTCCGTCTGCGATGATATCACACGGATGATTCGACAATACTGGTGGGGGGTCGAGAATGGAAAAAAGAAGATGGCATGGATGAGTTGGGAAAAGGTGAGACTACCAAAGTCCATGGGGGGCTTGGGTTTTAGAGACACGAGGGCATTCAACCAGGCACTGCTGACTAAGCAAGCCTGGAGATTATTGGACAGACCTGACAGTTTATGTGAGCGTTTGATCAAAGCAAAATACTACCCCTCAGGCCAACTTCTGGACACTGTGTTCCCAGGCAACGACTCTGAAGTTTGGAAAGGAATTCTGCACGGTCTTGAGTTGCTGAAGAAGGGAGTCATATGGCGCGTGGGCGCTAGCACGAAGATCCGCACGTGGCGTGACCCATGGCTCCCTCGACCGCACTCCTTCCGCCCTATATCCCCCAAAGGAAATTGTCGATTCAACTGGGTGTCGGACTTCCTGGATGGCAATGGCGCGTGGAGACTGGATCGGCTCGGCAAGTTCTTCTGGCCCATGGACGTTGACCTAATCATGAAGATACGTACATCGCCGCGCCAGAGGGATGACTTCTTGTCCTGGTACCCTGAGAAGAGTGGTTGTTTTACGGTGAGAAGTGCATACAAACTCGTCATGCGCGATCTGAATACTGCTGTTGCTAATGGTGCGTCTAGTACCGTCCCTGAGGGGAACCGGTCAGCTTGGAATCTCGTTTGGAAGGCTGCGGTACCACAGAAAATGAAGATCCACGCACGAGATGCATCACAGGGACCTTGGCCACCCAGAAATGCAAAGTCAGCAGACACATACCGACCAGTTCCACCTGCCAGCTCTGTGGGGTGGAGGAGGAAGACTCATTCCATGCTATTCAACATTCCCATCTCCCGGTGGTGGTGCAGTCGGATTCATCGGAGGCGATATCATCCTTGACTAATGGCACCCTCCTTCGCTCGGCATATGGACATATAGTCTTGGAGATTAAGTTCCTTTTAGGTAATAGGGAGTTTGTTCCTCAAAAAATTAATAGACTTCAGAATAGAGTAGCGGATCAGTTGGCCAAGTATAGCCGTACCGAGCGTGCCACTGCTGTTTGGCTGGGCTCGGTGCCACCTTGTATTAAGGACATGTGGCCTCTTGATTGTAACTCTTTACCTAATAAGTAATAAACTCCCTTTACCCCACAAAAAAAAAGAATATTAGGATTTACGAGAGGATCTGTCTCTATGCATATATATGCTTCGAAAGAAGAATCACATAGGACCAGCACTACACATGCTAGGAAATCATTCATACGAGTGTCCTATGTAAATAAAAAAATGTGTACAAATATTTGGGCTCCATGGTCCGTGGATACGTTTACTTCGGACCAAGACCCCAGATAGGGGCGTCAGATCCTCGAAGCCAAAGTTGAACAATTGAAAATGTGTGTCGATTTTTCAAGCATCTTGTTCCCTTTTTCAAACTGTGTTTCTTATCATTTTGCATGTAGGAAGCTTAATCATAGAAATATGATACCGAGACTATTTGCAGATGGCAAATATTCAGATCTAAGTTGGAGGGGACACGTTTCAACCTAACACGATGCATCATTCCCCACATCGTTGTTTTTAAATATAAACACCTTGATCATTGTAAACCATTCAACCATATAATTTGATGGTTGTGATTATCAATTTATTATTACCACTCACGAAAACCACAACTACACGGCCGTTGTAAACATGGTGTAATAGACTGGCGGATGGAAGGGGATATCCGGGATGGGATGCTTCACGCGAAAGCCTTGCCCTAGCCTCATTGGCAACGATGTCGGTGACGCTTTCAGGCACCGCTTCCTTATTGAAGGTGTCGTTGGTGAGTTGTTGTTGCTCGCCCATTCATGCGCCCCGGGCAAAAAACCTCATATTCTTCTGAATCGAACAATGGCAACTCTCAATGTCGTTTCTTCCATTGGAAGCGTTTTTTGGGCCACAAAACGTCAGTTGCTTGATGTCTAGTTTGGAGCATTATGTCCGGTTGTTAGTGTGTAGGGTGGTGGTGGTGGTGTCGTGGTGAAGTGGTTTGTGGCGGCGACCAATGCCTTGGTCATCCAGGTGGTGATGGTTGACCTATGTCTTGGAGACTCGTGGCAGTTGTGAGATATCGATGTTCGGTGCCCTTCGATGATGTCTGCAATTTCGTTGCCTCACATAGTGTTCTGATTCTATCTATTTGTGATGGTGGTACACGGCATATGGCTCTCTATGTTGCGACATGCCTAGGCAATATGATGCCCTTCGACAATGGTTGTGACTAGCGGAGCTCTTCAAGGCACAGGGTGTTCGCAGGTCAGTTGACGACTTCTTCTTTATGTTTTCTCAGTGGCGTACGAGCAGGATGGACCATCCATCCGTTGGGGCGTGACGACGCACCGCGCCTTGTGCCAAAGTATAGCCAAGCAATGCGGCAAAGCATTAAGGTGGGCCTTTCTTAAATGGATGAAAACATGCACTACTCTAATAAAACTGAATCAGTAGACTATAAAAAATAAATTAATATATTTTACTTAGTTGAAGAAAATGAAGAGGAGAGAAAAGATAAACGGGTTCTTAATTAAAAATCAGTTCTAGCGCGTGCTTCTAAACACTTTATAAGAATGAAACGTAGACTATATACACAAATATTATCTCTAGCACATGTACAATAATTGATTAGTAATAAAAATACATCCTAATCAACTATTAAACATATTAGCTATAAAATGGATTTTAATGGCGTGGCAATGGTTTATAGCGAGCAGCTGGTTATATTATTAACCATGCACTAAAGATTTTCCTTTTCTGGTCTGATGAGCCATGGAACGGCCGAGTGGGACCCATGACGATCTTTCGGTCATTCCTTGTTATCGGCGCCCGACTGGCAGGTAAGCGGGAGCCACTAGTTAGCGAGCGCTACTTCGGGAGCCTCTCATTGAGCATTCCCGCGTACCGCCACTTAACGCATTCTCAGCCGTCGTCACGTGTCGCGCTCTGAGCGCTTCCTTCGGAGTTCGTATTTTTATTTTTTTCGCACACGTTTTCTGCTTCTTAGATTGTTTTTTTTTTGGTGTTTTGTTTTTTAATTTTATTCATGAAAAAGTCGTTATTTTTATGAGAGACATAATTTTACCTTCGCGAGAGACATGCCATGACTCTCGTAAATGAAACAAAATGTATTTTCTGTTTTTTATAAGAAACATGATTTTGCTTCCGCGAGAGGCATAGTTTGCCTTCGTGACAGGCATGACCATGCTTCTTGGGAAAAAAACGTGTTTTTTATTTTTTTCACGAGAGGCACGGTCTTACTTCTACGAGAGGCATGGTTTTGCCTTTGTGTGAGACACGTCCGTGCCTCTCGAAAAGGGGAAGAACGTGTTTTTTCAGCAAGAGACACGGTTTTGCCTTCATGAGAGGAATGACTGTGACTCTCGAAAAAGAAAAAACGCGAAAAACACGTTTTTTGTTTTTTCTCTATCACGAGAAACACGGTTTTTGATTTTTTTTTTGTGAAGAAAAGTTCGTCGAAACCTATCAACATGGGATCTAGTTTTCAAGATGTCGACGCGAGAAATCCAACGGTGAAAACGGTTCGAGATTTGGACGTGCGGTCTAGGAATAAAACATTTTAAAAATACGAATCTACGAAAAAAGCGAAAACTTCCAAATTACAACATATGACACGCATGCAGTGCGCCACTTGCCGCAACGTGAAAAAGTGATAGTGATCTTTAAAGAAAGTACTTTCTAATTAGTGATTTCGCAAGTGAGGTGCCTCGCTAGCTGCCATCCACGATCTGTTGCTGGGCCGCAAGCATCACACGGGCCAAGCAAGACACAGCCCACCGGAAAGGGCCTTCCTGAAAAGAAAAAAGGGGCCCGAGGCTTTTTTTCATGAGTGTTTTCCCTTCTTTTTCGAGATACTTTTTTTTTTGACGAGTTTTGAAAGAATAAAATCTTAGTAGCAAGCTCAAAAGAAAGTGGAACGAAAAGGGGCATCAATCAATCTAACCAAGATTGCCAATGCCAGCCCAACCATCCATTTTATTCCTCCTGACATGCAAAGGTGAAAGCAGGAGACCAAATGATTGATTGCATTTTGTTTGATTACATCAAGCAAAAGGACAGGGTGCATTTTCTTTTCTTCTGCGGTGGCTCACCAGCCCACGAGCTTTCATCAGGTGCTTGGCTCGGGTGCCACCAGTGACTGTCCGGCAACTGGCAAAAACAACATATATGAATATGTACTTCCTACCAAACGATGGCTCCAAGAATATGCTTGGTAGGCCAGCCATAGATGATAGAACAATCCAACATGACCCCCCCCCCCCCTAAGATTCTAGCATTCTTGTCGTGTCCATCATGCAAGCCCCCGCGCAGGCTACCGAATGATATGCTTATGGCGTCTCCAAGCAATATTTGTTTGCGGACTCGTCCGGTCTTGTCCGTAGACAGGGAGCCGGCCATCCAGTCTTGTCCTCTAAATATCCGTCCGTCTTTTTTTTAATGTGCTATTATATCAAACGATGAGTGAAAATGTTCAAATATGATAGCAGTTTAAATTTAAGTATTACAATTCAATTACTTTTTTGAACTAGTTCAGACTTGAATTGAACTCGCAAATATGTTCTACTTGTCTCATTTAACCGCCCACACCTATTGAATCAGATATTCCTTGAACTGTTGTTGCTCGATGTTTATTTTTCTTTGCATTTGGACAAACTCCTTAAACATAGAAACTTTTGGAGAACTCAAACAAGGGAAAAGAGCACAATCATGTCCTTTTGGCATATGAAGTCCCCCTCCCCCTCTTTAGTTTTGCATTTACCTAAACCTTCTCATTCAAATCCTCTGAGTATAAGATAGGTTGGAAGCGTTGAACCCTTTGTCTCGGGCCGCATTGGTATATATTGGTGTGCGATGATCCCCATATCCTGGTGGTTGCTGCATGAACACTTCTTCCTCAAGAACACCATGAAGAAACACATTCTGAACATCTAGCTATCTTAGACTCAAACCTCTAGAAATAGCAATCGACAATACAAGTCGAATAGTAGCTGATTTAACAACAAGACTCAAAGTATCTTCATAATCAATCCCAAACCGTTGCTTATACCCTTTAGCAACTAACCTGGCCTTGTATCTGTCTGTGCTTCCAACAGATTTTCTTTTTATCAATAACATTGTTACTACTCTTTGGGCGTAGTAGATGCCAAGTTTTATTTTGCATGACAGCATTATATTCAATATCCATGGCTTCTTTCCAATATTGATGAGTAAGGGCATCATTCAAATCTATTGGTTCGCTGGAAGTGGTAAGAAAAGCACGTTTAACTTTGTCATACCTTATTGTGCCATCGTTATATTTCTTTTCTTTGGTAATACCTGAATGAGATCTGGTATGCCGGCGAGGAAGAACAACTTGACAAGTTTCTGGCATATCAGATGCTGATGGAGAAACAACACCTTCTGCTGCACCTTCTGGAGGAGACACTGAAATATTACTCGTCTGCCAATGATCTTCGTTGCCCACTGAGTCACTCCCACCAGCGCTGGTGGACACCATCAGATTAGAGCTGTCGACCACCAGCTCCTGAATGTTGCATGGCGACGCGGGGGAGATATCCTCTCGAGGCAGTGCGCCAGGAGACTCAGTCGGGCTGCTGCAACCAGCCTCAAAACACCCATCTGCTGCAGGTTGCATATGAGAAGCAGTAGGAGATCTTGTGCCTAGTGCTTTGTCCATATCCCTACTTGTGGAAGAATGAAATGATTCTGCACATATATCGAAAACACAATTGTCTGTGGATTTGTCCACATGATCAGCTGTATGTAATTCACCCCCGTGATCATGATCTGAAAGGAGTGCTATTTCAGCATGAAGAAGAGCCCGAGCATTAGCATGAAGCTTGGTAAAAGGAAAGAGAGTTTCATCAAAAACCACATCACGAGAGATATAGATACGTCTAGTTCCAATCTCTAGACATTTATATCCCTTGTGGAGATTACTATAACCAATGAAGACACATTGAGTAGAATGCAATTCTAGTTTGTGGCGATTATATGGACGCGGGTTAGGATAACAAGCGCACCCAAAGATTTCGAGGAAATTATAGCTGGGTTTTTTATGATATAAATGCTCTAGAGGAGTAGAATTGCCAATGAATTTGCTAGGAAGACGATTGATAAGATATGTGGCAGTAATGAATGCTTCATCCCAATATTTGAGTGGCATTGAGGCATGAGAAAGAAGAGACAAACCAACCTCGACAATGTGATGGTGTTTGCGCTCGGCAGAGCCGTTTTGTTGATGTGCATGAGGACAAGAGACATGATGTTCGATGCCAATGTCACGGAAGAATGAGTTGAGCTTCTCATACTCACCTCCCCAGTCACTTTGGACTGTGAGAATTTTATTGTTAAAGTGTTGTTCAACAAGTTTCTGAAACTCTTGGAAGACAGAAAAAACTTCAGATTTAAACTTAACCAAATAAATCCAAGTAAATTTGTTGTAATCATCAATGAAGCTAACATGATATATTTTTTTCTTCCAAAAGAATCTCTGGCATGACCCCATACATTAGAAAAAGTGAGGTCTAAAGGAGCATGAGACACACTATATGACTTTGGATAAGGAAGTTGGTGACTCTTGGCACACTGACAAGCTTCACAAAGAGACTCACTAATGACACTACGTGACAATGGAAGATTGTCTTTATTAACTATTTGTTTGACGATGACTGATGATGGATATCCTAATCTTTGATGACACCTTGCCAAGGAGGGATTGATGACGGAGTAGACTCGACGATGCTTGCGGCTAAAGTCTCCAGATGTAATGGGATAGAGTCCTGCAATGCATCTACCGTGATGAAGGAGTTCCCTCGTTGATCGATCCTTTATAAAAAAGTAACGAGGGTGAGTTTAAAAGAAGACATTATTATCGGTGGCTAAGCGAGACATAGATGCAAGATTTTTATCAACTTGAGGTACATGAAGAACATCTTTGAGAACAAAATCACGTTTAAGAGTAGGGGAATTAATGGAAGCTTGACCGATGTGACAGATATCCATACCTCCACCACTTGCTGTGTGAATATGTTCGTTGCCAAGGTACTACTCACGAACCACAAGCTGCTCTAACTCGCTTGTCACATGATCTGTTGCACCAGAGTCAACATACCAAACTTCATCTCCTCCTTGTTCACGTGTAGCTGCAGCCGCATGACGATCTTCAGGGACATAATCTTCATCATACCTGTGCCAGCAATCCATGACTTCATGGTCTGGCTTCTTGCAGAGTTGGCACCGAGGGCGACCACGGAGGAGGAGGCCCGACTATTGTTGTTGTTGAAGTCGCACCCTCCTGTGTTACTGTTGTAGCCACCTTCTGCTAAACGAGGATCGCCCTTATGAGCGCCACGCCCAGGGCCTCCACCGCGGTTTTGCCCCTCGTTGCCGTGCCCACAGCCTCGACCACGGCTGACAGAGTTTGCGGAAGACTGACGCATGTTGGTACCATGAAGGAGACTGGGGCAGACATCGAAGCTCAGGAGCTGACTGTACAATTCTTGAATAGACACTGGTTCAACCCGAGCCACAAGCGCTGAAACGACAGGGTTGTATTCTAAGTCGAGACTAGCAAGGATCTTTACGGTGATATCTGTATCAGATAGTGCGACTCCAGTGCAGGCAATCTCGTATGTGAGGCTTTTAATCTTACCAAGATATTCATCCATGGTGAGGTTACCTTTTTTGCAGATTTGTAAGCTCGATCCTGGTGTTGATAGTATGTGCTTGACTTTCGGTAGCAAACATGGCATGGATGGCACTCCAAACTTCGGCCCGCTTCTGTAGCATAACGACATGTGAAATAATTGTTGGGGAACGTCGCATGGGAAACAAAAAATTTCCTACGCGCACGAAGACCTATCATGGTGATGTCCATCTACGAGAGGGGATGAGTGATCTACGTACCCTTGTAGATCGAACAGCAGAAGCGTTAGAGAACGCGGTTGATGTAGTGGAACGTCCTCACGTCCCTCGATCCGCCCCGCGAACAATCCCGCGATCAGTCCCACGATCTAGTACCGAACGGACGGCACCTCCGCGTTCAGCACACGTACAGCTCGACGATGATCTCGGCCTTCTTGATCCAGCAAGAGAGACGGAGAGGTAGAAGAGTTCTCCGGCAGCGTGACGGCGCTCCGGAGATTGGTGATGATCTCGTCTCAGCAGGGCTCCGCCCGAGCTCCGCAGAAACGCGATCTAGAGGAAAAACTATGGAGGTATGTGGTCGGGCAGCCGTGAGAAAGTCGTCTCAAATCTGCCCTAAAAGCCCCATATATATAGGAGGAGGGAGGGGGACCTTGCCTTGGGGTCCAAGGGATCCCCAAGGGGTCGGCCGAGCCAGGGGGGAGGACTCTCCCCCCCCCCCCAAACCGAGTTGGACTAGGTTTGGTGGGAGGGAGTCCTTCCCCTTTCCCACTTCCTCCCTTTTTTTTTCTCCTTTGATTTTTATCCTTGGCGCATAGGGCACTTGTGGGCTGTCCCACCAGCCCACTAAGGGCTGGTGTGGCTCCCCAAATGCCTATGGGCTTCCCCGGGGTGGGTTGCCCCCTCCCGGTGAACTCCCGGAACACATTCGTCATTCCCGGTACATTCCCGGTAACTCCGAAAACCTTCCGGTAATCAAATGAGGTCATCCTATATATCAATCTTCGTTTTCGGACCATTCCGGAAACCCTCGTGACGTCCGTGATCTCATCCGGGATTCCGAACAACATTCGGTAACCAACCATATAACTCAAATACGCATAAAACAACATCGAACCTTAAGTGTGCAGACCCTGCGGGTTCGAGAACTATGTAGACATGACCCGAGAGACTCCTCGGTCAATATCTAACAGCGGGACCTGGATGCCCATATTGGATCCTACATATTCTACGAAGATCTTATCGTTTGAACCTCAGTGCCAAGGATTCGTATAATCCCGTATGTCATTCCCTTTGTCCTTCGGTATGTTACTTGCCCGAGATTCGATCGTCAGTATCCGCATACCTATTTCAATCTCGTTTAAATGAGTCTTCATTCAATACAATTATAGCCAACTAGAGGCATGCTAGGGACGGTGTTTTGTCTATGTATCCACACATGTAAATGAGTCTTCATTCAATACAATTATAGCATGGATAATAAACTATTATCTTGATACAGGAATTATAATAATAACTATACATTTATTATTGCCTCTAGGGCATAATTCCAACAATAATCTCACGAGAAAGCGAACCCATTGCTACTGCGACAACAGACCTTCCCTGGCAACGGCGCCAGGAATCGTTCAGCTGCGGGCTACGCCTATAGGGACTTCCTTGGCAAATATGCAAAGGATTTCCCCGCGGCCTTGGAGCCTTGCATTGGTGTTCCCTTGAAGAGGAAAGGGTGATGTAGCACGGCGGCGGTAAGTATTTCCCGCATTTTGAGAACCAAGGTATCGATCTAGTAGGAGGATCGCGTCAAGTCACAAGTACGTGCACAAACACAAAGAGCTTGCACCCAACGCTATGAAGGGGTTGTCAATCCCTTATAGATTGTTTGCAAAGTGAGAACTGAAAGAAAAAAGTAAACAAAGCAAAGTAAAAGTAATAGTGGAGACGATAGTTGTGAATAGACCCGGGGGCCGTAGTGTTCACTAGTGGCTTCTCTCATGAAAGCAAGTAGACGGTGGGTGAACGAATTACTGTCGTGCAATTGATAGAACCGTGCAAAGTCATGACGTTATCTATGGCAATGATTATATCTATAGGCATCACATCCAAAACAAGTAGACCGATAATTTCTGCATCTACTACTATTACTCCACACGTCGACCGCTATCCAGCATGCATCTAGTGTATTAAGTTCAAAAGAACATAGTAACGCCTTAAGCAAGATGGCATGATGTAGATGGACAATCTCAAATTTATGATGAAAGCCCATCTTGTTACCCTTGATGGCAACAACACGATGCGTGCCTTGCTGCCCCTTCTGTCACTGGGAAAGGTCACCACACGGTATGAACCCAAAACCAAGCACTTCTCCCATTGCAAGAATCGTGGATCTAGTTGGCCAAACAAAACCCAAGACTCTGAGAGACTTACAAGGATATCAAATCATGCATATAAGAAATCAGCAAAGACTCAAATATAATTCATAGACAATCTGATCACAAATCCACAATTCATCGGATCTCGACAAACACACCGCCAAAGAGGATTACATCGGATAGATCTCCATCAAGATCATGGAGAACTTTGTATTGAAGATCCAAGAGAGAGAAGAAGTCATCTAGCTACTAACTACGGACCCGTAGGTCTGAAGTGGACTACTCACGAGTCATTGAAGGGGCGATGATGTTGATGTAGAAGCCCTCCAGCTCCAAAGTCTCCTCCGGCACGGCACCGGGAAGGGTCTCCAGATGAGATCTCGCGCAAACGGAAGCTTGCGGCGGCAGAAAAGTGTTTTCGTGGATGCCCTGATTTTTTCTGGGATTTTAGGGAATTTATAGGCCAAAGAGCTAGGGCAGGGGAGCGCCAGGGAGGCCACAAGCCTGGTTGCCACGCCCCCTGGCCGCGGCAACAGGGCTTGTGGGCTCCCTGTGGGCCCCCTGCCTTGGCCCTCAAGTCCCCCGATCTTCTTTTGTTCTGGAAAAATTTATTTCGGGGATTTTGTTCCGTTTGGACTCCGTTCCAAATCAGATCTGAAAAGAGTCAAAAACACAGAAAAAACAGGAACTGGCACTTGACACTGAATTAATAAGTTAGTCCCAAAAAAGATATAAAAGGTATATAAAACATCCAAAGTTGTCAAGATAACAGCGTGAAACCATAAAAAATTATAGATACGTTTGAGACGTATCAAGCATCCCAAGCTTTACTCCTGCTTGTCCTCGAGTAGGGAAGTGATAAAGAATGAATTTTTGATGCTTCTTCCACCTCACTAGTGGGGACGGGGCCTATAGTCCCGGCCCGTAAGGGCCTTTAGTCCCAGTTCACCAACGGCCTTTAGTCCCGGTTCACCAACCGGGACTAAAGGGGCGGGACTAAAGGCCTAACCTTTAGTCCCGGCCCTGTCACAAGCTGGGACTAAAGGTCCTCCACGTGGGCGCCTCGTAGCGCCCCAGGGGCAGGCCCTTTAGTCCCGGTTCGTTACACGGACCGGGACTAAAGAGTTTCAGATTTTGCTTATTTTTGGGTTTTTTTGAATGAAATTATTTTTGGGTTTTAGGGTTTTAGGGTTTAGGTGTTCGGGAGATTAACGTGATGCCTCGTTTGGTGTTTGGGAATTAGTTTTCATATAATTTAAATAGAAATAATTATGCATATATATATATATAAGATTAACTTATCTTACAAGCGAGCATACATATACAATTATATGGAGATCTGAATTATCGAGACTAGAGCCCGTCTATTCGATTACATGGACGAACATCAGTAATGGCCCCTAGCTACACTAAATCGTCCTTTGTCATCTATAGCTTCCGTCCTCAGAAAGGTCGCAAGCTCCTCTGCAACAGCAACCGCGCGTTGCTCTGGTAGGACCTTCGACGTCATGGCCGTGTGCTATATAAGAAGAGGAGATGAATATGAATATCAATCATGATAACAACGAATGACGGGTAAAAATAGAGGTGTGAATGTTCATTGCTTACATCGAATCTGTGATCCTTGTGCTCAGAGGTAAACGTGCGAATGGTCTCGCAAACATAGTATCCGCATAGATGCGTTCCCCGTGGCTGCTGGTCGCACTTTACGAGAATAGAATATATATAATCAAAATAATAATCTAGCATCATAAATGTATTGAAAATAGAAGTATATCATACTACTACTTACCTGAGCCGCTCTAAAGGTCAGCTTCTCAGGAAAGTTACCGGGAGTCACGCACTTGAACCGCTTCCAAACCCTGCCCGACAAGGATAATGATTTGCTAGGTTTTTCATTAATTTATATATCAGAAAATCATCGAAAGAGACCGATAGAGCGCAAGAATGATTGAAATTACCCTTGGAGCATGTCCTACAGGCTTTGGAACTGTTCCAAGGGTCTCGATAATGGGTCGAAGGCATCAACTCTTCCCTTATCAATTTGAATGTCCAACAGAATCCAATGAAAGCTGCACATGTATATATATATGTGTGTGTGTGTGTGAGTAACTTATCAATTACACTTATAAGTGAATGGACACAGCAGAGTAAAGACCCTCACCTGAAGTTGTATGGAAACAGTATGTGGTCACAGAAATTTTGATCTGTTAGAAACCTTAGAAGGTTTTCCTCCGTCTCCTTGGGATAATCAGTTAGCGTCGCTATATGTATTTTATCTGGGTCAATAAACCCAATATTTATGATGCTCTTACTTTTACACTCCAGAATCTTCATTCTGCATAATAGAGTACAAGTTATATATAGACAATGAATTGAAATAACTAAACAAGTTATAGGTGGACAACGAATTGAAAAACTTACAGACAATAGCAAGTCATAAGCGATTTGTCGAGGGCGTCGCCATTGTACATCTGGAAGAGTTCATCAAAGTCGATATGGATTTCTTCGGGGCGGCCGTAGTACTCCTGTGGGACACTCAGCACGATCATCGTTCTCCCATTCTTTGATTCACTTAAGTACCATTTATGCAAGTAACTCATATTTGTTGGGAGATCATCTTTGCTGACCAAAGGCTCTCCCATGACAAACTTTGGCTTAGGGGCTACCACAGCCTTGGGTATCTTGTCGTCTTGGGAAGACAACAATTCTTCAACCGAGATACCACATGCAGCCGCCAACTCCTTTGCTCTTTCTAAAGCTAGTCCCTGCACCGGAGGGGGAACATTCTCGGTTAACACCTTGAGGGGTGGGATCGACTGTTTGGCCTGTTGTCCAAGCTGAGGAACGTCTGATTTTTTCTTGCTTGTAGTTGAACTGCTCTTTTTCACTTCCTTCTGCAATGTGCGTGTATAGTCATCAGGCTTATGGTGTAAGTCATAAGGTCTGATAGGAAGTTTAGCATGACGTACCTTTGGGAGGGGCGACCGTTTGCGCTTTGGGGTGCTCTGTGGCTTAGGAATCGTCGGCGGAGCGTTCTTGGTGGCACGCTCCCGCTTAGTATCCGGAGCGGGCGGCGGCGGAGACGGACGACCCAAGTCCGGCGGCGGTGATCGAGATCTGCTCTTTTTCACTTCCTTCTGCAATGTGCGTGTATAGTCATCAGGCTTATGGTGTAAGTCATACTGTGATGGAAGGGTCGTGAAGTATTTTGCAAATGCTATTTGCTTCTAGGTGTATTTCGGGCGGGGCTCGGGTTCCTTCTTTTTCATCTGCGCATCATGATGTTCCTTTGCTATCCTGGCGTTTTCCTCGGGGGTACGATCATAAGATCCGATAGGAAGATTAGCATGACGTACCTTTGGGAGGGGCGACCGTTTGCGCTTTGGGGTGCTCTGTGGCTTAGGAATCGTCGGCGGAGCGTTCTTGGTGGCACGCTCCCGCTTTGTATCCGTGGCAGGCTCAGGCTTTGTATCTGGAGCGGGCGGCGGCGTTGCATTCTTGGTGGCACGCTCCCGCTTTGTATCCGTGGCAGGCTCAGGCTTTGTATCCGGAGCGGGCGGCGGCGGAGCGTTCTTGGTGGCACGCTCCCACTTTGTATCCGTGGCAGGCTCAGGCTTTGTATCCGGAGCGGGCGGCGGCGGAGCATTCTTGGTGGCACGCTCCCGCTTTGTATCCGTGGCAGGCTCAGGCTTTGTATCCGGAGCGGGCGGCGGCGGAGCGTTCTTGGTGGCACGCTCCCGCTTTGTATCCGTGGCAGGCTCAGGCTTTGTATCCGGAGCGGGCGGCGGCGGAGCGTTCTTGGTGGCACGCTCCCGCTTTGTATCCGTGGCAGGCTCAGGGTTTGTATCCGGAGCGGGTGGCGGCGGAGCGTTCTTGGTGGCATGCTCCCGCTTTGTATCCGTGGCAGGCTCAGGGTTTCTATCCGGAGCGGGCGGCGGCGGAGCGTTCTTGGTGGCACGCTCCCGCTTTGTATCCGTGGCAGGCTCAGGGTTTGTATCCGGAGCGGGCAGCGACGGAGACGGACGACCCAAGTCCGGCGGCAGTGATCGAGATGGACTCGTGTTGTGCTGGCCGACGTCATGTGGAGGGCTTGGAGGTAATGGAGGTGTAGGTGACGTGCGATGACTCGGAGGCAGTGTTGTCCTTGGGGCCGAGCCTGGAAGCTTGATGTAGTTCTTGTCCCATAGGATGACTCCACCCAGTACTTCTCCGAGTGTCCTCTCATCTTCGGGTCCAGCTATGTCGAGCTCCATATCATTAAACCCCGTCATGATTTCATCCACCCCGACTTTAGCAAAGCCAGCTGGAATCTCACGGCCA
This sequence comes from Hordeum vulgare subsp. vulgare, assembly GCF_904849725.1. Lineage (NCBI taxonomy): Eukaryota > Viridiplantae > Streptophyta > Magnoliopsida > Poales > Poaceae > Hordeum > Hordeum vulgare. The sequence continues at coordinate 659,637,820 of NC_058519.1, read as the reverse complement.
TGCCAGCGTGCATTAGGGCCAGAAGGTAAAGCTTGTCCGACGGCCACCTTCATGGATATGTTCTTGAATTTCTGATGAAGTTCACATGATGTTGAATCCTTGATTCTATCCACGGGGTAGCCGGGACCGCCCTCTATCATTCTTCGTTCATCGTCGGGCGGGGCCTCAGATTCAGCCACGCTGCTTTTCCGCTTAGATGGGGCGCCGGTAATATCAAGTGCAGGATCTTCCTGGCGCGGTACTCCTCTAAGCTCATCAATCTGCTTCTGTTGCTCGTTAATCCCGGCAAGCAACTGGTTGAACTTGTCATTCTCCTCAACCTGCTGCCGCTTCTTTGCTCCCTCTCCGCTTCTGTAAGTGTCTTGGTCTCTGGCAAACCCAAGCCACCACGGGTAAGATGGACCGAAGCCTCGCGTTTGTCCTCCATGTTCGTCATTGCCGAGGACCACTGTGAGCAAATCTTTATCTCTATCTGCAGTGAACTTTCTTTGTCCCTCCTTAATTTCTTTCACTATCCTTTTCCAATTCTCCCTGGGTATCCTAAGATTGTCATTGCAGATGAGGTCCCCTGTTTTTTCGTCGTACGACCCACCATGCGCAAGAAACCAACTTCTTGCTCTCAATTCCCACTCATCACGGAGTGGTTCAGGTACGATGCCTTTATCTATCAGATCTTGCTCTTTCTTTTCCCACTTTGGGATGGCAGTCTCATAGCCCCCTGGCCCCAGCTTGTGGTGATATTTCTTCTTGTCGGCATTTATCTTGTTCTTTTCTGATAATGCCTGGGCATCTTCTGACTCCTTGTACTCTTGAAATTCCTTCCAGTGATTCGCCTGCTTGGCTAGATACCCCTCGAATATTGGCACTTTCTTTGTCTTCAGATAGTTTTTCCATAGCTTCTTCTTCCAGCTACGGAACAGTTCGGCCACCTTCTTTAGAGTCCACTGCTTGACTTTGGCCCTCAGTTTGTCTGCGGCGTCTTCATTCTCACATTCTGGCAGGTTGAAATGTGACATGAGATCATTTCAAAGATTATCTTTGTACCTTTCGGCGACATAGTCACTATCGGCTGCCCCTTTGCGCTTGTTCCACTCCCGAACGCTGATCGGGACGTGATCCCTAACGAGAACTCCACATTGCTTCTTGAATGTGTCAGCAGCATTCTTAGGAAGCTTGGGTTCGCCCATAGGCATTATCACCTCAAAGGTGTAATGCGTCCGTGCATCCAACTTTCCAGTCGGGCCTCGTTTCGTAGATTTGCTCGATGTGGAGGCCTAAGAGGGAGAAACATTCGTCAAATGAATGTATATGTATACAATATAGAGCTATCTCCAATATTTTTCACATATTACAAGTGATTGTCGAACTTCATATGTATACCTCGCCGGACTTTATTATTTCTTCACCGGCTTCTCCACCGGCTTCTCCATCAGTGGAGCTATCACCTTCTCCGTCATTGGACCTATCTCCTACCCCATCGGCTTCATCTTCGTGTCGCTCGACCTCCATTCCATATCCGAAGTTGTTTAGATATGACGTCGGAGATTCGGCTGGTTCAACGTCGGGGCCGTCTTTGATTATATCTTCGAGAAGTTCTTCCTGTTCGAGGTTCCTGATATGTGGATCCATAGTTCTGCAAAAAACGTACATTTGATTTACTAATAAACTAACAAACTATATAAGAGGGGTTGGAAACTTCGAAGGCTCGTTTTATATAGGAGGACCTTTAGTCCCGGGTCTTGGCTAGAACCTAAACTCTAAAATACCAGCCGGGCGGAGCCCAGTCCCGGACACTTAAGCATATACAATAGCAAAATTAAACTAGTTCTATTAATTTTCTTGCTAAAAATAAACTATTAACACTTAAGCATATACAATAGAAAAATTAAACTATTAACACTTAAGCATATACAATAGCAAAATTAAGCAATAATCTAAGAAACACTATTAACACTTAAGCATATACACTATACAATAGCAAAATTAAATGACAAAAAATATATTTCTTCTTCTTGTAACCCTAAACTAATTTTTCCTCTTCTTCTATTTCTCCTCTTCTTCTACTTCTTCTTCTACTTCTACTTCTCCTCTTCTTCTACTACTTCTCCTCTCATCTTCTTCTATTTTTTCTCTTCTTCTCCTCTCCTCCTCTTCTTATTCTCCTTTTTCTTCTTTTCTTCTCCTCCTCTTCTTATTCTCCTTTTTCTTCCTTTCTTCTCCTTTTTCTTCCTTTCTTCCCTTTTTCTTCTTCTCTTCTCCTTTTTCTTCTTTTCTTCTCCTTTTTCTTCCTTTCTTCTCCTTTTTCTTCTTTTCTTCTCCTTTTTCTTCCTTTCTTCTATTTTTCTTCCTTTCTTCTCCTTTTTCTTCCTTTCTTCTCCTTTTTCTTCCTTTCTTCTCCTTTTTCTTCCTTTCTTCTCCTTTTTCTTCTTTGCTTGTGCTGGCCGGAGTGTTGGGGAGGAGGGGGCGTGGGGCTTACCGGCCGGAGGTGTCGACGGCGCGCGGCGAGGAGGACGGCGGCGCGCGGCGAGGAGGACGGCGGCGGCGAGCAGGACGACGGCGACGGCGAGGAGGACGGCGGGCGGCGGCGAGCAGGACGGCGGGCATCCTGACGGCGTCGTCGAGTTCGTCGCTTGCCGCGCCGGGCAGGAGAACGAGAGGAAGAAGAAGAGAAAATGGACGATTTGGGTTCGAAATTTTCTAACTCTCGCTTATACAGGTGAATCTTTAGTCCCGGTTCGGGGCTAGATCTGGGACTAAAGACCCTTTAGTCCCGGGTGGAGCCACGAACCGGGACTAAAGGCCCTTTTTCGGCTGACCAGAAGGCGGAAAGCAGGGGCCTTTAGTCCCGGGGTGTGGCTCGAACCGGGACAAAGACACCCCTTTAGTCCCGGGTGGAGCCACGAACCGGGATTAAAGACCCTTTTTCGGCAGACCAGATGGCGGAAAGCACGGGCCTTTAGTCCGGGGGCGTGGCAAGAACCGGGACTAAAGTGTTGCCTATATAAACCCTCGCCCCTCGCCACCATATCCCCTGTTTTTTGGTTGTTGAAGTGTGACCATGCCATGCTCTTGCCACTCTAGTTCATGCACATGACGTGTTCGATGAAATGCCCGAGCCACTCTACTTAAGCTTTCTCCTCTCCAAGCTCGACCTCCAAGCTCCATTTTCCATAATATTTGTCTAGGTTTGGCCGTGCATCAACTGCGAGCACCACTGTGGTGAGCCTCTTGTTCTTATCTTCTTTTTAAAATCAAAAAAATCTTACTTGTATGATTTAGATACATACTTGTATAAATTACTCACTTTTATTATTTTTTGTTATTATATAGTGCGATGGTTTTGGTATCCGCCTCCGTCGGCCCTCGTCCTGTCTATGATTCGGATGTGGTATATATTATCTTTTATAACTATTTGTTTTATTTAGTGTTTATGAAAATTATGACGACCAATATGACATATATTTTTTTTATCTAGGAGGTATGTGAACCGGAAATTCCAACCCACATAAAAATTATTGTCGAGAAGTTAAATTTGGTTGAAAAAGAAAACAAATACTTGAATAAAAAATTGAAAATAATTGAGGATAAGAATATGAAACTGTAGTTGCATGTCGCCGATGTCATCGATGATCGCAAGATGAAGATCGATGCGATGCGGTTGAAGATGGATGCAATGCGCTTGAAGATGGATAAAATGCGCTTGGAGATTAGGAATATTAGAAAATATGCCATTGATAAAGAGGCTGGGTATCATTATGCTATTGGGTCAATTGTTATCTTAGTTGCGATTTTGATCGCGTTTGTTGTTGCATTTAAATGTTTTACATAGTTGTATGTTGTTTTTATGAGAGAACTTTATGTATTTATTTTTTGCAATAATAACATTTGATCACTACTGTTCTTTGGCTTTAATGTGATGATGAACTTGTATTAATTTGGTCATATGTTCTGCAATGGTTTTTTTATATATTTGATTTCATAATAGAGATGAATCGCCAATGATAATATTTAATTTCATAATATGGTTTTTTGAACTCCATACTTTTTGACTTCATTTGGTATATTTCGTGGTTTTACTTATTTTTTTGAGCTAGTTGACCCTGAAATTGAAAAGCACTACAAATGAACTCTGAAAATGTTGAAAGTTGGCATGCTATCATCATTTCACCCACATAGCATGTGTTAAAAAGTTGAGAGGGCTACGACAAAAACTGGATGCACTTCGTGTACAAAACGGACAATCTCTCTCGAAGTATCAGGGTTTCGAACGAGAACTCATCTCTTACAAAGGGATTTCATTTTTGTGAACTTATTTGAACTCCATACTTTTTGTGTGTTCAAAATGCACCATTCAAAGGCACACCACAAAATTTCTACAATTTCTGACTTCATTTGGTATATTTCGTGGATTTACTTTTTTTTTGAGCTAGTTGACCCTGAAATTGAAAAGCACTACAAATGAACTCTGAAAATGTTGAAAGTTGGCATGCTATCATCATTTCACCCACATAACATGTGGTAAAAAGTTGAGAGGGCTACGACAAAAACTGGATGCACTTCGTGTACAAAACGGACAATCTCTCTCGAAGTATGAGGGTTTCGAACGAGAACTCATCTCTTACAAAGGGATTTCATTTTTGTGAACTTATTTGAACTCCATACTTTTTGTGTGTTCAAAATGCACCATTCAAAGGCACACTACAAAATTTCAACAATTTCTGACTTCATTTGGTATATTTCGTGGATTTACTTTTTTTTTTGAGCTAGTTGACCCTGAAATTGAAAAGCACTACAAATGAACTCTAAAAATATTGAAAGTTGGCATGCTATCATAATTTCACCCACATAGCATGTGTTAAAAAGTTGAGAGGGCTACGACAAAAACTGGATGCACTTCGTGTACAAAACGGACAATCTCTCTCGAAGTATCACGGTTTCGAACGAGAACTCATCTCTTACAAAGGGATTTCATTTTTGTGAACTTATTTGAACTCCATACTTTTTGTGTGTTCAAAATGCACCATTCAAAGGCACACCACAAAATTGCAACAATTTCTGACTTCATTTGGTATATTTCGTGGATTTTTTTTTTGAGCTAGTTGACCCTGAAATTGAAAAGCACTACAAATGAACTCTGAAAATGTTGAAAGTTGGCATGCTATCATCATTTCACCCACATAGCATGTGTTAAAAAGTTGAGAGGTCTACGACAAAAACTGGATGCACTTCGTGTACAAAACGGACAATCTATCTCGAAGTATCAGGGTTTCAAACGAGAACTCATCTCTTACATGGATAATATGAAAATGAAAAGTGTTTGAAATTTAGTACGTTCCATACATGCATTACATAAAAGGTTTAATACATTATTACATTATTGCACCAATATTCCTATCTATTATTTCTGTTTTCTTCTGGGTCGTAGCCATGGAGAATCTTCATCATTCAGTAGGATGCTTGGGTCAGTTTTCACTTTGAAGGGCGGAATTTCATGAAACTTATTATAATCTTCTGACATGTCTGTCTTGTCATCTACTCCCACGATGTTTCTTATTCCTGAAAGAACTATGTGGCGTTTTGGCTCATCGGATGATATCTTCTTTTGCTGATTTCTTTTTCTCGTTAATGTAGACATGTCCTTCACATAGAAAACCTGAGCGACATCATTGGCTAGGACAAATGGTTCGTCCATGTACGCAATATTGTTAAGATCCACTGTTGTCATGCCGTACTTTTGGTCTACAACTACCCCGCCTCCTGTCAGCTTCACCCATTTGCACCGAAATAAAGGGATCATAAAAGTAGGTCCATAGTCAAGCTCCCATATCTACTCTATGTACCCGTAATATGTTTCCAAACAGTGCCCATTCTCGTCTGTTGCATCAAAGCGGACACCACTATTTTGGTTGGTGCTCTTTTTATCCTGGGCAACCGTGTAAAATGTATTCCCATTTATCTCATACCCTTGGAAAGTACATATAGTCGAAGATGGTGGCCTGGCCAAACAGTACAGCTCATCTCCAACGGTGTCGTCATTCATGAGATGTGTCTGCAACCAACTGCCGAAAGTCTTCTCGTGTTCCCCTTTAATCCAAGAGTCAGCCTTCCCCGGGTTTTCGGAGCGTAGAATATTCTTGTGTCTCACGATATACGGAGCCACCACGGTGGAATTGTGTAGAACTGTGTAGTGTGCTTGAGAGAAAGAATTCCCGTCCATACATACTTTTGCTTTCCTTCCTAGTGTGCCTTTTCCTGTCAGCCTACCCTCATACCGAGATTCAGGAACACCAATCGGCTTAAGGTCAGGAAGAAAGTCCACACAAAACTCAATGACCTCCTCTGTTCCATAGCCCTTGCAGATGCTTCCTTCTGGCCTAGCACGGTTACGAACATATTTCTTTAAGACTCCCATGAACCTCTCGAAGGGGAACATATTGTGTAGAAACACAGGACCGAGAATTCTAATCTCTTCGACTAGGTGAACTAGGAGGTGTGTCATTATATTGAAGAAGGATGGCGGGAACAACAACTCAAAGCTGACCAGACATTGGACCACATCAATCTGTAACCCTGATAGACTTTCTCGATCGATTACCTTCTGAGAAATTGCATTGAGGAATGCACATACCTTCACAATTGCCAGGCGAACATTTTTCGGTAGAATTCCCCTCAATGCAACCGGAAGCAATTGCGTCATAAGCACGTGGCAGTCATGAGACTTTAGGTTTTGGAATTTTTTGTCTTTCATATTTACGATTCCCTTTATATTCGACGAGAAGCCAGTCGGGACCTTGATACTGAAAAGGACTTCAAAGAAGATTTCCTTCTCTTCCTTAGTAAGAGCGTAGCTGGCACGCCCTTGAAACTGTCCTGGATGCATGCCATCTCTTCCTTTATGACGTTCCTGGTCCTCCCGTGCTTCCGGTGTATCTTTTGACTTCCCATACAAGCCCAGGAAGCCTAGAATATTCACGCAGAGATTCTTCGTCAGGTGCATCACGTCGATTGCCGAGCGGACCTCATGGACTTCCCAGCAGGGTAGCTCCCAAAATATAGATTTCTTCTTCCACATGGGTACGCGCTTATCAGGGCCGTTAGGAACAGGTTGGCTGCCAGGACCCTTTCCAAAGATTACTTTTAAATCTTTGACCATATCAAATACTTCAGCACCAGTACGGATGACAGGCTTCCCCCGGGGTTCTGCCTTGCCATTGAAATGCTTGCCTTTTTTCTTTAAGGGATACTTGGGCGGAAGAAAACGACGATTGTACGGATACACATTCTTCCTACATTTGTCCAGATATATACTTTCTGTCTGATCCAAACAGTGTGTGCATGCATTGTATCCCTTGTTTGACTGTCCTGAAATGTTACTAAGAGCAGGCCAATCATTGATGGTTACGAAAAGCAACGCTCGAAGGTCAAATTCCTCTTGTTTGTGCTCGTCCCACACACGTACACCTGGTTCGGCCCACAGCTGTAAAAGTTCATCAACTAATGGCCTTAGGTACACATCAATATCGTTGCCGGGTTGCTTTGGACCTTGTATAAGCACTGGCATCATAATGAACTTCCGCTTCATGCAGAACCAAGGAGGAAGGTTGTAGATACATAGAGTAACGGGCCAGGTGCTGTGACAGCAACTCTGCTCCCCAAAAGGATTCATGCCATCTGTACTCAGACCTAACCATAAGTTCCTTGCATCAGCTGCAAATATCAGGAACTCTCTCTCGATTTTTCTCCACTGCCGACCATCAGCGGTGTGCCTCAACTTATCGTCTTTCATACGATCTTCCATGTGCCATCGCAACAACTTCGCATGATCTTTATTTCTGAACAGACGTTTCAACCGTGGTATTATAGGAGCATACCACATCACCTTGGCAGGAACCCTCTTCCTGGGTGGCTCGCCCTCAATATCACTAGGGTCATCTTTTCCGATCTTATACCGCAATGCAGTGCATACCGGGCATTTATGCATATTCTCGTACTTCTCACCGCGATAGAGGGTGCAGTCATTAGGGCATGCATGTATCTTCTGCACGTCTAATCCTAGAGGGCAGACAAGCTTCTTTGCTTCGTACGTGCTGGCGGGCAATTCGTTCTTTCTTGGAAGCATCTTCTTCATCAGTACCAGCAACTTTTCGAATGACGAGTCAGTCACACCGGTCTCTGCCTTCCACTTCAGCAATTCCAGTGTGCTACCCAGCTTCTTCTGGCCATCTTCACAAGTTGGGTACAACAATTTGTTGTGGTCCTGTAACATCTTCTCGAACTGCAACCTCTCCTTTTCTGTGTCGCAACCTCGCCGTGCATCAGAAATGACCCAGCCAAGATCATCAGCGGGCTCATCTGGTTCCCGTTCTTCATCCTGATCTTCTTCTTCACTGTCTTCCATTGCGGTATCAGCATACTCAGGGAACATATATCGGTAGTTGTCATCATCGTTCTCTTCTTCTTCATCGTCTTCTTCCATCATAACCCCTCTTTCTCCGTGCTTGGTCCAAACATTATAGCCCGACATAAAACCGGACCGAAGCAGGTGGCTCTGAATGACTCTTGAGGAAGTGTAATCCTTCTCATTCCGACATTCAACACATGGACAAAACATATAGCCACCACCATGCTTGTTCGCATCGGCTGCATCTCGAAAAGAATGCACGCCTTCTCTGTAAGCGGTTGTGCGTCGATCACCGTACATCCATGGATGGCTCATCTGTGTTATACGACAGTATATCAAATACAATCACGATCCTAAAAATTAGTACCGCACGGTCTAAACGAGGAAATATAGTTGCTAACCTTTTAGAATAAGTAGAAATAAAGAGGAAGAGGTTTAAGCGAGGCTCAGGCATCTCATATCGTAGTTGTGTTCGGTGAACAGAAGCGGCATCGCTCTAACACACATTTCAACAAACACCTCTAGTGCATCAAAAAAAGTGGAGAGCTAGCACACACCCACAATCCTCCATCCAAGAAAAATGCAAGGAAGAGGGGAGAGGGGGGTTGTGCTATATATAGGCAGAGGACTTTAGTCCCGGTTTGAGACACAAACCAGGACTAAAGGTGGCGCACATGCGGGCTGCCCACCGCGTAGCCCTTTAGTCCCGGTTTGGGACACGAACCCGGACTAAAGGCTCCTTACGGGCCGGGACTAAAGCCTTGAGGGAGGCATTGGGAATTGGGGCGACGTGGCCGGGCCTTTAGTCCCGGCCCAGAGGCAGGCCGGGACTAAAGGGTCCAGTCCAAAGGCCCGTTTTCCACTAGTGCCTATGGTTTTATACATGTTGTCCTTCTTCCACCTGCCGAAAGGGGTTTTGCAATTTCTGACAGTGTGATAATGCATTGAATAAATATAGACTAGCTAAGTGGTATGTGTTGTGTCGTCCTAATAGTGAAGGAGTCTTGGAATTCAAGATCTTGAGATTAAAAACATTGCCCTTCCCAGTAAATGGGTATAGAAACTACTAACTGAGAATGGAGTGTGGTAGGAAATCATTCGTAACACCTATGTGGGTTCCAAAGCTATGTTCTGGGAGGATTTATTTTTCGTATTGTTTGACATATTTCTTTCAATGGAAACCAGGTGATTCACATTTTTCATATGGTATGATGAAGGGCTAGGATTTATTTTTCCAATTGGCACTTTCTTGGTCGGGATGGATCCCAAGTTATGTTCTGGGAGGATACCTGGCTTGATGCCACTCGACTTAAGGTGCAATATCCGAGCTTGTATCTAATTGTTTGACATATATCCGTCATAATCGCTAGGTTTTGGACCTATTAGGGCCTCTCCTCGCAGCATGGAATGAATTGCTCACATGTTTGGAGCCCATTCAACTGTCAAACGAACCTGACGAGTTTCCATGGAACTTGTATCACGACGGGGAGTTTTCAGTAAAGTCAGATGATTGCCCATTGTGATGTTCCTATTGATAATAGAAAATTGTGGAAGCTTCCTTTGGATTTTAAACAGATGACTGATCTTGACTAGAGATAGTCTGGCACGCCGTAACTTGGAAGGTATCAATACTTATATCTTTTGTCAACATGACGAGGCCATTGAACACCTTTTAGTGTAAATTTGCATGTGCAGTGTGGTCCATTGTTCAAGTAACTTATAATATTTACCCCATTGTAGTGTGCATAATATATTCGGCAATTGGTTGCGGGTATTGACATACAATTTTGTTCAGACATTCTTGTAAAAAAGGCAACCTTAGAGCATCTTCAGCCACGCCCCCAACAGGCCCCTCAAGGCCCTTTTTGTCGCCAGCGTGAAAAAAATGGTCCAGTCGCGTCCCCGGAAGCTTGTCTTTTGCCGGTTACGGCCGAATTTGCCGCCGGCGGACCCATGCCAAACCCGGCGTGCTGGGGGCGTCCCAGGGCACCGGGGAAAAAGTTTTGGCACGAAATCTTTGTGGACCCGACGAGTCAGCGACTTGGTCGTCGTCGTCCTCATCGCCTCATTTTCTCGCGGGGAATCAATGTGAAGGCTGCCGACGGTCAGCCTTCCATTTATTCCTCACGGGCGGCGCAGTGAAGGCGTGTCCCGCCCCCTCCCGCCACACGTACGCACGGCTGCCACCCGCTCGTCGCGCACCCGCGGCTATATAAGTCGTCCCTCCCTCACCGGTGGTCGCACACCTCTCTCCACAGCCCTTCTCCCTCTCCCGCCATCGACGCCTCTCCCCCCCTTTTGCCGCCGACGCCCCTTTCTCCATCGATGACCATGGTCGAGCGCTACCCCGGAGACGCAGCGGCAAACGGCTTTGGCCGCCTCCACCTGCACGAGCCCGAGGCCTGCCTCCTCTACGAGGTAAGCCCCTGATAGCAACACACTGTGGACGACATACTTTGAACACAGCCACGCCGAACAGCTCGCAACCACCAACGGCGCTGAACCCCGTGGCCGCTTCAACTCCGAGGGGCGACGCCTATCGTGGAGCATCCCTAGCCGCACGCTAGATGTCTTCCTCGAGCACATCAAGGACGGCAACTCATCGCAGTTGGATTACCCGGCGCCCCTGCTTATCCCGCCGCCATGGGAGTTCATGGACGTCGAGGCGCATGGAGATGATGTCATCCTCCTCATCCGGCTCCCACTCCCATTCCTCCGGGTCGCCGGCGCTTCTGACCGTCAAGCCAGAGCCGCGGGTGATGCCGTTCGGGCGGTGCACACGCAACGACGCCCTCGTCATCAACGAGGGCGGCGTCCCTTCTCCTTCGGCCTCCTCCTCCCGCCTCGTCAAGCCGAAGACCGAGCCGACGCTCCTGCCCATGAAGAAGGATCACGAGGCCATGGCCGCCGACGAGGAGACCGGCCTCAAATGGGTGTGGGACGGTTACATCCGGCAGGAGATGGAGCGCCAGCGCCGCGCCCTCGAGGAGATCGCCGCCCGGCGCCGCGGCCGCGAGGGGGGTGGTGTCATCATCCATGACGACAGCGAGGAGGAGGCGCTCGGGCCATCCAACACCGTCCGCCACGGCGACCCAGGACAGTGGTGGAGCAAGGACGGCGGCTGGGGAGACAACGGCGACGACGACGATGATGGCGACTACACCAACTTCTACAAGCTCCTCAGCATGTAGAAGGCTCGTTTGTTTTTCATGGTTTTTAAATTATGTTTTCAATTTGTACAAATATCAATGAAAGTGCCTAGTTTGGCCGAATTTTGGTTTAAAAAAACGCTGCCTGAGGCGACCTTGGGGTGGCTGGGAACCCGAGCCCCCCACGTCGATTTTATCGCCGGTTGGCCCCCATGCGACGCTATTTTAAGGCCGTGGGGGCCGAACGGCTGGAGGTGCTCTTATGTTGGGCTGTGTGACTTACCAGGAATGATATGTTTCTAACTAAAAATATGTTTCATGTCCTGTGTAGGTTATTTATGAATGTACGCGATGTCTTCATACTTGGTTTATCGTGCACACAAAGTTGTCAGAATGCGAATCAGATCGGAGCTCTGTTGTTAGGATCGTGAATCGTAGAATCTTAACTATTAGGATAGTAGAAACTTAGACTCTACGAGCAGAATCGTAGAATCGGAAGGGCTATTTTGGATCGTAAGATCGTAAGATTCTAAGACTTGAGTCACGATTCTAACAACTTTGCCTGCACAGGCCGGAGAACATAGATTTTTTTGTAATAGTGTTTAACAACTTTGCCTGCACAGGCCGGAGAACATAGATTTTTTTGTAATAGTGTCTACCCGGCTGGAGCATACGTCCGGGGAGAGTTTCTTTCATCATGATGATGGTTTAATATTCAAATAGGATCTATCCCACCTTGGGCTGACCTTTTTTTTGTTGTAAATCTTTTTTCCTATTTGGTCTTGTTGGATGCTTTAGCGGTGTGCACCGTGCTATGCAGAGGCAGGGCGTTCAGTCAGTGCGGTTATATCGACTCGATATATCAATTGAATGTAAATGTCCTTTATCAGAAAAAGTTTTTTTTTGTTAACGTATTCTTACCTTGATGAATTTTGGTCATCTTTTTATATAGTGTATCATCGATACACTTTTAATACTTGCGGGGTTATTTTTCAGCTTCAAGTTCGATACTCCATTTGATATTCATTTGTCAATACTTGGTGTTTCTTTATGTATTGTTTTTGTAATGCCATAAGCTCCATGCTTATCTGAATATACTGTCATTATAACGAGGGATCGAAAGATGATTTTACTCATGACCGACGATCGAGTCTACTTCTTCATAGCATGTATGACAAGGTATGCTTCATATCGTACAAACTTCATTCTTTTCTCTTTTGAATGAACACCCATTATTTGTACCCTACTAGGTGTACTTAATAGGTGGGATAATGTTTATCCGACTCGATACCTATATTTTCCTTAGTGACGGTAAAGTTTCCCTTCCATTCTTTTTCAATCTGGATGCTTCTCGCCTCCACCGAGACTTGAAGGCTCGTTGTCCAGATAATGGCAGCAATTTTATTTGTCATGACACATGTCGGCATTTGTAGTTGTATGATCCTAACATTCACCAGTCTTAGTGTTGTTTTATCAGGTGGGCCTCCGTCCTGGCTCAACCACAGCAAGACTTTCACTTCATAGAATTCCTTGAATTCAAGTAAAAAAAGAATTCCTTCATTTTTCTCGGGGATTTCAGAAGAAGAAAAAAAGGTTCCTTGCCGTTTTTTATTCATACTCTAGACACATTAGTAGAAAAGGGGGCTATAGCCCCGGTTCGGTTGGGCCTTTAGCCCCGGTTCGTGAGCGGGACTAATGTTGGCCCCGAACCGGGGCTAATATTTCTCCACGTGGCTGGGCTGGGAGCGAGGGGGGAGGGGTATTAGTCCCGGTTCTTATTACAAACCGGGTCTATTGCTTCGTTGCCTTTTTTAGCACTTTTTATGGTTTAGGGTTTTGCACTAAATTGGGTGGGGCTATTTTGCTGCCCCTATTTTCCCATTTATTTGTTTTATGCACTTTTAATTCTTGTTTTGCACTAAATTGGATGGTACATACACAACAATAAAGAAACAACTATATTGCACATCATCGTCACAAATATATTACACCATCTCATCCGTCGTGCTTTGTCGAACATATTACAAAATGTAGACACGAGCTACACATGCACATATGCATTTCTTTTACACTTTAACATTTCATCTGAATTGCATCGACGGGCATTAATATTCTCCCTTCACATCTAGGACCTCTGCATCTAATAATCTGGCAATTTCCTCTTGAATTGCCCGTACACGTTCCTGTGGTAGAAGACCGTCCCGCAACCATTCGATCTAACTTAAAGAAGGGGTCAATATATATCAATGAAACCGAATACAATTGACGGTAATAAAATAAAGTTGTGAGTATTATTTATCGTACTTCAATTTTTTTATGTCCCGGTTTTTGCCCATCTCATTGATCGTCTGGCGAATGAACTCGCAAACATAGTATCCACATAAATTGTTCACATGTTCCTGCCTCAAGCACTTTACGAGAACAAAGTTCAATCAAAAACATAATCAAGAATGATAATGGTATTGAAACTAGAATAAATAGATGCGCGTATCTAGCTAGTAGTTACTTACATCCATTTATTTAAATGTAGGCTTCCAAACACCCCGGCACTTGGCAGTGAACCGTTTCCAAGCCCTGCCAAGAAAATGAAATGAATAACGGAATTCTTATTAATTGCTTGCTATCAGGAAATGAACGAAAAGTTGGCGATATAGTGCCATAATGATTGAAATTACCTCTGGAGGCATTCCTGCATGTTCGCCCATTCAGCGAGGGGTGTGCGTTTCGGGTCCACGACTTTTACTATCCCCTCGTCGGGTATAATGATTAACAGAATAAAGTGGAACCTGTGTTAGAAATATGCTCTAAAGGCAATGATAAAATAGTTATTATTATATTTCCCGTTTCAAGATAATCGTTTATTATCCATGCTATAATTGTATTGAATGAAAGCATAGATACATGTGTGGATATATAGACAAAACAATGTCTCTAGTAAGCCTCTAGTTGACTAGTCAGTTGATCAATGATGGTTAAGGTTTTCTGACCATATGCATGTGTTGTCACTTGATGACTGGATCACATCATTAGGAGAATGATGTGATGGACAAGACCCAAATTATAAACGTAGAATGTGATCGTGCCATTTTGTTGCTATTGTTTTCTGCGTGTCAAGTATTCATTCCTATGACCATGAGATCATGTAACTCACTGACACCGGAGGAATGCCTTGTGTGTATCAAATGTCACAACGTTACTAGGTGACTATAAAGGTGCTCTACAAGTATCTCCGAAGGTGTCCGTTGAGTTAGCATGGATCAAGACTGGGATTTGTCACTCCGTGTGACGGAGAGGTATCTCGGGGCCCACTCGATAATACAACATCACATATAAGCCTTGCAAGCAATGTGACTCAAGTGTTAGTCACAGGATCTTGTATTACGGAACGAGTAAAGAGACTTGCCGGTAACGAGATTGAAATAGGTATAGGGATACCGAAGATCAAATCTCGGGCAAGTTATATACTGAAGGACAAAGGGAATGTTATACGGGATTATATGACTCCTTGGCACAGAGGTTAAACCGATAAGATCTTCATAGAATATGTAGGATCCAATATGGGCATCCAGGTCACGCTATTGTATATTGACCGGGGAGTGTCTCAGGTCATGTCTACATAGTTCTCGAACCCGTAGGGTGTGCACACTTAAGGTTCGGTGACGTTTCGGTATAGTTGAGTTATAGGTGTTGGTGGTCGAAGGTTGTTCGGAGTCCGGGATGAGATCACGGACGTCACGAGGGTTTCCGAAATGGTCCGGAAACAAAGATTGATATATAGGATGGTTTCATTTGGTCTCTGGAAAGATTTCGGGCATTACCGGCAGTGTACCGATAGTGACGAATGGGTTCCGGGTTTTCACCGGGAGGGGCCCACCCACCCGGGAGTGAGCCCAATAGTCCAAGGGTGACGCACCAGCCCTTAGTGGGCTGGTGAGGCCAGCCCAAGTGGGCTATGGCGCTAGGAAAGGAAAACTCAAAAAAAGAGGGAGGTGGGAAGGAAGAGGAGGACTCCTCCTTCCCCAAACCGAATTGGAGTTGGAGTCCTCCTCCTCCTTTCGGCCGGCGCCCTAGGGGCTCCCTTGATCCCCAAGGCTAGCCCCTCCCCTCGTCCTATATACACTAGAGGTTTTAGGATTTTTGAGACATAACTTTGTCACGTGCAACTCAAACCTCTACTTCGTAGTTCTTCCTCTAGATCGGTTTTCTGCGGAGCTCGGGTGGAGCCCTGCAGGAATAGATCATCACCATCACCGACGCGTCGTCACGCTGCCGGAGAACTCATCTACTTCCCCGTCTCTCTTGCTGGATCAAGAAGGCGGAGATCGTCATCGAGTTGTACGTGTGCTGAACGCGGAGGTGCCGTCCGTTCGGCGCTAGATCAAAATGGATCGTGGGACGACGGTGATTTGAATCATGAAGCTGTACCACTACATCAACCGCGTTTCTTAACGCTTCCCGCTTAGCGATCTACAAGGGTATGTGGATCCGATCTCCCTCTCGTAGATGAACATCACCATGATAGGTCTTTGTGTGCGTAAGAATTTTTTTGTTTCCATGCAACGTTCCCCAACAGTGGCATCATGAGCTAGGTTCATGCATAGATGTAATCTCGAGTAGAACACAATAGTTTTTGTGGGCGTTGATGTTTGATTTCCTGCCCTCCTTAGTCTTTTCTCGATTCGACGGTATTGTTGGTTTGAAGCCCTACTGCCTGATGCAGACCGTCCATTCACGGTGATCCAATGGTCCGGACAGGTGCAAGGTTTTGATGGGGTTTTGAGGGGTTTTGAGAGGTTTTCATGGGTTAGGGTTGAACATAACTAATTAAAAAAATAGAAAACTTGTGTCAATCATCATTCTATGTAACTAATTCGATAGGAAAAATAAGAAACCTGTACTATGAAGTTTATCATGAAAAAACCTTCACAAAGATGGTTATCAATAACAAGGTCGTAGGGTTTTCAAACAACCCATCTTTAAGCAAGTTTTTTTGTCCATCATATCTAAAACAACCAAATCAATTTGAGTTGTTAGTATATGACAAAGTAAGAACATGTGCACTCGTTTTCTAAATTTTTTTATTTTTATTTTTTGATTTTTTTATGCTCATTTCAAACTTGGTCAAGTTTCAAACATGAAAATGAAAAACCAAGCCTGGATCCTTCTTAGTCACTCCAAAATGAAGCTTTTGTGAGGGTTTTTGAAAGTTTCAAGTTGAACACCCAAAACCAATTTTCTTCACCCATGAGTTTCATATTAGCTTCAAAGGTAGGATAAACAACCCATTTCTAAACAAGTTTTTTTTCCACCGTGTATAAAACAATTTGAGTTGTTAGTATATGACAAGGTGAAATATGTGCACTGTTTTTTCAATATTTCAAAAAAAATTGAATTTCTTATGCTCATTTCAAATTGTGTCAAACCTAAATTTGACCAACATTTAAACAAGTTTCAAACATGAAAATGAAAAACCAAGCCTCGATCCTTCTTAGTCACTCCAAAATGAAGATTTCGTGAGGTTTTTGAAAGTTTCAAGTTCCACACCCAAAACCACTTGTCTTCACACATGAGTTTCAAATTAGCTCCAAAGCTAGGGTAAACAACCCATTTCTAAGCAAGTTTTTTGTCCACCATGTCTAAAACAGCCAAATTAATTTGAGTTGTTAGTATATGACAAAGTAAGAACATGTGCACTGGTTTTCTAAATTTTTGATTTTGTTTGAAATTTTTATGCTCATTTCAAACTGGGCCAAACCTAAGTTTGACCAACATTTAAACAAGTTTCAAACATGAAAATGAATTTGACAAGTGGTTTTGGGTGTGTAACAAGATGTATATGGTACTAATGTGTCGACAATTACATTTAGATGTGTTGACAATTCCATTTAAATGAATTGCATTACAAAAAATATTGAATGTACAAGTTTATAGCATTTTCTGGATTATTCAGTGAATAGAAAAAGTTTATTCATGCTCAGGTGGGGGCTGACCGGTCAATCTGATCCGTGGGCCAGGGATGTCAGTGTCACTAGTTAAATCCCCTAGTTATACGTTCAAATGTGTCGTACCGTAGCTATTTACACATTCAGATCTGGGTCACTCTCGCCGTTGACGACCACCAAAACCACGCAATTCAGCCCCGTCGTCGCAGATCAAGCGCCGCCGTGCGACGATCATGAGGCCCGGATCTTCCAGCTCGCGCGATGGCCATTTCGGCGGCGAAAAACGCTCTAACAAGGATCGAAATGGGGCGAAGCGGCCAGCGCCCGACTCTAACCCGAAACAGGGGGCGCGGGTTGCTTTTGACGCTGCTCGGAAGCGCGGCGCACACAAGTACACGAACTGGGGGCTAGCGCCGCCACGTGCGTTCGATCGGTGCGAGGTGGAGGAGTACGACCGCCAGATGACGACGGCGGCGTGAGGCGACTGCATGGCAGCTCCTCTAGCGCGGGTGGCACGGGGAGCTTCACCATTGCACGCGCACCGCTGCCGCCTCCAAAGAGGGAGGGGGAGCAGGGCTTGGCACCACGCCCCGGGCGCCTCGACTTTCTGCCAGGAGACTACGTCGACGACGACAACCTCGACGGCGTCATCGTCGAGATTATGGAGCGCACCAAGGACGAGCCGCGACAGCTCATCGCGCGCCGGCAGATGGAAGAGGAGCTCGACGAGTTCTGCTTCCACTAAGCCAACGAGAAATCCCGCGCCGACAGGGGGTGGGGCGCCTCCGACTCCGACTCTGACTGAGCGGCGCCGCCGCCTCGTCGGGGCCGCATCCATGGGGCTCAGGTGAGCCCAATTTTGAAAATCTAACTAGGGGCATGAGCTGCGGGATACCCGCGTAGAGTTATGTAATCGAAGTACTCTGTGTGGCTTTTGCTCCGACGAGCCCGCCATTAGAACTACGCGGATACTACTACGTGTGTAATCGAACCTAATTATCTGTTATGTTTGCTAAACTCTATCTATGTTGTTTGAATTCGGTCGATTTCGGTTGAATGATTGTAAGTATGCTTGTCTGAATCGGAGCTCGCCGGCGTTGCCGTGCTTCGTCGTCAGAGAAGAAGAAGAGGGAGGATGCGCGCGCAGGGGAAAACTGTTTAACCGCATTCGCCTTCATCTGGGTCCCACGCCGACGTGGATAAGCTGTGGGTACCGTCCGGCTTCACCTAATCCTGACAGAGAGTGTGCTTAAGGGCCATGTCGTGTCTGGACTATTTGTACGCAAAGAGATGTCGCAGCAGAGCTGTTCTTGCGAACGTTGTCGTTTTGCAGCCAATTCGCAGGAAAAACGTCGCACGGGAGCTATTGACTCGTGGCGGGCTAGTCTTCACAAGAACATTTTCAACTTTGTCGGAACCATAGTATGCCATAACATGTCCTAAGAGTCTTTATCAGCAGCCGTGTTCGAAGATCCATGCCTCTCCTCAAGCTAGTCATCTCTTCTCTTTTTTGTTTCCACCATCATTCTATATGCCGGGTGAACTGAAAATCGCCCAACTTCTCAAAGCCCCACGGCCAGTAATCTTCTATGTTGCGAGTGCATATTGGAAGTTTGGAATATTCATAATCGCCTCAGCACCATATGGGAGAAAAACTTGCCGCACTAGTTCAACATCCCACCTTGCTTCTGTAACGTTTATTAATTCAATCGCGAACTATGGAGGGTCTATCACCAATGCGGCAATGCCACAATGGGACGCATATCTCAGTCCTTGGGATCCAATTTATACTCCAAATCTTTGTAGACATACCATTGCCTATTCTTCTTACTAGTCCCCGTGTGTAAGACTAACAAAAGAATAGTTCTTTAATACAATGTTCGCTCAGCTAGGGTGTCGTGTTTGGCGTGGTGTGTCTCCCGAATGCATCCGAAAATCTATTTGTATGAACATTATGCCATAATTTATAAAGTGGTGTGTTATCAAAAATAAAAGAATAAACGAAAACTAACACCTGCTGTGCTATTCCCCTCCGGAATAAATAGATCTAAGGAAATAACTTATATTCTGTTGTTTGTGACATTTCAAAAATGTTCATGCCCTAACTAAAAAACAAAATGTTCATATGCTGCAAAAAAACAGTACATAACATTTTCAAAAATGTTTAAATAATATAGAAAGTATTTTTGTAATTTAAAACATAAGTTGCATTTTAGAAATGTTCATGTATTCAGAAAATGTTCCTGCAGGGAATAGAAATGTTCACGTACATGTTGTTATTTATCTTGTTATAATAGAGAACACTACAAGGGAAATAGAAATTCGCCATGACATATGCATATTATCACGGGGAGAGTGCGTTCATTCTGATTGAGTCATCTATTTTTCATTTTAAAATATTATGATTTTCAATTTATTTCGGACAAATCAACTGAACTATATTTTCTATTATCTAGATTTTTTAATTTACCTTTTTTAGAACTCAAACAAAATTTGAGCTGATTTTTCCGGAAGAAATATACATTCATTCATTCTGCACTATATTTTCTATTTATAATATTTAATTTAAAATTCTTTGAATTCAAAAAAAATTAAGTTGATTTGTCCGGAAAATTTACGTACATGCATTCTGATCTTTATTTTCTTTTAACTAGATTTAAAAAATTACAATTATTTGAATTCAAACAAAAATTCCGTTGATTTGTCTGAAAAAATTACGTGCATTCATTTTGACCTATATTTTCTTTTATCTATATTTTCAAATTCAAAATTATTCGAATTAAAACAAAAAGTGCATTGATTTATCCAAAAAAATACATATATTTATTCTTGTCCATAATTTTTTTTAAGTTTAAATTATTCGAACCTAAATAAATATGTAGGTGATTTGTACTGTAATTTTTACAGTCAATGTTGTAAAAAGATAACTGTGCTAATTAAATGTCAAATGTCAGTTTATAGACTGGTTATCTATGCGATGCTACTGGGCAGCTGGTCGTGGGTTTGAATCCCCATCTCTACTCCAGTCTTTTTTAATTTTCTTTGAGGATTTTTTGTGTAAAACCTTAAATACAAGGGTGCTTTCTGAAAAAAAAATGTGCACTGATTAGCCTCGCCTCAGCCACTTTTTTTTTGCGGGGAATTTCTGAAAGCTTTATTCAACGAATGCATCCGCTGAGCAGTCAACCAAGAGCCTGCTGATCAGGAAGCTAGGGATAGATTCTAACCAGCTGTCGGTCACATTAAGCGTACAAGCACGCTTAGCATAAAGATGTGCAGGACCATTTACTGATCTTATTTCATGATAAATACAAAATGATGTAAAACTGAGAGCTAGCTCTTCAATTTCTGTGAGAATTGGTGCCGCCACCTCAGCCACCTCAGCCACGTTGGGAAGCCATGTGTGCGCGAAATGCGGCCCGATACGGAAGAAAGCACCGTATATCAATGAGAGGGCAAGTTAGATGACAAAGACAAGTATTTTACAAGTTTAATATGCTAAGTCCGGTTGTGGAAGCGAAGATTTGAAGGTTCGGCCAATGTCCGTGAACTCGTTGGGGTGAAATTTACTAACTCCGGCTCTAGATGTTCTAGAATCTCAATAAGCTCAAAAAAGAAAGTAGAAAGAAAAGAAGCTAACCTAGATTGCCAGACAGGTAGCCATTTATTCCTACCGGAATGTATGCATGCAAAAAAGGTGAAAGAAGGATCCGCGAAATGATTGGTGCACTTTGGTTGGATCATACTCCCTGTCTGCCATATGCTACATCCAGAGAAAAAGACAGGCTTCACTTTCTCTTAGACTAACCACAGTAAAAGTAATATGGGTAGTAACATAAATGTTATCTAAATGAAAAATATGATATGACAACTAATCTATATCTAATAATAAAGCAAATACTGTTTCTGGTCGTACGTCATAAAATTTGTTCCTAAAGTTCGCATGAATTACCTCCTATGCCACCAATAAGCGGAAAAAATGATTCGGTTTTTCCTTTTTAAATCGGCCGTTCTTCTTATTCAAAAGGAAGTGATCCACCACTGTATTGCATTTCCACGGTCATCCCGACTGGTTGAAGCCTTGATCTTCGAACTTGCAGACCCAGGTTCGATCACTAACAAATAAACGTGAGAATGATTTCATACTTGAACCATATTTGAACCATACCCGTTCATTTATCTCTCAAAACCATACTTGAACCATACCCATTTAATGTCATTTTCAACCCAACGAAAACTGAACCCACTATTTTTTCCATCCAAACCAGTTTAAACCCAATACATAACCGTGGGTTTAAACCCAGTACATAACTATGGATTTGCTTTAATATACATATGATTGCACAAGTTGACATGTTAAGAAGGAAATGAGATAGAAAATGCATAAGTACATCTACTGCAGTTTGGGAACAAAGTTATCCGTGAGATACAGTCAGTACACAGCAAGAGGCAAAAAGAAAATGCCCATGACCGAAAATCTCACTAATAAGTGTATTAAAACCAAATTGCTTAGCCAAAGCACAAGCAAACACTTTCGATTTTCATGTAGTGTTTCTTCATAATACATAATTACAGAGTGCATTACAGCAAGCATGCGGATCAAACATACTCGTTCTCGGTTGTCGTTAGTTATTGCATATAACCAATGCCTAAAAACCGGTTTGGACCCATAGTTTATAACCGCTAATAACCAAACCGTTTAAACCCATAACCAACTATAACCAAACTGGTTTCTCCACATACCCAAACCAAAACCAAACTAAAAAAATCTCAGCCCAATAAAACCAAAACCAATCAAACCCAAAGTAAGAACCGAACCGTTACACTCGGTTTTATAATAACCATTCTCAGGTTTACTAACAAATCCCTTTATTCTCTCCCTTTTCCTCTGTCGCCAGCTCCCCGACCGGGCCGGCCCAGTGTGGCCTTGAGCCCTTATTTTTCTTATCTTTTTATTTTGACTTTATTTAGATATACTCTGAATATTTTAATTATAAAAATCACCTATATGCAAACTTTGATAAAATGTTATTCATGCATTAAAAGGAATGCTAAACTTGAATAAAGAAGTTTTCGTTGTATACAAAAAATGTTCAATGCATATGGAAAAATAACAATATTATTTTTAATTCTTTTTTGAATTTTTTTATCAGGCATATAAAAATATTAAATGTGCATAGAAAAATGTTTCCAATATATAAGAAAAATGTATACACAACAATACAATGTCTACAGAACAAATCAGACGTAATAAATTAATATTAAAAAATGATAATCATGTATTTGGAAAATGTCAAACATAAAAACTTAGAAATAGAAATTTAAAATGTCAAACATAAAAACTTGGAAAATGTCAAACATAAAATGATAATCAGACATACAATGCTATTCTTGATGTATACCAAAAATTTAGAATGTGTATAAAAAGTAGAAATCAAAAATAAATATGTTTTGAAAAATGTTGACCATGAAAATTGAAAAGAGACCTGAAAACACTTAGAAATAGCGGTCCAAAAATGTGTGATTCATAAAAATATGTTTTGTTTTGGTTATATTTTGTTTTTAGGTCTGTATGTAATTTCTTTACGACTGATGTTAATTTGCAGCATCACTAGCAGATGTCCTAAAACTAAAGGAAAATTGGATGGAAGCCCAAACCAACGAAAGAGGAGAGAGCCACGCCTCCCTATATAGGGGTATATGATTGGCTAATTAACCTTCTATATGGTGGGCTAATTAAACTGATATCTAAGACATGCATGCAAAATTAATGAAGAAACATATTCTCTTTGTTCTTAAATATTTGTCTTTTTAGATATTTCACTACGGAGTGCATACGGATGTATATAGACATATTTTAGAGTGTAAGTTTATTCATTTTGCTCCGTATGTAGTTCGTAGTTGAATCTCTGTAGAAAGACAAATATTTAGGAATGGAGAAAGTACATGAAATGCGAGAGTGTGATGAGATTTCTTTTCGTTGCAACGCACGTGCCATTTTCCTAGTTAATAAAAAGAAAGAGAAACTGAGTAACATAGCTAGTTACTCATACTATGAGAGCAAGTACAATAATGGGTTTATAGCCCGCTTAAATGGCATTTTCGCCTATGTGGAGGAGAGGGACATAACGAAATGGTGGGAGTGGGATCTCATGCAAGAGCCTAGCTATATGCCTTTTTTTAGATAAATGCAATAAATATAAAGAAAAAAATAGAGAGAAAATAAAAAAATAGTACTCTTATAGCCAACCTTATATCTAAGCTTATTGTATGAGTGACTATAAGTGATGACTATGTATGACATGACAACACCATATACCCAGCAGTTGGCTCTACTATTAACCATGCTCTAAGTAACATGACACATACCGGTAATCCATCTCTGACCCCGAGCTCATATGAGCCTGAACAGTATGGCGGTTTGGACCCAAAAAATTTAATTTTTTTTATGATGCAAGATGCTTCAATGTGTGAACTCCTTGCAAAATTTTATGAAGTTTGGACATTCGAGGAGCTCGCGGCAAAAAAAGACAAAATCAGATATGAATAGTGTGATTTTCAAAAGTTACTCACACATCTGAATTTTATCTTTTTTGTTGTGAGCTTCTCGAATTCCAAACTTCACAAAATTTTACAAGGAGTTCACACATAGGAGCATCTTGCACCACGAAAACATTAAATTTTTGTGGACATTTTTTGAACCCCAAACCGGCGTACTATTTACGCCCGGGCTCATATGAGCCCGGGAGCCAAAACGCCGCGTCCGCCACATACCATGATATCAAGACAAGATGAGTCTATAATCTAATAAATGAAAGGCTCAATATTAGTGTTCCTATGTTACTATCCATTATGAAGATCGTAGATTAGACTAGTAACATATACATGTTATTACTTTATGTTACTTTCCATTGTGGATAATCTTGACCTCCCCTTCCCTCATGTAGCCGCCAAAATTGTAAGATGATTCTAGCCCATACAATAGTACATAGATAAACACCAAAGCAGACATACACACATACATGTGCACGTCTATGGAATATGGACTCAGCGGCCCACAAGCTTCAGGGATGCATTGTAAACAAGAACAAGCATAAAAAAAAAGATCAAACCGACGCGGATTTGGTGAACATTTAAAAAATAAATTCAAAAAATGCTAGCAAAAAATTAAAAAAAATCAGAAATTATTTTTGTAGTATACATAGTCAATTAGTATACTCGTGTATGAAGCTTCACGAAGAAATCACATCCATGGTAATCTGGGCAAAAATAACAAAACTGAAGCTATATTAAAAACACTGTTTGATGAATAGTATGACCATAATTATATTTCCTTTACTAAAAATACCATGGATGTTAATACATCATGAAACTTTCCATGTGAGTAGAATGGTCAACTAAGTTTCTTACCGCAAAATTTCAGAATTTTCTAAAATAATCAGTATTTTTTTTGTGAATTGATTATTCATGCGGATGTGCGTGCACCCATGTTCGCCTTTTGATTTTCGAGATTAAACATGCATCTTTCTTTTACTTGAAATTATGGCGTCATCGCGGCATTCATCAAACAAGCATGGGCTAACAAATGGTACGTCAATTCCCGGACAGAGAGAGAATACAACAAGCGTACAAGGTTCATGAGACCACGACCAGGCATGAACTGTCAACAGATTTACCGGAACAATGGGCTAAAATCAGCCATACAAAACCGGCCTATCAACAATCACAATGCATATTTTTTGGGCGTCTCTCCGGCTTTTTTCCTTTTGAGTCTCTCATGTTGATCCAGGCGGTCCCCCATAATTAGATGCAGAGAACATCTGTTTTTAGGAAGACAACTATCTGAGGAGCATTCCTCCGGGAGCCTCTCAAGGATTACTCTTAGGCAACGCAATTTGACACGTTTTCAACCGTCGCCATGTGCGCGTTCAGTACGTTTTATCTATAAAAAATTCCACAGGTGTTTTCGGCTTTTTAAATGGTTTTTACGGGTATTTTCGGTGTTTCATTTTTCCTACTGTCTTTCTTAGCTTTTGGATGAAAAAATAAATTAAAAAATGCGTGAAAAAATATATTTTTCTCTCGAGAGGCACGTTTTTTTCATGAGAGGCACGAATTTGCTTCCTCAAAAAGCACAGTCGTGCCTCTTAGAAACGATTTTCTTTTATATTTATCACATATAGAAAAATTGTAGAATGTGTATGAAAAAAATCAACATAACAACTATAAGTTTTGAAAAATGTTAATCATGCATTTGGACAATGTTAAACTTGTATATAAAAATATTCTTGTTGTATAATTAGTTTTAAGAAAGTGAATGGAAAAAGCAGACTAAAAAATATGTGTTTTACAAAAAGTTAATCCTGAATTTGGAAATTGATAAACATGTATGTATAAAATATTTCTGATTTATACAAAACGAGGTACAAATGTTTATTGAAATATTAGACAACCCAAAGTACATTACTAAAATCATAAACATGTATGTAAAATAAAATATTCCTCATATGAAGACAATATATACAATGTGTATTTAAAAATAAACAACAAAACTTATAAATTTTCAAAAAAGTTGAACGTCTATTTAAATATTGTTCCCGGAGTATAGGAAAAATGTACAAATAAAAACCTATGAAAATCGAAAAGGACACTCAAAACATAAAAACAAAGGAAACTGAAATAAAAACATAAAAATAACAGGTATTGAGTGTGAAAGAAAGATATAGAAATAACTAAAAACAGAAAACACAAGAAAAAAGAACACCCAAAGAAAGAAAATGAAAGAAAACGAATGGCATACGGACGAGCCCTTCGGGCGATATGGATGCAAATCTCGCTTTAAGTGAGAGATGGCATTTTCTCTCGCTTCATGCGCGAGCTAATTTCGGCGCGCCTCATGTGCGAGGCTAGTTACCGGTCTAGTACTGTTACTTACTCTAGGATTTTTTTGTCTTTCTTTTCCTTTTAAGGTATCACAATTTTCATTGGTTTTTCTTCTGCTTTTTATCAGGTTTCTGAGATCTTCTTTATTTATTTCTTCAGTTTTCACCATTTTCTGTTTTGTTTTCATCACATGTCTATGCTTTTCAGACGCATCACACATTTTCTTCAAATTAGATACAACGTTTAACATTTTCAAAATACATAATTAACCATGTTTTTGCATCGCATAATTAAACTTTTTCCTAAATATATCCTGTGATGTTTATTTTTTCATACACATGCACATCTTTTGTATACAAAACAATTGTATACATTAAGTTAAAAAAATCAAAGGCATTGTAACAATTTTAAGTACAGTTTTATTTTTAAATTCAAGTACAAACATTTGAACATTTTTCAACTGCACCTTGAATGTTTTTACTGATACCAACAAAATTATCCATGCGAAGATGTTTTATATTTTATTTTATTTTAAGTCTCAAATTTAATTTTGAAACTCGTGAATATTTTTTTAATATAATATACATTTTTTGAATGTTATGAACTATTTGTTTCTGAATTATGCAAACTTTTCGTTGCATTGCATAACATTTTTCAAAATATCATGTAAAGTTTTAAAGGAGTGAACATTTTCGAAATGTCATGTATATTTCCCTTTCTGAGAACTCAGTTATGTTTCTAGTGGAAAGCAACTTTTGCGTTTTCACAAACAAATCAATGCTTCTTGTGATATCAAAAACAAACCATGCAAAAGAAATCTTGTTATTTTCCCCTCTGAGTTGTGCTTGTCGTGAAAGCAAATCCGTGTCTAGTGAAAAGCAAATTGTGCGTTTTCACAAACAAATCAATGCTTCTTGTGGAATCAAAAACAAACCATGCAAAAAAAAAATCTTGATATTTTCCTCTCTGGGTTGTGCTTGTCGCGAAAGCAAATCCGTGTCTGCCCAAGAAGCGAATATATGCGTTCCGTAGAAGCAAAAATAACAAGGTTTATTTGCCTTTCCAAGTTGTGCTTTCCACGAAAGCAAATCTGTGACTCCAGAAAAAGAAAATATGTACTTCTTCTTGAAGCACAAAAAAAATTCACAGAAAAAATTTCATAATTTTCCACCAAAACCTAGGGAAAACTAAGGGTAAAATAAAAAGGCAAAAGAAAAATCTAGAACACGAAAACATAATATGTGCGGAAAAAACCCTGAAGAGAGCGGTCAACACGTGAAAATGGTTGGACGCATCACTATCATCCCACAAAAGTGACCATTGCAAGGGCTCTCGCAGGGCGTATGCTTTAATTAGTTGCTCTCCATATCAGCTTCTTAGAGCATCTCCAACAGGCGCGTTCGTGCCGCGCTCAAAAAATGTGTGTGCAGCGCGCGCTTCGGCTGGTTTAGCGCGGGGATATGCGCTGGCTCCAGCAGCCGCGCTATAATGCAGCGCGCGCCGCTCCAGCAGTGTCCAAAAATGCAGCACGCGCAGCACGCACAAACGACATATACACCACATATACATTTCAAAAAATAGGCGCAAAAACGATCAAACAAACAAAATAAATCAACAATAAAAAGTCTTACAACTCAAACATATAGTTTATCCTTCAGTACAACAAATAATGCAATAAACACAACCAATAGTTCATGAACAATACAATACAATACAATACAAATAATGCAATAAACACAACCAAATCATGCTCTTTGTCGTCCATGTCATGTCCACCACTCTTCAATCAGATCCTTCTGAAGATCATTGTGTGTTGCGGGACGCCGAATGACATGATAGGAGGCAACAAAACGGGCTACCCTTTCAGCCCTCCGTCGCACTCGCACGGGATGTCCCAAGAGCTCATATTGTGAGTAATCTAAATCTTGGCCACGCTCATTCTCGATGACCATGTTGTGCATGATCACACAAGCGTGCATGATGTACCAAAGCATTTTTGAATCCCAAAATCTAGCCGGTCCTCTAACAATAGCAAACTGGGCTTGCAAAATTCCAAATGCTCTCTCCACATCTTTTCTAGCAGCCGCCTGAGCATTGTGGAAATCAAGATTTTTCTTACCTTCCGGCTTTTTCAACGGCTTCACGAAGGTTTGCCACTTTGGATAGATGTCATCCGCTAGATAATAGCCATAGTTGTACGTACGGTCATTTGCTACAAACTGCACCGGTGGCAACTCACCATCTGCAATCTTATTCATCAGTGGTGACCGATTGACAACATTGATATCATTCAAAGATCCAGGCATTCCAAAGAATGCATGCCAAATCCAAGTCTCCTGATCGGCCACCGCTTCAAGGATTATAGTGGAACCATTTTTTGGCCGTGGAATTGCCCATGCCATGCCTTTGGACAATTCTTCCAACTCCAATGCATGCAATCTATTGAGCCAAGCATGCCAGGAAAGCCGCGAGCCTTGTTCATCGCCAATAGCCTTGCGACGTCTTCAGCAGTGGGAGATCTCAAATACTCCTCGCCAAACACTTGCACAATTCCCACTGCAAAGCGCTTGACACACATGATGGCTTGGCTCTCACCCATAGCCAAGTGATCATCAACTAGATCAGCCGGGATACCGTATGCCAACATACGCAATGCGGCTGTCACCTTCAGAAAGGTGTTATGCCCAAGCTCTCCGACGGCATTCCTCATTTGCTGGAAAAACCGGTCATGGCTCCCTAGTTTCTCTGCAATGCGCTTGAACAAGTCTGTGCTCATCCTAAACCGGCGACGAAAATACGACTCCGGGTATGTGGGATTCTCCACGAAATAGTTCTTCATCCATCTGTTATGGGCATCAATCCTATCTCTCCAAATTTTCTCCCGACCCATAACCGAACCACCGTGCTTCGGTTTTTTATTGATATGCATAGCTATGATCATTGCAAGATCCTCCTCCTCTTCCATATCAAATTCTTCTTCGGAAGAATTATACGACGAACTCATCTACAATGTTCAATACTATACTGTAAAAACTACCATTCAAAACATGCACCAAATTCATAAGTTTGGAGCAATACATACCTTGTAGGCGTTTTGTCGAACACCTTGCGGGCGCGGCGCGACAGCGAGCTCTCGGGCGCTGTTCCTCGAACGTCAGAGGCGCGCGAGGGCCGGCCGGACTCGGAGGGGGTGGGGCGGAAGCGCGGCGTCGCGGGGAGGCCGGGGAAGCGCCTGAACAGTCGCCGGGGGGCTCGAGCGGCGCCCGCAGCAGAGACAGGCCGGGGAAGCGCCTGAGTGGTCGCCGGCGGGCACGGGCAGCGACGGTGGCCCGGGGATAGGCCGGGGAAGCGCTGAACGGTCGCGGGGGCGCGAGCGGCGGCGGCGGCGCGGCCGGATGAGGGAGGAGCGAGCGCGGGAGAGAGCAGGAGCGCGGGAGAGAGGAGGAGCGACCGCGGGAGAGAACAGGAGCGAGCGCGGGAGAGTCGCGCGCGCGGGAGCCAGCGCAGCAAATAAGGGGCGCGGGGTTGCGTTTCGGCCAGCGCGCTGAAATGGAAATGGCGCGCGCGCCGTTTTTGCGCGCCCGCTGGAGCTGCCCGGCGCGTTGCGCGCGCGCTAAAACTGGCTTTTTTGCGGCGCGGCGCTTGTATATCGCGCCTGTTGGAGATGCTCTTACGCGCCCACAACCTGCTGCTCGGTCACAATTTTTATTGGCACGAAGTGACACCAGATCCCACCGTAACAAACCGGCCCAAAATTTATTTAGAAACTCTTGAGAGGAGCAAGCCTTATCGTGAGCAACTAGTTAACGAGCGCTTCTTCACAAACCTCCCAACGAGCACTCTCATGAAACGGCGGAGCTATGTAGGCTCCTGGGGCTGTGGCCCTCCAACATTGAACCAATTTGTGAAGAAAAAAATATGTAAGGGCTTAGATGAGATTTTTTTAGCTTTTGGCCCCCAAAACCCTTGTATTTTATGTTTCGCCCCCCATCCATTTTTGTATAGCTCCGCCACTTCTCTCATGCGTCGCCATTTGACGCGTTCTGAGTCACCGACACGTGTCACGCTCTGAGTATTTCCTTCGGATTTCTCCCTTTTTTCGCCGGTCTTATTTTTTTTACAAAAGAAATTTAAAAAATTTAAACGAAAAATGTGTTCTCTGTTTTTTTTTCATGAGACGCACGATTTTGATTCCGCGAGAGGCACGATTTTGTCTTCACGAGACACAGTCGTGCCACTTGGAATGGAAAAACGCTCTTTTAGTTTTTTCTGCGAGAGGCACCGTTTTGCTTACGCGAGAGGCATGATTTTTCCTTGCGGGAGGCACGACCATGCCTCTTCAAAAGAAAAAACGCATTTATTATTATTACTTTCTGTGAGATGCACGGTTTTACCTTCGTGAGAGGTACGACCGTGACTCTCGAAACGGAAAAAATGGAAAACAAACACGTTTTTCCTATCGTGATAGGCACGGTTTTTTTCGTTTAATTTTTCGTGAAAAAAAGTTTGTCAAAATCTATCAACATGAGATCTAATTTTAAAGATCTCTGTGTGAGAAACCCAACAACAAAAATGTTTCCAGATTTAGACACACGGTTTGGAAGATAAAACTTTTAAAAATACATATCTACGAAAAATGGTAGAACTTCCAGGTTTTGACAAGTGACACGCATGCAGTGCGCTAATTGTCGCTGCCTGAAAAGGTGGGAGTGATCTTTAAAAGATTTACTTCTCAATTAATGATTGCATGCCTTATCTCTCGCGGATGGCCACCATGTGTGGTTGGGTCACGGGCCATGGTCCATTAAACACCACTCGCTTGCTCTAAAAAACAATTGTTCGCCACATAAATTCCATTCGTTTGCATTTTTCTCTGACTGTGTTGCGCTGCTGGTACAAGAAAAATATAGGCACCCAGTTTTTTGACATTTCGAATGTGTTCATGAAATAATAAAAAGTTTATCGATTTGCTAAAAAAAGTTTGTGAGTTTACAAAAACCATGAAATTGGGAAAAAAATAAACAAATAAAATAACACGAATTGTGAAAAACATTCATGAATTTTGCAAAAAGGTTTATCAATTTATAAAAATATTCATTGAACTGAAAAAAAAGTTCACAGACCATAAAAAAATTCATCAATTTTGGAAAATGTTCATCAATTTATAAAAATATTCATTGAACTGAAAAAAAAGTTCGCAGATCTTCAAAAAATTCATCAATTTTGGAAAATGTTCATCAATTTAAAAAAAAAATCATCTGTTTTCAAAAAAGATCATCGATATTCAAAAACATTCATCATAAACTATAAAACTTTATAGAATTTTTAAAAAAGCATTAAATTGGAAAAGGTTCATTGATTTAAGAAAATGTTCGTTTGAAAATTAGTTCGTTGAAATTGTAAAAGGTTTTTCTTTCCAAAAAAGGAAAAGGTAATTAAAAGTTAGATGAGAAAGTAAAAGAAAAAAGTTAATAAAATAAACAAGAAAATAAAAAGAGAAAACCCGCACAAAAGCCAGTCCTGTACAAACCTAAACAAAACAAAAAGCTAGGAAGCTTCCAGAAGGTTTACAAAGCCCAATAGGATTTGCCTGACTTGACGCCGTCTATTACAAGTAAGTCCAGACGAGTTGAGACCTGAGAGACGTTTTATTATTTTTCTAAATTTTGTGAAAAAAATCGGCCTCATGAACTTTTTCAAATGTATGAACCTTCACAAATTCGTGTTTTAAAAAAAATCATAACACTTTTTTCCAAACTCATGAATTTTGAAAATTCATGAACTTAGAAAAATATTTAACTAGCAGCAAAAACCAAAGCAAACAGCCAGCCATCAAGATTTTTACCAACAGCTAGCCATCAAGTTACTCAACCAAAATCAATAGAGTGCCTCCCAACGCATATTTATCTAGTCAGATACTCCCTCTCAAGTCTTATAGTCTCCCCTAATCCCTTCCCTTTTTCTATTTTATATATTTATTTATCTCTCCCTAATAATCTTTACCTACTAATAAAGCAAATAGTGCTTCTTCCGTACGTCATCCAAATTGTCCTTAAAGTTGACTAAAATTACACACCAATGCTAGCTATAAATCATAAAAAACGCTTTAAACAGGAAAATCTCCGGACTGGGCTGGCCCATGTAGGCACCTCCTATATTACGCTCTAGGCGTTGGAAAAGGATGCAGCACACCTGTTTGGGCCGGCCCATGCGTGGACGCCTGTTTTTTTAGTTTAGTTTTTTTATTTTTCTTTTCAGTTCCATTTTGTTTTCCTACTTTAAATAATTTAGAACTTCAAACAACTTTTCTCAAATTTAAGAAACTGAGAATTTCGAAATAAAATATTCAAAAAAACATATATTTTTTTAGAATTCAAAAACTACTCAGGAGTTTTGATAAATGTTTGCATATAAAAAATGTTAAAAACTTTGAGAAAATGTCCATAAAATAAAAAAGTCAACGACTTTAAATAAAAGTCCGTGTAAATATCTTAAAAACAGTTCGTGTCTGTGTTTTTAGTCTCATTTTTTATTTTCATTTTTCTGTTCCATTTTTTAGTTTAAATAGTTTAGAACTTTGAAAAACTTTTGCAATTTATAAAACTGGGAATTTTGAAATAAAAGTTTGAAGAAAATATAAAATGTTTGTGAATTCAAAAAATGCTCAGGATTTTTTAAAAATATTCGCATATTCAAGAAAATGTTCATAATTTTGAGAATAATGTTGGTGAAAACAATTAAAGTCCATGATTTTGAAAAAAAGTTTGTGTGTTATTTTTTGAGTGCAATTGAAAAAAATGTTTGCTAATTCAAAAAATGTTCATGCATTTCAAGAAATGTCCTAAGATTTTAAAGACATAATAAGATCAGCATGATTGGAGATTATAATTATTTTTCTCCCGTTGCAACGCACGGGTCCTTTTGCTAGTAATAATAAAGCAGCTAATACTTCTGTCGTCCGTCGTGGTCGTTTTACAAAAGCGCCCTCCTATTATTTCAAAATCAACCCGCGGTTCTCCATTAAATGAAAAAAAAGTTTCGTTTTTTCATAAAAGCCCCTGTCCTCCACCGGTCAGGGATGGGGTGGATCGGGACGGTCCGGTCCCGATCTGGCTGAGGAGGAGACCGCTCCGTCGACGACGGCTCCGGCGCCAGCGAGTGTTGCGGCGGTGGTCAGAGGTGGAGGCGAGGCCGAGGGGAGCGTGGGGCGGCCGGATCCATGGCGAGCCGGGCTGGATCTGGCGGCGGGCACAGCGCACCATGCGGCGGGGCGACGAGGCTGGAGGCGGCGACGCGCGGCAGCACACGCGCGGGGGGCAGCGAAGTGCGGCAGCGGAGGTCCACCTAAAATCGCGCCCGAGGCGCCCACGGATCCTCCTCCTCCCCCTCCCCCTTCTCCTCCTCCCCTCGCCGCGCGGATCCGTTGGTGTCGGGGTCTCTTGCGCGCTGGCGGCTCGGCATCGAGCGGAGTCAACGATCGGGGAGAGGCCGGGCAAAGCGTGGCGGACAGGTCACCGGCCGGGGGGCGCAGCGGACATGTCACCGGAGAAGCTGGCGGCACTCGCAGGCGCGCTTCCGGGAGGCGAGAATGTGAGGCCAGGCGACGGGACGTTGCAGTCGGATTGTTCATTTTCCCTACGCAGTCTCGAGTGACTGCGCCAAGTACTCCTACCAGTGGATGGTGCTGGCGCAGTAGAATGGCCGGCATGTTATGCTTGATGATGGTGCACTTGGTCCCAAGGACATGGACTCGCTGGGGCTCTCGCTGTTCCGGTCGGGCTTCATTATAACCTCATTCTACTGGGTGTTTGGTTCTGATCCAACTGGATTTGGTTGCCTTCTGATCAAGAAGTCGGTTACTGGGAGCTTGCAGGGGAGGAATGGTTGTAATGCCTCTGGAATGGTCAGGATTATTCCAGTCCTTCCACAGTACCTGAGTGACTCCATCGATGAATTTGATGCAGTGGAAGCAAAGGGACTTGAAGACGACTCTTGCACTTCGATAGATGAAAATCCAGTGCCCGATGTTCGGAATGGCTCGCAGCTGCCAGCATTTTCAGGTGTGTACACGTCTGCTCAGGTCATAGAGACGTTTGAGAGCGACCTTGGCCGTGACAGCAGCTCGGATAGGGACGGCCGAGCAATTTTCGAAGAAACGGATATCATATTTGTTGGTGAGGTGATGAGAAGCCCAGCATTCGGCGAGGACTGTTCATCACAGATCTCTTTCTCGGTTGATGTTGGCCAGAGCCCGTTGGGGGTTAGAGAAGTCCGGTCATTTCAAGAAAGGGGAACTCGGATCACCACTACCATCGTCTTGGTTCACTAGCACAAAGGGTAACAAGATGATGTCACCTAACCTACCGTCAAGGATATCTAGAAGCCCACTTTATGATGGTAATGTGATTTCTTTTGATGCTGATGTACTGTCAGTTTCACAAGATGTAGACTGCCTCAGGGTCAAAATCATCCAACTTCAAAAAATATGTTCGTCTATTCTAGAATTGTTCGCCAATTCAGAAGAAAATACTTAAAACCCGTTTGAAATATAAAAAACGTTTTTGATTTTTAGTAAATGTTTGTAGATTGTAAAAAATGTTCTCGATTTTAAAATTGTTATCATATTTGTAAAAATGTTCACGAAGGATCTAAGGTATGTAGTTAAACAGTAATGCTTCTAAGTCTTTGTGACAATATATCGTGTGAATTTTGAACAATTAACTGTCGGGTGAATCGGATTATTATTGTATGTTCTCTAAAAACATTCTTAAGATTCAAAATAATTCTTTGAATTACCAAGATTTTTGACCACCATGATTTTTTTTTTTGAAATATGAAGATTGCTTCAGCTTGTGAATAAATTTTAAAGAAGAACATTTTCTTACATTTGTGCACAAAATTTGAAAATCAAGCGATGATGTGTGAACATAATGTGATAATCATCATCGGAGATTCTGATTTTTTTCTTCCGTTGCAACGCACGAGCCCTTTTGCTAGTTACTAATAAAGCACCTATTGCTTCTGTGGTATGTCATTAAAATTACCTTCAAAATTCTCTAATATTACCCACCAATGCCACTATATAAGTTATAAAATACGTTTTGCACGGTATCCTCGCATGGGCCGGGCCAAGCATGGGGACCAGCTATACTATGCTCTGTTCGTTGGAAAATACACAGCACGCCCATTTGGGCCAGCCCATGGGAGGGGGCCTATTTTTTAAGTTTTTTAGTTACTATTATTTATCTATTCCTTTTTATTTTTCTAATTGAAATTAATAAAAAATAAAATTTCGATATTCAAAAAGTTATATTTACATATATGTTTGATAAAACATAAAATATTTCCAAATTCAAAAATTGTTCCGGATTTTTGTAAAAATGTTTACATATTACAAAATCGTAATTTTGGAGAAAACATTCGTGAATCAAAAAAAGTCCATCATTTTGCGAAATTTCTTTAATGCAATTAAAAATGTTTGATAATTCAAAAATGAATTATCCGCCAATTCACAAGAAAATACTTGAAAACAGTTCGTAATATAAAATATTGTTTGGAATTTAAAAAAAATGTTTATAAGTAGTAAAAAATGTTCTTGATTTTAAAAATGTTCCCAAATTTGTAAAAATGTTCACTAATGATCGAGTGTATGCAGTTCAACAGTAATGCTTCTGAGTCTTTCAAATTATATACGTGAGTGAATTTTGAAGAATTAATTGTTAGGGTGGATCGGAATATTATAGTATATTTTAAAAAATGTTTCTTGAAATTCAGAATAATTATTTGAGTTATCAAGTTTTTTGACAACCATGATATTTTTTTAAAATATGAATTTTGTTTCAACTTGTGAATTGTGAATAAAATTAAAAGAAGAATTTTTTTCTTGCATTTGTGAACAAAATTTTAAAATCATGCGATGATATATGAACATAATGTGGTCATCGTCATTGAAGATGCTGATTTTTTTCTCTCGTTGCAACGCACGGGTCCTTTTGCTATATATATATATATATATAATAAAGCACCTATTGCTTATGTGGTACGTCATTTAAATTGTCTCCTCGAAGTTGGCTTAAATTACCCAATATGCCATCCATAAGTCAAAAAACGGTTTAGATTTTTTTTCTGTCAAAGTCGTTGTACGCTATCCTTCTTAAAGCTTGAAACCGTGATTTGTCATTACCATGTATGAAGTGTACTGGCTGGTGCAACTCTTGTGCATGTAGGAGAGCTAGGTTTGATCCCTGGTTCTAGCACCTTTTCTCCCCCTTTTCTCTCTTTTTGTTTTTTTTCTTCTTTTTTCAGTTTTTCTATGTTTTTTGTGTTTTTTTCTCTTTTAGCATAAACTTTGCACAAATATTAATCATGGATTTAAGAAATGTCAAACTTATAGACAAAAATGTTTCCATGTTCTAGCACTTTTTCTCCCCCTTTTCTCTCTTTTTGTTTTTTTTTTCTTCTTTTTTCAGTTTTTCTATGTTTTTTTCTCTTTTAGCATAAACTTTGCACAAATATTAATCATGGATTTAAGAAATGTCAAACATATAGACAAAAATGTTTTCATATATACAAATAATGTACAGTGCGTAGCGTAGGTATCATAAATAATATATTTTTGTTTTATTTTGAAAATATTGATCATGTATTTAAAAAACTTTAAATGTGCATAGAAAAATATTTTCGATGTATAAGAAAAACATATAAAAAATATACAATGTGTATGAAACGAAGTAGACATAAAAAATATAACTTTTCAAAAATGTTAATCGTGTATTTGTATAATGTCAAACATGTATATAAAAAATGTTCATGATGCATACAAAATATGTAGACTGTGTATAAAAAAAAGTAAACATCAAAACTAAATATGTTTTAAAAATGTTAACCATGAAATTGAAAATATTAAACGTGTATATATAAAATGATCTGATGTCACCCGCAAAAAAATGTTTGTAATGTATAAAAAAGTGAACAATGATGCTTATACAAACTTTACGTAAATCAATGGCTTAGCTGTGATTTTTCATATTGTTTTAAACTGTTTTTCTGCTGATTTTTTTAAGTATATATCGATGTTGATATGCAATCTTGGACATTTGGCATGCATGTACTTACAAATTTATTGTTTTGATGGAGCTATCTAATATGTTTGCAACCAAATTAAGACTTTACTTTGATTACAAATGCATACACTCAAATCAGCAAGACAAAAATAATGCTCTTATGCATATGCTATCATTAATTAATAAAACATGCTTTGCTATTTTCATCGTCATGCAAATATTTGTGGTCATCACCGAGGAGGAGAGAGACCATGCAACTTGAAACATCAAGTAAGATTATATCCATGCTTACTTATTATATGTTCATTATTAATATAAGTTCACATGACATAAATTTAAATTATTTGGAATACCTGTACGCAATATTCTTTCATGCTTCGATTTCTTGATTTGTTAATTAAATATGAATCGAGTTGGCGTATACTTCTTCTGTAACTAAGCATACTGAACGTACTGAATTTTCTCTCAGAGAGAGAGAGAGGGACCTTAAAATGTGATGTCATTTGGAACTAAAAGACGTAGACCTATTAATGTATTGAGTCGTGGTTATTGTATTAAGAATACGTGTTATTTTCTCTTCCGTTGCAACGCACGGGCTCTTTTGCTAGTAATAATAAAGCGCGCAACGCTTCTGTCGTCCGTCGTCGGTTATTTTGCAGAAAAGCCCTCGCAGTTTCAGTTAATTAACCTGCAGTCCAACTTTAAGTCAGAACGAACCGTTTCCTGTCGTTTTATAGAAAAGTCCTCACAGGTTTAGATAATCAACCCGTGGTCCATCTTTTAGTCAGAGTCGAACCGTTTTTTTGCATTTTACAAAAAACTCCCTGATGTTTCAGGTAATCAACCCGCCGTCCCTATTTAAGTCAGCTGAAACATTTTTTTGTTTTAACAAAAAAAACCCTGACTTTGCAGTTAATCAATCCATATTTTATCTAAAACAAAATTATTCATATCTTTTAAACCGTAACTTCGATTTTAACATGTTATATATGAAATTTGATTGAAAAAATGTGTAGAAATAGGATGTTATTTTTAGCTGTTGAATACTTCTTAAATATATTTTTTGGTGCAAACTTAATCTGTAGTGCACGGTTTTTTTTTTTCTCTCTTTTCGACGACCATACGAATTGCAATAAATATTCATTAAATTAAAACCAAATTGAGAGGAAAGAAAACATCGTTAACCACATATGCACACCTTTGAAAAATCTCATAGAAAGAAACAACATATTTCTCATCTTATTCCGAGTGATTATACATTCAAACGCGTTTTAGTTGTGTGAGCACTGAGGCCATCGTCGACAACACAAATGTGATGTCATGTGAAAATATATTACGTTCAAAGCGTGTGTTATTTTCTCTTCCGTTGCAACGCATGGGCTTTTTTGCTAGTATTTCTTTAAAGAGCATCCATCGTCAATCAGACAATACAATGGACGGCTAGGAAAGGAAATCTTTCGCAGGTACATACATGCATGGATTCTTCATATTTTCTCTGTTGATTCTCAGATGGAAAGAGAGAGGGTTATGGCAGCGGCAGGATGCAACAGGTCCTTGGCCATGTGTCTTGTAAACAGCCAACACATTTACCAACCAGAACCAGGACAACAATGTGATGAGGCCAGGCCGACGGCAGCGGGGATGTCTGACAGACTATCAACAACAACCACAAGTCCACAACAACAACATTACACTCCACTCCTTTGGGCTCGGCTTCTCAGACCAGATCAGATCAGATCAGATTGAACCAGGTGGTGGTGGTGGCGGCGCTCCTGCATGCACAATTAAGCAAAGCGCACATCACAGTAGAGCAGTCAGTGACTCAGCCTGTTGGAGTAACAGTTAACGCAAGGCACTCACCTAGAGAGGTGCGCATTATAATGATCCCTTTACAAGACAAACAATGATACTACTGGTGTTTTAAGGAAAATGGCAAAAATGCACGTTAGCCCCCCTGATGTGTTTCAGGTACCAACCGAGATGCAAAATTCAGTGAGAAAACGAAAAAGACCCTTGTAATAAAGTACAAAGAAGAGAGAGTCGACGAACCTCTAGGCGCACCGCCGCCTTCATTTGGCCCCATCTGCGGTCCAAACATCTGCATCACAGCTCTGAGAGCCTCGGCGGCCTGCTCCGGGCTCACCATGTTCTCCCCAATATTTATGTGGATGCCTGCGTCCGTCTGGGCACCGGTGGGTTCACCCTGCCCTCCGCCATGTCCGCCTGAAGCCTGCTGCGCATGATTTGCTTCATTGCCCGAGCCCATGAAGGAGAAAGCGGGAGGGACTGCAGCGTTTGCTGGGAAAGGAGCCGGTGGGGTTTGGGTGCCTGGATTCCCGGACAATGGGTGCCCCTGGGCATTCCCATTGACGTTTGCATGACCAAAGATGTCATTCAGATTTATATTTACGGAATGCTGAGGTGGCTGCTGGCCATAACCAGGCCCAAGGTTCATCATATTGAAGAATTCAGGAGGGGGAGGAGCACTTCCAGGAGGGAATACTGTGAAAGGAACACCACTGCTCGCCTGGCCACCAAACCATGAATGTGATTCTTGTCCTTGACGTGCATGTGTGTTCTACAAACAAGGAGATGGATTACTCGGTGATTTCAAGAAGTCCAAGGGAAGAAATTAAATCATCCCAACATGACCAAACAATATCAACATTCTACGCATATTAACATATCATGGAGGTTCCAAGCAGGAGCTCTGATCATGCACATTGTTATATTGTAAGAGAAATGACAGTCCTGATTTGTTAAGCCAACACGATATATTTCATAGTTCATTTCAAAAAGCACATGTAGATTTCTAGTCACAGTACCTGTCCTGGTGCAGCTCGCTGTTCAGCCAGCTTCCTTTTGGTGGCCTAAAGTTTTCGACGCAGAGCAAAATAAAAATCAGTAGTGATTAGTGCTAATAGAAGGAAACAAACTCTATCCAGACCCCTACTGAGAAAGAGAAGAGAAAACAAAAGAAGGCTACCTCAATATTCAGTCGAACATTTTCATTGCTAGGCTCAAGTTCAGAGGCTGCAGGAAGAACAAAGTGAGTTCCCCATACGGTCCATATTACTGGATATATTCCCTCCGCCCCAAATTACTTGTCGCGAGAATGGATGTATCTAGGCGTATTTTTAGTTCTAGATACATCCATTTCTACAACAAGTAATTCGGAACGGAGGGAGTAATAAATAATGTAGGTATCATTTAATGAATTGCAAATGGAACTGCTAATTTGATGGACACAAGGCGGAAACAATTAACTGCTAAAATGTTACAATCACTGCAAGGTGAAGAGAATACATCCAATATAAAAACCAGAGTTTACACAGTACTGAATGCAAGCCATCGTCAGATAACATGGCAGGAGAAGCAAATATCTGTTTGACAAGATTGGATGTATGGTGACACTATAAATATATAAATTTAGAGTCACATCAATTCAGTAGATTGTGGAATGATGGATCGTAACAGAATAATCTACATAAAATACAAAAACAATTGCTCTTTTGTTAGGTTGGATACTATGCAAGTTAAAAGTTAAGAGAAGGCTCAATGTTTCAGCCTAAAATTCAAATAGAAAATTCTTCCCAGAAGAACTAATTAACACACAACTGCACGAATGAGGACTTTCGTCTGCGCCTCATAATGTAACATATAGCACAATACATCACTGTATTACCAAAATCAACTTAAGGTTTATACACTACCAACCTTTCAAGTATCCCTTGTGTAAAGCATCATGAAAATTCCCCATTGAAAAATAAGCAGATCCAAGGCGGCTATATGCTTTGCTGTAGTTCGGATCAATTTCAATTGACTTCAGGCAGTCCTCAACAGCTTCATTGCACATATTAAGAAGTGTATATGCAGCAGCCCTGAAAGAAACATGTACTTTACATGTTACATGAAAGCATGAATATAATAAATAATTTTGTGAACAGCAGTTACGAGTACTTGTTATAAACGGTTCATAACACCACTACCGGAACAAGAAGAAGAATAAAGATCACTCTAGCAACCAGAGACGAAGCCAGGAAAAATGGCCACTGTTCATTCTTCTAAATATACCAGGGTCACTGCACATGTGTAACAGTAGTTTGTCACTACAGAATAGTAGTACAAAATCGTTGGTAATCATTTGACACCATAAATGATTTTATCGTAGCTCCACCCCTGCTGGCATAAGAAATCAGCCGGTGCCATTCATTCCATTTCATTAAGTCTAAAGCGACAGACAAGCTTGTGTTTCCTAAGCATTCAATAATCTCAAATATCAGATTTCCAGGAGTTCCCAGTGAACCAGCCCAAGACATATACAGTTTGTAACCAGCTGCAGCTTGGTTTGAAGAGGTTTTCAGAACTCTTAGTTGCATCCAAGATGAGAAATCAATAACAACAGATACTTTGCCCATCACCACATCACATGCTATACAAGCAGTAGGAATAAGAGTGCAGGAGCAGGAATTTGGGGGCAATGTAGCAGTATGCATTTAAACTAGTTTGCGCCGACATGCAGAATGGATGTTTATGAAGCACAATTAGTTACTTGACTACTTACGCCGTTTCAAAAGTCCATTACACATTACTAATGAAAGACCCATTTTTTAATTTCCACATTATCATCTCTGAAATTATTCCGTGAAGTTCAACTTGGCACGAGATTTCACAATTAGATCCAACAAACTGCCACTGCACATTTAGCAGCTGTATGTTCAATAAAACAGTCATCCAAAATTCTAGTAACTATGCATACCTGTTACAATAGTAAATGGCGTTTTTTCTGCTCAATGCAATGGCACCGGTGTACAGCTCTACAGCTTTTAGGTGTTGTTTTGATCTCATGAAGTCATTGCCTGATAAAAAAAATGCAGTTAGCTGCTAAAACTCCGAACATCCACACCAATAACATAATGCACATATAGGGCCTGAACTGGAAAGCCTTTTATGACAAAAAGATAATTTAAGTTTTCTAAGTCATGTGATGCTTTAAATTTGCTGCAGAAACTAATGAATAGACAAAAACCTGAGACATCAAAACTTGGACATATGAAACAACCAAGGATTCTAGCTAAGTACCTTTCGATTTAAAGAATTCTGCAAGGTCAACTAAACTTGCCACTTGTCTTCCCGACTTGCGCACCTCCTAAACAGAGATAAAGCATAGTTTATTACGAACACAATGTAAGTAATTAATTGGAAAAGCAATAGCTTTCCTTTGGTAGTGATGACAACAAACTGTTTACTTCATTAAGCCTGAAAATGCTAAAAAACCAAATAACAAAAACAATACATCATACCAGCAATGCATCATCGAAGAATTGTGATGCTTTTGAAAGTTGATCAGGATCCTCATCACCAGCTGGTGATATCTTGAAGAAATTTATTTCATCAAGTGCAGCATAGAATTTTGCAAACAGCTCATCTCCTGCATGATCTGACAAAAAACCAAACGCCGTGAGAAAAACTGATTCGTTTTACATCCCTCATTAGGAGATAATGGTCCCAAGACCCTACAAATGGAATCAATAGCACAAAGGCAGCAAAGCTTTACAAAAACGAACTTGAAAGTTTCCAACAATATATGGACGACTCATCATGGAGGAGGGTCTCGGTTTAAGCCATGGTCATACCTAGGTCAAAGGTTTCTTCCACTTGGCCTTCACTCTGATAAAAAGATGCAGAGAATATCTTATGAAGGGTATTTGGGGAAGAAAATAGAAAAAAACGATCAAACAAAGCATAATGCATATATCTAATTAATGTGCAATGGCATGTCAATCACAGAAAAAGGCATGCATTTATATGAATTAATATAAAACGGATAGATGATGATGGTAGATACAAATAATCTAACATAAAAATTGTGTGAGAAATGAGAGGGGGCATACATTTGATGTTGTACATTTATTTGACTCTTCTTGGATATTGGAAGTACTTGCACTGCAGGTAGGTTTGTCTGACACTGATCGTGACACGGGATCTGGTCTTGCCCTATCTTGTTCATTAGCTTGCAGACAAGTAAAGAGTTCAAGGAGAAGTCCTGGCTGTATCATTTCGCTAGTTGATGATGAGTTGATGCTAAAAAGGGACTCCAGGCAATCCTTAGCGACCTCAAGAGCTTCATGGTTAGCCCCAGGAGCTAACTCAACTGCATTCCATATATGCTTCCAATGTCAGAAGGACCGATGGTAAATAAACAAAAAAGGAACCCAGAACAGTAATGTGCCTCGGGCCCTCAGCTGTAACTCTTTTCTTTCTCTATGTGCAAGTTATTTTTATTGACATATTTGCCTATTCTAATAAAATAAAATCTCGGGCGGTGGGGAAAGACAGTCCCACGGTATTGCGCTAAGAAGAAGAATAAGTCTCGGTCAAACGGAAACCATGTCCTGGCATCAACCCATAGGGCCCATCTGCACTGCCGCCTGTTGCCGAGAACAGGCCGGCACAACAGCCACTAACAGGGAGCCAGCGAGAGACCTTTTTTTGGTTCCACAATTACAGCTGTAGGAACAAGCCAACAAGCCTATACGAGAATTGGCGCCTCTTTTAATTACAACTGTAGCAACAAGCCACCAAATTTAGCTAGTACTTCCTCCGTTCCTAAATATAAGTCTTTCTAGAGGTTTCACTAATGGACTACATACGGATGTATATAGACATACTTTAGAGTATAGATTCACTCATTTTACTTCGTATGTAGACATCTAGTGAAATATC
The DNA here is from genome assembly GCF_904849725.1 of Hordeum vulgare subsp. vulgare. Taxonomy (NCBI): domain Eukaryota; kingdom Viridiplantae; phylum Streptophyta; class Magnoliopsida; order Poales; family Poaceae; genus Hordeum; species Hordeum vulgare. The sequence goes on along the minus strand of NC_058519.1, from coordinate 659,593,656 downwards.
TTAAAAGACTTATATTTAGGTATGGAGGGAGTAGATTTTACCAAATTCCATGCAGTTTTAACGAAACCAGACGTTTTCATATAGAGACGGCAAAAAGAAACAAGAAACACAAATTAATTTACAGTCGTCTATATCGGCCATTGGCCCCTCGACAAACCTCCCCTACCTAAAGAAACCTAAAGCTGCCACTTTGAGCAATGCAATCCGGCCATACGCATAAATACCAGCGGTATCACACCAAACAGAGCCCGATTCCAGCATGGTGAATTCTCTAGTCAGTTAAACAGAGCCCAATTACAGCATGGTGAATCCCAACATCGAGCCAGGAAACCTAGTTGGAATGGCTACCTGTCTGAACCCTACCATATCAAAATCGTTTGGCATGGCCGCCGCGGGCGATCCGATCCCCCCCCCCTCCCCCCCCCCCTCCCCCCCCCCCCCCCCCCCCCCCCCGCTCAGGAAGCAAGCCACGCATCAATCTGTCAGCGCGGGGAGATGAATCGAAACGACGGCACCAGCTCCGGCAGAAACAGCAGCAGCAGCAGCGGGCGAACGGAGAGGGGGGAGGGGGGCGGGAGTGGCGCTGACCGGAGCTGAGGAAGTCGAGGAAGGAGAGGACGATGCGGCGCGAGACGGGGGAGTCCGACCGGGTCATGTTCCCCATTCCCCCGCCGGGTCGGGCCGGCGGAGACGGCGGCGGAGGCGACGGAGGCGAGCAGTGGGGCGGAGAAGTCAGATGGCTGACGGGGAGACGGGGACGGGAAGGCAGTTAGATTCGGGACTTGGGCCAAGCACGGCAAAAACTGGAATGGGCTTTCGGTGACCCGTCCAACGCGACCCAACACCCTAAGAGCAAAAAAGAAAAAGAAATTGGTGGCACGATATAGAAGATTAGATACAAAATCGCATGAAATGTTTGGTTAGGACAACCCCATGATCCGTTTTGTATCCCATTAAATGTGGATTTTTCACTGTTTTGATCCTTAAGCCGCAAGTTGATCACGTAACGAACTCGGTTCGAAAGTATTTCATGTTTTGACCCTTTTGGAAACGACATAGTCCGTGGCGTTGCAGGCCTTATGCCAAACGTCAGTCTACTGGACGTTGCAGGCCTCATGTGCAACGCCACTCTACTGGACGTTGCAACTCTTAGCAGCAACGCCAAAGCTGCTGGCATTGCAGACCAAAGCAGAAACGCCAGGCTCCCTGGCGTTTCCTTAGTCCAGTACCGTAGTGCTCGGGTCCTCGCCAGCGTTGCACCAGCGCAGAAACGCCAGACCTGCTGGCGTTGCAGACCCAACCAGAAACGCCAGGCTCCCTGGCGTTTCCTTAGTCCAGTACCCCAAAACAAGATTTTTTCACTGTTTTGATCAACAAACATATTTCATAGAATATAGTTTAAATCGTAAGACCATAATTCACAGCATAACACCATTCATCAAAACATAACACCATAATTCACAGCATAACACCATTCATCAAAACATAACACCATAATTCACAGCATAACACCATTCATCAAAACATAACACCATAATTCACAGCATAACACCATTCATCAAAATATAACACCATAATTCAAAGCATAACACCATAATTTAAATCATAAGACTCAACATAACATCATAGTTCATAGTTCAACAAACGTAGTTCAACAAACAACATAGTTCAACAGAAAACATAGTTCAACAGACAACATAGTTCAACAGACAACATCATAACACTCAGAATACGACATAGGTAACATACTTCACTTCCTCCCTCTCTTTGCAGCCATGTTGCCCTTAGTAACGTAGCCCTTTGGAGTGTTCTGCCAGCCAGGACGTCTGATGTTCCTTGAGCTAGCTCGACGTGTTTCTTCCGTCGGCTGAGTGGGTTGACTTGGCTGCGAAGCATCTTCCATCTGCGAAGCCCCAAACTCAATGAAGTCCGGATCCGCGGCCTCGTTGCCGGACTCATCTTCTTCTTCAATCTCCTCTTCATGTGCTCGGCTAGAAGAAACATGTGCTCGACTCGAAGACGGACGAGCGAAAGAGGCCCGTGGTCGGCTGGCAGACGGACGAGCGGAAGACTGCACATCCATCGCGTACTGCGCACGTGCCCTCACATCGGTGGACGAAACACCGTGGCAAGAAAATAAAGCCGCTAGTGTGCGGCACCGATTGGCGACCTTCTGCGCAAGGAAAAGATAATGACATGTTAATATGCTAACAAAGGTATGACAAAACAAAGGTTAACAAGGCATCAAACCTGCATAGTAGTTCTAACAAGTCCGTCCGTTTGTGGACATGGGGCACGGGCAAGGACCACGTTACTCTCATTGATACATCTCCATAGCTCCGTGCCCTGGATAAAATACATGTGACATACCATCCACGAATAAATGACACTTGTTTATATTTTAAAGGAGGGACGTACCACTCGGTCATGGAGAGGACCATAGTCAAGATGCGCTCCAACTGTCTCCCTAATTGAATTGTTGAATGCAGCATCAGCAGCCTCACTCGGCAGTAAGTCCAAGCAATCGGAACGAGTCCAGGCAGCCTTATGGATAACTCTGTACTCTGTACGCATCCACTCCAAATGCCTTAAGTATGTCGCCTCGTCAGTGTCGGGTGTTTCATCATTTTCAACTCGATGTTGTCTCTGAGCATTCCACATGTCCACCCAAGTAATGTGGTGCTCCTCCCAACTGATGACAGTCTTAACAAAGCATTAGAATACTACATCAGTTTCATTTTTTCATGTTAGACATTGATCAACAGGAGAAACACGTGATACAAAAGACTCACTTATGTAGCTTCACACTTGTCTCAATGTAATCTGGCGGGGTGCGTTGTTGTACCCCGAACTGCTTTGAAACACGATGAGAAAGATGCCACTCCACCGCATAAAAGCATATCATCGGGCACCGCACACGCCAAAGATGCTGGTCACGAAGGCACATGTTGCTCAGAGGATACTGCCTAAGTATCGTGTACGGCCTCCAATTAACCTACATAACAACAAGTCACTCAACCATCCATGAAAAAAAATCAGCAAATTTGATAAAGCATTTACCTGTTCGTAAGTTAGCATGTCAAGCTCGCTTATGTATGCCTTATACCGCCCCATAGCCGCGATACTCGTCCATTGGACATTAGCCCATGTGTGTGCGATAGTGGGGTATCGCTCCTCGTCCCCGTCAAACGGGTACTTCCAGGGTTCTTCCGGAGCAAGGCTGAAGTTCCGGCCAACAGGGATACGCTCCCACATCCAAACCTGTAGGGCCCAGACGAAACCTCCAAGACAGGACGTCGGCTTACTCCTCATGCATGCTCCATCCAACTACAGATTTAATAAAATGAAAATGCATCATATCTCATTGAATAAAATGAAAATGCATGATATTAAGCCATACCTGACGGTACAAGAAGGCTAGTGCCGCCGAACCCCAACTCCACTTCACATCCCAGTCACGAAGCGGATCCAAGAACATCCATGAGGCTGTGTCCCCAGTGCCATCTGGAAACACCACTTGGGTCAAAAGATTCCAGAGATAAGCTCTCGCGAACCTCTCCACAACAAGCGGACTAGCATCCCTTGGGCATCTGTGAAAATGTCTCTGTATCCAAGAGAACAACACACCGGATGGCCTAGGATCCTTCCTAGTTTCATCAGTCCATGGCTCGGGTTCAACACCAACCAATGTTGCAACCCGTTGTCGCCACCCGGCGGCCCTAACCTTCCCTGTAAGAGCTCTGCCCTCGATAGGAAGCCCGGAGATCATAGTAATATCTTCCCTGTAACCTTCCCTGTAACCTTCATCTCACCAAGAGGAAGGTGAAAAGAGTGCGTCTCCGGCCTCCATCGATCCGTAAGTGCTGTTAGGGCAGTGGCGTTCAACCATGGTGGTGTGCCTTTAAAGTTGAGCACAAATTGAAGAAGATCCATTCTTCTAAAATATGGCTCGTAACGAGGGTCATATACAAGAGTTTCATTGGGGTTGTGCCCCCTCAAACGAAGTAGTGGAGTAACCTAAACAAACAAAGGCATAATTTGTTAATTGACTCAACTTGTCAAAATATACAAATCATGGAGTATATAAAAATAATCATCAACAAAATCATAATTACCTCTCCTCTTTCAACTAGCACCGCACGATGCTTCTGCTCATAGTAGTCATCAAGACCCGGATATTGATCGGGCCGAAACATCCTACATAATATGAAGAAAATTATTACCGGCCTCTTCGAATAATATGAACTAAACCTAGGCATAAACCTAATGCGGATAATATGAACAAAACCTAGGTTATACATATAGCCACCAAAAACTACACCTAGACACACCATAAACTACACCTATTAACAATCACAAAATAAATTTTACTTCAAAACATACGTACACCTAGTGCAAAAGAAATCTACACAAATACAAAATCATTGCAAAAACTAATTGGAGGGATTGGAGGAGCTTACCGGCCTCTTCGATTTGCCCAAAAGAACCAACAAAACGGTTGGGGGAGGAGGGAGATCGAAGGGGGGATCTGGAGGAGGAGGGAGAGCTTTTTCGTGAAAGAGGAGGAAGAAAGAAGTGGAGGTGGACGAAGGGGCCGCGGGGCAGTTACTTATGAGGCCTGCAACGCCAGCCCCCTTGGCGTTTCTGAGAAGGGTTGCAACGCCAGCCCCCTTGGCGTTTCTGAGAAGGGCTGCAATGTATAGTAGACTGGCGTTGCACAGAAGGCCTGCAACGTCCAGTAGACTGGCGTTTGGCAACAGGGCTGCAACGTCACGGATTGTGGCGTTTCCAAAAGGGTCAAAACGTGAAATACTCTCAAACCGAGTTCGTTACGTGATGAACTTGCGCCTTAAGGATCAAAACAGTGAAAAAATCCACTAAATGTGGCTTTTGATGAATAAAGTTGGTATTACCCCTTAAAAAAAGATTAGATACAAAATCCCATGAAATGCAAGCAAACTAAATGATAAAATGACATACCAAATTTGAACTAGATAAGTCAAACATGAGCATGTTTGACCAAGTTTCTTGAAAAAATATATCTACAGTATCAAATCTGTATCATTAGATTCATCACGAAAAGAATTTTCATATTTTATTTATTTTGTATTGTAGATATTGATATTTTATTCTATTGTCTTGGTCAAACATACACAAATTTAACATGCATGAAAATTGATACAAGTTGTATTCTGGAATGGAGGGAGAGGGAGAGGAAGATAAAACTAAAAGAAAAAAGTTCTGTAGCAAGGATAGATTACATAAGCATACCACTGGTCATATACATACTTCCAAAAGAGAATGCATTATGAGCTTAAATACCAGTGCACATTTTTGTCGGTGTTTGATCTATATAGTATACCCTGGCGATTGTTATGTTAAGTAAAAGTATATAGCGACGTTGACTGACTAAATCAAGAATATTACAACAAGATGTAAATCTTTCTCAACATGTATCACTAAAATGGGTCAAAGTGTTATGAAAGTGGCTGATTGGAAGCAAGAAAAAAACATCAAAGTTTTTGTATAAAGAGTACCGCCTAGAGTAGGGCCTTTTGGCTCCCGAGCTCCATGGAGGCCGGTTTTCAAAAAAAGTCAAAATATAAAAAATTTGATTTCAAAAAATTCTAAAAAAAGATATGCATGTATGTAAGGATGTATTGTACATGTGTGTATAAATTTATAATGAAATACTTTGAATTGTGATATGTACAAAAAATACAAATTCAAGACCTGAAATGATGAATAGTATCATGTGTTAGAAAGCCTAGATTTGTTTTTTTTTTGCACAACCCTCATTTCAACATATTTTGGTATGAAAAATTACACACTTGTGCATTATGCCTTGATGTATATCTGTAATTGTTTTCAGAATTTTTTGACCTGGAAAATATATATTTTCATGAATTTTGGATTTCAAATTTAGAGGCCACCATGGAGGCCAAGCTCCAAAAGCAATTTCCGGTAGTGCATATGCTTAAACTGCTTCTCATAATCCATCATATGCACCTGGTTTAATTAAGAAAGTGGTACGAATCATGATTCGTGATCCGGTATAGCAGTGCACTGTACTGCAATTATTTGAGCTATAAGTTCTAGATGATTATTTTGTTAATTCATATTATAATGACATTACAATTTGAATTAGATTCATACAGTAAGCAATGCCTTCTAGACCGACAATTGAGCAACTATGTTTGCTCATAGTAACATTACATGATAGCATTTTTCTTTTAAGTTATTCAAATAAATCAAACAAACCATGAAGTCTATTATTACGAGAAACTCTTCCAAAATTCAATGCATTCCTTTTCTTTCTGTATGTGCCACCTCTCTAATCAAGTAACCCTAATATAATCACAATTTCGAATTGCACCTACTTAGAATTTCATGTGCTTTACACATGAATTTCATATGAGCGGGACAATATTGCTATGATAAAATGGACAAAGAGCGAGAGGGAAAGTTTATAAATTTTAGTAACTATGCCTCAATAATTGCACTGCCTTCCGTGATCAAACTATACAAGAAAAAAGAAGATGAGCATGCTGTTGGAATTATGCCCTAGAGACAATAATAATATAGTTATTATTATAATTCCTGTATCAAGATAATCGTTTATTATCCATGCTATAATTGTATTGAATGAAGACTTATATACATGTGTGGATACATAGACAAAACACTGTCCCTAGCAAGCCTCTAGTTGGCTAGCCAGTTGATCAAAGATAGTCAGTGTCTTCTGATTATAAACAAGGTGTTGTTGCTTGATAACTGGATCACGTCATTAGAGAATCACGTGATGGACTAGACCCAAACTAATAGACGTAGCATGTTGATCGTGTCATTTTGTTGCTACTGTTTTCTGCGTGTCAAGTATTTGTTCCTATGACCATGAGATCATATAACTCACTGACACCGAAGGAATACTTTGTGTGTATCAAACGTCGCAACGTAACTGGGTGACTATAAAGATGCTCTACAGGTATCTCCGAAGGTGTTCGTTGAGTTAGTATGGATCGAGACTGGGATTTGTCACTCTGTGTGACGGAGAGGTATCTCGGGGCCCACTCGGTAATACAACATCACACACAAGCCTTGCAAGCAATGTGACTTAGTGTAAGTTGCGGGATCTTGTATTACGGAACGAGTAAAGAGACTTCCCGGTAAACGAGATTGAAATAGGTATACGAATACTGACGATCGAATCTCGGGCAAGTAACATACCGAAGGACAAAGGAATGACATACGGGATTATATGAATCCTTGGCACTGAGGTTCAAACGATAAGATCTTCGTAGAATATGTAGGATCCAATATGGGCATCCAGGTCCCGCTATTGGATATTGACCGAGGAGTCTCTCGGGTCATGTCTACATAGTTCTCGAACCCGCAAGGTCTGCACACTTAAGGTTCGACGTTGTTTTATGCGTATTTGAGTTATATGGTTGGTTACCGAATGTTGTTCGGAGTCCCGGATGAGATCACGGACGTCACGAGGGTTTCCGGAATGGTTCGGAAACGAAGATTGATATATAGGATGACCTCATTTGATTACCGGAAGGTTTTCGGAGTTACCGGGAATGACGAATGGGTTCCGGGAGTTCACCGGGGGGGCAACCCACCCCGGGGAAGCCCATAGGCCTTGGGGGTGGCACACCAGCCCTTAGTGGGCTGGTGGGACAGCCCAAGAAGGCCCTATGCGCCATAGGAAGAAAATCAAAGAGAAAAAAAAGAGGAGGTGGGAAAAGGGGGAAGGACTCCTCCTTCCAAACCTAGTTGGACTTGGTTTGGAAGGGGAGGGCTGCCCCCCTTGGCTCGGCCGAAACCTTTAGGAGTCCTTGGACCCCAAGGCAAGGCTCCCCCTCATCCCCCTATATATACGGAGGTTTTAGGGCTGATTTGAAACGACTTTTCCACGGTAGCCCGACCACATACCTCCACGGTTTTTCCTCTAGATCGCGTTTCTGCGGAGCTCGGGCGGAGCCGTGCTGAGATAAGATCACCACCAACCTCCGGAGCACCGTCACGCTGCCGGAGAACTCTTCTACCTCTCCGTCTCTCTTGCTGGATCAAGAAGGCCGAGATCATCGTCGAGCTGTACGTGTGCTGAACGCGGAGGTGCCGTCCGTTCGGCACTAGATCGTGGGACTAATCGCGGGACGGTTCGCGGGGCGGATCGAGGGACATGAGGACGTTCCACTACATCAACCGCGTTCACTAACGCTTCTGCTGTACGGTCTACAAGGGTACGTAGATCACACATCCCCTCTCGTAGATGGACATCACCATGATAGGTCTTCGTGCGCGTAAGAATTTTTTTTGTTTCCCATGCGACGTTACCCAACAGTGGCATCATGAGCTAGGTTCATGCGTAGATGTCTTCTCGAGTAGAACACAAAAGTTTTTGTGGGCGGTGATGTGCGTTTTGCTGCCCTCCTTAGTCTTTTCTTGATTCCGCGGTATTGTTGGATCGAAGCGGCTCGGACCGACATTACTCGTACGCCTACGAGAGACTGGTTTCATCGCTACGAGTAACTCCGTTGCTCAAAGATGACTGGCGGGTGTCAGTTTCTCCAACTTTAGTTGAATCGGATTTGACCGAGGAGGTCCTTGGATGAGGTTAAATAGCAACTCATATATCTCCGTTGTGGTGTTTGCGTAAGTAAGATGCGATCCTACTAGATACCCATGGTCACCACGTAAAACAGGCAACAACAAAATTAGAGGACTCTAACTTGTTTTTGCAGGGTATGCTTGTGATGTGATATGGCCAACGATGTGATGTGATATATTGGATGTATGAGATGATCATGTTGTAATAGATAATATCGACTTGCACGTCGATGGTACGGCAACCGGCAGGAGCCATAGGGTTGTCTTTATACTAACGTTTGTGCTTGCAGATGCATTTACTATTTTGCTAGGATGTAGCTTTAGTAGTAATAGCATGAGTAGCACGACAACCCCGATGGCGACACGTTGATGGAGATCATGGTGTGGCGCCGGTGACAAGAAGATCGTGCCGGTGCTTGGTGATGGAGATCAAGGAGCACGTGATGATGGCCATATCATGTCACTTATGAATTGCATGTGATGTTAATCCTTTTATGCACCTTATTTTGCCTAGAACGACGGCAACATTATGAGGTGATCTCTCACTAAAATTTTAAGACGAAATTGTGTTCTCCCCGACTGTGCACCGTTGCTACAGTTCGTCGTTTCGAGACACCACGTGATGATCGGGTGTGATAGACTCAACGTTCGCATATAACGGGTGCAAAGCAGTTGCGCACGCGGAACACTCGGGTTAAGCTTGACGAGCCTAGCATGTGCAGACATGGCCTCGGAACACATGAGACCGAAAGGTCGATCATGAATCATATAGATGATATGATTAGCATGGGGATGCTTACCACTGAAACTATGCTCAACTCACGTGATGATCGGACTTGAGCTAGTGTAAGTGGATCATGAACCACTCAAATGACTAGAGAGATGTACTTTTTGAGTGGGAGTTTAGCGAGTAATTCGATTAAGTTAAACTCTAATTATCTTGAACATAGTCTAAGTCCACTTTGATTATATTTGTGTTGTGGATCATGGCTCACGCGAGAGTCACCCTGAATTTTAATACGTTCCTAGAGAAAGCTAAGTTGAAAGATGATGGAAGCAACTTTGTAGATTGGGCTCGTAATCTTAAGCTAATCTTACAAGCTGGGAAGAAGGATTATGTCCTTAATGCTGCGCTAGGAGATGAACCACCCGCTACGGCTGATCAGGATGTTAAGAACGCTTGGTTAGCACGTAAGGAGGACTACTCAGTAGTTCAATGTGCAGTCTTGTATGGCTTAGAACCGGGACTTCAACGTCGCTTTGAGCATCATGGAGCAGTTGAGATGTTCCAAGAGTTGAAGTTTATCTTTCAGAAGAACGCCCGGATCGAGAGGTATGAGACCTCCGATAAATTCTATGCTTGCAAGATGGAGGAGAACTCGTCTGTCAGTGAACATGTGCTCAAAATGTCTGGGTACTCAAACCGTCTAGCTGAGCTGGGGATTGAACTCCCGCAAGAGGCTATCACTGACAGAATCCTTCAATCACTGCCGCCAAGCTATAAAGGCTTTGTGTTGAACTACAACATGCAAGGGATGAACAAGTCACCCGGCGAGTTGTTTGCGATGCTGAAAGTCGCAGAGTCTGAACTCCGTAAAGAACATCAAGTGTTGATGGTGAATAAGACCACTAGTTTCAAGAGAAACGGCAAAGGCAAGAAGGGTAAATCAAAGAAGATCGGCAAGCCTGTTGCCAATCCAACGAAGAAACCCAAAGCTGAACCTAAGCCTGAAACAGAGTGTTACTATTGCAAGGGTATGGGTCACTGGAAGCGCAATTGCCCCAAGTATCTGGCTGATAAGAAGGCGGCCAAAGAAAATCAGGTATATTTGATATACATGTTATTGTTGTGTACTTAACCGGCTCTTGTAGTAGTGCGTGGGTATTCGATACCGGTTCTGTTGCTCATATTTGCAACTCGAAACAGGAACTGCGGAATAGACGAAGGCTGGCGAAAGATGAAGTGACGATGCACGTAGGAAATGGTTCCAAGGTTGATGCAATCGCCGTCGGCACAGTTTCACTTCAGTTACCATCAGGATTAGTTATGAACTTGAATCATTGTTATTTAGTGCCTGCGTTGAGCATGAACATTATATCTGGATCTTGTTTATTGCGAGACGGTTACTCTTTTAAGTCAGAGAATAATGGTTGTTCTATTTCTATGAGTAACATCTTTTATGGTCATGCACCCAATGTGAGAGGATTGTTCATATTGAATCTTGATAGCGATACACACATACATAACATTGAGACCAAAAGAGTTAGAGTTAACAATGATAGCGCCATATTTTTGTGGCACTGCCGCTTAGGTCATATTGGTGTAAAGCGCATGAAGAAACTCCATGCCGATGGACTTTTGGAGTCACTTGACTTTGATTCACTTGACACGTGCGAACCATGCCTCATGGGCAAGATGACTAAAACTCCGTTCTCCGGAACAATGGAGCGTGCAAGTGACTTGTTGGAAATCATACATACCGATGTGTGTGGTCCGATGAGCGTAGAGGCACGCGGCGGATATCGTTATTTTCTCACCTTCACTGACGATTTGAGTATATATGGTTATGTCTACTTAATGAAGCACAAGTCTGAAACATTTGAAAAGTTCAAGCAATTTCAGAGTGAAGTTGAAAATCATCGTAACAAGAAGATCAAGTTCCTACGGTCTGATCGTGGGGGTGAATATCCGAGTTTTGAGTTTGGTGCTCACTTAAGACAATGTGGAATTGTTTCACAGTTGACACCGCCTGGAACACCACAGCGTAATGGTGTGTCCGAACGTCGTAATCGTAGTTTATTAGAGATGGTGCGATCTATGATGTCTCTTACCGATTTGCCGTTATCGTTTTGGGGTTATGCATTAGAAACAGCTACATTCACTTTAAATAGGGCACCATCAGAATCCGTTGAGACGACACCATATGAACTGTGGTATGGCAAAAGGCCAAAGTTATCGTTTCTTAAAGTTTGGGGATGTGATGCTTATGTCAAAAAGCTTCAGCCTGAAAAGCTGGAACCCAGAGCGGAAAAGTGCATCTTCATAGGTTACCCAAAAGAGACAGTTGGGTACACCTTCTATCTCAAATCCGAGGGCAAAGTGTTTGTTGCTAAAAATGGAGCTTTTCTCGAGAAGGAGTTTCTCTTGAGAGAATTGAGTGGGAGGAAGATAGAACTTGATGAGGTTGTTGAACCTCTCATCCCTCTGGATGGTGGAGCAGGGCAAGGGGAAACCTCCGTCGTTGCGACGCCGGTTGAGGAGGAAGTTAATGATGATGATCATGAAACTCCGGTTCAAGTTTCTGTCGAACCACGCAGGTCGACGAGACCACGTGCTGCTCCAGAGTGGTACGGTAATCCCGTCTTGTCAATCATGTTGTTAGACAACAATGAACCTGCAAATTATGAAGAAGCAATGGTGGGCCTAGATTCCAACAAATGCCTAGAAGCCATGAAGTCCGAGATAGGATCCATGTATGAGAACAAAGTGTGGACTTTGGAAGTACTGCGTGAGGGCCATAAGGCTATTCAGAACAAATGGATCTTTAAGAGGAAGACGGACGCTGACGACAATGTGACCGTTTATAAAGCTCGACTTGTGGCAAAGGGTTTTTCACAAGTTCAAGGAGTTGACTACGATGAGACATTCTCACCCGTAGCGATGCTTAAGTCCGTCAGAATCATGTTAGCAATAGCTGCATTTTTCGATTATGAAATCTGGCAGATGGATGTCAAAACGGCGTTCCTTAACGGTTTCCTTAAGGAAGAGTTGTATATGATGCAACCCGATGGTTTTGTCGATCCTAAGAATGCTAACAAGGTGTGCAAGCTCCAGCGATCCATTTATGGACTGGTGCAAGCATCTCGGAGTTGGAACTAACGCTTTGATGAGGTGATCAAAGCATTTGGGTTTATACAAGTGGTTGGAGAATCTTGTATTTACAAGAAAGTGAGTGGGAGCTCTGTGGCGTTTCTAATATTATATGTGGATGACATATTGCTGATTGGAAACAACGTAGAGTTTTTGGAGAGCATAAAGGATTACTTGAATAAAAGTTTCTCTATGAAGGACCTAGGAGAAGTTGCTTACATTCTAGGCATTAAGATCTACAGGGATAGATCAAAACGCCTGATAGGACTTTCACAAAGCACATACCTTGATAAAGTTTTGAAGAGGTTCAAAATGGAATAGTCCAAGAAAGGGTTCTTGCCAGTTTTACAAGGTACGAGATTGAGTAAGACTCAGTGCCCAGCAACTGATGAGGATAGAGAGCATATGAGCACCATCCCCTATGCTTCAGCCATAGGTTCTATCATGTATACAATGCTGTGCACTAGACCGGACGTTAGCCTGGCCATAAGTATGACAGGTAGGTTCCAGAGTAATCCAGGAGTGGATCACTGGACGGCGGTCAAGAATATCCTGAAGTACCTGAAAAGGACTAAGGAGATGTTTCTCGTGTATGGAGGTGACGAAGAGCTCGCCGTAAAAGGTTACGTCGATGCAAGCTTCGACACTGATCCGGACGACTCTAAGTCGCAGACCGGATACGTATTTATTCTTAATGGGGGTGCGGTAAGCTGGTGCAGTTCCAAGCAAAGCGTCGTAGCAGATTCTACATGTTAAGCGGACTACATGGCTGCCTCGGAGGCAGCTAAGGAGGGCGTCTGGATGAAGCAGTTCATGACGGATCTTGGAGTGGTGCCAAGTGCACTGAATCCAATAACCTTGTTCTGTGACAACACGAGTGCCATTGCCTTAGCAAAGGAACCACGGTTTCACAAGAAGTCCAGACACATCAAACGGCGCTTCAACCTCATGCGCGACTACGTCGAAGGGGAGGACGTGAATATATGCAAAGTGCACACGGATCTGAATGTAGCAGACCCGCTGACTAAACCTCTTCCATGGGCAAAGCATGATCAACACCAGAACTGTATGGGTGTTAGATTTATTACAATGTAATTCGCATGATGATGTGAGGGCTAGATTATTGACTCTAGTGCAAGTGGGAGACTGTTGGAATTATGCCCTAGAGGCAATAATAATATAGTTATTATTATAATTCCTGTATCAAGATAATCGTTTATTATCCATGCTATAATTGTATTGAATGAAGACTCATTTACATGTGTGGATACATAGACAAAACACTGTCCCTAGCAAGCCTCTAGTTGGCTAGCCAGTTGATCAAAGATAGTCAGTGTCTTCTGATTATAAACAAGGTGTTGTTGCTTGATAACTGGATCACGTCATTAGGAGAATCACGTGATGGACTAGACCCAAACTAATAGACGTAGCATGTTGATCGTGTCATTTTGTTGCTACTGTTTTCTGCGTGTCAAGTATTTGTTCCTATGACCATGAGATCATATAACTCACTGACACCGGAGGAATACTTTGTGTGTGTCAAACGTCGCAACGTAACTGGGTGACTATAAAGATGCTCTACAGGTATCTCTGAAGGTGTTCGTTGAGTTAGTATGGATCGAGACTGGGATTTGTCACTCCGTGTGACGGAGAGGTATCTCGGGGCCCACTCGGTAATACAACATCACACACAAGCCTTGCAAGCAATGTGACTTAGTGTAAGTTGCGGGATCCTGTATTACGGAACGAGTAAAGAGACTTGCCGGTAAACGAGATTGAAATAGGTATACGGATACTGACGATCGAATCTCGGGCAAGTAACATACCGAAGGACAAAGGGAATGACATACGGGATTATATGAATCCTTGGCACTGAGGTTCAAACGATAAGATCTTCGTAGAATATGTAGGATCCAATATGGGCATCCAGGTCCCGCTATTGGATATTGACCGAGGAGTCTCTCGGGTCATGTCTACATAGTTCTCGAACCCGCAGGGTCTGCACACTTAAGGTTCGACGTTGTTTTATGCGTATTTGAGTTATATGGTTGGTTACCGAATGTTGTTCCGAGTCCCGTATGAGATCACGGACGTCACGAGGGTTTCCGGAATGGTGTGGAAACTAAGATTGATATATAGGATGACCTCATTTGATTACCGGAAGGTTTTCGGAGTTACCGGGAATGTACCGGGAATGACGAATGGGTTCCGGGAGTTCACCGGGGGGGGGGGGGCAACCCACCCCGGGGAAGCCCATAGGCCTTGGGGGTGGCACACCAGCCCTTAGTGGGCTGGTGGGACAGCCCAAGAAGGCCCTATGCGCCATAGGAAGAAAATCAAAGAGAAAAAAAAAGAGGAGGTGGGAAAAGGGGGAAGGACTCCTCCTTCCAAACCTAGTTGGACTAGGTTTGGAAGGGGAGGGCTGCCCCCCTTGGCTCGGCCGAAACCCTTAGGGGTCCTTGGACCCCAAGGCAAGGCTCCCCCTCTTCCTCCTATATATACGGAGGTTTTAGGGCTGATTTGAGACGACTTTTCCACGGCAGCCCGACCACATACCTCCACGGTTTTTCCTCTAGATCGCGTTTCTGCGGAGCTCGGGCGGAGCCCTGCTGAGATAAGTGTTGGAATTATGCCCTAGAGGCAATAATAAATATAGTTATTATTATAATTCCTGTATCAAGATAATCGTTTATTATCCATGCTATAATTGTATTGAATGAAGACTCATTTACATGTGTGGATACATAGACAAAACACTGTCCCTAGCAAGCCTCTAGTTGGCTAGCCAGTTGATCAAAGATAGTCAGTGTCTTCTGATTATGAACAAGGTGTTGTTGCTTGATAACTGGATCACGTCATTACGAGAATCACGTGATGGACTAGACCCAAACTAATAGACATAGCATGTTGATCGTGTCATTTTGTTGCTACTATTTTCTGCGTGTCAAGTATTTGTTCCTATGACCATGAGATCATATAACTCACTAACACCGGAGGAATACTTTGTGTGTATCTAACGTCGCAACGTAACTAGGTGACTATAAAGATGCTCTACAGGTATCTCCGAAGGTGTTCGTTGAGTTAGTATGGATCAAGACTGGGATTCGTCACTCCGTGTGACGGAAAGGTATCTCGGGGCCCACTCGGTAATACAACATCACACACAAGCCTTGCAAGCAATGTAACTTAGTGTAAGTTGCGGGATCTTGTATTACGGAACGAGTAAAGAGACTTGCCGGTAAACGAGACTGAAATAGGTATGCGGATACTAACGATCGAATCTCGGGCAAGTAACATACCGAAGGACAAAGGGAATGACATACGGGATTATATGAATCCTTGGCACTGAGGTTCAAACGATAAGATCTTCGTAGAATATGTAGGATCCAATATGGGCATCCAGGTCCCACTATTGGATATTGACCGAGGAGTCTCTCGGGTCATGTCTACATAGTTCTCGAACCCGCAGGGTCTGCACACTTAAGGTTCGACGTTGTTTTATGCGTATTTGAGTTATATGGTTGGTTACCAAATGTTGTTAGGAGTCCCGGATGAGATCACGGACGTCATGAGGGTTTCCGAAATGGTCCGGAAACGAAGATTGATATATAGGATGACCTCATTTGATTACCGGAAGGTTTTCGGAGTTACCGGGAATGTACCGGGAATGACGAATGGGTTCCGGGAGTTCACCGGGGGGGGGGGCAACCCACCCCGGGGAAGCCCATAGGCCTTGAGGGTGGTGCACCAGCCCTTAGTGGGCTGGTGGGACAGCCCAAAAAGGGCCCTATGCATATTGGAAGAAAAATCAAAGAGAAAAGAAAAAAAAAGGAGGAGGTGGGAAAGGAAAGAAGGACTCCACCCACCAAACCAAGTAGGACTCGGTTTGGGGGGGGAGTCCTTCCCCCCTTTGGCTCGGCCGACCCCCTTGGGGCTCCTTGATCCCCAAGGAAAGGTCCCCCCTCTCCCACCTATATATACGGAGGCTTTAGGGCTGATTTGAGACGACTTTTCCAAGGCAGCCTGACCACATACCTCCACGGTTTTTCCTCTAGATCGCGTTTCTGCGGAGCTCGGGCGGAGCCCTGCTGAGACGAGATCATCACCAACCTCCGGAGCGCCGTCACGCTGCCGGAGAACTCTTCTACCTCTCCGTCTCTCTTGCTGGATCAAGAAGGCCGAGATCATTGTCGAGCTGTACGTGTGCTGAACGCGGAGGTGCCGTCCGTTCGGCACTAGATCGTGGGACTGATCGCGGGACGGTTCGCGGGGCGGATCGAGGGACATGAGGACGTTCCACTACATCAACCGCGTTCACTAACGCTTCTGCTGTACGGTCTACAAGGGTACGTAGATCACACATCCCCTCTCGTAGATGGACATCACCATGATAGGTCTTCGTGCGCGTAAGAAATTTTTTGTTTACCATGCGACGTTACCCAACACATGCATGAAAATATCTTGTGGGATGGTATATTGGTATTGCACAAATAAACAAACACAAGTGCATACAAGCGATGTGTGTGTACAAGATAGCCTTTAGTGTTTAGATTTAGTTTCTAATGGAAGATAGACACGAACGAATGACTGGAATAGTCGAGTGGAAGCTAAGAGCATCTCCAGCCGTTTGCCCCCCCCCCAAGGCACCCGACGAAGGGCTTTGAGCGTCTGTGCCGACGTTTTTTTCAGCCTGGGGAATCAAGTTTCCTTTCACGTGTTGGGGAACGTCGCATGGGAAACAAAAATTTTCCTACGCGCACGAAGACATGGTGATGTCCATCTACAGGGGGATTTCAGATCTATGTACCCTTGTAGATCGCACAGCAGGAAGTGTTAAGAAACGCGGTTGATGTAGTGGAACGTCCTCACGTCCCTCGATCCGCCCCGCGAACCGTCCCACGAACCGTCCCGCGATCCGCTCCGATCTAGTGCCGAACGGACGGCACCTCCGCGTTCAGCACACGTACAACTCGACGATGATCTCGGCCTTCTTGATCCAGCAAGAGAGACGAAGAGGTAGATGAGTTCTCCGGCAGCGTGATGGCGATCTGGAGGTTGGTGGTGATCTTATCTTAGCAGGGCTCCGCCCGAGCTCCGTAGAAACGCGATCTAGAGGAAAAACCGTGCAGGTATGTGGTCGGGCTGTCGTGGCAAAGTTGTCTCAAATTAGCCCTAATACCTCAGTATATGTAGGAGGGAGGGGAGGGACCTTGCCTTGAGGCTCAAGAGAGCCCCAAGGGGTCGGTCGAAGGGGGAGAGGAGGATTCCTCCTCCAATCCTAGTCCAACTAGGATTGGAAGGTGGAGTCCTCCCCTTCCTTCCCACTTCCCCTTTTTTTTCTCTTTGATTTTTCTTATCTCTTGCGCAGGGGCCTTCTTGGGCTTGCCCACCAGCCCACTAACGGCTGGTGCGGCACCCCTAAGGCCTATGGGCTTCCCCCGGGTGGGCTGCCCCCCCGGTGAACATCCGGAACCCATTCGTCACTCCCGGTACATTCCCGGTAATGTCGAAAACTTTACGGTAATCAAATGAGGTCATCCTATATATCAATCTTCGTCTCCGGACCATTCCGGAAACCCTCGTGACGTCCGTGATCTCATCCGGTACTCCGAACAACGTTCGGTAACCAACCATATAACTCAAATACGGATAAAACAACGCCGAACCTTAAGTGTGCAGACCCAGCGAGTTCGAGAACTATGTAGACATGACCCGAGGGACTCCTCAGTCAATATCCAATAGCGAGACCTGGATGCCCATATTGGATCCTACATATTCTACGAAGATCTTATCGTTTGAACCTCAGTGCCAAGGATTCATATAATCCTGTATGTCATTCCCTTTGTCCTTCGGTATGTTACTTGCCCGAGATTCGATCGTCAGTATCCACATACCTATTTCAATCTCGTTTACCGGCAAGTCTCTTTACCCATTCCGTAATACAAGATCCCGTGGCTTACACTAAGTCACATTGCTTGCTAGGCTTGTGTGTGATGTTGTATTACCGAGTGGGCCTCGAGATACCTCTCTGTCACACGGAGTGACAGATCCCAGTCTTGATCCATACTAACTCAATAGGCACCTTCGGAGATACCTGTAGAGCATCTTTATAGTCACCCAGTTACGTTGTGACATTTGATACACACAAGGCATTCCTCCAGTGTCAGTAAGTTATATGATCTCATGGTCATAGGAATAAATACTTGACACGCAGAAAACAGTAGCAACAAAATGACACGATCAACGTGCTACATTTATTAGTTTGGGTCTAGTCCATCACATGATTCACCCAATGATGTGATCCAGTTATCAAGCAACAACACCTTGCACATAGTCAGAAGACCTTGACTATCTTTGATCAACTGGCTAGCCAACTAGAGGCTTGCTAGGGATAGTGTTTTGTCTTTGTATCTACACATGTATCTAAGACTTCATTCAATACAATTATAGCATGGATAATAAACGATTATCTTGACACAAGAATTATAATAATAACTTATTTATCATTGCCTCTAGGGAATATTCCAACATCACGCCCCAGGTTTCGGCCCCCAACGCACAAATAATTCAAAGTTGTCTTTCCCGCTATCAAAAAAAGACAAGTACGGCGATCATCATGCCACAGGTCGACGGTCATCATGCCACAAGACCGGCGATCGAACATAGCCAAAGTCTGCCGATCAAAAGGGTAGGAACCATAGGCGTGGAACTCAAACGGTAGGCTCCTCCGTCATAGGGCTGGGAGACGTCGGTGTTGTAGGCACGGCTTCAGTGCTCGGCATCGTGGGCACAACTTCAGTGCTCAGCGTTGTGGGCACAGTTTCAGCGCGCGTCGTTGTGGCAGTGGTCATTGCCGGTCCCGGTATCTAGTTAAAGATGAGGTCATGCTCTGCCAGGTACCACGCCTTCACCTGCTCATCCATTGTCGACACGTCTACTCCCATCAGGAACGAAAGGTGAGTGTTCCTCTTCTTCGCGGCGACGTTGGTCCTGAGAAGGTCGAGCTTGTTGTCCTCCTTCATCATCAACGTCAAACACCTCGCCTTCGATTTCTCCTACCTCTCAGTGCCGTTGCTCTTGGCATCGGTGATGCACTGTTCTATCAATGATTGCAGTCGTTCAACAGCGGGTGTCGCGTCCCTCACCGTCTTGGCACTTTTCTTCCCATTGGGACGCCCTTCTACCGCCGCCGAGGCAGGCGCGTCCGGGTTGTAGACGCCGTCCTTGGCCTTGGCGAGAGCGAGCCAACAGTCTATCCATTTCTCGCATGACTCGATCCTGGTGAACACATGAAGCAATTTGAAGTCTTGGTTGTTGTTGCCCCAGTGAAACATGTCGAACATCTAAACCATCTGCACATTCGAAGAACAAGTGCCGACGGTGAAGTACACGGTGAAGAGATGGCCCGACGAGCGATGGACATACCTGACGCTCGAAGTTGGCGCCGCTTTCCAGGCGAGCGATGACCTCCTCTTAAATCCCATGCCAGTTGTTGCAGGCCTGCTGGATGGTCGCCCAATGGTTCGCCATCACTAGTAGAATACAGGGCTTTGGTTTGAAGCATTAATCTCGATTTGCTTTTGAACCGGGACTAATGCTGCCACTAGTCCCGGTTCGTGAGGCATGCTTTATGTCCCGGTTTATTAGGAACCTCTAGTCCCGGTTGGTGTTACCAACGGGGACTAAAGGGGTGGTGACAGGGTTTTGTCAGGCTGGAGCCCCTGCGAGGGCAATTAGTCCCGGTTGGTAATACAAATCGGGAATAGAGATAGATCTTTAGTCCCGGTTTGTATCACCAACAGGGACTAAAAGTATCACTATAAATAGTGCTTCGTCCAGCCCGAGCCCAAGCTCTCTATTTTCTCCTTTCTCTCCTCTGTTCTCTTCCCTTGCTCAAGTTCATCCTCAATTTCTTCCTAGATTTGTCAAGATTTGAGGCACCCCATCCATCCAAGTGTTTACAAAGTTTAGCAACTTTGTTCTTTCATATCTCATTGCTAGATTAGCTCGTGCAATGCTCTATAATTATAGTGATTTGTGAGTTTTAGTTTGGGAGTAATTATGTGGGAGTTTATTTGATTTATATGCAATTTGAGCTCAAATTAACATCTTAGTTTGCATATGTGTAAGTGTAGTTTACTTAGTGGTGCCTTCCCGTCCCCGTCCTAACCACCGTCGATCGCCCGCACAGTCTCGTCGCAGGCACCACCTTGGTGATCCTCTTGTTCTTATCCTTTTTATTCCACAAAAATCTTATTTGTATGATTTAGATAGTTTTCTTACCTGTATGATTGTTTGTTATACATAGTGTCATGGTCTTGATTTCCGTCCGCGTCGGCCCTCGTCCACTTTATGATTCAGATGTGGTATATTCTCTTTTATAACTATTTGCTGCATTTCTCGTTTATATGACAATTATGCCCATCAAGTTGACATAGATATTTTTATCTAGGAGGTATGTGAAGCGGAAATTGCAACTGACCCTCTTGCCGAGAAGTTAAATTTAGCTGAAAAAGAAAATGAGTATTTGAAAGAAATTTTGAAAAGAATTGAAGAAGAGAAGATGAAATTAGAGTTGTATGTTGTCGTTGTCGTCGATGATAACAAGATCAAGATGGATGCAATGCGCTTGAAGATTAGACGGATTAGAAAATATGCCCTTAATAAAGAGGCTTGGTATCACTATTTTGTTGGATCAATTGTTATCTTAGTTGCGATGTTGATCACATTTGTTGTTGTATTTAATGTTTTAGCTAGAAACTCTTGTATCTTGCTTTATGAGAATAAGTGTGTATGAACTTTATGTGTGAACTTCTATTAATTTGGTATTTTCGGTCTTGTGTAATGAAGATGAACCGGCAATGGATGTACGATGACCGACGCTCTCCCTAGTTCATTGATGGCTTGCAGAGTTTTCTGCGTGCAGCTGAGGCAAACCAACGGGATGGTTTTATGTCTTGTCCATGTGTTGTCTGTAAGAATGATAAAACTTACTCTAAGTCAAGAGTCATTCATGTCCACCTGTTTACGTCCAGTTTCATATTCGACTATAAATACTGGACCAAGCACGGAGAAAGAGGGGTTCTAATGGAAGAGAATAAATAAGAAGAGGACTATCCTTTGTTCCCCGAATATGATGGTACTACAATGGGGGAAGAAGCTAAAGTAGAGGCACCATATGAGCCCGCTGATGATCTTGGTCGGGCCATTCCTCATGCAAAGAGGTTGCTTCTAGGTAGGTTGTATTGCTTGTCAAGGTTGGTGCATTTCTTGATAGTGTGGTTGTTCGAACCGCAGTGCGAGCATTTTTAGAACTTGTTCTGCTTTATTGCTTCTCGTATAGTTAGCATCCTTGGTCTTCCTTTTGTTTTTGCAATATAAGGGTCTTGTATTGTCAATGATGTGGTTGTTCCATCTCCTTCCCCTCTTGTTGGCATGAAAGTGACTGTTCAAGTGGTTTCTGTCTGCCCCTCATCTCCAGTTTCTTCTTCGTCATCCATTTCTCGCTCTCTATCCTGTCAAATTCTCCAAGTAGGTATTCATATTTCCTTTTCTTCTTTGATGCATTGGATGCAACGTGTACCAATTTCCTTGCAAGTATATTGTATCTCAATGTCGAGTTCTCAGCTGCCACTGTTGTGTCTTTGTCAAGTCTTTTTTGTAGTCATTTTTTCTCCACCTGTCAATGATGTACTTGTCTGGTGTCTTCTCAATGTTTAGATGGATCATCACTCGTAGTATGTGTGAACATAATATCCCATATTTTTGGAATGTACAACATATGCAAGAGTATTCTTCTTCATTTAGACATACTTGCACTAGATACTTTCTTTTCCTTAACTCCTTTAAGGGATAGCTTTCTGATTGGCACACGTTGTAGTACTTGTTTTCTTCATGTTCGTACACATTGAGCCTTGTAGTAACCGCCACCTTCTGTTGAAATTTCCTGAAGATGCCAAGGTTATATAGTTCATGAGCTTGCCTTTCTATGCCATATTTTGACCAAAATGCTTTCATGGCAATCTTTTTGTTTGTTGAGTTGTGGTCACATTCTTCTTCCCTGGCATGAATCACATCAATTATCCTGTCGTACTCCCTTAAGAAGCTAGTAGCATTGAACTTTGCTCCAACCCCCTTTTTGAATAGGGCATTAGTTCCTTCACTCCTTGTTGTTGTTTGTATAAAGGGGAAGAATTTGTCCTTGAAATAAACATGAATAATTTTTTTCCTGTTTTCCCACATGTCACTGAAGTATTTTGTGTGGTGGACTTGGTACTTCGCTATCATTTCTGTCCATTGTGTTTCAAATTCTTCCACAGTTAGTGAGTTGTCCACAATGTCCTAAAAATCTTCATACAATCCCTCGTTTGCTTGAAAACAGGGACCTACCTTCTCCTATGCCTTTTTCTTTATGTGAAACAAGCAACTCTTGTGTGTAGCATTAGGGAAAACTCTTTCTATTGCTTGTTGCATAGCTTTGTCTTGATCAGTGATGATTGATTTTGGATACTTACCTCCCATGGCCATAAAAAACTGTTCAAACAACCAACTGAATGTATTTGCTGTTTCATTGATTATGAATCCACAACCAAACAAGTATGTGTTTCCGTGTGGTGATATTCCAACAAACGGTGCGAAAAGGTAGGTTGTATTTGTTTGTTAGGAAAGTTGTTTCAAAACTTATGCAGTCACCACAAATGTCATACATGATTCTTGACCTCACATCTGTCCAGAATAAGCTTCTTACTTTATTCTCTCCATCAAGCTCAAACGAGTAGCAAAACCCAGGATTTCCTGCTTGCTTCTTGTTGAACATTTGCACTACTTCCATCATGTCAGAGTTTGTCATGTCTCCGTTTATTGTTCCTGCATAATTTGTGACCTGCTTCTTCGTGTATGGTAGGTGCTATCCCACAGACAACAACGCCAGAAATTGACACGTTGACAGAGGCTGGGCTTGCGTTGGTTTTTCCCTTGAAGAGGAAAGGGTGATGCAGCACAGGAGCAGTAAGTATTTCCCTCAGTTTGAGAACCAAGGTATCGATCCAGAAGGAGGGTCTCGTCAAGTCCAGAGTACCTGCGCAAACACAAACAAGCTTGCACCCAACGCTTCAAAGGGGTTGTCAGTCCCTTCAAGATTGTTTGCAAAGTGAGATCTGAAGGCGGAAAGTGCAACGAAGTAAAAAGTGTAAGGCTGAAAATATGGTGTGGAGTAGACCCTCGGGGCCATAGTGTTCACTAGAGGCTTCTCTCAAAAAGCAAGTATCACGGTGGGTGAACAAATTAATGTCGAGCAATTGATAGAACCGCGCAAAGTCATGACCATATCTAAGGCAATGATCATACATATAGGCATCACGTCCGAGACAAGTAGACCGATACTTTCTGCATCTACTACTATTACTCCACACATCGACCGCTATCCAACATGCATCTAATGTATTGAGTTCATGACGAACAGAGTAACGCTTTAAGCAAGATGACATGATGTAGAGGGATAATCTCAAACCAATGATGAAAACCCCATCTTTTTACCCTTGATGGTAACAACACGATGCGTGCCTCACTACCCCTTCTGTCACTGGGTGAGGTCACCGCATGGTATGAACCCAAAACCAAGCACTTCTCCCATTGCAAGAATCATAGATCTAGTTGGCCAGACAAAACCCACAACTCGAAGAGAATTACAAGGATATGAAATCATGCATAAGAGAGATCAGAAGAAACTCAAATAAGATTCATAGATAATTTGATCATAAATCCATAATTTATCGGATCTCGACAAACACACCGCAAAAGAAGATTACATCGGATAGATCTCCATGAAGATCATGGAGAACTTTGTATTGAAGATCCAAGAGAGAGAAGAAGCCATCTAGTTAATAGCTATGGACCTGTAGGTCTATGGTGAACTACTCACGCATCATCGGAGAGGTCATGGTGTTGATGGAGAAGCCCTCCGTGTCCGAATCCCCCCTCCGGCAGGGCACCAGGACGTGCCCCAGATGGAATCTTGCGAAGACAGAAGCTTGCGGCGGCGGAAAAGTGATTGCGATGATCTCCTAATTTTTTCTGGAATTTATGGGAATATATAGGCGAAAGACCTAGGGCAAAGGGCGTCCAGGGGGCCCACAAGCTTGGATGGCGCGCCCCCTTGGCCGCGGGGTGGGGGCCCCTGGGGCCCCTGGGGCTCCCCTGCCTTGGCTCCCAAGCTCCCCGATCTTCTTTCGTTCCAAAAAAAATCTTTTCGGGGATTTTCTTCCGTTTGGACTCCATTTCAAAGTCTCCTCTGAAAGGGGTCAAAAACATGGAAAAAAAAGGAACTGGCACTTGGCATTGAGTTAATAAGTTAGTTCCAAAAAATATATAAAAGGCATGCAAAACATCCAAAGTTTGACAAGATAATAGCATGAAACCATCAAAAATTATAGATACGTTGGAGACGTATGAGTAGGTTAGCCATGCCTCCTCTCAAGTATGCTAGGACAACAACTATCTGTCTCGTCTCTAGGTTGGTATGCTTCAAAACTCTAATCACGCACTTCTCCTCCTCTGACATGTATTTATGTGATGTGAAGAATCTACTGTTTGGCGTCATTTCATGGTTGTGTTCTAGTTGTTGTCTTGTAACAACCCACATGCCTTCTTTTTCATTAATGACCATCACAACTTTGCAATCAGATTTTGCAATGACAGTTGTCTTTCTTATAGGCACTTCATTTTCCTTTTCCCCTTCTTTTGTCTTGCCATACTTGTTGCATTTCATAGTAATTCTTGTAATTTCATTGTTCCTTTTCTTGCCCACTGTTCTTGAAGTTGCCACAGTTGCCACTGAGAACCCAGCTATTTTTGAGTACGAATTGAAGTACTCCTGCGCTTCTTCATTTGTTTTGAATAGCATGCCTAGGTGTGGTTTGAAATTGCTGCTAGTGTTCATCAAATTTCCTTCTGAGGCCGCATTCTCTTCATTTTGCAGGAACATCTCAATGTCATCTTCATCAAGAAATGCATCTTCATCATCAATGTTGGTATTGATTTCCCGTTGTTGGTGCAAGTCCTCGTGTTCCCTTCTTTCTTCTTGATTGTTTTGATTTGTGATTTCACCTGTATGAGCAACATCTTCGTTCATCTGCATTTTTTCAGTGTCAATGTGTTAGATTTTATTTTTTTACTTTTTTTGTTTTTATGATATGTAGTTGAATCACATTATTTTGTATCCTCTTACCTCATTTATGTTGATGTTCTCAAACAGGTCTGCCTCCCAAGGATTTTCTTCTGCTAGTGCCTCATCGCATGTCGACTCTTGCCATGCGTGCAAATGCTGAGTAAGTCATCATAATCTTTATTATTCAGTATTATTTTCCTTACTTTTTTTGTTCTATATTGTTTTAGAAAGGAATTTTATTTACCTTTGCATTTCCTGAGTTGTAGGTGGCATCTGCTTGTTTGCTGGAGTGCCCCTCTTCCTGGTGATTGATGTTTGGTTGTCTATTCGCTGAATGCACCTGCAAGTTTCTTCTCCTTTTTAGAACATTTTCAGGTATTTTTTCTCTTTGCCCTTCTGCATTGATCTGTGATTCTGTAGTTTACCTTGTATATGATGTATGATTGTAGGAGTGCAGTAAACGAAAATGATCCCTGCGGTATTTTGTTATGATTTATTGTCAATATGGTCATTCAGAAATTGGTTTCATCTTTTTTGTATTTCTGAGCATTGTTACTCACATTTAGTATGAGGTCTTCTTGTGATAGTGACATTAGGTATTCTTCTGCATCTGTTGTTTCCTTTGTGTCCCCCTGCAAATAATTTTGAAATAATGTCAGCTAACTAGGAAAATAACAGACATTATTACTGCAATTAACAGTGTGTCTCTACTGCATCTTGCTCGTCATTTGATATATTTTTTAGGACATAAATGTCAGTGTTAGCATAAATACGTAGATGGGAGTAATTAAAAAAGTTCGTGTATGAATTTGCAATGTAAATTGTAGTACAACAGAGTATAATTACAGTACTTGTTTTCTGATATAAAGTGTAAGTTGATGCAGTATTACACTCTAATTCCTTGAGTTTCATACAGTGTAAGTTCCTTGAGGTTCATTCAGTATTACACTGTAATTCCTTGAGGTTCAACAGTTAATACAATGTAAAACACTTAGGATTTTCACTGTAGATTATTACTGCATATGCACTGTAATTTACATGGGATTGCAGTGGATGTACATGGGATTAACTGTGTAATTTACATGGGATTTACTGTGTAATTTTGCACTGTATCAGATAAAGCAGGGAGTTGTACTGTTTTTTGCTAGGGGATATGCACTGTAATTTACATGGGATGCTTTGGATTTACATGGGATTTACTGTGTAATTTACTTGGAATTTACTGTGTAATTTTGCACTGTATCAGATAAAGCAGGGAGAAGACATGAGTTGCTGGCCCATGAATTGTGTGATGGTGATTCTCCTTGCTCGTGTCCAGGTACCACCCCCTCTCTGCCATGTCTATGAGGTTATTGATATGTTTTGTATTTGTTGTTCTTTCTTCTTCTTCTCCACCTTCCCCATGGCTAGATGTGAGATCTGTTCCGGGGGAGATCTCTTAGGGGGGAGAGGGGCTGGGATGTTTGCAGGGTTTTGGCTCAAACTGACAACTGTCAACAGTCCTGTGGATCTGATTTGTTGATTTGTTTTTTTTTCATGTCAGGTGGAACAAGGAAACGAGGACAACTGGGAGAAACCGTGTTTGTTTGCTTGTTGTTTGACCCGTTTTCAACCCGACCCGTTTTGTATGGGGAAAATGGCTGCTTAACTCTTTATTTTTAGTTCTGTTGAACAAACAGCTGTCAACAGTTTATTGGAGGAAAAAATTGAATGACAGCAATTACAAATCAGCTGATTTATAAATAAACACTCCCTAAATTTAAAGTCTCGTACATCTTTAATTTCCATTCCCCGACTCTAATTACCCCAACCAAACACGCTAGTACTCCCTCCGTTCCTAAATATAAGTCTTTTAAGCGATTTCAGTATGTGTCTACATACGGAGCAAAATGATTGAATGTACACTCTAAAGTATGTCTATATACATTCGTATATAGTCCATTAGTGAAATCTCTAGAAAGACTTATATTTAGGAACGGAGGGAGTACTATTTAGGAGGGGATGACACACACCGACACGGCAGATCTGCCGCCACATATATATAACGGGATAGAGTGGAGCCAGCCAACGCGGCGACGAGGAGTGTGTGAGTTGAGATTGAGGGACCATGCACCAGATCAATAGCGGGGTAGAAATCCATAGCGGGGTAGAGTGTAGAGAGCCAACGCAGCGATGAGCAGTGTATGTATGGGAATGGGGCCACGAACGCGTCCATGTACAAGAAATTACTGTAATTAGCTAGGGACCGACTGGCTGGCTGGCTATGTATGTATGATTATGATTGGATTCGTCAGCTTCAGGCTACAGCGAGCAGTCACTCACAGTCACACATGTGATTATGATTGGAACACATGCCAGACAGTTGCACCTATCTTGGATGTCATTGCAGAGAGATAGAATCGACGTGTACACCCCGAGGCCGTATCTCTTTCTCTCTCACCCCCTCACTCAGGGGCTGCTATCTTGTACAGTATTTTGTGCTATGGTATATCTTCGGCATGACTAGTGTGCCCATACGGCCATACATGTGGCAAAATATCAAAAGGAAAAATTTTCACCAAAAATAGAGTGGAGGTCAATCTATTCTTTCACTAAGAGCATCTTCAATAGATGATGTATATTTTAATACTTCAAACCGATGATGGTCTAAATTTAGAGCATTAAAAAGTATTTTTTACATCTTCTAAAAAAAGGCTCAACTCCAATAGATGGTTCAAAATGAAGATGTAAAAAAAGAGCAACTCCAACAGATGGTTCAAAATGAAGATGCAAAATCGGTCGGCAGCAGCGCAACTGCTGTTCAGCCACTATACATCTGCACATATGGCAAATCTTTCTCGAGTTGATCATGCACAATGATGTCTCTAATCTCGCTGTACACCTTCATGAAACGTCTGATGCGTTGTTCTTTTCGCATGGGGTTAACAAGAATGCCCATGAAGTGATAGAAGTTGTAATCTAAATGTTTTCTACGCTCGTTTTCAATGATCATATTGTGCATAATCACGCAAGCAATCATGGTGTATCAAAGGATCTTTTGATCCCAGAATCTAGATGGTCCTCGCACAATAGCAAATTGACATTGCAAAATCCCGAAAGCCCTCTCAACATCTTTTCTAGCGGCCGCTTGTGCATTGTGAAAGACGAGTTCTTTCTTACCTTCGGGTTTTGCAACCGGCTTGACAAATGTACTCCACCTTGGGTAGATCCCATCTGCAAGATAATACCCATAGTTGTATGTGCGGCCATTTGATTCGAAGGTCACTAGTGGTGCTTCTCCATTTGGTAACTTTGGCTTCGTCCCCTTGTGCACGGCCACTAGAATAGCAATGCCTTCTTCTTCATGCAAATCATATTCCTCGTCCGAGGATGAACCATCCACGAATGAGGAGTCAACCGAGCTCGTCTGCAATGCAGGCAACCACCGTCAAACATACTATCCAATCCCAATTTAAATCATCAAGTTTCGTCTTTTTTTACCTTGGGAAATTCCGTCGAACATCTTGTGCACGGGGTGGAAGAAGATGGGCGACGGTTGGATTGGTCGCTGCTGCGGACGGCGACGCAGAGGAGAAGGGAGCACGGCGTCCGGCGGAGCGGAGCTATATGGGCTGTCGGACCGTCGGAGTCGGCGAATCAAACCGCGGCTGCTTCTCGAAACAGCGGCGTCGGGGCGGCTGTGAGACGTCCTCCGACGGGGAAGGCAACGCGGGCTAGGGCGGTGGAGGCGATTTGGGGCGATGGCGGCGATGACTTCGGCGGTGCCGACGACGACTTTCGGCGACTGGTGCTCGATCACAGGCGGGCGGTCGCGAGGCGGAAGGGGAATGAACTGGCAGTTGGTCGTTTGGCGTACGGCCGCAGTTTTACATCAGTTGTATCTCGTGATGTAAAATTGCATCACGAAGTTTTCGTTTTTACATCTTCGGGAGACGGTGATGTATTTTTTTACATATGGACCATCTGTTGAAGCAGCGTTTTTTACTCACGAAGATCCAAAAGTTAGATATTTTTACATATGAACCTCTAAAAGGAATATATTAAGGATGTGGCTAGATCTCCGTCGACTGATACTTAACCCAAGTGACAAAATATATAAGAAAGAAAAAAAAGAAAAGTTATACAAACATTCACATAAGATCTTACCAATATAGCATCGACTCAGACATACTTAAGTCTCAATCAACTGAAATTTAGCAATTCCGATATATTAATACCAACACCATATCTGATCATTCTGTCTCGCCAACAGGACCATATAAGAGTTATTGCAGAATGCACACAACCAAAATATTAAAGAAAAATGTTTAACCATGGCCAGCGCATTGTACGGAGAGAATGTTTTTCGAAAAACAATGCCTCAAGAAGCACATTGACCATCCCTTCACAAACACCTGTACCACGAGAGCAATGTCAAATCCAAACACTAAGAGCATCTCTAATAGATACCCCATTTTAGCTATGATGCCCTAAAAACCGTTTTTGGGATATGAGAGGGCAAAAAACGCTCTCCAACAGGTGCCCTATCACGTACCTCAAATTGGACCAACCCCAAATTCTGCTCCTCTCTGCCCTAAATATGGGCTAGAGAGGGCCGCGCGGAGACGTGCCCCATCCTTTCCATTTTACCCTGTACGCGTCCAACTGCCACTCTGAAATCCGCTTCGCCCCTTCCGCTTTGTCTCTCCCACCCGCGACTCGACCGCCGCCGACCGCCTCCACGCCATGGACGAGGGTGGTGCGCCCCTCCCACACCTCTGCACGCCGTCGGCGACTCTCTCCGCCCCATCCGCACTCCCGAGAGCCTCCTACGACGTCGCTCATGGCCCCGCGGACCCTAGGGTTCCGCCGGCTCATTGGCCGGGCCTAGTGCCTCCCCGTTCGGTCTTTGCGGGCGGGAATCCATCGTCGGCCGCTGCTCAGGAGCCGCTCGCGCCTGGAATCCGACCAAAATCGCTCACAACCGGCGGTGGTAGCAAGCGCGCTCCGACGGAGGCGCTCGAGGGGAGGAAGAAGAAGGTGGTCGCCGACCGCGGCGCCAAGCCTAAATCACTCGAGGAGTCCGCCATGGAGGCCGAGCTCCCACCGCCACCGCCGTCGGAGCTGGATTTGGAGCGATCTGTGACCCGCACTCCGGCCGCCTCCAACGTGCTCGATGAAATGGGCATGGGGTAATTTTCACCTCTTTTTCCCAATTGCAAATTCGTTCAACAATTGCATCTATTTATTCGCTTGCAATGCATCTAGGTTCGACAATGACACGTACATCGATGTCATGGGTGTTGGGGCGCACTCCTTTGCCGCCTGACACGAGGCTCCATTGCAAGAGTACGCCGGCGAGTAGGGGCTTGACAACGATGATGAGGGGCTCGTGCCTAGAGGGAGGGCTGCTAACTACAATGCGGCAGAAGACATCTTGATTTGTGAAGCATACAAAAGGCTCCGTGGGCGTGGAGCAATCCAAAGAGTGCGGCGGAGGGTTGAAAGAATGGTCCATTTCGTTGCCTTTTATCATGTCATTCGGCGTCCCAAAACGCATGTTAATCTTCATAAGGATGTCATCGAGAAATGGTGGGCATGAAATGGCCGATAAAGAGCATCATGATTTGTGCATTTGGTGTTGTATTGTTGAAGTTGTATTGAAAGATAAACTATTTGTTTGAGTTGTAATAAACTATCTGTTTGAGTTGTAATAAACTATTTGTTTCAGTTGTAACGAAATTGAACTAATTATGTTGATTTATTTTGTTTGTGTTTGATCTTTTTGGCTTGTGTTTTGAGCGTATATGTTGTCTGAACGATAGCACGCGCGCTGCATTTTAACGCGTCTGCTGAAGCTAGACGCGCACGCTGCATTTTACAACAATCGCTGGAGCCAGCGCCGCCCGTCGCGCCAAAACACGTGAAGGGCGCGTGGCAAACTCATTTTTAACGCGCCGCGCGCTGGGCGGGTGTTAGAGATGCTCTTACCACGACATCATACATTGGCCAGCGAGGGAGATCGACGAGGAGTACACCGTGAGTTGAGGGAATGTATGATGTGTTTTTGCAACTTCTTCTTCTTCTCCTTCTCCTTCTCCTTCTCCAATCAATCAATCAATCAAAGTAGGCTAAAAGTGTAGTACTCCACTCCACCATGCATATAGGAAGGATATGGTGACATGACCCGAGACTTGAGACATCACAGTTGTGGGCAGACAATCTTGACAAGCTTATCCAAGTTCTCCCTGCCGCCGCCGTGTGGCGCGAACGCATTGGCAGCTATACCCCGCACCTCTCTCATCCTGGCCCCATGATCACCAGCGAGCAGCGACGACACCGCCGCCGTCACGGCCCCGCGCGTCATGGGCTCCTCAAAGACCATGCCGAAGCACCAGACGTGCGCCACCAGCCGCGCGTTCATCCTCTGGTCGCTGAAGAAGGGACGGCACGCCATGGGCACGCCGCCGCACACGCCCTCCAGCACCGACGCCCACCCGGCGTGCGTCACGAAGGCGCCCACCGACGCGTGCCGCAGCACGGCCGCCTGTGGCGCCCACGGCACCACCTTCACCTTGGCGCGCTCAACGTCCAAGAACCCCGGCGGGAGGTGCGCCCAGTGCTCCTCCGGCAGTGACCAGAGGAACGGCGCGCCGGTCGCCTCCATCCCTGCCGCTAGCTCGCGCAGCTCCTCCGGCCCTCCTGCCACGGCGGTCACGACCGTGCCGAAGCTGGCGTACGCGACGGCGCGGGCGGGGTGGCGGTCCAGCCAGGCGAGGCATCCGTAGGGGTCGGTCGTGCCGTCGACGCCATCATCGCCGGGGACTGGGAGAAGGTGGAAGGGGCCGACGGCGAGGCACTCCGGGATCTCCGCGGCGAGAGCGGCCGTGACGTCCTCCGGGAGGAGACCCGGGAAGGTGTTCAAGATGACGGCAGTGGCGGCGCGGGGAAGGCGCTCGGCTATGCGACGGAACAAGGCGACGATTGGTGGCAAGTCCATGCTGCCGGAGAGCAAGCCGTCGGGGAGGTCCCGGACGCGGTAGCTGGCGAGGCCCGGGTGGGAGGTGAGCAGCTCATCACCTCGGCTCGCGGCTGCAAGTCAAGTTAGTACAGTAGAGTAAATTTTTCCAGCAATCACAATCAGCGAAGCTTCCTCCAAGTAACCTCCATGCATTAATTCATGATGATAGATCGTGTCATGTTCGTGTGTACCTTGGTCGCCGATGTCATCGCGCAGAGCTTCACCGCGGAGGTGCGCAAGGAGAGCGCTGGGACCGCCCGTCCAGACCGGAACCCATGGCGCCGCCGCCTCGGCGGCCATCCACGCGAACGCGTCCCCGACCACGCAGGTCACCCTGGCGCCGCCCGCGGAGGCGCAAGCCGTCTCCAGCGCCTCCCTGACGCTGCCAGCCTCAGCGGCCGCCAAGAAGAGGTTCAGACGCATCATAGGGTGCGGCGGCGTCGTCGTCACCTCCCCGGCGCCACCTGACAAACCGTCCGCGACCTCCACGAAGCGTAGGTTACCCTCGACCTCGAGCGCGTCCTGCTCCTGCCCCTGTAGCAGCTGCGCGAGGGAACCGGCGGTGGAGAGGAAGGGGAAGGTCGCCGCCGGCGCCGCCGCCGCTAGGGTGCGCGCTAGGCGGAACAGCTTCATCGCGTGGGAGGCGAAGGGAAAGGCGATCACCACAACGTGCGGCGGGCGCCGCCGTCATCGTCGTCTACTCTTAGTGCTCTGCCTGCCGTCGTCTGGTGTTTCCTCACTAATCTACGTACGTAGCAGCCCTTCCCATCCCATTATATAGCAGAAAAGAGTCTTGCAACGAAAAAAAAAACAGTTTTACTTGTATTTCACATCTAGATGTAAAATAACTACGTACTAGTATCTCACATCTAAATTGTCCACCACATGATCAAGGCTGAAATATTCGTGCAAACTAATGATTTGCTCCGTGTCCTTGTCAATTTTGTGTGCCAAGCTGTATCTGCCTTCTAGGGCTTGTTATCGCATGGTTTTTCTTTTAGCACTGTTCTCGCATGGTTGTCTCGTATAGTTGGGTCCTTTGTTTATATGGGCTGGCAGCATCGGGCATAGCTGTTCTTCGTTGTTGTTTTTTCATACGTTGGCCTTTTTCTGATGTTTGTACGTGGGTCACGAATCTTTACATTAATAATACTAATATAAATGCCCGTGCGTTGCACCGGGCTAGAAAAAAAAATTGAAAACCTATTTTTTTTGTCATTAAATATTAAATGTTAAATGTAAGACATCTATTTTTGGACGAAAGGAGTATTTTTTTAAGTTTTAAAATATAATGTAATGCTTACATAAAAATTGGATTACTTTTTTAATAACAATTGTCATTTTTATTGAATGGTAATAATGTTTTGTTTTTTGATGGGTAATAGCATTTTTTTTACAACATATTTTCAAAAATAAATTGAACAATATATATTTTAAATTATTTTTTGCTGCTCTGAGCATAGACACCAAGCCTCCGGACGAGACACAAAGCGCGTCCTCCGGAGCACTTTGCTCATCTTCTTCGAAAAAACGTTCTCCTCATCTTCTTCTCAAAGAAAAAAAAGTTGTCCTTATCTCTTCACTTTGTTCCCGTCATTCCCCTCATTTCAATGATGGCCACCCCCTCCCTTCCATTCCTTGTGGAGTTGAGCTCTCGATGTACCTCCAATGGTGGCCGCCCCTTGCCATTCATCCCTCCGCTGGCAATATTACATTTCATTTCTAATTATTTTTGCAATGTTCCTGGTATTTCTTACGAGAGAGCACTGTTTTAATGTTTTCTAAAATAAAAATTCAAGATTTTTTTCAAAAGGGAAACATTTTTGTTGTGATATATTATATTTTATTTGTAATTTTTTGCACTGTTTTTTGTGCTTATACATCCCGCACACACTCAAGGAGACAACAATCTGAAGCCCATATTTGTCAAAAAAACTGAATCAGTGCAGTGCTTGATGCGAATCTCGCGGAGGAACAAATTGCCGAAGACCAAGTGGATAACAATGTCGTCACGACTACGATGGCAAACGGTTCGGGCTTCCTGGATAAGTAGCTGGTGTTGATCCTATCCTACCGTTGCGCCTGCAGATCCGCCACGAGCGATGGCGGTTGCGCGTCCTAGGGGTGAAGAGAGACGCCTTGTTTGTGGACATCGACAAGGTAACGAAGGAATTTGAAGACGAGACCGAGGACATCACCAACTCCGCATTGGCCGCGCCGCCACCGCCGTTCCCACCTTGCCGCCACGACGATGCCAACACGTCCAAATCCACCGTTGGTGATGCAAAGTAGAGTAAAACATGGGAAGCCGCCGCCGCTTGGGTCCTAGGAAGGCCACCACCGACGTCTTTCCGGAACTCACAACCAGTGAGCTTGCGTGGAGCTTCACATAACCCACTACTCTTCATGTCCTGCTAAAGCTTCACTTCCGAGGCTCATGACCAGCCGGTGGGCTTTCTGTTGGACATGGGAACACATGTCATGGCCGGTGATCATTTAGACAAGGTTAGAATAGCCTAGTCCGCTGAAATCCGAAAACTGAATCGTTTTTTGACTTACGGGTGGCATTGGTGGGTAATTTTGACCAACTTTAGGGGCAACTTCGATGATGTACGGACAGAAGTTATCCGTGCTTTATTAGTAGGTAAAGATATATAGATGGAGCAGTTGGTACCTCATTTCGTTCGTTCATAATCGCACCTCGCTCGATTGATCCCTTCTACTCCATCGGTTTTTTCCATCCCACGCTCCGCACAGAAAAAAAACCGGTAAAAAAATAGACCCCCACAATCCCATCTCGATCCCATCTTCCCCTCCTCTCATCCCCGCGTGCCACTCAACGAGCTACTCGAAGGGGCGTTAGGGTGCAGGCCTGGCCGGAGGAGGTCGGGCCACAGCTGGGAGCCGAGTTAGGAAGCCCGTCCCCCGCGTCGCCCGCGTCTGGCGAGACGGGGGAAAACCAGCGCCGCCGCCACGCTCCCTCCTCCACCACCTCTCCAAGCTGCGCCGCTGCTAGAGGATCGGTCGGGGAATCCGCACCGCACCTAGGGAAGTGGCGACGGGGCGGACTCGTTCCCTTCCCCTGCGCCAGAGCCCTTCCCCCAACCCTCCATCAGGCCGGAGCCCTCCACCACCGCGCCCGCCCCCTCCAACGCCGCCTCCCTCGTCCCCGGCGTCGCAGAAGAGGAGCATCGGGAGCCGGACGGCGGCCACGGCCAGGCGCCGGAACGCACGAGCGCCGCACGCCGCGACGGAGCAAGGAGAAGGAAGCATGCGCAAAGAAGGATCTCAGCTCAGCTCTGCTCAGCCGTGGTCAGGGCGTCAGGCCGGGCACCACCATTCTCTGCCGCCCTCTCGCCACGCCACGCACGCGAAATGGATAACCACTGCCGCACACGCCGCCGACCTCGTGTGCTCCTCCTGCCCTCTGTCCCCAGCCTCGTCTGCTCAATCACCGATATGTAAGGACCGCGGGTTAGTTCGGATTAAATAAGGGGGGTTTTCATAAAAAGTGAAAAACGGTTCGACCCGACTTACAGAAGGACTGCGGGTTAATTACCTGAAACGACACGGACTTTTTTGCAAAAACGCCACGACACACGACAGAAGCGTTCCGTGCTTTATTATTATATTAGGGGAGAAACCACGGATCGCTTCTGCTACGTCGCTGGCGTTTTTGTAAAAAAGTTCTTCTGTTTTTGGCTATTCAACCCGCGGTCCTTTTGTGAGTTAAATAACGTTTCGTTTTTACGTGAACCCCCTCGCAATCACCCTCGTCCGTCCGTCCGTCCTAGTACCCCGTCCCGCATGCATCTTTGGTCTTGCTAAGAGACTCAGAGCCAGAGCGCGCCGGCGTCCTTGAGTATGGGCACGAGCTCGCCGGAGATGTGGACGGCCATGAGCCGGTCGAGGCCGCCGAGGAGCCGCCCGCCCACGAACACCGCGGGCAGAGCGACGACGGCCTCGTTCCCGGTGGCCGCGGCGGCGAGCTCGGCCTCGTCGGCGACCTCGTGCACGGCGGGGTTCACCCCGAGCCCCTGCAGCAGCCGCTTCACCACGTGGCTAAGGCAGCACCCGCGCCTCCCCACCACCAGCACCGGGCTCTCTGCCACTGCCCGCCTCACCGCCCCTCGCCGGCGCGCCCTCCTGGCCGCCCGCGCCCTCGGCCTCGGCCTGCTCGGACCGCCGCGGCCACGCCGGCAGCCGGCCCGCTCTGTACGGGATCGCTGCCCTGCTCTGTTGTAGAGAAAGCCACAAGCTTGTCGCCCGGAGCCCCATACACAGTCGTCATCCACCAGAGAGAGAGAGAGGCTCCACCACCACGTGCCAGGTCCTCCGTCACCGTTGTAGGCCGGGCCGAGGTAGGTGGGTTGCGGCTGGACGAGGCGCTTACCCTCGCAGTCAAAGCGACCCGCGAGTGGAGGAAGCGGCGTGGGATCAGCCGGACCTGGGGCCTGGTGGAGGTTGTGGACCTCTGGTGGCCGGTTCTGGAACACGAGGTGGATTGAGAAGAAGGGAGAGAGCATCGGGTGGATGGAGAAGAGGAATAATGGCGATGTGTTGTGGATAAGGGGCACGTAGTGGGCGGTGGGCAGGGGTGTTGGACCAGAAGCTGCTCGATAGTGGACACCGACGG
The DNA here is from genome assembly GCF_904849725.1 of Hordeum vulgare subsp. vulgare. Classification (NCBI taxonomy): domain Eukaryota; kingdom Viridiplantae; phylum Streptophyta; class Magnoliopsida; order Poales; family Poaceae; genus Hordeum; species Hordeum vulgare. The sequence goes on along the minus strand of NC_058519.1, from coordinate 659,556,368 downwards.
AGCTATGTGTTAGCCTGAAATGTGCACGAGACCGTTTTGCTCTAGTTAGCACCTCCGTGTGAATGAATTAATACTGCATCGCGTCAGTGACATATATTGGTTTGTTTTTTCAACAACTTATTACAAATAATCCAATTTCTTTATAACGAGTGCAAAGAGTATGGTTCTCTTCCGTTGCAACATACGGGTTCTATTTATATACTCATTAGGATATTATGTTCATGAGGAATTGATTTGAATGCATATAATTTTATGATCCCGTTGCAACGCACGAGTCCTTGTGCTAGTACTAATAAAGAGGCTATCGCTTATGTGGAAAAAACTGCCACGGTGATTTTATAAAAAAACCTTGCTATTTATGACATTCAACCCGCAGTCCCTTCATAAGTGAATCTGAGAAAATGCTTCATGTTTTTAAAAAGCCCCCTACATTTGTAAGAATTTCAGTCCCGAGCCTCTGTTTCATCTTATCCAGACTCTGCAAACGCGGGGAGGTGAGGGACGGTACAGGAGGAGGGAGGCCTCCACCGGCGCCGTGCTCGGGCGGGAGGAGAGAGGCCGCCTCCATCTGGCCGTCGCGGGCGCCGTGCTAAGGCCGGGAGGAGGCAGGACGCCTCCATCTGGGCGGCGTTGGACGTCGTGCTTGCGCTGGAGGAGGAAGACGACCTCCATCTGTCCGCCATCGGACGCGGTGCTCGCGCGAGAGGAGGGAGGCCGCCTCCATCTGGACGCCGCCGGCGCCGTGCTCGGGCAGGAGGAGGGAGGCCGCTTCCATCTGGACGCCGGCGGCCGCGTCCACGTGGAGGAGCTGCCCTGTAGATTGGTTGCTCTCTCTTCTGGTTAACCTCTCTTCTGCTTGCCCAACTTTGAAGCCCCTCTAATCTGTCCGTTGTTGGGTCAATGCAAACTGTGAATAGAGAGATAGCCCGATGTCTATTCATCTCAGATGTTGATCTGGTCGGGGTTAGCATGGAGAAAGCGAGCTTGTGTTCAAGCCGGGCGGCCGCTGGCCGGCAGCAACCTGCAAGTGCTTTGTTTCAGGTGTAGTAGGGGAAGGAATTAGGCAGGAACAAAAAAGATCTAGCTGTGTGTATTGCCTCTCCTTGCCGGACGAGGCATGCTTAGTTTTCACGATATAGTGATCAAGCTTTTAATAAACCCTTGCATATATACTCCCTCCGTTTCTAAATATAAGTCTTTTAAGAGATTTCATTAGTGGACTACATACGGAACAAAATAAGTGAATGTACACTCTAAAGTATGTCTATATACATCCGTATGTAGTTTCGTAGTGAAACCTCTAAAGAGACTTATATTTAGGAACGGGGGAAGTAGATTTCAGTATTATTTCAGTACACGCTTCATCTTTCAGAAGTCTGTCCTGACTTTGTGATGTCTATCAACCTGTCCAGCATAAAGTCATTCCGCCTATTAATCAATTCAAAGAATTAGAATGGTCATACTTATGATTGACATCTAATGGACATTGTTCCCGTACTATGCTTATACTCCTATGCATAGCATGGACAATCCTGCATATGTAGTAATGTGTTATTTATAAAATCTTGCTTTTTGTAAAATTCAAATATCTGTACAATTTTCTATGGGTGAACTTTGCCATCTGGTTTCAAATATTATTATACCTCAGAGATTTTTAGAACTGTCACCACGTAGCACTACTTTACCATGGCTGCAATCATTAGTATTGTAATTCTTCTATTATCAAAAAAAGGAGGACAATCTTTTCCAACGAGCAACTGAGTTTTTACCTTTGCTTAACCTGCAAATCACTTTTATATGGGGAGTAACAAAGTTAGCTTCTCTGTCTCCAAAGGCAAATGCCGATGATTTCAGAATCTGGGGCCATGGCCAATCTATAAAGCAGAGCAGTGATTCCTACCACTCCAGGGGTCTTGCGAAGGTATGTCTACTTATGTCCTGAAAAGAAACTACGAAAAAAGGATATCACTCCTTTAGTTTTCGGGTGGAGATTAGATTTGTTTTGTTCCCAGCTAAAAAATTGAGGTTGTGCATATACATGGTTAGCAATTTTTTCATACATAAAATTATCATTTATGTCCTTATCTTTTTAAAGCAGGGCATATGTTACCTAATAAATTAACCACATATAATCAAGTTTACCTTTTGTGTTGTACAAGCATGGGCATATATTAGCTAATAAATTAAGCCTCATATAAAATTCATTACTTAGGTTTTAAATAGTAATATAGAAGGTCATGTAGCATACTTTTTGTAATTGTTCAAATGACTGACATGAGGTTAGCAAGAATATTTATGATGACCGAGATGTGCACCTTTCCATAGGGGTTATCGTTGTTTGCTGGTTAGAGGCATGTGGTATTTTTTTCTTCTCCCGTTGCAACGCACGGGCAATTTTCCTATTTACTTCAATTCGCCATTCCCTTTTGTTCAGTATAGTGATTGTTTAGACAATATGTGATGGACTCGGATTTGTTGTGGCTTGTCTTGTACTCTAAGAATATAATGTATTCCTATATGTAAATACAAATAGTTACGTGCATATTGATTCATCACACGGGAGGCAGAATGAGTTATTCTCTTAAATACATTTTATTTTATATACAAATAGTTACATGCATATTGATTTATTATGTCAAAATTAGAATAAGAAAACAAAAATATAAGTCATAAGACGAAAAAATGCATTTTATGTATATTTTACATTATGTTTTTACGTTCGTAACTTTACGTAGCGTAAAATATTTTTTATAGCAATTTAATATTTTCTTACGTTTTCTTTTTAGGTATGAAGTAAAAACAAATATTAAAGGACGTAAAAATACGATGCATTGATGGTAAAATAGAGGGGTGAAGAATAACTATTCCTCACTCGGGATGATGAATAGCGCGAACTACGTAAAATTTATTCTTCAACCGAAATAATCTTACGATCTATTTACAAACAAATTAAATTTTAAATACAAATATTTACATTTATATTGAATCACTACGTAAAATTTGACAAAAGAAAAACAAAAATATAGGTCATAATACAAAAAAATTTGAACTTTTTGTATTTTTTACACTATTTTTGTATGTTCGTAATTTTATGTGATATAAAATATTTTATATTGGTTATATTTTTTTACAGTCTCGTTTTACGTATAAAATAAGACACCTACTAATAAAGGAAATAGATATTCTTAGTCCGTCATGTTATTTATAAAAAAAACCCTGATTCTTTTAACATTAAACCCGTAGTATATATATCAAATGTTTTTTAAAATATTCATATCTTCTAAACCGTAATTTCAAATTTAACATATTATACATGAAATTTGATTAGAAAAATATGTAGAATTTACATATGATGTTATTTTACTGTTAAACATTTAATAAAAATACTATCTAGAATGCAATCTTAATAAATAAGTCATTATTCGTCTTTCTTTCATACCGTTACTCATTCGGATTGGAGATGAACACATCAACAAAATCAGGATTGGAGATGAAACTGAAGGTCACTTGCCTGATTCTTTGTACGTATAAAATCTACATACAAGCCGTGTTAAAGTAGAAGACTTGTGAAATTTTAAACTGCACTTTTGTAGGATAAGAACATCTTTATTTGTGTCGTAACTACAAATTCTCAGATTATAGATTATTTTTTATAAATAATTAAGAGCGTGTGGTATCTTTTTTCTTCCGTTGCAACGCACGGGTTCTTTTGCTAGTAGAATATAAGGCACGGACGAAGCCAACATGCAAGCATAGGAGGGGCAAGTTTGTTCATGGAGGGGGCAAAGTTCATATAAAATGAATTTTTTTTAGTTACAACAACCACTGACATAATAGAAAAATCAATTTGTTAGGGGGGTCTAGCCCCCCTCGCCCCCCTAGAATCGTCCGTGAAGGCACGGTATGCATTGTCTTCAAGTTTTCTCATCGTGTTTCTCACTCGGCGACAAGATGAGCCGCCTGCCTAACCGTTTGATTAAGCACACACAGGCTATTCGATCAAATCGAATGCATCTATGGTCCTCCTCCTTTCTATCACGTCAACCAAGCTGCAAAAAACAAACAACTGCAGAACCGGGACCACTCCCCTCCGATGAAACTCCATTGTAACCCCCAGCGGCGAGACAGAGCAGCAACGAAGTACCACGGCACCAGCAAAGCTCCATTGCAGCACCATCGGCGCTCCAATGCAGCAACGGCGAAGCTCCATTGCAGCCTAACAATCCACGACGATGCGCTGACGAGGTTCCACTGCAGCACCAACGCGGCTCCATTGCAGCCCCGAGGTGACGCTTCATTGCAGCCCCTGCGGCGCGGCAAAGAGCTCCAACGCCGACGAAGCTCACTGCAGCACCGACAAGACCTCTCAATTGCAGCGTCCACGCCGCAGAGCTTGATGCAGTCGAAGCACCATGATCCTTCTGGATTTGCAGCAGCTTCATTCCGCGTGGTCGTCGGGGCCTTGCAGCGCTGAGCATGTTGGAACTTGGATCACGGGGCATCACCGGTGACCATCGCCCACCCCATGAAGCAACTCGTGTGGGCTAGCAGCAGCCGAGCCCCCATCTCGCAAAGCTCGCGGCCAGCACAAGCGAGCGGCGACGTCGCCTCTACCGGCAGCATCGAGGACGCAACAAACAGGAAGGGGCGGCGCCCTCCGCTAGCAACAATCCGACTGCTGTGGTAAGGATGCAGCCGAGCAGGCACCCGTCGCCCTCGAGATTGAAGCAACGTAACTACGGTGGCAGGGGATGATGCATCAACGGTGCTCGGCGGCGTAGCCCTCCCGACTTGTAACATGGAGATTTGTGGCAATGTGCCTAGCTCCTGTCAAACGCGCGGACTGTATCTAGTAATGAGGAAGAGAGATGGAGAAGAAAGGGAAAAGTGAAAAGATAAGGCAGTACTAGGAGCGGTGTACCAGGCCCACGAGCCACGCGACATGCTCTCAATGAGGCTTAAATGACGGTGTGATCTGTCGGATGATTTTAAACGTTTTCCTTCTCACTCTCCTTCTTTTGGTCGATTATGAAGAGTCGGCGGAGCAACGGCGAGCACTTGAAGGGATTTTTCTATTTCTAAATAGCTACCATTCACTACTTATTTTTTCTAAACATACAACTATGCCATATAAACAAGTTATGCTTGTAAGTCATAAATTACATTGTTTTTTATTACTCTATGCATGCAAACACCATATTATAATTCATGCATGTTACTTATAAATTATTTTTTGCATTAGATTTTGTATTGCCACTATATGTGTTGGTCGCTTGCATCATTCATATGTAGTTAACATTCACATATTTGTTAGAAATGATAATCTTTTAATTACCATCATTTTTTTCTCTTTCCATACATTTTTTTTCATTTTAAAGATTACATTCCCTTTGCATTAGTTATAGATTTTTTTAGCAACTTTCATGCATTTTTTAGCAAGTTTCCCACAGCAATCGTACCGGGGCATCATCTAGTTCTATATATGTTCCATGTCTAGTTTTGATGCACGTAAACTTGCTTGAATTCATTTGTATATTTAATTTTGACATACTCCATTTCAACCTAATTGCGTGTGCATCTTTATTACTCAACTTGTCCGCATGTGGATCTTTATTACATGTCCATTCTAGACACACAATTTATCCGAACCTAACTACTTCTATGTCCACCCGCTGTGCACAAATCTTTTTATTTGTTTTCCTCATTTTTTTCTAATTGGTGCACAAATTTTATGAGCACCTTTTCAAGTTTGTGAACATTTTTTTGTTTCACGACTATTTGTTAAATCTGTGAACATATTTTTCCTTTTGATAATATTTTATTTTGGCCCTTCCTTTGCTAAATCTCACCTAGATGAGATTTAGCGATGTTTTATCTAAGTTCCTATCCATTAGATTTGTTGTTGTAAATCTCATGCGGACGTTTGATTGTTGGTTGTTTTTGTCGCGCGAGGACCCCCCTCGTGCGTTGCTTGCATTTCGCGCTCACACGTTTGTTTGTTTGTTTGGGTCATTTTTGGAGACATCTTTGTTTGTCTTCTTCCGGGGATCTTGCTGTTTTAATTTTCACTCTTGATCTCATGTTGCCGGCCGATGTATTCTTGTGTCACATTGTTTTAATTGTTCACTTGTCACATATGTTGCTTGTCGTTGTCTATGTCTATTTCCTTCCACGTTCACTGACGAGAGACAACCTCCGTGGTATAGATATTCTTTGGCTTGTGCTCGATAGGTAGCTAGGCTCGATAATTTTTGTCCTCGGTGCATGTCCATCCTCAATACACAATTCAAGGGTTCGGTCTTTTTTGTCCTAGCTGCAGCTCAATACGTGGCATGCAATTTTTTTTGTCTCATTTGCAAGTCCATCCTCGATACACAATTAGCCAGACCCATTTTTGTTGAAATTATGCCCTAGAGGCAATAATAAATATAGTTATTATTATAATTCCTGTATCAAGATAATTGTTTATTATCCATGCTATAATTGTATTGAATGAAGACTCATTTACATGTGTGGATACATAGACAAAACACTGTCCCTAGCAAGCCTCTAGTTGACTAGCCAGTTGATTAAAGATAGTCAGTGTCTTCTGATTATGAACAAGGTGTTGTTGCTTGATAACTGGATCACGTCATTAGGAGAATCACGTGATGTACTAGACCCAAACTAATAGACGTAGCATGTTGATCGTGTCATTTTGTTGCTACTATTTTCTGCGTGTCAAGTATTTGTTCCTATGACCATGAGATCATATAACTCACTAACACCGGAGGAATACTTTGTGTGTATCAAACGTCGCAACGTAACTGGGTGACTATAAAGATGCTCTACAGGTATCTCCGAAGGTGTTCGTTGAGTTAGTATGGATCAAGACTGGGATTTGTCACTCCGTGTGACGAAGAGGTATCTCGGGGCCCACTCGGTAATACAACATCACACACAAGCCTTGCAAGCAATGTGACTTAGTGTAAGTTGCGGGATCTTGTATTACGAAACGAGTAAAGAGACTTGCCGGTAAACGAGATTGAAATAGGTATGCGGATACTGACGATCGAATCTCGGGCAAGTAACATACCGAAGGACAAAGGGAATGACATACGGGATTATATGAATCCTTGGCACTGAGGTTCAAACGATAAGATCTTCGTAGAATATGTAGGATCCAATATGGGCATCCAGGTCCCGCTATTGGATATTGACCGAGGAGTCTCTCGGGTCATGTCTACATAGTTCTCGAACCCGCAGGGTCTGCACACTTAAGGTTCGACGTTGTTTTATGCGTATTTGAGTTATATGGTTGGTTACCGAATGTTGTTCGGAGTCCCAGATGAGATCACGGACGTCACGAGGATTTCCGGAATGGTCCGGAAACGAAGATTGATATATAGGATGACCTCATTTGATTACCGGAAGGTTTTCGGAGTTGCCGGGAATGTACCGGGAATGACGAATGGGTTCCGGGAGTTCATCGGGAGGGGGCAACCCACCCCGGGGAAGCCCATAGGCCTTGCGGGTGGTGCACCAGCCCTTAGTGGGCTGGTGGGACAGCCCAAAAGGTCCCTATGCGCATTGGAGGAAAAATCAAAGAGAAAAAGAAAAAAAAGGAGGAGGTGGGAAAGGAAAGAAGGACTCCTCCCACCAAACCAAGTAGGACTCGGTTTGGGGGGGGAGACCTTCCCCCTTGGCTCGGCCGACCCCCTTGGGTCTCCTTGAGCCCCAAGGCAAGGCCCCCCCTCTCCCACCTATATATACGGAGGTTTTAAGGCTGATTTGAGACGAGTTTTCCACGGCAGCCCGACCACATACCTCCACGGTTTTTCCTCTAGATCGCGTTTCTGCGGAGCTCGGGCGGAGCCCTGCTGAGACAAGATCATCACCAACCTCCGGAGCGCCGTCACGCTGCCGGAGAACTCTTCTACCTCTCCGTCTCTCTTGCTGGATCAAGAAGGCCGAGATCATCGTCGAGCTGTACGTGTGCTGAACGCGGAGGTGCCGTCCGTTCGGCACTAGATCGTGGGACTGATTGCAGGATAGTTCGCGGGGCGGATCGAGGGACGTGAGGACGTTCCACTACATCAACCGCGTTCATTAACGCTTCTGCTGTACGGTCTACAAGGGTACGTAGATCACACATCCCCTCTCGTAGATGGACATCACCATGATAGGTCTTCGTGCGCGTAGGAAATTTTTTGTTTCCCATGCGACGTTCCCCAACAGTGGCATCATGAGCTAGGTTCATGCGTAGATGTCTTCTCGAGTAGAACACAAAAGGTTTTGTGGGCGATGATGTGCGTTTTGCTGCCCTCCTTAGTCTTTCCTTGATTCCGCGGTATTGTTGGATTGAAGCGGCTTGGACCGACATTACTCGTACGCTTACGAGAGACTGGTTTCATCGCTACGAGTAACCCCGTTGCTCAAAGATGACTGGCAAGTGTCAGTTTCTTCAACTTTAGTTGAATCGGATTTGACCGAGGAGGTCCTTGGATGAGGTTAAATAGCAACTCATATATCTCCGTTGTGGTGTTTACGTAAGTAAGATGCGATCCTACTAGATACCCATGGTCACCACGTAAAACATGCAACAACAAAATTAGAGGACGTCTAACTTGTTTTTGCAGGGTATGCTTGTGATGTGATATGGCCAACGATGTGATGTGATATATTGGATGTATGAGATGATCATGTTGTAACAGATAATATCGACTTGCACGTCGATGGTACGGCAACCGGCAGGAGCCATAGGGTTGTCTTTATACTAACGTTTGTGCTTGCGGATGTGTTTACTATTTTGCTAGGATGTAGCTTTAGTAGTAATAGCATGAGTAGCACGACAACCCCGATGGCGACACGTTGATGGAGATCATGGTGTGGCGCCGGTGACAAGAAGATCGTGCCGGTGCTTTGGTGATGGAGATCAAGGAGCACGTGATGATGGCCATATCATGTCACTTATGAATTGCATGTGATGTTAATCCTTTTATGCACCTTATTTTGCTTAGAACAACGGTAGCATTATGAGGTGATCTCTCACTAAAATTTCAAGACGAAATTGTGTTCTCCCCGACTGTGCACCGTTGCTACAGTTCGTCGTTTCGAGACACCACGTGATGATCGGGTGTGATAGACTCAACGTTCACATACAACGGGTGCAAAACAGTTGCGCACGCGGAACACTCGGGTTAAGCTTGACGAGCCTAGCATGTGCAGACATGGCCTCGGAACACATGAGACCGAAAGGTCGATCATGAATCATATAGATGATATGATTAGCATAGGGATGCTTACCACTGAAACTATGCTCAACTCACGTGATGATCGGACTTGAGCTAGTGTAGGTGGATCATGAACCACTCAAATGACTAGAGAGATGTACTTTTTGAGTGGGAGTTTAATGAATAATTTGATTAAGTTAAACTCTAATTATCTTGAACATAGTCTAAGTCCACTTTGAATATATTTGTGTTGTAGATCATGGCTCACGCGACAGTCACCCTGAATTTTAATACGTTCCTAGAGAAAGCTAAGTTGAAAGATGATGGAAGCAACTTTGTAGACTGGGCTCGTAATCTCAAGCTAATCTTACAAGCTGGGAAGAAGGATTATGTCCTTAATGCTGCGCTAGGAGATGAACCACCCGCTACGGCTGATCAGGATGTTAAGAACGCTTGGTTAGCACGTAAGGAGGACTACTCAGTAGTTCAATGTGCAGTCTTGTATGGCTTAGAACCGGGACTTCAACGTCGCTTTGAGCGTCATGAAGCATTTGAGATGTTCCAGGAGTTGAAGTTTATCTTTCAGAAGAACGCCCGGATCGAGAGGTATGAGACCTCCGATAAATTCTATGCTTGCAAGATGGAGGAGAACTCGTCTGTCAGTGAACATGTGCTCAAAATGTCTGGGTACTCAAACCGTCTAGCTGAGCTGGGGATTGAACTCCCGCAAGAGGCTATCACTGACAGAATCCTTCAATCACTGCCGCCAAGCTATAAAGGCTTTGTGTTGAACTACAACATGCAAGGGATGAACAAGTCACCCGGCGAGTTGTTTGCGATGCTGAAAGTCGCAGAGTCTGAACTCCGTAAAGAGCATCAAGTGTTGATGGTGAATAAGACCACTAGTTTCAAGAGAAACGGCAAAGGCAAGAAGGGTAATTCAAAGAAGAGCGGCAAGCCTGTTGCCAATCCGACGAAGAAACCCAAAGCTGGACCTAAGCCTGAAACAGAGTGTTACTATTGCAAGGGTATGGGTCACTGCAAGCGCAATTGCCCCAAGTATCTGGCAGATAAGAAAGGCGGCCAAAAAAAAATCAGGTATATTTGATATACATGTTATTGATGTGTACTTAACCGGCTCTCGTAGTAGTGCCTAGGTATTCGATACCGGTTCTGTTGCTCATATTTGCAACTCGAAACAGGAACTGCGGAATAGACGAAGGCTGGCGAAAGATGAAGTGACGATGCGCGTAGGAAATGGTTCCAAGGTTGATGCAATCGCCGTCGGCACAGTTTCACTTCAGTTACCATCAGGATTAGTTATGAACTTGAATCATTGTTATTTAGTGCCTGCGTTGAGCATGAACATTATATCTGGATCTTGTTTATTGCGAGACGGTTACTCTTTTAAGTCAGAGAATAATGGTTGTTCTATTTCTATGAGTAACATCTTTTATGATCATGCACCCAATGTGAGAGGATTGTTCATATTGAATCTTGATAGCGATACACACATACATAATATTGAGACCAAAAGAGTTAGAGTTAACAATGATAGCGCCGTATTTTTGTCGCACTGCCGCTTAGGTCATATTGGTGTAAAGCGCATGAAGAAACTCCATGCCGATGGACTTTTGGAGTTACTTGACTTTGATTCACTTGACACGTGCGAACCATGCCTCATGGGCAAGATGACTAAAACTCCGTTCTCCGGAACAATGGAGCGTGCAAGTGACTTGTTGGAAATCATACATACCGATGTGTGTGCTCCGATGAGCGTAGAGGCACGCGGCGGATATCGTTATTTTCTCACCTTCACTGACGATTTGAGTAGATATGGTTATGTCTATTTAATGAAGCACAAGTCTGAAACATTTGAAAAGTTCAAGCAATTTTAGAGTGAAGTTGAAAATCATCGTAACAAGAAGATCAAGTTCCTACGGTCTGATCGTGGGGGTGAATATCTAAGTTTCGAGTTTGGTGCTCACTTAAGACAATGTGGAATTGTTTCACAGTTGACACCGCCTGGAACACCACAGCGTAATGGTGTGTCCGAACGTCGTAATCGTACTTTATTAGGGATGGTGCGATCTATGATGTCTCTTACCGATTTGCCGTTATCGTTTTGGGGTTATGCATTAGAAACAGCTGCATTCACTTTAAATAGGGCACCATCAAAATCCGTTGAGACGACACCATACGAACTGTGGTATGGCAAAAGGCCAAAGTTGTCGTTTCTTAAAGTTTGGGGATGTGATGCTTATGTCAAAAAGCTTCAGCCTGAAAAGCTGGAACCCAAAGCGGAAAGGTGCGTCTTCATAGGTTACCCAAAAGAGACAGTTGGGTACACCTTCTATCTCAAATCCGAGGACAAAGTGTTTGTTGATAGAAACGGAGCTTTTCTCGAGAAGGAGTTTCTCTCAAGAGAAATGAGTGGGAGGAAGATAGAACTTGACGAGGTTGTCGAACCTCTCATCCCTCTGGATGGTGGCGCAGGGCAAGGGGAAACCTCTGTCGTTGCGACGCCGGTTGAGGAGGAAGTTAATGATAATGATCATGAAACTCCAGTTCAAGTTTCTGTCGAACCACGCAGGTCGACGAGACCACGTGCTGCTCCAGAGTGGTACGGTAATCCCGTCTTATCAATCATGTTGTTGGACAACAATGAACCTGCAAATTATGAAGAAGCAATGGTGGGCCCAGATTCCAACAAATGGCTAGAAGCCATGAAGTCCGAGATAGGATCCATGTATGAGAATAAAGTGTGGACTTTGGAGATACTGCTTGAGGGCCGCAAGGCTATTCAGAACAAATGGATCTTTAAGAGGAAGACGGATGCTGACGGCAATGTGACCGTTTATAAAGCTCGACTTGTGGCAAAGGGTTTTTCACAAGTTCAAGGAGTTGACTATGATGAGACATTCTCACCCGTAGCGATGCTTAAGTCCGTCAGAATCATGTTAGCAATAGCTGCATTTTTCGATTATGAAATCTGGCAGATGGATGTCAAAACGGCGTTCCTTGACGGTTTCCTTAAGGAAGAATTGTATATGATGCAACCCGAAGGTTTTGTCGATCCTAAGAATGCTAACAAGGTGTGCAAGCTCCAGCGATCCATTTATGGACTGGTGCAAGCATCTCAGAGTTGGAACAAACGCTTTGATGAGGTGATCAAAGCATTTGGATTTATACAAGTGGTTGGAGAATCTTGTATTTACAAGAAAGTGAGTGGGAGCTCTGTGGCGTTTCTAATATTATATGTGGATGACATATTGCTGATTGGAAACAACGTAGAGTTTTTGGAGAGCATAAAGGATTACTTGAATAAAGGTTTCTCTATGAAGGACCTAGGAGAAGCTGCTTACATTCTGGGCATTAAGATCTACAGGGATAGATCAAAACGCCTGATAGGACTTTCACAAAGCACATACCTTGATAAAGTTTTGAAGAGGTTCAAAATGGAACAGTCCAAGAAGGGGTTCTTGCCAGTTTTACAAGGTACGATATTGAGTAAGACTCAGTGCCCAGTAACTGATGAGGATAGAGAGCATATGCGCTCCGTCCCCTATGCTTCAGCCATAGGCTCTATCATGTATGCAATGTTGTGCACTAGACCGGACGTTAGCCTGGCCATAAGTATGGCAGGTAGGTTCCAGAGTAATCCAGGAGTGGATCACTGGACGGCGGTCAAGAATATCCTGAAGTACCTGAAAAGGACTAAGGAGATGTTTCTCGTGTATGGAGGTCACGAAGAGCTCGCCGTAAAAGGTTACGTCGATGCAAGCTTTGACACAGATCCGGACGACTCTAAGTCGCAAACCGGATACGTATTTATTCTTAATGGGGGTGCGGTAAGCTGGTGCAGTTCCAAGCAAAGCGTCGTAGCAGATTCTACATGTGAAGCGGAATACATGGCTGCCTCGGAGGCGGCTAAGGAGGGTGTCTGGATGAAGCAGTTCATGACGGATCTTGTAGTGGTGCCAAGCGCACTGAATCCAATAACCTTGTTCTGTGACAACACGGGTGCCATTGCCTTAGCAGAGGAACCACGGTTTCACAAGAAGTCCAGACACATCAAACGACACTTCAACCTCATCCGCGACTACGTCGAAGGGGAGGACGCAAATATATGCAAAGTGCACACGGATCTGAATGTAGCAGACCCGCTCACTAAACCTCTTCCACGGCCAAAGCATGATCAACACCAGAACTATATGGGTGTTAGATTTATTACAATGTAATTCGCATGATGATGTGAGGGCTAGATTATTGACTCTAGTGCAAGTGGGAGACTGTTGGAATTATGCCCTAGAGGCAATAATAAATATAGTTATTATTATAATTCCTGTATCAAGATAATAGTTTATTATCCATGCTATAATTGTATTGAATGAAGACTCATTTACATGTGTGGATGCATAGACAAAACATTGTCCCTAGCAAGCCTCTAGTTGGCTAGCCAGTTGATCAAAGATAGTCAGTGTCTTCTGATTATGAACAAGGTGTTGTTGCTTGATAACTGGATCATGTCATTAGGAGAATCACGTGATGTACTAGACCCAAACTAATAGACGTAGCATGTTGATCGTGTCATTTTGTTGCTACTGTTTTCTGCGTGTCAAGTATTTGTTCCTATGACCATGAGATCATATAACTCACTAACACCGGAGGAATACTTTGTGTGTATCAAACGTCGCAACGTAACTGGGTGACTATAAAGATGCTCTATAGGTATCTCCGAAGGTGTTCGTTGAGTTAGTATGGATCAAGACTGGGATTTGTCACTCCGTGTGACGAAGAGGTATCTCGGGGCCCACTCGGTAATACAACATCACACACAAGCCTTGCAAACAATGTGACTTAGTGTAAGTTGCGGGATCTTGTATTACGAAACGAGTAAAGAGACTTGCCGGTAAACGAGATTGAAATAGGTATGCGGATACTGACGATCGAATCTCGGGCAAGTAACATACCGAAGGACAAAGGGAATGACATACGGGATTATATGAATCCTTGGCACTGAGGTTCAAACGATAAGATCTTCGTAGAATATGTAGGATCCAATATGGGCATCCAGATCCCGCTATTGGATATTGACCGAGGAGTCTCTCGGGTCATGTCTACATAGTTCTCGAACCCGCAGGGTCTGCACACTTAAGGTTCGACGTTGTTTTATGCGTATTTGAGTTATATGGTTGTTTACCGAATGTTGTTCGGAGTCCCAGATGAGATCACGGACGTCACGAGGATTTCCGGAATGGTCCGGAAACGAAGATTGATATATAGGATGACCTCATTTGATTACCGGAAGGTTTTCGGAGTTGCCGGGAATGTACCGGGAATGACGAATGGGTTCCGGGAGTTCATCGGGAGGGGGCAACCCACCCCGGGGAAGCCCATAGGCCTTGAGGGTGGTGCACCAGCCCTTAGTGGGCTGGTGGGACAGCCCAAAAGGTCCCTATGCGCATTGGAGGAAAAATCAAAGAGAAAAAGAAAAAAAAGGAGGAGGTGGGAAAGGAAAGAAGGACTCCTCCCACCAAACCAAGTAGGACTCGGTTTGGGGGGGGAGACCTTCCCCCTTGGCTCGGCCGACCCCCTTGGGTCTCCTTGAGCCCCAAGGCAAGGCCCCCCCTCTCCCACCTATATATACGGAGGTTTTAAGGCTGATTTGAGACGACTTTTCCACGGCAGCCCGACCACATACCTCCACGGTTTTTCCTCTAGATCGCGTTTCTGCGGAGCTCGGGCGGAGCCCTGCTGAGACAAGATCATCACCAACCTCCGGAGCGCCGTCACGCTGCCGGAGAACTCTTCTACCTCTCCGTCTCTCTTGCTGGATCAAGAAGGCCGAGATCATCGTCGAGCTGTACGTGTGCTGAACGCGGAGGTGCCGTCCGTTCGGCACTAGATCGTGGGATTGATCGCGGGATAGTTCGCGGGGTGGATCGAGGGACGTGAGGACGTTCCACTACATCAACCGCGTTCACTAACGCTTCTGCTGTACGGTCTACAAGGGTACGTAGATCACACATCCCCTCTCGTAGATGGACATCACCATGATAGGTCTTCGTGCGCGTAGGACATTTTTTGTTTCCCATGCGACGTTCACCAACATTTTTTTCTCCCACTTGAAAGTTCACCCTCGACATGCAATTGGGCCCACCCTTTTTTCCCACTTGAAACTCGACCTCACATGCAATTGGGTGTTGACCCTTTTTTGTCCTATCTGGAACTCCACCTTACGTGCAATTGGGTGTTGACCCTTTTTTGTCCAAGTTGTAAGTCCATCCACATTACACAACTAGGCTCTATCCATTTGTTTTTCCAATTCTATGTCCACCCTCCACACGCAACTAGGGGAGGGGGTCGATCCATTTTTGTCCCCGTTGCAACTCTATCCCCAGCCTACAACTGGGGGAGGGGTTTGTTCCAATTGTAAGTCCATCCTCGACATCCTACTGACCCCAACCGACTTTTGTTTCAGTTGCCAGTCCATCTTCGACACACAATTGATGGTCCGACCATTTTTGTCGCAGTTGCAACTCCATCCCCGACATGCAACTAGGGGTGACCATTTTTTGTCCCAATTGCAAGTCCACCCTTGACACACAAACTAAGGAGGGTGGCGATCCATTTTTGTCCACAGTTGCAACTCCACCCCCGACATGCAATTGGGGGACCATTTTGTTGTCCTAGTTGCAAGTCCACCCTCGACACACAACCAATCCCAAGCCACTTTTGTTTCAATTGCAAGTTCATCCTCGACACGCAATTGGGGATCGTCCCTTTTTTTCTGCAGTTGCAACTCCATCCCTGACATGCAACTAGGGGTGACCTTTTTTGACCCAATTACAAGTCCACCCTCGATATGCAACTAGACCCTGCCCATTTTTTGTCCCAAGTCCAAGTCCACCATTGACACACAACTAGGGAGTGTGGCGATTCATTTTTGTCCATAGTTGCAACTCCATCCTCAACATGCAATTGGGGGGGGGGGGCTTTTGTTCTAGTTGCAAGTCCATCCTTGTTACGCAAGTGGGCTCAATCCATTTTTGTTCAAAATTGCAAGTCCACTCTTAACACGCAACTAATATCCCGACCATTTTTGGCCTAGTTGTAACTTCAGCCCCGACATGCAATGGGGGGAGAGGGAGCTTTTTTTGTCCTAGTAGCAAGTCTACCCTCGACACACAGCTGGAGGGGTGAGTCATCCATTTCTATCCCCAGTTGCAACTCCACACCTAACATGCAACTAGGGGACCACTTTTGTTATTCTAGTTGCAAATCCACCCTCGATATGCAACTCAGCCCAACCCCTTTTTGTTCTACCCGCAAGGCTATTCTCGACACTCAATGGGTGTCAGACCCTTCTTGTCCTAGTTGCAATTCAGTCTCCCGACATGCAACTCAAGGGGGGTCTTTATTTTTGTCTCAATTGCAAGTCCATTTTCGACACGCAACTGCCCATTGTGTATTCCAATTGCTAGTTCACCCTAGACATGAAACTTAGGGGCAAGGGACATATTTTGGTTCAAGTTGCAACTCCACCCCTCGATGCGTAACTCTTGGCCTCACCCGTTTTTTTTTTGTCGATTGCAAAGATTTTCTAAATATGAGGTGAACATTTTCTGAATAGTGTTAAATATTTGTAATGAACGACAAACATTTATTAAAACATACCATAATTTTTTTCCGAATAACATTGAACATTTTTTGGGCATTGACATTTGTTTAAATACTCTGCGAACATTTTTAAATACAACTTTGAGCATTAAAGTATGCAATGCCATTTTTTAAAATAACATTGAATTATTTTAAATGCATGATGCACGTTATTTATTCAAAATACACAACCAGCATTAAATTTGTGAGCTTTTTGGGTCAACAGAAATTTAATTTTTCAATGATTTTTTGAAATTAATTGCAAATATTTTTAAATTTTGTGGACACATTTTTTAGTTCTTGATTTTCTAAATAAAAATACTAACATGTTTTAGTTATGTAAAAGACACGTCATTTTCGTGTGTCCTTTTTACAGAGAAACAATCCATGTTACATCATCACAAGTAAAAAAACAATCATACAGCCCGAAAAACCCAACTAAAACAAGAGCACTTTCCCTTAAAAAGAGCTAAAACAAGAACAACGTACAGCCAAAAAAAAACAAAGAAAGAAGGTACAACAAAAAGAAAGAACAACAGACGCCCCACCAAAAAAAAAAGGACAATCCATAACAAAACGAGGAACAATTATACTTAGATGTGAGATAATATCTCACATTTAGATAAGATATGTTCAGACCCAAAAAAAATATCACACTCCTTTCATCCAATAATCATGACACCAGACTTTAATAGGTCAACATCCTTTATTTGACATCTCATTTATGTTGCCACTTATCCTTCTTCCACCCTCGTCGTCGTCGATAGTAACCTACACAATCACAACACTTTTAATGTTATCAATTCAAAGACGTCTCTCTCAGCATTAAATGATAAATCTACTTTTGTTCATAAGGTTTTGGTGAAGTGTCATGGGTGTTATAGATGTCTTTTGTCTCCCGTCGTGGTTCTGCTGAGGTATTTATTTTTCAATCAAGATCAACAACGGTATGAAAGAAAGACTGAATCATGCGCGGTTGATTAAAATTACATTCTAAATACATTTTAAATGATTATCAGGTAAAATAATATGATATTCAAATTATACACATTTTTCTCATCAAATTCTATATATAACATGTTAAATTTAGAGTTAGCGTCCAAAAGATATGTATATTTTTAAAAGACAATTGATACGTATTGCGGGTTGATTAGCCCAAAAATCAGGGGATTTCTCACAAAAGTGAAAATTCGACTTAAAGTTTGTCTATGAGTTGATTTCCAGAAACATGAGGGGTCTCCAACAAAAAGCAAAAAATCTGACTTAAAAGTGGAATGCATGCTGATTAATAGAAACACGATGGATTTTTCTGCAAAATAGTATCATGAACTAATAATAACGATTTCATTTTATAATATTCTATAACTAAATAGCTAGCTCCCACTAGCTATTTCTTTCAACATGCAAGCATGCCACATCATTCCACAACATGCATGAGAAAAGGCTCACCACCATTATCATAGATATCAACATGTAAGCATGTCACTTCATCATTAAATATGCATGAAAATAAACTCATATCAACATGCAAACATATCCGCGTTATGAGGACGCATTTACTACCTATACTTGGCCCACCTTACCCTTTATCCAGCGTCACCAGAGTTGGTCTGAATCATGGCCCGGATGTCGACTGACATAACGCCCTTCGTTCGTTCAGGAACCAGCGTCTTCAACTTCTCCGTCGTCACCTTCTTCGCCATAGCGTCGGCCTCTTTGTGCATCTTTGATGCTGCTAAAGTTCAAGCACACTTTTATGGTGTTCCCGAACTTCGCTTGGTCATCGAGTGAGCACCTGAGGAAAAAGGCCCTGCATCCATGTGCATTTTTTTATCTTAATTTGTTTTAATGTTTTTCATTTCTTTCTTCTTAATGGGTAATATCAACGCTAGTAATTTATTCTTCTTCAAAAGATTCACTTTTATTTATTACAGTACATTATCATAGGAGAATAAGATGGCTATAGAAATTAGGATTCTTTATGTTCTATTATGTTACACATAGTATATATAGTTTGCGACGACTACGGACTCCTCATTAACTATAGAAATCCAGAGTGTTTAAAATATTTATAAAATACTAAAAACATGTATAATTCTTTTGATAATCAAAACATGTGCATTTTTCTGTTGTTGAAGAAAGCCAACATTGCGAGCTTTATTAACGTGGGGCTTTTAGGGGACCACAAGACAATTTAAATTGGAGAAACCACTAGTTTAGGGGTACTCCCTCCGTTCCTAAATATAAGTCTTTCTAGATATTTAACTAATGGACTACATACGAATGTATATAGACATACTTTAGAGTATAGATTCATTCATTTTGTTCCGTATGTAGACACCTAGTAAAATATCTTAAAAGACTTATATTTAGGTACGGAGGGAGTACCCTTTATAGACCTCCTCTAGTGATGACAAGTGGTGCATCCGCTGGATAGTTGTAATTTTTTTAGAAAGAAATTTTCTTTTTGAGGGAAGAAAGAATGTGTTTCTTTTTTGGAAAAGGTGTATTATCAACCGGATGAAAACAAAAAACGTAAGCCGTGTCCCTGTGGACCCTCACGTTTCATCCAACCTTATCTTCTCGCACGCTCCGCCACTTATCCCTTTCCATTACCTTTTCCCCTTTCCCATCTCTCTTTCTTAGAGGCGACCACCCACAGCCATTGCTGGTGCTGTTACGAACCAGAGGAGGACTACGACAACACCTCCTCCCGCATCTTCACTGCACAACTGTGTTGCAACATCCGTCGTCGTTGTCGTGCTTTGTTGGAGCACCGTCCGTCGGTGTTGCATTGCAGTGATGCGATGGAGATTCAACGGGGCAGCGGTGCGGCCATGGAGCTCCGTCGTACGATGGGGCACTTCAATGAAGCTTTCACCGACGGCTCCTGCGGTGGTGGCGCTGCAGCGAAACACCGTCGGCTGCTGGTGGGTGTTGCGATGAAGCACCGGTGGAGCACCGCCGCGCCAGCGTCAACGCTACATTGAAGCATCGCCGGCGGCGTCGAGTACTACGATGGAGCATGCTGCGCCGATGTTTGATTCTGCAGTGAAGCGTCGCCGCCGGCCGTTGGCAAAGCATCGTTGCGCGTCGGCAAGGGGTGCGGCTCCTGCTGCAAGCCAGGCTGCGTTGCTTCCCACAACGAACTTGTTTCGGTTGCTCGGATGCGATGAAAGGAGGGGACGACCCTGCAAGATGGCGTTGACCGAATCCGACGATGAAGAGCGCGGGATCTGACGGAACAAGACCTGACTATTTTTCTTTAAAAAATCAGTCGGTCGATCCGTAGCACGCGCCTTTCGTTAGCTGTACATTTGTTTTGAGGGTCGGATTTGGTTTTTGTGGGTCGGTTAGGAAAAAGATAATACTCCTATCCTATTGAAAAGAGCAAGAGCACGTTCGGCCCATATTCTGGCCCTTTCCACGTTGTTTCCAGAGACTTCTTCTTCTTCTACTGGATTTGGGTCGGCATCTTCCCCAGCCCAACTACCCCCAGCAACGAAAACCTGCTCCCAGGGTTCGCGCCGCCACCGCCGCCGCCGCCGCACTGCTCCCCCGACCAGCGAGCTTCCGAAAGCTCCATCCTCCCTTGGGAAGCCCAGCCCGCACCGACCCCCTAGCCCCACGCCACGCCATGGCAAGCTCCGGCGAGGACAGGGGCGTGGTGGTGGACATCCGGTCCGCGGCGGAGTCGGCGGGCGACGACGGCGCGCGCGACGCGCCGCTCCACGTGGTCGAGTCCCTCTGCATGCGCTGCGGCGAGAACGTGAGACCCTCTCGACCCTTTTTTTCCCCCTTCGCTTTCCTCTCTGCTTCCTGCACCGTGTTCCAAGTTCCTCACGGGCTGGCTGATGTTTGTGAGTTGTGATTTGATGTGGTTATCAGGGCACGACGAGGATACTGCTCACTCTGATCCCGCACTTCCGGGAGGTGAGCTGGAGCTGCTGCTCTTCTCTTTTCTCTCTCTCTCTCTCTCTCTGTGGGGAAAGCCGCCTGCTTTGATTTCGGATGGGTGTTGAAATTTGCCTCTGTGAATCTGCAGGTTGTTCTGATGGCTTTCGAGTGCCCGCATTGCGGCGAAAGGTAACGCGGCGTCCCTGTATAATTGTTGGATTTTTTACATGGGTTGGAGTAGTGTAAATAAAGTCTTACTCTGGTGTACCTGTGTGCCAGGAACAACGAGGTTCAGTTTGCTGGGCAGCTCCAGCCAAAGGGATGCTGCTACACTTTGGAAGTCCCCAAGGGGCAGCCCGAGGTATCTCTTTCTTCTCTTTTCGGTTTGTCGACTGAGATACCGTATGGTCTAGGCTTTCATCATAAATAAACAAGTACGGAGTACCTTACAAACTGCACATATCCAAGGTGGGTAAAAGAGAGAACAAAATTTTAAAAGGAACTTAAACAAACAGATGGTTTAAGCAACCTGTCAAGTGGAGGTTGAACCAATTTCTCTCTCTCTCAAAAAAGGAGTAGAGGTTGAACCAGATATGCCTCCACTCTAAAACGGTGAAGCTGTAGACTACATTGAAAATGAACTTTCCAGCAAGCAAATATTCTAGGAGGCGCATAGTACGTTGGTACCATGTCCACGAAACAAAGGCCAACAAAGTGTTGTGAAGCAGAAGTGAGGCGTGGGGCAATTGGCCCGTGAAGGTCCCAATAAATGCCTAGAAAAATCCCACGCAAAATCACAGCCAGAAAAACAATCGCGAATTTCCAGGACGTTATTAGGATGTAAATCGCACTTACGACCCTGAATCAAGCTGCCACTGTGAATGGAGCATCATACCCCTCATGTTCAGGTGGAGTAACCACCTTCACTTTTATTAAACAATTAGATTTCCAAATACTTCTCAGGGCCAGGTCTGATGGTACTCTTTCAAACAAAATTCTGTAGAACCTGTCCACCAAAAAATCCTGATCCAGCGCGTGAATTAATGTCACGTAGCTGGATAACAAGCGGAAGCTCTCCTCATATGCTTGAACTGAAAGGGGCAAAGCTAAGAGAGAATGTAAGTTCGCAGTAGCTAAGAATTCTTGAACTGTGGCATCTTGATCAAGGGCGAAATAATAGGCAGTTAAACTTGTCAGCCAGTATCTCTCCGTTGAAGCAAAAATCTTTCCGAAGCAATACCAGATATCTTAAATGCCAATAGCATTTAAGATATAGTGAGTAATACTGTGGTAGATATCTTAAATGCCAATAACATTTCTCCACCAAGATAAACCTGAGCATGATGGGCACCAGGTCCATAGAGCAACCAGATCAACTTTACCCACTGCACATTCTCATTTTCTCATTGCAGAAAATTTGTGAAGTTGGTTTAAGGTTGTGTTTGGTTTCAGGGATATCCTCCCAGGGACAGGGATAGCCCCTTTTTACAGTGGTTGCCACTTGTTTGGATCTGAGGCAAAGACGGATAGAGGAAACCAGATGGGTTCGAATATTCCCGTAAAATGGGGCTGTGGGCAGCTGCGAAAAAGTGGCGGATCGCGACAACCACCCCCGCGCGCGCACTCGCGAAACAGTTTCTTGGGCCATTGACTCGTCCTCACCCCCTCCCGAACACGTGAAATCCTCACTTTCCCATCACTCGTCTCTCTCGCTCGTGCATGGCGGCGGCGGCGGCGGCGCATCTAGCAGAGAGGCCGGCCGTTGCAGAGGGTGCGCACGGGAGACGCTGGACGGGGTTTCAGGCGGCGGTGCGGTTGGATCTTGAGAAGACCGCCGGCGGCATGTGCCTGAGGAGACACGCGGCCGGTGATTGAGGGCGGGGCGGTGGCTACGTGCATGGGGCTGGTCTGCTGGTGGATGCGTGAGATGATGAATCAAAATTTCTATCTTCAGTTTGCCATCGTGTGTTTTGCGCCTGTGTAGTTTGCCTGCTACTGTATTTTCTACTGCTGTATCCTGTATGCACAGTTGTGGTACCTGCTGTTGAGGCGTGCTTGATGTGTGGTGTGCGTGCGTTGGTGCTCAATAAAAAATGCAGATTATGGGCTAATCTCATCACCTCAAGCAAAAATATCATCACAACCCTTATTATTCATCCCTTGAACCAAACACTTCAATGGCTATCCTCAACCACCCAACCAAGCAAAAAAAAGGGCTATTCCTAACCAGCTGGTTGGGGATACCCACAACCACCCTAGCCTATCCCTCAAACACAAACACATCCTAAGAGCATCACTTCATTTTGATAGATATCCAACACTTAAATCTCACATACTACTTGACTATTCCAACCACAAAACATAATCTTCTTTGATACTCCCTCTATCCCAAAATAACTGTCTCAACTTTGTACTAGCTCTAGTGTAAAATTGTAGTAAGCTTAAGACACTTATTTTGGGACGGAGGGAGTAGATTGTAACATCAGTTTTCTGGTGACTCTTCCAAATGGTTGAAATATTGCATTGTTTTAATGTTACAACTTGCACCTGAAAAGTTGTATGCTATTGTATTTCATATGTTCTTCGCTGCAACGCGTCCCAGTTCACCAGTTGATTGCCACCACATTAATGTTAATGGATTATATAGGCTCACTGTATTATTCATTATTATCTGTGTATATCTTGTGCTGGTACCTCTTTTTACTTGTGATGTGTTATTGTTGCTCTAATCTCTATTACTGAACCACCTTCTTCCATGCCGCACTGCATTAACGGCTGTGAGCCTCAGTTCACATTTAAATCCATATGCATTTGGCTCCCTATCCATATTCATGTCATTGATAAGCTGTTTTGGCACAGGTACTGAACCGGCAAGTTGTGAAATCTGATTCAGCAACTATCAAGGTAATGCTGATCCGTGCACTTGTTAATGCATTTGTGCTACACACATATTCACTGTGTTTAATGTACTTTTACACTTTGACTTATATGCAGATTCCAGAACTAGACTTTGAGATTCCTCCAGAAGCTCAACGTGGAACACTTTCAACAGTATGCTTCATCGTTTTCTGTATATAATTCTGGGGAGATGGTTTCTTCTAAATTATTTTCTTTTATTGTTAGTTTACTTAGTATTTTTGTCGCATATTAGGTGGAAGGGAGCATTATGCGAGCTGTTAGTGAGTTAGAAGCACTTCAGGATGAAAGAAAGGTGAAGCTTTTGGCTTGTCTGCTAAGTTTTTGAATTACAATTGAGCCACCTAGTGATACACACTAATTGTCTTTTGGTACCTGCAGAAAGTGGATCCTCAAAAGGCTGAAGCTATTGAACAGTTCTTAGTAAAATTGAGATCTCTTGGATCAGGGGAAGCTGCTTTTACCTTTATTCTTGATGATGCTTCTGGTAACAGCTTCATCGAGAACCCGTAAGTTTTTTATAGCCTTCTGAGTTCATATTATTTGAGATGAGAATACTTGGAATCTTGAAATCGCTTTGCCGTGAAAGAATAGTTCCAACTTCTAAGCATATCTGTACTTCAAACTACATTTGTTTCTTCTTTCTCATCAAATAATAGAAATGGTCGTAGAAGTAAAGATAAATACTAATAACAGAAAATTGTGAATGATATCCAAGGAAATATGGGTAAGGCATGTGTGTTTAAAACTGTAAATTTGTATTATTATATATTAATTATGAAATTCAACTATTCCATAAATAAATTATGTGATGTACAAATAATTTATGATTCAGCAATGGGCTTTTGCAAGAGCACAGAGTTTCTATCTTCATTCAGCAATCTGCACAACTTGTAGTAGTTTGAGTGACGGCTTATGGTTGGATATTTTTCTCCCATCGCTCGATTATTTCCTTGGATTCTTGTATGAGGTTATGTTCCTGCAACATAGAGGCTTGGGAAGTGGCAGTCTGCCTCTCATAATCTTGAATAAAAGGGGCATTTATGAATATTGTTAATGCACCAGTTATGGATATTCTCTAACATGCCCATGTGTTTGAAGACCTATTTATGTCATAGAGAAAGCTCCTTCACCCTTCCCATAAGTTCAGAGGTTCTAAAATATAGCATTCGTTCCTCGATCGTTTCATCAACATAATCAAGGACGTAGCAATTACGGCTGTATGATGCTACAACAGTGCACATAGGTGATAGCTCCACACACGCATTAAGTACTTGCAATTGAACATATATTGATGTATCTGCGTATATCAACAGGAATGCACCTTCACCAGATCCTTTATTATCTTTGAGATTCTATGAGAGGACATATGAACAACAAGCAGCACTCGGTTTTCTTGCTGAACCAACCAAAGAATCTGGAGACTCTTCTCAGGATGCTTCAACAGTAGAAGGAAACTCTGGTGGGCCGCAAAGGATTCCACATGGTTCAGTTGGAGCTGTTGCAGGTCGCCGTGCTATCGCTCAGGGAAACTCTGATGAAATTACTGCAGCGCTTTGTAGATATTCAGCACCAGAAGAGGTACACCTGTTCAGTCGCCTAATAATCATATCAACAATTAAGATCTCTTATGCCTTACAAAATTTACTTGGGCAGGTTGATACTTTACCATCAACATGTGCGGCATGTGCTACTGAGTGTGTCACACGATTCTTTTCTACAAGTATCCTTTCCACCTTAAATTCAATCCCAGAAATAGACTCTAGTGTTTTGGTTCTGGTAGCTTTGTTTATATGAAGGTGCAATGCTGCAAGTAATCAGTATTTACTAGTGTCTGATCCTTGACCTTTGGTAGAAATCCCATATTTCCGAGAGGTGATTGTTATGGCTACATCATGTGATGTGTGCGGCTATCGCAACTCAGAGGTCAGTTCTAGTGTCATATTTGATTCTTTTCCCATATAAAAAAGAACTGGATTTACCAGTGTTGTACTTGGTCACGCTTCTAAACTAAAAAATGCCACGGTCTTGTTAACCAGTTGAAGCCTGGTGGTGAAATCCCAGCTAAAGGAAAGAAAACAACACTGACCGTGCGAAGCGTAAAAGATCTTAGTCGTGATGTCATAAAGGTTAGAAATTTACTCTTTCCCATTCTCTCATTCTCTCTCATGCAAATCTCTTAATTTTCATATTGTGCATTAGCTTAATGATTGTACATATGTCCAGAATGGGGAACATTAGTGTTACTTCTTTGGGTCTTACCCCTTGTAATTTTCTTCAATTGAGCGGTAGTTATTTAGTTATGACTATCAGCTATTTTGGACTTAGCTCTAGCTACCCTGGAGGTTTTAGCGAGTGAATACAGTTTAACTCGGTGATGCTAGTGTAGTTAAGGAACATGATGTGTGTTAGGTTGAATCTTACTACAGCTTCTTCATGCCAAAATTGATGAATAAGCTCCACTATCCATTATTTGGCAAAACCAAAAAGAATGTTCAGACTTGTGTTGCATATCTCATATGTAACGTAGTTGATTCAGACCACTTAATTTTTTCAGTCAGATTCAGCAGCAGTTAGTGTACCTGAACTTGAGTTGGAGCTGTCAAGCGGAACACTGGGTGGCATTGTCACAACAGTTGAAGGTTTAATTGTGAAAATATGCGAGGGTATGTTCGCTACACTTATATACGCATGCATCCTCTGTTTATGGACCAAAGTTTACTGCAAGAGCCATGCTAATTCAATTCAAAGGTGTGTCGACCAGTATTTTTTTAGCTTATATATAAGATGGAAGTATCTTGAAGATAAGTTGCATAGTTGATGTTCCTCTCATAGCCATATGTGGACCCATCTCTTTTGTTTACAGCTTACCAGTATGACTAGGCAAGTATTTATTTGAAAAATTGTGGCACATGTATGTTTGTTACTCTCTGCACTTTCAGTTGTTATGCATCTAAGTTAAATTTAGAGGAAGTTAAAAAAAACTTTGTGGAAGCTTTTGTGTTCCAACAGAATTTGTTAACTTATGTCGATGTGACGTAGAACAGAATACAACGTAATCATTAGAATCATTATGGGTACGGACTTTTTTTCCTGAAACTCAAATATATGCATCTTTTTGGGCTTCAGCACTGGAGAGAGTTCATGGATTCCAGTTGGGTGACAGTACATATGAATGGAAGAAGAAGAAATGGGATGGTTTCACAGAGAGATTAGCAAAGGTGTGTATTTTCCTTTTGATATGTTGAACAGTGTCACTGTAGCAATGTTCTATTTCACCTAAGCTTCAGAATATTATAAAGCACACATCAGTTCTTGAGCAAAGTTATACTTGTTAAAGTCTGGGCTGTCGGGCAGCGTTGTTTTCTTGGTAAACGTGGAGCAAATCGTTTCTTTGAATTACTGTCCAGAATTGAATGTAATTATTAACATGTGGAAAATAACCTGCTGTTTTGGGTGTCCCTTTTCAGCATAGGTGTCTTAAGGATAAGATGCGTTAATCATTATATGATTTCCTTCAGTCTGTTACATATATATTTTAATGTGTACCTGTATGTTTCAGCTTCTAAATCTAGAAGAGCCATGGACTTTAATTCTTGATGATGCATTGGCGGCTTCATTTATTGCTCCAGCGACAGATTCGCTAGAAGATGATAAACAGCTAACAAGTAAGATGACAAACAGCTAAAAAGAAATGATATTGCTCCGTTGCAATTTTTTTTTGTACTGTTTTGCCTACACGCAATGATTTAGCCATTGCTTTGAATTGCCGAAAATATGTATTAATATTCTAGTACCTGCTTGCCTGTGAATTGAATTGCAGTTGAGGAGTATGAGAGGAGCTGGGAGCAAAACGAGGAGCTGGGCTTGAATGACATGGACACGTCCTCTGCGGACATGGCCTACAACACCACGAGCGCGTCATAATCAGGCTTGGTTTAGTCTTCTTGTTGTGCGCAATGTTGTAACCTGTAATTTGAAATTTGATACTTTGTGGTGTATTCTATTTTTGTTTTCCAAACGAACCAGCAATAGGTGGTATGGAGATGGTTTCAACTAAATATTTTACTCCCTCCATTCCTAAATATAAGTCTTTTTAAAGATTTCACTAGGGGACTACATACGGAGGAAAATGAGTGAATCTATATTCTAAAGTATGTCTATATACATCCGTATGTAGTCTCCTAGTGAAATCTTTAAAAAGACTTATATTTAGGAACGGAGGGAGTATTTGTTCAACTTGGGAAGGTGTTGGCTCAATTGTGCAACACTTTTGTTCTGCTGCAGGTCAACTTACTTTAAAAAATTAAATATATATGACCAGAAGTAGCTGAATAGAGAAATAGGGTGGTGCTATTTCAGTGGCCGAAATAGACATGAGAAGAGGATTAGTCTGGCAGAAGATTCGGGTGACCTGATTTTCAACATTTTTTTCTTCCATGGCAGCAATTTTCTCTGTAGTCCAGATTTTCGAGGTCATTAATTTTCTTTTTGCCTCTGCTTGCTGTTTAAACTTTAATTCTGCTGACGGAACTGGTGAAAGAAAAACAGAACTCAACAGAGTGGTAAGAGGATATATTACACTACTGTTGTTACTTTGTTATCCTGATAGAGTTGAACCCAGTCCTTTGATAGTCTATCATAGGAATGTCACGAAGCCCTGATTGGAGCTGATCATTATACTAGATCAGTTAGAGTAGATCATCATCATCGTATTTTTTTTTCTACTTATGATTAGTAGTAGTATATGGAATGGATGAATGAATGAATGTTATTTTACAAACTGCACTATCCCTCTTGTACCCGCAAAGCTAAACTTACGGTAGGCGGGTGGAGTAGACCAAGGTATGGATATGCTAAATTGAATGTGGACGGATTTTACTAACATATGCCCGTGGGTTGCAACGGGCAATTTTTTTTCCGTAAAACCTGCTTTGTGTGCCATTACAATCCATTGCTTATATCCAGTTCTGATAAACGTAGGTAATAATTTTTAAATCTGTGAATAATTTTAAATTTATTTTATAATGGAACATTTCTTGGGGAATAGCATATATGCCCATTTATTTTATAATGGAACATTTCTTTGGGAATAGCATATATGCCCATGCGTTGGAACACGAGGACAAAATGAATGTGAATTCAAATTTAACCAAAATAGCATGTGCATGTGTTGCAACATACAAAATAATTCAAAGGTCTCTTCATAAGTTTAATCTAGTACATGGTATTTCTCCTTAATACATGGTATGATACAGTGTATATTTCTCCTTAATACATGGTATGATACAGTGTATGATGTGAACAAAAGGCCTATAAAACTTGGGATACAGTGTATATTTATTAAAAAATAAATAAACATAAAGCAAAATTTGAAAATATTCTTGAAACAAAATTTTATGAGTTTAAATGTATGTTCGTGGGCCAGTCCATATCGGAAATGCGAGTTGGATCCCACGTCGATCACGGGAGGAGTTGCCGTTCTGCTACATAAATCCCGGATCGTGGCAATGCCGCACGTCCTAATCCCTTGAATTGAGGAGCAAGTACCGTCTTGCGTCAACCGAATGGAAAACAATTATTTAGGAGATACGCTGCCAAGAAGTTGCAATGACCTAGGAGATCATCCTCCTATATAACAACTCCCTCCGTTGTAGATGTCATCTAGAACGCCTACCGCTGAGTCGAGGACAGCTCCCTCCGCCGCGTTGACGACAGATCCCTCCGCCGCATACGCCGAAACCCATCAATAACCTGGAGAACATCCGCCTGCACGTGGAGGACGCCCTCGACACACCCTCGACGGAGCACGTCGAGACCGCATCGCCCACTACTTTCATCTTCATCGACCGTTCAAGTATGATGCCCGCCATACCGCTTTCATGCAAACTAAATTGTTCGTGTATTAGCTTCGATTCACCCGCTAGGATTCACCTAGGATGAGCACATATTTTCAAATTAGGTCCGTTTGATAAGATGCGTTCTAACTAGATGGCATAGATGAAATAGATATATTGTTCTCTCATACAATGGTAAACAAACTAGTTGGCATACGGCTAAATCAACAAGATATGTAAATCGGTGTTATTATAGATTGGTTATTTTTATGTTTCATCCGGTGGTAGGTATTTTTAGGTGCAAATACAACATGGTTGTAAATCGGTGTTATTTTTAGGTGTAAATCGGTGTTATTTAAGATTGGTTATTTTTATGTTACTTTTGATTCTGAAAGTAATTGATCACATGGTTGTAAATTATGGTTGTAAATTAATTGATCACTTCTAGTTATCGTTTGTTAGGTTTATATCAACCCACTTTGCAGCATGTACCACTTTGGTAGATTTTTCTAGTTAGTGTTCTATTTTTGCTTTACTGTTAGTTACTGTGTGAGAAAATGTTATATTTTATCAACATGATGGACGAATTCAATGGAGAAATTGTGCGCGTCATTGAAAAATGGTGCAAGCTGGTTGGCGCTCTATCTGCCGCTCAAAGATCTATACTTGACGAAACTAATTTGCGTAGCATGCTCCAGTTACCCTCACTGAAGATGCGTACGCTATTGATAAGGTACATGGTCGAGATTTTCGACCCAAGCATGGCAAGGTTCAAGGTACAAGACCTAGTTGGGGAGGTGTCTCTCCGTGCTGTGGATGTAGAGTGCATCTTGAACTTGGACAATGAAGGACTGTCGGCTTCAGATATTCTCATCGGAGAAGGTGAGGATATAAAAGATAGGGTGTCGCCTCAATTTCTAAGTAAATCTACAGGCAAGATAGTGATTGATGATGTCATTGCAGACATCATAAAAAATAAATCCGTCGAAGATAGTGATTGATGATGTCATTGCAGACATCATAAAAAATAAATCCGTCGATGACGACTTCCTTCGGAAAGTCGTCCTTGTTCTACTAGGAACAGTTATTGCTCCCATGCCGAGCAAGTTTGTACCAAAGCAATATTATTCCTTGGTAGATAATGTCAAACGTATTTCCAATATGAATTGGAATGCGTTCACCCTTCATATTCTCTTCGATCGCGTTCGCGTTGTGAAGAAAGGCAAACACCTCCGACAATGGCCGAAAGGCAATTTAGCTCTGTTGCATGTACAACTATGAGACATATATCAATGTAAAATAGTGTATCACTTAAATTTTATGTGGTTAATAGTACTAAGCGCACATCTTGATTTTCATGCAGTACTTGTACTAGGAGAAGGTGCAACCTCTGAAAGGTGATTGCGCTTTCAATCCTAACTTGTCCCTACAACCTATGATGAGGAATTAGACCGAAGCTGCAGCCACTAGGAGAGATCGGTTTGACTATGACAATGGCCGTGGGCGTGGCAACGTCAAGGTAATCATGTTAGTTGATCACATGTAGTTTTATATCACATGTAGCTGAGGCATTTCATTTAGTTAATCACGTGTAGGTGTATATCACTTGTACTTGTATATCACCTGTAGCTAATCCTAGTTCACTAAATTTTTATTGATCACATTTTGTTGTATATCGCATGCAGATCAAAGATAATATAACTGTAAGTGCATCTAGTGCCCCTTAATGATTTTGGTGGTTTGAAGACTTATAGGTTAAGTATCTAATGTGTTTGTGAGTGTACACAGGATCTATAAGTCATTGAGGTGTTTGAGATATTTGAAGAATATCGACCCCTAAAAATATATGTCTTCAGTTGAAGAAATTGGTCTGAAGCTGAAGAAAAGAATCGCAAGGAATCTGCGATGAAATTGATATTCCTCATGAAGATACTGATATTGAGAAGTCCGGTGGTTCCTGAAGAAAATCACTCCGAAGAATTTGAAGCATGAAGATTTACACTTTTTGTTTTACTTTCTTCGCATTTGAGTAATAGGAACACCGTACTGTTAAAGGGGGTCGAAGTTACACTATGGAATGAATTTCCTCATGATGCTCAACCCAAGGCTAATCCTACCAAAAAGCCTCAAGTGAGGAATATGAGTGACATGAGGACTCTCACAGTTGAGGGTTCCGACCGTTTTGATAGCCACGCCAAGTCGCTGGTCTTATCCACTCCAACGGTCATATTATATAAGGACATTAGTGTCAAATCATGTCGGGATGCTCCCAGGCTATAAATAGCCACCCCCACAACCACTAGCTGGTTGGCTGCTCCGTTAGAAACTGGCACTTGTCATAAGAGCAACCCAAATTCCTCAGAGCCTTCGAGAGTAAATCATCAGTGAGGAAATACACCACCCACCGAAACCACAAAACAAACCTAGTGATTGAGCATCACTGAAGAAGTTGTTCCTGTGTGGGACTGAAGCCTTTTACCTTTAAGGAGTGTGCATCCTCCAGACGGTTAGGCGTCATGGTCGAGAGCTTTCCAGCAGTCAATTGTGGATCGTCGGGTGACCAAGTTTGTGAGGGTTTGGAAGTCTGCCCTGAAGACTTACCACGAGTGTTGGGCGAGGACTGTGTATCCTTAGCTCAAGGAGAATACGGTAGGGACTATGTGTCCCGGGACTGGGTGTCCTTTGGTTTCAATACCAAGCCGCTCCAAACCAGATGTACGACTGTCACAGCAGTTGGAACTGGGTCATCAACGACTGTCTTCACTAAGAAACGGGTTCTAATTCCTCAAATCTTTACTTTCCCGTATTATGTGTTGATGACTTTCACTATGAATGTTTGAAGAATTTGCTGAAGACTTTCTCCGAATTTCCTCAACCCCAAATGTTGGGGAACGTCGCATGGGAAACAAAAATTTTCCTACGCGCACGAAGACCTATCATGGTGATGTCCATCTACGAGAGGGGATGAGTGATCTACGTACTCTTGTAGATCGTACAGCAGAAGCGTTAGTGAACGCGGTTGATGTAGTGGAACGTCCTCACGTCCCTCGATCCGCCCCGCGAACAATCCCGCGATCAGTCCCACGATCTAGTACCGAACGGACGGCACCTCCGCGTTCAGCACACGTACAGCTCGACGATGATCTCGGCCTTCTTGATCCAGCAAGAGAGACGGAGAGGTAGAAGAGTTCTCCGGCAGCGTGACGGCGCTCCGGAGGTTGGTGATGACCTTGTCTCAGCAGGGCTCCGCCCGAGCTCTGCAGAAACGCGATCTAGAGGAAAAACCATGGAGGTATGTGGTCGGGCTGCCGTGGAAAAGTCGTCTCAAATCAGCCCTAAAACCTCCATATATATAGGTGGGAGGGAGGGGAGGAGGCAGCCTCAAAACCTAAAGGTTTGGCCGAAATTGGAGGTGGAGGAGTCCTACTCCAATCCTACTTGGAGTAGGATTCCACCTTCCCACTTGGAAACTCTTTCCACCTTGTGTTTTTTCCTTCTCAAACCTTATGGGCCTTAGTGGGAACTTATTCCAGCCCACTAGGGGCTGGTTTATCTCTTCCCATAGCCCATGAGACCCCTTGGGGCGTGACACCCCTCTCGATGGTCCCCGGCACCCCTCCCGGCACTCCCGGTACACTACCGATGAGCCCGAAACTTTTCCGGTAATGCACGAAAACCTTCCGGTAACCAAATGAGGTCATCCTATATATCAATCTTCGTTTCCGGACCATTCCGGAAACCCTCGTGACATCCGTGATCTCATCCGGGACTCCGAACAACATTCGGTAACCAACCATATAACTCAAATACGCATAAAACAACGTCGAACCTGAAGTGTGCAGACCCTGCGGGTTCGAGAACTATGTAGACATGACCCGAGAGACTCCTCGGTCAATATCCAACAGCGGGACCTGGATGCCCATATTGGATCCTACATATTCTACGAAGATCTTATCGTTTGAACCTCAGTGCCAAGGATTCATATAATCCCGTATGTCATTCCCTTTGTCCTTCGGTATGTTACTTGCCCGAGATTCGATCGTTAGTATCCGCATACCTATTTCAATCTCGTTTACCGGCAAGTCTCTTTACTCGTTCCGTAATACAAGATCCCGCAACTTACATTAAGTTACATTGCTTGCAAGGCTTGTGTGTGATGTTGTATTACCGAGTGGGCCCCGAGATACCTCTCCGTCACACGGAGTGACAAATCCTAGTCTCGATCTATACTAAATCAACGAACACCTTCGGAGATACCTGTAGAGCATCTTTATAGTCACCCAGTTACGTTGCGACGTTTGATACACACAAAGCATTCCTCTGGTGTCCGTGAGTTATATGATCTCATGGTCATAGGAACAAATACTTGACACACAGAAAACAGTAGCAACAAAATGACACGATCAACATGCTACGTCTATTAGTTTGGGTCTAGTCCATCACATGATTCTCCTAATGATGTGATCCCGTTATCAAGTGACAACACTTGCCTATGGCCAGGAAACCTTGACCATCTTTGATCAACGAGCTAGTCAACTAGAGGCTTACTAGGGACAGTGTTTTGTCTATGTATCCACACAAGTATTGTGTTTCCAATCAATACAATTATAGCATGGATAATAAACGATTATCATGAACTAAGAAATATAATAAGAACTAATTTATTATTGCCTCTAGGGCATATTTCCAACAGTCTCCCACTTGCACTAGAGTCAATAATCTAGTTCACATCACCATGTGATTCCAACGAATCCAACACCGATATAGTTATGGGGTCTGATCACGTCTTGCTCGTGAGAGAGGTTTTAGTCAACGGTTCTGAAACTTTCAGATTCGTGCATTCTTTACAAATCTTTATGTCATCTTATAGATGTTGCTACTACGTGCTATTCGGAAATGCTCCAAATATCTACTCTACTATATGAATCCATTTCACTACCCATAGTTATCCGGATTAGTGTCAAAGCCTGCATTGACGTAACCCTTTACGACAAACTCTTTAACCACCTCCATAATCGAGAAAAATTCCTTAGTCCATTAGTTACTAAGGACAAATTTCGACCGCTGCTAGTGATTCAATCATGGATCACTCTCTGTACCTCTCAACATACTTTGAGTCAAGGCACACTTCAGGTGCGGTACACAACATGGCATACTTTAGATTCTATGGCTAAGGCATAGAAGACGACCTTCGTCTATTCTCTTTATTCTGCCATGGTCGGGTTTTGAGTCTTACTCAAATTCACACCTCACAACGCAACCAAGAACTCCTTCTTTGCTGGTCTATTTTGAACTCTTTCAAAAACTTGTCAAGGCATGCATCTTGTTGAAACTTCTATTAAGCGCTTTCGATCTATCTCCATAGATCTTTGATGCTCAACGTTCAAGTAGCGTAATCCAGGTACTCCTTTGAAAACTTCTTTCAAACAACCTTGTATGCTTTACAGAAATTCTACATTACTTCTGATCCACAATATGTCAACCACATATACCTATCAGAAATTCTATAGTGCTCCCACTCACTTCTTTGGAAATACAAGTTTCTCATAAACCTTGTACAAACCCAAAGTCTTTGATCATCTCATCAAAGTGTATATTCCAACTCCGAGATGCTTGCACCAGTCCATTGAAGGATCACTGGAGCTTGCATACTTGCTAGTATCTTTAGGATCGACAAAACCTTCTGGTTGTATCACATACAATGTTTGCTCAAGGAAACCGTCGAGAAAACAATGTTTTGACATCCTACGTGCAATATTTCATAAATAATGCATCAACAACTAACATAATTCTAACAGACTTTTAGCATCGCTACGAGTGAGAAAGTCTCATCATAGTCAACTGTTTGATCTTATCGAAAACATCTTTGCGACAAGTCGAGCTTTTCTTAATAGTGACTTATCACCATCATCGTCTGTCTTCTTTTAAAGATCCATTTTTTACTCAATAGTCCTATGACCATCAAGTAGTTCTACCAAAGTCTACACTTTGTTTTCACACATGGATCCTCTCTCGGATTTCATGGCTTCCAGCCATTTGTCGGAATCTGGGCCCACCATCGCTTTCTCCATAACTCGTAGGTTCACTGTTGCTCAACAACATGACCTCCAAGACAGGGTTACCGTACTACTCTGCAGCAGTACGCGACCTTGTCGACCTACGAGGTTTTCTAGTAACTTGATTAGAAGCTCAATGATCATCATCATCAGCTTCCACTTCAATTGGTGTAGGCGCCACATGAACAACTTCCTGCGCCCTGCTACACACTGGTTGAAGTGATGGTTCAATAACCTCATCAAGTTCTACTACCCTCCCACTCAATTCTTTCGAGAGAAACCTTTCCTCGAGAAAGGATCCATTTCTAGAAACAAGCACTTTGCTTTCGGATCTGAGATAGGAGATGTACCCAACTGTTTTGGATATCCTATGAAGATGCATTTATCCGCTTTGGGTTCGAGCTTATCAGACTGAAACTTTTTCACATAAGTGTCGAAACCCCAAACTTTCAAGAAACGACAGTTTAGATTTCTCTAAACCTAAGTCTATACTGTGTCATCTCAACGGAAATACACGGTGCCCTATTTAAAGTGAGTGCGGTTGTCTCTAATGCATAACCCATAAACGATAGTGGTAATTCGATAAGAGACATCATAGTATGCACCATACCAAATAGTGCGTGGCTATGACGTTCGGACACATCATCACACTATGTTGTTCCAGGTGGCATGAACTGCGAAACAATTTCCACATTGTCTTAACTGTGTACCAAAACTCGTAACTCAAATATTCATTTCCATGATCATATCGTAGATAGTTTATCCTCTTGTTACGACGAACTTCACTCTGAAACGGAATTGAACTTTTCAACATTTTAGACTTGTGATTCATTAAGTAAATACTCCTATATCTACTCAAATCGTCAGTGAAGTAAGAACATAATGATATCCACTGCGTGCCTCAGCACCCATTGGACTGCATACATCAAAATGTATCACTTCCAAAAAGTTACTATCTTATTTCATCTCAATGAAAACAAGGCCTTGCTCATGTGGTATGATTCACATGTCACTAGTGATTCGAAATCAGGTGAGTACAAAGATCCATCAGCATGGAGCCTCTTCATGCAATTTATACTAACATGACTCAAGCGGCAGTGCCAGAAGTAAGTGGTACCATCATCATCAACTCGTATCTTTTGGCACCAATATCATGAACATGTGTAACACTACGATCGAGATTCAATAAACCATTGAAGGTGATTATTCAAGAAAATAGAGTAACCATTATTCTCTTTAAATGAATAATCGTATTGCAATAAACACGATCCAATCATGTTCATGCTTAACGCAAGCACCAAATAACAATTATTTAGGTTTAACACCAATCCCGATGGTAGAGGGAGCGTGCGACGTTTGATCATATCAATCTTGGAAACACTTCCAACACGTATCGTCACCTCACCTTTAGCTAGTCTCCGTTTATGCCGTAGCTTTCATTTCGCGTCACTAATCACTTAGCAACCGAACCGGTATCCAATACCCTCGTGCTACTAGGAGTACTAGTAAAGTACACATCAACATCATGTATATCAAATACACTTCTTTCGACTTTTGCCAGCCTTCTTATCTACCAATTATCTTGAGTTGCTCCGCCTCAGTGATTGTTCCCCTCATTATAGAAGCACTTAGTCTCGGGTTTGGGTTTAATCTTGGGTCTCTTCATTAGTGCAGCAACTGTTTTGCCGTTTCACGAAGTATCCCTTCTAGCCCTTGCCTTTCTTGAAACTTAGTGGTTTTACAAACCATCAACTATTGATGCTCCTTCTTGATTTCTACTTTCGAAGTGTCAAACATCGCGAATCGCTCAAGGATCATTGTATGTATCCTTGATATGTTATAGTTCATCACGAAGCTCTCACAACTTGGTGGCAGTGACTTTGGAGAACTATCACTATCTCATCTGGAAGATTAACTCCCACTTGATTCAAGCGATTGTCGTACTCAGACAATCTGAGCACATGCTCAACGATTGAGCCTTTTCTCCTGTGCTTTGTGGACAAAGAATCTTGTCGGAGGTCTCGTACCTCTTAACAAGGGCACAAGCATGAAATCACAATTTCATCTCTTTAGAACATCACTTATGTTCCGTGACGTTTTACAACGTTTTCGGCGCCTTGCTTCTAAGCCATTAAGTATTTTTGTACTGAACTATCGTGTAGTCATCAGAAACGTGTATGTCGGATGTTCACAGCATCCACAGACGACACTCGAGGTGCAGCACACCAAGTGGTGCATTAAGGACATAAGCCTTCTATGCAGCAACGAGGACAATCCTCGGTTTTACAGACTCAGTCTGCAAAGTTTGCTACTATCAACTTTCAACTAAATTTTCTCTAGGAACATATAAAACAATAGAGCTATAGCGCAAGCTATATCGTAATTCGCAAAGACCATTAGACTATGTTCATGACAATTAGTTCAATTAATCATATTACTTAAGAACTCCCACTCAAAAAGTACATCTCTCTAGTCATTTGAGTGGTACATGATCCAAATCCACTATCTCAAGTCCGATCATCACGTGAGTCGAGAATAGTTTCAGTGGTAAGCATCTCTATGCTAATCATATCAACTATACGATTCATGCTCGACCTTTCGGTCTCATGTGTTCCGAGGCCATGTCTGCACATGCTAGGCTCGTCAAGCTTAACCCGAGTGTTCCGCGTGCGCAACTGTTTTGCACCCGTTGTATGTGAACGTTGAGTCTATCACACCCGATCATCACGTGGTGTCTCGAAACGACGAACTATAGCAACGGTGCACAGTCGGGGAGAACACAATTTCGTCTTGAAATTTTAGTGAGAGATCACCTCATAATGCTACCGTCGTTCTAAGCAAAATAAGGTGCATAAAAGGATTAACATCACATGCAATTTATAAGTGACATGATATGGCCATCATCACGTGCTTCTTGATCTCCATCACCAAAGCACCGGCACGATCTTCTTGTCACCGGCGTCACACCATGATCTCCATCATCATGATCTCCATCAACGTGTCGCCATCGGGGTTGTCGTGCTACGCATGCTATTACTACTAAAGCTACGTCCTAGCAAAATAGTAAACGCATCTGCAAGCACAAACGTTAGTTATGAAGACAACCCTATGGCTCCTGCCGGTTGCCGTACCATCGACGTGCAAGTCGATATTATCTATTACAACATGATCATCTCATACATCCAATATATCACATCACATCATTGGCCATATCACATCACAAGCATACCCTGCAAAAACAAGTTAGACGTCCTCTAATTTTGTTGTTGCATGTTTTACGTGGTGACCATGGGTATCTAGTAGGATCGCATCTTACTTACGCAAACACCACAACGGAGATATATGAGTTGCTATTTAACCTCATCCAAGGACCTCCTCGGTCAAATCCGATTCAACTAAAGTTGGAGAAACCGACACTTGCCAGTCATCTTTGAGCAACGGGGTTACTCGTAGCGATGAAACCAGTCTCTCGTAAGCGTACGAGTAATGTCGGTCCAAGCCGCTTCAATCCAACAATACCGTGGAATCAAGAAAATACTAAGGAGGGCAGCAAAACGCACATCACCGCCCACAAAAACTTTTGTGTTCTACTCGATAAGACATCTACGCATGAACGTAGCTCTGATGCCACTGTTGGGGAACGTCGCATGGGAAACAAAAATTTTCCTACGCGCACGAAGACCTATCATGGTGATGTCCATCTACGAGAGGGGATGAGTGATCTACATACTCTTGTAGATCGTACAGGAGAAGCGTTAGTGAACGCGGTTGATGTAGTGGAACGTCCTCACGTCCCTCGATCCGCCCCGCGAACAATCCCGCGATCAGTCCCACGATCTAGTACCGAACGGACGGCACCTCCGCGTTCAGCACACGTACAGCTCGACGATGATCTCGGCCTTCTTGATCCAGCAAGAGAGACGGAGAGGTAGAAGAGTTCTCCGGCAGCGTGACGGCGCTCCGGAGGTTGGTGATGACCTTGTCTCAGCAGGGCTCCGCCCGAGCTCTGCAGAAACGCGATCTAGAGGAAAAACCATGGAGGTATGTGGTCGGGCTGCCGTGGAAAAGTCGTCTCAAATCAGCCCTAAAACCTCCATATATATAGGTGGGAGGGAGGGGAGGAGGCAGCCTCAAAACCTAAAGGTTTGGCCGAAATTGGAGGTGGAGGAGTCCTACTCCAATCCTACTTGGAGTAGGATTCCACCTTCCCACTTGGAAACTCTTTCCACCTTGTGTTTTTTCCTTCTCAAACCTTATGGGCCTTAGTGGGAACTTATTCCAGCCCACTAGGGGCTGGTTTATCTCTTCCCATAGCCCATGAGACCCCTTGGGGCGTGACACCCCTCTCGATGGTCCCCGGCACCCCTCCCGGCACTCCCGGTACACTACCGATGAGCCCGAAACTTTTCCGGTAATGCACGAAAACCTTCCGGTAACCAAATGAGGTCATCCTATATATCAATCTTCGTTTCCGGACCATTCCGGAAACCCTCGTGACGTCCGTGATCTCATCCGGGACTCCGAAAAACATTCGGTAACCAACCATATAACTCAAATACGCATAAAACAACGTCGAACCTTAAGTGTGCAGACCCTGCGGGTTCGAGAACTATGTAGACATGACCCG
The DNA here is from genome assembly GCF_904849725.1 of Hordeum vulgare subsp. vulgare. Taxonomy (NCBI): domain Eukaryota; kingdom Viridiplantae; phylum Streptophyta; class Magnoliopsida; order Poales; family Poaceae; genus Hordeum; species Hordeum vulgare. The sequence continues at coordinate 659,516,161 of NC_058519.1, read as the reverse complement.
AGAGACTCCTCGGTCAATATCCAACAGCGGGACCTGGATGCCCATATTGGATCCTACATATTCTACGAAGATCTTATCGTTTGAACCTCAGTGCCAAGGATTCATATAATCCCGTATGTCATTCCCTTTGTCCTTCGGTATGTTACTTGCCCGAGATTCGATCGTTAGTATCCGCATACCTATTTCAATCTCGTTTACCGGCAAGTCTCTTTACTCGTTCCGTAATACAAGATCCCGCAACTTACATTAAGTTACATTGCTTGCAAGGCTTGTGTGTGATGTTGTATTACCGAGTGGGCCCCGAGATACCTCTCCGTCACACGGAGTGACAAATCCTAGTCTCGATCTATACTAAATCAACGAACACCTTCGGAGATACCTGTAGAGCATCTTTATAGTCACCCAGTTACGTTGCGACGTTTGATACACACAAAGCATTCCTCCGGTGTCCGTGAGTTATATGATCTCATGGTCATAGGAACAAATACTTGACACGCAGAAAACAGTAGCAACAAAATGACACGATCAACATGCTACGTCTATTAGTTTGGGTCTAGTCCATCACATGATTCTCCTAATGATGTGATCCCGTTATCAAGTGACAACACTTGCCTATGGCCAGGAAACCTTGACCATCTTTGATCAACGAGCTAGTCAACTAGAGGCTTACTAGGGACAGTGTTTTGTCTATGTATCCACACAAGTATTGTGTTTCCAATCAATACAATTATAGCATGGATAATAAACGATTATCATGAACTAAGAAATATAATAAGAACTAATTTATTATTGCCTCTAGGGCATATTTCCAACACCAAATTCTTCACATTAGTTATTTCTCTCTGTATTCTGCGTGCCTGCTGACTGTGCGATCTGTTTTCACATTCTTCACTCTGAAAAACTGCTGTTGTGAAACTTTGCACTTCTGATCCTTTACTGTTTCCGCTGTAAGTTAGTCATCAGTGAGGAATTTTCTCAAAAGGAATTTCCTTAGTGATGAAATTCTAAAAATCTCCTATTCACCCCCCTCTAGTCGATATAACGCACTTTCAATTGGTATCAGAGCAAGGTACTCCCTTGTTCTCTGTGATTTTGGTTTAACCACCTGGAGTTTTAGTTATGTCGACTGCAGACATGTTTAAGGTAACTGCAGCATGTCCTACCTACGAAGGAAAGAACTTTCCCTTCTGGAAGAACAAAATGCAAATGCATCTACAAGCTATTGATAATGATCTCTGGTATATTGTGGAATATGGCGTCCCCATCATCTCTGCCAGTGTCTCTGCTGCTGATGTGAAGAAATTCAAGCAACTCGATTCTCAAGCGAAGAACATCATCTGTGGCCATATGAGCCCAGGCCAGTTTGGAAGAGTAAGTGCTTTGGACTCTGCAACACTGATCTGGGAGAGACTGTGCAAGGTAAATGAAGGAGTATCAACCCAGCGTCGTGACTCTCGTGTTGATATTCTTCGCAATCTCTTCAATCGCTTCAAGGGACATGACAATGAAAGCTGCCAAGACACCTTTGATCGCCTCACTGACATATCAAATGAACTGCAAGCACTGGGAGCTCGAGACATCACTGATCACGAAGTTGTGAAGAAACTGCTGAGATCTTTGGATTCTTCATTTGATACTTTAGTTCTGATGATTCAAGAAAGACCAGATTACAAGATGCTTGATCCAGCTGATATACTAGAAAGGCTAAATACTCATGAATTCCAGCTAGAAGAAAAGAGAGATCTATATGGATAAAGCTATTCCAGACCACGTGCACTGAAGGCTAGAGCAATTTCCTCATATGAAGACGAAGACACAGATGACAACATTTGTGACCCTGAAGAATTTGGACAGGAGCTTGCAATGCTCGTGAGGAAATTCCAGAGATTTACACGACGTGGTCAGTTCGGTAAATCTTCAAGAAGAGACATGAGGAAATCAGAATCTTCATCTGAGGACTACAAGAAACGAACCTGTCACAAGTGCAAGAAATCAGGTCATTACATTGCTGATTGTCCCCGTTGGGGAAAGGAATCAAAGAAGAAGAAATACAAGGATGACAGTTCTGATGACTCAAAGAAGAAGAAGAAATCTTCAAAATCCTCATCTTCAAAGCCCTCATCGCACAAGAAGACTAGTTTCAGAAAGGCTCGGACACTTATTGGCAAGGAAATGGACTCCGAGGCAGAATCAGAGGAATGTGATGAAGAAGAGGGTTCTGATGAAGACTCAGAATCCGGACAGGCTAGTCTTGCACTGGCAACCACTTTCATCAGCAAGTCAATCTTCAACCTTGAAGAAAATGATAGCACCATCCGCACTGATGACTATGCTGATGACTTCGCTCCAACTTTTTGCTTCATGGCAAAAGGTTCAAAGGTACCAAATAATGCCTCCTCCTCTGATTCAAGTGACTGTGAACCTGATAATTATAAGAAACCCAGTTACAGTAAACTTGCTATCATTGCCACTAAACAACAAACTGCTTTGGAAAAGCTTCAGAAACTGCTAGATAAAAGTGATGATCTGTTGAATGATGAAATGAATCTTACCCAAATCCTCACTGAAGATGTGAAAAGTCTTCAGTCTAGATTTGATAATCCTCAGGATCGTTATGATACACTCCTCACTGATCATGAGAAGCTTTCCTATGAATTTCTTCAAAGGAAGCTTGACCTTGAGAAGCTGAGGATGTCTCATGATGATCTTCGTATGGAAAATGATTCATTACTAGCTCAACAGATCAGCGCTGGTCAAGTTGAATTCATTCCTCCATGTCTTAAATGCATTGAACGTGAAACTGCTAATTCCTCACCAGAATCATCAAATGCTACTATTGCTACAAATTCTTCAACTGCACCTGCTGTGTCTATTTCCTCACTTGAGGAAAACACAAATGTTACTGATGAAAATGCAGGGCTGAAGGAATTGTATGTGATAGGCATATACAAAAGCCTCAAAGGACATCAAACCCTTTGTGATGTGCTCAAAAAGCAGATCTTGAACAGGAACCCGAGGAAAGAAGGAATTACCTTTGAGAGGAAATTAAATGATGATGGATCTTATTGGAAACCTGAGGAGTATCCCAAAACCTCATGGGTTGCTGCTACTGGGCCTCCTTTTGATCCATCCAATCTAACTGGCTTTTCGTGTGAATTATCCTATTCCTCAGATGAGTCATTTGAATCCAACTATAAACTGTTCAAAAATCAATCTGGTGAAGTATTTGCTCGATATGTTGGAACTAACTGCAGGAATGGCCCTCCCCTGAGGAAAATCTGGGTTCCCAAAAGCTGTCTTGAAAATCTTCAGGTGAATGTCCTCATGACACCACCACTGAAGAATCTGAACCCCAAATCAAATTCCTCAGGAGGACCAAAGTCTTCAAGAGGATCAAAATCCTCAACTGGTCAAAACTATGCTCGTACCCATGGTAATGCGTCTAACATGCAGGGAAACTACAAGGAATATGAATATGAGCGTTACTCCTCAAATCATTATGTTCATAAATTCTCAAATCAGTTCTCTGCTTATTCATATGAGTACTTTAATCCCCCTACTGTTAAGAGAAGTGCATTGGCTTCAATGCCACCTTTCTCATATGGTGCTCGCACGATGATGAATGCTTTGCCACCCCTTCAGATGTGGGTGGTGAGGAAATCGAACTAATCACTTCTGCACGTCAGGTCTCCAGATGAAAATCATCATATGAAGAATGTGCTGGAGACCTGAGGAAATGCTTGATAGGACGCAAGCTAATGATTGATGAAATAGAAATATTTCACACGTCCATACATTTCTGTTATGATGAAACTACTGATTTGATGAAATTAGTATCATATTCTTCAAAACTGAAGCATATGAGATGGTAAGCTGTACTAATTCATCTGCAGGATGACAAACCCAAGAATACTGAGTGGGTTCTTGATAGTGGCTGCACGCACCACATGATTGGCGATAAAATCTTACTGATGAATATGCCACTAACTCCATCACCTCTGAAGCAAATCACATATGCTGACAAAGGTAAAAGCAAGGTATTGGGACTTGGCAAAGTGGCTATTTCCAAGGATAGGCATATGGACAAAGTGATGCTTGTTGAATCCCTTGGTTTTAACCTCATGTCAGTCTCGATGCTTTGTGATCTTGATACGATTGTTATCTTTGGTAGATATAGATGTGTAGTCATCATGGAATCTGACAGATCCAAAGTATCCGAAGGTGTAAGAAGAGGGGATCTGTACATTGTTGATTTCTCTACAGGTCCTCAACCAGCCACTTGCTTACTAGCAAAAACCTCAGAAGGATGGTTGTGGCACCGAAGACTAGGTCATGCAGGCATGAGGAATTTGCACACGCTCGCGAAGAAGAAGCATGTCATCGACATCGAATCAGTCAAATTCCTCAAGGATCATCTCTGCGGTGCTTGTGAATCAGGGAAAATGACCAGATCCAAGCATCCCTCGAAGACTATCATGACCAGTACACGTCCATTCGAATTGCTTCATATGGATCTATTTGGACCTACTCACTATGCCACACTAACCAATGCAGCATCTTTATATGGCTTCGTCATAGTTGATGATTATTCCAGATATACTTGGGTGCATATCATAGTGTATAAAACTGAAGTGCAGGAAATCTTCAAACGATTTTCTTCAAGGGCCTCGACGAACTTTGGCATCAAGATCAAACATATCAGGAGTGATAATGGAACCGAGTTCAAAAACACTGGTCTTGATGATTATCTTGATGAACTTGGTATTACTCACGAATTATCTGCTCCTTATACTCCTCAGCAAAATGGTGTCGTCGAAAGGAAGAACAGGACTCTGGTTGAAATGGCGAGAATTATGCTTGAAGAATATCAGACTCCTCGTCGCTTTTGGCCTGAAGCAATCAACACTGCATGCCATATCATCAACATGGTATATCTTCACAAATTCCTCAAGAAAACCTCATATGAACTCCTTACTGACAAGAAATCCAATGTAAGTTATTTCAAAGTCTTCGGTGCAAAATGCTGGATAGAGATCCTCACCATAGCTCAAAATTTGCACCTAAGGCACATGAAGGTTTCATGCTCGGTTATGGAAAGGACTCGCACACTTACAGAGTCTTCAACAACTATCACAACAAAGTTGTTGAGACTGTAGATGTGCGGTTCGATGAAACTAATGGCTCGCAAAGAGAGAAATTGCCTTCTGATCCAGATAAGCTGTCACCTGAGGAAGCAATAAAGCTCAAGCCTACTAAAGACATTGTCCCCACTGAGGAAATTGGTGAAGAAACGATCCCCATCGCTGATAAAAACCAAGAAGATGCTCCTAAGGAAATTGCACCAGCACCACTTCCTCAGCCCAGACAAAATCCTCAACCAGCTCATCCGAGGATTGCAAACGAAGTAGAACTTGACAAAATCCTCAACGACATCAACGCGCCAGGTCCTCTCACTCGCTCAAAAGCTTCACACTTAGTTAACTTTTGTGGGCACTTTTCCTTTGTATCCATCACAGAACCCTCAAAAGTTGCCGAGGCTTTTGTGGAACCGGAGTGGATCCAAGCTATGCAAGACGAACTTCTTCAATTCAAGCTGAATGACGTATGGGAGCTCGTCAAACGACTAGATCCTTGCAAGCACAACATCATCGGCACCAAGTGGATTTTCCGAAATAAGCAAGATGAGGATGGTCAAGTGGTGAGGAACAAGGCACGACTTGTAGCCCAAGGCTACACCCAGGTTGAAGGAATAGATTTCGATGAAACTTTTGCACCTGTTGCTAGACTTAAAGCTATTCGAATACTACTTGCTTATGCTAATCATCATAACATCATCTTATATCAAATGGATGTGAAAAGTGCATTCCTCAATGGTAAGCTTGAGGAAGAAGTATATGTTGCTCAGCCCCCAGGTTTTGAGGATCCAAAGAATCCAGACAAAGTCTTCACACTCAAAAAGGCTCTTTATGGTCTCAAGCAAGCCCCTCGGGCATGGTATGATACATTGAAGGAATTCCTCATGAAGAAAGGCTTCAAACCTGGTTCACTCGATCCAACTCTTTTCACTAAATCCTATGATAATGAGCTATTTGTGTGTCAAATATATGTCGATGATATCATATTTGGCTGTACTGACAAACAATACAGTGATGAATTTGCTTACATGATGAGTGAAGAATATCAGATGTCCATGATGGGGGAACTGAAATTCTTCTTAGGTCTTCAAATTCGTCAACAAAGCAATGAAATCTTCATATCACAGGAGAAATACCTCAAGGATGTTCTAAGGAAATTCGACATGCACGAATGCAAAGGTGCCAAGACTCCAATGCCTACCAACGGCCACCTCGGCACTGATGAAAATGGTAAAGATTTCGATCAGCAGGTATATCGTTCTATGATTGGCTCTTTATTGTATCTATGTGCATCTAGGCCAGACATAATGCTTAGTGTTTGCATGTGTGCATGTTTTCAAGCAAAACTGAAGGAATCACACCATAAGGCTGTGAAATATATTCTTCGTTACTTAGCTCACACACCAACACTAGGATTATGGTATCCCAAGGGCTCCAATCTTCATCTGGTAGGGTATTCTGACTCAGACTATGCTGGTGACCGTGTGGATCGCAAGTCAACTTCTGGCACATGACATTTCCTCGGAAGATCACTAGTTTGCTGGTCCTCAAAGAAGCAGAACTGCGTATCACTCTCCACTGCCGAAGCTGAGTACATTGCTGTTCTTGCTGTGCTCAATTGCTATGGATGAAGCAAACCCTCAAGGACTACGGCATCAACATGAAGAATGTGCCTCTCTACTGTGACAATGAGAGTGCTATCAAGATTTCATACAACCCAGTACAACACTCGAAGACCAAGCACATCCAGATTCGTCATCATTTTATTCGGGACCATGTCCTCAAGGGCAATATCATCATCGACCATGTGAAGACTGATGATCAACTGGCAGATATCTTCACTAAGCCCTTGGATGAGAAAAGGTTTTGCAAGTTGCGGTGTGAGCTAAATATCTTAGAATCTTCAAATGTTTTGTAAAAACATGCACACATCCTAACACTTATGCAAAGTTGATGACTTAGATGTGCAACACATGATGAATCAATTTTCTTCAACTGATGAAGAATGTCACTCTGAATGTGAAAAATTGACAAAGAAATTGATTCTCAGGGCCCTACGACAATTGTACGCGGCGTCTGTAATCAACATTCTTATATGGTGGGTCACGCCACCGCCCAGTGTGAAATTCCTCAAGTTGTTTTTCTTCAAATGATAAATTTCCTCACAATGCGTTTTTCTTCAAAACAGATGTTCTTCATTGTGATGATTTATCACAAAAATCTTCAAAAATACTTGATGACTTTCATTTGACTAGATAGACTGTGATTTAAAGTCCTCAACAACATTCACTTATTGTTATTTCTTCAAGTTGATATTTCTGCTAAGTGAATGTGATCGGACCCTACTTTCCCTCTATGCTATACTCATCCAGTCTATTCAATTCTTCATATGCGTTCTACTTGAAACTTTGTTCAAAATCCTCACCGCGTCCTTGTCAGCTGATGATTTTGTAACAAAAATCCTCAAATCTTCAAAAATTGTTTCTTTAAAGACACAGTAACTGAACACCCACTTCCCACGATCGGATAACCACGATCTCCACTATCTCCACCGCATCGTACGGGAGCTACACGTGTCCTGCGGAGACGAAGAGGCAGGGGCGGTTTGGTCCAAAATTTTCGCGCCAACAGTAACTGTCTGGCTATAAATATGTCCTTATCCCCCTCGGCATACTCTTCTTCGCTCCATCGCTCTCCTGCCACTTCATACACTACCGAACCCTAGCGCCATCGCTGGTAGTCTCGTCGTCGGTGAGGAAGAGCTTCACTGCCTCGACTTCTCCGTAGCCGGAACCACGCCGTAGTCGGACCATCTTCGTCCGCCGCCGCCGTAGACGTCCTCTGTCGCCAAGTTAGGGTGCATTGGACACGCGACCGAAGAGCTTCTCCACACACACCTTTCTGTGTTCTTCGTGCGCACCTTCCAGGGTAAATAAATCCCATTTTTAAAGCAAGTTAGATCTAAAATTTTACATCTTCTATGTGAAATCTGTTTTTCCTCAAGAAACGATAAGCACTTGATTCCTCAAACAATGCCTATCACCACATCATTGATGAACTATGCTAAGCATCTAAGATTTTCACGAGATTCCTCAATTGTGCGAATTTTCGGATTTGTACAACTCTGGAACCCAAGAACAATATGCTTAGGCAAATTCCTCAACCACTGATTATATTCCTCAAACTGTCAAACTTTGTCATTTTCCTCAAATCTGAGAACGCATATGACCTCTCCAAATTCCTCGCAACTATACTCTGTTCACAGGTACACACATGTCAGCTGATGAATCTCTCGGTTCTCATCACATTAACTCATTTGCAGCGTTTCTGGAACAAACTCTTCAAGGCTCATCAGAATCCTCAAGAGTTCAAACTCATCAGCAAAATCCTCAACTGAAGAAAATGGAGGATGACAGAAAACAGAAGGGAGGAAAGAAACTTGAGCAAAACACAACTATGGATATCCCTGAGGATATTTACTTGGACTATTGCACGCCTGATGAAAATGAGACAATGGCCAAGAGGAAGATACGGCTGCAGAAGATTGAACGCCGATGGGCGAAGGAATGGAAGGAATACAGGTTTGTGACTGCCAAGTATGCGAAGAAATTCACTCTGAAGCCCCCTGGCAGACGGGCCCCACTTGAGGATCATCAAGTAGCACATCCCTCAAGCCTCAAGACCATTGATGACTATCCAGATGAGAAGGAAAAGCATGTGGCTAAGCTCAAGAAGCAGGCAGAAGCTGCAGTGAGGAAATTCAATGAATCCTCAGCTGCTGCCTTAGCTGTTGCTACTTCCTCTGCCGCTGAGACCTCTGGTTCAGCAATTCCTCAACCACACTCTGTGCCGTCAAAGCCAAGGGCTCCAAAGCCTCAAGAGAAGTCTGCTCAGGCTTCAGTCACAAAACCCTCAGCATCAGAACCTTCAACACCAAAACCATCTGTGTCAAAGCCCTCAGTACCAATCTCCTCAGTACCAAAATCCTCAGCTCCACCTCCAAAGCCTCAAGCGAAACCAGTACAGAAGCAGGTCATGAAGCCTACGACCGCCAGCTCCAGCTCTTCACTCCCAGCTGCAACCAGCTCGGAGACAAAGTCTTCACCACCTCCTGCGAAGACTTTGGTAACTGCTGAACATGCAACTCTGCCAAGCCCCAGCAAAATCATCACCGTCCCATCTGCATCAGATGACAATGATGAATATGATGATCAAACCCTGCAAGCCATCATCAGAAACAAGCAGGAGAGAGTAGCTCAAGCATCAGGCAGTGCCATTCCTCTGGCCATGGACCCCAAGGTCCTCCTTGACTACATCAACATCTGGTATGAGGACCCAAACACTCCTATTGATGACTTGAAACTTCCCCTGGCATCAGTCACATGGTGACCACTTTCATCAATGAAGCCAAGTGGAAAGAACAGCAGGCCAGGCAGGCCAAAGTTGCAAAGATCAAAAAGGAGAAATTCCTCAGGCAGAATCTTCTCAAATTGACTCCTGATGCACTGGTGACAACACAGGCAGAGCTACAAAAATTGACTGACAAGTACGCCAAGCTGTCAGATCGCAAAAGCCTCAAGAGAAATTTCATCAAGTTGGCCACTAGTGCTGTTGATGACTACAACCAGAGAGCCGCACCCCCAACACCAACTCCTCAGCCCTTGATTGAGGAGCCAGCAGATGAATCTCCTCATGATGACGAAACTCCTCAAGATGAGGAAGTACACCAAGAGCGCCGTGTTGATGAACCGGCCATTGAAGAAATCATCATGGAAACACCAGCTGATGAAACTGCCATTGATCCAGTGGCTTCATCAAAGCAGGCTGATGACTCTGTTCCAGCTGGTTCCTCAATACCAGCTGAAGAATCTGTAGAGAGAACCCCTTCACCAAAAGCTTCAAAGGTGAAGAAGATGATTCCGTTTGCATCAGACGTGAAGAAAACCAGGGCTGCTGAAAAGGAAGCCAAAAAGATAAAGGCCTCCTCAGCAGAAGAAGAAACAGAGGCAAAGCGCCTCAAAGCACTTGCAGAATCTACTTCTCTGGACCCTATGCCCCTGAATGTCGCTCCTTCTTATGCAATGGTCATCATTGATGATCCAGCGAAAAAGGCAGATGAGGAAATGAAAGATGTCGCCTCTGAGGAACACACTGATGAGGAAATACAGATAGACGACAGTCCTCAACCTCTCATTCCTCAGACAGAAAATGTTCAAGCATCAGCTGCACCAGCTGATGAAACTGCCTCTACGACAAAGCCAGCTGAGGAAAAACAAGCTGAAAATCCTCCAGCTGACGAAATTCAACACTCTGAGCAGACTCCTCAAGATGAGGAACAGGCTGATCCAACTCCTCCAACTGAGAAAGAAGCAGAAATTTCTCAGTCCGAAGCTCAGCCAGAGCAAGCACCATCTCCTCAGCCTGAAGTACCAGCTGCTGAAATTCCTCACCCTGAGGAAAATGCTGAAGAGAATGCACCTGCCCAAGACAATGCATTCATTGTGCTCAACCCAGATACTGCTATTGTTGTCTCCCCTCCTATTCCTCAGCAAAATCTTCAGCCAGTTCAGCGTCAGCCATTCTCCAAGCGTCCAAAGTTTCAGAAGGAGAATTTCTTTGAAGAACGCATGTACTTCATCGGAGAGAACCCCTATGACAAGCCTCAAATGAGGCATCTGAAGTTCTGGACTAGGACTCAGATGAACTACTATGCCTCTGTGCTCTGTGGACGAAACAAGATATTCCAGCACAGGCATATTCCTCATGTTGAGCTTGAAGCAATACCGTGCCTGGAGCCAGTCCTCAGTGTCCTTCATGATGCAGGCTTACTCCCAATGTGCTCCGACATATCTGACTGGAACAACGAGTTAATTCTTCAGTTCTATGCCACTCTTCACATATCTGGCAACCCTGAAGACATTAACACATGGGTCTTTGATTGGATGACCCAAAACAGTCACTACAAGGCTCCTGCTACTGAACTCCTCAGAGAACTGCCCGTACCAATTCCCTCAGATGAGGCCGTGAAGCTTTATGGTGAGCGTGAGCTGCCAAATGGAATGATGGAAGTCCTCATGAAGCCTTTGGCTGAAGGAAAATATTCAAGAACAACCTTCCTCGTCCACGAGCTCAAGTACACACACTGTCTACAGAATCCTCTGCAGTGTGCTCGCACCAATCAAAGGCCATGACGATGAAGAAGATGTAGTAGGCCTCATGAAGAATATCCTCTTCAACATCATTCATGGTATTCCTATCAATATCCATGATTTCTTCTTGAGGACTTTGGCCAACAATGCTATGTGTCCTTTTGATCACAAGATATATGCCTCATGGATCATGAGATTCATCAGGACAAGGACAAGCATCAACTTTCTCGCTGAGTGCCAAAATCATGTTGGTTATATGCCTCCTATCCGGGTCAACAAGAAGACTTTCGAGTCCATTGAAGGCAAAGGAAAATCTGTGATTGAAGAAGGTAGTAGGCCCCTTGATGGCCAGTTCAGAGAGCCAGAAGCTTATTCCTCATGGGATGATACTGAGACTCGTCCGGCAAGCCCCGTTCCTCCTCGCGTGATGAATACCAGAGAGCTCCTCCTCAGTCTTCACCAGAAGGTGGATCGCAACCACAAATGGGTCAAAAGCCAGTTTGGTGCCATTGTGAAAACCCTCACTGAAACACAGAACTCTATGAAGATTAACCATCACTATCTGCATGAGGTTTTTGATCGCACCTGGGCTACACTTGCACATCTAAAGACTCAGACTGAGCTTGAAGAAATGGACTTTGAGCGAGACTTTGACTGGTCGTGGCCTCCCAAGAAGAAGTTCAGGCCTATTCCAGTGCCAGACCTTGAAGATAGCTCCTTTTCTTCATTTCGCACTGCTGAATCTGATGAAGAACAGCTCGACACTGCTATCGGTCCAAGGAAGAAGACTACTCCCAAGAAGCATCACGGCTCTTCCTCAACCGCCAAGAAGTGAAGTCTTCACGGGCGTTAGTCCTCAGTTTGTCCCTTTTTGTCACTTGATGACAAAGGGGGAGAAACTTGAGAGTTAGTCTTCAAATGGGATATTTCCGGGGCTTATAAATTATATTTAAGTTACAAACTCTTGGCTCTTCTGAAGTTTTTTTATGTAATGAGTTGTAACTTAAGCCCGATGGTACTCTGACGCTTTTGAACGTTTCTCTTCGCATGCTTATTCCTCAAGTTTTAATGCACGCATGCTGGAATTCGTCAGATACCATTTGTCATCATGCATCTTCATTTTCTTCATATGATATGTTACATGTATGCATGATTTACAAGACTCAGGGGGAGATCTCCATGATATAAATCATCAATGTGCATTTGCTGTAAAAAGCAAAATCCTCAAGATATGCACATCTTCAGGGGGAGTCTCTCTGAATCTTGATTTCAAATTCCTCAAAATGAGTATTTACACTTCATATTTTTGATCCCTGTTGAAGACTTAACCTAATTGTCATCAACCACCAAAAAGGGGGAGATTGTAAGTGCATCTAGTGCCCCTTAGTGATTTTGGCGGTTTGAAGACTTATAGGTTAAGTATCTAATGTGTTTGTGAGTGTACACATGATCTATAAGTCATTGAGGTGTTTGAGATATTTGAAGAATATCGACCCCTAAAAATATATGTCTTCAGTTGAAGAAATTGGTTTGAAGCTGAAGAAAAGAATCGCAAGGAATCTGCGATGAAATTGATATTCCTCATGAAGATACTGATATTGAGAAGTCCGGTGGTTCCTGAAGAAAATCACTCCGAAGAATTTGAAGAATGAAGATTTACACTTTCTGTTTTACTTTCTTCGCATTTGAGTAATAGGAACACCGTACTGTTAAAGGGGGTCGAAGTTACACTATGGAATGAATTTCCTCATGATGCTCAACCCAATCCTAATCCTACCAAAAAGCCTCAAGTGAGGAATATGAGTGACATGAGGACTCTCACAGTTCAGGGTTCCGACCGTTTTGATAGCCCGCCAAGTCACTGGTCTTATCCACTCCAACGGTCATATTATTTAAGGGCATTAGTGTCAAATCATGTCGGGATGCTCCGAGGCTATAAATAGCCACCCCCACAACCACTAGCTGGTTGGCTGCTCCGTTAGAAACTGACACTTGTCATAAGAGCAACCCAAATTCCTCAGAACCTTCGAGAGTAAATCATCAGTGAGGAAATACACCACCCACCGAAACCACAAACCAAACCTAGTGATTGAGCATCACTAAAGAAGTTGTTCCTGTGTGGGACTGAAGCCTTTTACCTTTGAGGAGTGTGCATCCTCCAGACGGTTAGGCGTCATGGTCTAGAGCTTTCCAGCAGTCAATTGTGGATCGCCGGGTGACCAAGTTTGTGAGGGTTTGGAAGTCTGCCCTGAAGACTTACCACGAGTGTTGGGCGAGGACTGTGTGTCCTTAGCTCAAGGAGAATACGGTAGGGACTGTGTGTCCTTTGATTTCAATACCAAGCCGCTCCAAACCAGATGTACGACTGTCACATCAGTTGGAACTGGGTCATCAACGACTGTCTTTACTGAGAAACAGGTTCTAATTCCTCAACTCTTTACTTTCCCGTATTATGTGTTGATGACTTTCACTGTGACTGTTTGAAGAATTTGCTGAAGACTTTCTCCGAATTTCCTCAACCCCAAATTCTTCACATTAGTTATTTCTCATCTGTATTCTGCGTGCCTGCTCAGTGTGCAATCTGTTTTCACATTCTTCACTCTGAAAAACTGCTATTGTGAAACTTTGCACTTCTGATCCTTTACTGTTTCCGCTGTAAGTTAGTCATCAGTGAGGAATTTCCTTAGTGATGAAATTCTGAAAATCTCCTATTCACCCCCCCTCTAGTCGATATAACGCACTTTCAATAACCCAAGAATATAGGGCGCAGGAGCCCAAAGTCCCGGATCATGGGACTATACAGAAACCAAAACCCAAGCCGACCAGTGCCACCGCAAGGAAGTCGAAGCCAACTTTTAACCGAGACGAGATGATGGATGTTTTCACGAACATGTGTATTGATTACATGAACATGCATATGAGGCAAATCCCTGATCAAGTTGCTGAGGTGACACACCCATAATTTTTGAGAAGAAGCAGATAACCAAGTTTCAAAATGATGCAAGCATTAACGCATTTATATTTGTGTTGCAGAAACTGTTGGAGAATGATTGGATTCGGCAGGTCTTACATGGTCGTGGGGTTCAGTGATGTTTCTTTTTCGAAGGAGGATACTGTATGTATACGGTCTGAGTTATACAGGGCTTGGATCTGGGCTACGGCGGGCCGGAAAAAAATAAACTCGCGATGGACAAGAATACCCCTCGGAAATTAGGTTATCGGGGCGGAAATTAGGGTTAGGGGGGAGCACTGAAGGAGGGCTCAGAATATAGAGATGTTGTAGAGCTTCATTGGGGCCAAGGGGGCTAAGAGCGTCTCTAGTAGTACCCTCAAACCCTTAAATCTTTAAAAATAACTGATTTTTTACAGTTTGCGAGCAAAAAAACGCGTAGACTATGTTAGACTTAGAGATATATTATTGTTGTAATCTCAATCTATCTCTATCTCTTCCTTAAACCGAGTTCTATGTGTATTCCTTTCTTGTAAACCAAGGCAAGGGTTTTGCCCAATATAAATAAACACCGCGGCTCCTCTCGAGGAGTAGGAACGCTTCCATGTGACATGGTATACAGAGCCAACCTCTTCCCATCTATCTAGCCACACCAAAAACCCATCGATCGACAAAACCGATCGCCATGTCGTTTTCTTCGGCCACCGTCGCCCTGAACCTTGGAGCGCCGCCCGCCGAGAAGCTAACCAAGGGGAATTTCCTCCTATGGAAAGCCCAGGTAATGTTGGAATTATGCCCTAGAGGCAATAATAAATATAGTTATTATTATAATTCCTGTATCAAGATAATCGTTTATTATCCATGCTATAATTGCATTGAATGAAGACTTATATACATGTGTGGATACATAGACAAAACACTGTCCCTAGCAAGCCTCTAGTTGGCTAGCCAGTTGATCAAAGATAGTCAGGGTCTTCTAATTATATACAAGGTGTTGTTGTTTGATAACTAGATCACGTCATTAGGAGAATCACGTGATGGACTAGACCCAAACTAATAGACGTAGCATGTTGATCGTGTCATTTTGTTGCTACTGTTTTCTACGTGTCAAGTATTTGTTCCTATGACCAAGAGATCATATAACTCACTGACACCGGAGGAGTGCTTTGTGTGTATCAAACGTCGCAACGTAACTGGGTGACTATAAAGATGCTCTACAGGTATCTCCGAAGGTGTTCGTTGAGTTAGTATGGATCAAGACTGGGATTTGTCACTCCGTGTGACGGAGAGGTATCTCGGGGCCCACTCGGTAATACAACATCACACACAAGCCTTGCAAGCAATGTGACTTAGTGTAAGTTGCGGGATCTTGTATTACGGAACGAGTAAAGAGACTTGCCGATAAACGAGATTGAAATAGGTATGCGGATACTGACGATCAAATCTCGGGCAAGTAACATACCGAAGGACAAAGGGAATGACATATGGGATTATATGAATCCTTGGCACTGAGGTTCAAACGATAAGATCTTCGTAGAATATGTGGGATCCAATATGGGCATCCAGGTCCCGCTATTGGATGTTGACCGATCGTCACTCGGGTCATGTCTGCATAGTTCTCGAACCCGCAGGGTCTGCACACTTAAGGTTCAACGTTGTTTTATGCGTATTTGAGTTATATGGTTGGTTGCCGAATGTTGTTCGGAGTCCCGGATGAGATGACGGACGTCACGAGGGTTTCCGGAATGGTCCGGAAACGAAGATTGATATATAGGATGACCTCATTTGATTACCGGAAGGTTTCCGGAGTTACCGGGAATGACGAATGGGTTCCGGGTGTTCACCGGGGGGGGGGGGGGCAACCCACCCCGGGGAAGGCCATAGGCCTTGGGGGTGGCGCACCAGCCCTTGGTGGGCTGGTGGGACAGCCCAAGAAGGCCCTATGCGCCATAGGAAGAAAATCAAAGAGAAAAGAAAAAAAAGGAGGAGGTGGGAAAGGAGAGAAGGACTCCACCTTCCAAACCTAGTTGGATTCGGTTTGGAAGGGGAGGACTTCTCCCCTTGGCTCGGCCGACTCCCTTGGGGCTCCTTGAGCTTCAAGCCAAGGCCCCCCATCTCCCTCCTATATATAATGGGGTTTTAGGGCTGATTTGAGACAACTTTTGCCACGGCAGCCCGACCACATACCTCCACGGTCTTTCCTCTAGATCGCGTTTCTGCGGAGCTCGGGTGGAGCCCTGCCGAGATCAGATCACCACCAACCTCCGGAGCACCGTCACGCTGCCGGAGAACTCATCTACCTCTCCGTCTCTCTTGCTGGATCAAGAAGGCCGAGATCATCGTCGAGCTGTACGTGTGCTGAACGCGGAGGTGCCGTCCGTTCGGCACTAGATCGTGGGACGGATCGCGGGGCGGATCGAGGGACGTGAGGACGTTCCACTACATCAACCGCGTTCACTAACGCTTCTGCTGTGTGATCTACAAGGGTACATAGATCGGAAATCCCCTCTCGTAGATGGACATCACCATGATAGGTCTTCGTGTGCGTAGGAAAATTGTTGTTTCCCATGCAACGTTCCCCAACAGTGGTATCAGAGCTAGGTTCATGCGTAGATGTCTTCTCGAGTAGAACAGACAAGTTTTTGTGGGCGCTGATGTGCGTTTTGCTGCCCTCCTTAGTCTTTTCTTGATTCAACGGTATTGTTGGATTGAAGCGGCTTGGACCGACATTACTCGTACGCTTACGAGAGACTGGTTTCATCGCTACGAGTAACCCCGTTGCTCAAAGATGACTGGCAAGTGTCGGTTTCTCCAACTTTAGTTGAATCGGATTTGACGGAGGAGGTCCTTGTATAAGGTTAAATAGCAATTCATATATCTCCCTTGTGGTGTTTGCGTAAGTAAGATGCGATCCTACTAGATACCCATGGTCACCACGTAAAACATGCAACAACAAAATTAGAGGACGTCTAACTTGTTTTTGCAGGGTATGCTTGTGATGTGATATGGCCAACGATGTGATGTGATATATTGGATGTATGAGATGATCATGTTGTAATAGATAATATCGACTTGCACGTCGATGGTACGGCAACCGACAGGAGCCATAGGGTTGTCTCTAAACTAACGTTTGTGCTTGCAGATGCGTTTACTCTTTTGCTAGGATGTAGCTTTAGTAGTAATAGCATGAGTAGCACGACAACCCCGATGGCGACACGTTGATGGAGATAATGGTGTGGCGCCGATGATAAGAAGATCGTGCCGGTGCTTTGGTGATGGAGATCAAGGAGCACGTGATGATGGCCATATCATGTCACTTATGAATTGCATGTGATGTTAATCCTTTTATGCACCTTATTTTGCTTAGAACGACAGTAGCATTATGATGTGATCTCTCACTAAAATTTCAAGACGAAATTGTGTTCTCCCCGACTGTGCACCGTTGCTACAGTTCGTCGTTTCGAGACACCACGTGATGATCGGGTGTGATAGACTCAACGTTCACATACAACGGGTGCAAAACAGTTGCACGCGGGGAACACTTGGTTTAAGCTTGACGAGCCTAGCATGTGCATACATGGCCTCGGAACACATGAGACCGTCGATCATGAATCATATAGATGATATGATTAGCATAGGGATGCTTACCACTGAAACTATACTCAACTCACGTGATGATCGAACTTGAGCTAGTGTAAGTGGATCATGAACCACTCAAATGACTAGAGAGATGTACTTTTTGAGTGGGAGTTTAGCAAGTAATTTGATTAAGTTAAACTCTAATTGTCTTGAACATAGTCAAAGTCCACTTTGAATATATTTGTGTTGTAGATCATGGCTCACGCGACAGTCACCCTGAATTTTAATACGTTCCTAGAGAAAGCTAAGTTGAAAGATGATGGAAGCAACTTTGTAGACTGGGCTCGTAATCTTAAGTTAATCCTACAAGCTGGGAAGAAGGATTATGTCCTTAATGCTGCGCTAGGAGATGAACCTCCCGCTACGGCTGACCAGGATGTTAAGAACGCTTGGTTAACACGTAAGGAGGACTACTCAGTAGTTCAATGTGTAGTCTTGTATGGCTTAGAACCGGGACTTCAACGTCGCTTTGAGCGTCATGGAGCATATGAGATGTTCCAGGAGTTGAAGTTCATCTTTCAGAAGAACGCCCGAATCGAGAGGTATGAGACCTCCGATAAATTCTATGCTTGCAAGATGGAGGATAATTCGTCTGTCAGTGAACATGTGCTCAAAATGTCTGGGTACTGAAACCGTCTAGCTGAGCTGGGGATTGAACTCCCGCAAGAGGCTATCACTGACAGAATCCTTCAAACACTGCCTCCAAGCTATAAGGGCTTTGTGTTGAACTACAACATGCAAGGGATGAACAAGTCACCCGGCGAGTTGTTTGCGATGCTGAAACTCGCAGAGTCTGAACTCCGTAAAGAGCATCAAGTGTTGATGGTGAATAAGACCACTAGTTTCAAGAGAAACGGCAAAGGCAAGAAGTGTAATTCAAAGAAGAGCGGCAAGCCTGTTGCCAATCCGACGAAGAAACCCAAAGCTGGACCTAAGCCTGAAACAGAGTGCTACTATTGCAAGGGTATGGGTCACTGGAAGCGCAACTGCCCCAAGTATCTGGCTGATAAGAAGGCGGCCAAAGAAAAATCAGGTATATTTGATATACATGTTATTGATGTGTACTTAACCGGCTCTCGTAGTAGTGCCTGGGTATTCGATTCCGGTTCTGTTGCTCATATTTGCAACTCGAAACAGGAACTGCGGAATAGGCGAAGGCTGGCGAAAGATGAAGTGACGATGCGCGTAGGAAATGGTTCCAAGGTTGATGCAATCGCCGTCGGCACAGTTTCACTTCAGTTACCATCAGGATTAGTTATGAACTTGAATAATTGTTATTTAGTGCCTGCGTTGAGCATGAACATTATATCTGGATCTTGTTTATTGCGAGACGGTTACTCTTTTAAGTCAGAGAATAATGGTTGTTCTATTTCTATGAGTAACATCTTTTATAGTCATGCACCCAATGTGAGAGGATTGTTCATATTGAATCTTGATAGTGATACACATATACATAACATTGAGACCAAAAGAGTTAGAGTTAACAATGATAGCGCCATATTTTTGTGGCACTGCCGCTTAGGTCATATTGGTGTAAATCGCATGAAGAAACTCCATGCCGATGGACTTTTGGAGTCACTTGACTTTGATTCAGTTGACACGTGCGAACCATGCCTCATGGGCAAGATGACTAAAACTCCGTTCTCCGGAACAATGGAACGTGCCAGTGACTTGTTGGAAATCATAAATACCGATGTGTGCGGTCCGATGAGCATAGAGGCACGCGGCGGATATCGTTATTTTCTCACCTTCACTGACGTTTTGGGTAGATATGGTTATGTCTACTTAATGAAGCACAAGTCTGAAACATTTGAAAAGTTCAAGCAATTTCAGAGTGAAGTTGAAAATCATCGTAACAAGAAGATCAAGTTCCTACGTTCTGATCGTGGGGGTGAATATCTGAGTTTCGAGTTTGGTGCTCACTTAAGACAATGTGGAATTGTTTCAGAGTTGACACCGCCTGGAACACCACAGCGTAATGGTGTGTCCGAACGTCGTAATCGTACTTTATTAGAGATGGTGCGATCTATGATGTCTCTTACCGATTTGCCGTTATCGTTTTGGGGTTATGCATTAGACACAGCTGCATTCACTTTAAATAGGGCACCATCAAAATCCGTTGAGACGACACCATACGAACTGTGGTATGGCAAAAGGCCAAAGTTGTCGTTTCTTAAAGTTTGGGGATATGATGCTTATGTGAAAAAGCTTCAGCCTGAAAAGCTGGAACCCAAAGCGGAAATGTGCATCTTCATAGGTTACCCAAAAGAGACAGTTGGGTACACCTTCTATCTCAAATCCGAGGGCAAAGTGTTTGTTGCTAAAAACGGAGCTTTTCTCGAGAAGGAGTTTCTCTCGAGAGAATTGAGTGGGAGGAAGAAAGAACTTGATGAGGTTGTCGAACCTCTCATTCCTCTAGATGGTGGCGTAGGGCAAGGGGAAACCTCTGTCGTTGCGATGCCGGTTGAGGAGGAAGTTAATGATGATGATAATGAAACTCCGGTTCAAGTTCATGTCGAACCACGCAGGTCGACGAGACCACGTGCTGCTCCTGAGTGGTACGGTAATCCCGTTTTATCAATCATGTTGTTAGACAACAATGAACCTCCAAATTATCAAGAAGCAATGGTGGGCCCAGATTCCAACAAATGGCTAGAGGCCATGAATTCCGAGATAGGATCCATGTATGAAAACAAAGTTTGGACTTTGGAAGTACTACCTGAGGGCCGCAAAGCTATTCAGAACAAATGGATCTTTAAGAAGAAGACGGACGCTGACGGCAATGTGACCGTTTATAAAGCTCGACTTGTGGCAAAGGGTTTTTCACAAGTTCAAGGAGTTGACTACGATGAGACATTCTCACCCGTAGCGATGCTTAAGTACGTCAGAATCATCTTAGCAATAGCTGCATTTTTCAATTATGAAATCTGGCAGATGGATGTCAAAACGGCGTTCCTTAACGGTTTCCTTAAGGAAGAGTTGTATATGATGCAACCCGAAGGTTTATCGATCCTAAGAATGCTGACAAGGTGTGCAAGCTCCAGCGATCCATTTATGGACTGGTGCAAGCATCTCGGAGTTGGAACAAACGCTTTGATGAGGTGATCAAAGCATTTGGGTTTATACAAGTGGTTGGAGAATCTTGTATTTACAAGAAAGTGAGTGGGAGCTCTGTGGCGTTTCTAGTATTATATGTGGATGACATATTGCTGATTGGAAACAACATAGAGTTTTTGGAGAGCATAAAGGATTACTTGAATAAAAGTTTCTCTATGAAGGACCTAGGAGAAGCTGCTTACATTCTAGGCATTAAGATCTACAGGGATAGATCAAAATGCCTGATAGGACTTTCACAAAGCAGATACCTTGATAAAGTTTTGAAGAGGTTCAAAATGGAACAGTCCAAGAAAGGGTTCTTGCCAGTTTTACAAGGTACGAGATTGAGTAAGACTCAGTGCCCATCAACTGATAAGGATAGAGAGCATATGAGCACCGTCCCCTATGCTTCAGCCATAGGTTCTATCATGTATGCAATGCTGTGCACTAGACCGGACGTTAGCCTGGCAATAAGTATGGCAGGCAGGTTCCAGAGTAATCCAGGAGTGGATCACAGGACGGCGGTCAAGAATATCCTGAAGTACCTAAAAAGGACTAAGGAGATGTTTCTCGTGTATGGAGGTGACGAAGAGCTCACCGTAAAGGGTTACGTCGATGCAAGCTTTGACGCAGATCCGAACGACTCTAAGTCGCAGACCGGATACGTATTTATTCTTAATGGGGGTGCGGTAAGCTGGTGCAGTTCCAAGCAAAGCGTCATAGCAGATTCTACATGTGAAGCGGAGTACATGGCTGCCTCGAAGGCGGCTAAGGAGGGTGTCTGGATAAGCAGTTCATGACGGATCTTGGAGTGGTGCCAAGCGCACTGAATCCAATAACCTTGTTCTGTGACATCACGGGTGCCATTGCCTTAGCAAAGGAACCACGGTTTCACAAGAAGTCCAGACACATCAAGCGACGCTTCAACCTCATCCGCGACTACATCGAAGGGGAGGACGTAAATATATGCAAAGTGCACACGGATCTGAATGTAGCAGACCCGCTGACTAAACCTCTTCCACGGGCAAAGCATGATCAACACCAGAACTGTATGGGTGTTAGATTTATTACAATGTAATTCGCATGATGATGTGAGGGCTAGATTATTGACTCTAGTGCAAGTGGGAGACTGTTGGAATTATGCCCTAGAGGCAATAATAAATATAGTTATTATTATAATTCCTGTATCAAGATAATCGTTTATTATCCATGCTATAATTGTATTGAATGAAGACTTATATACATGTGTGGATACATAGACAAAACACTGTCCCTAGCAAGCCTCTAGTTGGCTAGCCAGTTGATCAAAGATAGTCAGGGTCTTCTGATTATATACAAGGTGTTGTTGTTTGATAACTAGATCACGTCATTAGGAGAATCACATGATGGACTAGACCCAAACTAATAGACGTAGCATGTTGATCGTGTCATTTTGTTGCTACTGTTTTCTGCGTGTCAAGTATTTGTTCCTATGACCATGAGATCATATAACTCACTGACACCGGAGGAGTGCTTTGTGTGTATCAAACGTCGCAACGTAACTGGGTGACTATAAAGATGCTCTACAGGTATCTCCGAAGGTGTTCGTTGAGTTAGTATGGATCAAGACTGGGATTTGTAACTCCGTGTGACAGAGAGGTATCTCGGGGCCCACTCGGTAATACAACATCACACACAAGCCTTGCAAGCAATGTGACTTAGTGTAAGTTGCGGTATCTTGTATTACGGAACGAGTAAAGAGACTTTCCGGTAAACGAGATTGAAATAGGTATGCGGATACTGACGATCAAATCTCGGGCAAGTAACATACCGAAGGACAAAGGGAATGACATACAGGATTATATGAATCCTTGGCACTGAGGGATCCAATATGGGCATCCAGGTCCCGCTATTGGATATTGACCGAGGAGTCACTCGGGTCATGTCTGCATAGTTCTCGAACCCGCAGGGTCTGCACACTTAAGGTTCGACGTTGTTTTATGCGTATTTGAGTTATATGGTTGGTTGCCGAATGTTGTTCGCAGTCCCGGATGAGATCACGGACGTCACGAGGGTTTCCGGAATGGTCCGGAAACGAAGATTGATATATAGGATGACCTCATTTGATTACCGGAAGGTTTTCGGAGTTACCGGGAATGACAAATGGGTTCCGGGTGTTCACCGGGGGGGGGGGGGGCAACCCACCCCGGGGAAGCCCATAGGCCTTGGGGGTGGTGCACCAGCCCTTGGTGGGCTGGTGGGACAGCCCAAGAAGGCCCTATGCGCCATAGGAAGAAAATCAAAGAGAAAAGAAAAAAAGGAGGAGGTGGGAAAGGAGAGAAGGACTCCACCTTCCAAACCTAGTTGGATTCGGTTTGGAAGGGGATGACTTCTCCCCTTGGCTCGGCCGACCCCCTTGTTGCTCCTTGAGCCTCAAGGCAAGGCCCCCCGTCTCCCTCCTATATATAATGGGGTTTTAGGGCAGATTTGAGACAACTTTTGCCACGGCAGCCCGACCACATACCTCCACGGTCTTTCCTCTAGATCGCGTTTCTGCGGAGCTCGGGCGGAGCCCTGCCGAGATCAGATCACCACCAACCTCCGGAGCGCCGTCACGCTGCCGGAGAACTCATCTACCTCTCCGTCTCTCTTGCTGGATCAAGAAGGCCGAGATCATCGTCGAGCTATACATGTGCTGAACACGGAGGTGCCGTCCGTTCGGCACTAGATCGTGGGACGGATCGCGGGACGGTTCGCGGGGCGGATCGAGGGACGTGAGGATGTTCCACTACATCAACCGCGTTCACTAACACTTCTGCTGTGCAATTTACAAGGGTACGTAGATCGGAAATCCCCTCTCGTAGATGGACATCACCATGATAGGTCTTCGTGTGCGTAGGAAATTTTTTGTTTCCCATGCAACGTTCCCCAACAGGTAATGCCAGGCCTGCGAGGAGCGCAGGTCATCGGCCTCCTGGATGGATCCGATGCAGCGCCCGCGGAAACAGTGGAGCAGCAGCAGACGGACAAGACGACGATCACGGTGCCTAATCCACTTTATGCACCGTGGCTGTCCAGAGATCAACAAGTTCTCAGCCATCTCCTCAACTCCTTATCAAAGGAAATCCTCGCCCAAGTTGTGAGTAAAGAAAATACCTTTGATTTTTGGATTGCCATCCTCACCATGTTTGCTTCGCAGTCCCAATCTCGAATCACAAATTTGAGAATTGCCATCGCCACCACCAAGAAGGGCTCCATGTCGAGCACCTCCTACATCGCCAGGATGAAGAGCCTAGGTGATGAACTCGCTGCTGCAGGCCGGCCCGTCTCTGATCCAGAGATGGTGGACTACGTCCTTGCTGGTCTAGATCGAGACTACGACCCGGTTGTGGCGGCAATCGGTGCTGTCAAAACCTCCATCACCGTCGACGAGCTCTTCGCTCAAATCTCCGCCTTCGATCAAAGGGTGGAGATGCTTGGCGATGGACCAGAAACTGGCTACAACACCTCTGCAAATATAGCGTACAGGGGGCGTGGCCAGTCCCGTGGCAGAGGACGAGGGCGCGGCAGCAGAGGCCGTGGTCGAGGGAGACGCTCACCCTCGTCATCCTCTCCAAACGGCAACGGCAGGAGAGGCGGTCGGTCTCAGCAACAACAACAGCGTCCACCGCACCGAGACTACCCCGAGTGCCAGATCTGTCTCAAACATCATCGCGGGGGTGCCCGTGAATGTTGGGATCGCTACGAGGAAGATGAATATGAAGACAAGGAGGCCAATATTGCATCAGACTCCTACGACATCGACACCAACTGGTATGCCGACTCCGGTGCCACCAACCACATCACATGCGAGCTTGACAAGCTGACGATCAGAGAAAAATACCGTGGCCATTATCAAGTCCACACCGCAAGCGGATCTGGTATGAAAATCACTCACGTTGGAAGTTCAGTTGTTAAAACCCCCATGAAAAACCTACATCTTAACAAAGTCCTATATGTGCCCACAACATCAAAAAATCTTCTTTCTGTTCATAGGTTTACCCTTGATAATCGTGTTCTCATTCAATTCTATCCTTATTTCTTTTTGGTAAAGGACTTGGACACGAGGAAAAATACTTCTTAGGGGCAAATGCGTGGGAGGTCTCTACCCGCTCATATCTTCATCAACACCATCCAATAAACAAGCTCTTGCTGCTGTCAAGCCCTCTTCATCAAAGTGGCATAGTAGACTAGGTCATCCCTCCTTAGTTATTGTCAAATTTGTTCTTAACAAGAACAATCTTTCTTATTCTCATGAGTCTAGTGTTGAGTCTGTTTGTGATCCATGTCGGCAAGCTAAAAGTCATCAGCTACCATACCCTATTTGTACTAGTATTTCCACTGCTCCTCTACAACTTGTGTTTTCAGATGTGTGGGGGCCAGCGCCCACCTCTGTCGGCAGACACTCATATTATGTTAGATTTATTGATGATTTTAGAAAATTCACATGGATCTATCTCCTCAAGAAATGATCTGAAGTATTTCATGTCTTTAAGAACTTTCAAAATCTTGTTGAGCGCAAACTAAACACCAAAATCATTGCCATGCAAACAGATTGGGGAGGTGAATACAGGAAGTTAAATCTCTTTTTCCGAGAGCTTGGTATATCACATCATGTTGCATGTCCTCATGCACATCAACAGAATGGCTCAGCCGAGAGAAAGCATCGCCATGTTGTTGAGGTAGGACTAGCTCTTCTTGCAAACTCATCTATGCCACTAAAGTTCTGGGATGAAGCTTTTTTAACAACCACCTACCTGATAAATCTGCTACCTAGGAAAGTCATCAACTTTGAGACACCCATCACTCGCCTTTTTGGCATCTCCCCTGACTATAAGTCACTTCGTGTCTTTGGTCGTGCTTGTTGGCCCAATCTTAGGCCATACAACACACGCAAACTTGCGTTTCGTTCCAAAAAAAACGTGTCTTTCTTGGATATAGTCCCATTCATAAAGGAGTCAAATGCCTAGATGTTTCTACTGGCCGAGTCTATATCTCACGAGATGTGGTCTTCGATGAGTCACTTTTTCCCTTCGAAACCCTCCATCCCAATGCCGGAGCACTTCTCAAACAATCCATTTTTCTCCTTCCACCACATCTCCAAACTTCCGATCATGGGGGCGAAAATTGTACTAACCCAACTGATGATTGTATTATCAGAGAATTATCTCCATGTGTGCAGGATTCTATGGCAGCAATCGGGGCAGAAAACGGTGAAGAAAATGATCAAAATTTTGCAGATTTGCCATCCATATTGCATGCAGCAGAAGAAGACGAAGGCGGCGCAGAACACGAGGAAGATCTGGCGGCGGCAGCAGCACCTGTAACTCCTGTGCGCGCGCAATCCCGTACGCCAGTCAGCGCCGCCATCGCTCCGCACCAATCAGCGAGCTCCACGTCAGGCGGGAACACGCCGCGTCCCACGTGCGGGCCGACCGCGCCAGGCACGACAACGACACCGCGTCCCACGTGTGGGCCGACCGTGCGAGGCACGACAGCAACACCGCGTCCTACGTGCGGGCCGACCGCGCCAGGCACGACAGCGATGGCAGATTTGGTGGGGCCCGCGTCGGGATCTCTGTCCTCTACGCGCATGCATGCGGTTGGCAGCGAAGGATCTTCTGCGGCAATTTCTTCAGGGACATGAGCCACACCGCAGGCAACACAGATGTCCTCCGGATCTGCTGCGAACGGCGATTTCGACAGGGGCTTGGGATTCTCTGCAACCGAGACGGCTGCGTCACCTCCTGTGCCACAACCAGCACAAACACGAAGAAGCAAAACCCAGCCGGTTGCAACTTCTCGTGTCACAACTCGGTCACAAAGAGGTATAAAAAATCCAAAGGTTCGAACTGATGGCACTATTCCATATGGCATGTTATGTGTAGCAGGGGAACCAGCAAATTTGGATGATGCACTCAGAGATCCAAAATGGAAACATGCAATGGATGAAGAGCACTCAGCGCTCATGAGAAACAAGACTTGGCATCTTGTGCGAGAAAAGAGAGGTAAAAATGTCATTGATTGCAAATGGGTTTACAGAATAAAAAGGAAAGCAGATGGCTCCATTGACAGGTATAAAGCTCGTTTAGTTGCAAAAGGTTTTAAACAGCGATATGGTTTGGACTATGAGGATACTTTTAGTCCTGTGGTTAAAGCCGCAACTACTAGACTTGTGTTAGCTATATCTGCATCCAGGGGATGGAGCTTGAGACAGCTAGATGTTCAGAATGCATTTTTGCATGGTGTTCTGGAAGAGGAGATTTACATAAGACAACCACCTGGGTATGTTGACAAAAAGGTACCTCATTATGTGTGCAGGCTTGACAAAGCACTCTATGGTCTGAAACAAGCACCAAGGGCATGGTACTCAAGGTTAAGTTCACAATTGAAACGTTTAGGTTTTGTTGCATCCAAAGCTGATACTTCTCTGTTTATTTACAACAAGGCAAACACAACTATATTTGTGCTAGTATATGTTGATGATATCATAGTTGCAAGCTCCTCACAAAGTGCCACTAATGCCCTCCTGCATGATTTGAGTTCAGAGTTTACATTAAAGGATCTTGGTGATCTACATTTCTTCTTAGGCATTGAGGTAAAGAAAATTCAAGATGGCATAGTGTTAAATCAGGAAAAATATGCCTCTGAACTTCTGGTTCGAATGGGAATGAAGGACTGTAAGCCTTCACCTACACCTTTATCATCTTCAGAGAAACTATCAGCTTTTGAAGGTGAGCCACTGAAAGAAGAAGAGATCACAAAATATAGGAGTGCAGTCGGAGCACTGCAGTACTTGACACTGACAAGACCTGATATTTCATTTGCTGTTAATAAGGTTTGTCAGTATCTTCATGCACCTACTAGTATACATTGGACTGCTGTCAAAATAATTGTACGGTACATAAAATATTCTGTGAGCTTGGGTCTTCAAGTAAAACAATCTAAATCCACTCTTGTTAGTGCCTTCTCTGATGCTGACTGGGCAGGATGCAGTGATGATAGAAGATCAACATGAGGTTTTGCAGTGTTCTTTGGTTCTAATCTTATATCTTGGAGTGCCAGAAAACAAGCCACAGTATCCAGGTCAAGTACTGAAGCTGAATATAAATCATTAGCAAATGCAACTGCTGAGATTATTTGGCTTGAATCATTGTTAAAAGAACTGGGAGTTAAACAACATCGTGTGTCATGTTTGTGGTGTGACAATCTAGGAGCCACATATCTCTCTGCAAATCCAGTGTTTCATGGCAGGACAAAGCACATAGAAATTGACTTTCATTTTGTCAGAGAAAGGGTTGCAGAGAAAAACTTGGACATACGGTTTATTCCTTCCAGAGATCAAGTTGCAGATGGGTTCACTAAAGCCTTGCCAGTTAAACCATTTGAGGAATTCAAGAGGAATCTTAATATAGGATAGTTGAGATTAAGGGAGGGTGTTAGACTTAGAGATATATTATTGTTGTAATCTCAATCTATCTCTATCTCTTCCTTAAACCGAGTTCTATATGTATTCCTTTCTTGTAAACCAAGGCAAGGGTTTTGCCCAATATAAATAAACACCGCGGCTCCTCTCGAGGAGTAGGAATGCTTCCATCTGACAGACTAGAACTCCCTCCCGCGCCCACCCGAGCCGCCGGTCGCCTCTCCGGCAGCCGCAGCCGCCGTCCCGCCCCCGGCCGCCTCCCCTCCACCTTCCGAGCCATCGCCGCAGTCTCGCCCCGCCGCCGCCGTCCGCCTCAACCTCCCCGGCCGTCGCCCTCCTCGACCTCCCCCATCGCCGCTGCCTCCTCGACCTCCGTCGCCGCCGCCCGCCTCGGCCCCCTAGCCGCCGTCTCCGCCTCCCGCCCGCCTCGACCTCCCCGACTGCCGCCCGCCTCAGCCTCCTCATCCGTCGCCCGCCTCGGCCCCCGAACCGCCGTCTCCGCCTCCCGCCCGCCTCGACCTCCCCGGCCGCCGCCCGCCTCGGCTTCCCCGTCCGTCGCCCGCCTCCGCCTCAACCTCCCCGGCCGCCTCCGCCGCCCCCCGCGCCATCCGCCTCCCGCAGCAAGAGGCCGCCCCGATCCACAGGAATATTTCGTTATAAGGATTGGGTTTGAGGGTTCTAGTCTTTGCCCCTGTTTTTCAACCCTTAAAAGTGCCAAAAAATGCCAATTTTCAACCCTTAAACTGGTTTGAGGATTTAAGGGTTTAATGGTACTACTAGAGATGCTGCCCCCCTCCCCCACGCACCCACCCACATTTTGACCTTACAATATTCATTTGACTTCTGATTCAGTGACTTAGGCCATGAACCACTGTGGCGAGGAGATTGCGGTTTGATTTCGCTCATGCGAGAAGGGGAAGAAAGAGAAAAAATAAAGAAAATAGACAGCCAACTATTTGGTGGTCGATTCCTTTGCCGACAGCTCACCGATCCACCCAACTCTTAGAGCATCTCGGTTGTACTAAGAGTTTCGCTCATGCGTAGACTAGAACTAAAATACATTTAGATACATCCATTCCCACGACAAGTATTTTCGGATGGAGGGAGTACTGGAGATGCTTTTATTGGTCCATACCATCCTAAGACTATGGCGCCTCGGTTGTCCCATGGCTTATAGCGCACCCGGAGTTCCTTACATACGTGCCGCCGTGGGTGTTGGTCTTGATTGGGTACAGGCCGTCTCGATGCCCCAACTCCAGCGTCCACGACCTGTTCCTGCAAGCGTTCAAGAACAAGGTGGAGTATAACCATGTCCACGGCCTTGGCATTTTCAATAACGCGTTCCTAGATGCCGACATGACCAGGTTCACATAGCACCATGACCGGAAGCAAAGGTGTACGAGGATGTCGAGGAGAAGAGCTAGGTCAGCGTCAACACCAGCAGCCCAACTGACCCATGAGAGAGAGAGAGAGCGAATGATGCACCGATCTCTTGATAGGAGGCGGAGGGAAGGGAAGCCGGCAACCAGAGCTCCAACAGTGGTCCAGCAGCCCTTATGTTTGGCAGTTGTCGTCGAGGGTTAGGCGGCGGGTTTTTTCACTGTTTTGATCCTAGGGGTGTAAGTTAATCACGCAACGAACTCGTTTTAAAAGAATTTCACATTCTGACCCTTTTGGAAACGCCAGGAATCGTGGCTTTGCAGGCCTTATGCCAAACGCCAGTCTACTGGACGTTGCAGGCCTCATTTGCAATGCCAGTCTACTGGACGTTGCATGCCTTAACAGAAACGCCAACGAGGCTGGCGTTGCAGGCCTCATATGTAACTGCCCCGCGCGCCCCTTCGTCCACTTCAAGTTCTTTCTTCTTCCTCCATGAAAAAGTTCTCCCTCCTCCTCGAGACCCCCCTTCGATCTCCCTCCTCCCCAACCGTTTTGTTGGTTCTTTGGGGCAAATCGAAGAGGCCGGTAAGCTCCTCCAATCCATCCAATTAGTTTTTGCAATGATTTTGTATTTGTGTAGATTTTTTTGCACTAGGTGTACATATGTTTAGAAGTAAAATTTATTTTGTGATTGTTAATAGGTGTAGTTTATGGTGTGTCTAGGTGTAGTTTTTGGTGGCTATAGGTATAACCTAGGTTTTGTTCATATTATTCGCATTAGGTTTATGCCTAGGTTTAGTTCATATTATTCGAAGAGGCCAGTAAGAATTTTGTTCATATTATGCAGGATGTTTCGGCCTGATAAATATCCGGGTCTTGATGAGTACTACGAGCAGAAGCATCGTGCGGTGCTAGTTGAAAGAGGTGAGGTAATTATGATTGTGTTGATGATTATTTATATATACTCCATGATTTTTATATTTTGACAAGTTGAGTCAATTAACAAATTATGCGTTTGTTTGTTTAGGTTCCTCCACTACTTCGTTTGAGGGGGCACAACCTGAATGAAACTCTTGTATATGACCCTCGTTACGAGCCTTATTTTAGAAGAATGGATCTTCTTCAATTTATGCTCAACTTTAAAGGCACACCACCATGATTGAACGCCACGGCCCTAAAAACACTTACGGATCGTTGGAGGCCGGAGACGCACTCTTTTCACCTTCCTCTTGGTGAGATGAGCATAACCTTGGAGGATATTGCTATGATCATCGGGCTTCCTATCGAGGGCAGGGCTCTTACAGGGAAGGTTAGGGCCGCCGGGTGGCGACAACAGGTTGCAGCATTGGTTGGTGTTGAACCCAAGCCATGGACTGATGAAACTAGGAAGGATCCTAGGCCATCTGGTGTGTTGTTCTCTTGGATACAGAGACATTTTCATAGATGCCCAAAGGATGCTAGTCCGCTTGTTGTGGAGAGGTTCGCGAGAGCTTATCTCTGGAATCTTTTGACCCAAGTGGTGTTTCCGGATGGCACTAGGGACACAACCTCATGGATGTTCTTGGATCCTCTTCGTGACTGGGATGTTAAGTGGAGTTGGGGTTCGGCGGCACTAGCCTTCTTGTACCGTCAGGTATGGCTTAATATCATGCATTTTCATTTTATTCAATGGGATATGATGCATTTTCATTTTATTAAATCTGTAGTTGGATGGAGCATGTATGAGGAGTAAGCCGACGTCCTGTCTTGGAGGTTTCGTCTGGGCCCTACAGGTTTGGATGTGGGAGCGTATTCCTGTTGGCCGGAACTTCAGCCTTGCTCCGGAAGAACCCTGGAAGTACCCGTTTGACGGGGATGAGGAGCGATACCCCACTATCGCATACACATGGGCTAATGTCCAATGGACGAGTATCGCGGCTATGGGGCGGTATAAGGCATACATAAGCCAGCTTGACATGCTAACTTACGAACAGGTAAATGCTTTATCAAATTTGCTGATTTTTTTTCATGGATGGTTGAGTGACTTGTTGTTATGTAGGTTAATTGGAGGCCGTACACGGTACTTAGGCAGTTCCCTCTGAGCAACATGTGCCTTCGTGACCAGCATCTTTGGCGTGTGCGGTGCCCGATGATATGCTTTTATGCGGTGGAGTGGCATCTTCCTCATCGTGTTTCAAAGCAGTTCGGGGTACAACAACGCACCCCACCGGATTACGTCGAGACAAGGTGAAGCTACATAAGTGAGTCTTTTGTATCACGTGTTTCTCCTGTTGATCAATGTCTAACATGAAAAAATGAAACTCATGTAGTATTCTAATGCTTTGTAGGACAAACCGGCAAAGCAATAAGACTGTCATCAATTGGGAGGAGCACCACATGACTTGGGTGGACATGTGGAATGCTCAGAGACAACATCGAGTTGAAAATGATGAAACACCCGACACTGACGAGGCGGCATACTTAAGGCATTTGGAGTGGATGCATACAGAGTACAAAGTTATCCATAAGGCTGTCTGGACTCGTTCCGATTGCTTGGACTTACTGCCGAGTGAGGCTGCTGATGCTGCATTCAACAATTCAATTAGGGAGACAGTTGGAGCGCATCTTGACTATGGTCCTCTCCATGACCGAGTGGTACGTCCCTCCTTTAAAATATAAACAAGTGTCATTTATTCGTGGGTGGTATGTCACATGTGTTTTATCCAGGGCACGGAGCTATGGAGATGTATCAACGAGAGTAACGTGGTCCTTGGCCATGCCCCTTGTCCACAAACAGACGGACTTGTTAGAACTACTCTGCAGGTTTGATGCCTTGTTAACCTTTGTTTTGTCGTACCTTTGTTAGCATATTAACATGTCATTATCTTTTCCTTGCGCAGAAGGTTACCAATCGGTGCCGCACACTAGCGGCTTTACTTTCTTGCCACGGCGTTTCGTCCACCGATGTGAGGGCACGTGCGCAGTACACGATGGATGTGCAGTCTTCCGCTTGTCCGTCTTCCAGCCGGCCATGGGCCTCTTCCGCTCGTCCGTCTTCGAGTCGAGCACATGCTTCTTCTAGCCGAGCACATGTTGAGGAGATTGAAGAAGAAGAGGAGTCCGACAACGAGGCCGCGGATCCGGACTTCATTGAGTTTGGGGCTTCGCAGATGGAAGATGCTCCGCAGCCAAGTCAACCCACTCAGCCGACGGAAGAAACACGTCGAGCTAGCTCAAGGAACATCAGACGTCCTGGCTGGCAGAACACTCCAGAGGGCTACGTTACTAAGGGCAAGATGGCTGCGAAGAGAGGGAGGAAGTGAAGTGTTATGACCTATGTCGTATTCTGAGTGTTATGATGTTGTCTGTTGAACTATCCAGTTTTTAACTTCTTCAGTATGAAGTATGAACATTGAACTATGAACTATGTCTGTTGAACTATGAACTATGATGTTATGCTGAGTGTTATGCTTTGAATTATGGTGTTATGCTTTGAATTATGGTGTTATGCTGTGAATTATGGCGTTATGTCTGTTGATCAAAACAGTGAACTATGGTGTTATGGTGTTATGGTGTTATGTTATGAACTATGTCTATTGATCAAAACAGTGAAAAAATCCTGAAATTGGGGTACTGGACTAAGGAAACGCGAGCAGGGTTGGCGTTTCTGGTTGAGCCTGCAACGCCAGCAGGCTTGGCGTTTCTGGTAGGGCTGCAACGCTGGCGATGACCACAGTACTGTGGTACTGGACTAAGGAAACGCTAGCAGGCTTGGCATTTCTGGTTGGGTCTGCAACGCCAGCAGGCATGGCGTTTCTGGTATGGCTGCAACGCTGGCGAGGACCACGGTACTGCAGTACTGGACAAAGGAAACACCGCTGAGCCTGGCGTTTCTGGTATAGTCTGCAACGCCAGCAGGCTTGGCGTTTCACAGTTTTTATCTTGCTCATTTAGCACTTTCACACACACATCATACATACCACATTTAGCACATTCACACAGACAACATACAGATGACATATGCAACACACATCATATAAAGAATACACATAACATAGCCCATATAAAGTTCCCATTAAAGTTCACGTCGATAGATGCATAATAGGTTCTTAAAGTACATAATAGTGGATTTCATAGTCAGATAGCACGCAAGGGAACAAGGTTCAACACATAGGGTTCAAACATGAAAGCGTGCATGAAAATAGAAGCCTCCGGCTCTATTGCGTCGAGCAAGGCCCCTTCCCCTTTTTCTTCTTCCTCTCTTCCTCCTCTTCGTCTTCCCTTTTGTGCATTTTTGAAGCCTCTTCCAGCACCCTCTCCATGAAGAGTTCCTCCTCCCGCTCTCTCTTTGCTGCACCCTCTGCCATAGCAATCTTAAATTTAGCTGCCCATTCATTGTGACGTTGCTCCATCGCCTTCTTGTGTTTGTCCTTCATCTTTTTATCATAAGCACAGTGCTCAAGAAACATTTTGAGGTCCTCCTTCCTCCTTGCTTCAAACTCCTCGTACTGGCGCTCCCTCTCCATCTTCTTTGCTTCGGCTGCGTCCTGCTCTCTCAACTTCTTTGCAGCCCTCTCCATCAACCGCTGCTCCTCACTGGCTGCATCCTTCTCCGCCCCCACTCCATTTTCTCCTTGTTGGGTTGAGACGCCGCCATACCTACATAAAAACATCAAGGCTCACAGTTAATACAACAACATACAGAGTTACGGAAATGGTCCTCGTAGGTAAAAACATGAAAACATCAAGGCATGAAAAACAACATGATAGATAAACTTACGGAAATTCTCCTCGTAGGTAACCGAACATTCCTCTACCACTACCCGAACCTCTACCCATAAAACCAGCACGTCTACCACCACCGCCGGATCCTCGTCCCATAGCAAGGCCACCACGTCTACCACCGCCGGATCCTCGTCCCATAGAAAGGCCACCACTTGAACCACCACGTCTACCACCGCCGGATCCTCGTCCCATAGCAATGCCACCACTTGAACCACCACGTGTACCACCGCCGGATCCTCGGCCCATAGGAAGGCCACCACTTGAACCACCACGTCTACCACCGCCGGATCCTCGTCCCATAGCAATGCCACCACTTGAACCACCACGTCTACCACCGCCAGCACTTGAACCACCTCTGCCCCCCACATCACTAGTAGATGCGTTGTTTCTTTTGCAAGTCCTCTTATTATGTGTCGTTTCATTGCAATCACCACATTGGTTCCTATCACGTGGCTCCATGAAATGTCCACTACCAAACTCTCTGGTGCTCATCAGGTCATCCATATCATTCCTGTATCATTTTGTTCTCCTTCTACCCTTCGGTTGAACCATCATCTCTGGATCCGGCCTAATATTAGGACCGTGATACTCGGGCCACTGTGATGGGTCAAGAAAAGGGTGGAATCTCGACGCCCATGTTAACTGATGAGTTTGCAAGTTGAATTCATGCAACCTCACAACTACACCATCAGAGAAGGGCAAATTCCTCATGCGACATGCCGTCATCATGTGCGAGCATGTCCGGTGGTACTTACTAGGACGCTCAGAAGTGCAATGCCGCGTCCGAAGGGAAACCATAAATGAGCGACCACCATATGATTGCCCATCTCTCGTTGTACCACCTGGCTCATCCACTTGGTATTTCATTTCAGCGTTATCGAAACAAGTGGCTCGCTGCATGGCTTACTTCTCCTTTTGAAACTCTAGCCACTCGGCAACCTTCTTCGGATAGATCTCATTGGGAGGCTTCTCACTCTCACCAATCAACTTGCCAATTTCTTCGGAGTGCTTAAGAAAATACTCATTTAGCTTGTAAAAGGTATATTCAGCTATTGCCGTGACCGGCAACTGACGTGCCCCTTCAAGACAAAGTTGAAGCACTCAACAAGATTGCTTGTCATGTCGCCATATCTCATGCCTCCTTCGTCACATGCCCGTGACCACTTATGTCTCTCATCTATATTCCTTTGTAGGAATTCTTTCCCACCTTCATTTGCCTTCTCATATATTTTGTTCAATAGTTTAGTGAACGACTCAACGGAGAAGGCCACACATGTGGAGTTAATATCCTTCGCCAGATCTTTGTTCTTACAAGCCCTATAAAAGTTTGCAACGAAGTGCCTCATGCACCATCGATGGTGAAGCCTCGCATGCCCTGGAATGTGAACATCCACGGCCTTCAATATGTCTTGGTGCCGATTGGATATGATGCATACCTCCCTATTGGGAGGAATCACCGTGCTTCTCACAAGTCTCATGAACCATTCCCAGTTGTCTTGGTTCTCCGCTGACACCAAAGCAAATGCCACAGGCAACACCTGATCATTAGCATCATGTGCCATTGCTATCATTAGTGTGCCCTTGTATTTGCTAGTCAGGAATGTTTCATCTATAGACAAAACTGGACGACAATGCTCAAAAGCTGCAATGCATGGGCCAAACGTCCAAAAGGCACGACGGAACACTCCTTCAATATCTTGGACATAGTGGTACATTCCGGGGTTTCTATAGGCCATCGCGCCCAGCAACTGGGGTAGCATGTTGTACGCCTCTTCCCATCCACCGTAAACATTCTAAAAGTGACATGTTTGGCCTTCCATGTCTTCCCGTACTTGACCTTATATCCAAATCTCTCGAAAACCCAACTCATCAAAGACTTCACTTTAATGGTTGGATCCTCAGCTATATGTTTCTGGTATTTATAAGCGATGAATTCCGAGGTTAACTGATGGTGTGTCTCTGGTGCTTCATCTGTCGGCAGTGTGCATTGGTGAGTTGCAATGCAACTACTTATCTTCCACAAACCATCTTGCATGAGTCTTGAATTGACTTTCCATTTGCATTTTTCTACCTCACATTTCACGGTGTATCGCTTGTGGCAGTCCGAGTAAGCAACTCTGAAAGGCCTGTAGTGCTTGACGGCATACTCACACAACCACATCTTCAATTCTAGAATGTCCTCGAACATCAAACCTTTCTTTAGGTAAGATGTACAAATCGCGTTGGTGTGCTACTTGGCAACATTATAGCCTCAATTGTCTTGCTCATGCCACCATCGACTAAAGCCTTATCTGCAAGGCTAACATCACAAAACAAGGGAACTTTGTGATCCCTACCGGTGATTTTTGTATACCACTCCGCTTCTTTCTCAGTGAAGCCATCCTCATCCAACTCATTCACCGGGCCTTCATCATCCGACTCATCCACACAAGCACGCTGATAAACAATGTCAGGATCCATGTCATCATGCCTTACTTGAGCCTCTACGTCACCAACAATGTTGTGTTGCCTCTCATACTCTTCGTCGGACTCATGACCATCATCTTTGATCGGTGCACTACCTCCAAACTCATATTGGGGATACTCATTGACTTGCACTTCTACTTTATGCTCAACAATAGGTGCCACACCATTATACGGGCTCAAATCATCTACTATGGGTTGGTTCAAGTCAACATGAAGAGGAGCATTGACCACCGTACAAGCAAACACTTCGAGTGACTTGTCTATCGAGGATGCAACAGCCTCCTTGTATGCAACCCAATGCAAATTAGACTTGATAGGCATTATCTTCATTCGACACTTGTGTGCCGACCCAACATCATATCTTCCTAATAATTCTACTTGGTCACTTGGATCAACCCACTTCAATCTTATCCGAGTTTCTGCCACAACCTCTTGATAAGTAGGGCTATCAAGAAATGTCAACACTTCCTCATATTTGTCAACAATAGCAACATTCATGAATGCCTCTTTGTCAACATAATGAATATTCACAATCTTGTCCATCTAAAAAAGGGGACAAAATTACCAATTCTAAGTATAACAAAACAACTAACAAAACATTACCCTAACCATTTGCATCCAAATTAGGCATTAACACAAACCCTAACCCTAAACCTTGTCCATCCAAATTAGGCATAACACAAAACCTAACACTAACCCTAACCCTTGTCGAACCAAACTAGGCATAACCCTAACCATAACACTAAATCTCATCAATAATAAGAAACCAACCAATACAATGCAACATAAATAGAACACCTAGTGCAAAAAAAATCTACACAAATACAAAATCATTGCAAAAACTAATTGGAGGGATTGGAGGAGCTTACCGGCCTCTTCGATTTACTCCAAAGAACCTACTAAAAGGTTGAGGGAGGAGGGAGATCGAATGGGGGGATCTTGAGGACAAGGGAGAGCTTTTTCGTGCTAACAAGAACAAGAGGAGAGGAGAAATGGTGGTTGGTGGGCGAGGGGGTCGGGGTGGCAGAATATAAAGGAAAGAAACGACATAGCTACTGGCGTTTCACCTCAGGTCTGAAACGCCACATTAGACATGCGTTTCACCTCAGGTCTGCAACGCCACATTAGACAGGCGTTTTAACGAACGTCTGCAACGCCACAATAGATGACGTTTCATAACAGGGCTACAACGTCATGAACTATGGCGTTTCAAAAAAGGGTCAAAACGTGAAGTTCTTTCAAAACAAGGTCGTTGCGTGATTAACTTGCACCCCTAGGATCAAAACAGTGAAAAAAATCCTTAGGCGGTGAGGCACTGACCTCTTACACTTTGGTCGAGAGACTGGTTTCGCATCTATGTTTCGAAACGGTCTGAGACCCCAACAAAGTTGTCTCATGGTAAATCTGTTGATGCATAGTTCTGTAAACAATGGCAAACTCTTATGAATAAAGGAACACACCTCTTGTTTCTTCTTAAACTTTCTTTGTGCGCACAAAACCAAAAAGGAAAAGGAAAAAATAATGTGTGTTAATTCACTACTATTAGTTGGCTATATCGTTTATCCTGATAGAGGCGAACCCAGTCATTTGATAGTGGCATCTTGCTAACTTCATGAACCACAGGTTGTAGTCAATCATCAAACCAACACAATCATAGTAAATCATCCGTCATCATTACCACCAATGTACTAATATAAAGTTCCCTTTCTTTTAATCTGGGATGATGAGTGGTAGTAGTACATCGGATGAATGAATGAAGGAAAAATCTATTCAAAAGCGTCGCATTTTTAACATTCCGTGCGGCGGGTCATGCATGCATACATGATGTCATCGCATTTATTCTAAATGACCGAAATTCAAAAACTTTTATCTCTTAAACCGTTAATTCGATCAATGATCCGTTTTCGCCGTTGACTTTGTTTCGACGAAATCTTCAAAACTAGATTCCAAATTGACATGTTTTGACAACTTTTTTTTTTTGCTCGTACTTACCACATTTGTTGCACTTACTTATCATATTAGTAATTACTTACTTGTCTGATAAAAATAACTTAATCGCCAATTTTTTTTAAATTGCGTATAAATATTACATCTCGACATAATCAAAATGACAAGCACAAACAACTTTTTTTAAGCGATTACGGGCAAAAATATGACAACTCAACATATTTAGAACCGGTGATCACAAGAAATCTTTTTTGATCATCGTTTCTAAATATGACAACTCGGTATAGTTAAACTAACAAGCACACAAAATAGTTTTCTGGCAAAGTTGTATGTAAACATGACAACTTGACATATTTAAATTGGCAAACACAACCCATCATATTTTTTTATATCATGTATAATGAAAACTGCTATAAGGCTTTGTACGAAACAATATTAAAAAGTGTCAATCAAGTTATTTTTCTCACGCAAGTAAGTGGTTAATAATATGGCAAGTGGGTCAAAAAATATGGCAAGTATGAATGGAAAAAAATAGTTGACGAAACATGTCGACATGAGATCTAGTTTCGAAGAACTAGCCGCGAGAAAGTCAATGATGAAAGCGGATCATCGATTGAATTAACGGTTTTGTAGATAAAACTTTTTGAATTTCAAACATTAATGAGAATCTTTGGTGGTGTTTCTTTCCGAGGGACTAGACTTTTTTTTTAGTCCCAGGGACTAAAGAAAAAAGTTCCTCCAATAGAGTCTTTTTGTAGTCCCTTGAGGAAAAGTCCCTCCTGTTTCTTTACCTAGGGACTAAAAGGGACTTTTTAGTCCCTAGGTAAATCCCATACATGCATAGGAGAGAGAGAGAGGAGACTAACGGCATTATGACAATACTTAGCTTACTTTTTTAAGTGATGACAATATTTAACTTAGTAATACTAATGGATAAGAGAGTGGAACAACACACATAAGCAAGCTGCGAGGCAGTCAAAGCATAGGCCGATTCAGAAATGGACAGTGCCGGAAGAAGGGTGGATTAAGGTCAATTCAGATGGTGCTATGACTAAATCTGCTACGAAGGGCGGCGGGGGTGTGGTGCTGCGGGACCATAATGGGGCCTTCCTGGCTGGAGCGGCTCTTTTCTTCGGCAATGTCAGGGACGCGGAAGCGGCTGAGATCCTTGTGTGCAGGCGGGCGGTGCAATTGGCAAGTCAGCGGGGAGTCCAAAAGATACACCTTGAGCTTGATAATCAAGATTTGGTCCGGATGCTGGAGGAACAACAGAGGAATATGGCTGCTGTGGGGCCTTGGATCCAAGAAGTTAAATCGCTATTGTCGACCTTTGAAGCCTGTAGAGTGGACTGGGTTAGGCGATCAGCTAATGGGGTAACACATAAGTTTGCTAGGGTTTGAATGGGTGATGAAGTGTGTAAGGAGTGGATGGGGTACCCCGGACTTTGCGTTAGCTGTAATCTTTAATGACATTCCTAGCTTTG
Organism: Hordeum vulgare subsp. vulgare; assembly: GCF_904849725.1. Taxonomy (NCBI): domain Eukaryota; kingdom Viridiplantae; phylum Streptophyta; class Magnoliopsida; order Poales; family Poaceae; genus Hordeum; species Hordeum vulgare. The sequence continues at coordinate 659,475,707 of NC_058519.1, read as the reverse complement.
TTGGCTAGATTATAAAGGATCAGTTAGTCCTAGAAAAAAATTAATGGATCATGAATTTGTAATGCATGTGTACAGCAGCCCCGCACGGGAGCGCCAAGGTGCGGCGCCGCTCATAGTCCATCCCATGAATGAATGTTGTTAATACATGAGCTCCAACAAAACTAAAGTACAGTATCTCTCAACTCATCTTTCAAAAAATATAATTCTTTATCTCCTTCCCTGCCGTCGTCCGCTGGCCGGCGAGGCACCAAGCGCCGGGAAGTCGTCGGTGGAGAGGCTGAAAGGGACGCCGCCCCGGGGGCTCTGTGACTGTGTCTGTCCTGTCCTGACAGCAGCTGCCTGGTACAGAGGCGCCACCGCCTGCTGCTGCTGCTGCTGAGGCGTGGCGTGCTTGGCCGCCTCGCCATTGCTCTGTTCCCAGGCCGCTCTGTTCGGAGGCGCGCTCGCCGCCGTCATCGCCGGCCGGACCGCAGCAGCCGTGAGGCTCTGCAGCAGCGGGTCGGGCCGGAATCCGAACGGGACCTTGGAGGCGTCCATCTTCCGGAACGTGATGGAGATCCTCTTGGCGGGCACGGCGGGGACGCAGTGCTTGGCGACGTCGGCGCCGTTGCCGTTGAGCACGAGGACGGACCCGACGGGCAGCGGGATGGAGGCGGCGGCGGAGAACTCCCCTGGCGCGAGCACCTTCATGTCCCTGCCGAAGAGGATGGGCGCCTCGGCGAGGAAGGATGCGGTGCAGAAGGGGCGGAGGAAGTCGTGGTGGTCGACGTGCGGCGGGATGCAGTCGTCGACGTCGTAGACGTTGACGATGCAGCTGTCGGGCACGCAGGTGGGCGGGAGCACGCGCCAGAGCACGAGGCGGCGCGCCATGGCGGCGAGGAGGGGAGGGAGCGGGTCGACGGACTCGTCCCGCACGATCCCCGGCGGGTTGCCGTCCCGGTCGGCGGCGTAGTTGTAGCAGCAGCCGAACTGGATGGTGGCCCTGCCCTTGCCCCGCATCCACTTGCGCGGCTCCGAGTAGGTCCGCTCTGCAGTCCGAGAAGAATCGGGGGGGAGTCGTCAGATCAGGATCGAAGGAGCACGAGAGAATTGATTTGATTCATCGGAGGAGAAGAAGAGGAGGAAGGTTGGGTTTGGGTACCTCGGAGGCGGCCGCGGCGGCCTTGGTCCTGGAGGTCGAGGACGCAGGCGACGATCTTGGCCTGCTCGTCGGGGGAGAAGACGTTGGCGTGGAGCTCGAGGCCCTGGAGCACGTTGACCATGCGGCCGTCCACCCGCTCCATGTGGCGGAAGTCCTTCTTGCGGCGCACCCTCGCCACGCCCTCGTCGGAGAGCAGCGTGGACGTCGACATCGCGGCGGCTCCGGCGGGCGGCGTGGGAGCAAGGGGGGGATCTGGGCAGAGGATTTGAGTGGATTGGCGGCTGAGGTAGCTCAGCTTTATATGGAAAGATGAGGTCACCTCCAAATCGGGGTCGGCTCCGGTGTTTCGCCCAAACACGTGGGCCGCGCATGGGTGGGCGCGTGCGGACGCGTACTTTCATATTCCCCGCCTTCTCCTGGGTATGGCGATCTGCACAAGCCGACGCCGGCCGGACCACAGCTTGGGTACGAAATCTCCCTCTCCCTTTAATCTCCCCTATCAGTAACCTGGCCGTCTCCAAGGAGATTGGAACTGCAGCGAGTTCCCGTAGGGACTGGACCCGGTAGCCCAGCTTGTGCGCCTCGTGCAGGAGCAGATCCAGGGCCTCCTCGTGAACGTGATGAGGAACAAGGTAGGGCAAACTCACCACAGGCATGCTCACGATCTTCTGGCCGGACAACTGCTCCTTCAGCTGAGGTAATTCGCGAGACAGTGATCTTCCACGAGAATGCTTCTCCAGATAGTCCTTCTTCCCAGCAAGCGTCTCCAGGCCCCGGGATGTGACCTCGAACCTCAGGAATTCGGTCTCCCACCTCAGGGTCTCGCGGTAGCGACGAAGAGAGCCTACCAAGTCGCTTTTCGACTCCATATCCATGCTTGATCTCTCTTTCCGCCGCCGGGTTCCTTTTTTTTCTTTTGCTGAATGACCTTCTTGGGGTTTCAACCAAGCGGACGGTCGGGATTGGGATGGATATGCTGTCCCACCCAAGCAAAGCTCAGTCCGGCCCGGTAGGAGGGGCTGGCCCAACAAGAGCGACTCTCCCCGCCTCACCGGTCCGTCCAAAATCCTCCCTGCTACTCCCTTCGTTTTAAATATAAGTCTTTCTAGAGATTCTATTAGAGGATTACATACGGATGTATATAAACATACTCTAGAGTATAGATTCATTCATTTTGTTTTATATGTAGTCATCTAGAGAAATTTCTTAAAAGACTTGTATTTAGAAACGAAGGAAGTACTTTTTATTTGCCATGAAAAAAATGAAATCACTAATTAAAAAGAACCCCTTGTAAATGTCCGTCCCACCCTCTCAAGGCCTGACAAACGGCAGCCTAGGAGTTTTTACTTTTTTTTCATACATATGTTTCTTGAAACGTTTTATCCCTCATAAACCCTTCCTTCAATCTCTCAAGCGTTTTCGTTGTTGGATTTCACGCATTTAGATCTTCAAAACTAAATAGAAGAAAAAACCGTAGCCAGAAACATGACTTTCTTTTTCCTTTTCCATGCTTCTAATGGAAGAAAATATGTGTCTCAAATGGAAAAAATACGTTCTTTTTGCGTGTATCTGTGAAAGCAATTCTGTGCCTACACAAGAAGCAAACTTAAAGGTGTGTTTGATAGCATTCACAACCTAGCATGGTTGTTTTTCTGTGATACATGCTTAGTGTAAACATACTGAGTACATGTTTGATAGTGGTGTATGTGCTGAGACATGTTAAAATGAGACTCTGTTTGGTATCTTGCATCTGTTTAGACATGACAAGTGGTACTGTAGCAACTGTTATTTTTAAATAAGTGAACAAAACATTTCGAAAATGTGGAAAAAATGAAACATGAAAAAATAACATTTTTTGCAAATTTAAATATTTTTGAAATTCTGAAGTTTTTTGGAATTTCAACAAAATTTGGAAGTTTGGTCTTTCTGTTTTTTAAAAAAAGTTGAAAATCTGTTTTTTGATTCAAATTTTAAAAACTCCAAACATTTTTTGAAAATTTGAAGGATTTTTTTTTAATTCTATACTTTTTGAAAATTTCAAGTAATTCTAAAAATCAGGACAGTTGTTGAAAATTTGAAGAAATTTCGAAAATCTGAACAATTTTTGGTATTTTGAACATTTTCTAAAAATTAAATTATTTTTTTGAAATGCTAAACATTTTTGAAACATATTGTCGCTCGCTTTGCTCGTGCATCCTGATCAGCGAACGGCTGTTGGGGTATTCTCTCTTCATGCATGTCAAGAGAGTATTTGGAGTTCGTGGAGACTACCAAACATCAAAAAGTGGATCGAGAAAGGAATTTTTTAGCTTATGGACTCCATCCACTCTACCAAACACACCCTAAGCCTCTCGTGAAAGCAGTTTTTTTTCTATTTCCAAAAGGCACGGTGCCTCTCATGGAAGCAAATATGTGCCTACACAAAAAGCAAACTTTGTGACTCTTATGTTAGCAAAAAAAATGTTTTTCCCTTTCGAAGAGGCACAACTCTACCTCTCACGAGAGCAAATATGTGCCTCTTCGTGGAAGATATTTTTTTCTTAGAAAGACATCTGCCTCTTGTGAAAGTTCAATTGATAATACAATGAAGAATAGTAGATGAATTGAATGAAGCAATCCATCAACACAAACATGCGCATTGAGAGTTGATAATGAATGAAAACCTCTATGGAAAACAATGACATCAACTAGTTCAACAAGGGCATCATCTATTCATCTCCCTCAACGACGACACGCTCTACGCCACCGTGACTGATACGTCTCCATCGTATCTACTTTTCCAAACTCTTTTGCCCTTATTTATTCTTAATGGGGGTGCGGTAAGATGGTGCAGTTCCAAGCAAAGCGTCGTAGCAGATTCTACATGTGAAGCGGAGTACATGGCTGCCTCGGAGGCGGCTAAGGAGGGTGTCTGGATGAAGCAATTCATGACGGATCTTGGAGTGGTGCCAAGCGCACTGAATCCAATAACCTTGTTCTGTGACAACACGGGTGCCATTGCCTTAGCAAAGGAACCTCGGTTTCACAAGAAGTCCAGACACATCAAACGACGCTTCAACCTCATCCGCGACTACGTCGAAGGGGAGGACGTAAATATATGCAAAGTGCACACGGATCTGAATGTAGCAGACCCGCTGACTAAACCTCTTCCACGGGCAAAGCATGATCAACACCACAACTGTATGGGTGTTAGATTTATTACAATGTAATTCGCATGATGATGTGAGGGCTAGATTATTGACTCTAGTGCAAGTGGGAGACTGTTGGAATTATGCCCTAGAGGCAATAATAAATATAGTTATTATTATAATTCCTGTATCAAGATAATCGTTTATTATCCATGCTATAATTGTATTGAATGAAGACTAGTTTACATGTGTGGATACATAGACAAAACACTGTCCCTAGCAAGCCTCTAGTTGGCTGGCCAGTTGATCAAAGATAGTCAGTGTCTTCTGATTATGAACAAGGTGTTGTTGCTTGATAACTGGATCACGTCATTAGGAGAATCACGTGATGGACTAGACCCAAACTAATAGACGTAGCATGTTGATCGTGTCATTTTGTTGCTACTGTTTTTAGCGTGTCAAGTATTTGTTCCTATGACCATGAGATCATATAACTCACTAACACCGGAGGAATACTTTGTGTGTATCAAACGTCGCAACGTAACTGGGTGACTATAAAGATGCTCTACAGGTATCTCCGAAGGTGTTCGTTGAGTTAGTATGGATCAAGACTGGGATTTGTCACTTCGTGTGACGGAGAGGTATCTCGGGGCCCACTCGGTAATACAACATCACACACAAGCCTTGCAAGCAATGTGACTTAGTGTAAGTTGTGGGATCTTGTATTACGGAATGAGTAAAGAGACTTGCCGGTAAACGAGATTGAAATAGGTATACAGATACTGACGATCGAATCTCGGGCAAGTAACATACCGAAGGACAAAGGGAATGACATACGGAATTATATGAATCCTTGACACTGAGGTTCAAACGATAAGATCCTCGTAGAATATGTAGGATCCAATATGGGCATCCAGGTCCCGCTATTGGATATTGACCGAGGAGTCTCTCGGGTCATGTCTACATAGTTCTCGAACCCGCAGGGTCTGCACACTTAAGGTTCGACATTGTTTTATGCGTATTTGAGTTATATGGTTGGTTACTGAATGTTGTTCAGAGTCCCGGATGAGATCACAGACGTCACGAGGGTTTCCGGAATGGTTCGGAAACGAAGATTGATATATAGGATGACCTCATTTGATTACCGAAAGGTTTTCGGAGTTACCGGGAATGTACCGGGAATGAGGAATGGGTTCCGGAAGTTCACCGGGGGGCAACCCACCCCGGGGAAGCCCATAGGCATTGAGGGTGGCGCACCAGCCCTTAGTGGGCTGGTGGGACAGCCCAAAAGAGCCCTATGCGCATTGGAAGAAAAATCAAAGAGAAAAGAAAAAAAAGGAGGAGGTGGGAAAGGAAAGAAGGACTCCTCCCACCAAACCAAGTAGGACTCGGTTTGGGGGGGGGGAGACCTTCCCCCTTGGCTCGGCCGACCCCCTTGGGGCTCCTTGAGCCCCAAGGCAAGGCCCCCCCTCTCCCACCTATATATACGGAGGTTTTAGGGCTGATTTGAGACGACTTTTCCACGGCAGCCCGACCACATACCTCCACGGTTTTACCTCTAGATCGCGTTTCTGCGGAGCTCGGGCGGAGCCCTGCTGAGACGAGATCATCACCAACCTCCGGAGCGCCGTCACGCTGCCGGAGAACTCTTCTACCTCTCCGTCTCTCTTGCTGGATCAAGAAGGCCGAGATCATCGTCGAGCTGTACGTGTGCTGAACGCGGAGGTGCCGTCCGTTCGGCACTAGATCGTGGGACTGTTCGCGGGACGGTTCGCGGGGCGGATCGAGGGACGTGAGGACGTTCCACTACATCAACCGCGTTCACTGACGCTTCTCCTGTACGGTCTACAAGGGTACGTAGATCACACATCCCCTCTCGTAGATGGACATCACCATGATAGGTCTTCGTGCGCGTAGGAAATTTTTTGTTTCCCATGCGACGTTCCCCAACAAAGAAAAATTAGAGGAGAATTGTATTCATGCAAATTATAGAATGGGAAATTCATTTCCTAATTCATGTGCATGTGGATGACGTCCTACTTGCTAGTGGTGATGTCAATCTACTCCAGGAGGAGAAAAGCAGTTATTGTCCTTAAAGTTCAAAAGAATATTCTCGGTAGAGTGTCTCTCGTTATAAGTATCGAGATTCACCAAGAAAATAATAAGAGGGGGTATTAGGAATGTTGCATGGACATGATGAGAAAGGTCTCTAAAGTATGCATGCCAGAAAAACCTACGCTTGTTTTTATACTCAAGGGTAATGGAACCGAAAACTATGGTGTTCCAAAAGTTGATGAGAAAAGATTGAAAACGGATATGGTACCATATGTTTCAGCTGTTGGAAGCTCAATATATTACCCTGATACAATTCACGTATATATCCGGGTTGTTTTGGCAATGTCCAGTCCATATAAAGATCAATGGAATGGAGTCAAAGATATCGTCCTCATGCTGAAAGAAATAAGTGCTCTGAAAAGATTGTGAGTACAAAGACAGGACTTGTGAAATGTATAGCGAAATCCACAATTGTCGCTAACTTTCATACTTGGAGTTTTTGTGTGGAAAAGCTCCAAAGAATGACACAATTATCATGAATGTGATGCAAAGATATGTTATAGCTTGATATGAGGCTGAGGGACAGACAAAATGGTTAAGGAGACATGTACCCGGAATTGATAATGGTTGACAACAGCGATAACCATTTAAAGTTTTTCACTCCTATGAAAACAAGTCAAGTGTTGATGCCAAACACACTGACACAGAGTTATGTGTTGAAAAGGAGAAAGTCTGGAATTATGTAGAAATGCTTGAAGCATAAAAGCAACATAAAAGTGTTAGCAAATCTGTTTATTAAAGGCTTACCGCCGAGTGTGTTCGGAGAACACACAATCGACATGGGTTTTATGGTATACTCTAAGATTTCCGGACAATAAAGGGCCCAAGGTTAAATAATTTGTTTCAAAAACAGAGAGGTACGTTGTGGCTGTCTGATTCTATCGGCAATTGAGCTGTGACGATCAAACATGCCCTATGTATTGATCTGTTATGAAACGAGTAAAGTTAAAAGTATATGATGAGATCAAGGGGGAGAATGTTAGATTGATCTCTTTCCCAATGGGCCCAACGGCCCATTGGAGCCTTGACTCACGCCCTGATCGGGGGCGTCCATCCCAAGCAAGGCTGGTGGGGCCCTGTCGCGCAGTGCTATATAGAGGAGGTGGGGACCATGGCACATGACACAAGGTAGTGTTTCCCCACTCCTAACCCTAGTCCGATCTAGAGGGAAGCACTGAAGGGATGGAAAGCCCACCGACGCCACCAGTAACTTCATCGTCGATCTCTCTGCTATCACCGGCCACCGTCACCATGGCCGGCACCGGGACTTCCTCGACTCAAGGTGAAGATATCTCGTGCTCCTCATTCGATCTACCCTACTCATCTAGCCTAGCAGATCCACGGGTTCTATCAGCTCTGCCCTACTTTCAGAGGTTTGAGGCAAGGAGATACTCTTTCTCCTTTGCTTTTTGACCTAGTAGGTGATGCATTATCTACAATTCTGGATAGAGCTAAGGAAGCAGCTGTGGCTAGAAGTTTGGTACCATATTTGATACCAAGGGCTCAAAGTCTCATCCACACAAGGGACAAGCGTGCGTGCCTGGATGCATATCTGTCTCTCGGGCCTCTTGGTGAGATGATCGTGCTGTTGTAACATTTTAATTCAGGTTGGAATTTTCTTTTTGCGAAAATTTGAGGTTGGGTTTTGACCGGGAAATCAGAGGAAGTAGTAGTTAGTGTAAGTACTATTAAGCTTCTGCAAGGAGAAGAACTTGGTATCCATGAAGACCCAGCGGGAGCCGACCAAAGCGGGTGTGATGGGGGCATTGCAGGGGTCGCCCAGCGGCGATGGAGTTCTCCATAGGAGTGAATTGCAAAAAAATAAACACCATATTTTAAATTCAGATTTGGAATTGCCATCATATTCCTTGGGTGTCCTAAACATGTACCGATTAATTTTCTCAATAAAAGCCAATAATCGGTTTGCAACAAATTAATTCAATTCGTGCTATGACATGCCAGGCCCACTAGTCAGTGCCACATGGCAGTAAAGTCAGCACAGACGGTGTTGACTGTTGAATAAGTTGGACATGGGACCCACCTGTCAGCACACTTGTCTCTCAAACTTTCTTCTCTATCTCTTTGGGACATTCACTCGAACAGCTTGTCTGCGCACACAACACAAGCAACTGCGGCAAGCGAAACGAAAATACATGGCCTGGCCAAGACACCACCACACTAGGCCTGGGTAGCATATCCGTCAATCAAGAGATCCATCTTGTCGCGGACAAGCCGGGACCAAGCAACAGTGATATCCACCTGAGAGCCGCAGACCCAACATGTACGCTGACTTATGTTGCAATACTCGCAAGGGAAGTAGATATGACTAGATGTAGAACCATACACCTTTACCACAACATCCAATCCTCCACCACACTCTACCGAGACGACCTTCCTTGACAGAGGCAGGTAACCATCTAGATCAAGCTCATCATATTCTTGGGGAATTCCTTCAAGCAACACAACCTCGTGCATAGCAGCACTACCATCTGCACTAGACGACCAACAAGAAACCTGGACTCCAGATTTGAATGGAGACCCCCCTCCGACAACACGGACTGATAAAATAGTGGCCTGTATCGTACTGGGGAGTCGTTCAAGGCTCAACTTCGCTGTACACAATGGACTGTGAAATGTTAAACATGGAAGCTCACCACTGGGTGCTTTTTTTTTGAAAAGGAGGAAACGAGCCCCCGGCCTCTGCATCAATCGATGCATGCAGCCATATTATTAAAAATCGAAATTAACAAAATAGTTCGAGATAAGCCTGAAAGCTGAAAATAAAATGGGTCTGAAACTAAACAAACTCTTAAGAAATAGCCACATCCGGCGTAACTAATAGCAGACTACGATGCCTATACACCTAGTCTATTACTAGCACGCCATCCAAACCGGTTGAAGATAACCCGTGCGGCCATCTCCCACTGGTTGCACCGAGTACCCATAAGCTTCCTGTTGTCCACAAGACTGAGTGATGACCACGTACGGATCCAGGACGTTGCTCGGAATATGACCTGCAAAAAATTGTTGAATTTCTTACCATTAAATATTATGTCGTTTCTGGTATTCCATATAGCCCACAAAAGAGCACATATCCCTATTCTAATAAGTCTAGATAGTTTAACGTCCACTCCATTGAGTCACGTTGTAAACATTGAAGTGATGCACGTAGGTGGGATCACATTAAAAGCTATTTGGATAGTGCGCCAAAGTAGTTTTGCGAGGGGACAGTCAAAGAACAAGTGTCTGATAGTTTCATGTTGATCACAATAACAACAATTGGATCTACCTCTCCAACTACGCTTAATTAAATTATCTTTGGTTAATACCACACCTTTGTGTAAAAACCACATAAAAATTTTAATCTTTAACGGCACTTTAATATCCCAAATATGCAACGATCTAGCTAAGGGTCCGGAATTAACCAGATCTGTGTACATGGATTTAACTGAAAATACCCCATTGACAGTTAAAGTCCATCTAACGTTGTCTGAATGATCAGATAGTTGTACCTGCATAAGTCTTCTTACCAGATGCATCCATGCCTCCCAACGTACGCCTACTAGAGCTCGCCTGAAGTGCATATTTATAGGTATCGATTGTAAGACTGTGGACACATAGTCCTGCTTACGTTGCGTAATGTTGTAGAGCATGGGATATTGTAAAGCAAGTGGTGAATCCCCAAGCCAAGTATCTTCCCAAAATCTTGTTGAGGTACCATCCCCTTCAATAAATTTCACCCTTTGAAAGAAATTAATCTTTGTCCTCATTAACCCTTTCCAGAAAGGTGAGTCATTGGGTCTAATTGTAGCTTGAGCTAGAGTTCTTGATGTTAGATACTTATTTCTCAAAATTTGAATCCACATACCCTCTGTCTCTGTGGAAATTCTATACAACCATTTGCTAAGCAAACATTTGTTCTTTACTTCTAAATTTTCAATTCCCAAACCCCCCTGGTCTTTGGGTCTACAAATCATATCCCAACGTGCTAGTCTGTATTTTTTTCTTATTCTCATCATTTTGCCAAAAGAAACGAGATCTATAAAAATCCAGTCTTTTCCGTACCCCTACAGGTATCTCGAAAAAAGACAGGAGAAACATTGGTAGACTTGTTAAAACAGAATTTATTAAGACCAATCTACCTCCATATGACATAAGCTTGCCCTTCCAGCAACTTAGTTTCTTTTCAAATCTTTCTGCAATACATTTCCATTCTTTAATTGTTAACCTTCTGTGATGAATAGGGATCCCAAGATAGCTAATAGGTAGAGAACCCATCTCACAACCAAATAGCTGTCGATAAGCGTGTTGCTCTTCTCTTGCCTTCCCAAAGCATAAGAGTTCGCTTTTGTTAAAATTAATTTTCAACCCCGATAGTTGTTCAAAAAGACATAAAATTAATTTCATATTCCTCGCTTTCTCCATATCATGTTCCATGAAAATGATTGTATCATCCGCATATTGTAGAATGGACACACCTCCATCTACCATATGTGGAATGAGACCACCTATTTGTCCTTTCTATTGGGCTCTTTCAATAAGTATTGTCAACATATCTGCTACTATATTAAACAGTATTGGAGACATTGAATCCCCCTGTCTTAACCCCTTATGTGTTTGAAAAAGTTTAGCAATGTCATCATTAACTTTAACTCCGACACTCCCTTTCTGAATAAAAGTGTCAACCTGCTGTCTCCACTTTTCATTAAACCCTTTCATACGTAAGGCTTGTTGAAGAAAGGACCACTTAACTTTATCATAAGCCTTTTCAAAATCCACTTTAAAGATAACTCCGTCTAGTTTCTTTGTGTGGATTTCATGAAGCGTTTCGTGCAAAACAACAACACCCTCCAAAATGTGTCGCCCAGGCATGAACGCTGACTGTGTTGGTTGGACAACTGAATCGGCTATCTTTGTTAATCTATTGGTGGCTGTCTTAGTAAAAATCTTAAAACTGACATTGAGTAAACAGATAGGTCTAAATTGTTGGATGCGCATGGCGTCCACCTTTTTTGGCAACAACGTTATTGTTCCAAAGTTAAGGTGGAATAGCTGTAGCCGACCATTGAATAAGTCATGAAACATAGCCATTAGATCCCCCTTAATAACATGCCAACACTTTTTGTAAAATTCTGCAGGAAACCCATCTGGTCCCGGTGCTTTATTGTGTTTCATTTGTACTATTGCATCATACACCTCTTGCTCTGTGAATCTAGCGTATAGAACCTCATTCTCCTGCTCATTTAGTTGAGGAATATCCTGAACATTGGTTTCATCCAGATAGATCATATTCTCATCTGGTGCACCAAAAAGACTCCTATAATATTCTGAGATATACACCTTTAAGTTTTCATGTCCTATTATAGTTCCCTCATCTTGCTCTAGCTGAGTAATAATCTTCTTTCGATGTTTGCCATTTGCAATCATCTGAAAGAACTTAGTATTATCATCCCCATGAACCACGTTCATCACCTTAGCTCTTAGTGCCCATTTCATCTCCTCTTCTCTCAATAATTTTTGCAATCTAATCTCAGCATCTGTTTTAATATTCGTATCAATAGAATTTAGCTGCGCTGACTCAGCTTTGACGTCAAGTTCATCAATCAGCTTCGTTAGTCTTTCTTTTTCTTTCTTATAAATACCACTTTGATTTTTCGCCCATCCTCTAAGGACTCGGCGCAAATTTCTGATTTTGTTTTGCCAAATTTCCACACTGGCGGATCCACCTAAGTGTGTACCCCATTCCTTTGTAATCAGATCCATGAACCCTTCTCTTTCAAACCAGCTTAGTTCAAATGAGAAGACACTCTTGTTGCCCCTATGATTGGCCTCCCCTGAGTCAACTAGAAGAGGCGTGTGATCTGAGATTGCCCTCTGTAATGCTTGTACCGTGACTAATGGGTATTTTTGCTCCCACTCAACACTAGTAAGAACCCGATCCAACTTCTCATACGTTGGTATCGGTAAAGAATTTGCCCAAGTGTACTCTCTGCCAGAAAGATGAATCTCCCTTAGATTAAGACTCTCAATAACCATATTAAACATCGTTGACCATCGTGTGTCAAAGTTGTCATTATTTTTTTCATCCTGTCTACGAATAATATTAAAATCTCCCCCACCATAATTGGTAACGTTTCATCTCCACAGATTCTCACTAGATCTGCAAGAAAATCAGGTTTGAACTCCAATTGTGCCGCCCCATATACAGCCACTAGAGCCCACTTAAAACCATCAACTTTCGACCTTACACGAAATTTGACGGCGAACTCACCATAAACCACACTCATCACCTCTAGAGTTTCGCATTTAACCCCAAGTAAGATCCCACCAGATCTTCCCCTTGGTGGTAAACAATGCCAATCAAAATCAACCCCTCCTGATAAACTATTTAAAAATTGGGTTGTGAAATTATCTCTCCCAGTTTCTTGTAATGCCATGAAATCCAGATTATATTGTATCGATGCTTCTCTAAGGAACCTTTTTTTAGCCAAGTCCGCCAGACCTCTGCTATTCCAAAAAATCCCTTTCATAATTCATCATGAAATTTTTTCTTTTGTTTAACTCTCGCACTCCTCCTAACCGCTGATTCAGGATACACCTTCCTTTTCCAAGGTCTCCTAGTTTTTTCGTGAATACTTTTAAAGTCATTATGTGTATCCAAAGGTTGTGAATGATTCTCCGCATCTGAAGGGGCCATATACCCCTCCAAACCCATATCATCCACATCGTCTACTTGCCTGTCTATATGAAAAATGATATCACATAATGTTTGAAGTCCAGCACCTCCTAAGTCACTCATATCTGAATCATTCATAGGTTTAACCGCTGCTAGATTTTTGATAAACTCTATGGTTCTGTCAACTTCTAAATCAAGAATATCATTGATGGACTTAGCTATAGTTTTACTAGATGTACCCATAGAAACTCCTATGTCACTAGCATTATTCAAGATTTTAGATTCGGATAATTTTAAAATAGATGCAGTCTGATCAATAGACAAACCTGAAGTTGTTTCAGCATCTCGTAGTTTTGCAGCTCGCATAGCACGACCTATCAACATATCATCAACATCAGGCTTCTCCTGAATACGTTGACTGAAACGTGTATCACATGATGTAGGATCCGGGACCCCCCCAAACGAGATCACATCATCATTAGTAATCTCATTTTGGGTCTTCCCTGTTACCACAGAATCAAAGTGCTGGTCAGAATTTGTTTCTTCAACAAGGTTATCGTACTTAGAAGATATCACTTGTTGCTTACTGTTCAAAAGGCTATGGGAAGAGACAGGAGTAGAAGGCCGACTCGCCTCCTGCTTGCTATCCCGCATGATCGAAGGCTCATCCCTCTCAGTAGGTGATGTCGGAGAAATTTGACAGCACGCCTGCTGCGTGTTATCGTGCTCAAGCATATGCAGTGGCTCAGCCCTCCTAGCCAGCGGTACTGCAGAAGATGTTTTTCTGTTCTCCTTAGTAATCAAATGCGTGGATACTTCCAGCTTAGATGTGGAGACCGATCTTTGAATTGAAACAAAAGGGGCTTGCTCATTCGCCGCCTTTTGAACAAACTCACTGCCAAGATTATATGGTGTACTCGTGACATCAAAAGAACCAAAACGTAGTGTCTCCATGGGTAATTTTGATGTAGAAGATGCACCCCCAATAAGTGGTTTCTCTTTATTAGAAGAGGCATGAGGATTAGTGTTATCCCTTGACTGATCGGAATGTTGATCATTCGCATCCTCATGATCTTTGTCCCTATCCTCCCCATCGGCCATGAGGATATCATCATCATTTGGCTCATTTTGTGGCACCTTCTCGACCTCCACCTCAAGGTCATAGTGCACACCATCATAAGACCACGGAGCAAAATCAGGAATCTGGTCAACATCAAGCACCATCACAAGCAATCTGGCTATCCCCCTCTTGCGTGTAAAAGGCATATCTACTTTGTCAGTCTTCCCAATCAACGAACCAAGGCTCCATACGATTAGGAAATCATTAAGCAGAATTTCTGGAATACCTGCGAATCTGATTCAAACCTTCTGCAACCTAGTACCCTGCGGTGCTGGTTTTATGCATTCCTCAAACTCAAGTAAACACTTGCTGCCACTAACCTTACTTACCCCGAAAGTGAGTAGACGTTGAAGATCCTCTCTTCTAGGAAACTCAACTTGGTAGGTATTGTGCTCCACCCTTATTGGTTCCCAATTGTATGCCTCCGAAACAAGCCTTCTCATCTGTTGAGAGACTTGCTCAGCAGTCAAATCCCCATTCGTAACTTTGACGAGACCCGTTGTTGAGCTCTCTAGACGAGGTGGAGTTAGAACTGAAGTGGAACCTGGTGTCTCAAAAAACATTAGTTTGCTATGGCAAACCCCATAGATACTCATGACAGGCTTAGGAGCTAAAAGTAATGGGCATGCCGTATCAATATGCCCAGGCTTTTGACAGATATCACACAAATCCGTGGTGCAATCCACAACGAAGTGTCCGGGTATCCCACACCTATAACATGTCAATTTTTCTTTTTTGCGAGCCGCCTTGTTGGCTCACGCTACTTCCCTGTCCTCCATCGTTATTTGTTGTGTGGGCGGGGTGCCATATCCCCCCCCCCCCCCGTCCGCTTGGGTGACTTCCTTCCATATCGGCCCAGAGTTGTTCCGCCCATAGTTGCGTACTCCGCCCCCGCCTCTTTGCCGGAAATTAGATCCGCGTGCTCCTTCCACAAAATTGCCTTCGGGTGGCTGGAAGGGACGATGCCATTGATTGGCTCCTCCCCCAGGACCTCCTCCGGCTTTCCAATTGGACCGACCACCACCTGGACCACCGGCAAACTCGTTCCAATGATTTACATAACCTCTGTGTCCATGGAATCCACCTCCGCCACCGCGATTATGAGCTCCAGGACCACCTATTCCAGCACCAGCAGACCCGCGCCCCTGACCAGCAGGCACCGTAGCTCGGTTAATCTCCCGCGCGCCAGCCACCACTGGAGCAGCTACCCCAGCAGCAGGCCCTGCCGCCGCAGGTGCAGTAGCCGCAGGCGCAGTCCCAGCGGACGCACTCGCCGCAGGCGCAGACGGCCCACCTTGCCTCGCCGCCATTGTAGCCAACGCAGGAATACGCCTGGATGTACCAGAACGCGACAGGAACCCTGGGATCGCCTGTCTGCTCACCCCGATATTCCCGATCGTGCCCCACGGTCGTTATAATCACGAGGAGAATCACCCGACAATGGACCTTCCGTAACCACGTCGGTAACCACATCAATCTCGGCAAGAGTCCTACACGGAGACTCTGGTATCTGATGTATTTGTACAACGGACTGGGCCATATACCCAGGCATGCTAGAGGAAGCTCGCTGCTGGTTGCTACCTCGTAGCGGCTGCTAGCACATATCAATTTTCTATCATTGAGCCCATCACCTCTAGGATCACAGCCATCATGTACTCTTAGTTCGACTTCAAAATCAACAGGGTCCTTGGCTAGAATAGCACGAGACGGGCCAGTCAAGCGCAGAGAAAAATCCTGCAAACATTAGATCATCATTATATTTAAATGGAATGTATTGCTCAAGAAGAAAATTACTACTCTACTTACAAGAAGTGAAGAGAAAAACTGAAATACAACAGTGCATACATTTTCAGATGTGAGTACTTGGCACATAATACTTGACCGAGAGAAGAGAAGGTTGCGGTTGTGGTCCACGGTGTCTCGGGCAGCTATCACACCATACACATTGAGTGGCCACTTCAGGTCGTCACTTAGTCCTGTAATTTTGAAGGAATAGATCTGCAAGGTGCTCTCAATGACAGCGGCACGGGGCGGGATGATACCGGGTATGCAGTGCGTAAACTGCATGGGACTCAATGTGGCTGCAACACAAATTAAGCAAAGACAAAACAAATTTCTTGAGATATGCATACAACAAACAGACTAAGCAAATAGAGTCTGAGTAAGCAATTTTCTTACATGCATAGAGCAAACATAGACTTGTTTTTTAAAAACTTTACTAATTTAAAACCACAATATTCCAACATGTGGGCAAGTAATACTACAATTTCTTAAAACCATGGCTTTTCTCAGTTTTACAAAAACTACAGAGATGTTTGGATGGTGATGTTTTACCATAGTTTTGACTGATTGTTACGGTGGATCACATCTGAACCTAACTTAGCTTGGAGCTACACGGCCAATTAGCGACTTCTAACAGCCGCTGGGCTGCATGCACCCACCATGCACGCCGTCAGCACGTCAACAACTACTCCCTCCTGTCAGGTTCAGCACAAGTGCAGAAACAGAGTTCAGTACATTCAGTTATCCAACGGTGCAGATTCTCTCCTTGTGTACCGCTTCGTCGAGAACCGTAGGATAGTTACTGTGTCTCGTCCATTGTCGGACTGTAGCTTTCTACCCCTTTTCGGTAAAACCTCTAAGCCTATAAATAGCTGCCGGGATGTGGCTAGCTGGACAGGAATTGATCTTTTCTCCTTGTCTGAGAACAAGCATATACTGGGAATATACTAGCTCGGGCGAACTTTCCCCTTTCTCTCCCCAAATACGTCTCGATAGTTCATCAGGTCCTGACATAATTGGTATTCAGAGCAACAGATCTTCGGCCACAAGATGATAGAGTGATAGATTCCCCTCCCGATCCATGATTCCCACCCTTTTCCCACCCTGTTAGAGGAAGATCGGTTTAGCTATGGCGGCGTAGGTGGCGGTGTTCAACTCCGGCAGAATTCTGGTGGTGTTGGTGGCGGTGTTTTCATTCGGGCATAAATCGGCCGAGCAGGAGTGGTTGATCGAACACACTGTTTGATCTGTAAAATTCCATGTCCTTGCACTGATTTGTATGCTTCAGGAGGCGTGGATCTAGGCGGCGGCAGGATCTGAGTTGTCGGGACGGGTTGCTGATTTATTCAGTGGTAAAATTCCTAACCTGTGACTTAGATCGAGGAGATGGGACGCAAAGCAGCTTTAGATGATGCTGATGTGCAAGAAATCTTGTCCTTAAGGGATGAATTCGGTGCTCTGCAAAAAGACAATGCTAGCCTGCGCAGTGATGTGTCCAAGTTGCAGGAAGACATGCATTCCATCGATTCCAAGCAAGGTGATATCTCAACACATGTGGGCAGTATTGAGAAAGCAGTGTTAGATCTGAGTAAACAGCTGTCAGCTATCAGTCAGTCCTTGCAAACATTGATTCCACAGGGAGGACAAATTGGAGGAGCCACTAATATAGCCAGTTCTAGTCAGATAGTTCGCTCCCCTACTCTGCACCAAGAAGATATACAAGAGCAACAGTTGAGAAAGGAATTCTTGAGGAAGCAGTTGGAGTTGGAAAAGGAAAAAACCAAACAGCTGGAAGAGATTCAGACACAACAGTTACCACCTCTGAAGGTACATAGGCAAACTTTTCTTCCTGGGTATGACAATCAATAGAGGACAGATCATGTGAGTGCTATGGGCACACCTGCAACAGCAAGAGATGGTGGTCATACCCCTGTTTTCAACAAATATTACCAAACCAACAGAGACAGACAGATGTGGCAGGGTTATTGTAGGAATTATGAGAATGACATGCAAGCTCAGTTCATGAAATCTATGACAAAAGGCCCAAAACTGGATTTCCCTAGATTTGATGGAACAGATCCAGTAGGGTGGATAAGGCAGTGTAACAAGTACTTCCAGATGTCAGCAGCTCCTGAAGAATATAAAGTTTCTCTAGCACAGCTCTATGTTATTGATGAAGCTCACACATGGCTAAGAAGATCTGGAATTCTTAAGAAACAACTGACTTGGAAACAATTCTGTGCTGAACTAATCAAGAGATTCTCTGCCCAAGGTTCTTATGACTTAACAGAGAAGTTTAACTCTGCAAAGCAAGGGAACAACACTGTACCTGAATATACAAAACTGTATGAGGATTTAATGGCTGATGTGCAAGAAGAAAACCCTGAACTTAATGAATTATGGTTTGTGAGATGCTATGTTAATGGCCTCAGAGAAGGAATCAAGTTCCAAATCAGACCATTGAGACCACAATCTCTCACTGATGCTTATTGGCTGGCCAAGGATGTGGAACCTTGTCACCCTCCTCTTCCTAGCTTCACTAAAAGAACTGGGTTAGCATATTCCAATTTCTATCAAAAGCCTAACAGCAGCAATGTGGCACAAAAAATTTCTTCTGTATCTACTGCTTCTAGATCACAAACTACAACAAAACAACCTGATACTTATCCAAAAATCAGGAAGTTCGAGTGTTGGAGATGTGGTGATAAGTGGATGCATGGTCATAAATGCAAATTAGTTCCTAATGTCCATTTGATGCAACCAGAAATAGAAGAACCAATGCCACAAGATATGGAAGAGGTAAACAATTAGGAGCCTCCTGAAAACTTATCTGAAGGAGAGCAAGCTATGTTTATTTTTGCCTTTGCTATGGGTCATCAAATGACTGTTCCTACTCCTACTGTGGTGATTCACATCAATGGAAAAAGAGCTGTTGCATTACTTGACTCTGGTAGCACATCTTCTTTCCTCAACCAAGATTTTGCAATCCAGGCTAATTGCCAGTTGTTACCAGTTAAGCCAAGAACTATTTCTGTAGCTGGGGGAGGAACCTTGATCTCTGATGCAGTTTCACCAAAACTGTGAATTTCAGTTGGGTAAACTTAAACTACAACACAATTTCAGAATTATATCACTTCCAAGTCATGATGCTATCCTAGGATATGACTGGTTTACTGCTGTTAGTCCTGTTTCTTTTGATATACCCAAGCAACAATTCAGTTTTACTGTACAAGAACAACAAACAGTTACTACTGCCATGTTTACAAATGCTACCAATGTGAAGGAAGTGAAATCTGAGAAAATGAACAAGCTGTTGGACAAAGGAGTGGAAGTGTTCTTATTGCAATCCAGAATATCATGATGAGTGCACCTGAGGGTTGCAAAACTACACCACAAGTGCAAAAGCTACTAATAGAGTATGCTGATCTGTTTGAAGAACCTAAGACCCTTCCACCCCCAGAGAACACTGGATCGCACCATTCCTCTAGTTCCAGGGGCCACTCCTCCTCAGTGTAGGCCTTATAGAGTGCCCCAACACCAGAAACAAGAAATGGAGGAGCAGATCAAGAAGTTACTGGCTGCTCATTTTATCAGGCATAGCCAGAGTCCTTATGCAGCCCCTGTTATATTAGTTAAGAAAAAGGATGGATCTATGAGACTCTGTACTGATTTCAGAAGGCTCAATGCTTTAACAGTTAAAAACAGATTCCCTATACCCGTGATAGAGGATCTGTTAGATGAGTTACATGGAGCTGCCTACTTCTCTAAGCTAGACCTTAGATCTGGTTATCATCAAATCAGAATGAAGCCTGAAGATATACACAAAACTGCATTCAGGACATTTTTGGGTCATTTTGAATATTTGGTGATGCCTTTTGGATTATCAAATGCTCCTGGCACTTTCCAAGAACTTATGAACACAATATTTGCTCCATACTTGAGGAAGTTTGTGTTAGTTTTCTTTGATGATATTCTGATATTCAGCAAAAATCTCAAGGAACATATGGAACACATCAAGATTCTTTTGGAAACATTAAAGGAACATAGCTTGTTTGCCAAACTATCTAAATGTGTTTTTGCTGCTCAGCAAGTGGAATACCTGGGTCATATCATTTCTGCTGAAGGAGTAGCTACTGACCCAAAGAAAATTTCTGCTATTGCAGAATGGCCTATGCCTGATACAGTCACTAAGCTCAGAAGCTTTTTGGGCCTAGCTGGGTATTACAGGAGATTCATAAAAGGATATGGATTAATATGTAGACCCTTGCATGATGTGCTCAAAAAGGGCAACTTCTCCTGGCAATCAGCACAAGAGGCAGCCTTCAGACAGTTACATCAAGCATTGATTTCTGCTCCGGTATTAGCACTACCTGATATTTCTCAACCTTTTGTATTGGATACTGATGCTTCTGGCAAAGGTATTGGAGCTGTGTTAATGCAACAAGGAAGACCCATTCCTTATTACAGTGCTGCATTATGCCCTAGAAATGCTGCACTATCCACATATGAAAAAGAAGCTTTAGCTATTCTGGAAGCTTTGAAAAGATGGAGACACTATCTATTGGGCAATAATCTTACTATCAAAACAGATCAGCAATCTTTAAAGTTTATCACTGATCAAAAGTTGACCGAAGGAATCCAACATAAACTGATGATGAAGTTGCTGGAATTCAATTTCACTATCCAGTATAAGAAAGGAGTGTACAACAAAGTAGCTGATGCTCTTTCCAGAGTACTTCCTGGATGTATGGCTATTTCTACAGCTACTCCTATGTGGGCTGAGGAATTGTTGGACAGCTACCAAACAGATGCTGACAGTAAAAACTTGTTGGAAAAATTACTCTTACAGCCTGATCACAAATATGGTGATTATTCTCTTCATTCAGGTATCATCAGATACAAAGGGAAAGTACTAGTGGGGAATATTCCACCCTTAAGAAACAGATTGTTAGCAGCATTACATAGTTCCCCAGTAGGAGGACACTCTGGAAACAGGGAAACTTACCAGAGAGTGAAATCAATTCTGTATTGGCCTAGGCTTAAGAAAGCAGTGGAAGAATTTATTGCTGCATGTCCTATATGTCAAAGAGCTAAGCATGAGAATTGCCTCCAGCCAGGATTACTTGACCCCTTACCTGTGGCAGACCTAGCTTGGCAACACATATCTATGGATTTTGTGGAAGGGTTGCCAATATCAAAAGGATATGATGTGATCATGGTAGTGGTGGACAGATTTAAAAAATATGCTCATTTCATTCCACTGTCACACCCTTATACAGTCCTAAGTGTAGCTCAAGCTTTTGTGGATCAGATTATTAGGTTACGTTACGTGGCCCACCTAAACTGATTATCTCTGACAGAGATCGAATTTTCACAAACAAGTTATGGAAGGACATATTTGCTGCCTTGAAAGTGGAAATGAGATATAGCACTGCTTATCATCCTCAAACAGATGGCCAAACAGAAAGAATTAATCAGTGTTTGGAAACATATTTGAGATGTATGTCTACTACTGCTCCTAGCAAATGGGCTTCTTGGTTAGCATTAGCTGAGTTTTGGTACAATTCCACCTATCATACCAGTCTCAAAATGCCACCATTCCAAGCTCTTTATGGCTATCCTCCTCCTCTCATTAGTGAGTTAGCTATTCTTGGTCCTGAAGCTGGGGAGGCACTAGATTTTCTGACAGCCAAACAACACATGTTGGATCAACTAAAAAATAATCTGGTGCAAGCTCAAAACAGAATGAAGAAATATGCTAATATGAAAAGAGTGGAGAGGTCTTTTGAAGTGGGAGATATGGTTTATCTCAAGATGGCCCCTTACAGGTTGGCAGCTTTTGGGTTCAGAGGAGCACTTAAGCTACAATACAAGTTTTATGGTCCCTTTCTTGTCATACAAAAGGTGGGCAAATCAGCTTATAAATTGCAGTTTCCTGATCATGTTAAGATCCACCCTGTCTTTCATGTCAGTCAACTAAAGAAACATGTGGGTTCTCAGTCCATTCCTAGTCCCAATCTACCTATGGTCAATCAAGATGGGACAATTAAAACAGGGCCTGCGGGAGTTCTTCAAGTCAGACAGATTCCAAGGCAGAACTTGCCAGTGGTACAATGGTTAATCCAGTGGGAGAACTTGTCACCAGAAGAAGCAACTTGGGAGGATGCAGATTTTATCAAATACACCTTCCCTGAATTTTTCAAAACAACAACCCTCCAGTGGCGCCAAGAGGCTACAACACCGTGAGGACACGTTGTGTTCCAGAAGGGGGCAATGTCAGGTTCAGCACAAGTGCAGAAACAGAGTTCAGTACATTCAGTTATCCAACGGTGCAGATTCTCTCCTTGCGTACCGCTTCGTCGAGAACCGTAGGATAGTTACTGTGTCTCGTCCATTGTCGGACTGTAGCTTTCTACCCATTTTCGGTAAAACCTCTAAGCCTATAAATAGCTGCCGGGATGTGGCTAGCTGGATAGGAATTGATCTTTTCTCCTTGTGTGAGAACAAGCATATACTGGGAATATACTAGCTGCCGGGATGTGGCTAGCTGGATAGGAATATATCAAATTAGAGGAGACACACTAAGTACTGTCACTACGGTGTTTGCTCCTGAGTTGTGACCAACTTTGCCATCCAACAAGAGTATGGCTTCTGATTTTTGTACTGCCATACCAACAAACCAAGCGAAATTAACAGATCAGCTAGCCGGCCTGAAATTGCTGATTAATCTAAGCAGGAGATACATGATTGGTCAAGGTTCATCCATCGACCAGATCAAAGTAATACAATCATTTGTGGCATGCATGTGCATCTGCAGCAAAAACTATGGAGCCTAAAGCCCTAAACCTATAGAATTGAGTAAGCTGATTTCTTGAGAGATGCATAGCACAGAGCAAAGAGACTAAGTAAATAGAGTTGAGTAAGTTATATAATTAAGCTGCAGCATATATGCATGTTGTACTTACTTTTATCTTTGAATTCACCACACTGACCCGGCTTGCTGCCACTCGAGTATTCCCAGGCTGTACGGTAGCCTGCAAAGAATCCCAGCTGGTTATCCATCCGTTCTTTAAGTTGCTCAGTTGGGGATTTCGCTTCCTGCTCGTCTGCGTGTTCCTCCTCCACAATGGGCTCCTTGTGCTCCACAATGCACTGCTCCTCCTCCACAATGGGCTCCTTGTGCAGCAGCTGCTTCCTCTTTGCCTCCCTATTCGCCTTCCTCTGCTTGCTCCTCTCCCTCAGCCACTCCCTCTCCCTCTCTGCCTTCCTTTCTGCTTCCATCTCCGCCTCCCTCTACTCCATCTCTGCATGCCTCTTGGCCTCCCTCACCCTCTCATCCTCCTGCTCATCCTCCTCTGTAATCATCATTGCCAACTCCTTTCTGTAACAGCAGGGTCTGGCCAGGATATTGGAGGAGAGATGCAAGAAGTCATGGGCCAGCATCATCTTCCTCACCGCCTGCTGCCTCCTCGTCTCCTCCTCCTCCTCCTCTTCCTGCTCCTCCTTTCTTTCCATCTTCTCGGTGATCTTGTCAGATGCAACATGTGCATCCTCCTCCTTGTATTGCTGCTGCTGCTTCTTTTTCTTCTTCTTCTCCTTCTCCTTCTTCCGCATCATACCCTTCTTCTTCTTGTCCTCCTCATCCTTCTCCTTCTCCTTGTGCTGTTGTTGCTTCTTCTTCTTCTCCTTGTCCTTCTTCCTCATCATCTCCCTCTTCTTCTTCTCCTCTTTCCTCTCCTCCTCCTTCCTCTCCTCCGCTGCCTCTGCTTCCTCCACCATCACCTTCTCCATGGCCAGCTCTGCAGATTTGTAGAAATCCTTGGAGGTTTTCATCAGTTTGGAACTTTGGATGATATGCTAACCAGCTCGTCAGCCTTGTACAACGGGATATGGGAATTGGAAGTGGACAGAAAATGCGACATGGATAACATCCGGTGGCCCAAACCCTCGATATCCTCCAAGATACCTTCACCCAAGGGTTCATTGCAGTCCACCTTGACCTTGTCCCGGACGGAGAACGACGTTGCTGTTCCAGAGATCTCGTCCAACCAGCGAGAAATTCCGGGGGTAAGAGACCCGATCAAGTCCTTGCGCTCGCGCTCCAGGGATGTGATCTCCGCCATCAGAGTCGATAACTCAGGGTCAGACTGAATATCTGAGTTGGCAAAGGAGGAGCTGGTGCCCATCTTCTTGTCCCCAACACCGTTCATCTCCAAAGCCTACTCGAGCTGCCGGGCAATCTTCAAAGGGGACGAGGGTTTGTGGTGGCGGCGGCTGACGAGAAGAGAGTGAGGATGGAGGGGAAAGAAGACCCAAGCAAGCTCAGCCCGGCTCCACAAGTGTGGCCCAGTTCTCCGCTTGCCGGCCCGTTCAAGAACCTCCATGCCCCTTATTATTTTGAGGATTTTTCCTTTTCCTTTTTCTTTTCATTTCTTTTATTTTCTCAACTTCATTTTTTTAAGAAAATTTAATCATTTTTAAGAAACAAATTTAACGTGTTTGGGTAAGTTACTTTTTCCCATTGTAATTTTTATAGAGAAATTTAAAAAATGCTGGAATTTCGAAAAAAGTTTCAGCTTTCCAAATTTACACACAAATACAAAAAATGTTCATGTTTTCAAATTTGGTCAACAATTTTGAAAAAACTTTGGAAAATTTCATTTTTTTACTATTTTGAAAAATGTAACTTTCAAAATGTTCTCATTTTCAATTTTTGTTGCAGTTTTCAGAATATGTCTGCATTTTAGAAAACGTCGTTCATAATTTCATGAATTATTCTCGTTTTCAGTTTTATTACCTTTTCCAAAAATTGTTTGCATTTTCACAAAATGTTCATAGTTTCGATAATTTGTCCACAATTTTCAAAATGTTCTCGTTGAAAAAAATATTTACTGTTTTCAAAAGAAAGTTACACGTGAAATTTCAATAAAGTTTAAATCTGTTGCTGCATATATACATTGAGCTTCTATTTTAGTTATATTTTAGACACAAATTCTGCAAAATTATAGTGGTGAGCGTTCGAGTTCGTAAGCATGAGCTCCTTGGTTTGATCACTCACTAGGGTTCGTATTTGAGAATTTTCACCGAAGTTTTGCCGTCGCTCCTTGTTTCTTAAAGTGTTGTGCTGCAATTCTAGCACAAGATCTATTAGGCCCTTTCCAGTGCTCCATGGTGGATAGGTGCTAAGCATGCCACATAAGCAAAAAAATGACATGTCATAGCAATTAAGGAGGAAAGAGAACACCTTGATGACCCCAGAAAGAACCAATGTCATATACGTGAACCTAGGCAAACCACTTAAATAAAAGAAGATGAACAATGCATGAGAGAGTTTAGGTGTTAAATCATTAAATAGAGTGAGCTTATCAACAACAAGTTAAGCACCTATGCATTGGAAAATTGAGTTGCTAAGCTATTTAGGCCCAGTTCTTTTCACCCTGGATTCTAGAGAATCAGGATTATGGAAAATTCTCCCAGAATCTGTGGTCGAGTTCTTTTCAGAGATTGTAGTTTGAGATTCTGGAAAGTGTTGTGTGTTGAAATGTCTGTACTGCCCTTAGATAGAAGTTGTTTGCTGAATTGTTAACACTCTGTTGTTTCTAACAGTGACGAAAGTGTATTTTACGAATGGCATAAAAATTGCTAAATATTACAATGGGTGTAAAGTTTTGTTCATGACGGCAAGTGCATAAACTAAAAAAAGACAATACTCTCAAGGTACAAGACTAACAGCAATCGCCTCACGTGTTGCGTTCATGGTACCATCATCTTCTGGTGGTAGAGCGTTGGCACCTGTAAACGGCAATGGAGGTTGCACGTATGCATCATTGTCAAACTTGTCGAAATGCTCATCACGTAACTTGCTATCACGGATCCAATTGTGGAGACACATGCATGCAGTGACAATCATTTTTTGGGTCTCCGGTTTGTACCGAGGTATGCCTTAGAGAATTCTCCATTTCATCTTCAGAACACCAAATGTTCTTTCGATGACATTTCGCAAAGAAGAATGTCGATGGTTGAATGTCTCATATCTCCCAACTGGTTGGTGTTGTTGGAAATATAGTACATGGTATCGTTGCCCTTTGTATGGTGCTAGATAACTAACCTTGTTTGGATATCCGGAGTCGACAAGATAATATTTATCTACAGTAGGACATCAACATAAGACATTATAAATTTATAGCATACCATGTATATTACTATATGGGCACATGAGAGATATTACCTGTGGGGGGTTGTGGAAAGTGATCATAACGAACTATGGCATCGCTCCATACACGTGTGTCATGAACAGATCCGGGCCATCCGGGAACAACAAACGTGAACCTCATATCAAAATCACACACTGCCATAACATTTTCACTTGTGTAACCTTTTCTATTCCTGTGTTGGGGCTCCAACTCTTTGGGAACAATTACCTTGATGTGTGTTCCATCAATGGCTCCAATAGCATGTTGAAAATGAGGCCAAAACTTTGTTTTTGTAAGTACTGGGTGCGGTTCAGAGAAAGTCGGATCAATTGGTCTAATGTAATCGCCAGCCATGCGGTCTACACACTCCAAAACCTCGTGAAATTTTTGTTAATGACTGAACGACTATGTGCAAACCGATCTGCGACATTATGAGTGGTTTGACATGTACCGACAGTCCATAAAAATTGTGCCAGTGCCTCTTTTGATGATATGTTGGAAGTTGGCTCAAGCCCATAGCTCTGAACTAGCAGAAAGGTAGCATAGAAATGCTCATCACTTCCTGGTTTTGCACCATCCGCTTCCACCATGGTCATCATGTGTTGAATCTCTTGTCTTGTTTGATCCACACTCTCCTCTGGCTCCCTCTTCTCCCTTGCCCTCTCCTCTGCCTCCCTCTTATCCCTTGCACTCTCCTCTGCATCCCTCTTGTCTCTTGCACTAAAGAGATCCACCATGCGTACAAAAGCCTCATTTTTAGCATTCTCACCTGCCCACTTATCATTCATCTTTGGACTTGGCGAGTAAGGAGACGCCTCTTCTTCCCACTCTTTCCTCGATTTTGAATAGGGGTAACTTGGCAATCCTGACTTTCACACCCTGAGTCATCCTCAAAAATAATTCGGGAGGGATCACCTTGATAAGAGGGAGTTGGCACCCTCGCATGCTCATTTGTGACACAACAATTATCGAAAACCTCTGACATTTTTTCCTCCTCCCCTAGTGGAGCATACCGGAACTTGGCAGCTTCCGGATGTGCCTGTAATCATAACCCACCACATGTTAATATCAAAGTGAAGCAACATGACTCATTATTTAAAAATGACATGACAAAAACAATACCTTTATCTCCAATGCCCACCACTCATTTGTAGCAGCAATAGTCTTCGTATGCTCATCTCTTCCTAGGCCAGATGCTTGCTGGATCAATGTCTTCCATGTATTGTAGTCGCTCCTACACACACTCCATCTATTTTTGATTTGCCGGGTTGAATAGTTTCTTCCGGAGCGTTCATTGAACTTTTTATGCAAATTAGCTTGTCCTATGTCCCACAAAAAGCTGCCGCTGCGATTATTTCCTCAAACCTCCTCTACGCAAGCAGTCATATAAATTGTATGAGCAGCACTATCCCAATTTGCTTTGGGCTCTTTAACTTTCTCCATCTACCATTATTATTCAACATTACCACATTAGCATTGACAGCAGGAAACATTGACAGCACTATCTAGCAATACATTATCTGTTTACAGGGAAGAAGAACGAAGCTCACAGCGGGGTGGGGCAGACTGCAGGGTGGGTGGGGCGGGGCCTGGCCGGCCGGAGGCGGGGCGGGGCGGGGCCTGGCCGGCCGGAGGCAGGGCGGGGCGGACGGCTGCGGGGCGGGGCGGGGCCGGCCGGCGGCGGGGCGGGGCCGGCCGGCGGCTGGGCGGGACAGGGCCGGCCTGAGGAGCAGGGCGGAGGCCGGCCTGACGAGCGGGGCGACGGGGCCTGCCGGCGGCGGGACGACGGGGCGAGCGGGGCGACGGGGCGGGGCCGGCCTGAGGAGCGAGCGCAGATGCGGCCTGAGGAGCGAGCTCAGATGCAGAGGCGAGGTGGGGAGCGAGCGCAGATGCGGGGCGTTTTGGTTGACTGCTCGATGGCATTTTGCGTGTAATTACGTGGTACAATAGGGGTATGGTATTAATCCGAAAGGTTTTCTTTTGTGGGACTCGGTAGAATCTTGAGATTGTGGGAGAAACCAGGTTTTCCTCAGATTTTGAATTGCACTGAGATTCTGCAGAATCTGATTCAGATTTTGGTAGTTCATTCGAGTTCTTTTGGCTCGGGATTTTCGGGACTGAGATTCTATAGAATCTGCTCAAAAGAACTGGGCCTTAATGCTCTTAGCACCACATCTTAGCACATTTGCACAGGGGCGTACCCACGTTGTGCTACCCGGGGTGCACAGGACACCTAGTGCAAAATGTTTTCTTTGTAAATTTCATGCTAAATATAGTGTGTGACACCTCGTCTTTAGATGAAATTTATGAATGATCATATGCTAGGACACCGGGTCATTTTCTCTCTAGGTCTACTCCTGCATTTGCATTGGAAGTACCCTTATGTCGCAGAGGCTAGAACAACCGGCACACCACTTTCAAGTCACGTGTTCGAAACCTAGTGCGGCCGTGTGCTGTTTGACGTAAGGAGCATCACATAGGAGCTCCCTTTATTTTGCCTCAAAAAAATGTTTTTTTACTAAAATAAATACAGGCTCTTATCATTTTTCTTAACAAAAGAAAAACTTTCACTAAGTTTATGGATAAATATACCCACATTAAAACTATGTGCTCCCTTTATTTTGCCTCAAAAAAAATGTTTTTTTACTAAAATAAATAAAGGCTCTTATCATTTTTCTTAAGAAAAGAAAAACTTTCACTAATGTATGGATAGATATACCCACATTAAAATATACAAAAAATGTCATTTGTCAAGACATGATACCTATTTTATTCAATTTCATTTATTTACTACTCCCTTCATCCCATGATAAAAGAATGTTTTTAAGATGACATAACTCTTTTCTATGTTGATAGTTTCCATGGTAACACTACATAACTCTTTTGTATTGCCGCACAATGGGGTCAACATGTGTTCCACTTGGTCAACTACTAGACCATTTTTTGTGTGTGTATACAAATCCATAGAAACATTGGATGCTGGAGTGTCCACCTCTTGGGGGTCCACGGCCTCACGCGCCTCCGTTTCGTGCACACCACACGCTTGTGTCTTCCTGGCACCCTCCCAGCCATTCGATCGGGCCCGACCATTCCTCAGTGCGTCGACGGCCTCGTGGGTCCATGATGCATGGACCGAGAGCGTGCCCGAGGCTGCTTCGTCTGACACCACTTGCCCTCGCCCTATGTGTGTCGATGCGTGTCTTTGTGCTGGGGTCCAACATGCATGAACCCCCGCGGCCCAAATGCTGACTAGTGATGGATCCGATACGGTAGGAGCCGATGCCCCACTAGTATAGGAAAGCCCAACGATGGTAAAAAGGGACCTGCCGGCGTGGACACCCGACACCATCAGTATGGCGCCATCGTTAGAATTTAGTGGTGCCATTGAAGGCTACGACGACAGTATTTTGAATACATATGGCGTTGGACAGGGTGGCACGCCGACACTTTCATATTTAGCTAATAAACAAATATGTCGGAATTTAGCTAATAAATGTGTCATCAATTCTCAAAAGATCCTGCCGGCTTCACAAACAAAACCTGTCAAAGATTCACAAAAGATAGCACCATCTTCACAAACTAAACACAGTATACCAAATGCACATAAGATAACAAGTTGCAACTTCACATGTATGGATATGCCCCTCTCTACACTACCTAGTTTCGTCTAAGAACTAACTTAAGCTCAGATATCTTATTCCTATTCATCTGCCCTCCATGATGTATTGTGATTTCTCCTTCTTCAGTTGAGTCTTCTCCTTTTTGAGGACTTGTATTTCCTTCTTGACCTTCCTTATCTCGAGGTTCAGCGACTCGACCTGACGTTCGAAATTGAAAATCTTATGGTAGACTATTGCATTGTCACCGATAATCTTATCCTTCTCCTTCTTCAGGGAGTCATTCAACTCCACCAGGGCCTTGACGGTAGACTAACGTGACGCGATTAGCTCCTGATTGAGAACGCCCACGTCACTTGTGTGCTGCACAATGGGTTCTCGAGAAGGCGGACCTGCTAGTACGTATGCCTGGCAAGGGTTTCAAATCATCAACAATTAATTAATTGTTAGATATATATGGATGTTTACAATGCTCATGCATGTTTTTGTAGCCATAATTCACATGTTCGGCAACATCACGGCACAGGTCGGCGACATCTCACCAATAGTTCAGCGATCAAAAAGGCGGGATCCGCGGACATGGAACTCAAACGACAAGCTTATCATCTTACATGGACGGGGGAGGCAGGCGGGGTGGCGGCGCTCGGCGTTGGTGCGGCGGCCGCCGGCATCGGCCTTGGCAACGTGGACGCATTCGACATTGACGCTGTCGCTGCCGGTCCCGCCATGAGGTTGATGATGAGGTTCCGCTTTGCCAAGTACCATGCCTTCACCTGCGGGTCCATCGTCACCGTGTGTGTATCACTTCTTCGCGACCATGTTCGTCCTGAGAAGATTGAGCTTGGCATCCTGCTTCGTCACCCTGGACACAAAGCGGCGGCCGCTGAGTTGTTGTTGATGATCTTCTCCATCTCGTCATCGGTATTGCTGAACTCTGGCACCGAACCCGGCACAAAAGGCAGGGGGTCGCGTCACAAACCCATCACAGACGAACCCGAGTACGTCGGTGAGTAGCCGTACATGGCGTTGTGGCTGGCGGTGAACGCGGAAGGTGTGCGCGGGAAGATGGCATTGGGGTTGAAGCCGCTGTGAGCGTCGCCGTCGGCATACTCCGGCGAGGAGGGCGCGTATACCCACGCCGACGACGAAAAGTTGGCCGACGACACGATGCTCTACTGGCTTCCCCACGCGCCTTGTGGAAATGGGCCCGCATGTTGAGGAGGAAAGATCAACCGCTCGTGCTCCGCCGTCGCATCCCTCGATCTCTTCATGATGAGACTGTTCTGACGGTCGGCGGTGACCGCCCCATGTCGATCAACGTTGGCCTTCCACGACGCGTTCGTCTAGCCCATGGGCTTCGGCTTCCTCGCCTTTGGTGTGGCGTGTTCGGTGGCCTGACGAGGGCCGGCGTACCTCTTTGGTGGCATGGTGGGGGAGATGGGATGGGGAGAATGGCGGGAACGACGAGGGGGAATGTGGATAATAGATTAGGAAAAGGTAGAACAATGGCGGGAAAAATGATCAGTGTCGCCGACAGCGCGGCCCCACGCGACTTTTCAGTCCATCCAGTGCCCCATGCGACCCCCGACACGCTGGGTTTGGCCTGGTCCGCCGACGCCAATTTCGGCCCAAACCGACAAGAAACGAGGTCTCGGGGACGCTACTGGGACATTTTTTAGCGCCGGTAATAAAAAAGGGGCCTGCGGGGCTGTTGGGGGCGCGGCTCGAAATGCCCTTAACTCCTTAAATTTGAGGAGTTACACAAAATAGGTACTCCCTCCATCACAGTATATTGGGCGTATCTCCAAAACGATAATTTTTCACAATTAGAAGGAAATAAGGCGCATGATATTAATTAGCCTATTAATTGGGGTGTTTTAGAAACCGTCTTCACCAATGCATGTGAGGAAGTCGCTCTTTAATGGACGGGGGTTAAATAATGCGTCAATTTTGCGATTAATTAGACGCTTCTACAGCTCGTCGGCTCGATTTTTCCTACCAATAGAAAAACATCTAGTTCACAAAGCCCTATGAGATACGCTCAAGGTACTGTGATGATGGAGGAAGTACTAACTGAACCGTCACTAGTGGAAAACGGGCCTTTGGCCGGGACCCTTTGTTGGGGAACGTCGCATGGGAAACAAAAAATTTCCTACGCGCGCACGAAGACCTATCATGGTGATGTCCATCTACGAGAGGGGATGAGTGATCTACGTACCCTTGTAGACCGTACAGCAGAAGCGTTAGAGAACGCGGTTGATGTAGTGGAACGTCCTCACGTCCCTCGATCCGCCCCGCGAACAATCCCGCGATCAGTCCCACGATCTAGTACCGAACGGACGGCACCTCCGCGTTCAGCACACGTACAACTCGACGATGATCTCGGCCTTCTTGATCCAGCAAGAGAGACGGAGAGGTAGAAGAGTTCTCTGGCAGCGTGACGGCGCTCCGGAGGTTGGTGATGACCTTGTCTCAGCAGGGCTCCGCCCGAGCTCCGCAGAAACGCGATCTAGAGGAAAAACCGTGGAGGTGTGTGGTCGGGCTGCCGTGGAAAAAGTCGTCTCAAATCAGCCCTAAAACCTCCGTATATATAGGTGGGAGGGAGGGGGGCCTTGCCTTGGGGTCCAAGGACCCTCAAGGGGTCGGCCGAGCCAAGGGGGAGGACTCTCCCCCCCCCAAACCGAGTTGGACTAGGTTTGGTGGGAGGGAGTCCCCCTCCCTTCCCACCTCCTCCTTTTTTTTCCTTTTTCCTTTGATTTCTTATCCTTGGCGCATAGGGCCCTTTTGGGCTGTCCCACCAGCCCACTAAGGGCTGGTGCGCCACCCTTATGGCCTATGGGCTTCCCCGGGGTGGGTTGCCCCCCGGTGAACTCCCGGAACCCATTCGTCATTCCCGGTAACTCCGAAAACCTTCCGGTAATCAAATGAGGTCATCCTATATATCAATCTTCGTTTCCGGACCATTCCGGAAACCCTCGTGACGTCCGTGATCTCATCCGGGACTCCGAACAACATTCGGTAACCAACCATATAACTCAAATACGCATAAAACAACGTCGAACCTTAAGTGTGCAGACCCTGCGGGTTCGAGAACTATGTAGACATGACCCGAGAGACTCCTCGGTCAATATCCAATAGCGGGACCTGGATGCCCATATTGGATCCTACATATTCTACGAAGATCCTATCGTTTGAACCTCAGTGCCAAGGATTCGTATAATCCCGTATGTTATTCCCTTTGTCCTTCGGTATGTTACTTGCCCGAGATTCGATCGTCAGTATCCGCATACCTATTTCAATCTCGTTTACCGGCAAGTCTCTTTACTCGTTCCGTAATACAAGATCCCGCAAATTACACTAAGTTACATTGCTTGCAAGGCTTGTGTGTGATGTTGTATTACCGAGTGGGCCCCGAGATACCTCTCCGTCACACGGAGTGACAAATCCCAGTCTTGATCCATACTAACTCAACTAACATCTTCGGAGATACCTGTAGAGCATCTTTATAGTCACCCAGTTACGTTGCGACGTTTGATACACACAAAGCATTCCTCCGGTGTCAGTGAGTTATATGATCTCATGGTCATAGGAATAAATACTTGACACGCAGAAAACAGTAGCAACAAAATGACACGATCAACATGCTACGTCTATTAGTTTGGGTCTAGTCCATCACGTGATTCTCCTAATGACGTGATCCAGTTATCAAGCAACAACACCTTGTTCATAATCAGAAGACACTGACTATCATTGATCAACTGGCTAGCCAACTAGAGGCTTGCTAGGGACGGTGTTTTGTTTATGTATCCACACATGTAAATGAGTCTTCATACAATACAATTATAGCATGGATAATAAACTATTATCTTGATACAGGAATTATAATAATAACTATATTTATTATTGCCTCTAGGGCATAATTCCAACAGTCTCCCACTTGCACTAGAGTCAATAATCCAGCCCTCACATCACCATGTGAATTACATTGTAATAAATCTAACACCCATACAGTTCTGGTGTCGATCATGTTTTGGCCGTGGAAGAGGTTTAGTCAGCGGGTCTGCTACATTCAGATCCGTGTGCACCTTGCATATATTTACGTCCTCTTCCTCGACGTAGTCGCGGATGAGGTTGAAGCGTCGTTTGATGTGTCTGGTCTTCTTGTGAAACCGTGGTTCCTTTGCTAAGGCAATGGCACCCGTGTTGTCACAGAACAAGGTTAATGGATCCAGTGCACTTGGCACTACTCCAAGATCCGTCATGAACTTCTTCATCCAGACACCCTCCTTAGCCGCCTCCGAGGCAGCCATGTACTCCGCTTCACATGTAGAATCTGCTACGACGCTTTGCTTGGAACTGCACCAGCTTACTGCACCCCCATTAAGAATAAATACGTATCCGGTTTGCGACTTAGAGTCGTCCGGATCTGTGTCAAAGCTTGCATCGACGTAACCTTTTACGGCGAGCTCTTCATCACCTTCATACACGAGAAACATCTCCTTAGTCCTTTTCAGCTACTTCAGGATATTCTTGACCACTGTCCAGTGATCCACTCCTAGATTACTCTGGAACCTACCTGCCATACTTATGGCCACGCTAACATCCGGTCTAGTGCACAACATCGCATACATGATAGAACCTATGGCTGAAGCATAGGGGACGGAGCGCATATGCTCTCTATCTTCATCAGTTGCTGGGCACTGAGTCTTACTCAATCTCGTACCTTGTAAAACTGGCAAGAACTCTTTCTTGGACTGTTCCATTTTGAACCTCTTCAAAACCTTATCAAGGTACGTGCTTTGTGAAAGTCCTATCAGCCGTTTTGATCTATCCCTATAGATCTTAATGCCTAGAATGTAAGCAGCTTCTCCTAGGTCCTTCATAGAGAAACTTTTATTCAAGTAACCTTTTATGCTCTCCAAAAGCTCTACGTTGTTTCCAATCAGTAATATGTCATCCACATATAATATTAGAAACGCCACAGAGCTCCCACTCACTTTCTTGTAAATACAAGATTCTCCAACCACTTGTATAAACCCAAATGCTTTGATCACCTCATCAAAGCGTTTGTTCCAACTCCGAGATGCTTGCACCAGTCCATAAATGGATCGCTGGAGCTTGCACACCTTGTCAGCATTTTTAGGATCGACAAAACCTTCGGGTTGCATCATATACAACTTTTCCTTAAGGAAACCGTGAAGGAACGCCGTTTTGACATCCATCTGCCAGATTTCATAATCGAAAAATGCAGCTATTGCTAACATGATTCTGACGGACTTAAGCATCGCTACGGGTGAGAAAGTCTCATCGTAGTCAACTCCTGGAACTTGTGAAAAACCCTTTGCCACAAGTCGAGCTTTATAAATGGTCACATTACCGTCAGCGTCCGTCTTCTTCTTAAAGATCCATTTGTTCTGAATAGCCTTGCGGCCCTCAGGTAGTATCTCCAAAGTCCACACTTTGTTCTCATACATGGATCCTATCTCGGATTTCATGGCTTCTAGCCATTTGTTGGAATCTGGGCCCACCATTGCTTCTTCATAATTTGCAGGTTCATTGTTGTCTAACAACATGATTGATAAGACGGGATTACCGTACCACTCTGGAGCAGCGCGTGATCTTGTCGACCTGCGTGGTTCAACAGAAACTTGAACTGGAGTTTCATGATCATCATCATTAACTTCCTCCTCAACCGGCGTCGCAACGACAGAGGTTTCCCCTTGCCCTGCGCCACCATCCAGAGGGATGAGAGGTTCGACAACCTCGTCAAGTTCTATCTTCCTCCCACTCAATTCTCTCGAGAGAAACTCCTTCTCGAGAAAAGCTCCGTTTTTAGCAACAAACACTTTGCCCTCGGATTTGAGATAGAAGGTGTACCCAACTGTCTCTTTTGGGTAACCTATGAAGACGCACTTTTCCGCTTTGGGTTCCAGCTTTTCAGGCTGAAGCTTTTTGACATAAGCATCACATCCCCAAACTTTAAGAAACGACAACTTTGGCCTTTTGCCATACCACAGTTCGTATGGTGTCGTCTCAACGGATTTTGATGGTGCCCTATTTAAAGTGAATGCAGTTGTTTCTAATGCATAACCCCAAAATGATAACGGCAAATCAGTAAGAGACATCATAGATCGCACCATCTCTAACAAAGTACGATTATGACGTTCGGACACACCATTACGCTGTGGTGTTCCAGGCGGTGTTAACTGCGAAACAATTCCACATTGTCTTAAGTGAGCACCAAACTCGAAACTCAGATATTCACCCCCACGATCAGACCGTAGGAACTTGATCTTCTTGTTACGATGATTTTCCACTTTACTCTGAAATTGCTTGAACTTTTCAAATGTTTCAGACTTGTGCTTCATCAAGTAGACATAACCATATCTACTTAAATCGTCAGTGAAGGTGAGAAAATAACGATATCCGCCGCGTGCCTCTACGCTCATTGGACCACACACATCGGTATGTATGATTTCCAACAAGTCACTTGCACGCTCCATTGTTCCGGAGAACGGAGTCTTAGTCATCTTGCCCATGAGGCATGGTTCGCACGTGTCAAGTGAATCAAAGTCAAGTGACTCCAAAAGTCCATCAGCATGGAGTTTCTTCATGCGCTTTACACCAATATGACCCAAGCGGTAGTGCCACAAAAATATGGCGCTATCATTGTTTACTCTAACTCTTTTGGTCTCAATGTTATGTATATGTGTATCGCTATCAAGATTCAATATGAACAATCCTCTCACATTCGGTGCATGACCATAAAAGATGTTACTCATAGAAATAGAACAACCATTATTCTCAGACTTAAAAGAGTAACCGTCTCGCAATAAACAAGATCCAGATATAATGTTCATGCTCAACGCGGGCACTAAACAACAATGATTTAAGTTCATCACTAATCCCGATGGTAGCTGAAGTGACACTGTGCCGACGGCGATTGCATCAACCTTGGAACCATTTCCTACGCGCATCGTCACTTCGTCTTTCGCCAGCCTTCGTCTATTCCGTAGTTCCTGTTTCGAGTTGCAAATGTGAGCAACAGAACCGGTATCGAATACCCAGGCACTACTACGAGAGCCGGTTAAGTACACATCAATAACATGTATATCAAATATACCTGATTTTTCTTTGCCCGCCTTCTTATGTGCGAGATACTTGGGGCAATTACGCTTCCAGTGACCCATACCCTTGCAATAGAAGCACTCTGTTTCAGGCTTAGGTCCAGCCTTGGGTTTCTTCGGCGGATTGGCAACAGGCTTGCCGCTCTTCTTCGAATTGCCCTTCTTGCCTTTGCCGTTTCTCTTGAAACTAGTGGTCTTGCTCACCATCAACACTTGATGCTCTTTACGGAGTTCAGACTCTGCGACTTTCAGCATCGCAAACAACTCGCCGGGAGACTTGTTCATCCCTTGCATGTTGTAGTTCAACACAAAGCCTTTATAGCTTGGCGGCAGTGATTGAAGGATTCTGTCAGTGATAGCTTCTTGCGGGAGTTCAATCCCCAGTTCAGCTAGACGGTTTGAGTACCCAGACATTTTGAGCATATGTTCACTCACAGACGAGTTTTCCTCCATCTTGCAAGCATAGAATTTATCGGAGGTCTCATACCTCTCGATCCGGGCGTTCTTCTGAAAGATAAACTCCAACTCCTGGAACATCTCAAATGCTCCATGACGCTCAAAGCGACGTTGAAGTCCCGGTTCTAAGCCATACAAGACTGCACATTGAACTATTGAGTAGTCCTCCTTACGTGCTAACCAAGCGTTCTTAACATCCTGATCAGCCGTAGCGGGTGGTTCATCTCCTAGCGCAGCATTAAGGACATAATCCTTCTTCCCAGCTTGTAAGATTAGCTTAAGATTACGAGCCCAGTCTACAAAGTTGCTTCCATCATCTTTCAACTTAGCTTTCTCTAGGAACGTATTAAAATTCAGGATGACACTTGCGTGAGCCATGATCTACAACACAAATATATTCAAAGTGGACTTAGACTATGTTCAAGATAATTAGAGTTCAACTTAATCAAATTATATGCTAAACTCCCACTCAAAAAGTACATCTCTCTAGTCATTTGAGTGGTTCATGATCCACTTACACTATCCCAAGTCCGATCATCACGTGAGTTGAGTATAGTTTCAGTGGTAAGCATCCCTATGCTAATCATATCAACTATATGATTCATGATCGACCTTTCGGTCCCATGTGTTCCGAGGCCATGTCTGCACATGCTAGGCTCGTCAAGCTTAACCCGAGTGTTCCGCGTGCGCAACTGTTTTGCACCCGTTGTATGTGAACGTTGAGTCTATCACACCCGATCATCACGTGGTGTCTCGAAACGACGAACTGTAGCAACGGTGCACAGTCGGGGAGAACACAATTTCGTCTTAAAATTTTAGTGAGAGATCACCTCATAATGCTACCGTCGTTCTCAGCAAAATAAGGTCTATAAAAGGATTAACATCACATGCAATTCATAAGTGACATGATATGGCCATCATCACATGCTTCTTGATCTCCATCACCAAAGCACCGGCACGATCTTCTTGTCACCGGCGCCACACCATGATCATCCATCAACGTGTTTCCATCGGGGTTGTCGTGCTACTTATGCTATTACTACTAAAGCTACATCCTAGCAAAATAGTAAACACATCTGCAAGCACAAACGTTAGTATAAAGACAACCCTATGGCTCCTGCCGGTTGCCGTATCATCGACATGCAAGTCGATATTTCTATTACAACATGATCATCTCATACATCCAATATATCACATCACATCGTTGGCCATATCACATCACAATCATACCCTGCAAAAACAAGTTAGACGTCCTCTAATTTTGTTGTTGCATGTTTTACGTGGTGACCATGGGTATCTAGTAGGATCGCATCTTACTTACGCAAACACCACAACGGAGATATATGAGTTGCTATTTAACCTCATCCAAGGACCTCCTCGGTCAAATCCGATTCAACTAAAGTTGGAGAAACCGTCACTTGCCAGTCATTTTTGAGCAAAGGGTGTTACTCGTAACGATGAAACCAGTCTCTCGTAAGCGTACGAGTAATGTCCGTCCAAGCCGCTTCAATCCAACAATACCGCGGAATCAAGAAAAGACTAAGGAGGGCAGCAAAACGCACATCACCGCCCACAAAAACTTTTGTGTTCTACTCGAGAAGACATCTACGCATGAACCTAGCTCATGATGCCACTGTTGGGGAACGTCGCAAGGGAAACAAAAATTTTCCTACGCGCACGAAGACCTATCATGGTGATGTCCATCTACGAGAGGGGATGAGTGATCTACGTACCCTTCTAGACCGTCAGAAGCGTTAGAGAACGCGGTTGATGTAGTGGAATGTCCTCACGTCCCTCGATCCGCCCCGCGAACAATCCCGCGATCAGTCCCACGATCTAGTACCGAACGGACGGCACCTCCGCGTTCAGCACACGTACAGCTCGACGATGATCTCGGCCTTCTTGATCCAGCAAGAGAGACGGAGAGGTAGAAGAGTTCTCCGGCAGCGTGACGGCGCTCCGGAGGTTGGTGATGACCTTGTCTCAGCAGGGCTCCGCCCGAGCTCCGCAGAAACGCGATCTAGAGGAAAAACCGTGGAGGTATGTGGTCGGGCTGCCGTGGAAAAAGTCGTCTCAAATCAGCCCTAAAACCTCCGTATATATAGGTGGGAGGGAGGGGGGCCTTGCCTTGGGGTCCAAGGACCCTCAAGGGGTCGGCCGAGCCAAGGGGGAGGACTCTCCCCCCCCCCCCAAACCGAGTTGGACTAGGTTTGGTGGGAGGGAGTCCCCCTCCCTTCCCACCTCCTCCTTTTTTTCCTTTTTCCTTTGATTTCTTATCCTTGGCGCATAGGGCCTTTTGGGCTGTCCCACCAGCCCACTAAGGGCTGGTGCGCCACCCTTATGGCCTATGGGCTTCCCCGGGGTGGGTTGCCCCCTGGTGAACTCCCGGAACCCATTCGTCATTCCCGGTACATTCCCGGTAACTCCGAAAACCTTCCGGTAATCAAATGAGGTCATCCTATATATCAATCTTCGTTTCCGGACCATTCCGGAAACCCTCGTGACGTCCGTGATCTCATCCGGGACTCCGAACAACATTCGGTAACCAACCATATAACTCAAATACGCATAAAACAACGTCGAACCTTAAGTGTGCAGACCCTGCGGGTTCGAGAACTATGTAGACATGACCCGAGAGACTCCTCGGTCAATATCCAATAGCGGGACCTGGATGCCCATATTGGATCCTACATATTCTACGAAGATCCTATCGTT
Organism: Hordeum vulgare subsp. vulgare; assembly: GCF_904849725.1. Lineage (NCBI taxonomy): Eukaryota > Viridiplantae > Streptophyta > Magnoliopsida > Poales > Poaceae > Hordeum > Hordeum vulgare. The sequence goes on along the minus strand of NC_058519.1, from coordinate 659,435,637 downwards.
TGAACCTCAGTGCCAAGGATTCGTATAATCCCGTATGTTATTCCCTTTGTCCTTCGGTATGTTACTTGCCCGAGATTCGATCGTCAGTATCCGCATACCTATTTCAATCTCGTTTACCGGCAAGTCTCTTTACTCGTTCCGTAATACAAGATCCCGCAACTTACACTAAGTTACATTGCTTGCAAGGCTTGTGTGTGATGTTGTATTACCGAGTGGGCCCCGAGATACCTCTCCGTCACACGGAGTGACAAATCCCAGTCTTGATCCATACTAACTCAACTAACATCTTCGGAGATACCTGTAGAGCATCTTTATAGTCACCCAGTTACGTTGCGACGTTTGATACACACAAAGCATTCCTCCGGTGTCAGTGAGTTATATGATCTCATGGTCATAGGAATAAATACTTGACACGCAGAAAACAGTAGCAACAAAATGACACGATCAACATGCTACGTCTATTAGTTTGGGTCTAGTCCATCACGTGATTCTCCTAATGACGTGATCCAGTTATCAAGCAACAACACCTTGTTCATAATCAGAAGACACTGACTATCATTGATCAACTGGCTAGCCAACTAGGGGCTTGCTAGGGACGGTGTTTTGTTTATGTATCCACACATGTAAATGAGTCTTCATACAATACAATTATAGCATGGATAATAAACTATTATCTTGATACATGAATTATAATAATAACTATATTTATTATTGCCTCTAGGGCATAATTCCAACACCTTTAGTCCCGGCCTGCCCCTGGGCCGGGACTAAAGGCCCGACCACGTCGCCCCAATTCTCAATGCCTCCCTCGAGGCTTTAGTCCCGGCCCGTAAGGAGCCTTTAGTCCCGGTTCGTGTCCCAATCCGGGACTAAAGGGCTACGCGGTGGGCAGTGGTGGTGGCAACCGTTCGTATCCCCCTTTAGTCCCGGTTGGTGGCTCAACCCGGGACTAAAGGCCTAACACGTGGCCTGCCGTAGTGGTGGCAACCGTTGGTATACCTCTTTAGTCCCGGTTGGTGGCTCAACCCGGGACTAAAGGCCCAAATGGTTTGCATCCCGCATCGTTTCGGGCAATGAAAAGCACGAACCGAAGCAGAGTCGCCATTTCTCTGTTTCTTCTTCTCTCTAGCTCTCGCTCTCTGTTCTTCTCCTCTCTTCTTCCCTTCTCTTCTTCCACCATGCCAAATCGCTTTAAAGAGGTGCTCGCACATGGCACGACCATGCTCGATGTCGTGTACACGAACGAGAGCAGGGAGATGCCGTTTTTTATTGAACAGTTGAAGGAACAATGGCTTGACGCCGCAATGGATCATGAGAAGTTCTTGGGGCTTGATCTGGAGTACACGTCCGATCAACGCGGTGTTGCGGTCATCCAACTATGCTTCGCACACCATGTCTTGATCTTCCAATGGGCGAGGTAAGTTTTGAGGCTTTCTTTGATCCAAGATAATGACATTGTAAGTTTATTTTGTTTCAATCATAGTTGGTTCCCTTCAAATAGTCATAGTGAAACAATTTTAATTAGTTGAAGGGGAACACAATCTAATTGGAATAGTGTGCCATAATCTAAAAAATCATATTAGAATCAACTAGTGTTTAATATGTTCCATTGGAATCATAGTTGGTTCCCTTCAAATAGTTGTAGTGAAACAATTTTGATTAGTTGAAGGGGAACACAATCTGATTGGAATAGTGTTCCATAATCTGAAAAATCGTATTAGAGTCAACTAGTGTTTAATATGTTCCATTGGAATCATAGTTGGTTCGCTTCAAATAGTTGTAGTGAAACAATTTTGATTAGTTGAAGGGAACACAATCTGATTGGAATAGTGTTCCACAATCTGAAAAATCTGATTGGTTCAATATGTTCCATTGAAATCATAGTTGTAGTGATACAATTTTATGCGGCGTTCTTTGATCCAAGGTTATGAAAATTGCATATAGCTAGTGATCTCTCTAGGTTCCATTGGATAGCAATATGATATGTCATAGTCATGAAAATTGCATATAGCTAGTGATCTCTCTAGGTTCCATTGGATAGCTATAGTGATCTCTCTAGGTTCCATTGCTTATGTTCTATTTGAATCCTAAAGATTATTTTCTCTTTAGTTGTAGTGAAACATGTTTCCTTATTGCATGTTTCCATTTTAATTTGTTTCTGTTGCAGTAGTGACAAGCATTGTCCAGAACTCATGGACTTCCTTCGCAGCAGCATCACTTTTGCTACCGTTGACATAAGGAATGACAAGCCGAAGATGAGGCACATCTTCGGTATTGAGATACCAACTGGTTGCCTCATTGATCTCCAAACGGTATTCAGGCTTCGACATGTCAGGACTTCGATGGCTCATATGGCAGTTGCCTTGATCGACGAGGAATATGGTGATATGAAGACCAGTTTCCCAAAGTCTCAGCACAAACTTTGGGAGAAGGCCCCACTTGATCGTATCAACATTGAGTATGCAGCAAAAGATGCATACGTTTCATACAAGTTGTACCGCAAGATTCGAGTCGTCAACTATGGCCAGCGTCACCCCGAGGAAGGTGGACATTCTGATTCAGACGATTCAGACGAGTAGTGTTCTCAACGTCGAACACTTGTATATATATCTATGGTAGCTATTATTATGTACTGTTTGGACTAGTATCATGTACTGCTTGGACCAATTTATATATGTCTAGTTTCTGTTTGTGCCATTATAGTTTCCAAATTTGACTGGTTTAGCCCTTTCTAACTTCATTTGCTACTTTTGAATGGTTTAGCCCTTTCTAACTTCATGGTATCATGCATTTCGACCACATATATATACAAAAAGTCTTCAGTTCAAATAAGTTCAAAAAATGAAATCCCTTTTGTAACAGATCTGTTTTTGATTAAAATAGTCATTTAAAAATGAAAGACCATTAGTCCCACGTGGCGTGCAGCGGAACCACGTGGCGTGCTGCGGAACCACTTTTGTTGTGGGGGTCGCTTTTCCTTCTTCTCCTTGTGCTAGATATTTGTTATGCATTACGGAAAGAAGGAATAGCGACCATCATCGACGGTCAAAAAATCAGGTGAGGAAGTGTCCAACATACATGAGAGAAGAAGAATGCCGACTGTTGTTGTGGGGGTTGCTTCTCCTTCTTCTCTTTGTGATAGATATTTGTTATGCACTAGGGGAAGACGGAGTAACGACCATCATCGATGGTCGAAAAATCAGGTGAGGGAGTGTCCACCATACATGAGAGAAGAAGAATGTCGACTGTTGCTGTGGGGGGTCGTTTCTCCTTCTTCTCCTTGTGCTAGATATTGGTTATGCACTAGGGGAAGTAGGAGTAGCGACCATCATCGACGGTTGTACACGAAGTGCATCCAGTTTTTGTCGTAGCCCTCTCAACTTTTTAACACATGCTATGTGGGTGAAATGATGATAGCATGCCAACTTTCAACATTTTCAGAGTTCATTTGTAGTGCTTTTCAATTTCAGGGTCAACTAGCTCAAAAAAATAAGTTAATGCACGAAGAATACCAAATGAAGTCAGAAATTGTTGAAATTTTGTGATGTGCCTTTGAATGGTGCATTTTGAACACACAAAAAGTATGGAGTTCAAATAAGTTCAAAAAAATGAAATCTCTTTGTAAGAGATGAGTTCTCGTTCGAAACGCTGATACTTCGAGAGAGATTGTCCGTTTTGTACAGAAGTGCATCCAGTTTTTGTCGCAGCCCTCTCAACTTTTTAACACATGCTATGTGGGTGAAATGATGATAGCAAGCCAACTTTCAACATTTTCAGAGTTCATTTGTAGTGCTTTTCAATTTCAGGGTCAACTAGCTCAAAAAAAAAAAGTTAATGCACGAAGAATACCAAATGAAGTCAGAAATTGTTGAAATTTTGTGATGTGCCTTTGAATGGTGCATTTTGAACACACAAAAAGTATGGAGTTCAAATAAGTTCAAAAAAATGAAATCCCTTTGTAAGAGATGAGTTCTCGTTCGAAACGCTGATACTTCGAGAGAGATTGTCCGTTTTGTACACGAAGTGCATCCAGTTTTTGTCGTAGCCCTCTCAACTTTTTAACACATGCTATGTGGGTGAAATGATGATATCATGCCAACTTTCAACATTTTCAGAGTTCATTTGTAGTGCTTTTCAATTTCAGGGTCAACTAGGTCAAAAAAAAAAGTAAATGCACGAAGAATACCAAATGAAGTCAGAAATTTTTGAAATTTTGTGATGTGCCTTTGAATGGTGCATTTTGAACACACAAAAAGTATGGAGTTCAAATAAGTTCAAAAAAAATGAAATCCCTTTGTTAGAGATGAGTTCTCGTTCGAAACGCTGATACTTCGAGAGAGATTGTCCGTTTTGTACACGAAGTGCATCCAGTTTTTGTCGTAGCCCTTTCAACTTTTTAACACATGCTATGTGGGTGAAATGATGATAGCATGCCAACTTTCAACACTTTCAGAGTTCATTTGTAGTGCTTTTCAATTTCAGGGTCAACTAGCTCAAAAAAATAAGTTAATGCACGAAGAATACCAAATGAAGTCAGAAATTGTTGAAATTTTGTGATGTGCCTTTGAATGGTGCATTTTGAATACACAAAAAGTATGGAGTTCAAATAAGTTCAAAAAAATGAAATCCCTTTGTAAGAGATGAGTTCTCGTTCGAAACCCTGATACTTCGAGAGAGATTATCCGTTTTGTACACGAAGAGCATCGAGATTTTGTCGTAGCCCTCTCAACTTTTTAACACATGCTATGTGGGTGATGTTGGGGAACTTCGCATGGGAAACAAAAATTTTCCTACGTGCACGAAGACCTATCATGGTGATGTCCATCTACGAGAGAGGATTTCCGATCTACGTACCCTTGTAGATCGCACAGCAGAAGCGTTAATGAACGCGGTTGATGTAGTGGAACGTCCTCACGTCCCTCGATCCGCCCCGCGAACCGTCCCACGAACCGTCCCGCGATCCGTCCCACGATCCGCTCCGATCTAGTGCCGAACGGACGGAACCTCCGCATTCAGCACACGTACAGCTCGACGATGATCTCGGCCTTCTTGATCCAGCAAGAGAGACGGAGAGGTAGATGAGTTCTCCGGCAGCGTGACGGCGCTCCGGAGGTTGGTGGTGATCTAATCTCAGCAGGGTTCCGCCCGAGCTCCGCAGAAACACGATCTAGAGGTAAAACCGTGGAGGTATGTGGTCGGGCTGCCGTGGCAAAAGTTGTCTCAAATCAGCCCTAATACCTCAGTATATATAGGAGGGAGGGGGAGGGAAGAGGCAGCCTCAAACCCTCAAGGTTTGGCCGAAATTGGAGGTGGAGGAGTCCTACTCCAATCCTACTTGGAGTAGGATTCCACCTTCCCACTTGGAAACTCTTTCCACCTTGTGTTTTTTCCTTCTCAAGCCTTATGGGCCTTAGTGGGAACTTATTCCAGCCCACTAGGGGCTGGTTTATCTCTTCCCATAGCCCATGAGACCCCTTGGGGCGTGACACCCCTCCCGATGGTCCCCGGCACCCCTCCCGGCACTCCCGGTACACTACCGATGAGCCCGATACTTTTCCGGTGACTAAAACAGGACTTCCTATATATCAATCTTTACCTCCGGACCATTACGGAGCTCCTCGTGACGTCCTGGATCTCATCCGGGACTCCGAACAACATTCGGTAACCAACCATATAACTCAAATACGCATAAAACAACGTCGAACCTTAAGTGTGCAGACCCTGCGGGTTCGAGAACTATGTAGACATGACCCAAGAGACTCCTCGGTCAATATCCAATAGCGGGACCTGGATGCCCATATTGGATCCTACATATTCTATGAAGATCTTATTGTTTGAACCTCAGTGCCAAGGATTCATATAATCCCGTATGTCATTCCCTTTGTCCTTCGGTATGTTACTTGCCTGAGATTCGATCGTCAGTATCCGCATACCTATTTCAATCTCGTTTACCGGCAAGTCTCTTTACTCGTTCCGTAATACAAGATTCCGCAACTTACACTAAGTCACATTGCTTGCAAGGCTTGTGTGTGATGTTGTATTACCGAGTGGGCCCCGAGATACCTCTCCGTCATACGGAGTGACAAATCCCAGTCTTGATCCATACTAACTCAACGAACACCTTCGGAGATACCTGTAGAGCATCTTTATAGTCACCCAGTTACGTTGCGACGTTTGATACACACAAAGCATTCCTCTGGTGTCAGTGAGTTATATGATCTCATGGTCATAGGAACAAATACTTGACACGCAGAAAACAGTAGCAACAAAATGACACGATCAACATGTTATGTCTATTAGTTTGGGTCTAGTCCATCACATGATTCTCCTAATGATGTGATCCCGTTATCAAGTAACAACACTTGCCTATGGCCAGGAAACCTTGACCATCTTTGATCAACGAGCTAGTCAACTAGAGGCTTACTAGGGACAGTGTTTTGTCTATGTATCCACACAAGTATTGTGTTTCCAATCAATACAATTATAGCATGGATAATAAACGATTATCATGAACAAAGAAATATAATAATAACTAATTATTATTGCCTCTAGGGCATATTTCCAACAGGTGAAATGATGATAGCATGCCAACTTTCAGCATTTTCAGAGTTCATTTGTAGTGCTTTTCAATTTCAGGGTCACTAGCTCAAAAAAAAAAAGTAAATGCACGAAGAATACCAAATGAAGTCAGAAATTGTTGAAATTTTGTGATGTGCCTTTGAATGGTGCATTTTGAACACACAAAAAGTATGGATCAAATAAGTTCAAAAAAATGAAATCCCTTTGTAAGAGATGAGTTCTCGTTCGAAACCCTGATACTTCGAGAGAGATTGTCCGTTTTGTACACGAAGTGCATCCAGTTTTTTTCGTAGCCCTCTCAACTTTTTAACACATGCTATGTGGGTGAAATTATGATAGCATGCCAACTTTCAACATTTTCAGAGTTCATTTGTAGTGCTTTTCAATTTCAGGGTCAACTAGCTAAAAAAAATAAGTTAATAGTTTGGATAGTCAAAATAATTACTTTTGAAAATTGAAAATAGTTTTGCATTATTTATTCAATTTCAAACACTTTTCATTATCATAGTTTTGTCAAATTCTCAAAATATGCAAAAAGAATTTTAATAAACATAGTTTTTAATTGAAAATAGCAAAATAGTTAATAGTTCGGATTGTCAAAATAATTACTTTTGAAAATTGAAAATAGTTTTGCATTATTTATTCAATTTCAAACACTTTTCATTATCATAGTTCTGTCAAATTCTCAAATATGCAAAAAGAATTTTAAAAAACATAGTTTTTAATTGAAAATAGCAAAATAGTTAATAGTTTGGATAGTCAAAATAATTACTTTTGAAAATAGAAAATAGTTTTGAATTATTTATTCAATTTCAAACACTTTTTCATTATCATAGTTTTGTCAAATTCTCAAATATGCAAAAAGAATTTTAATGAACATAGTTTTTAATTGAAAATAACAAAATAGTTAATAGTTTGGATAGTCAAAATAATTAATTTTGAAAATAGAAAATAGTTTTGAATTATTTATTCAATTTCAAACACTTTTCATTATCATAGTTTTGTCAAATTCTCAAATATGCATTTTTTTTAATAAACATAGTTTTTAATTGAAAATAACAAAATAGATAATAGTTTGGATAGTCAAAATAATTCATTTTGAAAATAGAAAAAAATTGAAACTATATGAGAATTTATAGAGAAAATTCAACCTAAATTCAAAGTGAACTCACTTTGAATTCAGGTTGAATTTTCTCCATAATTTCGAATATAGTTTCAATTTTCATTGAGTTTAGGCCCGTAAGCCTGCTTTAGAGAGGAGCTCGATGGAGAAGCTGGGACGGGGCTTATAAACAAGTGTTAGTCCCCCTCGCTGGGCGAGGTGGGACTAAACTTATCGTGCAGCCGAGGAGGGGCTTTAGTTCCGGGTGGAACCACGCCCCGGGACTAAAGACCCCCTTTAGTCCCGGGTCGAGCCACGCTCCGGGACTAAAGGCCCCTGCTTCCCGCCTTCTGGTCTGCCCGAAAAGATGCCTTTAGTCCCGGGTTGTGGCTCCACCCGGGACTAAAGGGGGTCTTTAGTCCCGGTTCGAGCCACGAACCGGGACTAAAGATCCACCTATATAAGCGGGAGTTAGAAAAATTCCAACCCAAATCGTTCGTTTCTCTTCTTCTTCCTCTCGTTCTCCTGCCCGGCGCGGCACACCGACGACCTCGACGACGCCGTCAGGCTGCCCGCCGTCCTCCTCGCCGCCGCCTGCCATCCTCCTCGCCGTCGCCGTCCTCCTCCTCGCCGCGCGCCGCCGTTCTCCTCGCCGTGCGCCGCCTCCTCCTCGCCGCGCGCCGCCATCCTCCTCGCCGCCCGTCGTCGACACCTCCGGCCAGTAGAAGAAAAGAAGAAAAAGGAGAAGAAAAGAAGAAAAAGGAGAAGAAAGGAAGAAAAAGGAGAAGAAAGGAAGAAAAAGGAGAAGAAATGAAGAAAAAGGAGAAGAAAAGAAGAAAAAGGGGAGGAGAGGAAAAGAAGAAAAAGGAGAAGAAAAGAAGAAAAAGGAGAAGAAAAGAAGAAAAAGGGAAGAAAGGAAGAAAAAGGAGAAGAAAGGAAGAAAAAGGAGAAGAAAGGAAGAAAAAGGAGAGAAAAGAAGAAAAAGATTTTTTTGTCATTTAATTCCTATTGTTATTAGGTTTGTGCTAGATTATTAGGGTTAGTAATATTTAGAATTAGGAAAAAGGAAAATAAGAAGAGGAGGAGAAGAAAAGAAGAAAAAGGAGAATAAGAAGAAGAGGAAAAATAGAAGAAGAGGAGAAGTAGAATAAGAGAAAAAATTAGAAGAGGAGGAGAGGAGAAGTAGAAGAAGAGAAGAGGAGAAGTAGTAGAAGAAGAGGAGAAGTAGAAGTAGAAGAAGAAGTAGAAGAAGAGGAGAAATAGAAGAAGAGAACAAATTAGTTTAGGGTTACAAGAAAAAGAAATATTTTTTTTGTCATTTAATTTTGCTATTGTATAGTGTATATGCTTAAGTGTTAATAGTGTTTCTTAGATTATTGCTTAATTTTGCTATTGTATATGCTTAAGTGTTAATAGTTTAATTTTGCTATTGTATATGCTTAAGTGTTAATAGTTTATTTTTAGCAAGAAAATTAATATAACTAGTTTATTTTTTTAGTTCATTTTACGATGACTATCCCGCATCCTCGTCGTTGACTCGGCGGTGGACACCTGCTTGATCAGAGGGGCCCTGTCCAGGACTGGGCTCCGCCCGGCTGGTATTGGGAGGTGCTACCTTCCGGGGGGCGTAGGTTGGTGAGGAGCCAGCCCGTCGTTGACCCGATCCTTGTTTGGTGGCGTTCGCGTGGGCCAGTGAGGGTGCCGAGGCTTCTGGACACTGCGGAGGTGGTACGTCACCGTGTCAGCGAGGAGGATGAGCACGTCCGTCGCTACATGGTTGCGTTGGAGGGCAGGTTCGAGCATACCTGGCAGGTTCTTCGGGGATCTCACTGGAGCTATGATCCTGTGATGGCTCCTTCTCTTTGGGTGTCCACCTCCCGCGCCGATACCCGTCGGGCGCTACGGTTCTAGATGTATCAGTGATGCTATATGTATGATAGTATTCGAGGAGTATTAGTGATAATATTCGACGATGTACGGACAGAAGAGATGATGTATTTGCTTATAATTGAATGCATGCTAATTTGAATACTACTTTATTTTACGATTTGGTTTTGCTTATTGAATGCTCAAATTGGAAAAGTACTCCTACTTTGAATACTATGCAGAAATCTAGGAGTCCCGGGTGGAGCCACGACCCGGGACTAAAGTTGCTTTGGAATGGAGTTCCTGATAAAATGTCCGTTTTTTGCAGAACTATGGATCCACATATCAGGAACCTCGAAGAGGAAGAACTTCTCGAAGATATAATCAAAGACGGCCCCGACGTTGAACCAGCTGAATCTCCGTTGTCATATCTAAACCCCTCCGGATATGGAATGGAGGTCGAGCGACACGAAGATGAAGCCGATGGGGCAGGAGATAGGTCCGATGACGGAGAAGGTGATAGCTCCACTGATGGAGAAGCCGGTGAAGAAATAATAAAGTCCGGCGATGTATACATATGAAGTTCGACAATCACTTGTAATATGTGAAAAATATTGGAGATAGCTCTATATTGTATACATATACATTCATTTGACGAATGTTTCTCCCTCTTAGGCCTCCACATCGAGCAAAACTAGGAAACGAGGCCTGACTAGAAAGTTGGATGCACGGACACATTACACCTTTGAGGTGATATTGCCTACGGGCGAACCCAAGCTTCCTAAGAATGTTGCTGACACATTCAAGAAGCAATGCGGAGTTCTCGTTAGGGATCACGTCCCGATCAGCGTTCGGGAGTGGAACAAGCGCAAAGGGGCAGCCGATAGTGACTATGTCGCCGAAGGGTACAAAGATAATCTTTGGAATGATCTCATGTCACATTTCAACCCGCCAGAATGTGAGAATGAAGACGCCGCAGACAAACTGAGGGCCAAAGTCAAGCAGTGGACTCTAAAGAAGATGGCCGAACTGTTCCGTAGCTGGAAGAAGAAGCTATGGAAAAACTATCTGAAGACAAAGAAAGTGCCAGTATTCGAGGGGTATCTAGCCAAGCAGGCGAATCACTAGAAGGCATTTCAAGAGTACAACGAGTCAGAAGATGCCGAGGCATTATCAGAAAAGAACAAGATAAATGCCGACAAGAAGAAATATCACCACAAGCTGGGGCCAGGGGGCTATGAGACTGCCATCCCAAAGTGGGATAAGAAAGAGCAAGATCTGCTAGATAAAGGCATCGTACGTGAACCACTCCGTGATGAGTGGGAATTGAGAGCAAGAAATTGGTTCCTTGCGCATGGTGGGTCGTACGACGAAAAAACAGGGGACCTCATCTGCAATGACGGTCTTAGGATACCGAGGAATAATTGGAAAAGGATAGTGAAAGAAATTAAGGAGGGAAAAAGAAAGTTCACTGCAGATAGAGAGAAAGATTTGCTCACACTGGTCCTCGGCAATGACGAACATGGAGGACGATCGCGAGGCTTCGGTCCTTCTTACCCGTGGTGGCTTGGGTTTGCCAGAGACCAAGACACTTACAGAAGCCGAGAGAGAGCAAAGAAGCGGCAGCAGGATGAGGAGAATGACAAGTTCAACCAGTTGCTTGCCAGGATTAACGAGCAACAGAAGCAGATTGATGAGCTTAGAGGAGTAGCGCGCCAGGAAGATCCTGCACTTGATATTACCGGCGCCCCATCTAAGCAGAAAAGCAGCGTGGCTGAATCTGAGGCCCCGCCCAACGATGCACGAAGAATGATAGAGGGCGGTCCCGACTAACCCGTGGATGGAATCAAGGAGTCAACATCATGTGAACTCCATCAGAAATTCAAGAACATATCCATGAAGGTGGCCGTCGGACAAGCTTTACCTTCTGGCCCTGATGCACGCTGGCATGGCCGTGAGATTCCAGCTGGCTTTGCTAAAGTCGGGGTGGATGAAATCATGACGGGGTTTCATGATATGGAGCTCGACATAGCTGGACCCGAAGATGAGAGGACACTCGGAGAAGTACTGGGTGGAGTCATCCTATGGGACAAGAACTACATCAAGCTTCCAGGCTCGGCCCCAAGGACAACACCGCCTCCGAGTCGTCGCACGTCACCTACACCGCCATTACCTCCAAGCCCTCCACATGACGTCGGCCAACACAACACGAGTCCATCTCGATCACCGCCGCCAGACTTGGGTCGTCCGTCTCCGCCGCCGCCCGCACAGGATACTAAGCGGAAGCGTGCCACCAAGAACGCTCCGCCGACGATTCCTAAGCGACGGAGCTCCCCAATGCGCAAACGGTCGCCCCTCCCAAAGGTACCTCATGCTAATCTTCCTATCAGACCTTATGATCGTACCCTCGAGGAAAACGCCAGGATAGCAAAGGAACATCATGATGCGCAGATGAAAAAGAAGGAACCCGAGCCCCGCCCGGAATACACCGAGAAGCAAATAGCATGGGCAAAAGACTTCATGACCCTTCCATCACAGTATGACTTACACCATAAGCCTGATGACTATACACGCACATTGCAGAAGGAAGTGAAAAAGAGCAGATCACGTGCAAGTGCAAGTGGGAGCAAAACAAGTTCAACTACAAGCAAGAAAAAATCAGACGTTCCTCAGCTTGGACAACAGGCCAAACAGTCGATCCCACCCCTCAAGGTGTTAACCGAGAATATTCCCCCTCCGGTGCAGGGGCAAGCTTTTGAAATAGCAAAGGAGTGGGCGGCTGAATGTGGTGTCTCGGTTGAAGCTTTGCTGGCTTCCCAAGACGACAGGATACCCAAGACTGTGGTAGCCCCTAAGCCACAGTTTGTCATGAGAGAGCCTTTGGTCAGCAAAGATGATCTCCCAACAAATATGCGTTACTTGCATAAATGGTACTTAAGTGAATCAAAGAATGGGAGAACGATGATCGTGCTAAGTGTCCCACGGGAGTACTACGGCCGCCAAGAAGAAATCCATATCGACTTTGATGAACTCTTCCAGATGTACAATGGCGATGCCCTCGACAAATCGCTTATGACTTGCTATTGTCTGTAAGTTTTTCAATTCGTTGTCTACATATAACTTGTTTAGTTATTTCAATTCATTGTCTATATATAACTTGTACTCTATTATGCAGAATGAAGATTCTGGATTGTAAAAGTAAGAACATCCTAAATATTGGGTTTATTGACCCAGATAAAATACATATAGCGACGCTAACTGATAAACCCAAGGAGACGGAGGAAAACCTTCTAAGGTTTCTAATAGATCAAAATTTCTGTGACCACATACTGTTTCCATACAACTTCAGGTGAGGGTCTTTACTCTGTTGTGTCCATTCACTTATATGTGTAACTGATAAGTTACTGACACATATATATATACATGTGCAGCTTCCATTGGATTCTGTTGGACATTCAAATTGATAAGGGAAGAGTTGATGCCTTCGACCCATTATCGAGACCCTTGGAACAGTTCCAAAGCCTGCATGACATGCTCCAAGGGTAATTTCAATCATTCTTGCGCTCTATCGGTCTCTTTCGATGATTTTCTGATATATCAGTTAATGAAAAACTTAGCAAATCATTATCCTTGTCGGGCATGGTTTGGAAGCGGTTCAAGTGCGTGACTCCCGGTAACTTTCCTGAGAAGCTGACCTTTAGAGCGGCTCAGGTAAGTAGTAGTATGATATACTTCTATTTTCAATACATTTATGATGTTAGATTATTATTTTGATTATATATATTCTATTCTCGTAAAGTGCGACCAGCAGCCACGGGGAACGCATCTACGCGGATACTATGTTTGCGAGACCATTCGCACGTTTACCTCTGAGCACAAGGATCACAGATTCGACGTAAGCAATGAACATTCACACCTCTATTTTTACCCGTCATTCTTTGTTATCATGATTGATATTCATATTCATCTCCTCTTCTTATATAGCACATGGCCATGAGGACGAAGGTCCTACCAGAGCAACGCGCGATTACTTTTGCAGAGGAGCTTGCGGGATTTCTGAGGACGGTAGCTATAGATGAGAAAGGACGATTTAGTGTAGCTAGGGGCCATTACTGATGTTCGTCCATGTAATCGAATAGACGGACTCTAGTCCCGATAATTCAGATCTCCATATAATTGTATATATATGCTCGCTTGTAAGATAAGTTAATCTTATATATATATGCATAATTATTTCTATTTAAATTATATGAAAACTAATTTCCGAACACCAAACAAGGCATCACGTTAATCTCCCGAACACCTAAACCCTAAAACCCTAAAACCCTAAAACCCAAAAATAATTTCATTCAAAAAAAAATCCAAAAATAAGCAAAATCTGAAACTCTTTAGTCCCGGTCCGTGTAACGAACCGGGACTAAATGTCCTGCCCCTGGGGCGCTACGAGGCGCCCACGTGGAGCACCATTAGTCCCGGCTTGTAACAGGGCCGGGACTAAAGGTTAGGCCTTTAGTCCCGCCCCTTTAGTCCCGGTTGGTGAACCGGGACTAAAGCCCCTTACGGGCCGGGGCTAAAGGCCCCGTCTCCACTAGTGCGTGTAATTTAACTTCTATTTTTTTAACACAAATTCATTTACTTTTAGGCCATTAAGTTAAGCTCTACTACTCAATTACTGAATTCCACGGGCACATACTTCACTAGTTCCTCACCAGGAGAAGTGGTCCAAAGAAAACGACAAGAATAATTACACACTTCAATAAGAACACAGCTTCCTTGACTGCTCCTACAAGTCCAGTCAATACTTTCTCATCTCCTTATGCTCATTACCAACATTCTTGCTTTTCTGTGTTGGCTTCTCTAGCTTGCACTTTTTTTTTTCTTCTTTGCCTCCTCAAACTTGGGCATTGCATCGTTTGCAATCTCATCTCTAGCAACTAAAGCACCAACATCCAATAGACCTCTCTTGATCAATAGACCAATGTATTCTTTCTTCCCAAAATCAAAACTAGCTCAAATTACTTTGAAACCGAAGAATAAGCACACAAAATTGCACTCACTTTGTCCATTTCACACATGTAGAAAACCCATCTGGGATGTTCTTCCGTCTTCGAGACCCGATGCAACAACAGCTGCCAACAGTTATCACACTTATGATGGGCAGAGGCAAATCGGCGAGTTGTTGGGCGACGGTTGAGCCCGGCCGACCGACGGACGAGGATGTGCAGGCAATTATTGTTGAAAGATTTAGGCAAGTTCATAATTAATTACAGTAAATAATTCATGACTAAAACAGAAAGTAGCATGCAATACTCTAGCAAACCGGCAAAGCAACTAAGCATGCACAACATCACCACGTAAGAAGCAGCAACTACATCGATCATCATAAACAGATTACGAGTAACGTACTATTCGTTAGTTGCAGCAGGAGTGACTGTGTTGACGATGATGCTGGTGACGATCCTTTGCTGATGGCGATGAAGACGACGATGAGTAGCATCGCCCGAATTGGATGGTAGACGACCCGTAGTGACGAATCTGAGCAGTCACGCAAAGCGCTTCCCAAAAACCTAATTCGTTCTCTCCCGGTGCAGGATCGCAAAGACCAACGGTTCCGGAGACCTGCTCTCTCGCACGCCAGCGTTCGAGATGAGGTAGACTACGATGGCGGCGCAAGTTGTGAGACGAGGCAAAACCGTAGATGTTTTCGGTGTGTCTTTGGCCGACCACGATAAGAAGTATATATAGGAGGACCAAGGTCGGTTCCGTGTCGCGACCACGTCTCAAACCGTTTTGGTTTTCAAATCGTATACTTGCCGGACAAGAAATTCTCAACTTGTCTGCCAAGACATAAAAAATAACAACAGCAAAAGGAAGCCGCACACCCGCAAGGCATCGGACCATTCACGCGCATGTCGCACGTACGCCCCGGCCGGGCCAGCGAGGCGAGCGAGCGCGCGCGGTTCTCTCATTTCTCTTCTCAACACACACTTAGAGTGGTGGAGAGAACTCACTATATAATAAGGTCCAACACTTCCTTCACTAGCGATATGAGACTAAATTTTAGCACCACCACTTGCCATTTTCTTCATGGGCTTAATTTAAGATTTCAGAATTTTATAGATGGGCCAAGCACATTAATTCTAACAATTATACGACAGGCACTATGCGAGCACCAAGAAGAGGAAGACATACCGTGAGGCAGCGTGGAGCGCTCGGGGTGGCTGAGTGGATTGGTTCCCAATTAATGAATCCCAACGAAATGCGACGACGTCAGGGCCTACGTGTGTCAAATCCGACGACGTGGCGACGGGCATAGATGTGTTGATTCCGTTGGCGGCGACGATTGACGATAGAATTGAAGTGGGGTAGAGGAGCGGCAGGTGCTACACGGTGTCGGTGTTGATGTGTGTGGTGTCCGGCGGAGACAAGGAGGGTGACGCCGGAGTAGATGTGGCCAAGCGAGGGAGAGAGTCCGGCATGGAGGAGGGGGAAATTTATCTTGAGAATGAGCCGCGTCCGGTAAATATAAGCGGCGGCGACACGGCGAGTAAATTTTTTAAGAAGTTAAACCGGGTATGGGATCAACCTGGTCCGGTTAAACTCCTCAAAACAAAAATTTCAAGGAGTTAATCAGTTTTGTGGGATCAGCTAGAGATGCTTAGAACTATATGATAAAAAAGCAAAGTTGTTTGACACTTTATGTTAAACACTTTTCTGTTTGACGTCATCGAACGGTTTTGTGAGTGAAAAACTGGTGCCAACATCTCTCGCTCTCTTATGAATTGTTCCTCCTATAAAATTAACTGAAGCCTTTGAAAACAAGAATTGAAAAATGCAATGGATGAGGAATATAAAACTCTTATAAAGAATAAGACATGACATCTAGTTACTCCTACAAGAGGTAGAAACATTATTGATTGCAAATGGGTTTATAGAATAAAAAAGAAAGCAAATGGAGAGATAGATAGGTACAAGGCCAGATTAGTAGCAAAATTATTTAAACAAAGATATGGTATAGACAATGAGCAAACCTTTAGTCTTGTTGTGAAAGCAGCTACTACCAGACTTGTTCTCTCTATTGCAGTATCAAACAATTGGAGCCTTCGTCAATTGGATGTGCATAATGTGTTTCTTCATGGCGTTCTAGAGGAAGAAGTATATATGAGACAACCACCTGGGTATGAGGTGAAAGGAAAACATCATTATGTGGGCAAGCTTGATAAGGCATTGTATGGTTTGAAACAAGCACCTAGAGCATGGTACAATAGACTGAGTACAAAGCTCATAAGGCTTGGTTTTCAGTTTTCCGAAGCTAATACTTCACTCTTCTTCTACAATAAAGGCAATGTTATCATTCTTATGTTGGTATATATTGATGATATTATTGTGGCAAGTTCATCACAGGAGGCAACAAATGCATTGCTAGAAGATCTTCAAGAGGACTTTGCTCTAAAAGATCTTGGTGACTTGAATTTCTTCTTGGGAATAGAGGTAAAGAAGGTAATAAATGGCATACTTAGTCAAGAGAAATATGTATCAGATATACTAAAAAAGCAGGTATGATGAGTTGCAAAATCTCAAACATGCCTGTGTCCACTACTGAAAAGTTGTCTAAAGAAGAAGGTGAACTTTTGGGAGCTGAAGATGCCACAAAATACAGAAGTGTAGTAGGTGCCTTACAATATTTAACTCTTACATGTCCTGACATATGTTTTCCAGTAAACAAGGTATGTCAATTCTTGCATGCTCCTACTTCTCAGCATTGGATGCTGTTAAGAGAATTCTGAGATATCTCAGAGCTACAATGAGTACAGGGTTAAAATTCACAAGATCAACCTCAACTATGGTGAGTGCCTTTTCAGATGATGATTGGGCAGGTTGTCCTGATAACAGAAGGTCTACAGAAGGATTTGCTATCTTCTTTGGACCAAATGTCATATCTTGAAGTGCACACAAGCAAGCAATTGTGTCAAGGTCAAGTACTGAAGCTGAGTACAAAGCATTAGCAAATGCGAGAGCTGAGTTGATTTGGGTTCAAGCCCTACTTGATGAACTTGGTGTAAATCATTCTTTAGTTGCACGCCTTTGGTGTGATAATATTGGTGCTTAGTATCTGTCAACAAACCCAGTATTTCATGCAAGGACCAAACATATTGAGGTTGATTTTCACTTTATGCGAGAAAGAGTAGCAAACGAGCTGCTTGACATTCGGTTCATCCCCACCAATGACCAGGTAGCAGATGGATTCACCAAAGCCTTGTCTTGGCAAAAATTGGAAGAATTCAAACACACTCTCAACTTGGTGAAGTTATGATTGAGCGTGTGTGTTAAAGTATATATTGTAACATGTATTTCGGTGTGTATATAAACCGAATACATAGAGATAAGGGTCGGTGTATGTTACATAAACTCTGGTGGGGTTAGGAGGCTAAGATTGATCTCTATCTCTTTGTATAGATATTGCTTGGAGATCAACCTAACAACCAACAACCAGATCATGTAATTCTGTTCTATATAACACGCAGCGTGTCCCTGCTTTGGCATACGCTTAAACCAAACTTTATAGTGGCGAGTAAACCGGATATGAGATCAGCCACGTCCGGTTAAACTCCTCAAAACGAAAATTTCAAGGAGTTAATCAGTTTTGTGGGATCAGCTAGAGATGCTTAGAACTATATGATCAAAAAAGCAAAGTTGTTTGACACTTTATGTTAAACACTTTTCTGCTTGACGTCATCCAACGGTTTTGTGAGTGAAAAACTGGTGCCAACATCTCTCGCTCTCTTATGAATTGTTCGTCCAAGTAATACAAATCCTGAGGTGGACATGTGAAGCTACGGTCCAATTAACCAATGGAGTGTTTGGGCCGCCGTAAGCCGAACCTTGTGTGTACTCCCAAGTCCCAAGTCTCCGGCAAAGTCACTGAATGGACTTGCCGTGTGCCCCAGCATCCCGGGTGGAAGGACTGGTGGCCACCTATAGCTAGGTCGCAGTCGCCTGAATTGACAAGTTTCTTCCGCCTAGACCAGCAGAGCCCAGCGAGGCACGCGAGTCACCTGGCAAACAAAAAAATTATGGCTCCAAGCTCTTATAACCATTCGCAAAATGAGAAAAAAAAACGTGCATGGAATTAAGCAAGGCAGCCTCGCTACGTACCAAGCAAGAGCTTCTCGCAGAATGGAAGCAGAGAGGAAGAGAGCAAGAAGAGAGAAGAAGTAAGCTAGCAAGAGAGGGTGAGAGCCCCCCGTGCTAGAATATTCTATGTACTGCTAATAATCTATGTATTGAATAATGAAAATCGGATCTTCTCTAATCATGTGGATACAATGTACGGAGTAGGATCTAATGCGGAATTAGGATCATAGATTAAACCTGCGTTTGAAGAAGCCATTGATATTGATGTCAACGAACATATAGACGTAGCCGTGTAGCTCTTCCGGCCTCCGGCACCTCGCCACATGATGGCTGGATCTTCAAACACCCCGCGCACGCCAAATTAACCATTTGATCACCTGATATTTCTAACACCCGCGCCGCACGCTAAATAATTAACACTTTAACCATTTGATCACCTGATATTTCTAACACCCGGCGCATGTCACATAATTAACACTTTAACCATTTGATCACCTGATATTTCTAACACCCCGCGCACGCCAAATTATTAAGACTCTAACCATTTGATCACCTGATATTTCTAACACCCCGCGCACGCTAAATAATTAACACTTTAATCATTTGATCACCTGATATTTCTAACACCCCACGCCGCACGCTAAATAATTAACACTTTAACCATTTGATCACCTGATATTTCTAACACCCGGCGCATGTCACATAATTAACACTTTAACCATTTGATCACCTGATATTTCTAACACCCCGCGCACGCCAAATTATTAAGACTCTAACCATTTGATCACCTGATATTTCTAACACCCCGCGCACGCTAAATAATTAACACTTTAATCATTTGATTACCTGATATTTCTAACACCCCACGCATGCTAAATAATTAACACTTTAACCATTAGATCACCTGATATTTCTAACACCCTGCGCACGCTAAACAATTAACACTTTAACCATTTGATCACCTGATATTTCTAACACCCCGCACGCTCAACGGTGCTTGGCGCCGTTCCGCTGTCTCTTGTGGAGCTGCTCAAGTACGAGTGGGACCTGGACAAGGCCGTGAAGGACGAGCTGATAAGGATGCAAGGCTTTGCTTGGGGATGCGGGTGAAGCTCTGGGCCTGCGAGGCCAGGAAGTTGTCGTATGCCATCGAAACACGCCTCCACTTCTTCGTGGTGCGCATCGAGTCAACCATGGAAACAGCTATTAGATATCTTCTACATAACCATGAGATGGTCAAAGAAATAATGATAAAGGATAAGGAGGCGAGTGAACGGTGTGCCAGGTATTCTGATAGTTCTAACCCTGTGATGGTATATTATTAATTTCTATTTTCTAAAATGGTTGTACATAATGGTTTAATTTCTACGAGCAGCCACACCACCACTTGACACTGTGAAGCCATGCATGGAGCCAACAAGTCTAACCGATGACACTATTACAAAAAAAATCACAAATAATTTCTCCGAGGACTACTTGGTCAAGGTGCATATGGAAAAGTTTATAAGGTAGATTTAGGACATTGAAAATAAATCCATTTCCCTTCGAGAATTGGTGAACATAGCTAGGGATAACCCCCACCTAATTCCCATTGGAGGATACTTCAATATCCTTAGGTACCAGGAGAAGAGAAAAATAACTATCGTTTTGACACTCACTGGCCTTTCTTATTCAATGTTGTGATTGACAGCTTGAATCTTCGAGAAGCCAGTATGTCGGGACAACAGTTCACTTGGGCCTACAATCGTCCGGTGTGAACACATGACAAACTAGATCGGATACTCATGGATACCGAATGGGAATTAAAATTCCCTTTGGTAACAGTGAAGGCCCTATAGTGTATTGATACACTTTCAGACCATGCACCCATCATTCTTGAGTCTAACTCTGCTAGACCTCCCAATTGCCGCCCATTCAAATTCGAATTGGGATGGTTACAACGTAATAGTTTTGCGGATTTAGTTAAGGATGTATGGGAGCGGCCCGCCGTTGGTCGAGATGTAACTTCAAAATTCGAGCAACAAGGCAGTTCATAACTTGATGGGCGAAACACACTAGTAGTATTTATAAAAAAGAAAAGCAGCACCTTTCCGTCATTATTGATGACCTCGATAAAATCAAAGAGACTCGCATTTTGTCTCAACAAGCGATTGACATAAAAAAGTCAATCCAATGAGCAGATGGCACGTCTATTGCGAGAAGAGGAACTCAAGTGATACCGAAGATCTGGTGCCCAATTCATTTTGGAGGGAGATAGCAATACACAGTATTTTCAATTGCTTGCTACTGGGAAAGAAAGCTCCTAGCCTCCTAGCTAGTAGCCCATTCATGAATAAATACCCTAGTCGCATAGAGGTTGTGACAATTCTCGTTTGTCAGTGATTTTGCTCCACACCACCAGTGTACTCCCCCTGTTCCAAAATATAAGACATTTTAGAGATTTTACTAGAAGACTACATACGGAGCAAAATGAATAAATTTATACTCTAAAATATGTCTATATACATCTGTATGTAGTTCATAATACAATCTCTAAAAGGTCTTATATTTAGGAACGGAGGGAGTATCATTTATGCATGTGTCCATCGGTGATGTATAAACAACATGCAGGGTAGATAAAAATATCGGAAGTAAATCACACTGATGAACGTACGGTAGCGGGACTGGAATTGGCATCGGTAAGAGCACGTACATAAGCAACAAGTGGCAAGGTCATTTCTCCAAACATGCACAACTTGTATGTGTCAGTTGAGTTTAGAAGCACCTGCTATCAATATGTCCCGCTGTTCTATGATCCAAACAATGTACAAGAGGACTTGACATTGTTGGGGAAGGCACCACCAGAATCACAAATTGGAACAGGGCAACACGGACCAACAATAACACACATTGGATGAGGTTACTCAAGACGCGAAGTATGTCCACGTGCAGCTTAAAATACTTTTCAAAATATCCATATTCTTTATACCCTGACTCCAATTTTAATATGTTACATAAAAGTATTAGTCAAAAAGTATGTAAATTGGAATATGATGTTGTTTTGATTGTTAAACATTTTTCAAATGGTATTTAGGTTGCAATCTTAATCCATAGCACATGATCCGTCCTTCTTTCCTTTCCTACTGGTGTAGTTCCGAGATTGGAAGTCAACACCTCAACAAAACAACATTGGAGACAAAAGAAATCATCTATAACCTCACAAACACGCCACAGAAAATCCTCGCAAGGGGAAAAGAAAGTAAACTCTTTTTAAGGCGGGAAAAGAAAGTAAACATCATCTTATGTGGAGCGACGTACACACACATTAGGATTGACCACAGTTAAGTGCATTGTGGTTGTGTGAGTACTGAGGCCATCATCGGCGAGGGTGGCAATAAGGATAACCTGCAACACAGATGGGATGCACATGGACCTATTAGAGTCTTGAGTCATGGTTACTGGGTTATGGGCATGTGGTATTTTGTTCTTCCATTGTAACGTACGAGTTCTTTTTCTAATGTCAAGACTCCAAGGTTGTTGAAATTAGAGATGGGCCTTAGGTCCATAAGACAAATTTCAGAAAAATCTCCAAGGGCCCATGTAGGTGGTGGCATGACAAGGTGGTGGGAAGTTTAGTCCCACCCCGCTAGTGGAGAAGTTGGACCCCTTTATAAGGGTCTCTCTTCCACATGCTATTGGAGAGTGAGAAGAGAAGGTGCCCTCGCGCACTCCTCCTCCGCTGCCCGCCTCGCCACGCCACGCCTCGTCACGCCGCGCCACGGGTTGCGGGAATGGGCCGAGCCGAGCTCATACCTGCGCGCTTATTTTTGTCGGTCAGGAACGGAGAATACGTAACGAACAAGGCACGATCCGAGACGTCGGATCATGGCTGTTACCGACTCGGACGTGAGTTTGGCCCACGTCTCTCCACCCAGCCGCCTTTATAAGCAGGCTATCGCCTACCCTAGCCGTCACAAGAATCAGATCACATCTGCCTCACGCGTTCGTTCCTTGACTGCTGCTGCCGCCGGCGACTCCGTCCCGTTTACCGCGTACACGGTCGACGGGAGAGCAGGCCTCCGAAACCTCGCCTCTCCGGTTCCTGTACGGGAGAGGGGCTATTAGGTTTTTGGGAAGCGATCACGCGACTGCTCGCCTCCGTCCGTCTGCTTCGTCTACGTCCGCGTCGCCCTCGTCATCGCCATGTATTCACCAAGCGAAGCTGACCGTCTCCGCGAGAAGGCCGAAGCCGAGAAGAAGGCAGCAGAGGATACTGCCGCCGCCGCCGCTGCTGCTACGGCCAACTCGCGATCGGAGGGTATGATGTGTTTGTCTCTCTCCTGTTTCTGTCTGCACTAGTAGTATTGCCTATATGCGTAGATGTTTCTGCTATATGCGTAGTACTTGCTAGTATACTCTGTGATCAGTATGTCATGAACCTAGTCAATGCCATGTTAGTAATTATTTCATGGACTAATCTGCTCGGAAAATTGCCTATTTCCTTAACAATCCAAAAACCTAATGTCTGTAGGAAGTTTTTGAGTAATGATTTTGCTGCTGCACTGAAACCGGATAAGTTTACCGGTACTTTTTTCAAGCGTTGGAAAACGAGAACCACCTTATGGCTCACAGCTATGAACGTGTTGTGGGTAGCCGGTGTCACTCCTACGGAAACTATCACTCCTGAATAGGAGAAGATGTTTAAGGAGGCCATCGTCCTATTCCTTGGAGCAGTCATTAGCGTGATCGGAGATAAGCTGGTTGATGCATATTTACATATGCATGTTGCCAAGGACTTGTGGGAGGCGCTCGAATCTAAATTCGGGGCCACCGATGCTGGGAGTGAGATGTATGTTATGGAGCAGTTCCACGATTACAAGATGGTTGACAACCGTTCTGTATTGGAACAAGCTCATGAGATAATATGCATAGCTAAGGAACTTGAGGTTCTTAAGTGCTTTTTGCCGGGCAAGTTTGTCGCGGGCTGTACAATTGCTAAGCTCCCTAATTCCTGGAGGAACTTTGCTACTACTCTGAAACATCAGAGGCGTGAGTTCTCAGTAGAGGACATCATCGGCCATCTGAGTGTTGAGCAAAACTCGAGAGCAAAGGACTCCAATGGAAAAGCGGTGGAAAGCTCTTCTGCTGCCAATATAGTACATCAGAGGAACTTCAATTCTCACAAGCCCAAGGGAAAGAATTCTGTCCAACAGAATACCGACTTCAAGAAGAAGGGAAAGAAGCCCTTCAAGAAGAATAAGAAGGGAGATGGCTGCTATACTGTTGGAATTATGCCCTAGAGGCAATAATAAATGTATAGTTATTATTATAATTCCTGTATCAAGATAATAGTTTATTATCCATGCTATAATTTTATTGAATGAAGACTCATTTACATGTGTGGATACATAGACAAAACACCGTCCCTAGCATGCCTCTAGTTGGCTAGCCAGTTGATCAATGATAGTCAGTGTCTTCAGATTATGAACAAGGTGTTGTTGCTTGACAACTGGATCACGTCATTGGGAGAATCACGTGATGGACTAGACCCAAACTAATAGACGTAGCATGTTGACCGTGTCATTTTGTTGCTACTGTTTTCTGCGTGTCAAGTATTTATTCCTATGACCGTGAGATCATATAACTCACTGACACCGGAGGAATGCTTTGTGTGTATCAAACGTCGCAACGTAACTGGGTGACTATAAAGATGCTCTACAGGTATCTCCGAAGGTGTTAGTTGAGTTAGTATGGATCAAGACTGGGATTTGTCACTCCGTATGACGGAGAGGTATCTCGGGGCCCACTCGGTAATACAACATCACACACAAGCCTTGCAAGCAATGTAACTTAGTGTAAGTTGCGGGATCTTGTATTACAGAACGAGTAAAGAGACTTGCCGGTAAACGAGATTGAAATAGGTATGCGGATACTGACGATCGAATCTCGGGCAAGTAACATACCGAAGGACAAAGGGAATGACATACGGGATTATACGAATCCTTGGCACTGAGGTTCAAACGATAAGATCTTCGTAGAATATGTAGGATCCAATATGGGCATCCAGGTCCCGCTATTGGATATTGACCGAGGAGTCTCTCGGGTCATGTCTACATAGTTCTCGAACCCGCAGGGTCTGCACACTTAAGGTTCGACGTTGTTTTATGCGTATTTGAGTTATATGGTTGGTTACCGAATGTTGTTCGAAGTCCCGGATGAGATCACGGACGTCACGAGGGTATCTGGAATGGTCCGGAAACGAAGATTGATATATAGGATGACCTCATTTGATTACCGGAAGGTTTTCGGAGTTACCGGGAATGTACCGGGAATGACGAATGGGTTCCCCGAGTTCACCGGGGGGGGGGGGGGGGCAACCCACCCCGGGGAAGCCCATAGGCTTTGGGGAGACACACCAGCCCTTAGTGGGCTGGTGGGACAGCCCCAAGGGGGCCTATGCGCCAAGAATAAGAAATCAAAGGAAAAGAAAAAAAAAAGAGGGAGGAAGTGGGAAGGGAGGGGGACTCCTCCCACCAAACCAAGTCCAACTCGGTTTGGGGGGGGAGTCCTCCCCCCCTTGGCTCGGCCGACTCCTTGGGGGTCCTTGGACCCCAAGGCAAGGCCCCCCCCCCCCTCCCTCCTCCTATATATATGGAGCAATTAGGGCTGATTTGAGACGACTTTCTCACGGCTGCCCGACCACATACCTCCATAGTTTTTCCTCTAGATCGCGTTTCTGCGGAGCTCGGGCGGAGCCCTGCTGAGACAAGATCATCACCAACCTCCGGAGCGCCATCACGCTGCCGGAGAACTCTTCTACCTCTCCGTCTCTCTTGCTGGATCAAGAAGGCCGAGATCATCGTCGAGTTGTACGTGTGCTGAACGCGGAGGTGCCGTCCGTTCGGTACTAGATCGTGGGACTGATCGCGGGATTGTTCGCGGGGCGGATCGAGGGACGTGAGGACGTTCCACTACATCAACCGCGTTCTCTAACGCTTCTGCTGTACGATCTACAAGGGTACGTAGATCACTCATCCCCTCTCGTAGATGGACATCACCATGATAGGTCTTCGTGCGCATAGGAAAATTTTTGTTTCCCATGCGACGTTCCCCAACAGTGGCATCATGAGCTAGGTTCATGCGTAGATGTCTTCTCGAGTAGAACACAAAAGTTTTTGTGGGCGGTGATGTGCGTTTTGCTGCCCTCCTTAATCTTTTCTTGATTCCGCGGTATTGTTGGATTGAAGCGGCTTGGACCGACATTACTCGTACGCTTACGAGAGACTGGTTTCATCGTTACGAGTAACCCCCTTTGCTCAAAGATGACTGGCAAGTGACGATTTCTTCAACTTTAGTTGAATCGGATTTGACCGAGGAGGTCCTTGGATGAGGTTAAATAGCAACTCATATATCTCCGTTGTGGTGTTTGCGTAAGTAAGATGCGATCCTACTAGATACCCTTGGTCACCACGTAAAACATGCAACTACAAAATTAGAGGACGTCTAACTTGTTTTTGCAGGGTATGATTGTGATGTGATATGGCCAACGATGTGATGTGATATATTGGATGTATGAGATGATCATGTTGTAATAGAAATATCGACTTGCACGTCGATGGTACGGCAACCGGCAGGAGCCATAGGGTTGTCTTTATACTAACGTTTGTGCTTGCAGATGCGTTTACTATTTTGCTAGGATGTAGCCTTAGTAGTAATAGCATAAGTAGCACGACAACCCCGATGGCAACACGTTGATGGATGATCATGGTGTGGCGCCGGTGACAAGAAGATCGTGCCGGTGCTTTGGTGATGGAGATCAAGAAGCACGTGATGATGGCCATATCATGTCACTTATGAATTGCATGTGATGTTAATCCTTTTATGCACCTTATTTTGCTTAGAACGACGGTAGCATTATGAGGTGATCTCTCACTAAAATTTCAAGACGAAATTGTGTTCTCCCCGACTGTGCACCGTTGCTACAGTTCGTCGTTTCGAGACACCACGTGATGATCGGGTGTGATAGACTCAACGTTCACATACAACGGATGCAAAACAGTTGCGCACGCGGAACACTCGGGTTAAGCTTGACGAGCCTAGCATGTGCAGACATGGCCTCGGAACACATGAGACCGAAAGGTCGATCATGAATCATATAGTTGATATGATTAGCATAGGGATGCTTACCACTGAAACAATACTCAACTCACGTGATGATCGGACTTGGGATAGTGTAAGTGGATCATGAACCACTCAAATGACTAGAGAGATGTACTTTTTGAGTGGGAGTTTAGCATATAATTTGATTAAGTTGAACTCTAATTATCTTGAACATAGTCTAAGTCCACTTTGAATATATTTGTGTTGTAGATCATGGCTCACGCAAGTGTCATCCTGAATTTTAATACGTTCCTAGAGAAAGCTAAGTTGGAAGATGATGGAAGCAACTTTGTAGACTGGGCTCGTAATCTTAAGCTAATCTTACAAGCTGGGAAGAAGGATTATGTCCTTAATGCTGCGCTAGGAGATGAACCACCCGCTACGGCTGATCAGGATGTTAAGAACGCTTGGTTAGCGCGTAAGGAGGACTACTCAATAGTTCAATGTGCAGTCTTGTATGGCTTAGAACCGGGACTTCAACGTCGCTTTGAGCGTCATGGAGCATTTGAGATGTTCCAGGAGTTGAAGTTTATCTTTCAGAAGAACGCTCGGATCGAGAGGTATGAGACCTCCGATAAATTCTATGCTTGCAAGATGGAGGAAAACTCGTCTGTCAGTGAACATGTGCTCAAAATGTCTGGGTACTCAAACCGTCTAGCTGAACTGGGGATTGAACTCCCGCAAGAAGCTATCACTGACAGAATCCTTCAATCACTGCCGCCAAGCTATAAAGGCTTTGTGTTGAACTACAACATGCAAGGGATGAACAAGTCTCCCGGCGAGTTGTTTGCGATGCTGAAAGTCGCAGAGTCTGAACTCCGTAAAGAGCATCAAGTGTTGATGGTGAGCAAGACCACTAGTTTCAAGAGAAACGGCAAAGGCAAGAAGGGCAATTCGAAGAAGAGCGGCAAGCCTGTTGCCAATCCGCCGAAGAAACCCAAGGCTGGACCTAAGCCTGAAACAGAGTGCTTCTATTGCAAGGGTATGGGTCACTGGAAACGCAATTGCCCCAAGTATCTGGCAGATAAGAAGGCGGGCAAAGAAAAATAAGGTATATTTGATATACATGTTATTGATGTGTACTTAACCGGCTCTCGTAGTAGTGCCTGGGTATTCGATACCGGTTCTGTTGCTCACATTTGCAACTCGAAACAGGAACTGAGGAATAGACGAAGGCTGGCGAAAGACGAAGTGACGATGCGCGTAGGAAATGGTTCCAAGGTTGATGCAATCGCCGTCGGCACAGTGTCACTTCACCTACCATCGGGATTAGTGATGAACTTAAATCATTGTTATTTAGTGCCTGCGTTGAGCATGAACATTATATCTGGATCTTGTTTATTGCGAGACGGTTACTCTTTTAAGTCTGAGAATAATGGTTGTTCTATTTCTATGAGTAACATCTTTTATGGTCATGCACCGAATGTGAGAGGATTGTTCATATTGAATCTTGATAGCGATACGCATATGCATAACATTGATACCAAAAGAGTTAGAGTAAACAATGATAGCGCCATATTTTTGTGGCACTGCCGCTTGGGTCATATTGGTGTAAAGCGCATGAAGAAACTCCATGCTGATGGACTTTTGGAGTCACTTGATTTTGATTCACTTGACACGTGCGAACCATGCCTCATGGGCAATATGACTAAGACTCCGTTCTCCGGAACAATGGAGCGTGCAAGTGACTTGTTGGAAATCATACATACCGATGTGTGTGGTCCAATGAGCGTAGAGGCACGCGGCGGATATCGTTATTTCCTCACCTTCACTGACGATTTAAGTAGATATGGTTATGTCTACTTGATGAAACACAAGTCTGAAACATTTGAAAAGTTCAAGCAATTTCAGAGTGAAGTGGAAAATCATCGTAACAAGAAGATCAAGTTCCTACGGTCTGATCGTGGGGGTGAATATCTGAGTTTTGAGTTTGGTGCTCACTTAAGACAATGTGGAATTGTTTCACAGTTAACACCGCCTGGAACACCACAGCGTAATGGTGTGTCCGAACGTCGTAATCGTACTTTGTTAGAGATGGTGCGATCTATGATGTCTCTTACTGATTTGCCGTTATCATTTTGGGGTTATGCATTAGAAACAGCTGCATTCACTTTAAATAGGGCACCATCAAAATCCGTTGAGACGACACCATACGAACTGTGGTATGGCAAAAGGCCAAAGTTGTCGTTTCTTAAAGTTTGGGGATGTGATGCTTATGTCAAAAAGCTTCAGCCTGAAAAGCTGGAACCCAAAGCGGAAAAATGAGTCTTCATAGGCTACCCAAAAGAGACAGTTGGGTACACCTTCTATCTCAAATCTGAGGGCAAAGTGTTTGTTGCTAAGAACGGAACTTTTCTCGAGAAGGAGTTTCTCTCGAGAGAATTGAGTGGGAGGAAGATAGAACTTGACGAGGTTGTCGAACCTCTCATCCCTCTGGATGGTGGCGCGGGGCAAGGGGAAACCTCTGTCATTGCGACGCCGGTTGAGGATGAAGTTAATGATGATGATCATGAAACTCCAGTTCAAGTTTCTGTTGAACCACGCAGGTCGACGAGATCACGCGCTGCTCCAGAGTGGTACGGTAATCCCGTCTTATCAATCATGTTGTTAGACAACAATGAACCTGCGAATTATGAAGAAGCAATGGTGGGCCCAGATTCCAACAAATGGCTAGAAGCCATGAAATCTGAGATAGGATCCATGTATGAGAACAAAGTGTGGACTTTGGAGATACTACCTGAGGGCCGCAAGGCTATTCAGAACAAATGGATCTTTAAGAAGAAGACGGACGCTGACGGTAATGTGACCGTTTATAAAGCTCGACTTGTGGCAAAGGGTTTTTCACAAGTTCCAGGAATTGACTACGATGAGACTTTCTCTCCCGTGGCAATGCTTAAGTCCGTCAGAATCATGTTAGCAATCGCTGCATTTTTCGATTATGAAATCTGGCAGATGGATGTCAAAACAGCGTTCCTTAACGGTTTCCTTAAGGAAGAGTTGTATATGATGCAACCCGAAGGTTTTGTCGATCCTAAGAATGCTAACAAGGTGTGCAAGCTCCAGCGATCCATTTATGGACTGGTGCAAGCATCTCGGAGTTAGAACAAACGCTTTGATGAGGTGATCAAAGCACTTGGGTTTATACAAGTGGTTGGAGAATCTTGTATTTACAAGAAAGTGAGTGGGAGCTCTGTGGCGTTTCTAATATTATATGTGGATGACATATTACTGATTGGAAACAACGTAGAGTTTTTAGAGAGCATAAAAGATTACTTGAATAAAAGTTTCTCTATGAAGGACCTAGGAGAAGCTGCTTACATTCTAGGCATTAAGATCTGTAGGGATAGATCAAAACGCCTGATAGGACTTTCACAAAGCACATACCTTGATAAAGTTTTGAAGAGGTTCAAAATGGAACAGTCCAAGAAAGGGTTCTTGCCAGTTCTACAAGGTACGAGATTGAGTAAGACTCAGTGCCCAGCAACTGATGAAGATAGAGAGCATATGCGCTCCGTCCCCTATGCTTCAGCTATAGGTTCTATCATGTATGCGATGCTGTGCACTAGACCGGATGTTAGCCTGGCCATAAGTATGGCAGGTAGGTTCCAGAGTAATCCAGGAGTGGATCATTGGACAACGGTCAAGAATATCCTGAAGTACCTGAAAAGGACTAAGGAGATGTTTCTCGTGTATGGAGGTGACGAAGAGCTCGCCGTAAAAGGTTACGTCGATGCAAGCTTTGACACAGATCCGGACGACTCTAAGTCGCAAACCGGATACGTATTTATTCTTAATGGGGGTGCAGTAAGCTGGTGCAGTTCCAAGCAAAGCGTCGTAGCAGATTCTACATGTGAAGCGGAGTACATGGCTGCCTCGGAGGCAGCTAAGGAGGGTGTCTGGATGAAGAAGTTCATGACGGATCTTGGAGTGGTGCCAAGGGCACTGGATCCAATAACCTTGTTCTGTGACAACACTGGTGCCATTGCCTTAGCAAAAGAGCCAAGGTTTCACAAGAAGACCAGACACATCAAACGACGCTTCAACCTCATCCGCGACTACGTCAAGGAGGAGGACGTAAATATATGCAAGGTGCACACGGGTCTGAATATAGCAGACCCGCTGACTAAACCTCTTCCACGGCCAAAACATGATCGACACCAGAACTGTATGGGTGTTAGATTTATTACAATGTAATTCACATGGTGATGTGAGGGCTAGATTACTGACTCTAGTGCAAGTGGGAGACTGTTGGAATTATGCCCTAGAGGCAATAATAAATGTATAGTTATTATTATAATTCCGGTATCAAGATAATAGTTTATTATCCATGCTATAATTGTATTGAATGAAGACTCATTTACATGTGTGGATACATAGACAAAACACCGTCCCTAGCATGCCTCTAGTTGGCTAGCCAGTTGATCAATGATAGTCAGTGTCTTCTGATTATGAACAAGGTGTTGTTGCTTGACAACTGGATCACGTCATTGGGAGAATCACGTGATGGACTAGACCCAAACTAATAGACGTAGCATGTTGATCGTGTCATTTTGTTGCTACTGTTTTCTGCGTGTCAAGTATTTATTCCTATGACCGTGAGATCATATAACTCACTGACACCGGAGGAATGCTTTGTGTGTATCAAACGTCGCAACGTAACTGGGTGACTATAAAGATGCTCTACAGGTATCTCCGAAGGTGTTAGTTGAGTTAGTATGGATCAAGACTGGGATTTGTCACTCCGTATGACGGAGAGGTATCTCGGGGCCCACTCGGTAATACAACATCATACACAAGCCTTGCAAGCAATGTAACTTAGTGTAAGTTGCGGGATCTTGTATTACGGAACGAGTAAAGAGACTTGCCGGTAAACGAGATTGAAATAGGTATGCGGATACTGACGATCGAATCTCGGGCAAGTAACATACCGAAGGACAAAGGGAATGACATACGGGATTATACGAATCCTTGGCACTGAGGTTCAAACGATAAGATCTTCGTAGAATATGTAGGATCCAATATGGGCATCCAGGTCCCGCTATTGGATATTGACCGAGGAGTCTCTCGGGTCATGTCTACATAGTTCTCGAACCCGCAGGGTCTGCACACTTAAGGTTCGACGTTGTTTTATGCGTATTTGAGTTATATGGTTGGTTACCGAATGTTGTTCGGAGTCCCGGATGAGATCACGGACATCACGAGGGTTTCCGGAATGGTCCGGAAACGAAGATTGATATATAGGATGACCTCATTTGATTATCGGAAGGTTTTCGGAGTTACCGGGAATGTACCGGGAATGACGAATGGGTTCCCGGAGTTCACCGGGGGGGGCAACCCACCCCGGGGAAGCCCATAGGCTTTGGGGAGACACACCAGCCCTTAGTGGGCTGGTGGGACAGCCCCAAGGGGGCCTATGCGCCAATAATAAGAAATCAAAGGAAAAGAAAAAAAAAAAGAGGGAGGAAGTGGGAAGGGAGGGGGACTCCTCCCACCAAACCAAGTCCAACTCGGTTTGGGGGGGAGTCCTCCCCCCCTTGTCTCGGCCGACTCCTTGGGGGTCCTTGGACCCCAAGGCAAGGCCCCCCCCCCTCCCTCCTCCTATATATATGGAGCAATTAGGGCTGATTTGAGACGACTTTCTCACGGCTGCCCGACCACATACCTCCATAGTTTTTCCTCTAGATCGCGTTTCTGCGGAGCTCGGGCGGAGCCCTGCTGAGACAAGATCATCACCAACCTCCGGAGCGCCGTCACGCTGTCAGAGAACTCTTCTACCTCTCCGTCTCTCTTGCTGGATCAAGAAGGCCGAGATCATCGTCGAGCTGTACGTGTGCTGAACGCGGAGGTGCCGTCCGTTCGGTACTAGATCGTGGGACTGATCGCGGGATTGTTCGCGGGGCGGATCGAGGGACGTGAGGACGTTCCACTACATCAACCGCGTTCTCTAACGCTTCTGCTGTACGATCTACAAGGGTACGTAGATCACTCATCCCCTCTCGTAGATGGACATCACCATGATAGGTCTTCGTGCGCGTAGGAAATTTTTTGTTTCCCATGCGACGTTCCCTAACATATGCTTGTGGTTCAGAGGAACATTGGGCGAAAAAATGCCCAAACAAGTACAAGAAGCCGGCACAGGACTCCAAGTCTGCCAATATGATCGTGGGCAACAATGAAAGTGGTGCATCTGGGTACGGTAATTTACTTACTGTATTTACAGTTTGTCAGTCCACCGATTGGTGGGTGGACACGGGTGCAAATATTCATGTGTGTGCTGACTTATCATTGTTCTCTTCTTATCAGGCCACCGGTCGCGGGTCCGTATTGATGGGGAATGTCGCGAGTGCTTCTGTTCTTGGTGTTGGCACGGTCGATCTGAAGTTTACTTCAGGAAGGATCGTGCAGCTGAAGAACGTGCAGCATGTCCCCGCCATCAAGAAGAATCTCGTTAGTGGCTCCCTTCTGTGTAGAGAAGGGTTTAAGTTGGTATTCGAGTCTAATAAAGTAGTAGTTACGAAATATGGACTTTTCGTTGGAAAAGCTTATGAATGCGGAGGTCTGTTCCGCCTTTCTCTTGCAGATTTTTGTAATAAAGTCGTGAACAATATTCATTCGAGTGTTAATGAATCTGAAGTTTGGCATTCACGTCTTTTTCACATAAGTTTCGGTGTTATGTCACGGCTAGCAAAACTGAATTTAATCCCAACTTTCACTTTAGCCAAAGGTTCTAAGTGCCATTCGTGTGTGCAAGCAAAGCAACCTCGCAAGCCTCACAAGGCTGCAGAGGAGAGACACTTGGCACCATTAGAACTCATACATTCTGATCTTTGTGAGATGAATGGTGTGTTGACTAAAGGTGGAAAGAAATACTTCATGACATTGATAGATGATTCCACTAGATTTTGCTATGTGTATCTGTTAAATACTAAAGATGAGGCTCTACACTACTTTAAAATCTATAAGGCAGAAGTTGAGAATCAACTTGAAAAGAAAATTAAACGAGTCCGTTCTGATCATGGTGGAGAGTACTTCTCAAACAAATTTGATTCATTTTGTGTGGAACACGGCATTATTCATGAGAGGACGCCTCCCTATTCACCCCAGTCAAACGGGGTTGCCGAGCGGAAAAACCGTACTCTAACTGATTTGGTTAACGCCATGTTAGATACATCGGGTTTATCCAAGGCATGGTGGGGGAGGCTATATTGACCGCGTGTCATGTCCTGAATAAAGTTCCTACAAAAGATAATGAGGTCACTCCCTACGAGGAGTGGTCGAAGAGAAGGACGACGCTCTCGTACTTATGTACTTGGGGCTGCTTGGCGAAAGTCAATGTACCGATCCCCAAGAAGCGTAAGCTTGGACCAAAGACTGTGGACTGCGTTAATTTGGGATACGCTAAGAATAGCGTAGGCTATAGATTTCTAGTAGTAAAATCTGAGGTACCTGACGTGAAGGTCGGTACAATAATGGAGTCGAGGGATGCTACATTCTTTGAGGATATATTTCCCATGAGAGATATGCAACGCACTTCTAGACAGGAATCTGAGATAACTCCTGAGCCTGCCATTCCTATGGAATACTATGAACAAACACATGATGAAAATCCTGAGGAGGATGACGAGGAAGCCCGTGGTACGGGCAAGAGACAAAGGACTGCAAAGACTTTTGGTGATGATTTCTTCGTATACCTCGTGGATGATAATCCCACTTCTATTTCAGAAGTGTATGCTTCTCCAGATGCTGATTACTGGAAAGCTGCGGTCCGTAGCAAGATGGATTCCATCATGGCTAACGGGACATGGGAAATCACTGATCGTCCCTATGGTTGCAAACCATTGGGATACAAGTGGGTGTTCAAAAAGAAGCTTAGGCCCGATGGTACGATTGAAAAGTACAAGGCTAGGCTTGTGGCCAAGGGCTATGCCCAGAAAGAAGAAGAAGATTTCTTCGATACTTATTCACCTATGGCTAGACTGACCACCATTCGAGTACTACTCTCATTGGCGGCCTCTCATGGTCTTCTCGTTCATCAAATGGACGTTAAGACGACTTTCCTGAATGGAGAGCTAAATGAGGAAATCTATATGCAACAGCCAGATGGCTTTGTGATAGAAGGTCAGGAAGGAAAGGTGTGTAAGTTGCTGAAATCTTTATATGGTCTGAGACAAGCACCTAAGCAATGGCATGAGAAGTTTAATACAACTCTGACATCTGTTGGCTTCGTTGTTAATGAAGCTAACAAATGTGTATACTATCGCCATGGTGGGGGCGAAGGAGTTATATTGTGCTTGTATGTTGATGACATACTGATATTTGGAACCAACCTCAAAGTAATTGAGGAGGTTAAGTCTTTTCTGTCTCAAAACTTTGAGATGAAGGACCTTGGGGTGGCTGATGTTGTCTTGAACATCAAGCTGTTGAGAGATGATGAGGGTGGGATTACACTTCTGCAATCCCACTATGTTGATAAGATTTTGAGTCACTTTGGATATTCAGACTGCAAAATTTGTCAAACACCATATGATCCTAGTGTGCTTATTCGAAAGCTTAAAGGCACAGCTATAGATCAATTGAGATTCTCTCAAATTATCGGTTCACTTATGTACCTAGCTAGCGCAACGAGGCCTGACATCGCGTTTGCTGTGAGCAAACTTAGCCGGTTTGTTGCAAACCCGGGCGATGTTCATTGGCGTGTTGTTGAAAGAATTATGCGCTACTTGAAAGGTACTGTCAACCACGGGCTTCACTATACGGGATTCCCATCGGTACTTGAAGGGTATAGTGATGCGAATTGGATCTCTGATGCTGATGAGATGAAGGCCACTACTGGGTATATGTTTACTCTTGGGGGTGGTGTTGTTTCCTGGAAGTCTTGCAAGCAAACGATCTTAACAAGATCGACAATGGAAGCAGAATTAACAGCATTAGACACATCTGGTGTCGAAGCAGAATTTCTTCGAGATCTTTTGATGGACTTACCTGTGGTTGAGAAGCCGGTTCCGGCTATCCTTATGAACTGCGATAATCAAACAATTATTGTTAAAGTGAAGAGTTCAAAGGACAATATGAAGTCCAACAAACATATAAGAATGAGATTGAAGTCTGTCAGACGTTTGAGAAACTCCGGAGTGATAGCGTTGGATTACATCCAAACGGCTAAGAATCTGGCAGATCCCTTTACTAAAGGGCTATCACGTGTTGTGATAGACAGTGCATCGAGGGAGATGGGTATGAGACCCACATGAGTTGCCATGGCAGTAACCCAACCTATATGATCGGAGATCCCGTGAAGTAGGACCTGGGAAAACAAGCCAGTGGTGAACTGAGGAGAGTAACTTTACTAACCCACTCCGTTAGAGATGCAATACTCTCGGATACTGTATGGTAGGATGACTACTGTCTTAATGTGTTCTAAAGCTTATATGTAAGCAAGATGTTGTCCTACAGAGCGATCTTTGGAGGAACACACCTATATGAGCTTGACTGCTGGTCACAGTCTATGAGGTTTGGGTGATCTCTAGTAAACTCATGAATAGGCCAGGAGTGTGACTAATATGCTCCATCCGAGGGGTCACCTTCGGCAGCCTAGTACTAGTAAGACTTGTGGTGAAGCTCCTTTATGCCAAATTGACAATTCAAGGCATAGTCCATTGTTCAGTTGTAAAGGGGTGTAGCTACTTGCTCTAGGTGAAGCTCAACCTTAATAGGTCTTCACTGAAATGCTGGTATATCAAAACAGTGTTTGGAACGAGGGAACACGATGTGCCCTTGAGATCTGGTGGGGGATTGTTGAAATTAGAGATGGGCCTTAGGTCCATAAGACAAATTTCAGAAAAATCTCCAAGGGCCCATGTAGGTGGTGGCATGACAAGGTGGTGGGAAGTTTAGTCCCACCCCGCTAGTGGAGGAGAAGTTGGACCCCTTTATAAGGGTCTCTCTTCCACATGCTATTGGAGAGTGAGAAGAGAAGGTGCCCTCGCGCGAGCCGAGCTCATACCTACGCGCTTATTTTTGGCGGTCAGGAACGGAGAATACGTAACGGACAAGGCACGATCCGAGACGTCGGATCGTGGCTGTTACCGACTCGGACGTGATCGAGCCGCCTTTATAAGCACGCTATCGCCTACCCTAGCCATCACGAGAATCAGATCACATCTGCCTCACGCGTTCGTTCCTTGACCGCTGCTGCCGCCGGCGACTCCATCCCGTTTACCGCGTACACGGTCGACGGGAGAGCAGGCCTCCGAAACCTCGCCTCTCCGGTTCCTGTACGGGAGAGGGGCGATTAGGTTTTTGGGAAGCGATCACGCGACTGCTCGCCTCCGTCCGTCTGCTTCGTCCGCGTCGCCCTCGTCATCGTCATCGCCATGTCTTCACCAAGCGAAGCTGACCGTCTCCGCGAGAAGGCCGAAGCCGAGAAGAAGGCGGCAGAGGATACTGCCGCCGCCGCCGCTGCTACGGCCAA
The DNA here is from genome assembly GCF_904849725.1 of Hordeum vulgare subsp. vulgare. Lineage (NCBI taxonomy): Eukaryota > Viridiplantae > Streptophyta > Magnoliopsida > Poales > Poaceae > Hordeum > Hordeum vulgare. The sequence goes on along the minus strand of NC_058519.1, from coordinate 659,398,348 downwards.
CTGGCCGATCGGAGGGTATGATGTGTTTGTCTCTCTCCTGTTTCTGTCTGCACTAGTAGTATTGCCTATATGCGTAGATGTTTCTGCTATATGCATAGTACTTGCTAGTATACTCCGTGATCAGTATGTCATGAACCTAGTCAATGCCTTGTTAGTAATTATTTCATGGATTAATCTGCTCGGAAAATTGGCTATTTCCTTAACAAAGGTTACTGTATTGGACCTAATGGTCACTGTTGTGGCAAGGCAAAACCTGATGTAAGTCTTGTTCCGAGTATGATAAGTGTCTGTCAGGATTGGTGTGAAAGGAGCGCATGGATTATTGGCAAGGTTTGGATTCTCCTACATGATTTTTGGGATCACTGGCCACTAAGTAGACGGACGGATACGTCGGATAGCTACATAGACAAGAAGTGATCAATTTTTCAGAATAACGTTGATTTTCGAAACAGACACACAGACGACTGACTTGCTTTGCCGTAGACACGGCTATTACGCGTACAGGCCTACGCGTACGCGTACGCCCCTTGACACGACATGATGCCCAACTTGCACTCGAGAGGACCAGGCCGGCCCTATAGATATGAGATTCACTCACCCTATGAAGTGTAGGGGGATTCAAGCAAGCAGTAGTCACCAGCAGGCCAGTGCTTGTCCTCGATCTAACCCTCTTCCCTTTTCATCTCTCGCATCAAAGCCTTACTGAATTCGTGTATATGTTTATGTGTTCAGTGTGCTGATTACTACCCCTCGGCGGCGGCGAGGCCACCGCCAGTCCCACCGTCGTCTCGTCGAGCACAGCGAGGTATGTGTCTCTCTCCTTATCGACCTTCCCATTGTTGGTGGTATTATATGTCTTCCTTGAGGTCTTCCTAACCTAGAATTGTGCTAATAGCTTGATCGCCTCGAGATGATCGACCCGTTGAGCCTGGTGGGCTTGATCCTAACGATGGTGCAGTTGATCGCAAAGGAAGCGGAGACGGCACGGCAGAACAAGAAGAAGTGCTTGGACCTGGCCGAACGCGCACGCACTCTGGCCAACGTACTGCCCAGCTACGAATACCCTGCGGTGAAAGACGAGGACACGGAGAGAGTGCTGAGGAGGCTCAAGGAGGCCCTCGACGAAACCTTGACGCTCATCCAGTCCTGCCAGACTGTAAGTATATGCTCCCGTAACCGGAAGGCCGCCGAATTAGACGGCGTTAACGGAAAGATCAACGACTGCATCAGGGACCTCAATTTCATCAGAAACGCTCGCACAAATCAGGTAGCAGCAGCTAGCTCAGTCCCAGCTCAAACTTATGACCACGGCTCCTACAATCAGTACCAGGCACAAGGAGGAGGAGGTGCCTCCAGCAGCGCCTGTGTTGGCTACCCCCCGCCTCAGTACGCACCCGTCAATGTTCACTGGACTCCGGCTCCGTCTCCCTACCATGCTTCCCCAGCCCCCTCGGCCTCGGGTTACAATCTATCTTCCCTTTACACACTTCCAACCATCAACAAGGTCTTTGACAGTATGTGTAATGGATTTCGCTAGTGCTCGTTCGTTGCATCTGGAGTAATGTTATCTTTCTGGATGACAAATCTGTATCCATTTGTGCAGACAGTATGAATGATAAATCATTTATTTGCAGCAAGTATGTATGGTTATGTCCAACGATTGATGCAAAGGATCCATGGGGATACCCACTTTTTAAAGGAAAAAACCATTCATTTTGCTATCAAGTTAGTTGAATTGTATATATGCCTGAGATCTTTTTGTTTTTTCTTTCAGAAGGTATTTCGTATGCTTCTGTTGTGGTTTCCCTGAATTTGTCAGTTTTGGGATGTGTTTCAACCTTGAACACTAAGGTTTTTCTAATGGACACCGGTGTTCGTCCTGCAAAAGGGGAGGAACACATGACTGCAACTCATCAAGCAATGCATTGAATCAATGAGATGAGGGCGCATACGATAGAATGCATGCATTCTACTCGTTCCGTTTCTAAATATAAGTCTTTTAAGGAAACACAATCGGCCCTTTCATTTTGCTATCAAGTTAGTTGTATAATTTATTTGCATGCCTGAGATTTTTTTTGTTTCTGCTTCATAAGGTAATTTTTGTTTCTGCTCCATGAAGTATTTCGTATGTTTCCGTTGTGTTTTCCGTGAATTTGTCAGTTTTCGGATGTGTTTCAACTTTGAACACAAGGTTTTTCCAATGGAGACCAGTGTTTTTCCTGCAAGAGGGGACATGTGACTGCAACTCGTGAAGCAATGCATTGGATCAAGCAATGGCATGCATTCTACTCGTAGGTACGTACATGTGTGTATGCGCGTTTGGTGCATGAGATGAGGGGGCGCACGAGTGCACACGCAGAACATGAGTAAATTGCCAAAAACTACCACATTTCGCGCAACCGTGTCCAGTAATTACCACTTTACGATTTTGTACGGAAAACTACCAATTTTTTCCTAATCTGTGGCAAAAAACTACCAAACTTCTTAATTGCCCGATTTACCTTTTTACCGCTTTTCTGGCAATGCTGGCCCACATGTCAGGTGCAAGCGTGGCCACCTTTGACGGCCCCGCGCGGACGGCCGTTAACGGCGCCCGCTCGCCATCTCCCTCGTATCCCTTCACTCTCTCCCTCCAGATCCGATCCAGTACCCTGTCGCTCCACTCTCTCCCTCCTCTCCCTGTCTCTGACCTAGGTGGCGGCCGCCATGGCGTTGGTGATTCCCGACATTGTTGGCTGCAGCGACGGTGTACGTTTCCATGAAGTGGATAACTGATTGGGGTGCAGCAGCTACGCGACGCAGGATGGCTCGCAGCAGCCTGAGGCACCGCTGGTCAAGTCATCGCCGGCGCCTGGATGCTCTATGGGTTGCAGGTATGGCAAATTAGTAGAGTAGATGTGTTTGTAGGAGTTTTTTTTCTGCAATCTTAAATGTGTAGTTGTAGTTGTAGTTCAGCTATTAGAGTTCCACCTCTATTAGGTATTTCATCTTATTTATGCAGTTTGGATAATGAGAATTACATGAACACTCAAGAGAGCTGCATTGTGAAGGATTCTGAGGTTCAGATAAAGATAAATGATAGAAAGGCTCAGCTTGAGAGGAGCGGGATTCAAAGAGAGTCATATTTGAACCATTTTGAAGGAGACACTGAAGTGTCTGAATTCTGTTATGATAATTCAGTTCATTCTGATGGGAGTGTTGATGAAGTTGTTCAAATGGAAATAGATTCTGCCTCAGAAGAGGATAGACCATTGGAATTAACTGATTTAGTGAAATATGAGAAGAATCCTGGTCCAACTAGCAGATGTCACAATGATGTAGAGCGTAAAGAAAAACCAGATTGGTTTCCTGAACCAGATGAGTTTTGTTTTGCTGGTGATTTAGGCATAAGTGATGAGGAAGAAGAAGATGAAGTTGACCTACCATACCTCCTGAAGAAGGGAAAGAGTAATAAGAAAAAGATGAAGGATAGGGTATGGCTTGACCCCTCAATTCCCAATTCACATTTACTGTTGTGCAAGAGCTTGTGTTTTGTGAGTGTTTACCAGTTTAGAGAAGCATTAAGGGATTTTCATATAAAGACTTTGAGGTCTTTTCACTACCACAGGAACTCCCCAACAAGAATTATTGTTTGGTGCTCACAGAGAGAGCATAGGTGTGAATTTTACATGTGTGCCTCCAGGATAGCTCATGAAAGAACTTTTTGCATTAAGAAGTGTAACATGGAGCACACTTGTCCATCATCAGTAGAGAACACAAAGGTTACTACTAAGTGGCTTGCCAAAGCAGTTGAGCCTTCTCTTAGAGCAGATCCAAGAGCACATGTAGATGCACTTATTGAAAACAGCAAAGTCAATTTTTCAGTTGATGTATCAAGGAATGTGGCATATAGGGCAAGGAGGAAGGCTATTAAGGTTGTGCAAGGTGACCAGAAGGAGCAATATTATAGACTGAGGGACTACCTACAAGCAGTTATTGATACAAACCCTGGTAGCAGGTGTATAGTTACAACATTTGAGGACCCAGAAAACCCTGCACCAACTCCTAGATTTAAGTACATGTTCTACTGCTTGCATGCATCAAAGGAAGGATTTCTTAATGGATGCAGGCCCTTTATAGGTATATTTACAACTGTTTTTTCTTGAAAACATCTTCTTAGAGAAAAATTATGGTATCTAATTTGGTTATGGATGCAGGGCTTGATGGTTGCTTCATCAAGCTAACCACTGGACAGCAAATTCTTGCAGCCACAGGAAGAGATGGCAACAACAACATCTACCCCGTAGCATTTGGTGTTGTTGACAAGGAAGATGGTGATAGTTGGACATGGTTCCTAACCCAGCTAAGATGCTGCATTGGAAGTGGAAGCAAATTTGGAACCTACACCATTATTTCTGACAGGCAAAAGGTATGCACCTATCTCTTGTTGTAGTTCAGAAATATTGCTAGTAGTGGTTGACAAGGAAGATTCTGATAGTTACTAATTTATAAATAGGGTCTTCTTAAGGCTATAAATGAAGTGTTCCCTGATTCCCCTCAGAGATACTGCCTTAGGCACATATATGTAAATTTTCAGTCTGCTGGCTTGAGAGCAGCAGAACTAAAGAAGCTAGTAGATAAGGCTAGCTACTCATTCACCAAACATGGCCATGAATTAGGAATGATATTGCTGAAAGCAGAGTGTGAGGGTGCTTGGAAGTGGCTTGAGAAAAATCCAAAGGAGACTTGGTGTAGGTATGCAATGGATTATAATTGCAAAACTGATCTTGTTGTGAACAACCTTAGTGAGGTTTTCAACAAAATGATCCTTGATGTTAGGGCCAAACCAATTAGGATGTTGTTTGAAGGAATTAGGACTAAGCCAATGATCAAAAGGCAAAAGACTAGGGAAAATATAGAGTACAGCAGGTGGATGATCACACCCAACTATCCAGAGAAACTGGAGGAGAATAAGAAGTATGCCAAATATTGTGAGGCACATAAGGCTGGTCCTGACATTTGGCAAGTGTCTAGTGGTGAGAAACAGTACTGTGTGAACCTTGCTACTAAATCATGTGACTGCAGGAGGTGGGACATGACATGTGTGACATGCAGTCATGCAATAGCAGGAATGAGCAAGGTTCATATGCACCCAAAGGACTTTGTGCATGAATTTTCAAAAAAACCACTTTATATTGAAGCATACAAAGACATTGTGTACCCTGTCCCTGGTCCTGAATTCTGGCCTGACACCCAAACCTGGGATATTGAGCCCCCAGTGTTCAAAGAAAAATTAGGCAGGAAACAGATAGCTAGGAGGAAGGGACAGTTTGAGGTGCGTGCACCAAAGGACACAAATAGGATGGGAACAATTACATGCATCAATTGTGGTCTACAAGGCCATAGATTTACAAACTGTGGGAAAGCTCTGAAACCAGGTCTGCAGATGAGAAAGAACTTACACCAGGTCATTTAACATTTTGCATTATATGTTTCCTGAATTTAGGTTAGGTGTGGTCTAATCAATAACTGTTTTTATTTTGTCATGCAGGAGAATATAGCAATTTTCAATGGTTCCTCTAGTGCTACCCAAGTACCTCCAGAAAGAGCACGTCAAGACCAAAGTTCATGCATCCCAGCCTCATCTGCTCCACCACTTGGTCCTAACACAATGAGAAAGAAAAAAACAGCAGCTCCAAGAGCAACAACATCAACAGTTTCAACAACAGCTCCAAGAGCACCAGCAAGTGCATGAAGAAGGGGATTCAATGCACCTAGAACATCCACTGGAGCTGCTGTGATATTATCAGGCAAGAGGAAGAGGAGGCCTGGGGCTCGAACACAGCACCTCGGGTAGAAATGTTGCGAGCAATGCCAATGGGATAGTAATAGGAACTTGTCAAACTACTACTTCTCTATTTAGTGTTAGCGTGCGTGCATGCGGCCGTGCTGTTTGCAAGCGGTGGCCGTTTCGGTTTCCGAGGCTGGCTGCTGTAAATGATGAAAAGACCACACACCCACCCACCGTCTCTTCGCACCACTCCCCCATCTCCTCCTACACAGAAACTGCCGCCCTCCGTCTCTCCGCTCTCCCACATCTCCTCCCTCCCACACGACGCAACCGCCGGCGCCATGGACGCTAGCATTGGCTGGCAGAAGGTCATGCAAGATCTCGCCGGCGATAACGAAGAGATCCGCGAGCAGCTTCGTGAAATCACGGGCTGGTTCCCAAGCATCGAGATGATGCGGAACCACGCCCGTGGCCTGATCAAGGTCATGCGAGAGGACGAGAAGCTCTGTGCCTTCCCCCCGGCTACTGCGTCCCACCTTCCGCCGTCATCCTTTGGGCGATGAGGGAGGTGCAGCGTACCACCGACCCGACGCAACGCGCAAGGTGGTGGATGTACCGCTCATCGAGGATGACGACACCGCAGCCGGATCCTACACGTCTGGCCTCGCGCTGCCGGCGGCCGTCCTCGACCCTGAAGTGCAGATCATTCCGCCAGTCTTCACTGGCGGAAACAACAAGAAGAAGAGGGAGACAAAGAAGCCGGTGGTGGGTGTGGTGTGCCGCTTAGAGCGCATCAAGAATCTGAAGAACAACTGAAGTGCGCCGCTCAGAGGCTGTTAGAAGTACTACTAGTTAGGTATGCTGCTATATATTCAGCATATAAGTTAGAACTAATGGAATCTGTAATTTGGTTAGGTATGCTCGTATATTTCAGCATATAAGTTAGAACTACTTTTGGTATGAACTATTGCTGCTTGGATTCTGTTGCTGGTTGGTATGAATTGTTGCTGGTTGCAGTGTGCATGTTGCTATATTTCTAATCTATTGCAGTGTGCATGTTGTATGATGGTATTATCTGTTGCTGTATTCTCTCTGTTTTAGTTCATGTGTGTTTTATGTCTGAAATTCAGTTAACAGTGTGTGAAATTCAGTAAACACTGTCTAAAATTCAGTTAACAGTGTGTGAAATCCAGTAAACACTGTCTGAAATTCAGTTAACAGTGTGTGAAATCCAGTAAACACTGTCTGAAATTCAGTTAACAGTGTGTGAAATTCAGTAAACACTGTCTCAAATTCAGTTAACAGTGTATGAATTTCAGTAAACACTGTCTGAAATTTAGTTAATATCTACTGTCAATTTATATCTATTGTCAGTTTCCACTAGTAGCTACTATATTTATGAAACTATAAGCTATTATAAGCTACTGTCAGTTTATATCTACTGTCATGTTCCACTAGTAGCTACTATATTTCTGAAACTATAAGCTAATGTCAGATAATATCTACTGTCAGGTTCCACGAGTAGCTACTATATTTATGAAACTATAAGCTACTATAAGCTACTGTCAGTTTATATCTACTGTCAGTTTCCACTAGTAGCTACTATATTTATCTACTATCAGCTACTATATTTCCTAAACATTCTTACTAACTTAACTTACCATATTAGGTCTTAACATAAAAGTCATTACATGATAGATAAAAGCAACAAGTTCTTAAACCATAACAGTAGCTAGCTCATACCATCCATCTTGATTCAGGTTCTTAAACCACATGACACTTACCCAAAATATACACCTAACATCCAAGGCCAGCTATATATATAGGCCTATTACTTAACTTACCATAGTAGGTCTTCACTCATCCACTATTGCCTTGATCCTCTCCATCTTCTCTTTGGTGAAATGCCCGGCTTTTAACAGATCAGCAATAAGATACTCCAGCTTCTTCTTCTCTTCCTTAAGTAGGTCCCTGTCCACCTGCACTTCCTTCATGGCCTTCCTCATGTTCTGAATGATATCTGCTTGGCTTTGAAGAATGCACCTCTGCTCCTTGGCAAGCTTCAGCTTTTCCATACTTATCTCAATCCTTGCCTGATCCTCAAGTTCTTTCTTGTTTTTATTTATTGCCTCACTGGTATAGTCCATATCATGAGACATCTTGCCATCTTGATAGTCAAAAAGCTTGGATACATCTTCCACCAACTGGCTGTAGCTGTTTGACAGGAAGTCAATTTCCTTCTTTAGCTTCACCACCTCTTTGTCATGAGCTTGTTGATCCTTCACCCTACCAAAGTTCTCCTCCTGGTACATTTCCCAAAGCCTTGCTAGGCACCTTTGTAAAATCTCTGGCAAAGGAGCATCCACCCACTCCACCACCCCACAGTTCACACCTTCATCCTACAGAACAGAACAAAATTCAGTTAACAGCTACATTCTGAATTTAGCTGCAGTTAACCGTTAACTTGTCTGAATTCAGTTCACTGTTAACTAAGTCATTCTCTCAAAACAGTTACTAAGCAAACACCACCATATCTAGCATCAGAGATAAATTTAATTAACACTTAAATTCATTTAACTGTTAAATTCAGTTAACTACTCTCCCAAAACTAAGCAAACACCACCATATCTAGCAGCAGACATAAATTCAGTTCACACTTAAATTCAGCACCTTATTTAGCATTTAACAGCTCCACTAGCAAAATTTATACCTGCTGCACAGGACAACCCAGGAAGCGCCTCCCAGTCAAAGAACCTTCGAAAGCTACCATCTTCTTCGGCCTCTGATGATGCATCATGCATGTAGGCTCAGATTCAGGGAAAGAACCACAGAAAGATGGATCCACCACAGTGTCGGGGGTTTCCTGCAAATGAAGCTTGGAATCAAACCAAAATAAACTTCGAATCCACATTTTGGATGACCTAACCCTAAACCTATCTCTGTTCCACCGTGATGTACTTACAAAGAGCTGTTGATCCATGGAAACCATGCAGATGTCCTTGTCCGAGCTCTCCTCTTCTTTGCAGAACGGCATCTTCAACTTCAAGCGGCAACAATGGCGCTGGCGGTGACGGTGAGAGGTTGAGAGCAGGAGGAAGAGGGAGAGGGAGAGGATAAGTGAGTGAGGAGGGAGCAGAGCTGACCTATTTGACCGCCGCTTCGACGGAGACGGCGAGCGGGCGCCGTTAACGCCCGTGTGCGCGGGGCCGGCAAAGTTAGCCACCCTCGCACCTGACATGTGGGCCACTTTTGTCAGAAAAACGGTTAAAATCGCTAAATCGGACAGTTAAAAAAATTGGTAGTTTTCTGCCACAGATTAGTAATTTTTTGATAGTTTTTCACAAAAAATCGTAAAGTGGTAGCCACTGGACACGTTTGCGCGAAATGTGATAGTTTTTGGCAATTTACTCCGGAGAACATATACCTAAGGTATTCTTCCTCGTAAAGGTGTTCCTAACCAAACATGCACCTACGTGTGAAGCGATTTGCGTTTTGCGTTTTGCGTTTTCCGTTTTGTGCCCTCCTTTATGTATTCAGGTTGCATCTTTTTGTATCTTTGTCTTGTCGGCAGCCTCACAACATTATTTTTTGTCCCCACGCAAAGAGAGAATAGTACGCCTGCATGTGATCTATCCCCAGACAAAGTCTATACACTTTAGTTTACTATTTATATTTTAAAACATTCAGATCTTTCAAACTGAAATTTTATTATTCCACTATTTTATATATTTGAATTTCTAGCGACGAGACCTCCATAACAAGATGACTTTGGGATACAATTCAAATTAGTCTAAACTAGCACACATGCACGTGCGTTGCAATGGAAGAAAATAAATCACCCCCATACGCACACTTGACGGCACTTTAAACAATACGGGGATCAACATTAAGCCACTTGTTTACATTAATAAGGAACGAAACATATATAATATGCAACCTAAATGTAATATTAGAAATTACTAACATCAAGATAATAGCATATTTGATATGTACATATTTTTCTGATGGATTTTCATATATACACACTCGACGGCACTTTAAACAATACATGGATCAACATTAAGCCACTTGTTTACATTAATAAGGAACGAAACATATATAATAGGCAACCTAAATGTAATTTTAGAAATTACTAACATCAGGATAATAGCATATTTGATATGTACATTTTTTTCTGATGGATTTTCATATATACACACTCGACTGCACTTTAAACAATACGGTGATCAACATTAAGCCACTTGTTTACATTAATAAGGAACGGAACATATATAATAGGCAACCTAAATGTAGTTTTAGAAATTACTAACATCAAGATAATAGCATATTTGATATGTACAGATTTTTTGATGGATTTTCATATATAACATGTTAGAATTAAAGTTGAGATTTGAAAGATATGAATAGTTCAAAAAGCATTTGAAATTACATGAAAAAAAAGTAAAACAGAGAGTTACTGGGCCCAATGCAGCCCATCAGCTATCATAGAGAAAATAGGATAATAAAAAAGTAAAAAGGGAGGCACCTGGGATCCAACCCAGCTCTCCCGTGGAGAAAAGAGCAACTCTTGCCACTACATTGTCGAAGCGCTAGTGATTTTTATGGCTCTCGTTGCTTATAAGAACCGAGCAATATTATGACTTGTATAGAAAAACAATTCGTTTTGACTTAAATACGTATTGCGGGTTGATTACCTAAAACTGCAAGGGCTTAATTGCAAAATGACCACGACGGACGACAGAAGTACTTCGTGCTTTATTATTATAGCAAAATCGCCCGTGCGTTGCCACGGAAGAAAAAAAAACATAATCTTCAATGATGGTGATCACATTACGTTCACATATCATCGCTTGATTTAGAAATTTTGTGCACAAATACAAGAAAATGTTTCTTCTTTTAAATTTATTCAAAATTTGAAGCAATATTTAAATTTTCAAAAAATATATATCATGGTTGTCAAAAATCTTGGTAACTTAAAGATTTATTCTGAATTTCAAGATTTTTTTTAGAAAACATACAATAATAATTTGATCCATCCAACAGTTAATTCTTTAAAATTCACAAAGGTATATTGTCACAAAGACTTAGAAGTATTAATGTTTAACTACCTACATTAGATCTTTCGTGAACAATTTTACAAATATGGAAACAATTTTAAAATTGAAAACATTTTTAACAATTTACAAACATTTGCTAAACATCGTGAATATTTTTTATTTTTTGAACGGGTTTAAATATTTTCTTTTGAATTGGCGACCAATTGAAGAAAAGACGAACATAATTTTTTATGTTGGAGGATTTTATTTTAAATTCACAAACATTTTTTGAAACGCATGAAGTTTTTCTGAATAAACAAACAATTGTATAAATCAGTAATATATTTATTAAATTCATGGACATTGTTTTGGGATTTGCAAAAAAAATATAAAAATCCGGCGCTTTTTTTGAATCTTATTTTTAATTCAAAATAAAAATTTGTCAGCATTTTAATTCAAAATTCATATTTTTTAATTTGCAAAAGTTTTTGTAATTCTAAATTACTTAAATTATAAATTAAAAAAATGGAACGGAAAAAATTAAATAAAAAAAAAGAAACTATCAAAACAGGCATTAGCTATTTTTAAAATTTTATGACATTTTTTAAATGCATTAACATATTTTGAATTAGAAAGCATTTTGTTAAATGCCTTTAATAATTTTTAATACATGGAATTGTATTTGAGATCATCGACTTTTCTTATTGTACAGTTTTTTTTTCTAAAATTGCAAACATTTTATTGTATATGCGAGCATTTTTTACAAAACTCCGAGCAGTTTTTGAAGTCACAAACATTTAAATTTTTTTCATATGTTGATTTATAATTTTCAGTTTATCAAAAATTTAAAGATTATTTGAAGTTCTAAATTATTTAAAATAGAAAAAAAATGGAACTGAAAATAAATAATTAAACGGAACTAAAAGCAAGCGCCTGTGCATGGGCCGGCCCATACGGCGTGCTGGATATTCTCTCAGCATGCAGAGCGTAATATAGAAGGATTTTACATGTGCCGGCCCAGTCCAAGATTTTTCACTTTTGTGAAACGTTTTTTATTACTTACCAGTGGCATGGTGGGTAATTTATGCAAACTTTAGGGGTTATTTCCAAGACGGACGATCAGAAACCGTATTTGCTTTATTATTAGGGAAAGATTTTAGTATTTCAATCATTTTTCAATTAATTGAAATGAGTGAAATCGTTTCTGCCAAATGAATGGAATTTTTTTTTTGAATAAAGTGAAATCATTTTTAGATGAGTGACTCGGTTTTTTCAATGAGAGAAATCCGTTCTTTGAAATGACCAAAATCATTTTTTAATATAAGTGATCTAGCGTCCGCACCTCTGTTAAATGTTTTTCCTTTCTCACTTCCAGGTTACTCCTAACCAAGGTTGCCGGAATCAATCGAATCAGAGCTTCGATGGTAGGATCACAATCAATAAATCTTAGCTATTACAATGGTAGAAACGTAGATTTCATGGACTAAAATTAAGAATCAAAGGAGTTAGTTTAGATCGTAAAGTCGTACAATCATATAACATAATTACAATTTTGACAACCTTGCTGTTCACGTTTGCTCCCCATCCCTAAGGACAACTTCAACGTACGATCCCAAACGGACATCCGTACTGGCTGTATTTCGTCCATTTAAGGGTGGCAATAGGGTCGTGTCCGTTCGGATTTGTGTTTGTGTCGGCCGTGCGCCCAACGCGCGGACGCATCTTTGGCCCTATCCGGAGGCCAAGCATAATAAAATCAAGTATAGAAAAAATATTTCAAATCAAGCATAACAAATAGTTCCGTGTTCGAAATAGTCTTTTATTACAACTCAATCGAAATTTTAAAAATATCAAATAGTCTTACAAAACCACTCAAGTTTGTGCAGACGGAAAGAGATTAACTGATAGATCTACCGATTGCTGATGTGATCCCACATGTGCTCAAATAAGTCATCTTGCAGTTGTGTATGAGTGTGCCGAGCACGCATCTCACGATGAAATTGGATGAACTATTCAAAGGTTGCAGGAGATGGATGCTCAGGCTCAACATTCTCACCCTGGAAATCAAACCCTTGGTCATAGATGCTGCAATCACGCTCATCCTCAACGACCATGTTATGCATGATCACACAAGCAGTCATCATCCTTCAAAGCTTCTGAGTGCTCCATGTCAATGAAGGGTTTCGAACGATACCCCATCGCGACTGAAGCACACCAAAAGCACGCTTCATATCTTTCCTAGCACTCTTCTACATTGGGGCAATCTGTCTCTTCTCTCCGTACGGATTGGGTATGGCCTTCACAAGAGTGGACCATTAGGGATAGATACCATCAGCTAGGTAATATAACTTGTTGTAATGGTGGCCATTGATCTAAAAGTTGACATGTGGGAGTGGCCTTCTGCAAGCCTTGCAAACACAAGAGAACCCTGAAAAACATTGATATCATTGTGAGAACTAGCCTTGTCAAAAAAAGAATGCCATATCCACATATGTTGTGAAGCCACCGCTTCAAGTATGACAGTGACACCTTTCAAATGGCCCTTGTACTGCCTTTGCCAAGCAAAATGGACAACTCTTCCACTTCCAGTGCATACAATAGATACTACCAAGCATGCCCGAAAAGCCCCTCTCAGCATTTATCGCCAACAACCTCTTTGTATCAACGACGTTTGGCTCTCTCAGGTACTCAGGGACAAACACAACCAACACGACCTTGCAAAAAAAACATTGATTGGAGACATGTGGACTCACTCATACGAACATATTCATCCACAAGATCACCAGAAATTCCATATGCAAGCATGCGAATAGCCGCAATGCATTTCTGGTAAGAAGAGAAGTCAAGCTTGTCAAGAGCATCCTCTTTGCACTCAAAGTATGGGTCATATGCTACCACACTTCCTCTGGAATACGATTGGACACATGCCTCCTCATTCTAAAGCGATGCCGAAAATAGATGCGGTTTGAAGAGTGTGTTATTCTTAAAGTAATCGGAATAGAGGAGGGCGTGCCCGGAAAGCTCATTGCGGTTCAAGGCCGGAGCACGGAAGGGGATTGATCCCCTGAACCGAGGCCGCATCCTACTGATGTGGTCATGGACGACCAATGATGCCACCACTATATCCTCATCGCCCGAGGAGGAATCATCCGATGAACAAATGAAGTTGCGTAAGAAAAACTCACCCCCGCTATCCATGGTACATTGCGAGCAAAGTGTCGAACACCTTGTGGTCGTGGTGGAGACGCGGCGGAAAAGGGCACGTCGACCCCCTTCGCAAGCAGCAGAGCAAGGTGGATGACCGCGGGCGCCCTACTGCAATGCTGCACGTGCCAGAAGTTTGTTAGAGTAGACGATGGCGAGAGGGCGGGAACGTGGGTGGTGCTGACGATGGCGACATGGCCGAGGGCGGAGCGAGCACAAAGGAGGAAGAAAAAGGGCGGTTGTGGCCCCGACAGGCAAGTCAGGGGAGGAGAAGGGCACGCGATGCTCTCGTCCGCATGTGTCTGTTTGACCGCAAACGTCGCAGCAAACTTGGACCAATAATGGATCGAAAGCGGATCAAAAACGAACATTCGTTTGTTTACTCCCGCGAGGCTTGACTCCCGCGTGTTGGGCCGCTTATTGTTGTTCATTTACCCGCAAACGAAACGATTTGTGGCCATGCGTTAGAGTTGCTCTAAAATGATGGTGAAGCCACCTAATGCAATGCTACCACACAAATCCATTCCATCACAAAGTGAACCCGTACGATGTGACGGACGCCCTCTATTCGACTCCCAAACGTGGCAAACCCTCTTCATAAAACCTGGCTGCAACGACCATTATTTTCACATCAAGTCATTTATTTGTAAGTTACTTAACTTTGTAAATGATTCAAGTAAGTTAGTAATATAAAGTTGAGTCATTTACTCCTTTACGAATGAGTTTTAAGGACATTTTCAATAGCTGTAAAATAGTTGTTGTAAACTTCGTCACCTACTTCCTCCGTCATTTATTTAGGTACACAAAATAAAATATATGATAATATGACAATAAGTAAATAAAAAAGGAAAAAAATATTATATAGATTAATCAATAAGACTATATACAATTTTTGTTTTTTAAAATTAACTATACATACAAACTACTAAAATATATGCAAATTTATATGCAGCAGTATTGAAGATGCCCTAAACAGCAAAATACAATATATGCAAATAGATTGCCATTCAGCGGCCAATGGCTCTGTTTGGGGAAGATCCACCGCTTCCGCCTTTCCCTCTCCGCGCGCACCGCAGTGCCGCCGCCGCCGCCGCTTCTGCCAACGCCGTGCGCCGTCCCGCATGTGGTCTCCACCGCCCTCGCTCGTTTGCTCCCTCTCTCCCTTTCCTTCCCCGTCGCCCGCCTGCCCCCGTTTTCGCGCCGGGCCCCAAACGGCGCACGGCCGGATCCTCCTTTACCGGCGAATCGGAGGGGACCAAGCCCTGGACCCCAGCGTTTTCAGCCGATGGAGCTCACAGCGTCCACGTTTCCACCGGCGGCCGGAGGAGATGGGTCTGCAAGGTATAATCTGGGTCCTCCCAACTTGATTGTGATGCCATCTGCTAATGACACCCTGCTTCTTCTTCTTCTTTTTAATTAGGGGAATTAATTAATGATATATACCTTCCTTGTTCCGAACTAAAAACTATGCCTTGCTTCGAGCAGGACGGGTTTTAGCAGGAAGATTCTGCTTCTGCAGCGGCAGAAGCAAACGACTGCAGTAGTTTATCCTCTCGCTGAGCTACATTCAGTACTTTGCTTGGCAGCTAATCTAGCGATTAATGAATTAATAATGGGTAAAGCAAGGCCGGCCCGTGCCTTTTTTTTTCCTTCAAAGAGGAAGAGCTTACAAGATAGTAATGGGCTCGGCAAGAAGGGCGATTCTTCAGCAGCCTCCCCGTGACCAGTTTGCTGATCAGCCACAATACCAAAATCAACTGGTGCTGCAGCTTTGTCTGATGGATACCTAGCAGAGTTAACTACGATTGGGAGTCCTGCCGCTCTTCTGCAATAAGCCTCCCTCGTGTCTGCTGCCATCGAGGTGAATCTCTCTTGCATCTTTATTTAAGATCTACATTAACTTCAAATTAGGTGCTCTACAAAAAACGGCAAACTGCGTTCCCTTTGTGTCTTGGATAGTACTAGGGTTTTTTCTGCATCTGCAAATAATATAGAATTGTAGAACATGAGGGAAATGCCTTGTATCTTCATGAAATTTTGTCTTAAGGGAGCCCTTCCCAACACGAAATAGTATTTGGTTGAAGCATTGTAGGAGAATTACTAGCTTTAGCACATCAGTAGAGTGCAACTGACCCACATGATTAGTTCTATTGTTCCTAACAAATACGCCCTCCGTCTCATAATATTAGAGCGTTTCTTACATTAGTGTAGTGTTAAAAACGTTTTTATTTTATGGGACGGAGGGAGTATTTAGTAGGTGATATGATGCTCTTTGATGTGTCGTCATTTGCACCTACCTTAAATAGAGATCTAAAATATCAATAAGAAATTGTCTAGGTCATTTGTTTGGCAGGTCGAGATTGAAATAGTGCATATTATGTTGATCGTGTCACTAGGTTTGCCAGGATGATCCTCATGTGCATCTAAAATATCAATACTACTTCTACTAATTTGTTTGTAATCTGATGATCCTCATGTGCATTCAGTGGTCACTGATGGCTGGAGTGGTGCGCTTATGGAACGATTGGGAGGTCGAAATCCTAGTGCTTGTTAGCTTCATGCTGCAAGTGTTCCTGCTCATGTTTGCCTGGATGCGACGGCGGAACATCTCCGTCGTCCCAAGGACCCTCCTCTGGCTAGCATACCTGTTGGCAGACTCCATAGCGATATACATCCTCGGCCACATGTCCTTCTGTGGCAAGTCCCACGGGCACCAACAGCTCATGGCGTTTTGGGCGCGGTTCTTGCTGGTGCATCTCGGTGGCCAGGACAACATCACCGCATACTCCATAGAAGACAGCCAGCTCTGGCCACGCCACCTGCTCACTTTTGTCGTGCAGACGGTGGGAGTGGCTTATGTCCTCTACAAGTATGTTGCTGGCAGCTGGGCCTTAGTCACAGCTGCGGTGCTGATATTTGTCAGCGGTGTCCTCAAGTATGGGGAGAGAGTATGGGCACTCAAGTTGTCCAGCTTGGAGAACATGGGTAAGTTCCTCGACAGCAGGAAGTTGATCGAGGCGAAACGAGAACAGGATGCACCGTGGGACCAACGGAAGAATTTGGATCCCGAGGCTATACAAGAACAACATGTGCAGTGGGGCCAAGGGGAGAACTTGGATGCTGAAGAGGTTCTGCAGGGAGCTCATGACCTGCTCCCCATTTGCATGGCCCAGTTTGTGGACTATAAGTTCTGGCCATCCCCATTCCAGAGTAAAGCTGTAGAGCTACTCAATAACAAGGGCCAAATGTTTGAGTTGGTTGAGATGCAACTCTCCTTGATGTATGATTTCCTATATACCAAGGCAGCGGTGGTCTTCACATGGTATGGATGCTTCATCCGTGCCATTTCATCAGCTGTCACCATCACCACTTTCTTCCTATTTCAATCATGCATTGGCAAAAATGACTTCAACAGAGTTGATGCCATTGTCACATACATCTTAATAGTTGGGGCTGTCTTCCTAGAGATGACAGCATTGTTGAAGGCAATGGGATCAACATGGACATGCGCATTGTTGCATGCTAGAAGATGTCATTGGCTTCACAGCGTAGTCATATATGTCCGGCGGCGTGTCAAGGCTGCGGAAAGAAATAGAAGATGGTCAGGTTCCATTGGACAGCCTGAGTTACTGAACTTGCCCCATGGCAGTGGAGGCTGCATGGCGACCTTGCTATGCAAAGATTTGTGGAAGAAGTTGAACCACCACACTTTACCTGTCATATCAGATGGTACTAAGAAGTTGGTGTTGGATGAGGTGCGAAGAATGGTGGAGGCGTGTGATGGCAAAGAGGATATCATGAGGAGTTACAATGGTCAATGCGCGCTGAATCCATGGAGTGGACTCTTCAAGGATCCCACCTCACACGCGGGCATTAATTTTGATGAGAGAATCCTTTCCTGGTACTTTGCCACCAAAATATTCTTCTCATGGTCGTCTTGTGTGGAACAGCATGGTCATGTTGAGGCAATCACGGCAGTGTCTAACTACATGACATTTCTTGTTGCTGTACACCCCTACATGCTGCCTAGTCCTGTTCGCCCCGGATTGTATGCCAGTACTGAAGCAGCATATGTGGGGCTTGATTTTTCTGACAGGGATTTCATCAGCAAACAGTTGGGGTTGGACAGAAGAAGAAGAATGTGGGAACTGGACGAAAGAACGGACGTGGACGAGCTGTTCAGAGTAAGGGGGAAGCTGGCCATAATAAGTGAGGATCTGGACATAATAAGGAAGGATCTGACGACAAGAAGATGGAGTGAGGCGGACAGAAGGAGTACGGGGATTGTATTCATGGGTAATGCAAGGGAGGAGATGTGGAAAACAGTGAAGGAGCTGGACCGAAGATTGGAGGAGCTGAACAGAAGGATGGAGGAGCTGGACGATTTAACTTTAGAGGTGGGCGGTAGAAGGGAGAAGCTGGAGGTGCTGAACAGAAGAAGGAAGGAGCTGGACCAAAGATTGGAGGAGCTGAACAGAAGGAGGGAGGAGCTGGACGATGTAACTTTAGAGGTGGGTGGTACAAGGGATGTGCTGGAGGTGCTGAACAGAAGAAGGAAGGAGCTGGAGGTGCTGAACAGAAGAAGGAAAGAGCTGGACCAAAGATTGGAGGAGCTGGCCGATTTAACTTTAGAGGTGGGCGGTACAAGGGAGAAGCTGGAGGTGCTGAACAGAAGAAGGAAGGAGCTGGACCGAAGATTGAAGGAGCTGGACGATTTAACTTTAAAGGTGGGCAGTAGAAGGGAGAAGCTGAAGGTGCTGAACAGAAGAAAGAACGAGCTGGACGGAATAAGGCTGACGGAGCTGGACAGAAGGTCTGAGGTTGACAGCATAATGGAGGTTGAACGTGGACCTGGACCTGGACCGGGAGGAGCTGCACAGAAGAATGAACAGGCTGGAGGAGCTAGACAGAAGAAGCGAGGAGCTGCGTTTTGGACCTCCACCTCCACCTGCCTTGGTCCGTGGAGCGGAGATTGCTGTTAGGCTGCTAGAGGTGGAGGCGCGGGGCGGGCAAGAGGTCTTGCGGGTGCTATTTGGGGTGTGGGTGGAGATGTTGTGCTATGCGGCCCACCACTGCACCAGGGATTCCCACGCAAGGCAGCTCAACAGTGGTGGTGAGTTCATTACTGTCGTCTGGCTCCTGTCCACTACCGTGTTCAATCACCGATACTGTGATGAGCCTTGGTTTAAGAAGGGCGTGTGGGAGTTCCTCAGGCGAACATTCCATTATAAGGAGAAGCACGGATGGCTCATTAGGTTGCTTGTTAGTGTTAGGAAATGTGTGGACATCGCTAAGTATGGTGGTGTAGCATGCATGGAGAAGATGAGGTCGTGTGCAAACAAGCACCAAACGTCAAGGGAAGACGCGTGGACGAACCGCAGTCCATGGAGTCATAGGCACCAGGACAATCGATGAAAGTCGCGAGAGGTGTCGGGGAAGAGCGACATGCATCGATGAAAGTCGCAAGAGAATTCGGTGTAGAGCGACAATCACCATATGTAGAGCTTGCAGGAGGATCAGAAGAAGAGCTACCAGCACAGCCGTCAGGAGTCACGGAAAGCAAGGGACTGTAACATAGCGCGCTGGTGTAGACATTTTTTTTTCTTTTCTTTCTTTCTTTCTTTTTTTCTTTTTTCTTTTTACCCAAGGAACTCAGGCAACGTGAGTTGTAGCAGACGTTGGCTGCTCGATTCTGAAATCAAACCGACCTGGAGGAACGGCAGAGCGCTGCAGCAACAGCAGCTTGATTTGGAAATCCACCCAGCCTTGAGGAAATGATGGAGTGTTGCTGCACCCGCAGCGAGATCCGACTTGGGGGCAGCAGAGGACCGGCGCGGGTCTGGGGGCGGCGGAGGACCGGCGCGGCGGCGGCTGTGGACGAGATCCAGCACGGGAGGCTGGCGACGAGATCCAGCAGAGACTGGATCGGGGAGACGAGATCCAGCACAGGAGGCTGGCGACGGGATCGAGGAGGAGCCAGCCCAGTCCTGCGATGCACACGGCAGAAGGGCGACAATGAGCAACGGCCACGGAGGAAAGTGGCGGCGCAGAGCGGATCAACAGCACGAGTTGCGACGTGCAAAAAATTAACCTAGCTTTAATACCATGTTAAGAAATATCCACCTTGTATTTCCATACACCTAGACCGATATATATACATGTACAGGTGTGGAATATATACAGGAAATCTCTTATATAATGAAATAAATATAAAAGGGTACATGGTTATATTATGGACGTCGATGGAGCCAATACTACTTTCGCACGGCTCCTACTGGTATCTGTGGTATGCATATCTCGCTCGTCCTCCTTGCATCGCGATCGAATGAGCACATTTATTTCACTGACCCATGAACGACTTTTGAGCGCGTACACCACCTTGTATGCAGCCGGCCAATACATGGACGCTCATAAACACTTTCGCATTATTCTGTTCCTTTTTATTTGTAACATTACAGCTGTGCTGCGCAGTTATGTCATTACAACTTGGACAATTCCACACAACTTGGGCACTTCCAGTTTTATTTTTGTTTTCTTTACCCTCCGCGTCAGCTAGGTACACTATGCCTTTTTCTTTCCAAAAACAAATAGGTACACTATGGTTTTTTTTTCCAAAAAAAGGTACACTATGGCTATACAAAGGAAAAAAAGGTACAGTACACTATGACTATACAAACCACTTAGCGCTTGATTTGAACACAATCACAGCACGTATCCAGCTCCCCGTTATGAAACTAATTGTTCAGCTAACCCATTTTTTTGACTGAACATCATTCTGCTAAAAGCTAATTACTGTTTCATTAATACACTATTTTCGAATGTTCATTATGGTACAAATATCTAAGCACGTGATTAGAACACTAGCACAGCACTTATCCGTATTTTCTTTTACCGAAGTAATTGTTCTTCTAACCCACAGTTTTTTTTTTCAGAGAACACCACTGTGCTGATGAACCCACCTGTAACAGTAAACTACCTGCTTTCTACGGATAATCAGTGAGGTACACCTACAGTCCCCGCACACACTCGGATGATCATCTAAACCCGACCGCAGCTCGCAAACCTTTTCGGTCAATGCATTTTAAGAAAGTTAAATCTCATGCTAGGTCTGAACGCCTTCAAAGGTCCTACCGACACGCCTCCTAGACAAGCCACAGTGTCGCTGCAAAAATATGCTGATCTTTTTGGTTGTAATATTGGTCACTTCCCGATGAAATATTTTGGGGTGCCTGTTAGCTACTCTACCCTTAGAAATATTGATTGGGAATTTGTAGCTATCCGATTCCTCAAGATTTGAATCATGGCTTGTGATGCTGCCTCCTTGGGGGGGGGGGGGGGGGGGGGGGGGGGGAGACTCACCCTCCTTAATGCATCTTTATCTAGTATTACCTACTACTACATGTCCATGTTCCTTTTATCCAAGACCTTTATTGAGAGATTGGACAAGCTTAGACGCAATGTTTTCTGTTGTGGGGGCAGGGGCAAGAAGAGATATCATCTGGTCAAGTGGGCTAGGGTATTCAGATCCAAAAAAAAGGAGGGGCTTGGAGTGAAAGATCTGCATAAACAGAATGTAGCCCTACTGGCTAAATGGTGGTGGAAGTTAGATTCTGGCACTGGGCTATGGCAAGATGTTGTCAAAGCCAAATATGTGAAAAAAGACACGGTTGCCACGATTAAGGGGAAGTTTAATGATTCCCCTGTGTGGAAAGCTTTGTTGAAAATCAAAGACAAATACATGGCTGGAAGGAAAATTATAGTAATATCTGGAGAGATTGCTAGAGTCTAGCATGATTCCTCCTTTTCAAGAGAGATTCCCTAACCTGTTTAGTATATCAAATTTCCCCAATGATACAATTGCTCAGTTCCGTGAGGCCCTGCTGTTCCTTTTGCTCCAGTAGATAAGCTTATGTTCAACATTTTTTTCCAATGTCCGGTAGCCAGAGTGGCATGGCGTACTGCTGGGCTATATGGAACTGCTGGAACTTTGCCCTAACAACATTCCTCAATTTTACTCTTGGTGTTATGCTTTCCTCCTTGGAGAACGTTTCTTCACTATGTGTTTGGCGGCGATTTGCTGGGCTATATGAAACTGCAGAAATCGATCGACTTTCGAGTTCAATAAGGCTATATGGAACTGCAGAAATCGATCGACTTTCGAGTTCAATAAAATGTCATCTCCTTTCGAGATTGTCTTTACAGCTTGTGTCCATCTTAATTATTGGGCAGGTTTGCTGAAGAAGGAAGATCGTTTGCTGCTGGAAAATGGTGCTTCACTTTTGAAGGAGAACGCAAGGAACATGATGAGGATTTGTGCGTCAGCTCATACTGATCAAGTGACGGGGCTCTGAACCGATATCTTCACTTGGTGGGCGACTTCGTTACCGAATGGCTTGCTATTCCTGCTTTAGCCTCTTTCTAGCTTTTGGTATTGGTGTTCTTTATGCCTCTCCGTAGGCCGGAGTCTACTATCTGTCAAATTAGGCTTGTTTTTCGGTAGTCTTGTAATGGACAATGTGATGGTGTATCAGGGTTTTCACCGCGGGGTAGTGGTTACGATTGCGAACCACTACCAAAGGGTTTCCCTGGTATGTCTGAACTTGTTTTTTTTCTTTCCCTTTATTTTTTTTCCTCCTTTGTGGATGGTTGAACTACCTGTATTTTCGTTATCTTCTAATATAAATGGAAAGGGGATTAGCCTGGTTCAAAAAAATAAAATAAAAATCAACGCGTACTCCGCCGCCAAGACCGGCTGCCTGCACCATGCCGCTCATAGTAGCTGCGTGCTAGTTTTTCAGTACGCAAGGTCAGTGCATCTCCCCAGCCGCTGCAATCTCCTCCCCCCCTTCTAAAATGTTCCCTTTAAGCTTATTGCTGATAGAGCACCCACACGATCTAAACTTATTGCAATTGGCGAATCAGCGAAATCCCCCTTTGTTCATCAATCTCATTGTACTAAATCCTAAAATTTATCACTGATTCTTACCAGATCCACCCACCAGCTCGCGCCTATAATTTCTAGGGTTGCACGAACCAAGCACATAGAAATGGATCTCCCGAAAGACCCACCCAACGGGGACCGCTAGGGTTCCGCCCTCCCCCCTCCCGCCGCCTGCCCTTTCGCCGTCGGTCGTCGGTCAAGCTCCCCCCTCCCCCTCCCGAATCCGCCCTTGTGTTGCCTCCCCGGGAGGTGGCCGGGGCGGCGCTCGAGCTCCTCTCCCGCGGGCGTCCTCCTCCCCCATCTCCTCCCCTCCCCCTGCCATCGGCGCTGGCCCGGGTGGTGCCAGCGACGGTGGGCCCTCCTTTCCCTGCGTGCGTGTTCTCCCTTCCCGGGGCAGGAGCGACGGCGGTGCAGCTCGGCCTGGCTGCGGTCCGGCGACCCGGCAGTGGTGGCCGGCGGCGGGTGAGGTGGCGGTGCGGATCCTGGGCGGCGTGGTGGTGCGGGGTGTTGTGAATCTAGAAATACTTGTGTTGAAGTTAGTGATTCCCGTAGCATGCACGTATGGTGAACCACTATGTTAGGAAGTCGGAGCATAATTGATCTATTGATTGTCATCCTTTGTGTTGAGGTCGGGATCGAGCGATGGTTAACAGCTATCAACCCTTCCCCTAGGAGTATGCGTTTAGCACTTTGTTTCGATTACTAATAAAAACTTTCGCAACAAGTACGTGAGTTCTTCATGACTAATGTGAGTCCATGGTATAGATGCACTTTCACCTTCCACCATTGCTAGCCTCTCTAGTGTCGCGCAATTCTCATCGGTACACAAACCCACCATATGCCTTCCTCAAAACAGCCACCATACCTACCTACTATGGCATTTTCATAGCCATTCTGAGATATATTGCCATGCAATTCCCACCGTTCCGTCTCATGACTTGTGCTGTCATTCTCATATTGCCATTGCATGATCATAAGATAGCTAGCGAGATGTTCAAACGTCATACGCCAAGCTAGATCGTTGCACATCCCGATACACTACCGGAGACATTTCCTATAGAGTCATCATCGTTCTAAGCTTTGAGTTATGAGTAAATAAAAGTGTGATGATCATCATTATTGGAGCATTGTCCCATGTGAGGAAATAAAAAAAAAAGAGGCCAAGGAGCCCAAATAAAAAAAGGAGAAAAGAGAAGAAAAAAAGAGGCCCAAGAGCCCAAATAAATAAATAAAAAGAGAGAAAAAGAGAGAAGGGACAATGCTGCTATCTTTTTCCACACTTGTGCTTCATAATAGCACCATGTTCTTCATGATTGAGTGCCTCTCTTTTCGTCACCACCATATGCTAGTGGGAATCTTTATTATATAACTTGGCTTGTATATTTCAATGATGGGCTTCCTCAAAATTGCCCTAGGTCTTCATGAGCAAGCAAGTTGGATGCACACCCACTAGTTCTTCTTTTGAGCTTTCACATACTTATAGCTCTAGTGCATCCTTTGTATGGCAATCCCTACTCATTCACATTGATATCTATTAATGGGCATCTCCATAGCCCTTTGATACGCCGAGTCAATGTGACCATCTCCTCCTTTTTGTCTCACAACCACCACCACACTCTTTTCCACCTATAGTGCTATATCCATGGCTCACGCTCATGTATTGCGTGGTAGTTATAAAAGGTTTGAGAAAGTAAGAGTGCGAAAACAATTACTTGGCCAATACCGGGGTTGTGCATGATTTACATTAGTTGTGTGAGGATGATGGAGCATAGCCAGACTATATGATTTTGTAGGGATAACTTTCTTTGGCCTCGTTATTTTAAAAGTTCATGATTACCTTGCTAGTTTGCTTGAAGGATTATTGTTTTCATGTCAATAGAAAACTATTGTTTTGAATCTTACGGATCTGAACATTCATGTCACATGAAAGAAGTTGCAAAGGACAACTATGCTAGGTAGCATTCCACATCAACAATTTCAGTTTTTATCACTTCCCTACTCGAAGACGAGCAGGAGTTAAGCTTGGGGATGCTTGATACGTCTCCAACGTATCTATAATTTTTGATGGTTTCATGCTATTATCTTATCAAACTTTGGATGTTTTGTATGCCTTTTATATCTTTTTTGGGACTAACTTATTAACTCAGTGCCAAGTGCCAGTTCCTGTTTTTTCCGTGTTTTTGACCTTTTCAGAGGAATATTTGAAACGGAGTCCAAACGGAATAAAATCCCCGAAAAGATTTTTTCCGAAACAGAAGAAGATCGGGAGACTTGAGAACTAAGGCAGGGGGTCCCCAGGGACCCCACAAGCCCCTAGCCCCGGCCAGGGGGGAGGCCGGGCCTCCCAGGCTTGTGGGCTCCCTGGGCCACCTCTGCCCTAGGACTTTCGCCTATAAATTCCCTAAAATCCCAGAAAATATCAGGAGATCATCGAAAATACTTTTTCGCCGCCGCAATCTTCTGTCTCCGCAAGATCCCATATGGGGCACGTTCTGGTGCCCTGCCGGAGGGGGGATTCGGATATGGAGGGCTTCTTCATCAACACCATGACCACTCCAATGATGTGTGAGTAGTTCACCATAGACCTACGGGTCCATAGCTAGAAGCTAGATGACTTCTTCTCTCTCTTGGATATTTAGTACAAAGTTCTCCATGATCTTCATGGAGATCTATCAGATGTAATCTTCTTTTGCGGTGTGTTTGTTGAGATCCGATGAATTGTGGATTTATGATCAGATTATCTATGAATCTTATTTGAGTTTCTTCTGATCTCTCTTATGCATGATTTCATATCCTTGTAATTCTCTTCGAGTTGTGGGTTTTGTTTGGCCAATTAGATCTATGATTCTTGCAATGGGAGAAGTGCTTGGTTTTGGGTTCATACCATGCGGTGACCTCACCTAGTGACAGAAGGGGTAGCGAGGCACGCATCATGTTGTTTCCATCAAGGGTAAAAAGATGGGGTTTTCATCATTGGTTTGAGATTATCCCTCTACATCATGTCATCTTGCTTAAGGCGTTACTCTGTTCGTCATGAACTCAATACACTAGATGCATGCTGGATAGCGGTCGATGTGTGGAGTAATAGTAGTAGATGCAGAACGTATCGGTCTACTTGTCTCGGACGTGATGCCTATATGTATGATCATTGCCTTAGATATCGTCATGACTTTGCGCGGTTCTATCAATTGCTCGACAATAATTTGTTCACCCACCGTAATACTTGCTATTTTGAGAGAAGCCTCTAGTGAACACTATGGCCCCCGGGTCTACTCCACACCATATTTTCAGCCTTACACTTTTTACTTCGTTGCACTTTCCGTCTTCAGATCTCACTTTGCAATCAAACTTGAAGGGATTGACAACCCCTTTATAGCGTTGGGTGCAAGCTCTTTTGTGTTTGCGCAGGTACTCTGGACTTGACGAGATTCTCCTACTGGATTGATACCTTGGTTCTCAAACTGAGGGAAATACTTACTGCTCCTGTGCTGCATCGCCCTTTTCTCTTCAAAGGAAAAGCCAACGCAAGCCCAAGAGACGACAGAAGGATCTCTGGCACCATTGCCGGGGAAGAACTTTTGTTGTCGTAGCAGAGTGTCACACGAGTTCAATTTCTCCAAGTTTGGTAGACAACCTCATGAAAAAGAGTTGCCTAGTAAGGATGAAACTATTGCCTTAGCTTCTATTGCCGTGCCTCCTACTGACCCCTTAGAGCAATACTTGCTTGAGCATGAAAATGATATGCATATGGATGAAAGGGATGAAATAGATGAGTTGTCTTAGAACAATATCCTATCCTTAAGAATAATCTGCATGTTGAACTGCTTGGGGATCCACCCCCACCAAAGGGTGATCCTGTGTTCGAGCTTAAACATTTGCCTGATACTCTTAAGTATGCTTATCTTGATGAAAAAGTGATATATCATGTTATTATTAGTGCTAGCCTCTCAGAGCATGAAGAAAAGAAGTTACTAAAAACTCCGAGGAAGCACCGTGCTGCTATTGGATATACTCTTGATGATCTTAAGGGCATTAGTCCCACTCTATGCGAGCACAAGATCAAAACTAATCCTGATTTCAAACCAATTGTTGATCATCAAAGGAGATTAAATCCTAAGATGAAAGAAGTAGTAAGAAAAGAAATATTAAAGCTCCCGGAAGCAGGTATTATCTATCCTGTTGCTCATAGTGATTGGGTGAGTCTGGTGCATTGCGTCCCTAAGAAGGGAGGCATTACCGTTGTCCCTAATGATAAGGATGAATTGATCCCACAGAGGATTATTACTGGCTATAGGATGTTGATCGATTTTAGGAAATTGAATAAAACCACTAGGAAAGATCATTATCCTTTGCCTTTTATCGACCAAATGCTAGAAAGACTATCTAAACACACACACTTCTGCTTTCTAGACGGTTATTCTGGTTTCTCCCAAATACCAGTTGCACAATCTGATCAGGAGAAAACCACCTTCACCTGCCCTTTCGGTACCTTTGCTTGTAGACGTATGCCTTTTGGCTTATGTAATGCACCTGCCACCTTTCAAAGATGTATGATGGTTATATTCTCTGACTTTTGTGAAAAGATTGTCGAGGTTTTCATGGATGACTTCTCCGTTTACGGGTCTTCTTTTGATGATTTCCTCAGCAACCTTGATCGAGTCTTGCAGAGATGTAAAGACATCAATCTTGTCTTGAATTGGAAGAAGTGCCACTTTATGGTTATTGAAGGCATCGTCTTAGGACATAAAATTTCTGAAAGAGGTATTGTAGTCGATAAGGCTAAGGTTGATGCAATCGAGAAAATGCCAATACCCCACAGATATCAAAGGTATAAGAAGTTTCCTCGGTCATGCTGGTTTCTATAGAAGGTTCATTAAAGACTTCTCTAAGATTTCTAGGCCTCTTACCAATCTCTTGCAAAAGGATATTCCTTTTGTTTTTGACGATGATTGTGAGGAAGCCTTCGAAATACTTAAGAAGCCTTGATAATTGCACCTATTGTTCAACCACCTGATTGGAACTTACCTTTTGAAATCATGTGTGATGGTAGTGATTATGTTGTTGGTGTTGTCCTAGGGCAAATAGTTGATAAGAAGTTGAATGTTATTCACTATGCTAGTAAAACTCTAGACAGTGCCCAAAGAAACTATGCTACTACGGAGAAGGAATTTTTAGCAGTCGTGTTTGCATGTGAAAAGTTCAGGCCTTACATAGTTGACTCCAAAATCACTATTCACACTCATCACGGTGCTATTAAGTGCCTCATGGAGAAGAAGAACGCTAAACCTAGACTTATCAGATGGGTGCTCTTGCTACAAGAATTTGATTTGCACGTTGTCGACAGGAAGGGTGCTGATAACCGTGTAGCAGATAACTTGTCTAGGTTGGAGAACGTTCTTGATGACCCACAACCTATTGATGATAGCTTTCCCGGTGAGCAACTGAATGTCATCAATGCTTCACGTAGTGCACCGTGGTATGTTGATTATGCAAACTATATCGTTGCCAAATATATACCACCTAGTTTCACATACCAACATAAGAAGAAATTCTTCTTTGACTTAAGACATTACTATATCGTTGCCAAATATATACCGCCTCGTGAGCCCTCCGATTATTGTGATTTGGACGCAACCTGGCCGTCAGATCTGTCAACGCTCAGCTAGCTGGATGTCTCTGCTACTTCATCCTCATGTCGCCGCAAACGCTTGGATGCGTGAGCGCCGAGGTGGCCCTCCTCACAGCAGATTAATGTCGCGGCCCGCTCGATGCTGTCGTCCTCGACTTGTGGCACCGCTAGCAGAAGCGTCCGCTCCATTGCAGCGACGATGTCCTCGTATGAAGCGTCGGCGGCAGCAGCGTCCGCTCCATTGCAGCGCCGCCGTCATCGTATGCAGCGCCGGCGGTAGCAGCGCTGCCATCCTCGTATGCAGCGCCGACGGCAGAAACCCGCTCTATTGCAGCACCGCCGTCCTCGTATGCAGCATCGATGGCATCAACACCGATCCATTGCAGCTCCGGTGACAGCTTCATTGCAGCCGCGACAAGCTTCAACGACCCCGGCAGCGCTCCGTTGAAGCTTCGACAAAGCTCCATTGCAACCATGACAAAGCTCGAAGGAATCCACGGTACGCTCCATAGAAGCCCAGCACCGACGATGACGGCGGATGCTGCGACACAACAGGCGGTGGCCATGGCGATATTTGTGATGCAGCGTGAGATGACAATGGAAGCTGCGATGCAGCCGGTCGTGCTTCAATGGAGTTGCGGCGAACCTCAACGACCTCGTCGGGGCTCTACTACGGCAGCAGGCTGCATCGTCTCGCAAGTGTGGTGCTGGGGAGAGATATGGACGGTGAGGTTAGAGAAGGAGAGAGCTAGGAGATGGCAACAGACCGACAATCAAAGAGAGAGGGAGAGGGAGGGGTAAGGATAAGAAACAAGTGGTTCTGGGAGAAAGAAGGGGTGATGCAGGGTCCCATCAAGTCTCTACGAAAAATCATTCGATTTATTTTAAGTGTTTTTCATAGATAAAGCTTAGACACGCATGTTCTTTTTTTTCAGACAAAAAGGCCAAGAGGAAGTTGTCCATGTTCTCGTGAATCGTGAAAACATGTTCTCGGTGAGCAGTAGGGTTCGTCATGTGGGTATAGATGGGCTGCCGAATCAGAAAGAGAAACCAGTCGCATCGGGTTATGGCCGGCTTGAATTATCTGCTGCTGGGGCTCTTCAGGTGTATGCACGTTCTGATTCAAAGCAAAACAATGGCTGTTTCGATTCCAGATACCCGAATTAACGATGTGGATGTTCTCTAGGGCTTAGCATAAAACTGATGCCTAACAATCTTGTGTATGATGATGACAAGCAGGGGAGGAAATGAGCTTGAAACCCTGCCATGAATTAAGCTGAAGAACATGGTGTGTCAGAAACATTGTCACTTCACTGCATGGAACCCCTTAATGCCAAGCCACAGTTGTCCCGTCTGGCCCTCCAGTTTTATGGCCACCAAGATAGATGGCATCAAATTCTTGATACTAAATGAGATCACCATCTTTCTGAAGAGAAATGACAACATTCATTGTTGTTTATCATGTCAGAAATCTTTGGTACTTGTCAACCTTGTGGGGACACGATAGGAATGGCGTGTATGTTATCTGAACTTCAGAAAGGAAGAGATTCTTGGAGCTGCACAGGAGCTAATGTGCTAGTTCGAGGCGTTTGGGAAGCTGTTTAACCGGCACTCACAAAGTTGTTCAGGTCCCTCCTGGGTTAGAGACTTTTTTTTAGAAAAAGAGGCCTCGCTCCGGCCTCTTCATCGAGAGATGCATGCAGCTTTTTATTAAGCATGGAACTAGTCTGAATAAGTATAAAGTAGTCTGTATAAAAAGGAACAAAAAAGATACATGACGACCATAACGCCAGTACCAATGATCTCAATAAGCCTAGATGACTATCCATCTATCTTATTAATATGCCGTCATCTAAATCGGTTGAAGATATTCTGAGCTACCAAAACTAGATCCAGTAACCAAAGGCTCTGTGGTTTCCACAGGAGTGAGTAAGGACCACGTACGGATCAAGACGGTAGTCCTGAAGATGACCTGCAAGAAGTGAATATAATGTTGTCTGTTAAAAACTAGATCGTTTCTGCAGTTTCATGCAGCCCACAAAAGTGCACAAGTTTCAACCCGAATAAGTTTAGCGTAATGAACATTAACCCCGTCCAGCCATGTCCCAAATAACATGTTAATGCTAGTAGGAGGAGAAATGTTAAAAGTAAAATGGATCGAGCGTCATAAAAGCTTAGCCATAGGACAATCGAGAAAGAGGTGCTTAATATTTTCATGACTTACACATCATGTTGTTTTAGAACGAAATCCGAAAAGTTTGAAGCTATTCGTAAATTGCCTGTTGTTACAGATCGATCATGTTGTTTCAGAACGGATTGCCTGTCCGTACGTCGAAAACTGTTTTGGCAAAACTGAAGTCTTTACTTGGGAGCATCCTGGAATGTTGGCAAATGTTGGGAGTAACTGATGCCCAAGTATCATCTTACCAATCGATCATTGCCACTCATCATACAAAGATGAATTGGCACTAGTGCTGCTGATCATACAAACTACTAATAATTAAGATTCTATGTTACATCATCGCCACTAACTGAACCAGTAAAAAGAACTATTAAGTCGACATGAAAGGAATTGACTAGCCTGCTAGGAATCAATTAGTGGAAATGATGGCTTAGATGATCAGTCAAGCCTTGTAGACGACGACGAAGCAGGGGAGGATGGCGGTGGGGTTGAACACCTCCAGCTCGTCCAGGCTCGAGTACACCCCCGCCGTCCCGGCCACCGAATCGTACTCCTCCTCTGCCTCCGCTTCCTCCTCCTCCGGTGATGGCGACGGCGACGCTTCCGCCTCCTCCTTGCCCGCCGCCGACTCCGCCGCGCCTTCGCAGCGGCGCTTCACCCGGCCGGCTATGACCCGGCAAACGAGCATGGCCCTGCGCCGCTCACCGTCACCGCCGCCCTCCCCCTCCTCCGCACCCACGGCATCGTCGTGCGCGCGGCCGCTGGTGGCCATGGTGCGGACCCCGGGCGCCCTGAACTTGAACCCGTCCCGGACGATGCCGCACGCGGCGCAGGAGGAGTTGCCGGCGCCGTCGCAGAGGTGGGTGGCGCCCCCCGCGCCGAGGGAGCACGCGAGCGCGGCGCAGTGGAAGCGGAGCAGCTCGTTGCCGTCGGCGGTGCATCGTCCGGCGCCGGTTCGCCCCCCGCGCGCCCTGGCCTTGACGGCGTCGCGGTAGGCCTCGAAGCGGGCGAGGGTGGCCGGCGCGTTGTGCACCTTGAGGATGCGGTCCACGGCGCACACCGGGCTCTGCTTCTTGAGCCAGCTCGACTGGAAGATGATCTCGATGATGTTCCGGCTCGTGTCCTCCGGCCCCAGCTCCGACACTGCGCACAGTTAAAAATATCATCTTTTTGTTGCTTATTATTATCAGCTCCACTAATAAACCAATCATATAGGTAAAACCTTATTACAGTCAAGTGTCAAAAAGCATAATTACAGTGTATATAATATGGTCAAATAGTACTTGGAACATAATTAGAGCAAATAATCTGGTCAAATTGTACTTTAGAAACAAACTGTTGAGCACTAGTCATGTCATTCATGTGATGATGACAGTAAACAATTAATCAATCCTCTAATGCATGTGTGTCCACAGTGGATTAATTCATAAGATAAGCCTTGCAATCTTGTCATGCATATAGGTTAATTGATCTGGTTCTGTGGCTGGTCAAATTGTACTTGCAAGAGAAGAAATGATATGCCCTAGTCATGTCATGGTGACTGGAACACGAACAATCTTCTTATGCAAGTGTGTCTACACTCTACAGTGGGTTAATGCATAAGATAATCCTAGGCGACTGTTGCACAGCCACTTTGCACAGTGGTTAGAGACCAGACCACCATCATCAAAAGCAGCAGGAATAATTAAAGCACACATATCATTCATCATGCATCATGCATGCCATAACCAGGCTCACTTTCACCAGTCTCATCACTCCTAAAGTTTCGGCTAAGCACTAGCACCGGATTGGATGCACCAGCTAATCTTTCTGCCATTAGAAATGCACCAAAAATAAAAATCTAAAGCATCACTTTTGCTTTAATCCTAGGAGATACTGCAGTGTTCTGTTCTACCCAGAGTAGCAGTAGCTTGGATAGCTGAAGAATCGGAACAGCAGATGAGAAGAATTAATTTTTATGCCATTAGAAATGCACTAATTTTGTTTCTGAAAATGACACTAGTGATACAGTGTTCTGTTCTTGTTCTGATAGTAGCTAGGTAGGTAAGACCAGGGTAGCTGAAGAATCAGGACCAGAGAGCAGAAGGAAGAGTCAAGAGTACTGAAATGGCGGCGACTTGCCATGAGTGACGGCGAGAGCGAGTGATGTGTACCTGCGTGGCGGGTTGACTGGTGGAGGTGGAGGCTCTCGGCCCGGACGAAGACGTCGCCGCAGTCGGGGCAGGGGAAGATGGCGGCGCGCATGGAGGACCCGCCGCCGGCGGGGTCCACCACCATGTGGCACTCGTAGCACCCGGACAGCCTGCGCAGCCGGAACGACGATCCGCCGCCGCCCGCCGTCGACGAGGACGACGATGCCGTGGACGACCCCCAGTGCCTCGACGACGAGCCCACCACCACGCCTGCCGTCTCGCTCTGTCCCTGCCCCTGCTGTTGCGGCTGCTGCAGGGGCTTCTTCACCCGCCGCTCGCCGCTACCGCTCACGGACGCCCGGCGCTTGCACGGCTCGCCAGCTCCAGTTGCGGAGCCGGAGAGCGGCTCCTCCTCGGCGGGCGGCCGGTGGAGCGTGACCCTGCGGGGGCTGGCGTCACGGAGCTTGCAGATGGAGGCGGAGCAGCCGAGCTGCGTCTGCTTCTTGGACTTCTTCTTGCACCTCCTGGCCGCATCCTCTGCCGGCACCGGCTGCGGCTGCGCGCGCTGACCCTGCTGGTGCTGCGCCGCATGGCTGTTCCGGCAGGAGAAGAGGCTCCTGAGAGCCAGCCTGTAGGACGGGCTCTCCACCGCCGCAGCAGCAGCGGCCCCTGCACCTCCATGGCCGCTCTGCTGCTTCTTGCAGCCCTGATCCGCCGGCTTCTCCTTGTCCGGCTTGGGGGTGGCCGGTGATGCTGCCGCCAGCTTCTTCTTCCTCACGGTGGTAGTGGTGGTGGTGGCGCTCTTGGCGCCGGCCGATCTGCTCGGTTCCACCATTGCCTTGCCGCCCTCTGAAGAATCAAGTGAGCTCTTGGAGACAGATGCTGGTAATAAACTTGTTCGCTAGCTTGGATTTGTTGCGTAGGCAGATCAAGATTCAGGTGTGAGTGAGTGAGAGTGAGCGTGAGCGTGAGCGTGAGCGAGATGAGTGGTATGATGGGTGCTGGGATGGGATGGATGATGGCTGCTAGTGGTAGCTAGCTGAGTAGCTTGATGGATGTGGCCAAAGTGGCCGGCTGCTCTGCTGCTTTATGCTTTGTGGGGGAGGGAGGAGGAAGAAAGGGGCCGGCCGGCCAGCCAGCTAGGGGATGGTGAGACAATTATCCTAATGTAATAGCATCCATTAAACGAGTCTCAAACTTCCGGTCACTCCTCTCGGTCATTGTTCGATCATAAAAAAATTGATACCGTCCTCGTATCCATCTCAAATGACTGGGCTGACCGGCACAATCCATCTTAAACATGAAGACGATATCAGGGCTCGCGGATTTGCCCGGGCATGTCCGGTCAGTCCGGTCAGTCCGCCGCATATGACGGGACCCCACCCTGAACCATCATTTTTTTTTCTTTATTTATTATTTTTTTTCTCTCTTTTCTTCTTCGCCAAACGCGTGCAAGTGAAAAAAAAATATGAGAGGGGTGGCTACGCGGATGAAAAAGTAGGGGATCAAAACGAACACACCCGATCACTGACCGGTTGTATCCGCGGTTGTTTGAGGGATCGGATTTGTAAGTTCCGGCTGTAGATGCTCTAATAAACCATCTTATTACTTACTCTGTATAATCTAGCATGTCACTTTTCTGCAAAAAAAAAAAGAAAAAAAGGCCTAGCATGCCACTGTGTCATGTACGTAATCATGCTTAATCTTAAGAAGAAGAAGAAGAAGAAGAAGAAGAAGAAGAAGAAGAAGAAGAAGAAGAAGAAGGGCGATCTGGTGCGTAGCATGGCATTGCGTCATAATCATGTTTAGGAATCTGAATTAAAGCGAGTTTGGTTTGTTGAATCCGTACGTTTGGGACTTGGGAATTCATCTCCTGCCTCGAGCCTTGCAGTTAAACAACACAAGAGCCCACGAGCGAGCGAGCTGGTACCTGGTGTTTCCGTTTAGACTATTGAGCATGGCTCTGAACCGGATGCACATGTGCCAATCTGCCCAAGATACCATCATCCAAGCAGAGAACATATTCTTCTTCATGATTATGTACGTGGCGCTAAGTGCTAGTAACTCCTCCATATGGGATGGGATTCCAACTTCCCCTGCCTGCAAGAGGAAGAGGAAGAGGATGGTATGTTTCCACCGGTCCAAATTCCCTAGTCTCAGTTCTGGTACTACCGTCCGTATATGTATTTTGTTGTTAGGC
This sequence comes from Hordeum vulgare subsp. vulgare, assembly GCF_904849725.1. Lineage (NCBI taxonomy): Eukaryota > Viridiplantae > Streptophyta > Magnoliopsida > Poales > Poaceae > Hordeum > Hordeum vulgare. The sequence continues at coordinate 659,363,254 of NC_058519.1, read as the reverse complement.
GAGGACAGCGACTTAACACCTAGGTCGACGTACTGACATACTCCATGCTACTGTGTACCGTCTGAATGTACTAGCATGTGTTGTATCTGAATGAGAGTGGCCAACACTTTAGTCTTTACCTGAAAAAAAAGGACACTGGTTGGTTGGGTGACTGGTAGATAGATTGTGCATGCAGTGGCAGCGGTGGTGGTGGTGCACTAGTGAGGGGCAGGGCAGGGAAATGGCCATGGCAGTTCGTTGCAGCAAGCCAGCCTGCATCATGCATGCATGTCCATGGATAATCTGCCAAGGATAAACGGATAACAGAGAGCGTTTATTCTATGGCTGTGTGTGACCGTGGCCTGTGGGTTATGGGCATGCACGTACGGTCCGAGGTGGGTCAGTGCGTGGTGTCTGGTGTGCAAGCCATTGCGTTGTGTTGGTCTTCTTGTCATTCTTGCTTGATGCTAGCGCAGGTGGGGCTCTCACATCAAGTGAGGGAATGGGGCGTGTTTCTCCCCGGAATGGAATTAAATCCTCCCAGGCCCTATGCTTCATCCTCATTGGATGCCATGTGTCCCACTTAGTAACTCACATTTGCTCCATCTTGGCCTATTTTGTTTCTTCAGAAGAAAATAAAATAAACTGTTCACACAATCAATTTGGGGCATGTTTGCTTGGAAGCTCATTTTGCCATAGTTTGTGACACAATTTTCTCCAAACATGCTTAAACTTAGGCCAACTCCACCGCGCAACCTCAAACGGACGTTCGTTTTGCCAGGATTATGTCTGTTTGGGTGGGGACATGTCCGGCCCTGTCCTGGCATGCGCTTGCCGCGCGCGCAGCGCGCGGCCGCATCCGTTTGTCCTATCTTGTCCGCCTCCAAAAAGAACAACGATTCAAATGCCAGCGGCCTAGTTCACGCCGACGGCCCTAGTTCACGCCGAAAACACAGCCAGTGGCCTACACGTCCTCGCCGGCAACAAAGCCAACGGCCGGCAACACAGCCAGCCTCCAAAATGAATCTGTTTCTCGCCGGCACACAGCCAGCGACCCAGCGGCGGCACCCATGCCAGCCTCCAAAAAAGAACGGCCACGTCCGATTGGACGACCTAGTTCAGGTCGTCGGCGTCAAACATCTCCTTCTGCATGGCCTCGAACCAGCTCCTCGTCTTCTCGCTCATCTTCGTCAAGTCCACGCTCATGATCGCAAGGGCCACCTCCTTCGCTTTGGTTTGAAGCATTGGTGGCCTCGATGTCGAGCTGCCTCTTCCTAGCCTCGACATTGGCGGCCTCGATGTCGAGCTGCCTTTGCCGGGCCGCCTCCTCCAGTTCGATCTTCCTCTTCTTGGCCGCCTCCTCCATCTCTAGCTTCTTCCTTTGAAGCTCCAGGTATTGCTTCATTTGCTCGTCCTTGCTTTGCCGCTTCTTCTCATCCCCCGTGTCCTTTTGAGACATCATGCCATGCAAAGTCTCATGCAAGGCCATGGATGCGGCATCACGTATGTCGTCCACCTTGGAGTTGGTCTTGCCCCTCGGCCTCTTCAACGCCTCGCCATCTCCACCTTCGGTGAACTTGGACGTCTTCTTGCCTCTCTTCCTTTGAAGTTCACGATATTGATCCTTGAACTTAGCGCAATCGTTGATGATCGTCCAACAATGCGTAAGAGTGAATGGCTTGTCGTTGTGCCGGGCCTTGAATGCTTCCAAAGATTAAAATGCCTACACCACATGATCAACAAAGATTTGAACATGCAAACATATACAAGGCCGAAGCAAGGAAATGACTAGGATGAGGAGAGCATACCATGTCCCCAATGCCGAGGCCACTCACGGGCCGTGCTTCAATGCTCTCCAATGCGGCGCAATACTTGTTGCACTCTTATTGGATGAACAACCACCTCTTTTGAATCGAGGTGATGCCACAGTCGCTTGTGATTTGATAGGGCTCAAACATCTTCTTTTCATGGAAAGTTTTGTGAACTCTCGTCCAAAAAACTAGACCCTTTTGTTGCGCGCCCGTCCTCGGATCTTGGCTAATCTCCATCCAAGAGTTGCAAATCAGCTTGTCCTCATCTTGGGTGTATGAACCCATGCGAATGCTCTTCTTCTTCTTTTGTGCTTCCGCTCTTTGGGTGGGATCGTCGATGAAAAATGGCTCACCACTAATATCAATGTCATTGACTTCATCTTCATCACCATCACCTTCGCAATAGATGCTGTCGTGTCCATGCCACGAGTCACCATGGTCGTAGTCAGCACGGTCGTGGGCCTCTTCATCGGCAACGAACTGGGCGCGGCCATCCTGACTTTGGGCCATGTCGGGATCGTAGGAAGGGACATGCCCACCATTGTAGATCACGTCATCCATGAACTGGTCGTAGTTGTTGTCGACCGGTGGCATTGGTGTTCGCATTTCGTCGAACAGGACGCGGGGGGACGGCATGGTGCCCACAAACGGCGGCCGTGCTTGCTTTCTTTGCATCTCGACGGACGCCCGGCCGGCGCTGCTGGACCCAGGTGCGACGTTGAGGTCGATGCAGGCCGTGTTGGAAATATGCCCTAGAGGCAATGATAAATAGTTATTATTATATTTTCTATTTAAAGATAATCGTTTATTATCCATGTTATAATTGTATTGAATGAAAACATAGATACATGTGTGGATACATAGACAGAACAATGTCCCTAGCAAGCCTCTAGTTGGCTAGCCAGTTGATCAAGGATAGTCAAGGTTTTCTGACTATGTGCAAAGTGTTGTTGCTTGATAACTGGATCACATCATTAGGAGAATCATGTGATGGACTAGACCCAAACTATGAACGTAGCATATTGATCGTGTCGTTTTATTGCTATTGTTTTCTGCGTGTCAAGTATTTATTCCTATGACCATGAGATCATATAACTCACTGGCACCGGAGAAGTACCTTGTGTCCATCAAACGTCACAACGTAACTGGGTGAATATAAAGGTGTTCTACAGGTATCTCCGAAGGTGTCTGTTGAGTTAGTATGGATCAAGACTGGGATTTGTCACTCCATGTGACGGAGAGGTATCTCGGGGCCCACTCGGTAATACAACATCACACACAAGCCTTGCAAGCAATGTGACTAAGTGTAATTCACGGGATCTTGTATTACGGAAACGAGTAAAGAGACTTGCCGGTAACGAGATTGAAATAGGTATGCGGATACCGACGATCAAATCTCGGGCAAGTAACATACCGAAGGACAAAGGGAATGACATACGGGATTATATGAATCCTTGACACTGAGGTTCAACCGATAAGATCTTCGGAGAATATGTAGGATCCAATATGGGCATCCAGGTCCGCTATTGGATATTGACCGAGGAGTGCCTCGGGGCATGTCTACATAGTTCTCGAACCCGCGGGGTCTTCTCACTTAAGGTTCGGCAATGTTTTAGTATAGTTGAGTTATATGTGTGGTTATCGAATGTTGTTTGGAGTCCCGGATGAGATCACAGATGTCACGAGGGTTTGTGAAATGGTCCGAAACGAAGATTGATATATAGGATGGTTTCAATTGGTCACAGAAAGTTTCGGACAATTCCGGCAGTGTACCAGGAGTGACGAATTGGTTCCGGGAGTTCATCGGGAGGGGCCCACCTACCCGAGAGTGAGCCCACCCACCCGAAAGTGAGCCCAAGGCACTAGGATGGCGCCACAAGTCCTTAGTGGGCTGGTGGAGTCGGCCCAAGGGGCCCATGGCGCCACATAATGAAGTACCAAAAGAAATTAAAAGGAAAAAGGAAAAATGGGAGGTGGGAAGGAAGGGGAGGACTCCTCCTTCCCAAACCGAATTGGAGGAGGAGTCCTCCTCCTCCTAGCGCCGGCGCAGCCTTGAGGGCCTTGTCCCTCAAGGCAAGCTCCTCCCCCTCCCTCCTATATATAGTGGTGTTTTAGGGCTGATTTAAGACAACTTTTGCCACGTGCATCTCAACCCTAGACCACATAATTTTACGTCTAGATTGGATTTCTGCGGAGCTTGGGCGGAGCCGTGCAGGAATAGATCATCAGTACCACCGGAGCGTCGTCACGCTACCGGAGAACTTATCTACTTCTCCGTCTAGCTTGCTGGATTAAGAAGGCTGAGATCATCGTCGAGCTGTACGTGTGCTGAACGCGGAGATGTCGTCCGTTCGGCACTAGATCGGAACGGATAGTGGGACGGATCGCGGGACGGTTCGTGAGATGGTTCGAGGGACGTGAAGACGTTCCACTACATCAACCGCGTTTCTTAATGATTCCTGATGTGCGATCTACAAGGGTACGCAGATCCAAATCTCCTCACGTAGATGGACATCACCATGATAGGTCTTCGTGTGCATAGGAATTTTTTTGTTTTCCATGCAACGCTCCCCTACAGGCCGAGGGGCGTGGGGTGGAAGGCGCGATCACGCTCACGTCCGGCGACCCCGAGAAACGGGTGTGGGCGTTGTGCCTTGGCGGGGGGTAGCCGGGCGACACATCCGTGGTCCACGACGTCGGCGACTGGCAGTGCGGAGACCGGGCGACCGACGAGCCTGTGCTCACTGGGCCGACGGCCGCTCCAGAGAAACCGTCTGGACGACAAATGCCAAGCATGAGGAGGGCGTGCGCTTTGTTGACGATGGCCTCCTTCTCCTCGACCTCGATCTTGCGCCGCGCGCCCTCCGTTGCATCGCGCTCGGCGGCGTTGCCCTTCACGATCGCCCTTCGGTTCCTCCTCTTCGCCGATTCCGCGTACAACTTGGCAGATCCTCCGGCGTGCAGTCCGCCCGCGACTTCCTTGGCGCCTTGGCCTTCTTCTTCTTGGCCATTCCGGGCTGGTCGACGGCCGGACCACCGAAATTCGGGTGGGCGTCGGTCATGGATGGGGGAGAGAGAGGGAGACGGCGGGAAGTGGGAGGGTTTGGTGGGAAATGTCGCTAAAAGGGGCAAGGGTGGGTTTTACTTTGTGCCACCGACTGACGGGCCAGGGGCGGACGAGAGCGCGCGTCCCGTCCGTCCGCGCGTTGTCCTTTTCACCCTAAAATCAACGCAAAGTTGGGTCGAGGATGGGTAAAAACGGATACAAAACGGACAAACGTCCACTTGCTCCCCGCGCTGGGCCATCTGTTTTATCCGTTTTGCTCCAAACAGACACGCACGAACAGGTTGGGATCGCGCGGTGAAGTTGGCCTTAGGACCCGTTCCGATCTCCTCCACGATCCAGCTTGGTGAGAAGCCAACCGAACATCTTAGCTCCGAGAATCATGTTCCTGAAGAATGAGTGGCCCACAGTGTAATTTCAGGAGCATCGAAAGCGGACATTCCTGGAGAACGAGAAGGGGAAGTTGCTCAAAATTACGTGTCCATGCTCTTGCAAAGTGCCATCGGTGAAATGTTTTCTTCTCCTCAAACTATTTTCTCCCGTGATGAGCCACCGAACTAGGCCTCGAGCTCGCTCCCTGGGCTGCCAACCCATGCTTACGGAGAGGAGCTGCTCAGTGCTGCCGAATGCATCCTTCTCCCGTCCGAAGCTGGCGGCGGTAGGCTATTTCCTGAAGGTGGAGAAGATCCGAACGGACCCTTAATTACATATAAATTATTTTGGACGGCCTCAGGAAAACCTACCACATTTTTTCTGTACACTCCCTCTATTTCTAAATATAAGTCTTTCTAAAGATTCCACTAACGCCTACACACGGAGCAAAATGAGTGAATCTACATCCTAAAGTATGTCTACATACATCCGTATGTAGTCCGTAGTGGAATCTCTAAAATGACTTATATTTAGGTACGAATGGAGTATTTTGCATGAGGTTTTCTTTTTATTAAAAAAATGGCTTGTGTTATCTATCTATTTGGAAACATAAATAGAACTTCCTCCCCAAAACTCTAGGCGACTAGGGCAAGCTCTCCCACCTAGGATTTGCCGGCGAGCCGTGGGTTCGCCGCCCCCCTGCCCCCCCCCCTCCCCTGGTCGCCGCTCTGGTACCCTTGGTGAGGAGGGGAATCCGAGAGCCTCCGCTCCGGTTAGTAGTTTAGGTTAGGGATGTTTAGTCCTCGTAGGTGCGGCGCTCGGGCGAGGGACAACACTTTTTCTTCGAGTTTGTCTTTCGGGCTCCGATCCTCCTCGGGTTCGTCCATCTCAACGTAGTTGAGGGGCTCCGACGTGGAATATTGTCGTCTCCTTGGAGATGGTGAGGTTAGGATTTCTCGTCATGTGACAAGACTTGATGTACGGTGCTTCAGATCTATGCAAGTGTTCAAAGGTGACGACTGCGGCACCAGCGTGTTGGTCCTTAGGGCACCTGCACGAAGACTTCCCGGCGGTCAGCGGTAGCTCGACTCATGGTAGAAGTTGTCGCTTGGAATCTCGATGTAATTTAAATTATGTTTGATATATTTTGTACTTCTAGTGAATTTTTATAATATATCTCATCATTTTTGCAAAAAAATGCAAGGTGCTAGATGCCAGCTTCGGATTTGTGGTCTCCCACATCGTCAAATTGAGTCAGCAAGAACCGTTTTAATCAAAATTTTCCATGATTCATTTCTTCCCTAAATCAGTCCGCACTCCACTAGTCCATCACCCTCATACACCGTGCCCCGTTCATGTCGTGTCAGTCGTCCTCCCCTGCTACCACACTAGCTTACAATCGTGGATCGCCGCCTTTGTCGCAGCTCGCCCTCACCATTGTTTCATCTCACCAAAGGTAAAGTTATTGTCGCTCCCGCCGTGCAGGTCAGATAGTCGGTTGGAACAAAAACACCCACCATTTATAGCTATTAGGGCGGCCGGTTGCAGCTCACATGTGCCATCCGAGCTCACCACAATCCCAACATCCGTCAGTGCCGTTTGTAGCTCTCCTCATACTGGTTGCAGCTCGTCATCCACCCATCGCAACAATCCCATTTTCGTTTGCTGCTCACTGTGGTGCCGGTTGCGACTTGCTAATGTGCCCATCCTAGCATGTGAAAAGTGCCAGCTGCAGCTAGCTGTGATGTCAGTTGCAACTTTCCCATCACATTGGTTGCATCTCACCATTGAGACATCGCAGATCGCCACGCTGCCGGTTGCAGCTTTCCCATGATGCCAGTTGCATCTTGCCCTTGAGCGATTGTAGCTCACCACGCTGTCGGTTGCAGCTTCCTCATCATGTCAGTTTCATCTCGCGGTTGAGCCACTGTAGCTCGCCGCATTGCCCGTTGTGGCTTTGTCATCATGTCAGTTGCATCACGTGGTTGAACCACCGTAGCTCGCCCTATTGCCGGTTGCAGCTTTCTCATCATGTTAGTTGCATCTCGTCGTTGAGCCACTGCAACTCACCGCATTGTCGGTTGCATCTCATCGTCATGCCACCATCTTCCCCTCTACAGTGCTTCCTCCAGCATCACCAGCTCAAGGTACCGGTAGCCAACTGCTCGGAGAACAAGGTTACGACCCGGCGGATCGAGTGGCCGCCACTCTCCCCAACATGCAGTTTGCAGCGTTGCATAAACAGAGTGGAAGGATGGTGGGCATGATATGAGAACAAAATGGCAACAAGGGAGGTGGAAACGGTGGCGATTTGAAGGTAAGAGATGTGATGGGAGATAGATGCATTAGAGAGACTTTTCGGGCTCGAAGGGATAAGGAAGCAATTATTTGGGAAAGAAAAATGGATGGATAGGGGAAGAAAGAGGCAATAATTAACTTTAGATATCGCACTATATGACAAAGTGTGGCTAGGAACGAAACAAGCCCCTCGCCTCACCCTGCAGAAAAAAAAAAGTCCCTTGGCTTCTCGGTGGTAGCCCAACAGTAGCAGGACTTGAGAGAGTTAAAAGGGAACCTTGATCTGAATCCACGCCATATGCCTTTTGCATTCTTAATCTGCATCAGAAATGCACGCACTCATCAGTGATAGGTGTGTTTCATGGGCTTCTGTGATTATTTACCTTTCTTCTTCTTCCTGACCGGGGCAACTACTGAAGTTTCCTGCTGCTGTGGACGGCTTTACCTTTCCCTTCTTTTCTCCTTCCTATGCATGCGCTTTGTTCCATGAATTTGATTCCCAGCTTTCTGCTCGTTTTCTTTTTTCTTCGCTTGGAAAAAAACAGACCTGACCAGCCACATACTGTATGTAGTATGGCACTTGCAATTTACTTTCATATTTCATTGTTGTGGATTTCAGTGCGTGCAACATTTACAAGAGGATACAACATGGAGCACGAGGTATGCATGCATGCATGCATGCTGCCCATCCCATCTCAAAAGGAACAGAGCATCACTCGATGGATTACGCGAAAATACAGTAAGCCCAATAATACTATATGCATTGTACCACCACTCCTGGTACACTCAAGGTTTTGGATCGGAAAAGAAAAAAAAATCATGGGGCACTGAGGTGCTCGGTTACCGCGGTAACAAACAGATGCCGAGAGGTTATCAAACGGAAATTTTGGAATGAATATTGATTTCAGATAATATTCATCCAAAATTGAGGATATTTTGTTCGGTAAGACAACTTCTGTACACTACACATCGAGTGAAGCATCGGGGGCGCCGAGATCTGCTGTTACCGTCCGGTAACCGAATCCCTCGAGTGGTAACCAAAACCCTAAGTACACTACACATCGAGTGAAGCATACACTTTTACACCACACCGCATAGATGGCTTCCTCCTTACATCGTTCAAGTTCAAACCATGCACACTATGAAGTTGTTCTTGAAACAGGCTTGCACCCTACTTCATTATAAATAAAGCAGCAAAACATGTTTGCGCTCTGCTTTATAGATAAAGCATCAATCACGGTTCGTGGTCGAACGATACATAGTAAAGAGTTAATCCTCTTACAAAGCGGATCCTGGGATCTAGGTACCACACATAACTATGCTACCGACGGAGAACAAGAGGAGATTAGTGGACAACACCACGCCATATCCTAGCACTCACCTGGACTCCACGACAATGCCCTCAAGAGGGAGAACGACATGGAACGTCGCCACTGCCGTGACCAGCAAGAGTGCCACGTGCACGTGGATATATATGGAGAGAAAGAAAGGATCCATCACTATCCATCCTTTATGATCTCCATGTGCTGGTGGTCCGGCACAGCTGGATCATGCTCATGGACGGTGAGCCAATTATAACCCAGCTTAATGAGCTAACCTCTTAATTACTCTTTCTTACATGTGTGGATTAGCAGTGTCTTGGCAGTTGGCACTGTGTTTCATAGTACTACATAATCATGCTGAACAGTAAGAAGAATGGTCTGTAGCATGGCATTGCGTCATAATCATGTTTAGGAATCGAATTAAAGCAAGCTTGGGGCTTGGAATTTGTTTACTGGATTCGTACGTTTGGGGTCCTGGAATTCATCTCCTTGGGTCCTCCCTCGAGCCTTTTGCAGTTAAAGAATGGAACAGCCCACGAGCCGGTACCATTGCTGCGTTAAATTACTGGGCATGGCCCTGAACCGGATGCACATGTGCAAATCTGCAGGAGATGCTATCATCCAAGAGAACATATTCCTCATGATTATATGCGTGGTGCTAAGAACTCCACCATCACCATGGGTGACGACTCCAGATTCCCCTGGCTACTAGCATGCATAGCAGGCAGCAGCAGCAAGAAAATGTGTATCCACCGGTCCAAGTTGCCCGGTTTCAGATTTTTTGCTGCCGTCCGTATGTATCTTTGTTGCAATGCGAGGACAGGGACGGCACAGGTAGGATGCTACGTTGGACGGGCATGCATCCTGGGGTCTTGACAGGACAAAACATGTTACTGTCTCTAATGTACTGCTATCTGAACTGTATGAATGGCCGATTTTTTATTTAATTGGAAAAAAAGGACAATGGTTGATTGGGTGACTCGAAGATGGATTGTGCATGCAGTGGCAGCGATGGTGGTGCACTATTGAGGGGCAGGACAGGGTAGTGGCCATGGCAGTTTGTTGCAGCCGACCTGCATCATGCATGCATGTCCATGGATGATCTGCCAAGGAAAATAAAGGAGATACTTGCAGAGAGCCACTGATACTGCCTGCCTATCGGCCTATGGCCATGGTTGTGTGGGTTATGGGCAACGCACGTACGGTACGAGGCATGTCAGTGTGTGCGCCGTTCAGAGGAGCAGGGAGGGAGGGAGGTGTTTCTTCTTGGAATTACTTGCGAGGCCTGTCCATCAACTCTTCTCTGCTTCATCCTCGTTCGATGTGATGTGTCCCAGTCCCACTACCAGGGCAATCTCCGCCAGGATCCATGAAACGAACATAGTAATCATCCGCCGACATGGATACAAGAAGCGGCCATCCCACCGTATACGTCATACGTTCGGACACATATTAAATGGAATTTAGACAAGCCAAACAATTTCCATGTAAGAGAGGCTATTTCGTATACACATCCTCTGGCATAAGTGCCTTTTTAAATATACGGGCTTCCATCACGTTGGTAGAAGTGCATGTTTGTTATATAGAAGTGACATTTTTTCACTTAACTTTGTGTGTTTTATTTACCTTTTTCACACAAGTGATTTTTCGTTGTGTAGAAGTGACGTTTCTCATTTCTCTCAGTCTTTTTGCTTGCCTTTTTGGCATAATTGCTTGTTTGCTTGCTCGATTGGTCCAGAGTCATGATATTTTTATATAGAATTATTTTTCATAGTATAGAACAATTTAACAAAATAATTGGAGATACAAATTTGGTTCGTGTGTAGCTATCATCATGGGTAGCAAATTATTTCCGTTCCATGTAACCAGATAATTTTCATTTAAAACAACCCCATTCATAATATTTTTTTGTATATTTCATGAAATAAAAGCTGACATGACACTTTTTAACATAGCAAAAGTTAATCTAGTCTAAATCTTTGGAGTCTTCTTTCTGTTAGGTCCTTGTATAGTTCCCATGTCCGATATCTTTATCGGTTGTGAACTCCGAAAAATGAAGCTATGGGACACGGGTGAGGAATAATAAGACATGGGACACATACGCCTCTCTCCGATGTCTTGCTCTTTCTTGTGGGAATCCGTTGCCCGGACTTGAGGTCCACGATAGACATGGACAGGTCAACCTTGTGGTCGTCTTCAACCCGATGTGAACATCGCAGGTGCCGCTAATGATACAGAATTCGGCAGACACCCCCTCCACGATCACCTGCGCCGCCTCCATGTATGACTCTACCACACACTATGAAGAAAGACACATGTGTGATCATACGAGTATGTCACGGTAGGTCATGTTTCTGTCATCCATGTACATCCATGTTAGTTTTATGATAGAAATAAGGTAGTCATATATGCGCTGTCGTAGATGTGTTCGATGAAAATAATTACTTTTTCATCATGGAAGTGCACACTTTCATACAAAAAATGACCCGCAATTGAAGTGTTTTTGTTAAGGGTAAACGTTAGGTGGCAGCCACCGTAATGGGCAGTCGTTAAACCACCGGTTGCAAGTTTTTGATGTCATATCGTTAATGGCGTCTACCAATGATGACCCTCCGTGTGTTGGCTTCTCATTCACCAACGAAGTCATGTGTCGACTCTTGCTGATAACAAGTGTCGTCTATTCAACGGACGATATGCGCCTATGAAACCATGATGTGGCACGAACCAACAGCTGTTCATTTAGTTAAAAAAAGGACGACCCAATCAAAGGCCTACTTAAGCAACAAATGCATCTATCTGTATTGTTGCTACTAAATGTAAAACTATGGGGTTTCATTGTATTGATTGGTCTTACTTTGTCTACATTATATCGTCTTGTTTAAAGTGTTACTCCGTTTGTCATGAACTTAATACTTTGAGATGCATGCTACATAACGGTCTTGAAATGGAGTAATAGTAATAGATGTAGTTGGATTTATGGTCTACTTGTCACAAACTTAATGCCTATATAATGCTCGGCGAACACCACTACCTCGCCATACCGCGGGGTCGGAGAGTTCTTCACACTCGGGACGCGAGCGGCGACGAGCTCGGTCGACGGCAGCTTGCGACGATAGTGGAGGACCTTGATATGCTCCTCGCCGATGTCGCTGCATGCTCGGCGGCGGCTTGGGAATCGGCGCTGAAGACGAGGAGGGATAGGGAGGCACCTCGGGTAATAGCGGGGAACGGCGGCAACGAGCTCTCTGCCGTCGTCTCTCTCTCTCTCTCTCTCTCTCTCTTTCCCTCTCTCTCCCTCTCTCTCTCTCTCTCTCTCTCCCCCTCTCTCTCTGGGAGGGGAGGCACTGGAGAAGGCAAGGGATGAGGACGGGAGAGCAAACGGCTCCCTCGTCCTCTCCTCCTGTCCATTTAAACCCCACGCAGGGAGTAGTGGGGAAGGGGATCAGACGCGCACGCGTAATTGCGCATCGGGAGCGCCAACTGTCACCCCCAGATCCACAGAAGATCTGCGCGCTTGGGCCGATGCCGCCGTCGGGCGGGCCCCACCCCACGGCCCGGTCTTGTCATGCGCGTGGCCTGTCAGGCCTCGGCCTGCAGGATGCCGCACGTGGCGCACTCCCTCTACGCGTCGGAGAGCCCGAGGCGGCTCGTGCCACGGTCCGAGCCGTCTCTGGTGAGCAGGCGATCCGGCCGTAGTCCCGCAACACGCGGGGTGAAATCCAAGCTGGCGAGGTCTGCCGTTCTGAGCCGGCGGGCCTCCCCTGCTTCGGGGACTACTAACGGGGGATAACCCCGGGGTAGGACAAAAGCAAGGACTTATCCATTCCCCCTTGAAAAACATATACATGACGACCGGTTCCCCATGAGGGGACGGTTGCTCCTGCCCGGCTGCATGGTCGAGCTGGCTCAGGCAAGTCCACTCTCCCTCCGGCTCGACTGCACCCCGCTAGCCGGCGGGTCAGCCCTAGTCACATCGCCCTAACAAACCACGTCTGGGGCATCATCACCAAAGGTATGGCTACAGCGTTTCAGGTACCGATGACCCGACCGCGCGAGGCTAAAGTGGAGGGTTCGTACCACTGACCATCGCCGACTGGGACCAGCCAAGGCAGCACAGTGACGAGCACGCCTCCATTCAATCTATTACCTATTCCAGCGTGGCAACAGTGTTACCGGCCGTATGCTGACCGAAGCCGGCTACACAAGACGACGCGCACAATGCGGCGCACGCCGCTGCGTAACAAGCACACACCAACGACGTTGCCCTGCCGGCAGGCCCGAGCTCCAGACGGAACCCAGCAGTCGGCGGCCCCCCACTTGCGACAAGACTTCTCCAGCCGTGGGCCCCTTGGCCAGCTCGAGAGGCTGCCAGTCGGGTCCCACCCGGTACCATTTATACCTATTGTAAGCTAGGGCCCCCCTCTCACTAGTAGAAATAAGGGCTTTCGTCCCAGCTCGAAAAACACATTAGTCCCGGTTCCTTTACGAACCGGGACTAATGTTAGTATTAGTCCCGGTTCGAGCGGCAAAGGCGCCGGTCGGGCATTAGTCCCGGTTCAAATGGGACCTTTAGTCCCGGTTCGTGTCTCGAACTGGGACTAAAGGGTTTGGAGGATTTAGTCCCGGTTCGTGTCTTGGACCTTTAGTCCCGGTTCGTGTCTCGAACCGGGACTAAAGGGTTTGGAGGATTTAGTCCCGGTTGGTGTCTTGAACCGGGACTAAAGGTGTTCAGATTTTTTTTTCTGTTTTTAAATTCTTGTTTGTAGTTTCTGTTTTAAATTGCTTATATCTTTTAGGATATTTGATGTTTTTGATTGATTCTTTTTGCATTAGATTCAAAATTTTGCCTAGTTTCTGTTTGTGTCATTAGTTTTCAAATTTGAATGGTTTAAATTTCAATTTTTTTAAATTTGCTTCAAACCCAATTTTTGAATAACTTGAGTTTACAAATAGTTTTTAATTTAATTCTTTTTGCTCCCACTCATGTGTTAGATTGTTGTCACAGTAAGATTTATTTGGTTATTTTTAGAATAATTTAAATTAGTATTTTAATTAAAGAAATATTGTTTTGCTTATATAGTTGTTTTAGTCATTTAATTGTTGTTTTTTATTATTTTTAGTTAGTTCTTTCTGTAGATTTTAAAATGTTGTAGTATGGTGCATATTTAATGCACAAAAAAATCTACAGTTTAATTAATTTAAAAAAATGCCTTTTCGTATGAAACCTTGATACTTTGAGTTTTGTAGAAAATAAACAAAAATGATAAAATCTTCAAAAAATAAAATCCTTTGAGATGTTGTTAGGTTTTAGTGTCTAGTCGGCATAGAAATTTTGAGATATGAATTTTGACCGTTTTTGCAAAAAAAGGGAAAAAAAATAAACGGCCATAACTTTTGCATACGACGTCCAAAAAAAATTAATATATAAAAAAAATAGAAAAAATTGGTACTCGATTTCACCCGGGCTTGCCCGGTGAAGTTTTCTCACATGCTCAAAATTCCAAATGGAAAAAAAGTTATTTCAAAAAGAAGTTTTTTCCAAAAAAAGAAAAATGATTTTATTTAAAAATATTAGGTTGTTTTCATTGAAATTCACTATTATTGTTACTTATTAAGTTTATTTTAATAATTGTTTGTAATTCAAAAAATTAAATCATGTGACATGACATCAAGACCCATGTTGTTTAGGATTGATAGCTTACTATTGTCACGAAAACAACAAGTGCACACTTGGCAACTAGGGGCGATAGAACCAGAAAGTTAAGCGTGCTCGGGCTTCGGGCTGAAGCAGTGAAAGGATGGGTGATCGGCCGGGAAGTTAGACGATTTGAAATGAGTGATCCACGGTAGAGCAGTGAGGATGGGTGATTAGAGATTAGATTGTCAAATAATTCAAAGATTAGAAAATTGGAATAAAACATAAAAAATATTCAAAAATAAAGTTTGAAAAAAATAAAAAAAATCTACCTTTTCGGGTCAAACAAACAAAAAAACAGACGGATCCTTTAGTCCCGGTTCGTAAGTAGAACCGGGACTAAAGGTACTCCCTCCGAGGCGGCCACGTGGAGCACCTTTGGTCCCGGCTTGGAGCAGAGGCGGAACTAAAGGTTAGGCCTTTAGTCCCGTCCCTTTAGTCCCGGTTGGTGAACCGGGACTAAAGCCCCTTACGGACCGGGACTAAAGGCTCTGTCCCCACTAGTGTGTCACTTCCCCATGCAAGGGGTCGGCCGATCACACATCCACACACGCATGAGAGGCAAAGAGAGCTCCCAGCTCCATCTTTGTTGGAATTAACCACGAGTCCTAGTCCGGCTTGGACTTGGAACCGTCACCGTGTAGGTATAGGATTAGTAGTTGTCTTGATTAGCTACTATATATACGTACAAGTACCCCTGTAATATTGTATCAGATCGTGAGATCAAAGCAATACACAAACAGGTGCGACACGCACCTGGTTTAGCCAACAAATCGTCTGCATATTTGTGCTGTTCCGCCAACATCAATCCATCGAGTCACCACGTACATAGTAGCTAGCTAGCTTTTGCGTATCCATCCAGCTGCTTGTCTGCTTGCTTATTACCACTGTTACGTGTGTCTACATCCTCGACGGAAAGTACTTGTACGAGGTGTGTCGTACGGACCAGTGCCAACAATTGGTATCTAGAGCTTGGTTTATTGGCGTGATCTTCGGAAAGCAATCGAAGGATCATGTCAAACCCGGGCAAGGAGATCGTTGTGGCGGAAGCTAGAGCACCGATGCCGATGGTGGGGGTGTCGCAGTTTCCCCGGCTGGATCGAGAGGACTATGCACTATGGGCGATGAACATGGAGGTCGCGATGGAGGGAGCGGAGTTCTGGGAAGCTGTCAATCCCGGCGGCGCCGAGTACGCGAAGGGCGCGGCGAAGTACCGGACGGATCGGAAGGCGTTAACGGCGATCTACTCCGCCATGCCGAAGGATGTGCTGCAACACCTCGTCGGCAAGAAATCGGCGAAGGAGGCATGGGAGACCATCAAGATCCTGCACCAGGGTCATGAACGTGTCAAGGAAGCACACCTTCAGTCCTTGATGAGAAGATACGAATGCCTGAAGATGGAGGAAAGCGAGACGGTTGATCAGTTTGCCTCCCGTCTTAAGACCCTCGTCAATGGCATACAGGGCTATGGTTCAACCCTAGAAGAAGTTGCGATCGTCCGACGATTTTTGCGCGCCGCGCCGACACGCTACATCCAGATCGTCACGTCGATCGAGCAATGTCTCGACCTAAAGACTCTCACGGTCGAGGATCTCGTCGGAAGGTTCAAGGCCCACGACGAGAGAATTCGCCTCAGTTTTGGCGACGCAGAGGCGAGTGAGCACCTGATGCTGACAAAGGCACAATGGATTGCCCTGTCAAAAGAACAACAAGGCGGATCCACGAGCAGCAGCAAGAAGAAGGGGAAGGGGAAGCAGCGCTCGGCGAGAAAGAACTTTGCCGACTCGGACGACGAGGATGCGCCTGCACCACCGAGGAGGAAGTTTGACATCAGGAAAGTGAGGTGTCATAAGTGTGGCCTCCTCGGTCACTTCAAGGCTGACTGCGAGGAAGCACCGAAGCAACAATCACTCATGGCCGAGGAAGGAGACGATGGGGATATGATGCTGATGTGCGAGCTGGTGGATGAAGAGGATCCACGTGATCATGATCAGCTGGACATGGATCCGGTGAGTGCATCTGTACCAGTAAATCCAGGCGAAGTAATGGTGCCAGAAGACCATGATGCACGGAGTGATGGCGTGGTCACGGTAGAACCAGGCGAAGTCATGGCGCCAGAGAACCATGACACAAGGCGTGACGGTGTGATCACTCTAGAAGCAGGTGATGTCATGATGCCAGAGAACCATGACACAAGGCGTGACGGTGTGATCACGCTAGAAGCAGGTGATGTCATGACGCTAGAAGCCCATGACACAAGGTGTGATGGTGTGGTCGCGCAAGACACGAGCAAAGTTATGATGCCAGAAGTTCATAACACAATATGTGACGGTGTGGTCACGTTAAAAGACGGCGAAGACGTGTCGCCCGAAGATCGCATCACGCGGCGAGCTGCACTCGGACCAGATGACCACCACACTCGTCGAGCTAGACTCGGATCGGACGGCACGACAGAAGAATGTCGGGCGATGCTTGATGTGTCAGCCACGCGCACTGAGTCGAGGGAACGAGGCGCTATGCAAGACGTGCCAGGAATGCTCGTACCAGTCTCTACAAGTGACCTTGCGAGCAAGGAGGCGACCGACACGTCAACGAGTTCATACATGCAGGTGGATAACACAAAGTTCGAGTGCCATGCAGCAAACCGGCTAGAGGAAGGCGTCCTGGAAATAACGCAAGCAAGGCCGACAGTAGTGGCAGCCACCACAATCGATGGAAGCAGCAACGGCTGAGCCTTTGAATGGCCTTGTAATGCTTTGAAAGGCGCTGGTGGGACATCTCGAGAAGTACATGCACGTGAAGAAATGCATGACTACGTGGCTGGTTCATCTGGTGAAAATGCAACCAGCTCGAGAGAGTCCGAAATACCAGAAACGAGAAGTTTGGCAACTTCAGAAGATGTGTCGTTTCTTTCGAAAGCACTGGACACAGAAGAAAGGCCACATGAACCAGTGAAAGTGTTTCAAATAAATTCGGTGAAGATGAAAAGTAAAGGGCAACTATGTTTGCAAATCGAGGAACCGAAATTTTTTAAAGACGCAAATATGGAAGAATGTTGGAGTTATGCTATGGATGAAGAGTTGAGGTCGATTCGAGACAACAAATATGGGAGCTCGTGGATCTTCCCAACGGACATAGTGCCATAGAGCTCAAGTGGGTGTACAAAGTCAAGAAGGATGTCGAAGGGAACTTGGTGAAGCATAAAGCAAGACTCGTGGCTCAAGAAAACGTGCAAGAGCAAGGTGTGGAAATCAAAGAAGTGTTTTCTCCAGTTGCAAGGATGTATTCGATGAGGCTACTTATTGCTCTCGCGGCTCAAGAATCTTGGAGGATACATCACATGGATGTGAACTCCGCGTTTTTGACTAGGGAGTTAGAAGAAGAATTGTATGTGAAGCAACCACCGGGATACATCAAACAAGGAGAGGAACACAAGGTATTGAAGCTACACAAGGCGTTGTACGGGCTACGACAAGCTCCTTGGGCATGTAACATCAAGCTTGACAGTACATTGATTTTTCTTGGATTTGAGAAGAGTCCATTGGAGCATACGATGTATAAGCGAGGTAAAGGCAAGGATCGTCTCTTAGTGGGCATCTATGTGGATGATCTCTTCATAACTGGAGCTGACGAAGAGGTGATTGCAAACTTCAAGCTACAAATGAAGGAGCTATTCAAGATGACTGATCTAGGGCTCTTGTGTTACTACCTTGGGATCGAGGTACAACAAAAGTCGAAGGAGATCACATTATGCCAGGAGGCATATGCAAAGAAGTTACTTGAAAGTTGTGGCATTAAAGATTGCAATCGAAGTCATGTTCCAATGAAGCCTCGATTTATACTAAGCAAGGACAGTGAAGCACATGCGGTTGATGCAACGGATTATAGAAGTGTGGTCGGAAGCCTAAGGTATCTTGTGAATACACGACCGGACTTGGCCTATTCCGTTGGCATAGTGAGTCGCTTCATGGAAGCACCCACGACTGAACATTGGGCAGCTGTCAAACATATACTCAGGTACATCAAAGGGACAACAAACTTCGGTTGTGTCTATTTGAGAGAGAAAAAGAAGGAGATGGTGGAGCTACTTGGCTACAGTGATAGCGACCTGGCAGGAGATGTGGATGACCGTAAAAGTACCTCGGGTCTGGCATATTTCTTGGGCAGGAGCATAGTAACTTGGCTATCACAAAAGCAGAAGGTGGTCGCATTATCGTCCTGCGAAGCAGAGTATATAGCAGCTGCAACCGCAGCGGGTCAAGGTGTGTGGCTAGAAAGGCTACTCGGTGACCTCACAGATAAAGAACCTGAAAGAGTGGTGCTCAATGTTGACAACAAGTCTGCGATTGCCCTGTGTAAGAATCCAGTGCATCATGACAGGAGCAAGCACATAGATATAAGGTATCACTACATACGACAGTGCGTGGAAGAAGGCAAGATTGAAGTCAACTACGTTTCCACCGACGACCAGCTTGCAGATATCCTGACCAAGTCTTTGGGACGCCAGAAGTTTACAGAGATGCGAAGAAGGATCGGCGTCCAAGCTGTGAAGTGAGGACATCGTGTTTAGGGGGGTGATTGTTGGAATTAACCACGAGTCCTAGTCCGGCTTGGACTTGGAACCGTCACCGTGTAGGTATAGGATTAGTAGTTGTCTTGGTTAGCTACTATATACGTACAAGTACCCCTGTAATATTGTATCAGATTGTGAGATCAAAGCAATACACAAACAGGTGCGACACGCACCTGGTTTAGCCAACAAATCGTCTGCGTATTTGTGCTATTCCGCCAACATCAATCCATCGAGTCACCACGTACATCGTAGCTAGCTAGCTTTTGCGTATCCATCCAGCTGCTTGTCTGCTTGCTTATTACCACTGTTACGTGTGTCTACATCCTCGACGGAAAGTACTTGTACGAGGTGTGTCGTACGGACCAGTGCCAACAATCTTCCTCCTCCATCATATAGTTCAAGGAGCATATGGTAGCCCCATCTGGATTATCAACCAACACAAGCAGGACCAGGGGCGTTACCTTCCATGGAGGGCTCCGAACCTGGGTACTTTATGTGTCTCGCACCGCTCGTTTCCAATCCCGTTTCCAGAGCTCGTCGGCGTTCTTTCGGTCCCAACCATGTACGGTTAGCCACCCCATGGCGTCTGTCGTGAGAAAGCGACGATAGGTAGTCAGGAGCGGGCATGACATCGGTCCAGAGTTCCGCAAAGCCCCCAATTTGTATCCTGTTTGCGGGAAAAAAACGTGTCTGGACCATGTTGGATGTCAAATCATAGCGCGGCCCCTACGATTACGAGTGGTTTGAGGGTCGACCTTTGAGATGACCTTTTATCATACTACTGCTATTGGCTGAACCTTATTTAACTTTTTAATGGCTACAATCCCAGCCAGGAGATAGAGAGTGGGAAGGGAACCTGGATCTCCATTCACGGGATATGCCTTTTGCATTCTTAATCTGCTGGGGACGAAGATGCCTTACTTTTGAGTGGAGACCTCTGAAGCAAAATGCACGCACTCCTCAGTGCTGAGTAGTGTTCCGTGGCCTTTCTTTACCTTTCTTCTTCCATGCCGGGGCAACTAGTGAAGTTTCGTGCTGCTGTGCACGCCTTTGCCTTTCCCTCTCCCTCTTTCCTGTTCATGCATGCAGGCCCTTTGCCCCTTGGCTGGATGGATTGGATTCGTTCCTTTCTTTTGCTTTGCTTGGAGGAAGTAAACTACATGTTCATGGCAGTTGCAGTTAATTAAGTTGCATCTGTCGTGGATTTCAGTGCGTGCGATACAGTAGTAATAATACTCAAGAGTTTGGATCATACATGGATGGATGAAGCACGAGGTATTCGAGTTGTCGCCCATCTCAAAAGGAACAAAGCATCGCCCCATCGATTACACAAATACGGTAAGCCGAACGATACTATATGCATTGTGCCATTACTATTGGTACACTATACGCATCGAGTGAAGCATAAACTTTTTCACCGCACTGCACACACGACACGGCCCCCTCCTTGCTTTGTTCAAGTTCAAACCATGCGTCCATGTTGCCATCTGCATGCAATACCATGTTTTTGCTCGAGGCTCCGTCGCTGACTCCGATAATGAGTTCTTGATCGAGGCTCCGGCTGCCTGCACTGCACGACACGGCGCCCTAATAACAGCGGCAGTTCTCTGCTAATGATTCTTGTCTGGATTAACTCAGATCATGTGTGTGAAATATACTACTCCCTCCGTTTCAAAATATAAGACCTTTTAGAGATTCCAATAAAAGACTACATACGTAATAAAATGAGTGAATCTATACTTTAGACATATGTACATCCGTATGTAGTTCATAGTATAATCTTTAAAAGGTCTTATATTTAGGAACGGAGGGAGTACCTCCGTATTATAACATAAGAGCCTTTTAGACCGGAAATTGCCTTTGGAGGCCGAGCTTCATGGAGGCCTACAAATTTAAAATTTAAAATTCATACTTTTACATTTCAAAAGATTTACAAAAAACAGAGATATGTGAAAGCATAACACACATGTGTCTAAATTTTTAAAGCAAAATACATTGAAATGAGGCCTGTGCAAAAAAAACTAGAATTTTGTAACACATGATACTATTCATCCTCCTAGGTCAAGAATTAATTTTTTTGTACTGATCGTATTTCAAGGTATTTCATTCTAAATATTTACACACATACATATAACATTATTTTTTTTTACTTGCACATTTTCTTTCAGATTTTTTTAAAATCAAAAAGGTTGAATTTGGAATTTTTCGAAAATTTCGAGCTTCAGTGAACCGGCTCACCAAACGTCCGTTCTCTCTTTTTAATACTCCCTCCGTTCCTAAATATAAGTCTTTTAAGCGATTTCACTAGATGTCTACATACGGAACAAAATGATTGAATGTACACTCTAAAATATGTCTATATACATCCGTATGTAGCCCACTAATGAAATCTCTACAAAAAGTTATATTTAGGAACGAAGGGAGTAGTAAAACACTCTTATATTATGAGACGAAGAGAGTACTACGTAGCTGGAATATCCAGTGATCAGTGAGAGTGCCATACCTACGTCGATATATATGGAAGGAAGAAACAATCCATTACCATCCATGCTACATGATCTCCATGTGGGGGTATGGGTGGTCCAGTAGGGACTGATAAATCATGGTCATGAAAGGAGCAATGGGGGTGATGCATGCAGTGCAGTCGGTCAGTCAGTGTGCACTCAAACGCATGTGATGGCATGTCGTGCTCGACGCCTCGATCTGCAATTATGCTAGCCTAGGTCGACATGCATGCATCACTCTAACCGATCATTTCCACGCTAGTTTGTTCCTCTCTTCCTTGGCCAGATATGTTTCTTTTTCCTCCTGGTCAAGTCTCTGCTGGTGTTCTGTTTTGTTATGTTCTCTTCTTCAGGCATATCTGTCCCGAGGATCTCCCACTCGTCTCATCAAACTATTTGATGACCTTACAAAATCCTCTTCATACAGAAAAAGGTCCACTCGTCGGTTATCTATCTTCCATCATCTACTCCCTCCGTTCCTCAATAAAAGTTTTTAAGAGGTTTTAATAAGGGACTAAACACGAAGCAAAATAAATGAATCTACATTCTGAAGTATGTCTATATACATCCGTATGTAGTCCCCAAATGAAACCTATAAAAAGACTTATATTATTTAAAAACGGAGGAAGTAGATAGCTAAGCTTCTTTGCTCCTGTACCCCCCTCCCCCTCTCACCGCTCCCGTCAGGATCGAGGGGGAACCTTAGCGCCACCGCCGGGAAAAACCCCGCTGGCGGCGGTGGAGGCGGGACTTCTTCTCCCCTCTTCTAACGGGAACGGCGCGGGCGGTCCTCTTGGCGAATGACGGCGCGTTGGTGACGGGGCGGCGACGGCGCGGGCTCAGGCGGCGACGGCGAGCTCCGAGCGTGTTCGACGACTGTTGTGGCCCTCGTGACTGCGTGGATGGCTGCCTGGGGCTTGCCCATGGTGTCCGCGGTCCCGATCTGGCGAGGTCGAATATGGTTGCCGGCGACCCGGCTGGCGCGGGGCTGCCCCCCGGCGGATGTGGCTGGCCCGGGTTGGGGCGTCCTTTATTTGGCGGCTATTGGTCTTTCCGGTGGGGCAGCTCATGGTGGTAGCGTTGGTTGTCGGTGTGCTGGCGGCACGGCGATTGGACTCGACGACAGGGCGCGGGGGTGGAGGTTCCTGGCAGTGCCAGTGGGGCTTGCCGGACCTTGGCATGCGGCTGTGGATGAAGCTGGTGAAGGAACTCCAGATTAGGGGGAACTCTTGGTTAGTCCTGCCCGGACGCACCGACAACGACGTTCAAGGGCGTCGTTTTTCTTCTTGGAGACATCGATTTATGTCTGTTCCTCTACTTCCCTCCTACCCACCCTCCGGTAAAAACCCTAACTTCGTTGGTCGGCGGCGGCGTCCTTGATGTCATGATCTTCCTGAAGCCGTTGCCTTGAGGGTTGAGTGGTGGTGGGCGCTATGTGGATCCTTGCTAGTTGCTAGTGGTGGGCATTGCTTCGGGGGAAACCCTAGGATCTGGTCTTCCAGGTCGGAGGATGGCGGTACTCCGATGTCGTTTTTCTCTTGCGAACATCATTTGTGGAGCAGTGCTGAATGAAAGAGGCGGGGAGGTGGAGCGGCTTCCTCTTGCATGGAGCTTTGGTGGAGCTGTAAATTCATCCCTGGCTAACAGGTGCTACGTTAAGTTATGCCTGGTTGGCAGGTGCTACGCACGTCAGTTTTTCCAAAGTCTTCATGTACGGATGGATGAGCGCAGGGCGGTGGTGTCATTGGGCGCCGTGATGGCGTCGGTGGATGTATGAACTGGCAAGGATAATGTGGATCTCTTTTCCAAAAATGGGTGAGTTGTCCGAACATGATGGCGGCTTCTAAAAGGTGTTCACATGGCGCGCGCTTTAGGTCTGCTGCACTGACTGTTGGTCCCGATACGTTATATGGATGGATTGACGACGACACCGATTTTAGATATGGAGAGTGAGAGCACTCCATATTATTAAATTTGTAGGTATGAGTGGTGCCTTCGGATGAATTGATGTATGTTTTTATCAGATCTTCGTAAAATAATTAATAAAGATGGTCATTGATACAGAGGCCGATGGCTTAACCTCTTTTTAAAAAAAAAAAAGCTTATTTGCTCTTCTCCCTTTCTTGCATTCCCTCATAAGTAATACGCAGGATTCATGCATGTTTTTCCATAATTCTGTATTAAAATATAAGATGTTTTTGTAGTTTAATAATTAATCGATGGCAGTTGAACCAAACCTGATGTTTTCCTAGTGTTTTATTCGTTACAGTTTGGAACACATAGAGAACTGTTCCATCAGGTACCCGGCTGCAACGTGTCCTGTCGGCTCACTGAGTCAATATAGTGTTGTACTGTAATAACAATAACAGGCACACACACATGATCATAGACACACTTAGTGGTGTTCCAGCTTTTTCACCAGATGGAGGAAGCAGGTTCCAGCTTCCAAGGAAAACCAGAGCCACTCTACATGCTGACCAGGGAAGGCATATCTGTCAAGGACACAGATCAGGTGACATGCATCTTTGCATGACTTACGGTTTAAATTTAAATTTAAACATTGCGAAAAAATCTGAAAAAATCATGCATGTTCACAGCACATATTAAGATAACCCTTAAAAAATTCAGATCAAAATTCAAAACATACATCAAGAAACAAAAAAGAGAAATTTGTCATGAATAGTCACGAATGGTTCTGTGTAGACTATTCACATATGAGTTTCTCTTTTTTGTTTCTCGGTGTATGTTTTGAATTTTGATCTGAATTTTTTAGCAATTATCTTAATTTGTTTTGTGAACATGCATGATTTTTTTTCAGATTTTTCCGCAATGTTTAAATTTAAATTTAGGCCGCAAGTCACACAGTGACATGCAAACGTGCATGTCACATGATCTCTGTCCATCTGCCAACCTCCTCTCGCGTGGGCCCCCTTGTGGGCGACACGTGAGGTTCTAACCACCGTCGTCGAGCCATCCTCCAGCGACCCACCTCCCCTCCGCCGTTGCCGGGGGTTGGCGTCCAGATCCGTAGGGTGCGGCCTCCCTAACAGGGCTTGGTGCGCTGGACATGGCGGGAGCACCAAAGGGTTTTGGGAGAGAAATGATAGGAATAGGAACATCAGTAGAAAAAAGGTCTTTCGGACCATTAGTTCCGGTTCAAACTAAAACCGGGACCAATGCCAGGCAGTGGTCCCGGTTCGGTTCACCTCATTAGTCCCGGTTAGATAAAAACCCGGGACTAAAGATCCACCGACTCTTACGTGGCGTGTCGCGAATCATTAGTCCCGGGTTGTGACACGAACCGGAACTAAAGTGTAGGCTATTAGTCCCGGTTTTAGACAAAAACCGGGACTAAAGTTCTGCCTATATATACCGTCGCCCCTGCCCACACTCTCCTCTGTTTTTTGGCTAAAGTGTGCCCATGGCATATGCCACCCTTGCCGCTCTAGTTCATGCACTTGACGTGTTTGATGAAATGCCGTTGCCACACTAGTTAAGCTTTCTCCTCTCCAAACTCGACCTCCAAACTTCATTTTCCTCAATATTTGTCTACATTTGGCCGTGCACCAACTCCACAAGTGTTTTAAAAGGTTAGCTACTTCATCCTTTCATGTGTCACTGCTAGTTTAGCTCATTTGAAATGTTCAAATTAACTTCTTAGAGTCTGCACGTAGGGTGTCGTCCCGTGTCCGTCCTCACTGTTGTCGATCGCCCCGCGCCGATCTCGTGGCGAGCACCACCATGGTGAGCCTCTTGTTCTGTAGTGTAAAAAAGATGCATATGTGCATGTAACTCGTGTCTACGTTTTGTAAGTGCGTTCGACAAAGCACGACGGATGAGATGCATGGTGTAATATATTCGTGACGATGTGCAATGTAGTTGTTCCTTTATTGCTGTGTATGTGTAATCTAATTTAGTGCAAAACAAAAATTAAAAAATGCCCAAAACAAATAAATGAGAAAATAGGGGGCAGCAAAATAGCCTCATTCAATTTAGTGCAAAATCCTAAACCCAAAAATTGCTTAAAAAAACAGCGAAGAAATAGCCCTTACTAACCGGGACTAATATCCCTCCCCCCCATCGCTCCCAATCCCGCCACGTGGAAGGTCATTAGCCCCGGTTCGGGGCCGAACCGGGGCTAGCATTAGTCTCGGTTCGTGAACCGGAATTAATGGCCCAACCGAACGGGGGCTAAATGCTCTTTTTCTAGTAGTGGAAATGGTCGCCACATACGAATGGGGTAGAGGAGGACATGGGGAGGACGCAGCCGCGGGCATCTGTTGCGTGTCCCCGCGAACGCAGACCTGACCCGTATTTTAAGTGCAAATGCATCCAAGCCAACAAGAAAGTGGACGCGGTCAGTTTGCGTCGGTGCGTTGGGTTGTGGTCTTTATTCACGAGAACCCAACCATACTCATGCGGACGAAATGGGTGGAACCATTGGAGTTTCCCTTAGTAACTATGGTACGTACAGGAATCAACTTGGTGGATGCTCCATCCCTACCTGGCCCTGAACCGGGTGGGCATGTGCAAATCTGCGGAGGATACTATCATCCAGTCCAAGAGAATATATTCTTCATTATCATGTACATGGCGCAAACTCCTCTATGGGTAGTGATGACTTATTAGGAGTGCAGAGCAGTTTGCAGCAGGGATGTGAAGTCCAAATTCATCGGTTTCAGTTTTGTTACGGCAATGTGTGTATGTATTTTGTTGTAAGGCGATGACATGCACTCACGACCACGCGTACCATGCTCTTTAATCTGAATGAATGAGTGGCAGACTCTCTAGCCTTAAACTGGCAAAAAAATGGACACTGGTTGATCGGCGGACTATGGCCCTGTTTAGATCCAGTGCTAGAGGTAGTTGAAGCTAGTTGGAGCTGAACTAACCCTTAAAGTATCCAAACATATGTGCTAGTTTGGGTTAGATGAAAACTAACCCACCAAAAAAACTATCCCTGAAAAGAGGTGCTAATTGGAGCTAGTTGGGGGTATACCATTATAAAAAAATCTCCATCCTTTCCCATCCTCCCGCATCCACCGCTCTGGCCCCAGCCGGCCGCTGCTCGCCCGCTCGCCCCAGTCGGCCGCTGCTCGCCGCGCTCGCCCCAGCCGGCCGCGCTCGCCACCGCCTGCCGACGCCGCCCCCGTCCTCCTCCAACTCCCCCACCAGCCCGCGACAGCCACCGCCGGCCATGCTCGCCCCGCCTGTCACTGCCGGTCCCGTCGCGTGCCACCGCCGGCCCCGTCGCCTGCCACCGCAGGCCCCGTCCCGCCTCCCACCGCCGGCCCTGTCCCGCCTCCCACTCTGTGATGGACGGAGGCAGCTTCGACGCTTGGGGTTCGCAGCCGTCGGCAAGCGGCCCTGCTGCCCAGGCTGGCTCGACCTCAACTCGCAAGCGTCGGCATCGGAGGGATTTCTAGGGCTTGGGCCCTATGGAGCTTTCCTCCAAAGCGACGACGAGCTTCTCCCTAGGCGCGGAAGGAGCTCCGGACTCCCTCCTTATCGCCCACCGCGTGCCGGAGCAGGAGACGGATTGGTGAATCCATCGCCGCCATTTGTCTGAGAACTGGACTTCGGCGGCTCCTCGTCGGCGGCAGATGGTCGCGGTGGAGGAAACGGCAGCTTGTTCGTTGGCGGGTCATCGACGAGGGCAGGAGGCGGCGTTCGGCGGTGGCACGCGACGGGACAAAATAATTAAAAAAATATATTTGTTGTCAAACTAACTCTATCATCCAAACACCACTAAAGTCTAGAGTTGGTTCAGAGTTAATCCAGAGTTAGAAACTAACTCTAACCTCTGGCCAGCCTAGCGTATCAAACAGGGCCTATATATAGATTGTGCATGCAGTGGCGGTGGTGGTGGTGGCGGCGCAGTGCACTATGGAGGGGCAGTGTATTGCCCATGACAGTTTGTTGCAGTCTGCCGGCCTGTATCATGCATGTGTACATGGGTCTGCAAAAGATAAAGTAATCAATAGCAGAGCGGGAGTGATCAGACAATGGCTGTGTGGGTACGGTATGATTGTGTGCGCCATTGCATTCAGAGGAGCAGCGAAGGAGGTGTTTCTTCTTGGAACCACCTGCTAGGCCCATCCCCTGGACTCACTTGGATGTGGCTGTGTCAGAAAGTCACACTAATCCCACTCTCTATTTAACTTATAAAAGGCATGTACAATAATTGATAAAATAGTCGTATGTTAAGTTTTTCATTTAATTAAGAGATGACAAAAAACATGTCTCCAATGGGACATCTTCTAGGCTTATCTTTAATAACCAGTTATTTCTAAAAATAAGATGAGAGATATTGTGTTAAGAAATCATCTTTTGTCTTTTTTTTAATTTTTTCACCTCATTATTTGTCCAACGTAGCATTTTTAAAATAAAATCATTGTACATACCCTAATGGCAGACCACGAACCTGCATTTCCATCCAGGGCATTTACTTTTAGTGGACAAAGATGCCTGTTACTTTTGAGTGTAGAACTCTGCAGCAAAATGCACGCACTCATCAGTGCTGTGTTGTGTTTCATGGCCTTTCTTTACCTTTGTGCCGGGCAACTAGTGAAGTTCCGTGTGGTGCTGTGTACGCCTTTACGAACCTTTCCTCTCCCTCCTTCCTATGCATGCATGCATGCATCCAGGCCCTTTGTCCTTTGCCTGGATGGACTGGATTCCTTGCTTTCTTTGCTTTGTTTGGAGGAAACAAAATGTACATATGCCTGGCACTTGCATCTGTTGTGGATTTCAGTGCGTGCGATTTACTAGTAATAATACTCAAGAGGATGGATCGTGCACGCATGGATGAAGCACGAGGTAGGAGTATTCGTCGTGCTGTCGCCCATCTCAAAAGGAACAAAGCATCGGTCCATCGATTTCGCAAAAATATTTCAATACCATATGCACGTTGCCACTACTGCTGGTACACTACACATCGATCGAGCGAAGCACGAGCTTTAGACACACGCCCTCCTCATTACTTTGTTCATGTTCAAACCGTGCATGTCGCCGCCTGAAAGCCTATGTTCTTGACTCCGATAACACCACACTGCATTGCGCTGCACTGCACTGCACTGCACGGCGCCGGCGTACTGACAGTCTATCATGCCATATAGAGTAGCTGCAATATCCAGTCACCAGTGAGAGTACCACGTGGATATATGTATATGGCTACATCCGTGCATGCGTGATATCCATGTGGGGGGTGTTCCGGCTAAGCTGTGACGGATCATGGTCATGAACGGAGGAATGGGGATGATGCGATCAGTCACACACAGCTCACGCGAACGCATGTGATCCCATGTCGTGCTCCATCTGCAATTATGCTAGAATTGGTCGACCTGCATGCAATGCATGCATGCATGTATCACTCCCGGTGATCACTCTTGCACACCACCTTGATTAGTTTCCATCTCCCTTTCTTGGCTAGATGATTCCTTTCCTTCTAGTCAAGTCTCTGTTATGATCTGTTGTGTTCACCTATACACTTCAGAGGTATCTCTGTCCTCAGGATCTCCCACTCACCTCATCAAACTATTCTACCCGTTCCTTGCTGCAGCATGCCCGGTCCGTTCACACGATCATCAAGTCAACATAGTACTATACCGTGAACATAAACATGAACATGATAGCATCGTAACAACCCTTAGTGGTATGCCAGCTTTTGGCAAATGTCCACAGCATGGCTCCATCAATCCATCTTACGTGGAGAAGAAGAGCTTCTGTAGGAGCATCATGTTTCCCATGATACTACAACCTGGCACACGTGTGAAGTAGTTATCCAACCTATTAAGAAAAATAGTTTCCGCTCTATAATTGTATTGGCTTGGTTATAAGTAGGACAAGAAGAGGAAGGCAGGAACCGACAAAGGATGAGACACCAATGTTCAGATCAGAACATGCAACCAGATGTGTGACAACTGAATTAACATTTTTTTCCCAGGACTAAAATACACACGGCCATAACCAAAGTTGCACACATCATAATTCACACCGGCAAGTAGCAAAGTCATACAAGACCAAAACGATGCCTAAGATGGGGTAGGGGAGGGTATATCCGTAGATTATGCCACCACCAATGCAATATATATATTAAAAATCGTTAGCCATCTGCTCTAACCGCATACACATTACTGTAAATAGTTGTCGGCGTTCCAATAGCTGGAGAATGGACCGTCAAGACCATGTGTACACTAGTAGATAACCTGGAAAGGTGTTTTTACCATTACAAAACATGTCATTTATATATAGCCATATATAGCGGCTATATCAAGGCTGACGCCTCCCTTATGAGCATGCTAACCTTGCGGGAATACCATGGAGCCAGTGACCAAACATGTTGGCAAGACTGCTTGGTGGATACAAGTAAGCTGCAACTTGAATGACGTGCAAAACTGCATTGAGTAAAAAAACTGTTTTATTCGTTAGTTATTCTTACAAACACAACACTATTTGCTTTCAAGCGAGTTGCATCAAGCGAGGTTGTCCCTTATAAGGATAACGCCTCAATGAAGGTACCACAAGAAGATTTTCATTTTGAATGCTCGTTTTGATTTCCAAATTATTTGGTTACTATTTATTGGTACCTCGGAGTGGTTGAGTGCATGGTACATCGAGTCAACGAAGAAACCACCACTCTATGTTAGGTTCCAGCAAAATTCATCATAGCTAGCTTGGTGGCGATTCGCTCGACACGAACCGCCCAAAGAGTGTGAGCTATTACACATGGCGAGGCCCGACAAAATCCCACCTGAACGATACATTAGGAGGTGGTTTGCTCATGACTTGCGGAATTGTATCACTTTTTGTCGGAAGCAATTGCAGAAGATCCTAAGCAAAAGAAGTGCTTATTTGGCTCCATCGGACATCTAATTTATCTAAATAGGAGCCCCCCACCCCAGTACCTAATTTTGTTGCGTTAAGTGCCCTCATGTTTCCAATATATATATATGGCGACAAAGCTTGAAAGACAAGATACTTATTGCATAAGAGAATTTTCCAAACACCAAGGTTAGTCAAGAGCTTAAAAGCCTTTTGCTAAGCCAATTACAAACTCGAGTTACCATGCGTCTTCAAGATTAGTGACCCGAAATCAAGGTTAACGAATATGAAAAAAAACATCATAATATACAGTATCGTGGAGTTCGTCTGCACATGCACTATGTATGAATTCAAATGTGTAACTGTTTTCTACACAACAAAATGAGATCCTACATGTAAATAAATGTCGTTAAAAGGTGTACCGAAAGATATAGAGAATGTTTCCACTTATACAAGGACTGTTAATTTTGAAAGCAAGCATATAAACAAAGCGGAAAATCAGATTATGTTGCCTATCTTGTTTATATATTCATATTACAATCCAGTAGGCCCAATTAAACTTGCACGGTCAAAAAAACCGCTGGAGCAGCTGCCCAAAAAATATCGCAAGCGAACGCGTGCTGGAGCAATAGCCCAGCGACCCATCCTAGCGAGGGATTTAGTGCGTACAGAAGATTGAGGTGTGATTAGGAGCAAATCCGACGGCCAAAAATGTCCAGATTAACCGATTCAATAGTTCAAAATGCTGATGGCCCGAGGGGGCTGGAAAGGTGCTCAGTTATAATATATTTAAATAAGATCCACATAACATTTTTGGTGTATGTATCATCTCTACTCTCTTTTACATAGAGTAAGAACAAAATCAATAAAAAATATATTACGAGACAACCAAAATAATTACTTAGTACAAATCAAATTGGGGCAAACAATTAGCAACTTACATCAGTTTACTGATAATAATGAAACTATTAAAAAGAATTTTAGATGAGGTAATTATCGAGATTCTTTAATTAAGCACACACTCTCAATTCCTTAATCAATAAGGTGTGTATATGAAATATAATGACTTTATTTAACAGTTTTCTGAATTTTTTCCAGCTAACATTCATACTCATTAAGCAAATTCAAACTAAATATTGGAAATACAAAATTTATTCACCTTTTTATGACAAGTTATAAATAACTATCTTCTGTTAAACTTCAATTTAAAAATATATTTTTGTACTAAAATTTTATATTTATTTATAACTCATTTTGACAAATCTTAATTATGGATTCCATTTTTTATGAATTTATTTTTGATAAATAATGAGATGTTAATGTTAGTAAATATTAATTCTATTATTATGATACAATTGTAATGTCCGTCGTTGAAATATGTGCATTGACTCTGCTTAATTGAACCATGTTTGTAACAGAAGTCAAATTAGTGTTTTTTGGGACAATGCATCGTGGAGAGGTATTCAAAAACCAATCCCCATGTATGTAAGAAACTAAGAAAATAAAAATATTCATGGTATATTGAATTAATTTGTAATATTCTCATGAATATAGTGTTATATATATATATATATATTTATTTATTTATTTATTTATATATATATATATGTTTGTGTGCATGATTAAATATCTTTGTAGATATATCTAAAGCATGCACTCCCAGCAATATCCTCGTAGCGGTTTCTAGTTAGTGATTAGGTATGTGTAGCTTAAAAGTTTGTAGTCCATAAAATGTTTCTAGGAGTTTCCGACTGAATTATAATCATGCTTATCTTTATACTTATTTTTGTGTGTCAAACATGTATCAGACGTTATGACGTATTCAATAATCCATTGATACATGTATGTGCATTGTGCTCAGTAGACAAACAGAACCACTTGAGCCCAGATAGCCTTCTATACAAATTATAGAGCATTTATCCAATAGAGGCTCTCACTACCCTCAATTTGTCAGTCTCTATGTGTTTCGGAGTAACCAAACATTTACCGCATACTCCATCATGATTATCGACCGTCAAATTACAAAAGCAACTACCGCATACTCCATCCAGATTTACCTCTGTAGGTGATACTACTATATTGTCCATACACGAGCTTATATGGAGTTAACTTTGTAGCACCATGCCTTGAATTTCCATGTGGCCATAAAGCGTCGGAGAACATATTATGCCTTCTCCTTGGACTATCTTCAATCTTGTTTTTTCTTTTTGCTACACTCAACTTGTCCATTGGATTGAGCATAATTTGGAGATGAATGTAGATATTTTATTCTAAAAATTGTGTGAAATTCTTTCATTTTCATGACATGAACAATGAGCGTTGCTTTCTCGGTAGTTAACTCCAAGTAATGCTGAATCTGTGAATAATGTGTTTCTTTATGAACCAAAATAGACCATGATGACGACGTTGTTGTGCACGTCTAATTTTTCAATTGAATGATCGGAATTTTTATAAATATGCTGATACACAAAACATGGAACTTGATAGATGTTGTTCCCTCCGTTCCATATTGTAATGCATATGTCGAAACTCACAAACTTTGACCAAGTTTGTGGAGAAAAACCTAGAATGCCACATATATTTCATTAAAGGTGTACAACTATGGACCCCTAGGTCCTGTGGAAACTACTCATGCATCATTGGGGACACAACAAGGTTGAGGAAGTAGCCTCCATAATGGATACCCCTACGATGGAGTATTGAAAAAGGCCTCCAGATGAGATCGCGGAAGAAAAAGAGGCTTACAACAGCGGTATAATTGTTTCGGGTGGAAGCCTAATTTGTGCAAGAGCATATGGAGGGCATCCTCATGTAGCCCAATTCTCTGTTAGAGATAATCAGGAAATCCAGTCCGGCATGGATCGGATGTTAGAGTTAAACACGGTGCGCGCGTGTGTCTTGTCCGATTCGATTCAGTACATGTGTGCCTTGTTAGTGTTCGTGTAGGTCTCGAAGCAATAACCGAGTAGGACTGGTATTAGATGGCAGGTTAGCTAGCTAATATAAGTACTCATATACCCCTTGTAACCAGACCGTGAGTTAAGATTGAAGTAATATAATTGACAGGACCGAGACGGTCCTGTCGCAATCCAATCTCGCGCGTGTTTTCGTCGGAATAGCTCCTCCTATTGTATAGCTATATACGCGGTGTGCTAGTCTCAAGGAGAATCAGTCGAGCTGCTTGCTAATTGAAGCTAGCTAGCTAGGTTTGCACTACGGTGTATCTCGACGTAAAGAACTCTCGTCGGGTTCGGTAGCCAGCGTTCGTCATCGTCGGTCGTAACGTGTCGTGGAAAAGTACTCTGTGACATGGTCTGGGTCAACAATTGGTATTAGAGCAAGGTTGATCTTCTAGTAAGGAAGATCATGTCGGAGGACGACAAGACCAAACAGCTAGCGGCATACTCCGGTGCGACTAAAGTATTTGCTGCTCCGACGAGTTCGTCAGATCCATGATTTGATCACGATAACTATGGGGTCTGGAAGGCCCCGATGGAGTGTGGTCCCCGCGCCAACGTCTTGTGGGACACAGTCGATCCAGGAGGCGACCCTTTCAAGAAGGAGGGAGCCGAGCACTCGAAGGATCGGCAGGCGGCATCGGCGATTTACTTGGTGATGTCAATGGATGTCCTTCAACACCTGATCGTCAAAGAAACGGCGAAGGATGTGTGGGATACCTTGGAGCTCATGTTCGAGGGACACACCCACGTCAAGTAAGCCAATCTCCAAACTCTCTTAAGGAACTATGAGACTTTGGTCATGGGCAACAATGAGACCGTGGACGCGTTCGCTTCACGGGTTGCTATTCTCGTCAATCAAATCCGCGCACTTGGAGAAAACCTCATGGAGGCCACGATTGTCCGTCAGTTCTTGTGCGCGGCTCCTCCCCGGTACCTGCAAATTGTCACGGCGATCAAGCAGTGCGTCGATCTCGCGACCCTCTCCATTGATGATCTCATCGAACGCTACAAGGCTCATGATGAGCATATGCGATATAGTCTCGGGGATGTGAGGAGTGATAGACTCAAGGAGAGAAGGTGAGGGCTCTAGCAGTTACACTCTCCAAGAAAACGAAGAAAGTCAGAAGGACTCCAACGATGACGCTCCTAAGAAGAAGAAGAAGTTCGACAAACACAAGATCAAGTGTCAAAATTGTGGAATCAAGGGACACTTCAAGTCGGAGTGCAAGAATCCCCCGAAGGAGAAGGTGCTCATGGTCCAGCTAGGAGATGAAGGTGACATGATGTTGATGTGTGAACTCGTGGACGAGGAGGATCCAGTTCTTCAAGTGTCGGCTAAAGAAATTGCCGCGCTCCATGAAGGAAAAGTTTGCTCACAAGATCATGGTTCGGAAACCCGTATCGATGCTACGGATGCGGGGGTGATTCCGAAACTTACATCAATGCTACAGGTTATCTTTGCTGGAGCGACGCAAGCGTTCATTGCATGCGCTCGGCCGTGGAGAAGCGGCTTTGTTACAAACAGGAGGGGTGATTTCAAAACTCGTGTCGAAACTACTGATGCGAGGCATAATTCTAAAATTTGTGTCGATGATATGGACACGAATGACACTTCGACGTATGTTACGTCTGAAGACCACAAATCAAAGTATGATCATGCAAAAATAGGCAAGTATGCATCAGCTATGTCACACTGTCCAATAACAGACGGACGTGATGTCCCGCTGAGTTGGCCGAAAGCACCGGCCACATTCACCAAAGCTGGATCCCTTGCGCGGACTAAGGGTGTGTTTGGCTTGAGGACCAAAAGTCATGGAATGTCATGGTTCCATTCCAAAGTCATGGGTTGGTTCCATCCTTCTGTTTAGTTGATGATAAAAAATATCATGGGTTGGTTCCGTCCCGGTGTTTAGTTGGAGAGATGAAATGAGAAGAATCTGTAAATGGTGAGATTACTTCTATCAACAAATAGAGTTCTTTGCATTTGATAAGCCTATAATTTAAATTTTCAGCAATATTTTCATTCTATTTTCAACACATGCAAATAAAAATATATGATCATGAGTACATACCAAATATTTACGAAAAATAATCACGAAAATGAAAAAATAACCACGAAAAAAATAATCACAAAAATGAAAAAAATAACCACCAAAAAATAACCACAAAAAGATAACCACGAAAACTTTTGTTCGGGTGCGGGGGTGAGCGCGGTGAGAATTGCTTGGTTATTTCTTTTTTTTCTTGCTTTCATGGACGAATAACGAGTCGGTTCCTCCAAATCGGCGGAATCACTTGGTGAAGCATCTGGAGGGAATATTCCCTGCATGCGGATGATCCAATTCCGATTCCTAACCCAACTAAACACGAGAACGACTGCTAGGATGGAACCAACCCGTCCGATTCCACCTCATCCTGAAACCAAACACACCCTAAGCGTGCCTGGCACCCAGCAGCCAATGCTGCGCTAGGGACCTCCAAGGCAGCTACGTGTGGTGGTCTAGCCACAAAACAAGCGAATATGACGAATCCTAAGAGCATCTTTAACAATCTGTATGTTTAATCGTTGATATAAATGTCCATATCAGCAACCAACAGCACATCATACAAGCTCTTCAATGGATTGCATGTTAACCGTATGTAAAATAACTAAACGTGTCCACTAAATGTTGAAGAAATTGCCATGCATGCCTCGGAGCTTGTGCATGAACCGTTGCTTCAAGTTCATACGGTTTCATTCTCTCTCTTCTTTTATTATATGCCATGTCATCTAAATTGTCTATGTGTCAATTTTACCAACTATGATCATACGACTATTGAAGATGCCCTAACTAGTTGTGCGTGCAACGTGAATCACTGTCGTCGTTGCTTTTTGTGGATCCGTGCAAGCGTGCCTCACCTGGTCCCACCCAACAACCCGTATTCACATTTACTCAACGCCATACACGATTGGAATACAGTCACATCGTAGTATCTTCATCGTTCTCTGGTTCCCCACCGCCCCTTCTCCTTCTCTTTCTCGTTCCCCATCCCAATCTCTATCGAATCCGGCGCACCGCCGGCTCCCTCCGCCCCCACCATGGCCACCCACCGCTGGATCGCTTTTCCTCTTTGGCCTCGAGCCCTCTCCCCTGTACGTGCTTCTTCACCAATAGGCGGCTGTTCTCCTCCCAAGGCTGCTCCCTCTATCGCCAGATCCGCCATTGAGGTAAGATGGAGCAGGGTAGCCGCCTCATCGCCATCGAGCCTCATGGTGAGAGGATGTTGGGCATCGATGAACAACGAACAACAGCATCACCACCACAGTGAGCAGCTCGGTGGTGGTGAGATCTAGTATACATTAAGGCAGTGAGGAGTCGAGCGGCTCGGCGGCAAAGCTCGGACACACACCTCCTGCAAGCACGCCGGTGTTCAAGAGTTGCACCTCATCTATCCCATCTTCCTCAAAGGTAGCAGCAATTCGTCTCCTCTTTTTTTCTTGAATCAGATTTTTATTTTTTTCTCAATCTTTCTATATGAATCTGGTTGTGTGTGATAGTGGCTTTTATGTGATTGTTTTTTCATCCAGCACACTTCGGAAGATGAATTGATTTTATTTTGCTTCCCCTCCTGCAGTTTTCGGCAAATGACTGCTCTTGTTTTGCCTCTCTTCATAACCAGGAAAACGGGGAAGATCTTGATGTAATTTTGTAATTCTTAGCTGAAATTTATTGGAACAAGGACCTTTATGATAGCTATCTCTGAAGAACGATCTAACAATACCTGAATATTTTCTAAAGAACTTTTGCAAAAAATACAATGGACTTTATAAAAACTACGAAGAACGTTCTAAGAAACAGAACTTTGTAACATGACTTTTGGACATGTTGTCCGAACTTTGCCATAAATATTAAAGAACTTTTGAGAAAATGCTGACATGACTAATTATTTCTTTTGATTTTGTAAAGTTTTTTGGAACTTCCATTGGAGTTTGCCACAGCCATCTAAAAATTACTTTAGTATAATCCATTAGTTACTTCTCACAATAATTTCGTTATTTCTTTAGTAACTAATAAACAACAATTAGTTAATACATGTTTAATCATTTACTAACCATGTATTTAAATGGTGCATTATCCACTTAGGCCTTTGTGTCTCTCCTGTGGACAAAGAGGGTCCACGTGAGGTCAAATCGGTTGGAATACGCTATACACACGGGTGATATCCCTGAGATGATGAAATACCATGCATGGCTGACACAGATGTGGGCCATGTTGATTTGACAACAGGCTGGACGTGTGGTGTGGATACAGGTTATGCACGCAATGAGTTAGGATAAATCCACGTCCCAAAACAAAGCTGTTGCAGCCTACGTACGGGCAGCCGTACGTCCCCAGAAGGAAAGGAGGGCAAGGAGCAGTACGTGGTGGGCTTGGTCCATCCTATGGAGAAGCTCCACAAGTAGCTCATATGGCTGGAGGGAGCACGTCGAGCAGCCTAGTACAGCCAGAAGAAGGCCACGGTCTATGTGCTTATTCTGGAAGTGCAAATTGGTCAACTTCTGCTGTTGCAACCGAAGCTTCGCCAGAAGCAGCGAGCGAAACAAACGGCGAAGCGTCACTCCTGAAGGTACAAGGAGTTGAGCGAGCAATGTCGCCTCCGATGGTAATGAAGAAAAGGACAACATCACCTACACCCGTACAACTACAACCGGTGTTAATTAATCCAGTAAAAGTGAAAGGGATTGGCGACA
The DNA here is from genome assembly GCF_904849725.1 of Hordeum vulgare subsp. vulgare. Classification (NCBI taxonomy): domain Eukaryota; kingdom Viridiplantae; phylum Streptophyta; class Magnoliopsida; order Poales; family Poaceae; genus Hordeum; species Hordeum vulgare. Next base: position 659,325,121 of record NC_058519.1, on the reverse strand, counting down.
ATGTCTAGCAAACGCTAAGGAAACGGCGAAATTTAAAGGCGCAAATACGAAGGAGTGTTGGCGTCATTCTATAAAAGAAGAGTTGGGGGTCAATCCACGACAACAATGCATGGGAGCCTGTGGATCTTCCAACAATGAAAAAGCCATGGATCTCAAGTGGGAATTTAAGATCAAGTGATACGTCCATTTTGCATCATGCTTTCATGTTGATATCTATTGCTTTTTGGCTGTTATATTACTTGTGGTACCATATATATGCCTTTTCTCTCTTATTTTGCAAGGTTTATTTGAAGAGGGAGAATTCAGTCAGCTGGAGTTCTGGACTGGAAAAGGAGCAAATCCTAGTCCACTATTCTGCACATCTCTGAATGCGCTAAAAAGTTACGCAGATTTTTTTGGGATTATATAAAAAATACTGGACGAAAGAACTACCGGAGGGGGGCTGCCAGGGCGCCACAAGCCCCCACTCCGCCACCCCTGGCAGCTCCCCTCCGGTAGTTGGCTCCCTGACGGCCCACTAGCCCCCCTCTTTTTCTATATGAAGCGTCTTGGTCCAGAAAAAATAAAAAGGGAGCTTTTTCATGGTTTCGTCACCGTCACGAGGCGGAACTTGAGCAGATCCAATCTAGAGCTCCGGCAGGACGATCCTGTCGGGGAAACTTCCCTCCCGGAGGGGGAAATCGTTGCCATATTCTTCACCAACACTCCTCTCGTCGGAGGGGAGGCATCTTCATCAACATCTTCATCAATACCATCTCCTCTCCAATCCCTAGTTCATCTCTTGTAATCAATCTCCGTCTCACGACTCCGATTGGTACTTGTAAGGTTGCTAGTAGTGTTGATTACTCTTTAAAGTTGATGCTAGTTGGATTACTTGGTGGAAGAGTTTATGTTCAGATCCTTGATGCTATTCATTATACCTCTGATCATAATTATGATTATGTTTTGTGAGTAGTTACTTTTGTTCCTGAGGACATGGGATAAGTCATGTTGATAGTAGTCTTGTGAATTTGATATTCGTTCGGTATTTTGATATGATGTATGTTTTTTCCTCTAGTGGTGTTATGTGAACGTCGACTGCATAACACTTCACCATATTTGGGCCTAGAGGAAGACATTGGGAAGTAGTAAGTAGATGATGGGTTGCTGGAGCGACAGAAGCTTAAACTCCAGTCTATGTGTTGCTTCGTGAGGGGCTGATTTGGATCCACTAGTTTAATTCTATGGTTAGACTTTGTCTTAATTCTTCTTTTGTAGTTGCGGATGCTTGCGAGAGAGGTTAATCATAAGTGGGATGCTAGTCCAAGTAAGGGCAGTACCCAAGCGCCGGTCCACCCACATATCAATCTATCAAAGTAACGAACGTGAATCATATGAACATGATGAAACTAGCATGACAGAAATTCCCGTGTGTCCTCGGGAGCGCTTTTCCTCCTATAAGACTTTGTTCAGGCTTGTCCCTTGCTACAAAAGGGATTGGGCCACTTGCTGCACCATTGCTACTACTTGTTACTTGTTACTCTTTGCTTGCTATGTTTCACCTCGCTACACAATCACTTGTTACCGCTACTTTCAGTGCTTGCAGTTATTACCTTGTTGAATTCCGTTTATCAGAGCCTTCTGCTCCTCGTTGGGTTCGACACTCTTACTTATCGAAAGTACTACGATTGATCCTCTATACTTGTGGGTCATCAAGACTCTTTTCTGGCGCCGTTGCCGGGGAGTGAAGCGCCTTTGGTAAGTGGAAATTGGTAAGGAAACATTTTTATACTGTGCTAAAATTTATTGTCACTTGTCACTATGGAAATTGTTCCTTTGAGGAGTTTGTTCGGGGTATCTTCACCACGAACGGAAGCATGAGGAGTTGCTCATCAACCTGAGGTACCTACTAAAAATATCTTTTATGAAATTCCTTCGGGTATGCTTGAGAAACTGTTGGCTAATCCTTTCACAGGAGATGGATCTCACATCCAGACTTGCATCTGATCTATGTAGATGAAGTTTGTGGTTTATTTAAGCTTGCAGGTTTGCCCAAGGATGAGGTAAGGAAGAAAGTATTTCCTTTATCTTTGAAGGAGAAGGCGTTGACATGTTATAGGCTATGTGATGATACTGGATCATGGGGCTACAATCGGTTGAAATTGGAATTTCATCAAAAAGTTCTATCCTATGCATTTAGTACATCGTGATCGGAACATTATTTATAACTTTTGGCCTGATGACAGGGAAATCATAGCTCAAGCTTGGGGAGGCTTAAATCAATGCTATATTCATGCCCCCAATCATGAGCTCTAGAGAGAAATCATCACTCAAAACTTTTATGCTCGGCTTTCTCATGAAGATCGTACCATGCTTGACACTTCTTGTGCCGGTACTTTTATGAAGAAGGATATTGATCACAAGTGGAATTTATTGGAGAGAATCAAACACAACTCTGAAGATTGGGAGCTGGAGGAAGGTAAGGAGTCAGGTATGAATTTCCAGTTTGATTGCATTAAATCTTTTGTTGAGACAAACACTTCTAGAGATTTTAGCGCTAATTATGGACTTGACTCTGAGATAGTAGCTTCTCTATGTGAATCTTTTGCTACTCATGTTGATCTTCCCAAAGAGAAGTGGTTTAAATATCATCCTCTTGTAGAAAGCAACATAGCCAAAACCAATCTAGTTGAGGAGAAAACCATTGCTTTTAGTGATCGTGTTGTTCCTTGTGCTTACACTGAGAAACCACCATACCCTACTAGGATAAAGGATTATTCTAAAGCTACAACTGTGATACGTAGGGGTTACATTAGACCACTTGCACCCCTTGAGAAAATTAGAGTTGAACCTAGTGTTGCTATTATCAAAGATCTCTTAGCCGAAGCCATAGATGGGTATGTTATCAAATTCTGTGAGGACTCCGCTAGAATTGCTAAACCTCATGCGAAAGACAAATACAGGCCTATAGTTGGCCTGCCCGTTGTTTCTGTCAAGATAGGAGATCACTGTTACCATGGTTTATGTGATATGGGAGCTAGTCTTAGTGCAATACCCCGTTCTCTATATGATGAAATCAAAGATGAGATTGCACCTGCTGAGTTAGAACCCATTGATGTCACTATTACGCTAGCTAATAGAGACACTATTTGCCCTCTGGGAATTGTAAGAGACGTAGAAGTCCTGTGTGGTAAGACGAAGTATCCTACTGATTTCCTCGTCCTTGGTACTGCACAAGATAGCTTTTGTCCCATCATATTTGGTAGACCCTTTCTCAACACTATTAATGCTCACATTGATTACATTAAGCAGACTGTCACAGTTAGTTTCGAGGGTGTGTCTCATGAATTTAACTTCTCTAAGTTCGGAAGACAACCCCATGAAAGAGAGTCGTCTGGTAGGGATGAAATCATTGCTCTTGCCTCTATTGCCGTACCTCCTACGGATCCTTTAGAGCAATATCTGCTTGAGCATGAAAATGATATGCATATGGAGGAGAGAGATGAGATAGATAAAATTGTCTTAGAACAATATCCTATTCTCAAGAATAATCTTCTTGTTGAACTTCTTGGGGATCCTCCCCCACCATAGGGTGATCTTGTGTTCGAGCTTAAACAGTTGCCTGATACTCTTAAGTATGTCTATCTTGATGAGAAGGAGATATATCCTATCATTATTAGTGCTCTCCTCTCAGAGCGCGAAGAGAAGAAGCTACTAAAAACTCTGAGGAAGCACCGCGCTGCTATTGGATATACTCTTGATGATCTTAAGGGTATTAGTCCTCCCCTATGTCAGCACAAGATTAAAACCGATCCTGACTTTAAACCAGTTGCTGATCATCAAAGGAGATTAAATCCTAAGATGAAAGAGGTCGTTAGAAAAGAAATATTAAAGCTTCTAGAAACAGGAATCATTTATCCTGTTGCTCATAGTGATTGGGTAAGTCCAGTACATTGCGTACCTAAGAAGGGAGGTATCACCATCGTTCCTAGTGATAAGGATGAACTAATCCCACAAAGGATTATTACCGGCTATAGGATGGTGATAGACTTCCGGAAACTGAACAAGGCAACCAGGAAGGATCATTATCCTTTGCCGTTCATCGACCAAATGCTAGAAAGGCTATCGAAACACACACACTTCTGCTTTCTAGACGGTTATTCAGGTTTCTCGCAAATACCTGTTGCACAATCCGATCAAGAGAAAACCACTTTCACCTGCCCTTTCGGTACCTTTGCCTATAGACGTATGCCTTTTGGCTTATGTAATGCACGTGCCACCTTTCAAAGATGTATGGTGGCTATATTCTCTGACTTTTGTGAAAAGATTGTCGAGGTTTTCATGGATGACTTCACCGTTTACGGGTCTTCCTTTGATGATTGCCTCAGCAACCTTGATCGAGTCTTACAGAGATGCGAAGAAACCAACCTCGTCCTGAATTGGGAGAAGTGCCACTTTATGGTTAATGAAGGTATCGTCTTAGGACACAAAATCTCTGAAAGAGGCATTGAAGTTGATAAGGCTAAGGTTGATGCAATTGAGAAAATGCCTTGCCCCACAGGTATCAGAGGTATACGAAGTTTCCTAGGTCATGCTGGTTTCTATAGAAGGTTCATTAAAGACATCTCTAAGATTTCTAGGCCTCTTACCAACCTCTTGCAGAAGGATGTTCCTTTTGTTTTTGATGAGGATTGTGAGGAAGCCTTCGAAATACTTAAGAAGGCTTTGATAACCGCACCTATTGTTCAACCACCTGACTGGAACTTGCCCTTTGAAATCATGTGCGACGCTAGTGATTATGCTGCTGGTGCCGTTCTAGGACAAAGATTTGACAAGAAGTTGAATGTCATTCACTATGCTAGTAAAACTCTAGACAATGCCCAAAGAAACTATGCCACTACGGAGAAGGAATTTTTAGCAGTCATGGTTGCATGTGAAAAGTTCAGATCTTACATAGTTGACTCCAAAGTCACTATTCACTCTGATCATGCTGCTATTAAGTACCTCATGGAGAAGAAGGACGCTAAGCCTAGGCTGATCAGATGGGTTCTCCTGCTACAGGAATTTGATTTGCACGTCGTTGACCGAAAGGGTGCTGACAACCCTGTAGCAGATAACTTGTCTAGGCTAGAGAATGTCTTTGATGACCCACTACCTATTGATGATAGCTTTCCTGATGAGCAACTAAATGTCATCCGCACTTCACATAGTGCACTGTGGTATGCCTATTATGCAAACTATATCGTAGCCAAATACATACCACCTAGTTTCACCTATCAATAAAAGAAGAAATTCTTCTTTGATTTGAGACACTACTTTTGGGATGATCCTCACCTTTATAAGGAGGGGGTAGATGGTGTTATTAGCGTTGTGTGCCTGAACATGAACAGGGACAGATCTTGCAGAAGTGTCATTCCGAAGCCTACGGAAGACACCACGCTGGAGATAGAACTGCCCATAAGGTATTGCAATCAGGTTTCTATTGGCCCACTCTCTTCAAGGATGCCCGTAAGTTTGTCTTGTCTTGTGACGAATGCAAAAGAATAGGGAACATCAGTAAGCGTTAGGAAATGCCTATGAACTATTCACTTGTCATTGAACCATTTGATGTCTGGGGCTTTGATTATATGGGACCCTTCCCAAGTTCCAATGGGTATACTCACATCTTAGTTGCTGTGAATTATGTCACTAAGTGGGTAGAAGCTATCCCCACTAAAAATGCTGATCACCACACCTCTATTAAGATGCTTAAAGAAGTCATATTCCCAAGATTTGGAGTCCCTAGATACTTGATGACTGATGACGGTTCACACTTCATTCATGGTGTTTTCCGCAAGATGCTAGCTAAGTATGATGTCAACCATAGAGTCGCATCCCCTTATCATTCTCAGTCTAGTGGTCAAGTGGAGTTGAGTAATAGGGAGATCAAGTTGATCTTACAAAAGACCGTCAATAGATCTCGAAAGAACTGGTCTAGCAAACTTGACGGTGCACTATGGGCTTATAGGACTGCTTATAAGAATCCCATGGGCATGTCACCATATAAAATGGTTTACGGTAAGGCCTGTCATTTACCTCTTGAGCTGGAACCCAAAGCTTATTGGGCAATCAAAGAGCTCAACTTTGATTTCAAACTTGCCGGTGAGAAGCGGTTGTTTGATATCAGCTCGTTAGATGAATGGAGAGCCCAGGCATATGAGAATGCCAGGTTGTTCAAGGAAAAGGTTAAGAGATGGCACGACAAATGAATACAGAAACGAGAGTTCAATGTAGGTGATTATGTCTTGCTATACAATTCTCGTTTGAGATTCTTTGCAGGCAAGCTTCTCTCTAAATGGGAAGGTCCCTTTGTTATCGAGGAAGTATATCGTTCCGGTGCCATCAAAATCAATAACACGGAAGGAAATTTTCCTAGAGTGGTAAATGGGCAAAGAATCAAGCATTACATCTCTGGTACTCCCATAAATGTTGAGACCAATACCATCAATGTCATAACTCTAGAGGAGTACATAAGGTATGTTTATCAGCCTATTTCAGACCTTGAAAACGAAGATGTATCTGTTTCGGTAAGAAATTGGACTCCGATACTTTTCCAATAGGAAATTTCTTCCGTTTTGGAATTTTTGGAAAATTAGAAAAATAAAAAGCAGTCCGGAGAGCAAACGAGGCGGCACGAGCCCTGTCACCGCCCTACCCCCCCTGGTGGCGGAGGGCAAGCTTGTGGGCACCTCGTGTGCCTCCCGGACTCCGTTTTCGTGCGGAGGACTCCTTCTGGCCCAGAAAAAACAATATATAGTCGCCCGAAGGTTTTGATCTCCGTATCGCGCAGTTTTCCTCTGTTTTCGTTTCGAGCTTGTTTCTACCGCAGATCTAGGTCAAGATGTCTTCCCAGGACTCAGAGGGAGAGAGCTATGTGGCTGACTACCTTGCTAACCCCAAGGTCTATGGGGACTTGGAACCGTATGGCAGGACCACTGATGAGGAAGAGGACTATGAGCCCAAAGGGAAGGAGCAAACGAGTTCCGATGAAGAGGAGGCTCCTCTACCTCAACCTGCAAACACCCATGTGGAGTTCAAGAAGTCAAGTCTCCCTAACCATAGGAAGAAGCCTAAGACCTTGTTTATCCCTTCTCGTTTCTTGCACGAGAGTAAGCAGGAACTTTGCCATAGAGTGTTGAAACTTGAGAAAGAAAATGACGATCTAAGGGAGCAGAACTTTTTGCTCAAGTGGAAATTAGACAAGCTCAAGACTGCTCCAATAACACCACCATCACCACCGAAGGAAGACAACTAATCATTGGTATGGGCAATCCCCTTGGCTTCTGCCAAGCTTGGGGGAGTTGCCCTGGTATCGTATCACCTTTATATCTTTTTCTTTTACCTTTGTTTTAGTTCTTTCCTTTTCAGTTTTTATTTCTTCTTTTAGAGGAATAAGTCTTTAGTTTTTAGTTTGAGTCTTTCGCTTTTGTCTCTCCCCCGATGTATTCGAGCTTACGAGCTATATAATAAAGAGTATCTCAGTTGAGGGCTTTGCTTTGTGCCATGATCAAAAGTATGAAAAGAACGATATCATGAAAGATCATGAGACGATCTTATGGAAAGTGATAACTTCACTTATGACTCGTATAATCATTGAAACTTGTTGAGAATAAATCAGCATAGACCTCAGTATTTGTTGCATTTAATAAGAAGTAATAAGTAAAGAGAGGTTCACATATAAATACATAATCTTAGACACTTTTTACAATTGTGAGCACTCACCAAACTATTACATGCCTAGGAGTAGATGTTGGACAAGGAAGACAACATAATGAATTGTGTTTGCTTGGTTCCAAACAATGTTATATGATTAGAGATACCTTAGCATGTGACGATTGCTTCCACCTCATATTAGCCAAAACTCCCGCACCAAGTAGAGATACTACTTGTGCATCCTTAAACCTCCAACCCAGTTTTGCCATGAGAGTCCACCATACCTACCTATGGATCGAATAAGATCCTTCAAGTAAGTTGGCATCGGTGTAAGCAATAAAAATTGCTCTCTAATATGTATGATCTATTAGTGTGTGGAAAATAAACTTTGTACGAACCTGTGATGAGGAAGACATAAAAGCGACAGACTGCACAATAAAGTTCTTCATCACAGGAGGCAATATAATGTGACGTTCCTCCGCACTAAGAGGACACGCATTCAAACCTCAAAAGCGCATGACAACCTCTGCTTCCCTCTGCGAAGGGCCTATCTTGTACCTTTACTTTTTACCCTTGTAAGAGTCATGGTGATCTTCACCAATTCCCTTTTTGCCTTTGTCTTGGCTACCGTCACATGTTTGGGAAAGATCTATATTCATATATCAACTTGGAGTTGAGTACTCATGCTCTATTATTGTTGACTTTACCTTTGAGGTAAATGGTTGGGAGGCAAAACTATAAGTCGCTATCTTCCTCTGTGCCCAGCTGAAACTTTGACACCATGAGTACCACGTGAGTTGTAACAATTGTGTAAAACAAAAGAGATGATTGAGTATGTGGTTTTGCCTTACAAGCTCTTATTTGACTCTTTCTTATGTTGTGATAAATTGCAATTGCTTCAATGACTATGGTTTATTGTTGGTTACTTCTCGGTAAGGTTTTTGCTTCATGCTTGGCTTTGTGAAGGAATTGTTACTTTCCCATAAGAATCTTTATGATGTATTGTTGTTCTATGTGTGATCATGATGCCCTCATGTCCGTATTATGTTTTATCGACACCTTCGTCCCTCAACATGTGGACATGTTTATGGAACTTGGTTTTCGCTTGAGGACAAGCGAGGTCTAAGCTTGGGGGAGTTGATACGTCCATTTTGCATCATGCTTTCATGTTGATATTTATTTCTTTTGGGGCTGTTATATTACTTGCGGTACCATATTTATGCCTTTTCTCTCTTATTTTGCAAGGTTTATTTGAAGAGGGAAAATTCAGGCAGCTGGAATTCTGGACTGGAAAAGGAGCAAATCCTAGTCCACTATTCTGCACATCTCCAACTGTCCTAAAAAGTTACATGGATTTTTTTGGAATTATATAAAAAATACTGGGCGAAAGAACTACCGGAGGGGGGCTGCCAGGGCGCCACAAGCCGTGACACCACCACCCCCTGGTGGCGGAGTGGGGGCTTGTGGGCTCCCTTACGGCCCACTAGCCCCCCTCTTTTGCTATATGAAGCGTCCTGGTCAGAAAAAAATAAAAAGGGAGCTTTTTCGTGGTTTCGCCGCCGCCACGAGGCGGAACTTCAGCAGATCCAATCTAGAGCTCCGGCAGGACGATCCTGCCCGGGAAACTTCCCTCCTAGAGGGGGAAATCGTCGCCATCGTCATCACCAACACTCCTCTCGTCGGAGGGGAGGCATCTTCATCAACATCTTCATCAGCACCATCTCCTCTCCAATCCCTAGTTCATCTCTTGTAATCAATCTCCGTCTCACGACTCCGATTGGTACTTGTCGGGGGGATAACCCCGGGGTAGGCTCATCAAGCCTATTCCTTCATTTCCGGCCCAATGGACATGGTCGTATGAAGATTCCCAAGGCCCAAGTCTTCTGGCCGGCTAGGCATCACCTGCTGGCTAGAGGACGAGGCGGCCACCTTTCTGGCCGGCCAGGCAACCCCTGCCAGCTAGAATTCAGGCGGCCTCCTCTTCGGAGCCGGCCTGATCCCGCCAGCCGGACTGGGAAGGAGGCGGCCACACTTAAGTCGGCTGGCCAAGCAGGCTAGCCGGCCAAGGATCACAAGTCACATCGGATCTTAGGTCAGGAAGAGACCTCACGATTAAAGTTAGCTACACGTCAGCAAAGGTACTGGATCAGGGCGCTCGGCAGGTATGAGCGTCGGTGGCCACGCCGCTGACCTACCCCGGCTCTGATCCATCATCTAGCATAGTGTCGAACCGTCACACTCTGACTCCATTACTGCACTCGGCGTGAGGAACAGTGGAGGCGGTCGTACTACCTGCCCATGAATAATCTCGCGGGGCGACGCTCGCGTGCTCAGCGTCAACCTTACGCGAGAGCCTCATTGGCCAGCCGGCGGGTCCCACAGGCAATCGAGACCATGCAGCCGGCAGGGCCCCCATCGACAAGACAAGACCTTTGTGGGCCCCTGGCCAGCCGGCGAAGCTGCCAGCCAGGTCCCACACTTGTACCCTTTATCCATATTGTAGGCCGGCGGGTTCGTCTATAAAACCCCCCGGTCGCTGTCCCTGCAAGGGGGCCGATCTTTCACCAGTCATTCAATGCAACGCATTCACCAACCACAGAGAGAGAGGTATAGACGAGCCGACTGCTCCCCTCTTCCGCCTCCCAACAGAGCTCCAGGAGCGACATTGTACTCTATTCCTATACATCAAACACTCCGGCAGGAGTAGGGGTATTATCTCTACGGAGAGCCCTGAACCTGGGTACATCGTGCGTCCCATTCATGTACCAACCTCGTTCCCAGCGCCCACCTTTGTCCCTTCGGTTCTCACCGACTTTAGCCTACCTATGGCATATGTTGTGAGTATTCACCGACAATACTTGTAAGGTTGCTGGTAGTGTTGATTACTCTTTGTAGTTGATGCTAGTTGGATTACTTGGTGGAAGAGTTTATGTTCAGATCCTTGATGCTATTCATTACACCTATGATCATGATTATGATTATGTTTTGTGAGTAGTTACTTTTGTTCCCGAGGACATGGGATAAGTCATGTTGATAATAGTCATGTGAATTTGATATTCGTTCGGTATTTTGATATGCTGTATGTTGTTTTTCCTCTAGTGGTGTTATGTGAACGTCGACTACATAACACTTCACCATATTTGGGCCTAGAGGAAGGCATTGGGAAGTACTCCCTCCGTCCAGAAATACTTGTCCTAAAAATGGATATAATGGATGTATTTATAACTAAAATAAGTCTAGATACATTCATCCTTAGGACAAGTATTTTCGGACGGAGGGAGTAGATGATGGGTTGCTGGAGTGACAGAAGCTTAAACCCCAATCTATGCGTTGCTTCGTGAGGGGCTGATTTGGATCCACTAGTTTAATGCTATGGTTAGACTTTGTCTTAATTCTTCTTTTGTAGTTGCGGATGCTTGCGAGAGAGGTTAATCATAAGTGGGATGCTTGTCCAAGTAAGGACAGTACCCAAGCGCCGGTCCACCCACATATCAAACTATCAAAGTAACGAACGCGAATCATATGAACATGATGAAACTAGCATGACAGAAATTCCCGTGTGTCCTCGGGAGCGTTTTCCCTCCTATAAGACTTTGTTCGGGCTTGTCCCTTGCTACAAAAGGGATTGAGCCACTTTCTGCACCATTGCTACCACTTGTTACTTGTTACTCTTTGCTTGCTACGTTTCACCTCGCTACACAATCACTTGTTACCGCTACTTTCAGTGCTTCCAGTTATAGTACCAAACCCCCCCCCCCCCCCCCCGCGTCCGCGAGAGGAAAAAATACCTCTAATAACCGTAGAACGCTTTCTGCATCAGATAGAGCGACCCCCGCCGCCAAGGCGACCAGACGACTATGAACGCTCTATTAGCAAGTCATATCACGCAAGTAGAAGTGGGAAAACTATTCCCCAGCTCGGAGAACAGGCAGTGCAATCCCCCCCCCCGCGCGCGCGCGCTGAAGGTGAGTATCGATAAGGGAGGAATCGACGCTCTTGCTAAAAATATAGGTCTCAGTGTTGAGAAACTCCAAGGCATCGAGGATGCCCCCGTGTCTATAGAATTTACATGGACATATGTCCCTCGGAACCCTCTAGTCAGACCTGAGCAGGCTCCGCTTCTATCAACACGAATGCGCAGATTGCATGACTGGTACCTAAGATAAGTAAAGGTGAGGCGAGAGTGGCTCATGGTGAAAGTCCAGCAAGAGCATTACTTCCATGCAAAGGAGCTACGAATTGAGTTTTCATAAAAAAAAATAGTTATTCAATCAAGACGCACTCGACTGTACTATCGTCAGCTTCTATTGTCTATAAGTGATTTCTTTCTGTAATTTAAGTCTCTAACTCAGCTCGTTCATTCGCTGTAATTATACTCACTATATTCTTTTGTGTGCTATTATGAAGACTGAAGATTTTTTGATGCAGAAGAGATGAATGCTATGACATTGGGTTCATTGACCCAAATACCGTTAATGAAGTTACATTAACGAACCGTTAGAGCATAACTTGCTAATCTTTTTGAAGGAACTCAATACCAGAAAAGAAATAATATTTCCTTACAACTTCCAGTAAGTGTTAATGTCTTGTACTACAAATTCGATTTTGCTTACTTGATGTAAATTGTAGTTGATGAGTTATGCATGCCCGCTTATATAAATGTGTGCGCAGTTTGCACTGGATCCTGTTAATCATTAGGGTTGACGAAGGATCTGTTGAAATACTGGACTCACTATGTAAAGACCTTATAGAATATGTCAGCCTAGTTTTGATGCTCGACAAGTAATTTTAATCATTATTGCACTATCACTAGTAGAAAACGGGCCTTTGGCTTGGACCATTTAGTCCCGGAGTGCCTCTGGGCCGGGACTAAAGGCCCGGCCACGTCGCCCCAATTCTCAATGCCTCCCTCGAGGCTTTAGTCCCGGGCCGTAAGGAGCCTTTAGTCCCGGTTCGTGTCCCAAACCGGGACTAAAAGGCTACGCGGCGGGCAGTGGTGGTGGCAACCGTTCGTATCCCCCTTTAGTCCCGGTTGGTGGCTCAACCCGGGACTAAAGGGCTAACATGTGGCCTGCCGTAGTGGGGCGACCGTTGGCATACCTCTTTAGTCCCGGTTGGTGGTTGAACCCGGGACTAAAAGCCTAACACGTGGCCTGCCGTAGTGGTGGCAACCGTTTGGTATACCTCTTTAGTCCCGGTTGGTGGCTCAACCCGGGATTAATGGCCCAAACGGTTTGCATCCCGCGTCATTTCGGGCGATGAAAAGCACGAACCGAAGCGTACAGTCGCCATTTCTCTGTTCTTCTTCTCTCTCGCGTCGCCCTCTCTGTTCTTCTTCTCTCTCGCGTCGCCCTCTCTGTTCTTCTCCTCTCTCCTTCCCTTCTCTCCTTCCACCATGACAACTATCTTTCGTGAGGTGGTCGCGCATGGCGCGATGAAGCTCCGTGTCGTGTACACGAACCTGAGCATGGAGGTGTCGTATTTCCTTCAACAGTTGAAGGAACGATGGTTTAACCATGCACCGGATCATGAGAAGTTCTTCGGGCTTGATCTGGAGTACACGGCCGATCAACGTGGTGTTGCCGTCATCCAAATATGCTTCGCAAGCCATGTCTTGATCTTCCAATGGGCGAAGTAAGTGTTGAGGCTTTCTTTGATCCAAGATAATCCCTCCCCTAGGGTCACTACTCCCACGTTCACATGGATTTTGTGTATTTGTGTATCTGATTAAGTAGCGTAGTAGATTTTGTGTATTTGTACATTTGATTTAGTAGTGTACTATGTGTGGAATTAGTTTTAGTAGTGTAGTATCCGATTATATTTAGTAGAAATTAATTTGTTAGTGTACAATTTTTTAGTGTTCAATATGTTTTAGTGTTGAATAGGACATGCTACTCTTTTGTGTTGATTTAGTAGTGTAGCTAGAGTCCGATTATACTTAATATTATATTTAGTAGGAATTGATTTATTTGTTTCATTTATAATTCACATTGGATCGAATTTTGACAATGCGATAAGACTTAGTTTGTAGTTTGGATTTACTAGTTAACAAGCTTTCTTTTGTTTGCATATTATGCATAATGTCCATAATCTATCATAGTGAATTCCACGTATAAGTTTATTTGTTTCTATCATAGTTGGTTCCCTTCAAATAGTTGTAGTGAAACAATTTTGATTAGTTGAAGGGGAACACAATCTGATTGGAATAGTGTTCCATAATCTGAAAAATCGTATTAGAATGAACTAGTGTTTAATATGTTCCATTGGAATCATAGTTGGTTCGCTTCAAATAGTTGTAGTGATCTCTCTAGGTTCCATTGCATATGTTCTATATGAATCCTAAAGATAAGTTTCTCTTTAGTTGTAGTGAAACATGTTTCCTTATTGCAGCAGTATGTAACATTTGGTCCATTTTAATTTGTTTCTCTTGCAGGAGTGACAAGCATTGTCCAGGACTCATGGAGTTCCTTCGCAGCGGCGTCACTTTTGCTTCCGTTGACATAAGGAATGACAGGCTGAAGATGAGGCACACCTTCGGTATTGAGATACCAGCTGGTTGCCTCGTTGATATCCAAACAATATTCAAGCTTCAACATGACATGACTTTGATGGCTCGTATGGCAGTTGCCTTGATCGATGATTCATATGCTGATATGAAGACCAGTTTCCCAAGGTCTCAGCACAGACTTTGGGAGAAGGGCCCACTTGATGATATCAACATTGAGTATGCAGCAAAAGATGCATATGTTTCATACGAGTTGTACCGCAAGATCCGAGTCGTCCACTATGGCCAGCGTCACCTCGATGAAGGTGGACATTCTGATTCAGATGATTCAGACGAGTAGTGTTCTTAACGTCGAACACTTGTATATATATATCTATTGTAGCTATTATTATGTACTGTTTGGACTAGTATCATGTACTTCTTGGACCAATTTATATATGTCTAGTTTCTGTTTGTGTCATTATAGTTTCCAAATTTGAATGGTTTAGCCCTTTCTAACTTCATTTGCTACTTTTGAATGGTTTAGCCCTTTCTAACTTCATGGTATCATGCATTTCGACCACATATATATACAAAAAGTCTTCAGTTCAAATAAGTTCAAAAAATGAAATCCCTTTTGTAACAGATCTGTTTTTGATTAAAACAATCACTTCTCCTTCTTCTCCTTGTGCTAGATATTGATTATGCACTAGGGGAAGTAGGAGTAGCGACCATCATTGACGGTTGAAAAATCAGGTGAGCTACTGTCCACCATATATGAGAGAAGAAGAAATCCCTTTGTGATGTGCCTTTGAATGGTGCATTTTGAACACACAAAAAGTATGGAGTTCAAATAAGTAAAAAAAATGAAATCCCTTTGTAAGAGATGAGTTCTCGTTCGAAACCCTGCAACTTCGAGAGAGATTGTCAGTTTTGTACACGAAGTGCATCCAGTTTTTGTTGTATCCCTCTCAACTTTTTAACACATGCTATGTGGGTGAAATGATGATAGCATGCCAACCTTCAACATTTTCAGAGTTCATTTGTAGTGCTTTTCAATTTCAGGGTCAACTAGCTCAAAAAAAAAAGTAAATGCAAGAAATATACCAAATGAAGTCAGAAATTGTTGAAATTTTGTGACGTGCCTTTGAATGGTGCATTTTGAACACACAAAAAGTATGGAGTTCAAATAAGTTTTAAAAAAATGAAATCCCTTTGTAAGAGATGAGTTCTCGTTCGAAACCCTGCTACTTCGAGAGAGATTGTCAGTTTTGTACACGAACTGCATCCAGTCTTTGTCGTAGCCCTCTCAACTTTTTAACACATGCTATGTGGGTGAAATGATGATAGCATGCCAACTTTCAACATTTCCAGAGTTCATTTGTAGTGCTTTTCAATTTCAGGGTCAACTAGCTCAAAAAAAAAGTAAATGCATGAAATATACCAAATTAAGTCAGAAATTGTTGAAATTTTGTGATGTGCCTTTGAATGGTGCATTTTGAACACACAAAAAGTATGGAGTTCAAATAAGTTTAAAAAAATGAAATCCCTTTGTAAGAGATGAGTTCTCGTTCGAAACCCTACTACTTCGAGAGAGATTGTCAGTTTTGTACAAGAACTGCATCCAGTCTTTGTCGTAGCCCTCTCAACTTTTTAACACATGCTATGTGGGTGAAATGATGATAGCATGCCAACTTTCAAGATTTCCAGAGTTCATTTGTAGTGCTTTTCAATTTCAGGGTCAACTAGCTCAAAAAAAATAAGTAAATGCACGAAATATAACAAATGAAGTCAGAAATTGTTGAAATTTTGTGATGTGCCTTTGAATGGTGCATTTTTGAACACACAAAAAGTATGGAGTTCAAATAAGTTTAAAAAAATGAAATCTCTTTGTAAGAGATGAGTTCTCGTTCGAAACCCTGCTACTTCGAGAGAGATTGTCAGTTTTGTACACGAACTGCATCCAGTCTTTCTCGTAGCCCTCTCAACTTTTTAACACATGCTATGTGGGTGAAATGATGATAGCATGCCAACTTTCAACATTTTCAGAGTTCATTTGTAGTACTTTTCAATTTCAGGGTCAACTAGCTCAAAAAAATAAGTAAATGCACGAAATATAACAAATTAAGTCAAAATAACAAAATAGATAATAATTTGGATAGTCAAAATTATTAATTATGAAAATAAAAAATAGTTTTGCATTATTTATTCAATTTGAAACACTTTTCATTATCATAGTTTTGTCAAATTCTCAAATATGCAAAAAGAATTTTTAATAAACATAGTTTTTAATTGAAAATAACAAAATAGATAATAGTTTGGATAGTCAAAATTATTAATTATGAAAATAAAAAAAATTGAAACTATATTCGAGATCATAGAGAAAATTCAACCTAAATTCTCATTTGAATTTAGATTGAATTTTCCCTATAATTTCTAATATAGTTACAATTTTGAGTGAGTTTAGGCCCGTAAGCCTGCTTTAGAGAGGAGCTCGATGGAGAAGCTGCGACGGGGCTTATAAACAAGTGTTAGTCCCCCTCGCTGGACGAGGTGGGACTAAACTTATCCTACAGCCGAGGAGGGTCTTTAGTCCCGGTTGGAGCCACGCCCCGGGACTAAAGACCCCCTTTAGTTCCGGTTGGAGCCACGCCCCGGGACTAAAGACCCCCTGCTTCCCGCCTCTTGGTCTGCCCGAAAAGAGGCCTTTAGTCCCGGGTCGTGGGTCCACCCGGGACTAAAGGGGGTCTTTAGTCCCGGCCCGAGCCACGCACCGGGACTATAAATCCACCTATATAAGCGGGACTTCGAAAATTTCCAACCCAATTCGTCCATTTATCTTCTTCTTCCTCTCGTTCTCCTGCCCGGCGCGGCACAACGACGAACGTAACCGACGCCATCAGGCTGCCCGCCGTCCTGCTCGCCGTCGGCCGTCCTCCTCGCCGCCGCACCGTGCTCCTCGCCGTCGCCCCGTCCTCCTCGCCAACACTCCGGCCAGTAAGCCCCCCGCCCCCCTCCTCCCCAACACTCCGGCCAGTACAGAAGAAAAGAAGAAAAAGGAGAAGAGAAGAAGAAAAAGGAGAAGAAAGGAAGAAAAAGGAGAAGAAAAGAAGAAAAAGAAAAGATTTTTTTGTCATTTAATTCCTATTGTTATTAGGTTTGTGCTAGATTATTAGGGTTAGTAATATTTAGAATTAGGTTAGGGTTACAAGAAAAAGAAATATGAACAAAAATAAGAAAATAAGATTAGGAAAAATGAAAATAAGAAGAGGAGGAGAAGAAAAGAAGAAAAAAGTGTATATTGTATAGTGTATATGCTTAAGTGTATAGTGTATATAGTGTATAGTGTATAAGGAGAGGAGGAATTTTGCAGCTTCCATTGGATTCTGTTGGACATTCAAATTGATAAGGGAATAGTTGATGCCTTCGACCCATTATCGAGACCCTTGGAACAGTTCCAAAGCCTGCAGGACATGCTCCAAGTGTAATTTTAATCATTCTTGCGCTCTATCGGTCTCTTTCGATGATTTTCTGATATATCAATTAATGAAAAACTTAGCAAATCATTATCCTTGTCGGGCAGGGTTTGGAATCGGTTCAAGTGCGTGACTCCCGGTAACTTTCCTGAGAAGCTGACCTTTAGAGCGGCTCAGGTAAGTAGTAGTATGATATACTTCTATTAATTTTCAATACATTTATGATGCTAGATTATTATTTTGATTATATATATTCCATTCTCGTAAAGTGCGACCAGCAGCCACGGGGAACGCATCTATGCGGATACTATGTTTGCGAGACCATTCGCACGTTTACCTCTGAGTTCAAGGAGCACAGATTCGACGTAAGCAATGAACATTCACACCTCTATTTTTACCCGTCATTCTTTGTTATCATGATTGATATTCATATTCATCTCCTCTTCTTATATAGCACACGGCCATGAGAACGAAGGTCCTACCAGAGCAACGCGCGATTGCTGTTGCAGAGGAGCTTGCGGGATTTCTGAGGATGGAAGCTATAGAAGACAAATGACGATTTAGTGTAGCTAAGGGCCATTAGTGATATTCGTCCATCTAATCGAATAGACGGGCTCTAGTCCCGATAATTCAGATCTCCATATAATTGTATATATATGATCGCTTGTAAGATAAGTTAATCTTATATATATATATATATGCATAATTATTTCTATTTTAAATTATATGAAAACTAATTCCCGAACACAAAACGAGGCATCACGTTAATCTCCTGAACACCTAAACCCTAAAACCCTAAAACCCAAAAATAATTTCATTAAAAAAAAACCCAAAAGCCAGCAAAATCTGAAAATCTTTAGTCCCGGACCGTGTAACGAACCGGGACTAAAGGGCCTGCCCCTGAGGCGCTACGAGGCGCCCACGTGGAGCACCTTTAGTCCCGACTTGTAAGAGGGCCGGGACGAAAAGGTTACGCCTTTACTCCCGCCCCTTTAGTCCCGGTTGGTGAACCGGGACTAAAGCCCCTTACGGGCCGGGGCTATAGGCCCTGTCCCCACTAGTGTATGTCTGCCTCTTTAGTTTACTTCCTGGTATCAAGTAATTAATAACTCCTTTATTCATTTTTGTTGCCGAACATGATATGGAAAAAGTTCATCAAAGAGGAAGTCGGTGCATGGAAACCACACGTGATATGGCACCGGTCCAACCTGGTAATTAAGTACGTCCGCATATCTTTCTAATTCTAGTTTCAATACCATTATCATGCTTTATTATTATCTCATTAAATTCTATTTTCGTAAAGTGCATGAAGCAGGAACAGGGAAATAATTTATGTGCATACTACGTTTGCCAGAACATTCGCTTTATGAACGAACGACGCAAAGATGACAGACATCTTTGGTACCTAAACACTATTCACAATTTTTTATCATGATCTAATATATATACACACAACTAATATATTCATATTAGTCACCTTCTTTAAAGATGAAGGAGATGCGGGATAGGCTCCTACCCAAGGATCGCATACAAGCACTTCAAGAGGAAATTGCGGGATGTTTGGTTGAGCAGGTCATATCTCCCGATGGAGAATACCATTACACCTAGTGCCTGCATGTAATGATCTGCAAACTATAGGAGAAATTTATTGGAAATATGCCCTAGAGGCAATAATAAAATGGTTATTATTGTATTTCCTTGTTCATGATAATTGTCTATTGTTCATGCTATAATTGTATTAAAAACTAGTATAGCATGTGCAGCAGATTTGACCAGCACTTCTTTACCAGCTGCCGAGAGCAACTTCTCCATTCAACCTTTTATTTTCTCCCACACACGGTCTCTCAAGTATTTGAAAGTACCATTCTTAGAGTGACCAACATCAGTGGGCATTCCCAAATAACGCTCACTCAGAGATTCGCTATGCACCTGTAAAGAATTTTTGATGTCCTCTGTGATTGAAGAAGGACAACCCTTGCTAAAGAAGATATAAGATTTCTCATTATTGATCCTCTGAACCGAAGCATTGCAATAGGTTTGTAGCAGGTTCGACACTCCACCTGAATCCTCTACATTAGCCTTAAAAAGCAGCAGGCTGTCATCTGCAAATAGAAGGTGGTTAATCGTGGGAGCTGTTGGGGCCACCTTAATACCTGCAATTGATGAGTGAGAACTGGATTTCAGAAGGCACGAAAGGTCCTCTGATGCAATCAAGAATAAATAGGGGGAGATGGGGTCTCCCTGCCGAATCTCTCTAGTTGGCTTAAAAGGCTCGAGCTTCTCGCCATTGAACAGAACTGAAAAAGATACCGAGGAAACCATATTCATCATTGTGTTAATCCACTGTTGGGAGAAACCCAATTTACACATAATAGCACTCAAATAAGGCCACTCCAGCCTGTCATAAGCCTTCATCATATCGAGCTTGAGGGCACAAAAGTTGTTGGACTTGGATCTTGTTCTTTTCATAAAATGCAAACACTCATAAGCGTAGATTATCTTATCTGTAATTAACCTTCCCGGAACAAAAGAAGATTGCTCCTCTGAAATGATGTGAGGCAAGATTTCCTTCAGCCTGTTGGCTACAACTTTTGAAGCAATCTTATAAAGTACATTGCAAAGACTTATGGGCCTGAACTGAGATAACAAAGAAGGATTTAGTACCTTTGGAATTAGTAACAAACCGTGTTATTGATTCCCTTTGGACTTTCTTCCCCTCTTAAAATTGTTAACACAATACGCGTGACATCTTCTCCACAAACCATCCGGACCATGGGATTTTGTAGGAAACATCTGAAACAATGCTTGTTTGACCTCTTCAGCCGAGTAATCAACATTTAACCTCGTTTTCATCTCATCGGTTACCCTCCTTGGCACATGGTTCAGCACATCATCCATCCCTTGTACGCCTTCAGAGGCAAAAGGTGTTTGATAAAAACCGTTAGCCATTTCTTTAAGCTCATCAGGGTCATCAACAATCGCTCCCAGGGAATTTTGAAGTGCTTTTATCATATTCTTTATCCTCTTCAAACTAGAAAGGAGATGTAAAAAATTGGTATTATTATCCCCTGCTGATAGCCACTCGATTCTGGCACGCTGACGCCACGTAATTTCTTCCCGATGATACATTTCAATCAATCTTTCGGTGATCTTTAGTTCTGCGTGGCAAGGTCCCGTGCATGATGGATCCCCTCTAAGCTTTTCCAATTTACCTTTCAGTAGTTTGATCTCCTTCCTCACACTTCCAAAGGTGTTGGTGCTCCATCTCTGCAGCTTGTTTGCCTGGTTAGACGGTTTCTGGCGCATCTCATGGCTGTAGTGCACGGGTTTAACCCAGACCAACTATCAGCAACTAAGTCATGTAGGCCCTCATGTGATTCCCACATCACTTCGTACTTGAAATCTCTGTTCTTATGAATCTCTTTCCTTCGGCCAAAGTCCAGTAACAGCGTCGAGTGGTCCGAAGTCGCTGATGTCTCGTGCGCGACCGAAGCTAGCGGAAATCTAGCCATCCAATCTGTGTTTACTAGAGCTTTGTCTAGCCTGCACCTGGTATAAGAGCCTCCAATAACTTTCTTCTTAAACATCCAGAAACGACCTTTATATCCCAGATCTAGCAGCATACAAACATGTGTAGTATCTCTGAACGCTTAAATCTGAGCATTACTGCGTTATCCGACCCCAACATGCTCATTTGGACGTAAAACTTCATTAAAATCCCCCATGCAAAGCCATGTAAGGCTACTCAAAGTACTGATGTTTTTTAAAATTGTCCAAGTTTGGTGACGCAGGTGAGTTTGAGCCTCTCGATAAACTCACGTAAACCTCCACTTGTCCTCTCCTTTCTCCTCAACCGAAACATCCAGATGATACACAGAATAAGCAAGAGTTTCTATATTTATATCATTGTTCCAGAAAATACCAATACCACCACTTCTGCCTTGACTATCTATTGCAAACGAATTATCATAACCAATGGGATTAGCTAAAGCTTCTACCCTAGCACCCTCAATCTGTGTTTCAACAATGCAAAAAAGAGTAGGGGAAAACTTCCTCGCGAACTCGCAAAGCTCTCGAACTGCCGAAGGTTTGCCCGCTCTGCGGTAATTCCAGCATAAAGCACTCATTGGGCCTGGCGACGCTCCTCGAAGGAGCCCGCCAAACTTTTAATTGCTGAAATAACTCCCTCCTTTCCATCCTCGTTAGTCCTGCTTCTCTTGGGATCTCTCTGTGGTGGAGGACTCACGGTAGAGCCACCAATTTGAGCTAATGCTAACTGGTTCTCATTAGCATTCCCAGCCTCCCTGGCCATTGGGTTCTTCTGAGATACTAGCATGGCTCCCCTCACTATGCACTTTCTATTGTGATCCTCCATCTCGACATCTTGTGCACCTGCAGCCAACTCTTCAGCATCCGTAGAAACATACTTAGATGCCCCCCCTGAAAACATATTTCTATCCGGCTCATAGCTATTACCTGACCGGCCTGTCGACCCCCCTCCATTGTGCCCTCTTCCGCGCCTTCGGCCATCTCAAGGGCCTCGCCCAGTCCTCAAGAACCACGTGGCCCGAAGCTCCTTGAAAACCAGAGCCGATGGTGGATGAATCCCATTACCATGTTCCTTGAAGTGATGTCCCAGCATTCCACAAACACCGCACCAATCAGGGAGTTTTTCGTACTTGACCCTATAAATATGGCTCTTCTCATCTCTAATCATAGAAACAACATTCTTCAGAGGTTTTTGCACATTGATGCGAACCCAAGCTCGATAAAAGTTCCCCATAAAATCATTACTGGATGGTTCCGTAAACAGAACGCCCCCAACCTTAGCAGTAAGCGGAGTAACCAGATATGCATACAGGTCAGGAACATCATGGATTTGAATCCATATATCAATCGTTTCCAGCTTGACACTTGACGGTTTTGAGATCCCATCATAAGGCGCAAGGATCACTGCATCCGTCTGAAGTTCCATGGGCCTTCATTCATTACCCTCTCCCAATCTCCCAAACATGAGAATTGGACAATGTATAAATTTTCCTCCAAAGGTTTGAACCTCCTATGCAATATCCCACACCGATCTCATGTTGCGGTAGAACCATGTCTGACTGTAGGTCTTGTAAGTGTTAACCCTGACTAAGGCGGTCCATCTAGGTTCATCAGGAGGCTTTGTTTGCTCATCGTAGACTACATCATCAAGATCTTCTTCCCTCAATCCCGGTTCTTTCATCATCTGCTCTACATCACTGATTTTCGAGGAGGCCGAAGCCTCATCTGAAGCCATCGAAACCTAACCCGACATCAAAACAACGATCGGGTGTTGTGGTGCCCCAATCCTCCGACACCCAGGGTGGCCTCCCCGGCTGGGCAAACGATCAGGGATCGTCCGACAGCCAGAGACGCCCAATCATGTGGTTAATCGGCGGCGGAGAAGTGAAGAAACGCAACGGCGGCAAGATCGCCTCCGAGAGGAAAATAAACCCTAACGAGAGGGAAAACGGGAGAACCATAAATAAACTTGTTGTTGATGACAGGTCGACGTACACAACACGACACCCGAGATTTCCTTCCTGATCGCGGAGTACTCCTGTGGTTCGGTCTTCCAACAGTAGCCACCGAGTGGCCCACTAGTTCGGCCCATAAGGGATAGGTCATCCGCCCGAGGACTCCTTAGTCCTGGTCTCCCTCACGTACCTCATTATGTCTCAAGACATTTAGTCAAATCAAAGCTGGTTTCGTTTCACATCTAAGCTGGTTCGCAAAGCTAGTTTGCTTTCACACCTATTAGGGGGTTGTCCCTAATATAAATAGGCTACCTTTCTTCGGGGTATTTTTGCCATTTCTATCAAAGACCAAAGACATTGACTCCTCCTGAGATTGGGGAGCTCTTGTTATTCTTATTCTGATGATTCCTTGAGAAATTGCTTTTAATTCGTGCTCCACGACTAGATCGTGTTGTGTGGATTAGAGTTCGTGGTTTTTTTGTGGATTGCACCTATCCCGTGCTCCACGACTTGAGTGTGGTTGTGTGGGGTAGTATTGTGGGTTGCAGGCTTCTGTGAGCATCCTTTTCGTCGGGTCATAATCTTTTGTTTTTCGTTTTTCGTCTGCTTGCAGCTAGTTATCTCCATCCATTTATCGTTTTACGACGTGAAGATTGGACCTTCCCTTATACACCCTCGGCTTCGTAGACAGTGACACATTAGTCGTCGGCCATGGTCAAAGGCGTTTAGGTGAAAGGCATGCATACATGTAAGTAAGACACCCCACCTCACCCCATTTCCTGTTATCTCCTTTCACCCGTCGAATCCTCCATCCATCGTGATCCCGGCGGGGCGGCGATGGCGCTGCGGTGTGGGCTCGCGGTTGCCGGCGAGTCCCCGCGGACTGGGTAGTGAACGGTACGGCGCTGCCTCGTCGGGGCGCTTGGTGCAGTCCGCCGTGTGCGAGGAGGCGGCTGCCGCAGAGGAATCCAAGGATCTGGCGAGCCAACCCTCGGATTCGTCCGCGGCGCTCTGTGGAAAGAGCTCCGGCGACTAACACGGCTAGGCGTTGCGACGGGTTACATGCACTCGGTCCATGCGGAGGACGAATTCGTCGGCCATGGCGGTCAGGAGGTTGAAAAAATCGCGGGAGAGAAGAAGGAGAGGTAGGATCGATGCGACGACGGGGGTTCCTCTGCTCTTCTGGTGGCGGTGTCCGGGGTCGAGCGGCGGCGTGCGGTCCGATGAGCAGGCTGGGCCGCGGGGAAAGCTTCCACGCTCCATGTCCTGCGGGCTGGCTCCGTGCTTCCGCGCCCTCCGCCGCCGGGGAAAGTCCCCCGTTGAGACGCAATACAACTCTCCGGTGGTAGGCGCTCCTGCATCTGCTCCGGTCGTCGTCGCTAAGGCCGAGCCTGTGGCGTCGTCCAGGTTCCAAGAATCCAGACGAGCCCTTCGGGTACTTGGAACTTGACCATGATTTGGGGAACTTGGTGAGATTTCCGTTCCATTCCTCGCCTCACAACGGTTTTAAATCTTCGGCTGAAGTTCTAATGTAGGAATTGGTGAGCATGTCTTTTTTTCCCAAGTTGTTGCTGCGCTGAATAATCCTCTAGTTGCTCTTTTCTGCTAGCTCCCTGTGGAACATGGCAAAAAAAAATTAAATGTCAGCATGGCAAATTGTTGAACATTTAGCAGATTCCCCATACTATTTCAGTGGACTTAGACATTGGACTTCCTCTTGTCTTTGGGTAACTAGCTTGGCCATGCTCTATATGCGTCATCAATTTGGGAAGCATGCTCCTCTTCTTGGCATCATGGCAAATTAATGTGAATTTTGGCATTTGATGCTCCATGGTAATTCGTTTTTGTATGCATCATGCCGATCGTGGCAAACTTACAGGAAATTCATCATCACGACAAATTTTAATCCTAAGCATGGTAGCATGCTTTTTAAGTTTCCATGGCAAAAATAATTTCTCAAGTAAACATGGCAACATGTTTTTTTGGTTCCCATGGTGATGTGTCATCCAAATCGTTGCAAAAAGCAAAAAGCCCCTCCTCCAGCAGCTTCCCTGCTTGGATCCCTCTCCACCAGCTTCTCTACACAGATATGGCTACCACACCAAGCTGCAACAACAATTATATTCCTCCCTGTGGCACATGCTATCACAAGTTAGTTTTTTAACTAGGGGCTGATCTATATTTCTCCTATTAATACAATGTACACATCTATCTGCAAGAGCTTGATCATTCATTTGGTTGCATACATCTGTAGCTTGACAATTTAATGGTCAAAGTGAATAATTATTTGACAAGTTCTACCTAAGATTATGGACAAATTATATGTGGTTTGAGGTGTGTATAAGTCACTTGTTGCATTGACCAACCGTCCAAAATTTTAATGTTATAAGGCTCACAACTGATGCATAATTGCACGTCATAGGGTTTACCAAGTGTTATTTACCAATGACTTGCATCTTGCTTTCTTTTATCGTGGGGATGTTTTAAGCATTAGTATTTGTTTCCTATAAAAATAATGCAAGTTTATAGCTTCAGATTTAGCTTACTGATCCTTTTAATCTTGTGGTTCGTTGGCTTACTATTGATATTTAATTGATGTTTCCATTGTAACTCGTAATGTAAAATCTCGTGCTTATTGTAAAAGGCCAGATGGGAATAATCGGTTGAGTGATTATTTTGATATGAAGCTTTGGTTCGGAGAGAAGCAACATGGTTTCTTAAAAAAAAAGGTAAGATCAGATGTTGAATATAACTGATCTGTTACATGTTTATGTGTAGGGAAAGCACAATTGTTGCTTCAAAGCAATAATTACTAATTATCAGCTGCAAACTAATTGTCCCTCCATTGTCCATTTGTCCTTGACTTCTGCTTCTTGTCATCAATCCAATGATGGGCCTTGAGGGCAATAGTCAAGAACCATTGTTGGGTTCGTCATTATCTCACCATCTTTGTGGTTAATTTGGTTGCGGGCCATGGATTATGGAGTCCACATGATCTTATAGATGGATAATGCTGGGAAATTTCCTCTCTTCTGCTTTCCTTACGTTTGTTCTGTAGATCTTCTTGATTTATGGGATACTTGATTTTGCAACTGTTTTAGAGCAGAAAATATCTTATCAACGAGGAGAGACATGTAGCAGCACGACAAGGATTAGGGAAAGTAGTAGTAGTAGCAGCAGCATGACTCAGCATACCAACAACATTATTGTGATTTCTCTATCACTGAGTGGAAAATCTTGTTTTGCAGTACACTGGAAACTCGAGATGTGACATCAATGGTTGCATAGATTACGACACTATAATGAATTGTGTGATTTGCGTCTTTGTATATGCTAGTACATTTGCTTGGTGGTAGAGAATCTCATGTAGGACTGAAAATTTGATGTATGATATGTATGTTAATGCTACATGATGTAATTATTTTCTTGAATTGTTATTATTTTCTGAATGTTTGCAACTTCTGTTTCTCATGACAAGTTAATTTTTGTGATTTTTCCTAAAATATTTATAAGTATTTGATATCTCTTCTAAACTGAAGAAAATTCAAAAATAATGGTGATTCTTCGTGAAGTCTCTAATTCTTGCCTTTTCTAATTTCTGGTTGTTTCAATGGTATGGGTTTCCTCCCCCTCTTGCATGCTGCCAATGGTAGCAGAAATTTTTAGCTGTCTTACAAGAACAACATGTGAACGAACTACTGGCGTCCTTAGTACCTGGATAGGTTTCAGCTGTCTTTCAGCACCCCAGGATTAAACCACACGTCAAAAACTTTGAGGCTAACAAACACTATTGTGCGGCATTTGGCAGCGTCTTCATCACCAACTTGCAAGCGAGAAGCAAGAGAGAAGTGCATAGGGGAGAACAGAAGCTGACTGTCACCTTAACTTTTAATCTATAGCAACAACACAATCCCAAAAAGACATAACCACAGAAGTTGTCAGGTCATATACTAGCATAACAAAGGAACTCATCAATGTCAACAAAAAATATCAGTGTTCATGTTTGTGCACCAAATAACATGTTCAACATAAGAGGTACAAGATTCCACATCACAGATTGGTCAAGATGTTCGGGATACTACACATAACATGTTCAACATAAGAGGTACAAGATTCCACAACACAGATTGGTTAAGGTGTTCACGATACTACGCATAACATATTTAACTCACAGGGCACAAAAGTACCCACACAGATTGGTCAAGGCGTTCAGGATACTACATATAGCATGTTCAACTCACAGGGCACAAAAGTACCCAGACAGATTGGCCAAGGCGTTCAGGTTACTCCATGTTCAACACAAGAGCAGGGTTCAAGATTACCATGCTTAAGCACCTTTATCCACAGTCGTGAAGTTGATATCAAGGGGACCTTGGTAGCTAGCCTTCCTCGCAAGGATCCCACGGACAATCTTATAATCAAACATAAGAATATGAAGGAAATGATCTATTAGCTAATCCAATGGTGTACCTCCACGCACACTCACATCAGCAGTGTCAGTCACAAAGGGCCTAACTGATCTGCTTGGGCGACCAATCTTTGTGACTCACGCTTCATAGCTGGAAACTGGTCTAACGCCTTGCAGTTGTTGAACATACCAAGAAATCTCCTCCCCAACGCAGCTCGGTTCTCCCTCATTTTCTCAAACATTGTATGAAACACAGCCGGAGCATTATTCTCATCTTGCCAGGAAGGATTATCCTCCTTCATATTAGCAGTAAGCTGCTCCTCCAAGAGAAGTAACACTAAACAGAATGTTGTGTAAGACCGATTTCTCCAGTCTATCCTCGTTTTTTTTGTGCTCCTTTTCTTCAACAATAAGATGCTAAACTGAGGACTGGCCCTCCGAGTATCACTGAGATGGGTCCTTGTTCGGTTGATACCAGCAATCATTGATTCTTACACAAGCATTAACTGAAGGAAGAAGATAGTAAATGAAATCTTCTTCCAATTTTTTATAAGATCATACAGACAACCTTTCCCTAGGGGAGCAAAATATTTTTGATTTTTTACGATTCTGCCCGCAGAGCTATCATCTAAGGGGACGAAACGCGGGTATTCTGCAAATAATACAAAAAGTGTGTGAAAGTACAAGGAGCCTAGATCATGTGTATCCTTACAAGGATTCTTATAGAGATTTAAACATGAGTAGATTCATTAATCAATTGCGCTTACGATTTAGGATTATTACACAATTGCCCATGTTCGTATTTAAAATAAATCAGTTAAATGTCAAATTTATTCATCTTTTTTTGAGGAGTTCTAAAATACTTTTTTCTAATGATTTAAACTTGAAGAACCAACGTTTATACTAAAATTTTATATTTATTTATAACTCATTTTTACCAAATGTTAATTATGGATTACCTCTTTATTACTTTAATAGTCATAATTACCGAGATGATAATGTTAATGCAATTGTAATGTTCATCGTCCATAAATGTGTGTGCTAACTACTTAGTTTGATCCAGGTTTGTAATATAAATTTAATTACTTTTTTGGGGCTCAAGGTGTCTCACGGAGATATTCAATAAAATAAGAAATCATTTATATGTAATAATATAAGAAAACAAAAAAGGCATGCTATCACAAATTAATTTGTAATACTCTCATGATTGTAGTGTGTTATATATTTGTTGTGTGTGCATCCTTAGATAACTTTATAGAGTTCTCTAAAACGTCTAGTCTCATTAATATCCTAATAGCGGTTTCTATGTAACGATTCGGTATATGAAAATTAAAAAAGTTTAGTTTTCATAAAGTGTTTCTATTACCTTGTCACCAAATTATAAGCATGCTGCTCTTTATCCTTATTTTTGTGTCAAACGTGTATCACATTTTTACCTGATTAAGTAATTAATGGATACATGGATGTGAATTGTACTTTATTAAAAAAGAGAATCATGGATGTGCATTGTACTTGGTAGAAAAATAGAATCACAGTTATAATGTCTCAGACTTCGACATTTGGTCAAATTAGCTTAAGAAGGAGGCAAAAAAGTAACAAAGAGTCGTACCCTAGCACAAGGCTAGGGTCTTTCCTGCCTCCCGTCGGCGCTGCCGTCGGTCTACCTGGGCTTTTGTGGTTTTAGGGTCATGGAGGCGTGGTCGATTTCGGTCTTTGCCGACGGGAGGGCTCTTTTTTCTGATGCTTTTTTTGAGTTTTGTTAGGATTTGTGTCGTACTCAGAGATGCAAGGCGGAGGCGGCTCTCTGCAAATGGAATAAGGTCCTCCTCACCTAGCCCCCATTCTGATGGTGTTCATAGCATCGTTGGAGGGTGTGTGGAGGTTTGTCTCCGGAGATCTCATGTGATTCGATCGGCGTTTGTCTTTGGTGGATCCATGTTGATCCGATCTTCGTTCGTCTGTCTACAGGTTGGATATTTTCGATCTACTCTTCTCTTCATTGACGGTGGTTGTTGTTCTGGTGCGCTGGCCCTATGGGGCCTTAGCACGATGACTTTCCGACTGCCTACTACAACAAGGTTTTCCCCCCTCTGATGACGGAGGGGCGATGATGGCGGCGCGCCTTCGGCTCGCTTCATTGCTAGTAATCGTTGTCGTGGATATAAATCTGACAGTAGATGTGTAGGGTACGAAAGTAGAGGGCAGCGTCCTAGCTACGACAAGGTTGTATGAGTTCAGGCCCCTCTACGGTGGAGGTAACAGTCCTACGTCTCAGTGCTCTGGAGCTTTAGTGTCGAGTGGAATATAGATGTTACAGAATGCGAACCCTTGTGCCAGAGGGGAGGGGTGGCTTATGTAGAGTGCGCTGCCCCTCATAAGTGTCCAGCCTTCAAGGGTGCAATAAGTGAGATTGTATGCATACGTTGCCATAAATGACATTAACTACAGTAGTCTAACGTCTGACGTTAGCCTCGCTGGAATGGCTTCTTGTCTTCTATGTCGACTGGCTTCTGGTCTTCACCGAATGGAATCCAGTCGTCGAGTATCACGTAATCTTCCGAGTGGTTCTTTACCGAGTGGACCACAGGCAGTCTTAATCCAGTCGGTAAGTATCTTGTGATCCTTAAGCTACTAATGAGGTGCCCTTGGGTAGGACTTATAGGTCAGGCCTATGACCCTACCCTAGGGCTATAACTCCATCACTAACCCCCGAACGGATTGAGGTTAGAGTGGTGAAGGTTTAATTGCAAATCTTGGTATAGCATACAGAATTTGAATGTTCTTCAAAGTTTCACCGAATTGGATGTCGACTGCAATCTTCATCATTCGCCTTGATCGATTCTGCTTGGTACAAAATATTTGAGTGGATTCGATGATCCGAGTGAGCAAAAGAAACGGCGCGTCTCACAAGCTCTTTTGATGTGATCAATCACCCTGTCTGTTCTGGATTTTCTGGGATTCGAAAATTTTGGTTGCCGTGCACTACGTGGTGATGACATAATCGACATCAAGTGGATCATCTCGCCTCGATTCATGTGCCTCTATCTCCGCCACGTATCTCGCGGTGGCCTTCGAAAGGATAAGTCGAGGGCCCACTTGCCAGCGGCCCAGTCGGCCGGTTATAAAAGCATCAAGTGCTAGGGTTTGGAACGACATCGTCTTCTTCGTCTCGCCTGTCCTTCCTTCTTTTTAGCCACCAGCGCAGACCGAAGCAATCAATCTCATCGCCTCCACCATGACGAAGGGACATACCGGCAAGTTGGAGAAGGCGAAGAAGAAGGGCGTCGTCAAGTCGAAGAAACAAACCCTGTCGTCGGGCTGGATCCAGGGGATTTCCTCCGATCCACTATGCGGAAGGAGGATCTCCTCGACCTCGTCGAGCACGACATGTTGGCGGACAAGTCCTGGAGGCTCCCTGGAGACGAGATCGAGCCCGAGCCGCAGGAGGGAGAATGGTTCTCCTCCTGACTCACGTCGAAAGAGGTTTCTCTCTGCAATCCCATCCTTTTATTCGGGGATTCTTGAACTTCTTTGGGGCGCAATTGCATCATTTTCCTCCGAATGCCATTGCGCATATTTCTTGCTTCATCACCTTGTGCGAGTGTTTCTTGGGGTATCCTCCTCACTGGGGACTCTTAAAATCTATCTTCAACGTGCGATCCCAGTCGGTGAAAAAAGTTAATCCGACTGACGACAAGACCAATGTCATCTAGTTGTGTGGAGGTTTATGGCTTCATAAGAGAGGCAAAAGTAGCTATCCTGCCATGACCTTTCCTGAATCAGTTCGTAACTGACAAGCTACTTGGTTCACCGACAAACAAGGTTAGGTCTGCTCTGTTAAACATTGTTGCGTTCGAACCGAGTGCTTGTAATTTCCTTGTCGACTGAGTTTGTGGGTTATATCTTGCAGGAGTGGACGAACTTGCATTCTACGGTCCCGAAGGGCAACACACTCGACCTTGACGAGGGGAGCATGGAGGACAGTGCAGAGAGCAAGGACTATGTAGACGACAGCGAAGAGACCGATGAGGAGTCGGAGGAGAGTGAGGAGGAAGATTTGTCTCCTTCTCGCCCTGAGCCTTGGACCAAGCAACGTCATGACCCCGCAGGCACTCCAAGTAAACCTTTGGCGCCGAGTGGCAGGATTGCCAAGCGCGTCAGGGGATCGTCTAGAGAACCAGTGGAACATCCTGCCAAGGTGTCGGGGATATACCCCGCAGTGTAACCCGGCTTGGAGTATGACCCGCCAAAGGACTTGGCGACTCACCGGCGACTCGGCAGTGACCTGGCGGGCGACTCATACTTGTCCCCACAGGCGACTTAGATAAATAACGAAGGCCCAAGGCCCAGCGTGCACCCTCGCATAAGGCGACTCGTAGAGAGACCAGGAGGCCGACTCACAAGAGAAGGCCCAAGAAGAGGAAAGACTCCCACAAGAAGGAAACAAGACCCGGATTAGGATTCAAGAGAGACTAGTCCTATTCCTACTCCTAGTAGGACTCTACATGTAAACCTACCCCTTCCACCTATATAAGGAGGGGTAAGGCGCCTCAAGAGGTACAAGATTGACAACTTAGGTCTAGACAAGATAGATCATGAGATAGACAGATTAAACACCCACGAGATTAGAGGTGGCGAATCTGCACCCTTGTAATCAAGATCACCATCTCCATCAATGGAACACAAGCAGGACGTAGGCTTTTACCTCCATCGGAGGGGCCAAACCTGGGTAAAATCGCGTCTCTCGATTTCGACCAACCCCTTCAAGCCGCCACATGGTTGCGATGACCTCACACCTAATTTCTCTCACGAGAACATCTGCCGTGACAAAACCACGACAGTTGGCTCCCACCGTGGGGCTGATCGCACGGTGAAATTGTGTTTTTGGAGGGAATTTTTCAGGGATCAAGAAGGTCGTGATAGATTGGTTGAAGAAAAGAATAGGAACTGAAGGATCGACACTGATTCTGAGTTCATCTATCCAGATTGAACAAGTTTTAATGACGTGTCAAAAGACAAGCCGCCGGAAGCGTCATTTTCTGCACGTCAAGTCGTGAGCCGCCGAGAGTGTCATATTCTTCTACAGTATGTTCCGCAGGCGCGTCAAATCCGAGCAGGAGTTGTCCGTGCATACAGGAGCCATAAGATATAATTCGTGGTGTAACTTTGATTAACCAAAGCCAGCCAGGACACAGACGGCGGCCACGCACACGAGAAGAAAAAGGAGACAACAATGCAGCTTTGACTAACCATCAAATCAGTTTTGACTAGAGTACGTCACATTGGGATATGCTACAGCAGCAACATACAAGGGCATAAAAAAAAGGACTCCCCGATTTCCTGGAGAGATACATCTACATGGACTCGGTCTCGCCTCCGCTGTACGTGCTCGCTTGTGCCTCCGCTCGCCCGAGCCCGCATGCACGTACGCTAGGTTGATTCCGCTTTCGCTCGCCCGCGCCGGCCACCTTCGCACGTACCACTCCAGCGCCTCGCGCCCTCACCCCGACGGCTCACTTCCATAGCTCCGGCCGGCCTGAGCCGTTCTTGTGCCGCCTGCGCCTCACGCTCTCGCCCTGTCATCTCGCTTCCACCGATCCCGCAGCCGACTCTTTCCGCTGCGTCGTGCGTGGCCACCAGCCTCTAGCTCCGGGGCCACGCGCCGGCTCCCGCTGCGCCTTGCCTTCGCCGTGCGCCGGCGTCGGCTCATGCTGCACTGCGCTCCACCAGCTATGCCTTGCCTTGTTGTGACCTTTCCCCGCCAAGCTGGCCTTCGCCGCTGGCTTCGACCCATCGGTCTCGTTCTTCAGCACGCTGAATCACCTCCGCCTGTAGCGCCGCACCTTCACCCCGAGTCGGATTCGATGCCCCGTCGTGTACGAGCCGCTTTCGCGTCTGCCTTTACCACGAGTCTGAGTTGAAGATGCCTCGCCTTGCTGGCCAGCGCCCGCCTCACTTGCACCGCGCTGGGGTCGCACCGTCGCCGTACACTAGTGGAGACAGGCCTATAGCCCCGGCCCGTAAGGAGCTTGTCCCGGTTCAACAACCGGGACTAAAGGGGCGGGACTAAAGGCCTAACCTTTTCGTCCCGGCCCTCTTACACGCCGGGACTAAAGGTGCTTCACGTGGGCGCCTCGTAGCGCCCCAGGGACAGGCCCTTTAGTCCCGGTTCGTTACACGAACCGGGACTAAAGATTTTCAGATTTTGCTGGTTTTGGTTTTTTTTTTAATGAAATTAATTTTGGGTTTTAGGGTTTTTGTGTTTAGGTGTTCGGGAGATTGACGTGATGCCTCGTTTGGTGTTCAGAAATTAGTTTTCATATAATTTAAAATAGAAATAATTATGCATATATATATATATATATATAAGATTAACTTATCTTAAAAGCGATCATATATATACAATTATATGGAGATGTGAATTATTGGGACTAGAGCCCGTCTATTCGATTACATGGACGAACATCAGTAATGGCCCTTAGCTACACTAAATCGTCATTTGTCTTCTATAGCTTCCGTCCTCAGAAATCCCGCAAGCTCCTCTGCAACAGCAATCGCGCGTTGCTCTGATAGGACCTTCGTCCTCATGGCCGTGTGCTATACAAGAAGAGGAGATGAATATGAATATCAATCATGATAACAAAGAATGACGGGTGAAAATAGAGGTGTGGATATTCATTGCTTACGTCGAATCTGTGATCCTTGAACTCAGAGGTAAACGTGTGAATGGTCTCGCAAACATAGTATCCGCATGGATGCGTTCCCCGTGGCTGCTGTTCGTACTTTACGAGAATAGAATATATATAATCAAAATAATAATCTAGCATCATAAATGTATTGAAAATTAATAGAAGTATATCATACTACTACTTACCTGAGCCGCTCTAAAGGTCAGCTTCTCAGGCTCGATACCGGGAGTCACGCACTTGAACCGATTCCAAACCCTGCCCGACAAGGATAATGATTTGCTAAGTTCTTCATTAATTGATATATCAGAAAATCATCGAAAGAGACCGATAGAGCGCACGAATGATTAAAATTACCCTTGGAGCATGTCCTGTAGGCTTTGGAACTGTTTCAAGGGTCTTGATAATGGGTCGAAGGCATCAACTCTTCCCTTATCAATTTGAATGTCCAACAGAATTCAATGGAAGCTGCACACACACACACATAGATATATATATATATATATATATATATATATATATATATATATATATATATATATATATATATATATATATATATATATATATATATATATGTCAGTAACTTAAGTGAATGGACACAACAGAGTAAAGACCCTCACCTGAAGTTGTATGGAAACAGTATGTGGTCACAAAAATTTTGATCTATTAGAAACCTTAAAAGGTTTTCCTTCGTCTCCTTGGGATAATTAGTTAGCGTCGCTATATGTATTTTATCTGGGTCAATAAACCCAATATTTAGGATGCTCTTACTTTTACACTCCAGAATCTTCATTCTGCATAATAGAGTACAAGTTATATATAGACAATGAATTGAAATAACTAAACAAGTTATATGTAGACAACGAATTGAAAAACTTACAAACAATAGCAACTCATAAGCGATTTGTCGAGGGCGTCGTCATTGTACATCTGGAAGAGTTCATCAAAGTCGATATGGATTTCTTCGGTGCGGCCGTAGTACTCCCGTGGGACACTCAGCACAATCATCGTTCTCCCATTCTTTGATTCACTTAAGTACCATTTATGCAAATAATGCATATTTGTTGGGAGATCATCTTTGCTGACCAAAGGCTCTCCCATGACAAACTGTGGCTTAGGGGCTACCACGGCCTTGGGTATCCCGTCGTCTTGGGAAGCCAGCAAATCTTCAACCGAGATACCACATTCATCCGCAAACTCCTTTGCTTTTTCAAAAGCTTGCCCCTGCACCGGAGGGGGAACATTCTCGGTTAACACCTTGAGGGGTGGGATCGACTGTTTGGCCTGTTGTCCAAGCTGAGGAACGTCTGATTTTTTCTTACTTGTAGTTGAACTTGATTTGCTCCCACTTGCACTTGCACGTGAGCTGCCCTTTTTCACTTCCTTCTGCAATGTGCGTGTATAGTCATCAGGCTTATAGTGTAAGTCATACTGTGATGGAGTGGTTAAGAAGTCTTTTGCCCATGCTATGTGCTTCTCGGTGTATTATGGGCGGGGCTCGGGTTCCTTCCTTTTCATCTGGGCATCATGCTGTTCCTTTGCTATCCTGGCGTTTTCCTCGGGGGTACGATCATAAGGTCTGATAGGAAGATTAGCATGAGGTACCTTTGGGAGGGGCGACCGTTTGCGCTTTGGGGGGCTCCGTCGCTTAGAAATCGTCGGCGGAGCGTTCTTGCTGGCACGCTTCCGCTTAGTATCTGGAGCGGGCGGCGGCGGAGACGGACGACCCAAGTGCGGCGGCGGTGATCGAGATGGACTCGTGTTGTGCTGGCCGGCGTCATGTGGAGGGCTTGGAGGTAATGGAGGTGTAGGTGACCTGCGACGACTCAGAGGCGGTGTTGTCCTTGGGGCCGAGCCTGGAAGCTTGATGTAGTTCTTATCCCATAGGTTGCCTCCACCCAGTACTTCTCCGAGTGTCCTCTCATCTTCGGGTCCAGCTATGTCGAGCTCCATATCATGAAACCCCGCCATGATTTCATCCACCCCGACTTTAGCAAAGCCAGTTGGAATCTCACGACCAAGCCAGCGTGCATCAGGGCCAGAAGGTGAAGCTTGTCCGACGACCACCTTCATGGATATGTCCTTGATTCCATCCACGGGGTAGCCGGGACCGCCCTCTATCATTCTTCGTGCATCGTCGGGCGGGGCCTCAGATTCAGCCATGCTGCTTTTCCCCTTAGATGGGGCGCCGGTAATATCAAATGGAGGATCTTCTTGGCGCGCTACTCCTCTAAGCTCATCAATCTGCTTCTGTTGCTCGTTAATCCTGGCAAGCAACTGGTTGAACTTGTCATTCTCCTCATCCTGTTGCCCCTTCTTTGCTCTCTCTCGGCTTCTGTAAGTGTCTTGGTCTCTGGCAAACCCAAGCCACCACGGGTAAGAAGGACCGATGCCTCGCGTTCGTCCTCCATGTTCGTCATTGCCGAGGACCAATGTGAGCAAATCTTTATCTCTATCTGCAGTGAACTTTCTTTGTCCCTTCTTAATTTCTTGCACTATCCTTTTCCAATTCTCCCTGGGTATCCTAAGATCGTCATTGCAGATGAGGTCCCCTGTTGTTTCGTCGTACGACCCACCATGCGCAAGGAACTAATTTCTTGCTCTCAATTCCCACTCATCACGGAGTGGTTCAGGTACGACGCCTTTATCTATCAGATCTTGCTCTTTCTTATCCCATTTTGGGATGGCAGTCTCATAGCCCCCTGGCCCCAGCTTGTGGTGATATTTCTTCTTGTCGGCATTTATCTTGTTCTTTTCTGATAATGCCTGGGCATCTTCTGACTTCTTGTACTCTTGAAATGCCTTCCAGTGATTCGCCTGCTTGGCTAGATACCCCTCGAATACTGGCACTTTCTGTGTCTTCAGATAGTTTTTCCATAGCTTCTTCTTCCAGCTACGGAACAGTTCGGCCATCTTCTTCAGAATCCACTGCTTGACTTTGGCCCTCAGTTTGTCTGCGGCGTCTTCATTCTCACATTCTGGCGGGTTGAAATGTGACATGAGATCATTCCAAAAATTATCTTTTTACCTTTCGGCGACATAGTCACTATCGGCTGCCCCTTTGCACTTGTTCCACTCCCGAACGCTGATCGGGACGTGCTCCCTAACGAGAACACCGCATTGCTTCTTGAATGTGTCAGCAGCATTCTTAGGAAGCTTGGGTTCGCCCGTAGGAAATATCACCTCAAATGTGTAATGCGTCCGTGCATCCAACTTTCTAGTCGGGCCTCGTTTCGTAGTTTTGCTCGATGTGGAGGCCTAAGAGGGAGAAACATTCGTCAAATGAATGTATATGTATACAATATAGAGCTATCTCCAATATTTTTCACATATCACAAGTGATTGTGGAACTTCATATGTATACCTCGCCGGACTTCTCCTCTTCACCGGCTTCTCCATCAGTGGAGCTATCACCTTCTCCGTCATTGGACCTATCTCCTGCCCCATCGGCTTCATCTTCGTGTCGCTCGACCTCCATTCCAACGTCCTGGTTTAGATATGACGACGGAGATTTAGCTGGTTCAACGTTGGGGTCGTCTTTAATTATATCTTCCAGAAGGTCTTCCTCTTCGAGGTTCCTGATATGTGGATCCATAGTTCTGCAAAAAACAGATTCTCTTAACCTTTGTATCAAAAAAGAATTATTCTATCTGGAACTCCGTTCCAAGACAACTTAAGTCCCGTGTTGTGGCTCCACCCGGGACTCCTAGATTTCTGCATGGTATTCAAAGTAGGAGTACTTTTCCAATTTGAGCATTGTGGATCCATAGTATTAAGCAAAACCAAATCGTAAAGTAAAGTAGTATTCAAATTAGCATGCATTCAATTATAAGCTAATACATCATCACTTTTGTCCGTACATCGTCGAATATTATCACTAATACTCCTCGAATACTATCATACATATAGCATCACTAATACATCTAGAACCATAGCGCCCGACGGGTATCGACGCGGCCAGTGGACACCCAAAGAGAAGGAACCATCACAGGATCATAGCTCCAGTGAGATCCTCGAAGAACCTGCCACGTATGCTCGAACCTGCCCTTCAACGCAACCATGTAGCGACGGACGTGCTCATCCTCCTCGCTGACACGGTGACGTACCACCTCCGCGGTATCCGAAAGCCTCGGCACCCTCACTGGCCCACGCGACCGCCACCAAACAAGGATCGGGTCAACGATGGGCTGGCTCCTCACCAACCTACGCCCCCCGGAAGGTAGCACCTCCCAATACCAGCCGGGCGGAGCCCAGTCCCGGACAGGGCCCCTCTGATCAAGCAGGTGTCCTCCGCCGAGTCGACGACGAGGATGCGGGATAGGCATCGTAAAATGAACTAAAAAAATAAACTAGTTCTATTAATTTTTTGCTAAAAATAAACTATTAACACTTAAGCATATACAATAGCAAAATTAAACTATTAACACTTATTTTCATTTTTCTTCTCCTCCTCTTCTTTTCTTCTCTTCTCCTCCTCTTCTTTTCTTCTTTTCTTATACACTATACACTATATACACTATAGCAAAATTCCTCCTCTCCTTATACACTATACACTATATACACTATACACTTAAGCATATACACTATACAATATACACTTTTTCTTCTTTTCTTCTCCTCCTCTTCTTATTTTCATTTTTCCTAATCTTATTTTCTTATTTTTGTTCATATTTCTTCTTCTTGTAACCCTAACCTAATTCTAAATATTACTAACCCTAATAATCTAGCACAAACCTAATAACAATAGGAATTAAATAACAAAAAAATCTTTTCTTTTTCTTCTTTTCTTCTCCTTTTTCTTCTTTTCTTCTCCTTTTTCTTCCTTTCTTCTCCTTTTTCTTCTTCTCTTCTCCTTTTTCTTCTTTTCTTCTA
This sequence comes from Hordeum vulgare subsp. vulgare, assembly GCF_904849725.1. Taxonomy (NCBI): domain Eukaryota; kingdom Viridiplantae; phylum Streptophyta; class Magnoliopsida; order Poales; family Poaceae; genus Hordeum; species Hordeum vulgare. The sequence goes on along the minus strand of NC_058519.1, from coordinate 659,286,017 downwards.
TACTGGCCGGAGTATTGGGGAGGAGGGGGCGAGGGGCTTACCAGCTGGAGGTGTCGACGGCACGCGGCGAGGAGGACGGCGCGGAGGACGGCGCGACGGCGAGGAGGACGGCGCGGCGGCGAGGAGAACGGTCGACGGCGAGCAGGACGGCGGGCAGCCTGACGGCGTCGGTAAGTTCGTCGCTGTGCCGCGCCGGGCAGGAGAACGAGAGGAAGAAGAAGAGAAATGGACGAATTGGGTTGGAAATATTCGAAGTTCCACTTATATAGGTCGATCTATACTCCTGGTGCGTGGCTCGGGCCGGGACTAAAGACCCCCTTTAGTCCCGGGTGGAGCCACGACCCGGGAATAAAGGCCTCTTTTCGGGCAGACCAAGAGGCGGGAAGCAGGGGGTCTTTAGTCCCGGGGCGTGCCTCCAACCGGGACTAAAGGGGTCTGTAGTCCCGGGGCGTGGCTCCACCCGGGACTAAAGCCCCTCCTCGGTTGCACGATAAGTTTAGTCCCACCTCGCCCAGCGAGGGGGACTAACACTTGTTTATAAGCCCCGTCGCAACTTGTCCATCGAGCTCCTCTCTAAAGCAGGCTTACGGGCCTAATCTTACTAAAAATTGAAACTATATTCGAAATTGTTGATAAAATTCAATCTGAATTCAAAGTGAATTCAGGTTGAATTTTGTCCATGATTTCTCATATAGTTTCAATTTTTTTCTATTTTCAAAATTAATTATTTTGACTATCCAAACAATTAACTTATTTTGTTATTTTCAATTAAAAACTATGTTTATTAAAAATTCTTTTTGCATATTTGAGAATTTGACAAAACTACGTTAATGAAAAGTGTTTCAAATTGAATAAATAATGCAAAACTATTTTCTATTTTCATAATTAATAATTTTGACTATCCAAACTATTATCTATTTTGTTATTTTCAATTAAAAAACATGTTTATTAAAAATTCTTTTTCCATATTTGAGAATTTGACAAAACTATGATAATGAAAGGTGTTTCAAATTGAATAAATAATGCAAAACTATTTTCTATTTTCATAATTAATAATTTTGACTATCCAAACTATTATCTATTTTGTTATTTTCAATTAAAAACTATGTTTATTAAAAATTCTTTTTGCATATTTGAGAATTTGACAAAACTATGATAATGAAAAGTGTTTCAAATTGAATAAATAATGCAAAACTATTTTCTATTTTCATAATTAATAATTTTTACTATCCAAACTATTATCGATTTTGTTATTTTCAATTAAAAACTATGTTTATTAAAAATTCTTTTTGCATATTTGAGAATTTGACAAAACTATGATAATGAAAAGTGTTTCAAATTTAATAAATAATGCAAAACTATTTTTTATTTTCATAATTAATAATTTTGACTATCCAAACTATTATCTCTAGAAGTAGCAGGGTTTCGAACGAGAACTCATCTCTTACAAAGGGATTTCATTTTTTTGAACTTATTTGAACTCCATACTTTTTGTGTGTTCAAAATGCACCATTCAAAGGCATATCACAAAATTTCAACAATTTCTGACTTCATTTGGTATATTTCGTGCATTTACTTATTTTTTTGAGCTAGTTGACCCTGAAATTGAAAAGCACTACAAATGAACTCTGAAAATGTTGAAAGTTGGCATGCTATTATCATTTCACCCACATAGCATGTGTTAAAAAGTTGAGAGGGCTACGACAAAAACTGGATGCAGTTCGCGTACAAAACTGACAATCTCTCTCGAAGTAGGAGGGTTTCGAACGAGAACTCATCTCTTACAAAGGGATTTCATTTTTTTGAACTTATTTGAACTCCATACTTTTTGTGTGTTCAAAATGCACCATTCAAAGGCACATCACAAAATTTCGACAATTTCTGACTTCATTTGGTATATTTCGTGCATTTACTTATTTTTTAAGCTAGTTGACCCTGAAATTGAAAAGCACTACAAATGAATTCTGAAAATGTTGAAAGTTGGCATGCTATCATCATTTCACCCACATAGCATGTGTTAAAAAGTTGAGAGGGCTACGACAAAAACTGGATGCAGTTCGTGTACAAAACTGACAATCTCTCTCGAAGTAGCAGGGTTTCGAACGAGAACTCATCTCTTACAAAGGGATTTCATTTTTTTGAACTTATTTGAACTCCATACTTTTTGTGTGTTCAAAATGCACCATTCAAAGGCACATCACAAAATTTCAACAATTTCTGACTTCATTTGGTATATTTCGTGCATTTACTTATTTTTTTTTGAGGTAGTTGACCCTGAAATTGAAAAGCACTACAAATGAACTCTGAAAATGTTGAAAGTTGGCATGCTATCATCATTTCACCCATATAGCATGTGTTAAAAAGTTGAGAGGGCTACGACAAAAACTGGATGTAGTTCGTGTACAAAACTGACAATCTCTCTCGAAGTAGCAGGGTTGCGAACGAGAACTCGTCTCTTACAACGGGATTTCATTTTTTTGAACTTATTTGAACTCGATCATTTTTGTGTATTCAAAATGCACCATTCAAAGGCACATCACAAAATTTCAACAATTTCTGACTTCATTTGGTATTCTTCGTGCATTTACTTATTTTTTTTGAGCTAGTTGACCCTGAAATTGAAAAGCACTACAAATGAACTCTGAAAATGATGAAAGTTGGCATGCTATCATCATTTCACCCACATAGCATGTGTTAAAAAGTTGAGAGGGCTACGACAAAAACTGGATGCAGTTCGCGTACAAAACTGACAATCTTTCTCGAAGTTGGAGGGTTTCGAACGAGAACTCATCTCTTACAAAGGGATTTCATTTTTTTGAACTTATTTGAACTCCATACTTTTTGTGTGTTCAAAATGCACCATTCAAAGGCACATCACAAAATTTCAACAATTTCTGACTTCATTTGGTATTCTTCGTGCATTTACTTATTTTTTTTTGAGCTAGTTGACCCTGAAATTGAAAAGCACTACAAATGAACTATGAAAATGTTGAAAGTTGGCATGCTATCATCATTTCACCCACATAGCATGTGTTAAAAAGTAGAGATGGCTACGACAAAAACTGGATGCAGTTCGTGTACAAAACTGACAATCTCTCTCTAAGTAGCAGGGTTTCGAACGAGAACTCATCTCTTACAAAGGGATTTCATTTTTTTGAACTTATTTAAACTCCATACTTTTTGTGTGTTCAAAAGGCACCATTCAAAGGCACATCACAAAATGGACAATATCTCTCGAAATAGAAGCGCCTCCCACAATAAGAGACGACATTCTTCTTCTCTCATATATGGTGGACACTAGCTCACCTGATTTTTCAACCGTCGATGATGGTCGCTACTCCTACTTCCCCTAGTGCATAACCAATATCTAGCACAAGGAGAAGAAGGAGAAGCGACCCCCACAACAAAAGTGGTTCCGCGGCACGCCACGTGGTTCCGCTGCACGCCACGTGGGACTAATGGTCTTTCATTTTTAAATGATTGTTTTAATCAAAAACAGATCTATTACAAAAGGGATTTCATTTTTTGAACTTATTTGAACTGAAGACTTTTTGTATATATATGTGGTCTAAATGCATGATACCATGAAGTTAGAAAGGGCTAAACCATTCAAAAGTAGCAAATGAAGTTAGAAAGGGCTAAACGATTCTAATTTGGAAACTATAATGGCACAAACAGAAACTAGACATATATAAATTGGTCCAAGAAGTACATGATACTAGTCCAAACAGTACATAATAATAGCTACCATAGATATATATACAAGTGTTCGACGTGCAGAACACTACTCGTCTGAATCATCTAAATCAGAATGTCCACGTTCCTCAAGGTGACGCTGGCCATAGTTGATGACTCGAATCTTGCGGTACAACTCGTATGCAACGTATGCATCTTTTGCTGCATACTCAATGTTGATATCATCAAGTGGGCCCTTCTCCCAAAGTTTGTGCTGATACTTTGGGAAACTGGTCTTCATATCACCGTATGACTCGTCGATCAAGGCAACTGCCATATGAGCCATCGAAGTCCTGTCATGTCGAAGCCTGAATATCGTTTGGAGATCAACGAGGCAACCAGCTGGTATCTCAATACCGAAGCTATGCCTCATCTTCAGCTTGTCGTTCCTTATGTCAACAGAAGCAAAAGTGATGCCGCTGCAAAGGAACTCCATGAGTTCTGGACAATGCTTGTCACTCCTGCAACAGAAACAAATTAAAATGGAACAAATGTTACATACTGCTGCAATAAGGAAACATGTTTCACTACAACTAAAGAGAAACTTATCTTTAGGATTCAAATAGAACATATGCAATGGAACCTAGAGAGATCACTATAGCTATCCAATGGAACCTAGAGAGATCACTAGCTATATGCAATTTTCATGACTATGACATATCATATTGCTATCCAATGGAACCTAGAGAGATCACTAGCTATATTCAATTTTCATAACCTTGGATCAAAGAACACCGCATAAAATTGTATCACTACAACTATGATTTCAATGGAACATATTGTACCAATCAGATTTTTCAGATTGTGGAACACTATTCCAATCAGATTGTGTTCCCTTCAACTAATCAAAATTGTTTCACTACAACTATTTGAAGCGAACCAACTATGATTCCAATGGAACATATTAAACACTAGTTGACTCTGATACGATTTTTCAGATTATGGAACACTATTCCAATCAGATTGTGTTCCCCTTCAACTAATCAAAATTGTTTCACTACAACTATTTGAAGCGAACCAACTATGATTCCAATGAAACATATTAAACACTAGTTGATTCTAATACGATTTTTCAGATTATGAAACACTATTCCAATTAGATTGTGCTCCCCTTCAACTAATCAAAATTGTTTCACTACAACTATTTGAAGGGAACCAACTATGATTCCAATGGAACATATTAAACACTAGTTGATTCTAATACGATTTTTCAGATTATGGAACACTATTCCAATTAGATTGTGCTCCCCTTCAACTAATCAAAATTGTTTCACTACAACTATTTGAAGGGAACCAACTATGGTTGAAACAAATAAACTTACAATTTCATTATCTTGGATCAAAGAAATCCTCAAAACTTACCTCGCCCATTGGAAGATCAAGACATGGTGTGCGAAGCATAGTTGGATAACGGCAACACCGCGTTGATCGGCCGTGTACTCCAGATCAAGCCCGAAGAACTTCTCATGATCCGCTCCGTGGTCAAACCATCGTTCCTTCAACTGTTGAAGAAAAAACGGCACCTCCTTGCTCAGGTTCGTGTACACGACACGGAGCTTGGTCGTGCCATGTGCGAGCACCTCACAAAAGATAGTTGGCATGGTGGAAGAAGAGAAGGGAAGAAGAGAGGAGAAGAAGAGAGGAGAAGAACAGAGAGGGCGACGCGAGAGAGAAGAAGAACAGAGAAATGGCGACTGTACGCTTCGGTTCGTGCTTTTCATCGCCCGAAAAGACGCGGGATGCAAACCGTTTGGGCCTTTAGTCCCGGGTTGAGCCACAAACCGGGACTAAAGAGGTATACCAACCGTCGCCACCACCACGGCAGGCCACGTGTTAGGCCTTTAGTCCCGGGTTGAGCCACCAACCGGGACTAAAGGGGGATACGAACGGTTGCCACCACCACTGCCCGCTGCGTAGCCCTTTAGTCCCGGTTTGGGACACGAACCGGGACTAAGGGCTCCTTACGGGCCAGGACTAAAGCCTCGAGGGAGGCATTGAGAATTGGGGCGACGTGGCCGGGCCTTTAGTCCCGGCCCAGAGGCAGGCCGGGACTAAATGGTTCAGGCCAAAGGCCCGTTTTCTACTAGTGATACTGGCCTCGAACCATCGACAGGCGTCGTGTTCCTGCGGCAGGAGTCGCTGCGGTAGAAAACCACAACGCTAGTATACTCATCCATTGCGGCCTGCTATGGTTCGCCCCGGCCGTGTTTCGACCCGTTGCACCTTGCTCTAAGCCTCCCCCGTATGAGCATTCTACCAGCAGGGGACCTGATGCTACCTTGGATGCATAGCGTACCCAATGGAGAAAATAAATCACCAGGTACTACACGTTTTAAATATTTTATTAGCACATATTATTTTCAAAGAACAATTACTCTCGCTTGTAATATTTTATTACGCAGGACAATTACTCGTAACGAAGGCGGCGTTATATTGCGAGGACGAAGCTCGCCACAGGCGACTAACTATCGGCGTCGACCTACAAACGTTATGGGCGATTCATCGTCTGCACCGGTGTACAACGACGCGGGCGACTTACCGTCAGCGCTGGCTTACAATGACACGGCCAACTCGCTGTCCGCGCCGGTTTACAAATGACACGGCCAACTCGCTGTCCGCGCCGGTTTACAAATGACACAGCAAACTCGCTGCCCGCGCCGGCTTACAATGACGCGGCCAACTTCCACGTCCGCACGACTAAGACAGCTTACACGACATCGCCTTCGTGATCCGGACAACATCAACTTGCCGGTGCAGTGGCTTTATATCTCGGAGATGGAGCAAGTATCAGTATCTTTTCTCTGCCGGTTTATACCACAATCAAGTATGGAGACTCTCAAGCCGCCTCCTTGAGTCGACTTAAGACTCGGGGGCTAGATGGACATGGCTCGACAGACTCAACTGGGATGAATAATTCAAGAACCACAGGTCATTACAGAAAAATTATCATCTTAGGGTGGCGCTTGAGCTTTCTGACTCGCCCCATCCTGTTGCGACCTTATGAGCCGATGAAACCATCATCTTAGGGTGGCGTTTGAGCTTTCTGACTCGCCCCATCCTGTCGTGACCTTATGAGCCGACGAAACCATCATCTTAGGGTGGCGCTTGAGCTTTCTGACTCGCCCCATCCTGTCGCGACCTTATGAGCCGACGAAACCATCATCTTAGGGTGGCGCTTGAGCTTTCTGGCTCGCCCATTCTGTCGCGACCTTATGAGCCAACGAAACCATCATCTTAGGGTGGCGCTTGAGCTTTCTGACTCGCCCCATTCTATCGCGACCTTATGAGCCGACGAAACCATCATCTTAGGGTGGCGCTTGAGCTTTCTGACTCGCCCCATCCTGTCGCGACCTTATGAGCCGACGAAACCATCATCTTAGGGTGACGCTTGAGCTTTCTGGCTCGCCCCATCCCGTCGCGACCTTATGAGCCGACGAAACCATCATCTTAGGGTGGCGCTTGAGCTTTCTGACTCGCCCTATCCTGTCGCGACCTTATGAGCCGACGAAATCATCATCTTAGGGTGGCGCTTGAGCTTTCTGACTCGCCCCATCCCGTCGCGATCTTATGAGCCGACGAAACCATCATCTTAGGATGGCGCTTGAGCTTTCTGACTCACCCCATCCTGTCGCGACCTTATGAGCCGACGAAATCATCATCTTAGGGTGGCGCTTGAGCTTTCTGACTCGCCCCATCCTGTCGCGACCTTATGAGCCGACGAAACCATCATCTTAGGGTGGCGTTTGAGCTTTCTGACTCGCCCCATCCTGTCGCGACCTTATGAGCCGACGAAACCATCATCTTAGGGTGGCGCTTGAGCTTTCTGACTCGCCCCATCCTGTCGCGACCTTATGAGCCGACGAAACCATCATCTTAGGGTGGTGCTTGAGCTTGCTGACTCGCCCCATCCTGTCGCGACCTTATGAGCCGACGAAACCATCATCTTAGGGTGGCGCTTGAGCTTTCTGACTCGCCCCATCCTGTCGCGACCTTATGAGCCGACGAAACCATCATCTTAGAGTGGCGCTTGAGCTTTCTGACTCGCGTCATCCTGTCGCGACCTTATGAGCCAACGAAACCATCATCTTAGGGTGGCGCTTGAGCTTTCTCACTCGCCCTATCCTGTCGCGACCTTATGAGCCGACGAAATCATTATCTTGGGTGGCGCCACCGTGACTCACTGAGCCGGCTTATATAAAACAGCTTGATGCCATACTTATCATATCATATACATGCATCATATTGCATTGCATCACACATCATACATACATATCATGCCGGTCTTCAAACCGGGTCAAAGCATAAATTCTTGCAGGTGCAGATAAATCTTTGAATAGCCAATTTGGATGGATTTTTATCATGGTTTATCATAACCAGTGTTAAATGATTGGGGTTTTTTTAAAGCCAGCTCGGAATAATTGACTATTGTCAAAAAGCCGCCCTATCACATATAATGCGGAGTCATCTAATTGACTGGCCCTTGGATTTCTTCAACTTGTGTTCTGTAGTAAACTACAACACTTATGGATTTCTCCGACATATGGATTTCTCAAGGATATATTTGCCGGGTTACACTGCAACCACGGTCAAGGATTTCGTTTATCACAAAGGCATCATCAGCTCACAGAGTGGATATGATTTTATTCTACAATGGAAGGAATAGCCCCGATTCGCTGCACGCACACAACCCGACACTTGGGGGCTACATTATTCAAATCAAGATTACCTCAAAATATGAAAGTCTCATGTCGCTGCAAGCATACACCATGACACTTGGGGGTTAATGTAATCCGTTTTCAAATCATCACATCGTCAACAGACCCGGCTACCTCAACGAGATAAGCCGGCCTTGGAAGGCTACATACCGCTCTTTATTCAAGAGAAGAACATGGAAGTCCCGGGTCGCCGCAAGAAATCGACCCGTCACTTGGGGTTACACTATTCAGATCATAATTTCTAAAGTCCCAGGTTGCTGCAGGCAAGACAACCCGGCCCTTGGGGGTTACAGCACTAAGTTGTTTCATAGATCATGAGGTTCAAATTAAAGACCCGGCCCATCACACACTTATGACCCGGCCCTTGGGGGCTACAGTTGAAGCATTGAAAGACCGGCTCAACATCACACGGATTTGTCAATTGGAGTTCAATTCTCTTTGACGGGGCACTACTAATAATCATGACCCGCCATTAACAATCATGACCCTCCATTGTCAATCATAACCCGCCGAAGCAAGAGAAGCTGGTTCAACATTGTGTGGATTTCTTATTTCCCAAGTTTTCATCAAGCCAAAGCATTGGAGGCCGACTCAATGGCATATATATATATATGTTATTGCAAAAGACACATACCTACGAGATGATTGAAGGCGGCTCGAAGAAACCCGGATTTTGCAAGGAGCCACTTCAGTAAATCAAGCCGGCCAGAGGAGCAAGCCGGTCCCTTAACTTATTTATTATTCTTATTTCAGGAGCTTACCATGAATAAATTCAAGCTAACCTTGGGGGCTAATGTCGGGGATATACCCCGCAGTGCAACCCGGCTTGGAGTATGACCCGCCGAAGGACTTGGCGACTCACCGGTGACTCAGCAGTGACCTGGCGGGCGAATCATACTTGTCCCCACAGGCGACGTAGATAAATAATGAAGGCCCAAGGCCCAGCGTGCACCCTCGCATAAGGCGACTCGTAGAGAGACCAGGAGGGCCGACTCACAAGAGAAGGCCCAAGAAGAGGAAAGACTCCCACAAGAAGGAAACAAGACCCAGATTAGGATTCAAGAGAGACTAGTCCTATTCCTACTCCTAGTAGGACTCTACATGTAAACCTACCCCTTCCACCTATATAAGGAGGGGTAAGGCGCCCCAAGAGGGACAAGATTGACAACTTAGGTCTAGACAAGACAGATCATGAGATAGACAGATTAAACATCCACGAGATTAGAGGTGGCGAATCTGCACCCTTGTAATGAAGATCACCATCTCCATCAATGGAACACAAACAGGACGTAGGCTTTTACCTCCATTAGAGGGGTTGAACCTGGGTAAACTCGCGTCTCTCGATTCCGACCAACCCCTTCAAGCCGCCACATGGTTGCGATGGCCTCACACCTAAGTTCTCTCACAAGAACATCTGCCGTGACAAAACCACGACACAAGGTGTCCAAGCCTAGCATAACCAAGCTTCGGAAGGCCCTGCCTAGGATGAGGATTGTCGTTCCAGTCGCCTCCGCGTAAGTGTTTGATCTTATACTCTTATCCGAGTGAACATTTTGGTTACTGACGAATGGCTGAGATTGTCCTGACAGAGCCGCCACTTCTGTCACGTCGCCGCCGTGAGGGGACGAAAATCTCATGGAAGTTGACACCGCGAACGCAGCCACCTCACAACTAGGTATGAAGTTGATTTCTCATTCCGTGTCATTCTTCCGCATGTATGTTTTCCTGACTGTAACTTCTGATGTTTCTGTCTGCCAGCCGTGCCTGCTGCGAGAGAGGTCATCCAGCTGGACGACGACGATCAAAGGCAACCAGCTGCTGCGGTGGAACCCATTGTGTCCGAGGTGCCTCTGGCGGCAATGGCTGTAGTGAGTGTTGTGCCTGTTAGTTCAGTCATTGTCACCACGACTCCGGCTGGATTGCAGTCGAGCGCTCCAGTTGTTTCTACCGCGGCCTCAGGTTTGATGTCTCCCACGACCGTGTACGCCACGCATCATGTCCCTGAAGATCAGACTGGTGCCACCAAGGAAGCTATGATCCAGGTAGAACTGATGACGCAAGAAGCAAAAGGATCCTATGACGCCATCGTCTCGGTGTGCAACAACAACATGGTGCTTCAAGAAAACGTCTGCGTAAGTTCGACCGTAAGTTTGAATTGCGTTCCGACTCACACCCGCTGGGTATTGCTTTTTTTGTAGAATTGTCTTTGTTTCATTTGTGTTCCAGTTGGGTCACTCCGAGTGAACCCACTAGGTGTAGTCCCCGAGACCGTTGTCGAGTGCTTGCACTGGCAGTGGTCTTAATGAGTAGAGACTTTTTTTCTTTTTGCTAATCAAAATCAACCAGAGCTGATCTAGTTGAGTTCTGAATCCAGTGGGGGCACGCTCATTGCACCCAATGGGTGTAGTCCCCGAGACTATTATTAGTCGGAAGTGAGTGATAATAGTCTGAAGTACTTGAGAGTATAGCATATTTGACTCGGCAGGGCAGACCTTGTCGAGTGTCGTGGTTTCGTCACGGCAGATGTCCTCGTGAGAGAACTTAGGTGTGAGGCCATCGCAACCATGTGGCGGCTTGAGAGGGGTTGGTCGGAATCGAGAGGCGCGAGTTTACCCAGGTTCGGCCCCTCCGATGGAGGTAAAAGCCTACATCCTACTTGTGTTTCATTGATGAAGATGATGATCTCGATAAGGGTGCACACTCGGCACCTCTAATCTTGTGGGTGTCTAGTCTGTCTATCTCTTGATTTGTCTTGTCTAGACCTAACTTGTGAATCTTGTTTCTCTTGGGGCGCCTTACCCCTCCTTATATAGGTGGAAGGGGTAGGTTTACATGTAGAGTCCTACTAGGAGTAGGAATAGGACTAGTCTCTCTTGAATCCTAATCCGGGTCTTGTTTCCTTCTTGTGGGAGTCTTTCCTCTTCTTGGGCCTTCTCTTGTGAGCCGGCACTCCTGGCCTCTCTATGAGCCGCCTTATGCCAGGGTGTACGCTGGACCTTGGGCCTTCGTCATTTATCTAAGTCACCTGTGGGGACAAGTATGAGTCACCCGCCAGGTCACTGCTGAGTCGCCGGTGAGTCGCAAAGTCCTTGGCGGGTCATACTTCAAGTCGGGTTACACTACGGGGTATATCCCTGACAGTAGCCCCCAGGTTAGCTTGAATTTATTCATGGTAAGCTCCTGAAATAAGAATAATAAATAAGTTAAGGGACCGGCTTGCTCCTCTGGCTGGCTTGATTTACTGAAGTGGCTCCTTGAAAAATCCGGGTTTCTTCTTCATAATAACGAGCCGTCTTCACAATCATCTTTTTAGTACGTGTCCTTTGCAATAAAATACATATGCCATTGCTTTGGCTTGATGAAAATTTGGGGAATAAGAAATCCACACAATGTTGAACCAGCTTCTCTTGCTTTGGTGGGTTATGATTGACAATGGCGGGTCATGATTGCCAATGGCGGGTCATGATTATTACTAGTGCCCCGTCAAACAACTGAACTCCAATTGACAAATCCGTGTGATGTTGAGCCGGTCTTTCAATGACTCAACTAGATAAAAATATGTTGAACCGGTCTCCCAATACTTCACCTCCATGACAAAATGAAATGTGCTCTTCAATTTTTTGATATATCCATATTACCTGTAGCCCCCAAGGGCCGGGTCATCAGTGTGTGATGGGTCGGGTCTTCAATTTGAATCTCATGATCTGTGAAACAACTTAGTGATGTAGCCCCCAAGGGCCGGGTTGTCTTGCCCGCCGCAACCTGGGACTTTAAAAATTATGATCTTGAATAGTGTAGCCCCCAAGTGATGGGTCGATTGCTTGCGGCTACTCGGGATTTCCACGTTCTTCTCCTTTGAAAATAAAACATCATATGATCTAGCCCCCAAGGGCCGGGTCATCAGTGTGTGATGGGTCGGGTCTTCGATTTAAACCTCATGATCTATGAAACAACTTAGTGATGTAGCCCCCAAGGGCCGGGTTGTCTTGCCCGCAGCAACGTGGGACTTTAAAAATTATGATCTTGAATAGTGTAGCCCCCAAGTGACGGGTCGATTGCTTGCGGCTACTCGGGACTTCCACATTCTTCTCCTTTGAAAATAAAACATCATATGATGTAGCCCCCAAGGTCCGGGTAATTATAAAAACAATAAGCCGGTTCTTCCTTGAATCCATATTTGAAATAAAGAGCGACATGTAGCCCCCACGACCGGCTTATCTCCTTGAGGTAGCCGGGTCTGTTGATGATGTGATGATTTGAAAAGCGGATTGCATTAGCCCCCAAGTGTCATGGTGCATGCTTGCAGCGACATGGGACTTTCATAATTTGATGTAATCTTGATTTGAATAATGTAGCCCCCAAGTGTCGGGTTGCGTGCCTGCAGCGACTTGGGACTATTCCTTCCATTGTAAAATAAAATCATATCCACTCTATGAGCTGATGATGCCTTTGTGATAAAAGAAATCATTTACCGTGGTTGCAATGTAACCCGACAAATATATCCTTCAGAAATCCATATGTTTGAGAAATCCCTAAGTGTTGTAGTTTACTACAGAGCACAAGTTTGAAGAAATCCAAGGGGGTCAATTAGATGACTCGGCATTATATGTGATAGGGCGGCTCTTCGACAATAGTCAATTCTTCCGAGCTGGCTTAAAAACGCCAATCATTTAACACTGGTTATGATAAACCATGATGAAAATCCAACCAAATTGGCTATTCAAAGATTAATTTGCACATGCAAGAATTTATGCTTTGACTCGGTTTGAATACCGACATGATATGTATGTACGATGCATGATGCAATGCAAGATGATGCATGTATATGACAGAATAGTGTTGGTTACACCATAGCCGGCTCAGTGAGTCTCGGCGGGTAAGACGAGCTCTCAAGGCTCTAATGGTATCCAAAAGAGGTTAAGCCGGCTCAGTTAGTCACGGCGGCCGGCTCAGTGAGTCTCGGCGAGTTATAAAACTTTTTATGAAAACTTTATGGCAGTGCCATAAAGATAATCATAAAATTCGTCGGCTCGATGAGTCGCGACAGGACAAGACGAGTTTGCAAAACTCTAGTGTTACCCCAAGAAGGCTTTTGCAACAGCCTGAATTATTTAGACCGGATGATCAGGCGTGAGTCAGGCTTCAGTGAAGCAGGTTCAGTGAACCAATGGTTTGTCTATTTTTCATGCGTTGGCTCTTGCCAGTACCTTTCATGTTTTAACCAAGGCAAGTTCAGGGTCCAAAAGTGGATTGACTCGCCAAGAGTACATGGGACCATAGGGCGATTTGTCCAACACACAGTCCAGTATAACCATTTGTAATGCGTTAATTTTTCGCTAGCCAAGAGGGTATTCAGGCTGAACTCAGTGAGTGGAAGCCCACAAGTGACCTATGATTAGGGAAAAGCCAGACATAGGATTGCAGAAGCGTATACGCCCTTACTGCAAAACGACTTGGGAGCTAGTAGCCCCCAAGTAAGTCGGCTTAATCCTCAAAACCATATAAGGCGCCCATGTTTGAACCGTGCAACGTGGCAACTTTGGTCCTCTTTGGCTTACCGGTATCCAGTTTTGAAATAAGTGCAGCATGGCGACTTATGCTCTTTGATACTAATAGCGTCCATGCTTGGACGGCTTATGAATCATCCGCCAATAAGGTCGGGCACCCATGTTTGGGTGGTCGCATAATGGTGACTTGTCTTCTTAGGCGATCTTTAAATCATTTCGTCAATGAGGCATCAGCCTCCGAGACCGGCTTAATTTCCCTGTAATGACCCGGGGTTCTTAAATTATTCATCCCAGTTGAGTCTGCCGAGCCATGTCCATGTAGCCTCCGAGGCTTAAGTCGACTCAAGGAGGCGGCTTGAGAGTCTCCATACTTTATTTTGACATAAGCCGGTATAATGTTTGATGGTTGTGCACGTCTATTGGGCGGTTTATATAACTGATCACTGTATCGGCAGGTTGATGTAATTCGAGCCGTGAGGGCGTCGACTTGCATCCTTCTGTTGGGCGGCTCATACAGGCGAGCACTGCACCGGCAGGCTGATGTAATCCGGGCCGTGAGGGCGGCGACTTGCGTCCGTCTGTTGGGCGGCTTGTACAGGCGAGCACTGCACCGGCATGTTGATATAAACCGGACCATGGGGGCGGCGACTTGCGTCTGTCTCTTGGGCGGCTCGTACATGCGAGCACCGCACCGACGGTTGATGTAAACCGGACCATTGGGGCGGCGACTTGCGTCCGTCGCTTGGGCGGCTCGTACATGCGAGCACTGCACCGATATGTTGATGGAGAACAGACCGTAGGGACGATGGCTTGCACATGTCTGTTGGACGGCTCGTACAGGCGAGCACTGCACCTACAGGTTGAGTTGAACGCGAGAGTTGTCTCGCAATTGGGTACACACTCGAGAATCGACCATGGTGTTGTAAGCCGTCTTGGTTACGCGGGCATGAAAGTTGGCCGCGTCATTTATGAACCGTCTTGGTCGCGCGGACGTGAGAGTCGGGCATGTCATTATAAACCGTCTTGATTTGCGCGGACGTGAGAATTGGCTGCGTCATTGTAAGCTGACTCGGATAGTGAGTCGCCAGTGGCATTGATTTGACACCCGCCTCGTATTCGTAATATGACGCCGCTTTTGTAATGATGAATTCTCCTGTGAAAAACATTACAGGCCCAAGTAATTATTCTTATAGAAAATAATACGTGCTAAAAAATAGATGAAAATGAATATCACCTGATTTATAGATGACAGTTTATCCGTGTGCAACGTCCCTTGAAATAGCCCGCGGGCGGACGCTTGATGCAGTCTTTTAGGTGTTTGTTGTAGACCAAAACGCGAGCGACCTCCTTACATAATGTTTTTGGATGGACGTAAATGTAGCAGGGCGGCGAGCCCATGCGCCTTTGACGGGTAGCTAAGAGCAAGTACAATAGTATAGCCAGCTGCTGGCTATAAGCCATTGACATGTCATCTATAGCTTACCTTATAGCCAACATATACAATAGTTCATTGCAAAAATGTACTATTTCTTTATTATATGATCCACCTTTCATACTCACAAAATGCCTAGGAGCACGTGCTAGAGCTGGCTCTTAGCTAAGAGCCCGCTTACCTTCTCTCTCCTCTTCTCTTTCCTCTAACTAAAAAATATATATTAATTTATTCCTTATAGCCAGCTGACTCAGCTCTATTATATACTTGCTCTAAGGGCATGTACAATGCGGTTGACTCAGCCGTCTGTAAGCAAGTCCATCTAAGATATTCTCTTACGTGGAAGAGAGAGATAAAGGAAAGACAAGAAGGCCGTCTGTAAAAATACCAACGGGCGATTGCCGCAGAAGTCGCTGCTTAGCGACGTCCCTTTTATCGTTGTACGATTTGGTCGTCTGTAATTGTTCAGATAAATCTCTCGTTTTGTTTTAATTAGCAGCAGATGGTTAAAAAAAGTCCAGATTTTGTGGAGCTACGGACTGTCAAACAGTCAACCTAATGTATTGGATGTCTTTTCAGTTGTTATATAACGTGACATGACAGACGGCATCAGTCTAAACTAATGTACATGCCCTAAGTGTAGGACGTTGAAGACGTATGTTGCCTTAATGTTGTCCGTACAGCAATATGATGAACCATGGCGATGTACGACGGCTCAGCGGGCGGATCGATGTAGGCCATGTGCCGAACGCCGGCAAATTCCATAAACTCGATTTTCAACAAGTCTTGTGATATCCTCGTATCCATAGGAATATGTGTCCCACGTGCACGCGCTGTATGAGTACTATGAGCAATTTCTTCATATGGGGTACTGACTTCTTTCTTTTTTTTGTCTTTAGCGCTTGTGCGAGTACTAATAGTACGTTCCCTGATCTTTAGGTTTTTCTGCACCAACACGTGTGATAACTTTTCCTTGGAGTGTGAATCATCG
This sequence comes from Hordeum vulgare subsp. vulgare, assembly GCF_904849725.1. Taxonomy (NCBI): domain Eukaryota; kingdom Viridiplantae; phylum Streptophyta; class Magnoliopsida; order Poales; family Poaceae; genus Hordeum; species Hordeum vulgare. The sequence goes on along the minus strand of NC_058519.1, from coordinate 659,269,637 downwards.
GATGGCCTAGCGCGGACAAACACCGGTGCGGCCTCCGATTTGCAACCCGGCCGGACCACAGTCATTCGTCACGAGTGGACGAAACTGCCGATTTATTCTGGTCATTAGGAGAAAAGACAGTCATCACTAATTGCTTGTCCACGTCTCTTTTCTTCCTCTCCCTTTCCTTTTCTTTTGTCTTGATGTCATGAAGAAACCGGCTAGCTCTTGATCTCCATGTAAATAGTAGTAGTACTAGAGGGAGTGCTGTGCAACATTACTAGCAACAGTATAGCGTTTTACAGGCCGCTACTGGGTACACCTGCTCCGATGGTATGATTTTCTCCAGCCTCGTAATAGCTGTAGTGAATAGCGATCGAGTAAAAGATACGCAGTAAAAACAATAGCAGTGCCTGACCTCCTCCGGGTTTGAAGAGTCCCTGCAACATGGTTGTTGTGGATGGAAAACGCGAGCCGCGCTTCCGAATCTTTGACGGGTGCAACGAGAAATTGATCAATCTTTAGATTGGACCGACTGCGGACTAGTCAACTCCGCGATTTTGTTGGTTTCTTCATTGGAACTTGGTCCTCCTTTCCTTGATTGGACGAGGTCGGTTCCTCCATACTTAAACCCGCCGCTTCAGATTTTAAGAAATAATCCAGTTCGACTCGATCTCACGTACGGACACGCAGCGCAGAACCTCACGGAACTCGGTAGTGTAGCAGCGGAAAATCCGACTTCGTCGGATCGCTGAAAGACGCGACGCACCGCACAATCCTAACCTTCTCATCCCGAAATCATACTGATAGTTACAATTTGATCGCCCAACAATTAACTTGCCGACTCTTCTTCATCCGATCCATCGCGAGCTTCTTGATCCCTAAAAATTTCCCTCCAAAAACATAATTTCACCGTGCGATCAGCCCCACAGTGGGCACCAACTGTCGTGGTTTTGTCACGTCAGATGTCCTCATAAGAAAACTTATGTATGAGGCTATCGCAACCATGTGACCCACTTGAAAGGGGTTGGTTGAAATCGAGAGATGCGAGTTTACTCAGGTTTGGCCCCTCCGATAGAGGTAAAAGTCTACGTCCTGCTTATGTTTCATTGATAAAGATGATGATCTCGATTACAAGGGTGCACACTCGGCACCTCTAATCTCGTGGGTGTCTAGTCTGCCTATCTCATGATTTGTCTTGTCTAGACCTAACTTGTGAATCTTGTTTCTCTTGGGGCGCCTTACCCCTCCTTATATAGGTGGAAGGGGTAGGTTTACATGTAAGTCCTACTAGGACTAGGAATAGGACTAGTCTATCTTGAATCCTAATCCGGTTCTTGTTTCCTTCTTGTGGAAGTCTTTCCTCTTCTTGCGCCTTCTCTAGTGAGCCGGCCCTCCTGGCCTCTCTATGAGCCGCCTTATGCCAGGGTATACGCTGGGTCTTGGGCCTTCGTCATTTATCTAAGTCGCCTGTTGCTACTGCCACAACAGACCTTCCCTGACAACGGCGCCAGGAATCCTGCTGCTACGGGCTACGCCTATAGGGACTTCCTTGACAAATATGCAAAGAATTTCCCCGCGGCCTTGGAGCCTTGCGTTGGTGTTTCCTTAAAGAGGAAAGGGTGAAGTAGCACAACGACGGTAAGTATTTCCCTCAGTTTGAGAACCAAGGTATTAATCCAAAGGGGAGGATTGCGTCGAGTCACAAGTACCTGCACAAACACAAAGAGCTTGCACCCAACGCTATGAAGGGGTTGTCAATCCCTTATAGATTGTTTGCAAAGTGAGAACTGAAAGGAAAAAGTAAACAAAACAAAGTAAAAGTGAAAGTGAAGACGATAGTTGTGAATAGACCCGGGGGTCGTAGTGTTCACTAGTGGCTTCTCTCATGAAAGCAAGTAGACGGTGGGTGAACGAATTACTGTCGAGCAATTGATAGAACCGCGCAGTCGTGACGTTATCTATGGCAAGGATTATATCTATAGGCATCACGTCCAAAACAAGTAGACCGATACTTTCTGCATCTACTACTATTACTCCACACGTCGACCGCTATCCAGCATGCATCTAGTGTATTAAGTTCATAAGAACAGAGTAACGCCTTAAGCAAGATGACATGATGTAGATGGACAATCTTATATCTATGATGAAAGCCCATCTTGTTACCCTTGATGGCAACAACACCATGCGTGCCTTGCTGCCCCTTCCGTCACTGGGAAAGGTCACCACACGGTATGAACCCAAAACCAAGCACTTCTCTCATTGCAAGAATCATAGATCTAATTGGCCAAACAAAACCCAAAACTCGAAGAGACTTATAAGGATATCAAATTATGCATATAAGAAATCAGCAAAGACTCAAATATAAATCATAGATAATCTGATCACAAATCCACAATTCATCAGATCTCGACAAACACACCGCCAAAGAAGATTACATCGGATAGATCTCCATGAAGATCATGGAGAACTTTGTATTGAAGATCCAAGAGAGAGAAGAAGCCATCTAGCTACTAACCACGGACCCGTAGGTCTGAAGTGGACTACTCACGAGTCATTGGAGAGGCGATGATGTTGATGTAGAAGCCCTCCAACTCCAAAGTCCCCTCCGGCAGGGCACCGGGAAGGGTCTCCAAATGAGATCTCGCGGAAACGAAATCTTGCGGCGGTGGAAAAGTGTTTTCGTGGATGCCCTGATTTTTTTCTGGGATTTTAGGTAATTTATAGGCCAAAGAGCTAGGGCAGGGGAGCGCCAGGGAGGCCACAAGCCTGGTAGCCGCCGCCCCCTGGTGGCGGCTACATGGCTTGTGGGCCCCGTGTGGCTCTCCTGCTTGGCCCTCAAGTCTCCCGATCTTCTTCTGTTCTGGAAACATTTATTTCGGGGATTTTATTCCGTTTGGATTCCGTTCCAAATCAGATATGAAAAGAGTCAAAAACACAGAAAAAACAGGAACTGGCACTTGGCACTGAAATAATAAGTTAGTCCGAAAAAAGATATAAAAGGTATATAAAACATCCAAAGTTGACAAGATAACAGCGTGAAACCATCAAAAATTATAGATACGTTTGAGACGTATCAAGCATCCCCAAGCTTAACTCCTGCTCGTCCTCGAGTAGGGAAGTGATAAAGAATGAATTTTTGATGCTTTCATGCTACCTAGCATAGATGTCCTTTGTAACTCCTCTTATGTGACGTGAATGTTCAGATCCATTAGATTCAAAACAATAGTTTGCTATTGACGTGTAGACAATAATACTTCAAGCAAACTAGCAAGGTAATCATGAACTTTCCAAATAACAAAGCCAAAAGAAAGTTATCCCTACAAAATCATATGGTCTGGCTATGCTATATCATCCTTGCACAACGAATTTAAATCATGCACAACCTCGGTATTGGCCATGTAATCATTTTCACACCTTTACTTTCTCAAACCTTTTCAACTCTCACGCAATACATGAGCGTGAGCCATGGTTTTAGCACTATAAGTGGAATGGAGTGTGGTGGAGGTTGCAAGACAAACAAGGAGAAGATGGTCACATTAACTAGGCATATCAATGAGCTATGGAGATGCTCATCAATAAATATCAATTTGAATGAGTAGAGATTGCCATACAAATGATGCACAAGAGGTAAGAGTATGTGAAAGCTCATAAAGAAAACTAGTGGGTGTGGATCCAACTTGCTTGCTCACGAAGATCTAAGGCAAATTTGAGGAAGCCTATCATTGGAATGTACAAGCCAAGTTATATAATGAAAATTTCTCACTAGCTATATGGTGGTGACAAAACGAGAGACTCTCAATCATGAAGATCATGGTTCTTAATAAGCACAAGTGTGGAAGGATAGTAGCATTGTCCCTTCTCTCTTTTTCTCTCATTTTTTTGGTGGGCTCTTTGGCCTCTTCTTTTTTCTTTTTTTTGGTGGGCATCTTTGGCCTCCTTTTGTATATGGGCTTCGCTAGCCTTTTTTATTTCCTCACATGGGACAATGCTCCATCAATGATGACCATCACACTTACAACTCAAAACTCAGAGCAATGGTGACTCTATATGGAATGCCTTCGGTAGTGTACCGTGACAATGATCTAGCATGGCATAGACATCAATGGAAACATCATGCTAGCTATCTTACGATCATGCAATGGAAATGTAGAAGATATGGCACATGTCATGGTGATAGTTGCATGGCAATATATCTCGGAATGGCTTTGAAAAAGCCATAGTAGATAGGTATGGTGGCTGTTTTGAGGGAGGCTAATGGTGGGTTTTGTGCACCGGTGAAAGTTGCACGGCAGTAAAGAAGATAGTGATGGTGGAAGGTGAAAGTGCATCTAAACCACGGAGTCAACATTAGTCATGAAGAACTCATATACTTGTTGCAAAGATTTTAGTAGTAATCGAAAAAAAGTATTCAACGCATACTCCTAGGGGAAGCGTTGGTAGGTCTAAACCATCGCGCGATCCCAACCGCCACACAAAGGATGACAATCAATAGACTAATCATGCTCAGACTTCATCACATAGCGGTTCACCATACGTGCATGCTACGGGAATTACTAACTACAACACAAGTATTTCTAGATCCACAACACCTTACTAACATAACTTAAATATTACCACAACCACATCTCAAAACTAATTGAGAGAAATCAAACTTCTCTTACTATTCAATGCACATGAAGGTGGAAGTTTTCATATCCCTTTGGATAAATACCCCTTTTGAGACTACTTTCATAGCATAGATCAACTACCAAGCCACGCGCTTCCGTGCTCTAAAAGATATAAGTGAAGCACAAAGAGCAAAATCAACTAGCTCAAAAAGATATAAGTGAAGCACATGTGAGCTGAATTGTCTAACCAAAGGATATAAGTGAAGCTTGACAAAATCACGTTGAGTGCATGTCTCTCTCCCTAGGTGTGCAGCAAGGAAGATTGTGACACAAAAATAAAAGACTCCTACGATACAAGACGCTCCAAGCAAAACACATAACATGTGGTGAATAAAAATATAGCCCCAAGTAATGTTACCGATGGATTGAAGACGAAAGAGGGGATGCCTTCCCGGGGCATCCCCAAGCTTAGGCTTTTACGGCATCCTTGAATCAACTTGGGGTGCCTTGGGCATCCCCAAGCTTGAGCTCTTGCCACTCTTTATCTCTTTGTCCATAAGAACTTCACCCAAGACTTGAAAACTTCACAAAACGAAACTTAAACAGAAACTCGTGATATCATTAGTATAAGAAAGCAAACCACCACTTCCTTAGGTACTGTAGCAAACTTAAATTCTACTTATGTTGATGTTGGGTTACTGTATTTTCAATCTTCCATGGCTAATACCCCCCAATACTATCCATAGTTTAATCAAAATAAGCAACCAACTCAACAAAACAAGAATCTGTTAACAGCAAACCAGTCTGTAGCAATCTGTATACTTCGTCTACTTCTGGTACTTCAAAAATTCTGAAAACTTAAGACAGTCTGAAGAATTTGCGTAGCAATCAGCAGCAAAAAGAATCAACTCAAAAGCTCTTACAGAAAAAAATGAAAATTCTTTTCGTGAGCAGAAAGTTTCTGTCTTTTCCAACATGACCAAACGATCATCCCCAAGACTAACGGTTTTACTTGGCACAAACGCAAAAAGAAACACAAAAAACACAATCATAACAGAATTATGAAAATGTGAAAAATACAAAACAGAAATAAAAAGGATAGATTCGTTGGGTTGCCTCCCAACAAGCGCTATTGTTTAACGCCCTTAGCTAGGTAAAAGGTGATGGAATCACGTATAGTCATCTTTGGTGCTCAAACCATAAGTAGCCCTCATCATAGATTCATAAGGTAATCTTATTTTCTTTCTAGGAAAATTCTCCATGCCCTTCTTTAGAAGAAATTGAAATCTAATATTCCCTTCCTTCATATCGATGATAGCACCAATAGTCCTTAGGAAAGGTCTACCAAGAATTATGGGACATGAAGGATTGCAATCTATGTCATGTACAATGAAATCCACGGGTACATAATTATTATTTGCAACAATAAGAACATCATCTATCCTTCCCATGGGTTTCTTGACAGTAGAATCCGCAAGATGCAAATTAAGAGAACACTCTTCAATCTCATGAAAACCAAGAATATCACATAAAGACTTTGGAATCGCGGAAACACTAGCACCCAAATCACAAAAAGCATTGCATTCATAGTTTTTTATTTTGATTTTGATAGTAGATTCCCACTCATCATGAAGTTTTCTAGGTATAGAGACTTCTAATTCGAGTTTCTCTTCAAGAGATTTCATCATAGCATCTACGATATGTGCGGTAAAGGCTTTGCTTTGGCTATAAGCATGTGGAGAGTTTGCAATGGATTGCATCAAAGAAATGCATTCAAACAAGCAGCAACTATCATAATTGAATTCCTTGAAATCCAAAGTGGGAGTTTCATTAATCCCCAATATTTTGATTTCTTCTACTCCACTCTCCACACCTTTTTCATCAAGATAGGTGGACTCCGAATCATTGGGGTGTTTTTCAACCAAAGTGGATTCATATCCAGCCCCTTCATCAATAGGTTTGACACGCGAATACAAAGATTCAAGAGGAGTCACACCAAGCACTTTAAGATCTTCGTGATTTGCATCACTAGAACGCACCGTTTTAAACCATTCATGCCGAGCGCGAATTTGGGAGGTTCTTTCTTTGCTCTCATTCATGGAGACACGCATAGCTTTTAAAGTTTCATACAAGTTGACCTTGGGAGGAGCACATCTAACTTTCAAAGCATCAATATCACAAGACATCCTATCAACACTCTTAGCCAAATCGTCTATTTTGAGTAGTTTTTCCTCTATGGACGCATTGAAAATCTTTTGAGAGTTGATGAACTCTTTGATATTACTTTCTAAATCAGAGGGTAATTTGTTGTGATTTCCATAAGTGTTGTTGTAGGAATTGCCATAATTGTTAGAGGAGTTACTAGGAAAAGGCCTAGGAACATAGTTTCCTCTAAAAGCATTGTTGTTGCCAAAATTGTTCCTACCAACAAAATTAACGTCCAAACTAGCGTTGCTACTCTTAGTCAAGGAAGATAGCGGCATGTCATTAGGATATAAAGGAGCACTTCTACTAGCAACCAAATTCATCAACTTGTCCATCTTAGCACTAAGCGAGTTAATTTCTTCTATAGCGTGTACCTTTTTGCTAGCAGGTGACCTTTCAGTGTGCCAATGAGAGTAGTTGGTCATGATATTGTCTAGGAGTTTTGTAGCGTCTCCTAACGTGATTTCCATGAACGTTCCACCTGAGGCGGAGTCCAAGATATTGCGAGAAGCAAAATTCAAACCAGCGTAAAAGATTTGTATAATCATCCACAAACTCAAGCAATGAGCGGGACAATTTCTAATCATTAACTTCATCCTCTCCCAAGATTGTGCAACGTGTTCATGATCAAGTTGCTTGAAATTCATGATATCGTTACGTAGGGAGATAATCTTAGCCGGCGGAAAATACTTGGATATGTAAGGATCTTTGCACTTATCCCAAGAATCGATACTATTTTTAGGAAAAGAAGAAAACCAAGTTTTTGCGCGATCTCGCAACGAGAAAGGAAAAAGCTTCAACTTAACAACATCATTATCCACATCTCTTTTCTTTTGCATATCGCAAAGTTCAATGATGGTATTGAGATGGGATGCGACATCTTCACTAGGAAGGACAGAGAATTTCTCTTTCATAACAAGATTCAGCAAGGCAGCGTTGATTTCATACGATTCCGCACTAGTGGCGGGAGCAATCAGAGTACTAATAAAATCATTATTATTGGTACTCGAGAAGTCGCAAAGTTTGGTGTTTTCAGCCATGATGACTTCAACAAACCAACAAGAGCACAAGCAAGCAAGAAAACCGGCAAAGGAAACCGGCAAAAAGGCAAAAGAAAACGGCAAAAGAGAAAGGCAAATGAAAACGACAAATGCGAAGTGGGGGAGAGGAAAACGAGAGGCAACTGGCAAAAAAGGTAAATGCAAGAGATGAGTTTGTGACACCTACTTGGATAGATCTTGACTCTTGTCTTGATCTTCCTCGGCAAGCGATCCTCCTCCCCGGCAACGGCACCAGAAATCCTTCTGCTACTGCGACAACAGACCTTCCCTGACAACGGTGCCAGGAATCCTGCTGCTACGGGCTACGCCTATAGGGACTTCCTTGGCAAATATACAAAGGATTTCCCCGCGGCCTTGGAGCCTTGCATTGGTGTTCCCTTGAAGAGGAAAGGGTGATGTAGCACAACGGTGGTAAGTATTTCCCTCAGTTTGAGAACCAAGGTATCGATCCAAAGGGGAGGATTGCGTCGAGTCACAAGTACCTGCACAAACACAAAGAGCTTGCACCCAACGCTATGAAGGGGTTGTCAATCCCTTATAGATTGTTTGCAAAGTGAGAACTGAAAGCAAAAAGTAAACAAACCAAAGTAAAAGCGAAAGTGAAGATGATAGCTGTGAATAGACCCGGGGGCCGTAGTGTTCACTAGTGGCTTCTCTCATGAAAGCAAGTAGACGGTGGGTGAAGGAATTACTGTCGAGCAATTGATAGAACCGCGCAAAGTCGTGATGTTATCTATGGCAATGATTATATCTATAGGCATCACGTCCAAAACAAGTAGACCGATACTTTCTGCATCTACTACTATTACTCCACACGTCGACCGCTATTCAGCATGCATCTAGTGTATTAAGTTCATAAGAACAGAGTAATGCCTTAAGCAAGATGACATGATGTAGATGGAAAATCTCATATCTATGATGAATGCCCATCTTGTTACCCTTGATTGCAACAACACAATGCATGCCTTGCTTCCCCTTCTGTCACTGGGAAAGGTCACCACACGGTATGAACCCAAAATCAAGCACTTCTCCCATTGCAAGAATCGTATATCTAGTTGGCCAAACAAAACCCAAGACCCGGAAAGACTTACAAGGATATCAAATCATGCATATAAGAAATCAGCAAAGACTCAAATATAAATCATAGATAATCTGATCACAAATCCACAATTCATCGGATCTTGACAAACACACCGCCAAAGAAGATTACATCGGATAGATCTCCATGAAGATCATGGAGAACTTTGTATTGAAGATCCAAAAGAGAGAAGAAGCCATCTAGCTACTAACTACGGACCCATAGGTCTGAAGTGGACTACTCACGAGTCATTGGAGAGGCGATGATGTTGATGTAGAAGCCCTCCAACTCCAAAGTCCCCTCTGGCAGGGCACCAGGAAGGGTCTCCAGATGAGATCTCGTGGAAACGGAAGCTTGCAGCGGCGGAAAAGTGTTTTCGTGGATGCCCTGATTTTTTCTGGGATTTTAGGGAATTTATAGGCCAAAGAGCTAGGGCAGGGGAGCGCCAGGGAGGCCACAAGCCTGGTAGCCGCCGACCCCTCTGGTGGCGGCTACAGGGCTTGTGGCCCCCCTGTGGCTCTCCTGCCTTGGCCCTCAAGTCCCCCGATCTTCTTCTGTTGTGGAAAAATTTATTTCAGAGATTTTATTACGTTTGGATTCCGTTCCAAAATCAGATATGAAAAGAGTCAAAAACATAGAAAAAACAGGAACTGGCACTTGGCACTGAAATAATAAGTTAGTCCGAAAAAAGATATAAAAGGTATATAAAACATCCAAAGTTGACAAAACAACAGCGTGAAACCATCAAAAATTATAGATACGTTTGAGACGTATCACCTGTGGGGACAAGTATGAGTCGCCCGGCAGGTCACTACTGAGTCGCGGGTGAGTCGCCAAGTCCTTGGCGGGTCATACTTCAAGCCGGGTTACATTGTGGGGTATATCCCCGACATTAGCCCCCAGGTTAGGTGAATTTATTCATGGTAAGCTCCTGAAATAAGAATAATAAATAAGTTAAGGGACCGGCTTGCTCCTCTGGCTGGCTTGATTTACTGAAGTGGCTCCTTGAAAAATCCGGGTTTCTTCTTCAAAATAACGAGCCGTCTTCACAATCATCTTGTTGGTACGTGTCCTTTGCAATAAAATACATATGCCATTGCTTTGGCTTGATGAAAATTTGGGGAATAAGAAATCCACACAATGTTGAACCAGCTTCTCTTGCTTCGGCGGGTTATGATTGACAATGGCGGGTCATGATTGCTAATGGCGGGTCATGATTATTAGTAGTGCCCTGTCAAACGACTGAACTCCATTTGACAAATCCGTGTGATGTTGATCCGGTCTTTCAATGCTTCAACTAGATAAAAATATGTTGAACCGGTCTCCCAATACTTCACCTCCATGACAAAATGAAATGTGCTCTTCAATTTTTTGATATATCCATATTACCTGTAGCCCCCAAGGGTCGGGTCATCAGTGTGTGATGGGTTGGGTCTTCAATTTGAACCTCATGATCTATGAAACAACTTAGTGATGTAGCCCCCAAGGGCCGGGTTGTCTTGCCCACAGCAACCTGGGACTTTAAAAATTATGATCTTGAATAGTGTAGCCCCCAGGCGACGGGTCGATTGCTTGCGGCTACTCGGGACTTCCACGTTCTTCTCCTTTGAAAATAAAACATCATATGGTGTAGCCCCCAAGGACCGGGTCATTATAAAAATGATGAGCCGGTTCTTCCTTGAATCCATATTTGAAATAAAGAGCGACCTGTAGCCCTCAGGGCCGGCTTATCTCCTTGAGGTAGCCTGGTATGTTGATGATGTGATGATTTGAAACATGGATTGCATTAGCCGCCAAGTGTCATGGTGCATGCTTACAGCGACATGGGACTTTGATAATTTGATGTAATCTTGATTTGATAAACCAATGGGCTCACATCGAGTGAACCCACTGGGTGTAGTCCTCGAGACTACTGTTGAATGCTTGCATCATCAGGAGTCTGGATTTGAATGCTTGCAGCATCTGTCGAATGACTTGTATTTCTCCAGTCGGAAGTAGAAAATAATTTTGTCGAATGACTTGTATTTATCCACTCGGAAGTAGAATAATACTTGTTCCGGATGAAAGTGATTTTTCCACTCGGATGTATTTTGTAGAAGGCATGCGAGATTGGGTCGCATTACACTCAGGTGGAATCTGAGAAGAACAAACTGAAGCTGGAGTGTGATGCGATGAAAAAGTTGATGGAAGGCAAGGATGTGGTCCTTGCCGATCTAAAGAAGAAGTCCGAAGCTGATGAATTGAAGCTTGCGGACTTTGAGAAGTTGGTGGCATAAAATGAACAGATGAAAAACGAAAGAGACGAATGGGCGAAGAAACTCCACTGCATTTCAAAAAGAGGAAATGCCTTAGAAAGTTTTTAAAAGACTTCCTGGCAAAGATGCTTGATTCTCTCATTGGTATGTTCCCTTTACCGAGTGAGTCTTAGCATTTTTCGTCGACTAACATGCAGCTGCTATTTCATTGGTCTTCTGCTACAGAGTTATGTCCTGATTTTGAAAAAGAGACATTCGAGGTGGAGCCATACTTGGATCCCATCAAGTTTCCGGTGACTTGGGAACATGTATCGCCTCAACTTCTGCCTCGTTAAAGTCCAAGGATACTTCACTCGTGTGCGAGCTGCTGTGGGAAGAATCGGCAAAGAGCTATGGCCTGAAGACACGTTCCTCGTCGGCCTGGATGTTGTGATGGAGTGCCTGGGTCATGTTCCTGAGAGAGTCCAAGCATGGAAAAAATCAGCTGCTCGATGTGGGGCTGATGTGGCTCTGTCTCTCGTGAGGGTCCACTGTAAGGAGACTCGGGAGGAGAAGTTGAAGGCACTGCAGGTTGCAAATACGAAGAAGCTTCGATTTGAATACTTCATGGAGACCTTCATTGATACTGCAACACGCATCGCTGACATCATTGACCTCAACACCTTCGTGGAGCCAGTCAGTCCAGGTGAGCCGTGAAAAGACAAGCAGGCATGAGAAAAAACTGTGATTTGCCTTGGTATGCCGAGTGATTTATGTAAACACGTTAAACTTCGTTCGGGTAATAACCCGAGTGCTTTTGTCCTGCGCGGATAACCTTGATCTGCGTCGGGTATTATTTATTTGCTTGCTTCGACTGAATTTGAGTTTACCTTTGTCGAATGAACTTTTTCTTTTTTGGGGCTGCTCTGGGCATACGCAAAGTCTTCCCACCCAAGCAAAACTTGATTCACAGTTGGGCAGGGATTTGGGCGGGATATTGTCGCTTATGCGAATTTGGTTCTCGGCTAAGCCTCTGAGTGAGAGGGTAGCTCTTCACTCGGAGAAGCCTTTGTTTTTTAACTTAGGCGAATCTGGTTCGCGGCTAAGCCCCCGAGTGAGAGGGTAGCTCTTCATTCGGAGACGTTTTTTAACTTAGGCGAATCTGGTTCGAGCTAAGCCCCCGAGTGAGAGGGTAGCTCTTCACTCGGAGAATTTTTTTAACTTAGGCGAATCTGTTTTGCGGCTAAGCCTCCGAGTGAGAGGATAGTTCTCCTCTCGGAGAAGTTTCTAACTTATGCGAATCTGGTTCGCGGCTAAGCCCCCGAGTGAGAGGGTAGCTCTTCACTCCGAGAAGATTTTTTAACTTAGGCGAATCTGGTTCGCGGCTAAGCCCCCGAGTGAGAGGGTAGCTCTTCACTCGGAGAAGTTTTTTAACTTAAGCGAATCTGATTCGCGGCTAAGCCCCCGAGTGAGAGGGTAGCTCTTCACTCGGAGAAGTTTTTTAACTTAGGCGAATCTGGTTCGCGGCTAAGCCCCCCGAGTGAGAGGTTAGATCTTCACTCGGATAAGTTTTTTAACCTAGGCGAATCTGGTTGGTGGCTAAGCCCCCGAGTGAGAGGGTAGCTCTTCACTCGAAGAAGTTTTTTAACTTAGGCGAATCTGGTTCGCGGCTAAGCCCCCGAGTGAGACGGTAGCTCTTCACTTGGAGAAGTTTTTTAACTTAGGCGAATCTGGTTCGCGGCTAATCCCCCGAGTGAGAGGGCAGCTCTTCACTCGGAGGAAAAAAAATTAGACCGGAGTCAACAAACATATTGAAGTAATCGAAGCTTCTGCCGAGTAAATTGCTTTAGGGAATCTTGTTCGTTACATCAAAACAGTCATAAATCAAGCATAAAAACGCTTAAGTAAGTCTCTGTTCCAATGTCGCGGCTCATCGATCCTCTTTTCGAAATTATAGAGTCTGTATGCTCCGTTGTTCAGCACCTTGGAGACGATGAAGGGTCCTTCCCAGGCGGGGGCCAACTTGCGGTCTCTGCTGATGCACTCGGAGCACTATATCGCCTGCTTGAAACGTCTGTCTCCTGACGTGTCTTGAATGGAACCGTCGCAAGTCTTGTTGGTAGATCGTTGATCAAATCAAAGCCATCTTGCGCTCCTCCTCCAAGAGATCGAATCCATCCTGTCGGGCTTGTTCAGCTTCGGCCTCTGAGAAGAGCTCAACTCTGGGAGAATTGTGAAGCAAATCACTCGGAAGGACAGCTTCCGCACCGTACACGAGAAAGAATGGAGACCGCCCAGTCGACCTATTCAGGGTCGTTCTGAGCCCCAGAGCACAGAGGGTAACTCGGTGACCCAAGCACCTGCAGCGTGTCCAATCTCTCTCATGAGACGAGGTTTTAACCCCTGAAGTATGAGTTCATTCGGTCGTTTGTCCTCGCCATTTGTTTGGGGATTAGCAATGGATGCGTAATCCACTCGGGTTCCTTGGTTGGAGTAAAAACCCTTGAATTTGTCCAGTCAAAGTTTGATCCATTGTCAGTGATGATGCTGTGTGGGACCCCAAATTTAACAGTGATTTCTCTCATAAATTTGATTGCACTGCGCGCATCTAGCTTTTTGATTGGCTTGGCTTCTATCCACTTGATGAATTTGGCTTCTATCCCAAATTTAACAGTGATTTCTCTCATAAATTTGATGAATCCGCCTTGCCCTGTACGGAAGGGTCAAACCATGTCCAAACCCCACATGGCAAAAGGCCATATGAGAGGGATTGTCTTTAGAGCAGATGACGGCTTATGCGATTTGTTGGAGTAGAATTGACATCCTTCACATCGGTCTACAAGCTCTTTGGCTATTTCAGTGGACAAAAGAATCCAACTCGAAATGCTTTAGGTATAGATTGTATGGATGTCGTTGGTGGACTTTTAAAAAAGTTGTTGTCATGAAGAGGATCGAACCAGGGACCTTCAGCTCGTATGTTTGGGTTGCTGCTGCTCGGCAAAGACAGTATTTCTAATAACGTGCGATTTTTTTGCTTTAAACAAATAGATTGAACGGGGATCCGAACCACGTAGCACTAGCCTCTATGTTTCTTGCCAGGTAAGCTGCATTTCGCAGACGGACCATACTTGAGGATTACAGTTTTTAGTAATTTTCATTCGTAGGCAACAACTAACACATATGTCCATATGTTACAACAGAGGAACAAAGTAATGTGTCGACTAAAACGTCCACCAGCGCGGCACGATAGCAATAGGATCCGAGAATGCCACCCGGCAGTAGCAGGGTGACGCACGCCAAGGTATAAAAGAAATGTAGAAATGTCGAGCTACATGGAACTTTATTTTCCTTTTATCAAAATTCAATAAAAATATTTCAATGCGGAACAAATCAAACATTTTTTTTATTTGGTAAGTTTATAAATTAACAAATAAGAACAGAAAGTGTAAATATATCCCGCGAAATTCTTGTTGAATTAGAATACTTTAACATGACTAAATAAGAGTTAAATAAGGATAAGTTTTTAAGAATAAATATAGAATTAAGATAAATATACTCACACATCTAAATATATTCTAGATTTTCTTTCTTGATGATATATTATATTTTTCTACTTACAAAAATTTAATACAAAAATAGAAATTAAACTTAACATTTTCTATTAATATGTATCTATCCATACCGTCCAATATCTGAATAAAACCAACGGTTTTCATTTTTTATGTAGCTCATGAATCATTGTATTTTTTGTGAAAATTTATACACGAATAGTATGCATCAATATGCCCATGTGGAGTCTTTCTACATCATTTTTATTGAACTTTGAAATGCGATTATACAATAGTCGTTGTCCGAGCACCAAAACGTTGTACTCTAAATAATAGTCAACATGTGTGGAACACACATTGCCGAGGGAAAAGCATTAGTTATTCACTACATTACTCTCTTTTTTTAGGTTTCTGCTTTACCATAATTCATGTGTTAAAATCCTTCATCTCAAATTCATGTGTTAAAATGTTTTAGATCAAGGGTTTCTGCTTTACCTTTATTTTAACGTATTTCACGCTGAGAATTAACATACTTGTGTATTATGCCTTCATCTATCTCTATAAAAAAATTCAGAATTTTTTAAAATGTAAAAATATGAATTTTTATAAATGTTAAACTTTGCATTTGGAGGCCTCCATGGAGCTCGGCCTCCAAAAGCAATTTTTGTTGTAAGGGGGGGCACTATATATCTATGTTAATGTTCGTGCCAATATATGTATGTTTCGCTCAAGTAATGAGAGAATTTCTTATTTGACCCTTTCTTAAAATCTGGTTTCCTTTTTGACCTTTTTCTTTTTCTTTTTTGACACCATAACTTCCTTTTCTTCCTCCCTTGACACTTCCGTCAGTTTTTCCTGGTTCCACCGTTAACTGCGACTTGAAAAGTCCTTTCTACCCCTCGTTTAGGACCCTAAAGAAAGAAATATCCCGTTGATCGAACTGTGCATGATACACTCGATCCAGATCCTGATTCCCTTATCTCCCGATCCCCTTCTCATCTTCCCTAACCCTAGGTTCCGACCACCCAAATCACACAGCGGATGGAGGAGGGCATGGCAGACCCTGCTACGGCTGGTGGGATGGACGACGGGGTGGAGGAGGCTATGGGCGGCACTGCACCGGTCTCCACCTCGGGCGGCCATGGCGGGGAGGCAAACGGCGGCCATGGCGGGACAAAGGAGGATGGTGAAGGCGCTGGGTAGGAGAGCGGCCATGGTGGGGCAGCGGAGGACGGTCAAGGTGCGACGTTGGAGGGCAACGACGATGGTGCGGCGGCCTCGGATGGTGCAACAGCCTCGGATGCAACTACATCGGCTTGGCTAGAAGGGTAAGTGCCTCTCTTATCCTTTCTTCTCTTGATTTCTCAAAATGCAACACTGTGTTCATACACAATTGATCTTTTACTTTTAGAGGATGGATCCAAATTCAACTTATTTGCTAAAAATCAAATTGCTTGGCAACCCAAAAAAAGCTAGGAAGGATATCAAATGCTTTTTTGTCATAAGGTTATATATTGATTCCGACTTAACAATTTATAAGGACTTGGTTGAATCAATCCTAGAGCGGTACCCGCCTCGTTATTTGGAAGTTGCTCATGTTCAGTACTATGATCCTTTTCTTAAAATATACCCAGAAGTAACATGTGACCAACAATTGGTCTCTATATTTGAGAAACACTCAAGAAAAAGGTTGTGCACTTGTTTGTTGCATATTGTGATCCACCTGAACCATATGAGCCTATCACGGAGTGGCATAGTGATGTGCATAGCCAACCTAAAAACACAGAACAAGACGATGATGATTATCTTTGCAACCCAATACGTGAGAATGAGCATGTTGGTGTTGATGAGGAAAATATTTATTTAGACGATGATGAGTATCTGCGCAACCCAATAGCCGTACCTCTTATCGTGCTTCCAGGTTTCAATAAAGAAAAGGACAAAGACTATGTTCCTAATCATGAAAGCGAGGATGAGAGCGATTCAGAGGTTGAACTACAGGAAGATGAGGAAGTGAACGAGGCAGATCATGCACCACATTTAGAATATGATAAATATATCCTCCAATGACTGAAGGAAGAAGGGTAACCGAGATGACATTGCTGCTATTTTAGCTCTAAGGTAATAATTTTAATTGTATAACTTGCTTCACTTGCATTATTTTTTGTAAAAACCATACATGTTAACTATTTTTTTGTTGCTCGTGTAGAGGACCACCAAAGAAGAGGACAAAGACCACCAAATCAGCTCAATCGTCAATGGTGCCTTGCGAGGATAATGCTCCATGAGCCATGTGTTTTCCGCCAAGGTTAGCAATTTTACACTCATGCTCATAATTAAATGAAATCAATGAGCAATTTTACACTCATCTTCATTTTGTTTTCTAATTCCATTCTTCTCACAATAGCCAAATCTTGGAGAAAACAACTAAGGAAAAAGGGAAAGGTGGTAAATCTGGATCCGGGGAGCAAAAAGGTATGTGTATGTCCTGTTAGGCATTGTTCTACTATTAACCTGGGCTATTGTCATGTTAGGCATTGTTCTATTGTTAACCTGGGCTATTGTATTTGATGTATGTGTATGTCTAGATCAAGAACACAACCCATTTGTGGCGAACATGATGTCTCCAACAAGAAAACACATCCTGCTGTGAAGGTACGTGCCAAAAGAAAATTACTCCGTACCTTCCAATGGTGCCACTTGACAGCCATGCAACGAGCACACGCACCGAAAAAATCAACCCTACTAGCCCTGCAATGAGCACATGAAGCAAAAGAAGCCTTAGTTTATGATTCTCATGTGATTACTTTACATATCATGTTTCATTTAGGAAACTTTCAAGCTCTTTGCGTGATACATGTGTGGAACACGGCTCCTGTATGTGCTATATGTGACATGCTATAGAGGACCAACTATGTGGACGTTTGCGTATATGTGAACTTGGAAAAGTATGTGTGCTTTTTTTGCATAATCTGAACCTGCTGCAAATATGTGATACTTTGTGCACATGTTAACTCTACACGGGATATGGCATCAAAATACAAGGCAGGCTCTGTCCGATTTTTTAATTCAGAATTTATACACAAAATACACTAGGGGTAAAATGGACCTTTCATCTTGCATTTAACGGTGTTAGTTGCTAAAACTGGCGGAAATTTCACAAAGGGAAGAAAATGAAGTTTGAGTGTCAAAAGAGGAAAAAAAAATAGGGTAAAAAAGGGAACCAAATTTTAAGAAAGAGCCAAGTAAGGAATTCTCTCTCATGTAATAGTGTGCTTTTTGTCCTCGCATTTTTTTGATATGTTTCATGTTATGTTCTAATTTTTTTATGTATTTATGAGTCATGCAAGTAACACCACATGAAACAACACTTAACAGAAGTATTATTTCCATGAACCATTCAACACTTATTTAAATACCCCAGCCATAATTCAAATTTGAACCATTCATGAACATCAATACCCACCGACCCATGTTTGGGTATTGATGTTCCTAGCCCATGAGTCATGCAAGTCCCACTTTTGTAGGAGTAACGAATTTTTCCATGAACCATTCAACACTTAACATAAGTATTATTTTTCAAACGTTAAAAGAAGGAAAGTTTATGTTTGAGTTAATACAAGCAAAACGTGTGCCAACTCTTTGCATTTTGCCGCACTTTTATTTACACTATTCGATGAACAAAAATTTGGGATTATCTCAAGGCCAAACAAATAAATTTGGGCTTTTCTCACGGCCCAACATTTTTTTGAGACAATCTCACGGTCCAACATGGGTGCCTGTATGGGTGCTGCCTCTATGCGGGTGGGCTGGTTTCTCTTTGGGCTTGGTTATTTGGGCTTTCTCACGGCCCAACATCCATTCGTCAACCCATATTTCTTTTTTTTTTTCTACTAAAAACTGAATTTGGATGTGCACTTTGTTAACTGGAGAACAAAAATAGGGGCATGAGAACACCAAAGCTTCGATTCATCTTCGGAATAATTTTCCAATTGCTTCTTCGATTCAGTTACATGATAGGCCTAAATGCCCACTCTAATGAAGGATGAATAACAAGTAAAATAAAAACAACGCAATGATACAACAATAGACCTCCCTGCCATGATATTTGCTTGCTTGTGCAAATCGGTCATCTGCATTAGATGTTTCTTGATCTTCTTCAGTTTATCATTCAGTTCGGACTCCGCGTGCAGTTCAACATACCTCGCCATCGGCAGGACTCTGCCCGCCCCTCTCTCCAAGCTTCCCAAATTCTCCACAATAATCGGCTGCAACCCGCCCAAATTGAGATCCTAGGTTGCGGACACCGCTCGAATCATTATAGCCCTCAAACTGAATCCTCTTAATATACTTATTCATCCACTTGAAATGGGTACATTTCTTCAGGATCTGAAAACAAGAACATGAACCCTAAAACACAAATTTGATGAGAAAAAAGCGAAATATGGAGAAATCAGAGCAAATGGCAGCGGAAGAACGGGCTAAGAACTGAGATCTAACCTTTCCATCCCTTCCTTCCATTTAGGTCGCCGAAGAAGATAGAGATTGGGTAAAGGGGAAGGAATGGGTGGCGTCGGGCGGACGGGCATGGGCGCTCGTCTCTTCTAGCTGCGAACAGGTGGGTCCCACGCTTACGAGGATAAGTGGTGGGTCCAATCCTTAACAGCTGACGAGGACATTAGTTCAGTTTAACAACCATGTCGTGTGTGGGCTATTTACGTTATCAAATATGTCACACTAGAGCCATTGGCTTGTGCACTTCATCCAATTCACCTCAAAGATGTTGGACATGAGCTATTGGCCCAGTAAAACTCCCGTTGCCGTCGTCATCCCCTCCTTGCAGCACCAGGTAGGGAGAGCACCCGCTCCCTCGTAGCTACTGGGAAGAAATTAGCAGGGAAAGGATGAGTGTGGCATGACACGCCATAGGTGTTGTCAGAGGTAGAGGGCGTGGGAGATGGTGGGATCAAGGCGTGGCGCTCCATAGTGACGCGAGAAAGAAGAACACGATGTACGAGGGAAAGAGTGGACAAGCTCTTAAGAGGGGAACGGATAAGGTGAATAAGTGGCGCGGTCGGGAGCGAAGGATCAATCCAGATCCAATGCAACGCTCCTGTATGGCGCAAAACACATTAAAGTACTTGACCTGAGTATCCTGGTATATGCATTTCATCAATTTTCGTAAACGTGTGCGTCAAGAATGTAAGTGCTTATCACCGGCGATTGAGATATAATACATTCTCAAAGACATACTCTTCCCATTTCGGTTTGTTGAGCCTATCTCATTATTGTTTTTGTTTGTATGTTCTACTTTTATTACTTTCACTCATCTGTGTAGATTATAAGATGAATTAAATTCTTACAAAGAATAAAAGTAAACTACCATGTACTAATCAGTGGTAGGACATGCATCTGTCGCAATTAATGAAAATTAAAGAACGATATGCATTTCTTCTACACGTCAGCATGCGCCTTCGAGCCTCCGAGGATGTTGTCATGGCACACGTATGGACGTCTTATTGGACACATTCATTTTTCCCGTTGCAACGCACGGACATATGTGCTAGTAGATGTGGTCCTGTTTGGAACCATAATAGATTATGATAATCTAGATTATGAAGATAGATTATATAATCTGGTTTATAAAAATAATCTAGGTGGACATGTTTGGAGGCCAGATTATATAAACTGTAATCCAGGTTTTACATTGCATAACGACCTGTCTGCCCTCTATTTTTTTTTTAAAAGAAGGATGGCGGTGATAGGAATGTAATTATCTCCAACTTTACAAGGGTAATGGGTCATTAGCAATCCATAATCTGATTTTAGGTGGTATAGAGTAGATTATGAGTTTTTAATAATCTATCCATCTAGTTTTCATAATCTACACCATAAGCTGTCCTGTTTGAAGACATAACAGATTATAAAAACTGGATTATATAATCTGGGTGGTTCAAACAGGGCCATAATAGGCAAACCGGGTACCACTCCTTGTGAAGATAGCACACTACACCTGGGTAGATATCTCTTGGCCACATATCCATCTTGTCTCTGACAAGCCGGAACCAAGGAACAGTGATCACCTCCTCAGAACCACAAACAAAACATGTACCCTAACTTATGTTGCAATATTATAATGGGAAGTAAACATGACCGGATAGGGGGGAAGCCGACGTTGTAGAAGGGCATAACGGGCCGGTGACCGGCGGCGGCAGGGATAGGTGGAGCAGGTCCTGCTTGGCACGGCGTGTGTCACCAGGAGGAGCGGACGGCCGGGCACGTGCTGGGTGCGACACTCATCACCGAGAGTAGGTAAGAGGAGGAAGCGGCCAGGCTTGTGCTTGGCGCGGCGCAGGGAGCACGTTCGGGATGGCAGCTGCATAACTGGGAGGAGGAGCATGATGGAGGGACATGTTGCCCGGAAGAGGAGAGGGGCGGCTGTTGGTGGGACGACAAGTAGAAACTGGGATGAATGGATAAGGTGCGGGAGGTGGATGACACACATGTTGTTTTGTTGGTAGAGGTGGACGATACATGCGTTCGGGATAATCTATACTTAATAATAAAGAGGCTATTGCTTCCGTCGGAAAATCCATCGTAACATTTTTATAATAAAAAAACCTATAATTTTTGTTATTCAACCCACGCTCTATCATTTATCTGCAACGTAAAAGGAAAAAACGATTCGCTGCAAAAATTATACCCGTACGCATCGTCTCCTCCCGTCGACCCTGGGCCACCCTGGCATGTGCCCAGGCCGCCGCCACACCACTCGCCGCCGCGGCCGACCTCAATCGCCACCGCTGCCGATCTCAACCCACCCGCCTCCGCGACCGTACCTCTCCCCGCTCACTGCCCCCGTTGCGGCGCTCGAGCGCATCGCGTCGACCCTGGTCCACCCTGGCCTGTGCCCAGACCGCTGCCACACCACTCGCCGCCGCGGCCGACCTCAACCACCACTGTTGTCGATCTCAATCCACCTACCTCCACGGCCGTACCTCTACCCGCTTGATGCCCCCGTTTCGGTGCTCGAGCACAACTTCTGGATCAAATCAACGCGACAGCTACAGTGACTGGGGATGATGCGTCTGCTATATGCAGAACGACGGCGGCGCGCGGATAAGGCGCGATGGAGCGAAGTACTTGCAGGTGGAGGCGGGCCTCCATGGCTCACACGGGGAACTCCGAGGTTATGACGCGACAACGGCGACTCCTTATGGCTAGATAGAGGCGCCTAACCCTTGCTCCCCTCATCGTATCCCCTCCTCCGGCAGGAACTCATCATCTGGTGAGATCCCCTCCCCATGCCTCCAACCGTGTGCCAAGCACCTGCAAGAAATTTTGTTTTGTGGGGATTTGTTTGCTGATGAATGAATGTATTGAATGTAAGATTGTATTGTTGTAGAGACGGAGAATGAAACACCAACTTCAGTTTGTCATCTGATCCCACATTCTCTATCCCATGAGTGAAATAAGATAACAGTCCATTGATCAATTCACGTAGCCTCTTTGTTTTGCTTTGCTTGTCCCGCTCAATTTCTCATCATGGTGGAATTAACAATGAACGGGTTGATTTCTCAACAAAATAGGATAGGACTGACTACATTAGTTATTTAGCTTATTATTTTAATAAAACAAAATGATTATAAAAAGATTAAAAGCGTGTGGCATTTTTTTCTTCCATTACAACGCACAGACCCTTTTGCTAGTCAATGAGTACAACTGCACTTTTTATAATTTGGGTAATTCAAATATGGGCTCGGCTTGTGCATGTTTCTATAAAAATCAGCAATTCAACATAGTACTATCGTGTACTCCCTCCGTTCTAAATATAAGTCTACATACGGATTTATATAGTACTATCGTGTACTCCCTCCGTTCTAAATTTGGGTAATTCACTAATGGACTACATACGGATATATATAGACATACTTTAAAGTATAGATTCATTCATTTTGCTCCGTATGTAGACACCTAGTGAAATATCTTAAAAAATTTATATTTAGGTACGAAGGGAGTACTAACTATAACATGAGCAAGTTCAGTGGTGTCCCAGCTTAATTTTCACAAACGGCAACGTCAGATTCCATCTAGGTGCATAAGGTTTTTCATGTTACTCCCTCCGTTCTAAAATAAGTGTCTTAAGCATAGTACAACTTTATACTAGCTCTAGTACAAAGTTAAGATAGTTATTTTAAGACGGAAGGAGTATTAATTAGAGTGTGAGACAAAGATTGCACTCTATAATTGGCTTGGCTTGGTTATTACTTAGGACAAGCAGGAACCAACTAATGATGAAAGAACAGTGTTCAGCTTAGATAATGGACTAGATGCACGAAGGTAATCATTTTTTCAGTAAAGGTGCTTTCTATTGACTCATAATGTCGCATTAGGTGGATACAAGCATAATAAACCGACACCCAGCCTCTGCAGGATTAAAATGCAAACAACCACACACCAAGTTTTTCATGAACGAAACCGTATTTGCCGAATATTTAGAGAATTTCACAAAACACAACTGCTCATAAATGAAAACATAGTACTCCCTCCGTCCAAAAATACTTATCATAGAAATGGATGTATCTAGATGTATTTCAGTTCTAGATACATCCATTTTTATCAATTTGTGCGACAAGTAATTCCGGACGAAGGAGTACATTACAAGTTATGTTCACTACACATAGAGTCGAATAACATGATGTAGATTCCATACACAAACAGTGTGACATCCCCTACTTGTCAGCATACAAATATTTGCAACGTTTTAGCAAAGCAAAGTCGATATAATAGGGAAAACAGGGTACCACTCCTGGTCAAGATATAGCACACTATGCCTGGGTAGTATATCCTTCGATCAACATATCCATCTTGTCCCCCACAAGACGGGACCAAGCAACAACGATCTCCACCTCAGAGCCAGAGACGGAACATGTACCCTGGCTTATGTTGCAATACTGGGAAGGGAAGTAAACATGACCGGATGTACAACCAGATCCCTCATAGACTTTTACCACAACATCCAATCCTCCTCCAAATTCTACCGAAATAACGCGCCTTGACAGGGGAAGGTAACCATGTAGATCAAGTTCATCTTCTTCTTCTGAATTTTTTTCAACATAACCAAGCAACACAATCTTCTCACGTCTGGCAGCACTACTATCTGCACTAGACGATGAACAAAAAACTTGGCCTCCAGATTTGAAAAGAGACCCCCCTCCAACAACATGAACAGACAAGATAGTGGCTTGGACCGTTGTAGGAAGTCGCTCAAGCCTCAACTCTGCTCTACACAATGGGCTATGGAAGCTTAAAGTTGGCTGCTCCCCGTTGTATGCTATGTCATAATGGTTGTTAGCACAGATCAATTCTCTATCTTTACGCTCATCACCTCCATCGTGTATTTTTAGTTCGACTTCAAAGTTGACAGGGTCCACGGCTAGAATTGCACGAGACGGGCCAGTCAAGCACAAAGAACAGTCCTGCAATGCATTAGATCATCATTATACTTAAATTGAGTGTTTTGTTGAAGAAGAAGAAAAAGAAGAAATGCTGCTTAAAAATACAACGAAGTGAAAACTGAATATATAACAGTGCATACATTTTTAGTGAGTACTTGGCACATAATCCTTGACCGAGCGAAGAGAAGGTTGCGGTTGCGGTCCACGGTGTCTCGAGCAGCGACCACACCATACACGTAGAGTGGCCACTTCAGGTCATCACTTAGTTCCAAAATTTTGAAGGAGTAGATCTGCAACGTGCTCCCAGTAACAGCGGCACGGGGCGGGATGATACCGGGTATGCAGTGGGTAAACTGCATAGGACTCAATGTGGCTGCAGCACCAAAGGTAAGGTGTGAAGTGTCAGAAATCTAGTATGATAAATAAAGTAGGCAAAGACAATCAATTCACCTCCATTCCTTTGCATAAACAAGAACGGGGAAATTAGTGATTTGCCGAAATTTCTCGATATATCCATAGAGCAAACAGACTAAGCAAATAAAGTTGAGTAAGCTAATTACGCTGCAGCATATATGCATGTTTAACTTACTTTTATCTTCGAAACCACCGCACTGTCCGGCCTTGCTGCCACTTGAGTATCCCCAGACTCTACGGCAGTCTGCGAAAAAACCCAGCTCGTCATCCATCCACTCTTTGAGTTGCTCCGTTGGGGATTTTGTTTTCTTCTCCTCGGTGTGCTTCTCCTTGACAATCTGCTGCCCAACAATCTGCGGCCTCTGCTTTTTCCTCCGTTGCTTGCTCATCTCCCTCTGCCTCTCAATCTCCCTCTCCGCCTCCATCACCCTCTCGTACTCCTCCTCATCCTCCACCGTAAACATCATCGCCAACTCATTCTTGTAAAGGTTGGGTCTAGCCAGGACACGGGAGGAGAGACACAAGAATTCGTGGGTCAGCATCATCTCCCTCACCGCATCGTCCTTGCTCCTCTCATCTTCGACCATCTTCTTCATTTCCGCCTCCTCGGTAGCCTTGTAGAAATCCTTGAAGATTTTCTTTAATCTGGATGTTGTGGCATCCAGCTCATCGGCCGTGTACAAGGAGATGCGGGCATCGGAAATCCAAAGATATTGTGACATGGATAGCAGCCGGTGGCCCAAGTCCTCCGTGTCTTGGAGGATGAACTCGGCGAGTTCTTTCTCGTCGTCTCTAACCTGCGGCGTGTCCGTGTTCTTCTGGACAGGGACCAGCGATGTTTTGTCGGCCATTATTCCCTCTCCAGCGACTCTGGACGTTGTTGTTCCAGAGATGATATCCTTCCAGCGAGAAATCTTTGGAGTAAGAGACCCAAGCAAATCTTTGCGCTCCCTCTCCAGGGACATGATATCCTCTATCAGCGTCGATAACTCATCAGACTGTTCTTTCCCGGATTCCCTCTCCCTCTCCATGTCCTTACCCACCGGCCGCCGCCACCACCGTCCGATTGTCTTGTTTGCACTATCCCGACACCAAGTAACTTCCGGCGATGATGAACGGCAACGGACGGACGAAGCTAACTCCTGAGTCCTGCTCGACCCACCTCCGGCTAACCGATCTACACCTGATCGATCCTACGTGAAGCTGCAGCAACACGTACGAACGTACACGGCGGACAGCCGTCCGGGAAGCAAACGCCGCTCTGTGTTTCCGCCGCCGCCGCCGGATTCCCCTTTTTTTTCGAACAATAACTTAGGGCTTTAGTGGCCGGGTGTCCCAAGCTGAATCCTGCTCGGTCTGCGCGTCATCTGCTCGCAAAAAGGACAGCACGATCAGAGATTCAGTCCGACTCTGAGTCATCGACGCTGGTAACGGAGGTAGGCGCCGCGGGAAAGAGATATTCCTATTATATAACAAAGGAAAAAAGGAAACCTAGGGGGCGGCTGAAACAGAGATCATCGGTGTTGGGGACAAGAGACGAATATGGACATGAGGGCGTCGACTTCGAAAACAGACATGGTGGACGCTCTTCGTCGCTACCGTGAGATCCTGAGGTGGGAGACCAATGTGCTAAGGATTGAGGTCACATCCCGGGGCCTGGAGACGATCACCGGAAAGAAGGCTTATCTACAGCGTCATAACTCCGACGGAAGATCACTAGCTCTCGACTCACCTCAGCTAGACGAGCAGCTGTCCGGCCACAAGATCGCGAGCCTGCCTCTGGTGAGTTTGCCCTACCTCGTCGATAATCATGAGGAGGCCCTCGATCTGCTCTTGCACGAGGCGCACAAGCTGGGCTACCGGGTCCAATCCCTACAGGAACTCGGTGTCCCAATCTCCTTGGAGACGGTCAGATTACTCTATCTCGTGTCAAAAAGATGCACGGAGATCTCCAGAAACATAGCGAGGCATGGGTCGCCAAATTCAGGCAAATCTAACTCTCAGGACACTCCCGCAATTTCCGCTTACAAAGAGCGTCGTGCAAGCTGGGAATCCATTTGGGGCAGCCCCGTGTTAAGGTGTGGCGGCTTCAATGATATAAGTAAGCTTCGTCCATCCATCCATCCATGCTGCTTCATTATCTCACCTAACATATATAGATATATAGTCTCTTTTTTCTTTGAAAAAAATCCCCTAACTTAAGTCTTTATGTTAATCCGTTTTTTTTTTACAAAAAGGAGGATATACCCCAGCCTCTGCATCTGGACGATGCATACAGCCTTTTATTAATTATTCACAGAGATCATGCAAAGTAATACATCAGACAGTCTGAAGCCACCGTCTAGACAACACATATTGCTACTCCTATCCCTTGATGAAGATGTGCTGAATATCCGGACTAAATACCAAACAAATATCACACTAAATCCTAACATCTATAGCCGGATGCCCCAGCCCAGCCATCACTGGAACTGGATGCCATACTGGTCCGGCGCACTCTCAGAGGCTGCCTCCACCATCTTTCACCATTCCATCTCCAGAGCTAGATCAGACGCATCTTCCTTGCTAGGTCTGCCGTCGACGCCACCACGGCGCCAGACAGCGCCACCATCCTACACGTATCCGTCTACACGTGCCTGTCGCCGAACCACCGCAGCGCCATATGCCGGCGGGATCCACTGCAGTGCTCGCGGTAGATCAAACACCGCTCCCCCTCTTGTTCCGTCCACCCAGCACGTACTCCAAAACGATGCCCTCAGGAGGGAAACGACATCGTAGATGCCATCATCGTCCGACCGGTAGATCCAGATCAAGAGTTTCCTCCGGAGCATCACGAGCGTGGTTCCACGACCTGCAACAACGCTGCCTCAAGATGGTAAGGACGTCCTAGACACCGCCATCGTCCGCCATAACCACAGTCGGCGCGGTTTTCACCGGAAGTCGCGTCCCCCCGATCTCGTGGCTGGATGGAACCGAGGAAGGCTCGTCGTGTAGACGAGGCCACCGTCGGCATGCCGGCAGGGGGCCTCCAGCCGCCCCTCCCCGATTCTCCTCGCGCCACCGGCCGATCAAGATCAAGCCGTGACGGATCTGGACATGACACGCCAGATCCGCAGCCCTCGATGAAGCCCTTGCATGCAGCCGCCGCCCCTTGCTGGATGGAGCGCTGCACCGCCACCATCCATCCTCCGACCACGGCCGGCCATGAGGGCCACGAACGCCGCCGCGCAGCAGGGACGCCGCCCTAACTGCCGCCCCCCGTCGTCCACGCGCGCAACGGCCCCTCCGCCTCACTGGGACTGCGCGGCTACCACCCGCCCTGGCACTAAGGCACAGGACCCGCCGCCACCACGGCCCTCGCCGGCGGCAGCGGCGGCCGGGGATGGGGAGAAACTCTCTGGCGGCTAGGGTTTCGGGGCCCCTGCCGTCGCCCGAGGGGAGGCGATGCGAGGGGTACGCGAGGGGTTTCAAATGACTTCTTTAAAAATGAGGAGAATTTTACTTCCCGGCCGTCTTTATGTTAATCGTATCACTTGCTGCCTTTCCTTCTTGTATAGTAAAAGCTTTAGTATGATGGAAATTTTGTAACTCTGGGGAGACTCATTCTAATACGTAGTTCCAGCATAATTAGTGCTTGTGTCAGAAATTAGAGAAATCCACACCAAATTCCCATAATTTAATTTCGGTGAACTAATGCAACATGCATGTCAGATTTAGGAACAGATCAATTCTGACCCATTTATTTACTGTAAAGACAAGTGAGTAATTACCAAGGGTATTTTTGATTGATCATATACATATATATGTCTCTCAGAGACTTAGCGAACCGTACCATTCAAACGTGGAGAAAATAAGTTGTCAAGTAGGAGTAGCTATTAGAAGGTAGTAAAGTCAGGACTGTGAAGTTGTGGTGAATTGGTGATACGGCTATATACCTACATAAATACACACTAGTGCACATTTTCGCAAGTGGATGTTCCAATTTGATGTCGGTGAGAGTAGCACCTGTGCTCCTATGTATTTTTACTTTTGCTTCGGTCCACCCTTCAAACAAAACATAGAAAGGAAAACATATACCCACCTCGTATTGTACACTATTGTATACTATAGACAGACATATGTATACCCATCTTGTATTGCATACGTACGGCGGCCTGTAGTGTATAATACGAGGTGGGTATACGTTCTCCTTTGTATGTTTTGTGGGGGATTGTACCGAAGCACACCTCATGTATTTTCTGGTTTTGGTTCTTTTTTGTTTCTTAATACGCATTTCTCATTCAATGCAATCATATCACTTGCTGCTTTCCTTCTTATATAGAAAAGTTTGCACCTCTTTTGGTTTAGTAATTTGTACATTTATATAACACTACACATTGATGTTGCAGCCACACTGTCTCCTATGTACTTTACCCCCTGCGCCCCTGGTATCATCCCATCCTCCGCCTTTGCCACCAAGGCCTTGCAGATCTACTCGTTCGAAATCTTTGAGCTAGATGACAGCTTGAAGTGGCCACTCTATGTGTACGGCATAGTTGCTGCTCGAGATACTTTGGATGGTAACCGCAACCTTCTCTTCTCTCGTTCCAGGGCTAACTGTCAAGTACTCACTGAAAAGGTATGTATATGACATTCTTTTTCTCTTGCATGTGATTTTGTGTATTAAACATTTACACTAGCAAACATAGAAAATAAATATGGTGGTAAGCATAGCTTGATTATCATTACTCTTGGATGAAATCAATTTGATTGAAGCAAAGTTTATCCCTACCAGCGTGTAACTACGCATGAAGCAAATTGGAATTAAGCTCAGCAGCATTAGTCAAGTAACACAGAAGATAACAAATTCACTCTGTGAGTAACATCTAGTGGTAATTATTAAAGAAAAGGTTATGTATATGAAAAACGTAGTTTCTACTTCTGGCTGAAGTCAAGATCTATTCTGGTAGTTATACGCTGAAACATTTTAGGAAGTAGAGGGGCTCGGTGTCTGTCAGTCTCCCATTTCGACCTTCTAATGACCATGGATAATGAGTCGGTTCTCATTCAGAGATCAGGCCCGGCCCTGAGGGGGGGCAGGGGGGGCGGCCGCCCCGGGCCCCCGAAACGTAGGGGCCCCCACGTATGTGTGCTTTGTGTATTAGGCCCATAAAAATGATCCTGCGCTAATCTAGGTGTAACCGTGAAGGTGCAGTAGTGGGAAAGTAAATCAGCGATTTCCTGAATTAGTGGACTTTCCGTTTCCCACATGTAAACCCACATACAACAATATCAGCGATCGACCTAGCCGCAAATCAATCCCTCAAACACATATCACGAATGACTCCCACCGCCACAACGTCCTCCCGCGGAGACCTATCGGCGCAACACCACGTGACTCAGGTGATTTCATGTTCGTCGAACAGGAGTAACAATACCCCAGTTTTGAGCAACTGAACAGGTAAGCATCTCCTTGATTCATCATCCAAGAACTATCTAGGTTCTGTTAGATACGTTGCTAGTTAGGGCATGTCTAATGCAGCGCTTAAAGAATTGCGTTAGGATCAAAATCCCCGCAAAATTAGCGGTTGCTTTGTTGACTCCTGGTGAGGCGTCAGACGCAAAAGTGCGCCACATGCTTTTCCTTCCTGCAGTAAGCGTCCGGGATGTTTACTTAGCCCATACAATTAGCATCTGCCGTTGCAAGTCAAAGTGCTTAGATGACTTTTTACTTTTTCAATCTTTGTTTTATCTTCATTAGGGCATGCACAAGCAACTGCCACTGTAGATGCCCTTAGGGGCACAATTAGGAGTAGCTAGTGAATTAGCGAAAAAGAGTAGGTTGTAGTAGTCCGGCTTTCTGACTAATGAATCTGGCTGTGTTGGTTTTTGATGAAAGACAATGGGATAGAATGACTACTAGGATTCATGGATTAATTATATACTAATAGCTAAAATTCTGAAAAGTATTAATTAGAGGATGCATGGTGGATTTAATTTATTTAGGTGGCCAAATTAATTTTAGCCGTTCAATTTTTGTGTGTGTGGCAAACTGTATATGCAACTTCCTTGGCTAAATTTAAAGTAAGATATAATTAATATACTCATGACCAATTAAATCATAAAACTAACGTGATATGTTGGTTTTCCACTCCATCGGTAAAAGTTAAGAGCAACCCGTGTCTAAAAATATGAAAACATGCATGATGCATAAAGGGCCCCTGCTTTTGTTTTCGCCCCGGGCCCCTGAAATCTTAGGACCGGCCCTGTCAGAGATATAATCAATTGTACTGTGGTCAGCAGCATGAGGAACATTCAAACAATCAGTATGACCATTAATTATTGGTCCTCTGTCCATCAATACATTAAACTCACAGGAAGGGAATGCCATTCTCATTCATAGGCATTTCAAACAAACAGACAGATAGAACATTTGTAAACTAAGCACCACAGCCAACAAATCAAACCCTCTCTATGCAAAGTAACTTGGATATTCTTTGTACTCCGGGACAAGCAACAAAAATGACCATAAGAAGAAAGAACTGATGATTCACATGACCTTGCAAGCAAGAATATACATGTATTCAAAGAAAAAGGAGGCAGATATTTCATTTTTGTTATCAGCTCTCCCACTTCTCATTTTTTATCTGGTTGCTACATTTCGCAATTGTAACTTAGGTAATATTGAACAGATTATCTTCCTCCTAAAAATTACATGGCTACCTTCATGCAATTGTCCATGCTCACTTATAGTGATGTAAATAAGTAAATATTTATTGCCTTTGTCAGTACACAATGGTGTAACTTGGATATTTGATTCGGTGACTGGCTGCTACATTTTTCAGTTAATGAGATACACTATTCAGTTAACAAGATAGAGTATTTAGGTATCCATGTAGGAAAGACAACTTATTTAGCTATTTGAGCATGCACTGGAGCTTAATTTTTTTAATTTACTTGAGGCATCAAAGATAGAAGGATACGAGGAACAACTCAAATAGTTTTATATAGGAACAAAACACCTAGTGCTTGCACCCGAGAAAAACACAAGTAGGATGCAGATTGACTATGCCTATACATTTAAGTAACTAAGTACTCTCTCTAGTTTGGTTAACTATCCTGTATGAACATGTATTGCATGATAGAACCTTTATGATCTCTTGTATGTTTATGAAAATCAGAGCTCTATGTTTCTTTTATCACGAACATTAACGTCATTGAGTCTGTTCCTAGGCAAAGAATTGATGATCTATTTAAATTTATTCCTTTGTAATACTTTCCAAGTTATCTCATATGTTACTTCCTCCGTCCCAAAATTCTTATCTTAGATTTGTTTGGAAATGGATGTAGCTAAATATTAAAATGTGACTAGATACATTCATATCTAGACAAATATAAGACAAGAATTTTGAGACGGAGGGAGTACATTGTAGCGTTAGTAATGATAATGATGACGATGATGTTTGCAGGATCCTTTTTTGCACTTGACTGGTCCTTCGCGTGCTATTCTGGCTGAGTACCCAGTTGACTTTGAAGTTGAACTAAGGATAAAAGATGGAGCAGAGTCCCAAGATAAAGAATTGATGAGTTCTACTAACCACCACCATTTCTGTGGTGATACTGCTCTTTTCCTTGGCTGCCTATGTAGCGCAGTGGTGGGCCTTGAGACTATTAGGAGTGCAGTCCAGGCCACTATCTTGTCTATTCGTGTTGTTGGAGGGCGGTCTCCTTTTCAATTTGGTGTCCAAGTAGCTTGTTCATCGTCTACTGAAGGTGTTATTGCTGATGCATGTCGGCAAGTTGTGTTGCTTAATTCTGTTGAAAAAATTCCCGAAGATGGACTGGATGGTTACCTTCCTCTGTCAAGGAATGTTGTTACAGTGAAATCAAAAGGATCGCTCAGGATTAACATAAAATGCTATACAGAGTCTGGTCAGGATGCTCATGAGGTCCAGCTTGATTTCCCTGCCCAACATTGCCAAATAAGCACTCAAGAATGTACTATTGGCGATTCTAAGCTGCAGGTTGTCATTGCTTGGTCCCTACTTGTGAGAGACAAGCTCGACAACTTGGTGGAGGGGTACATCTTCCCTATGTGATTCCTTTTTGGCTCATGCTCTTAGGTGATCAAACTTGGAACTACTCGATGTATTTTGTTGTATCGTTTGATCTAACTTGAAGAAGTAGACCTGTAAATGTTAATGTTGTCTTGTTTATTCAAACCTGAAGAAATAGACGTATGTTTCTTTGGTTTTGTGTGATCAGACTTGAACAGGTAGACCTATATATGTTCCTTGTGTTCCATTCCTACAACTGCTGGGAAGGTCCCTTTATTATTTCCAATGTTTCAACTTGCAGTAGACCTATGTTTGAGTTTGAGTGGAATTGATGAATGTAGTTTCATTTGGTCAAAAAGACATGAGCTTTGCCAAGCTAACAAGTGTGGCTCGTCCCGAATGGGCAAAGTGGAGCAAAATGTGCCTGTGGCATGTTGGCAACTTAGTTTTCCAAATCTATAGTCCATGTTTTGCAATGTACAAAATTAACCATACCCTTGATTAATCACAGTTGGGATGTTTCCCATGGTTGTTGCAGTATGAGCACAACTTTTGCTTCATGGAACAACATCAGCATACGATTTATGTGTGGAAATTCTAGGATGGCCAATATTGTGTTGTTGTATTAATCTAACCCTTGTAGATGTATATATATGA
Organism: Hordeum vulgare subsp. vulgare; assembly: GCF_904849725.1. NCBI lineage: Eukaryota > Viridiplantae > Streptophyta > Magnoliopsida > Poales > Poaceae > Hordeum > Hordeum vulgare. The sequence goes on along the minus strand of NC_058519.1, from coordinate 659,236,357 downwards.
GTATAATATGAGAGAGACTTGGAGTAGAGAGCAAGTCGTACATTGTTTAAACCAATCCCATCTCTAACTTAAACATAACTATACTTCTAACATTCTCCCTCAGTCGTAGTGGGAGTGAAACCGACGATTGCGACTGAATTTGAAGTCCTATGCTTCCGTCGTCCTAGCTATTTTTTGTGCCATCGTCAACTGCGTCTCTGATGGGTCGGCATATAGGGCGGTGACTGCGTCCCCTTCTGATGCCTTCCTGCCTTCTCCTTTGTTCCCTCCAGCAGTCACAGCAGGAGTGGCGTGGACGCTAGTGACGATGCAGACGTTGTTGACTGGAGTTGTTGCCGATGAGTTGTTGTAGACGTAGCCATTAATGTCGATGTCAAGGTAGCCGATCATGGTGATGTAGCCTTGGTCGAGGTAGTTGTGGTCAGTGTGTGATCGTTGTAGATGATGAAGCCGCACAAATCCGGATCCGCGAAAAAAACCCGCTATGACGGAGCTGCAGACGTGGACGATGCACCTTACTGATGTCAGAGGGTTCCGTCGACGATGAGTCCGTCGGTTTTGCCAAGACCGGAGGAAGCCCATCAAGCACACATCGGTACAGTGTGGCCATGTAGGGTCGTCACTGAAGTGACGTTGTGTCGATGCAGTCGTGTTGTCGTAGATGACTCGGTCGATGTCGTCGTCGTGACGCGATCATTGCCGTCATCGAGATCGCGTCTTGCAGACAAATCTGTCAGAGGACGCTAGGTGTCCATTTTGTGGACGAGGTGGTGGAGATGTGTTGACGATGATGGTGATGAAGACCTTGGCGATGAAGTGTCGGCGATAGCGTGCAGCAATGTGTCCACGATAATGTGTCACTTGAAGGCGTTTCTTGTGGCGACCAAGTGTCGATGATGTGTCGCGCCAGAGAAGTCGATGGAGAATTGCTTCTCTTTCCACACTGGCCTGGCATGTGGATCATGCATGTTGATGTCTCTTCTTGTAGATGTACTCGACAAAGATTATTTTAGATAATGTAGTCGTATAGCTTGGTGTCGCGGCGGCGCAGGGTCGGTGAAGATTGCTCGGTGTAGGTGATGTCGTGATGATGGCTTGGTGTCACGGCACGGGGTCGATGAAGATAGCACTCATGCACGGGCGTCAAAGTCGAAGACCTACGGGCCCTCCTGGTGTCCAGTGCTGCGAGACGGCTCGATGAAGCTAAGTTTGCGGTCGTCGGCCATATCGATGAAGTCGCGGACGTAGAAGCAGCCTCCGGCTGGCTGTGTGCATGCACATGCCCATCCTGACCTCCATGTATGCATACATGTACAATGAAACTGTTTTTCTTTTTTTTTGAAACGCCGTCCCTAGGATTGGATTCATTAAAAAAGATAGAAGAGTGTTGTCCGTTTAATCAACGGAAATCCGGACGAAAACTGTTACAACATGTCTCTAACAAGGCACCATCAACACACCGATCCTCGGGGGCGCGCATCTGGCAAGCTGCCGGCACCATCACCCAAAGGCTGATTGGATATGGGAGTACATGCGATCGATTTGCACATGTTCCTCGGCATCACCGTGGATGCTGTCGCGTTCGGCTACTGCGAGGAGTGCGCCGGGAAGAGGCAGATTGGATCTTTTCTCCTAAGCGTACCATGCAGTCTGACGTTTGCTGTTGTTGGTGTGGATCGGATCTTGCATATGGTGCCAGGCCTGCGCGCGCATGGTATGCGTTGCCTCGGGCTCATGACTCGCATCAGCTGCATACATGGTTGACCTCGCCGTGGCGCCCTCATTGCAATACGCGTCGGATGGATCTTGCACTTATACTCGCCAAAATTTGAGGGTTGAGCTGACTAAAAGAATTGATCTAATGGATCGGCTAAGGAATTCCGAAATCTATGAATTTTGATCTAATCTAAAGAATTGCTCTAAGCTACAAGAACCATCAAATTCTCGGTTGATCGGGTGCCACGCCCCCGAGGAGAAAGATTAATCTCCCCGGGGGCGGCGCTGCGGAAATGGTGAAGGAACCTAGGACCGGCGTTGCGAGACTAACTGCTTTAATACCATGTGGAAATTGTAGGATGGCTAATATTGTGTTGTTGTATTGTTCTAACCCTTGTAGGGGTGTATATAGGACTACAATATGAGAGAGACTTGGAGTGAGGGAAAGTCGTACATTGTTTAAACCAATCCTATCTTTAGATCCTAATCTCTAACTTAAACATAATTATACTTCCAACATTACGGAATCTAATAAAAATCTGAGTGGTAAAATTATAGAGATGAAGTAGTTAATCCTGCAGCAGTGGTGAAAATATCATAATGGACTGACCTTGAAACAAGCAATCTATTACAAACTAAGGTATATTAAGGACTTCTATTAATAGAGAACCGGAACAAAGCATTAACACATGGTGAATAAAAGAACTCCTCAAACTATGGCAATCACCGGAAAGAATCTCAATTACTTGCACCTTGGGGTATGCGGATCAAGACACGTAATAGGTGGATACAAACTTGCAAGATAGTATCCGAATAAATCTTATATTCATGAAAGCATAATAGGTTCAGATCTGAAATCAGGCACACGGGCCCTACTGACAAGCATTAAGCATAGAAAAGTCATAGCAACATCAACCTCGCAACATAGTGGAAACTAGGGATCAAGCCCTAACAAACTTAACTTGATTACAGGATCAAGTCCATCCACAACCATCACTGACCAGCAAGCCTACAAATGAATTACTCACTCTCGATGGTGAGCATCATGGCGGTGTTAATGGAGAAGGGTTGGTGATGACGATGGTGACGAATCCCCCTCTCCGGAGTCCAAAACAAGCTCCACATGAGCCCTCTAGAGGAAGGACAGGAGGTGGTGGCAGCTCCGTCTCGTGAAATGCGATGAAAACTTTTCTCTGGTTTTTTTCTTCGCGGATGTGAATTTATAGGACTGTAACTAGGGTCGGAGGAGCCTCGAGGGCCCCACAAGCCATTAGGGAGCGCCCTATTGGCTTGTGGCCACCTGTCACTCCCCATCCGACAGGTCTTCGCTCCATCATTCATTATATATTCCAGAAAAAGTTCACAAAAAGTTTCGTCCAATTCCGAAGACTTTTATTTCTGTACAAAAATAACACCAAGGCAATTCTACTGAAAACAACGTTAGTCTGGGTTAGTTTTATTCAAATCATGCAAATTAGAGGTGAAACCAAAGCGAAAGTGTTGGGAAAAGGTGATACGTTTAAGACGTATCAAGCTACAGACAACCGAATGCACATGCACAACAATATCTAAATGATAAAAGAATTAACATCTCGAGAAGAGATTTCTCCTGGATGAATTTACTATAGGTACAAATTATGTTCTGGTCACAAGGTTTGCTACATGCACCTACAGGTTCAAACAGAACGCACCCTGAAAGTTATCTTGTCTCATGAGTAGCACAAGGTTGGCATTGAACTTCACAAGGTGAAGGAAGCGAGTGACCATTCGCTGCAAGGTTGCATCGCCCACAGCACCGTCAGTCACGATAACTTAATTGCTCAAAACATTAAAAAAATCTCCTTTGTATCTTTATACAAAGAAGCCAGTCTATCCTCGTTTTTTATGTGCTTCTTTTCTTCATCAATAAGATGCTGAAACTGAGGACTGGCCCTCCGAGTATCACTGAGCTGGGCCTTGTTCGGTTGATACCAGCAATTATTGATTCTTCCACAAGCATCAACTTAAGCAAGAAGATAGTAAACAAAATCTTCTTCCAATTTTTTATAAGATCATAAAGACAACCTTCCCCTAGGTGATCAACATATTTTCGCTTAAGGGGGCTAAACGCAGGTATTCTCAAAATAATACGAAAAGTGTGTGAAAGTATAAGGAGCCTACATCATGTATATTCTTATAAGGATTCTTATAGAGATTTAAACATTGAGCAAATTCATCAATCAATTGCGCCTACGGTTTAGGATTATTACACAATTGCCCAAGTTCATATTTAAAATAAATTATTTAAATGTCAAATTTATATATCTTTTTTAAGAAGTTGTAAAATACTTTTTCCTAGTGATTTGAATTTGAAGAACCAACGTTTATACTAAAGTTTTATATTTATTTATAACTCATTTTTACCAAATGTTAATTATAGATTACCTCTTTTATTACTTTAATAGTAATAATTACCGAGATGATAATGTTAATGCAATTGTAATGTTTATCGGCCATAAATGTGTGTGCTAACTACTTAGTTTGATCCTGGTTTGTAATATAAATTAAATTACTTTTTTTGGGCACAAAGTGTTTGAGGGAGATATTCAATAAAATAAGAAATCACTTATATGTAATAATATAAGAAAACAAAAAAGGCATGCTATCACAAATTAATTTGTAATACTCTCATGATTGTAGTGTGTTATATATTTGTTGTGTGTGCATCTTTAAATAACTTTGTAGAGTTCTCTACAACGTGGAGTCCGATTAATATCCTCATAGTGGTTTCTATGTAACGATTCGGTATATGAAAATTAAAAAGTATAGTTTTCATAAAGTGTTTATATTACCTTGTCACCAAATTATAAGCATGCTACTCTTTATCCTTATTTTTGTGTCAAACGTGTATCACATTTTTACTGGATTCAGTAATTAATGGATACATGGATGAGAATTGTACTTGATTAAAAAAGAGAATCATGGATGTGCATTGTACTTGGGAGAAAAATAGAATCACAGTTATAATGTCTCAGACTTGGACATTTGGTCAAATTAGCTTAAGAAGGAGGCAAAAAAAAGTAACAAAGAGTCGTACCCTAACACAAGGGTAGGGTATTTCCTGCCTCCCGTAGGTCTACCCGGGCTTTGATACGTCTCCGTCGTATCTACTTTTCCAAACTCGTTTGCCCTTGTTTTGGACTCTAATTTGCATGATTTGAATAGAACTAACTGGACTAACGCTGTTTTCAGCAGAATTGTCATGGTGTTGTTTTTGCGCAGAAATAAAAGTTCTCGAAATGACCTGGAAATTTACAAGGATTTTTTGTGGAATATATAAAAATCCTAGCGCAAGAATCAACCGGAGGGGTGAAGCGAGGAGCCCACAAGCCCACCAGGCGTGGGCCCCCTGGCCGCGCCTAGCAGGCTTGTGGGGCCCTCAGAGCTCCACCGCCTCCAATTCCATCTCTATTTAGTCCCTTTCGTCCGGAAAAAAAATCAAGGAGAAGAGTTCATCGCGTTTTACGATACGGAGGCGCCGCCACCTCCTGTTCTTCCTCGGGAGGGCAGATCTGGAGTCCGTTCTGGACTCCGGAGAGGGGAGATCGTCGCCATCGTCAGCACCAACCTTCCTTCATCGCCAATTCCATGATGCTCTTCACCGTTCGTGAGTAATCTCATCGTAGGCTTGCTGGACGGTGATGGGTTGGATGAGATCTATCATGTAATCGAGTTAGTTTTGATGGAGATTGATCCCTAGTATCCACTATGTTCTGAGATTGATGTTGCTAATGCTTTGCCATGCTTAATGCTTGTCACTAGGGTCTGAGTGCCATGATTTCAGATCTGAACCTATTATGTTCTCGCCAATATATGTGTGTTCTTGATCCTATCTTGCGAGTTGTAGTCACCTACTATGTGTTATGACCCGGCAACCCCGGAGTGACAATAGCCGGAACCACTCCCGGAGATGACCATAGTATGAGGAGTTCATGTATTCACTAAGTGCTAATGCGTTGTTCCGGTTCTCTATGAAAAGGAGAACCTTAATATCATGTAGTTTCCATTAGGACCCCGCTGCCATGGGAGGGATGGACAATAGATGTCATGCAAGTTCTTTTCCCTAAGCACGTATGACTACATACGGAATAAATGCCTACATTACATTGACGAACTGGAGCTAGTTACATATCTCTCCCTGTTATAACTGTTGCATGATGAATATCATCCGGCATAATTATCCATCACCGATCCAATGCCTACGAGTCTTTTCCTAGTGGTCCTTGCTACGTTACTTTGTCGCTAATGTTGTCACTGCTGCTACTGTTACTTTGTCGCTACTGCTGTCACTGCTGCTACTATTACTTTGTCGCTACTGCCGTCACTGCTGCTACTGTTACCCTGTCACTACTGCTGTCACTATTGCTACTGGTTACCATTGCTACTGTTGCTATCACACTACTCTGCTACTGATACTTCGCTGCAGATACTAAGTCTTTCAGGTGTGGTTCAATTGACAACTCAACTGCTAATACTTGAGAATATTCTTTGGCTTCCCCTTGTGTCGAATCAACAAATTTGGGTTGAATACTCTACCCTCGAAAACTATTGCAATCCCCTATACTTGTGGGTTATCAAGACTACTTTCTGGTGCCGTTGCCGGAGAGGCATTGCACTATTCTCTGAGTCACTTGGGATTTACGTCTGCTGATCACTATGAGGAATCCAAAAGATCCAAAAACTAAAGTCTTGCCCTCAATTACGAGGACAGGTAAGGAACTGACATCTAGCTCTGCACTTGATTCACCTTCAGTTATGAGTAAGTTTGCGACACCACCTCCTGCTAGAAATTCTGATATGTCGCATGTGCTTGATGATGCTACTTATGTTGTCCATGATGCTTGTGATGATGCTTTGCTTGATACTTCTTTGCCACTAGGTGCATTCCTATATGCACAAATTGCTAGAGTTGCTGCTAGATGTGATGATACTTCTGAAACTGCTGAGATTATTGAAGTAGAACCTGCTATTTCACCTGTTAGAACTAGCTCTCCTAGCTATGAATTACCTGATATGCCTGAGGGTTATGTTATGGAGGGAGAGATAGTTGAGGACTTTCTTCCTTGTAAGGATAGCTATGATGTTGAGAACTTATTGCGCAAGTGGAAAGAAAAATCTTTGAACGCTAGGATGAAATACGGCCCAAAGTTTGCTACTTCGCCTATCTTTGTGACCGATAAGGATTATGAATTCTCTGTCAACCCTGAGTTAATCACTCTGGTCGAATCGGATCCTTTTCACGGTTATGAGTATGATACGGTTGTAGCACATCTTACCAAACTGCACGATATAGCCACCCTATTCACGAGTGAGGAAAAGATCCGCCACTACTATATCCTTAAGATGTTTCCTTTCTCGCTAAAGGATGATGCTAAGACTTGGTTCACTTCTCTTGATCCTAGTTGTGTGCGTAGCCCCCAGGATATGATCTACAACTTCTCTGAAAAATATTTTCCTGCCCATAAGAAGCAAGCTGCCTTGCAGGAAATATACAACTTTGCGCAAGTTGAAGAAGAGAGTCTCCCACAAGCTGGGGGGGGGGGGGCTCGTCCAGCTACTGAATGCTTTGCCTGATCACCCTCTTGAAAAGAATCAAATACTTGATATCTTCTATAATGGACTAACCGATGCTTCTAAGGACCACCTAGATAGTTGTGCCGGTTGTGTTTTTAGGAAACAAACTGTAGAACAAGCTGAGATCCTATTGAATAATATCTTGTGCAATGAGAACGCTTGGACAATTCCCGAACCACCTCCAAAGACAACTCCTAAGAAAAGAGGTATTCTATTCCTCAGTCCTGAAGATATGCAAGAAGCTACGAAATCTATGAAAGAGAAAGGCATTAAATCTGAAGATGTCAAAAATCTACCACCTATCTAAGAGATCCATGGTCTTGATAACCCAATACAGGTAGTAGAAGTAAATTCTCTTTGTAGATTCAATGAGAGTGATATTCCTTTTGATAAACCTGCTAGCTTATGCCTGGATGAATTTGATAACTTTGTTACCAAACAACAAAGTTTCAATGATTATGTTAGCACACAATTGGAACCGAATGCTCGTATGCTTAGTCATTTAAGTGCTTGTGTGGACAGAAACGTCAATGATCTTCAACTTTTGAGTAATCATGCCTGTATGGTTACTACTCAAGTAGAACAAGTACTTAAGGCTCAAAATGACTTGCACAATGAGTTGAATGACAATTCTGTCAGAGTCGTCACTAGAGGCGGTAGAATGACCCAGGAACCTTTGTATCTTGAGGGTCATCCTAAGAGAATTGAACAAGATTCTCAAGGAGTTAGCACTGATGCACCTAGTCATCTTAGGAAGAAGAAGAAAGAGGATAGGAACTTGCATGCTAGCAACCTTGCTGCTGTTACACTTGAGAGTCCAAACGATGTCTCTGTTTCTGATGCCGAAACGCAATCTGGTGAGGAACATGAGCCTAATGATAATATCGATAGTGGTGTTCATGATAATGGTCAACCTAGCAACGATAAGGATGTGGAGATTGAACCTGTTGATCTTGATAACCCACAACCTAAGAATAGGAGATACTATAAGAACGACTTCGCTGCTAGGAAGCATGGTAAAGAAAGGGAACCATGGGTTCAGAAATCCATGCCCTTTCCTCCCAAACCATCCAAGAAAAAGGATGATGAGGATTTTGAGCGATTTGTTGAAATGATTAGACCTGTCTTTCTGCAAATGCGTTTGACATATATGCTCAAAATGTCTCTGTATGCTAAGTACATGAAAGATATTGTGACTAATAAGAGGAGGATACCTGAGGTTGAGATTTCCACCATGCTCGTTAATTATACCTTCAAGGGTGGAACTCCTAAGAAACTAGGTGATCCTGGAGTGCCCACTATACCTTGCTCCATTAAAGGCAACTACGTTAGAACTGCTTAATGTGACCTTGGAGCCGGTGTTAGTGTTATGCCATCGTAGGCTTGAACTGGATAAGTTGACACCCACTGAAATCTCTGTGCAAATGGCCGACAAATCAACTGCTTTCCCTATCGGCATTTGCGAGGATGTGCCTGTTGTGGTTTCTAACATCACTATCTTAAAAGACTTTGTTATTCTGGATATTCCCGAGGATGATGCCATGGCGGTCATCCTTGGAAGACCCTTTCTAAACACTGCAGGGGCTGTTATTGATTGCAGCAAAGGCAATGTCACTTTTCATGTCAACGGTAATGAGCATACGGTGCACTTTCCGAAGAAACAATATCGAGTACATTGCATCAATGCTATTGAAAAAACTTCATCGATTCTTATTGGGAGCTTTGAATGCCCTATACCTACTGTTAAGATGAAGTATGATTTGCTTGTTGGGGATATGCACATCCCCATTGAGGTAACCTAGTGACTATTCGAAAATTCTCCGTTCCTTTTTATGTGATTCGAAAAAGTTTCTCAAGGAGACTTGATCAACCTCATCGACGGATTTCTTTCGATGACCATGGGATGAATGAATCGAGGAGTCACAAACCTCTATTCCAAGCTTTCACCTTCGGTTGCTTAGAAGAAAAATGATAGATTTAGCTTTAGTTTTCCTGTTTTCTGCTTTTTGCGTCCCGTAGAAAAGTGTCCCAAAAATAAAAGTTCTCTGAATGCCGTGAAAATCAAGTATGATTTTTTCTGGAATTTTTGAAAAATTCTAAGATGGAGAGCTAGTCAGGGGGATGCACCAGTGGGCCACAAGCCCTGGAGGCGCGGGCACCCTCCCTGGCCGCGCCTACCAGGCTTGTGGAGCCCACGTGTCCCCCCTCCATTTATTTTAGCTCCCATCTCCTTCTCCTACCTCCAGACAAAATCGTTTCGCAGCTCAAACCCGTGTTCTTGCTCTTCTTGCTGCGATTTTTGATCTCCTTGTGCAAAGCCCCATTCACCAAACTGTTTTGGGGAAATTGCTCCTTGGTATGTGACTCCTCCATTGGTCCAATTACTTTTTGCTCTAGAGCCTTATACGTTGCGTATTTTTGCTGCCTTGGTGACCTTGTTCTTGAGCTTTGCATGCTAATTTTAGCTGGTCCCAAGTAGTTTTGATGTGTGATATGGCCTCTAGGTACTTGTCGGAGTAGTTGCTATGAATTTTGTTAAGACTTGTTCACTTTTTCTTTGAGTCACTAAAAATTTCAGAAATGGAAGATGTTCAGGAGAAACTATCATGGTGGTTCGTCAAGCAAGAAGGGTCCCCGTCTCGCGATTCGGGAGCCCGATCCTTACCAAGAGAGGAACGCACAGGTACAACTTTAGGGTCATGGAGGCGTGGTGGATCCCGGTCTTTGTCGAAGGGAGGGCTCCTTTTCCTGATTCTTTTTTTTTTTGAGTTTTGTTAGGATTTGTGTCCTACTCAGAGATGCAAGGCGAAGGCGGCTCTCTGCAGATGGAATAAGGTCCTCCCCACCTAGCCCCTGTTCTGATGGTGTTCATAGCATCATTGGAGGGTGTGTGGAGGTTTGTCTCCGGCAGATCTCATGCGATTCGATCGGCGTTTCTATTTGGTGGATCCATGTCGATCCGGTCTTCGTTCGTCTGTGTTCGTGTGTCTACATGTTGGATACTTTCGATCTACTCTTCTCTTCATCGGCGGTGGTTGATGTTCTGGTGCGCTGGTCCTATGGGGCCCTAGCACGATGACTTCCCGACTGCCTACTACAACAAGATTTGCCTGTCTCTGATGATGGAGGGTGATGATGGCGGCGCGCCTTCGGCTCGCTTCAGTGCTCGTTAGGTGGTCTATGGACCTAGATGTATTTTATTTTTACTTCTGGTGCTCTTTATACTATCTTGACAATTGATGAATAGATCGAAAGTTTCCTTGCAAAAAAAAGAAGGAGGTTGTCTCGTCTTGGCGGGTTTTCCTCTTTGCATGTTGCAGCATGCCTCTGTAATTCTGTTCCGCGACATGTTGTGACTCTTTGATTAATAAATCCACGTGGGCGAACTCCCCCGCTGGTGATTTAAAAAAATTAGCTATACGTGGGTAATATTCATAAGGTACTACTTTGGACAACTTGAAATAATCTCTAGCTACTAACATGAAACGATTCTTTTTTTTAGAAAACATATTAAAATTTAATAATGAAATCTAATCCCCAGTCTTGAACGACGAGCTTGATGACAATATGTAACATAGGCCATGTTTGGATACTCTAACTCGGTTAGAGGTTAGAGTTAGATTCTAACTCTAGACTAACCCTGAACTAACTCTAACCAAAGAGGTGTTTGGATGAAAGGGTTAGATTGCCAATAAATGCACTTTTTCCAATCATTTGGCTCATTTATCTAGGATTTTGTGTGGTGGAGGGAGAGAGAAAAGTAACTTTTTCTGAGCCCTACCTAACTCTAACTCAAAAAGCACCTCTTTGATGGGTTAGATTTTTTGGATGGGTTAGATGCATCTAACCAACTCTAACCCACCTTATTTGGATTTTTGAGGGTTAGATGAGTTCAGTCTAACCAACTCTAACTCTAACTCCAAGCATGAGCTAATTGAATATGTAAAACTTTTAAAAAGCTTCACACCCTTTGTAATAATTGAATCAATTATTAATTATCATTGACCAATAAAATTAATAGGCTGCAATAACCACTTCATCTTGTAACCCTACTCATTAGTGCCACAAATGACTTCATGTGTCTTTAAGTGAGGAACACACAACGCTGCTTGCACGGCTCCACCGATCGACATGGCAGCGCCGGAGGGCTCCTTCGATGTCGTGGGGGTTGGCGTCTTGAAGCTTGTAGATGCAGTCGGGTTACACCGCTCCTACCTTGTTGCCTTGTCCTCGGGTAAGACGATGACTAGAATTTTGAGTGTCCACACGTGGATGTGGGTGTGGCCAAAGCACAACTTAAATAGGCATGAGCAGGCCAGGAAGCCATCGAAGCCAGAGTAGCCGAATCGGTCACCGCATCGGCAGTGAAGTGTCGTTGCCCGCTCATCTGGTCACGTCGGTCTGACTGGCATGAATGTCGTGAAGTCGCGTACTTTGCAGCGGAGCTGACTGAAATAAATGTGCGGCCACCGCTTTGTGCGGATACTGGCAAGATTTTCGGGTGGGACCAAGTTTTCACAAGCATGCGTGGCGGTGGTTGGAACGCCCCATCCGATTTTTAGGACCGAGAGACTTGTATATATATTTGAATCAGGGACCAACTCTGTAGATTGCCCGTGCGTTACTACGGACAAAAAAACAAATAAATCAAATAATTGTTCTTATTTGAAAGTGTATATATGTATTCATCAATACTCCCTTCGTTCCTTTATATAAGGTGTATTTATTTTTTTATAAAAATCTATAATATAAGGTGCATTTGTTCTAGTTTCTCATAATTCGCATCTTGACCCTCTAGAGAAAAAGAAAGTATATCTCCCCTGATTGCATGTATCTCTTGTCGAGAAAAAATGAAACTATCTCTCTTCTGATTGTATGTATCTCTTTTTTTTTAGCCTAAATAATTTACTTGTCGCTAATCCACGAATTAGACAGCGGTAATTTTTGCCTAACTTATCTATAATTATATGTCTTGGTCACTATGCTGAAATTTATACACCTTATATAAAAATGAAGGGAGTAAAATAATAGATACCAATTCTTTGCTCCCCTATTTACTCCTGCGCAACCATCGTTTCTCTTTTTTCTTACAACGAAATACAAAAGAAACCAAATTGCATGTGTACATACGAAGTTGAATTCATAAATTCCCCCTCTTTTCATGTAATTTCAGCAAAGAAGCATTTGAATTTTCCTTAGGTTCATTAGTCTGCCTATCTGTAGAACCTCTTGAATCCCCTCTTCTTCGTGCAACTTTCTTCCTGCTCTTGATTGCTTTCCTCTCAAAGCCACTGTGAGCATCAACGAGCTCCAGTTAAAATGGCACCAAGAGGGTAGTGTAAGATAAGGGAAGTGAATACTAACGCGGTAAGTGCGCCACCTCCTTTCGCATGGCCGTCCATTTTTGTAACAATTACAACACCAACCGGAACACTTTGCCTGAATGCTTGGGCCTGAGCAAATGCAGCCTGACCAATGTTACCATCCATCACAAATATTACCAGGTCTGGTTTCTGCATGATATCATGACAATGAAGGTGAGCTTTTCATTTGGTTCAGGTTACAACTGAAAGTAAGGGTTCTCAGTGTATTACCGTTGCTTCTGAAACTTGGCGCATTTCTTCAAACAGAGTCGCTTCCTGTTTGTGCCTTCCACTTGTATATACAATTATGAGATCACAATTTTCTTTTCTAAACCTCTCCATGCCCTCAATAGCAATTTTTACTGGGTCTGATTCCATGTAGCTGCAATGACACAACAATTAGGAAAAACAAGAGATAGCAAATCATAATATTAGCAGTCGAAGTGGTAAAGAGGTGCTAGTGTACATTCCATAGAAAGGAACCATGATCTTTGTCGCATTCTGTTTTAGCTGATCAAAAGCACCAGCCCTGAATGTGTCAGCACAAACCAGTGCCGATTTAAATCCTATCTTTTGATGATAATGGGCATATTTCATACAAGTGGTAGTTTTCCCAGAACCTGCATGAACAAGACGATGCCTTGTGATTTGTGAACAGTATATTATAAGCAATGCAACTAAAGTGCAGAAGACATATAACCGATCATTAGTGAGCCAGTCAGCTAAACAACAGCAGCCCCACACCGAAGCCAAATAGTACGATAAGAATGTGATCTATCACTTACAACTGGCCCTTCAAATGACTCGCTAATTACAAACTACCCATCCAAGATGAGAAAACTTGCAATATAAAGTGTATCTTTCTTTTAGAATAGAACAAAATTTGCAACATATCAGGTATCCACCCCAAAGGAACATAAGAATGGTTAATCATTACAACTCCAAGTCTCCAATTAGAAGCCTTCTTGTATCACCAAAAAAGTCAGCCGGAGAGAATCACATGCCAGTAGCTCGACAAAGTGAAAAAAAAACATTGAAGGTGACTAAGGCTTGGCCTATAATAATTTGTTTCCATGGTTTGCCCCCATCAAATGAATATATAAACAAGCCGGTAAACAGCTTAATTAGAAGTAATCAAGTCACTATGAAAGATAATGTTGTTCTCATGGAATTTAACCGTGAAACAATGTCCTCCAAATTAAGGAATAACAGATACTGCATATGTTCATTTGGGCGGATGCAATTGCTAAAACATCATATATCAAGATAGAATTCGGACATACAGTAATAACGTGGTAGCATGCAGGGCAGACTGACCTTGCAAACCAACAAACATGACCACGCATGGCTTCCCTTTCTTAGGAGCGAAGGCGGGCTTCCCGGCATCCAACATGTTGCATAGCTCTCAAAGACGGCCTACAGCAACGATGACATACACGGAAGGCAATTCAATTAAAACCTCTCCCCGAAATCACACGAGAGAATTTGCGTCAGGTTAGGGTGTGTTCGTGCAGGCGGGCGGGGCGAGGGCCTGGTTGTTGTGGACATTATCCTCCTGATGGCGCGGCGCTTGTCGGTGCCGGCGGCGAGCGCCCCGAGGTAGACGGTGCGCTTGACGCTCGCCTGCATGTCGCGGAAAATGTCGAACTGGACGTCGGCCTGCAGGAGCGCGCGGGTGATCTCGTTGAGGCAGTCGCCGAGGACCCTCTCGTCGACGACCGTGGCGTTCATCATCCGTGCGAGCGCGCGGGAGAGGCTCCCGCCGAGCTGCGCGAGCACCATCTCGCCGGACTCACGGGGGGCAGCGGCAGGGCTCTCTCTCTCTCTCTCTCTGCGGCGCGGCGAGCGGTTAGCGCTAGGGCTCGAGGCAAACTGAACTTGGGGAAGATGCGAAGGGTGGTGGTGCGGTGCGCCGGCTGCCTGCGCCTGCGCCGGCGTATTGGGCGCGAACGCGTGCGCGGCCGCTGCCGCCAGCGCCGTCGAGTCATGCGAGAAGGCGTCGGACGCGCGGCGCTCGCTGGCGCAGTCGTCCCGGTCGCCGGTGATGGCGGGGAGGTGCACGCAGATGCCAATGCCCATCGCCCTCTTGGCCTTCCTCCACATCCCCTCCATGAGCGCCGGCACCCAGCAGATTCGTCCCCTGGGACCTCACACAAGATGGGATCGGGAGCAACGTGGGTGGGGGCTGGGACGTGGGTGCGTGGGTCGTTGGTCCTTTTTCCGGCCGACTTTTCGAGCCGAGATAAGAGGAGCCGAGAGGGTTTTTTATTGAACTAATCGCTGGTTTATCGCCTGGTTTATGGAGGGATTGAAAAAAAATGGTGGAACGGTGGAAAGGCTAGCGGTAGGAGGGGGATCGCTGGAGGTCGAACCATCACGACAGACGACAGATCCTCCTTTAATAGTAGAGAAAAAAGAAACTAGTTGGTACCTTCAGAAGAGCAGTCACATCGTGCCTTCGTCCAGACTTTATCAACCTACTGTTATTGGTGACGAATTTTATTTTGCTGGAAAAACGAATGCCAATCCTGGAACCCAGCGAGGAGAGAGAGTGCGGAGGAACCTCGATCACCATCCACGACGTATAGGGCGATGCTAGGCATCGACGCGCCGTCCGAGCCGTTGGATGTGAGCCGCGTGATCCATTGCATCCATTGAAGAAAAAATGTTTGTCTCGCAGCTTCTTCTTCCTCTGACTAGGACTGCATTTCCCCGCTCAAGTGCTAGGCGCCGCGCCTCCTCTTCCTTCTGGTGGTTTTCCTCGTCGTCGGACCCCACCCTCATCGTCCATCCTCATCGCCGGTCCCAACCCCCGCCGGCCTTCCTCGTTGCCAGTCCCAACCCCCGTCGACTGTGCT
Organism: Hordeum vulgare subsp. vulgare; assembly: GCF_904849725.1. NCBI lineage: Eukaryota > Viridiplantae > Streptophyta > Magnoliopsida > Poales > Poaceae > Hordeum > Hordeum vulgare. The sequence goes on along the minus strand of NC_058519.1, from coordinate 659,220,807 downwards.
TGTCGCGGCCTCCAATCATGCAACAGCTCCCCCTACGGTTGCAGCTTCCGGCAACGACGGGTGTAGCTCCGGTTGTAGCTCCGCCACCACCCCTCACCGCAGCCCGGTCGCCATGGCCGCGCCTGACCATCCCTTTCTCCTTCGTCATCCGCATGCCAAAGCTACAACCAACAAGGATGATGTTGCAAGCACTGTCGACCTTTGCTACAACCGGCCATGGGGATTGCTGCAACATTCATGTTGATAGCGACGAAAGATGATAATTTTTGCTTCAACAGTCGTTCATTTTTGCTACAACCGGTGACGGAAATTGCTACAACCATTCAGGTCGATGTGGCGACTTGCGACGACGGTTGGAGCTCTTTTCCATGGCCATTGAAGCTTTTTTTCAAACGATTGAAGCTTTCCCACACACCGCTTGAAGCTTTTTCACACACCGCTTGAAGCATTTCCCCGTCGCTCAAAGATTTTTTTCACGGTTCAAACTTTTTATCTATGATGTTTGCTGCAAACAGCAATGAGGAAAGCTACAAGCAGTGTCCATTTTTGCTACAACCATGAAGACAACGAACTTTCGCTGGTGACGACTTGTTGCAAATTTGTTGCAATCAGCAGTGGGAAAAGCTATCATCAGCGACCGAATTTGTTGCAACTCAGTGCGCCGTGGTTCATCCGGCGTGCGATGATGCGACGAGCTGCGACACGGGTGTGTTAGGTATAATCTTGAGTTTGATTTACATTAGGTCAACTAGCAAAAAGGCCTGTGCGTTGCATCGGATGTACAAAAAAAATATATACTTAGACAGTTGAAAAAAAATATGCTTAGACAATATGAAAATCAGAAGTTAAGCCATTATATATTTTTATATTTACATGTTTAATATTTTCTAATTTCATGGTCAAAAATTATCAAACCATATTTAGTTTTTTATACACATTCTATATTTTTCGTATACATCAGGAATATTTTTTATATGTGTTTGATATTTTCCAAGTACATGATTACCATTTTTTTCATATTAATTTGTTATGTCTAATTTTTTACATATACATTGTATTTTTGTGTATGTGTTTTTATACATTGGAAACATTTTTATATGCATGACCGAAAAATTCAAAAAGAATTAAAAATTATATAGTTATTTTTATTACGCATTGTACCTTTTTTCTATATAATGATTTTTTTATTCAATTTTGGCATTTCTTCAGTGCATGATTAACATTTTATCGAAGTTTGCATATATAGGTGATTTTTTATAAATAAAATATTCAGAATATATTCAAATAAAACAAAAATAAAAATAAGTGCTCAAGGCCATAGTGGATCGGCCAGTCTCGCAGTCGGCGACAGAGAAAATAGGGGAAAAAAGTGTGATGGACCTGCGTCTCCAGGTTTTAAGCGCGCAGCTCCAACCATTTGGGATGGCCGTGCTGTTGTGATATCTTGGTGGATCTGTTCCTGTTGAAGTAGAGGAACGGCCGATTTATTAGAAGCAAATAACGAATCGTTTTTTAACTTACGGATGGCATTGGTGGATAATTTTTATCGATTTTAAGAACAATATTAATGACGAACGACAGAAGCATTAATTGCTTTATTAGTAGGTAAAGATTAGGGAGTGTGGCTTACATGGCGTGAGTAATAGTTGTCTGGTTGGATTAGTACTTGGTCATGTATACACGTGTTGGAGTTGGCTTCCATATCATGGTGCAAGCTGATTCTATGTACGTGTTAATTAGTATAAAAGTAGTAGTCCATGTCGTGCGTCAAGTTAAGTCCGGTTTGGACTCGAGAGCAAGTACGTGTAGGTTTAGGTAGTCTTTGGGTCGGCTGGTGTTCTTACATATATATATATGCATATCAGGATGTGAGAGTTTGTACCGCGAGAAAAACGTGAGATTGTATTGATCGGAGAGAAAAGGAGAAAAGCAATAAAGAGGGAAATTTAGAGGGTACGAGACGTATCCTTGGCAAAAGTATTTTTGTACATGTGTTCATCGTGATTTGATGTGATCGATCCAAGGGACGAGTTCCAACAATTGGTATCTAGAGCCAGGTTAAGGTGAAGATGTGTTTGCCCCGAGGAGGCGACCCGACTAGCGCCTCGGGGTGGGCGATATGGTCGCTGGGTGGTGCAGCGGCGAGGAGCAGCGGGCAATAGTCGTTCGTGGAACGACGGATGGGGAGGTTCAGGAGATTGTCGTTCGGCGGAGCGGCATGGAGGAAGACGACGGGATGTCGTCAGGAAGGTGGTGGAAGAAGATCGTTGATAGGAGCGATGGTGCCAAGGTGCGGTGCCGAAAAACTCGTCAAGATCATCGTCCTGGGAGTCAAGGTGTCGTGCGGGTTAGCACATCTCGGTCATCGTCGTCACCGTCGTCCTGTCGGAGTCGACATGTCCAAGTGCTCATCTCTGTGAGGAAGCGTTGAAGATGAAGCGTCCAGGTCGTCTATATGTCTCGACGAGATGATCAAGTTTAACTATGCGGGGACGGTAAACCAGTGAAGGTGGGTCTCTTCGATGAGGCCATGTCTCTACATGAGGCTAGAATGCATGGTGTAGTGCACGGGGTGGTGTGATCCACAAGAAATCGGCATGTATCTCGCTAGGATGGATGGTGTAGTCCACCGGGTGGTATATTCCACAGGATACTGGCAAGGCTGGGTAGTCCAAGGCATATTCACTAGTGGAAAACGGGCCTTTGGCCGGGACCATTTAGTCACGGCCTGCCTCTGAGCCGGGACTAAAGGCCCGGCCACGTCGCCCCAATTCTCAATGCCTCCCTCGAGGCTTTAGTCCCGGCCCGTAACGAGCCTTTAGTCCCGGTTCGTGTCCCAACCCGGGACTAAAGGGCTACGCGGTGGGCAGTGGTGGTGGCAACCGTTCGTATCCCCCTTTAGTCCCGGTTGGTGGCTCAACCCGGAACTAAAGGACTAACACGTGGCCTGCCGTAGTGGTGGCGACCGTTGGTATACCTCTTTAGTCCCGGTTGGTGGCTCAACCCGGGACTAAAGACCCAAACGGTTTGCATCCCGCGTCGTTTCGGGCGATGAAAAGCACGAACCGAAGCGTACAGTCGCCATTTCTCTGTTTCTTCTTCTCTCTCGCTCTCCCTCTCTGTTCTTCTCCTCTCTTCTTCCCTTCTCTTCTTCCACCATGCCAACTAGCTTTCATGAGGTGCTCGCACATGGCACGACCAAGCTCCATGTCGTGTACACGAACCTGAGCAGGGAGGTGTTGGGGAACGTCGCATGGGAAACAAAATTTTCCTACGCGCACGAAGACCTATCATGGTGATGTCCATCTACGAGAGGGGATGAGTGATCTACGTACCCTTGTAGATCGTACAGCAGAAGCGTTAGAGAACGCGGTTGATGTAGTGGAACGTCCTCACGTCCCTCGATCCGCCCCGCGAACAATCCCGCGATCAGTCCCACGATCTAGTACCGAACGGACGGCACCTCCGCGTTCAGCACACGTACAGCTCGACGATGATCTCGGCCTTCTTGATCCAGCAAGAGAGACGGAGAGGTAGAAGAGTTCTCCGACAGCGTGACGGCGCTCCGGAGGTTGGTGATGATCTCGTCTCAGCAGGGCTCCGCCCGAGCTCCGCAGAAACGCGATCTAGAGGAAAAACTATGGAGGTATGTGGTCGGGCAGCCGTGAGAAAGTCGTCTCAAATCTGCCCTAAAAGCCCCATATATATAGGAGGAGGGAGGGGGACCTTGACTTGGGGTCCAAGGGACCCTCAAGGGGTCGGCCGAGCCAAGGGGGGAGGACTCCCCCCCCCCCCCCAAACCGAGTTGGACTTGGTTTGGTGGGAGGAGTCCCCCTCCCTTCCCACTTCCTCCCTCTCTTTTTTTTCTTTTCCTTTGATTTCCTTCTCTTGGCGCATAGGCCCTCTTGGGGCTGTCCCACCAGCCCACTAAGGGCTGGTGTGTCTCCCCAAGGCCTATGGGCTTCCCCGGGGTGGGTTGCCCCCCCCCCCGGTGAACTCCGGGAACCCATTCGTCATTTCCGGTACATTCCCGGTAACTCCGAAAACCTTCCGGTAATCAAATGAGGTCATCCTATATATCAATCTTCGTTTCCGGACCATTCCGGAAACCCTCGTGACGTCCGTGATCTCATCCGGGACTCCGAACAACATTCTGTAACCAACCATATAACTCAAATACGCATAAAACAACGTCGAACCTTAAGTGTGCAGACCCTGCGGGTTCGAGAACTATGTAGACATGACCCGAGAGACTCCTCGGTCAATATCCAATAGCGGGACCTGGATGCCCATATTGGATCCTACATATTCTACGAAGATCTTATCGTTTGAACCTCAGTGTCAAGGATTCGTATAATCCCGTATGTCATTCCCTTTGTCCTTCGGTATGTTACTTGCCCGAGATTCGATCGTCAGTATCCGCATACCTATTTCAATCTCGTTTACCGGCAAGTCTCTTTACTCGTTCCGTAATACAAGATCCCGCAACTTACACTAAGTTACATTGCTTGCAAGGCTTGTGTGTGATGTTGTATTACTGAGTGGGCCCCGAGATACCTCTCCGTCATACGGAGTGACAAATCCCAGTCTTGATCCATACTAACTCAACCAACACCTTCGGAGATACCTGTAGAGCATCTTTATAGTCACCCAGTTACGTTGCGACGTTTGATACACACAAAGCATTCCTCCGGTGTCAGTGAGTTATATGATCTCATGGTCATAGGAATAAATACTTGACACGCAGAAAACAGTAGCAACAAAATGACACGATCAACATGCTACGTCTATTAGTTTGGGTCTAGTCCATCACGTGATTCTCCCAATGACATGATCCAGTTATCAAGCAACAACACCTTGTTCATAATTAGAAGACACTGACTATCATCGATCAACTGGCTAGCCAACTAGAGGCATGCTAGGGACGGTGTTTTGTCTATGTATCCACACATGTAAATGAGTCTTCATTCAATACAATTATAGCATGGATAATAAACTATTATCTTGATACAGGAATTATAATAATAACTATACATTTATTATTGCCTCTAGGGCATAATTCCAACAGGAGGTGCCGTTTTTTCTTCAACAGTTGAAGGAACGATGGTTTGACAACGCAGTGGATCATGAGAAGTTCTTGGGGCTTGATCTGGAGTACACGGCCGATCGACGCGGTCTTGTCGTCATCCAACTATGCTTCGCACGCCATGTCTTGATCTTCCAATGGGCGAGGTAAGTTTTGAGGCTTTCTTTGATCCAAGATAATGACATTGTAAGTTTATTTGTTTCAATCATAGTTGGTTCCCTTCAAATATGTGTAGTGAAACAATTTTGATTAGTTGAAGGGGAGCACAATCTAATTGGAATAGTGTTCCATAATCTGAAAAATCGTATTAGAATCAACTAGTGTTTAATATGTTCCATTGGAATCATAGTTGGTTCCCTTCAAATAATTGTAGTGAAACAATTTTGATTAGTTGAAGGGGAGCACAATCTGATTGGAATAGTGTTCCATAATCTGAAAAATCGTATTAGAATCAACTAGTGTTTAATATGTTCCATTGGAATCATAGTTGGTTCCCTTCAAATAGTTGTAGTGAAACAATTTTGATTAATTGAAGGGGAACACAATCTGATTGGAATAGTGTTCCATAATCCGAAAAATCGTATTAGAATCAACTAGTGTTTAATATGTTCCATTGGAATCATAGTTGGTTCGCTTCAAATAGTTGTAGTGAAACAATTTTGATTAGTTGAAGGGAACACAATCTGATTGGAATAGTGTTCCACAATCTGAAAAATCTGATTGGTTCAATATGTTCCATTGAAATCATAGTTGTACTGATACAATTTTATGCGGTGTTCTTTGATCCAAGGTTATGAAAATTGAATATAGCTAGTGATCTCTCTAGGTTCCATTGGATAGCAATATGATATGTCATAGTCATGAAAATTGCATATAGCTAGTGATCTCTCTAGGTTCCATTGGATAGCTATATTGATCTCTCTAGGTTCCATTGCATATGTTCTATTTGAATCCTAAAGATAATTTTCTCTTTAGTTGTAGTGAAATATGTTTCCTTATTGCAGCAGTATGTAACATTTGTTCCATTTTAATTTGTTTCTGTTGCAGGAGTGACAAGCATTGTCCAGAACTCATGGACTTCCTTCGCAGCGGCATCACTTTTTCTTCCGTTGACATAAGGAACGACAAGCTGAAGATGAGGCACAGCTTCGGTATTGAGATACCAGCTGGTTGCCTCGTTGATCTCCAAACGATATTCAGGCTTCGACATGACAGGACTTCGATGGCTCATATGGCAGTTGCCTTGATCGACGATTCATATGTTGATATGAAGACCAGTTTCCCAAAGTCTCGGCACAAACTTTGGGAGAAGGGCCTACTTGATGATATCAACATTGTATGCAGAAAAAGATGCATACGTTTCATACGAGTTGTACCGCAAGATTCGAGTCGTCCACTATGGCCAGCGTCACCTCGAGGAAGGTGGACATTCTGATTTAGATGATTCAGACGAGTAGTGTTCTGAACGTCGAACACTTGTATATATATCTATGGTAGCTATTATTATGTACTGTTTGGACTAGTATCATGTACTTCTTGGACCAATTTATATATGTCTAGTTTCTGTTTGTGCCATTATAGTTTCCAAATTTGAATGGTTTAGCCCTTTCTAACTTCATTTGCTACTTTTGAATGGTTTATCCCTTTCTAACTTCATGGTATCATGCATTTCGACCACATATATATACAAAAAGTCTTCAGTTCAAATAAGTTCAAAAAATGAAATCCCTTTTGTAACAGATCTGTTTTTGATTAGAACAGTCATTTAAAAATGAAAGACCATTAGTCTCACGTGGCGTGCAGCGGAACCACGTGGCGTGCCGCGGAACCACTTTTGTTGTGGGGGTCGCTTCTCCTTCTTCTCCTTGTGCTAGATATTGGTTATGCACTAGGGGAAGTAGGAGTAGCGACCATCATCGACGGTTGAAAAATCAGGTGAGCTAGTGTCCACCATATATGAGAGAAGAATAATGTTGTCTCTTATTGTGGGGGTGAAATGATGATAGCATGCCAACTTTCAACATTTTCAGAGTTCATTTGTAGTGCTTTTTAATTTCAGGGTCAACTAACTCAAAAAAAAAAGTCTTCATAACCCTTCCATCACAGTATGACTTACACTATAAGCCTGATGACTATACACGCACATTGCAGAAGGAAGTGAAAAAGAGCAGCTCACGTGCAAGTGCAAGTGGGAGCAAATCAAGTTCAACTACAAGCAAGAAAAAATCAGACGTTCCTCAGCTTGGACAACAGGCCAAACAGTCGATCCCACCCCTCAAGGTGTTAACCGAGAATGTTCCCCCTCCGGTGCAGGGGCAAGCTTTTGAAAAAGCAAAGGAGTTGGCGGTTGAATGTGGTATCTCGGTTAAAGATTTGCTGGCTTCCCAAGACGACAGGATACCCAAGGCTGTGGTAGCCCCTAAGCCACAGTTTGTCATGGGAGAGCCTTTGGTCAGCAAAGATGATCTCCCAACAAATATGCGTTACTTGCATAAATGGTACTTAAGTGAATCAAAAAAATGGAAGAACGATGATCGTGCTGAGTGTCCCACGGGAGTACTACGGCCGCTCCGAAGAAATCCATATCGACTTTGATGAACTCTTCCAGATGTACAATGGCGACGCCCTCGACAAATCGCTTATGAGTTGCTATTGTCTGTAAGTTTTTCAATTCGTTGTCTACATATAACTTGTTTAGTTATTTCAATTCATTGTCTATATATAACTTGTACTCTATTATGCAGAATGAAGATTCTGGATTGTAAAAGTAAGAGCATCCTAAATATTGGGTTTATTGACCTAGATAAAATACATATAGCGACGCTAACTGACAAACCCAAGGAGACGGAGGAAAACCTTCTAAGGTTTCTAATAGATCAAAATTTCTGTGACCACATACTGTTTTCATACAACTTCAGGTGAGGGTCTTTACTCTGTTGTGTCCATTCACTTATAAGTGTAATTGATAAGTTACTGACACACACACACATATATATACATGTGCAGATTCCATTGAATTCTGTTGGACATTCAAATTGATAAGGGAAGAGTTGATGCCTTCGACCCATTATCGAGACCCTTAGAACAGTTCCAAAGCCTGCAGGACATGCTCCAAGGGTAATTTTAATCATTCTTGCGCTCTATCGGTCTCTTTCGATGATTTTTTGATATATCAATTAATGAAAAACTTAGCAAATCATTATCCTTGTTGGGCAGGGTTTGGAAGCGGTTCAAGTGCGTGACTCCCGGTAACTTTCCTGAGAAGCTGACCTTTAGAGCGGCTCAGGTAAGTAGTAGTATGATATACTTCTATTAATTTTCAATACATTTATGATGCTAGATTATTATTTTGATTATATATATTCTATTCTCGTAAAGTGCGACCAGCAGCCACGGGGAACGCATCTATGCGGATACTATGTTTGCGAGACCATTCGCACGTTTACCTCTGAGTTCAAGGATCACAGATTCGACGTAAGCAATGAACATTCACACCTCTATTTTTACCCGTCATTCTTTGTTATCATGATTGATATTCATATTCATCTCCTCTTCTTATATAGCACACGGCCATGAGGACGAAGGTCCTACCAGAGCAACGCGCGATTGCTGTTGCAGAGGAGCTTGCGGGATTTCTGATGACGGAAGCTATAGAAAATAAAGGACGATTTAGTGTAGCTAAGGGCCATTACTGATGTTCGTCCATGTAATCGATCAGACGGGCTCTAGTCCCGATAATTCAGATCTTCATATAATTGTATATATATGATCGCTTGTAAGATAAGTTAATCTTATATATGTATATATGCATAATTATTTCTATTTAAATTATATGAAAACTAATTCCCGAACACCAAACGAGGCATCACGTTAATCTCCCGAACACCTAAACCCTAAAACCCTAAAACCCAAAAATAATTTCATTCAAAAAAACCAAAAACCAGCAAAATCTGAAAATCTTTAGTCCCGGTCCGTGTAACGAACCGGGACTAAAGGGCCTGGCGCCCACGTGGAGCACCTTTAGTCCCGGCTTGTAAGAGGGCCGGGACGAAAGGTTAGGCCTTTAGTCCCGGTTGGTGAACCGGTACTAAAGCCCCTTACGGGCCGGAGCTAAAGGCCCCGTCCCCACTAGTGATTTGAGATGATCCGTAAAATTCGCCAAGTTAAAATTGGAAGGGAGATTGTTGCGATCAATGAATCGGCCTATCAATTTAACTTATCGTGATGCCAGATGGATGAGTCGATAAGAGATAAATCATCACCGAGCCAAGATTGGAGTAGCACCGAAGATAAGGTTAAGATTAAAGGGAGATTGTTAGGTATAACCTTGAGTTTGATTTACATTAGGTCAATTAGGGAGTGTGGCTTACATGGCGTGAGTAGTAGTTGTCTGGTTGGATTAGTACTTGGTCATCTATACACGTGTTGGAGTTGGCTTCCATATCATGGTGCCAGCTGATTCTATGTACGTGCTGATTAGTACAAAAGTAGTAGTTCACGTCGTGCGTAAGTTGAGTCCGGTTTGGACTGGAGAGCAAGTACGTGTAGGTTTAGATAGTCTTTGGGTCGGCTGATGTTCTTGCATATATATGCATATCAGGATGTGAGTGTGTACCGCGCGAGAAAAACGTGAGATTGTATCGATTGGAGAGAAAAGGAGAAAAGCAATAAAGAGAGGAATTTAGAGAGTACGAGACGTACCTTTGGCAAAAGTATTTTTGCATATGTGTTCATCGTGATTTGGTGTGATCGATCCAAAGAATGAGTTCCAACACGGTGACCACGGCGATTCTGATTTGCTACCACCGATGCGTCTTTTGGTACCATCGCGGAGGCTGCGTGCTAGGAGTGGTGTGGCGGCGGGCACCAACTCCAGCTCGCCAGCGCAGGGGAGATCAATGCGGCGGGGGAGAAATGGGATCTAGAGGATGAAGATGAGCGGCTGGGTGGGAGAAGGAGATCAGGAGAAAGAAGACTGAAAAAGGGGTGAATCGGGGACAGCGCCACACATGGGATGGGAATGCATCGTGTGGCTCGCGCTTAACCGACCGAAGCATTCGGCCGGGCGTGTCGTAAGAAAACGTTTTCCTGACGTATATGCCTTAATACATGTTTAATCTCAAGAGAACGAGGTATTCGTGATATCTCTTATCTCAAAAAGCAAAAATCATTACTTGATCGATTACACAAATACTTCTTTCGTTCTTAAATATAGGGTGTATTAGAGAGTATACAACTGTACCTCTCATAACCCTCTCAAACGGCTGGATAGGCCGTTTGGTGAGTGACCGTTCACAAAAACGAGACTCAACCGGACCTCTCAAACACACCTCATACGTCCGGGCTGACCAACACCCTTCATATCCCAAATATAGGGCGGATATCGGATGACCCGGTCACGTCTGGGCACGCCCGCCTGACAGGTCCGGTCCACCACGGACCCCACCATTGTCCCACAAAAACACCACTCTGGACGCCTCGCTCCGAACCATAGCTCACTCTCTCTTCCTCCGTCTCCTCCTCTCCGAGCCTGATCCCATCGAGTAGAATGTCGAGTGTCGGCAGCCGCTGCGACAACTCCGACGAGATGGCCCTCCGCGTCGCCTAGGAGCGGCCCAAGGTGGAGACCGGGGCAGCTCCGGATATATAGCTACGCCGCAGTTCCCACGCCAGCGGAGCGCAGATGCCAGAGTTGGACCCTCCCGGCCCGCGCGCAGCTTCGACAAGGCTGCACAGTCCGCACTGGCCCCACGTCGTGTCCTCCCCCCACCGGCCGCTTCTACCCGCGGGTAGCGTTGGGTCCTAGTGCCTGCGCCCGCACGCGCACTCCCAAATGGAAGGCGCGTGTCGCCCGCCGTGAGCAAGCTTCAAAATATCGGATATCGGGTTCGTATCGGTTTGGCTTCGACATATCGGATGTCGGATGTCGGATATCGGGTGATATATCGGATGATATGTTGATATATCGGAGAAAACATATCTAGTATTTTTCATTGTTCGTGTTCAAACCATTTATTTTTAGTAAAAGAAAATGTATGATGTCAATACTTTAACATAATGATTTTTGATTCCTAGTTTATTAACTTGTTTATTAAGAAACTATTAAGGAAAGGTTCATGAAATCCTTACTCTATGATTAAAAATGCGATACATATGTATTTATACGAAACGTTGTGCATGACTTTGATAATATAAAATGAAGTTGTAAATTCATAATCTTATTTCACTGCTTCCTAATAAATAATTATTGTCATATACATATCGGTGGACATATTGGGCTAGATATCGGCCATATCGGGCTATATATTGGTCCATATCGGATAATATGTATGAAAATGATATTTACAAAATGATATGTTATGTTTATATCGGTAGAGCCCCAAAAGTGATATATCGGCCTAGTGATCGGTCGTATCGGCCTAGATATAAAAGCTTGGTCGTGAGAGGTAGCGGGCACTTGGGCGAGGGGAAGCGGAGCAGTCCACGCGCCGCCACCGTGGTATGCCGGTGGAGACCGACGAGGACAAATGCCTCCTCGCATTGGTGTATCATCGGTCCCTCGTGGTGGTGGACACGGACACTCGACGCCTCCAACGGAAGAATACGAAGGCGCTTCGGCTTGCTATTGAGCAATCGGAGCGCGGGGCGAAGGTGGGAGCAGGAGCAGGACAGGGCGGTCCGGTCGATGAAGGGACTCATCTTCCTCCCCGACGACAAATCCGACGACAGCGGCAGCTCCTCCTCCGACAACCAAGATCCTCCCGCCAGCCGCGGACAGCTACAGCTACGTCGGGGATCCAAAGGGAAAATGTCGGGCGAGGAAGTGGTAATTTGCCTCCTCCCCCCCTCTGCATTGTTAATATAGTTTTTAGGTGATGATGAACTATGTCATGTGAGCTCGATGATCTTTTAGGTGATGGTGGATGTCCGTTTACCGCAAATTTTGTGTCTGTTTGCTTTCGATTATATTGTCCGGTGTTTGATCATGTAGAGTACTTCGGCGTGCATGTGTAGTATGGATATAGGACGCCGGATACGAGATAGGTGGATGTGGAGAGTAAATTTAAGGCGTGACCGGTCAGTGTCTGCGGATCCGTGGACGTTTGAGGTGCCGAATTTGCAAGGTCCGGTTGTAGATGCTTTTAGTTTAAAGAAAATCAAACAATGTTTATGTTTGACCAACTTTACATTAAAAAATATGAAGATTTATAATATCAAATATTTAAAATATAAAAAAATATTTTATAATGAATCTAATGATATTGATTTGGTATTTTAAATATTGATATTTTTTCTATAAACATGATCAAAGTTAGAGAAAATTAACTTTAAAAAATAATAATATACCTTATATTTAAGAACTGAGGGAGTACATCAAGTCAAATACCAATGCATTGTGCCACTCCTGCTGATACAATGTGACTAAGTACACAAAATTTTAACCTTTTTGTCTCAAAATTTCCAGGTAGCATTTGAATGTGACTAAGTACACAAGTAAATTTTGTCTCGAATTTTTTTTCATTTCAAACTTACTTTGTTCAAGTTCAAACCACGCATCCATGTCGCCATCTGCACGTTGCATGCCGTGGCTGACTCCGATAAGGAGTTTTTGATCGAGGCTCTAGTTGCCTGCACTGCACTACACGGCGTCCAAATAACAGTGGTAGTGGCAGTTCTTCGCGGATGATCTTGGCCTTCATTAACTCTGATCATGCCATGCGGATGATCTTCGCGGATGCATCGAACCCACTTTTGCTAAGCTTGATTCCAATTCAGATGAACCTCCCAAGTGCCAACTATTCTCACGGCTTGCTCTGCAGGGTCGACGTCTCATTCCGGACAACCTATCGTCCTATCGCACCGTGGCTGGATCCACAATCCTAGCTGCTTGCGCTCTACTGGACCATTCATTTGTCACATGGTGGCAGCATAGCTCGGCACACCTATGTAAAGAAGTGGCCAAGTCATGTTGATCAGTAGTTTCGCTCGATTGATGGACGATTCTGAAGGGGAGAGATGACCGTGTCTTTCGAAAGATTCAAATTCTGTGACGATCGTCTTCCGCGAGCTTCAGCTCGAAGCAAGGATGTGGTCAGGTGCTGGACAAAGGCGTGTGCTCACACAATGTCCTCGAGAGCTTGGCTAGGATTACCATGTGTTGTTTCTTTGAGTTTTTCTCTTTTTTCTTTCCATCTTCTGTGTTTGCTTCTTTTTTTCCTTGTTTGTAATATTTTGCCTACCCATAACACAGTGAAAGTTATCGTACAACGTTCGAAATATTTTTTCCTAGAATGGTAGCAGGTGGAAAATTAAATGCACTAGACATTCTAATCTTACACCCTCTGTCCCAAAATTCTTATCTTAGATTTGTTTAGATATGAATATCTAGTCAAGTTTTAGTATTAAGATAGATTCATTTTTAGACAAAGTTAAGACAAGAATTTTAGGACATGTATAGTTCTTTGGTATTAAGACATGTATAGTTCTTATCAAATCATGATAAGAAGCCGTTATCAGATACCTGAATGTGCAAGCACATTGATGTTACTGAGTTTAATAAATTTCAAGTTGCAAAAAATATGTACTATATCTGTAAACAAATGTAAGACGTTTTAGATCACTATTGTTTTAGTGATCTAAAACATCTTACATTTGAGGGAGTATCTATGAGCTAGCTGCTTGAACTATAGAATGACTGTCCTTGGTGACAGCTTTGGTTCGATTGTGTTCTGTGACTTGAGAACTCCAGCCATCTCAGGCTGGACGAGGCAAGTGGGCTTTCGGCCCGGCTCGCGGTCTGCTATGGAACGACTGAGCGGTCCTGGCCCGGTAAAAAAAAAGTCGGTCCGGGCCGTCAAATTAGGCCCGAGAAAATGTCGGTCCGGTCCGGGCTTTTACCGGACCACTCAGTCGGACCGAGAAAAGTCTCTGTTCGTCGCTGGGTCAATCTCGCCGCCGCCTCTTCATCCCATCTTGGCGCTGCCGATGGCAACCTCCTCCCCTCCATGCCTCCCAACCCGGCCAACACCACCTCCTTCCTCTTCCATCCCGGCGTCGGTTGGGTGCAGTCCAAGAACTTCAGGGTGCAGGCAGGCACAAGTACAGGCAGGCACCGGCGCGCAGCACACACAATCACGGGCCTCCCCGCGACAAATAGCCTTGTCCAGGAGGCCCGCACACTTGAGATCTGCTTCTCCGCGCAAGGACTCAGTCGGTTTCACCCTGAAGCCGTCGCCGTCATCCTCCTTCCCCAACTCCGGCGCCAACGACCTTATAGACGATTACATTGGCGTCGCGACATCCCCGACCACTCCATCGACTACTCCATGAGAGACTGCCTCTTTCCCCTTTGTTTCCACCTTCGATTAGGACTCCAGGCCATCTCTTGCCGACAATATGGTCACTGCCGCCATGCCACGACCGCCATGGAAACAGGACTGTCGGTCGGGCTCGGGGTTCATCGCTGCCGGTCCGATTCCTGAAAACGGGACCGCCACACTACTCAGTCTGTTCCGGCTCGGACTGCCGACGGCCGGTCCAAACGATGGCTCGGGTGGATAATCTAAATTAATTTTCTTCCTTGGGAGCAAACTTGCATCCTGCAGTCACCATATGTTGATTTGGTATGATCACGAGCTCAGAGTCCTGACCTATATTTTGGAATGTTCACAAACAACCCATCAATGGCAGCAGGTGGAAAATTAAATGCACTACACGTACCAAGCAACCGAAAATATAACATAGTACAATAAGTTATAGTCAGACCAGATAACAAACTAGAGTTGATACACAAATAGTTTGGAAATCATTGCTTGCATAACTGGCTCACATACAAATAACATACCACTAGCAAACATATTAGAAGGGCAAGACAGAACACTACACCTGGGTAGAATATCCCTCAATTAACAGATCCATCTTGTCCCGGACAAGTCGGGACCAAGAAACCGTGATTTCCACCTTAATACCACAGACAAAACAACTACCCATACTTACGTTGCAATCCTGGGGATGGAAGTCAACATCGACTCGAGGATCAGATCCCCCGTATGCTTGTATGCCCACTTTCAGCCGTCCTTGCAATGGTACTGATACAACACTCCTTGAAAGAGAAATGTACTCATCTAAACCATCTTCGGGAATTTTTTCAGCGGAATCAAGCAAAACAACTTCACCACATGGGAGATCATCAGCCTCTGCAGAATACAAGGAGCAAATAACTCGGCCTCCGGATTCAAAAGGCCACCTCCCTTTACCAACACGAACCCCCACGATAGTTGCCTGGACCGTTGCAGCAAGTCGCCCAAGGCTCAGCTCTGCACTACACAAGGAGCCATGGAAGTATAAAGGTTGCTCTGCACCGTCGTAAGGCCTGCCAACACTGATCAATACTCTGTCATTTATCTCATCACCTCCCTCATTAATTTTCAGTTCGACTTCAAAGTCAACAGGATCCTCGGCTAGAATTGCACGAGAAGGGCCTGTCAAGCATAGGGAAGAGTCCTGCGAGCATTATATCATCATTTTAGTTGAATGGAATGTTTTGCTGAAGAAGGAAAATATCACTTGAAGAAAAACAGAGGAAAGTGAAGAGAGAAGTAAATCTCCAACGGTGCATACATTTTCAGTGAGTTCTTGGCACCTAACGCTTGACCGACGAAAGAGAATGTTGCGGTTGCGGTCCACGGTGTCCCGGGCAGCGACCACGCCGTACACATAGAGTGGCCACTTGAGGTCATTGTGCAGTCGAGTAATTTTGAAGGAGTAGATCTGCACGGTTGTCCCAATGACAGCAGCAGGGGGCGGGATAATACCGGGTGTGTAGTGTGTAAACTGCATAGGACTCAAAGTGGCTGCAGCAACAAAGCCAAAGTGTGAGCTGTCATGAGAAATATAATGTGACAACAAAATCAAGCAATTCTCTTGCATAAAGAAGAATGAGGGCGGAAGTCTGAAATTTCTTGAGACATGTATAGATGGAGCAAACAGACTAGCTAGACAAATAAAGTTGAGTAAGCAAATTAAGCAGCATGCATGCACGTTTTACTTACTTGTATCTTGGAACCGGCCGCATTGTCCGGTCTTGCTGCTGTTTGAATCTTCCCAGTAGCCACGGTGGCTGGAAAAAAGTCGCAGCTCGGTATCCATGCGCTCTTTGAGGGATTTTGTTTTATTCTGGCCAGCGCCCTGCTCCACATCCACAACAAACTGCTGCTGCTTCTGCTTCTGCTTCCTCTCCATGTCTGCCTCCCTCTCCCTCTCCCTCTCATACTCCTTCTCATCGTCCTCTGTAAACATCACCGCCAACTCATTCCTGTAATGGTTGGGTTTCTCCCTGACATTGGATGAGAGACGAAAGAATTCGTGCGACCGCATCGTCTCATCCTTGTTCCTACGCTCCTCCTGCTCGGCCTGATTCTCCTTGTTCCATCCCATCTTCTTTTGCTCCTCCTCCTTCTTCCTTTCCATATTCTTGGCCATCTTCTCAGCAGTATCTTCTTCCACCTCCTCCTGCTTCTGCCTCTGTTTCTTCCTCTGTTTCTTCCTCTGCTTCTTCTCCTTGTGCCTCTGCCTCTTGTCCTCCTCCTTACTCTTCTCCACCCCAGCATCGTATATATCCTTAGAGATTTTCATTAATTTGGATGTTGTCCTAACCAGCTCGTCGCCCTGACACGAGGAGATGGGGGCACGGGAGCTCCAGAGAAAATGTGAGGCGGATAGCATCCGGTGGCCCAAGTGCTCCATGTCTCGGAGAAGAAAATCGAAGTAGTCCCCTAGCTCTTTCTCGACGTCTCTAACAGCAGCGGGGGATACCTGCTCCTGCAGTGAGCCGGACTGGATACTGGAGGCTGGTTTGATTATGCTCGAGACCATGGTTCTATTTCCAGCCATCATCCACTCTGTTGCTGTTGGAGACACCTTTTCCACCCACCGAGAAATACTGGGAGTGAGAGAATCGAGCACATCTTTGCGCTCCCTCTCCAGGGACAGGATCTCCTCCATCAGCATACATATCTCAGAAGATTGCTGCTTCCCGGATTCCCTGCCCATCTCCAAATCCCCGCCCAGGGATGAGATCTGCCCGCTATCCGTCTGCATCTCTTGTCCCCGCCGCCGCCGCCGCTCTCTTGTCCCCGCCGCCGCCGCTTTCGTTTGTTGTGATGAATATTAACTAGGTTAGGGTATTTAAACATGTATTTTTGTTGGGGTCCGTCACAACCTCATGGTGGCATAGGCCCACTTCTTCTTTTTCTTCTTCCTTTTTTTTCCAATGCGTGTCTATTTTTTTTTACACACAATGTACGTTTTTAGTACACATCAATAGTGTATTTTCATGCATCTTTAACATTTTTTTAAATACATGCTTAATTTATTTTAAATTTGATTTTCTCATGCCTACATTTTCCGTATACATCAAGAATATTTTAAATACATGTTTAACCATTTTTAAATACGTTATTAGCATTTTTTTAATCATATGCAAACAAAATAATATGTTTTTTATATCTGCTTTTTCATGCATGTTGTGCATACATATAAAACATTAATTTCATACACTTTCATGTTTAAGATTTTGTGAAATAAATTTTATTTCTATTTTTTTCATATATTCTTTTCGTATACATAACGAACATTTTTATACACTTTTAATATCCTCCAAAAAAATTCTAATACATGTTTTCATATCTACTTTTTTTCATACACACTGAATATTCACACTCTGTTCCACTTTGTTAGATTAAAGCAATTGTTCTTCTTTTTGTTCATCACGCATGTATAATTTCAAGCATTAACCATTTTTCGATCTTCCCTCCTATTTATCGAAAGGCTCTGGAATTGTAAACTTCCCCAATTTCATAGGGGCCTTGCCACTGAGATCTAAGCTTTCGTGTAAACAACTTAAAATGAGAATTAAACACGAGGAGTTTGTTGCTAATTTTTTTAAATAATACAATTTTCTTATTTAATTTGGAAAAAATTACGCCGTTTCAAAAAAATTTAAAAATAATATAGCTTCGGCCATGCCAAAGCCGACTGGTTTCAGTCGGCCTAGCCGTAGCCGATTAGTGTCTGTCAGCCTAGCCGTGGCCGATAGCCCTCTCGGCCTTGCCATGTTGCCTCCAATCGGCTTTGGCTAGGCAAATTAGTACTAATTGGCTTAGTCTAGGCCGATTGGTACTAATCGGATTCGACGTGGTTAATTAGTACTAATTTGCTTACTAGTGACCAGTTAGTTCTAGTTGGTGTTCCCATCATAATTCAGCGTTGCTCACTTCCCGCCATAATTTTCCGTGGTTATAACTTCCTGTCATAAGTTCCCGCATCTAACTTCCCGTCATCGTTTTCTGCTTCTTAGTTCTCGCCATAGTTTCATGTGTGTCAGTTCCCGCCTATTCTTCTCTTCTGCACCTATAAAAAACCCTCCACACTTCGATGGGTAAGCTGTCGAGTGTAGTATCGTAGTTGCATCAAGATGCCCATTATCTTTTTAACCGTAGTTTTATGTTAGGTATGTCCGAATGTCTTGTGCGTTTGGCTAGCAATTTCAAGGTAGACGATATAATAGTTCCATGGGACGAACTCATTAGTAGTGACATCCTACTGAATGAGCTCGCTCACGCTTTAGCTAGGAGTGGGTGGCCTCCCAGGACCTTTCCGGAGATACGGAAAGAACTTCTTAGGTGAATGAAAGATGGAGGAAGAAAAGGTCGGCATCTACGCAATGGCGTAGAATATCCTTATTTCTAGATGTCCGAGAGCGAGGACGAAGACGATATCTTTATGCCGAGTACCAAGGCCAAGAGTACCTCATCGTCGAAGGGCAAGAGCTCTGCATCGACGAAGGGCAAAATCTCTGCATCGACGGAGTATGACAATGACGAAGACGATATCTTCATGCCGAGTACCAAGGCCAAGAGCTCTGCAACGACGAATGGCAAGAGCTCTGCAACAACGAAGGGCAAATGCTCTGCATCCACGGAGGATGACGATGATGCCTTCATGTAGTTGTTCAGCTCTATTTTGTAAGTTTAGTCGTACCTTTTAATTCATATGTATTTTCTATTATTTGTTTGTAATGTCTTGTTGTGGGGGCATTATGTTCTATGTAAGAACGGCGTTGGATGCATTTGTTTGTAGTAAAAGTGTTATCCCCGCTAAACTAATTGAGCATTGAAATAGAACATGAATATGTCCCATACATGGAATACACATATGTCTCATACATAATTAGATAGTCATGTATCTACTGATACACAGATGTGTCACTAACGACGTCTTCCTTGATGCTCAGGTGGTGTGCTAGGCGTACTCCAACCAAACCTATGGGGGACCTAATGTTACGAGGAGGAATCTTGGACCCGCCCTGGTCGTACTGTTTATCCTGGGTGGGCCATGGTGGAGGAGTCGAGAAGATGTCCATCCACCTGTTTTGCTGCGATAGTGGATCTTCCTGTTCACTCGTGGGGGTAGAGTCGAGAAGATGTCCATCCGCCCTAGTCGTATTGTTTATCCTGGATAGGCCATGGTGGTAGCATCGTAGTTGCTCAAGAACGATGACATCAACGACGATGATGACGTGATGCATCTGATGGCGGCTAAGGAGCCGACCATATTCATGGAGGCTGAGCAAGAGGATTGCTGGCTCCGGGCAATGGTGGATGAGTTGTCATCGATCAGCGACAATGCCACTTGGACATTCACCATGCTGCCTCCAATGCATCGGGCCATCTGACTCAAGTGGGTGTTCAAGGTGAAGAAGGAGGAGCATGGTGCACCATTGTCAAGCACAAGGCGCGCCTCATCGCAAAGGGGTACGTGCAACATGAGGGGGTGAACTTCGAGGAGGTCTTCGCTCCGATGGCAATGCTCGAGTCCGTGTGACTAAATCTTGTTGTAGCTGCTAACCGTGGATGGTAAGTGCAACACATGGATGTTGAATTGGCGTTTCTCAATGGCAACCTCAACGAGGAGGTGTACATCTCCCAGCCGCTAGGATTCATTGCCAGGAACCACGAGTAGGGTGTGTATAGGCTACATAAGGCCATGTACGTCTCCGACAAGCCCCAAGGGCGTGGAACGCAAAGCTCGATGCAAGCCTTGCATCACTTGGATTCTCACGTAGCGCTTCTAAGCATGGCGTGTACTTGCATGGCACCAGGGACACGCTGCTCATCTTCGGCATATACGTCGATGACATGGTCATCGTTGGGGCAGAGCCCGATGAGTTTCAACACTTCAATGGAGAGATGCATAGTCTCTTCAGCATGAGCAACCTCAGGCTGCTCTGGTACTACCTTGGGCTGAAGGTGAACTAGGAGTGTGGTCGCATCATGATCACACTGGCAGCTTGATGACTAACAATTACACGGGATGAGTCTGATATTTCAGACAGCAGCACTGATAAGTGTGATTCAGGCATGGGTCATGTTCATGCACCAGAGAGTTGTTCGTCGTGTTGGGATACCTTTGATCCGCTATGGTCCAATGTTTATCTGGGATCAAGAGAGGATCCAAAATTTGAACTACATCTACAACTGCAACGATGTCGAGGCTCTGTGGATGCTTTGAATGAAAAGAGCACCATTTTCGTGGCTTGTCGAGACCTTCAGGGTCAGGGGGCTGCTACAAGATAACATCAACACCTGTGTGGAAGAGCAAGTGGCAACATTCCCCCATGCTGTTGGCCATAACCAGAGGTTCAGGGTCATTCACAACACGTTCAGGAGATCAATGGAGACCATCTCTAGGTAGTTCAAGCAGGTGCTTTTTGTTGTTGGGGAGCTTAGAGGAGAGATAACCAGGAGATCATCTGGCCGGACTCCACCCAAGATTCGAGGAAGCCCAAGATGGTATCTATACTTCAAGGTGAGCATTGACAATATACACTTTTCATGGCTTGATATGCTTGTATTGTTCAAGTTGAGCACTAACACAGGCTTGTGATGCCATTTTCAGGATTGCATTGGGGCAATAGATGGTACTCATGTCGCTGCCAGAGTTCCTAGGTGTAGTGCCCCAGATGTAAACCTTCCCTATTTGAAACCTTCTCAATGTGGGTCCAACTTGTCATTGACATGAGATTATGTGCATGTGATATTTCATGTAATGCTTCCCTTGTTTTGTTTTGTTTTGCATGCATGCATCCATTCCGTCCCATTCATCCTTGCCTTTGTATTGTTGTGCTTGTGCTCCATGCGTGTTTGTGGTGTGATGAATATGTCATGTGTTGTTAGTGCATGTGAGTGATGGAGTGGTGCAATTGCTAGGAGGAACTATGTGGTTTGCATAGGCTTCAAACCCTCTCCCTCTTTTCATCTCAAGCCCAATTTCTAACTTGTTCCTTCCCTGTTAAAAAAATGTTCATGTTTTAGTATATTTTGTGGTGCATTTTCATCTCAAGTCCCTGAGATCTGATGGTTTTGGGAAAGTTTGTGGCCTTGTATATTCTAGAGTTTAATTCCTTTTGCTGTGATTCTTGCTGGTGCTTGTAGTGTTCTTGGTTGGCTACAGCCACATATATTATTTGTCATATTTAGAGGGCTGTAGCTATGTTGCATGTAGCTCACAAAGAGCTAAGATGCAGATTGGGGCATATTGAGTTGTTTAGTCATTTTGATCATTGTGTGTGCTTAGTGGATGTTGTGGTGTTCTTCCTTGCTCCAATCCATTCATGTTGGATTGTTATACGTCTTGGCAACCTGGGAATACCAGATACGTGCCAATTGTGGGGGTGGTGTTGATTCTTCCACGTAGAGCTTCATATCTTGTTTCGTTGATTCCCGTTGATCCGTAGCTCCGTTTGCAATGTTCTTTATATGGTTTTGCATCATTTTAAGGAGCCGCATCTGTTCATGCTATCCTCGTGCATGTCAAAATAGCTTAGTGTACAGTTCTGTCCAGAAACTTGTAGTAGTTTCTTTTGCTTGTTCCAGTGATAGAAATAGTGGTGCATGCTCATTTTTCATCTCATGCATCATGTGATTGTTGCATCTTGTGGTGCTGCTGTTCATTAGTTGTTATTCTTATGTTGGGTAGCACCGGGATCAGAGAAAGAATACGTGGAGTCAGGAGAGTACGTGTAGGACGAACCAGAACCATTCCAAGCTGAGGATATCACAGGCAAGATGATATGACCTTGATTCCATCTCTAGACTTGTTATGCTAGTTTCGTTTCCATGTCATATTGCTCGCTGCCTACCACTGAAATTAAATTGCCTCTTCATATGCCATGAGCCCAAACACTGTACCCCTTCCTAGCAAAACTTGTATGGCTAAGTAGGCTTTGCTCAGCTACTAATGTTAGCGTTGCTAGATGCAGGTGCTTTGACTCATGTGATAACATGAGCTTGATATCATCATCTTTAATTCTGTTATTTAATTAATGCACCTATATACTTGGTAAATGACGGGAGGCCTAGCCTTTTGCCGGGTGCTTTGTTCCGTTATTGCCGCCTTAGTTACCGGTTACCGGTGTTTGATTCCATAATGATCGCTCCTAACACGTTCGGGGTTGTTATGGGGACCCCTCGATAAATCGCGTAGTGCTAAGGCTTGTCCGGCAGGACCCAACATTGGTGTTAATTTGCTAATCACCTAATAATAATCTGCATAGGGAGTAGCTACCCCGAGGACTTTAATCAACAACCCGGGCCAGTGCTCCTCATGAGTGTTGGTCCAAACTAGAGCACTGTGCGGGGCCAACTCAGGGCAACTTGAGAGATTTCTATCAGGCCACTGTATGCGTAGCTCATCCGGCGTGTCCTGAGACTGAGATACGCCGCTCTTATCGGGGTCGTCGACACGTCGGGAGGTCCTGCTAGCCTTGCCTTACCTTAGCGGTATATCTTGCATATAGGAATCCCAGTGAAGCTTTGGTTTCCCCCAAAGTTGAGGTTTTCCTTTAAGGAATCCGACGAGATCACGAGATTCGTGATAGAGGATGCCTTTGCGGCCTGTGTACGTTTGTGATGGACTAGTTGGAGCACCCCTGCAGGGTTTAATCTTTCGGAAAGCCGTGCCCGCGGTTATGTGACAACTTGGAATATTTTGTTAACATCCGGTATTAGAGAACTTAAACATAAGCTAACAAAATTGTCAACTGTGTGCGTAACCGTGACTGTCCCCTCGAAGATCTCTCTTCGATCGGGAACACGGTGGGGTTATGAATGCCGTAGGTAGGTGTTCAGGATCACTTAGTGATCAAGTAATCACGACCGCTAGTGTAGACCACCTTCACAATTACTTTGCGTAAGTTAGCCACTAAAACAAGCTTAGGATGCTGCAGCCTTATACACTTCACCCTTACCCTTCCTAATAACATGGCTAGTTCTGGCACCAAGGTCTTAGATTGCTGAGTCCCCGTCGCTCACGGATTCCCCCGAAACTCCCAACAGGTACACGTACCCCAGAGACAGACGATCCCGACGGCACCCAGCTGGCGTGGCAGTACGACTCGGAGACAGACCGCCTCTACGTGAACTATCCAGAGGACTGAGGCGTGGTCGTGATCGTGGGCCTGCAGGCAGGGTAGCATAGCATTTTCATGTTTTGTAGTCCGTAGCGGAACTACCTTGTCTGTATCTGTGATGTACTCTGAGTTATTAATGAGAAGACAATTGAATCCCGAATTGTCTACTTTTATTATTATTTGTGCTATGTTACTTGCTTGCGAAACGCTTAGATGCGCGTCTTTCCTATTCGGGGGCCTCGACCCCCAGATCGGAAAGGACCGCATCTTGGTCGTTACACTAGGTCACAGTCTGCAGCATACAGGGGGAGGAAGCACTACACAAGCCAGAATGTGCTTGCTGCTATTGACTTTGATCTAAAGTTCACATATGTGTTGTCTAGCTGGGAGGGGTCAGCGCATGATGCTAACATTCTCAGTGACAGCATGACTCGACCTGATGGGATCAACATCCCCGAAGACAAGTTCTACCTTGGAGATATTGACTATGCATGTCGGCCGGGTGTTCTTCCACCCTTCAGGAAAACCAGGTACCATCTCAACGAGTTCACTGGTAGGAATTATCCTAGGACTGCACAGGAGTTGTTTAATCTCAAACACTCCAGCCTTAGAGTAACTGTTGAGAGGGCATTTGGAGTTCTGAAGAATAGGTTTAAGATCGTGGATCAGAAGCCATTCCACCCATACCCCACTCAGGTTAAGCTTGTTATTGCTTGTTGCATTCTGCATAACTGGATCCTCCAGTGGGGCTTTGATGAACACGTGCCTGAGGAGGAAGAGGTCGAGCCTCACCATGTTGTTAGCTCTGGCCATGGTGTGGAGGCATTTGACAATGAAGCTTGGAAGAACAAAAGGTTGGAGTGGGCAGAGGCAATGTGGCTTAACAGAGGTCAGTGCATGATTTGAAGAAAAGGAAGAAGAAGAAGCACCAGCAACAGTAGCAGAAGCAGAAGAAGAGGAAGATGAAGAGGAAGATCTGGTAGCAGCAACACCGATGAACTATCCCCTATTTAGCCAATGGCTCTTAATAATTTGTTTTGTCATTCGATAGTAGTTAGGATGAACTGTCATTTGTTTAACTAGCTGGCACTATATACATGTTCAGATTGTGTGCGGTAAGCTCACTACTGGTTAGAAGTGGTGACAACAACTTATGCAGGTTGCAACCAAACACCATGTCATATGTGCGCCTAATGCAATGCGGAAAACCAAACGCCGGGTCAAAAATGGTTGTCTCATGCAACTAAGGTACATGCAGGCAACCAAACTATGTGCATCTGGGGTCTTTTTGCCTGCATCCCCTCAAACCGGCTCACTAGAGTTTGAATTGCCAATGTAACCAAACACACCATATGAGGAGTTGAGTTTGAATTCATCTATTAACGACACATCTCGAGCTACAAGGAGGGATACAAGTTTGAGAGAGAGAGGAGAGGTGTAAGAATACGCTATCCGCTCTCGCGACACGTGCCACTACCTAGCCATTCGTCCCGTGCCAACCTGCCTGTCCGGTCATATAAGAGTAGTCGAAGCCTTAAGCCCATTCAGGCCCAGCAAGCCGAGCCAATTTGCAAGGCTCCCTCCTGGGCCCGCCCTTCCCTGGTTCCACGACCCTGTCCGCCACTTAGTCGCTGACAATCCCTCCTCCCTTAGAAATGGCTTGACACCAAGCCGGTGCCCGAGGAAATTTTTGTTGGAGTGAGACCTTATCCTCCCAGGTAGCCATGTCTTCGGGCATATTGCTCCACTTGGTCAGCACTTGAACTAGAGAATTAGAGCCACGCCTAACTACCCGTTGTTGTAGTACTTGCTCTGGAACTTGGAACTGATCATCCGGAATCTGGAGAAAGCACTTTTTTGAGTAGCGACACATGAAAGACTAGGTGTACTTTGCTGGTGCATGGAAGCAGCAACTTGTATGCCACTTCACCTACGCGTTCCACGATCTCAAATGGCCCCGGCTTGTCCGGGACAAGATGAATCTATTAATCGAGGGATATTCTTCCCAGGCGTAGTGTGCTGTCTTGCCCTTCTATTAATATGTTTGCTAGTGGTATGTTATTTGTATGTCAGCCAGCTATGCAAGTAACTATTTGTGTATCGACTCTATATTTTGTTATCTGATCTGACTATAACTTATTGTATTAGTATGTAATACTTTCGGTTGCTTGGTACGTCTAGTGCATTTACTTTCCCACCTGCTGCCATTGATGGTTTGTTTGTGAACATTGCATAACATAAGTCAGGCCTCCGAGCTCGTGATCATACCAAATCAACACATGGTGACTGCAGGGTGCAAGTTTGCTCCCAAGGAAGAAACTTAATTTAGAGTATCCAGTGTCGGGTCCTCCAGGGATGTTAGATGGCTGGAGTTCTCAAGTCACACAACACAAAACAATCGAACAAAAGCTATCACCAAGGACAGTCATTCTATAGTAAAAGCAGCTAGCTCATAGATACTCCCTCAAATGTAAGATGTTTTAGATCACTAAAATAATAGTGACCTAAATCGTCTTACATTTGTTTACATATATAGTACATATTTTTGGCAACTTGAAATTTATTAAACTCAAAGCCAATTCAGTAAACATCAATGTGCTTGGACATTCAGGGATTTGATAACGGCTTCTTATAGGGCAAGTAGAAGAAGACTGCCTTGGTCGGAAACAACTATACATATTGAGCCTGTGTATGAACTAGCTTGTTTGTCTCCCTTTTGATTTTGAAGATTTGGGTAATACCGAAGAAACTGGTGCAAGATTGGATCTGATTGTTCAATGCCATGGGTGTTTTCCGTGCCGTTGCCTCGGCAAGACCTTGACAGTCAGTTAAGAAGGTAGCTTCTCCAGTTCGAGCGGCCAATCCATGGTGCTTGAGCTTTCCACCTGCAATACAGATTCTGCAACTGAAGCCGCTTGAATGGAGTTCCATGAAGTAGAAGAAAGGCCGACGGCCAAGCCCCAGACTATCTGTTGGGAGAAGCATCCTGGTCCCGGGGGCCAATTATGTGTTATCGTTCTGGTGGATCCCATGGGAAGGTTCTAACCGATCACCCCTTGCTGCAGTAGCATTTGTATGCAGCAAGGGTGTTGTAAAATTAGTTTATTTATGAAAGAACAATCCAAATGACAAGAGGAGAACCTCTGATTTATATGCCTCTCAACATTAAGAGGAGAACAATCGAGCAGGGATTGATTAATGTATGTACACGCTGGATTTTCTTTTTCAAGAAATAAATATATACACTGGAATAGTAGTAATACATTGGAACTCCACTCTGAAACTGGATATTTTTCTTCATGCACTGGAATGCTAGGAATCCAGCAGGACTCGACACTGGATATATTTTTCTTCCTTGGGAGCAGACTTGCACCCTGCTGCGGTCACTACCTCATGTTGATTTGGTATATGGTCACACACTCAGATGCAGCAGGTGGGTAATTGAATGCACATGGCGTACCAAGCGACCCAAAGTATAACATAGTACAATAAGTTAGTCCGATCAGATAACACAATACAGAGTCTACACAAACAGTTGGGACATCATCCTACTTACATAGCTGGCCGACATACAAATAATTCCAACATTTGAACTAACGAGTAGCAATACATAGTAGATGGGCAAAGATAGGTAGTAAGTAGATCCCTTGATCACAAGATTTCCATCTTGTCATTTACTCCGTACAAGCCAGGACCAAGCAACTGTTACCTCCACCTCAGTGTCACCAACAAGACATGAGAGCTGACTTACCCTGCAATACTTGGAAGGGAAGAAAAGAAGACCGGATACGGATGGACGACCAGACCCCCCATAGGCTTGTATGGCAACTTTTAATCCTCCTTGTAATCCTACTGAAACAACCTTCCTTGACAGTGCAAGGTAACCACCATCCTCAGGAATTTTCTCAGCAGACTCAACCAACACAACTTGCTGACGTGTGGGATCAACATACTCTTCAGTAGATGAGGAGCAAGCAATTCGGCCTCCAAATTCAAAGAGAGACACTCCTCCAACCACACGAATAGACAATATAACTGCCTGGACTGCTCTAGGAAGTGTCTCAAGGCTCAACTCTGCCGAACAAGAGCGACCCCAGAAAAAAGCAACATCACCTCTAGAACTGTAGTGATTAGTAGCACTGATCAATGCTTTGTCTTGGGACTGATCTGTTCC
This sequence comes from Hordeum vulgare subsp. vulgare, assembly GCF_904849725.1. Taxonomy (NCBI): domain Eukaryota; kingdom Viridiplantae; phylum Streptophyta; class Magnoliopsida; order Poales; family Poaceae; genus Hordeum; species Hordeum vulgare. Next base: position 659,193,078 of record NC_058519.1, on the reverse strand, counting down.
ACATTTTATCTTTAGTTCGACTTCAAAGTCAACTGGTTCCTCAGCCACAATTGCACGAGAAGGGCCAGTCAAGTGCAAAAAAGGATCCTGCAAACATCATCGTTATCATCGCTAATGCTTAACTGAAACGGACGAACATATAATATGGGATGGGATGGAAAGTATTATAAAGGCGTAAATTTAAATAGACCATCACAACTTCTCTTAGGAACAAACTCAATGACATTTTTTTCCTCATAAATGGAACACAAGCTCCCATTTTCAGCAAACAAACTATAGAGTATAAAGGTTATGTCCCGCAAGACATGTTCACACAGCAAAGTTAGCCAAACTAGATATTACCTATTTACTTATATGCATAGGCATAGTCAATCTGCGCGCTACTCGCTTTTTGCTCGGGTGCACGCACAGGTGTTCTGCTCCTGCTAGAAATTTCATTATTTTTTCCTCTTATCTTTATTTCTGTCTTGGATGTCTCCTTTTAAGCGCCAGTGCATGCTCAAGTAGCTAGCTGAATATTGGATGTCTTTCCTACAAGAACGCCTAAATATTGTATCTTTTTAACTGAATATTGTCTCTCATTAACTGAAAAAAGTAGCAGCCAGTGACCGAACCGAACATTCAAGTTGCATCATTGTGGTACGAAGGCATCAAATATCTAATTGTTTGCATCCATATAGATGTGCGTGGACAATCACATGAAGGTGGCATATGATTTTTAGGGCGAAGGAAGGAACTCCGTTCAATATTACCGAAGGTAGAATTAATTGTGAAATGTAGCAACCAGATAAAAGAATGTGTTGCTTGGATCAGGTTGTTTTCAGCCAAGAGTAATAATAATAAGGCTATGCTTTTCTTACTTAATAACTAGCTGAGCCATATCAACATAATATATATTAAGCTTTATGTTTGCTAGTACAATTACAAAAGATCACATGCATACAAGACGGAGGGGAAAAAAACATTGCATACATACCTCTTGAGTGACTAGTTGGCAGTTAGCCCTGGAGCAAGAGAAGAGAAGGTTGCGGTTACAGTCCACATCGTCTCGAGCAGCCACCACGCCGTACACATAGAGTGGCCACTTCAAGTTGACATTTAGGTCAACGATTTTGAAGGAGTAGATCTGCAGGGCATTGGTGACGTAGCTAGGGGATTCGATGACACGAGGCGGAGAGTGCGTAGTGTACATAGGAGACAGTGTGGCTGCAGCATCAATGTGGGCAGTGTTATAGTATAAATCTAGAAACCAGTAAATCAAGGGACTAGAATATTTTTTACTGTACAGGAAGCAAAGCAGCAAGTGTGATATAATTGCATTTTTTTGATTGAGACATGCACATAAATGAATTAATTAATTAATAAGAAACAAAAAGGGAGATGAAGTTAGTTGGATGAAGTCTTGTCTTACTTATGTCGTTGAAGCTGCCACACCTAGACGAAGGACTGCCCCAAGTATTTTCCCAGCAGATACGGCGCTCATTGAAGAGAGAAGTTTCAGCATCCCCACAAGATTGACAAGAATCGAAGAGAGAAGTTTCAGCATCCCCACAAGATTGAGAAGAAACTGGCCATCCATGCATCGCAATGGTTTTGGAGATGTTGAAACATTCTTGCGACAGTAGAAACAGTGATCTGAGCTTGTCCAAAGGGATGGTGACACCGAACTCTGTCTTGAGAGATTGGATCCGGTAGGCCAACTTGTGCGCCTCGTGCAAGAGCAGATCGAGGGCCTCCCCCTGATTATCAACGAGGTAGGGCAAACTCACCAGAGGCAGGCTCGCGATCTTGTGGCCAGACGACTGCTCGACCAACTGAGATGGCGCGCCGATTAGTGATGTTCCGTCGGAGTTATGACGCTGTAGGTAGGCCTTCTTTCCAGCAATGGTCGCCAGATTCCGGGCCGCGATGTCTGCCCTCAGCAAATTGTTCTCCAGCTTCAGGATCTCGCGGTGACGATAAAGAGCGTCAAGCAAATCCTTATTGTCCATCTGCATCTCTTGTTGCCGTCGCCGTCGCCGTCGCCGTCGCCGCCGCTTTTCTTTGTTGTGAGTGAGCCGTCGCTAGGTTAGGGTTTCGACAAAGTAAGTGGCCGCGTTGGGTATTCTGTCCGAAGCTCAGTCCATCCCGGTCCGGCCGTTTGCCTCAGGGACAGGGAGGGACTTGGCCCAAGAAGAAGAGCCGAGAACCAGACATGGCATAGGCAGCAAACATTACGGCCCACTTCTTCTTTTTCATTTTCCTTTTTCCCCAATACATACATGTCTATTTTCTTACACAAAATGTACATTCTTAGTGTACATCAATAGTGACACATATTTCATATTTAAAAACATACATGCTTAATTTATTTTAAACTATTTTTCTGATGTCTACATTTTCCGTATACATCAAGAATATTTTTAATACATGTTTAACAATTTTTAAATACGTTATTGATTTCTTTAAAAATAAATCTGCATAAAAAATAATATGTTTTTATGCCTTTTTTTCATGCATGTTGTGCATACTTATAAAACATTACTTTTATACACTTTTATGATTAATATTTTTATAAAATATTTTCATTTCTACTTTTTTCATATACATTGTACATTTTCTTATACATAAGGAACGTTTTTATACACTTTCAATATCTTCCAAAAATATTCTAATACATGTTTTCATATCTACTTTTTCCATACACATTGAATGTTCACACTCTATTCCACTTTGTTAGATTAAAGCAATCTTTCTTCTTTATGTTCATCACCCATGTATAATTTTCATGAGTTCACCATTTACCAACCATGGGGCATCTTTCCCTCCTTTTAATCGAAAGGCTCTGGAATTGTAAACTTCCTCAATCTTATACGGCCCTTCCCACCGAGTTTTGAGCTTTTGTGAAAACAATTTAAATTGAGAATTAAATACGACCTGTCCCCCGTAGTAAAAGTTCATTTCAAGATCATTCGATCGTGCCACGTCTTAACTTTTTCCTTGAACAAGTGGACACTCTCATAAGCATTATTTCAAAGTTCTTCCAAAGCATGGATATCTAACAATCTCTTCTCTCCTACTTCTTTTTGAAGATCAAGGCGTGGCCCAAAGGCGTGTGGCGCGATCGCCAGTGTGGCGTCAAGCGTGGCGTGGCGGCGCCCGGTGCTGGTGCGCGTTGAGTCAGTGAAGCTACGGAGCGAGGTGAGATTAGAGCGGCCACGGGCACGCGTCGAGTTAGTGGAACTGCGAGGTGAGGTGGGAATAGAGCGACTGATGCACCGGTTCCATATCTAGCAGTGGTCGGAGTATGCCGCAGTCCTCATCCCGATATGGCGACCTTCAAGGCGGTCAGTCGTGGGATGGTGCTCTGCGGCTTGGTTGGCGCTGCCGATAGTGCTGGTGGATGCGTAGGTTACTTCTGGCTCGGGGCAAGCCAGTGGTGTTGGTGGGCGGCCCGTGCGGCATTCTCGGGCTGGATCCGACATGCTGTGGTCCGACTCGGGTCATGTGCGGCGGTGCTCTGGGAGAAATCCCTGCTCACCCTTTGTGTGAGCCGACCATGACAGCGCCACCCCGGCGTCGTATACCTTCCCAGAGGCGCAATTTCTGAGTTGTTCCGCATGGATCTGCTTCGGCGTGCTTCGGGTGGTCTTGCTGTAGGGATGTGCTCAAACTCCAGATGAAAACCTTTGCATCGACTATGTTGATGTCAGCGGCGGCGACGTCTATGGACGTCGTCTTCCTCGCAGGAGGTGCCGCTGTGGAGCTCCATCACCTACTGTACTTTGTTTTTGTGGCCACCAGGTGAAAACCTAATGTCGGGCTCGCTGGATCGCATGATGGTGTTGTGTCTTCGATAGAACTAACTCCTTGGAGGCGTCATCTTGGAGGCCCAAACGACAACTCATGTTGCTACGCATGGTTGAGAGCGGTGCATTTGCTGGTGGTGGTGCGGTCAGCTTGGGGCCGATGCTGGTGTGTTACTCTTTGAGTGTCCTTCGTGTGGTCTCCGTCCTATTGCTGTGCATGCTCAAGACCCTCCCATGGTTGATGTTGTGTTGTGTCCAGCTTCGGGCTCTTGGTGTTGTCCCGGTTCACCTTTGCTCAATGACGACACAATGATGCCTCACCAACCTGCTAATCGTTTCGACCACTCATGGCGGGCCTCCCAATCAAGGTTCATGTTAAGGTTTGGCACTCTTGATTATGGTTGATCCTCTGTTGTGCCGTGGGGCTTGATACGCATGCCGGTGCGGTGCGTTAGGTTGTTTGCAGAGTCGTGGTATTGTGGTCCCTCGACGGAACCCCGCATCTACTTGTGTCTCTTGTGGTGTTGGTCTTTCCGCCTGCTAGCTAGGTCATGCCTTCTCCAAAAACTTCTCCGGTGGTAATTTTTTCTCGTCTTCTACAACCTTGTTACCTTTACAGTTTTTGGCATGGTTTTTCTCATAAATGGAGTCAACTATTTTATGTTTTTGATCCGGTTTCCTTTATAAACTGGATCAGACAAAGCTTAACGGATGTCTCTTGGCTTTGTTTTCTTTAGCAATATACTAGCAAAAAAACCATGCGTTGCAACGGAAGAGAAAATAACACACGCTTTGAACGCAATATATTTTCACATGGCATCACATTTGTGTTGTCGACGATGGCCTCAGTGCTCACACAACGAAAACGTGTTTGAATGTACAATCACTTGGAATAAGATGAAAAATATGTTGTTTCTCCCCACGAGATTTTCCAAAGGTGTGCATGTGTGGTTAACGATGTTTTCTTTCCTCTCAATTTGGTCTTAATTTAATGGATATTTATTGCAATTCGTATGGTCGCCGGAAAGAGAGGAAAAAAAGGACCGTGCACTACAGATTAAGTTTGCACCAAAAATAATATTTAAGAAGTATTCAACAGCTAAAAATAACATCCTATTTCGATTCTACACATTTTTTCAATCATATTTCATATATAACATGTTAAAATCGGAGTTACGGTTTAAATGATATGGATAATTTTGTTTTAGATAAAATATGGATTGATTAACTAAAAAGTCAGGGTTTTTTTGTTAAAACAAAAAAACGTTTCGGCTGACTTACATAGGGACGGCGGGTTGATTACCTAAAACATCAGGGATTTTTATGAAAAATGCAAAAAAAAAAAACGGTTCGGCTATGACTAAAAGATGGACCGCGGGTTGATTATCTAAAATTGTGAGGACTTTTCTGCAAAATAATAAAAAACGGTTCGTTCTGACTTAAAATTGGACTGCGGGTTAATTACCTGAAACTACGAGGGCTTTTCTGCAAAATGACCGACGACGGCCGCTTCATTATTTCATATATATATATATATATATATATATATATATATATATATATATATATATATATATAGGGGAGAGAGGAGATTCAGGTAGGGAACACCCCCTCTCCTGCGTTGACCGTTCAAAAAAATTTAACTTCTGCTATCTCTTTATAACTCTCATTCAAATTGTACTGAGTGTCTGACAGTGCAGAAATTTGATCCATGAATCACCTTCACCTACACTCTATGTTTCTCATAGTAGGGGGGGGGGGGGGGGGAGTCTTAATCAACTGATCAGTCACACTGGGGATCCAAAAAGAACTATATCAGGAAGAGGGTCAAGGTGAGCTTGCTCTTGGATGATTAAGTCTTAATCAACTGATCAGTCACACTGGGGATGCGAATTGCAATGCCAGGAAGCTGGAGAGTAGCAGCAGCATCACAAGCATTAGTGGAGAGGAGATGCTCCTGCCGTAGCCGCTGCAGACGAGCCGGCTGTTGCGGTACGAGCACACCGATTGCTTCCTGGAACAACAGAATGTACAATACCAAACGGTTAGCACGAGCAAAGAAGATTCATTTAAGTGCCTGTCATTCAGAGATAAGTTCCATGTCAACTGGCACAGACTTATCAAATCATAATGGCGCTGTCTCTTGAGGAATTGCTTGTGTATGTGAGATGGTATCTATAGTGTCATTCAATCTCTAGACAGCCTGCAGATCGTGTAAAGAATCGGATGCGTTCACGTTTGAGATTGACCATGGCACGAATTTCATTTCAGAGAAATGGCAGGAGTGTCAGAATAGTACGTACATGTTGGTGGAGCAGAAGGTGATGGTGTAGTCGGGCGACTGGGCGCAGGTGAAGATGGAGGAGGGGTCGTCGTACGCGTAGCTGTAGGCGGCGGGGCACGCCGCCTTGAACTTCTTGGAGTAGAAGGTCGGCTGGCAGGCCACCGGGTTGGCGTACTGCCCGCGGCAGCAGTACTGGTCGGTCCCAAACACGTCGCACGCGCTCCGGCACGCCACCACCTTCCCCCCGTCGCCCTTCACGGCCAGCTCCGACGGGCAGCCCCGGCGCAGGTCGCCGTCGCACCCCGCCGGCGCGCAGCCCGTCCAGTTGGCGCTCGCCGGGGTCGGGGTCACCACCACCGGCAGGTTGAAGCCGTCAACCAGGCTCACGTCGTAGTAGTCAGTCGACGCCAGCGTGAACTCCGCCAGCGTCGCCGGAGCGGTCCCCGACGCCGACGCGCACTGCAGCGACGTCCCGCACCCGCCCGTCTCGCACGTGCCGTTGCCGGCCGAGTCGAAGGCGCAGCCGGTGCGTCCCCAGACGCGGCCGGACCACCCCACGGGGGCGGTGAAGACCACCGACTCGCCCGGGCCGAGCGCGTACCCGCCGCCCCCGAAGCTCTGCCCGGGCGTCACCGCCGGCCACACCTCCGTCTTGCACTGGTTGATGAGCGTGAACTCCCGGGCCGACTCCGCGCGCCTCGTCGCCCCTGTCATCGCAACAACAAAAAGGAACGTTTTTTAGTTCAGTTAGTTAATACGACTGCAATCATCTAGAGCATCTAGTAGCAGTCTGATAGATGAACTGAACTTTGGACAAACAATCTATGACAATATTTGAAACAAGGTCTAGACTACATCTGAAACAGAGTGCAAGGCAATCTGAAAAGATGAAAATGGGACAGGCATAGATGGGCTGGTGAAGATTCCAAAGCATACCATTCTATTCTAGCAATGAGAGAAACTGACACGATCTTAAGTGAGAGGAGATGAAGAAATCTGATTGTTAAGGGTTAGGAGCACCTGAGAAGAAGCAGAGGAGAAACAGAGGCAAAAGCAGGACACTCCCCCTCCTTGGCCCTGGGGACCTACCCATTGCAGATTCAGTAGTTGCAGCAACAACAGTGAAAAATCTCAGTTGCTGTGTATGGGTGTACATAGGTAGGTAGATATACTACTGATGGCAACACAGCAGATGAGATAATTTTTTAGAGTAAGTTAACACAGGGAGAGAATACGTGAGAGGGAGGTTCAGTTGAGGCATGCCAGCAATGGACAAACCTTGCTTGCCATTTCTTCTCTGATGATTCTCCAGCCAGCCATGCAGAACCTCCTTTTCCTGTGTTGCAAGACATGGGAACATGGCACTTGGGACCGTGACATCGTGTCCATTCATGGCAAACACATGATTCCCTCCTGCTTCAAGCAACAACACACCTTCAGGACCAGCATAAAACATCTCAAGCTAGCAGCACAACTCCCGATAAATCCGATAAGCAAGTTTCAGGCAATACACGACACAATATTAGACAACGCTGGATCATCTAGGAGAGACTGACTCTGACATATCTGATTCGGAGTTCCCCTGCCCTCATGTCGCCCCCGCCCTGGCCGACTCGGGGGCTCTCCAGCCCTAGGCGCCGCCGCCGCCCTCTCATCCTCCCCTCCTCGCCGCCGTCGGGTGAAACCTGCGTGGCAGACGCCGGCGGCGGGAGGACTCCCTCTCCCAGCTCCCCTTTCTCCGCGGGCGGCGGATCTAGACGGTTGACGACGGTGTCCTGTGGCGATCGCGGTCGGGCGCGAGGGGGCAGGCCTCGACGAGCAGTGTCGGGGAGCGGGGCGCACGGTGGCGGCCCTCAGCAGGCGGTGGCGGGCGCTGGGCTAGCGGCGGTGCTCCGGCGTGTGCATGCAGTGGTGGCCCCTGTGCGCGGTCAGCGGCTCCCTTTTTGACCCGGACGGCGCGGGGGTGGCGGCGGTTGTGGCGACGGTCCTCGCCAGATGTTGGTGGCCATGGTGTTGCTTGTCCTCGACCCCGATTTACTTCGTTCTGCAGCGGATCCGGCCCCTGATGGCTTCTCGCTGTTCTTGGATGCTAGCCTTGCAGATCCGGTGGTTAAAAGGGTTCCGGGGGAGTCCCTTGGCCGGTGCGGCGGCCACTCGGAAGGCAGCGCCTTTGGGTGTTGTTCCCTTTGGAGGCTTCGGAGAGGATCCCCTTCCTTCCACCCTTCCCAGGAGCTCAGGTGAAAACCTCAGATCCCCTTGTTCCAAGCGACGACGACACCGCGGTGGCGTGTTCCTTCCTGAAGGCGTTGCTCGGGGGCTGCTCAAGCGGCGGTGGAGGTGGCGGCGGTTCGATGTCGGCGCATTTTGGCAAGCTTCATCTTGGAGGCTGTGACGTCGGCGGCGCTCGTCTGATGGAGCAACGGCGTTGATGTCTGCATCATCAGGCTCGGGATGCTCCGGGAGAAACCCTAGATCTAGGTCTTCCTGGATCGGACGATGATGGCGTTTTATCGCATTCCCTTCTGGGGGCATTGTTTCGGAGCAAGTGCTGGCTGGAGGAATGGTGGAACGGTGCTTCATCTCACACATTGATCGTGGCGGATATCGGTGGCATGGAGCTGTGGGGACTCGGCATCCGATGCGTGGAGATGTACTCGTGCAGGAGGAGGTAGCTGTCTGGCGTCATGGTGACATTGATGGCAGAGTGCCTACACAAGGTTGAAGCCTCAATATCTGCCTGAAGACGGACAAGTGGAAGATGGCGACGACAACATATGAGTGCATCAGATCCGTTTTGTGCCCTAGACCCGGTATGTGGCAGATGGCTAGACCGGCTCGGCTGGGGCTTCCGACTTTTGATGTTAGACTTAGGTAAGTGGTCTGGGTATGTGGCCCAGCTAGCACCCCTTCATCATCTGGATAGGAGTAGCGACAGATGTTGCGAAGATGGCGAATTCAGACATATTGTTGTAACACTTTGTAAGGTCCTTGAAAATAATTAATAAAATGGCCGCATGCATCTTCCAGATGTAGAGGCCGGGGGTCATCCTCTTTCTCTAAAAAAAATCTGGGACAGACTAGGATAGAATCTGGATTTGTGTTGCAAAAATAGAAAAAATGCATTTTGGACCACTGGATCGAGGATGAAGGGCACATATTCTAGTGGAGGGAGCTCATGCAATTAAATATACATTTCACGGAACCCCCCCTGAATAGTTAGATATAAAACATTTAGGACAGTAAAACTGAACCTAAAGCGAGCCCTCTCAGCGTTTTGCTTTTTTAGCCGTCCATTTTGATGATCGGGTCATTTCTAGCCGTCGGATGTGATGTATACGTCACCTCCAGCACACTTTTTCATCATCGGTCCGACTGTCCTAATGGGCCGCTGCTCCGGTGGCCGAAACCGTGTTATCTGGTAAAATGGACCTATTTTCTCAGCCCATCCAGGGTCAAAAAATTCATATTTTTCATACGTTATCTACAAAATATATGCAACTACACAAATGAAACATACATAATTAAACAAATAAATTTATATTACCTGTTTCAACACCATCCATTCACGCTAAATTTATTCGAACAACAAACCTACAATACACAATAAATTTCAACAAATTTAACATACAACTATTACTCATTATTCAAAAAAATAAAAAAATAAAGACAACAAAGTTTAACAAATATAATCATACTTACAACAATACACAATAAATTTCAACAAATTTAACATACAACTATTACTCATTATTCAAAAAAATAAAGAATTAAAGACAACAAAGTTTAACAAATATAATCGTACCTACAACCAACGCAACTGAAAAAGAATTAAGTCCAGCTCACAAACTAAGAACTGCATACACCAACATCCAAACAAACACAAAGGATGGTATATATATAGAGCAAGTAAGCTACTAACGTCCCTCTACTTATAACTACTGTTCATAAATACAAAGGTCAACAAAGTTACAAATGCTAATGCAAAACCTACAGCCATTCCTATCCTAGATCAATACCAAATTAATGCCTCACTAAAAACGTTCAACATACACATCAATACACAAAAAATGCTGACGCAAAAGTATTAATAGCTAAACAGGCCCATATCAGCCCAATTACAATAATACACACACATTACGAAATTACTATTATGTGGCCCATAACACCCCAAATTTTCCAAAAAATAAAACAAAAAAATTGCATAAAAATAAAGATCGCAAACCACAAGAAAATAATTAGTGTAATACAAATATATCTTAAGCAATTACGATCCTACATAAATATACATAATTAAACCCTCGCTAAAAACGTTCAACATACACATCAATACACAAAAACTGCTGCTGCAAAAGTATGAATACCTATGCAGGCCCTATTAGCCTAATTTAAATATTACACACAAATAAGAAATTTACTATTATGTGGCCCATAACACCACAAATTTTTCAAAAAAGAAACAAAAAAATGCAACAAAATAGACATCGCAAACCACAATAAAATAATTACTGTTATACAAATATATCAATAATAATTTCATCCTAAATTCATAATAGACGGGCGCAGCAACACGCGCCTTTCATGATCTAGTAACTTTTGTAGTAAACACTTCAAGTTTTTCGTATCTATTCGTTTGTCTTTGGTATGTAAGACTAATTTTTATCGTCAGTGTTATGCTTCATCTTTGCACATATTCATTGCATGTATAGTCAAGTAAAATATTGGCTTCTACTATATCACTAATTATTCAAGAAAACTGAACATGTTGATCACCACAACGAGTGTTAATATGCATCACAAACATTTGAGAATATGAGAAATTTAAGCCATCTTCAAGTACATGACAAAACTGGACAATTCCAGGCACAAATATTTGAAATATCTGACTAAAGGAGGCGTCCCATGGCGGCCACTTGAAGCTCCTTTAGTCTTGCGACGTAAGCAACCGGGACTAAAAATGATCGGTATTAGTCCTAACCGTTTTGTCCTGGTTGCCGAACCGGACTAGAGGCCATGTAGAACCGAGATTAATGCCCTATTTTCTATTAGTGGTACATGACAAACCATCACTTGCACATATCTCGCACAAATATTTGTCAACTTGGAGCATCCCAGGCATACACAAGAGACATGCGTACATACATATGGAATGATACATAATTTTCTTCATGTTCACAAGGCCAACTTCCATTTGCCGGCTTGCAGAAAAACGCTCAAGATAGCCAGCGTGCAATTCCTTAATACTAGTATCATAACTTGGAAGTTTCAGTTTGGCATTTCCCTTGTTGGGCTGGACAGCTTCCTTCTTGGTGACAAGCTTTGCCAACACATCAGAGGGGCCAGGAGCAGTATAAACCGATCCAATAATGGTAACTTCCGCATTTTTGTCACAAGAAACATCTTCAATGGGTTCTTGTGGATTGGGCGGATCAGTATTGGTTACCAGGTCAGTTTGCACATCGATGGGCGAAGCAGCACCTGTGTGTGGCTCAGGCTGAGGAGGTAAATCGATTTGGATTTCTTGATGTTTTTAACACGTTGAGTGGCATGAGAAGCCGACGCGTCTGGATTTTCTGGCTCAATGACATGAGGGTTAGTAAATGACCCGCCAAGGTTCCTTTTCTTGGCCCTAGACCTACAAGGCAAGAAGTTAGGATAAACTTTATGCAAACCCAGATTTTAGCAAGAAAAGATATGATACATAGAAGGAAAAACTTACCCCTAGTTGATAACAAAGGGTGGCAACTTCGAGGTAGTCGAGTTGCCAGATGAGGGGCTGATTATTGGTAATTTGATTAAGAAAGATTGAGAGGTTATTTAAAAAGACCAACCTGTGGATGAGATGGAGTTGGGCTATGAGGAACCTCGTCTTGCAGATCACGAACAACTAACTTGTTGGCTAAGCCGGTCGCAGGAGTATCAGAGCTACTCCGAGTCTGGCTCCTTGAAGCATGCTGGGTTAAAATCGGGATCCAAATAAGCATCTGAGTGAGAAAAATTACTTTATGAATGACTCACCTTATTTTTCTTGAAGACAAGGATTTTGAGCCGGAGGAAATAGAAAATACCTTAGTATTGTCGGCCCGACTTGTAGCAACATCACCCTGATGGCAAAAGTATTAGCAAATTCATTAAAGAAACGGGTAAGGAAATCCAATATTACCTCCATAAATGCACCAGCTGATGGAGACTTGCCCCTAAATGATAGATCGGCTATATCCGCCTTGTTCTTTTTCTTATTGGGGCTAGCTTTAGGCTTTCTAGCCGGGATTTTCCTTTTCTTCTTACAAAACGGAGAAGACGCCTGCAAGGTTTGATGATATAAGTAACACGACAAAGTACTTACGATTTGGAGAAGTTTCACAAAGATGATCAAAGGATGGTTGGATAGTTACTTACTGGAGGAGCCGGGTTAAGGGCATTAAAGGGCCTCAAGCCAATTTGATCACAGACTTCTTGAGGTTCCCCTAGCAGTTTCTTCACAACTTTATTTACATCATTCTCTGTCAAAATCAACTCACTATATCTTTCTGGATCATCCACATGTTGGAAATATGAGCAATTTACCATAGGATTTTATTATAGGAAAAACATAACAACAACGAAAGAAGGCAAGCTATATAGAGATGAGAAGACAAAAGACATGTGCACGTAGGATCCAGAAAAGAGCATATGTATAACCGTTCTACAAAGACAAGATATCATCTGGAGTAATGAGTAGAAACGGAACATATCTAGCAGAGAAACTATAGCAAAAAGGTGTGAAAGGAATTCAAAGAAGAAGCACATGAGTACGTACTGAGTTGCAGCAGGAGGAGGATTGGTGTTGGCGTTGTCGTTGGCCATGGTACCGAAGAGGTGGTCGACGTCGGGGAAGTCATCGTCGTCCAGGAAGAGACCGTCGGTGTCCGTGATGGAAGCCAGTAGTCGCGCTGAGCGCTCCCCAAAAACCTTATCGCCCTTCTCCCGTACAGGACTCGAAGAGATGGAGTTTCGGAGGCCTACTGTCCCGACGAACAGTGCACGCCGCAGGACGGGATGAGGAAGAACGTAGCAGCAGCACAGAGAGAAGAACCGGTGGCGAGAGGGAACTTCTGATGCGTTTACTGGAGAGGAGCGACCTCCCTTTTATAGGCGCGGGAGAAGGAGGCGAGAAGCCATCGACGTGATACGAAACGAACAGACAACAACGAAATGAGTTGCAGCAGTCGGTTTCAATATCCACTAGCAAAACATCCAGCTTCTCCGAGTGGACTTTTAAATACCAGCTGTGCATGGAAAAAATTTAGTTCGGCTCGGCTCATTCCCGCGGCGCGCCGTGACGAGGCGGGCGGCGGAGGAGGAGGAGCGCGCGTGTATGTCTCTCTTGTTCTCAAGCTCATACATGTGTGGAAACATCCTCCCTTATAAGGAGGTCCAACTCCCACTAAACTAGCAATATGGGACTAAACACTTCCACCTCTTGCCTTGCACAAATGGGCTGCGTGGGCCTCTAGGATTTATTAGGAATTTCTGAAATTACATATTGGGCTGGCCCATAAATACACAAAATTCCAGCAATCCCCCACCACATCCTAGGGGCACACAAATTTGCCTTTGGTCACAAAACACTGTTTTATATACCAATACTGCAGTGGAGACTGTTAAGTTGAACTTCCACCTAGAACTCTATGCTACACTAGTAAGCAACTTGAACAGTGGACTAGGCCTTGAACTGCAAGTTTTCTACGGATCTAGCTTCACACAGATCCTTGACCGATACTAGGCTGCCGTGGGACTTCCCCGCGGATGGAGCTTATGCGTCATACTTCGAGACCTTTCGTGAGTATACTAGAGAGCAGCCTACTCTCATAGATTGCGACGTTTAACAATCTGACTCATATAGGTATGTTCTTCAAAAGATGTTCTGCAGGACAACATCTCTGCTTCAGTAAGCAACTTAGAACATATTAAGATGTATATCAACCTGCCATGCAGTTTAGGAAAGTATTGCATCTTCATGGAGTGGTATCATTAATGATAAGGATACTTTCCTCTGAGTTGACCAACAACTTGTCTTCCACATCTAATTCACGGGATCTTCGATCACAAAGAATAGGTTACCAATGTGAACAACTCAAATTGTGGGTCTCATACCCATCTCCCTCGATGCATTATCTATCATATTACGTGATAAACCCTTAGTAAAAGGATCTGCCAGATTTTTAGATGTTTGGATATAATCCAATGCAATAACTCCGGAGTTTCTCATTTTTCTGACAGATTTTAACCTTCTCTGAATGTGTCTTGATGACTTCATGTTATTCTTTGAGCTGCTCACTTTCGTGATCACAGTTTGATTGTCGCAGTTCATAAGGATACCAGGTACTGGTTTCTCAACAACCGGCAAGTCACTCAAGAGCCGACGAAGCCAATCTGCTTCGACCGTAGCTGTATCTAGTGCTGTGAGTTCTGCTTCCATTGTTGACCTTGTTAAGATCGTTTGCTTGCAAGACTTCCAAGAAACAGCGCCACCTCCAAGAGTGAATACATATCCACTAGTGGCCTTTATGTCATCAGCATCAGAGATCCAGTTTGAATCACTATACCCTTCAAGCACCTTTGGGTTTCCAGTATAGTGAATTCCATAATTTGCAGTGCCTTTCAAATAACGCAAAACTCTCTCTAGAGCTTTCCAATGCACATCTCCTAGTTTTGAGACAAACCGACTCAGTTTGCTAACAGCAAAAGAGATGTCATGTCTTGTAGCACTGGCTAAGTACATAAGCGAGCCAATAATCTGAGAATATTTCAATTGATCTCTAGCAATTCTTCGATTCTTTCGAAGCAACACGCTCGCATCATATGGTGTGGGAGAGGACTTGCAGTCACTATACCCAAAACGACTCAAGATCTTTTCCACATAATGAGATTGACGCAATGTAATCCCACCATGTTCGTCTCTCAACAACTTGATGTTCAGAATGACATCAGCCACTCCTAAATCCTTCATCTCAAAACATTGAGATATGAAATCCTTGACCTGAGATAGGAAATTAGTATGTCATCAACATACAAGCAAAGGATAACTCCCTCGCCCCCACCATGGCGATAGTACACACATTTATCAGCTTCGTTTACTACAAAGCTTGCAGTAGTTAGAGTTCTTTCAAACTTCTCATGCCACTGCTTTGGTGCTTGCTTAAGTCCATATAGAGATTTCAACAACTTGCATACTTTCCCTTCCTGACCATCTACTGCAAACCCATCTGGTTGTTCCATCTAAATTTCCTCATCCAACTCTCCATTTAGGAAAGCAGTCTTAACATCCATTTGATGAACGAGAAGACCATGTGAGGCGGCTAGTGAAAGTAGTACTCGAATAGTGGTCAGTCGAGCCACGGGTGAGTAAGTATCAAAGAAGTCTTCACCTTCCTTTTGGGTATAACCCTTAGCCACGAGCCGTGCCTTGTACTTTTCGATAGTACCATCAGGCCTAAGCTTCTTCTTGAATACCCATTTGCATCCTATAGGTTTGCACCCATAAGGACGATCAGTGATCTCCCAAGTTTCATTTGCCAAGATGGAATCCATCTCACTACGGACTGCCTCCTTCCAGTAGTCAGCATCTTCAAACGCATAGGCCTCTGAAATAGAACTGGGAGTGTCATCTATGAGATACACAAGAACATCATCACCAAAGGACTTTGCAGTCCTCTGTCTCTTGCTCCTGGTAGGAACTTCATTGTTCTCCTCCACAATATTTTCAAAGTGTTCCGTCGAAATGATAGGTTCAGTAAATGTGACTAATTCATGGTTTGATGAATTAGGCATCTCCTGATTAGATGAGGTAGCTGTATCCTTCATGGGAAAGATATCTTCGAAGAAAGTCGCATCATTCGACTCCATGATTGTACCGACATGCATGTCAGATACCTCAGATTTTACAACCAAGAATCTCTATCCAATGCTATGAAAAGCATATCCCAGAAAAACACAATCCACAGTTTTTGGTCCTAGCTTGCGCTTCTTTGGGATTGGCACATTGACTTTTGCCAAACAACCCCAGGTTCGTAGATAAGAGAGTTTTAAACTTTTCTTTTCCCATTCCTCGAATGGAGTTATCTCTTTGTTCTTTGTGGGAACTCGATTTAGGACATGACACACAGTCAATATCGCCTCCCCCCACCATGCCTTGGAGAGACCCGATGTGTCTAACATGGCATTAAGCAAATCAGTTAGAGTACGGTTCTTTCTTTTGGCTATCCCATTTGATTGAGGTGAATAGGGAGGCGTCCTCTCATGGACTATACCATGTTCCGCACAAAAGGAATCAAATTCATTTGAGAAATACTCTCCACCACGATCGGACCTAAGCCTCTCGATCTTTCGATCAAGTTGGTTTTCTGCTTCAGCTTTATAGATCTTGAAAAAGTTCAAAGCCTCATCCTTAGACTTTAGAAGATACACTCGGCAGTATCTAGTGGAGTCATCAATTAGTGTCATGAAATATTTCTTTCCACCTTTTGTCAAAATGCCATTCATTTCACATAGATCTGAATGTATGAGCTCTAGTGGTGCAAGATTTCTCGTTTTGGCAGTCGTATGAGACTTACGAGGTTGTTTGACTTGCACACAAACTTGACACTTAGATCCCTTGACTGTGTTAAAGCTAGGGATTAAGTTCAATTTGACTAGTCGCGACATGCAACTAAAATTAACATGACAAAGACGTGAATGCCACACATTTGATTCACTATTGTTGTAAACATGATTAACAACTTTATTGCAAACGTCTGACAAGGATAAACGAAACAGGCCTCCTGACTCGTAGCCTTTACCAACAAAAGTTCCATACTTGGATATTACAAATTTATTAGACTCAAAGACAAGCTTGTAGCCATCTCTACATAAAAGAGATCCGCTAACAAGATTTTTATTCACGGAGGGGACATAATGCATGTTCTTCAGCCGCACGATCTTTCCCGAAGTAAACTTCAGATCGATCGTGCCAACACCACAAACAGAAGCACGTGAACCATTGCCCATCAGGACGGTGGAAGTCCCTGCGGACTGATAAGATGAAAACATGGAAATATCACCGCATATATGCACATTAGCACCCGTTTCAATTAACCAATCAGGAAAATGACATACTGAAAGAATAGTGGGTAATATACCATACCCAACATCCTCCACGCCAGTGTCAGCAATGACGACATTAGCAGACTTGCCGCCTTTCCCATGTTGACGCTTTTCATAACGATTAGGGCAGTTAGGTGCCCAATGATCAGGATCTCCACACACATGACAAACACCTTTCTTCTTGTCATTCTTCTTCTTGAAGTTGGTGTGCTGTACAACCTTGTTCTTCCCATCGAACTTTGCTTTACCATCAAACTTGCCCTTGTTCTTGAAATTGTGGGGATGGATGTTTTTCTTCTGTACCAGATTGGCACTAGAACCTCCCTCAATAGCTCGAGCACGTGAGTCTTTTGCTCTCGCCTTTTCTTCCACATCAAGAGTACCTATGAGATCCGGAACGGAAAACTCCAGTCTCTTATGCTTCAGTAAGGTAGCAAAGTTCCTCCATGAAGGAGGAAGTTTAGTGATGATGCCTCCGGCAACGAACTTGTCCGGTAGCATGCAATTAAAGTGCTCAAGTTCTCTTGCAAATGATTGTATTTCGTGAGCTTGCTCAACCACGGAGCGCTCTTCAGTCATCCTGTAGTCTTAGAATTGTTCCATGATGTACAGCTCAGTGCAAGCATCCGAGACCCCAAACTTGGCCTCGAGTGCATCCCACATATCTTTTCCATTATCAATTGACCCATAAGCATCAACTATGTTTTCACCAAGAACGCTCAAAAGAGCAGCCTTAAACAAGGTATCCATTTTCTGAAAGGCTAGCTCTTGTTGAGCATCATGATCTCCTTCAGGTTTGCCAAGAGTGGCGTCATAGCAGCTCATGGTTTGAAACCATAGGACAGCTCTCACGCGCCACCTCTTATAGTGAACACCCTCAAACATAGGAGGTCTCATGGAAGCAGCAAAACCACTCGGGGTAAATTGCCTATAATAAGGTTTTTGGATTGTTGGAAATATGAGCAATTTACCATAGGATTTTATTACATGAAAAACTAGAAAAAACATAACAACAACGAAAGAAGGCAAGCTATATAGAGATGAGAAGACAAAAGACATGTGCACGTAGGATCCAGAAAAGAGCATATGTATAACCGTTCTACAAAGACAAGGTATCATCTGGAGTAATGAGTAGAAACGGAACATATCTAGCAGAGAAACTATAGCAAAAAGGTGTGAAAGGAATTCAAAGAAGAAGCACATGAGTACGTACTGAGTTGCAGCAGGAGGAGGATTGGTGTTGGCGTTGTCGTTGGCCATGGTACCGAAGAGGTGGTCGACGTCGGGGAAGTAGTCGTCGTCCGGGAAGAGACCGTCGGTGTCCGTAATGGAAGCCAGTAGTCGCGCTGAGCGCTCCCCAAAAACCTTATCGCCCTTCTCCCGTACAGGACTCGAAGAGATGGAGTTTCGGAGGCCTACTGTCCCGACAAACGGTGCACGCCGCAGGACGGGATGAGGAAGAACGTAGCAGCAACACAGAGAGAAGAACCGGTGGCGAGAGGGAACTTCTTATGCGTTTACTGGAGAGGAGCGACCTCCCATTTATAGGCGCAAACGAACAGACAACAACGAAATGAGTTGCAGCAGTTGGTTTCAATATCCACTAGCAAAACATTCAGCTTCTCCGAGTGGACTTTTAAATACCAGTTGTGCGTGGCAAGAATTTAGTTCGGCTCGGCTCATTCCCGCAACCCGTGGCGCATCGTGCGGCGGAGGAGGAGGAGCGCGCGTGTATGTCTCTCTTGTTCTCAAGCTCATACATGTGTGGAAACATCCTCCCTTATAAGGAGGTCCAACTCCCACTAAACTAGCAATGTGGGACTAAACATTTCCACCTATTGCCTTGCACAAATGGGCTACGTGGACCTCTAAGATTTATTAGGAATTTCTGAAATTACATATTGGGCTGGCCCATAAATACACAAAATTCCAGCACCACACGGCCGGAATAGTTGCACATCAAATCATTTCAGTGGCTCAATGGGAGGATCATCCAGGATGCCCATCACTGTGTCAGGTCCACTCCAGTTAAACCCCGAGTCTGTAGAGCCGCCAATTTTGGAAATACAAAGGCAAACTTATCATGCTCTTCTTGAGAAGCCCGGCCAGGAAGTTCAAAATCCATGGGAAGGCGATCTGATCTATAACCCGCCAGGGTTTTTTGTTCACAGGAGCAATATTCTAACAATAAAACCAAGTTTTCGCCCATTCTTTGGGGTGACTCGGCAGGGCATCAGAAGGAAAGGAGCCATCTCTACGTCTTTGAAGCGAAATTCCACCTAGCCCTTGGCCGGGACCATTTGTGCACTGGTCTGGCGGTTCAAATAGAAGAACTCCACGAAAAGTGGGACAGTGGGTTCCATTTACAAATATAGATCACATAAGACTTGAAATTGGTAGAGATTTGATATAGAGTTAGGGGCGAAATCTTGCGGATGAAGGTGAAAGAAGTTGAGTGCATCCCGAAAGAACTTTGACCCAGGAGGAGAAAAGCCTCTGAAAAAGTGATATATGAAGACTACAACCTTCCTTCGCTGGGATTTGGGTGTGCCTCTCCTTGAGGAGCCCGCCATCCAATCGCCTCTTTGGAGGGCAGCAAACCTTGGTCTGCATATTCTTGGAGTACCTCTTCCGAAAGTTGTGAAGGTATCCAGTTATAGATGGAAGTCTTTGACATAATGACGTGCCTGGACACCAGCAAATAGGTTACAAGAACACCCGTGTTATAATCAAGGATACGATAGTACAAATGTCTACATATGGCGGGTTGAGATCATAAAGACAAGCCAGCAACCATAAAGGCGCCTTACACCGCATGTGAGGTTTCTAATTTCTTATTAAGTACGGGACAAACAGGTTCCTACCAAATTGGCTATTATCTTGGATCCAAAAGGCACGGGAACAAAGGAGACACGGTAAATTTTGCAGAAGTTCACGCCTCGATTCTCGTGATAAAGACACATGCAGAGATCATCTGTGTTGTCACCGCATGTGCCTTAACTTCCGATGGATCAGGTCATATGCAGACGACGCACGAGAAATTACAAAGTCTGACAGTACCATGCGCTGGTGTGTGAAGACATTGAGAAGACACAAATACAAAGCAAAAGCTAAGCCGCCTGATGGAAGTAAGGAAGATTGACATAAACAAGTTAAAATCAACTTGGGGTCTAATGTCGGGGATATGACCCCGCGGTATAATCCGCTGTTTGGGCTGGGTTAGACTATAGGCGGCTCGAGAAGAATATGTTCGATGGGCTATAGAGAAGACATAAGGGCGAACCAGAAGACTTACCAAGTGAGCCGCATGGTGGACGAGTAGCCAAAGAATATGTCCGTGGATACTCATCCGTGGATTTCAGAGTACTGCTACAGTGTGGATTTCAGAGCAATCGTACTCCATGAGTCCGATGCAAAACCCCGTTAAGATGAAGACAAACCCAAAAGGTTCAGAGTGATGCTTTTGAATTGCTATTTTTGTGAGTGTAAATGCTAGATCATGTGGTTTTTTTTTGACAGGTGCTAGGTCATGTTTTTTTTACATAAAATTGAGTAAGATTCAGTCTCGCGGGAGATATAGAACAAATGAGTTCCGTCCCCTATGCTTCAGCCATAGGTTCTATCATGTATGCAATGTTGTGCACTAGACCAGACGTCAGCTTGGCCATAAGTATGGCAGACAAGTTTCAGAGTAATACATGAGTGGATCACTGGACGACGGTCAAGAATATTCTAAAGTACCTGAAAAGGACTAAGGAAATGTTTCTCGTTTATGGAGGTGACGAAGAGCTCGTCGTAAAGGGTTACGTCGACGCAAGCTTTGACACTGATCCGGATGACTCTAAGTCTCAAACCGAATACATATTTATTCTTAATGAGGGTGCGGTAAGCTGGTGCGGTTTCAAGCAAAGCGTCATAGCAGATTCTACATGTGAAGCGGAGTACATGGCTGCCTCGGAGGCAACAAAGGAGGGTGTCTGGATGAAGCAGTTCATGACGGATCTTGGAGTTGTGCCGAGCGCACTAAATCCAATAACTCTCTTATGTGACAACACTGGTGCCATTGCTTTGGCAAAAGAACCAAGCTTTTACAAGAAGACCAGGCACATCAAACGACGCTTCAACCTCATCCGCGACTACGTCGAAGGAGAGGACGTGAATATTTGCAAAGTGCACACGGATCTGAATGTAGCAGATCCTCTCACGAAACCTCTTGCAGGTGTACTGTATGGGTGTTAGATTTATTACAATCTAAATCGCATGGCAATGTGAGGACTAGATTATTGACTCTAGTGCAAGTGGGAGACTGTTGGAAATATGCCCTAGAGGCAATAATAAAATAGTTATTGTTATATTTCCGGTTACAAGATAATAATTTATTATCCATGCTATAATTGTATTAAATGAAAAACATAGATACATGTGTGGATACATAGACAAAACAATGTCCCTAGCAAGCCTCTAGTTGGCTAGCCACTTGATCAAGGATACTCAAGGTTTTCTGACTATATGCAAGTGTTGTCACTTGATAACTGGACCACATCATTAGGAGAATCATGTGATGGACAAGACCCAAACTATGAACGTAGCATATTGATCGTGTCATTTTATTGCTATTGTTTTCTGCGTGTCAAGTATTTATTCCTATGACCATGAGATCATATAACTCACTGGCACCGGAGGAATACGTTGTGTGTATCAAACGTCGCAACGTAACTGGGTGACTATAAAGGTGCTCTACATGTATCTCCAAAGGTGTCCGTTGAGTTAGTATGGATCAAGACTGGGATTTGGCACTCCGTGCGACGGAGAGGTATCTCGAGGCCCACTCGGTAATACAACATCACACACAAGCCTTCCAAGCAATGTGACTAAGTGTAAGTCATGGGATCTTGTATTACGGAACGAGTAAAGAGACTTGCCGGTAACGAGATTGAAATAGGTATGCGGATACCGACGATCAAATCTCGGGCAAGTAACATACCGAAGAACAAAGGGAATGACATACGGGATTATATGAATCCTTGACACTGAGGTTCAACCGATAAGATCTTTGGAGAATATGTAGGATCCAATATGGGCATCCAGGTCCCGCTATTGGATATTGACCGAGGGGTATCTTGGGTTCATGTCTGCATAGTTCTCGAACCCGCAGAATCTGCACACTTAAGGTTCGATGATGTTTTAGTATAGTTGAGTTATATGTGTGGTTACCGAATGTTGTTCGGAGTCCCGGATGAGATCACGAACGTCACGAGGGTTTCCAGAATGGTCCAAAAACGAAGATGTATATATAGGATGGTTTCATTTGGTCACCGGAAAGTTTCATGCAATTCCGGTAGTGTACCGGGAGTGACGAATGGGTTCTGGGTGTTTTCCGGGAGGGCCCCACCCACCCGGGAGTGAGCCCATGGCTTAGGGTGGCACACCAAGTCCTTAGTGGGTTGGTGGAGTCAGCCCAAGAGGGCTATTGCGCCACAAGTAAAAATACCAAAAGAAAGAAGAAAAAAGGAAAGAGGGAGGTGGGAAGGAAGAGGAGGACTCCTCCTTCCCAAACCGAATTGGAGGAGGAGTCCTCCTCCACCCTTGCGGCCGACACACCCTTGGGGACTTTGTGCCCCAATGCTAGCCCCTGCCCTCCTCCTATATATATTGGTGGTTTAGGGCTTTTTGAGACACAACTTTGCCACGTGCAAGTCAAGCCTATTCCACATAGTTTTACCTCTAGATCGAATTTCTGCGGAGCTCGGGCGGAGCCCTGCAGGAGTAGATCATCACCACCACCGGAGTACTGTCACATTGCTGGAGAACTCATTTACTTCTCCGTCTTGCTTGCTGGATCAAGAAGGCTGAGATCATCGTCGAGCTGCACGTGTGCTGAACGAGGAGGTGCCGTCCGTTCGGCGCTAGATCGGAACGGATCATGGGATGACGGTGATTTGAATCATGAAGCTATACCACTACATCAACCGCGTTTCTTAACACTTCCCGCTTAGCAATCTACAAGGGTACGTAGATCTAATCTCCTCTCGTAGATGGACATCACCATGATAGGTCTTCTTGTGCGTAGGAATTTTTTTGTTTCCCATGCAACGTTCTCCAACAGCAACGTCGATGGAGATGAATCCGGGGGCACTTCCCCTTCCCGGTTGGGTGCCGGCACAGGAATTGTGGTCCCCTGAAACTTGTTGGCAATGGCGGCGGAGATTGGAATTGCTTCTGGCGAAAAAGGGTTCCGGAATCAGGGTTTCCTCCACGGACATGTTTCTTAGTTGTTGAATAAGAGCAACTCCAACGGTCCCATTTCGTCCGCAGCTGTACGTTTGGGTCCACACGGAAAAAAAGTGATGGCCCAACGCGCGGAGCCATTGCCAAAACACGTCTGCTTCACGTCCGCACCGACCCATTTTCGACCCAAATTTGGGACTGAAATGCATCAACGCAGACGCAAAACGGACGCGCGCGCCCTCTCGTGTCCGCCCCATTCACACCCGACTTTCGTCCAACTACCCAGGGTCAACTTAGTTAATGACAGCCGCCCTCTGTGGGCCCACGTGTCAGCGATCGCGGTCGGCCTTTTTTAATCCGAGTGTGCGGTGCGGTTCGGCCTCATCTGCTTCCAGACCCCCATCCCCATCTCGCCACTTCTGTGCTCCCTTGTCGGCGACCAAACCCTAGCTAGCAGCCATGGCCGGATTCTCCGCCCAAAACAAGGGCAAGGCCTCCCGTCATCCATCCCCGTGCGCTCATCCGAGGATCATCATCCCGCCAGCTGCACCAGCGGATCTGCGTCCCCGTGCACCAAGCGCAGTGGCACTGGGAGTACCGCATCCCGCTGCCATACCCGGACGTGACCCTCCCGAACGACTGGCATCTGGATCCAGAGAGGATCCCGATGCCGGCCTGCCACGGTCGGCACGGGCGCAAGCAGAGGAGGTTAGTCGCCGACGACGACAGCTGATGTCGGAGGAGCGGCTCAACCCCATCTACGTGACCGACTATCCCGACTGGGAGGTCTGGTTCGCGCTCGAGCACGAGGAGCAGCGCCGGCGCGGCGTGCACGACATGCAGCCAGGCCCTCCGCCGCCCCACCCATCATTCACGACGAGGACTAGGAGGCGAAGGCCGCCTATCAGACGGCACTGGAAGCTGCACTCCGCGAGAGCAAGGAGGAAGAGCGGCGCAAGGCCGAGGAGGAGGACACGGCGTACGAGGCGCAGCTCGCGGAGGGCATCGCGGTATCCACCACCGGCGACTGTGTCGTGCCCCCTCCGCCGAAGAGTGATACCACGGAGCCGCAACCGGAGGTCTACGAGTGGACCAGCTGCCTTCGTGAGTGGGTCAGCGTGCCGCCCATCTGGTTGGGCACGACACCGCATCAGGAGGCCACCTACCTCTAGCAATGGAGGGCGCGACGCCTGGTGGAGGAGCGCGCCGACGGCGCGTGGCAGATGGAGCTGGAGCGAGAGGCGGAGGAGGAACAACTGGAGAGAGAGAGGAGGAGGAGCACGCCCGTTTTGCACTGCCACCGCCACCAACATAGCCCGCGCCGGCGAGACAGACGACGGAGGCGCATGCAACGACGCTTTGGAACACGTCGTTCCCCTCGGCCGGCCCTGCGCCGACGCTTGTTGACAGCTCCGACGTCGACGACGCGGACGCCTAGGGCAGCCTCGTAGTTTAGGTTTTTAATGTTTAATTAATATCATGGGGACGCGTGGCTCTTGTCGGTCTTCGTGGCCGACTTTAATGTTTTTTTTTTTAAATTGAATTTTTTTCATGCGTTGCCAAAATTGGTCGAGGCAACGTTAGACGCATGCGTCAATCCAAACGTGAAAACGAATATTGATGTCTGCCGGATCGATTCAAATGGACAAAATCGCCGTCCATTTGAATCAGTCGGTTGAAGTTGCTCTTGAATCCGATGCAAAATCAATAAATAGAGTACACGTACGCGCGGGTTTGACGCAGGCCGCCGCCGGGTCGCTGTTTCCTTTTCCTTTCTTTGCCAAGAATAACAAGTGGACGAGTGGGAACCTTTTTTTTTTTAACGTAACCGAGGCGGAACTTGAGATATACTTAGAAACGTAATGTCGCAAGGTCAGTTCGGCCTGGTCTCCGTCCTCTACTTGAACTCGAAGGCTCGCCGATGGCCCAGAAACTATAAATCATCTTGGTTCAAACTAACCTAAAGCAGGTAGGATCGATCGAGTAGGTTATTCGCAAAACAGATAACTTAACTGCTAGATCATGTGGTTTATGATACTTTTCTAGTGCTTATAAGCAATCTGACATGTTTGTGCTGTGGAATAGAAAGATATTTCATCGCCTCTTTTAGGCCTTTTGTACAATTGTCACAATTGTCATGTGGTCCAGCCCAGCCATAGGAAACCGGGTCCTGTGCAGTTCAAACCCATTATGGCATGTCAGGCCTGTTGTGGGTTTTGGATCGTTGACATACAGGAAAGAACAAAAAAACAAAGACATAGAAGTGTCATCTTGTTATTGGTCAAAAACATTAAGATGTTCAATTGATTTTTAGTCGAATGACAAAGAGACGGTCCCTTTACGAATCCATCAAGCAACGAGTCAAATGCACGTACGGTCCTGGAAGTTGGCGGCGATGTCCACAACCGTCCTCGAACTTACAAACAGCCTTCATACCGTCCTGCAAGTTGGAAATACGGTGACAATACGGTCCTTTAAGTCTGAAAATCCCTAACCCAAGTATTAGGGCTATGCTTTGATAACCACTCATATGCTTTTGGACTAAGTGTGTTCATCTGTTCCATGTTTTCTTCATACTTAGTTGAGAAAATTCCTTATTTGACACTCTCTTAAAATTGTGTTCTTTATTTGACACTAGAGAAATTTTTCTTCCCTATATAACCTTTAGTCTTATTTTTTTTCCTATATGACACTTTAGTGCATTTTGTACACGTGAAAAGACTATTTTACCCATACGTACGTACAGTGCATCCGTACTGTGATAAAAAATGCAATGCATGCATCTTGACGGCACCATCGTACTACCTCCGTCATGGTTTAGAAGGCACAGTTAAATTTGCGTGCATTTTCACAATAGACAAGGTTTAAGACGCATTGCATTTACTCCTAGCTTCTAATTAGTACTCCATTGTACTACTTTTATATGCATGCGTAGTGTGAATGCTATTTTTAACTCATTTCACAGCCAATCAATAACCACCTAAGTTCTAGAGAATTTTCATGCACGCCTTCTAAACCGTGACGGAGGAAGTACATACGTACGTGGCGCTCATCTGGTCCGGCCATTTTTATGGAGACTCGTTGCGTTAAGTTTTAGTTTCTGCATCATCGATCAGTTCGTCACGCGGTATGGTCACCTGTGTGGAAGGAGCAATGCTACATGTACAGGAGTTTTACACGAGTTTTACGGGCTGAGCTAAGGTGAAATGTATTGATTGGTGATCAAGATGAAGCGAGCCCCATCCCAAAAATCAGGGAAGGAGATTAGTGAGGAGAAAGACTAATCCGTAAAACTTCTGTAAAAAGTACGGAAGTGTACGACAGCCAGGGATGTGCACCGGTCCAAAGCTGTGGAATTCCAGCATGTACGTACGTATGCGTAACGGCAGAAAGTGGAAGAAAAGTCGTGTTGCCAAGTGCTCCAGTAGATAGTAGACAAAATGACGGTAATCCTCTTTTGAGCACGGGCTCAGCTGCTCCTACTCACGAAACAAATCAAAAAAAAAAACTAGAAAAATTCAATTTTTTTTGGAATTGTTTGATTTTTTCTAGTATTTTTCTTTTAATTTTTTTCGTGAGCCTGGGTGCCGATGAGCCCGGGTGTTGAAATGCCCTGCCCATAAATTAATGCTTTGCTTCCTTTTGTATACTGTAGGGCTTGGTGGATTTTATCTTTTGTACCTACATATAGAGAGCCTAGCTTAGCCGAAAGAACGATGCTATATATTCATAGTCAAATTTAGAGAAATTTACGTGCACATTTTATAGGTTTCATTCATTTACTAAGCGTAAAAATACTACTACTACTCTATTTTTAGAGTATTTAATTTGTTCTACAATATACATTCATAATACAAGGAAAACTATTTAGGGAAATGGAAATAAAATTGCTTGACCATAACGAATTTGTGTAGTTTATACATATTTTGTACTACTTTATATTTTCATAACCTAATTAGGCTCAATGCTACATATTTCTGGTCACATTATGTACAGGGGTAAAAAGGTCTTTTCACATGCACAAAATGAACTAGAGTGTCATATAGGGAAAGAAATTAAGACTATAGGTCATATAGGAAAGATCTTTTTTTCAGTGTCAAATAAGGAAGATGATATTAAGGGAGTGTCAAATAAGGAATTCTCTCTACTTAGTTGTTGTAGTACTTCTAGCAATCTTTCACATTTGATTCTTCAACACATCACCCTTGAAACTTTGTTGGAAATTCTGCCACATATGCCTAACACAGAAGCTATGCTCGGCATCTGAGAACTGCTCATGCACTGCATTTATTAGGCCCTACAGACAAAGTCATGACTATATGAGCATAAACAAAGCCATGAACTATATGATCATAAAGAAAGACTGATGTACCAAAGAAGATTAATGTGCCAAAGAAGATCAATACCTTCTGTTTGTCTGACATGAGTGACCATGGATATGCGTTGTCAATCCCTAGATCCCTCTTTAGTGTCTCCAAGAACCATGACCAGTTAGGAGTATCTTCCACTTCCACAACTGCAATTGCTATAGGAAAGATACAATCATTTGGGTCTATTCCCACAGCTGCTAGGATATGGCCTCTATATCTTGTCTTGATGTGGCATCCATCTAGAAATATTATAGGTCTGCATCCTTCTAAAAATCCCCTTTTGCAAGCATCAAGAGTAAAGTAACACTTCTCAAACCTAGAGTTCACATCAAGGGTCACAAAGAATGTGCTTCGTGGATTGCTTCTTCTAATCTCATTTCCATAGCCCCATAAGAGTTTGTATTGTGCTTCTTCATCATCATGTATTTTCTTCATAGCCAACCTTCTAGCCCTATGCAATTTTTTCCTGCTAGGGGTCATGTTCCACTCTTTCTGCACAATCCTGGAAAAATTTCTAAGATTCATGCCTTGGTCAGCTCTGAAATGCTCTATGTACTTCTCTGAAAGAAACTTTGCAGTGAATGCCTTTATCTAAAATGTTCACAACTTCAAAAACAAATCATGAAAACAAAAAATATTCACCAACAAATTTTGAAAAATAAACATTTTCAAAAATTATGAACATCTTCAGTGGACCAGGGCATGGCGTGGCTGCTTTGGCGGCCACAACGCCTGATCTGGTCGCTGTCCTCCGGCCCTGATCGGTGTGCTTCTCTCCTGCAGGTTCCTCGCGATGCCGACGTGGCTTGCTGGGTCCTTGGCCGGTGGCCGCGGGTGAAGCTGGTGGAAGAGATCAAGATTGGGGGGTAACCCCTTGGTTGGTCCCGGCCGGCCGCACCGACGTCGACGCTCAAGGGTGCCACTTTTCTTTTAGGAGAAGTCGGTCTTCGTCTACTCCTACACTTCCCCCCAGTCGGCCGTGGCCTGCTGCACCGACGATGACGCTCAAGGGTGCCACTTTTCTTCTTGGAGAAGTCGGTCTTCGTCTGCTCCTCCACTTCCCCCCAGTCGGCGTGTGCTTCTCTCTTGGGGGTTCCTTGCGATGCCGGTGTGACTTGTCGGGACCCTTTGCTTGTTTTTTTCTTTTTCTTTTGAAGGCATGAACAATCTTGGAATTCACGATTGTTTTTTGATTTCAAGAAAAAAATTAATTTCAGAAATAATTTTTAAAATTGTGAACATTTGTTTTGCATTCGTGAACAATGTTTGGAATCCATGAACAACTAAACTAGCTGTCGGATGTATGGGCCGGCTCACCCAGACAGACGTACGGGCGAGCACACGGTAAGCGACGTGATTTGTATGCACATATGTATTTTTTTTTGCCAACACATATATGTATTTCGAGACCAGTTTCCCAACTTGAAGGACCGTATTACCACTGTATATCCAACTTCCAGGACCCTATTGAGGCCGTTGGCGAGTTCCAGGATGGTTGTGGACATCGCCGCCAACTTGCAGGACCATACATGCATTTTACTCTCAAGCAACGTACTGTATCAATCAGCAGTATTGAGATGCCTTGTCGTTGAAGGGAATTTTTTCACTGTTTTGATCCTTAAGGCGTAAGTTCATCACAAAACGAACTGGGTTCGAAAGTATTTCACGTTATGACCCTTTTGGAAACGTCAGAGATCGTGGCGTTGCAGGACTTAGCAGAAACGCCAGTCTACTGGACGTTGCAGCCCTCATGTGCAACGCCAGTCTACTGGACGTTGCAGACCAAAGCTGCAACGCCAAGGGGGCTGGCGTTGCAGACCGAAGCAGGAACGCCAAGCCCACTACCGTTTCCTTAGTCCAGTACCGCAGCGCTGGGGTCCTGGCCAGCGTTGCACCCAGCGCAGAAACGCCAGACCTTCTGGCGTTGCAGACCCAAGCAGAAACGCCATGCTTGCTGGCGTTTTCTTAGTCCAGTACCCCAAAACAAGAATTTAACACTGTTTTGATCAACAAACATATTTCATACGATATAGTTTAAGTCGTAAGACCATAATTCACAGCGTAACACCATAATTTAAATCATAAGACTCAGCATATCACCATTCATCAAAACATAACACCATAATTCAAAGCATAACACCATAATTTAAATCATAAGACTCAGCATAACATCATAGTACATAGTTTAACAGACGTAGTTCGACAAACAACATAGTTCAACAGAAAACATAGTAGTTCAACAGACAACATCATAACACTCACTTCCTCCCTCTCTTTGCAGCCATCTTGCCCTTAGTAACGTAGCCCTCAGGAGTGTTCTGCCAGCCAGGACGTCTGATGTTCCTTGAGCTAGCTCGACGTGTTGCTTCCGTCGGCTGAGTGGGTTGACTTGACTGCGGAGCATCTTCCATCTGCGAAGCCCCAAACTCAATGTAGTCCTGATCCGCGGCCTCGTTGTCAGACTCATCTTCTTCTTCTTCAATCTCCTCTTCATGTGCTCGGCTAGAAGAAACATGTGCTCCACTCGAAGACGGACGAGCGGAAGAGGCCTGTGGCCGGCTGGCAGACGGACGAGCGGAAGACTGCACATCCATCGTGTACTGCGCACGTGCCCTTACATCGGTGGACAAAACACCGTGGCAAGAAAGTAAAGCCGCTAGTGTGCGGCACCGATTGGCGACCTTCTGCGCAAGGAAAAGATAATGACATGTTAATATGCTAACAAAGGTATGACAAAACAAAGGTTAACAAGGCATCAAACCTGCAGACTAGTTCTAACAAGTCTGTCCGTTTGTGGACATGGGGCACGGGCAAGGACCACGTTACTCTCGTTGATACATCTCCATAGCTCCGTGCCCTGGATAAAACACATGTGACATACCATCCACGAATAAATGACACTTGTTTATATTTTAAATGAGGGACGTACCACTCGGTCATGGAGATGACCATAGTCAAGATGCGCTCCAACTGTCTCCCTAATTGAATTGTTGAATGCAGCATCAGCAGCCTCACTCGGCAGTAAGTCCAAGCAATCGGAACGAGTCCAGGCAGCCTTATGGATAACTCTGTACTCTGTACGCATCCACTCCAAATGCCTTAAGTATGCCGCCTCGTCAGTGTCTGGTGTTTCATCATTTTCAACTCGATGTTGTCTCTGAGCATTCCACATGTCCACCCAAGTAATGTGGTGCTCCTCCCAATTAATGAAAGTCTTATTGCTTTGCCGGTTTGTCCTACAAAGCATTAGAATACTGTTCGAATTATGCCCTAGAGGCAATAATAAATGTATAGTTATTATTATAATTCCTATATCAAGATAATAGTTTATTATCCATGCTATAATTGTATTGAATGAAGACTCATTTACATGTGTGGATACATAGACAAAACACCGTCCCTAGCATGCCTCTAGTTGGCTAGCCAGTTGATCGATGATAGTCAGTGTCTTCTGATTATGAACAAGGTGTTGTTGCTTGATAACTGGATCACGTCATTGGGAGAATCACGTGATGGACTAGACCCAAACTAATAGACGTAGCATGTTGATCGTGTCATTTTGTTGCTACTGTTTCTGCGTGTCAAGTATTTATTCCTATGACCATGAGATCATATAACTCACTGACACCGGAGGAATACTTTGTGTGTATCAAACGTCGCAACGTAACTGGGTGACTATAAATATGCTCTACAGGTATCTCCGAAGGTGTTAGTTGAGTTAGTATGGATCAAGACTGGGATTTGTCACTCCGTGTGACGGAAAGGTATCTCGGGACCCACTCGGTAATACAACATCACACACAAGCCTTGCAAGCAATGTAACTTAGTGTAAGTTGCGGGATCTTGTATTACGGAACGAGTAAAGAGACTTGCCGGTAAACGAGATTGAAATAGGTATGCGGATACTGACGATTGAATCTCGGGCAAGTAACATACCGAAGGACAAAGGGAATGACATACGGGATTATACGAATCCTTGGCACTGAGGTTCAAACGATAAGATCTTCATAGAATATGTAGGATCCAATATGGGCATCCAGGTCCCTCTATTGGATATTGACCGAGGAGTCTCTCGGGTCATGTCTACATAGTTCTCGAACCCGCAGGGTCTGCACACTTAAGGTTCGACGTTGTTTTATGCGTATTTGAGTTATATGGTTGGTTACCGAATGTTGTTCGGAGTCCCGGATGAGATCACGGACGTCACGAGGGTTTCCGGAATGGTTCGGAAACGAAGATTGATATATAGGATGACCTCATTTGATTACCGGAAGGTTTTCGGAGTTACCGGGAATGACGAATGGGTTCCGGGAGTTCACGGGGGGGGGGGGGGGGCAACCCACCCCGGGGAAGCCCATAGGCTTTGGGGAGACACACCAGCCCTTAATGGGCTGGTGGGACAGCCCCAAGGGGGCCTATGCGCCAAGAAAAGGAAATCAAAGGAAAAGGAAAAAAAAGAGGGAGGAAGTGGGAAGGGAGGGGGACTCCTCCCACCAAACCAAGTCCAACTCGGTTTGGGGGGGAGTCCTCCCCCCCTTGGCTCGGCCGACCCCTTGAGGTTCCCTTGGACCCCAAGGCAAGGTCCCCCTCCCTCCTCCTATATATATGGAGCTTTTAGGGCAGATTTGAGACGACTTTCTCACGGCTGCCCGACCACATACCTCCATAGTTTTTCCTCTAGATCGCGTTTCTGCGGAGCTCGGGCGGAGCCCTGCTGAGACAAGATCATCACCAACCTCCGGAGCGCCGTCACGCTGCCGGAGAACTCTTCTACCTCTCCGTCTCTCTTGCTGGATCAAGAAGGCCGAGATCATCGTCGAGCTGTACGTGTGCTGAACGCGGAGGTGCCGTCCGTTCGGTACTAGATCGTGGGACTGATCGCGGGATTGTTCGCAGGGTGGATCGAGGGACGTGAGGACGTTCCACTACATCAACCGCGTTCTCTAACGCTTCTGCTGTACGATCTACAAGGATACGTAGATCACTCATCCCCTCTCGTAGATGGACATCACCATGATAGGTCTTCGTGCGCGTAGGAAATTTTTTGTTTCCCATGCGACGTTCCCCAACAGTGGCATCATGAGCTAGGTTCATGCGTAGATGTTTTCTCGAGTAGAACACAAAAGTTTTTGTGGGCGGTGATGTGCGTTTTGCTGCCCTACTTAGTCTTTTCTTGATTCCGCGGTATTGTTGGATTGAAGCGGCTTGGACCGACATTACTCGTACGCTTACGAGAGACTGGTTTCATCGTTACGAGTAACCCCCTTTGCTCAAAGATGACTGGCAAGTGTCGGTTTCTCCAACTTTAGTTGAATCGGATTTGACCGAGGAGGTCCTTGGATGAGGTTAAATAGCAACTCATATATCTTCGTTGTGGTGTTTGCGTAAGTAAGATGCGATCCTACTAGATACCCTTGGTCACCACGTAAAACATGCAACAACAAAATTAGAGGACGTCTAACTTGTTTTTGCAGGGTATGATTGTGATGTGATATGGCCAATGATGTGATGTGATATATTGGATGTATGAGATGATCATGTTGTAATAGAAATATCGACTTGCACGTCGATGGTACGGCAACCGGCATGAGCCATAGGGTTGTCTTTATAATAACGTTTGTGCTTGCAGATGCGTTTACTATTTTGCTAGGATGTAGCTTTAGTAGTAATAGCATAAGTAGCATGACAACCCCGATGGCAACACGTTGATGGATGATCATGGTGTGGCGCCGGTGACAAGAAGATCGTGCCGGTGCTTTGGTGATGGAGATCAAGAAGCACGTGATGATGGCCATATCATGTCACTTATGAATTGCATGTGATGTTAATCCTTTTTCCACCTTATTTTGCTTAGAACGACGGTAGCATTATGAGGTGATCTCTCACTAAAATTTCAAGACGAAATTGTGTTCTCCCCGACTATGCACCGTTGCTACAGTTCGTCGTTTCGAGACACCACGTGATGATCGGGTGTGATAGACTCAACGTTCACATACAATGGGTGCAAAACAGTTGCGCACGCGGAACACTCGGGTTAAGCTTGACGAGCCTAGCATGTGCAGACATGGCCTCGGAACATATGAGACCGAAAGGTCGATCATGAATCATATAGTTGATATGATTAGCATAGGGATGCTTACCACTGAAACTATACTCAACTCACGTGATGATCGGACTTGGGATAGTGTAAGTGGATCATGAACCACTCAAATGACTAGAGAGATGTACTTTTTGAGTGGGAGTTTAGCATATAATTTTATTAAGTTGAACTCTAATTATCTTGAACATAGTCTAAGTCCACTTTGAATATATTTGTGTTGTAGATCATGGCTCACGCAAGTGTCATCCTGAATTTTAATACGTTCCTAGAGAAAGCTAAGTTGAAAGATGATGGAAGCAACTTTGTAGACTGGGCTCGTAATCTTAAGCTAATCTTACAAGCTGGGAAGAAGGATTATGTCCTTAATGCTGCGCTAGGAGATGAACCACCCGCTACGGCTGATCAGGATGTTAAGAACGCTTGGTTAGCGCGTAAGGAGGACTACTCAATAGTTCAATGTGCAGTCTTGTATGGCTTAGAACCGGGACTTCAACGTCGCTTTGAGCGTCATGGAGCATTTGAGATGTTCCAGGAGTTGAAGTTTATCTTTCAGAAGAACGCCCGGATCGAGAGGTATGAGACCTCCGATAAATTCTATGCTTGCAAGATGGAGGAAAACTCGTCTGTCAGTGAACATGTGCTCAAAATGTCTGGGTACTCAAACCGTCTAGCTGAACTGGGGATTGAACTCCCGCAAGAAGCTATCACTGACAGAATCCTTCAATCACTGCCGCCAAGCTATAAAGGCTTTGTGTTGAACTACAACATGCAAGGGATGAACAAGTCTCCCGGCGAGTTGTTTGCGATGCTGAAAGTCGCAGAGTCTGAACTCCGTAAAGAGCATCAAGTGTTGATGGTGAGCAAGACCACTGGTTTCAAGAGAAACGGCAAAGGCAAGAAGGGCAATTCGAAGAAGAGCGGCAAGCCTGTTGCCAATCCGCCGAAGAAACCCAAGGCTGGACCTAAGCCTGAAACAGAGTGCTTCTATTGGAAGGGTATGGGTCACTGGAAGCGATATTGCCCCAAGTATCTGGCAGATAAGAAGGCGGGCAAAGAAAAATCAGGTATATTTGATATACATGTTATTGATGTGTACTTAACCGGCTCTCGTAGTAGTGCTTGGGTATTTGATACCGGTTCTGTTGCTCATATTTGCAACTCGAAACAGGAACTGCGGAATAGACGAAGGCTGGCGAAAGACGAAGTGACGATGCGCGTAGGAAACGGTTCCAAGATTGATGCAATCGCCGTCGGCACAGTGTCACTTCAGCTACCATCGGGATTAGTGGTGAACTTAAATCATTGTTATTTAGTGCCTGCGTTGAGCATGAACATTATATCTGGATCTTGTTTATTGCGAGACGGTTACTCTTTTAAGTCTGAGAATAATGGTTGTTCTATTTCTATGAGTAACATCTTTTATGGTCATGCACCGAATGTGAGAGGATTGTTCATATTGAATCTTGATAGCGATACGCATATACATAACATTGAGACCAAAAGGGTTAGAGTAAACAATGATAGCGCCATATTTTGGTGGCACTGCCGCTTAGGTCATATTGGTGTAAAACGCATGAAGAAACTCCATGCTGATGGACTTTTGGAGTCACTTGACTTTGATTCACTTGACACGTGCGAACCATGCCTCATGGGCAAGATGACTAAGACTCCGTTCTCCGGAACAATGGAGCGTGCTAGTGACTTGTTGGAAATCATACATACCGATGTGTGTGGTCCAATGAGCGTGGAGGCACGCGGCGGATATCGTTATTTTCTCACCTTCACTGACGATTTAAGAAGATATGGTTATGTCTACTTGATGAAGCACAAGTCTGAAACATTTGAAAAGTTCAAGCAATTTCAGAGTGAAGTGGAAAGTCATCGTAACAAGAAGATCAAGTTCCTACGGTCTGATCGTGGGGGTGAATATCTGAGTTTCGAGTTTGGTGCTCACTTAAGACAATGTGGAATTGTTTCGGAGTTAACACCGCCTGGAACACCACAGCGTAATGGTGTGTCCGAACGTCGTAATCGTACTTTGTTAGAGATGGTGCGATCTACGATGTCTCTTACTGATTTGCCGTTATCATTTTGGGGTTATGCATTAGAAACAACTGCATTCACTTTAAATAGGGCACCATCAAAATCCGTTGAGATGACACCATACGAACTGTGGTATGGCAAAAGGCCAAAGTTGTCGTTTCTTAAAGTTTGGGGATGTGATGCTTATGTCAAAAAGCTTCAGCCTGAAAAGCTGGAACCCAAAGCGGAAAAGTGCGTCTTCATAGGTTACACAAAAGAGACAGTTGGGTACACCTTCTATCTCAAATCCGAGGGCAAAGTGTTTGTTGCTAAGAACGGAACTTTTCTCGAGAAGGAGTTTCTCTCGAGAGAATTGAGTGGGAGGAAGATAGAACTTGACGAGGTTGTCGAACCTCTCATCCCTCTGGATGGTGGCGCAGGGCAAGGGGAAACCTCTGTCATTGCAACGCCGGTTGAGGAGGAAGTTAATGATGATGATCATGAAACTCCAGTTCAAGTTTCTGTTGAACCACGCAGGTCGACGAGATCACATGCTGCTCCAGAGTGGTACGGTAATCCCGTCTTATCAATCATGTTGTTAGACAACAATGAACCTGCGAATTATGAAGAAGCAATGGTGGGCCCAGATTCCAACAAATGGCTAGAAGCCATGAAGTCCGAGATAGGATCCATGTATGAGAACAAAGTGTGGACTTTGGAGATACTACCTGAGGGCCGCAAGGCTATTCAGAACAAATGGATCTTTAAGAAGAAGACGGACGCTGACGGTAATGTGACCGTTTATAAAGCTCGACTTGTGGCAAAGGGTTTTTCACAAGTTCCAGGAGTTGACTACGATGAGACTTTCTCACCCGTAGCGATGCTTAAGTCCGTCAGAATCATGTTAGCAATAGCTGCATTTTTCAATTATGAAATTTGGCAGATGGATGTCAAAACGGCGTTCCTTAACGGTTTCCTTAAGGGAGAGTTGTATATGATGCAACCCGAAGGTTTTGTCGATCCTAAAAATGCTGACAAGGTGTGCAAACTCCAGCGATCCATTTATGGACTGGTGCAAACATCTCGGAGTTGGAACAAACGCTTTGATGAGGTGATCAAAGCATTTGGGTTTATACAAGTGGTTGGAGAATCTTGTATTTACAAGAAAGTGAGTGGGAGCTCTATGGCGTTTCTAATATTATATGTGGATGACATATTACTGATTGGAAACAACGTAGAGCTTTTGGAGAGCATAAAAGGTTACTTGAATAAAAGTTTCTCTATGAAGGACCTAGGAGAAGCTGCTTACATTCTAGGCATTAAGATCTATAGGGATAGATCGAAACGCCTGATAGGACTTTCACAAAGCACATACCTTGATAAAGTTTTGAAGAGGTTCAAAATGGAACAGTCCAAGAAAGGGTTCTTGCCAGTTTTACAAGGTACGAGATTGAGTAAGACTGAGTGCCCAGCAACTGATGAAGATAGAGAGCATATGCGCTCCGTCCCCTATGCTTCAGCCATAGGTTCTATCATGTATGCGATGCTGTGCACTAGACCGGATGTTAGCCTGGCCATAAGTATGGCAGGTAGGTTCCAGAGTAATCCAGGAGTGGATCACTGGACAGCGGTCAAGAATATCCTGAAGTACCTGAAAAGGACTAAGGAGATGTTTCTCGTGTATGGAGGTGACCAAGAGCTCGCCGTAAAAGGTTACGTCGATGCAAGCTTTGACACAGATCCGGACGACTCTAAGTCACAAACCGGATACATATTTATTCTTAATGGGGGTGCAGTAAGCTGGTGCAGTTCCAAGCAAAGCGTCGTAGCAGATTCTACATGTGAAGCAGAGTACATGGCTGCCTCAGAGGCGGCTAAGGAGGGTGTCTGGATGAAGCAGTTCATGACGGATCTTGGAGTGGTGCCAAGTGCACTGGATCCAATAACCTTGTATTGTGACAACACTGGTGCCATTGCCTTAGCAAAGGAACCAAGGTTTCACAAGAAGACCAGACACATCAAACGACGCTTCAACCTCATCCGCGACTACGTCGAGGAGGAGGACGTAAATATATGCAAAGTGCACACGGATCTGAATGTAGCAGACCCGCTGACTAAACCTCTTCCACGGCCAAAACATGATCGACACCAGAACTGTATGGATGTTAGATTTATTACAATGTAATTCACATGGTGATGTGAGGGCTAGATTATTGACTCTAGTGCAAGTGGGAGACTGTTGCAATTATGCCCTAGAGGCAATAATAAATGTATAGTTATTATTATAATTCCTGTATCAAGATAATAGTTTATTATCCATGCTATAATTGTATTGAATGAAGACTCATTTACATGTGTGGATACATAGACAAAACACCGTCCCTAGCATGCCTCTAGTTGGCTAGCCAGTTGATCGATGATAGTCAGTGTCTTCTGATTATGAACAAGGTGTTGTTGCTTGATAACTGGATCACGTCATTGGGAGAATCACGTGATGGACTAGACCCAAACTAATAGACGTAGCATGTTGATCATGTCATTTTGTTGCTACTGTTTTCTGCGTGTCAAGTATTTATTCCTATGACCATGAGATCATATAACTCACTGACACCGGAGGAATACTTTGTGTGTATCAAACGTCGCAACGTAACTGGGTGACTATAAAGATGCTCTACAGGTATCTCCGAAGGTGTTAGTTGAGTTAGTATGGATCAAGACTGGGATTTGTCACTCCGTGTGACGGAAAGGTATCTCGGGGCCCACTCGGTAATACAACATCACACACAAGCCTTGCAAGCAATGTAACTTAGTGTAAGTTGCGGGATCTTGTATTACGGAACGAGTAAAGAGACTTGCCGGTAAACGAGATTGAAATAGGTATGCGGATACTGACGATCGAATCTCGGGCAAGTAACATACCGAAGGACAAAGGGAATGACATACGGGATTATACGAATCCTTGGCACCGAGGTTCAAACGATAAGATCTTCATAGAATATGTAGGATCCAATATGGGCATCCAGGTCCCGCTATTGGATATTGACCGAGGAGTCTCTCGGGTCATGTCTACATAGTTCTCGAACCCG
Organism: Hordeum vulgare subsp. vulgare; assembly: GCF_904849725.1. NCBI lineage: Eukaryota > Viridiplantae > Streptophyta > Magnoliopsida > Poales > Poaceae > Hordeum > Hordeum vulgare. Next base: position 659,154,079 of record NC_058519.1, on the reverse strand, counting down.
CAGGGTCTGCATACTTAAGGTTGGACGTTGTTTTATGCGTATTTGAGTTATATGGTTGGTTACCGAATGTTGTTCGGAGTCCCGGATGAGATCACGGACGTCACGAGGGTTTCCGGAATGGTCCAGAAACGAAGATTGATATATAGGATGACCTCATTTGATTACCGGAAGGTTTTCGGAGTTACCGGGAATGTACCGGGAATGACGAATGGGTTCCGGGAGTTCACGGGGGGGGGGGGGGGGGGGGCAACCCACCCCGGGGAAGCCCATAGGCTTTGGGGAGACACACCAGCCCTTAATGGGCTGGTGGGACAGCCCCAAGGGGGCCTATGCGCCAAGAAAAGGAAATCAAAGGAAAAGGAAAAAAAAGAGGGAGGAAGTGGGAAGGGAGGGGGACTCCTCCCACCAAACCAAGTCCAACTCGGTTTGGGGGGGAGTCCTCCCCCCCTTGGCTCGGCCGACCCCTTGAGGGTCCCTTGGACCCCAAGGCAAGGTCCCCCTCCCTCCTCCTATATATATGGAGCTTTTAGGGCAGATTTGAGACGACTTTCTCACGGCTGCCCGACCACATACCTCCATAGTTTTTCCTCTAGATCGCGTTTCTGCGGAGCTCGGGCGGAGCCCTGCTGAGACAAGATCATCACCAACCTCCGGAGCGCCGTCACGCTTCCGGAGAACTCTTCTACCTCTCCGTCTCTCTTGTTGGATCAAGAAGGCCGAGATCATCGTCGAGCTGTACGTGTGCTGAACGCGGAGGTGCCGTCCGTTCGGTACTAGATCGTGGGACTGATCGCGGGATTGTTCGCGGGGCGGATCGAGGGACGTGAGGACGTTCCACTACATCAACCGCGTTCTCTAACGCTTCTGCTGTACGATCTACAAGGGTACGTAGATCACTCATCCCCTCTCGTAGATGGACATCACCATGATAGGTCTTCGTGCGCGTAGGAAATTTTTTGTTTCCCATGCGACGTTCCCCAACAAATACTACATCAGTTTCATTTTTTCATGTTAGACATTGATCAACAGGAGAAACACGTGATACAAAAGACTCACTTATGTAGCTTGACACTTGTCTCGACGTAATCCGACGGGGTGCGTTGTTGTACCCCGAACTGCTTTGAAACACGATGAGGAAGATGCCACTCCACCGCATAAAAGCATATCATCGGGCACCGCACACGCCAAAGATGCTGGTCACGAAGGCACATGTTGCTGAGAGGATACTGCCTAAGTACCGTGTACGGCCTCCAATTAACCTACATAACAACAAGTCACTCAACCATCCATGAAAAAAAATCAGCAAATTTGATAAAGCATTTACCTGTTCGTAAGTTAGCATGTCAAGCTCGCTTATGTATGCCTTATACCGCCCCATAGCCGCGATACTCGTCCATTGGACATTAGCCCATGTGTGTGCGATAGTGGGGTATCGCTCCTCGTCCCCATCAAATGGGTACTTCCAGGGTTCTTCCGGAGCAAGGCTGAAGTTCCGGCCAACAGGGATACGCTCCCACATCCAAACCTGTAGGGCCCAGACGAAACCTCCAAGACAGGACGTCGGCTTACTCCTCATGCATGCTCCATCCAACTACATATTTAATAAAATGAAAATGCATCATATCCCATTGAATAAAATGAAAATGCATGATATTAAGCCATACCTGACGGTACAAGAAGGCTAGTGCCGCCGAACCCCAACTCCACTTCACATCCCAGTCACGAAGCGGATCCAAGAACATCCATGAGGCTGTGTCCCCAGTGCCATCCGGAAACACCACTTGGGTCAAAAGATTCCAGAGATAAGCTCTCGCAAACCTCTCCAGAACAAGCGGACTAGCATCCCTTGGGCATCTGTGAAAATGTCTCTGTATCCAAGAGAACAACACACTGGATGGCCTAGGATCCTTCCTAGTTTCATCAGTCCATGGCTCGGGTTCAACACCAACCAATGCTGGAACCCGTTGTCGCCACCAGGCGGCCCTAACCTTCCCTGTAAGAGCCCTGCCCTCGATAGGAAGCCCGGAGATCATAGCAATATCCTCCAAGGTTATGCTCATCTCACCAAGAGGAAGGTGAAAAGAGTGCGTCTCCGGCCTCCATCGATCCGTAAGTGCTGTTAGGGCAGTGGCGTTCAACCATGGTGGTGTGCCTTTAAAGTTGAGCACAAATTGAAGAAGATCCATTCTTCTAAAATATGGCTCGTAACGAGGGTCATATACAAGAGTTTCATTGGGGTTGTGCCCCCTCAAACAAAGTAGTGGAGGAACCTAAACAAACAAAGGCATAATTTGTTAATGGGCTCAACTTGTGAAAATATACAAATCATGGAGTATATAAAAATAATCATCAATAAAATCATTATTACCTCTCCTCTTTCAACTAGCACCGCACGATCCTTCTGCTCATAGTAGTCATCAAGACCCAGATATTGGTCGGGACGAAACATCCTACATAATATGAAGACCCTTATTACCGGCCTCTTCGAATAATATGAACTAAACCTAGGCATAAACCTTATGCGGATAATATGAACACAATCTAGGTTATACATATAGCCACCAAAAATTACACATAGAGACACCATAAACTACACCTATTAACAATCACAAAATAAATTTTACTTCAAAACATACGTACACCTAGTGCAAAAGAAATCTACACAAATAAAAAATCATTGCAAAAACTAATTGGAGGGATTGGGGGAGCTTACCGGCCTCTTCGATTTGCCCCAAAGAACCAACAAAACGGTTGGGGGAGGAGGGAGATCGAAAGGGGGGATCTGAAGGAGGAGGGAGAGCTTTTTCGTGGAAGAGGAGGAAGAAAGAAGTGGAGGTGGAGGAAGGGGCCGCGGGCCTGTTACTTATGAGCCCTGCAACGCCAGTGGGCTTGGCGTTCCCGCTTCGGTCTGCAACGCCAGCCCCCTTGGCGTTGCAGCTTTGGTCTGCAACGTCCAGTAGACTGGCGTTGCACATGAGAGCTGCAACGTCCAGTAGACTGCCGTTTCTGCTAAGTCCTGCAACGCCACGGTCTCTGGCGTTTCCAAAAGGGTCATAACGTGAAATACTTTCGAACCCAGTTCGTTTTGTGATGAACTTACGCCTTAAGGATTAAAACAGTGAAAAAAATCCTCGTTGAAGATGGGCGATCCTGATTGAGAGGACAGCCAGGGGATAAGGTACGTTCGGAGAGCCTTGCAGTTGCCCCGTGTTGTCCAGGATACTGGAGGAAGATACTAATCGGGAAGGCGTGTTGTTCATAAAGTACGGCTCCGCTTGTGGCCCTACAAATTAACAGCCTCATCAACCTTGCAAGTTTAGTAGAAACCAGCTCCAACTCCAAATGGAGGTTAGGGCATGGGCATGGGCCTCCATCATGACCGTCGTCCTCGTCGTCCTAACCATTCTCCGCCGTGACCGTGGCTCGCAGCCGCAGGGGAACAGGCTTCCACCAGGACCGAAGCCGTGGCCCGTGATTGGGAACCTCAATCTCATCGGCGCCCTGCCGCACCGGTCAATTCACGAGCTCTCCAAGCAATACGGCCCGTTGATGCAGCTTCGTTTTGGGTCCTTCCCCGTCGTGGTGGGCTCCTCGGCCGAGATGGCCAGGTTCTTCCTCAAGACCCAGGACACTGTGTTCGCCGACCGGCCAAGGACCGCGGCCGGCAAGTACACCACCTACAACTACTCCGACGTCCTGTGGGCGCCCTACAACGCTCACTTCCGCCACGCGCGCAAGCTCTTCGTCACCGAGCTGTTCAGCACGGCGCGGCTCGATTCCTACAAGCACATCCGCCACGAAGAGGTGAGCGCGCTGCTGCGCGACCTGGCCGTGCACGGGACATCTGGCCGTGTCGTGCAGCTCAGGGGCTACCTATTCGCGGCGACCAACGGTATCATCTCGCGAGTGGTGCTGGGCAAGAAGTACGCGGACAAGGATGCTAGAGGCTCGGCAGCCATGCCTCTGGAGGATTTGTCGGGGTTAATTGAAGAGTTTTTCCTTCTCAACGGCGTGATCAACGTCGGTGATTTTATTCCGTGGTTGAACTGGCTGGACCTGCAAGGGTACGTGGGGAGGATGAAGAAGTACAGCAAAAAGATGGACCTGTTTCTCGAGCATGTCCTGGAGGAACACGAGAAGCGCCGGCATGTTGAGGGGGAGCAGTTCGTGGCGAGGGACATGGTGGACGTGCTGATGCAGCTCGCCGATAATCCTAACCGGATTGACCGGAACACCGTGAAGGCTCTCACTCAGGTGCGCACATCACATCTTCTATAATTCCTTCTTCCCAGCTTAGTTATCTTACTGTAATAGTACGTAGTACTACGTAATAATTATACAATCGATCTATGAGAGCGGGATATATTTTTATTTCTATACTATAAAGAGAGTGAGACATATATGCAGGAACTTATCGTCGGGGGTTCGGATACATCCAGTGTAACCATAGAGTGGGCGATGTCGGAGGTTGTCAGGAACCCTGAGGTGTTGGGCAAGGCAACCAAGGAGCTCGACTGTGTGGTCGGCCGTGACAGGATGGTGATGGAGAAGGACATCCCAGAGCTCCCATACATAGAGGCCATCGTGAAGGAGGCCATGCGCATGCACCCGGTGTCGCCCCTGTTGGCGCCTCACCTGGCACGTGAGGACGCGTACGTCGACGGCCACGCCATCCGCGCCGGCACACTCGTCCTCGTCAACGTGTGGGCCATCGGCCGTGACCCGACCCGTTGGGACGCGCCGGACGAGTTCCGACCGGAGAGGTTCATAGGGAGCAAGGTGGACGTGAAGGGGCAGGACATGGAGCTACTACCGTTCGGGGCGGGCCGGCGGATGTGCCCCGGTTATAGCCTGGGACTCAAGATGGTGCAGTTGATCGTCGCCAATTTGCTGCATGGCTTCGCGTGGGGGCTTCCCGACGGTATGGCACCGGAGCAGCTTAGCATGGAGGAAATATACGGGCTCACCACTGCGCGTAGGTTCCCGTTAGAGGCAGTGGTGAAGCCTAAGCTCCCAGTCCCTGCACACCTCTTCAGCTGCTAGCACCCATGTATGCATCTTAATTAAGGTCAGCTCTTTTGAGTTGTGGCTTTTGCAGTGCAGTGGATCGCATTCTATCCTTTATCTTGTTTTCAGATATACGTGATGAGAAGTCTCTAACATCCGAGTTCTGGAACTATGAGTTCGTTTTGTGTCTGTAATATTTGGTGCTAGCTGCTGTAGCTGGATTTCCTGCGTTCAGATGCTTCGCTTTTTTAGTTTTCTGGTTGTTCAGAGTTGAGATACTATGCTGGTTATGGGGCCTGTATGAAACTCTGTTTGCTTCGTTGCTTCAATAAAATGAAGCAGGAGAACCCCTTTTATTCAAAAAAAAAAGTATGTAACATCCCTGGATTATAATTCTGTTCTGAATAAATGAAATGAAATTATTTCTTGATGTCTTCTCGTACATTTTGACAAAAGAAATATTTTAATATATTCTGAAGATATCAATTACATTCCGCCTCAACAACAATGCAATGCCATAATTATGGATGCACACACCCAAAAGACTAAAAGAAGAAGAAAAAATATTCCGCTAAAATGATCAATTTTTTTTAGTCGCAGCACAAACCATCACCAAGACAACATCGAAAAATAAATTCTCCAAAAACAACGCGTGCATGAAAGAAATAGTGCACAAGCACTGTCATGTCCGACCCTAGACCTTAAGTTTTTACCCTGAAGAATATCCACGTTGTCAAAACAATACCTTCAATAAGGTCACTGCCATGCGCATATGAACATGAAATCTATTCTCGCATATGCACATACTCAGATTGTAGCTTCTCTAGGGGTTTTTCCTTCATGTCAAGCTTTTCTGTTTCTTTTGGTATGTTGAAGTAGAGCCCATCGCAGGGATAGCAGGCCAATGCGTCTATCCATCGAGTAACACAGCGCGAGTAGAAGCTGGCGCGTGTTTTGGCGATGTTGCGTAAGACATGATTCTGAATGTCACTTTTTTCTTTGCTCCAATGTTATGGGCCGTGGGGGCGGCTTGCATGCGTTCGTAGGACGGCTCGAGCGAGCAGGCGTGACACCAGCATGTCGATGTAGACCGGACCATTGGAGCGACGGTTTGAGTGCGATCATTTGGCGGCTCGTACGGGCGTATGTAGTCCGGGCGTGTTAATGTATACATTGGAGTCAGCCGCGGCATTGGAAACCAACGCGAACAGCGAGTTGACCGTGTCGACCACGTCATTTGTAAGCCGGCATGGACGGTAAGTTGGCCGTGGCGTTGTAAACCGGCGCGGACGGTGAATCGACCACGTCATTTGTAAGCCGGCATGGACGGTAAGTTGGCCGTGGCGTTGTAAACCGGCGCGGACGGTGAATCGGCCACGTCATTTGTAATCCGGCATGGGCGGTAAGTTGGCCGCGTCGAGTTGATGTAGATCGTGCCGCGGGGGCGACGGCTTGCATGTGTCCGTTGAAAGATGTGGCGTCGACGGTTGCCGACGCATGATAATATTGGTGCGAGCTCCATATCAGCAATATTATATCACCTTTATGGTGAGCACTTGTCCTGGTATTTTTCAGGGATGAACATCAGACGAATGAGCACACTTGCGCGCGTCCGTTGGGTGGCTCATACTGACGACTGAGCGCTGCCCCAATGTGTTGATGTAGGTTGTACCGCGGCATTGTAACTTGTAAGCCGGTGCCATCGCGAGAGATGGCCGCATCGTTGTTAGCCAGCATAGTCGTGCGGGTCGACCGTGGCGCTGTAAGCCGGCGAGATCTCACGAATTTGTCATGGTGCATTGATGTAGACCAGATCGCACGGCAGTGACCTGCACGCGGGTCCATTGGATAGTGCGGCATGGATGGAGGCTGGCGTATAATTATATTGACGCAAGTTCCATATTTTACGGTCTAACAACATGCCATTTTTATAATAAATAATTGCCCTGTATAAAAGTATTACAGATCAAAGGATTTTTTTTAAAGAAATTTAATATATGGTTTTGCTAAAGCTTAGCTAGCTGAGTTTTAGCTATGGTCTCATTTATCAACTTCACTGTTTGACTTTTCATGATACAGAGATTCGTGCATTTACCTCACCAATCACTATACACACCATGTTTTACGTACAGTTCGTCGCCACACAGGCATAGTGCCTAGAGCAGAGTTGATGGGCTTCTAGCTCATGGCTCTAATGGCTTGTTTCCAGCCGCTTTATTTTAGTTGTTAATTTTGGTTTGATCTTGTGTTATTTTGTATGAAAAATTAAAGGTAATACATATTTTTTGCACAAGGACCTTTTTAGATACTTTTTGCGTGGGAATTTGAAACATGAAAAGCGCACAACCCTTTTGCATATGTCTACAATTTGTTTTATTTATTTATATGTTTTATCAATAATTTTCTATTTTTTAAGTTAGTGTGTCAAAAAAATTCATCGTGAATTACATGTCCATCACTAGAGACCCAACTGCAAGTGTTGTAACCCGACATGTAACTGCAAGTGTCGTAATCAGATCTACAACTGCAAGTGTTGTAACCCGACATGTAACTGCAAGTGTCGTAACCAGATCTGCCACTGCAAGTGTTGTAACCCGGCGCGCAACTGCAAGTGTTTTAACTTGACGCGCAACTGCGAGTGTTGTAACTCGACATGCAACTGCAAGTGTTGTAACCCAACCCGCAACTGCAAGTGTTGTAACCCGACACGCAACTTCAAGAGTTGTAACCCGATGCGCAACAGAAACTAATTTAATACGACTTCAAGTGTTATGCCCCAACGCTCAACTATAAGTGTTGCAACCTGACGTGCAACTGCAAGTTTGGTAACCTGACATGTAACTGCAGATGCAGTACCCTGATATGCAATTGCAAGTGTTGTAACCCGGGTACAACTATGTCACATCGACTGAGCTATGGGGTTGTTTTTTGCTCTTTATCATTTTTAACAATTTGTTGGATATTTTAAAAATAAATGACTAATTAATTTGTAGGACAAAACCAAAACTAATCCTACGGCAAAAGCATCATGCAGGCGACTACTGTAAAATAGCATGTGATGGACTAGACCCAAACTAATGAACGTAGCATGTTGATCGTGTCATTTTGTTGCTACTGTTTTCTGCGTGTCAAGTATTTATTCCTATGACCATGAGATCGTATAACTCACTGGCACCGGAGGAATGCCTTGTGTGTATCAAACGTCACAACGTAACTGGGTGACTATAAAGATGCTCTACAGGTATCTCTGAAGGTGTCCGTTGAGTTAGTATGGATCAAGACTGGGATTTGTCACTCCGTGTGACGGAGAGGTATCTCGGGGACCCACTCGGTAATACAACATCACACACAAGCCTTGCAAGCAATGTGACTTAGTGTAAGTCACGGTATCTTGTATTACGGAACGAGTAAAGAGACTTGCCGGTAAACGAGATTGAAATAGGTATGCGAACACTGACGATCAAATCTCGGGCAAGTAACATACCGAAGGACAAAGGGAATGCCATACGGGATTATATGAATCCTTGGCACTGAGGTTCAATCGATAAGATCTTCGTAGAATATGTAGGATCCAATATGGGCATCCAGGTCCCGCTATTGGATATTGACCGAGGAGTCCCTCGGGTCATGTCTACATAGTTCTCGAACCCGCAGGGTCTGCACACTTAAGGTTCGGCGATGTTTTATGCGTATTTGAGTTATTTGGTTGGTTACCGATCGTTGTTGAGAGTCCCGGATAGGATCACGGACATCACGAGGGTTTCCGGAATGGTCCGGAGACGAAGATTGATATATAGGATGACCTCATTTGATTACCGGAAAGTTTTCGGGCATTACCGGGGATGTACCGAGAGTGACGAATGGGTTCCGGATGTTCACCGGGGGGGGGGGGGGGGGAGCCCACCCGGAGGAAGCCCATAGGCCTTAGGGGTGCTGCACCAGCCCTTAGTGGGCTGGTGGGACAACCCAAGAGGCCCTATGCGTAGGAGATAAAGAAATCAAAAGGAAAAAAAGGGGAAGTGGGAAGGAAGGGAAGGACTCCACCTTCCAATCCTAGTTGGACTAGGATTGGAGGTGGACTCCTCCACCCTTGGTTCGGCCGACCCCTTGGGGCTCCCTTGAGCCTCAAGGCAAGGCCCTCCCCCTCCCTTCTATATATACTGAGGTATTAGGGCTGATTTGAGACAACTTTGCCACGGCAACCCGACCACATACCTCCACGGTTTTTCCTCTAGATCGTATTTCTGCGGAGCTCGGGCGGAGCCCTGCTGGGATAGATCACCACCAACCTCCGGAGCACCGTTACGCTGCCGGAGAACTCATCTACCTCTCCGTCTCTCTTGCTGGATCAAGAAGTTCGAGATCATCGTCGAGCTGTACGTGTGCTGAACGCGGAGGTGCCGTCCGTTCGGCGCTAGATCGGAGCGGATCGTGGGACGTTCGCGGGGCGGATCGAGGGACGTGAGGAAGTTCCACTACATCAACCTTGTTTCTTAACGCTTCCTGCTGTGCGATATGCAAGGGTACGTAGATCCAAATCTCCTCCCGTAGATGGACATCACCATGTTAGGTCTTCGTGCGCGTAGGAAATTTTTTAGTTTCCTGTACACGTTCCCCAACAGTGGCATCATGAGCTAGGTTCATGCGTAGATGTCATCTCGAGTAGAACACAAAAGTTTTTGTGGGCGGTGATGTGCGATTTGCTGCCCTCCTTAGTCTTTTCTTGATTCTGCGGTATTGTTGGATCGAAGCGGCTTGGACCGACATTACTCGTACGCTTACGAGAGACTGGTTTCATCGCTACGAGAAACCCTGTTGCTCAAAGATGACTGGCGAGTGTCGGTTTCTCCAACTTTAGTTGAATCAGATTTGACCGAGGAGGTCCTTGGAGAGAGGCTAAATAGCAATTCATACATCCCCATTGTGGTGTTTGGGTAAGTAAGATGCGATCCTACTAGATACCCATGGCCACCACGTAAAACATGCAACGACAATTAGAGGACGTCTAACTTGTTTTTCCACGGTATGCTTGTGATGTGATATGGCCGACGATGTGATGTGATATATTGGATGTATGAGATGATCATGTTGTAATAGTTAATATCGACTTGCACGTCGATGCTACGACAATCGACATGAGCCATAGGGTTGTCTTTAAACTAACGTTTGTGTTTGCAGATGCGTTTACTATATTGCTAGGACGTAGCTTTAGTAGTAATAATATAGCATACACGACAACTTCGATGGCGGCACGATGATGGAGATCATGATAATGTGGCGCCGGTGACAAGAAGATCATACCGATGCTTTGGTGATGAAGATCAAGGAGCACTTGATGATGGTCATATCATGTCACTTATGAATTGCATGTGATGTTAATCCTTTTATGCACCTTATTTTGCTTAGAACGACGGTAGCATTATGAGGTGATCTCTCACTAAAATTTCAAGATGAAATTGTGTTCTCCCCGACTATGCACCGTTGCTACAGTTCGTCGTTTCGAGACACCACGTGATGATCGGGTGTGATAGACTCAACGTTCACATACAACGGGTGCAAAACAGTTGCACACGCGGAACACTCGGGTTAAGCTTTACGAGCCTAGCATGTGCAGACATGGCCTCGGAACACATGAGACCGAAAGGTCGATCATGAATCATATAGTTGATATGATTAGCATAGGGATGCTTACCACTGAAACTATCCTCAACTCACGTGATGATCGGACTTGAGCTAGTGGAATTGGATCATGAACCACTCAAATGACTAGAGATATGTACTTTTTGAGTGGGAGTTTAGCAAGTAATTTGATTAGTTAAACTCTAATTATCTTGAACATAGTCTAAGTCCACTTTGAAAATATTTGTGTTGTAGATCAATGGCTCACGCGACAGTCACCCTGAATTTTAATACGTTCCTAGGGAAAGCTAAGTTGAAAGATGATGGAAGCAACTTTGTAGACTGGGCTCATAATCTTAAGTTGCTCCTGCAAGCTGGGAAGAAGGATTATGTCCTTAATGCTGCGCTAGGAGATGAACCACCCGCCGCGGCTGACCAAGATGTTAAGAACGCTTGGTTAACACGCAAGGAGGACTACTCAGTAGTTCAATGTGCAGTCTTGTATGGCTTGGAACCGGGGCTTCAACGTCGCTTTGAGCATCATGGAGCATATGAGATGTTCCAGGAGTTGAAGTTTATCTTTCAGAAGAACGCCCGGATCGAGAGGTATGAGACCTCCGATAAATTCTATGCTTGCAAGATGGAGGAGAACTCGTCTGTCAGTGAACATGTGCTCAAAGTGTCTGGGTATTCAAACCGTCTAGCTGAGCTGGGGATTGAACTCCCGCAAGAGGCTATCACTGACAGAATTCTTCAATCACTGCCACAAAGCTATAAGGGCTTTGTGTTGAACTATAACATGCAAGGGAAGAACAAGTCACCCGACGAGTTATTCGCGATGCTGAAAGTCGCAGAGTGAGAACTCCGTAAAGAGCATCAAGTGTTGATGGTGAATAAGACCACTAGTTTCAAGAGAAACGGCAAAGGAAAGAAGGGTAACTCAAAGAAGAGCGTCAAGCCTGTTGCCAATCCGACGAAGAAACCCAAAGCTGGACCTAAGCCTGAAACGAAGTGCTATTATTGCAAGGGTATGGGTCACTGGAAGCGCAACTGCCCCAAGTATCTGGCTGATAAGAAGGCGGCTAAGGAAAAATCAGGTATATTCGATATACATGTTATTGATGTGTACTTAACCAGCTCTCGTAGTAGTGCCTGGGTACTCGATGCCGGTTTTGTTGCTCATATTTGCAACTCGAAACAGGAACTGCGGAATAAGCGAAGGCTGGCGAAGGATGAAGTGACGATGCGCGTGGGAAATGGTTTCAAGGTTGATGCAATCGCTGTCGGCACAGTTTCACTTCAGTTACCATCAAGATTAGTTATGAACTTAAATAAATGTTATTTAGTGCCTGCGTTAAGTGTAAGTGCATCTAGTGCTCCTTAGTGATTTTGGTGGTTTGAAGACTTATAGGTAAAGTATCTAATGTGTTTATAAGTGTACACAGGATCTATAAGACATTGAGGAGTTTGAGATATTTGAAGAATATCGAGCCCTAAAAATATATGTCTTCAGTTAAAGAAATTGGTCTGAAGCTGAAGAAATGAATCGCGAAGAATTTGCGATGAAATTGATATTCCTCATGAAGATGTTGATATTGAGAAGATCGGTGGTTCCTGAAGAAAATCGTTCTGAAGAAATTGAAACGTGAAGATTTTCGCTTTCTGTTTTACTTTCTTCGTATTTGATGAATAGGAACACCGTACTGTTAAAGGGGGGGGGGGTCAAAGTAACGCTATGGAATGAATTTCCTCATGATGCTCAACCCAAGCCAAATCCTACCAAAAGCCTCAAGTGAGGAATATGAGTGACATGAGGACTCTCAAAGTTGAAAGTCCCGACCGTTTCGATAGCCACGCCAAGTCACTGGTCTTATCCACTCCAACGGTCATATTATTTAAGGGCATTAATGTCAAATCATGTCGGGATGCTCCCAGGCTATAAATAGCCGCCCCCCCACAACCACTAGCTGGTTGGCTGCTCCGTTAGAAACTGACACTTGTCATAAGAGCAACCCAAATTCCTCAGAGCTTTCGAGAGTAAATCATCAGTGAGGAAATACACCACCCACCGAAACCACAAACCAAACCTAGTGATTGAGCATCACTGAAGAAGTTGTTCCTGTGTGGGACTGAAGCCTTTTACCTTTGAGGACTGTGCATCCTCTAGACGGTTAGGCGTCATGGTCTAGAGCAATCCAGCAGTCAATTGTGGATCGCCGGGTGACCGAGTTTGTGAGGGTTTGGAAGTCTGCCCTGAAGACTTACCACGAGTGTTGGGCGAGGACTGTGTGTCCTTAGCTCAAGGAGAATACGGTAGGGACTGTGTGTCCCGGGACTGGGTGTCCTTTGGTTTAAATACCAAGCCGCTCCAAACCAGATGTACAACTGTCACAGCAGTTGGAACTGGGTCATCAACAACATTCTTCACCAAGAATCGGGTTCTAATTCCTCAACTCTTTACATTCTCTCTATTATGTGTTGATGACTTTCACTGTGACTGTTTGAAGAATTTGCTGAAGACTTTCTCTGAATTTCCTCAACCCCAAATTCTTCACTTGAGTAAATCAACATCTGTATTCTGCGTGCCTGCTTGCTGTGCAATCTGTTTTCATAATCTTCACTCTGTAATACTGCTGTTGTGAACGATTGCACAACTGATCCCTAACTGTTTCCGCTGTAAGTTAGTCATCAGTGAGAAATTTCCTCAAAAGGAATTTCTCAGTGATGAAATTCTAAAAATCTCCTATTCACCCCACCTCTAGTCGATATAACGCACTTTCAATTGGTATCAGAGCAAGGTACTCCCTTGTTCTGTGTGATTTTGGCTTAACCACCTGGAGTTTTAGTTATGTCGACTGCAGGCATGTTTAAGGTGACTGCAGCATGTCCTACCTACAAGGGAATGAATTTTCCCTTCTGGAAGAACAAAATGCAAATGCATCTACAAGCTATAGACAATGATCTCTGGTATATTGTGGAAAATGGTGTCCCCATCATTTCTGCTAGTGTCACTGCAGCTGATGTGAAGAAATTCAAGCAACTCGATTCTCAAGCGAAGAACATCATCTGTGGTCATCTGAGCCCTGGCCAGTTTGGAAGAGTAAGTGCCTTAGGCTCTGCAACACTAATCTGGGAGAGACTGTGCAAGGTAAATGAAGGAGTATCAACCCAACGCGACTCTCGTGTTGATATTCTTCGCAATCTCTTCAATCGCTTCAAGAGACATGACAATGAAAGTTGCCAAGACATCTTTGATCGCCTCACTGACATATCAAATGAACTGCAAGCACTGGGAGCTCGAGACATCACTGATCACGAAGTTGTGAAGAAACTGCTGAGATCTTTGGATTCTTCATTTGACACTTTAGTTCTGATGATCAAGAAAGACCAGACTACAAGATGCTAGATCCTGCTGATATCCTTGAAAGGCTAAATACTCATGAATTGCAGCTAGAAGAAAAGAGAGATCTATATGGACAAAGCTATTCCAGACCACGTGCACTGAAGGCAAGAGCAATTTCCTCATCTGAAGAAGAAGACACAGATGACAGCAGTTGTGACCCTGAAGAATTTGGTCAGGAACTTGCAATGCTTGTGAGGAAATTCCAGAGATTTACACGATGAGGCCAGTTCGGTAAATCATCAAGAAGATACATGAGGAAATCAGAATCTGCATCTGAGGACTACAAGAAACGGACCCGTCACAAGTGCAAGAAATCAGGTCATTACATTGCTGATTGTCCTCGCTGGGGAAAGGAATCAAAGAAGAAGAAATACAAGGATGACAGTTCTGATGACTCAAAGAAGAAGAAGAAATCTTCAAAATCCTCATCTTCAAAGTCCTCCTCACACAAGAAGACTAGCTTCAGAAAGGCTCGGACACTTATTGGCAAGGAAATGGATTCCGAAGCAGAATCAGAAGAATGTGATGATGAAGAAGGCTCTGGAGAAGATTCAGAATCTGGACAGGCTAGTCTTGCACTAGCAACCAATTTCGTCAGCAAGTCAATCTTCAATCTTGAAGAAAATAAGTGCACCATCCATACTGATGACTATGCTGATGACTTCGCTCCAACCTATTGCTTCATGGCAAAAGGTTCAAAGGTATCACATAATGCCTCCTCATCTGATTCAAGTGACTGTGAACATGATGATTACAAAACCCAGTTACAGTAAACTTGCTAACATTGCCACTAAACAACAAACTGCTCTGGAAAAGCTTCAAAAATTGCTAGACAAAAGTGATGATCTGTTGAATGATGAAATGAATCTTAATCAAATCCTCGCTGATGACATGAAAAATCTTCAGTCTAGATTTGATATTCTTCAGGATCGTTATGATACACTCCTCACTGATCATGAGAAGCTTTCCTATGAATTTCTTCAAAGGAAGCTTGATCTTGAGAAGCTGAGGATGTCTTATGATGATCTTCGTACGGAAAATGATTCATTACTAGCTCAACAGATCAGCGCTAGTCAAGTTGAATTTATTCCTCCATGTCTTAAATGCATTGATCGTGAAACTGCTAATTCTTCACCAGAATCTTCAAATGCTACCACTGCTACAAATTCTTCAACTACACCTGTTGTGTCTATTTCCTCACTTGAGGAAAACACAAATGTCACTAATGAAAATGCAGGGTTGAAGGAATTGTACTTGACAGGCATGTACAAAAGCCTCAAAGGACATCAAATCCTTTGTGATGTGCTAAAAAAGCAGATCTTGAACAGGAACCCGAGGAAAGAAGGAATTGCCTTTGAGAGGAAATTGAATGCTGATGGATCTTATTGGAAACCTGAGCAGTATGCCAAAACCTCATGGGTTGCTGCTACTGGGCCTCCTTTTGATCCATCTAATCTAACTGGCTTCTCATGTGAATTATCCTATTCCTCTGATGAGTCATTTGATTCCAACTATAAACTGTTCAAAGATCAATCTGGTAAAGTATTTGCTCGATATGTTGGAAGTAACTGCAGGAATGGCCCTCCTCTGAGGAAAATCTGGGTTCCCAAAAGTTGTCTTGAAAATCTTCAAGTAAATGTCCTCATGACATCACCTCTGAAGAATCTGAACCCCAGATCAAATTCCTCAGGAGGACCAAAGTCTTCAAGAGGATCAAAATCCTCAACTGGTCAAAACTATGCTCATACCCGTGCTTATGCGTCTAACATGCAGGGAAACTACAAGGAATATGATTATGAGCGCTATTATTCAAATCATTATGTTCATAAATCCTCAAACCAGTTCTCTGCATACTCATATGAGTACTTTAACCCCCCTACTGTTAAGAGAAGTGCATTAGCTTCAATGCCACCTTTCTCATATGGTGCTCGTAGGATGATGAACGCTTTGCCACCCCTTCAGATGTGGGTGGTGAAGAAATCAAACTAATCACTTCTGCAGGTCAGGTCTCCAGATGAAAATCATCATCTGAAGAATTTGCTGGAGACCTGAGGAAATGCTTGATAGGACGCAAGCTAATGATTGATGAAATAGAAATATTTCACACGTCCTTACATTTCTGTTATGATGAAATTAGTATCATATTCTTCAAATTTGAAGCATATGAGATGGTAAGCTGTACTAATTCATCTGTAGGATGACAAACCCAAAAATACTGAATGGGTTCTCGATAGTGGCTGCACACATCACATGACTGGTGATAAAAGCCTACTGATGAATATTCCACTAACTCCATCACCTCTGAAGCAAATCACATATGCTGATAAAGGTAAAAGCAAGGTATTGGGACTTGGCAAAGTAGCTATTTCCAAGGATAGGCATATGGACAAAGTGATGCTTGTTGAATCCCTTGGTTTTAACCTCATGTCAGTCTCAATGCTTTGTGATCTTGATATGATTGTTATCTTTGGTAGATATAGATGTGTAGTCATCATGGAATCTGACAGATCCAAAGTCTTCAATGGTGTAAGAAGAGGGGATTTGTACATTGTGGACTTCTCTACAGGTCCTCAACCAGCCACTTGCTTACTAGCAAAAACCTCAGAAGGATGGCTGTGGCACAGAAGACTAGGTCATGCAGGCATGAGGAATTTGCACACACTTGCAAAGAAGAAGCATGTCATTGGCATCGAATCAGTCAAATTCCTCAAGGATCATCTATGTGGTGCTTGTGAATCTGGGAAAATGACCAGATCCAAGCATCCCTCCAAAACCATCATGACCACTACCCATCCATTTGAATTGCTTCATATGGATTTATTTGGACCTACTCACTATGCAACACTAACCAATGCAGCATCTCTATATGGCTTTGTCATAGTTGATGATTATTCCAGATACACTTGGGTGCATATCATAGTGTATAAAACTGAAGTGCAGGAAATCTTCAAACGATTTTATTCAAGGGCCTCGACGAACTTCGGCATCAAGATCAAACATATTAGGAGTGATAATGGAACCGAGTTCAAAAACACTGGTCTTGATGATTATCTTGATGAACTTGGTATTACTCATGAATTGTCTGCTCCTTATACTCCTCAGCAGAATGGTGTCGTTGAAAGAAAGAACAGGACTCTGGTTGAAATGGCAAGAACTATGCTTGAAGAATATCAGACTCCTCGTCGCTTCTGGCCTGAAGCAATCAACACTGCATGTCATATCATCAACAGGGTATATCTTCACAAATTCCTCAAGAAAACCTCATATGAACTCCTCACTGACAAGAAACCCAATGTAAGTTATTTCAAAGTCTTCGGTGCAAAATGCTGGATTAGAGATCCTCATCATAGCTCGAAATTTGCACCTAAGGCACATGAAGGTTTTATGCTCGGTTATGGAAAGGACTCACACACCTACAGAGTCTTCAACAATTATCACAACAAAGTTGTTGAGACTGTAGATGTGCGGTTCGATGAAACTAATGGCTCGCAAAGAGAGCAATTGCCTTCTGATCCAGATAAGCTGTCTCCTGAGGAAGCAATAAAGCTTAAGCCTACTGAAGACATTGTCCCCACTGAGGAAATTGATGAAGAAACAATCCCCATCGCTGATGAAAACCAAGAAGATGCTCCTGAGGAAATTGCAACAGCTCCACTTCCTCAGCCCAGACAAAATCCTCAATCAGCTCATCCGAGGATTGCAAATGAAGTAGAACTTGACAAAATCCTAAACGACATCAACGCGCCAGGTCCTCTCACTTGCTCAAAATCTTCACACTTAGTTAACTTTTGTGGGCATTTTTCTTTTGTATCTATCACAGAACCCTCAAAAGTAGCTGAGGCTTTTCTGGAACCGGAGTGGATCCAAGCCATGCAAGACGAACTTCTTCAATTCAAGCTGAATGATGTATGGGAGCTCGTCAAACGACCAGATCCTCGCAAGCATAACATAATCGGCACCAAGTGGATTTTCCGAAACAAGCAAGATGAGGACGGTCAAGTGGTGAGGAACAAGGCACGACTTGTAGCCCAAGGCTACACCCAGGTTGAAGGAATAGATTTCGATGAAACTTTTGCACCTGTTGCTAGACTTGAAGCTATTCGAAACCTACTTGCTTATGCTAATCATCATAACATCATCTTATATCAAATGGATGTGAAAAGTGCATTCCTCAATGGTAAGCTTGAGGAAGAAGTATATGTTGCTCAGCCCCCAGGTTTTGAGGATCCAAAGAATCCAGACAAAGTCTTCAGACTTAAAAAGGCTCTGTATGGCCTCAAGCAAGCCCCTCGAGCATGGTATGATACATTGAAGGAATTCCTCATGAAGAAAGGCTTCAAACCTGGTTCACTCGATCCAACTCTTTTCACAAAATCTTATGATAATGAGCTGTTTGTATGTCAAATATATGTTGATGATATCATATTTGGCTGTACTGACAAAAGATACAGTGATGAATTTGCCTATATGATGAGTGAAGAATATCAGATGTCTATGATGGGGGAGCTGAAATTCTTCTTAGGTCTTCAAATTCGTCAACAAAGCAATGGAATCTTCATATCACAGGAGAAATACCTCAAGGATGTTCTGAGGAAATTCGACATGCATGAATGCAAAGGTGCCAAGACTCCAATGCCTACCAACGGTCACCTCGGCACTGATGAAATTGGTAAAGATTTCGATCAGCAGGTATACCGTTCTATGATTGGCTCTTTATTGTATCTATGTGCATCTAGGCCACACATAATGCTTAGTGTTTGCATGTGTGCACGTTTTCAAGCAAAACCGAAGGAATCACACCATAAGGCTGTGAAACATATTCTTCGATACTTAGCTCACACACCAACACTAGGATTATGGTATCCCAAGGGCTCCAATCTTCATCTGGTAGGGTATTCTGATTCAGACTATGCTGGTGACCGTGTGGATCGCAAGTCAACATCTGGCACATGCCATTTCCTCGGAAGATCACTAGTTTGCTGGTCCTGAAAGAAGCAGAACTGCGTATCACTCTCCACTGCCAAAGCTGAGTACATTGCTGCTGGTTCTTGCTATGCTCAATTACTATGGATGAAGCAAACCCTCAAGGATTACGGCATCAACATGAAGAATGTGCCTCTCTACTGTGACAATGAGAGTGCTATCAAGATTGCCTACAACCCAGTACAACACTCGAAGACCAAGCACATCCAGATTTGTCATCATTTTCTTCGGGACCATGTCCTCAAGGGCAATATCCTCATCGACCATGTGAAGACTGATGATCAACTGGCTGATATCTTCACTGAGCCCTTGGATGAGAAAAGGTTTTGCAAGTTGCGGTGTGAGCTAAATATCTTAGAATCTTCAAATGTTTTGTAAAACATGCACACATCCTAACACTTATGCAAAGTTGATGACTTAGATGTGCAACACATGATGAAACGATTTTCTTCAACCGATGAAGAAAGTCACTCTGAATGTGAAGAAATTAACGAAGAAATTGATTCTCAGGGCCCTACGACAATTGTACGCGGCGTCTGTAATCAACATTCTTATATGGTGGACAACGCCACCGCCCAAGTGAAATTCCTCAAGTTGATTTTCTTCAAATGATCAAATTCCTCACAATGCATTTTTCTTCAAAACAGTTGTTCTTCATTGTGATGATCTATTGCAAAATCTTCAAAAACACTTGATGACTTTCATTTGCCTAGGTAGACTGTGATTTCTAGTCCTCAACAGCATTCACTTATTGCTATTTCTTCAAGTTGATGTTTCTGCTAAGTGAATGTGATCGGACCCTATTTTCCCTCTATGCTATACTTATCCAGTCTATTCAATTCATCATATGCGTTCTACTTGAAACTTTGTTCAAAATCCTCACTGCATCCTTGTCTGCTGATGATTTTGTAACGAAAATCCTCAAATCTTCGAAAAATTATTTTCTTCAAAGGAACAGTAACTGAACCCCCACTTCCCACGATTGGATAGCCACGATCTCCACTATCTCCACCGCATCGTACGGGAGCTACACGTGTCGTGCAGAGACGTAGAGGCAAGGGCTATTCGGTCCGAAACTTTCGCGCCAAACAGTAACTTTCGGGCTATAAATATGTCCTTAAACCCCTCGGTATCATCTTCTTCGCCTCATCGCTCTCCTGCCACAGCACACCGAACCCTAGCGCCACCGCTGGTAGTCTTGTCGCCGGCAAGGAAGAGCTTCACTGCCTCAACCTTCTCGCCGCCAGGATCACGCCGGAGTCGGAACATCTACGTCCGCCGCCGCCGTAGACGTCCTCTGCTGCCAAGTTAGGGTGCATTGGACACTTGACCGAAGAGCCTCTCCAACACCACCTTTTTGTGTTTTTCGTTCGCACCTTCCAGGGTAATTATATCCCATTTTTACAACAGATTAGATCTGAAATTTTACCTCTCCCATGTGAAATCTGTTTTTCCTCAAGATACGATGCGCACATGATTCCTCAAACACTATCCATCACCACAATCATTGATGAACTAGCTAAGCATCTAAGATTTTCACGAGATTCCTCAATTGTGCGAATTTTCGGATCTGTACAACTCTGGAACCCAAAAACAGAATGCTTAAGCAAATTCCTCAACCACTGGTTATATTCCTCAAACTGTCAAACTTTTCCATTTTCTTCAAATCTGAGAACGCATATGACCTCTCCAAATTCCTCGCAACTATACTCTGTTCACAGGTACACACATGTCAGCTGATGAATCTCTCGGTTCTCATCACATTAACTCATTTGCAGCATTTCTGGAAGAAACTCTTCAAGGCTCATCAGAATCCTCAAGAGTTCAAAATCCTCAAAAAGTTCCTCGTCTGAAGAAAATGGAGGAAGAAAGGAAACAGAAGGGAGGAAAGAAACTGGAGCAGAACACAGCTGTTGATATTCCTGATGACATATACCTGGACTGTTGCACGCCTGATGATGAACCTGAGACTATGCCTAAAAGAAAGATTAGGCTGCAGAAAATTGAACGCAGATGGGCAAAGGAGTGGAAGGAGTACAGGTTTGTGACTCCAAAATATGCGAAGAAATTCGCTTTGAAGCCTCCTGGCAGAAGGGCCCCACTTGAGGATCATCAAGTAGCTCATCCCTCAAGTCTTATGACACTTGATGACTACCTAGATGAAAAAGAAAGGCATCTGGCCAAGCTCAAGAAGCAAGCAGAAACAGCAGTGAAGAAATTTCATGAATCCTCAGCTGCTGCCTCCGGTGCTGCTCATTCCTCAGCAGCAGAAACCTCAGGCTCCCAGATTCCTCAACCAAAGTCTGTGCCAACAAAGCCAAAAGCTTCATAACCCCAAAAGAAGTTTGCACAGACTTCTGTCACCAAACCCTCAACTCCAAAACCCTCGGTTCCAAAACCGTCAACACCAAAACATCAGCGCCAAAACCCTCAGCACCAATCGCATCTACACCAAAGTCCTCAGCTCCAACTCCAAAGCCAGTACAGAAGAAAGTCGTGAAGACTACGACTGCCAGCTCTAGCTCCTCACTCCCAGCTGCAACTAGCTCGGAGACAAAGTCTTCAACACCCCATGTGAAGACTTTGGCAACTACTGAACCTACACCTCTGACCAGCCCCAGCAAAATCATCACAGTCCCGTCTGCATCAGAGGGAAATGATGAATATGATGATGAAACTCTGGAAGCCATCATCAGGAACAAGCAAGAAAGGGTAGCACAAGCATCAGGCAGTGCTATTCCTCTGGCGATGGACCCCAAGGTCCTCCTCGACTTCATCAATGTGTGGTATGAAGACCCAAACACACCCATTGATGATTTGAAACTTCCTCCTGGTGTCAGCCACATGGTGGCTACCTTCATAAACGAAGCCAAGTGGAAGGAACAGAAGGCCAAGCAGGCAAAGATTTCAAAGGCCAGAAAAGAGAAATTCCTCACGCAAAATGTTCTCAAACTCACGCCTGAAGCATTGGTGTCCACCCAGGCAGAGCTGCAAGTCTTGACTGACAAGTGTGAGAAACTGTCAGATCGCACAAGCATCAAACGCAATTTCATCAAGCTAGCCACTAGTGCTGTTGATGACTACAACAGACGTCACCCCCACCAGCACCAACTCCTCAGCCCCTGGTTGAATAGCCAGAAGATGCATCTCCTGTTGAGGAGGAAATTCCTCAAGCTGAGGAATAACACCAAGAGCGCCGTGCTGATGAGCCGGACATTGAAGAAATCATCACTGAGACCGCTCCTGATGAAACTGCAAACCCTGATGAAACTGCTACTGATCCAGCTGCTTCACCAAAGCAGGCTGATGACTCTGTTCCAGGTGGTTCCTCACTGCCAGCTGAAGAATCTGTTGAGAAATCACCTTCACCAAAAACTTCAAAGGTGAAGAAGTTAATCCTGTCTGCATCAGACGCGAAAAAGACAAGGGCTGCTGAGAAGGAAGCGAAGAAGAGAAAAGCTTCCTCAGCAGAAGAAAAGATTGAGGCAAAACGCCTCAAGAAAACTGAAGAATCTGCCCCTCTGGACCCGGTGCCTCTTAATGTTGCACCCTCATTTGAAATGGTCGTCGTTGGTGACCACACTACGAGGGCAGATGAGGAAATGAAGGATGCTGCCTCTGAGGAGCATACTGATGAGGAAATACAAATTGATGACAGTCCTCAACCTCATATTCCTCAGAAAAAGACTACTGAAGCCTCAGCTGCAGCAACTGATGAATCTGCTTCTGCCACAAAGTCAGCTGATGAAAATCAAGCTGAAGAAAATGTCCAGTTTGAGCAGGCTCCTCCCACTGACCAGGCTGACCAAACTCCTCAAGCTGAGAAGGAAGAAGAAATTCCTCAGCCTGATGCTCAGCCAGAGCAAGAAATTCCTCACCCTGAGGAAACTGCTGAAGAAAATGTTCCCGCCCCTGACAATGAATTCATTGTCCTCAACCCAGAATCTGCCATGGTTGTTTCCCCTCCCATTCCTCAGCACAATCTCAATCCAGTTCAGCGCCTGCCATTCTCGAAGAGGCCAAAGTTTCAGAAAGAGAATTTCTTTGAGGAACGCATGTATTTCATCGGAGAGAATCCTTATGACAGGCCTCAAATGAGGCATCTGAAGTTTTGGACAAGGACTCAGATGAACTACTATGCTTCAGTGCTCTGTGGACGCAACAAGATATTCCAGCACAGGCACATTCCTCATGATGAACTTGAAGAGATTCCCTGCATGGAACCAGTCCTCAGTGTACTGCATGATGCAGGTTTGCTCCCTATGTGCTCCGACATATCAGATTGGAATAGTGAGCTAATTCTTCAGTTCTATTCAACTCTGCACATCTCGGGCAATGCTGATGACATCAACACTTGGGTGTTCGACTGGATGACCCAAAATACTCACTACAAGGCTCCAACGTCTGAACTCCTCAGAGAACTGCCCATACCAATTCCTTCAGAAGGGGCAGTGAAGCTTTATGGTGAGCGTGAGCTGCCAAATGGAATGATGGAAGTCCTCATGAAGCCTTTGGCTGCAGGAAAACCGTCAAGAACCACATTCCTCGTCCATGAGCTAAAGTACACACCCCGGTCTGTCTACCGCATTCTCTGCAGTGTGCTAGCGCCAATCAAAGGCCATGATGATGACGAAGATGTCGTCGGCCTCATGAAGAATATCCTCTTCAACATCATTCACGGTATCCCCATGAATATCCATGATTTCTTCTTGAGGACTTTGGCTGACAATGCAATGTGCCCATATGATCACAAAATTTATGCACCATGGATCATGAGATTCCTCAGGACAAGGACAGGCATCAACTTTCACGCAGATTTCCAGAACCATGTTGGTTATATGCCTCCTATCCGGGTCAACAAGAAGACTTTCGAGCCTATTGAGGGAAAAGGAAAGTCTGTAATTGATGAAGGAAGCATGCCTCTTGATGGTCAATTTAAAGAGCCAGATGCATATTCCTCATGGGACGATACTGAGACTCGTCCACCAAGCCCAGTTCCTTCTCGCGTGCTAAACACCAGAGAGCTTCTTCTCAGTCTTCATCAGAAGGTGGATCATAACCACAAATGGGTCAAACGCCAGTTTGGTGCCATTGTGAAAACCCTCACTGAGACACAGAACAATGTGAAGCTAAATCATCATTATCTGCATGAGGTTTTTGATCGCACCTGGGCTACCCTTGCACATTTGAAGACCCAGACTGAGCTTGATGAATTGAACTTTGAGCAGGACTTTGACTGGTCGTGGCCTCCCAAGAAGAAGTTCAGGCCCATTCCTGTGCCAGATCTTGAAGACAACTCCTTCTCGTCCTTCCGCACCACCGAATCTGATGAGGAACAGCTCGACACCGCAACAGGCCCAAGGAAGAAGACTACACCCAAGAAGCGCCAAGGATCTTCATCAACCGCCAAGAAATGAAGTCTTCACGGGCGTTAGTCCTCAGTTTGTCCCTTTTTGTCACTTGATGACAAAGGGGGAGAAACTTGAGAGTTAGTCTTCAAACGGGATTTATTTTTGGGGCTTATGAACTATATTTAAGTTACAAACTCTTGGCTCTTCTGAAGTTTTTATGAGTTGTAACTTAAGCCCGATGGTACTCTGACGCTTTTTGAACGTTTTTCTTCGCATGCTTATTCCTCAAGTTTTAATGCACGCATGCTGAAATTCGTCAGATACCATTTGCCATCATGCATCTTCATTTTCTTCATATAATATGTTATATGTATGCATGATTTACAAGATTCAGGGGGAGATCTTCATGATATAAATCATCAATGTGCATATGCTATAAAAGCAAAATCCTCAAGGTATGCACATCTTCAGGGGGAGTCTCTGTGAATCTTGTTTTTAAATTCCTCAAATGAGTATTTACACTTCATATTTTTGATCCCTGTTGAAGACTTAACCTAATTGTCATCAACCACCAAAAAGGGGGAGATTGTAAGTGCATCTAGTGCTCCTTAGTGATTTTGGTGGTTTGAAGACTTATAGGTTAAGTATCTAATGTGTTTATAAGTGTACACATGATCTATAAGACATTGAGGAGTTTGAGATATTTGAAGAATATCGACCCGTAAAAATATATGTCTTCAGTTGAAGAAATTGGTCTGAAGCTGAAGAAATGAATCGCGAAGAATTTGCGATGAAATTGATATTCCTCATGAAGATGTTGATATTGAGAAGATCGGTGGTTCCTGAAGAAAATCGTTCTGAAGAAATTGAAGCGTGAAGATTTTCGCTTTCTGTTTTACTTTCTTCGCATTTGATGAATAGGAACACCGTACTGTTAAAGGGGGTCAAAGTAACGCTATGGAATGAATTTCCTCATGATGCTCAATCCAAGCCAAATCCTACCAAAAGCCTCAAGTGATGAATATGAGTGACATGAGGACTCTCAAAGTTGAAAGTCCCGACCGTTTCGATAGCCACGCCAAGTCACTGGTACACGATAGTTCAGTACAAAATAGTTAATGGCTTAGAAGCAAGGCGCCGAAGACGTTTTCAAACGTCACGGAACATAAGAGATGTTCTAAAGAGATGAAATTGTGATTTCATGCTTGTGCCCTTGTTAAGAGGTATGAGACCTCCGACAAGATTCTTTGTCCACGAAGTAAAGGAGAAAAGCTCAATCGTTGAGCTTGTGCTCAGATTATTTAAGTACGACAATCGCTTGAATCAAGTGGGAGTTGATCTTCCAGATAGGATAGTGATGGTTCTCCAAATTCACTGCCACCAAGCTGTGAGAGCTTCGTGATGAACTATAACATATCAAGGACAGATACAATGATCCTTGAGCGATTCGCGATGTTTGACACTGCGAAAGTAGAAATCAAGAACGAGCATCAATAGTTGATGGTTATTAAAACCAATAAGTTTCGAAAAAGGCAAGGGCTAGAATGGATACTTCGTGAAATGGCAAAGCAGTTGCTGCACTAATGAAGAGACCCCAGATTAAACCCAAGCCCGGGACTAAGTGCTTCTGTTATGAGGGGAACGGTCACTGAGGCGGAGCAACTCTAGATACTTGGTAGATAAGAAGGTTGGCAAAAGTCGAAAGAAGTATATTTGATATACATGATGTTGCTGTGTACTTTACTAGTACTCCTAGTAGCACGAGGCTATTGGATACCGGTTCAGTTGCTAAGTGATTAGTAACACGAAATGAAAGCTACGGCATAAACGGAGACTAGCTAAAGGCGAGGTGACGATACGTGTTGGAAGTGTTTCCAAGGTTGATATGATCAAACGTCGCACGCTCCCTCTACCATCGGGATTGGTGTTAAACCTAAATAATTGTTATTTGGTGCTTGCCTTAAGCATGAACATGATTGGATCGTGTTTATTGCAATACGATTATTCATTTAAAGAGAATAATGGTTACTCTATTTGCTTGAATAATCACCTTCAATGGTTTATTGAATCTCGATCGTAGTGTTACACATGTTCATGATATTGGTGCCAAAAGATACGAGGTAATGATGATAGTACCACTTACTTGTGGCACTGCCGCTTGAGTCATGTTGCTATAAATTGCATGAAGAGGCTCCATGCTGATGGATCTTTATACTCACTTGATTTTAAATCACTAGTGACATGCAAGTCATACCACATGAGCAAGGCCTTGTTTTCATTGAGATGAAACAAGATAGTAACTTGTTGGAAGTGATACATTTTGATGTATGCAGTCCAATGGGTGCTGAGGCACGCAGTGGGTATCATTATGTTCTTACTTCAAATGACGATTTGAGTAGATACAAGAGTATTTACTTAATGAATCACAAGTCTGAAATATTGAAAAGTTCAATTCTGTTTCGGAGTGAAGTTCGTCGTAACAAGAGGATAAACTGTCTACGATATGATCATAGAAATGAATATCTAAGTTACGAGTTTTGGTACGTAGTTAAGACAATGTGGAAATTGTTTCGCAGTTCATGCCACCTGGAACATCATAGTGTGATGATGTGTCTGAACGTCATAGCCACACACTATTAGGTATGGTGCATGGTATGATGTCTCTTATCGAATTACCACTATCGTTTATGGGTTATGCATTAGAGACAACCGCATTCACTTTAAATAGGGCACCGCGTATTTCCGTTGAGATGACACAGTATAGACTGAGGTTTAGAGAAATCTAAACTGTTGTTTCTTGAAAGTTTGGGGCTTCAACACTTATGTTAAAAAGTTTCAGTCTGATAAGCTCGAACCCAAAGCGGATAAATGCATCTTCATAGGATATCCAAAACAGTTGGGTACATCTCCTATCTCAGATCCGAAAGCAAAGTATTTGTTTCTAGAAACGGATCCTTTCTCGAGGAAAGGTTTCTCTCGAAAGAATTGAGTGGGAGGGTGGTAGAACTTGATGAGGTTATTGAACCATCACTTCGACCAATGTGTAGCAGGGCGCAGGAAGTTGTTCCTGTGGCGCCTACACCAATTGAAGTGAAAGCTGATGATGGTGATCATCGAGCATCGGATCAAGTTACTACAAGCCTCGTAGGTTGACAAGGTCGCGTACTACTGCAGAGTGGTATGGTAACCCTGTATTGGAGGTCATGTTGTTGAGCAACAGTGAACCTACGAGTTATGGAGAAAGCAATTGTGGGCCCGGATTCCAATAAATGGCTGGAGGCCATGAAATTCGAGAGAGGATCCATGTATGAAAACAAAGTGTAGACTTTGGAGGAACTACTTGATGGTTATAGGACTATTGAGTAAAGATGGATCTTTAAAAGGAAGACAGACGATGATGGTGATAAGTCACTATTAAGAAAAGCTCGACTTGTCGCAAAGATGTTTCCGACAAGATCAAACATTTGACTATGATGAGACTTTCTCACTCGTAGCGATGCTAAAAGTCTGTTAGAATTATGTTAGTAGCTGCTGCTTTATTTATGAAATATTGCACATAGGATGTCAAAACATTGTTTCCTCGACGGTTTCATTGAGCAAACATTGTATGTGATGCAACCAGGAGGTTTTGTCGATCCTAAAGATACTAGCAAGTATGCAAGCTCCAGCGATCCTTCAGTGGACTGGTGCAAGCATCTCGGAGTTGGAGTATACACTTTGATGAGATGATCAAAGATTTTGGGTTTGTACAAGGTTTATGAGAAACTTGTATTTCCAAAGAAGTGAGTGGGAGCACTATAGAATTTCTGATAAGTATATGTGGTTGACATATTGTGGATCAGAAGTAATGTAGAATTTCTGTAAAGCATACAAGGTTGTTTGAGAGGAGTTTTCAAAGGAATACCTGGATTGCGCTACTTGAACGCTGAGCATCAAAGATCTATGGAGATAGATCAAAAGCGCTTAATGGAAGTTTCAATAAGATGCATGCCTTGACAAGTTTTTGAAGGAATTCGAAATAGATCAGCAAAGAAGGAGTTCTTGACTGTGTTGTAAGGTGTGAATTTGAGTAAGACTCAAAACCCGACCACGGCAGAATAAAGAGAATAGACGAAGGTCGTCTTCTATGCCTTAGCGGTAGACTCTAAAGTATGCCATGCTGAGTACCGCACCTGATGTGTGCCTTGCAGCAAGTCTGTTAAGAGGTACACAGAGTGATCCAGGATTGAATCACCGATCAGCGGTCAAAGTTATCCTTAGTAACTAAATAAACTAAGGAATTTTTCTCGATTATGGAGGTGGTTAAAGAGTTCGTCGTAAAGGGTTACGTCGATGCAAGCTTTGACACTAATCCGAATAACTATGAGTAGTGAAACGGATTCGTATAGTAGAGTAGATATTTGGAGCATTTCCGAATAGCACGTAGTAGCAACATCTATAAGATGACATAAAGATTTGTAAAGAACGCACGGATCTGAAAGTTTCAGAACCGTTGACTAAAATTTCTCTCACGAGCAAGACGTGATCAGACCCCATAACTATATGGGTGTTGGATTCGTTGAAATCACATGGTGATGTGAACTAGATTATTGACTCTAGTGCAAGTGGGAGACTGTTGGAAATATGCCCTAGAGGCAATAATAATTAGTTATTATTATATTTCTTTGTTCATGATAATCGTTTATTATCCATGCTATAATTGTATTGATTGGAAACACAATACTTGTGTGGATACATAGAAAAAACACTGTCCCTAGTAAGCCTCTAGTTGACTAGCTCGTTGATCAAAGATGGTCAAGGTTTCCTGGCCATAGGCAAGTGTTGTCACTTGATAACGGGATCACACCATTAGGAGAATCATGTGATGGACTAGACCCAAACTAATAGACGTATCATGTTGATCGTGTCATTTTGTTGCTACTGTTTTCTACGTGTCAAGTATTTGTTCCTATGACCATGAGATCATATAACTCACTGACACCGGAGGAATGCTTTGTGTGTATCAAACGTTGCAACGTAACTGGGTGACTATAAATATGCTCTACAGGTATCTCCGAAGGTGTTCCTTGAGTTAGTACGGATCAAGACTGGGATTTGTCACTCCGTATGACGGAGAGGTATCTCGGGGCCCACTCGGTAATACAACATCACACACAAGCCTTGCAAGCAATGTGACTTAGTGTAAGTTGCGGGATCTTGTATTACAGAACGAGTAAAGAGACTTGTCGGTAAACGAGATTGAAATAGGTATGCGGATACTGACGATCGAATCTCAGGCAAGTAACATACCGAAGGACAAAGGGAAGGACATACGAGATTATATGAATCCTTGGCACTAAGGTTCAAACGATAAGATCTTCGTAGAATATGTAGGATCCAATATGGGCATCCAGGTCCCGCTATTGGATATTGACCGAGGAGTCTCTCGGGTCATCTCTACATAGTTCTCGAACCCGCAGGGTCTGCACACTTAAGGTTCGACGTTGTTTTATGCGTATTTGAGTTATATGGTTGGTTACCGAATGTTGTTCGGAGTCCCGGATGAGGTCACGGACGTCACGAGGGTTCCCGGAATGGTCCGGAAATGAAGATTTATATATAGGATGACCTCATTTGATTACCGGAAAGTTTTCGGAGTTACCGGGAATGTACCGGGAATGACGAATGGGTTCCGGGTGTTCACCGGGGGGGGGGGGGGCAA
The DNA here is from genome assembly GCF_904849725.1 of Hordeum vulgare subsp. vulgare. Lineage (NCBI taxonomy): Eukaryota > Viridiplantae > Streptophyta > Magnoliopsida > Poales > Poaceae > Hordeum > Hordeum vulgare. The sequence goes on along the minus strand of NC_058519.1, from coordinate 659,124,015 downwards.
CCCACCCCGGGGAAGCCCATAGGCCTTGGGGGTGGCGCAAGTTGGGGAGGCTGATAATGAGTCTTTATCTGCTCCTTTCTCGGAGAAAGAGGTGCTAGACGCGATAGGAGGTTTGAAGTGTGGAAAGGCCCCTGGTCCAGATGGGTTTCCGGCGGAGTTTTACAAACAATGTTGGCACATCATCAAGAAGGATCTTATGGCAATGTTTGATGATCTGTATGCTGGTAATCTCCAAATCTTCCATCTAAATTTTGGTACTATAACGCTGATACCAAAGAAGGAAGGGGCGTCACGTATTGAGCAGTTTCGCCCGATTTGTTTGCTTAATGTTAGTTTCAAAATATTCACAAAGGTTGGAACAGATAGACTAACAAAGATGGCGCATTCTGTGGTGCAATCTTCGCAAACCGCATTTATGCCTGGGCGTAATATCCTCGAAGGGATAGTGGTTCTCCATGAGACTCTGCACGAAATTCACTCAAAGAAACTTGATGGAGTGATCTTTAAAGTGGATTTTGAAAAGGCGTATGACAAAGTGAAATGGTCATTCTTGCAACAAACATTGCGGATGAAGGGGTTCGATGAGGTTTGGAGAAAGCACATAGATTCCTTTACTACAAGAGGGAGTGTCGGGATCAAGGTCAATGATGATATTGGTCACTTCTTCCAGACACTTAAGGGGCTAAGACAAGGGGATCCTATGTCCCCTATTCTCTTCAATATTGTTGCGGATATGTTGGCTAACGAAAAGGACCTTGTAGCTGGATTAGTACCTCATCTGGTGGATGGGGGTGTATCTATTCTACAATATGCTGAGTATACGATTCTCTTTATGGAGCATGATTTAGTCAAAGCTAAAAATCTTAAGCTCATCTTGTGCCTTTTTGAATAGTTATCTGGGTTGAAGATTAACTTCAATAAAAGTGAGTTGTTTTGTTTTGGTGAAGCCAAAAAACAACAACATATCTATAATGAGCTGTTTGGATGTGTGGCAGGGGAATTACCTTTTACGTACTTAGGAATTCCTATTCACCATCGTAAACTAACAAATGCTGAGTGGAAATGCATTGAGGAACGGTTTGAAAAGAAACTTAGTACTTGGAAAGGCAAGCTTCTTTCTTATGGAGGTAGGTTAGTGTTGGTTAATTCAGTATTAACAAGTATGCCTATGTTCCTCCTATCTTTTTTTGAGATACCGGTGGGGGTACGGAAAAGATTGGATTTCTACCGTTCTCGCTTTTTCTGGCAGAGTGATGAGGTTAAGACTAAGTACAGGTTGGCGAAATGGGATATTATCTGCCGTCCTAAAGATCAAGGAGGCTTAGATATTGAAAATTTGGAAACCAAAAATAGATGTCTTCTCAGCAAGTGGTTGTTTAGATTGTTGATGGAATCCGAAGGAATGTGGGTGCAAATTCTAACCAATAAGTACCTTCATTCCAAATCTTTATCTCAGGTTGAAGCGAGACCATTTGACTCACCATTCTGGAAGGGTCTGATGCGGGTAAAAAGCTCATTCTACAGATCGAGGTTTATCATTGGGAATGGGGAATTGACTAGATTCTGGGAAGACACCTGGCTAGGAGAAGCGCCTTTGGCTCTTCAATATCCGCGGTTATACCATATTGCCAGCGTCAACATGTGTCAGTTGCGGCAGTATTGCGTGAGATTCCCCTGAATATTCAATTCCGCATATCTCTAGTTGGGGATAGATGGATTTCCTGGTTGCATCTAGTTAGAAGGTTAATGGAGGTTAACCTTTCTGATAGGACTGATCGAATCTCCTGGAGATTAACACCGAATGGGTTGTTTACGGTTAAATCCATGTATTCTGATCTTATTTATTCAGTACCTATTCCAAAATCTAAACATATTTGGAAGGTTAGAGTTCCTCTTAGAATTAAAGTATTCTTGTGGTTTGTTCACAAGGGAGTTATTTTAACTAAGGATAATTTGGCCAAACGGAATTGGAAAGGTAGCCCGAGATGTTGTTTCTGTCCAAGAGTAGAGAGTATTCAGCACCTCTTTCTCGACTGTCCTATGGCTAAACTTGTTTGGCGCTCAATTCATATTGCTTTTAACATCCCTCCTCCTGTTAACTTGAACTCGTTATTTGGAACGTGGTTACAGGGTATTGATGTTCAATTGGCCAAATTTATTCGTGTCGGAGCATGTGCTCTTCTTTGGGCTTTATGGAATAGCAGAAATGATTTGGTTTTTAACAGACTTCATGATATTCACTTTCTGCAGGTTATCTACAGAATTACTGCACTAATCCGTACATGGTCGTTACTAACTCCTGTGGCAGCCAGGGAGCCTATGGTTAGTGGGTGTGTCCGTTCTAAGATGATAGCACAGGGTATCTTCAACCGGTTTGGATGACGGCATATTAATAGGATAGGTGTTTAGTCGTCTTTATCTTTTAGCCACTTCAGGCCGCGGCGCGATGTTCGCCATGTATCTTTTTTTCCTTTTTTTATATACTTTGTACTGCTTGAACACTATGTTTGCTTAATATATGGCTGTATGCATCTCTCGATGCAGAGGCCGGGGCGAGGCTTCCTTTTTGAATTTCTTTTACTAAAATGATCATGTAAAATTGTTTTAACGCGTCTTTTTTTGGGCGTCTGTTTTGGAGATGCTCCTATATATACATGGCTCTTACACACGGTACAAGCTACAAGGCGAGAGCCTGATGGCGAAGCTCGAAGGCGTCAACAAGGATGTCGCCGAGGCGATGGAGAAGTGGCACGATGAGCGTATCCGGCTGTACGACGCCTTCACCGTAGCCGGCCTCTGCGTTGAGGTCATCGAACCCGGCCGCACCCTCTGCTCATTCACAGTCCCTCCTCGACTCACGGTATGTAACCTACCATCCTATGCATACTCACATAGGAGCAGGGAACAAGCACAAAGCGTTGAACTTGAACTAAACATCATATCCATTTGTGCACGTACGGCAAAACCCAAGAACGCCAACAAGCGCATGTATGGAGGCGCGGTGGCGTCACTCGTGGACCTGGTTGGGTCTGCGGTGTTCTTCGCCGGGGGCTCCCCAACGACGGGGGTCTCACTGGATATCACCATCTCTTACCTCGACGCCGCCTGTGCAAACGTACGAGTATCTTCCAGCGGTTCATTATCTTCCTTGTAACTGATCGAGCAACTAATGGTGTTTCATGGCTAGAGATTCTGATTAACAAACGGAGGCATCATGCCATGCAGGAGGAGATCGAGATCGAGGCTCGGGTCCTCGGCATCGGCGACAAGACGGGGTGCGTGACCGTTGAGGTGAGGAGGAAGGGCACTGGCCAGGTGCTCGCGCACGGCCGGCACACCAAGTATCTCGCCGCCGTCTCTAGTAAACTGTGAAGGCCTGCCATGTAAGGGACAGAGTATATACGGATAAACCTGTTGTCTTTGCTAGCCAGCTTCTGGACGATGTTTTGGTGATGCAATATAGTATGCATATTTGTGCTAACAAATAATAAGCGCACGCTCACTACAGGTACAATAAGGCATTATGGCCTCCACAATGAGACTGTGTGTGTGAAATGTTATAAAACTAGCAGGGTGATCGCCGCAAATGCGCCGCAAGATTTACTATGTATGATCATTTTCTTGAAAAGGTGGATGATCCCCTTCCTCTTCATCGAGTCATGCATACTGTCATTTTATTACTTATTGAACAAGATCTTACGAAGTATTACATCATTATGTCTAAAGCCATCAACTTGACGACATCTCTCGTTGCTCCTATCCACATGATAAAGGGATATAAATTATGCGGGGCACATGCCCAGCTCTTGTACCCAATCACAACATCTAAAGCCAGAGGCCCCAACAAAGCTGTTGTTGGGTCTGGGTCACACACCGGTTCGACGCACTCTCGACGGGCACCGCATGAGCACATTGTAGAGACTGTCACCATCGTCTTTCATCGATCCATCTTCAGAGTAGGTACCGATGCATTCATCTTGTTAGACCTGTCGTCGACACCACCGCAGAAACAGACAACACCACCACCCTACGCGCGTCCATCATCACGCATCTATCGCCAAGACACAACAAGTATATCTCCGCCCTTCTTCTTCTCGGAAATCCTAACGCCATCACAAGTAGAAGGCCTCCGGTCATGATTTTCATATCCGGTGGGGCACCGGAAGGGCTCCCGATGAGATCGCTTTGGAATAAAGGTTTGCGGCGAGGGAGTAAAAGATACATGTTTTTTTCTGATGGTTTCTTCATTTATAGGATTTTTCTGCGTTGAAATCATGTCATGGACAGTCCTGAAGGTCCCACAAGCCTGGATGGCGCGCCTTAGTTTACTCCGTCTAGTCCTTCTTGGAAGCTCCACGGGTTTATTCTTGTCCATAAAAGATTACCATAAATTTTCATGGCATTTGGATTAAGATTTTGTGGGAAAATAAGAAATAGCCAAAAATCCGTCTTTCGCCGCCAGCTGAGCGGCCAGTCGAGTAGAAGCTCCCTCACGTCCACTCCTTCATTCCTCCACTAATAGGTAATCTGGCCGAATTCTTTTGTTCTGATTGGATTATGTGGGAAAGACCGAACCAGCCAAGGGTTACAAGGAAATTACGTGTGTTCTTTCACAAAAAGAGAAGAGCGCTGAGCATACGTGTAGGAATTCAATTGGGCATCGCTTATATTAATAGATAATACTTCCTTCGTTTTTAAATATAAGTTTTTTAAAGATTTCGTTAGGAGACTATATATGAGTGTATATAAATATATTTTAAAATATATATACTCATTCATTTTGTTCCGTAAGCAGTCTATTAATGAAAATTTTAAAATACTTATGTTTAGAAACGAAAGAAGTAATTGGTATGTAACTAGCCAAAGTTCCATTCACATATTCTTGCGGGTTAGCAGCTCTATGTTGCAGCCCGTGACTTCAGTACGACAAAGAACAAAACATAATACACTATTCACACACGATATAGGTCCATCGAAAAAGACAACACAACCACCGTAAGGGAAAAAGAATAGCTACTGCCTGTTTTGATAGTTTTTTTTATTTAAAATTTTCTGTACCATTTTTTTTTATAATTTAAGTAATTTAGAATTACAAAAACTTTTGCATATTAAAAAATAGGTATTTTGAAATAAAATGCTGATGAATTTTTATTTTGAATTAAAAATAGGATTCAAAAAAAGCGCCGGTTTTTTTTTTTTTGCAAATTCCAAAACAATGTCAATGAATTTAATAAATATATTACTGATAATAACAAGGTCCATCGAAAAAGACAACACAACCACCATAAGGGAAAAAGAATTCATCGGTGGCAATGAGAGCCCAAAAAAAGGGACTTGTTTTTTTTCCCAGGTTATATCATTGTATTATGGGAAGGTGGGCCAATTATTTTGACACAACGGACATGTAGGCCAGGCCATCTGATAGTAACAAGGTGTCCTATCTGTCCAGGTCATGTCCATTTTCTTTCATATAAACTAGAAGAGCGAACTGTTCTTTTTTTGTGAGAAGGCTTAGGATTTTTATTTCACAATGATAGAGTTACAATCTTCAGCGACTAAAATGTTGATGCATAGGAAGGATGGCCAAACCAATAAGCTGTGCTATCATCATATTTATCAAATTTCGCTAAACAATGTACAACCCTATTCTGTTCACGAAGGATTTTAACAGGAATAACAACCCTATCACTCGAGTAACTTTTGTTCTCCGTCACCAAATGGCCATACGACTGATCTATTAAAGGAATCATCAAAGAGCATCTTGACGGCCATTGCACAATCAGACTACAGTAAGATAGTGGCATTTGAATGTTCCACAGTCAGCTTGAGCCCTCCCATCATAGCTTGTAATTCTGCTTCTAGGGCTTCATTGCAATGAAAGAGTTTGCAGTAGGACGCAAAAATAACCCCTTCCTTGTCATTTCTAAGAATCATACATGTTCCTGTCGAACCGTCCACAAGATTGAACAAGTCATCGATCAACGGAGCGACCTCGCCCGCAGAGGGGTTTGGCCATGGCCTGCAAGGAACAGGGGGCTCTCTATCCTGATCTTGTGTGTGCGTATCAGCAGTCATCGGGTTTTTTACTTTAATGATCTCCTCAACACTCAACGAGATTTGATTGAAGGTGTTGTAATAACTATTTGCCGGAAAAACTGTATACCCCAGGTTCCCGTTGGGGAAGTATTTAGCCCGGAGAAATCTTGAGCAAAGTGAATCTGGGGATGTAAGAAACCTCCAGGCTTGTTTGGCCAGTAGGGCCTGACTATAAGCTCGCATATCATGAAAACCAATGCCCCTTTAATTTTTTGGAGGGACATTTTTCCCCAAGCAAACCATGCCATCTTCTTCTTTCCATTCTCCACACCCTACCAATACTATCTAATCATTTTTGTCAAGTCATCACAAACAGAGAAAGGAAGCTTGAAGGTACTCATCACATAGACCGGGATGGCCGGAGCGACGGCCTTTTTCAGCACCTCCTTACTAGCAAAAGACGAGCACCGTTCACTCCAATCAACCAAACGCTTGCTCAATCTGAACTGCAAAGACTCGGAACGACCTTTATGCATTCGCCCTTTTGGAACCGGGAGCCCCAAGTACTTAGGTTCAATTTCTTGTTGCGTCACGCCTATAATATGCTTTGCCTCATTAGCAATTTGACTACGACAACTGACAGCAAAGAGGATGGAACACTTCGAGGGGTTTATGAGTTGATCCGTAGCTAAAGCGTAAGTGCTCAAAACATCCATGACAATTGTAGCATAATCGCTAGTTGCTCGAAAGAAAAGGAGAAATGCATCCGCAAACAACAAATGTGAGATAGCGGGAGCTTTTTGATACGTCTCCAACATATCTATAATTTTTTATGGTTTCATGCTATTATCTTGTCAAAATTTGGATGTTTTGCATGCCTTTTATATATTTTTTAGGACTAACTTATTAACTCAGTGCCAAGTGCCAGTTTCTGTTTTTTCCATGTTTTTGACCCCTTTCAGAGGAGGATTTTGAACGGAGTCCAAACGGAATGAAACTACCAAAAAGATTTTTTTCGGAACAGAAAAAGATCGGGGATCCGGAGAATCAGGGCAGAGGGCCACCAGGGACCCCACAAGCCCTCATGGCGCGGCCAGGGGGCCCCCCTGGCTTGTGGGCTCCCTGAGGCTCCTTTGACCTAAGTTTTGCTCCTATATGTTCCCTAAAATTCCATAAAAAATCAGGAGATCATCGAAAGTACTTTTCCGCCGCCGCAAGCTTCTGTCTCCGCAAGATCCCATGTGGGGCACGTTCTGGTGCCCTACCGGAGGGGGGGATTCGGACATGGAAGGCTTCTTCATCAACACCATGACCTCTCCGATGATGCGTGAGTAGTTCACCATAGACCTATAGGTCCATAGCTAGTAACTAGATGGCTTCTTCTCTCTCTTGGATCTTCAATACAAAGTTCTCCATGATCTTCATGGAGATCTATCCGATGTAATCTTCTTTTGCGGTGTGTTTGTCGAGATCCGATGAATTGTGGATTTATGATCAGATTATCTTTGAATCTTATTTGAGTTTCTTCTGATATCTCTTATGCATGATTTCATATCCTTGTAATTCTCTTCGAGTTGTGGGTTTTGTTTGGCCAACTAGATCTAGGATTCTTGCAATGGGAGAAGTGCTTGGTTTTGGATTCATACCGTGCGGTGACCTCATCCAGTGACAGAAGGGGTAGCGAGGCACGCATCGTGTTGTTGCCATCAAGGGTAAAAAAGATGGGGTTTTCATCATTGGTTTGAGTTTATCCCTCTACATCATGTCATCTTGCTTAAGGCGTTACTTTGTTCGTCATGAACTTAATACACTAGATGCATGCTCTGTAGCGGTCGATGTGTGGAGTAATAGTAGTAGATGCAGAAAGTATCGGTCTACTTTGTGTCGGACGTGATGCCTATATGTATGATCATTGCCTTAGATATCGTCATGACTTTGCACGGTTCTATCAATTGCTCGACAGTAATTTGTTCACCCACCCTGATATTTGCTATTTTGAGAGAAGCCTCTAGTGAACACTATGGCCCCCGGGTCTACTCCACACCATATTTTCAGCCTTACACTTTTTACTTCTTTGCACTTTCCGCCTTCAGATCTCACTTTGCAATCAATCTTGAAGGGATTGACAACCCCTTTAAAGCGTTTGGTGCAAACTCTTTTGTGTTTGCGCAGGTACTCTGGACTTGACGAGATTCTCCTACTGGATTGATACCTTGGTTCTCAAACTGATGGAAATACTTACTGCTCCTATGATGCATCACCCTTTCCTCTTCAAGGGAAAAACCAACGCAAGCTCAAGAGACGACAGAAAGATTTCTCGCACCATTGTGAGGAAAGGACTTTTGTTGCCGTAGCACTCTTCTACAATTTTTTGTTGCTTCCACACCTCCTTGTTGGACAGCATTATGTAACAGAGCAGACAAAGTATCAGCCAGAAATAAGAAAAAAAAGGTTTTAAAGGGTCACCTTGTCGCAAAACCATGGGAAGGTGTGAATTGCTCCACGAGATGTCCATTAAATTTCACCGAATAGGGGACCAAACGAACAAACTCCATAACTTGGGATACCCGCGGGGGGGGGGGGGGGGCGAAACCCCACTTCAAAAGTGCACTCTCCAGAAAAACCCAATCAACATGGTCATGTGCCTTCGAGAGATCCAGCTTATAAGCACAAAAATCATTACCTCCGGGGGAGTTTTGCATACGGTGATACATTCAAAAGCTGTAATCGAATTATCCGAGATATGTCTGCCCAGGATGAACGCACTTTGATTTTCGATGATAAGTTCCATGAGAAGGGGCATGAGATGATTGACTGTGCATTTTTACACAATCTTGTATATCTCATTCCATAACGATATCGGATAGAAATACTTTAGGGAAGCCGGGTGTTGGACCTTTGGGATCAACACAATGGACGTATCATTAACTCCATCTGGCATGTGGCCTGTGGCAAAGAATTATCGTACAGCCGTTATGATTTCCCTCTTCAGACAACCCCAATTTTCTGATAAAACCGAGCTGGAAACCCATCTGGACCGGGTGCTTTTAACGGTCCTATTTGGAATAAGGCATCTGAGATCTCAATATCAGTGAAGGGGGCAAGCAAGCTCACATTCATATCCTCAGTTAACTTTGACGAAATAAGATCCAAAATTGCATCTCGGGATAACGTGGGATCCTTCGTATACACATCCTTGAAGTATGACGCAGCCATGCATTACATCTCCGTCGGTACACTACACCACGATCCATCTTCTTTCTATAGTCCCCTTATGTTATTCATCATAGCTCGCCAAGCCGCTTGCCGATGGAAGTATTGAGTCTTACTACCGCCTTCCTTCAACCAAACAATACGGCTACGCTGCAGCCACATCATTTCCTCACGGTATAATAGTCCGTCTAGTTTTTCCATCTTTTGGCAGATGGTCAATTCTAGAGAGCTGTAATGTCTCCAATTCTTGTCAGAGTTCCTCAATTTGTTTATCAACATGCCCAAAATTCTCTTTGCTCCACTTCCGAAGGTCAGCCTTAACTGATTTAAGGGAAGCTGCAGCATTGTCTAGGTCACCCCCCGGACGAGCCCGCGCCCACGCCTTAGAAATTACCTCTGAGAGTTTCTTGTCTCTTTCCCACATTATTTCATATTTAGGCGAACTGTTATGTCCTCTTAGACAAGTGATGCATATAGTCTAGTCTATTACAATGTTCAAAGTAATGATAAGTGGGTAAGGTGATGTCTTCTACACAAAGCGTGGTAACAAAAAATATGATGTTTACATCAATAGATTTGAACCCCGCAAAAAAATACATCAACTGGTTTGAACAATTATTTCTAGATAGCAAATCAGAAGGACATTGGCTTGTGTAGATCCAAATGTATTATGTCTTTATTTATAAAAATAAAGGGATCCCGTTGTCGTACGATATACATATCACTATTTACTAGAAGCAACATTTCAACCATCCACAAAGTCTTGCAAATATATAAATAAATGGAGCAAAAACGTCAGAGCAAGCCTGGACTATAAAGATTACATCACTCAATCACATATCCCGTGATTGGATCACCATCCAATCCGGTTAAAAACCAAGATTATATCTTACCTGCCTGATTTGTACCTAGTCCGTGTATATAGCTCTAGTGAACATAATCAATAAGATTTTTTCATCCAGTGTTGACAGCGTGATCTCCGTAATACAATGACAATAATCTATCTCATGCAATCACTCTTTGCGGTGTATTTGTTGGGATCCGATGCATTGTGAGTTTATATTCGGATTATTTATGAAAGTATATTGAATCCTCGCTGGCTATATATATGCGTGATTATGATTGCTTCGTATTTATCTTCGATCTATCGGTTTGGTTTGACCAACTAGATTGATTTATCTTCAGCGAGAGTGCTGCGTTGTAATGGGTTCAATGTTGCAGTTCTCAATCCCAGATAGAAGGGGACATGACACGTATTTCTATTGCTGTCATTAAATATAAAATGATGCGGTTTATTCATATTAGTTGAGTATTAATTTGTCTACATCATGTCGACTTGCTTAAAGTGTTACCTTGTTTTACTTAATACTCTATATGCATGTTGGATAGCAGTCGATGAGTGAAGTAATAGTAGTAGATGCAGGCAGGAGTAGGTCTACTTGCTTATGAACGTGATGCTTATATATGTGATCATTGCCATCCATAAATATCGCACGACTATGCGCTTTTATATCAATTGCCTAACAGTAATTTGTTTATCCATTGTATGGTTTCTACGAGAGAGAAGTCTCTAGTGAAAACTATGGCCCCCAGGTCTCCGCAAATATATTCAAAATACCAAAAGAATTGTTGTGATGTATTTAACATTATTTTATTTTTCATTTATATTATATATATATATTACTACTTATCGCTTGCAAGTAACGAGTTCAAGGGGATTGGCAACCCTCTTGCCTGCATTGGTGCAAGTGTGTGCTCTTTTGTGCGTAGGCGCTGAAGACGGGCATTTACGTGGTCCTCATGTTGGTTTCATAACCTTGGTTCTCATTAAGGGAAATACTTATCTCCAATTTGTTGCATCTCGCCTCCTCTTCGGGAAAACCCCAACGCAGTTTACAAGAATCACCCATTTACATGTATAGGGAGTCACCAACCATAACGCCGATATTAATACTTAGCTTTAAATATCTAGTAACACACTCACATATTACTAACTCAATATCGTAAAACTATTGCGGGAAATCAAACTTATCATATTCAATGGTCTATAACTCTGTGCTAGTTTTAATATACCACTTTCATATACCTATTATTGTTGAACTAAATATATAACTCATGCAAATTACCACTTCCTTTTTAACTCTCAAAAAGGATTTAAGTAAAGCAAGAGAGTGCAAGTTATTTCAACAAAATATATCGCCATTCTAAGTGAGGTACAAGAGCAATTGCCTCAACTGAAATAGATATAAGTGAAGTGTGAATGGGGATTCGAGAAATTTAAGATGAATGTGGGACTGTAATCAGTACATGATAAGTGCAAATATGAGAAGAAAAACTAAAATAAAAGAAAACGACACTCCAAGCAAAATACAAATCGTATGGAGCATAAAAATATAGCTTCAAGTAAGATATATTGGTAGTTCTGAAGACGTAAGAAGGGATACCATCCGGGCATCCCCAAGCTTTAGTATTCCTTGAATATTTCCTTGGGGTTCCTTGGGCATCCCAAGTTTATGTTCTTTCCACTCCTTATTCTTCTCATAGCTATTTGTCATCCAAAACATGAATACTACATTCACACAAAACTCAACGGAACTTCGTGTGATATGTTAGTATAACAAATTAAGCCTTAACTAAGATACTATCAAGAGAACATTCATAATTATTCTCATTTGATGCCTACTATACTTTATCACTTCCATAATGTATACTCGCCGATATAATCCAAAGAAACTTTAAAACAAGGAAACAAAGAAAACAAAACAGAATATGTGAAAAACATTACATAGTTTGCTTGTTTTGAGGATTCCATGGATTGTATCAGGGGATATAAGTCATGAAGTTGTTAGAATATAGTACCTTATGCAACAATAGAATATTAATAAATTTCTAAAAGTACCTAAGTATTCGATATGTTTATTATACTAACAAATCTCATGAAGTGTCTATTGAGTTTTGTGTGCTGAAGTTTTCAAGTTTTGGGTGTTATCACGATGGATGAAGGAATAAGGAGCAGCAATAGACTAAGATTGGGGATGTGTAAGGCACACCAAGGTAATATTCTAGGAAGACTCAAGCATCTAAGCATGGGGATGCCCCGGAAGGCATCCCCTCTTTAATCTCAATCCATCGGTATGTTACTTGGAGCTATATTTGTATTCATCGCATGATATGACTTTTGCTTGGAGAATCGTTTACTTTAGTTTGATTTTGTTTTAGTTTTCCACAACCATTGTTCTCTGAATACACCCACTTGAGAGATACACAAGATCATCATGATTTATTAGAATACTCTTTGTGCTTCACTTATATCTTTTGAGCTTAGAAGTTGCTCTAGTGCTTCACTTATATCTTTTAGAGCACGGTGGTTTATATGTTTCAAGGAAATAATTGCACTCTCGTTATTCAATTGCATTTGTTTGAGAGTTAATAAATATAAATGGTAATTTTCATGGGTTATAAGACTAGTCAAAAAATAATAGGTATTCAATCAGTGCATAGTCGAAACCACATGTCACACATTAAAGAGAAATCATGGTTAATGATATTAATGTGGTAATGTGAAAAAACATGAGTGGATGATCATTGGTTATTATAAGTATTGTTAATTAGAGGTTGTTAGCTTGTTTTTCATCCAAATATTTTTATGGCATCGTGATGATGTGTGAGCATACTTATTCCTTGTTGAAATCCTAGTGTTGTTTTAGTCGGGGGCGCAATGGTTAACTCCTACCAACCTCCTGCCTAGGGGCATGCGGGTATTGCTTTGGTTCGATAGAGCTAATAAAATCTTGGAATAAGTATGTGCGTTCTTTATGACTAATGTGAACCCATGGATATATGCACTCTCACCTCCACATATTTGTTAGTCTCTTCGGTACCATGCATTGCCCATTCTCACCTCAAGGATCGGTGCAAGCTTCGCCGGTGCATCCAAAACCCGTGACATGATACAATCTGTTGCACATAAACCTCATTATATCTTCCTCAAAACAGCCACCATACCTACCTATCATGACATTTCCATAGCCATTCCGAGATATATTGTCATCAACTACCATCGTCACATCATACGACTTGTACTTCCATTGTCATATTAATTTGCATGATCATATAAGATCACATAGTATTTTTGACAAACCCACCGTTCATCATTTTTATACATTTTATGCTTGATCATTGCACATCCTGGTACACTGCCAGAGGCATTCATATAGAGTCATACTAAAGTTTTTCATATTGAGTTGTAAGTAAATAAAAGTGTGATGATCATCAATATTAGGGCATTGTCTCAGTTAGGAAAGGATGATGGAGACAATGATTGACCCACAAGTTGGGATGAGACGACCGATGAAAAAAAGAAATGAAAGAAGAAAAAGAGAATAAATGAGAGAAATAGCGAAGAGACAGTGCTACAACCTCTTTTTCCACACTTGTGCCTCAAAGTGGCACCATGTTCTTCATATAGAGAGTCTCTTGTTTTGTCATTTCCATATGGTTGTGGAAATTTTTCATTACAGAACTTGACTTGTATGTTCCGATGACGAGATTCCTCAAATTCCCGAGGTCTTCATGAGCAAGCAAGTTGGATGCACACCCACTTAGCTTCATTTGAGATTTCATACACTTAATTATAGCTCGAGTGCATCCGTTGCATGGCAATCCCTACTCCTCTCATTGATATCTATTTGATGGGCATCTCCATAACCCGTAGATACGCCTAGTTCATGCGAGACTTTCTTCTGCACTTTCACCCCTTTGAAACCTACTGATACGTCTCAAACGTATCTATAATTTTTTATGGTTTCACATTGTTATCTTGTCTTCTTTGGTTGTTTTATGTACCTTTTATATCTTTTTTGGGACTAACTTATTATTTCAGTGCCAAGTGCCAGTTCCTGTTTTTCCGTGTTTTTGACTCTTTTCAGATCTGATTTTGGAACGGAGTCCAAACGGAAGAAAAACCCTGAAATATTTTTTTCCCGAACGGAAGAATACCAGGGGGCTTTTGGGCCAAGCCAGGTGGGCTCCAGGGAGCCCACAAGCCCCCACTCCGCCACCAGGGGGAGGCGGCGGTGGGCATGCTTGTGGCCTCCCTGGGCGCCCCCTGACCTAGGTCTTTGGCCTATAAATTCTCAAATATTCCGCAAAAAATCAGAGGAGCCTCGAAAATACTTTTCCACCGCCGCAAGCTTCCGTTTCCGCGAGATCTCATCTGGAGACCCTTCCTGGCGCCCTGCCGGAGGGGACTTTGGAGTTGGAGGGCTTCTTCATCATCATCATTGCCCCTCCAATGGCTCGTGAGTAGTTCACTTTAGTAGCTAGATGGCTTCTTCTCTCTCTTGGATCTTCAATACAAAGTTCTCCGTGATCTTCATGGAGATCTATCTGATGTAATCTAGTTTGGCGGTGTCTTTTCCAGATCCGATGAATTGTGGATTTGTGATCAGATTATCTATGATATATATTTGCGTCTTTGCTGATTTCTTATATGCATGATTTGATATCCTTGTAAGTCTCTCCGAGTCTTGGGTTTGTTTGGAGAACTAGATATATGATTCTTGCAATGGGAGAAGTGCTTGGTTTTGGGTTCTACCATGTGGTGACCTTTCCTAGTGACAGTAGGGGCAGCAAGGCACACATCAAGTAGTTGCCATCAAGGGTAAAAGGGTGGGGTTTTTATCATTGGTTTGAGATTATCCCTCTACATCATGTCATCTTGCTTAAGGCGTTACTCTGTTCTTATGGACTTAATACACTAGATGCATGCTGGATAGCGGTCGACGTGTGGATTAATAGTAGTAGATGCAGAAAGTATCGGTCTACTTGTTTCGGACGTGATGCCTATAGATATAATCATTGCATAGATATCGTCATGACTTTGCGCCTTTCTATCAATTGCTCGACATTAATTTATTCACCCACCGTCTACTTGCTTTTATGAGAGAAGCTACTAGTAAACACTACGGCCCCCGGGTCTATTCACATCCATCATTTACACCTCCGCTTTTACTTTGCTTTGTTACTTTGTTGCTTTCAGTTCTCACTTGGCAAACAATCTATAAGGGATTGACAACCCCTTCATAGCGTTGGGTGCAAGTTTTTATGTTTTGTGCACGATCTTGAGATACTCTTCCGCCGGATTAATACCTTGGTTCTGAAACTGAGGTAAATACTTACCATCGCTGTGCTACATCACCCTTTCCGCTTCGAGGGAACACCAACGCAAGGCTCCAAGGCCACGGGGGAAATCCTTTGCATACTTGCCTAGGAAGTCCCTTAAGGCGTAGCCGTAGCTGAAGGATTCCTGGTGCCGTCGACACTACTATTTCTTGGCGCCGTTGCAAGGGATACACAGCAAACATCAGAAGTATTTCTGGCGCCGTTGCCGGGGAGGAGAAAACAAGATCTATCCAAGTAGGTCTCACAAACTCTTCTCTTGCATTTACTTTTGTTGCCAGTTGCCTCTCATTTTCCTCTCCCCCACTTCACTTTTGCCGTTTTCATTTTCCTTTCTCCTTTGCCTTTTTCGTTCGCCCTTTTCTCTCGCTTGCTTTCTGTTCACTTGTGTGCCATGTGCCTTCAATATGGTTGCACCTTCGCTTGCTGAAAATCTAGTGATATGAATCCTCATCTACTTGCTAGTCTCTTTAAGAGACCCACACATGTGGAACAAATTGCTAGTGAGTTGAGGGCAATTGACTATTTCTTTGGAGTTTTGCGTAAGATGTGTGAATCTGAAAATTGTGAGGAAGAAATTCATGAAGTGATTCACGAGGGTTCCTTGGATGAAAAGCATGATTGCAATGGTTTCACTATAAATTCTATTAGTGACAATCATGCTAAGAATATGCAAAACCCTAGGCTTGAGGATGTTAGTTTTGCTATGACCACTACTTATGGCAATAATCATGATTGGGGTGATGATCTTTCTTATGATGTTGAAAATTTGTTCAAACCTCATGATGAATATGATATTTGCAACAATACTGAAAGTGGGATTGGAGAAGTCATGACTTTATTTGATGATAATCCCACTATTTTTGAAGAGCGTCAACTTTGCATGCATGTGGATCATGAAAAGAGCATCCTATGGGATAGCTATATTGTTGAATTTGAATATGATCCCACATGTAATTGCTATGAGAGAGGAAATTATTTTGGTAGAAACTTTCATGTTACCAAATCACCTCTCGTGATGTTGAGATTGCTATTGTCTCTTTCTTCTTCCTTGCATATGGCAACTATTGGTTGTCTTGACAATTTGTTTTCCTACAAAATGCCTATGCATAGGAAGTATGTTAGACTTACATGTGATTTTCACATGCTTTAGGATGCTCTCATTGTGCTTCAATTCTTTTCTTTTGTGAGAGCATCATTGAATCCCTAGCTAAGGGCGTTAAACAAAAGCGCTTGTTGGGAGTCAACCCAATGAATCTATCCTTTTTCTTTCTGTTTTGTGTTTTCCACACTTTCATAATTCTATTATGATTGTGTTTTTTGTGTTTCTTTTTGCGTTTGTGCCAAGCAAAACCGTTATGATTAGTCTTGGGGATGATCGTTTCGTCATGCTGGAAAAGACAGAAACTTTCTGCTCACGAAAAAAAATCATTTTTTTCTGTAAGAGATTTTGAGTTGATTCTTTTTGCTGCTGATTGCTACGCAAATTCTTCAGACTGTCGTAATTTTGCAGAATTTTTGAAGTACCAGAGGTATACGAAACATACAGATTGCTACAGACTGGTCTGCTGTTAACATATTATGTTTTTGTTGTGTTGGTTGCTTATTTTGATGAAACTATGGATAGTATCGGGGGATATTAGCCATGGAAGATTGAAAGTACAGTAACCCAACATCAGCACAGGTACAATTTAAGTTTGCTACAGTACCTAAGGAAGTGGTGGTTTGCTTTCTTGTACTAATGTTATCACGAGTTTCTGTTTAAGTTTCGTGTTGTGAAGTTTTCAAATTTTGGGTGAAGTTCTTACGGACAAAGAGATAAAAGAGTGGCAAGAGCTCAAGCTTGGGGATGCCCAAGGCACGCCAAGAGATTCAAGGATTACATAAAATCCTAAGCTTGGGGATGCCCCGGGAAGGCATCCCCTCTCTCGTCTTCAATCCATCGGTAACGTTACTTGGGGCTATATTTTGATTCACCACATGTTATGTGTTTTTTCTTGGAGCGTCTTGTATCGTAGGAGTCTTTTATTTTTGTTGTGACACAATCATCCTTGCTGCACACCTAGAGAGAGAGACATGCACACGCCGTGATTTTGTCGAGCTTCACTTATATATTTTGGTAGACAATTCAGCTCACATGTGCTTCACTTATATCTTTTGAGCTAGATACTTTTGCTCTATGTGATTCACTTATATCTTCTAGAGCGCAGAGGTGCGTGGCTTGGTAGTTCATCTATGCTTTGAAAGTAGTCTCAAAAGGGGTAGTTATCCAAAGGGATACGAAAACTTCCACCTTCATGTGCATTGAATAGTTAGAGAAGTTTGATTCATCTCAATTAGTTTTGAGTTGTGGTTATGGTAATATTGAAGTCATGCTAGTAAGGTGTTGTGGATCTAGAAATACTTGTGTTGAAGTTAGTGATTCCCGTAGCATGCACGTATGGTGAACCGCTATGTGATGAAATCTGTGCATGATTAGTATATTGATTGTCATCCTTTGCGTGGCGGTCGGGATCGCGCGATGGTTTATACCTACCAACCCTTCCCCTAGGAGTATGCGTTGAGTGCTTTGTTTTGATTACTAATAAAACTTTTGCAACAAGAATATGAGTTCTTCATGACTAATGTTGAGTCCATGGTTTATATGCACTTTCACCTACCACCATCACTATCTTCTTAGTGTCGTGCAACTTTCGTCGGTGCACAAAAACCACCATTAGCCTCCCTCAAAACAGCCACCATACCTACCTACTATGGCTTTTTCAAAGTCATTCCGAGATATATTGCCATGCAACTACCACCATGACATGTGCCACCACGTCTACATTGCCATTGCATGATCGTAAGATAGCTAGCATGATGTTTCCATTGATGTCTATGCCATGCTAGATCATTGCCACGGTACACTACCGAAGGCATTCCATATAGAGTCATCGTTACTCTAAGTTTTGAGTTGAAAGTGTGATTATCATCATTAATGGAGCATTGTCCCATGTGAGGAAATAAAAGAGGCCAAAGAACCCACAAAAAAAAGAGGCCAAAGAGCCAACCAAATAAAAAAAGAGAAAAAGAGAGAAGGGACAATGCTACCACTTTTTCCAAACTTGTGCATATTAAGCACCATGATCTTCATGATTGAGAGTCTCTCGTTTTGTCACCACCATATAGCTAGTGGGAAATTTTCATTATATAACTTGGCTTGTATATTCCAATGATAGGCTTCTTCAAAATTGCCTTAGGTCTTCGTAAGCAAGCAAGTTGGATGCACACCCACTAGTTTTCTTTAAGAGCTTTCACATACTCGTAGCTCTAGTGCATCATTCGTATGGCAATCCCTACTCATTCACATTGATATCTATTGATGAGCATCTCCACAGCTCATTGATATTCCTAGTTAATGTGACTATCTTCTCTTTTTTTTTCTTGCAACCTCCACTACATTCCACACCATCTATAGTGCTATAACCATGGCTCACGCTCATGTATTGCGTAAGAGTTGAAAATGTTTGAGAAAGTAAAGGTGTGAAACAATTACTTGGCCAATACCGGGGTTGTGCATGATTTAAATTCATTGTGCAATGATGATAGAGCATAGCCAGACTATATGCTTTTGTAGGGATAACTTTCTTTTGGCATTGTTATTTTGAAAGTTCATGATTACTTTGCTAGTTTGCTTGAATTATTATTGTTTCCACGTCAATAGCAAACTATTGTTTTGAATCTAATGGATCTGAACATTCACGTCACATAAGAGGAATTACAAAGGACACCTATGCTAGGTAGTATGAAAGCATCAAAAATCCATTATTATCACTTCCCTACTCGAGGACGAGCAGGAGTTAAGCTTGGGGATGCTTGATACGTCTCAAACGTATCTATAATTTTTGATGGTTCACGTTGTTATCTTATCTTCTTTGGTTGTTTTATGTACCTTTTATATCCATTTTGGGACTAAATTATTAATTCAGTGTCAAGTGCCAGTTCCTGTTTTTCCGTGTTTTTGACTCTTTTCAGATCTGATTTTGGAACGGAGTCCAAACAGAAGAAAAACCCCGAAATGATTTTTTCCCGAACGGAAGAAGACCAGGGGGCTTTTGGGCCAAGCCAGGTGAGCTCCACGGAGCCCACAAGCCCAAACTCCTACACCAGGGGAGGAGGCGGTGGGCAGGCTTGTGGCCTCCCTGGCAGCCCCCTGACCTAGGTCTTTGGCCTATAAATTCCCAAATATTCCGCAGAAAATCAGTGGAGCCTCGAAAATACTTTTCCGCCGCCGCAAGGTTCCGTTTCCGTGAGATCTCATCTTGAGACCCTTCCCAGCGCCCTACCGGAGGGGACTTTGGAGTTGGAGGGCTTCTTCATCATCATCATCACCCCTCCAATGACTCGTGAGTAGTTCACTTCAGACCTACGGGTCCGTAGTTAGTAGCTAGATGGCTTCTTCTCTCTCTTGGATCTTCAATACAAAGTTCTCGATGATCTTCATGGAGATCTATCCGATGTAATCTTCTTTGGCGGTGTGTTTTCGAGATCCGATGAATTGTGGATTTGTGATCAGATTATCTATGATATATATTTGAGTCTTTGCTGATTTCTTATATGCATGATTTGATATCCTTGTAAGTCTCTCCGAGTCTTGGGTTTTGTTTGGCCAACTAGATCTATGTTTCTTGCAATGGGAGAAGTGCTTGGTTTTGGGTTCTACCATGTGGTGACCTTTCCGAGTGACAGTAGGGGCAGCAAGGCACACATCAAGTAGTTGCCATCAAGGGTAAAAAGATGGGGGTTTTATCATTGGTTTGAGATTATCCCTCTACATCATGTCATCTTTCTTAAGGCGTTACTCTGTTCTTATGGACTTAATACACTAGATGCATGCTGGATAGCGGTCGACGTGTGGAGTAATAGGAGTAGATGCAGAAAGTATCGGTCTACTTGTTTCGGACGTGATGCTTATAGATATAATCATTGCATAGATATCGTCACGACTTTGCGCGGTTCTATCAATTGCTCGACAGTAATTTGTTCACCCACCGTCTACTTGCTTTTATGAGAGAAGCTACTAGTAAACACTACGGCCCCCGGGTCTATTCACATCCATCGTTTACACCTCCGCTTTTACTTTGCTTTGTTACTTTGTTGCTTTCAGTTCTCACTTGGCAAACAATCTATAAGGGATTGACAACCCCTTCATAGCGTTGGGTGCAAGTTTTTGTGTTTGTGCAGGATCTTGACATACTCTTCCGCCGGATTGATACCTTGGTTCTCAAACTGAGGGAAATACTTACCGTCGCTGTGCTACATCACCCTTTCCGCTTCGAGGGAACACCAACGCAAGGCTCCAAGGCCACGGGGGAAATCCTTTGCATACTTGCCTAGGAAGTCCCTTAAGGCATAGCCGTAGCTGAAGAATTCCTCGTGCCGTCGACACAACTATTTCTTGGCGCCGTTGCAAGGGATACACAGCAAACATCACCTACCACCATATTATATTCCACCTTTATGCTATATCCATGGTCCACGCTCATATATTGAGTGAGTAATAAAAAGTTGAAGCGCATTAACGAGTACGATCAAATTTCTTGGCTTTACACTGTGGTGCTTAAAATTTGTATTTATGTGGTGAAGACGGAGCCATGCTATACTTATATGATAAAATGAATAGGGGTGAACATTCTTTAAGGATGGTGTATTTTGAAACTTGATGATTGTGTTGTTTATGTTCATGAATTTCACTATGTTAATTTTTATTAATTGATCGCTTCTCAATGATCATACCTGCAATAGATTACATGTTGGGTTGCATGTCACATCAAAAAATATGTTTTTATCATTTACCTACTCGAGGATGAGCATGAATTAAGCTTGTGGATGCTGATATGTATCCAATGTATCCATAATGTTTTATTGTTCGATGCTATAATATTATCATTCTAGGATACTTTTACGGTATTTATTTATCAATTAATATTATTTTTGAGAACTAACCTATTAATCCAGTGCCCAGTGCCATTTGTTGTTTTCTGCATGTTTTTGGCTTTTCAAGTTTACATTATCAAACAAAGTCCAATTTCCCCAAAACTTTTTTAAGATTTTTTCAGGGCCAAAAGAAGACCTGGAAGCTTAGGAAGGAGACCAGAGGAAACACGAGGGAGTCACCACACAACAGGGCGCACCGAGGGGGGTGGTCATGCTCTGATGTGTGGTGGGCCCCCTTGGCGCCTCCTAATGTCCCTCTTTGTTCTATAAATCCTCAAATATCCAAAAAAAACTAGGGAGTCACCAGAAACACTTCTCCCGCTGCCGAAAGTCCCTGTTCCGACGTGTGCCCATCTATATCCCTTTTCGGTTCCCTGTCGGAGGGGAGATCGATCACGGAGGACCTTTACATCAACCTTGTTGCTCCCAGGTGATGTGTAAGGAGTCCACCATAGACCTACAGGTCCGTATTTTGTACCTAGATGGCTCTCTTCCTCTTGATCTTCAATACAATGATCATCGCATCTTCGCTTTGATCTATCCGATGTAATTCTTTTATTCGTTGTGTTTGTTGTGATCCTATGAACTTTGGGTCCATGTTTAGATTATTTATGATAAAGATTTGAGTCTTCTCCGATTTCTATTATGATTTTTATTGGCATGATTATTATAACTTCGTAAATCTCCCTGATCTGTTAAAATAGTTTGGCCAACTAGATTGGTATTTCTTTAGTGAGAGGGGCGCGTTGCAGCGGGTTCAATCTGGCGGAGTCCTATATCCGAGTGGCAGAAAGGGACAAGAACACGGCTTTGTATTTTTTTCTACTAAGGATAAAACGATGGGGTTAATTCATATTGGTTGAGTTATGTTTGTCTACATCATGTCATTGTTCTCCAAGCATTACTCAATTTTACTTATACTCTAGATGCAATACTGGATAGCGGTCGATGGATGAAGTAATTGTTGGGTAACATAGCATAAATTCAAAATTTTCCTACGCATATTCAGATCTTCCTATGGAGAGACCAGCAACGAGAGAGGGGTAAGAGCATCTTCATACCTTTGAAGATAGCTAAGCGGAAGCGTTGCTAGAACGCGGTTGATGGAGTCGTACTAGCAGCGATTCCGATCTAGTGCCGAACTACGGCACCTCCGCGTTCAACACACGTGCAGCCCGGTGGCGTCTCCCGCACCTTGATCCAGCAAGGAGGAGGGAGAGGTTGGGGAAGAACTCCAGCAGCACGACGGCGTGGTGTCGATGGAGAGACGAGGTCTCCAGGCAGGGCTTCGCCAAGCACCGGCAGAGAGGAGGAGAAAGAAGAGCAGGGCTGCGCCGAGGGAGAGGGAAAAGTCTAATCTCCAATGGCCAAAAGTGCCCACTATATATAGGGGAAGGGGAGAGGGGGTGCCACCCCTATGGTTCCCACCCTAGGGGGTGCGGCAGCCCCCCTAGATGGGAGGTGCGGCGGCCAGAGGGGGGAGGAGGGGTGGCGCACCAACTGGTGGGCCTTAGGCCCACCTGGCTTAGGGTTTGCCCCCACTGGGCTGAGTGGGGAGGCGCACCAGCCCACCTAGGGGCTGGTTCCCACCCCCACTTGGCCCACCTTACCTCCCGGGGTCGTTGCCCCCCTTCGGTGGTCCCCCGGGGCCACCTCCGGTGGTCCCGATGGTCCAGGTACGTTACCAGTGATGCCCGAAACACTTCCGGTATCCGAAACCATCCGTCCTATATATCAATCTTTACCTCCGGACCATTCCGGATCTCCTCGTGACATCCGGGATCTCATCCGGGACTCCGAACAACTTTCGGTAACCTCGTATAATAATTCCCTATGACCCTAGCGTCATCGAACCTTAAGTGTGTAGACCCTACGGGTTCGGGAGACAGGCAGACATGACTGAGACACCTCTCTTGCCAATAACCATCAGCGGGGTCTGGATACCCATGGTGGCTCCCACTTGCTCTACAATGATCTCATCGGATGAACCACGATGTCAAGGATTCAATCAATCCCGTACACGATTCCCTTTGTCTGTCGGTATAGAACTTGCCCGAGATTCGATCGTCGGTATACCTATACCTTGTTCAATCTCGTTACCGGTAAGTCTCTTTACTCGTTCCGTAGCACGTCATCGTGTGACTAACTCCTTAGTCACATTGAGCTCATGATGATGTTCTACCGAGTGGGCCCAGAGATACCTCTCCTCACACAGAGTGACAAATCCCGATCTCGATTTGTACCAACCCAACAGACACTCCCGGAGGTACCCGTAGTGCACCTTTATAGTCACCTAGTTACGTTGTGACGTTTGATACACCCAAAGCACTCCTACGGTATCCGGGAGTTGCACAATCTCACGGTCGAAGGAAAAGATACTTGACATGAGAAAAGCATTAGCATACGAACAATACGATCTAGTGCTAGGCTTAGGATTGGGTCTTGTCCATCACAACATTCTCCCAATGATGTGATCCCGTTATCAATGACATCTAATGCCCATGATGAGGAAACCATGATCATCTATTGACTAACGAGCTAGACAACTAGAGGCTTGCTAGGGACACATTTTAATCTATTTATTCACACATGTATTACTGTTTACTGTTAATACAATTATAGCATGAACAATAGACGATTATCATGAACAAGGAAATATGATAATAACCATATTATTATTGCCTCTAGGGCATATTTCCAACAATCTCCCACTTGCACTAGAGTCAATAATCTAGTTACATTGTGATGTATCGAACACCCATAGTGTCGTGGGTATAAGCCTGACAGTAGATGTGTAGGGTATGAAAAGGATGGGCAGAGTCCTAGCTACGGCGAGGTTGTATGAGTTCAGGCCCCTCTGCGGTGGAGGTAATAGCCCTACGTCTCAGTGCTCAGGGAGCTTGTTGTCGAGTGGAATAGGGAATACAATGAGTTGCTAACCCCCTTACCAGCGGGGCAGGGTGGCTTATATAGAGTGCGCTGCCCTCCACAACGGTTCCGGTACAGGGGTGGAGTAGTGGCGATTGAATGCGTACGTTACAGGTAACGTACACCCTAAATGCTAATAAATGCACCTGGAAACGTATGACCGTTTCCCTCCAGGGGGGTTACGATGTACCTAGTGGTGTCCAGTCGGTTAGCTTGATATCCTCCGAATGCTAGTCTCCGACTGGATGATCGAGGGTACGTTACCGACTGGATGACAGGGACTCCTTAATTCAGTCGGAGCTGACTAAGGGCCTAGTCCTTTGAGAGGGGTAGTCCTTGGGTAGGACCTACAGGGCAGGCCTATGACCCTACCCTAGGACTATAACCCCATCACATAGCATTATGGTGTTGATCATGTTTTGCTCGTGGAAGAGGTTAACGGGTCTGCAATATTCAGATCCGTGTGTACTTTACAAATATCTATCGCTCCACTCTGGACATGGTCCTGGATGGAGTTGTAGCGGCGCTTGATGTGCTTCGTCTTCCGGTGAAACCTAGGCTCCTTGGCTATGGCAATGGCTCCAGTGTTATCACGGAAGAGTGTCATAGGACCCGACGCGCTTGGGACCACTCCAAGGTCGGTGATGAGCTCCTTCATCCAAATTCCTTCATGAGCCGCTTCTGAAGCAGCTATGTACTCCGCTTCACATGTAGATGCTACCACGACTTCTTGCTTGCTGCTGCACCAGCTCACTGCCCCACCATTCAACACATATATGTATCCGGTCTGTGACTTGGAGTCATCCGGATCTGTGTCGAAGCTAGCGTCGACGTAACCCTTTACGACGAGCTCTTCGTCACCTCCATAAACGAGAAACATTTCCTTAGTCCTTTTCAGGTACTTAAGGAAGTTCTTGACCGTTGTCCAGTGTTCCATACCTGGATCACTTTGGTACCTCCCTACCAAACTTATGGCAAGGTTTATATCAGGTCTGGTGCACAGCATGGCATACATTAGAGAGCCCACGGCTGAAGCGTAGGGGACATAACTCATCTTCTCTCTATCTGCTGCCGTGGTCGGCGACTGAGTCTTACTCAATCTCATACCTTGCAAAACTGGCAAGAACCCTTTCTTCGAGTTTTCCATATTGAACTTCTTCAATATCTTGTCAAGGTATGTACTTTGCGAAAGACCTATGAGGCGTCTCGATCTATCTCTATAGATCTTGATGCCTAATATGTATGCAGCTTCTCCAAGGTCCTTCATTGAAAAACTCTTGTTCAAATAGGCCTTTATGCTCTCCAACATCTCTATATTATTCCCCATCAATAATATGTCATCCACATACAGTATGAGGAAAGCTATAGAGCTCCCACTCACTTTCTTGTACAGACAGGCTTCTCCGTAAACCTGTATGAACCCAAACGCTTTAATCACCTCATTAAAGCGAATGTTCCAACTCCGAGATGCTTGCACCAGCCCATAGATGGATCGCTGGAGCTTCCACACTTTGTTAGCACCCTTAGGGTCGACAAAACCTTCTGGCTGCATCATATACAACTCTTCCTTAAGGTTCCCGTTAAGGAAGGCTGTTTTGACGTCCATTTGCCAAATTTCATAATCATAAAAGGCGGCAATTGCTAACATGATTGGACTGATTTCAGCTTGGCTACGGGAGAGAAAGTCTCTTCGTAGTCAACTCCTTGAATTTGTCGAAAACCCTTTGCGACAAGTCGAGCTTTGTAAACGGTTACATTACCGTTTGCATGAGTCTTCTTCTTGAAGATCCATTTATTTTCTATGGCTCGCCGGTCATCGGGCAAGTCCACCAAAGTCCATACTTTGTTCTCATACATGGATCCTATCTCGGATTTCATAGCCTCAAGCCATTTGTTGGAATCCGGGCCCGCCATCGCTTCTTCATAGTTCGAAGGTTCACCGTTGTCTAACAACATGATTTCCATCACAGGGTTGTCGTACCACTCTGGTGCGGATCGTGCCCTTGTGGACCTTCGCGGTTCAGTAGTAACTTGATCCGAAGCTTCATGATCATCATCATTAACTTCCCCTTCAGTCGGTGTAGGCGCCACAGGAACAACTTCCCGCGCTGCGCTACTATCCTGTTCAAGGGGGGGTGTAATTACCTCATCAAGTTCTACCTTCCTCCCACTTACTTCTTTCGAGAGAAACTCTTTCTCTAGAAAGGATCCGTTCTTGGCAACAAAGGTTTTACCTTCGGATCTAAGATAGAAGGTATACCCAATAGTTTCCTTAGGGTCTCCTATGAATACGCATTTCTCCGCTTTGGGTTCGAGCTTTTCTGGTTGAAGTTTCTTCACATAAGCATCGCAGCCCCAAACTTGAAGAAACGACAACTTAGGTTTCTTGTCAAACCATAGTTCATACGGTGTCGTCTCAACGGATTTAGACAGTGCCCTATTTAAAGTGAATGCTGCAGTTTCTAATGCGTATCCCCAAAATGATAGCGGCAAGTCGGTGAGAGACATCATAGATCGTACCATATCTAATAAAGTGCGATTACGACGTTCACACACTCCGTTGCGTTGCGGTGTGCCAGGCGGCGTCAGTTGTGAAACGATTCCACACTTCCTTAGGTGTGTGCCAAACTCGTGACTCAAATATTCTCCTCCACGATCAGATCGTAGACACTTGATTTTCCTGTCACGTTGATTCTCGACCTCACTCTAAAATTCCTTGAACTTTTCAAATGTCTCAGATTTGTGCTTCATCAAGTAGATATACTCATACCTACTCAAATCATCGGTGAGAGTGAGAACATAACGATAGCCACCGCGAGCTTCAACGTTCATTGGACCACACACATCAGTATGTATTGTTTCCAATAAGTCGGTTGCTCTCTCCATTATTCCTGAGAATGGAGTCTTAGTAATCTTGCCCATGATGCACGGTTCGCATGTGTTAAATGATTCAAAGTCAAGAGACTCTAATAGTCCATCAGTATGGAGCTTCTTCATGCGCTTAACGCCGATATGACCAAGGCGGCAGTGCCACAAGTATGTGGGACTATCATTATCAACTTTACATCTTTTGGTACTCACACTATGAATATGTGTAACATCACGATCGAGATTCATCAAGAATAAACCATTCACCAGCGGAGCATGACTATAAAACATATCACTCATATAAATAGAACAACCATTATTCTCTGACTTAAATGAGTAGCTGTCTCGCATTAAGCAAGACCCCGATACAATGTTCATGCTTAAATCTGGTACTAAATAACAATTATTAAGGTTTAAAACTAATCCCGATGGTAGATGTAGAGGTAGCGTGCCGACGGCGATCACATCGACCTATGAACCATTTCCGACGCGCATCGTCACCACGTCCTTGGCCAGTCTCCGCTTATTCCGCAGTTCCTGCTTTGAGTTGCAAATGAGAGCAACAGCACCGGTATCAAATACCCAGGAGCTACTACGAGCGCTGGTAAGGTACACATCAATAACATGTATATCACATATACCTTTAACGTTGCCTGCCTTCTTGTCCGCTAAGTATTTGGGGGCAGTTCCGCTTCCAGTGACCTTTTCCCTTGCAATAGAAGCACTCAGTCTCAGGCTTGGGTCCATTCTTTTTCTTCTTCCCAGCATCTGGCTTACCGGGCGCGGCAACAACTTTGCCGTCCTTCTTGAAGTTCTTCTTACCCTTGCCTTTCTTGAAACTAGTGGTCTTGTTGACCATCAACACTTGATGCTCTTTCTTGATTTCTACTTCTGCAGACTTGAGCATCGAGTACAACTCGGGAATGGTCTTCTCCATCCCTTGCATGTTGTAGTTAAGAACAAAGCCTTTGTAGCTTGGTGGGAGAGACCGGAGGATTCTGTCAATTATAGCATCATCCGGAAGTTCGACTCCAAGTGAAGTCAGACGACCGTGTAACCCAGACATTTTGAGTATGTGCTCACTGACAGAACTGTTCTCCTCCATCTTACAGCTAAAGAACTTGTCGGAGACTTCATATCTCTCGACAGGGGCATGAGCTTGAAAAACTAGCTTCAGCTCCTGGAACATCTCATATGCCCCGTGTTGCTCAAAACGCCTTTGGAGCCCCGTTTCTAAACTGTATAACATGCCACACCTAACCAGAGAGTAGTCATCACTCCGCGTTTGCCAGACGTTCAGAATGTCCTGGGCTGCTGCGGGAGCGGGAGGGTCACCTAGCGGCGCATCAAGGACATAAGCCTTTTTAGCTGCTTCAAGGATAAGCTTCAAGTTGCGAACCCAGTCCGCATAGTTGCTACCATCATCTTTCAGCTTGTTTTTCTCTAGGAATGCGTTGAAATTGAGGTTGACGTTGGACATCTACAATATTTATAAAGACAACTTTTAGACTAAGTTCATGACAATTAAGTTCATTTAATCAAATTAAGTATGAACTCCCACTTAAATCGACATCCCTCTAGTCATCTAAGTGATACATGATCCATGTTGACTAACCCGTGTCCGATCATCACGTGAGACGGACTAGTCACCATGGTGAGCAACTCCATGTTGATCGCATTCAACCATATGACTCATGTTCGACCTTTCGGTCTCTTGTATTCGAGGTCATGTATGTACATGCTAAGCTCGTCGAGTCAACCTAGGTGTTTCGCGTGTGTAAATCTGGTTTACACCCGTTGTATGCGAACGTTAGAATCTATCACACCGGATCATCACGTGGTGCTTCGAGACAACGAACTTTCACAACGGTGCACACTTAGGGGAATACGTTCTCGAAATTTTAAGAGGGGTCATCTTATTATGCTACCGTCGTTCTAAGCAATAAGATGTAAAAACATGATAAACATCACAATGCAATCATATAGTGACATGATATGGCCATTATCATCTTTGCTCTTTCGATCTCCATCTTCAGGCATCGCATGATCATCATTGTCATCGGCGTGACACCATGATCTCCACCATCGTATCTCCGTGAAGTCGTCACGCCAGCTACTACTATCACTACTACTATAGCTAACCGTTAGCAATGAAGTAAAAGTAGTAAGCACATGGCGTTGCATCTCATACAATAAATTAAGACAACTCCTATGGCTCCTGCCGGTTGTCATACTCATCGACATGGAAGTCGTGAAACCTATTACAATAACATGATCATCTCATACATCATACATGCAACATCACAACTTTGGCCATATCACATCACATGTCAAACCCTGCAAAAACAAGTTAGACGTCCTCTAATTGTTGTTGCAAGTTTTACGTGGCTGATTTGGGTTTCTAGCAAGAACGCCTTCTTACCTACGTGATAGCCACAACGATGATATGACAAAGCTATTTACCCTTCATAAGGACCCTTTTCATCAAATCCAATCCGACTAGAGTAGGAGAGACAGACACCCGCTAGCCACCTTTATGCACGGTGTGCATGTCTGTCGGTGGAACCAGTCTCACGTAAGCGTACGTGTAAAGTCGGTCCGGGCCTCTTCATCCCACAATACCGCCGGAAAATAATAAGACTAGTAGCGGCAAGCAAATTGACAAATCATCGCCCACAACTTTTGTGTTCTACTCGTGCATAGAATCTATGCATAGAAAACCTCGCTCGGATGCCACTGTTGGGTAACGTAGCATAAATTCAAAATTTTCCTACGCATATTCAGATCTTCCTATGGAGAGACCAGCAACGAGAGAGGGGTAAGAGCATCTTCATACCTTTGAAGATCGCTAAGCGAAAGCGTTGCTAGAACGCGGTTGATGGAGTCGTACTCGCAGCGATTCCGATCTAGTGCCGAACTACGGCACCTCCGCGTTCAACACACGTGCAGCCCGGTGGCGTCTCCCGCACCTTGATCCAACAAGGAGGAGGGAGAGGTTGGGGAAGAACTCCAGCAGCACGACGGCGTGGTGTCGATGGAGAGACGAGGTCTCCCGGCAGGGCTTCGCCAAGCACCGGCACATAGGAGGAGAAAGAAGAGCAGGGCTGCGCCGAGGGAGAGGGAAAAGTCTAATCTCCAATGGCCAAAAGTGCCCACTATATATAGGGGAAGGGGAGAGGGGGTGCCACCCCTAGAGTTCCCACCCTAGGGGGTGCGGCAGCCCCCCAGATGGGAGGTGCGGCGGCCAGAGGGGGGAGGAAGGGTGGCGCACCAACTGGTGGGCCTTAGGCCCACCTGGCTTAGGGTTTGCCCCCCTTTCTCTCCCTTGCGCAATGGGCTGAGTGGGAAGGCGCACCAGCCCACCTAGGGGCTGGTTCCCACCCCCACTTGGCCCACCTTACCTCCCGGGGTCGTTGCCCCCCTTCGGTGGTCCCCTGGGGCCACCTCCGGTGGTCCCGGTTGTCCCGATACGTTATCGGTGATGCCCGAAACACTTCCGGTATCCGAAACCATCCGTCCTATATATCAATCTTTACCTACGGACCATTACGGAGCTCCTCTTGACGTCCGGGATCTCATCCGGGACTCCGAACAACTTTCGGTAACCTCGTATAATAATTCCCTATGACCCTAGCGTCATCGAACCTTAAGTGTATAGACACCACGGGTTCGGGAGACAGGCAGACATGACTGAGATACCTCTCTTGCCAATAACCATCAGCGGGGTCTGGATACCCATGGTGGCTCCCACTTGCTCCACGATGATCTCATCGGATGAACCACGATGTCAAGGATTCAATCAATCCCGTACACGATTCCCTTTGTCTGTCGGTATAGAACTTGCCCGAGATTCGATCGTCGGTATACCTATACCTTGTTCAATCTCGTTACCGGTAAGTCTCTTTACTCGTTCCGTAGCATGTCATCGTGTGACTAACTCCTTAGTCACATTGAGCTCATGATGATGTTCTACCGAGTGGGCCCAGAGATACCTCTCCATCACACGGAGTGACAAATCCCGATCTCGATTCGTACCAACCCAACAGACACTTTCGGAGGTACCCGTAGTGCACCTTTATAGTCACCCAGTTACGTTGTGACGTTTGATACACCCAAAGCACTCCTACGGTATCCGGGAGTTGCACAATCTCACGGTCGAAGGAAAAGATACTTGACATTAGAAAAGCATTAGCATACGAACAATACGATCTAGTGCTAGGCTTAGGATTGGGTCTTGTCCATTACATCATTCTCCCAATGATGTGATCCCGTTATCAATGACATCTAATGCCCATGATCAGGAAACCATGGTCATCTATTGACTAACGAGCTAGCCAACTAGAGGCTTGCTAGGGACACATTGTAGTCTATTTATTCACACATGTATTACTGTTTCCTGTTAATACAATTATAGCATGAACAATAGACGATTATCATGAACAAGGAAATATGATAATAACCATATTATTATTGCCTCTAGGGCATATTTCCAACAGTAATATTAATAGGTGCAGGCAGGAGTCGACATATTTGCTTATGGATATGATGCCTATGTATACATGATCATTGTCGTGAATATCAGATAACTATGCACGTTTCTATCAATTGACCAACACTAATTTGTTTACTCACCGTATGTCTGCTACATGAGAGATGTCATTAGGGAAAACTACGGCCCCCGGATCTATTCACTTATAAGTTTACAAACGCTATAATTACCTCGCTGTCTTTATTTACTTTTTATTTCCTTTGCATTTATCAACTTTCATCTACACACTTTACTTGCCTGCAAATAACTAGTTCAAGTGGATTGACAACCCTCTTGCCCGCGATGGATGCAAGTGTTTCCTTCTTTGTGTGCAGTCCCTGAAGACTAGGGGGAAGGGGCTGGTTGTTACTTTTATTGGTTCGATAAACCTTGGTTTTCTGCTGACAGAAATACTTACCTATATTGTGTTGCATGACCCGTTCTTTTTCACGGAAAACCTAACGCAAATCACAAGTAGCACCACGGCAACCCCGCAATCTGCTTGCATTGATGTTCATATGCTAGTGCACAAGGCGGCGGTGATGTTTCTACAATAACAACATTGTTGCAGAATGTTGGTAGACCAGTTTCTGCAATAACCATTGTTTTAAATAGCGGGCTATGCCAAATAGCGGCGGCCCTCCAAATCAGCTATAGCTAGGCTATAGTCGGCTATTTCGTAAGTTTAGCGGGCTATGCCACATAGCGCCACCTGCTCAACATTGTTGTACGTCGACAAATTTCTGCTATAACAACATTGTTGTAGAATGGTGTTAACGAACGCGACAAGTTTCTGCAATAACAACATTGTTGCAGAATGGTGGTGGTGAACATCGAAAAGTTTCTGCAATAACAGCATTGTTGCAGAATGGTGGTGGCGAACGACGACATTGCTAGTGCACAGGGCGGCGGTGATGTTTCTGCAATATCATATTTGTTGCAAAAAAAAATTGCAACAAGGATCTTGTTGCGGGAAGAAAAAAAGGTTGACAATGTTGTTGCAAATTTTACAATAAATGTCTTGTTGTTGGAATTTTGCATCAAAGGGTCTTGTTACAGAAATACAATATTTTACAACAAAAGTTTTGTTGTAAAAGATATTTAAAAAATAAAAGAAATGATGTAGACAGCTCGCATCATGAAATCAAACGGCTTGCAAGGCAACATATTTTTTTTAGAAAGATTCCCTCGCTGACCCGTAGCACACCCGATATTATAATGTCACAAAACTGATATAGGTGGGCTACGGTCGTAAATGGGAAACATAGACTTTCTGTGCCACATGATCAAATGAGATATGATGGCGCCGAACACGGCTGACGAAGAGGAGAAATCATCCGGCTGCTTTGAAACGTTTTACATATTATAATGGATGTGACTAGGTCTCAGTCGACTGAGATTTAACCAAGTCTTAATCAAATGATATAACATGCAAGAGATACAAATAAAAAATTAAAAAGAAAATTTTACACGAATTTTAATGTAAGATCTCAAAGATATAGAATCGACCGAGACTTGTCGACTAAGATTTAACAAGACTGTATTATAATGTCACAAACCAAACCAAACATCCCCAAGTGCAACCACATGGTCTGTGTGGTAAGCAACTTAAGGTTGTTATAATTAGATAAGGAGACAAAAGAACATCGCGGTGCAAACAAACATGGCGCGGATAAAAAGAGAATTTGGCGTTATCACCATGATGGGTGCGACGTGATCGCGTTATAGCTTTGAGGGCACAAGATTCCGGGCAGCATCCCGTAGCTTCACCTTCTCAACCTTTCCCAGCGCGTTCGTCGGGAGGGCGTCGACGAGGACCACCTCCCTGGGAACCATGAAGCGCGACATGCGCTTGCGGCAGAAGGCGACCACTTCATCCTTGCAGAGCACTGCAGCCTTGTTTCCGGCAACAAGGAAGGCGCACGGCGTCTCGCCCCAGTGCGGATGAGGCATCGCAACCACCGCCGCGTCGGCCACAGCGTGGTGCTGGAGCAACACCTCCTCCACCTCCTTGCTGCATATGTTCTCACCGCCGCTGATGATCACGTCCTTTGACCTGTCCTTTATCTCGATGTACCCGTCCGAGTGCACGACACCGACGTCACCCGTCATGAACCACCCGCCCTTGAAGGCCTCCTCATTCGCCGCCGGGTTGTCGAGGTAACCCTTCATGATGCTGCTACCGCGGAGCACGATCTCACCCAAGGACTTGCCGTCGCGCGGCACGCTGGCCATGGTGTTGCTGTCCAGGACGTTGGCATCGGCGAGAGACAGGACGCTGGCCCCTTGCCTGGCCTTGAGGCGCGAGCGCTCCGGCAGCGGCATGAGGTCCCACTGGTGGCGCCATTCGCAGGCCAGAGCGGGACCTGTGGCCTCCGTGAGTCCATAGGAGTGCGTCACCCTGAAACCGATCCGCTCGACGCGGTCCAGCAGGGCGGCCGTCGGTGGGGCCCCGCCGGTGAGGACGTGGACGGGAGCCGCGAGCTGCCTGGCCTCACCGTCCATGAGGATATTGAATACCACGGGCGCGCAGCACATGTGGGTGATGCCGTAGTCGGAGATGGCACGGTAGACGTCGGCGGCGCGGTTCTGGCGAATGCAAACGTTGACGCCGCCGCGCGCCGCCATTCCCCACGTGAGTGTCCACCCGTTGCAGTGGAACATGGGGAGCGTCCAGAGGAACACCGGCTCGGCCCCCACCCCCCACGACAGCAGCTGGCCCAGGGTGTTGAGGTACGCACCACGGTGGCTGTACACCACGCCCTTGGGCGCCGACGTGGTGCCCGAGGTGTAGTTGAGCGCGACCGCATCCCACTCGTCCACGAGAGAGGGCAGCTCCGCCGCCGGGTCGCCGTTGCTGACGAGCTCCTCGTACTGTAGCTCGCCGAGCCGGACGCCAGTGGGCATGTCGATATCGTCGATGACAGCGAGCAGCGGGGTAGGCACGCCGGCATCGGCAACGATCAGAAGCGCGTCCCTAGCAAGGCGCACATACTCGTAGTCGACGAACAAGACCCCGGCCTGGGAGTGCTTCAGAATGGCCGCCACCGACCTGGCGTCCAGGCGCGTGTTGATGGTGTTGAGCACGGCAGCAGCCATGGGCACGGCGAAGTGCATCTCATACAACGCCGGCACGTTGGGGGCGATGACGGAGACCACGTCGTTCTTGCGGACGCCGAGGGAGAGGAGGGAGGCGGCAAGGCGGCGGCAACGCTCGTACGTCCGCGTCCACGTGAAGCGGAGACGCCCGTAGACGACGGACGTGCGGTCGCCGTACACTGCGCTGGCGCGCGGCAGGAACCCGACCGGGCTAAGTGGCACGTAGTTAGCCGGGCGCTTGGGAAGCGCGTCCATGAATTTCCTCCAACACCACTGTACGTACCTTGAGCTCAGTTATAGGGTGTGCCAAGTGCCCGGCTAGCAAAACATGGAGATGAGATATCTCGTGAGCTAGCGACTACGCGTATTTATAACAGTTTTGCTACAACGTTAACTCATCCAGCTGAATTTTAGTTATATGTCTTTCATCTTCCTATTGAACGTGATACCTTAGGATGCGCATGTGTTGATATGATTGTATCTGTGTTTATTTTTTATGTGAATGGGATTAAATTATATCTCGTCTAAATACGTTATATGCACTCCCTTAATATGTTCAACGAGCAAAGGTAGCATTCTTAAACTTTTGGGCGCTTATAGGCGCCGGTCGGCTGTCAGCCCCATGATTTGCCCAACGACTTTTCGTCTAAAAGGACCACTAACGAAATTGCCTAAAAAGCTCACTTTCACTTAAAATTGACAGAAAAGATTCTCAAATCGTGATGACAGGTGCGCTAGCCGACACACGGCAATTGTCGTCATTGTCGGAGGCGGCAGCATTGTTCACGCGAGGAATGTTTCACTAGGAATGAACAGTACTTTTTAAAAAATTCAAAAAATAACAGAAAAATTCATTAAAAAAAACTGAAATTTTTTGACAGCGAAGATGATCGAGTGTTCTAGCTGGGTGCAAAATTTCTAAATTTTTCTGTTGTTTTGCTATTTTTTGTTTTTTTAGAAATAATGTTCATTTTGGGTGAACAATAATGACGCCGCACCCGGGTGAACAGTGCTGCCGCCTCTGGTTGTGTCGGCAGGTGCCACGTGTCGGTTGACGCGCCTGCCGCCATGTCCCAGGGGGTCTTTTATGTCAATTTCATCTAAAGGAGATCTTTTCAAGCAATTCAGTTGTGCATCTGGTCTTTTTGGACAAAAACTCTTGCCCAACGATAACCATCTGGCACCCGTTTGACTTGATGTCCCCTCCGTGCTCGCGCCGTCCTAATAACTACCGCGCATATCCCCATGTTCGACTGCTTGCAACCCCAAGGCTCGCCAAGGCTCGCCGCGCCACTCCAAAATTCGTCGTTGCAGCAAATCGCCGCCCGGGCCTCCAGCTCTTTGCCCCCTCGGTGCTCTGCGCCGGCATAGGAACTACTCCCTCCGTTCCGAAATATAAGTCTTTTAGAGGTTTCACTAGTGGACTACATACGGATGTATATAGACATATTTTAGAATGTATATTCACTCATTTTTTTAACGAAAGGGGTTTCCCGCCCTACCCCACTTTTTATAAATGGAGCAGAAAAAGCCCATAAACTAGCTACATAGCAGTTAACACACCAACCGAAAATAACCACAGGCATACCCCAACAAAGGAAGTTGTCCTAGAAAGTGCAAGGTAGTCTACTTTTATTACAAGCAAGATAAACTACCAAGGGAGAAAAGAAACTAAGGATAGGGACAAGTCTTGAGATCATCGCCAAGCAATCCTCAGGACCTCCCCCCGACGCTTGTCCAGCAGACGAATGAACTGTTTCAGTTCGGTTCGCTGAGTAGCGCCACAAAGAACTTCCCATCGAAGCAAAATCCCTCTTAACTTGACAATGTTGCAGTCCAGACTTCTCCATTTGCGCCCCTGGAAACAGAATTCATTTCTTAATTTCCATATACTCCACATGTAGGCAGCAATTACCAAGTTAAGAACAGGCTTTTGTTTATTAACTTTCCAAAAGGAAGCAACCTCACTAATGCAACTTATTCTGCAAATCTTAAAGAAATCTGATATAATATCTCAAATCATGTTAGAGTTCACACACTCAAAAAATAAATGCTGGATGGATTCATCTTCACTACAAAATAGGCAAGACTTATCCTCAATTGTTTTCCTTTTAGCTACATTATCTCTAGTCAAGGATTTGTTATATAAACACAAACACAAAAACACATGTATTTTCTGAGGACACAAAGTTTTCCATAAAGAGTCTCCAAAAGGAGATACCACACCTCCTAAGTTGATACATTTATAAAAAGACTTAACAGAGTAAATGCCTTTTGATTCCAAATCCCAAACAGGAGTATCAAGAGAATCACATAAAGGATAATTCTTTATATGATTAATAAGCATTCCCCAATCACTTATTCCACTATGATCAACACACCTTCTAAATGTTAGCCTAAGTGTCACCCCATCCCACACTTGGGCCACAGCACATTCTTGTTGATTACAGATCTCAAACAATTTCCAAAACCTTACCTTAAGGGAACACTCCCCAGCCCAAACATCATGCCACAAACTTATATTAGCACCATTTCCTATTTTCCAATGATAAAAATTCCTAGATGCTTGTAAAGCCCAGGAAACACTTTTCCAGAAAGGAGATCCAAATTTTGTTTTGGTCCAAAAAATATTTGGACAAGTCACATCATACTTATAAGCAATCACATTTTTCGAGTCCCCAGAATTATTCCTAAAAGATCTTTTTCCCCAGGAAGCCAACAATGCCATATTATAATCTCTAATATTAGGGATCCCTAAACCTCCAAAATCCTTCTTTCTAGACACCAAACCCCATTTGGCCAAATGGAACTTATGCTGATCCCCCATATTGCCCCACAAAAAGTGAGCCATCTAGGAGTTAATGGCATTGATAGCCCATTTAGGGAACTTCACAAATGCCATTAGATAAGCAGGAATGCTCACAATACAAGCACATAACAACACAATTTTCCCCCTGAAAGTAAGATACCTACCCAACCAACCAGAAATGCCCTTGATGATCCTATCAATCAAAGGTTGCAAGTCTTCCCTCCTCAACTTATCATAGTGAAGAGGCACCCCAAGATATTTAATAGGAAAGGATCCTATATTACAGCAAAAAAACTGGGCAAAAGACTTGGCCCTGTACTCATCAACATTAATAGTAATTAGATCACTTTTATGGAAATTGATTTTCATCCTAGAAAGATTCTCAAAACAGGATAAAATCCATTTAAAATTCTTAGCTTTTTCAACAGAGTCCTCTAAAAAGAGGAGAGTATCATCTGCATACTGAAGACTAATTACCCCCCCCCCCCCCCAGGAATGGCATAGTCAAGCAAACCAGAGATCAATCCCTGAGCATCAGCTTTGAATAACATCTTACAAAAGACATCAGCAACTAAATTAAAAAGAAGAGGAGATATAGGATCCCCTTGCTTAAGACCTTTACCACTCATAAAATAAGGGCCTGTAGTATCATTCAATCTGACAATAAAAGTATTTTGAAATAAGAGGCACTTGATCCAAGAAATCCACTTAGGGCAGAAACCCCTAGATTCAAGCATATCAAAGAGGAATTCCCAACTAACTCTATCATATGCTTTTTCATAATCTAATTTGAGCACAAGCCCAGGTCTATTAGATTTTTTAACCTCATGAATCACTTCATGAGCAAGGACCACACTTTCAAGTATATGTCTGCCCTTGATGAAAGCAGTTTGATTTGGGGAAATCAGCCTATTGCAAATGGGGGATAATCTATTGGTAAGAATTTTTGACAAAATCTTAACCACACAATTGCTAAGGCTGATAGGTCTAAACTTTTTCATAGTATTAGCTTCTAGTTCCTTAGGGAGAAGAATGATTAAAGCAAAGTTTAATCTATGCAGTTCCAGATTGCCTTCCTCAAAATCTTTCACCAGGGCCATAAGATCAGCCTTGACCAATTCCCAAAAGGACTGGTAAAAGAGAAAGGAAAAACCATCAGGACCAGGAGCACCACTAGCATAAGAACTAAAAATAGCATTTTTCACCTCTTCCTCGGATATATGTTTTTGAAGCTCATCATTTTCACAGTCAGAAATCTTTTCATCCTCCTGCCAAAAGGTAGGGGCCAACTGCATATTATGTCCTTCTTCTTTAGCAGATAAATTCTTGTAAAAAGCAGTAGAAATAGGTAACATCTCATTAGTAGTAAAAACAAGACCATGATCACCCATCAACTCAGAGAAATGATTCTTTCGATGACGGTGATTGGCCAAAGCATGAAAATATGCATTATTCCTGTCCCCCTCTTTAATTCTCCTATCCCTAGATCGTTGCCACAAAGCAGACTCTTCTTTTCTCATTATAACTTCTAACTCGGATTTGATCTCTTTCATACGTTTTTGATCATCCTTGGAAACACGGTTAGATTCAGCAAAAACATCAAGTATATCAAATTCCTGAATCAACTCCCTCTTTTTCTTCTTAATAGCAGCTTCAATATTAGCACTCCACCCTTTAATTTTCTTCCTCAGACATTTGGTTTTAATGACCCAAACATCAATGGCTTTATCACCTATACAGGGGGTATTCCAACTAGTTTCAACCACACCTCGAATGTCAGGTTGATCCAGCCACCACTTCTCAAACCGAAAATGTTTAGGAGAGACAACTCTCCGAGCCAAAGTGTCTAATATTAGTGGGGTATGATCACTACCAATCCTAGGCAAAGCCCTCAACACAGATAATGGAAAGATAGCATCCCAGGAAGGGGATGCAAACACTCTATCAATCGTAGCATAAATAGGGTCATTCTGATTGTTGCACCAAGTATATTTCCTGTTAGCAACATTAATATCCATTAGTCCCCATTTATTAACCCAGTCATTGAAAAGAAAAGACGTAGAATGGTTTACAACACCATTACTTTTATACAAATCAGACCTAACTAGATTGAAATCACCACCGAGGAGAATGGGATAAGTAGCACAACTCAACACCTCATGTAGTTCAGCAATAAAATCCATTTTGAATTCATTATAAGAGGTAACCATAGATAGCAGCAAACTGCCACACTTTCCCATCTTGTTTGTTTTTAATAGTAGCAACCACACAGTATTTTTTGTTGACAAAACCAATAGTATCAAATAAATCATTATTAATGCCCACAAGGACACCCCCCGCAGTTTTAATTGCAGGCAACTGATGCCAAGAAAAATTCTTACTACCAGCAATTATATTTAAAGTGTTACTGTCAATAACATCTCTCTTGGTTTCAAAGTAACCAACCAAATCTACCAAGTTTTTACAAATAAAGTCCCTCAGACGCTGTATTTTACCAGGTTGACCCAAACCCCTAATATTCCAAAAGGCACCTATCATGATATCTTGAAGGGGTGAGACAGGCTACAAAGCCTCTTATGATGTCTTAAATTTGGACAGATAACATCTAGATCATCAGCGTCAACTGATCTAGAAGCATTATCCAAATCTGAATTTTTTCCACCTCCATGAACAGGTGTGTATAAGTCCACGGGCAAAACAGTTTCAGGGTTTTGATCAGCAAAATCTAAACATCTAATTTGTTCTCTCAGAACAAGATCCTGAATAATTTCACTCTGTTCTTCTTCATTTTGCCCCATACACAAATCAATACTAGTAATTTGACTAGCCAAAACATTGACAACAGTAGTAGTAAAAGAGTTACCTTGAAAAGAAGAAGGTATCTCCAGATTTTTCTTCTGTAAATAAGTTGTAGCTTTATCCATAATTTTGACATTGCCATGTTACCTAGTAGTTGGTCTAGAAGAGAGCACAGGCCCTCATTTCTTCATTTTGTTTGATTCACTTTTCCTTTTTTTCTCCATCTCCACCATATCCAAAGATTCCAGTAAAGATCTCTTGGCAGAACCAATACCAACTGCCATTTCCTCAGGTAGACAGACCATCTCAGGCATAAGAATATCCTCCTCTCCATCAGAAACATTCATTTCAATTTTCCTAAGTTGAGAAGAACAATAATCCATGTGAGAAACAATGTCCAAGTTTTCTAGATTAAAATCACCAACATCCTCAAGACCTTCCTCTCCATGGCCATTGGGGGTCTTGTTCCCCACCTCCTCAATGAATTGTTCATGAAGATCATCATTCAGCATCATAGGATGAAACTGAGCTGCAGCCATATACTTGTCCTCTATTCTTCCACCAGAACCAGAAGGCTCTCAAGTAGGAAAATTAGCTTTGTCTAATTCATCAATAGGTTCAGCTCCCTCATCCAGGAAATCCTTATCCTGACCTAGATCCTCCTCCAGCTTATCCTCATCATCAATGTCTAGATCAGGGTCTTCATCATCCCCATCAGATCCTTCCCCAATTTGAGTAAAACCTTCCACAGTAAAATATAAGATGTACAACTTCTTCTTCATCTCCACCAACCTTTCAAATGGAATTTTTGTGGGTTCCCTGCAAGCCACCTTAATTCTGATTTTTCATAGAAACTCTTGAAAATCCCATTCCAATCAACATCAACTAGTATCCCGAAGCAAGATGCAATTTGAGCAAATACCTTCCAAGCACACCACTTTGGAGGAATCCCTTCCACCTGGAGCTGCCTGAATCCATACCTCAGTTAGCTCTCCATAGTGTTCCAGCATACCAATCCATTCACAAATCTTGATAGAGACACCATCAATGGGGAGATCAAAAGCTGGGAACTCAATTAGGTCTTCAACCTTCTTCCAAGGAGGAAATCTCAGCAGGAATTTGTTCTCCTCGAGCTCTCTGATTTGCCAAGGCCACTCTTTTCCTTTACAGAAAATCCCATTCAATTGAATGATGAGATTAGAGGCAGAAACCTCTCCTTTAAGAACTTTAAGAATAGCACAGTTCTTAAAGTTCATCCAGTTAGATTCTGCAGCCATGGGGATATCAATATGGTAGAAACCAAGCCCATTAGCAGCACTTCCAAAGAGCTCAGCAGAAGGTTGCAGCTTAGCCCAAGCAATGCAATTGTTGACATCTTTTTGGCTCTACACAATTCCCTACATAGTGACCAGGCCAGCTACAATTGAAACAAATCATCTCCTTATACCTTGGATACAGAGGTTGCACCACATGTGTAGGAGGCTGAACAGGAACAACAACTTGTCCCACAGCAGCACCAACAGCCTTAGAACCAGCAATTGGTTTATGGCCAGGCCCCCCTGTCTTCACCATAGGAACTGGAGGTGGAGCAGCAAGAGCAGTAGGAGCAGCAGGAGGATGAGCGGTAGCCCCCTGATCCCCTTTTTTGGAGGTTGTCTCCTAGCTCGATGTCCCCCTCTTTGATCCATCTTCTTCTTCACAACACCCACAAAAGAAAGCTTGCCAGGGCACAAACCCCCACTATCGATCTAGAATTCAGTTAGGATGGGGTCAAATCTACCACGGTGAACTACAGGATAGCAGTCTTCTACAGAGAAGCAGCCAGATCTGAACTTGTCCTTTCTGATCCAGAACAGTCGACTACCTAGAGGGAAACTAGGGTTTGGAGGGGGCAGACAAGGTTTGGGTCTCTTCTGGCGGCGGCTGGGGGGAGGAATAACCCAGAGCTGTCCATAAAAATCAGCCACCTCCTCCTCGAAACTGTAATGTGGCCCAGAAGGCGTATTCTTCTTTCCTGCTTTCCTGGGCACCACAGATCCTCTGATCAGCGGCTTAGCAGTTGCCATTATCCCCAGAGGAGGCCAGTCTTTTATATTCTTATCCAACTCAGCTCCCACTGTTGCAGAAACAACCTTCTTATTTTCCTGTTTACTTTCCCTAAACTCCACTTTTTCACAATCTACCACTGACCCGCGCATTATTTCAATTTCTTTCTCATTTAACTCATCTCCACTCAAATCCTCGCAAACAGAGTCACCAGATTTGTGTTCACGATCTGCAGAAGCAGGAATAACTATCTT
Organism: Hordeum vulgare subsp. vulgare; assembly: GCF_904849725.1. NCBI lineage: Eukaryota > Viridiplantae > Streptophyta > Magnoliopsida > Poales > Poaceae > Hordeum > Hordeum vulgare. The sequence continues at coordinate 659,081,279 of NC_058519.1, read as the reverse complement.
TTGACATGGATTCACAGAAAGTTCTATCATCTCTGAAGATTTGTCCTCGGGTATAAACCCAGTTACTAGTGCCATACAACTACCGAACTCCTCTTCAATCCTTGGAGGAACAATCCTACAACTACAATCCCCAGCATCATCCACAGAAGCAGAGGAGGGATTTCCTGATTTAACATCAGAACATTGCCTCAACTCATACAAACCTCCAGGCTTGTTTGATCCTAATGTATGGATATTGGGTGGGATACAAATCCCCCTAAATATCTTATCTGAATCCAGATCGGAAGTAAGACTACTACCCCCAGCAATAGCCAAAAGGTCGCACGGGGCCTTCTTCTGATTCCTCTCACCCACATCAGTGATCAGAAGATCACAACAACCAGTCATCGAATAAACATGACGGAAAGGAAAAGGGACAGGTCGACTAACCCGATTGCGATGAGGAAGAACCAAACCTTGATCTCCTGGCCATGGCGGTGGTTCGAAGCGATGAAGCTCCTTCCCCGCCCGACGTCCTCGCCGTGAAGCACGCCCGCCAGGAGCCCGCGAGATCAACTGGCTTGAGGAGGATCGATCCCCGACGGCAGCTCCTCGCGAGGAATCTGAGATATCTCCAGCACCAACGGCGGATTGATGTTGAGGAGGAATGGAATCGACGATTTGAATCGGCTCCACTTCCTCGCCACTCCTGGATCTGTGGCCTCCGCCTCCCGCATCGCCCAGTACACGAACTCGTAATCCATGCCGCCATCGTCGCCGCAGAAACGAGCTCGTTCCGCGAAGGTTGCCATGCGGATTATCTCCACCATCACCCCTGGCCAACTTGCTCGATCCGGGAATTTCCCCCGAACCACCCGCATCATCTCCGCACGGGCCTCCGCCGACCAAAGTTCTGCTGATGGCAGTAGCATCATCGGAGTTGGAGCGCCGAGAGCCCGCGGCGGCGACACCATCTCCGTGCGGAGTCGCCGCACCCGGATCCTTCTTCTCTCGCCCGCCATCGAGATGGGGAGCGGCCGAGGGAGAGGAAGCGCACCCGATGCAGTCGCGGCTCTCTGACGGATAGGAATAGGACTCGTCGCCGTGCGTTGAAGGCCGGCAGTGGAGGGGAGGCTCGAGGCCAAGTGGAGACGGGCGGTGGGGCAGCTCGAGGGTGAGCAGTGGGCGGCAGTAATTGCCATTAATGGCGGTAGGTGAAACCTCGCCCGTCGCCATGCCCGAGCGGGACGGTGTTGGTTCGCTCATCTTTGTGAATTCGTCTCCGACACTGAAACTCTCTTTTAACTCTCTCTTTTTTTTGGTCATACATATGAATCATCTGTGACCGTATATTCACTCATTTTGCTTTGTATGTAGACGTTTAGTAAAATCTCTTAAAAGACTTATATTTAGGAACGGAGGGAGTACGTGGCATGTCTTCCTCGTCGGCTGCTTGCAGCACCACGGCTCACCGCATCACTCCAAAAGGCCGTTGTTGCAGCAAAACATCGTTGCCGTCGCCAGTTTCCTTATTAACGGTTGTAGCAATTTTAACACAGTTAGTAGCAAAAGACGACAATAATTGCAGCTAATAGGTCATCATCGTCGTCTGTGTCGGTATTACCAAAAAATACCATAGGTTGAAGCCAGTGGCGGACCCAGGCCCCAGACAGCCCGGGCCGCTGCCTGGAGCGTGAGGCGAGTTTCCTTTATATAATGTAGAGCATAAAGTAGGCACAGTGCTACAGTGCTTGAACTCTAGCTGGGGCGGCCGGGGCCGTGGCTGAATCCTTGGCCGGCCACTGGTTGCAGCAAAGCGATATCGTCGCCTTCGGTGAACGGTTGGACCATCATCAACGCTGGTAGTAGCAAAATACGACACTAGTTGCAGCAAAAAAAGTTAAAATTCTAGGAGTCATAATGAATGGTTGTAGCAATCGGCAATGTCGGTCGTAGCAAAAATCACACACGGTTGCACCACAAACCTCCTCACAACCTCATCGTGATTGGTGGCAGTAGTCGTCCATGGGAGAAAGCTTTATATATTGCCAGCTTATGGTTCTTGGCGTTCATGGTCGCATGGGAGGAAGCATTCGTAGTAGAGATGATAGAGCATTTACAGCCGGATTTTTATACCGGTTTTAAATGTTCGTACATGCCGCCCGATCTCTATCCGATCACGAAAAATCGGGCCTTAAACTTTCGGACTGACCGGCATCTTCATATCCAGTATAAATATGAGTCGGATATCGAAGAGTCCGGACACGTCTGCCACGTCGTCTTAACTGAATGGCCCCACGCTGACTCGCCAAAAAACCCGAGGGTCCGACGGGCGCCTCGATCGTCAACGCGGTGTGAATGCCGCGTAGCGCGGGTTCGGCTCCCCGCTCGAGATCGGGGCCGACTATTTATGCAGGTCGGCGCCCCCTAGCCCAAGCACATCCGCCTCGTCCCTCTCTTCGCCGCCACCCGAGCCCATCCGCCTCCTCTCGCACTCCCCTCTCTGTCAGGATGGTCTGTCGGCTCATCACCACCTACACGCAGCTCACACTGGAGCGGCGCCTACAAATCGAGGCAGAGATCCATGCTCGCCACACCGCCAACATCGCTGCGGGTCTCCCTCCAGACTTGTCGAAGACGGAGAAGGAAGATGAAGAGGAGGAGGAGCCGGAGGCCATGAAGGAGGACGAGCCGGAGGAGGAGGCTCCCGGCTTGAGCATGGTGGATGCGGAGGCGAAGTTCGTCGTCGCCCAATCGAAAGAGATGGCAAAGCAGCAGGCCATCCTGGATTACATCCAGGATGAGGCCGAGGTGGAGGCCAACCGTCGGCTCATCCGATAAAGGCAGGCGAAGGCCAATGCCCTTGTCGACGAGCTGGAGGCGGAGATCGAGGCACATGAAGCCACAGTCGAGCAGCCATTGGCGTCGGAGGGGGCAACAGCAGAGTCGTCGGAGGGGGCCACAGCGGAGCCGTCGGAGGGGGCCACAGCGGAGCCGTCGGAGGGGGCCATAGTGAAGGTGCCGGAGGGGGGGAGCTGTGGCAGGCCGACATTTATATGCCAAAGGACACGGAAATCCTCGACATCTCTGAAGAGGAGTAGATAGGTTCTATGTAGTACGTGGGTTTTATATGTTGCATGTTTTTGTATGGATTTGAGTAATCTAATAAGAAATGTCCTATTGTATACTGAATTATTTAAGACATGATTGGTCAATGTCCGTGGAAACGCCCGGACATATCCGCGAACGTTTGAGGGGATGGATTTGCAAGATCCGGTTGTAGATGCTCTTATTGTGATGATGGAGCAGGCTTGAATACGATGAAGAGAGTGAAGGTGGCTTAGCCTAAGGAAAAAACTAGGACGCTGATAACGTCCACACGTTTGGTGGGAGCAACATTCACACATACGTCTACCACACAGAGATTGCAGTCACGTCACCGCATGCATGCATGTGCGAATCTTTTTAGATTTTCAGTTTTTAAAATGTTTTCTTCATTTAAATGAAAAATCTTATTGAAGATCCATTTCCTCCTTTAAATCCATCACAATGAGATCTTCGGAACTAAATCGCATATCAATATATTTCGACAACTTTTTTTTGTACAAGTTGCCATGTATATTGCACATGAATTGTCAAAATGTTTACATTGAAGTTGCCATGATATATTTTACGTATTTTTCCTTCTACTTTTGAAAATACATTGCCATCATCCATGCATTAAATTTGCTGTGGTTAATGACTAAAATTTTTCATGATTAATTAATAAAAATTGCCATAAAAGTAGTTGAAAATATAACAGTATTTTTAAACATGTCATGCAACTTTAGTGTAAATACTATGACAACTAATGTGTAAACATCATGGCAACTTTTGATAAAAAAAATTATTGAAACTTATTAACATGAGATTTAGTTTTGAAATCTCATCGAGATGGATTAGAGGATGAAAAAGATTTTTAATTGTATTTTTAATTAGAAGATAAAATATTTATAAGCCGAAACCCAAACAAATTTCATTAATGTCATCTATTTTAACGTGACAAAATGGATGATAACGAATACGTTTGGACATGTTGCTTCGTGCCACACGTGCCGGCGTTAGCTTTTCCGTAAAAACTAATCCCATGGGACCACAAGCCAGCAATGCGCGTTGGATGTGACCGACGGATTTTCGGTCGGTCGACCAGGTAACCAGGATTACCTGATTTTTCTTAAAAAATTTCTATATAGAACTTTCTTATCTTTTCTTAATTTCAACCAAGATGAACCGAAAACGCAACGCAAGCCGGACCGCAGCTGTGCCTTTCGGACCTGCCTTTTTAACACACAGCTGCAGCAACCATATCTCACTTTACATGGGACGAAAGGATCTCTCGCGTGAACCGGCTACCGCAATGGGCCAGCCCAAGGAGTCGATCTCTAGCGAACTGGCGCTCGCACGCCTTGTGTAGCGGGCTGGTCCAGGAACACGGCGAGGACAGTGGAAGGTCTATCGCAAAACAATAAAACTTGAAAATATGGTAGAGCCAGGATTCGATATCTGACCCCTGTAGCTAAAGCTTCGATCACAGCCACTACCCCCAAAATCCATTAGTTGTTTAATCTGAAAAAAACAATGTCTCACTATGCGTCTTAATTTATTATAAAATGTTTTTTCGAAAATATGAATGCACAATATAAAAACATGAATTAGAAGAGTTAATTAAATTGAAAACATTCTTCCAAACTGAAAGAAACGTGAACTAAAAAACTTCACGAATTTTAATTTTTTCGCAAAATAGGGATAAAGTTCATGAAATTTCGAAAAAGTTCACAAATATGAAAATTTTATCAATTTTGAAACAGTTCACCGATTTAGAACAAAAATTTTGCCAATATAAAAAATGTCCCTTGCTTTTGATAAAAGTTCATAATTTTTGCAAAATAGTTCATCAACTTTGAAAAAAGGTTCATCGATTTTAGAAAAGTTCATTGGTCTGCAAAAAACCCACAACTCTTAAAAAAGTTCATTAATTTTTCAAAAAGTTCATCCATTTTCAAAAAAAAAATCAACTTTCAGACAAGTTCATCAAAATTTTAAAAAAGCTCATCAAAATTCAGAAAATTCATAGAATTTTAATAAATTCATAAAATACTGAAAAAAGTGCATTGATTTGAAGAAAAAGTTTGGTTGAAAAAAAATCATCAAATTTATAAAAACTTCATGTAATCTGAAAAAAGTTTAATGATTTTGAAAAAAAATCATCTAATCCGAGTTAAATGATGTGGCAGTCTTGAAGAATGATGGCTTGGTGGTTAGAGCTCCTCGTTCATAATCAGGGGGGGGGGGGGTATGTTCGAATTCCAGTTCTCTCATAGTTTTTTTTTGTTTCTACAAAAAGAAGAAATAAATAGGATGGGTCGGCCCAAATTTAACTCTAAAAGGCGCACGTCTGCAAAATTGCATTATAACGGGTGCATGTGGCACAAGCTCAGCTTGAACTTCTACGAGTGTCGGTTCGCAAAATTGCATTGTAATGGACGCTTGTGATGCCAAATAGGATTTGCCGTTGATCCCTGGTCGCCTCAGTAGTACGAGGTGCTGCTAGCCATTGCATTCCGGTTGGGTTCATGGCAAAAATGATAAACCTACAAAGAGTCACACATGGTTATACGGTGACTAAGATTTTTTCTTTTGAACTAACCTTTCTCCCCCTGATTTTCAAGGAGCGTGGATTCCTCATCCCCCTTAATCTCCAAACAAATCCACCTGCGTGTAAAACCGCTATAAACCTATGTATGTGTAGCATTACTAGGTTTCATCATAACATATGAGGCATGGCCTACTAGGAGGGGTGGGTGTTGGGAACGTTGCATGGAAAACAAAACAAAAATACGCACACATAAGATCTATCGATGGTGATGACCATCTATGAGAGGAGAGTTCGGATCCACATACCCTTGTAGATCGTTAAGAAGGAAGCGTTAAGAAACGCGATTGATGTAGTCGAACGTCTTCACGATCCAAATCGCAATCTGTCCCGATCTAGCATCGAACGGACGGCACCTCCGCATTCAGCACACGTACAACTCGATGACAATCTCCGCCTTCTTGATCCAGCAAGAGAGAGGAAGAGGTATCTGAATTCTCTGGTAGCACGACGGTGTGATGGCGATGGTGTTGGAGTTACTCCGGCCAGGCTTCGTCGTGCCGTATCGAAATAATCTACGGGGTGTCACGAAGTAGTGGAGGGAGAGGGTGGCGCCGTGGCTTGGGTGCAAAAAGCCTCTCTACCCTCCACTATATATAGGAGGGAGGGGAGGGGTGGTGCCCTAGGGATATCCCCTAGGGTTCGGCCGGCACAAGGAGGAGGGAGGAGTCCTCCTCCAAATCGGTTTGGCGGAGGAGGAGTCCTCCTCCTAGTCGGTTTGGTCCACCTCCTCTCTCTTTCTCTCTTTGGGCGAAGTAGGCACTCTTGGGATGGCTGGCCAGCCCACTAGGGGTTGGTGCGCCACCCTTGGGTCTACTTGGTCCCTCTCCGGGTGGGTGGCCCCTCTCGGTGGAACCCCGGAACCCATTCGTCATTTCTGATAATTTACCGGTACTACCCGAAATCCTTCCGGAAGCAAAATGTACCCAACCTATATATCAATCTTCGTCTTTGGACCATTCCAGAACTCCTCGTGACGTACGGGATTTCATCCGAGACTCCGAACAACATTCAGTCACTAACATACATAATTCAACTATACTAAAACGTCACTGAACCTTAAATGTGCAGACCCTGCAGGTTCGAGAACTATGCAGACATGACCTGAGACACTCTTCAGTCAATAACCGATAGCGGGACCTGGATGTCCATATTGACTCCTACATATTATATGAAGATCTTTATCGGTTGAACCTCTATTTCAAGGATTCAGTTAATCCCGTATAACATTCCCTTTGTCCTTTGGTATGTTACTTGTCCGAGATTCGATCATCGCTATCTCTATACCTATTTGAATCTCGTGACCGGCAAGTTTCTTTACTCGTTCCGTAATACAAAATCCCGTGGCTAACTCTTTAGTCACATTTCTTGCAAGGCTTGTTATGATGTTGCATTACCGAGTGGGCCCCAAGATACCTCTCCGTCATACGAAGTGACAAATCTTAGTCTTGATCCATGCTAACTCAACGGACACCTTCGGAGATACCTGTAGAGAACCTTTATAGTCACCCATTTACGCTGCGACGTTTGATACACACAAGGTATTCTTCCGGTGTCAGTGAGTTACATGATCACATGGTCATAGGAACATATACTTGACATGCAGAAAAATAGTAGCAATAAAACGACACGATCACATGCTACGTTCATAGTTTGGGTCTTGTCCATGACATCATTCTCCTAATGATGTGATCCCGCTATCAAGTGACAACACTTGTCTATGGCTAGCAAACCTTGACCATCTTTGATCAACGAGCTAGTCTACTAGAGGTTTACTAGGGACAATATGTTTTCTATGTATCCACACATGTATCTGAGTTTCCATTTAATACAATTCTAGCATGGATAATAAACGATTATCTTGAACAAGGAAATATAATAATAACTATTTTATTATTGCTTCTAGGGCATATTTCCAACAATCTCCCACTTGCACTAGAGTCAATAATCCAGCTCACATCACTATGTGATTTACAATGTAACAAATGTAACACCCATACAGTTCTGGTGTTGATCATGTTTTGCTCATGGAAGAGGCTTAGTTAGCGGATATGCAACATTCAGATCTGTGTGCACTTTGCAAATATTTATCTCCTCCTCCTGGATGTAATCACGAATGGAATTGAAGCGTGTCTCTATGTGTCTGTTCCTCTTGTGAAACCTTGGTTCCTTGGCTAGAGCAATGGCACCAGTGTTGTCACAGAACAGAGTCATTGGATCCAGTGCACTGGGCACAACTCCAAGATCTTCATGAACTGCTTCATCCAGACACCTTCTTTAACCGCCTCTGCGGCAACTATGTACTCTGCTTCACATGTACAATCAGCTACCACGCTTTGCTTGGAACTGCACCAACTTACCACACCCCCATTAAGAATAAGTATGTATCCGGTTTGTGACTTAGAGTCATCAGGATTAGTGTCAAAGCTTGCATCGACGTAACCCTTTACGATGAGCTCTTTGTCACCTCCAGAAACGAGAAACATTTCCTTAGTCCTTTTCAGGTACTTCATAGTATTCTTGACCGTTGTCCAGTGTTCCATTCCTGGATTACTTTGAAACCTTCCATCCATTCTTATGGAAAGGCTGACATCTGGTCTAGTGCACAGCATTGCATATATGATAGAGCCTATGGCTGAAACATAGGGAACGACATTCATCTTTTCTCTATCTTCTTCAGTTACCAGGCATTGAGTCTTACTCAACTTCACACCTTGTAGCACAGGCAAGAACTTCATTCTCTTGCTCTTTAGTAACGAGAAAAAATGAGTTTCCCATAAACTTCGAACTTCTCTGCTATTTTAATTTTAACTTCTGAGCCTTTTCTATTTGAACTTATTCATTTTAATCTTTAGTAACGAGAAAAAATCTGAGTGTTTCATAAACTTTGATTAGCTTTTTCATAATTGTATTTTTAGAGATGAAGCAAACCGATGCAAACCTGATTGGAGTACACCCAAGGCTCATGCGTGACCAAGGGGCATCTTGAATTTATTTGACTCTTCTAGTTGAATTTCAAGTGTTTTTTTACTTTGTTTTCGTTGTTATTTTTTTGGTGTTCTGGAGTGATTTCACATGCTTATGAGTATATAGAATAGACGCATACCAATTTTTCACAATCAAAACAAATAGTACGCACCCCTAAACATCTCTCTTTCAATGTACAATGTATTTATTTAATTCTTGATATTTTTCTCAAACTATGTATTTGAACTTCGAGAAAAAAATCAATTACTTCCAACCTTGAGTCCAATAGAACCTTATAAACGAGAGCGTTTTGAAATTAGCCACATATATCACTTTTCTTTTGCAAGCCCTCAAATTTATAGGAACATTCTTATGTTTATAACAACAATAAGGCGCAGTGCACTTCATTACAACATAATTCATCTATTTTTTCACCTTCTCCTCACTGACCAAACTATTTGGGAATGTGAGGGAGGACCGAGTCATGGATGTGTCGTGCTCAAGGACGGAGAAGCTCGCCGGAGACATCAACACCTCCACACGTGCACAATTGTAGTGTGTTGCAACAGTGGCGTGATGATGTCTACTACGCATCTTTATTCTTGTAGACTCGTGTTGGGCCTCCAAGCACAGAGTTTTGTAGGATAGTACAATTTTCCCTCAAGTGGATAACCTAAGGTTTATCAATCCATGGGAGGCATAGGATGAAGATGGTCTCTCTCAAACAACCTGCAACCAAATAATAAAAAGTCTCTTGTGTCCACAACACACCCAATACGATGGTAAATTGTATAAGTGCACTAGTTCGGCGACCAGATGGAGATACAAGTGTAATATGGATGGTAGAAATATATTTTTATAAACTAAATAAATAGAAATAGAAATGTAACAAGTAACGGAAGTGAGAATAAACGGTATTGCAATGCTTAAAAATAAGGTCTAGGGTCCATACTTTCGCTAGTGCAATTTCTCAATAATGCTAATATAGTTGGTTCACATAATAATCCCTCAACGTGCGCTAAAGTATCACTCCAAAGTACCTATCTAGTGGAGAACAAAAGAAGAAATTGTTTGTAGGGTACAAAAGCACCTCAAAGTTATTACTTTCGATCAATGTTTCCAAGAGTTCGTACTAAAATAACAAGTTTCCTTTTCGATTGATCTATCCAAGAGTTCGTACTAAAATAACAGGATAAAAAATTCTGATTCATAATACTCAATCCAACACAAAGAAACTCAAAGAGTGCCCCAAGATTCTACTAGAGAAACAAAGATGGGAATATGCATGAACCCCTATGCATAGATTACCCCAATGTCACCTTGGGAATCCACGAGTTGAGTGCCAAAACATATATAAAGTGAATCAATATGATACACCACTACCACTACGGGTATTCATAGCAAGATATAAATCAAGTGCTCTCAAATCCATAAAAGTGTTCAGTCCGATAAAATGAAATCTCAAAGGGAAAACTCAATTCATCACAACAAGATAGAGAGGGAGAAACACCATATGATCCAACTATATTAACAAAACCCACGATACATTAAGATCGTGCCATCTCAAGAACACGAGAGAGACAGAGAGAGAGAGAGAGAGAGAGAGAGAGAGAGAGAGAGAGAGAGAGAGAGAGATTAAACGCATAGCTATTGGTATAAACCCTCAGCTCCGAGGGTGGACTACTCCCTCCTCGTCATGGCCTCTGCCGGGATGATGAAAATGACCTCCGATGGTGATTCCCCCTCCGACAGGGTGTCAGAACGGGCTCCTGATTGAGTTTTCATGGATACACAGTCTTGCGGGGGCGAAACTTCCGATTTAGGGTTATTTCTGGGGATTTCTGTATTTAGTAATTGTTGGCATCGGTCTCACGTAAAAAAATGTCTAGATTAACCGATCGAACAGTTCAAAATGCTGATGGCCCAAGGGGGCTGGAAAGGTGCTCAATTATAATGTATTGAAATAAGATCAACATAACATTTTTGGTGTGTATGTATCATCTCTACTCTCTCTTACATAGAGTAAGAATAAAATCAATAAAAAAATATTAGGAGACAAACAAAATAATCAGTTAGTACAAATGACATTGGGGCACACAATTAGCGACTCACATCTGTTTGCTGATAATAAAAAACCATTACAAACAATTTTAGATGAGATAAATTATCGAGACTCTTCAATTAAGCACACACTCTCAGCATCTTAATCAATAAGGTGTTTATAGGAAATTTGATGACTTTATTTGACCTTTTTCTGAAAACATTCACCTAACATTCATATTCATTAAGCAACTTTAAACTAAATATTGGAAACACCAAATTTATCCACCTTTTTATGACAAGTTATAAAATACTATTTTCTCGTAAACTTCAATTTCAAAAAATATATTTATACTGAAATTTTATATTTATTTATAACTCATTTTGACAAATCTTAATTATGGATTACATTTTTTATGCATTTATTTTTGATAATTAATGAGATGTTAATGTTACTAAATATTAATTCTATTATTACGATACAATTATGTCCGTCGTTGAAATATGTGCATTGACTCTGCTTAATTGAACCATGTTTGTAATAGAAGTCAAATTAGTTTTTTTGGGACAGTGCATCCTATAGAGGTATTCAAAAACCAATCCCCATGTATGTAAGAAAATAAGAAATTAAAAATATTCATGCTATGTTGAATTAATTTGTAATATTCTCATGAATATAGTGTGTTATATATATGTTTGTGTGCATGATTAAATATCTTTGTAGATATATCTAAAGCATGCACTCCGAGCAATATCGTCGTAGCGGTTTCTAGTTAGTGATTAGGTATGTGTAGCTTAAAAGTTTGCAGACCATAAAATGTTTCTAGAAATTTTCCACTGAATTATAAGCATGCTTCTCTTTATACTTATTTTTGTATGTCCAACATGTATCACACTTTATGACGTATTCAATAATCCATTGATACATGTATGTGCATTATACTTGATAGACAAACAGAACCACTTGAGCCCAGATAGCCTTCTATACAAATTGTAGATCATTTGTCCAATAGATGCTCTCACTACCCTCAATTTGTCAGTCTCTATGTGTTTCAAAGTAACCAAACATTTACCGCATATTCCATCATGATTACCGACCATCAAATTACAAAAGCAACTACCGCATACTCCATCCAGATTTACCTCTATAGGTGATACTACTTATTGTCCATACACGAGGAGTTAACTTTGTAGCACCATGCCTTGAATATCCATGTGGCCTTAAAGGGTCCAGAACATGTTATGCCTTCTTCTTTGACTATCTTCAATCTTGCTTTTTCTTTTTGCTAGACTCAACTTGTCCATTGGATTGAGCATAATTTTGAGATGAATGTAGATATTTTATGTTAACAATTGTGTGAAATTCTTTCATTTTCATGACATGAACAATGAGGGTTGCTTTCTCGGTAGTTAACTCCAAGTAATGCCGAATCTGTGAATAATGTGTTTCTTTATGAACCAAAATAGACCATGATGACGACGTTGTTGTGCACGTCCCATTTTTTAATTGAATAGTCGGAATTTTTATAAATATGTTGATACACAAAACATGGAACTTGAAAGATGTTACTCCCTTCGTTCCATATTGTAGTGCATATAGATTTTTAAAAACGTCGAAAGTCACAAACTTTGACCAAGTTTGTGGAGAAAAACATGTACATCTAGAATGCCACATATATTTTATTTAACGTATACAACTATGGACCCCTAGGTCTTGTGGAAACTACTCAAGCACCATTCGGGACACAACAAGGTTGAGGAAGTAGCCTCCATGATGGATACCCCTGCGATGGAGTACTGAAAAAGGCCTACAGATGAGATCGCGGAAGAAAAGAGGCTTACAACAGCGGAATAATTGTTTTGGGTGGAAGCCCAATTTTTCCAAGAGCATATGGAGGGCATCCCCATGTAGCCGAATTCTCTATTGGAGATAATCACAATTAAGAAATCCTGTCCGGAGAAGACTTGATTTTTACCTATCATGATTTTTCTGGCAAGTAGACGACAGTAAGATGAAATACAGACTGGCTAAATGGGATATGATATGCAGACCAAAAGATCAAGGTGGGTTAGGAATAGAAAATTTACAAATTAAGAATAAATGTCTATTGAGAAAATGGCTTTATAGATTATCAGTGGAGACGGAAGGTACATGGGTACAAATTTTGCGTAACAAGTACCTACATTCCAAAACCTGGCGTAGGTTACAATGAAATCTTCAGACTCACCATTTTGGAAAGGCTTAATGCGGACAAAGGAAGCTTTTTTCCATAGATTCAAGTTTCGCATTGGGGATGGTAACACAACCAGGTTCTGGAAAGACACGTGGTTAGGAGAGACACCCCTAGCTACGCAATATATGACATTGTATAACATTGTACAACGCAAGGAGGCTTACGTTGCTACAGTTTTACAGACGGTCCCTCTTAATATACAGTTTAGGATATCTCTGGTAGGAGAGCTATGGAATGCATGGCTCCATTTGGTTCATAGGTTGATGGAAGCTAAATAACCAACCAGATACAGTTCACTGGAAGCTAACTACAAGCGGTAGTTTCACAGTGAAATCAATGTATACTGATCTTATCAATGCCGAAACTTTACCTATGTCTCCACATATTTAGAAAATCAAAGTACAACTGAAGATTAAGATTTTTATGTGGTTCCTACACAAAGGTGTGATCTTCACGGAAGACAATTTGGTTAAACGAAGATGGGTGGGTAATTCCAGATGTTGCTTGTGCGATCACAATGAAACTATTAAACACCTCATTCTCGAATGTCCATTGGCTAAACTTCTATGGAAAACTATTCATATAGCCTTCCACATAAACCCTGCAACGAGTATGAACACATTATATGGGACGTGGCTTAATGGGGTGGACGTCGTCATAGCTAGACACATTCGAATAGGAGTATGTGCCATGCTTTGGGCTATATGGAATTGTCGGAATGATATGATTTTTGACAGGAAGAATTTCACCAACTTTTTGCAGGTCATCTACAGAGCTACAACTTGGATCCGTACGTGGTCGTTACTCACGCTTGAAGAGTCCAACGGGCTTTTGGTTATTGGGTGCATCCGATGGGAGATGGCAGTGCGGGCTATCTTCAACCGATATGGATGGCGACACACTAATAGGCCAGGTCTTTAGTCATCGTAACCTAGTTTATCTGCCCAATCGTGGCATGTAATCTTTGCTTTTTATGAGTTCTTTTGAGCTCTTGCTGGATATTGTACCTGTTTGGAACTACTTATTATAATAAAATGGATGCATGCATCATCATGATGCAGAGGCCGGGGTCATCCTCCTTTTCAAAAAAAAAAAGGAAATCATGTCCGGCATGGATCAGATGTTAGAGTTAAATACAGCGTGCGCGTGTGTCGTGTCCGATTCAGTACATGTGTGCCTTGTTAGTGTCCGTGTAGGTCTCGAAAAATAACGGAGTAGGACTGGTACCACCACGGGTATTCATAGCAAGACATAAATCAAGTGCTCTCAAATCCATAAAAGTGTTCAATCCGATAAAATGAAATCTCAAAGGGAAAACTCAATTCATCACAACACGATAGAGAGGGAGAAACACCATATGATCCAACTATATTAACAATGCCCATGATACATCAAGATCGTGCCATCTCAAGAACACGGGAGAGAGAGAGAGAGATTAAACACATAGCTATTGGTATAAACCCTCAACTCCGAGGGTGGACTACTCCCTCCTCGTCATGACCTCTGCCGGGATGATGAAGATGACTTCCGATGATGATTCCCCCTCCGACAGGGTGTCAGAACGGGCTCCTGATTGAGTTTTCGTGGATACACAGTCTTGCGGCGGCAAAACATCCGATTTAGGGTTATTTGTGGGGATTTTTGTATTTATAGGAATTGTTGGCATCGGTCCCACGTCAAGATGGGCCTTGAGGGGCCAACTAGGTGCCAGAGCGTGCCTTGGTGCCTAGTGGGAACCAGGGGCCCCCTCTTGTGGTTCTTTGCTCAAGTGTTTCTCTTTTCTTCCAAAAAAATATCGTCAAAAAGTTTCATCCAATTTCGAGAAATTTTATTTCTACACAAAAAACAACGCCACGGTAGTTCTGCTGAAAACAGTGTCAGCCGTGGTTAGTTCCATGCAAATCATACCAAAATAATATAAAATTGTTCTAAATATGGCATGAATACTTCATAAATTACAGATATGTTGGAGAGGTATCAGCATCCCAAAGCTTAATTCCCACTCGTCCTCGAGTTGGTAAATGATAAAAGAAATAATTTATGAAGTGTGAGTGCTAGCATAGTGCATAAGTTTGATCAATGATAATTTCAATCACTTTTCCTAGCATCATAACAACAACTCTTTCTTATAAAACACATCGCGATAAAGTAGCAATGAAAATGGAATTTTTGATGTGGAATGCTACCTATCATATTCATTATATACTCTCTTATTTTGTAGCATGGACAATTGGACTTGAATGTTTCGAAGCAATAGTTTATAATTTGACATGAAAACTTTAATACTCAAGCATCTCAACAAGCAGCAAAGTCTTTCAATATATCAATGCTAAAGAACTCTACCCCTAGCCCATCATGCTCAATCACTTATCTATTGATGCAACACACCCAAATATTAGCTACATCCAATGCTTAAGTATGATAACAATGTTCCCTAGTTGGTGCTTTATAAGAGAAGATGGAGACTCAAATAAAAATAAAAATGGAACAAAATTAAATAGATATGCCCTTCGTAGAGGGAAGCAGAGATTCGTAGTGGTGCCACAGCTCGAAGCGAAAAAAATGAGAGATAAAATATTTTGGGTGGCATGCTTTTTCGATCAATGAAAATGACTAAGGGTTCCCAATATCTTCCATGCTAAACAAATCATAGGCGGTTCCCAAACTAAAAATAAATTGTATTCCTTTTTTCACCGTTCTTTCACACTCCAGGCTAGCCGCATCCACGGGTACCGTCTATACCAACACTTTCCAATGAATTTATTATTTGACAACATAAAATAATTTTTCTTTGCTTTTCGGGACTGGGCATCCCTATTACCGCCATACTCTCGTGCAATGACAAGTGGATAAACACTCATCTTGAGAATAACCTATTTAACATGGAACATACTAGCCACCCCTTGCTTCTTCGTGATTCGTACGGGCACACAAATCAAAAGTTTATTTTGAATATTAGAGTGGGCGCATAGAAATTTACTTAGAATGACATTGACAGCATATAGGTAAGTATGGTGGACTCATTTGGCACAACTACGGGTTTAGGATTTGGATGCACAAGCAACATTCCTGCTTAGTACAAGTGAAAGCTAGCAAATAGATTGAGAAGCGCCCAACCAAGGAATGAAAACCATCATAAGCAAACATTAAACATAACTAACACCGAATAATGAGACACAAGTAGGATGTAATTTCATAGCATAATTATTGACTTAATGTGCATTCATAGGTAATCACAAACCTTAACACCAATATTCTTACTAAAGCATAATTACTCATCAACATAACTCGCATATCACTATCTTCATATCGCAAAACTATTACAAAGAATCAAGTTTAACATCCAATTATCTTCATGCAAGTTTTTATTATTTCTCCCCTAGGTATCTATCACTTTGGGACCAATTCATCTAAAGCAACTTGTCATTCCTAATAACAAGCTCTCAAACAAATATATGTTTAGAGCAAGAGCACAAGTTTCTTTAAAATTTTCAAATCTCAAAATAATATAAGTGAAGCAAGAGAGGATTTCTTCAGAGACTCTACTAACTCTCAAAATTATCTAAGTGATTTATGAGAGAATATTTCTTCAACATAACAACAACACCGTGCTCAAAAAGATATAAGTGTTGTACTAGAGCAATTCGATCAAACTACTCTCAAAAGATATAAGTGAAGATCAATGAGTAGTCAAACAATTAAGTATCTATGTGGATACTCTCTCTCAATAAATATTTGCAGATCTAATATTTTATTTCAACAGAAAATAAAACAAAAGACACTCCAAGAATAGCACATATCATGCGGACAAATACAAATTTAGGATCAACATAGGCTAACCGGTAGTTGGTGATGAAGAAAGGTGGGAGGCGTCGCATCCCCAAGCTTAGATGCTTGAGACTTCTTGAAATATTTACCTGGGGTGCCTTGGGAATCTCCAACCTTGAGCTTTTGTATCTCGTTCAATCCTCTCATACCCTAGTTTCACCTAAGTCTCAAAAACTTCATCCATACAAAACTTGAAAAGAACTCGTGAGATAGTTCAGTACACATAAGAATAAATCAACACTTCATGTACAGCCAAAAAAAGTTGCATAATAATTTTAAAATATTACATACTGTATAATATCATTTCCACAATTTATATCTACCATGAAATCCTAGGATAATTAGATAACAAAACTATGACAACAATTTGTCCAAACAGAACAGTCTATAGCAATCTATATAAAAAATTGTACTTATGTATATCCAAATATTCTGAAAATTTAGGGAGTGATAAAATAATTGTATGAAATTACTGTATAAAAATTTAATAAATTTTTCACGTTCTAGTAAAATATGATAATTCAAATACTTCAGCAAAACTTTCTGTTTTTGTACAACACACATCACACATGCAATTCAAGCATTCTAAAGGAAATTCTTGGAAGTTTTTATGGAAAAAAATGATTATAAATAGCATATAAGAGAGAACAAAAAAATAAAATGATTCCCAAGCAAAACACAAATCATGTGACAAATAAAAATATTGCTCCAAGTAAGATATATCGACAATGTTCGAGATGAAAGAGGGGATGCCTTCCGGGGCATCCCCATGCTTAGATGCTTGTGTCTTCCTTGGATATTACCTAGGGGGTGCCTTGGGAATCCCCAATCTTAGGTTCTTTCTGCTCCTTATTCTCCTCATATTGGTATCTCACCAAGAACTTGTAAACTTCAATCACACAAAACTTAACGGAACTTTGTGAGATGGGTTAGTATGATAAATATAGATCATTCACTTAAGTAATGCCAAGACAAGATTCATAATTGTTATCACATTATTTATATTGTATTATGTCATATACATATTTATATCATTCAATATAATCTATGGAAACACTAAAACAAGCAAACTATGCACAAAAAACAGAATCTGTCAAAAACAGAACAGTGTGCGAAGAAATGAATAAAAACCATACTTTCCCGACTCTAAAAATTCTGAGAAATTAGAAAAACTCAGAGAATTTGCATACACAAACTTTGTAAAAAAATAATAAAAAATTCTGCTCCAATAAAGTCAGAGAAATTCTGTACTTGACGTAAAAGTTTCTGTTTTTAAACAAAATCAAACAAACAAGTATCCACACTATCCCAAAGGCTTTACATGGCAATTTATTGAAATAAAATCTATAAAACATGATTACCACAGTATCATAATAATGTGAACACACAAAAATATAAAGTTAAAGTGTTGGGCTGTATCCCAACAAGCACTTCTCTTTAATGTCTTTTAGCTTGGTATGATGATTTCAATGATGCTCGTATAGGAATAATAGTTCAAACATGCAAGAAAGCATCATCAATCACATGGAAAGCACATTTAAGTATAACCTACTTCCAATTCATAGGTATTTTTCAAGCAAACAATTTATTGTAGCAATAATGATCTTACATAGGAACGCAAAACAAGCATGACTTCAAAACTCTAACATAAAGAGAGGAAACTTGATATTATTGCAATTCCTACAAGCATATGTTCGTCCCTCATCAAAAATTTCAGTAGCATCATGAAGGAATTCAACATTATAACTATCACATAAAGAATTATTTTCATGACGCACAAGCATATAATTTTTATTACTACCAACACAAGCAAAACAATTATGACTCATAGTACTGGGAGCAAACTCAACAAAATAACTATCATGAGATACTTGATTGATATAATCCATGTGAAAATTAAAATCATGATTACATGTTTCATGGTTATCATTACTCTTTATAGCATACGTGTCATCACAATGATTATCATACATTTGAGGCATGCTATAATCATAGTAAATATCATCATCACAAGTAGGGGTACTAAAAATATCATCATCAAACATAGCATCCCCAAGCTTATGGCTTTGCATATCATTAGCATCATGGATATTCAGAGAATTCATACCAACAATATTTCTAGCATGCTCATCATTGAACGATTTCAAATTAAGCATTTTCATAAATTCTTCCTCTAGCAATTGAGCACAATTTTCCCAACCATCGTTTTCAAGAAAGACATGATAAAGATGAATAATATGAGGTAAGATCAATTCCATTTGTTTTATTTTCTTTTGTAGGCCAAACTAGTGATGAAACAACAAACTAAAAGATTCAATTGCAAGATCTAAATATATACCTTCAAGCACTCACCTCCCCTGCAACGGCGCCAGAAAAGAGCTTGATGTCTACTACGCAACTTTATTCTTGTAGGCTCATGTTGGGCCTCCAAGCGTAGAGTTTTGTAGGACAGTAGCAATTTTACCTCAAGTGGATGACCTAAGTCTTATCAATCCATGGGAGGTATAGGATGAAGATGGTCTCTCTCAAACAACCGTGCAACCAAATAATAAAAAGTCTCTTATGTCCCCGACACATCCAATACGATGGTAAATTGTATAGGTGCACTAGTTCAGTGAAGAGATGGTGCTACAAGTGTAATAGGGATGGTAGAAATATATTTTTATAATCTAAATAAATAAAAACACCAAGGTAGCAAGTAACGAAAGTGAGTACAAACGGTATTGCAATGCTTAAAAACAAGGCCTAGGGTCCGCACTTTCGCTAGTGGAATCTCTCAACAATGGTAATATAATTGGTAATAACAATCCCTCAACGTGCGATAAAGAATCACTCCAAAGTTCCTATCAAGTGGAGAATATAAGAAGAAATTGTTTGTAGGGTACGAAACTATGTCAAAGTTATTATTTCCAATCAATCTTTCCATGAGATCGTACTATAATAATAAGTTATCCTTAGAATGTGTATAAAATATTTAACACGTATTAAAAAATGTTAAACTCCATTTTGAAAAAAAGTAAAACACATATTTGGAAAATGTTCTTGATGTATACGAACAATGTAAAATGAAAATTGAAAGAAAAAAATGAAATAAGAGTACCAATGAAATCCAAAAAGACACCAATGAAAAAAGAAAACAAAAGTTAAAACTAAGAAAAAAATTTGCAAAAGATAATAGAAAAACAGTGAAAACTGATAAAGAAACGAAGAAAGAAAAAAAGTTGAAAACTAGAAAATAATCAAAATGCCAAAGTAAAAAAAAAGGAGATGAGAAAGAATAGAAAAACAGATTAAACACATGAAATAGAAAAAGATAAACCAGAAGAAAAGGGAAGATAACGAGTTAAAAGATAAACCAAAAACCAAAGTATAACGAGATAAAAATAAAACCAAAACCGAAGAAGAAACAAAAACTAAACTAATGAAAAAAGAAATAACAAAGACAAAAACACATGTCCTTTTCCTCAAGTAGGTCGCTCCTCATATGTTATCATGAACCCGAGTAATCCTACACATAGATAGGTGAACATGGGCTTTACACGTAGGTGGATTTTGTTTGGATATTAAAGGGGTTGAGGACCCCACTCTACTTGAAAATTAGGGGAGAAAGGTTAGTTCGAAGGAAAAAAAATCTTAGTCAGCGTGTAACCATGTGTAACTCTTTGTACATTTAGCATTTTTGCCATGAACCCAACCGGAATGCAATGGCTAGCAGCACCTCGGAGTACCAGGGCGACCGGGGATCGATGGCAAATCCTATTTCGCGTGACATGCTTCCGTTACAGTGCAATATTGCAAACGGGTGCTTGTAGGTGTTCAAACTGGGCGAGCGTGGCGCCTGTTATAGTGCAATTTTGGAAACAGGCGCCTCTAGTAGTTGAAGCTAGCCGGCCCATTCTATTTATTTCTTATTTTTGTAGAAACAAAAAAAGGTGAGAGAACTGGGATTCGAACCTGCACCCCCATGTTGGAAATATGCCCTAGAGGCAATAATAAAATAGTTATTATTATATTTCCTTGTTCAAGATAATCGTTTATCATCCATGCTAGAATTGTATTGAATGGAAACTCGAATACATGTGTGGATACATAGACAACATACTGTCCCTTGTAAGCCTCTAGTAGACTAGCTCGTTGATCAAAGATGGTCAAGGTTTCCTAGCCATAGTAAAGTGTTGTCACTTGATAATAGTATCACACCATTATAGGAGAATGATTTGATGGAAAAGATCCAGACTTTGAACGTAGTATGTGCTCATGTCGTTTTATTGCTACTGTTTTTCTACATGTCAAGTATATGTTCCTATGACCATGAGATCATGTAACTTACTGACACCGAAAGAATACCTTGTGTGTATAAAATGTGGCAATGTAACTGAGTGACTATAAAGGTGCTCTACAGGTATCTCCGACGGTGTCTGTTGAGTTAGCATGGATCAAGACTGGGATTTGTCACTCCGTATGATGGAGAGGTATCTCGGGGCCCACTCGGTAATACAACATCAGAACAAGCCTTGCAAGAAATATGATGAATGATTTAGCCACGAGATTTTGTATTATGGAACGAGTAAAGAGACTTGCCGGCAACGAGATTCAAATAGGTATAGAGATACTAACGATCGAATCTCGGGAAAATAACATACCAAAGAACAAAGGGAATGTTATACGGGATTAACTGAATACTTGACATAGAGGTTCAACCGATAAAGAACTTTGTAGAATATATAGGCGCCAATATGGACATCTAGGTCCTGCTCTTGGTTATTGACCGAAGAGTGTCTCAGTTTATGTCTGCATAGTTCTCGAACCCGCAGGGTCTGCACACTTAAGGTTCGGTGACGTTTCTGTATAGTTGAATTCTGTATGTTGGTGACCGAATATTGTTCTGGGTCTTGGATGAGGTCTCGAACATTGCGAGGAGTTTCAGAATGGTCCGGAGACGAAGATTGATATATAGGAAGCGTACATTTGGCTTCCGGAAGGATTTCGGGCATTACCGGTAAAGTACCAGAAATGACCAATGGGTTCTGGGGTTCCACCGGGAGGGGCAACCCACCCAGAGAGGTACCAAGTAGAGAAAGGGTGGCGCACCAGCCACTAGTGGGCTGGCCAGCCAGCCCAAAAGGGCCTACTTCAGCCGAAGAGAGAAAGAGAGAGGAGGTGGGCCAAACCTACTAGGAGGAGGAGGACTCCTCCGCCAAACCGATTTGGAGGAGGACTCCTCCCTCCTCCTTGTGCCGGACGAACCCTAGGGGAAATTCCTAGGACGCCACCCCTCCCCTCCCTCCTATATATAGTGGAGGGTAGAGAGGCTTTTTGCACGCAAGCCACAGCGTGACCCTCTCCCTCCACTACTTCGTGACACCCCGTAGGTTATTTCAGTACGGCACGACGAAGCCTGGCCGGAGTAAATCCAACTCCATCGCCATCACGCCGTCGTGCTACCAGAGAATTCAGATACCTCTTACTACCCCTTGTTGGATCAAGAAGGCGGAGATTGTCATCGAGTTGTACGTGTGCTGAATGCGGAGGTGTCGTCCGTTCGGTGTTAGATCGGGACGGATTGCGATTTGGATCGTGAAGACGTTCGACTGCATCAACCGCGTTTCTTAACGCTTCCCGCTTAGCAATCTACAAGGGTATGTGGATCCGATCTCTCCTCTCGTAGATGGTCATCACCATGGATAGGTCTTATGTGTGCGTAGGAATTTTTTTGTTTCCCATGCAACGTTCCCCAACAGTGGCATCATGAGCTAGGTCTATGCGTAGATCACATCTCAAGGAGAACACAAAGGAGTTTGTGGGCGTTGATAATCAGATTGCTGCCCTCCTTATTCTTTTCTTGTTTCGACGGTATTTTTGGATGAAGCGGCCTGGACCAACATTACTTGTACGCTTACGAGAGACCGGTTTCATTGACAAACATGCAACTTGTTGCATAAAGATGACTGGCGGGTGTCTGTTTCTCCAATTTTAGTTGAAACGGATTTGACAAAGGCGATCCTTGGAGAAGGTTAAATAGCAACTTGTATATCACCGTTGTGGTTTTGCGTAAATAAGATGCGATCATACTAGATACCCATAGCAGCCACGTAAAGCAAGCAACAACAAATTAGAGGACGTCTAACTTGTTTTTGCAGGGTATGTTGTGATATGATATGGCCAAAGGCATGATATGATATATTTGTTGTATGAGATGATCATGTTATAATAGTTAAATATCAACTTTGACGTCGATGCTACGGCAACCGGCAGGAGCAATAGGGGTGTCTTTAATTATTTTACGCCTGGTGATGCTTTGCTTTATCGCTAGTTAAGTAGCTTTAGTAGTAACAACATAGTTGGTGTGATGATACCTCTCCATCGTATCTACTTTTCCAAACTCTTTTGCCCTTGTTTTGGTCTCTAATTTCCATGATTTGAATGGAACTAACCCGGTCTCACGCTTTTTTCAGCATAATTGCCATGGTGTTGTTTTCGTGCAGAAATAAAAGTTCTCGGAATGACCTGGAAATTTACGAGGATTTTTTGTGGAATATATAAAAAATACTGGCGCAAGAATCACCTAGAGGGACGGAGCCAGGAGCTCACAAGCCCACCAGCCCCCCCTGGTCGGGCCTGGCAGGCTTGTGAGCCCCTCATGGCTCCGCGGCCTTCAATTCCAGCTCTATATATTGTCCTTCAACCGGAAAAAATCAAGGAGAAGAGTTCATCGCGTTTTACGATACGGAGCCGCCGCCACCACATGTTCTTCCTCTGGAGGGCAGATCTGGAGTCCGTTCTGGGTTCCGGAGAGGGGGGATCGACGCCTTCATCATCACCAACCATCCTTCATCGCCAATTCCATGATGCTCTTCACCGTTCGTGAGTAATCTCATCGTAGGCTTGCTGGACGGTGATGGGCTGGATGAGATCTATCATGTAATCGAGTTAGTTTTGATGGGGATTGATCCCTAGTATCCACTATGTTCTGAGATTGATGTTGCTACTACTTTGCTATGCTTAATGCTTGTCACTAGGGCCCGAGTGCCATGATTTCAGATCTGAACCTATTATGTTTTCATCAATATATCTGTGTTCTTGATCCTATCTTGCAAGTTGTAGTCACCTACTTTGTGTTATAACCCGGCAACCCCGGAGTGACAATAGCCGGAACCACTCCCGGAGATGACCATAGTATGAGGAGCTCATGTATTCACTAAGTGCTAATGCTTTGTTTCGGTTCTCTATTAAAAGGAAAACCTTAATATCCCTTAGTTTCCATTAGGACCCCACTGCCACAGGAGGGATGGACAATAGATGTCATGCAAGTTCTTTTCCATAAGCACGTATGACTATATACAGAATGCATGCCTACATTACATTGACGAACTCGAGCTAGTTACATATCTCCCCATGTTATAACTGTTACATGATGAATGTCATCCGGCATAATTATCCATCACCGATCCAATGCCTACGAGTTTTTCCTACTGGTCCTTGCTACGTTACTTTACGCTACTGCTGTCACTGCTACTACTGTTACCGCTATTGTTGTCACTGTTGTTACTGTTACCATTGCTACCTTTGCTATCACACTACTTTGCTACTGAAACTTTGCTGCAGATACTAAGTCTTTCAGGTGTGGTTGAATTGACAACTCAACTACTAATACTCGAGAATATTCTTTGGCTTCCCCGTGTGTCGAATCAACAAATTTGGGTTGAATAATCTACCTTCGAAAACTGTTGCGATCCCCTATACTTGTGGGTTATCATGTGACAACCTTGATAGCGGCTCAATGATGGAGATCATGGTCTGGCGCCGGTGATGACGGAGATTATGCCGATGCTTTAGTGATGGAGATCAAGAAACACAAGTTCATGGCTATATCATGTCACCTACGATTTGCATGTGATGTTAGTCCTTTTATGCACCTTATTTTGCTTAGGACGACGGTAGCATTATAAGGTGATCCCTCACTAAACTTCAAGATAAAATTGTGTTCTCCCCGAGTGTGCACCATTGCGACAGTCCGTCGTTTCGAGACACCACGTCATGATCCGGTGTGATAGACTGAAGTTTCCCAGTTCAAGAATGAACTTGCAGCTATGACCATTTCAAATGATAAGCTCACTAAAGAAGTTGTGACCAATTCAAGTTGGAACCTGCTGCCTAGTGAAAATATGAAGTGATAGGATGAATGAATGAAGAAGAATGAACCTGCTTTAGTTGTTGTAAGGATCTGTTTATTGTGTGAAGATGTATTTTGTGAACCAAGGACTTTGAGTGTGTATTTTCTGAACTATGTTGTTGGATCCAGTTACGCAACTTGACGTCAGTCAAATTTGATGATATGTGGTGCATGTGCTTGCTATTTTTTGTCGATATATCGATGAATTGAGTGCATCATAAGAGTGCATATATCATAACAATGACACACCACATATATCATAACAATGGCACACCACAGATATCATAACGCTAGGATCATAAGAGTGCTAATAACATCATAGCAAGATCATAATAAGAGGTTTCTTGCTAATAACATGAACCCATCATAAGTTGTTCCCAAAATAGATCATAGCAAATACTTAGTTTAGCCAGATCACATCCTTAACACTAGGATACCAACACTAGTTCCCTAAAGCATAGAAATAGTCCTTCAACCTTCTTGGTTTCTTTCTCTGTCTTGGTGGCAAGAATCGAGCTGTTGTGCAGCTGCAGATGTTGAAGCCCTCCTGCTGGCTGCTGCTGATGCACCTCTCCTAATTGTTGCGGCTATTGTAGTTGTCCTCGCAGCAGCTGCATTAGTGGTTGCTCTTGTTGCACCTGCAGAGCTAGCTCTCCTTTGTGATGGAGCAGTGGAAGCAGCTGTTGTGGTAGTTGATGCAACTCCAGTTTCTGCTCCCCTTGGTGCTCCTCTTGGTGCTCCACTTCCCCCTCCCCTTGCTACTCCCCTTGGTGCTCCACTTCCTGCTCCCCTTGTGCTCCACTTGGTGCCCTGCTTCCTTGTGTGGTACCCTCCTCTATCCTGTTAGACTGCAATTAATAATTGAAGCTAGTTAATACATTCAACTGTAAGAAAATAAAATGAATGCGAGGTAATACAAACCTCATGCTTGTTCTTTCTCATTGCTAAGCTTGGCTTTAGGGTCTTCTGGCATGATGTGTATCTGTGACCTACAAGATGGCAGTTTCTGCATGTAATTGAAGCCATCCTAGATGTATCTTTAGGTTTTGGTGGCTCAAACTGGCCTCTTCTCCTCTTGGTTTTCTTCTTCCCTGGCTTGTCTTTGAACACAGGAGGTTCTATGTCTCTGGTTTTGGTCTTGGGCTAAAATCTTGTCCTGGTACATGATATATGATGGGGTTGTATGCTGCAAGATACATTGGCTTTTTGAAAAACTCATGTACAAAATCTTCAGCCTTACTTTGGCTTTGGTGATAGCTGATACAGCATCATTGCATGGCACTGCAGTCATGTCTCACTTTCTACAGCCACATGTCCTTTCTTGCAAGTTAACTGGATAGGTTTTCTCATTGCTTGTCACTTGGTTAATACTTGGCCCATCCATCAATGCTTGACAGTTCCTATGGTGTTTCTTTGCTTCTTCAAGCAACTTAGCATATGTTGGGCATATATCCCACTTGGCAGTCTCTGTCTTAGTCCTATATCCAGTGAACCTAACCATCAACTTTGTTCTGATTCCATCAACCATGGTCTTTATTGGTTTACCCCTCACATCTAATATCATCTTGTTAAAGACCTCACTAATATTGTTGACAACTAGATTAGTTTTGCAATTTAAGTCTATTTGAAATCTAGCCCAAGCATTTCTAGGAACCTTGTTAAGCAAAGCCCAAGCAGGCTTGCACTCTTTTTTAAGAGCATCCATTGCAGCAAGATGTTCATGTTCAGTATAAGAGTATCTAGCCTTATCCATGTATTTCTTTATTTCTGACCCCCTAAAACCAGCAGTCTAAAAGTTTTGATAGATATGTCTAAGGCAATATCTATGTGGGCAATTGGGGAATACATTGTTTACAGCATTGAGCAGACCATGTTTGCAGAAATGAACATAATCACAACTAAGTTATGCAAGTAATATGAACTGATTGTAAGCAATGTATATGATCAATTTGAAAAAACATGGAAATTACCTTCTGTCTATCAGAGATTATGGTGTAATAACCAAACCTCCCTGATTCTCCACCAATTGCTATCTTAAGTTCATTAAGAAACCAGGTCCAACTATTTGTGTCTTCTTTGTCAACAACTGCAAAAGCAATGGGATATATATTATTATTGACATCCCTTCCCGTGGTAGCAAGTATTTTTTGGCCAGTAGACAGCTTTATGAAGCATCCATCCACACCTACAATGGCACACAACACAAGTTATAAACAGGGCATGTATGAATAGATGGCAAAGTAAACAATGCTAAGTAATCACCTCTGAATGGTCTGCATCCATTCAGGAATCCTTCTTTGCAAGCATCCAAACAGATGAACAAACCATGGAACCTTGCATTCTTGCTTGGATGCTCTTTTAGGAACTTAGTAGTGACAATGCACCTACTACCTGGATTTGTGTCCAGGACTGCCTGCAAGTAATCCCTAATCCTGGTATATTGCCCCCTCTAATCTCCTTGCACCATCTCAATTGCTTTGTTCTTAGCCCCGTAGTGCATGTGAGTGGTGATCTCAACTCCATACTTTGTCTTCAAATTTTAGATTATAGTACTTATTGATGTGTTCAAAACAAAGATTCTTCACAAACTGTAGCTTTGGGCTATCTCTATCCTCATCATACCAGATTCTTGGTTTGGGTTGTTTGGCCCTACTCTTATTGCCAAGCACAAATTGTACGGGTAGTGCCCCATCATCTTCCCCCTCCTTCAAATCACTAGGATTTGGATCCTCATCAGATGATGGTTCCAAACATCCTCAAATACTTGCTCCAAACTTGCATGTGATCTACTGGTTGGCCCCTTTCTTACTGTCAACTTCTTGCTCTTCTGCCCCTGTGGTACAACCTCCTCTTCATGCTCCTCACTCTCTCCATGCTCCTCACTGTCTACATGATGTTCCTCATGCACTTCCTCTTCTTCTACCTCATAAAGTTCTTCAACATCAGTGTCACCTTCAAAGTGTAAAAATGGGTCCTCTCTCTGTCTCCTCATCTTAGGCATCCTACCCATGAAATACTCATCTAGCTCCAAGTCAGAGTCATCTTCAGTTAGTAAAACAGGAAGTATTCTTTTAATTGCCTCCACCCTCTCAACACTCTTCTTATGCTTCTTAAACCTCTCAATTTTATTCTTCCTCTTAAGTTCCATAGTTCTTTCCAACCCCTCTTGCTCCAAATCAACATCTCCTGCATTTCCATCATCTATATGTTCATCTCTTGCTTCCTGCATAAACAAGTGTGTGCTCTGTTGTGTGGAATAAAACTGAACTGGATCAGCCTCTTGCTCATCAACTTGTGCAACTCTCCTTACTTTTTTGGATGGTGACCTATACAACACTCCTTGATCACTAACCTCATACACAGTCCTCTCTCCAATATTGCATATACGAACCTGCTGCTCATACACATGACCTATGTTTAAATCTCCAGGTTTGGGCTCACTTCCCCTAACTACAATAAGATTAACAATGGTCTGATCTTTGCTGGCAATGTGGTCTAAAATCTCATCAATCTTGTCATCATCACAGATCTCTTCCAAACATGCTACTCTGTGGCACCTCGATAGAGGGCCGACACACGTCCGTCCCCAGGATAGGACCGGACGCACTTCAAGAGCATGATAGAGAAATTCCACGCAAATATGGCTTTATTAATATGATGGAGTATTACAATACTGTTGCTTACAACAATATTACATGAATCCAAGGCTAGCTAAATGGCAGCAGAGATCTTGATACATTGGCAACGATGCCCCTGGCTGGGCTCCATAACTCGCAGGACTGGCTTGGTTACGATCTAGCATGATGAGTCTTCTCCTGCAACTGGCCACGTGCAAGGCCAGGTGAGTACTTTGAATGTACTCGCAAGACAACCAAATACATGGCATCCAAACAAGCAGATAACAAAGCAAGCACAATAAATATATAATAGCTATTCTAAGCATGGCATGGAATTAACAGGAAAATTATAAATCAAGCATAGCATGACATGGACTAAACATGTAATCTACCTCACTAGCATGGCAAGGATCACAACAATTACTTAACCAACTTACTGTCACCGAATATCAACTTACTCTCTTTTGGGTTGTACCACAACCCTGGAATAGTCGTAATCCAACCTGGATGGATCACATCACACGGTCATCTAACCATTTACCATATAGCCTTTTCTTGGCCAACACCTCATGTTATCAACATCCTCTGATGTTCACACAAGACAAATTCTTCCATTATTACTAACATCAATATGGTTGACCATCTCCTGAGGTCTGATCAGGTTGTCCATTACCGTGGACTCGGCTATTCGAATAGGTTTAACCCTCTGCAGAGGTTGCACACTTTACCCACACTCTGGAGCACTGACCTCGTGATCCCATTCGGGTGGACCAGCATTGCTCCAACAAAACTTTCCTGACCCGTGACTCTCTCAACGTACCATCGGCAACCACTCCCTTCCGGAGTCCTGCCCTGGGTGGCCCTGTGTCCTCATGACACCTGTGTCCTCATGACACCTGCCACCGTCGTGGCCAAACAAAATTGTCCCAACCGAGGACGGGTACCCAACTCAACTTAACTGGGCTCACAGGGTTATCACCGCCTTCCTGATAAGGTTCAGCGCGCGTGCATAACCCTCCCTCTTTGGAGGTACCGGTGAGAGATCACGCGATCAGCTCAAGTCACGGCCGTCCCATATCGGCAAGAGGTGGTTGTGTGAATGGGCCCGGACAGGTGACTCTGATCAACCAACTAGGTCTCTTATCTCCAAATAATCTGTCCCAGCTGACACTCCAATGTCATAGCAATCCAATAATCTCTAGCCAGTACTGTTGAGCTACATTCATAAACTGTCGGATAAAACACAAAGTAATCGTAGACAGTAATATCAACAGTATAATTTAAATAGCAAACTATTACTTTACCGATTATATCTGTAGGTGGGATCTTCGGAACCCTCGCATAAAATTAGCAAATAATTCGGTAGCCACCAGAACGGTCTTTACAACACAGATTTGGGACGTTACCGGAATAACTCAACCCCGGCTCAAGACGGTTGGAAAGCAGCTCAGAGCATGAGACGCTGTTGATAAGAAGAAAGTAGCAGTTTCCTAAGACGACCGAAGATCAGCTCAAAGCATAGTGTCACCGCCAGGAAAAGAAATACAACAGTTGCCCGCGACGGCCGAAAAGCAGCACAGAACACGCGACAACTACTGACAAAATAAATGTAAAATTGGCATCCACCCCGGACGGCCGGAAACAGCACAAACTCAGGCATGGTGCCATTATTAAAGGAAATGCGAGCAAGGGTTCATCAGCGTCACACACAGCACCTCACTATGTACTCGGGCAACATGTGAGGTTGTATGTTGGATGAAAAGTAGCACTAGGAACTATTATTAATGTTATCACAGTTATATGCAAATGCAGGCTAACAGGTGATACAGATAAACACACAAAGTGCAAGCAAAGTTATCACGCAGGTCCGGAGCTTATAGTAAGAGGTTGGCTTGCCTGGGGGTCAACGAATACTCCGGGAAGAAGCGCAATAACACACCGGAAAGCTTTGCCGGAGAGGGTTTCCCTCTCGGAAGGCTCAAACAAAGGCAAGGGCAAAACAATCATTTCTACTATGCAAAAATGTTATGAAAATGATACTATCAAAACGGGCTCGACGAGACGAAGACGTGGGCACTGGTTTTACCTCGATCAGAGCTACGGTTGCGGAGATACGCTTGTTAGAGCACCATGGACCAATCTGTAAAAAGAATAACTACAAATGAGTCCCTGGCCCTGAAACAGATGGCGCCTATCGCCAGAATACGTTTTCCCCAGCAAGAAAACGTATTTTTCGGAAATGCGTCTCCACTTAAAAATGCGCAGGCCCGGGGGAGGGTTTGACTTTACTCTCACTTACGTGTGGGGCCACCCTATCCACTCCCTCTTCACTCTCTTACACGTGGGGCCCCACCCCTTCTCTCTCTCTCCTCCCCCTGGATCTTCTTCCACCGCTCGATGCAGGGAGGCCGGGGAGAGCGCAGCCGGCGATGCTGTCGACGCCTAGCAACATGGGAGGGCCCGCCGCGGACTTTGCCGGCACCGGCACCACACTGCACCCAAGGGTGGTTGAGGGGCCGTGTGAGGCGGTCTGCAGTGCTGTGGCCACTGGCTGAGGCGCGTAGGCTCACGGGCATCGAAGGGCTCATGGACAGAGGCTGCCGGAGGAGAGGTGAAGGCACGGGGGAGGTCTCCTGGAGCATGGCGAAGCTACAGGTGGAGGCAGGGAGGCGAGAGGAGCTCTGGCTCGTCTCAATTTCAGCGGCGGTCGAGGATGATTGAGGCGGCAATGGGGAACGAAGAGGGCTCCGGGAGCTTGAGGGAGGGGGTTGAGGGCTTGCTCCTCGACTACGGGGGCTCGGGGACACCTTAAATACCCTCAGGAGGGAGCTCTCGCAACATTGGAGGAAGCTTCACGAGTCCATGGCGAGATTCCCTTTGGTGCACACCTCGAGGGGCAAGAGGACGAGGGGGAGAGGGTTCTAGAGCGTGCGGGAGAGTAGTGGGGATCTTGCCGACACCTCAAGACAAGATATAATCCACTGTGATCGAGCTTACGTCAATTCGAACGCACAGTGCTCTGTTTTGGCACGCTCTGCACATGGTCACCACGTGGCCATGGCCTTGCCATGCCCCTCAAGCTGTCAAACCTTGTCTAAGCTTATCTACGTACTGTTCTAAGGTGAAATGACACAACACACACCATTCGGGAGCAATGAGGTGACCACACCAAGGTCAAATAGGTTTCAACAGCAAGGTGTTTGTGTTGTGGTGTCACCACCACAGTGCACCTCTTGGCATGATATTTGGCTGAGGTTGACCACTAACTAAGGTCACTATACCGTCCAAAATTCAGCACAATCCAATAAGTATATGGGGAACTTCCTTTGTAACTTGGCAATCTGACCAGAAATGAAGAAGGTGATGCTGTGGTCAAATGGCTAGATGGAAATGGCTGAAATTTAGAGGAGACTCATGAATTGGGCATATGAAGTCAATGGAAAAGATTCATACCATTTGCACAATTATAAATGGTACTTCCTTCAAAATGCTTCATTTTGGACATGATCTTAAATAATTTTCCGAGGAAGAATGGGGTGATGGAATGGGGTAACTTTTGGTGGACAAAGATGATTTAACATAATGAACCACTCTGCTAAATTTCAACTCAAGGGGAACTAGTAATCGAGCACTTCCTTTGCAAACAGAAGATCTGGAT
Source organism: Hordeum vulgare subsp. vulgare (assembly GCF_904849725.1). NCBI lineage: Eukaryota > Viridiplantae > Streptophyta > Magnoliopsida > Poales > Poaceae > Hordeum > Hordeum vulgare. The sequence continues at coordinate 659,049,091 of NC_058519.1, read as the reverse complement.
AGAATTTGCAAAGGGATATTGTGCTCACTTTTTGAACTGGGGAACTTGATCTTTTGATGGAAATGATGATCATATGGATATGATAAGCTCCACAAATTATTTGGGATTTTTCCCAGCTACCAAAATGGTAGTTCCTTTGGAAAGGCCCCAAAATGCTATATTGGCATAAAATAGGAAAATACAATTTTCCTTTATTCTATTATGGCCAATATTTTATGGGAGCTCCATTGGATCACAAAGAATACCTCTACAAGATTTCATGAACATTGGAGATGGATAGCTATTTTCCAAGATTTAATTCCTCAGACAAGCAGAAGGAGGAATTAATTTCAAAGGGGAAATATTGCATTTGACTTGGCAATATTTTTGCACATCTCGGGTCTATGAGGGAATAATGATCTCTGGGACGACTTGGAGGATCAACAGAGTAAGGGAAATGATGGCTCCATTGAAAACACAAAGACAGGATTCCTAGTTCCAATAATTCAAAGCTAGGGTTTTCAAGAGGTTCGGAGTTTACTCAGCAAGGACAAGAGGGCACAAGGATATGGAAAAGCACTGACATGTTGAGGATGAACTGGATTCACCTGGTCATTTGCCAAATTCCAGAGGAAAAATACGGGAGAGAAAAGCTAGGAAGGAATAACAGCACAAAAATCGATAACCCGATTTTTGGGGTGTTACAAACCTTCCCCCCTTAGAAGAATCTCATCCTCGAGATTCCCAGGGTTAGCTTAGCACTACAACTATTGCTATTACGCCTCCTAGAAAAACTTCTGGGTTCTGCCTTAACCCTATGGTCGAAAACAACCGAGTTAAGAGTACCAAAATTGGCACACCCACAACGATACACAACTATCGCGGGGTCTACTCTATACACGGAGATCACTGGGTAGCCCTATCATTTTTAGAAAAAGCAAAATTTCCTTTTTCCGAAAATGCTTGGGGTACCCTGATGAACAGTGGCCTCCACTCGCTAGCGAGTGGGACCAAGGTCCAATGGCAGCCTTCTTCTTCTTCTCCAGCCAATGGCTCTCACTCTCTCTCGCTCATGCGCCACTCGGAGTGCGGTTAGGCACTGCGCATGCCTAGCTCCTTGGGCGTAAAGCACCCTACGACGGTAGTGGGCGGCGTGCACGAGGCCGACGCACAGAGCACTCCCATCGCGGGCCAACGCCGGTCGGCACTGCTCTCGGATTCCCTCCTGGATGCCGGTGATTGAGAAGCACGTAGCCTCCTGGACCTCGCTCACCGTATGCCAGACCGGGGCTATAAAAGCGACCTCGGTCTCTCTCTCTTCTACCTCGCATCTGGCTCACTCCTTCCTCCTCTTCTCCTCTCTTCCTGATTGCAGGAGCACGAGGCAAGGCGCTAATGGCGAGCGTGGGGTCAGAGTTGCTCACAATCCTCTTGCCTGGTCTACTGGCGGCGCTGGTCGGCGGCTTGGTGCTACTATGCGCAATGATCCTCGATGATCGTCGCGATGCCGTGGCTAAAGGGATAGCTGAGGGTCAACTACATCGTCTTAGGCCGGTGAAATAAGCGCTGGCGGGGCGGCAAGGGCGGCTTGTCAACATCGCACCAGATGATGACACAGGCGTTGCTGGGTCTAGGGAGCGGGTGCAGTCAGCGAAGCTCTATCAGTGTGGAGACCACGCTACTGGTTGCTCCTGGATGAACAACATCCACAACTAGTGGGCACTAGGGGTAGAACTACGGTCTAGGTTTGGGTCTGGAAAGGGTTGTAACGGTCTACGCTGCAATAAAATCTCTCAGAATCTCTCCGAGATTGCAACACTGCTCACATGATGCACAAGCAATCTATTTAGACTAATATACAAGCAGATGTAGAATACAGATGATGGCAAAATGCAGGCAAAGAAAGAATCATAACAGGCCGATTACACTAAGGTGTTTTAATGCTAGTGGGTGTATGTACTCCTGGCATACATACACCTGCACCAACTCGCATTTTATTAGGGACTCTGGGGAGTCCGAGTTTCTTAGGTGTAAGTGTGCTACTGACTAGGCTCTACCGATCAAAATCTTGTTAAGAAATCCAATGCGAGCCATGTTAAACATTTCTGCTTAACAAGGTGACAAATGATTCCAAGCACACACAGCAAACAGGCATACATATCATTACAACAGCACACAGGTGCAAGCAGTACAACAACACACGGCCCTATTGGGCGGCTACCTACAACGCACTCCAAACAACAGCGTCCTAATCCTATGTGCGGGCGAAGAAACAGTCTTCGTAGCACACCTACGCGCGGCATCTTCTGGCTTTGTTCACTGTCGAAGCCACCAATGGGCTTACTCCTGCTGGGGTTCTCCTGGGGGACGAAGGCCAAGACAACTCTTGTCTAGGTCTTCGGGCACTTCTATGGGTTGGGACTCAACTGCTGGGGCTGCAAAGGGGGCTTGACGGAACACATCCTGACGACGAAGTCGCCCGATCGCTCCCAGAATGGAGTTATGGTGGATGTCTCCGTGCTGATATGGGTCCACGGGTTGCGAGGGCAGTACCAGCTGCGAAGGTGGCACTGAGCCTGGCAATAGGGACTGGGTTGACTGGGGCTCCACTTGACGGGCCGCAGGGTATGCTTCCGCAACAACCCGCGTGGCGTCCTAATCCACAGCTTTGAGCTCCTTAAGAATGTCGAAGAGCAATAATCCCTGGGCAGCAGCAAACTGGATCAACCAAGCTATTGCTGGGTCTGCATTTTTGACTGTGCCAGAGGAATTGCAGCCTGTGTCCGATGCAGGGGGACAATAGCGAAGTTCCTTAATCTCCTTCACTTGCGGAAACTGAAGCCGAAGACGGGTGATAGCTTCCGCAGCGGCTATCTGGACAGCCAACTCAAGAGTGGGCATGGGATGGCCACGAATATTCGTGGGTTTCCCATCCGCCGCTGGCCCTGGGTTGATATGCACCTTTCCATAGAACCGGCAAAGATGGGGGACGGGTTCCAAGTGGAACACCAAATACACTGGGGGCTTACTAAGGCCAAAGGCTCGGGAGAGCATACTAGAAAGGATGGGCAGGAAGCGAGCATAACCTTTGGCTAGGGTTCGGCTGTGGAAAGCGGGTGTCTTGGAGGAACTAGCCATGGCTGCTGGTTTGGGGATACTGGTCTGGGTTCTCTAGCAAGGCTTTCGCTTACTGGGTGGGGAGAGCTATGGCTCAAAAGTGGGAAGGGTTTAAATAGGCAGTCGGGCTGGATCACACCAAGATGGCGTAGATCCTTCTCGTGCTGGGTAGAAGATACACTGGCACGGCCGACAACTGGGTAGGATTACGTCCAATCTAGAGTGGCTGGGTGGGCAGACAACTGGGTAGGGATACATCCATTCCGACTACGCCATCTATTTGTCAATAGTGGCCATGTCGGATGCGAGAGACGGGTCAAATCTTTCGGGCTCACTAATGTTCAATCCTAAGGTGGTCTGGGTGCTAGGGTAACCTATAGCCAGCCTATATCTGATACCACGTCTTGTGGCACCCCGATAGAGGGCCGACACACATCCGTCCCCAGGATAGGACCGGACGCACTTCAAGAACATGATACAGAAATTCCAGGCAAATATGGCTTTATTAATATGATGGAGTATTACAATAATGTTGCTTACAACAATATTACATGACTCCAAGGCTAGCTAAATGGCAGCGGAGGTCTTGATACATTGGCAACGACGTCCCTGGCTGGGCTCCATAACTCGCAGGACTGGCTTGGTTACGATCTAGCACGGCGAGTCTTCTCCTGCAACTGGCCACGTGCAAGGCCAGGTAAGTACTTTGAATGTACTCGCAAGACAACCAAATACATGGCATCCAAACAAGCAAATAACAAAGCAAGCACAATAAATATATAATAGCTATTCTAAGCATGGCGTGGAATTAACAAGAAAAATATAAATCAAAGATAGCATGACATGGACTAAACATGTAATCTACCTCACTAGCATGGCAAGGATCACAACAATTATTTAACCAGCTTACTGCCACCGAATATCAACTTACTCTCTTCTGGGTTGTACCACAACCCTAGAATACTCGTAATCCAACGTGGATGGATCACATCACACGGTCATCTGACCGTTTATCATATAGCCTTTTCTTGGCCAACACCTCATGTTGTCAACATCCTTTGATGTTCACACGAGACGAGTTCTTCCATTATTACTAACATCAATATGGTTGACCATCTCCTGAGGTCTGATTAGGTTGTCCATTACCGTGGACTCGGCTATTCGAATAGTTTTGACCCTCTGCAGAGGTTGCACACTTTACCCACACTCTGGAGCACTAGCCTTGTGATCCCATTCGGGTGGAGCGGCATTGCTCCAACAAAACTTTCCTGACCCATGACTCTCTCAACGTACCACCGGCAGCCACTCCTTTCTGGAGTCCTACCCTAGGTGGCCCTGTGTCCTCATGACACCCGTGTCCTCATGACACCTGCCACCGTCATGGCCAAACAAAACTGTCCCAACCGGGGACGCGTACCCAACTCAACTTAACTGGGCTCACAGGGTTATCACCGCCTACCTGATCAGGGTCAGCGCGCGTGCATAACCCTCCCTCTTTGGAGGTACCGGTGAGAGATCACGCGATCAGCTCAAGTCACGGTCGTCCCATATCGGCAAGAGGTGGTTGTGCGGATGGGCCCGGACAGGTGACTCTGATCAACCAACTAGGTATCTTATCTCCGGATAATCTGTCGCAGCTCACACTCCGATGTCATAGCAATCCAATAATCTCTAGCCACTACTGTTGAACTACATTCATAAACTATCGGATAAAACACAAAGTAATCATAGACAATAATCTCAATAGTATAATGTAAATAGCAAACTATTACTTTACCAATTATATCTGCAGGTGGGACCTTCGGAACCCTCGCATAAAATCAGCAAATAAATCGGTAGCCACCAGAACGGTCTTTACAACACAGATCTGGGACGTTATCGGAATAACTCAACCCCGGCTCAAGACGGCTGGAAAGCACCTCAGAGCATGAGACGGTGTTGATAAGAAGAAAGTAGCAGTTCCCTAAGACGGCCGAAGATCAGCTCAGAGCATAGGGTCACCGCCACGAAAAGAAATACAACAACTGCCCCCGACGGCCGAAAAGCAGCACAGAACACGGGACAGCTGCTGACAAAATAAAGGGGACTGATGTATGCCGGTGCGCCGGCCGAAAGTTCGCGGGCGGCACGATCCACCAACCCTTGCGCGTCCGCACCGTTCGATCTCCATGCAACATTTTTTCCCGATGCAGCAAAAAATCGACGCGATGCAGCAATTTTTTCGATGGTTGCAACAAAAAACAAAATTTGTAGCCAAAAAAAATATCTACGTGATCGTAGCAAAAAAACGAAGTTGATGGTATGTGGTAGCAAAAGTCAAACGGCGGTTGTAACAAATATCTACATGAACGTGTATGCAACTTTTTTAGTGAACGGCTGCAGCAAAAAATGATGTCGGTTGTAGCAAAAATTAACACGGTTGTAGCAAAAGTAAAAAACATCGATTGTAACGAAAAATCCGACGAACTGGAGTTGCAACCAAACGTATATGTAGCTTTTTTACTCGACAAATGTAGCAAATAAAAACGTTTGTAACAAATATGACGTTGGTTGCAACATTTTAGACGGAAAAATGATGCATGCCCAGTCAGCGCTTAGCGCGCGGGTCGCGTGCGGCCAGCCGAACGGTTCGGCCGGCGCACCGGCCAGAAACGTTTCCCCAAAATAAATGTAAAATTGGCATCCACCCCGGACGGCCGGAAACAGCACAGACTCAAGCACGGTGCCATTATTAAAGGAAATGCGAGCGAGGGTTCGTCAGCGTCACACACAGCACCTCACTATGTACTCTGGAAACATCTGAGGGCGTATCTTGGATCAAAATTAGCACTAGGAACTATTATTAATGTCATCACAGTTATATGCAAATGCAGGCTAACAGGTGATACAGATACACACACAAAGTGCAAGCAAAGTTATCACGCAGGTCCGGAGCTCATAGTAAGAGGTTGTCTTGCCTGGGGGTCGACGAAGACTCCGGGAAGAAGCGCAATAACACACCGGAAAGATTTGCCGGAGAGGGTTTCCCTCTCAAAAGGCTCAAACAAAGGCATAGGGCAAAACAATCATTTCTACTATGCGAACATCTTATGAAAATGATATTATCAAAACGGGCTCGACGAGACGAAGACGTGGGCGCTGGTTTTACCTCGATCGAAGTGACGGTTGTGGAGATACGCTCGTTAGAGCATCAAGGACCAATCTGTAAAAAGAATAACTACAAATGAGTCCCTGGCGCTGAAACAGATGGCGCCTATCGCCAGAATACGTTTTCCGAGCAGGAAAACGTATTTTTCGGAAATGCATCTCCACTTAAAAACGCGCAGGCCCGAGGGGGTTGACTTTACTCTCACTTACGCGTGGGGCCACCCTATCCACTCCCTCTTCTCTCTTTTACACGTGGGGCCCCACCCCTTCTCTCTCTCCTCCCCTAGATCTTCTTCTACCTCTCGATGTAGGGAGGCCGGGGAGAGCGCAGCCGCCGATGCTGCCGACGCCTGGCAACACGGGAGGGCCCACCGCGGACTTCGCTAGCACCGGCACGCCACACCGCACCCAAGGGTGGTTGTGGGGCTGTGCGGGGCAGTCTGCATCGCTGTGGCCACTGGCCGAGGTGCGTCGGCTCGCGGGCGTCGGAGGGCTCATGGCCAGAGGCCGCCGGAGGAGAGGTGAAGGCGCGGGGGAGGTCTCGTGGAGCATGGCGAGGCTACAGGTGGAGGAAGGGAGGCGAGAGGAGTTCCGGCTCGTCTCAATTTCAGCGGCGACCGAGGATGACCGAGGCGGCAATGGGGAATAAGGAGGGCTCCGGGAGCTTGAGGGAGGGGGCTGAGGGCTTGCTCCTCCATTGTAGGGGCTCGTGGACACCTTAAATACCCTCAGGAGGGAGCTCTCGCGACATTGGAAGAAGCTTCACGAGTCCATGGCGAGATTCCCTTTGGTGCACACCTCGAGGGGCAAGAGGACGAGGGGGAGAGGGTTCGAGAGCGTGCGGAAGAGCAGTGGGGATCTTGCCGACACCTCAAGACAAGACATAATCCACTGTGATCGAGCTTACGTCAATTCGAACGCACAGAGCTCTGTTTTGGCACGCTCTGCCCATGGTCACCACGTGGCCATGGCCTTGCCTTGCCCCTCAAGCTGTCAAATCTTGCCTAAGATTATCTACATACTGTTCTAAGGTGAAATGACACAACACACACCACTGGGGAGAAATGAGGTGACCACGCCAAGGTCAAATAGGTTTCAACAGCAAGGTGTTTGGGATGTGGTGTCACCACCACAGTGCACCTCTTGGCATGATATTTGGCTGAGGTTTACCACTCACTAAGGTCACTATACTGGCCAAAATCCAGCTAATTCCAATAAGTCTATGGGGCACTTCCTTTGTAACTTGGCAATCTGACCAGAAATGAAGGGCTGGGGTCAAATGGCTAGATGGAAATGGCTGAACTTTGGAGGAGACTCATGAATTAGGCATATGAAGGCACTGGCAAAGATTTATACCATTTGGACAATTATATATGGTACTTCCTTCAGAATGCTTCATTCTGGACAGGATCTTAAATAATTTTCTGGGGAAGAATGAGGTGATGGAATGGGGTAAATTTTGGTGGACAAAGATGATTTAACATAGTGAACCACTCTGCCAAATTTCAACTCAAGGGGTACAAGGAATCAAGCACTTCCTTTGCAAACAGAAGATCTGGACAGAATTTGCAAAGGGATATTGTGCTCAATTTCTGAAGTAAGGAACTTGATCTTTTGATGGAAATGATTATCATATGGATATGAGAAGCTCCACAAATTATTTGGGATTTTCCCAGCTACCAAAATGGTAGTGCCTTTGGAAAGGCCCCAAAATGCTATATTGGCATAAAATAGGAAAATGCAATTTTCCTTTATTCTATGATGGCCAATATTTTATGGGAGCTCAACTGGATTACAAAGAACACATCTACAAGATTTCATGAGCATTGGAGATGGATAGCTATTTTCCAAGATTTAATTCCCACTAGTAGAAAAAGGACCTATTGTCCCGGTTCGTGAGGGCCATTTGTCCCGGTTTTTGAACCGGGACTAAATTGTCGGTACTAATGCCCTAAACCTTTAGTCCCGGTTCTTGCATAAACCGGGACAGATGGGCCTCCATGTGGCCGGTGCGACGAGCCCAGGCAGGAGGCCCTTTGGTCCCGGTTGGTGGCACCAACCGGGACCAATAGGCATCCACGCGTCAGCATCTCAGGTGCTGGGGTTTTTTTTAAAGGGGGTGGAGGGTTTGGGGGTTTTGGTGGGTTAATTTAGGTGTTTCATATATTGTGTTAGCATGCTAATTAATAGAGAGAAGTGTCGTTTCTTATCTCCGTGCTTGGTCGACGCTACGTACTATACGTATAGGGAGGACTAGACACGCTAGCTAGTTAAGCAAATGAAGGAAACAGAAGATCGTCATGAACAGATGCATACAAAGAGAAGTGATATCGACCACCTCTCCTTCTCTGGGAGATTGGTCAAACAACAAGTTCTCGTATATCTATCCGACGCTACTGGCTACATATATACAATATAAGTATCTTTTACAATATAATCTCCTAATTAAAATTGAACCCTGTAGGGTCCACGTAGTATTCTCCGTCTTTAGCGATCACGTGGTCAAGAAAGAATGCCGCCAATTCTTCTTGAATTCCTCGCATACGATCTGGTGCTAGGAGTTCATCTCGCATCCGAAATATCTAATTTGAAGAAGGGGGTCAATACATATATATGAATAAATGAAACTGAACACAAATGATGGTAATAAAATAAAATTGTGAATATAATTATTTACGCACTTCATATTATTTCTTGGAGTAGCCCCGCTCACAGGTCGTGTGGCGGATGGACTCGCAAATGTAGTATCTACAGTAATTAGTCCCTTCTTCCTGCCACAACCACTTTACAAGAAATAGAGGTCAATCAAACTGACAATTAGCAAGCATGCTAAATGGTATTGATGAAACTAGCGCTTGAATCACTAGGAGATGCGTGGAACATATATGCTACTATAGTACTTACTTTCGGGTGTCTAAACTGCAGCTTCTTTGGTAGTCCCGGAGTTTTTGAGGTGAATTTACTCCAAACCCTGCCAGACAAAGAAAACAGTTACTTGATATCAGGAAATGCACAAATTGAAGTTGCTGATATGGTGCGATAATGATAGATTTAACTTAGTTCTCTAGAATTTTAGTCATGTCCGCGTACTTCTTGGGATCTTTTTGTCTCGAGTCTAAGACAGTTACTAGTCTCTGCTCAAGCTTAATCTCTAGGACAATATAGTGGAACCTGCGCACGCATGCATAACTCATCAATTACATTACTATAACCTCGACTAATAAGGGAAACCGAATATGCACAAGACAGTAACACTCACTCGAAGTTGTAAGGGAAGAGTATTATAGCTTTGTTTTGATTTAATATAAACGATTGTAGCAGCTTGGCCTCGGTATCTTTGGCCTGAAATTTAACCATATATGCATCTATGAGATTTGTGTTAATGAACCCAATATCACCAATTTGTCTTTTCTTCAATTCGGCGATCTTCAATCTGCATAATATAGTGAGAATAATTAAAGATACATGCAATGAAAGAGCTGACCTATATTTAGAGACTTAATGACAGAAGTAGTACTACTTACAGGTAGTAGCAAGTGATCATTAACTTATCGAGGGCATTTAGATTGAAAAACTCGAAGAACTCCTCAAATGGAACATTCAACACATCAATTCCAACGAGCTCATGCTCCTCTTTAACTCTGAGCGTCAAAATATTCCTCCCCTCAGACTCTGTGCAGGTTTTCATATACCAATCATGGAATCTTCGCATCATCGTTGTTAGAGATTTTTCATCTTTGACGAGAGGCTTCCCGTACACGTATCTGTGTTCGTCCACCTCCAAGAAATCAAAATGTGCATCGTCGGGCAGGTAATCTCCAAGATCGTTATAACTGGGCACCATCCCGCCCGGATGATTCGCGACGACGCTAGACACCTGGCGCGGGGGCAACGATTGGTTCGCTTGTTCGCCGAGCTGGGCAACTTTTTTCCCAGCTCGTCGTTCTGCTAACCTTTGAGCACTCACAGTACTTCCCGACCGCTCCGCTTTGATAAATGACTTTGTAAGAATGCGCTCATAGTTGTCTTTCACCGGAGACTTTGGTGGTTTCGTCAGGGCAGCCAGAGTACGCTTCACTTTTACCGGATCTATCTTCTCCTCCGGAGGTGGATTTTTCTTTGCTTTGACCCCTTCAAAGAAGTTGGTCACTTGGGCTTGCACGATCTTCGCGTTTTCCTCCTGGCTCCTCTCGTATGGTAACTTCTGTGGAGTCTTCATAGAAGGACCGTATATGTACTGCCTGACTCTGGCTGTACTACTAGACGCCGGAGCAGACAGAGTGGTTGCGGCTGTCTTTCCTTTCTTACGAGGCGGAGGAGAAGGACGACGCACCGGAGGAGCCGGAGCGGTGGCGGGTCTCTTCCGCCCTTGTTGACGAGGCGGAGAAGGAGGAGGCAGCTGGCTGCTCGGGCGCGCCGGAGCAGGCGGAGAAGGAGCAGGAGTGCCTCCATGCGCCGGAGAAGGAGGCTGAGTGCCCTGATCACTCGCCGAAGGAGGCGGAGTGCCCTGACTTGCCGGAGGACGAGGAGGAGGCGGAGGCGTCCAGTTCGGAAGGTTGATGAGCTCCTTCCGCCATAGGCATGGAGTCTTCAGAGAAGAACCCAGCCGAATCTCCCCTTCGCCCGTAGGTCCTCAAATCCATCCGTTATTTGATCCACCATCACCCTAGCATATCCTTCTGGAATCGGCTGGCCGTGGTAGGTTGAGCCAGGTTAATTAGGTATAACAGAGCCAACAGCCGCCTTGACTTTCAATGTCATCCATCGCGTCAGAAGGTGGCAATGTTGAGACTCTGTGATAGCATCCGCGGCGTAGCCTGTGAAGACAGGCTCCAGCTGCTGAGTCTGCTTGGTGGAAGCCACGCTGCTTCTCCGCTGAGATGGCGGGGTAGCTTCAGGGGAAGCTTCGGCAGGTCGTTTGCTGCGATCTGCTTCTTGTTCCTCTAGCCCGTGTACCCTTTCGTTCAGCGCCTGCAGTTGGCTATGCTGCACTTTCTTCCTCCTCTCCTGGGTTTTGTAACCCCCTGCGTCCAGAAACCCAGCGTTCCACGAAAGGGAGCCTGGCGTGCCTCGTGTCCGTCCAGGGTGCTCAGGATTCCCGAGGGCCATTGTGAGCTCGTACTTTTCTCTGTCTGGAACCAACGTCTCTTCCTATGCTGCGGTGATATAGTGCCGAAGCTTCCTGACGGGTATTTGCAGTTGCTCTTCCGTCCAAACGCACTTCCTTGATACAGGGTCCAAGGTTCCGCCAACCCTGAAGAACCAAGTCCGGCAACGGTCTGGCCATCTCAATGTCTCTGGTTCGACCCCTTTAGCAATCAGGTCATTCTCAGCCTTGTTCCACAAAGGTCGGGCTTTGAGGTAACCACGTGACCCCGTGCGATGGCGATCCTTCTTCTTCGCAGCATTTTTCTTGTTTGTCGCTGACATCTTCTTACTCTTTTCCGATGTCTTGTGGGCCACAAATGCGGGCCATTGATCTCTGATCTTCTCAAACCGGCCGGTGAATTCTGGTGTCTCTTCTTTGTCGACAAATGTTTTCAGCTCATTCTTCCACCTCGTGAATAGTTCTGCCATCTTCTTAAGAGCATGAGACTTGATCAATTCCTCTTTAACTCGCTTCTCTGGATCCTCCTCTGGCGGTAGGGTGAAATTTGCCTTAAGCGTTGTCCAAAGATCTTCTTTCTGCATATCGGAGACATAAGACGTCGGCACCTCAGGGTCTTCCTTCTTTGTCTTTAACCATTGCTAGATACTGATCGCGATCTTGTCCCTAATAAGAACCCCGCACTGAGCACGAAATACATCCCTTGTCCGAATGGGTTCAATCGGCTTGCCATCGCGCGCGATTGCTGTGATCTCAAACCTTTCATCCAAGCGCAAATTTTTCTTCGGGCCTCGTTTCTTTACCGAAGTTGAGCTCGATATGGAGGGCTAGAGAAAAAAGAAGAAAGACGATAGTTAATTAATATGTGTACATATGAAAACAATGAATGCATCAATTAACTAGTCAGCACGGGCTTAACTAATATATATATATACCTGGCCGGACTCGGTTCGGTCACCAGAGCCGTCATCACGGTCTCCTTCTTGTACCTCCAATGGGTCACCGGAGCCATCATGAACATAGCCCTCTTCTTGTACCGGCATTAATGGGTCACCGGATCCATCATGAACATAGCCCTCTTCTTCACCCGGTCCTTCCTGACCATCGGTGTCGTAGAGAAACGACGCAACGACATCACTTCCTTGTGCGATTATCTCCCCCAACATCGCTTATGTTGCTTCGTCTCGGGAGTGATCCATAGTTTCTGCAAATATTTACAACATGTCAATTATTATTCAAACATGGTACATATGGATATATATTAGTGGCAAACGTAGAACTAGCTAGCTAATCACAATAAGGAATCATGTTAGTGGCCTCAACGCTGCTTCTCTAGGGTTTGGGGTTGCCTAGACAACGCTTCAAGGGTTTGGGGTGGCCTCGACACAATGCTTCAAGGGTTTGGGATGGCCTCGACGACAAGCTCTTTTAACTTGGTAAATTTGGGTGGCCTCGAGAGAGTTTGTCGGGTAGGCGCGCGGCGGGAGGGGGTAGGAGACCAACATCATTTTTTCTCTAGGGTTTGGGTGTCCTCGAGAGTTTTGGTCGAGCGAGAGGGCCGAGGGGGGGTGCTCCCGTGGTATAAGTTATCACGGTCGAGAGTGGGTATATATATCGGCCTCCCCTCATGTCAAAGTTATCCGGGAGGGGGTTACATCGGCAACGACACGACATACATATACATGGGAAAATAATGTTATCGGGGAGGGGGTATATCGGAACCCCCCCTTGTGTTGAAGTTCGATCGGGAGGGGGTATATCGACAACGACATACCCGATAAAAATAAGAAGACAAAAGAACAAATAAAAAGAGGAGAAGAAGAAAGGAATAGAAGAGAAACAATCGAAGAATAAAAAGAAGAAAAAAAAGGAGAAGAAGAAACGAATAGAGGAGAAAGAAGAAAAAAATAGAAATTTTCTATTTTTTCTTCTTTCTCCTCTATTCCTTTCTTCTTCTCCTCTTCTTTTTCTTCTTTTTTCCTCTTCTAATTTATGTCTCCTCTTCTTCCTCTCCTCTTCTTCTCCTTTCTTCCTCTTCTTATTTTCCTTTTTCTCCTCTCATTCTTTTTCTTCTTCTTCCTTTCCTAGCTAGATATTTAAAAAAATTCTAAAAATTAAACTAACCTAAAATGTACTAAATCTAACTTTTGCATATATGAACATATATACACAAAGAACATACAAACATATATACATTTTTATAAAAAAGCAAAAACATCATATTCTATAAAAAAATCATATACATATAATATGGAAAAAACATCATATTCTATTAAAAAATCATCATATATATGAACAAAAACAATTATCACATATATTAAAAAAACAGGGGAGGGCGCCGCCGGACTAAGGTGAGGAGGGGCAGGGGCGCGCGGTCGGGGCAGGGTGGCGAGCGGCGACGGTGACGGCATCGGGGCAGGGCCGGGGCGACGCGCGTCGGGGCACGGCTGGGGCGGCGCGCGTCGGGGCAGGGCGGCGAGCGGCCCGACGGCGACGGCGTCGGGGCAGGGCGGCGAGCGGCGACTGTGTCGGGCGAGGGTGCGGGCGACGGCGTCGGGGCAGGGCTCGGCGGCGACGGCGACGAGGAGCGGCGTGGGGGCGTCGGGGCGGAGAAGAAGTGATTTTTGAAGAAACTGCTAAGTGTTTCTTATATACCCAAGGCATTGGTACCGGTTCATGGCACCAACCGGTACCAATGCCCCCCTTTAGTCCCGGTTGGTGGCACCAACCGGGACTAAAGGTCACTTTTCAGCAGCCCAAAGGGCGGGAAGCGGCGGCCTTTGGTCCCGGTTGGTGCCACGAACCGGTACCAATGCACCCCCTTTAGTCCCGGTTGGTGCCACCAACCGGGACCGAAGGCCCATGTGCTGCCCGCGTCGCGGCCAAAGTTTAGTCCCACCTCGCTAGTTGAGAGGGGCGTAGTGGTTTATAAGCCTCACTGCCGCACCCCTCTCGGGCTCCTCTCCACTGCAGGCTTACGGGCCTAGTTGCTACTGCTTTGCCTGATGGGTCTTCTGGGCCTACTGCGGGCTTGAATCCCGGCCCATGGATGGGTTTCTAGTCGTATTCATGCCGTGGTGGCCCAGTTGGTGGCAAATTTTTTATTTTTTCCCAATTTTTTTGTTTTCTTTTTTGCTTTATTTATTATGTTTTGTTTCTACTTACAACAATATACTTATTTATTTTATTTTATTTTGTTTATAATTACTTACTAATTTTATTTTATGATAATTCTTTTTGCTATTAAAGTTTCTAACAAAAAACGTTCTTTATGAAAATTCTTTTTGCTTTTAATAATTTTCAACAGAAAATACTTTGATAATTTTAGTTGCATGAATTTTATATAATTTTAGTTTCAATAATACTAGAATTTGCTTATAATGTTTTGAACATAAAATACTTTGATAATTTTAGTTTCAAAAATTTTATTTATGTTATTAAAGTTTTTTTTGTTTCTACTTATCTATTTTATTAAAGTTTATATTATTTTGTTTCAAATTACTTATTTATTTTATTTTATTTTGTTTTTGACTTCATTTGTTTTTTTCATGCATTTACTGATTATTTTGAGCTACAAGACCATGAAATTGAAAAGCATTTGAAATGAACTCTCAAAAGGTTCCAAGTTGGCATGGTATCATCATTTCACCCACATAGCATGTGCAAGAAAGTAGAGAGGCTTACGCCAAAAACTGGATGCACTTCGTGTATAAAACAGACAATCTCCTTCGAAGTATCACGGTTTCATATGGAAACTCGTCTGTTATAAAGGGATTTCATTTTTGTTGAACTTATTTGAACCCCCTTGTTTTCTGTGTTCAAAATGCACCATTCAAAGCCACATCATCAATTTACAACCCTTTCTGACTTCATTTGTTATTTTTCATGCATTTACTGATTATTTTGAGCTATAGGACCATGAAATTGAAAAGCATTTGAAATGAACTCTGAAAAGGTTCCAAGTTGGCATGGTATCATCATTTCACCCACATAGCATGTGAAAAAAAGTAGAGAGGCTTACGGAAAAAACTAGATGTACTTCGTGTACAAAACAGACAATCTCCTTCGAAGTATCACGGTTTCATACGGAAACTCGTCTATTACAAAGGGATTTCGATTTTTTGAAATTATTTGAACTCCCTTGTTTTTTGTGTTCAAAATGCACCATTCAAAGCCACATCATCAATTTACAACCCTTTCTGACTTCATTTGTTATTTTTCATGCATTTACTGATTATTTTGAGCTATAAGACCATGAAATTGAGAAGCATTTGAAATGAACTGTGAAAAGGTTCCAAGTTGGCATGGTATCATCATTTCACCCACATAGCATGTGCAAGAAAGTAGAGAGGCTTACGGCAAAAACTGGATGCACTTCGTGTACAAAACACACAATATCCTTCGAAGTATCAAGGTTTCATACGGAAACTCGTCTGTTACAAAGGGATTTCAATTTTTTTGAACTTCTTTGAACCCCCTTGTTTTTATGTGTTCAAAATGCACCATTCAAAGCCACATCATCAATTTACAACCCTTTCGGACTTGATTTGTTATTTTTCATGCATTTACTAATTATTTTGAGCTATAAGACAATGAAATTGAAAAGCATTTGAAATGAACTCTGAAAAGGTTCCAAGTTGGCATGGTATCATCATTTCACCCACATAGCATGTGCAAGACAGTAGAGAGGCTTACGGCAAAAACTGGATGCACTTCGTGTAAAAAAAAGACAATCTCCTTTGAAGTATCACGGTTTCATACGGAAACTCGTCTGTTACAAAGGGATTTCAATTTTTTTGAAATTATTTGAACCCCCTTGTTTTTCTATGTTCGAAATGCACCATTCAAAGCCACATCATCAATTTACAACCCTTTCTGACTTCATTTTTATTTTTCATGCATTTACTGATTATTTGGGGCTATAAGACCATGAAATTGAAAAGCATTTGAAATGAACTCTGAAAAGGTTCCAAGTTGGCATGGTATCATCATTTCATCCACATAGCATGTGCAAGAAAGTAGAGAGGCTTACAGCAAAAACTGGATGCACTTCGTGTAGAAAACAGACAATCTCCTTCGAAGTATCACGGTTTCATACGGAAACTCGTCTGTTACAAAGGGATTTCATTTTTGTTGAACTTATTTGAACCCCCTTGTTTTTCTTTGTTCAAAATGCACCATTCAAAGCCACATCATCAATTTACAACCCTTTCTGACTTCATTTGTTATTTTTCATGCATTTACTGATTATTTTGAGCTATAAGACCATGAAATTGAAAAGCATTTGAAATGAACTCTGAAAAGTTTCCAAGTTGGCATGGTATCATCATTTCACCCACATAGCATGTGCAAGAGAGTAGAGAGGCTTACGGCAAAAACTGGATGCACTTCGTGTACAAAACACACAATCTCCTTCGAAGTATGAGGATTTCATACGGAACCTCGTCTATTACAAAGGGATTTCAATTTTTTGAAATTATTTGAACCCCCTTGTTTTTCTGTGTTAAAAATGCACCATTCAAAGCCACATCATCAATTTACAACGCTTTCTAACTTCATTTGTTATTTTTCATGCATTTACTGATTATTTTGAGCTATAAGACCATGAAACCGAGAAGCATTTGAAATGAATTCTGAAAAGGTTCCAAGTTGGCATGGTATCATCATTTCACCCACATAGCATGTGCAAGCAAGCAGAGAGGCTTAAGGCAAAAATTGGATGCACTTCGTGTACAAAACACACAATCTCCTTCGAAGTATCAGGGTTTCATACGGAAACTCATCTATTACAAAGATATTTCAATTTTTTTGAACTTATTTGAACCCCCTTGTTTTGCTGTGTTCAAAATGCACCATTCAAAGCCACATCATCAATTTACAACCCTTTCTGACTTCATTTGTTATTTTTCATGCATTTACTGATTATTTTGAGCTATAAGACCATGAAATTGAAAATCATTTGAAATGAACTCTGAAAAGGTTCCAAGTTGGCATGGTATCATCATTTCACCCACATAGCATGTGCAAGAAAGTAGAGAGGCTTAGGGCAAAAACTGGATGCACTTCGTGTACAAAACAGACAATCTCCTTCGAAGTATGAGGGTTTCATACGGAAACTCGTCTGTTACAAAGGGATTTCATTTTTCTTGAACTTATTTGAACCCCCCTTGTTTTTCTGTGTTCAAAACGCACCATTCAAAGCCACATCAACAATTTACAACCCTTTCTGACTTCATTTGTTATTTTTCATGCATTTACTGATTATTTTGAGCTATAAGACCATGAAACTGAGAAGCATTTGAAATGAACTCTGAAAAGGTTCCAAGTTGGCATGGTATCATAATTTCACCCACATAGCATGTGCAAGAAAGTAGAGAGGCTTACGGCAAAAACTGGATGCACTTCGTGTACAATACAGACAATCTCCTTCGAAGTATCAGGGTTTCATACGGAAACTCGTCTGTTACAAAGGGATTTCATTTTTGTTGAACTTATTTGAACCCCCTTTTTTTCTGTGTTCGAAATGCACCATTCAAAGCCACATCATCAATTTACAACCATTTTTGACTTCATTTGTTATTTTTCATGCATTTACTGATTATTTTGAGCTATAAGACCATGAAATTGAAAAGCATTTGAAATGAACTCTGAAAAGGTTCCAAGTTGGCATGGTATCATCATTTCACCCACATAGCTTGTGCAAGAAAGTAGAGAGGCTTACGCCAAAAACTGGATACACTTCGTGTACAAAACAGACAATCTCCTTCGAAGTATGAGGGTTTCATACGGAAACTCGTCTGTTACAAAGAGATTTCATTTTTTTTGAACTTATTTGAACCCCCTTGTTTTTCTGTGTTCAAAATTTACCATTCAAAGCCATATCATCAATTTACAAACCTTTTTGACTTCATTTGTTATTTTTCATGCATTTACTGATTATTTTGAGCTATAAGACCATGAAATTGAGAAGCATTTGAAATGAACTCTAAAAAGGTTCCAAGTTGGCATGGTATCATCATTTCACCCACATAGCATGTGCAAGAAAGTAGAGAGGCTTACGGCAAAAACTGGATGCACTTCGTGTACAAAACAGACAATCTCCTTCGAAGTATCAGGTTTTCATACGAAAACTCGTCTGTTACAAAGGGATTTCATTTTTGTTGAACTTATTTGAACCCCCCTTGTTTTTCTGTGTTCAAAACGCACCATTCAAAGCCACATCATCAATTTACAACCCTTTGTGACTTCATTTGTTATTTTTCATGCATTTAATGATTATTTTGAGCTATAAGACCACGAAACCGAGAAGCATTTGAAATGAACTACGAAAAGGTTCCAAGTTGGCATGGTATCATAATTTCACCCACATAGCTTGTGCAAGAAAGTAGAGAGGCTTACGGAAAAAACTGGATGCACTTCGTGTACAAAACAGACAATCTCCTTCGAAGTATCAGGGTTTCATACGGAAACTCGTCTGTTACAAAGGGATTTCATTTTTGTTGAACTTATTTGAACCCCCTTGTTTTTCTGTGTTCGAAATGCACCATTCAAAGCCACATCATCAATTTACAACCCTTTCTGACTTCATTTGTTATTTTTCATGCATTTACTGATTATTTTGAGCTATAAGACCATGAAATTGAAAAGCATTTGAAATGAACTCTCAAAGGGTTCCAAGTTGGCATGGTATCATCATTTCACCCACATAGCATGTGCAAGAAAGTAGAGAGGCTTACGGCAAAAACTGGATGCACTTCGTGTACAAAACAGACAATCTCCTTCGAAGTATGAGGGTTTCATACGGAAACTCGTGTGTTACAAAGGGATTTCATTTTTTTTGAACTTATTTGAACCCCCTTGTTTTTCTGTGTTCAAAATGCACCATTCAAAGCCATATCATCAATTTACAAACCTTTTTGACTTCATTTGTTATTTTTCATGCATTTACTAATTATTTTGAGCTATAAGACCATGAAATTGAGAAGCATTTGAAATGAACTCTAAAAATGTTCCAAGTTGGCATGGTATCATCATTTCACCCACATAGCATGTGCAAGAAAGTAGAGAGGCTTACGGCAAAAACTGGATGCACTTCGTGTACAAAACAGACAATCTCCTTCGAAGTATCACGGTTTCATACGGAAACTCGTCTGTTACAAAGGGATTTCATTTTTGTTGAACTTATTTGAACCCCGTTGTTTTGCTGTGTTCAAAATGCACCATTCAAAGCCACATCATCAATTTACAACCTTTTCTGACTTCATTTGTTATTTTTCATGCATTTACTGATTATTTTGAGCTATAAGACCATGAAATTGAAAAGCATTTGAAATGAACTCTGAAAAGGTTCCAAGTTGGCATGGTATCATAATTTCACCCACATAGCATGTGCAAGAAAGTAGAGAGGCTTACGGCAAAAACTGGATGCACTTCGTGTACAAAAAAGACAATCTCCTTCGAAGTATCAGGGTTTCATACGGAAACTCGTATGTTACAAAGAGATTTCATTTTTGTTGAACTTATTTGAACCCTCTTGTTTTTCTGTGTTCAAAATGCACCATTCAGAGCCACATCATCAATTTACAACCCTTTCTGACTTTATTTGATATTTTTCATGCATTTACTGATTATTTTGAGCTATAAGACCATGAAATTGAAAAGCATTTGAAATGAACTCTGAAAAGGTTCCAAGTTGGCATGGTATCATCATTTCACCCACATAGCATGTGCAAGAAAGTAGATAGGCTTACGGCAAAAACTGGATGCACTTCGTGTACAAAACATACAATCTCCTTCGAAGTATCAGGGTTTCATACAGAAACTCGTCTGTTACAAAGGGATTTCAATTTTTTGCACTTATTTGAACCCCCTTGTTTTTCTGTGTTCAAAATGCACCATTCAAAGCAACATCATCAATTTACAACCCTTTCTGACTTCATTTGTTATTTGTCATGCATTTACTGATTATTTTGAGCTATAAGACCATGAAATTGAAAAGCATTTGAAATGAACTCTGAAAAGGTTCCAAGTTTTCCTGGTATCATCATTTCACCCACATAGCATGTGCAAAAAGGAAAGAGTCTTACGGCAAAAATTGAATGCACTTTGTGTACAAAACAGACAATCTCCTTCGAAGTATCAGGGTTCCATACGGAAACTCGTCTGTTACAAAGGGATTTCAATTTTTTTGAACTTATTTGAACCCCCTTGTTTTGCTGTTTTCAAAACATTGTTCAAGAATTCGTCCGATTAACCAGTTAACTTGCCAGTTAATCGCTACTCTTAGGGTGACCGAATCGAATAACACCTATTCATCGTGTTAACTTGTCATGCCGATTTATTGGCAGTTAGACCGACTAATGAGTTGTCATACTGATTAATTAGTTGCCAGATCGATTAATCAATACTGGCCTATTAACTGGTGGGCAAACGAATCCCAAAGTTTTGACACATAATGCCTCCCACCCCCTCTTTCTACTAAATTCCTAGGGTTTGGCCCTCCTCGCGCTTCCTCATGCTCCTTTCATCCCCTCCTAACGTGACTGGTGGCTAGTCGTGTTCTCACCAGTGCCAGTCTCCACACTACACCTGAAAGATCTAGTTGCTCCGCCATTCTGGTAGCTTGCCTCGACCCCACCCCCATGGACAATCCCCATCCTCTCACATGAGATGCTCCCTAATCTCTTCCTCAATGGCGTCACCTACACGCAAGGTACTACCATCTTCCCCCATACCTTACTGGAGAATCCAGCATTCATATATTAGTAGCTTATGAATTACAATTTTGTAGATGGATCGATGGAACTGTTGGTTTTGGCTGTTATCTGTAGTATATTATGTGATGTATGTTAGCAAGTATATGGATAAGTTTAAATGTTAAATTTCTCAATTTGAATTTTAAGAATTTATATATTTAGATGTATAACGATTATTAGTTTTACCTCTTATCTATTTTTTATATGCCTACAATAGAATATTTTGGTATATTACATTGCTACATGCATGGAATTATGGTATGATACATAAAAAAATTATATATAAGTTGGCAAGTTTCTGTTTAATCTACCGATTATTGGTCGACCAATTAATCCAGTTAATAGGCCGATTCACCGATTAATCGCTACTCCCAAGCCGACCGAGCAGCTACCAATTACCGATTTCTTGAACAATGGTTCAAAATGCATCATTCAAAGCCACATCATCAATTTACAATCCTTTTTGACTTCATTTGTTCTTTTCATGCATTTACTGATTATTTTGAGCTATAAGACCATGAAATTGAAAAGCATTTGAAATGAACTCTGAAAAGGTTCCAAGTTGGCATGGTATCATCATTTCACCCACATAGCATGTGCAAGAAAGTAGAGAGGCTTACGGCAAAAACTGGATGCACTTCGTGTACAAAACAGACAATCTCCTTCGAAGTATCAGGATTTCATACGGAAACTCGTCTGTTACAAAGGGATTTCAATTTTTTTGAACTTATTTGAACCCCTTGTTTTTCTGTGTTAAAAATGCACCATTCAAAGCCACATCATCAATTTACAACCCTTTCTGACTTCATTTGTTATTTTTCATGCATTTAATGATTATTTTGAGCTATAAGACCATGAAATTGAAAAGCATTTGAAATGAACTCTCAAAAGGTTCCAAGTTGGCATGGTATCATCATTTCACCCACATAGCATGTGCAAGAAAGTAGAGAGGCTTACGGCAAAAACTAGATGCACTTCGTGTATAAAACGGACAATCTCTTTTGAAGTATCACGGTTTCATACGGAAACTCGTCTGTTACAAAGGGATTTCAATTTTTTTGAACTTATTTGAACTCCCTTGTTTTTCTGTGTTTAAAATGCACCATTCAAAGCTGTAAGACCATGAAGTTGAAAAGCATTTGAAATGAACTCTGAAACCAAAGTACATACATAGTTCTCCAGAGCATTAAAACCAAAGTACATACATAGTTCTCATTGAACAACATATAGCTCTCGAGAGCATCTAATTAAACCATACATTGAAATTATGTAAAACATTTCCATGCAAAAACTAATGCGGTCATAACCGCAACCAAGGTAACAACTGATCCAACTGCATAATGGTACCAAGCCTCGGTATGAATGGCATATTTTCTAATCTTTTTAATCTTCAACCGCATTGCATCCATCTTGATCTTGTGATCATCGACGACATCCGCAACATGCAACTCCAATATCATCTTCTCCTCCTCATTTTTTCTTATTTTTTCCTTCAAGTAATTGTTTTCTTCTTCAACTAAATTTAACCTCTCGACAATAGGGTCGGTTGGAATTTCCGGTTCAACAACCTCGTAGATAAGTAAAATCTATGGCACATTGGTCGGCATAATTGTCATAAACAATAAATGAACCAAATAGTTATGAAAAGATAATATATACCACATCTGAATCATAGACAGGACGAGGGCCGACGGGGGCGGATACCAAAACCATCACACTATATAATAACAAGGAATAATAAAAGTAAGAAAATTAGACAAGTATCTATCTTAAGTCAGAATTTTTTTCTTTCATAAAGAAGATAAGAACAAGAGGCTCACCACGGTGGTTCCGGCGACGACATCGGCGCGGGCGATCGACGGCGGTGAAGATGGGGCGGGGACGGGGCGTGACGGGCCGCTAAATCTAGACAAATCTCGTTGAAAATGGAGCTCGGAGGTCGAGTTTCGAGAGGAGAAAGCTTAACTAGTATGGCTCGGGCATTTCATCGAACACCTCATGTGCATAGGAGGTGAACTAGAGCACCCAAATGCCCTCCCCTCGCCGACTTGACAAAAACATAGCACTGTGGAGTGCTCTGCCGCGGTGGTGGGTATATGTAGGCAAGTTATTTGTCCCGGTTCGTGGCATGAACCGGGACAAAAGCCAACCCTTCTGTCCCGGTTCAAGCCACGAACCAGGACCAATGGTTGTGGGCCAGCAGCAAGGACCATTGGTCCCGGTTCGTAGCTCGAACCGGGACAAATGGTTCCACACGAACCGGGACCAATGCCCACAAGGCCCCGGCCGGCCCCCTGGGCTCACGAACCGGGTCTAATACCCCCCCATTGGTCCCGGTTCTTGAAGAACCGGGGCTAATGGGTTGGTCAGGGCCGAACGGTAGCCCTGTTTTCTACTAGTATCCTCAGACAAGCAGAAGCAGGAATTAATTTCAAAGGGGAAATATTGCATATGACTTGGCAATATTTTTGCACATCTGGGGTCTATGAGGGAATAATGATCTCTGGGAAGACTTGGAGGATCAACAGAGCAAGGGAAATGATGGCTCCTTTGAAAACACAACGACAAGATTCCTAGTTCCAATAATTCAGAGCTAGGGTTTTCAAGAGGTTCGGAGTTTACTCAGCAAGGACAAGAGGGCACAATGATATGGAAAAACACTGAGAGGTTGAGGGTGAACTGGATTCACCTGGTCATTTGCCAAATTCCAGAGGAAAAATACGGAAGAGAAAAGCTAGGAAGGAATAATACATACTCCCAAACCAGCATTCATAACATAGTACATATAGTCACCCTCTCCATATCATGTTGTCTCTATTAAAGCTATAAGATTTAGAAATGTAATGTCTGAAACAAACATGCTCCTTTCCAAATTGTGCCTGTCATGAAACTGCAGCCTCACTTCAGAGACATCGTCACACAAGCTACAAAGCAAAATACTACACATTAATAATTAATTAAAGTGCATACATTTCAAATAATTAATAATGTTTGAAACTTGACTATAATAATTAACTAAAGAACATACATTAGTCACATTTGAAAACATGTTGCTCATGTGCATCACTAAATTAGAATACCTAGAATAAACAGTACAGAAGGGGGGAAGTAGAGGGAGGGGGAACTTAGTCCACGCCGCCAAATCCAGACGCCCATTGATGGCTACCCGTCGGCGTCGCCTGCATAGCACGGGCAAGAGCGCCGACGGCGCGGTACTCCAGCAACGGCGACGACGCTCTCCTCTGCGGGCCTGACTAGGATTTGAGTTGTTGCACACCTCCTCCACTTGGTTCGCTTCACCACCGCCAAGCAACCCTCCGCCGCCGGGGCCTTCCACTCCACCGCGGACGGCATCCACTCCCCCGCCGTCGCCAGGGCTCGCCGTCACCATGGAGAACGTAGACAGAGACAGATAGGAAAGCAGAGTGGGGAAGGGTGGTTTGACTCGAACAGGGCGACCCGACACGGTTTTGCCCGAACAGCGCCGCTAGACGGCGTGAGTTACTAGCCGTTACGCCGCGGCATCAGAAAACGGGCCCCACCTGTCATAATAGAGGTTAAAAGGGGCGAAGAGGCGATTAGGTGTTTTTTGCAAATGATTAGGACAAAAATCAGTAGTATCTCCAAAGATTTTGTAAAAGAGTCTTTTCTGCAAAAAAAAAACCAAGCTTCAATGTGGGGGTTTTTCGCAATTCACTCGTCTACATTAGTGCCGCCGTGTTTCAGTGAAACATTTTGAAGTCTCCCTTTCTGTAACATAAATTTGCTGGTAGTCTACGCTATATTTTCAAAGTTCAAGCCACTAAAGGTACTCCACGGTCCACACATGCACTTATTATCAATCGTCAACACCTCTCTAAATCAAAACCTACTAAAAATGGCTGCCATAATAAGTCAAGCAAAGCATAATCTTGCAGTCACCAGCATCGAAACTAATCTCACAAGTAACGCTTTGACAGGAAATAGTACAGACATGAGATTTATTTGCAAGACACAAGACAATCGTGAACTCCCCGATTTATTTACACAAATCATGCGCGTGCTTCATCTGGGAGCATTTTACATCTTGGAATGAGCTCTTTCATCCGCTAGGGAGTAGAAGGTCGCCGTGTCATGATCCTCCGGGATGGCCATGACAAGGTCGACGCCACCACTGGCCGTGCACGACGGCAAGAAGATCATAAGGCCCTCGTTGGGCAGGTCCGGCGTCACGAACGCCGACGGCGGCCCGGCGCCGAAGTCAATCTGGTTGAACCTAAAACCCAGGCTGCTGTCCACCTCCAGGTCCGGGGAGAACATTGTGCCGTTGACCGCCGCCGTGGCCGCGAGCTCCTCCCCGGCGGCATCCGCTACGCTGCCGAAGTCCACGAACGACTGGATGTACTCGGCGTCCACGCGGGCGACGGCGTCGCGGATGGCCTCCACCACGCCGCGGTAGCTCCAGCCCAGGACGTCCCCGGCCTGAAGCCTCGGGAACGCCCAGAGCACCATGTTCCCGAAGAAGTCCGCCGGCACCGGAGGGCTGGCCCTAGCCCGGCAGTTCACGGCCACCCTGACCTTCGTGAACTCGTCGGGCTTCAGGCCGCGCGCCGCCGTCATCTTCTTCCACGCGTGCGCGAGCAGGCAGTTGAACGTGCTACACCGGATTCCCACGCGGGCCTTGAGCTCCGCGATAAACTCCGCCGTAAAGCGCACCGTCACGTTCTTGATCTCGGACATGGGGTCGGGGGCGACGCGGTACGACCTGCCGCCTTGTCCTTTGAACTCGGCGGACCTGTGGTCGAACACCGGCGTCGGCACAGTCCGAGCCACGGCGGTCGCCGCCCGGTCGAGGAATGGGGACGGAGCGGTGAAGTTCCGGCCTTGCCGTACCGCGCTGGCCCACGTGGAGAGGAAGGTGCTAACGGAGTAGCCGTCCGCGGCCTGGTGGTGGCTGCTGAAGCCGATCACGAGGCCGCCGCACTTGTACCGGTTGAGCTTGATCTGCAGAAGAGCCGCCCCGACGATCTCCTGCTTTTCTCAGCAATTAGCCATCTGCATGCATGCGTAGGAGCGGAAACGTGTCATAAATATAGAGTAGGTGGTTATTAATTACCTCCGGCGGCGGCACTGCAGGGTACAGTTCATCGGTGTCGGTGACGAAACTGCCGTCGGTCACCACGCTCGCCAGATCGACGGGGACGGCGGCCTCTACGACAAGCACGCCCTCGTTGTTGACGTGGATGCAACGCCTGCCCCGGTGGTCGACGGCGAAGCGTCCGGCCAGGTGCGGGTACACCGCGACGGCCCTGCGCAGGCCCTTCTTGAGCGCCTCGTTGGGCGGAGTCGGCGCGGCGTAGACGAGGATGATGGGGACGAAGATGTCCAAGGTGGCGCGGTCGAAGAGGGTCAGCGGGACCATCTCGCCGGCGACAGGGTGCGGCGTGGAGTAGACCGGCTTCAGCATGGTGCTGCTCGCTGCCTCCATTTGTTTGGACCTAGCTAGCTAGGAACGCACGTTACGCACGAGAGGAGAGGAGAGACGTAGATGAGGCAAGCTTAAGGCAGGAAGGGCTACAGGGAGCGCGCAATGTTAGGCCCTGTTTGTTTTAGAAGTCACGGGACTTTTTTTAGTCCCAACTACCCGTTTGTTTCGAGGGACTAAATAGGGATTAGAGGTCATTAAATGACATGCAAAAAGATCATGTTACCCTTAGTAATGTAGTAGTAGTTATTAAATAACATGCTAAAAGTAAGGGGCATTGTTGAAAAAAGTCCCAAAAAGTCTCAAAAAGACCCTTTCATAGAGACTTCTCCAAATAGTCCCAAATACCCCCTTTTAGTCTCTAAAAGTCTCTCCTGTTTGTTTCACATGGGATTTTTTGAAATTTTTTTAGTCCCTACACCAAAAAGTCCCTGGAAACAAACATCCCCTTAATCGATCAATATCAATATAATAGTGGCGGCGATAGCAACCGAAGCTAGTCACTCATGTCAACATCTTAATACTGTACACGTATGTAAACATACACAATTAATTAATCATTGCTAGAAGCAAAGGAAGAACTTGTTAAGCATATTCTTGTTAAGCTTCGTTTAACCAACTCATAATGTGAGAAATAATGTTAATCCATCAACATAATATATAGTGGCGGCGATGGAAGCTAGTCATGTCAACACCTCAAAACTGTACATATATGTAACATACACAATTAAACATAACTAGAAGCAAAGGATGAACTTGTTAAGCATATCCTCACCAACTCATAATTTGAGAAATAATGTCCCGTCCCTTTCTCGCTTACCAGACCGGGCGATGTCGTGTAAACCTCATCTTCCTGGGCAGCAGCTGGTCAACCGGGGAGCCTCCCATGTCCCGACCAAAGCCACGCGCGCTCTTTTTGCTAGCGAGTTCAAAATGAAAACAAAAAAAAAATACTTTTTTTAAGAAAAATATGAACAATTTCCCAAATTCCCAGAACTTCTTTTAAAAAGCGGAAGTAATTTCTGAAATCAAGAACATTTTTTGAAATCTAAATAGTTTAATAATCCCAGCCATTTAGAAATGTCAAACATTTTTTCAATTGCTAAATATTTTAATAATCCCAACGCTCCTCATGTTGACCGAACATTCCCAGTTAATCGTTAATGTGGGAACTTATCCTCCTACTCCTTAGCTATATAAGGAGGAGAGTACACTTTGTACACAAAGCTGATGATGATTAATGAAGAAAGATTTGTTTCTACATCTTTGTATCAACTAGCACGGGGTGGCGCGGCTTTCTATATCTGTATGTGATTGACTATAACGCTTGCTCCTGCTCCATAACTTTGGACTAAACTAGCTGACGTGAATTGTAGAACACGTTATCAACGGAGCAAACGCGGGCGTGGGCACACAGTGTGTGCGATCCATAAATGTAAATATAGATGGTCAATTACCTTCGGCGGCGACACTGCAGGGTACAGTTCATCGGTGTTGATGACGAAACTGTCGTCGGTCACCACGCTTGTCATATCGATGGCGATGGCGGCCTCTACGACAAGCACGCCCTCGTTGTTGACGTGGATGAAACGCCTGCCCCGATGGTCGACGGCGAGCGTCTGGCCAGGTGCGGGTACAGTCGGCGCGGAGTACAGAAGGATTATGTCCCATTCTCGTTTGCCAAACCGACGAGAAAACCAGATTTAGCAGTTCCCGGTTGGAGAGGGCGTCTTTGTGGGCAGCAGCTGGTCCAACGGGGAGCCTCCCAAGTCCTGAGCAAAGCCATCCACCATGCTCTTTTGCTTAGCGATCGAGGAAGATGTTCCGGACGCACCCACGTACTACGTTTCTTAATTCAAAACCAGCTAGCCAACTCAATTGACGTCCACATGCTTTAGAACTTAGGTGTAGAAGTGCATGTTCTAGCCAATGCAACCAAAAGATCGATCTGATGAAAGAGACTAGACAATGCATTTATACGTCAACACTCCCCCTCACGTGTGGCTCCCTTAGGCCTAAATGTGGACCGAAAGTGGACTGCAATTTAATTGCGCCAGCCGGGTCTTGAACTAAAGACCTCTTGGCTCCGGTACTATGTAGAAGTGCATGCTTTAGCTAATGCAATCAAAAGACCAATCTGATAAAAGAGACTATGCAATGCATTTATACGTCAACATCAAGCAATTGCTTGTGCGAAACTATACTTGTTGTAACTGATGCGAGGTGTTGAAGGCTTGAGGAAAAAGATGAAGCAACATGGGGTGTCAATGTTTATAGCTGACATACTCCATGTTAAATTTTTATTTTTCATATGAACTATCCAAACAAAAGGAAAGTACGATGTGTTGCATGTGCATGTGGGCCCGTCGATTTTCTAGTTAGTTAATCAAAAGTTCTTCTCAAGAAAAGTCTCCTCCCACCGGATCCGGCCAAAGTCGATCGGAGGTGCGTTGAATCTTTGCGTCAAGCTACCCACACCTCGGCGGCTTCTCAAGACCACCTTTGTTAAAAGCCCGCTCGCCAATGTTTTTTCCTATCAAGGAATACCTCTCGAAGAGTGAAGGTGCAGACGTGCAACAAGGCAGCATAAGGGACATTAAGCCATCTATAAAAAAAACTATGTAAACATTTACTCTATAAATTTCGTTTTTCCTCATATCTATAACAGTTGCTTGATGCAATTCTGATTGTACGGATACGAGTTAATCGAAAATAAAGAACACTCTTTATGGTTCATTAGCCTTGCCACATCTTTTTCTTTTTTCCTTCTTTCCCGAACTATTTTTTAACACAAGCACAAGCCTGTTTTATACACATATAGACGCTACTCGTTAATTTACTGGGGCCTTGGCTGTCATGGTCGCCCCAAGCATCATTCCGACACTATTTGGCATTACATGTGTGCGGAGTCTTGGATATTGCATTATATGCATCGGTTTTGAATTATGTCTTGGTTCAATAGTTGGGTGGTCCGGCTCCTGTGCTTACCCATTTATGTTACGTTCGTTTGGCTAAAAGGATAAAGGAAGAAACGCTGCGATTGTACTTCTTATTGGTCTGGTTAAGTACCTCAGCGGAGAAAGCCGAAAACTGACTGTCATAATAAGCCAGAACTGGTCTGCGATCCGCTGAGGGTTCACCGTGTTATGCAGAAGGTTTGGAGTTATACAAACCAAGTGATAATGGTTTTTTACACCGCGGTATAGCCAAACATCATGATTTGGAAGGGGGTTCTTACTTGGCCCCCGCAGTCAAGCTCCTATGGTTAAGTGAAAGACTTAAATTCACATAGTTCGATTGCATTTTTTCCTCTCGTACTACCGCCCTTGGGCACCAAGACGTTGACTAAGGGTAACAACGCGGAAGCCGAAAACATCCTTGATAGCATCTGTCATGGGGCTGAAGCGGATGACTGGAAACTTTCAGGTCTAAACGACCACACATGAGTTAAAATTAAAAACAAGATAAGGCATGGTATACCATGCAAAGCCAATAGCATTGTATCGCACAAGGATTCAACCACTCTTATGAGATAGTGTTTTCATTCAAAGATTACATCTTCGGGGCATTGAGCCTTTATTGCCCGAGCACCTTCCATTACAGTGGAGAAGTACAACTCGGGGCGCCTATGTTCTTTTCCAGGCGGTTAAGGTGCGGTGGCCATCTTGTTGGGTTCCTCTTATGGCCAATGCATCACAGTTCTTGCAAAGGCCATCCGAGCTCCCTCTATGCCGACAAAGCACTTCACGATGTTAATCTAGGGCACGACAACAATCAGCTTCTGCATTAGGCCAAAATAGCTGCTTGGCAGCGGTTTTGTCGGCCATAGCCTGATGCAGAGGTCCTTCATTGCCTGCTATGTCATCTTGTGCAGCTCCATCAGATGTTTCAGCTGATCACAAACAAGAAGGGGTTACTCAGGGGCATGGAACTGCGCCCAAAATAGCCTTTGCTTGGCCTCACCCTCCTGGGAGGCATAATGCTTTGAAGCATCCGCCGCATTCTTCGAGAGGTCCGCAAACACTCTTGGAGAATTCCATACTCGAGTAAGCAATGCAAACCTTTTTCTGCCAAAAAAATCGAGCAAGTATCTGTTACCATCTACAATCTGCTTGATCTGGTGGATCTCCTTCTGATGGTTGTGTGCCTCCTTCCACGCATCTTGAAGTGCAGTGGTTGTCGAGGACAGCTCGGAAGATGTTTCTTTCTTTATTTTTTGCTCAAGGACCTCACATTTAGTGATGACATCCTTGAGCTCCTGCTATACCTCAATGACTCTCGGCTCGTGCATGTCACTGGTGCACTCAACCGTCGAGAGTTTCCTACTTTTCCTTACAAAGCTCGGCTTTGAACCTCTCGACCTCCGCAGCAGCAGCTATAATTGTCATGCAAATAATTCGCATTTAAGGGCACAAATACAAACATCTCACTTTTTATGAGAAAAAATAAAAGTTCAATAGTCTAGTTCAGACTTACCTCGTACGTCATCAAACCGCTTGTTTAGGCAGTCGAGCTCTTCTTAGGAGCTCTTCAGCTTCCGGTTTATTTCCGACAACTCTACGGAGTTGGGGGCTGTTTCCGAGGTTGATGCTTGCAGATATGCATGTTAGACACTCAAGTTATCAGATTTTTCGATCATCTGCTAGGCAGTTTTCATCGTCTTAACAAAGTCTTGGGCGCTACGATCAGCTTTTTATAATATGGGGATATTCTCCGAACTACTTTGACCCCCGCATGAATTTTGTAAACTCACACAAGACTCGGGGGCTACTCAATATAGGAATTTCTAATAAATCTATAAAAACATAGTTACATTGTAAAAAAGAGAGTGTGGATTACATTGAAGCCTCCCAACAAGCCGTCGAACGCCCCTTTTAGTGTGCTGTCAGCGGACCGAATACTTTTCATTACCACACTCAAAAGAGGGCGGTGTTCTTCAGTGATGAAAGATTCATTTAGACCCTCCTCCATCATGACCGACCACCTAGTTTCGGACCGTTCTATTGTGAATGGCTCTGGGTGTGTCATGGGAGTTTCCCTTCGAGAAACTGTTGCAGATGGTTTCGGCGGCTGAGAGGCCTCCATAATTGTCTTTGGAGAAGACCCAGAGTGTCTGGGCTCTCCTTCCTTTCTTGCGAGGAGGGATTCGTCCTTCTGGTCTTTTGTGGCCGAGGTGTTAACCTCATCCATGATATCATCTCCTCCAGTCCTGGTTTTTGGTTCCGGGGGATTATCCCGAGATGCAACCTCCCTGATCTCCTCGGTGGCTGGGGGAGGCGTGTTGTGTGGACCAGTCCGATTTCCACTAGATTGGCCGGAAAGGAGTCACCCTCCAAAATTTGATCGGTGGGGAAGTCACGCGGTGGGCTAAAATGCAAAAAAGGGCCTAACCGTTAACAACTGCATCTCACAGCCATAGTATGATAGGTTTTTGGTAATTACCTTTGTGCTTGTGGTTTCACCCTAAGGGTCCTTCGAGGGAGCAACTCATAATCCTCGGATTCCTAGTCAGAATCCGGAACATCATCGAATAGGGCCATGGGGGGCCTCCATTGCCTCTTCGGAGCAAAGGGAGCTAGATCTCCCTCGGCGTCTCTGGACATCGCTCTCTTCTTCGTGTGGGAGGAGTCGCTCTCCTCCTCCTAGTCTTCTTCCTCTTCTCCCTCCAGATGAGAGGGAGCAAACGTGTCCTCGTACCTAGTGACCGGTGGGCCCTTTGATCGAAGACCCTCTCTGGCCTTTTTGTTCTCCTTCTTCTTCTCGTCCTTCTCCTTCGGAGTCGTTTACGACTTCTCAACCACCATAGCTGCCAATAAGGGTGTCCTAGGGTCCTCGGGCAGGGGCACCAGACAGTTGATCCGCTGAGACATTTTCAGCCAGATCTGTGAATATGGAGAAAAAAGAGAAGTAACAACCTTGTTCAAAGGAGGGGGAATAAACTGATTATATGATAAAACCTTACCGACACAGGAGGGTTGAGAACGGAGATGTCGATATCCTCCTCCACGGTTGGCCAAGTCTTCTGTGGCTTGAACAACACTTTCCATAATTTCTCGTGGGTAATGCGGAAAAAGTTCCACACAGTGGCCGGATCGTCCGGAATGTAAGTCCACATCAGGGTGGTCCGATGTTGACATGGGAGGAGGCAGCGGTGTAGCATTACCTGGACTACATTGGTGAGCTCGATCTTATTCTCCATTCATATGGAGAAGTTCTTTGTTAGCGCCATCACCTCTACGACCTCTCTCCATTCTAGGGCTTTTCCGTCCAGGACACAAGTCGGGCGAGGGTACCAATTCTGAATGCAGGAGGATCTGGCCCTTCCTCGTCATGTGGCTCGGTGATATAAAACCACTCTTTCTCCCATGCCTTAACGGTGTCTATGAATGTACCATTCTGCCATTGGACCCAGGCAAGCTTGCTAAACATTGCTCCCGTGTAGTCTGCCTGCTCCCCATTGACCACCTTCGGCTTAATGTTGAGGACCTTTAGCCATAGGCCGAAGGGTGGATCTGCAAGAACGCCTCACATACAATGATGAAGGCTGAGATGCGCAAGAAGGAATTTGTGGGAAGATCATGGAAATCTAACCCATAATAAAACATTATGCCCCGAACGAAGGGGTGGATGGGGAAAGCTAGGCCCCAAAGAAAATGGGGAATGAAAACCACCCTCTCTCCGTATTTTGGCATGGGGATGACTTGGCCCTTCTCTGGAGCATGGTGGGCTATGTTTTCTGGCAGATAGCGGGTGCTCTTCAGCTCCTGGATATCCTTTTCGGTGCTGCAGGAGACCTCCCACTTACCTTTCGAGACCGAGATGGCCACGGCCGGACTATGAGAAAGGTTTGAGGAAGTGGAGTGAAGAAGAGAACTTGAGGGATGGACCTTTGGAGGCTGGGAATGGCAACGGTGTTGCGAGATCTGAAGTGCTTGAGGAGGCCGTGGTGACGGTTTTTCCTTTTATAAACTGCTGAAATACCAAGAGCCCCGCTACTGCATCGTGAACTTCACCATTTCCAAATAAAATTGTGCGGTTATACGCGCTTGGGATAACCCAAATCATAAACCATATCCCTAGAAAAGAGGGACATGATCTCTGTTATGAGACGTGTCAGTAAAGATTGTCTCGAACCACGTTTTCATAATAGGTCATTAGCCTTGACCAGCCTTGACCTTTCGTTACAAAGGGTGTGAGGAAAAAACATTATTTGCGGTCGAGCGGTTGGCTTGGAAATTGAATTTCATCTTTATATATATGTATATATTGTTTGAAAGAGGGAAAGTCATCGATAACCGAACTATTATCGGTTGAGTATAAGAAGGGGAGAACTCACCCCGCAAACCAAAGACTTTGGACACATAGAGCAACTAGAGGTCAAGACTACGATGTTCAAGGCGAGTTCGGGGGTACCGAGGGAGTCTGTGACTAAGGGGTCCTCGGGCCACTTGCTTATTTCCATGGGCCGGATTCCTGGGCCGTTCTATCATCACTATTGGACTACAGATAAATCAAGTGATGATGTATTCAA
Source organism: Hordeum vulgare subsp. vulgare (assembly GCF_904849725.1). NCBI lineage: Eukaryota > Viridiplantae > Streptophyta > Magnoliopsida > Poales > Poaceae > Hordeum > Hordeum vulgare. The sequence continues at coordinate 659,014,991 of NC_058519.1, read as the reverse complement.
GATGGACCCTTCCGAAGACTTAGCGTGAACTACATGGTTAGGTAGTAATCGGCATATTCCTTCCTTGATGTATAGACAACATTGTGTAACCCTAGTAACCCTGGTATCTATATAATCAGAGGGTTTTAGTCTGTAAGGCAGATTAAGCTCATTACTCCTAGGGTTTAGACCACAACATACGATCTCGAGGTAGATCAAATTTGTACTTTGTACCACACCATCATTATAACAAGAGTGGGACGTAGGGTTTTACCTCCATCAAGAGGGCCCAAACCTGGGTAAACATCGTCCCCCTTGTCTCTTGTTAACCATCGATCCAAGATCCACAGTTCAGACCCCCACTCAAAATCATGTGGTTTTGACAACTTCCAAGAAATAGCGCCACCATCATGAGTGAATACATATCCTCTCGTGACCTTTATCTCATCAGCATGAGAGATCCAGTTTGAGTCACTATACCCTTCAAGTACCTTTGGGTACCCAGTGTAGTGAATTCCATAACTCGTAGTGCCCTTTAAATAGCACACAACTTTTTCTAGAGCTTTCCAATGATCATCTCCTGGTTTTAAGACAAACCGACTCAATTTGCTACAAGCAAAAGAGATGTCGGGTCTCATAGCGCTCGCTAAATACATAAGCAAGCCAATTATCTGAGAGTATTTTAATTGGTCTCTAGCAATTCTTTGATTCTTTTTAAGCAACACGTTAGCATCATAAGGTGTTGGAGAGGGCTTGCAGTCCCTATAACCAAAGCGACTCAAGATCTTTTCCACATAGTAAGATCGAAGCAATGTAATCCCACCATCATCATTTCTCAATAGTTTGATATTCAGAATAACATCAGCTACTCCTAAATCCTTCATATCAAAATAACGAGATAGGAAATCCTTGACCTCCTTAATAACATTCATATTTGTTCCAAAAATCAATATATCATCAACATATAAGCGAAGGATAACTCCCTCACCCCCACCATGGAGATACTACATAAATTTGTCACCTTTGTTTACAACAAATCCTGGAGCAGGTAAAGTTCTTTCAAACTTCTCATGCCACTGCTTAAGTCCATACAAAGAATTCAACAATTTGCACACCTTTCCTTCGTGACCGTCCAATCTAAACCCATCTGGTTGTTCCATGTAAATTTCCTTGTGGAACTCTCCATTTAGGAAAGCAGTCTTAACATCCATTTGATGAACAAAAAGACCATGTGAAGCAGCTAGTGGAAGTAGCAATCAAAGAAGTCTTCACCTTCCTTTTGGGTATAACCCTTGGCCATGAGACGTGCCTTGTACTTTTCAATAGTACCATCAGGCCTAAGCTTCTTCTTGACTATCCATTTGCACCCTATAGGTTTGCAACCATAAGGACGATGAGTCATCTCCCAAGTTTCATTTGCCAAGATGTAATCCAGCTCACTATGGACTGCTTCCTTCGAGTATTCAACATCTTTAGATGCACATGCCTCTCAAATAGAACTGAGAGTGTCATCTATGAGGTATACAAGAAAATAATCACCAAAGGACTTTGTAGTCCTCCGTCCCTTGATCCTTTTAGGAGTCTCATTATTGTTCTCCACGGGATCTTCAAGATGTTGTGTATGAATGTTAGGTTCAGAAATGCTAACTACATCTTGACTCGATGAACTAGGCTACTCCTAATTTAATGAGCTACACATATCCTTCATGGTAAAGATATCTTCAAAGAAAGTCGCATCATTCGACTCCACGATTGTACCGATGTGCATGTCTGATACCACCGATTTTGCAATCAAGAATCTATAACCAATCTTATGAAAAGCATAGCCGAGGAAAACACAGTCCATAGTTTTTGGACCAAGCTTGCGCTTCTTTGGAATTGGTATATTGACTTTGCCAAGCAGCCCCAAGTTCGTAGATAAGAGAGTTTTAACCTTTTTCTTCTATCATTCCTCGAATGGACTTATCTCTCTGCTCTTTGTGGGACTCGGTTTAGGACATGAAATGCAGTCAATATCGCCTCCCGCCACCATGCCTTGGAGAGACACGATGTTTCTAACATGGTGTTAACCAAATCAGTTAGAGTACTGTTCTTTCTTTCGCCTACCCCATTTTACCGAGGTGAATACGGAGACGTCCTCTAATGGATTATACCATGTTCCACACAAAGGGAAACAAAATCATTGGAAAAATACTCTCCACTATGATCAGACCTAAGCCTCTTGATTTTTCGATCAAGTTGGTTTTCCACTTCAGCTTTATAGATCTTGAAGAACTTTAAAGCCTCATCTTTTGATTTTAAAAGATACACATGACAGTATCTAGTAGAGTCATCGATTAACGTCAAAAAATATTTCTTTCCACCTTTCATCAAAACACCATTCATTTTGCAAAGATCTGAATGTCTGAGTTCTAGTGGCGCAAGATTTCTTGTTTCCACAATTGTATGAGACTTACGAGGTTGCTTAGCTAGCACACAAATTTGGCACTTATATCCCTTGACAACGGTGAAGTTGGGGATTAAGTTCAACTTGGCTAGTCACGTCAGACAACCAAAATTAAAATGCCAAAGATGTGAATGCCAGACATTTGATTCACTATTGTTGCAAAACTTGATTAACAACTATACTATAAACATTTGACAATGATCTTCTAAACAAGCCTCGTGACTCATAACCTTTACCAACAAAAGTTCCGTACTTGGATATTACAAATTTATTGGACTCAAAGACAAGCTTGTAACCATCTCTACACAAAATAGATCTGATAACAAGTTTTTTATTGACGAAGGGGACATAATGCTCGTTCTTCAGCCACACGATCTTCCCCGAAGTAAACTTCGGATCGACCGTGCCAACACCACAAATAGAATCACTTGAACGTTGCCCATCAGCATGGAAGTAGTCCATGTGGCCTGAGAAGAAGAAAACATGGAAATATCACCACATACATGCACATTAGCACCCGTATCAATCAGTCAATCAAGGAAATGACATACTGAGAGAATAGTGGGAAGTATACCGTACCCAACATCCTTCATCTCAGTGTCACCAATCACAACATTGGTGATCTTATCGCCTTTCCCATGTTGACCCTTGTCATAACGGTTACGACAACTAGGTGCCCAATGATCAAGATCTCCGCAAACATGACAAACACATTTCTTTATGCCAGTCTTCTTCTTGAAGTTGGTGTGCTGCGAAGTCTTGTTCTTACCATCAAACTTTCCCTTGTTCTTGAACTTGTGGGGCCGGAAGTTTTTCTTCTATACGAGATTGGCAATGGAACCTCCCTCAATACCTCGAGCATGTATGTCTTTTGCTCTCGCATTTTATTCAACATCAAGAGTACCAGTGAGATCCGAAACGGGAAACTCTTGCCTCTAATGCTTTAGAGAGGTAGCAAAGTTCCTCCATGAGGGAGGAAGCTTAGTGATGATACCTCCGACAACAAACTTATCTGGTAACGTCCAATTGAAGTGCTCAAGTTCTCTAGGAAATGATTGTATCTCATGAGCTTGCTCAACCATGGAGCGCTCGTCAGTCATCTTGTAATCATAGAATTGTTCCATGATATACAGCTCACTGTCGGCATCCAAGACCCCAAACTTGGCATCTAGTGCATCCCACATATCTTTTCCATTGTCAATTGATGCATAAGCATCAACTATGTTCTCATCAAGAACATTCAAGAGAGCGGTCTTAAACAAGGTATGAGTTTACTGAAAAGCTTGTTCCTGCTACGGATCAAGAATTCCTTCAGGTTTGCCAAGAGTGGCTTCATAGCAGCTCATGGTTTGAAACCATAGAACGACCCTCACAAGCCACCTCTTATAGTGCACACCCTCAAACATAGGAGGCCTCATGGAAGCAGCAAAACTACTCGGGGTAAATTTCCTATAATAAGATTTTTGAATTGTTGGATATATGTGCGATTTACCACATAATTTTATTAACAAAAATAATACATAAATCTTGATTGTCATATCAGTTACAAGACAAGTCATGCAATCGTACAGAGAGTATGCAAATAGCATATGAAATGGTGAGTATGAACGGAACATATCTAGAATAGAAACTAGAACATACTTGAAGTGGTGAGTATGCCGGCACACATAATTACAAGAATAAATAAGGATCAGTCAAACCTCTGAAAGAATTTCGAAAACAAAATCACAACTTTGAAGATAATTATTCCGTTGTTGGTCCATCATAGTCACACCCATTGCATTTTTTTTTATAATTGTATAACATGGATATAAAAAAGCAAGAAAACCTAAAAGAAAAGGGAAATGTTTCAAAGTCACCGAACATCACATTGGCCGCACATGTGGCAATTGGACTGAAATATCTGTTTCTACTGCGTGCTTATGATTACCCTCACGAAAGTCATTGACTCACTGTGCACCACTCGCCTTCTATCTCTCTCTCTTTTTCAAGCCTCCTCACTTCGGCCGCGGCACCATCGCCCCTCTTCTTCTTGTTTGTGCGCCAGCACCGTCGTGCTGGTTCGGCAATTTGGTCGACCACTCATGGAAGTCCTTTTTTCTCTAGCGATAAACAACCGAGGTTGCGCGATTGTTTAGGAAATCGACTCGTCACGCCGGTCGCTTCATTGACCTTGAGCATGGCCGTTTGGTCGAGTTCTAGAATCTTTCGAGGAGGTGACAATATGTTGTGAGCTGGATGCCCAGGCAACAGGCTGCAGGGGATTCTCCAAGCCGTGTTGCAGCCTGGAGCAGTGGCGATGACCACAACGACAACCATGTAGCAACCTCAAAACGGTTATGAAAACGTAATGAGAGTGACATCTGCGACGTTCGTGATGTTGCGACAATGGCTGCAACAATGACCATGTTGCAACCTATATGAAACAAATTGACGATGCACTAGATAACATCAACATCTGGACAACCGCAACATTGGCCATGTTGCAAATCTACTGAGCACAACATGGTTCATGTTGCAAATCTACCGAGCACAACATGGTTAATGTTGCAAATCACTTGTTGTGTAAATCTCCGAGCTAACATGAACCATGTTGCAAACCTCTGAGCGCAACATTAATCATGTTACAAACCTCGTGAGTTGGATCGCTAGTCTTCCCTACATTGGATTTTTTAACACAGTACAGACGCAGGCGCTCATACATACACACATAAACTCACTCATATGAACGCATGCACACATACCCTACCCTATGAGTACCTTCAAGAGATTGGACCGGTACATCATCTTGAGATTAACAAAGTCGTTGCAGACACATTTGCAATCGACGAGAAGGACTCCTTCCACTTAAGCACATCGCTATATAGTCTCATATAAATTCAGAAAAATACGAACATCAACGTCAAGTCTGTGACTTGGTAGGCTGGGGATACCAGGATACTTGAACCGAGATAAGCTGAGAATAATATTGTCTTCCTAACTATCCAACCAGAGATTGGTTTGCATCCTAAAGTGGATTTGGTGGCTAAAGACACACCTACTTATTTCAAATCATCAAGAGGCTGATGCGTAGCATCGCCCTTAATTTAACTGATTAGTCATTCAATTTGATTACTTAATCCAATGGTCGATAATTAATACGAGCAGATCTTCTCCCTTATGACAAACTCTCATAGCTTCAAAATGCATTTTGAACACAACATCCAATTGATGGAAATTCTTATTTGAAGCATTAAGTGTCAAAATTTCCACCCTTCGCACATGCAACGGATGAGCGACCGAGATATTGGACAAGCACATTTCAATAGGTCAAAATAGGTCAAAAAGTAAGCGACTCATAGAATGGCAGAGGCAAATCGAGCTCTTGCACATTTTTGTTAACCCATGAACATGATCTATGTATGTAGACGCATGGATCCGTACATCTCGATCGAAAAAGAACCAATAAAAAGAGAATCGGACAATATCTTTCTTAAAACAAAGCAAAAGGAAAAGAAAGAGAGTAGAAAGCATACTCCCAGTTTAAGGAACCTTCTACTAGGTTCTTGTCTGGTTTTATCGGTATTGGGGACTTCCAAGACCGTTTTCCTTTTTTCTGTGAGTCTCTTACAAGGTTTTCTTTTCCCATTTTTTCTTGGGTTTTAAATGCAAAGTTCAAAATATGTTCAAAATATTTCATGTCTTCTTCCTTTTAAAACTATTTGAATTTGAAACTCAAAATTCAAAAATATGTGGATTTTTAAAAAAGTTCTTGAAATCAAAAAATAAAATTGTTTAAAAAGGTCTTAAAGTTAAAGAAATATGTGTGGTAATTTCATAAAATTGTTCGTAATTTGTAACAAAATGTTCTCGACTTTTATAAAATAAATATAGTTTTTAAATAAAAAAGTTTGCATACTATTTTAAAAACAAAAGTAAAAAATAAAAACTGTTACAAGCAGTACAATGGGAATGAAATCTCAGCGCTACTGGGGATCTACAATACTATGGAAAAGGGTAGGCCGAGCATTTGATAGGCACCATATTCATTTAACGATCTATGAAATACTCCAACAAAGGCAGGACTAGTGTTGTTACGCACCCATCAGCAAGCATCCCTCCCTTAGGATATACTAAAGAAATATAAGAGCGTTTAGATAACTAAAATAATGATCTAAACGCTCTTATATTTCTTTACAAACGAAGTACATAAGAAGCAGCCTACCCTTTCACGTAGGAGGGGTACTGTTATTTATTCCTAGGTCAATGGATAGAGAAAACCCTATTTGTCGCTCTGTGCGAAGCAGTGTCGGGGCTTCGCACATAGCGGGAGGGGAGTCGATATCAAATGAGCTAACGCATTTAGCGGGGTTGCAGCACCCGGTTTTGAAAACCTTCAAGAGATTTTTACCCGGTTTTGGGAAAATTTTAGAAGGTTTCCTGAACCTGTTTTTTTATTAGTATTTTCTATTTGTTTGTTTTTTTTTATGTTTCTGTGCGAAAAATTCATTCAGATTTAAAAATAATGTTTTTTTCACTTTCAAAATACATTCTCTATTTAAACAAATGTTCTATATTTTCGAAAAAATGTTCTATATTTTCGAAAAAATGTTTTAGGTTTCAAAATTTGTTCTTGGTTTCAAAATTTCTTCTTAAAATACAAAAAAGGTTCGTTCTTTAAAATTGTTCAGGATTTTTGGAATTCGTTCAGGATTTTTCAAAATTGTTTTCAGTTTCAAAATTTCTCCTGAAAATTCAAAAAATGTTCGTGCCTCCAAATTTGATTGGGTTTTTTTCAAAATGTTATTCTCAAGATTTAAAAAATGTTTAAGCTTTAAGAATTGTGTTCGTGCTTCCAAATGTTTTACGATTTTTCAGAATTCTTCTCTGTTCCAAATTTAAAAAAAATGTGTTTTACAAATTTGTTCGCGCTTCCAAATTTGTTCGGGGTTTCTCAAAATTTTCTCCTTTTTAAAATTTTGATCTCATGATTCAAAAAAAGTTCATGCGTTAAAAATTTATTTGCGCTTCGAAATTTGTTTACGATCTTTCAAAATTGTTATTAAAATTCCAAAAATGTTTTTGCTTCAAATACAAAAAGAAACTTAAAAAGGATATAATAAACGAAAAAAAAATTGTTCTCATTTCCAAAAAGAATTCTCATGATTCAAAAAATGTTCATGATTTTAAAAATTGTTCACTCTTCCAAATTGGTTCGGGGGTTCCAAAATTGTTCTCCGTTTCAAAATGTTGTTCTCAAGATTCAAAAAAATACGTGCTTTAAAAAATTGTTCGCGGTCCCAAATATTTTCAGTATTTTCCAAAATTGTTGTTGGTTTTAAAAAAAATCTAAAAATTTAAAAAATGTTTGTGCTTTGAAAAATTATTCGCCTTTGAAATTTGTTCTCTTGTTTAGACAACGTTCATGTTTTCAAAAAATAATTTGAGAGATTCGACGTTTGTTTGGTTTGATAAAAAAATAAAAAAGGAAAACGGGAAGAAAAACAAGACAAAAAAGAAAAAAGTAAATAAGCAGAAAATAAAAAAAGAAACAGAAATGAAAAGACAAAAAAAGAAACTATCAAAATTTTCTGGAAAAAAAAGCGGGGCCGGACCAGCCAGGGGTCCTATGTGTATTGGAGCGCACCCCTGACGCAGCGATTCAACACAGAAAGTTCACGATGGATAGCGCTATAACACGTATCTGTGAATTCCTGGGCCAAGCGAAACACACAAGACCGGATTAGATTTTTATTTTCTGAGTTCTTATATTCGCATTTTCTTAGGTTTTATTTTGATTTTCCCTTTGCTAGTTTATTTATTAGGTTTATTTTATGTTTATCCAAATTAATACATTTATTTTGTTTCATGTTCAAATGAAGAAAATCATTTCAATTTTCGACCTTTTCTAAATTACGTGAACATTCTATTGAAATGCGGGTACACTTTATAAACCGTTGAACATTCCTTATTTTAGGAACAGTTTTCACAATTTACGAAAAATATTCAAATACGAACTTTGTTTAATAATTGAATAAAATTTCGATAATTCGAATAATGTTTGAATATATTGAACATTTTCGAAAATACAGAACATTTTCTTAATATACCGACATTTAAAACAAATGATCATTTTTTGCAACTCCTCAACATTTTTCAAAGTTATGAATAGTTTTGAAAAAGTGATCTATTTGAAATTTAGAACATCTCTTAGAAAAACGAAAAATGTTTTTCGAATCTGAAGAACAATTTTTGAAAATCTTGAACATTTTTCGAATTTATGATCCATGTTTGAAAACAACAATTCTTTGAAACATAGAATATTTTCTAAAAGAAAAAAATGTTTTTTGAAAATTTAAAACAATTTTCAAACAAAAACTTAATTTCAAAATTGAACATATGTTGATATTCCAAACATTTTTTGAAATTCCCAAATATTTTGATCAAATAGACATTTGATTAAAATACTGCACGTTTTTTTGTAAATTCCAAACATTTTTGGAAATTATAAATCTTTTTCTAAACCGGCCAATACGTGAAATGAAGAACATTTCTTAGAAAAGAAAATTCATTTTTCAAATATGAAGAAGAATTTTCAACCATGAACTAATTTTAAGAAAGATAAAACAAACTTGGAAACAGTAATAAAAAAGAAACAGAAAAATAAAAAAATAAAAAGAAAAAAACATAAATAAAAAAGAAAACGGCTAAGGGAACCTCCTAGAAACCGGTGGCTAACCGGCCCAAATATCGTGTGTGGGGGGGGGGGGGGGTTCAGGGAGCGGCAGATTACGGGGAATAGTGTATTTCATGATAGTGAGCTCCTATGCGGCGCTGCAGACGTCCGTTAATGATCCGGCGCCTGCAGAGCTGGCATGGGCCGGTTCACTAGCGTGCTGTTCAGTTTTTTTTATCTGTTATTTTTCTGTTGATCGAGTAGAAAAAATGCCCAGATTTCTATTTGATTCGAAAATAGAAATATTAAATCAAAAAAGATGTAGATATTTCAATAAAAAGGTTCATCCATTTGTAAAAAAAGTTTCATCAATCTGAAAAAATGTTCAGCTTATTAATATTAGCTCTACTGTGACCAGCTTACCATATACGTCAACTTTATAGGTTGGACCAATGAACGTATTCTCTTGCAATTTGTTTGTGGTACCGCTTAATAAGTTGGATCAAACGCTTACCTTCACAGAACTATCAGCCGCACCAGAAACAATCAACCAACCATCATGAGTAAATCAAGCATATAAATCCTCTGCCTATGATCCTGATATGTGTGAAAGCATTTCTTCTTATGCATTGCATACCCTATATTTTCATGTTTTTACTGAAACAAAACCCAGACACCAAAAATTTCGCCAAATGGGTGCCCACAGCCGTCCTGAATCCTGATCGCTCATAGATAGCCACCAAACATCTACCTGCCTTTCTCTAGGCATCAGCGCAGCCAAGGCGTACACCGCCACGAACTCACAGTCTGACCACGCTCGAGGGCGCTTGCGCACGCCGCTCTTCCATTGACGCAAGCACCAGCCACACACCACGTCGCTAATCACTGATGAACTTCTTGGTTGTTTGCAGGAGTGTTGCGTCGAGATGGACAATTCATATATAGCTGTCAATTAACCAAAGAGTACAAATTATCACTGATGAGCAACATATAGGCAAAAATACATCGGTTCATGCAGGTGCTTGCAGTGAAGATTCTGAATTCTGAAACCATGTAGCTACTACACCCATGGCTTTATCATCTTAACAATCATAGTACCATCCGAATTCACATGTCCAAACAATGTATATACTCCAGTTAGTGCCTTTCTTGTCGATGCACTGGTCGTGGTCGCGGTCGCGTCTCGTTGCAGCCTCACAAGGGTCCTCCCCCTCGCAGTCGCAAGGCTGCTATCCTTTCGCGTCTCCACCAAGTTCAGAGCCGCTGCGGGATCGGCGTCGGCTGGACTTGGTTAAGCTGTGTAGTGAGAAATAAAGTAAATGTTCTTTTTTTTTTTGCTTTGGAGAAGATCCTTTTGTTTGCTACCGTAAATCGGATGTTACTGAAAACACAACTGAACAAATCAATTACCTCACAACCATGTTTTATCTTCAGGGCCTGCTGAGCTTCTAGGAGGAGGACGAAGCGAGCTTATGAGGTGAGTGGCCGTGCTCGGGATCGACGCTGACGGCGTCGAGTTTGAGTTTGGACTCGTGCCTTGGCTGAGCTTGTTGGTACAGGTCATACCCTCCTTCGTCGCACCAACACACCGACGCCAGGCACGTCGTTGTCGTCCGCTCCATTGTTGCATCTGCTATCGATGCGAGATGAAGACGACAGGGGGGTGACCAGATGAGTGAAAGAAAGAGGAGAAGAGTCGAGGAGATTGGCGGGAGAAGAGGCGTCGCAGCAGACGGGGAAGCAGATCTGCCTCCACGGGAAGGGGAGAGCTGGAACGCGGGGTTTTGGGTTAGCACTAATTTTGTGGTGGGATTGGGCGGGAGGTTTGCGTTAATTGAGGGTGGGATCAAGTGCCCGCCGAATGAATATTTCGTCTCCTCGATGGCAGAGTTTTCTTCCGCTGCTTAAATTTGCTAAACACACTTTTATTTAGGGTCAGTTGTTATCTTCACGGTTAGATTTAAATGAGTCAGTGGATCGTGAGGCTCCAATTGTTTTCGTTTGCTCAGTGTACACTAGATGTGATGAACTTAGCGATGATATGTTTGCTTATTTAATAGTAGTAGTACATAAATAGTACTGTCACAGCATCAGCATGCAAGGAAGCAAGAATGTTTTGATCTTCCTCGGTCGCAAAAGGAAAAATAAGTGTATGCGGGTGATTTTACTTTACATATTCAGGTTCATAGGACAGCCACACTATTAAGATGGGTTGCATCTGGAAAACACAGTGGGAATCAACTCGATGTACACCAAAAAATTATCCACTAAAATCATAGTCATTTTACCGAGGAAAAGAGCTCTAATTCCCATTGGTACCACGTTTCTGGTTACCACAAAACTTTCGGGGCAAGGTCCAGCTTCCGGGGAGGTCAGAAAGATTGCACATTGTGTGCAAAGTCTAGAAATCTCAGAACATGTCCGGTGCTTCCAGGGGTTTGAACTTTCGGGGTGCTCGAAACTTTCGCAGGCTGCAACTTTTGTGGCTAGGTTTGGCCAGCTTCCACGACATCCAAAGCTTACATATTTGTTTGAACTCTTTGGAAATCCCAGAACCTGCCAGAATTTCCGGGGTCGCATAATACACAAGATAATGGTTGGATTTGAGGTAAGGCTATAAATAGTCGTCTTCTTCCCATGAAGAACTTGACGACTCCATTCCCCTCCCCTCCATTTTTAGAACTTGATTTCTTGGAGATCTTCCTCCCTAGCCACCCAAAGATCTTAACGTTTTGGGTAGTGAAGAGGTACGCATTCACCAAAGCAAAGTTCATTCCCCCCTTTTCCCGTGATGCTTCTTGTTAGTCTTGGAGGTTAAAGACTCTTAGGCGGTAGGGCTGCTCCATCGAGGAATCAGTTGTTGTGATTCATCATGAAAAGTTTGTCAAGGTTTGAAGGCCGCTCCATGGTCTATCACTAGTGGCTAAAAATCACATTCATTGTGTTTCTCAAAGAGAACAGGGTGAGCCTTCGTGGTAACAACCATCCCTCCAACGGTGACTAGAGTCTCTTCAAGTGAACCTTAGGATATATCCTCGTCTCCGGAGTTTCGGGTATCCCTAACCCTAACTCCTTATTATTTGTCGTCACTTTGTCATATTGTTCATAACTTGCTATATTATATTGTGTTGTTTAGTTTCTACATACTATTGTTACCATCCTTGTTAGAAATTGGACCCCCTTTGTAATTTTTAGGCACACATTTATATTCTTTGTTTTTTTTCTAAAGTTAAGAATTAATTATTAAAATTTGTAAGTATATATCCAGCCACCACCCCTGTAGGTCCATCTCGATCTGTTCAACTGGCAGTCTCTGATAGACCATGATGCTACACCTATGACACATTTTACAAAAACATTGTTTTAGACTAGCCATAGTGGGAAGTAACTAAGTAGTAACATCAACGCCACGTAGGTAAAAAATCTGACGTGGCAAGTAATTAATACGGAGAGAGATGGTGGTAGTAACATAGCTAGTTACCATCACATCATATATTTCAATGCATTATGTGTCTATAACCTAATAAATGCTAGTTTGCATGACACCACATGTATGTTACTCCCCACTATGGAGGTAGTAACATAGAGTAGTAACAACATTATGTTACTACTCCTAGTTACTCCCCATTATGAGCAGCCTTAGAGAAAAGACGCAGTCGAGCCCGAGTAGGGCGCTAGCCTAGTCTGACTTTGAATTAACAAAGCCATCAACCAGCCAGGATCCAACTGTAGAGTACAACAAAGAGCTAGAACAATACAAGCAGCATGATATAGAGGCGCTCGAAAGCGGCTAACAAAGCCTCAAGCACTTCACGCAGGACAGATATACAATGGGAGACAAGCTGAAGAAATTGAGGTCCTCCACCGCGACTACACATAGTCGGAAGCAATGTTGGCTCCGCCAAGGGAATGAAGTTGTACATATATGGCCTGCCATCACCAGACCCTAAGGACCTCGGCACGACACAACCATCCAACCCCGTCTTCGAAGGAGGCCACAATCTCCTCGCCTGGACCGCAATGTGAAGAACGCGGAGTTCCCCATGAGCACGGATGACAGCCTTCGTGTAATCCCAAGAAGCGGATCAGAGCACCCAGATGTGCCTTGAGACTTGCCCGACGCCAGCCTTGTGCGGCAACAATGAGGGAGGAGGGGCTACACCAGCGGGGGGGAGGGGAGCGCCCCCGAATCGCCCACGCGGGCGACGTGGGAGGGAGGGGAACTATTTTTTTGGGGTATCATCGCCCATCCTTACAAGACCATTGTTACAGATGGATGTATCAATTTATGATTGGAGATTAGAAGGAGAATGGCCCGTGAGTGAAAATTAAGGGGTTGTGGTAATTGATGCGAGTGTTTCCCGTAAGGCCAATCCGAAGATAATTGTCCGTGAATGTATCATTTTTGTCGACTGGCAGGTGTATACATGCAGCGTGAGTATTGGTCAAGGGAGGGAAAGTTCAAGTGCACTGTGGTGTGGGTGTGTTGGCAGGAATGGTTTTAGACTTTTAGGGTGTGTTTGGTTGCTGTCATGGGCTGGAATGTCACGGGTCGGACCCGTTCCTAGTCCTCGTTCCTGCGTTTGGTTTACCAACCGGAACAGAACCCACTCATTCCACTTTAGGGAATATTCCACTCAGATCCGGAACGTGCTAGCACCAGGAAACCGACGGAATCACACGGAACGAGCCTCTCCTCTCGCGCAACCCAATCCTCGTCTCCTCCTTCCCCAGTTGCGCCGCTCGAGCTCCTCCTTCCCCAGGTGCGCCGCCGGCCCTCTCTCCCTCTCTGCCGCGCCGTCGGCCCTCTCCCTGCCGCGCCGCTAGCCCTCTCCCTCCCTCTCTGCTGCGTCGCCGCGCCACCGGCCCCCTCCCTCTCTGTTGCGTTGCCGCGCCGCGCCGCTGGCCTCCTCCCTCTCTGCTGTCGCGCCGCGCCGCCGGCCCCCTCCCTCTCTGCTGCTGCGTCGCCGGCTCCCTCCCTCCCTCTCTGCTGATTCCTGCCATGTCTTGATCTGCAGGTAGAAGGTGAAGAAGGTGCTACTCCGGCGCGGCGACATATATTGTTGTGTTGTTTATCATCAAAATACAAACGAAATGCTGCTGAAATTTCAAATTTTTGTTATTTCATTCTTTATTCCATGCCTCCCAACCAAACACTGAAACGGTACCATCCCGTTTCACTTTTTTGCTCGTACCAAACACAGGAACGGAACCAACCCATTCCTCTGAAATGGAACCATTCCATTCCATGACAGTTGGTTCTCCAACCAAACACACCCTTAGTGACACGAGGCCTTGCGTGGTAGCAGGTGGGAAGAATAGAAAACCAATCAATCAGCTGGACAACGTGGCTTGAGATTCCACTTCCACCCCTGCTGACAGTGCAATGCGCTCTCTCGTTTCTTTTATTCTATTTATTCCGCCTTTTGATTTCGTTATATATATTCAGTGCTCGATGGTGATAGCTGCCAACTCTGTAATTCGGTGGTAGTACTGTTAAGCACATTTGTTCCATGCGGTGGTTGTTGCTCGTATCCTCTGCTCCTAATTCAAGTCTAAAACCCATTCTGTCGGTTCCTTCCTCTTCTATTCTAATGACTGTTTTGAAGTCTGAATCTACGCTAATCCTGCCCGGTTGTTGTTGGTCAAAACCGTGCATACATCGATGATTAGTGAACGTGGTAGCAAAAATACCCCAGCATATACTCTGAGATCATGACGCTTACTTCTGCTGTTTTGCTAATCATCAAGTGCCTGAATTTGTTCTCCCGAGCCAGTCGATTTTGACAAAAATCGAAGACAGGAGCGGCGCGACTAGCGGCAGTGAGGAGCGTCGATCCCGGCGAGTCCGAAACAGGAACTCGTTGGAAATGGGGGCGTCGCTGCGAGCGTTAGCTAGTTGCAGCATCGTCGGAGTTGACATGGAATAGTAATGATTGGTATTGAGTATACGTGTTATGTGTATATTGTGTATTTAGCTCATCTTTTAGTATTGTATAGTTGAGGTCGTGGTCCATCTTGTATATCATATATATCTGCAGTTGCATCTGATCAATACATCGTGTAATTCCATCATCATACGTGGTATCAGTTTTTTGGTTTCAACCTAGCTTTCGCCCGCCGCCGCATCTCTCTTCAGATCGCGCCGCCACCACCCGCCGGCGCCACCGTGTGTCTCTCCAGATTGGGCCGCCACCACCCACCTCATGTCATCCACGACCAGCTCCAACCCGTTCGCCGACGCCAACCCACCCGACGCCGCTGACATCCGCAACCTCAACATCCACGAGCGGGTTCCTGTCCGTCTTGCCCAAACCGACTCCTCCTACTACGTTTGGAAGTCCTATTTCTTCCTTGTGTTTCGGGAGTACAACCTCCTCGGCCACGTGGGTGGCTCCGTCGACTCCAACCTCGTGCCCAACCATCATGAGTGGTCCACCATCGACGCTACGCTTATCCGCTAGTTCTTCATCACCATCTCGCCTGACCTCTTTCATACGGTCGTGCATGATGGTGACGATGTCTGTGTCGTCTGGACCAAGTTGAACGGGCTCTTCACCGACAATCACCTTCAGCGTCGCGTTTTTCTGCAACAAGAGTTCTTTGGGTGCCACCAGGACAACTCTTCCGTCGATGATTACTGTCTCTGACTCAAGACTCTTGCACACGAGCTCTTCAATATTGGTGCGAAAATTGATGACGATACCCTTCTCAGCACGCTCACAGCCGGCCTCAACGAGAACTTCGGCAATGCCACGGCCAACCTCTCCCTCATCATCGAGCCCTCCTTCGCCAAGTTTGTGGCCTATCTCCGGCTTGAGGAACGCCAGATGAAGCACGTGAAGAGTCGGGCCATGCATGTCGCTCTCACCGCCGGCACCACCCGCGATGGCCCTCCTCCATCGTCGGTTGCTCCACAACAGCAGCGGGACCCCGCACCCTCGCTGCAACCGCCATTGCTGCCCCTGCCGCAAACAGCCTACGGAGCGTCCCCGCCACCTCCCGTGCCCAACAACGGGCGGCGTCGCCGCGGTCGTCGTCAGCAGCAGCAGGCGGGTGGCGTACCCCGTCCGCAACAGCAACAACAACAGCCCACCCCGCCATGGGTCGGTGGCTACAACCCCTGGATGGGTGTCGTGCACGCATACTCGATGTCGGTCCGTCAGGCACCGGCGCAGTCGTTCCCCGTGCCGTGAACCCCGGCGCATCAGGCGTATTTCGCTGCGCCGTAGCCGTACGCGGGGTACGCCCCTGCACTACCCCAGCTCACCGGTGCCTACAAATTTCCCATGGCGACTCCTCCACCGTCGGCCGCGCTTCCTCCAGCACCATGGGATCCGTCAATCCTCGGTGCGCTGCACAACACGCCTTCGCCCAACACTTATACCGGTGGCGGTGATTGGTACCTGGACATTGGGGCTACTACTCACATGTTCGCGGATACTTCTAATCTTACCTCCTTCTCTCCCAACAACACCACCACCCATATCACTGTCGGTGACGGCTCCACCCTCCCGATCACTCATATCGGGCACACTTCGTTTCCCTCCACTTCCACGCCATCGTCTTTACCTAACATTCTTGTTTCACCCGACCTCATTAAAAATCTTGTTTCTGTTCGCTATCTCGCTCGTGAAAATCCTGTGACTATTGAGTTTGACCAGTTTGGTTTTTGTGTCAAGGACGCTCGAACCAGGATGGTACTCCACCGGTGTGATAGCCCCGACGAGGATCTCTATTCGATCCACCCGAAGTCCTCCACCACCACTGCTCCAGTTGCTCTCTTCGCCGGCGTCAATCTTTGGCATGCTCATCTGGGTCATCATACAATTGGTGTGGTTGGGGAGGGTTGCCGTTGTCGGAGAAGAACATAGGATGGGGAGGTGGGTTTAGAGAAATGACCTGGGCAGCCACAACACATTGTTCAACGACGGTTCAGGGGATGGCTTGGAGGTGAGGCACAAACAGAAGCGCCACCGGCCAAGGAGGGTGAGAGCAAACAATCCGGCCGACGGTGTTTGGCGGCACGGGAAATGAAGAAATGGAGTCGTGGGCAGGCTACGGTGTCACTTGAATGAAGATCAGATTCGATGGGCCAAACAAGCACGATTAAAGTTGTCCTCACAAACTTTTGTCTTATAACCACATCAATCCTTCACTATTTGTGCCTACGTTGGAGGGGCCACCGTCTGCTTTTGCCCGAACGTAATTCCGCCCTGAATTTGATGGTCCGCGTTGAAGATGCCCTAAGCTAAACATATATGCTACTTGTCAGCTGAAAATAGTGGACAGACGGATATAATTTCTCCATGCCACTGTCTTGGACAGACAAGGTGTAGGTACAATCTGGCCAAACGGGCCGTGCCTGGCGGGCCGGCACGGCTGCCCGCGGGCCAGGCACGAGTCAGGCCCAGCCCGACACGGGCTAATCATGCCTGGGCCAGGCACGAGCACGCCATGGGCCGTGCCCGGACCGCCACCCCAAGCCCACGTGCCGGCACGGCACGACATCCCGCCAGCACGGCTGCATCAGGCGATGGGGGAGCGTCTGGCAGGGGCGCGAGCTGGCCTGGGGCGGCCGACCGTTGCGCGGGGCGGGGCGCGGCCGAGCCCGACCGTTGGCGCCAGCTGGCTGGGTGGGTGGTGGCGCCTGGTGCGGGGTAGCCGTTGGGAGGGATTAGGGATGGGTTTAGGAGGGATTTGGAGGGTTTTTTATACATAATTCATATTTTCGAATATGTGACCGTTGGAGGGTCAAATTAGTCCAAAAATTGATTTTCCCCCTATAAATAGGGGTGCCTAGCTCACATATTTCACACACTCAAACATGGACAACCAAGACAATTTGCAAGACAATACCAACTTCACAATAGCTGATTTTGGTCTTGATGACTTTGATATTACCATGCCTCCACCCATGCCTTCACCCATGCCTCCACCCATGCAACCACCCTATACCGACCATCCCTCTCTCGACGCCCTTCCCGATTACCAAGCCGATGGTCAAGGAAATTCTAGTAGTGGGACGGGTTCCTCCACCAGCATGGGTGTGAGAAGAACTCGTCGTAGAACCTCCGAGGTGTAGGAATTTTTTGATGAATAAATATCCATGGTGGGCGGTGGGCGGAAGGTGTCCGCACGGTGCAAAAGGTGCCAGAAGGAGCTAACCGGAGATGCCAAGGGAGGAATCGGACACCCGAAGAGGCATTTGGCTTCCCACAAGAAGGCAGATGCATCGAGCGCGTCAACCTCGGTCGTGCAAACTCATCTCAAGTTCAACACCGACGGTACGGTAAGCAATTTCGTTTACGATCCCCAACGAGCGCGAGAAGGTCTATGTCGTTTTATTGCTTCTAATGATTTACCACTTGACATTGGTGAATCTGACGGTTTCGTAGAACTTATTCAATCTTGTCATATTCCTAATTATAGACCAGTTTCTAGACAAACTACAAGTAGGGATCTTAAAAAGCTTTACCACACTGGTAAAGATAAAATAAAAGAAGAATTTTCTACGTGCACTTTTTTTGTGTTGTTAACATCTGATATATGGACTGGTCGTGCAAAGCAAGACTATATTAGTGTGGTAACACATTATGTTAACGAACATTAGCAGCTACAAAAAAGAGTCATAGGATTTGAACTAATAGATGTATCACATAATGGTCCAAACATTGCCGAAGCTATACTAAAAGTTGTAAATGATTTTTCTCTTGCAGACAAAGTTTTCGCAATAACTTTGGATAATGCTTCAGCAAACACGAATGCAATGAACACTCTGACTCCTATATTCTCCACATATGCTGCATCTTTTTTAATGCATCAACGTTGTGCTTGCCATATCATTAATCTTATTGCTAAAGGTGCTTTAGATATATGTGAACCATACGTTGAATGCATACGCACTGCAATATCTTATCTTTCGCATTCAACTCAACGAATTGCAAACTATAGGATATTGCATTGCCATAGGTGCAACTCCTCATAAGTATAATTCAGACATGCTTGTGAGATGGAACTCTACATATTTGATGCTTAAGGCAGTTATTCGAGATAGAGTTTCGTTCAATGGTTTTATTAATGCAAATTATGGGGTTGAACCTCTAATCACCGATGAAACTTGGCATATTATTACAACATTGTCTGCATTTCTTGAGTTGTTCTATGATGCAACAATTACTTTGTCTGGGGTTTATTATCCCACATCTCCTTTGATGGTGCATACCATATTAGACATTGCTAGTCATTTGAAAGCATATGAAGGTGATGGATTATTACTTAATGTTGTTGCTGACATGAAAATAAAGTATTTAAAATATTAGAAATATGTTCCACTTTTGTATGCATTTGCATTTATCTTGGATCTCACAGCTAAACTTGAAGGGTATCGTAGTGCACTCAATGTACTATCTGCATCCCTAAACTCCTAAGTTTAGATTATACTGATGACTTTAACATGGCTCGTGACAAGCTATATGAAGTTTATGCTAAGTATGAGCAAAAATATTCCGGAGTTCGAATGCAGCGACCTCCACCAGCACCTACTACAGGTAAAAAGAGAGGAGCATGGAGCAAGATCTTTGCTTCTTCTTCGTCGTCCTCCTCTACCGCCGGAAGCTCTTCTACTTCAGCATCTTCGATTCAAGTTGTCGGGGAGTTATCGAAGTACCTCAACAGTGACAAAGTCATGTTCGATTTAGATAGTGAGGAAGAGTTCAACATACTGCAGTGGTGGTAAGAACACAAACGTACATTTCCGGTGCTTTCCATATTAGCACGCGACGTGTTATCGGTGCCCGTCTCTACGGTGTCATCAGAGTCTGCTTTCAGCCTTGCTGGAAGAATAATTGAGGATAGAAGAACTAGTCTCACCCCTGATATGGTGAGAACACTGATGTCCGTGAAAGATGGGGAGCTATCAAGAAGGAGAGCCCAACACACTGCAGAAAACATGGAACTAATAGGCATGTTTGAGGACATGTGCTTTGACGAAGACTCGGCATCGTACCTATCGGTAGGTTAGTCATTAGTCGTGTAGTGTACTCCTTTTCTATTTCTTTTGTAATTTTCTTATCTTTTTGTAATTTTCTTTCCTTTTTGTAATTCTAGAACATGGCTTTGTACTCTTTTACTTCCCAGGGATGGAAGATTTTAATGAGGCAGTCACTAATAAAGCTCAAGATTTCTCCCACATGCCACATTGTCTATCGTGTCTATCGTGTCTATCGCGCCTATCGTGCCTACCGTGCCTATCGTGCCTATTTTTTGGCTATAAAAAGGGATGCCAAGTTTCTCATTTCTAACTTCATCTCATTTCTAACTCCATCTCATTCTAGATTCTACACACACAAACATGGCTGGTGTAAATTCAGGAAGGCGTCGGCACATAATTTGGAATCCTATATTCTACGATGAATAAAGAGCTATAGATGAGGATGGTATCCCCCAGATTTATGCAAAGTGCAAACAATGCGGTAAGAAGATGTTCGTCAAGCAAAATGCGAAAACCGACCACCTGCGTAGGCACGTAACGGCACACGAGAGGGCGAATGCGGACGCGGCAACGCGGCGGCTCTAGGTGCAGGTGCAGGCAATGCAAGGCAAGGTTGAAGGATTTCTATAAAATCCAAAGCATGTCATGTAATGTAGTATTTTTTTATTTTTTTTCCCTTTCTCTATCTTTTCTTCTTTTTCTATTTCTACTTTTCTAAAAAATGACTTGTACTCTTTTACTTTTTTGGGATGGAAGGTTTTAATGAGGTAGGCGCTAATAAAACTCTAGAATTATTCCATATAAGACTGTGTCAAAAGGTATATACATTTTTAATTTTTTTCAAATCTGTAAAAAAAACGTGTCGCGGGCCGCCATGCCTTAGCGTGCCGCGGGCCGGCCCGAATATACCACGTGCCGTGCTTGGGCCCGGGAGGCCGGCACGCGGGCCGGCATGACACGACTCGTATATTAATCGGGCCCAGACAGGCCGTGCCGTGCCTGGCCGGGCCAGCCCGTTTGGCCAGGTTTGTGTAGGTATGACTGTATATGCAGGAGGCCTTGCAATGGTTGGTTGTGGAGCTGGAGATTCCATCCTTGTTGGTGGCTTCTTGTTTCTTTCTGCTACACGGAGTTTTGGAATGCTTTTCCGGTAGGCGTTGCCGTTTCTTTTTCATCCATCCGTTCATGTGGATTGCTCACCAACCAGCTACCTAGGTAATTCTGTACTAGTACTAGTATTATCAAAGCTCATACCACATATGTTCCATGTGGTGGTTGGTGCTGGGTGGATCAAATATACGCTGACCGGCCATGCTCCTGCTCCCAACTCCAAAACCGATTCCGTCGGTCCATTTCTCTTCCGCTCTGTTCTGTTCTGCTATGTGATCTGAGCCCTCAAATCATGGCATCGCTGTTGGTTAACCGTGCGCGTCGAACGATTATCTAGTGTGAAAAATATTTTTATATTATATTTTTATATTATGAAAAGGATGTATACCTGGACATATATCGGGTGGGGCCTGGCTTCGAGCCGGATCAAAAAATGTCTGGTGCTGAAAATTCAAGCCCAAGCCTGGTCCGACCATCGTGCGTAATAAATCAAGCCAAGACTGGCCCAAGCCCGAAATTATCCGATGCAGCCCGGTTCGGCTACGGTCAAAATTTGGCTTTACGTAAACCCGAGGCTCACCCGACCCGATGATCGGGCTCGATTTCCAAGCCCAAGCCCGGCCTGATGACATGATCAGGCCCGGCCCGGCCCGGGATTTTCGGGCCGGGTCGGGCCAGGTCATCCATGACCAGGTATAGACGGAGGGAGTACCACTTCTCATGTCAACTTGAGATTCAGGCCAGAGCCAAAAGAGGCTGTGAACAGTGGAGCGAGTGAGGGAGCTGCATCAGAGCATCAGCACCACCGGCATCTGCATGGAAGGAGACAGGCAGCCGCTGTCTATGGGCGCGTGAGCTGAGCTGGTGCGCACGCAATTGGGCGTCGGTGTCCGTCCACCTCCAATGCCAGCCCCGCACCCCCTGTCCCGTCTTCCTCCTCCCGCCGCAACCGCAACCGACGAATCCTCTCCCATCCCACATGGCCTCCCCCAATCTCTTTCCCTCTCACATGCACCTACCATAACTAATTAGCACCACTAATTAACCTCCCTCTCGGCCCTCGCCATCTCACTAATCATAGATTAAGTGAGTGAAAGTGAAGCCTCAACGCACCACGAGACGAGCCTCCCGGTAATAAGTCCACTGCACCGACGGTTTCATCCAATCCAACTACCGCGCACCCAGCCTCCTTTTCTTTAGTGAGCTGCCGTGCTACTTCACCACCCACACCTCCTCCCTCCTCCACTCTGCCCCGCTCCGCTCGCCCAAGCAAGCAGATCCAAGCAGAGTGAGCAGGTCGCCGGAGCCAAGAAAAGGCGGCCAGGATGCACGCCAAGACGGACTCGGAGGTGACCAGCCTGGCGCCCTCCTCGCCGGCGCGCTCCCCGCCGCGGGCGGCCGCCAACAACAACGCCGGCTCCGGCGGGGGCGTCATGCGCGGCGCGGTGTACTACGTGCAGAGCCCGTCGCGGGACTCGCACGACGGGGAGACCACCACCAAGGGGGCCACCTCGGTGCACTCCACCCCCGCGCTCAGCCCCATGGCGTCCCCCCGCCACTCCCACTCCTCCGTCGGCCGCGACTCCTCCTCCAGCCGCTTCTCCCGCGGCCACCACCACAAGGACAAGTCCGCCGGCCGCAAGGGCGCGCCGGCCGGGAAGGGGTGGCAGGAGATCGGGGTCATCGAGGAGGAGGGGTTGCTCGACGAGGAGGACCAGCGCCGCCCCATGCCCAAGCGCTGCAAGTACTGCCTCATCTTCGTCGGCGGCTTCGCCGTCCTCTTCACCTTCTTCGCCCTCGTGCTCTGGGGCGCCAGCCGCTCCCAGAAGCCGCAGATCGCCATGAAGGTACCTTCCTCACTTCTTGCTTGCTTGCTCGCTCGATCTGTTCATGGACATGAGTTCTTGCTCTTGGTTGATGCGTTTGGATCTGGAGCTGACGGTTGATTCTGGTGGAATGAAACAAAACGAAACAAAAACAGAGCATCACGTTCGAGAACTTCATCATCCAGGCGGGCACGGACGCGTCGCTGGTGCCGACGGACATGGCCACCACCAACGCCACCGTCAAGTTCACCTACAAGAACACCGGCACCTTCTTCGGCATCCACGTCACCGCCGACCCATTCACGCTCTCCTACTCCCAGCTCAACCTCGCCGCCGGAGACGTAAGCATTCCTTCCCCTCCCATCTGGATCTGCTTCTCCAGATCCAAGAAGAACCTGACCAACCAAAGATGTGTACGTGTGCAGCTGAAGAAGTTCTACCAGGGGCGGAGCGGGCGGCGGACGGCGAGCGTGAACGTGAAGGGGAACAAGGTGCCGCTGTACGGCAGCGGGCCGACGCTGATGGCGCAGCCGGCGGGGGGCAAGGGCGGCGCCGGCAAGGTGATCCCGGTGCCGATGGTGCTGCGGACGACGGTGCGGTCGCAGGCCTACGTGCTGGGCGCGTTGGTGAAGCCCAGGTTCACCAAGGAGGTGGAGTGCAAGGTGGTGATGAACCCCGCCAAGCTCAACAAGCCCGTCTCACTCGAGAAGGCATGCAAATACTCATGATCCAGACGTTCGTTCGTTGGTTGATGATTGATCGGTTGATTGAGTAATCGAATCAGTTGGTTGATCAGTTGAGTAAATTATTTTCTTCTTCTTCTTTTGCTCCTGTGCATTTTTCTCACGTATGGCTTCTTTTTGTGTACCTATATATGTGACCACTATAAATTATTAAGTTTTGTAATCGCCGTGGTGGCTGTGACAGTGATGGACCAACGACAGTGGAGTGATTCTTTTACGGCGTTGCATTTGATCCTTACTTACTTATTTGTTCATGTAATTATATGTGGTTTGCCAATGCAAAGCAAACCAATGGTCACAACTATTTGTTGCGAGTTTTTCCTCCTTTTCTATCCAACATGTTGTTATTCCATTTGCAGTCATCAAGAGAGAAAAAACATGTTGCTACGTTTATTAACCAGAAATGCTAGTAATAACTCTTCAAGCTTGATGGACTCTGCACCGGGGGAATGCAGCTCTTGACGATACCATTTCTGTTAAGCAAGCTTTCAGTCATGCGGACCTGCTCAACCTTCGTCGCCCCTAGGACTTGTTTGTTTGAGCTACTGTTTTGGTCCAACCTTGATCAAGGATGGCCCTGTCGTCGATTATGTTCATCGTCATCCTTCATGAGCAGCCGTTGTTCGTCTTCAGTCTTCAGACTAAACACTGTAGGCATGATGGAGAAATGCTTCCTGAAGTCCAGAGATAAAGACATAGCCTCCAACTTCGAAGTAAAGATCATCTGAAAGAAATGGGTTGGTCCTGCCACCTCATGAAAGTGTCCGTAGTTCCACCGTTTAGGATGATCATGCACCAGCACATCCATCAATGGTGGCAACACCTCCTTATCCTTCACCAATGGTGGCACCACCTCCTTACCCTTGTCCATCTGCATTAGGAACATCATGCAGTTTAAAGGTTAGCATCATTCCGATCGGCCTAACGCTCCTATATTTACCCACACTTTTTTACCAAGCACCGCACTCGAACCCTCTCTTATTTTCATCTTTCTCTCTGTTTCACCATCACTCCCTTACCATGAAATCTAACCCCAACTCTTTCCCCTAAGACATGAGATGGAGGGCATTCTTCCTCGGGTACCGCGCTAAGTTCGAAGACAATGAAAGTGTGCTCGAACTTCACTGGCATGGACAAAGTGCACAAGGAGGCCGATGTTGTGGTGAAGAAGACGATGGCGAAGGAGCTGAAGACGTTGATTCCTGACCTAGTGAAGGGTGCCATGTGAGTCGGCATCCTTCGTTGGGCCATGAATCAGCCCAACTCCGGCAACGCTCGACAGAGGGCCAAGTGGGCCAAGTACAGGGAATACAAGCATCCAAATGACAACTGTGCCGCGGTGTACTGGACGACAATAATTTTCGTCGATCCGGCGGAGGAGGAGGACGATGTGCAGATGGTAGCTAGGGCGTGAGTGGCAGGCAACCGTGCAAGAATAATCGTTCTTGACGGTGACAATGAGGAAGAAGATAAAGATGAAGAAGATAACGTAGAGGAAGAAAAGAAGAAGCCTACGCCCCATCGCCGCTCGACGCGACTCCAGGGTCGCCGCGGCTAGACAAGTATGTTGTACCCCAAATCCCCACCCACGATGTAATCGACAAATTAGCCAAGAACTAAAGATTAGGGTGGTGTTGAATCCAATCCCCCCACCGTCGATGTGTTCAATTCCCTCCCTAACCCCAAATCTTGTGCTTCAAATAAATCTAGCCCGAGTCAATTGAGGTAATGTAGAGAGGCAAGAGGACATACCGCCATGGCCGATGCACTCTGATCGAGGTAAACAGTCGCTACGGTGGTCGTCACCGTCTTGGATCTCCGTGTTGTCGCTCCGGTGTTCGTCGCCGCTGGTGTGACTGGGCAAGAGGGGAGAGAGCGGTGAGGAAGGAAGGTCGCTTCAGAAAACAACGTGATGTCTCGAGACTGCTTCCACACATGCAGCCGCCCAGTCCCACATGCCTAGGATTGCACTGCGTGGGTCTGGCTCCACAAAAACGGCCCATTTGAGTATTCCTATGGATGTAGACCCAAAAGAGCTTTAATGTTCGTGCTATGCATGCTAACCAGTCAATGCAGCCAACCAAATGACCCATTTTCTTTTTGCACAAGCTTGGCCGAAGTATATGCCGACAACCAAATGCGTCCATAGTGTATCCAGGGCATCTTCAAGTCCCTTGCAGCCCCGGTCTGCGTTGTGTCATTGTTTCTCTCGGACGCGATCTCCTTGCACAAATTGGTGTGTTTTACACAAGCGGTGACCTAGGTCCATTCCTTTGCAGGGAACCTACGGCCTTTTTCTTATGTTCTTCCTCTTTTTTGCCAGATGTGCCTGGTTTTACAGGTTTTCCCTTCTTCCTGGACTTTGATTTTATTTTTACCTTGATCACCTATACATAAATTTTGTCCCCCCCTTATATTGTACGATATATATCCTACCTTCCATGACAAGAAAACATATCACTTGGGAATTCAAATTAGGGGCACACAAATTAGGGGGTTATAAACTAGGAAAAAGTCCATTTCAAACCTTAAACTTGTAGAGGTTGGACGGTTTAAACCCTAAACTCGAAATCCCTGTTGTCGTTTATACCCTAAATTTATGAATCCTGGTCTATTCCAAATCCTGGACCATTTTTCCACTACAGAAGAAAAAACTCAAACGAAATAATTGCCTTGTCCCACTGACTA
The DNA here is from genome assembly GCF_904849725.1 of Hordeum vulgare subsp. vulgare. Classification (NCBI taxonomy): domain Eukaryota; kingdom Viridiplantae; phylum Streptophyta; class Magnoliopsida; order Poales; family Poaceae; genus Hordeum; species Hordeum vulgare. Next base: position 658,988,551 of record NC_058519.1, on the reverse strand, counting down.
AGATGGCCACATGTCATATGTATCTTCTACCTCACCTCTCTCTATCCAATCTTGGACCGTCGGAAATTTCGTCCGCCATCGCCCTTGCACCTGCTCTCTCCACTCCCATTTAGCCACCAGGATATAGCCTAGTTCCGGATGCCCCCTTTCTCGATCTACTTGTTGTGGCGGATGATGGTCGAAGGTGCCCACCATAACCGCTCGCTCAATTTCTTCTCTGAAATCTTGGCATGGGTATGTTGTGTAATTTCATCCGCCATCGAGATCGAGCCCCATCATCACATGTTGATGCTTCACCGCCCATGTCACAGTCGCTCCATGTCCACCACCTTAATGTTGATGGGCCACCCCTACACCTGCGCCTGCGCCTAGAGCTGCAGGTCGGTGAGTAGGGCATGTAGAGTGCACGTCGCCCTCTTTGCCGCTCCTCTCCTTGCACACTCTTTTTGCAGGGCGGCGGGAGGGGCAGCAGCAGGCCGACTATCTTGTCGGTGGCCTTGCGGAGGCGGCGCTGGAGCCGCTCGGGGTAGGATGTGGCCAACAGTCGCACCTCACCACTACGCTCTGTCGCCGAGGGATCCGTTGCGTCCACGTCGGGTGCCGGCGTGATCTCCTACACCATGTTGCACATCTATTTGCATCTGTCAAATTGAGGAAGAAGGATCAAACACGTAGGGTCCACGTGGCACTGAGAGTAGCCTGCTATCCCAGCGTGAGTTTTCGCATTCCTAGTGCACCAAACATGTCTAGGGTTCGATTTAGACCGGGATTCACAAGTTTAGGGTACAAACGGCAGGGATTTCGAGTTCAGGGTTTAAACCGCCTAACCTCTACGAGTTTAAGGTTTAAAATGGACGTTTTCCTATAAACTAATCGATTCCGAACATATCATGTTAGCCTTGACTTGAGCTCGATAGAAGCTCGAGCGATCCAAGTTAGTATTTCAAATTTATGCTACGATCGGCCATGCCTCGAGCACGGTAGAATCTAGAGCGAGTCTAAGTTGGTTTTCGATCTCGGATTGAGAAAGATTAGTAACTAAATAGAATCAACATTTACTCATATATAACATTGTAAGATCGACGATACTCAGATGGGTCGAACTTGGATCCACCAAGTGAGCCTCCACTAGAAAGACATAATGTTCAAGTATATGAAAATAGAGTAACTTTAAGAAATATTGAGTAAGCTAAACCTTAGTTCGACAAAATTACAAAGATGCATATATAAACAAGCCTTATATAAACATTCATGCTCGAGACTCGTAAGCTCGCGAGCTTGATTTCAGGCTCGAGCTCAGCTCGTTTAGGGCTCAGGTTGAGCTCGAACTGTTGGGGAATGTTGCATGGGAAACAAAAAATTCCCTACGTACACGAAGATCTATCATAGTGATGTTTATCTACGAGAGGGAGATCGGATCCACATACCCTTGTAGATCGCTAAGTGGGAAGCGTTAAGAAACGCGGTTCATGTAGTGGAACAACTTCGTGATTCAAATCACCGTCGTCCCATGATCCGTTCCGATCTAGCACCGAACGGACGACACCTCCGTGTTCAGCACACGTACAGCTCGATGACGATCTCCACCTTCTTGATCCAACAAGAGAGACGGGGAAGTAGATGAGTTCTCCGGCAGCGTGGCGGCGCACCGGTGATGGTGATGATCTATTCCTACAAGGCTCCGCCCGAGCTCCGCAGAAAACCGATCTAGAGGAAGAACTACGAAGTAGAGGTTTAGGGTTGCACGTGACAAAGTTGTGTCGCAAAAACCCTAAAACCTCTAGTATATATAGGAGGAGGGGAGGGGCTAGCCTTGGGGCTCAAGAGAGCCCCTGGGGCGTCGGCCGAGTGGAGGAGGAGGGACTCCCACTCCAATTCGGTTTGGGAAGGAGGAGTCCCTTCCTTCCTTCCCACCTCCCTCTTTTTTTTCTCCTTTGATTTTTCCCTTAGCCCAAATAGCCCTATTGGGCTGGCCTCACCAGCCCACCAAGGGCTGGTGCGCCACCCATGGGCTATTAGGTTCTCTCCCGGGTGGGTGGCCCCCTCCTGGTAAAAACCCGGAACCCATTCGTCACTCCTGGTACACAGCCGGCAATGCCCAAAATCTTTCCGGAGGCCAAATGAAACAATCCTATATATCAATCTTCGTTTCCGGACCATTCCAGAAACCCTCGTGACGTCCATGATCTCATCCAGGACTCCGAACAAACCTTCGGTCACCAACACCTATAACTCAACTATACCGAAACGTCACCGAACCTTAAGTGTGCAGACCCTCCGGGTTCGAGAACTATGCAGACATGACCTGAGACACTCCCCGGTCAATATCCAACAACAGGACCTGGATGTCCATATTGGATCCTACATATTCTACGAAGATCTTATCGGTTGAACCTCTGTGCCAAGGATTCATATAATCCCGTATACCATTCCCTTTGTCCTTCGGTATGTTACTTGCCCGAGATTCGATCATTGGTATCCCTATACCTATTTCAATCTCGTTACCGGCAAGTCTCTTTACTTGTTCTGTAATACAAGATCCCGTGACTAACACTTTATTCACATTGCTTGCAAGGCTTGTATGTGATGTTGTATTACCGAGTGGGCCCCGAGATACCTCTCCGTCACACGGAGTGACAAATCCCAGTCTTGATCCATGCTAACTCAACGGACACCTTCGGAGATACCTGTAGATCACCTTCATAGTCACCCAGTAACGTAACGACGTTTGATAGACACAAGGCATTCCTCCGGTGTCAGTGAGTTACATGATCTCATGGTCAGAGGAATGAATACTTGACACGCGGAAAACAATAGCAAGAAAATGACACGATCACATGCTATGTTTATAGTTTGGGTCTTGTCCATCACATCATTCTCCCAGTGATGTGATCCAGTCATCAAGTTACAATACTTGCATATGGTCAGAAAACATTAACCATCCTTGATCAACTAGCTCGTCAACTAGAGGCTTACTAGGGACATAGTTTTGTCTATATATCCACACATGCATTTATGTTTTCATTCAATACAATTATAGCATGGATAATAAACGATTATCTTAAAACAGGAAATATAATAATAACTATTTTATCATTGCCTCTAGGGCATATTTCAACACGAACCCACCCCAAATCGAGCATAACTCGAATGGCTCAAACATATCATACGACAATATACTAAGGGTGGGTGCTCATAAGGCTTTTCAAAATGACTAAGGTGAGTTAACCTTGTGCAAATTTGGTATTATGCAATATCTTCAAGGGTCAAGTGGAACCTTTGAGATCTAAAAGTTATAGTTTGAGATAACAACTTAATTAGACTAACCTTGATTTGTCTTTTACTTTTATAATGTATATGTTGTTTATTTTTGTGTCATTTCGGTAACCGTATGTACTTTGCTTTCTTAATCAATAAAGTATGTTCTTTTTCTCAAAAGGTTCTATAATCTTTAAGTGCAATATGCAACTTTGTAAATTAGTTTATGAATTACAAAGCCTCAGTCATTTTGAAAAGCCTTATATGCAACTTTGCCGGCGAGGTTGGTTTCTATGGGATTGATGTCGAGTCAGTTAAGGAGAGGCTAAGTGATTGGTATCTTCGGAACGAGCTACATCTACGGGCAGTTTGTTATGTATCTTACGTAAAGAATGGTTTGGCATCACTTAATTATATATTAGTGAGGGCGCAGGCCCCACCCTGAAATTCGGGTTGGGGTAGTTTTAGGATTTTTGCTCTGGAATATATAGGTACAAAGTTTATACTGGTTGCATTGTTTTTTCAGATGAAAAAATGTAATGAAAATCTCTATAACCAAGATTGGAATATGGTGGATTCAAGGACAGACTACTGGTTCACAATTTATGCAATCTGGAAGTTTCATTTTATTCACAATTTATGCAATATAAAGTCGATAGTCTTGTACTCAAGAATTCTTAGACAATTTATTTGCAAGATATATATATTCTAAGACTCTAACAAGATTTATAAATCTCCAGTGATATTATGAGAAAAGATACAAACATACACACAATGTGATAAATATTGGCTTGTTGTGATTTACAACAAAATACAATAAAACTTTAGAGTATTTTAGACTTCCGAAAGTAAAATAATAAATGTGTGCACTATAATATAGTTCCATTTTAGCACCAGAATATATATTTATAGTGAAAAATATTAAAATGGCATATAAGTATGTATGTAATATAAATTAGTGTGTTAACATTGTTCATTCTTCTTATTATACATAAGACTATAGTACGTATTCGAGATATTATATTGAATTGCGTATAGCAATAAAAAATAAAATATCGTTAGCACGAGATGAGTTATTACAAAGTAAAAATGTTAGGTATAAATATGTGATGTATGTTGGGCAATAAGCCGTGGCGGGGCTTAGTCGTGTGCGCGTACGCGCGCGTTGGGCGCGCGTTGGGCGCGTCGGGTCCCTGCCACGGCAAGACTCGGGTAAGTGCGTCCATGCCGAGGGTAGGTGTGCGTGTGTTAGGCGTGCGTGTGTGCATGCGTCGGGTAGCCTGCGCGATTGTAGGGTTGAGATGGTCGCGTGTGCCGGTACTTGGCTGTGTCGTCCGCGTGAGTTCGTGGCGGGAGCACGAGCCTGGGAGGTGTGGTGTGCGACGAGTGGGGGCATGGGTGCGGCAAGACGCGTGCGGGCGCGAGCGTATAAAGCCCACCCCCCGGCCGTTGTAATCGTTGTACCAATAGCTATGTTTTTTGATGTCTCTCTCGTGTTCTTGAGATCTGGATGTATCACAGACTTTGTTAATATAGTTAAATCATATGTTGTTCGTCTGTTGTTGTCTTGATGTGATGAATTGAATCTTTCTCTTTCAAATTTTGTTACGTTAGATTGAATATTGGATTTGTGATCACTTGATATATAGTTTGGTACTCAACTTGCGGATTCCGGTTGTAACAACGGGGTAAGCTATGTATAGGGGTTGATACACATTCTTGTTCTACTTTCTCCGATAAAAATCTTGTGGTACTCTTTAAAGTTCTTTGTGTTGGATTGAATATCATGAATCTCAAATTGTTTTATGCAGGTCGAATAATTAATCTACGGATACTTGTGGTGACATTGGAGTTCTAGATGACATTAGGGTTGATTTATATGTATCATAGGTGTTATTCAAGTACGAACTCTACAATTTTCTGTGACACTTATAGGAATAACACAATAGATCGATCAGAAATAATAGCTCTGAGGTGGTTCTACTACCTACAACAATTTCATCTTATGTTGTCCGCTATTTACCAACTTTGGAGTGATTCTTTGTCGCATGTTGAGGATGGTCATATGGTTCTCTTACGTTAGCATTGTTGAGAGATTGTACTGATGAAAATATGAACCCTAGGCCTTATTTCCAAGCATTTATATAACGTTTTGCTTACTATTTGCCACTTGCGACCTTGCTGTTTTTTATATTTTCACATTACAAAAATTAATATCTACTATTCATACTACACTTGTATCGTCATCTCTTTACCGAACTAATGCACCTATACAATTTATCATTGTATTGGGTGTGTTGGGGACACAAGAGATTTCTTGTATTTAATTGCAGGGTTGTTTGAGAGAGACCATCTTCATCCTACACCTCCCACGGATTGATAAATCTTAGGTCATTCACTTGAGAGAAGTTTGATGTTGTTCTATAAAATTCTGCACTTAAAGGCCTAACAATATCTATAAGAATAAAGTTGCATACTAGACATCACACACCAACCAAAGAAGATACATAAGCAAGATTTCTTTAATTTTCTTCTTTCTAAAGGAACATTACCAACTTTTACCCAAGCCATTTCCATCACTTCCTTGGCCCCAACATTGGCTGACCAGGGACCAATTTTAATAACCACACCACATGATGTGAGAGTCATTCTGCCATTATAGGATGCTTTTTCCACATCTCGTGATTAGGGAATTGCATCACATAGGTATCAGGACCTATAGAGTGAGCAATATAGTGCCACATATCTTTATCTTTACCTACTAATAGAGGGAGGAGTGTTTCTTCCCTTCATCATCCAAATTGCATCTGAAGTTGTAAAATATTACCCATCAATACAACCTATAAGTCAATAAAAATATTTCACACATAAGACTCTCTTCCTGGGCCGGCCCATGTAGTAAGAAACTCCTATACTGTGCTCTGAAATTGCATCGAATGTGCTTTTTAAAATGTTTGCAAATGGCATAAGATTTTCATGAATTAAAAAATATTCATGATTTTAGAAAATGTTCATGATTTCTAATATGTTCATGAGTTTAAAAAATGTTCATGATTTTCAAAAATTGTCACTATTTCACGAAAATGAGAGTAATAGTGTATCTCGGTAATGCAGCAAAATGTGGTCGTGGCCATTGAAGATTATGATAAAAAAATCCATTGCAACGCACGGGGTGTTTTGCTTATTAGTACCTATGTTATCAGAGAAAGCATCCTCTAGCTCCTTGACACTGGCATCTCCCTCAACAACAGTGATAACCACAGTGTGGTAGCTCTCTTTTTTAGTTGTTTAGTAGTACAAGAATCAGGAATGTAAACAAAAGTACAAAACCTTGGCCCTTGGCCTGAAACGCACACATAGGGGCAACGCATTCCCATGGCAAAAAGCAGTGCAAACCGACGCCAAGTGACCCATCTTACTACATCTCCCACAAAATGCTTGTAGAGAGCTAGCAGGAGTATGGCTAGTGGATTTGCAAATCAAGCATAGGTCATATGTATTTGATTTGCAAATATGATTGGACGAGCCTGCATGCGGTGCAGGGTTGTAATTTTGCTTCTTATACTGTAGTTGTTAACCGTAATTCGAATCCTACACTAACTCTTGCATGTATGTACTGAGCCGCAGACGGACACGTGCTGCCGTACGCGTTTAATTCCAACAACAAATACGTGTTTTTTCTATTATAAAACCTAATAGGGTGGTTGCTAAAAGTAGTGGGACTAAAACTTGCTAGGCTCACCCATGCTTGGATCCAAATATTAAAGAGACTAAAATCAAGTTAATGAGTATTTATTATCCTTCAAACTCTTCAATCCAGAACTCGCCTGTGTTAAATGAGAGGAGTTAAATGAGGAGAGAGAGGACTAATCCATATTTTAGTAGGGGTACCCCTGACTAAAAAAAATTAGTCTCAAGACTAGTTTTAGCCCCTCTTTAATCAGGGGTGCTTGAAACTTTAGCCTCTTAAAGAGACTATTTTTAGTCAGACTAGTTTTAGTCCCTTGGATCCAATCACCCTCTAAGCAATCGCTAACCCCAACCCAAACACGACTACGGCGTCGGCGTTCAAGGACAAGTCGTCGGAGCAACAAGACCCAGAGGGACAAGACATGGACGTGGCCAAATCAAGCTCCATCCCCGAGCAGCAAGAGGGCGAGATGGACGGCAGCAAATCCCACCCCGTGGTCTCCGAGCAGCAGACTAACACCTACACGACGACTCACGATGATGACGAGGAGGAGGACGAGCTGTCCGACGACTCGGAGGAGGATGAAACTCCGGGAGTCGGGGCGGAATCCATCTCCAAGCCGCAGATCCAGAAGCTCCGCAGTGATTTGCAGGCGGCGTTGGATTACCTGAGACTCGACATCGAGCCGGCAGCGCCGCTCCGGGAGACGATAACGGAGGACGGCGATGATGACAAGCCGAAGCCGGCGCCGGTGATCCCCGGCCTCCTAGAGCAGTTCAAGGATCTGTGCCGCCGCATGAGCAGGCTGAGATGGAAGCTGGTGCCTTTCAAGCAGAGGTACGAGGAGGAGCAGTCTAGGCCGGTCACTTACGAGGGTCTGGACGAGGAAGAGAAGGCGAGGAAGATTATGGAGGAGGAGGAGAAGTTCTTCGACAGCTACCGCCAAAGTACCGAGTTCTCTTCCCGCCGCGTCACCTTGGACAAGGAGAGTAAGCCCCTGTTTGGAACCATCCAGATTATATAATCCAATTTTTATAATCTATTATGTCTTTAAACAGGACATATTATATTGTAGATTGTAAAAACTAGATGAACAGATTATTAAAAACTCATAATCTACTCTACACCAGCTAAAATCAGATTATGGATTGCTAATGACCCATTATCCTTGTAAAGTTGAAGATAATTACATTCCTACTACCGTCACCCTCCTTTAAAAAAAAGGACAGACAGGTCATTATGCAATGTAAAACCTGGATTACAGTTTATATAATCTGGCCTCCAAACATGTCCACCTAGATTATTTTTATAAAACCAGATTATATAATCTATCTTCATAATTCAGATTATCATAATCTATCGTGGTCCCAAACATGGCCTAAGTCGACGCTAAACACCATAATAGTATATGTGCAACTAATTAATTAGATTCTAAAAAAATAATAAAAAAATTGTTCTAATAGCTTTGCAACATAATGTATGCAACCAACATTTATATTGTATTTTTTTAAACACAATATAAATGCAGACGCTCAATGGTTAAAGTGGATTGGTTTGGTTTATTGTGGAGCTACATTGAGCCCCATGTACTTTACCCATTGCACGCGCGGACTCCCCCTACCCTACAATGCCGAGACGGAGGAGGGGATCAGTGTGCAGGTCTACTCTTTCAAGATCACCGAGATCATGAGCGGCCTGCGGTAGCCGCTCCACGTGTATGGCGTCGTCGCCGCGCAAGACAACTCGGACCGCAAGCGCAACATCATCTTTGATCGGCCGAGGCACGAATGCCAGACGCTCACCGCAGATGTATGCTCGCTCTACTCCGTTTTCAACCTATTTATTCTCCTCGTTGTTGCGTGTGTCTTTGTTGATACGTCGATCGGTTTCACGTTTCCAATCAAGGATGTGTAGTAACGATGTTGTTGTTGTTGTTGTTGCTGTTTTTGCCTGAGGATCCCTTTTTGCGCTTGTGCGACCCGTCTCGAGCGATTATGGCTCTGAGCCCCGTCGACTTTGAGGTCCAGCTGAAACTCAAGGGCGCTACAGAGTGTGAAGACAGATCACTGATGAACTGTAGAGAACACTACATCGGTTGTAGCAGTGCCGATTGCTTAGAAACCGTCACCTTTGAAAACTACCTCTGCACGGCGGAGCTAAGCGTGGAGGAAATTTCCGGCTCTATCCAGGCCACTTTCTTGGGCATCCGCGTAGCAGAGCCGGTGCATGCCCTTTCGAACACGGAGGCCGGGTCACCTGCTCCTCGCCGATTCACGAAGTTGTGGTCATGGATCCTCAAGGCGCCATCAGGGAGGTTATCGACCCCCATCCACCCAAGTCGTGTTGCTCGACTCTCGTGAGTGCGTTCCCGGGAGAATGCCAATGGGCAAAGCCGGTTACCTCAATCTGTCAAGGCGCGTTGTTTCTGTTCAAGTGCGCAAAGAGAACTCCCGGCAATACAAAGAAGGCCTCAAAGTTGTCTTTGAAGCCTACTCGGCGTCGGGCGGTGTTGCGGCGCAAGCTCATGTCAAAATCAGGCCCAGGATTTGCAACATAAGTAAGCACAATTGCGACCTTGGTGGGTCTATGGTGGAGATTAAAGTTGCTTGGTCGGCCATTGTTAGGACCGGCTGATGTTAGTAAATGTTCGATGTTTGTTTTTGTTCCAAGTATCTGTGTATCCCATTCCAACTATTTTGCGCATAAAATTACGTTGTTTCGAGTTATGTTTTTTTTTTGAAAGAAAGGGGTTTTCCCCCTGCCCCATTTTATTGAAGCAGAGCAAAACAAAACAAACACCGCATCGAAAATGATATGTCTTTGACCGTGCAAATCATCCTCCTACCACCTTTTAAAAAAGGAGACAAGAAATCATCGCCCAGCTACAAATTTAAACCATCGAACATCTCTTTTATATTACAGCCACACAAAGAAGAGAAGAACTAGCTTCGATCCCTACTCCAGGCAATCCTCAGAAGCTCTCCCCGACGCCTCTCCGGCACCGTGACAAAGTTCTTCAGTATATCCACTTGAGCAGCGTCGCAAAGAGCCGACCATTGTTGCAAAATCCCTCTTAACTTGACAAGGACGCAACCTAGACCTCTCCAAGTGCGCCCCTGGAAGCAAAATTCATTTCTTAAAGTCCAAACACTCCATAAGGAGGCAGCAATAATCATATTGAGCAAATTTTTCTTCTTATTCAGTTTTCAAAGGGAAGCTACATCATGAAAACAAATCATTCTATTGCAATGAAAAAAATCAGATATAGTTGTCCAAATAACACCAACATTAATGCACTCAAAGAAAATGTGTTGTATAGATTCTGGTTCATTGCAAAACAAACACGTCAAATCATCAAGATGTTTCCTTTTAGCAACATTGTCTCTGGTTAGTATTTTATTATACAAACATAGCCAAAGGAACACATGAATATTTTGAGGGCTCAAAGTTTTCCACAAGCTATCTCCAAAAGGAGAAACCACACCACCAAAGTTTATAAACTTGTAGAAGGAACGTACAGAGTAGACCCCATTGGATTCTAACTCCCAGATTGGTTTATCATGTAAATCAGTTATGCAAAAACCTTTAATAAAGTCAATGAGATTATTCCAATCATCCATGCCATTATTGTCTACACACCTTCTAAAGGACAACCTAAGATATGTCCCATTCCAAACCTGGGAAACTGTACACTCCTGTTGATTACATATCTCAAATAGCTTCCAAAATCTCACTTTCACAGAACAATCTCCAGCCCAGATGTCATGCCAAAAACTAATATTATCACCATTACCAATTTTCCATCTATATAAGGTTCTAGTGGCATTCAAAGCCCAGGTTACACTCTTCCAAAAGGGAGAGCCTCCCTGGTGTCTAGACCAAAGTATATTTGGGTTAGACACATTGTACTTATATCTCAGAATCTTCTTCCAATCACTGTCTACATCATTAAAAAATCTCTTCCCCCATGAAGCTAGCAATGCCATATTAAATTCTCTAATGTTGGGTATCCCCAAACCACCAAACTCTTTCTTCCTAGAAACCAGGCCCCAATGGGCTAGGTGATACTTATGTTGTTCCCCCATGTTACCCCATAAGAAGTGAGACATCTGGGAATTAATAGCTTTAATATCCCATTTTGGAAATTTCATAACTGCCATTAGATAGGCCGGAATACTCACAATACAAGCACACAACAGGATAATCTTGCCTCTATATGTTAAGTATCTACCCTACCAGCCAGATATACCTTTAATGATTCTGTCAATCAAAGGTTGGAGGTCCTCTTTTCTCAATTTATCATAATGTAAAGGGACTCCCAAGTATTTAATAGGAAAAGATCCCAAATTGCAACAGAAAATCTGGGCAAAAACCCTAGCTCTATCCTCAGCCACGTTAATAGTAATGAGATCACTTTTATGAAAGTTGATTTTCATCCCCGACAAATTTTCAAAACAGGATAAGATTCATTTAAAATTTCTAGCTTTATCATATGAATCCTCTAGAAAGAGGAGAGTATCATCTGCATATTGGAGACTAACAACTCCCCCCGGAATGATATAGTAGGAAGCTTTAATAAGCATTTTAGAAAATACATCAGCAACCAGATTGAACAGTATAGGGGAGATAGGATCACCTTGTTTAAGACCTTTACCTCCAACAAAGTAAGGACCATTAGTATCATTGATCCGCACACTAAAGGTGCTTTGAAGTAGCAGGCATTTAATCCAAGAGATCCACTTAGTACCAAAACCACGGGACTCCAGCATCTCAAACAGAAATTCCCAACTAACTATATCATATGCTTTCTCATAGTCTAATTTGAGCACAAGCCCAGGCATCTCAGATTTTTTAACCTCGTGGATTACTTCATGAGCTAACACCACACTCTCAAGGATATATATCCCTTTAATAAAATCAGTTTGATTAGGAGATATTAATCTATCACTAATAGGAGACAATCTGTTGGTAAGAATCTTAGAGAAAATTTTAACCGCACAGTTACTCAAGCTGATTGGTCTAAATTTCTTCATAGTATTGGCTCCAGGCTCTTTAGGAATCAAAACAATCAACGCAAAATTGAGTCTATGAATATCTAAACTACCAGCTTCAAACTCTTTAACCAGAGCCATAAAGTCAGTTTTTAAAAGCTCCCAAAATGTTTGATAAAATAGAAAGGAATACCCATCACGGCCAGGAGCACCATTACCATAAGAGTCAAAGATGGCATCTTTTACTTCCAACTCAGAGATATTTTTCTGAAGATTCTCATTTTCTACTTCAGAAATCAATTCCTCCTCCTTCCAAAAGGAAGGCCCCAAATGAATGTTATGTCTCTCTTCATGGCTAAATAAATCTTTATAAAAAGAAGTCGCCACATCTATCATCTCCCCCGTGGTGTGCACAGTCCCATGATCTCCAACTAACTCTGTTAAGTGATTCTTGCGATGCCTATGATTAGCCAAAGCGTGGAAATACGCATTATTCTTGTCACCATCTTTAATTCTACGATCTCTAGATCTCTGCCACAAGGCAGTCTCTTCTTTCCTCATAATACTTTCTAGTTCCACTTTGATTTCTTTCATCCTAGTTTTATCCTCCGCAGAACTGCGATCATTCTCAGCAAACACATCTAAAATGTCAAACTCTTGAATCAGGTATTTCTTTTTCCTCTTAATGGCAGAGTCGACATTGATACTCCAACCTTTAATCTTTTTTCTAAGACGTTTAGATTTACACATCCAAACTTCTATAACACCTCTCACAGAAACTAGGGCTTTCCACGAGTTCTCAACTATGTTTTTAAAATTAGGTTGATCTAACCACCACTTCTCAAATCTGAATAATTTTGGAGATGTATTTCTCCTAGCCAATGTATCAATCAGAAGAGGGGTGTGGTCACTTCCAATTCTCGGTAGGGCTTTCAAAGTCGATAAAGGAAAAAGAGTATCCCAGGAAGGGGATACAAAGACTCTATCAATAGTAGCATAAATGGGATCCTCCTGGTTGTTGCTCCAGGTAAATTTCCTATTAGCAACATTAATCTCCATAAGACCCCATTTATTGACCCAATCATTGAAAAGAAAAGCAATAGATTGGTTAATATTGCCACTGCTCTTATCAGCAGCAGATCTGATGAGATTAAAATCTCCTCCCACAATAACTGGATAAGAAACTATGCCAAGCACTTCATGAAGCTCATCAATAAATACGGTCTTCCTATCATTATAGGCAGTCCCATACACAGCAACAAAATGCCAGACACAATTATCAGTTTTGTTCCTAATAGTAGTTAGCACACAGAATTCTCTATCAATAAAACCAATAATCTCAAATATATCATTATCGATGCCCACAAGGACACCACCAACTGAACCATGCGCAGGTAAGTGATGCGACATCATATTCCTATTACCCGCAATTTTTTTCAAACTATTATTATCTATAACTTCTCTTTTGGTTTCAAAGAAACCAACAAAATCCACTGCGTTATCTCTAATAAACTAGATCACTGATGGCGCGCGTTGCTGCGCCCGTCTATTTATAGAATGAAATGGTATTAATTTTGATAAATATATTATCACATGGAATATATTGAATTTTCCTAAACATAATAATACATTACTCGGTAATCCAAGGAATCTCATATATACTCTATGAAAGCAAGGTTACATATACAAATTGTCATGGTGTAACAACACACACAACATTGTAAAATAGAACTAATAAGTAAAGACAATAGACAATAATAAATAAATTGTATACACGGTGCATAAAAAAATCTTCACATGCCTCTACCAAAGGGCCAAACGTTAGAAACAAAGAAGAATTATGTCAGCCTAATGCACTTAGCCGTTGCTTGCGGGGGGCATCACATTCATAGGAACAAGAGTCCTAACAAGGATTAAATTAGTTGCAATATCAAATAACGATATACTCCCTCCGTACGGAAATACTTGTCCTAAAAATGCATATAATGAATGTATCTACAATTAAAATAAGTCTAGATACATCCATCTCTAGGACAAGTATTTCCGGACAGAGGTAGTACTAAGTACTATCATAGGAGCAGCAACGCGTATATGTGGTACTCATATTTTTCAATTTTTTTCGCTGGCTTTTTGTTAAAGAGCAACCAGCGTGAAAGCTATATGTAAGAAAGTGGTAGACGGGCAATTCGATTTTATACATGAAAACTCTTACCAAAAAAAACCTGCATGAAAAATGGTGTCGCTCACTTGCATGAATTAAGTAAGGTCCAAATTGAAATGTCCACCAATCAGCAACCACCTATATTGCATACAGTAAAAAAGAACTTCCCGGTCAAGAGAAGTAGCTGATATAGCAAGTAACGTTATGTATAAGATGAAAGACAGAGAGTATTGATAACAGAAATAAATGCAAATTATGTGTAAGATGTCAGTACACCTAGCACGTATCCAGTGCGCCGTACTTGAGCTGCTCAAGCTAGATATCATTACTTAGTTACGCATTAGTACAGAAATACATTTCACCAAAGATTCAATCAAATTTTATTTCATGAGTATGTACATACATAGAAGAGGAAACTTGAATCCTCGTTGAAAACATAACATCTGTTGAATTGGCAATAATCAGGTTTACTGCAACACTACTGAAAAAGTTGAGCATTAACAGTCTACCCTTGATTGGCATGCTCGTTTCTTGTATTTATTTCATTTGACACAGAACTATTGCAAGTTTGAAGTTTGAACTATCGCTACCACTGTTGTGAAACCTTGTTCGACAACTAAAAAATAATTTCATAAATTTAGACCCCAGCTAGATTAGGTGGTTTTATCTCTAGGAAAGACAAATACAGGAATATGTAGCAAACATTGCTTTCTTTGCTTTCTTTTGCATACCTTGGAACTGTAATAAACAAAACGAGTATTTATGAGGATGAGGAAAAATAAAATGAACATATCTTTGTGTTCTTGAGTCCAGCTTATAAGGTTCAATCATATTCGCTGCACGGTGTACGTGCCATCACATGGTAAAAATTAGATACTAAGTCTATACTCAGGTACTTGTGAATTAGAGAGCAAAAACTATCTAACGTAATTTATAATCTTCATGTTATACTACTGCAACTCATAATTGAAAAAAGACCACATGATTTGGATAAAGATAATCTATAGAATGTGTAAAAGTAAATTTCCTTCATAAACATTTCCATTTCCACATATCAGAACATTTTGACCTGCAACTGGCTCTATCAGTTCACGAGAAAATTCACAGACTCGATGAAATATTGTACGAGGGTGAGTGCATGATTTGAGAGAAACAAAGCTTGTAAATTTGTATGGAAATGATTGTCTGGTTACCTTGGAGATGCGGAATTGACATCAACATCCAAAGGAGGAGAGGATATATTGCATAATGACAGATCTCTCAACAGGTGCACATTATTTTGAAGGTTATAATATATGCTCCGCTTATAGATATCAATGCAAGATTTCATTGCTCTGGACGACAGCAGTGTCCTCAAGCAGCACTATGTCAGACTCGATGGTCATCACCTGCTCCACAAACTCCGTTGTGCTGGATGAACCTGCCAACAATAAGAAATCACCAAAATGAGCCGACACCACCGTTGTCATGGGAAACCGGCAAACAGACACACGACGACCGACAAATAGACGACGAACCTCACGAGTCACGACGATGACCTTGGTGAACGATGGTGTACCATCCTTCGGATCCGGCTGGAGTTGGATGGTGTAGCCTCCCTTGGCAATCTACTCCTGGTTTGCCTTGGGGTTGCCACGAAGAGGTTGGGCAAGACGGAGGTGATCTTGATCTCCTTCCTCTCATTTGCTTCCACAACCAAATCAAACCTACACAATACGAACATGGGGAGAAACATAAAAATCATTGTAATGTGCTGCAGCTGCTGCCAACACACAAACACACAAAAAGGCATAATATATGAACATGATTTCGTAACCTCTGCTAGTAGCTGCTCATTAACAAACTACACTTTTGATAACCTAAATATACCATGATTTTGTACCAACCTCTGTAAAGATGATAATTGACGTCAGGATCAATTGCAAAAAAAATGAAAATAAAAAGGTATTTAAATAACAGAGGGAGAATGAAAAGAGAAAAATATATTATTTCCATGGTACATCACATACGACAGTTGGGCACACATATTCCTCGTTCACCTATGCTCACACAATCTTGATGTAACAAGTATAGCTCCTCTATCCAACAGTGGCTGCTGACCACTGCGTCCATAGGTGGGGTATATGTTGTCCTGTACTTTTTTGGGGGTGGCGGCTGGGTAACATACAACTTGAGGTAGGGACTGGATGGTTCGCCACGGATCTGAATGGTTGCAACGCCTTCCTCTCGCCCATATGATCTTCCTTGTTCGGTGATGCAAAATGGCGATGGCTGGACAACAGGATGCATCTCCACACCTTAGCCGCGTCCCTCCAAGCCAAGCCCCGTCGCTGGCACAAACCTCAAGCCCTCCTCGCCTCTGTCCAAGGTGGTAGTGCCTCCGGTTTATTCACTATACAATGACACAAACAGTCTCTGTTAGCGTCGCTGAGCCCCAAGCCGGCTTGGTTAGTGCCGCCAGCGTCGAAGCAGGCGGGAGCTGCCGGCCTTCGGCCCCGTCGGCGAAGCCTGCACACAAGCACCCTTCGCTAGTTCCCTGACCAAGGAGAAGCCGAAGTATCGGATTGCGTTGGAGGTTGTCCAGAACTCCAGATCATCAAGTGTGGCGAGGAGCCGCCCGCTCCGGGCCAGACTCCTTCACCCGCCGCGGTAACTATCTCGGCCCGGGCGCAAGCCCCACCGGCGGTCAAGCGCGTGGTCTCCTTCCCCAGCGGCAGGACCTGTCGCAGTCCGGGCGCAAACCCTGCAGGCGCATAGAAAGAGGAATAGATTAAGGATAGGAGGAGTCGAGGCGGAGAGATTTGCAACGACGAATCGGCAGAAGAAATGGGCTAGAAACTAAATATCAGCCCAGTTAACCACGATGGGCCAAAAAAGCTACCGGAATAGTTGCCCTTTAGGACAGCCAGCCCATGTCCCGAAAAAAGTGTTTACGGAAGATCTAACGGCCACCAATGTTCAACATATGGAATCCAACGGCAAAAAATGTTGAAGGCTTGAGAGGGCTGGGATTAGGTGCAGTTTTACTGTCCTAAATTCCTGCAGACGCTGAGTTTTCCCTGGTTGACCAAGCTCACGAATGTTCCAGAAGGAACCTATCATGATATTTTAAAAGGGTGAGACAGGCTACAAAGCCTCTTTGATTGCTTAATATCTAGGCAAGAGTTATCTAAACTAGCAGCATCACCTAGTTTGAGATTAACTTTAGCACCAAAATCAGAGCAAACATTCTCAATCCCATGGGGAGGAGTATCTAAATTTTCTGGCAAAACAATTTATGGGTTGGAATCAGAAAAATCTAGACATCTAATGTTTTCTCTCAGAATTAAGTCTTGGACTATATCTTTCTGTTCACTATAGTTATCTCCTATGATAATATCAATACTGGAAACTTGTGCAGCAAGCAGATTAGTATCAATGCTAACAAAAGATTTACCTTGGAAAGAAGCAGGAATCTCCAGGTTCTTCTTTTTCAGGTAAGCAGTAGCTTTCTCCATGATCTTCACATTCCCATGTTGTCTTGTAATTGGTCTGGTAGCTAGTACAGGCCCCCATTTCTTGTTCAAGGTAAGATCTCCCTTCTTAGCATTGCTTCTCTCAGCTTCTTCCATTGTTTCAATCAGAGACCTCTTGACAGAGCCAATCTTTGTTGCAACCTCCAAAGGCAGGCACACCATCTCAGGCAGGTTAATCTCCTCTTCCTCTTCATCAACATCCATCTCAAAATTCTTGAGTTGGGCAGAGCAATACTCCGTATGAGACTGGATGTCAAAGTCATCTTTGTCTGGGGTCATTCCATCATATGTTTCCTCTATCTGGACATAAGACTTCCTACTTTCAGCTTCTCCAATAAACTGTTCATGCACCTCATTAACTAGCAGCCTGGGATGGAACATAGTTGCACAAACAGATGTTTCATCCTTCTTACTTCCAGATCCAGATTTCTGAGATTTAGAGAAATTAGCCTCATCTAATTCATCAATAGGTTCACAGTCTCCATCTATAAAATCTTTGTTCACATCAGTATCATCCTCAGACTTGTCCTCATCCTCAATGTCTAAATCTGGGTCATCACCATCCTCATCAAGACCATCACCAATCTGATCAAAACCCTCCACAGTGAAGGCCAGAATATACATCTTCTTTTTCATCTCCACCAGCCTTTCAAATGGAATTTTGGCTGGATATCTACAAGCCACCTTTATTCTATTTTTTTCATAGAAACTCTTAAATATCCCATTCCAATCCACATTTACCAATATTCCAAAACATGAAGCAACTTGAGCAAACACTTTCCAAGCACACCATTTAGGAGGTATCCCTTCCACTTGAATCCAGACCTCTTTTAGTTCTCCATAAGATTCAATCATCCCAGCCCATTCACAGAACTTCACAGAAACTCCATCAATTGGGAGATCAAATGCTGGGAATTCAATTAAATCCTCAACTTTTTTCCAAGGTGGAAATCTCAGCAAAAATTTCTTCTCTTCCAATTCACTGATTTTCCATGGCCACTCCTTGCCTTTGAAGAAAATCCCATTCAATTGAATAATCAAATCAGAAGTAGAAACTTCTCCTTTCAACACCTTAAGAATTGCACAGTTTTTTAAATTCATCCAGTTAGATTTAGCAGAAACAGGGATATCAATGTGATAAAATCCCAAACCTACTGTTGCACTTCCAAAATATTCAGCTGTAGGTTGTAGCTTGGCCCGTGCCACACAATTGTGTTGGAAATATGCCCTAGAGGCAATAATAAAATGGTTATTATCATATTTCCTTGTTCATGATAATAGTCTATTGTTCATGCTATAATTGTATTAACAGGAAACAGTAATACATGTGTGAATAAGTAGATCACAATGTGTCCCTAGCAAGCCTCTAGTTGGCTAGCTCGTTGATCAATAGGTGATCATGGTTCCTGATCATGGGCATTAGATGTCATTGATAACAGGATCACATCATTGGGAGAATGATGTGATCGACAAGACCCAATCCTGAGTATAGCACTAGATCGTATTGTTCGTATGCTAAAGCTTTTCTAATGTCAAGTGTCTTTTCCTTCGATCGTGAGATTGTGCAACTCCCGGATACCGTAGGAGTGCTTTGGGTGTATCAAACGTCACAACGTAACTGGGTGACTTTAAAGGTGCACTACGGGTATCTCTGAAAGTGTCTGTTGGGTTGGTACGAATCGAGATCGGGATTTGTCACTCCGTGTGACGGAGAGGTATCTCTGGGCCCACTCGGTAGAACATCATCATGAGCTCAATGGGACTAAGGAGTTAGTCACACGATGACGTGCTACGGAACGAGTAAAGAGACTTACCGGTAACGAGATTGAATAATGTATTGGTATACCGACGATCGAATCTCGGGCAAGTTCTATACCGACAGACAAAGGGAATTGTATACGGGATTGATTGAATCCTTGACATCGTGGTTCATCCGATGAGATCATCGTGGAGCAAGTGGGAGCCACCATGGGTATCTAGACCCCGCTGATAGTTATTGGCCGAAGAGGTGTCTCGGTCATGTTTGCGTGTCTCCCGAACCCGTAGGGTCTACACACTTAAGGTTCGGTGATGCTAGGGTTATAGGGAATTGTTATACGAGGTTACCGAAAGTTGTTCGGAGTCCCGGATGAGATCTCGGACGTCACGAGGAGCTCCGGAATGGTCCGGAGGTAAAGACTGATATATAGGACGGATGGTTTCGGACACCGGAAGTGTTTCGGGCATCACCGGTAACGTACCGGGACCACGGGAGGTGGCCCCGGGGGTCCACCGAAAGGAGGCAACGACCCCGGGAGGTAAGATGGGCCAAGTGGGGGAGGGAACCAGCCCCTAGGTTGGCTGGTGCGCCTCCCCACTCAGCCCAATGCGCACGGGAGAGAAAAGGGGGGGCAAACCCTAAGCTAGGTGGGCCTAAGGCCCACCAGGGGTGCGCCACACCCCTCCTCCCCCCTTGGCCGCCGCGCCAGCACCCATCTAGGGCTGCCGCCCCCCCCCCCCCCTAGGAGGGGGAAACCCTCAAGGGGCACAGCCCCTCCCTTCCCCTATATATACCGGGCACTTTTGGCCATTGGGAGATAGACTTTTGCCTCTCCCTCAGCGCAGCCCTGCCCTTCTTCCTCCTCCTCTCTGTCGGTGCTTGGCGAAGCCCTGCCGGGAGACCTCGTCTCTCCGCCGACACCACGCCGTCATGCTGCTGGAGTTCTTCCCCAACCTCTCCCTCCTCCTTGCTGGATCAAGGTGCGGGAGACGTCACCGGGCTGCACGTGTGTTGAACGTGGAGGTGCCGTAGTTCGGCACTAGATCGGAATCACACCGCGATCCGAATCGCTGCGAGTACGACTCCATCAACCGCGTTCTAGTAACGCTTCCGCTTAGCGATCTTCAAAGGTATGAAGATGCTCTTACCGCTCTCTCGTTGCTGGTCTCTCCATAGGAAGATCTGAATATGCGTAGGAAAATTTTGAATTTATGCTACGTTACCCAACAAATTGTTCACATTGTGATTGCCAGAACATATGAAGCATTTTTTGGCTTCAACATAGTTCCCCACATAGTGACCAGGCCAACTACAGTTGAAGCAGATCATGTATTTGTATCTAGGATCAAGGGGGTGTACGGTAGGACCTGGAGGAGGTGCAGGGGCTGTCACCTGATTGTTGTTAGTTGGACCTCCATTAGTAGCATTACCTGGGTTGGCTTTGGTTGCTGCTGGTACACCCACAACCACAGGGCCTGCAGGGTGTGTGGGAGGAGCACCCTGACCCCCCCCCTTCTTAACAGGTTGCTTCTTAGGTCACTGTTGAGCCCGTAGATCCATGTTCTTCTTCACCACGGCTGCAAAAGATTCACCACCAGCACCACTCCTCTCACAGATCTTGAACTTGGTGGGGATGGGATCAAACCTTCCAGGGCGAAGGATGGGGAAATAGTCTTCTACTGAGAAGCACCCGGACTGGAAGAGTTCCTTCCGGATCCAGAACAGGTGGCTGCCCTGAGTCGATCTAGGTTTAGGTGGAGGAGGGGGGTGGGGGAGAAGTGGCCACGATATTTGTGGCGGCGGCTGGGGGAGGGAACAACCCACAGCTGACCATAAAATTTCTCCACCTCCTTCTCGTTACTGTTATACGGCCTAGAAAGCGCCTTTCTCTTTTCTGTTTTCTTCTTCACCACAGATCCATAAATCAACGGTCGTGGTCCATTCTGACAGCCCAAAGAGGGCCACACCTCATCCACATCTCCCCTCGCTGTTCCCGCACAAGCAGTGTTACCACACATATTGCTATCCTTCAGACCCTCATTATTTTTAGCTCCTAACCCACAAAGTGCTAGACTGTCAACTCTCTTAATCTCTTCATGAATAACCCTAATCTCCTTCTCATCTGTCCTAATCTCAAAATCACCTGTAGGTTTAGACTTCATAGCAACTACAACAAGATCACCTTCTCTAGTTACTTCTCCTACACAAGCAGGTTCATCAACTAGCTTGTAATCCATTTGTTGGGATACATTTTTGTGACTAAAGGATTTGCCAACCCGATCACTGCATGATCCTACTAAATCAACAACAATTACAGGAGTAGAAACTCCATTTCTACTTCCTCTATCAGCTTGTCCAGAGCCATTTGACAAATTTGCAGTGTCAGGAGTAGAAACTCCATGCTTAACACTGTCTACCAAATCCCTTGTATTCGACAAAAATCGAATCTCACCAGCATCTCGGACTGGAATCCTAACATTGGGCTCGGCTTTTTTTGACAGAATTACAGGCAACACCTCACAAACCGAAACCTCCCTATCCCTATCCCTATTCCAACTAGGGCCCCGAGAGCCATGAACAGCATGAACAGACGCACGAACAGATTCAGGAAGATGAGCACGTACCTTATTACGCGGATGAACCTCCCCTCGATCTCCTGGCCATGGCGGCGGTTCGAAGCGATTGCGCAGCTCCTTCCCCACCTGACGTCCTCGCCGCGAAGTGGTCCGCCGCGAAGCACGTCCGCCAGGAGCCCGCGGAATCAACTAGCTTGAGGAGGGTCGACCACTGGCGGCAGCTCCTCGCGAGGGATCTGGGATAGCTCCAACACCGACGGCAGATTGATGTTGAGGAGGAACGGAATCGACGATTTGAATCGACTCCACTTCCTCGCCACTCCTGGATCCGAGACCTCTGCCTCCCGCATCGCCCAATATACGAGCTCAAAGTTCATGCCTCCATCGTTGCCGCAGAAGCGAGCTCGCTCCGCGAAGGTCGCCATGCGGATTATCTCCACCATAATCCCCGGCCAACTCGCTCGATCCGGGAACTTCCCCCGAACCACCCGCAGCATCTCCGCACGAGCCTCCGCCGAACGAAGCTCTGCTGATGGCAGAAGCATCATCGGAGTTGGAGCGCCGAGGCCCCGCGGTGGCGACACCATCTCCGCACGGATTCGCCGCACTCGGATCCTTCTTCTCTCTCCCACCATCGAGATGAGGAAGAGAAGAGGCCGAGGGAGAGGAAGAGCACCCGAGGTCTGGTGGATGGGGTTCGTCGCCGCGCGACGCCTTGGAATGGAGGAGAGGCCCGAGGCCAAGCGGTGACGGGAGGGATTTGTGGTCGAGGGCGGGCGGTGGGTGGCAGTAATTGCCATTAATGACGGTAGGTGGAGGTTCGCTTGTCGGTGCGCCCGAGCGGGCAGGTGGAGCGGTGGGTTTCATTTTCTATTTCGAGAGCGCCGTTTCGAGTTATGTTGTATGGAGTAAGAGGGTGCTTGGATCCAAGAGACTAAAACTAGTCTCTTTAAGAGGCTAAAGTTTCAAGCACCCCTGACTAAAGAGAGGCTAAAACTAGTTTTGAAGCTAAAATCTTTTAGTCAGGGGTACCCCTACTAAAATGTGCATTAGTCCTCTCTCTCCTCATCTAACTCCTCAGGCAAGTTCTGGATTGGAAGGTTTGAAAGATAATAAGTGTTCATTAACTTGATTTTAGTCTCTTTAGTATTTGGATTGAAGCATGGGTGAGGCTACCAAGTTGTAGTCTCATTACTTTTAGTCATGAGACTAAAACGTATCAAGCACCCTCTAAGTATTCTGCCAACACACTCACAAGAAAAACAAAGCAGCATCATGCATGCATAGCACAACACAGTAATTCAAGAATGTATCTTTCTTTGTATGAACCAACCACGATGCGTCCACAAAACCAATCTTCAGCACCACATCATCTAACCGATAACGCCTGCGGCTGCGAGCTCCAACGTCGCCTCACCAATCGACCACGCAAATCAAAGTTTTATAGTGCGGAGGAGCAAAGAATTCCTCTTCTGAAATCGCAGTAGCGGCACTCTGTAGGAGACGATTTCCGGAATCGCAGGCAGGGAGGGTAGTACTTCTCGTACTATATAATCGTAGTTGGATTGCCTAAAATAAATAAATAATCGTAGCTGGAAACGGATACGCGATTCCACATCCGAGTTGGGAGTTTTGTGCCTCACGCAACCCATCACCGGTGTTTATATACGCAGGCAGGCAAGCAGGCTTCGATTGGCGATTGCTAGACACAATACAAATCTTGGAGGAAGAAAAGTAAATCGAGGACAAGAAGGAGATGCAAGGGACCCTGTCGACACACGGCGAGTATGATGAGGTGCTGACTCATGAGCACTATGAGGAGAGCGAGGTGTCTGATGAGGAGGAGCATGACGAGACCATCATCTCCAAGCGGCAGATCCAGAAGCTCCGCAGTGATTTGCAGGCGACGTTGGATTACCTGAGACTGGACATCGAGCCGGCAGCGCCGCTCCGGGAGACGATAACGGAGGACGGCGACGACGAAAAGAAGGTGATCCCCGGCCTCGTAGAGCAGTTCAAGGATCTGCGCCGCCGCATGAGCAGGCTGAGATGGAAGCTGCTGCCTTTCTATGAAAGGTACGAGGAGGAGCAGGCTAAGCCGGTCACTTACGAGGGTCTGAACGAGGAAGAGAAGGCGAGGAAGATTATGGAGGAGGAGGAGACGTTCTTCCACAGCTACCGCCAAAGCACCGAGTTCTCGTCCAGCCGCGTCTTCTTCGAGCAGAAGAGTAAGTCTTTCAACGCTCTCAACACCATAATACATACATAGTTACATACTTATATAATACGAGTTACATACTTATATACTACTCGTATGCAACGTACTACTTCTTTTTATACAATAATACTCCCTCCGTCCTGAAATAAGTATAAAGTTAAGACATTTATTTTGGAACGGAGGGATAACAAATATTTAGAAACGGAGGGAGTAATTAATTACGAGAGAATGATTGTTGTCTGTTCTATAATACCTTTGCAACGTGCTACTCCACTGTGATTTTTTTATTGAAAAACACAGTACAACAACAATTAACACTAGTTTAATTGGTTTGATTTGATTATAATTGATTGTGCAGCTACATTGAGCCCCATGTATTTCACCCATTGCACGCCCGGACTCCCCTTACCCTACAATGCCGAGACGGACGAGGGGATCAGCTTGCAGGTCTACACTTTCAAGATCAGCGACATCATGGGCGGCCTGTGTTGGCCGCTCCAAGTGTATGGCGTCGTCGCCGCCCGAGACAACTCGGACCGCAAGCGCAACATCATCTTTGATCGCCCGAGGCACGACTGCCAGACTCTCACCGCAGATGTATGTGCCCGCTCTACTCTGTTTTCAACCCCTCGCAGTTTTTTCTATGCGTTAATGTTTGCTTGCGATTAATAAGGATGTGTAATAATTGCAGGATCCCTTTCTGCGTTTGACCGGCCCGTCTCGAGCGATTATGGCTCTGAGCCCAGTTGACTTTGAGGTCCAGCTGAAACTTAAGGGCGTGACGCAATCAACAGACAAATCACTGATGAACCGTAGAGAACATTACGTGGGTGGCTTAGAAACTCTCACCTTTGAAAACTGCCTTTGCACCGCGGAGTTAAGAGTGAAGAGAATTTGTGGTTCGGTTCAGGCCACTTTTGTGAGTGTCCGCGTTGTGCGTGGAGGTCCATGGCCTTTTGAATACGGAGGACGAATTGCTTGCTCATCGCCACCTCAAGAAGTTATATGCGTGGATCCTCAAGGCATTGCACAAGTTGTTGATGATTCTTCATGCTTGCAACTTGTGCTGCTCGATTCTCGTGACTCTGTGTGTGGAAAAATGCCAGTTGGCAAATACGGTTACCTCCATCTGTCAAGGCGCGTTGTTTCCGTCCAACTACGGAAAGAGAACTCCCGACAATACCAAGAAGGCATCAAGGTTGTCTTTGAAGCCTACTCGGAGTCGGGCGGCATTGCGGCGCAAGCTCATGTCAAGATCAGGCCCAGGATTTGTAACATAAGTAAGCACACTTGCGACCTCGGTGGCTCTAAGGTGGAGATTACCGTTGCTTGGTCAGCCATTGTTAGGACCGACTGATGTTAGTAACCGTTCGATGTTTGATGTTTGTTGCGCATAAGTTTGATGTTTGTTGCGCATAAAATTACGTTGTGTGGTTATGTTGTGTGGAGCATTTGTATCTGAATTTTCGACTTTTCGCGTACTTAAAGAATTGTTGGTAGCAAAGAACAGCACCTGATAGAAAGGATGCTAACCAAGCCTCTTCTGTTTAAGCAAGGCTAAGCCAGAATAAGGGATACAGTAGGCTGATGACCCTGACGATAGCACTAAGACTGCCTCGGGAATCTCCTCAATCGTTGAAGAGTGCCTCGGGAATTGAATAAAAGCACTGATATCCATATAATCCTACAATTATGCTCTATTCTCTTGAAGAGAAGACACTTGAACTTTGTTTCCTAGAATCCTAAAAGGGGTGCTTGTTTTCCTCGTCCGGGCTCTCCTCTCCCCTTTCTGTCCCAACCTTCATTCCTGCTTTTCCGCCAATTCACTAATTTCAATAGTTCAGATCCAGCACTTATATAGACTAGTGATAGGTGGTCCCGCGGAGCTTTCGGAGAAGGGTAGCCTAGTGTGTAAGCACAGCAATGAACCGCGGCGAACCCTCAGACGACCCTTCTAAGATAAGGGGGGAGATCCTCAGTAGTGGTGACCCTTTAACTCTTCCACTGACTTATATATGTACCGAATGCTCATACGGGAAAGTGAACTCCTAGGTCTGGAACCTGGGGGGTTGCTCCGAGAAAAAATCCTTTCTTTCTCGTCCACTCTAGGGGGTGCGGACACACCTGCGCGGATTACAGGTGACGGTTACAAGAATGGCGGGGAAGTGAAGAGTACCCGACGACAAGTTTGTTCTTGACGATCCCCACAAGCTTCTCTTATCTACTTGAATGCAAATCTGAAAAGAGGAAGTCGCAATGCATTTTCTTTTTCTAAAGAATAAAAGACACGTGGATGGTATCGATCAAGAGACATGGCTAAAGGATGGAAGTGAATTAGAATCAGACGGTCGTCGAACGAATTCCCAATAAATGGAAGATCTACGTGCAACAACGAATTTCGTATAAAAAGTAAAGTAGGCGATTTCACCGAGAGGCCTATTGAACTAGCTGCCATGCATGGATCTGCATACATAATTTATCTCTCTAAGGTCTGATTCCACTTCATTTACGTGGCTATCATCAGGCGTCGCTTCTCGATTTCCTGTCCTCGAAGAACTATTTGCTGAGAAATCCCGTGTTGCAAGAGATTCTGGCGATCGAGGCATCTCTTCAAAATTGGATTGGTCCCCGATGCAAGTACATAACATGATGGCAGCCATTTTCTGCTTTGCGGATACTTTCACTTAATTTAGATTAAAAATGTCATCTCTGTCTGAAGATCTTCCCTTCGTTCTTGCTTTCCGTTTCCTACTATTTTCAAGTTTCAATTTCGAAAGAGAGACATAAAGTGTCAATTTACTTTCTTTTCATAAAGTCAATAAATAGTAGTAATTCTTGCTTTTGAAAAAGCATACGAAGACAGCCTGCACCACCATTTTCTTTTACGACATATGACATTGCACAAAAAGCTGCAAAAGGACATAGTTTCGTCGATTCACCGGGAAGGTCTTCTTCGCTATAGACGCCACCAAGAACAAGAAAGGGGCGCTCCGCTCCTAGTCACTAAGCAGCTATTCTGTCCGACGGCGGACTCCATCAATCTGAGGTTCTTTCTCTCACGTAATTTCGCCCGCCCGTTAAGATGTTTGCGATCCCTTGCCCGCTCAATTAAAGAAAGTGGGATCTGGCCTTGCATTTTTTAGATAGGACTCCCTCACGGCATTCTTGCTCTTGCATTTGAAAGTCGAATCAGGATTCCATCTAGAGAAAGGTTCCGAATGGAATTAGTGAATGTGTATGCCGAACGTAGGCAGGTATACCTGACCTTTGATATTAAGCTATGATCTCTCTTCTCTCTCTTGAAGTTCCCACTCAACAAGGGAAGCACCAGCCTTTTCTTTTTCTTCTTGTTCCCAATTCACTACTAAGCAAGTTCTAACAAATTGACTATTTGTGTGATAAATTCTTTGAGTTAACTTGCTATTTTCATGATAAATAAAATTGACAAGTCGAATTTGGAGATTATTTTCTTATTGCAAGAGATCCTGCGGGAAACGTGTTGCTAAATTTCTTCCTTCGTCCATTTCATATGCCACTGTAGGGCGAACGGAAACAAAATACTTTTCCTTGCTTGATAATGAAGCCGAGATCAGGTAGGCATACTTCAGTGAGTTAGGCAACTAAAGAGGTAGACAACTAAAGCGCGGTTCGCGTTTGACTGTTGATATGACAATGACTCCTGCTTTCCCATAAGCTTCAATTGAGCGAGGTACCATCCATTAGAGACCATAGCCCTGGATATTCTGTTGAATCAGACTTTTCTGGCTAGGGAAACAAGATGATCTACTCGTGCGAGAAAACTAGAGACTTTCTGCTCCTTGAGCCAGGAATACCCACATCTCTTCTTTGGGAGAGAGGGGGAGATCTATGCAGGACACTTAACCCGTGCCGGAGGACTGCACACAACTGGTACAACCTCGTGTGGTACATTTTACATGTTCTTACAAGTCCGATGGTACAGTTGACCTAGTATCGAATTATTATAGATTCCGTTGGCAGCCATTGCCCCCCTGCATGTCGTCTGACACGACCGAAACGAAACTTTACACCCCCTAGCAGCCCCCTGTCGGCATCGAAAACGGAGGGAAGTGCGCGTGCTGATGTTTAATCATGCGATGCCAATGATGTAAGCACGGGCCCGCACGTGCAGACAGGTTCGTCGGGGGCAAGCTTCAGAGGTGGGGGGTACGATTGTGGAAGATTGCGTGGAGGCAGGGGTTGGAGATGTGATGCAAGGGTGCGGGGAATTGGGTGGAAGGACAGTCGTTAATGTGGAGTCAGGACGGGCGTGAGGCAAGAAGTGGAGGGAAGTGGGATCTAGATTAGAAGAGATAAATACGATATTCCTGATACCCGCGGACGATCCCTAGCCTAGCTTGGCAATCCCTTGAAAATGCAATGCATTTTCCCTTGAGATGAAATTTCTTTTTCGGTGGCAACTTGTCTCCACAAGCCTATAGCCCTCGTTTGAGCAAGATGCGTTCGGTTCGCGCCATTGACTACATCATATTCATATAGAAGGAGTCGA
This sequence comes from Hordeum vulgare subsp. vulgare, assembly GCF_904849725.1. NCBI lineage: Eukaryota > Viridiplantae > Streptophyta > Magnoliopsida > Poales > Poaceae > Hordeum > Hordeum vulgare. Next base: position 658,959,854 of record NC_058519.1, on the reverse strand, counting down.
GAAAGAATCAATCACAAGCGGTCTTTACTGAAGGAAACCCCCAATCTGCGGAATGCGACTCGAATAGTTCGGTCGAGCACTGGGCTCCTTGCCCTTAATGCTTATACTTATGCTGGGGCCCACGATGAACGGCGCGTCAACGAGTCCTTCCAAACTACGCCACGGACCGGGCGTGGGGCTGTGGTGGGGCCCACTATGCCAGTGTGGACAAGTTCAAATGGAGCAAACCCGCAAGAGCATGGAGCATAGGATTTGAATTAGCCCAGGAGGCGCGGGCGAGCAACTAAAGCCGACTTCCTTCCTCTGATTGGAATTGGTTGAAAGGAAACCGGAACTGGAAGATTGACTCGGGGAAACAGGAAATCCCAGAAACAGAGGATAGGATTCGAAAAGTCAACCGGAAACCGTGCCCTAATCTTTAATTGAGTTCAATACCCCTACTACTAGTATTGGCGTGGGTTAGTATGTATACATTCGTATTGGCTTAGCGGTGCACTTCGTATCCCGCCACATCCGATCCTTTGCTTTGCTTCCTTCTTACTTTTATGATTTTATTGACTACTCTTGTGCAGCTGGGATATAGTGAGTTGAGAAAGGAGATAGTGAAACTTAACTAGTCTTTGTCATGGAAGGGAGCAACTTCTCTCGAGTACGTACAGTACTGAGGATTTACGAATACCATGCTTGCTTAAGCCAATCCATAGGTTCAAGCGAAAGAACACTTATTCACAACAATATCTAGCTAGACCTGATGAAGATGACTACTAGTCAAATACCTAAATCCTTTGGAATTCATTAGTCAACTATTTTAAGAGTCATTAAAAACGAGCAACACCACGTAGGGCAGCGTCCACGCGAACTAGCCTCTTCCTTAGCAAGTCAGTGGGAGAACGCCATCGGTCAAGAGAAATGGAATCCGTTGTTAAGGGGATACCGGACCCGGTAGAATTGGCATCACTTCCTTCAGTCGTGCGTTCCCCTTCGGTTGGTGGCGGCGGTGATGTTGTTGGTGTTGTGTGGATGAGGGTTTCATAGGTTAAGTTGTCGTGCATGGTCACTTACTGCTGGGTCAGTCAAGGATTTTTTGGACCCAGCTGTCAGTGACACGTTGCCTTTGCAGTTCAGAATGGATTGGTGATTCAGGGGTTCTACTGTTTAAGATTAAAAAAACCGATATTAATTCTTCTGGAACTTCTATTTAAAAACAGATTAGCCATATTCATCTTCTCCAGTCTCCAGGTTCTTTTCTGATTACTGATTAATGATGGGTGGCGAAGCCGATCATTCCTTATATTTTGGATCTGTTTAGTTTATTTTTGAGTGCATTCCTCAGATTTCTTGTGCATCTTTTCCTTATATTCCATGAGGCGTGCTTTTCTTTCCCTAAGAGTCCTCGAGTACACACAGCTATTGCTCCGGATCCTTTGCGAGATCAGGATTTGGTATTTACCAATTTTAGACTAAGCATAAATTCATTTAGAAAGAAAAGGGAAATCCCCTGAAATAAAGGATTTTTACTACGTTACCCTCAAAAAGAAGAGGAAGACAAACTAGCCAAGAGAAAGAAAAAGGTAGAGACCAACCACCGAAACAAGGGAGTAAGGGCTAGGGGGATATGGGCCAAGAAAGGTCCGATGTATTGGTCAGCTATACCTAATCCTTCACTCAAAAACGCATCACACCCTTTGTAGGTTCAAGCCGAAGTCAAGCATGATCACCTACTGCAAACTCCAAATATCGTGGTCGGCGTACCTGGTCCTGAACTGCTTTTAATCTAGAATAAGTGGAATCTTCTCGGCACTCTCCTTCATCTTCTGTGGCCCCGTCGGTCGGTATGTGCCAACCCCAACAAATCGGGGTACGACAAAGGTTCCCGTAGAGTGCTTAAAGGTACCAAGGTAACCCTTAGAGTCAAAGCATTTTTAGCTATTAAGGACTTACTGAAAAAGGCTCAAAAAAACAGGAATCAGTTGGAGGAAACTAAGGACCAGGTTCACATTATCAGTGAGCGCGGATAAGAACGTTTCCTGGAATTCCACATCCCATATTGACTCTACCATCCCTAACGTTGGCCACTAAGTCCAATCTGACCTATCTCAAATAAGATCTTTTAGGATCAATTGGTTAGGCATCCCATATTTAACACATTTGAGTTTGTAGGAAGATTCCCCGCTCTGAAATTTTTTCTATTTGGAGCTTCTTCCAAAGAGGTTGGGATTCTAGTTTCAATTGGATGTGTCCCGGTAAGATCGTTAACGACTGATATACTGCCTGAGACAGGGCATGCTCTCCCCTCTGCGGATTGAGAGAAAGAAACAACTTCCTGATTCCAGTTTCTTTCATTTATACCTACGATATCCACGCTAAAGATGAAAACTTTAGCAGTTCATATCAGCCTGAATGACTGGATATGTCAGTGACTTTGCACGACAAAGCGTTCTCCGAGGGCATGGAATGTACCATTTTTTGGTAAGAATCTTGACAGTAATGTCTATGTTAGATTCTCCGGTCGAAATACGGGAAAACTCCATCAAATTCTTTATGGAAATGGAGTTTTGCGAATTCTCCCCGGAACTGGAAGATCATTTCGAGATCTTCGAGCATATTCGAGGGTTCAATGTGACTATTGTCACTTCGGCCAATACAAAAGATGAGACTTTACTACTGTGGAGCGGCTTTGTGATAATGGAACCAACCAGCAAAAAGCATTAACAGGCAACCCATTTGAGGAAGAACCGGACGGACCCCTGTGGAGATGGCTAGAACAATCCTCGATGAGGCACTGCGCAAGGTATCTTGCTTGGCTACCCTGGACACTCGTCTGGATATCCTTCCATGACAATTATGACCTTTAAAGGTATCCAGATAGTTACCAAATTCACCTGAACTTTCAGAGTTGGGACTGATTGGACATAGTAGTAGGTACCAAAACTCCACAGTCCCCGTTTCTGGCATGCTATAGTTCTTTTAGTCTCTCGACGACGGGAATGGGAGATGACCGGTAAGCCAGATGCTTCGCAAACCACCGGTACATTTCGTTGCACTTAAATCACCCTCGTTAAGAGGCGCACTCCGATACCATTGATGTCCAATAGCTTTGATAGTAATGGCTGGATCTACTAATACCCCGTCCATTGAGTATAACAGAGGCGAGCAAGGTATTTTTGAATTTCCTCAAATTGATGAATCAATGAAGTAGTTGAATTGAAGTAAATGTGCCTACGAAAGAAGAGAAGGCTGATACGGATATGCGAACAGGAAGAAAGCAAGCATATATTACTATTGCATTGGCAACGAACACCGTCAAACAAAGATAGCTGTTGAGGAGGAAGACCTGGATAGGGAGCCAAATAAGCAGCTTCTTGTTTAGGGCGGGCTATCTTGACTCTTGAGCCTGAGAGGGAGAAGGCTTCCCGCGTGGACGGATTAGCAATCCCTAGTCTTCCATAACGCGTATTGGACTTATGTTTCCTCCTCCTCGAAGATGATGGATCTATGGTTACGACCATTCTTTATGGCTCTGTACCAATAGTACAGATTCGATTTAGGCTCTTTAAAGAATCACCCATCAATCAAATCAATAAGCCATGAATGAAGAAGTAGTGGGCCTTTCGCCTTATTTCGTTTGACTCGTGGAGCTGAGAAATCTACTTCAAAGAGAGGGAAAGAGTGCTAGTCCGAAAGAACAAGCAAGGGATGAGCGCACGGGAGCGAAATCTGTTGCTTCCTAATGCTGGTGGCCCTAGCTAGTGGTGAGACGGGGCATATACTATTCTCGGTCTTATAACGAAGAGGTTGCCTAGTTTGAACCGAACACTGTACTTGATCTCTCGTCCTATCACAAACAAGTCTCTTCCCCCGAGTCCTAGTAGACTAGTCCAAGTAGTCCGGGACAATAGTGTCCCGTCTCTTCGCTGACCCCTGGCACACAATCACTATAAGACAAAGCAAGACAAACCTCTCTTATCCTTCTCGGCTAGAAGTTACAAGTTTCCTGTTCCGGTTTCGGCTTGAGGGAAGTGCCTGAAATCGATTCAATTCTTATCTCCGATTTCGAACTCCGGCTGGATTCCTATGACCAAGAGCTATTTTCTTGGTGAGAAGAATGGAAGGACAACGAGAAGATGGTTCGGTTGCTCCTGCTGGAATATTCCATTTATTTAATACTCCGACTCGCGTAACCCCGAATGGCAATGTTGTTATTGCGGTTGGTCAGATCAATAAGACAACAAGGGAGTCAGAATATTCTGATAATAGCAAACAGGGCTTTACCGAGTTTCAATGCAAAATGGCTCCCGCTTCTTCTGAAAGAAAACTGGGGAAAATCAATATGGAGCCGTCAGAGGCTTATCTGGCCGATATGACTTCCAGAAGTTCTTTCCTGATAAAAACCTAAAATGGAGGGGTTGGGGCTTTGGCTCCATGCTCAAACTGCTCAATGCTCTGCCAAAGAAAGTCATTTAGACCATTTCTGCGGGCAAGAATGCACAAAACAACGCAAGTAAATATCAAGCAAGGCATTGATTCACTCCTTCGGTTTGACCTTCTGTTTGAGGGTTCTTGCCTTGTCCGGGTCTTTTGTTTGAGACGACTAATTTGGGTTGTTCTCGGTCTGGAGGAGAAGACTCGCCTGCACTCAGGTACTTATACAACTCTTTTGGGGTCCAAAGATACTCTAAAATACTCATCAGGTTCGATACGATATTAATAGTGCTTAGCACTAACTTCCTTCGACCGGACACCACCACTGGCTTGTACTTAAGAATGGGTCTTGGCTGAAGGTATCGATATCCGGTGCGAATCAACTTGACACCATGGTTACGGTGAGGAAGGATCAAGTTTTATGCCGAGTTATGTTGTGTGGAGTAAAGCATTCTGCCAACACGCTCACAGGAAAAACAAAGCTGCATCAAGCATGCATAGCACAACACAGCAATTCAAGAATGTATCTTTCTTTGTATGAACCAACCACGATGCGTCCACAAAACCAATCTTCAGCACCACAACATCTAACCCATAACGCCTCCGGCTGCGAGCTCCAACGTCGCCTCGCCAATCGACCACGCAAATCGAAGTATTATCGTGCGGAGGAGCAAAAAATTCCTCTTCTGAAACAGAGTCTGGTCATTCAGAGGGTTTCAGGGGGAGAGTGAGCCTGGCCTCCTTCGAGCAACATGCTGCGGCTGCAGTAGGACCTTGTTGTGCTTGACGACGAGTGGAGGGACCGCATGTCGCCGCCGCAGGGGACGAGCTCGTTACGGTGGATGCCGGCGGCGCCGCCCCTGCTGCTCCGGCCCGGGTAGAAGCCGCCGTCGGCGTCGTCCATGCCCTCACCAAAGCTGCCATTGCCGGGGTCCAGCCGCTCGGAGAACATGCGCAACACCTGCCTGATGGACGGCCGCTGGCGCCCCTCCCGCTGCGTGCACCACTGGATGATGCCGACCGCCAGGTGCAGCTGGTCCATGTCAACCGAGTCACGGATCGTCGGGTCTACCAACTCCGGCAGGATCTCCCCAGACGACATGTACTCCTGTGCCCACTCCACCAGGTTCTTCTTGTCCTGGATCGCACGCCGCCCGGTGACCAGCTCCAGCAGCACCACGCCGTAGCTGTAGATGTCGCTCTTCTCCGTCAGCTCCTGGGTCACCACATACTCAGGATCCATGTACCCTGCAGTCGATTCATTAAGAGGGAGATGAGCAACAATGGTGTATGATCCATTTACTGAATATTAAGGTCTACATATGTAGTTTCACTAGCCGGTTCCTGTTGTGAAATTTGCACCTGGAGTTCCGCGTATATCTGTGTTCACAGCTTCAAAGCTGATAGCACCAGTTCTTGATGCATGTGCAAGGCCAAAATCAGCAACCTATGTACAAGATGGAGGAGAAAATTTCAGCATGAATCACAACCTAAATACGCCCACCAGCGCTAGAGGTCGCCGAAATATCACAAGAACGAACCTTGGCAACAAAGTTTTCATCCAAAAGAATGTTGCTCGACTTGATGTCTCTGTGGCAGAGTGGAGGGTTACAAAAGAAATGGAGGTACTCCTGCAAGAAAAAGAACAAGGACACATCTTAATCTCAAAATAAAAGAACAAGCACAGATCAGCATTCACCAGCACGCGGAAAAATGTAATATCAAGGTAAGTCATCTATACAGAGGTTGTGAAATGTCAGCTGAGCTGACTAAACATGCTGAAAACGTTTAATCCTGAATTCAAATCACTAGGCAAACAGACCACAAGTATATACTGGCTAGCAAACGAGCTTATCAACAGTGTCTGCCAGCCCCACCCACAAAACCGTAAGCAAGCACTGCCAAAGCCCCATGGTAACATGGTGGGTCCTGGTGGCTAGTGGTACCAAACCAAAGGCCCAGAATTATTTTGTTTGCTGAGCTATATAGATTTGGCCATGTATCATTGGTCAACTTGCCATCTCAATGGCTCAATGGCCTGAGGACAGAAAGTGCAAAAGGATATTTATGGAAATGTGGTGCCAAATGGGCCAAAATCAGGTCAACAGTGTCAAATAATACATAGCAGGACCACAGGCATGGGCATTCCCATACCTGTACAAATGCCTATACCCTATCTATATGTGCCAGCAATTTTCACATGCCAACAACCATGGTTGATCCTGATTCTTGAGTGCTACTGTTCAATGGCAAACCTTGAAAATAAACAGGGGGCCAAAATGCTGTGCTGCTCTACATCCAGACAGGGACCATCTCTCTCATAAGGGGGCAAAATGATATCATGTTGTAAATAAGATACTGCATGAATTCCCATAGAGGGGCCATCTCTCCAGGAAAAATGCAGAGAACTCTACGTGCAAATTGATAGGTATGTCTGAGTAAATAAAAGGCATTTCCAAAGGTTGGTCTAGATCTGAGGGGACAAGAGGGGAGAAGGGTGTCAGCTACAGTTTCTGCAGCTGAGGTGTGTCCGAGTAATTGATTGCCTTCATAATTGATTACCCTAATTCCTAACGGTATTCCAGCTTGATACTTTTCCTCCATACACTATACTGATTTTAAGAAGTGCATTTACAGAAATTAACAGATACAAGGATCCTACATTGATAAAACTGAAGAATGATGTTTTGAGCTTAACTATCACATAATATAGCTGCCAAGGAAAGGAGCCTACGGTATTTGTAATTCAACTTTATGCATGTATGTTTGATGAAGATTTTTTTCCCCATGTTTTGTCTTAACATATTAAAGAACTTGAGGAACTTCATAAGGGGAAGGAACCAGAGTTATTTACTGCAGTAAACCTACCAGAGCATTGGCCACATCCATAGCAATCTGTAGCCTTGTCTGCCAGCTTAATGCTTTTGTTCCAGATGCTGCAGGAATTCAAACGAGAGCACTTAGCACCAAGTCAAGATATACTTTAAAGGAGAAATGATTTTATCATATGTAGAGAAAATCTGAAATCGGCAGAATCTTACAGTGCAGGTGATCCTTTAGGCTTCCATTTTCCATGTACTCGTATACAAGAAACCTGAAAAACAGAAAGATAAGATGAAAAGTTGACTACCATGTATGAAGTATAGCAAAACTATGATGCAAATAAAGCACCATTACCTTTCTTTTCTTTCAACACAGAAGCCCTTTAGGTTCACAAGATGGCGATGATGCAACCTAGCCAGGAGCTCCATTTCCCGGCAGAACTCCTCTTCAGCTTGCCTTGAAACCTTGTCCATCCTTTTGACAGCAGCTATAGAGCCATCACTAAACTGAGCCTTGTAGACTGTTCCAAAACCTCCCTTTCCAATAACTGTGCTGAAATTGTTTGTCGCTTTTGTTGTTTCTTTGTAGCTATACCTCTGAAACATTGGTGACTGACCTGAAGAACAGAGTAAACAGAGTGGTTTCGATCAAACATAAAAGAACGGTTGGATGACATGTATCATTTTTCTTGTCATATCCATGCCAATGCACTAAAGTACTTCCTCCGTCCCAAAATAAGTGTCTCAACTTTGTACTAGCTCTAGTACAAAATTGTACTAAGCTTGAGACAGTTATTTTGGGACGGAGGGAGTAGAAAATAAGAGACTGGTCATTCTAGTATTTGTCCTTTGGTCACAATAAACCAGCAGCAAGGATGCACCAATGAGTTGGTTTTTATTATGCAAAACTTATTCATGTATCAACATAACATATGATTAGCCACACAATGTAGGAAGCAACAAAAAGTTTCTCATCCCTAGCGCCTTAAAGAATCTATGTTCATATGAACTACAGTGTTATTATTTCGAGAAAGGGGAACTAAAGTGTTATATCTGTACTCGAAACATATGCACTGACCTTCTGCGCATCTCCAGGAATGACCCTGGTGAAATGCATTGTCTGGACTCTGAGCAGACAGCTCAGCATCCCTCAGTTCCCTGTTCTTTCGACGAATGAGCACCACTAAGACGACCTGAAGAAGAATGGCAAGCAATATGACCCCAATCCCTATCCCCGGAACCACCGAAATGTGGTAAGGCTTCTGATGCTTCTGTGGCAGTGGAACATTTTTGGTCTTTGGCGCCGGAGAATCATTGGGTAGGGTGACATTCGGAGTAGAAGCCGGAGTCGACGTGACAGACACCGATCCTGATACACTCCCAAGCATTAGATACAGAGCTTCAGAACCGTCCGGTCATGTCATCACGCAAAATGTTAACAAACATAACTTAGTGCAGCAACTACTGAAATACCTGGAAAGGTGGTGATCCCCTGAACACCGAAGAAGCAGGTGAGGATATCGTCGTAGGAGAGCACGCCCTGCTGCGTCGCAAGCGTGACGAACACCGCGCTACGGCACACACTGAGCGCGACATTATCGTCCGACCCGATGAGCCGACGGAGGTACACGATGCCGTAGTTGAGGCATGTCTTGCAGGTGATGTCGAGGGACAGTGGCCCCCTGCAGCTGCCGATGACGTCGTTGAAGCTAGGGGACTGCATCATCTCCAGCACGGTGTCGCGGCCGGCGCACTGGTAGTTGACCCTGATCTTGGGCCCGAGGCCGCAGAAGACGGCGGCGTCGGTGGCGATGCCCCGCAGCCTGAAGGTGTCGGACACCGCGCTGAGGCACATCTCGGAGAATGCCGGCGGCACCCCGAGCCTGCCGGTGGCGTTGGCGTAGCGCGCGATGGAGGTGGCCACGAAGGCGTTGATGTACCGGCAGCACGCCGCCCGCTGCGCCCCGTCGGAGCACGCCGCCGCCGCCGTGGTGAAGTTGGCCCAGCTGAAGTCCAGCGGGCAGCCTGGGATGCAAGTAACATAGGAAGGCGACGCATTTTAGTGAAGATCCTGATGGAAATATCAATCTACGGGAGTACTGCTGGATGAATGCTCTCAAATTACTGCTCGCACTGAATCAGCCATACGAGCTACGGAAAATGTACCGACAAATGGTACTGGATGTCCCCAAATCATTGGTGCTACAATACTGGAATGTGTGGCTTTCTGGTACAATACCACAAAGGTGCGGGCTTCATCCGTGCACGGCGCGCACGGGAAGGCCGGAGCTTGGCAAGAAGTGACTCGGGGGGGATCGAATCGGGCGGCGGCGCTACTGAGATCACGGGCCACGGCGAAGCGCAGCGGATCACATTCGAGCTCCTGCTCGCTAGAATAACCGCCGCGTTCTGATCCCACGGGCAACAGGAAAACGGCGCTGTGGAGGAGGGACCGCTCCAGGAGCGGCGGCCAAGAACGAGCTAGGACCAGCTGCTAAGGGGGGGCAGGGGAAAGAAGTGGGCGAATGAGGGAGCGAGCTGACCTCCGACGGCGACCGCGGCGGGGTTCGGGGAGAACCAGTACGGGGCGGAGAGCGCCACGAGCAGGAGTGCCAGCTGAGCGAAGGCTGCGGCGGCGGCGGGGCGGCGGAGCATTGTGCGGGAGGGGAGTGGGGAGTGGGGAGTGAGTGGGGGGGAGTGGAGTGCGGAGGAAGACTTGGGATTTTGGGTGGGGGCTGATGAGGTGAGGGGTGCGATGCGACAATGATTTTCTTTCTTGGGTTTTGGCCCGTGACCAAAAGCCCTGGGGTTCGGGTCGGTTCCCCTCTTCCTCCGCCTCGCCCTCGCTTGCTGCCCACTCGTGTCCGGCTCCTCGTCCTCCTCCTCCTCCTGAGGTGGTACGAAAAATAGTTTCAGATATGGTCCTTCAATCAAGGGGGGGACATGTCTGTTATTGGTTCATGTTCAAATGCTGGTCTCTTTTTTTTTTTGACATGGTTTGAAAATTAAAATAGAACCCATATGGTATTTAGCGCGCAAACCCTTCGGTTGCCGCCTACTCCCATGGCACAAGCACCCACGTTGTCGTAGTGACCGCTCGGTCCGTTTCGACCCCTCGCCTCCTGTTCACAACATCGTTGAGGCTTTCTTCCTGCTCTAGATCAACTCTTAATATAGTTGTCGATGGCCAATGGCCAGAGGCGGATTCTTAACTTTCCTTTTGTTGACTGTAGCTACAGTGCTTGAAGGTGATCTGGGACGGCCTGGGTCTTGTCGTGACAATGGCTATACCTTGATCAAGAACTATTATAGAAAGCGGTGAGGGGGTCGTTTCGGTCATCATGGGTTACATATCGGCACCAGGATCGGTTGTGTGTGCGCCGAGAACGATCACGTTGATGTCGTCGCCGCGTTGCCAGTGGTGAGCCCCTTCCTCCTTTCGTGCTCCTCCTCTTTCCCCTCTTCCTCGTCCTTTCACTGCTCGTCTATGTTGCATCAATGGGTTATTAGTGTTGCAAGACCAAACTTCATATGAATGGTGGAGCCAGCTCAATAGAGCTCGGGCAACATCCTAAGGCTCCTGGTTGTTGGTTGTTCGCCCATGAAAAAAATTGGGTTAGTTATGTTGTTATTTCACGAAAGATACGGCGGGCAGAGCTCGAGCAACAACCTAGGGTGTCCGGACAATGGCTCCGCCACTGCTTCAAGCATCTTATGAATAAAAAATTCAATTAATTAATACAAAAGGAGGACAATGAACAATGAATTTGTAAGGACCCTGTACTAAAACATCATGTTTGTACTGCACGAAAGCTCAAAAGACCTGTATAAATCAGCCATTGTACTTTGAAGAAGTTTTATATTGCCATGGTCTAGGTTCGAATAACTTTTTGCAGTCTTTTCTTGTGTTGTTGTTGTGGTCTATCTAGTTGAAAAAAAGTCTTAAATCGTAGATTTCTTTCACAAACTTAGACTACAGATTATTATTTTATCTGCTTATTTAGCTCAAATTATCTCAAGATCATTTCGCGACTGTTACAGGACGAATACGAGCCACCTTGAACTCCATGTAGTTTGAGCTCACTCGATAGATAAGATGAGCCTAATCTAACCGTGTGAACTCGTATCGTTTCCATCCCTACGTGCTTTCGGGCGAACGAGGGGAACACAAGAAGGGGGTGTGGGGGCGCAAAAGTGTCCTTGTAATCCCGAGTGCACATTTTCTGCTATGAACAACAAAATAAAAAACAACAAAGAATTCTGTTTCTTTCTACGAACATTGTTTGTTTTTATTCCTTCACGGATTTTTGTGATGAAATAATTTCCGTGGAGGTTTGAGAGAAAAAAACAACAAAATCAGCAATCCAAATGCTTTCAAAATTAGTATTTTTAGAGCGTCATTTCTTTTCAGAGCATTAGGAATGTCTTTCTTAAAATAAAAATAGACGTTTGTAACACATTCGACAATGTTTGTTACCAAACCAAATTAGATTTTTTTGAAAAATATTTTTTATATTATTTCTGTTTACTGTGGATGCATTTAAGCTCCGGAGCGGAAATGTGAGTAGAGTACTGAACCTGTGCTAGTACCACAGGGTTTATAGGTGGTAGCTGACGTTAACTAACTGAACTTGTGCTAGGAGTACAGGGTTCATCTTGCAGAAATTAAGTAGGAACAGGTGTTGAATCCAAAAGGAGTACTTTGATACGGGCGAGGCCAAGGAGAGGGGGGTGTGAGGCAGGCAGGGTCAGGGATGTGGGGCGTGAGTGGAGTCAGCGGCGCCATGGCTGGTAGCCTGCTGCTAGTACCGCCTTCAATTATTTTTGCAAGTAAAAAATCAAATCAGCTGAAAAGGTGGAGGCAGTAAAGCCGGCCCATCCCGTTCCCCAAATTAATGCTGAGCTGCGCCACCGTTCCGGCCGCAGTCTACTCCCCCGCTCTCGGTTGGTGGTGCTCTACTCTTGGGAGCATATATCAATGCGCTCGCTCGCTCGCAGCTGCAACGTTGTAAGAGCATAGAACCCTCAAACCGTCAAACCCTTAAAAATAACCGCTTTTTTATAGTTTTCATCGAAAAAACGGCGTAAACTAGAACCCTTAAACTCTTAAACCCGTAAAAAAGTTTAGAGGTCGAACCCTCAAACCCCTTCCCAGCCTGTAGAAGTGAGGGTTGGGGGGGAAAACTGCCCCCCAACCCGTACTCCACTTCCCACCTCGCGCGGGAGGCAGTTGGTTCCCGCCCGCGCGAGGAAATTGCTCCGGCCGCCGCCGCCCCGCCGCCCCCCGCGCTCCGGCCGCCGCCCCGCCTCCCCCCGCGCTCCGGACGCCGCCCCGGCCCCGGCCCCGCCGCCCCTCTGCGCCCAGGCCCCGGCCCCGCGCTCCAGCCGCCGCCGTCGCGCCCGCCGCGCCCCCGCCCGCCGCCGTCGCGCCTGCCGCCGCCCCCCGCGCTCCAGCCGCCGCGCCTGCCGCCGCGCCCCCGCCCGCCGCCGCCGCCGCCGTCGCGCCTGCCGCGGCCGCCGCCGTCGCGCCTGCCGCGGCCGCCCGCCGAGAAGGGCCGCGGCGCCCGGCGGAGCTCCACCGCGCGGTACGCCAGGGAGACGACCTCGTCCAGGCAGCGCGAGCGCGAGCTCCTCCGCGGCTGAAGTCATTTTTGTATCCTCTGTTCCTCCGCGTGCATGTTCATAGTGTTCAAAACTAGGCTATAAGGGTTGGGTTTGAGGGTTCTAGTCTTTGCCTTTGTTTTTCAACCCTTAAAAGTGTCAAAAATGGCTAATTCTCAACCCTTAAAACTGATTTTGGATTTAAGGGTTTGAGGGTTCTACTAGAGATGCTCTAACCCCGCGCTTGTACGGTTGTACCGTAAACCTTTCGCATGAGTTTGGACACACGGATTCCGTTACCCAACACGATATCCATTTATCGATCCATGGTACCGTTTCAACATAGTTTTTTTCGTAAATCCAAGACAAACGTAAAGATTTACAAGGGTCTGGACACGCGACGATACCCCTTTTGACCGGAGCTTTGCTACACATACATGAGGGTTACGGAATAAGGGGATTAAAGGGTGTCATGGCAGGTTCTAATTGGTCAATAGCAGAGGCATTGACCAACCCCCGTTGAAATCAGGGGGCATGTTTTAAAGGTTTGAAAGGAACCTGTAGAACCCCCGTAAAAGTCTGTATGTCTAGCATTTTTGTTTTGACCGTCGTGGTCCATCCAAATCTTTCCTTCATCATGCGTACACTTTTATGTCTGATGCCAGCTGACCGCATTCACGCCCCCGTGGAGTGTGTCGCACTATATTGAATACGGCTCACGACAGACGTGGCTTCTAGTTGCGCGCATTAAAGCGATGCGCCGGTCGAGGACGCTGCACGCCCGGCTGAATACATCCGTTCGTCGCATTCAAACACCTTCATTAAACCACATGGAAGACGAGGAACCTACTTCGACCACACGCCCGTTCACGAGTGGGCCAACATTAAACGCAACTTTGGGAAATCTCCTCCCGTCCGCCCTCTATTTAAATGAGTCCACAAGCGAGGCATGAATCGCAGAACCAAGTCTGATCCCCACCTTTTCGATGCGATTCGATGAGCAGGAAGAGCAGTTCTCCAGCATAAAAGCTGGCTAGGTGACCTGCCGAGCTCGCAAGATACGAGCGAGGCAGCTCGCTACTCCACCTCCCGCGCTTGACCTGGCGGAGTAAGGTGCCGCCCCATGCCGTCACATGGTTCAGCACTCGTCTTTTCAAGCCAGCTCCGAAGCAGTAGCGAGTTGCTCCACACAAACACACGGGGGAGCACGACGGAACACACACCGTAGCTCGCATGGACGAGTCGATGGCCAATGCGTCTACGGCCTTCGACTACACTGAGGAAAATTAGAACACAGGAGGCCGCCGCCGCTTTTTGCCCAAGATGCCCACCTTAGACAAGTTGTTGACGTCCACGGCCGGTGTCTTGTCCTCTCTCGCCAGCCACCATCGTCCGCCGCCCTAAAAACAAGCATAGATCCGCGCTTCACAGAAGCCGATGCAAATCTTTCCCTCAGGCTGAAGCACCCCCTTTGCCACTCTGACGAGCGGCGTAGCCGGAGATGCGTAAAGGGAAGGAATATGCATAAGGGGCTCCGGACAGTGCGATGAGCAGGCTGTCGGACATGTGGAAGACAAAGGGATCTGCCGCGGCCGATCGTAGACTAGTGTAGTGTATCTGTGTCATAAGAGTGGAGCTCCGCAACCGTACATGTATATGAATTTCGTCCGATTTGTCTGAAATATGTCATGTTGATATCCATTCCGTTCATGTTTGCATGAATTTCATCTAGTTTATTAAAAAGTGTTTGCAATGTATGCCACTATGGTTGGATGGCGGCCTCCCACATATGTGTCCGCTGACTGGTTCCCCTGTCCGTGAATGGAAGCAAAAGAAATTTTGTGGGTCGGTGTTGGAGATGCCCTTAGACATCCTCATGATAGAGCAACCTTCCAATGTGCTTCCAATGTGGCATCTTGTAGCCATTTCCTCCTTGGTCTTTCATAATATGAGGTACATGCCTTCGGTTAGTTCCCGTGAGAGCCCTCACCGATGACATCATGGAGAGCCATGTCGTCCAAGCCTTCGGTGAGTCCCTGTGAAAGCACTCGCAGGTGACGCCACGGTTGGTCATGGCATCCTTGGTCGCGTTGTCCCCTTGTCCGACGCTGCCCTTGCTCTACCTTGTTGGGACATTCTTGTTGTCTTGGTCTCCCCCCCCCTCCACACCCACCCACCGGCCCTCTTCTCCCTCCGCAATCAAGAGATTCGACTGATCCTACTTCGGTTTGTAAGCAACTCATAAACAACAAATACGAAACAAGATAGATTTATGTACTCCTTCCGTTCCTAGATATTTGTCTTTGTAAAGATTTTGCTATAGACTAATACATAAAGACGTATATCAATATAATTTGAAGTGTAGATTCACTCATTTGATTTATATGTACTTCCTTCGTTCTAAAATAAGTGTTTTAACTTTATACTAGCTCTAGTACAAAGTTGTACTAAGTTTGAGACACTTACTTTAAAACTGTGTGAGTAGTTCATAGTTAAATATTTAAAAAGACAAATATTTAGGAACGGTTGAAGTATTTGTTTGAGACCGGAGAATATAATTTTATGACAAAGAAAATATATCAATATTATGAAAAAATTAATTACACCCTATCAATGCAACAACGTAATGGAAGTAAACAAAAATGCAACACCCTCCCCCCACCCTCTTCTCCCTCCATAACCAAGAGATTCGACTGATCCCATTTCGGTTTGCAAGCAACTCATAAACAACAAATATGAAACATGATCGATCTATGTACTCCGTCCCTTTTTAAATATTTATATTTTAAAATTTTCACTACACACTATATACAGATGTATGTAGACATAATTTAAAATATAGATTCATTCATTTGCTTTCTATATACTCCCTTCGTCCGGAAATACTTGTCCTAGAGATGAATGTATCTAGACTTATTTTAGTTATAGATACATTCATTATATCCATTTCTAGGACAAATATTTTCGGACGGAGGGAGTAGTTCGTAGTTGAATTTTAAAAAAAACAAATATTTAAGAATGGATGAAGTATTTGTTTAAGACCAGAGAACATAATTTTATGATAAAGAAAATATATTAATATTATGAAATTATCAATTACACGTTATCAATGCAACAACGAAATGGAAGTAAACAAAAATGCATTGTTGGTTTGCATCAGGGACAAAATGGAGTAGGGGCATACCCGGGAGGAGGGGGGTGAAGCTAGCTAGGCTAGAACGATGCATCGATGGATGTGGATGGATCATGTGTACGTGTTTCTTCTTCCTTTGAGACATGACACGCATGAGAGGAGTAGACACGCAAAAGGAGCATGCCCAAAGGTGTATAGGAACAGAAAGAAAAAGATAGGGGCTTGGCTTGGATACGTGCGTACATCTCGATCGATCGATGTGGACCTGAAAGTGAAAGGTGACTCACTCACTGGCTGTACTACGTGGATTAAATGAATAATAAAGCGAGGAGAGGAGAAGGATGCGCCCGGCAGGCAGTGGCCTCCCTCCATTGCTGACAGCGGCGGGAGCCACCCACCAACCCACCCACCAGCACATGATGCCCACTCGCCGCTGTTTTATTTTCTTCTGTCCCGTGTCTCGTCGCTCTCCCTGCCGGTGTGGCTGGCTGCACAGAATTTCTGTCTAAAACGACCCCTGGCGAACGGAATTGTCAAAAAAAAAAAAAACCCTACAAACAAGACCCCTTGCCCCGCGGGGGCGGACGTGTCAGCCGACTCGTGGCACATGCCGGCACGCGAACAGGTGGCATCATCTTATAATTTCAATCATCATATAATCACTATATAATCACCGTAGGCCATATATCGAACATCATATAAGAGCAAGACAACAAATAGGCTAGCTTTCAATACATACACATTGTTTCAATCATCATTTTGAAGAAGATGATTACAATACTTATCTTATCTTCATACATACACATAGTTTTATAATGTTCATCAATACAAATCAAAATGGAAAATAAACAGTAGCAGTCCATCAATGCTGGCTTCCATGAATACCAGCTTTCATAAAGTGGATGAAATATGTAAAATGAGAATAAGAAAGTTAGAAAAAGAAGAAGAATAAAACTAGAAGAACAAGAACAAAACTAGAAGAAGAAGAAGAAGAAGAAGAAGAAGAAGAAGAAGAAGGAGAAGAAGAAGGAGAAGAAGGAGGAGGAGGAGGAGGAGAATAAGAAAAGAGAGAAGAAGAAGAAGGAGAAGAAGAAGAACGAGAAGAAGAAGAAGAAGAAGGAGGAGGAGGAGGAGGAGGAGAAGAAGAAGGAGAAGATGATTACAATACTTATCTTATTTTGAGCTTATTATGTCATTTTGGAGGACGATACGCTAAGTTATGAGGTAACAAGGTTCTTGTGCTGTTTTCGACTAAGTAAGCCAATTATATCATAAATGAACTAAATAAGCTAATTATGTAATTTTAAAGGATAATTAGCTAAGTATGTCTTTCTCAAAGAAAATAAGCTAAGGAGAAGAAGAAAGAGGAGAAGGAGAAGGAGAAGAAGAAGAAGAAGAAGGAGAAGAAGAAGGAGAATGAGGAGGAGAAGAAGAGGAAGAACAGAATAAGAAGGAGAAAAAGAAGAAGAAGGTGGAGATGTGTACTTATCTTATTTTAAGTTTATTATATCATTTTGAAGGGCCTTTGTGTGCAAACTTTGTCACGCACGATGACCTCTTTCACGAATCTCGGTCACCGCCCAAACCGGCATGCTCATGTCAATCCAACGATAGTACGTGCACAAAGATGGATGAGACTACAATAAGAATAAAAATGTCAATAAAAAACAACAAAAATACGAACAATGCGTGTGCTCTTGATGGTTAAAGCATAGTGAAGAGTTATCGTACGATGAACTAACTACGGATGGATCTTTTTCATAATTAACGCACATAAAAAACTTCATACCTAACCAATCAGAAAAATCGGTCACCTCCTTCACCTTGCAAAGATCGCCACACAAACAGCGCATGACGTCTCCCCCCTTAAGGGAAACTTGGATTCTTCAT
Organism: Hordeum vulgare subsp. vulgare; assembly: GCF_904849725.1. Taxonomy (NCBI): domain Eukaryota; kingdom Viridiplantae; phylum Streptophyta; class Magnoliopsida; order Poales; family Poaceae; genus Hordeum; species Hordeum vulgare. The sequence continues at coordinate 658,941,986 of NC_058519.1, read as the reverse complement.
GTTTCTAAGCCCAATACTTTAATTCGAGCAAGTCCAACTCATACTGACTACCAAAAATGTGACACAATTAGAGCACTGGTGATTTCAAGGATAGTTGAATGATGAATGAAGAGAGGTTCAATATCTCGTTTTATAGACTCACACGAAGTGAAGGCGGAAAAATAGGACAAGAAAATGCCAAATTTTAGACGGGAATCACACAGCAGAATAATCAGTACAACCAGCCTCGAAATCAACGCCACCAGCCTCGGAATTAGCATCGTCACAACGATGCGACCGAAACTTCAAATTTAACATGTTATATATGAAATTTGATTAGAAAAATATGTAGAATCTGAATATGATGTTACCTGTTAATTTTTTTAAAAAAAGACTATCTACAATACAATCTTAATAAATAGTGCATTATTCGTTTTTCTTTCATAGCGATGTTTTTACAGAGGACCTCATTTTTTCTAGCAAGACACGACCTCATTTTTTTAGGTTCACACAGGGTTCCGAATTTTACTGGCCCGGCCCTGTAGTTCCATTCAGCATGAGGTCCTTTATGGACTGCACAAGCCGGCGCACGAACTAAAACTACACGCTCGTCGGATGGACGAAGATGAGGCGAGGCTGACCGGGCGCACGCACGTAGCAGCCAGCCAACCCAACCAAACCAACCGGTGAACCGCACGCATACGCTACGCGTAGCACCAACTTGAGCTGCCGGCCGCTCCTATTCCCGGCATGCCCCGGCCTCCGCGCCCGCGCACATTCTTAATTCATCCCCCGAACGCGCCGGCCCTACGCTACGTCCCGACCACCCCTCCCTTTCCTCCCTCCCTGTCTCTCTCCTCCCATCGGCCGGCCCCAAGGCAAGCAAGCGAGCGAGCGAACGATGGCCGCCGTCGCCGTCGGGATGGCTCGCCGCAGCGGCACCCTCCTCCTCCTGCTCACGCTCGCCGTCGTCGCCGGGACGGCCTCGGGGTCCGCGCTCGTGGGCGACCGGTGCGCCGCGGGCTCGCAGTCGCCGTGCGGCGCCGGGATGTGGTGCGCCTCCTGCTCCCCGCTCGCCGGGTCCGGCACCGCCGTCTGCTCCCGGATCACGCCCATCGACCCCAAGACCCACGTACGTCCATTGCATTTTCATCCTGCTCGCCTGACCTACGTACGTAACGTGCGCGGCAAAAGATGACGGTGCGTGTGTGCGTTGCACTTGCAGGGCACGGGCCTGCCGTTCAACAAGTACTCGTGGCTCACCACGCACAACTCCTTCGCCATGGCCGGCACCACCTCCCCCTCCGGCGCGCCCATCGTCTCCCCGCCCAACCAGGAGGACACCGTCACCAACCAGCTTAAGGTACCTACAGCTACCACCGCTTCTTCTCTTTGAATTCGCCAAACGACATCATGCCAAAAAACGAAGAAATATATATATATATATATATATGCACATCCATCACGGGCACACAGAGCCCGGCGTCAATCTCGCGCGCACAGCTCGGAGCTGCAACCATATCATCGGTCCTGGCAAGATAGGACGACGGCCTTGTCCGGATGCAAGATCAGCTGCCTTAATCAGCTTCCGTTATTATTCGACGGGCATGATGGGCTTTCGATTCCCTCCAGCAATCACTTGTCAGCAAGAGTCATCATGCACGTACGTACGTCCAGAGAGCTAAAGACATGCTCAAATGCCAATCAAGCAGTATAATGTGAAGCTGAATGAGTGATGCATGCGTTGCTCTGGCCGATTTGTATTTGACCTGGAGATTTGATTGATTGATTGATTGATTGATTTGGACGTGGATGGATGGATGCAGAACGGTGTGAGGGGGCTGATGCTGGACACGTACGACTACAAGAACGACCTCTGGCTCTGCCACTCCTTCAGCGGCAAATGCTTCGAGGTCACCGCATACGTACGTACTATACGCAACCCAATCCGCCCACCTCTCATCCAACGTCGTCGTTTCAGTGTCACCGCCACCGGCATCGTCTAATCACCATGCACGCACGTAACACGCCGCTTCTGCATGCATGCATGCATGCAGCAACCGGCGTCCAAGGTGCTCAAGGAGGTGGAGGGGTTCCTGAACGCCAACCCGGACGAGGTGGTCACCGTGTTCGTCGAGGAGTACTCCGCCCCGGGCTCCCTCGGCAAGGCTCTCTCCGCCGCCGGCCTCACCAAGTACTTGTTCCCGCCGGCGAGCATGCCCAAGGACGGCGCCGACTGGCCGACGCTCAAGGACATGATCGCCCGGAACCACCGCCTCCTCGTCTTCACCTCCAAGCAGGGCCGCCAGGGCTCCGACGGCGCCGCCTTCGAGTGGGACTACGTCGTCGAGACACAATGTACCAACCTCTTCTTCTTCTTCTTCTTCTCTCGATCGAAACGCCATGGATGATGGATCATTTCCTCCTGTCTTCTAAAGAAAAAATAATAATAATAATAAACGTGCGTGCAGACGGGAGCGATGGGCTGGCGGTGGGCGCGTGCCCGAAGCGGGCCGAGTCGAAGCCCATGGACTCCAAGGGGCAGTCGCTGGTGCTGCTCAACTTCTTCACCACCAACCCCAGCCAGAGCTGGGCCTGCGTCAACAACTCCGCGCCGCTCGTCTCCAAGCTCCGGGCCTGCTACGACGCCTCCGCCAAGCGCTGGCCCAACTACATCGCCGTCGACTTCTACATGGTACGTACGTGCACCACACTATTTTTTGGCATTAATTTGCATTCTCACTGTGAAGATAAGATAATGACATGCTACGCCGTACGGTGGGTGGTGCGTGCAGAGGAGCAGCGGCGGCGGCGCCCCCCTGGCCACCGACGTGGCCAACGGCCGCCTCCAGTGCGGCTGCGACAGCATCGCCTACTGCAAGGTATGCGTCTAGTCCAACAACATGCATGTTTGTGCGATGTTCGTTGCAATCGAGGGTCCATGCAATTCAATCTTGTATTATTGCTACTCAACATATGTTTACATTGCAGGCAAACGCCACATTCGGAACATGCGCGCTCCCATCGTCGCCCCTGACCCCGGCTCCCTCGTCCTCGCCGTCACCCTCCCCGCCTTCGGCTTCCTCCTCGTCAAAATTTTCGGCATCGGCTCGATCACCGTCATCGGCATCATCTCCAAAAGGATCACCGGGTCCATCTTCGTCGCCGTCCGGGTCATGGCTGCCGTCTCCAGCCCCGGCTCGGTCGTGGTCGTGGTCTTCGTCGCCGGCATTGTCCCTGTTTTCTTTTATGGATTCGTCGATGGAGCTTTCTCCACCCGAATCTCTTTCTTTGTCGCCGTCTTTGGCCCCGTCTTCATGGCCCTCTCTGGGTTCCGCTGTGTCTTCGACCCTCTCTCCACTACCGTCGCCCTCTGCTTCCTCCTCGTCATCGCCACGGCGGTCGAAGAAGTCTCCAAAGAGCACGATCAACGTGATGTCGGTGAATGAACTCCTTCCAGAGAGTACAACAACAGATGAAGGCGCTGCGGCAAAAGCGTCGCCGAAGAGTACTCCAAATCAAGGGATTGCGCCGGAGGCATCTCCCAACGGTACTCCAGAATCAGGGGCACCACAGAGAACGCTTCCAAAGAGTATCGCGGAGCCGCCGACACCCACGTCGCACCCCGAGGCCAAGGACGCCTCCAGTGCGGCGATCCGGCCCAAGACCCCTCGCCGGAGCTCCCTCATCGGGACCGCGTTGCTCGTGCTCATCTCATTGTCTTGAAGCTTTGGTCAGAGGTGAACGACTGTGCTGGATACGTAGTCGACCTCAGATATGTGGATGCACTTGTCAGCTTGCTACTTGTACTGTTGTACAATGGCAGTGTATAGTCGAGCTGATAGTTTTTCACTCTTTCTCGCGGTACTGATGCTATCAGTAAGTCTCTTCCAGCATCGGTGGGTAGCCATGCACAAATAGTTAGTGCTACTTCGATTCTCTCTATCTTTTTTATTGTCAGATCAGAGATGTGTAAACTTAACTAAGTGTGGGTAAGTTTTTGTTTCTCTTGGTGGGACTATACTACGAGCTTTCCAAAGTAGCATTAAGTCAGCAGACTGAGTGTGTGTTTGGTAACTATTCTCACCCTAGCATAAATGTTTCTTTTTGAGACATGATGGGTATGGACGATCTGATGAAAGAGACTAGAAAACATATTATACGTCAACACTTTCCCTCACGTGTGGCTTTCTCAGGCCTAAACATGGACCGAAAGTGGGCTGCAATTTAATTACGCCAACCGTGTCTTGAACTCGAGACCTCTTGACTCTGATACCATGTAGAAGTGCATGCTCTAGCTAATCTATACTATTAATAAAAGATCAAACGAAAACTTCTCTAAGTACACACAACTATTACCCCCACAAAAAACAAACACCAATCACCACCACACAATTAGTCAACAAATTACAATCTAACGGTCTTCCACCATCCATGCACCACGACGGTGTGCAGTTACCAAATTAACAAAGGCTGACCGTGCTCCACCTCCTCCTACAGCGAACGACTGTTGCACCTCCCCGAAAAAACCCCGAGCCAATCAACTATAGAAATTTAGGCAGAATTAACGGGAGCCACACGCCCTGTCCTGCACCATCGTCGTCGCCTCCGCCTCCGCCTCCCCCTCCCCGTCCGCCTCCGCCTCCAACTCCCCCTCCCCGTCAGCCTCCGCCTCCCCCTCCCCCTCACCTTGATTTTCGGGTCAATTACGCCTGAATCGTGCCTATCCGACCCTTCTTTCTCTCCCTGGATCGACAAATACGGATCCACAGCAACGTTGTGCCGCCGCTCCTCCCTCGCCCTCCTTCCGTGCGCTTCCCGATCCACCCCAGTCGACCCTGCCTATGGTCGCTGCCATCGCTCCTCCAAGCCTCCGCCGACCTCCTGTGTCGGTTAGGCGCGCCCAACGCCCGCTTCCTTTTCTCTCCTCTCCTCACTAATCTCTCTCCCTCTCCCGTTCCGTTCCCACATTGCAGGATGACATGGCCATCGTACGGAGGGCGGGGCTCTCACAACCGCGATGGCCCCTAGATCGGCGATGTAGAGCTTGGTCGCCACAAGGATGCAAGGCTGGCGAACATGGAGGGGTCGGCGTTCTGTTCGACGATCTATTCCAAGTGGAGCGGGAGGTGGTCGGATGAGGAGGATGCGGGCGCCCTGTGATTCACGACGTTGAGGAGAGCAAAGGGTGGCCCCACAGCGAGACGTCGAGTCGCTCGAGCACCGGGAAGCAGAAGATGGCGGGAGCGTCAGGAAGTTGGGCGTCGTCGGGTCCCCGCGCAGCGCCATCGCGCCCTGTCTCGCATGCTCTGCCGCCAACAGTCTGTCGCACGCCATCAAGGTCTGGTGCCATGACCGAGAGTCGCCCAGGAAGCTTGGAATGATCCACACAAACTGAACAATATCCCAATATTTTTTATGCAGCATGTGTAGAATGGACAAAAGGATACTAGGAATTAATGGGGAAGCTAGGCAACAAGCTGTTTGCATCCCGTGCAGAAATACGGAACAGTGGAGGATCCTCACCTACGATGCTTTTATTAGTTAATTAACTATTGACTATTGTGAATGCAGAGTGTTAATTTTTGCAGGACGGTTTGCACACAACCTCGTGATAAACGGCTGCTGCCCACCTGAAGTGAGGTGATCGATGGCTGCTATATATTGTCGTGTAGAAATCGGGCACATCCCATTATCTGTATAGCAATTCTCTTTGTTTGATCCTTATCACATGAGTTGTTATGCTTTTGTACTGTTTAACTTTCATCCCTGAAATATTGGATAGATGACTATTGTATTGACCATGTTAGTGGGGGTAATCTGCATAAAACCTTGCATAAGTAAATATGATCCATGCCCATACAGTGAGTTAACTTGCTGAATTTGATTATTTTAGCAATTCCGCATTTCAAGTTATGCTTATTTATGCAATGTACTCTTCGTGACTATTCACTGGACTCTGCTTTGCAAACTAAACATTATTGTTTGATTCTATAGTACTACCGTAAGTTGATGTGAAATCCTCCAATCTTGTTATCTAGGCAGATGCTCCAGATGTATTCACTACTATATATTATGAGTTTATGTGAAATCCCACAATTTTTATTATGTAAGTTGTTAAAATATTTTCAGCCTGCATACTTGTACAATAATTTTTTTAGTTGAAACTTGTATAAGCATCAGACCTAGGGTGTTTTGATTCTCTTCTCAATTCTTTTACATGGCAACAGTTAATTGATGTTGCTGTAGCACAAATTTGAGAATGAGGTGATATTAGTGGCAGTATGAAGTGTAAATATTGAAGTAATTCTCCCTCCTCTTTTCTTGTATTCTTTTAGCTTAAGCTTACACTTTGCGACTGACCGCTCAATAAAACCTCTACTGATTTTTTTGTATTTTATTTTCTCCAGCGAGGGTCTGATGCACGACCAATTCATTTCTCCCTTCTATCTGATTGCCGGTTTGGTGACGACTTTCTGATAATTCGTATATCTTTTTGGACTGGTCATTAGTTTCTGAAATTAAGACACTGTGATTTGACATGAATAGATGTGTATGCACAGGTGTGTATAGGAGACATAATTGTGATCATTTTCCTATTGTGTATACTCTACTCTACGTAATCAGATTCTCAAAGGTGTATTGCCATCGAAGGTGAACACTAGATGTTCTACTCTTGCGTCTGAATAATCTGTAGTTTTTTTTTAACCGGGCAAACCCCTTTCCATTACCAACATAACGGAAATACAAAGTTCGACAAAGGAAAAAACAGAAAGGGGTGCGATTTCAAAGCATTTTTGGGAAATCCATCATAGGCACTCGTCATCGAGCAGCCTACCGCAGGGCGAAAACCCAAAAACACCTAGCAAACAAGTCTGAAAAAAAAAACACAAGACACAGTCAGATTCACTCAGGAATCGACTAAAACACCCACGCAAGGGGGAGTCTAAAAACACCTGACAACGAAACTACGACCAGCAGTATCACCAACATCACTGTGCATCTTCTGGAGCAACACAGATGAATAATCTGTAGTTGGAAGCAAGGTTTTTCTTAATAGTTTTCAGTCAACTCGCGCATGTCGTATTTAAAATATATACAGTTCCATTAAATTTTTTTTATGTTTTTTTTCTTATAAAAATACATTAGATCATGGCCACTTAATAAACTCATGTTGACTATTGTCGGCAGAGGTGAAGATGTGTGATATCGAGGTACATAAAAATGGGATCGAAGAACAAGAGAAGAGTTTGTGTAGGTGTTTATGCTTGCGTGAATTGTATTATGGTGCGTGCATTCTGTCCAACATGATTTGATTGTAAATATTTGTTCATTACTTCATGTATGCATTAAGCGTACATGATTGCTTGAAAATACCAATTGCTCGGCAAGTTTGGATTATATCTAACTAAACCGACATGGACACTGCTCCATTGACAAGTTCTGCTTTGTTTTTCTAGCTAGAAAATGATACTACACGAGCACTCAAGATGATAAATTTGTTCACCTACATTTTGGGTGCAAGTCACATGGATTTTTTTGGGTACATTAGTGGACCTTCCAGACTATCTCATAGATTTATTCTGCAAACTCGTGTGAGCCGTTTTGTATGCTCGAGTGTCCATAATAGGTGAAATATGCTCAATGCTAACTTAATTTCGCATTTTGTTCTATATGGATCCAGAGTCGGTGACAATGTTATCAATGTAGTTACTTAAGTGTCAATCGATGGGACGGAATTGACTAAGGTATGTAATGTGTTTTTGTTTGAATGGTCGAGAAGTTCACTGAGACATGGTGCTCATGAAAAAAACTATATCTGCAAAATCTATATGTAGTACAAATAATGATTTGAAATAACTGTTCTAACTAGAATGACAGAGGAAATTTCTTTCCAAGATCATTCGTGCGTCGTACACGCTTACTATTCTTACAAGGTTACTGAGAAAACAGGACACATAATATTGAAAAATACTCCTTCTATTTGGAATGAACCAATCCTGATTATTTACTACAATTGTACTAAATCAGCGTTAATTACAAGATGAACGATGAATCGTGAAACAACTAAATGGACCAGTAGGTGAGAAATTACATTGAATCAGTTTGAGAGACGGAGATGGATGGAGGGTGGATATGATTCTCTTCCGACTTGTCTAGCTGTAGCTAAGGGCGGAGCTACCTTTGTTTATGTAGACCGAATGAGGTTGCATTTTTCGACCAGACCCGGCCATGCAAGCTAATGCATAAAAAAATGAAGAACCTTTTTTATGGAAGTCATATTGGTCATATGCTGCTAACTATGGATATATATAGTAAACAAACTGGTGATGAAAATTATTCTGAGGGTCGCCTCTTTTTCACTCTTCAAATGTGCAAGCGTGTCTTTTCAAGGAGCATTGTCGAGACGTGCATTGCACGTGCAAGCTTACTAGTGCAATAAAAAAATCGATCTGATGAAAGAGACTAGACAACACATTATACGTTAATATAGTTGTTTGGTAGCTTTGTATGTGATGGCACATGTGATAGTCCACATCAATGGAGTTTTTCGCGTCAATACAACATTCAGTCAGCATTTTCATTATATGTAAGCATCACTAGTATAAGCATAACCATCTGTGTTCATGACCACATGTTCGTTACTAATTTGCATTCAACACTAATTTTTACAATCAAGAAAGCTTACGTTCAGTCGACTGGATGTTAACGATGAATCTGCACGACCAAGCGATCGCTTAATCTGCTTCTTCCGCACGATCCCCCGATTTGTTTTAGAAAGATGGCAGCCGGAGGTGACAGTGGCCAGAACAGGAGCAACTTGTCAGAGTTTAATCGTCAGAGAACGCTTCCACCAAAGACATAAGGGTCCGCTCGAGGGAATAGGTTACCTAGCACTTCATGGGTCATGGGAAGATGTGGATTGGATTTGTGCATATTGGCGAGTGAACGACTCTTCAGGGCCATTTTCTATTTATCGTGTGAACCGGTTACTAGTGACGAAGACACGACTACCTTTAGTATTATCATAATTATTGCATATGCGTATTTATTTGAGGTGATTTCTCATAAAACTCATGCAATAGTTTATTTATGTTATCCGGAACAAAATACTTCATCTGTTTTTATTTTTTGCCTAAATGCAGAATGGCCGAACACTTGTATGAATCACGCGTGATGACAATGGAAGAGGAAATGGTTGGATGCTATTCAAGAGGTTCTCTCATGTCAAAGGAAATAATTAGTTATTGTTCAAGAAGTTCTCTCACGTCACTTTTAGCCCGAGAGAAGATAGAGACAAAGTCTTTCACGTTGTGGACTCAGATTCGGACTGCACAAACATACCTGTACCAAAACACCTTCAACTTTTTCATCCAGACTCCGAATTGCGTGATTCTTTTTGGGCTGCAAAGTAGATTTTACTGGCTTTCAGGCCCAAGTGAAATCACCTTCAAATTCGTCCGAAGCTTGAAGATATCGACCAAACAAAATGACGTTGCACCAGAATCCGAATCAAACAACAAGTCCAAAGGTGTTGCACCCCCTCCACTTGGGCCCATAGGTCTTGTACGACCTAGGGTTAGTTTTAGGCTGCCTTGGGATGTCCTCCCACCTCCTTGGCCGCCACCCCTTGTTCCTATATAAGTAGATCAACCTAGTAGCTTTTTGGTTGGGATTTGTTTAGTTAAAAGTTAGCCATTGCAACTTCGTGTACTTCCTTTGTGTACAACGACCAGACTAAGACCGCTTTTGAATCCCCACCCTTATCAATACTTCATATATATTCGCAATATTTAGATTGCAATATCATATTCTTGCTTGTTCTTCGATTGCTTGCAGGAATAGACCTTCATGTTCAGGTTGATCGTGCTCCGGCGTGGTCAATAACCTTTTAGAGTTGGTTTAGCGATTGCTAAGGTGCAACGTCGTGCATGTTTGTAGTCGGATCGTCAAAGTCATCTCCACCAAATCGATAGTCTCCATCTCACCAAAAGATCGGGAGAACTCGTCTCTATCAAGTGGCAACCCCTATATCAACTAGTATCCTTGCAACTTGAATCACACCTCATTAGCTCGACCCACTCTCCCTCTCTTTATCTCTCTCTCTCACTCACGACACCGCTCATGCCACGTCCATTATACGTTAGAGACGCATGCAGTTTTCTTTCACTGGTTTTCCAAACCTTCTAGAATGTTGCACTGGTTTTTCCTAGGCCGGTTTACCTTAGTTATTCCCTGGACAAGTTTTGTTCATTACTCTAAATTCACAAAGTTTTTCTCAACATTGTTAACTTTTAAAAACTCATGTTTTGCTTTTTGAAATTGGTGAACATTTGTTCAACTTGTGAACTTTTTGAAACTTGCATCTTTTTTTCCAAATTAGTGTTTTTTGAAACTCGTGGGCTTTTTCAAATTCTTGTTATTTTTATAAATTTAAGAACCTTTTTTGAAAATCATATTTTATTTTATTTTTTGCAAACCTTTTATTTTCCATGAACTTTTTCCAAATTTATGATTTCTTTCGAATTTATATTTTTTAATTTACATTTTTAATAAATATGAACTTTTTCAAAATTCATGAATCATTCCATCGTTCTTCAAATTTATAAGCCTTATCTTCAAAAGTCAACGGTCAACGAAGGCACTTGTTAATGGTCAGCTGGTCCATGGGTCAGTGGTCAGCAGTTATGGACAACCAGCCACACAATCGAGAACTAGCTCACCCGTTCGAGTGGAGCGCCGATTTGTTTGGCGGCCCACGCATGGCTTGCGTGAGCGCCGGTCTGCTACTTGGTGCAAAAGGCGCTTACTAGGAGGTCTCTTCTTCGGGTGTTCTCTCCTCAGCATGGTTATTATGTGCCCTATTGGCATGACTTTAACATACTCCCTCCGTTTTAATTTTGTTAGAGATTCCATTAAAGACTACATATAAATATATATAGATATATTTTAATGTGTAGATTCATTCATTTTGCTTTATACATACTCCTCCTGTTTCTTTAGAGATTCCATTAGGAGAATGGCCTTTTGGAGCTCGGCCTCCATTTTGGAAAAAAATCAAAAGTCAAAAATTTTGGTTTCAAAAAATCTGAAAAAATACACAACTAAACAAGGATGTGATCCGTGTGTGTGTAAAATTTCAGTTCGAAATACTTTGCAACACGATCTGTATAAAAAAAAATTATAGTCTGAAATCATGAATAGTAACATGTGTTAAAAAGTTTTAGATTTGTCTTTTTTACACAGCCCTCATGTCAACGTATTTTGTTCTAAAAATGTACACACTTGTGTATTATACCTTTATCTATCTATATTTTTTTTCAGGATTTTTTGAAATATTAAAATACGAATTTTCACGAAATTTGAAGTTTGAATTTAAAGGCCTCCATGGAGCTCGGGAGCCAAAAGCAATTTCCATTTTATTATGAGCTACAAATGAATGTATATAGAGATATTTTAGTGTGTATATTTATTTATTTTGCTTCATATATACTCTTTCTGTTTCTAAATATAAGTTCTTTTAGAGATTTCACTAGGGAACTATATACGGCAAAATGAGTGAATCTACACTCTAAATTATGTCTATATACATCCGTATGTAGTCTTTTAATGAAACATTTAAAAAAAATTATGTTTAGGAACGGATGGAGTAGTTCGTAGTGAAATCTTTATATTTAGGAACGGAGGTAGTAGTTGTGTATTATGCATACTACCACACACATTCTAAAGTGGATTAAACAGGGAACTTTTGACCTCATGGACATTATCCTAGATCCGTCGATCTGGTGAGCATATATGTATCCTAAGTGTGGTTTTCGCGGTGGGGGCGATGGCCGGCTGGTGGATTTAGGGTCCCTCGACCCCGTGTTCGCCATGGTTTAGTTTGTCCTTGCCTTTCTTTGGGGTGCTGGAGGAGGCACGCTATGGTGCTGGCGGCTCGTGCTAGTCGTCTCCGTCGCCTGTACAGGAGTTTTTCGAGGATTTCGGAGCTGTGTTACCGTTGGCGTGGTCAAGCGATGTCTGGCATACCTCTCCTTCCGCCGTGCTGGTCCTTTAGAGCAAGTACAATAAGGTACAGTCAGCAGGCTGTAAGGATTAAAATACTATATTTTTGCTGAGTTGGATGAGAGAGAAGTGGAGAGAGAAGGGAAGCAGGCTCTTCGTGAAGAGCTAGCTCTAGCACGTGCTCCTAGGTGCTTTGTGAGAATGAAAGGTGGGCCACATATGATAAAAGTAGTACTCTTTTACAGTTAACTATTGTACAAGCTAGCTATAAGATTGGTTATAAGATGACTTATAGCCAACAGTTGGCTATACCATTAACCATGCTCTTAGGATCAAGGTTGCGCATTTATGCCGGCTGCAGGTATCCAAGGTCATGCTATCTCTGGTGAGAGCGACGACAGCGCTAGCGGTGATGCGTCGAGAGCCCGCGGTGGTTGGAAGGACAGGTTGGTTCCCCAGGGATCACTGTGCAATTTCCTTGTATGTTGGGGTGCTTCTACCATCGTTTAATTTCAATGTAACTCTGTGATCCTTTCCAAAAAATATATATTATGAAACACATCCTCATTGTATGCATTTTGAAAGAACTACTCCCTTCTATAATAAAGAAATATAAAAACGTTTAGTTTATTATAAAATAGAGTACTCATTGTGTACGTGGCACGAAAAAAAAGTGAAACATTAACTTCTCCACAAAGGCCCGCTACAGGTAGGCCGGGCCCAGTGGGATACAGTCCGTCGCTATCCACCACATTTTCCGCGAGGGTCACCGGAGATTAGCCTGGCGAGCCGGCCCACGCGCAAGCCCTTTCTACTTTGATAACCACCCCACCCGGAAGCCCGAGCCCCTTTCTAGACACCATGTTATTCTTCTTAAAAACAAAAAAGAAACACGACTAACCCTAGCGGTGACTAGGGTTTAGGGTTTCTACTCCGGCGGATCACCACCGCCGTGGAGGATTGGATACTTCCCTCGCAACGGATCTCCCCCGTGAGACTTCCCCTTGCAACGGCGTCCTCGTCCGGTGCCCCTCGCCGGGGTGGTGGGACGGGGAAAGCGCCGGTTGATCTGGAGGCAGCCATGAGGAACACGAAGCTTAAGGAGGCGGAGCTAGATGCAGTGATGGTGGACGATGAAGAAATCTCGAAGTTCACGGAGGAAACACGATGGCTTGCTGTGGCAAAATTGCACACGACCAAGCCCTTCAGCGCTGAGTCGTTCAAAACCACGATGAAGTTCGTGTGGCGCTTGGCATATGATCCGGGGATACGAGAAGCGGACGATAATCTCTTCATTATTCAGATGTTCTGCGTTGGGGATTGGAACAGGGTGATGCACCAAGGGCCCTGGATCTTCAGGGGCTTAATGGTGGTGATAGAGGAATACGATGGCAAGGGTAAACCACATACGGTTGCTCTGGATCGGGTGCAAGTTTGGGCACAGATACATGATACTCCTGAATTGTATCGGAGGGAAGGGATACTAGACCAACTTGCTCGGCGCATTGGACAGGTAAAGAGCGTGGAGATGAACCCTAACAGGTTCTTTGAAGGGAATTATGTGAGGGTTCGAGTCAGAATCAAGATAGATGAACCGCTTGTTCATTTTACTCCGCTGAAGATCAGAGGAGAGGAAGCCCTTCCCCTACCGGTGAAATATGAGAAAGTTGGATTTTCCTACGAGGTTTGTGGTGTCATGGGGCATGTTCTGGAGGAGTGTGGAGATGGCGTCCATGGCCCTGATGAGGTACAGTATGGCCAATGGATGGTAGCTAACAGATGGATGAGGTGATCAAAGCATTTGGGTTTATACAAGTGGTTGGAGAATCTTGTATTTACAAGAAAGTGAGTGGGAGCTTTGTGGCGTTTCTAATATTATATGTGGATGCCATATTGCTGATTGGAAACAACATAGAGTTTTTGGAGAGCATACATGATTACTTGAATAAAAGTTTCTCTATGAAGGACCTAGGAGAAGCTGCTTACATTCTAGGCATTAAGATCTACAGGGATAGGTCAAAACGCGTGATAGGACTTTCACAAAGCACATACCTTGATAAAGTTTTGAAGAGGTTCAAAATGGAACAGTCCAAGAAAGGGTTCTTGCCAGTTTTACAAGGTACGAGATTGAGTAAGACTCAGTGCCCAGCAACTGATGAGGATAGAGAGCATATGCGCTCCGCCCCCTATGCTTCAGCCATAGGTTCTATCATGTATGCAATGCTGTGCACTAGACCGGACGTTAGCCTGGCCATAAGTATGACAGGTAGGTTCCAGAGTAATCCAGGAGTGGATCACTGGACAGCGGTCAAGAATATCCTGAAGTACCTGAAAAGGACTAAGGAGATGTTTCTCGTGTATGGAGGTGACGAAGAGCTCGCCGTAAAAGGTTACGTCGATGCAAGCTTTGACACAGATCCGGACGACTCTAAGTCGCAAACGGGATACGTATTTATTCTTAATGGGGGTGCGGTAAGCTGGTGCAGTTCCAAGCAAAGCGTCGTAGCAGATTCTACATGTGAAGCGGAGTACATGGCTGCCTCGGAGGCGGCTAAGGAGGGTGTCTGGATGAAGCAATTCATGAGGGATCTTGGAGTAGTGCCAAGCGCACTGAATCCAATAACCTTGTTCTGTGACAACACGGGTGCCATTGCCTTAGCAAAGGAACCACGGTTTCACAAGAAGTCCAGACACATCAAACGACGCTTCAACCTCATCCGCGACTACGTCGAAGGGGAGGACGTAAATATATGCAAAGTACACACGGATCTGAATGTAGCAGACCCGCTGACTAAACCTCTTCCACGGGCAAAGCATGATCAACACCGGAACTGTATGGGTGTTAGATTTATTACAATGTAATTCGCATGATGATGTGAGGGCTAGATTATTGACTCTAGTGCAAGTGGGAGACTATTGGAATTATGCCCTAGAGGCAATAATAAATATAGTTATTATTATAATTCCTGTATCAAGATAATCATTTATTATCCATGCTATAATTGTATTGAATGAAGACTCATTTACATGTGTGGATACATAGACAAAACTCTGTCCCTAGCAAGCCTCTAGTTGGCTAGCCAGTTGATCAAAGATAGTCAGTGTCTTCTGATTATGAACAAGGTGTTGTTGCTTGATAACTGGATCACGTCATTAGGAGAATCACGTGATGGACTAGACCCAAACTAATAGACGTAGCATGTTGATCGTGTCATTTTGTTGCTACTGTTTTTCTGCGTGTCAAGTATTTGTTCCTATGACCATGAGATCATATAACTCACTAACACCGGAGGAATACTTTGTGTGTATCAAACGTCGCAACGTAACTGGGTGACTATAAAGATGCTCTACAGGTACCTCCGAAGGTGTTCGTTGAGTTAGTATGGATCAAGACTGGGATTTGTCACTCCGTGTGACGGAGAGGTATCTCGGGGCCCACTCGGTAATACAACATCACACACAAGCCTTGCAAGCAATGTGACTTAGTGTAAGTTGCGGGATCTTGTATTACGGAACGAGTAAAGAGACTTGCCGGTAAACGAGATTGAAATAGGTATGCGGATACTGACGATCGAATCTCGGGCAAGTAACATACCGAAGGACAAAGGGAATGACATACGGGATTATATGAATCCTTGGCACTGAGGTTCAAACGATAAGATCTTCGTAGAATATGTAGGATCCAATATGGGCATCCAGGTCCCGCTATTGGATATTGACCGAGGAGTCTCTCGGGTCATGTCTACATAGTTCTCGAACCCGCAGGGTCTGCACGCTTAAGGTTCGACGTTGTTTTATGCGTATTTGAGTTATATGGTTGGTTACCGAATGTTGTTCGGAGTCCCGGATGAGATCACGGACGTCACGAGGGTTTCCGGAATGGTCCGGAAACGAAGATTGATATATAGGATGACCTCATTTGATTACCGGAAGGTTTTCGGAGTTACTGGGAATGTACCGGGAATGACGAATGGGTTCCGGGAGTTCACCGGGGGGGGGGGGGGGCAACCCACCCCGGGGAAGCCCATAGGCCTTGGGGGTGGCATAGCAGCCCTTAGTGGGCTGGTGGGACAGCCCAAGAAGGCCCTATGCGCCATAGGAAGAAAATCAAAGAGAAAAAAAAAGAGGAGGTGAGAAAGGGAAGAAGGACTCCACCTTCCAAACCAAGTAGGACTCGGTTTGGGGGGGGGGAGACCTTCCCCCTTGGCTCGGCCGAAACCCTTAGGGGTCCTTGGACCCCAAGGCAAGGCTCCCCCTCTTCCCTCTATATATACGGAGGTTTTAGGGCTGATTTAAGACGACTTTTCCACGGCAGCCCGACCACATACCTCCACAGTTTTTCCTCTAGATCGCGTTTCTGCGGAGCTCGGGCGGAGCCCTGCTGAGACAAGATCATCACCAACCTCCAGAGCGCCATCACGCTGCCGGAGAACTCTACTACCTCTCCGTCTCTCTTGCTGGATCAAGAAGGCCGAGATCATCGTCGAGCTGTACGTGTGCTGAACGCGGAGGTGCCGTCCGTTCGGCACTAGATCGTGGGACTGATCGCGGGACGGTTCGCGGGGCGGATCGAGGGACATGAAGACGTTCCACTACATCAACCGCGTTCACTAACGCTTCTGCTGTACGGTCTACAAGGGTACGTAGATCACACATCCCCTCTCGTAGATGGACATCACCATGATAGGTCTTCGTGCGCGTAGGAATTTTTTTGTTTCCCATGCAACGTTCCCCAACATGATCACCAGTCCACGACCAATATGAGGGAGGCTTCTGAACTCCCGGAGCATACTCCACCATCTCCGCAGGCGTACGTTGCACCAAGGGACCGAAAGAAGCACAGGGCAGGTTCTTCACCACATAAAATAACAAACACTATGAGCGATTTGGCGGGCTCCTGCGAGGAGCGCCGCCGGGCTCAATGAGTTTTCTATGCTGGAACTGTCGAGGGGCTGGTAGACCCGAGATAGTTCGTGAGCTTCTCAATCTTGTGAGGCAATATACTCCAATGGTGGCTTGCATTGTGGAAACTCAACTTCCTGGAGGAAGAGTAGAAAGCTTGGCAAGCTCATTAGGGTTCGATCTTTCTTTTGCTGTTAGTAGCTCTGGTAGAAGTGGAGGTTTAGGGATCTTTTGGAATAATTCAATAAAGCTTGAGATCTTTGGTTACTCTTAATATCACATTGATGCGTTAATCACCATGCCGGGGGTGGAACAATGGAGATTGACGGTGGTTTATGGGGAAGCAAGGGTGGAGGAAAGAGGTATAACCTGGGATCTCCTTCGGTCATTAGCTTCGGCGAATGATCGTCCTTGGTTGTGTTTGGGGGACTTCAATGAAGTCTTGCGTCTGGACGAGTACGAGGGATCAAGCCACCGCAGCATGACACAGGTCAATGGGTTTCGTGACGCCGTTGATGTTTGCGGATTCTCTGATCTGGGATTCACTGGACCGAGATGGACTTTCGAGAGAAGGGTCACAGGAGGAACCTATACTCGCGTTCGATTAGACAGAGCCTTAGCTACTGCGGAGTGGTTGTCTATCTTCCCAAATTGGCTGCCACCTCAGATCATAGCCCCATCTTGCTTGAAACCGAATGCCAACTGGGCAGGCTCATACAACAAACTTTTAAATATGAGATGATGTGGGAATCCCATGATGGTTTCCAAGAGGAGGTGCAACAACATTGGCAGGGCCCTGGAGTGGCTAGAGTAGCAGAACTGAAGGGGAAAATTGATGCTCTGGCAAAAGGCCTCGGACGCTGGGATAAAAATACTTTTGGCAATGTGAGTAAGGAGATCAAACGACTGAACGGAGATCTGGCAAACCTACATGCAGACCCAAGGCGTACCCAACCTACTAGGGTTGAAACAAAGATCAGAGATAGATTGTCCGAGCTCTATTACAGAGAGGAGGTGATGTGGCGTCAACGGTCCCGGGTAATATGTCTCAAAGAGGGGGACAGAAATACATGGTTTTTTCATCTACGGGCAAGCAAGCGTAGACGCAAAAACAGAATTCAGTCTCTGGTACGGGAGGACGACACTACAGTTGCTGATGCCATTGAGCTAGAACACATGGTCACCGATTTCTATAAACATCTATACACATCCGAAGGTACATCAAATATGGAGGAAGTACTTAACAGGGTTCCACGTAAAGTCACCACTGAGATGAATAATCTTCTGACATCGGAATTTACTCAAGAAGAGGTGAAGGCGGCTTTATTTCAAATGGCACCCACAAAAGCGCCAGGGTCTGATGGGTTTCCCGCCCATTTCTTTCAACGCTATTGGGAAGTATGTGGCATCGAAATCACAGCAGTCACCTTAAAAATCCTGAAGGGAGAAGACGAAGTTGCTATCTTGAACGACACTATTCTGGTGCTGATACCAAAGGTAACAAGCCCCACACTTCTCACACAATTCCGTTCGGTAAGTGTTTGTAATGTTCTTTATAAAATAGCATCCAAGGTCATAGCAAACAGATTGAAACCCATCCTCCCTGAGATCATATCACAAGAACAATCAGCCTTTGTTGGAGGAAGAATTATTACAGACAACATAATATCTGCCAATGAATGTCTCCACTTTATGAAACGAAGCAAGTCGAAGAGGAATGGATTCTGTGCCTTGAAACTGGTCATCATGAAAGCATATGACCATTTGGAATGGACATATCAGAGCGCTATGATGACTAGACTGGGTTTTGCACCAGCCTGGGTTGATCTTATCATGAGGATGGTGAGCTCAGTTAATTTTTCGGTCTTATTTAACGGGAAGAAACTGGATCAATTCACTCCTACGAGAGGGATTCGGCAGGGAGATCCACTATCACCCTATCTCTTCTTGTTGGCAGCAGAGGGCCTCTCGTGCCTCCTCAAAAACCACAATGAGTCATCACCTATTCACGGAATTAAAGTGGCACCAACGGCTCCGCCGGTAAGTCACTTACTGTTTGCTGATGACAGCCTGTTGTTTTTCAAGTCGAGTTGTCAGGGAGCTACTATGGTATCTTCCTTGTTGGAAACCTACTGCAATGCTTCGGGACAGAGAATTAACCAAGCTAAGTCCTCCTTTTCTTCAGTAAAGGCTGTGCAAATGAGGAGAAGGAGAGTATCAAGAACATTATCAATGTGCACAATGAAAGTCTGAATGAAAAATATTTGGGCATGCCCACAGATGTGGGTAGCAGCAAAAATGGGGCCTTTAAATATCTGAAAGATAGGGTTTGGGATAAAGTTAAAGGATGGATGGAAAAGATTTTATCCTCACGAGGGAAAGAAGTTCTTATAAAGTCCATTGTGCAAGCAGTTCCGGTCTTCTCTATGGCGTGCTTTAAACTTCCCCGCGGTTTGTGCCTCCACATCAACTCCCTCATTAGGAAGTTCTGGTGGGGTAGTAAGAACCGTGAAAGGAAGACTAGTTGGGTATCGTGGGAGGTGATGACACGGCCTAAATATGAAGGTGGATTGGGTTTCAAAGATATTGAACTATTTAATCTCGCCTTACTTGCTAGACAAGCTTGGCGCCTGCTCAAAACTCCTGAATCCTTAAGTGGCAGGATCATAAAGGCACGATACTACCCCTCCACTTGCTTCCTGGATTCTGAGCTTGGAAATAACCCATCACAAATATGGCGTGCAATCATCGAGGGTAAAGAGATTCTCAAGTTAGGACTGATCAAACGGATCGGCGACGGCTCAACCACGGAGATATGGAACCAAAACTTGCTCCCTAAAGAAGCTTCCATGCGACCTATTGCATGTCTTACGGCCCAACGCCCTACCATGGTTGCCGAGCTCATCGATCATACATCAGCCAGATGGAGGCGGGAGTTGATCACCTCAACTTTTTTACCGATAGATGCTGACGTGATTCTCAACATTCCTCTAAGCACCAGACACTATGAAGATTTCTGGTCATGGTCACAGGACAAGAAAGGCTTGTTTACCGTCAAGTCTTGTTATTGCATGCTCATTACTACCAAGCTTCGACGGGAGGCCTGGCTTGAAGGCAATGGCGGCCCGGCGGACGTCAGCAGAGAGAGGAGATGTTGGGATACGATGTGGCGGATCCAGGTCCCTTCGAAAATCAAGATCTTCCTGTGGAGATTGGCCCAGAGCTCTCTACCAACAGCAGACGTTCGACACCATCGCAATATGGCACCCTCCCGGGCATGTGCGATATGCGGGGCAGAGGACTCTTGGATCCACTCCCTGCTTACATGCACTATGGCTCGCTGCGTCTGGGTACTACACGATCCAGAGCTAGTCGAGCACATGTTGGCGACTGCGGAACCAAACGCGAAATCTTGGTTATTCACCATGCTATCATCAGTTTCTGCGACCGAGATGACCAAGATCACAGTAACACTATGGGCGATCTGGTTTGCCCGACGCAAACTGATCCATGAAGGAGAGCATCAAAGTCCAGGGGCTACACTAGCCTTCGTCCCCATCTCGATCTCCGACATCGGCTCGCCTTCTTCTTCTGAGGCCGTGTAGTACTCCTCCGTCTCCATGATTTTCCGACCACGACAACGATGCACTACGAGTGCTACATCGGCGAAGATCAACACGAGGGACATTGTTGCGCCGACAGCTGCTCCGGCTATAACTCCCGTTGTCGGGGAAGTTGGTGGTGGCCGTAGTTCCAACGAAGAGTCGAATGACCAAGTGTATAGACGTACCTCGCTGTTGGAGTCGGGCGTGGATGCGGAGAAGCCAATTGAGACCTGCTCCGGCAATGCGCTCTTGAGGTCAACCTTGGAGCTAAGGTTGTACTTGTATCTCTGTTGGTATCCCCCTAACGTGATCTTTTGGGCCCCTAACGTGACCGCTAAAATGCTGGAGACATTGTCGTACTCGATCACAGTCTCAAACTGTGTGCCGGTCGTGAGAGTGAACGTCGGCAGGTACCGTGTGTCCACCGATCCGAGGGAGTTGACGTGGATGCCGATGTGGTCGTAGCTGGTGGTGGGGTCAGCGTCAGAGTCAGACATTATTGCATTGTTGAAGGTGTCCCACGACACCGCTACGAACCGGCTGTCGCGGACGCCATGGCGTCTGCGTTTTGGTTAGTGAGGCCAAGGCTGGAGGCAGGGCCGTCGGTGGGAAGGCTAGACGGGTAGCCGGCGAGGAAGAAGGCCATGCCCACCTTGTTGATTCTACTATGGTATCTTCCTTGTTGGAAACCTACTGCAATGCTTCGGGACAGAGAATTAACCAAGCTAAGTCCTCCATTTTCTTCAGTAAAGGCTGCGCAAATGAGGAGAAGGAGAGTATCAAGAACATTATCAATGTGCACAATGAAAGTCTGAATGACAAATATTTGGGCATGCCCACAGATGTGGGTAGCAGCAAAAATGGGGCCTTTAAATATCTGAAAGATAGGGTTTGGGATAAAGTTAAAGGATGGATGGAAAATATTTTATCCTCAGGAGTGAAAGAAGTTTTTATAAAGTCCATTGTGCAAGCAGTTCCGGTCTTCTCTATGGCGTGCTTTAAACTTCCCCGCGGTTTGTGCCTCCACATCAACTCCCTCATTAGGAAGTTCTGGTGGGGTAGTAAGAACCGTGAAAGGAAGACTAGTTGGGTATCGTGGGAGGTGATGACACGAGCTAAATATGAAGGTGGATTGGGTTTCAAAGATATTGAACTATTTAATCTCGCCTTACTTGCTAGACAAGCTTGGCGCCTGCTCAAGACTCTGGAATCCTTAAGTGGCAGGATCCTAAAGGCACGATACTACCCCTCCACTTGCTTCCTGGATTCTGAGCTTGGAAATAACCCATCACAAATATGGCGTGCAATCATCGAGGGGAAAGAGATTCTCAAGTTAGGACTGATCAAACGGATCGGCGACGGCTCAACCACGGAGATATGGAACCAAAACTGGCTCCCTAAAGAAGCTTCCATGCGACCTATTGTATGTCTTACGGCCCAACGCCCTACCATGGTTGCCGAGCTCATCGATCATACATCAGCCAGATGGAGGCGGGAGTTGATCACCTCAACTTTTTTACCTATAGATGCTGACGTGATTCTCAACATTCCTCTAAGCACCAGACACTATGAAGATTTCTGGTCATGGTCACAGGACAAGAAAGGCTTGTTTATCGTCAAGTCTTGTTATCGCATGCTCATTACTACCAAGCTTCGACGGGAGGCCTGGCTTGAAGGCAATGGCGGCCCGGTAGACGTCACCAGAGAGAGGAGATGTTGGGATACGATGTGGCGGATCCAGGTCCCTTCGAAAATCAAGATCTTCCTGTGGAGATTGGCCCAGAGCTCTCTACCGACAGCAGACGTTCGACACCATCGCAAACCCTTCCGGGCATGTGCGATATGCGGGGCAGAGGACTCTTGGATCCACTCCCTGCTTACATGCACTATGGCTCGCTGCGTCTGGGTACTACACGATCCAAAGCTAGTCGAGCACATGTTGGCGACTGCGGAACCAGACGCGAAGTCTTGGCTATTCACCATGCTATCATCAGTTTCTGCGACCGAGATGACCAAGATCACAGTAACACTATGGGCGATCTGGTTTGCTCGACGCAAACTGATCCATGAAGGAGAGCATCAAAGTCCAGGGGCTACACTATCCTTCGTCAACCGATTTATAGGAGAGTTGGAACTGAACAAGCCAACATCGAGATCAAACCCTAGGCCAGTTCACTCCAATACTCGGCGATGGATCAAGCCCCCTACGGGTTGGACAAAGATCAATGTCGACGGTGCAGTTTGCAAGCCCCCCCCCCCCATAGGAGCGATCAGTGCAGTCTGCAGGGACGAACATGGAGCTTACCTGGGTTCACCAGCCGTCGTCTTCCATGGGTTAACTGATCCTACAATTTTGGAAACCCTGGCTTGCCGCGAAGCCCAATCTTTGGGACGAGACTTATTATTGCAAAAGGTTGCAGTGGCTTCTGGTTGTCTGAATGCTGTTCAAGAAATCAACTCTGGATCTGAAGGAATAACCGGCTCTATTATGAAGGAAATATTTGATGGAAGGAGTGACTTTCAACATATATCGTTTACCCATGAAGGAAGATTATCCAACATGAAAGCTCATCACTTAGCTAGATATGCTCTGCACTTAGGGGAGGGACGCCATGTTTGGCTACTCGAACCTTTGATACTAATATTATCCCTAATCCGCAATAGTGATCAATAAAGCAGTTTTTCACCCCTAAAAAAAATCCACCACATTTTCCTGTCCCAAATCCCACCGGAAGATTCCGCTGCCGACGGCCTCCATCACACAGCCGCCGGTCTCCGGCCTGATTTCCGCGAGCCCAGCCGGTCGCGCCACCGCCGGGAGGATTGCAGAGACAGCTCCAGGTCTGGGCGATGCATCTCGCAGTGGCCAGAGGAGGAGAGAGCGCCGCCGACGGGGGCCAAGCGAGAGTAGGCATCGCCGTTCTTTTCCGTGGAGGAGCAGTGCGGTGGGGAAGACCCCGGCGGTGGGGTGCTCGCGTCTGAACTCTGAAAGGCAGCTCGGCCACTCCACAGGTACACCATTAAGCTACAGACGGAGTAGTAGTTTTACTTCCATACCGCCAGTTTTATATATTAGCTCCAAAGCACTTCAAAGTTCAGAAAGGAGAATAAATAATGGAAGCCCTCAAATTCAACCTTTTTGTGCCGTGTATTTTCGAAAATAAATTGCAATTTTGCAGGCCATGGTAAAACATTCAACTGGCTTGCCCTGTTTGGAACCATCCAGATTATATAATTCAGTTTTTATAATCTATTTCGTCTTCAAACAGGACAGTTTATGGTGTAGATTATAAAAACTAGATGAACAGATTATTAAAAACTCATAATCTACTCTACCTCAGCTAAAATCAAATTATGAATTGCTAATAACCCATTACCCTTGTAAATTTAAAGATAATTACATTCCTACCACCGCCACCCTCCTCTTTTAAAAAAAAAACAGAGGACGGACATGTCATTATGCAATGTAAAACCTGGATTATAGTTTATATAATCTGGCCTCCGAACATGCCCACGTAGATTATTTTTATAAACCAGATTATATAATCTATCTTCATAATCCAGATTATCATGTTAAACTTCAAATGTTCCTGGCCTTTCTTATTGTTCATGTTTGCTATTATAACTGTACTGAAAGATTTGGTGGAAGATGGATTGGTTCCGTGCATCCAAAGACGATGCAGGCTGCAGTTTATATAATCAAGACTACATTAGGAGTTGTTACAATCTCGACAACGCACGTACACATCTGTACTTATCTATACGACGTACTAGGCTTTATGGTTAGGAGGTTAGGATATGCACCGTATCGCTAACATGTACTACTAACACCAATAATCCGCCATGTGGGTTAGTAATCAAATAACTCCTTTGTGTAATCCGTGGATATCGTGGTTATCTAAACACTGAAATTCCAAAGTTGAGGCTTAGTATGTGTACACAAGACATCATCAAGGCAGGGGTTCAAATCTCTTCAGAAGTTTAACAAGACATCATCAAAGCAAGGGTTCAGATCTCTTCAGAAGTTTAACAAGACATCATCAAGCCAGGAGTTCAAATCTCTTCAGAAGTTTAACAAGACATCATCAAAGCAGGGGTTCAAATCTCTTTAGAAGTTTAACAAGACATCATCAAGGCAGGTGTTCAAGGGGCAGCGTTGGGAATGCTTTGGCGTTGGCAATGCTGGTATGAGCTTCTTTCTTGGCTACTTCTTCTTCTTCTTTCGGGCGAGGTTAGGTAATGTTGGTCTGTGCCTCCCTCCGTTCCTAAATATAAGTCTTTTTAGAGATTCCATTATTGAACTACATACGGATATATATAGATATATTTTGGATTGTAGATTCACTCATTTTGCTCCGTATGTAATTCCCTGTTGGAATGTCTAAAAAGAATTATATTTAGGAATGGAGGAAGTAGAATTTTATCCACTAAATGGCTGTTGGTTGTTTGTAGCACGGCTTAGGTTTCTGAAAGTAAATCAAATAAGGGTTCAGTGCTTTGTCTCTGCTCTGCATCACCAATTATAGTGTTATTAGGTCAGAAAATCAGCAGAATTCTCATCTAGATAGTTCACCCGTATATTGAGTTTGTGTTCTTGGTTATGCCGAAACGAATAAACCTCTTTATAAACATGAGATTCACCTTTTCTTGCTTGAGTCAATACGTTGGTGGGCTAGCTATCTATCCATAATGGCGCGCTGCTCCTTGCTTTTCATTTCTTGGCAATCTCTGTTAGCCTGAAGTACAATTTGTATGGGGCTCCTTTGATGTTGTTTACAGTGTGAGGCGAACGCAATCCGGCCACAACTCATTGTGTATTACTGATCGCAACACAAACTCTGCCTCTGTTTTTCTATAAACATAGCCGGTCCCAACACCGTAAAAAGGGGAGGGTTATGATAAGCTTGGTAAGCCAACTAAAAAACCCAACCATTCTTATGGATATCAAACACATGAACAGACCGATAACCATTCCAGCTGCTAGTCCCATCCTGGCATTATTACAACAACACTCCGAGAACATATCAAACGCACCCCATAAATTTGCTACTGGCACTAATGTTTGAGTAGCGAAGAAGAGGTCTTTGAACTGTTTGTTGAAGTGCTAGCGTCGGAGGATGCGGTACCAGAGGTGTGCGGTGGCATACTGGACCACGTCGACGACGACACCCCAAAGGTGTGGGAGGACGACGATGACATCCCAACGGCATTGGCCAAGGCGAACGGCTCAAACACCGGCACCGGCATCTTGGAAGGAAGCATCGGCAGTTGGTAGGCTTGGTCGACCTTGGGCTGGAGAGTGGCCATGGCTGTCCTGATGGACGGCCGCGCGCTCGGGTTTGGATGCGCGCACCAGAGCCCGATGACCATCACCCTCTCCACCTCCGCAGCGTCGTAGTCACCGTTCAGCCGCTCGTCGATGGCCTCAAGGATGGCTCCCCGGCCGTAGAGTCCCCAGGCCCACTCGACCAGCCGGAAGACGCCGCCGTTCTTCTGCTGGTGTTGGTTGGGTGCGATTACGCTCATTGGCCTCCTGCCGCATGCCACCTCCAGTAGAACCACGCCGAAGCTGTACACGTCGGACTCGGCGCTGGCCCTGCCGGTGTTCACGCACTCAGGGTCCAAGTAGCCTGGAGTTCCAGAGATTGCGGTCATGGTCTGCATCCCGGCGGCGTGGTCAACGAGCCTCGCGAGCCCAAAGTCGCCTAGCTTGGCTCCAAAGGACTCGTCGAGCATCACGTTGCTGGGCTTGATATCCCGGTGCAACACGCACTGCTCCCACTCTTCATGGAGGTAGAGCAGTGCAGACCCAAGCTCCAACAATATCTTCATCCTGCAGTTGCACTTGCAACCATCAACATATACATACAATGCATATATATAATTCTATGATCGCACCGCCGCAGCACATACAACTTATTATCAAGATGGATGGTAAGTACGTACCTCATTGGCCATGTGAGGAAGGTGCCCTGCTTGCTGTGGAGATGGATGTCGAGGCTGCGGTTGGGCATGAGCTCGTAGACCAGCAGGAGCTCCTGATCATGGCCATGGCACCAGCCGATGAGCTGCACGAGGTTCCGATGACGCAGCCTGCTTATCACCTTGACCTCGGATTTGTACTCCTTCTTTCCTTGTATGGAAGACTGCAACCTTTTGATGGCCACGGCTAGCCCAGCCGGGTCTCTCAAATAGCCTTGGTATACGGCGCCAAAGCCGCCTTGCCCAAGCTTCTCCTCTGCGGCGAAGTTCTTCGTTGCTTCCATGAGCTCGCGGTATGGGAACCGCCTTGGCCCCGTCCCCATCTCGATCTCCGACATCGGCTCGCCTTCGCCTTCTGAGTCTGTGTAGTACTCCTCCGTCTCCATCATATTCTGATGACGACGGCGGCGCACTACAAGTGCCGCTGCAGCGGCAAAGAGGAGGACGAGGAACATTGTTGCGCCGGCAGCTGCTCCGACTATAACTCCAGAACCTAGCCCTGGTGGGGATTGTGGTGGTGATGATGGTGGTGGTGGTGGTGGTGGTGGTGGTGTTTGTTGTGGTTCCAATGAAGAGTTGAAGTACCAAGAGTTTAGAAATATATCCATCCCCGACAACGTGTTCGTGGAGAAGCCAATGGAGACCTGCTCCGGTAGTACGCTCTTGAAGTCAACCTTGGAGCTAAGGCTGGAACTCCGTTGGTCTTGGCCATCTGCATCATCGCTCCATAATGTCACAGCTAAGATGCTGGAAACATTGTCGTACTCGATTTGGGCGGTCTGGGTGTTGTTGAGGGTGAAGCTCGGCAGGGGCTGTGTACTCACCGATATGAGGGAGTTGACATTGATGCCGATGTGGTCGTAGCTGCTGGTGTCGGGGTCAGCTACTATTGTGTTGTTGAAGTTGTCGAACTTCACCGACACGAACCGGCTATCACCGGACGGCACGGCGTCTGCGCTTTGGTTAGTGAGGCCGAGGCTGTCGGGGGTGCAATTGCCAGGCAGGCTAGACGGATAGCCGGCGAGGAAAAAGGCCATGCCCCCCTTGCTGCTCTCGTCACCGGTGATATGGATCTGGAACTGGAACTGCGTGGTGAAGCTGGCCACCTCGCCGGTCATCTTGTCCCAGAGCTGCAGCGGTGCAGCGCTGTACGACACCCGGCTGGCAACACGGTACGTATTCGTGTTCATGGGGATACTTCCATACAATGTGTTGAAGGATGCGTCGCCTTCGAACTTCATGTCCTTTAGGTCTTCTGTGGTGAACCTGGAGCAGTTGAACGCCAAGGAGACGGCAGGAGTTGGAAGGTGGAAGAAGATGATGACGAGGTGGAGGAGGAGAAAACAGGTGGATGTGGTGGCGCTCGAAAAGCTGGCCATACCGGTCGGCGGTCGCTGGCTCGCTCGGTGCCTCGATCGGTGTGCAAAAACTCTTAATATACAGTGCATAAAATAGATTATTTACCGGACCACACCAGGTACTAGTTATTCGGTCTAGCTGGCCTTTCTTTGATTATTTTTGGGGTCTTCTAGCCAGTCTTTCTTTTTTGGCAAAGCTCTAGCCAAGTCTTGCTGGAAATTTGAAACCTTCCAAGTCAACTAGTCAACTACAAATCAGAGTCGGCTGAACCAGACAAATCTAGCTCTCGTCTCATGGTTCAGCTAGAAATGACCCGTCCCTAGAACTTTATGCATAGAGATTATTACGACAAAACGCCAGGAACAAGTCCTAGTAATTCTAGCTGGCCTTTGTTTGGTTGTCCTTGGGTCTTCCAGCCAGTCTTTCGTTTTTGGCAAAGCTCTAGCTTAGTCAATAAAGCTGAAACCTTCCGAGTCAACTAGTCAACTGCAACTTGTTATAACCCGCAAAAAAAAAAAATTCTTCTTGTCGGCCGAATCAACAACAACAACAACAAAATCTCTTGTGTGAAAATTTAGCCAAAAGTAACCTGTCTCCAATACTGTAACTAAATGAATTGATCTCAGTGTATTATCTCTCTCCCCTGTGTCGCACCCCAGGCGACACCGGGGCCCAGCCGCCACGGCCAAAGTCTCCTCTTCGCCGGCTTCCCCTCGCCACCGTTGATGTCGCCGGCTACTGCGCCACGATCGTGGCGCCCCTTGCCCGTCGAAGGCCGCACAGGGGAGGTTTGCTTATGGTAGAGGCACCAGGGGTGGCCTCGCTCGGCTGGGGTGACGGTGGGCTGACTGCCAACGCAGGGATGTCGGGGCGTTGGGCTCCTTCCTTGTCGGGTGACGCCGATACATGGTGGCGACGGATCTGTCTTGCTCTTGCCTATATCCGGCTTTGCCGGTCTTGTTCGTATTTAATTTTATCGACACCTCTCTCTCTAAACATGCGGTCATGATTATCGAGTTTGGCTTTCGCTTGAGGGCAAGCGAGGACTAAGCTTGGACGAGTTGATACGTTCATATTGCATCATGTTTTTTTATTGATATTTATTATGTTTTGAGTCTTTATTCCACTTTAGGATGCAACCCTAATGCTTTTTATCTTTTATTTTACAAGATTCATACAAAGAAGGAGATTGCTGGCACCTGCTATTCTGGACCGGAAAAGATCATAGAAGAGTTGGATATTCTCTAGAACTCCAAATGACCTAAATTTACGAAGAATTGTTTGGAACATATAAAAATTATTGGCAAAAGAAATACCAGAAGGGGACCCACCAGTAGGCCACAAGCTCAGGGGCGCTCGCGCCCTACCCCCAGGGTGTGCCCCTGAGCCCGTGGGCCCCCGACAGGCCTCTGATGTCCATCTTGTACTGTATTAGGCCATTTGCCCTATAAAAAAAATCAAAGGATTACTTTCGGGAGAAGCGGGACCGTCTCAAGGTGGAGCTAGGGCGGGAACATTTTTGCCCTCAGGCGGAGCGATTTCGCCGGGAAACATCCCTCCGAGAAAAGGAAATCAAGGACATCTTCATCATCAACGCTTCCTCCATTGTGGGAGGACCAATCTTCATCACCATCTTCACCAGCACCATCTCATCTCAAGCTCTTGTTCATGTCTTGTATTTAATCTTTGTCTCCAAATGTCAGATTGTTACCTGTGGGTCGCTAGTAGTGTTGATTACGTCTCGTAGTTGATGCTAGTTGGTTTAATTGGTGAAAGATTATATCTTCAGATCTTGAAGCATATTCATTACACCACTGTTCTTTTAACATGGTGATGATTTGTGAGTAGTTACTTTAATTCTTGAGGAAATGCGAGAAATCTTGTTATAAATAATCATCTAAAGTTGGTAATTCGTTTGATATTTTTATGATGTGTATGTTGCTCTTCCTTTAGTGATGTCATGTCAACATCAACAACATGACACACCACCATATTTGGGCCTAAGGGAAAGCATTAGGGATTAATAAGTAGATGATGGGTTGCGAGAGTGACCGAATCTTAAACCCTAGATTATGTGTTATTCCGTAAGGGGCTGATTTGGATCCATAGGTTTCATGCTATGAATGCATTACACTAGGCGCGTTCGCGGACCTCCCGAAGAGTGCGGCGGATGCGGCAAGATACATATCATAATGCCGGCATACAACATAATCCTACGCCATAGGTATTCCAAATACTGCTAGTGTGGGATCCAACGCCACCACTATTTTTTTAACTGTGGCGCCATATTGGTGGCATCAAGCGTCCATAACAGTAAGGCCATTTTTACCACACTATAGCTAGACTTTTCTACACTAGTGATGGCGGTGCTGGAGAGCTGAGGATCACGATGGTGGGCGGTGGATGTTGGCGGTGACAGTCATTTTGTACACTTGGCTACTAGTGCTGGGACGAAGGTCGGGACGAGATGCCATTACTTTGGGCATGGTGAACTCCAAGCGAAAGATTTGCAGCGACATCGGTCGATATCGACGATGGAGGCATCCTCACACGTCGTTCACCTTCTTGGAGGCGTCGTCATGGATCCCCTTCACCTCCATGGTCTTTTGGGGTTTCATGAGCTCTGGGTGAATACCTAAGTTCCGGCAATGGCCGAGGCGGGTGGAGACGATGCTCCTGCGACGTCCCCCTTGGGGTGTTGCCTTGGATTTCGGTCTTCTGTTCGTCTTTGGTGGCCCGTTGTTGTCCTACGGTTTCATCATCGGCTAGGAAGGTGTGTGGCCTCGGGACCAGTGTGTAATTTGGAGCGACGACTCCAAAGAGCACCTTAGTGTTGTGGAGTGTCAAATATAGTCGCATGGGTGGCAAAGACGTCGCCTCGTGCGGAGCACGGCCATGGGGCCGGCGGGAAAGTCGGAGCGGCGGCTTCGAAGAGCACTTTTGTGTTGTTTAGTGTCGGGTATCGCATGCGCGTCAGAGTCGTCGACTCGTGTGAAGTGCGGCCTCGGGGCCGGTGTGTGTGTGTTGCTGAGGTTTGTAAGCCGGAGCGGCGGCTTCGGGTTGTATATTTGGGTGGTAACTCTATTTGTTTGAGCGACAAGCTCGGTTGGTACCGAGTCTCGAGGCTCGTGTGTGTTCGTGTATCGGCTTTTAGGCAATTTTCCTTATAAACTGGTAAATTCTTTTTTTATTGCAAAGTCAGAACTTTTGCTGGTTTCTCAAAGGTTTGAGACATAGGTGGAGAGCTTAGTCGAAACCAGATCATAATCGATGTCAGAGCTGAGGATCACGATGGTGCGTGGTGGATGTTGGCGGTGACGAGTCATTTTGTACACTTGGCTACTAGTGCTCGGACGAAGGTCGGGACGAGATGCTATTACTTTGGGCATGGTCAACTCCAGGCGAAAGCTTTGCAGCGACATCAGTCGATATCGATGATGGAGGCATCCTCACACGTCGTTCACCTTCTTGGAGGCGCCGTCGTGGATGCCCTTCACCTCCCTGGTCTTTTTGGGTCTCATGGGCTCTGGGTGAATACCTAAGTTCCGGCAATGGCCGAGGCGGGCGGCGACGGTGCTCCTGCGACGTCCCCCTTGGGGTGTTGCCTTGGATTTCGGTCATCTGTTCGTCTTTGGTGGCCCGTTGTTGTCCTACTGTTTCGTCATCGGCTAGGCAGGTGTGTGGCCTCGGGGCCAGCGTGTTAGTCGGAGCAGCGACTCCGAAGAGCACCTTAGTGTTGTGGAGTGTCATGGGTGGCAAAGACGTCGGCTCGTGCGGAGCGTGGCTACCGGGCCAGCGGGAAAGTCAGAGCGGAGGCTTCGAAGAGCACTTTTGTGTTGTTTAGTGTCGGGTATCGCATGGGCGTCAGAGTCGTCGACTCGTGTGAAGTGTGGCCTCGGGGCCGGTGTGTGTGTTGCTAAGGTTTGTAAGCCGGAGAGGCGGCTTCGGGTTGTGTATTTGGGTGGTAACTTTAGTCGTTTGAGCGAAGGCTCGGTTGGTACCGAGTCCCGAGGTGGCGTGTGTTCGTTGTATCGGTTTTTAGGCAATTTTCCTTATAAACTGGTTTTTTTTTAATTGCAAAGTCAGAACTTTTGCTGATTTCTCAAAGGTTTGAGACATAGGTGGAGGGCTTAGTCGAAACCAGATCATAATCGATGTCAGTGGTGGCTAATTAAAGCATCAAGGGGTGATTTAGATCATGTAATCAACATGGTTGGATATTGTTTTTTCACCCTTTATACTTTATCAGGGCAGTAGGTAAACAAAAAAAAAAGCATACGTGGATAGTTATTGTGAGCGGTGAAAATGTTAAAAAGTAGATGGAGAAAAAAAGGAAGACATAAACGCTAGGACACAAACTGCGTGACCATGTCCACGTCAGCAAGTCTATTTGTGAACGGTA
Source organism: Hordeum vulgare subsp. vulgare (assembly GCF_904849725.1). NCBI lineage: Eukaryota > Viridiplantae > Streptophyta > Magnoliopsida > Poales > Poaceae > Hordeum > Hordeum vulgare. The sequence goes on along the minus strand of NC_058519.1, from coordinate 658,909,751 downwards.
CGTATTGGATAGATCAGGGAGTCAAGTGAACCAAAAAAAGGTTAAGAGGATTATGCGAACATCCCATTCAATTTAGGGGAGTAGATTAGACTTTTTTCTACATAAAAAAAACACAATAAAAATGATATACATAAAAAAACAAAAGTAAAAAAGCGACCACGCTGGGACTCGAACCCAGAATCTCCCGCTCCGGAGGCGAGCGCCTTATCCATTAGGCCACGCGGTCTTTGTGTGATTAATTATCAGACAACCTTTTATAGAACTGAGTCCACACTGCGAGAGTAGCTAAAATGCTAAGGTCTCTTTCACCCGATTAATCAATTGCCAAGACAAAATTTATCAAAAAGCGTGGAAGAAGAATAGCCTAGCAGCTACTCGTGTTAAAGATTCTAAATTGAAAGTCCCAACAAAATTACAACGCCACAATTTTTTTTATTTCAAAGGAACTTCAAATTCCTATTTTAGAAATGTCCAACTAAATTTGCATCCTGAAATCCTATAAACTAGAAAACTTCCGTTCAACCACAATTTTTTTAACATCAAAACATATTCTTCCCCGTCTTAAATTTTGTACTAAATCAACGGCATTTATTTTAAAACAAAAAATATTAATTAAAAAAAGTTATTAGAATCATTACAACAATGCATGACGAAACTAAGAGCATCTACAACCAAACTTGAAAAATCTGTCCCCTAAACATCCGCATACGCATTTGGCCATTCCCACGAACACACTCGTCATATATTGTGCCCCACTGAAAAGGATCGAGATGGACCTAGAGGGGGGGGGGGTGAATAGGTACAGTTCCAAATTTTAATAATTACTTAGCAATTTTAGGCAAAGGTGCGGAATATGAGCGTAGGCCTAATAATTGCTATGACAAGGAGTAAGCTATTTAGAGTGAAGTAAGGAAACAGGTAAACAATAATCAAATACAAGTACGTAATAAGGATTAACACAAGTAGAGAGTTAGGGTTAGGAATAACCGAAACTCCAAGAGAGACGAGGATGTATCCCGATGTTCACTTCCTTGGAGGAAAGCTACGTCACCGTTAGAGGGGAAGATGTTACCACGAAGGCACACCAACGCCACGAAGGCTCACCCTATTCTCCCTTTGAGATAACTCCACGAAGGCGTTTCTCAACCACTAGTGGTAAGCCTTGAGGTGGCTTTCAAACCTTCACAAACTTTCCGGGGGAAATCACAATGGTTTGATTCCTCTCCGAAGACTCCTACCGCCTAGGAGTCTCCAACCTCCAAGAGTAACAAGATCACGAGGATTGCTCAAAACTTGCTCAAATCACAAATCACTTTAGTGGGAAGGAGGAGAAGGAGACGATCTATCTTTTGATTGGAACAACACTCAAAGGGACTCACAAATGCTCTTGGGATCTAAGATTGAGTGTAGACAAGAGTGTGCGAGAAGAAATGTGTTCTTGTATGTGTTCTAGCTGTGTTGGGCACCCTGTCACGAAGTGGGAGGGGGGTATATATAGTGGGGAGTGTAAAACAGCCGTTGGGGACACTTTAAGTCACACAAGGTTCGGACATCCGGCAGTTCATGGATGTCTGGGCATCCACAAGGGGTCGGACGTCCGACAGGGGTCGGTCGTCCGAGGGCTATAGATATGTCTGGAATCACTTGTGAGTTGAACAGGGACCGGACGTCCGGAGAAGGCCGGAAGTCCGAGTTATTCGACTCAAACTTCTTCTGGTGCAAGATTCCGAATTTCCGAAAGGGGACGGACGTCCGGCCCTCGGACGTCCGGAGGGAGCCGGAAGTCCGATTTATATGTCTCAAGTTCTTCTGGTGCAGGCCTCCGGATTTCCGAAGCTGGTCGGACGACCGGCCATCGGACGTCCGGAGGGAGCCGGAATTCCGAGTTATATGGCTCAAGTTCTTCAGGTGCACAGCTCCGGATTTCCGAAGCTGGTCGGTCGTCCGTCCCTCAGACGTCCGGAGGAGGCCGGATGTCCGAGGCATTAGCCCTGTTTTTGAGATAGGAGCAGAGTAGAGAAGATGTGGTCTGAGCAGAAAAGTAGAGATGTAGTATGAGCAAATTCATCACAAAACCTGTGATCCCCTCTTAATAGTGCGGGATCCCTATACTCAAGAATAGCAAACTTAAAGGATAGTCTACATCATCTTTTCTCAATCCCGAGCCTTCTTGACATATAAGTCCCGATCTTCTCAGACCACCTTGGCACATAATTCTCAATCTACTAAAATACTTGCCATCCTGAGATACACTCAACAAATAGGATTAGTTTCCTATGTATGTGTTGTCATTAACACCAAAAGTCGATTAGGGGCATAACATGCACTTTCAATCTCCCCTTTTTTGGTAGTTGATGACAACATATACATAGGTTTCAAAAGATTTAACATACATTATAGCCTTGGAGAGGTTTAGTACGGAGCTCCCCCTTAGTATGTGCATGATAAAATATCGGAGCTCCCTTTTAATGTGTGTATCGAAAATATAATGGATCATCATGTAAAGATAATAGATCATCATAGAAGTAGTGGAGCAAAACATAATAGCCTATGATGATATCATAGCAATCCATAGCAATCACAACATTCATAAGTAGCCATACATGGGTTTATCCATTACATTACACAAACATGCAAATTTAGACTAAATCTCCAAAGACTAAAAACTACGATACATTACTCCCCCTTTGGCACCAAGTACCAAAAAGGGAGGCACCAACAGCATCAACCATGCTCAGAGATCATCAGCATCATCATCATCATCATCATCATCATCATCCTCATCGTCAGGCAAGCCACTGCCACCAGCCTCGTCAAGAAAATCAGCCCACTCAGGACCAGATGGGAAGCCAAAGTAAGAAGGAGGAGCAGCGGGAAGGGCCTCATCGTCACTCACATCAAGAGCGCCCGAGTCTCTCAGACGTGCCTTGAGGGCATTCTTGAAGGAGACGAGGCGAGAAACCACATCATGAGTTTGACCACACTGGAAAGAGACGCGGCCTTCATCATAGCAGAATGTGCCTTGCCAATGAATTTGGCAAAGCGACCGAGAGGAGCTGAGCTAGATGAAGGGGTTGCTGACCGGGCAGCAGTGCGGCGAGTGGATGTGGAGGATGGTGTTTTCTAGGGAGCATAGTTATCCTCCATGTGAGCGGGAATGACTCACTTGTGATGTGTGTGAGTGACAGCAACAGAGAATTCAGCAACATGATTAATAAGAGCCTAGATGAAGGGGGCATGAGGGAAGGCTCGCTTGTATTGAAAGCTAGCAAGCCGAATCTCATGCCATAGAAAGTGAGGCACATTAATTTTGCTCTTGGGGTGCTCGTACAAATGTGACATGATGTCAATACAGTAGCCACTGCAAGATCCCTTATCACCCATCTTGGGATAGATGGTGCGGATAAGACACTGAAAGATGATAAAGTAAGGAGAGCGCCAGATGGATACCTGGTTAAGATCCTTCATTCGTTCATCCGCATCAACTTTACGGAGTGGTTTGAGGAGATACCCACACGCCTCAATTGGCTTATGTGCATGGTTAGGATCATTCTTATGGATTTTGAAGCCGGAGTTGGGGAAGCCAAGTGCGACAACAAACGTATCATAAGAGGCTGTGAAGTGAACGTCAGAGGTTATCCAGCTAACAGTGTTGTTTGGACCAAAGAAGCATGTGGCATAAAACTGGTGAATAGCAGCAGCGTTAAAATCGCGACGAAAAGCAAAGGGGGCAGCAAGCCCCGATGACTCAATGAGCTCAATGGCACCCGGGTATTTCGCCGGGTGCGTGCGAATATGCTCAAGATCTATGAAGTGATGAATAGAGAGACCCTTAGGAACTATGACTGTAGTAAAGATGTCCGCCTGGACGTTTGTGCGGAAACGTGAGTCCATAGAGTCACGTACGACAGAGAATTGATCAACGTCGCGGCGAAAAGTGAAATAGGAAGACTTAGCAACCGTGGTGAAGTCACGACCTAAAGGAGCAGGAGGTTCAAGTGAGATGCGACGAGCTTCACCTTCGGGCTGTTCAGGAGGAGGTGGTGGCATATAGGAGGGCCTGCGGGTCCCGGGCTTTGGCATGGACCTCCGAACGGCGGGCTGGTCAGCACGGTCCTCGGCGGCAAGCTCATCCTCGAAGTCAGAGCCATCAGACGACGAGGGGAGCTGTTGAGACGGAGGACGCCGGGAAGTCCGTTTGAAGGGCCGACGTTGCCCTTCCGAGTCCGACCCGGTGCCAGTAGGGGCACGAGCGGATGAGCCAGCAGCGTCCTTCCGGGCGGCGTGCTTAATCTTGGGCATGATGCACACAGACCTACACGGATGGAAACCCAATGGGGAACGGTCACGGGCAAACCATATGAACGAACACGTGAACTTGGGAGAAAAGGAATCCAAACGCGAGGGGAACGGAGGAGATAGCTGCAGATCGAGAGAGGAGAGGAAGAAGAGATGGATCCCGCGGAGCAGATCGGATCCCGTGGAGGAGATCAGGCAGATCCCGGAGGTGTCGGCGCGGGCGAGCTCTCCTGGTGCTGGCGGCGGCGGCTGCTGGGGGGAAAGGAGGCGCATGGGGTCTAGGGCAAAGCCCAGCCCGCGCCCTTCTATTTATAGGGCCCCGATGTGTCGGACGTCCGACAGGCGTCGGACGTTCGGAGTGGATTTAGTCGTCGGACGACCGACACTGGCCGGACGTCCGGAATGAGGTTAGCCGCCGGACGTCCGAGACACGTCGGACGATCGAGAGAGGAGGAGGCAGAGGCTGATTCTGGAATTTGGATGATGAGATGATTGTTCATGGTTTACCACAAAGAACACGAACACAGTTGCCTACAAGAATTACATATACTACTTGTGGACAGAAGTTGATTTATGCATATTTTGTAAGATCAAAACACAGAATTATGACCCACTTCCCCTAAATGCATGCCCACATCAAGACAAGAACATAATGTGAGTGTGTGTATGTGTGCAAGATTTCAAGTTATGTTATCAAGCTCCAAGATACCAAGTTCACGCCTAAGTTGACAGAACCTTGCTACGCTAAGTGGCTTGGTGAAAATGTCAGCGAGCTGCATGTCGGTACCCACATGGGTAATATCAATGTCACCCTTTTGCACATAGTCTCTCAAGAAATGATACCTAATATCAATATGTTTTGTGCGAAGGTGATCAATGGGGTTCTCGGAGATCTTTATGGCACTTTCATTATCACAGAGAAGAGGCACGCGTCGATACGTGATACCATAATCCTTTAGGGTTTGCCTCATCCATAGCAGTTGGGTTGCACAGCTTGCGGCTGCAATATATTCGGCCTCGGCCGTGGAGAGAGAAACACAATTCTGCTTTTTCGAGGACCAACTTACCAAGGAGCGTCCAAGAAACTGACATGCACCGGAAGTGGATTTCCGTCCCACTTTGTCACCGGCCCAATCCGCATCGGAGTATCCAATAAGATCGAACTTTGCATCCTTAGGGTATCATAAGCCTAACTTTGGGGTGTGAACAAGGTATCTAAGAATATGCTTAACCGCCGTATGATGGCTTTCCCTAGGGGAAGCTTGAAATCTAGCACATATGCCTACACTTAACATGATGTCCGTTCTAGATGCGCAAAGATAAAGTAACGAACCAATCATGGAGCGGTAAGTAGATGGGTCAAAAGGAATACCGTTGGTGTCTTCATTTAGAACTACATCTGTGGCCATGGGTGTCTTCATTGGTTTAGCATTTTTCATATCAATTTTTTCAAGAATGTCCTTGAGGTACTTAGTTTGAGATAAGAAAATTCCCTCTTGAAATTGTTATATTTGAAACCCAAGAAAGAACTTCAAGTCCGTGTTGAGTGACATCTCAAAGGTCTTGGTCATGGAGGCCGCAAACTTCTTGCATAAATGGATGTTAGGAGAACCAAAAATGATGTCATCTACATAGATTTGGCATAAGATCAAATCACCATTTTCCCTCTTAGTAAAAAGAGTGGGAGCGATCACCCCCACCACAAAGCCATCATCGAGTAAGAACTTCTTAAGATGATCGTACCAAGCACGGGGTGCTTGTTTGAGGCCATACAGAGCCTTGTGAAGTTTGTATACATGGTCTTTGTGGTGAGGGTCAACAAACCTAGGTGGTTGTGATACATATACCTCTTCTTGTAGAGGACCGTTAAGAAAAGCACTTTGCACATCCATTTGATGCAAAGTAAAACCATTGAAAGCAGCATAGGCCAATAGAATGCGAATTGATTCAAGACGAGAAATAGGGGCGAAAGTCTCACCAAAGTCCAAACCTTCAACTTGGGAGTACCCCTGTGCTACTAACCTTGCCTTGTTGCGTAGGACAGTCCCATTCTCATCTTCCTTGTTCTTGAAGATCCATTTAGTTCCAATGACATTGTGTTCCTCAGTTGGTCGTTCTACCAATGACCATACTTCGTTGCGTGTAAAACTGTTTAACTCTTCTTGCATAGCAAGGGGCAGTCATTGTCACACATTGCATCCTGAACCCTGTGTGGCACGGTACTAGAGACAAACGAAAAGTGAGCACAAAAGTTTGTTAATTGTTTATGAGTCACTCTACCTTCCGACACGCCGGTGAGGATTTGATCAATATCAACACGACCGGCCACACGTGGCATGATGGAGGTCAGGGTTTCACGAGGTTCGACTTCGTTTCCATCATCAACGTCCTCAACGTATGGATCATTTACGCGCGGTGGAAGATATTCCTCTTCGCGTTGCACCTGTTGAGTTTCATCATCAAGCATATCCATACTTTGGTCTAGCTCTTGAAGATCAACTTGTTCTTGAGTGTGATCAGAGTGAGAGACATGTTCTCCCACTTGATCCTCAACAACTGGCATGATATGTGTGCTAGTATCTTGTGGAGGTACGGGCAGTGAACTGTCTTGAGGATGAGAAATACTCTCATCATCTTCATCATCATCATGGGGTCTTTGTTCCATGGGAAGAAGTGCACCTATACCCATGTTCAAGATATCCTGCGAGGAATCTTCTTCACCTGCATCACTTAGATCAACTTGCTCCCCATGGGAGCGGTTAAATTCATCAAACGTCACGTCACAAGTTTCTATAACACATCCAGTGGATTTTTTGTAGACTCTGTAGGCGTGAGAGTTTGATCCATAGCCAACAAAAATCCCTTCAGTTGTTTTGAATTGAAATTTTCCTAACCGTTCCCGTTTGTTGAGGATGAAACACTTGCATCCAAACACACGAAAGTACTTAACATTGGGCTTGTTCCGAGTTAGGAGCTCATATGGAGTCTTCTTCAATATTGATCGAAGGAAGAGCCGGTTTGATGCATGACATGCAGTGTTGACGGCATCAGCCCAAAAACTATGTGGTGACTTGTATTCGTCTAACATGGACCTTGCCATTTCCACAAGTGTCCGGTTCTTCCTCTCTGCTACACCATTTTGCTGAGGGGTGTAAGGTGCGGAGTACTGATGTTCAATTCCCTCATCACTAAGAAATTCTTCTAGGGTGTAGTTCTTGAACTCGGAGCCATTATCACTTCTTATTGCCTTGATGTCCTTGTCAAACTTCCGCTGGACTTGTTTGGCAAAATCAATGAAGGTGATCTTCGTCTCGTCCTTGGACTTGAGAAAGAACACCCATGTGTATCTTGAGTAATCATCAACAGTGACTAGGCCATACTTTTTCCCTCCAAGACTTGCCCATGAAGGAGGCCCAAACAGATCCACATGAAGGAGCTCTAACGGCCTTGAAGTGGATACAATGTTCTTGGGTGGATGTTTGGATTGATGTTGTTTCCCAGCTATGCATGCACTGCACACACGATCTTTCTTAAAAGATACATTTGTTAGTCCAAGGATGTGATTGCCGTTTAAGAGATTTTGAAGATTTCTCATGCCGACATGGGCGAGCCGGCGATGCCACAACCATCCCATGTCAACCTTGGCCATTAGACAAGTTGTATGGAAGGTGCTCTCTTTCGAGAAATCAACCGTGTAAAGGTTGCCATCCAACTCTCCAACAAAGGCCACTTCGAGAGTGTCTCTCTTAAAGACTTTCACATCCGTTAGTCCGAATAATGTGTCATAACCAACGGAAGCCAATTGACGAACTAAAAGTAAATGATATTGAAGAGATTGGACAAGCATGACATTTGCAATAGACATGTCATTAGTGATTGCCACCTTGCCCAACTCAGTTACCTGCCCTTTCGACCCTCCACCAAATACAATGCTCATGTATGGTCGAATGGCTTGCATGAAGTCATAGAGCAAGTTACTATCTCCGGTCATATGATTGGTGCATCCACTGTCGATCACCCATTTGGCTCCTCCGGAGAAAACAGCCTGTAACGAATTAAGACTTGGTTTGAGGTGCCCATTTTGTCATGGGGCCTCTCACATTAGTTACAAGAGTCTTAGGGACCCAAATAGCATAAAAACGGAATGCATTACGGGGACCAACGAATTTAGCATAAACCTCTCCTTCCTTTGATTTGCGAAGTACATAGGATGGAGGCATGAATTCAGTTGTCTTGTTGAGAGTAGGCGAACCCCTAGTGGCCGACCCACTCACAACCTTACCTTTCTCCTTGTGTCCCTCTCGTACAAATATTTCTTTAAGCGGAGTGGTACACTTGAGAGGAGATGCACTTTTCTTGGCGGTGCTTGGATTGAACCCAAGCCCTTCCTTGGCAAGGCCTCCATTGTGTTGACTTAAGATCTCATTGAGAGTCTTTTGTCCTTGTGCACATGTTATGAGACCTCTATCTAGCTGTGCCTTTAGCGAACAGTTTTCCTCAAGGATAGATGTCAGTTCACTACTAGAGTTAGTAGTGTAGGTATCAACATTAATAATAGGTGAGGAGTAAGCCTTAGCTAAAGTGTCAAGATAAGTAACCTTGAGTGCCTCAAAGCGCTTTGTAAGAATAGTGAGTTTCTCTTCGTTGTCTTTGAGAGACAAGGATAGATGCTCACAGTCCTTAGAAAGGGAAGCATGAGAGTTCACTAGTCGGTTTTTATCATTTAGTAACTCTTTGCACACAGATTCAGCCTTTTTCAAGGAGGCAAGATCGTTAGCATGTTTATCAAGGTTTTCACCAACTTTTGAGCATAATGCATCATTTTGTGCTTTCTCATACAGGACTTTCTGCTCAAGGATTTCATTTCTTTCCTTCTCCTCAGTGACGAGGGTTTCGAGTTCCTTGATGGTATTGGTGTGCTTACTCACCATTTCCATAAGTATGCGAAATATAGTGAGCTTCTTTCCTTTAAGAGAGCACATAAATTTGTTTATTTTGGCAAACATGGGATGATCTAAGTCATTATCCTCATAGTGGTCTTCCGCATCAAGATACTCATCAGGTGAGGTAGAAGATAGACTAAAAGAGTTTAACCGTGGAGTTACCTTAACCTTATCATGGGAGCTTTGGTCTTCCTCATCTCCCATGGCAGTCTTTGCCATCAAACACTTGTGGGCGTTGCCCTTGTAGTCTTTCATTGTAATGCCCCAAGTGTAGACTTTCCTTTCTTGTAACCTTCCATGTGGGGCCACCTTGTCAGAGATCTTGAGGATATCTTTCGTGCGTTGAATCCATGTGTGTTCCCTAGTGCTTATTTCCCTTGCATGCATGAATTACATATCATTCCTTGCCATACTTATGATTGCATGCCATGATCATGTTGCATTTGAGTTTAATAGGAGTAGTGTTGTGGTGTTGTGAGTGCATGTGATCTTGCTAGGATTAAGTGGTGGTTTTGCACTACCTTGTGAGCATGTGATAATGGTGTGTGTGATGCAAGAGTGAGTGCTAGTCTTTTAAGCTCTTGCTTTCAAACTCCTTTTCCCCTCCTATTTTTATTCTTGTCAAAATTCCTTTTTCTCAAAGATGTTTCTAAAATGTCTAGTGGGTAGATAAAAATTGCTTATGAAGGGGTGCAATTTTTCTGATTTGATTCTTTGATTTTGGTGGTGCAAATAAATACAAAACAGTAGGTTAATTACTGTTTTGCATTTATTTCGAACATCTCCAAATATTGCATTCCTATTTTTCCCTATTGGGCTATTATTTTTTGTGTCTAGCAGGATTTTCCTTTTAATTTTTATCCCAGTATTTTTCTTGGGTAATATTTTTTCTTCCCTGAAAGCATTCCTTCCTCTGTTGTTATATTTGGTTAAACTACCTGGGTGTCTAATGCTTTCCCTGGCCCATCAAGCCTTCTCCCATGCTGGCCCAGTTGGACTTCCCTGGCGATAGAGCCCACCGGCGAGCGCTCCTTCTTCCTCCCGACGTCACCTCCTGTACGACGCGCGCTCAACCTCCCGATCGCCCTCTTCTCGATCCAGCGGCTCGAGCTCGCCTCCCGAGGCGTTAAAAGGAGCCCGAGACCTCCTCCTCCGCCCTAGGGTTCCCTCTCCTTTCCTCCCCAGCGCCGCCAGTTTCCCTCGTGCCCTCGTTCTTCCCTGGTAAGTTCTGAGAGAAAGCAGAGAGAGAGGGTGCAGCGCCTCCTCCGTCTACCCGCCGATCCGTCGTCTCCGGCACTGGGCGCCATGTCCGGGGGCTCGGGGCGGCTCCCCGCGTCCCATTCCCGGCGCTAGGACCTCGAGGAGCGCCCCCCCCCCCCCCGTCGAGCTCGTCCCCGTCTTCGGGGCGAACCGGGCGAACTGCGCGGCTCCTCTTCTTCGCCTCCGGCGTCCTCCGCCCCGTGCGGCGCCCCCTCTTCTCCCCAAGGTGAGGCCCGCCGCCCAGTGCTTCCTCCTCCTCAGTCCGGTCCCGATCCGCGGCGAGGTCGTCGTCTTCTCTGCCGGCGTTCGTCAGGGGGCTGTTGTTGGGTGTACGTGCAGAGTACGAGTGTTAGTTGTTGCTGTTAGAGGTAGGGGTGGTAACAGGGGCTTCCTCCTTCCCTCGACGGTAGCGCGTGACCAGAGGGACCCCCCCTCGTCGTCGGTAGTGCAGCGCGGCAGCGCTAGCAGGGAGGCCCGTCAGGCTCTCTGTCGCTGTGCTCCCAGGGCGGGCATGGAGTCCCGGCAGCTGCAGTCCCGGCAGTCAAGCGGGGGCCTTTTCCCCGTGCTCAGGGCGGGAATGGAGCCCCCGAGAGTCCCGCGGGCCCCGCCGTTGGTTTTCCCCGCCGGTGGTGGCCGGGAGCGGCGCCGCCAGCGTTCTCGGGTCCGGCCGCCGGCGGGATGCTTCTCGTGAGGGGCATGTTCTTCTCTTTTACCTTCTAGTATTAGTCAGACTCCGGATCGTAGCCTGATGGTAGTATCTCTCTGTCATATGCATGCGCCTGATGAGAGGTTGTGGGTTCGAATCCCCCTCGGTGCAGAGTATATTTTTTTGGTCAGATTTTTTTTCCCTGTTGATCCTGTGCAAGAGGAGAAGGGACATGTTTCCCTGTACTCCTCCCCCTTTCCGTCGAGATGGTGGTGCTAGTGCAGTGGCTAGGTGGTGCCCCCTGTACCAGGGGATGCAGGGTTCGAATCCCAGGACCCTGTTATTTGCTGTAGCTATTTTTTTCCCTTCTTTTCTTGCTGCCTTTAGTTGTTCTACCTCTTCCTTGGGCTTGGGCAGCAAGCTGGATTTAAGTTCATTTTTTTCTCCTGCTAGTGTAGTTAGTAACAGTTCCCTTTGTGTGTGAGTTGCACACTTGCAAGTGATTAGATGTGGTAATGCTAGCATTGTGAGCCTTGTGGATTGCATCTAGTGGTGTGGAGTACACTTGGTGGGAGTTGTGCATGTGATGTGTTTTCATTGTGTGTGTTGTGCCTTAAGGAGATAAGATGCACTAGCTACTCTTGTGGAGCCCATCTTTGGGAGTTTTAGGTGGTATAAGGGATCTTGTAGATTTTATTATCTTGCCTTGTTATAGTGGGGTGTGGGTGCCTCCCCCTCATCACTTGTCTTGAGGCGAGGAGTAGCACAAGATAGCTATTGTGTTAGCATGTGAGGGTGGGGTTTGTTGTGGTAGTTTGCACAATGATGGTGACATGAATACTAGGAAGATACTAGTGGTGCTTGGGAGAGTGTGCACCATCACATGCCCATGTGTGGGGGGTGTGTATACTCTCTTGTTATATAAAGATTTCTTGTGTGTGGGCTTGATGCTAGTGCTTGAGAGGAATTGTGGTGTTGGAGTTGTTGATGTGCATGACACAAACATGGGGTTCAAACCCCCATGTCACCTTGTCATTGTGCACATGAAACCCTCCTATGCATTGTCATCTTAGAAGAATACCTTATGGAATTGCATTTTTATTTTGTTGAAAGTTTGGGCTTTGTTTCCATGATATAGATGGAGCCCAAAGGCATGGATCTTGGTGTGTTAGTTGTAGGGGTTTGTGCTCAACACCATAGTGGTGTCAAACACCTCTTGGGAACTTGTGTGTGCAAACTATGCCTAGACAAAGTGGGCATGTGGCTAGAAAAATTCCAGAATTTTGAACTCTGAAAATTTCACTAAGTCTGGAACGCTGAAAACATTTTCTTCCCCTGTAGATAAGGTTGTGCAGGTAAGTATGTTGAGAACTGGACTTAGCTCAGTGCTAGTGTTTTGAACCTGGTATGTTTGTGCAGCTTCCTGTCAATTTTCAAGTCATTTGGAGTCCAGTAGCTTGTGTTTTGATTGCTGTCAAAAGGCTTCAGAACAGAAACAGAAACCCAGGTGCAGAAATTTTCACTAAGTCCCTGAGAACTGATGGTTTTGGGAAAGTTTGTGGCCTTGTATCTTCTAGAGTTTAATTCCTTTTGCTGTGATTCTTGCTGGAGATGGTAGTGTTCTTGGTTGGCAACATCCACATATATTATTTGTCATGTTTGAAGACCTGTAGCTATGTTGCATGTTGCTCTCAAACAGCTAAGATGCAGAAATTGGCAGATTGCGTAGTTTTGACATTTTGTTCAAAGTTTGTGTTTAATTGTTGTTGGGGTGTTCTACCTTGCTCCATTTCATTCATGTTGGGTTAATACATGTCTTGGCAACCTGGGAACACCAGATTTGCGCCAATTGTGTGTGTGGTGATGAATCTTTCACGTAGGGCTTCATATCGTGTTTCGTTGGTTCCCGTTGATCCGTAGCTCCGTTTGCAAAGTTCTTTATATGGTTTTGCACCGTTTTTACGAGATGCATCTGTCCATATCATTTCCATGCATGTCCAAATAGTTTAGAGCAAAGTTCTGTCCAGGAACTCGTTGTAGTTTATCTTGCTTGTGCTAGTGTTAGAAATAGTGGTGCATGCTCAACTTTCATCTCATGCATCATGTGATTGTTGCATTTTGTGGTGCTGCTGTTCATTGGCTGTCATTCTTGTGTTGGGTAGCACCGGGAGCGGAGACCGATTACGTGGAGTCAGGAGAGTACGTGCAGGACGATCCAGAACCATTCCAAGCTGAGGATATCACAGGCAAGATGACATGACCTTGATCCCATATCTAGACTTGTTATGTTAGTTTCGATTCCACGTTATTGCTTGCTGCCTACCTCTGAAAATATATTGCCTCTTCATATGCCATGAGCCTAAACACCTTACTCTTTCCTAGCAAACTTACATGGCTAGGTAGGCTTGCTGAGCTACTAATGTTAGCATTGTTAGTTGCAGGTGTTTATAACTTATGAGTTGCCATGAGCTTGATATCATTATCTTAATTTCTGTTATTTAATTAATGTATCTATATATTAGGTAAATGACGGGAGGCCTAGCCTTTTGCCGGGTGTCTTGTTCCGTTATTGCCGCCTTAGTTACCGGTTACCGGTGTTTGATTCCATAATGATCGCTCCTAACACGTTCGGGGTTGTTATGGGGACCCCCTTGATAAATCGCGTAGTGCTAAGGCTTGTCCGGCAGGACCCAACTTTGGTTTTAATCTGCTAATCACATAATAATCTGCATAGGGAATAGCTACCCCGAGGAATTTAATCAACAACCCGGGCCAGTGCTCCCCATGAGTGTTGGTCCCACCTGAGCGATGTCCGGGGCCCCACTGGTCACCCAGAGGTTTAGCCATCCCGATGTCTAGCTCATCTGTCGTGTCCTGAGACTGAGATACGCGGCTCTTATCAGGGTCGTCGACACGACGGGAGGTCCTGCTAGCCTTGTCTTGCCTTAGCGGTATATCTTGCGTATAGGAATCCCGGTGAGGCTTTGGTTTTCCCCAGAGTTGAGGTTTTCCTCTAAGGAATCCGACGAGATCACGAGATTCGTGATAGAGGATGACTTTGCGGCCTGTGTTCGTTTGTGATGGACTAGTTGGAGCACCCCTGCAGGGTTTAACCTTTCGGAAAGCCGTGCCCGCGGTTATGTGGCAACTTGGAATATTTTGTTAACATCCGGTATTAGAAAACTTAAACAAAAACTAATAAAATATGCCAACTGTGTGAGTAACCGTGACTGTCCCTTCGAAGATCTCTCTTCGATCGGGAACACGGTGGGGGTTATGAATGCCGTAGGTAGGTGTTCAGGATCACTTTCTGATCAAGTAATCACGATCGTTAGTATAGAACACTGTCACTTCTCCTTCGCGTAAGCTAGCCACTTGTTCAATCTTAGGATGCAACAACCTGAAACACTTCACCCCTTCCTTACCCAATAACATGACTAGTTCTGGCACCAAGGTCTTAGATTGCTGAGTCCCCGTGACTCACGGATTCCTCCGAAACTCCCAGCAGGTACAGGTACCCCAGAGGCAGATGATCCCGACGGCACCCAGCTGGCGTGGCAGTACGACGAGGAGACAGATCGCCTTTACGTGAACTATCCAGAGGACTGAGCCGTGGTCGTGATCGTGGGCCTGCAGCGGGTAGCATAGCATTTTCCTTGTTTTGTAGTCCGTACCAGAACTACATTGATTGTATCTGCGTTGTACTCTGTATCATTAATAAGAAGACAGTTGAACCCCAGATTGTCTACTTTATTTACTATTATGTGCTATGTTTACTTGCTTGCAAAACACTTAGATGCGCTTCTTTCCTATTCGGGGGCCTCGACCCCCAGATCGGAAAGGACCGCATCTTGGTCGTTACATTCATATAGTTGTAGTGAACAACATCACCACTTTTGTTGACTAGCCTCAAGGTGTTTTGTGTATCCTGAGCTACTCCGGTAACCCCACCAACGTCTTCTGGATCTGATTCTTCTTGTGCAACCATTGCTCTTCCATCTATTCTCTTGAGCTTGGAGTTCATAGGGTTTGGCAACTTCTTCTTTACAAAGGTCTTCGGAAACCTTGGTTTATCTTCTCTCTTCTCATAAGGGCAGTCATTGGAGAAGTGGTTGGTTTCCTCACAGTTGTAGCATTTCCTTACCTTCTTCTTTGGGAATCTTCCCTTGAATTTTCCTGCACTGAACTTCTTTACAAAAAGAGCAATGTCCTCATAAGATGGGCTTTCATCAGAGTCAACATCATCACCATCTTCGCAGTCATCATCACCCTCTTCTTCTTCACTTTCTTCTTCATCACATTCATGCTTGGCTTTCAAAGCAAGATTGATCTTTGATGTTGAAGTGCCATGCATGGCAAGGTGCTTTGTTGCATTTGCCTTTGACTCTTCAAATAATTGGAAAGTGGATATGATGTCATCTAGAGTCATTTCTTTGAACCCATGGTGCTGCCTCATGTCCCATACCATTTGATGGTGGTACGGAGCAAGAGCATGAAGTAACTTGTCCACGAGAAATCTCTTGGTCAGATTGAAACCATCTCGCGTCTTGTCACAGTCACAGGACTCAATGTCTACGGCGAGAGTCATGAGCCGTTCTAGCAGTTGCTTGGGAGATTCACCATTTTCCATACAGAAATTCTGTAATTGCCCCTTGGCAATTTCATATTGAGCAAGCCGAAGA
This sequence comes from Hordeum vulgare subsp. vulgare, assembly GCF_904849725.1. Classification (NCBI taxonomy): domain Eukaryota; kingdom Viridiplantae; phylum Streptophyta; class Magnoliopsida; order Poales; family Poaceae; genus Hordeum; species Hordeum vulgare. The sequence goes on along the minus strand of NC_058519.1, from coordinate 658,893,921 downwards.
GTGGAGGTACCGGTCTTGGTCCTTATAATTCTATCCCACAGTTCCTTGGCACTTGTGATGTGAATGTAAGGTCTCCGTTGCTTGTCATTCATTCCTTTTCTTATGCACATGATCGCAGTGTCATTAAGATGCTTGTCATAATTTTCTCGCGGAGTGAGGCACCTTGGATCTACAGGATTGTACCCATGCTCGAGGATGTCCAACATCTCATCATTGGCGTACCTAAGATGATCCTGCATACCAGCTCTCCACAAAGCAAAATTGGAATTGTCATCAAGCAAGGGAGGTTTTCCTCCAAGATTGTACTTAGGTTTCTCAACTTGAGATCTAGCATAAAGCCATGGAACACTGGTTTGGTTCCTTTCCGGAGGTTGTTGGCCAAATGAAGAACCGTGCACATGTGGCCCTGAGGCCCTCGGGGACGTGGCTGTCCCCGTGGTTAATGATGCCAGTCTCATTTGGACCAAGGCCTCAAGAGAAGCATCATGCTCCTCTTTTTGCTTGGCAAGGGCCTGTTCCAGGTCCTCAGAGGTGAAGGACTTGACTTCCGTGGAAGTCCCCTCCCTCTCCACTAGAGCTACAGTAGTGGGAATCCCGTCCATCTCGCTCTAGGGCGGTTAAGCCATAAGAATAGAGCACGAGGCTCTGATACCAATTGAAAAGGATCGAGATGGACCTAGAGGGGGGGGGTGAATAGGTACAGTTCCAAATTTTAATAATTACTTAGCAATTTTAGGCAAAGGTGCGGAATATGAGGGTAGGCCTAATAATTCCTATGACAATGAGTAAGCTATTTAGAGTGAAGTAAGAAAACCGGTAAACAATAATCAAATACAAGTACGTAATAAGGATTAACACAAGTAGAGAGTTAGGGTTAGGAATAACCGAAACTCCAAGAGAGACGAGGATGTATCCCGATGTTCACTTGCTTGGAGGGAAGCTACGTCACCGTTAGAGGGGCGGATGTTACCACGAAGGCACACCAACGCCACGAAGGCTCACCCTATTCTCCCTTTGAGATAACTCCACGAAGGCGTTTCTCAACCACTAGTGGTAAGCCTTGAGGTGGCTTCCGAACCTTCACAAAATTTCCGGGGGAAATCACAATGGTTTGATTCCTCTCCGAAGGCTCCTACCGCCTAGGAGTCTCCAACCTCCAAGAGTAACAAGATCACGGGGATTGCTCAAAACTTGCTCAAATCACAAATCACTTTGGTGGGAAGGAGGAGAAGGAGACGATCTATCTTTTGATTGGAACAACACTCAAAGGGACTCACAAATGCTCTTGGGATCTAAGATTGAGTGTAGACAAGAGTGACTGAGAAGAAAGGTGTTCTTGTATGTGTTCTAGCTGTGTTCGACACCCTCTCACGAAGTGGGAGGGGGGTATATATATAGTGGGGAGTGTAAAATAGCCGTTGGGGACACTTTATATCACACAGGGTTCGGACATCCGGCAGTTCACGGATGTCCGGGCGTCCACAAGGGGTCGGACGTCCGACAGGGGTCGGTCGTCCGAGGGCTGTAGATATGTGTGGAATCACTTGTGAGTTGAACAGGGACCGGACGTCCGGAGAAGGCCGGAAGTCCGAGTTATTCGACTCAAACTTCTTTTGGTGCAAGCTTCTGGATTTCTGAAAGGGGACGGACGTCGGGCCCTCGGACGTCCGGAGGGAGCCGGAAGTCCGAGTTATTGGGCTCAAGTTCTTCTGGTGCAGGGCTCCGGATTTCCGAAGCTGGTCGGACGATCGGCCCTCGGACGTCCGGAGGGAGCCGGAAGTCCGAGTTATATGGCTCAAGTTCTTCAGGTGCAGAGCTCCGGATTTCCGAAGTTGGTCGGTCGTCCGTCCCTCGGACGTCCGCAGGAGGCCAGATGTCCGAGGCATTAGCCCTGTTTTTGAGATAGGAGCAGAGTAGAGAAGATGTGGTCTGAGCAGAAAAATAGAGATGTAGTATGAGCAAATTCATCGCAAAACCTGTGATCCCCTCTTAATAGTGCGGGATCCCTATACTCAAGAATAGTAAACTTAAAGGATAGTCTACATCATCTTTTCTCAATCCCGAGCCTTCTTGACATATAAGTCCCGATCTTCTGTGACCACCTTGGCACATAATTCTCAATCTACTAAAATACTTGCCATCCTGAGATACATTCAACAAATAGGATTAGTTTCCTATGTATGTGTTGTCATTAACACCAAAAGTCGATTAGGGGCATAACATGCACTTTCACCCACAGCTACATAACTTAAATCTGGACTCTCAAATACATGTAAATCCATGCATATCCATCATGCATGCCAATGTCGCACGTAAATAACAAATGTTGATAACGAGAATACATAGTTCTTACATAAAAGTTATTTGAAGTGCGCAACTCAAACATTAGCTCTTTGACTTTCATCATGGGCCCACAAATGCTCCACAAGATCATTGTGTAGATGTGCGTGCATCCGATAATCTCAGAGATAGTAGTGCATATGTGGAAAGTTGATAAGATGATCTTTCGGTATTTGGACTTATTCTTCAGGTGCTTTCAAATTATTGGTTTGGACTACACCATCACCCTTATTCTCAATAATTATATTATGCAAAATAACACAACATGTCAACAATTGTAACAAAGTTTCTCGTTTCCACATTATTGCAGCTCCATGAATAATTCCCCAACGAGTTTGAAGCACTTTGAATGCCCTTTTAGCTTCTTCCTGCATTTTTGCAAAGTGGCTTTATTTGTTGCCTTGTAGTTTAGATATGGTCTTCACAAATGCCATCCACCGAGGATAGTTTCCATCGACAAGATAGTATCCCCCGGACGTTGACCAACGTAGTTGCATGGCAGTGATTCCCCATTACAAAGCCTCATGAACACGGAAGATTGTTGAAGCATGGTGTTGTCGTTGTGAGAACCGGACATTCCAAAAAAACATGCCAAATTCATGTCATGTGATGCCACTGCTGCCAATATGATGGTGGCCTCTTTGATGTGAACTTAATACATTCCACGCAAACCTTTGGGGCAGTTCTTCCCTTGCGAGTGTATGCAATAAATTGATTCGAGCATTTCTGAAAACTCTCTTGCTTCTCTAGTAGCCAATAACTTTTCTGTGTCCTGCGCATTTGGTTCTCTGATATACTATGCTCCAAACACCTGCACCACGACGCGAACAAAGCTCATAGTAGTCTTTAGGCATGTGCTCTCCCCCATCCAGAGCATCTAACCAACGGCATCAACGACATTACCAAGTGCAAGCATCCTCAGAGTAGCTGAGTATTTCTGCTTAGTAGAGAAAGTTGGGTCCGGCGAAAAGTGTTGAAGTATTAATCGTGTGCCTCCACTTCCTCAACAACGCGTAAAAACATTGGTTTGTGCATACGAAAACAATGACAAAACCATGGATCATCCGAAAAAGTTGGGGTTGGAGAAAAGTAGTCATTGTACACTAGTCATGCTCCGAAGACCCTATCCCTATTGGTTCTCCGTTTGCTGAGCCCTTCAAGTTAAGAATATGCTCACCTCCTGGTTCATTTCCTCTCCATGCCCATGAATATGATCATGTCCACTTCTTCATCCGAATCCAACGAATCGAGAAACTCATCTCCATTTATTTTATCAAGCTTTGGCAGTTCATAATCCTCGTTCGACGAATCATTAGAATCTAGAGTTTTCTCTACTAATAAATCACCAAAAACCGTGTCGTACAATATGTTGAACACATAAAGTGAAGGGGCAATCCAAAAGTAGTCGGTCATACCGCGATGGCGATTGCGATAGAGATGTCTGCAGTGTGAGTGCAGGCGGCACTGAGGCTCGAAACGACGTCAAAGCAAGGGTGATGATGGAGCTATAAGACGTCCGACGCGAGGAGAAAAAAGATAGGTGAGATCAAGTGGAATCGTTAGATCGAGGAGATGAATTTGGTGTAATTTATGATGGAGCCGGTAGGGTCTAATTGGTCAGGCGTGGATATGAAGTGTGCCAGTCAGCTCGTCGGTTTGACGTTGTTTGAGGCCCGTCTCGATCGTTTTTTGACCAAAGAGTGGGTGGGGCGTCAGCCCGGTGGCCGTCTATAGATGCTCTAACTGGACTAAGAGCATCTCAAGTAGGCCCCATAAACTAGTCAACCCCCTAAAAAACGAGGTGTTTACAATTTCAGTCGGAAAAACGACGCCTAGCACACCCTGTAAAACTTGGTCGACCCTTATACTTTTTAGGGGGCACGATAAATCCATCCACGAAAACCTTATATGTACAATTTTTAAGACAGTATACAGTTCAACCCGTAAACCGGTTAAACCTCGTCGGAGCAGACGCGCCATCGTGAAACTTACCGGAATCTACGTGGAACTCATCGGAATTCGTCGCCACACATCGAAAGAAGTCGTTGCACGCCGAAGTTTGCCGCCGCCGGTCCGAATTGCGATCGATTCGACCTCCACTATCGAGGCAAGGCCGTCAACGGGCAGTGCGGAGCAGGCCACCGGTGGCGCGAATCAGGGCGGGGCGGCATCTGAGAAGATCGAGGCCATGCTAGAGAACGCGTACACGACGGTGTGCAGTGTCGGGCTCAAATTGGGGACGGACGGGCGCTCCACAGAGCGATCGGTCGGGTGGCGCAGGCTCCACTCCATCCGTGGCCCGGAACCGACAGTGTCGGGACGAGGCGGGGGCGAGGCACACCATGGCCGGAGACGGCTCGTCGAGATAAGAGAAAAAATATGAGTTATAGTAGGATCCGTTTCATTTACGGGATCTGTTTTTGTCTGGGACAATTTCACACCATAAAAACGCTTTACAATGCCCGGAATGAATTTCGGCTCCTCGGACCAAAAAAAAGTTTGAAATAAAAAAACCAAGATTTTTTGTGTGTGTACTTAGTCACATCCAAATGCTACCTGCAAATTTTAAGAGCAAAAGTTAAACATTTTGGCTTGTGCAAAAAATAATAATAATTAAACATCAAAAGTTACCCCAAAATGTTAACTTAATTTTTTTTTTGTCGATGAAACACCGCTGCTCCTTATCGCACGAAAATTGTCAAGCATGTTTACGACACTAATACAATCATCTATAAAAAAATTCAGATTTTTTCAAAAAAATTTACTATTAATTTTTAAGTTACTGTTCATCCGGATGCATGTGCACGAGAACACCTCTTCCTTACAGTGTCCTTAAACACGTTTTTAAGGGCCGATTTTTAAGCGGTCTGCTAGAGAGGCTGTAAGTTGTTGAGATATATACCATCCATTCTATAAAAGAATATTCTGGAGTGTTTTTAAAAGTAAGCCTGGAGAGTTTTGTTTTTTTAGAGGAGAGTGAGAGGGTGCTTGGATACGTTTTAGTCCCATGACTAAAAGTAGTGAGACTAAAACTTGCTAGCCTCACCCATGCTTGGATCCAAGTACTAAAGAGACTAAAATCAAGTTAATGAGCATTTATTATCCTCCAAACTCTCCAATCCAGAACTTGCATGAGGAGTTAAATGAGGAGAGAGAGGACTAATGCACATTTTAGTAGGGGTACCCCTGACTAAAAGATTTTAGCCTCAAGACTAGTTTTACCCTCTCTTTAGTCAGGGGTGCTTGGAACTTTAGCCTCTTAAAGAGACTAGTTTTAGTCAGACTAGTTTTAGTCTCTTGGATCCAAGCACCCTCTGAGTGTAGGTGTCGGGAACAGAAAAAAATGTGCGAAATTAATGGAGCCACGAGGCCCCGCTACGGGCAGCCCGGGCCCACAGGAATACATTCCACCACAGCCTGTCCATTCATCAACCCCCTTCCCCCAAATCCCACCGGAATCCTCCACCACAGACGGCCACCGTCAACACCGCCGCCCGTGTACCGCCAGCCAGGCCGGTCGCGCCACCGCTGGGAGGAATGCAAGGGCAGCTCGAGATCTAGCGATGCATCGGAGTAGACGACCGAGCCGTCGACGGGCGCCAGCGAGCGCCGTTCTTTGCCGTGGAGGAGCGGCGCGTCGAGGGGAGGCTCCGACGGTTGGCCTCTCGGGTCTGAACTGAAGGGCAGCTCGGCAACTACGCAGCTAGCAAGTTTAAGCTTCAAATTTGCCCTAATCAAATCTACTCCAGTACTTAGTTCTTTAACCTGTGAAATCTGAACTGTACTATTTATGTACAGTATCTACTAATCTGTCTATCTATGATCATGATCTTATAGCGATATTCTAACTTCTTCGATCACAAAGCATTTGCAAGGTTGATTATCAGCATGTGTGCAGAATCCATCATGAGGTCAGGCAGTCTTCACAAGATAATCTAGACCTGTTTTCTCTGCTTAGGTAATGCTGGTCTGTACTGGAATCTGCAGCCGGCTGCTCCCCGGGGTCTGTTGTCAAGCTCTGCTGAAACAGCAATCTCATGTGCAAAATCGGAACCTACTGGAATCAAACTCGCAGTCATACGCATGCACAACCGCTTCCAATTCGGCTGCTAGTCAGGAATAGCAACGCAAAACTGACCTTCAACCAAGATAACAAAGACCTCAGAGGAACAATTTGGGTTGTTCTCTTGGAAAGAATATACAGAATATAGTTGAAGCAAGAAAGTGAACAATACACGAGCTCGAGTTCATCCATCTAGACAGATTTGACGGTGCTTCGGCATAGATTCCTACCGGCTCCTTAGGGCAGCGAGGTTAGGGTTTCTTGTTGTGTGTATGTGACGCGAGATTTGGTGTCAGGTTATTCAGATTGATTTAAGGATGATTTAACCGTGGCGACTTCGACTCAATGGCGCTGGTCATTAAAGGAGCGTGCATGAAGACTGTGCATCTGCAGTTAGGCAAAGTGCCAATGGATATTCCAAAATATCCGATATTTGTATTCGAGAAAACGCCTATTCGTATCCGAAATATCCGCATCCGAACCAAAATGGGAATGGTAATTATCCGTATCCAAATTTGTTTAACAAATAGTAAAACAAATAAATATGGTATGAGATTTTGACACAAACATGGATTTGAAAGTAGATATATCCATATCGGAATAAGAATATGGGAGGTAATTTTCAAGATGCTAGGCCCAGTATTTCAATTATCCAACATAAAAACCAAATAAGTGGTCAAATTTTACTCCGTGTATGATTAAACTTAGAAATTATTATGCAAAACAACATTATTTAATCATAAACGTATTTATCATTGACTGATCGTATGCCACAAGTTGATTATTTCATGTCACATAGAAATTGACTAATTTACTTAAGCAATAATATATCGCTATTTATTCGTATCCGATTCGAATCGAGGATACATCAGATACGTATCCGTATTCAAATAATATCCAAGCCGCATTTATATCCGATAACATCTGTACTCGCATTCATATTCATTTTGAAAATATGGAAATGGAAGTTGTAAGAGCATTATCCCATCCGCATCCCATTTGTTTTCACCCCTATTTGCAGTTGATGTATATATAAGAATTGCGAATCATGTAACAAGCCTTACATGTTTCTCCATCCTATTAAACAATTGATGACTATCAACGAGCAAACTGATTATTGTATCAATCAACTAATCCTACGTGACCCATTTCCAGTGTCGGCACCGGTCTGGCGGAAAACGTAAACGCCGGCTTTGATGGGCTACCGAGAGACACCGTGTTGCTGCCAAGCATCATCATGGCCACCGCCGACATCAATGGCCTGTCCACAGGGTTCTCCTGGACGCACAGGAGCCCAACCTGGATGCACCTCATCACGTCACTCTCTGAGCAGCTGTTGTTCATGCACGGGTCCATTGCCTCCAGCACTGTTCCGGCCGCCCAATGCTCCCAGATCTACACGCGCGGTCAATTTACAAAGTTAGCAGCAACCAAGTCATATTGTGCTACCTGATTTGTTCAGATCAAGGAAAAAATAACACGCTATACAAAATAACGTGGTTCGTTCAAATATGTTATTAACGTGTTATAGCGTTATAACATGCTATTAGCGACTGTCATAGCAATGCTTATTTTCTCAGTGCTTCAGATGTTGCTTAGCAATGGAGCCGGCAGGAGCTCATGCAGGTGCATACCGTGGTCAAGAGATCTTCAGATTGTGAGGTGTCACTGTTCTTCCTTCCCGTCACGATCTCCAAAACCATGACACCGAAGCTGAACACATCCGATTTCACGGAGTAGTTCCCACGCATAACGTACTCAGGCGCCATGTATCCGCTGAAACACGACAAGGCAACATGCATGATGATTACCCGTTGCTGCGGCTGCATCACCTCGATGCTCTGACGTGAGTAATAAAAGTCGCCCTTTAGCTCGAAAAGAGAAAAACATGGACTGTACCGGTACTAGATCCATAAACGTGACAACTACTTCCTTCGTTTTTAAATATGTTGTACTCCATCCGTTCCAAAATATAAGACCTTTTAGAGATTTCATTAGAAGGCTACATACGGGGCAAAATGAGTGAATCTACAATCTAGAATATGTCTATGTACATTCGTATGTAGTTTATAGTACAATCTCTAAAAGCCTTATATTTAAGAACGGAGGGAGTATAAGTCTTTTTAAAAATTTCACTACGACTATATACGAAATAAAATAGATGAATTCACATCTTAAAATTTGTTTATATACATACCTATTCAGTTTATAATAAAATATCTAAAAACACTTGTATTTAGTAACGGAGGAAGTAGTACTTACTATGTGCCGACCACCTCGTTGGTGACGCCCTGCGTCTGGCCTCTCCCGAAGAGCCTTGCGAGGCCAAAATCTGAGATCTTGGGGTTCATGTCGGCATCAAGAAGGACATTGCTGGCCTTGAGATCACGATGGACAACTTTGGGTTGGGAGTCTTCATGAAGGTACTGCAGGCCTCGAGCGATCCCGCGTATGATTCTCTGCCTCTTTCCCCAGTCAAGCTGCTCCCGTTTCTTGGTGTCTGTCGTAGTTTGCACATTCAGAAAGTGTACCTGAGCTGTCAGTGCCATTAGAATTCTGAAAGATTACCGAACAGGATCTGGTCCAGGCTCCTGTTGCAGACGAACTCGTAGACGACTAGCCGCTCCTGTTGCTCTAGGCAGAAGCCGACAAGCCTGACGAGATTCTTGTGCTTGAGCTTCGCTACCAGGGTGAGCTCGTTCCTGAGCTCCTCCACTCCCTGCGTCGAGCTCTTGGACAGTCTCTTCACCGCTATCTCTTCGCCGTCCCGCAGAGAACCCTATGCACCAAATTATGGAAAATATTAGTTTTGCTGCTCGACAGTAGAAACTCAACGTATCTGACAGTTTCTTCAAGATCACCACCTTGTACACCACACCAAACCCGCCTTCACCGAGCTTGTTGCTTTCTGCAAAGTCTTCGGTTGCGGCTCGCAAAGTAGCAATGTCGATCCACATCGAGTCTATGGTCTCGTTGTTCACGGTTTCAGTGGAGTAACTGGGATATGCTGCAGAAATACAACTTGATTATTTTTTTACGCTGTTTTCTTTCTCATGCTTAACAACTTGATTATCAGTTTGCCTTTTCAAGTGCAAAAATTATAGAGGTAAATACACCAGTGGTGTTTGAACTTGCCATGGATGTTCAGTTTAGTGCATGAACTTGAACGTGCAAATATGGTGCTGATGCTATCCATATATGTAAAGTGCGCCGACGTGGCACTGTATATGGTTGATGTGGCAGGCATGGATCCACTTGTAACAACGAAACTTGATATTTGATTACTTATATGTTTATATGACTAGCGGGCCCGCCTGTCATGCAAATTAAAATGAAAAATGGTGTAGAAAGGACTCAAATAAATGTAAATAGCAGCCTATGCTAACCATTATTACGCCAACCCGGTCTTGCTGCCAAGGAAAACTCCCGACTCTTAATGTAGCCTATATGAAAAAATTGTGGTACTTAAATGGGCTGCACTTAATTCTTTCTGAAAATAAAAAATATATTCAACCAACTGTGGACTTTGATGCTCAAAAGTTAGTTTTACTCCTAAAAATGTATATAATGATAGTATTAATAATCTATACCTATTAATAAAGGAAATATGTATTCTTAATCCGTCATGCTATGTTATATAAAACCCTTTAATGTTTCTGACATTAAACCCGCAGTACATATTAAATGTTTTTTAGAATACCTATATATTCTGACCCGGAACTCCAAATTCAACATTTTATATATGGAATTTGATTAGAAAAATATGTAGAATCTGAATATAATGTTATTTTACTCAGATTATAGACCATCTTTTTGTAAATTAAGAACGTGTGATATTCTTTTCTCCCGTTGCAACGCACGGGCCCTTTTGCTAGTAATAATAATAAAAGTTAGGTTCAAATATTCCTGTGTTATTAATAATTACCTCATAGTCAACAAACATCCATGTGCACATATACTATTACTTAAAAAAGCACAAACAAGGATCCATACCAGATGTTGGTTATGAATATTTGTGGTACATAAATAATAACCTCATGGTACACAAATATTCGTCTGCATGCAAAATAAATATAGCGGTTTCCAATAAAATATTTTACTAAAAATGTTCATGTTTTTTTTAAATATTCACCTATTGTTGATAAAATAATAATTTAAATATAATTCATGTGTGTTTAAAAATATTAGTTAATGCAAACATTTAAAATATATAGTCAAATATCATAATAATCCATTTAAAGACCCCAGCTGTTTCAATTGACCTTAAGCTTAAGAAGTGCCTGCTGACAATAAGATCTAGTTCGCATGGTTGCCAGCACTGGCTGCACTTTAGCTTGAGGTTTCGTGGTTCGAGTACGTTTTGTCGCTGTTTTTCATTTTAATTTTCCATGTCAAGCGGAACCCATTAGTCATATACATATATTATGTAGTAATTATGTTTTTTTGAGGTTCATCTAGTAATCATCTTTTGAATGTATAAATGGGCCTCATGCCACGTAAGCTATATATGATGTCACGTCGACACACTTTACGTATATGGATGGGATTATTACCGTATTTGCACGTCTGTGCCAAGTTGTAGAACCAATTCGATGTATTTTTCAAGTTCAGGCACTAAAGTGAACATCTGTGGCAAGTTCAAACACCACTGGTGTATTTACCTCAAAATTATAGTGTAAATTGGATTGTTTTTGCTGTACATACATGGCTGCTTCGCTTGTGCTTGTGACCGTGGCCTCCTCCTGAAGATAAAGAAGCCAACGATAAGGTGTTCAACTGCCAGAGTAGGCACAACAACCATAAGAATAATGGCAGGAACACTGTACCTTCTCTCTGTGAATGTAACCAATGCATGTAACAAAACAAATGTCAACTCAGATGAATGCAATAAACTTCAAAAAATACATTTAGAGGGTGAAGAGACGAAATTTAAACATGTTCGATAATTGAAGGGAGACAGGCAAAAAATATCGAAGATTGTATTAATTCGAGGTACATACCCTTTACTTTTGAAATAATGAAATAATAAATACACACATTTCATTAGTTAAATGTCATCTGAGCAAAACAATATATTTGTAATGACAGATGGAAAAATATGGACAAACAATCTGCACAAAACACAATCAACAAGATGATCTACAAAAAATAATAAAGCAACATATAAATATAGATTTACAGTATATAGAACAGCTGACATTTTCCATGAAATATTTTAGTGTGCATATTTTGGCGAATATTTGAATGTGAGAACTTTTAGGTGATGTAATTTTTGAGTGATATGAAGCAAGCTATATTTTATTTGGAGCTAGTGAAGCAATTTTTTTTCTGCAGGAAGTAGAAGCGAGTTATTGAGGTAACTTAAGATGCAAAATTCTGTAAACTGAGTGTACCTAAGATGGTTAGTTTCCTTGTGGTAAAACCTGCCAATCAGGGTTCAAGACATGTATTTTCCTGAATTTATTTTAAGTTTTTGGACGATGTTAGTTTTGTGAGAAAACATTCATATTGTATCGACTCAGTGTTTTAGAGGGGCTCATAAAAATAGAATATGTATGCACGTGTTTCTATATATTGTTAAAATAAAGCCAAATGCCCATTTTATTTAGGTTGACGCGGATGCGAGGTATCAACAGTCGCGCTGCTGGCGAAATAAATAGTAAAACAAGTGACCTAGAGCAACATTTGTATGAAAACCAGCAAACAATATATAATATAAAAATAAACGAAACTGCTGTGCACATGACAAGTTAGTTTGCAGATCCCTTACACAATGTCATATCTAGCGCTGTGTTATCATGCATTGACAATTTGATTGCATTGTCGTCCAAAAAACCATGCAACAGTTTTGTGTGCTTAGAGTGTTCAAAAATCTATATATTACCTACTAAAGAAGGGTGCAATTTCTGCCCGTCCGTCTCACATTTTTGCCTGTGTGATTTTTTCTCTCTTTGTGTGCATAAAGGGTTCAACTTCTCCATTTTGCAATTCAATAGAGATGTGTCACGGAAGGGCAGAAATATAGGGATTATCCTCCTTTTAAAAAATAGACTTTGTAATCCCTAACATTAATTTGCAGTCTTGCTCGGAGGCTAGGAATTATCCTCGTTTAAAATAATCATGCAACAGTTTGTGTGCATAAAGTGTTCGACTTCTCCAATCTGTAATTAATTTTTTTTTAAAGGAGGATAATCCCTAGTCTCCGCGTCGAGCAAGACTTTAAATTAATGTTATGGATTCTCTCCCTAATAATAATAAAGCAAATACAGTTTCTGGTCGTCCGTCTTGAAAATTACCCCTAAAATTTGCATAAATAACCATCATGCCACTGGTAAATAATAAAAAACGTTTCACAAAGTAAAAAACTTGGACTGGGCCGACCCATGTAAAATCCTCCTATATTATGCTCTGCATGCTGGAAGAATATCCAGCACACCGTATGATCCGGCCCATGCACAGACGCCTGCTTTTAGTTCCGTTAATTTATTTATTTTCAGTTCCGTTTTATTTTTTTATTTTAAATAATTTCGAACTTCAAATAATCTTTAAAATTTTGATAAACTGAAAAATATAAATCAACATATTTAAAAAACTAAAATGTTTGCGACTTGAAAAACTGCTCAGAGTTTTGTAAAAAATGCTCGCATATACAATAAAATGTTTGTAATTTTAAAAAAAGTTTTCTACAATAAGAAAAGTCCATGATCTCAAATACAATTCCATGTATTAAAAATTATTAAAGGCATTTAACAAAATGCTTTCTAATTCAAAATATGTTAATGCATTAATAAAATATCATAAAATTTGAAAAATAGCTAATGCCTGTGTTGGTAGTTTCTTTTTTTATTTAAAAATTTCCGTTTTATTTTTGTTTATTTATAATTGAAATAATTTATAATTAAAAAACTTTTGCATATTAAAAAAAAGGAATTTTGAATTAAAATGCTGACGAATTTTTATTTTGAATTAAAAATAGGATTCAAAAAAAGCACTGGATCTTTATATTTTTTGCAAATTTCAAAACAATGTCCACGAATTTAATAAATATATTACTGATTTATAAAAATGTTTGTTTATTCAGAAAAACTTCATGCGTTTCAAAAAATGTTTGTGAATTTAAAATAAAATCCTCCAACATAAAAAAATATGTTCGTCTTTTCTTCAATTGGTCGCCAATTCAAATGAAAATATTTAAACCTGTTCAAAATATAAAAAATATTCACGATTTTTAGCAAATGTTTATAAATTGTAAAAAATGTTCTCAATTTTAAAATTGTTTCCATATTTGTAAAATTGTTCACGAAAGATCTAATGTATGTAGTTGAACATTAATGCTTCTAAGTCTTTGTGACAAAATAATCGTTGAATTTTGAGTAATAAACTGTTGAATGGATCGGATTATTATTGTATGTTTTCTAAAAAAATTCTTGAAATTCAGAATAAATCTTTGAGTTACCAAGATTTTTGACTACCATGATATATATTTTTTGAAAATGTAAAGTTTGCTTCGACTTGTGAATAAATTTAAAAGAAGAAACATTTTCTTGCATTTCTGCGCAAAATTTCTAAATCAAGCGATGATATGTGAACGTAATGTGGTTACCATCATTGAAGATTATGTTTTTTTTTTCTTCCATGGCCACGCACGGGCACTTTTGCTAGTAAAAAGTAAATTCTAGAATGATCAAGTGCTGAAATATGAACATACGCTTCGAGTCACCTTCTCCAATCGCCGCCACAGGCGCCGGCGCCTGCTTGACATTAGGCGCCACGGCCGGCCTCGGTGGTCTGGCTGATGTTGCTGACAGCTGCACCGTCACCGGGCCAGGGAAGAAGGGCTGTGTTTCATACCTGAGGTTGCATCTGATCCCGAGAACCCTGCCTCCGACGGCGTCGGTCATAAAGGTCGGTAACACCCTCATGATCTGGACGAGGCACCTCCAGCACCGATCTGGGGACAAGTCCGGCGTGCACTGCGCCCAGGCGTACACCTCGGGCAGCTCCTTGTCAAATTCGGCCTGGCCGGACGCGTAAAGGCGCGTGGAGGAGTTGAAGGCGGCGCTGCTGGCGGTGGCGTTCATGAGCGCCGCCACGATGCGCTGGAACTGTTCCGGCTCCTTGGTGGCGTTTTTAAGATTGCGGATTGGGTATGTCGGGCTGTAATCGGTGTCGTCGTCGGCGCGGAAGTGGATGTTGGAGTAGGCGAGCAAGCAGGAGTCGTAGTAGATGGTGGCGTCCTTGTAGTCGCACGAGCTGATGACATCTTCGAAGGTCTGTTGCAGACAGTCGTAGCAGGTGGAGGTGTTGGCATCGCCTTGGCAGAAGGCGAGAGCCCACACATCCCCCGAAGCGACGCCCGCCTGCCCGGTGGCGAAGTGGCCCGGGGACATGGAGGCGTTCTTGGGCATGGTGGCGGCGAGGAGGCTGAGGGCCGCCTTGTAATCACTGTCCGCCACGAAGCCGCCATAGGGGTCGTAGCCGCAAAGCATCCACGGGTATATTCCCACGACGCTGCGCGGCGCCATGGTAATGATGGCCACCCACAGGAGGAGAAGGCCAGCCATGGTGTGCACGGTGAGCATGGATGGACAAGTTGGAGACGTAGCTTTAATTTGTAGCTTTCGCCATCGATCCTTAGATCGATACAGCAGTGATCGATCGCCATTGAATTCGAATATCTAAGTCGCTGGTCGTTGCCCGTGTTGCACCGCGCGCGATCGGCTGATAGCTGCCGCCACGACGACGTACGCCATGCATGTGAGCCGCGCGCGATCGGCTGATAGCTGCCGCCATGACGACGTACGCCATGCATGTGAGCCGCGCACGACCGGCGATGCAAGTTGATGGCCCTGGCATAGCTTTTCCACGCCCGCTTGCTGACTATAGTAGGAAAAGAAGATTCCAGCCTAGCTTTTCCACGCTCCCATGGAAGATCACGCTTTCCCTGATCTTTCTCTGTGGCCCACTTTGACTTCTATCCAGCCAACCAAACAGGGCACATCTGTATGTAAATTCGCTCCATAAGCTAAGAGCTCCCCCCCCTCCCCTCCCCCCCCCCCCCCACCCGCCCCGGTGGCAAGAGGGCGGTGCTACTGCAACAAAAGCCCTTTCAACGGGTCAGAAATATGTGTGTCGACGGCACCAGAAATCCTTCTGCTACGGCTACGCCTTAAGGGACTTCCTAGGCAAATATGCAAATGATTTCTCCCGTGGCCTTGGAGCCTTGCGTTGGTGTTCCCTCGAAGCGGAAAGGTGTTGTAGCGCAGCGGTGGCAAGTATTTCCCTCAGTTTTGAGAACCAAAGTATCGATCCAGTGAAGGAGTATCTCAAGAGCCTGCACAAACACAACAATCTTGCTCCCAACGCTATGAAGGGGTTGTCAATCCCTTATAGATTGCTTGCAAAGTGAGAACTGAAATCAAAAAGTAAACAAAGCAAAGTAAAAGTAAAAATGGAGACGATAGTTGTAAATAGACCTGGGGGCCGTAGTATTCACTGGTGGCTTCTCTCATGAAAGCGAGTAGACGATGGGTGAACGAATTACTATCGAGCAATTGATAGAACCGCGAAAAGTCATGACGTTATCTATGACAATGATCATATCTATAGCATCACGTCCAAAACAAGTAGACCGATACTTTCTGCATCTACTACTATTACTCCACACGTCGACCGCTATCCAGCATGCATCTAATGTATTAAGTTCATAAGAACAGAGTAACGCCTTAAGCAAGATGACATGATGTAGATGGACAATCTCAAATCTATGATGAAAGCCGATCTTGTTACCTTGATGGCAACAACACAATGCGTGCCTTGCTGCCCCTTCTGTCACTGCGAAAGGTCACCGCACGGTATGAACCCAAAACCAAGCACTTCTCCCATTGCAAGAATCATAGATCTAGTTGGCCAAACAAAATCCAAGACTCGGAGAGACTTACAAGGATATCAAATCATGCATATAAGAAATCAGCAAAGACTCAAATATATATAATAGATAATCTGATCACAAATCCACAATTCATCGGATCTCGACAAACACACCGCCAAAGAAGATTACATCAGATAGAGCTCCATGAAGATCATGGAGAAATTTGTATTGAAGATCCAAGAGAGAGAAGAAACCATCTAGCTACTAACTACGGACCCGTAGGTCTGAAGTGAACTACTCACGAGTCATTGGAGGGGCGATGATGATGATGAAGAAGCCCTCCAACTCCAAAGTCCCCTCCGGCAGGGCACCGGGAAGGGTCTCCAGATGAGATCTCGCGGAAACGGAAGCTTGCGGCGGCGGAAAAGTATTTTCGTGGATCCCTTTATTTTTTGATGTATTTTAGGGAATATATAGGCGCAAGATCTAGGTCAGGGGGCGCCAGGGAGGCCACAAGCCTGCCCACCGCCGCCCCTGGTTGCGGAGTGGGGGCTTGTGGGCTCCCTGTAGCTCTCCTGGCTTGGCCCACAAGCCCTCAGATCTTCTTTCGTTCGGGAAAAAATCATTTCGGGGATTTTATTCCGTTTGGACTCCGTTCCAAAATCAGTTCTGAAAAGAGCCAAAAACATAAAAAAACAGGAACTGGCACTTGGCACTGAATTAATAAGTTAGTCCCAAAAAAAGATAAAAAGGTACATAAAACATCCAAAGATGACAAGATAACAGCGTGAAACCATCACAAATTATAGATACGTTTGAGACGTATCAAGCATCCCCAAGCTTAACTCCTACTCGTCCTCGAGTAGGGAAGTGATAAAGAATGAATTTTTGATGCTTTCATGCTACCTAGCATAGGTGTCCTTTGTAACTCCTCTTATGTGACGTGAATGTTCAGATCCATTAGATTCAAAACAATAGTTTGCTATTGACGTGGAAACAATAATAATTAAAGCAAACTAGCAAGGTAATCATGAAGTTTCATAATAACAAGGCCAAAATAAAGTTATCCCTACAAAAGCATATAGTCTGTCTATGCTCTATCATCATTGCACAACGAATTTAAATCATGCACAACCCCGGTATTGGCCAAGTAATTGTTTCACACCTTTACTTTCTCAAACCTTTTCAACTCTCACGAGATACATGAGCGTGAGCCATGGTTTTAGCACCATAGATGGTGTGGACTGTGGTGGAGGTTGCAAGACAAAACAAGGAGAAGATGGTCACATTAACTAGGCATATCAATGAGCTGTGGAGATGCTCATCAATAGATATCAATGTGAATGAGTAGGGATTGCCATACAAATGATGCACTAGAGCTAAGAGTATGTGAAAGCTCTTAAGGAAAACTAGTGGGTGTGCATCCAACTTGCTTGCTCACGAAGACCTAAGGCAATTTTGAGGAAGCCTATCATTGGAATATACAAGCCAAGTTATAAAATGAAAATTTCCCACTAGCTATATGGCGGTGACAAAACGAGAGACTCTCAATCATGAAGATCATGGTGCTTAATATGCACAAGTGTGGAAAAGTGGCAACATTGTCCCTTCTCTCTTTTTCTCTCATTTTTTTATTATTTTATTTTTTTGGTGGGCTCTTTGGCCTCTTTTTTTGGTGGGTTCTTTGGCCTCTTTTATTTCCTCACACGGGACAATGCTCCATCAATGATGATCATCACACTTTCAACTCAAAACTCAGAGCAACGATGACTCTATATGGAATGCCTTCGGTAGTGTACCGTGACAATGATCTAGCATGGCATAGACATTAATGGAAACATCATGCTAGCTATCTTACGATCATGCAATGGCAATGCAGACGTGATGACACATGTCATGGTGGTAGTTGCATGGCAATATATCTCGGAATGACTTTGAAAAAGCCATAGTAGGTAGGTATGGTGGCTGTTTTGAGGGAGGCTAATGGTGGGTTTTGTGCACCGATGAAAGTTGCACGGCACTAAGAAGATAGTGACGGTGGAAGGTGAAAGTGCATCTAAACCATGGACTCAACATTAGTCATGAAGAACTCATGTACTTGTTGCGAAAGTTTTATTAGTAATCGAAACAAAGCATTCAACACATACTCCTAGGGTAAGGGTTAGTAGGTATAAACCATCGCGCGATCCCGACTGCCACGCAAAGGATGACAATCAATAGACTAATCATGCTCAGATTTCATCACATAGCGGTTCACCATACGTGCGTGCTACGGGAATCACTAACTTCAACACAAGTATTTCTAGATCCACAACACCTTACTAGCATAACTTCAATATTACCAAAACCACAACTCAAAACTAATTGAGATGAATCAAACTTCTCTAACTATTCAATGCACATGAAGGTGGACGTTTTCGTATCCATTTGGATAACTACCCCTTTTGAGACTACTTTCAAAGCATAGATCAACTACCAAGCCACGCACCGCTGTGCTCTAAAAGATATAAGTGAAGCACATATAGCAAAAGTATCTAGCTCAGAAGATATAATTGAAGCACATGTGAGCTGAATTGTCTACCAAAAGATATAAGTGAAGCTCGACAAAATCACGGTGAGTGCATGTCTCTCTCTCTAGGTGTGCAGCAAGGATGATTGTGGCACAACAAAAATAAAAGACTCCTACGATACAAGAGGGGAAACTTCCCTCCCGGGGGGGGGGGAGAATCGTCGCCATCATCATCACCAACACTCCTCTCGTCGGAGGGGAGGCATCTTCATCAACATCTTCATCAGCACCATTGATACGTACATTTTGCATCATGCTTTCATGTTGATATTTATTGCTTTTTGGGCTGTTATATTACTTGTGGTACCATATTTATGCCTTTTCTCTCTTATTTTGCAAGGACTATTTGAAGAGGGAGAATTCAGGCAGCTGTAATTTTGGACTGGAAAAGGAGCAAATACTAGTCCACTATTCTGCACATCTCCAAATGCCCTAAAAATTTACGTGGATTTTTTCTGGAGTATATTAAAAATACTGGGCGAAAGAACTACTAGAGGGGGGCCACCAGGCCCCACAAGCCCCCACTCCGCCACCACCCCCTGGTGGCGGTGGGCAAGCTTGTGGGCTGCCTGAAGGCCCACTAGCTGAAGCGTCCTGGTCTGGAAAAAATAATTCAATAGGGATCTTTTTCGTGGTTTCGCCACCGCCACGAGGCGGAACTTGAGCAGATCCAATATAGAGCTCCGACACGACGATCCTGCCGGGGAAACTTCCCTCCCGGAGGGGGAAATCGTCGCCATCGTCATCACCAACACTCCTCTCGTCTGAGGGGAGGCATATTCATCAACATCTTCATCAACACCATCTCCTCTCCAATCCCTAGTTCATCTCTTGTAACCAATCTTCGTCTCGCAACTCCGATTGGTACTTGTAAGGTTGCTAGTAGTGTTGATTACTCTTTGTAGTTGATGCTAGTTGGATTACTTGGTGGAAGAGTTTATGTTCAGATTCTTGATGCTATTCATTACACCTCTGGTCATGATTATGATTATGTCTTTTGAGTAGTTACTTTTGTTCCTAAGGACATGGGATAAGTCATGTGAATTTGATATTCGTTCGGTATTTTGATATGTTGTATGTTGTTTTTCCTCTAGTGTAGTTATGTGTACGTCGACTACATAACACTTCACCATATTTGGGCCTAGAGGAAGGCATTGGGAAGTAGAAAGTAGATGATGGGTTGCTGGAGTGACAGAAGCTTAAACCCGAGTCTATGTGTTGCTTCGTGAGGGGTTGATTTGGATCCACTAGTTTAATGCTATGGTTAGACTTTGTCTTAATTCTTCTTTTGTAGTTGCGGGTGCTTGCGAGAGAGGATAATCATAAGTGGGATGCTTGTCCAAGTAAGGGAAGTACCCAAGTGCCGGTCCACCCACATATCAAACTATCAAAGTAACGAACGCGAATCATATGAACACGATGAAACTAGGATGACAGAAATTCCCGTGTGTCCTCGGGAGCGTTTTTCCTCCTATAATACTTTGTTCAGGCTTGTCCCTTGCTACAAAAGGGATTGGGCCACTTGCTGCACCATTGCTACTACTTGTTACTTGTTACTCTTTGCTTGCTATGTTTCACCTCGCTACACAATCACTTGTTATTGCTACTTTCAGTGCTTGCAGTTATTACCTTGCTGAAATCGTTTATCAGGGCCTTCTGCTCCTCGTTGGGTTCGACACTCTTACTTATCGAAAGGACTACGATTGATCGCCTATACTTATGGGTCATCAAGACTCTTTTCTGGTGCTGTTGCCGGGGAGTGAAGCGCCTTTGGTAAGTGGAAATTGGTAAGGAAACATTTTTATACTGTGCTGAAATTTATTGTCACTTGTCACTATGGAAACTCTTCCTTTGAGGAGTTTGTTCGGGGTATCTTCACCACGAACGGAAGCACGAGGAGTTGCTCCTCAACTTGAGGTACCTACGGAAAATATCTTTTATGAAATTCCTTTGGGTATGCTTGAGAAACTGCTGGATAATCCTTTTACAGGAGATGGATCTTCACATCCAGACTTTCATCTAATCTATGTAGATGAAGTTTGTGGTTTATTTAAGCTTGTAGGTTTGCCTGAGGATGAGGTAAAGAAGAAAGTCTTTCCTTTATCTTTGAAGGATAAGGCGTTGACATGGTATAGGCTATGTGATGATGCTGGATCATGGGGCTACAATCGGTTGAAATTGGAATTTCATCAAAAGTTCTATCCTATGCATTTAGTACATCGTGATCGGAACTTTATTTATAACTTTTGGCCTCGTGACAGGGAAAGCATAGCTCGAGCTTGGGGGAGGCTTAAATCAATGCTATATTCATGCCCCAATCATGAGCTCTCGAGAGAAATCATCACTCAAAACTTTTATGCTCGGCTTTCTCATGAAGATCGTACCATGCTTGACACTTCTTGTGTCGGTTCTTTTATGAAGAAGGATATTGATCACAAGTGGAATTTATTGGAGAGAATCAAATGCAACTCTGAAGATTGGGAGATGGAGGAAGGTAAGGAGTCAGGTATGTATTTCCAGTTTGATTGCATTAAATCTTTTGTTGAGACAAACACTTCTAGAGATTTTAGCGCTAAGTATGGACTTGACTCTGAGATAGTAGCTTCTCTATGTGAATCTTTTGCTGCTCATGTTGATCTTCCCAAAGAGAAGTGGTTTAAATATCATCCTCCTGTAGAAAGCAACATAGCCAAAACCAATCTAGTTGAGGAGAAAATCATAGCTTTTAGTGATCCTGTTGTTCCTTGTGCTTACACTGAGAAACCACCATACCCTGCTAGGATGAAGGATTATTCTAAAGCTCCAACTGTGATACGTAGGGGTTACATTAGATCACTTGCACCCCCTAAGGAGATTAGAGTTGAACCTAGTGTTGCTATTATCAAAGATCTCTTAGCCGAAGACATAGATGGGCATGTTATCAAATTCTGTGAGGATTCCGCTAGAATTGCTAAACCTCACGCGAAAGACAAACACGAACCTGTAGTTGGCCTGCCCGTTGTTTCTGTTAAGATAGGAGATCACTGTTACCATGGTTTATGTGATATGGGAGTTAGTGTTAGTGCAATACCCCGTTCTCTATATGATGAAATCAAAGATGAGATTGCACCTGTTGAGTTAGAACCCATTGATGTCACTATTACGCTAGCTAATAGAGGCACTATCTGCCCTTTGGGAATTGTGAGAGACGCAGAAGTCCTATTTGGTAAGACGAAGTATCCTACTGATTTCCTCGTCCTTGCTACGGTTTGCTTTTGTCCCATCATATTCGGTAGACCCTTTCTCAACACTGTCAATGCTCATATTGATTGCATTAAGCAGACCGTCACAGTAAGTTTCGAGGGTGTGTCTCATGAATTTAACTTCTCCAAGTTTGGAAGACAACCCCATGAAAGAGAGTCGTCTAGTAGGGACGAAATCATTGCTCTTGCCTCTATTGTCGTACCTCCTATGGATCCTTTAGTGAAATATCTTCTTGAGCATGAAAATGATATGCATATGGAGGAGAGAGATGAGATAGATAAAATTGTCTTAGAACAATATCCTATTCTCAAGAATAATCTGCCTGTTGAACTGCTAGGGGATCCTCCCCCACCAAAGGGTGATCCTGTGTTCGAGCTTAAACAGTTGTCTGATACTCTTAAGCATGGTTATCTTGATGAGAAGGATATATATCCTATCATTATTAGTGCTCTCTGTTGGAAATATGCCCTAGAGGCAATAATAAAATGGTTATTATCATATTTCCTTGTTCATGATAATCGTCTATTGTTCATGCTATAATTGTATTAACAGGAAACAGTAATACATGTGTGAATAAATAGATCACAATGTGTCCCTAGCAAGCCTCTAGTTGGCTAGCTCGTTAGTCAATAGATGATCATGGTTTCCTGATCATGGGCATTAGATGTCATTGATAACGGGATCAGATCATTGGGAGAATGATGTGATGGACAAGACCCAATCCTAAGCATAGCACTAGATCGTATTGTTCGTATGCTAAAGCTTTTCTAATGTCAAGTATCTTTTCCTTCGATCGTGAGATTGTGCAACTCCCGGATACCGTAGGAGTGCTTTGGGTGTATCAAACGTCACAACGTAACTGGGTGACCATAAAGGTGCACTATGGGTACCTCCGAAAGTGTCTGTTGGGTTGGTACGAATCGAGATCGGGATTTGTCACTCCGTGTGACGGAGAGGTATCTCTGGGCCCACTCGGTAGAACATCATCATGAGCTCAATGTGACTAAGGAGTTAGTCACACGATGACGTGCTACGGAACGAGTAAAGAGACTTATCGGTAACGAGATTGAACAAGGTATAGGCATACCGACGATCGAATCTCGGGCAAGTTCTATACCGACAGACAAAGGGAATCGTATACGGGATTGATTGAATCCTTGACATCGTGGTTCATCTGATGAGATCATCGTGGAGAAAGTGGGAGCCACCATGGGTATCCAGACCCCGCTGATGGTTATTGGCCAGAGAGGTGTCTCGGTCATGTCTGCCTGTCTCCCGAACTCGTAGGGTCTACACACTTAAGGTTCGATGACGCTAGGGTTATAGGGAATTGTTATACGAGGTTACGGAAAGTTGTTCGGAGTCCCGGAGGAGATCCCGGACATTACGAGGAGCTCCGGAATGGTCCGGAGGTAAAGATTGATATATAGGACGGATGGTTTCGGATACCGAAAGTGTTTCGGGCATCACCGGTAACGTACTAGGACCACCGGGACCACCGGAGGTGGCCCGGGGGTCCACCGAAGGGGGGCAACGACCCCGGGAGGTAAGGTGGGCCAAGTGGGGAAGGGAACCAGCCCCTAGGTGGGCTGGTGCGCCTCCCCACTCAGCCCAATGCGTGGGGAGAGAAAAGGGGGGGGCAAACCCTAAGCCAGGTGGGCCTAAGGCCCACCAGGGGTGCGCCACACCCCTCCTCCCCCCTTGGCCGCCGCACCATCCCCATCTAGGGCTGCCACCCCCCAGGAGAGGGAAACCCTCAAGGGGGCGCAGCCCCTCCCTCCCCCTATATATAGTGGGCACTTTTGGCCATTGGAGAGGAGACTTTTGCCTCTCTTTCGGCGCAGCCCTGCCCTTCTTCCTCCTCCTCTCTGCCGGTGCTTGGCGAAGCCCTGCCAGGAGACCTCATCTCTCCATCGACACCACGCCATCGTGCTGCTGGAGTTATTCCCCAACCTCTCCCTCCTCCTTGCTGGATCAAGGTGCGGGAGATGTCACCGGGCTGCACGTGTGTTGAACGCGGAGGTGCCGTAGTTCGGCACTAGATCGGAATCGCTGCGAGTACGACTCCATCAACCGCGTTCTAGTAACGCTTCCGCTTAGCGATCTTCAAAGGTATGAAGATGCTCTTACCCCTCTCTCGTTGCTGGTCTCTCCATAGGAAGATCTGAATATGCGTAGGAAAATTTTGAATTTATGCTACGTTACCCATCAGTGGCATCCGAGCCAGGTTTTCTATGCGTAGATTCTATGCACGAGTAGAACACAAAAGTTGTGGGCGATGATTTGTCAATTTGCTTGCTGCTACTAGTCTTATTCTTTTCCGGCGGTATTGTGGGATGAAGCGGCCCGGACCGACTTTACACGTACGCTTACGTGAGACTGGTTCCACCGACAGACATGCACACCGTGCATAAAGGTGGCTAGCGGGAGTCTGTTTCTCCTACTCTAGTCGGATTGGATTTGATGAAAAGGGTCCTTATGAAGGGTAAATAGCTTTGGCATATCCTCGTTGTGGCTGTCACGTAGGTAAGAAGGCGTTCTTGCTAGAAACCCAAATCAGCCACGTAAAACTTGCAACAACAATTAGAGGACGTCTAACTTGTTTTTGCAGGGTCTGACATGTGACGTGATATGGCCAAAGTTGTGATGTTGCATGTATGATGTATGAGATGATCATGTTATTGTAATAGGTTTCACGACTTGCATGTCGATGAGTATGACAACCGACAGGAGCCATAGGAGTTGTCTTAATTTATTGTATGAGATGCAACGCCATGTGCTTACTACTTTTACTTCATTGCTAACGGTTAGCTATAGTAGTAGTGATAGTAGTAGTTGGCGTGACGACTTCACGGAGACACGATGATGGAGATCATGGTGTCACGCCGGTGACGATGATGATCATGCGATGCCTGAAGATGGAGATCGAAAGGGCGAAGATGATAATGGCCATATCATGTCACTATATGATTGCATTGTGATGTTTATCATATTTTACATCTTATTGCTTAGAACGACGGTAGCATAATAAGATGATCCCTCTTAAAATTTCGAGAACGTATTCCCCTAAGTGTGCGCCGTTGCGAAGGTTCGTTGTCTCGAAGCACCACGTGATGATCGGGTGTGATAGATTCTAACGTTCGCATACAACGGGTGTAAGCCAGATTTACACACGAGAAACACCTAGGTTGACTCGACGAGCTTAGCATGTACAGACATGACCTCAAATACAAGAGACCGAAAGGTCGAACATGAGTCGTATGGTTGAATACGATCAGCATGGAGTTGCTTACCATGGTGACTAGTCTGTCTCACGTGATGATCGGACACGGGTTAGTCAACATGGATCATGTATCACTTTGATGACTAGATGGATGTCGATTTAAGTGGGAGTTCATACTTAATTTGATTAAATGAACTTAATTGTCATGAACTTAGTCTAAAAGTTGTCTTTATAAATATTGTAGATGGCCAACGTCAACCTCAATTTCAACGCATTCCTAGAGAAAAACAAGCTAAAAGATGATGGTAGCAACTATGCGGACTGGGTTCACAACTTGAAGCTCATCCTTGAAGCAGCTAAAAGGGCTTATGTCCTTGATGCGCCGCTAGGTGACCCTCCCGCTCCCGCAACAGCCCAGGACATTCTGAACGTCTGGCAAACGCGGAGTGATGACTACTCTCTGGTTAGGTGTGGCATGTTATACAGTTTAGAAACGGGGATCCAAAGGCGTTTTGAGCAACACGGGGCATATGAGATGTTCCAGGAGCTGAAGCTAGTTTTTCAAGCTCATGCCCGTGTCGAGAGATATGAAGTCTCCGACAAGTTCTTTACTGTAAGATGGAGGAGAACAGTTCTGTCAGTGAGCACATACTCAAAATGTCTGGGTTACACGGTCGTCTGACTTCACTTGGAGTCAAACTTCCGGATGATGCTATAATTGACAGAATCCTCTAGTCTCTCCCACCAAGCTACAAAGGCTTTGTGCTTAACTACAACATGCAAGGGATGGAGAAGACCATTCCCGAGTTGTACTCGATGCTCAAGTCTGCAGAAGTAGAAATCAAGAAAGAGCATCAAGTGTTGATGGTCAACAAGACCACTAGTTTCAAGAAAGGCAAGGGTAAGAAGAACTTCAAGAAAGACGGCAAAGCTGTTGCCGCGCCCGGTAAGCCAGATGCCGGGAAGAAGAAAAAGAATGGACCCAAGCCTGAGACTGAGTGCTTCTATTGCAAGGGAAAGGGTCACTGGAAGCGGAACTGCCCCAAATACTTAGCGGACAAGAAGGCCGGCAACGTTAAAGGTATATGGGATATACATGTTATTGATGTGTACCTTACCAGCGCTCTTAGTAGCTCCTGGGTATTTGATACCGGTGCTGTTGCTCACATTTGCAACTCAAAGCAGGAACTGCGGAATAAGCGGAGACTGGCCAAGGACGAGGTGACGATGCGCGTCGGGAATGGTTCAAAGGTCGATGTGATCGCCGTCGGCATGCTACCTCTACATCTACCGTCGGGATTAGTTTTAAACCTTAATAATTGTTATTTAGTACCAGCTTTAAGCATGAACATTGTATCAGGGTCTTGCTTAATGCGAGACGGCTACTCATTTAAGTCAGAGAATAATGGTTGTTCTATTTATATGAGTGATATGTTTTATGGTCATGCTCCGCTGGTGAATGGTTTATTCTTGATGAATCTCGATCATGATGTTACACATATTCATAGTGTGAGTAACAAAATATGTAAAGTTGATAATGATAGTCCCACATACTTGTGGCACTGCCGCCTTGGTCATATCGGCGTTAAGCGCATGAAGAAGCTCCATACCGATGGACTATTAGAGTCTCTTGATTTTGAATCATTTGACACATGCGAACCGTGCCTCATGGGCAAGATGACTAAGACTCCATTCTTAGGTATAATGGAGAGAGCAACCGACTTATTGGAAATAATACATACTGATGTGTGTGGTCCAATGAACGTTGAAGCTCGCGGTGGCTATCATTATGTTCTCACTCTCACCGATGATTTGAGTAGGTATGGGTATATCTACTTGATGAAGCACAAATCTGAGACATTTGAAAAGTTCAAGGAATTTCAGAGTGAGGTCGAGAATCAACGTGACAGAAAAATCAAGTGTCTACGATCTGATCGTGGAGGAGAATATTTGAGTCACGAGTTTGGCACACACCTAAGGAAGTGTGGAATCGTTTCACAACTGACGCCGCCTGGCACACCGCAACACAACGGAGTGTCTGAACGTCGTAATCACACTTTATTAGATATGTTACGATCTATGATGTCTCTTACCGACTTACCGCTATCATTTTGGGGATACACATTAGAAACTGCAGCATTCACTTTAAATAGGGCACCGTCTAAATCCATTGAGACGACACCGTATGAACTATGGTTTGGCAAGAAACCTAAGTTGTTGTTTCTTAAAGTTTGGGGCTGCGATGCTTATGTGAAAAAACTTCAACCAGAAAAGCTCGAACCCAAAGCGGAGAAATACATATTCATAGGATACCCTAAGGAAACTATTGGGTATACCTTCTATCTTAGATCCGAAGGTAAAACCTTTGTTGCCAAGAACGGATCCTTTCTAGAGAAAGAGTTTCTCTCGAAAGAAGTAAGTGGGAGGAAGGTATAACTTGATGAGGTAATTACACCCCCTCTCGAACAGGATAGTAGCGCAGCGCGGGAAGTTGTTCCTGTGGCGCCTACACCGATTGAATAGGAAGTTAATGATGATGATCATGAAGCTTCGGATCAAGTTACTACTGAACCGCGAAGGTCCACAAGGGCACGCTCCGCACCAGAGTGGTACGGCAACCCTGTGATGGAAATCATGTTGTTAGACAACGGTGAACCTTCGAACTATGAAGAAGCGATGGCGGGCCAGGATTCCAACAAATGGCTTGAGGCTATGAAATCCGAGATAGGATCCATGTATGAGAACAAAGTATGGACTTTGGTGGACTTGCCCGATGACCGGCGAGCCATAGAAAATAAATGGATCTTCAAGAAGAAGAGTGATGCAAACGGTAATGTAACCATTTACAAAGATCGACTTGTCGCAAAGGGTTTTCGACAAATTCAAGGAGTTGACTACGAAGAGACTTTCTCTCTCGTAGCGAAGCTGAAATCAGTCCGAATCATGTTAGCAATTGCCGCCTTTTATGATTATGAAATTTGGCAAATGGACGTCAAAACAGCGTTCCTTAACGGTAACCTTAAGGAAGAGTTGTATATGATGCAACCAGAAGGTTTTGTCGACCCTAAGGGTGCTAACAAAGTGTGCAAGCTCCAGCGCTCCATCTATGGGCTGGTGCAAGCATCTCGGAGTTGGAACATTCGCTTTAATGAGGTGATTAAAGCATTTGGGTTCATACAGGTTTACGGAGAAGCCTGTCTGTACAAGAAAGTGAGTGGGAGCTCTGTAGCTTTCCTCATACTATATGTGGATGACATATTATTGATGGGGAATAATATAGAGATGTTGGAGAGCATATAGGCCTATTTGAACAAGAGTTTTTCAATGAAGGACCTTGGAGAAGCTGCATACATATTAGGCATCAAGATCTATAGTGATAGATCAAGACGCCTCATAGGTCTTTTGCAAAGTACATACCTTGACAAGATATTGAAGAAGTTCAATATGGAAATCTCAAAGAAAGGGTTCTTGCCAGTTTTGCAAGGTATGAGATTTGTAAGACTTAGTCACCGACCACGGCAGCAGATAGAGAGAAGACGAGTTCTGTCCCCTACGCTTCAGCCGTGGGCTCTCTAATGTATGCCATGCTGTGTACCAAACCTGATATAAACCTTGCTGTTAGTTTGTTAGGGAGGTACCTAAGTGATCCAGGTATAGAACACTGGACAGCGGTCAAGAATATCCTTAAGTGCCTGAAAAGGACTAAGGAAATGTTTCTCGTTTATGGAGGTGTCGAAGAGCTCGTCGTAAAGGGTTACGTCGACGCTAGCTTCGACAAAGATCCGGATGACTCTAAGTCACAGTCCGGATACATATATGTGTTGAATGGTGGGGCAGTGAGCTGGTGCAGCAGCAAGCAAGAAGTCGTGGCAGCATCTACATGTGAAGCGGAGTACATAGCTGCTTCAGAAGCACCTCATGAAGGAATTTGGATGAAGGAGCTCATCACCGACCTTGGAGTGGTTCCAAGCGCGTCGGGTCCAATGACACTCTTCTATGATAACACTGGGGCCATTGCCATAGCCAAGGAGCCCAGGTTTCACCGGAAGACGAAGCACATCAAACGCCGCTACAACTCCATCCAGGACCATGTCCAGAGTGGAGTGATAGATATTTGTAAAGTACACACGGATCTGAATATTGCAGATTCCTTGACTAAACCTCTTCCACGAGCAAAACATGATCAACACCATACTGCTATGGGTGTTCGATACATCACAATGTAACTAGATTATTGACTCTAGTGCAAGTGGGAGACTGTTGGAAATATGCCCTAGAGGCAATAATAAAATGGTTATTATCATATTTCCTTGTTCATGATAATCGTCTATTGTTCATGCTGTAATTGTATTAACAGGAAATAGTAATACATGTGTGAATAAATAGATCACAATGTGTCCCTAGCAAGCCTCTAGTTGGCTAGCTCGTTAGTCAATAGATGATCATGGTTTCCTGGTCCTGGGTATTAGATGTCATTGATAACGGGATCAGATCATTGGGAGAATGATGTGATGGACAAGACCCAATCCTAAGCATAGCACTAGATCGTATTGTTCGTATGCTAAAGCTTTTCTAATGTCAAGTATCTTTTCCTTCGACCGTGAGATTGTGCAACTCCCGGATACCGTAGGAGTGCTTTGGGTATATCAAACATCACAACGTAACTGGGTGACTATAAAGGTGCACTACGCGTACCTCCGAAAGTGTATGTTGGGTTGGTACGAATCGAGATCGGGATTTGTCACTCCGTGTGACGAAGAGGTATCTCTGGGCCCACTCGATAGAACATCATCATGAGCTCAATGTTACTAAGGAGTTAGTCACACGATGACGTGCTACGGAACGAGTAAAGAGACTTACCGGTAACGAGATTGTACAAGGTATAGGCATACCGACGATCGAATCTCGGGCAAGTTCTATACCGACAGACAAAGGGAATCGTATACGGGATTGATTGAATCCTTGACATCGTGGTTCATCCGATGAGATCATCGTGGAGCAAGTGGGAGTCACCATGGGTATCCAGACCCCGCTGATGGTTATTGGCCAGAGAGGTGTCTCGGTCATGTCTGCCTGTCTCCCGAACCCGTAGGGTCTACACACTTAAGGTTCGATGACGCTAGGGTTATAGGGAATTGTTATACGAGGTTACCAAAAGTTGTTCGGAGTCCCGGATGATATCTCGGACATCACGAGGAGCTCCGAAATGGTCCAGAGGTAAATATTGATATATAGGACGGATGGTTTCGGATACCGGAAGTGTTTCGGGCATCACCGGTAACGTACCGGGACCACCGGGACCACCGGAGGTGGCCCCGGGGTCCACCGAAGGGGGCAACAACCACGGGAGGTAAGGTGGGCCAAGTGGGGAAGGGAACCAGCCCCTAGGCGGGCTGGTGCGCCTCCCCACTCAGCCCAATGCGTGGGGAGAGAAAAGGGGGGGGGGGCAAACCCTAAGCCAGGTGGGCCTAAGGCCCACCAGGGGTGCGCCACACCCCTCCTCCTCCCTTGGCCGCCGCACCAGCCCCAT
This sequence comes from Hordeum vulgare subsp. vulgare, assembly GCF_904849725.1. Taxonomy (NCBI): domain Eukaryota; kingdom Viridiplantae; phylum Streptophyta; class Magnoliopsida; order Poales; family Poaceae; genus Hordeum; species Hordeum vulgare. Next base: position 658,863,082 of record NC_058519.1, on the reverse strand, counting down.
CTAGGGCTGCCCCCCAGGAGAGGGAAACCCTCAAGGGGGCGCAGCCCCTCACTCCCCCTATATATAGTGGGCACTTTTGGCCATTGGAGAGGAGAATTTTGCCTCTCTCTCGGCGCAGCCCTGCCCTTGTTCCTCCTCCTCTCTGCCGGTGCTTGGCGAAGCCCTGCCGGAGACCTCGTCTCTCAATCGACACCACGCCGTCGTGCTGCTGGAGTTCTTCCCCAACCTCTCCCTCCTCCTTGCTGGATCAAGGTGCGGGAGACGTCACCGGGCTGCACGTGTGTTGAATGCAGAGGTGTCGTAGTTCGGCACTAGATCAGAATCGCTGCGAGTACGAGTCCATCAACCGCGTTCTAGCAACGCTTCCGCTTAGCGATCTTCAAAGGTATGAAGATGCTCTTACCCCTCTCTCGTTGCTGGTCTCTCCATAGGAAGATCTGAATATGCGTAGGAAAATTTTGAATTTATGCTACGTTACCCAACACTCTCCTCTCAGAGCGCGAAGAGAAGAAGTTACTAAAAACTCTGAGGAAGCACTGCGCTGCTATTGGATATACTCTTGATGATCTTAAGGGTATTAGTCCTACTCTATGTCAGCACAAGATTAAAACCGATCCTGACTTTAAACCAGTTGCTGATCATCAAAGGAGATTAAATCCTAAGATGAAAGAGGTCGTTAGAAAAGAAATATTAAAGCTTCTGGAAGCAGGAATCATTTATCCTGTTGCTCATAGTGATTGGGTAAGTCCAGTACATTGCGTACCTAAGAAGGGAGGTATCACCGTCGTTCCTAATGATAAGGATGAACTAATCCCACAATCGATTATTACCGGCTATAGAATGGTGATAGACTTCCGAAAACTGAACAAGGCAACCAGGAAAGATCATTATCCTTTGTCATTCATCGACCAAATGCTAGAAAGGCTATCAAAACAGACACACTTCTGCTTTCTAGACGGTTATTCAGGTTTCTCACAAATACCTGGTGCACAATCTGATCAAAAGAAAACCACTTTCACCTGCCCTTTCGGTACCTTTGCCTATAGACGTATGCCTTTTGGCTTATTTAATGCACCTGCCACCTTCCAAAGATGTATAATGGCTATATTCTTTGACTTCTGTGAAAAGATTGTCGAGGTTTTCATGAATGACTTCTCCGTTTACGGGTCTTCCTTTGATGATTGCCTCAGCAACATTGATCGAGTCTTACAGAGATGCGAAGAAACCAACCTCGTCTTGAATTGGGAGAAGTGCCACTTTATGGTTAATGAAGGTATCGTCTTAGGACACAAAATGTCTGAAAGAGGCATTGAAGTTGATAAGGCTAAGTTTGATGCAATTGAGAAAATGCCTTGCCCCACAGATATCAGAGGTATACGAAGTTTCCTAGGTCATGCTGGTTTCTATAGAAGGTTCATTAAAGACTTCTCTAAGATTTCTAGGCCTCTTACCAACCTCTTGCAGAAGGATGTTCCTTTTGTTTTCAATGAGGATTGTGAGGAAACCTTTGAAATACTTAAGAAGGCTTTGATAACCGCACCTATTGTTCAACCACCTGACTGGAACTTGCCCTTTGAAATCATGTGTGACGCTAGTGATTATGCTTTTGGTGCTGTTCTAGGACAAAGAGTTGACAAGAAGTTGAATGTCATTCACTACGCTAGTAAAACTCTAGACATTGCCCAAAGAAACTATGCCACTACGGAGAAGGAATTTTTAGCAGTCGTGTTTGCATGTGAAAAGTTCAGATCTTACATAGTTGACTCCAAAGTCACTATTCACTCTGATCATGCTGCTATTAAGTACCTTATGCAGAAGAAGGACGCTAAGCCTAGGCTGATCAGATGGGTTCTCCTTCTATAGGAATTTGATTTGCACGTCGTTGACCGAAAGGGTGCTGACAACCCTGTAGCAAATAACTTGTCTAGGCTAGAGAATGTCCTTGATGACCCACTACCAATTGATGACAGCTTTCCTGATGAGCAATTAAATGTCATCCGCACTTCACATAGTGCACCGTGGTATGCCGATTATGCAAACTATATCGTAGCCAAATACATACCACCCAGTTTCACCTATCAACAAAAGAAGAAATTCTTCTTTGATTTGAGACACTACTTTTGGGATGATCCTCACCTTTATAAGGAAGGAGTAGATGGTGTTATTAGACGTTGTGTGCCTGAACATGAACAGGGACAAATCATGCAGAAGTGTCATTCCGAAGCCTACGGAGGACACCATGCTGGAGATAGAACTGCCCAGAAGGTATTGCAATCAGGTTTCTATTGGCCCACTCTCTTCAAGGATGCCCGTAAGTTTGTCTTGTCTTGTGACGAATGCCAAAGAATAGGGAACATCAGTAAGCGTCAGGAAATGCCTATGAACTATTCACTTGTCATTGAACCATTTGATGTTTGGGGCTTTGATTATATGGGACCCTTCCCGAGTTCCAATGGGTACACTCACATCTTAGTTGCTGTGGATTATGTTACTAAGTGGGTAGAAGTTATCCCCACTAAAAATGCTGATCACCACACCTCTATTAAGATGCTTAAAGAAGTCATATTCCCAAGATTTGGAGTCCCTAGATACTTGATGACTGATGGCGGTTCACACTTCATTCATGGTGTTTTCCGCAAGATGCTAGCTAAGTATGATGTCAACCATAGAGTTGCATCTCCTTATCATCCTCAGTCTAGTGGTCAAGTGGAGTTGAGTAATAGGGAGATCAAGTTGATCCTACAAAGGACCGTCAATAGATCTCGAAAGAACTGGTCTAGCAAACTTGACGATGCACTATGGGCTTATAGGACTGCATATAAGAATCCCATGGGCATGTCACCGTATAAAATGGTTTATGGTAAGGCCTGTCATTTACCTCTTGAGCTGGAACACAAAGCTTATTGGGCAATCAAAGATCTCAACTTTGATTTCAAACTTGCCGGTGAGAAGCGGTTGTTTGATATCAGCTCGTTAGATGAAAGGAGAGCCCAGGCATATGAGAATGCCAGGTTGTTCAAGGAAAAGGTTAAGAGATGGCACGACAAACAAATACAGAAACGAGAGTTCAATGTAGGTGATTATGTCTTGCTATACAATTCTCGTTTGAGATTCTTTGCAGGCAAGCTTCTCTCTAAATGGGAAGGTCCCTATGTTGTCGAGGAAGTATATCGTTCCGGTGCCATCAAAATCAATAACACGGAAGGAAATTTTCCTAGAGTGGTAAATGGGCAAAGAATCAAGCATTACATCTCTGGTACTCCCATAAATGTTGAGACCAATATCATCAATGTCATAACTCCAGAGGAGTACATAAGGGATGTTTATCAGCCTGTTTCATACCCTGAAAACGAAGAAGTATCTGTTTCGGTAAGAAATTGGACTCCGACGCTTTCCCAATAGGTAATTTCCTCTGTTTTGGAATTTTTGGAAATTAGAAAAAAAAGCAGTCCGGATACCGCACGAGGCGGCCACAAGCCCTGCCACCGCCCCCTACCCCCTGGTGGCGGAGGGCAAGCTTGTGGGCACCTCATGTGCCTCCCGGACTCCGTTTTCTTGCGGAGCACTCCTTCTGGTCCAGAAAAAATCAATATATATTCGCCCGAAGGTTTTGATCTCTGTATCTCACAGTTTTCCTCTGTTTTCGTTTCGAGCTTGTTGTGTGCCGCAGATTTAGAGCAAAGATGTCTCAGGAATCTGTCGGGGAGAATGATCTTCACCAAGTTCATGAAGAAGTAGATGCTGATCTGAAAAGAGTAGAAGTCACGGAAGCCAGGGACCAAGCTAAGGAGAAAACCCAAGCTAGGGAGGAAGTTCAACCTACGTTAAAACATTGAAGATGTTGAAGGAGTAGATTTTCTCCAACCCTTCCTCCACGTGTTGTCTCCATCCTTGATTGAACTCTGGAGGTTTTGTGAAACAACTCGTGCTCGCAATATTTCCCTTTCTCATGAAGTTGTTTTGCTGGAAAACCATGTTACAGATCTCAAAGGTATAAATCAAAGTTTGATAGCTCTCTTGGAATCAAAGGCAACAACTCCACCACCATCACCACCAAAGGAAGACAACTAAGCATTGGTATGGGCAATCCCCTTGGCTTCTGCCAAGCTTGGGGGAGTTGCCCTGGTATCGTATCACCTTTATATCTTTTGCTTTTACCTTTGTTTTAGTTCTTTCCTTTTCAGTTTTTATTTCTTCTCTTAGAGGAATAAGTCTCTAGTGTTTAGTTTGAGTCTTTTGCTTTTGTCTCTCCCCTGATGTATTCGAGCTTGCGAGCTGTATAATAAAGAGTATCTTAGTCAAGGGCTTTGTTTTGTGCCATGATCAAAAGTATGAAAAGAACGATAGCATGAAAGATCATGAGATGATCTTATAGAAAGTGATAACTTCACTTATGACACGTATGATGATTGAAACTTGTTGAGAATAAATCAACATAGACCTCAGTCATTGTTGCATTTAATAAGAAGTAATAACGAAAGAGAGGTTCACATATAAATATATCATCTTAGACACTTTTTACAATTGTGAGCACTCACCAAACTATTACATGCTTAGGAGTAGATGTTGGACAAGGAAGACAACATAATGAATTGTGTTTGCTTGGTTCCAAACAATGTTATATGATTAGAGATCCCTTAGCATGTGATGATTGCTTCCACCTCATATTAGCCAAAACTCCCGCACCAAGTAGAGATACTACTTGTGCATCCATGAACCTTCAACCCAGTTTTGCCATGAGAGTCCACCATACCTACCTATGGATTGAATAAGATCCTTCAAGTAAGTTGTCATCGGTGCAAGCAATAAAAAAATTGCTCTCTAATATGTATGATCTATTAGTGTGTGGAAAATAAGCTTTGTACGAACCTCTGATGAGGAAGACATAAAAGCGATAGACTGCATAATAAAGTTCTTTATCACAGGAGGCAATATAAAGTGACGTTCCTCCGCACTAAGAGGACACGCATTCAAACCTCAAAAGCGCATGACAACCTCTGCTTCCCTCTGTGAAGGGCCTATCTTGTACCTTTACTTTTCACCCTTGTAAGAGTCATGGTGATCTTCACCAATTCCCTATTTTTGCCTTTGTCTTAGCTACCGTCACATGCTTGGGAAAGATCTATATTCATATATCAACTTGGAGTTGAGTACTTATGCTTTATTATTGTTGACTTTACCCTTGAGGTAAATCGTTGGGAGGCAAAAACTATAAGCCCCTATCTTCCTCTGTGTCCAGCTGAAACTTTGACACCATGAGTACCACGTGAGTTGTAACAATTGTGGAAAACAAAAGAGATGATTGAGTATGTGGATTAGCCTTACAAGCTCTTATTCGACTCTTTCTGATGTTGTGATAAATTGCAATTGCTTCAATGACTTTGGACTGTTGTTGATTACTTCTCGGTAAGGTTTTTGCTTCATGCTTTGCTTTTTGAAGGAATTGTTACTTTCCCATAAGAGTCTTTATGATGTATTGCTGTTCTATGTGTGATCATGATGCCCTCATGTCCGTATTATGTTTTATCGACACCTTCGTCCCTCAACATGTGGACATGTTTAAGGAACATGGTTTTTGCTTGAGGACAAGCGAGGTCTAAGCTTGGGGGAGTTGATACGTCCATTTTGCATCATGCTTTCATGTTGATATTTATTGCTTTATGGGCTGTTATATTACTTTGTGGTACCATATTTATGCTTTTCTCTCTTATTTTGCAAGGTTTATTTGAAGAGGGAGAATTCAGGCAGTTGGAATTCTGGACTGGAAAAGGAGTAAATCTTAGTCCACTATTCTGCACATCTCCAAATACCCTGAAAAGTTACGTGGATTTTTTGGGATTATATAAAAAGTACTGGGCGAAACAAGTACCTGAGGGGGCTGCCAGGGCGCCACAAGCCCTGCCACCGCCACCCCTGGTGGCGGAGTGGGGGCTTATGGGCTCCCTGACGGCCCACTAGCCCCCCTCTTTTGCTATATGAAGGGTTTTGGTCCAGAAAAATCATTCGGGAGCTTTTTGTGGTTTCGCCACCGCCACGAGGCGGAACTTAAGCAGATCCAATCTAGAGCTCCGGCAGGACGATCCTGCCGGGGAAACTTCCCTCCCGGAGGGGAAAATCATCGCCATCATCATCACCAACACTCCTCTTCGGAGGGGATGCATCTTCATCAACATCTTCATCAGCACCATATCCTCTCCAATCCCTAGTTCATCTCTTGTAACCAATCTCTGTCTCGCGACTCCGATTGGTACTTGTAAGGTTACTAGTAGTGTTGACTACTCTTTGTAGTTGATGCTAGTTGGATTACTTGGTGGAAGAGTTTATGTTCAGATCCTTGATGCTATTCATTACACCTCTGATCATGATTATGATTATGCTTTGTGAGTAGCTACTTTTGTTCCTGAGGACATGGGATAAGTCATGCTGATAATAGTCATGTGAATTTGATATTCGTTCGGTATTTTGATATGTTGTATGTTGTCTTTTCCTCTAGTGGTGTTATGTGAACGTCGACTGCATAACACTTCACCATATTTGGGCCTAGAGGAAGGCACTGGGGAGTAGTAAGTAGATGATGGGTTGCTGGAGTGACAGAAGCTTAAACCCCAGTCTATGTGTTGCTTGGTAAGGGGCTGATTTGGATCCACTAGTTTAATGCTATGGTTAGACGTTGTCTTAATTCTTCTTTTGTAGTTGCGGATGCTTGCGGGAGAGGTTAATCATAAGTGGTATGCTTGTCCAAGTAAGGGCAGTACCCAAGCGCCGGTCCACCCACATATCAAACTATCAAAGTAACGAACGCGCATCATATGAACATGATGAAACTAGCATGACAGAAATTCTTGTGTGTCCTCGGGAGCGTTTTTCCTCATATAAGACTTTGTTCAGGCTTGTCCCTTGCTACAAAAGGGATTGGGCCACTTGCTGCACTGTTGCTACTACTTTTTACTTGTTACTTTTCGCTTGCTACGTTTCACCTCACTACACCATCACTTGTTACCGCTACTTTCAGTGCTTGCAGTTATTACCTTGCTGAAATCCGTTTATCAGAGCCTTCTGCTCCTCGTTGGGTTCGACACTCTTACTTATCTAAAGTACTACGATTGATCCCCTATACTTGTGGGTCATGAGACACCCATCCACACTTGCCTTGCATTTGGTACGGGGGGAACTTCTTGCATTCATGGAACTCACGATGGATGCGAGTCCATGAGGCTGAATACTTTTGTTCGACGCCGACCTTCGGGTCTTGCCCAATGTCCCGCCAACACTCACAAAGGAGCTTGTCCTCGGCCGACGTGTATGCCTTCGTCCGCTTGCTCTCGCGCTTCGGCTTCACCCCAGCAACAGTTTGGTTGGCGAGCTCCTCCTCGAACAGAGGTTCCCCATTGATGTCAATGTCATCATCCTCCTCCTCGAGGCCGTAGTCCTCTGAGAACTCATGGTCGAGCAGGAAGCCGTCTAGGCCGACCTGATCTTGCATGAAGGCATCGTGCATGCCATGTGGATTGTTGGTGGCTCGCGCGAATGGCGCTTAGCCGTACTTGGTTTGGGTCTCATCGGTATCGTAAGTAGCCACCAGACGACATGTTCTCGAGGAAATGGTTGGCCGTGTGATCATCGACAGCCGCCGGCGTTCCGTCGAACAAATTGCGGGCGCCGGTGAGCATGTCGGCTGGCATCTCGCGTTGGTGTTTCCTCATGACTCCGGATGATGATCACCCTGCCACTGGCGTGGCGTTGAGGTCGATGGTCACCGACGCGGGCGTGCAAGGGTCCACAATGCTCACCTCTAGCGAGCATTCCCTGGAGATGCGACTACCTTGCGGGTAGACGTTTAAGCTGGGAATCGGCTGCATGGAAGACATGTGCAGCGACTCCGGTAGCATCATCCGAGGATATGCCGATGAGCCCATGTTGGCTACGGCCGCGGCAACGGCGACGTTGACAAGCCCGTGCTGGCTAGGGTTTACCCCTAGGTACAACATGGCCTCCCTCGTTGCCGCCTTCACCCGGGCGTTGTTGTCTTCCTGCTGTGCGATGGCGGTGATGGCGGCCGCGGCAACTGCCTCGCCCCTTGAATCCTACGCGTGCCTCCGACCCTTCCTGTTGGCCGACTCCACGGCCCACTCCTCGGGCCTTAACTCCTTCTTCTTCTTGGGCGGCACGATAATCTTGCGGGGGGCGTGGGGCTTGCCTCTACCTGGGGGGAGGGGGCGTGGCGAGAGAGGCGAGGCCGGCGGAGGCCGCTTTTCCGTCAACTGGCGGACCAGGGAGGGGAGTTGACGAGCGTCACGCACGACGCAAACCAGGCTAAAAAATGGGTCGGGGATGGTTCGGCAGACAGACAAAAAGCGGATGCATGTCCGTTTTGGTGTGCATGTTGGGCCAACTTTCTGTCCGCACGGAACCAAACGGATGGTAGCGGACGAAATGGGTCGCTCCATTGACGTTGCTCTAAGTGTCCATAACTATAACATTCTCTCTCGAAAGCCGAGACCACGACAGGCTTGGCACACATAAGGCGTGTCTGATTAGTTTCTTAGTGGAGCCTAGCTTAGTGAAGCCTGATTCAATGCACACACACTACCGGAACGACAGACCATGGACATCGGCACACGCCCAAACACCGTTGTCGATATAATCATGTCGGCAACTAATACGTCGGCATATCCAAAGCAGGCCGTCAGCATAACACTCTATGTTGAAGGCGTCCGAAATAGTTATATATATTTTTTATCATTTTTGGTTTATATTTCATTCAAATTCAAAGCACATATATATACATATACCAATATACAAGCAGAACACGCACATGCACGCGCACGCGCAAGCACACACACACGCACACGCACATACACACACGTGCATGCGCGCGCACACACACCACACACACAGACACACACGTATATATCAACATCCACAAGGCAACATCGTCATCATCATCATCATCATCATCATCATGTACACAACATCATAGACAAGATCATAAATAACGCCAAAGACAACTAAAGAAGATCATGTACAGATGCACACAAGTCATCATCATCATCATCATCATCATGTACAAAACATTATAGACAAGATCATAAATGGCGATAAAAACAACTAAAGAAGATCATGTAAAGAAGCACACAAGTCATCATCATCATCATGCACACAAGTCTTACTAGCATCATATCGACAAGTCATGCAGCATGAAAGATGAACAAGATAATGGAAAGGCTTAAGCGCCAAGAGCACCATCGCCAAAGAATTACTATTTTGCAATGGAGTTTGTTACATAATATTTTCTGCAACAAAGATCGTGTTACGGAAACATCTATAAAATTTTATTTACAACAAAGTTTGTTATAAAATATTTTCTACAACAAAGATCATAGGTGATGTTGTAGAAACTATTTGCAACACATATATTATTATAGAAATATTTGTAATAGAAATTGTGTTGCGGAAAACATTTGTAACATATATCATGTTGCAGAAATATTTTTGGGCTTCACTTTTTTGCAACATAGATGATGCTAAAGAAAAACTTATGCAACATAGCGAATGTTACAGATTTTTTTTGAAGCATAGGTGATGTTGCGGAAAAAATTGTAACATGGGTAATGTTGCAGAAAATTTTGCAATGAAGAAGATGTGTAAAATGGTTGCCACATGTTACCTATTCATCTCATACGAGCACAACTATTGTTCGTCGTCGCAGCTTGCAACTCCAGCATTGCAATTGTAATAGAGAGGTGGCCGGTGATGGTCGTGGATCACGACACAGAGGAGGTAAGCGGAGGCACGACTCCTCGACAGCCGCCGACCATCGGCGGCAGCGGCACCTCCACCACCGCATCCTTCCCAGAGAAACAAAAGACACACATGGAGTAGCGTAGCTGATTAGCAGTGTGCAGCGTCATGTTTCGGTTTGGCCAGTGCTTGCATGCAACCACACATGAAATAAGGCTGGTCGTAATGGTAGTACTGTCATGCCCAAGATGCGACCCTATCCTCAATTTGGTACGAGGGCCTCGTCAGGGATAGAAGCGCATCTCGTCGTGTCGCAAGAATGGATATCGTTACAAGTACATGTACTGAAAAGAAGAGATATATATAGAATTGGCTTACACTCGCCACAAACTACATCAGAGTCACAACAGTACAATACATAATCATCATGAAGAAGAGCAGGGCCCGACTACGGACGAAAACAAAGGATAAAAGAAGAACGACGTCCATCCTTGCTATCCCAGGCCGCCGGCCTGGAACCCATCCTAGATCGATGAAGAAGAAGAAGAATCAACTCCAAATGAACAATCAACGCGCTTGCGTCAAGTAACCTTTACCTGTACCTGCAACTGGTGTTGTAGTAATCTGCGAGCCACAGGGGACTCAGCAATCTCATTTCCAAAGGTATCAAGACTAGCAAAGCTTAATGGGTGAGGTAAGGTTAAGTGGTGAGGTTGCAGCAGCGGCTAAGCATATATTTGGTGGCTAAACTTACGAGTACAAGAAATAAGAGGGGGAAGATCTACGCATAATGGACGTGACTACTGATGACCAAATGAATGATCCTGAACACCCACCTACGTCAGACATAACCCCACCGTGTCCTCGATCAGAGAAGGAACTCACAAAAGAGACAGTCACGGTTACGCACACAGTTGGCATCTTTTAATTAAGTTAACTTCAAGTTATCTAGAACCAATGTTAACCAAAGTTTCCACGTTGCCACATAATCGCGGGCACGGCTTTCCGAAAGATTTAACCCTGTAGGGTGCTCCAACTAGTCCGTCACAAATTACCACAAGCCGCATAGAAATCCTCGATCACGACACTCGCGATCTCATCGGATTCCTTAGTGGAAAACCTCAACTCTAAGATTACCCAAAGCATCACCAGAATCCCGATGCACAAGATATCTCGTCAAAGGTAAAACTAATCCAGCAAGGCCACCCGGCGTGTCAACGATCCTGATAGGAGCCGTGTATCTCGTTCTCAGGACACGACGGATGAGCGATGCATACGGTGGCCTGATAGAAATCACCCAAGTTTCCCTGGGTTGGCCCCGCACAGCGCTCTGTTTTTGGACCAGCACCATCAGCAGTGCCCCCCTGTATTATGTAGAATTACTCCTCGGGTAGCGCTAACTCCCTATGCATTTCAGTGTTATCAAAATTATTATGTGGGGCAAATGTAGTACCAATGTTCGGCCTTGCCAGACCAGCTTTAATCTAAAACGAATTATCAAGGGGGTCCCCATAACAACCCTGATCGTGTTAGGAGCGCTCAATTATGGAACATAACACTGGTAGCCGAAACTAAGGGGGCAAAGGTGGAACAAAACACTAGGCTAGAAAGGCCGAGCCTTCCACCTTTTACCAAGTATATAGGTGCATTAAATTAAATAGCATTAATATGGTGATATGACAAGGAACCCATGTTTTCACATGGAAGCAACTGCACCTGCAACTAGCAACGCTAACACAGGGTTAAGCAAGCGGTAACATAGCCAATCAGTGGTTTGCTAGGTTGAACAGGTTGAAGGTTTTCATGGCATTGTTGAGAGGTTGATATTTAACATGTGGTAGGCAACGAGACATAATCGATAGAAATGGTAAACTAGCATGGGAATGATAGTAATGGTATCTGGGGAAATGGTCATCTTGCCTGAGATCCCTCTTAGAAGAAGAATGACTCCATGAAGCAGACGAACCGATGTAGTCGAACGGGTCCTCAGATCCGACACGCTTGCGGGACTCTATCGAGATGAAGGAAACCGAAAACAAGCATCAACACACGATATACACCACACGATGCACAACACAACTGATGCATGAGCAACTCAATTATGCAAGTCACGGCATGGCAATTCAGATCACTCAAACACTACAGATTAAGTGAAGTTCAATATGCAACGAGTTGCATATTGACGAAACTCCACGTTTATTATTTAGTTCTATCCCGAATAGGTACACGACAATATTAAATATGGTTAATCATGGCAAGAGGTGAAGCGTAATTAAACTACCTATTTAGGCATTTTAAATGAGGTCGGATATGACATATAGCATCTCCGAAACGACCTCACATGTCAATTTCCAGTTCTTTCCAGGTCTGAACTAACACATTTAATTAGTTGTTAAACAGCAAAACAAATAGGTTCACGTGATTCTACGCGTCGTTACAAGCAATTTACACATAGAGAACATCTCCAACGGAGCTACGGTTCAAAAGATACAAGCACCGCAAGATATGATGGCATGAATGCAATATGTGTGCAACAACGGTCACGAGCACTTCAAAACACACAACCAGCAATAGAAAATGAAACTACACGAGATTCTAAGCAAGTTTAATATAGGACTCGACCAAATCGGAGCTACGGTTCAACAACTACGAGCAAAACAAGAAATCACTACAATCTGCCAAAATCAGCCACATAGCTTTTTCTACACCCCACAACTACAGGCTACTCAACTCCAATATGCTCAAGCAAGGCATGAGACGAAAGAGGGCAAGAAGCACTACAACAAAAAATAACAACAATTAGCATGACATCATGGAACACAAGGAAAATAAGTCACAAAATGGCATCTCATACACTATTTCAGACTTTGTGAAAATAACACTTCATGAAAGTGCAGTTTTCGATCTGAAGGCATATTGACAGCAGCAAAACCACAAGCTACAGGACTCCAAATAGCATGAAAATACACATCATGCTAGAGAAACCCAAAGTCTACAACTTACTCCATTGCACCAACCTCAAAAGAGCTGCAGATCACAAGATAGAAGCAAGACAAGACAACAACAAAATATAACAGATTCAGACTTCGAAATATTTCAACATCTCTAAAACGTCACTATTTCTAGCAACTTGAGAGCAAGAAAACCACACCTAAACATGCATTTCTATTGCAACCAAAAATACGAGGGGCTAGACTAAACACCAAAGGGCAACTCTCTAGTTGACAACTCCTTCAAACAAAGCACGGAATAAATCCTACAAAATAGACAAAAGGGCAACATGGCAAAATATTGCGCGAACTAACTTAATCAAAATCTAAAACTAAATGCACAGAAAAATCCTATGGATTTTCCTACCCCGAAAACATATAAAACATGTGGGAACAAAAAATATTGCCACACGTAAATGCGAGATTATGTCCTAAGCACGAAAAATAAACTAGCGGCAAATGCCTACACGCAAAAATACCAACGACTACTCTAAAATACATGGAAATGTGGTTCCTAAAACATGGAAATTTCTACTACGGCATTCGAGCAATCCGGGCACACACGAAAAAATAACTACGGGCAAAAACATTATAGACAACACACGTTTCTAGGCATATGACACGCTAAACGACGTCAAATAAATATGCAAGTTATAAATTCGGATTCTACGCGAAATTCAACAGCAAAACCATATACAATTCATCGTTATCCGACTTACGGGTTTAAAGTTACGGGCATTCTAAATATATACCTATTTTTTTGGAATTTATATTAATTCCGAAATCAATCTAAATCTTAATGGGCCAAACAGGTTGGCGCAAAATAGTTAAGGTGCGCTGGGGGGCGAGGGATAGCTCACCTTGGGCCGGTTGGGGAGCTGCTCGAGATGGGCCGAAGGGGATGTGCGGGCGGCTGCTGGGGGTCGCCAGCTGGGTGTTGGAAATATGCCCCACACACAATAATAAATTAGTTATTATTATATTTCTTTATTCATGATAATCGTTTATTATCCATGCTATAATTGTATTGATTGGAAACATAATACTTGTGTGGATACATAGATAAAACACTGTCCCTAGTGAGCCTGTAGTGGACTAGCTCGTTGATCAAAGATGGTCAAGGTTTCCTGACCATAGGCAAGTGTTGTTACTTGATAACGGGATCACATCATTAGGAGAATCATGTGATGGATTAGACCCAAACTAATAGACGTAGCATGTTGATCGTGTAATTTTGTTGCTACTGTTTTCTGCGTGTCAAGTATTTATTCCTATGACCATGAGATCATATAACTCACTAGCACCGGAGGAATGCCTTGTGTGTATCAAACGTCACAACGTAGCTGGGTGACTATAAAGATGCTCTACAGGTATCTCCAAAGGTGACTGTGGAGTTAGTATGGATCAAGACTGGGATTTCTCTCTCCGTGTGACGGAGAGGTATCTCGGGGCCCACTCGGTAATACAACATCACACACAAGCCTTGCAAGCAATGTGAGTTAGTGTATGTCATGGGATCTTGTATTACGGAATGAGTAAAGAGACTTGCCGGTAAACGAGATTGAAATAGGTATGCGGATACCGACGATCGAATCTCGGGCAAGTAAAATACTGAAGGACAAAGGGAATGACATACGGGATTATATGAATCCTTGACACTGAGGTTCAACCGATAAGATCTTCGGAGAATATGTAGGATCCAATATGGACATCCAGGTCCCGTTATTGGATATTGACCGAGGAGTCTCTCGGATCATGTCAACATAGTTCTCGAACCCGCAGGGTCTGCACACTTAAGGTTCGACGATGTTTTATGCGTATTTGAGTTATATGGTTGGTTACCGAATGTTGTTCGGATTCCCGGATGAGATCACGGACGTCACGAGGGTTTTCGGAATGGTCCGGAGACGAAGATTGATATATAGGATGACCTCATTTGATTACCGGAAAGTTTTCGGCATTACCGGGAGTGACGAATGGGTTTCGGATGTTCACCGGGGGGGGGGGGAGCCCATAGGCCTTAGGGGTGCTGCACCAGCCCTTAGTGGGCTAGTGGGCAAGCCCAAGAAGGCCCCTATGCAGGAGAGAAAGAAAATCAAAGAGAAAAGAAAAAAAGGGGAAGTGGGAAAATAGAGAAGGACTCCACCTTCCAATCCTAGTTGGACTAGGATTGGAGGAGGAATCCTCCTCCCCCCACTTCGGCCGACCCCTTGGGGCTCCTTGAGCCTCAAGGCAAGGTCCCCCCTCCCTCCTATATATACTGAGGTATTAGGGCTGATTTGGGACAACTTTTGCCACGACAGCCCGACCACATACCTCCACGGTTTTTTCCTCTAGATCGTATTTCTGCGGAGCTCGGGCGCAGCCCTGCTGAGATAGATCATCACCAACCTCCGGAGCGCCATCACGCTGCCGGATAACTCATCTACCTCTCTGTATCTCTTGCTGGATCAAGAAGGCCGAGATCATCGTCGAGCTGTACGTGTGCTGAACGCGGAGGTGCCATCCGTTCGGCACTAGATCAGAGCGGATCGTGGGACGGATCGCGGGACGGTTTGTGGGACGGTTCTCGGGGCGGATCGAGGGACATGAGGACGTTCCACTACATCAACCGCGTTTCTTAACTCTTTCTACTGTGCGATCTACAAGGGTACGTAGATCGGAAATGCCCTTTCGTAGATGGTCATCACCATGATAGGCCTTCGTGCGCGTAGGAAATTTTTTGTTTCCCATGCGACGTTCCACAATAGTGGTATCATGAGCTAGGTTCATGCGTAGATGTTATCTCGAGTAGAACACAAAAGTTTTTGTGGGCAGTGATGTGCGATTTGCTGCCCTCCTTAGTCTTTTCTTGATTCCACGGTAGTGTTGGATCGAAGCGGCTCGGACCGACATTACTCGTACGCTTACGAGAGACCAGTTTCATCGCTTCGAGCAACCCCGTTTGTAGTGCCCTAGATGTAACCTTGCCTTATTTGGAACCTATTGCATGTGGGTCCACCTTGTCAGTGTATTGATGATAGCAATTGTGCCATGACCTCATGTGGTGTCCCTTGTTTCTTTTCCCTTCCTTCCCATGCATGCATGCATAGCATATCATTGCATGCCCTTGTCTTATGTTGTTTCCATATGATCTTAGCATTTCATGTGCTCTGGTGGTCTTGGCTATAGTTCCTTTGTGATGTTGTGTGATGTTGAGGTGTTCTATGATGCCATGTGATGATGGTCCCAAATGTAGTGAGCTTGTCTTGTTGCTACCTCTCTCTCCCTTTTAATTCCCCAATCCAAAATTCACTTGTCCCAACCTTGTTTCAAAAATGCCTAGGATTTAATGTATTTTTTTGGAGGATGCCAATGTGTGTATTTGCTTATTTGTATCTTGGTTTTAAGGGTGCAAATAAATCCAAAACAGTAAATTAATTACTATTTTGCATTTATTCCAAAATGTTCCAAATATTGTTTTTCTATTTTATTCAAATAGGCCATAATTTCTTAAGACCAGGGGTATTTTTTATTTTAGTTTTTGTTGCCATAGTTTTTCCCTGGGAGATTGTTTTGTTGGTGTTGTTTTTAAAATGGAAAAGCCCCAGGTGTCTTTCTCTTACCAGGCGCCAGATGGGCCACTTCTCCCTCCCGAGGCCCATCCTCTCCTCCCTGTTTTCCCAGCGACAACCCAACTCGCCCCTCCTTCTCCCACCTGACGCCGTTCCCCCCGCGCTCCTTCTTCCGCCAGTACCTGTATGTGTGTGAGAGAAAGAGAGAGTAGCGCCGTCTGGCACAAACGTCGAGGGTCCCATATAACTTGGGCGTCCGTGCCCCCCATCGCCTAGGGTTCTACTCCATCCCCTCCTGCCGCCGCCACCTCTCCCCATCTCCATCTCATCTTCTTCCTCCCTCCTCTGGTAAGTTCTGTAGTTAGACCAGAGAAGGTGCCCGCGTCTACCCCGCCGTCATGGTCGACTCCGACGCCGTCCGCCATGCCCGGGAGCTCGGGGTGGTTCCCCGCGATCCATTCCCGGCGCTAGGAGCCCCGGGGATCGACCACACCGACGGCCCCGACCACGTCAACGATGAGTTCCCAGAGCTCCTTCCCCTGCTTCGGTTCTGTAGTTCGGGAGCTTCTTCGTCGCATTCTTCTTCCTCTCCATCGCTCTCTCCTCCGATCGGTACCTTCCCTTCCTTCCCCAAGGTGAGCCGACCTTCCTCCCTTCTCCCGCGAGCAGATCCGGCAAGAGCAGTAGCGGCGCGCCCCTGTCCCGAGCAGCAGCCATAGTAGCTGTGCGTGGTGCTGATGGATTGCTCGGTGTAGTAGTTGATGCGGTGGTGCAGGATGGTGCAATAGCAGTAGCTTGTGTAGTGGCGTGTAGAGGAGGCATAGCAGGCGCAGTAGTAGCAAGGGGTAGGTCTCCTTGGCGCAGCAGCAGCAGCAACAGCGAGGCAAGCCCGGCAACCTCCCTGTCGCCGGTGCATCTCGGTGCAGAGCAGGGCGCGAAGAGAAGTGGCTTAGCTAGATTCAATCCTTTCCTTTGTTAGTAAACTTTCCGTAGCGCAGTGGTGTGCAGCAGTTGTTGCACTCGAGAGGTTGCGGGTTCGATCCCAGGGGAAGCCTCCCCCTTTTTTGTTGGTTTATTCCAGCACAATAGCGTTGCAGCAGCAGAGTAGTTTAACCTGCTTAACCATCCTTCACTAGTGCATGGTAGCAGAGTGGTTTGGGCCTGTGGCTTGAAACAGGAGGTCTGGGGTTCGATCCCTGACCATCCCTTTTGTTATTTCTTTTTCTTTCTTTCTCAATTTTTTTGTTTCCTTGCTATTTACTTGTGCTACTTCTTGTGCCTATATTATGAGCATTAATAGGAGTGCATCTATTTTACTTTCCTGCAATGCATCAGTGGTGTGGTTCTTACATGTGTGAGGTGTGGGTGTGTGTGTTGTGCACATACATGGTGCTGATGCTTTCTGTGTGTATGTAGATGCTTTGAGTAGGATTGTGTAGGTTGTTTTAAGTTAGCAGGAATGCAAGCCTAGCTTGGTCATGTGTTCTGCCCCCTATTACTTGTGTAGTGATCTTATAAGTTTTAGAGGAGTGTGTTTGTGTGTGTGGAGGGTCTCCCCCTCACCACATATATCTTGGTATGTGTGGGCTTATTCTAGGGATGCTTGATATGATAGCTTGTGTAGGTATGTGTTATGTCAAGAGCATGATGTGGTTGTGGGTGATGTGGAGTAGATGTGTGTGTGAGAAGCACCCCACCTTTGCAAGCAAAACTATGCACCTTCACATGTCCATATGTGAGAGGGCATGGTGATTTGTATGTGTGGATAGCTTGGTAGAAGTGGTTGTGAAGTTGATGTGCATGACACAGACATGGGGTTCAAACCCCCATGTCACTTTGTCATTGTGCACATGAGCTCAACCATGTAGTAGTTGATATAGTGAAACTACAAGAAATGATGCACTATTCACTAGGCATGATTTGGAGTAGTTCTCTCTCCCTTAATTTGTGGTCACTTGTTCCAAGTAGATGCCCACATTTTATATATGTTTTTAGGGTAGAAACTCCCAAGGAATCCAGTGGTGAAGTTAGTTTTGCCATTGGGATACTTTATGGAGTGGACATATTCAGATTTGTTGCAAGTTTGATCTTGGTTTCCATGGAATAGGTGGAGCCCAAGGGCATGTGTTTTTGTGTGATAGAAGTAGGGGTTTTGCTCTACACCATAGTGGTGTCATTTATCACTTGGTGTTATTTGCATGCAAACTATGCTTAGACAAAGTGGGCATGTGGCTGAAAAAATCCAGCTTAGTGAAATCTGGAATTTCACCAAGTCTGGGAATTCTGGAAACATTTTCTTCTCCTATAGATGAGGATATGCTGGTCATTGTGTTGAGAACTAGCCTTAGTTCAGTGCTAGGATTTTGGACCGGATATGTTTGGGAAGCTCCATGTCAAATTTCATCTCATTTGGATTCCAGCAGGTTGTGTTTTGATTGCTGTCAAAAAGCTTCAGAACAAAGACAGAAATTCAGGTGCAGGAATTTTCACTAAGTCCCTGAGATCTGATGGTTTTTGGAAAGTTTGTGGCCTTGTATCTTCTAGAGTTTAATTACTTTTGCTGTGATCCTTGCTGGTGCTTGTAGTGTTCTTGGTTGGCTACATCCACATATATTATTTGTCATATTTAGAGGGCTGTAGCTATGTTGCATGTAGCTCACAAAGAGCTACGATGCAGATTGGGGCTTATTGAGTTGTATAGTCATTTTGATCATTGTGTGTGCTTAGTTGATGTTGTGGTGTTCTTCCTTGCTCCAATCCATTCATGTTGGATTTATACATGTCTTGGCAACCTGGTAATACCAGATTTGTGCCAATTGTGAGTGTGGTGTGGGTTCTTCCACGTAGAGCTTCATATCTTGTTTTGTTGATTCCCGTTGATCCGTAGCTCCGATTGCAATGTTCTTTATATGGTTTTGCATTGTTTTCACGAGCCGCATCTGTTCATGCCATACTCATGCATGTCAAAATAGCTTAGTGTACAGTTCTGTCCAGAAACTTGCAGTAGTTCATTTTGCTTGTGCTAGAGATAGAAATAGTGGTGCATGCTCATTTTTCATCTCATGCATCATGTGATTGTTGCATCTTGTGGTGCTGCTGTTCATTGGCTGTTATTCTTATGTTGGGTAGCACCGGGATCGTAGAACGAATACGTGGAGTTAGGAGAGTACGTGCAGGACGATCCAGAACCATTCCAAGCTGAGGATATCACAGGCAAGATGATATGACCTTGATTCCATCTCTAGACTTGTTATGCTAGTTTCGTTTCCTTGTCATATTGCTCGCTGCCTACCACTGAAATTAAATTGCCTCTTCATATGCCATGAGCCCAAACACTGATCCCTTCCCAACAGAACTTGTATGGCTAAGTAGGCTTTGCTCAGCTACTAATATTAGCGTTGCTAGATGTAGGTGCTTTGTCTCATGTGAAAACATGAGCTTGATATCATTATCTTATATTCTGTTATTTAATTAATGCACCTATATACTTGGTAAATGACGGGAGGCCTAGCCTTTTGCCGGGTGCTTTGTTCCGTCATTGCCGCCTTAGTTACCGGTTACCGGTGTTTGATTCCATAATGACCGCTCTTAACACGTTCGGGGTTGTTATGGGGACCCCCTTGATAAATCACGTAGTGCTAAAGCTTGTCCAGCAGGACCCAACATTGGTGTTAATTTGCTAATTATTTAATAATAAACTGCATAGGGAATAGCTACCCCGAGGATTCTAATCAACAACCCGGGCCAGTGCTCCTCATGAGTGTTGATCCAAACTAGAGTCGTGTGCGGGGCCAACCCGGGGCAACTCGGGAGATGTCTATCAGGCTACTGTCGGCTCTTATCGGGGTCGTCGACACGTCGGGAGGTCCTGCTAGCCTTGCCTTACCTTAGCGGTATATCTTGCGTATAGGAATCCCAGTGAAGCTTTGGTTTCCCCTAGAGTTGAGGTTTTCCTCTAAGGAATCCGACGAGATCACGAGATTCGTGATAGAGGCTGCCTTTGCGGCCTGTGTACGTTTGTGATGGACTAGTTGGAGCACCCCTGCAGGGTTTAATCTTTCAGAAAGCCGTGCCCGTGGTTATGTGGCAACTTGGAATATTTTGTTAACATCCGGTATTAGAAAACTTTAACACAAGCTAATAAAATTGCCAACTGTGTGCGTAACCGTGACTGTCCCCTCGAAGATCTCTCTTCGATCGGGAACACGGTGGGTTTATGAATGCCATAGGTAGGTGTTCAGGATCACTTAGTGATCAAGTAATCTCGATCGCTAGTGTAGACCACCTTCATAGCTGTTTACATAAGTTAGCCACTAAAGCAAGCTTAGGATGCTGCAGCCTTATACACTTCACCCTAACCCACCTAATAACATGACTAGTTCTGGCACCAAGGTCTTAGATTTCTGAGTCCCCGTGGCTCACGAATTCCTCCGAAACTCCCAACAGGTACAGGTACCCCAGAGACAGATGATCCCGACGGCACCCAGCTGGCGTGGCAGTACGACGAGGAGACAAACCGCCTCTATGTGAACTATCCAGAGGACTGAGGCGTGGTCGTGATCATGGGCCTGCAGGTAGGGTAGCATAGCATTTTCATGTTTTGTAGTCCGTAGCGGAACTACCTTGATTGTATCTGTGATGTACTCTGAGTGATTAATGAGAAGACAGTTGAATCCCGAATTGTCTACTTTTAATATTATTTGTGCTATGTTACTTGCTTGCGAAACGCTTAGATGCGCTTCTTTCCTATTCGGGGCCTCGACCCCTAGATCGGAAAGGACCGCATCTTGGTCTTTACAAGTTGGTAATCAGAGCCTTACGACCATAGAAGCCTTTGTGTGATCGTATTTGGCCGAGTCGAGTCTAGAAAATGTTTTGAGTCTTAGTTATATCGGAGAGTAGGATTATTTTTTCTCCTCTTCTTTGCTCTGGTGAGGTTCCCGTCTTAGGAAATCTTTAAGTCTACTCCTTTTCTCGCTCAAATTTTTTTTAGGATCATGCGGGTATTTGTGATATCTATATGATTTCGATGTGATGGAATCCTGTCCTGGTGCCTCCTATCTGCTCTAAGTATCAGGGGAGTTGAGCTCCAGGGATTATCGCGCACATCGCCATCATTCAGATTTCTGAGTATCTAAGAACGGAGGGTGTTCGTTATTGCTTCAATACGGGTAGTGGTGAGATAACCCCGATGTCCCCAGTACTGGTGTAGATTGTTCGGGGGTATTACCACACTTGGTATCGTTGTGATCACGAGGATCTGTTGTAGATGAATGTCCGAGATGCTGGTTGTGTGTTGAAGGATGTGATACAGGTGACGGGTTAGTTTAGGAGTTGTGTGAAATACTCCTTGTATCCGTGTACCTGATTGCATGACCAGTTATTTCGGGAATTCATAGGTGGGATATCTAGTAGTACCTTATAGGACTATCTTCCTACAGACGCTTGATTGAGGTTTGGGAAATCTCGATCATATGTTTGTTCCGAGCGGTTCTAGCTCACACTTGTTTGCAGTGGTCCTTATCGGAATTTTGTCGTCTGTTACTTTGAGGATGCACTCTTGCTATGATTGTTCGAGTGCAATGCTAAATTCTATTCAGATATTCTGTCTTTTGATTCAGCAATATCTTCAATTATTCTGTGGACTAATATGCTGTCTGTCTTCAAGATGGCTCCACCGACTCGTTAGACCCCAGCGCGTGAGGATATGCCGCCTCCGCCTCCTCCTCCTCCACCGCCGCCGCCTCCTCCTGCAGAGGCCTGGCAGGCGATGATGGCAGCTACTAATGCAAACACTCAGACGCTATTGCAGTTGATCCAGGAGAGAGCCAATCATCAGTAGGGCAATTTCCAGCAGGGTGGCAATCACTTCGCCAATCTGAGTCAGTTCCTGTCAAACCAGCCTAAGACGTTCACTTCTTGCGACCAACCGTTTGATGCGGAAGATTGGATCCGTGATATGAACAAGCATTTCGAGTGTAGCAATGTGCGTCCGGAGGACTACGTCAAGTTTGCTACGTTTCAGTTGAAGGGACATGCTTCTATTTGGTGGCAGCAGCTTAAGGACTCCAGAGGCGACAGGGTGATATCTTGGGACGAGTTTTGTCGTGACTTCAGGTCCCACTACATCCCTTCCAGTTTTGTTGAGGAGATGCGCGAGAAGTTCATGCGTTTGAAGGAGGGCAGCAATTCTGTGTACAAGTACAATGTCGAGTTCCACGAGCTGGCCCGTTACGCGCTGCAGGATGTTCCGGATCAGAAGAGCAAGATCTACCAGTTCAGGGGTGGCTTGAAGGAGGACTTGCAGTTAGCACTTGCTTTGCACGATCCTGAGGAGTTTGACAAGTTTTACAACTTAGCTCTCCGAGTAGAGACATCCTTGCTCAGGGTGGAAAACTCCAAGAAGCGTTTCAGAGACTCCAGCTCTTCCTTGACTCAGGTGGTTCAGAAGCAACAGAGGTTTTGGGTTTCTCCTCCTCCTCCTCGGCACTCACAGCAGCTGAAGCACTCAGGTGGACGTGGTTCTTCCCACCCACCCAACCCTGGCTTCGAGCAGAGATACCAGCATCAGAAGCAAGGGCCTCCTCAGACTCAGTTCCGGCAGCCAGCAGATGTCACTTGTCACAAATGTGGGCAGAAGGGTCACTATGCCAACAAATGTAGATCTCAGCTCCGTCTGCCGCCTCCTCCTCCAGGCAAACCTCCAAGCAACGCTCTTGTCAAATTCAACCCCAGATCAGCTCGAGTCAAGTTGGTGAATGCAGCTGAAGCAGACAACTCCTCTGATGTGATCATGGGTAACCTCCTCGTCAATGATATTCCTGCTAAAGTGTTATTTGATTCTGGTGCATCACACTGCTTCATGTCCCGTCCTTTCTTTGCAAAGCATGAGTTTGTTTGTCAAGATTTGGTTAAGCCTATGTCTATAGTGTCTCCTGGTAGATTGATGAATTCCAATTGTCTGGTTCCGGAAGTTTCTATCAAGATGGGCGCTTATGCTTTTCTGGCATCTCCTATTGTCTTGGGCAATTCTGACATCGACTTGATTCTTGGTATGGACTGGTTGGCCATGAACAAGGCATCAATTGATTGTGAAGCTAAAGAAGTCAAGCTTACCCACTCTTCGGAGGATGTGATTATATTCGCGACGCGCGATGATACAATCCGTCTTTTCTCCTTGAATGAAAAGGGTGAGATCAATCCTATTGAGCAAGTTCCAGTAGTCTGCGAATATCAAGATGTGTTTCCTGAAGAGCTGCCAGGCATGCCTCCGCACCGTGATGTTGAATTCGTCATTGAGCTTGAGCCAGGCACAGAGCCAGTGTGCAAACGGCCGTACAAGCTGGGTCCAGAAGAATTGAAGGAACTCAAGAGGCAACTCGATGAGCAGGAGCGTTTGGGTTTGATCAGACCAAGCTCGTCTCCGTGGGGATGTGGTGTTCTATTTGTCAAGAAGAAGGATGGTTCGGACCGGCTGTGTGTCGATTACCGCCCATTGAACAAGAAGATAATCAAGAACAAATATCCACTTCCGAACATAACTGAGTTGTTCGAACAGTTGAAAGGTGCTAAAGTATTCTCCAAGCTTGATCACAGAATGGGCTATCATCAGATTCACATTCGCGAGGAAGACATTCCGAAGACGACATTCAGGACTAGCTTTGGCTCATATGAGTATACGGTCATGTCTTTTGGTCTGGCTAATGCTCCTCTGACTTTTTGTCGATTGATGAACTATATTTTCTCCCCATACAAGAATGAATTTGTCTTGCTCTATCTCGATGACATTCTGGTCTTTTCTGAGAATGAGGAAGAACATGAAAGACATCTCAGGTTGGTGCTTGATAAACTGAGAGAGTACAAGCTGTATGCCAAGTTTTCCAAGTGCGAGTTCTGGCTGACAGAAGTGGTTTATCTTGGGCATATTATCTCTGCCGAGGGCATTAAGGTTGACCCGTCCAAGGTTCAAGCCATTGTTGAATGGGAACCTCTGCAGAATGTGAAGCAGCTTCGAAGCTTTCTCGGGCTTGCCGGATATTGCAGAAGATTCGTTGAGAACTTCTCCAAAATCGCCAAGCCGCTCTCTAGTCTTCTTCAGAAGGGTGTCAAGTATGTTTGGTCTCCAGAGTGTCAACTGGCTTTCGATACACTCAAAGAGAAGCTTATCTCCACTCTGGTCTTGGCCCCTC
This sequence comes from Hordeum vulgare subsp. vulgare, assembly GCF_904849725.1. NCBI lineage: Eukaryota > Viridiplantae > Streptophyta > Magnoliopsida > Poales > Poaceae > Hordeum > Hordeum vulgare. The sequence goes on along the minus strand of NC_058519.1, from coordinate 658,838,608 downwards.
CAGATGATTCCAAGCCGTACCAGGTCTTTTGCGATGCTTCTCTCCAGGGTCTTGGTGCAGTCTTGATGCAAGATAGGAAGGTGGTTGCTTATACCTCCAGGAAGCTGAAGCCTGCGGAGAAGAACTATCCTGTGCACGATCTCGAGCTAGCAATTGTTGTGCACGCCTTGATGACTTGGAGAGATCTCTTGTTGGAACGTACGGTTGAAGTTTTCACCGATCACAAGAGTCTCAAGTATATCTTCACTCAGCCTAACTTGAATCTTCGGCAAACACGTTGGGTGGAAATGCTCCAGGATTTTAATCCGAGTGTTGAGTACACGCCAGGCAAGGCAAATGTTGTGGCAGATGCTTTGAGCAGGAAGGCATATTGCAACAGTCGGATTCTGCAACCTCTCCAGCCAGGTCTTTCTGATTCTTTCAGGAAGCTTAATCTTCAGCTAGTACCTCAGGGGTTTCTTGCGAACCTTCAGATCTCTCCTACCTTGGAAGATCAGGTCAGAGCAGCTCTGCTACTTGACGCTATGGTGAAGAAGGTCAAGATTGGCGTGGGAAAGAGTCTCCCCAAGTATAAGTGTTTCACTGTTGATGCGAGGTACACATTGTTTTTCGAGGATCGCCTTGTCGTCCCGAAAGGTGATTTCAGGAAGGTGATCATGGAAGGAGCCATAACTCTCTGCTCTCTATTCATCCTGGAAGTTCCAAAATGTACCATGACTTGAAGCAGACTTTCTGGTGGACTCATATGAAACGTGAAATTGCACAGTTCGTAAACGAGTGTGATGTATGTCGAAGGGTGAAAGCAGAACATCAAAGACCAGTAGGCCTCTTGCAGCCTTTGCCAATTCCCGAGTGGAAGTTTGATCACATTGAGATGGATTTCGTCACCGGGTTTCCGAAGTCCAAGAAGGGCAATGATGCTATCTTCATCGTCATCGACAAATTGAGTAATGTGGCTCACTTCCTTCCAGTCAAGGAGTCCATTTCAGCAGCTCAGTTGGCAGAGTTGTACACCTCCAGGATTGTCTCTTTGCACGGCGTGCCGATGATGATCTCTTCAGATCGCGGAAGTATCTTCAATTCCAAGTTCTGGGACTCCTTTCAGTCTGCTATGGGCAAGAAGATCCGCTTCAGCACAGCGTTCCACCCTCAGACTAGTGGCCAAGTGGAGAGAGTGAATCAAGTTCTTGAGGATATGCTGAGAGCCTATGTTATCTCTTTTGGTATGAAGTGGGAGGATTGTCTGCCTTTGGCGGAATTCTCGTATAACAATAGTTATCAAGCTAGTTCTGGCAAGGCTCCGTTTGAAATTCTCTATGGCAGGAAGTGCCGTACTCCACTCAACTGGTCCGAGACCGGCGATTCAGATCCTTGGCAATGATATGATAGAAGAAGCCGAGGAGATGTGTCGGATCATTCGCGACAACCTCAGAGCAGCTCAGTCCCGTCAGAAGAGCTATTACGATAGCAAGCACCGTGACATGTCCTATGAGCTTGATGACTTTGTCTATCTCAAGGTGTCGCCTATGAAGGGTATGCAACGCTTTGGCATCAAAGGCAAGCTTGCGCCTCGTTTCGTTGGTCCGTTCAGAGTGGTTGGCAAGAGAGGCGACCTTGCGTACCAGCTCGAGCTTCCGTCAACCTTTGAAAATGTCCATGATGTGTTCCATGTTTCTCAGCTCCGGAGGTGTTTAAAGACCCCCCGAGCGCACTGTGCATCTTCAAGATATCGACCTTCAGCCTGACCTTTCTTATCGTGAGCATCCAGTTACGGTTCTTGAGGCGACTGAGCGCAAGACCCGTAACAAGGCTGTCAAGTTTCTCAAAGTGCAGTGGTATCACCATTCCGATAAAGAGGATACGTGGGAATGCGAGGATCACATCCGTTCCGAATTTCCCGAGTTCTTTCAGTCTTAGATCTCGAGGGCGAGATCTTCTTTGTAGTGTGGGACAGTTTGTAGTGCCCCAGATGTAACCTTGCCTTATTTGGAACCTATTGCATGTGGGTCCACCTTGTCAGTGTATTGATGATAGCAATTGTGCCATGACCTCATGTGGTGTCCCTTGTTTCTTTTCCCTTCCTTCCCATGCATGCATGCATACCATCTCATTGCATGCCCTTGTCTTATGTTGTTGCCACATGATCTTATCATTTCATGTGGTGTGGTGGTCTTGGGTATAGTTCCTTTGTGATGTTGTGTGACGTTGAGGTGTTCTATGATGCCATGTGATGATGGTCCCAAATGTAGTGAGCTTGTCTTGTTGCTACCTCTCTCTCCCTTTTAATTCCCCAATTCAAAATTGACTTGTCCCAACCTTGTTTCAAAAATGCCTAGGATTTAATGTATTTTTTGGAGGATGCCAATGTGTGTATTTGCTGATTTGTATCTTGGTTTTAAGGGTGCAAATAAATCCAAAACAGTAAATTAATTACTGTTTTGCATTTATTCCAAAATGTTCCAAATATTGTTTTTCTATTTTATTCAAATAGGCCATAATTTCTTAAGACCAGGGGTATTTTTTATTTTAGTTTTTGTTGCCATAGTTTTTCCCTGGGAGATTGTTTTGTTGGTGTTGTTTTTAAAATGGAAAAGCCCCAGGAGTCTTTCTCTTACCAGGCGCCAGATGGGCCACTTCTCCCTCCCGAGGCCCATCCTCTCCTCCTTGTTTTCCCAGCGACAGCCCAACTCGCCCCTTCTTCTCCCACCTGACGCCGTTCCCCCCGCGCTCCTTCTTCCGTCAGTACCTGTGTGAGAGAGAGAGAGTAGCGCCGTCTGGCACAGACGTCGAGGGGCCCATATAACTTGGGCGTCCGTGCCCCCCATCGCCTAGGGTTCCTCTCCATCCCCTCCTGCCGCTGCCACCTCTCCCCATCTCCATCTCATCTTCTTCATCCCTCCTCTGGTAAGTTCTGTAGTTAGACCAGAGAAGGTGCCCGCGTCTACCCCGCCGTCATCGTCGACTCCGACGCCGTCCGCCATGCCCGGGAGCTCGGGGTGGTTCCCCGCTGTGACAGCCCGAGACCGACGTTCTAGAAGATTCCCCCCTTTATTCCGTTTCCGTCGTGTGGTTATTTTTTCGTTTGTCGCATCGTCATTTAGTTTGCATCATCGCATCATGCATGGCGTCATGTCAATTGTGTTTTGCCGGTGTTGTTTGTTGCCGTGTTGTTGGGTGTTAGTGCCTTGTGAGTGGCGTTGTTTTATTGGAGCGTTGAGAGAGGGTGCGTGAGAGCCACCGCTAAACCCCGTTGCACCGCCGACCTAAACCTTCTCCCCGTCTCTCCTCTTTCATTTCGTTTTGTGGTTTTGCCAAAGTCTTCATTTAAAACCCCTATTTAAAAGGGTGCGTCTTCTTCTTTTCAATAAAAGTCCTTTTATTAAATGTAGGGGCAACCCTTAGATTTTATTTTAACTCTCCGTTTGTTTTATTTTAAAATCCTCCCATTTTATTTTCTCTTTTAAAAGGCTTTATTTATTCTTTAAATAAAGAGTTTTATTTTAATTCTTTAAAAAGGGGTTTGAATTGTTTTTAAATTCTTTAAAAAGGGTTTTATTTTAATTCTTAAAAGGGTTTCATTTTATTTGTTTAAAAATGCCCAAGCTATTTTAGAGTTGGGGTATTTTTTTCAAAGGAGTGAAACATTTTTTTTATTTTGTTAAAAGCCTTTCCTTATTTTTAAATTTCTGTTTGAAAAAAAAGGATTAAAAAAAACCCAAATAGGGGGAGGGAAGCCGGCCCAAGGCCAGCAACCCCCCAACCCTAGCCAGCCCATCCCGCAGCGTCTCCCCGTCACCCGTCTCCCAGCGCCGTAGCGCCTCCTTCCTCCCTCGTTTCCTCTCCCTCCTGCCCGCGCCGTCACGTCCTCCCCCCTCGGGCGCTCCCTCGCCTCGCCCCTCCTGCCGCCGTCCTGGCCTCCTCGTCCCCGAGCTCGCCGAGCAGGCCGCCTTTCCCCCACGCAGCGCCGCCGTGCTCCTCCCCTGCAGCCGCGTGCTCCTCCCGTGCCAGCGCGGTGCCCCGCGGTGCTCGCCCTGGCGCCGCTCCTCCCTCGGCTCGTCGTCTCCCCGTGACCCTCCAGCCTCGCCGCGCCGGCCTCCTCCGCCTCGCCCCTCGCGCACCTCTCTGCTCCGCGCCGGACCGAGCCGCCGTTGTCTCCCGCGCGCGCCCCGCTGTCGCCAGCCCCAGGCCCGAGCCGCTCCTGCGCCGCCCTGCCCGAGCTGGCCCCGCCGGCTGATGTGCTGCGCCTCGCCGAGCGCCGCCCCTCGCCTCGTCCCCGCCATGGCCTTGCCCTCTGTGCGCCGCTGTGCCGATGCTGTTAGCCTGCTATGCCGCTGCCTAGCCGAGCCGCTGTGCTCTTGCTGCTTGCTGTTGCTGTTTATAGATGAGCAGGTGCTGTTGCTAGGTGCTGCTGCCCATGCCGCGCCGATGTGTGCCTGTTCCTGTCGCCTGCTCGCGTCGCCGTGTTGCTGCTGTGTGCTGTGTGCTGTGACGGCGCCGCCGCCGACTGTGCTTGCTGCTCGCCCAGCGCTGTGCTGCTACTAGTTTGCCGCGTGCCGCTTGCTGTTTGCGTGGCTGCCGTTGCTGCTGCCGGTTGTTGCCGCTGCCGCTCCCGTCCGTTGCCGATGCTGCTAGCTGATGCACCGTTGCTGTTGCATGTGCTGTCGCCATTGCTTTGCTGCTGCTAGCTAGCTAGCTGGAGCCGTTGTCTTTTGCTTGCTGCACTGTAGCTGATTAGGCTAGGTTGTTAGTTGATGTTAGTAGCTGCCGTAGTAGTTTGTTGCTAGCTAGATGGTAGCTGCTGCTGTAGTTTGCGTGTTTCTATAGTAGTTGCTGCTGTTAGGCTAGGTTGTCGTGCTTGCTTCTTGCCGAGGTTGCTGCTAGACTAGTTGTTGCGGCCGCTTGCCGATGCCGAAGTTCGCAAGGACCATCCCCTCCTTCTTGGGACCGACAAGATTGGGGGTACAACGACGTCCTCGACGACCCCTAACATCGACGAAGACGTGATAGACTACAGACGCCGAAGACCTGAGAACCACAACGCCGAGCGAACGACTACCGTCGACGAGACCGTGTACCACTACTTCAACTACCGGCGCGTGTACGACTACTTCCACGACGACCACGAAGATCTTGTACCCCTTCACCGATCGAAGGTATACCGAGGGGACATGTCGTGTACCGTGTGCTAGTGATGTATGAATGTATGTGTTGAACAAGTTGAATGCATGTATGCACCGTATGTATGCACCGTTTGTTTGCCGTGCACGTTGTCTTCCTTTTCGTCGAGCCCTCGACACATGGGAACCCGAGATACGGGATCACCCCATCTTTATTTTCCGTTCCCGCACGCGTTCGTATACGTTGGCACCGGTTTCTCCTCGAGTTATCGGGACCCGAACGTTGCCGTGGCATCGTTTCCGATTCGCCGCCATGGTTTGCTCTCGCTCGCCATGGCGACACCATGCTTATTTCCTCCTTGTCGTGATGTGTTGAACTCTCATGCATGACGCATTCATGGCATATGATCGTGTGTTGCATGTCTCTCGTCCCGTAGCTCCGTTCTATGCTCCGCGTGATAACCGACTAGGTCATGTAGGATCATCGCTACACCCTTGCCATGTTAAAACCATTTAATATTGCCGTGTAAATAATCGGGAGCGAATTAAATAATTAATCGTGGAGTTTCGTCGATATGACACCCGTTGCATATCGAGCTTCACTTAATCTGTAGAGTTTGCGTGAGATGAATTGCCCTGCCATCCCTTGCATCTTTGAACTGACCATGCATCATGTTAGGGTGTGCATCATGTCTTGCATTTGCCGTGGTGAATATCTGTGTTGATGTTTGTGTTTCCGGTTTGCTTCGTCTCGATAGAGTTCCGCAGCGTGCCGGATTGTGAGGACCCGTTCGACTACGTCGGTTCGTCTGCTTCACGGAGGCATTCTTGTTCCAAGCGGGATCTCAGGCAAGATGATCATTTCCCCAGATACCATTACTATCATTGCCATGCTAGTTATCGCTTCTGTCGTTTATGTCTCGTTGCCTACCACATGTTTCCATATGAGCCCCTCAACAATGCCATGATTACCTTCAACCTATTCGACCTAGCAAACCACTGTTTGGCCATGTTACTGCTTGCTTAACCCTGTCGTTAGCGTTGTTAGTGTTATGTTCCATAAACGAGCGCTCCTAACACGATCAGGGTCGTTATGGGGACCCCCTTGATAATTCGGTTTAGATTAAAGCTGGTCTGGCAAGGCCCAACTTTGGTACTACATTTGCCTAATAACTAATGAACTGCATAGGGAGTAATTAACCCGAGGAAATTTAATCAACCCCCGGGCCAGTGCTCCTCATGAGTGTTGGTCCAAAACAGAGCAGCTTATTAATGCTACCCGGGGCAACTCGGCGTTTGGCGTGATAACCATCGCTCATCCGTCGTGTCCTGAGAACGAGGTACGCGACTCCTATCAGGATCGTCGACACGTCTGGCGGCCTTGCTGGATTAGTTTTACCGTTGACGAGATATCTTGTGCATCGGGATTCCGGTGATGCTTTGGGTAATCTCAGAGTTGAGGTTTTCCACTAGGGAATCCGACGAGGTCGCGAGCTTCGTGATTGAGGATTTCTATGCGGCTTGTGGTAATTTGTGATGGACTAGTTGGAGCAGCCGTGCAGGGTTAAATCTTTTCGGAAAGCCGTGCCCGCGGTTATGTGGCAACGTGGAAACTTTGTTTAACACTGGTTCTAGATAAGTTGAAGTTAACTTAATTAAAACTTGTCAACTGTGTGCGTAACCGTGACTGTCTCTTTCATGAGTTCCTTCTCCGATCGAGGACACGGTGGGGTTATGACTGACGTAGGTAGGTGTTCAGGATCATTCATATGATCATCAGTAGACACGTCCGTTATGCGTAGATCTTCCCCTCTTTATTTTCTTGTACTCGTAAGTTAGCCACCAAGTATATGCTTAGCCGCTGCTGCAACCTCACCATTTAACCATACCTCACCCATTAAGCTTTGCTAGTCTTGATACCTTTGGAAATGAGATTGCTGAGTCCCCTGTGGCTCACAGATTACTACAACACCATTTGCAGGTACAGGTAAAAGTTACTTGACGCGAGCGCGTTGATTGTTCATTTGGAGTTGCTTCTTCTTCTTCTTCTTCATCGATCTAGGATGGGTTCCAGGCCGGCAGCCTGGGATAGCAAGGATGGACGTCGTTCTTCTTTTGTCGTTTGTTTTTGTCCGTAGACGGACCCTGCTCTTACTCTTGATGATTATGTAATGTACTGATGTGACTCGGATGTAGCTTGTGGCGAGTGTAAGCCAACTCTTTATATATCTCATCTTTTCAGTACATGTACTTGTAACGATATCCATACTTGCGACACGACGAGATGCGCTTCTATCCCTGACGAGGCCCTCGTGCCAAATTGAGGATAGGGTCGCATCTTGGGCGTGACAAGTTGGTATCAGAGCAAGGACCGACCTAGGAGCCCCCTTGATTGATCGAACATGGCCGAGTCGAGTCTAGTGAAAAACTATTTGAGTCTTAGTTATATATCGGAGGGTAGGATTATTTTTTCTCCTCTTCTATGCTCTGGTGAGGAATCTTGACATAATAATTTATTCTACTCCTCTTCTCACTCAAAAATTTTTTAGGATCACGTGGATATTTTTGGAATCTATATGATGCCGATGTGACGGAGTTCTGTCTTGGTGCCTCCTGTCTGACTGGATTTTCTTCCGGGGAGTTGAGCTCCAGGGGATTCTTGAGCACATCATTATCATTCAGGTTTCTGAGTATCTAAGAACGAAGGATGTTCGTAATTGCTTCAATACTAGTAGTGGCGAGATAACCCCGATGTCCCCAGTACTGGTGCAGATTGTTCGGGAGTACTGCCATACTTTGTATCGTTGTGATCACGAGGGTCTGTTGTAGATGAAGGTCCGAGATTCTGGTCGTGTGCTCACGGATGTGATACAGGTGACGGGTTAGTATAGGAGTAGTGTGATTATTACTCCTTGTATCCGTGTACCAGATTGCATGACCAGATATTTCGGGAATTAATAGGTGGGAATTCAAGTAGTTGCTTATAGGACAATCTTCCAACAAATGCATGATGTTAGGTTGGGGTTCGATATTTAGTGGATTCGTTTGTTCACGGCCGACTTACAGCGGTACACGTTGTGTCTTAAAGAGTCCTTGTAGCTTGCTACGACTCGGGGACGCTTCTGTTGGGGAACGTCGCATGGGAAACAAAAAATTTCCTACGCGCACGAAGACCTATCATGGTGATGTCCATCTACGAGAGGGGATGAGTGATCTATGTACCCTTGTAGATCGTACAGCAGAAGTGTTAGTGAACGCGGTTGATGTAGTGGAACGTCCTCACGTCCCTCGATCCGCCCCGCGAACAATCCCACGATCTAGTACCGAACGGACGGCACCTCTGCGTTCAGCACACGTACAGCTCGACGATGATCTCGGCCTTCTTGATCCAGCAAGAGAGACAGAGAGGTAGAAGAGTTCTCCGGCAGCGTGACGACGCTCCGGAGGTTGGTGATGACCTTGTCTCAGCAGGGCTCTGCCCGAGCTCCGCAGAAACGCGATCTAGAGGAAAAACCGTGGAGGTATGTGGTCGGGCTGCCGTGGAAAAGTCGTCTCAAATCAGCCCTAAAACCTCCGTATATATAGGTGGGAGGGAGGGGACCTTTCCTTGGGGCTCAAGGAGCCCCAAGGGGGTCGGCCGAGTCCAAGGGGGAAGGCTCCCCCTCCCCAAAGCATTCCTCCGGTGACAGTGAGTTATATGATCTCATGGTCATAGGAATAAATACTTGACACGCAGAAAACAGTAGCAACAAAATGACACGATCAACATGCTACGTCTATTAGTTTGGGTCTAGTCCATCACGTGATTCTCCTAATGACGTGATCCCGTTATCAAGCAACAACAATTTGTTCATAATCAGAAGACACTGACTATCTTTGATCAACTGGCTAGCCAACTAGAGGCTTTCTAGGGACGGTGTTTTGTTTATGTATCCACACATGTAAATGAGTCTTCATTCAATACAATTGTAGCATGGATAATAAACGATTATCTTGATACAGGAATTATAATAATAACTATATTTATTATTGCCTCTAGGGCATAATTCCAACAGTCTCCCACTTGCACTAGAGTCAATAATCTAGCCCTCACATCATCATGTGAATTACATTGTAATAAATCTAACACCCATACAGTTCTGGTGTTGATCATGCTTTGGCCGTGGAAGAGGTTTAGTCAGCGGGTCTGCTACATTCAGATCCTTGTGCACTTTGCATATATTTACATCCTCTCCCTCGACGTAGTCGCGGATGAGGTTGAAGCATCATTTGATGTGTCTGGTCTTCTTGTGAAACCGAGGTTCCTTTGCTAAGGCAATGGCACCCGTGTTGTCACAGAACAAGGTTATTGGATTCAGTGCGCTTGGCACCACTCCAAGATCCGTCATGAACTGCTTCATCCAGACACCCTCCTTAGCCGCCTCCGAGGGAGCCATGTACTCCGCTTCACATGTAGAATCTGCTACGACGCTTTGCTTGGAACTACACCAGCTTACCGCACCCCCATTAAGAATAAATACGTATCCGGTTTGCGACTTAGAGTCGTCCAGATCTGTGTCAAAGCTTGCATTGACGTAACCTTTTACGGCGAGCTCTTCGTCACCTCCATACACGAGAAACATCTCCTTAGTCCTTTTCAGGTACTTTAGGATATTCTTGACCGTTGTCCAGTGATCCACTCCTGGATTACTCTGGAACCTACCTGCCATACTTATGGCCAGGCTAACATCCGGTCTAGTGCACAGCATTGCATACATGATAGAACCTATGGCTGAAGCATAGGGGACGGAGCGCATATGCTCTCTATCTTCATCAGTTGCTGGGCACCGAGTCTTACTCAATCTCGTACCTTGTAAAACTGGCAAGAACCCTTTCTTGGACTGTTCCATTTTGAATCTCTTCAAAACTTTATCAAGGTATGTGCTTTGTGAAAGTCCTATCAGGCGTTTTGATCTATCCCTATAGATCTTAATGCCTAGAATGTAAGCAGCTTCTCCTAGGTCCTTCATAGAGAAACTCTTATTCAAGTAATCCTTTATGCTCTCTAAAAAACTCCACGTTGTTTCCAATCAGTAATATGTCATCCACATATAATATTAGAAACGCCACAGAGCTCCCACTCACTTTCTTGTAAATACAAGATTCTCCAACCACTTGTATAAACCCAAATGCTTTGAGCACCTCATCAAAGCGTTTGTTCCAACTCCGAGATGCTTGCACCAGTCCATAAATGGATCGCTGGAGCTTGCACACCTTGTTAGCATTCTTAGGATCGACAAAACCTTCGGGTTGTATCATATACAACTCTTCCTTAAGGATACCGTTAAGGAACGCCGTTTTGACATCCATCTGTCAGATTTCATAATCGAAAAATGCAGCTATTGCTAACATGATTCTGACGGACTTAAGCATTGCTACGGGTGAGAATGTCTCATCGTAGTCAACTCCTTGAACTTGTGAAAAACCCTTTGCCACAAGTCGAGCTTTATAAACGGTCACTTTGCCGTCAGCGTCCGTCTTCCTCTTAAAGATCCATTTGTTCTGAATAGCCTTGCGACCCTCAGGTAGTACCTCCAAAGTCCACACTTTGTTCTCATACATGGATCCTATCTCGGACTTCATGGCTTCTAGCCATTTGTTGGAATCTGGGCCCACCATTGCTTCTTCATAATTTGCAGGTTCATTGTTGTCTAACATGATTGATAAGACGGGATTACCGTACCACTCTGGAGCAGCGCGTGGTCTCGTCGACCTGCGTGGTTCGACAGAAACTTGAACTGGAGTTTCATGATCATCATCATTAACTTCCTCCTCAACCGGCGTCGCAACGACAGAGGTTTCCCCTTGCCCTGCGCCACCATCCAGAGGGATGAGAGGTTCGACAACCTCGTCAAGTTCTATCTTCCTCCCACTCAATTCTCTCGAGAGAAACTCCTTCTCGAGAAAAGCTCCGTTTTTAGCAACAAACACTTTGCCCTCGGATTTGAGATAGAAGGTGTACCCAACTGTCTCTTTTGGGTAACCTATGAAGACGCACTTTTCCGCTTTGGGTTCCAGCTTTTCAGGCTGAAGCTTTTTGACATAAGCATCACATCCCCAAACTTTAAGAAACGACAACTTTGGCCTTTTGCCATACCACAGTTCGTATGGTGTCGTCTCAACGGATTTTGATGGTGCCCTATTTAAAGTGAATGCAGCTGTTTCTAATGCATAACCCCAAAAAGATAACGGCAATTCAGAAAGAGACATCATAGATCGCACCATCTCTAATAGAGTACGATTACGACGTTCGGACACACCATTACCCTGTTGTGTTCCAGGCGGTGTTAACTGTGAAACAATTCCACATTGTCTTAAGTGAGTACCAAACTCGAAACTCAGATATTCACCCCCACGATGAGACCGTAGGAATTTGATCTTCTTGTTACGATGATTTTCCACTTCACTCTGAAATTGCTTGAACTTTTCAAATGTTTCAGACTTGTGCTTCATCAAGTAGACATAACCATATCTACTAAAATCGTCACTGAAGGTGAGAAAATAACGATATCCGCCGCGTGCCTCCACGCTCATCGGACCACACACATCGGTATGTATGATTTCCAACAAGTCACTTGCATGCTCCATTGTTCCGGAGAACGGAGTCTTAGTCATCTTGCCCATGAGGCATGGTTCGCACGTGTCAAGTGAATCAAAGTCAAGTGACTCCAAAAGTCCATCAGCATGGAGTTTCTTCATGCGCTTTACACCAATATGACCTAAGCGGTAGTGCCACAAAAATATGGCGCTATCATTGTTAACTCTAACTCTTTTGGTCTCAATGTTATGTATATGCGTGTCGCTATCAAGATTCAATATGAACAATCCTCTCACATTAGGTGCATGACCATAAAAGATGTTACTCATAGAAATAGAACAACCATTATTCTCTGACTTAAAAGAGTAACCGTCTCGCAATAAACAAGATCCAGATATAATGTTCATGCTCAACGCAGGCACTAAATAACAATGATTTAAGTTCATCACTAATCCTGATGGTAACTGAAGTGAAACTGTGCCGACGGCGATTGCATCAACCTTGGAACCATTTCCTACGCGCATCGTCACTTCATCTTTCGCCAGCCTTCATCTATTCCGCAGTTCCTGTTTCGAGTTGCAAATATGAGCAACAGAACCGGTATCGAATACCCAGGCACTACTACGAGAGCCGGTTAAGTACACATCAATAACATGTATATCAAATATACCTGATTTTGCTTTGACCGCCTTCTTATCTGCCAGATACTTGGGGCAATTGCGCTTCCAGTGACCCATACCCTTGCAATAGTAACACTCCGTTTCAGGCTTAGTCCAGTTTTGGGTTTCTTCGTCGGATTGGCAACAGGCTTGCCGCTCTTCTTCGAATTACCCTTCTTGCCTTTGCCGTTTTTCTTGAAACTAGTGGTCTTATTCACCATCAACACTTGATGCTCTTTACGGAGTTCAGACTCTGCGACTTTCAGCATCGCAAACAACTCGCCGGGAGACTTGTTCATCCCTTGCATGTTGTAGTTCAACACAAAGCCTTTATAGCTTGGCGGCAGTGATTGAAAGATTCTGTCAGTGATAGCCTCTTGCGGGAGTTCAATCCCCAGCTCAGCTAGACGTTTTGAGTACTCAGACATTTTGAGCACATGTTCACTGACAGACGAGTTTTCCTCCATCTTGCAAGCATAGAATTTATCGGAGGTCTCATACCTCTCGATCCGGGCGTTCTTCTGAAAGATAAACTTCAAACCCTGGAACATCTCAAATGCTCCATGACGCTCAAAGCGACGTTGAAGTCCCGGTTCTAAGCCATACAAAACTGCACATTGAACTATTGAGTAGTCCTCCTTACGTGCTAACCAAGCGTTCTTAACATCCTGATCAGCCGTAGCGGGTGGTTCATCTCCTAGCGCAGCATTAAGGACATAATCCTTCTTCCCAGCTTGTAAGATTAGCTTAAGATTACGAGCCCAGTCTACAAAGTTGCTTCCATCATCTTTCAACTTAGCTTTCTCTAGGAACGTATTAAAATTCAGGATGATTGTCGCGTGAGCCATGATCTACAACACAAATATATTCAAAGTGGACTTAGACTATGTTCAAGATAATTAGAGTTCAACTTAATAAAATTATATGCTAAACTCCCACTCAAAAAGTACATCTCTCTAGTCATTTGAGTGGTTCATGATCCACTTACACTATCCCAAGTCCGATCATCACGTGAGTTGAGTATAGTTTCAGTGGTAAGCATCCCTATGCTAATCATATCAACTATATGATTCATGATCGACCTTTCGGTCTCATGTGTTCCGAGGCCATGTCTGCACATGCTAGGCTCGTCAAGCTTAACCCGAGTGTTCCGCGTGCGCAACTGTTTTGCACCCGTTGTATGTGAACGTTGAGTCTATCACACCCGATCATCACGTGGTGTCTCGAAACGATGAACTGTAGCAACGGTGCACAGTCGGGGAGAACACAATTTCGTCTTGAAATTTTAGTGAGAGATCACCTCATAATGCTACCGTCGTTCTAAGCAAAATAAGGTGCATAAAGGATTAACATCACATGCAATTCATAAGTGACATGATATGGCCATCATCACGTGCTTCTTGATCTCCATCACCAAAGCACCTACACGATCTTCTTGTCACCGACGCCACACCATGATCTCCATCAACGTGTTGCCATCGGGGTTGTCGTGCTACTCATGCTATTACTACTAAAGCTACATCCTAGCAAAATAGTAAACGCATCTGCAAGCACAAACGTTAGTATAAAGACAACCCTATGGCTCCTGCCGGTTGCCGTACCATCGACGTGCAAGTCGATATTTACTATTACAACATGATCACCTCATACATCCAATATATCACATCACATCGTTGGCCATATCACATCACAAGCATACCCTGCAAAAACAAGTTAGACGTCCTCTAATTTTGTTGTTGCATGTTTTACGTGGTGACCATGGGTATCTAGTAGGATCGCATCTTACTTACGCAAACACCACAACGGAGATATATGAGTTGCTATTTAATCTCATCCAAGGACCTCCTCGGTCAAATCCGATTCAACTAAAGTTGGAGAAACCGACACTTGCCAGTCATCTTTGAGCAACGGGGTTACTCGTAGCGATGAAACCAGTCTCTCGTAAGCGTACGAGTAATGACGGTCCAAGCCGCTTCAATCCAACAATACCGCGGAATCAAGAAAAGACTAAGGAGGGCAGCAAAACGTACATCACCGCCCACAAAAACTTTTGTGTTCTACTCGAGAAGACATCTACGCATGAACCTAGCTCATGATGCCACTGTTGGGGAACGTCGCATGGGAAACAAAAATTTTCCTACGCGCACGAAGACCTATCATGGTGATGTCCATCTACGAGAGGGGATGAGTGATCTACGTACCCTTGTAGATCGTACAGCAGAAGCGTTAGTGAACGCGGTTGATGTAGTGGAACGTCCTTACGTGCCTCGATCCGCCCCGCGAACAATCCCGCGATCAGTCCCACGATCTAGTACCGAACGGAAGGCACCTCCGCGTTCAGCACACGTACAGCTCGACGATGATCTCGGCCTTCTTGATCCAGCAAGAGAGACGGAGAGGTAGAAGAGTTCTCCGGCAGCGTGACGGCGCTCCGGAGGTTGGTGATGACCTTGTCTCAGCAGGGCTCCGCCCGAGCTCCGCAGAAACGCGATCTAGAGGAAAAACCGTGGAGGTATGTGGTCGGGCTGCCGTGGAAAAGTCGTCTCAAATCAGCCCTAAAACCTCCGTATATATAGGTGGGAGGGAGGGGACCTTGCCTTGGGGCGCAAGGAGCCCCAAGGGGGTCGGCCGAGTCCAAGGGGGAAGGCTCCCCCTCCCCAAACCGAGTTGGACTTGGTTTGGTGGGTGGGAGTCCTTCATTCCCTTCCCACCTCCTCTTTTTTTTTTCTCTTTGATTTTCTTTCCTAGGTGCATAGGGCCCTTTTGGGCTGTCCCACCAGCCCACTAAGGGCTGGTGTGCCACCCTCAAGGCCTATGGGCTTCCCCGGGGTGGGTTGCCCCCCGGTGAACTCCCGGAATCCATTCGTCATTCCCGGTACATTCCCGGTAACTCCAAAAACATTCCGGTAATCAAATGAGGTCATCCTGACCATTCCGGAAACCCTCGTGACGTCCGTGATCTCATCCGGGACTCCGAACAACATTCGGTAACCAACCATATAACTCAAATACGCATAAAACAACATCGAACCTTAAGTGTGCAGACCCTGCGGGTTCGAGAACTATGTAGACATGACCCGAGAGACTCCTCGGTCAATATCCAATAGCGGGACCTGGATGCCCATATTGGATCCTACATATTCTATGAAGATCTTATCGTTTGAACCTCAGTGCCAAGGATTCATATAATCCCGTATGTCATTCCCTTTGTCCTTCGGTATGTTACTTGCCCGAGATTCGATCGTCAGTATCCGCATACCTATTTCAATCTCGTTCACCTGCAAGTCTCTTTACTCGTTCCGTAATACAAGATCCCGCAACTTTCACTAAGTCACATTGCTTGCAAGGCTTGTGTATGATGTTGTATTACCGAGTGGGCCCCGAGATACCTCTCCGTCACACGGAGTGACAAATCCCAGTCTTGATCCATACTAACTCAACTAACACCTTCGGAGATACCTGTAGAGCATCTTTATAGTCACCCAGTTACGTTGCGATGTTTGATACACACAAAGCATTCCTCCGGTGTCAGTGAGTTATATGATCTCATGGTCATAGGAATAAATACTTGACACGCAGAAAACAGTAGCAACAAAATGACACGATCAGCATGCTACGTCTATTAGTTTGGGTCTAGTCCATCACGTGATTCTCCTAATGACGTGATCCAGTTATCAAGCAACAACACTTTGTTCATAATCAGAAGACACTGACTATCTTTGATCAACTGGCTAGCCAACTAGAGGCTTGCTAGGGACGGTGTTTTGTTTATGTATCCACACATGTAAATGAGTCTTCATTCAATACAATTATAGCATGGATAATAAACGATTATCTTGATACATGAATTATAATAATAACTATATTTATTATTGCCTCTAGGGCATAATTCCAAGAGCTTCGTATGTCGGGCGCGCTGCCTTGCACTTGATGGCTACTGTAAATCGAGCCCGTGCGATCCTGTCCACGAAAATATCGAACGGAAATCTTTCTCATGAGTTTGTTCTGGCTCGTTTCATAAGCCTCATCCTTTGTTTTGTTGAATATGGTAATTCAAGTTGCTTCGATGTCAAGTGGTGATTTCAGATCTTTCCTAAGAGGTGTTCTCATATTTTTATGTGAGAATGCAAATTCTTTTGCTCAAATCAATTCTCTTGTCAATTCTTGTCTACCGGAGTTGTCATGTTAATTCTTTTCCAACCGGTGTGCTTCTCTTCAGTGAATTCAACCATCTCCAATTTGCAAGATCTTTCTCCCATTTTATTCCGGAGTTCATCTCATCCTTCCCCAGTTGTCTTTGTTTTTCCCCACCCTCCCGCCCTTTTTCTTCAGTGGTTGGATTTCATTGAACTGCATTTCATTTCAGTGATGCTTCCGCCATCTCTTCTTTCTTTCGTAACCGGTGATTCGTTGTGAAGATTCTCAGGAACTTCGTGTTCATCCTTGTTCATTCTTGTCATCCTTACCGGTGAATTTAATTCGGCTATCCGTGTTCATCATATCCTAATTATCCTTGTAATTCTTTTTCATGTTGGAGATTCTTTCAGGCTATCTTGGTTATTCATTCCTCTCTTTTCATCCGGAGTGTTGAAGATATCTCGGAAGTTTCGTGTTTTCAATTCTTTTAATTCTTTCGAGGTGCTCAACCTCATCTTGTTTTCTTTTTACCGGTGCAATATCTCCCGTTCTAGTAATCTCTTCAACGGTGGTTTCTTTGAGTGGGCCCATAACCCACAGGTTCTTTCCCAGGATCTTTCCTTGCTCTTTTAATTTGTTTCCGGAGATCATTAATTCTTTTCAACTATGACGTAAGTATGAATTTCATCAGTCATATCCCTTCTTCAAGGCCTATTTGAATTAATTCTCATATGGCTCAACCTTTCATTCTTTCTTATTCCGGAGTGTCTCAGTTATTCGTGGGTTGTTTCTCGTCATCATTCTCAATATTGCTCCATTCTTGTGAAGATTATCATCTCAGCTTCGTGTTTTCCTCTCAATTGTTTCTATCGTGAGTAATCCCTTTCGTGCTATCCGGTGCATTTCTGAGTTGTTTTTATTTCTCGTTCCTCCGAAGGCCATCATTTCAGAAGACTTCTTCGTTCTCAGCTTTCAGATTTCATCCTCAATTCTTCTCAATTGTTGTCTCTTCGTTCGTCTCTCAATTATACCGGTGCTTTGTTCTAGTTTTTCCCTCAACTGGCTCAAGATCTTTTCATTCTCATGTATCTCCAGTCATTCATGGTTGCCTCATTCATTTCAATTCTTACCGGTGTTTCTTGCAACATTTCTTCTAGTTTGTGCTTTATCTATCTCTCTTTAATCTTTTCAAGAGGAATAAGTTGTATGCTAAATCCGTTGCTTGTCATCAATTAAACTTGATGAAGGACAAACATAACATAATTCTTATTCTTGTTCATAGTAATCTGAATTCTTCTTCCAGAGTGGCTCATGATATCAATTCTTTTCTCAAGTGTTTCTTATCTTTTATTTTCCGGAGTTCTAAGTTTTTCGCAAGTATCTCTTCGGGTTGCTTCATCTAAATCTTGGCAAGGTCATAATCTTATTCTTTTCTACCTTCATATTTGTTGCATCATTCAATTGTATACGGAGGTCCTTCTTGGTGGTTCTTCAAGGTTTCAATTCATTCTCAAGTCTTCTTCAAGATTCTTGTTGGAGAACCTCAAGTATCCTTTCTCTTGCATTTATATGTGCAATTGTTCCTCCTTTGTCTTGTGAGGTGGTATTATAGCCTTCTTGTTAGTGTAGGAGCCTCGAAGAGTTTTCCTTTCAAGAATGAGATAATTAAATCCATCAATTCCTTGATCATGAGATATCTGCAACCCATGATTTCTTCATTGAGCTATCTTGGTTTGGATTTCACCTAAAGCTTTTCCTATGGATTGTTGCTATCATGGTGCTTGTCATTAATCCAAGTTCTCAATGTATCCTCTTGGTCTAAGAAATTGTTCATATCTTGTTTCTCCCAATCTATCCTTGTTCCTTTTAGTGGTTGGTTGTCACCTCATAAATGTGAGATGATTTCCCTAAGCCCACTACTATCTTGTTCTTTTCGTTGTTGTTTTTCCAACAACTCCGTTCAATTCTTCTCGCAAGGGTGCTTGTCAAGTTCATTTGTGATGATAGTTGTCATTCCTTTCTTCATTCTCTTCTTCCGCTTGAGCTAGTTCCTATCCTATAGTTCCGGAGGCTTTGTGGTATTTCTCTTTTGGGTCAATCTTGTTGTTCTACCAAGATCATGGTGTTCCCTTGCTCTATTTAGTTGTTTGTCATGAATATTGTCTAATTCTCCTACCTTTTCGAATTTTTTGTCCCATTTTCCTACCGAAGTGCTGCCGAAATTTTCCATGAATTCTTGCTTCTTTCTCATATCAGCCTTCAACTCTTTGCAACCTTCAAGGATCGTTGGTTTCACTCATTTGTCAAGAAGCGACTAAGTTTTACCTTTTGCTTTTGTCATCCTCTCCCCCTTTCATTCTTGGATCTCGGGGCGAGATCTTCTTGTAGTGTAGGAGAGTTGTGACAGCCCGAGACCGACGTTCCAGAAGATTCCCCCCTTTATTCCGTTTCCGTCGTGTGGTTATTTTTTTCGTTTGTCGCATCGTCATTTAGTTTGCATCATTGCATCATGCATGGCTTCATGTCAACTGTGTTTTGCCAGTGTTGTTTGTTGCCGTGTTGTTGGGTGTTAGTGCCTTGTGAGTGGCGTTGTTTTATTGGAGCGTTGAGAGAGGGTGCGTGAGAGCCACCGCTAAACCCCGTTGCACCGCCGACCTAAACCTTCTCCCCGTCTCTCCTCTTTCATTTCGTTTTGTGGTTTTGCCAAAGTCTTCGTTTAAAACCCCTATTTAAAAGGGTGCGTCTTCTTCGTTTCAATAAAAGTCCTTTTATTAAATGTAGGGGCAACCCTTAGGTTTTATTTTAACTCCCCGTTTGTTTTATTTTAAAACCCTCCCATTTTATTTTCTCTTTTAAAAGGCTTTATTTATTCTTTAAATAAAGAGTTTTATTTTAATTCTTTAAAAAGGGGTTTGAATTGTTTTTAAATTCTTTAAAAAGGGTTTTATTTTAATTCTTAAAAGGGTTTCATTTTATTTGTTTAAAAATGCCCAAGCTATTTTAGAGTTTGGGTAATTTTTCAAAGGAGTGAAACATTTTTTTATTTTGTTAAAAGCCATTCCTTATTTTTAAATTTCTGTTTGAAAAAAAAGGATTAAAAAAACCCAAATAGGGGGAGGGAAGCCGGCCCAAGGCCAGCAACCCCCCAACCCTAGCCAGCCCATCCCGTAGCGTCTCCCCGTCACCCGTTTCCCAGCGCCGTAGCGCCTCCTTCCTCCCTCGTTTCCTCTCCCTCCTCCCCGCGCCGTCACGTCCTCCCCCCTCGCGCGCGC
Organism: Hordeum vulgare subsp. vulgare; assembly: GCF_904849725.1. NCBI lineage: Eukaryota > Viridiplantae > Streptophyta > Magnoliopsida > Poales > Poaceae > Hordeum > Hordeum vulgare. The sequence continues at coordinate 658,818,846 of NC_058519.1, read as the reverse complement.
CCTCGCCTCGCCCCTCCTGCCGCCGTCCTGGCCTCCTCGTCCCCGAGCTCGCCGAGCAGGCCGCCTTTCCCCCACGCAGCGCCGCCGTGCTCCTCCCCTGCAGCCGTGTGCTCCTCCCCTGCAGCCGCGTGCTCCTCCCGTGCCAGCGCGGTGCCCCGCGGTGCTCGCCCTGGTGCCGCTCCTCCCTCAGCTCGTCGTCTCCCCGCGACCCTGCAGCTTGGCCGCGCCGACCTCCTCCGCCTCGCCCCTCGCGCACCTCTCTGCTCCGCGCTGGACCGAGCCGCCGTCGTCTCCCGCGCGCGCCGCGCTGTCGCCAGCCCCAGGCCCGAGCCGCTCCTGCGCCGCCCTACCCGAGCTGGCCCCGTCGGCTGATGTGCTGCGCCTCCCCGAGCGCCGCCCCTCGCCTCGGCCTCGCCTCGTCCCCGCCATGGCCTTGCCCTCTGTGCGCCGCTGTGCCGATGCTGTTAGCCTGCTATGCCGCTGCCTGGCCGAGCCGCTGTGCTCTTGCTGCTGCGCTATGCTTGCTGCTTGTTGTTGCTGTTTATAGATGCCCAGGTGTTGTTGCTAGGTGCTGCTGCCCATGCCGCGCCGATGTGTGCATGTCCCTGTCGCCTGCTAGCGTCGCCGTGTTGCTGCTGTGTGCTGTGCCGGCGCCGCCGCCGAATGTGCTTGCTGCTCGCCCAGCGCTGTGCTGCTGCTAGTTTGCCGCGTGCCGCTTGCTGTTTGCGTGGCTGCCGTTGCTGTTGCCGGTTGTTGCTGCTGCCGCTCCCATCTGTTGCCGATGCTGCTAGCTGATGCACCGTTGCTGTTGCATGTGCTGTCGCCATTGCTTTGCTGCTGCTAGCTAGCTAGCTGGAGCCGTTGTCGTTTGCTTGCTGCACTATAGCTGATTAGGCTAGGTTGTTAGTTGCTGTTAGTAGCTGCCATAGTAGTTTGTTGCTAGCTAGATGGTAGCTGCTGCTGTAGTTTGCGTGTTGCTATAGTAGTTGTTGCTGCTAGGCTAGGTTGTCGTGCTTGCTGCTTGCCGAGGTTGCTGCTAGACTAGTTGTTGCGGCCGCTTGCCGATGCCGAAGTTCGCAAGGACCATCCCCTCTTTCTTGGGACCGACAAGATCGGGGGTACAATGACGTCCTCGACGACCCCGAACATCGACGGAGACGTGATCGACTACCGACGCCGAAGACCTGAGAACCACGACGCCGAGCGAAGGACTACCGTCGACGAGACCGTGTACCATTACTTCAACTACCGGCGCGTGTACGACTACTTCCACGACGACCACGAAGATCGTGTACCACTACTTCAACTACCGTGCACGTCGTCTTCCTTTTCGTCGAGCCCTCGACACATGGGAACCCGAGATACGGGATCACCCCATCTTTATTTTCCGTTCCCGCACGTGTTCGTATACGTTGGCACCGGTTTCTCCTCGAGTTATCAGGACCCGAACGTTGCCGTGGCATCGTTTCCGATTCGCCGCCATGGTTTCCTCTCGCTCGCCATGGCGACACCATGCTTATTTCCTCCTTGTCGTGATGTGTTGAACTCTCATGCATGACGCATTCATGGCATATGATCGTGTGTTGCATGTCTCTCGTCCCGTAGTTCCGTTCTATGCTCCGCGTGATAACCGACTAGGTCATGTAGGATCATCGCTACACCCTTGCCATGTTAAAACCATTTAATATTGCCGTGTAAATAATCAGGAGCGAATTAAATAATTAATCGTGGAGTTTCGTCGATATGCAACCGATATGCAACCCGTTGCATATCGAGCTTCACTTAATCTGTAGAGTTTGCATGAGATGAATTGCCCTGCCATCCCTTGCATCTTTGAACTGACCATGCATCATGTTAGGGTGTGCATCATGTCTTGCATTTGCCGTGGTGAATATCTGTGTTGATGTTTGTGTTTCCGGTTTGCTTCGTCTCGATAGAGTTCCGCAGCGTTCCGGATTGAGAGGACCCGTTCGACTACGTCGGTTCGTCTGCTTCACGGAGGCATTCTTCTTCCAAGCGGGATATCAGGCAAGATGATCATTTCCCCAGATACCATTACTATCATTGCCATGCTAGTTATCGCTTCTGTCCTTTATGTCTCGTTGCCTACCACATGTTTCCATATCAGCCCCTCAACAATGCCATGATTACCTTCAACCTGTTTGACCTAGCAAACCACTGTTTGGCCATGTTACTGCTTGCTTAACCCTGTCGTTAGCGTTGCTAGTTGCAGGTGCAGATACTTCCATGTGATAACATGGGTTCCTTGTCATATCACCCTATTTAATGCTATCTAATTTAATGCACTTATATACTTGGTAATAGGTGGAAGGCTCGGCCTTTCTAGCCTCGTGTTTTGTTCCACCTTTGCTCCCTTAGTTTCGGCTACCCGTGTTATGTTCCATAAACGAGCGCTCCTAACACGATCGGGGTCGTTATGGGGACTCCCTTGATAATTCGTTTTAGATTAAAGCTGGTCTGGCAAGGCCCAACTTTGGTACTACATATGCCTAATAACTAATGAACTGCATAGGGAGTAATTAACCCGAGGAAATTTAATCAACCCCCGGGCCAGTGCTCCTCATGAGTGTTGGTCCAAAACAGAGCAGCTTATTAACGCTACCCGGGGCAACTCGGCGTTTGGCGTGATAACCATCGCTCATCCGTCGTGTCCTGAGAACGAGGTACGCGACTCCTATCGGGATTGTCGACACGTCGGGCGGCCTTGCTGGATTAGTTTTACCGTTGACGAGATATCTTGTGCATCGGGATTCCGGTGATGCTTTGGGTAATCTCAGAGTTGAGGTTTTCCACTAGGGAATCCGACGAGGTCGCGAGCTTCGTGATTGAGGATTTCTATGCGGCTTGTGGTAATTTGTGATGGACTAGTTGGAGCACCCCTGCAGGGTTAAATCTTTTCGGAAAGCCGTGCCCGCGGTTATGTGGCAACGTGGAAACTTTGTTTAACACTGGTTCTAGATAACTTGAAGTTAACTTAATTAAAACTTGTCAACTGTGTGCGTAACCGTGACTGTCTCTTTCGTGAGTTCCTTCTCCGATCGAGGACACGGTGGGGTTATGACTGACGTAGGTAGGTGTTCAGGATCATTCATATGATCATCAGTAGACACGTCCGTTATGCGTAGATCTTCCCCTCTTTATTTTCTTGTACTCGTAAGTTAGCCACCAAGTATATGCTTAGCCGCTGCTGCAACCTCACCACTTAACCATACCTTACCCATTAAGCTTTGCTAGTCTTGATACCTTTGGAAATGAGATTGCTGAGTCCCCTGTGGCTCACAGATTACTACAACACCAGTTGCAGGTACAGGTAAAAGTTACTTGACGCGAGCGCGTTGATTGTTCATTTGGAGTTGCTTCTTCTTCTTCTTCTTCATCGATCTAGGATGGGTTCCAGGCCGGCAGCCTGGGATAGCAAGGATGGACGTCGTTCTTCTTTTGTCGTTTTTTTTCGTCCGTAGACGGACCCTACTCTTACTCCTGATGATTATGTAATGTACTGATGTGACTCTGATGTAGCTTGTGGCGAGTGTAAGCCAACTCTTTATATATCTCATCTTTTCAGTACATGTACTTGTAACGGTATCCATTCTTGCGACACGATGAGATGCGCTTCTATCCCTGACGAGGCCCTCGTGTCAAATTGAGGATAGGGTCGCATCTTGGGCGTGACACCCGCGATCCATTCCCGGCACTAGGAGCCCCGGGGATCAACCACACCGACGGCCCCGACCACGTCAACGGAGAGTTTCCAGAGCTCCTTCCCTCGCTTCGGTTCTGCAGTTCGGGAGCTTCTTCGTCACGTTCTTCATCCTCTTCATCGGTCTCTCCTCCGATCGGTACCTTCCCTTCCTTCCCCAAGGTGAGCCGACCTTCCTCCCTTCTCCCGCGAGCAGATCCGGCAAGAACAGTAGCGGCGCGCCCCTGTCCCGAGCAGCAGCCGTAGTAGCTGTGCGTGGTGCTGATGGATTGCTCGATGTAGTAGTTGATGCGGTGGTGCAGGATGGTGCAATAGCAGTAGCTTGTGTAGTGGCGTGTAGAGGAGGCATAGAAGGCGCAGCAGTAGCAAGGGGTAGGTCTCCTTGGCGCAGCAGCAACAACAACGGCGAGGCAAGCCCGGCAACCTCCCTGTCGCCGGTTCATCTCGGTGCAGAGCAGGGCGTGCAGAGAAGTGGCTTAGCTAGATTCAGTCCTTTCCTTTGTCAGTAAACGTTCCGTAGCGCAGTGGTGTGCAGCAGTTGTTGCACTCGAGAGGTTGCGGGTTCGATCCGAGGGGAAACCTCCCCCTTTTTTTTGGTTTATTCCAGCACAATAGCGTTGCAGCAGCAGAGTAGTTTAACCTGCTTAACCATCCTTCACTGTCGAGCTAGTTTACGACAGTAGAGTGGTTTGGGCGTGTGGCTTGAAATAGGAGGTCTGGGGTTCGATCCCTGACCAGCCCTTTTGTTATTTCTTTTTCTTTCTTTCTCAATTTTTTTGTTTCCTTGCTATTTACTTGTGCTACTTCTTGTGCCTATATTATGAGCATTAATAGGAGTGCATCTATTTTACTTTCCTGCAATGCATCAGTGGTGTGGTTCTTACATGTGTGAGGTGTGGGTGTGTGTGTTGTGCACATACATGGTGCTGATGCTTTGTGTGTGTATGTAGATGCTTTGAGTAGGATTGTGTAGGTTGTTTTAAGTTATCAGGAATGCAAGCCTAGCTTGGTCATGTGTGCTGCCCCCTATTACTTGTGTAGTGATCTTATAAGTTTTAGAGGAGTGTGTTTGTGTGTGTGGAGGGTCTCCCCCTCACCACATATATCTTGGTATGTGTGGGCTTGTTCTAGAGATGCTTGCTATGATAGCTTGTGTAGGTATGTGTTTGGTTAAGAGCATGATGTGGTTGTGGGTGATGTGGAGTAGATGTGTGTGTGAGAAGCACCCCACCTTTCCAAGCAAAACTATGCACCTTCACATGTCCATATGTGAGAGGGCATGGTGATTTGTATGTATGGATAGCTTGGTAGAAGTGGTTGTGAAGTTGATGTGCATGACACAAACATGGGGTTCAAACCCCCATGTCACTTTGTCATTGTGCACATGAGCTCAACCATGTAGTAGTTGATATAGTGAAACTACAAGAAATGATGCACTATTCACTAGGCATGATTTGGAGTAGTTCTCTCTCCCGTAATTTGTGGTCACTTGTTCCAAGTAGATGCCCACATTTTATATATGTTTTTAGGGTATAAACTCCCAAGGAATCCAGTGATGAAGTTAGTTTTGCCATTGGGATACTTTATGGAGTGGACATATTCAGATTTGTTGCAAGTTTGATCTTGGTTTCCATGGAATAGGTGGAGCCCAAGGGCATGTGTTTTTGTGTGATAGAAGTAGGGGTTTTGCTCTACACCATAGTGGTGTCATTTATGACTTGGTGTTATTTGCATGCAAACTATGCTTAGACAAAGTGGGCATGTGGCTGAAAAAATCCAGCTTACTGAAATCTGGAATTTCACTAAGTCTGGGAATTCTGGAAACATTTTCTTCTCCTATAGATGAGGATGCGCTGGTCATTGTGTTGATAACTAGCATTCGTTCAGTGCTAGGCTTTTGGACCGGATATGTTTGGGAAGCTCCCTGTCAAATTTCATCTCATTTGGAGTCCAGTAGGTTGTGTTTTGATTGCTGTCAAAAATCTTCAGAACAAAGACAGAAATTCAGGTGCAGGAATTTTCACTAAGTCCCTGAGATCTGATGGTTTTGGGAAAGTTTGTGGCCTTATATCTTCTAGATTTTAATTCCTTTTGCTGTGATCCTTGCTGGTGCTTGTAGTGTTCTTGGTTGGCTACATCCACATATATTATTTGTCATATTTAGAGGGCTGTAGCTATGTTGCATGTAGCTCACAAAGAGCTAAGATGCAAATTGGGGCAGATTGAGTTGTATAGTCATTTTGATCATTGTGTGTGCTTAGTTGATGTTGTGGTGTTCTTCCTTGCTCCAATCCATTCATGTTGGATTGATACATGTCTTGGCAACCTGGGAATACCAGATTTGTGCCAATTGTGTGTGTGGTGTGGGTTCTTCCACGTAGAGCTTCATATCTTGTTTCGTTGATTCCCGTTGATCAGTAGCTCCGTTTGCAATGTTCTTTATATGGTTTTGCATTGTTTTCACGATCTGCATCTGTTCATGCCATACTCATGCATGTAAAAATAGCTTAGTGTACAGTTCTGTCCAGAAACTTGCAGTAGTTCATTTTGCTTGTGCTAGAGATAGAAATAGTGGTGCATGCTCATTTTTCATCTCATGCATCATGTGATTGTTGCATCTTGTGGTGCTGCAGTTCATTGGCTGTTATTCTTATGTTGGGTAGCACCGGGATCGGAGAACGAATACGTGGAGTCAGGAGAGTACGTGCAGGACGATCCAGAACCATTCCAAGCTGAGGATATCACAGGCAAGATGATATGACCTTGATTCCATCTCTAGACTTGTTATGCTAGTTTTGTTTCCTTGTCATATTGCTCGCTGCCTACCACTGAAATTAAATTGCCTCTTCATATGCCATGAGCCCAAACACTGATCCCTTCCCAGCATAACTTGTATGGCTAAGTAGGCTTTGCTCAGCTACTAATATTAGCGTTGCTAGATGCAGGTGCTTTGTCTCATGTGAAAACATGAGCTTGATATCATTATCTTATATTCTGTTATTTAATTAATGCACCTATATACTTGGTAAATGACGGGAGGCCTAGCCTTTTGCCGGGTGCTTTGTTCCGTCATTGCCACCTTAGTTACCGGTTACCGGTGTTTGATTCCATAATGATCGCTCCTAACACGTTCGGGGTTGTTATGGGGACACCCTTGATAAATCACGTAGTGCTAAGGCTTGTCCGGCAGGACCCAACATTGGTGTTAATTTGCTAATCACTTAATAATAAACTGCATAGGGAATAGCTACCTCGAGGATTCTAATCAACAACCCGGGCCAGTGCTCCTCATGAGTGTTGGTCCAAACTAGAGTCGTGTGCGGGGCCAACCCGGGGCAACTCGGGAGATGTCTATCAGGCCACTGTACACTGTGCTCATCCGGCGTGTCCTGAGATTGAGATACGCGGCTCTTATCGGGGTCGTCGACACGTTGGGAGGTCCTGCTAGCCTTGCCTTACCTTAGCGATATATCTTGAGTATAGGAATCCTAGTGAAGCTTTGGTTTCCCCCAGAGTTCAGGTTGTCCTCTAAGGAATCCGACGAGATCACGAGATCCGTGATAGAGGATGCCTTTGCGGCCTGTGTACGTTTGTGATGGACTAGTTGGAGCACCCCTGCAGGGTTTAATCTTTTGGAAAGCCGTGCCCGCGGTTATGTGGCAACTTGGAATATTTTGTTAACATCCGGTATTAGAAAACTTTAACACAAGCTAATAAAATTGCCAACTGTGTGCGTAACCGTGACTGTCCCCTCGAAGATCTCTCTTCGATCGGGAACATGGTGGTTATGAATGCCGTAGGTAGGTGTTCAGGATCACTTAGTGATCAAGTAATCTTGACCGCAAGTGTAGACCACCTTCATAGCTGTTTACGTAAGTTAGCCACTAAAGCAAGCTTAGGATGCTGCAGCCTTATACACTTCACCCTAACCCACCTAATAACATGACTAGTTCTGGCACCAAGATCATAGATTGCAGAGTCCCCGTAGCTCACGGATTCCTCCAAAACTCCCGACAAGTACATGTACCCCAGAGACAGATGATCCCGATAGCACCCAGCTGGCGTGGCAGTACGATGAGGAGACAGACCGCCTCTACGTGAACTATCCAGAGGAGTGAGGCGTGGTCATGATCATGGGCCTGAAGGCAGGGTAGCATAGCATTTTCATGTTTTGTAGTCCGTAGCGGAACTACCTTGATTGTATCTGTGATGTACTCTAAGTGATTAATGAGAAGACAGTTGAATCCCGAATTGTCTACTTTTAATATTATTTGTGCTATGTTACTTGCTTGCGAAATGCTTAGATGCGCTTCTTTCCTATTCGGGGCCTCGACCCCGAGATCGGAAAGGACCGCATCTTGGTCATTACACCGTTGCTCAAAGATGATTGGCGAGTGTCGGTTTCTCCAACTTTAGTTGAATCGAATTTGACCGAGGGGGTCCTTGGAGAGAGGTTAAATAGCAATTCATACATCTCCGTTGTGGTGTTTGCGCAAGTAAGATGCGATCCTACTAGATACCCATGGCAACCACGTAAAACATGCATCAACAATTAGAGGACGTCTAACTTGTTTTTGCACGGTATGCTTGTGATGTGATATGGCCGATGACGTGATGTGATATATTGGATGTATGAGATGATCATGTTGTAATAGTTAATATCGACTTGCACGTCGATGGTACGGCAACCGGCAGGAGCCATAGGGTTGTCCTTAAACTAACGTTTGTGCTTGCAGATGCGTTTACTATATTTCTAGGATGTAGCTTTAGTAGTAATAGCATGAGTAGCACAACAACCCCGATGGCGACACGTTGATGGAGATCATGATGATGGAGATCATGGTGTGACTCCGGTGACAAGAAGATCATGCCGGTGCTTTGGTGATGGAGATCAAGAAGCACATGATGATGGCCATATCATGTCACTTATGAATTGCATGTGATGTTAATCCTTTATGCACCTTATCTTGCTTAGAACGAGGTAGCATTATGAGGTGATCTCTCACTAAAATTTCGAGACAAAATTGTGTTCTCCCCGACTGTGCACCGTTGCGACAGTTTGTCGTTTCGAGACACCACGTGATGATCGGATGTGATAGACTCAATGTTCACATACAACGGGTGCAAAATAGTTGCACACGCGGAACACTCGGGTTAAACTTGATGAGCCTAGCATGTGCAGACATGGCCTCGGAACACAAGAGACCGAAAGGTCGAGCATGAATCGTATAGTTGATATGTTTAGCATAGAGATGCTTACCACTGAAACTATTCTCGACTCACGTGATGATCGGACTTGAGATAGTGGATTTGGATCATGCACCACTCAAATGACTAGAGAGATGTACTTTTTGAGTGGGAGTTCTTAAGTAACATGATTAATTGAACTAATCATCATGAACATAGTCCAATGGTCTTTACGAATTACGATGTAGCTTGCGCTAGAGCTCTACTATTTTATATGTTCCTAGACAAAATTTAGTTGAAACTTGATAGTAGCAACTTTGCGGACTGAGTCCGTAAAACTGAGGATTGTCCTCATTGCTGCGCAAAAGGCTTATGTCCTTAATGCACCACTCGGTGTGCTGCACCTCAAGCGTCGTCTATGGATGTTGTGAACATCCGACATACACGTTTCTGATTACTACGTGATAGTTCAGTGCAAAATACTTAATGGCCTAGAAGCAAGGCGCCGAAGACGTTTGGAAACGTCACGGAACATAAGAGATGTTCTAAAGAGATGAAATTGTGATTTCATGCTCGTGCCCATGTTAAGAGGTATGAGACCTCCGACAAGATTCTTTGTCCACAAAGTAAAGGAGAAAAGCTCAATCGTTGAGCATGTGCTTAGATTGTCTGAGTATGACAATCGCTTGAATCAAGTGGGAGTTAATCTTTCGGATGAGAAAGTGGTGGTTCTCCAAAGTCACTGCCACTAAGCTCCTAGAGCTTAGTGATGAACTATAAACAAATCATGGATAGATATGATGATCCTTGGGTGATTCGCAATGTTTGACACTGCGAAAGTAGAAATCAAGAAGGAGCATCAATTGTTGATGGTTAGTAAAACCACTAGTTTCGAGAAGGGCAAGGGCTAGAAGGGATACTTCATGAAACGGCAAACCAGTTGCTGCTCTAATGAAGAAACCCAAAATTGAACCCAAACCCGAGACTAAGTGCTTCTCTTATGAGGGGAACGGTCACTGAGGCGGAGCTACCCTAGATACTTGGTAGATAAGTAGGCTGGCAAAGTCGACAGAAGTATATTGATATACATGATATTGATGTGTGCTTTACTGGTACTCCTAGTAGCACAAGGGTATTGGATACCGGTTCGGTTGCTAAGTGATTAGTAACTCGAAATGAAAGCTACGGTATAAACGGAGACTAGCTAAAGGCGAGGTGACGATATGTGTTGGAAGTGTTTCCAAGGTTGATGTGATCAAACATCGCAAGCTCCCTCTATCATCGGGATTGGTGGTAAAACCTAAATAATTGTTGTTTGGTGTTTGCGTTGAGCATGAACATGAATTGGATCATGTTTATTGCAATACGATTATTTATTTAAAGGGAATAATAGTTATTCTATTTGCTTGAATAATTACCCTCAATGGTTTATTGAATCTCGATCGTAGTGTTGCACATGTTCATAATATTGGTGCCAAAAGATACAAAGTAGTAATGATAGTGCCACTTAGTTGTGGCACTGCCACTTGAGTCATGTTGGTATAAAATGCATGAAGAAGCTCCATGCCGATGGATCTTTGTACTCACTCATTTTTGAAATGTGTGGGACATGCAAACCATACCTGTTGGTATAAAATACATGAAGAAACTCCATAGAGATGGATCGTTTGGACTCACTTGATTTTGAATCACTTGAGACATGCAAAACATGCCACATGAAACAAGAGAGTAACTTGTTGGGAGTAATGCATTTTTGATGTGTGCAGTCCAATGAGCACTAAGGCATGCAGTGGATATCGTTATGTTCTTACTTCACTAACGATTTGAGTAGATACATGAGTATTTACTTGATGAATCACAAGTCTGAAATATTGAAAAGTTCAAAGCAGTTTCAGAGTGAAGTTCGTCGTAACAAGAGGATAAACTGTCTACGATATGATCATAGAGATGAATATCTGAGTTGCGAGTTTTGGTACACAGTTAAGACAATGCGGAAGTTGTTTCGCAATTCATGCCACCGAGAACACCATGGTGTGATGGTGCGTCCGAACGTCATAGCCACGACCTATTTTATATGGTGCATAATATGATGTCTCTTATCAAATTACGACTATCGTTCATGGGTTATGCATTGGAGACAATCGCATTCACTTTAAATAGGGCACCACATATTTCCGTTGAGATGACACAATATAGACTATGGTTTAGAGAAACCTAAGCTGTCGTTTCTTGAAAGTTTGGGGCTGCGATGCTTATGTGAAAAGGTTTCAGTCTGATAAGCTCGAACCCAAAACGGATAAATGCATCTTCATAGGATATCCAAAACAGTTGGATATATCTCCTATCTCAGATCCGGAAGCAAAGTGTTTGTTTCTAGAAACGGATCCTTTCTCGAGGAAAGGTTTCTCTCGACAGAATTAAGTGGGAGAGTGGTGGAACTTCATGAGGTTATTGAACCGTCACTTAAACCAGTGTGTAGCAGGGCGCAGGAAGTTGTTCCTGTGGCGCCTACAACAATTGAAGTGGAAGCTGATGATAGTGATCATTAGAGCTTTGGATCAAGTTACTACAAACCTCGTAGGTCGACAAAGGTCGCGTACTACTGCAGAGTGGTACGGTAACCCTCTCTTGGAGGTCATGTTTGTTGAGCAACAATGAACCTACGAGTTATGGAGAAGCAATGGTGGGCCCGGATTCCGACAAATGGCTGGAGGCCATGAAATCCGAGAGAGGATCCATGTATGAAACCAAAGTGTAGACTTTGGAAGAGCTACTTGATGGTCATAAGACTGTTGAGTAAAGATGGATCTTTAAAAGGAAGACAAACGATGATGGGGATAAGTCACTATTAAGAAAAAGCTCGACTTGTCGCAAAGATGTTTTCGACAAGATCAAAGAGTTGACTATGATGAGACTTTCTCACTCGTAGCGATGCTAAAAGTCTATTAGAATTATGTTAGTAGTTGCTGCATTATTTATGAAATATTGCACATAGGATGTCAAAACATTGTTTCCTCGACGATTTCCTTGAGGAAAGATTGTATGTGATACAACCAGAAGGTTTTGTCGATCCTAAAGATGCTAACAAGTATGCAAGCTCCAGCGATCCTTTATGGACTGGTGCAAGCATCTCGGAGTTGGAATATACGCTTTGATGAGATGATCAAAGCTTTTGGGTTTGTACAAGGTTTATGAGAAACTTGTATTTCCAAAGAAGTGAGTGGGAGCACTATAGTATTTCTGATAAAGTATATGTGGTTGACATATTGTTGATCAGAAGTAATGTAGAATTTCTGTGAAGCATAAAAGGTTGTTTGAAAGGAGTTTTTCAAAGGAAGACCTGGATAGATCTACTTGAACATTGAGCATAAAGATCTATGGAGATAGATCAAAATACTAAACATAACTTTCAAATGAAATGCATGCCTTAACAAGTTTTTGAAGGAGTTCGAAATAGATCAGCAAAGAAAGAGTTCTTGGTTGTGTTGTAAGGTGTGGATATGAGTGAGACTCAAAAGCCCGACCACGTCATAAGAAAGAGAAAGGACGAAGGTCGTCCCCCTATGCCTTAGCCGTAGACTCTAAAGTATGCGATGCTGAGTACCGCACCTGATGTGTGCCTTGCAGCAAGTCTGTTTAGAGGTACAGAGAGTGATCCAGGATTGAATCACTCATCAGCGGTCAAAGTTATCCTTAGTAACTAAATGGACTAAGGATTTTTTTTTCGATTATGGAGGTGGTTAAAGAGTTCGTCATAAAGGGTTGCATCGATGCAAGCTTTGACACTAATCCGAATAACTATGAGTAGTGAAACGGATTCGTATAGTAGAGTAGATATTTGGAGTATTTCCGAATAGCACGTAGTAGCAGCATCTATAAGATGACATAAAGATTTGTAAAGAATACACGCATCTGAAAGTTTTAGAACCGTTTACTAAAACCTCTCTCAAGAGCAAGACGTGATCAGATCCCAGAACTATATGGGTGTTGGATTCGTTGAAATCACATGGTGATGTGAACTAGATTATTGACTCTAGTGCAAGTGGGAGGCTGCTGGAAATATACCCTAGAGGCAATAATAAATTAGTTATTATTATATTTCTTTGTTCATGATAATCGTTTATTATCCATGCTATAATTATATTGATTGGAAACACAATACTTGAGTGGATACATAGACCAAACACTGTCCCTAGTGAGCCTCTAGTTGACTAGCTCGTTGATCAAAGATGGTCAAGGTTTCCTGACCATAGGCAAGTGTTGTTACTTGATAACGGGATCACATCATTAGGAGAATCATGTGATGGACTAGACCCAAACTAATAGACATAGCATGTTGATCGTGTCATTTTGTTGCTACTGTTTTCTACGTGTCAAGTATTTATTCCTATGACCATGAGATCATTGATACGTCTCAAACGTATCTATAATTTTTGATGGTTTCACGTTGTTATCTTATCATCTTTGGATGTTTTATGTACCTTTTTATCTTTTTTGGGACTAACTTATTAATTTAGTGCCAAGTGCCAGTTCTTGTTTTTTCTGTGTTTTTGGCTCTTTTCAAATCTGATTTTGGAACGGAGTCCAAACGGAATAAAATCCCCGAAATGATTTTTTCCCCCAACGAAAGAAGATCACGGGGATTGTGGGCCAAGCCAGGAGGGCTACAGGGAGCCCACAAGCCCCCACTCCGCCACTAGGGGGCGGCGGTGGGCAGGCTTGTGGCCTCCCTGGCGCCCCCTGACCTAGATCTTGCACCTATATATTCCCTAAAATACAGCAAAAAATCAAGGGATCCACGAAAATACTTTTCCGCCGCCGCAAGCTTCCGTTTCCGCGAGATCTCATCTGGAGACCCTTGTCGGTGCCCTGCCGAAGGGGATTTGGAGTTGGAGGGCTTCTTCATCATCATCATCGCCCCTCCAATGACTCGTGAGTAGTTCACTTCAGACCTACGGGTCCGTAGTTAGTAGCTAGATGGCTTCTTCTCTCTCTTGGATCTTCAATACAAAGTTCTCCATGATCTTCATGGAGCTCTATCCGATGTAATCTTCTTTGGCGGTGTGTTTGTCGAGATCCGATGAATTGTGGATTTTTGATCAGATTATCTATGATATACATTTGAGTATTTGCTGATTTCTTATATGCATGATTTGATATCCTTGTAAGTCTCTCCGAGTCTTGGGTTTTGTTTGTCCAACTAGATCTATGATTCTTGCAATGGGAGAAGTGCTTGGTTTTGGGTTCTTACCGTGTGGTGACCTTTCCGAGTGATAGTAGGGGCAGCAAGGCACACATCGTGTAGTTGCCATCAAGGGTAACAAGGTGGGCTCTGTCGTAGATATGAGATTGTCCATCTACATCATGTCATCTTGCTTAAGGCGTTACTCTGTTCTTTTGGAATTAATACATTAGATGCATGCTGGATAGCGGTCGACGTGTGGAGTAATAGTAGTAGATGCAGAAAGTATCGGTCTACTTGTTTTGGACGTGATGCCTATAGATATAATCATTATCATAGATGACGTCATGACTTTGCGCGGTTCTATCAATTGCTCGACAGTAATTTGTTCACCCACCGTCTACTTGCTTTCATGAGAGAAGCCACTAGTAAACACTACGGCCCCCGGGTCTATTCACACCTATCGTTTCCACTTTTGCTTTTACTTTTCGTTGTTACTTTGTTGCTTTCAGTTCTCACTTGGCGAACAATCTATAAGGGATTGACAACCCCTTCATAGCATTGGGATCAAGCTTTTGGTGTTTGTGCACGCTCTTGAGATACTCCTTCACTGGATCGATACCTTGGTTCTCAAACTGAGGGAAATACTTACCACCGCTGCGCTACATCACCCTTTCCGCTTCGAGGGAACACCAACGCAAGGCTCCAATGCCCGGGGGAAATCCTTTGCATATTTGCCTAGGAAGTCCCTTAAGGCGTAGCCGTAGCAGAAGGATTCCTGGTTCCGTCGACACACCTATTTCTGGCGCCGTTGGAAGGTCTTTTGTTGCAGTAGCAATCATATAACTCACTGGCACGGGAGGAATGTATTGTGTATATCAAACGTCACAACATAACTGGGTGACTATAAAGAAGCTCTACAGGTATCTCCGAAGGTGCCTATTGAGTTAGTATGGATCAAGACTGGGATTTGTCACTCCGTGTAACGGAGAGGTATCTCGGGGCCCACTCGGTAATACAACATCACACACAAGCCTTGCAAGCAATGTGACTTAGTGTATGTCACGGGATCTTGTATTACGGAACAAGTAAGGAGACTTGCCGGTAAACGAGATTGAAATAGGTATGCGGATACCGACGATCGAATCTCGGGCAAGTAAAATACCGATGGACAAAGGGAATGACATAAGAGATTATATGAATCCTTGACACTGAGGTTCAACCGATAAGATCTTCGGAGAATATGTAGGATCCAATATGGGCATCCAGGTCCTGCTATTGGATATTGACCGAGGAGTCTCTCGGGTCATGTCTACATAGTTCTCGAACCCGCAGGGTCTGCACATCTAAGGTTCGATGATGTTTTATGCGTATTTGAGTTATATGGTTGGTTACCGAATGTTGTTCGGAGTCCCAGATGAGATCACGGATTACACGAGGGTTTCCGGAATGGTCCGGAGATGAAGATTGATATATAGGATGACCTCATTTGATTACCGGAAAATTTTCGGCATTACCGGGAATGTACCGGAGTGACGAATGGGTTCCAGATGTTCACCGGGTGGGGGGGGGGGGCAGCCCACCCCGGGGAAGATCATAGGCCTTAGGGGTGCCGCACAAGCCCTTAGTGGGCTGGTGGGCAAGCCCAAGAAGGCCCCTGCGCAGGAGAGAAAGAAAATCAAAGAGAAAAAAGGGGAAGTGGGAAAATAGAGAAGGGCTCCACCTTCCAATCCTAGTTGGACTAGGATTGGAGGAGGAATCCTCCTCCCCCCACTTCGGCCGACCCGTTGGGGCTCCTTGAGCCTCAAGGCAAGATCCCCCCTCCCTCCAATATATACTGAGGTATTAGGGCTGATTTGGGACAACTTTTGCCACGGCAGCCCGACAACATACCTCCACGGTTTTTCCTCTAGATCGTATTTTTGCGGAGCTCGGGCGGAGCCCTGCTGAGATAGATCAACACCAACCTCCGGAGTGCCGTCACGCTGCCGGAGAACTCATCTACCTCTCCATCTCTCTTCCTAGATCAATAAGGCCGAGATCATCGTCGAGCTGTACATGTGCTGGACGCGGAGGTGCCGTCCGTTCGGCATTAGATCGGAGCGGATCGTGGGACGGATCACGGGACGGTTCGTGGACAGTTCGCGGGGCGGATCGAGGGACGTGAGAATGTTCAACTACATCTACCGCGTTTCTCAACGCTTCCTGCTGTGCGATCTACAAGGGTACGTAGATCGGAAATCCCCACTCGTAGATGGTCAAAACCATGATAGGTCTTCATGCACGTAGAAATTTTTTGCTTCCCATGCGACGTTCCCCAACACTGGACCGCTTCGAAGGCCGGCCCAGGCGGGGCGAGGCGGCCTGCTGGCCTCACGCGGTGTGAGGAAGCGGGCGGTTCCCGTCGGGCTCCTCCCGAGCGGGAACCAGGGCGGCGGCGGCGGGGATCCCGGCGAGGTGGGCTGCAACAGGTGGCGGGGATGGCGCCGGCAAACTCGTGACGAGCAGCGGCCATGGACTGGACACATCACGAGGGGGTGGAGGCCATGGCACTGCGGGTGCTGGTCGGAGGCGAGGGCGGACATGGCGGAGGCGCTGCAGGTCTCGGCTGGCGGGGAAACAAGGAGCAGGGTCTGGTGGGGTTCCGGCGAGTGGCGACCGGAGGCGGGGCCGACGGGGAAGTTTGGGGCGGCAAACGACGGCGAGGAAGGCAGTGGCTCGGGGGAGCCTGTGGCGGCGCGGGCACGGTGGAGCCAGGGAGCTCGGCTAGGGTTTGCCTTGGGTCCCGATGGGCTTCGGCGGGCCTGACCCGGGCTCGGGTGGGCCCGGCGGCTGGAGGTGGGAGATAGGGGAGAGAGAGAGGCTGTTGGGGTAAGTGGGCGCGGAAAACGAGGGAGAGGGTGGTAGGCTGTCTAAATAATAGGAGGATGGCCTATTTATAGAGAAAAGGGGGCTAGGTTAACCGGAATTCCATTCCGGATCCAACCGTGCGGTCGGAATAGGACGATTCCGCCCGCGGGAACGGGTAAGTGGACATATAGTGTAGATATCCGGAGATGAGAGGGGGAAACGGGCGACGCGGCAACGATTTTTAAAACACCGATAACCGTCCGACGGTAGACCGAATACGGTGCCGCTACGGTCGACCGTTCGGGTACCAGACGGTCTCCGATCGCGACGAAATTCAACAGGCGGCCTAGCTATAACTAATCACGACCGCATGCCAAGTTTCACCTCGATCAGAGAAAGTTTTCCACACACTTTTAAAACAGGGTTTTGACGATGCCGCGGGCGCGTGCGTGTGCGGTCCGGCTCAGAACGGACAACGACGTGAACCGGCAACTAACAATGGATGCAAGTTTTGAAAACTGGTGGCAACGGGGTGCCGATGCAATGCTGATGATGCGCATGATGCGATGATGATGCGACAAATAAAAATAACCACACGACAAAAACGGAATAAAGGGGGGAATCATCTAGAACGTCGGCATCGGGGCTGTCACAACTCTCCTACACTACAAGAGGATCTCGCCCCGAGATCCAAGAATGAAAGGGGGAGAGGATGAAAGAGAACAAGAGGTAAAAACTTAGTCGCTTCTTTGACAAACGAGTGAAAGCAACGATCCTTGAAGGTTGCAAAGCGATGAGGAATGATATGAGAAACAATCGAGAATTCACGGAACATTTTGGTAGCACTTCGGTAGGAAAATGGGACAAAAAAATTCTAAAAGGTAGGAGAATTAGGCAAGATTCACAACAAACAAGTAAATAGAACAAGGGAACACCATGATCTTGATAGAACAACATAATAGACCCAAAAGAGCAACATCACAATGCCTCCGGAACGATAGAATAGGAACTAGATCAAATGGAAGAAGAGAATGAAGAGAGAATGACAACTACTAACTCCAATGAACTTGGCAAGCATCCTTGCAAGAAGAATTGGACGGAGTTGTTGGAAAAACAACAACGAAAAGAACAAGATTGTAGTGGGTTTATGGAAACCTTTTCAAACTAATGAAGTGACAACCAGCCACTAACAGAAACAAGGATTGATTGGGAGAAACAAGATATGAACAATTTCTTACACCACGAGGATACATTGAGAACTTGGATTAATGACAAGCACCATGATAGCAACAATCCATAGGAAAAGCTTTAGGTGAAATCTAAACCAAGATAGCTCAATGAAGAAATCATGGGTTGAAATATCTCATGATCAAAGAATTGGTGGGTTTAATTATCTCATTCTTGAAAGGAAATCTCTTCGAGGCTTCTACACTAGCAAGAATGCTATAATACCACCTCAAAGGATAAAGGAAGAACAAATGCACTTGGAAATGCAAGAGAAGAAAACTTGAGGTTCTCCAATAAGAATCTTGAAGAACACTTGAGAATGAATTGAAACCTTGATGAACCACCATGAAGGACCTCCGTATACAAATGAATGATGCAATGAGATGAAGGTAGAAAAGAATAAGATTATGACCTTGCCAAGATTTAGATGAAGCCTCACAAAGAGATACTTAAAAGAACTTGGAAATCCGGAAAAGAAAGATAAGCACATGGGAAGAATTGATATCATGAGCCACTCCGGAAGAAGAATTTAAATCTCTTGGAAGAAGGAAGAACAAGATTAAGATTTATGATATGCTCATCCTTCATCAAATTAAATGGATGACAAGTAACGGATTTAGCATACCCCTTATTCTTCTAGAAATGATTGAGGAGAGATATATGAGCACAAACTAGAAGAAATCTTGAAAGAAACACCCGTGAGAATTCACAATTGAATGGGAAATCCAAGAATTAATGAAGATACATGAAAATGAAGAGCTCATTGAGACACTTGAGAGAAAACTTGAACAAAGCGCCAGAATAATCGAGAGACGAACGAAGACACACAATTGAGAAGAATTGAGGATGAAAGCTGAAAGCTGAGAACGAAGAATCTTCTGAAATGATGGCCTTCGGAGAATCGAGAATGAAACAATTCAAAAATGCACCCGATAGCAAGAAATGGATACTCATGATTGGAACAAATGAGAGGATAACACGAAGCTGAGATGACATTCTTCACAAGAATGGAGCAAGACTGAGAGAAACACTCCTTCGAATTGCAAGCTGAGAATGATGACAAGAAACAACACCAAGGATAATGAGACACTCCGGAATAAAAAAGAATGGAAGGTTGAGCCAAATATGAGAATTAATTCGAATAGATCTTGGAGAAGGGATATGA
Source organism: Hordeum vulgare subsp. vulgare (assembly GCF_904849725.1). Taxonomy (NCBI): domain Eukaryota; kingdom Viridiplantae; phylum Streptophyta; class Magnoliopsida; order Poales; family Poaceae; genus Hordeum; species Hordeum vulgare. The sequence continues at coordinate 658,799,514 of NC_058519.1, read as the reverse complement.
CTGACGAAATTCATACTTACGTCATAGTTGAAAAAAAATTAGATATCTCCGGAAAAGATTACAAGAGCCAGATAAGATCCTGGGAAAACCTGTGGGTTACGGGCCCACTCAAAGAAATCGTCGTTGAAACAATTGCTAACAAAGCAAGAAACTTCACCGGTACAATGAAAACTTGATGAGGTTGAGCACCTCGAAATAATTGAAAGGATTGGAAAAAAGAACCTCTAAGATAACTTCAACACTCCGGATGGAATAGAGAGAACTGGCAATAAGAAGACTGATGAGAATTTCCAACAAGGGGAAGAATTTACAAGGATGAAAAGGATATGATGAACACGGATAGCTTGAACTAAGTTCACCGGAAAAGAACAAAATGAAGAAATGATGAACTCGACTCCTGAGAATCTCACAATGAATCACCGGGTAAGAGAGAAAAGACCAGACAACGGAAGCACATGAAAAGAAAACTCTTGGATGAAAATTGAATCACTGATACAAAGGGCGGGAGGGTGGGGAAAAACAAAGACAACTTGGCTAGATGAGATGAACTCTGGAACAAAATGAGAGAATGATCTTGCAAAAAAATAAAGAGGATTGAATTCACTGAAGAGAAGCACACCGGTTGAAAAAGAACTAATATGGCGACTCCGGTTGACAAAATTGATAAGACAACTGATTGAGCAAAAGGATGTGCATTCTCACATAAAAATATGAGAACACCTCTTAGGAGAGATCTGAAATCACCACTTGACATCGAAGCAACACGAATTACCATAATCAACAAAACAAAGGATGCGGCTTACAATTAGCCAGAAAAACTCATGAGAAAGATTTCGTTCGATATTTTCATGGACAGGATCGCACGGGATCGAACCTTACAGTAGCCATCAAGTGCAAGGAAGTGCACCCGACATACGAAGCATCCCCGAGTCGTAGCAAGCTACAAGGACTCTTTAAGACACAACGAGAACCACTGTAAATCGACCGTCAACAAACGAATCCACTAGATGTCGAACCCCAACCAAACATCATGTATTTGTTGGAAGATTGTCCTATAAGCAACTACTTGAATTCCCACCTAAGAATTTCCGAAATATCTGGTCATGCAATCTGGTACACGGATACAAGGAGTAATAATCACACAACTCCTATACTAACGTGTCACCTGTATCACATCCATCAACACACGACCAGAATCTCGGACCTTCATCTACTACAGACCCTCATGATCACAACGATACAAAGTATGGCAGTACTCCCGAACAATCTGCACCAGTACTTGGGACATCGGGGTTATCTCGCCACTACTAGTATTGAAGCAATTACGAACATCCTTTGTTCTGAGATATTGATGTCAACTGTTCTTCCCCTTTGCAACGGCACCAGAAGAATGTTGTTAGCACTCTCCGGCAACCGAAACTAGAAGAATTTTGTTGACGCCCACCAGCGCGTGGGATCGTAGCATTTTTCGAGGGTAGAGTACTTGACCCAAATTTGTTGATTCGTACGACGGGAGGTGAGAGAATACTCTCAAGTATTAGCAGCTGAATTTATCAGATTCAACCACACCTGAAAGATTAGTATCTGCAAGAAAAGTAGTAACAACAAAGTAGCGAGTAACAGCAGTGTAACGAGCAATAGCAGCGGCAAGGAAAAGCAGTAGTGACAGCAGTAGCAACTAGCAATAGTAGCAAGCGACAGTAGTAGCAACAGTAGCAGCAGAGCAAGACAAGTAACAACAATAGCAACATTAGTAGCAGCAGCAGAGCAAGATAAGTAACAGTAGTAGCAACAGTAGTAGCAACATCACATCAAGACAAGTAATAGAAGTAGCAACAGTACAAGCAGCAGCAGTAGGACAAACTCGTAGGCAATGGGTCGGTGATTTGTTTGGATGATATTCATCATGCAGCAGCTATAACACGGAGAGATATGTGGCTAGCTCCCGTTCGTCAATGTATTGTAGGCATGCATTCCGTGTGTCGTCATACGTGCTTAGGGAAAAGAACTTGCATGACATCTATTGTCCATCCCTCCCGTGGTAGAGGGGTCCAAAAGGAAACTACGGGATATTAAGGTTCTCCTTTTAATAAAGAACCGGACCAACGCATTAGCACTTGGTGAACACATGAACTCCTCAAACTATGGTCATCACCGGGAGTGGTTCCGGTTATTGTCTCTCCGGGGTTCCCGGATCATAACACATAGTAGGTAACTACAACTTGCAAGATCGGATCTAAAACACACATATATTGGTGACAACATAATAATTTCAGATCTGAAATCATGGCACTCGGGCCCTAGTGACAAGCATTAAGCATGGCAAAGTAGTAGCAACATCAATCCCAGAACATAGTGGATACTAGGGATCAATCCCCATCAAAACTAACTCGATTACATGATAGATCTCATCCTACTCATCACTGCCCAGCGAGCCTACGAATAGAATAATCACGAACGACGAAGAGCTTCATGGAATTGGAGAAGGAAGATGGTTGATGATGACGATGGCGATGATTTCCCCTCTTCGGAGCCCAAGACGAACTCCAGATCTACCCTCCAGATGAAGAACAGGTGGTGGCGGCGTCTCCGTATCGTAAACGCGGCGAAAACTTCTCTTTTTATTTTTTCTGGGATGAAAGGGGACTTATAGACCTGATGTTGGGGGCGGCAGAGCCATGTGGGCCCCACAAGCCTGCCCACCGCCACCAGGGGGTGGTGGCGGAGCCAAGGCTTGTGGCCCACTGGCCCACCCCCTCAGGTGGAACTTGGCGCAGATATTTTTTATATTTTCCAAAACTGCTCCCCGTAAATTTTCAGGACGTTTGGAGAACTTTGATTTCTGCACAAGAACAACACCAAGGCAATTGTGTTGAAAACAGCGTCAGTCCAGGTTAGTTGCATTCAAATCATGCAAATTAGAGTCCAAAACAAGGGCAAAAGAGTTTGGAAAAGTAGATACGATGGAGTCGTATCAACTCCCCCAAGCTTAAAACCTTGCTTATCCTCGAGCAACTCAGTTGACAAACTGAGAGAGAAAGGAAAACTTTGACAAACTCTATTTGATCTTGTTGTTGCAACTATGTCTAACTCATAACCAGAATTTCAGCAAGATCACAAGTTAACCACATAAGCAAATGACACAAAGGTCTCACGGTAAAATAATATCAATGGCATAATCAGCTAACGAGCAAATAATAATGAGTTTCAAATACCAACACTTCAATCAAAACAAGCATGAAGCAATATGAATAGATGGTATCTCGCTAGCTCTTTCTGGGACCGCAAAACATAAATGCAGAGCACTTTCAAAGATCAAGGGCTGACTAAACATTGTAATTCATAGCAACGAAGATCCTGTCATAGTCATACTCAATATCAATCAAAAGCAAAGCATAAAAATGACAGAGGTGCTCTCTAATTAGTGCTTATATAAGAGGAGGATGACTCAACAGGAAAATAAATAGACAGGACCTTCGCAGAGGGAAGCATTGATTTGTAGAGGTGCGAGAGCTCAAGCTTTGAAAACAGAGATAATAATTTTGGGTGACATGCTTTCATTGTCAACGCAATGACCAAGAGTTCTCAATATCTTCCATGCTACTCATGCTATAGGTGGTTCCCAAACAGAAAACTAAAGTTTTAACTCCCCCACCACCAATCAATCACACTCCACGGCTAGCCGAATCCTCGGGTACCGTCCATACTAACATCTTTCCGGGCGGAGTCTTGTTTTACAGTTATGTTTTCGATTTAAGCGTGGAACTGGGCATTCCAATTACCGGCCCCTTTCTCGTGAATGACAGTAAATAAACACATGTCGAGGATAACACTCCTAGCATGGAAGATACCAATATCCCCCTGTCACCACATGAGCGGTTCGGGCATGCAAAGCAGATTATTTCTTGAAGGTTTAGAGAGTGGAACATGCAAATTTACTTGGAACGGCAGGTAGATACCGCAAATAGGTAGGTATGGTGGACTCTCATGGAAAAACTTTTGGGTTTATGGTAGTGGATGCACAAGCATGCACAAGCAGTATTCCGCTTAGTACAAGTGAAGTCTAGCAAAAGACTGGGAAGCGACCAACTAGAGAGCGACAAGAGTCATCAAGATGCAATTAGTTTGACTAACATTGAATGCAAGCATGAACATGATATAAATCACCATGAACACGAACATCATAGAGGCTATGTTGATTTTGTTTCAACTACATGCATGAACAGGCGCCAAGTCAAGCCACTTGAAACATTCAAAGGAGAATATCATCCTATCATACTACATCATAGTCATCTCAAAATCTATGTTGGCATTCAAGACAAACCATTATAAAGTCTCAGCTAAATAAGCATGGCATTAGAAACTATGATCTCTAAGTTGTCATTGCAAACATGGTTCTCTCACAACAAAGCTAAATCTGGGTCGACAAGCTAGTCATATTTACAAAAACAAAATAGATAGAGTTCATACCAGCTTTTTAGTCTTAGTCACTTCATCATATATCATCATTGTTGCCTTTCATTTGCACGATCGAACGATGTGAACAATAATAAGCACATTGGACTAAGCTGAATCTGCAGGCAAACACAAAGGAGAAGACAAAGTAATATGACTCTTTGAAAGCTAAACAGGTAAGCATGCAAGAACCAATAAACATTGTAACCAATATCTTCTACCTTGACACAAAGAAAAAGAAAACTATTTACACGGGAAAACTCCCAACAAGCAAAAGAAGAAAGAAAAATCTTTTTGGGTTTTCTCAAAAGGACACAAAGCAAGAAAACAAGAAAACGAAAATAAACTACATGGATAATACAGTGGCAAAGTGTAAACACCGGCTAACAAAGTGAAAGCATAAGCATGAATGTAAAGTCGGTCAGAACACGTACTCCCCCAAGCTTAGGCTTTTTGCCTAGCTTGGTCTACTCCCAAGGATGGTCCTGGCGAAACCCAAAGTCATAATGGGTGTTATACGGGAGTGTTGCAGCCACTGCCTGAATTGCTGTCTCACGAAGTCGAGCAGCCATCGCCTCCCTCTCATACTCCTCTGCCTGTCCTATGGTTATGTAGTATCTTCGTTTTACCTGAAAGTCAAAGAAAGCAGGAGCAGGAAGGGTAATATGGAAAACACGCTGCCGGTTAAATATCAAGGAGTATAGGAGGGATCCATGATCTCTCTCAAGGAACTGGTAGCGTGTTAGAGCGACACGATCAAGGTAGGCTGTACGGAGAGGAGGGTCTTCTGGACGGATGGATACTCCAAGAAAATTTGCTAAGCGTGTAGCATAAACTCCACCAAAGAAATCCCCCTCACTGGCATTTTTATTCAGCCTCCTTGCTATTATAGCTCCCATATTGAAGCTCCTGTCACCTGTTACTGCGCTCTTAAGGATACTAAGGTCGGAAGCGCATAGGTGACAATGTGCACCCTTGCCGTTAATGCACCTACCTATGAAGAGGGCAAGGTAGTGCAAGGCAGGGAAATGGATGCTTCCTATGGTGGCTTGCCTAATATCTCTGGTTTCTCCAACAGTTATACTGGAGACAAAGTCTCTGACCGAAGACTTAGAAGGATCATTAATACTACCCCCATCGGGTATCTTGCAAATCCTATTGAAATCCTCAAAGTCCACGGTATAGCATTTATCGTACAGATCAAACAGTATGGATGAGTCACGGCCAACTGAGAATTTAAATCTACCCACGAAAGAGGCAGTGAGCATAGCATACTGTTCACATTTATCTGAGAGGAATTCTTCTAACCCGACATTGCGGACAAGTGTATCAAACTCATCCTTGAAACCTGCTTCAATCATGAACTCATCGGAAGGACATTCACATGGTTGTACCGGTGCGTCCCTTATTTGAAAAGGTTCCGGCTCCCGAAAAGAGAGACGAGGACCCTTCTTACTTGAGGAACCACCATGAAACTTCCTCCTGAACATAATTTCCTTTTGCTGAAATTTTTGAACTTCAAGAGAAAAGTGAATAAAGACCCACCACACCTTGTAGCAACTACTCCAACTAGTGCCTAGAGACCGTATCACGCGCTAAAACTACTTGGAACCAGCTAAAATCAACATTTCTAGCTCAAGAACAGGGTCACCAAGGTAGCAAGAATTCGCGAAGTATAAATAACTAGAGCAAAAACTAATTGAACCAATGGAGGAGTCACTTACCAAGGAGTAATTTCCCCAAAACGGTTCGAAGAATGGTGCTTTGAGCAAGGAGATCAAAAATCACAGCCAAATGAGCAAGAACACGGGTTTGAGCTGCGAAACAATTTTTTCTGGAGGTGGAAGAAGCGGCTGAGAGCTGGAATGAGTGGAGGGGGTGCCTGTGGGCCCCACAAGCTTGCACCCCGCCACCAGGGGGGTAGGTGGCGGTGGCAGGGCTTGTGGCCCACTGGTCTGGCCCCCAGGCCACCTCTCAGGCCGAGAAATTTTCAAAAATTCCAGAAAAAATCATACTAATTTTTCAGGACCATCAGAGAACTTTTATTTCGAGGTCCTTTTCTCCGGGGCGCTAAAACAGAAAACAAGAAAAGCTAAACTAATTCTATCATTTTTCTTCTAAGAAACAGAAAAGGAAAGCTCAAAACAGAGGTATGTGACTCTTTGATTCATCCGTTTCATGGTCATCGAAAGAAATCCGTCAATGGTGTTGATCAAATCCTTATGAAAAAACCTTCTAGAATCGCAAGAGAGAACAGATAATTTTCGAATAGCCACTAAGTCACCTCAATGGGGATATCTATCTCCCCAACAAGCAAATCAAACTTCATCTTGACACGAGGAATAGGGAATTCAAAGCTCCCAATGAGAATTGATGAAGTCTTTTCGATAGCATTGATGCAATGTACTGGATATCGTTTCTTCGGAAAGTGCACGGTGTGCTCATTACCATTGACATAGAAAGTGACATTGCCTTTGTTGCAATCTATAACAGCCCCTGCCGTGTTTAAAAAGGGTGTTCCGAGGATGATAGCCATGGCATCATCCTCGGGAATATCCAAGATAACAAAGTCTATTAAGATAGTGGTGTTAGCAACCACAACAAGCACATCCTCGCAAATGCCGATAGGGAAAGCAGTTGATTTGTCAGCCATTTGCAGAGAAATTTCAGTGGGTGTCAACTTATCCAATTCAAGTCTACGATAAAGAGAGAGTGGCATAACACTAACACCGGCTCCAAGGTCACATAAGGCAGTTCTTACGTAGTTTCCTTTAATGGAGCAAGGTATAGTGGGCACTCTGGGAGCACCAAGTTTCTTAGGAGTTCCACCCTTGAAAGTGTAGTTGGCAAGCATGGTGGAGATCTCAAGATCTGGCATCTTCCGTTTATTAGTCACGATATCTTTCATGTACTTGGCATACAGAGACATCTTGAGCATATCAGTTAACCGCATCTGCAGAAACATGGGTCTTATCATCTCAACGAAACGCTCAAAATCCTCATCATCCTTCTTCTTGGATGGCTTAGGAGGAAAGGGCATAGATCTATGAACCCATGGCTCCCTTTCTTTACCATGCTTCCTAGCAGTGAAGTCATTCTTGTCGTATTTCTTAGGCTGTGGGTTATCAGGATTAACAATAGGTTCAATCTCCACATCCTCATCATTGCTAGGTTGAGCATTATTATGAACATCACTGTCCATATTGTCACCAGGTTCATGTTCATCACCAGATTGTGTTTCTGCATCAAACGCAGAAATATCATTAGGTTGTTCAGGTGTGACAGTATTTGGTGAACTAGCATGCAGGCTTCTATCATCCTTCTTCTTCTCCTTAGGATGACTAGGTGTATCAGCATTGTTTCCTTGAGAATCTTGATCAATTCTCTTAGGATGACCTTCCGGATACAAAGGTTCCTGAGTCATTTTGCCTCCTCTAGTAATGACTCTCACAGAGTTGTCATTTAATTCATTGAGCAAGTCATTTTGAGCTTTAAGTACTTGTTCTACCTGAGTAGTAATCATAGAGGCATGTTTACTCAGAAGCTTCAGATCATTGACATTTCTGTCTACACAAGCACTTAAATGGCTAAGCATACGAGTACTTTGTTCCAAATGTCTGCTAACATAATCATTGAAACTCTGTTGTTTGGCAACAAAGTTGTCAAATTCATCAAAGCATAGGCTAGCAGGTTTATCAAATGGAATATCACTCTTATCAAACCTACGCAGAGAATTTACTTCTACTACCTGTATCGGGTTATCGAGACCATGGATCTCTTCGATAGGTGGTAGATTTTTGACATCTTCAGATCTAATGCCTTTCGCTTGCATAGATTTCTTGGCTTCTTGCATATCTTCGGGACTGAGGAATAGAATACCTCTTTTCTTCGGAGTTGGCTTAGGAGGTGGTTCAGGAATAGTCCAAGCATTATCGTTGATCAAGATGTTATTCAATAGGGTCTCAACTTTTTCTATAGTTCGTTCCCTAAAAACACAACCGGCACAACTATCTAGGTGGTCTCTAGAGGCATCGGTAAGTTCGTTATAGAGGATACCAAGTATCTTGTTCGTCTTAAGAGGGTGATCAGGCAAAGCATTTTGTAGCTGGACGAGCCTCCCCCAAGCTTGTGGAAGACTCTCTTCTTGGAGTTGAGCAAAGTTGTATATTTCCTGCAAGGCAGCTTGCTTCTTATGGGCAGGAAAATATTTCTCACAGACGTAATAGACCATCTCCTGGGGACTACTCACACATCCAGGAGCAAGAGAGGTGAACCAGGCTTTAGCATAATCCTTTAGAGAGAAAGCAAACAACTTAAGGATATAGTAGTGGCGGATCTTCTCCTCATTAGTGAAAAGGTTGGCTATATCGTGTAGTTTGGCAAGATGGGCTATGACCGTCTCAGACTCATAACCGTGAAAAGGATCAGATTCGACTAGAGAGATTATCTCAGGATCGACAGAGAATTCATAATCCTTATCGGTGATAAAGATAGGTGAAGTGGCAAACTTCGGGTCATATTTCATCTTAGCTTCCCGAGATTTTTCCTTCCACTTGAGAAGTAATTTCTCAGCGTTATAGGCATCCTTACACGCAAGAAAATCCTCAGCTATCTCTCCCTCCATAATGTAACCCTCAGGTATATAAGGCAATTCATATCTAGGAGAGCTAGATCTAGCAGGAGCAAAAGGAGGTTCTATCTCAATAGTATCGGCAGTATCAGAAGCATCACGAGCATTGGCAGTAACTCTAGAAATATGAGCATCAAGGAACACCCCTAGTGGAACATCAGGCAAAGTAGCATCTCTAGCAGTATCAAGCATAGCATCATCAGGCAAAGCAGTATCAAGCAGAGCATCTCTAGCAGTATCAGGCATAATATCAAGCATAGCATCATCACGCATAGTATCAAGCATAGCATCTCTAGCAATAGCATCATAAGCATCATCAAGCACAGGCGACATATCAAGATTTCTAGCAGGAGGTGATGTCGCAAACTTACTCATAACTGAAGGTGAATCAAGTGCAGAGCTAGATGGCAATTCCTTACCTCCCCTCGTAGTTGAGGCCAAGACTTTGGTCTTCGGATCCTTCAGATTCTTCATAGTGATCAGCAGATATAAATCCCAAGTAACTCAGAGAATATAGCAATACCTCCCCGGCAACAGCGCCAGAAAAATGCTTGATGTCAACTGTTCTTCCCCTTTGCAACGGCACCAGAAGAATGTTGTTAGCACTCTCTGGCAATCAAAACTAGAAGAATGTTGTTGACGCCCACCAGCGCGTGGGATCGTAGCAGTTTTCGAGGGTAGAGTATTTGACCCAAATTTGTTGATTCGCACGACGGGAGGTGAGAGAATACTCTTAAGTATTAGCAGCTGAATTTATCAGATTCAACCACACCTGAAAGATTAGTATCTGCAAGCAAAGTAGTAACAGCAAAGTAGCGAGTAACGGCAGCAATAGCAGCGGCAAGGAAAAGCAGTAGTGACAGCAGTAGCAAGTAGCAACAGTAGCAAGCGACAGTAGTAGCAACAGTAGCAGCAGAGCAAGACAAGTAACAGCAGTAGCAATAGTAGTAGCAGCAGCAGAGCAAGACAAGTAACAGCAGTAGCAACAGTAGTAGCAGCAGCACAGCAAGACAAGTAACAGCAGTAGCAACAATAGTAGCAGCAGCAGTAGGACAAACTCGTAGGCAATGGGTCGGTGATTTGTTTGGATGATGTCGTGGGTATAAGTCTGACAGTAGATGTGTAGGGTACGAAAGGATGGGCAGAGCCTTAGCTATGACGAGGTTGTATGAGTTCAAGCCCCTCTACGGTGGAGGTAAAAGCCCTACGTCTCAGTGCTCTTGGGAGCTTAGTGTCGAGTGGAATATAGGATTACAGTAAAAGCCAACCCCTGCACCAATGGGGAAGGGCGGCTTATATAGAGTGCCCTGCCCTTCACAACGGCCCGGTGGACAGGGGTGGATTAGTGGTGAATAAATGCCTACGTTACAGGTAACGTATGTCTTAAATGCTAATAATGGTGTATGAAAACGTATGACCGTTGTCCTCCTGGGAGGTTACGATGTACAGAGTGGAATCCAGTCGGTACGTTGGATACGCTCTGAATGCTCGTCACCGACTGGCTGATGGGAGGAGTCTTTAGTGCAGTCGGAACTGTCTAAGGGCCTTGTCCTCTATGAAGGGTAGTCCTTGGGTAGGACCTATAGGGCAGGCCTATGACCCTACCCTGGGAACCCCATCATTAGTCCCCGAATGGATCGGGGTTGGAACGATGAAGTGATGCGTGGAATACGGATCCGGCTAGTATGGACGTGACTTTGGCGTTGCTTGCCCTGATCCATTTTATCCTTTCAACCAGTGATCCGAGTGAATATACCAGTGAAACGAACCGTCAGGGATCGAGTGCTTCCGCGGAATCTTTCGATGTGACCGGTCAACTGACAGCGGCGGATTTTCTAGGATCCTCAAATTTCGGTTGCCGCGCGCTCAGCGGGGATGACGACATCGTCATCGAGTAGTTTCTGCCGCCTCGATTACCGCGCCTTTATGTTGTCCACTAACATCGCAGCAGCCGGTCGGGGGATAAGATTTCGGGGCCACCTGTTAGTGACCCAGTCGGAAGCTTATTTAAGCCTCTCCGGCGGGGGTTTCTTGTTGCACTGCCCTTGTTACTCGCACTCGCCTCGCTTCTCCCGTAGCTCCCTGCGCGCTCCAAGCCTCCTCCTTCCTCTCCTCCTCTGCGGATCTGCAGCCTTCACCATGACGAAGGGGCAGACGAGCAAGCTCGAGTCGCAGAAGAAGAAGAAGAAGAAGAAGGCGGCCCCTGCTCAGCGGCGACAGCGGGCACTGCCGGCGGGGTGGATCCAGGGGGATTTCCTCCCCTCCACGGTGACGGCGGACGACGTGCTGGAGCTGGTGGAGCACGGCATGATTGCCAACAAGTCGTGGAGGCTTCCGGCGGAGGGCGAGACGGAGCCGGCACCGCAGGAGGGAGAGCGCGTCCTGCTGCTCAGCCACGTGTTCAGGGGCTTTTCCTTGCCTCCCCACTCCTTCTTCAGAGGTATTAGGAATCACTTTGGGGCGCAGCTCCATCATTTTCCTCCGAATGCAATAGCCCATCTTGCCGCATTCGTCACCCTTTGCGAGTGCTTTTCAGATGTCCCCCCCCATTGGGGGCTCTTTAAGTACATCTTCTCCGCTCGGTCCCAAACTGTCAAAAAGCTTAGCCAATCGGATGATAAAACCCATCTCCTCCAGCTCTGCGGGGGCTTAGGCTTCCAGAAGAAAACGAAGAGTAGCTACCCTCCTCTCTAGTTGTCCGAGTCAGTTAGGAACTGGCAGTCGACCTGGTTCTACTGTCAGGATATCGCTTGTCCGAATGCTGCGACTGGGTTGCCACCCTTTAGCCTAGACCGTCCGGCCCCTCCTAGGCAGCTTGCGCTCTCAAAGGTGGAGAAGATCCGGATCCAACCTCTGGTCGACGCACCGATTGCTTTCGTCCGCAAGGGGGTCACCGGCACGGATTTGCTAGAGACGTTTCTGGGTTGGCGCATCCAGCCGCTGCAAGCCCGCCACCACGCTATGTGGCACTACATGGGGCCCGAGGACTCCACTCGGACTCATCCAGAATGCGTGACCGGGGAGGTTGTGACGGTGTCGGTCCGCGGCATCACAGGCGCCTGCGATAACCCTCGAGGAGCCCGGCGGGTGAAGCCCTTCCACGCCGATAATCCTCCTCCGAATGAGGTGAGCACATCTTGTCGAGTGCTATCAATCTTCTTAGATTTATCGCTTTTTCTTGTACCACCGCCTGCCGTCTGACGTTGTCGACTATATTTTGTGCAGGAGTGGACCAACTGGTATTCCCCCGTCTCGAACGGGAATCCAGCTGAGGAAGAGGACGGCAACCAGGAGGGCAGCATGGACAACGCCGAGTACGTCTCCGACAGTGGGGAGATGGAGGAGGAGACTGAAGAGGAGGAGGAGGAGGTTGGGGAGCAGGACTCGCCACCTCCACCATGAGAGCCTCGCACTAAGCACCGTCACGAACCCGCGGCTCCGCCGGCTCCTCCAGCGGCCCCGAGTGCTCCGCCAGCTTCTCTCGTGGCTCCGAGTGCTCGGAGCATGAAGAGGACTAGGGACGCTGCTGCCGAGCCCACGGACCAGCCGTCCAAGGTGGCCAAACCTAGCGGGCCCAAGCCTTGGAAAGCTCTGCCTCGGATGAGGATCACTATTCCAGTCGCCTCAGCGTAAGTGTCTTGTTCTCCCATCTTCCTTCAGTCTGTAGTTGAACTCGTGCTTATCCGTCGAGTGGATTTTACTCGACAGAGCTGCTACCTCCGCCACCTCTCTGTCGCGCCAAGACGATGATCCGATGGATACGGATAACGCTGCCACATCCCAGCAAGGTACGTTGTGACGACTCCGAGAGTTTGCATTATTGTTTCACGAGTGTTGTCTTTAATCTTGCCCTTTTTCTGTAATCTCATGTTGTTCAGTCGGGCTTCCTTCGGAGGTGATTCATCTGGAGGAGGACGACCAAAGGGGGTCAGGGCCAACTTTGGCGCCTGTCCTTGAGGTTGTTCCATCTGCTGCTGCTCCCACCATGGACGCGCCGCCGACCGAGACGATGCCGTCGACTGAGGCGGTGCCCCTCGCGGCGGAACCGACTGGAGCGGGACTTGGGATGCCTAAGGAGTCTTCTGTCGTGCCAGGTCCGTCGATCATCCAGTATGACGCCCGACACCTCCCGGAAGACCAAGTGGGAGCCGCCAAGGAGGCCATGGTGCAGGTGGAGTTGATGGTGGGTGATGCCAAGGGAGCGTACGACTCCATCGCGTCTTTGTACAAGAGAAGCTTGGAGCTCCGGGACGATATCCGAGTAAGTGCGCTAGTAAGTATTTACTTTCCTCTTGTAACTCACTGGGGTTTACGTGATATACTCGGATACAGTAGGATTATTTTGGAGTGGGTTCACTCCGAGTGAACCCAGTGGGTGTAGTCCCCGAGACTTCTGTCGAGTGCTTGCACCGGCAGTTCTCTTTATATGCATTTTCCGTGACCTGATCAGATCAGAGCTGATCTGCCCGAATGGTACCAGTGGGGGCACTCCGAGTGCACCCACTGGGGTTAGTCCTCAAGAGTAGTGTTACTCAGGTCGGGTAATAGTAGTCTCATAGGCTTGTCTATTTGTCATGTAGCTCAAATAGGGTCGGTCTGTTCGAGCTTCATGCCATTGGGGTCACTCTTAGTGAACCCACTGGGTGTAGTCCCGAGACCGCTGTCGATTGCTTGCATCGGCGCGGGTCTGAAGAACTTTGAGCTTTGTTTGTTTTCCTTGTTGAATGTGTCTGATCTTCCCTTTGCGCTGATTTGGCACAAGACTTGCAAAATGGGATCCGCGTACAATGCTCTGAAGGCTGAAAAGATTCAGCTTGTTGCGGAATTGGAGGCAGCTGTGAATGACTTGGCTGGTGTGAAGGGGGCTCTTGCTGACCGAGAGAATTCTTTGGAGGAGTCCCGGGAGCCCAACAAGGCATTGGTGGCCGAAATTGAGAAAATGGGCAAGCAAAGAACGGAACTGATGGGTCAGATGAAGTTGATGAACAGTCGGTGCATTTCGCAGGAGAAGTACGTCAGTGAGTGGGCAAGGAAGATGATTGCACTACTCGGTGGTAAGCTTTTTGCCGAGTGGTTCTTGACTTTGTAGTTCATTCTGCGCTTACTTTCTGCTCGTCTTTTCTTTGCAGATTTTTGTCTGGACGCTGAGGCTGAAGCAGCTGACATTGAGCGGTCGGTTATTCCAAACGTTCCACTCGGCGACGAAGCCAATCGGGACTTGATTCGAGCGCATATTCGCCTTGGCAAAGTGGGACCTTTCATTGGCCGCCTGAGATAAGTCATCGGCCAGATCGACAAGGAGCCGTGGCCCGAAGACGATTCCCGGCGGGAAATAGAAGGGTTGATGACTCGGGTGGAGGACGTCCCGAACAGAGTGCAGGCATGGAAGAAGTCTGCCGCTCGTTGTGGTGCGGACGTGGCGCTATCGCTGGTCCGAGTGCACTCCAAGGAAGCTCACGAAGAAGAGCTGAAGGCGTTGCATGTCGCCAACACCAAGAAGCTTCGATTCGAAGATTTCATGGAGACCTTCCTCGAGACAGCCACTCGTATCGCGGACGGGATCGACCTTGACACCTTTGTGGAGCCTGCCAGTCCCGGTGCCAGTCCTGGTGACGCTTGAAAAACTTTACCTCGGTATGCCGAGTGGTATCTGTATCAAACTTTGGCCACTGCTCTTGGCCGTCACATTCGTGGTTCGGTGTGGATAATCTTGATCCACACCGAGCCGACTATCGTAGATCCAACTTTGAATTCGAATCAAATATTTTGCTCTTCTTTCACCAAAAAATTTTTGACACGATTTTGGCTCGTGGTTTTTGTTTGGCGTTTCTTGGTGAAGCCAATGGCAAACATGTAGAGCATGTAGTTGTCAGTTATCTTCACATCCACATGAGCCTCAATGAGGGTCTGCCAAGTCTCCGAGTGCGCACTCGGAGCGAGCTTTTACTTAGGCGACTCTTCGTCGCGGCTAAGTCTCCGAGTGCGACTTTTAGTGCACACTCGGAGCGAGTTGTTACTCATGTAGTTGTCAGTTGTCTTCACATCCACATGAGCCTCAATGAGGGTCTGCTAAGCCTCCGAGTGGATCTCTAGGATACACTCGAAGGAAGCTTTTTACTTAGGCGATTCTGGATCGCAGCTAAGTCCTCGAGCGGGACTGTAAGCTCGCACTCGGAACGAGTTGCTACTCATGTAGTTGTCAGTTGTCTTCACATCCAGATGAGCCTCAATGAGGATCTGCTAAGCCTCCGAGTGGATCTCTAGGATACACTCGAAGGAAGCTTTTTACTTAGGCGATTCTGGATCGTAGCTAAGTCCTCGAGCGCGACTGTAAGCTCGCACTCTGAACGAGGTGCTACTCATGTAGTTGTCAGTTGCCTTCACATCCACATGAGCCTCAATGAGGATCTGCTAAGCCTCCGAGTGGATCTCTAGGATACACTCGAAGGAAGCTTTTTTACTTAGGCGATTCCGGATCGCAGCTAAGTCTCCGAGCGCGACTGTAAGCTCGCGCTCGGAGCGAGTTTGTACTTAGGCGATTCTGGGTCACAGCTAAGTCCCCGAGTGCGGCTTTTAGTGCGCACTCGGAGCAAGTTTGTACTTAGGCGATTCTGGGTCGCAGCTAAGTCCCCAAATGCGTTTTTAGTGCGCACTAGGAGCGAGTTTGTACTTAGGCGATTCTGGGTCACAGCTAAGTCCCCGAGTGCGACTTTTAGTGCACACTCGGAGAGAGAGTTTTTACTTAGGTGATTCTGGGTCGCAGCTAAGTCCCCGAGTGCGTTTTTTAGTGCGCACTCCGAGTGAGTTTGTACTTAGGCGATTCTGGGTCGCAGCTAAATCCCCGAGTGCGGCTTTTAGTGCGCACTCGGAGCGAGTTTGTACTTAGGCGACTCTGGGTCGCAGCTAAGCCCCCGAGTGCGACTTTTAGTGGTCACTCAGAGCGAGTTTTTTTTACTTAGGCGACTCTGGGTCGGAGCTAAGTCCCCGAGTGTGACTTTTAGTGCACACTTGGAGAGAGAGTTTTTACTTAGGCGACTCTGGGTCGCAGCTAAGTACGCACTCGGAACGAATTTTTTAGACCGGAGTCTGCAAACGCGAAAGAACTTTGAACCCGCAAGAAATCAATCTGCTTTGTATTACTTCAATGATACTTGTTCTTTACATTGCCCCCGTCGGCGGTCACGTGTAGAAGCGCTTCAGGAGATCTCCATTCCATGCTCGCGGCTCGTCCGTTTCCCTGTCGAGGTTGTAGAGTCGATATGCTCCGTTGTTCAGCACCTTAGAGATGATGAAGGGTCCTTCCCAGGCGGGAGCCAACTTATGAGGCCGCTGCTGGTCCACTCGGAGCACCAGGTCACCTGCTTGGAATGTGCGACTCCTGACGTGCCGCGCGTGAAATCACCGCAGATCTTGTTGATAAAGTGTTGAGCGAGTCAGTGCCATCTCGCGCTCTTCTTCTAGTAGATCCACTCCATCTTGCCTGGCTTGCTCTGCTTCGGCTAAGGAGAAGAGTTCGACTCGTGGAGAATTGTGAAGCAAGTCACTCGGAAGGACTGCCTCTGCTCCATAAACAAGGAAGAACGGGGATCGCCCTGTAGACCTATTTGGAGTTGTGTGGAGGCCCCACAGCACCGAAGGCAGCTCGGTGACCCATGCGCCGACGGCATGTCCAACTTCTCGCAGGAGTCGAGGCTTCAACCCTTGAAGAATAAGTCCATTCGCCCGCTCTGCTTGCTCGTTTGTTTGGGGATGCGCCAAAGATGCAAAATCCACTTGGATACCTTGGCATGTGCAAAAACCTTTGAATCTGTCCGAGTCAAAGTTTGTGCCATTGTCGGTGATTATGCTGTGCGGAACCCCAAATCTGGCGATGATGTCTCTGACAAATTTGATGGCAGTAAGGGCGTCAAGCTTCTTGATGGGCTTGGCTTCAATCCAATTGGTGAACTTGTCGACTGCCACCAACAGATGAGTGAATCCCCCTGGCCTGTTCTGAATGGTCCGACTGTATCTAATCCCCACACCACGAACGGCCAAACAAGAGGGATTGTCTTCAGCGCAGATGTTGGCTTGTGAGACTTGTTCGAATAGAACTGACAGCCTTCGCATCGGTCGACCATATCTTTTGCCATTTCATTCGCCTACAACCAGAAGAAACCAGCTCTGAATGCTTTGGCAACGATTGCTCTTGAGGAGGCATGATGGCCGCAGGTTCCCGAGTGAATTTCTTCCAGGATTAATTGTCCCTCCTCAGGGGAGATGCATCGCTGAAGGACGCCTGAAATACTTTCCTTGTACAACTGGTCATCAATGACGGTGAAGGACTTCGACCTGCGGACGATCTACCTTGCTTGGACTTCGTCTTCTGGTAATTATTGCCTCAGGATGTATGCAATGAACGGCACAGTCCAATCGGGGATGAGAGCAAGAATCTCCATGATCTAATCAACCACAGCAGGGACCTCGACTTCAGTCGGATCTGTTGAGCTCTTCGGTTGTACTGGTTCCTCTGTGAAAGGATCTTCTTTTACTCAGGGAAGGTGTAGGTGCTCGAGGTAGACATCACTCGGGACCGGTCTCCGAGTGGATCCAAGTTCCGCCAATTCAACAGCTGCTTGGTTTTTCAGTCGCGGAACATGGTGAAGTTCCAGACCTTCAAACTTCTTCTCGAGCTTCCTTACTACGTTGCAGTATGTAGTCATGGTGGGGTTCCTTACATCCCACTCCTTCATCACTTGATTAACCACCAAATCTGAATCGCCATAGACCATCAGGCGACGGACGCCGAGTGTGATGGCCATGCGCAATCCGTAAAGGAGAGCTTCGTACTCTGCCTCATTGTTGGAAGAATCGAAATGTATCTGCAACAGATACTTAAGTTTATCACCTTTTGGCGATATGATCACTACGCCAGCGCCGGAGCCATTCAACATCTTGGACCCATCGAAGAACATGATCCAATGAGCCGAGTAGATGTGAGTCGGTTGCCGTTGTTCTACCCATTCTACTATGAAGTCAGCCAGAGCTTGAGACTTTATAGCCTTCTTGGCTTCGAACTTGATGTCGCAGTATAACATCTCCATTGCCAACTTCGCCACTCGGCCTGATGCGTCTCGATTGTGGAGGATTTCCGACAACGGAGCATCAGAAATGACGGATACCGAGTGGTCTTGGAAATAATGAGCCACCTTGTTCGCAGTCATGTAGATCTCGTAAATAAGCTTTTGATAATGGGGATACCTCTGCTTGGAAGGAGTTAGGACTTCGAAGACATAATATACTGGCCGCTGAACCTTGTACGCTTTGCCTTCTTCTTCGCGTTCGACTGTGAGAACAGTGCTGATGACTTGATTTGTAGCCGCGATGTACAGAAGAAGGGGTTCTTTACTGAGCGGGGCAGTAAGAACCGGCTGGGTGGAAAGCAGGGCTTTGAGGTCATCGAATGCAATTTGGGCTTCGTCTGTCCACTCGAATGTATCTGATTTCTTCATGAGTCGGTACAGAGGTAACGCCTTCTCGCCGAGTCGAGCGATAAACCTGCTCAAAGCCGCTAGGCAACCTATGAGCCTTTGAACATCATGTATTCTGACCGGCCGCTCCATTCGGACGATGGTCCCGATCTTTTCGGGGTTGACATCGATCCCTCATTCGGAAACGAAGAAACCGAGTAACTTTCCGCTGGGAACACCGAATGAACACTTGGCAGGGTTGAGCTTGATATCGTACCTACGAAGGTTGGCGAATGTTTCTGCTAAGTCAGTCAGCAGGTCGGAACCTTTGCGTGACTTGACTATGATATCGTCCATATATGCCTCCACATTTCGACCGATCTGGTCCAGGAGGCATTTTTGGATCATGCGCATGAAAGTTGCTCCTGCATTCTTCAAACCGAATGGCATAGTGATGTAGCAGAAACACCCGAATGGGGTGATGAAGGCTGTTTTTAATTCATCCGGACCATACAGACGGATCTGATGATAGCCCGAGTAGGCATCAAGGAATGATAAACGCTCGCAACCCGCAGTCGAATCAACAATTTGATCAATGCGGGGGAGCGGGAAATGATCTTTCGGGCATACCTTATTGAGATGCTTGAAGTCGATGCACATACGGAGAGACTTGTCCTTCTTGGGCACCATGACAACATTGGCGAGCCACTCGGAGTGGTGTACCTCGCGAATGAAGTTGGCTGCCAAAAGTTTAGCTACCTCCTCTCCGATTGCCTTCCTTTTGTGCGCGGCGGACCGACGCAGGCGTTCTCGGACGGGCCTAGCGGCAGGATCCACATGCAGTCGATGCTCAAGCAACTCCCTCGGTACACCTGGCATGTCAGCAGGCTTCCATGCGAAAATGTCCCAGTTCTCACAGAGGAATTGGATGAGCTCGGCTTCCTATTTTGGATCAAGGGTGGTGGAGATGTTCGTCGGGGCAGCAGTGTCGTCCGTCGGGTGGATGCTGACCTTCTTCGTGTCTCCCGCCGACTGGAATGTGGACTCCGAAGCTGGCTTCTTCGAACGCATCAAGTCAGCGGGGTAGGCTGTCTTCTTGTACTCGTCCAGCTCGAGGATAGCCATCTGCTGATCGGCAATCCTCGACCCCTGCTGTCCTGGTTTTGTCACGGCAGATGTCCTCGTGAAAGGACTTAGTATTGGAGCCATCGCACTTTGGTGGCGACTCAAAGGGGTTGAACGGGAGTGAGACGACGATTTACCCAGGTTCGGCCCCTCGTGAGGAGGTAAAGGCCTACGTCCTGCTTTGAGTTGTATTGATGGAGTTTCAATTACAAGGAGGGCGTAACTCGCCAGACCTAGCACTCGATGATTTCTAACCTGCTTTCTTCTTCCATGGGACTCGCCTTTATATACAGGCCGAGTCCCTAGGGTTTACAAGGGTACTTTCCTTTCTACAAACCGTGAGTTTTACGATCTCTAAGTCGCCATCTTCCAAAGCTTGGAGACCTTCCGGAAGTTGTAAACCGCCATACAACCTTCGGTCTTGCCAGGCGAAGGCCCGAACCACGCTTAGATGAATCGCCAGATTTGGTGACCCGGCCCAACTAGGGCGGGTTATCAATAGGTAATATCCCCAACATTAGGCCCCGGATTGGCTTGAATTTTCTTCACGCCAATATTCTTGCTCAGTTAAGGGCGATTCATTTTTCATCCTTCTCCATACGCCATGAACTTAACCCGCCATCTGTTGCGGAAAAAATTAAATCGCCAAACCATTTCTCGTTGGTATCTTCTTATCCCTTGAATTCCGGAAAAGATAATGACGTAATCCCAACGGATCCTTTGGTATCGCTATCCCAAAATTTTTGGAGCGCCATCATGGCGAATCTTTATCCTTTGGTGGTTCCCACTCACGGCGCCTCGATTCCAGCGCCTGCCCTGTTAAATAGGTGGGGGACAGGTCTAGCGCATTCCACCCACCAGTCTTGTCACCCTTCTCCCCATTATCACAGCGAAAACCCTTAGTGCCTCCCGAGAGCTCCGCCACCGACCGCAGTTCTTGCCGTCGCCCGAAAGCTTTGGTGCCGCCCAAGGATCTTGTCGCCGTCAAGCACTTCACCGCGGCCGAGCTGCTTGCCGTCATCGACCATCTCATCATCGTCGACCACCTCGTTGCTGTCAAGCACTTCGTCGCCACCAAAGGTTTCCGCGTCCGTCTGAGGTATTCGCGCCCCTCCAGAAGCCTTCGTCGCCGTCGACCATCTCCGGCCAAACCCACCAGGTTAGGTCTCCGTTCACTCATGAGCAGATCCCCATTCTTCTTCGAAGTTCATCACTGCCATGTTCTTGATGCTTTCTCGAATAGTTGTTACTTGTCCTTGATTAGTTGATATCGATGACGATAAGAAAACCAATGTCTCTAATACGTTTATTCGTCCGCCCTCGATTTGCACACTTAGAGTAGTATTTCACCAAAACAACAGTATTATCCCATCTTGGTTGTTGCCGTATCCGGTCGTTTTTCGTATTTATTTTCAGATGTCCAATAGATCCATAATCTACCGCTCGTTATGTGAAAACTGTTTGTAGTCTTCATACTTCACCATTTTAGGATAAATACCTCTGACGCCTTGAGACACAACTCTTTTAAGTAGCCAAACTTCGTAAATCGCCATAGCAACCTGACTCGGGCCTTCATTTGGCGGGTCAAGATTTTTCCTCAGCCCGCGGACAAATTATTTGGTGAGTCAAATGAAATTGTTTCACCTCTTACAGTAGATGTTTTGGCGTGTCAACTCACCCATACTTAATTCCTTTGTAGTATGGGCGTCGTCTTCAAAAATGACTGGCTCCCTACCAAGGTCAATGATGCCATACTAGAGGATAATGTGAAAACGGGAAATTTGTACCCTCAGGATGTTATCGGTTGGCGTACCGGGTTCGGAGAGGAAATCCCCAATCCCAAAGAAGGGGAGATAGTTGTTTTCGTTGAACACTTTGAGCGGGGTTTTAAGCCGCCTGGATCGAAGTTCCTTAGAGATGCCATGGCTTTCATGAATGTCCGCCTCCAGGATCTAGGGCCCAATTCGATAAGCAACCTATGCCAGTTCCAGGTGTTTTGTGAGGCTTACCTGCAGATGGAACCCTCAGTTCCCTTATTCTGGTATTTCTTCCACTTACATCGCCAAACGGAATTTCACAACGGCCCCAGCCTGGAGCTCGGCGGTGTAAATGTTGAGCGCCGCAGGGATAGCCCATTTCCGTCACTCGCCATGCCAAGCCACCCCAAAGGCTGGGGCGAGTCTTGGTTCTATTGTCAAGAGACCTCGCCTGGAGCTGAAAACAAGCTTCTGGGTTATAGGGAAGATCGCCTTCCAACGAATTTCAAGCTCCCGGACAAGCTCACCGAAGAGGAGGAATCAGATTTTATCATATCCCAGTATTGTCCGAGTTAAGATCTTTGACAAACAACAACCTTACTGGGGTTGACTTGATCCGCTGCTGGGTCGAATGGCACATCCTCCCTTTAAGTCGTCGGGACGGGTTAATGTGCGAATTTGACGGCACCCTAGATCATCCTCAATGTTACTTCCGCACGGCTTTAACGGAAAATGATATTGTCACCATCATCAAGAAGCTGACCGGGGAGCGTGCGGGAAAATGCGGCCAAATAGGCCTTAAACCCTTCTGCAAGATTAACCCGGCACCCAAGGTAAGCAACTTTAACCCGCCTTTTGTCTTTTACTCCTTATGTTTCATTCGAATCATGGCCTTTTATAACATATGCCATTTCTGAAAGGTGATAAATTTTGGTCCAAGAAGCCCAAAAAGCCAGCCATGAAGCAAGCTAGGCCGCCTCCAAAGAAGAAAACCAAGGGCAAGGGCAAAGCTGCCGTGACCGAACCATCCGAGGTCGATGAATCTCAAGTCGGCGACGCACCTTCGGAGGTAAAGACCTATATTCTCTTAACTCGTCGTCCATTACTGTTAACTTTGTATTTATATCTCTGCATCTCTTGGATAGAATGAAGACAATGAAAGCCAGGAGGATTCCGTAGAGGTAATTTATGTTTCCTCCGATTCATCTCCTTCTCCACCTAAGCCGGCCAGGCGAATTTGTGGGAAAGTTCCCCTCTCACGTCCAAATGCTTGTTTGGACCCAAATTTTCTTCTGAAGAAAGCACAATACACTTCAAATCGGAAGACCCGAAGTCATTCCGGTGATCTGGTGTCCGGCTTACCAACAAAGAACAAGAAAAGGCCAAATGAGGTATCCTTGAACAACACTTCTTCATGTTTCTTTGGATCGCATTTGTAACCTGCTTATATCTTCGACGTACAACTCTTGCAGGATTCTCCTCCTACATCTGGCGACTCAGTAATGTCGGCACTTCCGCCAATGATCCGTGTCCCTGGGTAAGTCCTTTGATAATTTTACTTTGAATCTTATGGTGATAAATTTTCAGTCTTTAAACGCGCCTCTTTCCTCTTTCGGGGCACAGGCGAAGAAAAGGAAAACCAACGGGTCAACTCCTATCATAATCTCGGAGTCTATCAAAGTGCCGGCGCCGATCCAAGATAACCCGACCCAAGACAAACCAGAGGATCAAGTGGATCTCCCTAGCTCTCCCAAGGAAACAATGGATGCCCCCAAGCCGCCAAGTCCATTGACAACAGCAGAAGACCCGGACGCTGTAATTATCACTGGTACCAGCTTCTCTAAACCGGCCACAGCGGTTTTATCAAAGCATGTGCCATCGTCATCTCAAACTTTTCCTGAGTCTGGACTCTCCAAGGCTAAGCTCTCTGAATATGAACATTTGGAATTCAAAGTGCTTTGCTTTGGTTTTGTAAGTCGCGTGGAGGCGAGTTATGAGATGGAGAAAAGCCTGCTTCGGATGCTGAAAAATAAACATGAGGTAAGTTTTGTTGTATACTATATTATCCCCATTAACTCCCAAGGGTCGGGTCATCAGTAAAAAGATGAGCCGGGTCTTGATGACTTTTAAAAAAAACTTTCGACCAGTAACCCCCAAGGGCCGGGTCATCAGTAAAAAGATGAGCCGGGTCTTGATGACTTTTAAAAAAACTTTCGACCAGTAACCCCCAAGGGCCGGGTCATCAGTAAAAAGATGAGCCGGGTCTTTGATGACTGTTAAAAAACATTCGACCAGTAACCCCCAAGGGCCGTGTCATCAGTAAAAAGATGAGTCGGGTCTTTGATGACTGTTAAAAAACTTTCGACCAGTAACCCCCAAGGGCCGGGTCATGAGTAAAAAGATGAGTCGGGTCTTGATGCAGTATAATTTTGTCTGGAAAAAAAAGTATACATTAGCCCCCAAGTGTCAGGGATGTTGCTTGCAATAGTTCTCAGACTTGCCCCTTAACCATATGTTTCAACAGGAATCTCTTATCCAGACTGAATCAGCACTTGGCGACTTGAAGAAGAGCTTATCTGACCAGCAGGACGCCCGGGCCAAATCAGAGGAGAAGTATCAACTGGTCTTAGCTGAGATGGAAAAACTAAAAGCCAATTTAAAAAGGGCTCAAGCTGACCAAGATGCTTCAACAAAGCGAGCAGAAAAGGCTGAAACCAAGCTGGTTACTATGCAGCAAGAGCTGTCCGGCTTAAAACGTCATATCTCAAACAAGGCACAAGCCGTCTTTGGTAAAATACTAACTCTTGACCTTTTTAAACAAATAACTCTTATCTAAGTCGCTGATTATCATTACCCCTTGTACAGGTCTGAGAGCCGCCAACCTTCAGGATGATTGCGTTCTGACGTTGAAGGCGATTTACACGCTGACAGAGCAGCTATATACCGGCAGTGTGCTGACTGTGAAAGCAGTGATGGGCGCCAAGGAGCCTATAACATCCATAAAGAAGATGCTTGGCTGCCTATCCACGCGTCCTCCCCAGATTGGCGAGTTAACTCGGTCAGCCGCCCGGAAGGGGGTACTGACTACACTGAGCCGATGCTTAGCATATGCTCCAGAGATCAACCCAGAACAAGTAGCGGCGGGCTTTCCTCAACTCAAGGATGACGGGTCAGAATTCGTCGAAGAGGACTACCAGCGTGTTGTCAAGGACTCCCGTCTGGCGGCGACTCAACTTGCTGCAAGTCTGGACTTATCAAAGTACCAGGCCGCCTATGATAGTAAGAACAAGAAGGTCAACCCGCCAACTTTTGTGACGACCAGCTTAACTCCACGGCGACCCAAGAATCCTTTTGATTTGGACACAGATCTTTCATCAATCCTGACCGATGAAGATGACTTTGCCGCTCTCGCCAAGTGTAACTGGGTACTGGGCGACTTACAGATTGAGGTTGGCCAAACCTCGCAGCAGGCTGATCCAAGGGCGTCAGCAGAATAAAACTTCATTGATTTGGCCATAAGATCCATTTAATAGATCTCCTTTAGGAATTGGTACTGCTTTTGTGATACCTTCAAAAGGAATCCTTATGTCGCCCTTAAGGCGATTTGAAATACTTGATCCGTC
Source organism: Hordeum vulgare subsp. vulgare (assembly GCF_904849725.1). NCBI lineage: Eukaryota > Viridiplantae > Streptophyta > Magnoliopsida > Poales > Poaceae > Hordeum > Hordeum vulgare. The sequence continues at coordinate 658,774,475 of NC_058519.1, read as the reverse complement.
GTTTTAAGCTTCCTTATGATGCTTAACCCGCCATGGATAAAGTGATTTTGATCATCAACCTGTTCTAAGCTTTTGAAGAACATATGTGAAATCATCTCAATGAATAATAAGTGATAACAAATAGAAGTTGTCCCCAAAATATTTTGAGATAAATCAGAAAAAAGTCTGAAAAACCTTGTGGCAGTGCCAGGAAGGTAGAAAATAGCAATTTCGTCGGCTCATAAGGTCACGACAGGATAGGGCGAGTCAAAAAGCTCAAGCGCCACCCAAGATAATGATTCCGTCGGCTCATAAGGTCGTGACAAGATAGGGCGAGTCAAAAAGCTCAAGCGCCACCCAGGATATTGATTTTGTCTGCTCATAAGGTCGCGATAGGATAGGGCAAGTCAGAAAGCTCAAGCGCCACCCAAGATAGTAATTTTGTCGGCTCATAAGGTCGCGACAGGATAGGGCGAGTCACAAAGCTCAAGCGCCACCCAAGATAGTAATTTTGTCGGCTCATAAGGTCGCGACAGGATAGGGCGAGTCAGAAAGCTCAAGCGCCACCCAAGATAGTAATTTTGTCGGCTCATAAGGTCGCGACAGGATAGGGCGAGTCAGAAAGCTCAAGCGCCACCCAAGATAGTAATTTTGTCGGCTCATAAGGTCGCGACAGGATAACAAAATTGATCTCAATGAGAGGAAGCCCCCAAGTCGGGAGGCATTTTAACTTTATTGCTTTATAATAAGAACCGAAAGACTTACAAAATGCAGAGCTTAAAAGCTCAAGTGTAATAAGGCCGCAAGTGGGCAATACTCCAGGGGCGAGTTGACTCAGCCTCCGTGGTTGGCCGGTCAGGCCGGAGATCCACCAAATAGTAAGAGCCGTTGCGAAGATTTTTTCTCACGACGAACGGTCCTTCCCATGGCGGTGACAACTTATGTATGCCAGCACAATCCTGTATCAACCGAAGCACTAAGTCGCCTTCCTGAAAGGTTCGGCTCTTAACCCGGCGGTTGTGATAACGCCGTAGATCCTGCTGGTAGATGGCCGAACGAGCCGCAGCCAAGTCACGTGCCTCCTCTAAGGTGTCCAAGGAGTCTTGACGCGCCAGTTCGTTGTCCTGCTCCACATAAGCGGCGACTCTAGGCGAGTCATGCCTTATGTCAGTGGGAAGAACAACTTCCGCTCCATAGACCAGAAAGAAAGGGGTAAAACCCGTGGACCGGTTCGGGGTGGTCCGGATGCTCCATAAGCTATACTAATGGCGCACCAGGATATATACTAATGGCGCACCAGTATCTATACTAATGGCGCACCGTGAGCAATACTAATGGCGCACCGTGAGCAATACTATTGGCGCACCGTGAGCAATACTAATGGCGCACCATGAGCAATACTAATGGCGCACTACCTGGTGCGCCATTAGTATACCAGATACTAAAGGCGCACTTGTAGTGCGCCATTAGTAAAAAAATCTAATGGCGTGATGCTAGTGGCGCACCTATAGTGCGCCATTAGTAGCAAAAAATGGTGCGCCATTAGAAGGCCTTTTCCTAGTAGTGATAGTACTGAAGGCAACTCTTCGACCCAACATCCCGGGGTTTTTTCCAAGGGAACCATGAGTCGGGGCTTGAGTCCCCGTAAAACCTCCTGATCCGCCCGTTCCGCCTGCCCATTAGATTGCGGGTGAGCGACCGCAGAAACATCAAGCCGGATATGCTCTCGACGGCAAAACTCCTACATCGCCCCTTGGGACAGGTTAGTGCCATTATCAGTAATGATACTATGTGGATATCCAAACCGGAAAATCAGCTTCTTCAAGAACTTGACCGATGTCTCTGCATCGCAAGTTCCAATAGGTTCTGCCTCAACCCACTTGGTGAACTTATCAACCGCCACCAGCAAATGGGTTTTCTTGTTGGATGACATTTTAAAGGGGCCAACCATGTCTAACCCCCAGACCGCGAAAGGCCAAGTGATGGGAATCATTCTTAGTTCCTGAGCCGGCACATGAGCCTGTCGTCCATAATGCTAGCATCCCTCGCATCGATGAACTATCTCTTCTGTATCTGCATGAGCCGTCAACCAAAAGAAACCATGACAGAATGCCTTTGAAACCAAAGAACGTGACCCGGCGTGATGCCCACAATCTGCGGAATGAATGTCATTTAGGATTATGCACCCTTCTTCGGCGGAAACGCATCATTGAAAAACTCCAGAGGCACTCCGCTTATATAATTCGCCATTAATGATCACCATGGATTTGCTCCGTCGAACAATTTGGCGGGCTAAAACTTCGTCTGTTGGTAACTCGCCACGGGCGAGATAGGCTAGATAAGGAAGAACCCAATCCGGTGTGACGTGGAGAGCCGCCACGAGTTGAGACTCAGGATCTGGTATTGCCAACTCCTCCTCCGACGGCAAACTCACAGAGGGATTATGCAAAATATCCAGAAAAACATTGGGGGGAACCGGCTTTCGCTGAGAACCAAGACGTGAAAGGGCGTCAGCTGCCTCTTTGAGACGTCGGTCAATGTGATCAACCTGATAGCCATGGAAATGACCCGCCACATCAGATACAGCTCTTCTGTCAGCCGCCATCACAGGGTCTCGAGAATCCCAAGTGCCTGAAACTTGCTGCGCCACCAGATCAGAGTCGCCAAAACATCTGACTCGCGTAAGGTTCATCTCCTTGGCGAGTCGCAAGCCGTGAAGCAAGGCTTCATATTCCGCGGCATTATTAGTGCACGGAAACATGAGTCGGAGGACATAGCAGAATTTATCTCCTTGAGGGGATACCAGTACCACACCAGCCCCCAAGACTTCCAGCTGTCTGGATCCATCAAAGTAAATGGTCCAGTATGTAAGATCAGGCCTGTCCTCCGGGGCCTGCAACTCCGTCCAGTCATTGACGAAATCAACTAAGGCTTGAGATTTGATGGTTGTGCGAGGGGTGTATCATACGTGATGCGGCCCAAGTTCAATCGCCCACTTAGCAATCCGCCCTGTTGCCTCCCGATTCTGGATGATGTCCCCGAGGGGGGCGGAACTAACCACCATGATGGGATGCTCTTGGAAATAATGCTTAAGTTTGCGACTCGCCATAAACACCCCATACACTAACTTCTGCCAATGTGGGTACCGTTGCTTGGAAAGGGTTAGTACTTCGCTGATAAAATACACCGGGCGCTGCACTAGGTACTCCTTCCCTGCCTCCTTTCTTTCAATGACCACCGCCACACTCAACGCTTTGGAGTTTGCCGCAATATACAGAAGCATGGGTTCTTTCTCAATCGTGGCGGCCAAGACCGGCGGGTTGACTACTTGCTGTTTCAAGGCTTCGAAAGCTTCATCTGCTTCATCTGTCCAAACAAAATGGTCAGATTTCTTTAGTAGTTGATAAAGAGGAATCGTCTTTTCTCCCAGGCGGCTTACGAAGCAACTTAAAGCCGCAATGCGACCCGCCATTCGTTGAACTTGGTTAACATTTGCTGGTTTTCCAAGGGACGTAACTACTTCGATCTTGTCCGGGTTAGCTTCAATGCCACGCTCAGACACCAGGAAGCCCAACAATTTCCCTGCAGGAACACCAAAAACACACTTGGTGGGATTCAGCTTCATCTGATATACCCGCAGATTATCGAAAGTTTCCTTGAGATCCTCCAGTAGCGTCTCCCCCTGGCGGTTTTGATCACAATGTCGTCAACGTAGGCATGGACGTTGCGCCCGATTTGGCTGCGGAGGCAATTCTGGATGCAGCGCTGATAAGTCGCCCCTGCACTCTTGAGCCCAAATGGCATGGACACATAGCAAAAAGCCCCAAAGGGGGTTATAAAAGTTGTTTTCTCTTGGTCCTCCACAGCCATCTTGATCTGGTGATATCCAGAGTAGGTGTCCAAAAAGCACAAATGTTCGCATCCCGCCACCGAGTCAATAATCTGGTCGATGCGGGGAAGAGCGAAAGGGTCTTTCGGACAAGCTCTGTTGAGGTCCGTGTAATCAATGCACATACGGAAGGTACCATTCTTTTTTAGTACCAGGACCGGGTTAGCCAACCATTTGGGGTGGAAAACTTCCACGATGAATCCGGCGGCTAAGAGACGGCCAACGTCTTCCCCGATTGCCTTGCGCCGCTCCTCGTTAAACCTGCGAAGATACTGCTGGATAGGTTTTGCCTTTGGGTCAACATTAAGATGGTGCTCAGCGAATTCTCTTGGCACACCAGGCATGACAGAAGGTTTCCATGCGAAGATGTCCCGATTCTCACGGATGAATTCGATGAGCGCGCTTTCCTATTTGGGATCTAGACCCGTCCCAATGGTGAACTGCTTGGATGAATCGCCGGGAACAAAATCAACCTTCTTGGTGTCATCCATTGGTTTGAACTTGAGGGGCGGCTCAGCATCTGTCGCTGGCTTCTTTAAGGGTGACATGTCAGCCGGGTCAACATTGGCCCGATGATGTTTGAGCTCCTCTACAGCGCATGCAACTTCTGCATAAGTCGCGTCCCCTTCTTCGCATTCCTTTGCAATCCTTCTATCACCATCAACCGTAATGGGTCCCTTAGGACCAGGCATCTTGAGCTTAAGGGAAACATAGCATGGGCGAGCCATGAACCGGGCATAAGCCGGCCGCCCAAATAGCGCATGGTAGGGGCTTTTCAATTTGAGCACCTCAAACATCAGCGACTCACTCCTGTAGTTATGTGCCGTTCCAAATGCAACTGTGAGTCTGACTCGGCCTATGGGGTATGCCGACTTACCCGGGACGATTCCGTGGAAAACCGTGGTTGAAGGCATCAAATCCTTTTCCAATAGGTTCATCCTTTGGAAAGTGTCAAAGTACAAGATGTTAATGTTGCTGCCGCCATCCATTAGTACTTTTGACAGGGTGTACCCCCCGACTTGGGGAGCTACGACCAACGCTAAGTCGCCAAGATTGTCAACTCTTGACGGGTGATCCTCCCTACTCCATGATATGGTCTGCTCAGACCAGTGGAGGTACCTGGGGAGTGCCGGCTCAGACACACTGTACGCCCGGTGACTCACCTTCTTATCACGTCTGCAAGCATTGGTGGTGAAAACGTGGTACTGCCCATTGCTTAACTGTTTGGGGTTGTTGCGTAACCCCCGTTGTCATCCTGACCCTGCGAAGCCCCCTGTGGGGGCGGCTGTTGAAAAGCTCCAGGCGGGTTATATCGCCGCTGGTGATGCACCGGATACTGGCCGCTGCGGGCCTCCCTGAGCCCCCCATTCCGGAAAACCGCCAAAGGGGTTCTGATGTTGATTGGGTGCAGCAAACTGCTCCTGCCGTTGGTCCAGGTCATCATTTTGGCTTTTCTAGATCGCCTCCGCCTGAAACTCCCGCATCACGAAACAGTTCTCCCAAGAGTGAGTCGCCGGGCCGTCTGCCATGGCATGGTGCGGGCAAGGGCCCTTGAGTAACACTTCATAGTTGCGCGGCTTCTTACCGATGTATCCCCTGTTTTTCTTCTGGCGCTGGTTGCCATTGTTGGTGTTGGTATTGGCGACTAAATCCGAAGATTCTTCTTGCTGCCTTCTCTTGCCATTGGCTCCCTGATCGCGGCGGTTACGTCCCTGGAACCGGGTATGATTTTTGGATGACTCGCCCTTCTTTGGCGAATTAGCTTTACCGTCCTCACCGAGATCTTTGGTGTCGTCCGCTTCAGCGTATCTAGTAAGGGTATCCATTAGCTCTCCCATGTCTTGGACCTTTCACTTAAGTCGCCCCAACTTCTGCACCAGGGGTTCGTAATGGAAATTCTGCTCGAGGATCAACACAGCCTAAGCCGCCGTAATACCGTCTGATGAATGGATAATTTCCGCGACCCGCCGTGACCAATGGTGGGCCGACTCATCAGGACGCTAAACGCAGTGCTGCAGATCGACAATCATCATTGGACGTTTGCAGGTTCCCCGGAAGTTTTTGATGAAGCGCTCCTTCAATTCAGCTCAGGTCTGCATGGAGTTGGGGGCTAAGTTTTCTAACCAAGTACGTGCTGACCCCTCGAGCATCATTGTGAAGTATCTAGCGCAAACTGCTTCGTTTACGTCGAGCATGTCCATGGCGATTTCATAACTCTCGACCCATGATGCCGGCTCAAGGTCCGGGGTGTAGTTAGGCACCTTTCTTGGTCCATTAAAGTCCTTGGGCATTCGTTCGTTGCGAAGGGCGGGGGCCAAGCATGGCACCCCCACTCGTCCACCGCTCCCGGCGAGAGGGGCTGGGGCGACTTGGATGTTCGGGAGATCCCGGCCCGACGGGTTTTGATGATCAGGCGGGTTGTCCTGGGGGATGAGTCGCGGTCCGCTGTTTACAGCGGGCTGGTCCTCTAGCTGACTCCTGGTGTGACTCGCCTGCGGAGTGGAATGCAGCCTATCTAGGCTATGTGAGAACTGGGCATTTTGAACTACCGCCGTCTTCAACATCTCAATGGCGTTCCTTGCTTCTATCTCGGCAGGAGTATTGCCGTGAATCGGAAGAGATTCCAAATGGCGAGTTGCAGCAAGGACGTTATCCACTGGGTTGGAAAAGTGACCTTGCGGTGTCCGGAATCGGGGAATGCGATCCTCAATTGGCTGAGCTGGCGGGTTAGGTGGCTCGCCCGGTCCTCCCCCTGGGGCGGCTCCGGCCCCGGGAGTTCGCGGAGTATCGAACAGGCGGGTCGGGTTTAGATCAGGGGCAGGCGACCCTGGTGCCTCCGCTGATGGACGGCATCGGATGCGCGCTGGTGTCTTTCGATCCGACAGTTGTCAGTATTTAAGCGAGTTCTTTCGGCGGTAATTTGAGCTTGTCGGGTCTTAATCCTTGTGGACTCCACCTCGGCATCTCGATGAGCCTTTGCCACCGCTTCTCTGAGTTTCGTCAATTCCGTGTTTACTGCCTCCTGGTTTTCCGGTGTGAGGGGAGTCGCCATAAGCCTTGTAATTTCCGCTGCTAAATCTACCAAGACGGTGGCCGGCCGGGCTTCTAGATGTCTCGCCAGTTCTGTCGCCTCCTGTCGGGTTTTGCGAGGGCTGAGTCGCCCCAGCCATATAAATGGCGATCTCGCAGCGGGTTCTGTCAAGAACTTCGGGGTCCATAGCCAGCGACAAGCCCCCAAGACAATCCCCATGTAGAGACCGGATTGAATCTGAATCGCCCATGGATGATTCGTCATCAGTGTTGACTGGTGTAGTTTCCTGGGACGCTGAGTGTTCTGGTTCCTCTGATCCCTGTGTGAACCCAACAAAGACCGTGCGAGTTAGATTCGGCATCACTACTGGGCAGACATACCTGGCCGGCTCGACGATGTCGGTGGGGATGTCCGGCTCAGGCACGGATGATCCGATCATGCCGATGAAGATGTTGATCTTGCCGAAGGGGACCCTGTAACCAGATTCGATCGAATCCGCCTCGGGTCCCCATTGCAGGTTGTCGATGTAGTACTTCCCACGGCGGCTCCGGGTCATGAGCCCCGTCGCGTAGCTCCCAAGCCCTGGTAGGGCTCCCTTTGAGAACTCGACTCCACCGTGCGCAGGCCCCATGGTGGGCGCCAACTGTCGTGGTTTTGTCACGGCAGATGTCCTCGTGAAAGGACTTAGTATTGGAGCCATCGCACTTTGGTGGCGACTCAAAGGGGTTGAACAGGAGTGAGACGGCGATTTACCCAGGTTCGGTCCCTCGTGAGGAGGTGAAGGCCTACGTCCTGCTTTGAGTTGTATTGATGGAGTTTCGATTACAAGGAGGGCGTAACTCGCCAGACCTAGCACTCGATGATTGCTAACCTGCTTTCTTCTTCCCTGGGACTCGCCTTTATATACATGCCGAGTCCCTAGGGTTTACAAGGGTAGTTTCCTTTCTACAAACCATGACTTTTACGATCTCTAAGTCGCCATCTTCCAAAGCTTGGAGACCTTCCGGAAGTTGTAAACCGCCATACAACCTTCGGTCTTGCCAGGCCAAGGCCCGAACCACGCTTAGATGAATTGCCTGATTTGGTGACCCGGCCCAACTAGGGCGGGTTATCAATAGGTAATATCCCCAACACCTGCTGCAGACACTCCTCGGTCCGCTGCCGATTGCCCGTGACTGTGATCACACCTTTGGGACCCGGCATCTTCAGCTTCAAATACACGTAACATGGACGGGCCATGAAACGCGCATACGCCGGACGGCCCAGAATCGCATGGTATGCACTCTGGAAGTCCACCACCTCGAATGTCAGCTTTTCCTTGCGGAAGTTCTTATCGGAGCCAATCTGGCCGAGTGAGTTGGCCTTTCGTCATGGGACGACTCCGTAGAACTGCATGTTGCTCTCGCTAAGTTTGGACATCGGAATGTCCATCCCCTTGAGAGTGTCGGCGTACATGATGTTCAAGCCGTTGTCACCGTCCATGAGGACTTTGCGCAGTCGGACTCCTTCCACCACCGGGTCGACGACCAGAGCTTGCCTCCCTGGGGTGGGCACGTGTGCTGGATGATCCGACTGATCAAAGGTGATCGCAGTCTGAGACCATTTGAGGAACGTGGGGTTGGTTGGGGTGGCCATGTTCACCTCCCTGTTCACCAGCTTCAGTCGACTCTTGCTTTCCACGTCAGCAAAAATCATCAATGTTGCATGGACTTGGGGGAACGGATCCTCCTTGTCCTCATATTCCTGCTCGTTGTCCTTTTCACTCGGCTGCCCTTCGCCGAACCCCATGATCAGGAGGCGACATTGTCGACAGGTGTGCTTCGGGAATATGGCGTTGCCTTCTTCGTCCATCTTCCTGTGGATTGGACATGGCTGATCCAGGATGGAGTTCCCGAACTGCTTCTTCTTGGGGGTGTACTGAGCTTTCCCCTTGCCCTTGAACTTGGCATTTGTAACGGCTGCTGCCTCTCCCTGCGGAGTGGACGGAGCTTTCTGCTTTTGCTTCCGATTGTTGTTCCCATCTCCGTCGGCGACTGCCTTATGCTTGCCGCTACGTATGCGGTCTTCCTCCTCGCCATTCGCATAGCGTGCGGCTATCTCCATCATCTTACTCATGGAGATGTCGCTTGTCCGACCGAACTTCAGGTACAGATCTCTGTACCGCACGCCTGCCTTGAAGGCGCAGACTGCTTGGTGCTCTGTGACGTTCTCCACCGTGTGGTAGAGGGTCGTCCAACACTGGATGAAATCGTGCAGGGGCTCATTCTGCTTCTGAACACAGTGCTGGAGCTCCACGAGACCAGCAGGGCGTTTGCACGTGCCCTCGAAGGTCCTGATGAAGACTCGGGACAGATCTGCCTAGTTGTAGATGCTTGATGGGGCCAACTGATTCAGCCACGCTCGTGTCGAGCCGTCGAGCATCAGAGGGAGATGTTTCATGGCGACCTGGTCATCTCCGCCACCGATCTGGATCGCCACTCGGTAGTCGTCCAGCCACGTTTCTGGCTTGGATTCTCCTGTGAACTTGCTGATCCCCGTCGCCAATCGGAAGTTGGGAGGGATGTCAGCTGAACGGATGGCTCGACTGAAGCACTCGGGGCCAGAGACGATAGTCCTGCTTCCACTCGGACGGTCTCTATCGTGACCATCACGGTGTGCTCGACTCCTGTCGACCTTCCTCTAGGCGATGTACCCTCTTGCGTCGGGCCTTGGATCATACGTGTCACCGACTGAACGCTGATCATCATGATGTCGGGGCCCGTAAGGCCCACCCCACGGAGGGGTGCGTGAACGGCGACGATCTTCGGGATTCATGGAACGGCTGCCTCCCCTGCGTCCCTGATGAGAATCGGGGCTGAAAACCGACCGATGTGTGTTTGCGTGAACAGAACTGTTGTGGATCCTATTGTGCGACTGGGAGACCGCCGAATTCTGCTGATGTGCCATGTGCAACAGGGCACGGATCTGCTCGATCCCTCTACCAGCCTCTGAATCAGTCGGTTGGAGGGAATCGGCTATCTTGGCAGCAGCAGCCAGGTTGAGCACGGGTGTGCGGAACACCTCACGTTGCTCTGACGAGTGCGTCGACTGGCAGAACGGTGGGGTTGACGGCGAGCGCCGGATGACTCGCCGACCTCGTGCTCATTCCGACCAGTCCGGTGGGGACTTTCATGGGAATTGGCCATGAGAACTTCGGCTGTAGGCCCGCGACCCAAGTACTCGGAAGGCAACTCAGTCAGAACTGAGTCCAAGCACTGGGACGGGGGCGCGACCACAACCGACTCGAGGACCGCCACTTAAGAGGACGCGTTCTGGCGCGCCTGGGCGTGTCGCACCCAACGCTGGAGCAACGGACGGCGGGACCGCTTGTTGCGCGCGTGACGGGGGCGAAGATCGACACCAAAGCCGATTGCTGGAGAAGAAGGACGCCGCGGGCACCGGCACAGAAGTGCGTAGCCCCGCGAATTGGGAGCACCTCGACATCGAGAGGCGCATCCCGAAGCCATGCCGAATCGTCGATGATGAAGGAGAGCGCGCCGAAGAGGATCTCATGACCCATGCACAAATCTCCGCCGGACAACATGATGAAAAGATGAAGTTGCAAACTCGCCGGAAGTCGCTTAGACGCCTGCCCCACGGTGGGCACCAACTGTCGTGGGTATAAGTCTGACAGTAGATGTGTAGGGTACGAAAGGATGGACAGAGCCTTAGCTACGACGAGGTTGTATGAGTTCAGGCCCCTCTACGGTGGAGGTAAAAGCCCTACGTCTCAGTGCTCTTGGGAGCTTAGTGTCGAGTGGAATATAGGGTTACAGTAAAAGCCAACCCCTGCACCAGTGGGGAAGGGCGGCTTATATAGAGTGCGCTGCCCTTCACAACGGCTCGGTGGACAGGGGTGGATTAGTGGTGAATAAATGCATACGTCACAGGTAACGTATGACTTAAATGCTAATAATGGTGTATGAAAACGTATGACCGTTGTCCTCCTGGGAGGTTACGATGTACAGAGTGGAATCCAGTCGGTACGTTGGATACGCTCCGAATGCTCGTCGCCGACTGGATGATGGGAGGAGTCTTTAGTTCAGTCGGAACTGTCTAAGGGCCTTGTCCTCTATGAAGGGTAGTCCTTGGGTAGGACCTATAGGGCAGGCCTATGACCCTACCCTGGGACTATAACCCCATCAAATGATATTCATCATGAAACAGCTATAACACAGAGAGATATGTGGCTAGCTCCCGTTCGTCAATGTCATGTAGGCATGCATCCCGTGTGTCGTCATACGTGCTTAGGGAAAAGAACTTGCATGACATCTATTGTCCATCCCCCCGTGGCAGCGGGGTCCAAAAGTAAACTATGGGATATTAAGGTTCTCCTTTTAATAAAGAACCAGACCAACGCATTAGCACTTGGTGAACACATGAACTCCTCAAACTATGGTCATCACCAGGAGTGGTTCCGGTTATTGTCACTCCGGGGTGTTGGAAATATGCCCTAGAGGCAATAATAATTAGTTAGTATTATATTTCTTTGTTCATGATAATCGTTTATTATCCATGCTATAATTGTATTGATTGGAAACACAATACTTGTGTGGATACATAGACAAAACACTGTCCCTAGTAAGCCTCTAGTTGACTAGCTCGTTGATCAAAGATGGTCAATGTTTGCTGGCCATAGGCAAGTGTTGTTACTTGATAATAGGATCACATCATTAGGAGAATCATGTGATGGACTAGACCCAAACTAATAGACGTAGCATGTTGATCGTGTCATTTTGTTGCTACTGTTTTCTGTGTGTCAAGTATTCGTTCCTATGACCATGAGATCATATAACTCATTGACACCGGAGGAATGCTTTGTGTGTATCAAACGTCGCAACGTAACTGGGTGACTATAAAGATGCTCTACAGGTATCTCCGAAGGTGTTCGTTGAGTTAGTATGGATCGAGACTGGGATTTGTCACTCCGTGTGACGGAGAGGTATCTCGGGGCCCACTCGGTAATACAACATCACACACAAGCCTTGCAAGCAATGTGACTTAGTGTAAGTTGCGGGATCTTGTATTACGGAACGAGTAAAGAGACTTGCCGGTAAACGAGATTGAAATAGGTATGCGGATACTGACGATCGAATCTCGGGCAAGTAACATATCGAAGGACGAAGGGAATGACATACGAGATTATATGAATCCTTGGCACTGAGGTTCAAACGATAAGATCTTCGTAGAATATGTGGGATCCAATATGGGCATCCAGGTCCCGCTATTCGATATTGACCGAGGACTCACTCGGGTCATGTCTGCATAGTTCGCGAACCCGCAGGGTCTGCACACTTAAGGTTCGACGTTGTTTTATGCGTATTTGAGTTATATGGTTGGTTACCGAATGTTGTTCGGAGTCCCGGATGAGATCACGGACGTCACAGGGATTTCCGGAATGGTCCGAAAACGAAGATTGATATATAGGATGACCTCATTTGACTAGCTCGTTGATCATCGGTAGTGTACCGGGAGTGCCGGGAGGGGTGACGGGGACCATCGAGAGGGGTGTCACGCCCCAAGGGGTCTCATGGGCTATGGGAAGAGCTAAACCAGCCCCTAGTGGGCTGGAATAAGTTCCCACTAAGGCAGATAAGGTTTGAGAAGGGAAAACACAAGGTGGAAAGAGTTTCCAAGTGGGAAGGTGGAATCCTACTCCAAGTAGGATTGGAGTAGGACTCCTCCACCTAAATTTCGGCCAAACCTTGAGGGTTTGAGGCTGCCTCCACCCCTCCCTCCCTCCTATATATACTGAGGTATTAGGGCTGATTTGAGACAACTTTTGCCACGGCAGCCCGACCACATACCTCCACGGTTTTTCCTCTAGATCGCGTTTCTGCGGAGGTCGGGCGGAGCCCTGCTGAGATTAGATCACCACCAACCTCCGGAGCGCCGTCACGCTGCCGGAGAACTCATCTACCTCTCCGTCTGTCTTGCTAGATCAAGAAGGCCGAGATCATCGTCGAGCTGTACGTGTGCTGAACGCGGAGGTGCCGTCCGTTCGGCACTAGATCGGAGCGGATCGTGGGACGGATCGCGGGACGGTTCGTGGGACGGTTCGCGGGGCGGATCGAGGGACGTGAGGACGTTCCACTACATCAACCGCGTTTCTTAACGCTTCTACTGTGCAATCTACAAGGGTACGTAGATCGGAAATCCCCTCTCGTAGATGGACATCACCATGATAGGTCTTCATGCGGGTAGGAAAATTTTTGTTTCCCATGCGACGTTCCCCAACAGTGGCATCATGAGCTAGGTTCATGCGTAGATGTCTTCTCGAGTAGAACACAAAAGTTTTTGTGGGCGGTGATGTGCGTTTTGCTGCCCTCCTTAGTCTTTTCTTGATTCCGCGGTATTGTTGGATTGAAGCAGCTTGGACCGACATTACTCGTACGCTTACGAGAGACTGGTTTCATCGCTACGAGTAACCCCCTTGCTCAAAGATGACTCGCAAGTGTAGGTTTCTCCAACTTTAGTTGAATCGGATTTGACCAAGGAGGTCCTTGTATAAGGTTAAATAGCAATTCATATATCTCCGTTGTGGTGTTTGCGTAAGTAAGATGCGATCCTACTAGATACCCATGGTCACCACGTAAAACATGCAACAACAAAATTAGAGGACGTCTAACTTGTTTTTGCAGGGTATGCTTGTGATGTGATATGGCCAACGATGTGATGTGATATATTGGATGTATGAGATGATCATGTTGTAATAGATAATATCGACTTGCACGTCGATGGTACGGCAACCGGCAGGAGCCATAGGGTTGTCTTTAAACTAACATTTGTTCTTGCAGATGCGTTTACTATATTGCTAGGACGTAGCTTTAGTAGTAATAGCATGAGTAGCACGACAACCCCGATGACGACACGTTGATGGAGATCATGATGATGGAGATCATGGTGTGACGCCGGTGACAAGAAGATCGTGTCGGTGCTTTGGTGATGGAGATCAAGAAGCACATGATGATGGCCATATCATGTCACTTATGAATTGCATGTGATGTTAATCCTTTATGCACCTTATCTTGCTTAGAACGACGGTAGCATTATGAGGTGATCTGTCACTAAAATTTCAAGACGAAATTGTGTTCTCCCCGACTGTGCACCGTTGCTACAGTTCGTCGTTTCGAGACACCACGTGATGATCGTGTGTGATAGACTCAACGTTCACATACAACGGGTGCAAAACAGTTGCACACGCGGAACACTCGGGTTAAGCTTGACGAGCCTAGCATGTGCAGACATGGCCTCGGAACACATGAGACCGAAAGGTCGAGCATGAATCGTATAGTAGATATGATTAGCATAGTGATGCTTACCACTGAAACTATTCTCGACTCACGTGATGATCGGACTTGAGATAGTGGATTTGGATCATGTACCACTCAAATGACTAGAGAGATGTACTTTTTGAGTGGGAGTTCTTAAGTAATATGATTAATTGAACTAATTGTGGTGAACATAGTCTAATGGTCTTTGCGAATTACGATGTAGCTTGCGCTATAGCTCTACTGTTTTTATATGTTCCTAGAGGAAATTTAGTTGAAAGTTGATAGTAGCAAACTTTGCAGAGGATTGTCCTCGTTGCTGCGCAGAAGGCTTATGTCCTTAATGCACCACTCGGTGTGCTGCACCTCGAGCGTCGTCTGTGGATGTTGTGAACATCCGACATACACGTTTCTGATGAGTACACGATAGTTCAGTGCAAAATACTTAATGGCTTAGAAGCAAGGCGCCGAAGACGTTTTGAAACGTCACGGAACATAAGTGATGTTCTAAAGAGATGAAATTGTGATTTCATGCTTGTGCCCTTGTTAAGAGGTACGAGACCTCCGACAAAATTCTTTGTCCACAAAGTAAAGGAGAAAAGCTCAATCGTTGAGCATGTGCTCAGATTGTCTGAGTACGACAATCGCTTGAATCAAGTGGGAGTTAATCTTCCAGATGAGATAGTGATGGTTCTCCAAAGTCACTGCCACCAAGCTGTGAGAGCTTCGTGATGAACTATAACATATCAAGGATAGATACAATGATCCTTAAGCAATTCGCGATGTTTGACACTGCGAAAGTAGAAATCAAGAAGGAGCATCAATAGTTAATGGTTAGTAAAACCACTAAGTTTCAAGAAAGGCAAGGGCTAGAAGGGATACTTCGTGAAACGGCAAAACAATTGCTGCACTAATGAAGAGACCCAAGATTAAACCCAAACCCGAAACTAAGTGCTTATGTAATGAGGGGAACAGTCACTGAGGCGGAGCAACTCTAGATACTTGGTAGATAAGAAGGCTGGCAAAAGTCGAAAGAAGTATATTTGATATACATGATGTTGATATGTACTTTACTAGTACTCCTAGTAGCACGAGGGTATTGGATACCGGTTTGGTTGCTAAGTGATTAGTAACACGAAATGAAAGCTACGGCATAAACGGAGACTAGCTAAAGGCAAGGTGACGATACGTGTTGGAAGTGTTTCCAAGGTTGATATGATCAAATGTTGCACGCTCCCTCTACCATCGGGATTGGTGTTAAACCTAAATAATTGTTATTTGGTGCTTGCATTAAGCATGAGCATGATTGGATCGTGTTTATTGCAATACATTATTCATTTAAAGAGAATAATGGTTACTCTATTTGCTTGAATAATCACCTTCAATGGTTTATTGAATCTCGATTGTAGTGTTACACATGTTCATGATATTGGTGCCAAAAGATACGAGGTAATGATGATAGTACCACTTACTTGTGGCACTTGCGCTTGAGTCATGTTGGTATAAATTGCATGAAGAGGCTCCATGCTGATGGATCTTTATACTCACTTGATTTTGAATCACTAGTGACATGCAAATCACACCACATTAGCAAGGCCTTGTTTTCATTGAGATGAAACAAGATAGTAACTTGTTGGAAGTGATACATTTTGATGTATGCAGTCCAATGGGTGCTGAGGCACGCAGTGGATGTCATTATGTTCTTACTTCAATGACGATTTGAGTAGATACAAGAGTATTTACTTAATGAATCACAAGTATGAAATATTGAAAAGTTCAATTCTGTTTCGGAGTGAAGTTTGTCGTAAACTTTCTACGATATGATCATAGAAATGAATATATGAGTTACGAGTTTTGGTACACAGTTAAGACAATGTGGAAATTGTTTCGCAGTTCATGCCACCTGGAACATCATAGTGTGATGATGTGTGTGAACGTCATAGCCACGCACTATTTGGTATGGTGCATGCTATGATGTCTCTTATAGAATTACCACTATCGTTTATGGGTTATGCATTAGAGACAACCGCATTCACTTTAAATAGGGCACCGCGTATTTCCGTTGAGATGACATAGTATAAACTGAGGTTTAGAGAAATCTAAACTGTCATTTCTTGAAAGTTTGGAGCTTCGACACTTATGTGAAAAACTTTCAGTCTGATAAGCTCGAACCCAAAGCGGATAAATGCATCTTCATAGGATATCCAAAACAGTTGGGTACATCTCCTATCTCAGATCCAAAACCAAAGTGTTTGTTTCTAGAAACGGATCCTTTCTCGAGGAAAGGTTTCTCTCGAAAGAATTGAGTGGGAGGGTGGTAGAACTTAATGAGTTTATTGAACCATCACTTCAACCAGTGTGTAGCAGGGCGCAGGAAGTTATTCCTGTGGCGCCTACACCAATTGAAGTGAAAGCTGATGATGGTGATCATCGAGCATCGGATCAAGTTACTACAAACCTCGTAGGTTGACAAGGTCGCGTACTACTGCAGAGTGGTACGGTAACCCTGTCTTGGAGGTCATGTTGTTGAGCAACAGTGAACCTACGAGTTATGGAGAAACCAATGGTGGGCCCGGATTCTGACAAATGGCTGAAAGCCATGAAATCCGAGAGAGGATCCATGTATGAAAACAAAGTGTAGACTTTGGAAGAACTACTTGATGGTCATAGGACTGTTGAGTAAAGATGGATCTTTAAAAGGAAGACAGACAATGATGGTGATAAGTCACTATTAAGAAAAGCTCGACTTGTCGCAAAGATGTTTCCGACAAGATCAAACAGTTGACTATGATGAGACTTTCTCACTCGTAACGATGTTAAAAGTCTGTTAGAATTATGTTAGTAGTTGCTGCATTATTTATGAAATATTGCACATAGGATGTCAAAACATTGTTTCCTCGATGGTTTCCTTGAGCAAACATTGTATGTGATACAACCAGGAGGTTTTGTCGATCCTAAAGATACTAGCAAGTATGCAAGCTCCACCGATCCTTCAATGGACTCGTGCAAGCATCTCGGAGTTGGAATATACACTTTGATGAGATGATCAAAGATTTTGGGTTTGTACAAGGTTTATGAGAAACTTGTATTTCCGAAGAAGTGAGTGGGAGCACTATAGAATTTATGATAAGTATATGTGGTTGACATATTGTGGATCAGAAGTAATGTAGAATTTCTGTAAAGCATACAAGGTTGTTTGAAAGGAGTTTTTCAAAGGAATTCCTGGATTGAGCTACTTGAACGTTGAGCATCAAGATCTATGGAGATAGATCGAAACGCTTGATAGAAGTTTCAACAAGATGCATGCCTTGACAAATCTTTGAAGGAGTTCAAAATAGATCAGCAAAGAAGGAGTTCTTGGTTGTGTTGTAAGGTGTGAATTTGAGTAAGACTCAAAACCCGACCACGGCAGAATAAAGAGAATAGACGAAGGTCGTCTTCTATGCCTTAGCCGTAGACTCTAAAGTATGCAATGCTGAGTACCGCACCTGATGTGTGCCTTGCAGCAAGTCTGTTAAGAGGTACACAGAGTGATCCAGGATTGAATCACTGATCAGTGGTCAAAGTTATCCTTAGTAACTAAATAGACTAAGGAATTTTTCTCGATTATGGAGGTGGTTATAGAGTTTGTTGTAAAGGGTTACATCGATGCAAGCTTTGACACTAATCCGAATAACTATGAGTAGCGAAACGGATTCCTATAGTAGAGTAGATATTAGGAGCATTTCCGAATAGCACGTAGTAGCAGCATCTATAAGATGACATGAAGATTTGTAAAGAACGCACGGATCTGAAAGTTTCAGAACCGTTGACTAAAACCTCTCTCACGAGCAAGACGTGATCAGACCCGAGAACTATATGGGTGTTGGATTCGTAGAAATCACATGATGATGTGAACTAGATTATTGACTCTAGTGCAAGTGGAAGACTGCTGGAAATATGCCCTAGAGGCAATAATAATTAGTTATTATTATATTTCTTTGTTCATGATAATCGTTTATTATCCATGCTATAATTGTATTGATTGGAAACACAATACTTGTGTGGATACATAGACAAAACATTGTCCCTAGTAAGCCTCTAGTTGACTAGCTCGTTGATCAAAGATGGTCAATGTTTCCTGGCCATAGGCAAGTGTTGTTACTTGATAACGGGATCACATCATTAGGAGAATCATGTGATGGACTAGACCCAAACTAATAGACGTAGCATGTTGATCGTGTCATTTTGTTGCTACTGTTTTCTGCGTGTCAAGTATTTGTTCCTATGACCATGAGATCATATAACTCACTGACACCGGAGGAATGCTTTGTGTGTATCAAACGTCACAACGTAACTGGGTGACTATAAAGATGCTCTACAGGTATCTCCGAAGGTGTTCGTTGAGTTAGTATGGATCGAGACTGGGATTTGTCACTCCGTGTGACGGAGAGGTATCTCGGGGCCCACTCGGTAATACAACATCACACACAAGCCTTGCAAGCAATGTGACTTAGTGTAAGTTGCGGGATCTTGTATTACGGAACGAGTAAAGAGACCTGCCGGTAAACGAGATTGAAATAGGTATGCGGATACTGACGATCGAATCTCGGGCAAGTAACATACCGAAGGACGAAGGGAATGACATACGGGATTATATGAATCCTTGGCACTGAGGTTCAAACGATAAGATCTTCGTAGAATATGTGGGATCCAATATGGGCATCCAGGTCCTGCTATTGGATATTGACCGAGGAGTCACTCGGGTCATGTCTGCATAGTTCTCGAACCCGCAGGGTCTGCACACTTAAGGTTCGACGTTGTTTTATGCGTATTTGAGTTTTATGGTTGGTTACCGAATGTTGTTCGGAGTCCCGGATGAGATCACGGACGTCACGAGGGTTTCCGTAATGGTCCGGAAATGAAGATTCATATATAGGATGACCTCATTTGGTTACCGGAAGGTTTTCGTGCATTACCGGAAAAGTTTCGGGCTCATCGGTAGTGTACCGGGAGTGCCGGGAGGGGTGACAGGGACCATCGAGAGGGGTGTCACGCCCCAAGGGGTCTCATGGGCTATGGGAAGAGATAAACCAGCCCCTAGTGGGCTGGAATAAGTTCCCACTAAGGCCCATAAGGTTTGAGAAGGGAAAAACACAAGGTGGAAAGAGTTTCCAAGTGGGAAGGTGGAATCCTACTCCAACTAGGATTGGAGTAGGACTCCTCCACCTCAAATTTAGGCCAAACCTTAAGGGTTTGAGGCTGCCTCCTCCCCTCCCTCCCTCCTATATATACAGAGGTATTAGGGCTGATTTGAGACAACTTTTGCCACGGCAGCCCGACCACATACCTCCACGGTTGTTCCTCTAGATCGCGTTTCTGCGGAGCTCGGGCGGAGCCCTGCTGAGATTAGATGACCACCAACCTCCGGAGCGCCGTCACGCTGCCGGAGGACTCATCTACCTCTCCGTCTCTCTTGCTGGATCAAGAAGGCCGAGATCATCGTCGAGGTGTACGTGTGCTAAACGCGGAGGTGCCGTTCGTTCGGCACTAGATCGGAGCGGATCGTGGGACGGATCGCGGGACGGTTCGTGGGACGGTTCGCGGGGCGGATCGAGGGACGTGAGGATGTTCCACTACATGAACCGCGTTTCTTAACGCTTCTGCTGTGCGATCTACAAGGGTACGTATATCGGAAATCCCCTCTCGTAGATGGACATCACCATGATAGGTCTTCGTGCGGGTAGGAAAATTTTTGTTTCCCATGCGACGTTCCCCAACACGGGGTTGCCGGATCATAACAAATAGTAGGTAAGTACAACTTGCAAGATCAGATATAAAACACACATATATTGGTGACAACATAATAATTTCAGATCTGAAATCATCGCACTCGGGCCCTAGTGACAAATATTAAGCATGGCAAAGTAGTAGCAACATCAATCTCAGAACATAGTGGATACTAGGGATCAATCCCCATCAAAACTAACTCGATTACATGATAGATCTCATCCTACTCATCACCGCCCAGCGAGCCTACGAATACATTACTCACGAACGACGAAGAGCTTGATGGAATTGGAGAAGGAAGATGGTTGATGATGACGATGGCGACGATTTCCCCTCTCCGGAGCCCAAGACGGACTCCAGATCTGCCCTCCAGATGAAGAACAGGTGGTGGCGGCGCCTCCGTATCGTAAACGCGGCAAAAACTTCTCTTTTATTTTTTCTGGGACGAAAAGGGACTTATAGACGTGAGGTTGGGGGCGGCAGAGCCGTGTGGGCCCCACAAGCCTGCCCACCGCCACGAGGGGGGTGGTGGTGAAGCCAGGGCTTGTCGCCCACTGGCCCACCCCCTCAGGTGGAACTTGGCGCAGATATTTTTTATATTTTCCAAAACTGCTCCCCGTAAATTTTCAGGACGTTTGGAGAACTTTGATTTCTGCACAAAAACAACACCAAGGCAATTCTGCTGAAAACAGCGTCAGTCCAGGTTAGTTCCATTCAAATCATGCAAATTAGAGTCCAAAACAAGGGCAAAATAGTTTGGAAAAGTAGATATGATGGAGACGTATCACATACTAAGAAACCTGAATGATAACGATGTGCTCGAGAATCCCCTAGAGCTCAACTCCCCGGAAGAAATCAAGTCAGACATGAGGCACCAAGACAGAACTCCGTTACATCGGCATCATATAGATTCCAAAAATATCCGCGTGATCCTAAAAAAAATTGAGTGAGAAGAGGAGTAGAATAAATTATTACGTCAAGATTCCTCACCAGAGCATAGAAGAGGAGAAAAAAGAATCCAACTCTCCGATATATAACTAGACTTAAAGTACTTTTTCACTAGACTCGACTCGGCCAAGTTCGATCAATCAAGGGGGCTCCTAGGTCGGTACTGCCCTGATACCAACTTGTCACGCCCAAGATGCGACCATATCCTCAATTTGGCACGAGGGCCTCGTCAGGGATAGAAGCGCATCTCGTCGTGTCGCAAGAATGGATATCGTTACAAGTACATGTATTGACAAGAAGAGATATATATATAGAATTGGCTTACACTCGCCACAAGCTACATCAGAGTCACAGCAGTACAATACATAATCATCATGAAGAAGAGGAGGGTCCGACTACGGACGAAAACAAACGATAAAAGAAGAACGACGTCCATCCTTGCTATCCCAGGCTGCCGCCCTGGAACCCATCCTAGATCGATGAAGAAGAAGAAGAAGAAGAATCAACTCCAAATGAACAATCAACGCGCTCGCGTCAAGTAACCTTTACCTGTACATGCAACTGGTGTTGTAGTAATCTGTGAGCCAGAGGGGACTCAGCAATCTCATTTCCAAAGCTATCAAGACTAGCAAACCTTAATGGGTGAGGTAAGGTTAAGTGGTGAGGTTGCAGCAGCGGCTAAGCATATATTTGGTGGCTAAACTTACGAGTACAAGAAATAAGAGGGGGAAGATCTACGCATAACGGATGTGACTACTGATGACCAAATGAATGATCCTGAACACCTACCTACGTCAGACATAACCCCACCGTGTCCTCGATCGGAGAAGGAACTCACGAAAGAGACTATCACGGTTATGCACACAGTTGGCATATTTTAATTAAGTTAACTTCAAGTTATCTAGAACCAGTGTTAACCAAAGTTTCCATGTTGCCACATAACCGCGGGCACGGCTTTCCGAAAGATTTAACCCTGCAGGGGTGCTCCAACTAGTCCATCACAAATTACCACAAGCCACATAGAAATCCTCGATCATGACACTCGCGATCTCGTTGGATTCCTTAGTGGAAAACATCAACTCTGAGATTACCCAAAGCATCACCGGAATCCCGATGCACAAGATATCTCGTCAAAGGTAAAACTAATCTAGCAAGGCCACCCGGCGTGTCAACAATCACGATAGGAGCCGCGTATCTCGTTCTCAGGACACGACGGATGAGCGACGCATACAGTGGTATGATAGAAATCACCCGAGTTTCCCTGGGTTGGCCCCGCACAGTGCTCTGTTTTGGGACCAGCACCATCAGCACTGGCCCCCCTGTATTATGTAGAACTACTCCTCGGGTAGCTCTAACTCCCTATGCATTTCAGTGTTATCAAAATTATTATGTGGGGCAAATGTAGTACCAATGTTGGGCCTTGCCAGACTAGCTTTAATCTAAAACAAATTATCAAGGGGGTCCCCATAATAACGCTGATCGTGTTAGGAGCGCTCAGTTATGGAACATAACACCAGTAGACGAAACTAAGGGGGCAAAGGTGGAACAAAACACCAGGCTAGAAAGGTCGAGCCTTCCACCTTTTACCAAGTATATAGGTGCATTAAATTAAATAGCATTAATATGGTGATATGACAAGGAACCCATGTTTTCACATGGAAGCAACTGCACTTGCAACTAGCAACGCTAACACAGGGTTAAGCAAGCGGTAACATAGCCAATCAGTGGTTTGCTAGGTTGAACAAGTTGAAGGTTTTCATGGCATTGTTGAGAGGCTGATATTTAACATGTGGTAGGCAACGAGACATAATCGACAGAAACAGTAAACTAGCATGGCAATGATAGTAATGGTATCTAGGGAAATGGTCATCTTGCCTGAGATCCCGTTTGGAAGAAGAATGACTCCGTGAAGCAGACGAACCGATGTAGTCGAACGGGTCCTCACATCCGACACGCTTGCGGGACTCTATCGATACGAAGGAAACCGGAAACAAGCATCAACACACGATATACACTACACGATGCACAACACAAATGATGCATGAGCAACTCAATTATGCAAGTCACGGCATGGCAATTCACATCACTCAAACATTACACATTAAAGTGAAGTTCAATATGCAACGAGTTACGTATTGACGAAACTCCACGTTTATTATTTAGTTCTATCCCGAATGGGTACACGGCAAAATTAAATATGGTTAATCATGGCAAGAGGTGAAGCGTAATTAAACTACCTATTTAGGCATTTTAAATGAGGTCGGATATGACATATAGCATCTCCGAAACGACCTCACATGTTAATTTACAATTCTATCCAGGTCTGAACTAACACATTTAATTAGTTGTTAAACAGCAAAACAAATAGGTTCACGCGATTCTACACGTCATTACAAGCAATTTACACATAGAGAACATCTCCAACGGAGCTACGGTTCAAAAGATACAAGCACCGCAAGATATGATGGCATGAATGCAATATGTGTGCAACGACAGCCACGAGCACTTCAAAACACACAACCAGCAAGAGAAAATGAAACTACACGAGATTCTAAGCAAGTTTCATATAGGACTCGACCAAATCGGAGCTACGGTTCAACAACTACGAGCAAAACAAGAAATCACTACAATCTGCCAAAATCAGGCACATAGCTTTTTCTACACCCCACAACTACGAGCTACTCAACTCCAATATGCTCAAGCAAGGCATGAGACGAAAGAGGGCAAGAAGCACTACAACAAATAACTAACAACAACTACCATGGCATCATGGAACACAAGGAAAAGAAGTCACAAAATGGCATCTCATACACTATTTTAGACTTAGTGAAAATAACACTTCATGAAAGTGCAGTTTTCGATCTGAAGGCATATTGACAGCAGCAAAACCACAAGCTACAGGACTCCAAATGGCATGAAAATTCACAGCATGCTAGAGAAACCCAAAGTCTACAACTTACGTCATTGCACCAACCTCAAAAGAGCTACAGATCACAAGATAGAAACAAGACAAGACAGCAACAAAATATAACAGATTCAGACTTAGAAATATTTCAGCATCTCTAAAGCATCACTATTTCTAGCAACTTGAGAGCAAGCAAACCACACCTAAACATGCATTTCTATTGCAACCAAAAATACGAGAGGCTAGACTAAACACCAAAGGGCAACTCTCTAGTTGACAACTCCTTCAAACGAAGCACGGAATAAATCCTACGAAATAGACAAAAGGGCAACATGGCAAAATATCGCGTGAACTAACTTACTCAAAATCTAAAACTAAATGCATAGAAAAATCCTATCCCCAAAACATATAAAACATGTGGAGTTGCAACACAAAAATATTGCCACACGTAAATGCAAAATTATGTCCTAAGCACGAAAAATAAACTAGCGGCAAATCCCTACACGCAAAAATACCAACGGCTACTCTAAAATACATGCAAATGTGGTTCCTAAAACATGGACATTTCTACTACGGCATTCGAGCAATCCGGGCACGCGTGAAAAAAATAACTACGGGCAAAAACATTATAGTCAGCACACGTTTCTAGGCATATGGCACGCTAAACGACGTCAAATAAATATGCAAGTTATAAATTCAGATTCTACGCGAAATTCTACACCAAAACCATATACAACTCATCGCGATCCGACTTACGGGTTTAAAGTTACAGGCATTCTAAATATATATACCTATTTTTCTGGAATTTATATTAATTCCGAAATCAACCTAAATCCTAATGGGCTGAACAGGTTGGCGCAAAATAGTTAAGGTGCGCTCGGGGGGCGAGGGATAGCTCACCTTGGGCCGGTTGGCGAGCTGCTGGAGATGGGCCGAAGGGGATCTGCGGGCGGATGCTAGGTTTCGTCAGCTGGGCCGCTGCGAAGGCCGGCCCAGGCGGGGCGAGGCGGCCTGCTGGCCTCAGGCGCTGCGAGGAAGCGGGCAGTTCCCGTCGGACTTCTCCCGAGCGGGAACCAGGGCGGCGGCGGCGGGGATCTCAGCGAGGTGGGCTGCAGCAGGTGGCGGGGATGGCGCTGGCAAGCTCGCGACGAGCAGTGGCCATGGACTGGACAGAGCACGAGGGGGCAGAGGGCATGGCGCTGCGGGTGCTGGCCGAAGGCGAGGGCGGACATGGCGGAGGCGCTGCAGGTCTCGGCCGGCGGGGAAACAAGGAGCAGGGTCTGGTGGGGTTCCGGCGAGCGGCGGCCGGAGGCGGGGCGAACGGGGAAGCTTGGGGCAGCGAACGGCGGCGAGGAAGGTAGGGGATCGGGGGAGCCTGGGGCGGCGCGGGCACGGGGGAACCTGGGAGCTTGGCTAGGGTTTGCCTCAGGCCCCGATGGGCTTCGGCGGGTCTGACCCGGGCTCGGGCGGGCCCGGCGGCTGGAGGTGGGAGACAGGGGAGAGAGAGAGGCTGCTGGGGTAGGTGGGGCACGGAAAATGAGGCAGAGGGTGGTAGGCTGCCTAAATAATAGGAGGAGGGCCTATTTATAGAGAAAAGGGGTCTAGGTTAACCGGAATTCCGTTCCGGATCCAACCGTGCGGTCGGAATCGAACGATTCCGCACGCGGTAATAGGTAAGTGGCCATGTAGTGTAGATATCCGGAGACGAGAAGGGGAAACGGGCGACGCGGCAACGATTTTTCAAACACCGATAACCGTCCGACGGTAGACCGAATACGGTGCCGCTACGATGGACCGTTCGGGTACCAGACGGTCTCCGATCGCGACGAAATTCGACAGGCGGCCTAGCTATAACTAATCACGACCGCATGCCAAGTTTCACCCCAATCAGAGAAAGTTTTCAACACACTTTTAAAACAGGGTTTTGACGATGCCGCGGGCGCGTGCATGTGCGGTCGGGCTCAGAACGGACAACGACGTGAACCGGCAACTAACAACGGATGCAAGTTTTGAAAACTGACGTCAACGGGGTGCCGATGCAATGCTGATGATGCGACAAATAAAAATAACCACACGACGAAAATGGAATAAAGGAAGAATCTTCTGGAATGTTGGCATCGGGCTGTCACAAGTACCATAGCTAGTACAATGCATGCCAGCTAAACAATTTTGATGAGGTGACGGAAAATTAAATGAAGAAAGAGAGGTTGAGTATCATATTATGATACCGTATCATATTAAATGTTGTACTACTATGTGTCATGCATGTCAATAAATAATTTATCATATGATACTATGTATTATGGATGTAGTATCATACACCATGGTGTATGATACTCCCCATTACCAGCAGTCTAAGAGAGTACACAACACCAACCCAGCAGTCTAAGAGAGTACACAACACCTGGTTGGATGAGGAGGCGGCTGATGCGTTGGGCGTCATCAGCTGGAGTACGTCAAATTTTCTCTCTGGTGAAAACGCACCGGGATATTTGCTAGTATTCTGCAGTGCCGGCCGTGTCGAACGGGTCAAACGGTAGGTACAAAATCTATTTCCCACACACATCCCATCCGAACCGAACGGACACGGGTGGTCATGGCTCGGCATGCCGTCCTGTTCGTGTCCATCGTCGCCACACTTGTAGCGCCCCGAGCCGCCGGATACCCCTGGCCGACCTGCGGCACGACCGGCAGCTTCCCGGCCAACGACAGCACGTACCTGGCGAGCATCAACACCATCGCCGCCACCCTCCCCAGGAACGCCTCGGCGTCCCCGGGCCTGTACGCCACCGGGCAGGCAGGCCAGGTCTGGGCCCTCGCGCTCTGCCGGGGCGACCTCAACGCCACCTCCTGCTTCGACTGCCTCACCAAGGGATTCCATGACCTGCCGAGCGTGTGCGTCTACAGCAAATACGCAACCATGTACTACGACAAATGCTTCCTCCACTACTCGAACATCCACGTCCGCACCTCTGACCTCACCGCGAGGAGGTCGGAGCTCTCCATCACCTCTGTCGACAACGTTACGGCGGTGCCGGCCCGGTTCGACCGCGTTGTGACGGTGCTCCTGAACGCCACCGCGGACTATGCCGCGTACAACTCCTCCGTGACACGGCTGTACGCATCCGGGATGGCCTCTTTCGACCAGGAGATCCCTGACGTGTACAGCTGGGCGCAGTGCACGCCAGGCCTCACGCCGGTGCGGTGCCGGGTTTGTCTTGCCCACATGATCAAGGCGTTGAAGAGTCCGCTGTACGCTGTCTGGGCAGGGTATCTTGGGATCATGTGCAGCGTCCGGTATGACAACAAGCCCTTCCTTGATGGTCCGCTAATGGTACTTCGCCTGCCAGCAACGGGAGGTCCAGCACCGTCGTCAACACCAGCACCGGGAGCTCCAGCAACGTCGTCGACGCCAGCACCAGCGATCGAAGGAGGTCAGTCAAATTAAGCACGTGTTTAATTTCTGGCTAATATTTATGAATCTATCTAACGACCGCCGATTAAGTCCGGCATCGGTCGTCTCTGAGGCTCACCACTCGTTCAGCCCTCCCCCCTTATCTTTTCACGCGCTACTCCACACCACCGCATCCCATCCTCGTTCCCCTCTCTTCTCCCACATGCGTCCTCGCCTCTTTCATGTGAAAATTAAAGAGTACAATGTTAAGGAGAGAGACTTATAGACTACTCCCTCAGTTCCCAAATATAAGTCTTTATAAAAAATTTACTAATGAACTACATACGGATGTATATAGACATATTTTAGAGTATATATTCAATCACTTTGTTTCGTATGTAGACCCTTAATAAAATCGCTTAAAAGACTTATATTTAGGAACGGAGGGAGTACAAAATAAATTACATATGTTTTAAATATATTATATTTCTGCCTCCTTGTCTCTAACTCGACGGCCGGTTCTGAAATTTCGGAGACTCGGGACCAAAGTTTAACTCAAGGCCCCTTAGTACAAAAACGAAAGATCTAGTAAATGTCATGCGTGTAACACGAATCAATTTCGTGCATACGTATGGGCTAAAAGAGGTCAGGCCAAACGCCCTTCTAGCCACCCATTATAACATGTCAACCTTTTCATTTTTCAAAAAATGATTGCAAATAGGAACAAAAACAGATGATGTCAACGGCAATTTTTTGGATTTTTCAAACTTTAAAATGTTTTTATCTTTTAAATGATAATCCCGATTGGAAAATCGTTTTTACCATTAAATCCGTCGCGATCAATATGTTTGGACAACTTTCTTTTTGGATTGAAACTTTCCATTTCCATATCCACATAAATTGCCATCATGATTAAATTAAAGTTGCCATGATATATTTTAACTACTTTTTCTTCTATGTTTAAAGTAAACTTTGACATGTTATAAAAAAGAAAAATTCTAAATGATAATGTCCACACGTGTGTCATGTTTGCACTTCATCCACACGTGTCAATCCACGTTGATTCTGTTTTGGACGAATCTTGAAGGAATTTGTTGGAATTTCAATGTCACGTAGGAATCATCGTGTGTGTCGGCGTTGGAGAGTTCGCCCACACAACCCGCAGTGCGTGGTATACAGATGTGCCATGTGGGTGAACCTATTTCTGCCCATGCAGTCACCACCTAGTCCATGCGCGTGTGGACGAACTACTCTTCGCCCATACGACGCTCGTACGTTGCTAGATGACAACTGCAGTTGCGCATACGTGGCAACTAGGTAAACTCACATGGCAACTATGATTCATTGCTAGATGACAACTGCAGTTACGCGTATATGACAACCAGGTAAACATACGTGGAAACTTTGATTAACCATACATTACAACTATATGGTTGGACCACATGTGGCAGTTAAGTAAACACACATGGCAACTATCCCCAGGTAACTAAAATGTCACCCCGTGGGTAACTATATTTAACCAAAATAGAGAGAGTTGCCATGTTTTTTGAACTACATTTGCCATCCCGGGGTTAACTAACGTAACTGCGCCATGTGTGTGGGTAGATTTGCTTCGTGCCACACACGGGGATGGGGATGAGTAGTACTTGTTAGACGCTTGACACGAAGTAGATGCGTCCGCACATGTGGGTAGTTCTAATGTTCGGCCACACATGACCCGTGTGGGCTGCCTCCTGCATACACCATGCACGGTGTGTGAGCGGATGTCTGATATGTCACACGTGTGGTGAATATCGAGACCGAAGAAAATTAACAAACTAAACTTGCCATGATGAATTACTAAGATTTTTCATGATCCGTGAAATAATTTTGATATGGTTCATAAGTAAAAAGGAAATATGTCGTTAATTACTTTAAAAATGCATTGTAACAGGCTCAAATTTATCATGAACCATAAACTAAAATTGCCATGATACCTGAACTAAAATTTGTCATGTTTCATACAAAAAATATTTCCATGTTCAAAATATTTCAATTGCCATGGTCAACATACTAAATTTTTCATGATCTATAAACTCAATTTTCCATGATGTATTACCAAGAACTGTCATGATCCATGAATTAAATTTTCCGTGGTTAATTATAAAATTTTGCATGGACAATTCATAAAATTTCCATGAAAAGAAGTTGAAATACAATGGTAGCTTTAAATCAGGAAGAAAAAATAGATAAACCATGTCGTGGCAACTTTATTGTAAACAGTATGGCAATTCAGTGCAAACATGTGTCCAAAAAAAAGATCGTTGAAACATATCAAAATGAAGTCTAGTTTTAAAGTTCTCGTCGTGACGGAATTAATGGTAAAAACATATTTTTAAATGGATTTTTTATTTAAAAGAAAAAGAATTTAAGTCTAAAAAACAAAAACAAAATCCGTTGATATCATATATTTGATGTGGCAAGATGGATGGTTATAAAGGCGTATAGATTATATGCCTCGTGCCACATGTATGGACGGTATCATCTAGGATACTGAAATAATAATCAATTTTGTAGCAGCAATATATAGGCGAGTGCTGCTAATTTAGGAGAGCGCATTACAACGTGAATCATCCAGAGAGTGCATGAGCGTTACCGCATTAAAATGTTCAACATATATACATAAAGTATTATCAAGAAACAGTTAAAAGGGCATCAAAACAATGTTTATATCACATAGAAACACACCTTCTGTAAACACATCGTCACAGTGGCTGGTGGACATGGTGCGTAGTGCACTCTCCTCTTGGAAGAAGAATAATGGAAAGAGATCTCATCTTTTCCACTAGCCAGAGGCGTTACAAATATAGGAGCCGATCCCTACATGCAGGTATGTGGGCGAGACGGAGGCGTGAGACTAGCTCTCGCGGTTACAATGGTACAGGTCTACACACACACTAGCTAGTACATACATATGTCACGTTACATGAGATTCAACATTGGCGACTCGATATCTCGCCTCTTGGCGTGGCCACGAGGAGTGAAACCGGAAATCTCGGAGTCACATACACATCTTGGGGGCTGGCTATCTTTTTGAAGAGAAAAAACTATCTGGAATTGATTATTTATAAATCATAGTTGTTCGACAGTGATCCACAAATTTGTGCGAGAAGGTCTAAAGATACCTTACAAGTCATTTAGAAGTAAGCCAGATGTCCATCTACCCAACTTCAAATTGTAACCTGCTTTAATCAAATTCAGAAGAAAAAAAAAATCTGCTGCATCCTGCCGCATCCTTTAATTGCTTTTGTTGCTGCTCTACATGTGCCGTTCCTGAAACTTCATTATCAATATATGTTCATAAGTCATGAAGGAAAGCTGTTAGGTTTCTTTTCTCCAACTTCATCTCATAACGATCATACATGGGCAACAGATAATGAACTAAATTAGAGGTACGAAAAATCAGACCATGAGGGTGCGCGGGCATGGAGGAATTAGGAAGGAAGGAGGAGCGGCGCTCCTTACTAATTGGTCTACACGGAAGAGCTCAGTCGCTTCTCAGATCCGACGAACTTGTCCCATTGATTGAAGTGCAGCATCTATGCGGCAGCGCATGCCAGAAGTTATGGCTTCACAATGATATGGTATGGTCTAGGCGAATGTCACGGTTTGTGAAGAGCAATCCAACGTGTTAACCGTAATTGAGATCGATCTCATCATGTCGAGTACGCCTCGGCTGCCGCTGCCCCGGTGGGCTATTACCACAATGAGTTAGACAGGCCCGGCCCTGAGCGGCTGCTTTTGGACGTACGGACTGCACCGTTCAGGGCCGGGCCTGTCTAACTCAAACGCAATTGTACTTTTAACATCCCTTCGGTTTTGGCGGCAGTGAAGCGAACGATTATGATCAAATTTGAAATATTGCGCACTTGTCCTCTAAATCTTCGTTCCGCCATCATAAACTACGTATCTAATGGGTGATTGCGTCCCCTTCTAGTGACGGTAAAAGTCCCCCTCCCCTCTTGTAATATTATAAAGCACCAATCCTAGCATACAACATGCCATACAAAAAAAAGAAAATAAAAGAGCAAGAACGGTAAAGATACAAAACACTCAGAGAGCCACTAATGAGCGTCGAATGTAACAAGCGCAAGCCGGAGCATCGAGGCCCTCGACAAACACGATCCTGCACACAACACGACAAAGACAAGGTAGTGACCCTCACCCGGAGGGGGCACGCTTTGTCAACTATGCCGAGGCCAACCATAGTCAATCCACCAGTCGTCTCTACCTCCGAAAAAGGTCCCCTGCCCACTCACCCCGGACCGTAGGATGACACGTCTTCGGCAGGTAGAGCCGCTCGCCCTTGAGCGGAAGGCCGAAACCAAATGGATGTCGAGAGGACTAAAAGCATGACCACCTCCCCTCGCAACGCCACACCCCATGCATCACCACCAACGCAACCGGATCAACGTCAACCAGAAGTAGCCGAGCAGGAACATCACTGAAGAAGACTACCCACCTCCTGCATCGACGCCTCAACCACTCCTCCACAAACCAAAGGTGGCACCTTCAAGAAGAACAACAACGCCGGCGCGTCATCACCACGCAACTACAGAGTTTGGGCTTTCACCCAGGTCGCAAAGGTAGAGGCTGAGGGAAGAATCTCGATGTCGCTACCAGAGGAGAACGACGCCGGAGCGCCGCTGGCATCGTGGCACATCAGGTGAAAGTGAGGATGTCACCACTCTAGATCCACTTTAGGGCTTGTTCGGTTAATCCCCACCACAAGGGGATTGAAGAGGATTGAGGTGGATTTTGACTTATAGGGGATTTAACCCTCCCCAATCCACTTCAATCCCTTTTAAATCCGTTGCAACCGAACAAAGACTGAAGGGGCCAACACGCAGACCCCATGAGCCAACACTCCATGTCTGCCCCTGCCCCGCCGCCCATGCGTTCAGGCACGACGCCCTTCCACATCAGTACCGGCCACCCACCGCGGGGGCGCCGACGTGGCTCCCGACAGTGGCCGCCACCACAGATCCGACGCGCAGGCACCACAGCCCGCCGCATGCACAGGGACCATCATCACAGGGCCCTTCACACTAACGGCAGAGGGGGTGACAATGGCGAGGAACATCAGGCGTGGGGCGTTGCAAAGTGTGCCATCAGGTGCTGCGAGGGGCCAATACCCAGATGTTCTAGACGCCTGCGCATGGGCGGCACCGGGCAATGCGACCGTCCATGCTTGGAGCTGGGACTGACGTCGGCCGATGCTACAACTGTCAACCGGCGCCACCTGCAGCCATCCGCATGCAGAGCCGGGACTTGCACCGCGGGATGGTACACAACCGACAGGGAATGCGCATAGCTGGAACTGGCGTTGTCAACGACCGTTACGCGGAACTCGGACCGACAACGGAGGGTGCTAGGATGGTCCATAGCTTCCCCGATGTTGCAGTCGGCGCTGCGCAGTGACGCTACAGTGACAAACCGCGTTAGGGGCACTGCGAGTTGGGGCTGCGGGGCAGTGTAGGTTGCGGCAACATAACCGAGCAACATGCGGTGGGAATGAACGCAGCGGAAGGAGACAATGCAAGTTCGAATGGCCCGTACGAGCATGATGGAATGCAGTCTTTTATTTTATGTTTTTTTTAAAGTAATCAGAGTGCGACTAGCTCTATAGTAGGGGTGACTCTATGGGTCTATTTGGACTGCTCCGATTCCTAAAATACAGCGCCGCTCTGAAAACGCAATTCAAACAAGATAAGTCCACAATGTTCCATTCCCAAAAAAAGAACAAAGAAAAAAAACTTTGAAATCCGCCGTGTTTATTATACCTCTAGAGCTGGATTGATGTAAATGTAATGAAATCTGTCGTGTTTATATGAAATCGATCGTACTTGTTTATACGAAATTCATTGTGTTTGCATGAAATTTAACCATATTTGCATGAATTTTATCTGATTAATTTGATTTGTTATCAAAATGTATATGGCTACAATCAGATGTCGTCCCCCCAAATCCTTTCTATGGACTGGCGGCCCTCCTACCTGCGGAGGAATGCAGGAATGTTTTTACGTATTGCCGTTGAAGATGCCCTAACTCCACGTGCACACACCTGCAAAGCCACACACTAATGGTTGATCAGTTTATTACTCCACACTACCTAGCTTCATGCAGTTCAGTGCCAACTAGGTGAAGCTTATGCATCAGCCAGGTGGAGGCTAGTTTATTACTCCCGTTTAGCTCCATGCATATACTCTTTCCGTTCCTAAATATAAGTCTTTTTAAACATTTCACTAGTAGACTACATACGGATGTATATAGACATATTTTAAAATGCAGATTCACTCATTTTGTTCCGTATATAAACTTCAAGTGAAATCTTTTAAAAGATTTATATTTAGGAACGGAAGGAGTAGGTGGCAGGTTACATGCATGGAGCAAAACGGCTAGAGCTGGCTATCTAAAAGATCCGGTCCGACCTGGTCCGTCCCAAAAAAAGCCCGATCCAGTACGGTCCTAACTTGCCCATGGCCCAGGCCTTGGTCTAGATTTTTAGCCCGTTGAGCTGGCTTGATGTTTTTGCGATTTTGGAAAGAAGTGCGGCCTGAGGTCCGAGGCCTAACAGGTTTTTACACCAATGGACCCGGCTTCGGCTTAAAATTCAGACCCGACGGCCTAGCGGGGCCAGGCCGGGCTCAGGTCTGGTTTTTTATTTCTTGGGCTTTGTCAGGCCCTCGCAAAGCCTGGACTGGTCCGAGGTATGGTGAGGTATACCTGTCACTAACAAACACTTGATCACACTAATATGCATGTACATCACTCAGTCTAACTAAGACATGTCACGACCACTCATCTCCTGACTTGCCGATCTGCTCGCATGTGCTCGGTTTATCTCTGTGTTGCTGATCCGGCCGTTTCGCCATGTTAACGAGCACGTAATGAATCATAACTGAGTAACACTAAGGAAACTCTGCATCTATATTACCCCATGCAACAATTTAAATATGATATAATCCTATACGCTTGAGACTAATAACAAGATTAGTTCCAACAAGAGAGATCATGTTAAAATTTCTCATCGTTGCAGCTGGTTAGCCACCTCACCCCCATAACTCTGGCAAATTTCTAATGTCATATTCAACTGCAGAGAAGCAAAGTAATAGTGCAACAAGGATCTCGGTGGGCATCGTTTGTTCCCTTATATTGGTATCGATTATTTCGGCTTTTGCCTTCAGTCGCTTCAGGAGAAGGAACAAAGCTAAGGAGGACCACGAAAACCGTGAGTTACAGAAAGAAAGTTTACCTGCTATACTTCTGGAATTTGCAGTCTATTGATATGATTCTTGCCATTTGACACCAGCGTTTAAAAATATTTCGAGAGCACAGTGCATGATCTTTGACTTGCCTGCTCTGGTAGAGGCAACCGAAAGCTTCTCAGAGAGGAATAAGCTTGGAGAAGGTGGATTTCGTGTTGTGTACAAGGTAATTAGAAAAGCTACTAGTATGCAATTTTTTATCCATCTATCTAACTATTACTCCCTCCGTCCGAAAATTCTTGTCAAAAAGCGGTGGCAAGATTCGATTCCCACATCCTAGTGCAGAGAGAAACCATTGGCACTAGGATATAGATAGGCAGTGGTCATTCAAGAGATGCAGTTTATTTGACCTCAAGCTGAGTGTTTGGATTCAAAAATTTCAAAATACTAGGGAATTTGTGCTCGGTATGTGTGTTTCTCGTGAGGGGTCGATAAACACGGTAACTGCACGGTAACAGAGAGGAGGGATCCCCCCCCCCCCCCCCGATTTTGGACATTTGACCCCATCCCCTTTTTGAGGGGATATTCTTGGCATCTGGCTGCCCCTGTCCTCCCTTGCCTCGGATCCAAACAGGTGGCATCCCTTGCATAGAAGGGATATCGTTGTCCTTCGGAGGATATCCTTGCAACCAAACGCACCCTTAGAGACAACCGAAAAAGGATACGGAGCCCCTCCCGTGTCGCCTGCGGGGGAGCTGGATGTGGGGACCTAGTTCTATTAAAAATATACCCCCTACAACCACCAAAATGCATGTATTCCATTCTTGGATTTCTTGGCCGGACACAGGCGCTACTGGTGAGCATTAAGTATTATGCTCAATAAAATTGATAGATTATTTGACTTCCTAGCTCTGTATCAACTAGGAATACACACAACCTCAAGATTTTTATCTTGAAGTGTAGCCATGCCACACATCAAACTTGATCCTCAATGGATTTTTTTGTGAGTACAAAAGTTTTTGTCTTAACGAGTGGCTCCATCACACATTAAGCTTTTATTAAATGAGAGGGTTCCCCTCGCCCCAACTTTATTAAAGCCAAGGCAAAGCAAACCAACCAAAAGTATCAGTCCTCGGCGGATAGCCTGAGTGACCACCGCAGAATGGGTCAAGTATAGCTAGTTTTAAGCCCTATTACGAAGCAAATGACATGGCAAAAATAGAGGGGGCAGAGAGATATGCAACAACGGCAAAACGTTCCTCCACTCTGCCAGCCTTGACGACGATCACCATCGATCCTAAGCAACTCCCCTCTTTGATGGTCCAGAAGCCTTAAACATGGGAGAAAAAGCGCACCATGTGCAGCTGAGCACAACACCTTCCATTGCCTGGCAAAAGCCCCCACCAAATCCATTATATAGCGCATGTTTCACCATCTCCTCCCGTGACAGACAAAATCATTGCAAAACAGCCATAAGCCCCACAAGGTGGTAGATGATATAATATTAACATCCTCGCATTTTTCTGCTTCCAAAAAACCGTTGGATCATCAAAAGTACAAGGTACAAAAATACCACATATATCAGAAATAATAGACCCAATTTCTTTGGCAACAATGCACTCAAAGAACAAGTATTGAATAGATTCATGCTCACTACAAAACACACAAGTTGGGTCATCAACATGTCTTCTTTTTGCTAAGTTATCCCTAGTCAAGCATTTGTTATAATAAGCCAGCCAAAGAAATACATGAATATTTGGAGGCACTTTAATTTTCCAAATGAATTCTCTAATGTCAGAAGAAATCCCACCAAAGTTAATCTTGTCAAAAGATCTCACACAATATCTACCAGATGCATCAAGGGTCCACAGGGGGGCATCTAGCTCAATGGAAGGACTAAATGTTTGAACCAAAGAATTCACTTTGAACCAACGGTCCATCAATCTAGCATCCACACATCTCCTAAAGGTCAGGTGCAGCTGGTCCCCATCCCACACCTGAGCCAGAGAAACCTCTTGGAGTTGACAAATCTCATACAGATCCCAAAAAAGAGTTTTTAAAGAACAATCCCCTATCCAAATGTCATGCCAAAAGGCAATGTTCTCCCCATTACGAGGAACCCATCTAACAAAGTTTTTAGCTCCCCCAATGCCCAGGTCACACTTTTCCAGAACGTGACCCTAATGCAGGTTTAGCCCAATATAAGTTTGGTTTTGTTGGGGAACGTCGCATGGGAAACAAAACTTTTCCTACGCGCACGAAGACCTATCATGGTGATGTCCATCTACGAGAGGGGATGAGTGATCTACGTACCCTTGTAGATCGTACAGCAGAAGCGTTAGTGAACGCGGTTGATGTAGTGGAACGTCCTCACGTCCCTCGATCCGCCCCGCGAACAATCCCGCGATCAGTCCCACGATCTAGTACCGAACGGACGGCACCTCCGCGTTCAGCACACGTACAGCTCGACGATGATCTCGGCCTTCTTGATCCAGCAAGAGAGACGGAGAGGTAGAAGAGTTCTCCGGTAGCGTGACGGTGCTCCGGAGGTTGGTGATGACCTTGTCACAGCAGGGCTCCGCCCGAGCTCCGCAGAAACGCGATCTAGAGGGAAAACCGTGGAGGTATGTGGTCGGGCTGCCGTGGAAAAGTCGTCTCAAATCAGCCCTAAAACCTCCGTATATATAGGTGGGAGGGAGGGGA
This sequence comes from Hordeum vulgare subsp. vulgare, assembly GCF_904849725.1. Lineage (NCBI taxonomy): Eukaryota > Viridiplantae > Streptophyta > Magnoliopsida > Poales > Poaceae > Hordeum > Hordeum vulgare. The sequence goes on along the minus strand of NC_058519.1, from coordinate 658,737,300 downwards.
CCTTGCCTTGGGGCTCAAGGAGCCCCAAGGGGGTCGGCCGAGCCAAGGGGGAAGGCTCCCCCCCCCCCAAACCGAGTTGGACTTGGTTTGGTGGGTGGGAATCCTTCCTTCCCTTCCCACCTCCTCTTTTTTTTTCTCTTTGATTTTCTTTCCTAGGCACATAGGGCCCTTTTGGGTTGTCCCACCAGCCCACTAAGGGCTGGTGTGCCACCCTCAAGGCCTATGGGCTTCCCCAGGGTGGGTTGCCCCCCCCCCCCCCCCCGGTGAACTCCCGGAACCCATTCGTCATTCCCGGTATATTCCCGGTAACTCCGTAAACCTTCCGATAATCAAATGAGGTCATCCTATATATCAATCTTCGTTTCCGGACCATTCCGAAAACCCTCGTGACGTCCGTGATCTCATCCAGAACTCTGAACAACATTCCGTAACCAACCATATAACTCAAATACGCATAAAACAACGTCGAACCTTAAGTGTGCAGACCCTGCGGGTTCGAGAACTATGTAGACATGACTCGAGAGACTCCTCGGTCAATATCCAATAGCGGGACCTGGATGCCCATATTGGATCCTACATATTCTACGAAGATCTTATCGTTTGAACCTCAGTGCCAAGGATTCATATAATCCCGTATGTCATTCCTTTTGTCCTTCGGTATGTTACTTGCCCGAGATTCGATCGTCAGTATCCGCATACCTATTTCAATCTCGTTTACCGGCAAGTCTCTTTACTCGTTCCGCAATACAAGATCCCGTAACTTACACTAAGTTACATTGCTTGCAAGGCTTGTGTGTGATGTTGTATTACCGAGTGGGCCCCGAGATACCTCTCCGTCACACGGAGTGACAAATCCCAGTCTTGATCCATACTAACTCAACTAACACCTTCGGAGATACCTGTAGAGCATCTTTATAGTCACCCAGTTACGTTGCGACGTTTGATACACACAAAGCATTCCTCCGGTGTCAGTGAGTTATATGATCTCATGGTCATAGGAATAAATACTTGGCACGCAGAAAACAGTAGCAACAAAATGACACGATCAACATGCTACGTCTATTAGTTTGGGTCTAGTCCATCACGTGATTCTCGTAATGACGTGATCCAGTTATCAAGCAACAACACTTTGTTCATAATCAGAAGACACTGACTATCTTTGATCAACTGGCTAGCCAACTAGAGGCTTGCTAGGGACGGTGTTTTGTCTATGTATCCACACATGTAAATGAGTCTTCATTCAATACAATTATAGCATGGATAATAAACGATTATCTTGATACAGGAATTATAATAATAACTATATTTATTATTGCCTCTAGGGCATAATTCCAACAGTCTCCCACTTGCACTAGAGTGAATAATCTAGCCCTCACATCATCATGTGAATTACATTGTAATAAATCTAACACCCATACAGTTCTGGTGTTGATCATGCTTTGGCCGTGGAAGAGGTTTAGTCAGCGGGTCTGCTACATTCAGATCCGTGTGCACTTTGCATATATTTATGTCCTCTCCCTCGACGTAGTCACGGATGAGGTTGAAGCGTCGTTTGATGTGTCTGGTCTTCTTGTGAAACCGTGGTTCCTTTGCTAAGGCAATGGCACCCGTGTTGTCACAGAACAAGGTTATTGGATTCAATGCGCTTGGCACCACTCCAAGATCCGTCATGAACTGCTTCATCCAGACACCCTCCTTAGCCGCCTCTGAGGCAGCCATGTACTCCGCTTCACATGTAGAATCTGCTACGACGCTTTGCTTGGAACTGCACCAGCTCACCGCACCCCCATTAAGAATAAATACGTATCCGGTTTGCGACTTAGAGTCGTCCGGATCTGTGTCAAAGCTTGCATCGACGTAACCTTTTACGGCGAGCTCCTCGTCACCTCCATACACGAGAAACATCTCCTTAGTCCTTTTCAGGTACTTCGGGATATTCTTGACCGCTGTCCAGTGATCCACTCCTGGATTACTCTGGAACCTACCTGCCATACTTATGGCCAGGCTAACATCCGTTCTAGTGCACAGCATTGCATACATGATAGAACCTATGGCTGAAGCATAGGGGACGGAGCGCATATGCTCTCTATCTTCATGAGTTGCTGGGCACTGAGTCTTACTCAATCTCGTACCTTGTAAAACCGGCAAGAACCCTTTCTTGGACTGTTCCATTTTGAACCTCTTCAAAAATTTATCAAGGTATGTGCTTTGTGAAAGTCCTATCACGCGTTTTGATCTATCCCTATAGATCTTAATGCCTAGAATGTAAGCAGCTTCTCCTAGGTCCTTCATAGAGAAACTTTTATTCAAGTAATCCTTTATGCTCTCCAAAAACTCTACGTTGTTTCCAATCAGCAATATGTCATCCACATATAATATTAGAAACGCCATAGAGCTCCCACTCACTTTCTTGTAAATACAAGATTCTCCAACCACTTGTATAAACCCAAATGCTTTGATCACCTCATCAAAGCGTTTGTTCCAACTCCGAGATGCTTGCACCAGTCCATAAATGGATCGCTGGAGCTTGCACACCTTGTTAGCATTCTTAGGATCGACAAAACCTTCGGGTTGTATCATATACAACTCTTGCTTAAGGAAACCGTTAAGGAACGCCGTTTTGACATCCATCTGCCAGATTTCATAATCGAAAAATGCAGTTATTGCTAACATGATTCTGACGGACTTAAGCATCGCTACGGGTGAGAATGTCTCATCGTAGTCAACTCCTTGAACTTGTGAAAAACCCTTTGCCACAAGTCGAGCTTTATAAACGGTCACATTGTTGGGGAACGTCGCATGGGAAACAAAAAATTTCCTACGCGCACGAAGACCTATCATGGTGATGTCCATCTACGAGAGGGGATGAGTGATCTACGTACCCTTGTAGATCGTACAGCAGAAGCGATTAGAGATCGCGGTTGATGTAGTGGAACGTCCTCACGTCCCTCGATCCGCCCCGCGAACAATCCCGCGATCAGTCCCACGATCTAGTACCGAACGGACGGCACCTCCGCGTTCAGCACACGTACAGCTCGACGATGATCTCGGCCTTCTTGATCCAGCAAGAGAGACGGAGAGGTAGAAGAGTTCTCCGGCAGCGTGACGGCGCTCCGGAGGTTGGTGATGATCTTGTCTCAGCAGGGCTCCGCCCGAGCTCCGCGGAAACACGATCTAGAGGAAAAACTATGGAGGTATGTGGTCGGGCAGCCGTGAGAAAGTCGTCTCAAATCTGCCCTAAAAGCCCCATATATATAGGAGGAGGGAGGGGGACCTTGCCTTGGGGTCCAAGGGAACCCCAAGGGGTCGGCCGAGCCAGGGGGGAGGACTCTCCCCCCCAAACCGAGTCCTACTTGGTTTGGTGGGAGGGAGTCCTTCCCCCTTCCCACTTCTTCCTCTTTTTTTTTCTTCCTTTGATTTTTCTTCCTTGGCGCATAGGATTTGGTGGGCTGTCCCACCAGCCCACTAAGGGCTGGTGTGACCCCCACAAATACCTATGGGCTTCCCCGGAGTGGGTTGCCCCCCTCCGGTGAACTCCCGGAACCCATTCGTCATTCCCGGTACATTCCCGGCAACTCTGAAAACCTTCCGGTAATCAAATGAGGTCATCCTATATATCAATCTTCGTTTCCGGACCATTCCGGAAACCCTCGTGACGTCCGTGATCTCATCCGGGACTCCGAACAACATTCGGTAACCAACCATATAACTCAAATACGCATAAAACAACGTCGAACCTTAAGTGTGCAGACCCTGCGGGTTCGAGAACTATGTAGACATGATCCGAGAGACTCCTCGGTCAATATCCAATAGCGGGACCTGGATGCCCATATTGGATCCTACATATTCTACGAAGATCTTATCGTTTGAACCTCAGTGCCAAGGATTCGCATAATCCCGTATGTCATTCCCTTTGTCCTTCGGTATGTTACTTGCCCGAGATTCGATCGTCAGTATCCGCATACCTATTTCAATCTCGTTTACCGGCAAGTCTCTTTACTCGTTCCGTAATACAAGACCCCGCAACTTACACTAAGTTACATTGCTTGCAAGGCTTATGTGTGATGTTGTATTACCGAGTGGGCCCCGAGATACCTCTCCGTCACACGGAGTGACAAATCCCAGTCTTGATCCATACTAACTCAACTAACACCTTCGGAGATACCTGTAGAGCATCTTTATAGTCACCCAGTTACGTTGCGACGTTTGATACACACAAAGCATTCCTCCGGTGTCAGTGAGTTATATGATCTCATGGTCATAGGAATAAATACTTGACACGCAGAAAAAAGTAGCAACAAAATGACACGATCAACATGCTACGTCTATTAGTTTGGGTCTAGTCCATCACGTGATTCTCCCAATGACGTGATCCAGTTATCAAGCAACAACACCTTGTTCATAATCAGAAGACACTGACTATCATCGATCAACTGGCTAGCCAACTAGAGGCATGCTAGGGACGGTGTTTTGTCTATGTATCCACACATGTAAATGAGTCTTCATTCAATACAATTATAGCATGGATAATAAACTATTATCTTGATACAGGAATTATAATAATAACTATACATTTATTATTGCCTCTAGGGCATAATTCCAACAGTCTCCCACTTGCACTAGAGTCAATAATCTAGCCCTCACATCAGCATGTGAATTACATTGTAATAAATCTAACACCCATACAGTTCTGGTGTCGATCATGTTTTGACCGTGGAAGAGGTTTAGTCAGCGGGTCTGCTACATTCAGATCCGTGTGCACTTTGCATATATTTACGTCCTCCTCCTCGACGTAGTCGCGGATGAGGTTGAAGCGTCGTTTGATGTGTCTGGTCTTCTTGTGAAACCTTGGTTCCCTTGCTAAGGCAATGGCACCAGTGTTGTCACAGAACAAGGTTATTGGATCCAGTGCACTTGGCACCACTCCAAGATCCGTCATGAACTGCTTCATCCAGACACCCTCCTTAGCCGCCTCCGAGGCAGCCATGTACTCCGCTTCACATGTAGAATCTGCTACGACGCTTTGCTTGGAACTGCACCAGCTTACTGCACCCCCATTAAGAATAAATACGTATCCGGTTTGCGACTTAGATTCGTCCGGATCTGTGTCAAAGCTTGCGTCGACGTAACCTTTTACGGCGAGCTCTTCGTCACCTCCATACACGAGAAACATCTCCTTAGTCCTTTTCAGGTATTTTAGGATATTCTTGACCTGCCTGCCATACTTATGGCCAGGCTAACATCCGGTCTAGTGCACAGCATCGCATACATGATAGAGCCTATGGCTGAAGCATAGGGGACGGAGCGCATATGCTCTCTATCTTCATCAGTTGCTGGGCACTGAGTCTTACTCAATCTTGTACCTTGTAACACTGGCAAGAACCCTTTCTTGGACTGTTCCATTTTGAACCTCTTCAAAACTTTATCAAGGTATGTGCTTTGTGAAAGTCCTATCAGGCGTTTTGATCTATCCCTATAGATCTTAATGCCTAGAATGTAAGCAGCTTCTCCTAGGTCCTTCATAGAGAAACTTTTATTCAATTAACCTTTTATGCTCTCCAAAAGCTCTACGTTGTTTCCAATCAGTAATATGTCATCCACATATAATATTAGAAACGCCACAGAGCTCCCACTCACTTTCTTGTAAATACAAGATTCTCCAACCACTTGTATAAACCCAAATGCTTTGATCACCTCATCAAAGCGTTTGTTCCAACTCCGAGATGCTTGCACCAGTCCATAAATGGATCGCTGGAGCTTGCACACCTTGTCAGCATTTTTAGGATCGACAAAACCTTCGGGTTGCATCATATACAACTCTTCCTTAAGGAAACCGTTAAGGAACGCCGTTTTGACATCCATCTGCCAAATTTCATAATCGAAAAATGCAGCTATTGCTAACATGATTCTGACGGACTTAAGCATCGCTACGGGAGAGAAAGTCTCATCGTAGTCAATTCCTGGAACTTGTGAAAAACCCTTTGCCACAAGTCGAGCTTTATAAACGGTCACATTACCGTCAGCGTCCGTCTTCTTCTTAAAGATCCATTTGTTCTGAATAGCCTTGCGGCCCTCAGGCAGTATCTCCAAAGTCCAGACTTTGTTCTCATACATGGATCTTATCTCGGATTTCATGGCTTCTAGCCATTTGTTGGAATCTGGGCCCACCATTGCTTCTTCATAATTTGCAGGTTCATTGTTGTCTAACAACATGATTGTCAAGACGGGATTACCGTACCACTCTGGAGCAGCGCGTGATCTCGTCGACCTGCGTGGTTCAACAGAAACTTGAACTGGAGTTTCATGATCATCATCATTAACTTCCTCCTCAACCGGCGTCGCAATCACAGGGGTTTCCCCTTGCCCTGCGCCACCATCCAGAGGGATGAGAGGTTCGACAACCTCGTCAAGTTCTATCTTCCTCCCACTCAATTCTCTCGAGAGAAACTCCTTCTCGAGAAAAGTTCCGTTCTTAGCAACAAACACTTTGCCCTCGGATTTGAGATAGAAGGTGTACCCAACTGTCTCTTTTGGGTAGCCTATGAAGACGCACTTTTCCGCTTTGGGTTCCAGCTTTTCAGGCTGAAGCTTTTTGACATAAGCATCACATCCCCAAACTTTAAGAAACGACAACTTTGGCCTTTTGCCATACCATAGTTCGTATGGTGTCGTCTCAACGGATTTCGATGGTGCCCTATTTAAAGTGAATGCAGCTGTTTCTAATGCATAACCCCAAAACGATAACGGCAAATCAGTAAGAGACATCATAGATCGCACCATTTCTAATAAAGTACGATTACGACGTTCGGACACACCATTACGCTGTGGTGTTCCAGGCGGTGTTAACTGCGAAACAATTCCACATTGTCTTAAGTGAGTACCAAACTCGAAACTCAGATATTCACCCCCACGATCAGACCGTAGGAACTTGATCTTCTTGTTACGATGATTTTCTACTTCACTCTGAAATTGCTTGAACTTTTCAAATGTTTCAGACTTGTGCTTCATTAAGTAGACGTAGCCATATCTACTCAAATCGTCAGTGAAGGTGAGAAAATAACGATATCCGCCGCGTGCCTCCACGCTCATCGGACCACACACATCGGTATGTATGATTTCCAATAAGTCACTTGCACGCTCCATTGTTCCGGAGAACGGAGTTTTAGTCATCTTGCCCATGAGGCATGGTTCGCAAGTGTCAAGTGAATCAAAGTCAAGTGACTCCAAAAGTCCATTAGCATGGAGTTTCTTCATGCGCTTTACACCAATATGACCCAAGCGGCAGTGCCATAAAAATATGGCGCTATCATTGTTTACTCTAACTCTTTTGGTCTCAATGTTATGTATATGCGTATCGCTATCGAGATTCAATATGAACAATCCTCTCACATTCGGTGCATGACCATAAAAGATGTTACTCATAGAAATAGAACAACCATTATTCTCAAACTTAAAAGAGTAACCGTCTCGCAATAAACAAGATCCAGATATAATGTTCATGCTCAACGCAGGCACTAAATAACAATGATTTAAGTTCATCACTAATCCCGATGGTAGTTGAAGTGACACGGAGCCGACGGCGATTGCATCAACCTTGGAACCGTTTCCTACGCGATCGTCACTTCGTCTTTCGCCAGCCTCCGTCTATTCCGCAGTTCCTGCTTCGAGTTGCAAATGTGAGCAACAGAACCGGTATCGAATACCCAGGCACTACTACGAGAGCTGGTTAAGTACACATCAATAACATGTATATCAAATATACCTGATTTTTCTTTGCCCGCCTTCTTATCTGCCAGATACTTGGGGCAATTGCGCTTCCAGTGACCCATACCCTTGCAATAGAAGCACTCTGTTTCAGGCTTAGGTCCAGCCTTGGGTTTCTTCGGCGGATTGGCAACAGGCTTGCCGCTCTTATTCGAATTGCCCTTCTTGCCTTTGCCGTTTCTCTTGAAACTAGTGGTCTTGCTCACCATCAACACTTGATGTTCTTTACGGAGTTCAGACTCTGCGACTTTCAGCATCGCAAACAACTCGCCGGGAGACTTGTTCATCCCTTGCATGTTGTAGTTCAACACAGAGCTTTTATAGCTTGGCGGCAGTGATTGGAGGATTCTGTCAGTGATAGCTTCTTGCGGGAGTTCAATCCCCAGTTCAGCTAGACGGTTTGAGTACCCAGACATTTTGAGCACATGTTCACTGACAGACGAGTTTTCCTCCATCTTGCAAGCATAGAATTTATCGGAGGTCTCATACCTCTCGATCCGGGCGTTCTTCTGAAAGATGAACTTCAACTCCTGGAACATCTCAAATGCTCCATGACGCTCAAAGCGACGTTGAAGTCCCGGTTCTAAGCCATACAGGACTGCACATTGAACTATTGAGTAGTCCTCCTTACGCGCTAACCAAGCGTTCTTAACATCCTGATCAGCCGTAGCGGGTGGTTCATCTCCTAGCGCAGCATTAAGGACATAATCCTTCTTTCCAGCTTGTAAGATTAGCTTAAGATTACGAGCCCAGTCTACAAAGTTGCTTCCATCATCTTTCAACTTAGCTTTCTCTAGGAACGTATTAAAATTGAGGATGACACTTGCGTGAGCCATGATCTACAACACAAATATATTCAAAGTGGACTTAGACTATGTTCAAGATAATTAGAGTTCATCTTAATCAAATTACATGCTAAACTCCCACTCAAAAAGTACATCTCTCTAGTCATTTGAGTGGTTCATGATCCACCTACACTATCCCAAGTCCGATCATCACGTGAGGCGGGAGTAGTTTTAGTGGTAAGCATCCCTATGCTAATAATATCATCTATATGATTCATGATCGACCTTTCGGTCTCATGTGTTCCGAGGCCATGTCTGCACATGCTAGGCTCGTCAAGCTTAACCCGAGTGTTCCGCGTGCGCAACTGTTTTGCACCCGTTGTATGTGAACGTTGAGTCTATCACACCCGATCATCACGTGGTGTCTCGAAACGACGAACTGTAGCACGGTGCACAGTCGGGGAGAACACAATTTCGTCTTGAAATTTTAGTGAGAGATCACCTCATAATGCTACCGTCGTTCTAAGCAAAATAAGGTGCATAAAAGGATTAACATCACATGCAATTCATAAGTGACATGATATGGCCATCGTCACGTGCTTCTTGATCTCCATCACCAAAGCACCGGCACGATCTTCTTGTCACCGGCGCCACACCATGATCTCCATCATCATGATCTCCATCAACGTGTCGCCATCGGGGTTGTCGTGCTACTTATGCTATCACTACTAAAGCTACATCCTAGCAAAATAGTAAACGCATCTGCAAGCACATATGTTAGTATAAAGACAACCCTATGGCTCCTGCCGGTTGCCGTACCATCGACGTGCAAGTCGATATTTCTATTACAACATGATCATCTCATACATCCAATATATCACATCACATCATTGGCCATATCACATCACAATCATACCCTGCAAAAACAAGTTAGACGTCCTCTAATTTTGTTCTTGCATGTTTTACGTGGTGACCAAGGGTATCTAGTAGGATCGCATCTTACTTACGCAAACACCACAACGGAGATATATGAGTTGCTATTTCACCTCATCCAAGGACCTCCTCGGTCAAATCCGATTCAACTAAAGTTGGAGAAACCGTCACTTGCCAGTCATCTTTGAGCAAAGGGGGTTACTCGTAACGATGAAACCAGTCTCTCGTAAGCGTACGAGTAATGTCGGTCCAAGCCGCTTCAATCCAACAATACCGCGGAATCAAGAAAAGACTAAGGAGGGCAGAAAAACGCACATCACCGCCCACAAAACCTTTTGTGTTCTACTCGAGAAGACATCTACGCATGAACCTAGCTCATGATGCCACTGTTGGGAAACGTCGCATGGGAAACAAAAATTTTCCTACGCGCACGAAGACCTATCATGGTGATGTCCATCTACGAGAGGGGATGAGTGATCTACGTACCCTTGTAGATCGTACAACAGAAGCGATTAGAGATCGCGGTTGATGTAGTGGAACGTCCTCACGTCCCTCGATCCTCCCCGCGAACAATCCCGCGATCAGTCCCACGATCTAGTACCGAACGGACGGCACCTCCGCGTTCAGCACACGTACAGCTCGACGATGATCTCGGCCTTCTTGATCCAGCAAGAGAGACGGAGAGGTAGAAGAGTTCTCCGGTAGCGTGACGGCGCTCCGGAGGTTGGTGATGACCTTGTCTCAGCAGGGCTCCGCCCGAGCTCCGCAGAAACGCGATCTAGAGGAAAAACCGTGGAGGTATGTGGTCGGGCTGCCGTGGAAAAGTCGTCTCAAATCAGCCCTAAAACCTCCGTATATATAGGTGGGAGGGAGGGGACCTTGCCTTGGGGCTCAAGGAGCCCCAAGGGGGTCGGCCGAGCCAAGGGGGAAGGCTCCCCCCCAAACCGAGTTGGACTTGGTTTGGTGGGTGGGAGTCCTTCCTTCCCTTCCCACCTCCTCTTTTTTTTTCTTTTCTCTTTGATTTTCTTTCCTAGGAGCATAGGGCCCTTTTGGGCTGTCCCACCAGCCCACTAAGGGCTGGTGTGCCACCCTCAAGGCCTATGGGCTTCCCCAGGGTGGGTTGCCCCCCCCCCCCCCCGGTGAACTCCCGGAACCCATTCGTCATTCCCGGTACATTCCCGGTAACTCCGAAAACCTTCCGGTAATCAAATGAGGTCATCCTATATATCAATCTTCGTTTCCGGACCATTCCGGAAACCCTCGTGACATCCGTGATCTCATCCGGGACTCTGAACAACATTCGGTAACCAACCATATAACTCAAATACGCATAAAACAACGTCGAACCTTAAGTGTGCAGACCCTGCGGGTTCGAGAACTATGTAGACATGACTCGAGAGACTCCTCGGCCAATATCCAATAGCGGGACCTGGATGCCCATATTGGATCCTACATATTCTACGAAGATCTTATCGTTTGAACCTCAGTGCCAAGGATTCATATAATCCCGTATGTCATTCCTTTTGTCCTTCGGTATGTTACTTGCCCGAGATTCGATCGTCAGTATCCGCATACCTATTTCAATCTCGTTTACCGGCAAGTCTCTTTACTCGTTCCGCAATACAAGATCCCGCAACTTACACTAAGTTACATTGCTTGCAAGGCTTGTGTGTGATGTTGTATTACCGAGTGGGCCCCGAGATACCTCTCCGTCACACGGAGTGACAAATCCCAGTCTTGATCCATACTAACTCAACTAACACCTTCGGAGATACCTGTAGAGCATCTTTATAGTCACCCAGTTACGTTGCGACGTTTGATACACACAAAGCATTCCTCCGGTGTCAGTGAGTTATATGATCTCATGGTCATAGGAATAAATACTTGACACGCAGAAAACAGTAGCAACAAAATGACACGATCAACATGCTACGTCTATTAGTTTGGGTCTAGTCCATCACGTGATTCTCGTAATGACGTGATCCAGTTATCAAGCAACAACACTTTGTTCATAATCAGAAGACACTGACTATCTTTGATCAACTGGCTAGACAACTAGAGGCTTGCTAGGGACGGTGTTTTGTCTATGTATCCACACATGTAAATGAGTCTTCATTCAATACAATTATAGCATGGATAATAAACGATTATCTTGATACAGGAATTATAATAATAACTATATTTATTATTGCCTCTAGGGCATAATTCCAACAGGTTTGTCAACTCTTAACTTATAACAAACAATCTTCTTCCAATCTTTGGCCTCCCCCTCATAGAATCTTTTACCCGAGGAAGCCAGAAGAGACATATTAACCTCATTCAAATTAGGAACCCCTAATCCTCCAAAATCTTTTCTCATAGTCACACAACCCCAATTAGCCAGATGATATTTATGTACATCGATCCCCCATATTTCCCCAAAAGAAATGGGACATCTAAGAATATCACACCACCAGAAATAACATGTGGAAGTAATCGAGCAATTAGATCATGTCTAGCAGCTTTAGCTAACATTTTGTTGAACACATTAGCCACCAGATTAAAAATCAAGGGTGAATGAGGATCACCTTGCTTAAGACCTTTCTTCCCAATAAAATGTGGCCCTTTTATATGATTAATCCTAACCTGAAAGGTCCCATGATGTAAGTTACTAAACAACCAACCAACCCATTTTCCCCCAAAGCCCCTAGAAAGGAGCATCTCTCTAAGGAAGTCTCAACTAACTCTATCATAAACTTTCTCATAATCTAATTTCAAAATCAATCCCCCGGAGCTAGTCCTATGCACCTCATGAATAACTTCATGAGCCATCACTACAATTTCAAGGATAAATCTCCCTTTAATAAAGGCAGTCTGGTTTGGAGAGATAGGCTTGTCACATACAGGAGAAACTCTCGTAGTCATGGCCTTGGAGAAGATTTTGACATCACAATTGCTTAAACTAATAGGCCTAAAATTCCACATCTCCCTAGCCTAAGGAATTATAGGGATAAGAGTGATGATAGCAAAATTAAGTCTTTGAATGTCTAAAATCACAACTTCAAAATCTCTCACCATCCGCATAAAATCATCCTTAATCACACTCCAAAACTTTTGATAGAATAAAAAAAGCCATCAGAGCCAGGAGCACCACAACTATAAGAGTTCATGATGGCTTCCTCCTCGGAAAAGGATTTTTCAAGAACTGTTATGTCAGCTTCAGAGATCAACTCATCTTCTGACCAGAAATTAGCATTGATATGTATATCAGGTTTGGGTTTAAAATCAAAGAGGTTTTTATAAAAATCAGTAGCTAAACTCGACATGTCCTTTGTGGAATTCACCACCCCATCAGGACCCAACAACTCTGAGACTTGATTCTTCCTATATCTACGATTAGCTAGTGCATGAAAATATGCATTATCACAATCACCTTCTAGAATCTTCCCGTCCCTAGATCTCTGCCATAGAACCGTCTCCTCTTTTTTCCAATGTCATCAAGTTCTTTTTTAATATCTTTCATTCCATCAAAATCACCAACAGACAATTGTTGTCATTCTAATAAAATATCCAGAATATCAAACTCCATAAGGATGGCCTTTTTCTTTTGTTCATGGTTGCTTCCAGATTAATACTCAACCCTTTTAGTTTCTTCTTCAAGTTTCTGTTTTAATCATCCCATTATCTACAGAACCATTGGAGGAGCAGACAAAAGTCCAAGCTACCTCTAACAACCTGTGCAAAAACCAGGTTGAGAGGGCCACCATTTCTCAAACCTAATAAAGTTTTGGACAACAGGGAGCTCTGGCACGAGTGTCAAAGACCAAAGGAGTATGATCACTGCCTACCATTGGAAGAGCAGACATTGATTACATAGGGAAATGAGCATCTCAGTACACAAAAGTGAACACTCTATCTAAAACAACAAAACATGATTGTCTTGATTGTTAGAACAAGTATACTTCCTATAAGCTATAGGAATTACAAGAAGTGCCCACCTATTAACCCAGTCATTAAACAAAAGACTAATTTGCTGGTTAACTGGACCACTCCATTTGTCCTCATGTCCCGTGACCAAATTGAAATCACCACAAATAAAAACAGGATAGGTAGTAGAGCAAAGAGTAACATGTAATTCAGATATGAAATCCATCTTAAATGCAGGATAAGATGATCAATAGAACACCACCAAATGCCCAAGGAAACCATCATTCTTGTTCTTCATAGTAGCTTTAACAGAAAATCCAGTATTAATGAAGCCAATAACATCAAACATGTCTCTTTTTCAAGCAAGTAAGATACCCCCAGCAGTATTATCAGTAGCAAAAAATGCCACATAAAATCCCCTACCCTATCCAAAGCTTTGAGGAAACCCTAAGAATAGTCTCTTTTTTAGTTTCTTGAAACCCAATAAAATCAGGATTAGTTCTATCAATCACATCACAAAAGCACTGAATTTTACCATGTTTCCCCATACCCCTAATATTCCAAATTAGGCCTATCATAACTAAAACATTTTAAAAGGATGATATAAGCTACAAGGCACACCTTTAGTAGGGACATTAGGAGTAGCCCCTAACAAAACAAGAGTGCCCACTATTTTAGGAGAGGAAACCCCAACTAGAGTCCCAACTAATTTTTCATGAACCACATCTAAGTTGTGAGGCAGAACCATTTCAGGATGGTTATTAACAAAAGTCAAGCAACTCTCTTGCTCCCTAACAATTAAATCTTCAATGGTATCCAACTTACTAGAACTATCTCCCCCCATAACCAAATCAAGCTTAGAAACATGATCGATGAACTTGTTAGGACTATTTGAAGGAAATGATTTACCTTTGTATGTTATAGGAATTTCCAAGTTCTTCTTCATCTTGTAAGAAGCAACTTTCTCCATGATGTTCACATTGTCATGCCCCCTGGTAAATTTAGATGCCATAATTGCCCCCACTTAGGATTCTTGGATGGAACCTCTTGAGCCTGATTCAGAGAGTCCAGCAAGGACTTCTTCAGGCCTGAAAACTTTAGCATCTGCACAGTTTTAGAGGGAAGCGTCCCTAGCATCACGTCCTCTTTTGGAACCATCTGTTCTTCGTAGTCAACCATGTCAACACAATTTTATAATGATTGACACTATTCCTTGTTCTCACATTTTCCAACATCCATCAAAGAAACAGGTCCTAAGTTAAGAGGGGTAGAAACCTCAACTTTAGTATTTTGACCAAAAACAACAAGAGGACTAGGTCAAAATTCATGAGCAGTCATTGGATTGAGAGAGCCCTCACCAAAACCAAGTTTCTGCTGGGATAAACCCCTAGCAGTAGCAACCTCCATGATGAAGCTTTCATGGTCAACATCTGAAGGAGGTCAAAAGAAGAAGTTTTGGACTTACCAGCTGATAACCCACAAGTATAGGGGATCACAACAGTTTTCGAGGGTAGAGTATTCAACCCAAATTTATTGATTCGACACAAGGGGAGCCAAAGAATATTCTCGAGTATTAGCAGTTGATTTGTCAATTCAACCACACCTAAAAGACTTAGTATCTGCAACAAAGTTTTAGTAGCAAAGTAGTATGATAGTAACAGTAGCGGCGGTAACAGTAGCAGTAGTGATTTGTGTAGCAAGTGTAACAACAGTAGTGGTAAAGTAGCTTAGCAAGGACTAGTATAGGAAAATCTCGTAGGCATTGGATCGGTGATGGATAATTATGTCGGATGGCATTCATCATGTAACAGTTATAACATAGGGTGATATGCAACTAGCTCCAGTTCGTCAATGTAATGTAGGCATGTATTCCGTATTTAGTCATATGTGCTTATGGAAAAGAACTTGCATGACATCTTTTGTCCATCCCTCCCGTGGCAGCGGGGTCCTAATGGAAACTAAGGGATATTAAGGTCTCTCCTTTTAATAGAGAACCGGGACAAAGCATTAGCACATAGTGAATACATGAACTCCTCATACTATGGTCATCTCCGAGAGTGGTTCCGGCTATTGTCACTCCAGGGTTGCCGGGTCATAACACATATCAGGTGAATACAACTTGCAAGATAGGATCAAGAACACACATATATGGATGAAAACATAATAAGTTCAGATCTGAAATCATGGCACTCGGGCCCTAGTGACAAGCATTAAGCATAGAAAATTAGTAGCAACATCAATCTTAGAACATAGTGGATACTAGGGATCAAACACCATCAAAACTAACTCGATTACATGATAGATCTCATCCAACCCATCACCGTCCAACAAGCCTACGATGAGATTACTCACGAACGATGGAGAGCATCATGGAATTGGCGATGGAGGATGGTTGATGATGACGACTGCGTCGATTTCCCTTCTACGGAGCCCATAACGGACTCCAGATCTGCCCTCCCGAGGAAGAACAGGTGGTGGCGGCGGCTCCGTATCGTGAAACGTGATGAACTCTTCTCTCTTAATTTTTTCTAGGCGAGAGAGACTTTATAGAGTTGGAGTTGGAGGCTGCGGAGCTTCGTGGGCCTCACGAGCCTGCCAGGCGCGCCCTAGGGGGGCGCCTCCTCGGCTCGTGGGCCCCTGGCTCCGTGTCTTCAGGTAATTCTTGTGCCAATATTTTTATATATTCCACAAAAAATCCTCGTAAATTTCCAGGTCATTCCGAGAACTTTTATTTCTGCACAAAAACAACACCATGGCAATTCTGCTGAAAACAGCGTGAGTCAGGGTTAGTTCCATTCAAACATGCAAATTAGAGTCCAAAACAAGGGCAAAAGAGTTTGGAAAAGTAGATACGATGGAGACGTATCACCAGTAGAGCCAGAAGTCATCTAGCCATGGATATTGGACTTGTCAAGTTCATCAATGGTAGTCTCATCATCCACAAGATCATCATGTAACTCATCCGTGGATTCTTCATCCTTATCATCCCCAAGATCTTCCTCAGCACCTCCTGCATCACCATCTTCATCTTCAGAAACAACATCAATAATAGAGTCCACACCACCCACTTATTCAAACCCTTCAATAGTAAACCCCAGCAGGAACAACTTTTTCTTTATTTCAATCAACCTTTTAAAAGGAATTCTTTTTGGGTCCCTGCAAGCAATTTTGACTCTAACATTATCATAGAAGGTTCTAAATATTCCATTCCAATCAACAGTTGTTAAGACCCCAAACATGGAAGCCACTTGGGCAAAAAAAATCCAGGTGCACCATTTAGGTGGGATACCTTCAATCAAGACCCAAGCTTCCACTAATTCTCCAAAAGGATGACAAGAACCTTTCCATTCAGTCATCTTAACAGCAACATTGCGAGGGAGGAAGAAACCTTGTAACTCAATCAGATTCTCAACTATCTTCCAAGGTGGAAATCGAACCAGGAAGGTTTTGTGGGATATCTCCCTGTTGTGCCATGGCCATTGCTTTGACTTACAAAAAGTATCAGTCATAAGACTTAGCAGCAGAGCCATGTCCACAGCCATGTCCACATCCCGTTTGGTGATATTCACCAGAACATAATTATGGAAATTAAGTCAATTACATTCATTAGCAACAGGCACATCTACATGGTAAAAACCAAGCCATCTAGATCCACTACCAAAAAAGGCAACAGACGGTTGGATCTTGGACCAGGCAGCACAGTTGTTAACATTATGATTCCGCAGACAGATAAACTAGGATTTCGGCTTGGCACAATTACCAACATAGTGACCAGGACCCTCACAATTGAAGCATATCATGTCCTTGTACCAAGGATCAAGCGGCTGCTCCAGCTCCACCTCCTGGGCCTATGAGGATTGAACCTTACACGAAGTGGCACTGGAAGCCGTAGATTTGGTGGGCCCCGGAGCAGGGACAGACTCCTTGGCAGCCACCGAGACTGTCGCGCACCACCAGAGTAGGCCTTCTGCATGACGGGCTTATTTGGACTAGCCGCCCCAGGGCCAAAGCTCCCACCACGCTGGTCCTCCATCTGAGCACCCTTTCTGACAATATCAGCAAACAAGGAAGAACCAGGGCCTATACCTTCACGCACGAGATCGATAGATTTAGAAGGTGGGTCGAAGGGGCGGCGAACAAGAGGGTGTCCATCAGTAGCAGTGAACGAGCCGGATTTCACAAGATCATTACGGATTTAGAAAAGCAACTCAAAGGAGTGCCCAACACCCTTAGTTTCAGATGGAGGAAGTGGACGGTGGCAGGGGGATGAGCCAGAGCTGGCCGAAATGTTCCTCTACTTTTAGGTCTTCCACGTGAGAATGCACATTCCTACCGCCCGCTTTCTTACGAAGGAAACGGGCTTGAAAAGTGGGCCCCTTTGTAAGTTGGAAAGAGGTGGAGAAATCTCACCCCTTCCCAACGCGACATCACCACCGATGACCATCGCCGTTGGCAAACGATCCCAACCAGCCAAGTCGTCCACTGACCCCAGCAGAAGGATGAATTGGATCCACAACCGTAGAAAACAACATCCACGTTGGCAGGATTGTCAATTTTTTGAGAGGAACCCCTCAATTTTTTATCACCAATTTTTTTTATAGAAAAATCCCCAAAATCTGTACCGCATCTAGCACGGAACGCAAGCAATCTAGCCTTGAAAGAGGGGGGAAGATGAATAGGATCCATACCTCTATCATCAGACCAAGGAGGGGGCTCGGGAGCCTGACGACACTGACGAATGGCGGGTGGGATCAGCCGTTGCCACGCGGGGGGGGGGGGGGCACTCCCGGCGGCAGCACTTCCGGCAGGATCCTGGCAAAGGCGTCGACCCGCGGCGGACGAATGTTGAGCTGTCAGCGATTTGACGTCCGATAGGATGCCCACCGCACCGCCTGCACCGGATCGGATGACTCGGCCTCCTGGATTGCCCAGAAGAGGAGCTCCACATCCATGCACCCGTCGTGTCCCTCGAATCGGCAGGACTCGTCGAATGTTGCGTGTCGGCTGATTCCGATGTGGATCTGTGACCACTCGCTTTGGTCGAGGAATCGGTCCAACACCACCCTCCCCATCTCCCTGTGCGCCTCTGGTGAGTTGTTGTTGATCGAGGGCAGCGCAACCACCGCATGTAGCGACGGGGCCAATGGCCTGGTCACCTGCGTCGCTCGAGCCAGCCGCTGGATTCGACTCCGACGGCAGCGCTCCCCCGCCAAGTGAGAAGGTCGTCAGCGAGCCCAGGAGAGCGCACGATGGACGCGGTGTGTGGGATCGGCAATGAGATTCGATATTTCGGTCTCCGCCGGCTGGGTCCCTGAGGAAAAGGACACTAGTATATCCATCTCAAAGAAAAACTTACAGGCACATCAATGCACACATCAAGCATGTTTGTCAACAAATTGGAAAAACATTTGTACATCATCAGTAAATTCTAGGAATTTAATCGGGTGGTTAATTGGCACAACTGCATGCCTAGCCACTAATGATGAAAAAGGTGTCATGGTTGAGGGAATATTCATTGAGGAGGCATACTTTGTGTCCATTAGATGGTCTGCTTGTGTATAACAACATGTCTGATCAAATCATCAAAGCAAACTAATAGCGTAGATTACACTACACAAAATTGAAAACTAAGTCATACGACAAAAAGACAGAAAGGACCAGGATATACTGGTAGAACAGCAAAAAAAAGGATAAATATCACTTGATAAGAAAGGTCGATACAAAAAATATAACTCAACGAAATCAATATATGTATCCTATAATCCTCCAAATAAATATTTATACAAATTTATCCATTTTCATATTTCCTATGTTTTCATGTCTTAACTAATTTTACAATTCTTAAATTTAATATTTATCTGTTCTAATGGAAGTTATCATACTATCTTAACCGGATTGTCAAAAAGAAAATTTTAAACGAAAATACGATCTACAAATAGTTGCTTTAAGAAGCCATTTGAAACGTTATGGTCTTTCGGCATAATATATACTCCCTTCAGTTTTTACTACTTTGCATATGCCTGTGTTTGCCACAGGGCCAAAAAATATATATCAATAATTTGGTAGCCTTGATCATGCATGATAAGTAAATTAATGTGATTGACTCGTGTATGAAAATGTGGTGTAATATGGCGTGGAATTGAGCGGCGTAATTCCACGTTAGTGCAAAAGGAAAGCTAATTAAGATGAAGTTCATGTAGTGCTGCAAAAGGTAAATAAATTAATGTGGTTGAGCGGCGTACTTGAAAGCTGTGGTCAAATATGGCGTGGTGGAAAAAAACGGATAGATGAATATAAGTCGGTGGATCAATTGGTGGGAGAGAGGGAGCCGGTGGACGAAGAGTTTCGCATAGGAGAAAAAGAAACCTTACCTATTTTTTATATAGTACTAGCAAAAGGGCCCGTGCATTGCAACGGGAGAAAAACAATTATAATCTCCAATGATGCTGATCATATTATGTCTTTAAAATAATAGGACATTTCTTGAAATGCTTGAACATTTTTTGAATTAGCAAACATTTTTTTCAATTGCAGTAAAAAAAAATCACAATTTTCTTTTTCAAAATCATGGAATTTTATTATTTTCACCAACATTGTACCCCATATAAAGAAAGGTATTAATTAAGGATGTAAAACATTATTTTGGAAATAATTAACATGAAAGATAAGATTATATTTGAAATCTACATATTTTTTAAATTATTTCGTATATAACTTTTGAAATTTGAAGTTAGAGTTTAGAAGATATGAATATATAAATGTATTTGAATCTGCAAAAAATAGAAACATTAAAAAGAAAATAGTTGGGCCAAAGTTCTTGAAACGCCTCATATAAAAAAGGTACTGTATTAACTAAGGATGCAAACACAATTTCAGAAATAATTATCATGAAAGATAATATTATATTTGAAGTCTATATATTTTTAAAGCTATTTCATATATAACTTCTGAAATTTAGAGTTACAATTTAAAAGATATAAATATTTAAATATATATTTGAATCTACAAAAATAGAAACATTTAAAAAATTGAACAGAAGTTGCAACAGTGCAGCTCTAACGCACGTCAGCCTGAAATCAGTAGAAAAAAGAAATGAAGAAACTCGGTGATGGTGGGGGTTGAACCTGGATATCCTGGGGGAAAGTTCAAAGCTCTAGCCACTCGGGCTACTGCCAATTTGGTGTATGTAAAGGGACCGATCTCTACATGAACCAAACACACTGGGTGATCTTTAGACGGCCGACAGAAGCAGTACACGTTTTATTAGTAGGTAAGATAAGATAATTGCCCGTGCGTTGCAACGGAAGTGTAAACATTATACTCCCTCCGTTTCTAAATATAAGTCTTTTAAGCGATTTTAATAGGTGTCTACATACGGAGCAAAATGATTGAATATACATTCTAAAGTATGTCTATATACATCCGTATGTAGTTCACTAGTGAAATCTCTATAAAGACTTATATTTAGGAACGGAGGGAGTAGTAAATTAGCCCGCGACTGCACATCCACTATTACATTGTTGCGCTGAAATCTTAGCAAGTTATTGTATACAATCGCCATGATTTACAACCCATCTTATTTTAAGCACTTATTTGATAAGATCTATTGATTTACCAAAGAAAATATTTTTTCGTGGGTTAATAAACTTGGGAAAATTGATTCCATTTTATAAAAAAATCGATGAGAGAAAACAAATAGGAGCAAAAAATCGAAGACAGAAGAAAAGAGGAGGACGCATATAAGGAAGGTTCGACTAAAGAGATGTAAAATGGGAACCTTATGTTATTTTTAAGTAGTGGAAATATAAGACGAGCGCCCGAGTTAGCAACGCTCAAGATAGAATTACTGAATTAGTATTGTCTAGGTCAAACATAACATGTGAAGTAAAAAAGGAAGTACTTCTTATTAGATCATAATTTGTAGTGTAAGCTTATATATACACCAAATATGTTTCCCACGGCTTTCACGCGGGCCACTATCCTATTTTGAGCCTGTATCTCAACTTCTCTGAAAAGATCATTTTCCAGGGGATACTTCCGGATGGGCAGGAAATAGCAGTGAAGAAACTTCGTGGAAGAGCTGGGCATGGTTTGCATCAGCTGCACAACGAGGTGCTGGTGTTGGCAGAACTTCAGCACAAGAACCTTGTTCAATTACGGGGGTTTTACTCGCATAGGGATGATACACTTCTTGTCTACGAATACATCAAGAATGGGAGCCTTGCCAGATATCTATCCGGTAATTTTTCCTCTCAACTGATTTGTTCAGTAACCAACTTGCCACACTGATAGACCCAGAAGATTTTCAAACGTCGTGTCACGCCAACATAAAATTGGAAGACGACCCTCTGGCAATTTAAGCACGGTTTTTTGTAGTAGAGAACTTGAGTGAGCGCATGACCCAAGTTAATGTTGGATAACTAGGAAACTTTGTGATTAAAATCAGTAAACAAATTATGCCTAAAACAATGATTATTAGCATGCATGGTATAGCATATACTAACTTAATAGAATATACATCATCGCACATGCAACAACAATCATAATTAGAGACATGATCAGATTAGAACACACGTATTGATCGTTCATACATGAAGTAGTCGTGGCTGTTGTAGGGACGATGTTGTTAACGACTATGTTGGTGTAGACCGGTTGAAATAGACGTTGGTGACCATGGTGCAGAACAGCGGCGGAACTTGGTGGTAGACGATCCGTGGTAAAGGATGTGAGCAGCCGGCGCAAAGCGCCTCCTTGGAACGTAATTTGTCCTCTCCAGGATCACATGAACGATAGTGTTCAGAGACCTGCTCTCCCGCTACTGGTGCATGCCGGCTTTCATGATGGAATAGACTACGGTAACCGACGCAAGTAAAGAAAGGAGGCAAAACACTAACTCGTTTACCCCATCACGATCATGTTCGTCTAGCCAGCATGGTCTCGTGTACGGATCATGATCTAAACCGACTAGGTTTCTAGTTTGGTGGTATAAAAAACCAACTTGAAAATTTAATGGTTAAGAAAGCAGAAAATAAAACGCAGTTCATCCTATTGCGTTGCAGGATCACAAGGACAGTAAGTATCCAGAGACCAGCACTCCTGCTCGCCGGAGTTCGGGGTAGAGTAAACTTTGGTGACGAAGCAAGTAGAGAGAGGAGGTAAAATCCTAACTCGTTTAGCCTATGAGATCCCACATGGGTCTCAAGTAGTAGGGAGTATTTGTTAAGTCACGCCCATGCAAGGCCAAAGACTGGATATCGGCAAGCTATTCACACGCTCGTGCCCAATCCGGCAAGGCAGGAGCGTGTGTGGTGCTCTCTTTCTCTCCTGATACCATCACTTAGTGTTGTGCGAAGATTCCACTATATAAGTTGGTGCCCCACCTCCTTGACTAGCGAGGTGGTACTAAAGGTCACACTGCACTTGCCGTTTACCCCTGGACTTTTGAGGTTTACTTGGAAATCTCAGAAAATGTATAGGGCAAACCCATTAATTCAAAGAGTTAAATCTCCCACGAGTGTCCTTTCCTATAATTTTTTTTTTGCGAATGAGTTTCTTTTTCTCTTCTGTTTGTCTTTCAACACTACATATCATAAATTGGAATCTTTTGTTAAACCAGATACTGGAGAGGGACATACACTAATTTGGGAGCAAAAGTATAACATAATTCTTGGTGTTGCCAAGGGAATATTGTATCTTCACGAGGACTCTATCATAAGGATTATCCACCGGGATTTGAAACCTAACAACATTCTTCTTGATGAGGACATGGAACCCAAAATTGCTGACTTTGGGTTGGCAAGGCTGCTAGGAGAAGGGCACACACATACCAAGACATCCAGAGCTGTTGGAACACTGTAAGCTCACGTTCATATCGATATCAAACGTCCCCGAATTGCAGAGTACTCTACATATAACTACTCACCATTGATGTGCTGCAGAGGTTATATGGCCCCCGAGTACGTCTATAATCGACGTGTGTCGCCCAAGATTGATATTTTCAGCTACGGTCTATTAATCCTGCAAATCGTTACTACGAGAAGGAAGTGCTGGTCTGATGATGGCAAGACTATGAATCTCCTCACTGAAGTGCGTGCTGATTTTGCTTGAGTATCATGTCATCTCATCTGTTTAGTGCATTTGTATGCAGAAGCCTTCATGCATATATATTAATGTTGTTATCCTAGGGATATCAGGTTTCCACTAACAGGCTAAAATTACATAACAAACTGACAGGTGTGGAGTCACTGGAAAAAGGGAACAATCTCGCGAATGATGGACAAAACACTCAACCAACATACTCAAAACCAACAGCTACGATGCATATACGTCGGGCTGATGTGTGTCCAAGCCGACCCTAGTGACAGGCCTGAGATATCCACCGTCATTTCCATGTTGACCAGAGATAACATGGATCTTCAGCCACTGGAGGAACCCGCATTCTTCTTCAGGAGTGAGCCAACGTCTGATTTCATGTCCGGAGATGACATCTCTGTGAATGGTGTTACAGTTACAGATCTGTGTCCTAGGTAAATCGATTGGAAAGGTGGCATGTGAGTGATGGGTGACCTCCTTGACTGGGGTATATAGTTTATTGTGCGGCAAACAAATAGTACTGTCTGTGTGTTGTCTGTACTTATAATGAGGAAACTGTTGGAAGTAAACCCAACGTTCAATCCTATTGCATGTGTAAGATGTTATGGAGGCGTCTCAATGTCCTAGACAAGGAGACCCGCAGCTTATGTTGATAATTTGGATTGAAGTACAAGTTAGGGAGAGAGAGATATGCGTACATAAGGAAGAGATTGCATGTGTAAGATGTTATGGAGGCGTCTCAATGTCCTAGACAAGGAGACCCCCAGCTTATATTAATAATTTGGATTGAATTACAAGTTAGGGAAAGAGAGATATGCGTACATAAGGAAGAGATAGAGGAGATCTCTAACTATTCTAACCATACAATATATTTTCCTAACATATCAAGGCACCGGCGTGGCCCCATACAAGCGTGATATATATCTCTAACACCCTCTCTTAATCTAAACCTCTGAGATTTAGATTATGTTTAAACTCTTCAAAGGATCTCGTAAGCAAAGCCTTGGTGAAGCCGTCTGCAACTTGATCTTTGAAAGGAACAAACCAAATCTCGAACTCTTTATTTGCCAGCCTCTTTCTGACAAAGTGATAATCAATCTCAATATGTTTAGTTCTCGCATGAAACACAGGATTAGCAGAAAGCTACAAAGCACCGATACCTCACTAGTAGAAAATGGCCCATTTGTCCCGGTTCTAGAGGCCCATTAGCCCTGGTTCTAAAACCGGGACTAAAGCCCAAAACCTTTAGTCCCGGTTGTCTTACCAACCGGGACAGACGGGCCTCCACATGGCCTCGGTGGGGAGCCCAGACAGGAGGCCTTTAGTCCCGGTTGGTCACACCAACCGGGACCAAACGACATCCACACGTCAGCATCTGGCAGGAGGTGTTTTTTTAATAGGGGGGGGGGGGTTGGAGGGTTAATTTAGGGGCTTCATGTTGTGTTAGCTAGCTAGCAGAGACAAGTGTCCTCTCTTTCTCCGTGCTTGGTCGAACAACAAGTTTTCGTATATATATCCGACGCTATTACATATATACAATATAACATCTTTTACAATTAATCCCTAACATCATCTACCTAAGATCCAATGACAAATCCACATGGTATGCTCCGTCTTTAGGTATGACGTGGTCAAGGAACAATCCCGCCAATTCCTCTTGAATTGCTCGTATGCGATCATGTGGTAGGAGTTCATCCCGCATCTGTCAGATCTAATTTAAAGAAGGGGGTAAATACATGTATATATATGAATAAAACTCAACACAATTGATGATAATATATAAAATAAAATTGTAAATATTATTTACGTACTTGAAATTGTTTCTCAAAAAAGCCCCGCTCAGAGGTCGATAGGCGAATTAACTCGCATACGTAGTATGCACATAAAACAGTCCCACCTTGTTGGTACATGCACTTTATGAGAATAGAGTTCAATCAAACCGATAAGCAAGCATGGTAATGATATATTGATGAAAATTTAAATCAGTTAGAGACGAAAGCGAGTTCTGATGCGTCTTCTCTGGAGAGGGAGGCGAAAGCGAACGCTGCTGTCCGTTCATTTCGTATCCCTCGCTCTCTTTGGCTCCCGTCGCTGGTCTCTCGCCTCCCTCTCTTGCGCCTATAAAAGAGAGGCCGCTCCTCTCCAGAGAAGACGCATCAGAACTTCCCTCTCGCCACCGGTTCCTTCTATGTGCTGCTGCTACGTTCTTCCCCATCCCGTCTTGCGGCGTGCACCGTAGGTCAGGACAGTAGGCCTCCGAAACTACGTCTCTTCGAGTCATGTACGGGAGAAGGGTGATAAGGTCTTTGGGGAGCGCTCAGCGCGACTACTGGCTTCCATCACGGACACCGACGATCTCTTTCCGGATGACGACTACTTCCCCGACGTCGACCACCTCTTCGGTAACATGGCCAACAACAACGCCAACACCAACCCTACTGCTCCTGCAACACAGTACGTACTCATGTTCTTTTTCGTTGAGTTCCTACCACAACTTTTTGCTATAGTTCCACTTCTAGATATGTTCTGTTTCTCCTCACTCCATATGATGTCTTGTGTATATAGTACGGCTCTACATATGTTCTCTTCTAGATCATATGTGCAAATGTCTTTCGTCGTCTCATCTTTATATTCCATGTCTTGTTTCATCTATGTTATGATAGTCATGTTTTCCCTAGTTTTGTTTTAGTAAAATCCTACGGGAGTTGCTCGTATTTCCAACAATCCAAAAACCTTATTATAGGCAATTTAACCCGAGTGGTTTTGCTGCTTCCATGAGACCTCCTTTGTTTGAGGGTGTCCACTATAAGAGGTGGCGCGTAAGAGCTGTTTTGTGGTTTCAAACCATGAGCTGCTATGACGCCACTCTTGGCAAACCTAAAGGAGATCATGATGCTCAACAGGAGCTAGCTTTTCAGAAAATGGATGCCTTGTTTAAGGCTGCTCTCTTGAGCGTTCTTGGTTAGAATATAGTTGATGCTTATGCGTCAATTGATAATGGAAAAGATATGTGGGATGCACTCGAGGCCAAGTTTGGGGTCTCGGATGCTGGTACTGAGCTGTACATCATGGAACAATTCTATGATTACAGGATGACTGAAGAGCGCTCTGTGGTTGAGCAAGCTCACGAAATACAGTCATTTGCAAGAGAACTTGAGCACTTCAATTGCATGCTACCGGACAAGTTTTTTTCCGGAGTCATCATCACTAAACTTCCTCCTTCGTGGAGGAACTTAGCTACCTTATTGAAGCATAAGAGACAGGAGTTTTTCGTTCCGGATCTCATAGGTACTCTTGATGTGGAAGAAAAGGCGAGAGCAAAAGACACACGTGCTCGAGGCTTTGAGGGAGTTTCTAGTGCCAATCTGGTACAGAAGAAAAACTTTCAGCCCCACAATTTCAAGAACAAGGGCAAGTTTGATGGTAAAGCAAAGTTTGATGGGAAGAACAAGGTTGTACGGCACACCAACTTCAAGAAAAAAAATGACAAGAAGAAAGGTTTTTGTCATGTGTGCGGAGATCCTGATCATTGGGCACCTAACTGTCCTAATCATTATGACAAGCGTCAACATGGGAAAGGCGGCAAGTCCGCTAATGTTTTCATTGGTGACACTGATGTGGAGGATGCTGGGTATGGTATATTTCCCACTATCCTTTCAGTATGTCATTTTCCCGATTGGTTGATTGACACGAGTGTTAATGTGCATGTATGCGGTGATATTTCCATGTTTTCATCTTATCAGTCCGCAGGGACTTCCACCATGCTGATGGGCAATAGTTCAAGTGCTTCTGTTCGTGGTGTTGGCACGGTCGATCTGAAGTTTACTTCGGGGAAGGTCGTGCGGCTGAAGAACGTGCATTATGTCCCCTCCGTGAATAAAAATCTTGTTAGCGGATCCCTTTTGTGTAGAGATGGCTACAAGCTTGTCTTTGAGTCTAATAAATTTGTAATATCCAAGTATGGAACTTTTGTTGGTAAAGGCTACGAGTCAGGAGGCCTGTTCCGTTTATCCTTGGCAGACGTTTGCAATAAAGTTGTTAATCATGTTTACAACAATAGTGAATCAAATGTATTCCATTCACATCTATGTCATGTTAATTTTGGTTGCATGTCAGGACTAGTCAAATTGACCTTAATCCCTAGCTTTACCACCGTCAAGGGATTTAAGTGTCAAGTTTGTGTGCAAGCGAAACAACCTCGTAAGTCTCATACGACTGCTGAAACGAGAAATCTTTCACCACTAGAGCTCATACATTCAGATCTATGTGAAATGAATGGCATTTTGACAAAAGGTGGAAAGAAATATTTCATGACACTAATTGATGACTCCACTAGATACGGCCGAGTGTATCTTCTGAAATCTAAGGATGAGGCTTTGAACTTTTTCAAGATATATAAAGCTGAAGCAGAAAACCAACTTGATCGAAAGATCAAGAGGCTTAGGTCCGATCGTGGTGGAGAGTATTTCTCAAATGAATTTGATTCTTTCTGTGCGGAACATGGTATAATCCATGAGAGGACGCCTCCCTATTCACCTCAATAAAATGGGATAGCCAAAAGAAAGAACCGTACTCTAACTGATTTGGTTAACGCCATGTTAGACACATTGGGTCTCTCCAAGGCATGGTGGGGGAGGTGATATTGACTGCATGTCATGTCCTGAATCGAGTTCCCACAAAGAACAAAGAGATAACTCCATTCGAGGAATGGGAAAAGAAAAGGTTAAAACTCTCTTATCTACGAACCTGGGGTTGTTTGGCGAAAGTCAATGTGCCAATCCCAAAGAAGCGCAAGCTAGGACCAAAAACTGTGGATTGTGTTTTTCTGGGATATGCTTTTCATAGCATTGGATATAGATTCTTGGTTGTAAAATCTGAGGTATCTGACATGCATGTCGGTACAATCATGGAGTCGAATGATGCGACTTTCTTCGAAGATATCTTTCCCATGAAGGATATAGCTACCTCATCTAATCAGGAGATGCCTAATTCATCAAACCATGAATTAGTCACAATTACTGAACCTATCATTTCGATGGAACACTTTGAAAATATTGTGGAGGAGAACAATGAAGTTCCTACCAGGAGCAAGAGACAGAGGACTGCAAAGTCCTTTGGTGATGATTTTCTTGTGTATCTCATAGATGACACTCCCAGTTCTATTTCACATGCCTATGCGTCTGAAGATGCTGACTACTGGAAGGAAGAAGTCCGTAGTGAGATGGATTCCATCTTGACAAATGAAACTTGGGACATCACTGATCGTCCTTATGGGTGCAAACCTATAGGATGCAAATGGGTATTCAAGAAGAAGCTTAGGCCTGATGGTACTATCGAAAAGTACAAGGCACTGCTCGTGGCTAAGGGTTATACCCAAAAGGAAGGTGAAGACTTCTTTGATACTTACTCACTCGTGGCTCGACTGGCCACTATTTGAGTACTACTTTCACTAGCCGCCTCACATGGTCTTCTCGTTCATCAAATGGATGTTAAGATTGTTTTCCTAAATGGAGAGTTGGATGAGGAAATTTACATGGAACAACCAGATGGGTTTGTAGTAGATGGTCAGGAAGGGAAAGTATGCAAGTTGTTGAAGTCTTTATATGGACTTAAGCAAGCACCCAAGCAGTGGCATGAGAAGTTTGAAAGAACTCTAACAACTGCAGGCTTTGTAGTAAACGAAGCTGATAAATGTGTGTACTATCGCCATGGTGGGGGCGAGGGAGTTATCCTTTGCTTGTATGTTGATGACATACTGATTTTCGGAACAAATCTGAATGTTATTAAAGAGATGAAGGATTTAGGAGTGGCTGATGTCATTCTGAACATCAAGTTGTTGAGAGACGAAGATGGTGGGATTACGTTGCTTCAATCTCATTATGTGGAAAAGATCTTGAGTCGCTTTGGGTATAGTGACTGCAAGTCCTCTCCCACACCATATGATGCGAGCGTGCTGCTACGAAAGAATCGAAGAATTGCTAGAGACCAATTGAAATATTCTCAGATTATTGGCTCGCTTATGTACTCAGCCAGTGCTACAAGACCTGACATCTCTTTTGCTGTTAGCAAACTGAGTCGGTTTGTCTCAAAACCAGAAGATGTGCATTGGAAAGCTCTAGAGAGAGTTTTGCGTTATTTGAAAGGCACTTCAAATTATGGAATTCACTATACTGGACACCCAAAGGTGCTTGAAGGGTATAGTGATTCAAACTGGATCTCTGATGCTGATGAGATAAAGGCCACGAGCGGATATGTATTCACTCATGGAGGTGGCGTTGTTTCTTGGAAGTCTTGCAAGCAAACGATCTTAACTAGGTCAACAATGGAAGTAGAACTCACATCACTAGATACAGCTACGGTCGAAGCATATTGGCTTTGCCGGCTCTTGAGTGACTTGCCGGTTGTCGAGAAACCTGTACCGGGTATCCTTATGAACTGCGACAATCAAACTGTGATCACAAAAGTGAGCATCTCAAAGGATAACATAGTCATCAAGACACAATCAGAGAAGGTTAAAATCTGTCAAGAAAATGAGAAACTCCGGAGTTATTGCATTGGATTATATCCAAACATCTAAAAATCTGGCAGATCCTTTTACTAAGGGTATATCACGTAATGTGATAGATAATGCATCAAGGGAGATGGGTATGAGACCCACAATTTGAGTTGTTCACAGTGGTAACCTATTCTTTGTGATCAGAGATCCCGTGAATTAGATATGGAAGACAAGTTGTTGGTCAACTCAGAGGAAAGTATCCTTATCATTAATAATACCACTCCATGAAGATGCAATACTTTCCTAAACTTCATGGGAGGTTGATATACATCTTAATATGTTCTAAGTGGCTTATTGAAGCAGAGATGTTGTCCTGCAGAACATCTTTTGAAGAACATACCTATATTATTCAGATTGTTAAACGTCGCAATCTATGAGAGTAGGGTGCTCTCTAGTATACCTATATGAGTATGACGCATAAGATCCATCCGCGGCGAAGCCCCACAGTAGCCTAGTATCGGTCAAGGATCTGTGTGAAGCTAGACTCATAGAAAACTTGCAGTTCAAGGCCTGGTGCACTGTTCAAGTTGCTTACTGGTGTATCATAGAGTTCTAGGTGGAAGTTCAACTTAACAGTCTCCACTGCAGTATCGGTATATAAAATAGTGTTTTGGAACCAAAGACAATTTTTGTGTGCCTCTCGGATCTGGTGGGGGATTGCTGGAATTTTGTCTACTTATGGGTCAGCCCAATATATAATTTCAGAAAATTTCTAATAAATCCTAGAGGCCCACGCAACCCATTTATGCAAGGCAAGAGGTGGAAATGTTTAGTCCCACATTGCTAGTTTAGTGGAAGTTGGACCTCCTTATAAGGGAGGATGTTTCCACACATGTATGAGCTTGAGAACAAGATAGACATACACGTGCGCTCCTCCTCCTCCACCTCGCCTCGCCTCGTCTCGACGCGCCGCAGGCTGCGGGAATGAGCCGAGCCGAACTAAAATTTTGCCATGCACGACTGGTATACGAAAGATCACTCAGAGAAGCTGAACATATTTTTCTGTAGTAGATATTGAAAGCGAACGTTGTTGTCCGTTCGTTTCGGCTCCCGTCGCTGGTCTCTCGCCTCCCTCTCCTGCGCCTATAAAAGAGAGGTCGCTCCTCTGCAGAGAAGACGCATCAGAACTTCCCTCTCGCCACCGGTTCCTTCTCTGTGCTGCTGCTACGTTCTTCCCCATCCCGTCTTGCGGCGTGCACCGTAGGTCGGGACAGTAGGCCTCCGAAACTACGTCTTTTCGAGTCCTGTACGGGAGAAGGGCGATAAGGTTTTTGGGGAGCGCTCAGCGCGACTACTGGCTTCCATCACGGACACCGACGATCTCTTTCCGGACGACGACTACTTCGCCGACGTTGACCACCTCTTCGGTAACATGGCCAACGACAACGCCAACACCAACCCTACTGCTGCTGCAACACAATACATACTCATGTTCTTTTTCGTTGAGTTCCTACCACAACTTTTTGCTATAGTTTCACTTCTAGATATGTTCTGTTTCTGCTCACTTCATATGATGCCTTGTGTATATAGTACGGCTCTACATATGTTCTTTTCTAGATCATATGTGTGCACATGTCTTTCGTCGTCTCATCTTTATATTTCATGTCTTGTTTCACCTTTGTTATGATAGTCATGTTTTCCCTTGTTTTTCTTTTAATAAAATCCTATGGTAAGTTGCTCATATTTCCAACAGATTCTTTCCCAGACTCCCTGTAGATTTTCATGTACCACTCATGCAATCTGTGCATCATCGTTGTTAGAGGAGGATGATTAAGGGGACGAGAGGCTTCCCGTGCATGTATTTATATTATGCTTTTGTTACCTCAGCCGTTTGAAAAATTACATCATCCCCCAAGTAATCACCAGGATTGGTACCAGGCACCAGCCCCGGAGGATTAGCGACGATATAGGTAGACACCTTGAACGGGGGGCACGATTGCTTCTCCTGTTTGGTGAGCTGGGGAATTGTTTTCCCACTTCTTCGTTGTGCTAACCTTGCATCACTAGAAGTAGTTCCCGACCGCCGCGCTCCTGCATGTGTGTTTACAATTCAAATGGAACATATTGCTATCTTATGCAATTTTCATATCCTATGAATTGATCGAGAAACCGTAAATTGCATATTGCTATCCAATGAAACCTAGAGAGATCACCATATGCAATTTTCATAACCTTGGATCAAAGAAAGCATCAAAACATACCAACGAAAAATTGTTTCACTACAACTCAAGAGAAATTTATCTTTATAATATCCGAATGGAACATATTGCTATCCTATGCAATTTTCATATCCTATGAACTGATCAAGAAACCCTCAATTAACTATCCAATGGAACATATATAGAAACTGCATATTGCTATCCAATGGAACCTAGAGAGATCATCATCTGCAATTTTCACAACCTTGGATCAAAGAAAGCCACAAAACTTACCAATGGAAACTTGTTTCACTACAACTAAAGAGAAATTTATCTTTATAGGATTCTAATGGAACATATTGCTATCGTATGCAATTTTCATATCCTATGAATTGATCAAGAAACCCTCAATTAACTATCCAATGGAACATATATAGAAATTGCATATTGCTATCCAACAGAACCTAGAGAGATCAATATATGCAATTTTCATAACCTTGGATCAAAGAAAGCCTCAAGACTTACCAATGGAAAATTGTTTCACTACAACTAAAGAGAAATTGATCTTTATAGGGTTCCAATGGAACATATTGTTATCCTATGCAATTTTCATATCCTACGAATTGATCAAGAAACCATCAATTAACTATCCAATGGAGCATATATAGAAACACGGTGTTTAAAACCATCAATTTTCATAACCTTGGATCAAAGAAAGCCTCAAAACTTACCTCGCCCATTGGAAGATCAAGACATGGTGTTTAAAACATAGCTGGATGACGGCAACACCTTGTTGATCGGTCATGTACTCTAGATCAAGCCCCAAGAAAGCCTCATGCTCCTCCACGGCGTCAAGGCACGCCTGCAACTGTCCAAGATAATGTGGCACCTCTGTGTTGTCGTTCGTATACACGACACCAAGCTGGGTCGTGCCATGTGCGAGCACATTTCCGGTTCGAGTTGTCATGGTGGAAGAAGAATGGAATAAGAGAGGGAAAGAACGGAGGAAGAAGAGATGAGAGCGCTAGAGGAAAAGAACAGAGAATGGTGAGAGACTCTACTTCAGTTGTCCTTTTTGTCGCTATGCGGGAGGCGAACCGTTTGGACCTTTAGTCCCCGGTTGAGCAACAAACCGGGACTAAAGGGGTGATACGAAGGATCGCTTTGAGACACCAACCGGGACTAAAGGGGATACAACGGTTGTACGAACGGTCGCCACCATCATTTAGTCCCGGTTTGAGCCATTAACCGGGACTAAAGGGGGATATGAACGGTTGTCGGCTTATTGGTCCCGGTTCGTGTCTGTAACCGGGACCAAAGGGGTGAGACGAACTTGGACCAATGGCCCACGATGCGCCCTCGCCTCACGAACCGGGACCAATGACACTATAGGTCCTGATTCGTGTGTGAACCGGGACTAATGGGATTTCAGACCCTCGACCAAAGCCCTGTTTTCTACTAGTGTTACGTCACCGATACGGCGATACGCATGATACGCCGGCGGTACGTGTATCCCTTGGGTATCGTGATTTTTGATTTAAAACAAAAGAAAAAATATCCTGATACGCTGTCAGGACGGCGCCGACACGCCGGCGACACGGGAAGCGAAGCCCACTCCACCATCGCAAAGTCTAACCCTAAACAGCCAGCAGTCTACTGCAGCAGATTGGATCAAGGATTCAGGTGCGACAGCACAAGTGCTCCGGTGCGTTCGTACCACCGCCGACGCTGCGTGGATTCCGTCGCGGCCATCTGAACTCGCCTCGCCGTCGCTTGGAGTGTCCGCCGCCGCCTCCTGTTGGCCGTCCCCCTTCCCAATCTCTGCTCTCTTCTGGTGGTGTGTCTGGTCCTCCGGCACTTGCTGGCTTACTGCGTGCTGATTCTGTGCGTGCGTGCTGGCTGTTTGTGTGCTTGCTGCGCTGTTCGTGCTTGGTGTGGGCGTGCGTGCGTTCTTGCTTGGACTGCGTACTTGCTAGCTGCTGCTGGCCACTGGGTACTGGCCTCTGCTGTATCAACTATGATTTGTTGCTGACCTACTAATGTTGCGGCTAGTGCTTGGGAGTGAAGTAGTGACATTGACACCTGCAGGCCAATCTTCACTTGAGAGGATGGGAAGCATCAGTTATGTATCATTGGGTAAGCAAACTACATGCCAACGTCTTTACCGTTTTTAGCTTTTCATGCTCAAGTGTTATGTATATTTCAAATTTTAATACAAGTATATGATGTATGAGAAAGATGTAATAGCACCCGGGTGTCTAGGCATCCTTTATGAACAGTAAAATCAAAAAAATAAAAAACAAGCTTAAAAAAATCTGAAACTTTACAACATATAAAATGGTCAAACTTTGTAGGTTCTTACAAGTTTAATGCCAAAATATCATGTAGAGAAAGGTGTATAAATAAATTTTAGATTTCAGTGAGTGTCAAATACTGAAGTGCTCCTACCAAGCTTCTGTACTTAGTGCCATCCACTTGACTTAAGGGTATATCTTCGGCAAGAGACAATTTTTCAGAAATAGAGAGAGGTGTTGGAGAAGGTTTACAACCCTGCAGCCCGGCCATGCTCAAAACATCTCTTGCATACTTTTTTTGAGATAGATGAAGCCTACCTC
The DNA here is from genome assembly GCF_904849725.1 of Hordeum vulgare subsp. vulgare. Classification (NCBI taxonomy): domain Eukaryota; kingdom Viridiplantae; phylum Streptophyta; class Magnoliopsida; order Poales; family Poaceae; genus Hordeum; species Hordeum vulgare. The sequence goes on along the minus strand of NC_058519.1, from coordinate 658,702,511 downwards.
TTGTGTTTCACTTTACCTCAATACCAAGGAAAAAGTAAAGATCTCCTAGATCCTTTAGAGCAAATTCTGAGTGCAAATCTTTTAAAAGAGCTGTCACAGCCTCATTGGAGGAGCTGGTAACAATGATATCATCAATATAAATAAATACAAATATGATAGTATGTAACTTGTTGTAAATGAACAGTGATGTATCACACTTTGAAGGAACAAAACCAAGCATTTGCAACTTGGAGCTCAAGCGAGCATACCATGCCCTGGGAGCTTGTTTTAGTCCATAGAGAGATTTATCAAGTATATATATATGAGACGAGTGATGGATATCGTCAAACCCAGGAGGTTGTTGCATATATACTTTCGTTTCCAGAACACCATGAAGGAACGCATTCTGCACATCTAGCTGTCTGAGACTCCATCATCTGGACACAACAATGGACAAAACAAGGCAAATATTAGCAACTTTAACAACGGGGCTAAAAGTATCCTCATAATCCAAGCCATACCTCTGCTTAAACCCCTTTGCAACAAGCATGGCTTTATAGCGATCTATATTACCATCCGACCTCCTCTTTATTCTGAACACCCATTTACAACCAATCACATTTTTACCTGGTTGCGCAGGAACAAGATGCCATCTGTGATTTTTTTTTAAGAGTTTGAAAGTATTCATCCATTGCCTGCTTCCACTTGGGATTAGCCAAAGGGTTACTAATAGTGCGTGGTTCACGTGTAGAAGTAGTGAAAACTAAACCATATCAATTCAAGCGGTGAAGGAGGCGGCACAGACGGCTCAGACAGTTTAGGCTCCGGCGCAGGCCATCTCCGATGAGGAAGAATCTTAGTACAATTATAATTAGTACGTGGCGTGTAGTTTGCATGTTTTTGTATGGATAGGAGGGATGAAATATGATAGAGTTGAATGTGAAAAGAGAAATTTAATGTGTGATCAATCAGTATCCGCGCACACGATCGAATACATCCACACGCATTTAAGGGGCTAGATTTGAGAGATCCAGGTGTAAATGCTCTAAGTAACAAACCGATCCGTTCTACCGGACGTTTGAAACGGATCTAAAGCCCCAGCGCACGTACTTTGGAATTATTAAACAACATACATGGGAGCTCAGATATTTTTCCACTTCTATGGCGGACGTGCATGCTCGACGCACCATCATTCCTGTTTATCCACACACACGAACCAAAGCGGATTTTTGAAGCATAGGTGCATTGTAGCTCTTTATTTTAAATAGTTTGAATATGACATTTTCAACTTCTCCAAAATAAATAAACATTTCATGTTTATATGAATGTATATTACACATTTATGAAGTTCGGTGATGAAAAATAAACGTTTTATTATAACAATGAAAAATAAACGTTATGCATGATACTCTCCGTACACTTTCTCGGTGAACTTTTATGAAGATTTTTTTTCTTTCTAAAATACTATTATGAAGACATGTGGTCATCTGTTCGTCCTTAGGCACGCTAGGAATCGGGGTAAATTTATACACCCATATTTCTTTTACGGGTGTAAATCATCAGCCATACGTGATTTTTTATTGAAAAAAACCTGATAGATTGAGTTCAGTAGTATATTTTGCAACTGTAGAACGTGGAAAATGACAATCCAATCTGGGCCTTAGGCTGTTGTAATGGAAAGTACCATATACTAGTATAATGCATAGTATCATGGTTGTAATGGAGTACTACATCCGTAATGCATAGTATCATGTGCTAGTATCATAGAACAGTTTATTTATTGCCATGCGTGATACATAGTAGCAAAACATTTAATATGATACTCAACCCTCTATTTCCTTATTTAATTTCATGCCACTTCATCAAATATGTCTAGTTGGCATGCACAATACTCCCTCCGTTCCTAAATATAGGACCTTTTAGCAATTCTACTATGAACTACATACAAAGCAATATGAATGAACATATACTCTAAAATATGTCTATATACATCCGTATATAGTCCATAGTGTAATCTATAAAAGGTCTTATATTTAAAAACGGAGAAAGTACTACTTATGATACTTCCATTACGACCAGCCTAAGGCTGCTCATAGTGGGGAGTAACTTAGCCAAGTAACATGCACATGTTACTCGTCTATGTTACTACCTCCATAGTGGGTAGTAACATTTGTGGGATGTCATATTAATTAGGATATAGACTCATTTTGTATTGATATGTGTGATGTTACTGTAACATAGCTAGTTACCACAAGCACCTCTCTCCTCATTAACTCACTGCCACATAAGCAAATTTGCATTGTAATGTGTGATGTTACTACTATGTTACTCCCCACTATGACCAGCCTAACTAATGGTGTAGCATGCATCACTTAAATTTGTTCGTGAGTAACTTGACTCGAAGGTGCATGCATATGCACGCGACGGGCGACCAGATCCTTGATATTATTGTGCTGTCGCCCAGCAGCTACGGAACCTAGTTATTACAAGTACTGTATGCTGGGCTTCTGCCCTCCCATGGACCCATCACCCTAGAAAAGAGAACAAATATATCCATATCTGCCCTCCTGTTGTTGACAAGTCCAACGAAACATCTTTGAACTCCATCCCATGCACCACGGCACACGACACGATCGAGCTGATGATCCAGGCAAGAGCTGAGCCGCAGATCAGAGCATTAGAGCCGGACTCCTCAAACCTCAAACGTCCTCGACGCGTCTGAGCGCGTTTGCGGACGCTGAGTGTTCACATCTTAAATAATGTAGTTTATATTAAGACACAACAAATCTAATATTTTAAATCTGTATAACTCATTAAACTACTAGGTACACATACGCCGTCCGGCTACTCCGTCATTACTAAACATGTCATTGGACTATTAAATTTTGGCATACTTGACTATGATGGAGATCATTCACAACTGTCCTTATCTTTTTCGGTGTCCTTGTCGTCCGTACTGATCGAAGGCATAGTACGGATTGAGCCGGATCTCCTCGTCGCCAGAGCTCTCCTCCCCGCCGCTCACCTCCTTCTCCTCCTCCGATGGCAATCCGGCCATTTCACGAACCGCCGCTGCGGTTTCTTTAAAATGCAGGCGCGGATGGCTTCCTCCTCTGCGGCCGCCCGTGCCGCCACATCAGCCACCTCCGTCTTCGTCATTTCCTTCACGAGATAGGCCTCGGCGTTCCTTATCATCTCCTTCCCACGACGGGCAGCCCGTTCTCGATGGGTCTTGAAGTCCGCGGGTCCGGTCGATGGATCCGCCCGCCTGGAAATGGATAATCCCGCCCGAAAGGAACCGACCGTCCTTTGAGCAGACGTCATGGAGTCACGACGGACAGATCCTCTCGTTGGTCGAGCGCGGTATTCGCACGAGCGGCGGAGTGCAATGCGAACCGTCATTGCCTCCTTCACTCCGCACGGGGCGACCCCCATTCGACGGATCCGAACTGGTCGAAGTCGGATCCGCTGGAGGCTGTGCCGGAAAAGGCCTGGGATTGTCGGAGGTGAGCTTGGTGGCGGATGGGAGCGAAGCGGAGTGGTTTGAAGTGGTTAGGGTTTGGTCCGATCAACGGATAAAAACGAACATATGTGGGGTCAATGCGGACCAGTGTGGGCAGTGGGCCAGACAGGCGTGTCCGGACGCTCCTCGTATATAATATCTACCTTATATTTAGGTTGAAAACGAGAGTTGTCGGTCAATTCAAATGTTTAGGTCAGTTCGAGAGATGCGTTCCCATCAATTTTGTAGGATCGGACAGCCAGCCAGCCGATGCTCTCAGTCCTCCTCCTTGCACGTGCCACCCACGTACTCTGTTAATACTCCCTCCGTTCCTAAATACTTGTTGTTGAGGAGAACTAGACTAGTTCTCCCCAATAACAAGTATTATGGTACAGAGGGAGTATAAGATATTTTAGAGATTTTACTATAGACTACATACGAAGTAAAATGAATGAACCTACAGTCTAAAGTATGTCTATATACATCCATATGTAATTTATAGTGGAATCTCTAAAAGGTCTTATATTTAGGAAGAGATGGAGTATATTATTATCCAGGACATAGACCGTGGTCGTGGGCAGGAATGGCCACGACGCCCACGGTGTTTATGCCGGACAGTCACCAGGCATCAACTTGCATCGTACTTTCCGGGTCTAGCTACTTTCAGCGATCGAGTCTCATACTCTGATCAAGTGGCTGCCTCACGGTCAAGTGCATGAATGAAACCATGGGCATATGATTATGAGCACACTTTGAAGAAAACTTACCTCAGGCCCCTATCTATCATTCTCTGTCATGCTCGACCCACCACCTTTTCGTTTCTCGTATTTACCCTCCCACACACGTACATAGGTGTTCACCAAGATCAGATGCAACGACGATCAAAAGCTCCGTCTCTTTATTGCTACACGAACATTGCACTCAGAAAAAAGAAGCAAGCCGAGAACTCAAACATGGCCATGCACGCTAGCACAACGCACGGGCAGCTAGCCTGCTTGCCGACGACGACCTGACGCACGCGCGTACTACGTACTTGACCGAGCCATCAGGTCAGATCAGGCGGAGGCGGCGAAGCCCTCCTCCTCCTCCTCCTCACCGGCGGCGTCGTCCACGGCAGCGTCGGCGCGCTGGGCGTTGGGCCTGAAGCAGCTGAAGCGGCGGATCTCGCCCACGTTGCCCGCCGGCTTGGGCACCCTGGCGAGCTTCTCCATGGACCTGGCGAACTGCCCGAAGAAGGCCTCCTTGCTCTCCGCGAACCGCTTCACGATGGGCGCCGTGGTCTTGTTCTTGACCAGCGCCATGTCGGAGGTGAACACGCCCTGGTTGAACCCGAGAGCCTTGAAGTACGCGTTGTCGAACAGGTCCGGGGTGATCACGTCCAGGTTCTGCAGCCGGTCCGGGTGCTTGCTGCAGTTGGCCGCCAGCTTCCTCGAGAAGGTGTCGTCGGCGCGCTGGGACCGGTCGACGAAGCTGCCGCACTGCGACCGCCCGATGGTGTGCGCGCCGGAGAGCGCCACGAGGTCGGCGACGTCGCCGAGGCCCCTGGTGGCGAAGGAGGTCACGAGCGTGGCCACGCTTGCCGTGTCCGGCGCCGGGAGCTCGAACACCTTCTCCTGCGCCGCGGGGGCCAGGCTGTCGAGGTTGCCCTGCGGCACGTTGAACCAGGGCCCGCCGGAGATGACGATGATGTCGCGGGTGGCGAGCAGGGTGATGTCGGCGCAGGAGACGACGGGCCCGCAGACGGCGTGCGCCCTGGCGCGGATGGACTCGATGAGCTGCATGGCGCGCGGCTGGATGGTGAGGTTGGGGCCCAGCGCCGTCTCGCGGGCGGCGGTGTCGTTGAGGAGGATGGAGGCGTCGCAGCCCTGCGGGAAGCAGTCGTGGAAGTAGAGGCGGAGCATGCCCGCCGCCACCGCCACGTCCTGCCGCAGCGCCGCCTCCACGGACGACCACACGATGCCGTCCAGCTGCGGGCACGACGCCGAGTGGAAGCCAGGGGAGGCGCCGTCGTCGCCGGTGAAGACGGGCAGGGACGTGGCCGGGGAGAGAAGCAGCGTGGCCGCGGTGGCCAGGACGACGGCCAGTGCTGCTACAGAGCTGCTCGCCATTTTTTGTGCTCAAGTGAAGCTCGAGCTTGAGCTGAAGCTAGCTTGAGTGAGGGGGCTTGTGGCGTCCTCACGTCAAGTAGTGGGCGTCATTTATAACGGGAACCAATCAACAAAACCGGGTGAGATGCAGAGCGTAGAAACAGCGGCACCAATCTTGGCTTAGATCACGCACCAACTACTCCCTTCAGTCCATGTGTCTGTGTAATATAGAAATCCTCGATCGAGAGCAGCGATTCGTTGTCCAGGTTCGTCTACAATGGCTTTAAAGTAAAATTTAATAAAAATATACAAAAATATTCGAAAATCAAAATTGTTTTTGCATGATAAATTATTTGATGCATAAGATGTGCTTGGAAATTTTCCATTTAAACATTTGAATAGCTCTCGATAAAATAAATTAGGTCTGTAAAAAGGTTTACTGAGCTACTCGTATATTCAAATAAATTGAAACTTAAAGCAGACCTCACACACCAATATCTAATTATCTATCATAGACTTTTTTTCTATGAAATATTTTTTATTTTTGATGATTTATTTCACCCGGAACACATGAGCTTAGGCTGAGAAATGGATATTCGTTGAATGGTTTTCTACACGGAAGAAAAGGGAAGAAAGTTAGTCGCAGCAAGCTCTGGATCACATGCAGAGCGCGCGGCACAGGCACGGGCGATCACGTGGTGAGCAACTGAGCATTAACTTGTTATATCCTTACGCACAGTACACCGCCTACGAACTGTTATGATTCGCAATTTGTCATGGCATCAAATTAGAACAAAACATACCCCAAAAGGACGGTGATTTTAGCCGCCTTTCATTGGTTTGAGTCTTCCGCAGTCTATTCCTATTTGTTTTTTAAATGAATCAATACATGCATTCAACGAAAAACAAATGGTCAGTACCATTGTGACAATATAATAATAGAAGCCAGGTGGGTAGGGATGATCAAGCGAATTAAATAAGCATACATAGTTGATTGGATAGCTGTGTGATAAATGGGTCAGGCCGGCCACATGCGAACACACAAGGGCGGGTGCGTCTGTCGACCCTTTCCAATCCCAAATTTAAATCGAAAATGGATCGACGCAGACGCATTTTCGCAATTAATCCGCGCGTTGGGCCATTAATTTTATCCGCGCGAAACTAAACAGACGAACATGGACAAAATGCATCGCTTCATTAAAGTTGCTCTTAGTACACCAATTAAGTTTGATCAACCTACTTCATGAAGCTAGTAAGATGACTAAGATATCATGTGGAAAAGAAAACATCTTAATTCCCATGTTATCAGAGCATCTATAACCGTACATAACAAATATGACTCTTTAAAAGTCTGCGAACGTGTTCGGTCAGTGATCAAACATATCGTTATTTATCCGTTCGTGTAGTCTTATTTTTTTAAAACGTTCAGTCATTTGCACGTGATTGATGAAGAGTAAGAGCATTTATAGCCGGACATTGCAAATATGACCCACTAAATGTTAGTGGACACGGCCGATCAGTGATTGGGATATGTCCTTCATTTGCCCGATTGTGCAACCATATTTTTTATTTTCTTCCTCATATGTCTTGCACGTGATTGGTAAAGAGAAAATGATAGAAAGAAAAAAATAAAAATAAAATATGGTCCAGTCTGGAGCTGCGTCTTATGTGGCGGACTGATCGGATACATTCGGATGCATCCGTGAGCTCTAATATCCTCCACATATTTAAAATAAATATAAGGATTTATGGACATCCCAGCGTGTGTGCATGATATAAGGAGTCGGATGAATTACTTTTTTCATTCTCTTCTATTAGAGCATCTCCAACAGGCGTCCAAAAACTGCTCCGCGCGTTAAAAAATTCGTTTTTTGGGCGCCGGACTGCTCCAGCAGAAGCTGCAAAACGCTGCGCGCGCTAAAAACTTTTGTGCACGCGCTTAAAAACGCTACCGCTCGCAGCATATTTGGTGCGCCGGCTTGCGCGCGCAGCAAACTCTGAGCGGCTGCAAATGGGACCGCTGGATCGGACTGGATTGGGCGCCGCACTAGCGCGCGCTTGTTGGAAATGCTCCGGTCCCCGCGTTTCAAAACTGCTACAGTAACGCGTTAAAATTTTTATTGGGCGCCGATTTTTTAGGCTGCTGTTGGAGATGCTCTTAGATCACTGATAGAATGTGTCCCCAGCCATATAAGGAATCATTTGACGCATCCAATTATAAATGCTTGAAATATAAAAAAACTAAAAAAGGAAATCAGTTTATGTTTTTGCATGACGGACTGACCGGACATATATACCGGAAGCGAGCGCTTGTAGATGCTCTCACAATGCAAGAGCAGAGCACCTACTGGTTACTGCTCCCCGCGAGAAAAGTCTTTGAAAACTTTGTCGCATCAAGCAATTAAACACTGCGCCTCCCATCAATCCGTCAATTTTGTCAATAAATTTGGACGTCTTGACAGCGATGACAGGTGGAATAGTACAACTACTGCGCATGTGTGAGGCTAGTCAAGTCGATCATGACATGCGTATGAGCGTGAGGCGGCCAAAGTGATGGCAGTACAATATTTTAAAACTAGAATCATACAGCTACGCAGGGGGGACCCAGTACAACGGAGTGGGGGCCTAGGACCCCACTTAATTTTTAGAATTTCCTTTGTATTTGTACACATTTTAAAACAAAACACTTTAAAATGAGCAACTTTGTATAAGAGGTAATAGCACTGGGGATACTAGAACTTGCACCCAATGTGATGGTTTGATTCTAAAAGTAGCAAAGTGCACCTATTTCATCCTAGAACTTGCACCTCTTGTGCAATTTTAGTCCACAGCCACTCACAGCGCGCCAAGTGGATAGGGTGGGGTAGTCTTGGTTGTTTTGCAAATTAGCCCTTCCCTTTGTCAGTTATTAGTGTGTTGTTGCTATCTGAGAAACACCTGCATTTAATAAACCTAGTAACTACTGTTGGAACGACGGGAGCAGTGTCTCTTTCTCCCTCGTGCGGTCGGTGCTTCCTCTCTGTTCTATCGTTCTTCTCCCTCGTGCGGTCGGTGCTTCCTCTCTGTTCTTTCCCTCTGCTTCCTCGCGCGCGGCAGCTTATCTTCGGGTCATGGCGTCTGTGCTAGCTTCTGCAACCTCTGAAATTGGATTATCAACATTCAAACAAATGATGGTGCCTGAATTGCTTGCATCAACAGAACAGTTGGCCACTCTAACAGGGCTTTCAAATGATGGCTCCTTCAATATCAAATCTTGCCTGAAATTAATGATGAAATCTGAATGGTCAACCATTATTACAAGAACTTTATGATTAGCATTAGCTCTGATCACTTGCTGCAGATCCTCATCACCTGTAAAGGCCATCACATATTTTCTTGTCAGGCAAGCACCAGTAGATGATGTGCTGATTCTTAGGATATCCCAACCAGTTTAGGTGCTCTTCTAGTAATGCATAACTGAAGTTGCCATTATCTAAATAGTCCAGCACCACCACAGAAGAGTTGTAATACTCAAGTTCACTTACTGCTCCTAAGAAAATGCCACCATGCTCAATTTTCAGTGTGAAAAAAGGAGTGCAAACACTTTTTCCCATTAATGAATCACACACTGCATCCAAACAGGGCAAAATTCAGTTAAAACTAGAGCTGCCTGCCTAAATACCCTAACCTAAATAAAACACAGAACAACAAATGTTACACAACAACACAACAACTCTTCTTCTCACCAGATCTAACAAAAAATGAAACAAACAACAACACAAGAACAGCCGCCTGCCTAAATACCCTAACCTAAATCCATAATCAGATGTACAACATATGTTACACACCAACTCTTCTTCTCACCAGAGAATAGCATGAATCAGATGTACTAAAGAGGGAGAAGAGACCTAACAGCAACAAACCAAAGAGTGAGGAGATAACGAGGGAGAAGAGACCTACCATAATCTGGGGGGTACACAGAGTGCGGCCAGACGAGGTGTGTCGACGCAGGCGGTTCCCGGCCACCGAAGAACTCCGGCGACGCCATGACCCGAAGATAAGCTGCCGCGCGCGAGGAGGCAGAGGGAAAGAACAGAGAGGAAGCACCGACTGCACGAGGGAGAAGAACGATAGAACAGAGAGGAAGCACCGACCGCACGAGGGAGAAAGAGACACTGCTCCCGTCGTTCCAACAGTAGTTACTAGGTTTATTAAATGCAGGTGTTTCTCAGATAACAACAACACACTAATAACTGACAAAAGGGAAGGGCTAATTTGCAAAACAACCAAGACTGCCCCACTCTGTCCACTTGGTGCGCTGTGAGTGGCTGTGGACTAAAATTACACAAGAGGTGCAAGTTCTAGGATGAAATAGGTGCACTTTGCTACTTTTAGGATCAAACCATCACATTGGGTGCAAGTTCTAGTATCCCCAGTGCTATTACCTCTTTGTAGAAGGTGTGCCCCAGTCAAACGTAGCTGTGCAAGTTGCTGGAGAGGACGGGAAATGTTTGGTGCCACATGCACGCCGCCTCACGTGCATGCGCGTGGCTGCTCTGAACACCGTGCACGCGGCGTGGCGGCCATGATCCATGCATTTTATGCATTTTCTAGATGAAAAATGTCCAAAACAAACACTAAAGATGTACAAGAAAACTAAATCAAACATTAAGCTTATAATCTCTGAAATTAACACATCAAATATTTAAATTCCGATCTATTATAAACCTTGAACGTGTTACACTGGGATTTGCTGACGGGGCAAGTCAAATTGGCCCGACCAATTTCCACTCGCCCACGCCCTTGTTTTGCAATGATTTTCATAGTTTTTTATTTATTTTAAGTTTGTTTATTTCTTGTCAGTTTTCTTTGACTTTCTTTTTTCCTTCGTCATATTTTATTTTTTCACTAGTATTTTTGGGTTTTTATTTTTCATTACACTTTTGGTTATTTTTTTTATTTTTTTCATATTTTGCTTTTCTTTTCTTTTCTTTTTTTGTAGGTTTACCGATTTCATTTTTCATACTCCCTCCGTCCCAAATTAAGTGTCTCAATTTTGTACTAACTTTAGTATAAAGTTGTACTAAGCTTGAGACACTTATTTTGGAACGAAGGGAGTACGTGTCTATTTTTCTCAGTATACAAAGTAACTTTTTAACACACACATGAAACATTTTTTGATGCACTCTTGATATTTTTCAAATATATTATGTACATTTTTCTATAATATGTGTTTTTATCTTTTTTGAAAACACAATAATGTTTTACTAAATACACGTTGGACATTTTTTAAATGATAATAAACATTTGAAAAAACTAAAATAACACTTTTTACATTGTTTAAAAAGTTGCTCCCATCTTAAAAAAACAAAAAGTGTCTGAACTTTAAAATTGATTGTGTTTTCACAAAATTATTCACCGGATTTACTTCATATGATTTTCTCTTTCTTTATACTTTCATAACTTCATGCGTTATTATGAAAAATAAAAAAACGCTTTGCACATGGTGCCCCGGCTAAGTTGCGTCGTTAATCGAGAATAGTCTATTTATTTTGTTTATATGTCGTGTATTGTGATAAAATCAAAAAAAGAAAAAATGAAAAAGAAGAAAAAATCTCGATTCACGCATGTTGGGTCGGCCCAGGGGAGTTCCAATCCCGAGATTCAACCTGCCACGTCGACAATCCCCGTTGGAAAACGCTCTTAAGGTTTAAAATAGATTGGATTAAAGAGTTTGATATGTTGATTTCAGGAATGGTAAGTTTAGGATTCGATTTAGCTTTTCTGTATAAGTTTAAAGTTTGTTTTGAGATTTTTCCTTTCCTAGATGATCAATCGGTGTGTAGTATGTACTGTAGGTGGAAGGCACAGGAAGGATAGGAGATGATATGAGATGAAAGATGTTTAAATCTCTATAAGGATTTGTCAAAAACAGGACAGATATCTGTTTCTTTCCCGGTGAGGGCGACAGCGACGTACCCGCCCACAGGTTTTGCTATCTAGGCCCCGGGTACCATTAGAGGTCATGTAGTTGTTGACTTGTTGGGCAACTGGCAATGACATTTTGGACCTCGACACATGCACGCACCTTCACTTCTTGAAAGCTTAATCACTCGCAACTTTGGTATGATGCTTGTGCAAAGCCGTACTGGAAGACACCTGCTATTTCCAGCCCGCTAAAAAAGTCTGTGGAAAATATATCTATTTCCAGCCCGTGAATTAATGTATTGAGAGCGATAACAGGTCGAGTAGCACTGCTCCGCATGTGTGAGGATATAAACCAGAAAAAAATGAAGGTGGCGGCCGATCATGACACAGAGGCGTGAGGCAGCCACTCGACTCATTCGCCGAAAGTGATCATGCAATAATATTACACTATACATACTACGGAGTATATGTATACCTAGAATAATATTTCTACTATATCCTGAGACAGAGTAGGTGCAAGTTGCCGGCCGGAGATGGAGGGAGATGTTGGAACGGGACGTGGTGCGCCCGTGAGCGTGACCGGCACGACCTATCGATGGCCTGGATCAGCCGGCACGTGCGAGGAGTTGAAGCTCAGCTCGCTGGATCAAGCTCGTGCCATGTGGTAGAGTGGGTACGACAGTTGTTTTGCTTGCCGGGCTGAGATTTTTTTATTGGACCTGTCAAAGCAGTTTTAAGGCCAGCGTACAGTTTCAGTTTTGCTACTGCTCCCAGAGTTAATTGCCAGTAGCTTCTGCGCGTAAGGACAGCCATGTCACGAATATCGACGCCCATGCATGTCAGTACTCGTACAGTTTTCTGTCGTCGTCCATTTTTTTTTTCTTTTTCGAAACGGGTTTGCTCCATTTTCATTTGCCTGAGTCTTATCTTGATCTTCTGCCGCGGATTGGTCTTGCAAATACAAATGGAGCACAACAACACACTGTAATCTTTAGAGCATAGACTGATCAAATCCGTAAAAAAACATTTTGTTTATAATTTCGATCGTAAAAAAGGCGCGAAGCAGATCCCGTAAAACTTGTTCGACCAGTGAACCTTTTAAGGGACACGGTAAATTCATCCGCGAAAATATTATATATGCAGTTTTGAAGAGAATATACAGTTGAACCCGTAAACTGTTCAAACCTCGTCGAAGCAAACTCGTTACCGCGAAACTGGCCGGAATCTACGTGAAACCCATAGGAATCCGTCGTCGCATGTCAGAAGAAGCCGCGGCACGCCGAAATTTGTCGTCGCCGGTCCGAATTGCGGCAAGCTCAACCTCCACTTCCGAGACGAGGCCGTCCACAGGCAGGATGGAGCAGGCCATCCGCAGCCTGAATCAGGGCGGGGCGACACCAGAGAAGAGCGGGGCAGGGTGAGGAAGCTCGCGAGGCCACGACGGGAAATGTGAGCACGGCGGCGGGCATTGTCGAGCTCAATCGGGGGCGTATGGCGTAGGGCTCCTTCACTGCATGCATGACGAGGCGGAGCACGAGGCGGACGACGTCGGGGCGAGCCGGGGACGCCAGGGCGAGGCAAGCCGTGGCCGGAGACGGCTCACCGGGACGGAAGGAAAAAAAGGGGAAAAAATGAAAAAAAAAAAGAGCTATCATGAAATACAGTTTCATTTACGGAATGTGTTATGTTCAACGCAATTTCGCACCATAAAAACGTTTTACAAAGTCTCTTATACACGTATTTAAGGGTCAGTTTTTATGGGGTCTGCTAGAGATGCTCTTAGAGCATCTATTTCCGGACCCCTTAAATGACCACTCATATATGTCCGTGGACGCGCTCGATCAATGACCGGACAGGAGAGAAAAAAAGGAAAAAGTGAGTCAATCAGACCCCTCATATCGTTCCTATATGTTCGGTTTGTGTGCAAACCCTCAAATTCATCTTAAATATAGGGAGGATATAAGGGCTCGCGGAGGCGTCCGAAAGCGTCCGTCAATCTGTCACATAGGACGTGATCCCATCTCGAACCATTTCTTTCTTTATTTATTTATTCTTTTCTTTCTATCTCTTCTTCTTCATCAATTATGTGTAAGTGATCGAACGTATGAAGAAGAAAAATTGAAAGTGTGATTGCACGAACGGATAAATACTTCCTCCGTTCCTAAATATAAGACCTTTTAGATATTGCATTATAAACTACGTACGAATATACACAGAGGCGGAGGACGAAAAAAAATTAAGATGTGGCGAAGTCTTAAGGAAAGAATTCTTTTAATGCAAATCGAAAGACTCAATACACATTACAAATGAAAACCAAATACAATAAAAATGTAGACATGTTTCAATAGAAAAACAACCTAAAACATACCGATAATGAAGCTTTCAAGGACGTCTAGAAGACCCAGGTAATGGCAATGCCCTACCCTCGTTCTGAAAATCTTCCTTAATTTTACCAAGATCAATACTTTTGAAGATCTCTCGCTCAATATAACAAACCATCAAGTCATTAAGCCAACCATCTGTCATCTTGCTGCGCAACTCAGTTTTGATGATTTTCATTGATGAGAAGGCCCTTTCAACTGTTGCTGTCGCTACCGGTAGTAACAATGCCAACTCAATGAGGCGATAAACAGTAGGAAACATGACATGCCTTTCAAGTTCAACCATCATTTTAGCTAGACTTGCAATATCATGACAAGATCTAAAGTCTTCAATTCTTCTCATATGGATAATGAATAGATCAAGGTTATCTTCTATATGTTCACGTTCATAATCAGAGAAATCATCATGGTATATCTCTGTGAGTCTAGCTAGTTGATGCGGTTGAACCTAGAAAAGGAGTTTCTTGGGTCAAGACAAGAGAAGTTCTGGAGCAGCTCTGAAGATACCTCATTAAAACGATGATCGAACTCTGTGGTGATGGAGTCTATAGCAGCATAGAAGGTGTCCACACGAAAAAAATGATCAGCTGTGACATTGTTTCGTCCACCTTTTCTTGATTTACCCCACTTTGTAAAGATGTCATCCATATTTGGTATTGGAATGTCGTTTTTGGTGCAAAAGGCTTTGGCATCTTCCAATAGTGGCTGCCAACCATCATTTCTGAAGTTGATCAAACGTGTTCTCACATCCGTAACCAATGACATTGCCTGAAATGAGATAAATACAATTTTAGATGCATGTATGCTGACATGAACTAAATATATGAACCATACTACATACATCTAACATGATCCATCACATACCTGAACAACATTTTGATCTTTTTTTGCAATAGAAGAGATAAATCATTTGTGATACGAAGGATTTTTAACATCATCTTCAGGATGAACACAAAGCTAAAAGTTTCCATTTGATGAACCAAACCTCCTGCCCTACATGGAACACGCACATCATCCTCAACAATGCCCAAAACTTCTATGACTGCATCCCACATTGATTCAATGCGAGATAAGGTTGTGTAATGAGATCCCCATCTTGTGTCTCCAGGTCTGACTAAGGATGTTTCCTGATTTCTCCCTCTTCCTGTGGTCATCTCACCTCTCTCAATCTTATCCAAAAGAATTTCCTTTTGCTTGTCAAGCAATTTATCCTTCCTCTTGCAAGATGAAGTACTAAGATTGGCAATCATGGTCACATATTCAAAAAAATCCTCAACACCCTTGCAACATCTCGAAACAGCAACAACTACCAACTGCAGTTGGTGGGCAAAGCAGTGGATATAGAAAGCATATGGGTTCTCATCTCGAATTAACTTCTGAAGTCCATTGAATTCTCCTCTCATATTAGATGCCCCATCATATCCTTGCCCTCGTAGTCTTGCAACAACTAAACCGTGTTTAGCAAAAACCTCCAACAATGCCTTCTTCAAAGAAACAGATGTTGTGTCTGGAACATGCTTAATAGCCAAAAATCTTTCAATGGTCTCTCCTTTTTTGCTCAAATACCTGTAGAAGTAGACAATCATAAAATTAGTTAACCTACTCTACATATAACAGAAGGAAAAAACACATAGACACTTAACATTCTTCAATACATTATACATACCTGATAACCACGGCCATTTGTTCTTTCACCGATATATCACGGCACTCATCAATAAGAACAGAGAAAAGGCAATCACCCATCTCTTCTTTGATTACTTTGATGACTGCATTTGCACAATGTTTGACAAGGTCTTTTTGAATTGTCCCGGAAGTCATTTTGGCATTTTTAGGACATAACTCATCAAATGCAACCTTCACTTCTGGAATTCTTTCTTTGACCCAATCAAGCAACTCTAAAAAATTCCCCTTGTTCAAAGAAGAACTGGATTCATCATGTCCACGAAATGGTTCACCTTGCAATGTTAGATAACTTACAATGCCCAAAGATGTATCGACACGAGTTTCATACTTGACTAGTGAATCTTGGCTGTAAATTGTAACTTTACTTTTCACACTTGCCCCTTGATTTTTAAAATCATCACATGTTGTCTTTGAAATATTGTGGATGCTACATGGCCCACCAACATGTTTACGAAATGCTGCAACTGCATTTTTCCAACAGTCAAAACCAAATTTGGAGAAGACATCATGCCCAAATTTATCATCCATTCGGTCATGCTTGAAAAGAAAACAAGAGAAGCAATAAGCTTTATGCTTTGTTACACTATATTCCAACCAAGCAAAGTCTTTATATCATTGTGGTCGGAAGCATCTTCCATCTCTATTTGGGGGGAAAATGCAACTTGTTGGTTGAGTTGCACCCATTCGTATATAAGCAAATCTAACATCATCTCTAATGTTGGGGGCAAAACAATTAAGTGGAATGCGAAGTCCTGGATCACCATTTATGTAATCTTCACTAAAAATAGTTATACCTTCAACCCCGTGAACTTCTACATTCTCTTCCACTTGAGCTTGAACGGAATTTGTAGTTTGTTCCACTTCCATGGAAATAACTTGATTTTGATGATGGTCATGTGCTGAAATATTGACACTTTCACGAGTGATTGGATTCGATTTTGAGCTGCTGCCACCACCAAGCACTTGAAAATACTTTCTTAAATCTGCAATTACAAGTTTACAACATTAATATCTCAATACAATCTGCTGCCACTACCAAGTACCAACCACCTCAAATTTCAGAAAAATAAAAGATAACCTCTTCCTCTTTTTTTTGGATTTGCTAGACTCTCATGCCCACTGCTCATGTCTGAACTCTGAACCAAAAGTGGCCTGCGCGGCTGCGCCGCTGGTGGCCTGCCGGTGGCCTGCGCCTGCTGCCTGAAGCAGAAGCGGCCCGGCCGTCGCCTCCCCCGGCCGCCCCTACCCCTGGCCCCTGCCCCGTCGTCGCCTCCCCCGGCCGCCCCTATCCCCTGCCCCGCCGTCGCCTCGCCCGGCCGCCCCTATCCCCTGCCCCGCCGTCGCCTCGCCCGGCCGCCGCAGGCCGCAGCCGCCGTTTGCTGCAGGCCGCAGCCGCCGCCGTCGCCTCTCCCGGCCTCCCCTATGCCCCGGCCGCAGCCGCTGGCCCGCGCCGCCGCCGTTTGCTGGCCCGCGCCGCCGCCTCTGGTTCAGCCGCCGCCGGCGCCTAGGGTTCGTGTGGGGACGTGGGGTGAGCCGGTGAGGAGAGGAGCAGTCTGGAGCAGAGGAAGAGAAGATGCGTCGTGCCGGTCGTGGTCTCGTGGGCACGCAGACGCAGTGATTAGCAGTTTAGCACTAGTATTAAAAAAAATTGGCTCCAAATCAAGGTATGACACGTGCCACACCTTGCCCACCGAGCAGCTCCGCCAGTGAATATACATAGACATATTTTACATGCTAGGTCACTGAACAATCGATGCGAGTAGGAAAAGCCGCACGAATCCGTGTTTAGATGGTGCATCCATAATCACCAACAACTCCCTTCCTAACCATGTGCATGTCGCGAATATAGAAGTGGAAAGGTTGAGAAAAGAGGTGACTCGTGCATGGGTGATCACGTGCTGGACTACTTTTGTGTGTCTGTCGTATGCTCATGTACCGTGGTTCCTGAACTTTCCTTCATGACGTAGTTCTCTGACTTTTTCTTTAAGTAACCACATATATTTCATTTATAAAAAAATAAGTTATAATAAGCAACACACGTAGAAACTAAAAGATAAACCGGGATAAAATAATTATCCTGAATTTGCAGATAAAATCTTAAAGGATCGAGAAATACAAAATGATTCATAGGGTTTCCTGCAACCACCGTCGCGAACGGCCGCCGCCCAACTCCAGCGCCGCCAAGGCGAACACCGGAAGAGACGCCGAGCCTCCACCATCCCAAGGTCCGAGAAAGCACCATCACCAACGAGGCTTTGCGGGTCGATGAACAGGCCCGCTGCACGCAGCAAGGCACATGTTGCTGTGGCACGTCGACCGGGGACGTCCCCGTGCTGTCTTGACCAAGATTTGTCGTCTCCCATCGAAGAAGTCGGAGAGGAACGGCAGATCCACCACCTCCGGACCGACATTCTTGCTCCAGAAGAACCACCTCGCCTCGGCCGCCAGCACCGTCGCGAATAACCACGAACGCCAACGACAGACCGAGAAACTGATCTCGCCAGATCTTAAGAACGGCGAGAAGACCAAGCTACCGATCCGAAGGACCGAGCAGCACACGTTGCCATCAACTCCGAGACGCCACCGTGAAGGTTGCCGCCGGTGTGAGAATAAAGTTGAGGCAGATTTATTTGCCCAGACGTGACTCCCACCACCCCAACGGCATCCCAAGTAAACACTAGGCCAACCCTAACTACAAGCCGGTGCCGCAGCGCCATGGTCCCCACCTCCTCACATCGCCGGAGTGGGCAACAAAGGAGGCAGGGACCGGTGGCGGCCGGTGTCGCTTGGGGCAGTTGGGATCGCCTCCCGATCGCCTTTTCTCTCGAACCTCCAACCGTGCACGAAATCGAGTAGTTCCGCGACCTTCTAGTTTGAATGGTGTATGATAGCGTAGTTCTCTGACTTGCTCCCACTGTTATCGGTTTTAATATTTACATGAGAAACATTTTATCTATATATATTCAATATTTTTTAAATGTTTGATTAAAATATTTAAATGCCTGATTAACTGTTTTCGCACGCCTACATTTTTGTATATTGAAGAATTTTTTTCCTGTACACATTATTTTTAAAAATTAATGTAAAGCGCTTTTACAATACATATGTTTATAATATTTGAAAGTGTTAAAACAAATAAAAATGAAAAGCAAAAAATGAAAACAAAAAACTTGAAAAATAAAAGATGAAGCTATGGCCTCCCGGGTGCTCGCCTACGGCGGTTGCCCTACATCTCGCTATGAGCAAGACATAGTCGTGTCCCCTAGTTTCACAGACTCGTTGTTTGTGTTTTATGGCGTAGGATGCACCTCCTCGATAAATAAGTTTTAGAAAACTGGAGAGCAACTAACTAAGAGATACCCATTGCGGGCTCTCGCAAAGGTCACTTT
The DNA here is from genome assembly GCF_904849725.1 of Hordeum vulgare subsp. vulgare. Taxonomy (NCBI): domain Eukaryota; kingdom Viridiplantae; phylum Streptophyta; class Magnoliopsida; order Poales; family Poaceae; genus Hordeum; species Hordeum vulgare. The sequence goes on along the minus strand of NC_058519.1, from coordinate 658,683,580 downwards.
TGTGTCATGTAAGCACGCCAAATGTTGCATCTTGCCACCGTCATGTGTTTCATACCGAAAAATTTCTCTGAGTTTGAGTTCTTTTTTAACGTGTTTTTAGGATTTAAGGAAAAATTTCCACATGTTTTTTATATAAGTTTGAGATATTTTTTTCTAAAGCACAACTAAGCTTTTTGAAAAAACAAGAATTTAATGCTACCATGTGATTTGTTTCTTGTGGAAATAAGGATTTGTGCTGCCACGAGGAGCGAGACCTCCCCAGGATTGGCTTCTCTGTCGTCCACATCCGTCCTGCCGGCCACTGGCGGAGCTGCTCGGTGGACAAGGTGTGGCACGTGTCATACCTTGATTTGGAGCCAAATTTTTTTTAATACTAGTGCTAAACTGCTAATCACTGCGTCTGCGTGCCCACGAGACCACGACCGGCACGACGCATCTTCTCTTCCTCTGCTCCAGACTGCTCCTCTCCTCACCGGCTCACCCCACGTCCCCACACGAACCCTAGGCGGCGGCGGCGGCTGAACCAGAGGCGGCGGCGCGGGCCAGCAAACGGCGGCGGCGCGGGCCAGCGGCTGCGGCCGGGGGATAGGGGAGGCCGGGAGAGACGACGACGGCGGCTGCGGCCTGCGGCGGCGGCTGCGGCCTGCGGCGGCCGGGCGAGGCGACGGCGGGGCAGGGGATAGGGGCGGCCGGGCGAGGCGACGACGGGGCAGGGGATAGGGGCGGCCGGGGGAGGCGACGACGGGGCAGGGGCCAGGGGTAGGGGCGGCCGGGGGAGGCGACGGCCGGGCCGCTTCTGCTTCAGGCAGCAGGCGCAGGCCACCGGCAGGCCACCAGCGGCGCAGCCGCGCAGGCCACTTTTGGTTCAGAGTTCAGACATGAGCAGTGGGCATGAGAGTCTAGCAAATCCAAAAAAAAGAGGAAGAGGTAATCTTTTATTTTTCTGAAATTTGAGGTGGTTGGTACTTGGTAGTGGCAGCAGATTGTATTGAGATATTAATGTTGTAAACTTGTAATTGCAGATTTAAGAAAGTATTTTCAAGTGCTTGGTGGTGGCAGCAGCTCAAAATCGAATCCAAGCACTCGTGAAAGTGTCAATATTTCAGCACATGACCATCATCAAAATCAAGTTATTTCCATGGAAGTGGAACAAACTACAAATTCCGTTGAAGCTCAAGTGGAAGAGAATGTAGAAGTTCACGGGGTTGAAGGTATAACTATTTTTAGTGAAGATTACATAAATGGTGATCCAGGACTTCGCATTCCACTTAATTGTTTTGCCCCCAACATTAGAGATGATGTTAGATTTGCTTATATACGAATGGGTGCAACTCAACCAACAAGTTGCATTTCCCCCCCAAATAGAGATGGAAGATGCTTCCGACCACAATGATATAAAGACTTTGCTTGGTTGGAATATAGTGTAACAAAGCATAAAGCTTATTGCTTCTCTTGTTTTCTTTTCAAGCATGACCGAATGGATGATAAATTTGGGCATGATGTCTTCTCCAAATTTGGTTTTGACTGTTGGAAAAATGCAGTTGCAGCATTTCGTAAACATGTTGGTGGGCCATGTAGCATCCACAATATTTCAAAGACAACATGTGATGATTTTAAAAATCAAGGGGCAAGTGTGAAAAGTAAAGTTACAATTTACAGCCAAGATTCACTAGTCAAGTATGAAACTCGTGTCGATACATCTTTGGGCATTGTAAGTTATCTAGCATTGCAAGGTGAACCATTTCGTGGACATGATGAATCCAGTTCTTCTTTGAACAAGGGGAATTTTTTAGAGTTGCTTGATTGGGTCAAAGAAAGAATTCCAGAAGTGAAGGTTGCATTTGATGAGTTATGTCCTAAAAATGCCAAAATGACTTCCGGGACAATTCAAAAAGACCTTGTCAAACATTGTGCAAATGCAGTCATCAAAGTAATCAAAGAAGAGATGGGTGATTGCCTTTTCTCTGTTCTTATTGATGAGTGCCGTGATATATCGGTGAAAGAACAAATGGCCGTGGTTATCAGGTATGTATAATGTATTGAAGAATGTTAAGTGTCTATGTGTTTTTTCCTTCTGTTATATGTAGAGTAGGTTAACTAATTTTATGATTGTCTACTTCTACAGGTATTTGAGCAAAAAAGGAGAGACCATTGAAAGATTTTTGGCTATTAAGCATGTTCCAGACACAACATATGTTTCTTTGAAGAAGGCATTGTTGGAGGTTTTTGCTAAACACGGTTTAGTTGTTGCAAGACTACGAGGGCAAGGATATGATGGGGCATCTAATATGAGAGGAGAATTCAATGGACTTCAGAAGTTAATTCGAGATGAGAACCCATATGCTTTCTATATCCACTGCTTTGCCCACCAACTGCAGTTGGTAGTTGTTGCTGTTTCGAGATGTTGCAAGGGTGTTGAGGATTTTTTTGAATATGTGACCATGATTGCCAATCTCAGTACTTCATCTTGCAAGAGGAAGGATAAATTGCTTGACAAGCAAAAGGAAATTCTTTTGGATAAGATTGAGAGAGGTGAGATGACCACAGGAAGAGGGAGAAATCAGGAAACATCCTTAGTCAGACCTGGAGACACAAGATGGGGATCTCATTACACAACCTTATCTCGCATTGAATCAATGTGGGATGCAGTCATAGAAGTTTTGGGCATTGTTGAGGATGATGTGCGTGTTCCATGTAGGGCAGGAGGTTTGGTTCATCAAATGGAAACTTTTAGCTTTATGTTCATCCTGAAGATGATGTTAAAAATCCTTCGTATCACAAATGATTTATCTCTTCTATTGCAAAAAAAGGATCAAAATGTTGTTCAGGTATGTGATGGATCATGTTAGATGTATGTAGTATGGTTCATATATTTAGTTCATGTCAGCATATATGCATCTAAAATTGTATTTATCTCATTTCAGGCAATGTCATTGGTTACAGATGTGAGAACACGTTTGATCAACTTCAGAAATGATGGTTGGCAGCCACTATTGGAAGATGCCAAAGACTTTTGCATCAAAAATGACATTCCAATACCAAATATGGATGACATCTTTACAAAGTGGGGTAAATCAAGAAAAGGTGGACGAAACAATGTCACAGCTCATCATTTTTTTCGTGTGGACACCTTCTATGCTACTATAGACTCCATCACCACAGAGTTCGATCATCGTTTTAATGAGGTATCTTCAGAGCTGCTCCAGAACTTCTCTTGTCTTGACCCAAGAAACTCCTTTTCTAGGTTCAACCGCATAAACTAGCTAGACTCACAGAGATATACCATGATGATTTCTCTGATTATGAACGTGAACATATAGAAGATAACCTTGATCTATTCATTATCCATATGAGAAGAATTGAAGACTTTAGATCTTGTCATGATATTGCAAGTCTAGCTAAAATGATGGTTGAACTTGAAAGGCATGTCATGTTTCCTACTGTTTATCGCCTCATTGAGTTGGCATTGTTACTACCGGTAGCGACAGCAACAGTTGAAAGGGCCTTCTCATCAATGAAAATCATCAAAACTGAGTTGCGCAGCAAGATGACAGATGGTTGGCTTAATGACTTGATGGTTTGTTATATTGAGCGAGAGATCTTCAAAAGTATTGATCTTGGTAAAATTAAGGAAGATTTTCAGAACGAGGGTAGGGCATTGCCATTACCTGGGTCTTCTAGACGTCCTTGAAAGCTTCATTATCGGTATGTTTTAGGTTGTTTTTCTATTGAAACATGTCTACATTTTTATTGTATTTGGTTTTCATTTGTAATGTGTATTGAGTCTTTCGATTTGCATTAAAAGAATTCTTTCCTTAAGACTTCGCCAGACCTTAATTTTTTTTCGTCCTCCGCCTCTGCTGCCGGCCATACCTCGCGCTCGTGGTGTGGCATGTTCCTGCGCCGGTCCGACGCATGGCTACAATTAGATAACCGTGACTATTTGGTTTCTGGTCATGGAAATCGGAAGGGGGCCGGTGGAAAGCCTTTCTTTTGCTAATCGTACCAAGGCTAAACTCGTGGATATAGCGGCAGAGGTCTTTGTATGCCGCAGCCTAGGTATCATTCAAGATGTAGTAGAAGATTTGATGTGTGCTACTTTCGGCGTTCACAAAGAAGTTCAATGGGCAATTCCCGTCGGAGATCATGGTGGCTACGCAAGAGTTCTTCAAGTTGCATGATGTTGGCGCAAATACTGTTGAGGAAGTGTTTATTGATCATCCGTTATACTACTGTACTTCCTATTTTTAAGTCCTTGCAATCAATTGAGGTCTCGATTTAGAGTTGGGTCATTTAATTTTGACCGAGTCAATAATTTCACAATAAGCTCTCTCATTCATTTTTTAATAATTTATATTTCCTAATTTTAAAGCTTTTTTCGTCAATTCTTGATTTTGACTCCGCCAATCCTTTGTTATGGCGATGAAATTTTTAACTTTGTTAAGCTATTCTGTTTTAAAGCCCCTCATCCAACTCAACATTTTGGATTGGATTGTTCATCCTAACTTCATGGTGAAATATCTAGATGAATGGGTGACAATACGAAGGTGTCACCCATGACATGTTTAGCACCAACAGAACACACGCGTCCAACAACGCAAGTAAATTTCTCATGTTTTTGTACTATCTAAAAAATGTCCCTCATTTACAAGGTTAAAAAAATCCACCATAAACATCATAATGGATAAAACAAAATTGATACACTCACGAATGATTCGCTATGGAATGGTATACTCCCTCCATTCCCTTATACAAGACCACAAACTCATATTACAGGTATCAAGGCAAAATTTAATGACAGGTTGGAAAGTCAAGTTTCCTTTTCGTTAACCGAAATCATTAATACGCTGGATGCATGGAACGAATGAGTTAGAAGAAAGTAGCCAAGTGTCATTATGAATACATGCATGCAATTATTAAACAAGTTGCTAGTATGAGGAAACATCATTAATGTTACCTCGATTACTGTTGGTGGCCTTATATAGATGCAAAATGCATTTTTCATAGTGGCCTTGTATAAGGAAATGGAGGGAGTACCAAACATTGTCCCACCAATCACATCCCTGATTTGCACCGTTGGCCCACCTTTTTTCTAATGTGTCACCATAATTGATACATCCATCTATAAGCATGATTACACAAAGTCTGTTCGTAGGAGTAGCATATTTGATAAAAAAAAGTACACTTCATTATATCCCCCTCACGCCAGATCAACTAATATGCAAATATTTTTCATAACATTAAAAAATAACATAAACATGTACAACCTGAAAAATATAAACGGCGCCGGAAAGCACACACTGCCTTTCTACTACTGGTGAAAGACCGTTTGGACCTGGAGGGCGTTTGTTGTTTCTGGGTGCTTGTAGTTTACATTTTATCTTAATAGCTACCTGTGTGTTTCAAAAATGTTCTGTATTTTTTAAAAATGTTTTGGAGTTTAAAAAATTAGTCTTTAAATTAAAATTATATTTTTTGATTTTTTAAAAAATGTTCTAAATTTCAAATATTTGCCTTTTTAAAAACATTCATAACTTCGAAAAATGTTCAATATTTTAAAAAATATTCATTATTTTCGAAACGTGTTTGCTATTTTAAATAAATCTTCGAAATATTGACATTTCGTACAATATTTAAATTACGTTCACGTTCAAAAATTGTTTGTAAATTTCAAACTTTGTTTTTGCTTCGAAAAAATCTCCCAAATTTCAAAAAAATAATGTTTTTCAAACTTTTTTTTATAAATTAAAAAATGTTCTGCATTTTGAAAAAGTATTCTTCAAATTAGAAAAATGACTTTGCTTTTGAAAAAATGTTCTAAATTTCAAATAGTTGCCATTTTTAAAGAACATTCATAACTTCATATATTGTTTGGGATTTTATAAAATGTTTGGTATTTTCAAAAATGTTATGTATTTTGTAAAAAATGATTGATACTTTCAAAAAATGTTTGTTATGTTTTCCAAAAATCGTAATATCAAAAGTTTATTCAATTTTTAAAGTAAGTTCATGTTCGAAAATTGTTTTTAAATTTCGATCAATGTTCTTGATTTTTAAAAATATTCCAAATATCAAAGAAATGATGTTTTTCAAAGATTATTCATAAAGTTAAAAAATGTTCAGGATTTTCAGAAAATGTTCTTCAAATTTGAATTTTTTTGCTTCAAATTCGAAAATAAAAAAAGGAAAGAAAAAACGAATTTGAAATTTGTTCTTCAAATCCAAAATATGTTTTTTCCTTAAATTTGAAAATAAATAAAAAAGAAAGGAAATAAGCAGAAAAAGGAAAAAATAGATTTTTCTGAAATTCTTAGATTTTTAAGACAAAAAGAAAAAGAAAATCCGGACCGGCACAGTCAGATGCCCCCCGTACGCGCGAGTAACTCCTGCCGTAGAATGTGGCTGGTAGGAGCTCCGAGATGAGAGACCCACGTCAAACCCAGCAATCGGCCTTAAAGCATCTCTTTTTTTTTTGCATTTGAACCTGTGAGCTTTATTCAACCAAATGAGTTCGCTGGGCAATCAGCCAATAGGCTGCTAACCACAAAACTGGGAGTCTTCGAGAGCCAACTCTCGGTTACACACACACTACATGCACGCTGCGCACACAAATGTGCTGGACCGTTAGCTGATCTACTAACATGTTGAATTACAAAAAAATGAAAAACATCCGTTAGCTCCTCGATTTCGTTTAGGACTGGTGCCACAACAGAGCGACTGTTGTGACGATTGTTCCAGAGATTCACCATCTCCAGATTGTCGGTCTCCATAATCACATTGGCAAAACCTCGCAGATTTGCAAAGATAACTCCATCCCGTAGGGATAATGCCTCGGCGATCATAGGATCAGTGACCCCTGGATGGGGTTTGCACCAAGCGCCCAACAGAGATGTGTGTGAGCGGGCGACACCCCCCGCACCACTCTTCTCTTCTAATAACCGCACTGCTGCGTCGGTATTGATCTTCACTTGATCTAGCTCAGGCGGGCGCCAACCATGTCCTGGTAGCATTGCTGCTTGCTGATGTGGTACATCAAGCAAAGCCAAGGCCTCTCGGGTGAGTTTTATGGAGCTCACCGGGTCGAACCTCTCTCTGTCGTGCGTCCATCTATTGCGGGAGCTCCAGATGGACCACATGATCGTGATAATTGTTGATCGTTCCTTAGTGGTGAACATAGACCCACATAAGATATCAGCGGCCCAGGAAGACGGGTGCAGTCTCGGCAGTTTGACATCCAGCACAAGACGAGCTTCATCCCAGAACTACCTCGCATGCTAGCAATGGATTAACGCATGCTCCAGGTCTTCCTCATGTGCTCGACACAACTTACACAGACTAACATCTCTAATATGTCTGAAATGCAGCGTCTTCTCATCATTTAGGATGCCTCGCATGACACGCCACCAGAAGACCCGCACCTTAGGGACAACTTTGAGAGACCAAAGTGCTTTCCACATGTGTGTTTGATCAACTGAAGTTCCGGTTCCGGGCCCTTCGCCTAGAGCTTGTTGCTCGTTGCGGTTTAGCAAGCCTCGGTACGCTGATTTCACACTGTAATTGCCTGATCTCTCATGTGCCCACGCTAGGAAGTCCTCTCCTCCACCTCGCCGTAGTGGTATATTTAGGATAACATCGGCGTCTGGTGCAACAAATGTTCCTCGAACTAGCTCTTGTCTCCAAGTCCAGTTGCTGGTATCGATCAGATCACTAACCTGTTCCACGCTTGTGGTTGCAGGCTTGAGAATTGGGGACCGAGAGACAGTGGTTGGGATCCATTTGTCAGTCCATACGTTAATGGTAGTGCCGTCCCCCACCCGCTGGACCACTCCCACTTCGAGAGCTTCCCTTCCAGCGATAATGGCACGCCATATGGTCGATGCAGAGTGTGGTGCTCGGGCCTGCATAAAATCACTATAGGGGAAGTATCTTCCCTTCAAAGCTCTGGCACATAGTGAATGTGGATTGGTCATAAACCTCCAACCCTGCTTCCCCAGTAATGCCAAGTTAAACAGATGGAAGTCACGAAATCCCATACCTCCTTTGCATTTTGGTACCGTGAGATTTTTCCATGAAATCCAATGTAGGGATCTTCTGTCAATAGAGCTGCCCCACCAGTATTTGGCCATATTGGAGGTCAAGCTCTTGCAGACTTTCTTCGTCAGAAGGAAACAACTCATGCTGAACGTGGGAATTGCTTGAACTATGGATTTCAGAAGTACTTCTCTCCCCGCGCACGCAAAAAGCCTTTCAGACCATCCTTGCATCTTGCCTCTTGGTCGGTCACCTATGTGATCAAACGTCCCACTAGTAATCCTGCCAACGGCAGTGGGAAGGCCAAGGTATCTGTCGCTGAACGTTTCAACATTCACCCCCAGAGTGTTTTTCAGAAGCTGCCGGATAGTGTGTGGGGGTATTCGGACTGAAGAAGATGGCACTCTTGGCACGATTCACGCTTTGTCCCGATGCTTCCCCATATATCCGTAGTATATCATTCAGTCGCTGTGCACTAGGAACATCAGCACTGAGGAAGATCAAGCAGTCATCTGCAAAAAGAAGATGGCTGACCCATGGCGATCGGAAGCTGACTCTGACGCCTCTATCAATGTTTCCACCATAGTATTTCAGTAGAGAGGAAAAACCTTCAGCACACAACAAAAATAGGAAAGGTGAAACTGGACATCCTTGCCTGAGGCCTCTCGAGGGAGTGAAATAAGGTTGTAACTCTCCATTTACTCGCACCGAGAAGCGCACAGGAGTAACACATTTCATTATCAATCTGACAAATGCATTGCTGAAACCAAGCCTAAGTAGAATAGCCTCAAGATAGTGCCACTCCACGCGATCATAAGCTTTCATCATGTCCAGCTTTAATGCACAAGCAGTATTTCTCCCCTTCTTCCTTCGTCGCAAAGTGTGAACACTTTCGAAAGCAACCAGAACGTTGTCCGTGATTAAACATCCAGGAACAAAGGCGTTTTGTTCCTCGCTGATAATATCGTCCATATAGCATCTCAAGCGGTTTACAATTGCCTTAGCTGCTATTTTATACAATACTGGGCATAATGCAAAGGGACGAAATTGAGATATCATCTGGGGATGTCGTACCTTTGGGATTAGAGTGATAGACGTGTCATTTAGGCCCATAGGAAGTTCTCCACCATTCAGAAAACCCAACACTGGAGCTGTCACGTCATTCTTCAGAAGCTGCCAGTGTCGTTGAAAGAAACCCGCAGTATATCCGTCAACTCCAGGTGCTTTGGATGGAGCCATTTGAAACAACCCTTCATGAACATCCTTTGCATCAAAAGGACTAGCTAACACCTGGTTCATCCCCGGAGTGACTTTCACCGGGACGTGATCCAACAGCTCATCCATAAAAAAAACCCTTGCGAGGTGTACAAGTTTTGGTAGAATGACTGTATTTCCGTTTTGTCTTCCTCGGGATCAGCACAAACCGAACCGTCAGCTCGACGAAGCCCGCAGATTCTGTTCAGTCGCTCGCGTTGTTTAGCTTGCGCTTGAAAATACTTTGTGTTGCGATCTCCTTCGCAAAGCCAACTTACTCTCGACCGTTGCTGTAGCCAGATTTCTTCCTGTTTGAGCGCTTGACGCAGCATAGCAGCGGTCCTTTTCTCTTCCTCAGATGGACCTCGTCCAATGGACTGTTCTCTGATCTTTTCCAACTTCTTCTGTAGCTGTCTCACGTTGCGTGTAAGGCAGCCAAATTCCCGCGCCCCCATGGCTCCAGCTTGCGCTGGAGTGCCCCCAACGAGTCCGAGATGCCTTGCAGGCCTGGGGTGCGAGTTTGTTTCAACCAAGTGTCTGTGACAAGATCCTCATAATCACTATGGGTCTGCCAAACGTTTTCATATCTGAGTTGTTTCTGTCGACGTGCACCACGATCGAGCGGCTTGTCTCTGATTTCATCAACCACAAAGCAGTGATCAGACTCAACCGCACTGATATGACGCACTCGAATTGATTCATATCGCTGCCGGAATACTTCGTTTGCGAAAGCCCGATCCAGCCTTGCCTTAACATTGTTATCCCCAGCTTGTCTGTTGTCCCAAGTGTAGGGTAGACCAGACCAGCCCAGGTCTTGGAAACCTACTTCGTCGACAACGTCTCTGAATGCGCGCATTTGCCAGTCTGGTGTGGCCGCCCGACTGAAATGCTCATCGCCAAACAGAGTCTCGTTAAAATCACCCATGCACAGCCAACCAGAATGTGGCAGCGCATACAAAGTTTTTAGGAACCACCTACTGTGATGTCTGTTCTCCGCTCTAGGCGCTCCATAGAATCCTGTAAATCTCCATTCCATGGAATTAATGTCTTTCATCCGCACTACCGCATCGATATGTCCGGAACTATAGTTTTTCAGTTGCACATCATAATCCTTGGACCAAAAGAGACCAATGCCTCCTCTTAGTCCTTCACTATCCACTGCGAAGCATCCCACAAAACCCAGTTGGTGCCGCAGATCTTCCACTCGCTTCGCCCTTATTTTGGTTTCCATGACGAACAACAGGGCAGGAACTTCCTGCTTCACAATGTTGCGAAGCTCTCGAACTGCCTCGGGGTTCCCAAGCCCCCCGCAATTCTTCCCAGAACGACAGGGCTGCACCGCAGCCTCTGCCGAATTCTCAGGAGTGGGTCGCTTTTTCTTTGCATCTCTTTCACTATCATCATCAGACTCTTCTTGGCTTCCTCTTCCCGCGGACGTACCATCATGTAAGGCGCTGCTGGATGCGTTATTTCCATCGGTGAGGAGAAGTTGACGATTTACAACTGGCCGATAGACCTGTCATGGTACCTCCTTCCGTTTGTTGCTATGAGACTTATCTTTCAAGGGAGAGGTCACCTCGACATGTTCCTTGCCAGCATTGGAAGAGTTCCTCGATTCCCTCTGTCTGCTCGTGCGTGTAGTTTGTTCTTTGGACGAGCTCTCGCCGGAGACCGGTTTCTTCCTCTCTTCCGGCGCTCTCAGTTTGGGGCTGAACTGCAGCTCCCCGTTCTCGTCTCTCGGTCCCGGGTTGGGGAAGAACAACTCCGAGTGCCCTAATCGGCCGCAAGAGAAGCAAAAGTGTGGCACTTGCTCATATTGTATGTCATATAGATCCGTTTTCTTTCTCTTGGCCGAAGTTATCAATATCCACCTCCTCAGTGGCTTGTTGACCTCAATTGAAACCCTAGCACGCAGATATCCACCAACATGATCAAACTGAACAGAGGTTGCATCCTTGTCGATTTGTTGCGCGATAAGTTTCCCCCATGTCGCATTGCGAAGATTATATGGGAGGTTTGGAACCCTAGCCCATAAACTTAGACGATCGAACTGCACCTCATCGGGCCGCATGCAGTCTCTGAACTCTGCTAAGATCACCGCATTTTTGCTGATATGCCACGGTGATCCATCCCACACCCTATCCCGATCTCGACGGGATTCGAATTCTGCAACAAAGGTGTTCTCTCCCATAGATCGGAATTGGAGTCCTCTAGGGTTTCCCGAAGCCGGCCGAAGTGCATTGGTGATGGTCTGGATGTGAAGGAGGTGTCGATGTAGAACCCTACCCGCCAATAGCCACTTCTCCGGATTGCCTTCATCCGTGTCATCGATCACCACCGGAGTCGCCTCCTCGTCCGTGATCCCAAGCTTCCCTAGCTGTTCTTCGAGCGGAGCCCTAGCCGTCCGAGGGGAGGCTCGGTCTGACCCCCGACCAGCGCCGCCTGCAGATGTCGCCATCTCCTGGCGGAGTCTCCGGTGCGCTCCGCCGGAATATTCCCGCAAACACCGTCTATGTCGCCGAAACCCTAATCGCCAGAGCTGGTTAGGTTTCGCGAAAAGCTTGAACCTGGTGGTGGTGTGATCTGGAAGGGCGCGAGGTGCCTTAAAGCATCTCTGGTAGGTCTCGTATAATGCTCCGACCCATAAAATAACTGTCAAAATACGGGTCCGCGTGAAAAAAGTTGCCCGGTCATACTCCGCAAACGCGTCAGGTCCGTATTTTTTTGCGAGGCATGATAAAAAGCTCCATTCGATGTGTAAAAATACGGTTTTTGTGTCCGCTTCTACAGTGCCCTGTATCATGGAAACTTCCCGTCTGTCGTGCACCCTCCCCCCCCCCCCCCCCGACGTCGCCCCGCCCGTCCCTGCCCGTCGTCCCGTCCGGCCCCGGACGTCGCTTGTCCGCCCCCGATCGTTGCTCGTGGATAGATTGGCAACCGGAGCTAGCTAGCTCGTGCATGGATTCGGCGATGAAGGAGCTTGCTAGCTAGCTAGCTCCTCGATGGATTGGATGACCGGAGCTAGCCCGCTACCGCGACGGTCGCTTCGTGCGAGCCGTTCTGGACATCAACGACTCTATATTTGGCTGATTCGTGCGTTCTTTGTCGACTTTTAGGAACGAATTTAGTTGATCATGAACATGAAAAAAAAAAGAAGATATGAGGAAAAATATAAGTAAAAGTTTATTTTACAGCTTAAAATTTAGAAATGTGTTTGACCGCAGCTCGAATCGAACCTTAAGAATAATTTTCTACAAACTGAAACCGCGTTTGCAGTTTTGCGTTTTAAGGGGTCTGTTAGCTTAGATGGGGTGCCAAGCCGAATCATCGCGCCACAGCTCTTCCTCCTTGTTTGGCAGGGTTATTTTGTGTTGTAACACCGGAATTGTTGAGTGCACACGGTACGTGTCTAGCTAGCCATCATATGCTGTAGTACTTACATAACTCGCGCGTGTGGTGGACACGTACGATCACATGCAACAACGCCACCACATGATGTTTCTACTTTCTGGACCCGTCGAAAACCGGCTAGATGTCCGTTTCTTTTTCGGATGATCGCTCATATATATAGTCATCCACATGAGATATGAAGAGGGGGGAGAGAGGACGTGAGCCCACAGTTTTGCTAGTCGGGAAAATAGCACTGTGTTGGGTCGGGTTGGTAGCTGTTTTGCCTGTTGGGCGTTAATTTGGGCAATGATATACGTGACGGGTCTCCATCGACGCATATGCTTGCATTGCATGGACCATCAACTTTTGGTCACAAGTCACGACTAATCTTTGGGTAGTGAGATGGGTGAAGAAGAACGTGATTGCTATCCAGTGAATCATGCTTCAAGATTCACGGCCAAGTGGGGATCTCAAAAGTGCTGCCGCACGGTGTAGCGTAGGAGTACGTTGCGCACATGGCATTGGCAAAAAACAAGGACGGAAGTTTGTCGCCACCCAATACTCGGTCGGGCTGCACGCACTGGATGCTGTGAGAATAATTTCACTGCACGCATCATAAAATAACTTGTCTAGGACTTTGGACGCTCAGTTAATTCCAAAGTGCCGACACGCTGTTCATCAGTTTCAAGGGAGCAAAGGAGAGCATATGCTGGGCTGGGTGCTGTCGCCAAAGGCCAAAGCATATCTGCACGTGTAGATTCCGGACCTGTTTGATTCCCATCCATACTTTGCCAAACCAAAATTTGGCATATATTTGGTCTTTGCCACACTTTATTATCGTTATGGCTTATTTGTCATAAAGTCAATTTTTATCAACTTTTGTCAAAGTTTGACGTTCGTTTTTTCAACCACACTTTATGGCTTGCCACGCTTTAATGACTTATCACACTTTATCTTGGTCAAATTAGTCTTCAACCAAACAAGCCCTCCTTCATACTTGTACTTATTACGTTGGGCAACCCATCCATCAAACCGCCATATGGATAGCCGTGCTACACATCATGACTCATCATCGACACGCACACACACACCATGTGCTCGTGCATGTTACCAGTACTCCCTTCGTTTTATATAAACGGATGTATTTAGACTGAAAATACGTCTAGATCCACTGCCAAGTTTAATTTTATGCGAACAGATGAATATGTTTCTTCCATTTCATAAGTCAGTACCCTGCCGGTCGTTTCGTAAAACAAAGTAGGCGACTACTCTAGGAGCAGCTCAGTTCGGTCGAGACTTGAGATATATCACTGTGTCATATGCATCTCACTTGGTTTCAAACTTTCAACCAAGGCTCTGGCTGGCGTGTCCATCTCTTCCCATTCCGGTCGACGAGCGGGCATGCATGTGGTCTATGCCCTGTTTATTACTCTAACTTAGTTAAAGGTTAGAGTTAGATTTTAACTTTAGCCTAACCCTAAACTAACTCTAACCATAGAGTTGTTTGGATGAAGGGTTAGATTGCCGATAAATGCATTTTTTTCAATCATTTGACCCCTTTATTCAGGATTTTGTGTGATGAACGGAGAGAGAAAAGTAACTTTTTCTGGACCCCATCTAACTCTAACCCAAATAAGCATCTCTTGGATGGGTTGGTTCTTTTGGGTGGGTTAGATGCATCTAACCAACTCTAACCCTCCTGTTTAAATGTTTTAGGGTTAGTTCGATCCAATCTAACCAACTCTAACCCTAACCCATGTATTCAAACATGGCCTATACATTAGAGCATGTACAATCCGACCCTTTAGGATGTTTTTGGTTCTAGAACCAAGTAGAATGCCACGGAGGAATGGAATGATTTCATCATAAATGTTTGGATAGAATGAAACAAGGTAGGACGAAATGGTTCTTAGAAGAAGAACGGAGAAGCACCCCATACATGAGGCTTATCTGACCAGGAAGGAGGAGATGCAGACGAGGCTGCGACGGCGCACACACACCATGCGAGCAGCAGCGGGGTGGTGGGGCACATGCACAGGCGAGCAGCAGCGAGGCACATGCGCAGGCGAGCAGCGGCGGCGGCAGGGCACACATGCAGGCAACAGCGGCAGGGAGGCGGGCACATGTGCAGGCGAGAAGCGGCGAGGCACACGCACAGGCGAGCGGCGGCGGCGAGGCACACAAGCAGGCGAGCAGTGGCAGGGCGGCGGGCACACGTGCAGCCGAGCAGCGGCGAGGCACACACGCAGGCAAGCAGCGGCGGGGCACACACGCAAGGGGGCGGCATGGAGAGAAGGGGAAAGGAAAGAGTCGGCCAGTTCCGTGTGGTTAGCTCGATTTCGAGAGACCGCACGGAACAACATATCCATGAAAAATGCCATTTTCTGGAATCGACTGGTTCGGTTCCTTTATCTAACCAAACACGTTTATGGCATTTTAGGACAAAACCGACCCGTGCCGTTTCATTTGGTTCTGGAAACCAAACACATCCTTAAATGACCCTCATACACCCACGGACGCGTCCGGTCAGTGATCGGACAAGAGCGAGAAGGAAAAAAAGTGACCCAACCGGACCCCTCATATCGTCTCTATATGTTTGACCTGTCTGCAAACCCTCATATCCATTTCAAATATGGGAAGGATATGAGGGCTCGCGGACGTGCCCGGCCGCCCAGTCAGTCCGCCACATAGGACGCGGCCCCACTCGGACCACCTTTTCTTTTTTTATTCATTATTTTCTTTCTCTCTCTTTCTCTCCACCAATCACGTGCAAGTGACCGAACAGTGACCAGACATATGAGGAAGAAAATAAGTAGTGTGGCTCCATGAACGGACAAATAGGAGATGCGTCCGGTCATTTACCGGATGCGTGCGCCGGCATTTGAGGGCCCGAATTTGCAAGTCATGGATGAAGATGCTTTTAGGCCAACTCCAACACAGACCGACGAATGATTCGACCATTCGTTTGGGTTCATACGGATAGACGAGTCGGTCCAACACGCACCCATGTTTTTAAATTGTGTTTATTTTTTGTTCGGCTCGATCCATTTAAGACACATAGTTGAACGAGCTTTGTAGTCGCGCGAACAACGAACGGATGGCACGTGGCCTCTCTATGTTCGTCTCGGTCTTGCGTGTCGACCATCCAACGAGCTCCCACCGACCCTAGTCAATGCGCACGGGGTTGGTCCAGCAAGTCAGCCATCGAGACGGCCGTTTGCCATGTTCTTTTTTATGGGAAGCCATGGGCTTTCACTACCAGTTCCACTTCCCAGTCCCCATCCACTTTCCCACCATTGCCCCTCCATTGAAGACATAAAAAACCTAGACATCGTCCACCTAGCTCCCCACCAGCCATGGGCTTCTGAAAGTGGCACCCCGACAAGAATTGCAAGAAAGACCGGAGGTGTGGTTGGTCTCCGCCTCGTCCGGAAGCGTGGCCAGCCACTCCGCCTCCTCGACATCCTTTTCCATCTCCCTTCCGGCGGTTGCGCCACGCTTTCGGCCCTACTTCAAGGTCGAGGTCTGCCGCCGGTACTAGGAGACATGCACCCCACTACCATGGTCAGATGCCCACCTCCCCAATGGGTGGCATCTGAGTCCGAATCGGGAGCCCATTCCCTCCGCCCCGATGTCCGGCCATGCCCGCCTCTAGGAGATCGCTTGCTGTCGCGCCAGGATTCCACGCTAGCTCCTCGCCGTCTGCACGTACGTCGTCGAATCGTCACCGTGGGACACATGGTTTTAGGACGAGCATGACATGTGTCGGTAAACTTTTTTTGCTGACTGTGGTCGTAGCCCGCCCCGTGTTTCCTAGAGTGCGACATGTAAGCCTGATGTGCGTGCACTGACCCGCCAAGAGTGCGCGGACGCATGCGGGTGCCCGGCCTGACGTCGACGCCATCACCCTCTCCATCGCCGTCACCCTCGCAACCTCCCGTCATGACTGCCGAACAGGAGGAGCGTCTCCTGTAGGCCATCATGAATGACCCCGAGAGGGAGTACAGGTGCCAACAGGAGGAGGAGTGGGAGGGCCTGCCAGATATGTTCGAGCTCTCGGCCTCTGCAGACGTGTATGTGCCGGAGCTGGATGTCAAACAGGAAGTGAAGGAGGAGCCCAGAGAAGAATGTGCATGGGCGCTGTGGTGACCACCCTAGCATCGCCTCCCCCACCGCGTGCAGACCCCATGCCCAACACATTCTGGGGGCCACCACCCCACCTACATCGACTTGATGAGTGAAGACGACGATGGTGGCTACGACGACATCGATGGCGACGGCGACGGCTTCTTCGACGCGCGGCACGAGAACATTATATTTCTTATGTTTTTTTAATTCCATCGTAAGTACTATGCATGGACCGTGAAGACGACGAACTTTTAAATAAGTTATTTATGTTTTAAGCTATTCTACAATGACTTTTATTTTTTTACATACTTTTTTATTTACGTCCATCATATACAAGTTGGAAACGCGACCGTGTGTTGGATGCCTCGACACTAGGCCGGTCGAAACCAGACATGAGCGTCTGTTTTTCCATCCCAAACAAACCAAATCCAAACCAAATCCAAACCAAATGGACGTCCATTTGTGATCGCAAGTTGGGGGGTTGGACTTGGCCTTATCCGCTGGCATGAGATGGAGGGGCTAGACACCGCACTTGTCACGGATAAATATATACCCCCTTCATTCCATAATGTAGTGCGTCCACACTTTTTGAGATTTAACTTTGATCATGAATTTAACTAACGTGAACAATTGCGGTAGAAGAAAAATTATATCATTGAATTTATATTCGTAAGAAGTTTTGAATGATATAATTTTTACTTATGTTGTCGTCGTCCATGTTGGTTAGATGTATGTAGTCAAATTTAAATTTCAAAGATAGTCATTGGGTTGTTCTTCTCGGTGCAACTCTTCAACATTGGATGCCTGTTCAAGGAGCTCAAGAGCAAGTGGGGTCTGAGGGGGCGCCTCATCCACTCGCCCCTGAAGAACAATCGTTTCCTCCTCGAGTTCGAGCATGAGGGGGACCTCAGGTTCATCCTCAGGAACGGCCCGTGGACTCATCGCGTCGACACCTTATTGGTGACCGCGATGGATGGGAGTACTAGACCAAGCGATGTGGATATCGCACACATGCCGATCTGCGTCCGCATCTATGATGCTCCCCTGGTCCTGCTCTCTGAACCGGTGGATCGAGAGATCGGTGGCAGGCTGGGTGAAGTGCTCGAGGTACACATGGATAGAGAAGGTAATATCTGGGGTGATTATCTTAGGATTTGGATTAACCATGATGTTGACGAACCCCTGTGTAGCACTCTAAAATCCCATGACTTCGCTGAAAATGAAGTGTTCTTCTTAGAGGTCAAATATGATAGGGTTCCTCGCTTCTGTAGCTACTGTGGTATCCTTGGTCATGTTCAGCGTGATTGTACGCTGTCGGTGGACCTCCAAAAGATGAGGTTCCCGACAGCGGTGCGCGCGTCCCCCTTCAAGCATAGTACTGGTAGAGATAGCTATGTTGCTCCCGGCTCCAGCAACGATCGTCGATTCCTGCACTTCGACTCGGAGGTTGACTGTGGGATAAGAGCAACCCCGACAAGACGTGCAACTAAGAGAGGTGGTGGCATCCCTGAAGAGGTACTGATGGATCCGGTGGTGCAGGTCGCCATTGCCGCTGTAAGTGCTATAAAGCTCGGTCCAGGAAGCAAGACAGAGGAAGAATTTGCACCACGCCTTGGCTAGGAGGAGGAGGGGACCTACACTAACAAAACCCTTCCTGCCTCGGAGCCAAGTTCCGCCTCGCTCGGTGTGGGGGTCATCGCCAAAAAAACCTACCACGGTCACCCTCGAATGCTCATACCAACAACATCGTCCAGACCTCCAGTGGGCCTAGCATTGACCCCCCTGGGTTTTGGTCCTATCCCTTAGTATCGGGGAGTCCTGGCAACTACCCCGACATCATCCCCGACACCGGTTGCAAAGTTCATCACAGCTCAAGTTGATCCTCTAACCAGGGAGAGGTGCGATGGTGTAGCCTCTGAAGCGGTAGTAGATGGTGAGCCTGAAAATCAGTCATAGATAGAACGGGAGGATGAGACCCATGGCAAAGCGTCGGGGAAGGAAATAGGAGAGAAGGGCACGATCTTAGGAAAGCTGCTGACTGTGACCCTAAGGAGGGCAAGAACAACAAGAGTTGTGCTGAAGAGGAGGAATGCAAGTTGAAAAATAAGGCAAGAGGCGAGGCTGAAGATGCTGGGGATGGAGGAACTGGGGAGTTTGGTGGACACGAAGTGATCCACCAAGGGGCTAGATTGGTGATTTAGAATGATCTTTTATCCTAACAGGAAAGGTGGTTTCTCAATGTAAGCACTGGGAACAATAGGATCATTATAGGCAATGACTTTCTCTTCAACTGGATTGGGTTTAACTACATTTACTTCTAAGGGAGGATGATATTTAAACCACTTCTCTTTGGGGAGATCAATATGAGCAGCAAATGATTCAAGTCAAGTCCATACTTACCGCTAAAATCACAAAAAGTATTTCTTTCAACAAAGGATTTAACGCAATCAAACTTGAAATTCATACGTGACTCCTTACCTTCTTCAAGCTCCCAATCTTCAGAGTTGCGTTTAATTCTCTCCAATAAATTCCATTTGAAGTCAATATCTCTCTTCATAAAAGAACCGGTGCAAGAAGTGTCAAGCATGGTGCGATCATCATGAGAAAGCCGAGCATAGAAGTTCCGAATGATAATTTCTCCCGAGAGATCATGGTTGGGGCATGAATATAACATTGATTTAAGCCTCCCCAAAGATTGAGCGATGCTTTCTCTGTCACGAGGCCAAAAATTATAAATATAATTCCGATCACGATGTACTAAATGCATAGGATAAAACTTTTGATGAAATTCCAATTTCAACCGATTGTAGTTCCATGATCCAGTATCATCACATAGCCTATACCATGTCAACTCCTTATCCCTCAAAGATAAGGGAAAGACCTTCTTCTTGACCTCATCCCCGGGCAAACCTGCAAGCTTAAATAAACCATAAACTTTATCTACATAGATTAGATACAAGTCTGGATGTGATGTTCCATCTCCTGTAAAAGGATTAGCCAGCAGTTTCTCAAGCATATCCGAAGGAAATTCAAAGCAAATATTTTCAGTAGGTGCAGCAGGTTGACGAGCAACTCTTTGTGCTTCCGTTCGAGGTGAAGATACCCCGAACAAGCCTATCAAAGGATTAGTTTCCATAGTGACAAGTGACAATAAATTTCAGCACACTATATGAATTTTTCCTTACCAAGTTCCACTTACCAAAGGCGCTTCACTCCCCGGCGACGGCGCCAGAAAAGAGTCTTGATGACCCACAAGTATAGGGGATCTATCGTAGTCCTTTTGATAAGTAAGAGTGTCGAAACCAACGAGGAGCAGAAGGATCTGACAAGTGGTTTTCAGCAAGGTAATATCTGCAAGCACTGAAATTATCGGTAACAAGTGATTGTGTGGTGAGATGATTCGTAGCAAGCAACAAGTAACAAAAGTAGCAACGGTGCAGCAAAGTGTCCCAATCCCTTTTGTAGCAAGGGACAAGCCTGGACAAAGTCTTATAGGAGAAAAAAACGCTTCCGAGGACACACGGGAATTTCTGTCATGCTAGTTTTAATCATGTTCATATGATTCGCGTTCGTTACTTTGATAGTTTGATATGTGGGTGGACCGGCGCTTGGGTACTGCCCTTACTTGGACAAGCATCCCACTTATGATTAACCCCTCTCGCAAGCATCCGCAACTACGAAAGAAGAATTAAGACAAAGTCTAACCATAGCATTAAACTAGTGGATCCAAATCAGCCCCTTACGAAGCAACGCATAAATTAGGGTTTAAGCTTCTGTCACTTTAGCAACCCATCATCTACTTACTACTTCCCAATGCCTTTCTCTAGGCCCAAACAATGGTGAAGTGTTATGTAGTCGACGTTCACATAACACCACTAGAGGAAAAACAACATACAACACATCAAAATATCGAACGAATACCAAATTCACATGACTACTATTAGCATGACTTATCCCATGTCCTCAGGAACAAAAGTAACTACTCACAAAGCATAATAATATTCATGACCAGAGAGGTAATGAGTAGCATCAAGGATATAAACATAAACTCTTCCACCAAGTAATCCAACTACCATCAACTACAAAGAGTAATTAACACTACTAGCAACCTTACAAGTATCAATCGGAGTCGCGAGACGGAGATTGGTTACAAGTGATGAACTAGGGTTCGAAGATGAGATGGTGTTGATGAAGATGTTGATGATGATGAGTCCCCTCCAATGAGAGGAGTGTTGGCGATGACGATGGCGACGATTTCCCCCTCCGGGAGGGAAGTTTCCCCGACAGGATCGTCCTGCCGGAGCTCTAGATTGGTTCTGCTGAAGTTCCGTCTCGTGGCGGCGGCGAATCCTCCGAAAAGCCTCCTCCCGATTTTTTTCTGGACGAAACCCTTCTTGTAGCAAAAGGGGGGAGCCAGAGGGCCAGTTGGGTGCCCACAAGCCCCCTAGGCGCGGCCAGGGGGGTGGTCGTGCCTAGCAGGCTTGTGGCCTCCTGCTGGCGCCCCTCTGGCATTTCTTCGGCCCAGTATTTTTTATAAATCCCGAAAAAAATTGTCGTTGATTTTTACGGCATTTGGAGTTGCGCAGAATAGGTATCTCAAACTTGTTTCATTTTCAGGCCAGAATTCCAGCTGCCGGCATTCTCCCTCTTCATGTAAACCTTGCAAAATAAGAGAGAAAAGACATAAATATTGTACCATGAAGTGAAATAACAGCTCAAGAAGCGATAAATATCAACATGAAAGCATGATGCAAAATGGACGTATCGATGATGTTCGAGGAATGTAATACCCCCACTTGAGTATTGTTTATACTCGAGTTTCTAAAAGTAATTCAAACGGATGGAGTACGGTGTGAAGGTGACGTGAACAACTTCCACAAGACCAACTTAGGGGGTGTTTGTTTACACGGACTTTTTGGTCTAGAGACTAAAGAAAGGCCCTTTTAGTCCCATCTAAACCAAACACGACGGACTTTTAGGGACTAAAAGTGGGCATTTGGGACTAAAAAAAGAAGTCCTTAAGGAAGAGTCTTTTTAAAACTTTTTCCAACAATGTCCCTGCTTTTAGCATGTCTTAGGCCCTGTTTGGAACCACCCAGATTATATAATCTGGTTTTTATAATCTATTATATTCCCAAACAGGACAGTTTATATTGTAGATTTTATAAACTAGATGATCAGATTATTATAATCTCATAATCTGCTCTACCCCAGCTAAAATGAGATTATGGATTACAAATGACGTGTTACCCTTGTAAACTTCAAGAGAATTACGCAGTGCCACCGTCACTTTCCTATTTTTCCTTGTAAACAGAGGGCAAACATGTCATTGTACAATTTAAAAGTTGGTTTACATTTTATATAATCTGGCCTCCAAACATGTCCACCTGGATTATTTTTATAAACCAGATTATATAATTTATGTTCGTAATCCAGATTATCATAATCTATTATGGTTCCAAACAGGGCCTTAGATTCGACCAGGATCCAATGCTAGACACAACCATGAGTTTTTCGGGTGTTAAGGCTGCATGCACGCATTTAATTATGGCTGATGAAACCGAATATCCGAGAATGATTCTCAGTAGGGCTCATCTGTACCCGGTCAAAAGAAAATTTCTTAAAAAAATTCAAAAAATTCAAAAAAATGCAAAGAAATTGTGCAACTTAGATAATTTGGTGTGTGAGGTGCGGTTTAAAATTCAAATCATTTTGACATTTGAGTAGCTCTCAGAAAAAAGATAAATTGAATCGGAAGAGTACGTGAACAATACACTTTTTAACATATCCCAAATTTGTTTTTTTTGCCAAGAACTGTCCGGATGTCCTAATACTCTGAAATTTTGAACGGTCATCACACATCAAATTATCTATCATGACAATATTTTTATTAGAAATTCTTAATTTTTTAATATTTGTTTTGAATTTTTATTCAACGTCGGTGTAGATGAGCCTGGGAGTCAAAACACCTCACTCCTGATGGTACCTCATAGTACTACTTCTTCCTCCTACTCGAATTACTTGTCACATAAATAGATAGAAATAAATGTATTTAAAGCTAAAATATTTCTAGATGAGTCCATCTCTGTGATTAATAATTCCGGACGGAGTGAGTATCATGAGATGTTATATTTCGTTTATTCAGATGTATACAAACTTATTTTTGTGTGTCCATTCGCTCATTTCATTATGTATGTAGTTTATATTGAAATATTCAAAATATCTTATGGATGGAGTACCCCGGAAAGAAAGTAGTATTAGATTATACGCAAAATCAGGATAGCACATAATACTCCTTCATAACATTTTTACTCCGTATATTAGATGAGTCCAAGTTTATAAAAAATAATATGGATATGCTGTGAAAATATGTACAATGATGAGTAAAAGGATATTGATTGGGCATTGTATATCTTAATATATTTTCCTATCAATTTAGATGTATATAAAGTTTATATATTTGATTAACTTGAAACAAAGCTAATATACAGACTAGATAAAACAAAGAGTACTAAGAACATCTGAGCAGTGTAGGATTATATCCGCACCCTCTACCTCTAATACTGTCATGTTGCTAATATCACACACCCAGGCGTAAGTTTTCACTTTGGCAATCTAACAGTAGCAACTAAGTTTAGTCTGAGTTCAAACGCATGATCTATTTATGAACCAAGAGAGCATTATAACATGTACAATGGTTGATAAAATAGTATTTTCTTAAGTCTTACATGTCATTTAGAAATAACAAAAAAGTATTTTACAATAAATTATCTCTTAGCCTTATCTTCAACATACTCTCGAGATCACATCATTGTACATGTCATTAATTTAATAATTTTTAGGCTGAGCAATCCGTGTTCAGTGTTCTGCTCTAGTTGTCGGGAGGTCAATCTGTACATGTCTCACGATGCTACTTGTGTATCTCCTCGACTTCTTTTATAAATGAAATAATACGTGATTTTTATGTATTCATCAAAAATATTAATTTTCGCAAGGCTTACATATTCAGGGACTGTTCGGATCTTCCCAGTTTGACAGCTCCCCCATGAGGAAGCTCGGTTTGAGCAACTCCCTGAAATTGTGTTGCGGCTCCCTCTGCTCCGGGAGCTGCAGTTGCGAAGCAGAGAGCATCAGAACAGCCCCTTAGTACTGGGAAAGATTTAGACCTCGCCGTGATATGCAAAATATCAGGAACTGTGTCGTACTTCCATCTATTGAAATCCACTTACTTTTGACGAATCTTGTCCTGTTATAATGTAAAATTGGTTTGAAACTAGTTTGAATCTGGTCCAAAATTTTGAGGTTACAAATATTTCGGTACCCCACCAGGTGAAATTTCGTTGAAATGTTGAACCTTGAGCAAGCAAGCACTCAGTGACTCACTGATGAAGTCTCTTATTACACTACAGATCCAAAGCACGAACACGCACACACGCGAGCAGAAATTAACAGCTAACATACACGAAGCCATGCACGTGCCAGCAAATGCACGCACGCAAATCAGGCAGAAGCCGTGAATCCTTCCTCCTCGCCGGCCTCGACGACGGTGTCGATGGCGCGCAGGGCGTTGGGGCTGAAGCAGTTGCGGCGGATCTCGCCGACGTTCCCGCCGGGCCTCGGCGCGGTGGCGAGCTTGGCCATGGACTTGGCGAACTGCGCGAAGAAGGCGTCCTTGTTCCGCGCGAACTGCTGCACGATGGGCGCCGTGGTTCGGTCCTTGATGAGCACCATGTCGGAGGTGAAGACGCCCTGGCTGTTCACCAGCGCCTTGTAGTAGCCGTTGTCGAACAGGTCGGGGGTCACCACGTCCAGGTTCTGGAGCCGGTTCGGGGCCGCGCTGCAGTTGGCCGCCAGCCTCCGGGAGAAGGCGTCGTCCATGCGCTGAGCCCGGTCGCGGAAGAACGGGCAGCCAGTCCTCCCGACGGTGTGCGCGCCGGAGAGCGCCACCAGGTCGGCCAGGTCACGGAGGCCCTTGCCGCTGAAGGCGCGCGCGAGGGCGGATACGCTGGAGGTCGCCGGCGACGGGAGGCCATTGACGACGTTCTGAGACGCTGGGGCGAGGCTGTCGAACTGGCCCTGCGGTACCGTGTAGTTGGGCCCGCCGGAGAGCACGACGGCGTCGCGGGTGGCGAGCGCCGAGATGTCGGCGCAGGACACGGTGGGGCCGCACGCGGCGTGCACCTTGGCGCGGATGTCCTCCACGAGCTGCAGCGCCCGCGGCTGCAGCGTGGTGTTGGGCCCCATGGCCTGCTCCGTGCCTCTGCCCTTGAGGTACACGGACGCGTCGCAGCCCTGCGGGAAGCAGTCGTGGAAGAAGATGCGGAGCAGGCCGGCGGCGAGCGCCACCTCCCGCTGGAGCGCCGCCTGCACGGAGGAGAACACGATGCTCTCCAGCTGCGGGCACGTCGCCGAGTGGAAGCCGGCGCCGTCCAGAGGGGCGGACAGGGCAGGGGAGACTAGCACTGCGACGGTCAGATAGACCAGAACCAGTGTACTACGGCTGCCCGTAGTCGCCATCGTTGATGTGGTGTGCTTTGCGCACTGTGGAGTAAGCTAGCTAGCTAAGGCTAAGCTAAGCGTGTGGCTTGCTCAAGTCAAGCGAAATGGCCGCTATTTATAAGCTAAAGGGAAGGAAACGGGAAGCGAAATGCCTTCCTTGTTTAAGATGGCTCTGCCCTTGTATTTTGAAGATTCAAGTTTGTTCTACACTTGCGGACAACTTATATATGACAATACATACGGTGTTGTAATGTAGGGTTATACTTGTAATTCGTCACCCTGAATGAGGAATAGTTATTCTTCACCCCCTTTATTTTTAATATCAATGCACCGTAATTTTACATTTCATAAAATTTGTCTTATTTTATATGTAAAAAGAGACCTAAAAAAATATAATCAACGTAAAAATATTTTATGTCTCGTAAAATTACGAACAAACAAAAATAGTGCAAAAAATATAAGAAATTCATTTTTTTTCTAGTCTTGTGACCTATGTTTTTGTTTTTCTTTTGTCAAATTTTACGTTGTGCATCAATATAAATGTAACTATTTGTATTTTAAAAGTAATTTTTTGTAAATTGATCGTAAAATTATCTTGGATGAAGAATAAACTATTCTACACCCTGAATGATGAATAAAGTTTCTATATATATATATAGAGAGAGAGAGAAATGACTAGGTATATATATACTTGACCGTTTGATATATCTTACACCTAAGAGAATCTCAAGCCACGATGCACAAATCTTGCTCCCGAGAGCATCTGCAATCACGATGCACAAATCTCGCTCCTCAAACATCCGTCGACGCGTCCGGACAATGTCTAGGTATATTCATTTTAGTCTTTATTTTTTGATGCACATAATCATGCCTCTCATTGTTTTTCTATATGTCCGGTCATATGCATATGATTGATAAAAAAAAGAGAAGGAGAAAATAAAAAAGAAAAGAAAATATGATTCATGGTGGGCCAAATCTTATGGGCACACCATATGATCACACTCGTGCATATTTTTATCCTCCCCATATATGCCTTCGATATGAGGATTTGCAAACAATTTGGACATATGAAGACAAAGTGTGGGTTCGAGTTGGGTGTCTCGTTTCCATCTTTCTTCTATCCCGGCAATGATCAGGATGTCCGCTAATATTTTTAAGTTTGGAGGAGGATATGAGTGCTCCGATTGTAGATGCTCTAACACGTAAAATTGGGGGGGAGGGGAGGGGCGTGATTTTACTTCCACAACACCTAAGGATGCACACAACCTTTTAACTATGAGTACTACGGTTTTTAAACTTGGTTATGCGCCAAGCCTAGTCCGCAAGAATAAATGAATGAGTACCAGAAAATCCTGGTCCTCAAGTATAAACATGAACCTGAATTGTCCTTCACGAGGATTTGGACTCAAGTATTGTGTTTGTACATCCACTACCTCAACTAGTTGAGCTAGGCTAGACACCTGCTCACTCTGAGGAGGGGCCACTCGGCCGAAACCATAGCGCAACCGCCACCCCTCCCCTCTCTGACCTTGCTCCCCCCTCCCCCGCTGCCGTCTGAAGGATGATTCCGGTCAAAGGCCACGAGGCTGACGGTGACGGTGGGTCCTCATCATCCTCGTGTGACTGATGGCGATGGGTGGAGGGCCCATCATTTCTCGCATTGCGGGATCTCCGACCGGAGCTTCATTACGGCCTTGGACGGCGTGTTTCGTCCGAAGGAGATGGGAGCCGGGCGACAGGCCTGGATTTCTTTGGTGACCTCGATTGACGCTGTGGCCGCGAGGGCTGCACGACGTCTGGTTCCGGGGCCCTGGTGCGGCTCAGCTACTCACCTCCAAATGGTGCGAGTGGTGGTGGCGGTGCCCACTGATATCTCTGGCCTGCCGTAGGGAACCGGTGGATGGCGCGGTCCTTGGGTTCTCTTTGCTCTAAGATCATGTTCTGCCGGTTGCCGGCCCTCATGGATCTGGCCGTTGGCGAGTTTGGAAATGCTCCACTGGAGATATTCATTGGGTGCTTGATTCCTGTAGATTGCTTGATCGGATGGGATTCGGCCGTGTGCGTCCCTATTTCAGCCTGAGTGTCTCGTTAGGTTGTGACGTGAAGCTTCAGTATTTGTTGACATTATGGGACAGATCGGTATTTCGATTTCCATGGTGAAGACAGTGGCAGAGAACGTCATGGCGACTCCTGTTTGATGCCGTGTAATGACGGATCGACTCTACGTGACGATGAGTACTTCACTTGGTGATCCGTGTCTCATAGCAATAACATCGACAAGTGGGGGTGAAAGCACAGGCGGAGACAGAGTCTTAGCTTTTAGAGTGAAAACCCAAGGCCTGACCTGTATTGGTTATGCCTCGTGGTGACTTTGTGAAGGCATTGTTTTGAGAGCGCAGATCTTCTTTAGGGTGAAGAGCTACGATCTAGGATCACGCGACGACGATGCTTGTGCACTGTTTTCTTTTTGGAGGCATTGCTTTTGGGGGAATTTAGACTTTGGGTGTTGTCTAGGTGGTGGCTCATGGTGCAGTTACGAGGAATTGTTCACTTTAGAGGGGATTTTTTTTGTATTTTTGTTAGTTGCATCCGTTATGTCTTCACGACATTGTGTTGTTGCATAGACTGAGTGTAATCAGTATCTTTGTGATATTAATATATTTTACTTGTCTAAAAAATGCTCTAGCATGTCAATATATTCGTTGTGGTAATCTTGATTGGCACGTGTCTTCCAACAAGGGTGCTAAATAATTAAAAAAAGTTGCTAAAGTCCTTTCTTCATTGATAATATTTTTCACTCTTTACTGAAATTTCATGAGGTACAATAGTTTTTGTCCCAAACCGTACGACGGGGTCTTGGAGGTGATGGAGACAATCATGTGTTATATGACTTTCAAGAGTAGCAATGATTTGTGGCGTGGCAACAGTGGAGGATTTCATCTTAGTGGTACTCGTCGGGGTGTCGAGTCGTGACTTTCAGGGTGAAAACCTAAGGTCTGGCCTTCATTGGTTGTGCCTGGTGATTACCTTGTTGAAGGAACTGTTTTGAGAGCGCGAGCTCTCTCCTGGGTGAAAACCTAAGATCTTTGATTTGGCAACGTCGACGTGTGTGCACCGCTCCCTTCTTGAAGGAGTTGCTTTTGGAGAATTGTTATGTTTCCTGGATGTTGTATTTGGTGGTGGTATGAGTGCTGCTCTTGAGCTGTTCCTGCCCTAGTCCAGCCGGAATGGTTGATGCACCAAAGGGATTACAATGTGCTCCTTGAGTTGTTCGACGGAGGAGGAAGAAGGAGCTGTCGGCTCGCGTCTACCTCTCTTGTATGGGTGTGTGTCTGAGTAGTTGACCGACCCTCTGCATGGAGGGGGTCGGAGGGTTTTATAGACTAACCCACCAACTTACAATAAGGATAAAAGTACAAAGGAGGGACCCGCCTGGCAGCCTCGCCGGCTGGTCAGGGGGTCCACAGTGGTCTTGTCTTGTCGTTGGTGGGGCCCGCCAGCTGCAATTGTCCCATCTGGCAATGGGACCCTCCGACCAGCCAATGGAGCTCTCGCGCGAGGCCGACGCAGGACACGTGTAGTACATCCAGCGTTGTCTTGCGAGATTCGTCATGGGTCGCCAGTACGGCCGTCTCCACTGTTACCACGCCAAGCTCGGCAATGGAGTGGATGCTGACGGACTGGTACTGTGCGGGTTTGACATATCGGAGCCGGAGTAGGGCCGCTGACACTGTATCTGCCGCGCGCTCCAACCTTGTACCTGTGCTGACGCGTATTCACCTTTAATCGTAGAGTTCTGTCATAGCCTGGGATCTGATGTGACTAGAGCTCCCTGGTTGGCTTGCCGCCTCGCTAGCCAGCCTAGGAACGGCCGTCTCGCTCCTAGCCGACAGTCGCTTCCGAGACGGTCAGAGGGAGGTAGCTGTCTCGCTCCTATCCGGCACGCGATTCCCAGCCGGCTAGGAGGAGCTCGCTGCCTCGCCCCTAGCCGGCAGGGGCTTTCTAGCCGGCCAGGAGGATTTGGCAGTATGGAGAGAGTTGCAGTTTTCCTTTACTCTTGAATGCAAATGAGTAGGCTCGATGAGCCTATTCCGGAGTTATCCCCCCGTCACTAACCTATCAACAGTGGCGGGAAATCTCCCATGGTCACCTGCTGGGCGTCTACTCCAGGAAAGCCTGCCACTAAGGGTCTTTTTACGTCCTCCACTACCAGGCATTCATACATTAGTGTGTCATAGCCGGCTGCCGAGACTATTGGCTAACATGAGGAAGACATGTCATGGGAGAAGAGCGCGGTGGTGGCCGGAGATCTTTTAGACTAGGTTAGATTAGCCTAGTCCACTACAGTCTAATTGAAATATATAAAAAATGTAATGAATTTGCTCCTATTTAGATGACAATTATCCGATTTTATGTAAAAATTATCTTAGTTTAAATGAAAGTTTTCAATTTTGTTTAAATTTGCATCAGATGTGATCCAACATTTGCCGCTAGTTTTGGATGGCGGACTCCTGTATGAGTGTCCGTAGACTGGTCCCCTCACGTTCATGGATGGACACACTATCAACGTTGGAGATGCCCTAATAGTGTTAGTCTTTGGATAGGTTGTGATTAAGTACTTGTGTGTATAATTAGCTTATTATTGGGAAAGTCACCTTTTCGGCAAGAGATCAAATGAGCTCGGGTGAATAGTAAAATAAAAAATAATTGAAGAAAGATTCAACAAAATCTGATAATTTTTGTGACAAGCATTGAAAAATGTTCCAAGAGCTTGAAAATTTTCATGATGAAATCAAAGTTGTGGAAGTCGTGGCCAAAAAAAAAAATCAATGCTCCAAAATGCTTTGAAAAGTAGTACTTGTAGAGCATCGAGTTTTTTTTTCACGCGTTAGAGAAATGTGATTCCATGATGAAATTTTACGAGCTCTTAAAACATTTGTCAATATTTATCATAAAAAATTCAAATCCTTTTGAATTGTTTTCATTTTTTTATTTTAATATTCATCCGGGTTAATTTGAGCTTGGGCTGAGAAACTCCAAATCCTTGTGATCATTAGTTTATAATTACTTGACTACACTATGTACATTTCTTGTTTTCTGGAACTGCAAATAGGTGCATATGCCAGGCAGCTTCTCAAGAAACAATTGCAATTCTCCTAATAAATAAATAAATAACCTAAACTAAATCACCATTCCTTTCCCTTTGCAAAAAAGTAGAAAGCGGGGATGCAGCAGAGTGTTGTCACGGGCGAACAAACAAGTGGTTCGATTGTTAAGAGAAAAACAATATACCCAGCTCACTGGGTTCAAGTTGACCGATGCTTGTATTTTTGTAAATTTATTTTGAACATTTTTATGATGTGCATTCAGTGAAATGAGAAATTTTTATTGACTTTAAAGGTATCAAAGACGACTTCGTCTATTCTAAAATGATGTGTTGATTTAGTCTATTAGAAATTCTCACCGAGATAGTATGTACATGTGTTGATAAAGATGGGTGTATATACATATGTACCATCGTTTAGGTCTGTATTGTATTAAAAAAATGTTTGGCTAATCTCTGGCACTTTGGACAAAAACTACCAGTGTGGAGCTATACTACTAGGGTGTTTGGTTGGGCTTCCAGCCAGCTTCCGTCTACCGGCTTCTTAGCCAAAAGCTTCTATTTAGAAGCTTTCGGTTGCAGGTGTGGCTTTTGACCTTGTCACAGCCGCAGCCGAAAGCCACAGATGCAGCTGGAAGCCCCTAAATAAGAGCTTTTGGCTTCGAAGCCGGAAGCCGGAAGCTGGCTGAAAGCCCAACCAAACACCCCGTAGTAGGAAGCAACATGTGTGACAGTGTAAAAAGATACTATCTTATCATGAGAACAGTGGGGAGAGCACACGACCGGAGAGGTGGCCGGCCAGTGGCTGGCAGGCCCGATAGTGAAAGTGAAAGTGAAAGAGGAGTATGTTATCATGCAATGCATGGAAAGTTGGTGCATGCTCGGATTATGGAAACGTGCATAAAGGCACGTACGGAGGCACGTTGCACCTCCGACTTTTCCATGCATGCCTAGCAGCGTGCCCGCCCCTATAAAGCTGACACACAGACACTCCCAAATGGGCTGAAATAAATCGACCTGATGCCGTCTCAACTTTCAAGTGGGTCTGTGGTAGATGCACGTCGATCCAAATGGACATATAAGGTTATGTTTGGATCCATAGGCTAGAGTTAGTTTAAGCTAGTTAGGGCTCAAATAGCATTAAAGTATTCAAACATGAAGGTTAGATTGAAGCTAGTTGGATCTAACCCATTCAAAAAAACTAGCCCACCCAAGAGATGCTAATTGGAGCTAGTTTTTATGAAGCCCACTAAAAAGTCACTTTTCTCTCTCTATCCGCCAGGTAATATGCGTTAATTGAAGCTAGTTCTCATGGGACCCACTAAAAAATCACTTTCCTCTCTCCATCAAGTACAACTATTGTCAATCTAACCCTATCATCCAAACACCTCTTTGGCTAGAGTTAGTTTAAGGTTAGTCATGAGCTAGAAACTAACTCTAACCTCCAGCTAAGTTAGAGTATCCAAACAGGGCCTGTATCGGTTGTTTTTTCGTTTGATCCGCAACATCTTTTTTTCATGCATGTCTTTTTTCACGGAGAATATGGTATTAAAGATCAAAAAGTCAGAATATATAAGTCATTTAGATATTAAGTACGAACCCGTAGGTCTGCAATCAATTACTTACACATCATCATAAAAGCATCAAGATTGATGTAGAAGACCTGCGTGGTTAATTCCTCCTTCGACAGGGTGCCTTCGTCAAAATTGTTACGCGTTTAACTGTTTTGAACTTATTCGACACACAAACAGTATTTTTAACTGGTCATTTGATTTGTCTTGATTGGTTTTTCTAAACTAACATGTTTTCATCATCAAACATGGTAAATAGAAAGCAAAATAAAGCTAGAATTTGTTGCATGCAATATTGCACCAAAACAATCGCATTTCATCCATGGTTCACGGATCTCGGCCATAGTTATGAAAAAAATGAACAATCATAAGATGAGATTATGCATCTTGCTTGAGCATTAACTTTTGCTTCTTCGCATATCAAACATTTTTTGGGACATCTTGCTCAAGTCGGCCCTCATGCTTTCCATTTTTTTTCGAGATTAGCGAGCTCTATTTCCTTGGCTCTGTATCAGGCATTGGCCTAATTGATCTCGAGCTTCTTTTTTTATATGTCAAAGAAGGTCTTATTTTTCTCCTTTTCTTATTGCTTCCTCTCCAACCTCTTATCAATTGATACCTTCTTTTGGTTCATGAACCCCTTAAAAGTTTATTTGTAGGGCGAGTGTCCAAGGATCACACTTTGCCTCCACCTTGAAGAAATTAGCCTCCCCCCTCGGCCTCTACTCACTTTCACTTGGCTCAATGGCCGATGAGGCCCCTCCATCATGTTGCTCCTTAAACTTTGGGCACTTGTTGATTTTCGTCAAACAATGGCTCAAGGTGAATGACTTTGCCCCCCATGTAGGACCTTGAAGGCATCGAAAGCTTAAAGCACTGACATATAGAGATGAAACCAACAAGATACATTTTATATGCATAGGAGGATGATATATTCTCATATGGACAAGGGAAGGAAAACATACCATGTCTTTGATGCCTATGCCACTCACGGGCCGGCCGCCGATATTCTCATGGGAGCCACAAAATTTGTTGCAGTCCAACTGGATGAAGCCGTGGTCACTCTCAAATTTGTAGGGATCAAACTTCCTATGTTCATGGAAGTAATCATGAACCTCTTCTGAAATGTTGTTCCTTCTTACTCGGCGTCAGTTTTGGGATCTGTTGGGGAACGTCGCATGGGAAACAAAAATTTTCCTACGCGCACGAAGACCTATCATGGTGATGTCCATCTACGAGAGGGGATGAGTGATCTACGTACCCTTGTAGATCGTACAGCAGAAGCGTTAGAGAACGCGGTTGATGTAGTGGAACGTCCTCACGTCCCTCGATCCGCCCCGCGAACAATCCCACGATCTAGTACCGAACGGACGGCACCTCCGCGTTCAGCACACGTACAGCTCGACGATGATCTCGGCCTTCTTGATCCAGCAAGAGAGACGGAGAGGTAGAAGAGTTCTCCGGCAGCGTGACGGCGCTCGAAGGTTGGTGATGATCTTGTCTCAGCAGGGCTCCGCCCGAGCTCTGCAGAAACGCGATCTAGAGGAAAAACTATGGAGGTATGTGGTCGGGCAGCCGTGAGAAAGTCGTCTCAAATCAGCCATAATTGCTCCATATATATAGGAGGAGGGAGGGGGACCTTGCCTTGGGGTCCAAGGGACCCTCAAGGGGTCGGCCGAGCCAAGGGGGGGAGGACTCCCCCCCAAACCGAGTTGGACTTGGTTTGGTGGGAGGAGTCCCCCTCCCTTCCCACTTCCTCCCTCTTTTTTTTTCTTTTCCTTTGATTCTTTATTCTTGGCGCATAGGCCCCCTTGGGGCTGTCCCACCAGCCCACTAAGGGCTGGTGTGTCTCCCCAAAGCCTATGGGCTTCCCCGGGGTGGGTTGCCCCCCCCGGTGAACTCCCGGAACCCATTCGTCATTCCCGGTACATTCCCGGTAACTCCGAAAACCTTCCGGTAATCAAATGAGGTCATCCTATATATCAATCTTCGTTTCCGGACCATTCCGGAAACCCTCGTGACGTCCGTGATCTCATCCGGGACTCCGAACAACATTCGGTAACCAACCATATAACTCAAATACGCATAAAACAACGTCGAACCTTAAGTGTGCAGACCCTGCGGGTTCGAGAACTATGTAGACATGACCCGAGAGACTCCTCGGTCAATATCCAATAGCGGGACCTGGATGCCCATATTGGATCCTACATATTCTACGAAGATCTTATCGTTTGAACCTCAGTGCCAAGGATTCGTATAATCCCGTATGTCATTCCCTTTGTCCTTCGGTATGTTACTTGCCCGAGATTCGATCGTCAGTATCCGCATACCTATTTCAATCTCGTTTACCGGCAAGTCTCTTTACTCGTTCCGTAATACAAGATCCCGCAACTTACACTAAGTCACATTGCTTGCAAGGCTTGTGTGTGATGTTGTATTACCGAGTGGGCCCCGAGATATCTCTCCGTCATACGGAGTGACAAATCCCAGTCTTGATCCATACTAACTCAACTAACACCTTCGGAGATACCTGTAGAGCATCTTTATAGTCACCCAGTTACGTTGCGACGTTTGATACACACAAAGCATTCCTCCGGTGTCAGTGAGTTATATGATCTCATGGTCATAGGAATAAATACTTGACACGCAGAAAACAGTAGCAACAAAATGACACGATCAACATGCTACATCTATTAGTTTGGGTCTAGTCCATCACGTGATTCTCCCAATGACATGATCCAGTTATCAAGCAACAACACCTTGTTCATAATCAGAAGACACTAACTATCATCGATCAACTGGCTAGCCAACTAGAGGCATGCTAGGGACGGTGTTTCGTCTATGTATCCACACATGTAAATGAGTCTTCATTCAATACAATTATAGCATGGATAATAAACTATTATGTTGATACAGGAATTATAATAATAACTATACATTTATTATTGCCTCTAGGGCATAATTCCAACAGGATCATGTCCAATTGCCATCCAAACAATGCAAAAAAAATTGTCATCATCCTCTATGTATGCTCTCGTCCTCACGCTTTGTCTCCTCCTTTGTGACCGGCTTTGTCATTTACCTCTTCATCACACAATGTCTCTCCTTTGATGTCGACTCCCTCTTGACCTTGAGTGTCTTGGTCTTGAGTTTCTAGGCCTTAATTGTGTTGGTCGTGGGTGGCCTAGCCTTCAATCTCGTCGACGTCATACCATTGGCCACCATGCTCAGTGATCATCTCATCCATAAGATCCTCTTACTACATTGGGCCATCCGACATCCGGATTTTCATATCATCAAATAGGTTGCGGGCATCCGAAAAGTTGCCCATGGAGATCGCCCATCGATGCTTCCTTTACGCATCATAGTGGACTGGGCAGTCGACTACATGAAAGTGAGGCACCACGGGGACGACCAACATGGAGTCACCCATGTCCGACAATCTGTCTAGAGGTGACATGGAGAAGAAAGACGACACTGGGTCGTGTCCGGGAAGGTAACAGTATGTCAACAGTGATGTTGAAATGTGTGGCGACTCCGGTAATTTGGGCGTGTGGGCCGTCGGTCAGCCCCAGGTGGCCACCTCAATGGCGGCGGCGAGAAGTACCGTCTCGTGGTGCCCTAGCAAGATGAGGGCATGTTGCATGACATTGTCGATGATTGTTTCATTGTCTTCAGCGGCGGCGGCGGCCATGACGGAGGTGTAGGCATTAGCTACGTCTTCTTTTGCCTTTTCGTTCCTCCATCGATTGGCTCGCTTCACCTTCTCGGCCGCTTTCTGCTTATTCGGGGCCATGATGCCGGTAGCCATGGCGGGGACGGAGGCGACAGCGTAGATGGGTTCATCGGCCATGGATGTAGGGCGGGAGACCGGGAGGGTTTCAGAGAGAAAGGTGGGAATGGAAATGTCATGACACCTACACGCGGGGAGGACGTTGCGGGCGTTCACATGATGTCTACACACGGACACAACTCTAGATTAAATTTGAGTTGTAAATGGATCGAGGCGGATATAAAAATGGACAATGTCCATTGCGTCGGCACATTGGGCCATGATTTTGTTCATGCGGTCCCAAACAGATATGGAGAGGCGAAATGTATCGGCCTGTTGGAATTACCCTAAGAAGGATCCATAGGCACACATATCCACATTCAACCTGGTGCAGCAAGGAATGCCCGAGGTGCACTAATACGATAGTAATGAAACCAATATAAGACTGTGAGCATCCAATGGAAATTCTTAGCTGGCATAGAGTGGGTAACTTAGTTAGTAACATAACGCATCTCAAGGTAAATTTACTAATGTGACTAATACGAGTAGTAAATACAAAAGGAGATGTTTGTGCTAACATAATATGTTACCATAACATAATGCATTTCAAGGCTAAATGACTCTACATCTAAATAAATTAGGACGTGGCTACCGAGCGCAACAGCGCCCGCTCGCGGTAGCGGGCGCACCACATGACAACCAGCTACGTGCATTTATTATCGTTTTAGAAAATTTAAAAGTCATAACTTTTGAACCGGTCATCAGAATAATGATCCATTTTCATGGTTGTGTTTCTTACGACGAGCTCTTCAAAACTAGATCCCATAGGGATTGGTTTCGATGAACTTTTTTTTGAGAAACTTTGTGTGCTAGATGAGGCAACTTTAGAGCTATAGGCAAGCAACTCCTTTGCCCCCTTAGTATGACTATCTATCAGCGAAGAATTCTTCTAAGTTGGTTACCACGACTAAAAGTTGACTAGATTCACCTCTAAAAACTTTAATAATTAAACAATGATGATCAGTTACTTACAAATACTGTGAAATTGCTCGATTTTGATGCTCAGTTGCCTACAAAATACTATGAAATTGCTCAATTTTGATGGTCAGTTGCCTATTACTGATGATCAATTGCCTACACTTAATTTCAGTTGCCTGTCATTAATGCTCAGTTGCCTGCTATTTGTGAATAGTTGCCATAATTGCAATAGAGTATCACAAAAGGTAAGCAACTTTTAGTGTGTTTTTTGCGCAACTCCAGTGCATTCAACAAGCAACTCATGTGTATACACACAATGCAATACATCTAGCATCAAAATACTTCTATTTAGCACTAAAGTTGCCTCATCTAGCATCGAAGTTGCTTTTGAAAAAAATTCTTCAAAATATATTCATATGGCATCTTGTTTTGAAGAGTTCGTCACGAAGAACCCAGCGGTAAAAGCATATCATAATTTCAACACACGGTTTGATAATTATAGCTTTTTGGTTTTTTTTTCATACATGAATTAATGGACATCGAACGCATGCGGAACCGAGCATGCACATCCGACGCATAATTTAACCATTTCAGTTTGGAAATAGCTGACCACATTTTCCACTTGGTTGCTAAAGTATCAAGTTATTTAACCTTCTAGTCATTGATAGAAGTACTTCTCTTTTAGCATGAAGTTGCTTTTCTTTAGCACTGAAGTTGCCTAAATATCACTCCACAGTTGCTCAAATAAAAGTTTGTCGAAACATATTCAT
This sequence comes from Hordeum vulgare subsp. vulgare, assembly GCF_904849725.1. NCBI lineage: Eukaryota > Viridiplantae > Streptophyta > Magnoliopsida > Poales > Poaceae > Hordeum > Hordeum vulgare. The sequence continues at coordinate 658,646,083 of NC_058519.1, read as the reverse complement.
ATGAGATCTAGTTTTGAAGTGCTCGTCGTAAGAAACACAACCGTGAAAATGGATCGTCATTCTGACGCTCGGTTCAAACGTTACAATGTTTTGAAAAAAAACCCAGAATAAAGTGGAATGACTTGCCGCACTCTTCCGCGTGAGGGTGCGCTCGTTCCACCCAAATAGTACAGCTGCACTTTTTAGTATTTGGAAATAAATACAGGCTTGCATGATATATTATTACTATTCATTTTAAAGGTGATAACACAAACTAATTGTATATCCATAGACCAGACCCAAAACATATACGGAACTATACAACGCTATCCCTAAAATTCCCCCATTTGTTTCGTGGCCGCACCTAGCTCCTTCACCACAACCTCCATCCACTGTCGTACCTGTCTCACCAAAAGATGGTACCAGCTTGTTGATGACGAGATGATGTATATGCTTCTCGCACCCCGTTGGTTACCCCAAGTGGAAGGTTAAGATGTAGTCAGCAGCAAGTTTTCCCTCACACGGGAACTGTAAGGTTTATCGAACCAGGAGGACTCCTAGGATCAACAAGTAGGTGTCTTCCACCCTGGCGCTAGCAGAAGACGTGGACCTGCACACACAACAAATATCTTTGCTCCCAACGAGTACAGAGAGGTTGTCAATCTCTCCGGCCTTATAGTTTGCAAAGGATCAAAACACAAGCAGGAAGGTAATAGTAATTGCAACGGAAAAGTAAATGAAAGCGGTAAATGATGGAGGTGTAAACAAGGATGATGATATGGACCGGAGTCACATGATGTTCACTAGTGATGTCTCTCTCCCAAAAGACGATAAACAACTACGCTTGGGTAAACAAATCACAGTTGGGTAACTGACAGAATTATGAACGCACCTCAATGCTAATTATGCTACTTGATTGTTAGAGGTTCAATAGTAATGGGCAGTACGCCAAGACAAGTAGACTGTTTATTCATCAACATCTACTTACTAATCATCCATCTAGAGATATCTATCCAGAACATCTATCCGATATTAAGTTGCGAGCCCCACCCAAAGTGTAACTCAAAGCAACGGACAACTGTATTAACGAACTATGCGTAAGGTAAACAATCCTTGCAACCGTGGTCACAAGCACCATTGTTTTCTCCCTGGTGGCAACAACACATCTCCTAGTCTCATGTTTCTGTCACTCAAGCTAGACATCAAGGGACATGAACCCACAATCATGCATAACGCTCCCTCTTGGAGTTACAATCTACTACTCGGCCAAAGCAATAAATAGCAACGGAGAACATGCATGAATCACTAAGGAACATAATATAAAAGGATAATCAAATATATAACCCATAACAATCTGAACATAATCTCATAATACATCGGATCCCAACAAACCGAGCATAGCAATAGCAAGAGAATTACATAGATGCCTTGATCATGTAGGGCAGCTCATAAGGACTAACCATTGAAGCACAAGATTGGAGAGAAGACATCACATAGCTACTGGTCATGGACCCATGGTCCAAGAAGGACTATTCATGACACTTTCGGAAAGCGTCCATGGCAGTGGAGAAGCTCCCGGAGGTCAATCCTCCCTCCGGCAGGGTGTCGGGAAGAGGTCTCCTGACGCTCCCAAGCTCGGAAGCGCTACGGCAGCGGAACGACGGAGAAATTCGCGATTCTGTAAGTTGTGGAAGGGTTTCCTTTTGGAGGACTAAATATAGGCCAAAGGAGGGCACCGGAGGAGGTGGGGCCCACCTGGGCGGCCTCCTGGCATGGCCAGGGGGTAGGCCGCGCCAGCAGGTCGCCTGGGCGGACCCTGCCCCCCTCTGGCCCATCTTCGGTGATCTCGAAGCTTCTGTTACGTTGTTTTTTTATATATTTTTTCTTGAATTTTTTGGGCTTCGGAAAATTGGATAAAAGCCCTGCAAAATAGACATCAGGACACAGAAATTCTCACTGGGTGCACTGAGTTAGTATGTTAGTCTAAATATGTGTAAAATGATATAAAAGTATAGCAAAACATATAACAATGTCACCCAAAAAATCATGAAAAAAACATAAATTATAGATACGTTTGAGACGTATCACTTGTAAACTCCATGTCCATGAAGTGCTACTCTACCAAGACCGGTGGAGTGGCAAAATTAAATGTTTTGACCTTTTTTCTAAAATTATGCGGGATTTGATCCCCTTTTTTTTCGATCTATCCCTTATGCTACCGTCAGACCCTTTGGTGATAGGGTATGACAACCTACCGCCAAGGTCTCTGGCGGTAGGCAAATGATCTACCGTCAAAGGGTCTGGCGATGGCATGTATAAACCTACCGCCAAGGGGTCCGGCGATAGGCACGTACGCGCACTGTATCCATAACTTAGATATTTTTTATGATAGGCGTGCAACCCTACCGCCAGGGACCTTTGCGGTAGTTTGTTATACCCTACCGCTAGGTGGTCCGGCGATAGTAAAAGAATCAGATCCGAAAAAAGTTTTCAAACGAGGTCAGATTCGACTTGACGTTTGGAAAAGAGTCAAAACAGTGAATTTGGCCCGGTGGAGTCCCCTCCATCTGCGTCTCTACAACCTATTCCAAATACTTGTTTAATGTTTGGTTTTTAAATACAAATTGTACTTTCTGGTATACATGAGAAACATATTTTTTATACACATTTAACTTTTTCAAATGCTCAGTTTTCATTTTTCAAATATTTTTCTGTGAAGTATTTTTGCAAGATATTCATTCAGAATATTTGGAAGTGAAAAAATAAAGCAAAAAATAATAGACAAACATGAAAGAAAAGTCCAGAGAAAAATCAAGGTTGTGGCCTCCTACGAGCTAGGCCGGCCTAACCGTCCCTCCCTTGACGCGGCGCTTCGCCAGATCTCGCTATAAGCAAGACAAAGGAGAGCAACTAACTGCAGGTAACCGATATAAGGGGTAACCTCCAACCGTCACTTTTGGTGCTCTAATGCTCTTAGAGCACGCCAAGTGATGTGTCCGACCGCCACCACATGTCGCAAGTTGGGCGCCACATCTGGATTTTGTTTCTATTACTTTTTTGTACGCGTCTTTGGTTTTTAGGTGGATTTTCATTTTTTCCAGATTTTTTTACTTTCGTCTATTTTCCTTAGGATGTGGTGAGGAAACTATGAAATATTTTTTCTTACATTTTTTTGTGCTTTCACGACATGCAAATATTTGCTTCCGCCATAAGCTCTGGAAAGGGAAAGAATCATGAATCTTCTTCGAGATCTTTTTTGTTGGAAAGGCAGAAATTTGCTTCTACAAGATGCATTGTTCTACTTGTCGAAAAGGGGAAAACATAGTGATTTTCTAGTGCTTTCACGAGAAGCACCGATTTCCTTTTCCGGAAGAGGTACATTTATTTGTGCTAGAAGCACAAGAATGCTTCTCGGAAAGAAAAAAAAACATTACACCTTTTTTGTGTGAAGACACATATTTAATTCTATGCCGTGCATCTCAGAAAATTGAAATTGCGACTTCTGTTTGCGCGAATATGTTTTATTCTTGCACGAGAAGCACATATCCGCATCTCGTGGAGACACATATTTCCCTCCGTGAGAGGAACAAAACATGCTACCGGCCTTGGGTTGGTTGTGAATTTGTTTTGGTCCAAATCGATTAACATGGAATATAATTTTAAAGATCTCGACGCAAGAAATCCAACGATGAAAATGATTCAGGATTCGAACGTATGATTGAAGAGATAAAACATTTTAAATAAACGGACCTACGAAAAAATTGACACGTTACGACATGTGACGCACATGCAATGTGCCACTCCTCATCATCTAGGAAGTTGTGAATGATCTTTGCAAAGGATGGCCTTAACTAGTGATTTTGAAACATAGGGGCGCCCCATTGCACGAGTGTAACCTATTTGGCATGTATGTCGCCTGCGAGCGTACCTCCTTACGCCCTGGGTATTTGTATGGGCCGGCCAATTTCCGGATTTCATCTCCAGGGGTTTTGGGAAGATTATAGAACCTTCACTAAACTGTTTGTTTCTTTTTTTTTTCTTTTTCTATTTTCCTTGTATGTTTTTTGTTTTTCATTTTCTTCTCTTTTTTACCTTTTTTTTCTTTTTGTTTCTTTCTGTTTTATTTCATATTGCAAGCATCTTTGAAGCTCTTGAATAAATTTGAAACCTTGAACATTTTTTTAATTCCTGAACAATTTACAAATATCTGAAAATATTCTAAAATCATGACCATTATTGAAATTTACAAAAAAAATTGGAAATAGCATACATTTCTCAGAACACATGGATATTTTTGTTTGACGAGCACTTTTATGAGTTGATGAATACTTTTTCAATGATCGAGCATCTTTATATTTATTGACGTACATTTTGAAAATGTTGGAATTTCTTTTGTAATTTCAAAAATCTCAGTATTATATATAAATTCATGAACATATCTTTAGCATAAGAGCATTTATTTGAAAGCACGAGTATTTCTTGAAATATTGAGCATTTATTTTTGTAAGATGGGGGAGGAAGATGGGCTTTTGGTTAACGCATTTTAGTAAGATGGGCTTTCCGTTAACGTATAGCAATGCTTCCGGTTTTAGGAACGTTTCCGAGATTCCCAACCAATTTTTATCGGTTTTGAATACCTTCTGAAAGGTTTCTGAACCTCGTTGTTTTTTATTTGTTACTTTTCATTTTCGTTTTTTTATTAGTCCTGTTTTTTCTGGTTGGAAATTTCGAACATTTTTTGAAAGTTTAAAATAATATTCTCGTCTTAAATTTGTGTTCAACATTTTAGAAAATGTTCTTATCTGAATAAATCTGCAGTAATTTTAAAAACACTTCTCGGATTGAAAATCTGTTCAACATTTCAAAAAATATTCTTGTTTCTAAAATTGTTTGTGTTTCGAAAATTTTCAAGAATTTTAAAACTAAAAACTGTTTTAAAAATCGAAATTTCTGAAAATATTCGTGTTCAAAATATGTTTAGGAATTTCAAAAATCGTTTTGTTTTTTTAATTTGTTCACTGTTTGAGAAAAATGTTCATGTTTCAAAAACGTTTGCAGTTTCATCAATTTGTTGGCAACTCAATACTATTCCCATGTTTCAGTTTTTGTTCGCATTTCCAAAAATGATTAGAATAAAAAAAAGTTGCAATAAAAATGTTCTGTTTTAGTTTTTTTTTCTGAATTAAATTTTTTTTCATGTTCCTCTTTTTTGGTCAGAACTTAAAATTTGTCCATGATCACAGAAAATATTCAAAAAACTGTTCGAAAATTTTATAGAGTTTCTACTGTCCAGAAATTAGAATAATGTAGAGAAATTTAAAAAATGTTCCCACTTTCAAAAATTTGTCACAAATTTAAAAATGTTAATTTTTGAACTTTCCTTCCCGAACTCAAATAATGTTTGTTGAATTTCCAACATTTTCACATTTTCCTTTTTTGTTCAAAAATTAAAATGTTAAGGAATTCCCAAAAATGTTCCAGCTTTCGAAATTTCTTCTCAAATTCAAAATATGTCATATTTCCAATTGTTTTCACGAATGGAAAAAATGTTCGAGCGATTTAAAAAGTGCTCATAGTTTGAAAATTGTGTTCGTATTTTTGAATAAAATTGTCATTTCAAATTTTGTTCCTCTATTTCAGAAATATATTTTTAAAATTGTTCGTGATTTCAAAAAATGATATCGTATTCAATTTTGTTTCTTTTTGAGGAAAATGGTTGAGAATTGGGAAAAATAGTTTTGGTGAAATGTTCGAGGTTTTAGACACAGATTTCTAGGAATTAAGGTTACTAGTGACCCGGTCATAAGTAGTAGGTTCTGTGTTGAATCCCTCACTTGTGTGCTTTAGTTTTTGGGAATATTTGCGAACTTTTAACAATTTACCATTGTAGTTCGGTTCTTTTAGCTTTGCACTGCAAGTTATTTGCTAACGCTAATCTGTCGCGGCGGCTAGCATATCTTGCGCGTTGCTACCAAGTCAGGGTCGAGTAAGCATCGACTTTTTGACGCAAGGAGTGCGACACAGGAGCACCCTTTTGCAGGATTATTTGGTCTTTACGCGAGGCCGTGTGATTCGACACATGAAGAGACAAACCTTCCCAGAACCTTGGGGTGTGGCCCTAGGCCTGCTTTTTCCAATCATAGGGCACATGGACTTGTCGTAGTTTGGCTCAGTGACATAGAGGTAGCATTGTACAGTATCAAGATCTTAGCCGCTTAAACCGGGTGTGTCTATTTCTCGCCCAATGCGAGCGTGCCATGCTAAGCCCTCGCCCCAAATTAGTCATGTTGCATCAAACCTGCCCAGTAGAAGATGGCCCAAACCTGCCTAGAACCTTTAAAAATCGGTTGCCACATATTTAAAAAATGGTCATCTTGTATCGAAACTCTAAAGGTTTAAACTCCCTAACCACTAAAAAGTTCTAATTTCCTTAAATAGATTACCAAATTGCAACTTGACGAGTGAAAGTGTCCGGCAAAGAGGACATACCTACAATAGGATCAGATTGCACTATAGTCGGAAGACTAGACCATTGGAGAACAAGATGCATCCACTAATTGTACTTTTTACTTGTCGTATGCCCTCCGTTTATTTTTATTTTTTGTCAAACGACATGAATGCAGGATTTAATTAATTATTCTTTAATTGCAATATTACTCTTGCCTTACTAGCTTAGCTTCGTTCAGATATCACCAGTCTTGTTGCCTGGAAAATGCATGGCATATCCACTACTTGTCCCTTTCAGAGTGACTCTCCATTACCTAGTTGCATCTGGTCAAACAAACGATGTTCATCAAAATCCATTTGCACACACAACCATAGTTTATCTTTATCGATCCGTCCTGTACAGTTTGCCCAGTACAGCACCACAATAATTAACCTTCAATATGTTCTTCAATATGTTCAATCACATCGATGCGTTCGTGTCTTATCTAGTTTTCCTTTTTAAAACCAGTGTGAATGCGTGTCCTCCACCCACTTGCAAGGCAATGACCGTGGAATTTGACCAACGTATACATAGTATTTAGTACCTATATGGTTTGCTAAAAGAACTATTGTACCTATATGGTTTGCTAAAAGGACTTTAGCAACCTTCTTCAGAGATGCGCGCCACTCTAGATTACCTCCACGAATATATTGACATGTTAGTTGTCAGCTATATCAACTTGTCAAGTAGAGAGAGAGAGAGAGAGTTGAGATTCTAGTATAGAGTGCATGATATTATCATTGGAGAAGAAATACTTTATCAAATAGCAACTTTCTTGATAAGCCTTTCTTGAGTACTCACTTTGCTATGTATATAGTCCGTACTGAAATATCTGAAAAGATTTATATTTAAGGATAGATGGAGTAAAAGTTGCTCACAAAAGGATAAGAATATATTTTTGCCTTTTTGTTTGAGAAAGAACATCTTTTTCCTTGGCCGGCAGTTCGACCCTAGGTAGAAAACGCTTATGATTTTAGCCGCCAGACTATTTCTTAGTTCGTTCTTTTGACAAAGAAAGAAAGCACTAAGGAATAGTTCTTTTTCTTGGTTCTTGATCAACACCCTGTGCATTCATTTGGCATCGAGATCCATCCAAATATATATGTTATCTAAATTGTGAGGACAGACATTACAATTAATATATACATAATTAGGCTGGTCATAGTGGGGATTATCGTATTCTAGTATCATAAACTAGTGTATCATACAATATTTGTATGTCATAGTATCATATATATGTTTGTATCATATATGACTTTATTTATTAGCATGTATCACACATAGTAGAACATCATTTAACAAGATATGGTATAATGATATGATACTTAACTTTTCTTTTTTATTCATTTAATTATATAACATCTCATCAAAATTGCCTACTAATTGACATGCATGATACTACATCTGATACTCCTATTACATGCAACCTTAGTTCATTCTCATTTGGCCAAAACATGGACACTCCCCAAGAAACCATGAAATTCCCCACTTTGGTAGCCATCCAATATGATTTTTAACACGGTACGGAAGCATACACTTCTATATATGCACATGCATTTATTACTATGAATGTATACATGCACACCCTATCTTTACGAGCACATTCAAGAGACTGAACCGACATCATCTTGGGATTAACGAAGTCGTCATGAACGCCTTTGTAGTCGACGGGAACTTCTTCTCTCACTAAACACACATCGCCGGCAGTCCTGGAATAAATCCAGAATAATTCGAGCACCAGTATCAAGTTTAGGACTTGAACCCTAGTGCGCTAGAAATATCACTGTTCTTCTAACAATCCAACCATATGTTGGTTCGCTATAGACATCCAATATTTCAGAGAATGAACAAATGTTTAGCCGGTTATGCTAAAAAAATGGTCCACCATAGTATCCCTTTTCGACATAAACACCCAAAAGGGAGTTATTATTATGAATTATTTCAATGTAACGAATTTTGTGCGATGAAACCACTTGCTCTATTCCAAACTATTTTTTCTTGCAAAACCATATTTTTTTGCGGTAAGATGATCTCTTGTTATTTTTCAAGCCACTACTATGGTGTCGTCCGTACGGGAGCGGCTGCGGGAACCACTCATATCCCTCACATCGCCCCCTCCAAGGGGACCTGATGCCTAACTGTAGCCCCCGCTGCCGCCACCCCCTCAACCCACCCTTCTCCCCTTGCCGTCTCTAGAGGTGGCCTTCAGGAAAGCCCATGCGCCACCGATGAAGGGGACGACAGGAATCTCGAGTCCCGTGGTGGTGGCGCAGCTGCGTGGAGGGCGGCACACATCGGCGCGAGATCTTCCTACAATGGTTGCTCCTCCTAGCGGCGTGATGCTACTCCCATGACAATGTTGGGATAGAAGACTAGTCGGAGTTCTACTGGGGAAGGGCCCGAAAGCAACTCCTCGGGGTACGACAATTGTGTACCCTCCGTTGGAGATGACGAGCTAGGAGGTGGCTTCTCGTGGCGGTGCCTGGAAGCGGCAAATCAAGGGAACCTAACCCAGGTTCTTTATTGGATGTCCGTGGTAGCCAGAGCTTTCTCCGGCGTCAATCGCACTCAATGTGGGGAATTTGTAGCCCTCTCGGGTTTGTGGATCATAAGTCAGTTGTGATCTGATACGTCTCCGTCGTATCTATAATTTTTGATTGTTTCATGCCAATATTCTACAATTTTCATATACTTTTGGCAAGTTTTTATACTATTTTTGGGACTAACATATTGATCAACTGCCCCAGTGCCAGTTCTTGTTTGTTGCATGTTTTCTGTTTCGCAGAAAATCCATATCAAACGAAGTTCAAACGGGATAAAAACTAACGGAGCTTTTTTTGGAATATATGTGAATTTTGAGAAGTGGAATCAACAGAAGGCATTACCCGAGGGGCCCACAAGCCATAGGGCGTGGCATGGGGGGTAGGGCGCGCCCGGGTGGCTTGTGGCCACTCCGTAAGGCGGTTGGTGGCCTTCTTTCGCCGCAAGAAAGCTAATTTTCGCATAACAATCGTGTTAAAACTTCAGCCCAATAAGAGTTACGGATCTCCGAGAATATAAGAAACAGTGAAACGCCATAATCTGAAACACAGAAAAACGCACAAACAGAAGGAAACACAGAGAGAGATCCAATATCGGAGGGGCTCTCGCCCCTCCGCCGCCATGGAGGCCAAGGACCAGAGGGGAAACCCTCCTCCCATCTAGGGGGAGGCCAAGGAAGAAGAAGAAGGAGGGGGGCTCTCTTCCCATCTCTCCTGGTGGCACCGGAACGCCACCGAGGCCATCATCGTGACGACGATCTACACCAACAACTTCGTCGCCGTCATCACCAACTCTCTCCCCCTCTATGCAGCGGTTCAACACCTCTTCTCACCGCTGTAATCTCTGCTTAAATGTGGTGCTCAACGCTATATATTATTTCCCAATGATGTATGGCTATCCTATGATGTTTGAGTAGATCTGTTTTTTCCTATGGGTTGATTGATGATCATGATTGGTTTGAGTTGCATGTTTTATTATTGGTGTTGTCCTATGGTGCTCTCCATGTCGCGCAAGCGTGAGGGATCCCCGCTGTAGGTTGTTGCAATGTGTTCATGATTTGCCTATGGTGGGTTGCTTGAGTGACAGAAGCATAAACTCAAGTAGGTGGGTTGTTGCATATGGGAGTAAAGAGGACTTGATACCTTATAATGCTATGGTTGGGTTTCACCTTAATGATCTTTAGTAGTTATGGATGCTTGCTAGAGTTCCAATCATAAGTGCATATGATCCAAGTAGATAAAGTATGTTAGATTATGATTCTCCCTCATATAAAATTGCAATAATGATTACCGGTCTAGTTATCAATTGCCCAGGGACAAATAACCTTCTTGTGACAAAAAGATCTCTACTAAGACAACTTAGTTGTTTCTTTATCTAAGCAGCCCCTAGTTTTTATTTACGTGTTCTTTATTTTCTTGCAAACATATCCTATCACACCTATAAAGTACTTCTAGTTTCATACTTGTTCTAGGTAAAGCGAACGTTAAGCGTGCGTAGAGTTGTATCGGTGGTCGATAGAACTTGAGGGAATATTTCTTCTACCTTTAGATCCCCGTTAGGTTTGATACTCTTACTTATCAAGAAAGGCTACAATTGATCCCCTATACTTGTCGGTTATCAAGACCTTTTTTTGGCGCCGTTGCCGGGGGTCAATAGCGTGGGGTGAATATTCTCATTTGTGCTTGTTTACTTTATCACTAAGTAGATTTTATTTGCTGTTTAGCTTATTTTCTATCTTTAGATATGGGTAGGAAATGCAAAGTACCAAAAAATAGATGTACTTGCTGCTCCAAAAGTTGAGGAACCACTAGTGTTTCGTACCATCGAAGAATATTACTTGGGTCATCTTCGATCCATTTGTGCTCGTGCTGAAACCCCAACTAGGTTAGTTGAGGGCAAATCATTAAATGGGCATGCTTATTATGTGCGACACCGCTTATCTCAAAAAGTAAAACTTTTTTGTCATCATATTAATACTTTGCAATGCTATGCTAGGAATTTATGCGAAATTTATGATTTTACTTGTTGTTCTGAAGACCCTAAAAACACATTCCCTATCAATGTTAGTTTAAGGATAATCGAATCGTATCTTCTTATGCCAAGGGTGTTTATAATTTCTATGATATTAACGAAATTGAAGAATTTGTTGCTTTTAAGGGTGCCTATGAAATTGATTCTTTGATTGAAAAGTATGATGCCACTCTTTACAAATCTGAAAGTTTTGCCATACTTAAATATTGTTGTGAAAACTATGCTTCTAATGCTTATGTTAATCCACATATTGAGGAATCCTCCGCTGTCCAGGAGGAGACCAATATTTTGCAGGAATCTATGGAATAAGAAATTGATGACACTGTGTGCTCATTGGATGAAAAAGATGATGAGGAGAGCGAAGAACAAAAGGAGGAAGAGAGGATTAGCTACCCGTGCCCACCTTTTAATGAGAGTAACTCTTCAACTCATATATTGTTTAATTTCCCTTCGTGCTTACCGAAGGATGAATGCTATGATAATTGCTATGATCCCTTAGATTCATTTGAAATATTCCTTTTTGATGAACTTGATGCTGGCTATGCTTGTGGCCATGATGCCAATATGAATGATGATTATGGAGGTGAACTTGCTATAGTTCCTTATGTTAAGAATGAAATTGTTGCTATTGCACCCACACGTGATAGTCCTATTATCTTTTTAATTCTCCCAACTACACTATATTGGAGAAGTTTGCACTTATTAGGTATTATATAGAAGGGTTGTCTTTTACTATTACACATGATAATTTTGATAGATATAATATGCATGTGCTTGCTGCTCCTACTTGCAATTATTATGATAGAGGAACTACATCTCCGCCTCTCTATATTTCCAATACGATAAAATTGCAAGAAATTGCTTATACTATGCATTGGCCTTTACTTTGTGTGCGTGAATTGTTCTTTTATGACATGCCGATGCATAGGAAGAGAGTTAGACTTCGCTGTTGTGTGATATATGTTACTTTATGCTCACTACTAAATTACAAATCATTGTTAATTAAAATTGGCTTTGATATACCTTGGGATCCGGGTGGATCAATTACTTGAGCACTTTATGCCTAGCTTAATGGCTTTAAAGAAAGCGCTGCCAGGGAGACAACCCGAAAGTTTTAGAGAGTCATTTTATTCCATTGTGTTATTTTATTTAGTTTAAAAAACAAAAAAATAAAGAGGGAAACCTAAAACTTTTTTAAAAAGAAAAGTGAAAGTGAGAGAGACGAGCATTGTTAAAATGAGAGCATGCCTTGAACTTTGTTCATGCACATGGAAACCTTGTGAATCTTAATTACAGAAACTTTTCAACAAAAATAATTATCCCCTTGTATAAATCCATTGTATTATAAAAATAATGTGCCAAGATTTGCCTTTAGGATGATTAGATTGCTTGTTTGGTGTGTGCATAGCAAAAACAGAAACTTTGGTTGTAGTGCGTCAATTTACATTTTTTACTGGAATGTCAAAAGTTTCTGAAATTTGTACACGGCACTGCTATAAAATTGTTTATTTCGTCCTAATGTTTCACGGTATGGTGAATGTACAAATTACTATAGGCTGTCTTGTTTTTGACAGATTCTGTTTTTGATGCATTGTCTTGCTCGTTTTGATGAAATTATCGATTGTATCAGTGGTATAAGCCATGGAAAAGTTATATTACAATGCAAAAACGAAATATGAATTGGTTGTCAACAATACTTAATGTTGTAATTTTATTTATTATTACTAACGGATATTACGAGGATTTTGTTAAGTTTTGAGCTCGCGTCCCTCACGTCGCCCCTATAGGGGAACCTGAGGCCTAATTGTAGCCCCTGCCGCTGCCACCCCTCCTCCCACCCTTCTCCACTTGACTTCTCTAAAGGTGGCCGTCATGAAAGCCCGTACGCCACAGGTGAAGGGGATGATAGGGATCTCATTTCCCGCGAAGGCGACGCAGTTGCCTGGAGGGCCGACACACGACGATGCCCGATCTTCCTATAACGGTTCTCCTCCCGGCGGCGTGACGCCGGTCCCGTGACAAGGTTGGGATAGAAGACTCATTAGAGTTTTACTGGGCAAGGGCCCGAAAGTAGTTATTAAGGATACGACAATTGCGAACCCTCCGTTCGACTGCGTACCCTCCGTTGGGGATGCCGTCCGGGACGTGGCTTCCTGTGACAGTACCTGGAAGCAGCGGATCAAGGGATCCTGACCTAGGTTTTTCGTTGGAGGACGTGGCGGCCGGAGGTTTCTCCGACGTTAATGGCACTTGATCTGGGAGATCTGCAACCCTCTAGGGTTCGTTGATCGGATGTCGGTTGAGGATCCGGGAAGGTGCGGCTGCCAGTAAAAACTTAGAACCACGATAACTTTGATCATGGCGCACGATTGTGGCATATTTGCGTAGTTTCCTTGTTGGAGGCATCGTTGCTTCAGTTGTCGTCTCCATGCCCAAGCCGCCTTGGGGAAACCCTAGATCTTGGTCTCCCAAATCAAACGGTGGCATCACACAACACCGTTTTTGCTCCTAGGAGCATCACTTGTCTTGAGCATATGTTGGCTGGAGGGGCTTGACGTGGAGTGATGTGGTCTTTCGGGTCGAAGATGATGAGTCATGACAGTGTGGTGTAACTAGGTCTTGGCGGCGGATTCTTCATTGATCGTTGCATCGAAGATGGGTTCGCGGAAGATGATGGCGCCGACTTCTGAAGCATGTGCATGCGGTGTACTGATAACCCACAAGTATAGGGGATCACAACAGTTTTCGAGAGTTGAGTATTCAACCCAAATTTGTTGATTCGACACAAGGGGAAGCCAAAGAATATTCTCGAGTATTAGCTGTAGAGTTGTCAATTCAACCACACCTGAAAGACTTAGTATCTGCAGCAAAGTTTCAGAAACAGAGTAGCATGATAGTAACGGTAGCAGTGGTAACAATAATAGCGGTAAAGTAACGTAGCAAGGACCAGTAGGAAAAGACTCGTATCCGTATCGTGTTCCTCTATTCACAGGTTCTCATGCCCTTACTAAAAAGCTCTATAACCTGGTCCCTCATAATGAATGTCATTCGTGGCTACGAACCACGGTGTCGGGGGTTCGAATCCCTCCTCGCCCACAGCCTTCCAAAGGGGGAAGGGCCTTTACTTTCCCCCTGAGGGTAGGAAAATCATGATCGGGAGAAAAACACCTAAATCCGGAAGTAATCTTAAAAAAAATCAATTCTGGGAAAAAGGAGCAATATCGTATTCGTCTTCAAGAAAAACAGAAATTGCGTTTTCATTATGGTCTGACAGAACGACAATTACTTAGATATGTACATATCGCTGGAAAAGCAAAAAGGTCAACAGGCCAGGTTTTACTACAATTACTTGAAATGCGTTTGGATAATATCCTTTTTTGATGGATAATTATGCCGGATGACATTCATCATGTGACAGTTATAACATGGGGTGATTTGTAACTAGCTCCAGTTCATCTATGTAATGTAGGCATGCATTTCGTATTTAGTCACACGTGCTTATGGAAAAGAACTTGCATGACATCTATTGTCCATCCCTCCCGTGGCAGCGGGGTCCTAATGGAAACTTAGGGATATTAAGGTCTCCTTTTAATAGTGAACCGGAACAAAGAATTAGCACATAGTGAATACATGAACTCCTCATACTATGGTCATCTCCGGGAGTGGTTCCGGCTATTGTCACTCTGGGGTTGCCGGATCATAACACATAGTAGGTGACTACAACTTGCAAGATAGGATCAAGAACACACATATATTGATGAAAACATAATAGGTTCAGATCTGAAATCATGGCACTCGGGCCCTAGTGACAAGCATTAAGCATAGCAAAGTAGTAGCAACATCAATCTCACAACATAGTGGATACTAGGGATCAAACCCCATCTAAACTAACTCGATTACATGATAGATCTCATCCAACCCATCACTGTCCAGGAAGCCTACAATGAGATTACTCACGAACGGTGAAGAGCATCATGGAATTGACGATGAAGGATGGTTGGTGATGACGACGGTGACGATTTCCCCTCTTCGGATCCCAGAATGGACTCCAGATCTGCCCTCTAGAGGGAGAACATGTGGTGGCGGTGGCTCCGTGTCGTAGAACGCGATGAAATATTCTTTGTGATTTTTTTGCGGGCGAAAGAGACTATATAGAGCTGGAGTTGGAGGCGGCGGAGCCACGAGGGCCTCACAAGCCTGCCAGGCGCGACCAGGGGGGCCGCGCCTCCTTGGCTTGTGGGCTCCTAGCTCCGTCCCTCCAGGTAATTCTTGCGCCAGTATTTTTTATATATTTCACAAAAAATCCTCGTAAATTTCCAGTTCATTTCGAGAACTTCTATTTCTGCGCAAAAATAACACCATGGCAATTCTGCTGAAAACAACGTCAGTCCAGGTTAGTTCCATTCAAATCATGCAAATTAGAGTCCAAAACAAGGGCAAAAGAGTTTGGAAAAGTAGATACGATGGAGACGTATCAACTCACCCAAGCTTAAAACCTTGCTTGTCCTCAAGCAATTCAGTTGACAAACTGAAAGAGACAAAAGAAAAACTTTTACGAACTTTGTTTGATCTTGTTGTTGTAATTATCTCTAACTCATATTCAGATTTTTAGCAAGATCATAAGCTAACCACAAAAGCAATGATATTTAGGTCTCATGGTAAACTCATATCAATGGCAAAATCAACTAGCGAGCAATAATAAGAAGTTTCAAACGTCAACACTTCAATCAAAACAATCATGAAGCAATATGAACAGATGGTATCTCGCTAGATCTTTCTGAGACCGCAAAACATAAATGCAGAGCACCTTCAAAGACCAAGGACTGACTGAACATTGTAATTCATGGCAAAGAAGATCCAGTCAGAGTCATACTCAATAACAATGAAAAGCAAAGCATAAAAATGACGAAGGTGCTCTCTAATCGGTGCCTTTATAAGGAGAGGATGACTCAAGAGAAACATAAATAGATAGGCCCTTCGCAGAGGGAAGCATTGATTTGCAGAGGTGCCACAGCTCAAGCTTTTAAAGCAGAGATAAATAATTTTGGGTGGCATGCTTTCATTGTCAACACGATGACCAAAAGTTTTCACCATCTTCCATGCTACACATATTATAGGCGGTTCCCAAACAGAAAAGTAAAGTTTTGACTCCACCACCACCGATCAATCACACTCCACAACTAACCGAATCCTCGAGTGCCGTCCATACCAACAACAATCCAGGGAGAGTTTTGTTTGCAATTATCTTTTCGATTTGAGCATGGAACTGGGCATTCCAATTACCGGCCCCTTTCTCGTGAGTGATAGTGAATAAACATGTATCGAGGATAACACGCTTAGCATGGAAGATACTGACCGCCCCTTTTCACCACATGATCGGTTCGGGCATGCAAAACAAATTATTTGTTGAAGGTTTAGAGAGTGGCACATGCAAATTTACTTGGAACGGCAGGTAGATACCGCATATAGGTAGGTATGGTGGACTCATATGGAACAACTTTGGGTTTATGGAAGTGGATGCACAAGCAGTATTCCCGCTTAGTACAAGTGGAGGCTAGTAAAAGACTGGGAGGCGACCAACTAGAGAGCGACAACAGTCATCAATATGCATTGAAATTAACCAACATTGAGTGCAAGCATGAGTAGTATATAAATCACCATAAACATGAATATCATAGAGGCTATGTTGATTTTGTTTCAACTACATGCGTGAACATGTGCCAAGTCAAGCCACTTGAATCATTCAAAGGGAGATACCATCCTATCATACTACATCATAATCAACTTGGCATTCATGTTGGCATCCAAGACAAACCATTATAAGCTCCTAGCTAATTAAGCATGGCATCAGAAACTATGATCTCTAAGTTGTCACTGCAAACATGTTTCTCTCATGACAAAACTGAATTAGGAACGATGAGCTAGTCATATTTACAAAAACAAAATAGGTCGAGTTCATACCAGCTTTTCCAGGCTCAGTCACTTCATCATGTATCGTCATTATTGCATTTCACTTGCACGGCCGAATGAGGTGAATAATAATGAGAGTGTTCGTGCATTGGACTAAGCTGGAATCTGCAAGCAAACACAAAGGAGAAGACAAAGTAATATGGCTCTTCGACGGATAAACAGATATGCATGTGAGAGCCACTAAACATTTTAACCATGGTCTTCTACCTTGACCCAAAGAAAAAGAAAATTATTTACACGGGAAAGCTCCCAACAAGCAAAAGAAGAACGGGAAATATTTTTGGGTTTTCCTTTTAAAACACCACTAAGTAAGCTGGAAAGTAAACTTACAACTATTTTTTTTTGTTTTTCTCAATCTAAACAAACACACAAGAAGAAAGCGAGAAAAAGAAATAAACTAGTAAGGATGATACAGTGGCAAGGTGTGAACACCGACTATCAAAGTGAAAGCGTGAGCATGAATATAAACTCGGTGAGAAACACATACTCCCCCAAGCTTAGGCTTTTGGCCTAAGTTGGTCTACTCCCATGGCTGGTCCGGGCAATATCCAAAATCATAATGGGGGTTGTACGGGAACGCGACAGCTACCGCCTGAATAGCTGCCTCATGGAGGCGAGCAACCTTTACCTCCCTCTCATACTCCTCTACCTCTCCTCTGGTTATGTAAAATCTCTGTTTTACCTGAAAGTCAAAGAAGGCAGGAGTAGGAAGGGTAATATGGAAAACACGTTGTCGGTTAAATATTAACCGGTATAGAAGGGATTCATTATCCCTCTCAAGGAACTGATAACGTGTCATAGCGGCGCGATCAAGGAAAGTTGTATGGAGCGGGGGATCTCCTGCGTGGATAGGTATTCCAAGAAAATTTCCTATGCGGGTGGCATAGATCCCACCGAAGAAATCCCCTTCATTAGCATTATTATTTAGCCTCCTTGCAATTATAGCTCCCATGTTGAAACTTCGATCACCCGTTACTATGCTCTTAAGAATACTAAGGTCAGGTGCACAGAGGTGACAATGCTCAGTCTTGCCGTTAATGCATCTACCTATGAAGAGGGCAAAATAATGCAAGGCTGGAAAATGAATGCTCACCATGGTAGCCTGCGTAATATCTCTAGTTTCTCCAACAGTTATACTAGAGATAAAATCTCTAACTGAAGACTTAGGAGGATCATTGAGACTACCCCAATCAGGTATCTTGCAAATTCTATTGAAGTCCTCTAAATCCATGGCATACGATTTGTCATAGAGATCAAACACTATGGATGTGTCACGACCAACTGAAAATTTAAATCTACGAGAGGCAGTGAGAGTAGTATACTATGCACATTTATCGGAGATGAATTCCTCGAGCCCGGCGTTGTGAACAATTGTATCAAACTCGTCTTTGAAACCTGCATCAATCATGAATTCATCAGAAGGCCATTCACATGGTTGTACCTGTGCGTTCCTCGGTTGGTAAGGATCGGGCTCCCGAATCGCGAGACGGGCCCCCCTCCTGCTTGAAGAACCACCATGATAGCTTTTCCTAAACATCTTCTTTTTCTGAAATTTTTCGTGACTCCAAAGAAAAATGAACAAGACTCAACAAAACTCATAGCAACTACTCCTACAAGTGCCTAGAGGCCATATCATGCATCAAAACTACTTGGGACCAACTAAAATTAACATGTAAAGCTCAAGAACATGGCCACCAAGACAACAAAAATATGCAACGAATAAGGTACTAGAGCAAAAACTAATTGGACCAATGGAGGAGTCACATACCAAGGAACAATCCCCCCAAAATAGTTGGGTAAATGGGGCTTTGCACAAGGAGATCGAAAAACGCAGCAAGAAGAGCAAGAACACGGGTTTGAGCTGTGGAGTGATTTTTTTTCTGGAGGTAGGAGAAGGAGATGGGAGCTGGAATAAGTGGAGGGGGGCCACGTGGGCCCCACAATCTTGCCAGGCGCGGCCAGGGGGGTGCCCGCGCGTCGTGGGCTTGTCACTGGTGCATCCCCCTGACTAGCTCTTTATCTCATAATTTTTCAAAAATTCCAGAAAAAATCATACTTGATTTTCAGGGCATTCGGAGAACTTTTATTTTCGGGACACTTTTCTAAGGGACGCAAAAAGCAGAAAACAGGAAAATAATGCAAAATTTATCCTTTTTCTTCTAAACAATGAAAAGTAAAAGTTGGGGGCAGAATGTTGCGACTCTTAGATTCATCCATCTCATGGTCATCAAAAGAAATCTGTCAATGAGGTTGATCAAGTCTCCTTGACAAACTTTTTCCGACTCACATAAAACCGGAGAATTTTCGAATACTCACTAGGTTACCTCAATGGGGATGTGCATATCCCCAACAAGTAAATGATACTTCATCTTGACAGTAGGTATAGGGCATTCAAAGATTCCAATAAGAATTGATGAAGTTTTTTCAATAGCATTGATGCAGTGTACTCGATATTGTTTCTTCGGAAAGTGCACCGTATGCTCATTACCATTAACATGGAAAGTGACATTGCCTTTGTTGCAATCAATAACAGCCCCTACAGTGTTTAAAAAGGGTCTTCCAAGAATGACCTCCATGGCATCATCCTCGGGAATATCCAGAATAACAAAGTTCGTTAAGATAGTAACGTTAGCAACCACAACAGGCACATCCTCGCAAATGCTGATAGGAAAATCAGTTGATTTGTTGGCCATTTGCAAAGACATTTCAGTGAGTGTCAACTTATCCAATTCAAGTCTACGATAAAGAGAGAGAGGCATAACACTAACACCGGCTCCAAGATCGCATAAAGCAGTTCTAACGTAGTTTCCTTTAATGGACCAAGGTATAGTGGGCACTCCGGGATCACCTAGTTTCTTAGGAGTTCCACCATTGAAGGTGTAATTAGCAAGCATGGTGGAAATCTCAACCTCAGGTATCCTCCTTTTATTGGTCACAATATCTTTCATGTACTTAGCATAAGGAGACATTTTGAGCATATCTGTCAAACGCATTTGCAGAAAGAGAGGTCTAATCATTTCAACAAAGTGCTCAAAATCCTCATCATCCTTTTTCTTGGATGGTTTGGGAGGAAAGGGCATGGGTTTCTGAACCCATGGTTCTCTTTCTTTACCATGCTTCCTAGCGATAAAGTCGTTCTTATCATATCTCCTATTCTTAGGTTGTGGGTTATCAAGATGAACAGGTTCAATCTCCACATCCTTATCATTGCTAGGTTGAGCATCATCATGAGCACCACTATCGATATTATCACTAGGCTCATGTTCATCACTAGATTGTGTTTCGGCATCAGAAACAAAGATATCATTTGGATTCTCAGGTGTAACAGCGGCAGGTTTGCTAGCATGCAAGTTCCTATCATCTTTCTTTTTCTTCCTATTGCTAGGATGACTAGGTGCCTCAGTGCTAACTTCTTGAGAATCTTGTTCAATTCTCTTAGGATCACTACTGGAATTGATAAATTTGCCGTCTGTCGTGCCTTTGCCGTCTGCTGACGCATGGCAAAGATGCTCTTTGCCGTCAGTTGGTACAAAGCGGACGGCAAAGAGGTTGCAGATGGCAAAGGTCTTATTTGCCGTCTGCCACCTCTTTGCCGTCTGCTGACGCATGGCAAAGGCCATAAAGGCGGACGGCAAAGAGCACGCGGACGGCAAAGGGGCGCCACCCTAACGGCCAACTCGCGCCGCACCCCACCCACCCCTTTGCCGTCTGCCTCCCAGCCTTAGCACACGGCAAAGGAGCTCCCCCTAACGGCGCCCAACCCCCACCCCCCGCTCCCCTAACGGCCAACTCCAGCGCACTGCCCACCCCCCTAACGGTGCCCAGCCCCCTCCCCGCGCACTGCCCACTCCAGCGCCGCCGCCCCTCCTCCCCGCGCAACTCCTCCCCTCGCCGGAGCTCGCCCTCCCCTCCTCCCCGTGCAACTCCTCCCCGCACCCGTCCTTCACGCGCCCCTCATTCCCGTGCCCTGCCCACCCGACTGCCGCCGCCGCCACCACCGGAGCCGCTCCGGCCCACCACCGCCTTGCGGCCGGAGGTCGCCCTCCCCTCCTCCCCGCCGCCCAGGGACGGAGCTTGCCCTCCCCTCCTCCCACTGCCCTCCGCCCCGGCCGCCCACTGCCCTTACGCAGGTAAGGTTTTTTTTTTGCTTTTTTTCTTGTTTTTTCTTTTAAATTAGATAGTTAATTTAGATAGTTAGTTTATTTTGTGTTTTTTCTGTTAAATTGGATAGTTAGTTTTTTCTTCTTCCGTGTTTATGTTAAATTAGACAGTTAGTTTATTAAGTAGAAAAAGTAGATAGAAAAGAAAAAAAAATAGATAGAAAAAATAAATGATAGATGAAGAAGGGTATGGGCCCCAAAAAATAAATGATAGATTTGCATTTGAAGGGTATGCTCCTACTCTACATGCTTTATCTAGTCAAACTTAGAAGAAAATAAGAGAATAATAAACTAGAAGAACAAAGAAGAAGAAGAAGAAGAAGAAGAAGAAAGAGGAGAGGAGGAGAAAGATAAAAGAAAGAAGAAGAAGAAGAAGAAGAAGAAGAAGAAGAAGAAGAAGAAGAAGAAGAAGAAGAAGAAGAAGAAGAAGAAGAAGAAGAAAGAGGAGAGGAGGAGAAAGATAAAAGAAAGAAGAAGAAGAGGAGGAGGAGGAGGAGGAGAAAGAAGAAGAAGACGAAGAATATGATGATCAAGAAGAAGAAGAAGAAGAAGAGGAGAGAGAAGAAGAAAGAAAAGGACCCCGACCCCCGACCCCCGGCCCACGACCCCCGACGCCCGACGCCACCAACCCCCAACCCTCGACCCCCGACCTCCGACGCCATTGAGACCCGACTCCCGACCCCCGACGCCCGACACCACTGACCCCCGACCCCCGACTCCCGACCCCCGACTCCACTAACCCCGACCCCCGATGCCCGACGCCATTGACCCTCGACTACAGAAGCCACTGACCCTCGACCCTCTACCCCCGACGCCCGATGCCACTGACCCTCGACTCCCGACGCCACTGACCCTCGACCCCCGACCCCCGACGCCCCTGACCCTCGACCCCCGGCCCCCTACCCCCGACCCCCGACACCATTGACCCCCAACCCCCGACCCCCGACACCTCTTCGGCCTCTTGTTGACCAAAGAGATGCCAACCCCCGACGCTAGTGATCCTCGACCCCCGAAAACACTAACCCCCGACCACCGACACAACTAACCCCCGACCGCCGACGCCACCGACACCCGACACCACCGACCATCGACGCCACCGATACCCGACACCACCGACCATCGCCGCCACTAAGCCGACGGGGTCATAATTTTGTAAATTATGAGTTAGGTCACATATTTTCCGATTATGTTAATTATAAAAACATCATATTTGTGTTGATCGGGTGAATTTCAATGTGCAGTTGTTCGACGACCTCCACGTGCGTTGGACGAGCTCCGCCCTTGCGTTTGTTGGTGAGCACAAATGACTTCTCCTCCTACCCCCTTAATTTGCTCTGTCCCGGTCTTCGTGCCGATGAAACTTGCTAGCTATAGGTTTCTTCAATCATTAGTATGCGTGACCAGTATGCGTGACCAGTATGCGTCTCCCGTTCGAAAGGGCGACATCTATAAATATGCATTTCTTTGCATATTTATAACCGCCATCCTTTCGAATTGTCCAATATTATCCATGGACAGCCCGAGTATGTGTAGATTGGGTTTGTTTTCCCGTATGCTTTGCTCCGGATCCGATGCGGAATTTCGTCAGTGCCTCCCATGTTGTTCTCCGGGTACACATCCTCTCTGCTTATTGCCGAGACGTGTATCAGGAGAACAGCGGGGAGGTGCTGCCGAAATTCTGCGTCGCATCTGGAGCAGAGCATGGGAAAACGAACCCAGTCTACACATACTCGGGTGGGATTAGGACCTATCTTTACCTATTAGCGTGTAGGTTGCATGGACGTAATAAAACTGACAAACTTGATTAGCGTATGAATATAGATGATGAATTATATATTTATTTTTTGTGCCCCCATAGGTAGCTAGGCAACATGAGTGATCGTGCTTGGATGTACACACCCTAGTCAGAAAGACATGACCCATGAATGGTTAACAAAAACCAGAGGGTTTGTGAGAGCCGCATTTGCAAATGGCCAGCATAAAACATGGTGCCCCTGTCCCAACTGCGACAACTGGAAAAAGCAGACAGAGTTTGAAATGGGTAAACACCTATAGAAGTGGGGTTTTACGCCTAATTATATGGTGTGGACTTTTCATAGTGAGTCTGACCAACGTGCCAGAGCTGAGGTGATTCATCGTCGCACCGACGAGCATGGTACCGGGATTGAAGACATGGTGCAAGACTTTGATGATGCTCGTGATTCGGACGATGATATGGAGGAATCTGCAAAGGCCTTCTATGAAATGCTGGAGTCTTCAAAACGTCCTCTCCACGAGCACACTGAGCTTTGTCAGCTGGATGCCATCGCACAAGTAATGGCTCTGAAGGCTCAATTCAACCTAGGCAGAGAATGCTACGACGCGATGATGACGATATTTGGACGCTTTCTACCCAAAGGCCATGTACTGCCTGCAAACCTGTACCAGTCAGAGAAAATCCTCCGTGTACTTAAGATGCCCTATGAGAAGATACATGCCTGTGAGAATGGATGTGCCTTATTTAGGCTTGAGTATGCGGCCTTGAACTATTGCCCCATTTGCAATTCTTCCAGGTATATTGTGGTAGACAACGACATGGGTGAGAAGAATCAGACCAAAATCCCCATTAGTGTTCTTCGATATCTGCCAATCGTACCAAGACTTCAACGTCTTTTCATGGTCGAAGAGATGGCCAGACAGATGACATGGCACAAATTGGGCAAAAGAACCGAACTAGATGCGGATGGGAACAAGATGCTGGTACACACTTCAGATGGTTTTGCGTGGAGGCACTTCGATGCATTACATAAGGATAAATCGGAAGATCCAAGGCAACCTAGAGTTGCCATCAGCATGGATGGGTTCAATGTGTATGGTATGACGGCAGCACAATACAGTTGTTGGCCTGTATTTGTCATTCCACTAAATTTGCCACCCGGAGAGATTATGAAAATAAAGAACATATTCCTGACGTTGATAATTCCAGGGCCCAACTATCCGGGGAAGAATATGAATGTGTACATGCAGCCGCTTAAGGATGAGTTGCAAGAAGCCTGGGATAATGGGATCAAGACCTACGACGCGGCTACGAAACAAATTTCAAAATGCATGTGTGGTACATGTACTCGACGCATGATTATCCGGCGTTTGCGCTATTCGCTGGCTGGTGTGTGCATGGAAGGTTCCCGTGCACCACATGCAAGGCAGCTCTTCAGTTCCGTTGGCTGCAGGCTGGTCGCAAGTATTCTTGCTTCGACATGCATAGACAAATCCTGGATCCTGACCATAAGTTCTAGAAAAGACAAGAAGAATTTCATCAAAGGTAGAGTTGTCAAAAACACTGCACCAGCTGCGTTGACAGGCCAACAAACCCTTGATCAGTTAAACGCTCTCGAGCCTGATCCTTTGCGTCCATGATACTTCAAAGGGTATAATACGGAACACGCCTGGACTCACAAGTCATGCTTATGGGATCTCCCTTACTTCAAAGACCTCCTTTGCCCACACAACATTGACGTGATGCACACTGAAAAGAATATTGCGGAGGCCATTTTTGGTACATTGTTCGGCATAGAGAGGAAGTCAAAAGATAAGCCTAAGGCTAGAATCGACCTGGAGGCTCTATGTGATAGACCGTTGCAAAAATGCGACAACGGAAAGGAAATTAAAGCATAGCGAAGCCAAAGGCATGGTTCAATCTTGAAAGGCCAGCTATGAGGGAAATGCTATTGTGGGTGAAAATGCGGTTGATGTTCCCCGATGGGTATGCTGCGAATCTAAAGAGGGGAGCGAGTTTTGAGAAATTAAAAATATTTGGGCTCAAGAGTCATGATTGGCACATATGGATTGCGCGGGTAATGCCGGTGATGTTGCGTGGCTTTATCCCTGAGGATGAATAGCTAGTACTGGCAGAGCTGAGCTATTTCTTCCGTTCTCTTTGTGCGAAAGAACTATCGCCTTGCATGCTAGATGAAATGGAAGAGTTGGCGCCGGAGTTGATCTGCAAATTAGAAAAGATCTTTCCACCGGGCTTCTTTAATCCAATGCAACATTTGATTTTGCATCTCCCGACCGAGGCAAGAATGGGGGGGCCCGTTCAAAATCGATGGTGCTACTCAACTAAGAGGATGCAGAAGACGCTTCGAGCTAAGTGTAAAAGTAAACATAGAATTGAAGCATCGATGGCTGAGGCATTCATTACTGAGGAGGCGGCAAACTTCGTTACAGCACACTACGAAGCCAAAAATCATCATTTGCATAACCCGAAGCCTCGGTACAGTGATGGCGCTCGAGAAAAAGTTCGATCCAACCTCAGCCTATTCAAAGGTAAGCTCGCACCATCCGGTGCTTCGAAAGGGAAATCGATGGATGTCGAAGAATGGCGGACCATTTCATTGTATATCTTCACCAACCTAATAGAAGTGCGGCCGTACATCGAGTAAGTTCTCGGTAATTTATTGTTCCGCAACTTATAATTGCTTTGAACTACTCTTATTCCCGGATATTTGATATAGTCGATACGTCGCCGAATTCTCGGATGGAGCGGTCATCGAAAAGGATTCCGTCGAAGAGTATGAGCTTCTCGCAAGGCATGGAGGCGACTATCCCGGTTTCATCTCTTGGTTCAAACAAAGGGTAATTTATTACCATTAAGGGCCCATTTGATTTATTGGTATAATTTGCGGCTAATGCATCCATTCTTTCGTATTAAACTTGTAGGCTGATGCAGAGTCTATGGACGCCGAGTTGAGACAAGTCGCTAATGGTTTTGACTATAAGGTCCGTTCATTTGACAAATACAACATCAACGGGTATCACTTTCGTACCTTTGGCAAAGAGCTATCTATGCCCGACCTAAAGACTACAAATTGTTCTGTCTCTGCTATCGGCGAAGGAGACACCGAGTATTATGGAAGAGTTGAAGCAATTTATGAACTTCTATTCTATGGTGAAAACCCACCAACCGTCACAGTCTTCAAATGTTATTGGTTTGAGCCGAGGGAGACTAGAAGGACTCATGAACATATAGGACTAGTCGAAATCAACCAAAACACCCACTTAGATGTTCCCGATGTCTATATTATGGCTCAACAGGCGACACAAGTTTTCTATCTACCGTGGGCCTGCCAAACTGATCCAAATCTCAAAGGTTGGGATGTCGTTTATGAAGTGCCACCACATTTTAGACCACCTACCCTCAATGAAGAGGATTACGAACCTCACATTAACCCAGACACATATGAAGGAGAATTCTTCCAAAAAACACGTATGTCCAAGAAACGTTTCAAGAACCGCTCTACTTCACCCCAGAACGTTGAAGTAGACAGCGATAGTGAATCCGTCTTAACCCCTGAGCCCGAACAGGAAGAGCTAGAAGAAGAAGAGGTTACTGCTATGGATGACCTGTCACTTCTTGACCGATTACATAATGGTGGCCTTCCACATGTTCTTCGTGATAGTGATGATGATGATGCATTTATTGATGATAGTGATGATCATGATGCATTTATTGACCCCGAAGCATATATAGACGAGGACGATTGTTATTAGTTCATGTCAGGTATTCAACTATTATACTATATATAAATTTTGAGTTCATGTTAGGTATTCAATTTTTATTAGTCATGTTGGTATTTATGACGATGATACACTTAAATTATATACATTTTATTACTCCTGTTTGTATTTATGTTGTACTAATTTCATTTACTCTTTGTCATGACAGGTGTTGAAAGATGGTGGGAAAGGGTCGAAAGCACTCCGCGGCTGCTTCTTCGTCGGCGGGTGATGGGATGGGTACTTCCATTCCTGCCTCGCCTCTTCGGAGAGTGTTGCTCTCTACTTTGCAAGGAGCGGCCCCCGTGAGAGGAGGTCGACCCCCCGCGAAGCCGAGAGGCACTAAAGGTACACGTTGTATTCATGTTGGTATTTATGTTGTAGTCATGTTGTATGCATATTGGTATTTATATACATTTTATTACTCATGTTGGTATTTATGTTGTACTAAAGGTACACGTGGCCGCGAGAGAGGTAGGGCTACACGGTCTCCGCCACCACCCTAAGCTGATTCACCTGAGCACAGGACTTCTAGGGTGGATTCGTCTGAGGTGGAGGCTACACGGTCTCCGGTTCACGAGCCTCGGGTCGACGAGCCTTCGACCCACGAGACTCCTGTCCTAGAGGCTTCCTTCCAGGCGACTCCGGAGCAAAGCAGGGATGAGGGTACGTCCCAAGAGACCCAGTGGGATACCTGGCCTGAGGCAAGTGGCCATGCTGGTAGCGACGAGGAGCTGGGTGAGGGGGCTACCGTGTACCAGCGTGGTAGTTCGGGGCTCCCGCTCGTGCCAGCGACCCCCGAGCAGAGGTGGTCGATTAGGCCAAATGGGGACAAGTAAGTTAATTTACTCTTATTTAACCTTTTGCCTTTGGGTTTTCTCAAATATCTAATGTTTTGGCTTTAATTTGTCATACTGTAGGGGTTGGATTGTTGCCAAGGGTGTGCGCAAGCCCAACAGCGTCCTTGGTGTTCTTTGCCGTCAAAACTTCCCAGGGTTTGTTACGTTGCCCGGTCGGGAGCGAGAGGTAGGAATGACCTAGGAGTACTACTTGGGTGCCCCGGCCCCGCCGGAGGTGGAGATCGACGGTGTTTTGTGTGACACGAGGGCGGACATGGTGATCCGAAAGTTCTGGGTAATTTCTCTTTCACACAATTATAAATCAACCATAGCTATTTATTGTACTAATTGGTGTTGTCTCGTTTGCAGACCTACTACAGGTGTGAGTAGGGATACGAGGAGGATGCGGCAAAGGTTATCGAAACCGAATGTCGCCGCCTACTTCAAAACTTTCGGCACGAGGCTCGGGTGCAGGTTGTTCGAGACTACTATGCCATGCTGCGTATTAGGCTTGACAAGGCAAAGTGTCGTGATGCTAAGATGGAGAAGGAGCATTACATGAAGGTAATTACATATTATTAAGGCTTTGTAGTTAGTTTCCTTGATTTGGTTCTTACGTGCTCAAATTTCTCTTTATTAACTTAGGTGCCCCCGAGATGGTGTGTGGATAGGATGGATTGTTGGGAGGCCTTGGTGGATCAGTGGTGCTCCGAAACGTGGGAGGCCAGCCACAACAACGCCAATGAGAGGAGTGGCAAAATGGTTGGCGTGCCACACCATCAAGGGAGTGTCAACTTAATCCAATTTGGCGAGAACTGGGTATGTGGTTTGCTTCATGCCTCATGCAATTCAATTTTCCTTCTCCTTTACCAATACAATTTTCCTCTCTCTCTCTCTTTTAGGCGCGTCACAATAAGACGGAGGCGCCACAGATGTACGACCTATATGCGATGGCCCATACTGCCTCGTACAAGAAGGTCAAGGCATTCTCTGAGTCTGACCTCGAGCATCCAGAAAACTTCACCAACATCTCCTCCCACCACAAGCTCGTGAAGTACAGAGATCACGGGAAGGCGAGGAAAGGGGAGGACTTTAACCCGAGCGAGGGGCCTATTGATCCAGAGCTGGTGATGATAGCTGGCAACGGGAGGCCCCATGGCTCGATCGCCATTGGAGACGGCCTTATACGTTGTCCTAGCTCTCTCCGGCAGATAAAGGCACGCCAAACGAGCTCTTGTCCGGAGATAACACGTCGTGCACGGCCAGTCGAGCTCGCCATCGAGGTTAGTTTAATGGACTCAAATATCTTTCCGCATTATGTTGTGCGTTGGAACCAATATGCTAACAATGAGTTGTGTTGTAGGCTGCTATTCAGAAAGAGAGAGAGGCAATGCAGGCGGCTATGGCGGAGAAGGATAAGGAAATTAGGGAGCTGGAGGACAGGACGACTGCATTGGTGGAGGCGGAGAGGGCACGGAATGATGCGTCTACCAGGGCCATATACGAGCTCTTCGTGGTAAGTTTCTTCTTCATGTTATTTCAAATCTTGCATTTGAATGTCCGTTTCATTAATAAATAAAAAGTTTGACTTGTCGAAACCAAATGTTCAGTCTATGTGCGAGAAGAACGGCCAAGTCCCTCCGCCAATGCCAGTCGTTAACGTGGCGGGGACGGTGAGTTTCATTTCAGTGGAGTGATCTTAAGAGTGTCCTCATGCTAACTACACATTGCAAACGATGTTTGGTGCAGAATATGTCCCGAAACGCATCGCACGACCCTTCTACAATCGAGCCTTCTCCAGGGCAGCCTTCTCCAGGGCAGCCTTCTCCAGGTGAAACAAGCCAGAGCCACCGTGCTTGACCCTAACTTAGGTATGTCATTTCTAGTGTTTTAATAAAAGATAGCTAGATGACATAATTAGCTTAGTTAGCTCCAAAAAGACCTATTTAATAAAATATAGCTAGATCACATGGTTAGCTTAGTTAGCTTAGTTAGTTTAGTTAGCTTAGTTAGCTTAATTAGCTTAGTTAGCTTAGTTAGCTTAGTTAGCTTAATTAGCTTAGTTAGCTTAGTTAGCTCCTCCTTCTCCTTCTTCTTCCAACAAAGCCTAAATTGGCTAATTATCCATCTAAATGACATAATTAGCTTAGTTAGCTCCTAAATGGTCTATTTAATAAAAAATGACCTATACTTAGCTAATTATCCTCGAAATGACATAATTAGCTCCAAAAAGGCATTCTTAGCCAATTTAGCCCGAAGAAGGAGACGAGAGGAGAAGAAAGAGGAAAAATGAAAGGAAGGAAGAAGAAGAAGAAGAGGAGAAGAAGAAGGAGAGGGAGGAGGATAAGAAGAAGGAGGAGAAGAAGGAGAAGGAGCTCCTCCTTCTCCTTCTTCTTCCTTCTTCTTCCTCCTTCTCCTTCTCCTTCTTCTTTTCTTCTTCTTCTCCTCTTCCGTCTCCTTCTCCTCCTCCTCCTCCTCCTCCTCCTCCTTCTTTTACTTCTTCTTCTCTTTCTCTTATTCTACGTAGCTTAGACTTATCCAACAAAGCCTAAATTGGCTAATTATCCATATAAATGGCATAATTAGCTTAGTTAGCTCCTAAATGGTCTATTTAATAAAAAATGACCTATACTTAGCTAATTATCCTCGAAATGACATAATTAGCTCCAAAAAGGCATTCTTAGCCAATTTAGCCCGAAGAAGGGGACGAGAGGAGAAGAAAGAGGAAAAATGAAAGGAAGGAAGAAGAAGAAGAGGAGAAGAAGAAGAAGGAGAGGGAGGAGGATAAGAAGAAGGAGGAGAAGGAGGAGAAGAAGGAGAAGGAGCTCCTCCTTCTCCTTCTTCTTCCTCCTTTTCCTCCTTCTCCTTCTCCTTCTTCTTTTCTTCTTCTTCTCCTCTTCCGTCTCCTTCTCCTCCTCCTCCTCCTCCTCCTCCTTCTTTTACTTCTTCTTCTCTTTCTCTTATTCTACGTAGCTTAGACTCATCCAACAAAGCCTAAATTGGCTAATTATCCATCTAAATGATATAATTAGCTTAGTTAGCTCCTAAATGGTCTATTTAATAAAAAAATGACCTATACTTAGCTAATTATCCTCGAAATGACATAATTAGCTCCAAAAAGGCATTCTTAGCCAATTTAGCCCGAAGAAGGGGACGAGAGGAGAAGAAAGAGGAAAAATGAAAGGAAGGAAGAAGAAGAAGAGGAGAAGAAGAAGAAGGAGAGGGAGGAGGATAAGAAGAAGGAGGAGAAGAAGGAGAAGGAGCTCCTCCTTCTCCTTCTTCTTCCTCCTTCCTCCTTCTCCTTCTTCTTTTCTTCTTCTTCTCCTCGTCCGTCTCCTTCTCCTCCTCCTTCTCCTCCTCCTCCTTCTCCTCCTCCTCCTTCTTTTACTTCTTCTTCTCTTTCTCTTATTCTACGTAGCTTAATTAGACTCATCCAACAAAGCCTAAATTGGCTAATTATCCATCTAAATGACATAATTAGCTTAGTTAGCTCCTAAATGGTCTATTAAATAAAAAATGACCTATACTTAGCTAATTATCGTCGAAATGACATAATAAGGCTTACGTAGCTGCAACATGACCTATTCCCCCTAACTTAGGTATTAAATGGCCTATAATTAGCCTAGCTAGATCAAAAATGGCTTAATAAGCATAGTTTGCTCCGGAATGACCTATTTTACCCAAGTTAGCTCTGAAACGACCTATAGTTAGCTAGGGTTCCACCTAAATGACGTAATTAGCTTAGTTAGCTCCTAAATGGTCTATACTTAGCTAATTTATCTCCGAAATAACCTATATATACACTACTTCATCTAGTATTATTCTTCTAACTTTCTTATTTGTCATTTTGCAGATTACCTTCACTTCACGGGAAGCTTGACAAATATTGATGGAATGCTTGAAGATGATTTCTTGTACCATGGGTTGTATTGAAACTATTGTAGTATATGAATATATGAAACTTTGTATGCACGTGGATGAAACTGGTGTAACATATGAAACTTTGTATGCACGTGGATGCAACTTGAAAGCTGGATATAAGAGGTTATTTTAATATGGTTATGAGTACGGAAAGAAATTTATTTATGTCAAATATATATATATATATCCTGATTATTGTTAAAAATGCTGGATATAACAAAAAATAAATAAATAAGGGGTTGGTTCCCCTCTTTGTCGTCTGCCCCCACATGGCAAAGGGGGGGAGGCAGACGGCAAAGGGGGGAATCTGCCCCCTCTCTCTCCCCTCTTTGCCATCTGCCCCCACATGGCAAAGGGGGGGAGGCAGACGGCAAAGGGGGGAATCTGCCCCCTCTCTCTCCCCTCTTTGTCGTCTGCCCCCTCATGGCAAAGGGGTGGAGGCAGACGACAAAGGGGGGAATCTGCCCCCTCTCTCTCCCCTCTTTGTTGTCTGCCCCCACACGGCAAAGGAGGGGAGGCAGACGGCAAAGGGAGGAGGCCTACCGTTAACACTTAACGGGGACGTTGCACCCTTTGTCATCCCAGTTATTTTGCTGTCTTCCCACTCATGGCAAAGATTCTTTGTCGTCCGCTTTGGGAAAGCTGACGGCAAAGAACCTCTTCACCGGATTTTTTTACCGTCTACTTTGCCGTCTGCTGACCGACGGCAAAGCCTTTGCCGTCCGTGGTTGCACCCTTTGTCGTCCGCTTTGGCAGACGGCAAATTTATGAATTTCAGTAGTGGATGGCCCTCAGGATACAAAGGTTCCTGAGTCATTCTACCACCTCTAGTGACGACTCTAACAGAATTGTCATTCAACTCATTGAGCAAGTCATTTTGAGCCTTAAGTACTTGTTCTACTTGAGTAGTGACCATAGAGGCATGTTTACTCAAAAGCTTAAGATCATTGACATTTCTATCCACACAAGCACTTATATGACTAATCATGCGAGCATTTTGCCTCAAATGTCTGCTAACATAATCATTGAAACTTTGTTGTTTGGCAACAAAGTTATCAAATTCATCTAAGCATAAGCTAGCATGTTTATCAAAAGGAATATCACTCTCATTGAATCTACGAAGAGAATTTACCTCTACTACCTGTGTCGGGTTATCAAGGCCATTTATTTCTTCGATAGGTGGTAGATTCTTGACATCTTCAGATTTAATGCCCTTCTCTTGCATAGATTTCTTGGCTTCTTGCATAACTTCAGGACTGAGGAATAGAATACCTCTTTTCTTTGGAGTTGGCTTCGGGAATAGTCCAAGCATTATCATTGCTCAAGATATTATTCAATAGAATCTCAGCTTGTTCCACGGTTCGTTCCCTGAAAACACAACCAGCACAACTATCTAGGTGGTCCCTAGAAGCATCGGTTAGTCCGTTATAAAAGATATCAAGTATTTCATTTTTCTCAAGAGGGTGCTCAGGCAAAGCATTAAGCAGCTGGACAAGCCTCCCCCAAGCTTGTGGGAGACTCTCTTCTTCAACTTGCACAAAGTTATATATATCCTGCAAGGCAGCTTGTTTCTTATGGGCAGGAAAATATTTCTCGGAGAAGTAATAAATCATATCCTGGGGACTACGCACACAACCAGGAGCAAGAGAAGTGAACCAAGTCTTAGAATCACCCTTTAGCGAGAAAGGAAACAACTTAAGGATGTAGTAGTGGCGAATCTTTTCCTCACTCGTGAATAGGGTGGCTATATCATGCAATTTGGTAAGATGTGCTACAACCGTTTCAGACTCATAACCATGAAAAGGATTAGATTCGACCAAAGTGATTAACTCAGGATCGACAGAGAATTCATAATCCTTATGAGTCACAAAGATAGGCGAAGTAGCAAACTAAGGGTCGTATTTCAGTCTAGTGTTCAGAGATTTTTCTTTCCACTTGCGCAATAAATTTTCAAGATCATAGCTATCCTTACAAGCAAGAAAGTCCTCAGCTACCTCTCCCTCCATAACATAACCCTCGGGTATATCAGGCAATTCATATCTAGGAGAGCTAGTTCTAACAGGTGAAACCGCAGGTTCTACTTCAATAATTTCAGCAGTTTCAGAAGTATCATCACATTCAGCAGCAACTCTAGCAATTTGTGCATCAAGGAATGCACCCAGTGGCAAAGCAGTATCAAGCAAAGCATCATCATAAGCATCATGGATAGCAGAAGTAGCATCATCAAGCACATGCGACATATCAGAATTTCTAGCAAGTGGTGGTGTCGCAAACTTACTCATAACTGAAGGTGAATCAAGTGCAGAGCTAGATGGCAGTTCCTTACGTGTCCTCGTAGTTGAGGGCAAGACTTTAGTTTTTGGATCTCTCGGATTCCTCATAGTGATCAACAGACGTAAATCCCAAGTGACTCGGAGCATAAAGCTATGCCTCCCTGGCAACGGTGCGAGAAAATAGTCTTGATAACCCACAAGTATAGGGGATCGCAACAGTTTTCGAGAGTAGAGTATTCAACCCAAATTTGTTGATTCGATACAAGGGGAAGCCAAAGAATATTCTTGAGTATTAGCAGTTGAGTTGTCGATTCAACCACACCTGAAAGACTTAGTATCTGCAGCAAAGTTTCAGTAGCAGAGTAGTGTGATAGTAACGGTAGCAGTGGTAACAACAGTAGTGGTAAAGTAACGTAGCAAGGACCAGTAGGAAAAGACTCGTAGGCATTGGATCGGTGATGGATAATTATGCCGGATGACATTCATCATGTGACAGTTATAACATGGGGTAATTTGTAACTAGCTCCAGTTCATCAATGTAATGTAGGCATGCATTTCGTATTTAGTCACACGTGCTTATGGAAAAGAACTTGCATGACATCTATTGTACATCCCTCCCGTGGCAGCGGGGTCCTAATGGAAACTTAGGGATATTAAGGTCTCCTTTTAATAGAGAACCGGAACAAAGCATTAGCACATAGTGAATACATGAACTCCTCATACTATGGTCATCTCCGGGAGTGGTTCTCGCCATTGTCACTCCTGGGTTGCCAGGTCATACACATAGTAGGTGACTACAACTTGCAAGATAGGATCAAGAACACACATATATTGATGAAAACATAATAGGTTCAGATCTGAAATCATGGCACTCGGGCCCTAGTGACAAGCATTAAGCATAGCAAAGTAGTAGCAACATCAATCTCAGAACATAGTGGATACTAGGGATCAGACCCCATCTAAACTAACTCGATTACATGATAGATCTCATCCAACCCATCACCGTCCAGCAAGCCTACGATGAGATTACTCACGAACGGTGAAGACCATCATGGAATTGGCGATGAAGGATGGTTGGTGATGACGACGGCGACGATTTCCCCTCTCCGGAGCCTAGAACGGACTCCAGATCTGCCCTCCAGAGGAAGAACAGGTGGTGGCGGCGGCTCCATATCGTAAAACGCGATGAACTCTTCTGTCTGATTTTTTTCCGGACAAAAGAGACTATATAGAGCTAGAGTTGGAGGCGGCGAAGCCACGAGGGCCTCACAAGCCTGCCAGGCGTGGCCAGGGGGGCCGCGCCTCCTGGGCTTGTGGGCTCCTGGCTCCGTCCCTCCAGGTAATTCTTGCGCCAGTATTTTTTATATATTCCACAAAAAATCCTCGTAAATTTCCAATTCATTCCGAGAACTTTTATTTCTGCGCAAAAACAACACCATGGCAATTCTGCTGAAAACAGCGTCAGTACGGGTTAGTTCCATTCAAATCATGCAAATTATAGTACAAAACAAGGGTTAAAGGGTTTGAAAAAATAGATACGATGAAGACATATCATGTACATTAAAGGTTTGTTGCATCGTTGTTCCGATTTTCGATGGTATGTGTAGGGGTGAGGTCTTGGCAAGCGGCCCTGATCTTGACCACCATTATCATAGGTGGGGTGACTTTGTGGCCTAGAAAGTGTATTCATTTTTTGATAAAACACTACTACAATCCCGTTTTGCCACGAGTTCCAATTCTTCGCGGAGTGCATTCTCTCGGGCAAACTTTCTGTCCCCCGAGTTTGATCCAAAATTGGACTCGGTGGTAGTAAGCTATTCCGCAGAGCACTGGCTTTGTCAGGTTCTCATGAAAAATGACTCGTCGAACAAAAAAACTCAGAACACTATCAAGTTCGTCGAGTTATCGAAGAAAACGACTCGGTGAACACTGACATGTGGGCTACGCCGAGCTTTTTCACTAAGTTCGTGATAGAAAGCATTCGACAGTAGTAATGATTGTTGAGGACTGTCTAGCCGAGTGTCTTGCGCCGAGTTTGGAACTCGGCAAATAGTTCAGTGAGTTTGATATATGCTTTGTCGAGATTCTTTGAAACTCGACAATAATGGCCATTCTAGTATAGTGAAATTCCATAATATAAAGTGTATTTCTTCTAAATCCTTGTAATTTCCTTTTTAGTCCTAGAAAAATGAAAAGAATCATCTCCATATTGCCTGTATCTCGTATCTCTTAGTTTCTTGGACTCACTGATTAATTTGCCACAGACCAACAAATTCACTTGTTGTCATTTACAGCAACAAAAATTTGTACTCCCTCCATCTTAAAATAACTGTCTCAACTTTATACTAGCTCTAGTATAAAGTTGTACTAACCTTAAGACACTTATTTTGGGACGAAGGGAGTACAAACAAGCATTTGTTTTGGATTGTTTCCATGTAACTATTTTGAATCTTCAAAATACTAGAGCAAAGCCATCTTAAACAAAGGAAGCCCAACTAGTATGTCATGCTTAATATTTGACTTTCTTTTAGTATTTTTGGTGTGATCCATGCTAGGATTAATTGGACAAATATCTCTACTTCGTTGTTTCCCGTTTAGCTTATAAATAACGGCCATTTCGCTAAACTTTAGCAAGCCACACGCCTAGCCTTAGCTAGCTAGCTTACTCCACACTCCACACCCACCGCATCGCACCAACAATGGCGATGGCGAGCAGCAGGGGCGGCGCCGGCGCACTGGTTCTGGCCTTCGTGACCGTCGCAGTGCTGGTCTCCCCCGCGCTGTCCGCCCCTCTGGACGGAGCCGGCTTCCACTCGGCAACGTGCCCGCAGCTGGAGAGCATCGTGCTGTCCTCCGTGCAGGCGGCGCTCCAGCGCGACGTGGCGCTCGCCGCCGGCCTCCTCCGCATCTTCTTCCACGACTGCTTCCCGCAGGGCTGCGACGCGTCCGTGTACCTCAAGGGCAGAGGCACGGAGCAGACTATGGGACCCAACACCACGCTGCAGCCGCGCGCGCTGCAGCTCGTCGAAGACATCCGCGCCAAGGTGCACGCCGCGTGCGGCCCCACCGTGTCCTGCGCCGACATCTCCGCCCTCGCCACCCGCGACGCCGTCGTGCTCTCCGGCGGGCCCAACTACACCGTGCCCCAGGGCCAGTTCGACAGCCTCGCCCCAGCGTCCGAGAACGTCGTCGACGGCCTGCCGTCGCCGGCCACCGACAGCGTCACCATCCTCGCGCGCGCCTTCAGAGCCAAGGGCCTCCGCGACCTCGCCGACCTCGTGGCGCTCTCGGGCGCGCACACCGTCGGGAGGACCGGCTGCCCGTTCTTCGCCGACCGGGCTCAGCGCATGGACGACGCCTTCTCCCGCAGGCTGGCGGCCAACTGCAGCGCGGCCCCGAACCGGCTGCAGAATCTGGACGTGGTGACTCCCGACCTGTTCGACAACGGTTACTACAAGGCGCTGGTGAACAGCCAGGGCGTGTTCACCTCCGACATGGCGCTCATCAAGGACCGCACCACGGCGCCCATCGTGAGGCAGTTCGCGCGCAGCAAGGACGCCTTCTTCGCGCAGTTCGCCAAATCCATGGCCAAGCTCGCCACCGCGCCCCGGCCCGGCGGCAACGTCGGTGAGATCCGTCGCAGCTGCTTCAGCCGCAACGCCCGGCGCGCCATCGACACCGTCGTCGACGCCAGTGCTGGTGACGAGGAGGGCTTCGCGGCCTCCGCTTGATGTCAGTTTGCAGTTACTAATCCGTGTGGTGTGTTTGTGTTTGTGTTTGTGTGCGCGCGCGCGTCAGTTGATCCCAGAGCGCGCCTTGTGTTCTGCTGCTTCCTTGGTTCGTTCGTGCAGTATAATAAGCAAAAAGACTTTTCAAAAATTTGAACACAGTATATATACAAACCCTCGTATATACTCCCTCCGTTCCTAAATATAAGTCTTTCTAGAGATTTCACTAATAGACTATATACGGATGTATATAGACATACTCTAGAGTGTAGATTCACTCATTTTGCTCCGTATATAGACTCCTAGTGAAATCGCTTAAAAGACTTATATTTAGAAACGGAGGGAGTAATATATATACATGATACACTTATTGTCCTTAGAGATTGAATTGACATATCATTTTGAGATTTACGAAGTCATTGTACGCGTCTCGTTATCGATAAAAACGTCTCATCCACTGAATACTAGTGGTCTGTAAAAACATTATCTCTCTAACCATCTAACCACAGGTTGATTCACATAATAAGAAAAATTCTTGACAAGTGAATGCGACGAACAGCGACGGACGAAGAAGATACGGAAAAACGTCTGCTTTGTGAATACAGGTTGATTCATCTAATAAGAAAAAGCCTTGACAAGTGAATGCGGCGAACAGATATGAACGAAGAAGATACATACTGTCTCAAAATGAAGACTGGAATGGATCCGAACAGACATAAGACGAACAGAAAATAGAACTAAATTCGTCCATTTGGCATAGATTTTTGTTTGATGAACACGACCGGACACGAACAGATGAGATGGATCCGTGTAGAGATTTTGATATACATTCATATATAATTTTTAATGGAATTTAAAAAAGAATTATATTTGAAAACGAAGGGAGTATATCCATTGTCCACGGAACAACAAGCTAGACAAGCCTCCGGTCGGGAAGTGCACCACTTGCATATTTGTCGTTCGGAAATCCTATGCTTGCTTTTTGTCAACGTTCTTGAGTCGTTTCGTCAAACAAAACAATTGATAGGTCGATACGATGTCACCATCGTACATCTCACTTGGATCAAGGCTCTGGCGTGTCCACTGTTTACTTCCGTTTTTTATCGACGGGCATGTGGCTTATCCTACTATATCTGTCCGCCACGACAAAGAGCACCTAGACATGGTGCACGCATTGCGGAAAATGTACCTTTTTTTTTAGAATCGCCTTTTTTTTTTGAGATAGCGGAAAATGTACCTGGTCAAGTGTGAAAGGCGCGCCTCCGGAACAGCACCACTTGCATGCACAAGACCTTCCTCGCTAATCACAACCATGGTTTCTTGGATATACTCCCTCCGTTTTTAAATATCAGTATTTTTATTTTTTTTTACTGTAAACTACATACATATTAAAATGAATGAATTTACACTTTAAAATGTATCTATATACATCCGTATGTAGTTTTTAATGTAATCTTTAAAAAGACTTATATTTAAAAACGGAAGAAGTATTATTGAAGAGTTAATCCCATTTTCTACGCCAAAGATTCACCAAATTGACAATGCTAACCAATTTGAAGAAAATCTCAGTTTACACCCATAGTTTTTTTAGCTTTGTGACAAATTTTACTCCATAACCGAATTTCGGGGGTACTTTTTGCTGACCAGGCTACCCATTTAATTTTGTTGTCATTTTTCCTTTTCATCGGCGTCGCTAACGATGCTCATATTGTCCATTATACTTTTCACCATCGCTAATGATCAATTCCAAGATGATGTGTTTTTCATTATACTTTGGCACAACACAGGTGCATCGCTATAGAGTAAACGGCTTCTGATAAGGATTGTTGTTATGTGGTAAGTGTTTACCAATTATGTATGCCTCATGGTCATCGTGCTCTAACCTGAGGCGGCACCTGCAGTTTATGCAAAGGACACTGTCATGGTAAGATCAAATCTGTTGTATAATGGAGAACTTTACTTTTTTTTTGAGTTTCTGTGAACATTTTTTAAAATTTTGTACACATTTTCTTCGAATCAAGATATGTTTTTGAATACATGATCATTTTCAAAATCATGAATGTTTTATATTTGCTGAATATATTTTTCGAAGTTGTGAAATTGTGTACTCTTTTACAATATAGCAACAGTTTTTTAAAATCCTCAGCATTTTTTGAGTCTGTGAACATTTTATGATTTCCTGAACTTTTTTTGAATTACCAAACATTTTATGATTTCATGAACTCTTTTCCCAAAAATCGAAACTTTTAAAAATTATAATTTTGAAAAATCCCGAATTAATTTAAAGAAGAAAAACAATTTAAATAAGAAATGTTGTATATTTTTCAGAATATATTTGTCGAAATTTTGACTTCTTTTTTTAATATGTAAACATTTTTTTGAAAATTATCAACATTTCTGAATCTGTGAATATTTTACGATTTCCTGATCTTTTTTTTAATTCTTAGCCATTTTATGATTTCATGAACACTTTTTTCTATGTTTTGAATACAAATCATGAACGTTTTGTATTTTCTGTATATATTTTTTGAAATAGTGAATTCTTTTATAATATGCAAACTATTTTTGAAAATCATCAACATTTCTGAATCCATGAACATTTTATGATTTCCCGAACCTTTTTTTGAATTCCCAAACGATTTGATTTCATGAGGATTTTTTTCTGTCAAAACTCGATTTTATAATTTATTTTTGAGTTTCTATGAACATATTTTAAAATTTTGTACACGTTTTGTTTGACTTCAAGGATATTTTTTGAATACATGATCATTGTGAAGATCATGAATGTTTTATATTTGCTGAATACATTTTTCAAACTTATGAAATTCTGAATTCTTTTACAATATAGGAACATTTTTTAAAAATCATCAAAATTTTTGAGTCCTTAAACATTTATGATTTCCTGAACCTTTTTTTGAATTACCAAACATTTTATGATTTCGTGAACTTTTTTCCCAAAAATCGAAAATTTTAAAATTTTGAATTTTCAAAAATACAGTATTAATTTAAAGAAAAAAAACAAATTGAAATAAGAAATGGTGTATATTTTCTAGAATATATTTGTTGAAATTGTGACTTCTTTTTTAATATGCAAACAGTTTTTTGAAAATCATCAATATTTTTGAATCCGCGAATATTTTACTGATTTACTGATCTTCTTTTGAATTCCTAGACATTTTATGATTTCATGAACATTTTTCTATGTTTTGAATACAAATCATGAACGTTCCGTCAAGCACATCAGGCAAAGATCGAGGGGGATCTCGTTGTTGCAGAGCTCAGGTCAGAGCAAGGTGCCATCAGGCATTTTATATTTTATGAATATATATTTTGAAATAGTGAATTCTTTTATAATATGCAAACTGTTTTTGCAAATCATCAACATTTTATGATTTTCCGAACCTTTTTTTGAATTCCCAAACATTTTATGATTTCATGAGGATTTTTTTCAAAACTTGATTTTTCTTAAGACCATCAACTTTTTTTAAATGCTTGAACATTTTATGATTTCCTGAACCATTTTTAAATCTCAAACATTTTATGATTTCATGAACATTTTCTCTCAAAACTCGAAAGTTTTTAAATTTGGAATCTTGAAAATTGCAAATTAATTTAAAGAAGTTAAATAACAAATCGAAACAATAAAACAAAAATGTGTGACAAAGAAGATGTAGGTTCCAAGTATTGAAGTTGGGTCTCCTCGGTGGAGGAGCGGCGCTCTAGCCACTACCACTAGTAGAAAACAAGGCTACCGTTTCAAGAACCGGGACCAATGGAGGGTATTAGACCCGGTTCGTGAGCCTAGGGGGGCGGCCGGGGCCTCGTGGGCATTGGTCTCGGTTCGTGTGGAACCATTTATCCCGGTTCGAGCCACGAACCGGGACCAATGGTCCTCGCTGCTGGCGCACAACCTTTAGTCCCGGTTCATGCCACGAACCGGGACAAATAACTTGCCTACATATATACCCACCGCCACGGCAGAGCACTCCACAGTGCTCTGTTTTTGTCGAGCCGGCGAAGGGAGGTCATTTGGGTGCTCTAGTTCAACTCCTATGCACATGAGGTGTTCGATGAAATGCCCGAGCCACACTAGTTAAGCTTTCTCCTCTCGAAACTCAACCTCCGAGCTCCATTTTCAACGAGACTTGTAAAGATTTAGCGGCCCGTCACGCCCCGTCCCCGCCCCGTCTTCACCGCCGTCGATCGCCCGCACCGATCTCGTTGCCGGCACCACTGTGTTGAGCCTCTTGTTCTTATCTTCTTTCTCAAAGAAAAAAAATTCTGACTTCACATAGATACTTGTCTAATTTTGTTACTTTTATTATTCCTTGTTATTATATAGTGCGATGGTTTTGGTATCCGCCCCCGTCGGCCCTCATCCTGTCTATGATTCAGATGTGGTATATATTATCTTTTCATAACTATTTGGTTCATTTATTGTTTATGACAATTATGATGACCAACCTGACATATATTTTTAATCTAGGAGGTATGTGAACCGGAAATTCCAACTCACCTAGAAATGCTTCTCGAGAAGTTAACTTTGGTTGAAAAAGAAAACAAATACTTGAAGGAAAATTTGAAAATAATTGAGGATAAGAATATGGAAATGGAGTTGCATGTTGCCGAGGTCATTGACGATCGCAAGATGAAGATCGATGCGATGCGGTTGAAGATGGATGCAATGCGCTTGAAGATGGATGAAATGCGCTTGAAGATTAGGAATATTAGAAAATATGCCATTGATAAAGAGGCTTGGTATAATTATGTTGTTGGGTCAATTGTTACCTTACTTGCGATTTTAATCGCGTTTGTTGTTGCATTTAAATGTTTTACATAGTTGTATGTTGTTTTATGAGAGAACTTTATGTATTTATTTTTTAATAATAACATTTGATCACTATTGTGCTTTGGTTTTAATGTGATGATGAACTTGTATTAATTTGGTTATTTCTCTATTCATTTTGTTCTGCAATGGTTTTTTAATATATACTTAATTTCATAATAGAGATGAACCGCCAATGGATGTACGGTGACCGACGCTCTTTGGAGTACATTACGAACCGGGACTAATGCCCGAGTCGAAAAGGGTTGTAAATTGATGATGTGGCTTTGAATGGTGCATTTTGAACACAGAAAAACTATGGAGTTCAAATAAGTTCAAAAAAATAAAATCCCTTTGTAACAAACGAGTTTCCATATGAAACCCTGATACTTCGAAAGAGATTGTTCATTTTGTACACGAAGTGCATCCAATATTTGCCGTAACCCTCTCAACTTTCTCGCACATGCTATGTGGGTGAAATGATGATACCATGCCAACTTGGAACCTTTTCAGAGTTCATTTCAAATGCTTTTCAATTTCATGGTCTTATAGCTCAAAATAATCAGTAAATGCATGAAAAATAACAAATGAAGTCAGAAAGGGTTGTAAATTGATGATGTGGCTTTGAATGATGCATTTTGAACACAGAAAAACTATGGAGTTCAAATAAGTTCAAAAAAATGAAATCCCTTTGTAACAGACGAGTTTCCGTATGAAACCCTGATATTTCGAAAGAGATTGTCCGTTTTGTACACGAAGTGCATCCTTTTTTGCCGTAACCCTCTCAACTTTCTCGCACATGCTATGTGGGTGAAATGATGATACCATGCGAACTTGGAACCTTTTCATAGCTCATTTCAAATGCTTTTCAATTTCATGGTATTATATCTCAAAATAATCAGTAAATGCATGAAAAATAACAAATAAAGTTAGAAAGGGTTGTAAATTGATGATGTGGCTTTGAATGGTGCATTTTGAACACAAAAAAACTATGAAGTTCAAATAAGTTCAAAAAAATGAAATCCCTTTGTAACACACGAGTTTCCGTATGAAACCGTGATACTTCGAAAGAGATTGTCCGTTTTGTACACGAAGTGCATCCAGTTTTTGCCGTAACCCTCTCAACTTTCTCGCATATGCTATGTGGGTGAAATGATGATACCATGCCAACTTTGAACCTTTTCAGAGTTCATTTCAAATATTTTTCAATTTCATGATCTTATAGCTCAAAATAGTCATTAAATGCATGAAAAATAACAAATGAAGTCGGAAAGGGTTGTAAATTGGTGATGTGGCTTTGAATGGTGCATTTTGAACACAGAAAATCTATGGAGTTCAAATAAGTTCAAAAAAATGAAATCCCTTTGTAACAAACGAGTTTCCGGGACTAAAGATCCAGAGAAACCACGTGGCGTGACGCGCAAACACGTGGCGTGCCGCATATGTTATTAGTCCCGGTTCAGGACAAAAACTAGGACTAAAGATCCAGCGAAACCACGTGGCGTGCCGCGCTAACACGTGGCATATGCCGCATATGTTATTAGTCCCGGTTTTAGAAACGAACCGGGACTAAAGGATTGCCTATATAAACCCTCCCCCTCCCCCCCTCTCCTGTGTTTTTAGGCGTTGAGGTGTGAGCATGCATGCCATGCTCTTGCCACTCTGTTATGAAAAGAAGAATGCCGGCTGTTGTTATGGGGGTTACTCTTTCTTCTTCTCCTTGTGTGCTAGATATTTGTTATGCATTAGGGGAAGAAGGAATAGCGGCCATCATCGATGGTCGAAAAATCAGGTGAGGGAGTGTCCACCATATATGAAAGAAACTTTAATAGCAAAAATAATTATCATAAAATAAAATTAATAAGTAATTATAAACAAAATAAAATAAATAAGTATTTTCTTGTAAGTAGAAACAAAACAAAATAAACTAACTAGTACTTTGAATTTAAGTTGAAACGAAAAAAAAAATCAGTAAATGCAACTAAAATTATTAAAGTATTTTCTGTTAAAAATCATTCAAAGCAAAAATAATTTTCATAAAGAACTTTTTTTGTTACAAACTTTAATGGCAAAAAGAATTATCATAAAATAAAATAAATAAGTAATTAGGAAAAAAATTAAGTATTTTCTTGTAAGGAGAAACAAAACAAAATAAGCTAACTAAAAAAATAAACAAAACAAAAATAAAGCAAAAAACAAAACAAAAATAATGGAAAAAAAAATAGATGCGGATTTATAGAGAAAATTCAACCTAAATTCAAAGTATTAGTTAGCGCTAA
This sequence comes from Hordeum vulgare subsp. vulgare, assembly GCF_904849725.1. Classification (NCBI taxonomy): domain Eukaryota; kingdom Viridiplantae; phylum Streptophyta; class Magnoliopsida; order Poales; family Poaceae; genus Hordeum; species Hordeum vulgare. The sequence continues at coordinate 658,601,515 of NC_058519.1, read as the reverse complement.
CTAATACTTTGAATTATGTTGAATTTTCTCTATAAAGTCGTTCCTCTCCACGTTGCAGCCGCGGCGGAGCTTATAAACACGCTCGGAAGCCCTTCGTTTGGTGAGGTAGGACTAAACATTTAACCGCACCACGGTTGTGGTAGACAACCGGTACCAATGCAAAAAAGAAATAAAATAAATAAACCGAAAAAGAAAACAAAAAAAACTAGGAAAAAAAACAATTTGCCACCATCTGGGCCACCACGGCTTGAATACGACTAGAAACTCATCCATGGGCCAGGATTCAGGCCCGCAGTAGGCCCAGAAGGCCCATCAGGCAAAGCATTAGCAAGTAGGCCCGTAAACCTGCAGTGGAGAGGAGCTCGAAAGGGGTGCGGCAGTGGGGCTTATAAACCACTGCACGCCCCTCTCAACTAGCGAGGTGGGACTAAACTTTGGTCGCGACGCGGGCAGCACAAGGGCCTTTGGTACCGGTTCGTGGCAGCAACCGGTACGAATGCCCACCCTTTAGTCCCGGTTGGTGCCACCAACCGGGACTAAAGGGGGGCATTGGTACCGGTTGCTGTCACGAACCGGTACCAATGGCTTTGATATATAAGCCTGTGTTTCTGAAATTTTCGTCAGTTTCTTCGATCCCTCCGACGACGCCGGCAGGCTGCCAGAGATCCTGACCACACCTCTGCCCCCCGAGCACGCCACCGTTGCCCCCTCCCCGAGCACGCCGCCGTCGTCGTGCCTCTGCCCCCCCGACCATGCCGTCGTCGCCGTGCCTCTGCCCCCCGACCACGCCGCCGTTGCCACCGTCATCGTGCTTCTGCCGCGCCCCCGACCCGCCTCGTCGACGCCGTCGCCGCCCTCTTACCCGACCACGCCGTCGTCGCCCTGCCCCGACCACGCCGTCGTCGCCGCCCTCTACACCGACGCCGACGTCGTGCCTCTGCCCCTGCCCCAGAAAAGAGTAAGAAGATGTCAGCGACAAACAAGAAAAATGCTGCGAAGAAGAAGCATCACCATCTCACGGGGTCAGGTGGTTACCTCAAAGCCCGACCTTTGTGGGACAAGGCTGAGAATGACGTGATTGCTAAAGGGGTCGAACCAGAGACATTGAGATGGCCAGACCGTTGCCGGACTTGGTTCTTCGGGGTTGGCGGAACCTTGGACCCTGTATCAGGGGAGTGCATTTGGACGGAAGAGCAACTGCGAATACTCGTCAGGAAGCTTCAGCACTATATCACCGCAGCACAGGAAGGGGCGTTCATTCCAGACAGAGAGAACGACGAGCTCACAATGGCCCTCGGGAATCCTGAGCACCCTGGACGGACACGAGGCATGCCAGGCTCCCTTCCGTGGAAGGCTGGGTTTCCGGACGCAGGGGGTTACAAAACCCAAGAGAGGAGGAAGAAAGCGGAGCATAGCCAACTGCACGCGCTGCACGAAAGGGTACAAGGGCTAGAGGAACGAGAAGCAGATCGCAGCAAACGACCTGCCGAAGCTTCCCCTGAAGCTACCCCGCCATCTCAGCGAAGAAGCAACATGGCTTCCACCGAGCAGACTCAGCAGCTGGAGCCTGTCTTCACGTGCTACCCCGTGGATGCTATCACAGAGTCTCAACATTGCTACCTTATGACGCAATGGATGACATTCAAAGTCAAGGCGGTTGTTGGCTCTGTTATACCTAATGAACCTGGCTCAACCTACCACGGCCAGCCGATTCCAGAAAGATATGCTAGGGTGATGGTGGATCAAATAACATAAGGATTTGAGGACCTTGAGCTTGACCACCCTACGAGTGAAGGGGAGATTCGGCTGGGTTCTTCTCTGAAGACTCCATGCCTATGGCGGAAGGAGCTCACCCACCTTCCGAACTGGACGTCTCTGTCTCCTCCTCCGACGACGACGAGTCAGGGCCCGCCTCCTCCTCCGTCTCCTCCAGCGAGTGATCAGGGCACTCAGCCTCCTTCTACGGTGCGTGACGGCACTCCGCCTCCTTCTCCACCTGCACCAGCGCGCCCGAGCAGCGAGCTGCCTCCTCCTTCTCCGCCTCGTCAACAAGGGCTGAAGAGACCCGCCGCCGCTCCGGCTCCTCCGGCGCGTAGTCCTTCTCCTCCGCCTCGTAAGAAAGGAAAGACAGTCGCATCCGCTCCGTCTGCTCCGACGTGTAGTAGTACAGCCAGAGGCAGGCAATACAAATACGGTCCTTCTCTGAAGCCTCTAGAGAAGTTACCATACGAGAGGAGCCCGGAGGAAAACGAGAAGATCGTGCGAGCCGAAGTGGCCAACTTCTTTGAAGGGGTCAACGCAAAGAAAAATCCACCTCCGGAGGAGAAGATAGATCCGGTAAAAGCGAAGCGTACTCTGGCTGCCCTGACAAAACCACCAAAGTCTCCGATGAAAGACAACTATCAGCGCATTCTTACAAAGTCATTTATCGCAGCGGAGCGGTCGGGAAGTACTGTCAGTGCTCAAAGGTTAGTAGGAAGACGAGCTGGGAAAAAATTGCCCAGCTCGGCGAACACGCGAACCAATCGTTGCCCCCACTCTAGGTGTCTAGCGTCGTCGCGAATCATCCGGGCGGGATGGTCACGGTTATAACGATCTTGGAGATTACCTGCCCGACTCTGCACATTTTGATTTCTTGGAGGTGGACGAACACAGATACGTGTACGGGAAGCCTCTCGTCAAAGATGAAAAATCTCTAACAACGATGATGCGAAGATTCCATGATTGGTATATGAAAACCTGCAGAGAGTCTGGGGGGAGGAATAGTTTGATGCTCAGAGTTAAAGAGGAGCATGACCTCGTTGGAATTGATCTGTTGAATGTTCCATTTGACGAGTTATTCGAGTTTTTCAATCTAAAGGCCCTCGATAAGTCAATTATCACTTGCTACTGCCTGTAAGTAGTACTACTTATGTCATTAAGTCTCTATATATAGGTCAGCTCTTTCATTGCATGTATATTTAATTATTCTCACTATATTATGCATATTGAAGATCCCGAATTGAAGAAAAGACAAATCGGTGATATTGGGTTCATTAACACAAATCTCATAGATGAATATATGGTTAAATATCATGCCAACGATACCGAGACCAACCTGCTACAATCGTTTATATTAAATCAAAACAAAGCTATAATACTCTTCCCTTACAACTTCCAGTGAGTGTTACTGTCTTGTGCATATTCAGTTTCCCTTATTAGTCGAGGTTATGGTAATGTAATTGATGAGTTATGCATGTGTGCGAAGTTTCCACTATATTCTCCTAGAGATTAAGCTCGAGGAGGGACTAGTAATTGTCTTAGACTCGAGACGAAAAGATCCCAAGAAGTACGCAGACATGACTGAAATTCTACAGAGGTAAGTTAAATCTATCATTATCGCACCATATCGGCAACTTTAATTTGTTCATTTCCTGATATCAAGTAATTGTTTTCTTTGTCTGGCAGGGTTTGGAGTAAATTTACCTTAAAAACTCCGAGACTGCCAAAGAAGCTGCAGTTTAGACTTTAGACACCCGAAAGTAAGTACTATAGTAGCATATATGTTCCACGCATCTCCTAGTGATTCAAGCGCTAGTTTCATTAATACCATTTAGCATGCTTGTTAATTATCAGTTTAATTGACCTCTATTTCTTGTAAAGTGGTTGTGGCAGGAAGAAGGGACTAATTACTGTGGATACTACATTTGCGAGTCCATCCGCAACACAATATGAAGTGCGTAAATAATTATATTCACAATTTTATTTTATTACCATCATTTGTGTTCAGTTTCATTTATTCATATATATGTATTGACCCCCTTCTTCAAATTAGATATTTCGGATGCGAAATGAACTCCTAGCACCAGATCGTATGCGAGCAATTCAAGAGGAATTGGTGGCATTCTTTCTTGACCACGTGATCGCTAAAGACGGAGAATACTATGTGGACCCTGATGCGTTCAATTTTAATTAGGATATTATATTGTAAAAGATACTTATATTGTATATATGTAGCCAGTAGCGTCGGATAGATATACGAGAACTTGTTGTTCGACCAATCTCTTAGAGAAGGAGAGGTGGTCGATATCACTTCTCTTTGTATGCATCTGTTCATGACGATCTTCTGTTTCCTTCATTTGCTTAACTAGCTAGCGTGTCTAGTCCTCTATACGTATAGTACGTAGCGTCGACCAAGCACGGAGATAAGAAAGGACACTTCGCTCTATTAATTAGCATGCTAACACAATATATGAAACACCTAAATTAACCCCCCAAAAACCCCAAACCCTTCCCCCCTTATAAAAAAACAAAAACCCCAGTACCTGAGATGCTGACGCGTGGATGCGTCCCGGTTGGTGCCTCCAACCGGGACCAAAGGGCCTCCTGCCTGTGCTCGCCGCACCGGCCACGTGGAGGCCCATCTGTCCCGGTTTATGCAAGAACCGGGACTAAAGGTTTAGGGCATTAGTACCGACACTTTAGTCCCGGTTCAAAAATCGGGACAAATGGCCCTCACGAACCGTGACAATAGGTCATTTTTCTACTAGTGTGCGCCACGCATGCCCTGTTGTTTTTTCAGGGTCTCTCCTTATAAGTACCGAACTGGACGATGACTTTGACAGAAAAAAATTCGAATCGTTTTCTTCACTTATTGGCGGCATAGTGGGGAATTTAGGACAACATTGGGGTACGACCAGAAGCACTATTTTCTTTATTATTATATAAAACTAGGCATGCCATAGATGTTTTTTGCTGGTTTTCGTTTTGGTTTTGTTCCAAGAGTGAACCGCCAGCGCAACGGTTTACTCTAATTTGCTCTTGGTTCGATGAAGGTGGGTCCTGTTTGTTAGGCAAGGAAAAAATAATTCCCTTACCTCGGGATCAAACTCATGACCTCCTTTGTAGACACTAGTAGAAAACCGACCTTTCGTCCGCACCTTTAGTCCCTGTTTAATTATAGCCCGGGACTAATGTGACTATTAATCCGGGTTTCGTGGGGGAATCATTAGTCACGGTTTATTTTCCACCTCTAGTCCTGGTTTGTTTCACATCAGTCAGGTTGGGGGGCCCACGAGCACATTTAGTCCCGGTTTGTATAACCAACAGGGACTAAAGATGTCCCTATGTGATCTTGTTTTCTGCCAACATGCGATAAGCCAAACAAACAAAAAATTCTCCCTTCCCCCCCCCCCCAACTCCAAGACCAATAGTCCAAGAGACATGTAATATAAAGGGGAATAGACATAATGTCCTTTACATCAGTTGCGAGAAAAATCTTCTCAAGTCTTGTCAGTTCCACTTTGCTTCATTTTAAGAGATCAGTCCATTTACCAACCGTGGAAGGTTACCAATCAGACTTATAATTGGTCTCATGTTGTACTCGTGTGGTAGCCAGTTGTTATTCCAAATCTCAATGCTCTGGCCGTGTCCTATCCTCCTTATTAATCCATGGGCAAGTGTGTCCCTTCGCTCTATCAGTGCGCGCGAAATTTGTGAGGGACCATTCCTTAACTTAGCCTGAAGAAGATCACAATTGGGAAAGTATCGAGCATTTAGAATTCGTGCGCTGAGTGTGCTTGAGTCGTTCATAACTCTACATGCTTGTGAGGTTAGGAGAGCTAAATTAAAAAGCTCGATTTCCTTGAACCCAAGACCTCCCAGATATTTTGGTCTTGTCATCACCTCCCACGACACCCAACTTGTCTTCCTCTCTCCTTGTTTACCACCCCACCAAAAATTGTGTATTAAAGAGTTTTTGTGTTGACATAGACCTTAAGGGAGCCTAAAACACGACATCGAGTACACGGGTACCGCTTGTGCAATAGACTGGATGAGAACCTCCTTAGCACCATCTTATAAAAGTTTTCCATCCATCCTTTAACTTTGCTCCATACTCTATCCTTTATATATTTGAAAGTGCCATTCTTTAAGCTCCCAACACCAGATGGCATACCCAAATTTTTATTAGAAAGTGACTCGTTGGTAACACTAATGGCAACCTTTACTTCCATCCTTGTGCTCCCTGGACACCCTTTACTAAATAAAGTAAATGATTTTCACAAATTAACTCATTGTCCTCAATCACTACGGTAGCAATCCAACAGATGAGACAACTCCCCCTTCACACCGGCCCTCGAAACAACGGGTCGTCATCAGCGAATAGCAAGTGGCTCATCGGCAGGGCCGACGGAGCAACATTAATTCCATTGAGGCTTGATGACACATTTTTACTTTCTAAGACGCACATAAGGCCCTCCACTGGAAGCAAGAACAGATAAGGAGAAATATGATCCTCCCGTCGCATCCTCTGGATGGACTGAATTATTCAAGTTTATTTCCATTGAACATAACTGAAATTTCAACATATCTTACAAAACTCATGGTCAATGATATCAAGGGTGGTGCAACCCCCAACTTTGCCAAAATAGCTCCGAGATACTCCCACACAACATGATCATATGCCTTCATGAGGTCAAGTTTTCATGCACAATACTCCTCTTCATCTTATTTCTCTTCATAAAATGCAAACATTCATAAGCAAAAATAATGTTATGTGTGATTAACCTGCATGGGACAAAAGTTGATTGTTCCTCTATGAAGATTTCTGACATGGCCTACTTTAGGCAATTAGAAATAACCTTCGACGCAATTTTATACAAGACATTGCACACACTGATGAGTCAGAATTGAGAAAGCAATTTACCTTTGGGTTGAGCATAAGGATAGTTCATTAATTACTTTGGGCGGTCATCAACTCGTAGGATCTGTAAAATAATATGTCAGCTCATTTCCGCAAATGTCCCAATGGCACTACACGAAAATGCGCCGGATGTCCATCTGGACCTGGGTAGTACTTGATTAGGAACATTCGAAACAACGATCTTCTGGCCTCATCCCCACTATACGGTTCGAGCAACATTGCATTAATTGGAGGGGCTACTTTGGTAGGAACCGTCTTCAAAAATACAAAAGTCAATGCCTTTTTTTCTAAGACAACATCGCAAAGCTTTATTAAATTGTCACAATGTTTACAGGGACGAATGGAAGATTCTCGGGATGTCCTAATCAAATATAGCGTCCATCCCCGAGAGATAAGGCATGCCCACTCTTATCAGTTATTACATTGGGACACGACCCTATGCCACTCTTACCATTCAGTGGCGCACAGGCTTGTCATACCAGGGACATTTGACAATTAAGGTTACATTGCAGTTAAATATTTATGACATTAAATTAATGATTACGTGCATTACAAAATGTAGAAAAATTAGAAGTGATCAAATTTTTTAAGTGTTTTAAAAATGTTTAAAAAACTGTTCATGAAATGTTAAAGAATGTTCATAACAATAAAAATGTTTATGTGTTTCACACTATGTTCGTGACATTGAAGAAAATGTTTATGGAATGTAAAATAAATGTTTACATACTTAAAAAAATGTTAATCACATATACCAAAAATCAACATCTACCAAACGTCTGCACATTAAAAATAATCATGGCATTTATGAAATATGTTCAATTTGTGTTAAAAATATATTCATCGTGTATTCACAAAACTATTAATATGAGTTTAAAAAATGTTAACTGTACTTCATTTAAGCCTGTCATACACTTGAAGAAGATTTTGATTTTCTTTTCTAGTTTTGTATAGGAATTATTTTATTTTAGTGTTTCCAAAACTGGTTGTCGTGTATTAAAAAATTGTTCTTAATAAATTTGAAAAACATTCAGTGTGGGACAAAAATGTTTGTTCTGCATTCCAAAAAATGTTCATCGTGTGATCATATATTAAAAAGATCCATCACTTGTTAGAATTTTCTAGTTATTTATTTAATATATTTTTGTTAGTTCGAAAAAATGTTGATCTTGTATTTTCAAAAATAGTCGGCTTGTATTAAAAATATTCATATTGTACTAAAAACATTGTATAAAATAATTTAATTTATACTGTATAATATTCATGTATTTTATACTGTATAATATGCATGTATATTTGAAAAGGTGAACGTGTGTTTCAAAAATATTATTCATGCCTTACAAATTGTTCTATGGGTATAAAACAAATGCCATTTTTTATTAAAGAAATAATTATATTTATCTAGGAAATAAACTACAATAATTAAATTTCATACAAAATAAAACCAAATAGAAAACATAAACACCAAAAAAACTAAAGAGGAAAGAAACCGAGAAACTGTGGCAAAGAAAACGAAAAAAATGTAAGGAAAAGCGTAAATGAACTCGACAGAAAATCAGCTCATTACTGCCTTATTATTAGGCTAGGGTGCTTCACGTCGACTATATCTAGTATTAGGCGAGCCCGCAGAAAGTCTCGCGTCAAAGTTATCATGATGGTGCACTGGGCCAGCCCGTTTACACATTTTGTTCAAAATAGTGGGGAAAAGAGGGAAGCACGAGGGATTGATCTCTGGTTGCCGCGAACAAAGCAGGAAAACCCTATTTAAAGCTCTTTTCGACAATTTGACACTCTTTACGTCAAATAATCGGACAAACGCACAGGGGTGTGACATACTGGACTGGCCCATATTCGTCTGCAGCAAGTTCCGCTTTCTGCTTCATTTTTTGTCCTTATTTCTGTTGCGTTTTCTTTTTTTTTTGTTCTTTTTTTCGTTTTTCTGCTTCTGTTTCTTTTTTTTTTCCTTGTTTTCTATAGTTATTTTTTAACCTAAGTTCATGTCTTAATTTTTTTGTTAAAATTCCGAAAATGTTCTTGATTTTATAAAAATGTTCTAAATTTGAAATATTTGCCTTTTTCAAAAACATTCCTAGCTTCAAAAAATGTCCGGGATTTTAGAAAAACATCCAACATTTTCAAAAAATGTTCACTATTTTTACAAAATGTAATTGTTTCATTTTTCTATTTTGTCTTTACTTTTTTTCCTTTTTACTTTTCCTATTTTTCTGTTTGACATTTTATAATTTTTGTTTTGAATTTAAAAAAAATATTCTCGTGTACTCAGTTTATATTTAAATGTCCGTGCTTCCAAAAATGTTCTAGTTTCCAACATGTGTTCATCTCTTAAAAAATGTTCGTGTTTCATAAATTGTTCTCGTATTCAAAACACTGCATGACTTTTCAATTTTTTTTTCCTTTTTCGTAAATCGTTCACAGTCTTTAAAAATATGTTCTTCTTTTCACATATTTTTAAAAATGGTCCTGTTTATGAACATTTGTTCACAAATTGCAAAATTGTTCAAAATTCGTTCACCCATACTAAAATTTCTCATGAATTTAAAATATTCGGGAAGTTTATAAAATATTCTTAATTTAAAAAATATTTGCCGTTTCAAAAATGTACGCATGTTCAAAAAATGTTCCAGTTTAAAAAGTGTATATAAGTTCAAAAAATGTTCCCGTTCAAATGTACTGAAAAATGTCTCGCGTTAAAGTTATCATTATGGTCAGTGGCACTGGTCCAGCCCGTTTACACGTACTATTTAATCAAAATACTGCGGAAACGTACTATTTAATAATTATGGTCATAGGAATCGATCTCTGGTTGCGTCACAGGGGCGTGACAAACTGGACTGCAAGTTCAGCTTTCTCCTTCATTTTTTTGGTCCTTTTTTCTGCTTCGTTAATTTCTCTTTATTTTTTTCGTTTTTCTGCATCTGTTTCTTTTTTTTTCCTTTTTTCTATTGTTATTTTTAACCTAAGTTCATGTTTTAAAAAAAATCTTGAAATTCATTAAATATTTTTGATTTTATAAAAATGTTCCAAATTACACATATTTGATTTTTTTTCAAAAACATTCCCAGCTTCAAAAATGTTTGGGATTTTAGAAGAAGATCCGACAATTTCAAAAAATGTACGCCATTTTTTACAAAAATGTTATTGTTTCCGTTTTATTTTTTTCCTTCGCTTTTGTTCCTTTTTTATTTTCCGATTTTTCTGTTTGACATTTTTTTTGAATTTAAACAAATGTTGTCATATTCACAGTTTATATTTAAATGCCCGTGCTTCAAAAAATGTTCCTGCTTCCAAAATGTGTTCATCTTTTAAAAAATGTTCGTGTTTAAAAAATTGTACTCGTATTCAAGAAACTGCATGAATTTTGAAAAAATGTTATTCTTTTCACAAATGTTATATATTCCTATTTTAAGAAAATTTGTTCACAAATTGAAAACTTGTTCACAAATGTTCAAATTTGTTCACAAATGTTCCTATTGTACGAAACTTTGTTCACAAATTGAAAACTTGTTCAAATTTGCCGTTTCAAAAATGTACTTATGTTCAAAAAATGTTCCTGTTTCAAAAAGTGTATATAAGTTCAAAAAAGTTCATGTTTCAAAATTTGTTCACAAATTGAGAAAAATGTTCTATGTTTGTACAATTGAGAATAATTGTTTATGTTTCCCAAATTTTTTATGTAATTCAAAAATTATTCGCACTTCCTAATTCATTCACGTTTTATTTAATATTTTTGGTTTCAAGATTTGTTCTCAAAATTGAAAAAATGTTCGTGCTTTAAAAATTTATTCGCGCTTTCAAATTTGGTCGGTTTTTTTCAAGATTGTTCTCCTTTTGAATTTTTTTTCTCAAGATTCACAAAATGTTTGTGCTTTAAAAAATTGTTCGCGCTTCCAAATTTGTTCACTTTTTTTAAATCGTACTCATCTTCAATATTTGTTCTCAAAATTTTAAAAATATTCGTGCTTTAAAGATTTGTCCGTGCTTTCATACTTTTTGGGGTTTTTCAAAATTTTCCTCCTTTTCCTTATTTTGTTCTCCAGATTAAAAATACGTTCGTGCTTTACTCTAACAAATTTTTTCATGTGTTTTCAAATTGTTCTCGTTTTCAAAATTTATTCTCAATATTGAAGAAATGTTCGTGCTTGAAAAATTTGTTTGCACTTCCAAATTTGTTCTGGGTTTTTCAATTTGTTTCTCTAGATTTTAAAAATGTTCTTGCTTTAACGCGCTTCCAAATTTATTCATGATTTTTCAAAAATTGTATTTCAATTCGAGAAATGTTTTTGCTTCAAATAAAAAAAAAGGAAAAAGGAAAGAAAAACGAACCTAAAAAAGAAAATAACAGAGACGAAAAAAGTAACAGAAAAAACAAAACTGGTCCGGGCCAGTCGGGCCGCCCCCTGTGCGGCGCAGGGCTGCCTGCTGCAGTGAGCGGCAGGTAGGAGCTCCCAACAAAGGAACATGACTAGTCACCACTCTCTTACTAAAAAAAGGAATATCTGCCACTCTAGCCCATAATTCGTGATTAGTAACAGGCTGCGACTTACTTGAAGCAAGTCAAGCATGTTTCCTCTGGTTCTTTTTTTTTTTCCTTTTTTCCTGTCCGTTCCTTTTTTTTGCATTTATATATTTGTTTCTAATTTTTTTTGTTTTCTTTAGTTTAATTTTTTTCATTTCTTCTTCTAATTTTTTATTTTCTTTTTTATTTTGATTTTCTGTGAAAAAATTGTATACGTCCATTGTATTTTATTAAATGCCACAATAACATTGTTTTGTATACATGATCAACATTTTCTCATGTACACAGTTTTAAATTATTTTACATGTTTGATTAACAATTTTCAAATACAAGATTAATATTAGCTAACATATGGTAAACATTTTCTTTATGTATGTTCATTTTTTTCAAATGCTTTATTAGGTTTTTTATATGAAATATTATTTGTTTTTAAGACATGATAAAAAATCTAAACGTATTTGAGTTTTTAAGTACTTATTCAACATTCTAAATTATATATTCATATTTATATATAAAAGTTCAATTTTGTTAATATAAGGTCAATATTGCTTCTACACATTTAACATCTTTAAAATAATTGTTCAACATTTTTCAAATATTTGTCAAACAGTTTTCGAAAATGATAGTTTGTTTTTTATTTTTATATACTTGATAAAAAATCTTCAGTTTTAACACATGGTAAATAATTTGTATATACATGTTCTTCATTTTTTGAATGCTTGATTAACATTTTTTTAATACTTGTTAGCCATTTTAAAATACTTGTTGAACAATTAAAAACATTTTTTGTAGATTGTTTGATGCAATAGATTGGTATTTATAACATTTTAAAGTATATAAAAATAAAAAATAGAAAAATAAGCAAAAATATAACACTTAGAAAACAACAAAAGAGGTTGTGGCCTCCTGCACAAGTGGGCAGGCATGTATCACTTTCCCTTTCAAATAGGGATTACAACACTCATGCAGAGTCATTAGATCTAAAGGAAAGTGGTCGACAAATTAAGGCTGGTTGTAATGGATACTATCATATACTAGTATCATGCATATGATACTAGTGTATAATATCACAACCGTAATGCATAGTATCATATGTTAGTATCATGAGATAGTTCATTTATTGTCGTGCGAGACACATAGTAACACATCATTTAATATGATACAATATCATAATATGATACTCAATCCTCTTTTTCTTCATTTAATTCTATGCCACCACATTGAAATTACTTAGTTGACATGCATGATACTATCTATGATACTCCTATTACGAGCAGCCTAAGGCAAATTTATGGACCCAGGATGGAGGCAGCGGTTGCCATGTGGCACATTTTTCTCGAGAGTCTCCATAAGGTACTTGACAAACAACAATGATAACAACGCCACCACATGTCCATCACCTGATAGGCTGGGCCCATGCCTTATGAAGCGACATGTCATTGCTGACAGGTGCGCTCGGCAAAACCAACGATGTGTGAACCACCTGACAAGTGGGTCACACGCCTAATGCCAAGACTTTTCTTTGCCAAAACCACCCTCAGCTAGGACTGCGTCTAGGAAGTCGCCACGTGTCAACCACCTAACAAGGTGGGAGTGATTAATGTTGAGACTTCTCTTTGCTGAGAGCCGTGCTCGGCAAAGTCAGCTAATAGGAACACACCATGTGTCCATCACGTGAGAGCTGGAACCCACGACTAATGCAGGGATTTCTCTATGGCGATCGATATCCGTCCTTGGCAAGGTCAGCGAACAGGAACATGCCACATCTCCACCACCTGACAGGCGGGTTCTACTATACCATCTTTCCTTTGAGTGATGTTGTGAGAAGTACTCCCTCCGTCCCAAAATAACTGTCTTAAGCTTAGTACAAATTTGTACTAGAGCTAGTATAAAGTTGAGACACTTATTTTGGGACGGAGGGAGTATTAGATACTGCTGACAGAAATGTATATGTAGCAAGATCTTCCACCCAGATATGCTCCCAAAAAGCCTCTAGAATCTCCATTGTAATGTATATTTTATGTTGTATTTGTATGCATTAGACCGTATAGTGGAACCCGCCTGTCAGGTGATGGACATGTGGCTTTGGAAAAATCATCATAAGAAAATACGACATACAAGTCATAGCACAAAAATTACATCGATCAGTATATTTTATGTTGTATTTGTACGCTTGCAATTTTACGTCGTATAAACAAAAATATATAGCTGGCATACATTTGCTCATGTTTTTCATCCCGGCGGTGAATAGCTTACTATTCGATTCCTGTCTTTTCATGCATTGTTGCACAGAGCACATATGGCTGTGTCCATTAGAGCAACTCCAACGGGCGACTCGTTTCGTCCGTTTGATTCGGCACAGACACAAAAATCGACCAACGCGTCAGTCTAAACGAACGCACGTTCGCTTGGCGTCCGTCTGTTGATCCATTTCGGTCATATTTTTAAACCGGATTTGCGTCGGCGCGGACACTAGACGGACGCGCGCGCCTTCTCCTCCCCTCGGGCCCGTTGGTCGGTGGCAGCCTTCACCATTTCCTTCAATTTCCCCCAAAAACCCTTCCGACCGCGCGCGCTCCCGCCCCACCCCCTCCATGGACGATGACCTCGACGCCGTCGCCGGCCTCGCCTCCCTCGCCTTGTCCGGCATGATGACCGTCCCCTCCGGAAAAGGCAAGCCTCGCGGCCCCCGCAAGACCGTCGCCGCGCTCAAGCCGAAGAAGACGCTGACATCCAAATAACGTGCAAGGGAGTCAGCCAAGAGAAAGGGTCACATGCACGCGGCGGACGCGAGGGAATGAAGCCATCGCGGCGGCCGCCGTCGCCACCGCCGCGTAGCGGGAGGTCACCAACGCCCGCGTCGTGGCGGCAACGAGGGAGGCGCTCTATACGCTAGGGTTAAACCCTAGCCAGCACGGCCTCGTCAACACCGCCGTGGCCATGACCAGCACCGGCTCATCCGCGATACCTCAGATGGTGCTGCCCGACTCGCCGCGCGTGTCGGCTTGCACCCCGATGCCTGGCTTCCACGTCTACCCGCAGGCCTCCCGCCTCTCCGGGGAGTGCTCGCTCGAGGTGTACGTGGTGACACCTTCCACGCCCCGCCCGCGCCCATCGACCTCAACGCCACACCGGTGGTCGGTGGCTCGTCATTCGCTGGCATGATCTATGGTCGCGTGTCTTTTTTAAAGATTGTGTGCGGACATGAAATGGGTCGGTGCGTTCGACGCACTGTCGACCCAAATCTAAAACAGGGCGGACGCCAGGTGTACGGCCGACCCAAACGGATAAAAAGCGGACAAAAGCGTCGTCCGTTTAGATCGGCCCGTTGGAGTTGCTTTTAGTGCATGCGCTTAATAGAAAAACGCCTATGGCCCTATTTGGATCCTCTAACTTGGCTAGAGGTTAGAGTTATTTTTTAACTCTGGACTAACCTGAACTAACTCTAGCCTTTGATGGTGTTTGGATGACATGGTTTGTTTGACAATAAATGCACTTTTTTCAATCATTTGACTCTTTTAACCAGGATTTGTTGTGGCTGGCTCTTGTGTGGCCTCCTTCCGCTCGCAAATGACATAAAAATCATCTTTGGAAATCAAGTATCGAAAATATGATAAATTTTATTTTGTCCATACAAATGAGACGTCCCACATAAACATACAATTCCTCAATCAAGCTTAACAAAATAAAATCACATTCCATGAACATGAGCTAACTCATCACGAAAGGCATTCATGTTGATATCTTCAACAAAAGGTTCGTCTTCTGGCCATGCAGATGCCGAAGAACTAGGCATTGGGTTATAATTTTCATTTGCATCACATGCATCAAATTCCCTATCCGCAATTCTGCTCTCTCGAATGAAATTATGAAGAGCCATACAAGCAACAATAATTCTAGTTTGCTTGTCCTTTGGAAATTTTGGCAAGTTCAACAAAATCCTAAATTTCATCTTGAACACTCCAAAGGATCGCTCAATGACATTCCTAACTTTGGCATGTGCATGGTTGAAGGTTTCTTTCATACCTTGTGGCGGCATGCTGTTTTGCCATCGACAACAGCTTCATACCCTTCACCAGTCATCATTGTACCATTATATGTTCCTACTCTACGTTGCTCAATGCACAATTCTAACAAGCAAGCACTATTAGCATCATTCCATTGAGCTTGATTTCTTTGGCTCACTGGGGGACCTCTGAAGCTCGATAACTCCTCCACATCGTCCTCCAATTCTTCATCATCTTTATCGAAGGGAGTGCCGTAGCCAGATGCTTGCCCACAGACGGCACTCCGCTGGCCTCCACCGCCGCCACAGATTGTCGTGTTGTTGCGCTGGTTACGGCGACCGGGTGCCGCGGCCGGCGAAGGTCGCGTCGGAGATGGGGCGGATGTATGGGAACGGAAGGCGCGATGGGATGAAGGAAAACGGGCCGGCGGGGGCAGGCGGACTGATGTGGTGGGACGGGGCCGACGGGGGCGGGGGCGGGCGGACGGGGCCAACGGGGGCGGGTGGGCTGTTGTGTGTGTGGGGGGGGGGAGGGGGGGTTGAGGAGGACGGGGGCGGGGGCGGGTGGGCTGCTGTGTGTGTGTGGGGGGGGGGAGGGGGGCTTGAGGAGGACGAGGGCGGCGGGGTCGGGCGGACTGGGGTGGCAGGGGCGAGCTGACGCGGCGATGCGGGAGGAGGAAACGAGGTCGAGAGGATAAGATACGAGAGGCAGGTGGGGCGACTGGATCCGGTGCGGCTGCATGCGGGCAGAAATGTAATTTTTTAGCACCCACCACAACTAGCTCCAATTAGAACCTTTTTGTAGGGATAGTTTTCTTAATGGGTTAGTTTTCATCTAACCCAAACTAACCCATGTGTTTGAATACTTTAAAGGTTAGTTCAGCCCCAACTAGCTCAAACTAGCTCCAGGAAACATGTCCTATATTGCGCATTACTTCAAGAATTTTGCTGCAACGTCCTATAGTAGCTGTTTCCAGGCATTTTTAGGGTCTTTTAAGGCACCTCCTACCAGCTACAGTGTTGCAGGCTCAACCAAGGGAAAAAAAATCAATTTATAGCTAGCAAGTATAGTGCCGCATCACAGTCAGAGCCAACTGGTCCAACCGGCGACGTGAAGTGCTATAACTTGGCAAGAACCAGCATCACAGCCCGAGACAAGAACCACCCACCCCGCTATAATAGTATACACGGTGAACGAGCTACGATCAAGCAAGCCAAGCTAGGAGATGGCAATGGTGGACGTCCAGGCTCCCTTTCTTGAGGACAAGGATGAGCCGCTCGCCGGCGTCTGCGACTTCCGCGGCCGCGCCGTCTACCGTTCCACCTCCGGCGGGTGGCGCTCCGCCCTCTTCCTCGTCGGTACGCACTGCATGTCCTAGAGCTATCTTGCTGTTTACTACGTAGATCCAGTTAACAAACTTGCCAGCTGTACATGCAGTGCTGGAGGTCGCTGTCATCATCGCCTACTACGGCGTGTCGGCGAACCTGATCACGTACCTGACGGGGCCGCTCGGCTACTCCAACGCGGCGGCGGCCACGGCGGTGAACGTCTGGACGGGGACGGCCAGGCTCATGCCGCTGCTGGGTGCCTTCGTTGCCGACTCCTGGCTGGGCCGGTACCGCTCCATCATCCTCGCCAACACCCTCTATGTCCTGGTAATTAACGAAATCACCCTGTTCTACCAAGTTGGTTTAGTACCTTGACTTAATGACTGCTTGGGAAACCACACATATAGACATACAATATGCACATATTCATGAATTTTCAGACTATAACAGTCACCGCAAAACGATAACTGTTAAAAAATAATTCGCCTTGTATATACAAAATGTCAAAGCTAGAATTTGGTACCTCGATTCTATCCAAGGAAACATATTAATTGAAGCAACATCAATTAACATGGATAAAAGGGAAGGGAGTACTCTACTCTTTTTGACAAGCATTTCCTCTGGTGGTTCATCCAAGGAAACATATCCTATGATACCATGTCACAAAAATTGAATATACATGCTTCAAAATTAAAAAGAAAAACTGTGAATGCCCACAAGACATATGCCTACTAGCCCTAAAAAAATCAGAGTCAAATTCCAAATAACTATTGAGAAATAAAAAAGACAAATTCAGTATGAATAGTGTCATAAAAAGACAAAAGCACAAATGCCACTATTCATGTCTTTTTTGTTTCTCCATGTATATTTCGATTTTTGGATTGAAATATTTAGGGATTGTGTGAACATGTCTTGTGCAAATTCATGATATTTTTTTTTCAGAATTTTTCTAAACATAGTTTTTTTAGTTTTAAAACATGGTATCATGGTATCATGTGATGGTTGATATCGTGATCATCCAACTGTTTGGTTTGTTAGGCTTGTCTTACTTTGAACTTAATGCACCAGCACCGTACAGTAAAGTAGGCCACAGACTTGACATGTCTAACTCGTCCATTTAAATATCTGGTCGACCTAATTAATCGTGATCGATCAAGGGCGACCCTGAGGTGCAAACAGTGCAATTATAGCCGATTTCGATTTTGGAAGTTCAGTATGGGTGATATTTATGTTTTAGACGATGTACTCCTCTTTTTTTTTTGCGGAAATGTGATATAGTCCTCTTATATACTGTATTAATTTGGATAAATACGACGAGATAGAAGACAAATAGACAGAAATATGTCTTGTACAACTGTACAAATCCTAGACATTATTTATGTATTGCTTGAGCCTTGTAGTCATATACTCCCTCCGTTCCGAAATATAAGTCTTTTAAGAGATTTTACTAGTGGGCTACATACGTAACAAAATGAATGAATGTACACTCTAAAATATGTCTATATACATCGCATGTAGATTTTTAGTGAAACCTCTAAAAAAACTTATATTTAGAAACGGAGGAAGTAGTATATAAGAGTGCATGATTATTTTGAAGTGCAAGACAAGGTAGAACAAATTCTAGTTTATCTTATGTTTTCTAAATAATCATGATACTCAACAACCCCACGGTCACGAGGGTAGGGACGCACATGATGAGACTGGATAAAAATTCGCAGGTAAGTCAATGGACATCCCCCACAGTCGTAACGGTCGATGTATCGCGGAAGTCATGGTTGGAATGAAAACCGACGAGGTTGCTCAAGCAAGGCGGTAGCCCTTTAATTGTGCCGATGTCGAGGTAGCCGAGGGCGTAGAGTGGTGTAGCCGTGGTCGTGGTGGCCATGGTCGATGTTGATTCGGGGTGGCCGGTATCGAGGTAATCGTCGTGGAGCCGCGGGCGCACAGAGGCAAAGTGTTAGTCATAGACGCAACGGTGTCGAGGTAGTCGTGCGTCAGGAAGAAGATGATGTTGACGAGGCATCGTGTCGGGTTTGCAAAGTCATGGAACACGTCGTGGACGAAGACATGCATCGGTGTTGCCAGCACTGGCCATGCGTAGAGCCGTAGACGGAAAAATTCTATGTTGACGAGGTGCCGCACTAGGCTTGCCAGGCCCGGGACATGTCGTGGACAAATGCACGTGTCGGTGTTACAAGCACAAGTCTTGCGTACACTAGGATCAACACGAGTTGTACACCATGTCGAGGGGGCTATCAGAGGAGGGCCCGACGATGGTTGCGATGCCAATTGCCATTGGGCAGATGTTGCCTGCTGTTGCGAGAGTAGATAAAGTGGTTGAGGAAGATGATGGCAATGCTGACGATGAGTTTGTGATGGGCAAAGATGAAGAGGTGAATGGCGGCGGCGGTGGCTATCGGGGTAGCAGCAGCGGTGGAGGAAGAAGAGCAAAGGCGGCGTCCTTAGGAGACACGTTTCAGGGTATATTACTTCCACATTCTCCTCTTCCTCTATAATCAGAGTTAAATTATTTCCCCAAGTTTGTAATTTGGCATTTTTCTCCAAAATTGATAACAAAGTTTTTAAAATATGAATGTTGGTATATACCATAATCAAACATAGCTTCATATTATTTGTGATAGCTTGAAGTATGGCAGGTAACATGTGCATTGCACATTAAAATGTATTAATAGACCACTGATTCCACAAACACTCAAAAGTCTAAACTACTTATCTACCTGCAGGGCTTTGGCATGATTACTGTAGCATCCACACTATTGTCTCAGGGATCGTCAACAACCATCGACAAAAAATCATCATCTCGCAATTTTTCGCTGCAAGTCTCCTTCTTCTATGCCTCTCTCTATCTCATCGCCCTCGCGCAGGGTGCTGGCAAGCCTTGTGGACTTGCCTTTGCAGCGGATCAATTCGATCCCAACCACCCTAGGGAGTTCAACGCACGGAGATCCTTCTTCAACTGGTGGCACTTCTCCATAGCTATTGGGATCACTTTTGCCGTCATCGTTGTTAGCTACATCCAAGAGAATCTTGGTTGGGGAATTGGGTTTGGCGCGCTCTGCGCCGTCATGATTTGTGCCTTTGGCGTATTTCTCCTTGGCAGTCCCATGTACCGCCTCCACACACCTATCATTGGCTCTAACAACCCTTTTGCTCGGTTAGGTCGTAGTGTTTTTGCGCTTGCTCGGAACTCAAGCTTTCGCTTTTGCACTAAAAGACATAATCATGAAGATGAAGATGCCGCAACAAACTTCGAGGAGGCGCGTTGCGTGCTACAGTTACTGCCGATATGGGTGGCATGCCTAGCTTATGGTGTGGTGATCGCGCAGATCATGACACTTTTTAACAAGCAAGGCCGCACCCTAGATCGTCATATTGGTGGCCTAGAGCTACCGCCAGCTGCATTGCAGGCATTCTGGCCAGCAGCCGGCTTGCTGTTCGTGCCCATCTATGATCGTGTTCTTGTGCCAGCACTGCGTTGCACGACGGGCACCCCGTCAGGGTTGACGTTGCTGCAACGAGTAGGTACGGGAATGGTTGTGTCGCTTGTTGCCATGTGTGTTGCGGCATTGGTAGAGACACGAAGGTTGGAGATGGCACGGGAGTACAACCTTATTGACAACACGAGGGCGACAATACCGATGAGCTGGGCATGGTTGGTTCCGCAGTATGTGATGCTCGGGGTAGCCGACGTGTTTGTGTTAGTCGGGATGCAAGAGTTCTTTTATGACCAGATGCCTATAGAGCTTCGTAGCCTTGGTATAGCGCTCTTCTATAGCGTGATGGGCGTCGGAGGCTTTATCAGCGGCGCTCTCATATCACTCATTGACCACATCACTTGTAGCGGTGGCGGTGAAAGTTGGTTCTCTGACAACCTCAATCATGCGCACCTTGACTACTTCTACTGGTTGCTCGCTGGTCTAAGCACCGCCGAGCTTGCGTTCTACGTCTATGTCACCAAAACTTACGTCTACAAGGAAAAGAGAGACAGTTGAGAGTGATAACCTAGCACTAGTACTTGTACGCATCGATCATCTGATATGGTGTATGATCTGGAAACAAGTGTTCACTCCATTGGACTATGGTCTCTTACCTGATATTTAAAGAATGTATATCTTTTCTTGGTTTATGAATCCAACCTCATTTTTTTATTTTGTGTTGAGTGGCACATGGCATTGTAATAAACTCTTTATAGACTCATCTCAACCACACTTTACATGTGTAGATAATAACTGCAACCACTATTTAAGAAGTATTGTTTACAGAGGTCATTTTCACCTCCTCATGTTTCCACAAGTGGCGTCGCTAGTCGCAACCTGAGAGATTTTTTTTCGTAGATTCGTTTATTCGGAACATTTTATCTCTTTAACCATGTGTCCAAATCTCAAACCGTTTCTACCGTTGGAATCCTAGCGTTTCGACAAATCTTTAAAAGTACATCACATGTTAATAGGTTTCGATAAATTGTTTTTTCATGAAAAAACAAAACTGGGAGCACATTTTTTGACTTTCTGAATAGCGCAAGCAAATCTATGCTTCCACAAGAAGCAAATCAGTGTCTATAACACGAGAAAAAGTACGCGCTTTTTTATTGCTGGCCATTTGCGTAAGCAAATCCACACCTTCACGAGAAGTAAATTTGTGTCTCTTGTGGAAGGAAAATAAAGAAAAATTATGTTTTTCCCTTTCTTGAGAGGCACGATTCGTGAAATCAAATCATGCCTCCACGTATAATAAATATGTGTGTCTCACTGTAGGGGAAAAAGAAAACATGTTTGTTCTCGCAACTTATTTTTCAAATTCTTTTTGTCCAAAACCAAACGAAAATGGCCCCCGGAAAAATCATTTAAATCTGAAAAACGCATATAGAAAATTAAATAAAAGTCGGAAGGGAGCGTCCAGCAAACCAAAGTGACCCTTGTGAGGGGCTGATGGATGCCTAAGCTATTCCTCTTGGTCGGCTTATAACTAAATAATAGGTGAACGACAGAGGCCCGATGCCTATCCACACGCTTTATGAGCCGGTTACAGTGCAAAGTATAAACGACGCAAACCCACTCGTCCACTTGGGCTCAGTCCATTTCAAAAACAATCCCTTCTTTTGACTGCATTGGCAAACATGGACACAAAATTTATTTTTATGCCTTGCCACATTGTCGGTGTTCAAACAAAAGACACACCTGTCTCTATAACCCTCAAGAAATTAAAAACGTGTGTGTGTGCACGCACACATGAGTCAAGGTGAAGACGTGAGCGTGAATAAAATTTAAAATCTTTATTGATTTTTTATTCTCTTATAGTTTTATATATCTAATTGACAAAAAGAAAAGGTCAAGATACAGCCACATATTTTAATTGCAAAGTATTCATATATTTCCTAATGATAACCATTTTTATATGCAAAAGCATATATCCTTGGAATACATGATAAACATCCCTACATAAAGATAGTGCATATTTTAAACAAACAGTGCATATTTATGAAAGTATTTTAAAATACAAGATGAGAGTATTTGAAGATACAGTATCAACACTTTTCAAACACATGACGAACATTCTTAACAAATAGACATTGACCATACTTTAAATAAACAGTGAATTTTTATATAACATAATGCACATTTTTAGCATCACGCAGAAAATTGTGGAAAATAACCGATAAACATTTGAAAATACACAACTTTTATTTTCTAGAAATACTGTGACATTTTTTCATAGATAATGAATAAAACATATTAATCTGCAGAAAATTAGGAAAATAATAAAGAAAGTCTATTTAAAGAAATTAAGAAAAGTATGCATGTATTTTTTAATGTTTTCACTTATTAAAAAAAGAATATATACATAAATGGAAAACATCATATACATAGATGCCAGACATCATTTAAAATACATGGTGATGATGTTTCAATTACAAATTAATAATTTATAGATACAAGATGAAACATTTTTTTAGGATCAACACTTTAAGAAGGACCTAATGAATCAGAACATGCATAATAAAATAAATATATGATACACTTTTTGCAATACCGACGAACATTTGCTAACAACATGCTGATCTATTGTTCAAAACAAGTGGTGATTGTTTAACATATTATGAACATGTTTCAAAAACAATATGAACATTTTTGATGGAATTTTAATAAAATAATGAAATGAAAAGAAAATATATAATAAATAAAAAGTTCAATATGTACCTTTCATATTTGGAAAATATTCAACCTGTATTTGGGAAATGTTTGCCACGCATTCTAAAAATATTTGAGAAAACGTCCAATATCCATCTTGGAAAGGAAACAATAAATTTAACTTAAATTTTCGTAATAAAATAAAAACCGAAAAAATAGATTGGGAAAACAAAAAGGAGGAAATGGAATTAAAGTACAATAAAAAGGAAACATAAATTAAATATTGAAACCAACTATAGGAGAAAAATAGATGAACCCAGAAGACTAGGAATAGGAGAAAAATAGAAGAAATAAAACCAAAAAATGAAGGCAAGAACCCTGGTAATCTCCGTATCATGAGACTGACCCGGCAAAATATTTCTATCCTGATGTAAATAAGAAGTATGCCTAGCCAGATTTTGATCCTTATAATTTGAGCTCCTAGATTCATTAACGAATCACAAGTAGCAAAAGAAAGCCTCCAGCTTAAAATTTCCTTGATGATAGCCACATACGGCCATACTGATCACCACCTCCTTCCTTGTTGTTCTTAATAATGGCCAGGCTATCTACAACAATATAGAGGTGGTAAACATCGAAAAGTGCAAATGGAGCCCGGGCTCCAGGCAGGACTTAAAAAAACATATTTCCACATCACAAAAAAAGTCAATTTTTTTATACATACGCAAATACATATATAGCACGTTGAGGAAAACGTTCATAACAATACACTTTCATACGTGGCGTATAAAAAAAACAAAAACACAAATGAAAATGGGCCCTTTTTTGTTGTTCTTGGGCCGGAATTTTGTTATTTTTGTGCAGCTTGCAAAAAGAAATTTTTCTGAATGAAATTTTACAGATCCACTGCAAATGAGTATAAGTTTCCACATATTTATTTTTGGATTTTTTTGAAACATAGAAATATAATTTTTGAATCTTTTGAAATAAAGTCCTCCAATGCCCCCATCCACCAAAACTTCGCACTTTGGTAAACATCAAGATCTTCAGCTAGCTAGTGAAAGCGCTTCTTGAGCGCCTCGAGATTTAGATCAGATATGCCTGGGTACACAATAGAAGGTGATCTCAAGTTCAAATATGTTTCATATGACAAACCTACTTTCGTGGAAGTTGTTGGGACATCCAAGTGGAAGGGATGATGTTGTCCAAAAACCAGGTATTTCTCTAATTTGAGAACAAAGGTTTTTCAAACCATTTAGATGATGACACTAAAGTTAATTATCAGTATCGGCACATGATCAACAAACTTCACTTGAGCTAGGTATACTCCCTCATGAACAGTAGCACCCATAAAAGAAGGAAAAAAAGTTCAAACAATTCTGAATTTTTTTGGTAAACTTTCATAAATGTTTTGTACGCTTGTAAAATTTTAGCACCCAGTGACATTACTGGAAGTCATGGAAAAAAATTGATGTTTCAAATATGGTAGTTTTTAATACATTTTGGAGTGTTGTTTTTGCTCTTTTTTTTTGTCACGCCTCACATCATTTCATGCTGAAATTTTACAAGCATACAAAACAATTGTCAAAGTAAAGAAATCAGAATTTTTTGAATGAATTTATTATTTTTTTGATTTTACTGTTCATCAGGGAGCATATGAGTTTGGGAGCATAATAGGACTTCCGCACTATGTCCTTATATCGATAGATCTGCATCCCAAAGACTACTATCCATCATGCATCTCAAAGTATTAAGTAAAACAAAGTATTAGAATAATGCAAAGTGACAAACCTTATCTCCAAAAGCTCCATGTTGTCTTTTCTAGCCATTCTTATTTTCTGTTCAACGTCCAGTCTCTATTCCCTCTTTATCTTCCATAGCAACAACCGCAACATCAACCATGTTGCAAGGTAGTTCTACAATGAAGGCTATGTTGCGAGGCAGTTCTGCAAAAGTGGTCCTGCAAGGCAACGATCGCTACACACTACAGGAAACATGAAATTTGCCGTCAGTACTGCAGGGAATCCGCCCCTTGTCTCGGGCCACCGTTTGCCGCACCACTGGGAAGCCACCGAGACGGGCGTCGCCGACGACCGCATGACCGGGAGGCCGCTCCCTGCCTCGCACCATCGCACAACCAACCATGGCTGCCTGTCTCATTCCGCCGTTCGCCCCTGCTCTTTGCGTCGCCGCCACGGGAGTTCATCACCGCAAGTCTCCATGTCCGGTCACTGAACGAACAGGAAGAACACCAAACGAACAGGAAGAGCACCAAACGAACATGAATGATTACGAATAACAACTGCAGAAACAACAATATGGGCCACACGTCATTTTTTAATATAAAGTGTATTCTTTGCCGTCTCTTATTGTCAACCGGCAAAGAGCCTCTGATGGCAAAGACTTCACGTCGTCCGTTAACGGGCGGTTTTGTTAGTCTCTTTTTTTACCGTCTGCCTCATAACGCATTGTGGCAAAACATTTTCACCGACAGCAAATTCTTTACCGTGTGCCCGACCAAATGCTGACGGCAAAATATTCGTTTGCTCACTTAGTGGATGGTGACATGCTTTACTGTCAGGAGCTGACGGCAAAATCTTCGCCGTTTGTAATTATCTCTTTGTCGTCTGTAGCGCCTTGACGGCAAAATGCATGATTCATGTAGTGACAACGACATCCATGTTGCGTAGCGGCGATCGCAACATCAACCATGCTGCGAGGCAGTTCCTCAATATGGGCATGTTGCACTACAATAACGGACATGCTACATGCCAATGACTACAATAACGGACGTACTAGCGTCACCACGTCGGATATGCCGTGATACCATCATGCATGCACGAGGAACGCAATGGTGACCATGCTGCGACGACATACTACCGGACACGGCAAAGACGACGCTGGCGTGAACTTGGCGGCCCTCCTGCTACGAGGGTGTGAGGACGATTGCTACTCGTTTGTTGTGTCGTGAAGATAGGAACGAAGTGAACCACTGCTCTACCATGCGATGGACTAATGGTACTGCAACATAAAAAAAAGTTTCTTTCTTTTATTGTGAACATTTTTTTGCATTCTAGAACAAAATCTAAAATTCTAAAAAAATTCCGATATCGAGTTCACTTTTTTAAAATAAACAAGTTTTGATTTTTTTGGAATAATAATTATTTTAGGATTTTTTTATGAAATTATGAATAATTTGAAAAAACATTTTTTTTATTTTTTAATTTAAAGAAAAGAGAAGACAAAATTAAATAGAGATATAAAAGCTAAATATAAATAGAAAACCACTAAAGAAAACAGACAGAAACAACCTTGTTAGGAACTTTCTACAAGGTTCCCAAAACCAGTAAAACCCGGGTGTAACCTTGTTCCTAAAACTGGGAGGGCTTAGATTCTAAAATGGGTCAGCAAGTATCTCGACGCTCCCTCGATCCCTTGCACATAGCATCGACACTTTGCCGTAGAATACAACAAATAGGAAATCACTGCTAATCCGACCGGGTGGAGGAGGCCCACAAGAAGCAGGCCGCAACATCATGCACCAGCGGACTCCCAACTTCAATGCAAAGCTGCCACCTCAAGCCCAACATGGATCATGGGCCGCCCCTTCAGTGCTTGAGCGCCATTCCACAACGACCCAAATGAGTCAAAGTCGAGCACCACGTCTACTCGGCTCCTTCCGTCAGTCTTAAAATAAATGTTTTAAGCTTAATACAACTTTGTACTATAGAGCTACACTAATAGAAAAATGATCTTTTGTCCCAGTTCGTAAGGGCCTTCTGTCCCGGTTTTGGAACCGGGACTAAAATGTCGTTACTAATGCCCTCAGCCTTTAGTCCCGGTTCTTACACCAACCGGAACAGATGGGCCTCCACGTGGCCGCTGCGGCCAGGCCAGGCAGGGGGGCCTTTAGTCCCGGTTGGTGACACCAACCGGAACCAAAAGGCATCCACGCGTCAGCACCTGGCTGAAGCTGAGGTTTTTTTTTAAAAGGGACTCGTTTATGGGTTAATTTAGGTTGTCATATACACCAACCAACGAGCATCCATGAGCAAGCACAAAAAGAAATAATTTTATCTTTCATCCATGAGCATCCATGAGCATGCACAAAAATTCATCAGGCACACCACCATCATACTTAAAAGTGCAGTAGCAGTTCAACACTATTTTACTTAAAAGGTTTACACTATAAAGATTAAAACTCCATCAGGTTTTTAGGATCTTCATTCCTCCTTCTTCACCTTCTCCTTCATCATCCTGATGCGCTTAGAGCGGCGAAGCCACAGGCCAGGCCGTGGGATGTACTCCTCTACCACAATTGACATGGCCTTGTCGCCCAGCTATGGGATCACCATCGCGAGGCCATCGTCGCTGCTACTTTTGCTGTAGCCAGAGTCGCTGCTGCCGTAAACATAGAACCTGTCGCAGTACTCGCTACTCCTGCTCCCATTGCCTTGCCAAATGCAAAAAGTTTTTTAAAAATGGGTGTGAGACATAGCCTAATGGAGAGGAAGAAGAGACAGAGCATACTGGCATCGTCGTCGTCCTGGTAGCGCCTCCGACACATAGTCGTGTCGAACACCTTCACGGCGAACGTGGCGTTGTCGTCGTACCTGAAGACAAGGAAGTACCCGTGCCGCAGGTCGTAGGCACGGATGAATGCTTCCAGCCACGATCTAGGTACATGCTTCCATCGGTGTCGAACACCACCTCCACGTCCCACAGCTTGCGAAGCCCGTTGCCGGTCTGCCTCAGCTTCATGTTCTGTGGCCGATGGCCGTCTAACATCTTCATAAAATTGTCCGACAGCACCTGCCCGTTGGAGGATTTCTCAAGTATAATCGTGAAGAACTCCATCTCTGAAAAGTAGCAGAAGAGACCAATTACTATCCTTTACAACATTGTCAGTACTCGCTGCTCCTGCTCCCATTGCCTTGCCAAATGCAAAAAAGTTTTTTTTAAAAATGGGTGTGAGACATAGCCTAACGGAGAGGAAGAAGATACATAACGTACTGGCATCGTCGTCGTCTTGATAGCGCCTCGGACATATAGTCGTGTCGAACACTTTCACGGCGAACGTGGCGTTGCCGTCGTACCTGAAGACAAG
Organism: Hordeum vulgare subsp. vulgare; assembly: GCF_904849725.1. Classification (NCBI taxonomy): domain Eukaryota; kingdom Viridiplantae; phylum Streptophyta; class Magnoliopsida; order Poales; family Poaceae; genus Hordeum; species Hordeum vulgare. The sequence continues at coordinate 658,573,708 of NC_058519.1, read as the reverse complement.
GAAGTACCCGTGCTGCAGGTCGTAGGCACGGACGAACTGCTTCCAGCCACGATCTAGGTACATGCTTCCATCGGTGTCGAACACCACCTCCACGTCCCACAGCTTGCGAAGCCCGTTGCTGGCCTGCCTCAGCTTCATGTTCTGTGGCAGATGGTCATCTAGCATCTTCACAAAATTGTACGGCAACACCTGCCTGCTGGAGGATTTCTCAAGTATAATCGTGAAGAACTCCATCTCTGAAAAGCAGCTGAAGAGACCAATTACTACCCTTTACAACATTGTCGTACAACATTTACAGCAACATGATCATCAGTATTAGGTAGGACCTAATTAAATACCCTCTTTAAGATAAAATAGCATAAAACAATATAGACCCTGACTTGAGGTCGGAGGGGGGTCGGTGACGGGGACGACGGCGTGGATGATGGAGGGGGCTCCTAGATTTCTGCATAGTGCTCTCCAATTTTAGCATTCAAAGTAGGAGTACTTTTCTAATTTCAGCATTCAATAAGCAAAACCAAATCGTAAAATAAAGTAGTATTCAAATTAGCATGCATTCAATTATAAGAAAAACTACATCATCTCTTGTCATACATATAGCATCACTAATACAGCTAGAACCGTAGCGCCCGACGGGTATCGTCGCGGGCGGTGGACACCCAAAGAGAAGGAACCATCAGAGGATCATAGCTCCAGTGAGATCCTTGAAGAACCTGCCAGGTATTGTCGAACCTGCCCACCAACGCAACCATGTAGCGATGGACGTGCTCGTCCTCCTCGCTGACACGGTGACGTACCACCTCCGCGGTGTCCGGAAGCCTCGGCACCATCACTGGCCCACGCGACCGCCACCAAACAAGGATCGAGTCAACAACGGGCTGGCTCCTGACCAACCTACGCCCCCGGAAGATAGCATCTCCCAATACTAGCCGGGCGGAGCCCAGTCCCGGACAGGACCCCTCTGATCAAGCAGGTGTCCTCCGCCGAGTCGACGACGAGGATGCGGGATAGGCATCGTAAAATGAACTAAAAAACTAAACTAGTTCTATTAATTTTCTTGCTAAAAATAAACTACTTCTTATATCAGCGCGCTTCTAAAAATAAATAACAAATTACCACATCACCACATTTTAAAATACGGGATAGGCATATTATATCATCGTAAAATGAACTAGAAAATAAACTAGTTCTATACGGGATAGGCATATGGTAGTAGGACTACCACATCACCACATTTTAAAATACGTGATTTTGAGACATGGACATAGTCTTTTATGATAAAACCTTAGATAATCCTTCTTATATCAGCGTGCTTCTAAAAATAAATAACAAATGTATCTCAACACAAATGCAATGAATTTTTTCACAATATAGGTGATGATGCTTACGATGACTTATTGGTTAGGGTATGGCTATGAAAAGGGGTCCATCAGATTCACAAAACATATGGTTTCATTTTTGGGAGATTTTTTGATATATTTTTCAAACATATTGTGCCTTTAATACACAATAACTATAGTCAAGAGTTCCAAGAATATGGTACATTAGCATTGCATTTCTAGTTTCCTAGAAACAAACATTGTATTGCTTGCTACTCCATTCAAGAATAATCAATTATAGTCTAGTTGCTTAATCTAAGAAAATAGATAATCGAATGGTCGTGAATTTTTTCCATTGGGTAACAAGGAAATAAAATATATGAAGACTTCATTTTCCTTTGTGGGTGTGAAACTTCCAAGCCTTTTCTCGAATAAGATGGACACTTGAGAGGCTCATTTTAGTACAAAATTGTATCCAAAAATATGTATATTTATTTGTATTTTTGTATTCTAATGAACAAACTGTTGTGTTATAAATAAAAAATTAAAAACAATAATAAAAAAAAGAACAGAGCTGTGGCGGCGGCTCACATCGGGGGGGGGGGGGGGGCGACGGCGTGGGCGGCGAGGGCGAGGGCAACGACGGCGGGGGGCGGAGGGCGAGGGCGACAGTGACGGGCGACGGCTCGGGGGCGGCGGAGGGCGACGACGGTGGCGGCGGGGGGCAGAGGGCGATGGCGACGGGCGACGGCATGGGCTCGGGTGAAAAGGATCGAGATGGACCTAGAGGGGGGTGAATAGGTACAAATCCAAATTTTACCAATTACTTAGCAATTTTAGGCTAAAGTGCGGAATATAAGTGTAAGCCTAATAATTGCTATGACAAAGAGTAAGCTATTAGGAGTGAAGCAAGGCAAGCTGTAAGCAATAAGCAAATACAAGTATGTAATAAGGATTAACACAAGTAGAGAGTTAGGGTTAGGAATAACTGAAACTCCGAGAGAGACAAGGATGTATCCCGATGTTCACTTCCTTGGAGGGAAGCTACGTCACCGTTAGAGGGGCGGATGTTACCACGAAGGCACACCAACGCCACGAAGGCTCACCCTATTCTCCCTTTGAGATAACTCCACGAAGGCGTTTCTCAACCACTAGTGGTAAGCCTTAAGGTGGCTTCCGAACCTTCACAAACTTTCCGGGGGATATCACAATGGTTTGATTCCTCTCCGAAGACTCCTACCATCTAGGAGTCTCCAACCTCCAAGAGTAACAAGATCACGGGGATTGCTCAAAACTTGCTCAAATCACAAATCACTTTGGTGGGAAGGAGGAGAGGGAGACGATCTTTCTTTTGATTGGAACAACACTCTAAATGACTCACAAATGCTCTTGGGATCTAGGATTTGGTGTAGACAAGAGTGAGTGAGAGGAAAGGTGTTCTTGGATGTATCTTAGCTGTGTTGAGCACTCTATCTCGAGGTGGGAGAAGAGTATATATAGTGTGGGCTGAAATCCAGCCGTTGGTGGTGCAATAAGTCACACAGGGTCCGGACGTCCGGCACTTGTCGGACGTCCGGGCGTCCGTGAGGGACCGGACGTCCGGAGGGAGTCGGATGTTCGAGACCTGTAGGCCTGACTGGAGATCAACTGAATTCATCAGTGGCCGGACGTCCGGAGGTCGGACGTCCGAGGCCTGTAGGTGAGCCTGGAACTATTCGAATACATCAGCAGCCGGACGTCCGGAGGTGGCCCGGAAGTCCGTATTATACAACACAATTTCTTCTGGTGGTGGCTTCCGGATTTCCGACGGGGGTCGGACATCCGGAGGTCGGACGTCCGGAGGAGGCCGGATGTCCAAGATATAGTGCACACAAACTACTGGTGTTGGCCTCCGGATTTCCGGAGCTTGGCCGGATGTCCGGCCCTCGGACGTCCGGAGGGAGCCGGATTTCTGAGTTATAGTGTGAACAACCTACTGGTGTCTGGCTGCGGATTTCCGGAGCTTGGCCGGATGTCCGGCCCTCGGACGTCCGGAGGGAGCCGGATGTCCGAGGAGATTGGACATATGTTGAATTGTAGAGAGTGGATATTGTGTGATGTTTGATATGATTGTAGAGATGTGGTATGAGCAAGTTTCTCGCAAAGCCTGTGATCCCCTCTTAATAGTGCGGGATCCCTATACTCAATATCAGTAAACTTCAAAAGACTATTCTACAGCATCTCTTCTTAATCCCGAGTCTTCTCGAAATATAACTCACCAATCTTTTCAGGCAGCCTTTGGCACAGAAATCTTAATCTACTAAAGTACTTGCCGTCCTGAGATACACTCAACAAATAGGATTAGTTTCCTATGTATGTGTTGTCATTAACACCAAAAGACAATTAGGGGCATAGCCTGCACTTTCATCGGGGGGCGGAGGGCGACGGGCGACGGCGACGGGGGCTGCCTCGCGGCGCCGTGGGTGAGCTCGCGGCGTCGTCGGGCGGGGGGCAATGATGGCGATACCAATCTGAAAGTCTCAAGTGCTGGCTTATATAGCAAAGACCTTTGGTCCCGGTTGGTGCCACCAACCGGGACCAAAGGCCTCTTTTCAGCAGCCCAAAGGGCGGGAAACAGAGACCTTTGGTCCCGGTTAGTGGCACCAACCGCGACTAAAGGGGGCATTAGTCTCGGTTGGAGCCACCAACCGGGACCAAAGGTCTCTTTTCAGCAGCCCAAAGGGCGGGAAGCAGAGGTCTTTGGTCCCGGTTGGAGCCACAAACCGGGACTAAAGGCATGTGCGTGCCACAGCTGCGGTGCGGTTGGATATTTAGTCCCACCTCGCCAAGCGAAGGGCTCCCGAACCTATTTATAAGCTCCGCCGCGGCTGCAACATCGAGCTTGAATTTAAAGACAAAATTCAACCTAAATTCAAAGTACTAGTTAGCCTAGGTTGAATTTTCTCTATAAATTCACATCAATTTTTTTTAATTTTTTTTCCATTATTTTTGTTTTGTTTTTTGCTTTATTTTTTCTTTTATTTCTACTTACAACTAAATTTTTGTTTTTTGGCACCAACCGGGACCAAATGCCGTGTGCTGGCTCGGTGCGGTGATATGTTTAATTTTTATTTTTTAGTTTTTTGCTTTCTTTTTTGTTTCTAATTACTTATTTATTTTCTTTTATGATAATTCTTTTTGCTATTAAAGTTTCTAACAAAATTCTAATTACTTATTTATTTTCTTTTATGATAATTGTTTTTCTATTAAAGTTTGTAACAAAATTCTAATTACTTATGTATTTTCTTTTATGATAATTCTTTTTGCTATTAAAGTTTGTAACAAAATTCTAATTACTTATTTATTTTCTTTTATGATAATTCTTTCAGTTCCGACTTCTTGTTTTATTAAAGTTTATTTTATTTTATTTGGTTTCTACTTACATCATTTTCATCCCTCTCTGACTTCATATGTTATTTTTCATGCATTTACTGATTATTTTCAGCTATAAGACCCTGAAATTGAAAAGCATTTCAAATAAACTCTGAAAAGGTTGGAATTTGGCATGGTATCATCATTTCATTCACATAGCATATGCAAGAAAGTTGAGAGGGTTACGACAAAAACTGGATGCACTTCGTGTACAAAACGGACAATCTCTTTCAAAGTATCAGGATTTCATACGGGAACTTGTCTGTTACAACAGTCATTTCAAATGAACTACGAAAAGGTTGAAATTGGCATGGTATCATCATAATAGTTGTGGAGAAAGTCTTCACCTTTTCTTTGCTTGTGTCCTTTCCTTATTGCGCCGTAACCATGAATAATCTTCATCATTTGTCAGGATGCTTGGGTCAGCCTTGACTTTGAAGGGAGGAATTTCATGAAACTTTTCATAATCTTCGCACATGTCTGTCTTGCCCTCCACTCCCAAGATGTCCCTTTTTCCTGAAAGAACTATGTGGCACTTCGGTTCATCGTATGATGTATTCGGTTCCTTATCTTTTGTTTTTCTCGGTTTGGTAGACATGTCCTTCACATAGATAACCTGTGCCACATCATTGGCTAGGACGAACGGTTCGTCAGTGTACCCAAGATTGTTCAGATCCACTGTTGTCATTCCGTACTGTGGGTCTACTTGTACCCCGCCTCCTGACAGATTGATCCATTTGCACTTAAAAAAAGGGACCTTAAAATCATGTCCGTATTCCAGTTCCCATATGTCCACTATGTAACCATAATATGTGTCTATTCCCCTTTCGGTTGCTGCATCAAAGCGGACACCGCTGTTTTGGTTGGTGCCCTTTTGATCTTGGGCGATCGTGTAAAATGTATTCCCATTTATCTCGTATCCTTTGTAAGTCAATACAGTTGAAGATGGTCCCCTGGACAACGAGTACAACTCATCACAAACAGTGTTCTCACCTCTGAGACGTGTTTCCAACCAACTGCTGAAAGTCCTAATGTGTTCACTTGTAATCCAGTCGTCGCACCGCTCCGGGTGTTTGGAGCGCAGACTGTTCTTGTGTTCATCGACATACGGGGTCACCAAGGTAGAGTTCATTAGTACCGTGTAGTGTGCTTGAGGCCAAGAATATCCGTCCCTGCATATTATTGAGTCCCCTCCAAGCGTGCCTTTTCCAGTTAGTCTCCCCTCATACCGCGGTTCAGGAAGTCCTATCTTCTTAAGGCCAGGAATGAAGTCAACACAAAACCCAATGACATCCTCTGTTTGATGGCCCATGGAGATGCTTCCTTCTGGCCTAGCGCGGTTACGGACATATTTCTTTAGGACTCCCATGAACCTCTCAAAGGGGTACATATTGTGTAGAAATACGGGGCCTAGAATGACAATCTCGTCAACTAGATGAACTAGGACGTGCGTCATGATATTGAAGAAGGATGGTGGGAACACCAGCTCGAAACTGACAAGACATTGCACCACATCACTCCTTAGCCTTGGTATGATTTCTGGATCGATTACCTTCTGAGAGATTGCATCGAGGAATGCACATAGCTTCACAATGGCTAATCGGACGTTTTCCGGTAGAAGCCCCCTCAATGCAACCGGAAGCAGTTGCGTCATAATCCCGTGGTAGTCATGAGACTTCAGGTTCTGGAACTTTTTCTCTGCCATATTTATTATTCCCTTTATATTCGACGAGAAGCCAGTCGGGACCTTCATACTAAGCAGGCATTCATAAAAGATTTCCTTCTCTTCTTTGGTAAGAGCATAGCTGGCAGGACCTTCATACTGCTTTGGAGGCATACCGTCTTTTTCATGCAAACGTTGCAGGTCCTCCCATGCCTCAGCTGTATCTTTTGTCTTCCCATACACGCCCAAGAAGCCTAGCAGGTTCACGCAAAGGTTCTTCGTGACGTGCATCACGTCGATCGAAGAGCGGACCTCTAGGTCTTTCCAGTAGGGTAGGTCCCAAAATATAGATTTCTTCTTTCACATGGGTGCGTGTCCCGCAACGTCACTCGGAACAGATAGTCCGCCGGGACCCTTTCCGAAGATTACTTTTAAATCATTGACCATAGCAAGTACGTGATCAGCGTTACGCATGGCGGGCTTCTTCCGGTGATCTGCCTCGCCTTTGAAATGCTTGCCTTTCTTTCGACATTGATGGTTGGTCGGAAGAAATCCACGATGGCCCAGGTACACATTCTTCCTGCATTTGTCTAGGTATATACTTTCGGTGTCAGCTAAACAGTGCGTGCATGCGTGGTATCCCTGATTTGTCTATCCTGAAAGGTTACTGAGAGCGGGCCAATCGTTGATGGTTACAAACAGCAACGCGTGCAGGTCAAATTCCTCCTGTCTGTGCTCATCCCACACACGTACACCGTTTCCATTCCACAGCTGTAAAAGTTCTTCAACTAATGGCCTTAGGTACACATCAATGTCGTTGCCGGGTTGCTTAGGGCCTTGGATGAGAACTGGCATCATAATGAACTTCCGCTTCATGCACATCCAAGGAGGAAGATTATACATACATAGAGTCACGGGCCAGGTGCTGTGATTGCTGCTCTGCTCCCCGAAAGGATTAATGCCATCCGCGCTTAAACCAAACCATACGTTCCTTGGGTCACGTGCAAACTCAGCCGAGTACTCTCTCTCGATTTTTCTTCACTGCGACCCGTTAGCGGGTGCTCTCAACTTCCCGTCTTTCTTACGATCCTCACTGTGCCATCGCATCAACTTGGCATGCTCTTTGTTTCTCAACAGTCGTTTCAACCGTGGTATTATAGGAGCATACCACATCACCTTCGCAGGAACCCTCTTCCTGCGGGGCTCGCCGTCAACATCACCAGGGTCATCTCGTCTGATCTTATACCGCAATGCACTGCATACCGAGCATGCGTTCAAATCCTTGTACGCACCACGGTAGAGGCTAGGATGCAGTCATTAGGGCATGCATGTATCTTCTGCACCTCCAATCCTAGAGGGCATATGACCTTCTTTGCTGCGTACGTACTGTCGGGCAATTCGTTATCCTTTGGAAGCTTCTTCTTCAGTATTTTCAGTAGCTTCTCAAATCCTTTGTCAGGCACAGCATTCTCTGCCTTCCAGTGTAGCAATTCGAGTACGGTACCCAGCTTTGTGTTGCCATCTTCGCAATTGGGGTATAACCCTTTTTTGTGATCGTCTAACATGTGATCGAACTTCAGCTTCTCCTTTTGACTTTCGCATTGCGTCTTTGCATCGACAATGACCCGGCGGAGATCATCATCATCGGGCACATCGTCTGGTTCCTCTTGATCTTCAGTAGCTTCCCCCATTGCAGCATCATCGGGCACATCGTCTGGTTCCTCTTGATCTTCAGCAGCTCCCCCCGTTGCAGCATCATGGTATTCAGGGGGCACATAGTTGTCATCGTCCTCTTCTTCTTCGCCGTCTTCCATCATAACCCCTATTTATCCGTGCCTCGTCCAAACATTATAGTGTGGCATGAAACCCTTGTAAAGCAAGTGGGTGTGAAGGATTTTCCGGTCAGAGTAAGACTTCGTATTCCCACATTTAGGGCATGGACAACACATAAAACCATTCTGCTTGTTTGCCTCAGCCACTTCGAGAAAATTATGCACGCCCTTAATGTACTCGGAGGTGTGTCTGTCACCATACATCCATTGCCGGTTCATCTGCGTGCATTATATATAATTATGTGTGTCAAGAGTAAGAAAATCAGAAAAGTATCTATCTAAAGTAAGAAAATCAGACAAGTCTCTATCTAAAGTAAGAAAATCAGAAAGAAGATAAGAACAAGAGGCTCACCACGGTGGTGCCAGCGACGAGATTGACGCGTGCGATCTACGGCGGTGAAAATAGGGACGGGGCGCGACGGACTGCTAAATCTAGACAAATCTCGGGAAAAATGGAGCTCCGAGGTTGAGCTTCGAGAGGAGAAAGCTTAATTAGTGTGGCTCAGGCATTTCGTCGAACACCTCATGTGCATAGGAGGTGAGCTAGAGTACCCAAATGGCCTCCCCTCGCCGGCCAGAAAAAACAGAGTGCTCTGCCGCGGCGATGGGTATATATAGGCAAATTATTTGTCCCGGTTCGTGGCATAAACCGGGACTAACGCCCCCCTTCTATACCGGTTCAAGGCACGAACCGGTACCAATGGATGTGGGCCAGGAGTGCGGCCCATTGGTCCCGGTTCATGCCTAGAACCGCGACAAATGGGTCGAGACGATCCGGGACCAATGCCCACGAGGCCCCGGCCGGCTCCCTGGGCTCATGAACCGGGACTAATGCCTCCCATGGGTCCCGGTTCGTGAAGAACCGGGACTAATGGGCTGGCTAGGCCCGAACCAAAGCCCTGTTTTCTACTAGTGCTAGTACAAAGTTGAGATAGTTATTTTGGGACGGAGGGAGTATAATTTATGGCAATAGCTTGTTTTTTTTTTTTTTTGGGGGGGGGGGGGGGGCAAAGTTTGTTCCTAACTCCGTTGTTTTCACTTCTCCTCGGACTACAAAATTGAATCTTGTTGCCAAAAGAATGAGAAAAAAAGAAAAAAGATAATTTATCTCAAGCTCAGAAAGGAGACACATATTGGTTTATCATAAAATAATCACATGTGTCTTCCGGTAATAATGCTAACAATGATCTTATAGGCGGATAGACAGAGACCAAAAATACTGCTTAGGTTGAGGAAGTTCTTATTGATAACACAGACATCGACATTGATAATAATGATGATAACATCAAGACAACTAGTAATTATGTTAACTTGGATACTTCTCCTTTTGCGGATGTTGGTGGTTCCTTTTATCTTGATGAATTTGATCCAAAAACTGGGGTTGTCTTGGTCCTAAACAAATTGACATTCACAAAAGGGCCCTAAGAGCAACTTCAACGGAGCGACCCATTTCGTCCGTCGTCGTCTGTTTGGGACCGCGCGGACAAAATGGATGGCCCAATGTGCCGATCCATTGCCAAAACGCGTCCGCTTCTCGTCCGCGTCGATCTATTTCCGGCCCAAATTTGAGACTGAATTGCATCGACGCGGACGCGAAGCGGACGAGCGCGTGCCCTCTCGGTGTCCGCCCCAACCACCCACGGTTAACATTATTTATGACGGTCGCCTTCCTCAGGCCAATATGTCAGCGGCCGCGTTCGACCGTTTTTAATTAGCCCGTGCGGTGGGTTCCGCCTCATCTGCGTCCAGAACCCACCCGTCCCCATCTCGCCACGTCATTGGCGACCAAACACTAGCCGCGTGCCATGTCCGGCTCCTTCCAAAACAAGGGCAAGGCCCCCCTATACCCCCGCGCCATCTCCCCGCAGGCGTCTTTCCGCCGTCCTAGCCAGCGCGTCAGCGTCCCGGTGCACCAAGCGCGGTTGCACTGGGAGCACCGCGTGCCGCTGCCTTACCCCGATATCACCCTCCCGCACCACTGACACCTGGATTCGGAGAGGATCGTGGTGTCGGCCGTGCCGCGGTCGACAAGGTTGCACGCGGAGGAGGTGAGTTGCCGTCGGCGTCTGCTGACACCGGAGCAGCAGCTCAACCCTGCCTACGCGACCGACTCCCCCCACTGGGAGCTCTAGTTCGTACCCGAGCACGAGGAGCAGCGTCGACATGGCATGCGTGACGTGCAGCCAGGGGGCCCTCTGCCGCCCCCGCCCATCGTCAGCGAGGAGGACCAGGATGCTGAGGCCGCCTACCAGGCAGCGCTGGCAGCTGTTCTCGGCGAGAGCGAGGAGGAAGAGTGACGCAAGGCCGACGAGGAGGAGGCGTACCAGCAGCGACTCGTGGAGGCCATCGCGCTGTCGGCCGCCGGCGACTGTGTTGTGCCACCTCCGACGAAGACCGACCCACGGAGCCACGGGTGGTCTCCCAGTGGACCAGCTGCGTCCATGAGTGGCTCGGTGCGCCGTCCATCTGGCTGGGCGCGACACCGTAGCAGGAGGAAGCCTACCTCCTGCACTGGAAGACGGAGAACCTGCGGGCGAAGCGTGCCGAATGCCGTCAACTGATGGAGCTGGAGAAGGAGGCGGAGGAGGAATGACGGGAGATGGAGGAGGAGGAGCGCGCCCATGCTACCGTGCTGGCACCGCCACCAGCACAGCCCGCGCCGGTGGCACAGACGACAGAGGTGCGGGCAGCTGCGCTCTAGAACACGGCGTTCCCCTCGGCCTGCCGTGCGCCTACGTTGGTCGACCTCACCAGCCCCAACGCCGCCGCCGCCTAGGGCTGCCTCCTAGTTTACGTTTTTTATGTTTACTTAATGTAATGGGGACGCGTGGACTCTTGCCAGCTTTCGTGGCCGGCTTTAATGTTTAATTTTGCTTGTTTATTATTTTCGAAAATGCTTTATTTTTTTCACACGCCGGCAAAAATGGATCGGGCCAGCGTTGGGCGCATGCGCCGACCCAAATGCCGAAGCGGACGTTGGTGTCTAGCGGGCCGACCCAAACAAACAAAAAGAGGATAAAATGGTCGTCCGTCTGGGTTGGCCGGTTGGAGTTGCTCTAAAAAGACTTCAATATTGAAAAACGTCCCAGTGTCAGATATTCTGAAAGCTTTTTGGAACTATTCTATACGAGGATTCTATTAAATGGGAAGCATTTCGATAGGGGTTGACTTGTCTATCCTATGGACCTCAAAAGAGTCTTCTTTCTTCTTGTAAAGACCAGTTGATAAATGCCGGGAATGATGATAGGATAGATCTTGGCAATAGAGTTAAAGAGCATGAAAAAGTGTAAAATTTGTTTTGAATATGACCACTTGGTATGAGTTACGTACTAGATCACAAAAGTATCAAACTATGAAAAACGATTATCGATCGGCGACAATTTGAGAATGCAAAGGAGAAAAAGAGAGAAGTCTATCTTTGAATTGGTGCATTGTCAAATTTCTTTCCAACCATAATTAAGACTTTTGTGATACTAACAACAAAATGTATGAAGATAGCAATGGAAATTTCTTGGGTTTTGTAGATAGGTTTTTGGAATTTGATAGAATTATTTACGAGCATGTTCATCGTATTACAATTTTCAAATGATCAAACTCATGCTCGTTACCTTTATTATAAAATTCAGACTAAGTTTATACACTTGCTCGCTTCTTCCATTAAGTCTAAGATTATAAAGAAAATAAAGAATGCAATGCATTTCTTGGTCATAGTTGATTCTACCTCTGATGCAAGCCACCAAGAACATATTTTTTTAATTATAAGATTTTTAAACGATACGACTGGGCAAGCAAGTTGAGAATGAACGAAAGTTTCTTGATGTTGGTATAGATGATTGAGAGGACATGTTTATGTTAATGAGCCAAATATGAAAGTAAAACATCATGTCATACAAAAGAGGCAATGAATGTAAATCTTAGAGGTTTTAATTTCATACGACATGTGTGTTTCCGGAGCCTCAATATAACATTTTGTGATATAGCCAAGAATTGTGGCAAAGCTAAAGAGTTTTTTGGAATCACCCAACACACATACACAACTTTTTCTAGTTTTACTAAGAAATGGAAGATTCTGAAAGATAACATAGAAGAATTGACCCTGAAGTCAGTATCAGTTACATGTTAGGAGATCATGTTGACAATGTTAAGGCTATCAGATTTCAATGCATAGACATTTGGGAGGGTCTCCTTCAGGTAACCAATATTTTCATATAAATAATGATGTAATTCCTTTGGCTATCTTAATCTATAACATATATTTTCTTTCTTTTCATTTCAGGTATCAAACATGGTTAATGATTTTATAATGGGTAGTGATGCTAAAGGTTGTGCAAAATGAACTTGGGGAGTGTAATTTACGGTGTCATTAGTCATTTGGTGTGAGATATTGTATGTTGTTGATTTAGTAACAAAACACTTGCAAACATTATTCAACAGCCATAGATGTTGCTATTGAGGCATTGCAATGGTTGATTTCTTTCCCCGAGGGTATAGAGAAACTGGTTTTTAGAGTGGCTGTGAGAGGTTTGAGAAAGAGATAGGACTTGTGTGTGGCCCACACACAAGGAGCGCGTGTCTGGTTCGAAGCACTGTCGCGACGATACGAAAGACCGAGTCGAGGCCATGTGCATGCGCGACCGGCGGAACACGCAGCCCTGTCGAGCGGCTGCGAACGTTTACCTTGTTTTAAACATAATTGGCAAAGATTTTTGTCTCGCGTTGACAGTGACACCCAACCTCCCTAAAGATTTGCGGACAGAGCTGGAGTTTAATTAGCTCCGACAGAGTACTGAAAGGTGCAGCACGTACGATGGGAACGGTGGACGCCGAGGCTCCCTTCCTTACGGAGCACATGGAAGATGAGCCACCGCTCGCTGGCGTCTCCGACTTCCATGGCCGCCTCGTCTACCGCAGCACCTCCGGCGGGTGGCGATCCGCCCTCTTCGTCGTCGGTACGTACGCCCGCATGCACCGTCCTAGCTAGTTAAGCTTTTCATCGGCGACAACTGATCAATCTTCTACCGATATGGCCGGCCGGCCGGCCGGCGGCATTCATGCAGTGGTGGAGGTCACCAGCGCTTTCGCCTACTACGGCGTATCGGCGAACCTGATCACCTACTTGACGGGGCCGCTGGGTCACTCCAACGCCGCCGCCGCTGCCGCCGTGAATGTCTGGGCGGGAACGGCCACTCTCATGCCCCTGCTGGGCGCCTTCGTCGCCGACTCGTGGCTGGGGCGCTACCGGTCCATCATTGTCGCATGCATCCTCTACGTCTTGGTAATTCTTCCTTCATTTAATTCTTTGTATACATTTCAACGCACGGCACCATCAGTAGGCAAACCTTAACAACTGAAACTTGATTGCGCGGATAATAGTAGTAAGCAATAATGCAATTTCCAAAACATACTCATGCGCAATCAACTTACGGTAGGTGTATATAAAAAAATGGATTTCTTCTGATACGGATCAGGTATGTATTTGTTTTTTTTGCGGGTAAATGTATTTGTTATATTATGACGGGATGGAGAGTATGTACTTCCGAAATATAAGAAAATAGTTGTATGAACTATCTGTAAGTAATAATCAAGGAACAATGTCAGGGGCAGTGACGAATTTTGTTTGTGTGTGTGTGTGGAAGAATGACCATTAACTCCTACCCTCTGAATAGTACATCTTCAGTTCCGAAATATAAGATCTTTTAAAGTTTTTAATATAAACTATATACGGATGTATATACAAATATATCAAAGTGTACATTCATTCATTTTGCTTTGTATATAGTCTATATTAAAAAACTCTAAAATGTCTTATATTTAGGAAGAAGTAGTAATCAATAATGCAAGTTCCAAAGAAACTCATGCACAATCAACTAACGGTAGGTCGATAAACAAATATAGATTTCTTCTGATACTGATTATGTTTATATTTGTTATATATATTATGACGTGATGCAGAGTACGTACTTGCGATATATAAGAAAACAGTTGTATGAACTATCTGTAAGTAATAATCAAGGAACAATGTTAGGGGCAGTGACGAATTTTGTTTGTGTGTGGAGGAATGATCATTAATTCCTACTCCCTCTGTCCCATAATGTAGGACATTTTATGACATTAGTGTAGTGTCAAAAATCATCTTATATTATGGGACAAGGGGTACATACCCGAAAGAATAATAATACTCCCTCTGTCCGGGTTTATTAGACCCTTTATATTTAGTGTCAAACTTTGACCATCTGTAGAACTTTCACCATATAATAGAAATGCTATAAGAAGTATATCATTGGATTCGTATTCTAAAGAGGATGCACGACATATAGTTTTTGTGACATAAAGTTTATATATTTTTAATTTTGCCTCATGGGAACAATCTAAAAGGGTTATGATCCTGAACCTATCGTCCAATCTGAGGATGCTTAAAGTCAAAATTAAGTGATTATTGTTCCTGGAGTGGAAGTCTTATGATCTAAAGCATACTTTGGAATTATATAGTTTCTCTTTTTTAGAAGACGGTGTCTGCCTTAACAAAATATTGGCCTGGTCACACGTTATGGAGAGTGTTTCGATCAACACCAAAAATTGGCTAGCCTAGTCCGTCTGTGTGCCTTTTTCACCAATTTGTGGTTGAGATGTTGAGGTGGAAATCATTCGCCAAATAATTGGCCGCCAGCTCCCTTTGATGTGCACCTTAAAAAAGTCCCCATGAACATCTGTTTTTTTGTTCCCTTTTCTATGATTTCCATACATAATGACAGTCTTGGAGGTAACATATGGATCTGGAACAAGTACATAAAAAGGTTCAAGTTCACCTCAATACGCAATCTCTCTTCTATCGTGATTCACCTTCATGTCGTAAACTTTTGGTGGATACCTAGTTGCATGCATATTGTTGCTGATTGATTGTGGTCTTATGATTAAAGAAAATTAGTTGCGAGTAAAATATGTCTAAAATTCTTGCCAGTTTTTTGGTCAATGGCAATGTTTCCAAACCAAATGCTTGGTAATTTTCAAATATTTGGTTATGCCCATGTTTTGGCCATACAAATTTTTTGGTAGGGTTAAGTGGGACTAATAGCAAACATACCCATTGAATCTAAATGCCCAAAAATAAAGTCAATGAGAATGTTCCTAATAGTGAGACTAGATGAGTGTGTTTCATTGCAGAAGACATGGGTGTTTCCACAATTCAAAATATTCCACAAAATAGAAAGAGCTACCGAGGGCAATAAGACATTGTCGAGGCTGAGCGGGAAGGGATCATCTCACGGGAGGGGTGTTGGAGTCTTAATCTTGATCATCCATGAAGAGGAAGTAAGTATGCTTGGAGGACAAGTAGGCTCCATTGATTATGAATCTATCATCATTTATATCCTTTGGGCAAAAACCTCGCAACAAATAGAAGAGAACATCTAACTCAAACAAGTACATGTTAGGAAGGCGACCCGTAGGTTGGACAATAGCTTATTTTGCATGACTTGTAAGACTAGGGAATGGTGTTTGAAGAGTGGGAGTAGATATGTGGGAAGATGTCAAATGAGGTTCTCTTAGGAGGCAAGCATCTATCTTGAAGACGTGGGCAAGACCATTATTGGTAAGAACAAAAGGAGATTTTTTGGCGGACAATTATGTGGCTGTTTACAGTTATCTAGAGGAAGGGTATTGGAATGTTTATCAACAGTTGTATTGGAGAGTACCAAAGGGAGGTTGGGGCATTTGCAGCAGTTGGAAAGCGAACATCATGAACAATTGGTTATTATTGAGAAGCATGCTTTTCAAACCTACACAAATATTTTTGTTGTTGTTGTGGATGATGGGCTGGAAAGTGGAGGGGGTACTTTGATAGGTGAAAATGGTAAACCTAGCTAGGTCTGTGAGGAGAAAGTGACCGTGCAACCAAAAATATTCACAATGTGATCATGGTGTAGTGGTTCGTGTGTATGGGGTTATAGGTCATTTTGTGGATTATTAATGCCAACTCTGGACCAATGGCTATGGCAAAGTCATCGAGCATGGTGTTAAGTTGGTTGTCAGCCTATGTGGAGTTGTGGGCTAGAATCAACATGTCTTCGGCGTATTGGAGGACGATAGGGGTAAGTTAGGGTCGATGGGGTTATGTAGAATGTCTTCTCGGTGTGCTATGAGTATTTGGTTATTTAACAAGACTGCAACAATTATGAAGATGCGAGGGGAGAACGAGTCGACGTGATTTAGTTCATTTTACCAGTTAATCCAATTTCAGGGATACCATTTAGGAGGACAATAGTTTAACTAGAGGAAAGAACCGTTTGAATTCAAGAGCTCCAGGCTGATAGGAAATCCTTGTTGGTAAGAATAAGGAGAAGAGAGTCCCATGCGGTGGAGTCGAAAGCTTTATGAAAATCGAGTTTGAAGGTCATAGTGGTGCCCTATCAAGAACGCAGCATCTAAGAAATATGGGCATAAATAAAATTATCTGCGGCAGAACTGCCATTGATGAATCTAGTCTCATCATTGAGAAAAAAAAGGAGGGGTGGTTAGGGATTTTAGTCTGTTATTTACAAGGTTGGCAATGGCTTCGGAACATGCGATTTTGGAGAGAGACATGTAAAAAATCATTGGCAGGTCTATCAGTGTCGTCCTTGGGGAGAAGAATCCTATGTTCTCTGTTGAAACATTCGACATTTGCAGCCTGTTTTTGGAAATACCTAAAAATGGGAGAACTACTATTTTACGGAGTGCCCGTACTTTCTGTACAAATTGAGGCGAAAACCATCTAGTCTGGGGTAGCGTTGATTTTCATATGCAGAAATGCATCATACACTTGATGGTTAGATAAAGGGGCTTCGAGTGAGGAAAGTTGTGGAATGGAGGTAGGGTAGATGTCTTAGAGGGGAAAACACAGAAGAGGTAGTTTTAGAGGTATAGATGAGGTCGTGGAAGTAGTATTTCGGGACTTTAAAGTTTTGTCCATTTGAAAATAATTTGAGGCCTTTAAATTTTTCATTGCAGATAATATATTTATAGTTGAAAACAACCATTCTTTAAATAAGAAGTACTCACTGCTTTCATTTTTGCAAATCAAAGGGCATCCAGATCGATTCACTAATATAGGATGCCATAGTCAATTACGCATGAAAAACCTGCACTTTACTAGTTATTAATTGCATAACATGGTTAATTGACTAAATTGTTGCAATTTCAAAGTGTAGCATGCCATTTTACATTAATTATCTAAGAGAGGGAGGGATTAATGAGATAAGTAGTTACCTGACCTGGCCTTGCGGAATCGATTCGCAGACCTCACAAACCCGAACATTGGAAGCACAATTTTTCAGATTTTATATTGGATAACGGGTTAGAATTCAAGCTTAATTGAATTTGCTAAAGAACTGTAATTAAATTATGCTAGATATATCGCAAGTAGAATAATGCAATTGAAAGAAAGCAGAACGTTAGTATGATCTAGAATGTTTCAAAGATTTAGTAAAAGGTGAGGGACTACTCTATCGATCCATTCCAACGTAAATTCAAATTTGGCTAATAAAAATAATATAGAAACAAGTAATTTCTATTGTAATATAGGTTATGTGTTTTCAAATGTTTCAAGAAAGTATAATTTGCGGTTTAAAATGTGTGAAATACGATTGTTTGAACTTAAGAAAATCACTATATATTATTTTCTAATATCCGTGACATGCCATCCATATTTCTGTCCAAGTTAGACCTTTCGATGAGCCTGGCATGAGCCTGGCATGTCAGTACGTCTCTCTGAGGCATGAAAATCATGGAAAAATAAACACAAGTATTAGAAAAGTTCACTTAAATCTGATAACTGTGTCACACTTTGGAACAAGGGGGGCTGTCAAGGTTGTGAAAATGTACGCCCCCTTAAGAAGACGATCGGTAAGGTGTGGGAGTTTTATTCCCTCGGTTTAATATGGTTTTGAAAACGTCTTAAAACTATACACGTAAAAAGTGTTTCTTGTATTTTGGATTTTTTCTTTATGGGGTGATCACTAACCAAACACTGACAACTAAAAAGTGTACTTGTGCAGGGATATGCCATGATCACTCTATCAACCATGCTCTCGGCACATGATCCATCGTTGCAAGCCGGCGACACCTCTCCTCACCCCTTGTCGCTGCAGGTGGTCTTCTTCTATGCCTCCCTCTATCTCATCGCCGTCGCGCAGGGCGCAGATAATCCATGTGCACTGGCCTTTGCCGCCGACCAGTTTGATCCCGACCACCCCAGGGAGTGCGCCGCCCGCAGCTCCTTGTTCAACTGGTGGTACTTCTCCTTGGCTGTAGGTATCACAGTTTCTGTTGGTGTTGTCGGCTACATCCAGGAGAACCTTGGCTGGGGAATTGGATTTGGCATGCTATGTGCCCTCATGCTATGTGCCTTTGTTGTCTTCCTCCTCGGCACCCCTACATACCGCCTCTATGAGCCCACTCCCGGCGCTGGTAGCCCCTTCGCCCTCCTTGCTCGTAGCCTCACTGCGCTATCACAGCATGACAATGCCACTTCATGCTCATTGCTAGAAGCCAAAGACGTTGCAACCCAAAAGGAGGACGCGCGTGCGGTGCTACGGTTGTTGTCAATTTGGGCAGGATGCCTAGCATATGGTGTGGCATTTGCTCAAGTCATGACACTCTTTAACAAGCAGTGCCGCACCCTGGACCGCCGCATCTTTGGCGGCGTGGAGCTGCCGCCGGCGGCACTGCAAACGTTGGGACCTGCATCAGCCCTATTGTTTGTCCCCATATATGACCGCGTGCTCGTGCCGGCACTGAGGCGCACGACAGGCACCCTGTCGGGGCTGACGCTGCTGCAACGTGTGGGCACAGGATTGGCGCTGACCCAAGCCTCAATGTCGGTTGCGGCATTGGTGGAGGCGCGGCGCCTTGAGACGGCACGCGAGCACGGCCTAGTGGACGACGCGGAGGCAACAGTGCCGATGTGCTGGGCGTGGCTGGTGCCACAATACGTTTTGATTGGGGTGGCTGGTGTGTTCGCGGAAGTGGGGATGCAGGAGTTCTTCTATGATCAGATGCCCAGCGAGCTACGCAGCCTGGGCATGGCGCTCTTCTATAGCGTGATTGGCATCGGCAACTTCATCAGCGGCGCTCTTGTTTCCCTAATCGACCGCATCACCAGCAGCGGTGGCGGCGACAGCTGGTTCGCGGACAACCTGAACCGTGCTCACCTCGACTACTTCTACTGGTTGCTCGCCGGCTTCAGTGCCGCCGAGCTCGCGCTCTTCCTCCGTTGCGCAAGCACCTACGTCTACAGTCACAAGAGGCTCCGCTGAAGCAAGTGCATTAGTACAATGTTGTTACGTATAGTATACTAAAAGTTCAAAGCTCCTGCATTTTCCTTAAACAATGTTGGTATATACTACTCCATCCGTTTCTAAATATAAAGATTTCACTAGGTATTGCATATAGATGTATATAGATATATTTAAAATGTAAATTCACTCATTTTATTCTGTATGTAGTCTGTAATGAAATATCTAGAAAAACTTATATTTAGGATCAGAGGTAGTAAAATTTGTGACATGGATGATGAATGTGTGTCTACAGGTCCAGGTATCTACAAAGAATTTCTCATTCCTTGAATAGGGTAGATAGGAAATGTATATCCAGATACGCCAGCGGTAGATTTATACGCTATCCTCCGTTTTTAAATATAAGTCTTTTTAAATATTACATTACAAACTACATATGGAGTAAAATGAGTGCATTCACATTGTAAAGTATATCTATATACACCCGTATGTACTTCATAATAGAATCCTTAAAAAGACTTATACTCTCTCCGTTCCTAAATATAAGTCTTTTTAAATATTTCACTAGGGGGCTACATATGAAACAAAATTAGTGAATCTATACTCTAAAGTATGTCTATATACATCATATGTAGTCTCTATGTAAACTTCTAAAAAAACTTATATTTAAAAACGGAGGAAGTACATCGCATTTTACACAGTATGGACCTTTCGTGGCATGAAGGTGAGATAGGTTTTCTACCACTCATAGAGGAGCCACTCCAAAGAAGCAACCGGTAAAGCAAAGGAACTAACTAAATCGCAAATAACCAGATGATTATGTCATGTGCTCTATTTTTCTCTTGAGAATACAACACCAATAATGCTACACTCACGTAGAGCTACGTGAGTTTACGTGCTGATTAGGATCGATGCTGACCTGGCCGCGCATACCGCTCCAAGCGAGAAACAGAAAGGATAACCTGCCGCTACTTACGCAAGGGAAAAACAGAAAGGCACAGACAGATCCGTTTTTTCCAGATTGTAAGATCGCCGCCTCCAGCTTTTGATCATCTGTACTGCTGAACGAACTTTCGACGCGTTGCCGATCACAGTGCTTGCATTGTTGGTGACCTGCGTGGTGTGCCTGGCCTAGCTGACAACAGGGAGGATACAAGGTTTAGTCTGTAACTGCTGCTACTGCTACTGTTTTCTGTATTCTGTATTCTGCGTTTAAGTCAGGACGTGCTGTGTGGCCTGCATCTACATGTTATTTCACATCCAAAGTACTGTTCATGGTTAACATATCCAGAGTATTGTTCATGGTTAAATATGTGTACCGTTATCGATTTAATCATCTTGCTATGTTCAGCATGAAGGTCACAAGTTCATGGTTAACATGCCAACATTTAGATCACTCTGTTATTTCACATCGAGAGTACTGTTCATGATAAACATATCCAGAGTACTGTTCATGGTCAAATAGTGTACTGTTATTGATTTAATCATCTTGTTATGTTCAACATGAAGGTCACAAGTTCATGGTTAACATGCCAACATTTAGGTCACTCTGTTACAAATTTAGTTTTGATTTCGTAGAAGAGTGACTTTTTTTCATGATCCTAGGAATGGATGATGGAATAGTTGGTGTTCAAGAATCAAGTGACATGTCTATTTCAAGTGATGACGACGACATTAAACAACAAAATCAAAGCAACATGGAAGTTGAACATGACCATATTGAAGATCAACCAGATTCGTTACTTGGAGACCCTGAATTGGGGATGACCTTCGATACTGAGAATGAGGTGCGAGAGTACTATATCAAATATGCTAAAGCAAAAGGCTTTGGTGTGACGAGAAGAAGCTCACATAGTGATGATAATGGACAAGTAAAGTACCTTACACTTTGTTGCTCTCGGTATGGTAAGACTCAATCGAACTCAAGAAATATGTTGAAGCCAAACCCAACAGCCGGGATAGGACGTGAAGCTAAAATTTATGTTACACGTGGTCCTGATGGGAAGCTTCATCTTTCGAAGGCGATTTTGGATCACAACCATGCATTGAGTCCACATAAATCTCGGTTATTTAGATGCAATAAGAAGTTAAATTTCCATGTCAAGCGCAACCTTGAGCTGAATGACCGCGCCGGAATAAGAATAAACAAGAATTTCAATTCTTTTGTTGTGGCAGCAGATGGTCATGAGAACCTAACTTTTGGTGAGAAAACTTGTCGCAATTTTCTAGAGAAAACAAGAAGGTTAAAACTTGGTAGTGGTGATGCTTAAGCGGTTCGTGACTATTTTATCAAAATGCAATCCGACAATCCAAACTTTTTTAGTGTCATGGATGTTGATGATGAATCCCGACTTCGGAATGTTTTTTGGGCTGATGCAAGAAGTAGAGCAGTGTATGAATCTTTTCATGATGTCATTACTTTTGACACAACATACTTGGTGAACAAATATGATATGCCTTTTGCTTGTTTTGTCGGAGTGAATCATCATGTCCAATCAGTGTTGCTAGGGTGTGCTTTATTATCAAATGAAGATACTCCAACATTTGTCTGGTTATTTGAAGCATGGCTTACTTGTATGTCAAATCGTCATCCAAAAGCTATTATAACTGATCAAGCAAAATCAATTCAGAATGGTGTGGAAGAAGTTTTCCCTAAATCTCGATATAGATGGTTCTTGTGGCACATAATGAAAAAGATACCCGAGAAGTTAGTGTTGGAAATATGCCCTAGAGGCAATAATAAATTAGTTATTATTATATTTCTTTGTTCATGATAATCGTTTATTATCCATGCTATAATTGTATTGATTGGAAACACAATACTTGTGTGGATACATAGACAAAACACTGTCCCTAGTAAGCCTCTAGTTGACTAGCTCGTTGATCAAAGATGGTCAAGGTTTCCTGGCCATAGGCAAGTGTTGTCACTTGATAACGGGATCACATCATTAGGAGAATCATGTGATGGACTAGACCCAAACTAATAGACGTAGCATGTTGATCGTGTCATTTTGTTGCTACTGTTTTCTGCGTGCCAAGTATTTATTCCTATGACCATGAGATCATATAACTCACTAACACCGGAGGAATGCTTTGTGTGTATCAAACGTCGCAACGTAACTGGGTGACTATAAAGATGCTCTACAGGTATCTCCGAAGGTGTTAGTTGAGTTAGTATGGATCAAGACTGGGATTTGTCACTCCGTGTGACGGAGAGGTATCTCGGGGCCCACTCGGTAATACAACATCACACACAAGCCTTGCAAGCAATGTAACTTAGTGTAAGTTACGGGATCTTGTATTACGGAACGAGTAAAGAGACTTGCCGGTAAACGAGATTGAAATAGGTATGCGGATACTAACGATCGAATCTCGGGCAAGTAACATACCGAAGGACAAAGGGAATGACATACGGGATTATATGAATCCTTGGCACTGAGGTTCAAACGATAAGATCTTCGTAGAATATGTAGGATCCAATATGGGCATCCAGGTCCCGCTATTGGATATTGACCGAGGAGTCTCTCGGGTCATGTCTACATAGTTCTCGAACCCGCAGGGTCTGCACACTTAAGGTTCGACGTTGTTTTATGCGTATTTGAGTTATATGGTTGGTTACCGAATGTTGTTCGGAGTCCCGGATGAGATCACGGACGTCACGAGGGTTTCCGGAATGGTCCGAAAACGAAGATTGATATATAGGATGACCTCATTTGGTTACCGGAAGGTTTCCGTGCATTACCGGAAAAGTTTCGGGCTCATCGGTAGTGTACCGGGAGTGCCGGGAGGGGTGCCGGGGACCATCGGGAGGGGTGTCACGCCCCAAGGGGTCTCATGGGCTATGGGAAGAGATAAACCAGCCCCTAGTGGGCTGGAATAAGTTCCCACTAAGGCCCATAAGGTTTGAGAAGGAAAAAAACACAAGGTGGAAAGAGTTTCCAAGTGGGAAGGTGGAATCCTACTCCAAGTAGGATTGGAGTAGGACTCCTCCACCTCCAATTTCGGCCAAACCTTTATGTTTTGAGGCTGCCTCCTCCCCTCCCTCCCACCTATATATACGGAGGTATTAGGGCTGATTTGAGACGACTTCCACGGCAGCCCGACCACATACCTCCACGGTTTTTCCTCTAGATCGCGTTTCTGCGGAGCTCGGGCGGAGCCCTGCTGAGACGAGATCATCACCAACCTCCGGAGCGCCGTCACACTGCCGGAGAACTCTTCTACCTCTCCGTCTCTCTTGCTGGATCAAGAAGGCCGAGATCATCGTCGAGCTGTACGTGTGCTGAACGCGGAGGTGCCGTCCGTTCGGTACTAGATCGTGGGACTGATCGCGGGATTGTTCGCGGGGCGGATCGAGGGACGTGAGGACGTTCCACTACATCAACCGCGATCTCTAATCGCTTCTGCTGTACGATCTACAAGGGTACGTAGATCACTCATCCCCTCTCGTAGATGGACATCACCATGATAGGTCTTCGTGCGCGTAGGAAATTTTTTTGTTTCCCTTGCGACGTTCCCCAACAGTTAGGTGGATATGATGAATATGATCACATGAAGGTTGCTGTTGGCAGGGCGGTTTACAATTCATTAACAATTACAGAGTTTGAAGTTGCTTGGATGCATATGGTTGAGAAGTATAGTCTTGATGATAATGAATGGCTTAAAGGGCTTTATGAGCATCGGCACCGTTGGGTTCGAGCATTTGTGAAAGATGCCTTCTGGGCAGGTATGTCTACTACACAACGTAGTGAGAGTATGAATGCTTTCTTTGATGGATATGTTAACGCAAAAGCTACATTGAAGAATTTTGTTAGACGATATGAGAATGCTCTCCGTGATAAAGTTGAGAAGGAGAACGTTGCTGATTTTAATTCCTTCAATTCAACCATACCTTGCATCACACGCTTTGCCATCGAGAAGCAATTTCAATCAGACTATACAAATGCAAAGTTCAAAGAATTTCAAGAAGAGCTAACAGACATTATGTATTGTGATCGGAAGTTCATAGAAAAGGAAGGGGCAATAGAAACATATGAAATAACTGAGGATGTGTTAATTGATGAGGAAAAAGGATGGAGAAAAGATATTGTGTACCATGTTTATTTCAACGAGGAAGAGTTGGAAGTTAAGTGTTCATGTCGTCACTTCGAGCTCAGGGGTATACTCTGTAGGCATGTATTATGTGTGCTCACACACATGAAAATCAAGGAGGTTCCTCCACAATACATTGTTGATCGGTGGAAAAAGAATGTGAAAAGAAAGCATAATTTTATCAGATGCACATATGGTGGCATGGAAGACATGCCTGTTGCAAAACGTTTTGATAGATTGTGCAATTCTTTCTACCCAGTTGCTGAGCTAGGCGCCATGTCAGATAATTTATGCAATTCTTTGATTGAAAAACTTCGCACCCTCAAAGTTGAGTACTCTAGCAGCTCAATTTCTGAAAATGATAAGGAACAGGTTGGTACACAGGAAGATGCACCTTCTAGTGGGAAGACAACAAGTAAAACTATACTAAGTCCAATAGCTGTTAGATGTGCTGGACGTCCTCCTTCATTGAGGAAAGAATCAAAGGTTGATAAGCTTATCCGTCAAGCAAACAAAAAGAAGAAGAAAGCTGAACAAAGAGACAAGAAAAAAGCAGAACAAGAGAAGAAGAAAGCTGAACAAAAGAAAATGAAAAAAGAAGAACGTGAGAAGAAGAAAGTTGAACAAAAGGTATTGTAACCTATATTACGTGTGATCGCAAACTACTTTTTTCTTCTTGTAAAAACTCACTAATGTTGCACTTATTTCAGGCTCACTCCATGAATTTAAACAAGAAGGTCCAATAATAAAAGGAAACAATCAGACGCTAATATTCTAGAACAAGATCTTATGGAACATGCAGTATTTGATTCTTGTTCTCCGTTCTACAGTAATACTATTTTTGTATAGCTAACAGATTTGCAATCTGAAACAGTGTGAGGAAGCAGTTTATTTGGATGGCATAGCTTGTAGTAGGCTAGTAGCACAGTTCAGGTATTTTATTTTGTCAATTTTTGATTTGCGGTAAAAACTTGGTAATCCATTAATATAATGACTTTATTTGGCACAGGGATCATTTGACTTTGGCATAGCCACTGGCAACATAAATCCAACCCCAGTAGCTGCAATACCATATGAAGGTTCATCATCAATGGTTATGCCTCCAATTCTAGGAGAATATACAAGTATGATGTTTCAGGTTCAGCAAGGATCGACTGTACTGTCCAGTCCTGTAGAATTACGCTTTGATGGAATTGGAGGGCTCAACAATACGACGGATCAGATTTAGACATGATTTATGTAATTTGAAGATGTTTGATGCAGTATTTTTCTATGCACTTGGCAACTTTAATGTAATATTTGATGGAGTATATGTTTTGTCATCTTGTTTTCCCTAAAGTACTACAAAATTATTTATACAATTGCAAATTTTCATGGATATGTGTGTGTGCACATTGCTGGTAGTTTATCAAGTATAAGCACACTGGAGATTCACGTCAGCCCTTCTTTTCATATCTCTGAATATTTTGGTCTCTGAAACTACACTTTGTGTCTCTAATCATCTCTGTGTAAAGCTAAACAAAGTCCAGAGGTTTAATGTGGCCCAGCCAAGCTACCAACAGGATGCAAAGCAGCACAAAATTCAGACCAAAGCAGCACGGTACAATTTCTAAGCTACAAACTTATGTAGCTCGTCGATCTGGCCCAGCCATGGCCTGAGACCAAAGAGGTGGCCCGACTGGACGCTCAGCAACAAGTGGACCAGCTTCGTCGGCCACCACACGATGAGTCAGTACACCGGGCTTGGCTCCATGGGACTTCACCAAGGCGCCGCCAGCGTCCATACGAGGAGGCCGCCTCGTCGCCAAGGAGCCGGCCGTGACGCTGTCAACGATGAGGAGATCACCTCCCTGATAGATCCTGTGGATCGACAAGGTGTTGGAAATATGCCCTAGAGGCAATAATAAATTAGTTATTATTATATTTCTTAGTTCATGATAATCGTTTATTATCCATGCTATAATTGTATTGATTGGAAACACAATACTTGTGTGGATACATAGACAAAACACTGTCCCTAGTAAGCCTCTAGTTGACTAGCTCGTTGATCAAAGATGGTCAAGGTTTCCTGGCCATAGGCAAGTGTTGTCACTTGATAACGGGATCACATCATTAGGAGAATCATGTGATGGACTAGACCCAAACTAATAGACGTAGCATGTTGATCGTGTCATTTTGTTGCTACTGTTTTCTGCGTGTCAAGTATTTATTCCTATGACCATGAGATCATATAACTCACTGACACCGGAGGAATGCTTTGTGTGTATCAAACGTCGCAACGTAGCTGGGTGACTATAAAGATGCTCTACAGGTATCTCCGAAGGTGTTAGTTGAGTTAGTATGGATCAAGACTGGGATTTGTCACTCCGTGTGACGGAGAGGTATCTCGGGGCCCACTCGGTAATACAACATCACACACAAGCCTTGCAAGCAATGTAACTTAGTGTAAGTTGCGGGATCTTGTATTACGGAACGAGTAAAGAGACTTGCCGGTAAACGAGATTGAAATAGGTATGCGGATACTGACGATCGAATCTCGGGCAAGTAACATACCGAAGGACAAAGGGAATGACATACGGGATTATACGAATCCTTGGCACTGAGGTTCAAACGATAAGATCTTCGTAGAATATGTAGGATCCAATATGGGCATCCAGGTCCCGCTGTTGGATATTGACCGAGGAGTCTCTCGGGTCATGTCTACATAGTTCTCGAACCCGCAGGGTCTGCACACTTAAGGTTCGACGTTGTTTTATGCGTATTTGAGTTATATGGTTGGTTACCGAATGTTGTTCGGAGTCCCGGATGAGATCACGGACGTCACGAGGGTTTCCGGAATGGTCCGGAAACGAAGATTGATATATAGGATGACCTCATTTGGTTACCGGAAGGTTTTCGTGCATTACCGGAAAAGTTTCGGGCTCATCGGTAGTGTACCGGGAGTGCCGGGAGGGGTGCCGGGGACCATCGGGAGGGGTGTCACGTCCCAAGGGGTCTCATGGGCTATGGGAAGAGATAAACCAGCCCCTAGTGGGCTGGAATAAGTTCCCACTAAGGCCCATAAGGTTTGAGAAGGAAAAAACACAAGGTGGAAAGAGTTTCCAAGTGGGAAGGTGGAATCCTACTCCAAGTAGGATTGGAGTAGGACTCCTCCACCTCCAATTTCGGCCAAACCTTTAGGTTTTGAGGCTGCCTCCTCCCCTCCCTCCCACCTATATATACGGAGGTTTTAGGGCTGATTTGAGACGACTTTCTCACGGCTGCCCGACCACATACCTCCATAGTTTTTCCTCTAGATCGCGTTTCTGCGGAGCTCGGGCGGAGCCCTGCTGAGACGAGATCATCACCAACCTCCGGAGTGCCGTCACGCTGCCGGAGAACTCTTCTACCTCTCCGTCTCTCTTGCTGGATCAAGAAGGCCGAGATCATCGTCGAGCTGTACGTGTGCTGAACCCGGAGGTGCCGTCCGTTCGGTACTAGATCGTGGGACTGATCGCGGGATTGTTCGCGGGGCGGATCGAGGGACGTGAGGACGTTCCACTACATCAACCGCGTTCACTAACGCTTCTGCTGTACGATCTACAAGGGTACGTAGATCACTCATCCCCTCTCGTAGATGGACATCACCATGATAGGTCTTCGTGCGCGTAGGAAATTTTTTGTTTCCCATGCGACGTTCTCCAACAGTGGCATCATGAGCTAGGTTCATGCGTAGATGTCTTCTCGAGTAGAACACAAAAGTTTTTGTGGGCGGTGATGTGCGTTTTGCTGCCCTCCTTAGTCTTTTCTTGATTCCGCGGTATTGTTGGATTGAAGCGGCTTGGACCGACATTACTCGTACGCTTACGAGAGACTGGTTTCATCGTTACGAGTAACCCCCTTTGCTCAAAGATGACTGGCAAGTGACTGTTTCTCCAACTTTAGTTGAATCGGATTTGACCGAGGAGGTCCTTGGATGAGGTTAAATAGCAACTCATATATCTCCGTTGTGGTGTTTGCGTAAGTAAGATGCGATCCTACTAGATACCCTCGGTCACCACGTAAAACATGCAACAACAAAATTAGAGGACGTCTAACTTGTTTTTGCAGGGTATGATTGTGATGTGATATGGCCAACGATGTGATGTGATATATTGGATGTATGAGATGATCATGTTGTAATAGAAATATCGACTTGCACGTCGATGGTACGGCAACCGGCAGGAGCCATAGGGTTGTCTTTATACTAACGTTTGTGCTTGCAGATGCGTTTACTATTTTGCTAGGATGTAGCTTTAGTAGTAATAGCATAAGTAGCACGACAACCCCGATGGCAACACGTTGATGGATGATCATGGTGTGGCGCCGGTGACAAGAAGATCGTGCCGGTGCTTTGGTGATGGAGATCAAGAAGCACGTGATGATGGCCATATCATGTCACTTATGAATTGCATGTGATGTTAATCCTTTTATGCACCTTATTTTGCTTAGAACGACGGTAGCATTATGAGGTGATCTCTCACTAAAATTTCAAGACGAAGTTGTGTTCTCCCCGACTGTGCACCGTTGCGACAGTTCTTCGTTTCGAGACACCACGTGATGATCGGGTGTGATAGACTCAACGTTCACATACAACGGGTGCAAAACAGTTGCACACGCAGAACACTCGGGTTAAGCTTGACGAGCCTAGCATGTGCAGACATGGCCTCGGAACACATGAGACCGAAAGGTCGAGCATGAATCGTATAGTTGATATGATTAGCATAGGGATGCTTACCACTAAAACTATTCTCGACTCACGTGATGATCGGACTTGAGATAGTGGATTTGGATCATGTACCACTCAAATGACTAGAGAGATGTACTTTTTGAGTGGGAGTTCTTAAGTAATATGATTAATTGAACTAATTGTCATGAACATAGTCTAATGGTCTTTGCGAATTACGATGTAGCTTGCGCTATAGCTCTACTATTTTTTTATGTTCCTAGAGAAAATTTAGTTGAAAATTGATAGTAGCAACCTTTGCAGACTGAATCTGTAAAACCAAGGATTGTCCTCGTTGCTGCGCAGAAGGCTTATGTCCTTAATGCACCACTCGGTGTGCTGCACCTCGAGCGTCGTCTGTGGATGCTGTGAACATCCGACATACACGTTTCTGATGACTACACGATAGTTCAGTGCAAAGTACTTAATGGCTTAGAAGCAAGGCACCGAAAACGTTTTAAAACGTCACGGAACATAAGTGATGTTCTAAAGAGATGAAATTGTGATTTCATGCTTGTGCCCTTGTTAAGAGGTACGAGACCTCCAACAAGATTCTTTGACCACAAAGTAAAGGAGAAAAGCTCAATCGTTGAGCGTGTGCTCAGATTATCTGAGTACGACAATCACTCGAATTGAGTGGGAGCTAATCTTCCAGATGAGATAGTGATGGTTCTCCAAAATCACTGCCACCAAGCTTTGAGAGCTTCGTGATGAACTATAACATATCAAGGATAGATACAATGATCCTTGAGCGATTCGCGACGTTTGACACTGCGAAAGTAGAAATCAAGAAGGAGCATCAATAGTTGATGGTTTGAAAAACCACTAAGTTTCAAGAAAGGGGAGGGCTAGAAGGGATACTTCGTGAAACGGAAAAACAGTTGCTGCGCTAATGAAGAGACCCAAGATTGAACCCAAACCCGAGACTAAGTGCTTCTGTAATAAGGGGAACAGTCACTGAGGCGGAGCAACTCTAGATACTTGGGAGATAAGAAGGCTGGCAAAAGTCGAGAGAAGTATATTTGATATACATAATGTTGATGTGTACTTTACTAGTACTCCTAGTAGCACGAGGGTATTGGATACCGGTTCGGTTGCTAAGTGATTAGTAACGCGAAATGAAAGCTACGGCATAAGCGGAGACTAGCTAAAGGCGAGGTGACGATACGTGTTGGAAGTGTTTCCAAGGTTGATATGATCAAACGTCACACGCCCCCTCTACCATCGGGATTGGTGTTGAACCTAAATAATTGTTATTTGGTGCTTGCGTTAAGCATGAACATGATTGGATCGTGTTTATTGCAATACGATCATTCATTCAAAGAGAATAATGGTTACTCTATTTGCTTGAATAATCACCTTCAATGGTTTATTGAATCTCGATTGTAGTGTTACACATTGGTGCCAAAAGATACGAGTTAAATGATGATAGTACCACTTACTTGTGGCACTGCCGCTTGAGTCATGTTAGTATATAAATTGCATGAAGAGGCTCCATGCTGATGGATCTTTACTCACCTGATTTCGAATCACTAGTGACATGCAAATCATACCACATGAGCAAGGCCTTGTTTTCATTGAGATGAAACAAGATAGTAACTTGTTGGAAGTGATACATTTTGATGTATGCAGTCCAGTGAGTGCTGAGGCACGCAGTGGATATCATTATGTTCTTACTTCACTGACGACTTGAGTAGATACAGGAGTATTTACTTAATGAATCACAAGTCTGAAATATTGAAAAGTTCAATTCTGTTTCAGAGTGAAGTTCGTCGTAACAAGAGGATAAACTGTCTACGATATGATCATAGAAATGAATATCTGAGTTGCGAGTTTTTGGTACACAGTTAAGACAATGTGGAAATTGTTTCACAGTTCGTGCCACCTGGAACATCATGGTGTGATGATGTGTCTGAACGTCATAGCCACGCACTATTTAGTATGGTGCATGCTGTGATGTCTCTTATCGAATTACCACTATCGTTTATGGGTTATGCATTAGAGACAACCACATTCACTTTAAATAGGGCACCGCGTATTTCCGTTGAGATGACACAGTATAGACTGAGGTTTAGAGAAATCTAAACTGTCGTTTCTTGAAAGTTTGGGGCTTCGAAACTTATGTGAAAAAGTTTCAGTCTGATAAGCTCGAACCCAAAGCGGATAAATGCATCTTCATAGGATATCCAAAACAGTTGGGTACATCTCCTATCTCAGATCCAAAAGCAAAGTGTTTGCTTCTAGAAACGGATCCTTTCTCGAGAAAAGGTTTCTCTCGAAAGAATTGAGTGGGAGGGTAGTAGAACTTGATGAGGTTATTGAACCATCACTTCAACCAGTGTGTAGCAGGGCGTAGGAAGTTGTTCCTGTGGCGCCTACACCAATTGAAGTGGAAGCTGATGATGGTGATCATTAAGCTTCGAATCAAGTTACTACAAACCTCGTAGGTCGACAAGGTCGCGTACTGCTGCAGAGTAGTACGGTAACCCTGTCTTGGAGGTCATGTTGTTGAGAAACAGTGAACCTACGAGTTATGGAGAAAGCGATGGTGGGCCCAGATTCCGACAAATGGCTGGAAGTCATAAAATCCGAGAGAGGATCCATGTGTGAAAACAAAGTGTAGACTTTGGTAGAACTACTTGATGGTCATGGGACTATTGGGTAAAATGGATCTTTAAAAGAAGACAGACGATGATGCTGATAAGTCACTATTAAGAAAAGCTCGACTTGTCGCAAAGATGTTTTCGACAAGATCAAACAGTTGACTATGATGAGTCTTTCTCACTCGTAGCGATGCTAAAGGTCTGTTAGAATTGTGTTAGTAGTTGCTGCATTATTTATGAAATATTGCACGTAGGATGTCAAAACGTTGTTTCCTCGACGGTTTCCTTGAGCAAACATTGTATGTGATACAGCCAGAAGGTTTTGTCGATCCTAAAGATACTAGCAAGTATGCAAGCTCCAGTGATCCTTCAATGGACTGGTGCAAGCATCTCGGAGTTGGAATAAGCACTTTGATGAGATGATCAAAGATTTTGGGTGTGTACAAGGTTTATGAGAAACTTGTATTTCCAAAGAAGTGAGTGGGAGCACTATAGAATTTCTGATAGGTATATGTGGTTGACATATTGTGGATCAGAAGTAATGTAGAATTTCTGTAAAGCATACAAGGTTGTTTGAAAGAAGTTTTCAAAGGAGTACCTGGATTACGCTACTTGAACGTTGAGCATCAAAGATCTATGGAGATAGATCGAAAACGCTTAATAGAAGTTTCAACAAGATGCATGCCTTGACAAGTTTTTGAAAGAGTTCAAAATAGATCAGCAAAGAAGGAGTTCTTGGTTGCGTTGTGAGGTGTGAATTTGAGTAAGACTCAAAACCCGACCACGGTAGAATAAAGAGAATAGACGAAGGTCGTCTTCTATGCCTTAGCCGTAGAATCTAAAGTATGCCATGCTGTGTACCGCACCTGATGTGTGCCTTGACTCAAAGTCTGTTGAGGGTACAGAGAGTGATCCATGATTGAATCACTAGCAGCGGTCAAAATTTATCCTTAGTAACAAATGGACTAAGGAATTTTTCTCGATTATGGAGGTGGTTAAAGAGTTCGTCGTAAAGGGTTACGTCGATGCAAGCTTTGACACTAATCTGAATAACTATGAGTAGTGAAACGGATTCATATAGTAGAGTGGATATTTGGAGCATTTCCGAATAGCACGTAGTAGCAGCATCTATAAGATGACATAAAGATTTGTAAAGAACGCACGGATCTGAAAGTTTCAGAACCGTTGACTAAAACCTCTCTCACAAGCAAGACATGATCAGACCCCATAACTATATGGGTGTTGGATTCGTTGGAATCACATGGTGATGTGAACTAGATTATTGACTCTAGTGCAAGTGGGAGACTGTTGGAAATATGCCCTAGAGGCAATAATAAATTAGTTATTATTATATTTCTTAGTTCATGATAATCGTTTATTATCCATGCTATAATTGTATTGATTGGAAACACAATACTTGTGTGGATACATAGACAAAACACTGTCCCTAGTAAGCCTCTAGTTGACTAGCTCGTTGATCAAAGATGGTCAAGGTTTCCTGGCCATAGGCAAGTGTTGTCACTTGATAACGGGATCACATCATTAGGAGAATCATGTGATGGACTAGACCCAAACTAATAGACGTAGCATGTTGATCGTGTCATTTTGTTGCTACTGTTTTCTGCGTGTCAAGTATTTATTCCTATGACCATGAGATCATATAACTCACTGACACCGGAGGAATGCTTTGTGTGTATCAAACGTCGCAACGTAACTGGGTGACTATAAAGATGCTCTACAGGTATCTCCGAAGGTGTTAGTTGAGTTAGTATGGATCAAGACTGGGATTTGTCACTCCGTGTGACGGAGAGGTATCTCGGGGCCCACTCGGTAATACAACATCACACACAAGCCTTGCAAGCAATGTAACTTAGTGTAAGTTGCGGGATCTTGTATTACGGAACGAGTAAAGAGACTTGCCGGTAAACGAGATTGAAATAGGTATGCGGATACTGACGATCGAATCTCGGGCAAGTAACATACCGAAGGACAAAGGGAATGACATACGGGATTATACGAATCCTTGGCACTGAGGTTCAAACGATAAGATCTTCGTAGAATATGTAGGATCCAATATGGGCATCCAGGTCCCGCTGTTGGATATTGACCGAGGAGTCTCTCGGGTCATGTCTACATAGTTCTCGAACCCGCAGGGTCTGCACACTTAAGGTTCGACGTTGTTTTATGCGTATTTGAGTTATATGGTTGGTTACCGAATGTTGTTCGGAGTCCCGGATGAGATCACGGACGTCACGAGGGTTTCCGGAATGGTCCGGAAACGAAGATTGATATATAGGATGACCTCATTTGGTTACCGGAAGGTTTTCGTGCATTACCGGAAAAGTTTCGGGCTCATCGGTAGTGTACCGGGAGTGCCGGGAGGGGTGCCGGGGACCATCGGGAGGGGTGTCACGCCCCAAGGGGTCTCATGGGCTATGGGAAGAGATAAACCAGCCCCTAGTGGGCTGGAATAAGTTCCCACTAAGGCCCATAAGGTTTGAGAAGGAAAAAACACAAGGTGGAAAGAGTTTCCAAGTGGGAAGGTGGAATCCTACTCCAAGTAGGATTGGAGTAGGACTCCTCCACCTCCAATTTCGGCCAAACCTTTAGGTTTTGAGGCTGCCTCCTCCCCTCCCTCCCACCTATATATACGGAAGTTTTAGGGCTGATTTGAGACGACTTTCTCACGGCTGCCCGACCACATACCTCCATAGTTTTTCCTCTAGATCGCGTTTCTGCGGAGCTCGGGCGGAGCCCTGCTGAGACGAGATCATCACCAACCTCCGGAGCGCCGTCACGCTGCCGGAGAACTCTTCTACCTCTCCATCTCTCTTGCTGGATCAAGAAGGCCGAGATCATCGTCGAGCTGTACGTGTGCTGAACGCGGAGGTGCCGTCCGTTCGGTACTAGATCGTGGGACTGATCGCGGGATTGTTCGCGGGGCGGATCGAGGGACGTGAGGACGTTCCACTACATCAACCGCGTTCACTAACGCTTCTGCTGTACGATCTACAAGGGTACGTAGATCACTCATCCCCTCTCGTAGATGGACATCACCATGATAGGTCTTCGTGCGCGTAGGAAAATTTTTGTTTCCCATGCGACGTTCCCCAACACAAGGCTAGATGTGTTCGGTGTGATGTGGAGATGTTACCTTGTGATGAACTCGATGAGCTCCCTCCAGTCGTCCATCGTGAGGTGGTGACGACGGTGGGGAAGGAGAGAGATCCAGTGGCGGCGGTGATGGACTTCCCATCGCTTTAGTGCTACCCTCTGGATCGGATTAGGGTTAGGAGTGGGGAACCAGTGGCGGCGGCGAACCTCGTAACCCTTGCCATGGTCCCCACTTCCTCTACATATAGCACTGCGCGACAGGGGCCCACCAGCCTTGCTTGGGCTGGACGCCCCCGATCAGGGCATGAGTCAAGGTCCAATGGGCCGTTGGGCCTATTGGAAAAGAGATCAACCTAACATTCTCCCCCTTGATCTCATCATATACTTTTAACTTTACCCGTTTCGTAACAGATCAATACATAGGGCATGTTTCATCGTCACGGCTCAATTGCCGATGGAATTAGACAGCCACAATGTACTTCTCTATTTTGAGATAGATTCTTTAACCTTGGGCCCTTTATTGTCCAGAAATTTTAGACTATACCATAAAACCCATGTCGACTGTGTGTTCTCCGAACGCATTGGGCGGTAAGCCTTTGATAAGTAGATCTGCAAACACTTGTTTGTCGCTTTTATGCTTTCAAGCATTTTTCCATAATTCCGGACTTTCTCCTTCACAACACGTAACTCTTTATCAGTGTGTTTGGCATCAACACTTGACTCGTTGTGACAGGAGCGAAAGATCTTAAAATGGTAATCGTCGTTGTCAACCATTATCCACTCCGGGTACAGGTAGCCTTAACCACGTTGCCCGTCCCTCAGCCTCATATCAAGCTATAACATATCATCGCATCACATTGATGACAATGGTTTCACTCATTTGGAGATTTTCCACACAAAACTCCGAGTATGAAAGTTAGCGACAATTGTGGATTTCGCTATACATTTCACAAGTCCTCCTTTGTACTCACAATGTTTTGAGAGCACTTATTTCTTTCAGCATGAGACCGATATGTTTGAATCCATTCCATTGATTTACCTATGGATTGGACATTGCCAAAACAACCCGGATATATACGTGAACTGTGTCAGGGTAATATCTTGAGCTTCCAACAACTGAAGCATATGGTACCATATCCGTTTGCAATCTTTTCTTATTAACTTTTGGAACACCATAGTTTCCACTTCCATTACCCTTGACTATAAGAACATCCGTAGGTTTTCTCGTATGCATACTTTAGAGATCTTTCTTAGCATGTCCATGCGACATTCCTAATACCCCCTTTTATTCTTTTGAACTTTGAGGACAAGAACTTCTTTTCTCCTCCTGCAGTAGATTGACATCACCACTAGCAAGTAGGACATCATCCACATGCATAGGAATTGTGAAACGAATTTCCCATTCTATAACTTTGCATGAATGCAATTGTCCTCTCATTTTCTTTGCACAAAATCTTTTGATTTAAGTCATGTTTTACGCATTTACATATTTCCTTTGGAGTCACATTTGCCTTGTAGACCCTTCATAAAGTGTATGTTAGTGAAATTCAAATGATGGAATTCCACTAACATAGACTTTATAGTAGTCACAAGTATCTGATTTTCACATGCCTAGAGACCATCAAAATCTTAGGTACTGGCACTTATTTCATATGGGGTTGTCGTTGCTCTGTCATTGCCAAGAGGAAAATTCATTCTATAGTCACCCATTTCCAAAAGGCAATAGGTTTTACAGGGGCCTGTATCACAAGATCCCTTGTAGAGCTAACAACAGGTGTTGTA
This sequence comes from Hordeum vulgare subsp. vulgare, assembly GCF_904849725.1. Lineage (NCBI taxonomy): Eukaryota > Viridiplantae > Streptophyta > Magnoliopsida > Poales > Poaceae > Hordeum > Hordeum vulgare. Next base: position 658,536,879 of record NC_058519.1, on the reverse strand, counting down.
TAGGTCATACAACATGCTCCCCCCAGATTACTCCATCTTCACTGAAGAAATGGCGTATCTTTAAACTTTCTTCTTTATGGCACTTTAAGCACCATCGTTGTATTCCTTAGTCTGCATTCGGAACTATAAAGATCCGAAAATACAACTGTTTCTTTTCTTTAGGGGTATCATAATGACGGTATTCAGATGAGTGTCGTACTCCCCTTGACAATCACATTCTTCATTAATGGATCACTTTAGATGCATAATGTGCATTACATCATCTAAAGTACAGAGGAGTCATGAAATACACTACAATGTATTTCATGTCTCTTTCTCCCCCTCGAAATGTGGCAAGAACTTTTCTGCCACAATTTCTAAACCCATTCATAGCTCTTGTGAAATGAGGAAACTTCGATTATCTAGCTCATTCATCTTATCACTTCATGTAAAATGAAGTTATAAGTTAGCTAGTATGGGAGTACTTTTTCCTCATTACATTTCAGAAACTCAATAGAGTTCTCTATCATTGTCTCTTTTGCAAGTCACACTTGCATATCATTCTTGTCTTTAGGTTCGTCTGTTACTTTTATCCTTTCTGGATTTAGTGATTGCATAATGACCGTTACACATAAGGTGTAAGGTCGATAATAGGAAAGCTTAATAGCTACTCCATACTTTTCTCCCATAGTGGGACACATTAACCGCACATGAGTCATCATAACTTTCTCCTGTCATACAGGATAAGACCTTTGCCATAATTTCTCCCGCCATACACGGATTGTTGACATAATACAATGTCAACTTTACCCGGTTACGCAAGCATTCTTCCCAGACTTTTCCCGCCATGCGGGTAATTCCCTTTAAGGGACATCATAAATGCCATAATTGTCTCTTTTGACTGCATCAAATTCAGAAATAAATCTGAATTATCTTTGACACACATGTTTGATCCGACGTTGGTCAAATTAAACATGCATGTTGCTTGTTTCATTTCAATCATGTTGACTGAAAAAAGGAGACTCCATCATAGAGAGTACATGAAAGACATTCGTCAACCAAGACTCTCAATGATCTATCTCTTTTCTTTTCTTGAATTAATATCCAAGAGTACTTTTCTTTTGAAGCCATTCTTTAGAGAGAATTTATTCTCTCAAGTTATGACCTTTCTTTTCCATCTTTCGAGTCAATAGTACCCAAACATTCGCTTTCATGAGTGAAAGCTTGAATAACTTTTAGTCTGAGAAAACTTAGCCAATAGGCAACGGTAATGAGCATAAAAAATAACCCTACGTTGGTCTGATTAAAATCATGCACATTAAACCTTTTAAAACTTTCTGGAATATTCTAAATCACCGTTGGGCAGAATTAGAATAAAACATCATCCTACTATATTAATTCCATATCACCGTTGGGCAGAAATGGAAATAATGCATATAACTTATAAACAATGTGATGATAGTATTCTTATTGAACAACTTTGCTAAGAAATAACAATCATCATCATTAACAATATGCGTTTCTTTATCTGTGCTCCGAAAATTGATCACTTTGATACAAAATTTATCAGAGATTTAAGCTTTAAACATAAGATGACTCATACAAATATAGTATTGTTATCATCAACGTTGGTCAGAAAACAACAATACCATATTTTAACTTTAAAACAAACTTCATTCTTTTGTCATAGCGGAAACTGTTTGAATCTTATTTCACTCACAAGGGAAAAACTTTGCTAATAACATTTCTTCCAATTAAATTTTCCTGTCGGTTCCAATTTAATTGGAGGACTAAACCCTTTTTTTTACTTTGCAGCGGAAATACGTGAGTATGAAAATTCATACAACTTACAGAAAATTATTTTGTGAAAAATAAAAAATTCATGAACTTTATTTTCCTTTTATAAAATCCATGAACTTTTCTCTTTCTGAAAATATTTCTTTTTATTTCAGAACCTTTTATTTTTCTTTTCAGAAAGATCATATTACTTTTACATAAACTTTGAACATTTTCTTTTACAGAAAGGCCACTAGCCCACAACTCCCGCCGGCCCGAGTCGAGCCTAGGGTTTCATGGGGGATCGACCGGGGCCGTCGGATTCAATCCGACGGTTGCCCGTGGTCGTCGGTTGGACAAAAAGGGGAGGAGCCAGCTGGGGAGGGAAAACCCTAAGCCACTTTCCCCCAAACCCTCCGCTCTCCCTCTCTTTCTCTCAGCGAGAGGCTCCCGCAGGGCCGAGAGCGTCTCCCTCGAGCGGTGGCTCCATGCCCCGTCGAGCGCACCTCCTGCTCCTGCAGCCCCTCGCATGACAGGGCCGGACAGCAGCCGCCGGCTGTGGCGGCCGAGGGGCCCCGCGCCGTGCGCTGCCTGCCGTGCCGAGGAGGAGGCTACCCTCTTGTTCCTTCTTCTCGGCGCCGGCCCGATCTGGCCTTCGGCCTCCTTGCTTCCTGTGGCCACTGGCCGTGGTGGCCTAAAACCCCACGCCGCGTGCTGCCTAGCGGGTGGCCGAGCCCCTCCTTGGTGCGGCGGCCGAGCCCCTGCCTCGCGCGGCGGCCCTCGAGCCCCGCCGAGCGCATGTCGTGGCCGTTTTCTTTTCGTGGTGGCCGACTCTTGTCCTCGGAGCCATGGCGTTCCCCTCGCCGGCTGCGCATACTCCTTTCGGTGTGTGCGCCGCCGTCGAGCGGAAGGTCGTGGTTCCCCTTTTCATGTTCGTGCAGGCCGCGGTGGCCGAAGAGATAAACAGGACGCCGTGGCCTCCCGTTTCGCCGGTGACGAGTTCCCTTGCGGGAGCGCGTCGCCGTTGATTGGGTCGGCCGTGGTGCCTCGTTTTCTTTTTCCCTTGACAGAGAAGAACTTCGGCATCATCCCCGTTCTTAACTTCGGCATCATCCCCGTTCTTTTGCCGGCGCGCGCGAGTACCTTCAAGGTGAACTCGCCACCGTCAAGGGAGCGGTGTTGATGCCCTTTTGCCCGTGTGTGCTTGGCCATTGTTCCCTCCCCCTTTTTTAGTTTTTCTTGGTTTGCCTTTTTCGGATCGGATCCGAGTTCTTTCCTTTTTCTTGTTGGATCTTGATCCATACTTTGCCTCCGAGGAGGTAGGTTCTTCTTCCCCACACCTCGGCTTGCCGATGCGTGTGGGGATCGAGAGGAACGGGCGCGGCCTTGCGGCGGCGCTTCTTTGCCGGATAGGAATCCGGTGACTTTCCTTTTCTTTTGCTTTTCATCTTGATCTTTGCCGTCTTCTAGGGTTCATATCGGGGAGGGGAAACTTTTCTTGTACATGTTTCAACCGAAACTCATCTAAAGCCTCGTGGCTCATGATACCATTGATAGATCCCGTGGATCGACAAGGCTAGATGTGTTCGGTGTGATGTGGAGATGTTACCTTGTGATGAACTCGATGAGCTCCCTCCAGTCGTCCATCATGAGGTGGTGACGACGGTGGGGAAGGAGAGAGATCCAGTGGCGGCGGTGATGGACTTCCCATCGCTTCAGTGCTACCCTCTGGATTGGATTAGGGTTAGGAGTGGGGAACCAGTGGCGGCGGCGAACCTCGTAACCCTTGCCATGGTCCCCACTTCCTCTACATATAGCACCGCGCGACAGGGGCCCACCAGCCTTGCTTGGGCTGGACGCCCCCGATCAGGGCATGAGTCAAGGTCCAATGGGCCGTTGGGCCCATTGGAAAAGAGATCAACCTAACACTCCCCACATCGGAGGAGCCATCCATGACGCATCGAACTAGTAGAAGGCTGCCTATCCGCCTCAGAGTAGCCCGTTGTCGCGCCGCGGAAGATATCTCCACGTCCGGCCGTCATAGAGGAACTCGCCGCGTCGCGCTGCCGATCGATGAGAAACTCGCCGCGTCGCGCGGCCGTCGGGCTGATCTGTGCCTAGCATCTGTCACCTGGGGGTTGCGGTTGTTTTTTCACCGCAAGTAATTTTCATGCCCGCAATTATTTCTGTTTCTCTCTCGGAGCGGTATGCGCGGCCAGGTCAACGTCGTTCCTAATCAGCACATAAACTCACGTAGCTCTACGTGGGTGTAGCATTATTGGTGTTGTATTCTCAAGAGAAAAATAGAGGAGCCACTCCAAAGAAGGAGCAATGCTACACATATGCAAAGTTACGTTCAGTTTTACGTAAATGGCCATTTGACAATCTATGATTGGAAGTAGGGGGGAGGAGGGGCCCACCCTCGCTGCAATTCAGGGGGCCGAGAGAATGGATGAAGGAAGGTTACGTAACACTGCACGTAGCTTTTCGTAGATGTAGTATTATTGCCGAAGAAGCAACCGGTAAAGCAAAGGAACTAACTAAATCACAAAGAACCAGATGATTATGTCATGTGCTCTATTTTTCTCTTGAGAATACAACACTAAGCTAAGGAGTGTTCATAATGTTACGAATAGCCACAAGTAGGTGGTCGAATAAATCAAACATTTCTTTTTACAAAGGGAATATATTAATATCGTAAAGATACCAATTACATCCGACCTTTGTATCAACAAGATGTTCAAAGGATCAAGAATACACAAAAAAATGAACATAACAAAAATACCCCGCCATGGTGATTAATCACTAGAATCACTAGCACTCTATGTGTTGATGAACGAACTCCATCCCAGCAAACTTAGATGCTCCCCACTCGACTTCATGGACAATCATGTGCTCTATGTTAGTTGTAGAATCTAAATCGGCAGGTTAAACCCTAGATGGAACAAGGAAGAAGAAAGACGGAATTAGGTGCAGCACAATGCACAATTTATCTGGTGTTTTTTATTTCATTTATATTGGGCTCGAAGAGCCGACCTCGTGATTTTTTTTCTTCTGCGGGTAACATGACCGAATATGACATGACCCTGATCACAATCCAACCGGGTATAAAATTGCCTTCCGTCTTACACTACCTTTTACATCCTTACTGATGCTAAGGGCAAAGGCGACTAGGAATGAAGCCGATGCTTACACTATCTTTTACATCCTTACTCATGTATTTTTTTGTAAGATCCTTTTAAATAATTAATAAAATGGTTACAAGCACCATCAGATGCCCGAGGCCGGTGGTCTTCTTCCTTTTCTAAAAAAGTCTTGGAACATAAAATTTCGTTCTCTTTACATGGTAAGTAAACTTACCTTCTCTTACAAACTGAGACATAAAATATACACCTATGATTATGCTTTTTCTTGATGTGTTTACGAAGTCTCACACTCTAATGGCACAACACCTCATGAGCTCGAGACAATGATGTGAGAAAATGGGCCGCTTGGAGCTTGTGAGGCTAGCAGAGTGAGACTAGTGATTTCACATAGCCCATTTCTACATGCTGTTTTTTCTTAACTATCGAAAGCATCCACTTAGTTTGGTCAATGGCGCCATATAAATCATCTTGGGACTATTAATCACGTGGCATTAGTTAGTTACTTAAGTTAGCAAGTCCACTCTTCTGCCTGCAACGACACTTAAGTTAACTGCCGTCAGTGCTCGGTGCAGTGTGCGTATCTTACTTAATCCACACTTGCCTCCTGCCACGCTTCCTACTTGATCGTAAGTAACTACTACGGTGTAGGGTTAGTATCTGTTGGAGTGTGTGTTGAATAATCCAGCTTCCCAGTTGCTAGATCCAGTATCGATATCTCCGCTCTCCGAAATTCAAATCCAACACCTTACTGGACGTCCACTAGCTATGCGCCAGCACACATTTTATCGAGATCCGTGCAGCAATTTTCCAGAAAGAACACTCCACTCATCACAATTCATGCGTTCAAGACCTCAGATTAAGTAAGGAAGCAACTCAGATTTAGTTGATTCCTCAACTGCGTACACGTACACCTCCATGAAAACACAATTCCTTTTTAAGTAAACAACCATGCTGAGCATCATCATCCAACATATCCAAGTCAAGACTCTTGGTCTCTCTCTCAACATAAAATAATGAGGTTAAACATTTTTAGAAAATAATGTGAAGCAAATTTTCAGTGACAATCTGGAAAGAAACAGAATTAACAAGCCATGGTTATGTAACTATTTTTGACCTACAAAAAAACACGAAATCCTTCACGGTTTCGAATCACGGGTAAATTAAGCACATACATCGTGAACATGTAAAATATGTCCACATCTCAAATCCACATCAGCGATCATTCACACACGAAACCTGGAGCGGAGTGCATTCATACAACATATATTTTTTCAGATCAGAGAGAATTCATCAAAAACCCGTCCTTTTTGCAAAAAAGGGAAAGAAAACAAGAAATCTATTGTGAGGCAGACGGCGAGAATGGCAGTACGACGAGCGGTAATGAGGGGGGAGGAGAAACAGAATCTGGATCTGATCGGGTGGAACAGAGACGTTGCTTCTTGGCTTTGTGGGTAGTGCATAGAACTGTAATAGCTGCAGGTCGGAAGTGCAAACAATTGTCATCAGGCCTTCGATGTATATTGGATGGATAGGATAGTTATTAGAGGACGTCCTCCGCCCTCTCTTGGACGTGAGTGCCTCGATCCGCTATAAAATGGCAGCATCTTGGACGTGAGGAACCCACACTCTCACTCACTCACTCCCTCACTCACTAGAAGAAGCTCCTGCACTGAGCTTGGACCGATGGCCTCGAGCGGTGCAATGGTGTTGGCCATGATGGGCCTCCTCGCCGGGCTGGTGTGCCCTGCTGCGGCGGCGGGGGCGTCGGAGTTCATCTCCATGCCCACCGACGACGTTAGCCGCGTCCATGCCACGTTCTGCCCCAAACTGGAGGACATTGTGCGCGACAAGGTGGCGGAAGCGCGCAGAAGGGACATCGGCGTCGTCGCCGGCCTCCTCCGCATCTTCTTCCACGACTGCTTCCCCAATGTACGTCTCTGTGCTCTTCTCTTACCAAACAACAACTACTACACATACATATATACATACACTTTCGGATTTTTCGGTACACTAGCTAGTATTATTAGCGCGTACGGCCGGTGAGCTTGAAAGATGGCCTTTGCTATGCTGTCTATTTTAGATGATTCTACTGCTAGTATTTAGCATTTCCTATATTATACTTACTCCGACCCAAAATATATTTCGCTTCTTTAATATTAAATTTATAGTAACTTAGTGCTAAATTTGCGATATTTATTTCGAGACGGAGGGGGTACTAAGTAGGTGCGTGTATCTTGTCGATGGTGCAGGGCTGCGACGCGTCGCTCCTGCTGGAGCGAAGTCACCTCTACTTCAGCGAGCGGGACAGGCCCCAAAACGGCGGGCTGCACCAGGGCGCGCTCGATCTCATCCAGCGTATCCGCGACGCCGTGCGCGACGCCAAATGCACCGACGTGTCCTGCGCCGACATCACCATGCTCGCCACCCGAGCGGCCATCAGGCAGTCCGGGGGCCCAGACTACGCCGTGGTGCTCGGCCGGCAGGACAGCATCGATCCCGCCAGGTTCGACCAGGTCGACCGTTTCCTGCCCGCTCGCGACGCCAAGATCGGCAAACTCATCGAGGTCTTCCAGAGCCTCCGCTTCGACAAGACTGACCTCACCGCGCTCTCCGGCGCGCACACCATCGGAAAGACAAGCTGTGGGAGCCTCGAGAGCCGCACCGGGGAGGCCGCCTGGTTCGTCGACGCTATCAAAAGGAATTGCAACAACTCTCTGGACAAGAAGCACGATCTTGACGTCGCCACCCCCAACGATTTCGACAACAAGTACTACGCCAACATCGTTGCAGGGATGGGGGTGCTCAGCACCGACATGGAGCTCCTCAACGACCCCTTCACCAGAGATTTGGTCCATAAGTGGGCTAACGACAAGGATGATTTCTTTCGGAAGTTCAGCGACGCCATGGCAAAGATGGCCCGTTTGCCCGTGAGCGGAAAAACCGAGTTCCGTGACAACTGCTTCAGGCGCAAGTCTATGAGGGAGACATTCAACCTCACTGCCGAGGGTTTCGCGGCCTCAGCTTGAGAGATCTATGGGATGGATCACCATACATCCACGACCAGTGGCCCAGTGCCATGCCATATGTGCATGTAATAAGAGCAATACACCTAGTTTATCTTTTGTTTGATTCAAGTTAGCGTATGTATGCCCACCTAGTCTAGTCTAGTCTAGAGCCACTCGTCTGGGCCTTGTATCGTCTCAGTTCAGCAACTATTCCAGCTTTCTGGGAGTTGCTGTCTAGTTTTATCCTAGAATTATTTTCCATCCTTTAGGTTTTACGCCTGTTTCTGTCATGAAAATTAATGAACAAGTAAGATTTTGTATTTTAGCTCATGGAAAAGTAAGTTAATATAGTCTTTCTCGGAAAATATACTTTAGTTCCTGATTGTATGTGCATCCTATATGAAATATTTATTTAATAATTAATTAAAAAATCAAAAAAGTTTGGAAGTATTTTTAGATTAAACTTGACTTTGTTTTGCACTAGTATATAAATTTTCATCAAAAAAGTCAATATTGACTTTTGGATAAAAAGACAAAATTTATTTACTATTATAGGTCACTATTCACACTATTTTGTTCAAAAATTTGTCTTTTTAAAAGAAGTCAAAGTGTAAAAAAATTGTGGAATTTTTCTTACAAGTATAATAGAAGGTCAAGTTTATTAAAAAAGTATTTTCAGAATTTTTGAACTTTTTTGAATTCCTAAATTTCTTTTGCATATAGTGTCTATATCATAGTTTTAAATAGCCCGCTATAGCCCCGCTATAGCCTCGCTATAGCCTTTTCAGCAGGGTGCCGCTAAATGGTATCATGTATAAATATGCCGCTATAGCCCGTTATAGCTCCGCTATAGCTGATTTAGAGGCTCGCCGCTATTTGCCGTAGCCCGCTATTTAAAACGTTCGTCTATATACACCCAGGTTTTAAAAATTTCCCTCCAGTTTTTCTCCTCTTAAATAGTAAGATAATCAAAGACAGTGAGAGATCCAAACATTTGATGTTTAAGAGCACTAGCCCTAGCCTGAGAGAAATCCATAATTTTGATAATAATTATACTTTTTCTGTGAGGATAAATAACTTATCTATTAGGAAGCACAACAATTTTCAAGACATATATGGTTTCCACATGCTTCAAGCTTTTGGGTCGGGTTTCAGTTGGACACCGGCTAGAACCAGAGGATGGGTAAGATTATTGGTCTATTTAGGAGCTGTTCGGTGATTCTCCAGCTCCTTGAAATCTGAGAATCTGCGTAGCACCCTTTCTCCCGCTTCACGTTTTTTAGCTGCTGCACCACCAACTCCAGGTGTGCGGTTGCGGAGCCGGAGGGCCTCCGAACAGGCCGTTAGCCTGTGCTTTTTCTCCTCGCAAACTAATTCAGTTATTGGCACATGTGCTCCCTTTCCAAAGCCTATTAATTCGGTGCTTTGGACTCTGATCAACACAAGCTACTTGGCTAACAATAGCGCAATCTGATCTTCAGAGGTGAGGAAAACACACACTCGTTCACTCCCTCTCTAACTCACAGTTACAGGGTTACATATAGCACGCCAACATGGCATAATCATAGGTAGAATCCATGGGCGCGGTGGATGAACACACACTCGTTCACTCACTCTCTCACTCACAGTTACAGTGTTACATATAGCACGGGAGCATGGCATAATCATAGGTAGAATCCTTGGTGCAGTGGACGGGGCATGGCGTGGAATGTAGGTTAGAGCATGGTTAATAGTAGAAATAACTGATGACTATATGATGTTGCTATAATCATCTACTTCCTTCATCACCGTTTAGAAGGCGTCCATCAGATTTCATGCATTTCCAAAATTGAGAAGGATTAAGGCGTGTTTCACTTATTGCCTAGCACTAATACACTATTCCCTCTGTCACAGTTTATAAGGCACGTACATGTATCTAGGTCGTTAATTTAACTTATATAAAATATATTGTTTAACATAATGGTCAAATTGACGACGTAGATACATGTGCCGGACTTATAAACTGAAACAGAGGGAGTATAATGAGTAATTCGAAGTACAATACTATTGCATACAGCTGTGTGAATCCATCCGCTGGAATTGGTTTCCACCGTTGCATGGGGGAGCCTCCTTGTTTAGTGGCTGGGAGGTTACTCCATAATAAAGTCTTAATTAATTAGGCACGGGTGGTTTACTCGATGGATTTTTTTAGTTGATAGCTGGAGAAAATGAGCCATTCTCCGGCTACCTTGGTCCCAGCGATCTGGGCTAGGTGCCTTTTAAACCGAGACGGAGGGAGTATAACCAAGCTTATAGCCAATAAATACAATACTTAGATATAAAGATGTGCTACTTATTAATACATGATCCTTTCACTCTTACATAGTGCCTAAGAACAGGTGCTACATCTGGCTCTTGTAGTATAGCAGGGTCTCTCTCCCTTTCATGTGAGGATAAAAATAATATTTTAAACCGGATAGCCTGCTTACTTAAGCCTATTGTATTTGCTATTATGGCCGTCCTTGTCGCTACACCGTTGTTGTTCTTTTACTATTACTTTACAATGCTCATGTATATCCTATGTAAGTATTTTAACACGCGTTGTTGGACACGGGCCAGGCGCACTGAACAAGCAACTGTGGCACAAAGAATCTTAGAAGGTCCATGCCAATTCATATCTTTTACATTTTAAAAAATCTGACAAATACGGATATACATAACGGCATAACACATGTGTGTATAAATTTTCATGACAAAATATGTTGAATTGAGGGATGTGCCAAAAGGAGAATTATGTGGCTTTTCAACACAGGATACTACTCATCCCAAAAGCTCATGAATTTGTTCTCTTTACGCAAATCCCATTTTCAGATATTTCATCCTGAAATTTTACACACATACACATCACATACTTGTATTTTTGTACCATTAAATTCACATTTTTTTCAAAACCAAACACTATGAATTTTTTTTTCTTCAAAAAAATGGCCTCCATGGAGGCCAAGCTCCATCTCCTAATATATTAGTTATTTATTCTTGCGTAGTCCAGTAAGCGTCAGTGGCGTTCTCCTTCGCATGCTATTTACCTAGTTGTTTGTATTAACATTTTCTTTCGGTTTGCGTGGTTCGCATTGTTTGTTCACTCTGGTTTATGTCTTTTCCCCAAGTACATACGGAGAACGCAGAGAGAGAAGGAATGGTACACAGCAGAGAGACACGAGATGCTCATCCCAAACAGTAGAAAACACAACTCTAGACCATCGATTTCTAACTATAGAAACCAGCACAACGACAAATCAATATCAATGTAAATGTCCTCTCTAATCATATTTGTACATGTAACGACCTAGAAAATACCACTTTAACTTGTTCACGGAAATAAATAAATTTGTAAAAAGTTGCTGAAAAATACCAAACGAATGTAGTCAAGAGCAACAGCATGCAGGTGAAATTATTACCAAAACCAAAAACGAGTGCCGTGCTGGGTTTTCAAGATATTTTTCTACTAGTATGATATATTAGTGCAAAGAAGACAGTAATATCTGGAGAAGTTCTACTACTCCCTCTGTTCCTAAATATAAGTCTTTAAAGAGGTTTCATTAATAGACTACATACGGATGTATATAGACATACTTTAGAGTGTAGATTCACTCATTTTGCTTCGTATGTAGACTTCTAGTAAAATATCTTAAAAGACTTATATTTAAGAACGGAGGGAGTACTATATCTTATTAATGCAAAGAAAGTAAAGGAGGGTAGTTTCATGAGGAATGGAAATAAAATAAAGGAGGGTATAATTATCTATGGACCCTATTTCTCACTTCATTTTCTAGCTTAACTCATTCTAGTGACTTTAATTTTATCAAATTGCAATGCACCCAAGATATTCGATGCATCTTTCCCCCAAAAATAACCAACATAAGCAGGTATACTAGTAATAATAAGAGAAACGGTACTGAAACATGTCCTGGGATTACATAGTAGAGTTCAATGTTGCAGTAGTAAGTACTACTCCCTCCGTTCCTAAATATAAGTCTTTAAAAAGATTTCACTAAGGGTCTACATACGGAAGAAAATGAGTGAATCTACACTATAAAACATGTCTATATACATCCGTATGTAGTTCTTTAATGAAACCTCTAGAAAGACTTATATTTAGGAACGGAGAGAGTAATTCTGAAACCAACACAATACAGTACTGTACTATATATAGGTAGGATTGAAGGGAGCAAAATGTCTCCATCTTGACAAATTCCCATGCAGCTGGTAGTTTCTGAAATCTTGATGCTAGGGCCGATTACTTGGTAGGGTCAAGGACATGGCCCGCGAAGACGATCACTCCAGACCGCTCCTCCATGAGGAGGAAACTGAAGGGGTGGTCAGCAACAAACGGAACCACCACCACCACAGTACCCCCGCGTTATCGCAGCGGCCTCAGTCCCTTCCTCGTCCACCTTGATGATCACCTTCTGCATCGCCTTAGTCACGAAAATGGGCCTCCCCATGTCAGCCTTCTGGAACAAGCCTCGCAAGTCACCCACGTCACGCGAGAACGGCAGCGTGAGCCCCAGGCGGCGGAGATCCTCCCCAAGGTCCCAGTGGAACGAGATCTCAAACTTGGGCAGCGTAACAGGGACATACTCTGTTGGCACTGATCCGTTGTCGATGCAGCGATCCGCTGATTACTGTTCAACGGAACGACCAACAACGAACAATATACGCTGCAGTACAAAGAGCAAGCAAGCAGCCTAGTAGCTGGATGGATTTTACTCGGTGTCTAGCTAGCTTCGAATACTAGCCAGATCAAGCCCCCGACGGAATACTGGAAAATACACGCACGCAAGACAACACTAAGTTGCCGAGATTGATGGCTACAGGAGCATGTCGCTCCCGAATATTTCTGTGTATGTGTATTGCTTTGATCTGATCTGGTTGTACAAGGGGGACTAGATACATGTATATATAGAAGCTATCGTACCTAGCACCTAGCCAACTCGGCAATAAATACCAATCCGTGCCGGACATGGAAGCCTAATCGTGATTAGTTTTAACAATCACCCCGCTAAATACGATGTCCTCACTTCACAGCTTGAACGCCGATCCTTCTCCGCATCTCTGTAAACTTCTGTCGTCTCAAAGATTTGGTCAGGATATCTACAAGCTGGTCGTCGGTGCAAACATAGTTGACTTCAATCTTGCCTTCTTTCACACACTGCCGTATGTAGTGATACCTTATATCTATGTGCTTGGTCCTGTCATGATGCACTGGATTCTTACACAGGGCAATCGCAGACTTGTTGTCAACATTGAACACCATTCTTTCTGGTTCTTTATCTGTGAGGTCACCGAGTTGCCTTTCTAGCAACACACCTTGACCTGCTGCGGTTGCAGCTGCTATATACTCTGCTTCGCAGGACGATAATGTGACCACCTTCTGCTTTTGTGATAGCCAAGTTACTATACTCCTGCCCAAGAAATATGCTAGACCCGAGGTACTTTTACGGTCATCCACATCTCCAGCCAGGTCGCTATCACTGTAGCCAAGTAGCTCCACCATCTCCTTCTTTTTCTCTCTCAAATAGACACAATCGAAGTTTGTTATCCCTTTGATGTACGTGAGTATATGTTTGACAGCTGTCCAATGTTTAGTCGTGGGTGCTTCCATGAAGCGACTCACTATGCCAATGGAATAGGTCAAGTCCGGCCGTGTATTCACAAGATACCTTAGGCTTTCGACCATAATTCTATAATCCGTTGCATCAACCGCAGGGGTTTCACTCCTTTTGCTAAGTTTAAGCTGAGGCTCCATTGGAACATAAGTTGGTTTGCAATTCTCCATGCTACAACTTTCAAGTATCTTCTTTGCATATGCCTCTTGACATAGTGTGATCCCATTCGGCTTTTGTTGTACCTCGATCACGAGGTAGTATGTCAAGAGCCCTAGATCACTCATCTTGAATAGCTCCTTCATTTGTAGCTTGAATCTTGCAATCTCCTCTTCGTCTTCTCCAGTTATCAAGAGATCATCAACATAGATACCCACTAAGAGACGATCCTTGCCTTTATCTCGCTTGTACATAGCATGTTCGAGTGGACTTTTCTCAAAACCAAGGGAAATCAATGTACGGTCAAGCTTGATGTTCCATGCCTGAGGAGCTTGATGTAGCCCGTACAATGCCTTGTGTAGCTTCAACACCTTGTGTTTTTCTCCTTCTTTGATGTACCCCGGTGGTTGCTTCACGTATACTTCTTCTTTCAACTCCCCGTTCAAAAACGCGGATTTATATCCATGTGATGTAGCCTCCAAGATTCTTGAGCCGCGAGAGCTATAACTAGCCTCACCGATTCCATCTTTGTGACTGGAGAGAACACTTACTCGAAGTCCACACCTTGCTCTTGCACGAATTCTTTAGCTACGAGCCGAGCTTTATGCTTGACCAAGTTTCCTTCGGCATCCTTCTTGACTTTGTACACCCACTTGAGCCCTATGGATTTGTGACCGTTGGGAATGTTACATGTTAATCCACACTTACGTGTAAGAGTAAGAGTTGGAAGAGTCGTGGCTTGGATGCCACTTATGTTTACGTGAGCGTGTAGTATTGGGAGTCCTAGTTTGAGTCAGTTTAGGATTGCTAAGCTAGCTAGCTTCAGGTCGGTTTAGTCCCTTATATATATATGGGCATATACGTTGTAAAGAGTACCAGAATAAATAAAGAAAATAGCAAGGTACGAGACGTGCCTGTTGTAATACACCGGCGTGTGTGCGTGAGATCAATTTGGGAAAAGGCTGGCTAGAAGTGCTCGTATACGTACGTACTATTAGTTTATATCCACGTCCAGGAGCATCGATCAAGTTGATCGATCTGCCGAGGCCAACAATTGGTATCTAGAGCTAGGTTCAAGGTCGTCGGGTGAGCGCTGTGATTGCGTGGAGTGACGATCAAGATCATGGCTGAAAAAGGTGGAAGCGTGTTTGTCACGTACCCGATGCTGACGAAGAGCAACTACTCGATTTGGGTGATAAAGATGAAAGCGTTGATGCGCGCACAAGGAGTTTGGGATGCGGTGGAACCGACCGTCTCAGGCAAGGTGGACGACATGATGGATCAGAAGGCGTTGACGGCTATCTATCAAAGTATCCCGGATGATGTGTTTGTCTTCATTGCTGAGAAGACGACATCACATGAAGCTTGGGAGGCGATAAAGACGAATCGGCTTGGAGACGATCGCATCAAGGAGGCGAGGTTGCAAACCCTCAAGTCCGAGTTCGAAAGGCTCAAGATGAAGGACACGGAAACAATCGATGACTTTGCTCTCCGGATGACAACAATCGCCAATGGGATACGAGGGCTTGGAGAAAAGTTTGAGGAGATAAGTACGGTCAAGAAAATTCTTCGAGCTGCTCCGTCAAAGTTTCTCCAGATTGCATCTGCCATAGAGCAGTTTGGTGATTTCAAAACGATGACTATGGAGGAAGTCACAGGAAGGTTGAAGGTTCATGAGGAACGACTGCGCGGCTATGTCCAGGATGACCAAGACGGCGAACAACTTTTGTTGACAAGATCGGAGTGGAGAGCAAGAGAGCGTCGTCGTGATAAGTCCAAGGACAAGTGCTTCAATTGCCAAGACCTAGGACATCATGCTTATGAGTGTCCTGAAAAGAAGAGGGGACAGAAGAAGAAAAATCTGGCGGATTGCAATCTCATCCAGGATGATGAGGATGATCCGAGATTGTTCTAAAGGATAAAAAGAAAAGAGTCGTCTTGTTTTTTTTTTGCGTCGTCTAGTCAAAGGAGTACAAGCAGTGTGCACGGTGTTCCGTGAGTTATGTCCATGTCCTCGTGGAGTGTCCTGGTTGCGGCCAGTGTGGATTCGGTGAGATGCCGAAGGCGGACGATGGTACGCGAAGCCATCGTAAAGCGAGGAGGTGTGCGAGCAATGAGAGTGGATCTATTACAAGCAAGTATAAGAAGTATGGTGCGAACCGAGTGCAAGGCGGCGGCCAAGCAATGGCGGCGGCACAACATAGCAGGGCAAGGAAGGAGCACTGCATGTTTCCAGACAGGTCATACTTAATGTGTATAGACATGACAATTTAATCGAGTCGTCGATGTGGTAAGTTTGGATTAGGAAGAGATTGTTACATGTTAATCCACACTTACGTGTAAGAGTAAGAGTTGGAAGAGTCGTGGCTTGGATGCCACTTATGTTTACCTGAGCGTGTAGTATTGGGAGTCCTAGTCTGAGTCAGTTTAGGATTGCTAAGCTAGCTAGCTTCAGGTCGGTTTAGTCCCTTATATATATATGGGCATATACGTTGTAAAGAGTACCAGAATAAATAAAGAAAATAGCAAGGTACGAGACGTGCCTGTTGTAATACATCGGCGTGTGTGCGTGAGATCAATTTGGGAAAAGGCTGGCTAGAAGTGCTCGTATACGTACGTACTATTAGTTTATATCCACGTCCAGGAGCATCGATCAAGTTGATCGATCTGCCGAGGCCAACAGGGAAGATCAGCGAGCTCCCATACTTTGTTGTTTCGTATTGATCTCAACTCTTTATCCATAGCACGACGCCAACACTCCTCAGTATTTGCTTCTTCAAATTTCGTCGGTTCCTCGACACTAAGCAAACATTGTCGTCCTCTTCTTATAACTTTGACAGGATTAATAGTATGAAGTGCTTCCTCCGGATATAAATCCACCACTGGTCGAAGATGAACTCGTGTCGGCGGACGTTTCCTTGTCTCCTGTTCTGTCGAAGACGAAGAATTTTCATCTCGTGGAGTTGCCAAACTCCTGTTTTCTGGCGATCCATGTTCTCCAGAATTAGTTGCATGTACATGTGAACCTTCAAGTCCACGTGCATGCCTTCCTGTCTCACAGCTAGCTTGAGTTGGAGCCATATTTTGGCCACGCCCAGGCTGTGAACTTCCAGGCGCAGCTTCCAGGCTGCTCCCCTGTGGTACGCAGTCATTTGATCGAGCGCTTCGAGCATTGCTTGATGTGCTGCACGAGCCATCGCACGCCTCGTCTGCTGCGTGCTTTGGCAGGTAACTTGGCGCAGCGGTAATCATGTCCACCATGTTGGTGATGCCGCGTTGTTCGTCCGGGAGGAAGAAAAACATGTTGAACTGAGTGTTATCAGCATCGACAGCTGCAGCAGCGCCTCGACCGCGGCGACGCTTGAGAGGAGCTGCGTCGGCATCTGCCTCAGGTTTCCATGGGCCCCGATACGGGAGCTTGAGCACCTTGAAACCGTCCACACAAGAGATAAACTGTGATTGAGGACCCTTCCACATGAACTTTGCCGTGACGCAGCTACCGTCGAGAAGGTGAAACTTGCCGGACGATGTGTCCACACACTTGAACGGATTGCGCCACAGGCCCTTGAAGTAGACCGCGTTAGCGACCACAAGGGCGGTGTCAGCGTTGATGTCGCTCGGAGAAAAGATGGTGGTGATGAGGCTGTTTGTGGCCTTTTTCACCCAGTCGTTCATAATCTCCACTGCTTCCTCCGGCTGCAGATATATATTGACAAATGAAATTTTAATAGAGATCTCTTTTTTGTAATATAATGGATATAATGGTACGCACAAATTCCACGAAATCGAATTAAAGAACCAGTATGATACAAGGGTAGGCCTGGGATCACGAGTAAGACTTTCATCGTCGGCGAAGTCGACTGTGCGAGCCTGGGATTTGTAAGACTTGGTGGCAACGTCCCGGAACGCTTTCTTCAGCGCGCCGCAGGAAGCGTCGAGCCAGACGCCGCCGCCGAAGAGCACGCAGGGTGCGCTGTCGTCGTTCGCCTGGTCGGCGAGGACAGTTTCCGCCACGCGCCGCCCGAAGGCGGCCAGATCAGCCGCCGACGGCGCGCCCAGGAAGCTGAGCAGCTGGGCCTTCATGGCACCGCGAGCCCCCGCACCCCGCAGTAAGCAGCGCATGCACCGTGTGGATCGACAGAGAGCACATAACCGCAGGCACGTTTTTTTCAAAGATTGAACCCTGCTTCAACTAGTTCATCATAAATTACCACACGTTGTGACGGAATGACCTTGATCAGAAAAACCGTGATCACTTCGGGTTTCTATTGAAAAACCTCAACCTCGAGATAACCCAAAGCATCCTCGGAATCCTTCGCACAAGACGTTCGAGAAAGGTAAAACAAGTTCAACAAGGCTGTCCCACGTGCCGATATCCCGATAGGAGCCGCGTATCTCGTTCTCAAGGCTCGATTAGATTAGCGTAGCGTACAGTGGCCTGATAGAAATCATCCGAGTTGTCCGGGTTGGTCCCGCACACGACTCTGTTTTGAACCAGTACCATCATCACCGGCCTTCCCTGTACTGTGTTGAATTACTCCTCGGGTTCATGATGCCCTATGTTTTTCAGTATTAACAAAATTATTAGGTTAGTCAACTAGAGGCTCACTAGGGACATTATTTTGTCTATATATCCACACATGCATTTTTGTTTTCTTTCAATACAATTATAGCATGGATAATAAATGATTATCTTGGAAAAAGAAATATAATAATAACTATTTTATCATTGCCTCTAGGGCATATTTCCAACAGTCTCCCACTTAAACTAGATTCAATAATCTAGCCTCACATCTCTACGTGATTTACAATGTAATGCATCTAACACCCATACAGTTCTGATGTTGATCATGCTTTGCTCGTGGAAGAGGTTTAGTCAGCGGATCTGCAACATTCAGATCCGTGTGCACTTTGTAAATATTTATGTCCTCCTCCTTGATGTAATTGCGGATGACGTTGAAGCGTCGCTTTATGTGTTTGGTCCTCTTGTGAAACCTTGGTTCCTTGGCTAGAGCAATGGCACCAGTGTTGTCACAGAATAGATTGATTGGAGCAGTGCACTTGGCACTACTCCAAGATCTGACATGAACTGCTTCATCCAGACACCCTCCTTAACCGCCTCTGAGGCAGCTATGTACTCCGTTTCGCATGTAGAATCAGCTATGACGCTTTGCTTGGAAATGCACCAGCTTACCGCACCCCGTTTAAGAATAAATACGTATTCGGTTTGAAACTTAGAGTCATCCGGATCGGTGTCAAATCTTGCATGGATGTAACCCTTTACGACGAGCTCTTCGTCAACTCCATAAACGAGAAACATTTCCTTAGTCCTTTTCAGATACTTCAGAATATTCTTGACCGCCGCCCAGTGTTTCACTCCTGGATCACTTTGAAACCTGCCTACCATACTTATGGCAAGGCTGACATCCGGTCTTGTGCACAACATTGCATACATGATAGACCCTATGGTTGAAGCATAGGGGACGACAGTCATCTTTTCTCTATCATATGCAGTTACTGGACATTGAGTCTTACTCAACTTTATACCTTGTAACACAGGCAAGAATCCTTTCTTGGATTATTCCATTTTGAACTTCTTCAATACTTTACCAAGATATGTGCTTTGTGAAAGAGCTATTAGGTGCCTTGACCTATCTCTATAGATCTTTATGCCCAATATGTAAGCAGCTTCTCCTAGGTCCTTCATTGAAAAAACTTTTATTCAAATAATCTTTTACGCTTTTTCCAAAACTCTACATTGTTTCCAATCAGCAATATGTCGTCAACATATAATATTAGAAACGCTATAGAGCTCCCACTCACGTTCTTGTAAATACAAGCTTCTTCAAAAACTTGTACAAACCCAAACGCCTTGATCAGCTCATCAAAGCACTGATTCCAACTCCGAGATGCTTACACCAGTCCATAAATGAATTGCTGAAGCTTGCACACTTTGTTAGCATTCTTTGGATTGTCAAAACCTTCCGGTTGCATCATATACAACTCTTCCTTAAGAAACTCGTTAAGGAACGCCGTTTTGACAACGAGACAGTAGCTGCATTGCGAGCTGACTGTGAAAGGGGAGAATACTCATCAAATTTGAACCTCTATTATAATCAAGGGGATTTGTGGGTGCACAAATAGCCCCGTTTCAACGGATATATTCTTAGCTAGTGGTGCCCTTATTATACACTCTAGGGCTGAACTGTGAAATCGGTTGATCTTTTGACCGCATGCTGGCATTTCATAAAGCCATTTTCATCCATGTCCACGATGACATCTCGTGCCTCAGGCTTGCTGTTTCTTTTCTTTATCGAATGCAGATGGTTTTCTCGCTTGTTTTGTCAACGACGCGGTGATCATAGCGAGCACGTGTAATCATCTTGGTTCTTGGAGTTGTTTGCTTAATTTAACTTGCTTAGCAGGATCAATGCAGCCAACTACCGTCGGTGCTTGATCAGTTGATCTAGTGCTATATACTAATTCTCCTTTGTACTGGTACCCACCAAGTTGGAGTGTCGTTTATACATGCTGTCAGTGCTTTGATTACATAGCTCCCGCCGTGAAGGTAGAAAGACACCTATACGTGTCCAACAAGATAGTACTCACAATTAATCCTTTAATGAAAAGAATGCTACGCTTATACTTCCTACGTCACGGTTTAGAAGACACAGTTAAAGTTGCGTGCGTTTTTAAAATAGACAATGTTTAAGGCGCGAAAGCAATTACTCTTATTAATTAGTACTAGTACTAGTCATGCATGCGCCCTCCCGATTTGCTCCTCATCATTAGTACTAGTATTTTCTCAGTTGATTAGGCGCATTAGGATCTACACCTGCTACATCTCACAACCAATCGATAACTACCTTGGTCCCAGAGATTTTCAAGAGTGCCTTCTAAACCGTGACGGATGGAGTATAATGGGTATATAATCCTAGCCACATATTCCGTTAAACTCATCCAGTAATTTAGCAAAACCGCCCTTTAGTTGCTTGAAGTCAAATCCTCTCTCAAACAAACAAGAAAGAGAATTGCATCATCTTGGACGTGAGGATGCCACACTCTCGCTCAATGGATAGTTGCAATTTGACATTGAACTGGATGGCATACACCAATGCACGTGATGCACAAATACATAGTTTCCCAATTAGTGCGCGCACATTCTCGATCCATTTTCTTAGGTAGATGATGTTAGAGATTGTAAAGTATGTTATATTATAAAAGATGTTAGGGATTGTAAATGGTTTCCTTCATTTTTTTATTAGCTAGCGTCAAGTTTTTTCTATATGTATAGTAGCTAGCATTGATCAAGCACGGAGAAACAGAGGACACTTCTCTCTATTAGGTATCTAACACAATATGAAACCGCTAAATTAACCCTCCAAAACCCCCAACCCCCCCCCCCCCCCCCCCAATTAAAAAAACCCAGCTCCGGTCAGATGCTGACCCGTGGATGCCATTTGGTCCCGGTTGGTGTTACCAACCAAGACTAAAGTTTCTCCTGTCTGGGTTCCCCGCAGCGGCCACGTGTAGACCCATTTGTCCCAGTTGGTAAGCGAACCGGGACTAAAGGTTTTGGGCTTCAGTCCCGATCCTTTAGTCCCGGTTCCGGAACCGGGACAAATGAGTCATTTTCTACTAGTGTTGATAGTCACCCAGTTACGTTGCGACGTTTGATACACAGAGGGTATTCTTCCGATGCCAGTGAGTTACATGATCTCATGGTCATAGAAATATATACTTGACATGCAGAAAAACAGTAGCAATAAAACAACACGATCACATGCTACATTCATAGTTTGGATCTTATCCATCACATCATTCTCCTAATGATGTGATCCCGTTATCAAGTGAAAACACTTGTCTATGCCTAGAAAACCTTAACCATCTTTGATGACCGATCTAATCAACTAGAGACCTACTCCCTCCGTTTCGGTTTATAAGTCATCTTACGAAAATCAAATAATCCCAAAACACTAAGGCACGATGCATTAACTTTCACCTTGTTTCTTGTTTTTTGACTTGAATAAAGGATTCAACCAATAAGAGACGTGGGACGTTTATGTTTTTAATGGCTTAAGACTAACTAGCACGACATGCATTGGTCAATTCATTGCATCCAATGGTATTAATTAGCAAGTTAACATTAATTTCTCTTGTTTTCATCTCCGTCTTGGTTGCGGTGCACAACCTAAGATGACCTATAAACCGAGACGGAGGGAGTATTAGGGATAGTGTGTTGTCTATGTATCGACACATGTATACACTACAAGAAAAACGCTCAATTATGAACAAAAATAATGACAGTGGTTTAATTGGTCATTGATCCATGACCAAAATTCTAAAATTAGTCATGGCAAGTCTAAGAGGGTCCAAAGCACATAACGTTATGATCTTTTGCGTTCATTAGGTCATGATCCTGTTGCACAAAATGGTCATTAAGATGTGTAGAATTATTTATAATCATATTATAATGCTACATGACCAAATATAAGATCATAAACATATGCGTGGAGGTGACTGGACGACACCTCATTAGTTTTACCTATGTGTCATGTATTGAGAGCAAAATTTTATTTTATACGTATATGAATGAAGTAAATTATATAAGATAAATACCAATAAATTATAATTATTCATTTTAATATTTTAAATATTTTAAAAAATACATTATAATTATCAAAATGAAATATATGAGCCCATGCTAATCTCATAACGTGTAGACCCTATTTAGATAAATGTTTTGAAAGGTGGTATATGGTACCTTAACTTGGTGTTTCACACAATAAAAACTTAAACATGACAACAAAAAATATGTGGGTGAATTTTTTAGTAATGCCAAATACTATCATAATTAAATGAATAGTGTTTCCACTCACAACACTCAACCAAAAAATATAAATTTCTTTTGAGGTAAATAATAAATATTGTACAATACTTTTTAGGCAATCAAAAAATACAACTAGAGACAACAATATGGGTCCATATTTCCTAAATTCAATATCTATACGGACTAGTATCTCAGACTAATATCTAAATCCAATATGTGTCCATAAATATTGGGTCATTTAAGCATACCACATGAGGCTAATATGTTGAGTGTTTACCCGAAATAAAAAGATAAAAATATAAAAGAAACAAAAAACACAATTACGTAAGCTGGATTCTAATTGGTGGAATCATTTATGCCACGGATCGATGACATGGCATAAATCCTACCGTCCATTGCTAGCAATCCCACATCCATCCATCCATTCATCCATATGAAGAAAAGAAGAAAAGAAAACTAGCAGACCCACTACTCGTCCTCCTGAACCCTACCCAGCCACTGGTCGCCTCCTCCCCCTACAGATCGCCGCCGCCGCCACCTCCATTCACCACCTACCACGGCGCTGCTCCCTGCTAGATCCGTCTTCTGCCGCATCCCAAGTCGCCGCCCTCCCGATCCCCCTCCCTTCCTCTGCTCCGGACACCCCATCTCCATCGAGCCGGACGACCCGTCCACCTCTACGGGCGGTGGCTGCGACGTAGCAAGGTCAGGGAGCAATGGCGCCGCCCGGGTCGCGGCGGTGGGCGTACGTGCGGATCATGGCAGACACCATCCTCGGCGGCGGCCTTGGCTTCTACGTCATGCACCGCATCGAGACCTCCTACAAGGTACGACGGCTCCCGTCCCACCAGCCTACTGCGATTTGGTCGAAGCCGCGGTGCTCACCCCCGCTGTCTTGTCGTGTGCTGCGCCCGCAGACAAAAATGAGGAGAGGCTGCGGAGGTACGAGGCGCACTTGCTCACCAAGGAGAAGGAGGCGCAGCAGCTGCAGGACGAGGGCTGCCGCGAGGACCAGGCGCAGCTCCTGTCGGACTCCTGATCCCCTTTCCTCCCTTTGCGCGCGCCGGCTCGCCTTCCCGAGATGTTAGGTCAGTGCTACTTGTACCTACCATGCATCTTTGATAGGAGTATTTGTTTACTGGTATGGTCTGAATTGCGTGATAAATTTTGGGGCCTAATGCCAAAATTCAGAGCTGTTTGTATTGCCTGTTAGTACCTTGGACTATCAAAAATACAAGATCGTGTGAAAAATGATCTTGTATTTTTGACACTGGACGGAGCTAGTAGTTGATAAGAAGTAATGTCTTGTTTGTCAGACACTCAAAATACTGTTTCTTACTACATGGGATGTTTAGAGTTAGTGTACAATTAAAAATAACTTGCATAGTGCATAGTTGATAAGAAGTCAAATATCTTGTACGTCACACACTCAGAATTCTATTTCTCGTTACATGGGATGTTCAGAGGCTGCTGTGAAGTTAAAATGCTGGGCATAACATGTCTAGACTGACTTAAAGCACGAGCCTATAACTGTAAAAAGTTTATTACACATCCAGGGACATGTTTTTGGAAACAAATGTTCTCTATAGAAGTATCTTCCATGAATGTTTGATAGCTTATCTGTGTTGTACTTTTAGATGTATACATAACTGATTTACTATCATAGGGTACCGAAACTTTGCTGATTTTTTCAACCTGTATGCTGAATGACAGGGAGAACAGAAAATCTGTAGCTGATCTGAGCATAATACTGTCTGAAAAGAATTATGGCTTTTCTATTTGTGTAGGTTGCATCTGGATAGTGCTCAAGAGGTATGTGGGATTCATCTTGCCCTCGCAGGGATTCTTGGTTTTCGAACAATACACCAGGTATATTGTGCTTGACCTCGTGGCACTTCTTGTTTCTATTTTAGCTTCTGGAGCTTGATGATAGATGACCATTTAATTTTGAAAAAAATGCTTTTCAAATGAATGTATTGATTGACTTCCTTCTTGCCACCTGATTCACTCTTAGTCGGAGGAGTTGGGTGATGAAATGTTAGGTACACTCGTATTTTCGTTTCTTCTGGACAGTACATGATACATCTGGTCCGTTTTAAATATTAAATATACGATCAGCACCATTTTCTTATCTCAGTTCATAAATAGGGTGTTCTACTACTGAGTCACAAAAAATGTTCTATTTTGCAATAATGATTTCAAAAACTGTTAGATGTTAAAGCATGATATGATTGAAGAAGTTCCAGCTGTTGATTATCTTGTATTTTCTCTTAGCTGTTCCTTAAATAAGAAGATATTGTAGGCATTACTCAGTACAAGGAAAGTTTGTGTGCGTTCTGATTTAGTTGCTTCTACTACCAAGTTGTCTTCTCCGGCAATTTATTTTTTTCCGTGGTCTAGATCATGCTGCAGTTTAGTTGGCCCGACGCCTACAGTCTAGCTGTCCCGACGCCTTGTGTGCTCACTTTCGTCTTGCCAAGGTTATGTCTTCCTCCTTCATCCTTCTTTACTTTTGCTCATTTCATATGCAGTATTTTACTGAATTGTGTGTGTTCCGTGTGCTGTGTCCTTTCTTCCGTACTATTACTTATTGTTGCTTGTTGTATTTATACCTTGTGTCCCGCTTATCGTTGTCTCATTGCTTTGTATACCCCGGATGGGTGCTGTCATATATTTTTTCATACCTATTCTGGAAACCATGGCAAAAAATATATACTTAGACACATATCACTACTTTGTATACCGAGGATAAGAGCAGGATATGTGTTGTCATATCATTGCTTTGTATACTCAGGATGTGTGCACTAGCTCTACCAAACTCACTTCCCTGCTTTCCTTTTTGTTGAAAGAACTGTGAGCTTAGTCCTGAACCGTAGTCCTGAACCTGCACTAATTATACTAATCTTTATTTCACTTCATTATATCACTCTGCTTTGAATGGCTATAGTTTCAAGCTACCTTTGTATTGATGCGTATATGTTGTCGAGAGGATCCAATTTAAGTACTATAATGTAGCCAATTATTTCTTGGATGTGGTAAACTTACACCTTCATTCTATTTTTATTTTGGTCTTTTGTTGAGTACATTTAGATATAATTAGAATCGTAGTAGCTTTTTGCTAACATCTAAGGCCCTTTTTAAATAGTTTGATTTGGTGAGAATGGAATGTCTTTTGCCCGAGAGAGTACTCTTCCTTCAAGCAACAGAAAACATAGATGATTTTGGTTTCATCCTTTAATTTTTTTTTCTTTCTGCACCTTTTGCAGACATTATATAGTTCAACCGAGCCATTGTGCTTAATCATCTTATGTTGGTTGCTATTGGTATGTGGGATATGCATCAATGGAATGAGCAGAGGAAGCCCCGATCCTTCTACGACATGTTCGAGAAGGGTCAGATCAGCGTCATTCTCGAAGAGCAATTGGGTGCAGCCTTGCAAGGGCGCATCAGGCTGGGCCTCCTCTATTTCCGGTGAGTTCATCCTATTTTTTTTCTCCTTCACTAGCATTCATTTTTATGTAGTTATTTCATTTATCCATGACATCGACCATCCTCTATTTTAGTTATGAAGTAATAACAAATGTGTCGTGCAATGCCTGTAGGAAAGAGTTTATATTAGTTGTTCCAGTCTTTGCCTATACCTTTATGGCGAGTAGGCTTAACTCTTTCGAACTGTAATCTTGTCTTAGGTGGATTCGTTTTTACAACCAACAGAAAAGAATTGTGCCTTGGACCATTTTTTTTCTGTAATTGAGAAAACTTTCAAGCTATAATCATACGGGCTGATCTGATACATTATTATTTGGCCCCACCAGATTAACGGTTCATAATTACTGATTAATGTGGTAATTTTTAGAGAGTGCCTAATTAGTATAAGTATAGACTTCAAGAATTAATAGGTGCTAGAGGTACTAACATTTTGTTCTTCTGTTTCCTAGGTTCAGAAAATAATGGAGAAGATCTCAGAAAAAGAAAGAACGCAGATTGTTGCTAAGGGATATATTCTTCAGGATGGATTTGTGCTGAGCAATCTCCCTGTTCCACCACCAAGCATGCAGGAACATCAAGGGTATGTAGATAATATGCAAATGAAGTGCATACTATATACTTGATCAAAACTGTATGTTAACAAGAAGTAGAGGACATGACGGGAGGAGGGAACAAGAAGCTTCGTTTATCATTGATGTTATGTGTGATCAACAAAAACTTATGCTTCTCATCCAATCTTTGTCGAACTATGTCGATGTGTGATTATGCACTTGTAGAATTATATTGTTGTGCACTTGTTGGGCCTTGAACCTTTATGTGTAGAGGAGTCGATGGATGATGTATTGTAATTTATGTGATGTGTTACTGAAATGTAATATATACAACTAATTTGCAATATTTTATTCTTGTGTACTTGTTTTTTAATGGGTCTATCGTGAGATATACATGCTTTTGGTAAAATAATGCATCAGCCTAAATAATTTATACATTTTTAATAATAAAATAGTATTGGTGGAGGCCCATGTAGACTAGATTATTGAATTGAGCTGTGAAATTTATGATGATTTCATTTGGTCACTAGCAGTGCCATGTCAGCACAGCCACGTCAGATCCTACGTGGCTCACACAAATAGGTAATGACCAAACCAAAATTTTGGTCAATAGAGATCTATGACCAAAATTTTAGAAAGGTCAAGTTTGTTCATTCTTGACGACCAACTGTTGGCCTTGTAAATTTGGTCAAAAAAAGGTCAATAAACAACAACAATGACGAATCAATAACCAATATAGGGAGTCATAATTGACATTATTTCTTGTAGTGATATGAGTTTTCATTCAATACAATTCTAGCATGGATAATAAACGATTATCTTGAATAAAAATATATAATAATAACTATTTTATTGCCTCTAGGGCATATTTCCAACAAATAATGGGTGCACAAATAGCCTTGTTTCAACGGATATGTTCTTAGCTAGTGCTGCCCTTATTATACTCTCTATGGCTGAACTGTGAAATCGGTTGATCTTTTGAGCGCATGCTGGCATTTCATAAAGCCCATTTTCATCCATGTCCACGATGTAATCTCGTGCCTTACGCTTGCTGTTTCTTTTCTTTATCGAATGCAGATGGTTTTCTCGCTTGTTTTGTCAACGACGCGGTGAGCATAGCGAGCACGTGCAATCATCTTGGTTCTTGGAGTTGTTTGCTTAACTTAACTTGCTTAGCAGGGTCAATGCAGCCAGCTACCGTCGGTGCTTGATCAGTTGATCTAGTGCTATATACTAATTCTCCTCTGTACTGGTACCCACAAAGTTGGAGTGTGGGTTATACATGCTGTCGGTGCTTTGCACCTATGCAGTAGTTAGGTTAGCCCATGGCTTAAAGAGAAAATAAGCTTGTGCATGGCCCAGGGGAAGAGGCAGGGTTGGGACGTAGGTTGTATTATGTACGCACTTAGCCAGAACTCACACAAGCACCCGTCATCTTTTCCTTCTAAAAAGATCGTAATCACGGGTCGTTCTGTCTTTCCTTCTGTCTACGATTGAGTCGCGATGCCGACGAACCCTAAATCTCCATTCAGTTTTTCCCCTGGGGCATGATCATGAGATGCGAGTCAGCCAATTGGTCTCAGGCTCGACGCAGCCACATAGGGAATCACACCGGCCCATGCAACATGATCATCCTCCAGCGCCTCCGGTCTCCATGCGCTGGATGCGGACACATACACACACCTGAGCGCCTCCCGCCTCCCACGTCTGGTCATCAGTCCACGTCGTGTCATCATCGATCTCCTGATCACCGTCGCCGATCGACATATCCCAAGTATGCCATAACCATATTGTGAATTTTATTTTTGCTAATTAAGTAATTTCTCTTTGCATACATGATGCTTACCTTGCACCGTTCAATATTGGATGTAATATTTGTTTCTGCTATGTTTGTTACTATGCCTTTTTGAAATTCATGTCTTGTAGTGAAAAAATGAGAAGGAAAACACATGCATATGACTTGGTAGAATCATAGATACAAGCTACTGGCAATTCTTTTCAGCACCAATACTGGTCTATCAATGAAACCAAACAAGTTGGCGATAATTGTTGTAGAGGAAGACAAACCAACTAAATAAAATTCTAAATTGATCTGAACAAGAAGAAGATGTTGACATCAACACATGAAATAACAATTTATGTGGCTCTGATGTTTGTTTATTATTGTTATGATGTTTACATTAAGGGCCCCTGAGTTTCAGCTCCCATCCCGGGCCCTCAAAATCTCAGAACCGGCCCTGGCGGCGCGCGCCCAGCCGCCACCTGTGCAGGCGCGAGAGCGCCATCCCCGCTCCGTTTTTTCCCCTTTCACTTCAGGGGGAGAATACTCATCAAATTCGAACCCCTATTATAATCAAGGGGATTTGTGGGTGCACAAATAGCCCTGTTTGAACGGATATGTTCTTAGCTAGTGGTGCCCTTATTATACTCTCTAGGGCTGAACTGTGAAATCGGTTGATCTTTTGAGCGCATGCTGCATTTCATAAAGCCCATTTTCATCCATGTCCACGATGTCATCTCGTGCCTCAGGCTCGCTGTTTCTTTTCTTTATTGAATGCAGATGGTTTTCTCGCTTGTTTTGTCAACGGCGCGGTGAGCATAGCGAGCACGTGTAATCATCTTGGTTCTTGGAGTTGTTTGCTTAACTTAACTTGCCTAGCAGGATCAATGCAGCCAGCTACCGTCGGTGCTTGATCAGTTGATCTAGTGCTGGTACCCACAAAGTTACTAATCCTCCTGTGTACTGGTACCCACAAAGTTGGAGTGTGGGTTATACATGCATGCTGTCGGTGCTTTGATTACATAGCTCCCGTCGTGAAGGTAGAAAGACACCTATACGTGTCCAACAAGATAGTACTCACAATTAATCCTTTAATGAAAAAAATGCTACACTACAGAACAACCCTAAACCCTACACCTATACGTGTCCAACAAGATAGTACTCACAAGATGTGTCCTCACCGCAATAACCCTAAACCCTAAACCCATCCAGTAATTCAATCATATAAGGGTATATAATCCTAGCCGTAATCCGTTAAACTCATCGAGTAATTTAGCAAAACCGCCCTTTAATTGCTTGAAGTCAAATCCTCTCTCAAACAAACAAGAAAGAGAATGTTATCATCTTGGACTTGAGGATGCTACACTCTCGCTCAATGTATAGTTGCAATTTGACATTGAACTCGATGGCATACACCAATGCACGTGATGCACAAATACGTATAGTTTCCCAATTAGTGATCCATTATCGGTATCTCTGCTCACTCGGTCGCCGCAGCTTAAATATTTCAACTAACTCCGGTTAGTTATCTCAACTCTAGTTAGGTAGACCCGGCTCCTTCTGTTATAAAATGGCAGCGTCTGGGACGTGAGGATGCCACACTCTCAGAGTCTCACTCACAACCTATTCGTAGTGCACAACACAAGCTAAGCCAGCATCATGGCGGCGTTGAGCAGGGCAGCGATGGTGTTGACCATGATGGGCCTCGCTGCCACTTCAGCCCTTTCACAGCCGTCGTTGATCTCCATGACCACCGACGTGCCCCTTCCCGACGGCCTGTCCTACGACTTCCACGCCTTGTCCTGCAACAACCTGCAGAACATGGTGCGCGACGCCGTGCAGGGAGCGATCGCGAGGGATGCCGGTGTCGTCCCCGGCCTCCTCCGCCTCTTCTTCCACGACTGCTTCCCTCAGGTACCTAGCTACATTTACCAATTCTACTATATGTATGCACTTAACTTGAAAAGTAGTGGGTGAACTCATTGCGTGCATCATGATTCATGATCGTATGTGTAGGGCTGCGACGCGTCGATCCTGCTGACGGGAGGCAACAGTGAGCAGAACATGGGGCAGAACGTTGGGCTTCGGAGGAGCGTGCTCGACCTCATCGAGAGCATCCGCGCAACCGTGCACCGTGCATGTGGGCCCACCGTCTCCTGCGCCGACATCACCAGCCTCGCCACCAAGGAGGCCGTCATGCAGTCCAGGTTGCCAGGCTATGACGTGCCGCTCGGACGGCGGGACAGCCTCACGCCCGCCACGGCCCAGCAAGTCGGCATCCTGCCCGGACCCGACTCCAACGTCCAGCAGCTCGTGAGGACCTTCGCCGACCGCGGGTTCGACAAGATGGACCTTGTCGCGCTCTCCGGTGCGCACACGGTCGGCAAGGCGAGCTGCGGTAGCTTCAGGAGCCGCGCCGGAGAGAACGCCGACTTCGTGCGCATGCTCCAGCAAGTCTGCGCCAGAAACCCTCGCCACTTGCAGGACCTCGATGTGGCCACCCCTAACACGTTCGACAATCGCTACTACAACAATCTGCAGGTGGGGAGGGGAGTGCTCAACTCCGACATGGCGCTCACCCTCGACGGGGATACCAAGAACTGGGTCAACAACTTCGCCGGGAACCAGGGGTGGTTCTTTAGCCAGTTCAGCACCTCCATGAGGAAGCTGGCGCATTTGCCAGGAGGAAACATCGGCGAGATCCGCAACAACTGCTTCAGGCGCAATGGGAATGGAGACTCTGTCGTCCTCGCTAGTGAGGGTTTTGCAGCCTCAGTTTGATTGTAGATCGCATCGCTCATGCCGTTGGCGCCATCGACTGCATGCACATTATCAATGGCATGGCATGGCATGGCATGCATGTAATAAGAGCTTTTTTGCTTGATTGCAAAAAGCGTATGGATATGGCCACATAGCCACTACGCAGGCCCCTTGTATCGTTTCAGTTCACCAATTATTTAACCTTTCATTATCTTTAATGATGGCTTTGGATGGCTTGATGTATGGTCTTGTCAAACCTTTATGAAATAATTATTTAAAATGATTGTTACAGTTAGAAAGTGACAACAAAAATTGATAATAATAATCCTTATAATTTCGAAATAATGGTAGATCATACCATTTCGACATGTCGGTGATCTTTTAACACTTCTTATCGACGAACAAACTGAAAGCACCCTATTGTGCGTTGCCAAGCACTATTGTTTAATGCCGTTAGCTCCATGGAATTTGTCTTTAACTCTCCAAAATAACAAATCTCTTTCGATTTTTTGCTTGGGGTTTTTCGTCTCTCGTGCAATGCAAACAAATAACTTATATTATGGATTGTCGTGTTGTCAAAAGCAGTAGCATTCAACATATCATAATACGCTAGCTATTGCTGTGTTTTTCCTATTTATGCCTTTGGAAATCCTTGCATATTTATCCATAAATTCATAATCAGCAGCACATTGCAGTTGTATGCAACGAGAGCATTGCTTCCTCAAGCTTGTATATCTAAGTACCAACGGAAGGGGAAGAGAGAAATTGATGGTTTTTAATCCACCCTCCCCCGCCTTCTCACAATGACTAGCTCCGTCAGTGAACCATGTGTTCTCTCTCTCCAGAACTTATTAGTTTGCTAATTTGAACCCTGGCCTCCTGGGTAGACTCACATCTTCCGGGGTAACAAATAACCTGATAGATCGATCCCTATAGTTAATTATTGTCAGATGCTCGATCCATTATCGATATCTTTGCACCTTGGGTCAATGAATTCCAATTACTTTAACAACTTTGGTTAATTATCTCCAACTCTAATTAACTAGAGCCATGTAGTAATTAACCTAGTTGTAGTCTAAACGTACACGTGTGTCCTATTTTGATTAGTATTGCAAACCGAATAGGATTAGTAGTATTGCAAACCGAGTAGGATTAGCAGTAGCCTATGCTTAGCATATATATATGCGCCTACCCAGCTCTTGTAAGATCAGATCAAAGCAATACAAAGTATTTCATCTATCTAGCTTAAGTCGCTGAGTTAAGTTCCGAGCCGTCGAGACGATCGATGAATTGATCGCAAGCTGTGTATACGTGCGTGTATTGCTACATCCATCAAGCTGCTTGCTTGGTTGGTTGGCTAGCTTTCCACATTCGTGTATAGCTTCCGCGTGATTTGGTCTACGGGATCAAAAGCCAACAATTGGTATCTAGAGCCTCGACGATCTATGATGACGGACAGCGGCGCTGAGTCGGTCAAGTCCGGCAGCGGCGGTGCCAAGGCGAACAAGAACGGCGACAAGGTGAAGAAGGGCGTCAAGTCAGCAACCAGTGGTGGAGGAACGAGCGGCGCCAACGTCCACGCGCATCGCAACATCCCCATCCAGTATCCCGATGCTCACCGACGCCAACTACGGCGTGTGGGCGGTGAAGATGAAGATTATTCTTCGATCCCTTCGAGTGTGGGAGGCCATCACGGACGACGACGTCGACGAGGAGCGCGACAAAGGTGCCATGGCCGCCATAGCCCAGTCTGTGCCGGATTCCGTGCTGATGACATTGGCGGAGTTCGAGACGGCAAGAGAGGCGTGGAACGCACTCAAGGAGATGAGGATCGGAGAAGATCGCGTCACCAAGGCTCGGGCACAAGTGCTGAAGCGCCAATTTCACAAGTTGCAGATGGAGGAAACTGAATCGGTGAATGACTACGCCATGCGTCTTACTACTTTGGTGGGAGAGATCCGCGCGCTTGGTGCAAAGCTCGATGAGACCGAGATCGTGGAGAAGTTTTTCAGTTCAGTCACTGATAAATTCACGTACATCATCGGCACGCTCGAGCAGCTTTACGACATCGACGACAATGACCATAACGGAGGCGATCGGACGATTGCGGACATGGAAAGAGAATGCTCGTGGCTGTCGGAAAGGCAAAGGAGGAGGTAGTGACCAACTCATGTACTCGCGCGCAGATTGGGAGGCCCCAAGTAGCAAAGGAAGGCGTGACGGTGGCGAAGGCTCAAGCAACACGAAGGGCGATGGACAAACCGGAAAAGGCAAACCACAAGGTCGTGGTAAGGCGGGCCAATCTAAAGAGCAGAAACCACGGAACTTGGACTTGTCCGAGGTCAAGTGCTATAACTGCAATAAGATGGGTCACTTTGCGAAGGATTGTCCAAAGCCTAACAAGCGGGAGATCAAGGCAAATTTGGCAAAGCAGGAAGACGAAGGTCCAGGTCTTCTGATGGCCTAAGTTTGTGATCTCGCTGAAACGGTGGTTGTGAAACCAAGCCAGAAGGTGCTACTTCATGAGGAAAAAGTGACACCAAAGTTATCCGGTGATCAGAACGTGTCGTGGTATCTCAACACGGGTGCCAGTAACCACATGACGGGGTGCAAGGAGAAATTCCTCGAGCTGGAATACGATGTTGAAGGCTCGGTCAAGTTCGATGATGGTTCAGCTGTGGAGATTTGCGGGCAAGGATCTGTCCTCTTTGAGGGTCTCACAGGCGAACATCGCATACTCACCGGAGTGTACTACATCCCACGGCTGCGCAACAACATCATCTCTATTGGGAAGCTTGACGAGAATGGATGCAAGGTGAAAATAGAGAGCAGAGTGATGACGATCTTGGACAACCTCCGAAACGTGCTAGCTCGTGTTAATCGCACACGGGATAGGCTCTATATCCTCAACCTTGATCAATCTCAACCGGAGTGTTGGCTTTCCAAAAGTGATGATGATTCGTGGTTATGGCATGCTAGATTTGGACACGTTAACTTCTACGCCTTGAAGAAGATGTCAAAGATGGAGATGGTATCCGGGATACCAGTTATCGACCATGTTGATCGAGTATGTGACGGGTGCTTGGTTGGAAAACAGCACCACAGGCCATTCCCTGCTCAGTCTACCTATCGTGCAAGTGATGCACTCGAACTGCTCCATGGTGATCTATGTGGCCCTATCACCCCGGCAACTCACGCTGGAAAGAAGTATTTCTTCCTTGTGGTAGACGACTACTCGAGATATATGTGGGTCATTCTCCTACGATCTAAAGATGAGGCGTTTGAAGCGTTCAAGAAGTTGAAGGCTGCAACAGAGATGGAACACAAGCTGAAGGTTCGCGCTCTACGGACAGATCGCGGCGGAGAGTTTACGTCGAATGAGTTCAACGACTACTGCGAGAAGATTGGCATAAAGAGGTTCCTCACGGCACCTTACACGCCGCAGCAGAATGGGGTCGTTGAAAGGCGCAATCGAACCGTCGTTGACATGGCAAGGAGTTTACTCAAGAGCAAGAACCTGCCGAGGACTTTTTGGGGAGAAGCTGTCTCGACGGCGGTCTATCTTCTCAACCGGGCTCCAACGAAGGCGGTGGTTGGCAAGACTCCGTATGAAGAAATTTACGGACGTAAGCCGAATGTGTCTCATCTACGGACGTTCGGGTGTGTGGCACATGTGAAGACGGCGGAGCCGCATCTCTCAAAGCTTGCCGATCGTAGCACCAAGATGGTGTTCATCGGATACGAGAGGAGTTCCGGCACCAAGGCATACCGCTTTTATGATCCATAAACCAAGCGTCTACGGATTTCACGCGACGTCGTGTTTGAAGAAAACAAAGCGTGGAATTGGAGTGCAGCAGCCGACAATGCTCCAAACGGTAACATATTCACGGTTGAATTTTCAACTGATGATGATGCAGGGGAGGATGTCCAGGTGGTTGGCAAGACGCCCAACCAAGGTGACCACAACGGTAGTGATCATCATGGTGCCGACACCGACGACGACGCGCATAGGTCGCAAGGAGATAGCGACAACGCCGCACACGACACAGGCGGAGATCTCGACGACAACATCGACAACGAGGCACATAGTGACGACGACAATCAAGATGATGGTCACGGTCACGACGACTACGCCGACGACACGGATGTCGATGACACACCAGGGTCTCAGCCATCTTCCTCAAGTGCATCAACACCGACACAATTTGTGTCGCCTCCTTCGCAAGCCACAACGGACTCCTCATGGCCTCGTCGCTACAAGACCCTCAAGAAAGTCTACAAGTACACAAATCCAGTTACGCTTGAGTACTCCGGACTATGTCTGTTCGGAGTTGAGGAGCCGGCGAACTTCGTAGAGGCGAGCAAAAGTCGTAGTTGGACGCACGCCATGGATGAGGAGATGAAGGCGATTGAGAGCAATGGCACGTGGACTTTGGTAAACCGACCTCCAAACCAAAAGGCGATAGGTTTGAAGTGGGTTTACAAGTTAAAGAAGGACACGCAAGGTGCCATTGTGAAGTACAAGGCAAGACTCGTTGCAAAGGACTACGTTCAACGTCAAGGAGTTGACTATGATGAGGTGTTTGCACCGGTTGCTCGAATCGAGACGGTGAGAGTGCTCCTAGCTTTGGCAGCACAAGAGGATTGGAAGGTTCATCATATGTATGTTAAATCTTCTTTCCTCAACGGAGATCTCACAGAAGAAGTGTACGTGGAACAACCCCTCGGCTACGAGAAGAAAGGCGAAGAAGGGAAAGTTTACAAGCTCAAGAAGGCACTTTACGGGTTGAAGCAAGCGCCAAGAGCTTGGAACTCAAAGTTAGACCGAAGTCTGGTCTCGCTCGGGTTCAAGAGATGTCCTCTCGAGCACGCAGTCTATACAAACAACTCCAAAGGCTCAAACCTGCTAGTTTGAGTTTATGTCAACGATGTGATTATCACCGGAGATAGCGTACAAGAAATTGAACGTTTCAAGGCGCAAATGAAGAACAAGTTTAGCATGAGTGATCTGGGATTACTCAGTTATTACTTGGGCATCAAAGTGAAGCAAAGCTCCGGAGAGATTTCCCTATGTCAATCGGCCTACGCGGTCAAGTTATTGGAAAAGTGTGGCATGTCAGATTGCTACGAGACACAAGTTCCAATGGACCAACGTCACAAGTTGAGCAAGCGTAGCTCAAATCCGCCGGTGGACACCACAATGTATCGAAGCGTTGTGGGCAGCCTAAGATATTTGGTGCATACCCGACCTGACTTGGCTTATTCAGTCGGGATCGTGAGTCGTTTCATGGAGAATCCGACAACCGAGCACATGAGCGCGGTTAATCAAATCTTGCGCTATGTGAAAGGCACCATTAATCTTGGTTGCACGTACATAAAGGGAAAGGAAGGATTGATCCTTCATGGATATTCAGATAGTGACATGGCAGGTGATGTTGATGACTGAAAGAGCACAACGGGCATGGTTTTCTACCTTGGCCCGAATCCGATTAGCTGGAATTCTCAGAAGCAAAAGGTGGTGGCACTGTCTTCATGCGAGGCAGAATACATAGCGGCAAGCACGGTGGCTTGTCAAGCAGTTTGGCTGAGAAGACTTCTAGCTATTCTTGCAAAGCGGGAGGTGCAGAAGGTGTCATTGAAGATCGACAACCAAGTTGCAATCTCATTGTGCAAAAATCCGGTTCATCACGAAAGGAGCAAGCACATAGATACCCGGTTCCACCACATCCGGGAGTGCGTTGAGGAAGGGATGATAGAAGTTCTGCACGTGAATACGAAGGACCAGCTTGCCGATATTTTCACCAAGTCCCTCGGTCGGTAGAAGTTCATCGACATGAGGAAGAAAGTCGGAGTCCAAGCAATGAAGACACATCAACAAGGTTAAGGAGGTGAATGTAGTAATTAACCTAGTTGTAGTCTAAACATACACGTGTGTCCTATTTTGATTAGTATTGCAAACCGAGTAGGATTAGAGTATTGCAAACCGAATAGGATTAGCAGTAGCCTAAGCTTAGCATATATATATGCGCCTACCCAGCTCTCGTAAGATCAGATCAAAGCAATACAAAGTATTTCATCTATCTAGCTTAAGTCGCTGAGTTAAGTTCCGAGCCGTCGAGACGATCGATCAATTGATCGCAAGCTGTGTATACGTGCGTGTATTGCTACATCCATCAAGCTGCTTGCTTGGTTGGCTGGCTAGCTTTCCACGTTCGTGTATAGCTTCCGCTAGATTTGGTCTACGGGATCAAAAGCCAACAAGCCAGCCGTGTCCGTTACAAAATGGCAGCATCTTCAATGTGAGGAAGCCACACCCTCACTCACAAACTCCCCACGGTGTACATCGCAATCTAAGGTAGCATTATGGCGGCGTTGAGAAGGCAGCGTACTAACCGAATGTCATAAAACATGCCACCAAAATGAAGGTGAGAAAAATCTTTTGATAATGCAGATGAAAATTTCCAGAAAATTTGCCATTCGAGTTGACCGAACTATTTCCGACCCTGCGGCAGATGGTGCACGACGTCATGGAGGAAGCAATCAAGCAGAATATCGGTGTTGTCGCCGGCCTCCTCCGGGTGTTGTTCCATGACTGCATCCCACAGGTACATAACCTTATCTACTTTTTATTACTTGTTAAGGGCATAGCTTGGAGAGTGTTCTGCGGTTAAGCTGGACAGGATGCTGGTTGTGTTATCAGTTTCAAGCGACTGAATTGGCGGCCAGGTAAAAACTAAAATGTTGATTTCAGGAGGATCACGATTATGTCCGGGCACACAGTTTTGCTAATCCTAAGATAACTAGAACTCCTTTATGTCCAAGTTGATTTATATCAGTTGAGTCTGGTGAAAAGTACACAAGTTTCACTTTTCAGAGTGTATTTTTTGTTGGACATTTTCTGAGTGTATTTAGACATAATAGAATTTCAGTTAACTTTGATGGACGGATCCACGAATTTATGGATATGTAACCACAAATACTATGTACCACAGGGCTGCGATGCGTCGCTTCTACTGTTTGACAAGTTGTGGAGCGAGCTGAACATGCCTCAGAACACCGGAGGAGCGCATTGAATCTTATCGAGAACATCCGTGTCAAGGTGCAAGAGGATTACGGACCCAATCTGCTGCACCGACATCATGAACCTTGCCACACGCGAGGCCGCGATGCACGTTAAGGTGCCAGGCTATGAAGTGCCGCTCGATCTGCTGGATAGCCGCGGGCCGGCAGCGAGAGACAAAGTCGAGGAATTGCCAGGGCCCGACTTCAATGCCACCCAGATCCTCAAACTTTTCGAGAGTCGTGGTTTTGACAAGACCGACGTCGTGGCTCTATATGGCGCGCACACCATTGGGAGGTCAAGCGTCAAGTACCACTTCGGGAAGAATGCTGAGTTTGTCCGCGAGCTCCAGCATTCGTGTGCCAAAGACCCGAACCGGCTTTACGTGACCACCCCTAACGAGTTCGACAACAAGTACTACAATAACCTCATTGAGGGGAAAGGGGTGCCGACATGGCGCTCATACGTGACCCATACATCAGAGGGTTGCTCAACGGTTTTGCGCGGGACCAAGAGTGGTTCTTTTCCCAGTTCGGCACCTCCATGAGGAAGATGGCGCACTTGCCGAGTGAGTTCAGAAAGAATAGCGAGATTCGCAAGTGCAGCTGCTTCTGGGCTAACATTCATGGCCCTGAGGGGCCTACTTCTAACCCCGCGGCATCAGCTTGAGATCCCATTCCACCTTGCGTGTGTTTTCAGTGCCATTCAATAAGAGCTAAGGAGCTTAGCTTTTGTGCTTAGATAGGTTCCTCATGTGGCTTCTTATATGCTTGCTTCAAGTAATTATCTAGCATCACTAGTGGGAACTGGGACTTTAGCCCCGGTCCGTAAGGGGCTTTAGTTCCGGTTCACCAACCGGGATTAAAGGACGGGACTAAAGGCTAGGCCTTTAGTCCCGGCCCTGTTACAAGCCGGGACTAAAGGTGCTCCACGTGGACGCCTCGTAGCGCCCCCAGGGGCAGGACCTTTAGTCCCGGTTCGTTACACGGGCCGGGACTAAAGAGTTTCAGATTTTGCTTATTTTTGGGGTTTTTTTTTTGAATGAAATTATTTTTGGGTTTTAGGGTTTAGGTGTTCGGGAGATTAACGTGATGTCTCGTTTGGTGTTCGGGAATTAGTTTTCATATAATTTAAATAGAAATAATTATGCATATATATATATATATAAGATTAACTTATCTTACAAGCGAGCATATATATACAATTATATGGAGATCTAAATTATCGGGACTAGAACCCGTCTATTTGATTACATGGACGAACATCAGTAATGGCCCCTAGCTACACTAAATCGTCCTTTGTCATCTATAGCTTCCGTCCTCAGAAAGGTCGCAAGCTCCTCTGCAACAGCAATCGCGCGTTGCTCTGATAGAACCTTCGTCCTCATGGCCGTGTACTATATAAGAATAGGAGATGAATATGAATATCAATCATGATAACAAAGAATGACGGGTAAAAATAAAGGTGTGAATGTTCATTGCTTACGTCGAATCTGTGATCCTTGTGCTCACAGGTAAACGTGCGAATGGTCTCGCAAACATAGTATCCGCATAGATGCGTTCCCCGTGGCTGCTGGTCGCACTTTACGAGAATAGAATATATATAATCAAAATAATAATCTAGCATCATAAATGTATTGAAAGTAGAAGTATATCATACTACTACTTACCTAAGCCGCTCTAAAGGTCAGCTTCTCAGGTAAGTTACCGAGAGTCACGCACTTGAACCGCTTTCAAACCCTGCCCGACAAGGATAATGATTTGCTAAGTTTTTCATTAATTGATATATCAGAAAATCATCGAAAGAGACCGATAGAGCGCAAGAATAATTGAAATTACCCTTGGAGCATGTCCTTGAGGCTTTGGAACTGTTCCAAGGGTCTCGATAATGGGTCGAAGGCATCAACTCTTCCCTTATCAATTTGAATGTCCAACAGAATCCAATGGAAACTGCACATGTATATATATATATATATGTGTGTGTGTGTGTGAGTAACTTATCAATTACACTTATAAGTGAATGGACAGAACAGAGTAAAGACCCTCACCTGAAGTTGTATGGAAACAATATGTGGTCACAAATTTTTTTGATCTATTAGAAACCTTAGAAGGTTTTCCTCCGTCTCCTTGGGTTTATCAGTTAGCGTCACTATATGTATTTTATTTGGGTCAATAAACCCAATATTTAGGATGCTATTACTTTTATAATCCAGAATCTTCATTCTGCATAATAGAGTACAAGTTATGTATAGACAATGAATTGAAATAACTAAACAAGTTATATGTAGACAACAAATTGAAAAACTTACAGACAATAGCAACTCATAAGCGATTTGTCGAGGGCGTCGCCATTGTACATCTGGAAGAGTTCATCAAAGTCGATATAGATTTCTTCGGGGCGGCCGTAGTACTCCCGTGGGACACTCAGCACGATCATCGTTCTCTCATTCTTTGATTCACTTAAGTACCATGTATGCAAGTAGCGCATATTTGTTGGGAGGTCATCTTTGCTAACCAAAGGCTCTCCCATGACAAACTGTGGCTTAGGGGCTACCACAGCCTTGGGTAACCTGTCGTCTTGGGAAGCCAGAACATCTTCAACCGAGACACCCCATTGAGCCGCCCAGTCCTTTGCTATTTCAAAATCTTGGCCCTGCACTGGAGGGGGAACATTCTCGGTTAACACCTTGAGGGGTGGGATCGACGGTTTGGCCTGTTGTCCAAGCTGAGGAACGTCTGATTTTTTCTTGCTTGTAGTTGAACTTGATTTGCTCCCACTTGCACTTGCACGTGATCTGCTCTTTTTCAATTCCTTCTGCAATGTGCGTGTATAGTCATCAGGCTTATGGTGTAAGTCATACTGTGATGGAAGGGTCGTGAAGTATTTTGCCCATGCTATTTGCTTCTCGGTGTATTCCGGGCGGGGCTCGGGTTCCTTCTTTTTCATCTGCGCATCATGATGTTCCTTTGCTATCCTGGCTTTTTCCTCGGGGGTACGATCATAAGGTCTGATAGGAAGATTAGCATGAGGTACCTTTGGGAGGGGCGACCGTTTGTGCTTTGGGGGGCTCCGTCGCTTAGAAATCGTCGGCGGAGCGTTCTTGGTGGCACGCTTCCGCTTAGTATCCTGTGCGGGCGGCGGCGGAGACGGACGACCCAAGTCCAGCAGCGATGATCGAGATGGACTCGTGTTGTGCTGGCCGATGTCATGTGGAGGGCTTGGAGGTAATGGAGGTGTAGGTGACCTGCGACGACTCGGAGGCGGTGTTGTCCTTGGGGCCGAGCCTGGAAGCTTGATGTAGTTCTTGTCACATAGGATGACTCCACCCAATACTTCGAGTGTCCTCTCATCTTGGGGTCCAGCTATGTCGAGCTCGATATCATGAAACCCCGCTAGGATTTCATCCACCCCGACTTTAGCAAAGCGAGCTGGAATCTCACGGCCATGCCAGCGTGCATCAGGGCCAGAAGGTAAATCTTGTCCGACGGCCACCTTCATGGATATGTTCTTGAATTTCTGATGGAGTTCACATGATGTTGACTCCTTGATTCCATCCACGGGGTAGCCGGGACCGCCCTCTATCATTCTTCGTGCATCGTCGGGCGGGGCCTCAGATTCAGCCACGCTACTTTTCCGCTTAGATGGGGCGCCGGTAATATCAAGTGTAGGATCTTCCTGGCGCGGTACTCCTCTAAGCGCATCAATCTGCTTCTGTTGCTCGTTAATCCTGGCAAGCAACTGGTTGAACATGTCATTCTCCTCATCCTGCTGCCGCTTCTTTGCTCTCTCTCCGCTTCTGTAAGTGTCTTGGTCTCTGGCAAACCCAAACCACCACGGGTAAGAAGGATCGAAGCCTCGCGTTCGTCCTCCATGTTCGTCATTGCCGAGGACCAGTGTGAGCAAATCTTTCTCTCTATCTGCAGTGAACTTTCTTTTTCCCTCCTTAATTTCTTTCACTATCCTTTTCCAATTCTCCCTGGGTATCCTAAGACCATCACTTCAAATGAGGTCCCCTGTTTTTTCATCATACGACCCACCATGCGCAAGGAACCAATTTCTTGCTCTCAATTCCCACTCATCACGGAGTGGTTCAGGTCCGATGCTTTTATCTAACAGATCTTGCTCTTTCTTATCCCACTTTGGGATGGCAGTCTCATAGCCCCCTGGCCCCAGCTTGTGGTGATATTTCTTCTTGTCGGCATTTATCTTTTCTTTTCTGATAATGCCTGGGCATCTTCTGACTCCTTGTACTCTTGAAATGCTTTCCACTGATTCGCCTGCTTGGCTAGATACCCCTCGAATACTGGCACTTTCTTTGTCTTCAGATAGTTTTTCCATAGCTTTTTCTTCCAGCTACGGAACAGTTCGGCCATCTTCTTTAGAGTCCACTGCTTGACTTTGGCCCTCAGTTTGTCTGCGGCGTCTTCATTCTCACATTCTAGCAGGTTGAAATGTGACATGAAATCATTCCAAAGATTATCTTTGTACCTTTCGGCGACATAGTCACTATCGGCTGCCCTTTGCGCTTGTTCCACTCCCGAACGCTGATCGAGACGTGATCCCTAATGAGAACTCCGCATTGCTTCTTGAATGTGTCAGCAGCATTCTTAGGAAGCTTGGGTTCGCCCGTAGGCAATATCACCTCAAAGGTGTAATGCGTCCGTGCATCCAACTTTCTAGTCGGGCCTCGTTTCGTAGTTTTGCTCGATGTGGAGGCCTAAGAGGGAGAAATATTCGTCAAATGAATGTATATGTATACAATATAGAGCTATCTCCAATATTTTTCACATATTACAAGTGATTGTCGAACTTCATATGTATACCTCGCCGGACTTTATTATTTCTTCACCGGCTTCTCCACCGGCTTCTCCATCAGTGGAGCTATCACCTTCTCCGTCATTGGACCTATCTCCTGCCCCATCGGCTTCATCTTCGTGTCGCTCGACCTCCATTCCAACGTCGGGGTTTAGATATGATGACGGAGATTCAGCTGGTTCAACGTCGGGGCCGTCTTTGATTATATCTTCGAGAAGTTCTTCCTCTTCGAGGTTCCTAATATGTGGATCCATAGTTCTGGAAAAAACGGATTCTCTTAACCTTTGTACCAAAAAAGAATTATTCTATCAGGAACTCCGTTCCAAAACAACTTTAGTCCCGGGTCATGGCTCCACCCGGGACTCCTAGATTTCTGCATAGTATTCAAAGTAGGAGTACTTTTCCAATTTGAGCATTCAATAAGCAAAACCAAATCATAAAATAAAGTAGTATTCAAATTAGCATGCATTCAATTTAAGCAAATACATCATCTCTTTTGTCCAACCATCGTCGAATATTATCACTAATACTCCTCGAATACTATCATACATATAGCATCACTGATACATCTAGAACCGTAGCGCCCGACGGGTATCGGCGCGGGCGGTGGACACCCAAAGAGAAGGAACCATCACAGGATCATAGCTCCAGTGAGATCCCCGAAGAACCTGCCAGGTATGCTCGAACCTGCCCTCCAACGCAACCATGTAGCGACGGACGTGCTCATCCTCCTCGCTAACAAGTGACGTACCACCTCCGCGGTGTCCGGAAGCCTCGGAACCCTCACTGGCCCACGCGACCGCCACCAAACAAGGATCGGGTCAACGACGGGCTGGCTCCTCACCAACCTACGCCCCCCGGAAGGTAGCACCTCCCAATACCAGCCGGGCGGAGCCCAGTCCCGGACAGGGCCCCTCTGATCAAGCAGGTGTCCTCCGCCGAGTCGACGACGAGGATGCGGGATAGGCATCGTAAAATGAACTAAAAAAATAAACTAGTTCTATTAATTTTCTTGCTAAAAATAAACTATTAACACTTAAGCATATACAATAGCAAAATTAAACTATTAACACTTAAGCATATACAATAGCAAAATTAAGCAATAATCTAAGAAACACTATGAACACTTAAGCATATACACTATACAATATTTCTTCTTCTTGTAACCCTACACTAATTTTTTCTCTTCTTCTATTTCTCCTCTTCTTCTACTTCTTCTTCAACTTCTACTTCTCCTCTTCTTCTACTACTTCTCCTCTTCTCTTCTTCTACTTCTCGTCTCCTCCTCTTCTAATTTTTTCTCTTCTTCTACTTCTCCTCTTCTTCTATTTTTCCTCTTCTTGTCCTCTCCTCCTCTTCTTATTCTCCTTTTTCTTCTTTTCTTCTCCTCCTCTTCTTATTTTCCCTTTTCCTAATTCTAAATATTACTAACCCTAATAATCTAGCACAAACCTAATAACAATAGGAATTAGATGACAAAAAAAATCTTTTTCTTCTTTTCTTCCCTTTGTCTTCCTTTCTTCTCCTTTTTCTTCTTTTCTGCT
The DNA here is from genome assembly GCF_904849725.1 of Hordeum vulgare subsp. vulgare. Classification (NCBI taxonomy): domain Eukaryota; kingdom Viridiplantae; phylum Streptophyta; class Magnoliopsida; order Poales; family Poaceae; genus Hordeum; species Hordeum vulgare. Next base: position 658,492,340 of record NC_058519.1, on the reverse strand, counting down.
CCTTTTTCTTCTTTTCTTCTCCTTTTTCTTCTTTTCTTCTACTGGCCGGAGTGTTGGGGAGGAGGGGGCGGGGGCCTTACCGGCCGGAGGTGTCGACGGCGCGTGGCGAGGAGGACAGCGCGGCGCGCGGCGAGGAGGACGGCGGCGCGCGGCGAGGAGGACGGCGGTAGCGAGGAGGACGACGGCAACGGCGAGGAGGACGGCAGACGGCGGCGAGCAGGACAGCGGGCAGCCTGACGGCGTCGTCGAGTTCGTCGTTGTGCCGCACCGGGCAAGAGAACGAGAGCAAGAAGAAGAGAAATGGACGATTTGGTTTGGAATTTTTTGAAGTCCCGCTTATATAGGTGGATCTTTAGTCCCGGTGCGTGGCTCGAACCGGGACTAAAGACCCCCTTTAGTCCCGGGTGGAGCCACGACCCGGGACTAAAGGCCCTTTTTCGGGCAGACCAGAAGGCGGGAAGCAGGGGCCTTTACTCCCGGTGCGTGGCTCCACCCGAGACTAAAGGGGGTCTTTAGTCCCGGCGCGTGGCTCCATCCGGGACTAAAGCCCCTCCTCGGCTGCACGATAAGTTTAGTCCCACCTTGCCCAGCAAGCGGGACTAACACTTGTTTATAAGCCCCGTTGCAGCTTCTCCATCGAGCTCCTCTCTAAAACAGGCTTACGGGCCTAAACTCATTGAAAATTGAAACTATATTCGAAATTATGGAGAAAATTCAACCTGAATTCAAAGTGATTTCACTTTGAATTTAGGTTGAATTTTCTCTATAAATTCTCATATAGTTTCAATTTTTTTCTATTTTCAAAATTAATTATTTTGACTATCCAAACTATTATCTATTTTGTTATTTTCAATTAAAAACTATGTTTATTAAAAATTCTTTTTGCATATTTGAGAATTTGACAAAACTATGATAATGAAAAGTGTTTGAAATTGAATAAATAATTCAAAACTATTTTCTATTTTCGAAAGTAATTATTTTGACTATCCAAACTATTAACTATTTTGTTATTTTCAATTAAAAACTATGTTTATTAAAAGTCTTATTCCATATTTGAGAATTTGACAAAACTATGATAATGAATAGTGTTTGAAATTGAATAAATAATTCAAAACTATTTTCTATTTTCGAAAGTAATTATTTTGACTATCCAAACTATTAACTATTTTGTTATTTTCAATTAAAAACTATGTTTATTAAAATTCTTATTCCATATTTGAGAATTTGACAAAACTATGATAATGAAAAGTGTTTGAAATTGAATAAATAATGCAAAACTATTTTCTATTTTCAAAAGTAATTATTTTGACTATCCAAACTATTAACTATTTTGTTATTTTCAATTAAAAACTATGTTTATTAAAATTCTTTTTGCATATTTGAGAATTTGACAAAACTATGATAATGAAAAGTGTTTGAAATTGAATAAATAATGCAAAACTATTTTCTATTTTCAAAAGTAATTATTTTGACTAGCCAAACTATTAACTATTTTCCTATTTTCAATTAAAAACTATGTTTATTAAAATTATTTTTGCATCTTTGAGAATTTGACAAAACTATGATAATGAAAAGTGTTTGAAATTGAATAAATAATGCAAAACTATTTTCAATTTTCAAAAGTAATTATTTTGACTATCCAAACTATTAACTTATTTTTTTTTAGCTAGTTGACCCTGAAATTGAAAAGCACTACAAATGAACTCTGAAAATGTTGAAAGTTGGCATGCTATCATCATTTCACCCACATAGCATGTGTTAAAAAGTTGAGAGGGCTACGACAAAAACTGGATGCACTTCGTGTACAAAACGGACAATCTCTCTCGAAGTATCAGCGTTTCGAACGAGAACTCATCTCTTACAAAGGGATTTTATTTTTCTGAACTTATTTGAACTCCATACTTTTTGTGTGTTCAAAATGCACCATTCAAAGGCACATCACAAAATTTCAACAATTTCTGACTTCATTTGGTATTCTTCGTGCATTTACTTATTTTTTGAGCTAGTTGACCTTGAAATTGAAAAGAACTACAAATGAACTCTGAAAATGTTGAAAGTTGGCATGCTATCATCATTTCACCCACATAGAATGTGTCAAAAAGTTGAGAGGGCTACGACAAAAACTGGATGCACTCCGTGTACAAAACGGACAATCTCTCTCGAAGTATCAACGTTTCGAACGAGAACTCATCTCTTACAAAGGGATTTCATTTTTTGAACTTATTTGCACTCCATACTTTTTGTGTGTTCAAAATGCACAATTCAAAGGCACATCACAAAATTTCAACAATTTCTGACTTCATTTGGTATTCTTCGTGCATTTACTTATTTTTTTTCGAGCTAGTTGACCCTGAAATTGAAAAGCACTACAAATGAACTCTGAAAATGTTGAAAGTTGGCATGCCATCATCATTTCACCCACATAGCATGTGTTAAAAAGTTGAGAGGGCTACGACAAAAACTGGATGCACTTCGTGTATAAAACGGACAATCTCTCTCGAAGTATCAGTGTTTCGAACGAGAACTCATCTCTTACAAAGGGATTTCATTTTTTGAACTTATTTGAACTCCATACTTTTTGTGTGTTCAAAATGCACCATTCAAAGGCACATCACAAAATTTCAACAATTTCTGACTTCATTTGGTATTGTTCGTGCATTTACTTTTTTTTGAGCTAGTTGACCCTGAAATTGAAAAGCACTACAAATGAACTCTAAAAATGTTGAAAGTTAGCATGCTATCATAATTTCACCCACATAGCATGTGTTAAAAATTTGAGAGGGCTACGACAAAAACTGGATGCACTTCGTGTACAAAACGGACAATCTCTCTCGAAGTATCAGGGTTTCGAACGAGAACTCATCTCTTATTAAGGGATTTCATTTTTTTGAAGTTATTTGAACTCCATACTTTTTGTGTGTTCAAAATGCACCATTCAAAGGCACATCACAAAATTTCAACAATTTCTGACTTCATTTGGTATTCTTCGTGCATTTACTTATTCTTTTTGAGCTAGTTGACCCTGAAATTGAAAAGCACTACAAATGAACTTTGAAAATGTTGAAAGTTGGCATGCTATCATCATTTCACCCACATAGCATGTGTTAAAAAGTTGAGAGGGCTACGACAAAAACTGGATGCACTTCGTGTACAAAACGGACAATCTCTCTCGAAGTATCAGCGTTTCGAACGAGAACTCATCTCTTACAAAGGGATTTCATTTTTTTGAAGTTATTTGAACTCCATACTTTTTGTGTGTTCAAAATGCACCATTCAAAGGCACATCACAAAATTTCAACAATTTCTGACTTCATTTGCTATTCTTCGTGCATTTACTTTTTTTTTTTGAGCTAGTTGACCCTGAAATTGAAAAGCACTACAAATGAACTCTGAAAATGTTGAAAGTTGGCATGCTATCATCATTTCACCCACATAGCATGTGTTAAAAAGTTGAGAGGGCTACGACAAAAACTGGATGCACTTCGTGTACAAAACGGACAATCTCTCTCGAAGTATCAGCGTTTCGAACGAGAACTCATCTCTTACAAAGGGATTTTATTTTTCTGAACTTATTTGAACTCCATACTTTTTGTGTGTTCAAAATGCACCATTCAAAGGCACATCACAAAATTTCAACAATTTCTGACTTCATTTGGTATTCTTCGTGCATTTACTTATTTTTTGAGCTAGTTGACCTTGAAATTGAAAAGAACTACAAATGAACTCTGAAAATGTTGAAAGTTGGCATGCTATCATCATTTCACCCACATAGAATGTGTCAAAAAGTTGAGAGGGCTACGACAAAAACTGGATGCACTCCGTGTACAAAACGGACAATCTCTCTCGAAGTATCAACGTTTCGAACGAGAACTCATCTCTTACAAAGGGATTTCATTTTTTGAACTTATTTGCACTCCATACTTTTTGTGTGTTCAAAATGCACAATTCAAAGGCACATCACAAAATTTCAACAATTTCTGACTTCATTTGGTATTCTTCGTGCATTTACTTATTTTTTTTCGAGCTAGTTGACCCTGAAATTGAAAAGCACTACAAATGAACTCTGAAAATGTTGAAAGTTGGCATGCCATCATCATTTCACCCACATAGCATGTGTTAAAAAGTTGAGAGGGCTACGACAAAAACTGGATGCACTTCATGTATAAAACGGACAATCTCTCTCGAAGTATCAGTGTTTCGAACGAGAACTCATCTCTTACAAAGGGATTTCATTTTTTGAACTTATTTGAACTCCATACTTTTTGTGTGTTCAAAATGCACCATTCAAAGGCACATCACAAAATTTCAACAATTTCTGACTTCATTTGGTATTGTTCGTGCATTTACTTTTTTTTGAGCTAGTTGACCCTGAAATTGAAAAGCACTACAAATGAACTCTAAAAATGTTGAAAGTTAGCATGCTATCATAATTTCACCCACATAGCATGTGTTAAAAATTTGAGAGGGCTACGACAAAAACTGGATGCACTTCGTGTACAAAACGGACAATCTCTCTCGAAGTATCAGGGTTTCGAACGAGAACTCATCTCTTATTAAGGGATTTCATTTTTTTGAAGTTATTTGAACTCCATACTTTTTGTGTGTTCAAAATGCACCATTCAAAGGCACATCACAAAATTTCAACAATTTCTGACTTCATTTGGTATTCTTCGTGCATTTACTTATTCTTTTTGAGCTAGTTGACCCTGAAATTGAAAAGCACTACAAATGAACTTTGAAAATGTTGAAAGTTGGCATGCTATCATCATTTCACCCACATAGCATGTGTTAAAAAGTTGAGAGGGCTACGACAAAAACTGGATGCACTTCGTGTACAAAACGGACAATCTCTCTCGAAGTATCAGCGTTTCGAACGAGAACTCATCTCTTACAAAGGGATTTCATTTTTTTGAAGTTATTTGAACTCCATACTTTTTGTGTGTTCAAAATGCACCATTCAAAGGCACATCACAAAATTTCAACAATTTCTGACTTCATTTGCTATTCTTCGTGCATTTACTTTTTTTTTTGAGCTAGTTGACCCTGAAATTGAAAAGCACTACAAATGAACTCTGAAAATGTTGAAAGTTGGCATGCTATCATCATTTCACCCACATAGCATGTGCGAGAAAGTTGAGAGGGTTACGTTAAAAACTGGATGCACTTCGTGTACAAAATGGACAATCTCTTTGGAAGTAGAAGCGAGCCCCACAATAAGAGACGACATTCTTCTTCTCTCATATATGGTGGACACTAGCTCACCTGATTTTTCAACCGTCGATGATGGTCGCTACTCCTACTTCCCCTAGTGCATAACACTACTGAAATTCAGAAATTTGCCGTCTGCCAAGGCGGACGGCAAAGGGGGCAACCACGGACGGCAAAGGCTTTGCCGTCTGCCCCCTCATGGCAAAGTAGACGGTAAAAAAAATCCGGTGAAGAGGCTCTTTGCCGTCTGCTTTCACAAAGCGGACGGCAAAGAATCTTTGCCATGAGGGGGCAGACGGCAAAATAAGTGGGACGACATATATTGCAACGTCCCCGTTAAGTGTTAACGGCATGTCTCCTCTCTTTGCCGTCTGCCTCCCCCCCTTTGCCATGTGGGGGCAGACGGCAAAGAGGGGAGAGAGAGGGGGCAGATTCCCTCTTTGCCGTCTGCCTCCCCCCCTTTGCCATGTGGGGCAGACGGCAAAGAGGGGAGAGAGAGGGGGCTGATTCCCTCTTTGCCGTCTGCCTCCCCCCCTTTGCCATGTGGGGGCAGACGGCAAAGAGGGGAGAGAGAGGGGGCTGATTCCCTCTTTGCCGTCTGCCTCCCCCCCTTTGCCATGTGGGGGCAGACGGCAAAGAGGGGAGAGAGAGGGGGCTGATTCCCTCTTGGCCGTCTGCCTCCCCCCTTTGCCATGTGGGGGCAGACGACAAAGAGGGGAGAGAGAGGGGGCAGATTCCCTCTTTGCCGTCTGCCTCCCCCCCTTTGCCATGTGGGGGCAGACGGCAAAGAGGGGAACCAGCCCCTTTTTTATTTATTTTTTGTTATATCCAGCATTTTTAACAATAATCAGGATATATATATATATATTTGACATAAATAAATTTCTTTCCGTACTCATAACCATATTAAAATAACTCTCATCCATAGTGCATACATATTATGGAAGTTACATCCGTACCAAACCATATATTACACCAGTTTCATCCACGTGCATACAAAGTTTCATATATTCATATACTACAATAGTTTCACTACAACCCATGGTACAAGAAATAATCTTCAAGCATTCCATCAACCAAGCTTCCCGTGAAGTGAAGGTAATCTGCAAAATGACAAATAAGAAAGTTAGAAAAATAATACTAGATGAAGTAGTGTATATATAGGTTATTTCGGAGAGAAATTAGCTAAGTATAGACCATTTAGGAGCTAACTAAGCTAATTATGTCATTTCGGTGGAACCCTAGCTAACTATAGGAGAAGAGAAAGAGAAGAAGAAGTAAAAGAAGGAGGAGGAGGAGGAGAAGGAGAAGGAAGAGGAGAAGAAGAAGAAAAAGGAGGAGGAGGAGGAGGAGGAGGAGAAGGAGAAGGAAGAGGAGAAGAAGAAGAAGGAGAAGAAGAAGGAGAAGAAGGAGAAGAAGAAGAAGAAGGAGCGGGCGACGCTTGATCGAGCGCTTCGAGCATTGCTTGATGTGCTGCACGAGCCATCGCATGCCTCGTCTGCTGCGTGCTTTAGCAGGTAACTTGGCGCAGCGGTAATCATGTCCACCATGTTGGTGATGCCGCGTTGTTCGTCCGGGAGGAAGAAAAACATGTTGAACTGAGTGTTATCAGCATCGACAGCTGCAGCAGCGCCTCGACCGCGGCGACGCTTGAGAGGAGCTGCGTCGGCATCTGCCTCAGGTTTCCATGGGCCCCGATACGGGAGCTTGAGCACCTTGAAACCGTCCACACAAGAGATAAACTGTGATTGAGGACCCTTCCACATGAACTTTGCCGTGACGCAGCTACCGTCGAGAAGGTGAAACTTGCCGGACGATGTGTCCACACACTTGAACGGATTGCGCCACAGGCCCTTGAAGTAGACCGCGTTAGCGACCACAAGGGCGGTGTCAGCGTTGATGTCGCTCGGAGAAAAGATGGTGGTGATGAGGCTGTTTGTGGCCTTTTTCACCCAGTCGTTCATAATCTCCACTGCTTCCTCCGGCTGCAGATATATATTGACAAATGAAATTTTAATAGAGATCTCTTTTTTGTAATATAATGGATATAATGGTACGCACAAATTCCACGAAATCGAATTAAAGAACCAGTATGATACAAGGGTAGGCCTGGGATCACGAGTAAGACTTTCATCGTCGGCGAAGTCGACTGTGCGAGCCTGGGATTTGTAAGACTTGGTGGCAACGTCCCGGAACGCTTTCTTCAGCGCGCCGCAGGAAGCGTCGAGCCAGACGCCGCCGCCGAAGAGCACGCAGGGTGCGCTGTCGTCGTTCGCCTGGTCGGCGAGGACAGTTTCCGCCACGCGCCGCCCGAAGGCGGCCAGATCAGCCGCCGACGGCGCGCCCAGGAAGCTGAGCAGCTGGGCCTTCATGGCACCGCGAGCCCCCGCACCCCGCAGTAAGCAGCGCATGCACCGTGTGGATCGACAGAGAGCACATAACCGCAGGCACGTTTTTTTCAAAGATTGAACCCTGCTTCAACTAGTTCATCATAAATTACCACACGTTGTGACGGAATGACCTTGATCAGAAAAACCGTGATCACTTCGGGTTTCTATTGAAAAACCTCAACCTCGAGATAACCCAAAGCATCCTCGGAATCCTTCGCACAAGACGTTCGAGAAAGGTAAAACAAGTTCAACAAGGCTGTCCCACGTGCCGATATCCCGATAGGAGCCGCGTATCTCGTTCTCAAGGCTCGATTAGATTAGCGTAGCGTACAGTGGCCTGATAGAAATCATCCGAGTTGTCCGGGTTGGTCCCGCACACGACTCTGTTTTGAACCAGTACCATCATCACCGGCCTTCCCTGTACTGTGTTGAATTACTCCTCGGGTTCATGATGCCCTATGTTTTTCAGTATTAACAAAATTATTAGGTTAGTCAACTAGAGGCTCACTAGGGACATTATTTTGTCTATATATCCACACATGCATTTTTGTTTTCTTTCAATACAATTATAGCATGGATAATAAATGATTATCTTGGAAAAAGAAATATAATAATAACTATTTTATCATTGCCTCTAGGGCATATTTCCAACAGTCTCCCACTTAAACTAGATTCAATAATCTAGCCTCACATCTCTACGTGATTTACAATGTAATGCATCTAACACCCATACAGTTCTGATGTTGATCATGCTTTGCTCGTGGAAGAGGTTTAGTCAGCGGATCTGCAACATTCAGATCCGTGTGCACTTTGTAAATATTTATGTCCTCCTCCTTGATGTAATTGCGGATGACGTTGAAGCGTCGCTTTATGTGTTTGGTCCTCTTGTGAAACCTTGGTTCCTTGGCTAGAGCAATGGCACCAGTGTTGTCACAGAATAGATTGATTGGAGCAGTGCACTTGGCACTACTCCAAGATCTGACATGAACTGCTTCATCCAGACACCCTCCTTAACCGCCTCTGAGGCAGCTATGTACTCCGTTTCGCATGTAGAATCAGCTATGACGCTTTGCTTGGAAATGCACCAGCTTACCGCACCCCGTTTAAGAATAAATACGTATTCGGTTTGAAACTTAGAGTCATCCGGATCGGTGTCAAATCTTGCATGGATGTAACCCTTTACGACGAGCTCTTCGTCAACTCCATAAACGAGAAACATTTCCTTAGTCCTTTTCAGATACTTCAGAATATTCTTGACCGCCGCCCAGTGTTTCACTCCTGGATCACTTTGAAACCTGCCTACCATACTTATGGCAAGGCTGACATCCGGTCTTGTGCACAACATTGCATACATGATAGACCCTATGGTTGAAGCATAGGGGACGACAGTCATCTTTTCTCTATCATATGCAGTTACTGGACATTGAGTCTTACTCAACTTTATACCTTGTAACACAGGCAAGAATCCTTTCTTGGATTATTCCATTTTGAACTTCTTCAATACTTTACCAAGATATGTGCTTTGTGAAAGAGCTATTAGGTGCCTTGACCTATCTCTATAGATCTTTATGCCCAATATGTAAGCAGCTTCTCCTAGGTCCTTCATTGAAAAAACTTTTATTCAAATAATCTTTTACGCTTTTTCCAAAACTCTACATTGTTTCCAATCAGCAATATGTCGTCAACATATAATATTAGAAACGCTATAGAGCTCCCACTCACGTTCTTGTAAATACAAGCTTCTTCAAAAACTTGTACAAACCCAAACGCCTTGATCAGCTCATCAAAGCACTGATTCCAACTCCGAGATGCTTACACCAGTCCATAAATGAATTGCTGAAGCTTGCACACTTTGTTAGCATTCTTTGGATTGTCAAAACCTTCCGGTTGCATCATATACAACTCTTCCTTAAGAAACTCGTTAAGGAACGCCGTTTTGACAACGAGACAGTAGCTGCATTGCGAGCTGACTGTGAAAGGGGAGAATACTCATCAAATTTGAACCTCTATTATAATCAAGGGGATTTGTGGGTGCACAAATAGCCCCGTTTCAACGGATATATTCTTAGCTAGTGGTGCCCTTATTATACACTCTAGGGCTGAACTGTGAAATCGGTTGATCTTTTGACCGCATGCTGGCATTTCATAAAGCCATTTTCATCCATGTCCACGATGACATCTCGTGCCTCAGGCTTGCTGTTTCTTTTCTTTATCGAATGCAGATGGTTTTCTCGCTTGTTTTGTCAACGACGCGGTGATCATAGCGAGCACGTGTAATCATCTTGGTTCTTGGAGTTGTTTGCTTAATTTAACTTGCTTAGCAGGATCAATGCAGCCAACTACCGTCGGTGCTTGATCAGTTGATCTAGTGCTATATACTAATTCTCCTTTGTACTGGTACCCACCAAGTTGGAGTGTCGTTTATACATGCTGTCAGTGCTTTGATTACATAGCTCCCGCCGTGAAGGTAGAAAGACACCTATACGTGTCCAACAAGATAGTACTCACAATTAATCCTTTAATGAAAAGAATGCTACGCTTATACTTCCTACGTCACGGTTTAGAAGACACAGTTAAAGTTGCGTGCGTTTTTAAAATAGACAATGTTTAAGGCGCGAAAGCAATTACTCTTATTAATTAGTACTAGTACTAGTCATGCATGCGCCCTCCCGATTTGCTCCTCATCATTAGTACTAGTATTTTCTCAGTTGATTAGGCGCATTAGGATCTACACCTGCTACATCTCACAACCAATCGATAACTACCTTGGTCCCAGAGATTTTCAAGAGTGCCTTCTAAACCGTGACGGATGGAGTATAATGGGTATATAATCCTAGCCACATATTCCGTTAAACTCATCCAGTAATTTAGCAAAACCGCCCTTTAGTTGCTTGAAGTCAAATCCTCTCTCAAACAAACAAGAAAGAGAATTGCATCATCTTGGACGTGAGGATGCCACACTCTCGCTCAATGTATAGTTGCAATTTGACATTGAACTGGATGGCATACACCAATGCACGTGATGCACAAATACATAGTTTCCCAATTAGTGCGCGCACATTCTCGATCCATTTTCTTAGGTAGATGATGTTAGAGATTGTAAAGTATGTTATATTATAAAAGATGTTAGGGATTGTAAATGGTTTCCTTCATTTTTTTATTAGCTAGCGTCAAGTTTTTTCTATATGTATAGTAGCTAGCATTGATCAAGCACGGAGAAACAGAGGACACTTCTCTCTATTAGGTATCTAACACAATATGAAACCGCTAAATTAACCCTCCAAAACCCCCAACCCCCCCCCCCCCCCCCAATTAAAAAAACCCAGCTCCGGTCAGATGCTGACCCGTGGATGCCATTTGGTCCCGGTTGGTGTTACCAACCAAGACTAAAGTTTCTCCTGTCTGGGTTCCCCGCAGCGGCCACGTGTAGACCCATTTGTCCCGGTTGGTAAGCGAACCGGGACTAAAGGTTTTGGGCTTCAGTCCCGATCCTTTAGTCCCGGTTCCGGAACCGGGACAAATGAGTCATTTTCTACTAGTGTTGATAGTCACCCAGTTACGTTGCGACGTTTGATACACAGAGGGTATTCTTCCGATGCCAGTGAGTTACATGATCTCATGGTCATAGAAATATATACTTGACATGCAGAAAAACAGTAGCAATAAAACAACACGATCACATGCTACATTCATAGTTTGGATCTTATCCATCACATCATTCTCCTAATGATGTGATCCCGTTATCAAGTGAAAACACTTGTCTATGCCTAGAAAACCTTAACCATCTTTGATGACCGATCTAATCAACTAGAGACCTACTCCCTCCGTTTCGGTTTATAAGTCATCTTACGAAAATCAAATAATCCCAAAACACTAAGGCACGATGCATTAACTTTCACCTTGTTTCTTGTTTTTTGACTTGAATAAAGGATTCAACCAATAAGAGACGTGGGACGTTTATGTTTTTAATGGCTTAAGACTAACTAGCACGACATGCATTGGTCAATTCATTGCATCCAATGGTATTAATTAGCAAGTTAACATTAATTTCTCTTGTTTTCATCTCCGTCTTGGTTGCGGTGCACAACCTAAGATGACCTATAAACCGAGACGGAGGGAGTATTAGGGATAGTGTGTTGTCTATGTATCGACACATGTATACACTACAAGAAAAACGCTCAATTATGAACAAAAATAATGACAGTGGTTTAATTGGTCATTGATCCATGACCAAAATTCTAAAATTAGTCATGGCAAGTCTAAGAGGGTCCAAAGCACATAACGTTATGATCTTTTGCGTTCATTAGGTCATGATCCTGTTGCACAAAATGGTCATTAAGATGTGTAGAATTATTTATAATCATATTATAATGCTACATGACCAAATATAAGATCATAAACATATGCGTGGAGGTGACTGGACGACACCTCATTAGTTTTACCTATGTGTCATGTATTGAGAGCAAAATTTTATTTTATACGTATATGAATGAAGTAAATTATATAAGATAAATACCAATAAATTATAATTATTCATTTTAATATTTTAAATATTTTAAAAAATACATTATAATTATCAAAATGAAATATATGAGCCCATGCTAATCTCATAACGTGTAGACCCTATTTAGATAAATGTTTTGAAAGGTGGTATATGGTACCTTAACTTGGTGTTTCACACAATAAAAACTTAAACATGACAACAAAAAATATGTGGGTGAATTTTTTAGTAATGCCAAATACTATCATAATTAAATGAATAGTGTTTCCACTCACAACACTCAACCAAAAAATATAAATTTCTTTTGAGGTAAATAATAAATATTGTACAATACTTTTTAGGCAATCAAAAAATACAACTAGAGACAACAATATGGGTCCATATTTCCTAAATTCAATATCTATACGGACTAGTATCTCAGACTAATATCTAAATCCAATATGTGTCCATAAATATTGGGTCATTTAAGCATACCACATGAGGCTAATATGTTGAGTGTTTACCCGAAATAAAAAGATAAAAATATAAAAGAAACAAAAAACACAATTACGTAAGCTGGATTCTAATTGGTGGAATCATTTATGCCACGGATCGATGACATGGCATAAATCCTACCGTCCATTGCTAGCAATCCCACATCCATCCATCCATTCATCCATATGAAGAAAAGAAGAAAAGAAAACTAGCAGACCCACTACTCGTCCTCCTGAACCCTACCCAGCCACTGGTCGCCTCCTCCCCCTACAGATCGCCGCCGCCGCCACCTCCATTCACCACCTACCACGGCGCTGCTCCCTGCTAGATCCGTCTTCTGCCGCATCCCAAGTCGCCGCCCTCCCGATCCCCCTCCCTTCCTCTGCTCCGGACACCCCATCTCCATCGAGCCGGACGACCCGTCCACCTCTACGGGCGGTGGCTGCGACGTAGCAAGGTCAGGGAGCAATGGCGCCGCCCGGGTCGCGGCGGTGGGCGTACGTGCGGATCATGGCAGACACCATCCTCGGCGGCGGCCTTGGCTTCTACGTCATGCACCGCATCGAGACCTCCTACAAGGTACGACGGCTCCCGTCCCACCAGCCTACTGCGATTTGGTCGAAGCCGCGGTGCTCACCCCCGCTGTCTTGTCGTGTGCTGCGCCCGCAGACAAAAATGAGGAGAGGCTGCGGAGGTACGAGGCGCACTTGCTCACCAAGGAGAAGGAGGCGCAGCAGCTGCAGGACGAGGGCTGCCGCGAGGACCAGGCGCAGCTCCTGTCGGACTCCTGATCCCCTTTCCTCCCTTTGCGCGCGCCGGCTCGCCTTCCCGAGATGTTAGGTCAGTGCTACTTGTACCTACCATGCATCTTTGATAGGAGTATTTGTTTACTGGTATGGTCTGAATTGCGTGATAAATTTTGGGGCCTAATGCCAAAATTCAGAGCTGTTTGTATTGCCTGTTAGTACCTTGGACTATCAAAAATACAAGATCGTGTGAAAAATGATCTTGTATTTTTGACACTGGACGGAGCTAGTAGTTGATAAGAAGTAATGTCTTGTTTGTCAGACACTCAAAATACTGTTTCTTACTACATGGGATGTTTAGAGTTAGTGTACAATTAAAAATAACTTGCATAGTGCATAGTTGATAAGAAGTCAAATATCTTGTACGTCACACACTCAGAATTCTATTTCTCGTTACATGGGATGTTCAGAGGCTGCTGTGAAGTTAAAATGCTGGGCATAACATGTCTAGACTGACTTAAAGCACGAGCCTATAACTGTAAAAAGTTTATTACACATCCAGGGACATGTTTTTGGAAACAAATGTTCTCTATAGAAGTATCTTCCATGAATGTTTGATAGCTTATCTGTGTTGTACTTTTAGATGTATACATAACTGATTTACTATCATAGGGTACCGAAACTTTGCTGATTTTTTCAACCTGTATGCTGAATGACAGGGAGAACAGAAAATCTGTAGCTGATCTGAGCATAATACTGTCTGAAAAGAATTATGGCTTTTCTATTTGTGTAGGTTGCATCTGGATAGTGCTCAAGAGGTATGTGGGATTCATCTTGCCCTCGCAGGGATTCTTGGTTTTCGAACAATACACCAGGTATATTGTGCTTGACCTCGTGGCACTTCTTGTTTCTATTTTAGCTTCTGGAGCTTGATGATAGATGACCATTTAATTTTGAAAAAAATGCTTTTCAAATGAATGTATTGATTGACTTCCTTCTTGCCACCTGATTCACTCTTAGTCGGAGGAGTTGGGTGATGAAATGTTAGGTACACTCGTATTTTCGTTTCTTCTGGACAGTACATGATACATCTGGTCCGTTTTAAATATTAAATATACGATCAGCACCATTTTCTTATCTCAGTTCATAAATAGGGTGTTCTACTACTGAGTCACAAAAAATGTTCTATTTTGCAATAATGATTTCAAAAACTGTTAGATGTTAAAGCATGATATGATTGAAGAAGTTCCAGCTGTTGATTATCTTGTATTTTCTCTTAGCTGTTCCTTAAATAAGAAGATATTGTAGGCATTACTCAGTACAAGGAAAGTTTGTGTGCGTTCTGATTTAGTTGCTTCTACTACCAAGTTGTCTTCTCCGGCAATTTATTTTTTTCCGTGGTCTAGATCATGCTGCAGTTTAGTTGGCCCGACGCCTACAGTCTAGCTGTCCCGACGCCTTGTGTGCTCACTTTCGTCTTGCCAAGGTTATGTCTTCCTCCTTCATCCTTCTTTACTTTTGCTCATTTCATATGCAGTATTTTACTGAATTGTGTGTGTTCCGTGTGCTGTGTCCTTTCTTCCGTACTATTACTTATTGTTGCTTGTTGTATTTATACCTTGTGTCCCGCTTATCGTTGTCTCATTGCTTTGTATACCCCGGATGGGTGCTGTCATATATTTTTTCATACCTATTCTGGAAACCATGGCAAAAAATATATACTTAGACACATATCACTACTTTGTATACCGAGGATAAGAGCAGGATATGTGTTGTCATATCATTGCTTTGTATACTCAGGATGTGTGCACTAGCTCTACCAAACTCACTTCCCTGCTTTCCTTTTTGTTGAAAGAACTGTGAGCTTAGTCCTGAACCGTAGTCCTGAACCTGCACTAATTATACTAATCTTTATTTCACTTCATTATATCACTCTGCTTTGAATGGCTATAGTTTCAAGCTACCTTTGTATTGATGCGTATATGTTGTCGAGAGGATCCAATTTAAGTACTATAATGTAGCCAATTATTTCTTGGATGTGGTAAACTTACACCTTCATTCTATTTTTATTTTGGTCTTTTGTTGAGTACATTTAGATATAATTAGAATCGTAGTAGCTTTTTGCTAACATCTAAGGCCCTTTTTAAATAGTTTGATTTGGTGAGAATGGAATGTCTTTTGCCCGAGAGAGTACTCTTCCTTCAAGCAACAGAAAACATAGATGATTTTGGTTTCATCCTTTAATTTTTTTTTCTTTCTGCACCTTTTGCAGACATTATATAGTTCAACCGAGCCATTGTGCTTAATCATCTTATGTTGGTTGCTATTGGTATGTGGGATATGCATCAATGGAATGAGCAGAGGAAGCCCCGATCCTTCTACGACATGTTCGAGAAGGGTCAGATCAGCGTCATTCTCGAAGAGCAATTGGGTGCAGCCTTGCAAGGGCGCATCAGGCTGGGCCTCCTCTATTTCCGGTGAGTTCATCCTATTTTTTTTCTCCTTCACTAGCATTCATTTTTATGTAGTTATTTCATTTATCCATGACATCGACCATCCTCTATTTTAGTTATGAAGTAATAACAAATGTGTCGTGCAATGCCTGTAGGAAAGAGTTTATATTAGTTGTTCCAGTCTTTGCCTATACCTTTATGGCGAGTAGGCTTAACTCTTTCGAACTGTAATCTTGTCTTAGGTGGATTCGTTTTTACAACCAACAGAAAAGAATTGTGCCTTGGACCATTTTTTTTCTGTAATTGAGAAAACTTTCAAGCTATAATCATACGGGCTGATCTGATACATTATTATTTGGCCCCACCAGATTAACGGTTCATAATTACTGATTAATGTGGTAATTTTTAGAGAGTGCCTAATTAGTATAAGTATAGACTTCAAGAATTAATAGGTGCTAGAGGTACTAACATTTTGTTCTTCTGTTTCCTAGGTTCAGAAAATAATGGAGAAGATCTCAGAAAAAGAAAGAACGCAGATTGTTGCTAAGGGATATATTCTTCAGGATGGATTTGTGCTGAGCAATCTCCCTGTTCCACCACCAAGCATGCAGGAACATCAAGGGTATGTAGATAATATGCAAATGAAGTGCATACTATATACTTGATCAAAACTGTATGTTAACAAGAAGTAGAGGACATGACGGGAGGAGGGAACAAGAAGCTTCGTTTATCATTGATGTTATGTGTGATCAACAAAAACTTATGCTTCTCATCCAATCTTTGTCGAACTATGTCGATGTGTGATTATGCACTTGTAGAATTATATTGTTGTGCACTTGTTGGGCCTTGAACCTTTATGTGTAGAGGAGTCGATGGATGATGTATTGTAATTTATGTGATGTGTTACTGAAATGTAATATATACAACTAATTTGCAATATTTTATTCTTGTGTACTTGTTTTTTAATGGGTCTATCGTGAGATATACATGCTTTTGGTAAAATAATGCATCAGCCTAAATAATTTATACATTTTTAATAATAAAATAGTATTGGTGGAGGCCCATGTAGACTAGATTATTGAATTGAGCTGTGAAATTTATGATGATTTCATTTGGTCACTAGCAGTGCCATGTCAGCACAGCCACGTCAGATCCTACGTGGCTCACACAAATAGGTAATGACCAAACCAAAATTTTGGTCAATAGAGATCTATGACCAAAATTTTAGAAATGTCAAGTTTGTTCATTCTTGACGACCAACTGTTGGCCTTGTAAATTTGGTCAAAAAAAGGTCAATAAACAACAACAATGACGAATCAATAACCAATATAGGGAGTCATAATTGACATTATTTCTTGTAGTGATATGAGTTTTCATTCAATACAATTCTAGCATGGATAATAAACGATTATCTTGAATAAAAATATATAATAATAACTATTTTATTGCCTCTAGGGCATATTTCCAACAAATAATGGGTGCACAAATAGCCTTGTTTCAACGGATATGTTCTTAGCTAGTGCTGCCCTTATTATACTCTCTATGGCTGAACTGTGAAATCGGTTGATCTTTTGAGCGCATGCTGGCATTTCATAAAGCCCATTTTCATCCATGTCCACGATGTAATCTCGTGCCTTACGCTTGCTGTTTCTTTTCTTTATCGAATGCAGATGGTTTTCTCGCTTGTTTTGTCAACGACGCGGTGAGCATAGCGAGCACGTGCAATCATCTTGGTTCTTGGAGTTGTTTGCTTAACTTAACTTGCTTAGCAGGGTCAATGCAGCCAGCTACCGTCGGTGCTTGATCAGTTGATCTAGTGCTATATACTAATTCTCCTCTGTACTGGTACCCACAAAGTTGGAGTGTGGGTTATACATGCTGTCGGTGCTTTGCACCTATGCAGTAGTTAGGTTAGCCCATGGCTTAAAGAGAAAATAAGCTTGTGCATGGCCCAGGGGAAGAGGCAGGGTTGGGACGTAGGTTGTATTATGTACGCACTTAGCCAGAACTCACACAAGCACCCGTCATCTTTTCCTTCTAAAAAGATCGTAATCACGGGTCGTTCTGTCTTTCCTTCTGTCTACGATTGAGTCGCGATGCCGACGAACCCTAAATCTCCATTCAGTTTTTCCCCTGGGGCATGATCATGAGATGCGAGTCAGCCAATTGGTCTCAGGCTCGACGCAGCCACATAGGGAATCACACCGGCCCATGCAACATGATCATCCTCCAGCGCCTCCGGTCTCCATGCGCTGGATGCGGACACATACACACACCTGAGCGCCTCCCGCCTCCCACGTCTGGTCATCAGTCCACGTCGTGTCATCATCGATCTCCTGATCACCGTCGCCGATCGACATATCCCAAGTATGCCATAACCATATTGTGAATTTTATTTTTGCTAATTAAGTAATTTCTCTTTGCATACATGATGCTTACCTTGCACCGTTCAATATTGGATGTAATATTTGTTTCTGCTATGTTTGTTACTATGCCTTTTTGAAATTCATGTCTTGTAGTGAAAAAATGAGAAGGAAAACACATGCATATGACTTGGTAGAATCATAGATACAAGCTACTGGCAATTCTTTTCAGCACCAATACTGGTCTATCAATGAAACCAAACAAGTTGGCGATAATTGTTGTAGAGGAAGACAAACCAACTAAATAAAATTCTAAATTGATCTGAACAAGAAGAAGATGTTGACATCAACACATGAAATAACAATTTATGTGGCTCTGATGTTTGTTTATTATTGTTATGATGTTTACATTAAGGGCCCCTGAGTTTCAGCTCCCATCCCGGGCCCTCAAAATCTCAGAACCGGCCCTGGCGGCGCGCGCCCAGCCGCCACCTGTGCAGGCGCGAGAGCGCCATCCCCGCTCCGTTTTTTCCCCTTTCACTTCAGGGGGAGAATACTCATCAAATTCGAACCCCTATTATAATCAAGGGGATTTGTGGGTGCACAAATAGCCCTGTTTGAACGGATATGTTCTTAGCTAGTGGTGCCCTTATTATACTCTCTAGGGCTGAACTGTGAAATCGGTTGATCTTTTGAGCGCATGCTGCATTTCATAAAGCCCATTTTCATCCATGTCCACGATGTCATCTCGTGCCTCAGGCTCGCTGTTTCTTTTCTTTATTGAATGCAGATGGTTTTCTCGCTTGTTTTGTCAACGGCGCGGTGAGCATAGCGAGCACGTGTAATCATCTTGGTTCTTGGAGTTGTTTGCTTAACTTAACTTGCCTAGCAGGATCAATGCAGCCAGCTACCGTCGGTGCTTGATCAGTTGATCTAGTGCTGGTACCCACAAAGTTACTAATCCTCCTGTGTACTGGTACCCACAAAGTTGGAGTGTGGGTTATACATGCATGCTGTCGGTGCTTTGATTACATAGCTCCCGTCGTGAAGGTAGAAAGACACCTATACGTGTCCAACAAGATAGTACTCACAATTAATCCTTTAATGAAAAAAATGCTACACTACAGAACAACCCTAAACCCTACACCTATACGTGTCCAACAAGATAGTACTCACAAGATGTGTCCTCACCGCAATAACCCTAAACCCTAAACCCATCCAGTAATTCAATCATATAAGGGTATATAATCCTAGCCGTAATCCGTTAAACTCATCGAGTAATTTAGCAAAACCGCCCTTTAATTGCTTGAAGTCAAATCCTCTCTCAAACAAACAAGAAAGAGAATGTTATCATCTTGGACTTGAGGATGCTACACTCTCGCTCAATGTATAGTTGCAATTTGACATTGAACTCGATGGCATACACCAATGCACGTGATGCACAAATACGTATAGTTTCCCAATTAGTGATCCATTATCGGTATCTCTGCTCACTCGGTCGCCGCAGCTTAAATATTTCAACTAACTCCGGTTAGTTATCTCAACTCTAGTTAGGTAGACCCGGCTCCTTCTGTTATAAAATGGCAGCGTCTGGGACGTGAGGATGCCACACTCTCAGAGTCTCACTCACAACCTATTCGTAGTGCACAACACAAGCTAAGCCAGCATCATGGCGGCGTTGAGCAGGGCAGCGATGGTGTTGACCATGATGGGCCTCGCTGCCACTTCAGCCCTTTCACAGCCGTCGTTGATCTCCATGACCACCGACGTGCCCCTTCCCGACGGCCTGTCCTACGACTTCCACGCCTTGTCCTGCAACAACCTGCAGAACATGGTGCGCGACGCCGTGCAGGGAGCGATCGCGAGGGATGCCGGTGTCGTCCCCGGCCTCCTCCGCCTCTTCTTCCACGACTGCTTCCCTCAGGTACCTAGCTACATTTACCAATTCTACTATATGTATGCACTTAACTTGAAAAGTAGTGGGTGAACTCATTGCGTGCATCATGATTCATGATCGTATGTGTAGGGCTGCGACGCGTCGATCCTGCTGACGGGAGGCAACAGTGAGCAGAACATGGGGCAGAACGTTGGGCTTCGGAGGAGCGTGCTCGACCTCATCGAGAGCATCCGCGCAACCGTGCACCGTGCATGTGGGCCCACCGTCTCCTGCGCCGACATCACCAGCCTCGCCACCAAGGAGGCCGTCATGCAGTCCAGGTTGCCAGGCTATGACGTGCCGCTCGGACGGCGGGACAGCCTCACGCCCGCCACGGCCCAGCAAGTCGGCATCCTGCCCGGACCCGACTCCAACGTCCAGCAGCTCGTGAGGACCTTCGCCGACCGCGGGTTCGACAAGATGGACCTTGTCGCGCTCTCCGGTGCGCACACGGTCGGCAAGGCGAGCTGCGGTAGCTTCAGGAGCCGCGCCGGAGAGAACGCCGACTTCGTGCGCATGCTCCAGCAAGTCTGCGCCAGAAACCCTCGCCACTTGCAGGACCTCGATGTGGCCACCCCTAACACGTTCGACAATCGCTACTACAACAATCTGCAGGTGGGGAGGGGAGTGCTCAACTCCGACATGGCGCTCACCCTCGACGGGGATACCAAGAACTGGGTCAACAACTTCGCCGGGAACCAGGGGTGGTTCTTTAGCCAGTTCAGCACCTCCATGAGGAAGCTGGCGCATTTGCCAGGAGGAAACATCGGCGAGATCCGCAACAACTGCTTCAGGCGCAATGGGAATGGAGACTCTGTCGTCCTCGCTAGTGAGGGTTTTGCAGCCTCAGTTTGATTGTAGATCGCATCGCTCATGCCGTTGGCGCCATCGACTGCATGCACATTATCAATGGCATGGCATGGCATGGCATGCATGTAATAAGAGCTTTTTTGCTTGATTGCAAAAAGCGTATGGATATGGCCACATAGCCACTACGCAGGCCCCTTGTATCGTTTCAGTTCACCAATTATTTAACCTTTCATTATCTTTAATGATGGCTTTGGATGGCTTGATGTATGGTCTTGTCAAACCTTTATGAAATAATTATTTAAAATGATTGTTACAGTTAGAAAGTGACAACAAAAATTGATAATAATAATCCTTATAATTTCGAAATAATGGTAGATCATACCATTTCGACATGTCGGTGATCTTTTAACACTTCTTATCGACGAACAAACTGAAAGCACCCTATTGTGCGTTGCCAAGCACTATTGTTTAATGCCGTTAGCTCCATGGAATTTGTCTTTAACTCTCCAAAATAACAAATCTCTTTCGATTTTTTGCTTGGGGTTTTTCGTCTCTCGTGCAATGCAAACAAATAACTTATATTATGGATTGTCGTGTTGTCAAAAGCAGTAGCATTCAACATATCATAATACGCTAGCTATTGCTGTGTTTTTCCTATTTATGCCTTTGGAAATCCTTGCATATTTATCCATAAATTCATAATCAGCAGCACATTGCAGTTGTATGCAACGAGAGCATTGCTTCCTCAAGCTTGTATATCTAAGTACCAACGGAAGGGGAAGAGAGAAATTGATGGTTTTTAATCCACCCTCCCCCGCCTTCTCACAATGACTAGCTCCGTCAGTGAACCATGTGTTCTCTCTCTCCAGAACTTATTAGTTTGCTAATTTGAACCCTGGCCTCCTGGGTAGACTCACATCTTCCGGGGTAACAAATAACCTGATAGATCGATCCCTATAGTTAATTATTGTCAGATGCTCGATCCATTATCGATATCTTTGCACCTTGGGTCAATGAATTCCAATTACTTTAACAACTTTGGTTAATTATCTCCAACTCTAATTAACTAGAGCCATGTAGTAATTAACCTAGTTGTAGTCTAAACGTACACGTGTGTCCTATTTTGATTAGTATTGCAAACCGAATAGGATTAGTAGTATTGCAAACCGAGTAGGATTAGCAGTAGCCTATGCTTAGCATATATATATGCGCCTACCCAGCTCTTGTAAGATCAGATCAAAGCAATACAAAGTATTTCATCTATCTAGCTTAAGTCGCTGAGTTAAGTTCCGAGCCGTCGAGACGATCGATGAATTGATCGCAAGCTGTGTATACGTGCGTGTATTGCTACATCCATCAAGCTGCTTGCTTGGTTGGTTGGCTAGCTTTCCACATTCGTGTATAGCTTCCGCGTGATTTGGTCTACGGGATCAAAAGCCAACAATTGGTATCTAGAGCCTCGACGATCTATGATGACGGACAGCGGCGCTGAGTCGGTCAAGTCCGGCAGCGGCGGTGCCAAGGCGAACAAGAACGGCGACAAGGTGAAGAAGGGCGTCAAGTCAGCAACCAGTGGTGGAGGAACGAGCGGCGCCAACGTCCACGCGCATCGCAACATCCCCATCCAGTATCCCGATGCTCACCGACGCCAACTACGGCGTGTGGGCGGTGAAGATGAAGATTATTCTTCGATCCCTTCGAGTGTGGGAGGCCATCACGGACGACGACGTCGACGAGGAGCGCGACAAAGGTGCCATGGCCGCCATAGCCCAGTCTGTGCCGGATTCCGTGCTGATGACATTGGCGGAGTTCGAGACGGCAAGAGAGGCGTGGAACGCACTCAAGGAGATGAGGATCGGAGAAGATCGCGTCACCAAGGCTCGGGCACAAGTGCTGAAGCGCCAATTTCACAAGTTGCAGATGGAGGAAACTGAATCGGTGAATGACTACGCCATGCGTCTTACTACTTTGGTGGGAGAGATCCGCGCGCTTGGTGCAAAGCTCGATGAGACCGAGATCGTGGAGAAGTTTTTCAGTTCAGTCACTGATAAATTCACGTACATCATCGGCACGCTCGAGCAGCTTTACGACATCGACGACAATGACCATAACGGAGGCGATCGGACGATTGCGGACATGGAAAGAGAATGCTCGTGGCTGTCGGAAAGGCAAAGGAGGAGGTAGTGACCAACTCATGTACTCGCGCGCAGATTGGGAGGCCCCAAGTAGCAAAGGAAGGCGTGACGGTGGCGAAGGCTCAAGCAACACGAAGGGCGATGGACAAACCGGAAAAGGCAAACCACAAGGTCGTGGTAAGGCGGGCCAATCTAAAGAGCAGAAACCACGGAACTTGGACTTGTCCGAGGTCAAGTGCTATAACTGCAATAAGATGGGTCACTTTGCGAAGGATTGTCCAAAGCCTAACAAGCGGGAGATCAAGGCAAATTTGGCAAAGCAGGAAGACGAAGGTCCAGGTCTTCTGATGGCCTAAGTTTGTGATCTCGCTGAAACGGTGGTTGTGAAACCAAGCCAGAAGGTGCTACTTCATGAGGAAAAAGTGACACCAAAGTTATCCGGTGATCAGAACGTGTCGTGGTATCTCAACACGGGTGCCAGTAACCACATGACGGGGTGCAAGGAGAAATTCCTCGAGCTGGAATACGATGTTGAAGGCTCGGTCAAGTTCGATGATGGTTCAGCTGTGGAGATTTGCGGGCAAGGATCTGTCCTCTTTGAGGGTCTCACAGGCGAACATCGCATACTCACCGGAGTGTACTACATCCCACGGCTGCGCAACAACATCATCTCTATTGGGAAGCTTGACGAGAATGGATGCAAGGTGAAAATAGAGAGCAGAGTGATGACGATCTTGGACAACCTCCGAAACGTGCTAGCTCGTGTTAATCGCACACGGGATAGGCTCTATATCCTCAACCTTGATCAATCTCAACCGGAGTGTTGGCTTTCCAAAAGTGATGATGATTCGTGGTTATGGCATGCTAGATTTGGACACGTTAACTTCTACGCCTTGAAGAAGATGTCAAAGATGGAGATGGTATCCGGGATACCAGTTATCGACCATGTTGATCGAGTATGTGACGGGTGCTTGGTTGGAAAACAGCACCACAGGCCATTCCCTGCTCAGTCTACCTATCGTGCAAGTGATGCACTCGAACTGCTCCATGGTGATCTATGTGGCCCTATCACCCCGGCAACTCACGCTGGAAAGAAGTATTTCTTCCTTGTGGTAGACGACTACTCGAGATATATGTGGGTCATTCTCCTACGATCTAAAGATGAGGCGTTTGAAGCGTTCAAGAAGTTGAAGGCTGCAACAGAGATGGAACACAAGCTGAAGGTTCGCGCTCTACGGACAGATCGCGGCGGAGAGTTTACGTCGAATGAGTTCAACGACTACTGCGAGAAGATTGGCATAAAGAGGTTCCTCACGGCACCTTACACGCCGCAGCAGAATGGGGTCGTTGAAAGGCGCAATCGAACCGTCGTTGACATGGCAAGGAGTTTACTCAAGAGCAAGAACCTGCCGAGGACTTTTTGGGGAGAAGCTGTCTCGACGGCGGTCTATCTTCTCAACCGGGCTCCAACGAAGGCGGTGGTTGGCAAGACTCCGTATGAAGAAATTTACGGACGTAAGCCGAATGTGTCTCATCTACGGACGTTCGGGTGTGTGGCACATGTGAAGACGGCGGAGCCGCATCTCTCAAAGCTTGCCGATCGTAGCACCAAGATGGTGTTCATCGGATACGAGAGGAGTTCCGGCACCAAGGCATACCGCTTTTATGATCCATAAACCAAGCGTCTACGGATTTCACGCGACGTCGTGTTTGAAGAAAACAAAGCGTGGAATTGGAGTGCAGCAGCCGACAATGCTCCAAACGGTAACATATTCACGGTTGAATTTTCAACTGATGATGATGCAGGGGAGGATGTCCAGGTGGTTGGCAAGACGCCCAACCAAGGTGACCACAACGGTAGTGATCATCATGGTGCCGACACCGACGACGACGCGCATAGGTCGCAAGGAGATAGCGACAACGCCGCACACGACACAGGCGGAGATCTCGACGACAACATCGACAACGAGGCACATAGTGACGACGACAATCAAGATGATGGTCACGGTCACGACGACTACGCCGACGACACGGATGTCGATGACACACCAGGGTCTCAGCCATCTTCCTCAAGTGCATCAACACCGACACAATTTGTGTCGCCTCCTTCGCAAGCCACAACGGACTCCTCATGGCCTCGTCGCTACAAGACCCTCAAGAAAGTCTACAAGTACACAAATCCAGTTACGCTTGAGTACTCCGGACTATGTCTGTTCGGAGTTGAGGAGCCGGCGAACTTCGTAGAGGCGAGCAAAAGTCGTAGTTGGACGCACGCCATGGATGAGGAGATGAAGGCGATTGAGAGCAATGGCACGTGGACTTTGGTAAACCGACCTCCAAACCAAAAGGCGATAGGTTTGAAGTGGGTTTACAAGTTAAAGAAGGACACGCAAGGTGCCATTGTGAAGTACAAGGCAAGACTCGTTGCAAAGGACTACGTTCAACGTCAAGGAGTTGACTATGATGAGGTGTTTGCACCGGTTGCTCGAATCGAGACGGTGAGAGTGCTCCTAGCTTTGGCAGCACAAGAGGATTGGAAGGTTCATCATATGTATGTTAAATCTTCTTTCCTCAACGGAGATCTCACAGAAGAAGTGTACGTGGAACAACCCCTCGGCTACGAGAAGAAAGGCGAAGAAGGGAAAGTTTACAAGCTCAAGAAGGCACTTTACGGGTTGAAGCAAGCGCCAAGAGCTTGGAACTCAAAGTTAGACCGAAGTCTGGTCTCGCTCGGGTTCAAGAGATGTCCTCTCGAGCACGCAGTCTATACAAACAACTCCAAAGGCTCAAACCTGCTAGTTTGAGTTTATGTCAACGATGTGATTATCACCGGAGATAGCGTACAAGAAATTGAACGTTTCAAGGCGCAAATGAAGAACAAGTTTAGCATGAGTGATCTGGGATTACTCAGTTATTACTTGGGCATCAAAGTGAAGCAAAGCTCCGGAGAGATTTCCCTATGTCAATCGGCCTACGCGGTCAAGTTATTGGAAAAGTGTGGCATGTCAGATTGCTACGAGACACAAGTTCCAATGGACCAACGTCACAAGTTGAGCAAGCGTAGCTCAAATCCGCCGGTGGACACCACAATGTATCGAAGCGTTGTGGGCAGCCTAAGATATTTGGTGCATACCCGACCTGACTTGGCTTATTCAGTCGGGATCGTGAGTCGTTTCATGGAGAATCCGACAACCGAGCACATGAGCGCGGTTAATCAAATCTTGCGCTATGTGAAAGGCACCATTAATCTTGGTTGCACGTACATAAAGGGAAAGGAAGGATTGATCCTTCATGGATATTCAGATAGTGACATGGCAGGTGATGTTGATGACTGAAAGAGCACAACGGGCATGGTTTTCTACCTTGGCCCGAATCCGATTAGCTGGAATTCTCAGAAGCAAAAGGTGGTGGCACTGTCTTCATGCGAGGCAGAATACATAGCGGCAAGCACGGTGGCTTGTCAAGCAGTTTGGCTGAGAAGACTTCTAGCTATTCTTGCAAAGCGGGAGGTGCAGAAGGTGTCATTGAAGATCGACAACCAAGTTGCAATCTCATTGTGCAAAAATCCGGTTCATCACGAAAGGAGCAAGCACATAGATACCCGGTTCCACCACATCCGGGAGTGCGTTGAGGAAGGGATGATAGAAGTTCTGCACGTGAATACGAAGGACCAGCTTGCCGATATTTTCACCAAGTCCCTCGGTCGGTAGAAGTTCATCGACATGAGGAAGAAAGTCGGAGTCCAAGCAATGAAGACACATCAACAAGGTTAAGGAGGTGAATGTAGTAATTAACCTAGTTGTAGTCTAAACATACACGTGTGTCCTATTTTGATTAGTATTGCAAACCGAGTAGGATTAGAGTATTGCAAACCGAATAGGATTAGCAGTAGCCTAAGCTTAGCATATATATATGCGCCTACCCAGCTCTCGTAAGATCAGATCAAAGCAATACAAAGTATTTCATCTATCTAGCTTAAGTCGCTGAGTTAAGTTCCGAGCCGTCGAGACGATCGATCAATTGATCGCAAGCTGTGTATACGTGCGTGTATTGCTACATCCATCAAGCTGCTTGCTTGGTTGGCTGGCTAGCTTTCCACGTTCGTGTATAGCTTCCGCTAGATTTGGTCTACGGGATCAAAAGCCAACAAGCCAGCCGTGTCCGTTACAAAATGGCAGCATCTTCAATGTGAGGAAGCCACACCCTCACTCACAAACTCCCCACGGTGTACATCGCAATCTAAGGTAGCATTATGGCGGCGTTGAGAAGGCAGCGTACTAACCGAATGTCATAAAACATGCCACCAAAATGAAGGTGAGAAAAATCTTTTGATAATGCAGATGAAAATTTCCAGAAAATTTGCCATTCGAGTTGACCGAACTATTTCCGACCCTGCGGCAGATGGTGCACGACGTCATGGAGGAAGCAATCAAGCAGAATATCGGTGTTGTCGCCGGCCTCCTCCGGGTGTTGTTCCATGACTGCATCCCACAGGTACATAACCTTATCTACTTTTTATTACTTGTTAAGGGCATAGCTTGGAGAGTGTTCTGCGGTTAAGCTGGACAGGATGCTGGTTGTGTTATCAGTTTCAAGCGACTGAATTGGCGGCCAGGTAAAAACTAAAATGTTGATTTCAGGAGGATCACGATTATGTCCGGGCACACAGTTTTGCTAATCCTAAGATAACTAGAACTCCTTTATGTCCAAGTTGATTTATATCAGTTGAGTCTGGTGAAAAGTACACAAGTTTCACTTTTCAGAGTGTATTTTTTGTTGGACATTTTCTGAGTGTATTTAGACATAATAGAATTTCAGTTAACTTTGATGGACGGATCCACGAATTTATGGATATGTAACCACAAATACTATGTACCACAGGGCTGCGATGCGTCGCTTCTACTGTTTGACAAGTTGTGGAGCGAGCTGAACATGCCTCAGAACACCGGAGGAGCGCATTGAATCTTATCGAGAACATCCGTGTCAAGGTGCAAGAGGATTACGGACCCAATCTGCTGCACCGACATCATGAACCTTGCCACACGCGAGGCCGCGATGCACGTTAAGGTGCCAGGCTATGAAGTGCCGCTCGATCTGCTGGATAGCCGCGGGCCGGCAGCGAGAGACAAAGTCGAGGAATTGCCAGGGCCCGACTTCAATGCCACCCAGATCCTCAAACTTTTCGAGAGTCGTGGTTTTGACAAGACCGACGTCGTGGCTCTATATGGCGCGCACACCATTGGGAGGTCAAGCGTCAAGTACCACTTCGGGAAGAATGCTGAGTTTGTCCGCGAGCTCCAGCATTCGTGTGCCAAAGACCCGAACCGGCTTTACGTGACCACCCCTAACGAGTTCGACAACAAGTACTACAATAACCTCATTGAGGGGAAAGGGGTGCCGACATGGCGCTCATACGTGACCCATACATCAGAGGGTTGCTCAACGGTTTTGCGCGGGACCAAGAGTGGTTCTTTTCCCAGTTCGGCACCTCCATGAGGAAGATGGCGCACTTGCCGAGTGAGTTCAGAAAGAATAGCGAGATTCGCAAGTGCAGCTGCTTCTGGGCTAACATTCATGGCCCTGAGGGGCCTACTTCTAACCCCGCGGCATCAGCTTGAGATCCCATTCCACCTTGCGTGTGTTTTCAGTGCCATTCAATAAGAGCTAAGGAGCTTAGCTTTTGTGCTTAGATAGGTTCCTCATGTGGCTTCTTATATGCTTGCTTCAAGTAATTATCTAGCATCACTAGTGGGAACTGGGACTTTAGCCCCGGTCCGTAAGGGGCTTTAGTTCCGGTTCACCAACCGGGATTAAAGGACGGGACTAAAGGCTAGGCCTTTAGTCCCGGCCCTGTTACAAGCCGGGACTAAAGGTGCTCCACGTGGACGCCTCGTAGCGCCCCCAGGGGCAGGACCTTTAGTCCCGGTTCGTTACACGGGCCGGGACTAAAGAGTTTCAGATTTTGCTTATTTTTGGGGTTTTTTTTTTGAATGAAATTATTTTTGGGTTTTAGGGTTTAGGTGTTCGGGAGATTAACGTGATGTCTCGTTTGGTGTTCGGGAATTAGTTTTCATATAATTTAAATAGAAATAATTATGCATATATATATATATATAAGATTAACTTATCTTACAAGCGAGCATATATATACAATTATATGGAGATCTAAATTATCGGGACTAGAACCCGTCTATTTGATTACATGGACGAACATCAGTAATGGCCCCTAGCTACACTAAATCGTCCTTTGTCATCTATAGCTTCCGTCCTCAGAAAGGTCGCAAGCTCCTCTGCAACAGCAATCGCGCGTTGCTCTGGTAGAACCTTCGTCCTCATGGCCGTGTACTATATAAGAATAGGAGATGAATATGAATATCAATCATGATAACAAAGAATGACGGGTAAAAATAAAGGTGTGAATGTTCATTGCTTACGTCGAATCTGTGATCCTTGTGCTCACAGGTAAACGTGCGAATGGTCTCGCAAACATAGTATCCGCATAGATGCGTTCCCCGTGGCTGCTGGTCGCACTTTACGAGAATAGAATATATATAATCAAAATAATAATCTAGCATCATAAATGTATTGAAAGTAGAAGTATATCATACTACTACTTACCTAAGCCGCTCTAAAGGTCAGCTTCTCAGGTAAGTTACCGAGAGTCACGCACTTGAACCGCTTTCAAACCCTGCCCGACAAGGATAATGATTTGCTAAGTTTTTCATTAATTGATATATCAGAAAATCATCGAAAGAGACCGATAGAGCGCAAGAATAATTGAAATTACCCTTGGAGCATGTCCTTGAGGCTTTGGAACTGTTCCAAGGGTCTCGATAATGGGTCGAAGGCATCAACTCTTCCCTTATCAATTTGAATGTCCAACAGAATCCAATGGAAACTGCACATGTATATATATATATATATGTGTGTGTGTGTGAGTAACTTATCAATTACACTTATAAGTGAATGGACAGAACAGAGTAAAGACCCTCACCTGAAGTTGTATGGAAACAATATGTGGTCACAAATTTTTTTGATCTATTAGAAACCTTAGAAGGTTTTCCTCCGTCTCCTTGGGTTTATCAGTTAGCGTCACTATATGTATTTTATTTGGGTCAATAAACCCAATATTTAGGATGCTATTACTTTTATAATCCAGAATCTTCATTCTGCATAATAGAGTACAAGTTATGTATAGACAATGAATTGAAATAACTAAACAAGTTATATGTAGACAACAAATTGAAAAACTTACAGACAATAGCAACTCATAAGCGATTTGTCGAGGGCGTCGCCATTGTACATCTGGAAGAGTTCATCAAAGTCGATATAGATTTCTTCGGGGCGGCCGTAGTACTCCCGTGGGACACTCAGCACGATCATCGTTCTCTCATTCTTTGATTCACTTAAGTACCATGTATGCAAGTAGCGCATATTTGTTGGGAGGTCATCTTTGCTAACCAAAGGCTCTCCCATGACAAACTGTGGCTTAGGGGCTACCACAGCCTTGGGTAACCTGTCGTCTTGGGAAGCCAGAACATCTTCAACCGAGACACCCCATTGAGCCGCCCAGTCCTTTGCTATTTCAAAATCTTGGCCCTGCACTGGAGGGGGAACATTCTCGGTTAACACCTTGAGGGGTGGGATCGACGGTTTGGCCTGTTGTCCAAGCTGAGGAACGTCTGATTTTTTCTTGCTTGTAGTTGAACTTGATTTGCTCCCACTTGCACTTGCACGTGATCTGCTCTTTTTCAATTCCTTCTGCAATGTGCGTGTATAGTCATCAGGCTTATGGTGTAAGTCATACTGTGATGGAAGGGTCGTGAAGTATTTTGCCCATGCTATTTGCTTCTCGGTGTATTCCGGGCGGGGCTCGGGTTCCTTCTTTTTCATCTGCGCATCATGATGTTCCTTTGCTATCCTGGCTTTTTCCTCGGGGGTACGATCATAAGGTCTGATAGGAAGATTAGCATGAGGTACCTTTGGGAGGGGCGACCGTTTGTGCTTTGGGGGGCTCCGTCGCTTAGAAATCGTCGGCGGAGCGTTCTTGGTGGCACGCTTCCGCTTAGTATCCTGTGCGGGCGGCGGCGGAGACGGACGACCCAAGTCCAGCAGCGATGATCGAGATGGACTCGTGTTGTGCTGGCCGATGTCATGTGGAGGGCTTGGAGGTAATGGAGGTGTAGGTGACCTGCGACGACTCGGAGGCGGTGTTGTCCTTGGGGCCGAGCCTGGAAGCTTGATGTAGTTCTTGTCACATAGGATGACTCCACCCAATACTTCGAGTGTCCTCTCATCTTGGGGTCCAGCTATGTCGAGCTCGATATCATGAAACCCCGCTAGGATTTCATCCACCCCGACTTTAGCAAAGCGAGCTGGAATCTCACGGCCATGCCAGCGTGCATCAGGGCCAGAAGGTAAATCTTGTCCGACGGCCACCTTCATGGATATGTTCTTGAATTTCTGATGGAGTTCACATGATGTTGACTCCTTGATTCCATCCACGGGGTAGCCGGGACCGCCCTCTATCATTCTTCGTGCATCGTCGGGCGGGGCCTCAGATTCAGCCACGCTACTTTTCCGCTTAGATGGGGCGCCGGTAATATCAAGTGTAGGATCTTCCTGGCGCGGTACTCCTCTAAGCGCATCAATCTGCTTCTGTTGCTCGTTAATCCTGGCAAGCAACTGGTTGAACATGTCATTCTCCTCATCCTGCTGCCGCTTCTTTGCTCTCTCTCCGCTTCTGTAAGTGTCTTGGTCTCTGGCAAACCCAAACCACCACGGGTAAGAAGGATCGAAGCCTCGCGTTCGTCCTCCATGTTCGTCATTGCCGAGGACCAGTGTGAGCAAATCTTTCTCTCTATCTGCAGTGAACTTTCTTTTTCCCTCCTTAATTTCTTTCACTATCCTTTTCCAATTCTCCCTGGGTATCCTAAGACCATCACTTCAAATGAGGTCCCCTGTTTTTTCATCATACGACCCACCATGCGCAAGGAACCAATTTCTTGCTCTCAATTCCCACTCATCACGGAGTGGTTCAGGTCCGATGCTTTTATCTAACAGATCTTGCTCTTTCTTATCCCACTTTGGGATGGCAGTCTCATAGCCCCCTGGCCCCAGCTTGTGGTGATATTTCTTCTTGTCGGCATTTATCTTTTCTTTTCTGATAATGCCTGGGCATCTTCTGACTCCTTGTACTCTTGAAATGCTTTCCACTGATTCGCCTGCTTGGCTAGATACCCCTCGAATACTGGCACTTTCTTTGTCTTCAGATAGTTTTTCCATAGCTTTTTCTTCCAGCTACGGAACAGTTCGGCCATCTTCTTTAGAGTCCACTGCTTGACTTTGGCCCTCAGTTTGTCTGCGGCGTCTTCATTCTCACATTCTAGCAGGTTGAAATGTGACATGAAATCATTCCAAAGATTATCTTTGTACCTTTCGGCGACATAGTCACTATCGGCTGCCCTTTGCGCTTGTTCCACTCCCGAACGCTGATCGAGACGTGATCCCTAATGAGAACTCCGCATTGCTTCTTGAATGTGTCAGCAGCATTCTTAGGAAGCTTGGGTTCGCCCGTAGGCAATATCACCTCAAAGGTGTAATGCGTCCGTGCATCCAACTTTCTAGTCGGGCCTCGTTTCGTAGTTTTGCTCGATGTGGAGGCCTAAGAGGGAGAAATATTCGTCAAATGAATGTATATGTATACAATATAGAGCTATCTCCAATATTTTTCACATATTACAAGTGATTGTCGAACTTCATATGTATACCTCGCCGGACTTTATTATTTCTTCACCGGCTTCTCCACCGGCTTCTCCATCAGTGGAGCTATCACCTTCTCCGTCATTGGACCTATCTCCTGCCCCATCGGCTTCATCTTCGTGTCGCTCGACCTCCATTCCAACGTCGGGGTTTAGATATGATGACGGAGATTCAGCTGGTTCAACGTCGGGGCCGTCTTTGATTATATCTTCGAGAAGTTCTTCCTCTTCGAGGTTCCTAATATGTGGATCCATAGTTCTGGAAAAAACGGATTCTCTTAACCTTTGTACCAAAAAAGAATTATTCTATCAGGAACTCCGTTCCAAAACAACTTTAGTCCCGGGTCATGGCTCCACCCGGGACTCCTAGATTTCTGCATAGTATTCAAAGTAGGAGTACTTTTCCAATTTGAGCATTCAATAAGCAAAACCAAATCATAAAATAAAGTAGTATTCAAATTAGCATGCATTCAATTTAAGCAAATACATCATCTCTTTTGTCCAACCATCGTCGAATATTATCACTAATACTCCTCGAATACTATCATACATATAGCATCACTGATACATCTAGAACCGTAGCGCCCGACGGGTATCGGCGCGGGCGGTGGACACCCAAAGAGAAGGAACCATCACAGGATCATAGCTCCAGTGAGATCCCCGAAGAACCTGCCAGGTATGCTCGAACCTGCCCTCCAACGCAACCATGTAGCGACGGACGTGCTCATCCTCCTCGCTAACAAGTGACGTACCACCTCCGCGGTGTCCGGAAGCCTCGGAACCCTCACTGGCCCACGCGACCGCCACCAAACAAGGATCGGGTCAACGACGGGCTGGCTCCTCACCAACCTACGCCCCCCGGAAGGTAGCACCTCCCAATACCAGCCGGGCGGAGCCCAGTCCCGGACAGGGCCCCTCTGATCAAGCAGGTGTCCTCCGCCGAGTCGACGACGAGGATGCGGGATAGGCATCGTAAAATGAACTAAAAAAATAAACTAGTTCTATTAATTTTCTTGCTAAAAATAAACTATTAACACTTAAGCATATACAATAGCAAAATTAAACTATTAACACTTAAGCATATACAATAGCAAAATTAAGCAATAATCTAAGAAACACTATGAACACTTAAGCATATACACTATACAATATTTCTTCTTCTTGTAACCCTACACTAATTTTTTCTCTTCTTCTATTTCTCCTCTTCTTCTACTTCTTCTTCAACTTCTACTTCTCCTCTTCTTCTACTACTTCTCCTCTTCTCTTCTTCTACTTCTCGTCTCCTCCTCTTCTAATTTTTTCTCTTCTTCTACTTCTCCTCTTCTTCTATTTTTCCTCTTCTTGTCCTCTCCTCCTCTTCTTATTCTCCTTTTTCTTCTTTTCTTCTCCTCCTCTTCTTATTTTCCCTTTTCCTAATTCTAAATATTACTAACCCTAATAATCTAGCACAAACCTAATAACAATAGGAATTAGATGACAAAAAAAATCTTTTTCTTCTTTTCTTCCCTTTGTCTTCCTTTCTTCTCCTTTTTCTTCTTTTCTGCTCCTTTTTCTTCTTTTCTTCTCCTTTTTCTTCTTTTCTTCTACTGGCCGGAGTGTTGGGGAGGAGGGGGCGGGGGCCTTACCGGCCGGAGGTGTCGACGGCGCGTGGCGAGGAGGACAGCGCGGCGCGCGGCGAGGAGGACGGCGGCGCGCGGCGAGGAGGACGGCGGTAGCGAGGAGGACGACGGCAACGGCGAGGAGGACGGCAGACGGCGGCGAGCAGGACAGCGGGCAGCCTGACGGCGTCGTCGAGTTCGTCGTTGTGCCGCACCGGGCAAGAGAACGAGAGCAAGAAGAAGAGAAATGGACGATTTGGTTTGGAATTTTTTGAAGTCCCGCTTATATAGGTGGATCTTTAGTCCCGGTGCGTGGCTCGAACCGGGACTAAAGACCCCCTTTAGTCCCGGGTGGAGCCACGACCCGGGACTAAAGGCCCTTTTTCGGGCAGACCAGAAGGCGGGAAGCAGGGGCCTTTACTCCCGGTGCGTGGCTCCACCCGAGACTAAAGGGGGTCTTTAGTCCCGGCGCGTGGCTCCATCCGGGACTAAAGCCCCTCCTCGGCTGCACGATAAGTTTAGTCCCACCTTGCCCAGCAAGCGGGACTAACACTTGTTTATAAGCCCCGTTGCAGCTTCTCCATCGAGCTCCTCTCTAAAACAGGCTTACGGGCCTAAACTCATTGAAAATTGAAACTATATTCGAAATTATGGAGAAAATTCAACCTGAATTCAAAGTGATTTCACTTTGAATTTAGGTTGAATTTTCTCTATAAATTCTCATATAGTTTCAATTTTTTTCTATTTTCAAAATTAATTATTTTGACTATCCAAACTATTATCTATTTTGTTATTTTCAATTAAAAACTATGTTTATTAAAAATTCTTTTTGCATATTTGAGAATTTGACAAAACTATGATAATGAAAAGTGTTTGAAATTGAATAAATAATTCAAAACTATTTTCTATTTTCGAAAGTAATTATTTTGACTATCCAAACTATTAACTATTTTGTTATTTTCAATTAAAAACTATGTTTATTAAAAGTCTTATTCCATATTTGAGAATTTGACAAAACTATGATAATGAATAGTGTTTGAAATTGAATAAATAATTCAAAACTATTTTCTATTTTCGAAAGTAATTATTTTGACTATCCAAACTATTAACTATTTTGTTATTTTCAATTAAAAACTATGTTTATTAAAATTCTTATTCCATATTTGAGAATTTGACAAAACTATGATAATGAAAAGTGTTTGAAATTGAATAAATAATGCAAAACTATTTTCTATTTTCAAAAGTAATTATTTTGACTATCCAAACTATTAACTATTTTGTTATTTTCAATTAAAAACTATGTTTATTAAAATTCTTTTTGCATATTTGAGAATTTGACAAAACTATGATAATGAAAAGTGTTTGAAATTGAATAAATAATGCAAAACTATTTTCTATTTTCAAAAGTAATTATTTTGACTAGCCAAACTATTAACTATTTTCCTATTTTCAATTAAAAACTATGTTTATTAAAATTATTTTTGCATCTTTGAGAATTTGACAAAACTATGATAATGAAAAGTGTTTGAAATTGAATAAATAATGCAAAACTATTTTCAATTTTCAAAAGTAATTATTTTGACTATCCAAACTATTAACTTATTTTTTTTTAGCTAGTTGACCCTGAAATTGAAAAGCACTACAAATGAACTCTGAAAATGTTGAAAGTTGGCATGCTATCATCATTTCACCCACATAGCATGTGTTAAAAAGTTGAGAGGGCTACGACAAAAACTGGATGCACTTCGTGTACAAAACGGACAATCTCTCTCGAAGTATCAGCGTTTCGAACGAGAACTCATCTCTTACAAAGGGATTTTATTTTTCTGAACTTATTTGAACTCCATACTTTTTGTGTGTTCAAAATGCACCATTCAAAGGCACATCACAAAATTTCAACAATTTCTGACTTCATTTGGTATTCTTCGTGCATTTACTTATTTTTTGAGCTAGTTGACCTTGAAATTGAAAAGAACTACAAATGAACTCTGAAAATGTTGAAAGTTGGCATGCTATCATCATTTCACCCACATAGAATGTGTCAAAAAGTTGAGAGGGCTACGACAAAAACTGGATGCACTCCGTGTACAAAACGGACAATCTCTCTCGAAGTATCAACGTTTCGAACGAGAACTCATCTCTTACAAAGGGATTTCATTTTTTGAACTTATTTGCACTCCATACTTTTTGTGTGTTCAAAATGCACAATTCAAAGGCACATCACAAAATTTCAACAATTTCTGACTTCATTTGGTATTCTTCGTGCATTTACTTATTTTTTTTCGAGCTAGTTGACCCTGAAATTGAAAAGCACTACAAATGAACTCTGAAAATGTTGAAAGTTGGCATGCCATCATCATTTCACCCACATAGCATGTGTTAAAAAGTTGAGAGGGCTACGACAAAAACTGGATGCACTTCGTGTATAAAACGGACAATCTCTCTCGAAGTATCAGTGTTTCGAACGAGAACTCATCTCTTACAAAGGGATTTCATTTTTTGAACTTATTTGAACTCCATACTTTTTGTGTGTTCAAAATGCACCATTCAAAGGCACATCACAAAATTTCAACAATTTCTGACTTCATTTGGTATTGTTCGTGCATTTACTTTTTTTTGAGCTAGTTGACCCTGAAATTGAAAAGCACTACAAATGAACTCTAAAAATGTTGAAAGTTAGCATGCTATCATAATTTCACCCACATAGCATGTGTTAAAAATTTGAGAGGGCTACGACAAAAACTGGATGCACTTCGTGTACAAAACGGACAATCTCTCTCGAAGTATCAGGGTTTCGAACGAGAACTCATCTCTTATTAAGGGATTTCATTTTTTTGAAGTTATTTGAACTCCATACTTTTTGTGTGTTCAAAATGCACCATTCAAAGGCACATCACAAAATTTCAACAATTTCTGACTTCATTTGGTATTCTTCGTGCATTTACTTATTCTTTTTGAGCTAGTTGACCCTGAAATTGAAAAGCACTACAAATGAACTTTGAAAATGTTGAAAGTTGGCATGCTATCATCATTTCACCCACATAGCATGTGTTAAAAAGTTGAGAGGGCTACGACAAAAACTGGATGCACTTCGTGTACAAAACGGACAATCTCTCTCGAAGTATCAGCGTTTCGAACGAGAACTCATCTCTTACAAAGGGATTTCATTTTTTTGAAGTTATTTGAACTCCATACTTTTTGTGTGTTCAAAATGCACCATTCAAAGGCACATCACAAAATTTCAACAATTTCTGACTTCATTTGCTATTCTTCGTGCATTTACTTTTTTTTTTTGAGCTAGTTGACCCTGAAATTGAAAAGCACTACAAATGAACTCTGAAAATGTTGAAAGTTGGCATGCTATCATCATTTCACCCACATAGCATGTGTTAAAAAGTTGAGAGGGCTACGACAAAAACTGGATGCACTTCGTGTACAAAACGGACAATCTCTCTCGAAGTATCAGCGTTTCGAACGAGAACTCATCTCTTACAAAGGGATTTTATTTTTCTGAACTTATTTGAACTCCATACTTTTTGTGTGTTCAAAATGCACCATTCAAAGGCACATCACAAAATTTCAACAATTTCTGACTTCATTTGGTATTCTTCGTGCATTTACTTATTTTTTGAGCTAGTTGACCTTGAAATTGAAAAGAACTACAAATGAACTCTGAAAATGTTGAAAGTTGGCATGCTATCATCATTTCACCCACATAGAATGTGTCAAAAAGTTGAGAGGGCTACGACAAAAACTGGATGCACTCCGTGTACAAAACGGACAATCTCTCTCGAAGTATCAACGTTTCGAACGAGAACTCATCTCTTACAAAGGGATTTCATTTTTTGAACTTATTTGCACTCCATACTTTTTGTGTGTTCAAAATGCACAATTCAAAGGCACATCACAAAATTTCAACAATTTCTGACTTCATTTGGTATTCTTCGTGCATTTACTTATTTTTTTTCGAGCTAGTTGACCCTGAAATTGAAAAGCACTACAAATGAACTCTGAAAATGTTGAAAGTTGGCATGCCATCATCATTTCACCCACATAGCATGTGTTAAAAAGTTGAGAGGGCTACGACAAAAACTGGATGCACTTCGTGTATAAAACGGACAATCTCTCTCGAAGTATCAGTGTTTCGAACGAGAACTCATCTCTTACAAAGGGATTTCATTTTTTGAACTTATTTGAACTCCATACTTTTTGTGTGTTCAAAATGCACCATTCAAAGGCACATCACAAAATTTCAACAATTTCTGACTTCATTTGGTATTGTTCGTGCATTTACTTTTTTTTGAGCTAGTTGACCCTGAAATTGAAAAGCACTACAAATGAACTCTAAAAATGTTGAAAGTTAGCATGCTATCATAATTTCACCCACATAGCATGTGTTAAAAATTTGAGAGGGCTACGACAAAAACTGGATGCACTTCGTGTACAAAACGGACAATCTCTCTCGAAGTATCAGGGTTTCGAACGAGAACTCATCTCTTATTAAGGGATTTCATTTTTTTGAAGTTATTTGAACTCCATACTTTTTGTGTGTTCAAAATGCACCATTCAAAGGCACATCACAAAATTTCAACAATTTCTGACTTCATTTGGTATTCTTCGTGCATTTACTTATTCTTTTTGAGCTAGTTGACCCTGAAATTGAAAAGCACTACAAATGAACTTTGAAAATGTTGAAAGTTGGCATGCTATCATCATTTCACCCACATAGCATGTGTTAAAAAGTTGAGAGGGCTACGACAAAAACTGGATGCACTTCGTGTACAAAACGGACAATCTCTCTCGAAGTATCAGCGTTTCGAACGAGAACTCATCTCTTACAAAGGGATTTCATTTTTTTGAAGTTATTTGAACTCCATACTTTTTGTGTGTTCAAAATGCACCATTCAAAGGCACATCACAAAATTTCAACAATTTCTGACTTCATTTGCTATTCTTCGTGCATTTACTTTTTTTTTTGAGCTAGTTGACCCTGAAATTGAAAAGCACTACAAATGAACTCTGAAAATGTTGAAAGTTGGCATGCTATCATCATTTCACCCACATAGCATGTGCGAGAAAGTTGAGAGGGTTACGTTAAAAACTGGATGCACTTCGTGTACAAAATGGACAATCTCTTTGGAAGTAGAAGCGAGCCCCACAATAAGAGACGACATTCTTCTTCTCTCATATATGGTGGACACTAGCTCACCTGATTTTTCAACCGTCGATGATGGTCGCTACTCCTACTTCCCCTAGTGCATAACACTACTGAAATTCAGAAATTTGCCGTCTGCCAAGGCGGACGGCAAAGGGGGCAACCACGGACGGCAAAGGCTTTGCCGTCTGCCCCCTCATGGCAAAGTAGACGGTAAAAAAAATCCGGTGAAGAGGCTCTTTGCCGTCTGCTTTCACAAAGCGGACGGCAAAGAATCTTTGCCATGAGGGGGCAGACGGCAAAATAAGTGGGACGACATATATTGCAACGTCCCCGTTAAGTGTTAACGGCATGTCTCCTCTCTTTGCCGTCTGCCTCCCCCCCTTTGCCATGTGGGGGCAGACGGCAAAGAGGGGAGAGAGAGGGGGCAGATTCCCTCTTTGCCGTCTGCCTCCCCCCCTTTGCCATGTGGGGCAGACGGCAAAGAGGGGAGAGAGAGGGGGCTGATTCCCTCTTTGCCGTCTGCCTCCCCCCCTTTGCCATGTGGGGGCAGACGGCAAAGAGGGGAGAGAGAGGGGGCTGATTCCCTCTTTGCCGTCTGCCTCCCCCCCTTTGCCATGTGGGGGCAGACGGCAAAGAGGGGAGAGAGAGGGGGCTGATTCCCTCTTGGCCGTCTGCCTCCCCCCTTTGCCATGTGGGGGCAGACGACAAAGAGGGGAGAGAGAGGGGGCAGATTCCCTCTTTGCCGTCTGCCTCCCCCCCTTTGCCATGTGGGGGCAGACGGCAAAGAGGGGAACCAGCCCCTTTTTTATTTATTTTTTGTTATATCCAGCATTTTTAACAATAATCAGGATATATATATATATATTTGACATAAATAAATTTCTTTCCGTACTCATAACCATATTAAAATAACTCTCATCCATAGTGCATACATATTATGGAAGTTACATCCGTACCAAACCATATATTACACCAGTTTCATCCACGTGCATACAAAGTTTCATATATTCATATACTACAATAGTTTCACTACAACCCATGGTACAAGAAATAATCTTCAAGCATTCCATCAACCAAGCTTCCCGTGAAGTGAAGGTAATCTGCAAAATGACAAATAAGAAAGTTAGAAAAATAATACTAGATGAAGTAGTGTATATATAGGTTATTTCGGAGAGAAATTAGCTAAGTATAGACCATTTAGGAGCTAACTAAGCTAATTATGTCATTTCGGTGGAACCCTAGCTAACTATAGGAGAAGAGAAAGAGAAGAAGAAGTAAAAGAAGGAGGAGGAGGAGGAGAAGGAGAAGGAAGAGGAGAAGAAGAAGAAAAAGGAGGAGGAGGAGGAGGAGGAGGAGAAGGAGAAGGAAGAGGAGAAGAAGAAGAAGGAGAAGAAGAAGGAGAAGAAGGAGAAGAAGAAGAAGAAGGAGCGGGCGACGCTTGATCGAGCGCTTCGAGCATTGCTTGATGTGCTGCACGAGCCATCGCATGCCTCGTCTGCTGCGTGCTTTAGCAGGTAACTTGGCGCAGCGGTAATCATGTCCACCATGTTGGTGATGCCGCGTTGTTCGTCCGGGAGGAAGAAAAACATGTTGAACTGAGTGTTATCAGCATCGACAGCTGCAGCAGCGCCTCGACCGCGGCGACGCTTGAGAGGAGCTGCGTCGGCATCTGCCTCAGGTTTCCATGGGCCCCGATACGGGAGCTTGAGCACCTTGAAACCGTCCACACAAGAGATAAACTGTGATTGAGGACCCTTCCACATGAACTTTGCCGTGACGCAGCTACCGTCGAGAAGGTGAAACTTGCCGGACGATGTGTCCACACACTTGAACGGATTGCGCCACAGGCCCTTGAAGTAGACCGCGTTAGCGACCACAAGGGCGGTGTCAGCGTTGATGTCGCTCGGAGAAAAGATGGTGGTGATGAGGCTGTTTGTGGCCTTTTTCACCCAGTCGTTCATAATCTCCACTGCTTCCTCCGGCTGCAGATATATATTGACAAATGAAATTTTAATAGAGATCTCTTTTTTGTAATATAATGGATATAATGGTACGCACAAATTCCACGAAATCGAATTAAAGAACCAGTATGATACAAGGGTAGGCCTGGGATCACGAGTAAGACTTTCATCGTCGGCGAAGTCGACTGTGCGAGCCTGGGATTTGTAAGACTTGGTGGCAACGTCCCGGAACGCTTTCTTCAGCGCGCCGCAGGAAGCGTCGAGCCAGACGCCGCCGCCGAAGAGCACGCAGGGTGCGCTGTCGTCGTTCGCCTGGTCGGCGAGGACAGTTTCCGCCACGCGCCGCCCGAAGGCGGCCAGATCAGCCGCCGACGGCGCGCCCAGGAAGCTGAGCAGCTGGGCCTTCATGGCACCGCGAGCCCCCGCACCCCGCAGTAAGCAGCGCATGCACCGTGTGGATCGACAGAGAGCACATAACCGCAGGCACGTTTTTTTCAAAGATTGAACCCTGCTTCAACTAGTTCATCATAAATTACCACACGTTGTGACGGAATGACCTTGATCAGAAAAACCGTGATCACTTCGGGTTTCTATTGAAAAACCTCAACCTCGAGATAACCCAAAGCATCCTCGGAATCCTTCGCACAAGACGTTCGAGAAAGGTAAAACAAGTTCAACAAGGCTGTCCCACGTGCCGATATCCCGATAGGAGCCGCGTATCTCGTTCTCAAGGCTCGATTAGATTAGCGTAGCGTACAGTGGCCTGATAGAAATCATCCGAGTTGTCCGGGTTGGTCCCGCACACGACTCTGTTTTGAACCAGTACCATCATCACCGGCCTTCCCTGTACTGTGTTGAATTACTCCTCGGGTTCATGATGCCCTATGTTTTTCAGTATTAACAAAATTATTAGGTTAGTCAACTAGAGGCTCACTAGGGACATTATTTTGTCTATATATATCCACACATGCATTTTTGTTTTCTTTCAATACAATTATAGCATGGATAATAAATGATTATCTTGGAAAAAGAAATATAATAATAACTATTTTATCATTGCCTCTAGGGCATATTTCCAACAGTCTCCCACTTAAACTAGATTCAATAATCTAGCCTCACATCTCTACGTGATTTACAATGTAATGCATCTAACACCCATACAGTTCTGATGTTGATCATGCTTTGCTCGTGGAAGAGGTTTAGTCAGCGGATCTGCAACAT
Source organism: Hordeum vulgare subsp. vulgare (assembly GCF_904849725.1). Classification (NCBI taxonomy): domain Eukaryota; kingdom Viridiplantae; phylum Streptophyta; class Magnoliopsida; order Poales; family Poaceae; genus Hordeum; species Hordeum vulgare. The sequence continues at coordinate 658,449,625 of NC_058519.1, read as the reverse complement.
TCAGATCCGTGTGCACTTTGTAAATATTTATGTCCTCCTCCTTGATGTAATTGCGGATGACGTTGAAGCGTCGCTTTATGTGTTTGGTCCTCTTGTGAAACCTTGGTTCCTTGGCTAGAGCAATGGCACCAGTGTTGTCACAGAATAGATTGATTGGAGCAGTGCACTTGGCACTACTCCAAGATCTGACATGAACTGCTTCATCCAGACACCCTCCTTAACCGCCTCTGAGGCAGCTATGTACTCCGTTTCGCATGTAGAATCAGCTATGACGCTTTGCTTGGAAATGCACCAGCTTACCGCACCCCGTTTAAGAATAAATACGTATTCGGTTTGAAACTTAGAGTCATCCGGATCGGTGTCAAATCTTGCATGGATGTAACCCTTTACGACGAGCTCTTCGTCAACTCCATAAACGAGAAACATTTCCTTAGTCCTTTTCAGATACTTCAGAATATTCTTGACCGCCGCCCAGTGTTTCACTCCTGGATCACTTTGAAACCTGCCTACCATACTTATGGCAAGGCTGACATCCGGTCTTGTGCACAACATTGCATACATGATAGACCCTATGGTTGAAGCATAGGGGACGACAGTCATCTTTTCTCTATCATATGCAGTTACTGGACATTGAGTCTTACTCAACTTTATACCTTGTAACACAGGCAAGAATCCTTTCTTGGATTATTCCATTTTGAACTTCTTCAATACTTTACCAAGATATGTGCTTTGTGAAAGAGCTATTAGGTGCCTTGACCTATCTCTATAGATCTTTATGCCCAATATGTAAGCAGCTTCTCCTAGGTCCTTCATTGAAAAAACTTTTATTCAAATAATCTTTTACGCTTTTTCCAAAACTCTACATTGTTTCCAATCAGCAATATGTCGTCAACATATAATATTAGAAACGCTATAGAGCTCCCACTCACGTTCTTGTAAATACAAGCTTCTTCAAAAACTTGTACAAACCCAAACGCCTTGATCAGCTCATCAAAGCACTGATTCCAACTCCGAGATGCTTACACCAGTCCATAAATGAATTGCTGAAGCTTGCACACTTTGTTAGCATTCTTTGGATTGTCAAAACCTTCCGGTTGCATCATATACAACTCTTCCTTAAGAAACTCGTTAAGGAACGCCGTTTTGACAACGAGACAGTAGCTGCATTGCGAGCTGACTGTGAAAGGGGAGAATACTCATCAAATTTGAACCTCTATTATAATCAAGGGGATTTGTGGGTGCACAAATAGCCCCGTTTCAACGGATATATTCTTAGCTAGTGGTGCCCTTATTATACACTCTAGGGCTGAACTGTGAAATCGGTTGATCTTTTGACCGCATGCTGGCATTTCATAAAGCCATTTTCATCCATGTCCACGATGACATCTCGTGCCTCAGGCTTGCTGTTTCTTTTCTTTATCGAATGCAGATGGTTTTCTCGCTTGTTTTGTCAACGACGCGGTGATCATAGCGAGCACGTGTAATCATCTTGGTTCTTGGAGTTGTTTGCTTAATTTAACTTGCTTAGCAGGATCAATGCAGCCAACTACCGTCGGTGCTTGATCAGTTGATCTAGTGCTATATACTAATTCTCCTTTGTACTGGTACCCACCAAGTTGGAGTGTCGTTTATACATGCTGTCAGTGCTTTGATTACATAGCTCCCGCCGTGAAGGTAGAAAGACACCTATACGTGTCCAACAAGATAGTACTCACAATTAATCCTTTAATGAAAAGAATGCTACGCTTATACTTCCTACGTCACGGTTTAGAAGACACAGTTAAAGTTGCGTGCGTTTTTAAAATAGACAATGTTTAAGGCGCGAAAGCAATTACTCTTATTAATTAGTACTAGTACTAGTCATGCATGCGCCCTCCCGATTTGCTCCTCATCATTAGTACTAGTATTTTCTCAGTTGATTAGGCGCATTAGGATCTACACCTGCTACATCTCACAACCAATCGATAACTACCTTGGTCCCAGAGATTTTCAAGAGTGCCTTCTAAACCGTGACGGATGGAGTATAATGGGTATATAATCCTAGCCACATATTCCGTTAAACTCATCCAGTAATTTAGCAAAACCGCCCTTTAGTTGCTTGAAGTCAAATCCTCTCTCAAACAAACAAGAAAGAGAATTGCATCATCTTGGACGTGAGGATGCCACACTCTCGCTCAATGTATAGTTGCAATTTGACATTGAACTGGATGGCATACACCAATGCACGTGATGCACAAATACATAGTTTCCCAATTAGTGCGCGCACATTCTCGATCCATTTTCTTAGGTAGATGATGTTAGAGATTGTAAAGTATGTTATATTATAAAAGATGTTAGGGATTGTAAATGGTTTCCTTCATTTTTTTTATTAGCTAGCGTCAAGTTTTTTCTATATGTATAGTAGCTAGCATTGATCAAGCACGGAGAAACAGAGGACACTTCTCTCTATTAGGTATCTAACACAATATGAAACCGCTAAATTAACCCTCCAAAACCCCCAACCCCCCCCCCCCCCCCCCCAATTAAAAAAACCCAGCTCCGGTCAGATGCTGACCCGTGGATGCCATTTGGTCCCGGTTGGTGTTACCAACCAAGACTAAAGTTTCTCCTGTCTGGGTTCCCCGCAGCGGCCACGTGTAGACCCATTTGTCCCGGTTGGTAAGCGAACCGGGACTAAAGGTTTTGGGCTTCAGTCCCGATCCTTTAGTCCCGGTTCCGGAACCGGGACAAATGAGTCATTTTCTACTAGTGTTGATAGTCACCCAGTTACGTTGCGACGTTTGATACACAGAGGGTATTCTTCCGATGCCAGTGAGTTACATGATCTCATGGTCATAGAAATATATACTTGACATGCAGAAAAACAGTAGCAATAAAACAACACGATCACATGCTACATTCATAGTTTGGATCTTATCCATCACATCATTCTCCTAATGATGTGATCCCGTTATCAAGTGAAAACACTTGTCTATGCCTAGAAAACCTTAACCATCTTTGATGACCGATCTAATCAACTAGAGACCTACTCCCTCCGTTTCGGTTTATAAGTCATCTTACGAAAATCAAATAATCCCAAAACACTAAGGCACGATGCATTAACTTTCACCTTGTTTCTTGTTTTTTGACTTGAATAAAGGATTCAACCAATAAGAGACGTGGGACGTTTATGTTTTTAATGGCTTAAGACTAACTAGCACGACATGCATTGGTCAATTCATTGCATCCAATGGTATTAATTAGCAAGTTAACATTAATTTCTCTTGTTTTCATCTCCGTCTTGGTTGCGGTGCACAACCTAAGATGACCTATAAACCGAGACGGAGGGAGTATTAGGGATAGTGTGTTGTCTATGTATCGACACATGTATACACTACAAGAAAAACGCTCAATTATGAACAAAAATAATGACAGTGGTTTAATTGGTCATTGATCCATGACCAAAATTCTAAAATTAGTCATGGCAAGTCTAAGAGGGTCCAAAGCACATAACGTTATGATCTTTTGCGTTCATTAGGTCATGATCCTGTTGCACAAAATGGTCATTAAGATGTGTAGAATTATTTATAATCATATTATAATGCTACATGACCAAATATAAGATCATAAACATATGCGTGGAGGTGACTGGACGACACCTCATTAGTTTTACCTATGTGTCATGTATTGAGAGCAAAATTTTATTTTATACGTATATGAATGAAGTAAATTATATAAGATAAATACCAATAAATTATAATTATTCATTTTAATATTTTAAATATTTTAAAAAATACATTATAATTATCAAAATGAAATATATGAGCCCATGCTAATCTCATAACGTGTAGACCCTATTTAGATAAATGTTTTGAAAGGTGGTATATGGTACCTTAACTTGGTGTTTCACACAATAAAAACTTAAACATGACAACAAAAAATATGTGGGTGAATTTTTTAGTAATGCCAAATACTATCATAATTAAATGAATAGTGTTTCCACTCACAACACTCAACCAAAAAATATAAATTTCTTTTGAGGTAAATAATAAATATTGTACAATACTTTTTAGGCAATCAAAAAATACAACTAGAGACAACAATATGGGTCCATATTTCCTAAATTCAATATCTATACGGACTAGTATCTCAGACTAATATCTAAATCCAATATGTGTCCATAAATATTGGGTCATTTAAGCATACCACATGAGGCTAATATGTTGAGTGTTTACCCGAAATAAAAAGATAAAAATATAAAAGAAACAAAAAAACACAATTACGTAAGCTGGATTCTAATTGGTGGAATCATTTATGCCACGGATCGATGACATGGCATAAATCCTACCGTCCATTGCTAGCAATCCCACATCCATCCATCCATTCATCCATATGAAGAAAAGAAGAAAAGAAAACTAGCAGACCCACTACTCGTCCTCCTGAACCCTACCCAGCCACTGGTCGCCTCCTCCCCCTACAGATCGCCGCCGCCGCCACCTCCATTCACCACCTACCACGGCGCTGCTCCCTGCTAGATCCGTCTTCTGCCGCATCCCAAGTCGCCGCCCTCCCGATCCCCCTCCCTTCCTCTGCTCCGGACACCCCATCTCCATCGAGCCGGACGACCCGTCCACCTCTACGGGCGGTGGCTGCGACGTAGCAAGGTCAGGGAGCAATGGCGCCGCCCGGGTCGCGGCGGTGGGCGTACGTGCGGATCATGGCAGACACCATCCTCGGCGGCGGCCTTGGCTTCTACGTCATGCACCGCATCGAGACCTCCTACAAGGTACGACGGCTCCCGTCCCACCAGCCTACTGCGATTTGGTCGAAGCCGCGGTGCTCACCCCCGCTGTCTTGTCGTGTGCTGCGCCCGCAGACAAAAATGAGGAGAGGCTGCGGAGGTACGAGGCGCACTTGCTCACCAAGGAGAAGGAGGCGCAGCAGCTGCAGGACGAGGGCTGCCGCGAGGACCAGGCGCAGCTCCTGTCGGACTCCTGATCCCCTTTCCTCCCTTTGCGCGCGCCGGCTCGCCTTCCCGAGATGTTAGGTCAGTGCTACTTGTACCTACCATGCATCTTTGATAGGAGTATTTGTTTACTGGTATGGTCTGAATTGCGTGATAAATTTTGGGGCCTAATGCCAAAATTCAGAGCTGTTTGTATTGCCTGTTAGTACCTTGGACTATCAAAAATACAAGATCGTGTGAAAAATGATCTTGTATTTTTGACACTGGACGGAGCTAGTAGTTGATAAGAAGTAATGTCTTGTTTGTCAGACACTCAAAATACTGTTTCTTACTACATGGGATGTTTAGAGTTAGTGTACAATTAAAAATAACTTGCATAGTGCATAGTTGATAAGAAGTCAAATATCTTGTACGTCACACACTCAGAATTCTATTTCTCGTTACATGGGATGTTCAGAGGCTGCTGTGAAGTTAAAATGCTGGGCATAACATGTCTAGACTGACTTAAAGCACGAGCCTATAACTGTAAAAAGTTTATTACACATCCAGGGACATGTTTTTGGAAACAAATGTTCTCTATAGAAGTATCTTCCATGAATGTTTGATAGCTTATCTGTGTTGTACTTTTAGATGTATACATAACTGATTTACTATCATAGGGTACCGAAACTTTGCTGATTTTTTCAACCTGTATGCTGAATGACAGGGAGAACAGAAAATCTGTAGCTGATCTGAGCATAATACTGTCTGAAAAGAATTATGGCTTTTCTATTTGTGTAGGTTGCATCTGGATAGTGCTCAAGAGGTATGTGGGATTCATCTTGCCCTCGCAGGGATTCTTGGTTTTCGAACAATACACCAGGTATATTGTGCTTGACCTCGTGGCACTTCTTGTTTCTATTTTAGCTTCTGGAGCTTGATGATAGATGACCATTTAATTTTGAAAAAAATGCTTTTCAAATGAATGTATTGATTGACTTCCTTCTTGCCACCTGATTCACTCTTAGTCGGAGGAGTTGGGTGATGAAATGTTAGGTACACTCGTATTTTCGTTTCTTCTGGACAGTACATGATACATCTGGTCCGTTTTAAATATTAAATATACGATCAGCACCATTTTCTTATCTCAGTTCATAAATAGGGTGTTCTACTACTGAGTCACAAAAAATGTTCTATTTTGCAATAATGATTTCAAAAACTGTTAGATGTTAAAGCATGATATGATTGAAGAAGTTCCAGCTGTTGATTATCTTGTATTCTCTCTTAGCTGTTCCTTAAATAAGAAGATATTGTAGGCATTACTCAGTACAAGGAAAGTTTGTGTGCGTTCTGATTTAGTTGCTTCTACTACCAAGTTGTCTTCTCCGACAATTTATTTTTTTCCGTGGTCTAGATCATGCTGCAGTTTAGTTGGCCCGACGCCTACAGTCTAGCTGTCCCGACGCCTTGTGTGCTCACTTTCGTCTTGCCAAGGTTATGTCTTCCTCCTTCATCCTTCTTTACTTTTGCTCATTTCATATGCAGTATTTTACTGAATTGTGTGTGTTCCGTGTGCTGTGTCCTTTCTTCCGTACTATTACTTATTGTTGCTTGTTGTATTTATACCTTGTGTCCCGCTTATCGTTGTCTCATTGCTTTGTATACCCCGGATGGGTGCTGTCATATATTTTTTCATACCTATTCTGGAAACCATGGCAAAAAATATATACTTCGACACATATCACTACTTTGTATACCGAGGATAAGAGCAGGATATGTGTTGTCATATCATTGCTTTGTATACTCAGGATGTGTGCACTAGCTCTACCAAACTCACTTCCCTGCTTTCCTTTTTGTTGAAAGAACTGTGAGCTTAGTCCTGAACCGTAGTCCTGAACCTGCACTAATTATACTAATCTTTATTTCACTTCATTATATCACTCTGCTTTGAATGGCTATAGTTTCAAGCTACCTTTGTATTGATGCGTATATGTTGTCGAGAGGATCCAATTTAAGTACTATAATGTAGCCAATTATTTCTTGGATGTGGTAAACTTACACCTTCATTCTATTTTTATTTTGGTCTTTTGTTGAGTACATTTAGATATAATTAGAATCGTAGTAGCTTTTTGCTAACATCTAAGGCCCTTTTTAAATAGTTTGATTTGGTGAGAATGGAATGTCTTTTGCCCGAGAGAGTACTCTTCCTTCAAGCAACAGAAAACATAGATGATTTTGGTTTCATCCTTTAATTTTTTTTTTTCTTTCTGCACCTTTTGCAGACATTATATAGTTCAACCGAGCCATTGTGCTTAATCATCTTATGTTGGTTGCTATTGGTATGTGGGATATGCATCAATGGAATGAGCAGAGGAAGCCCCGATCCTTCTACGACATGTTCGAGAAGGGTCAGATCAGCGTCATTCTCGAAGAGCAATTGGGTGCAGCCTTGCAAGGGCGCATCAGGCTGGGCCTCCTCTATTTCCGGTGAGTTCATCCTATTTTTTTTCTCCTTCACTAGCATTCATTTTTATGTAGTTATTTCATTTATCCATGACATCGACCATCCTCTATTTTAGTTATGAAGTAATAACAAATGTGTCGTGCAATGCCTGTAGGAAAGAGTTTATATTAGTTGTTCCAGTCTTTGCCTATACCTTTATGGCGAGTAGGCTTAACTCTTTCGAACTGTAATCTTGTCTTAGGTGGATTCGTTTTTACAACCAACAGAAAAGAATTGTGCCTTGGACCATTTTTTTTTTCTGTAATTGAGAAAACTTTCAAGCTATAATCATACGGGCTGATCTGATACATTATTATTTGGCCCCACCAGATTAACGGTTCATAATTACTGATTAATGTGGTAATTTTTAGAGAGTGCCTAATTAGTATAAGTATAGACTTCAAGAATTAATAGGTGCTAGAGGTACTAACATTTTGTTCTTCTGTTTCCTAGGTTCAGAAAATAATGGAGAAGATCTCAGAAAAAGAAAGAACGCAGATTGTTGCTAAGGGATATATTCTTCAGGATGGATTTGTGCTGAGCAATCTCCCTGTTCCACCACCAAGCATGCAGGAACATCAAGGGTATGTAGATAATATGCAAATGAAGTGCATACTATATACTTGATCAAAACTGTATGTTAACAAGAAGTAGAGGACATGACGGGAGGAGGGAACAAGAAGCTTCGTTTATCATTGATGTTATGTGTGATCAACAAAAACTTATGCTTCTCATCCAATCTTTGTCGAACTATGTCGATGTGTGATTATGCACTTGTAGAATTATATTGTTGTGCACTTGTTGGGCCTTGAACCTTTATGTGTAGAGGAGTCGATGGATGATGTATTGTAATTTATGTGATGTGTTACTGAAATGTAATATATACAACTAATTTGCAATATTTTATTCTTGTGTACTTGTTTTTTAATGGGTCTATCGTGAGATATACATGCTTTTGGTAAAATAATGCATCAGCCTAAATAATTTATACATTTTTAATAATAAAATAGTATTGGTGGAGGCCCATGTAGACTAGATTATTGAATTGGGCTGTGAAATTTATGATGATTTCATTTGGTCACTAGCAGTGCCATGTCAGCACAGCCACGTCAGATCCTACGTGGCTCACACAAATAGGTAATGACCAAACCAAAATTTTGGTCAATAGAGATCTATGACCAAAATTTTAGAAAGGTCAAGTTTGTTCATTCTTGACGACCAACTGTTGGCCTTGTAAATTTGGTCAAAAAAAGGTCAATAAACAACAACAATGACGAATCAATAACCAATATAGAGAGTCATAATTGACATTATTTCTTGTAGTGATATGAGTTTTCATTCAATACAATTCTAGCATGGATAATAAACGATTATCTTGAATAAAAATATATAATAATAACTATTTTATTGCCTCTAGGGCATATTTCCAACAAATAATGGGTGCACAAATAGCCTTGTTTCAACGGATATATTCTTAGCTAGTGCTGCCCTTATTATACTCTCTATGGCTGAACTGTGAAATCGGTTGATCTTTTGAGCGCATGCTGGCATTTCATAAAGCCCATTTTCATCCATGTCCACGATGTAATCTCGTGCCTTACGCTTGCTGTTTCTTTTCTTTATCGAATGCAGATGGTTTTCTCGCTTGTTTTGTCAACGACGCGGTGAGCATAGCGAGCACGTGCAATCATCTTGGTTCTTGGAGTTGTTTGCTTAACTTAACTTGCTTAGCAGGGTCAATGCAGCCAGCTACCGTCGGTGCTTGATCAGTTGATCTAGTGCTATATACTAATTCTCCTCTGTACTGGTACCCACAAAGTTGGAGTGTGGGTTATACATGCTGTCGGTGCTTTGCACCTATGCAGTAGTTAGGTTAGCCCATGGCTTAAAGAGAAAATAAGCTTGTGCATGGCCCAGGGGAAGAGGCAGGGTTGGGACGTAGGTTGTATTATGTACGCACTTAGCCAGAACTCACACAAGCACCCGTCATCTTTTCCTTCTAAAAAGATCGTAATCACGGGTCGTTCTGTCTTTCCTTCTGTCTACGATTGAGTCGCGATGCCGACGAACCCTAAATCTCCATTCAGTTTTTCCCCTGGGGCATGATCATGAGATGCGAGTCAGCCAATTGGTCTCAGGCTCGACGCAGCCACATAGGGAATCACACCGGCCCATGCAACATGATCATCCTCCAGCGCCTCCGGTCTCCATGCGCTGGATGCGGACACATACACACACCTGAGCGCCTCCCGCCTCCCACGTCTGGTCATCAGTCCACGTCGTGTCATCATCGATCTCCTGATCACCGTCGCCGATCGACATATCCCAAGTATGCCATAACCATATTGTGAATTTTATTTTTGCTAATTAAGTAATTTCTCTTTGCATACATGATGCTTACCTTGCACCGTTCAATATTGGATGTAATATTTGTTTCTGCTATGTTTGTTACTATGCCTTTTTGAAATTCATGTCTTGTAGTGAAAAAATGAGAAGGAAAACACATGCATATGACTTGGTAGAATCATAGATACAAGCTACTGGCAATTCTTTTCAGCACCAATACTGGTCTATCAATGAAACCAAACAAGTTGGCGATAATTGTTGTAGAGGAAGACAAACCAACTAAATAAAATTCTAAATTGATCTGAACAAGAAGAAGATGTTGACATCAACACATGAAATAACAATTTATGTGGCTCTGATGTTTGTTTATTATTGTTATGATGTTTACATTAAGGGCCCCTGAGTTTCAGCTCCCATCCCGGGCCCTCAAAATCTCAGAACCGGCCCTGGCGGCGCGCGCCCAGCCGCCACCTGTGCAGGCGCGAGAGCGCCATCCCCGCTCCGTTTTTTCCCCTTTCACTTCAGGGGGAGAATACTCATCAAATTCGAACCCCTATTATAATCAAGGGGATTTGTGGGTGCACAAATAGCCCTGTTTGAACGGATATGTTCTTAGCTAGTGGTGCCCTTATTATACTCTCTAGGGCTGAACTGTGAAATCGGTTGATCTTTTGAGCGCATGCTGCATTTCATAAAGCCCATTTTCATCCATGTCCACGATGTCATCTCGTGCCTCAGGCTCGCTGTTTCTTTTCTTTATTGAATGCAGATGGTTTTCTCGCTTGTTTTGTCAACGGCGCGGTGAGCATAGCGAGCACGTGTAATCATCTTGGTTCTTGGAGTTGTTTGCTTAACTTAACTTGCCTAGCAGGATCAATGCAGCCAGCTACCGTCGGTGCTTGATCAGTTGATCTAGTGCTGGTACCCACAAAGTTACTAATCCTCCTGTGTACTGGTACCCACAAAGTTGGAGTGTGGGTTATACATGCATGCTGTCGGTGCTTTGATTACATAGCTCCCGTCGTGAAGGTAGAAAGACACCTATACGTGTCCAACAAGATAGTACTCACAATTAATCCTTTAATGAAAAAAATGCTACACTACAGAACAACCCTAAACCCTACACCTATACGTGTCCAACAAGATAGTACTCACAAGATGTGTCCTCACCGCAATAACCCTAAACCCTAAACCCATCCAGTAATTCAATCATATAAGGGTATATAATCCTAGCCGTAATCCGTTAAACTCATCGAGTAATTTAGCAAAACCGCCCTTTAATTGCTTGAAGTCAAATCCTCTCTCAAACAAACAAGAAAGAGAATGTTATCATCTTGGACTTGAGGATGCTACACTCTCGCTCAATGTATAGTTGCAATTTGACATTGAACTCGATGGCATACACCAATGCACGTGATGCACAAATACGTATAGTTTCCCAATTAGTGATCCATTATCGGTATCTCTGCTCACTCGGTCGCCGCAGCTTAAATATTTCAACTAACTCCGGTTAGTTATCTCAACTCTAGTTAGGTAGACCCGGCTCCTTCTGTTATAAAATGGCAGCGTCTGGGACGTGAGGATGCCACACTCTCAGAGTCTCACTCACAACCTATTCGTAGTGCACAACACAAGCTAAGCCAGCATCATGGCGGCGTTGAGCAGGGCAGCGATGGTGTTGACCATGATGGGCCTCGCTGCCACTTCAGCCCTTTCACAGCCGTCGTTGATCTCCATGACCACCGACGTGCCCCTTCCCGACGGCCTGTCCTACGACTTCCACGCCTTGTCCTGCAACAACCTGCAGAACATGGTGCGCGACGCCGTGCAGGGAGCGATCGCGAGGGATGCCGGTGTCGTCCCCGGCCTCCTCCGCCTCTTCTTCCACGACTGCTTCCCTCAGGTACCTAGCTACATTTACCAATTCTACTATATGTATGCACTTAACTTGAAAAGTAGTGGGTGAACTCATTGCGTGCATCATGATTCATGATCGTATGTGTAGGGCTGCGACGCGTCGATCCTGCTGACGGGAGGCAACAGTGAGCAGAACATGGGGCAGAACGTTGGGCTTCGGAGGAGCGTGCTCGACCTCATCGAGAGCATCCGCGCAACCGTGCACCGTGCATGTGGGCCCACCGTCTCCTGCGCCGACATCACCAGCCTCGCCACCAAGGAGGCCGTCATGCAGTCCAGGTTGCCAGGCTATGACGTGCCGCTCGGACGGCGGGACAGCCTCACGCCCGCCACGGCCCAGCAAGTCGGCATCCTGCCCGGACCCGACTCCAACGTCCAGCAGCTCGTGAGGACCTTCGCCGACCGCGGGTTCGACAAGATGGACCTTGTCGCGCTCTCCGGTGCGCACACGGTCGGCAAGGCGAGCTGCGGTAGCTTCAGGAGCCGCGCCGGAGAGAACGCCGACTTCGTGCGCATGCTCCAGCAAGTCTGCGCCAGAAACCCTCGCCACTTGCAGGACCTCGATGTGGCCACCCCTAACACGTTCGACAATCGCTACTACAACAATCTGCAGGTGGGGAGGGGAGTGCTCAACTCCGACATGGCGCTCACCCTCGACGGGGATACCAAGAACTGGGTCAACAACTTCGCCGGGAACCAGGGGTGGTTCTTTAGCCAGTTCAGCACCTCCATGAGGAAGCTGGCGCATTTGCCAGGAGGAAACATCGGCGAGATCCGCAACAACTGCTTCAGGCGCAATGGGAATGGAGACTCTGTCGTCCTCGCTAGTGAGGGTTTTGCAGCCTCAGTTTGATTGTAGATCGCATCGCTCATGCCGTTGGCGCCATCGACTGCATGCACATTATCAATGGCATGGCATGGCATGGCATGCATGTAATAAGAGCTTTTTTGCTTGATTGCAAAAAGCGTATGGATATGGCCACATAGCCACTACGCAGGCCCCTTGTATCGTTTCAGTTCACCAATTATTTAACCTTTCATTATCTTTAATGATGGCTTTGGATGGCTTGATGTATGGTCTTGTCAAACCTTTATGAAATAATTATTTAAAATGATTGTTACAGTTAGAAAGTGACAACAAAAATTGATAATAATAATCCTTATAATTTCGAAATAATGGTAGATCATACCATTTCGACATGTCGGTGATCTTTTAACACTTCTTATCGACGAACAAACTGAAAGCACCCTATTGTGCGTTGCCAAGCACTATTGTTTAATGCCGTTAGCTCCATGGAATTTGTCTTTAACTCTCCAAAATAACAAATCTCTTTCGATTTTTTGCTTGGGGTTTTTCGTCTCTCGTGCAATGCAAACAAATAACTTATATTATGGATTGTCGTGTTGTCAAAAGCAGTAGCATTCAACATATCATAATACGCTAGCTATTGCTGTGTTTTTCCTATTTATGCCTTTGGAAATCCTTGCATATTTATCCATAAATTCATAATCAGCAGCACATTGCAGTTGTATGCAACGAGAGCATTGCTTCCTCAAGCTTGTATATCTAAGTACCAACGGAAGGGGAAGAGAGAAATTGATGGTTTTTAATCCACCCTCCCCCGCCTTCTCACAATGACTAGCTCCGTCAGTGAACCATGTGTTCTCTCTCTCCAGAACTTATTAGTTTGCTAATTTGAACCCTGGCCTCCTGGGTAGACTCACATCTTCCGGGGTAACAAATAACCTGATAGATCGATCCCTATAGTTAATTATTGTCAGATGCTCGATCCATTATCGATATCTTTGCACCTTGGGTCAATGAATTCCAATTACTTTAACAACTTTGGTTAATTATCTCCAACTCTAATTAACTAGAGCCATGTAGTAATTAACCTAGTTGTAGTCTAAACGTACACGTGTGTCCTATTTTGATTAGTATTGCAAACCGAATAGGATTAGTAGTATTGCAAACCGAGTAGGATTAGCAGTAGCCTATGCTTAGCATATATATATGCGCCTACCCAGCTCTTGTAAGATCAGATCAAAGCAATACAAAGTATTTCATCTATCTAGCTTAAGTCGCTGAGTTAAGTTCCGAGCCGTCGAGACGATCGATGAATTGATCGCAAGCTGTGTATACGTGCGTGTATTGCTACATCCATCAAGCTGCTTGCTTGGTTGGTTGGCTAGCTTTCCACATTCGTGTATAGCTTCCGCGTGATTTGGTCTACGGGATCAAAAGCCAACAATTGGTATCTAGAGCCTCGACGATCTATGATGACGGACAGCGGCGCTGAGTCGGTCAAGTCCGGCAGCGGCGGTGCCAAGGCGAACAAGAACGGCGACAAGGTGAAGAAGGGCGTCAAGTCAGCAACCAGTGGTGGAGGAACGAGCGGCGCCAACGTCCACGCGCATCGCAACATCCCCATCCAGTATCCCGATGCTCACCGACGCCAACTACGGCGTGTGGGCGGTGAAGATGAAGATTATTCTTCGATCCCTTCGAGTGTGGGAGGCCATCACGGACGACGACGTCGACGAGGAGCGCGACAAAGGTGCCATGGCCGCCATAGCCCAGTCTGTGCCGGATTCCGTGCTGATGACATTGGCGGAGTTCGAGACGGCAAGAGAGGCGTGGAACGCACTCAAGGAGATGAGGATCGGAGAAGATCGCGTCACCAAGGCTCGGGCACAAGTGCTGAAGCGCCAATTTCACAAGTTGCAGATGGAGGAAACTGAATCGGTGAATGACTACGCCATGCGTCTTACTACTTTGGTGGGAGAGATCCGCGCGCTTGGTGCAAAGCTCGATGAGACCGAGATCGTGGAGAAGTTTTTCAGTTCAGTCACTGATAAATTCACGTACATCATCGGCACGCTCGAGCAGCTTTACGACATCGACGACAATGACCATAACGGAGGCGATCGGACGATTGCGGACATGGAAAGAGAATGCTCGTGGCTGTCGGAAAGGCAAAGGAGGAGGTAGTGACCAACTCATGTACTCGCGCGCAGATTGGGAGGCCCCAAGTAGCAAAGGAAGGCGTGACGGTGGCGAAGGCTCAAGCAACACGAAGGGCGATGGACAAACCGGAAAAGGCAAACCACAAGGTCGTGGTAAGGCGGGCCAATCTAAAGAGCAGAAACCACGGAACTTGGACTTGTCCGAGGTCAAGTGCTATAACTGCAATAAGATGGGTCACTTTGCGAAGGATTGTCCAAAGCCTAACAAGCGGGAGATCAAGGCAAATTTGGCAAAGCAGGAAGACGAAGGTCCAGGTCTTCTGATGGCCTAAGTTTGTGATCTCGCTGAAACGGTGGTTGTGAAACCAAGCCAGAAGGTGCTACTTCATGAGGAAAAAGTGACACCAAAGTTATCCGGTGATCAGAACGTGTCGTGGTATCTCAACACGGGTGCCAGTAACCACATGACGGGGTGCAAGGAGAAATTCCTCGAGCTGGAATACGATGTTGAAGGCTCGGTCAAGTTCGATGATGGTTCAGCTGTGGAGATTTGCGGGCAAGGATCTGTCCTCTTTGAGGGTCTCACAGGCGAACATCGCATACTCACCGGAGTGTACTACATCCCACGGCTGCGCAACAACATCATCTCTATTGGGAAGCTTGACGAGAATGGATGCAAGGTGAAAATAGAGAGCAGAGTGATGACGATCTTGGACAACCTCCGAAACGTGCTAGCTCGTGTTAATCGCACACGGGATAGGCTCTATATCCTCAACCTTGATCAATCTCAACCGGAGTGTTGGCTTTCCAAAAGTGATGATGATTCGTGGTTATGGCATGCTAGATTTGGACACGTTAACTTCTACGCCTTGAAGAAGATGTCAAAGATGGAGATGGTATCCGGGATACCAGTTATCGACCATGTTGATCGAGTATGTGACGGGTGCTTGGTTGGAAAACAGCACCACAGGCCATTCCCTGCTCAGTCTACCTATCGTGCAAGTGATGCACTCGAACTGCTCCATGGTGATCTATGTGGCCCTATCACCCCGGCAACTCACGCTGGAAAGAAGTATTTCTTCCTTGTGGTAGACGACTACTCGAGATATATGTGGGTCATTCTCCTACGATCTAAAGATGAGGCGTTTGAAGCGTTCAAGAAGTTGAAGGCTGCAACAGAGATGGAACACAAGCTGAAGGTTCGCGCTCTACGGACAGATCGCGGCGGAGAGTTTACGTCGAATGAGTTCAACGACTACTGCGAGAAGATTGGCATAAAGAGGTTCCTCACGGCACCTTACACGCCGCAGCAGAATGGGGTCGTTGAAAGGCGCAATCGAACCGTCGTTGACATGGCAAGGAGTTTACTCAAGAGCAAGAACCTGCCGAGGACTTTTTGGGGAGAAGCTGTCTCGACGGCGGTCTATCTTCTCAACCGGGCTCCAACGAAGGCGGTGGTTGGCAAGACTCCGTATGAAGAAATTTACGGACGTAAGCCGAATGTGTCTCATCTACGGACGTTCGGGTGTGTGGCACATGTGAAGACGGCGGAGCCGCATCTCTCAAAGCTTGCCGATCGTAGCACCAAGATGGTGTTCATCGGATACGAGAGGAGTTCCGGCACCAAGGCATACCGCTTTTATGATCCATAAACCAAGCGTCTACGGATTTCACGCGACGTCGTGTTTGAAGAAAACAAAGCGTGGAATTGGAGTGCAGCAGCCGACAATGCTCCAAACGGTAACATATTCACGGTTGAATTTTCAACTGATGATGATGCAGGGGAGGATGTCCAGGTGGTTGGCAAGACGCCCAACCAAGGTGACCACAACGGTAGTGATCATCATGGTGCCGACACCGACGACGACGCGCATAGGTCGCAAGGAGATAGCGACAACGCCGCACACGACACAGACGGAGATCTCGACGACAACATCGACAACGAGGCACATAGTGACGACGACAATCAAGATGATGGTCACGGTCACGACGACTACGCCGACGACACGGATGTCGATGACACACCAGGGTCTCAGCCATCTTCCTCAAGTGCATCAACACCGACACAATTTGTGTCGCCTCCTTCGCAAGCCACAACGGACTCCTCAGGGCCTCGTCGCTACAAGACCCTCAAGAAAGTCTACAAGTACACAAATCCAGTTACGCTTGAGTACTCCGGACTATGTCTGTTCGGAGTTGAGGAGCCGGCGAACTTCGTAGAGGCGAGCAAAAGTCGTAGTTGGACGCACGCCATGGATGAGGAGATGAAGGCGATTGAGAGCAATGGCACGTGGACTTTGGTAAACCGACCTCCAAACCAAAAGGCGATAGGTTTGAAGTGGGTTTACAAGTTAAAGAAGGACACGCAAGGTGCCATTGTGAAGTACAAGGCAAGACTCGTTGCAAAGGACTACGTTCAACGTCAAGGAGTTGACTATGATGAGGTGTTTGCACCGGTTGCTCGAATCGAGACGGTGAGAGTGCTCCTAGCTTTGGCAGCACAAGAGGATTGGAAGGTTCATCATATGTATGTTAAATCTTCTTTCCTCAACGGAGATCTCACAGAAGAAGTGTACGTGGAACAACCCCTCGGCTACGAGAAGAAAGGCGAAGAAGGGAAAGTTTACAAGCTCAAGAAGGCACTTTACGGGTTGAAGCAAGCGCCAAGAGCTTGGAACTCAAAGTTAGACCGAAGTCTGGTCTCGCTCGGGTTCAAGAGATGTCCTCTCGAGCACGCAGTCTATACAAACAACTCCAAAGGCTCAAACCTGCTAGTTTGAGTTTATGTCAACGATGTGATTATCACCGGAGATAGCGTACAAGAAATTGAACGTTTCAAGGCGCAAATGAAGAACAAGTTTAGCATGAGTGATCTGGGATTACTCAGTTATTACTTGGGCATCAAAGTGAAGCAAAGCTCCGGAGAGATTTCCCTATGTCAATCGGCCTACGCGGTCAAGTTATTGGAAAAGTGTGGCATGTCAGATTGCTACGAGACACAAGTTCCAATGGACCAACGTCACAAGTTGAGCAAGCGTAGCTCAAATCCGCCGGTGGACACCACAATGTATCGAAGCGTTGTGGGCAGCCTAAGATATTTGGTGCATACCCGACCTGACTTGGCTTATTCAGTCGGGATCGTGAGTCGTTTCATGGAGAATCCGACAACCGAGCACATGAGCGCGGTTAATCAAATCTTGCGCTATGTGAAAGGCACCATTAATCTTGGTTGCACGTACATAAAGGGAAAGGAAGGATTGATCCTTCATGGATATTCAGATAGTGACATGGCAGGTGATGTTGATGACTGAAAGAGCACAACGGGCATGGTTTTCTACCTTGGCCCGAATCCGATTAGCTGGAATTCTCAGAAGCAAAAGGTGGTGGCACTGTCTTCATGCGAGGCAGAATACATAGCGGCAAGCACGGTGGCTTGTCAAGCAGTTTGGCTGAGAAGACTTCTAGCTATTCTTGCAAAGCGGGAGGTGCAGAAGGTGTCATTGAAGATCGACAACCAAGTTGCAATCTCATTGTGCAAAAATCCGGTTCATCACGAAAGGAGCAAGCACATAGATACCCGGTTCCACCACATCCGGGAGTGCGTTGAGGAAGGGATGATAGAAGTTCTGCACGTGAATACGAAGGACCAGCTTGCCGATATTTTCACCAAGTCCCTCGGTCGGTAGAAGTTCATCGACATGAGGAAGAAAGTCGGAGTCCAAGCAATGAAGACACATCAACAAGGTTAAGGAGGTGAATGTAGTAATTAACCTAGTTGTAGTCTAAACATACACGTGTGTCCTATTTTGGTTAGTATTGCAAACCGAGTAGGATTAGAGTATTGCAAACCGAATAGGATTAGCAGTAGCCTAAGCTTAGCATATATATATGCGCCTACCCAGCTCTCGTAAGATCAGATCAAAGCAATACAAAGTATTTCATCTATCTAGCTTAAGTCGCTGAGTTAAGTTCCGAGCCGTCGAGACGATCGATCAATTGATCGCAAGCTGTGTATACGTGCGTGTATTGCTACATCCATCAAGCTGCTTGCTTGGTTGGCTGGCTAGCTTTCCACGTTCGTGTATAGCTTCCGCTAGATTTGGTCTACGGGATCAAAAGCCAACAAGCCAGCCGTGTCCGTTACAAAATGGCAGCATCTTCAATGTGAGGAAGCCACACCCTCACTCACAAACTCCCCACGGTGTACATCGCAATCTAAGGTAGCATTATGGCGGCGTTGAGAAGGCAGCGTACTAACCGAATGTCATAAAACATGCCACCAAAATGAAGGTGAGAAAAATCTTTTGATAATGCAGATGAAAATTTCCAGAAAATTTGCCATTCGAGTTGACCGAACTATTTCCGACCCTGCGGCAGATGGTGCACGACGTCATGGAGGAAGCAATCAAGCAGAATATCGGTGTTGTCGCCGGCCTCCTCCGGGTGTTGTTCCATGACTGCATCCCACAGGTACATAACCTTATCTACTTTTTATTACTTGTTAAGGGCATAGCTTGGAGAGTGTTCTGCGGTTAAGCTGGACAGGATGCTGGTTGTGTTATCAGTTTCAAGCGACTGAATTGGCGGCCAGGTAAAAACTAAAATGTTGATTTCAGGAGGATCACGATTATGTCCGGGCACACAGTTTTGCTAATCCTAAGATAACTAGAACTCCTTTATGTCCAAGTTGATTTATATCAGTTGAGTCTGGTGAAAAGTACACAAGTTTCACTTTTCAGAGTGTATTTTTTGTTGGACATTTTCTGAGTGTATTTAGACATAATAGAATTTCAGTTAACTTTGATGGACGGATCCACGAATTTATGGATATGTAACCACAAATACTATGTACCACAGGGCTGCGATGCGTCGCTTCTACTGTTTGACAAGTTGTGGAGCGAGCTGAACATGCCTCAGAACACCGGAGGAGCGCATTGAATCTTATCGAGAACATCCGTGTCAAGGTGCAAGAGGATTACGGACCCAATCTGCTGCACCGACATCATGAACCTTGCCACACGCGAGGCCGCGATGCACGTTAAGGTGCCAGGCTATGAAGTGCCGCTCGATCTGCTGGATAGCCGCGGGCCGGCAGCGAGAGACAAAGTCGAGGAATTGCCAGGGCCCGACTTCAATGCCACCCAGATCCTCAAACTTTTCGAGAGTCGTGGTTTTGACAAGACCGACGTCGTGGCTCTATATGGCGCGCACACCATTGGGAGGTCAAGCGTCAAGTACCACTTCGGGAAGAATGCTGAGTTTGTCCGCGAGCTCCAGCATTCGTGTGCCAAAGACCCGAACCGGCTTTACGTGACCACCCCTAACGAGTTCGACAACAAGTACTACAATAACCTCATTGAGGGGAAAGGGGTGCCGACATGGCGCTCATACGTGACCCATACATCAGAGGGTTGCTCAACGGTTTTGCGCGGGACCAAGAGTGGTTCTTTTCCCAGTTCGGCACCTCCATGAGGAAGATGGCGCACTTGCCGAGTGAGTTCAGAAAGAATAGCGAGATTCGCAAGTGCAGCTGCTTCTGGGCTAACATTCATGGCCCTGAGGGGCCTACTTCTAACCCCGCGGCATCAGCTTGAGATCCCATTCCACCTTGCGTGTGTTTTCAGTGCCATTCAATAAGAGCTAAGGAGCTTAGCTTTTGTGCTTAGATAGGTTCCTCATGTGGCTTCTTATATGCTTGCTTCAAGTAATTATCTAGCATCACTAGTGGGAACTGGGACTTTAGCCCCGGTCCGTAAGGGGCTTTAGTTCCGGTTCACCAACCGGGATTAAAGGACGGGACTAAAGGCGGCCCTGTTACAAGCCGGGACTAAAGGTGCTCCACGTGGACGCCTCGTAGCGCCCCCAGGGGCAGGACCTTTAGTCCCGGTTCGTTACACGGGCCGGGACTAAAGAGTTTCAGATTTTGCTTATTTTTGGGGTTTTTTTTTTGAATGAAATTATTTTTGGGTTTTAGGGTTTAGGTGTTCGGGAGATTAACGTGATGTCTCGTTTGGTGTTCGGGAATTAGTTTTCATATAATTTAAATAGAAATAATTATGCATATATATATATATATAAGATTAACTTATCTTACAAGCGAGCATATATATACAATTATATGGAGATCTAAATTATCGGGACTAGAACCCGTCTATTTGATTACATGGACGAACATCAGTAATGGCCCCTAGCTACACTAAATCGTCCTTTGTCATCTATAGCTTCCGTCCTCAGAAAGGTCGCAAGCTCCTCTGCAACAGCAATCGCGCGTTGCTCTGGTAGAACCTTCGTCCTCATGGCCGTGTACTATATAAGAATAGGAGATGAATATGAATATCAATCATGATAACAAAGAATGACGGGTAAAAATAAAGGTGTGAATGTTCATTGCTTACGTCGAATCTGTGATCCTTGTGCTCACAGGTAAACGTGCGAATGGTCTCGCAAACATAGTATCCGCATAGATGCGTTCCCCGTGGCTGCTGGTCGCACTTTACGAGAATAGAATATATATAATCAAAATAATAATCTAGCATCATAAATGTATTGAAAGTAGAAGTATATCATACTACTACTTACCTAAGCCGCTCTAAAGGTCAGCTTCTCAGGTAAGTTACCGAGAGTCACGCACTTGAACCGCTTTCAAACCCTGCCCGACAAGGATAATGATTTGCTAAGTTTTTCATTAATTGATATATCAGAAAATCATCGAAAGAGACCGATAGAGCGCAAGAATAATTGAAATTACCCTTGGAGCATGTCCTTGAGGCTTTGGAACTGTTCCAAGGGTCTCGATAATGGGTCGAAGGCATCAACTCTTCCCTTATCAATTTGAATGTCCAACAGAATCCAATGGAAACTGCACATGTATATATATATATATGTGTGTGTGTGTGAGTAACTTATCAATTACACTTATAAGTGAATGGACAGAACAGAGTAAAGACCCTCACCTGAAGTTGTATGGAAACAATATGTGGTCACAAATTTTTTTGATCTATTAGAAACCTTAGAAGGTTTTCCTCCGTCTCCTTGGGTTTATCAGTTAGCGTCACTATATGTATTTTATTTGGGTCAATAAACCCAATATTTAGGATGCTATTACTTTTATAATCCAGAATCTTCATTCTGCATAATAGAGTACAAGTTATGTATAGACAATGAATTGAAATAACTAAACAAGTTATATGTAGACAACAAATTGAAAAACTTACAGACAATAGCAACTCATAAGCGATTTGTCGAGGGCGTCGCCATTGTACATCTGGAAGAGTTCATCAAAGTCGATATAGATTTCTTCGGGGCGGCCGTAGTACTCCCGTGGGACACTCAGCACGATCATCGTTCTCTCATTCTTTGATTCACTTAAGTACCATGTATGCAAGTAGCGCATATTTGTTGGGAGGTCATCTTTGCTAACCAAAGGCTCTCCCATGACAAACTGTGGCTTAGGGGCTACCACAACCTTGGGTAACCTGTCGTCTTGGGAAGCCAGAACATCTTCAACCAAGACACCCCATTGAGCCGCCCAGTCCTTTGCTATTTCAAAATCTTGGCCCTGCACTGGAGGGGGAACATTCTCGGTTAACACCTTGAGGGGTGGGATCGACGGTTTGGCCTGTTGTCCAAGCTGAGGAACGTCTGATTTTTTCTTGCTTGTAGTTGAACTTGATTTGCTCCCACTTGCACTTGCACGTGATCTGCTCTTTTTCAATTCCTTCTGCAATGTGCGTGTATAGTCATCAGGCTTATGGTGTAAGTCATACTGTGATGGAAGGGTCGTGAAGTATTTTGCCCATGCTATTTGCTTCTCGGTGTATTCCGGGCGGGGCTCGGGTTCCTTCTTTTTCATCTGCGCATCATGATGTTCCTTTGCTATCCTGGCTTTTTCCTCGGGGGTACGATCATAAGGTATGATAGGAAGATTAGCATGAGGTACCTTTGGGAGGGGCGACCGTTTGTGCTTTGGGGGGCTCCGTCGCTTAGAAATCGTCGGCGGAGCGTTCTTGGTGGCACGCTTCCGCTTAGTATCCTGTGCGGGCGGCGGCGGAGACGGACGACCCAAGTCCAGCAGCGATGATCGAGATGGACTCGTGTTGTGCTGGCCGATGTCATGTGGAGGGCTTGGAGGTAATGGAGGTGTAGGTGACCTGCGACGACTCGGAGGCGGTGTTGTCCTTGGGGCCGAGCCTGGAAGCTTGATGTAGTTCTTGTCACATAGGATGACTCCACCCAATACTTCGAGTGTCCTCTCATCTTGGGGTCCAGCTATGTCGAGCTCGATATCATGAAACCCCGCTAGGATTTCATCCACCCCGACTTTAGCAAAGCGAGCTGGAATCTCACGGCCATGCCAGCGTGCATCAGGGCCAGAAGGTAAATCTTGTCCGACGGCCACCTTCATGGATATGTTCTTGAATTTCTGATGGAGTTCACATGATGTTGACTCCTTGATTCCATCCACGGGGTAGCCGGGACCGCCCTCTATCATTCTTCGTGCATCGTCGGGCGGGGCCTCAGATTCAGCCACGCTACTTTTCCGCTTAGATGGGGCGCCGGTAATATCAAGTGTAGGATCTTCCTGGCGCGGTACTCCTCTAAGCGCATCAATCTGCTTCTGTTGCTCGTTAATCCTGGCAAGCAACTGGTTGAACATGTCATTCTCCTCATCCTGCTGCCGCTTCTTTGCTCTCTCTCCGCTTCTGTAAGTGTCTTGGTCTCTGGCAAACCCAAACCACCACGGGTAAGAAGGATCGAAGCCTCGCGTTCGTCCTCCATGTTCGTCATTGCCGAGGACCAGTGTGAGCAAATCTTTCTCTCTATCTGCAGTGAACTTTCTTTTTCCCTCCTTAATTTCTTTCACTATCCTTTTCCAATTCTCCCTGGGTATCCTAAGACCATCACTTCAAATGAGGTCCCCTGTTTTTTCATCATACGACCCACCATGCGCAAGGAACCAATTTCTTGCTCTCAATTCCCACTCATCACGGAGTGGTTCAGGTCCGATGCTTTTATCTAACAGATCTTGCTCTTTCTTATCCCACTTTGGGATGGCAGTCTCATAGCCCCCTGGCCCCAGCTTGTGGTGATATTTCTTCTTGTCGGCATTTATCTTTTCTTTTCTGATAATGCCTGGGCATCTTCTGACTCCTTGTACTCTTGAAATGCTTTCCACTGATTCGCCTGCTTGGCTAGATACCCCTCGAATACTGGCACTTTCTTTGTCTTCAGATAGTTTTTCCATAGCTTTTTCTTCCAGCTACGGAACAGTTCGGCCATCTTCTTTAGAGTCCACTGCTTGACTTTGGCCCTCAGTTTGTCTGCGGCGTCTTCATTCTCACATTCTAGCAGGTTGAAATGTGACATGAAATCATTCCAAAGATTATCTTTGTACCTTTCGGCGACATAGTCACTATCGGCTGCCCTTTGCGCTTGTTCCACTCCCGAACGCTGATCGAGACGTGATCCCTAATGAGAACTCCGCATTGCTTCTTGAATGTGTCAGCAGCATTCTTAGGAAGCTTGGGTTCGCCCGTAGGCAATATCACCTCAAAGGTGTAATGCGTCCGTGCATCCAACTTTCTAGTCGGGCCTCGTTTCGTAGTTTTGCTCGATGTGGAGGCCTAAGAGGGAGAAATATTCGTCAAATGAATGTATATGTATACAATATAGAGCTATCTCCAATATTTTTCACATATTACAAGTGATTGTCGAACTTCATATGTATACCTCGCCGGACTTTATTATTTCTTCACCGGCTTCTCCACCGGCTTCTCCATCAGTGGAGCTATCACCTTCTCCGTCATTGGACCTATCTCCTGCCCCATCGGCTTCATCTTCGTGTCGCTCGACCTCCATTCCAACGTCGGGGTTTAGATATGACGACGGAGATTCAGCTGGTTCAACGTCGGGGCCGTCTTTGATTATATCTTCGAGAAGTTCTTCCTCTTCGAGGTTCCTGATATGTGGATCCATAGTTCTGCAAAAAACGGATTCTCTTAACCTTTGTACCAAAAAAGAATTATTCTATCAGGAACTCCGTTCCAAAACAACTTTAGTCCCGGGTCATGGCTCCACCCGGGACTCCTAGATTTCTGCATAGTATTCAAAGTAGGAGTACTTTTCCAATTTGAGCATTCAATAAGCAAAACCAAATCGTAAAATAAAGTAGTATTCAAATTAGCATGCATTCAATTTAAGCAAATACATCATCTCTTTTGTCCAACCATCGTCGAATATTATCACTAATACTCCTCGAATACTATCATACATATAGCATCACTGATACATCTAGAACCGTAGCGCCCGACGGGTATCGGCGCGGGCGGTGGACACCCAAAGAGAAGGAACCATCACAGGATCATAGCTCCAGTGAGATCCCCGAAGAACCTGCCAGGTATGCTCGAACCTGCCCTCCAACGCAACCATGTAGCGACGGACGTGCTCATCCTCCTCGCTAACAAGTGACGTACCACCTCCGCGGTGTCCGGAAGCCTCGGAACCCTCACTGGCCCACGCGACCGCCACCAAACAAGGATCGGGTCAACGACGGGCTGGCTCCTCACCAACCTACGCCCCCCGGAAGGTAGCACCTCCCAATACCAGCCGGGCGGAGCCCAGTCCCGGACAGGGCCCCTCTGATCAAGCAGGTGTCCTCCGCCGAGTCGACGACGAGGATGCGGGATAGGCATCGTAAAATGAACTAAAAAAATAAACTAGTTCTATTAATTTTCTTGCTAAAAATAAACTATTAACACTTAAGCATATACAATAGCAAAATTAAACTATTAACACTTAAGCATATACAATAGCAAAATTAAGCAATAATCTAAGAAACACTATGAACACTTAAGCATATACACTATACAATATTTCTTCTTCTTGTAACCCTACACTAATTTTTTCTCTTCTTCTATTTCTCCTCTTCTTCTACTTCTTCTTCAACTTCTACTTCTCCTCTTCTTCTACTACTTCTCCTCTTCTCTTCTTCTACTTCTCGTCTCCTCCTCTTCTAATTTTTTCTCTTCTTCTACTTCTCCTCTTCTTCTATTTTTCCTCTTCTTGTCCTCTCCTCCTCTTCTTATTCTCCTTTTTCTTCTTTTCTTCTCCTCCTCTTCTTATTTTCCCTTTTCCTAATTCTAAATATTACTAACCCTAATAATCTAGCACAAACCTAATAACAATAGGAATTAGATGACAAAAAAAATCTTTTTCTTCTTTTCTTCCCTTTGTCTTCCTTTCTTCTCCTTTTTCTTCTTTTCTGCTCCTTTTTCTTCTTTTCTTCTCCTTTTTCTTCTTTTCTTCTACTGGCCGGAGTGTTGGGGAGGAGGGGGCGGGGGCCTTACCGGCCGGAGGTGTCGACGGCGCGTGGCGAGGAGGACAGCGCGGCGCGCGGCGAGGAGGACGGCGGCGCGCGGCGAGGAGGACGGCGGTAGCGAGGAGGACGACGGCAACGGCGAGGAGGACGGCAGACGGCGGCGAGCAGGACAGCGGGCAGCCTGACGGCGTCGTCGAGTTCGTCGTTGTGCCGCACCGGGCAAGAGAACGAGAGGAAGAAGAAGAGAAATGGACGATTTGGTTTGGAATTTTTTGAAGTCCCGCTTATATAGGTGGATCTTTAGTCCCGGTGCGTGGCTCGAACCGGGACTAAAGACCCCCTTTAGTCCCGGGTGGAGCCACGACCCAGGACTAAAGGCCCTTTTTCGGGCAGACCAGAAGGCGGGAAGCAGGGGCCTTTACTCCCGGTGCGTGGCTCCACCCGAGACTAAAGGGGGTCTTTAGTCCCGGCGCGTGGCTCCACCCGGGACTAAAGCCCCTCCTCGGCTGCACGATAAGTTTAGTCCCACCTTGCCCAGCAAGCGGGACTAACACTTGTTTATAAGCCCCGTTGCAGCTTCTCCATCGAGCTCCTCTCTAAAACAGGCTTACGGGCCTAAACTCATTGAAAATTGAAACTATATTCGAAATTATGGAGAAAATTCAACCTGAATTCAAAGTGATTTCACTTTGAATTTAGGTTGAATTTTCTCTATAAATTCTCATATAGTTTCAATTTTTTTCTATTTTCAAAATTAATTATTTTGACTATCCAAACTATTATCTATTTTGTTATTTTCAATTAAAAACTATGTTTATTAAAAATTCTTTTTGCATATTTGAGAATTTGACAAAACTATGATAATGAAAAGTGTTTGAAATTGAATAAATAATTCAAAACTATTTTCTATTTTCAAAAGTAATTATTTTGACTATCCAAACTATTAACTATTTTGTTATTTTCAATTAAAAACTATGTTTATTAAAAGTCTTATTCCATATTTGAGAATTTGACAAAACTATGATAATGAAAAGTGTTTGAAATTGAATAAATAATTCAAAACTATTTTCTATTTTCGAAAGTAATTATTTTGACTATCCAAACTATTAACTATTTTGTTATTTTCAATTAAAAACTATGTTTATTAAAATTCTTATTCCATATTTGAGAATTTGACAAAACTAGGATAATGAAAAGTGTTTGAAATTGAATAAATAATGCAAAACTATTTTCTATTTTCAAAAGTAATTATTTTGACTATCCAAACTATTAACTATTTTGTTATTTTCAATTAAAAACTATGTTTATTAAAATTCTTTTTGCATATTTGAGAATTTGACAAAACTATGATAATGAAAAGTGTTTGAAATTGAATAAATAATGCAAAACTATTTTCTATTTTCAAAAGTAATTATTTTGACTAGCCAAACTATTAACTATTTTCCTATTTTCAATTAAAAACTATGTTTATTAAAATTATTTTTGCATCTTTGAGAATTTGACAAAACTATGATAATGAAAAGTGTTTGAAATTGAATAAATAATGCAAAACTATTTTCAATTTTCAAAAGTAATTATTTTGACTATCCAAACTATTAACTTATTTTTTTTGAGCTAGTTGACCCTGAAATTGAAAAGCACTACAAATGAACTCTGAAAATGTTGAAAGTTGGCATGCTATCATCATTTCACCCACATAGCATGTGTTAAAAAGTTGAGAGGGCTACGACAAAAACTGGATGCACTTCGTGTACAAAACGGACAATCTCTCTCGAAGTATCAGCGTTTCGAACGAGAACTCATCTCTTACAAAGGGATTTTATTTTTTTGAACTTATTTGAACTCCATAATTTTTGTGTGTTCAAAATGCACCATTCAAAGGCACATCACAAAATTTCAACAATTTCTGACTTCATTTGGTATTCTTCGTGCATTTACTTATTTTTTGAGCTAGTTGACCCTGAAATTGAAAAGAACTACAAATGAACTCTGAAAATGTTGAAAGTTGGCATGCTATCATCATTTCACCCACATAGAATGTGTCAAAAAGTTGAGAGGGCTACGACAAAAACTGGATGCACTCCGTGTACAAAACGGACAATCTCTCTCGAAGTATCAACGTTTCGAACGAGAACTCATCTCTTACAAAGGGATTTCATTTTTTGAACTTATTTGCACTCCATACTTTTTGTGTGTTCAAAATGCACAATTCAAAGGCACATCACAAAATTTCAACAATTTCTGACTTCATTTGGTATTCTTCGTGCATTTACTTATTTTTTTTCGAGCTAGTTGACCCTGAAATTGAAAAGCACTACAAATGAACTCTGAAAATGTTGAAAGTTGGCATGCCATCATCATTTCACCCACATAGCATGTGTTAAAAAGTTGAGAGGGCTACGACAAAAACTGGATGCACTTCGTGTATAAAACGGACAATCTCTCTCGAAGTATCAGTGTTTCGAACGAGAACTCATCTCTTACAAAGGGATTTCATTTTTTGAACTTATTTGAACTCCATACTTTTTGTGTGTTCAAAATGCACCATTCAAAGGCACATCACAAAATTTCAACAATTTCTGACTTCATTTGGTATTGTTCGTGCATTTACTTTTTTTTGAGCTAGTTGACCCTGAAATTGAAAAGCACTACAAATGAACTCTAAAAATGTTGAAAGTTAGCATGCTATCATAATTTCACCCACATAGCATGTGTTAAAAATTTGAGAGGGCTACGACAAAAACTGGATGCACTTCGTGTACAAAACGGACAATCTCTCTCGAAGTATCAGGGTGTCGAACGAGAAATCATCTCTTATTAAGGGATTTCATTTTTTTGAAGTTATTTGAACTCCATACTTTTTGTGTGTTCAAAATGCACCATTCAAAGGCACATCACAAAATTTCAACAATTTCTGACTTCATTTGGTATTCTTCGTGCATTTACTTATTCTTTTTGAGCTAGTTGACCCTGAAATTGAAAAGCACTACAAATGAACTTTGAAAATGTTGAAAGTTGGCATGCTATCATCATTTCACCCACATAGCATGTGTTAAAAAGTTGAGAGGGCTACGACAAAAACTGGATGCACTTCGTGTACAAAACGGACAATCTCTCTCGAAGTATCTGCGTTTCGAACGAGAACTCATCTCTTACAAAGGGATTTCATTTTTTTGAAGTTATTTGAACTCCATACTTTTTGTGTGTTCAAAATGCACCATTCAAAGGCACATCACAAAATTTCAACAATTTCTGACTTCATTTGCTATTCTTCGTGCATTTACTTTTTTTTTGAGCTAGTTGACCCTGAAATTGAAAAGCACTACAAATGAACTCTGAAAATGTTGAAAGTTGGCATGCTATCATCATTTCACCCACATAGCATGTGCGAGAAAGTTGAGAGGGTTACGTTAAAAACTGGATGCACTTCGTGTACAAAATGGACAATCTCTTTGGAAGTAGAAGCGAGCCCCACAATAAGAGACGACATTCTTCTTCTCTCATATATGGTGGACACTAGCTCACCTGATTTTTCAACCGTCGATGATGGTCGCTACTCCTACTTCCCCTAGTGCATAACACTACTGAAATTCAGAAATTTGTCGTCTGCCAAGGCGGACGGCAAAGGGGGCAACCACGGACGGCAAAGGCTTTGCCGTCTGCCCCCTCATGGCAAAGTAGACGGTAAAAAAAATCCGGTGAAGATGCTCTTTGCCGTCTGCTTTCACAAAGCGGACGGCAAAGAATCTTTGCCATGAGGGGGCAGACGGCAAAATAAGTGGGACGACATATATTGCAACGTCCCCGTTAAGTGTTAACGGCAGGTCTCCTCTCTTTGCCGTCTGCCTCCCCCCCTTTGCCATGTGGGGGCAGTCGGCAAAGAGGGGAGAGAGAGGGGGCAGATTCCCTCTTTGCCGTCTGCCTTCCCCCCTTTGCCATGTGGGGGCAGACGGCAAAGAGGGGAGAGAGAGGGGGCAGATTCCCTCTTTGCCGTCTGCCTCCCCCCTTTGCCATGTGGGGCAGACGGCAAAGAGGGGAGAGAGAGGGGGCTGATTCCCTCTTTGCCGTCTGCCTCCCCCCCTTTGCCATGTGGGGGCAGACGACAAAGAGGGGAGAGAGAGGGGGCTGATTCCCTCTTTGCCGTCTGCCTCCCCCCTTTGCCATGTGGGGGCAGACGGCAAAGAGGGGAGAGAGAGGGGGCTGATTCCCTCTTGGCCGTCTGCCTCCCCCCCTTTGCCATGTGGGGGCAGACGACAAAGAGGGGAGAGAGAGGGGGCAGATTCCCTCTTTGCCGTCTGCCTCCCCCCCTTTGCCATGTGGGGGCAGACGGCAAAGAGGGGAACCAGCCCCTTATTTATTTATTTTTTGTTATATCCAGCATTTTTAACAATAATCAGGATATATATATATATATTTGACATAAATAAATTTCTTTCCGTACTCATAACCATATTAAAATAACTCTCATCCATAGTGCATACATATTATGGAAGTTACATCCGTACCAAACCATATATTACACCAGTTTCATCCACGTGCATACAAAGTTTCATATATTCATATACTACAATAGTTTCACTACAACCCATGGTACAAGAAATAATCTTCAAGCATTCCATCAACCAAGCTTCCCGTGAAGTGAAGGTAATCTGCAAAATGAAAAATAAGAAAGTTAGAAAAATAATACTAGATGAAGTAGTGTATATATAGGTTATTTCGGAGAGAAATTAGCTAAGTATAGACCATTTAGGAGCTAACTAAGCTAATTATGTCATTTCGGTGGAACCCTAGCTAACTATAGGAGAAGAGAAAGAGAAGAAGAAGTAAAAGAAGGAGGAGGAGGAGGAGAAGGAGAAGGAAGAGGAGAAGAAGAAGAAAAAGGAGGAGGAGGAGGAGGAGGAGAAGGAGAAGGAAGAGGAGAAGAAGAAGAAGGAGAAGAAGAAGGAGAAGAAGGAGAAGAAGAAGGAGAAGGAGCTCCCGCTCCTTCTCCTTCTTCTTCTCCTTCTTCTCCTTCTTCTTCTCCTTCTTCTCCTTCTTCTTCTTATCCTTTTGTCCCCTTCTTCTTCTCCTCCTCCCTCTCCTCCTTCTTCTTCTCCTTTTTCCTCTTCCTTCCTTTCATTTTCCTCTTTTTCTCTTCTTGTCCCCTTCTTCGGGCTAAATTGGCTAAGAATGCCTTTTTGGAGCTAATTATGTCATTTGGAGGATAATTAGCTAAGTATAGGTCATTTTTTATTAAATAGGCCATTTTGGAGCTAACTAAGCTAATTATGTCATTTCGTAGGATAATTAGCCAATTTAGCCTTTCTTGGATAAGTCTAAGCTACGTAGAAGAAGAGATAGAGAAGAAGAAGTAAAATAAGGAGGAGGAGGAGGAGGAGGAGAAGAAGAAGGAAGAGGAGAAGAAGAAGAAAAGAAGAAGGAGAAGGAGAAGAAGAAGGAGAAGGAGAAGGAGGAAGAAGGAGGAAGAAGAAGGGGAAGGAGGAGCTCCTTCTCCTTCTCCTCCTTCTTCTCCTTCTTCTTCTCCTCCTCCCTCTCCTCCTTCTTCTCCTCATTTTTCCTCTTCCTTCCTTTCATTTTTCCTCTTTTTCTCTTCTGGTCCCCTTCTTCGGGCTAAATTGGCTAAGAATGCCTTTTTGGACCTAATTATGTCATTTCGAGGATAATTAGCTAAGTATAGGTCTTTTTTTTATTAAATAGGACATTTTGGAGCTAACTAAGCTAATTATGTCATTAGATGGAAGTCTAGCTATTTTGGAGCTAACTAAGCTAATTATGTCATTAGATGGAAGTCTAGCTATTTTTTATTAAAACACTAGAAATAACATACCTAAGTTAGGGTGACGCACGGTGGCTCTGGCTTGTTTCACCTGGAGAAGGCTGCCCTGGAGAAGGCTCGACTGTAGAAGGGTCGTGCGATGCGTTTCGGGACGTATTCTGCACCAAACATCGTTTGCAATGTGTAGTTAGCATGAGGACACTCTTAAGATCACTCCACTGAAATGAAACTCAACGTCCCCGCCACGTTAATGACTGGCATCGGCGGAGGGACTTGGCCGTTCTTCTCGCACATAGACTGTACATTTGGTTTCGACAAGTCAAACTTTTGATTTATTAATGAAACGGACATTCAAATGCAAGATTTGAAATAACATGAAGAAGAAACTTACCACGAAGAGCTCGTATATGGCCCTGGTAGACGCTTCATTCCGTGCCCTCTCCGCCTCCACCAATGCAGTCGTCCTCTCCTCCAGCTCCCTAATTTCCTTATCCTTCTCCGCCATAGCCGCCTGCATTGCCGCTCTCTCTTTCTGAATAGCAGCCTGCAACACAACTCATTGTTAGCAATGTAATCATATTGGTTCCAACGCACAACATAATGCGGAAAGATAGTTGAGTCCATTAAACTAACCTCGATGGCGAGCTCGACTGGCCGTGGACGACGTGTTATCTCCGGACAAGAGCTTGTTTGGCGTGCCTTTATCTGCCGGAGAGTGCTAGGACAACGTATAAGGCCGTCTCCAATGGCGATCGAGCCATGGGGCCTCCCGTTGCCAGCTATCATCACCAGCTCTGGATCAATAGGCCCCTCGCTCGGGTTAAAGTCCTCCCCTTTCCTCGCCTTCCCGTGATCTCTGTACTTCACGAGCTTGTCGTGGGAGGAGATGTTGGTGAAGTTTTCTGGATGCTCGAGGTCAGACTCACAGAATGCCTTGACCTTCTTGTACGAGGCAGTATGGGCCATCGCATACAGGTCGTACATCTGTGGCGCCTCTGTCTTATTGTGACGCGCCTAAAAGAGAGAGAGAGCAGAAAATTGTATTGGTAAAGGGCTCAAGATAGCATTAAGAATGAATTGCATGAGGCATGAAGCAAACCACATACCCAGTTCTCGCCAAATTGGATTAAGTTGATGCTCCCTTCATGGTGTGGCACGCCAACCATTTTGCCACGCCTCTCCTTGGCGTTGTTGTGGCTGGTCTCCCACGTTTCGGAGCACCACTGGTCCACCAAGGCCTCCCAACAATCCATCTTATCCACACACCATCTAGGGGGCACCTAAGTTAATAAAGAGAAATTTGAGTGCGTAAGAACCAAATCAAGGAAACTAACTACAAAGCCTTAATAATATGTAATTACCTTCATGTAATGCTCCTTCTCCATCTTAGCATCACGGCACTTCGCCTTATCAATCCTAATACGCCGCGTGGCATAGTAGTCTCGAACAGCCTGCACCCGAGCCTCGTGCCGGAAGTTTTGAAGTAGGCGGCGACATTCGGTTTTGATAACCTTTGCCGCGTCGTCCTCGTATCCCTCCTCACACCTGTAGAAGGTCTGCAAACGAGACAACACCGATTAGTACAATAAATAGCTATGGTTAATTTATAATTGTGTGAAAGAGAAATTACCCAGAACTTTCGGATCACCATGGCTGCCCTCGTCGCACACAAAACACCGTCGATCTCCACCTCCGGCGGGGCCGGGGCACCCAAGTAGTGCTCCCAGGTCATTCCTACCTCTCGCTCCCGACCGGGCAACGTAACAAACCCTGGGAAGTTTTGACGGCAAAGAACACCGAGGACGCTGTTGGGCTTGCGGACACCCTTGGCAACAATCCAACCCCTACAGTATGACAAATTAAAGCCAAAACATTAGATATTTGAGAAAACGCGAAGGCAAAAGGTTAAATAAGAGTAAATTAACTTACTTGTCCCCATTTGGCCTAATCGAGCACCTCTGCTCGGGGGTCGCTGGCACGAGCGGGAGCCCCGAACTACCACGCTGGTAGACGGTATCCCCCTCACCCAGCTCCTCGTCGCTACCAGCATGGCTAGTTGGCTCTGGCCAGGGATCCCACTGGGTCTCTTGGGACGTACCCTCATCCCTGCTGTGCTCCGCAGTCGTGTGGAAGGAAGCCTCTGGGACACGAGTCTCGTGGGTCAAAGGCTCGTCGACCTGAGGCTCGTCGACCCGAGGCTCGTGAACCGGAGACCGTGTAGCCTCCACCTCAGACGAATCCACCCTAGAAGTCCTCCTGTGCTCAGGTGAATCAGCTTGGGGTGGTGGCGGAGACCGTGTAGCCCTACCTCTCCCGCGGCCACGTGTACCTTTAGTACAACATAAATACCAACATGAGTAATAAAATGTATATAAATACCAATATGTATACAACATGAGTACAACATAAATACCAACATGAATACAACGTGTACCTTTAGTGCCTCTCGGCTTCGCGGGTGGTCGACCTCCTCTCACGGGGGCCGCTCCTTGCATAGTAGAGAGCAACACTCTCCGAAGAGGCGAGGCAGGAATGGAAGTACCCATCCCATCACCCGCCGACGAAGAAGCAGCCGCGGCATGCTTTCGACCCTTTCCCACCATCTTTCAACACCTGTCATGACAAAGAGTAAATGAAATTAGTACAACATAAATACCAACATGACTAATAAAAATTCAATACCTAACATGAACTCAAAATTAATATATAGTATAATAGTTGAATATATGCTTCGGGGTCAATAAATGCATCATGATCATCACTATCATCAATAAATGCATCATCATCATCACTATCTAGAAGAACATGTGGAAGGCCACCATTATGTAATCGGTCAAGAAGTGACAGGTCATCCGCAGCAGTAACCTCTTCTTCTTCTAGCTCTTCCTCTTCGGGCTCAGGGGTTAAGACGGATTCACTGTCGCTGTCTACTTCAATGTTCTGGGGTGAAGTAGAGCGGTTCTTGAAACGTTTCTTGGACATACGTGTTTCTTGGAAGAATTCTCCTTCATATGTGTCTGGGTTAATGTGAGGTTCGTAATCCTCTTCATTGAGGGTAGGTGGTCTAAAATGTGGTGGCACTTCATAAACGACATCCCAACCTTTGAGATTTGGATCATTTTGGCAGGCCCACGGTAGATAGAAAACTTGTGTCACCTGTTGAGCCGTAATATAGACATCGGGAACATCTAAGTGGGTGTTTTGGTTGATTTCGACTAGTCCTATATGTTCATGAGTCCTTCTAGTCTCCCTCGGCTCAAACCAATAACATTTGAAGACTACGGCGGTCGGTGGGTTTTCACCATAGAATAGAAGTTCATAAATTGCTTCAACCCTTCCATAATACTCGGTGTCTCCTTCGCCGATAGCAGAGACAGAACAATTTATAGTCTTTAGGTCGGGCATAGATAGCTCTTTGCCAAAGGTACGAAAGTGATACCCGTTGATGTTGTATTTGTCAAATGAACGGACCTTATAGTCAAAACCATTAGCGACTTGTCTCAACTCGGCGTCCATAGACTCTGCATCATCCTACAAGTTTAATATGAAAGAATGGATGCATTAGCCGCAAATTAGACCAATAAGTCAAATGGGCCCTTAATGGTAATTAATTACCCTTTGTTTGAACCAAGAGATGAAACCAGGATAGTCGCCTCCATGTTTTGCGAGAAGCTCATACTCTTCGACGGAATCCTTTTCGATGACCGCTCCATCCGAGAATTCGGCGACGTATCGACTATATCAAATATCCGGGAATAAGAGTGGTTCAAAGCAATTAAAAGTTGCGGAACAATAAATTACCGAGAACTTACTCGATGTACGGCCGCACTTCTGTTAGGTTGGTGAAGATATACAATGAAATGGTCCGCCATTCTTCGACATCCAACGATTTCCCTTTCGAAGCACCGGATGGTGCGAGCTTACCTTTGAATAGGCTGAGGTTGGATCGAACTTTTTCTCGATCGCCATCATTGTACCGAGGCTTCGGGTTATGCAAATGATAATTTTTGGCTTCGTAGTGTGCTGTCACGAAGTTTGCCGCCTCCTCAGTAATGAATGCCTCGGCCATCGATGCTTCAATTCTACGTTTATTTTTACACTTAGCTCGAAGCGTCTTCTGCATCCTCTCAGTTGAGTAGCACCATCGATTTTGAACGGGCCCCCCCATTCTTGCCTCGGTCGGGAGATGCAAAATCAAATGTTGCATTGGATTAAAGAAGTCCGGTGGAAAGATCTTTTCTAATTTGCAGACCAACTCTGGCGCCAACTCTTCCATTTCATCTAGCACGCCAGGCGATAGTTCTTTCGCACAAAGAGAACGGAAGAAATAGCTCAGCTCTACCAGTACTAGCCATTCATCCTCAGGGATAAAGCCACGCAACATCACCGGCATTACCCGCTCAATCCATATGTGCCAATCATGACTCTTGAGCCCAAATATTTTCAATTTCTCAAGACTCGCTCCCCTCTTTAGATTCGCAGCATACCCATCGGGGAACATCAACCGCATTTTCACCCACAATAGCATTTCCCTCATAGCTGGCCTTTCAAGATTGAACCATGCCTTTGGCTTCGCTATGCTTTTCTTTCCTTTCCGTTGTCGCAAGTTTTGCAACGGTCTATCACATAGAGCCTCGAGGTCGATTCTAGCCTTAGGATTATCTTTTGACTTCCCCTCTATGCCGAACAATGTACCAAAAATGGCCTCCGCAATATTCTTTTCAGTGTGCATCACGTCAATGTTGTGTGGGCAAAGGAGGTCTTTGAAGTAAGGGAGATCCCATAAGCATGACTTGTGAGTCCAGGCGTGTTCAAGATTATACCCTTTGAAGTATCCTGGACGCAAAGGATCGGGCTCGAGAGCGTTTAACTGATCAAGGGTCTGTTGGCCTGTCAACGCAGCTGGTGCAGTGTTTTTGACAACTCTACCTTTGATGAAATTCTTCTTGTCTTTTCTGAACTTATGGTCAGGATCCAGGAATTGTCTATGCATGTCGAAGCAAGAATACTTGCGACCAGCCTGCAGCCAACGGAACTGAAGAGCTGCCTTGCATGTGGTGCACGGGAACCTTCCATGCACACACCAGCTAGCGAATAGCGCAAACGCCGGATAATCATGCGTCGAGTACATGTACCACACATGCATTTTGAAATTTGTTTTGGTAGCCGCGTCGTAGATCTTGATCCCATTATCCCAGGCTTCTTGCAACTCATCCTTAAGCGGCTGCATGTACACATTCATATTCTTCCCCGCATAGTTGGGCCCTGGAATTATCAACGTCAGGAAAATGTTCTTTCTTTTCATAATCTCTCCGGGTGGCAAATTTAGTGGAATGACAAATACAGGCCAACAACTGTATTGTGCTGCCGTCATACCATACACATTGAACCCATCCGTGCTGATGGCAACTCTAGGTTGCCTTGGATCTTTCAATTTATCCTTATGTAATGCATCGAAGTGCCTCCACGCAAAACCATCTGAAGTGTGTACCAGCATCTTGTTCCCATCCGCATCTAGTTTGGTTCTTTTGCCCAATTTGTGCCATGTCATCTGTCTGGCCGTCTCTTCGACCATGAAAAGACGTTGAAGTCTTGGTACGATTGGCAGATATCGAAGAACACTAATGGGGATTTTGGTCTGATTCTTCTCACCCATGCCGTTGTCTACCACAATATACCTGGAAGAATTGCAAATGGGGCAATAGTTCAAGGCCGCATACTCAAGCCTAAATAAGGCACATCCATTCTCACAGGCATGTATCTTCTCATAGGGCATCTTAAGTACACGGAGGATTTTCTCTGACTGGTACAGGTTTGCAGGCAGTACATGGCCTTTGGGTAGAAAGCGTCCAAATATCGTCATCATCGCGTCGTAGCATTCTCTGCCTAGGTTGAATTGAGCCTTCAGAGCCATTACTTGCGTGATGGCATCCAGCTGACAAAGCTCAGTATGCTCGTGGAGAGGACGTTTTGAAGACTCCAGCATTTCATAGAAGGCCTTTGCAGATTCCTCCATCTCATCGTCCGAATCCCGAGCATCATCAAAGTCTTGCACCATGTCTTCAATCCCGGTACCATGCTCGTCGGTGCGACGACGAATCACCTCAGCTCTGGCAAGTTGGTCAGACTCACCATGAAAAGTCCACACCGTATAATTAGGCGTAAAACCCCACTTCTGCAAGTGTTTACCCATTTCAAACTCTGTCTTCTTTTTCCAGTTGTCGCAGTTGGGACAGGGGCACCATGTTTTTTGCTGGCCATTTGCAAATGCGGCTCTCACAAACCCCCTGGTTTTTGTTAACCATTCATGGGTCATGTCTTTCTGACTAGGGTGACCAGTGTACATCCAAGCAGGATCACTCATGTTGCCTAGCTACCTATGGGGGCACAAGAAATAAATACATAATTCATCATCTATATTCATACGCTAATCAAGTTTGTCAGTTTTATTACGTCCATGCAACCTACACGCTAATAGGTAAAGATAGGTCCTAATCCCACCCGAGTATGTGTAGACTGGGTTCGTTTTCCCATGCTCTGCTCCAGATGCGACGCAGAATTTCGGCAGCACCTCCCCGCTGTTCTCCTGATACACGTCTCGGCAATAAGCAGAGAGGATGTGTACCCGGAGAACAACAGGGGAGGCACTGACGAAATTCCGCATCAGATCCGGAGCACAGCATACGGGAAAACAAACCCAATCTACACATACTCGGGCTGTCCATGGATAATGTTGGACAATTCGAAAGGATGGCGGTTATAAATATGCAAAGAAATGCATATTTATAGATGTCGCCCTTTCGAACGGGAGACGCATACTGGTCACGCATACTCATGATTGAAGAAACCTATAGCTAGCAAGTTTCATCGGCACGAAGACCGGGACAGAGCAAATTAAGGGGGTAGGAGGAGAAGTCATTTGTGCTCACCAACAAACGCAAGGGCGGAGCTCGTCCAACGCACGTGGAGGTCGTCGAACAACTGCACATTGAAATTCACCCGATCAACACAAATACGATGTTTTTATAATTAACATGATCGGAAAATATGTGACCTAACTCATAATTTACAAAACTATGACCCCGTGGGCCTCTGGAAGGCCGAAAAGCACCTTCTCGTTCAAAAGAAGGCAGAAGAGGTGTCGGGGGTCGGGGCTTAGTGGCGTCGGGAGTCAGTGCCGTCGAGGGTCGGTGGCATCGGGGGTCGGGGGGTTAGTGGCGTCGGTTGTGGGGGGTCAGTGGCGTCGGGGGTCCAGGGTCAGTGGCGTCGGGGGTCCAGGGTCAGTGACGTCGGGTGTCAGTGGCGTCGGGGGTCGGGGGTTGGTGGCGTCGAGCGTCGGGGGTCGGGAGTCGTGGGCCGAGGGTCTGGGTCGGGGGCAGTGGCGTTGGGGGTCGAGGGTTAGTGGCGTCGGGGGTCAGTGGCGTCGGGGGTCGGGGGTCAGTGGCGTCGGAGGTCGATGGTCGGGGGTCAGTGGCATCGGGCGTCAGGGGTCGGGGGTCGAGGGTCAGTTTCGGGGTGCCGGGGTTCCCTTTTCCTCTTCTTTCTTCTTCTCCTCTCTCCTCTTTTTCTTCTTCTTCTTCTTCTTCTTCTTCTTCTTCTTCTTTTTTCTCCTCCTACTCCCCCTCCTCTTTTTCTCCTTCTATTCTTTTTCTTCTTCTTCTTCTTCTTCTTCTTCTTCTTCTTCTTCTTCTTCTTCTTCTTTCTCCTCCTCTTTCTCCTCCTCCTCCTCTCCTCTTCTTCTTCTTCTTCTTCTTCTTCTTCTTCTTTTTTCTCCTCCTCCTCCTCCTCTTCTTCTTCTTCTTCTTCTTCTTCTTCTCCTGCTTTTTTTCCTTCTGCTTTTTTCTTCTAACCTAACTAACTAACCTAATTAGCCTAATAATCTAACCAAATAAACTAACTAAATTACCCTATATATAATAAAAAACTAACCTAATAAACTAACTAAAGTAATTAACTTTTTTAAAAAGAAAAACAGGAAAAACTCACCGGCAGGGGGCGGCGGCAGGGGGCGCGCGGCTGGGGGCGTCGGCGGCAGGGGGCGGCGACGGCAGGTGGCGCGCAGCAGGGGGCGGCGGCGGCAGGGGGCGGCGACGGCAGGTGGCGCGGGCGCGCGGCAGGGGGCGGCGGCGGCAGGGGGCGGCGGCAGGGGGCGGAGGCGGCAGGGGGCGGCGGCGGCAGGCGGCGGCGGCAGGGGGCGGCGGCGGCAGGGGGCGCGCCGCAGGGGAGGTGCCCTCTCGGGGAGGGGATCCCACGGGGTGGGGGTCGCCGGGGGGGGGGGCTCGCCGCGGGGAGGGGGTCGCCGCCGTGGAGAGAGAGAGTGGTCGGGGTGAGAGAGAGAGAGAGACAGTGAGCGAGGGGGGGGGGTAACGACCGTTATAGGGCTGCCCCTTTGCCGTCCGCCCCCCGACGTCAAAGGGCCGTATGGCAGACGGCAAAGGGCCGTATGGCAGACGACAAAGGCCAGCGGACGGCAAAGGCCCCCGGATTTCGGACACGGCAGGCATGGGACCCACGCGTCCCCTTTGCAGTCTGCCCTGGGGCTCTTTGCCGTCTGCTGGCAGACGCAAAGGACCCACACATGGCAAATAGTATTTTTGCCATGTGTCAGTTCTTTGCCGTCTGTATTGTGTCAACTGATGGCAAAGAGGTTCTTTGCCGTCAGCCAGCAGACGGTAAAGAACTGGCTGACGGCAAATTTCTGGATTCCAGTAGTGTAACCAATATCTAGAACAAGGAGAAGAAGGAGAAACGACCCCCACAACAACAGTCGACATTCTTCTTCTCTCATGTATGGTGGACACTCCCTCACCTGATTTTTCGACCGTCGATGATGGTCGCTACTCCTTCTTCCCCTAGTGCATAACAAATATCTAGCACAAAGAGAAGAAGGAGAAGCAACCCCCACAACAACAGTCGGCATTCTTCTTCTCTCATGTATGGTGGACACTCGCTCACCTGATTTTTTGACCGTCGATGATGGTCGCTATTCCTTCTTTCCCTAATGCATAACAAATATCTAGCACAAGGAGAAGAAGGAAAAGCGGCCCCCACAACAAAAGTGGTTCCGCGGCACGCCACGTGGTTCCGCTGCACGCCACGTGGTTCCGCTGCACGCCACGTGGGACTAATGGTCTTTCATTTTTAAATGACTGTTTTAATAAAAAAAACAGATCTGTTACAAAAGGGATTTCATTTTTTGAACTTATTTGAACTGAAGACTTTTTGTATATATATGTGGTCGAAATGCATGATACCATGAAGTTAGAAAGGGCTAAACCATTCAAAAGTAGCAAATGAAGTTAGAAAGGGCTAAACCATTCAAATTTGGAAACTATAATGGCACAAACACAAACTAGACATATATAAATTGGTCCAAGCAGTACATGATATTAGTCCAAACAGTACATAATAATAGCTATCATAGATATATAGCTGGCCATAGTTGATACTAGTCCAATCAGAATGTCCACCTTATTCGAGGTGACGCTGGCCATAGTTGACGACTCGAATCTTGCGGTACAACTCGTATGAAACGTATGCATCTTTTGCTGCATACTCAATGTTGATACGATCAAGTGGGGCCTTCTCCCAAAGTGTGTGCTGAGACTATGGGAAATTGGTCTTCATATCACCATATTCCTCGTCGATCAAGACAACTGCCATATGAGCCATCGAAGTCCTGACATGTCGAAGCCTGAATACCGTTTGGAGATCAATGAGGCAACCAGTTGGTATCTCAATACCGAAGTTGTACCTCATTTTCAGCTTGTCGTTCGTTATGTCAACGGTAGCAAAAGTGATGCCGCTGCGAAGGAAGTCCATGAGTTCTGGACAATGCTTGTCACTACTGCAACAGAAACAAATTAAAATGGAACAAATGTTACATACTGCTGCAATAAGGAAACATGTTTCACTACAACTAAAGAGAAAATTATCTTTAGGATCCAAATAGAACATATGCAATGAAACCTAGAGAGATCACTATAGCTATTCAATGGAACCTAGAGAGATCACTAACTACATGCAATTTCATGACTATGACATATCATATTGCTATCCTATGGAACCTAGAGAGATCACTAGCTATATGCAATTTTCATAACCTTGGATCAAAGAACACCGCATAAAATTGTATCACTACAACTATGATTTCAATGGAACATATTGAACCAATCAGATTTTTCAGATTGTGGAACACTATTCCAATCAGATTGTGTTCCCTTCAACTAATCAAAATTGTTTCACTACAACTATTTGAAGCGAACCAACTATGATTCCAATGGAACATATTAAACACTAGTTGATTCTAATACAATTTTTCAGATTATGGAACACTGTTCCAATCAGATTGTGTTCCCCTTCAACTAATCAAAATTGTTTCACTACAACTATTTGAAGGGAACCAACTATGATTGAAACAAATAAACTTACAATGTCATTACCTTGGATCGAAGAAAGCCTCAAAACTTACCTCGCCCATTGGAAGATCAAGACATGGTGTGCGAAGCATAGTTGGATGATGGCAACACCGCGTTGATCGGCCGTGTACTCCAGATCAAGCCCCAAGAACTTCTCATGATCCATTGCGGCGTCAAGCCATCGTTCCTTCAACTGTTCAAGAAAATACGGCATCTCCCTGCTCCCGTTCGTGTACATGACATCGAGCATGGTCGTGCCATGTGCGAGCACCTCTCCAAAGCGAGTTGGCATGGTGGAAGAAGAGAAGGGAAGAAGAGAGGAGAAGAACAGAGAGCGAGAGCGAGAGAGAAGAAGAAACAGAGAAATGGCGACTCTGCTTCGGTTCGTGCTTTTCATCGCCCGAAACGACGCGGGATACAAACCGTTTAGGGCCTTTAGTCCCGAGTTGAGCCACCAACCGGGACTAAAGAGGTATACCAACGGTTGCCACCACTACGGCAGGCCACGTGTTAGGCCTTTAGTCCCGGGTTGAGCCACAAACCGGGACTAAAGGGGATACGAACGGTTGCCACCAACACTGCCCACCGCGTAGCCCTTTAGTCCCGGTTTGGGACACAAACCGGGACTAAAGGCTCCTTACGGGCCGGGACTAAAACCTCGAGGGAGGCATTGAGAATTGGGGCGACGTGGCCGGGCCTTTAAAGGCCCAGCCCAGAGGCAGGCCGGGACTAAAGGGTCCCGGCCAAAGGCCCATTTTCCACTAGTGCATGTCACGGCCTTATGTTTCAATTTCATAAAGCCTAATGTTTCCCTACACACTATACTTTTGTGGTGCGATAATAAAATTTCATTTGAGTATATACGGTTGGGTATTTTCAGTTTTGTTGTGAACCTTTCAACCGTGTTGTTCTTCCTATATCAAGAGATAGTGAGGCACTAAGCTGGTCCAACTAGCTTGAAGCTAGTACCCCGTTGTAAACTTCAAGAGCCTATATTTCTTTTTTCTTTATGTTTAGTTGTGAAAATTGTATTGATGCTTTCACATAAGTTCTGCAACATATAATAATCGATAGCTGTTTATATATAAATTGTATCCAAACCAAACAACCCGTCACCGTATCAATCAAGGGCTTTCTCATATGCAGCCGTTCGTGGCTCTTTGCTTATTCTCTCTAGCCATATCCAGTGACTCAGACTATTTTTAATTAATTTTCGTGGTATCCCGCCTTTGGTGGATAACCTTGCATGGTGTGGTATAATTTTGCTCTATTATTTCTCAATTGTCTTATGGGCTATAAAAT
Source organism: Hordeum vulgare subsp. vulgare (assembly GCF_904849725.1). NCBI lineage: Eukaryota > Viridiplantae > Streptophyta > Magnoliopsida > Poales > Poaceae > Hordeum > Hordeum vulgare. Next base: position 658,406,155 of record NC_058519.1, on the reverse strand, counting down.
TTTATTGAGGTTTGGGGGGGGGGGGGGGTATAACCTACTCCCATTTCAAATTAATTTAATGAGGTTCATCATAAAATTTACATGTTGGGATGCTCAGAAGTCTAGGTTTATAAAGTTTACACATCTTTGTTGGATCAAATAATGTGTTGCTCCAAATGGATGTTTGCTCTTCTTGAAAAGTTTGAACTAATAATCCTACTCCAACTCTGTCTATCAGTTTTGGCAGGGTTCATTTAGGTACCAACAACTGATGGAGTAATGTCAACTAAGATTAAATTTCTAGTTGGTACATATGTGCAAGGCTCTGTTTACATCGTATCTCTCGTTTGCCTGGGTTTAGATTGGACAAAGCACGTGGATTTGTCCATTGCACGTGCAAGTTTACTAGTTATTTAATTGTAGTGTCCAGGTTTCGTTTTCATGTATTCTGGTGAGGTTTTTGTGAGGAGCTTGCTTTTTATGTGAGCTTAGATGCTCCGGCCACTATATAAAGCCAAAATGCTGTAAAGAGGAGTCTATTTTTATAGGAAATAGACACAATGTGTTTTTAAGGGTAGACACCCGTATCAAGTTTTGGAGGAATCTTCAGAAAACCTCTGTGTTGCGGATTTTTTCATAGAAATTGTTTTGTGCGTGAATACCATCGTCGATATTTTCCTGCAAGAAAAATATCATCATCGAGATTGGTTTTCTATTACTGATCTTAAGGTCCCAACCCTCTACTTCCTGTACATCACGTTCGCGGGCGAGAGGTTGCTGCAACTGAAGGTGGAGTGTCGTGAAATATCGGTCCACAACAACAGATCGGATCTCGCTACGAGGTTCGGTCTATATCACATAAGGGTCATAAAATTTTATTGTGTGTGTGTGAGAGAGGTGGGGGTATATAACCTACTCCCATTTCAAATTAATTTAATTAGGTTCATCATAAAATTTACATGTTGTGATGCTCAGATGTCTATGTTTATAAAGTTTAAACTTCTTTGCTGGATCAAATAATGTGTTGGTCCGATTGGATGTTTGCTCTCCTTGATAAGTTTGAACTAATAATCCTACTCCAACTCTGCCTATCAGTTTTGGCAGGGCCCATTTAGGTACCAACAACTGATGGAGTAATGTCAACTAAGATTAATTTTCTAGTTGGTACATATGTGCAAATCTCTGTTTACATCATATCTCTTGTTTGCATGGGTTTAGATCGAACAAAGCACGTGGATTTGTAGAATCCAGGAAATAGTTAATCATCAATCCGACGTGGTTGAGCATATCCATGCACTTGGCGTGGAGCTTGCCTCCATGGATCCATTGTCGATCCATGTGTTAACAATTGGTGCATGCCAGTCACGCAACACTACAAAGCTGGGAGGAAGCTTTTATTATTAATGATGATCATTATCTTCAAAGACGGTCAAAATTGAATGAGAGCATTATCATAGAATGAAACTTGGGGGTATCCTAGTCTTTTTGCTGCTACCCTTGTGCTCCTCGGCCTTGATCAACCTAAGATACTTACGCTATAAACAACACCGTCTCATTTACAGTACGCGAGGAAGGCACGCTACTCTTGCTGGGTTAGATATGATTGACACCTTGCTAGATCACATGCATGCACGTGTAGAGTTTGGTATCCTAGGATTAATTCCCTTAACCACTGAAGCTCTGGGATGGTGCATCTTGTCCATGCACGCCGCTCACACGTAATTTGTTCCATCATCGAACAACGTTTTAAAAATAAGGATGTGTCTAAGACAAATCTAGATGTGACATAGTTATTGCACATCAAAATGATGAAAGGAAGCATAAAAACTAAAATAAAAATAAAAATAAATACCAACATGAATCTACACGTAAAACGAAAACCTCGGAGAACATTTTGTAGTCATTATCATCCTTGTTTATTTGATTGCCTTGCAAATGCAATGAGTGGGCTATTCTAGACCGAAACTACGTGTGTGGAGGGGAAGAGGGTTGGGCTCATCTATTGGGACAAAAGTTTATGAAGTATTGGGTCGTGGGATGGAATGTGGGCTTGCGGGGAGGGAAAGGAGCGAGCGATCCCGATCGAATGGTAGACTAGTCATTCCTATATATTGCTATTTTCCTGTCGACTGGAAAATAGCTTGTCGATCCATGTGTTAACAATTGGTGCATGCCAGTCATGCAACAATACAAGCTGGGAGGAAGCTTTTCTTATTAATGATGACCGTTATCTCCTGAGACCGTCACAATTGAATGATTGCATTAACATAGGCTAAAACATGGGGGTATCCTAGTCTTTTTATTGCTACCCATGTGCACCTCGGCCTTCATCAATCTAAGCTACTTACGCTATAAACAACACTGTCTCATCTGCAGTACGCGAGGAAGGCACGGTACTCTTGCTGGGTTAGTTTAACACCTTGCTAGATCACATGCCTGCAGACATTGCAGTCACCTCAATGGAAACCTAGGAGAGCGTTTTGTAGGCATTATCGCCCTTGTTTGCTGGATCACCATGTAAATGCACTGAGTGGGCTATTTTAGACCAAAACTCCCAGGTATGTGTAGGGGAAGAGGGTTGGGTATGCCCCAACACCCAGCATATCAAGATCATCTATTGGAACAAAAGTTTGTGAAGTATTGAGCTGTGGAATGGAATATAGGCTTACGGGGAGGGAAAGGAGTGAGCGATCCCGATCGAACGTAGACCACTGGATCTATTGTTATTTTCCTGCCGACTGGAAAATAGCTTTCTTGAATAGTTAATCATCAGTTAGACGTGGTTGAGCATATCCATGCACGCCGCGTGGAGCTTGTGGATCCATGTGTTAACAATTGATGCATATGCCAGTCACACAGCAATACAAAGCTGGTAGGAAGCTTTTCTTATTAATGATGATCGTTATCTTCTCACACCGTCACAATTGAATGAGTGCATTAGCATAGGAAGAAACTTGGGGGGTATCCTAGTCTTTTTGCTTCTACCCATGTGCTCCTCGGCCTTCATCAACGTCAGCTACCTACGCTATAAACAACATCGTCTCATCTGTAGTACGTGAGGAAGCCATGCTACTCTTGCTGGGTTAGGTTGACACCTTGCTAGACGACATGCATGCACGTGTAGAGTTTGGTATCCTAGGATTACTTAACCATTGAAGCTCAGGGGATGGTGCATCTTGTCTTGTCCGTGCATGCCTCGCGCATGTAACTTGATCCACCATCGAACCACGTGTTAACAATTCATACATGGCAGTCACCTCCATGGAACCTGGGAGAGCGTTTTGTAGTCATTATCGTTCTTGTTTACTGGATCGCCATGTAAATGCAATGAGTGGGCTATTCTATACCAAAACTCTGTGGTGTGTGTAGGGGAAGAGGGTTGGGTATGCCCCAAGACACGAGCACCCAGCATATCAAGCTCATCTATTGGGACAAAAGTTTGTGAAGTATAAGGTCGTGGAATGGAACGTGGGCTTGCGGGGAGGGAAAGGAGCGAGGGATCCTGATCGAACGGTAGACCCGTCGTTCAGATCTATTGCTATTTTCCTGCCGACTAGAAAATAGCTTTCTCGAATAGTTAATCCGAAGTGATTGAGCATATCCCATCATCCCGACGTGGTTGAACATATCCATGCACGTCACGTGGAGCTCGTCGATCCATGTGTTAACAATTAGTGCATGTCAGTCACGCCACAATACAAATCTGGGAGGTAGCTTTTGTTATTAATGATGAACGTTATCTTCTGAGACCATCAAAATTGAATGAGCGCATTATCATAAGCTGAAACTTGGGGGTATGCTAGTCTTTTTGCTGTACCCATGTGCTCCACGGCCTTCATCAACATAAGCTACTTATGCTATAAACAACACCGTCTCATCTGCATGCAGTACGCGAGGAAGGCACGTTACTCTTGCTGGGTTAGTTTGACATGCTTGCACGTGTAGAGTTTGGTATCCTAGGATTACTTAACCATTGAAGCTCAGGGTATGGTGCATCTTGTCTTGTCCATGCACGCCTCGTGCACGTAAATGATCCACAATCGAACCACGTGTCAACAATTCATATATGACAGTCATCTCAATGGAAACCTGTGTCAACAATTCATATATGGCAGTCATCTCAATGGAAACCTGGGAGCGCATTTTGTATTCATTATCGTCCTTGATTACGGGATCGCCATGTAAATGCAATGAGTGGGCTATTCTAGACCAAAACTCCAAGGTGTGTGTAGGGGAAGAGGATTGGGGAAGAGGATTGTGTAGTCCGACGTGGTTGAGCATATCCATGCACGTCGCGTGAAGCTTGTCGATCCATGTGTTAATAATTGGTTCATGCCAGTCACGCAACAATACAAAGCTGGGAGGAAGCTTTTCTTATTAATAAAGATCGTTATCTTATAAGAGCATGGTTAATAATATAGACAACTGCTGACTATATGATGTTGCCACGTCACATGTAGTCATCACTTCTAGTCGCTCATACAATAAGGTTAGCAATAAGATTGACTATATAAGTATTCCTCCGTCTCAGTTTACAAGTCTGACACATGTATCTAGGTCGTCAATTTGACCAACTTAATGAGAGGCATATATAATAAAAAAATATAGCATTAGAAATTTTAGATGTTCTATTTTTTAATGATATAATTGTTATTTTAAATAATATATTTTATATAAGTCAAATTGATGATGTAGGTACACGTTCATGCCTTCTAAACTGTGACGGAGGGAGTACTACTTTTGTTCACCTTCTCTCTATCTCTTTCTTTATATTTATTGCACCTGCCTAGGAGCACGCATAGCTTGACTCTTGCATAAGGGCATCTCCAATGGTTGTATGATCATCATTGGTAATATTGCCACATAGATGATTTTGATGACATGGCGCATAATAAAAGAAGAAAGAGAATGCAATCGTATGAACTTGAAGCAACGGTTCACGCACAAGCTCCGAGGCAAGCATGGTTATTTCTTTCATGTTTAGTGGACCCGCTTAGTTATTTTACATACGATTAACATACACTCCATTGAAGAGCTTGTATGATGTGTTGTTGATTGTTGATGTGGACACTTATACCAACGATTGAACATACGGACTGTTGAAGATGCTCTAAGAGCCCACTCCCTTTACTTTTTCATGTCTCTCTCCTCCACATAGGCAAAATTGTCATGTAAGCGGACTATAAGCCCACTATTGTACTTCCTCTAAGACCTTCACAATTGAATGAGTGCATTATCATAGGCTGAAACTTGGGGGTATCCCAGTCTTTTTGCTGCTACCCATGTGCTCCTCGGCTTTAATCAATCTAAGCTACTTACGCTATAGGCAACACCGTCTCATATGCAGTATGCAAGGAAGGCACATGATAGGCACTTGTGCTATAAATAAATCACTGTTAGACGTGAGAAAAACACACTCCTACTCAGAGTCACACTACACAGGCAGTAGAGTAAGATAGCCACCTCGATAAGAATAGGATCAATGGAGCCGAGGAGGACAGCAATGTTGGCCATGGTAGGCCTGGTCGCCGCGGTTGTTTCCACCACGGCCTTGTCTACGGCGGCACCGTCCTTGATCTCTATGCCCAACTCCGACCGCCCCTCCTATGACTTCCACGACGAGTCATGTCCGAACCTGCGGCAGATGGTGCATGACGCCGTGGAGGAAGCAATCAAGGAGGATATCGGTGTTGTCGCCGGCCTCCTCCGCGTCATGTTCCACGACTGCTTCCCACAGGTGCGCACACCTAACCAAATTATGTTTAATCTTCAAAAGTTAACTTGAAGGTCGCTATTAGGGAGCTTTTGTTACTTGGCACTGAGAGGAGCTGGTTGTCCTCAGTGATGCCAAGAACGGTTAACATGCATGGAGAGTGTTGTGCGTTTGACATTCGGCACTAGCTATTTGCCTCTTAAATTTCGGTTATGCTGCATAGGACGCTCATTGTATTAGGAGGATTTAAAAAAAAATGGAAAAGGAGGATTTTAATTATGTCTGACATATCTTGTTTTGCTAATCCTGATTAACTACATCTCCAAGATGACTTATATTAGATGCAACTTCGGTTGAGTCTGGTGAAAAGTACTCCGTACAAGATTCTCTTTTCTGGGATTATTTAGACCTAATAAAAATTTATGTCTTAGAGGGACAGATCCGTGAATATGTAACCACAAATACTATGTTCCCACAGGGCTGCGATGCGTCGCTTCTACTGTCTGACAAGTTTTGGAGCGAGCTTAACATGCCTCAGAACAGAGGAATCAGAAGGAACGCAGTGTATCTCATCGAGAGCATCCGCGTCAAGGTTCAAGACGCCTGCGGTCCAACCGTCTCCTGCACAGACATCATGAACCTCGCCACCCGCGAGGCCGTGATGCACTTCGAGGTGCCAGGCTACGAGGTGCCGCTCGGACTACTGGATAGCCGCGCGCCCGCTCCAAGAGATAATGTTGAGCAGCTGCCGGGGCCCGACTTCAATGCTACCCAGCTCATCCAGTCCTTCAAAACTCGCGGTTTCGACATCACCGACGTCGTGGCTCTCTCCGGCGCGCACACGATCGGGAGGTCAAGCTGCGGCAGCTTCAAGAACAGGTTTGGAGAGAATGCCGACTTTGTTCGTTGGCTCCAAGGCACCTGCGCCAGAAACCCTAACCACCTGCAGGACCTGGACGTGACCACTCCTGAGAAGTTTGACAACGTGTACTACAACAACCTGAAGGAGGGGAAGGGGGTGCTCAACTCCGACATGGCCCTCACACGCGATGCCAACACAAGTTGGCTAGTCGACGGCTTTGCACAGGACCAAGGGTGGTTCTTTTCCCAGTTCGGCACCTCCATGAGGAAGATGGCACATTTGCCGAGTGAGTTTGGAAAGAATGGCGAGATCCGCAAGTACAGCTGCTTCTGGGCCAACTTCCGTGGCCCGGAGGGGCCTACTGCTGACCTCGCGGCATCAGCTTGAGATCCCATCATATGTCGTCAACGGCCTTACATGCGTGCATGCAATAAGAGCTAGCTAGCTTAGCTAGAATCCTCGTGTGGCGTTTATGTCTCCATTTCAATAAATTTATGTTTCCCTACGCTCTATACTTCGGTTCGCTGAATATTGTACCGAAGCAAAAGTGTAATAAAAAACTACACATTTTCTTTGGATATTTTCGTTTTGGTTGTGAAGAGCAGTTTTAACACGATCTCTCTTACAACGCCCCCCCCCCCCCCCCTCCCTCCTCTTTTTACATGATATAGGTAAGAGTAATAATATAGGTCTGAACCGTTGATCTCATTAGTTAGTGGTCTCATAAATTCTTATCTTCTTACCTCACATGTAAAAAGAAAGGGTACACGTTAGAAGGAGGAAGGGGTACATAAGCGGATGTTAAAATTTGCCGGTTGTCAAGCTTTTCGATGATTCAGTTGTTCCTTTATAAGATGGTAGTGAGACCAAACTATTCCTAGCCGAATTGGAAAAAATATACTACATGTTTGGATATTCACCCTAAAAATGTAATTCTGCACTCATCGGGTAGTGGCAACCCGGCCAAAAATCTACTGCCGTCACATCCCATACATGCCCTTTGCCTCAAGCCGCAGTCCAGATATTGCACCTCCGACAACACGGCAAATGCTGTAACTACCCAACACGCGCATCTGCAAGAATCCCTAGCTGGTCATGTCCGCCCTAGGTGGCGGCGGCGGCAGCCGGCGACCCTCCGCGTCCCGCGCCACCCGCCGCGCCGCGCCGGAGCCCAACGAGATCGACGACCTCGCAGCATCGTCCTCCCCCTCGGCGGACGCCCCGCCCTTCTCACTGCCCCCGCGGTCGCCCCTCGCGGCCATCGCCGATCCGGGCAAGAACCCGCGATCCGCGCCGGGGACGCCCAAGTCGCTGGCAGGCACCCCCAAGGACTGCGCGGCGGCGTCTGGGGTCAGGGATCGGAGCTCGCCTATCCCCAGCGTTACCCAGCCGGGCCAGACCCCTGTGGCGGCGGCGGTGTCTCTTCACCACAGCTCCAGATCTGAGAAGCCCTGCCATTTCCCGGTCGCCGATGGGGGGGGGGGCCTCGGCGAGATCGGATCCCAGGTCAAGATCGCACGGGGTCGCACGCGACCAGGAGGTGGAGAAATCCTCTCCTCTGCCGTGCTCCACCAACCACCGCCACACCGCGTCCCTCGACGGGGGTGCTATGAGAAGTGGTGGTCCGGGGGATCAGCAGGACGGCGGCGGAGCCAAGGGGTTCTTCGCACATGTACTGGAGGATGAGGTGGCCTTCGATCAGGTCTCTGTGCTGGTCTCCGCCGACCCTGCTGCGGAGGGCGAGGGATCCTCTGCTCAAGTATGTGGTGGGGAGATCAGTTCCTCCAGTCCCGACGACGAGAAGACCTCCGTGGAGCCCCGGCAGACGTCGCGCGACACCAAGGTATGTACTGAATTTTTACAAGACTGTTCTGCAGGTGTTCATCATATCTGGGAGGTGAGTTTCTCGATCTCTAAGGATGCATCTAAGGTAGATCAGTGTGGTTCGCTAGTTGTTCATCATTCTTCTGGGTGGGCAACGATTAGAGATGCGGAGGGAGATATTCTTGCAGGTTCATACCTTATTCCTAATGATTTGAGGATTGGGTTACAATTTGAGATGGATGGCATTATAGTTTTGCTCATTAAACCTGATTTCTTCGAGAGTGATTGTGGGGAGAAGATTGCTTTGGTTCCTCCTCGGGTCGGTGGAAAATTCTGGGTTCTTGCAGATCACAATTCCGATTCAGACATCGACGAAGAGACTCCTCCCTGTTCTTCGGCACCATCTTCGGTTTCACTAGCATCGCCTGCTGGGATGACGGTGGAGTGCAAGATTCAGCAAGATTTTCATATACCGATGAAGAAGATGGATGCTCCCAGGCTGAAACCTTGGATCGGGCCACTTCCTAAGGTAAATAGGAGTCCAATTTTCCTATCTGATTTTCTTGTTTCGGGTAGCTGGCCCGTGGGAAGGAACCGACGACAGCGTAAAATGCGGACTTCCAGTCAGTCTGCGCCGCCTATGCCGCTGTTGGTGCAGTCCACGAGAGATGTGCGGGATCCTTTCCTTGCGGCGGCTATTGTAGCGGACGGGACGGGTCCTGATTCTGTGCCGAAAGTGGAACTGCAGGCTGGGTATCTGGCCCAGCTGGGTTCTAGGCGGCCCGATGATGCCCATGAAGTTTGCCAGGAGGACTCCAACGGTGCTGATTTGCCTGTTGCCGATAAGGGAGATGACCAGATGGAATCGAACTCGCCTGTTCGGCAGGAGGGCCACCAGGCGGATAGCAAGTTCGGCTCGGACTCGGCTGTTCGGGCCTTTTTAAAGACTACTAGGGTCGGATTCCCTAGACAGCAAAACACAAGGGCGCCGCGAGTTCCTTTCTTCGGCCGCCCGTCATGACTGGCAAAGATGCCCCAGTACCACCGCAACAGCGTGCGCCGGCGGCCTCACAACAGGTCTCAGGTAGTGGAGGACCGTTACCTCGGTTGCATCCTCATCCGGCTCCATCGGCGGCTAAGTCAGGGGCGGGAGGTGTGCAGGCCGCTTCTAGATCGGCCGAGCCAGGAGGGCACGCTGGGGGCGATGTTAATCGCATGCAACCCCGCGGTCGATGGGGAGACGATGGGGTCAATGCGTACGGCGCTGGTCAGCATCGTGGTTCGTCGTCGCAAGGGGGAGGTCGAGGATATGCTTGGCAGTCTAATGCTGGTTCTGGACAGGGTTTTTCGGGTCCCTCTGGTAATTTCGTTCCAGGGCCAGCAGGTCCCAAGAGAGGTGGGTATAGAGGACGGTGGGGAGGCCGTGGTGGTGGTAGGAGAATGCAGCCTAATGTGGTTCCTGTTGCTGTTGACAAGGAGGCAACGCAGAAGCCCGATGATATTCCATTAACTGTGACCATTGGAGGTGTAGCATCTACTGTGGCTGTAGACAAAGATATTGTGCCTCCACGGATTGAAGGAGCAGATCGCCCAACAAAGTGGGCGCGTAAAAAGGAAAAGATGACGTGCTATCGTTGTGGTGAGAATGGGCACTTTGTGTCTGAGTGCTCGGCGGTGCTTTGTGAGCTTTGTCTTAAGCCCGCGCATGGATCATCCTCATGCCCTCTGATGAAGGGTCTGATGCCCGTTATGACTATCTCTGGGGTTTGTTCTGAGGAGTTGATGTTCTTTGAGTCCCCTGCTATTTCCACTTCGCCATATACGCCATATGTAGCTCTTATAGGCAAGATCACCGTTGCCAGTGGTAAGATGATTGTTGACCAGGTGGTGCAACAGCTACGAGATATGGTGTCGACTAGTTTTCGGTGGGAGCCGATTGCGATTTCGGATTCTGTCTTTAAGGTGGTGTTTCCTTCTAAAGAAGATCTGGCCCGTTTACTCAAATTTGGCATGTGCAGAGTCCCAAGCACGAGTTGCATTCTGGAGTTTGATGTATGGGCGGATGATGAGCCTCAAGGGGTGCCTCTGGACCAGGTCTGGGTTCGCTTTTATGGTGCTCCGTCTAAGGCAGTCAATGATTTTTCTGTGGCTTGGAGTTTTGGCTCTCTAATTGGTAAAACGGAGCAAGTGGATATGGTGTTCACTCGTGCTAATGGGGCGATTCGGTTGTTAGTGAGTGTTCTTGATAGTGCACTGATTCCGGAGGAAGTACTTTGGATTTTCGAGGGTAAGAGATTTACCCTTCGACTTGAGATCGAGATTCCGTTGGCAGCTGTTCACACAGCGGTGGACCCTGACATTGACATGCCGGACATGGACGGGGATTCGGGTGCTGGTAATGCGGATAAGGGACAGTTTCCCTCTCAGTCTCATACTGCTTCTGGGTCGGCTACACTGGATTCGAAGGAGGGGGAGACTGGGCCGGCAGCAGGGGGGTGTGACTCCTGGGGCTCAGTTACGCTTTGGTTCCTTCCTGCCAGACGCGTTGCCGGTCAGACTTGTCGATTCACAGATGAAGAGGTCCTTTGGGAAGCAAGTTGCTAGTGCATCGGTGCAACCTTCTTCACCAGCTGTGGGTCTACAGCCGATTACTCTGGATCGTTACCTGCTTCAGGTCAGACAGGAGGATGATAGGACAGCGTTGTCTGTGCCGAGTATGGGGTCAGCGCAGGAGGTTTCTGGATTTTCTAGTACGTCCAGTCAAGCAGGGACTATGGTTGCCGATTCTCCGGTGGCTTCGGTGCTGGAGATGCCTCATAATTATATCTCTGAGGATGCGGTCATACAGTTTGGGGGTATTCCAGATCCTGTGACGTCGGACCGGAGGGTTAGCGACCGGATTCAGAGCCAGCCCGATGCGGATGATTTGCAGATAGGTCGGGCGTCTAGGATTGCAAAATTGAAGGATGCAGAATCGTCAACAGGTATGTCGGTTAATTTGGAGCATTCTATTTTGCAGTTTTCATCTCCCGAAATTATTGAAAAAGCTTCGGCCATTGGGGTCTCGCTTGGTAATTCGAATGCAGAAGTTGCGAAATCTATTAATGAATTATTAGACCTAGAGGTCGATAGGGCTTTGGATATTGTTAGGAACTTAGCCGTGGTTAAACCAATGACAGATGCAGAGATTTCTAACCTTGGGGGGCTGAATTCTTTATGTCAGAATTTATACCCCATAGATGAGCTTAACGAAGGTCAGGATTCGGTTCTTGATACTACTTTAGGTGACGAGGGTGCTGGTCATAATGACTCCGATGATCCTGGTTATATGGACCAGGGTCAAGGGCAGAAAATTAAACGGACCTGGAACAGAAAAGTTTATCCGGTCTCTGCTATTCGTAGGAGTGTCCGCTTTAAGACTGCTAAGAAATTCTACGATGAAAGATGAGAGGGATTTTTTGGAATAGCAGAGGTCTACGCGACTTGGCTAAAACTAGATTCCTCGCTGAAGCCACGACGGAGCACAAGCTCGACTTTATTGCCGTCCTAGAGACAGGGAGAGATAAGTTCTCCTCTCAGTTTCTGAGCTCTCTTTCAGCAGGGATTGATTTTGATTGGCGTTGTCTACCTCCAAGAGGAAGATCCGGAGGGATCTTACTTGGAGTTAGATGTGATACACTCCAGGTTAGGGAAGTAGTGTTCGGTGATTTTGCGGTTAAATTCAAAATTACATCCAAATTGGATGGTTTTAGGTGGGCTCTAGTAGCGGTGTATGGGGCTGCTCAGCCTGAACTTAAATCTGAATTCTTGGCCGACTTAGTTCGCATCTGTGATGAACAACTGCCTTTACTGATTGGTGGTGATTTTAATATTATCCGTTGGGCGTATGAAAAGAATAATAACAATTTTGATGGTAGATGGCCATTCTTGTTCAATACTATTATTGAGAGCCTAGAACTGTGGGAGATAGAACTCACAGGTAGGAATTTCACCTGGGCAAATTCCCTTCCAAATCAAACTTTTGAGAAGTTAGATAGAGTTCTTACCAGTGTGGACTGGGAACAGAAGTTTCCTTTGGTTACGGTTCGTGCACTCCAAAGGGTGATCTCCGATCATACCCCCTTGTTGTTGGATACTGGGGATGCATTATATCTGGGTAATCGAGATAGTTTCTCTTTCGAATCCAGCTGGTTCTTAAGGGAGGGATTTCTGGACCTGGTACACAGGGAATGGAATAGGTCTTCGGGCGGTTCAACGAGTATACAACGTTTGCAAAATAAAATTAGACACCTGAGACAGTACCTTCGCGGTTGGGCCAAGCATGTCTCGGGGACATATAAAGATGAGCGGGATAGGCTCATAAACATTATCGATGAGCTGGATAGAAAGGCTGAGAACTGTGTTTTGGACGGAAATGAACGTCAACTCAGATTTGAGGATGAACAGAGGCTCCGCTCTCTTCTCAAAGAGGAGGAGATGAAGTGGGCGAATAGAGCTAAAGTTAAAGCTATTATTCTTGGAGATAATAACACGAAGTTCTTCCATTTAATAGCTAATGGCAAGCACAGAAAGAAGAGGATAGTGCAGCTTGAACAGGATGAAGGTACCATAGTTGGCCATGAGAACCTAAAACTATATATCTCTAACTATTATAAACAGCTGTTTGGTGCTCATCAAGATAGTTTTGTGACTATGGACGAGTACCAGGTAGCAGATATTCCCCAAGTTGGGGAGGCTGATAATGAGTCTTTATCTGCTCCCTTCTCGGAGAAAGAGGTGTTAGATGCGATAGGAGGTTCGAAGTGTGGTAAGGCCCCTGGTCCGGATGGGTTTCCGGCAGAATTTTACAAACACTGCTGGCACATCATTAAGAAGGACCTTATGGCTATGTTTGATGATTTGTATGCTCGTAATCTCCAACTCTTCCATCTGAATTTTGGTACTATTACGTTGATACCAAAGAAGGAAGGAGCGTCTCGCATTGAGCAGTTTCGCCCGATTTGCTTGCTTAATGTTAGTTTCAAAATTTTCACAAAGGTTGGAACGGATAGACTAACGAAGATGGCGCATTCTGTCGTGCAATCTTCGCAAACCGCATTTATGCCTGGGCGTAATATCCTTGAAGGGGTAGTGGTTCTCCATGAGACTCTGCATGAAATGCACTCAAAGAAACTAGATGGAGTTATCTTTAAAGTGGATTTTGAAAAGGGATATGACAAAGTCAAATGGTCTTTCTTGCAACAAACATTGCGGATGAAGGGGTTCGATGAGGTTTGGAGAAATCACATAGATTCCTTTACCACAAGAGGGAGTGTCGGGATCAAGGTCAATGATGATATTGGTCACTTCTTCCAGACACTAAAGGGACTAATACAAGGTGATCCTATGTCTCCTATTCTCTTCAATATTGTTGCGGATATGTTGGCTCTGTTGATCAAGAGAGCTAACGAAAAAGACCTTGTATCTGGATTAGTACCTCATCTGGTGGATGGGGGTGTCTCTATTCTACAATATGCTGATGATACGATTCTCTTTATGGAGCACGATTTACTCAAAGCCAAAAAACTTAAACTCATCTTGTGCCTTTTTGAGCAGTTATCTGGGTTGAAGATTAACTTTAATAAAAGTGAGTTGTTTTGTTTTGGTGAAGCCAAAAAGCAACAACACATATATAATCAGCTGTTCGGATGTGTGGCAGGGGAATTTCCTTTTACGTACTTAGGAATACCCATTCACCATCGTAAACTATCTAATGCGGAGTGGAAATGTATTGAGGAACGGTTTGAAAAGAAACTTACTACTTGGAAAGGCAAGCTTCTTTCTTACGGAGGCAGATTAGTCTTGGTTAATTCAGTATTAACAAGTATGCCTATGTTCCTCCTATCTTTTTTTGAAGTACCTGTTGGGGTACGGAAAAGATAGGATTTCTACCGCTCTCGCTTTTTCTGGCAGAGTGATGAGGTTAAGACTAAATATAGGTTGGCGAAATGGGATATTGTTTGCCGTCCTAAAGACCAAGGAGGATTAGGTGTTGAAAATTTGGAAACTAAAAATAGATGTCTGCTCAGCAAGTGGTTGTTTAGATTGTCAATGGAAACCGATGGAATGTGGGTGCAAATTCTTACAAACAAGTACCTGCACTCCAAACCTTTATCGCAGGTGGAAGCGAGACCTTTTGACTCGCCATTCTGGAAGGGTCTAATGCGGGTAAAAAGCTCATTCTACCACAGATCGAGGTTCATCATTGGAAATGGGGAATTGACTAGATTCTGGGAAGACACCTGGTTAGGAGAAGCGCCTCTGGCTGTTCAATACCCGCGGTTGTACCATATTGCCCAACGTCGACAAGTGACAGTTGCGGTTGTATTGCGGGAGATTCCCCTTAATATTCACTTCCGCAGATCTTTAGTTGGGGATAGATAGGTTTCCTCGTTGCATCTAGTTAGAAGGTTAATGGAGGTTAATCTTTCTGATAGGTGTGATCGTCTCTCCTGGAGGTTAACACCAAATGGGCTGTTTATGGTTAAATCCATGTATTCTGATCTCATTGATTCAGTACCAATTCCAAAATTAATACATATTTGGAAGGTTAGGGTTCCTCTTAGAATTAAAGTTTTCTTGTGGTTTGTTCACAAGGGAGTTATTTTAACTAAGGATAATTTGGCCAAACGAAATTGGAAAGGAAGTTCCAGATGTTCTTTCTGTCCAAGCCTAGAAAGTATTCAGCACCTCTTTCTCGACTGTCCTTTGGCTAAACTTGTTTGGCGATCAATTCATATTGCTTTTAAAATCGCCCCTCCTGTTAACTTGAACTCGTTATTTGGAACATGGTTACAGGGAATTGATGTTCAATTGGCTAAATCTATTCGTGTCGGAGCATGTGCTCTTCTTTGGGCTTTATGGAATAGCAGAAATGATTTGGTTTTTAACAGAGCTCGTGATATCCAATTCTTGCAGGTTATCTACCGAATTACCGCACTGATCCGCACATGGTCGTTACTAACTCCTGTGGCAGCCAGGGAGCTTATGGTTACTGGGTGTGCCCACTGGGAGATGGTAGCACAGGGTATCTTCAACCGGTTTGGATGGCGGCATATTAATAGGATAGGTGTTTAGTCATCTTGATCTTTTAGCCACTCCAGGTTGCGGCGCAATGTTCGCCATGTATCTTTTTTTGCTTTTTATATACTCTGTACTTTATGAATACTTAGTTTGATTAATATATGGCTGTATGCATCCCTCGATGCAGAGGCCGGGGCAATGCCTCCTTTTCGAAAAAAACGCGCATCTGCAAGATGTTTTTTTAAAACGGAGGCATAAGATTTGCCTCATCTATTAATTAAGTAGAGAATAGAGTTTGAGAGTTTTACAATAACTTCAAGAGCAGGACATGCCAATTACTCATGCCTAATGATATTCCCTAGCTGCTTAGCACCCGTGGTAACCCAAAGGTTTGCCTCGTCGCAGATCGCCCTCAATAGAATTAGTGGTGGAGCGCTCTTGTTCCGGAAAACACGAGAATTTCTTTCATTCCATATGGTCCAAGATAAACGCATGGTTATGGACGCCATAGCACTTCTATCCGGTGTTTGTAGACCGGGCATGTTGTCCCACCAAGCCATGGCAGACTCTTGCATGTGCCGACACGACGTGTGAACATAGACAAGGCCAAAATAACCGAGTACCAAACGCCACAGCCCGTGGGTGTGCTGACACTTGAAGAACATGTGTGTGCCTATTTCCTGTTCCCTCTTGCATAAAGGGCAGAGTCCGTAGTTATCCTAACTGCGCTTCTCAAGCCGGTCGGCTGTCCAAATTCGGTCTTGCAGAGCAAGCCAAGAGAAGAATTTCACTTTCGACGGTCCCCAAGCCTTTCATACCATGCGTTCCATAGGGGAGAGAGTCATCCCTAGAAATTGCGCCTTGTAAGCGGTTGACGATGAATAAATGCCATCATTGGAGTGTTTCGACACAATGTCGTCTTCAAGAAGGTCGTCGAAAAAGACTTCGTGAAGAAGCATCCACAGAGTGAAGAACTCCTGGACGTGGGCACAGGAGGCGACAGTGTTATGGTTTATCATGAAGATCCATGCATTATCTTTTAGGGCTTCACGCACCTTCCAATGCTTCCTTCGCGAGGCTTCAAATATCAGCAGGGCGATGTCCATTGGCTTGCGCCCACGCAGCCAAGGCGCATCCCAGAACGGTGTTTTCATACCATTGCCAACAGTGATAGTCCTAGAAGCATAGAAAAAGTCAAGATCCTCCTCGGTGCATGGGTTGCCAAGTCCTACACATAACTTTTTAGGCTCTTTCCATTCCTACCATGGCCATCAAAGTCGAAATGCACGGGCAAATTTGTCAGTGTTGAGCACACCTAGACCTCCGTACTTAGGGGGGCGGCAAACAATCTCCCAATTAACCTTGCACTTGGCCCCAGTCGTCTTGTCGGAACAGGACCAACGGAAGGCCCTCTCAATTTTATTGAGGTTCTTAAGGGAACCCTGAGGGACGGTCAGTGCCGAGATAGAGAACAAAGCTATGGATGTAGTGACCGATTTGACGAGAGCCATCCGTCCAATGGTTGTGATATGTTGGCCCTCCCAAGAGACTAGTTTGCCTGCCGCTTTGTCCTCATGGTACTGAAAGTCCATCATCTTGTGTTTCCGAACTGAGAGAGGAAGCCCCAAATATTTCATTGGGAAAGATGCCCTAGTCGCATGTATGTTCTGGAGGACATACTGAAGGTCAATGTGACTACAACGGATGGGCACGACCAAGCTCTTGTGAAAATTTGTGCATAATCCTATGACCTCACCAGAACCCTTTAGTATTGCCGAGAGGTTGTCAATATCCCTCTTAATTGGGGCCATAAAGACGACCGCGTCACCAGCGTAGAGGGAGAGGTTCTCACCATGGCACGACGGCCATGTAAGTTATGAAGAATTCCTTTGCGGGTTGCCAGCTCAAGAATTTGTTGGAGAGGACCAATCGCCAGGACGAACAACAGAGGGGAGATCGGGTCTCCTTGTCGAAGTCCTTGAGCATGCTTGATGGGAGGCCCGGGAATCCCATTAAGGAGATGCGCGAGGATGACGTGAAAAGTAGTGCCTGCGATCCAATCCCGAAACTTGTTTGGGAACCCTTTCCGTTGAAGTAGGTCCAGAATATATTCCGACTTAACTGTGTCAAATGCTTTTTTGATGTCTAGTTTGAAAAGCAGGGCTGGATTTATGTGCAACGGACACGAGTACCATGCTGGCGAGACGGGCCGCACACCACCATGGCCCCCACATCACCACACAAACCATCACCGGCCTCCACGCGGCAACCTTCGCACGGGGGCTGAGGTTAAAAAATTTAATGAGACCAACCTGGGCTAGATTAGCCTGCTGGCATTTTTTTATAGAAGAAAATTCCGTGAGCACCAAGTGTTAGAGTTGAGGCTCGGACACCAGTAAGCTGGCTGCAAACTCCAGCGCCAAGCCTCAGGGGGCCCTCAGGTTAACAATGCCGTAGCCAGCTTCCTGGTGACAACAGTGACTTTGCCGGCAGACCTTCCGGCAGAGGCGAAGCAGAGGGGACGGTGAGAGAGCCTATAGGCGGCAACTAGGGTTATCCCGTCTGGCCGAGGAGGGCGCCCGAATTTAAATTAATAAAGTGAAAGTAGCACTAAAAATTTCGAGCACTTAGTGTATCCGTAAGTTACATACCAGCAAGTGGTTCAAATGAGGAGAAAGTTTCTAGGTGCAAAGCAAAATAAATACTATGGCGGTGCGTAATAAGCTGTATTTGTGTTGATGCCCAGCACCACGGTCGACGTCGCCCAGTCATTCCTTTATTCCCAAGCCATCCAGATCTCAAGGAAAATAGATCGACATGATGATTCAGAATAACAGCCTCAATTGCAAGCTCATAACTACAAATCCATAGTGCTCAAGAAAACATCGCATATGCCCTCCAAGCAATTCTACGATTTTGCTTGTGTAAACTATGACTACTCTAAAGCTTCCTGATAGGGGTTGGGGGTCCCAGTTGCACCTGAAGATATTCCTAACACAGCTCCAAAGTGATTTGGGCAGAACAAATTCACCGCAAGAGTACCTTAGGCTAATGAACACACTGTACATAGGCTCCAATATGTTGTAACTTGATCCCACAGTAGATATTGGTATACGACAAAAACCACATGTAGACTTATGTTATGGAATCTGATCCAGAAGTTTGTAATCGTCAACTCATATTACAAGAATTTTAATTACTAAATACAATCATTTTTCTGTATTCTCACGATAGATCGAGATCGACCGAGCATCCACACGGTAGCTTAACTAATCTCCCTTCGATCCATTATTGATCCATGTGTTAACAATGCATTTTAGTAGATCAAAGTGGTCCGGCTAGATCCAAACACAAACAGTCACATGTGAAACTCAAAACAAGACATAAAGATATTTTTATTTAATACACCTAATCTTCCCAGGATCTTAATATGGTGAGTGCTCTTTTTGTATGCTAATACTCCATGTGCACAGACTCAAATGTTGATCTATAACACGTCCTCCCACAATCTCACCGATTTGACGAATATCAAGACATCTGTAAGAGCGGACACTAACTCATTAGCTATATGATTCCTTACTTAACAGTTTTATGTAACTTCCCTGGTTCTTGGTTGACATATATGTCATCCGTTCCTAAATATAAGTCTTTTTAGAGATTTTACTACGAAGTAGTTGACAAGCCACATGTAGAGTGATAGAATCATGAAATACTCAATTACAAGGCATCAATGCATGCACGCCACGCTTGGCTCGACTCCATTGATCGTGGTAAATATTGGTACGTGGTAAATATTGGTACATGGCAACCACACGCTCACATAAGGGAAAAGTGCAGAACTGGGAGAGAAAACTTCTTTACTCATCGTCATTATCTTCGGATCACGAACATAAAAGAATATGTAATGTCATTAGGGATTGATGTGTTTCTGGGACATCATCAGACTCCAAAATTATTAGTGCCCAAACGAGCTAGCTAGATCCAAACTTCCCCAGTCTCGCCCATGGCAAAACCAGATATAGAGCTAGCTAGTTGAGGATAACTAAATCATGATCTCATATACTAATACGCACACTCAACATACAATTTAAACTAAAAACATATTCAGGCACAGTAACCAGCATATTTGATAGATTGAGCTTGAGACCAGGATCAAATGCATGCGCCATAGCTTGACAAATAGATCCATTGTTGGTCCACCTGTTAAGAATTCATACATGTGTAGTAGATTAGTACTCCAAGCTATTTCGAGACCTAGCAAATTCCATGTGGATCATGAACCTAGTAGAGGTAGGAAGATGCTCTCTAATTTGCAAGGTATGCAAAATAGACTAAGATTCTTGTTTTTAAAGTATTTTTGGAATGCAAAATTTTCAATTAACTTATTTTTATTATTTTTAATTAATCTAGAGTTCTAGTTGTAGAAAGCTTTTCGCAAAACCAAACCACCATGTATTTGTTAACTATGGTCCATCTAGCATGTCACACAACATTACTATGTGTTTGTCCTTTAATTGTTGCAGGGAGAATTGTTTGTACATTGTTTCTCATATATTGATAATTTTGGGTCATAAGGAGAGAGACATATTTCTTACTCCAAACTTCCATACTTGGACCTAATAAGTTTCTGAGTAGAAACAAATAATTGGGACCGTATGGGTGACGTGAATCATCGTGAAACAGGAAGCAGCGGAATTAATTGAAATTCGGGTTAGGAAAAATGGCACCTTCGAACAAAAAAGCGAGAAGAGAACGGTTCCACGGAAGGATGTGATCAAGTAAACCTTAGATTCCTAAACATAGCGTACACCTAGCTTGACTTGATCCACTATCGTTTCATGTGAATAACTCGTACATGTATATTATAGATTAATACTAAATGCTAGATCCAAAGTTAGGCAATTGCATCTGGAACACAAAAAACTAAAAGGGAAAGGAAGATGCTCCACGTTCGACGCTATCCTGATCTTATCTCGTTCTTATGAATTGTTTTAGATGATCTTGTCACGATCTTAATTAACGAAATGAGTGAGCTACTAACCACTGATTCAAATTTAAATCTAAGCCGGGGTACTTGGGTCTTTTCAACCTCTCCCTCCATTATGGGTCCACCTGCCCTCTCTCGATTTCCAACCCTGAAGTTATTTCTTGAGTTATAAATAACACCATCCTGGGCGTAAGGAAGGCACACTCCCAGATAGTAGTGTAGTAGAGCTAGCAATCTATGGCTTGCAGTAGAGCAATGGTGGCCATCGTGGGACTCGTTATTGCCGGACTGCTCTTCCCAGCAGCTTCGTCGTCCATGCGGCCAGATCAGCTTATCACCATGACCACCGACGGCCAGTACCATAGTACACATCCAGTAGTGACCATAGCCGACGGTCTCACAGCAGACTACCACGACGTGTCATGCCCCGATCTGCGGGGCATCGTGCGCACCGCCGTGGTAGAAGCCCTGCAGGGAGATATCACCATCGCCGCTGACCTCCTCCGTATGTTTTTCCACGACTGCTTTCCCCAGGTAATTAAGTATGTGAAACATGTTTGATACGTAGGCTTACAACATCTCTTGTCTAACTTCATGGGTTTAGTTCACTGTTACACTTTGTGGCAAGCCACATGTCTTGGCAATATTTATGATTCAACTCTTGAGGCACTTGTGCTGGTCAATTTGTACATCACACTTTTCTTTACCACACTTATCTGAAGATTACTTGTGCCCATGTTAGCCATGACCTAAACATGCTTAATGCTATCTAGATGACAGATTATTTTACACAAAACCGAGATCTGTAGATAGACATATATGTATGTATGTGTACAGGGATGCGATGCGTCCATTCTTCTGCTGGGAACTCCATGGAGTGAGATGAGAATGCCGCCAAACCTCTCTCTAGATAAGAGGCGGAAAGTGGCGTTCCTCATGGAGGACATCCGCGCCAAGGTGCACAAAGCCTGTGGACCCACCGTCTCATGCGCCGACATCATGGCCCTTGCCACCCATGACGCCGTCGTCGCGGTAGGTCACTTTTTATATTTTTATGTAATTATGTCTATTAATTAAATACATACAAAAAATACCCCTACTGTTAAAACCTGAAAAATACTATCATGAAATTTGATGTGACGCTTGATCATATGCTTTCATGCATTTTTCAGTCCGGGGGCAAACCTTACCATGTGCCACTCGGTAGACTCGACAGCTCCCAGCCCGCGCCGCGAAGGTTCGTGGAGCAGCTCCCGCCCCCCACCTTCAGTATTGATCAGCTTATCGGTGCCTTTAGTAGCCGCAGCCTTGACGAGAAAGACCTCGTGGTGCTCTCTGGCGCACACACCATCGGTAAAGCTCGTTGTGCCACCTTCAGCGACCGTTTCACCAGTGCCGACTCCGGCGATTTCGTCCGAAGGCTACAAGATAACTGCACCACCGATGTGAACCGGCGTCAGGACCTTGATGTGACCACCCCAGAGAAGTTTGATAACAAGTACTACATCAACCTCAAGGAGGGGAAGGGGGTGCTCACCTCTGACGTGCAGCTCCTCCTCAACGAGAGCACCCGGGCATACGTCAACGACTTCGCCGACAATGAGTGGTGGTTCTGGAACCAGTTCGGCACCTCCATGAGTAAGATGGGGATGCTCCAGGGACCCCAAGGGAACGTCGGCCGCATTCGCCGACATTGCTACTAGTCTCATGCTTACATCCAAGTTAGGAGGTGTTTGCTGCCTGTGCTCTGCTTGTTTCAGACGGGATCATGTTTTTTGCTTTCAAATAAGAGGAGATCACATAGCGTATGTTGTAGATGACTGTTAATCTCCATGTAATAAGAAATAGCAGGCTAGCTCTACCTCTTTATCACATGAATTTACTACTCAAGTACTCTATCAGAGTCAGAGGCTGTTCGAAATCTTATCAAAGGTAGTTTTGTCGATATGAGTTTGTCTAATTAAGACCACAAACACTTTTTCGGATAAAGAGCGCCTCTGATTTGTTTCCTTTCTCATTTTGAAAATGTTCAACTCTCACCAAGTGCCCCATTTTTGGTTCCTAGAGGCCGACTTATTGTTAGAATAATCCGAGGCTTTCCGTCGATCTACCGAGGACGAAACAATCACACAAGCACGACATCGAGATTTGTTAACGAGGTTCATGGCTACATCCCCGAGGCATGACTACGGGCGCTCTTCCCCGTGACACCGTCATAATACCGCACCCCGGCAGTCCGGGCGCCGGCACACGCCGCCGGCTCCCCGCGTGCCTGTGCTATTATGTTGGCATATGTTACATCGTGTGTCTACCCTTTCATTATATAAGAGGCCTAGGGGTAGAGGTGTCCTAATAGGACATGACTCCTATCTTGTCAAGTCCAACTGTAACTTACCTTGTATAATAATATTCGACACAACTCTAAAACTTATAACTTGTTAGCGTAACTCCAATGTGGCGAACCTAGGAACTGCCCCCGCGTCGCCCACATCTGGCGACTCAGGGGGAAGGCACCGGCCGCCTCCCCTCGTCCCCGACTCCTCTGCCTCTTGCCATGTCGCCGCCAGAGATCCGGCCGGCGAAGCCGCGTTGTGCTCCGGGATGGTGGCGACGGGGCAGTTTTTGCCCCGCACCACGGTTATGTTCGGGCCTTCTTGATCTGGTCATCGACGAGTTCCGAAACTGTTGACGATGATCGTGCCCAAGAAATCTGGTTCGGACGTTATCCGGTCGTGCATGTCGAGATTAGCATACAAAGTTCTGAGGATGCAGCGCGAAGCTCTAGAGGTTGTTGATACGATGGAACATGTTGACCTCTCGATTTCCATGGAGTAGACAGTGATGGAGAAGGTCATGGTGGCTGAGATCGGAGGACCAGTTAATCGAACACGGCCTTGGTGGCGGTGGATTCACCCGAGTGTTTGATAACTCTCAGAAGCAGCACTGGTTGGAATGCTACTGTTGAGAAGAGTTGGTCGCTGTGGCGGGATCTTTTTTTTTTTCTGTTTTTCTACTTCGGCTGTGTGCATTCTGGATGTCTTGTGATATTTTGTAGGTGCAGAGATTGGGTATAATTGATATTTTCATGATATTAATATATATTTTTTTTAAAGGTGCCCCATTTTGATGAAGCCCTGGAGGTTCCAAGTCTGTGTATTAGTGATGATTTCTTAAAAGAAAAGCATGGACGTCATAGAAGTTATGATGCATGCAGGGGTATCCTTTGGTCCGTCATCTCCCGTCTTTTACGAATGTATCTTCTTTTATTTCTGGGATAGAAATAGCAGGACTCTGCGGTATATTATTACTATATTGTAAGTAAATGGTACACAGAAAGTTTTATAAGTAGGAAACAAACAACAACAATAACAACAACAACAACAACAACTCGTCTAGTGTTGGCCCGATCTTCAAAGCTTGCATATTCTTTCCTTGTTGCTCTATGAGGAGCCATTTAATCTCGTCCTAAAACCACTGCCTGCATTCGTTAAGGCTGGGAATGGTGTTGTCAAAAATGAAGTCATTCCTAGTAAGCCAAATAGGTTGTGCGGTCAATATGATTACTTTCACATTCAAAGCAACTCCTAGCATGGTCTTTCATTGATTTATTTATGCCTGAATGCCAGAGTGAGTAGGTGTCCGGCTTGGATAGAGGTAGGTCCAACAAAGCCTAGCAAATGGACAATGAAAACATAAACGATTCTTAGTCTCAAGGGCCTGCATGCCACACATACCACAGGAGTAGAATAGGGTTTTTACGGTACCGTGGTTCTCTCAAAACTTAGATGGGAGTACCGAGTAAATCTATAGATTCATGTGATAGGGTAGTTTAGCCACGGTAACGGGCGTAGAGGGCTGCACGAGGAGAGCTGCGTGTTGGTGATGGCTACGGTGGCCGTCCTTCCGGATTTGGACGGCGCGGGGGGCGATGGCACCTAGGCTGGGCGGCGTCGGACAGGATCCCCTTGGGGTTGGCATCAGTGTTGCACGCTCTTCCTGGTTGCTTGTCGGCTTTGGCATGCGGCCTGCACTCGGCCTTGGATCGTCGCCGTGACAGGTCGGGGAGGCATCCCTAGGGTGCTCGTGATGTATCTTTGGTGGCTGTGTATGGCCTGGCGTCGGGCACGGCTACTGACGACGGTGGAGTCCGATGGCCCTTCTCGGAATGGAGGCGGGCCTTGGCTGTGGTGGTTGAGGGAGTCCGGGATGGGGGGGGGGGTCCTTAGACCGCTTATTTGTCCTTATTGGCCGGACTCTCTGGCCTGGTCGACCGTTGGCAGTAGTATTGGATTCAAGATGGACTCTTCCGAATACTTGGCGTGTAATCCAAGAAGATGTAGTAATCGGCATAGTCCTTCTCTGTTGTAACCGATCTTGTGTAAACCCTGACACCCCTAAGCCAGGGGGTCGTTGCTCATAGGACACATCAAGCTCATTACGATTAGGTTTTAGACCACAACATAGATCTCTTAGTAGATCAACTCTATACTCTATACTACCTCATCAATAACAATAAAAGCAGGACGTAGGGTTTTACCTCCATCAAGAGGGCCCGAACATGGGTAAAACACCGTCTTCGTCTCCCTTGTTACCCATCGAACTTAGATCCACAGTTTGGAGCCTCTACTCGAGATCGGCTGGTTTTGACACCGACAGTGGTCATCTCCTTCGTCGAAGGTGGTCAGCCTGAGGCTGGGTGGTCGGCTCTTCATATCCATCATGTAGTCCCGGTTGCTATTCGGGGAGAAATAGTTGCCAGTGAGAACTGACCTGTCGGTGGGAGATGGCGGCGTTCTGTATCGTTACCTTCATGAAGGCATCATCGTGTAACAACAATTGATCCACTCGTACTGCTCCGTAGGAAACCCTAGATCTGTTCTTTCTCATCGAACAATAACGGCTCTGCGATGTCGTTTCTCACTTGGGAGAAACATTTGTGGAGCAGCGGTGGAAAATAGAGGAAGGAGGTCGAGCGGCTTCGTCTTGCACGAAGCTTCTGTGGAGATGTCAAGTCATGCGCGGCCGACAGATGCTACACTTTGTCATGTTTGTTCGGTAAGTGCTACACACGACAGATCTTTCAGTGGCTTCAAGTTGTGTCGGCTGGTGATACTCGGCGGTATGGTGCTGCGGTGTATTGGCGGCAACCGCGACATACTTAGCAGTTTGCGCGCGAGGTGGTGTTGTTGGGTACAGTGGCGACATCGACACATGGCCGAACTGACAAGGAGGATGCGGATGTCTTTTCTGAATATAGGACCGCGGTTTGATAATGATGGCGCCTTCTAAAACCTGTACATATGATGTACGCTTTACGTTCGATGCACCGGTTGTAGGTTATGATACTTTATGTGGATGAATCGACAATGACACCGGTTTTATATATGGAGAGTGAGAGCATTTCACATCATCGAGTTTGTAGGTGTGAGTGATGGCTTCGGATGACTTGATGTATTATCTATCATACCTTTGTTGAATAATTAATAAATGCGTCCGTATGCATTGATTGATTGAACGGCCGGAAAAAATATCTAATTTATGACTAATGATGATGGGGTCATAGTCCTAGGGTAGGGTCATAGGCCTGCCCTACATGTCCTACCGAAGGACTACCCCACACAAAGGACAGGACCTTGAGTTTGCCCCGACTGAATTAAGGAGTCCCCATCATCTAGTCGGTAACAGACCCAGGATCATCCAGTCGGGGACTAGCATTCGGAGAACACCGGGCCTACCGACTGGATACACTCGGTACGTCGTAACCTCTCTGGAGGGAAACTGCCGTACGTTTCCGGGTGCATTTACTAGCATTTAGAGCATGCGTTACCTTTAACGTACACATTCAATCTCCACTACTCCACCCCTGAGTCAAAACCGTTGTGGAGGGCAGCGCACTCTATATAAGCCGCCCTCCCCCACTGGTAAAGGGGTTAGAAAAACATTGTACTCCATATTACACTCGGTAACAAGCTCCGAGAGCATTGAGACGTAGGGCTGTTACCTCCACCGCAGAGGGGCCTGAACTCATACAACCTCGCCGTAGCTAGGACTCTGCCCATCTCATTCGTACCCTACACATCTACTGTCAGGCTTATACCCACGACAGATGGTGCCCACCGTGGGGAAGGCGTCTAAGCGACTTCCAGCGAGTTTGCGACTACTTCCTTTCGTCATGTCGTCTGGTGGAGATTCGAGCATGGGTCGCCAGATCCTCTTCGGCGTTCTCTCCTTCACCATCGACGACTCGGCGTGGCTTCGGGAGGCGCCTCTCGACGTCGAGACGCTTCCCCGTCGCGGGGCCACGCACTTCCGTGCCGGCGCTCGCGGCGTTCTCCTTCTCCAACAATCGACTCCATTATCGACTTGCACTTCCGTCATGCGCCGCAGCAAGCGGTCTCGCAGTCCACGTCTCCAACGATGGGTGCAGCATGCCCGAGCGCGTCAGACCGTGTCCTCCCAGGTGGCAGTTCTGGAGTCTGTTGTGGTTGCCCCGCGTTCCCAGTGCTCGGGCTCGGTTCCGACTGAGCTCCCTTCCGAGTACGCGGATCGTGGGCCTGCAACAGAAGTACACATGGCCAACTCCCACGAAGATCCCCGTCAAGCCGGCCGAGACGAAATCGGCGAAGCATCCGGTGCACGCCGTCCACCTCGTCGTTCCGCCAGTCGGCACACTCGGCGGAGCAACGTGGAGTTGTTCCGCACACCTCTCTCAACTTGGCTGCGGCTGCCCAGATTGCCGATTCCCTCTAGCCGACTGATTCAGAGGCAGGAAGGGGAATCGAGCAGATCCGAGCTGTGTTGCGCACGGCGCAGCAGCAGAATTCGGCAGTCTCCCAATCACACAATCGGATCCACAATAGTTCCGTCCATGCAAACACGCATCGGTCGGTTCACAGCCCTGGTTCTCATCAGCATCGCCGCCGCTCACGCACCCCTCCGCGGGGTGGGCCATATGGGTCCCGACATCATGATGATCGGCGTTCGGTCGACGACACTTACGACCCAAGACCTGACGCGAGAGGGCGAATCGCCCAGCGAAGAGTCGACAGGGGTCGAGCCCACCGCGATGGTCGCGATATGGATCGTCCGAGGAGAAGCAGGACCATCGTGTCCGGCCCCGAGTGTTTTAGTCGAGCCATCCGCTCGGCTGACATCCCGCCCAACTTCCGATTGGCAGCGGGAATCGGTAAATTTACGGTGGAGTCCAAGCCTGAAACATGGCTAGACGATTACCGAGTGGCAGTCCAGATCGGAGGAGGGGACGACCATGTCGCTATGAAGCACCTCCCTCTGATGCTCGACGGCTCGGCGCGAGCCTGGTTGAATCAGTTGGCTCCCTCCAGCATTTACAGTTGGGCAGATCTGGCCCGAGTGTTCATCAGGACCTTCGAAGGGACGTGCAAACGCCCTGCAGGCCTTGTGGAGCTTCAGCACTGCGTCCAGAAGCCGAATGAGCCCCTACGCGACTTCATCCAGCGATGGACAACTCTTTACCACACGGTAGAGAACGTCACCGAGCATCAAGCTGTCTGCGCATTCAAGGCAGGCGTGCGGTACAGGGAGCTGTACCTAAAGTTTGGACGGACACGCGACATCTCCATGAGCAAGATGATGGAGATAGCGGCTCGCTATGCAAATGGCGAAGAAGAGGACCGCATCCGGAGCGGCAAACACAAGACAGCCGGCGATGCCGATGGAGGTAACACTCGGAAGCAGAAACAGAAAGTTCCGCCCACACCACAAGCAGAAGCTGCAGCTGTGACCAGCGCCAAGTTCAAGGGCAAAGGGAAAGCGCAGTTTACCCCCAAGAAGAAGCCATTCAACAATCCCATCCTGGACCAGCCTTGTCCGGTTCATACGAAGATGGACGAAGAAGGCAACCCCATATACGTGAAACACACCACTCGGCAGTGTCGTCTCCTGATCCAGGGATTCAGCGAAGGGCAACCGAGTGAGAAGAATCCCGAGCAGGACGAGGAGGACAAGGAGGATCCGTTCCCCCAAGTCCATGCAACCCTCATGATTTTTGCTGACGTCGAAAGCAAAAGTCGACTGAAGTTGGTGAACAGAGAGGTCAACATGGCCGTTCCGACTGTTCCCAAGTTCCTTAAATGATCTCAGACTGCGATCACCTTTGATCAGTCGGATCATCCAACGCATGTCCCCACCCCAGGAAGACAGGCTCTGGTCGTCGACCCGGTGGTGGAAGGAGTCCGACTGCGCAATGTCCTCATGGACGGCGGTAGCGGACTGAACATCATGTACACTGACACTCTCAAGGGAATGGGCATTCCGATGTCCCGACTTAGCGAGGGCAATATGCAGTTCCACGGAGTCGTCCCTGGACGGAAGGCCAAGTCACTCGGCTAGATTGCATTGGAAGTCATCTTCGGTTCTGACAAGAACTTTCGCAAGGAGAAGCTCACATTTGAGGTGGTAGACTTCCAGAGCGCTTACCACGCAATTTTGGGCCGCCCGGCGTATGTGAGTTTCATGGCACGTCCGTGCTATGTGTACTTGAAGCTGAAGATGCCCGGTCCAAAAGGCGTTATCACCATCACAGGCAACCGCCAGCGTGCCGAGGAGTGTCTCCAGGAAGGATCAAGAATCGCTGACCAGCAGATGGCGGTACTCGAGCTCGACGAGTACAAGAAGACAGTCGACCCTGCCGACCTGATGCGCTCAAAGAAACCAGCTTCTGAGTCCGCGTTCCAGTCGGCGGAAGAGACGAAGAAGGTCAGCATCCACCCGACGGACGACTCAGCCGCCCCGACGAACATCTCCACCACCCTCGATCCTAAATAGGAAGCCGAGCTCACCCAATTCCTCCGTGAGAACTGGGACATCTTCGCATGGAAACCATCTGACATGCCGGGTGTACCCAGGGAGTTGGCTGAGCACCGACTGCATGTGGATCCCGCCGCTCGTCCTGTCCGAGAGCGCCTGCGCCGGTCCGCCGCGCACAAGAGGAAAGCAATCGGAGAAGAGGTGGCCAAGCTACTAGCTGCCAACTTCATTTGCGAGGTTCACCACTCCGAGTGGCTTGCAAATGTCGTCATGGTGCCCAAGAAGGACAAGTCACTCCGAATGTGCATTGACTTCAAGCATCTCAATAAGGTCTGCCCGAAAGACCATTTTCCGCTCCCCCGCATAGATCAAATTGTCGACTCGACTGCGGGATGCGAGCGTTTGTCATTTCTTGATGCCTATTCGGGTTATCATCAGATCCGTCTGTATGGTCCCGATGAGTTGAAAACAGCCTTCATCACCCCGTTTGGGTGCTTCTGCTACATCACTATGCCTTTCGGTCTGAAGAATGCAGGAGCTACCTTTATGCGCATGATTCAAAAATGTCTCCTCGACCAAATCGGTCGCAATGTGGAGGCATACATGGATGATATCGTAGTCAAATCACGCAAAGGTTCCGACCTGCGGACTGACTTGGCAGAAACATTCGCCAACCTTCGTAGGTACGATATCAAGCTCAACCCAGCCAAATGTTCATTCGGTGTTCCCAGCGGAAAGTTACTGGGTTTCTTCGTTTCCGAACGAGGAATCGACGTTAACCCCGAAAAGATCGGGACCATCATCCGAATGGAGAGGCCGGTCAGAATACATGATGTTCAACAGCTCACAGGTTGCCTAGCGGCT
Source organism: Hordeum vulgare subsp. vulgare (assembly GCF_904849725.1). Taxonomy (NCBI): domain Eukaryota; kingdom Viridiplantae; phylum Streptophyta; class Magnoliopsida; order Poales; family Poaceae; genus Hordeum; species Hordeum vulgare. Next base: position 658,376,077 of record NC_058519.1, on the reverse strand, counting down.
TTGAGCAGGTTCATCAGTCGACTCGGCGAAAAAGCACTTCCTCTGTACCGACTCATGAAGAAGTCAGATACCTTCGAGTGGACAGACGAAGCCCAAGTCGCATTCGACGACCTCAAAGTCCTACTTTCCACCCAGCCGGTTCTTACTGCTCCGCTCAGTAAAGAGCCCCTTCTTCTATATATCGCGGCTACAAATCAAGTCGTCAGTACTGTTCTTACAGTCGAGCGAGAAGAAGAAGGCAAAGCGTATAAAGTTCAGCGGCCAGTGTACTACGTCTCTGAAGTCCTGACCCCTTCGAAGCAGAGGTATCCCCATTATCAGAAACTTATCTATGGGATCTACATGACTGCGAAGAAGGTGGCCCATTATTTCCAAGACCACTCGGTATCTGTCGTGTCGGATGCTCCGTTGTCGGAAATTCTCCACAATCGTGACGCATCAGGCCGAGTGGCGAAGTGGGCAATGGAGATGTTGTACTGTGACATCAAGTTCGAGGCCAAGAAAGCTATTAAGTCCCAAGCCCTGGCTGACTTTATAGCAGAATGGGTAGAACAACAGCAACCAACCCACATCTACTCGGCTCATTGGACAATGTTCTTTGATGGGTCTAAGATGTTGACTCGCTCCGGCGCTGGCGTTGTGATCATATCACCCAAAGGTGACAAGCTCAAATATGTGCTTCAGATACACTTCGATTCCTCCAACAACGAGGCGGAGTATGAAGCTCTTCTCTACGGACTGCGCATGGCCATCTCACTTGGTGTCCGTCGCCTGATGGTCTACGGCGATTCAGATTTGGTAGTCAACCAAGTGACGAAAGAGTAGGACGTAAGGAACCCCACCATGATAGTGTACTGCAATGTGGTGAGGAAGCTGGAGAAGAAGTTTGAAGGTCTGGAGCTCCATCATGTTCCGAGACTGAAGAACCAAGCGGCCGATGAGTTGGCGAAACTCGGATCCACTTATACAAGGAGAGTGTTTCACGCGTTCTTCAACGCTGCATTTCCCCTAAGGAAGGGCAGTTGATCTTAGAAGATATTCACTCGGGAACCTGCGGCCATCACGCTTCTTCAAGAGCGATTGTCGCCAAGGCATTCAGAGCCGGTTTCTTTTGTCTTCAGGCCAACGAGATGGCTAAAGATATGGTCGACCGATGTGAAGGGTGTCAGTTCTACTCCAACAAGTCCCACAAGCCATTATCTGCTTTAAAAACAATCCCACTCGTGTGGCCATTTGCAGTTTGGGGACTAGACACAGTCGGACCATTCAAGACAGGCCAAGGAGGATACACGATCCTGTTGGTGGCAGTCGACAAGTTTACAAAATGGATAGAAGCCAAGCCCATCAAGAAACTCGACGCCTCAACAGCTGTCAAGTTTGTCAGGGATATCATTTCCAGATTCGGAGTACCTCACAGTATAATCACGGACAACGGGACGAACTTCGGCTCGGACAGATTCAAAGGTTTCTGTGCGAGCCAGGGTATCGGAGTGGATTTTGCTTCCGTAGCACATCCGCAATCCAATGGGCAAGCTGATTGTGCGAATGGACTTATCCTTCAAGGTTTGAAGCCCCGACTCTTGCGAGAGGTAGGACATGCTGCTGGTGCATGGGTCACCGAGTTACCCTCAGTGCTTTGGGGCCTCCGTACCACTCCGAACAGATCAACGGGACGATCACCGTTCTTCCTCGTTTATGGAGCACAAGCGGTCCTTCCGAGTGACCTGCTTCACAACGCCCCGAGAGTTGAACTCTTCTCCGAAGCCGAAGCAGAACAAGCAAGGCAAGATGGAGTCGATCTTCTAGAGGAGGAGCGCGAGATGGCACTCACTCGCTCAACAATTTACTAGCAAGATCTGCGACGCTTTCACGCACGTCACGTCAGGAGTCGCACATTCCAAGCTGGCGATTTGGTGCTCCGAGTGGATCAGCAAAGACCACACAAGTTGGCTCCGGCCTGGGAAGGGCCTTTCATCATTTCCAAGGTACTGAACAACGGAGCATACAGACTCTACAATATTCGGAGGGAAACAGACGAGCCGCGCGCATGGAACGGGGATCTCCTCAAGCGTTTTTATACGTGATCGTCGACTGAAGCAGTGTAACGAACAAGTTTGAAGAAATAATATATTCAGCAGATTCAGTTTTGTGCAGATTCAGAGTTCTCCCACACACACACAAAAAACCTTAGCTGCGATCCTGCATCGCCTAAGTACTCACTTCCTTCGAGTGTGCACTATACGTCGCACTCCGGGACTTAGCTGCGATCCTGAATCGCCTAAGTATTAACCTCCTTCGAGTGTGTACTATACGTCGCACTCGGGGACTTAGCTGTGATCAAGAATCCCCTAAGTACTAACTTCCTTCGAGTGTGCACTATACGTCGCACTCGGGGACTTAGCTGCGATCCTGAATCGCCTAAGTATTAACCTCCTTCGAGTGTGTACTATACGTCGCACTCGGGGACTTAGCTGTGATCAAGAATCACCTAAGTACTAACCTCCTTCGAGTGTGTACTATACGTCGCACTCGGGGACTTAGCTGCGATCCTGAATCGCCTAAGTATTAACCTCCTTCGAGTGTGTACTATACGTCGCACTCGGGGACTTAGCTGTGATCAAGAATCACCTAAGTACTAACCTCCTTCGAGTGTGCTCTATATGTCGCACTCGGGGACTTAGCTGCGATCCTGAATCGCCTAAGTATTAACCTCCTTCGAGTGTGCACTATACGTCGCACTCGGGGACTTAGCTGCGATCCTGAATCGCCTAAGTATTAACCTCCTTCGAGTGTGCACTATACGTCGCACTCGGGAACTTAGCTGCGATCCTGAATCGCCTAAGTATTAACCTCCTTCGAGTGTGCACTATACGTCGCACTCGGGGACTTAGCTGCGATCCTGAATCGCCTAAGTATTAACCTCCTTCGAGTGTGCACTATACGTCGCACTCGGGGACTTAGCTGTGATCAAGAATCACCTAAGTACTAACCTCCTTCGAGTGTGCACTATACGTCGCACTCGAGGGCTTAGTTGTGATCAAGAATCACCTAAGTACTAACCTCCTTCGAGTGTGCATTATACGTCGCACTCGGGGACTTAGCTGCGATCCTGAATCGCCTAAGTATTAACCTCCTTCGAGTGTGCACTATACGTCGCACTCGGAGACTTAGCCGCGATCCTGGATCGCCTAAGTACCAACCTCCTCCGAGTGTGCACTATACGTCGCACTCAGGGACGTAGTTGTGATCATGAATCACCTAGGTAACAACCTCCTCCGAGTGTGGACTACACGTCGCACTCGGAGACTTACCTGTGATCAAGAATCACCTGAGTAATAACTTCCTCCGAGTGTGCACTATACGTCACACTCGGGGACTTAGCTGCGATCCTTAATCGCCTAAGTCTTAATCTCCTTCGAGTGTACACTACAAGTCACACTCGGGGACTTAGCTGCGATCCTGAATCGCCTAAGCCTTAATCTCCTCTGAGTGTGCACTACAAGTCGCACTCGGAGGCTTAGCTGTGATCAAGAATCACCTAAGTCTTAATCTTCTCCGAGTACGCACTAAGTGTTGCACTCGAAACAACATTCAAACAAAAGACTAAATGTTTTTCATCCCGACTCCAACAGTTCAAAAATGATAGCTGACTCGGTGCGGATCAAGCTTACCCGCACCGATTTAAAAGTACGACCGCCAACAGAAGTGGCCAGAGTATATTACAGGTAAACACTCGGCATACCGAGGATAAAGTTTGATCACGCGTCAGCTGGGCCGGCGTCAGGACTGGAGGGCCCCACAAAAGTATCCAAGTCGATTCCATCAGCAATGCGGGTAGCAGTCTCCACGAACGTCTCCATGAAGTCTTCGAATCGAAGCTTCTTCGTGTTGGCGACCTTCAATGCCTTCAGCTTATCTTCCCGCACCTCCTTGCAATGGACTCGGACCAAGGACAGCGCAACATCAGCACCGCAACGCGCCGCCGATTTCTTCCAGGATTGCACTCGGCTCGGAACCTCCTCCAGTCGCCCCGTCAGGGTCTCCATCTCCTGCCGCGACTCGTCTTCCAGCCAAAGTTCCTTGTTAATTCGGGCGACGATTTCTCTCAGTCGACCGATGAAAGGACCTACTTTGCCCACGCGGATATGTGCCCGGAGTAGATCCCGGTTGGCGTCATCGCCGAGTGGCACCTTGTCTTTCATGGACCGCTCCACAGCTGCTGCTTCAGATTCAGCGTCTCCGCAAAAGTCTGCACCAAAAGAGCAAGCACACAGTAAAAACCGAGTGTTCGTCACACGCTCCAACCACTCGACAAAGCATAAGACTTACCAGCCAGCCGAGTCATCATCTGCGGAGCCCAGTCGGTGAAATACTTCTCTTGGGCTATGCATCGTTTGTTAAGGATGCCCATCTGTTTGTGCAGCTCAGTCCTCTGTTTCCCCATCCTCTCCACCTCCGCCGTCAACACCCTGTTTGCCTCCAGCGCCTCCTCCAAAGACTTCTCTCGTACTTCCAGCGCGTCCTTCATGTCGGCCATGGCGAGCATTGCAGCTTCCAGTTCATCAGCATACTGGTTCCTCTCCGCTCTCAGGGCTTCATAAGTCGTTCCCATTTCACAAGTTTTCTGCACCAAGAAACAAAGGGAATCAGCAAGTTTATCAGTTCACAGGCTAAGTACTTCAGACCCCTGCCGACGCAAGCAGTCGACAACGGTCTCGGGGACTACACCCAGTGGGTTCACTAAGAGTGACCCCACTGGCATGCACCTCAAACAGGCCCGCCCTATGGAGGTGCACTCGGAAATACTACTCGACCCGCGTGCAAAGTGCTACGACTGCAACAAGTACTTGCACTCGGAAATCCTGTCTACGGACACAACCAACCTGAAGACAAAATGTATAAAGACAACTACCGGTGCAAGCACTCGACAGAAGTCTCGGGGACTACACCCACTGGGTTCACTCGGAGTGAACCCATTGCAAAAACAATACCACCAGTGGGTTACAGGAGAAAAAGTAAATACTTACTAGACTACTTACTCTGATGTCATCGCGCAGCTCCAAGCTCCGCTGGTACAAGGCCGCGACGGAGTCATAAGCTCTCTTGGCTTCTCCAGCCATGAGCTCCGCCTGCACCATGGCTCCCTTGGCCGCTCCCACCTGCTCCTCTGGGACACACCGGATGCTGAATTCAGCATTCGACGAACCGGGAATCGTGGGAGGTTCCTGGGGCATCCCAAGGTTTTCCCCAGTCGGTTCCTCCCTCACTGGCACCGGTTCAGTCGGTGGTGGCACTTCGGTCGGTGGAGCGTCAGCGACGAGGGCAGCAGCAGGAGGAGCAGCTTCAGGAACTGGCTCCAGGACAGGCTCCACGGCGGGGTCGGCTCTCCCCTGGTCGTCCTCGTCTAGGTGAATCGCCCCTGACAATGACAAGCCGAATGACACGACGACTCAGAAAAAGGAAAAATGGCGCAGTCTACAGGAATAAAATACCCGACTCTCCTACAACATACCTGGCTGGGAAGAAACGACGTTGTCCGTGTCCATGGGGTCGTCCCCTTGGCGGGCCGGAGAGGTTGCAGAAGTGGCAACCCTGTCGAGTGAAGTCCAGTCGACTTATAAAGCAGGAGTTCACTCGGGCAATGGCCGCTGCCGCCGGTGAGAAGCCGCCGCCTTGTTCTTCTTCTTCCTCGCCTCCATCTTGCTGGTCTGACCTTTGGTCATGGAGGCGACGGCGAGCTCTCGAGAAGGAGGAGAAGACAGGGGTGTATGAGCGCAGGAGGTGGCGAGGAAGACGGAGCAGGCAAGATTAAAGGATTCGGCGAGCGTAACCGAGGAGTCTCGTCGCCCAGATTTAAATAGAGCGTCGACTAGGTCGCTGACGAGCGGGCCCGAAATTTTATCCGCCCAACCGGCCGCGGCGATATCAGTGGAGGAGTTGAAGGCGCGGGAATCGAGGAGTCAGGCGCTACTCGAGCGCGCTGACGTCGTCCCCGCTGAGCGCGCGGAACCCGAAATTTGAGATCCCGGAAAATCCGTCGCTGTCAGTTGACCGGTCGCGTCAAAAGATGCCGCGAAAGCACTCGGTTCCCGACAGTCTGTTTTGCAAGCACCTTCACTCGGATCGCTGGTCAAGAGAGATAAAATGGATAGAGGCAAGCAACGCCCAAGCCGAACCTAGTCCAGTCGGGTCTGAACCTCGAGCACTGCTTCGACGTTTCAACCCCAATCCATTCGGGGACTAATGATGGGGTCATAGTCCTAGGGTAGGGTCATAGGCCTGCCCTACCTGTCCTACCCAAGGACTAACCCACACAAAGGACAGGACCTTGAGTTTGCCCCGACTGAATTAAAGAGTCCCCATCATCCAGTCGGTAACAGACCCAGGATCATCCAGTCGGAGACTAGCATTCGGAGAACACCGGGCCTACCGACTGGATACACTCGGTACATCGTAACCTCTCTGGAGGGAAACTGCCGTACGTTTCCGGGTGCATTTACTAGCATTTAGAGCATGCGTTACCTGTAACGTACACATTCAATCTCCACTACTCCACCCTGAGTCAACTCCACCCTGAGTCAGAACCGTTGTGGAGGGCAGCGCACTCTATATAAGCCGCCCTCCCCCACTGGTAAAGGGGTTAGAAAAACATTGTACTCCATATTACACTCGGTAACAAGCTCCGAGAGCACTAAGACGTAGGGCTATTACCTCCACCGCAGAGGGGTCTGAACTCATACAACCTCGTCGTAGCTAGGACTCTACCCATCTCATTCGTACCCTACACATCTACTGTCAGGCTTATACCCACGACAAATGATATTTCCTTAGTATACTCTGCTAATCTGATTGCACGCACATACCACCGCCGACAACGTTCACCACCTCTCCCGTAATTGTCCTCCCTGGCATGGACACTACTCAAATTGTCGCATCTCAGGCGTCGATAGTTGCAGCGTCAATCATCTTCCCCTTCCTCCTCACAAAAAATAAATTGATAAAGGAACTCAAGAACACTGGAAAACTTTGTCGTTCTTCAACCGTACCGCATCTCAGCCGCTGTCGTCGGCGTGTCACTAGCTAGGATTTGCTAGTAGTCCTCCGTTCTTGCACACCCACATATAGCCAGCACCACGATGATGGCCCATACAATACAACCCAATCATACGCATCTCCGGTGTATTGGTAAACATGTAGCATCCAATTTTATTAGTCAATGTTATCGAAGTGATGAATTAGAAATCTGTGAACAAGATTTTTTTTTAGTTTATGCATAGACATCAAACGAGGTCCATATACTGAATAAAGGAGAAGATGGCTAAGCTCTGCCAATTTTATTAGTCAATGTTATGCTGATGTACCTCCGGGAAGAAAAGGTTGAGGAATTTAGGAAATTCATTTACCATCGCTGGGATGTTGATGAGATTGAGAAACAATAGGAGGCTTACAAGGTTTGGTTCAGTGTAAAACCAACGGGGAAGATGTCTTCATGGGTTAACATGATGTATGAGCTGAGACACAAGTGGGCCGCGGCGTACACAAAAGATAGATATTTCCTTGGCATGCACTAGTGGGGACATGGCCTATAGCCCCGGCCCGTAAGGCGCTTTAGTCCCGGTTCACCAACCGGGATTACAGGGGCGGGACTAAAGGCCTAACCTTTAGTCCCGGCCATGTTCCAAGCCGGAACCAAAGGTGCTTCACGTGGGCCCTTCGGAGCGCCCTCAGGGGCAGGCACTTTAGTCCCAGGTCTTAACACGGACCGGGACTAAAGAGTTTCTGCAGATTTTGTTTATTTTAGGGTTTTAGGGTTTTAGGGTTTAGGTGTTCGGGAGATTAGATGCCTCATTTGGTGTTCGGGAATTAGTTTTCATATAATTTTAAATATAAATGTTTGTGCATATATATATAAGATTAACTTATCTTACAAGCGAGCATATATATACAATTATACGCAGATCTGAATTATAGGGACTAGAGCCCGTCTATTCGATTACATGGACCAACATCAGTAATGGCCCCTAGCTACACTAAATCGTCCTTTGTCATCTATAGCTTTCGTCCTCAGAAAGGTCGCAAGCTCCTCTGCAACAGCAATCGCGCGTTGCTCTGGTAGGGACTTCTCCCTCATGGTTGTGTACTATATAAGAATAGGAGATGAATATGAATATCAATCATGATAACAAAGAATGACGGGTAAAAATAAAGGTGTGAATGTTCATTGCTTACGTCGTATCTGTGATCCTTGTGCTCACAAGTAAACGTGCGAATGGTCTCGCAAACATAGTATCCGCATAGATGCGTCCCCCGTGGGTGCTGGTCGCACTTTACGAGAATAGAATATATATAATCAAAATAATAATCTAGCATCATAAATGTATTGAAAATAGAAGTATATCATACTACTACTTACCTGAGCCGCTCTAAAGGTCAGCTTCTCAGGCTCGATACCGGGAGTCACGCACTTGAACCGCTTCCAAACCCTGCCCGTCAAGGAAAATGATTTGCTAAGTTTTTCATTAATTGATATATCATAAAATCATCGAAAGAGACCGATAGAGCGCAAGAATGATTGAAATTAACCTTGAAGCATGTCCTGCAGGCTTTGGAACTGTTCCAAGGGTCTCGATAATGGGTCGAAGGCATCAACTCTTTTCTTATCAATTTGAATGTCCAACAGAATCCAATGAAAGCTGCACATGTATATATATATATATATATATATATATATATATATATATATATATATATATATATATATATATATATATATATATATGTCAGTAACTTATCAATTACACTTATAAGCGAATGGACACAACAGAGTAAAGACCCTCACCTGAAGTTGTATGGAAACAGTATGTGGTCACAGAAATTTTGATCTGTTAGAAACCTTAGAAGGTTTTCCTCCGTCTCCTTGGGTTTATCAGTTAGCGTCGCTATATGTATTTTATCTGGGTCAATAAACCCAATATTTAGGATGTTCCTACTTTTACATTCCAGAATCTTCATTCTGCATAATAGAGTACAAGTTATATGTAGACAATGAATTGAAATAACTAAACAAGTTATATGTAGACAACGAATTCAAAAAACTTACAGACAATAGCAACTCATAAGCGATTTGTCAAGGGCGTCGGCATTGTACATCTGTAAGAGTTCATCAAAGTCGATATGGATTTCAGCCGTTGTCGTCGGCGTGTCACTAGCTAGGATTTGCTAGTAGTCCTCTGTTCTTGCACACCCCCATATAGCCAGCAGCACGACGATGGCCCATACAATACAACCCAATCATACGCATCTCCGGTGTATTGGTAAACATGTAGCATCCAATTTTATTAGTCAATGTTATCGAAGTGATGAATTAGAAATCTGTGAAAAAGATTTTTTTTTAGTTTATGCGTAGACATCAAACGAGGTCCATATAGTGAATAAAGGAGAAGATGGCTAAGCTCTGCCAATTTTATTAGTCAATGTTATGCTGATGTACCTCCGGGAAGAAAAGGTTGAGGAATTTAGAAAATTCATTTACCATCGTTGGGATGTTGATGAGTTTGAGAAAAAATAGGAGGCTTATAAGGTTTGGTTCAGTGTAAAACCAACGGGGAAGATGTCTTCATGGGTTAATATGATGTATGAGCTGAGACACAAGTGGGCCGCGGCGTACACAAAAGATAGATATTTCCTTGACATGATGAGTAAGCAGAGTGAGTCTCTCAACTCAAGGCTACATATGCACGTGAACATGAGCATGAAACTTGTTGATTTGTTACAGCATATTGAGCACTATGTGTCCATAATGCGTCAGAATGAAGCAACATTAGATGCAGTAGCAGAACATATGATACTCTTCACTAAGCTGAGTGCACACCTTCTAGAGATTGTTGCCTCTTATATTTATACTCTTGTGATGTTTGCAAAGGTAAAACGTCAGATTGTCGAAGGAACAAATTGGCATGTCGCAGACATGGCGGGTTCTGATGGTTTGGTAAAGTATGATTTTTTGCGCAAAGTCCCATATGCAAAGGATGCTAGAGAATTGTAAGGTAAGGATGGTAATGATTTAATTGTAGGGTAAGGATGGTAATGATTTGAATGCTAAGGTTCCTACAGAGTTTGAGGGTAAGTTGTTGGAATTATGCCCTAGAGGCAATAATAAATATAGTTATTATTATAATTCATGTATCAAGATAATCGTTTATTATCCATGCTATAATTGTATTGAATGAAGACTCATTTACATGTGTGGATACATAGACAAAACACCGTCCCTAGCAAGCCTCTAGTTGGCTAGCCAGTTGATCAAAGATAGTCAGTGTCTTCTGATTATGAACAAGATGTTGTTGCTTGATAACTGGATCACGCCATTAGGAGAATCACGTGATGGACTAGACCCAAACTAATAGACGTAGCATGTTGATCGTGTCATTTTGTGGCTACTGTTTTCTGCGTGTCAAGTATTTATTCCTATGACCATGAGATCATATAAGTCACTGACACCGGAGGAATACTTTGTGTGTACCAAACGTCGCAACGTAACTGGGTGACTATAAAGATGCTCTACAGGTATCTCCGAAGGTGTTAGTTGAGTTAGTATGGATCAAGACTGGGATTTGTCACTCCGTGTGACGGAGATGTATCTCGGGGCCCACTCGGTAATACAACATCACACACAAGCCTTGCAAGCAATGTGACTTAGTGTAAGTTGCGGGATCTTGTATTATGGAACGAGTAAAGAGACTTGCCGATAAACGAGATTGAAATAGGTATGCGGATACTGACGATCGAATCTCGGGCAAGTAACATACCGAAGGACAAAGGGAATGACATACGGGATTATATGAATCCTTGGCACTGAGGTTCAAACGATCAGATATTCGTAGAGTATGTAGGATCCAATATGGGCATCCAGGTCCCGCTGTTGGATATTGACCGAGGAGTCTCTCGGGTCATGTCTACATAGTTCTGGAACCCGCAGGGTCTGCACACTTAAGGTTCGACGTTGTTTTATGCGTATTTGAGTTAGATGGTTGGTTACCGAATGTTGCTCGGAGTCCTGGATGAGATCACGGACGTCACGAGGGTTTCCGGAATGGTCCGGAAATGAAGATTGATATATAGGATGACCTCATTTGATTACCGGAAGGTTTTCGGAGTTACCGGGAATGTACCGGGAATGACGAATGGGTTCCGGAAGTTCACCGGGGGGGGGGGAACCCACCCCGGGGAAGCCCATAGGCCATGAGGGTGGCACACTAGCCCTTAGTGGGCTGGTGGGACATCCCAAAAGGGCTCTATGCGCCATACAAAGGAAAATCAAAAAATAAAAAGAGGAGGTGGGAAGGAAGGGAAGGACTCCCACCCACCAAACCAAGTCCAACTCGGTTTGAGGGGGGAGCCTTCCCCCCTTGGACTCGGCCGACCCCCTTGGAGCCCCTTGAGCCCCAAGGCAAGGTCCCCTCCCTCCCACCTATATATACAGAGGTATTGGGGCTGATTTGAGACGATTTTTCCACGGCAGCCCGACCACATACCTCCACGGTTTTTCCTCTAGATCGCGTTTCTGCGGAGCTCGGGCGGAGCCCTGCTGAGACAAGGTCATCACCAACCTCCGGAGCGCCGTCACGCTGCCGGAGAACTCTTCTACCTCTCCGTCTCTCTTGCTGGATCAAGAAGGCCAAGATCATCGTCGAGTTGTACGTGTGCTGAACGCGGAGGTGCCGTCCGTTCGGTACTAGATCGTGGGACTGATCGCGGGATTGTTCGCGGGGCGGATCGAGGGACGTGAGGACGTTCCACTACATCAACCGCGTCCACTAACGCTTCTGCTGTACGATCTACAAGGGTACGTAGATCACTCATCCCCTCTCGTAGATGGACATCACCATGATAGGTCTTCGTGCGCGTAGGAAAATTTTTGTTTCCCATGTGACGTTCCCCAACAGTGGTATCAGAGCTAGGTTCATGTATAGATGTCTTCTCGAGTAGAACACAAAAGTTTTTGTGGGCGGTGATGTGCGTTTTGCTGCCCACCTTAGTCTTTTCTTGATTCCGCGGTATTGTTGGATTGAAGCGGCTTGGACCGACATTACTCGTACGCTTACGAGAGACTGGTTTCATCGTTACGAGTAACCCCGTTGCTCAAAGATGACTGGCAAGTGTCGGTTTCTCCAACTTTAGTTGAATCAGATTTGACCGAGGAGGTCCTTGGATGAGGTTAAATAGCAACTCATATATCTCCGTTGTGGTGTTTGCGTAAGTAAGATGCGATCCTACTAGATACCCATGGTCACCACGTAAAACATGCAACAACAAAATTAGAGGACGACTAACTTGTTTTTGCAGGGTATGCTTGTGATGTGATATGGCCAACGATGTGATGTGATATATTGGATGTATGAGATGATCATGTTGTAATAGTAAATATCGACTTGCACGTCGATGGTACGGCAACCGGCATGAGCCATAGGGTTGTCTTTATACTAACGTTTGTGCTTGCAGATGCGTTTACTATTTTGCTAGGATGTAGCTTTAGTAGTAATAGCATGAGTAGCACGACAACCCCGATGGCAACACGTTGATGGAGATCATGGTGTGGCGCCAGTGACAAAAAGATCGTGCCGGTGCTTTAGTGATGAAGATCAAGAAGCACGTGATGATGGCCATATCATGTCACTTATGAATTGCATGTGATGTTAATCCTTTTATGCACCTTATTCTGCTTAGAACGACGGTAGCATTATGAGGTGATCTCTCACTAAAATTTCAAGACGAAATTGTGTTCTCCCCGACTGTGCACCGTTGCTACAGTTCGTCGTTTCGAGACACCACGTGATGACCGGGTGTGATAGACTCAACGTTCACATACAACGGGTGCAAAACAGTTGCGCACGCGGAACACTCGGGTTAAGCTTGACGAGCCTAGCATGTGCAGACATGGCCACGGAACACATGAGACCGAAAGGTCGATCATGAATCATATAGGAGATATGATTAGCATAGGGCTGCTTACCACTGAAACTATACTCAACTCACGTGATGATCGGACTTGAGCTAGTGTAAGTGGATCATGAACCACTCAAATGACTAGAGAGATGTACTTTTTGAGTGGGAGTTTAGCGAATAATTTGATTAAGTTAAACTCTAATTATCTTGAACATAGTCTAAGTCCACTTTGAATATATTTGTGTTGTAGATCATGGCTCACGCGACAGTCATCCTGAATTTTAATACGTTCCTAGAGAAAGCTAAGTTGAAAGATGATGGAAGCAACTTTGTAGACTGGGCTCGTAATCTTAAGCTAATCTTACAAGTTGGGAAGAAGGATTATGTCCTTAATGCTGCGCTAGGAGATGAACCACCCGCTACGGCTGATCAGGATGTTAAGAACGCTTGGTTAGCCGTAAGGAGGTCTACTCAATAGTTCAATGTGCAGTCTTGTATGGCTTAGAACCGGGACTTCAACGTCGCTTTGAGCGTCATGGAGCATTTGAGATGTTCCAGGAGTTGAAGTTTATCTTTCAGAAGAACGCCCGGATCGAGAGGTATGAGACCTCCGATAAATTCTATACTTGCAAGATGGAGGAAAACTCGTCTGTCAGTGAACATGTGCTCAAAATGTCTGGGTACTCAAACCGTCTAGCTGAGCTGGGGACTGAACTCCCGCAAGAGGCTATCACTGACAGAATCCTTCAATCACTGCCGCCAAGCTATAAAGGCTTTGTGTTGAACTACAACATGCAAGGGATGAACAAGTCTCTCGGCGAGTTGTTTGCGATGCTGAAAGTCGCAGAGTCTGAACTCCGTAAAGAGCATCAAGTGTTGATGGTGAATAAGACCACTAGTTTCAAGAGAAACGGCAAAGGCAAGAAGGGTAATTCGAAGAAGAGCGGCAAGCCTGTTGCCAATCCGCCGAAGAAACCCAAAGCTGGACCTAAGCCTGAAACGGAGTGTTACTATTGCAAGGGTATGGGTCACTGGAAGCGCAATTGTCCCAAGTATCTGGTAGAGAAGAAGGCGGCCAAAGAAAAATCAGGTATATTTGATATACATGTTATTGATGTGTACTTAACCGGCTCTCGTAGTAGTGCCTGGGTATTCGATACCGGTTCTGTTGCTCATATTTGCAACTCGAAACAGGAACTGCGGAATAGACGAAGGCTGGCGAAAGATGAAGTGACGATGCGCGTAGGAAATGGTTCCAAGGTTCATGCAATCGCCATCGGCACAGTGTCACTTCAGTTACCGTCAGGATTGGTGATGAACTTAAATCATTGTTATTTAGTGCCTACGTTGAGCATGAACATTATATCTGGATCTTGTTTATTGCGAGACGGTTACTCTTTTAAGTCAGAGAATAATGGTTGTTCTATTTCTATGAGTAACATCTTTTATGGTCATGCACCGAATGTGAGAGGATTGTTCATATTGAATCTTGATAGCGATACACATATACATAACATTGAGACCAAAAGAGTTAGAGTTAACAATGATAGCGCCATATTTTTGTGGCACTGCCGCTTAGGTCATATTGGTGTAAAGCGCATGAAGAAACTCCATGCTGATGGACTTTTGGAGTCACTTGACTTTGATTCACTTGACACGTGCGAACCATGCCTCATGGGCAAGATGACTAAGACTCCGTTCTCCGGAACAATGGAGCGTGCAAGTGACTTGTTGGAAATCGTACATACCGATGTGTGTGGTCCGATGAGTGTGGAGGCATGCGGCGGATATCGTTATTTTCTCACCTTCACTTATGATTTGAGTAGATATGGTTATGTCTACTTGATGAAGCACAAGTCTGAAACATTTGAAAAGTTCAAGCAATTTCAGAGTGAAGTGGAAAATCATCGTAACAAGAAGATCAAGTTCCTACGGTCTGATCGTGGGGGTGAATATCTGAGTTTCGAGTTTGGTGCTCACTTAAGACAATGTGGAATTGTTTCACAGTTAACACCGCCTGGAACACCACAGCGTAATGGTGTGTCCGAACGTCGTAATCGTACTTTATTAGAGATGGTGCGATCTATGATGTCTCTTACCGATTTGTCGTTATCTTTTTGGGGTTATGCATTAGAAACAGCTGCATTCACTTTAAATAGGGCACCATCAAAATCCGTTGAGACGACACCATGCGAACTGTGGTATGGCAAAAGGCCAAAGTTGTCGTTTCTTAAAGTTTGGGGATGTGATGCTTATGTCAAAAAGCTTCAGCCTGAAAAGCTGGAACCCAAAGCGGAAAAGTGCGTCTTCATAGGTTACCCAAAAGAGACAGTTGGGTACACCTTCTATCTCAAATCCGAGGGCAAAGTGTTTGTTGCTAAAAACGGAGCTTTTCTCGAGAAGGAGTTTCTCTCGAGAGAATTGAGTGGGAGGAAGATAGAACTTGACGAGGTTGTCGAACCTCTCATCCCTCTGGATGGTGGTGCAGGGCAAGGGAAAACCTCTGTCGTTGCAACGCCGGTTGAGGAGGAAGTTAATGATGATGATCATGAAACTCCAGTTCAAGTTTCTGTCGAACCACGCAGGTCGACGAGACCACGTGCTGCTCCAGAGTGGTACGGTAATCCCGTCTTATCAATCATGTTGTTAGACAACAATGAACCTACAAATTATGAAGAAGCAATGGTGGGCCCAGATTCCAACAAATGGCTAGAAGCCATGAAGTCCGAGATAGGATCCATGTATGAGAACAAAGTGTGGACTTTGGAGGTACTACCTGAGGGCCGCAAGGTTATTCAGAACAAATGGATCTTTAAGAGGAAGACGGACGCTGACTGCAATGTGACCGTTTATAAAGCTCGACTTGTGGCAAAGGGTTTTTCACAAGTTCAAGGAGTTGACTACGATGAGACATTCTCACCCGTAGCGATGCTTAAGTCCGTCAGAATCATGTTAGCAATAGCTGCATTTTTCGATTATGAAATCTGGCAGATGGATGTCAAAACGGCGTTCCTTAACGGTTTCCTTAAGGAAGAATTGTATATGATGCAACCCGAAGGTTTTGTCGATCCTAAGAATGCTAACAAGGTGTGCAAGCTCCAGCGATCCATTTATGGACTGGTGCAAGCATCTCGGAGTTGGAACAAACGCTTTGATGAGGTGATCAAAGCATTTGGGTTTATACAAGTGGTTGGAGAATCTTATATTTACAAGAAAGTGAGTGGGAGCTCTGTGGCGTTTCTAATATTATATGTGGATGACATATTACTGATTGGAAACAACGTAGAGTTTTTGGAGAGCATAAAGGGTTACTTGAATAAAAGTTTCTCTATGAAGGACCTAGGAGAAGCTGCTTACATTCTAGGCATTAAGATCTATAGGGATAGATCAAAACGCCTGATAGGACTTTCACAAAGCACATACCTTGATAAAGTTTTGAAGAGGTTCAAAATGGAACAGTCCAAGAAAGGGTTCTTGCCAGTTCTACAAGTTACGAGATTGAGTAAGACTCAGTGCCCAGCAACTGATGAAGATAGAGAGCATATGCGCTCCGTCCCCTATGCTTCATCCATAGGTTCTATCATGTATGCAATGCTGTGCACTAGACCGGATGTTAGCCTGGCCATAAGTATGGCAGGTAGGTTCCAGAGTAATCCAGGAGTGGATCACTGGACAACGGTCAAGAATATCCTGAAGTACCTGAAAAGGACTAAGGAGATGTTTCTCGTGTATGGAGGTGACGAAGAGCTCGCCGTAAAAGGTTACGTCGATGCAAGCTTTGACACAGATCCGAACGACTCTAAGTCGCAAACCGGATACATATTTATTCTTAATGGGGGTGCAGTAAGCTGGTGCAGTTCCAAGCAAAGCGTCATAGCAGATTCTACATGTGAAGCGGAGTACATGGCTGCCTCGGAGGCGGCTAAAGAGGGTGTGTGGATGAAGCAGTTCATGACGGATCTTGGAGTGGTGCCAAGCGCACTGAATCCAATAACCTTGTTCTGTGACAACACGGGTGCCATTGCCTTAGCAAAGGAACCACGGTTTCACAAGAAGACCAGACACATCAAACGACGCTTCAACCTCATCCGCGACTACGTCGAGGGAGAGGACGTAAATATATGCAAAGTGCACACGGATCTGAATGTAGCAGACCCGCTGACTAAACCTCTTCCACGGCCAAAGCATGATCAACACCAGAACTGTATGGGTGTTAGATTTATTACAATGTAATTCACATGATGATGTGAGGGCTAGATTATTGACTCTAGTGCAAGTGGGAGACTGTTGGAATTATGCCCTAGAGGCAATTATAAATATAGTTATTATTATAATTCCTGCATCAAGATAATCGTTTATTATCCATGCTATAATTGTATTGAATGGAGACTCATTTACATGTGTGGATACATAGACAAAACACCGTCCCTAGCAAGCCTCTAGTTGGCTAGCCAGTTGATCAAAGATAGTCAGTGTCTTCTGATTATGAACAAGATGTTGTTGCTTGATAACTGGATCACGTCATTAGGAGAATCACGTGATGGACTAGACCCAAACTAATAGACGTAGCATGTTGATCGTGTCATTTTGTTGCTACTGTTTTCTGCGTGTCAAGTATTTATTCCTATGACCATGAGATCATATAACTCACTGACACCGGAGGAATACTTTGTGTGTATCAAACGTCGCAACGTAACTGGGTGACTATAAAGATGCTCTACAGGTATCCCCGAAGGTGTTAGTTGAGTTAGTATGGATCAAGACTGGGATTTGTCACTCCGTGTGACGGAGAGGTATCTCGGGGCCCACTCGGTAATACAACATCACACGCAAGCTTTGCAAGCAATGTGACTTAGTGTAAGTTGCGGGATCTTGTATTATGGAACGAGTAAAGAGACTTGCCGATAAACGATATTGAAATAGGTATGCGGATACTGACGATCGAATCTCGGGCAAGTAACATACCGAAGGACAAAGGGAATGACATACGGGATTATATGAATCCTTGGAACTGAGGTTCAAACGATAAGATCTTCATAGAGTATGTGGGATCCAATATGGGCATCCAGGTCCCGCTATTGGATATTGACCGAGGAGTCTCTCGGATCATGTCTACATAGTTCTCGAACCCGCAGGGTCTGCACACTTAAGGTTCGACGTTGTTTTATGCGTATTTGAGTTATATGGTTGGTTACCGAATGTTGTTCGGAGTCCCGGATGAGATCACGGACGTCACGACGGTTTCCGGAATGGTCCGGAAACGAAGATTGATATATAGGATGACCTCATTTGATTACCGGAAGGTTTTCGGAGTTACCGGGAATGTACCGGGAATGACGAATGGGTTCTGGAAGTTCACCGGGGGGGGGGGGGGGGAACCCACCCCGGGGAAGCCCACCAGCCCTTAGTGGGCTGGTGGGACAGCCCAAAAGGGCTCTAAGCGCCATACAAAGGAAAATCAAAGAGAAAGAAAAAAAAGAAGGAGGTGGGAAGGAAGGGAAGGACTCCCACCCACCAAACCAAGTCCAACTCGGTTTGGGGGGGGGGAGCGTTCCCCCCTTGGACTCGGCCGACCCCCTTGGGCCCCCTTGAGCCCCAAGGCAAGGTCCCCTCCCTCCCACCTATATATACGGAGGTATTGGGGCTGATTTGAGACGATTTTTCCACGGCAGCCCGACCACATACCTCCACGGTTTTTCCTCTAGATCGCGTTTCTGCGGAGCTCGGGCGGAGCCCTGCTGAGAAAAGGTCATCACCAACCTCCGGAGCGCCGTCACGCTGCCGGAGAACTCTTCTACCTCTCCGTCTCTCTTGCTGGATCAAGATGGCCGAGATCATCGTCGAGCTGTACGTGTGCTGAACGCGGAGGTGCCGTCCGTTCGGTACTAGATCGTGGGACTGATCGCGGGATTGTTCGCGGGGCGGATCGAGGGACGTGAGGACGTTCCACTACATCAACCGCGTTCACTAACGCTTCTGCTATACGATCTACAAGGGTACGTAGATCACTCATCCCCTCTCGTAGATGGACATCACCATGATAGGTCTTCGTGCGTGTAGGAAAATTTTTGTTTCCCATGCGACGTTCCCCAACATAAGTATGGTGAGGACTTGGATGCCAAAAAAATATGGATGGTTATGATCCCAATGGTTTGGAAGGTAAGGATGGTGAGGACTTGGATGCAAAAAAGTTGGATGGTAAGGATCACGGTGACTTGGAAGGTAAGCATGATGGGGCGTTGGATGCAAAAAAATTGGATGGTAAGGATACCAATGGCTTGGAAGGTAAGCATGATGAGGAGTTGGATGCAAAAAAGTTAGATGCACAAGGCGCGGATGCTAAGTCTACGGATGTTAGATATCACGTGAGTTGTCTGTTCAGAGGAGCAAGACTGGATAATGCAGTTTGTAAATATAGAAAGATGGAAAGTGAGGATTACTCATGCGTACATATATTTTGCAGTTTGGATCGTCTTGATGTATGCACATTTCCAATCATTTTTGAGAAGAAAAGATGGACAGTGTATGCGAAGCCAACATTCCCTTCTTCGAGGACTGTGAATACTCATGTATGGTCTGAGCAGATGAATAAGTATCACCAACTACACAACATGACCAGTGAAGCTTTATTCACAGCCGCAGGAAGTGATTCACAGTCAGAACAGGTGATGGAGATCCTCCAGAGTATATTGGTTGACGCGAAAAAACTGATTTGAATGAAGACTAGAAACCGTTTGTTCCTTTACCGGCATAATTCTCTACTGCTCGAGAATGCTGCACTGATAACGTGCAAAATACAACCAAAATAATTCTAAAAGGAAGACCAACTACCAAAGAAACCAATAAGAGAATTAAATCTAGGCTCGAGCGGATGAGAGGCAGAAAAAAAACAAAAAAATTAGTGCACATGTTTATCGCGTTTCATTTTCGTACATGCTTACAGTGTAATAAGTTCTTTGGAAGAATGTTCAAATAATTTTTTTTTTCAATTTACGCAGGAAAGATTCGGAAAAATTGAAGACCACAAGGAGGAGGAAGAGAACAGAGAAATATATTGATACAGAAGATTGGGGAGTGTTGGGGGGGGGGGGGGGGGGGTATAACCTACTCCTTTTGTTTCAAATTAATTTCGTTAGCTTCATCTTAAAATTTACACGTTTGGATGCTCCGAAGACTTCTTTTTTTGGTCGTGGAGAGTATGGACATTACATTGTCGTTGCCATTTATAAAGTTTCCACTTCCTTGCTGGATCAAGTAATGTGTTCTTCTGAATTGACGTTTGCTCTTATTGAAGTGTTTGAACTAATAATAGTACTCCAACTATGCCCATAAGTTTTGGCATGGTCCCTTTAGGTACCAACAAACTACTGGAGTAATGTCAGCTAGGATTGTTTTTAACTGGGCATATGTGCAACATCCGTTTAGACTACCCACAATGAAAAGTAACATAGAATGGTACCATGCATATGTTACTAGTGTAAGTTACTACCTCCATAGTGGGTATTAACATAGATGCTTTCATTTATATTATCTTATAGAATCATCTTGTCTTGGTATTTGTGATGTTACTTATAGTATTAGTAAATAGCTATGTTATTCAATTTGTCTCTCTTTTTATTAATTAGCTATCACATCATTTTTATTTTATATTTTTTGCACACTACACCATACTTTTCTTTCAGATGGCATCTATATTACTATCTATGTTACTACTTTCGTCCAAGTGTATAGGGCATGCACGTAGTTCTAGGTTGTCAATTTAACTAGCTAAATATATATTATATGTAATAAATAATATATCATTAGATTCATGTAAGAATGTAGTTTCTGAATATGTAATTTTTATCACATATAATATATATTTAGCTAGTTAAATTGACAACCTAGAACTACGCGCATGCCCTATACACTTGAACGGAGGTAGTACTTTTATTGTGGGTAGTCTTAGATCGAATATATTGGATATCTTATTTTCTCCTGGATTAGATGGGACAAAGCACGTGGACTTGTATAATCCCGGAAATAGTTAATCAACAGTTCGACGTGGTTGAGCATATCCATTCACGTCGCGTGGAGCTTGTCGATCCATGTGTAAATAATTGGTCCATGCCAGTCATGCAACAATACAAAACTGGGAGGAAGCTTTTCTTATTAATGAAGATCGTTATCTTATAAGACCTTCACAATCGGATGAGTGCATTATCATAGGCTGAAACTTGGGGGTATCCCAGTCATAGGCTGAAACTTGGGGGCAACCATGGACGTCGCGTGGAGCTTGCCTCCATGAATCCATTATCGATCCATTTGTTAACAATTGGTGCATACCAGTCACGCAATAATACAAAGCTGGGAGGAACTTTTCTTATTAATGATGATCGTTATCTTCCGAGACAGTCACAATTGAATGAGTGCATTATCATAGGCTAAAACTTGGGGGTGTCCCACTCTTTTTGCTGCTACCGATCTGCTGCTCGGCCTTTATCAACTTAAACTACTTACTCTATTAATAACACCGTCTCATTTACTCCCTCCGTCTCGGTGTATAGGTCATCTTAGGCTGGTCATAGTGGGGGTATCATAGCTAGTAACATAGTCTTGAAACTAGCAAACATGGTAATGTGGCAAGTAATTAAAGAAAAGAAAGAGCAGGGGCGGATCCAGGGGGGTGCTAGCAGGGGTCTGACCCCACCCCCCCCCCCAACCGTTCACCCTCCCCCCCCCCCCCCCCAACAATTATCAGTAGATAATACTAGACATAATTAGCCATTTAGCCTATTGTAATAATTACAGGCCCAATACACAGAGAATGACAGAAGCCCATGTAGACTAGTCCAGCCTATCGATCGGTACTAGTCCAGCCTCCAGGTCGCTGCTCCCTGGCCGCCAGCCCTCGTCTACTTGTCTAGGGCACAGGTCTAGCCTCCACTCCAGGTCGCTGGTCCTGGCCGCCAGCCCTCCCTTCTGCCGCCAAGTCGCCAAGTCGCTCGCTGTTCGCCGCGACGCCGCCAACCCACCCTTCTGTTCTGCCGCAACCCCGACATCGCCCTCGTCCAGACTCGCTGGAAATTCGGTCAGTCAGCGTCAGCCCGCGTCAAGTTTTTCTCTATGTTCAAAAGAATAGAACATGCAGATTTTCTCTATGTTCTAAACTTTCCAGAATAAATCATGGTTCTAAACGTTCCAATGCTCCCTGGCCCGTGTGCACTATGTTCTAATACTACTGTTTGTCTCGATAAGCTGGATCTAAGGCTTATTTTGTACTGTTTGTTGTGCAGTTAATACTACTGCTGAATCAACCTGACTGTTGTTGCGGCACTATGTTCTAATACTACTGCTGCCGCTGCTAGTCGCTCGTCTAGGGAACGTCTAGGGCACAGGCGAAGGACATAATATATTAGATATTTATTCATTATGATGGTCGTCGACTCTTTGCCCCCCCCCCCCCCCTGTTGGAATCCTGGCTCCGCCCCTCAAAAGAGAGAGGATTAGAGTAACATAGGGGGTGTTTGTTTCCAGGGACTTTTTAGTGTAGGGAGTAAAAAAAGTCCCTTTTAGTCCCATGTGAAACAAATAGGGGGGAATTTTAGGGACTAAAAGGGGGTGTTTGGGACTAAAGGAAGAAGTCATTATCATACATAAACCTATGTGAAAATTATATCATTTAATGCTCCTTTCATATAGTCACTATCGTCCTTGTTTATCATTTTGTAGTCATTATCATACATAATTTTATCAATGATAATGACTACAAAATGATAAACAAGGACGATAATGACTACAAAATTATGTATGATAATGACTACAAAATTATATGTTAGAGCACGTAGGTTTTATATGTTGCATGCTTTTGTATGGATTTGAGGTTTCTAATATAAGATGGCCCGTTGTTAAATAAATTATTTAAGGCGTGATCGATCAGTATGGGGAACGTGCCCAAC
Organism: Hordeum vulgare subsp. vulgare; assembly: GCF_904849725.1. NCBI lineage: Eukaryota > Viridiplantae > Streptophyta > Magnoliopsida > Poales > Poaceae > Hordeum > Hordeum vulgare. The sequence continues at coordinate 658,353,194 of NC_058519.1, read as the reverse complement.
AAACGTTTGACGGGTTGGATTTGCAAGATCCAATTATAGATGCTCTAAGCATAATAGTTTGGCTTGGTCCCGGCAACCTGCACATGGAAATTGTCGGAATGCATGTACATGTGTATAGCCGTCCAAGTATCACTGTTGAGACCGATGCATGTGGCTGGGCACAGCCACTGGGTTTTGATCGACTCGACTGTCGACTGAAAAATCACATGTAGAGTTTGGAATCCAATGTCGCATAACCACTTGATCTCTTGTGATGGAGCGTCGATCTATGTGTTAACACTATGTAAACATGACAATAGCGCGCATAGAAGAACACAAAGCTGAATCTATCATACCCGGCTTTTCCATGAATGCTGGCACACTATCGATATAGTCGTCGTTTGCGGTAGACAGTTAAGAAGTCATTATGTTAAGACCCCATAGAATCAGTGCATCAGAACAACAACTATCGTCGATGAACAGTAACGTAGATCGAAAGGATTCAATCTAAAAACACACGAACGCAGACACCGAAGAACAAATTCGAACAAATTCATCAAAAACAGATCACCGAAGACACACCCCCACACGTCCATCGATGATGCAAGTTGCACCACCGGAATGGGGGCGGGGCGGAGAGCCCTCTCACCGACAAGGACCGGGATCCACCACGCCTCCGTGGCCCTAGGGCCACCGGAGACGAGGCGGGCCAGGGTCAGTGTCGGCGGGAGGCAAAAAGACCTAATTTTGTTAAGGAAGGCGGTGGCTGCGTAAGCAAAGAAGTACTCGTACAATACGTACCAATAGATTCATTATTGAATGTACTTTCACATTCTATAAATTTGCTATGATAAATGTTTATATTGTTTTCTATAAACTTGATCAAACTTTACGAAGTTTGCCTCCAGTCAAATCTAGTAAATAAAACGGTGGGAGCATGTGCCACCACTCCTGGATGTGAGGAAGGCATACTCTTCTTACAGAGTCACGCTTAGTAAGTTTGGCATGCTGTAAATGGGCAATGCCAGTAGGTAACTAGGTCTGTGTAACAGTTTAGATCGATGCATACGCAGCACCATCACTGCGTTTGGGTCAATCGATAGCGGCAGGCCATATGAGTGTTGTCGTGTGAAGTTATGGAATCCTAGATAGGATGTTGTAAACAATCACGGTCACATGCTCGAGCATCTTCATGCTTCGATATATCGATTACCGATCCAAGTGTAAACAATTAACAAAGCATGGTTAGACATTATGGTTATCTCCTACTAGTTACCTAGCATGTATATATGTCGATAGGTAACAAACACACCACGTGTAGAGTTATGTTACGGGCTCTGATAAAGGATTACTTAATCCTGAGCTCATACTACTAGACTTTGGATTAACATATGAGCTATTTATCGGGGCCAAAACAAGATCGAGATCCATTGAGAGCATCGTGATCTATTATCAATCCATGTGTTGCCAATTCATTGTAGTTTAATTACTTCTCCGATGGTTGGATACAGCGCCTGCGGATGTGGCTGCGTCCGGGTCGGCCTCAGTTGCTGGGGAAGCTGCTGCTGCAGCAGGGCAAACTGCTTCGGTTGCTGGCTTGCGGCAGGGGGAGCAGCGTCCTCCCACACATGGGCGCGGCGCTCCTGCTGCAGGACGAGGTGGGCCTGGTGGAATTCATCGCGGTGGCGGTGGGGGATACCATGGTTACAGAGGACACCCAAATCAATGGAACGACTACGCCGGCGTTCCGGGCAGGAGTCGATCGAATTGGAACACCGGAGGTGGTCTCAGGGGTGGTGCTAATCAGTGGCACTGTCCCTTCTTACCTCCTGAAGGTAATTTTGTGCAGGGAGCTCGAGGTGTAAATTTTCGGCAAAGAGGCGGCGGTGGAGTTCTCAACTTTGTCCGGAACAACTCGGAACCGATGTGGAAGGAGGTCCCTCACGCGGTCGTGGAGGAAGCCAGTGCTACCGGGGCCACTCTACCGCCCAAATCTGCGGAGGACAGGGAAGTTGCGCGAGCCAACAAGGCGGTTCGCAAAAAAGAAAAATTGACATGTTATAGATGTGGGGTACCCGGTCACTTTGTTGTGGACTGTACCACGGCTCTTTGTGACATCTGTCAAAAGCATGGTCATATGGATACGGCTTGCCCACTGCTTTCAGCTCCTAAGCCGGTCATGAGCATTTATGGTGTTTGTCACAGCAAACTCATGTTTTTTGAGACACCAGGATCCACTTCAGTTCTTACTCCACCCCGTCTTGAGAGTTCAAGGACGGGTCTCGTCAAGGTCACAAATGGTGATTTGACTGCAGAGCAGGTTTCTCAACAGATGAGAAGGCTGGTGTCTGAGGCTTACAGTTGGGAACCAATAAAGGTAGATCAAAGTACATTCCATGTTGAGTTTCCTAGAAGAGAGGATCTGCAACGCTTACTCACTTTTGGGGTCAGTAAGGTTAGTGGCAGCAAGTGTCTACTTGAGTTTGAAGCATGCATCAAACCAGCACCGCAGGGTACTAGGTTGCAGAAGGTTTGGATCAGGTTCTCAGGCATTCCCGAAATTTTGCTTAACGATTTCCTCATCGTATGGAGCCTTGGATCTTTGATTGGTAAGACTGAGAAAGTTGACATGCCTTTTACTCGCAAAAGGGGGATTGCCAGATTGCTTGTGATGGTGCTTGATGTTCAGCAAATACCTGATTTTCCTCCATGGTCTTATGATGGTGTGCACTATGACCTTGATGTGGAGGTCGAGGTGGTGCCACAAAAGGAGCCTAATGGTGCGGATATTCACATGGCCAATGGGGAGGACAGGGACAAGGATCATGGAGATGCTAATGATCCACAGTCTGATCAGTCAAAGGAAAACATTAACCCTCCTCCCGCCACTAATAAGGAGAAACCGCTGCTTTGTGGAGGTGCTTCTTCTACATCTATTTCACCGATGGCTACACTTCGTTTTGGGTCTTTTGATGTTAAGAGTCCATCCTATAACCTTGGGAGTGCTTTTGTACAAAAGGAGGTGGATGTTGAAGCAGCCCCTTTTGTTCCAATCCAACGTTCTGCTTCCGCTTCAAATCTGAGTTTCTCCCAACATAAGCTTGCTCATGAGAAGAGAAGAGTATTATCTGCAGTACCGCCGGTCAGGAGGGCCGAGCCACTGCATCTGCATGTGCAGGATAGCACGCAGAAGGCGTGTTGTCCCTCTTCTCCTTCATCTCCGGCGAGGGAGGTGTCATTGCTTATGAGAGACAATAGGTAGGAGGCGAGAGGCTCTCCTAGTCCTGCTGTTTCTCCTCAGGCTGCTGAAAATAATTTGCAGACAACGGCTCAAGAAGATATTCATACTTCAAAGTGTAAGCAACAAGTGCTTTTTTCTAAGTATGATACTCTTTTACAGGAAACATCTATTGACCCGGGTTTTAATTCTACGGTAACAGGGAAGAAACATAATGATATTTCTACTGATGAGGTGATCTCTTTTGGTGGGATCCCGGATCCTATGTCTGGTGATAGATGGTTTAGTCAGCGTATTCAGGAGAAACCTGATGCTAATGACATGTTGATGGGTCGTGCTATGCGGGCTGCGAAAGTACGAGATGTTGAAAAAACTATAGGTTTGTCTTTCGATCAGAATGCTACTATTTTAAACTTATCTGATTCTGAGAACTTGAATAATGCTAGCGACATAGGTATTTCTATGGGTACTTCTAGTAAAAATATAGCCAAGTCCATTAATGATATTCTTGATCTAGAAGTTGATAGAACCATAGAGTTCATGAAAAACATTGCAACGGTTAAACCTATGAATGACTCAGATATTAATGGTTTAGGAGGTGCTGACCTTCAAACATTATGCGATGACGTTTTACATATAGACGGGGAAGTAGATGATGTTGATGGGTTTGGAGGGGTATATGGCTCCTTCAAATGCCGATTCTCATTCACAACCTTTGGCTACATATAATGACTTCAATTATATTCAGGAAAAAACTAGGAGACCTTGGAATAGGAAGGTTTATCCTGAATCAGCAGTCAGGAGGAGTGCGAGAGTTAAACAAAAGAAAAAAATCCATTCTGAATTATGAAAGGGATATTTTGGAATAGCAGAGGTCTTGCGGACTTGGCTAAAAGTAGGTTCCTTAGAGATGCATCAATACAATATAAACTGGATTTCATGGCAATACAAGAAACTCGAGAGATAATTTCACACCTCAATTCTTAAATAATTTATCAGGAGGGGTTAAATTTGATTGGCATTATTTACCTCCAAGGGGAAGATCCGGGGGGATCTTGGGGTTAAGTGCGAGACTTTAGAGGTGATGAGTGTGGTGTATGGTGAGTTCACAGTCAAATTTCGTGTAAGGTCGAAAGTTGACGGTTTTAAGTGGACTTTAGTGGCTGTATATGGGGCGGCACAATTAGAGCTCAAACCTGATTTTCTTGCAGATTTAGTGAGAATCTGTGGAGATGAAACACTACCAATTATGGTGGGACGAGATTTTAATATTATTCAAAGACATAATGAAAAAAATAATGACAATTTTGACTCAAGATGGTCAATGATGTTCAATATTGTTATTGAGAGCCTTAATTTAAGGGAGATTCAGCTCTCTGCTAGACAATACACATGGGCGAATTCATTACCGGTGCCAACATATGAGAAGTTGGATCGATTACTTACTAGTGTTGAGTGGGAGCAGAAATTTCCATTAGCCACAGTACAAAGGGCAATATCAGATCACACACCTCTTTTGGTGGACTCAAGGGAGGCCACCCATAGGGCTAACAAGAATGTCTTCTCATTCGAACTAAGTTGGTTTGAAAGAGAATGTTTCATGGATCTAATTACCAATGAGTGGGCTAGAGATTTAGGTGGATCCACTAGTGTGGAAATTTGGCAGAACAGGATCAGACATTTGCGCCAATTTCTTAGAGGGTGGGCAAAAAATCAGAGTGGTATTTATAAGAGAGAAAAAGAAAGACTCACAAATATGATTAATGAACTAGACGTCAAAGCTGAGTCGACACAGCTAACGTTTACTGAAAGAAATATTAAAATTGATGTTGAGACTAGATTGCAAAAATTATTGAGAGAGGAGGAGATGAAATGGGCACTAAGAGCTAAGGTCATGAAGGTGAGTCATGGGGATGATAACACTCAATTCTTTCACATGATTGCGAATGGCAAACATCGAAAGAAGATAATTACTCAACTGGAGCAAGAGGAGGGAACTATAATAGGTCATGAAAACTTAAAGTTATATATCTCAAAATATTATAAGAATCTTTTTGGTGTACGGGATGAGACGATGATCTCTTTGGATGAGAACAATGTTCAGGATATATCCCAACTTAATGAACAGGAGAATGAGGTTTTATCAGCCAAATTCACAGAGAAAGAGGTCTATGATTCAATAGTACAAATGAAACACAGTAAAGCACCAGGACCAGATGGGTTCCTTGCAGAATTTTATAAGAAATGTTGGCATGTCATTAAGAGAGATTTAATGGCAATGTTTCACGATTTATTTAACGGCCAACTACAGTTGTTTCACCTCAACATTGGAACAATCACGTTGTTGCCAAAAAAAGGTGGACGCCACACACATTCAACAGTTCAGACCTATTTGTTTACTCAATATGAGTTTCAAGATTTTTACTAAGGTGGCTACCAATAGATTAACAAAAATATCTGGTTCGGGCGACACATCTTGGAGGGTGTGGTTGTCTTGCAAGAAACGCTTCATGAAATTCATACTAAGAAACTAGATGGGGTCATAGTTAAAGTGGATTTCGAAAAAGCTTATGATAAAGTTAACTGGTCTTTTCTTCAACAAGCCTTACGTATGAAAGGGTTTAATGAAAAGTGGAGACAGCAGGTTGACACTTTCATTCATAAAGGGAGTGTTGGAGTTAAAGTTAATGACGATATTGATCACTTCTTCCAAACCCATAAGGGGTTAAGACAGGGTGATTCAATGTCTCCAGTATTGTTTAATATAGTAGCAGATATGTTGACAATACTCATTAAAAGAGCCAAAGAGAAAGGTCAAATAGGTGGTCTCATTCCACATCTGGTAGATGGAGGTGTGTCCATTTTACAATATGCGGATGATACAATTATTTTCATGGAACATGATATGGTGAAAGCGAGGAATATGAAATTAATTTTGTGTTTATTTGAACAATTATGGGGGTTGAAAATCAATTTTAACAAAAGTGAACTCTTATGCTTTGGGAAGGCAAGAGAAGAGCAAGATGCGTATGGACACCTATTTGGTTGTGAAATGGGTTCTTTACCTTTTAGTTATCTTGGGATCCCTATTCATCACAGGTGTTTAACAATTAAAGAATGGAAATGTATTGAAGAAAGATTTGAAAAGAAACTAAGTTGCTGGAAGGGCAAGCTTATGTCATATGGAGGCAGGCTGGTTTTAATCAACTCGGTGTTAACAAGCCTATCCATGTTTCTTTTGTCTTTTTTCGAGATACCTATAGGGGTACGGAAAAGACAAGATTTTTATAGATCTCGTTTCTTTTGGAAATCTGATGAGAATAAGAAAAAATACAGATGAGCACGCTGAGATATGATTTGCAGACCCAAAGACCAGGGGGGTTTGGGAATTGAAAATTTAGAAGCAAAGAACAAATGCTTGCTTAGCAAATGGTTGTATAGATTATCCACAGAGACTGAAGGCATGTGGATTCAAATTTTAAGAAATAAATATCTTAACACAAAATCTTTAGCTGAAGCAACAATTAGGCCCGATGACTCACCTTTCTGGAAAGGATTAATGAGGATTAAGATTAATTTTTTCCAAAGGGTGAAATTTATTGTAGGAGATGGTACCTCGAGAAGGTTTTGGGAAGATACTCGGCTTGGTGACACACCACTTGCTTTATAATATCCCATGCTCTACAATATTACACAACGTAAGCAGGACTATGTGTCCACAGTCTTACAATTCGTACCTATTAATATGCACTTCAGGCGAGCTCTAGTAGGAGCACGTTGGCAGGCATGGATACATTTGGTAAGAAGGCTTATGCAGGTGCAATTATCTGATCACCCAAACAACGTTCGATGGATTTTAACTGCGAATGGGGTATTTTCAGTAAAATCCATGTACACGGATCTCATTAATACAGGACCTTTATCTAGATCGTTGCATATCTGGAATATTAAAGTGCCGCTACGGATTAAATTTTTTATGTGGTTTGTACACAAAGGTGTGGTATTAACCAAGGATAATCTAATTAAGCGTAGTTGGAGAGGTAGATCTAATTGCTCTTATTGTGATCAACATGAAACAATTAGACATTTGTTCTTGGAATGTCCTCTTGCAAAACTACTTTGGCCCACTATTCATATTGCTTTTAATGTAGTACAACCTACATGCATTAATTCAATTTTTACAACGTGGCTCAATGGAGTGGACGTTAGAGTATCTAAACTTATCAGAATTGGCATATGTGCTCTTTTGTGGGCTATATGGAATACCAGGAACGACATAATCTTTAATGGGAAGAAATTCAACAATTTGTTGCAGGTCATATTCCGAGCAACGTCCTGGATCCGTACGTGGTCATTACTCAGTCATGCGGACAACAGGGATCTTATGGCTACTGGGTGCAACCAATGTGGAGATGGCCGCACGGTTTACCTTCAACCGGTTTGTATGGCGTGCTAGTAATAGACTAGGTGTATAGGCATCGTAGTCTGATATTAGTTACGCCGGATGTGGCAAGTTCTTTAGAGTTGATTTATTTTCAGATTCATTTTATTTCGGGATTACAGACTTATCTTGAACTTTGTTGTTATTTTGGGTTGTCAATAACATGGCTACATGCATCGATTGATGCAGAGGCCGGAGGCTTGTTTCCTCCTTTTCAAAAAAAAATGGTTGGATACAAACTCAATCAACCACAAAAGCACAAAACTAGTACAGAATTAATGAATACTCATACAGTCGATCATGATCCAGTATATATGCTAGGAACCAAGTTTGGTCACCGTCTGAAATCACATTTTGATGAACTCCTTGATCGATAAATGAGTTTGCCCAATAAAACCCCCGATTAGTTCTAGTATAAATTTATAAATGCTCTCTGTGTTCAAAATATAAGATATTTCTAACACCACATTATTGTTAAATACGTCTTACATTTTGATAAAGAGGGAGTACTAACTAAGGAAGTTGAATAGGAAGAGCTCTACCGGTGAGCTAACTTGCATGGTGTGAACATTAATGCTTTGCTCTCTAAAAATAATGTGGAACATAAAATTCATTTGCAGTTTTTTCGTGTGGTAAGTATCTGGTAACTGCAAATCTCAGTCCTCTTAGTAACAAAGAAGATATTTGTTAGCCACAACATTGCCAGGGACTAGAAAAATTGTTGGGTTACTTGGTTTGGTTCCCTTCGCATCTCTCCTTATCGGTTCATGACTAGTTTCTCACTGTAATGAGGATAAGCTATTTGACTTCCGTTATAAATAGCGACATGTCCTGATCGTGAGGAAGGCACACTCCCTCACTCTTAGATCGAGTCACAAGTCGTCCCAATGCAATATCTCCACTGCTGAGAGAGAGAGCTAGCAGCTACGTACCTGAGATTGGACGGATGGTGGCGTTGAGCAGCGCAGCTATCTTGGCCATGATTTTCGTCGTTGCGGCGCTGCTGTCCCTGGCAGTGTCGTCGTCCTCGCCGTCCCTGATCTCCATGCCAACCGAGGGGCTCGAACACTCAAGTGTGCCCCCTGCCCAGGGTGGCCTCACCACGGACTTCCACGCGGAGTCGTGCCCAAACCTGCAGCAGATCGTGCACAGCACCGTGGAGGAAGCGTTCCGGGAAGACGTCGCCATCGCCGCCGGCCTGCTCCGAATCTTCATGAGTGACTGCTTCGTTTATGTGCGTTATATACGATGGTGATCGTTTCTTCCTTAATTTTTCCGATGAGCATTAGATAGTATCATGATCAGTTGAGTAGTGTTGTCCTAAAATTATCTCAGACCTCAAATGCAACCGCAGGTATATATGACTTACTTTTTGTGTCTTATGTATGTAGGGCTGCGACGCCTCGCTCTTCTCAACGGTACTTAGAACAACTCTAGCAGACCCCGCTGTTGGAATTAACCACGATAGCCTTGTCCGGCTCGGACAGGTACAATCATCATGTAGATTAGAACTCGTATTGCTAGCTATTGCTGCTATATATATGCGTGTAATCTACCCCTGTAATCTCAGATCGATAAATCAAAGCAATATCAAAACACAGGTGCGACACGCACCTGCTGCCATCAAATCGCCTCGTCTGTTCTCGTATGCGTATTGCGTATCCATCCAGCTGCTAGCCTGGGTGCTTTGCTAGCTTGCTACGTGCGCGTCAACCAGCTTTGTATTGCTGTGCGTCTCGGCGTAAAAGAAATTCGCCGAGTTAGCCAGCGTTGCTTCATCGTCGGTTGTTGCCGTCGCCGGAAAGTACTCGGCGTCGGGTCTGGGTCAACAATTGCTATCTAGAGCTTGGTTTATTGGCGTGATCTTCGGAAAGCAATCGAAGGATCATGTCGAACCTGGGCAAGGAGATCGTTGTGGCGGGAGCGGGAGCACCGATGCCAATGGTGGGGGTGTCGCAGTTCCCCCGGCTGGATCGAGAGGACTATGCACTATGGGCGATGAACATGGAGGGAGCGGAGTTCTGGGAAGCTGTCGATCCCGGCGGCGCCGAGTTCGCGAAGGGCGCGGCAAAGTACCGGACGGACCGGCAGGCGTTAACGGCGATCTACTCCGCCATGCCGAAGGATGTGCTGCAACACCTCGTCGGAAAGAAATCGGCGAAGGAGGCATGGGAGACCATCAAGATCCTGCACCAGGGTCATGAACGTGTCAAGGAAGCACACCTTCAGTCCTTGATGAGAAGCTACGAATGCCTGAACATGGAGGAAAGCGAGACGGTTGATCAGTTTGCCTCCCGTCTTAAGACACTCGTCAATGGCATACAGGGCTATGGTTCAACCCTAGAAGAAGTTGCGATCGTCTGACGATTTTTGCGCGCCGCGCCGACATGCTACATCCAGATCGTCACGTCGATCGAGCAATGTCTCGACCTAAAGACTCTCACGGTCGAGGATCTCGTCGGAAGGTTCAAGGCCCACGACGAGAGAATTCGTCTCAGTTTCGGCGATGCAGAGGCGAGTGAGCACCTGATGCTGACAAAGGCACAATGGATTACCCTGTCAAAAGAACAACAAGGCGGATCCACGAGCAGCAGCAAGAAGGGGAAGGGGAAGCAGCGCTCGGCGAGAAAGAACTTCGCCGACTCGGACGATGAGGATGCGCCTGCACCACCGAGGAGGAAGTTTGACATCAGGAAAGTGAGGTGTCATAAGTGTGGCCTCCTCGGTCACTTCAAGGCTGACTGCGAGGAAGCACCGAAGCAACACTCACTCATGGCCGGGGAAGGAGACGATGGGGATATGATGCTGATGTGCGAGCTGGTGGATGAAGAGGATCCACATGATCATGATCAGCTGGACATGGATCCGGTGAGTGCATCTGTACCAGTAAATCCAGGCGAAGTCATGGTGCCAGAAGACCATGATGCACGGAGTGATGGCGTGGTCACGGTAGAACCAGGCGAAGTCATGGCACCAGAGAACCATGACACAAGGCGTGACGGTGTGATCGCGCTAGAAGCAGGTGATGTCATGATGCCAGAGAACCATCAAACAAGGCGTGATGGTGTGATCACGCTAGAAGCAGGTGATGTCATGACGCTAGAAGCCCATGACACAAGGCGTGATGGTGTGGTCGCGCAAGACACGAGCAAAGTTATGATGCCAGAAGTTCACAACACAATACGTGACGGTGTGGTCACGTTAAAAGACGGCGAAGACGTGTCGCCCGAAGATCGCATCACGCGGCGAGCTGCACTCGGACCAGATGACCACCACACTCGTCGAGCTAGACTCGGATCGGACGGCACGAGAGAAGAATGTCGGGCGATGCTTGATGTGTCAGCCACGCGCACTGAGTCGAGGGAACGAGGCGCTATGCAAGACGTGCCAGGAATGCTCGTACCAGTCTCTACAAATGACCTTGCGAGCAAGGAGGCGACCGACACGTCAACGAGTTCATGCATGCAGGTGGATAACACAAAGTTCGAGTGCCATGCAGCAAACTGTCTAGAGGAAGGCGTCCTGGAAATAACGCAAGCAAGGCCGACAGTAGTGGTAGCCACCACAATCGATGGAAGCAGCAACGGCTCAGCCTTTGCATGGCCTTGTGCTGCTTTGAAAGGCGCTGGTGGGACATCTCGAGAAGTACATGCACGTGAAGAAATGCATGACTACGTGGCTGGTTCATCTGGTGAAAATGCAACCAGCTCGAGAGAGTCCGAAATGCCAGAAACGAGAAGTTTGGCAACTTCAGAAGATGTGTCGTTTCTTTCGAAAGCACTGGACACAGAAGAAAGGCCACATGAACCAGTGAAAGCGTTTCAAATAAATTCGGTGAAGATGAAAAGTAAAGGGCAACTATGTTTGCAGATCAAGGAACCGAAATTTTTTGAAGACGCAAATATGGAAGAATGTTGGAGTTATGCTATGGATGAAGAGTTGAGGTCGATCCGAGACAACAAAGTATGGGAGCTCATGGATCTTCCCAACGGACATAGTGCCATAGAGCTCAAGTGGATGTACAAAGTCAAGAAGGATGTCGAAGGGAACTTGGTGAAGCATAAAGCAAGACTCGTGGCTAAAGAAAACGTGCAAGAGCAAGTTGTGCAAATCAGAGAAGTGTTTTCTCCAGTTGCAACGATGTATTCGATGAGGCTACTTATTGCTCTCGCGGCTCAAGAATCTTGAAGGATACATCACATGGATGTGAACTCCGCGTTTTTGAGTGGGGAGTTAGAAAAAGAATTGTATGTGAAGCAACCACCGGGATACATCAAACAAGGAGAGGAACACAAGGTATTGAAGCTACACAAGGCGTTGTACGGGCTACGACAAGCTCCTTGGGCATGTAACATCAAGCTTGACAGTACATTGATTTTTCTTGGATTTGAGAAGAGTCCACTGGAGCATACGATCTATAAGCGAGGTAAAGGCAAGGATCGTCTCTTAGTGGGCATCTATGTGGATGATCTCTTGATAACTGGAGCTGACGAAGAGGTGATTGCAAACTTCAAGCTACAAATAAAGGAGCTATTCAAGATGACTGATCTAGGGCTCTTGTGTTACTACCTTGGGATCGAGGTACAACAAAAGTCGAAGGAGATCACATTATGCCAGGAGGCATATGCAAAGAAGTTACTTGAAAGTTGTGGCATTAAAGATTGCAATCGAAGTCATGTTCCGATGAAGCCTCGATTTATACTAAGCAAGGACAGTGAAGCACCTGCGATTGATGCAACGGATTATAGAAGTGTGGTCGGAAGCCTAAGTTATCTTGTGAATACACGACCGGACTTGGCCTATTCCGTTGGCATAGTGAGTCGCTTCATGGAAGCACCCACGACTGAACATTGGGCAGCTGTCAAACATATACTCAGGTACATCAAAGGGACAACAAACTTCGGTTGTGTCTATTTGAGAGAGAAAAAGAAGGAGATGGTGGAGCTACTTGGCTATAGTGATAGCGACCTGGCAGGAGATCTGGATGACCGTAAAAGTACCTCGGGTCTGGCATATTTCTTGGGCAGGAGCATAGTAACTTGGCTATCACAAAAGCAGAAGGTGGTCGCATTATCGTCCTGCGAAGCAGAGTATATAGCAGCTGCAACCGCAGCGGGTCAAGGTGTGTGGCTAGAAAGGCTACTCGGTGACCTCACAGATAAAGAACCAGAAAGAGTGGTGCTCAATGTTGACAACAAGTCTGCGATTGCCCTGTGTAAGAATCCGGTGCATCATGACTGGACCAAACACATCGATATAAGGTATCACTACATACGACAGTGCGTGGAAGAAGGCAAGATTGAAGTCAACTATGTCTGCACCGACGACCAGCTTGCAGATATCCTGACCAAGTCTTTGAGACGACAGAAGTTCACGGAGATGCGAAGAAGGATCGGCGTCCAAGCTGTGAAGTGAGGACATTGTGTTTAGGGGGGGGGGGGTGATTGTTGGAATTAACCACGATAGCCTTGTCCGGCTCGGACAGGTACAATCACCATGTAGATTAGGACTCGTATTGCTAGCTATTGCTGCTATATATATGCGTGTAATCTACCCCTGTAATTTCAGATCGATAAATCAAAGCAATATCAAAACACACGTGCGACACGCACCTGCTGCCATCAAATCGCCTCGTGTGTTCTCGTATGGGTATTGCGTATCCATCCAGCTGCTAGCCTGGGTGCTTTGCTAGCTTGCTACATGCGCGTCAACCAGCTTTGTATTGCTGTGCGTCTCGGCGTAAAAGAAATTCGCCGAGTTAGCGAACGTTGCTTCATCGTCGGTCGTTGCCGTCGCCGGAAAGTACTCGGCGTCGGGTCTGGGCCAACACCCGCATCCCGCTCCGGCCTGTAAAATAACCGTCAACTTCCGGGTGGGGGCCGGAAAATCCGCACGATCAGACCCCGCCCCGGCCCGTAATTTTTTTTGCGGGGCGCGACAAATCTTCTCCCCCAACCTCTATCTTCACGGGCTGGGAGGCTGAACCCCTATCCGGTGCAAGATTTGGCGGGAGGGACATTTTCACGCGCCCTTTTCCGCTCCCCGCACCCTCCGCCACCATTGCCCCCCCCCCTCCGCAAGCTCCGGTTCCTCCTCCCGGCCGTTCCTCGCCGCCATGGAGGACCCCGTGCTGTCCCCCGTCACCGTCGAGGTCACGCATGCTCCTTCCCATCGGGCGGATCTCGTCGTCGGCCATGTGACCCCCGCCGCCGTTGCCCAAGCACACGCCGTGCCTTCCCGCAAGCGGCAGGGCAACGTGATCGTGCATGGCGGGAATCCGGTTGCCCCCGCCGCAACGGCCCGTGCTCCGGGCGCCAACGCCGCAGTGCGATCCCTGCCGGCGGCCGAGAAGGCCGGCAAGGCCGTGGGCGTAAAGCGGAGGAAGGTTCCGGCTTCAAGGAAGCCACATTATTCAACCTCTGACTTCATCCCCCCGCAAGGAGGTGCTCCAGCGATACCGCTCCCCCTGCGAGCGAGGTGTTTGAAGAAATGGACGGAAGGTATGCCTCTTCGGTCTTGGCGATTCCCATTCATTTGTCGCCATTAGTCTCGATAGCTCGTGACTTGTTATCGTTCGCTATAGCGGTGGTTCGAACAATGCAACAACCGAGTTTATGAACATGTTGTACACGAACGCGGTTGACATTGATCAAGCCTCTTTCGAACCATTCGACTACAATGAAACGGACGGCGGCGTGGATGATCATGGTTGTGCGGACGAATTGGAGGAGATCGAAGCTAAAGAGTTTGAGCAATAGCAAGCAAAAAGTGGGAAAAGCCAAAGATCGAAGAACTACACGATCTTGGAAGATCAAGCTTTGATCCAAGCATGGAGTGTGGTGTCTCTTGATGCATGCACGGCTGTTTCTCAAACCGCCAAGAGATATTGGCAAAGGATCGAAGATCAATACTTTCGCATTATGAAAAAGTATCCCAATAGGACTCCACGCACATTTCGGTCGCTTCAAGGGGGTTGGGAGAATATCAAGCCTATATGCAGCCGTTGGGCAGCTTGCTTGGAGCATGTACGCAATGCACCTCCAAGTGACACCGTGGAATCCGACTATATGAGTTTGTTTTCCTTTGTTCAAGTTCTGCATCATCATAATGTATCAAGGGAAATGATTGCATCACTTTGTTCACATTTTGTAGGACAAGATTGCTCAACATAGATACAAGAACATGGAAGCTTTGGAAGGCAAATTCTTTAAATTAGAGCATTGTTGGGAGTTGCTCCAAAAGTACGAGAAGTGGAAGTTGGTCGACAGAGAATCCCCACCAAAGAGAGGTTCACTTATAAACATGGAAGAAGATGAGGATGATGATGGCCCAAGAAATTTGCACAAGCCCGATGGCGACAAGAAGACTGAAGAGAAGATGAAGAGAGAGCAAGAAGCAGCGAGCTTGAGGGAGAAGATTGATGCCATGATGCAATCAAACGAGTTGATGTTGTCGAAGTCGTTGGAGATCAAGAAAGAGTTGGTCGAGAAGAAGGCAAAAGAGAAGCAAGAAAAATGGCAAATGCCCAAGGAAGAGGGGCTCCGCAAAGCTGCGATTGCGGAGAGAAAAGCACGCGCCTCTGAAAACAAATCGATGTCATTGTTGCTCCCCGAGGAGAACAAGATCATGTCAATGAACCGCAATGACATGGACGACCTCACCAAAACATGGCATGATATGGCAAGGAGAGAGATCTTGAAGAGGAGAATGGTCGCCTTGGCCGGTCCGTGTTCCAGTTCCGGTGATGTTTTCTCTGCTCCATATGGTGACAATGTGGATGATTTCGGTGCGGGAGTTGGAACAAGCGACGGAGGTGGATTCGGTGGCGCCGATGAACTTCAATATGGACTCCATGGCGCGGAGTGAAGATCGACCTCCAAGATGATGCCGGACATGGGCGCAAACCTTTGCATGCCCTCTTTTGCGTAATGAACTTCACTTTTATTTGAGCGTAAACTGTTTATGTCGTTTGAATTTAAACTTGTTTGCCAAACCCTATGTCAAATGCGAGATTTACAGTTTTTCTGTATGCAGGTCGTCGCGATGGAGCCCGAGCAGAACCCGCAGAAGCCGACCCGTAAAAGCATATTCCACGAATATACTTTTTTACATATCCGTTTGGAGGGTCTGCATCCATGCCACCCCGCGCCGGGCCGCAAAAGGGATTTTACGCGAACTGCAAATGCGTTTTACGGGACGACGGGATGCGGGGTCTGCTAGAGTTGTTGTTACCAAGTGGACTAGAGGATATACCACAGCTAGCAGATCATCAAACCGAACGCCAGGTTGCAGCCCAAGGCGCTGCAGCTCATCGAGGACATCCGCATGGCCGTACACAGCGCCTGCGGACCTACCGTCTCCTGCGCCGACATCACCGTTCATGCCGCCCGTGATGCCGTCGTCGTGGTAAGTACAAATGCAAACATAAAAGGAGTGGCAGTGCATGCAAAACTAAACTGTTGCATCCATCTTGTAAAATATTTAAAGTTCTAGGTTTATCGTATGTCAAGCATCTTTAATTTTGGTTGGGTTTATAAATACACTCCACTACTAATTTGACGTCAATTTTTTTAGCATGGGAAATCAACAATTTTATTATGACAATTTTTGTTTGTCGAGGACGACAAGTTTAGTTGATGAAGAAGGCAAACTTGTCTCAGTTTATTTTTATACCAGAAATTTCACATGGGTGTAAGCAAAATTTCCATCCTCACGGAAACTAAATTTGTCATGAAAAACTATCGATTTGTCAATCTTAAAATTCAGACATCGTATTTCCGACCTTATCAAAATTAAACATATGAATATCTACTATATCAACCATAATTAGTAAAAATAGTTTTTTTTTGTTTTTCGAAAAAAAAGATATCCCCTGGCCTCTGCATCACAACGATGCATGCAATCACATATTATAAAAAGTACAAAATCCAGCAGCCGCACAACATCGATCCAGAAATAAAACAGACAAAACCCTGAGGCCACATGAGTCGTGACAATAACTTCACCATATAGCCACTAACCATATGCAGTATGTGTGAGTTAATCACGTTGCCCTGTACACATAGGATTAGGAAAAAAGCCAAATCAAGTCTTAGTAGTATTAGGATACCTAGTCCTAGTCTATTTCCATAGTCTCTTGTGGATGTGTATAAAAGGCACCCTAGGGGTGGTGCTTGTAACACCAGAAAAACAAAAAGCAATACAAAGTATTCGACACCAGCATGTAGCCATCAAATAAGTCTATCGATCTGTGCCGCCATGTTACGAAGTGTTCCGCCGACGACGCCAAGAGACAATCAGCCCGATCGATTCGTTGCCAGCCCAAGCCAGCTCTACGTACAAGAGTTGCATTACATGTACTGTAATCCATCCAGCTGCCTGCTAGCTTGGTTGGTTAGTTTTTTGCACGTACGTGGTTGCTTTGGGTGAATTGGTCTACAATTCAAAAGCCAACAATTGGTATCTAGAGCCTCGACGATCAACGATCTACGATGACGGACATCGATGTTGAGTCGGTCAAGTCCGGCAAAGGCGGTTCCAAGGTGAACAAGAACGGCGACAAGGTGAAGAAGGGCGTCAAGTCAGCAACCAGTGGTGGAGATCGAGCGGCGCCAACGTCTAGGCGCATCGCAACATCCCCATCCAGTACCCGATGCTCACCGGCGCCAACTACGGTGTGTGGGCGGTGAAGATGAAGATTATTCTCCGAACCCTCCGAGTGTGGCAGGCAATCACGGATGACGACGTTGATGACGAGTCCGACGAAATTGCCATGGCCGCCATAGCCCAGTCCGTGCCGGATTCCGTGCTGATGACATTGGCGGAGTTCGAGACGGCAAGAGAGGCGTGGAACGCACTCAAGGAGATGAGGATCGGAGAAGATTGGGTCACCAAGGCTCGAGCACAAGTGTTGAACCGCCAATTTCACAAGTTGCAGATGGAGGAAACTGAATTGGTGAATGACTACGCTATGCGTCTTACTACTTTGGTGGGAGAGATCCGCGCGCTTGGTGCAAAGCTCGAGGAGACCGAGATTGTGGAGAAATTTTTTAGTTCGGTGACTGACAAATTCATGTACATCATCGGCACGCTCGAGCAGCTTTACGACATCGACGACATGACCATAACGAAGGCGATCGTACGCCTGCGGACGTGGGAAAAGAATGCTCGTGGCTGTCGAAAAGGGAACGGAGGAGGTAGTGACCAACTCATGTGCTCGCGTGCAGATTGGGAGTCCCCAAATAGCAAAGGAAGGCGTGATGGCACCGAAGGCTCAAGCAACGCAACGCGCGGCGGACAAACCGGAGAAGGCAAAGGAAAAGGCAAGCCACAAGGTCGTGGTAAGGCTGACCGATCTTAAGGGTGGAAGCAACGAAACTTGGATATGTCTGAGGTCAAGTGTTATAACTGCAACGAGATGGGTCACTTTGCAAAGAATTGTCCGGAGCCTGCCAAGCGGGAGATCAAGGCAAATTTGGCAAAGCAGGAAGATGAAGGTCCAGGTCTTCTGATGGCCAAAGTTTGTGATCTCGCTGAAATAGTGGTTGTGAAACCAAGCCGGAAGGTGCTACTTCATGAGAAGAATGTGACACCTAAGTTATCCGGGGATCACAACGTGTCGTGGTATCTCGACACGGGTGCGAGTAACCACATGACTGGATGCAAGGAGAAATTTCTCGAGCTGGAATATGATGTTGAAGGCTCGGTAAAGTTTGGTGATTGTTCAAATGTGGAGATTTGTGGACAAGGATCTGTCCTCTTCGAGGGTCTCACAGGCGAACATCGCATACTCACCGGAGTGTACTACATCCCACGGCTTCGCAACAACATCATCTCTATCGGAAAGCTTGACAAGAATGGATGCAAGGTGGATATCGAGAACGGAGTGATGACGATCTTCGACAACCTTCGAAATGTGCTAGATCGTGTTAGTCGCACACGGAACTGGCTCTATATCCTCAACCTTGATCAATCTCAACCGGAGTGTTGGCTCGCCAAGAGTGATGATGATTCGTGGTTATGGCATGCTAGATTTGGACACGTTAACTTCTACACCTTGAAGAAGATGTCAAAGATGGAGATGGTATCCGGGATGCCATTTATCAACCATGTTGATCGAGTATGTGACGGGTGCTTGGTTGGAAAACAGAACCGTAGGCCGTTCCCTGCTCAGTCTACCTATCGTGCAAGTGACGCACTCGAGCTGCTACATGGTGATCTATGTGGACCTAGCACCCCGGCAACTCAAGTTGAAAAGAAGTATTTCTTCCTTGTGGTGGACGACTACTCGAGATATATGTAAGTCGTTCTCCTACGATCTAAAGATGAGGCGTTTGAAGCGTTCAAGAAGCTGAAGGCTGCAACGGAGATGGAAGACAAGCTGAAGGTTCACGCTCTACGGATAGATCGCGGCGGAGAGTTTACGTCGAACGAGTTCAATGACTACTGTGAGAAGATTGGCATAAAAAGGTCCCTCACGGCACCTTACACGCCGCAGCAGAACGGGGTCGTTGAAAGGCGCAATCGAACCGTCGTTGACATGGCAAGGAGTTTACTCAAGAGCAAGAACCTGCTGGGACTTTTTGGGGAGAAGCTATCTCGAGGGCGGTCTATCTTCTCAACCAGGCTCCAACGAAGGCGGTGATCGGCAAGACTCCGTATGAAGCAATTTACGGACGTAAGGCGAATGTGTCTCATCTATGGACGTTCGGGTGAATGGCACATGTGAATACGGCGGAGCTGCACCTCTCAAAGCTTGGCGATCGTACCACCAAGATGGTGTTCTTTCGATACGAGAGGAGTTCCAGCACCAAGGTGTACCACTTCTACGATCCACAAACCAAGTGTCTACGGATTTCACGCGACATCGTGTTTGAAGAAAACCAAGCGTGGAATTGGAGCACCGCAGCGGACGATGATCCAAACAGTAACATATTCACGGTTGAATTTCCAACTGATGATGATGTGGGGGAGGATGTCCACGTGGTTGGTAAGACGTCCAACCAAGGTGACCACAATGGTAGTGATCATCATGGTGCCGAAACCGACAACGACGTGCATAGGTCGCAAGGAGATAGCGACAACGAAGCGCATGATACGGGTGGAGATCTCGATGACAACATCGACAACGAGGCGCATAGTGACGACGACACTCAAGATGATGGTCATGATCACGATGACTACGCCGACGATGCGGATGTCGATGACACGCTCGGGACCCAGCCATCTTCTTCAAGTGCATCAACACCGACACAATTTGTGTCGCCTCCTTCGCAAGCCACAACGGACTCCTCATGGCCTCGTCGCTACAAGACCCTCAAGAAAGTCTACAAGTACGCAAAGTCAGTTACGATCGAGTACTCCGGACTATATCTGTTCGGAGTTGAGGAGCCGGCGAACTTCGTACAGGCGAGCAAAAGTCCTAGCTGGACGCACGCCATGGATGAGGAGATGAAGGCGATTGAGAGCAATGGCACGTGGACTTTGGTAACCCAACCTCCAAATCAAAATGAGATAGGTTTGAAGTGGGTTTACAAGTTAAAGAAGGACACAATGGGTGCCACTGTAAAGTACAAGGCAAGACTCGTTGCATAGGGCTACGTACAATGTCAAGGAGTTGACTATGATGAGGTGTTTGCTTCGGTTGCTCGACTCGAGACGGTGAGAGTGCTCCTAGCTTTGGCAGCACAAGAGGATTGGAAGGTTCATCATATGGATGTTAAATACGCTTTCCTCAACGGCGATCTCACAGAAGAAGTGTACGTATAGAACAACCCCTCAGCTACGAGAAGGAAGACGAACAAGTGGAAGTTGACAAGCTCAAGAAGGCACTTTATGGGCTGATGCAAGCGCCAAGAGCTTGGAATTCAAAGTTAGACCAAAGTATGGTCATGCTCAGGTTCAAAAGATGTGCCCTCGATGATCCGAAGGACAGTCTACAAAGCACCAAAGAAGAGGTGAAGATTGAAGACACGATCAAAAAGGAGTGTTGTCATCAAGCTATGGACGAGCCGACGACAGTAAAAACGGTCCATGAAATGCTGCAAGGGACGGCAAAGGCCATGCCGATGATAACAGTTATGAGAAGCAGCAATCGTGTTTGGGGCCCAGGTCGGAAGTAAGTACATCGTGATTAGGGGGTGAATGCGAATTAATCACGTTGCCATGTACACATAGGATTAGAAAAAAAGCCAAACCAAGTCCTAGTAGTATTAGGATACCTAGTACTAGTCTATTTACATAGTCCCTTGTGGATGTGTATGAAAGGCACCCTAGGGATGGTGCTTGTAACACCAGAAAAATGAAAAGCAATACAAAGTATTACGACAGCGCTCGACACGAGCCTGTAGCCATTAAATAAGTCTATCGATCTGTGTCACTACGTTACGAAGTGTTCCACCGACGACGCCAAGAGAAGATCAGCCCGATCGATTCGTTGCCAGCCCAAGCCAACTCTACGTACAAGAGTTACATTACATGTGCTACAATCCATCCAGCTACCTGCTAGCTTGGTTGGTTAGTTTTTTGCACGTAGGTGGTTGCTTTGGATGAATTGGTCTATAGTTCAAAAGCCAACAGTATGGAAATATATGTTACCAATTTAACAAGTCTAGTTTGTTATTTAGATGTTATATAGCACTAGTAGAAAAAGGGCCTTTTGTCCCGGTTCATAAGGGCCTTCTGTTCCGGTTTTTGGAATCGGGACAAAAAGTCGTTACTAATGCCCTTTGCCTTTAGTCCCGGTTCTTACACGAACCGGGACAGGTGGGCCTCCACGTGGCCGCTGCGGCCAGGCCAGGCAGGGGGGTCTTTAGTCCCGGTTGATGACACCAACCGGGACCAAAAGGAATCCACGCGTCATCACCTGGATGGAGTTGAGGTTTTTTTCAATGGAGCTGGTTTAGGGGTTAATTTAGGTTGTTATTAGCTAGGTAATAGAGAAAAGTGTCCTCTCTTATATATCTCCGTGCTTGGTCATCTGTCGTGCTTTGTCGAACATATTTACAAAATGTAGACACGAGTTACATGCACATATATGCATCTTTTTTACACTATATCATTTCATACCATTTTCGTCGAATGGCAATAATATTCTAATTGATCATCTAACAACTCATCATCACCTTAATCATATACCAAGTTATCATATGATACACATAAAATAAAACAGAGAAACATCATAATATATATAGTCATCATATGCATCATGCATCCTAATTAATCGATCATGTCAAGTAATAATATAAACTAGAATAACTTGTCTCTCATAAGACCTAGTCCTCGCTCTTAGATATAATGTCATAAAACAGAATAACACCTCTCGCTCCATGATGAATCACAGAGATCAAACGGTCTCCAGCTTGTGGCTTGCGAACCTTCTTTATTTTTCTCCATGCTTCAATTTGGAGTCTTTTCTATCTTGATTAGAAGTTAATCAAGTATGGAGCATAGAACTCAGCCCTCAGCGGGCTTCTAATTCTCATTTGACCTCCTGGGTCCATTAACGGAGGCACTACATCAAGTGGCAGTTGCTCTTGAAGAACATAATGATGACCTAGTTAGCAATGTAATCAACACCATTTATGCAATAGTGGAGCGTACTTATTTAGGAAACTCTTACCAAGACATTTCGGCGAATGTCATCTGGACTCAACCTATGCACTAGGGGCATGTAAAATGAATAATTTTGGCCAATTCCAAAATGATACGGGAAGGTATCCCTAGAAGCCAGAACACCAGCAACAAGAAAGTGGAGAAGATGGTCCTTCTCCTCCCAAGTTAGATGTGATCCATACGTGTAGTGTGTCGTGTCAATTAATTTTCGTAATTCAGTCGAAGCAACAAAATAAGTTGTAAATTATAATTTAACAAATTTAGTATATAGATGAAGACCAACTATTTCTAAATATAAATGCAAATTACTTCACATGGAGGTAAAACAGGAAGCATATCATCGACAACCACCCAAATTTTGTAATAATTAAATGTTTCAAAAATACTTAGAAATTTTGTAATTGTCCACAAGATGTGGGCATTATATAAACCATTCAAAATGACCACATGTGCTACGATCGTTCAAAGGACAATTTGGGTTGTTGTTGTTGTTGTTTGTACAACATGTAACATGATATAATTATAACTATGACACAATAACTAGGAACCTGCAAGCGTGTGGCCAAAGTTTTAATAGAGGATGAACACCACATGACATGTAAATTGCGAGAGGAAAACAGGTTGACTACACCAACTATTTATAAATATAAATGTAAATTACTTGACAAATTTGGTTGAGAAACTCACATGGAGGTAAAACAGGAAGCATATCATCGACAACCACCCAAATGTCGATGTTGTCTGGCATATTCTCTTCAGGACGAAGATCGAAGGTGATTTCCATTCCCTTCTGAAATCCATATGCCTTGCAAAGATCTTCCCACTTTGGGCACCCAAATTCTGTTTGAAAAACTGAATTAAATACTTGGATAACAAATGTGTGACCATGTATAGTCCTCAGCTTAGCGCTCCTCGTCTCAATTCTCTCGTGGTCTTCGAAATCGAGCCTCTCCAACACATATCTTCTTGCATGGCAAGGGAGGTACATATCGCCGTTCTCGTCAAGCTTCATGCTAAAAAACCTATCGTCTCGCAGGTGAGGCATGTTGCACATACCCCGAGAGTCGCTGCAATATTCACACTCGCAATAACCATCGTCAAACATTTCCTGTTTTAATGTGGTAAATGTGTGTGAACAACAATATAATCGTGACACACTATATATATCGAAAGAATTGAACATCTATATGTAATAACTCTTCATGCTCGCATCATGCATCATCATATATAACGACAAGTCCTAATAATTAATCATCATCATACATAGTTTAATAAAGTGTGTCACGATTATATATAACAACAAGTCGACGTCGATGCGGGAACTAGTTCAACTACTAAGCACTTATTATAAATAAATAAAGTAGTACTTACTAAAAACAAACTACTTCTATATATCTCTACTATTAAAGCAGGATGTGCCGTCGTGATGGTTCAACCTTGGCGATGGTTCCACCTCTACATCCCACCTCCGTTCGACCTCCTCCTCCTACTTAAAGAAAAACCCCACGTAAAGAAAAACCGGTTCGACCTCCCACGTACCCCACGCCCGCCCACCCCCGCACCCGCCCCTGCCCCCGCCCCACCGGCCCCGATCCGTCCCTCGCAGAATACCCCATCGCCCTGGACCCGACGGCCTCCACCCCCAGGTCGCGCCCTCGAGCCCTCCGTCGCCGTTGTTCCCTTTCTCATTCCCCTTCCGCCACACCCCACCAGTTCCCCCTCCAACGCCGCCTCCCTCATCTCCGGTGACGGGATTGGCCCCAGTGTTTCCCCCGTGCACTTGGCCCGGCTCGCCTAGATGCGATCTGGCGAAGCTCCTTCCCCACCCCCCGCACCTCACGCCCGTCTCCTCCGACCAGCCTCCGCCCGCAACCTCCCCCCTCCCGTTTTTAGAAGGGAAGGGAAGGGAAGATAAGAGGGAGAGCGAGAAGGTGAGGCGACGACCATGGCGCTCGCAGATCCGTCGGCCCCGTGGTCCGTCCTCGGCGCGTGATCCTGCTTAGCGGCGTGACGGGGTGCCTGCTCCGCGCCCACGCCATGGCCGGCTCGGAACGTCGCCCTCCCCTCTCGTGGTTCTTCTCGGGACGCCGCCATCGACCTCGGACCACACTGCCGCCGCCATGGATGCATAGGTCTCCTCCCCGACCCATGTTCTTCTTCTTCTTAGTCCTATACGTCTCGGCTCCGGCCCTAACGTTGGATCCGCTGTGCGATTCGGAAACCGCTTCCCCGGGGAGTACTTGGTACTACGGTGCCCAGAACGGCGAGGAAGAAATAAGAGAAACAAGTTGAGGAGTAAAGGCCAACCACCGGAGGCAGGTAGGTGTCCCTCTCGGATACCTTTCTTTTTCTCTTTTCCCCTTCTTCCTTCTCAGTGGATTGACAAGTCGGGGGCATGAACTGTGAATTCGAAGTGTTAATGACTGCCTTTTTTTCGATATACTATTTGCTATTATCCTCGTTGGTGGTTCCCATCCTTACCGGTGAAACGATGGTTGCATGTCCTGCTATTGAAGTGCTATATAATTTTATACTTTTAAGAAAGTGATGCTGTTTTTGAAGAATTTTACATTAACTTTAGGCTTGTGAAAGAATCCTTTGGTTGAGCCTTTTCATGGGGGAGTCGGAGTCCTTGGGCTTGGCCTCGATTTCCTCGGCGCTGGCCGGACCACCGCCGCCACTGGTCCTTTTCCTCGAGCAGCCTCCTCCTGATTCGCGACGGCACCCTCGCCGCCGCACCCTCCTCCTCCGGTATGTCCATCACCACGGGCTCCCTCACCCACATCACCACACCGATCAGACTCCCCTCCGTCTCCCTCGTACTTCGCCGCATCCTTCTCTGCATAGACGGATCCGTTCTTCCTGGCTGTTTTCAGCGAGCCAGTAGGCACTTTGCATTTTCAGTCTCGTAGTATTTTGAAGCTTGAAACAGCTTGGGTTGTTCATTTCACAGTGTTCTTGTCTGGATCTTTTTGTGTTCACTTATAAGTACAATAAGTAGCAGCAATGCTGCAAAAGATACATGCCATGCGTTTCCAGTTACATGGTTTAATTGCTCAAGTCATTTTCTTCAGGCCATTGCTGCTCTCGAGAAAGGCGCCCATCTACTCAAGTGTTGGAAGAGAGGGAAGCCCAGGTTCTGCCCTTTCAGGCTATCATGTGTGAGTAGCCTCTTTGGCACTACGGAATACTACCAGCACAAGAATTCGCACGTTCTTTCACTACCCTCATACACAATATATTTTGAACCGTGCCATGTTAATAGACAAATCCAAATCTAGCTTTCAGGATTGGTCATGTATTCTCTGTTTTCATACCAAGTATGCATTTTATAATTGTACTAAAACTTGTAACCGTAAAAAAGTTCAGGTATAAAAAAATAAAAGGCATTTCACACTAGCCCAACATAACTTCTCTTTTCTGTTTGCAGGATGAAAACCTGCTAATATGGTACTCCAAAGAAAAGCAATAAAGTCTGAGCTTGAGTTCAGTGTCGAGTGTGGTTCTTGGATAGAAAACAGTATGTGGTTTTCTTCCCCGAACACTTACTTGAAGTACATGAAGACATGTTTAAAAAAAAGTACACGAAGACATACATATTCTGAGAATGTATGTATTTGCACACAAACCATTTGCCTTTGCATTGGCCAGAAAAGGAACCTCACTCCTTGTCAGTCATCTATCTATATATACTATATATTACTATTAAAGCAGGATCTGCTGTTTGTCGTGATGGTTCGACCTCGTACGATCCCACTTCCTCCCGCTGGCTCCGGCTCCGGTGAGATCCTAAACCCTAACCAGACCTGTATAGATATAATATATGGTTTCTGATTCCGTATTTCACCGTCGGTCTTTATAATTATCTGTGTCTAAGTTTAGAATTTTGTGCCTGGTTAACTATCTGTTTGAGCCATATATGTGATCGGTGGATTTGGGGGTGTTCTGAACTAAACCTGATGATTATCAAATATCAACCTGCAGGGGGTGAGAGCATCTATGGGGCACCGTTCGCTGACGAGTTCCATTCACGTTTGAGGTTTAATTACAGGGGTTTATTGGCGTGTGGCAATGCGGGGACACACGTCATTCTAATGGAAGCCAGTTCTTTATTACCCTTGACCGCTACGATTGGCTTGATAAGAAGAATACATTTTTTGGGAAGGTATGTGTCTAGCTTGACTGTCCCCGTTGTGCATGTATTGGTGTAAACCTTTGTTTCATTGGAGGTGATTACAGTTTACCGTGTGTGTGTGCATACGTCCATGTCACTGGGGATTCTATCTTCAATATTCTGGCCTTGGCTGATATCGAGACTGATAAGGATGATCGGCCTGTATACCCGTAGAAAGTTCTTTCAGTCGAGGTAGCTTTTCCCCTCATGTTTCATTTAGTTATGGAATACTTCTCAAACAAAGAAAATTCATCTATCTATTTTTCTGTTACCTGTGACGCCTAACTGGTTGTTGATTAGTTATGTGTGTTTATGCTTTTATAGGTACTCTGGAACCCATTTGATGATATAGTTCCACGACAACTTACGAAGATTCAGCCTGCTCCCAGGGCTGATGCTGAGAGGAAACCAGAGAAGAAAGTTGTTAAGTATGTTCTCTGCATGTTGGAACCAATTGTCCTTGGTTTATCACGTCAAAAGGGAAAAAATGTGAGAGGGTCGTTTTGGTGCTCGGGCTCAACTACACCCGAAATCTAAGCCGCTGGCAGGTGCGTAGGGATGGTCGAAAGGGTGTCAGGCGTGTCAGGGTTGAAGCGGCGGCTGCCCTGGGCGGTCTGCACGCGAGTGCCGCTGGAGTAAGAATGCCTCGCCGACCCACTCTGCGCAATCTACTAGGGAGGTGAATCCCAAAGCCCCCTGATGTGCGAAGAGGTAATCCAGTCACTTTTGTTTGTTCGAATCCTGCTGTGCGTGGCCATCATATAACTATATGTTGCTAAAAATCCTAAGAGTTAATTAGTTCATGTAGTCTATTGTATGATTGGTCCCATGTGTTTGGCTCGTTTGTGCCGTCTGTTCAGCGTGCTCAAATATTGTTGTTAGGTGATTTATTTATTTTTTACAGAATTGGAAAACTGCTAATAGTTGATAGAACTTTCTGGGTAATTCAGCTTGTGCTTCGGTAGTCAGACCACGATTCGGAGGAGGTTGCTGACGTTGATTTCTGGAGAGCAACGGGATTCAGAGGGAGGGATCTGGGGAATGGGAGTGGGACATGGGACGTGGGACGTGGGTATGGTTTTATTTTTTCCTTTCGTGCGACGTGTGGAGAGGAGGCAAGGTGATTTGGTTTTTTTGGCGTGCGGGGAGTTTACACGTCAAGGAAAGGCCTGGTTGAACCATCACGACAAGAAATGATGAGTGCCAAGTTGTCATCATTACGATAAGGCCTACCCAGAAAGAAATATCATGCTTCCCGTTTTAGTAACGCAATGCTGAAGCGACAACACAAACACACCATGTTCTATTCTTTTTCTTTTTGAAGATCACACCAGGTTATATTTGTACACCATTTTTCTACCAGTAATTGCTGAGTATGTGAACACAATCATGTGTGAGCAAAAGTTGAACTATAAGTTGTGATATTGGAGATGTGTACACACAGAAAGGCATCAATTCAATTGATCGCCATATTCAGAATAATACGTGTGCAGTAGCTTCTATCTCAATTTGTTTTTTTATGTTGTTTGTGTCTGAATTAGTTAGTACATTGACCATCGTGTTTGTTTATCCTGCAAGGTCATTACCACTCAGCAAACTATTGGAAAGATGCTGATAGCTCGTTTTTGAAGCTCTGAAGACATGAAGATTCAAGAATAGGTGTGGCTACATGCTTTCTATACCTGTCAGCTTCATAAAGCATTTTGGAGGGGTGCATTTTATTCGAGATGTCTGGTATGCATATTTATTTGAAGATTATTTTATATAATAAAGTTGATGAAAATTTGGACTTTAGACCGTATCAGGGAGAATTTTCATGATAAATTACTGGTAGTTTATATCTTGGGGACATCTTGATGCCGACTGCCGTACTATATTAGGATATGTCCTCTCATGTGCCAGTTTTGAGATTTTGTTAGAACTTTTTAGATGCTGAACCGGAGAAAGTGAATTATTGGAACAAGTGAATTATTTGAAAATTAATTTTTTTAGTCTGTTACATGTGCAAAGAGACCTCTTGGAACAAGTGAATTATTTGAAAACTAAAATCTTCAAATTTGTTAAAAGTGAAGTTAATCTGCAACTACAATTCTATGCAAGCACTGATATTTAAATTGAAGGTGATTATTCTATTATAGGGGAGAATGATTCACTTTGGTGTATATGATCTGATGGTCTTTTTTATTGATTGCTATGTTTGTTCCTATTATATCCTCTAACTTACCCAACTTGTCATTTCATACTCATGCTATTAGATCGAGTGTTCATGCACGGAGGTTACTTCTCTTAAGTGTGTGTTACTGTTTAATTATGGTTTAGACTTGAACACATACTTATGTTTGAAAAACAATAAGTGCCAACCTCTCATGATTACGGTAACTAATTATTCATCTAAGACATGCAGATTATCAGAAACTACCGGATGCCGCCACTTTGAAGTAGTGTCATATTTGTGTTGGTGAGACAGGGGACCAGCGAGTTGTAGCGGGTGGAAGGTGCAGAGGTTGCTGCGAGAAAGCTGGCAAGCAGTGGCGTCCTACATGTTTAAGGTTTGATGCTTGCTGCTCACGTAGATGAATAGTTATATCAGTGATGAGTTTCTTTCAGAAGTTAGTTTGTATCAGAAGTTAGCTTAAACTCTATTTCCTTTCAGTTGACTTAAACTACAAGATAGTGGGTATTTTCTTCCATGAAGCTACTATTGAATTTGATATAATCTGCACTTGTAATAAAAAAGCTGAAGAAATCTGCAGCTGTAATAAAAAAGCTGAAGAACTACATTGATTTTGCTACCTACCAAGTGTTGTTGTTTTTCGACATTGATTTCGTTGATGGTTTTTGGTATCATGCTTGTTAGCTTGCTCGGCTGCTGTAGAGAGGTGACACGACGCGACGGGACGAGTGAAGGTAGACATAGTCGGAGACGAGCGTTGGATGCAGAGGTAGCGCGACGACAACTGAGATGAGGGTGGCAAGACAGAGACAAGTACATAGGTAGCTTTTCATGCCATTTTGCATGCTAAATAATAAATATGACATCGAAGTAATAGTGGGCATTGGTTGTTATTTGCTAATGGTAATAGTACTGGACAGAGCATCATTTTGTTGTGGAAAGATATCTCTTATGTACAAACTTAACTTGTTAGTCATTTTACGGGGGCACACTTATATCGTTTGTTTCTCAATTTCTCATCTAGCTGTTGATTAAATTTGGTGATACATGAATAAAGGCTGCCGCAAAGGATGAGCATGTACTTGGATCAGTAAAATGTCACGTGTTATATTTTCTTTCTTTTCTTTATCAAACTAGCCAATTCCTATCTAGCAAAAGAAGAAAAACATTAATAGACATAGACTATTTTTATTTTACTAAAATGTCTTCCATCTAAGCATATCAGACCTAAAATATGTTTTGTTAACAAATTATGCTTTACCCTAATTTGTACTTTTTTCAGGCCTTGCAGAGTAAAGAAAAGTATGCGTGATTGCTATGCATCAAAATCATTTAGCTAGGGTTAAGGTTTCAGGAAAAAAGACATTTTCTCGACAATGAACCTGGTCAAAGTACATAATGCAATTTCTTTATGCAGAGAAATTATTTTTCGTGATAAAGGGAATCATGGTCTCAGGGCTTAACATAATTGCTTATTGTGTAATTCTATAGATTGAAATGTAAGCTTGTAAACGCTTGAGCATGGGAGGCAGCATGGATTTCTCTATAAGGGTGTCAGGCGCCACCTTGAGGTGAGCACACACAAGCGCTCCAATTGACGTTCTTCAGAAATGTTGAAGATTACATTCAAGGAGAGAACACAGCCATGGTGACACTCAATAAAGTGAAGCAACCGCTAGCCTTGCAAGAGAGAGAGAGAGAGTAGTCCGGGCCTATCATACAATTTAAATATGTTAACTGCTGTTTGCATAATCGCTACAAAATTCATGTTAATTTCCTGTGAATGAATAAGGTTTGATTTTTTGTATGTATTTCTATTTCGTGATGTCTAGGGTTAGCAAGGTGGACATGACTAATACTATTGTAGAAAGCACTGCAAATTTTGTCTTGAATGAAACATGGTCTTTGGGTGAGACTGTGAGCACCCAAAACATTTTTGCTTGCTTCTTTTTTGAGATTCCAGTTATCCTCTATTTCCGGGCTTCATTTTTACTGGTTGTGAATCATTCGTTGATGTCAGTAAATCCTTGTTGGAAAATCTTCATCGGTTTGACATAGGCACATTGATGAGAGTGCTTAAAGCTGCCACAGTTAAGCCAAAGCCATCTTATTTTCATTTTTATTTTGCTAGAGAATCATGTTGTCGAGTATGTATGAAAATTACATAACTTCATGATCGATGGATATTTATCAATTCATGCAACTATTTTAAAACTATATTTTTTTAATCCGTGGCAACGCACGGGCCTTTAACTAGTAGTAAAATAAAGTAGTTTATTAAATCAACTAGCTAGTTCAACTCTATATGAAGCACTTACTATAAATAAAATAAAGTAGTACTTACTAAAAATAAACTAGTTTAACTATAGTTCTATTATTTTTCTAAATAATTATATTAAACACTTTCTCTTCTTATTTTTTCCTTTTTCCTCTATTCTAAATATGAACATATTCAGAAATGACTTTGATCATGCACAATTTTCCTATACATACACAATATGAACATATACATAAATTGAGAAAGAAAATACTATGAACAAAAAAATCATTAAAATTCTATGAACAAAATTACAACAGAAAAAAATCATAAAAATTCTATGAACAGAAAAAATCAAAAAAAATTGACATCTTCGATCTTTGGATATATATGAACATACAAACATGCATATTCAACAATAATATCACCAGAAAAATCTTTTAAAAGAAAAAAAATATTTGCTCACGGCGACGGCGACGGCGAGGTGCGGCGCGGGGCGGGCCGGCGCGGCGACGGTCGACGATGAGGTGCGGCGCAGGCCGGGCCGGGGCGCAGGGCGGGGGGCGGCGACGGCGTCGGGGCGGCGCAGGACAGCGTGGGGCGACGACGGTGACGGTGACGGCAAGGCGGCGAGACGGGCAGCCTGGCGGCGTCGGGATCGAATGGAGAGAGGGGGAATTTCTAAACTGTCGCTTATATGGCCCCACCTTTAGTCCCGGTTGGTGGCACCAACCGGGACCAAAGGTCTCTTTTCAGCAGCCCAAAGGGTGGGAAGCAAAGGCATTGGTACCGGTTGGTGGCACAAACCGGGACCAAAGGTCTCTTTTCAGTAGCCCAAAGGGCGGGAAGCACAGGCATTGATACCGATTGGTGGCATAAACCGGTACCAATGCCTCCCTTTACTCCCGGTTGGTGCCACCAACCGGGACGAAAGGCCTTGCGCGGTGCGGTGTTATGTTTAGTCCCACCTCGCTAGCCGAGAGGGGGCTCGGAATGGTTTATAAGCCCTGCCGAACCAACCACTTTGAGCTCCTCTCTACTGCAGGATTACGGGCCTAAATTTACTCTCTGTGCTTTTGGGTCTATTGGGCCTACTACGGGCCTGCATCCTGGTCCTAGTAATGGGTTTCTAGTCGTATGCAAGCCGTGTAGGTGGCACTTTTTTTAAAAAAAAAATCATGTTTTTTGCTTTCTTTTTTGTTTCTAATTACTTATTTATTTTCTTTTACGATAATTCTTTTTGCTATTAAATTTTGTAACAAAATTCTAATTACTTATTTATTTTCTTTTATGATAATTCCTTTTGCTTATAATGTTTTCAACAAAATTCTAATTACTTATTTATTTTCTTTTATGATAATTCTTTTTGCTATTAAAGTTTGTAACAAAATTCTGTATAATTTTAGTTTCAATAATACTAGAGGCAAAAACTGGATACACTTCGTGTACAAAACGGACAATCTCTGTGGAAGTATCAGAGTTTCATACGGAAATTCGTCTGTTACAAAGGGATTTCATTTTTTTGAACTTATTTGAACTCCATAGTATTTCTGTGTTCAAAATTCACCATTCAAAGCCACATCATCAATTTACAACCCATTCCGACTTCATTTGTTATTTTTCATGCATTTACTGATTATTTTGAGCTATAAGACCATGAAATTGAAAAGCATTTGAAATGAACTCTGAAAAGGTTCCAAGTTGGCATGGTATCATCATTTCACCCACATAGGATGTGCGAGAAAGTTGAGAGGGTTACGGCAAAAACTAGATGCACTTCGTGTACAAAACGGACAATCTCTTTCGAAGTATCACGGTTTCATACGGAAACGCGTGTGTTACAAAGGGATTTCATTTTTTTCAAGTTACTTGAACTCCATAGTTTTTCTGTGTTCAAAATGCACCATTCAAAGCGACATCATCAATTTACAACCCTTTCTGACTTCATTTGTTATTTTTCATGCATTTACTAATTATTTTCAGCTATAAGACCATGAAATTGAAAAGCATTTGAAATGAACTCTGAAAAGGTTCCAAGTTGGCATGGTATCATCATTTCACCCACATAGCATGTGCGAGAAAGTTGAGAGGGTTATGGCAAAAACTGGATGCACTTCGTGTACAAAACGAACAATCTCTTTCGAAGTATCAGGACTTCATACGGAAACTCATCTATTACAAAGGGATTTCATTTTTCTGAACTTATTTGAA
Organism: Hordeum vulgare subsp. vulgare; assembly: GCF_904849725.1. Classification (NCBI taxonomy): domain Eukaryota; kingdom Viridiplantae; phylum Streptophyta; class Magnoliopsida; order Poales; family Poaceae; genus Hordeum; species Hordeum vulgare. The sequence continues at coordinate 658,320,108 of NC_058519.1, read as the reverse complement.
CTCCATAGTTTCTCTGTGTTCAAAATGCACCATTCAAAGCCACATCATCAATTTATAACCCTTTCTGACTTCATTTGTTATTTTTCATGCATTTACTGATTATTTTGAGCTATAAGACCATGAAATTGAAAAGCATTTGAAATGAACTCTGAAAATGTTCCAAGTTGGCATGGTATCATCATTTCACCCACATAGCATGTGCGAGAAAGCTGAGAGGGTTACGTCAAAAACTGGATGCACTTCATGTACAAAACGGACAATCTCTCTCGAAGTATCACGGTTTGAAACGAGAACTCATCCGTTACAAAGGGATTTCAGTTTTTGAACTTATTTAAACTCCATACTTTTTGTGTGTTCAAAATGCACCATTCAAAGGCACATAACAAATATCTAGCACAAGGAGAAGAAGGAGAAGCTACCCCCACAACAAGAGACGACATTCTTCTTCTCTCATATATGGTGGACACTAGCTCACCTGATTTTTCAACCGTCGATGATGGTCGCTACTCCTACTTCCCCTAGTGCATAACAAATATCTAGCACAAGTAGAAGAAGGAGAAACGACCGCCACAGCAACAGTCGACATTCTTCTTCTCTCATATATGGTGGACACACTAGTGGAAAATGGGCCTTTGGCCGGGACCCTTTAGTCCCGGCCTGCCTCTGGGCCGGGACTAAAGGCCCGGCCACGTCGCCCCAATTCTCAATGCCTTCCTCGAGGCTTTAGTCCCGGCCAGTAAGGAGCCTTTAGTCCCGGTTCGTGTCCCAAACCGGGACTAAATGGCTACGCGGTGGGCAGCCCGCATGTGCGCCACCTTTAGTCCCGGTTTGTGTCTCAAACCGGGACTAAAGTCCTCTGCCTATATATAGCACAGCCCCCCTCTCCCCTCTTCCTTGCATTTTTCTTGGATGGAGGATTGTGCGTGGGTGCTAGCTCTCCACTTTTTTTGATGCACTAGAGGTGTTTGTTGAAATGTGTGTTAGAGCGATGCCGCTTTAGTTCACCGAACACAACTACGATATGAGATGCCTGAGCCACGCTTAAACCTCTTCCTCTTTATTTCTACTTATTCTAAAAGGTTAGCAACTATATTTCCTCGTTTAGACCGTGCGGTATTAATTTTTAGGATCGTGATTGTATTTGATATACTGTCGTATAACACAGATGAGCCATCCATGGATGTTCGGTGATCGACGCACAGCCGCTTACAAAGAAGGCGTGCATTCTTTTCGAGATGCAGCCGATGCGAACAAGCATGGTGGTGGCTATATGTTTTGTCCATGTGTTGAATGTCGGAATGAGAAGGATTACACTTCCTCAAGAGTCATTCAGAGCCACCTGCTTCGGTCCGGTTTTATGTCGGGCTATAATGTTTGGACCAAGCACGTGGAAAGAGGGGTTATGATGGAAGACGACGATGAAGATGAAGAGAATGATGATGACAACTACCGATCTATGTTCCCTGAGTATGCTGATACCGCAATGGAAGACAATGAAGAAGAAGATCAGGATGAAGAACGGGAACCAGATGAGCCCGCTGATGATCTTGGCCGGATCATTTCTGATGCACGGCGAGGTTGCGACACAGAAAAGGAGAGGTTGCAGTTCGAGCAGATGTTACAGGACCACAACAAATTGTTGTACCCAACTTGTGAAGATGGCCAGAAGAAACTGGGTAGCACACTGGAATTGCTGAAGTGGAAGACAGAGACCGGTGTGACTGACTCGTCATTCGAAAAGTTGCCGGTACTAATGAAGAAGATGCTTCCAAGAAAGAACGAATTGCCCGCCATCACGTACGAAGCAAAGAAGCTTGTCTGCCCTCTAGGATTAGACGTGCAGAAGATACATGCATGCCCCAATGACTGCATCCTCTACCGCGGTGAGAAGTACGAGAATATGGATAAATGCCCGGTATGCACTGCATTGCGGTATAAGATCAGAAAAGATGACTCTGGTGATATTGAGGGCGAGCCACCCAGGAAGAGGGTTCCTGCCAAGGTGATGTGGTATGCTCCTATAATACCACGGTTGAAACGTCTGTTCAGAAATAAAGATTATGCGAAGTTGTTGGGATGGCACATGGAAGATCGTATGAAAGACGATAAGTTGAGGCACACCGCTGATGGTCGGCAGTGGAGAAAAATCGAGAGAGAGACCCGAGATTTGGAGCTGACGCAAGGAACTTATGGTTAGGTCTGAGTACAGATGGCATGAATCCTTTTGGGGAGCAGAGTTGCATTCACAACACTTGGCCCGTTACTCTATGTATCTACAACCTTCCTCCTTGGTTGTGCATGAAGCGGAAGTTCATTATGATGCCAGTGCTTATCCAAGGTCCGAAGCAACCCGGCAACGATATTGATGTGTACCTAAGGCCATTAGTTGATGAAATTTTACAGCTGTGGGCCGAACCAGGTGTACGTGTGTGGGACGAGCACAAACAAGAGGAATTTGACCTTCGAGCGTTGCTTTTCGTAACCATCAATGATTGGCCTTCTCTTAGTAACATTTCAGGACACTCAAACAAGGGATACAATGCATGCACGCACTGTTTGGATCAGACAGAAAGTATATATCTGGACAAATGTAGGAAGAATGTGTACCTGTACAATCGTCGTTTTCTTCCGCCCAAGCATCCCTTAAAGAAAAAAGGCAAGGATTTCAATGGCAAGGCAGAACCCCGGGGGAAGCCTGTCATCCGTACTGGTGCTGAAGTATTTGATATGGTCAAAGATTTAAAAGTAATCTTTGGAAAGGGTCCTGGCAGCCAACCTGTTCCTAACGGCCCTGATAAGCACGTACCCATGTGGAAGAAGAAATCTATATTTTGGGAGCTACCCTACTGGGAAGTCCATGAGGTCCGCTCGGCAATCGACGTGATGCACCTGACGAAGAATATCTGTGTGAATATTCTAGGCTTTCTGGGCTTGTATGGGAAGTCAAAAGATACACCGGAAGCACAAGAGGACCAGGAACGTCATAAAGGAAGAGATGGAATGCATCCAGGGCAGTTTCAAGGGTGTGCCAGCTACGCTCTTACTAAGGAAGAGAAGGAAATCTTCTTTGAAGTCCTTTTCAGTATCAAGGTCCCGACTGGCTTCTTGTCGAATATAAAGGGAATCGTAAATATGAAAGACAAAAAATTCCAAAACCTAAAGTCTCATGACTGCCACGTGCTTATGACGCAATTGCTTCCGGTTGCATTGAGGGGAATTCTACCGGAAAATGTTCGCCTGGCAATTGTGAAGGTATGTGCATTCCTCAATGCAATTTCTCAGAAGGTAATCGATCGAGAAAGTCTATCAGGGTTACAGATTGATGTGGTCCAATGTCTGGTCAGCTTTGAGTTGTTGTTCCCGCCATCCTTCTTCAATATAATGACACACCTCCTAGTTCACCTAGTCGAAGAGATTAGAATTCTCGGTCCTGTGTTTCTACACAATATGTTCCCCTTCGAGAGGTTCATGGGAGTCTTAAAGAAATATGTTCGTAACCGTGCTAGGCCAGAAGGAAGCATCCCCAAGGGCTATGGAACAGAGGAGGTCATTGAGTTTTGTGTGGACTTTCTTCCTGACCTTAAGCCGATTGGTGTTCGTGAATCTCGGTATGAGGGTAGGCTGACAGGAAAAGGCACACTAGGAAGGAAAGCAAAAGTATGTATGGACGGGCATTCTTTCTCTCAAGCACACTACACAGTTCTACACAATTCCACCGTGGTGGCTCCGTATATCGTGAGACACAAGAATATTCTACGCTCCGAAAACTCGGGGAAGGCTGACTCTTGGATTAAAGGGGAACACGAGAAGACTTTCGGCAGTTGGTTGCAGACACATCTCATGAATGACGACACCGTTGGAGATGAGCTGTACTGTTTGGCCAGGCCACCATCTTCGACTATATGTACTTTCCAAGGGTATGAGATAAATGAGAATACATTTTACACGGTTGCCCAAGATAAAAAGAGCACCAACCAAAATAGTGGTGTCCGCTTTGATGCAACAGACGAGAATGGGCACTGTTTGGAAACATATTACGGGTACATAGAGGAGATATGAGAACTTGACTATGGACCTACTTTTAAGATCCTTTTGTTTCGGTGCAAATGGGTGAAGCTGACAGGAGGCGGGGTAGTTGTAGACCAAAAGTACAGCATGACAACAGTGGATCTCAACAATCTTGCGTACATGGACGAACCATTTGTCCTAGCCAATGATGTTGCTCAGGTTTTCTATGTGAAGGACATGTCTACAAAAACGAGAAAAAGAAATCAGCAAAAGAAGATATCGTCCGATGAGCCAAAATGCCACATAGTTCTATCAGGGAAAAGAAACATCGTGGGAGTAGATGACAAGACAGACATGTCAGAAGATTATAATAAGTTTCATGAAATTCCGCCCTTCAAAGTGAAAACTGACCCAAGCATCCTACTGAATGATGAAGATTCTCCATGGCTACGACCCAGAAGAAAACAGAAATAATAGATAGGAATATTGGTGCAATAATGTAATAATGTATTAAACCTTTTATGTAATGCATGTATGGAATGTACTAAATTTCAAACACTTTTCATTTACATAGTATCCATGTAAGAGATGAGTTCTCGTTCGAAACCCTGATACTTCGAGAGAGATTGTTCGTTTTGTACACGAAGTGCATCCAGTTTTTGTCGTAGCCCTCTCAACTTTTTAACACATGCTATGTGGGTGAAATGATGATAGCATGCCAACTTTCAACATTTTCAGAGTTCATTTGTAGTGCTTTTCAATTTCAGGGTCAAATTGGCGATTCATCTCTATTATGAAATTAAATATATCAAAAAACCATTGCAGAACATATGACCAAATTAATACAAGTTCATAATCACATTAAAGCCAAAGAACAGTAGTGATCAAATGTTATTATTGCAAAAAATAAATACATAAAGTTCTCTCATAAAACAACATACAACTATGTAAAACATTTAAATGCAACAACAAACGCGATGAAAATCGCAACTAAGCTAACAATTGACCCAACAACATAATGATACCAAGCCTCTTTATCAATGACATATTTTCTAATATTCCTAATCTTCAAGCGCATTTCATCCATCTTCAAGCGCATTGCATCCATCTTCAACCGCATCGCATCGATCTTCATCTTGCGATCATCGATGACATCGGCGACATGCAACTCCAGTTCCATATTCTTATCCTGAATTATTTTCAATTTTTTCTTCAAGTATTTGTTTTCTTTTTCAACCAAATTTAACTTCTCGACAAGAATTTATATGTGGGTTGGAATTTCCGGTTCACATACCTCCTAGATTAAAAAAATATATGTCATGTTGGTCGTCATAATTGTCATAAACACTAAATAAAACAAATAGTTATAAAAGATAATATATACCACATCCGAATCATAAACAGGACGAGGGCCGACGGAGGCGTATACCAAAACCATCGCACTATATAATAACAAAAAATAATGAAAGTTAGTAATTTATACAAGTATGTATCTAAATCATACAAGTAAGATTTTTTTCTTTTAAAAAGAAGATAAGAACAAGAGGCTCACCACGGTGGTGCTCGCGACGAGATCGGCACGGGGTGATCGACAATGGTGAGGACGGGCACGGGACGACATCCTATGCATGTGCAGACTCTAAGAAGTTAATTTGAGCATTTGAAATGAGCTACACTAGCAGTGACAATTGAAAGGATGAAGTAGCTAACCTTTTAAAACACTTGTGCCGTTGGTGCACGGACAAACCTAGACAAATATTAAGGAAAATGGAGCTTGGAGGTCGATCTTGGAGAGGAGAAAGCTTAAGTAGAGTGGGTCGGGCATTTCATCGAACACGTCATGTGCATGAACTAGAGTGGCAAGAGCATGGCATGGTCACACTTCAACAACCAAAAAACAGGGGATATGGTGGGCAGGGGCGAGGGTTTATATAGGCAACACTTTAGTCCCGGTTCTTGCCACGCCCCGGGACTAAAGGCCCCTGCTTCCCGCCTTCTGGTCTGCCGAAAAAGGGCCTTTAGTCCCGGGTCGTGGCTCCACCCGGGACTAAAGGGTGTCTTTAGTCCCGGTTCGAGCCACGCCCCGGGACTAAAGGACCCTGCTTCCCGCCTTTTGGTCTGCCGAAAAAGGGCCTTTAGTCCCGGGTCGTGGCTCCACCCGGGACTAAAGGCGTCTTTAGTCCCGAATCGAGCCCCGAACCGGGACTAAAGATCCACCTGTATAAGCGGGAGTTAGAAAATTTCGAACCCAAATCGTCCATTTCTCTTCTTCTTCCTCTCGTTCTCCTGCCCGGCGCGGCACAGCGATGAACTCGACGACGCCATCAGGCTGCCCGCCATCCTGCTCGCCGCCGCCTGCCGTCCTCCTCGCCGTCGCCGTCGTCCTGCTCGTCGCCGCCGTCCTGCTCGCCGCCGCCGTCCTCCTCGCCGCGCGCCGCCCTCCTCGCCGCACGCCACCGTCCTCCTCGCCACGCGCCGTCGACACCTCCGACCGGTAAGCCCCCCGCCCCTCCTCCCCAACACTCCGGCCAGTAGAAGAAAAGAAGAAAAAGGAGAAGAAAAGAAGAAAAAGGAGAAGAAAGGAAGAAAAAGGAGAAGAAAAGAAGAAAAAGGAGAAGAAAGGAAGAAAAAGGAGAAGAAAGGAAGAAAAAGGGAAGGAGAAGAAAAGGAGAAAAAGGAGAAGAAAAGAAGAAAAAGGAGAAGAAAGGAAGAAAAAGGGAAGAAAAGAAGAAAAAGATTTTTTTTTCATTTAATTCCTATTGTTATTAGGTTTGTGCTAGATTATTAGGTTTAGTAATATGTCGAATTAGGAAAAAGGAAAATAAGAAGAGGAGGAGAAGAAAAGAAGAAAAAGGAGAATAAGAAGAGGAGGAGAGGAGAAGAAGAGGAGAAGTAGAAGAAGAGAAAAAATTAGAAGAGGAGGAGAGGAGAAGTAGAAGAAGAGAAGAGGAGAACTAGTAGAAGAAGAGGAGAAGTAGAAGTAGAAGAAGAAGTAGAAGAAGAGGAGAAATAGAAGAAGAGGAAAAATTAGTTTAGGGTTACAAGAAGAAGACATATTTTTTTTGTCATTTAATTTTGCTATTGTATAGGGTAAATGCTTAAGTGTTAATAGTGTTTCTTAGATTATTGCTTAATTTTGCTATTGTGTATGCTTATGTGTTAATAGTTTAATTTTGCTATTGTATATGCTTAAGTGTTAATAGTTTATTTTTACAAAGAAAATTAATAGATCTAGTTTAATTTTGCTATTGTATATGCTTAAGTGTCCGGGACTGGGCTCCGCCCGGCTGGTATTTTAGAGTTTAGGTTCTAGCCAAGACCCGGGACTAAAGGTCCTCCTATATAAAACGACACTTCGAAGTTTCCAACCCCTCTTATATAGTTTGTTAGTTTATTAGTTAATCAAATGTCCGTTTTTTGCAGAACTATGGATCCACATATCAGGAACCTCGAAGAGGAAGAACTTCTCAAAGATATAATCAAAGACGGCCCAGACGTTGAACCAGCTGAATCTCCGTCGTCATATCTAAACGCCTCCGGATATGGAATGGAGGTCGAGCGACACGAAGATGAAGCCGATGGGGCAGGAGATAGGTCCAATGATGGAGAAGGTGATAGCTCCACTGATGGAGAAGCCGGTGGAGAAGCCGTTGAAGAAATAATAAAGTCCGGCGAGGTATACATATGAAGTTCGACAATCACTTGTAATATGTGAAAAATATTGGAGATAGCTCTATATTGTATACATATACATTCATTGGACGAATGTTTCTCCCTCTTAGGCCTCCACATCGAGCAAAGCTACGAAACGAGGTCCGACTAGAAAGTTGGATGCACAGACGCATTACACCTTTGAGGTGATATTGCCTACGGGCGAACCCAAGTTTCCTAAGAATGCTGCTGACACATTCAAGAAGCAATGCGGAGTTCTCGTTAGGGATCACGTCCCGATCAGCGTTCGGGAGTGGAACAAGCGCAAAGGAGCAGCCGATAGTGACTATGTCGCCGAAAGGTACAAAGATAATCTTTGGAATGATCTCATGTCACATTTCAACGTGCCAGAATGTGAGAATGAAGACGCCGCAGACAAACTGAGGGCCAAAGTCAAGCAGTGGACTCTAAAGAAGATGGTCGAACTGTTCCGTAGCTGGAAGAAGAAGCTATGGAAAAACTATCTGAAGACAAAGAAAGTGTCAGTATTCGATGGGTATCTAGCCAAGCAGGCGAATCACTGGAAGGCATTTCAAGAGTACAAGGAGTGAGAAGATGCCTAGGCATTATCAGAATAAACAAGATAAAGTACGACCAGGTAAGTAGTAGTATGATATACTTCTATTTTCAATACATTTATGATGCTAGATTATTATTTTGATTATATATATTCTATTCTCGTAAAGTGCAACCAGCAGCCACGGGGAACGCATCTATGCGGATACTATATTTGCGAGACCATTCGCACGTTTACCTCTGAGCACAAGGATCACAGATTCGACGTAAGCAATGAACATTCACACCTTTATTTTGGCCCGTCATTCTTTGTTATCATGATTCATATTCATATTCATCTCCTCTTCTTATATAGCACACGACCATGACGACGAAGGTCCTACCAGAGCAACGCGCGATTGCTGTTGCAGAGGAGCTTGCGACCTTTCTGAGGGCGGAAGTTATAGATGACAAAGGACGATTTAGTGTAGCTAGGGGCCATTACTGATGTTCGTCCATGTAATCGAATAGACGGGCTCTAGTCCCGATAATTCAGATCTCCATATAATTGTATATATATGCTCGCTTGTAAGATAAGTTAACCTTATATATATATGCATAATTATTTTTATTTAAATTATATGAAAACTAATTCCCGAACACCAAACGAGGCATCACATTAATCTCCCGAACACCTAAACCCTAAAACCCTAAAACCCAAAAATAATTTCATTCAAAAAAAACCCAAGAATAAGCAAAATCTGAAACTCTTTAGTCCCGGTCCGTGTAACGAACCGGGACTAAAGGGCCTTCCCTTGGGGCGCTACAAGGCGCCCACGTGGAGCACCTTTAGTCCCGGCTTGTAACAGGGACGGGACTAAAGGTTAGGCCTTTAGTCCCGCCCCTTTAGTCCCGGTTGGTGAACCGGGACTAAAGCCCCTTACGGGCCGGGGCTAAAGGCCCCGTCCCCACTAGTGACACTCTCTCACCTGATTTTTTGACCGTCGATGATGGTCGCTACTCCTTCTTCCCCTAGTGCATAACAAATATCTAGCACAAAGAGAAGAAGGAGAAGTGACCCCCACAACAACAGTCGGCATTCTTCTTCTCTCATGTATGGTGGACACTCCCTCACCTGATTTTTCGACCGTCGATGATGGTCGCTATTCCTTCTGTCCCTAATGCAGAAAAAATATCTAGCACAAGGAGAAGAAGGAAAAGCGACCCCCACAACAAAAGTGGTTCCGCGGCACGCCACATGGTTCCGCTGCACGCCACGTGGGACTAATGGTCTTTCATTTTTAAATGACTGTTTTAATCAAAAACAGATCTGTTACAAAAGGGATTTTATTTTTTAAACTTATTTGAACTGAAGACTTTTTGTATATATATTTGGTCGAAATGCATGATACCATAAAGTTAGAAAGGGCTAAACCATTCAAAAGTAGCAAATGAAGTTAGAAAGGGCTAAACCATTCAAATTTGGAAACTATAATGTCACAAACAGAAACTAGACATATATAAATTGGTCCAAACAGTACATGATACTAGTCCAAACAGTACATAATATTAGCTACCATAGATATATATACAAGTGTTCGACGTTAAGAACACTACTCGTCTGAATCGTCTGAATCAGAATGTCCACCTTCCTCGAGGTAACGCTGACCATAGTTGACAACCCGAATCTTGGGGTACAACTCGTATGAAACATATGCATCTTTTGTTGCATACTCAATGTTGATACGATCAAGTGGGGCCTTCTCCCAAAGTTTGTGTTGAGACTTTGGAAAATTGGTCTTCATATTACCATACTCCTCGTCGATCAAGACAACTGCCATATGAGCCATCGAAGTCCTGACATGTAGAAGCCTGAATACCGTTTGGAGATCAATGAGGCAACCAGTTGATATCTCAATACCGAAGCTGTACTTCATATTCAGCTTGTCGTTCGTTATGTCAATGGAAGCAAATGTGATGCCACTACGAAGGAAGTCCATGAGTTCTGGACAATGCTTGTCACTACTGCAACAGAAACAAACTAAAATGGAACAAATGTTACATACTGCTGCAATAAGGAAACATGTTTCACTACAACTAAAGAGAAAATTATCTTTAGGATTCAAATGGAACATATTGCTATCCTATGCAATTTTCATATCCTATGAATTGATCAAGAAACCGTAAATTAACTATGATATATATATATATATATATATATTCTCCCACGGTTTTGCAAATATTCAATAATCTAGACATATTGCATATTGCTATCCAATGAAACCTAGAGAGATCACTGGCTATATGCAATTTTCATGACTATGACATATCATATTGCTATCCAATGGAACCTAGAGAGATCACTAGCTATATGCAATTTTCATAACCTTGGATCAAAGAACGCCGCATAAAATTGTATCACTACAACTATGATTTCAATGGAACATATTGAACCAATCAGATTTTTCAGATTGTGGAACACTATTCCAATCAGATTGTGTTCCCTTCAACTAATCAAAATTGTTTCACTACAACTATTTGAAGCGAACCAACTATGATTCCAATGGCACATATTAAACACTAGTTGATTCTAATAAGATTTTTCATATTATGGAACACTATTCCAATTAGATTGTCTTCCCCTTCAACTAATCAAAATTGTTTCACTACAACTATTTGAAGGGAACCAACTATGATTGAAACAAATAAACTTGCAATGTCATTACCTTGGATAAAAGAAAGCCTCAAAACTTACCTCGCCCATTGGAAGATCAAGACATGGTGTTTGAAACATAGTTTTATGATGGCAACACCGCGTTGATCGGCCGTGTACTCCAGATCAAGCCCCAAGAACTTCTCATGATCCACTGCGGCGTCAAGCCATCGTTCCTTCAACTGTCTAAGAAAATGCGGCACCTCCCTGCTCTCGTTCGAGTACAGGACATCGAGCTTGGTCTTGCCATGTGCGAGCACCTCTCCAAAGCGAGTTTTCATGGTGGAAGAAGAGAAGGGAAGAAGAGAGGGGAAGAACAGAGCGAGAGTGAGAGAGGAAGAAGAACAGAGAAATGGCGACGCGACAGAGACTCTGCTTCGGTTGTGGTTTTGGGAAGCGGGATGCAAACCGTTTGGGCCTTTAGTCCCGGGTTGAGCCACCAACCGGGAGTAAAGAGGGATACCAACGGTTGCCACCACTACGGCAGGCTACGTGTCAGACCTTTAGTCCCGGGTTGAGCCACCAACCGGGACTAAAGGGGGATACGAACGGTTGCCACCACCGTGGAACACCACGTGTCAGTCGCTGGATCTTTAGTCCCGGTTTTTGGTGCGGACCAGGGCTAATGCATCGAACCGAACCGGGGCTATTGCCCCGCTAGGGCCTGGCAGCTCGAACCGGGGCTAATAAGGTTTTGGGCTTCGACCGAAAGGCCCATTTTCTACTAGTGTAGTACCGTTTTCAAGACTTATAGACTTACTCAAAATTAGATGTGTTTGATTTAGATGAGTTTAAAACTTCAAGTATATTGGAATGGAGGAAGTAATATGTGTTATATTTTTTTGCAGTCCAGTGGGCAGTCCTAGGATCTGCTGCCCGGCTGGCTGGACAGCTTCTTGCCCAATCGGTGGCAAGAGGTCTACGGCGAGATCCCGCGTCCCACTCGAAACGTCAATCAGCTCCTAGCCCTCTTCGCTAGTAGGCTCGACCTCATGGCCCTCTCCGGCGCACACACCATCGGGCTCCGGCTAAAGGGAAAGTGGCACGTGGCCACCACCACTATGAGGCGAGAAATGCCTTTTCCATCCCTGATTCGACCAACGCGCGGCTGAACGCCACTTCCCCTTTTGCCGATATGCAGATATCGGCGTCACTCCGTGCTCATAACCGCTGCCCCGCCACTAGAAAGGCCATCCCACACCGAAAAGAGGGTTTTGCCGCGACGGTCTCCATCCCCGCTACTGGCTGAGCTTTCAAGGGCTCCGACCACGCATGCGAGGATACCGAACGCTATTCGCTCACCACGTCCACTAGGGTTTCGGTGATTGTCTCCGAAGACAAGGAGGCATTCGCGGTTCTGACGGAGGAGGAAGCCGAGGCCGACACCGACGACGAAGAGCACCCCATGATCCTTGCCTCTCTCGCCAACCTATTCGAAAAGAAATCAAAGCCGCGGCAAGGTGGCTGGCGCCGGGTCACCGCAAGAGCAAGCAGAGGCATCGGATAGAGGGCTATTTCTTGCTCTACGCCGACTACTTCGCCGACGCTCCACTGCACGGTGAGAAAGTATTTAGGCGCTGTTATCGGATGAGCCGGAAGCTCTTCCTCAAGATTGAGAATGACATCCAGGAGTTCAACAACTATTTCATTTGCAGAAGGATTGCACTAGCACAGTTTGATTCTCCTCACTCCAGAAGTGCACGATAGCTATGAGGGATCTTGCATACGCAGCTCCAAGTGATATACAGGAAAACTATGGATGCATGGCCGAGTCCACCATCATTGAGTATTTGTACAAGTTCTATAGGGCAGTGGTGGATGTGTTTGGACCAGAATACTTGTGATCACCCAATGCTAAAGACACTGCTCGGATCCTATCACAAAATGAAGAAAGAGGATTTCCTAAGATGCTTGGAAGCATCAACTGCAAGAATTGGGCATGGAAAAACTGTCCATTTGCTTAGCAGGTGATGTATAAAGGCGCAAAAGGAGCTGGCGGTGTGGTACTTGAGGCAGTGGTTACATCGGACCACTGGATTTGGTAATCCTTCTTTGGTATGCCAAGAACTCACAACGACATCAACGTCCTGCAGTGCTCGAATGTCTTTGCCAAGCTTGTTGAAGGTCATGCTCTGCCGGTGAACTTCAAAGTCAATGAGCGCCACTATAACAAAGGATACTACCTAGCAGATGACATCTATCCAAGATGATAAACATTTGTGAAGACTATCTCGAACCCTATGTTAGGAGGCAAAAAGTCCTACTTTGCTAAGTGTGAGGAGACTTGCAGGAAGGATGTCGAGCAGTTATTTGGTGTGCTCCGATCTTGATTTGCTGTTTTCTGGTACCCTGCTCTGACCTGCTCGAAATCTGAGATGTGGGAGGTGATAAATTGATGTGTCATCTTACACAACATGATCATTGAGAGCGAGTAGGAGGAGCGAGCGTTTGACACTGAACCATATTTCAGGCAGGGTCCTCTTGCAACTATTGATCACGAGGTACTGGCACCATGGGCTTCCCTCCTCAACACGCGTCAAGAGATCCGAGACCCATAGGTGCATAACTGTAGCATGATATGATGGAGCACCTAGTTCGATGTGCTTTAATTTGTGTTTGAATTATGAGCTTCTTCCGTTGAACTATCTGATTTGTATTGATTTATGTGATTAATAACTATGTGATAAAAATTGTCCATTTGTTGAAAGTGTTACCAATTTGGGCCGAATCTGAGTTCAAACTCGACGGCTGGGGGACGAACTTGGAGGACGGTTGGGAGCCGGAGCACCCCTACGTCGAAAATGACACCGGCTGGCCTCCAAGATGCGATTTTTTTTGCATAAAAACGTCCTCGAGGAAGAAGGTGGGGGTTTGGGGGAGGGGGGGGGGGGCTCGAGATGCTCTAACGGGAGGAATGATTTCGCCCACGACGATGCCCTCGTGCGGGACGCCATGGTTCAAGCTCCAAGCCGAGCAGGCGTCGTGCATAAGACTTGCTGGAACCAGCCGATGGAACAGCTGCAACCGTGTTCAAGATTTACTGCAACCATCTGTGGAAAAGTTGGAACCACGGAGTCGAGCTAGAACCGGGTCAGGGATTGTTTTGCTGCATTGGATTTTTTGCTGGAACCAACACTTATACTTGTTTTTTGCCGGACCCGGCCATTGATTTTTCTTCATCCAACGGATGGTGCTGGGCGGCGACGCCAGTGGCCTTGAGACTTTTTTGCTGGAACCTGCAGTTGCTTCTCCTGGAACTGGCCTCGAGATTTTGCTCCATTCGACGGATGGTGCTGGGTTTGCTAAAATTTCGACGGACCGGCCGACCGACGCCTAGCACCCCCTTTCAAATATGTACAGTCGTGAACCGAAATGTGCATGCAGGTCCAACTAAACATGCGGAATACATAATTAGTGCAGCTTGGATAAGTAGTTGATTAGGAGTATGATAGTAGTACAGTACTAGAATATACACACTATAAAGTCATCAACACCTGCCCTAGCTTGCGCATGTTGCTCGCGCATAAATCAGTTGACATCCGCGCCATGATTGCATCGATCGAAGTACCAAGTAATTAATACCCCACGGCTCAGCACGTATAGTAGGTACGCGTTTAACGTCTGCGCATGTATATATACTAGTATTGTATTCAAAGGAAAGCTAATTGCAAGGATTTTGCTCCCTATAAAAGCTAGCTATTTCATGGTATAGGCACACTTGCTCTTCTTCTCATCTATCTTCTTCCTCTAGCCATCTCCACCTGCAGGTTTATAATGGCTGCTTCCGGCTCAGCAGCCCGCTTCCTTGTCGCCGCAGCCGCTTGCGTCGTGCTTCTCAACCTGAGCATGAACGCGGCGCAGGCGCAGACCACGTTCGAATGCGCCCAGTGCAACAGGGAGTGCGTCGCATCTTCTGCCAACGCCGCCCTCAGCGCCGCCTGCTACGCCGCCAGCTGCGTTGTGGCGAAAGGATGCCCCGTCGACGTGGCCAAGCTGATGTGCGAGGACTGCAACGGCAAGTGCATTAGGGGCTGCGTCTTCGGCCAAGGGGGCATCGACCTCGACAATGCGTGTCAATTCCAGTGCTTATGCCGACCCAGGTGCCTGCCTGGTCCGGAAACCGACATATGCCAGGCGTGCAGGGCCGCCGCCATCGCAGCGTGCACCAACGGTTGCTTCGTCCGAGACTGCGTCGTGCAATTCCAATGCCCTTCCCCACTGGCGCCGGTGCCCCCGTCCCCGCTGCCCCCGTCGCCGGCTATGCCACCGTCGCCGGCTATGCCACCGTCGCCGTGAAGGAAGCCGCCGTTAAACTGATTGTGCATGCATGCGTTGCCAAAGTCAATGTTGTGTTTTCCTGCGTATGTTGATCCATGCAATGTCCTTCACATGTATTTTCCTTTATTATCTCTTCCATTATTTTCATTTCCAATAATAAATTATTGACTTTGATCGCCACTATTCCCTCATTCCTAAATATAAACGTTTTTTAGAGGTTTCACTAAAAGACTACATACAGATGTGTATAGACATATTTTAGAATGTAGATTCACTCTTTTTTCTCCGTATGACCCAATTGAAATCTCTAAACGGACTTATGTTTAGGAATGGAGGGAGTACCTCTTCCCTACGAAATAAGTGTCGCAAACTTAATGCAATTTTTTAGTAAAGTCTCTATCTAATAATAAAGCCCAGATGGCGTATGGTTGTACATCGCCAATTTTGTTATCTTGTACGAATGTGAAGGTATGACATCCATTTTTTAGAATCTCAAACTACCAACTACTGGCATCAATAATGAGGGTTAACTTGCAGTGGGGTAGCAGGAATATTGGTTTTTGGGTGTACACAATTTAAAATTTAGTATTGTACTATCTAATTAGTTGTTGGATTATTAGAGTTATAAACTAGAGGTTCCAAAGACTTATTTTTGGCTAATTGCAATTGGAATAACAACAAGATTTATTTTTTGGAAGCAGAAAGACTCTGCTGCGTATTTTTATTGATCTTTGAAAATAAATGTTACAAACTAGAGGTTCCAAAGATGCCGATGAAACTATCAACCATTTGTTACTCTCTTACTTATATGCCCATGCACGTCTGCTTGATGCTGTTCGTGGATGGTGTTCTGGAGTGTCTTGAATATGTTCAGGAATTAGAGATTCGTAGACAATTTAAGGATTGGATCTGGGTTTGAGTGTGTGCTTTATGTTAGTCTATTGCGAATTTTGTTAGCGGCTTAAAAATGAGTTGCAAATTTCTCGCTTACTATTCATTGTGCTACTCAATGGATCCATACTTGGTGCTGGCTACAATCTGTGAGAGCGCGGGATACTCTAATATCTGGCATCGGCACCTGGAGAGGGCACGAATTAATACGGCCGCGACTACCACCAGTCAAGCGCCAACGCCGATGTGTGAACAGCATTTCGTCCTCCAGCTCGCCTTTCTCACCCACCTGGCTACAGAGGCCCGTACGTCCGTCCGAGAATACTACTAGCCACGCGAATGATCTCATCCGGTTCAATCGTTAGTGGCCGGATGCAACGGTTGCTGCTTGTGTGTATACCTGAACATCGAACTCGATGAACACGACCGCCGCGCGCTGCCACCGCCTACACCGCCGGCGCGCCTACCCCTACCCCAAGTGCCAACACAACCGCGGCCATCCACTACCGGCCACCCGTGGCCCTCCACCGCAGGTCACACTCGACGCCGTGTCCGTTGGTGGCTCCCCGACCATAGTACCATAGCGCCGTCCGGGCTCCGCCCCGCTGTTTCCACCTCAACATTGGTTTCCCCAACCCCGCCGGCTTCGCCACTAGCTACTCATTTCAGGTGCACTCTATCCGCCGACGGACCCATCTGCTTGCTTCCAATGGCGAACAACGCCACCACCATGTCGTGACCCGAGGTGTTGTTCTTCTTCTAACTGACGGCTTGATTCTACCTTGGCAATTTCTTCTTTCTATTTGTAAAACAAAGGGTTTTGGGGAACTGGCTCAACCCTCTAGAGATGGCCTATCACATATATTTATAGATGGTGTACCAAGGGTACGTTACAATATACACGTATAGGTACAGATAACTATACAGTCTAACACCCTCCCTCAATCTTAACTACTTCCTAAAGAATCTAGAAGAGTAAGATTGCGCCTACAGGGCTCAAACTGTGGTAGAGGCAATGGCTTGGTGAAGATGTCTGCAAGTTGATCTTTTGAAGAGATGAACTTGAATTGATCTGTAATAGCTTCTGAGAAACACGTTCCCTCACAAAGTGATAGTCAACTTCGATGTGTTTTGTTCGAGCATGGAATACCGGATTCGTCGAGAGGTATGTAGCACCGATGTTATCACACCAAAGTATAGGAGGCTGCGGTTGGGAAATCCCCAATTCCTGAAGCAAAGACTGTACCCATATGAGCTCTGCAGTGGCATTGGCCACAGCCTTATATTCAGCTTCAGTACTGCTACGTGACACAGTAGCCTGTTTCCGAACACTCCAGGTGATCAAGTTGGAGCCAAAGAACACAGCATAGCCCCCCGTGGATCGCCTGTCATCCGGACTGCCAGCCCAGTCCGCATCATAATACGCCGAGAGCACCCTAGTAGGGTTTGGCCGAAGATGAAGCCCGTGAGACACTGTGAGTCGCACATAGCGTAAGATGCGCTTAACAGCAGACCAATGAGTGTCACGGGGCGCATGAAGATACTGACAAACTCTGTTGACCGCGAATGATATATCTGGCCTCGTGATCGTCAGATACTGAAGGCCACCAACAATACTCCTGTACATAGTAGCATCAGCAGAGGAGAGGAGCTCACCATCAACAGCAGTGATCTTGTCAGTAGTAGACATAGGCGTAGTGGTCGTCTTGCACTTAAGCATCCCAGCTCGTTGCAACAAGTCCAATGAGTACTTCTTCTGTGTCATAACAAGACCATCAGCCCGAGGAGCCACTTCCACACCCAGAAAGTAGTGAAGTCTCCCAAGATCTTTGACAGAAAAATCAGGACCAAGAGAACGAACAAGGGCGTCAGCAGCAAACTGTGAAGAACTGAGCAGAATAATATCATCTACATAAACCAGCAAGTACATGTTGACCTCAGGCTTCTGAAAAAGAAATAATGATGAATCAACAGTAGACGGTGCAAAACCATGAGCACGAAGAGCTATTGCAAGGCGGGCATGCCAGGCACGAGGAGCTTGCTTCAGACCATAGAGTGCTTTGGTAAGACGACATAGATAATCAGGACGATCAGGATCAGAAAAACCAGGAGGCTGTCGCATATAAACCTCCTCCTCCAATAAGCCATGAAGGAAGGCATTCTGCACATCAAGCTGACGGAGAGACCAGCCTCGAGTAACTGCAAGGGACAGAAGAAGCCTAATAGTAGTAGGCTTGACCACAGGGCTGAAAGTGTCCTCATAATCAAGACCATAGCGCTGCCGGAATCCCCTGGCAACAAGACGCGCTTTGTAGCGCTCAATAGACCCATCACAATGCTTTTTCACCTTGAAGACCCATTTAGAATCAATGACGTTGACCCGAGGTGGTGGAGGAACAAGAGTCCACGTCTCATTGCGAAGAAGAGCGTGGTACTCCTGCTCCATGGCCTCTCTCCAATGAGGAATACTCATAGTAGCCTGATACGTACGCGGTTCCGAGGACGGATCCGCAAGGGCAGCAGTCATGCAAGAGGCATACCAGGCAACAGTACCGTCAGTGCGCTTAAGAGGGCACACAACACCACTGCGACTGCGCGTGTGTGGACGGGAGACCACAGGAGCCGGCAAGGGCCCAGCCGTTGAGGGACTGGGCGGTGGCGAAGAAGGCCCAGCCGGCGAGGGGCTGGGCGTCGGCAAAGGAGACCCAGCCGGCGAAGTGCTGGGCGTTGGCGAAGGAGACCCAGTCGGCGGGGGGCTGGACGGCGGTGACCCAGCCGGCGAAGCAGGGCTGGTGCCCGCCATGGGTTACGCGGGCGTCGACGGCCGCACAGGCGAGGCGGAGCAAGGGCTCGCCTGGGGTGACGCGGGCCGAGAGGCCGTCGGCGACAGCAAGGGCGCGGGCGAGTCGGCCGGTCGGACCGGCGGCAGAGAGGCCGATCGGACCGGCGTCTCCAGGAGACCGCGGGCGTCACGCCCAGTAGCAGCCGGTTCAGCTGCAGGCTCGTCCAGGAGCTCAAGGCGAGCACCTCTACCAACACCTACACCATGGTTAGGTAACAAAATAGGAGCATATGCAACATCATCAAATTGATCAGAGGCAAGAGAGGACGTATGCATAGATGGCGACTCATTGGTGGACAGAGGTAAATTGGCAAAGGGAAACACATGTTCATCAAACACAACATCCCGAGATATATAGACACGAATTGTGGGAACATGAAGACATTTGTATCCTTTATGAAGGGAACTATAGCCAAGAAAGACACACTTCTTGGATCGAAACTCCAGCTTACGTTTATTGTAGGGACGTAAATGTGGCCAGCAAGCACACCCAAACACCTTAAGAAAAGTATAATCAGGTTATTCATTAAGAAGGAGTTCAATGGGAGTCTTCATGTCTAAAACACGAGTGGGAGTACGGTTGATGAGGAAACATGCGGTGGTAAAAGCATCACTCCAAAACCGAAAAGGAACAGATGCATGGGCCAAAAGTGTAAGACCAGTCTCAACAATATGACGATACTTACGTTCGACAGAGCCATTCTGCTGATGTGTATGTGGGCATGCTAAACGATGCGCAATCCCAAGCGAACTGAAAAAGGAATCAAGGTTGCGATATTCGCCACCCCAATCCGACTGCACATGAATAATCTTATGCTTGAGAAGGCGTTCAACATGCTTTTGAAATTGAACAACTATATGGAACGCATCAGATCTACGCTTAATAAGATAAAGCCAAGTAAAGCGACTGTAAGCATCAATGAAACTGACATAATAATTATGACCATTGGTAGAAGTCTGGGCAGGACCCCATACATCTGAAAAGACAAGTTCAAGAGGATGTTTGACCTCACGACTAGACTCTGAAAAAGGAAGTTGATGACTTTTCCCTTGCTGACAAGCATCACACACTGCTACATCTTTATTACTAGACATGGTAGGAAGCTCATGACAACGCAAAATATGATGGACGATAGGAGTGGCAGGATGACCAAGGCGAGCATGCCAGTGTGACGACGAGACGCGAACGCCACTAAAAACCTGAGAGACGCGAGGATGCTCCAGGCGATAGAGACCCTGGCATAGCCGTCCGCTAAGAAGAACGCCCTCGTGGCCCGATCCTTAACAAAAAGATCAAAAGGGTGAAATTCACAGAAAACATTGTTATCAGCATTAAGATTAGGAACTGAAAGGAGATTACGCGTCACAGCAGGAACTCTAAGGACATTACGAAGCTGAAGACTCCTATTTGTATGGCTAGTGAGAAGAGATGCTTGACCAATATGAGAGATGCACATACCTACTCCATTGGCGGTGTGAACCTTGTCGGTGCCGTGGTAGGCCTCACGAGAGTGGAGCTTGCTGAGCTCGCTCGTGAGGTGATCCGTAGCCCCACTGTCCATGTACCAGTGGGGGTCGACGGGGTAGGACTGCGTGTGTCCCTGCTGCTCCCGAGGTGCTCTCCATACACTGATAAGGGATGTATGGATTCTCGAGAAGAGAGGAGCCGTGGTGCCCCCCCCCCCGGACCGCCCGGATCCCACGCTTATCAGCCAACTGCGCCTGACGCTCGTTGTTGCGCGAGTCCTTGCCGTCGTTGTAGAGGCCGAGGAAACTCTTCTGGAAGTGGCGGTGACACTTAGAGGCATAGTGACCCGCACGTCCGCAGAGCTGGCACTCCCGGGTAGGACGACCCCCCCCCCCCCCAGAGGACGATGCAGGAGGGGGGTCGAGAGAGGCGGCGCGGTGGGGCCCTTGCCCGAGGGGGCCGAGTGGGCACCAGGGCTAAGAGCGCCACGTCCCACCTTGTAGGCGGCGTTCGCCGAGGGAATACCTCGGCCACGAGTGCGGCGCGCCTCCACGCGCTGTTCGGTGAGAAGAAGGCGCGAGTAGAGCTCGTGCGCCGGCATCGGAGACTACGCAGTCTAACACTATTGTAGCTCTTCATTGCAAAATTTGACTGCCTAAGAATTCCCTAATTTGCTACAGTTTTTTTTTCGTGGAAGATGACATCAAGCTTTTCATCAGAAATTACAGTTTGATCCTATCCAACCTTACTGTGATAGGGAAAAAGGCACCTTTGAACAAAAAAGCGAGAAGAGAACGGTTCCACGAAAGGATGTGATCAAGTAAACCTTAGATTCCTAAACATAGCGTACACCTAGCTTGACTTGATCCACTATAGTTTCACATGACAGATTAATACTACATGCTAGATTAATGCTAAATGCTAGATCCAAAGTTACGCAATTTTATGTAGAATGTTGAATATATATTTGTGCATGTATATTGTGTCATTGCATCTACCTCCTAGTTTTTTGTATAGTTGAGGTACAGGCCCATCTTGTACCTATATATACGTGCCTAGTGCACCCAATCAATATCGAGTATTGCATAGCCTAAACCTAATTCTCTACATGGTATCAGTTTCTTCCACACTCCTGACCTAGCCGCCGCCGCACCATCTCGTGCGCAGCCGCCGCCGCCGCCTCTCCCTGACGCCACACCCGCCGCCGTCGCTTCGTGTCTCCGCCTCCCCACTACACCGCTCCCGCCACCACACCTCTTCCTCCCCCAGGCGCTGATATGGCCTCTCCGCGCTCCTCGATCTCCTCCGACAACAATCCCTTTGCCGGCCCGGATGTCACCCTCATTCGCGATCTCAATATCTTCAACCGCATCCCGGTGGTTCTTGACCAGTTCACCGGCTCCTATTCCACCTGAAAGAGGTAATTCTCATTGGTGTTCCGTGAGTACCTGCTCCACGGACACATCGATGGCACAGTGGACTCGGCTATCATGGTGAACGATGACGAGTGGATGATCCTCGATGCCACCATCATCCGCTGGTTTTACCTCACCATCTCCAAATATCTTTTTCACACTGTGGTGTGTCATGAGGACAACGCCTACACCGTCTGGACCAAGCTCAACGGCCTCTTCACCGACAACAAATTCCAGCGCAAGGTCCTTCTTCACGGCGATTTTTATGGGTGCCAGCAGTTTGATTCATCCATTGATGATTTTTGCATGCGTCTCAAAAAGCTTGCCGATGAGCTCCGTGATCTTGGCGAGACGGTCAGCGACGAGTTGCTCATCAGCGCTCTCACAGCCGGCCTCAACGACGATTTTGGGAACGCCGCCTCCAACCTAACTCTTATCTTGGAGCCTACCTTCGCCAAGGTAGTTGCGTACCTCAAACTTGAGGAATGCCACCTAAAGATGTCGCCGATCCGGTCCACCCACACGGATCTCACCACCGCCACTCTCGGTGGACCGGCTCCCCCGCGGACGGCTCCCCAGCAGTCGGCCTTCCTGCAGTCGGCTCCTTTTTAGCCGCCGCAGTCGGCCCCATCTGGAAGCAGCCGCCGTCGCGGCGGTCGGCGCGGTGGGCGTCAGCAAAAGCAGCCGAACGGCGCTCCGGGTGGAACCGCTCGCCCTCCACTGCAGCAGCCGGCTCCATGGTACGCTGGGTAGAATCTATGGACCGGCGTCGTGCACACTTATTTCATGCATGTTTCCCGTGCTCCTGATCCCGGTCTCCTTGGCTGTCGTCCCCGTCGCATCAGGCCTTCTACGCCGCGCCCCAACCGTACGTAGCGTCGTACGACCCTCTCTCACTCGAGCAGCCGGCGCAGTCAGACGGGCTTACCCCCGGTCCCCTGGGAGCCGTCTCTGCTCGCGGCGCTGCACTCCGCCCCTACACCGACAAACTACAATGGCGGTGGTCACTGGTACATGGATACCGGCGCTACGGCCCACATGGCTGCTCATCCGGTACTCTCCACACCTCCTACACTGTCAGCACTTCTACTCGCATCACCGTCGATGACAGTTCCTCTCTCCCCATTACTCATATAGGACATGCTTCTTTTCCCTCCTCCTCGACCCCACTTTCTTTATCCAATATCTTAGTTTCACCTGACCTTATCAAAAATCTTGTTTCTGCTCGCTACTTTACATGTGAAAATCCAGTTACTGTTGAATTCGACAAGTTTGGTTTTTCTGTCAAGGACGCCCGTACCCGGATGGTGCTTCACCGATGTCACAGTCCTGAAGACCTCAACCCGGTAGGCTCCACTGCCTCCTCCACCTCCGCCGCCCCTGTTGCACTCGCCACCGGCATGGACCTTTGGCATGCTCGCTTGGGTCATCCCAACCCAGCCACCCTTCGTCATATTCTTCTCAGCTTTTCTTTCACATGTAATAAGAACGAGAATCACTCTTGTCACGCTTGTCGCTTTGGCGAACATACTCGTCTCCCTTTTCGTCCTTCTTCTCATGTTGCCTCATATCCGTTTAAGTTAATTCATAGTCATGTGTGAACATCTTCTGTTGCAAGTAATACGGACTTTTCTTACTATCTCGTCATCCTTGATGCTTTTTCGCACTATGTGTGGACCTTCCCGTTGCGGCGCAAGTCCGATGCCATCACCACCCTTGCTGCCTTTTACTCCTATGTCTCTATGCAATTTGGGCGTCCATTCCTTGCGTTCCAAACAGACAATGGGAATGAGTTCGACAACCTCGCTGTTCATGGCATGATATTTCGTCTCACTTGCCCCTATATTTCGTAACAGAACGGTCGGACTGAACGCGTCTTACACACCCTCAACGATTGCGTTCGTACATTTTTCTTTCATGCCAATGTGCCTCCGCGCTAGCAATCTATGGCTTGCAGTAGAGCAATGGTGGCCATGGTGGGACTCGTTATTGCCGGACTGCTCTTCCCAGCAGTTTGGTCGCCCATGCGGCGAGATCAGTTTATCTCCATGACCACCGACAGCCAGTACCATATTACAAATCCAGTATTGACCATAGCCGACGGTCTCACTGCAGACTACCACGACGTGTCATGCCCCGATCTGCGGGGCATCGTGCGCACCGCCATGGTAGAAGCCCTGCAGGGAGATATCACCATCGCCGCTGACTTCCTCCGTATGTTTTTCCACGACTGCTTCCCCCAGGTATTTTTTTTAGTGGAGCTTCCCAAGGGAATTAAGTATGTGAAACATGTTTGATACGTAGGCTTACAATATCTCATGTCTAACTTCATGGGTTTAGTTCACTGTTACTTGTGGCAAGCCACATGTCTTGGCCATATACATGATTCAACTCTTGCCGCACTTGTGCTGACCAATTTGTGCATCACACTTGTAAACATGCTTGTAATGTGAGCTACTCCCTCCGTTACTAAATATAAGACCTTTTAAAGATTATATTATAGACTATATACGGATATATATAGACATATTTTAGATTATAGATTCATTCATTTTGCTTCGTATGTAGTTCATATTTAAAAACGGAGGGAGTAGATGACAAATTATTTTACACAAAACTGAGCTCTCTCATGACAAATTATTTTACACAAAACTGAGCTCTCTCATACACATATAGGTATGTATGTGTACATGGATGCGATGTGTCGATTCTTCTGCTGGGAACTCGATGGAGTGTGATGAGAATGCCGCCAAACCTCTCTCTAGATATGAGGCGGAAAGTGGCGTTCCTTATGGAGGACATCCGTGCCAAGGTGCACGAAGCCTGTGGGCCCACCGTCTCGTGCACTGACGTCATGGCCCTTGCCACCTATGACGCCGTCGTCGCAGTAGGTCACTTTTTATATTTTTGCTAGAAAGAAAGCAAGTCGTATTTTTTTGTTATTATGTCTATTAATTAAATACATGTGAAAAATACCCCTACTGGTAAAACCTAAAAAATACTATCATGAGATATTATGTGACCCTAAACCATATGCTTTCATGCATTTTTCAGTCCGGGGGCAAGCCTTTGTCAATTTGAAAATCTAGAACTCTCACCAACAGGTGCCCCATTTTGATCAAGCCGTGGAGGTTCCAAGTCTCTGTATAAGTGATGATTTCTCAAAAAAAAAAAAAAACATGAACGTCATAGAAGTTATGATGCATGCAGGGGTATCCTTTGCTTCGGATTTTTGTCCAAAAGGACCCCCTGTCGAGTGGGATTGTCAAAAAAGACCACCTGCGAGTGCAAATGGCTAAAAAGACCCCCACCCCGGGCGGCGGCAGGCGCGCCAGGCGGCACGTGGCACCTGCCGCCACCGCAGGAGGCGGCCGGGGGGCCTGCCGCCACAGCCCCTGGCGGCCGGGGCCTGCCGCCACCGCCCCTGGCGGCCGGCGCGGGATCCCGTTCCCGCCCACTCCTGTCCGTAACGGACAAGGCCGGGTGGGCCCTGCCGCCTCGGGAGCAGGCGGCCAGGTGCCCTTTTTTCCGCACGCCGGCACTGTTGATGATTGATTGCGCTGATTCCGAGACTCCTTTCCTGCTCGAATTTTTCCCGCGCGGCCGGGCAGAACTATGGGAATTTTTCCCGCTATCCACCGACGAAACAGTGCGAAATTTACTCCTTTATAAGCGAACCGCGTCGCTGCCTCCTCTCTCACTCTCTTCTCCTGTCGTTGCCTCCCGTGTCACTCTTCTTTCCCACTCTCTTCTCTTTCTCACTCTCTTCTCTTTCTCACTCCGTATGAATGTTTATGCGGCGATTTAGGACGGATTAAAGTGAGATTTTGAAGACGTTGTAGTTGAAGAAAAGATAGATCAAGGTAAGAGCTTTGCATATCTGTTGGTTGTGTTTGCATGCATGATGTATTTATTTTGTTTGATTAGTTACTAAGTATGTGTTTTCTTTTGTCTTAGAGAGCGTATTATCACTTTTGTGGAACTATTTTGAAGACGTTGTAGTTGAAGAAAAGATAGATCAAGGTAAGAGCTTTCCATTTCTGTTGGTCGTGTTTGCATGCATGATGTTTTTATTTTGTTTGATTAGTTTCTAAGTATGTGTTTTATTTTGTTTTAGGGAGCGTATTATCACTTTTGTAGAACTATTTTGTCATGCGATATGAACTACTAAGTTGAAGATCAAGGTATGAGACTTTGTTCATATTTGTGTTCATGTGATAATAGGTCGACTATGTTCATATATTACCGATGATTTGTTCGTGTTTGCATGCAACTGGTATTTAGAAAGGAGCCGAAGAAATGCATATGTAACTAGCATTTTTGTAAAAAAACATGTAATAATATGTTAGCTTCATTAGTATTATTACATGAAGACGCGTGTGTAATATATTTGTTTATTTGATAATTTGCCAACCCCGTAGAAATATGATTCGTGATATATATATATATATATATATATGCAGTATGTATTTTGCCGCATATATATATATATGCAGTATGTAATTTGCCAACCAGAGGTATGAATGACATATTGTAATTCATCTTCTATTTATTTTATAGATGTAGTGTGACGATAAATGATACAATATAAATTATTATGCGTAGATGTAATGGATGTTGTTAAATTGTTATATGTAAAAAAGATAAGTAATGGATGTTGTTATTACAATGTAAATCTAAAAATATGATTTTTAATGGACTAACGATGTAAATATGGCTGCTCGTTAGGTACAATGGAAAATTTGTTAGTGTTTTATGGGCACATCTTACGTGAGAGTCCTTCTGGTGTGGATGTGTCTAGGTGCGGGATGACTACGGTTGTAGTGAAAGACATGGTTAATGTAGAGTATGCGGCAGTTAGAAGGTGCATCCGATCGGTGTTTGGTTCAGCGATGAATGGAAAAAAAATGACCGTGGAGGCTTTCGTGGTTGAGGGAGGAAATCGTTGGGTTTTGCGACGGGTTACCGGTGAAAGAGCATGGGCGTCGTACATGGGTTTTGCAAGCAATCCCAATAACTCCATGTATGGACAACCCATGGTTTATGTGGAGTTCATTTCTGTCAGTGATGTCGCCGAGTGCAGTAGCGGTGCCGGTGAGGCCGAGTTGGCCGCAACTGTAGCCCCCGACGCCGGCCCATCGGAACCAAGCGGTGGCGAACATATGGCCATAACTGTAGCCCCCGACGCCGGCCCAACGGAACCAACAGGTGGCCATCAAGTGTATGACACGGGATATTGGTCTGCGGTCGTTGACATGAGCGAACATGTCGAGGGATTGCCGGAGGCGCTAGATGATGACGATGATGGTCATTCTTCTGCGTCTTCGGAATCAGATGATGATGAAGTTGTTCCTCCTGAGAATGCGGTCGCTGCAGCAATCAACCCAGAGTTTTTACAGGTTATGAGCATCACCGATGAATTTCACTCTGTTGCTGGCCTAGACGCGGGGAGTCTGGCCGTTGGACAGATTTTCCCAGATAAGAAATCTGCTAAACAAGCAATACATAGCTATGCAATTGCTATACACAGGCAACATAGAGTGAAGCAGTCTGATAAAAAGGAGTTGAAGCTCATATGCATCCATCGCGAAGCGGGTTGCCGCGGAAGAGTTATTGCTCGCCAGAAGCCTGGGGTATGTCAGCCATGGCATGTCACAAAAATAGAGCAACATGGTTGTGAGCAAACCGGCACTCTTTCAGAGCACCGCAACGTGACTGCAGAATATGTGTCACAGGTGATGCAAACCATTGTGCAGCAAAGTCTTAATATTAGTATTAGGGCTTTGTGTGCAACTGCATCTGATCTGATTGGTTTCCCTGTCAGCTATAGCAAGGCTCGTCATGCAAAGGAAAAGATATTTCAGAGGTTGTATGGAACCTATGAGGAGGCGTACTCTTTTGCCCCTAGAATGCTGCATCAGATTTCAGTTGCTAATAGGGGGACTCAAGTTTTCCGGAAAGAACGTCCAAATCCATTGAACCCGGACGAGCAAATCCTGGATCGCTTATTCGGGGCATTCGCCCAGACTATACAAGCATTCAAGCATTGTCGTCCGGTTGTATCAATTGATGGTACATTTCTCACAGGAAAGTACAAGGGCACACTCTTAGTGGCGATGGCAGCTGATGCAAACAATCAACTTCTTCCTATTGCCTATGCACTAGTGGAGAGAGAAAACAAACATAGTTGGCTATGGTTCCTGTGTTGCCTGAAGATGGGTGTCATCAAAGACCGGGAAGGGGTTTGCATCATCTCTGATCGCAACACCGGACTATTAAGCGCGCTTGAGATAATTAAGGCTTCACAAGATCCAGATTGGGGGTGGCCCGATCTGGAGACAAGGTGGTGCATGAGGCATTTGGCAGCTAATTTTTATTCGAAATTCAAAAACAAAGATTGGTTCAAGCTATTCAAGAGGATGTGCATGCAGAAAACTACAGCAAAAATGAGTGCTATCTGGGCAGGTATCAATGGTCAGATCGAGCGCGCATCCCTCCAGGCGAGAGAAGACCGGAGGGGTCGTCGAAGAGCAATAAATTTGAGCCAGTGGATTAATGAGAATTGTCCCAATTTGTACAAGTGGGCGCAGTCTCATGACACTGGCGCTAGATACGGTATAATGACAAGCAACATGTCCGAGGTGTACAATGGTGTTCTTAAAGGGGTGAGGGCACTACCTATCACAGCACTAATTGATGAAACTTGGAACCGGACTGTGTCATACTTTGCAGATAGAGTCACCGTTGCCAAGGCGCTAGTTGATTTGAACAAGACCTGGTCTAAGAAGATGCAAAGACATCTTGATGACAAAGCAAAGAAGTCGCAAAGACATGGGTGCAGGCAGGTAGATGCACTTAGGAATAAATGGGAAGTTAGTGTGCGAGCAAAGTTTGTGAATGGTCACCACAGGGGAGCAAAAAAACAAGCTGTGACGCTTGGCGCAACCTCATGTGAGTGCACTTGCAACAAGCCCAAGCTTCTGGGATATCCTTGTAGTCACGTATTGCGGGCAGCTGCAGATCAACAAATTAGTGTCGAGTCGTACGTATCACCATACTTCAACATGCACAATTTGTACAACACTTGGAACGGTGAGTTTTGGGCATGGGGCATTGATACGAACTACAAGCAATTATGGCCAGAAGGCACCACATGGGTTCCAGATCCTGCATTGATGCGAACCAGCAAGGGACGGCGTCAGTCTAGGCGTCATCGCAATGACATGGACCACAGCCAGTTGGGAGAACCAAGGCGATGCCGCGTATGTAGGTGTGCTGGTCACCCGCGTAGGGACTGTCCGTATCGTAACAACAACACTGCGTGATGTAATATTCGGAATATGTATTTTAATTTAATCGTGATGTAATATTCGGAACATGAATTTTAATTTAATCGTGATGTAATATTCGGAACATGTATTTTAATTTAATCGTGATGTAATATTCGGAACATGTATTTTAATTTAATCGTGATGTAATATTCGGAATATTTAATTTTTTTCATCGTGATTGCAGGTTATGGCTGAAATGCCCCAGCTTTTGAATGGTTATCACGACAACCACCACCGTTGCCAGCTTTTCATAAATCCAAATCATGAAAATCCTCCTCAGACCTTCCGGCTTCGAACTGTAAAGACGCCCTGGTCAATAGAGAATCGGTTCCTTGAACATCTTGAGGCTTATGGACTCCTACATTTTGCGAACATCGCAGCTCGTCGAGGTAGTTTTACTGCCGACCCATCCCTTTTGACATCCCTCGTTGATAGATGGAGACCGGAGACCCACACATTTCACTTTCGATGTGGAGAGCTTGCACCTACTCTAAAAGATGTGTCAATGATCACAGCTTTACCAATTAGAGGTGTGCCAGTGGTACATCCACGAGTTTCTCCTAATTGGCCAGCACATGTCTCTGCCCGTCTGAGGCTAGAAATGCCCATATCAGATCGTTCTGGTCCGCCTCGAGGTGTCCCACACAGCTGGCTTCGTATTAACTTCGAAATTTTATCTACCCATGCTGATCCTGAGACAACGAAGAGACACTTGTTTGCATATTTGTTGTGGCTCTTCGGTGTGATGTTTCCTAATTCTCACGGGGATGTAGTTTTGCCTGGTCTCATCTATTTTGCCGCAAAGATAGTTGACGAACCTTTACCCCAAAATCCACCATATAGCTTTGGTACTGCTTTGCTTTCTCACACATACCGAGGGTTGTGTGATGCCACTCAAAAAACGGCATTCACATCTAAAGCTCCATTACTTTGTGTCTCCTACGAGTTTCTACAGTTGTGGTCCTGGGAATACTTACCTGTAGGACGACCGCAGATAGTAGAACCCGCAACCCCGTACAACTATGGTGAGGGTGTTGTAACTATGTCCACTCGGTGGATGCTGGGTCGAAAAAAATGGTCTACTAAAATTGCAAAAAATTGTTACCCCATATACCATGATCAGTTTGAGCTTCTTAACGACTCACTAATAACATGGAACCCGTGGACTGAGGCGCACATTGATATGGTATTTGGTTCGCAACACATGCCAGTGGAATGCGTGAGAGATAGTGCCTTTTGGATGACTCGCTGCAATTTACTCTATCTATGGTTTGTGGAACCGTATAATCCTGACCGTGTCATGAGACAGTTCGGTCTATATCAAGATATTCCACCACCGGTTCCAAGATGTATCGACGAAGAAACTCATAAGTAAGTAAGATGTGACCTAGCTAAATAGATATTCCATCAACTATTCTTGAATTTTTTTTGTTATCTATAATTACAGGATGAGCAATATGGGCAGATCTGGTGTGGACTGGAATGCAGAAAACATTGAATGGATAAATCAGTGGAATAATGAAGCTCTACAAAATATAGTGCCTCAGCAACGGTAATTTTACTAATGTTAATTTAATTATGTGCTTATAAAATAGAGAATGTGATGTCAATTTAGTAATGTTAATTTATTTATGCAGAACGTACGATGCAACTACGACAGAAGCGTACTATAATTGGTATCGCATGAGCACGCGTACTAGACTGACGAGCGAACCACCTACGATGCCAACACATCCAACGCATATGGAACAGTTGCAGAGACGGATGGACACATCATCAGCTTACTATCGTGACTCCGCGGTAATAATCAACATCTTGCTATTCAGGTCCATCATTTCATGAACAATTTAACCAACGAACAACGATTTTTTTCAGATTGATATTTGCACCCAAGTACAAGCGATGGCGAGTGAAGGAATGCGAGCCGAGGGAAGTGATCCTAAACGCAGGTCGTGGTTTAAAAAAATTAGCGAATTCGTGAGCACAAGGATTACGAGATGCGGTACAGAGAACGACGTTGTCACTGCAGCGTACAACATTCCGGAACCGAGGTCAGCTAGACCGAGTGGGGCGCCGTCGTCGTCCATGCGGTGGGCAGAGGGTCGTAATACTATGCCGACACTTCCACGACATGACTCTTCTCTACCAATACATGGGCAGACATCACAGGTAAATGCTCCAGATGTAGGATCGACACCCGAACAGACTCATTTCATGGAGCAGGATGCATATACAGCATATGACGCACACATTCAAGGATCTCAGCCATATCTGCCCACACGAGGGATTAGGATGCCCGAGGAGAATCGTTGGGCTGAGACATGCGAGGGAGCACAAAGCTACAACAGCGGACAGGTATGTACAATTATAATAAGCAATTACATAACTTTTATTTACACATCTTTTTGCTACACACAATTTATTTTAAAAACATTTTTTCGTGGACCAGGAAATTAATGATCCATCATGGGGAGATGAACATACCCAGCGTGGCGTACAGAAAGAAATACTCACAGAAACCCATGATACTCAATGCACACTCCCAGGAATGATAAATGATTTTTTCGGGCAGGACGTTATTGGTCCATCTTACATCAATTCTGAGTCACAACCATTCACCTACAATTTAGAATCATCATCTCAATATGGATTTCAGACTCCACCACCTATGCATCAGTCGCAGACACATGAACACGAGGGACAGTACGGTCGTGGTCTTCGTGAACACAGACCCCCTGATCGATTGTCACCCTCCGGTCGTCGGGCAAGGCCAGCTGGTCGTCGTCGCATAGGGTGATTCGTCTATGTATGTGTGCGAACAATTGCATCTCTCTATGTCAGTTTCAAACTTTCAGATGTACGTACAAGACATCTATGTAGTTTCATGAAATAAAAGTTCACGATATATTTGAAGTTGCTTCCATAAAATAAGATACATAAAATAAGATTCATAAAATAACATACATAAAATAACATACATAAAATAAGATACATTAAGATGTAGAGTTCATAAAAAAAACTACATAAAGTCGTCGTCATCCTTCGACGATGCAGAGCTCTCGCCCTTTGACGAAGCGCTACTCTTGGCCTTCGATGATGATGCGCTCTTGGCCTTCGTCGATGACGCGCTCTTGGTACTCGGCATGAAGATATCGTCTTCGTCCTCACTATCGTCAATCCACAAGAAGGGATGTTTTACTCCACCTCCACCGCGTATGTGTTGGCCTTTCTTCTTCCATCTTTCATTCAACCGCAGAAGTTCTTTTCGAATCTCCTCATATGTCCTTGCAGGCCACCCCTTCCTAGCTAATGCGTGGGCAACCTCATTCAGTAGCGTGTCACTACTGATGAGTTCGTCCCATGAAACTATTCTATTATCTATCTTGAAATTGCTAGCTAAGCGCAGAAGACACTCGGACATACCACTATGAAAACTACGATCGAAAGGATAATGAGACATTTTCAGCACACTCCTTACCGACCTTGGTCTGGAGGGGGTTTTATAGGTGCAGCAGAGCGAGACGAATAACTAATGGCGGGAAAACGAGGCGGGAAAGCAAGGGCGGGAAAGCAAGGGCGGGAACAAACTGGCGGCAAAGCTATACGCGGGATAAAATGGCGGGAAAGCGAGGCGGGAAATAAATGGCGGGATAAAATGAACATACACGTAGCTGAAATTAAGATACCCATTGCGGAAACTAAGATACAATTTGCCGAAATTAAGATACATCTTGCAGAAATAAGATACAACTAAGACAACTTAACATACAATAAAATAAATCTACTGAGTCCAACGTGGATATTTTCCTTTTCCATCACCAGCTTCTTCTGCTGCCTTGGCGGCACGAGCCCTTTCTCTCTTTCTCTCCCTCTCAGCTTCACGGGCCTGTTCCCGCTGTCTGTAAACCTCCTCCAGCCGAAGTTTCTCTTCTTGATTTTTCCTTTTCATCTCATCAAGAAAAGCCCTCTGCTCCACACAGTAATCTTCCCACTCTTTCTTCTGCTCTGCTTTCTCCTCTGCTTCAGCCTTCTCACGACGCTCTTCCAAGTCCAAGCTAGCCCATGCACAGCGACCTCTTTCACGAATCTCGGTCACCGCCCAGTCCGGCATTTCCGTGTCAATCCAACGATAGTACATGCAGAGAGGAGGAGGAGACTAAAGGATGGATCAGATTCAAGTAAACAATAAAATCAAATAACAATAATCTGGATGACTTGAGCATACCGGAGGCCTGACGTACGCAGAAATAGATTCGGGTGGATCAGATTCATAATTGGCGCACATGAAAAACTTCATGCCCAACCAATCTGAAAAATCCGTCACCTCCTTCACCTTGCAGACATCTCCGCACCAACATCGAACTGCTTCCACCCCCCGAGGCAAGCTTGCACTCTGCATTTTCCTAGGCCTAATGCTCTGATCCGAACAAGGCAAACTCATACTGACTATGGAGGTGCAGGTGCTTTCAAGTCTGTCTGATGGTGAAGAGAGTTTCACTCCCTGCCTCCTTTTATAGGCTCTGTCGGATGTCTACGCGGGAAAAAAGGGCGCGAAAACGAGAAACTGCAGCGGGAAACTTAGGCGGGAAAATTAGGCGGGAAACTATTGCACTGCTCGTCCGTCGTTATCGCGTGTCACTGCTGCGATAGCAATCAAACATTCACTCTCAAAATATTTGATCGAGAGCTAAAACATACTTTCTCTATAAATAAATATAAGAAACGCTATTGTAAACAATGTCGACCTAGAGATAAAAGCCCCACGAAACCACCGTAACGAACAGTGTCGACCAGGACACAAAGAGTCACTCTAAAATCGCCGCGGTGAACAATGCTGACCCGAAGATGACAGCCCCGTGAAACCACGGAAAAAACCGTCCGCCTTCACCAGCGTGGATATCTTGGTTTGGTTTGAGGGATGGGGGATAACCACGGCCCAACAAAATATCCGTAGTATATGCCTTCCATGCACTTAGCCATCCGTGCAACTTGCACAATATTTTTGTTCAAAAGGATTGCACGGTCCGAACCGGAGCAAAGGAGTAAATTTCGCACTGTTTCGTCGGTGGATAGCGGGAAAAATTCCCACAGTTCTGCCCGGCCGCGCGGGAAAAATTCGAGCGGGAAAGGAGCCTCGGAATCAGCGCAATCAATCATCGACAGTGCCGGCGTGCGGAAAAAAGGGCACCTGGCCGCCTGCTCCCGAGGCGGCAGGGCCCACCCGGCCTTGTCCGTTACGGACAGGAGTGGGCGGGAACGGGATCCCGCGCCGGCCGCCAGGGGCGGTGGCGGCAGGCCCCGGCCGCCAGGGGCTGTGGCGGCAGGCCCCCCGGCCGCCTCCTGCGGTGGCGGCAGGTGCCACGTGCCGCCTGGCGCGCCTGCCGCCGCCCGGGGTGGGGGTCTTTTTGGACGTTTGCACTCGCATGTGGTCTCTTTTGACAATCCCACTCGACAGGGGGTCCTTTTGGACAAAAATCCCTTTGCTTCAGCTCGTATTTGATGAATGTATCTTCTTTTATTTCTGGGATGGAAATAGCAGGAATCTGTGGCGTATTTGTAGTGATTTTCAAGCAAATGGTACATAGAAAGTTTTACAAGAAGGAACAAACTAAAAGGATATACACACAAAACAAACTAAAATGCAACAACAACAACAACAACAACAATAACAGCAACAATAGAAGCAAGTCGCCCTCTATCTGCAAGTGTTGGCCCAATCTTCAAAGCTTGTGTATTCTTTCCTTGTTGCTATATGAGGAGCCATTGAATCTCCTCCTAAAACCACTGCCTACTTTCGTTAAGGCTGGGAATGGTGTTGTAAAAAATGAAGTCATTCCTAGTAAGCCAAATAGGCCGTGCGGCCAGTATGATTACTTCCAGATTCAAAGCAACTCCTAGCATGGTCTTTAATTGATATATTTATGCCTGAATGCCAGAATGAGTAGGTGTCCGGCTTGGACAGAGCTAGGTACAACAAAGCCTACCAAATGGACAATGAAAACATAAATGTTCCTTAGTCTCAAGGAGCCGCATGCCACACATACCACAGGAGTAGAATAGGCTTTGGATGTGTCTAGGACACATCTAGACATGACATCATTATTGCACATCTAAATAATTAAATCAAGCAAAAAAAAGAAAAGAAAAAAGGAAAGAAAATACTCATAAGATTCTTTATGTAAGATCAATGATATAGAACTTAGATGTGCAATACTTATTACACATCTAGATGTGTTTTAGCAAAACCAACTGGCTTTTTACGGTACCGTGGTACTCACCAAACCTTGATGGGAGTACCGAGTAAATCTATACGTTCATCTGATAGGGTAGTTTAGTATTTTCCATATCTAATTTATGACTAATGATATTTCCTTAATATACTCTGCTAATCTATGGTAATAATATATAGGAAACCTTCTCATTCCTGATTGCGCGCACGTACCGCCGCTGACGACATTCACCACCTCTCCTGTAGTAGTCCTCCATGGCATGGATACTACTCACATTGTCGCATCCCAGGCGCCGAGAGTTGCAGCGTCAGTTATATTCCCCTTTCTTCTTGCAAAAAAATAAATTTAAAAAAGGACTCAAGGACACTGGAAAACCTTGTCGTTCTTCAACTATACCGCATCTCTTCTCAGCAACTGTCGTTGGCGTGTAACTAGAATTTGCTGGTATATTGCTGGTAGTCCTCCGTTCTTGCACACCCCCATATGTCCAGCAGCATGTTGATGGCCCATACAAAACAGTCATACGCATCTCCGGAATATTGGTTGTTGAAATTTACATGTAGCATCCAATTTTATTAGTATAAATCTGTGAAGAAGAATTTGTTTAGTTTATGCATAGACATCAAAGGGGGTCTATATACTGAATACAGGAGAAGATGGCTAAGAGCTCTGCCAGCTTTATTAGTCAATGTTATCGAAATGATCGAGCAAATTTCTTTTTGATTGATCAAACGAATGACACATAACAATCTATGGAATGTCAATCAAAGATCAGTCCAATACGTACATGGAGTTTGCTCGAGAGGTTTTTGTCACAGATCGGCCGGCCTTTGTATCCTCTTTGGTTGCGAAGCCTAGCCCTGATAAGCAGGGTTATCACCGTTCACTAGTAGAAAAAGGGACTTCCGTCCCAGCTCAATTTACACATTAGTCCCGGTTTCATTACGAACCGGGACTAATGTTAGCATTAGTCCCGGTTCGAACGGCAAGGGCGCCGGTCGGTCATTAGTCCCGGTTCAAAAGGGACCTTTAGTCCCGGTTCGTGCATCGAACCGGGAGTAAAGGGTTTGGAAGCTTTAGTCCTGGTTCGTGTCTTGAACCGGGACTAAAGGGTAGACCTTTAGTCCCGGCTCGAGACACGAACCGGGACTAAAGGGGTTTTGTATTTTTATTTTTTCCTGTTTTTAAATTTTATTTCTGTTTGTAGTTTCTGTTTTAAATTGCTTATATCTTTTAGGATATTTATTTTTTTTAGTGATTCTTTTTTGCATTAGATTCAAAATTTTGTCTAGTTTCTGTTTGTGCAATTAGTTTTTAAATTTGAATGGTTTAAATTTGAATTTGTTTAAATTTGCTTCAAACCCAAATTGTGAATAACTTGAGTTTACAAATAGTTTTTAATTTAATTCTTTTTTCTCCTAGTCATCTGTTAGATTGTTATCACAGTAAGATTTATTTGGTTATTTTTAGAATAATTTAAATTTGGATTTTAATTAAAACAATATTGTTTTGCTTATATAGTTGTTTTAGTCATTTAATTGTTGTTTTTTATTATTTTTAGTTAGTACATTCTGTAGATTTTAACATGTTATAGTATGGTGCATATTTAATGCATCAAAAGTCTGGAATTAAAATCATTTTAATAGAATGCCTTTGTAGCAGATGGGTTTTCGTTTGAAACCTTGATACTTCGAAGGATGATCCAGTTTGTACACGAAGTGCATCCAGTTTTTATTGTAACTCTCTCAACTTTTTAGCACATGCTATGTGGGTGAAACTATGATACCATGCCAACTTTCAACCTTTTCAGAGTTCATTTGTAGTGCTTTTCAATTTCAGGGTCAATTAGCTCAAAAAAGTAAGTAAATGCATGAAAAATACCAGATGAAGTCAGAAAATATTGAAAATTTATGATGTGGCTTTAAATGGTGTATTTTAAACACACAAAAAGAATGGAGTCCAAATAAGTTCAAAAAAATTAAATCCCTTTGCAATAGATGAGTTTTCGTTTGAAACCCTGATACTTCGAAAGAGATTGTTCATTTTGTACACGAAGTGCATCCAGTTTTTGACGTAACCCTCTCAACTTTTTAGCACATGCTATGTGGGAGAAATGATGATACGATGCCAAGTTTCAACCTTTTCAGAGTTCATTTGTCGGGCTTTTCAATTTCAAGGTCATTTAGGTCAAAAAATCATTAAATGCATGAAAAATAGCAAATGAAGTTGTAAAGGGTCGAAATTTAGGATGTGGTTTTGAATGGTTTATATTGAATGCACAAAATGCATAAAATGTCTGAAGTTGAAATAAGTAAAAAAATAAAATATCTTTCTAGGAGATGGGTTTTCGTCCGAAACCGTGATAGTTTGAAGGAGATGGTCCAGTTTGTACACGAAGTGCATCCAGTTTTTGTCGTAACCCTCTCAACTTTTTAGCACAAGCTATGTGGATGAAATGATGATACCATGCCAAGTTTCAACATTTTCAGAGTTCATTATAGTTATTTTCAATTTCAGGGTCATTTAGCTCAACATAGCAAATAAAGTTAGAAAGGGTTAACTCTGGCTTGGTTAACCTTAGTTGTGATTCTGGCGGGGACGGTGCTAGCAAATGTAGTCGACGGGTATGATTGGACTCTTGGCTAAAGGGGGATTCTGAAATTTTTAAACTCTACCCTCCCTGGACCGTCTTTTTTAGTTTTGTAGAAAATAAACAAAAAATGCTAAAATCTTCAAAAAATAAAATCCTTTGAGATGTAGTTAGGTTTTAGTGCCTAGTTGGTATATTAATTTTGAGATATGAATTTTGACCGTTTTTTCAAAAAAGGGGAAAATGTAAAACGGCCATAACTTTTGCATACGACGTCAAAAAAAAAGTTTAATATATCAAAAAAACTAGAGAAAATTGGGAATCGATTTCACCGGGGCTTGCCCCGTGAAGTTTTCTCAGATGCTCAAAATTCCAAATGTAAAAAAAGTTATGGCAAAAAGAAGTTTTTTCCACAAAAATAAGAAAAAATAATTTTATTTAAAATCTTTAGGTTGTTTTCATTGAAATTCACTATTATTATTACTTATTTTGTTTATTTTAATAATTATATGAATTCAAAAAATTAAATCATGTGACATGACATCAAACCCTAGGTTGTTTAGGATTGATAGCTTACTATTGTCAGGAGAACAACAAGTGCAGACTTGGCAACTAGGGGAGATAGAACGAGGAAGTTAAGCATGCTCGGGCTGAAGCAGTGAAAGGATGGGTGACCGGCCAAGAAGTTAGATGATTTGAAATGAGTAATCTACCGTAGAGCAATTAGGATGGGTGATTAGAGATTAAATTGTCAAATAAATCAAAGATTTAAAAATTGAAATAAAACATAAAAACAAATCAAAGAATATTCAAAAATAATATTTGAAAAATAAATAAATAAGGTACCTTTTTGGGTCAAACAAACAAAATAAATAGACGGATCCTTTCGTCCCGGTCCGTGTTAAGACCCGGGACTAAAGGGCCTGCCCGTGAGGGCGCTCCGAGGCGCCCACATGAAGCACCTTTGGTCCCGGCTTGGAACAGGGTCGGGACTAAAGGTTAGGCCTTTAGTCCCGCCTCTTTGGTCCCGGTTGATGAACCTGGACTAAAGCCCCTTACGGGCCGGGACTATAGGCCCTGTCCCCACTAGTGGTTCTGACTATGGTGACGCCAGGCTCCGCCAAACCTGCCCGTCGCTGCATGTTCATCACATGATCGGATCATCCCTTATAATTCATGATTTTGGTAAATGACAAATTGTAGGTGAGATAAAAGATTAGCATGTTAACTATCCTGTGTGATTCCATTTTTACCCTCAAGAGCAGGGCACACCCTACTTTCTACACTAGTGGGGACGGGGCCTTTAGCCCCGGCGCGTAAGGGGCTTTAGCCCCGGTTCACCAACCGAGACTAAAGGGGCGGGACTAAAGGCCTAACCTATAGTCCCGGCCCTGTTACAAGCCGGGTCTAAAGGTGCTCCACGTGGGCGCCTCGTAGCGCCCAAGGGGCAGGACCTTTAGTCCCGGTTCGTTACACGGGCCGGGACTAAAGAGTTTCAGATTTTGCTTATTTTCGGGTTTTTTCTTAATGAAATTATTTTTGGGTTTTAGGTTTTTAGGGTTTAGGTGTTCGGGAGATTAACGTGATGCCTCGTTTGGTGTTCGGGAATTAGTTTTCATATAATTTAAATAGAAATAATTATGCATATATATAAGGTTAACTTATCTTACAAGCGAGCATATATATACAATTATATAGAGATCTGAATTATCGGGACTAGAGCCCGTCTATTCGATTACATGGACGAACATCAGTAATGGCCCCTAGCTACACTAAATCGTCCTTTGTCATCTATAGCTTCCGTCCTCAGAAAGGTCGCAAGCTCCTCTGCAACAGCAATCGCGCGTTGCTCTGGTAGGACCTTCGTCCTCATGGCCGTGTGCTATATAAAAAGAGAAAATGAATATGAATATCAATCATGATAACAAAGAATGACGGGTAAAAATAGAGGTGTGAATGTTCATTGCTTACGTCGAATCTGTGATCCTTGTGCTCAGAGGTAAACGTGCGAATGGTCTCGCAAACATAGTATCCGCATAGATGCCTTCCCCGTGGTTGCTGGTCGCACTTTACGAGAATAGAATATATATAATCAAAATAATAATCTAGCATCATAAATGTATTGAAAATAGAAGTATATC
Source organism: Hordeum vulgare subsp. vulgare (assembly GCF_904849725.1). Classification (NCBI taxonomy): domain Eukaryota; kingdom Viridiplantae; phylum Streptophyta; class Magnoliopsida; order Poales; family Poaceae; genus Hordeum; species Hordeum vulgare. The sequence goes on along the minus strand of NC_058519.1, from coordinate 658,279,995 downwards.
ATACTAGTACTTACCTGAGCCGCTCTAAAGGTCAGCTTCTCATGCTCGATACCGGAAGTCACGCACTTGAACCGCTTCCAAACCCTGCCCGACAAGGATAATGATTTGCTAAGTTTTTCATTAATTGATATATCAGAAAATCATCGAAAGAGACCGATAGAGCACAAGAATGATTGAAATTACCCTTGGAGCATGTCCTGCAGGCTTTGGAACTGTTTCAAGGGTCTCGATAATGGGTCGAAGGCATCAACTCTTCCCTTATCAATTTGAATGTCCAACAGAATCCAATGGAAGCTGCACATGTATATATATATATATGTGTGTGTGTGTGTGTGTGTGTCAGTAACTTATCAATTACACTTATAAGTGAATGGACACAACAGAGTAAAGACCCTCACCTGAAGTTGTATGGAAACAGTATGTGGTCATAGAAATTTTGATCTGTTAGAAACCTTAGAAGGTTTTCCTCCGTCTCCTTGGGATAATTAGTTAGCGTCGCTATATGTATTTTATCTGGGTTAATAAACCCAATATTAGGATGCTCTTACTTTTCCAATCCAGAATCTTCATTATGCATAATAGAGTACAAGTTATATAAAGACAATGAATTGAAATAACTAAACAAGTTATATGTAGACAACTAATTGAAAAACTTACAGACAATAGCAACTCATAAGCGATTTGTCGAGGGCGTCGCCATTGTACATCTGGAAGAGTTCATCAAAGTCGATATGGATTTGTTCGGGGCGGCCGTAGTACTCCTGTGGGACACTCACCACGATCATCGTTCTCCCATTCTTTGATTCACTTAAGTACCATTGATGCAAGTAACGCATATTTGTTGGGAGATCATCTTTGCTGACCAAAGGCTCACCCATGACAAACTGTGGCTTAGGGGCTACCACAGCCTTGGGTATCCTGTCGTCTTGGGAAGCCAGCAAATCTTCAACCGAGACACCACATGCAGCCGTCAACTCCTTTGCTCTTTCAAAAGCTAGCCCCTGCACCGGAGGGGGAACATTCTCGGTTAACACCTTGAGGGGTGGGATCGACTGTTTGGCCTGTTGTCCAAGCTGAGGAACGTGTGATTTTTTTCTTGCTTGTAGTTGAACTTGATTTGCTCCCACTTGCACTTGCACGTGATCTGCTCTTTTTCACTTCCTTCTGCAATGTGCGTGTATAGTCATCAGGCTTATGGTGTAAGTCATACTCTGATGGAAGGGTCGTGAAGTATTTTGCAAATGCTATTTGCTTCTCGGTGTATTCCGGGCGGGGCTCGGGTTCCTTCTTTTTCACCTGCGCATCATGATGTTCCTTTGCTATCCTGGCATTTTCCTCGGGGGTACGATCATAAGGTCTGATAGGAAGATTAGCATGACGTACCTTTGGGAGGGGCGACCGTTTGCGCTTTGGGGTGCTCTGTGGCTTAGGAATCGTCGGCGGAGCGTTCTTGGTGGCACGCTCCCGCTTAGTATCCGGAGCGGGCGGCGACGGAGACGGACGACCCATGTCCGGCGGCGGTGATCGAGATGGACTCGTGTTGTGCTGGCCGACGTCATGTGGAGGGCTTGCACGTGATCTGCTCTTTTTCACTTCCTTCTGCAATGTGCGTGTATAGTCATCAGGCTTATGGTGTAAGTCATACTGTGATGGAAGGGTCTGAAGTATTTTGCAAATGCTATTTGCTTCTCGGTGTATTCCGGGCGGGGCTCGGGTTCCTTCTTTTTCATCTGCGCATCATGATGTTCCTTTGCTATCCTGGCGTTTTCCTCGGGGGTACGATCATAAGGTCTGATAGGAAGATTAGCATGACGTACCTTTGGGAGGGGCGACCGTGTCACGCCCAAGATGCGACCCTATCCTCAATTTGGCACGAGGGCCTCGTCAGGGATAGAAGCACATCTCGTCGTGTCGCGAGAATGGATATCGTTACAAGTACATGTACTGAAAAGAAGAGAGATATAATAGAATTGGCTTACACTCGCCACAAGCTACATCAGAGTCACATCAGTACATTACATAAACATCAAGAGTAAGAGCAGGGTCCGACTACGGACGAAAACAAACGACAAAAGAAGAACGACGTCCATCCTTGCTATCCCAGGCTGCCGACCTGGAACCCATCCTAGATCGATGAAGAAGAAGAAGAAGAAGCAACTCCAAATGTACAATCAACGCGCTCACGTCAAGTAACCTTTACCTGTACCTGCAACTGGTGTTGTAGTAATCTGTGAGCCACAGGGGACTTAGCAATCTCATTTCCAAAGGTATCAAGACTAGAAAAGCTTAATGGGTGAGGCATGGTTAAGTGGTGAGGTTGCAGCAGCGGCTAAGCATATATTCTGTGGCTAAACTTACGAGTACAAGAATAAAGAGGGGGATGATCTACGCATAACAGACGTGACTACTGATGATCAAATGAATGATCCTGAAGACCTACCTACGTCGGACATAACCCTACCGTGTCCTCGATCGGTGAAGGAACTCACGAAAGAGACAGTCACGGTTACGCACACAGTTATCATATTTTAATTAAGTCAACTTCAAGTTATCTAGAACCAGTGTTAAACAAAGTTTCCACGTTGCCACATAACCGCGGGCAGGGATTTTCGAAAGATTTAACCCTGCAGGGGTGCTCCAACTAGTCCATCACAAATTACCACAAGGCGCATAGAAATCCTCAATCACGAAGCTCGCGATCTCGTCGGATTCCCTAGTGAAAAACCTCAACTCTGAGATTACCCAAAGCATCACCGGAATCCCGATGCACAAGATATCTCGTCAAAGGTAAAACTAATCCAGCAAGGCCGCCCGACGTGTCGACGATCCCGATAGGAGTCGCGTACCTCGTTCTCAGGACACGACGGATGAGCGATGGTTACCACGCCAAACGCCGAGTTGCCCCGGGTAGCGTTAATAAGCTGCTCTGTTTTGGACCAACACTCATGAGGAGCACTGGCCCGGGGGTTGATTAAAATAGTCTGCGGGTGCCGGCGGGTCCCTATGCATTATTATTAGGTTATTAGGCAAATGTAGTACCAAAGTTGGGCCTTGCCAGACCAGCTTTAATCTACAACGAATTATCAAAGGGGCCCCCATAACAACCCCGATCGTGTTAGGAGCGCTCATTTATGGAACATAACACCGGTAGCCGAAACTAAGGGGGGCAAATGTGGAACAAAACACCAGGCTAGAAAGGCCGAGCCTTCCACCTTTTACCAAGTATATAGGTGCATTAAATTAAAATAGCATTTAATATGGTGTTATAACAAGGAACCCACGCTTTCGCATGGAAGCATCTGCACCTGCAACTAGCAACGCTATCAACAGGGTTAAGCAAGCGGTAACATAGCCAATCAGTGGTTTGCTAGGTCGAACAGGTTGAAGGTTATCATGGCATTGCTGAGAGGCTGATATTTAACATGTGGTAGGCAACGAGACATAACGATAGAAACGGTAACTAGCATGACAATGGTAGTAATGGTATCTGGGGAAATGGTCATCTTGCCTAAGATCCCGCTTGGAAGAAGAATGCCTCCGTGAAGCAGACGAACCGACGTAGTCGAACGGGTCCTCACAATCCGGCACGTTGCGGAACTCTATCGAGACGAAGCAAACCAGAAACACAAATCAACACACGGATTCACCACACGATGCAAGGCTCATATGATGCATGAACGGACTAATGCAAGGCATGACAATCACAACAATCCAACACTACACATTAAGTGAAGCTCGATATGCAACGAGTTGCATATTGACGAAACTCCACGTTTATTTATTTAATTCTATCCCGATTAGTTACACGGCAATATTAAATGTTGTTAACATGGCAAGGGGTGAAGCGGTGATTCTAAATGTCATCCTAGTCGGTTAACACGTGGACCATAAAACGGAGCTACGTTCAAGAGACACGCACAACAGGAAGCACTAACCAAAATGATGCATGGATGCTCAAACCCTAACTATGCACTTACTCGAACCTACAAAGATAATCAAGTGCCACCTCATCACAAAGTGACACTTCTACGGAACTGTTCAGAAGGGAACTAGTGTCCCCATTTGAATCCTTGGGTTCTCCTACCCTAAAACCATATATAACACTGCTATATATGCGTGCAGAAAAACACCAGAAAAAGCAAAGGAAAAACTACGCAGGATCAAACTACGCTAATAACAATATGCACAGGGAAAAAAAATAACATGGAAGAAGGGGGACTCGAACCCACTTCCTACTTGGAACACAACAGGACAATCACCACTGAGCTAGGCTCAATTCACTACCCTAACAAAAGAAATAACCTACTTATGCCACCTATGCAGGCAACGCAACCACATGAGAACAAAATAGCAAAACAAATTGGGTTGCCTGGGGTTTGATCCCAACACCTCTTGGTTGCAAATCGATGAGCTAACCAGCCGGGCTACTATAGCTCTATGATAACAAAAGGATCCTTACTTTACTTAAATCTTACTAGACGCTAACTGACGAAACTGAAAACAAAGTCATAAATAAAATGAGGCTGGAATGGGATTCGATCCTAGGCCCTCTCGGTTTGGAGCACACCACAGTAACCAGTTCAGCTAGCAGGCTATCTGAGTGTCATCACAGTGGAATGGCTAGGTATTATGAAAGTACCAGAACGGATCTGAGCCGAATAAAAAGGCTTTCGCCATGGACCTGTCCTCCTCACCGGTGACGAACTCGAAGGCGGAGGCGATGCCGTCGGGTGGCGCGGCCGGGAAGAAGGGGATCCACCACATCTGGAGGCAGGGAACCCATTCCCCAAGGGAGGGAGCTCTGATTCGAGGCGCTGGGTAGGGTTGCTCGTTCCTGTCATGGCAAGCAGAGGGAGGTGAGAGAAAGAGAAGAGAGGAAAAAAACAGAGGGAGGAGAGAAGCACAGCAAGGAGAGGGCAACGGGATCCTGTTGCAGCGGGCTTGGCGCGTGCGGCGGGGCTGTGCTGGGAGGCCGGTCAACGGCGCGCTCCCGGCGAGCTTCGTTCCTGTTGGCCGCCATGCCTGTCGTTCCTGGTGCTGTTGAACGACGCGGCTGCACAAGGCGCTCGGGGCACGAGCGAGCTTCATTGGCCGGTGCGCACGACGAGGGACGCGGTCGGGGCACAGGAGAATTTTGGATCGGGGCAACTCGAGAGAATGGGTGGCGGCGGCGCTGGACACGGGAGGATTTGATGGATGGGACAGGGGTCCTAGGTTCTAGGGTTTGATAAGATTAAATAGGTAGGTGGTTTGGGTAGGGCTGATCTAGACACTCTGATATAAATCGTACAGTCGAGAATGAATAGGCTAGGGAGTCCAATGGACAAACCGATGACTGTCTGCGGTAAAACGGGGTGGATCCGGACCCAACGGTGACGACTATATGATTCAGGTTCTGGGAGGTTTTCGGACTAGGCCGCGCATAGGGACGGTGCACTGTGCAGAGGCGCTAGGCGGAGATGACACGGCAAAACAGGCAACCCGGTGACAGAGTTTAAAATACCGAAACGCATCACGTTTGACCGGCTATAGTGCCGCTATAGGTTTAACTGTTCGAGTATGAAACAAACTCCGATCGCGACGAAATTAGACAGGCGGCTTAGCTATAACTAATTACGACCGCATGTCAAGTTTCACCTCGATCAGAGAAAGTTTTACGCACACTTTTAAAACAGAGTTTCGACGATGCCGCGGGCGCGTGCGTGTGCGGTCGGACTCGGAACGGACAGCGACGTGAACCGACAACTAACAACGGATGCAAGTTTGAAAACTGGCGGCAACGGAGATGCCGATGCAATGCAGATGATGCGAATGATGCGATGATGATGCGACAAAATAAAATAGACACACGACAAAAACGGAAAGAAGGGGGAATCTTCTGGAACGTCGGCATCGGGCTGTCACAAACCGTTTGCGCTTTGGGGTGCTCTGTGGCTTAGGAATCGTCGGCGGAGCGTTCTTGGTGGCACGCTCCCGCTTTGTATCTGGAGCGGGCGGCGGCGGAGACGGACGACCCAAGTCCGGCGGCGGTGATCGAGATGGACTCGTGTTGTGCTGGCCGACGTCATGTGAGGGCTTGGAGGTAATGGAGGTGTAGGTGACCTGTGACGACTCGAAGGAGGTGTTGTCCTTGGGGCCGAGCCTGGAAGCTTGATGTAGTTCTTGTCCCATAGGATGACTCCACCGAGTACTTCTCCGAGTGTCCTCTCATCTTCGGGTCCAGCTATGTCCAGCTCCATATCATTAAACCCCGTCATGATTTCAGCCACCCCGACTTTAGCAAAGCCAGCTGGAATCTCACGGCCATGCCAGCGTGCATCAGGGCCAAAAGGTAAAGCTTGTCCGACGGCCACCTTCATGGATATGTTCTTGAATTTCTGATGGAGTTCACATGATGTTGACTCCTTGATTCCATCCACGGGGTAGCCGGGACCGCCCTCTATCATTCTTCGTTCATCGTCGGGCGGGGCCTCAGATTCAGCCACGCTTCTTTTCCGCTTAGATGGGGCGCCGGTAATATCAAGTGCAGGATCGTCCTGGCGCGGTACTCCTCTAAGCTCATCAATCTGCTTCTGTTGCTCGTTAATCCTGGCAAGCAACTGGTTGAACTTGTCATTCTCCTCATCCTGCTGCCGCTTCTTTGCTCTCTCTCGGCTTCCGTAAGTGTCTTGGTCTCTCACAAACCCAAGCCACCACGGGTAAGAAGGACCGAAGTCTCGTGTTCGTCCTCCATGTTCGTCATTGCCGAGGACCAGTGTGAGCAAATCTTTATCTCTATCTGCAGTGAACTTTCTTTGTCCCTCCTTAATTTCTTTCACTATCCTTTTCCAATTCTCCCTGGGTATCCTAAGATCGTCATTGCAGATGAGGTCCCCTGTTGTTTCGTCGTACGACCCACCATGCGCAAAGAACCAATTTCTTGCTCTCAATTTCCACTCATCACGGAGTGGTTCAGGTACGATGCCTTTATCTATCAGATCTTGCTCTTTCTTATCCCACTTTGGGATGGCAGTCTCATAGCCCCCTGGCCCCAGCTTGTGGTAATATTTCTTCTTGTCAGCATTTATCTTGTTCTTTTCTGATAATGCCTGGGCATCTTCTGACTCCTTGTACTCTTGAAATTCCTTCCAGTGATTCGCCTGCTTGGCTAGATACCCCTCGAATACTGACACTTTCTTTGTCTTTAGATAGTTTTTCCATAGCTTCTTCTTCCAGCTACGGAACAGTTCGGCCATCTTCTTTAGAGTCCACTGCTTGACTTTGGCCCTCGGTTTGTCTGCGGCGTCTTCATTCTCACATTCTGGCAGGTTGAAATGTGACATGAGATCATTCCAAAGATTATCTTTGTACCTTTCGGCGACATAGTCACTATCGGCTGCCCCTTTGCGCTTGATCCACTCCCGAACACTGATCGGGACGTGATCCCTAACGAGAACTCCGCATTGCTTCTTGAATGTGTCAGCAACATTCTTAGGAAGCTTGGGTTCGCCCGTAGGCATTATCACCTCAAAGGTGTAATGCATCCGTGCATCCAACTTTCTAGTCGGGCCTCGTTTCGTAGATTTGCTCGATGTGGAGGCCTAAGAGGGAGAAACATTCGTCAAATGAATGTATATGTATACAATATAGAGCTATCTCCAATATTTTTCACATATTACAAGTGATTGTCGAACTTCATATGTATACCTCGCCGGACTTTATTATTTCTTCACCGGCTTCTCCACCGGCTTCTCCATCAATGGAGCTATCACCTTCTCCGTCATTGGACCTATCTCCTGCCCCATCGGCTTCATCTTCGTGTCGCTCGACCTCCATTCCATATCCGGAGTCGTTTAGATATGACGTCGGAGATTTAGCTGGTTCAACGTCGGGGCCGTCTTTGATTATATCTTCGAGAAGTTCTTCCTCTTCGAGGTTCCTGATATGTGGATCCATAGTTCTGCAAAAAACGGACATTTGATTAACTAATAAACTAACAAACTATATAAGAGGGGTTGGAAACTTCGAAGTGTCGTTTTATATAGGAGGACCTTTAGTCCCGGGTCTTGGCTAGAACCTAAACTCTAAAATACCAGCCGGGCGGAGCCCAGTCCCGGACACTTAAGCATATACAATAGCAAAATTAAACTAGTTCTATTAATTTTCTTGCTAAAAATAAACTATTAACACTTAAGCATATACAATAGCAAAATTAAACTATTAACACTTAAGCATATACAATAGCAAAATTAAGCAATAATCTAAGAAACACCATTAACACTTAAGCATATACACTATACAATAGCAAAATTAAATGACAAAAAAAATATTTATTCTTCTTGTAACCCTACACTAATTTTTCATCTTCTTCTATTTCTCCTCTTCTTCTACTTCTACTTCTCCTCTTCTTCTACTACTTCTCCTCTCCTCTTCTTATATTTTTCCTCTTCTTCTCCTCTCCTCCTCTTCTTATTCTCCTTTTTCTTCTTTTCTTCTCCTCCTCTTCTTATTTTCCTTTTTCCTAATTCTACATATTACTAACCCTAATAATCTAGCACAAACCTAATAACAATAGGAATTATATGACAAAAAAATCTTTTTCTTCTTTTCTTCTCCTTTTTCTTCCTTTCTTCTCCTTTTTCTTCCTTTCTTCCCTTTTTCTTCTTTTCTTCTCATTTTTCTTCTTTTCTTCTCCTTTTTCTTATTTTCTTCTCTCCTTCCCTTTTTCTTCCTTTCTTCTCCTTTTTCTTACTTTCTTCTCCTTTTTCTTCCTTTCTTCTCCTTTTTCTTCTTTTCTTCTCCTTTTTCTTCCTTTCTTCTCCTTTTTCTTCTTTTCTTCTCCTTTTTCTTCTTTGCTTGTGTTGGCCGGAGTGTTGGGGATGAGGGGGCGTGGGGCTTACCGGCCGGAGGTGTCGACGGCGCGCGGTGAGGAGGACGGCGGCGCGCGGCGAGGTGGGCGGTGCGCTGCGAGGAGGACAGCGGCGGCGAGCAGGACAACGGCGACGGCGAGGAGGACGGCAGGCGGCGGCGAGCAGGACGGCGGGCAGCCTGACGGCGTCGTCGAGTTCTCCGCTAGCTGTGCCGCGCCGGGCAGGAGAACGAGAGGAAGAAGAAGAGAAATGGACGATTTGGGTTCGAAATTTTCTAACTCCCGCTTATACAGGTGGATCTTTAGTCCCGGTTCGGGGCTCGATCCGGGACTAAAGACCCCTTTAGTCCCGGGTGGAGCCACGATCCGGGACTAAAGGCCCTTTTTCGGCAGACCAAAAGGCGGGAAGCAGGGGCCTTTAGTACCGGTGCGTGGCAAGAACCGGGACTAAAGGGTGTATTTAGTCCCGAGTGGAGCCACAACCCGGGACTAAAGGCCCTTTTTCGGCAGACCAGAAGGCGGGAAGCAGGGGCCTTTAGTCCCGGGGCGTGGAAAGAACCGGGACTAAAGTGTTGCCTATATAAACCCTCGCCCCTGCCCACCATATCCCTTGTTTTTTGGTTGTTGAAGTGTGACCATGCCATGCTCTTGCCACGCTAGTTCATGCACATGACGTGTTCGATGAAATGCCCGAGCCACTCTACTTAAGCTTTCTCCTCTCCAAGCTTGACCTCAAAGCTCCATTTTCCTTAATATTTGTCTAGGTTTGGCCATGCACCAACTGCACAAGTGTTTTAAAAGGTTAGTTACTTCATCCTTTCATTTGTCACTGCTAGTGTAGCTCATTTCAAATGCTCAAATTAACTTCTTAGAGTCTGCACATGCGTAGGGTGTCGTCCCGTGCCCGTCCTCACCATTGGCGATCGCCCCGTGCCGATCTCGTCCTTACCTTCTTTTTAAAAGAAAAAAAATCTTACTTGTATGATTTAGATACATACTTGTATAAATTATTCACTTTCATTATTTTTTGTTATTATATAGTGCGATGGTTTTGGTATCCGCCTCCGTCGGCCCTCGTCCTGTCTATGATTCGGATGTGGTATATATTATCTTTTATAACTATTTGTTTTATTTAGTGTTTATGACAATTATGACGACCAACGTGACATATATATTTTTAATCTAGGAGGTATGTGAACCGGAAATTCCAACCCACATAAAAATTCTCGTCGAGAAGTTAAATTTGGTTGAAAAATAAAACAAATACTTGAAGAAAAAATTAAAAATAATTGAGGATAAGAATATGGAACTGGAGTTGCATGTCGCCGATGTCATCGATGATCGCAAGATGAAGATCGATGCGATGCGGTTGAAGATGGATGAAATGCGCTTGAAGATGGATGAAATGCGGTTGAAGATTAGGAATATTAGAAAATATGCCATTGATAAAGAGGCTTGGTATCATTATGGTGTTGGGTCAATTGTTACCTTAGTTGCGATTTTGATCGCGTTTGTTGTTGCATTTAAATGTTTTACATAGTTGTATGTTGTTTTATGAGAGAACTTTATGTATTTATTTTTTACAATAATAACATTTGATCACTACTGTTCTTTGGCTTTAATGTGATGATGAACTTGTATTAATTTGGTCATATGTTCTGCAATGGTTTTTTGAGCTAGTTGACCCTGAAATTGAAAAGCACTACAAATGAACTCTGAAAATGTTGAGAGTTGGCATGCTATCATCATTTCACCCACATAGCATGTGTTAAAAAGTTGAGAGGGATACGACAAAAACTGGATGCACTTCGTGTACAAAACGGACAATCTCTCTCGAAGTATCAGGGTTTCGAACGAGAACTCATCTCTTACAAAGGGATTTCATTTTTTTGAACTTATTTGAACTCCATACTTTTTATGTGTTCAAAATGCACCATTCAAAGGCACATCGCAAAATTTCAATAATTTCTGACTTCATTTGGTATATTTCGTGCATTTACTTATTTCTTTGAGCTAGTTGACCCTGAAATTGAAAAGCACTACAAATGAACTCTGAAAATGTTGAGAGTTGGCATGCTATCATCATTTCACCCACATAGCATGTGTTAAAAAGTTGAGAGGGATACGACAAAAACTGGATGCACTTCGTGTACAAAACGGACAATCTCTCTCGAAGTATCAGGGTTTCGAACGAGAACTCATCTCTTACAAAGGGATTTCATTTTTTTGAACTTATTTGAACTCCATACTTTTTATGTGTTCAAAATGCACCATTCAAAGGCACATCGCAAAATTTCAATAATTTCTGACTTCATTTGGTATATTTCGTGCATTTACTTATTTCTTTGAGCTAGTTGACCCTGAAATTGAAAAGCACTACAAATGAACTCTGGAAATGTTGAAAGTTGGCATGCTATCATCATTTCACCCACATAGCATGTGTTAAAAAGTTCAGAGGGCTACGACAAAAACTGGATACACTTCGTGTACAAAACGAACAATCTCTCTCGAAGTATCAGGGTTTCGAACGAGAACTCATCTCTTACAAAGGGATTTCATTTTTTTGAACTTATTTGAACTCCATACTTTTTGTGTGTTCAAAATGCACCATTCAAAGGCAAATCACAAAATTTCAACAATTTCTGACTTCATTTGGTATATTTCGTGCATTTACTTATTTTTTTTGAGCTAGTTGACCCTGAAATTGAAAAGCACTACAAATGAACTCTGAAAATGTTGAAAGTTGGCATGCTATCATCATTTCACCCACATAGCATGTGTTAAAAAGTTGAGAGGGATACGACAAAAACTGGATACACTTCGTGTACAAAACGAACAATCTCTCTCGAAGTATCAGGGTTTCGAACGAGAACTCATCTCTTACAAAGGGATTTCATTTTTTTGAACTTATTTGAACTCCATACTTTTTTTGTGTTCAAAATGCACCATTCAAAGGCACATCACAAAATTTCAAAAATTTATGACTTCATTTGGTATATTTCGTGCATTTACTTATTTTTTTTTTTGAGCTAGTTGACCCTGAAATTGAAAAGCACTACAAATGAACTTTGAAAATGTTGAGAGTTGGCATGCTATCATCATTTCACCCACATAGCATGTGTTAAAAAGTTGAGAGGGCTATGACAAAAACTGGATGCACTTCGTGTACAAAACGGACAATCTCTCTCGAAGTATCAACGTTTCGAACGAGAACTCATCTCTTACATGGATACTATGAAAATGAAAAGTGTTTGAAATTTAGTACATTCCATGCATGCATTACATAAAAGGTTTAATACATTATTACATTATTGCACCAATATTCCTATCTATTATTTCTGTTTTCTTCTGGGTCGTAGCCATGGAGAATCTTCATCATTCAGTAGGATGCTTGGGTCAATTTTCACTTTGAAGGGCGGAATTTCATGAAACTTATTATAATCTTCTGACATGTCTGTCTTGTTATCTACTCCCACGATGTTTCTTTTCCCTAAAAGAACTATGTGGCGTTTTGGCTCATCGGACGATATCTTCTTTTGCTGATTTCTTTTTCTCGTTTTTGTAGACATGTCCTTCACATAGAAAACCTGAGCAACATCATTGGCTAGGACAAATGGTTCGTCCATGTACGCAAGATTGTTGAGATCCACTGTTGTCATGTTGTACTTTTGGTCTACAACTACCCCGCCTCCTGTCAGCTTCACACATTTGCACCGAAACAAAGGGATCTTAAAAGTAGGTCCATAGTCAAGTTCCCATATCTCCTCTATGTACCCGTAATATGTTTCCAAACAGTGCCCATTCTCGTCTGTTGCATCAAAGCGGACACCACTATTTTGGTTGGTGCTCTTTTTATCTTGGGCAACCGTGTAAAATGTATTCCCATTTATCTCATACCCTTGGAAAGTACATATAGTTGAAGATGGTGGCCTAGCCAAACAGTACAGCTCATCTCCAACGGTTTCGTCATTCATGAGATGTGTCTGCAACCAACTGCCGAAAGTCTTCTTGTGTTCCCCTTTAATCCAAGAGTCAGCCTTCCCCGGGTTTTCGGAGCGTAGAATATTCTTGTGTCTCACGATATACGGAGCCACCACGGTGGAATTGTTTAGAACTGTGTAGTGTGCTTGAGAGAAAGAATGCCCGTCCATACATACTTTTGCTTTCCTTCCTAGTGTGCCTTTTCCTGTCAGCCTACCCTCATACCGAGATTCAGGAACACCAATCAGCTTAAGGTCAGGAAGAAAGTCCACACAAAACTCAATGACCTCCTCTGTTCCATAGCCCTTGGAGATGCTTCCTTCTGGCCTAGCACGGTTACGAACATATTTCTTTAAGACTCCCATGAACCTCTCGAAGGGGAACATATTGTGTGTTCTAATCTCTTCTACTAGGTGAACTAGGAGGTGTGTCATTATATTCAAGAAGGATGGCGGGAACAACAACTCAAAGCTGACCATACATTGGACCACATCAATCTGTAACCCTAATATACTTTCTCGATCGATTACCTTCTGAGAAATTGCATTGAGGAATGCACATACCTTCACAATTGCCAGGCGAACATTTTCCGGTAGAATTCCCCTCAATGCAACCGGAAGCAATTGCGTCATAAGCACGTGGCAGTCATGAGACTTTAGGTTTTGGAATTTTTTGCCTTTCATATTTATGATTCCCTTTATATTCGACGAGAAGCCAGTCGGGACCTTGATACTGAAAAGGACTTCAAAGAAGATTTCCTTCTCTTCCTTAGTAAGAGCATAGCTGGCACGCCCTTGAAACTGCCCTGGATGCATGCCATCTCTTCCTTTATGACGTTCCTGGTCCTCCCGTGCTTCCGGTGTATCTTTTGACTTCCCATACAAGCCCAGGAAGCCTAGAATATTCACGCAGAGATTCTTCGTCAGGTGCATCACGTCGATTGCCGAGCGGACCTCATGGACTTCCCAGTAGGGTAGCTCCTAAAATATAGATTTCTTCTTCCACATGGGTACGCGCTTATCAGGGCCGTTAGGAACAGGTAGGCTGCCAGGACCCTTTCCAAAGATTACTTTTAAATCTTTGACCATATCAAATACTTCAGCACCAGTACGGATGACAGGCTTCCCCCGGGGTTCTGCCTTGCCATTGAAATGCTTGCCTTTTTTCTTTAAGGGATGCTTGGGTGGAAGAAAACGACGATTGTACGGATACACATTCTTCCTACATTTGTCCAGATATATACTTTCTGTCTGATCCAAACAGTGTGTGCATGCATTGTATCCCTTGTTTGACTGTCCTGAAATGTTACTAAGAGCAGGCCAATCATAGATGGTTACGAAAAGCAACGCTCAAAGGTCAAATTCCTCTTGTTTGTGCTCGTAGCACACACGTACACCTGGTTCGGCCCACAGCTGTAAAAGTTCATCAACTAATGGCCTTAGGTACACATCAATATCGTTGCCGGGTTGCTTTGGACCTTGGATAAGCACTGGCATCATAATGAACTTCCGCTTCATGCACAACCAAGGAGGAAGGTTGTAGATACATAGATTAACGGGCCAGGTGCTGTGACTGCAACTCTGCTCCCCAAAAGGATTCATGCCATCTGTACTCAGACCTAACCATAAGTTCCTTGCGTCAGCTGCAAATCTCGGGAACTCTCTCTCGATTTTTCTCCACTGCCGACCATCAGCGGTGTGCCTCAACTTATCGTCTTTCATACGATCTTCCATGTGCCATCGCAACAACTTCACATGATCTTTATTTCTGAACAGACGTTTCCACCATGGTATTATAGGAGCATACCACATCACCTTGGCAGGAACCCTCTTCCTGGGTGGCTCGCCCTCAATATCACCAGGGTCATCTTGTCTGATCTTATACCGCAATGCAGTGCATACCGGGCATTTATCCATATTCTCGTACTTCTCACCGCGGTAGAGGATGCAGTCATTAGGGCATGCATGTATCTTCTGCACGTCTAATCCTAGAGGGCAGACAAGCTTCTTTGCTTCGTACGTGCTGGCGGGCAATTCGTTCTTTCTTGGAAGCATCTTCTTCATCAGTACCAGCAACTTTTCGAATGACAAGTCAGTCACACCGGTCTCTACCTTCCACTTCAGCAATTCCAGTGTGCTGCCCAGCTTCTTCTGGCCATCTTCACAAGTTGGGTACAACAATTTGTTGTGGTCCTGTAACATCTGCTCGAACTGCAACCTCTCCTTTTTTGTGTTGCAACCTCGCTGTGCATCAGAAATGACCCGACCAAGATCATCAGCGGGCCCATCTGGTTCCCGTTCTTCATCCTGATCTTCTTCTTCACTGTCTTCCATTGTGGTATCAGCATACTCAGGGAACATAGATCGATAGTTGTCATCATCGTCGTCTGCCATCATAACCCCTCTTTCTCCGTGCTTGGTCCAAACATTATAGCCCGACATAAAACCGGACCGAAGCAGGTGGCTTTGAATGACTCTTGAGGAAGTGTAATCCTTCTCATTCCGACGTTCAACACATGGACAAAACATATAGCCACCACCATGCTTGTTCGCATCGTCTGCGTCTCGAAAAGAATGCACGCCTTCTCTGTAAGCGGCTGTGCGTCGATCATCGTACATCCATGGATGGCTCATCTGTGTTATACGAAAGTTTATCAAATACAATCACGATCCTAAAAATTAGTACCGCACGGTCTAAACGAGGAAATATAGTTGCTAACCTTTTAGAATAAGTAGAAATAAAGAGGAAGAGGTTTAAGCGTGGCTCAGGCATCTCATATCGTAGTTGCATCTCATATAGTTGCTAACCTTTTAGAATAAGTAGAACTAAAGCGGCATCGCTCTAACACACATTTCAACAAACACCTCTAGTGCATCAAAAAAAGTGGAGAGCTAGCACCCACCCACAATCCTCCATCCAAGAAAAATGCAAGGAAGAGGGGAGAGGGGGGCTGTGCTATATATAGGCACAGGACTTTAGTCCCGGTTTGAGACACAAACCGGGACTAAAGGTCGCGCACATGCGGGCTGCCCACCGCGTGGCCCTTTAGTCCCGGTTTGAGGCACGAACCGGGACTAAAGGCTCCTTACGGGCCGGGACTAAAGCCTCGAGGGAGGCATTGAGAATTGGGGCGACGTGGCCGGGCCTTTAGTCAGGCCGGGACTAAAGGGTCCCGGCCAAAGGCCCGTTTTCCACTAGTGCTAATGATGGTACTTTGTGACAGTCCTTTTGGTGTACAAATTAAAAATACCCGTTAGATCGAAAGAAATGAGGGGAAATGAGGCAAAAATGAGCTTTTGGCACATTGTCCCAAGTATCATTCCAGAAAACAATTGAATTTCCATCCCTTGGCATAGGTAGCAATTTCCCTGTAGATTGGCATTAACTTCAAACAGTCTCTCCACCAGAATGAGCACTTCGATGGTTGTAGGGTGATCAAACAATTGGGGTAATAAAATCAAAACATGATTAACCCAGGTAAATCCATGTAGTTAATAAACTTATGCATCATTTTGAATAGGATATATGTATTCTAAGTTTGTAGATTGAGAATGCCCGTTCCCTCTTTGTCTTTGGGTCTAGAGATCAGTAGCAGCCAGAGGAGTAGGATTTTTTTCTTGAGATCTTTCTATCTCCGAAAACAATGCCTTCTATACTTGTCTAGTAGATCAATGACTACAGGGCACGTGTTTTGGCTCATGGGAGCCTTTGTTCTCGGATCAATAGTAAATCAAATCAATATGCTAAATGTTTTAAAAAGATCTGATTTGTTTTGTAAATGTCTGTGCTAGTGTGGCAAGCATGCTTGAAAATTTTCAGGTGAAACGGAGCGGCGGTTTTTCGTCTGTGAAAAAGAGGAAATTGGGGTGACATTTGGTGTTTGACTTGTTTTTTTTCTTTGCACATGTCAAAATTTTAATCTTTTTTCCTAAACATTTGCAGGTAGCATTTTGGTACCTTGTACAGAAGTGAACAACTCATAACAAAGGTTGTGTCTGATGATAAAACATCATTGACAAATAGCAGCCTTCCATCATAGCTTATAAACTGAGAACATAGACTTAATCCCTTTTTAATCCTCTGAATAATATACTGGAAAACATAATTCATTATGTATTTATTATAACGATTCTTGCAAGCTGCATGGGAAAAAAATGTTTCCCATACGACGTTCCCCTACAGTCGCTCCTGCCGCAACCCCTTTAATCCCAATTGGTGACACCAACCGGGATTAAAGGTCCCACACCAACCCATCCACTCCTAAATGTTCGAATTAGTTCTGGTTCGTAAAGCAATCGAAAATATTGCTCAATCGGGCTCAGGACGAAAGCCCTGTTTTCTACTAGTGATTATTAACTAATGATTAGATGATCAAGATGATGATAAATTGTTAGATGATTAAGATGATGATTGATTGTTAGATGATTGAAAGGATGATGAGTTCTTAGATGATTAAGAGGATGATGATTTGTTAGATGATTAAGATGAAGATAAGTTATATGACAGATATTAGATTAAAGTGGATTGATACCAGTGATCAAGTTGAATTAGAGGAAAATATGATGTCGCCATTCGCAACATCATAGTTTCCCTCTAACCCAAATTGATCACTTGCATCCATCCATTTTAATCTAAATGTTATTTTTTGCACAATTAATAATTAGTATAGTAATTAATTAGTATAACAGTGTGTAAATACAATACAAATATAAAAGAAGAAATACGTCCGTTTAGTAGTGGCACGACTTCTAAGAGTTCGATAGTGCTATTGCAGGATAGTAGTAGCCCTTGTTGCGATAGCGTGCTACTGCTAATCCAGTTAGCTGTAGCGCTGGGTAGCCGACACTACTCCTAAAAATTAGATGTAGCGTCGTAGCAGTAGTGCGGCCGCCCGCGCTACTAATATGCTTCTAACTCGCGCTACTGTTAGGGTTTTTCCTAGTAGTGCTGGAGGATATATATTTTTTGGTTGTGTTCCTCGGGTGTCGCGTCATGACTTGCAGGCTGAAAAATCTAAGGTCTGATTTTCATTGGTTGTGCGTGGCAATTGTATTGCTAAAGGTATTGTTTTAAGAGTTTAGACTTTCTTCTAGATGAAACCCTAAGATCTTGGACCGGACAATAATGACGTTTGTATACTGTTTCGTTATCGAAGGTGTCGCTTTTGGAGACCTTTTAATGTTTTCTTGGTGTTGTCTATGATGATGGTTTAAGTGTTGCTTCTGAGAGGAGTTGATCACTGTGACGAAGCCTTTTTTATTTTATTTTATTTTGTCTATGATGATGGTTTAAGTGAGACGTGGTGTAATTTGTATCTTCATTATATTAATATATATTTCTTTTTTCAAAACCAAAAGAATACAAAATAGGATAAATAATTTATTTTTATTCAGCAATCGCACGCACGTCCTACAGAAAGATGGGCTGGATGTTAGCCCCACAAAGGGGAGTGGATACGATGGCTTAGGCCCAACACCGGAGCCGATACATCCCGAATAGTTTCGCCACCGAGCGATCTCCTTAAAAAACGTCTTGCCACCGTGCTAGGTCAAGAAAATTCTCCGTTCGATCTGATTAACCGGCGATCTGGGATCGATCGATTGATGTCGTCGCCGGCAGGGAACTGCGAGCGCCCTCCAGAGCCCATCACGTCTGCCGCCGCCACCTGCTCCGGCAACATGTCTCCCCTGGCGTCCATGCCGGCGGATTTGCTTGAGCTCATCGGCTGGCGGGTGCTGGCCGGAGACCTGCTCGACTACATCCGCTTCCGTGCAGTCAGCACGCACTCCAGGTCCAGCACTATCCAACCCCGCGGCCACGGCATCACCGACTCGCGCTTTCACCCGCGTCGGTGGATGATGCTGCCGGCCGGCCACAGACTCCACCTTGAAGATGGCAGGAAACGTTTCCTCAACCTCGACACCGGAGTGTTCGTCCGTCCACGAGTCCCTCTCCTCTCCCGCCACGGCGTCCTCTGCTCGGTCGATGGCCTCCTCCTCATGCAGCGGCAACATGGCGACCAAGACGCCCCTATAAGCCTCCTTCATCCCTTCACGGGAGACGTTGCAAAGTTCCCTCCAATCTCTTATTCCGTGGTGATGAGCTTGTTTGGATCAACATCCGACTTGTATTCCAACAACGGATATGCTTACTTGTGGCAGGGCAGGGTGACCGCCTCCTTGACCGTTAACGCTGACCAAGGGGTCGCCATGATGACGGTTGTGCTTCAAGATGCGGCACGCGTGCTGTTTGCCACCACCAAGGACAAGCAATGGAGATTATCAGCCTGGAGCTTCTCCCCAAACGAGAGCAACATATCTTCACAAGGAAAAATTTACATGTTACAACCCAAGCCTAGGTCTAGCGTCGAACAACGTATTTTACAGATCGACCTACCTCGTCCCGAGAATATTTATGGATCCAGTTCGTCTTTGTTTCCGGCACCGAAGGTGATTGCCATATGTCCCACGGGCACACTCAACACCGTTTTCGAACTAATAGAATCCGACTCAGAGATCCTACTCATCGATTCAAGCGAATACATCTTCACCAAGCGCATGCAAGTCTACAGAATATCACATCTTATCCGAGGAAGAGTTACTCCTCTAACAACCATCGGGGACAAGGCTTTCTTGGTTGGTGTTAGGACGAGTGGAAGTGTTCCTGGAAGGAATCTAAGTGTCAGTTTGAAGGCCATGCCAACCATTGCAGCTGACATGATTGTATGCCAGGATCCCATACGTGGAAAATATCTTGGACAATATCACATTGCTAGCGGCACTTGGTCGCTAAGAGATAAGATATGTGACATATATAGTGCTTATGGGTGCTGTACTTGCAGTCTCATCGACCACATGTACGGAGTCTGCCATTGCTTTATTGGCTGATGAGCTAGGTTCTCGTTCCTAATTTACTTAGAGTGACGAACTGTTGAAGTCGATTACTACATTTGTATCGGTATGCAGGACTGGAAAACCAAGTGTGATGCTACTTGTTTTGCGTAGATTTGCTTTCTTTACATGTGAAGACACTTGATTATTATTACATCATTTGACAATCATACGTCTAGTTTTTCTATACATGCAAAAGTATAGGAAAAGATTGCACTACTTTTTATTATTACAACGAGGAAAAACGCAACGGGAATCAAGTACGTGCGGTTAGATGGCAGTGTGCCCCTTTCTTTGCTGGAACATAAACACCATTCTGATCTTCCCCTGATCCAAACACAAAAACATTTGTTCAGGTCCAATTAAATTGTTTTTTTCTCACACTGCATCTGTTTAGGATAGAGTTAGTCAATGTATAATAGAGAAAACTGATGTTGGATAACTTTTGAATGAAATTACCGAAGGCCTTGCTAGCAACGGCTAGAATTCATCTAGAATGTCATGGGCCATTTCCGACGCCTATTCTATCCTATCTCAATCACCTGAGCTCGACATCCATTCTATCCTATCTGAATCACTTGAGCTCGACCCAACCAGATGGTTCACACAACACATAATTAATACATCAAATAGTGGCAGCAAAGAATAGCAAAAAAGCATGTCATGATAGCAACATAAATCACGATTCTTATTTTATCATTTTTCTTCAAAAGCTAATCTCATCCCAATGAAGAGAGTATCATGTAGTGGCTGTTTCCCTGCTCTTACACATCCCCAAATCAACCATAGAACATCAGCCCCAAGCATTCATACGTAAGGACTGTTCACAAATTATTAAGATTGCTCTCATGATAAATTATGAAATATTTCTTGGTACTGTGACAGATGGTTCTATTGGGTGTTTAGGCGTAGCTGCATAATTTGTCTACACTCTACGGAAAGAATGCCATTGTTTGGCCTAGATCCTCTCGTTGCATGTTTTAATCAACACAAGTTCTAATCAAATCTAGCAGAATATTTGGATAGAGTAGAGAACCTTTTGAGCTCAAGTTGCTACCCAGCTCATACAGAATTAAACTCAATTGATCAGTCAAAACAGATAGTACAATCATCCGAGCATGAGCTATAGAGTAGGGCACCACGAAATCCTAGGTTACCTCTCCCAGCCGTCGTATATGAGCCCCTTTCCATCCCCCAGTGCACTCTTTTTCGGCACCCCAAGGCCACTGCCGTTGTGGTCGCCTCCCTCACCTTTCTGGCTCCCCTTACCACATAAGAGGACGACGGTGAGGAAAGGAAATATAAATGGTTTATTCAATCTATTGTAAACTCACTATAAAAGTATAAAAGAATACATGCCCTCACAGGGAATTGCAACTATAATTATTAAAAGAAATTTTCACATACATAAACTAATCAAACCATTAGGCACTCGATTTTGAGTGAACAGATAAGCGATTAACAGTTTCTCACGATATCTATGGTATAATAGAATAAACAAACCAAAGAAAAACTATATATTATTACTAAAAGATGTTGTTTTATATCGAGATAGTGTTGCAGAAAGATGATCTAAATGTATATCAAATGAAGCTGAATTTTGAACCTGCTTCTCACGGCTACCTCGTCTAACAGTGGAATATGAGTAGCACATTTGTATGCACAACCTTATTGCAGTAGCTAAACGTGATTGTCCCCCTCTCCCTCATGTCATCAGGTATCAATAATCATTACCTATTTAGACATTTACAGAACAAGGTAAATAATGAGAAAAAAATGATTAATTCCCGATAGATCAGATGTATCCCCTTATCATTACTCAAAAAAGGATACCTGGTAGATGAGATATATGCTCTTAAAATTACCCGAAACCACCGAGTTCACTTTCACATACCCCAAGATCTGAGGTAGAACTTTATATCTCTGATTATCCTCTACTCAACATGTGTTTCAATTACTTGCAAGACCTACCGTCACCAAGACATCAACACTTGTAGCAATACACTAGTAGAAAACAGGGCATCAGTCCCGTTTCCAGATGGCCTTTAGTCCTCGTTCTGCAACCGAAACAAAACGATCGGGACTAATGCCGATCACTTTTTAGTCCCGGTTGGCTTACGACGCGGGACTAAAGGAGCTCCACGTGGCCGTTGTGGGACGCCTGGCAGGAGGACCTTTAGTCCCGGTTGGTAACAGCGTCCGGGACTAAAAGGCAGCCACGCGTCAGCAGCTGCGAGGCTCTGATTTTTTTTAAAGGAAGGGCTTAGGGGTTTCCATATTGTGTTTCCCCCTTTTATTTTTGTGTTTACTATTTTTATTTTACGATTTTCATTCAATTCGATGCTAGCTACTACATATAGCAATGAAAGAACCATTACACAACAGTGTCATGATAAATATAGCAATGAAAGAACCTTACACTCCTGCCAGCCTGCCTTGTGGAATAATATGCGCCCGACATCTTCTGTCTTATCTTGGACGTTCGTGGCAGGACCTCTTGGTCCATGGATTACTCCAACAGTGCCGACGGCGGGGCTGTCCACTCCGGAAAACATCTTCAAAGGTAACTTCTGAAGACCCCATCATTAAGAAAAAATAGAGAGCACAGAATGTTAGACATCTCACCATACTTGGTTATGACCAAAAAGAGATGAAATAATATAAAACATCTCACCATAACTTTTTTGACCATGTTTTTTTTGTTAGACGGTGCACAAAGGGCTTCCCCAAGAATGCCGAAGAGGATGGTAACATTTGTTTCACACTAGCTCTATATATCATCCCGAGTAAGCTTCTTCATCCCTTGAGATAAAATTGCAGAAAGGATAGGACCATCATCTTCATCTTCGATGTCCTCCTCTTCATCTTGGTTGTCCTCATCTTCATCTTGGATCTCCTCATCTTCATCTTGGCTATCGATGTCATCTTGGTCATCTTGGTCATCTTGGCTGACGATGTCATCTTGGTCATCGTCATCATCATCGCTTTGGACATATAATGTCCTTAACCTATTCACCTCCCCTATTAAGGTAAAAGCTACGAGTTGTCCTCCTTTAAGATTATTCACTGCAATGTAATGCTCCCATCCATCACCATATACGATGGATTTATTCTTCCTTTGCGAAGATCCAATTCGAATTCGCGCTCCTCATCATCCTGAAAATACAACACGTTACCATATCAATTGTTGAAGTTCTCCCTTATGTTGCATGGAACATACTATGCAGCAGTTAATAATCAACAATAAAGTTAGTAAAATAGTTAAACAAATGATCAGAATTTAATACAAAATCAATTTAAAGACTATTACCACTGTTTTTTTAAACCCCTTTCTCAAAAATACCCCGAACGGCACTGCAGTTCCAAGACTGTCCATACTTGAATTTTGTCTGACCTTGCAGATTTTACGCCTCATCGTCCCTAATAATAAGCCCAAGCAATTGTCAAACATAAGAAAATACAATTAACACTTTTTTATATTTCATTTTTGAATGTAGAATAGTTCATAGATGTGAGTTTATGATATATATAATGTGTTGCTTTTGAGAGGAGTTGATCACTGTGACGAGACCTTTCTTTTTTATCCTTTTTTTCATTATGTGTGCATCCTAGATGTCTTTGAGATATCTTGTTGGACGGGATGTAATTTGCATCTTCATGCTATTAATACTAGTGAACAATGCATGTGCATTGCAACGGGAAGAAAAATATCACACACACCTAATTCGATAATATACTCCTACCCACATGCACCAAATCAACTCTCTCTCCCAATGTTAACGCCGCTGCTCTCCCGACCCAACAACACCATCCATGTGACACCCTTACCTCGAGCATATCCTTTGCCTCTCACTCCCCCTGTGCTGCTTCATGAACAACAACACATAGTTCTCACATGCGTGTCGGGCGTCCACTTTTTTCCATCCATCACCATCTGCTCCTCCTAGTACGCCATCAATATCTCTTCCACATGCTTCTCTCTCTGCCTTTGTTGCATATGCCCTTCGAGCTCCTTCACTGAGCCAACCTTTGACACAGAGCTCCTTTGCATTCAATCTGTCTTCTGTTGCGCTATGTTTTTTTTTGTCGTGCACGTTGCCATCCCAGATGGAATGGAAGGAGAGCATGTTGTGGTCAACGCATGCATAACATGGTGTCACCGTTGCCAGTCGAGCAAGCGCATGAACAGCAAGAGCATATCAAAAAAATTACATGTAGAGATCCACTGCAATACAAATGTACTACCTAAAACCGTAAGTTTTTGTACGTCAACTTGAAGAAAACCACAACATCATTGATCATTTAAACATGTTTAGCGAGCCTAGAGCCATGTGAAGTAGTAAAAGACAATCACCACTTGATTATTCTACTTTAACAACAGGGAGACCACTAAAACAATAGAGGCTTTCATCAGAATATTAAAATAAACCTCATTTCGAATAGGAGATCCATCTATGAACTTCCTTTTGTGCTAAACTCAGGTTCCATCATCTCCATCCTTGCATGAACTTCGAACACGATCTCAGTAAATACCCCATGAAACAGAACGAAGTACAACATTTTTACTGAATTTGGGACATGGTACATGTAACGCTCAAGATGTGATCCTATCCTTATTTTGACACGAGGGCCTCAATAGAGATAGAAGCGCATCTCATCATTTTGCAAGAATAGATATCGTTACATGTACATGTACATGTACTGTAGAGATGAATATATGGAATTGGCTTACACTCGCCACAAGTTACATCAAGTCCACATCAGTACAACAACATAATCAATCATCATGAAGAAGAGCAAGGTCCGACTATGGATGAAAACAAACGATAAAAGAACGACGTCCATCCTTGCTATCCGAGGCTGTCGGTCTAGAACCCATCCTAGATCGATGAAGAAGAAAAGAAGAAACTCCAAATATAATAATCATCGCGCTCACGTCAGAGTATCGCTTTACCTATACCTGCAACTGATGTCGTAGTAATCTGTGAGCCAGAGGGACTCAGCAATCTCATTTCCAAAGGTATCAAGACTAACAAAACTTAATAGGTGAGGTATGCTTAAGTGGTGAGGCTGCAGCAAGCGACTAAGCTTTTATTTGAGGTGGTTAACTTACGAGTACAAAAATAAAAGAGGGGGATGATCTACGCATAACGGACGTGAATTAATGATGATCAAATGAATGATCTTGAACACCTACTTACGACAAACATAACCCCATCGTGTCCTCTTCCGGATACAGAACTCACGAGAAGAGACAGTCATGGTTACGCACATAGTTGGCATGTTTTAATTAGGCTTACTTCGAATTATCTAGAACCGGTTGTCAAACAAAGTTTTCAAGTTTACCACATAACCGCAGCCACGTCTTTCCGAAAGATTTAACCCTACAGGGATGCTCCAACTATTCCATCACAAATTACCATAAGCCGCATAGAAAACCTTGATCACGAAACTCGTGATCTCCTCGGATTCCTTAGTGGAAAACCTCAACTCTGAGATAACACAAAGCATCACAGGAATCTCGATGCACAAGATATTTCGTAAAAGGTAAAACTAATCCAGCAAGGCCTCCCGACGTGTCGACGAACCCGATAGGAGCCACGTATCTCGTTCTCAGGACACGATCGGATAAGCACTACGTACGGTGGCCGGATAGACATCCCCCGAGTTTCCCCGGGTGACCCCGCAATTGGCTCTGTTTTGGACCAACACTCATGCGGAGCACTGGCCCGGGTTGTTGATTAATTATCCACGGGGTCCGGAAAGTCCATATGCAATTTATTAGGTTATCAGGCAAATGTAGTACCAAAGTTGGGCCTTGCCAGACCAGTCTTAATCTAAAAGAATTATCAAGGGGGTCCCGATAACAACGCCGATCGTGTTAGGAGCGCTCAATTATGGAATATAACACCGGTAGCCGAAACTAGGGTGACAAAGATGAAACAAAACACCAGGCTAGAAACCCGAGCCTTCCAGTATTTATCAAGTATATAGGTGCATTAATTCAAATAGCATTAATATGGTGATATAACAAGGAACCCATGTTATCACATGGAAGCAACTACGACTGCAACTAGCAACGCTAACACATGGTTAAGCAAGCGGTAACATAGCCGATCAGTGATTTGCTAGGTTGTAGAAAGGTTGAAGGTTTCATGGCAATATTGAGAGGGACATTTAATAGGTGGTAGGCAACGAGACATAACGAAAGAAATGAGACAACTAGCATATGACATTGATAGTAATGGTATCTAGGAAAATGGTCATCTTGCCTGAGATCCCGCTTGGAAGAAGAACGAATCCGTGAAGCAGACGAACCGACGTAGTCGAACGGATCCTCATATTCCGACACGCTTGCGGAACTCTAACGAGAAGAAGCAAACTGGAAACAAGAATAAACACACGATATTCACCATGGTGCATGCATGATATGATGCACGACCTAATGTGATGTATGTCCATTTCAATTATGCAAGGCATGGCATGACAATTCACAACAATCAAACACTACACATCAAGTGAAGCTTGATATGCAACGAGTTGGATATTAACGAAACTCGACATACGAATTATTTAGTTTACTCCTATTTAGGTACACGTAATATTAAATGTTGTTTAAACATGACAAGAGGTGGAGCATATGATTCTACATGTCATTCTAGTCGGTTAACACATGAAACATTTGAATGGAGCTACAATTAAAAGATACGTGCAACACCAGGTAATATGCCATGAATGCAACATGCATGCAATTTTATGAAAACACTAGCTAGAAGGATATGAAGCATGTGTCGTCATGGCGAATGAAAGGGAACCATGGCGGCAAAACGGAAATGATGCCATGACAACATTCCGGTCCCGATAAATTGATGAAATACCGGTGCCAACGAATTGAGAGCGAGTGCATGTCATGCACAAAATATGGAGAAGATAATAGGATTGTAGTGGACTCGAACCCAGAAAAATAATGAAACAGAGACGCAACAATTCGGGCGACATGACTCCAGCGGGGACTCGAACAAAAGAGCTCTGGCTGTTGGAGCACTTGGTTGACCAGTCGGGCAAGCTTCGAGTTCGTCAAAATGAGGGGGGCTGACCTACTTAAATAGGGAACGAACGGGGAGGAGCTTTGGCTGTGGAAGACCGACAATGCTTGTCGGCAGGGTAGGCGAGTGAAATGGCAACAGAAGCAACTAAAATACGGCGGCAGGCGTTGTTGGAATTATGCCCTAGAGGCAATAATAAATATAGTTATTATTATAATTCCTGTATCAAGATAATCGTTTATTATGCATGCTATAATTGTCTTGAATGAAGACTCATTTACATGTGTGGATACATAGACAAAACACTGTCCCTAGCAAGCCTCTAGTTGGCTAGCCAGTTGATCAAAGATAGTCAGTGTCTTCTGATTATGAACAAGGTGTTGTTGCTTGATAACTGGATCACGTGATTAGGAGAATCACGTGATGGACTAGACCCAAACTAATAGACGTAGCATGTTGATCGTGTCATTTTGTTGCTACTGTTTTTCTACGTGTCAAGTATTTGTTCCTATGACCATGAGATCATATAACTCACTAACATCGGAGGAATACTTTGTGTGTATCAAACGTCGCAACGTAACTCGGTGACTATAAAGATGCTCTACAGGTATCTCCGAAGGTGTTCGTTGAGTTAGTAGGGATCAAGACTGGGATTTGTCCCTCCGTGTGACTGAGAGGTATCTCGGGGCCCACTCGGTAATACAACATCACACACAAGCCTTGCAAGCAATGTGACTTAGTGTAAGTTGCGGGATCTTGTATTACGGAACGAGTAAAGAGACTTGCCGGTAAACGAGATTAAAATAGGTATGCGGATACTGACGATCGAATCTCGGGCAAGTAACATACCGAAGGACAAAGGGAATGACATACAGGATTATATGAATCCTTGGCACTGAGGTTCAAACGATAAGATCTTCGTGGAATATGTAGGATCCAATATGGGCATCCAGGTCCCGCTATTGGATATTGACCGAGGAGTCTCTCGAGTCATGTCAACATAGTTCTCGAACCCGCAGGGTCTGCACACTTAAGGTTCGACGTTGTTTTATGCATATTTGAGTTATATGGTTGGTTACCGAATGTTGTTCGGAGTCCCGGATGAGATCACAGACGTTACGAGGTTTTCCGGAATGGTCCGGAAACGAAGATTGATATATAGGATGACCTCATTTGATTACCGGAAGGTTTTCGGAGTTACCGGGAATGTACCGGGAATGACGAATGGGTTCCGGGAGTTCACCAGGGGGGGGGGGGCAACCCACCCCGGGGAAGCCCATAGGCCTTGGGGGTGGCACACCAGCCCTTAGTGGGCTGGTGGGACAGCCCAAGAAGGCCCTATGCGCCATAGGAAGAAAATCAAATAGAAAAGAAAAAAAAAGGAGGAGGTGGGAAAGGAAAGAAGGACTCCACCCACCAAACCAAGTTGGACTCGGTTTGGGGGGGGGGAGACCTTCCCCCCTTGGCTCGGCCGACCCCCTTGGGGCTCCTTGAGCCCCAAGGCAAGGCTCCCCCTCTTCCCCCTATATATACGGAGGTTTTAGGGCTGATTTGAGACGACTTTACCACGGCAGCCCGACCACATACCTCCACGGTTTTTCCTCTAGATCGCGTTTCTACGGAGCTCGGGCGAAGCCCTGCTGAGACAAGATCATCACCAACCTCCGGAGTGCCGTCACGCTACCGGAGAACTCTTCTACCTCTCCGTCTCTCTTGCTGGATCAAGAAGGCCGAGATCATCGTCGAGTTGTACGTGTGCTGAACGCGGAGGTGCCGTCCGTTCGGCACTAGATCGTGGGACTGATCGCGGGACGGTTTGCAGGGCGGATCGAGGGACGTGAGGACGTCCCACTACATCAACCGTGTTCACTAACGCTTTTGCTGTACGGTCTACAAGGGTACGTAGATCACACATCCCCTCTCGTAGATGGACATCACCATGATAGGTCTTCGTGCGCGTAGGAAATTTTTTGTTTCCCATGCGACGTTCCCCAACAGGCGTGCGGGTTTGAAATGGGTGCGGTTTTCGGGTTCGTAGCGAGCTCAGGGCTGGTGGCTTCAGCTTGGTGCCCGGCACGAGGCACGAGGGTGCACGAGGGGGACGAAGCAACGCCTGCGTGTTCCGCGACTGCGTAGTGTGCGGATAGAGTCAGTGTTTTGAGAGGTGTGCAAGGGTGCAGCGGGGGCGGCGGCAAGATGTGTTGGGGAACGGTGCATGGGAAACAAAAAATATTCTACGCACACGAAGACCTATGATGGTGATGTCCATCTATGAGAGGAGACTTGGATCTATGTATCCTTGTAGATCGCACAGCAGGAAGCGTTAAGAAACGCGGTTGATGTAGTGGAACGTCCTCACGTTCCTCGATCTGCCCCACGAACCGTCCCACGAACCGTCCCGCGATCCGTCCCACGATCCGTTCGGATCTAATGCCGAACGGACGGCACATCCGCGTTCAGCACACGTACAGCTCGACGATGATCTCGGCCTTCTTGATCCAGCACGCAAGAAGGAGAAGTAGATAAGTTCTCCGGCAGCGTGACGGCGCTCCGATGGTGGTGACAATCTACTCCAACAGGGCTCCGCCCGAGCTCCGCAGAAATACGATCTAGAGGAAGAACTACGGTGTCTAGATCTGAGTTGCACGTGGCAAAAGTTGTCTCAAATCAACCCTAAATCACCACTATATATAGGAGGGAGGGGGAGGATGCTTGCCTTGAGGGCCAAGCCCTCAAGGGTGCGCCGGCCAGGGAGGAGAGGAGGAATCCTACTCCAATTAGGATTGGAAAGTGGAGTCCTTCTCTTCATTCCCACGTCCCTTTTTTTGTTTTCTTCTCTTGCCGCCATGGCACTTTTGGGCTGTCCCACCAGCCCACTAAGGGCTGGTGCGCCACCCCTAAGGCCATTGGGCTTCCCCCGGGTGGGTTGCCCCCCCTCCCTCCCGGTGAACTTCCGGAACCCATTCGTCACTTCCGGTAACCAAATGAAACCATCCTATATATAAATCTACGTTTCCGGACCATTCCGGAAACCCTCGTGACGTCTGTGATCTCATCCGGGACTCCAAACAACATTCGGTAACCACACATATAACTCAACTATACTAAAACATCATCGACCTTAAGTGTGCAGACCCTGCGGGTTCGAGAACTATGTAGACATGCCCTGATGCACTCCTCGGTCAATATCCAATAGCGGGACCTGGATGCCCATATTGGATCCTACATATTCTCCGAAGATCTTATCGGTTGAACCTAAGTGTCAAGGATTCATACAATCTCGTATGTCATTCCCTTTGTCCTTCGGTTTACTTGCCCGAGATTCGATCGTCAGTATCCGCATACCTATTTCAATCTCGTTACCGGCAAGTCTCTTTACTCGTTCTGTATTACAAGATCCCGTGACTTACACTTAGTCACATTGCTTGCAAGGCTTGTGTGTGATGTTGTATTACCGAGTGGGCCCCGAGATACCTCTCCGTCACACGGAGTGACAAATCCCAGTCTTGATCCATACTAACTCAACGGACACCTTCGGAGATACCTGTAGAACACCTTTAGAGTCCCCCAGTTACGCTGTGATGTTTGATGCACACAAGGTATTCCTTCGGTGCCAGTGAGTTACATGATCTCATGGTCATAGGAACAAATACTTGACACGCAGAAAACAATAGCATTAAAACGACACGATCAATATGTTGCATTCATAGTTTGGGTCTAGTCCATCACATGATTCTCCTAATGATGTGATCCAGTTATCAAGTGACAACACTTGCACATAGCCAGAAAACCTTGACTATCATTGATCAACTGGCTAGCCAACTAGAGGCTTGCTAGGGACATAATTTTGTCTATGTATCCACACATGTATCTATGTTTTTATTCAATACAATTATAGCATCGATAATAAACGATTATCTTTCAACAGGAAATATAATAATAACTATTTATCATTGCCTCTAGGGCATATTTCCAACAAGATGTGCCGGTGCGCGTGCTCGAACTCGAGGACATCCATGGCGGATGAGCCCGGGGCGGTCCTAAACGATGCTAACATGGCAAGAACACGGGGGAAACGAAGATGGGGAGTATCAGAGGCTCACCATGGTCCCATGGGACTAGACGAGGAGGCGGGGATGCGACGAGG
The DNA here is from genome assembly GCF_904849725.1 of Hordeum vulgare subsp. vulgare. Taxonomy (NCBI): domain Eukaryota; kingdom Viridiplantae; phylum Streptophyta; class Magnoliopsida; order Poales; family Poaceae; genus Hordeum; species Hordeum vulgare. Next base: position 658,249,083 of record NC_058519.1, on the reverse strand, counting down.
AGGCTGGGGACGGGGCGAGGAGGCGAGGTGGAGGAGTTCGAGGCCGTGTTGAAGAAGAAGCAGGGAACGCGGAGTAGGTAAGAGCTTAGGTGGGCTCGGCTGGGCTGCTACTACATGTCACTACTCTTCTTTTCTTTTCCCTTTTCTCTTTGTTTAAATAAAAACACGGATTTGGGAAGAAAAGAAAAGGGTCTTAAGGAGGGGATTGAAGAGAAATAATAATAAACCTGTAAACCTTGAAATATGCCCACTTTAATAAAATAGTTCTCGCAATTTTAGAGAAAGAAAATTTAGGCAAGTTTGAATTAAATTCAACCAAAACAATTCCAAATGGAATGAGATTTTGGAGGTCACCCTACATAATAATTATGATTTGCGCAAGAGGAACATTTATAGAGGAAGTAAAAAAAATAAAACAAAATGAATTAAATTCATTATATTTAAATTTGACTCCCTTTAACGAACTATGGAAGGGGGTGAAATCGAGAGGGTGGCTGAACATAATTCAAATGAATTATGGGCAAGGTTTTGGGCAAGAAAAGAAGAAGTAAAAAATCCAACTCAAAACAAAACTAAATGGATAGAGAAAAGAATGGAGTTGCTAATTGGAATTGAGACATGGGTGAAGCTTGATGGAAGATGCATGAGATGTAAGGAATGATCAAATAAGAAGGGGAAGTTGCAAACATAATAAGAAAAAAAACATTTATCACAATATATGCAAGATGATGGCATGATGCAACAATGAAATGGAACCAACATCACACATAGCATGAACAAATCTCAAAATAGTACAGGTCTTGGTCTTGGGCTGTTACAGTACAGCTCCTCCTTTGCTTTATATACTTCATGTTCCCGTGGTACACGCCTTTTAGTTTCCGCATCTGGTGAAGAAAAAATATATTGTTGTTTTCTGAGAACTTCTCAGGACTTAAGTGCCATGAGTACATTGAAAGAAGATAGATAAATCTTCCCACATAACTTTAGGCATTGGAAAAAAGGTTGAGTTTTTCTGCAATGATGTGGACAATTATAAGATATGATAAAGTGGTGTTGGCTAATCTTTGTTTTTAGAAGATGTGTCCGAGAATAGAGAAGAGCAACATCTAAAAGCTTATAGATCATGTACCTATACCGTGGCATGCTCCTGTCACCTAATTGCAGCTAACATAACAGTACCTCTGATATATCGAAATTTAGTACCCTCAAATTGGAGAACCATACAGATTAATTTCTCATTACTCGTTTCAGAAAATAGCATGATCTGTCTTTAATACTGACACTTGGAGTGCTCCTTATAAAATGAGATTGCGCCTTTTAATAATAAAGCTCTTGGCATGGTGTAGAAACTCAAATCAAACTAACAACATCAATCTAAGCATTGCCTGAACGAACTATACATATTTTGTACTCCCTCTGTTTCAAAATAAGTGACTCAAAAGTGATTCTACTTTGTACTAAAGTTAGTATAAAATTGAGTCATTTTTGAGTCACTTATTTTGAGACAGAGGAAGTATGAAACAAATAAGGCTCTTACGTTAGGATAATCCTTTCACTATAACACTTTCATTTACTTCAGATGAGAAGCAAAGCACCTGCCTTTGATTTTGTCTGGTAGGCATGAAAGCTACAGTAACAATTAGCAGTTTCTGCAGAATAAAGAGAGGAACAAAAAGTTACGGGGATGATAGAACCTTCGTTGTTGAATCAAACAATCCATGGCCTTGGTCTGCTGTCTAGTCTGTCGATCCGTCTTCCCAGTGACTATCACTTCCTCAAATAATCGGGCATACAACTCAAAGACCGAAAGGAGCACCGCACAAACTGATTTTGGCGCACAGATCCGACGACCACCAAAGGCGACAGGGTGGGAACCCAGGGTAGCTCGATCCGGCGTGCGCGTTGCTGGTAGCAGGTTGTCGATCGGGCGACGTGGATCCGTGCCGGCCGGTGGTGGCATGTAGGGTGGCTGGGGTAAAGAGGGTGAAGCTCGCGATAGTAAAAGGTTGGGGCGGTGTCACGGAGTTCGGGTCGGGTGGGGAGGAGAAGGAGAATAGGACGGCGGCTACGGCGCTGGAGGAAAGCTCGAGGACCTGCTCGTGGCGTCTGGGTCTGGCTAAGAGGAAGGACACCACCGCCTCGGAACCACCTGCGCCACCCTCGGCCACCCGCGACATCCTCCTGCGCCTCCCCGGCCCCGGCTCCTCGCACACGCACGCCACCCTCTCGGCCTCGCGTCGTCGGCGACAAGGCTGATCTCCCTCGCCTCCTCGCCGGAAGCCGGCCGCCAACGTCCTCTTGACCCTGCCCCCTCGGCCTCGCGTCACCGGCGACAAGGCTGAGCCGGAGCTCTCCGAGCTCGCTCGCCTCCTCGCCGGCGGCCGGCGGCCGGCTCATCCTGCACATCCTCGACCCCGCCTCTTCACGACCGCGCGCCCCCTCCTCGACCCCGCCTCCTCGTGCCCGAGCTGAGCTACCAGCGGTGGGCGTATGTGATCTCTGCATAAGGTAAGAAGACGCTGACCGCGGGGAGTGGGGATTTTGTAAAAACAAAAGTTTTTCAACTAAACAATGGATTGCGGGTTGATTCTTTCAAACAGAAGGAACTTTTTTTGCAAAAATGACGTGACCGGTTTTCGGACATAAACAATATCCGCTTTAGTATGAAAAAAAATGACGTAAAGATAAAGACGTTGCCCTTTTTAAAAACAAAAAAAAAAACAAAATAGGTAAACTAATTTATTTTTATTCAGCAATCGCACGCACGTACTAGAGAAAGATGGGCTGGCTGTTAGCCCCACAAAGGGGAGTGGATACGATGGCTTAGGCCCAACACCAAGGGGAGTGGATACGATGGTTTAGGCCCAACACCGGAGCCGATACATTAGCATCTTAACGCCATCCCGAATAGTTCGCCACCGAGCGATCTGCTTAAAAAACGTCTTGCCACCATGTGTTAGGCTAGGTCAAGAAAAATCTCCGTTCGATCTGATTAACCGGCGATCTGGGATCGATCGGTTGATGTCATCGCCGGCAGGGAAATGCGAGCGCCCTCCTGCGCCCATCACTGCTGCCTCCGCCACCTGCTCCGGCGACATGTTTCCGCTGGCGTCCATGCCGGCAGATTTGCTTGAGCTCATCGGCTGGCGGGTGCTGGCCGGAGACCTGCTCGACTACATGCGCTTCCGTGCAGTCTGCGCGCACTCCAGGTCCAGCACAATCAACCCACGCGGCCTCGCCATCACCGACTCACGCTTTCACCCGCGTCGGTGGATGATGCTGCCGGCCGGCCACAGACTCCACCTTGAAGATGGCAGGAAACGTTTCCTCAACCTCGACACCGGAGTGTTCGTCCGTCCACAAGTTCCTCTCCTCGACGACCACTGCGTCCTCTGCTCGGTCGATGGCCTCCTCCTCATGCAGCGTCAACATTGCGACCAAGACGCCCAGATAAGCCTCCTTCACCCCTTCACGGGAGACGTCGCAAAGTTCCCTCCAATCACTTATCCCATGGTGGTGAACTTGTTTGGTTCAACATCCCACTTGTATTCCAACAACGGATATGCTTACTTATTGCCGGGCAAGGTGACCGCCTCCTTGACCGTTAACGCTGACGAAGGGGTCGCTATGATCACCATCGTGCTTCAAGATGCGGCACGCGTGCTGTTTGCCACCACCAAGGACAAGCAATGGAGATTATCAGCCTGGAGATTCTCCCCAAAGGAGAGCAACATATCTTCACAAGGAAAAATTTACATGTTTCAACCCAAGCCTAGGTCTAGCGTCGAACAACGTATTTTACAGATCGACCCACCTCGGCCCGAGAATATTTATGGATCCAGTTCGTCTTTGTTTCCAGCACCGAAGGTGATTGCCATATTTCCCACGGGTACGCGCAACGCCCTTTTTGAATTAGTAGAATGCGACTCGGAGATCCTACTCATCGATTCCAGCGAATACATCTTGACCAAGCGCATGGCAGTCTACAGAATATCAGATCTTATCCAAGGAAGAGTTACTCCTCTAACAAGCATCGGGGACAAGGCTCTCTTGGTTGGTGTTAGCACGAGTGGAAGTGTTATTGGAAGGAATCTGAGTGTCAGTTTGAAGGCCATGCCAACCATTGGAGCTGACATGATTGTATGCCAGGATCCCATACATGGAAAATATCTTGGACAATATCACATTGGTAGCGGCACTTGGTCGCTAAGAGATATGGTATGTGACATATATAGTGTTTATGGGTGCTGTACTTGCAGTCTCATCGACCACATGTACGGAGCCTGCCATTGTTTTATTAGCTGATGAGCTAGGTTCTCGCTCCTAGCTGTTGAAGTTAATTACTACATATGTACCCGTATGCAGGACTAGAAAACCAAGTGTGATGCTACTTGTTTTGCATAGATTTGCTTTCTTTACATGTGAAGACACTTGATTATTATTACATCATTTGACAATTATACGTCTAGTTTTCCTATATATGCAAAGGTACTTTTCCTCGTAGATCTAGACGTCCGCTAACATTCCAGGCTGTTTGCTCTGTCGGGAAACGAACCTATTCATTTTCTCAAAATAACCTACTCATGATTAACTCGCTCAATTGAAATGCTGAAAAAAGCTCGCTCAATTAAAATCCAGAACATTTCAGGCGTCCAATATTATACAGAAACGACCAGGTCAATGAAAAATACGTTACTCAGAAAAATACATCACATCAATTTTTTTGCTACAACGTGACATTATCAATCGGATTGTCTGCAAAACTCCTAATAGCTTTCTCCAGAGAGTCACTCTTGAAGGACAAGGTGTTCTTCCAGGCTTCCAGGAGCTGCTGAACTGACCCTAACCCACAGATATTTTTTTGGTCATATAATCATTGAAAAGTATCTGCAACTGGAAAACTGAATTGAGTTTTAATTCAGTTGAATCAACCATTAGCCAGTTGTGCTTGTTTCACGGTACTAATACTCATATCCATCTAATACAAAATGATATAACTCAACCATTTACAGAAACAGGAAATCCTCGTAGAATTTAAAAATACGAGCTGTCACTAATATCACAATGAAGAACAGTACAAAGTCTGAGCATTTAACATATGAATTTTCGAATATTTCACAATATACTATAATACTTTGTAGTGCAGATCACTTGTGTTCACAGACTGATTTTTCTTTTACGTACATGTATAGGCGGATTAAATATTAGCAATGTACAAATCAGAAATCTGTATTAACAGATGTCTAATTTCAATTTGCAATTTTACAAACCTCTTAGTCCACCCACGCACACGAACCCTTGATTCACCTTCTAGACTACTCACACGCAGTTGGCGAGCTCTGCTTCCGCTTACCCAATGGGTCCTCCTCCTTGCAGATATGTGCTTCTCGGCTAACTGCATTAATCGCCGATGTCTCAACTGGAACCGCCATTGCAGCTCAAGGTCCCACTTGAATTCTTACAACGGATCTGCTTACTTATTGCCGAGCGGGGTGACCGGCTCCTTGACCGTTAACGCTTAAGGGGTCGCCATGATCACGGTCGTGCTTCTAGATATCTCATGTGTGCTCTTTGCCACCAGCAAGGACAATCAATGTAGATTATCGGCCTGGATAATTCTCCCCAAATAAGAGCACCATATCATCAGTAGGAAAACTTTACATGTTCAAACCCAAGCCACATGTTCATCTTCGTTTCTGGCACCCAAGGTGATTTCCATATGTCTGACATGCATGATCAACGAGCATTTCGATTTAGTATAATGTGGCAATTATGTGTTCTTCAAGCGCATGATAGTCTACAATATAGTGGAACTTATCCAAGGAAGATGTGTTCCTCTAACAAGATTCGGGGGCAATGCCCTCTTCGTGGGTGTTGGAAGGAGTGGGAGTGTTATCGGAAGGAATCTAAGTGTCAGTTTCAAGGCAATGCCAACCATTGCACGTGACACTTTACACCCGGTTCCCGCATGTGAAAAATATCTAGGGCAATATCAGGTTGGTAGGCACTTTGTCGCCAAGTGATATGATGTGTGACATACATAGTGCTTATGGGTTGTGTACTTGTAGTCTCATCCACCATATCTACGGAGCCTGCCATTGTTTTGTTTCACTGAGCTCGGTTTTCACTGGTAATTTACTTAGAGTAATGAATTGCTTAAGATAGTTACTACCTACGTGTACGTATGCAGGGCTAGACAAGCAAGGGTTGGGGTGAGTGTCTTTCCCCTTTTGTTATCAACGTTTGTTTATTCATTTGACGTACCTGATATCCTGCAGCGCTGGTTGATGCATTGTTGTCTTCCATTCTCATAATCAGCATCAACATTTGATTTTGTGTGTTCACCTGAAGTAACACATAGCTCATGGTCCTGCATATATTTTGAACATAGTTAATAGCAATTACCCGTTTGTATATAAATTTTCATTTTGGTTCCTCCTTTTTTCTCCTTTCCTGTAATCAAAACTATTTTCCTTTTTTTCACAACCAGCTTACCGTGTGATCCAACAGATGTTGTCTGTTGGTCATATCAAGATATACACGCAGCAGCGCAACGTAAAAGAAGTTTGGCTGTATTTTTTATGCACCAAAATTTTTTCTTCTGTCATCAGTAAGTTTTTATCAAGAATCAATACATAAAAAGGAGTAATTCTTTATCAGTTACCTGCATGAATAACCTTTCTTGGCTTCCAAGGCAGTTATGTGGGATGTAATTATCCCCAGAACCATGTCCCTGAAAATAAGAATAATGCAAGTAAGTTTTCATGTCCATAGTTTATTCAGTTATCAGTATTGTAGTTATCATCAGTGTTATTTGTATCTCATTATTTCATTACTTTCCTTCATTATTCAGTTATTTCAGTTTTTCAGTGTTTCGTTTGTCATCATTTTATTGTCAGCATTCATATTTTAGTGTTGTTCAGTCACTTTTCATCAGTTTCTTTTCATCAGTGCATTTTGTTCAGCCTCATTATTTATTCAGTATATGTCACTTTTGGCTCAGTTATGTGTTTTATTATTTTAAGTTTTTAGTATATTTGTCACTACTCATCAGTGTTTTCTCCGTCTCGTCATTTAGTCTTTAGCACTTGAGTATTCAGCCTCATTATTTATCAAAAAAATTTAGTTTCAACTGATTTTATTATTCCAGTCCATCATATAGTATTTACATTTCAGTATATGTCACTTTTGGTTCAGTTATGTGTTTTATTATTTTAAGTTTTCAGTATATTTGTCGCTACTCATCAGTGTTTTCTCCGTCTCGTCAATAAGTCTTTAGCGCTTGAGTATTCAGCCTTATTATTTATCATTTAATTGTTTTCGTCAGTACTTTAATGTGTTAGATGTCATTATTTTAAGTTTTGCCTTTTTTTCAGTTTAGGTGTCATTTATTTCAGTTTTTCAGTGTTTTGTTTGTCACCATTTTATTTTCAGGATTCATTTTTTAGTGTTGTTGAGTCACTTTTCAGCAGTACCTTTTCATCAGATTTTTTTTTGTTCAGCCTCATTATTTACTATTTCAGTCCATCATACATTATTTACATTTCTGTATATGTCACTATATGTCATTTTTGGTTCAGTTATGTGTTGTATTATTTTTAGTTTTCAGTTAGTTTTCGAATACAGGGTGTTGATATTCAGTTCTGCTCAGTCTCACTCGTCGGGCATTCAGTCTTCATGTAATTTTTTCTATCGTTGTAGCTTTAATTTTAGTGTCAGTTATCAGTCTTGTATTTTTATCTGCCTATGTTCAGTCATGTTGTAGTTAGCTTCAGTTTTTTTTATTTCTCTCTGTTTTAGTTTCAGTAGGTCAATCTTTGATCCATCATTAGTCTAGTTTAGGTATGTGTGTTGATCAGTTAAAAAAATTAGAGAAAGCATCCCCATTTCCTGAAGTTTGTTCTTTTTAATGCCAAACCATATGAATAGCAAAACCTTATCTCCTAAAATAAACATAGTGTCGTGCCGAACCATTCGGTTGGTCTACAGTTTCTTCCTTTCAGAAAACAGAAGTTTGGGTTAAAACATTTTGAATCACTGAGGCTTTGTATTCCAGATTTTGTATATCAACACCCTGTATTCATGTTTTGGAATCTTGTTGTCAGTTTTAGGAAGGTGTTTTTTTCCTCCAGGCCAACTAGTTAGCGCTCTTTGTTCTTTGATGGTCAGTATATGTGTCCTCTGTTTTTTTGTTTCAGATTTCTGTATTTTGTCATTAAATTTTAAAATCACTCATTCTGCAATATTTGTGATTGTCCAGTCTTTCAGTTTTGCCTTCCTAGTCCGGATTTGGGCATATGTTTGTTTAGTGCTCTATTTTCATTCAAAATCCCAGCTCATTTATCTGCAGTTCTGTTTCTCAAACGTTTTTTCAGTTTTGTTATGCGTGTTCACACATTCAGGTAATTCAGTCGTTGTTCAATGATCTCTAATCAAGCTCTCAATCCTAGTGGTTTAGATTGTCAAGAAAACCTACCTAGAGTAGCAAGTTTGGTCATAGGGTCTTCAGTTTATAAGCCAAGTTAAGCGGGTGGGGTGTGCAGGTCAGCAGATAGGCAAGGAGAAGCACACGTGCAACACCAGACACGGCTGCCACGAGAAAGCAAAGCATACTCCTAGAGCTAGCTCACGCGGCCAGCGTTGGCGTCTTGGTGTGTGAATGATTCCTTGGCTTTGGGGACTCGACTCGGCAACAAGCAAGCAAAATCTCCTACCGTGTCACTGTATCAGACAAGCAGCCAAAACTCTTGCTGGCTGGCTGGCTGGATCAATCCACTTTACCTACTTGTGCTACTGCTGCATCAGCTCCACATCCACACCAACATACGGCTGCTCTACACTGACTTGACGTACGCACACCAACTAAGAAATGTCTATCATTTCTGAATTTTCAGTTTACGTGCACAACACTAATTTTCAGAATGCAGGAACGGGATGGGGATTTTGCATTGCTGGGGCAGGGAGAGGCGTACCTTAGTTGATTCCCCACGCGGTGGCTCCAACTTGTCATGATCGGGATTGCAAGGAGCTCCAGTTGCATCAAACCCCGGATCAATCTCCATGTCCTCTCCCCTCGACAGCCGCCGTCACGCAGCTAGGGCAAAGGGAGACGCCCGGGGACGGGTCAACGTGTCGCTCGCCCCATCGGCTTCATCTTCGTGTCGCTCGACCTCCATTCCATATCCGGAGTCGTTTAGATATGACGTCGGAGATTTAGCTGGTTCAACGTCGGGGCCGTCTTTGATTATATCTTCGAGAAGTTCTTCCTCTTCGAGGTTCCTGATATGTGGATCCATAGTTCTGCAAAAAACGGACATTTGATTAACTAATAAACTAACAAACTATATAAGAGGGGTTGGAAACTTCGAAGTGTCGTTTTATATAGGAGGACCTTTAGTCCCGGGTCTTGGCTAGAACCTAAACTCTAAAATACCAGCCGGGCGGAGCCCAGTCCCGGACACTTAAGCATATACAATAGCAAAATTAAACTAGTTCTATTAATTTTCTTGCTAAAAATAAACTATTAACACTTAAGCATATACAATAGCAAAATTAAACTATTAACACTTAAGCATATACAATAGCAAAATTAAGCAATAATCTAAGAAACACCATTAACACTTAAGCATATACACTATACAATAGCAAAATTAAATGACAAAAAAAATATTTATTCTTCTTGTAACCCTACACTAATTTTTCATCTTCTTCTATTTCTCCTCTTCTTCTACTTCTACTTCTCCTCTTCTTCTACTACTTCTCCTCTCCTCTTCTTATATTTTTCCTCTTCTTCTCCTCTCCTCCTCTTCTTATTCTCCTTTTTCTTCTTTTCTTCTCCTCCTCTTCTTATTTTCCTTTTTCCTAATTCTACATATTACTAACCCTAATAATCTAGCACAAACCTAATAACAATAGGAATTATATGACAAAAAAATCTTTTTCTTCTTTTCTTCTCCTTTTTCTTCCTTTCTTCTCCTTTTTCTTCCTTTCTTCCCTTTTTCTTCTTTTCTTCTCATTTTTCTTCTTTTCTTCTCCTTTTTCTTATTTTCTTCTCTCCTTCCCTTTTTCTTCCTTTCTTCTCCTTTTTCTTACTTTCTTCTCCTTTTTCTTCCTTTCTTCTCCTTTTTCTTCTTTTCTTCTCCTTTTTCTTCCTTTCTTCTCCTTTTTCTTCTTTTCTTCTCCTTTTTCTTCTTTGCTTGTGTTGGCCGGAGTGTTGGGGATGAGGGGGCGTGGGGCTTACCGGCCGGAGGTGTCGACGGCGCGCGGTGAGGAGGACGGCGGCGCGCGGCGAGGTGGGCGGTGCGCTGCGAGGAGGACAGCGGCGGCGAGCAGGACAACGGCGACGGCGAGGAGGACGGCAGGCGGCGGCGAGCAGGACGGCGGGCAGCCTGACGGCGTCGTCGAGTTCTCCGCTAGCTGTGCCGCGCCGGGCAGGAGAACGAGAGGAAGAAGAAGAGAAATGGACGATTTGGGTTCGAAATTTTCTAACTCCCGCTTATACAGGTGGATCTTTAGTCCCGGTTCGGGGCTCGATCCGGGACTAAAGACCCCTTTAGTCCCGGGTGGAGCCACGATCCGGGACTAAAGGCCCTTTTTCGGCAGACCAAAAGGCGGGAAGCAGGGGCCTTTAGTACCGGTGCGTGGCAAGAACCGGGACTAAAGGGTGTATTTAGTCCCGAGTGGAGCCACGACCCGGGACTAAAGGCCCTTTTTCGGCAGACCAGAAGGCGGGAAGCAGGGGCCTTTAGTCCCGGGGCGTGGAAAGAACCGGGACTAAAGTGTTGCCTATATAAACCCTCGCCCCTGCCCACCATATCCCTTGTTTTTTGGTTGTTGAAGTGTGACCATGCCATGCTCTTGCCACGCTAGTTCATGCACATGACGTGTTCGATGAAATGCCCGAGCCACTCTACTTAAGCTTTCTCCTCTCCAAGCTTGACCTCAAAGCTCCATTTTCCTTAATATTTGTCTAGGTTTGGCCATGCACCAACTGCACAAGTGTTTTAAAAGGTTAGTTACTTCATCCTTTCATTTGTCACTGCTAGTGTAGCTCATTTCAAATGCTCAAATTAACTTCTTAGAGTCTGCACATGCGTAGGGTGTCGTCCCGTGCCCGTCCTCACCATTGGCGATCGCCCCGTGCCGATCTCGTTCTTACCTTCTTTTTAAAAGAAAAAAAATCTTACTTGTATGATTTAGATACATACTTGTATAAATTATTCACTTTCATTATTTTTTGTTATTATATAGTGCGATGGTTTTGGTATCCGCCTCCGTCGGCCCTCGTCCTGTCTATGATTCGGATGTGGTATATATTATCTTTTATAACTATTTGTTTTATTTAGTGTTTATGACAATTATGACGACCAACGTGACATATATATTTTTAATCTAGGAGGTATGTGAACCGGAAATTCCAACCCACATAAAAATTCTCGTCGAGAAGTTAAATTTGGTTGAAAAATAAAACAAATACTTGAAGAAAAAATTAAAAATAATTGAGGATAAGAATATGGAACTGGAGTTGCATGTCGCCGATGTCATCGATGATCGCAAGATGAAGATCGATGCGATGCGGTTGAAGATGGATGAAATGCGCTTGAAGATGGATGAAATGCGGTTGAAGATTAGGAATATTAGAAAATATGCCATTGATAAAGAGGCTTGGTATCATTATGGTGTTGGGTCAATTGTTACCTTAGTTGCGATTTTGATCGCGTTTGTTGTTGCATTTAAATGTTTTACATAGTTGTATGTTGTTTTATGAGAGAACTTTATGTATTTATTTTTTACAATAATAACATTTGATCACTACTGTTCTTTGGCTTTAATGTGATGATGAACTTGTATTAATTTGGTCATATGTTCTGCAATGGTTTTTTGAGCTAGTTGACCCTGAAATTGAAAAGCACTACAAATGAACTCTGAAAATGTTGAGAGTTGGCATGCTATCATCATTTCACCCACATAGCATGTGTTAAAAAGTTGAGAGGGATACGACAAAAACTGGATGCACTTCGTGTACAAAACGGACAATCTCTCTCGAAGTATCAGGGTTTCGAACGAGAACTCATCTCTTACAAAGGGATTTCATTTTTTTGAACTTATTTGAACTCCATACTTTTTATGTGTTCAAAATGCACCATTCAAAGGCACATCGCAAAATTTCAATAATTTCTGACTTCATTTGGTATATTTCGTGCATTTACTTATTTCTTTGAGCTAGTTGACCCTGAAATTGAAAAGCACTACAAATGAACTCTGAAAATGTTGAGAGTTGGCATGCTATCATCATTTCACCCACATAGCATGTGTTAAAAAGTTGAGAGGGATACGACAAAAACTGGATGCACTTCGTGTACAAAACGGACAATCTCTCTCGAAGTATCAGGGTTTCGAACGAGAACTCATCTCTTACAAAGGGATTTCATTTTTTTGAACTTATTTGAACTCCATACTTTTTATGTGTTCAAAATGCACCATTCAAAGGCACATCGCAAAATTTCAATAATTTCTGACTTCATTTGGTATATTTCGTGCATTTACTTATTTCTTTGAGCTAGTTGACCCTGAAATTGAAAAGCACTACAAATGAACTCTGGAAATGTTGAAAGTTGGCATGCTATCATCATTTCACCCACATAGCATGTGTTAAAAAGTTCAGAGGGCTACGACAAAAACTGGATACACTTCGTGTACAAAACGAACAATCTCTCTCGAAGTATCAGGGTTTCGAACGAGAACTCATCTCTTACAAAGGGATTTCATTTTTTTGAACTTATTTGAACTCCATACTTTTTGTGTGTTCAAAATGCACCATTCAAAGGCAAATCACAAAATTTCAACAATTTCTGACTTCATTTGGTATATTTCGTGCATTTACTTATTTTTTTTGAGCTAGTTGACCCTGAAATTGAAAAGCACTACAAATGAACTCTGAAAATGTTGAAAGTTGGCATGCTATCATCATTTCACCCACATAGCATGTGTTAAAAAGTTGAGAGGGATACGACAAAAACTGGATACACTTCGTGTACAAAACGAACAATCTCTCTCGAAGTATCAGGGTTTCGAACGAGAACTCATCTCTTACAAAGGGATTTCATTTTTTTGAACTTATTTGAACTCCATACTTTTTTTGTGTTCAAAATGCACCATTCAAAGGCACATCACAAAATTTCAAAAATTTATGACTTCATTTGGTATATTTCGTGCATTTACTTATTTTTTTTTTGAGCTAGTTGACCCTGAAATTGAAAAGCACTACAAATGAACTTTGAAAATGTTGAGAGTTGGCATGCTATCATCATTTCACCCACATAGCATGTGTTAAAAAGTTGAGAGGGCTATGACAAAAACTGGATGCACTTCGTGTACAAAACGGACAATCTCTCTCGAAGTATCAACGTTTCGAACGAGAACTCATCTCTTACATGGATACTATGAAAATGAAAAGTGTTTGAAATTTAGTACATTCCATGCATGCATTACATAAAAGGTTTAATACATTATTACATTATTGCACCAATATTCCTATCTATTATTTCTGTTTTCTTCTGGGTCGTAGCCATGGAGAATCTTCATCATTCAGTAGGATGCTTGGGTCAATTTTCACTTTGAAGGGCGGAATTTCATGAAACTTATTATAATCTTCTGACATGTCTGTCTTGTTATCTACTCCCACGATGTTTCTTTTCCCTAAAAGAACTATGTGGCGTTTTGGCTCATCGGACGATATCTTCTTTTGCTGATTTCTTTTTCTCGTTTTTGTAGACATGTCCTTCACATAGAAAACCTGAGCAACATCATTGGCTAGGACAAATGGTTCGTCCATGTACGCAAGATTGTTGAGATCCACTGTTGTCATGTTGTACTTTTGGTCTACAACTACCCCGCCTCCTGTCAGCTTCACACATTTGCACCGAAACAAAGGGATCTTAAAAGTAGGTCCATAGTCAAGTTCCCATATCTCCTCTATGTACCCGTAATATGTTTCCAAACAGTGCCCATTCTCGTCTGTTGCATCAAAGCGGACACCACTATTTTGGTTGGTGCTCTTTTTATCTTGGGCAACCGTGTAAAATGTATTCCCATTTATCTCATACCCTTGGAAAGTACATATAGTTGAAGATGGTGGCCTAGCCAAACAGTACAGCTCATCTCCAACGGTTTCGTCATTCATGAGATGTGTCTGCAACCAACTGCCGAAAGTCTTCTTGTGTTCCCCTTTAATCCAAGAGTCAGCCTTCCCCGGGTTTTCGGAGCGTAGAATATTCTTGTGTCTCACGATATACGGAGCCACCACGGTGGAATTGTTTAGAACTGTGTAGTGTGCTTGAGAGAAAGAATGCCCGTCCATACATACTTTTGCTTTCCTTCCTAGTGTGCCTTTTCCTGTCAGCCTACCCTCATACCGAGATTCAGGAACACCAATCAGCTTAAGGTCAGGAAGAAAGTCCACACAAAACTCAATGACCTCCTCTGTTCCATAGCCCTTGGAGATGCTTCCTTCTGGCCTAGCACGGTTACGAACATATTTCTTTAAGACTCCCATGAACCTCTCGAAGGGGAACATATTGTGTGTTCTAATCTCTTCTACTAGGTGAACTAGGAGGTGTGTCATTATATTCAAGAAGGATGGCGGGAACAACAACTCAAAGCTGACCAGACATTGGACCACATCAATCTGTAACCCTAATATACTTTCTCGATCGATTACCTTCTGAGAAATTGCATTGAGGAATGCACATACCTTCACAATTGCCAGGCGAACATTTTCCGGTAGAATTCCCCTCAATGCAACCGGAAGCAATTGCGTCATAAGCACGTGGCAGTCATGAGACTTTAGGTTTTGGAATTTTTTGCCTTTCATATTTATGATTCCCTTTATATTCGACGAGAAGCCAGTCGGGACCTTGATACTGAAAAGGACTTCAAAGAAGATTTCCTTCTCTTCCTTAGTAAGAGCATAGCTGGCACGCCCTTGAAACTGCCCTGGATGCATGCCATCTCTTCCTTTATGACGTTCCTGGTCCTCCCGTGCTTCCGGTGTATCTTTTGACTTCCCATACAAGCCCAGGAAGCCTAGAATATTCACGCAGAGATTCTTCGTCAGGTGCATCACGTCGATTGCCGAGCGGACCTCATGGACTTCCCAGTAGGGTAGCTCCTAAAATATAGATTTCTTCTTCCACATGGGTACGCGCTTATCAGGGCCGTTAGGAACAGGTAGGCTGCCAGGACCCTTTCCAAAGATTACTTTTAAATCTTTGACCATATCAAATACTTCAGCACCAGTACGGATGACAGGCTTCCCCCGGGGTTCTGCCTTGCCATTGAAATGCTTGCCTTTTTTCTTTAAGGGATGCTTGGGTGGAAGAAAACGACGATTGTACGGATACACATTCTTCCTACATTTGTCCAGATATATACTTTCTGTCTGATCCAAACAGTGTGTGCATGCATTGTATCCCTTGTTTGACTGTCCTGAAATGTTACTAAGAGCAGGCCAATCATAGATGGTTACGAAAAGCAACGCTCAAAGGTCAAATTCCTCTTGTTTGTGCTCGTAGCACACACGTACACCTGGTTCGGCCCACAGCTGTAAAAGTTCATCAACTAATGGCCTTAGGTACACATCAATATCGTTGCCGGGTTGCTTTGGACCTTGGATAAGCACTGGCATCATAATGAACTTCCGCTTCATGCACAACCAAGGAGGAAGGTTGTAGATACATAGATTAACGGGCCAGGTGCTGTGACTGCAACTCTGCTCCCCAAAAGGATTCATGCCATCTGTACTCAGACCTAACCATAAGTTCCTTGCGTCAGCTGCAAATCTCGGGAACTCTCTCTCGATTTTTCTCCACTGCCGACCATCAGCGGTGTGCCTCAACTTATCGTCTTTCATACGATCTTCCATGTGCCATCGCAACAACTTCACATGATCTTTATTTCTGAACAGACGTTTCCACCATGGTATTATAGGAGCATACCACATCACCTTGGCAGGAACCCTCTTCCTGGGTGGCTCGCCCTCAATATCACCAGGGTCATCTTGTCTGATCTTATACCGCAATGCAGTGCATACCGGGCATTTATCCATATTCTCGTACTTCTCACCGCGGTAGAGGATGCAGTCATTAGGGCATGCATGTATCTTCTGCACGTCTAATCCTAGAGGGCAGACAAGCTTCTTTGCTTCGTACGTGCTGGCGGGCAATTCGTTCTTTCTTGGAAGCATCTTCTTCATCAGTACCAGCAACTTTTCGAATGACAAGTCAGTCACACCGGTCTCTACCTTCCACTTCAGCAATTCCAGTGTGCTGCCCAGCTTCTTCTGGCCATCTTCACAAGTTGGGTACAACAATTTGTTGTGGTCCTGTAACATCTGCTCGAACTGCAACCTCTCCTTTTTTGTGTTGCAACCTCGCTGTGCATCAGAAATGACCCGACCAAGATCATCAGCGGGCCCATCTGGTTCCCGTTCTTCATCCTGATCTTCTTCTTCACTGTCTTCCATTGTGGTATCAGCATACTCAGGGAACATAGATCGATAGTTGTCATCATCGTCGTCTGCCATCATAACCCCTCTTTCTCCGTGCTTGGTCCAAACATTATAGCCCGACATAAAACCGGACCGAAGCAGGTGGCTTTGAATGACTCTTGAGGAAGTGTAATCCTTCTCATTCCGACGTTCAACACATGGACAAAACATATAGCCACCACCATGCTTGTTCGCATCGTCTGCGTCTCGAAAAGAATGCACGCCTTCTCTGTAAGCGGCTGTGCGTCGATCATCGTACATCCATGGATGGCTCATCTGTGTTATACGAAAGTTTATCAAATACAATCACGATCCTAAAAATTAGTACCGCACGGTCTAAACGAGGAAATATAGTTGCTAACCTTTTAGAATAAGTAGAAATAAAGAGGAAGAGGTTTAAGCGTGGCTCAGGCATCTCATATCGTAGTTGCATCTCATATAGTTGCTAACCTTTTAGAATAAGTAGAACTAAAGCGGCATCGCTCTAACACACATTTCAACAAACACCTCTAGTGCATCAAAAAAAGTGGAGAGCTAGCACCCACCCACAATCCTCCATCCAAGAAAAATGCAAGGAAGAGGGGAGAGGGGGGCTGTGCTATATATAGGCACAGGACTTTAGTCCCGGTTTGAGACACAAACCGGGACTAAAGGTGGCGCACATGCGGGCTGCCCACCGCGTGGCCCTTTAGTCCCGGTTTGAGGCACGAACCGGGACTAAAGGCTCCTTACGGGCCGGGACTAAAGCCTCGAGGGAGGCATTGAGAATTGGGGCGACGTGGCCGGGCCTTTAGTCAGGCCGGGACTAAAGGGTCCCGGCCAAAGGCCCGTTTTCCACTAGTGCTAATGATGGTACTTTGTGACAGTCCTTTTGGTGTACAAATTAAAAATACCCGTTAGATCGAAAGAAATGAGGGGAAATGAGGCAAAAATGAGCTTTTGGCACATTGTCCCAAGTATCATTCCAGAAAACAATTGAATTTCCATCCCTTGGCATAGGTAGCAATTTCCCTGTAGATTGGCATTAACTTCAAACAGTCTCTCCACCAGAATGAGCACTTCGATGGTTGTAGGGTGATCAAACAATTGGGGTAATAAAATCAAAACATGATTAACCCAGGTAAATCCATGTAGTTAATAAACTTATGCATCATTTTGAATAGGATATATGTATTCTAAGTTTGTAGATTGAGAATGCCCGTTCCCTCTTTGTCTTTGGGTCTAGAGATCAGTAGCAGCCAGAGGAGTAGGATTTTTTTCTTGAGATCTTTCTATCTCCGAAAACAATGCCTTCTATACTTGTCTAGTAGATCAATGACTACAGGGCACGTGTTTTGGCTCATGGGAGCCTTTGTTCTCGGATCAATAGTAAATCAAATCAATATGCTAAATGTTTTAAAAAGATCTGATTTGTTTTGTAAATGTCTGTGCTAGTGTGGCAAGCATGCTTGAAAATTTTCAGGTGAAACGGAGCGGCGGTTTTTCGTCTGTGAAAAAGAGGAAATTGGGGTGACATTTGGTGTTTGACTTGTTTTTTTTCTTTGCACATGTCAAAATTTTAATCTTTTTTCCTAAACATTTGCAGGTAGCATTTTGGTACCTTGTACAGAAGTGAACAACTCATAACAAAGGTTGTGTCTGATGATAAAACATCATTGACAAATAGCAGCCTTCCATCATAGCTTATAAACTGAGAACATAGACTTAATCCCTTTTTAATCCTCTGAATAATATACTGGAAAACATAATTCATTATGTATTTATTATAACGATTCTTGCAAGCTGCATGGGAAAAAAATGTTTCCCATACGACGTTCCCCTACAGTCGCTCCTGCCGCAACCCCTTTAATCCCAATTGGTGACACCAACCGGGATTAAAGGTCCCACACCAACCCATCCACTCCTAAATGTTCGAATTAGTTCTGGTTCGTAAAGCAATCGAAAATATTGCTCAATCGGGCTCAGGACGAAAGCCCTGTTTTCTACTAGTGATTATTAACTAATGATTAGATGATCAAGATGATGATAAATTGTTAGATGATTAAGATGATGATTGATTGTTAGATGATTGAAAGGATGATGAGTTCTTAGATGATTAAGAGGATGATGATTTGTTAGATGATTAAGATGAAGATAAGTTATATGACAGATATTAGATTAAAGTGGATTGATACCAGTGATCAAGTTGAATTAGAGGAAAATATGATGTCGCCATTCGCAACATCATAGTTTCCCTCTAACCCAAATTGATCACTTGCATCCATCCATTTTAATCTAAATGTTATTTTTTGCACAATTAATAATTAGTATAGTAATTAATTAGTATAACAGTGTGTAAATACAATACAAATATAAAAGAAGAAATACGTCCGTTTAGTAGTGGCACGACTTCTAAGAGTTCGATAGTGCTATTGCAGGATAGTAGTAGCCCTTGTTGCGATAGCGTGCTACTGCTAATCCAGTTAGCTGTAGCGCTGGGTAGCCGACACTACTCCTAAAAATTAGATGTAGCGTCGTAGCAGTAGTGCGGCCGCCCGCGCTACTAATATGCTTCTAACTCGCGCTACTGTTAGGGTTTTTCCTAGTAGTGCTGGAGGATATATATTTTTTGGTTGTGTTCCTCGGGTGTCGCGTCATGACTTGCAGGCTGAAAAATCTAAGGTCTGATTTTCATTGGTTGTGCGTGGCAATTGTATTGCTAAAGGTATTGTTTTAAGAGTTTAGACTTTCTTCTAGATGAAACCCTAAGATCTTGGACCGGACAATAATGACGTTTGTATACTGTTTCGTTATCGAAGGTGTCGCTTTTGGAGACCTTTTAATGTTTTCTTGGTGTTGTCTATGATGATGGTTTAAGTGTTGCTTCTGAGAGGAGTTGATCACTGTGACGAAGCCTTTTTTATTTTATTTTATTTTGTCTATGATGATGGTTTAAGTGAGACGTGGTGTAATTTGTATCTTCATTATATTAATATATATTTCTTTTTTCAAAACCAAAAGAATACAAAATAGGATAAATAATTTATTTTTATTCAGCAATCGCACGCACGTCCTACAGAAAGATGGGCTGGATGTTAGCCCCACAAAGGGGAGTGGATACGATGGCTTAGGCCCAACACCGGAGCCGATACATCCCGAATAGTTTCGCCACCGAGCGATCTCCTTAAAAAACGTCTTGCCACCGTGCTAGGTCAAGAAAATTCTCCGTTCGATCTGATTAACCGGCGATCTGGGATCGATCGATTGATGTCGTCGCCGGCAGGGAACTGCGAGCGCCCTCCAGAGCCCATCACGTCTGCCGCCGCCACCTGCTCCGGCAACATGTCTCCCCTGGCGTCCATGCCGGCGGATTTGCTTGAGCTCATCGGCTGGCGGGTGCTGGCCGGAGACCTGCTCGACTACATCCGCTTCCGTGCAGTCAGCACGCACTCCAGGTCCAGCACTATCCAACCCCGCGGCCACGGCATCACCGACTCGCGCTTTCACCCGCGTCGGTGGATGATGCTGCCGGCCGGCCACAGACTCCACCTTGAAGATGGCAGGAAACGTTTCCTCAACCTCGACACCGGAGTGTTCGTCCGTCCACGAGTCCCTCTCCTCTCCCGCCACGGCGTCCTCTGCTCGGTCGATGGCCTCCTCCTCATGCAGCGGCAACATGGCGACCAAGACGCCCCTATAAGCCTCCTTCATCCCTTCACGGGAGACGTTGCAAAGTTCCCTCCAATCTCTTATTCCGTGGTGATGAGCTTGTTTGGATCAACATCCGACTTGTATTCCAACAACGGATATGCTTACTTGTGGCAGGGCAGGGTGACCGCCTCCTTGACCGTTAACGCTGACCAAGGGGTCGCCATGATGACGGTTGTGCTTCAAGATGCGGCACGCGTGCTGTTTGCCACCACCAAGGACAAGCAATGGAGATTATCAGCCTGGAGCTTCTCCCCAAACGAGAGCAACATATCTTCACAAGGAAAAATTTACATGTTACAACCCAAGCCTAGGTCTAGCGTCGAACAACGTATTTTACAGATCGACCTACCTCGTCCCGAGAATATTTATGGATCCAGTTCGTCTTTGTTTCCGGCACCGAAGGTGATTGCCATATGTCCCACGGGCACACTCAACACCGTTTTCGAACTAATAGAATCCGACTCAGAGATCCTACTCATCGATTCAAGCGAATACATCTTCACCAAGCGCATGCAAGTCTACAGAATATCACATCTTATCCGAGGAAGAGTTACTCCTCTAACAACCATCGGGGACAAGGCTTTCTTGGTTGGTGTTAGGACGAGTGGAAGTGTTCCTGGAAGGAATCTAAGTGTCAGTTTGAAGGCCATGCCAACCATTGCAGCTGACATGATTGTATGCCAGGATCCCATACGTGGAAAATATCTTGGACAATATCACATTGCTAGCGGCACTTGGTCGCTAAGAGATAAGATATGTGACATATATAGTGCTTATGGGTGCTGTACTTGCAGTCTCATCGACCACATGTACGGAGTCTGCCATTGCTTTATTGGCTGATGAGCTAGGTTCTCGTTCCTAATTTACTTAGAGTGACGAACTGTTGAAGTCGATTACTACATTTGTATCGGTATGCAGGACTGGAAAACCAAGTGTGATGCTACTTGTTTTGCGTAGATTTGCTTTCTTTACATGTGAAGACACTTGATTATTATTACATCATTTGACAATCATACGTCTAGTTTTTCTATACATGCAAAAGTATAGGAAAAGATTGCACTACTTTTTATTATTACAACGAGGAAAAACGCAACGGGAATCAAGTACGTGCGGTTAGATGGCAGTGTGCCCCTTTCTTTGCTGGAACATAAACACCATTCTGATCTTCCCCTGATCCAAACACAAAAACATTTGTTCAGGTCCAATTAAATTGTTTTTTTCTCACACTGCATCTGTTTAGGATAGAGTTAGTCAATGTATAATAGAGAAAACTGATGTTGGATAACTTTTGAATGAAATTACCGAAGGCCTTGCTAGCAACGGCTAGAATTCATCTAGAATGTCATGGGCCATTTCCGACGCCTATTCTATCCTATCTCAATCACCTGAGCTCGACATCCATTCTATCCTATCTGAATCACTTGAGCTCGACCCAACCAGATGGTTCACACAACACATAATTAATACATCAAATAGTGGCAGCAAAGAATAGCAAAAAAGCATGTCATGATAGCAACATAAATCACGATTCTTATTTTATCATTTTTCTTCAAAAGCTAATCTCATCCCAATGAAGAGAGTATCATGTAGTGGCTGTTTCCCTGCTCTTACACATCCCCAAATCAACCATAGAACATCAGCCCCAAGCATTCATACGTAAGGACTGTTCACAAATTATTAAGATTGCTCTCATGATAAATTATGAAATATTTCTTGGTACTGTGACAGATGGTTCTATTGGGTGTTTAGGCGTAGCTGCATAATTTGTCTACACTCTACGGAAAGAATGCCATTGTTTGGCCTAGATCCTCTCGTTGCATGTTTTAATCAACACAAGTTCTAATCAAATCTAGCAGAATATTTGGATAGAGTAGAGAACCTTTTGAGCTCAAGTTGCTACCCAGCTCATACAGAATTAAACTCAATTGATCAGTCAAAACAGATAGTACAATCATCCGAGCATGAGCTATAGAGTAGGGCACCACGAAATCCTAGGTTACCTCTCCCAGCCGTCGTATATGAGCCCCTTTCCATCCCCCAGTGCACTCTTTTTCGGCACCCCAAGGCCACTGCCGTTGTGGTCGCCTCCCTCACCTTTCTGGCTCCCCTTACCACATAAGAGGACGACGGTGAGGAAAGGAAATATAAATGGTTTATTCAATCTATTGTAAACTCACTATAAAAGTATAAAAGAATACATGCCCTCACAGGGAATTGCAACTATAATTATTAAAAGAAATTTTCACATACATAAACTAATCAAACCATTAGGCACTCGATTTTGAGTGAACAGATAAGCGATTAACAGTTTCTCACGATATCTATGGTATAATAGAATAAACAAACCAAAGAAAAACTATATATTATTACTAAAAGATGTTGTTTTATATCGAGATAGTGTTGCAGAAAGATGATCTAAATGTATATCAAATGAAGCTGAATTTTGAACCTGCTTCTCACGGCTACCTCGTCTAACAGTGGAATATGAGTAGCACATTTGTATGCACAACCTTATTGCAGTAGCTAAACGTGATTGTCCCCCTCTCCCTCATGTCATCAGGTATCAATAATCATTACCTATTTAGACATTTACAGAACAAGGTAAATAATGAGAAAAAAATGATTAATTCCCGATAGATCAGATGTATCCCCTTATCATTACTCAAAAAAGGATACCTGGTAGATGAGATATATGCTCTTAAAATTACCCGAAACCACCGAGTTCACTTTCACATACCCCAAGATCTGAGGTAGAACTTTATATCTCTGATTATCCTCTACTCAACATGTGTTTCAATTACTTGCAAGACCTACCGTCACCAAGACATCAACACTTGTAGCAATACACTAGTAGAAAACAGGGCATCAGTCCCGTTTCCAGATGGCCTTTAGTCCTCGTTCTGCAACCGAAACAAAACGATCGGGACTAATGCCGATCACTTTTTAGTCCCGGTTGGCTTACGACGCGGGACTAAAGGAGCTCCACGTGGCCGTTGTGGGACGCCTGGCAGGAGGACCTTTAGTCCCGGTTGGTAACAGCGTCCGGGACTAAAAGGCAGCCACGCGTCAGCAGCTGCGAGGCTCTGATTTTTTTTAAAGGAAGGGCTTAGGGGTTTCCATATTGTGTTTCCCCCTTTTATTTTTGTGTTTACTATTTTTATTTTACGATTTTCATTCAATTCGATGCTAGCTACTACATATAGCAATGAAAGAACCATTACACAACAGTGTCATGATAAATATAGCAATGAAAGAACCTTACACTCCTGCCAGCCTGCCTTGTGGAATAATATGCGCCCGACATCTTCTGTCTTATCTTGGACGTTCGTGGCAGGACCTCTTGGTCCATGGATTACTCCAACAGTGCCGACGGCGGGGCTGTCCACTCCGGAAAACATCTTCAAAGGTAACTTCTGAAGACCCCATCATTAAGAAAAAATAGAGAGCACAGAATGTTAGACATCTCACCATACTTGGTTATGACCAAAAAGAGATGAAATAATATAAAACATCTCACCATAACTTTTTTGACCATGTTTTTTTTGTTAGACGGTGCACAAAGGGCTTCCCCAAGAATGCCGAAGAGGATGGTAACATTTGTTTCACACTAGCTCTATATATCATCCCGAGTAAGCTTCTTCATCCCTTGAGATAAAATTGCAGAAAGGATAGGACCATCATCTTCATCTTCGATGTCCTCCTCTTCATCTTGGTTGTCCTCATCTTCATCTTGGATCTCCTCATCTTCATCTTGGCTATCGATGTCATCTTGGTCATCTTGGTCATCTTGGCTGACGATGTCATCTTGGTCATCGTCATCATCATCGCTTTGGACATATAATGTCCTTAACCTATTCACCTCCCCTATTAAGGTAAAAGCTACGAGTTGTCCTCCTTTAAGATTATTCACTGCAATGTAATGCTCCCATCCATCACCATATACGATGGATTTATTCTTCCTTTGCGAAGATCCAATTCGAATTCGCGCTCCTCATCATCCTGAAAATACAACACGTTACCATATCAATTGTTGAAGTTCTCCCTTATGTTGCATGGAACATACTATGCAGCAGTTAATAATCAACAATAAAGTTAGTAAAATAGTTAAACAAATGATCAGAATTTAATACAAAATCAATTTAAAGACTATTACCACTGTTTTTTTAAACCCCTTTCTCAAAAATACCCCGAACGGCACTGCAGTTCCAAGACTGTCCATACTTGAATTTTGTCTGACCTTGCAGATTTTACGCCTCATCGTCCCTAATAATAAGCCCAAGCAATTGTCAAACATAAGAAAATACAATTAACACTTTTTTATATTTCATTTTTGAATGTAGAATAGTTCATAGATGTGAGTTTATGATATATATAATGTGTTGCTTTTGAGAGGAGTTGATCACTGTGACGAGACCTTTCTTTTTTATCCTTTTTTTCATTATGTGTGCATCCTAGATGTCTTTGAGATATCTTGTTGGACGGGATGTAATTTGCATCTTCATGCTATTAATACTAGTGAACAATGCATGTGCATTGCAACGGGAAGAAAAATATCACACACACCTAATTCGATAATATACTCCTACCCACATGCACCAAATCAACTCTCTCTCCCAATGTTAACGCCGCTGCTCTCCCGACCCAACAACACCATCCATGTGACACCCTTACCTCGAGCATATCCTTTGCCTCTCACTCCCCCTGTGCTGCTTCATGAACAACAACACATAGTTCTCACATGCGTGTCGGGCGTCCACTTTTTTCCATCCATCACCATCTGCTCCTCCTAGTACGCCATCAATATCTCTTCCACATGCTTCTCTCTCTGCCTTTGTTGCATATGCCCTTCGAGCTCCTTCACTGAGCCAACCTTTGACACAGAGCTCCTTTGCATTCAATCTGTCTTCTGTTGCGCTATGTTTTTTTTTGTCGTGCACGTTGCCATCCCAGATGGAATGGAAGGAGAGCATGTTGTGGTCAACGCATGCATAACATGGTGTCACCGTTGCCAGTCGAGCAAGCGCATGAACAGCAAGAGCATATCAAAAAAATTACATGTAGAGATCCACTGCAATACAAATGTACTACCTAAAACCGTAAGTTTTTGTACGTCAACTTGAAGAAAACCACAACATCATTGATCATTTAAACATGTTTAGCGAGCCTAGAGCCATGTGAAGTAGTAAAAGACAATCACCACTTGATTATTCTACTTTAACAACAGGGAGACCACTAAAACAATAGAGGCTTTCATCAGAATATTAAAATAAACCTCATTTCGAATAGGAGATCCATCTATGAACTTCCTTTTGTGCTAAACTCAGGTTCCATCATCTCCATCCTTGCATGAACTTCGAACACGATCTCAGTAAATACCCCATGAAACAGAACGAAGTACAACATTTTTACTGAATTTGGGACATGGTACATGTAACGCTCAAGATGTGATCCTATCCTTATTTTGACACGAGGGCCTCAATAGAGATAGAAGCGCATCTCATCATTTTGCAAGAATAGATATCGTTACATGTACATGTACATGTACTGTAGAGATGAATATATGGAATTGGCTTACACTCGCCACAAGTTACATCAAGTCCACATCAGTACAACAACATAATCAATCATCATGAAGAAGAGCAAGGTCCGACTATGGATGAAAACAAACGATAAAAGAACGACGTCCATCCTTGCTATCCGAGGCTGTCGGTCTAGAACCCATCCTAGATCGATGAAGAAGAAAAGAAGAAACTCCAAATATAATAATCATCGCGCTCACGTCAGAGTATCGCTTTACCTATACCTGCAACTGATGTCGTAGTAATCTGTGAGCCAGAGGGACTCAGCAATCTCATTTCCAAAGGTATCAAGACTAACAAAACTTAATAGGTGAGGTATGCTTAAGTGGTGAGGCTGCAGCAAGCGACTAAGCTTTTATTTGAGGTGGTTAACTTACGAGTACAAAAATAAAAGAGGGGGATGATCTACGCATAACGGACGTGAATTAATGATGATCAAATGAATGATCTTGAACACCTACTTACGACAAACATAACCCCATCGTGTCCTCTTCCGGATACAGAACTCACGAGAAGAGACAGTCATGGTTACGCACATAGTTGGCATGTTTTAATTAGGCTTACTTCGAATTATCTAGAACCGGTTGTCAAACAAAGTTTTCAAGTTTACCACATAACCGCAGCCACGTCTTTCCGAAAGATTTAACCCTACAGGGATGCTCCAACTATTCCATCACAAATTACCATAAGCCGCATAGAAAACCTTGATCACGAAACTCGTGATCTCCTCGGATTCCTTAGTGGAAAACCTCAACTCTGAGATAACACAAAGCATCACAGGAATCTCGATGCACAAGATATTTCGTAAAAGGTAAAACTAATCCAGCAAGGCCTCCCGACGTGTCGACGAACCCGATAGGAGCCACGTATCTCGTTCTCAGGACACGATCGGATAAGCACTACGTACGGTGGCCGGATAGACATCCCCCGAGTTTCCCCGGGTGACCCCGCAATTGGCTCTGTTTTGGACCAACACTCATGCGGAGCACTGGCCCGGGTTGTTGATTAATTATCCACGGGGTCCGGAAAGTCCATATGCAATTTATTAGGTTATCAGGCAAATGTAGTACCAAAGTTGGGCCTTGCCAGACCAGTCTTAATCTAAAAGAATTATCAAGGGGGTCCCGATAACAACGCCGATCGTGTTAGGAGCGCTCAATTATGGAATATAACACCGGTAGCCGAAACTAGGGTGACAAAGATGAAACAAAACACCAGGCTAGAAACCCGAGCCTTCCAGTATTTATCAAGTATATAGGTGCATTAATTCAAATAGCATTAATATGGTGATATAACAAGGAACCCATGTTATCACATGGAAGCAACTACGACTGCAACTAGCAACGCTAACACATGGTTAAGCAAGCGGTAACATAGCCGATCAGTGATTTGCTAGGTTGTAGAAAGGTTGAAGGTTTCATGGCAATATTGAGAGGGACATTTAATAGGTGGTAGGCAACGAGACATAACGAAAGAAATGAGACAACTAGCATATGACATTGATAGTAATGGTATCTAGGAAAATGGTCATCTTGCCTGAGATCCCGCTTGGAAGAAGAACGAATCCGTGAAGCAGACGAACCGACGTAGTCGAACGGATCCTCATATTCCGACACGCTTGCGGAACTCTAACGAGAAGAAGCAAACTGGAAACAAGAATAAACACACGATATTCACCATGGTGCATGCATGATATGATGCACGACCTAATGTGATGTATGTCCATTTCAATTATGCAAGGCATGGCATGACAATTCACAACAATCAAACACTACACATCAAGTGAAGCTTGATATGCAACGAGTTGGATATTAACGAAACTCGACATACGAATTATTTAGTTTACTCCTATTTAGGTACACGTAATATTAAATGTTGTTTAAACATGACAAGAGGTGGAGCATATGATTCTACATGTCATTCTAGTCGGTTAACACATGAAACATTTGAATGGAGCTACAATTAAAAGATACGTGCAACACCAGGTAATATGCCATGAATGCAACATGCATGCAATTTTATGAAAACACTAGCTAGAAGGATATGAAGCATGTGTCGTCATGGCGAATGAAAGGGAACCATGGCGGCAAAACGGAAATGATGCCATGACAACATTCCGGTCCCGATAAATTGATGAAATACCGGTGCCAACGAATTGAGAGCGAGTGCATGTCATGCACAAAATATGGAGAAGATAATAGGATTGTAGTGGACTCGAACCCAGAAAAATAATGAAACAGAGACGCAACAATTCGGGCGACATGACTCCAGCGGGGACTCGAACAAAAGAGCTCTGGCTGTTGGAGCACTTGGTTGACCAGTCGGGCAAGCTTCGAGTTCGTCAAAATGAGGGGGGCTGACCTACTTAAATAGGGAACGAACGGGGAGGAGCTTTGGCTGTGGAAGACCGACAATGCTTGTCGGCAGGGTAGGCGAGTGAAATGGCAACAGAAGCAACTAAAATACGGCGGCAGGCGTTGTTGGAATTATGCCCTAGAGGCAATAATAAATATAGTTATTATTATAATTCCTGTATCAAGATAATCGTTTATTATGCATGCTATAATTGTCTTGAATGAAGACTCATTTACATGTGTGGATACATAGACAAAACACTGTCCCTAGCAAGCCTCTAGTTGGCTAGCCAGTTGATCAAAGATAGTCAGTGTCTTCTGATTATGAACAAGGTGTTGTTGCTTGATAACTGGATCACGTGATTAGGAGAATCACGTGATGGACTAGACCCAAACTAATAGACGTAGCATGTTGATCGTGTCATTTTGTTGCTACTGTTTTTCTACGTGTCAAGTATTTGTTCCTATGACCATGAGATCATATAACTCACTAACATCGGAGGAATACTTTGTGTGTATCAAACGTCGCAACGTAACTCGGTGACTATAAAGATGCTCTACAGGTATCTCCGAAGGTGTTCGTTGAGTTAGTAGGGATCAAGACTGGGATTTGTCCCTCCGTGTGACTGAGAGGTATCTCGGGGCCCACTCGGTAATACAACATCACACACAAGCCTTGCAAGCAATGTGACTTAGTGTAAGTTGCGGGATCTTGTATTACGGAACGAGTAAAGAGACTTGCCGGTAAACGAGATTAAAATAGGTATGCGGATACTGACGATCGAATCTCGGGCAAGTAACATACCGAAGGACAAAGGGAATGACATACAGGATTATATGAATCCTTGGCACTGAGGTTCAAACGATAAGATCTTCGTGGAATATGTAGGATCCAATATGGGCATCCAGGTCCCGCTATTGGATATTGACCGAGGAGTCTCTCGAGTCATGTCAACATAGTTCTCGAACCCGCAGGGTCTGCACACTTAAGGTTCGACGTTGTTTTATGCATATTTGAGTTATATGGTTGGTTACCGAATGTTGTTCGGAGTCCCGGATGAGATCACAGACGTTACGAGGTTTTCCGGAATGGTCCGGAAACGAAGATTGATATATAGGATGACCTCATTTGATTACCGGAAGGTTTTCGGAGTTACCGGGAATGTACCGGGAATGACGAATGGGTTCCGGGAGTTCACCAGGGGGGGGGGGCAACCCACCCCGGGGAAGCCCATAGGCCTTGGGGGTGGCACACCAGCCCTTAGTGGGCTGGTGGGACAGCCCAAGAAGGCCCTATGCGCCATAGGAAGAAAATCAAATAGAAAAGAAAAAAAAAAGGAGGAGGTGGGAAAGGAAAGAAGGACTCCACCCACCAAACCAAGTTGGACTCGGTTTGGGGGGGGGAGACCTTCCCCCCTTGGCTCGGCCGACCCCCTTGGGGCTCCTTGAGCCCCAAGGCAAGGCTCCCCCTCTTCCCCCTATATATACGGAGGTTTTAGGGCTGATTTGAGACGACTTTACCACGGCAGCCCGACCACATACCTCCACGGTTTTTCCTCTAGATCGCGTTTCTACGGAGCTCGGGCGAAGCCCTGCTGAGACAAGATCATCACCAACCTCCGGAGTGCCGTCACGCTACCGGAGAACTCTTCTACCTCTCCGTCTCTCTTGCTGGATCAAGAAGGCCGAGATCATCGTCGAGTTGTACGTGTGCTGAACGCGGAGGTGCCGTCCGTTCGGCACTAGATCGTGGGACTGATCGCGGGACGGTTTGCAGGGCGGATCGAGGGACGTGAGGACGTCCCACTACATCAACCGTGTTCACTAACGCTTTTGCTGTACGGTCTACAAGGGTACGTAGATCACACATCCCCTCTCGTAGATGGACATCACCATGATAGGTCTTCGTGCGCGTAGGAAATTTTTTGTTTCCCATGCGACGTTCCCCAACAGGCGTGCGGGTTTGAAATGGGTGCGGTTTTCGGGTTCGTAGCGAGCTCAGGGCTGGTGGCTTCAGCTTGGTGCCCGGCACGAGGCACGAGGGTGCACGAGGGGGACGAAGCAACGCCTGCGTGTTCCGCGACTGCGTAGTGTGCGGATAGAGTCAGTGTTTTGAGAGGTGTGCAAGGGTGCAGCGGGGGCGGCGGCAAGATGTGTTGGGGAACGTTGCATGGGAAACAAAAAATATTCTACGCACACGAAGACCTATGATGGTGATGTCCATCTATGAGAGGAGACTTGGATCTATGTATCCTTGTAGATCGCACAGCAGGAAGCGTTAAGAAACGCGGTTGATGTAGTGGAACGTCCTCACGTTCCTCGATCTGCCCCACGAACCGTCCCGCGATCCGTCCCACGATCCGTTCGGATCTAATGCCGAACGGACGGCACATCCGCGTTCAGCACACGTACAGCTCGACGATGATCTCGGCCTTCTTGATCCAGCACGTAAGAAGGAGAAGTAGATAAGTTCTCCGGCAGCGTGACGGCGCTCCGATGGTGGTGACGATCTACTCCAACAGGGCTCCGCCCGAGCTCCGCAGAAATACGATCTAGAGGAAGAACTACGGTGTCTAGATCTGAGTTGCACGTGGCAAAAGTTGTCTCAAATCAACCCTAAATCACCACTATATATAGGAGGGAGGGGGAGGATGCTTGCCTTGAGGGCCAAGCCCTCAAGGGTGCGCCGGCCAGGGAGGAGAGGAGGAATCCTACTCCAATTAGGATTGGAAAGTGGAGTCCTTCTCTTCATTCCCACGTCCCTTTTTTTGTTTTCTTCTCTTGCCGCCATGGCACTTTTGGGCTGTCCCACCAGCCCACTAAGGGCTGGTGCGCCACCCCTAAGGCCATTGGGCTTCCCCCGGGTGGGTTGCCCCCCCTCCCTCCCGGTGAACTTCCGGAACCCATTCGTCACTTCCGGTAACCAAATGAAACCATCCTATATATAAATCTACGTTTCCGGACCATTCCGGAAACCCTCGTGACGTCTGTGATCTCATCCGGGACTCCAAACAACATTCGGTAACCACACATATAACTCAACTATACTAAAACATCATCGACCTTAAGTGTGCAGACCCTGCGGGTTCGAGAACTATGTAGACATGCCCTGATGCACTCCTCGGTCAATATCCAATAGCGGGACCTGGATGCCCATATTGGATCCTACATATTCTCCGAAGATCTTATCGGTTGAACCTAAGTGTCAAGGATTCATACAATCTCGTATGTCATTCCCTTTGTCCTTCGGTTTACTTGCCCGAGATTCGATCGTCAGTATCCGCATACCTATTTCAATCTCGTTACCGGCAAGTCTCTTTACTCGTTCTGTATTACAAGATCCCGTGACTTACACTTAGTCACATTGCTTGCAAGGCTTGTGTGTGATGTTGTATTACCGAGTGGGCCCCGAGATACCTCTCCGTCACACGGAGTGACAAATCCCAGTCTTGATCCATACTAACTCAACGGACACCTTCGGAGATACCTGTAGAACACCTTTAGAGTCCCCCAGTTACGCTGTGATGTTTGATGCACACAAGGTATTCCTTCGGTGCCAGTGAGTTACATGATCTCATGGTCATAGGAACAAATACTTGACACGCAGAAAACAATAGCATTAAAACGACACGATCAATATGTTGCATTCATAGTTTGGGTCTAGTCCATCACATGATTCTCCTAATGATGTGATCCAGTTATCAAGTGACAACACTTGCACATAGCCAGAAAACCTTGACTATCATTGATCAACTGGCTAGCCAACTAGAGGCTTGCTAGGGACATAATTTTGTCTATGTATCCACACATGTATCTATGTTTTTATTCAATACAATTATAGCATCGATAATAAACGATTATCTTTCAACAGGAAATATAATAATAACTATTTATCATTGCCTCTAGGGCATATTTCCAACAAGATGTGCCGGTGCGCGTGCTCGAACTCGAGGACATCCATGGCGGATGAGCCCGGGGCGGTCCTAAACGATGCTAACATGGCAAGAACACGGGGGAAACGAAGATGGGGAGTATCAGAGGCTCACCATGGTCCCATGGGACTAGACGAGGAGGCGGGGATGCGACGAGGAGGCTGGGGACGGGGCGAGGAGGCGAGGTGGAGGAGTTCGAGGCCGTGTTGAAGAAGAAGCAGGGAACGCGGAGTAGGTAAGAGCTTAGGTGGGCTCGGCTGGGCTGCTACTACATGTCACTACTCTTCTTTTCTTTTCCCTTTTCTCTTTGTTTAAATAAAAACACGGATTTGGGAAGAAAAGAAAAGGGTCTTAAGGAGGGGATTGAAGAGAAATAATAATAAACCTGTAAACCTTGAAATATGCCCACTTTAATAAAATAGTTCTCGCAATTTTAGAGAAAGAAAATTTAGGCAAGTTTGAATTAAATTCAACCAAAACAATTCCAAATGGAATGAGATTTTGGAGGTCACCCTACATAATAATTATGATTTGCGCAAGAGGAACATTTATAGAGGAAGTAAAAAAAATAAAACAAAATGAATTAAATTCATTATATTTAAATTTGACTCCCTTTAACGAACTATGGAAGGGGGTGAAATCGAGAGGGTGGCTGAACATAATTCAAATGAATTATGGGCAAGGTTTTGGGCAAGAAAAGAAGAAGTAAAAAATCCAACTCAAAACAAAACTAAATGGATAGAGAAAAGAATGGAGTTGCTAATTGGAATTGAGACATGGGTGAAGCTTGATGGAAGATGCATGAGATGTAAGGAATGATCAAATAAGAAGGGGAAGTTGCAAACATAATAAGAAAAAAAACATTTATCACAATATATGCAAGATGATGGCATGATGCAACAATGAAATGGAACCAACATCACACATAGCATGAACAAATCTCAAAATAGTACAGGTCTTGGTCTTGGGCTGTTACAGTACAGCTCCTCCTTTGCTTTATATACTTCATGTTCCCGTGGTACACGCCTTTTAGTTTCCGCATCTGGTGAAGAAAAAATATATTGTTGTTTTCTGAGAACTTCTCAGGACTTAAGTGCCATGAGTACATTGAAAGAAGATAGATAAATCTTCCCACATAACTTTAGGCATTGGAAAAAAGGTTGAGTTTTTCTGCAATGATGTGGACAATTATAAGATATGATAAAGTGGTGTTGGCTAATCTTTGTTTTTAGAAGATGTGTCCGAGAATAGAGAAGAGCAACATCTAAAAGCTTATAGATCATGTACCTATACCGTGGCATGCTCCTGTCACCTAATTGCAGCTAACATAACAGTACCTCTGATATATCGAAATTTAGTACCCTCAAATTGGAGAACCATACAGATTAATTTCTCATTACTCGTTTCAGAAAATAGCATGATCTGTCTTTAATACTGACACTTGGAGTGCTCCTTATAAAATGAGATTGCGCCTTTTAATAATAAAGCTCTTGGCATGGTGTAGAAACTCAAATCAAACTAACAACATCAATCTAAGCATTGCCTGAACGAACTATACATATTTTGTACTCCCTCTGTTTCAAAATAAGTGACTCAAAAGTGATTCTACTTTGTACTAAAGTTAGTATAAAATTGAGTCATTTTTGAGTCACTTATTTTGAGACAGAGGAAGTATGAAACAAATAAGGCTCTTACGTTAGGATAATCCTTTCACTATAACACTTTCATTTACTTCAGATGAGAAGCAAAGCACCTGCCTTTGATTTTGTCTGGTAGGCATGAAAGCTACAGTAACAATTAGCAGTTTCTGCAGAATAAAGAGAGGAACAAAAAGTTACGGGGATGATAGAACCTTCGTTGTTGAATCAAACAATCCATGGCCTTGGTCTGCTGTCTAGTCTGTCGATCCGTCTTCCCAGTGACTATCACTTCCTCAAATAATCGGGCATACAACTCAAAGACCGAAAGGAGCACCGCACAAACTGATTTTGGCGCACAGATCCGACGACCACCAAAGGCGACAGGGTGGGAACCCAGGGTAGCTCGATCCGGCGTGCGCGTTGCTGGTAGCAGGTTGTCGATCGGGCGACGTGGATCCGTGCCGGCCGGTGGTGGCATGTAGGGTGGCTGGGGTAAAGAGGGTGAAGCTCGCGATAGTAAAAGGTTGGGGCGGTGTCACGGAGTTCGGGTCGGGTGGGGAGGAGAAGGAGAATAGGACGGCGGCTACGGCGCTGGAGGAAAGCTCGAGGACCTGCTCGTGGCGTCTGGGTCTGGCTAAGAGGAAGGACACCACCGCCTCGGAACCACCTGCGCCACCCTCGGCCACCCGCGACATCCTCCTGCGCCTCCCCGGCCCCGGCTCCTCGCACACGCACGCCACCCTCTCGGCCTCGCGTCGTCGGCGACAAGGCTGATCTCCCTCGCCTCCTCGCCGGAAGCCGGCCGCCAACGTCCTCTTGACCCTGCCCCCTCGGCCTCGCGTCACCGGCGACAAGGCTGAGCCGGAGCTCTCCGAGCTCGCTCGCCTCCTCGCCGGCGGCCGGCGGCCGGCTCATCCTGCACATCCTCGACCCCGCCTCTTCACGACCGCGCGCCCCCTCCTCGACCCCGCCTCCTCGTGCCCGAGCTGAGCTACCAGCGGTGGGCGTATGTGATCTCTGCATAAGGTAAGAAGACGCTGACCGCGGGGAGTGGGGATTTTGTAAAAACAAAAGTTTTTCAACTAAACAATGGATTGCGGGTTGATTCTTTCAAACAGAAGGAACTTTTTTTGCAAAAATGACGTGACCGGTTTTCGGACATAAACAATATCCGCTTTAGTATGAAAAAAAATGACGTAAAGATAAAGACGTTGCCCTTTTTAAAAACAAAAAAAAAACAAAATAGGTAAACTAATTTATTTTTATTCAGCAATCGCACGCACGTACTAGAGAAAGATGGGCTGGCTGTTAGCCCCACAAAGGGGAGTGGATACGATGGCTTAGGCCCAACACCAAGGGGAGTGGATACGATGGTTTAGGCCCAACACCGGAGCCGATACATTAGCATCTTAACGCCATCCCGAATAGTTCGCCACCGAGCGATCTGCTTAAAAAACGTCTTGCCACCATGTGTTAGGCTAGGTCAAGAAAAATCTCCGTTCGATCTGATTAACCGGCGATCTGGGATCGATCGGTTGATGTCATCGCCGGCAGGGAAATGCGAGCGCCCTCCTGCGCCCATCACTGCTGCCTCCGCCACCTGCTCCGGCGACATGTTTCCGCTGGCGTCCATGCCGGCAGATTTGCTTGAGCTCATCGGCTGGCGGGTGCTGGCCGGAGACCTGCTCGACTACATGCGCTTCCGTGCAGTCTGCGCGCACTCCAGGTCCAGCACAATCAACCCACGCGGCCTCGCCATCACCGACTCACGCTTTCACCCGCGTCGGTGGATGATGCTGCCGGCCGGCCACAGACTCCACCTTGAAGATGGCAGGAAACGTTTCCTCAACCTCGACACCGGAGTGTTCGTCCGTCCACAAGTTCCTCTCCTCGACGACCACTGCGTCCTCTGCTCGGTCGATGGCCTCCTCCTCATGCAGCGTCAACATTGCGACCAAGACGCCCAGATAAGCCTCCTTCACCCCTTCACGGGAGACGTCGCAAAGTTCCCTCCAATCACTTATCCCATGGTGGTGAACTTGTTTGGTTCAACATCCCACTTGTATTCCAACAACGGATATGCTTACTTATTGCCGGGCAAGGTGACCGCCTCCTTGACCGTTAACGCTGACGAAGGGGTCGCTATGATCACCATCGTGCTTCAAGATGCGGCACGCGTGCTGTTTGCCACCACCAAGGACAAGCAATGGAGATTATCAGCCTGGAGATTCTCCCCAAAGGAGAGCAACATATCTTCACAAGGAAAAATTTACATGTTTCAACCCAAGCCTAGGTCTAGCGTCGAACAACGTATTTTACAGATCGACCCACCTCGGCCCGAGAATATTTATGGATCCAGTTCGTCTTTGTTTCCAGCACCGAAGGTGATTGCCATATTTCCCACGGGTACGCGCAACGCCCTTTTTGAATTAGTAGAATGCGACTCGGAGATCCTACTCATCGATTCCAGCGAATACATCTTGACCAAGCGCATGGCAGTCTACAGAATATCAGATCTTATCCAAGGAAGAGTTACTCCTCTAACAAGCATCGGGGACAAGGCTCTCTTGGTTGGTGTTAGCACGAGTGGAAGTGTTATTGGAAGGAATCTGAGTGTCAGTTTGAAGGCCATGCCAACCATTGGAGCTGACATGATTGTATGCCAGGATCCCATACATGGAAAATATCTTGGACAATATCACATTGGTAGCGGCACTTGGTCGCTAAGAGATATGGTATGTGACATATATAGTGTTTATGGGTGCTGTACTTGCAGTCTCATCGACCACATGTACGGAGCCTGCCATTGTTTTATTAGCTGATGAGCTAGGTTCTCGCTCCTAGCTGTTGAAGTTAATTACTACATATGTACCCGTATGCAGGACTAGAAAACCAAGTGTGATGCTACTTGTTTTGCATAGATTTGCTTTCTTTACATGTGAAGACACTTGATTATTATTACATCATTTGACAATTATACGTCTAGTTTTCCTATATATGCAAAGGTACTTTTCCTCGTAGATCTAGACGTCCGCTAACATTCCAGGCTGTTTGCTCTGTCGGGAAACGAACCTATTCATTTTCTCAAAATAACCTACTCATGATTAACTCGCTCAATTGAAATGCTGAAAAAAGCTCGCTCAATTAAAATCCAGAACATTTCAGGCGTCCAATATTATACAGAAACGACCAGGTCAATGAAAAATACGTTACTCAGAAAAATACATCACATCAATTTTTTTGCTACAACGTGACATTATCAATCGGATTGTCTGCAAAACTCCTAATAGCTTTCTCCAGAGAGTCACTCTTGAAGGACAAGGTGTTCTTCCAGGCTTCCAGGAGCTGCTGAACTGACCCTAACCCACAGATATTTTTTTGGTCATATAATCATTGAAAAGTATCTGCAACTGGAAAACTGAATTGAGTTTTAATTCAGTTGAATCAACCATTAGCCAGTTGTGCTTGTTTCACGGTACTAATACTCATATCCATCTAATACAAAATGATATAACTCAACCATTTACAGAAACAGGAAATCCTCGTAGAATTTAAAAATACGAGCTGTCACTAATATCACAATGAAGAACAGTACAAAGTCTGAGCATTTAACATATGAATTTTCGAATATTTCACAATATACTATAATACTTTGTAGTGCAGATCACTTGTGTTCACAGACTGATTTTTCTTTTACGTACATGTATAGGCGGATTAAATATTAGCAATGTACAAATCAGAAATCTGTATTAACAGATGTCTAATTTCAATTTGCAATTTTACAAACCTCTTAGTCCACCCACGCACACGAACCCTTGATTCACCTTCTAGACTACTCACACGCAGTTGGCGAGCTCTGCTTCCGCTTACCCAATGGGTCCTCCTCCTTGCAGATATGTGCTTCTCGGCTAACTGCATTAATCGCCGATGTCTCAACTGGAACCGCCATTGCAGCTCAAGGTCCCACTTGAATTCTTACAACGGATCTGCTTACTTATTGCCGAGCGGGGTGACCGGCTCCTTGACCGTTAACGCTTAAGGGGTCGCCATGATCACGGTCGTGCTTCTAGATATCTCATGTGTGCTCTTTGCCACCAGCAAGGACAATCAATGTAGATTATCGGCCTGGATAATTCTCCCCAAATAAGAGCACCATATCATCAGTAGGAAAACTTTACATGTTCAAACCCAAGCCACATGTTCATCTTCGTTTCTGGCACCCAAGGTGATTTCCATATGTCTGACATGCATGATCAACGAGCATTTCGATTTAGTATAATGTGGCAATTATGTGTTCTTCAAGCGCATGATAGTCTACAATATAGTGGAACTTATCCAAGGAAGATGTGTTCCTCTAACAAGATTCGGGGGCAATGCCCTCTTCGTGGGTGTTGGAAGGAGTGGGAGTGTTATCGGAAGGAATCTAAGTGTCAGTTTCAAGGCAATGCCAACCATTGCACGTGACACTTTACACCCGGTTCCCGCATGTGAAAAATATCTAGGGCAATATCAGGTTGGTAGGCACTTTGTCGCCAAGTGATATGATGTGTGACATACATAGTGCTTATGGGTTGTGTACTTGTAGTCTCATCCACCATATCTACGGAGCCTGCCATTGTTTTGTTTCACTGAGCTCGGTTTTCACTGGTAATTTACTTAGAGTAATGAATTGCTTAAGATAGTTACTACCTACGTGTACGTATGCAGGGCTAGACAAGCAAGGGTTGGGGTGAGTGTCTTTCCCCTTTTGTTATCAACGTTTGTTTATTCATTTGACGTACCTGATATCCTGCAGCGCTGGTTGATGCATTGTTGTCTTCCATTCTCATAATCAGC
This sequence comes from Hordeum vulgare subsp. vulgare, assembly GCF_904849725.1. NCBI lineage: Eukaryota > Viridiplantae > Streptophyta > Magnoliopsida > Poales > Poaceae > Hordeum > Hordeum vulgare. The sequence continues at coordinate 658,210,506 of NC_058519.1, read as the reverse complement.
ATCAACATTTGATTTTGTGTGTTCACCTGAAGTAACACATAGCTCATGGTCCTGCATATATTTTGAACATAGTTAATAGCAATTACCCGTTTGTATATAAATTTTCATTTTGGTTCCTCCTTTTTTCTCCTTTCCTGTAATCAAAACTATTTTCCTTTTTTTCACAACCAGCTTACCGTGTGATCCAACAGATGTTGTCTGTTGGTCATATCAAGATATACACGCAGCAGCGCAACGTAAAAGAAGTTTGGCTGTATTTTTTATGCACCAAAATTTTTTCTTCTGTCATCAGTAAGTTTTTATCAAGAATCAATACATAAAAAGGAGTAATTCTTTATCAGTTACCTGCATGAATAACCTTTCTTGGCTTCCAAGGCAGTTATGTGGGATGTAATTATCCCCAGAACCATGTCCCTGAAAATAAGAATAATGCAAGTAAGTTTTCATGTCCATAGTTTATTCAGTTATCAGTATTGTAGTTATCATCAGTGTTATTTGTATCTCATTATTTCATTACTTTCCTTCATTATTCAGTTATTTCAGTTTTTCAGTGTTTCGTTTGTCATCATTTTATTGTCAGCATTCATATTTTAGTGTTGTTCAGTCACTTTTCATCAGTTTCTTTTCATCAGTGCATTTTGTTCAGCCTCATTATTTATTCAGTATATGTCACTTTTGGCTCAGTTATGTGTTTTATTATTTTAAGTTTTTAGTATATTTGTCACTACTCATCAGTGTTTTCTCCGTCTCGTCATTTAGTCTTTAGCACTTGAGTATTCAGCCTCATTATTTATCAAAAAAATTTAGTTTCAACTGATTTTATTATTCCAGTCCATCATATAGTATTTACATTTCAGTATATGTCACTTTTGGTTCAGTTATGTGTTTTATTATTTTAAGTTTTCAGTATATTTGTCGCTACTCATCAGTGTTTTCTCCGTCTCGTCAATAAGTCTTTAGCGCTTGAGTATTCAGCCTTATTATTTATCATTTAATTGTTTTCGTCAGTACTTTAATGTGTTAGATGTCATTATTTTAAGTTTTGCCTTTTTTTCAGTTTAGGTGTCATTTATTTCAGTTTTTCAGTGTTTTGTTTGTCACCATTTTATTTTCAGGATTCATTTTTTAGTGTTGTTGAGTCACTTTTCAGCAGTACCTTTTCATCAGATTTTTTTTTGTTCAGCCTCATTATTTACTATTTCAGTCCATCATACATTATTTACATTTCTGTATATGTCACTATATGTCATTTTTGGTTCAGTTATGTGTTGTATTATTTTTAGTTTTCAGTTAGTTTTCGAATACAGGGTGTTGATATTCAGTTCTGCTCAGTCTCACTCGTCGGGCATTCAGTCTTCATGTAATTTTTTCTATCGTTGTAGCTTTAATTTTAGTGTCAGTTATCAGTCTTGTATTTTTATCTGCCTATGTTCAGTCATGTTGTAGTTAGCTTCAGTTTTTTTTATTTCTCTCTGTTTTAGTTTCAGTAGGTCAATCTTTGATCCATCATTAGTCTAGTTTAGGTATGTGTGTTGATCAGTTAAAAAAATTAGAGAAAGCATCCCCATTTCCTGAAGTTTGTTCTTTTTAATGCCAAACCATATGAATAGCAAAACCTTATCTCCTAAAATAAACATAGTGTCGTGCCGAACCATTCGGTTGGTCTACAGTTTCTTCCTTTCAGAAAACAGAAGTTTGGGTTAAAACATTTTGAATCACTGAGGCTTTGTATTCCAGATTTTGTATATCAACACCCTGTATTCATGTTTTGGAATCTTGTTGTCAGTTTTAGGAAGGTGTTTTTTTCCTCCAGGCCAACTAGTTAGCGCTCTTTGTTCTTTGATGGTCAGTATATGTGTCCTCTGTTTTTTTGTTTCAGATTTCTGTATTTTGTCATTAAATTTTAAAATCACTCATTCTGCAATATTTGTGATTGTCCAGTCTTTCAGTTTTGCCTTCCTAGTCCGGATTTGGGCATATGTTTGTTTAGTGCTCTATTTTCATTCAAAATCCCAGCTCATTTATCTGCAGTTCTGTTTCTCAAACGTTTTTTCAGTTTTGTTATGCGTGTTCACACATTCAGGTAATTCAGTCGTTGTTCAATGATCTCTAATCAAGCTCTCAATCCTAGTGGTTTAGATTGTCAAGAAAACCTACCTAGAGTAGCAAGTTTGGTCATAGGGTCTTCAGTTTATAAGCCAAGTTAAGCGGGTGGGGTGTGCAGGTCAGCAGATAGGCAAGGAGAAGCACACGTGCAACACCAGACACGGCTGCCACGAGAAAGCAAAGCATACTCCTAGAGCTAGCTCACGCGGCCAGCGTTGGCGTCTTGGTGTGTGAATGATTCCTTGGCTTTGGGGACTCGACTCGGCAACAAGCAAGCAAAATCTCCTACCGTGTCACTGTATCAGACAAGCAGCCAAAACTCTTGCTGGCTGGCTGGCTGGATCAATCCACTTTACCTACTTGTGCTACTGCTGCATCAGCTCCACATCCACACCAACATACGGCTGCTCTACACTGACTTGACGTACGCACACCAACTAAGAAATGTCTATCATTTCTGAATTTTCAGTTTACGTGCACAACACTAATTTTCAGAATGCAGGAACGGGATGGGGATTTTGCATTGCTGGGGCAGGGAGAGGCGTACCTTAGTTGATTCCCCACGCGGTGGCTCCAACTTGTCATGATCGGGATTGCAAGGAGCTCCAGTTGCATCAAACCCCGGATCAATCTCCATGTCCTCTCCCCTCGACAGCCGCCGTCACGCAGCTAGGGCAAAGGGAGACGCCCGGGGACGGGTCATGTAAGGGGCTGCATGAGTGGTGGGTTTCCTTCACGGGTCCGAGTACGCGGCCCGTTAAGAATATACTAGTGAACTGAGCCCAGCTACGTATCCTCGGACGCATAAATCCGGCCTGAGCCCAGAAGAGAAACAAACGTTTTTATAATGAGTTGTACACTAATTACTGACCATAGACACGTGTCTAAATGAGATTGGACTTAGAAAGCGGCATAAACCAAATCGAAAAACAGATGTGTGTTCATTAGACACTCCCTATTTTTTTTGCCGCAGCATCAATACTTCATTTTTGTTTCGAGACAAAAGCACCAACACTTCAAAAGACCATCCCTTTTCCCGATTATAAATTGTAAAAGGATAACGAAGAAGACAATGCGATTATGAAGGGGACACGACTTCAGACGGCCCAGCCCAGGAAGGCCCATCACGAACCTAACCCTACACAGGAGCTGTCTGGCGCGACGCAAGTTATTCCAGTCGCTGCTCCGGTCCTGCCACCGCCGCGAATCGCTCGCCGCCTCCTGGAATCGATCGCCATCGCCGCGGCCGTCGCCCGCCGCCTGCTGTAGATCAAGGTAACTTTCTTCCCAAATCGTCCTCCCGTGCTGCTGCCTGCCCGTACGTGGTCATCCCGTGCTCTTGGCGCTTGTTTGCCACGTGGGGCATTGGGTGCTGGGCTTGAGGATCGAGGAAATTGGCGATCGTTCAGTAATTGAGAAAATCATTTAATCATTGATAATCAATAAGCCTAAGAGAATTCTGGTCAGGCAACAAATGTGGGCAGTATTTTGATCTCCAAATTATTCTGTCATGTGATGATTTTATTGCAGTATCCATATCATCGTATCCATCTCACATCATAACAAATTGTTGTACCCATGTCGCCGTATCGGTGCTTCTTAGATGCTAATATTTTGGCATCGGTTCTTCTTTGTGCAGTAATGGACAGGTATCACAAAAACAGTCGATTTGAACCCCTCAACGGCGCTCCATTTGCTCTCTGTCTCCGTGGTACGCACTCTTGGACGAATTTGCTATTTTGTTCATACGTACTAATGATATCTCAAGTAATTTCGAGATATCAAACAATCACGCCATATGCCAACTGTATAGCACCTTTCAATTGCATTCTTGTTGTGTAATGGATTAACAGCTGAGGTGCAGGCTGGAAAAAACGTTAGATAGATAGGGCGGTTGGGTTGGTGTGTTAAGATAGTGAATCTATATCTCATTTCCATCCGAATATGGTTTCGTAATCACGTGTGTTGTTTAATGAGGAACATCCATCTTTTTAGTTCATAAGCCATGCAATCTCTATGTGTGATTGGTATTATGCAAGTATCGGCATTGCTTTCCGTCATTTTCCATCAATTGTGCTATTCTGCTTTATAGGAATCTGCAGTTCATTTCTTCTAATAAGGCTTGTCACATTTGTTATCGTTTACCTTTCAGGCGCCTTTGGTACATCAAACTCATTGTTCAACAACATGGATGGCCTTACACTCTCCTCAAGCATTGGGCAAGCAAAGAGTTATGCATCTACTCCCTTTGGAGCTGTGCGACAGAAGATGCCCCCATCTGGAAGCCGATCCCTACACACAAGTCGTCCCCTGTCAGCTGCTGTGGCGAACCGGCCATTATCTCCCCATCTTCCTCTAAAGAAGCCACAGCTGAGCGCTACGTTCTCCATCTCACACCGTATATTTGGTGTTGCACTTGGTGCCGCCATCATATCTATTCCTCTTGCCACCAAGTTCAGCCTCATGTTTGGTGTCTGAGCGAAACAGAGATGAGGGGTGACATTGCTGTGGGTGTTTCATCGTTGTGCACAATGCAACTCCAGGTGCACCTGCCATAACATCATAGCAAGCTGCATATTTTTCATGTATAATAACTAATAAGGAAAACTATCCAAATGATCAGTGTGAATAAAACCTCATTTTGGGTGTTCTCTACTATGAGGTCTGCAAATCCAAAACCAAATCATTTGCTTTGGCTTGAATGTTCGCCTTGAAGACATCGCTTTTGAAGATCTTCTATGTTTTCTCGGTGTTGTCTTTGGTGCTCGTTTGTGTGCTCATGCTGACAGGAGGTGATCACTCTGGCGAGGCCTTTTTTTTTTCTTTTCTTTTCGGATTGTGTGCATCTGGATGTCTTTGCGACATCTTGTTGGTGTAAAGGTTGGATGTAATTGATATATCTTTGCGATATTAATATATTCCTTTTTTTAAATCATGTCCAAATCTCCACAACCTTGCCTTGGGATGCAATGGTGATGCTAAACCATTTACCTCTATTGTCTATGTGCTCAATCACCATGGGATTTTTCTATCATCTTTTTGGCTCCATAAACTTGATTTCTTAAAAAATAAAAGGTAGTAGAAAATAACAACCGACACTAAGCATTGAATTGATATGTTAGTTATAATAATAATAATAATAATAATAATAATAATAATAATAATAATAATAATAATGTGTCAAAACTATGTCAAACTAATATAATTGTAGCATGAAACAAGCAAAAATTATAGATACGTATAGGACATACCAACCAACTTTTGCCAACTTTTATATTTTCCCTTCCTTGACCCAACAAGCAATGGCTAGTGTTGTGCACCAGCTGACTGGTGGGACCGCCCAATCCGTGGCCCGATAAGTGTCTTTGCTATACTATTGGGTGACCCAAAGTGAAATAATACCATGAGGCAAAGGTGAAAAGAACCCACAGTGGGTAGTGAAATGGAACGTGAAACATGTTGAGCTCAAATATCGCACCATACAATCACCTATAGTACGACCGTTGGATCCCTCATTCATCTATTTTTCCTTGTGTACGTGCTTCTCCGCACCACCTCTGACACCGTCCCGTTGATGGAAGATCGCCATCGTCCAGGTTGTAGCACCAACAACCACGTAGTAGCACCACGCCACTCTGGTCTTAGGTCGTTGTCATCCCGGTTCCAGCACGGTTGAGCTTGTCACAACACCACGCCGTAGTGTTAGAAGTTTGTTGTCGTGTCGGTTGTAGCATTGTATGCCGTTGGGCGCAACTCTTGTGCTCATTCGGTACCTCATCATCTCCATCAAAGCAGTTTGATCACAGATCACCAGAACTTCATGGCTATACAATTCATATCATGAACAAGAACACGAGTATATGATCATTCTTTTTTTGCAGTCTTCGTCATTTATTCTACAACAATCTGTTGGAAATATGCCCTAGAGGCAATAATAAAATTGTTATTATTATATTTCCTGTTTTAAGATAATCGTTTATTATCCATGCTATAATTATATTAAATGGAAACATAAATGCATGTGTGGATATATAGACAAAAATATGTCCCTAGTAAGCCTCTAGTTGACTAGCCAGTTGATCAAGGATGGTTAAGGTTTCCTGACCATAGACAAGTGTTGTCACTTGATAACGGGATCACATCATTGGGAGAATGATGTGATGGACTAGACCCAAACTATAAACGTAGCTTGTGATCATGTCATTTTGTTGCTATTGTTTTCTGCATGTCAAGTATTCATTCCTATGACCATGAGATCATGTAACTCACTGACACCGGAAGAATATGTTGTGTGTATCAAACGTCGCAACGTTACTGGGTGACTATAAAGGTGCTCTACAGGTATCTCCGAAGGTGTCCATTGAGTTAACATAGATCAAGATTGGGATTTGTCACTCCGTGTGAAGGAGAGGTATCTCGCGGCCCACTCGGTAATACGACATCACATACAAGCCTTCCAAGCAATGTGACTAACGAGTTAGTCACAGGATCTTGTATTCCAGAACGAGTAAAGAGACTTGCCGGTAACGAGACATAAATAGGTATGGGGATACCGACGATCAAATCTCAGACAAGTAACATACCGAAGGACAAAGGAAATGATATACGGGATTATATGAATCCTTGGCATAGAGGTTCAACCGATAAGATCTTCGTAGAATATGTAGGATCCAATATGGACATCCAGGTCCCGATATTGGATATTGACCGGAAAGTGTCACAGGTCATGTCTACATAGTTCGTGAACCCGCAGGGTGTGCACACTTAAGGTCCAGTGACGTTTCGGTATAGTTGAGTTATAGGTGATGGTGACCGAAGTTTTGTTCGGAGTCCCGTATGAGATCATGGACATCACGAGGGTTTCCGGAATGGTCCGGAAACAAAGATTGATATATAGGATTGTTTCATTTGGCTTCCGGAAAGATTTCGACCATTACCGGAAGTGTATCGGGAGTGACGAATGGGTTTCGGGTTTTTGCCGAGAGGGACGACCCACCCGGGAGAGAACCTAATAGGCCCATGGGTGGCGCACCAGCCCTTGGTGGGCTGGTGAGGCCAGCCCAATAGGACTATTTCGGCCAAGAGGAAAAAAAATCAAAGGAGAAAGAAAAAAAGGAGGTGGGAAGGAAGGAAGGGACTCCTCCTTCCAAACCGAATTGGAGTAAGAGTCCCTCCTCCCACTTCTGCCGACGCCTTGGAGGCTCCCTTTAGCCTCAAGGCTAGCCCCTCCCCTCCTCCTATATATACTAGAGGTTTTAGGGGTTTTGAGACACAAGTTTGCCACATGCAACCCTAAACCTCTACTTTGTAGTTCTTCCTCTAGATCGGATTTCTGCGAAGCTCGGGCGGAGCCTTGCAGGAATAAGATCATCACCATCACCGGCGCGCCGTCACGCTGCCGGAAAACTCATCTACTTCCCCGTCTCTCTTGCTGGATCAAGGAAGCGGAGATCGTCATCGAGTTGTATGTGTGCTGAACGCGGAGGTGCCGTCCGTTCGGTGCTAGATCGGGACGAATCGTGGGACGACGGTGATTTGAATCACGAAGCAGTTCCACTACATCAACCGCGTTTCTTAACGCTTCCCGCTTAGCGATCTACAAGGGTATGTAGATCCAATCTCCATCTCGTAGATGATCATCACCATGATAGATCGTGTGCGTAGGAAAATTTTTGTTTCCCATGCAATGTTCCCCAACACAATCAATCTGATGGTACTTGAATTTTGAGAAAACCTGCTTGTGTTGCAAATTTTAGCGCATGTCTTACATGTAAAGCTTTCGGCTCACTGGCGGAGCTGCCCGGTGGGCAAGGTGTGGCACGTGCCATACCTTGATTTGGAGCCAATTTTTTTTTAATACTAGTGCTAAACTGCTAATCACTGCGTGCCCACCCCACGTCCAGATCAGACCACGACGCATCTTCTTTCTTCCTCTGCTCCAGACTGCTCCTCTCCTCACCGGCTCACCCCACGTCCCCACACAAACCCTAGGCGGCGGCGGCGGCTGAACCAGAGGCAGCGGCGCGGGCCAGCGGCTGCGGCCTGCGACGGCCGGGGGATAGGGGAGGCCGGGAGAGGCGACGGCGGCGGCTGCGGCCTGCGGCGGCAGCTGCGGCCTGCGGCGGCCGGGCGAGGCGACGGCGGGGCAGGGGATAGGGGTGGCCGGGGGAGGCGACGGCGGGGCAGGGGATAGGGGCGGCCGGGGGAGGCGACGGCCGGGCCGCTTCTGCTTCAGGCAGCAGGCGCAGGCCACCAGCAGGCCACCAGCAGCGCAGCCGCGCAGGCTACTTCTGAATTCTGGTTCAGACATGAGCAGTGGGCATGAGAGTCTAGCAAATCCAAAAAAAAGAGGAAGAGGTAATCTTTTATTTTTCTGAAATTTGAGGTGGTTGGTACTTGGTAGTGGCAGCAGATTGTATTGAGATATTAATGTTGTAATTGCAGATTTAAGAAAGTATTTTCAAGTGCTTGGTGGTGGCAGCAACTCAAAATCGAATCCAAGCACTCGTGAAAGTGTCAATATTTCAGCACATGACCATCATCAAAATCAAGTTATTTCCATGGAAGTGGAACAAACTACAAATTCCGTTGAAGCTATAGTGGAAGAGAATGTAGAAGTTCACGGGGTTGAAGGTATAACTATTTTTAGTGAAGATTACATAAATGGTGATCCAGGACTTCGCATTCCACTTGATTGTTTTGCCCCCAACATTAGAGATGATGTTAGATTTGCTTATATACGAATGGGTGCAACTCAACCAACAAGTTGCATTTCCCCCCCAAATAGAGATGGAAGATGCTTCCGACCACAATGGTATAAAGACTTTGCTTGGTTGGAATATAGTGTAACAAAGCATAAGGCTTATTGCTTCTGTTGTTTTCTTTTCAAGCATGACCGAATGGATGATAAATTTGGGCATGATGTCTTCTCCAAATTTGGTTTTGACTGTTGGAAAAATGCAGTTGCAGCATTTCGTAAACATGTTGGTGGGCCATGTAGCATCCACAATATTTCAAAGACAACATGTGATGATTTTAAAAATCAAGGGGCAAGTGTGAAAAGTAAAGTTACAATTTACAGCCAAGATTCACTAGTCAAGTATGAAACTCGTGTCGATACATCTTTGGGCATTGTAAGTTATCTAGCATTGCAAGGTGAACCATTTCGTGGACATGATGAATCCAGTTCTTCTTTGAACAAGGGGAATTTTTTAGAGTTGCTTGATTGGGTCAAAGAAAGAATTCCAGAAGTGAAGGTTGCATTTGATGAGTTATGTCCTAAAAATGCCAAAATGACTTCCGGGACAATTCAAAAAGACCTTGTCAAACATTGTGCAAATGCAGTCATCAAAGTAATCAAAGAAGAGATGGGTGATTGCCTTTTCTCTGTTCTTATTGATGAGTGCCGTGATATATCGGTGAAAGAACAAATGGTCGTGGTTATCAGGTATGTATAATGTATTGAAGAATGTTAAGTGTCTATGTGTTTTTCCTTCTGTTATATGTAGAGTAGGTTAACTAATTTTATGATTGTCTACTTCTACAGGTATTTGAGCAAAAAAGGAGAGACCATTGAAAGATTTTTGGCTATTAAGCATGTTCCAGACACAACATCTGTTTCTTTGAAGAAGGCATTGTTGGAGGTTTTTGCTAAACACGGTTTAGTTGTTGCAAGACTACGAGGGCAAGGATATGATGGGGCATCTAATATGAGAGGAGAATTCAATGGACTTCAGAAGTTAATTCGAGATGAGAACCCATATGCTTTCTATATCCACTGCTTTGCCCACCAACTGCAGTTGGTAGTTGTTGCTGTTTCGAGATGTTGCAAGGGTGTTGAGGATTTTTTTTGAATATGTGACCATGATTGCCAATCTCAATACTTCATATTGCAAGAGGAAGGATAAATTGCTTGACAAGCAAAAGGAAATTCTTTTGGATAAGATTGAGAGAGGTGAGATGACCACAGGAAGAGGGAGAAATCAGGAAACATCCTTAGTCAGACCTAGAGACACAAGATGGGGATCTCATTACACAACCTTATCTCGCATTGAATCAATGTGGGATGCAGTCATAGAAGTTTTGGGCATTGTTGAGGATGATTTGCGTGTTCCATGTAGGGCAGGAGGTTTGGTTCATCAAATGGAAACTTTTAGCTTTGTGTTCATCCTGAAGATGATGTTAAAAATCCTTCGTATCACAAATGATTTATCTCTTCTATTGCAAAAAAAGGATCAAAATGTTGTTCAGGTATGTGATGGATCATGTTAGATGTATGTAGTATGGTTCATATATTTAGTTCATGTCAGCATACATGCATCTAAAATTGTATTTATCTCATTTCAGGCAATGTCATTGGTTACGGATGTGAGAACACGTTTGATCAACTTCAGAAATGATGGTCGGCAGCCACTATTGGAAGATGCCAAAGCCTTTTGCACCAAAAACGACATTCCAATACCAAATATGGATGACATCTTTACAAAGTGGGGTAAATCAAGAAAATGTGGACGAAACAATGTCACAGCTGATCATTTTTTTCGTGTGGACACCTTCTATGCTGCTATAGACTCCATCACCACAGAGTTCGATCATCGTTTTAATGAGGTATCTTCAGAGCTGCTCCAGAACTTCTCTTGTCTTGACCCAAGAAACTCCTTTTCTAGGTTCAACCTGCATAAACTAGCTAGACTCACAGAGATATACCATGATGATTTCTCTGATTATGAACGTGAACATATAGAAGATAACCTTGATCTATTCATTATCCATATGAGAAGAATTGAAGACTTTAGATCTTGTCATGATATTGCAAGTCTAGCTAAAATGATGGTTGAACTTGAAAGGCATGTCATGTTTCCTACTGTTTATCGCCTCATTGAGTTGGCATTGTTACTACCGGTAGCGACAGCAACAGTTGAAAGGGCCTTCTCATCAATGAAAATCATCAAAACTGAGTTGCGCAGCAAGATGACAGATGGTTGGCTTAATGACTTGATGGTTTGTTATATTGAGCGAGAGATCTTCAAAAGTATTGATCTTGGTAAAATTAAGGAAGATTTTCAGAATGAGGGTAGGGCATTGCCATTACCTGGGTCTTCTAGACGTCATTGAAAGCTTCATTATCGGTATGTTTTAGGTTGTTTTTCTATTGAAACATGTCTACATTTTTATTGTATTTGGTTTTCATTTGTAATGTGTATTGAGTCTTTCGATTTGCATTAAAAGAATTCTTTCCTTAAGACTTCGCCACACCTTAAATTTTTTTTCGTCCTCCGCCTCTGCTTCGGCTAGTTCCAGATTATGCACTTCATCAACATGGCTCATGCTACCACTTGTACAAATCCCAATAGATTTTTTATAATCAAAAATAGCCCATGTGCCGTGAATTGGAGAAGACCACAGGATCAACATTCGTCAACATGAACTTTATCGGTGGTAGAGACCATTTTTCAATCGACCCCTGGTTCTCACACCATGTGGACGTAGTCTAACCGGAAGCAATGAACTCTAGATTGTAACAATTTGTCATCAATTTGACATCCCTAGTATAAATGTAAGAAATCAGCAATCATGTCATATTCTCCAATGATTTCCTTACGCATATTTCTTGAGTGGTTTTGGTTGCAAGAAAACTGTCTTTCTTGTAGCATCATCCACTCGCAAGTGATCATACGCACTACCTCTTGAATCAGCTAGTTCATCTCTACAAAAGTACAAGTTGATAGCACAATCAGCTACTTCACCGAGACAAGTATAAAGAATGCAAATTATTTCCCCTAATAGTTTCAACAAGAACGTCCATGAAGTAGAGGTATGTCTCACTTGGCACAACTTGTCGACCTTCCATAAAGGATGGCTTGAAGAGGATTGCTCGGGCGATCTCAATGGAAAAGTTCCAACTCAGCGTGTAATTCAGATATTTTATTCCAGCTCAGGTTCATAAGATTAAACCCCAAAGTTTGATTATGCCTCTGATGAACAATCAAAGAGCAAACACAATATAAATAGCATTCAAAACACATTAGTTTTGCAGTGGAATGCTCCATAATTAAATATCTATGTGGAATGGCATGAGAGTCTTTTAGCCACAAGATAATCTTGCTCATACAATTCTAGTAGGTCACACATATTACGCCAAATATATCACCAAGAGTGATAACTTTACAAGTGACAAACATTAAGAGTTGAGACTGTGTGCTGAGGGAGAGCATCTTGATCTTTGGGTTTTTATTGCTGACATCAAGGTTGCTGTAATAACACCTACCATTCCTCACACCTAACTTAATGAACAGTGATTACCATAGTGAAATGTATTGAGAGAAGAAAAAAACGAGGGACGACGAGGGCCCAATTAACATGCTGAATGGGGATCGAATTTGGAGCCGCACCCATGTCGTGTAACTGGCGGCCTTACTCGCCCTATCCCATGCGAGTCGAATGGGCCGTGGTGGACGACGGAGGCCACTACGGCTGTGGCAGACTAGAAATTTGGTGGACTATATCTGACATGCCTCGAGCTGACTCCTATCTAGTCCAAGCCAACCATTGTTTGACAATAGAGTCGAGCGGCAGAAAGCCACGAACAAAGCAGAGGAAGGATATCGTCCCTGTTGGGGAACGTAGTAATTTCAAAAAAAAATCCTACGTCATGCAAGGATCTATCTATGGAGAAATCAGCAATGAGCAAAGAAGTAGAGCATCTTCATACCTTTGAAGATCGTTAAGCAGAATCGTTGCTAGAACGCGGTTGATGGAGTCGTACTCGCAGCGATTCAGATCACGGTGGATTCCGAACTATGCACCGAACATCGGTGCCTCCGCGTTCAACACACGTGCAGCCCGGTAATCTCTCTTAGCACGACGGCGTGGTGACGGTGGAGCTGTGTGGTAACTCCGACAGGGCTTTGCTAAGCACTACGGACGACGAGGATGAGGAGGAGTAGGGCTGCGCCGAGAGAGAAGTAATTGTTGTCTCAAATCTGCCCAAAAGTCCTCAATATATATAGGAGGAGAGGGAGGAGGTGCCCACCCTTTAGGGTTTCCCACACTAAAGGGTGCGGCAGCCCTAGAGCCCAAGGAGCGCGGCAGCCAAGGGTGGAGGGCCCTAGGGTGGGCCTTTGATGTTGGGGAACGTCGCATGGGAAACAAAAATTTTCCTACGCGCACGAAGACCTATCATGGTGATGTCCATCTATGAGAGGGGATGTGTGATCTACGTACCCTTGTAGACCGTACAGCAGAAGCGTTAGTGAACGCGGTTGATGTAGTGGAACGTCCTCACGTCCCTCGATCCGCCCCGGAACTATCCCGCGATCAGTCCCACGATCTAGTGCCGAACGGACGGCACCTCCGCGTTCAGCACACGTACAGCTCGACGATAATCTCAGCCTTCTTGATCCAGCAAGATAGACGGAGAGGTAGAAGAGTTCTCCGGCAGCGTGACGGCGCTCCAGAGGTTAGTGATGATCTTGTCTCAGCAGGGCTCCGCCCGAGCTCCGCAGAAACGCGATCTAGAGGTAAAACCATGGAGATATGTGGTCGGGCTGCCGTGGCAAAAGTGTGTCAAATCAACCCTAAAACCCCACTATATATAGGAGGGAGGGGGAGGGAAGAGGCAGCCTCAAACCCTCAAGGTTTGGCCGAAATTGGAGGTGGAGGAGTCCTACTCCAATCCTACTTGGAGTAGGATTCCACCTTCCCACTTGGAAACTCTTTCCACCTTGTGTTTTTTCCTTCTCAAACCTTATGGGCCTTAGTGGGAACTTATTCCAGCCCACTAGGGACTGGTTTATCTCTTCCCATAGCCCATGAGACCCCTTGGGGCGTGACACCCCTCCCGATGGTCCCCGGCACCCCTCCGGCACTCCCGGTACACTACCGATGAGCCCGAAACTTTTCCGGTGACCAAAACAGGACTTCCTATATATCAATCTTTACCTCCGGACCATTCCGGAGCTCCTCGTGACATCCTGGTTCTCATCCGGGACTCCGAACAACATTCGGTAACCAACCATATAACTCAAATACGCATAAAACAACGTCGAACCTTAAGTGTGCAGATCCTGCGGGTTCGAGAACTATGTAGACATGACCCGAGAGACTCCTCGGTCAATATCCAATAGCGGGACCTGGATGCCCATATTGGATCCTACATATTCTACGAAGATCTTATCGTTTGAACCTCAGTGCCAAGGATTCATATAATCCCGTATGTCATTCCCTTTGTCCTTCGGTATGTTACTTGCCCGAGATTCGATCCTTAGTATCCGCATACCTATTTCAATCTCGTTTACCGGCAAGTCTCTTTACTCGTTCCGTAATACAAGATCCCGCAACTTACACTAAGTCACATTGCTTGCAAGGCTTGTGTGTGATGCTGTATTACCGAGTGGGCCCCGAGATACCTCTCCGTCACACGGAGTGACAAATCCCAGTCTCGATTCATACTAACTTAACGAACACCTTCGGAGATACCTGTAGAGCATCTTTACAGTCACCCAGTTACGTTGCGACGTTTGATACACACAAAGTATTCCTCCGGTGTTAGTAAGTTATATGATCTCATGGTCATAGGAACAAATACTTGACACGCAGAAAACAGTAGCAACAAAATGACACGATCAACATGCTACGTCTATTAGTTTGGGTCTAGTCCATCACATGATTCCCCTAAGGATGTGATCCCGTTATCAAGTGACAACACTTGCCTATGGCCAGGAAACCTTGACCATCTTTGATCAACGAGCTAGTCAACTAGAGGCTTACTAGGGACAGTGTTTTGTCTATGTATCCACACAAGTATTGTGTTTCCAATCAATACAATTATAGCATGGATAATAAAAGATTATCATGAACTAAGAAATATAATAATAACTAATTTATTATTGCCTCTAGGGCATATTTCCAACATTTGAGGCCCAAGGTGGCCTCCCACGCCTAGGGTTTCCCCTCTCTCCACCCCTTGTGCGCCTTGGGCTAGTTGTGGAGGCGCACCAGCCCACATATGGGCTGGTTCCCACCCACTCTTAACTCATGTAGCAACTTGGGGCTGGTGGCCCTTGCCGGTGGACCCCAGGAACCCTTCCGGTGGTCCCGGTACATTACCGGTGTCACCCGAAACAATTCCGGTGACCAAATCCTCACTTCCTATATATGAATATTTACCTGTGGACCATTCCGGAACTTCTCGTTACGTCCAGGATCTCATCCGGGACTCCGAACAACCTTCGGTAACCACGTACACTATTTCCCTATAACCCTAGCGTCATCGAACCTTAAGTGTGTAGACCCGACGGGTTCGGGAAGCATGCAGACATGACCGAGACACCTCTCCGGTCAATAATCAACATCGGAGTTTGGATATCCATGTTGGTTACCACATGTTCCTCGATGATTTCATCAGATGAACCACGATGTTGGGGATTCAATCAATCCTGTATGCAATTCCCTTTGTCTACCGGTATGATACTTGTCCGAGATTCGATCGTCGGTATCCCTATACCTTGTTCAATCTCGTTACCGGCAAGTCTCTTTACTCGTTCCGTAACACATCATCCCGTGGCTAACTCCTTAGGGCCCGTTCAGTAGCCCTCCGCTCCTCCTAATCCGGTCGCTCCGCTCCAGGCGAGTGAGGAGCCGCTCCCCTGATCGCTAGCTTGAGCGTGGAACCGTTCGGTAGCGATCTGTGCCCCTGTTTCATGTGTAGTTGGGTTGTCGGCCCATTTCTTGTGGATCCAGCCTGCTAATAGCAGGAAGATGGATCCAAATTCTCTAAAAAAATCAAAACAGATCTAGCACGTGGAGAGGTGTATGTTTGCTGGGGGTGGATTGAAATTCGTCTCGTGGTCTAGTTTTGGCGGAGGAGAGCTTAATTCGGACAGCAACACACTTCGATCGACGTGGAGGTCTAGGGTTCGGGCGCCATGGCGAGGAGCTCGAACGGGGAAGAAAAGACACGAGAGAGATTCAACAGCGTCGTACCTGTTCGTTATTACTTATCAGTGGCATCCACATGTAATTTCATGCCGCTCCTGATTTTTCGTCTTCGTGGAGCGGGACCAGGCTAGCTCTGCAAAATCAGCCTAATCGATGGAGCCTCCATCTT
Organism: Hordeum vulgare subsp. vulgare; assembly: GCF_904849725.1. NCBI lineage: Eukaryota > Viridiplantae > Streptophyta > Magnoliopsida > Poales > Poaceae > Hordeum > Hordeum vulgare. The sequence continues at coordinate 658,194,293 of NC_058519.1, read as the reverse complement.
TGTCGATCCGCGGAGCGCGACTGTTTGGGACAGCTCCGCTGGCTCCGGCTGCGAAGCAAGGAGCTGGAGCGTTGCCGAACGGGTCCTTAGTCACACTGAGCTCAATATGATGATGAATTACAGAGTGGGCCTAGAGATACCTCTCCATCACACGGAGTGACAAATTCCAGTCTCGATTCATACAACCCAACAGATATTTTCGGAGATACCTGTAGTGCACCTTTATAATCATCCAGTTACGTTGTAACTTTTGATACACCCAAAGCACTCCTACAGTATCCGGGAGTTGCACAATCTCATGGTCTAAGGAAATGATACTTGACATTAGAAAAGCTTTAGCACACGAACAACACGATCTAGTGCTATGCTTAGGATTGGTCTTGTCCATCACATCATTCATAAATGATGTGATCACGTTATCAATGACATCCAATGTCCATTATCACAAAACCATGATCATCTATTGATCAACGAGCTAGCCAACTAGAGGCTCACTAGGGACACATTGTGATCTATATATTCTCACATGAATTACGGTTTCCGGTTAATACAATTATAGCATGAATAATAGACAATTATCATTATCTAGGAAATATAATAATAACTACTTTATTATTGCCTCTATGGCACATTTTCAGCAGTCACATGGTGAACATGTGGCCTCATTTGGCAGAGGGTACGCACGGGTAATTCACACTCTACCTATGGTTATCTTCAATAAAACCATGGTGGCGGCGAAAGTGCTTTTTTAATCCTGAGCACACATGCATCCGGTTGAATATATAGTAAAATCTGAAAAAGTAGCAGATAAATCCAAAAACAATTTTATTTTTCCATGTGATAAACATTGATGAATGTTTTAGTTGCTTGTAAAATTTGGTGATGAAATGACATTAGTTGAGGCCTGGAAAAAAAAAGGTCCATGTTCCAAACTGCTTTTAAAATTGGTCTTTTGGAAGCGTCGATTTTATTGTTTCTGTCCAGATTTCAAAGAATGTCATTTCATCTCGAATTTTCGCATGAATGTGAGACATTCATCATTAGTTCAGAATTATTTGAATTGTTTAACTATTTTTTCTGATTTTATGGTTCATCCGGGTGCATATGAGATCGAGACACGGTGGTGGCCAGAAGTTCTGGTACAAAAATGCGAAAATAATTACACCCTTTGTCGGAAATTACTTGTTACATAAATGTATAAAAATAAATAAATAAATATATATATAACTAAAATAATTTAGATACATACATTTTTATGATAAATATTTTGGGACAAAAGGAGTATCCACCATCATACACGCAACGACGTCAGAGAGATAAATGGGTACATGGGCCGTATGCTAGCCCGACGAGCTACGGTAGCCCATGCACAAACAAACACTAGCCTCCATCATCTCAGCGGCCATCCCGAATCATTCGTCGTCGTTTCGCTTCCGCTGGCGGCTAGGGCAGGCAAAAAGATCCCGAACGACGATCCGATCCGTCGATGTCATCGCCGGCGAACTGCTGCCGCCCTCCGCCGACCGATGCCGACAACGCGTCTCCGCTGGCGTCGTTGCCCGCTGACTTGGTCGAGGTCGTCGGCTGGCTGGTGCTCGCCGGCGACGACCTGCTCGGCTACGTCCGCTTCCGCGCCGTGTGCACGCACGTTCGGTCCAGCACGCCCTGCCCGCGCGCGAAGGGCATCGCCGACCCGCGCTTCCACCCGCGCCGGTGGATGATGCTGCCCGAGGGCCACGGCCTCCACCTTGAAGACGGCCGGCAGCGTTTCCTCAACCTCGACACCGGAGTGTTCCTCCGCCCTCGGGTCCCTCTTCTCGACGAACATTGGGTCCTCTGCCCGGTTGAAGGCCTCCTCCTCCTGCAGCGGCGCCGGCAACACGATAATGAAAATGACGATGAGGTTTGCCTACTTCACCCCTTCACGGGGAGCGTTGCCAAGTTCCCGCCAATCACCTATGTCACAATGAGCTTGGGACTAACCCACTGTAGTTCACGCATGGAGCGTCCTTATATTTGGCCAGGCAGGGTGGCCGCGTCCTTGAGCGTCGGCGCTCAAGGGGTTCCGATGCTCATGATCGTTCATCTAAGTCTGTCACGCGTGATGTTTGCTACCACCAAGGATGAGCAATGGAGTTTCTCGGCCTGGAGCTTCTCGCCGGATAACAGAATCATATCATGCCGAGGAAAATTTTACATGCTGCAGCAAAAGCCCGGCTCAAGCAAAGATGATGAACTATGGATTTTCCAGATCGACCCGCCTCTCCACGAGAAGAAGTCAGGATTCACTTGGTCTTCGTCGTCGTTTTCGTTTCACCCACCCAAGGTGATCACCATATTATGTCCCAAGGCAAAGATCTGCAGCCCTTTTGAACTAATAGAATGTGACTCGCAGATCTTGCTCGTCGGTACCAGCACCGATTACTCGAGCCACATGATAGTGTACAACGTAGCAGATCTTATCCTCGGAAGAGCCGTCCCGTTAAAAAGTATTGGGGGCAATGCTCTCTTGATTGACATTACAATCGGTCAGAGCCTCATCAAAAGGAGCCTGAGTATTGGTTTTAAGGCCGTTCCTACCATCACGGGTGACACCATTGTACGCAGGGATCCTACACCTACACCTACACGTTATAGATGTCTTGTCGAATATCACCTCGGTGATGCCACTTCCTCACCAAGAGCGGTGGTTTGCGCCAAACATATGTATGGTATCCCCCTTGTTATCTACGGCCGTTGCACTTGTAGCCTCATTAACCATATGTATGGTATCTGCCATTGTTTTTGTTATTAAGCAGATGTGAGCTACTGTAGTTTTTTTTATTCCACTCCTAATTTACTTGTACTGAACTGCAGAAACATGTTTTACTACCTTTATATTTAGTATACGTATCCATGAGTGCAGGAACCACAGATGAATAATCCTCTTCCATAGCTAGGTCCGAACGGGGGACGTTATAGTCTAACGAGGTAAGTGCGTGTGGTGCTGAATGTTTATTATGTGGAGAATTGCTTTCTTGCCATGCATGATAAGATGATTCACATATATTTGGCAATTATACATAGACCCCTTTTTTTCTGCCAAAAATACACGTACAATTCACTCGTCTTGACTATTGCATCATACACATATGAGATGAATGAATCAATTATCCCGAGTAGGTCACAAAATGACATGTTTTACATCATTATGCCAACCAATGTCAATCGGATAATACCATTGTATAGTTGTAGTGTTAATTCTCAATAATTGATGAGCAGATTATATGAGCTAATTGGTGAGTTTCGCGGGACGACTACTCTTTCCCCTGGCCGCGAAACTCTCGGAGCGGGTGGGTGGGGCACGTTTGAGGTGTGGCATCTGGAGGAGCTTTGCTACACCTACGTAAAACTACTTAAGGAAGTTACGTAAGAGCTGATTTGGCTTAATCTGGTTGGAAGAGGAAAAAGGCCCAAACCCATCCAATGAAAATCAGGGGGGAGATGATTAGTTGAGAAGGAAAGAAACGTAAGCTTAAGTAATAGATTACGTAGGTGTAGCATTTTTGCATCTGGACGCTGGTTCGGTGTGTTACACTCTGTTGGGTTAAGCTCCATTTGCCCGCTCCCAATCAACACACGGACCACCATCCAATTCCTCGTGCCAAAATGGCAATCCCATTTGTTACTTATTCATAATTAACATTTTAGTTTCTCTCCCCCTCCACACATCATATTTATTCGTAATTCACTTACGCTTCATGGATCATCAAATTGTTCATCATAACATAAGATGTTTTTTCACATTTGCTTGGAACACAACTTACCAGTAGTAATATTCTATAACACTAATTAATCTCCCTAGAATTGGAGAGCCCACATTCAATTGAGGCCTCCAATTGACATTGTGGCACCCAATTTTGATCTGGTCAACAATTTCCCAAAGATTTTTTATTTAATTATTTTATTTATACCTCTATAATACCATACTTAGTTTTAAAGAGTCACTCAGTTGAGGTCTTCAAAGACAACAATTAAAATTGGATCATCCAATTTTGACCGGGCCAACAATTTCTCAAAACTCTCTCTACAATTCTTTAGACAAATACATTATGCTTTCTAATCAAACTAACAGTTTTTCAAATCAAATTATTATGTCCATTAAATTATCGAATTATAAATGAAAGTAAAACACACTATGTCATCTCCCCCGTAGATCAAAAGAAATTTTCTATTAGTTTCAAAATATAAGGGGCATTAGTTTTTTGGAAAGTCGAATTCTTCAACTTTGACCAAGTTGAGAGCAAATATATGGACATTCACAATATTAAATAAAAAACATGATAATTCATTTAATGATGAATCTAATAATAATTTGATATTATGGATTTTTATATAATTATCAATAAATTTAATAAAATTTAAAAAAAATTGACATTTTTAAAAAGTAATACACATTGTATTTTAAAATCAAATGATTAGGTTTTTCTAATCTAACGCGCAGCAAAGCGCGTCCAGTCCTTCTGATATCTACCATATGCAATGCTTCTACATGTCATAGCTTGGAGGAGTGATTGGTTAGTGGGAGGGCATGCAAGTTGATTGCGTAGGTAGCCCGTAATTGTACCATTTTTGCATAGCTTATACTCCGAAGTAATTGCCTGAATTTTAGATCTCTGCATATAACTACCGATCTGGGCGTACTGTTCGTTGACATGCCACGAGCGGAACCACGGAATCCGGGAGCTTGGTCGGCACAAGTACGCACACGACCTCAGCAATCTGCATCACCACGGACGTGATCAAGCATGTGCACTTGGATCCTGGTATAGCTTGCCACCTACTCGATCTCGTCTTGGATCTCTGCTAGCTCCCTCTTAATTTCTCTGACGACTTTGATGGCAAACGTTCGATAGATCGATCGCATCTAGTTCGTGTATAAATAAGGGCATCTCATTGACGTGAGGAAGCCACGCTCACTTGCAGGCAGCTAGCAGCAAAGTAGCACTAGCAGACTGAAGGCACTGAGGTGCTCAAGGTAGCTAGCTAGGATCAATGGCGTCGAGCAGGACAGCAGCGATGCTGGTCCTCGTGGCCGCCGTGCTGTGCCCGGCAGCCTTCTCCAAGACGTCATCGGCGTTCATCTCTATGCCCACCGACCACGTCGGTGGCAGTATTCCTCCGGTCTCCCCCGCCGAAGGGCTCGCCTTCGACTTCCACGCCGACTCCTGCCCGCAGCTACAGGACGTGGTGCGCTCCGCCGTGCAGACCGCGCTCCAGAGCGAGATCGCCCTCGCCGCCGGCCTCCTCCGCATCTTCTTCCACGACTGCTTCCCTCAGGTAATTCATTCCAGCTAGCTAGATCTCATTTTGTGTTCTGGGAATAGCTCTCGTATTAAACATTTAAACTAAAGTGTGATCTAACATAGTTTCTTAAAGATGATAATGGTATCATAAAGATCATCACGAAAAATTTCATATTTGTTTTAACTTGTAACATATAATTGTAAAACTTGCTCATATGAGTAGACTAATGGTCAAAATATATACTTGAGATCATGTCAATGTCCAGAGAGCATCATCTCTTTCATTCGTGGTTGTACAGGGTTGTGATGCGTCGGTCCTTCTAACGGGAGATGGCAGCGAGCTGCAACTGGCACCGAACCTGACGCTGCAGCCACGGGCGCTGCAGCTCATCGAGTCCATCCGCGCCATGGTGCACGCAGCCTGCGGTCCCGTCGTCTCCTGCGCCGACATCACGGCCCTCGCTACCCGTGACGCCGTCGCCTTCTCCGGGGGTCAGGGCTACGACGTGCCGCTCGGCCGGCTCGACAGCCTCGCGCCGGCCCCGAGCTCGGCCGTCTTCAACCTCCCCCAGGCCAGCTCCAACGCCGCCACCCTCATCGACGTCTTCCAGACCCGCAACCTCGACAACGTGGACCTGGTCGCGCTCTCGGGCGGCCACACCATCGGCAAGGGCCACTGCAGCTCCTTCTCCAACCGCTTCTCCGAGGACTCAGGCTTCGTCCGAAGCCTCGCCTCCAACTGCTCCACCGACTTTAACCGGCTGCAGGACCTGGACGTGACCACCCCGGACGTGTTCGACAACAAGTACTTCACCAACCTGCAAGAGGGCAAGGGGGTGTTCACCTCCGACCAGAAGCTCACCGCCGACTGGCGCACCGAATGGGTGGTCAACGGCTTCGCCGGGAACCACTGGTGGTTCTTCGGCCAGTTTGCTGCCTCCATGACCAAGCTCGGGAACCTCCAGGGGCCCCAAGGAAACGTCGGCGAGATCCGTCGCAACAGTTGCTTCGTGCGCAATGCACAGAGCATCCTCACGACCACTAGCGATGAGGGCCTCTCCGCGTCCGTTTGAGACCACCGACGTTAGCGAGATTAGTGTTTTAATAAGAGTTCGCTGGCTAATGTAACACTCCGCTTTTGTGAAGCCACCCTAGTGGTTTATATTAATTGGTTACAATAGTCACCATTAGCAATGACAACACCAAATGGAAGGATCATCAACATATTTAGCTAAACTATGTGCTGCCCTATGGGCCTCTTACTAACTCTTTTTCATTTAAGAGTGAATTCCGGTTTTTACCCTCTATTTTAATATTTTTGACACTAATACCCTATTTAGCGAGATTTTATCTCTTTTATCCTATTTAGCAAAAGTTTTGCCATGATTTACAGTGTTTAAGACATTGCAAGCGTTATGTCACATCAACTGTTTTTTCTGTCTCTTTTCTCTCTGCTGAACCGATCATCGCTGCTTCCCCCGAATAGGTCCGATCCGATGGAGGTCGCTCGCATCGCGTCCAACGCACAATGCCTGAGTCGGCTGCGCGCCACACTTGCCTCCAATCGTCGTCCGTCCATGTTTCGGACCGCATGCACCCGCTAGGCTTGCTCAGACCTAGGCTTAGGGATTGTCAGGCAACGGCGATGGCGATGGCAGCGTGATTTCTTACCTGCTCGAGTAGGGTTGTATGGCCGTGACATCAAGGAAACATACGACCCCATGGGATCTGACGGCTCTGTCATGCTCGCCGGCGTCGGTGTGGGCGTGTGCATGTACATGACACCATTACAATGTGCTCAGTTGTTCTTTCTACTTCGGTGACATGGCAGGACCCCATCAGGTTGTGCTCAGTTGATAGCGGGTCTATGGCCCTCTCATTCGTACCCTATTCCACATGACTTTCAGCATTAGTATATAGCAATTTGTATATTCTGAAATTTTCGTAACTCATGCATTGGCCGATGAGGCATTTCATTCTGATAGAATTAAGATCCTTATTAGAAGATCATGTGTATACATGTCACCCTTCTAAAACTGACTTATGCATTGGTCGGTGATGCGAACCACCTGCTCTGGTGCGTTCATATCGGGTTGGATGGGTCGGTGTTGGTAGCAAAACTATCTGATCTCGAGTAGGGGGTCCGAACTATGGATCTTGGGTCGATGGTAACAAGAGAAGAATAAGACGATGTTTTACCCAGGTGCGGGCCCTTTTGATGCAAGTAAAATCCTACGTCTTGCTTTTGTTGGTATTGATGGAGTAGTACAGAGTACAGAGTTAATCTACCTCGAGATCATATGTTGTGGTCTAAACCCTAATCGTAATAAGCTTAATCTGGCCTATGAACTATGGCCCCCTGGTTTATATAGATACCAGGGATGATAGGATTACACAAAATCGATTACAATAGAGAAGGATTATGCCGATCACTACGTTGCCTTGGACCGTACGTTAAGTCTTCGGAAGAGTCCATCTTGATTCTGATAGTTCTAGTGACGGTCGAACATGACCGGGAGTTCGGTCCATGAGAATAGACAAACAGCCTGAGGACCCCTTAGACAAGGACTCCCTTAGTTGGGAGAAGCTGCCAGCACCGGTTCAACATGAAGTAAAATAGGCTGGAAAAAATCATTGATGTGGCATGCCAGCTGAATCTGAAAACTGATACCTTTCTATCAGAACGTTCATAAAATTTTAAACATGATAAATTAAGGCAGAATTTTTGCTAAATGGGATAAAACAGATGAAGTCCCGTTAAATAGGGTAATTAGTGTTAAAAATGTCAAAATAGGTGGTAGAAGCTGGAATTCACTCTTAACTATATATTCTGACTCCAAGGGTCTAATACAGAAATTTAAATTGGGACTAACAATCATGAATGGGTTAATTGCACCGAGAAAAGGACATGCATGGCTTAGTGAAATGGCATGGTTTGAAAAAAAATACATGCTACTCAGGTCCACTCCACTTGCGTGAGGGCAATTTAACCGGAACCGTACAAGGATTCCACGGTCCTCGAACAATTTTCGGTGGATCAAAGTCAGATGCATGCACCCCAGGGGAGGAGCTAGGCTTTGACTTCTTGTGCTGGAACGCGCGCATCCAGCCTACTATTCTGCGTACGAACGTACTCCAAGATTAGCTACCTACCAAGTACAGTGCACGACGTTCGTGTCCTTAACGATCAGGACGGCTCGCTTGAGCAGGTCGACCGTCCTTGATATGAACATGCCTAGGTGCAGAACTGAGCTCAGCCATAGCTCAGATCCAGGACGGTAATTTAACCTGATTGAACCGTCCTAGATAGAATGCCTTCAGATCTAAAGAAAAACAATCATCTCATGCTTCTTTTGAACTTCCGGCATGTACGCAAAGAGGAGCCTTGGCTATCGTGTACTCCCTCCGTTTCTAAATATAAGACCTTTTAGAAATTACACTATGAACTAAAAACGAAGCAAAATAAGTGAATCTACATCCTAAAATATGATTACATACATCCGTATGTTGTTCATAGTGAAATTTTTAAAAGGTCTTATATTTAAGAACGGAGGGGGTAAGTAGGAACGAGCGCATGACTGGCTCCATCTAGCCTAAGTCAGTTATATTATAAGAGTATTTGGCTGAGTGAGGGCTTTTGGCGGTCGACCTCCATGAAGATGGAAATTTTGTAAAAATCCGATAATCACATTTTGGAGTTTTAGAACATTCTGAAAACAATTCTACACATTCATATGGATGTATTCTACATGTGTATAAAATCTGGCGATGAAATACGTAACAGCGAGAGCTACACAAAAAAGATAAAACCCAACATTTTTAATAGTGAACAGTTCTTGTACTGTTTGCCGGTTTCAAATCATGACTTTGCCTTTTCTGTCTAGCTCCAACCATAATACATATGAACATGTAACATTTTTTTCAAAAATATTTGAAGCTTTAAAATTTATTTTGAGTCTTTTTCAAAATAACCACCTCCATGGAGGTCGCCCATATGTAGGTGCAGCACGTGGCCGACCTTGCTGTAAGAATTTTCAGCGGCATTATTCTATCATGTCGATCTTGCAAGTGGCAGGCATCCTCCGGGAGATGAGGCCACACTCTATCGATCCCATCCAACCACCCCTAGCTAATTAATCCGTCCTTAAGTACTCAATCATCTCCTATGTGTCATCCAAAATTATTCCAAATCAGTTAACCATATCCAAGTCTCCTTTCAACGCAGGCGAAATACATACATAAAACCCTACTTGATCCTACAGCTATCTTGATCAGTAAACTATATATATACACATTAACAAGTGGATTAATTAATACTAATCTTCTTGTTTGTCCATCCATGGAATCAATCGAGCAGCCAATCGATCCGCTTCACCGAGAAAACAATGGAGCCCGGTCAGCTCTTGCCTGCGTGCCCGCCGGCCCTTAATTGCATACACATGTATGCTAGTTTGGCAACATGTCACCGTTGGTTAGGTGCAAATGCGTGTGCACGAAAGCTCCGGGAAAGTGACGCCGTCGATGCATGCATTATCAAACTCTTTTATCGCAACGGTGTAGGCCTTAACTAGCTCTTCCGACATGTAGTTTCAAGGCATGCGACTTGAGTAAACCAACCTATTGAATGGTTAGAGAAACAGTGATATCCCCATCCTATCATGATCAAATCTTGTTGTTTGCATTGTTTTCAAATTTACTTTAGGATTTCCAGCTATACACTTTTATTGGAAGAAGAGTTTTTGTCGAAGAGGCGTCTATGATAATTTTGTAAATCTTAATATGATATATCGATTGAGTCTCTCGGAGCTTCTCATAGGGGTATGATGTGCATGTATGTATTCATAGGAATAAATGTATGCGCATGTATATGTTAAAAAAAAGTTAAGCGACTTGCACATGTTGATCCAGATTTGTAAGCAACGTACGTACGTCTAGCTAGTGCGACTTGTCCGTCTGTGTTGGAATTCTGGATCAGATCAAGGCTGTGGAGGTAATTGCATCGGAGACATTTGACCGAGGACCGACCGATTATAAATAGAGAGGGGTTGGCTAGCTAGCTTGAGGAAGCCACACGACGACCGCCGGCCGCCCTAGGTACCTGCAAAACCTAGCTCCATCAATCTGCCGCAGAGAGTGTGATCGAAAGATGGCGTCCAGAGCAGCAGCGGCCCTGGTCGTCGTGGCCATGGCCTGCGCCGTCGTCCATTCGGCAGCGGCGGCCGCCGGGGAGCTTTCGCCGGACTTCCACGCGGGCTCGTGCCCGGACCTGGAACACATCGTCCAGTATCACGTCGCCGAGGCCTTCCGTAAAGACGTCGGCGTAGCGCCGGGGCTCATCCGCATCTTCTTCCACGACTGCTTCCCTCAGGTGCGTATGTATCAACGTCAGAAATATGTATCTACATATGATATATGCATGGCGCTTCTTCTTACTTACTTATATTTGCTCTTGTTGCAGGGCTGCGACGCGTCGGTGCTCCTGACCGGCAACAACAGCGAGCAGGCGTTGGGGCCAAATCTGACGCTCCGGCCGGTGGGGCTCAACCTCATCGAGACCATCCGCGCCGCCGTCCACAGGTCCTGCGGCCGGACTGTCTCCTGCGCCGACATCACCGTTCTCGCTACCCGTGACTCCGTCGTGCTGGTATGGTACCATTGCCCTATACCTTTCGTGCTGGACATGCAGCATGCATGCACGGCCAAACCATTATTCCTAGCATATCATAGTCTACTTTTTCAGTTTTTTCTACACATGTTTCTCGAACTGTGACTAACATATACGTTTACGTTTACGTTTACGTGGATGTGGTGCGTGCAGGCTGGCGGGCCCCGCTTTGAGGTGGCTCTGGGCCGGCGCGACGGGCTGGCCCCAGCGTCGCAGGACCTCGTCTTCACCCTTCCAGCCCCCTCATTCACCGTGCCGGAGCTCCTCAAGTCCTTCGGCGACCGCAACCTCGACAAGGCCGACCTGGTGTCCCTCTCCGGCGCACACACGTTCGGCATCGCCCACTGCCCCGCCTTCTCCGACCGCTTCACGCCGGAAGTCGACACCAACCCAGCAATCGACCCCAATTTCGCCGCCAAGCTCAAGGCCAAGTGCGCCAACGACGTGCCCGCGCTTAGCGTCAACCAGTCGCTCGATGTGCGCACGCCGGACGTGTTCGACAACAAGTACTACTTTGATCTCATCGCCAAGCAGGGCCTGTTCAAGTCGGACCAGGGCCTCATCGTCCACCCTGAAACCACGCGCATGGCGACGCGATTCGCCCTCAACCAGGGAGCGTTCTTCGAGCAGTTTGCCAAGTCCATGGTGAAGATGAGCAACATGGACTTGCTCACCGGCAGCCAGGGCGAGATCCGGTTCAACTGCGCCGTCCCCAACAGCCGTGTCGACGGCATCGAGACCGCCAGCGACGAGGGCCATGCCTCCGCCATGTAAGAAATTGTTTAGTTGCCGTGATTGCTGAAGCGTGTGAGCGTGTGTGTGTGTGCGCTATGATCATGTCATGGTACTAGTGGTTCTTTATAATTGTGATGTTGTAATAAAATGAGTTGAGTGATCAGACATCATGCCCGGAGTATATATATATGCTTCCTACCCTATGAGGTTGTTCCCATTTGGGATAACACTCTGATCACCATACAACGTGAAATCTGTCTTGGCTAGAAGTCCAGAGATGCTACCTCCCAGTAAGTTTTGTGCTGATTTATGCTGAAGCTTGTGAGCGTGTGTGTGCTCTACGCCGTGTCATGGTGCTACTGTTTTTGTGTAATTTTGGTGTTGTAATAAAATGAGTGAGTGATAAGACAATATGACGGCTGTGTGGAACAATCAGGCACCACCAGAGCATAAATTCTTTGCTTGACTTACATACAGGACCGGGTTCGAACTGGCTTTAGTCCCGGTTCACCAACCGGGACTAAAGGGGCGGGACTAAAGGCCTAATCTTTAGTCCCGGCCCTGTTACAAGCCGGGTCTAAAGGTGCTCCACGTGGGCGCCTCGTAGCGTCCCAGGGGCAGGCCCTTTAGTCCCGGTTCGTTACACGGACCGGGACTAAAGATTTTCAGATTTTACTGGTTTTTGGGTTTTTTTTTGAATGAAATTATTTTTGGGTTTTAGGGTTTTAGGGTTTAGGTGTTCGGGAGATTAACGTGATGCCTTGTTTGGTGTTCGGGAATTAGTTTTCATATAATTTAAATAGAAATAATTATGCATATATATATAAGATTAACTTATCTTACAAGCGAGCATATATATACAATTATATGGAGATTTGAATTATCGGGACTAGAGCCCGTCTATTCGATTACATGGACGAACATCAGTAATGGCCCCTGGTTACACTAAATCGTCATTTGTCATCTATAGCTTCCGTTCTCAGAAATCCCGCAAGCTCCTCTGCAACAGCAATCGCGCGTTGCTCTGGTAGGACCTTCGTCCTCATGGTCGTGTGCTATATAAGAAGAGGAGATGAATATGAATATCAATCATGATAACAAAGAATGACGGGTAAAAATAGAGGTGTGAATGTTCATTGCTTACGTCGAATCTGTGATCCTTGAGCTCAGAGGTAAACGTGCGAATGGTCTCGCAAACATAGTATCCGCATAGATGCGTTCCCCGTGGCTGCTGGTCGCACTTTACGAGAATATAATATATATAATCAAAATAATAATCTAGCATCATAAATGTATTGAAAATTAATAGAAGTATATCATACTACTACTTACCTGAGCCGCTCTAAAGGTCAGCTTCTCAGGAAAGTTACCGGGAGTCACGCACTTGAACCGCTTCCAAACCCTGCCTGACAAGGATAATGATTTGCTAAGTTTTTCATTAATTGATATATCAGAAAATCATTGAAAGAGACCGATAGAGCGCAAGATTGATTAAAATTACCCTTGGAGCATGTCCTGCAGGCTTTGGAACTGTTCCAAGGGTCTCGATAATGGGTCGAAGACATCAACTCTTCCCTTATCAATTTGAATGGCCAACAGAATCCAATGAAAGCTGCACATGTGTGTGTGTGTGTGTGTGTGTGTGTGTGTGTGTGTGTGTGTGTATATGTCAGTAACTTATCAATTACACTTATAAGTGAATGGACACAACAGAGTAAAGACCCTCACCTGAAGTTGTATGGAAACAGTATGTGGTCACAGAAATTTTGATTTATTAGAAACCTTAGAAGGTTTTCCTCTGCCTCCTTGGGTTTATCAGTTAGCGTCGCTATATGTATTTTATCTGGGTCAATAAACCCAATATTTAGGATGGTCTTACTTTTACAATCCAGAATCTTCATTCTGCATAATAGAGTACAAGTTATATATAGACAATGAATTGAAATAACTAAACAAGTTATATGTAGACAACGAATTGAAAAACATACAGACAATAGCAACTCATAAGCGATTTATCGAGGGCGTCGCCATTGTACATCTGGAAGAGTTCATCAAAGTCGATATGGATTTCTTCGGAGCCGCCGTAGTACTCCCGTGGGACACTCAGCACGATCATCATTCTCCCATTCTTTGATTCACTTAAGTACCATTGATGCAAGTAACGCATATTTGTTGGGAGATCATCTTTGCTGACCAAAGGCTCTCCCATGACAAACTGTGGCTTAGGGGCTACCACAGCCTTGGGTATCCTGTCGTCTTGGGAAGCCGGCAAATCTTCAACCGAGATACCACATTCAGCCGCCAACTCCTTTGCTCTTTCAAAAGCTTGCCCCTGCATCGGAGGGGGAACATTCTCGGTTAACACCTTGAGGGGTGGGATCGACTGTTTGGCCTGTTGTCCAAGCTGAGGAACGTCTGATTTTTTCTTGCTTGTAGTTGAACTTGATTTGCTCCCACTTGCACTTGCACATGAACTGCTCTTTTTCACTTCCTTCTGCAATGTGCGTGTATAGTCATCAGGCTTATAGTGTAAGTCATATTGTGATGGAAGGGTTATGAAGTCTTTTGCCCATGCTATTTGCTTCTCGGTGTATTCCGGGCGGGGCTCGGGTTCCTTCTTTTTCATCTGCGCATCATGATGTTCCTTTGCTATCCTGGCGTTTTCCTTCTGCAATACCGAAGTTGTACCTCATCTTCAGCTTGTCGTTCCTTATGTCAGCGGTAGCAAAAGTGATGCCGCTGCGAAGGAAGTCCATGAGTTCTGGACAATGCTTGTCACTACTGCAACAGAAACAAATTAAAATGGAACAAATGTTACATACTGCTGCAATAAGGAAACATGTTTCACTACAACTGAAGAGAAAATTATCTTTAGGATTCAAATAGAACATATGCAATGGAACCTACAGAGATCACTATAGCTATCCAATGGAACCTAGAGAGATCACTAGCTATATGCAATTTTCATGACTATGACATATCATATTGCTATCCAATGGAACCTAGAGAGATCACTAGCTATATGCAATTTTCATAACCTTGGATCAAAGAACACCGCATAAAATTGTATCACTACAACTATGATTTCAATGGAACATATTGAACCAATCATATTTTTCAGATTGTGGAACACTATTCCAATCAGATTGTGTTCCCTTCAACTAATCAAAATTGTTTCACTACAACTATTTGAAGCGAACCAACTATGATTCCAATGGAACATATTAAACACTAGTTGATTCTAATACGATTTTTCAGATTATGGAACACTATTCCAATCAGACTGTGTTCCCCTTCAACTAATCAAAATTGTTTCACTACAACTATTTGAAGCGAACCAACTATGATTCCAATGAAACATATTAAACACTAGTTGATTCTAATACGATTTTTCAGATTATGGAACACTATTCCAATTAGATTGTGTTCCCCTTCAACTAATCAAAATTGTTTCACTACAACTATTTGAAGGGAACCAACTATGATTGAAACAAATAAACTTACAATGTCATTATCTTGGATCAAAGAAAGCCTCAAAACTTACCTCGCCCATTGGAAGATCAAGACATGGCGTGCGAAGCATAGTTGGATGACGGCAACACCGTGTTGATCGGCCGTGTACTCCAGATCAAGCCCCAAAAACTTCTCATGATCCATTGCGGCGTCAAGACATTTTTCCTTCAACTATTCAAGAAAAAATGGCACCTCCCTGCTCTCGTTCGTGTACACGACATCGAGCATGGTCGTGCGATGTGCGAGCACCTTTTGAAAGCGAGTTGGCATGGTGGAAGAAGAGAAGGGAAGAAGAGAGGAGAAGAACAGAGAGGGAGAGCGAGAGAGAAGAAGAAACAGAGAAATGGCGACTGTGCTTCGGTTCGTGCTTTTCATTGCCCGAAACGACGCGGGATGCAAACCGTTTGGGCCTTTAGTCCCGGGTTGAGCCACCAACCGGGACTAAAGAGGTATACCAACGGTTGCCACCACTACGACATGCCACGTGTTAGGCCTTTAGTCCCAGGTTGAGCCACCAACCGGGACTAAAGGGGGATACGAACGGTTGCCACCACCACTGCCCGCCGCGTAGCCCTTTAGTCCCGGTTTGGGACACGAACCGGGACTAAAGGCTCCTTACGGACCGGGACTAAAGCCTCGAGGGAGGCATTGAGAACTGGGGTGACGTGGCCGGGCCTTTAATCCTGGCCTAGAGGCAGGCCGGGACTAAAGGGTCCCGGCCAAAGGTCCGTTTTCCACTAGTGAACTTTGCAAGAGGGGGCCAGAAAATTGGCACTATTAAGGAGTGGTGGAACGCCGGACGTGTTCCACAACAAGTACTACTTGCTTGCAAAACGCGTTTGCAGTTCGTGTAAAACAGCTTTTGCGGGCTGGCCCGGGCTGGCACACATGCAGACCCTCCAAACGGATCCGTCAAAATATATATTCGCGGAATATACTTTTTTACTGGTCGGCTTTGCGGGGTCTGCTCTTTGCACCGCTGCATCCCGCATATCATCAGCCCACAAATATCAAATACAACATAATTCAACAATCGAAAACAAACTTAATTATTCGAATCAAACATAATACAATAATCATCCGCATTACAAATAATTATTCAAATAACCATAGCAAACTTAAATAGTGCAATACAAAACTTGTCATGAATACAAATACAAATGGATACCGGCAATTTGACTCGCAAGCTTGAACAAGTTTCACAAAGAGGGATCGGCGCATTCGATCCCTTCTCCGAAAGAGGTGCGGAGGATATGTAGGATTCTTCGTGAAATAGTCTTGCATCAACATCTCGTTTCCAAGATGGCGATTTCGAGAAATGCACAAACGCCCGACAGTCAATCCTCGCCTCCTCTTCCGGTGCTCGTCTTCATGCTCCTTCACGGCAAGCGCCATGACTAATGTTTGCTGCCGAAAGTTCGCAAGCATGGTCTCAACATCCGAGTCGTCCGAATCGGACGAATCGGATAGTAAGAACTTCTCGCACAGCTCACAAAAATAAAAATAAAGGACTAACCGGTTGCGGATGACCCGGGCGGCGACGAGGGGGTGCGCTCGATGGTGGTCGATACCCCGGCGGCGACAGCGGCGGGGGGGGGGGGGGGCTCTTCTCACCGGATCCGGAGGGGCGGTGCAGCGGCTCGCCTGCAGATATTGCCGGAATCGCCGGCGGCGGGCGGGCGTAAGCAAGGGCGGGCGGCGGCGGAAGGAGGGGGCAAAGAGCGCGGCCTGAAATGTCCCTCCCGCCAACTGCTTCTCTGTGATGCAGGGCACCGCAGCAGCGAGGCGGAAACCCGCGTTTTTCCGGGTTGGGGTCGGGAATTTGCCGCGCCCCCAAAAAAAATTTGCGGACCGGGGCGGGATGCGTGGTCTGGTCGGGCAGGCTTTCCGGCCCGTACCCGCATTTTGGCGGTTATTTTACGGGTCGGGGATGGATGCGGGGTGTGCTAGAGTTGCTCTGAGGATGTTAGTTCTGTAATGTCGTAAGAATAAAAAACAAAATTGGAGAGCCGTCCTTGGACAGCCAGCTATGTAATTCAACCCTCTCTTTTATTAGTGAGATGAGGCAAATATTTTGTCTCAATTTCAAAAAGAAAAATCAGGACAACATGCCCAAGTATATGATTCCTACCATTGGAGGTTTTTCCATCTGGATAACAGTGTGATCACCATCCATCTTAAAATCTGTCATTGGGTACGGTTCCAGAAATTCTACCTCAGTCACTGTCATCCTGTCATTGCATGATAGTCTATGTTGCATAAGGCTACAAACGAATGCTCCCAAAACATACCATTTAAAGTATAAGCAACGGCGTGTAGATATGATAAAAAATATTGGCGTGCCACACTAGAGTGGAAGTGCAGCTCCAGCGGTACCGACGGACGTTGCAGATCGATCTTAGAAGAAATCGGACGAACACACAAACTGATCCCCGATGGCCTCGAGAGCGAGGCCCGGGATGGGATGAGAAGACATGCTACCTAGAAAATCTATAGCGGCCACAATAGGTAAATCATTTGCAGAAAAATCGACAAAGAACTGCAGTCCGTTGCAGCTGAAATATCACACAGATCCTCTAGATTGCTACGAAAACTTCAAACCAACGCGTGCCTTGGCTTTTTTCAAGGTAGGTTGTGAGGGAGGGGGGCGGGGGGTACGGTGTACCGAACAAAAACTCATTTTTATTTCAAATTTTATTAGGAATGGAATAACTTCATTTGTAACCTGTGAAAAATTGGAAGTATGCGATGGTACGATGGTGAGTTGGAACCTGGTTCAACCCCTTGAAGCTGCTGCCTAATTTTTGTCTTGCTTTTCTTAATAGGGCCGCTCGGCAGTGAGAGTAAAAAACTTTGTAAAAAATCACAGGTACACGATCCATTTTTTACTATTGTTCTTACTTGTAGGGCCACTTGACAGGGAGAGTAAAAAACTTTGCAAAAACTCACAGGCACGAGACCTATTTTTATGTTGTTCTTCCTCATAGGGGCATTTCGCAGTGAGAGTAAAAAATAAATGTTTGCAAACAAATCACAGACACATTAGTGGGAGGTTGTACAAAAATGGGTGACTGATTCTCCTACCATTAATGGGAGGTTGTTCCCATTTGGATAATAGTGTGGTCATTATACACCGTTAAATTTGGATCACCTATAATACTAGAAATGCTACCTTGTCACTATCACCCCATTAATGGTCAATAAAGCCAACATATGCCCACAAATGCTAAAAAAGAACTTGCCATATCAAGTACTCCCTCAGTCGCGGTTTAGAACGCATGGTTAAATTTACGTGCATTTTCACACTAAACAAAGTTGTGGACACATTGCATTTACTTTTAGCAGCCAATTAGTACTCCATTGTACTAGTTCTGTATGCATGCGTAGTGTGAATTCTATTTTTCAACCCATCTCGCATTCAATCAACAACGCCTAGGTTCCAGAGAATTTCCAAGCACGCCTTCTAACCCGTGACGAAAAAAGTATATGTAACGGTGCAAAAAAAGAAGTATATGTATAAATGCAGGCAAGCCCATCATGATAGTGGTATAAGAGATATGGCAGAGAGTGGAAAGACAGCTTAACTAACACGCTGATCATGGATGGCGTGAGGAGGCACACTGTTAAACCAACATGAGGTAGTACCAGAAGCAGTGCGGATCCAAAGGTTACTTGTCTTAGGTTTGTTTACATACAACACATTCATATCTTGATAAATTTAAGACACGTAATTTGGGACAGAGGTTGTACCAGTTAGATTCAATTAAAAATGATATTTGTGTACTAACTAGAAGTCTAGAATTGCATAAAGCATGAGGAAGAAGAGACCACCAATAACTAACAATTGAAACCATTTATTTTAACCACCCAGTCTACTGATGAGATTGCACATTGCAGAGTGACATGTACTCCCTCTGTATCTAAATAATTGTAATTGGGGAAAACTTGACTAGTTCTTCCCTACTACAATTATTTAGGTACAGAGGGAGTATATATTTTGGGAGTGAAATCTCTACAAACCTTGACGTTTGATGGGCCTGATGTGTGTAGATATATATCTAAGCTAATAAAAAACCTAGCTATTTCAATGTTATTGCAGGAAAAAATAACATTGTTTGTTTGATATTAACACTATATTTCAGAATCAATATATTTGGTCCTGAATTTCCTGCACGTGCATTGTCCTCTTCGCCCCACCTATGTTCAAATCCTAGCTCTGCCCCTGACCAAAAGGTAGTGCACGTCTACACTCTGTCATTCTTCTATTTAATGTTTCAAGGTTGCAGTTAGTGAATTCTTAAATACATTTTCTCTATGCGACAATCAAATATTCACGGGCTTGTGTTGTTATGTACGGCAAACTGGATGGGCCCATAGATGGGCTTCCTTACCTGCGCGGCTGCATCTCATCGGGTTTTAGTACAAATTAAGTACGTGTTCTGTTGCTTTATTCGGTGATTAAAACATTTCATCAGAAAAGCCGAAACCATTTGACGTAAGGGGCCAATAGCGGCCAAAGAGGTCGAACCAAATGTGCAAAGTTGAGATGGTGTAGAAATCTAAACAGCATAGCGAGTTAACTGATAAGATGAAGGGGATGAGATGCCGTCCTGCCTAGAAAATATGTCGCGACTGCAACATATTTTTAAATGTAAATAAATAAAAACAAGGAATTGTCGTGCCTTGCAACAATAGCATCCACGTCTTCTAGCCACAACAACTAAAAACCATTGCAACAAATTTAAGAAAAAGAGCTAGCCTTTGACTTTTTAGAGCATGAACGCACGCATCCCATCATCCATGACTTGTTGACTACTACTCGCTCCAGTGTAGCCTAATGGTTAGCGTACGAACATACGTTAAGACTACCTAGGAACATTCAGCGGCTCATGCAAGTGGTACGTACATGATATATACATTCCCTGCAAAAAGAAGTGGTACATACATCAACAGTACACCATCCTCTCTGAGAGACATGCAAGGTACGGTGCATATAGAAACTTGGAGGAAAAATCTAGCAAGTGACAAGGCATTATTTAAGAAGCATCATTAGTTAAACTGCAAGAGGCACATGTTGTTCAACCTTGTTTAGTCTCCGCGACTTGTCTTCTGGATCATGTCGAAACAGGGGACTAGTGGGCAGCTTGAGCAGAGCCACGCGACCGCCCTAGTTGCAAAAACCCAGCTACAGTTATAGGGCGACAACAAAGGCTGCCGGGGTCTTCATTGCACAATTGTCTCTGTCGGTGACGCCCACCGGGGGATATCACGAGGCTTCTATGTGGCGCGTCGTGCCTGGATCTGGAGGACATCAAGCTCGACTATCCCCACCAGATCACAAAATCAATAATGCGGGCGCTACTGAGATGATGACGCCGAGGCCTTGGAAGAGTTGTCACTCCTTGTAGGAAGGCCAAATCTACCACAATTTATTTGCACAAGTATATCCAACCATTCATTAATACCAAATACATATTTGTATACAAACAGATGCAAGTACCATGATCGGCGAGTGAAGAACTTACATGTAGTTCCAAATCTTCTAAGAGAGGTGCCAACTCGAAGATGTAATCCAACCCAGTAATCCAGCTAGTATCATCTGGATGGTATATGATGGTAATGTTCAAGTAGAGAATCCATAGATGGAGGAAAGTGTCTAGGTTATACTGAATTATTATCTCTTGCACCTGCAAAGATAGAATGCACAACTCGAACAAATAAATGAATATAAGATGGATCGAGGTGGCAAGTCAACGACTCAACATGCACACAAATGTTGATATGCTGATAGATAAAAGAATAAAAGAGGCATATATCGAAATTAATCGGCCAGCATATTTATCAGCACGGGACGGGACCGCTGGTGAAACTGAAAGCTGGAACCAGGGACAATGCCGGTTTCTTAAACTCTCTGGACGTTCCACCTGTTAAACCAAAGTGGACCGGTTGAATCGAAAGGTTTTGAACTTTTTATGCAACTAGCAAAAGGTCCCGTGCGATGCAACGGAAGAAAAATAATTATAATCTTCAAGGATGTTGATCATATTACGTCCTTAAAATTTTAGGACATTTCTTGAAATGCATGAACATTTTTTGAATTAGCAAATATTTTTTTCAATTGCACTCAAAAAATAATACACAAACGTTTTTCTCAAAATCATGGACTTTTATTGTTTTCACCAACATTGTTCTCAAAATTATGAACATTTTTCTGAATATGGGAATACTTTTACAAATATCCCGAGCATTTTTTGAATTCACAAACATTTTATATTTTCTTCAAAATTATATTTCAAAATTCTAAGTTTTATAAGTTGCAAAAAAATTTCAAAAGTCGATATTATTTAAATTTAAAAAATGGAACAGAAAATGAAAATTAAAAATGAGACTAAAAACAGAGGCACAAACTGTTTTTAAGATTTTTACACGGACTTTTGTTTGAAATTATTGACTTTTTTCATTTTACAGACATTTTTTAAAAATTTAAACATTTCTTTGTATATGCAAACATTTTTCAAAACTCCTGAGTAGTTTTTGAATTCTCAAAAAAATATGTTTTTTAATATTTTATTTCAAAATTCTCAGTTTCTTAAATTTAAGAAAAAGTTATTTGAACTTCTAAATTATTTAAAGTAGAAAAAAATAGAACTGAAAAGTAAAAAAAACTAAAATAACAGGCGGCCACGCATGGACCGGCCCAAATAGGTGTGCTGCATCTTTTTGCAATGCCCAGAGCGTAATATAGGAGGTGCCTACATGGGCCGGCCCAGTCCAAAGATTTTCTTGTTTGAAATGTTTTCAATGACTTATAAGTGGCAATTGTGGATAATTTTCATCAACTTTATGGGCAATGTTAAAGACGGACAACAGAAGCACTAATTGCTTTATTAGTAGGTAAAGATAAAGATAAAGATAAAGAATTGGGAGGTAAAACCGGAGATGTCGAACCAAGTCGACGTGTACAAATAGTGGTCCGTTCGAGATCACAAACCCCAAGGAAAACATGTCATAGCTCCCAGTCATAGGGGTAAGTATATTTGCGTATCTATGAGTGTATGTGACTGTGTTGTGTTAAGAAAAAGGTAAATATATTACATCAGTATACAAAAGATATTTTATAAAAAAAAAAACAGACTGTGAACCGACCGATGAAACCTTGAACCGACAACCTTACCCGATTCGGCCACTGATCTGATCTTTTGTCCAAACTGTCGGCAACTGCCCTAGCTAGCCACGCATAAAGTTGAAGTGAAGACGTGGAGTAGATACAAGAGGTATGCTACCTAGAAAATCCATCGTGACCGCAGCAGTTAGATTATTTATAAATAAATAAACAAAACCAAAGAATTGCCGTGCGTTGCAACAATATCATCCACGTCCTCTAGCGACGACAAAAGAAATTACCACAGCAAAAGATAGAGGTCGCCGGAAGAAACGTTCGATCTCGGTCGACAGCCACCACCGGAAATCCGTAGCTTGACACAACGCACAGTGTTGCAAATGACTGGCGGCGGCCGGAGTGCGCGTGTTTGCAGCTAGCATGTGTCCCCGTACGTTATGCTCCTCAGTTTCACCGTAAATGACATTGAAATGACTGGACTAGAATTCCACGGTCGTACATACAGTTTCATTGCAGGGAAAACAGCAAGTATTCATCGTATGTTCATCATCTTAAAATGTATGTTCATCATCTTAAAATAGTCTCCTCCAAAAACCCCGTGAGAAAAATATGAGAAGTAGTATAGTATATGCTGCTAAAACTCCTTCAAACCTTGTGGAAAAATAAGGAGAAAATGATACAACATATAATGATTATTGCCTCTGTCAATTCTATATGAAATGTATCCATAAAATTAGAGGACAAAAATACGTCGTATATACTTTTCCTAAAAAACCCGGTGGGGAAAAACGGACAGTATGACATATGTCTTATGTTGATATTGTCTCATTAAAAACCTTGATGAGAACTATGGAAGTACACTCATAAAGGGAAAAAGAGTGCAATATAATGTTTGAACGGGTTATTTTTCAGAGAGAGAAACTCCCCCTGATCTTTGCAAATCCCGAAGTCTTCGCATACCTATCCCATGAACATATTTTTCAAATGTTGAAGCTGGGAGTGATTTTGTAAATAGGTCAGTGAGATTATCGCACGATTTAACTTGCAAAATATTTATTTTCCCTTTCTTCTGTAATTGATGGGGAAAAAATAATTTAGGAGAAATATGCTTAGTGATATTGCTCTTTATCTAACCCGTTTGCATTTGAGCAACACAAGGAGCATTATCTTCCTAGATAATGGTTGGAGATTTGATAAGACCTTTGCCACATGATTTTTGTATGTGGTTTATCATTCTGCGAAGCCATACACATTCACGTGATGCTTCATATAATGCGATTATTTCAGAACGATTGGTGGATGTAGCCACTAGGGTGTGCTTGGAAGATTTCCATGATATGACTGTCCCACAATGTAGGAACACGAAACCGGTTTGTGATCTGGCATTATGGGGGTCAGATAAGTAGCCAGCATCTGTATACCCAATCAAATCAATGTCCAAATTTCTTTGAAATTGAAAGAAGAGGCCAAGATCCTTTGTACCTTGGAGATATCGAAAGATATTCTTAACTCCGATCCAATGGCGTTTAGTGGGAGCTGCGCTATGTCTAGCTAATAAATTTACTGCAAATGCAATGTCAGGTCTGGTGCAGTTTGTAAGATACATGAGCGCTCCAACCACACTAAGATATGGGACTTCAGGTCCTAATATCTTTTCTCCATCATCCATTGGTCTAAACTGATCTTTCTCTATGTCTAGAGATCGAACTACCATAGGGATTTTGGATGGATAGTATTTGTCCATATTGAATTTCTCCAATATTTTCTGGATATAGGCGGTTTGATGAACCAAAATACACGAGGGAAGGTGCTCAAGTTGTAATCCTAAGCAAAATTTAGTTTTACCCAAATCCTTCATTTCAAATTCCGTCTTTAAGATATTGCGTGCTTCATCAATATCTTCGGTGGTTCCAATGATGTTAAGATGATCAACATACACTGAAATAATGCAAAATCCGGTTGCGGACTTTTTTATGAAAACACATGGGCAATCATCATTATTGGAGTATCTTTTTTCAAAAAGAACTCACTAAGTCGGTTGTACCACATGCGACCCCACTGTTTTAAGCCGTATAAAGACTTGTTTAGTTTTACACAATATGCGTTGCGTTTGGATTCGGGATTGGAACTCCATCAGGAACCTTCATGCATATGTACGAATCAAGTGAACCGTAAAGATAGGCGGTCACTACGTCCATCAACTGCATAGGTAGACGATTTTGTACTGCCATAGAAATAAGGTATCGGAAAGTAATACCACTCATTACTGGAGAGTATGTTTCATTGCAATCAATGCCTGGTCTCTGCGTGAAACCTTGGGCTACAAGCCTTGCTTTATATCTCACCATCTCGTTGTTCTCGTTTCTTTTACGGACGAAAACCCATTTGAATCCCACAGGGAAAACTCTGGGAGGTGTAGGTATTGCTTCAGTGAATACCTTTCGTTTATTGAGCGAGGCTAACTCTACCTGGATTGCATCCTTCCATTTAGGCCAGTCGGAGCGTTTCTTGCACTCTGCCATGGTCTTTGGATCATGATCATTTAGAAGGTAGTCTGCAACTGTAGTTGAGAAATATATGTCGACAATAGTAGACTTACGATTGTAACATTCTCCAGAATCCATATAGTTGGTGGAAATTTCATTTACCCATGTTGACTGGTCGTGATTTCCCAATACGATTGAGTCAGGGTTTTCCGATGTCCTAGTCATTGAGTGCACAACTGAGCTGGGTTGTGGAGGCCGTTCTTCCACTGGGTGTTCATTACCCATTTGATGATTATCAACGCTAGGTTGATTTACATTTACTGGTTCACGGGGTTTCTTCCTCTGTTTCCTTTTTTGTTTGCGAGAAGTTGAATCCTGTTCTGTGGCCGTATTTCTCCCCCTATTTCTCCCCCTCTTCCTTTGAACAGGGGGTTGAGTGGTTTTTGTTGGTACCTCCACTCTTTCGGGCGCATTTCTGGCAGGATTGTAGGATTTTGTAACACCTTTATAGTCAGTAAATGAATCTGGCAGGTTATTTGCAATATGTTGCAAATTAATTATTTTCCGAACTTGAAGTTCAGTTTCTTGAGTACGTGGATCAGAGGAGGAAATGTCTTGGGCATTCCAATAGATTTCCGGGCATTCTTTTTGGTACTTGATGTCTCCCCCTAATGCCGGGAAATATTCCTCATTAAAGATGCAGTCAGCGTGACGGGCTGGGAATAGATCCCCAGTGAGGGGTTCAAGGTACTTGATTATCGACGGTGATTTGCACCCCACATAGATCCCCAATTTCCAATGTGGGCCCATGGATGTACGCTGCGGTGGTGAGATGGGCACATATGTGGCGCATCCGAATTTACGCAGATGGAAAATATTTGGTAGGTTTCCACGTACTAATTGCAGAGGGGAAGTGTTGTGATATGCAGTTGGTCGCAATTGAATTAAGTCAGCAGCGTGTAAAACTGCGTGACCCCAACATGAAGTTGGTAAGTTGCAATTCATTAGCAAGGGCCGTGCAATGAGCTTAATTCTCTTAATTAGGGACTCTTCCAATCCATTTTGTGTCTGGACATATGGGACCGAGTGCTGAACTTCGATTCCTAGGGCCATGCAATAATCATTGAAGGCACGTGAGGAAAATTTAGCAGCGTTGTCCATTCGAATTGACTTAATCCGATTTTCAGGATAATGAGCTTGTAATTTAATTACTTGTCTCATTATTTTGGAAAATGCATGGTTTCGTGTGGATAATAGACACACGTGAGACCATCGTGTAGATGCGTCAATTAGAACCATGAAATACCTAAAAGGTCCAGATAATGGTTGGATAGGACCACAAATATCGCCTTGAATTCCCCCCGTTCCACAGCCACCTCCACGACGTCCCGCAACATCCGCCGCCGATGGCGCCCCTCGTCGGCAGCGCTCAGGGAGAGGACGGGGCTACGGCTGCCGCGTCGTAGCCAGGGAGGTGGATGCCGGCGTGAGCCCAGGAGCGGAGCGGAGGCCGGGGCGGTGCTGCTCTAGTGCTGCAGCAAATCGGCAAAGGATCCGGCGAGCCGCCGCTGGTGGCGTCCGAGGGCGGGCTTGGGGCGAAGGCGGCGGAGATGCGGGGATGGTGGCGCCGGATCCGGTCGCCTCCGTCGGTGCGTTGGCTTCGACCGCCTCCGATGGAGCGCTGGCTTCGGTCGCCTCCGATGGACCGCAGGCTTCGGCCGCCTCCGATGGGGCGCTGGCTTCGGCCATCTCCGTCAGGATCACCTCCCACTTGGCCATGGCCGGAACAGGGCCATAGCCTGGAGGCGCAAGGGGATCTTCGTCGGCAGGCGTCGGTGTTGGGAGATCCGGGTAAGTGTCCCCTCCGTCGATCTCTGATTCCAGTGGTGGATTGGCCGGGTTTGAAGGGCATGGCCCGTATCTATGCACAGGACAGAAGATCCCCCCTGTGTATTCCAGTTGCCAATCCATGACTGGAGCGACAAAGGCCGGCGGGGCGACGAAGTCCGACATTGGAGGTGCCTGGTAGGCATGGTGGACGGCCATGGGTGGGTGGCTTGGTCCTGCTGCTGCAGATCCATGGTGGTCGTGGTGACCACGACGCCCACGACGACCACAGCAGCCACGGCGGCCGTTGCCAGAGCCCCAATGGCGATGAACTCCAAGACCCTGGCTTCTTGCAGATCGATGGATTTCTCTTCTAAAGAAACGAACGAGGGCGGAGGTGATTCTGTGCAGGTTCATCCCTGCCATCTCACCTTTTCTCTTCGTCTCCGGTGCTCTGTCGGTAGGCTACGTGCTGATAACGTGTGAAGAAATGTAATCAAACTCTGTTTCTCATTGATGAATGAACATATATATACATGGGGAACAGTCGCTTCCAAAAAAAGCGACGGTACGAGGAGGCGGTTCGTGGAGGCGTCGCTCCACGAACGAAGTGTTGGTTCGGTCGTGGAGATGCCCACGTGCAGTTACAAGTAAAGATTAAGTTAACTAATTACATTAACTAATTAAACTCTAACAATTCTAGACCCGTCCCTTAAGTATATCCAACTTGCATTGGATATCACAGCTTGATTATTCATTATCTCCGACCATATTATTAACAAAAGCATTCTTCTTTTCTCAAGATGCATGTATGGAACCAATCAAGCAATGTATACAAATATAATGGAGATAACATGTCACTGTCTAGTGCGGGGTTGTTAATTTGGTGCTAGGCGTATACAAACATAGACATTAGTTTACACTTAACAAGCAGCGTGGCCACCCATTAATTGTTCTGTCCTTGATTAGTCCATGCGACTTTTTTTTTTTGCGGAAAAGTCCATGCGACCTTCACATATTGTTCCACTTTGTTTCCTCACAGCTACGACTTGTCTTAGCTTGTGGATCATATCGCTAGTTACAAGGAATTCATCTTGTAGCAAAAAAAAATCTTGTTTTCCTTTTCTTTTTGGGTTGTGTGCATTCTTAATGTCTTTAGGACATTTCGATGTTGCAGAGGTTGTGTGTCTGATATCTCTGCTACACACTACAAGAAATATGTCAACTTGCGACCATCACTATTGGTCGCTGAATGAACATTGTTTTTCATTTGCGATCTTTTTATGCTAAAAAACAGTTGGTCAAAAACTAACCATCTTTAATGAAACTTAACGACCTTCTTTGTGATATGGTCGTAGAAAGCAACGACCAAAACAAAAGGTCGTTGGTCCTATGACCTTTTGTTTTGGCCACTAGTTGTCTGCCCAGGCCACATCGGATCCAACGTGGCAAGCTGATGTAGCAAAATCGCGGCAAAATTGCAACCAATAGAATTGGTCGTTGATAAGAATCAGCTCGGTCCATTTCACTACTTTACATGAGCCGAGCCTAACAATTCAACCCATTCATATTTTTTTCTTGCCAATTTGGGTTAGCTACATAGGCCAAACCCTACAATTCAGCCTTTATTTATTTCTAGGTCATGGCCTTTTAACATTGTTTGGGCCATTATATTTTGGAGTTGTCCCACCAATCAGATGGGTCCCAGTTGTCATCATCTCACACATTGGGTCCACTTTACAGAAATTTCAAAACTGCTCACATTATCGCGGAAGGAAATAGCGAATAGTT
Source organism: Hordeum vulgare subsp. vulgare (assembly GCF_904849725.1). Lineage (NCBI taxonomy): Eukaryota > Viridiplantae > Streptophyta > Magnoliopsida > Poales > Poaceae > Hordeum > Hordeum vulgare. Next base: position 658,165,871 of record NC_058519.1, on the reverse strand, counting down.
TGTAGGTGCGTGAGGAAGGAAAGGCATGCAAAAGCATCACTTAGAGGAGTAGAATCCTAACCACAAGAGCATGACTCAGGGCGGGTATTCTTGATAACCCACAAGTATAGGGGATCGAAACAGTTTTCGAGGATACAGTATTCAACCCAAATTTATTGATTCGACACAAGGAGAGCCAAAGAATATTCTCGAGTATTAGCAGTTGAGTTGTCAATTCAACCACACCTGAAAGACTTAGTATATGTAGCAAAGTAGTGTGATAGTAACTGTAGCAGCAGTAACAGTAGCAGTAGTGACAGCAGTAGCGGTAAAGTAACTTAGCAAGGACCGGTATAGGAAAAGCTCGTAGGCATTGGATCGGTGATGGATAATTACTTCGGATGACATTCATCATGTAACAGTTATAACATAGGGTGATATGTAACTAGCTCCAGTTCGTCAATGTAATGTAGGCATGTATTCCGTATTTAGTCATACGTGCTTATGGAAAAGAACTTGCATGACATCTTTTGTCCATCCCTCCCGTGGCAGCGGGGTCCTAATGGAAACTAAGGGATATTAAGGTCTCCTTTTAATAGAGAACCGGAACAAAGCATTAGCACATAGTGAATACATGAACTCCTCATACTATGGTCATCTCCGGGAGTGGTTCCGGCTATTGTCACTCCGGGGTTGCCGGGTCATAACACATAGTAGGTGACTACAACTTGCAAGATAGGATCAAGAACACACATATATTGATGAAAACATAATAGGTTTAGATCTGAAATCATGGCACTCGGGCCCTAGTGACAAGCATTAAGCATAGCAAAGTAGTAGCAACATCAATCTTAGAACATAGTGGATACTAGGGATCAAACCCCATCAAAACTAACTCGATTACATGATAGATCTCATCCAACCCATCACCGTCCAGCAAGCCTACGATGAGATTACTCACGAACGGTGAAGAGCATCATGGAATTGGTGATGACGACGACGTCGATTTCCCCTCTTTGGAGCCCAGAACGGACTCCAGATCTTCCCTCCCGAGAAAGAACAGGTGGTGGCGGCGGCTCCGTGTTGTGAAACACGATGAACTCTTCTCTCTTAATTTTTCCTGGGCAAGAGAGACTTTATAGACTTGGAGTTGGAGGCTGCGGAGATATGTGGGCCCCACAAGCCTGTCAGGCGCGCCCTAGGGGGGGGGCACGCCTCCTGGGCTTGTGGGCCCCTGGCTCCGTGTCTTCAGGTAATTCTTGCGTCAGTATTTTTTATATATTCCACAAAAAATCCTTGTAAGTTTCCAGGTCATTCCGAGAACTTTTATTTCTGCACAAAAACAACACCTAGGCAGTTCTGCTGAAAACAGCGTTAGTCCGGGTTAGTTTCATTCAAATCATGCAAATTAGAGTCCAAAACAAGGGCAAAAGAGTTTGGAAAAGTAGATACGATGGAGACGTATCAACTCCCCCAAGCTTAAAGCCTTGTTTGTCCTCAAGCAATTCAGTTGACAAACTGAAAGAGACAAAAGAACAACTTTTACGAACTCTGTTTGACCTTGTTGTAGTAATTATGTCTAACTCATATTCGGATTTTCAGCAACATCATAAGCTAACCACATAAGCAATAACATTTAGGTCTCATGATGTACTCATATCAATGGCATAATCAACTAGCGAGCAATAATAATAAGTTTCAAACATCAACACTTCATTCAAAACAATCATAATACAATATGAACAGATGGTGTCTCGCTAGCCCTTTCTGAGACTGCAAAACATAAATGCAGAGCACCTTCAAAGACCAAGGGCTGACTGAACATTGTAATTCATTGCAAAGAAGATCCAGTCGCAGTCATACTCAATATCAATTAATAGCAAAGCATAAAAATGACGGAGGTGCTCTCTAATGGTGCTTTTTAATAAGAAGAGGATGACTCAACAGAAACGTAAATAGATAGGCCCTTCGCAGAGGGAAGCATTGATTTGCAGAGCTGCGAGAGCTCAAGCTTTTTAAAACAGAGATAAATAATTTTGGGTGGCATGCTTTCGTTGTCAACGCGATGACCAAGAGTTTTCACCATCTTCCATGCTACACATATTATAGGCGGTTCCCAAACAGAAAAGTAAAGTTTTGACTCCCCCACCACCGATCAATCACACTCCACGACTAGCCGAATCCTCGGTTGCCGTCCATACCAACAACAATCCAGGGGAGTTTTGTTTGCAATTATATTTTCGACTTGAGCATGGAACTGGGCATTCCGATTACCGTCCCCTTTCTCGTGAGTGATAGTGAATAAACACGTATCAAGGATAACACGCCTAGCATGGAAGATACTGACCGCCCCTTGTCACCACATGAGCGGTTCGGGCATACAAAACAGATTATTATTTGAAGGTTTAGAGACTGGCACATGCAAATTTACTTGGAACGGCAGGTAGATACCGCATATAGGTAGGTATGGTGGACGCATATGGAACAACTTTGGGTTTATGGAAGTGGATGCACAAGCAGTATTCGTACTTAGTACAAGTGAAGGCTAGCAAAAGACTGGGAAGCGACCAACTAGAGAGGGACAACAGTCATTAATATGCATTGAAATTAACCAATGTTGAGTGCAAGCATGAGTAGGATATAAATCACCATAAACATGAATATCATAGAGGCTATGTTGATTTTGTTTCAACTACATGCGTGAACATTTGCCAAGTCAAGCCACTTGAATCATTCAAAGGAGGATACCATTTTATCATACTGCATCATAATCATTTTGAAATTCATGTTGGCATCCAAGACAAACCATTATAAGCTCCTAGATAATTAAGCATGGCATCAGAAGCTATGATCTCTAAGTTGTCATTGCAAACATGTTTCTCTCATAACAATGCTGAATTAGGAACGATGAGCTAGTCATATTTACAAAAACAAAATAGGTCGAGTTCATACCAGCTTTTCCAGGCTCAGTCACTTCATCATATATCGTCATTATTGCCTTTCACTTGCACGACCGAATGAAGTGAATAATAATGAGAGTGTTCCTGCATTGGACTAAGCTGGAATCTGCAAGCAAACTTAGAGGAGAAGACAAAGTAATACGGGCTCTCTGACGGATAAACAATTATGCATATGAGAGCCACTAAACATTTTAATCATGATATTCTACCTTGACCCAAAGAAAAAGAAAACTATTTACACGGAAAAGCTCCCAACAAGAAAAAGAAGAACGGGAAATCTTTTTGGGTTTTCTTTTTAATTACCACTAAGCAAGCTGGAAAGTAAACTTACAACTAATTTTTCTTACACACAAGAAGAAAGCGAGAAAAAGAAATAAACTAGCATGGATGATACAATGGCAAAGTGTGAACACCGACTATCAAAGTGAATGTGTGAGCATGAATATAAAGTCGGTGAGAGACACGTACTCCCCAAGCTTAGGATTTTGGCCTAAGTTGGTCTACTCCCACGGCTGGTCCGGGCGATATCCAAAATCATAATGGGGGTTGTACGGGAACGTGGCAGCTACCGCCTGAATAGCTGCCTCACGGAGGCGAGCAACCTTCACCTCCCTCTCATACTCCTCTGCCTCTCCTCTGGTTATGTAATATCTCTGTTTTCCCTGAAAGTCAAAGAAGGCAGGAGCAGGAAGGGTAATATGGAAAACGCGTTGTCAGTTAAATATTAACCGGTATAGGAGGGATTCATTATCCCTCTCAAGGAACTGATAATGTCTCATAGCGGCGTGATCAAGGAAAGCTGTATGGACCGGGGGATCTCCTGTGCGGATGGGTATTCGAAGAAAATTTCCTATGCGAGTGGCATAGATCCCACCAAAGAAATCCCCTTCATTAGCATTACTATTTAGCCTCCTCGCAATTATAGCTCCCATGTTGAAACTTCTATCACTCGTTACTGCGCTCTTAAGAATACTAAGGTTAGGTGCGCAGAGGTGACTATGCTCATGCTTGCCGTTAATGCATATACCTATGAAGAGGGCAAAATAATGTAAGGCAGGAAAATGAATGCTCCCCATGGTAGCCTGCGTAATATCTCTAGTTTCTCCAACAATTATACTAGAAATAAAATCTCTAACCAAATATTTAGGAGGGTCATTGGGACTACCCCAATCAAGTATCTTGCAAATTCTATTAAAATCCTCTAAATCCATGGTATACGATTTTTCATAAAGATCAAACAGTATGGATGTGTCACGGCCAACTGAAAATTTGAATCTACGAACAAAAGAGGCGGTGAGTGTAGTATACTGTTCACATTTATTGGAGATGAATTCTTTGAGCCCGGCGTTGTGAACAAAAGTATCAAACTCGTCCTTGAAACCTGCATCAATCATAAAGTCATCGGAAGGCCATTCACATGGTTGCACCTGTGCGTTCCTCGGCTGATAAGGATCGGGCTCCCGAATCGTGAGACGGGGACCCCTTTTGCTTGAGGAACCACCATGATAGTTTTTCGTGAACATCTTCTTTTTTTGAAATTTTTAGTGACTCAAAAGAAAAGTGAACAAGGCTCAACAAAACTCATAGCAACTACTCCTACAAGTTCCTAGAGGCCATATCATGCATCAAAACTACTTGGGACCAACTAAAATTAACATGCAAAGCTCAAGAACGGGGTCACCAAGGCAGCAAAAATATGCAACGAATAAAGCACTAGAACAAAAACTAATTGGATCGATGGAGGAGTCACATACCAAGGAAAAATTCCCCAAAACAGTTTGGTGTATGGAGCTTTGCACAAGGAGATTGAAAAATGCAGCACAAAGAGCAAGAACACGGGTTTGAGCAGTGGAATAATTTTTCTGGAGGTAGACGAAGGAGATGGGAGCTGGAATAAGTGGAGGGGGGTCATGTGGGACCCACAAGCCTGCCAGGCGCGCCCAGGGGGGTGGGCGCGCCTCCTGGGCTTGTGGCCCACTGGTGCATCCCCGTGACTAGTTATCTATCTCAGAAATTTTCAAATATTCCAGAAAAAATCATACTTGAATTTCAGGGCATTTGGAGAACTTTTATTTTCGGGTCACTTTTCTATTGAACGGAAAACGCGGAAAATAGGAAAATAAAGCTAAAATTATTATTTTTCTTCTAAACAACAGAAAGTAAAAGTTGGGAACAGAAGGTTGTGACTCCTAGATTCATCCATCTCATGGTCATCAACAGAAATCCGTCAATGAGGTTGATCAAGTCTCCTTGACAAACTTTTTTCGAAACACATAAAAACGGAGAATTTTCGAATAATCACTAGGTTACCTCAACGGGGATGTGCATATCCCCAACAAGTAAATCATATTTCATCTTGATAGTAGGTATAGGGCAATCAAAGCCTCCAATAATAATGGATGAAGATTTTTCAATAGCATTGATGAAATGAACTCGATATTGTTTCTTCGGAAAGTGCACCATGTGCTCATTACCATTAACATGGAAAGTGACATTGCCTTTGTTGCAATTAATAACAGCCCCTGCAGTGTTTAGAAAGGATCTTCCAAGGATGACCGACATGGCATCATCCTCGGGAATATCCAGAATAACACAGTCCGTTAAGATAGTAACGTTCGCAACCACAACAAGCACATCCTCGCAAATGCCGATAGGAAAACCAGTTGATTTGTCGTCCATTTGCAAAGACATTTCAGTAGGTGTCAACTTATCCAATTCAAGTCTGCGATATAAAGAGAGAGGCATAACACTAACACCGGCTCCAAGGTCGCATAAAGCAGTTCTAACATAATTTCCTTTATTGGAGCAAGGTATAGTGGGCACTCCGGGATCACCTAGTTTCTTAGGAGTCCCACCCTTGAAGGTGTAATTAGCAAGCATGGTGGAAATCTCAACCTCAGGTATCTTCCTTTTATTAGTCACGATATCTTTCATGTACTTAGCATAAGGAGACATTTTAAGCATATCAGCCAAACACATTTGCAAAAAGACAGGTCTAATCATTTCAAAAAAGCACTCAAAATCCTCATCATCCTTTTTCTTGGATGGTTTGGGAGGAAAGGGCATGGGTTTCTGAACCCATGGTTCTCTTTCTTTACCATGCTTCCTAGCAATAAAGTCGTTCTTATCATATAGCTTGTTCTTAGGTTGTGGGTTATCAAGATCAACAACAGGTTCAATCTCCACATCCTTATCATTACTAGGTTGAGTATCAACATGAACACCATTATCAATATTATCACTAGGCTCATGTTCATCACCAGATTGTGTTTCGGCATCACAAATAGAGACATCATTTGGATTCTCGGGTGTAACGGCAACAGGTTTGCTAGCATGCAAGTTCCTATCATCTTTATTTTTCTTCCTGTTACCAGGATGACTAGGTGCATGAGTGTTAACTCCTTGAGAATCTTGTTCAATTCTCTTAGGATGGCCCTCAGGCTACAAAGGTTCCTGAGTCATTCTACAACCTCTAGTGACAACTCTAACAGAATTGTCATTCAACTCATTAAGCAAGTCATTTTGAGCCTTAAGTACTTGTTCTACTTGAGTAGTGACCATAGAAGCATGTTTTCCCAAAAGCTTAAGATCATTGACATTTCTATCCACACAAGCACTTATATGATTAATCATACGAGCATTTTGTTTCAATTGTCTGCTAACATAATCATTAAAACTTTGTTGTTTGACAACAAAGTTATCAAATTCATCTAAGCATAAGCTAGCAGGTTTATCATATGGAATATCACTCTCATTGAATCTACGAAGAGAATTTACCTCTACTACCTGTGTCGGGTTATCAAGACCATGTATTTCTTCAATAGGTGGTAGTTTCTTAACATCTTCAGATTTAATACCTTTCTCTTGCATAGATTTCTTGGCTTCTTGCATATCTTCAGGACTGAGGAATAGAATACCTCTTGGCTTCGGAGGTGGTTCGGGAATAGTCCAAGCATTATCATTGCTCAAGCTATTATTCAATAGAATTTCAGCTTGTTCCATAGTTCTTTCCCTGAAAACACAACCAACACAACTATCTAGGTGATCCCTAGAAGCATCGGTTAGTCCATTATAAAAGATATCAAGTATTTCATTTTTCTCAAGAGGGTGATCAGGCAAAGCATTCAGTAACTGGACAAGCCCCCCCCCCCAAGCTTGTGGGAGACTCTCTTCTTCAACTTGCACAAAGTTATATATATCCTTTAAGGCAGCTTGTTTCTTATGGGCAGGAAAATATTTCTCAGAGAAGTAGTATATCATATCCTGGGGACTACGCACACAACCAGGAGAAAGAGAAGTAAACCAAGTTTTAGCATCACCCTTTAGTGAGAAAGGAAACAACTTAAGGATATAGTAATGGAGAACTTTTTTTCCTCATTCGTGAATAGGGTGGCTATATCATTCAGTTTGCTAAGATGTGCTACAACCGTTTCAGACTCATAACCATGAAAAGGATCAGATTCAACCAAAGTGATTAACAGAGAATTCATAATCCTTATCAGTAACAAAGATGGGCGAAGTAGCAAACTTAGGATCATATTTCATTCAAGCATTCAGAGATTTTTCTTTCCACTTACGTAATAAATTCTCAAGATCATAGCTATCCTTACAAGCAAGAAAGCCTTCAGCTACCTCTCCCTCCATAACATAACCCTTAGGTATATCAGGCAATTCATATCTGGGAGAGCTAGGTCTAACAGGTGTAACAGCAGGTTCCACTTCAATAATTTCATCAGTTTCAGAAGTATCATCACATTCATCAGTAACTCTAGCAATTTGTGCATCAAGAAATGCACCTAGTGTCATCTCATTATCAAGCAAAGCATCATCATAAGAATCATGGATAGCAGAAGCAGCATCATCAAGCACATGCGACATATCAGAATTACCAATAGTTGGTGGTGTCGCAAATTTACTCATAACTGAAGGTGAATCAAGTGCAGAGCTAGATGGCAGTTCCTTACCTGTCCTCGTAGTTGAGGGCAAGACTTTAGTTTTTGGATCTCTCGGATTCCTCATAGTGATCAACAGACGTAAATCCCAAGTGACTCAGAGAATAGAGCTATGCTCCCCGGCGACGGTGCCACAAAAAGGTCTTGATAACCCACAAGTATAGGGGATCGCAACAATTTTCGAGGGTACAGTATTCAACCCAAATTTATTGATTAGACACAAGGGAAGCCAAAGAATATTCTTGAGTATTAGCAGTTGAGTTGTCAATTCAACCAGACCTGCAAGACTTAGTATCTGCAGCAAAGTTTTAGTAGAAAAGTAGTGTGATAGTAACGGTAGCAGCAGTAACAGCAGCCGTAGTGACAGCAGTAGCGGTAAAGTAATTTAGCATGGACCGGTATAGGAAAAGCTCGTAGGTATTGGATCGGTGATGGATAATTATGTCGGATGACATTCATCATGTAATAGTTATAACATAGGGTGATATGTAACTAGCTCCAGTTCATCAATGTAATGTAGGCATGTATTCTGTATTTAGTCATACGTGCTTATGGAAAAGAACTTGCATGACATCTTTTGTCCATCCCTCCCGTGGCAGCGGTGTACTAACGGAAACTAAGGGATATTAAGGTCTCCTTTTAATAGAGAACCGGAACAAAGCATTAGCACATAGTGAATACATGAACTCCTCATACTATGGCCATCTCCGGAAGTGGTTCCGGCTATTGTCGCTCCGGGGTTGTCGGGTCATAACACATAGTAGGTGACTACAACTTGCAATATAGGATCAAGAACACACATATATTGATGAAAACATAATAGGTTCAGATCTGAAATCATGGCACTCGGGCCCTAGTGACAAGCATTAAGCATAGCAAAGTAGTAGCAACATCAATCTTAGAACATAGTGGATACTAGGGATCAAACCCCATCAAAACTAACTCGATTACATGATAGATCTCATCCAACCCATCACCATCCAGCAAGCCTATGATGAGATTACTCACGAACGGTGAAGAGCGTCATGGAATTGGCGATGAAGGATGGTTGGCGATGACGACGACGTCGATTTCCCCTCTCCGGAGCCCAGATCGGACTCCAGATCTGCCCTCCCGAGGAAGAACAGGTGGTGGCGGCGGCCCCGTGTCGTGAAACGCGATGAACTCTTCTCTCTTAATTTTTCCTAGGCAAGAGAGACTTTATAGAGTTGGAGTTGGAGGCTGCGGAGCTACGTGGGCCCCACAAGCCTGCCAGGCCCGCCCTAGGGGGGTGCACCTCCTGGGCTTGTGGGCCCCTGGCTCCATGTCTTCAGGTAATTCTTCCGCCAATATTTTTTATATATTCCACAAAAAATCCTCATAAGTTTCCCGGTCATTGCGAGAACTTTTATTTTTACACAAAAACAACACCATGGCAGTTGTGGTGAAAACATCGTTAGTCCGGGTTAGATCCACTCAAATCATGCTAATTAGAGTCCAAAACAAGGGCAAAAGAGTTTGGAAAAGAAGATACGATGGAGACGTATGAGGTATATATATAGCTAACAATAATACCATGTACTCCCTGTGTAAAGAAATATAAGAGAATTTAGATCACTAAAGTAGTGATCTAAACGCTCTTATATTTCTTTACGGCGGGGGTAGTAAACATCGGCACCGGCACTTGTACCATGACATGTCTAGCAAGGAAACAAAAAATGGGAAAATAAATTATTTTAGATTAGATACCAACTAAACTAGCCAAGGGCATCCAATGGATTAAGACACGTTCATACTAAACCTACAACATTCTAATTGCCTCCAACCAAAGAGTAACATAATGCTACCTCTTGATCTTGCGTTGGTTTTTCCCTTGAAGAGTAAAGGGTTATGCAGCGCAGTAGCAGTAAGTATTTCCCTCAGTTTGAGAACCAAGGTATCAATCCAGTAGGACTATCAAGGCAAGTCTCCAAAGTACCTGCGCAAAAACAAGCAAACTTGCACCCAACGCTACAAAGGGGTTGTCAATCCCTTCACGGTTAACTAGAAGGTGAGATCTGAAGGTGGAAAGTGCAACAAACTAAAAGTGTAAAGCTGAAAATATGATGTGAAGTAGACCCGGGGGCCATAGTGTTCACTAGAGGCTTCTCTCATGATAGCAAGTATTACGGTGGGTGAACGAATTACTATCGAGCAATTGATAGAACCGCGCAAAGTCATGATGATATCTAAGGCAATGATCATACATATAGGCATCATGTCCGAGACAAGTAGACCGATACTTTCTGCATCTACTATTATTACTCCACACATCAACCACTATCCAGCATGCATCTAGTGTATTAAGTTCATGACAAACGGAGTAACGCCTTAAGCAAGATGACATGATGTAGAGGGATAAATTCATGCAATAGATATAAACCCCATATTTTTACCCTTGATGGCAACAACACGATATGTGCCTCGCTACCCCTTCTGTCACTGGGTGAGATCACCGCACGGTATGAACCCAAAACCAAGCAGTTCTCCCATTGCAGGAACTATAGATCAAGTTGGCCAAACTAAACCCACAACTCGAAGAGAATTACAAGGATACAAAATCATGCATATAAGAGATCAGAGGAGACTCAAATAACATTCATAGATAATCTGATCATAAATCCACAATTCATCGGATCTCGACAAACACACCGCAAAATAAGATTACATCGGATAGATCTCCATGAAGATCATGGAGAACTTTGTATTGAAGATCCAAGAGAGAGAAGAAGCCATCTAGCTACTAGCTATGGACCCAAAGGTCTGTGGTGAACTACTCACGCATCATCGGAGAGGCAATGGTGTTGATGAAGAAGCCCTCCGTGTTCGAATCCCCCCTCCTACAGGGCACCAGAACGTGCCCCGGATGGGATCTTGCGAAGACAGAAGATTGCGGCGGCGGAAAAGTATTTTCGTGGCTCTCTTCCGTGGTTTCAGATTTTTAAGGAATCTATAGGCGGAAGAACTAGGGCAGGGGAGCCACAGGGGGCCCACAAGCCTGCTAGGCCCCCCTAGGTCGGGCCTGGGTGGCTTGTGACATCCTCCGAGCTCCCATTCCTTTGTTCTCAAGTCTCCTGCATGTCTTCTATTATGGAAAAAATCATTCCGCAGGTTTTATTCCATTTGGACTCCGTTCAATATTCTCCTCTCAAAAAGGTCAAAACACAGAAAACACAAGAACTGGCACTTGGCACTAAGTTAATAGGTTAGTCCCAAAAAAGATATAAAATAGCATATTCATGCATACAAAACATCCAAAGATGACAAGATAATAGCATGGAACCATCAAAAATTATGCATACGTTGGAGACGTATCACATAAGCAGACTATACCGACTGAAAATCAAACTCTAGCCACATTGTTGTGTGTATAAACGAGTATAGAATAAAGCACATGAAGTTAGTACATCCTACCAGAACAACACTACGCCCATCAAGAACAACAGAATAAACGCATTTCAGGCATTCTAATGTTTGGAGATCTCCTTCCAGAAACCCACTATGTGAATCCCAAGACTAGGTTGTAAAGTATTGGATGAGATATCAACTACTTCTACCACTAAAGCATGTGCAAGATGTTAGTTAACAGGATCATAACAAGTTGAACCTAGCACCTAATCACCGATCAATCAGCCAACAGTATGAAGCAAAAACAAACAAGGGGGGACGAGTTTATACGTTATCTTCTTGAGCCTCTCAAGGTCATCCCTGAGCTTCAATTCGGTGGCTTTGGAGATGAACTGGGAGAAACTCCCATTCTTTTAGTCCTTCTTCCTGTTCAGGAACCAGTCCAACACCTTGAACTGACGTGAATTGTGCACCACCGCCATCATACAACCATCTCCTTAGCGGAAAGCTTTTCAGCCCCGCACACCACACAGAAGACAGTGCACGACTCATCCCCCACCCACCACGACGAGATCTGGCGAGAAAGGGGGACGGTTCCTCACCTCTTGTTCATGTCGATCTCGGCATTCTTGCAGATGATGTTGGAGAAGTGGCGGCCCACACCCTTGATGGAGGTCAGCGCAAACATGATCTGCTGCTTATCGTCCGGTGGCTCATCCACATGTCGCCGCCGAGGATGATGAGGGGAAGGCCCAGGACTCCAGCTCGCAATCGATGGTGGTGACCATGTCCACGACGGCCTCCGCCTTCGGCCGTGCGATGAGTACACTGTCCCGAATGGCGACCACCAGGTCCTTCCAGTGCTCGTTCCCGACCACGTACTGGAACGGGCACCTGTCCCAAACATGGCATAGCCACAGGGCCTCGAGCTCATCGAGTGGCGCACGAAGGAGGTGGAGCGCCACCGGGTAGCCGCTGGGCGGGGAATTAGCGGGGGCGGAGGCGGAGGCGAGGAGCCAGCAAAGATGGCGGTGGAGGTGCGTACCGAGGGCGCGATGAGCGCGGTGACCCTGCGACGGAAGGAAGCTAGTGAGGCCTCCAGGACGGGGTGGGTTGGCGGGCGGAGGAAGAGCGACGTGGGGTCTGCGTCCTCCGGGAGGCAAGGAGGAGCGGGTGGTGGTCGCGGAGCGGGTGATGGCGCGCGGGCATGGACGACAGGATCGGCTTGAGGTAGGTGGCGGCAGCGAGGACTGGATCTGAATCGGGGGAGAGGGGGAGGGGACCGATGGGAGTATTGGAGTTAGGGTTTGGGCTGCGGGTGGATGGATATATGGATGGATGTGTGCCATGTCATCAATCCATGGCACAAACATCTCCACCAACGAGAATTAAGCTTATGTAAATGTGTTTTCTTTCTTTGTCTTTCTCTTTTTTGTTTTCACCTATGTGAATAACCTATCAAATATTAGTTAAAAAATTGGACCGCAACAATTTTAAAAAATATTCGACCGTGTTTTATGTACAAATTGACCAAATACTTCCTTCTTAAAAGTTTTTCGTCCACCTCTCGTCCATTTTTCAAGTGCCCAAAATGAAGTTCTTTTCTGGAGAACCTAACAAATATTTGTTGCAAATTTGGACTAAATCAATTTAATAAAATCTTAGGCCATATTTAATGTACAATTGACCAAATGGTTGAGTGTCAAAACTTTTGATCAACTCTCGTGAAAAAGACAAATTTCCGCTGATTTAGTTGGAAGCGCGACAAATTCGAACTGCAGTTGCCTCGTAGTTTGCTCTTTATTTTTTTCAAAAATCATTTCTAGATACATAAGTATATATTTAATGAGAGAAACATCAAAACTTTTCCAAGATTCAACCACTAGATAGGAACGGTCATGCCCGTTGTTTTGACTGCATTTTGAAACGGGCATGAAAATTTAAAAAAAATAAAAAAATTGGAAAACCTTCCCATTGTGTCATTAAATGTGACCAAGTTACGAGGAAAAACAATAAAATTATAATACGAAAATTATTTTAAAAAAAGTATTCTCGGAAATGAGTTACCATTTGTGAAGATTCAAGGCTTTCAAACCAAATGATCAATCTTACGGCCACATTCATGGCATAACTTGTTCAAATGATCTAATATTGTGCAAAATGGTGCATTTTGTAATGGCAAACAATGTTGTGTAACGAAGTTTTCTATTTTTTTTGAACGAACAGTTTATTTTCCATTTTTCAAGTGACTAAAATGAGTTTTTTATGAAGGGTCTAGCATATAATTGTGGCAATTTTGGACCAAATCAATTTTTTAAAATATTAGGACATTTTTAATGTACAATTGACCAAATGGTTGAGTGTCAAAAGTTTTAAGCCACATCTTGTGAAAAGGATAAATTTCGGCCAATTTAGTAAAAAGCGGGTCAAGTTTGAACGGCGGCTGAGTCATAGTTTGTTCTTTATTTTTTCCAAAAATCATTTCTAGGTAAACAAGTATCTATTTAACCATAGAAACATTAGAAGTTTTTCAAGATTCAACCACTAGATAGGAACGATCGTGCCCGACGTTTTGACTACATTTTGAAATGGGCTTGAAAAATTCAAAAACAAATCAAAAAATTGAAAAACCTTCGCATTGTCTAATTATACGTGACCAAGTTATTAGGAAAAATAATAAAATTATAATAAGGTAAATATTTTTTAAATGTGTTCTAAAAAATGAGTTATCATGTATGAAGATTCATGGCTTTGAAGTCAAATGATCAATCTTATGGCCACATTCATGTATAGTTTATTCAAATGATCTAATATCGTGCATTTTGGAATGGCAAACAATGTTGCCTAAGAAAGTTTTCATTTTCTTTGGACGGTAAATTCATTTTGCATTATTCGAGTGACTAAAGTGAGTTTTTTTAGTCACTTCTCATGAAAAAGACAAATTTCGATAGATTCAGCAAGAAGCGGGTCAAGTTTGAACTACAAATTTCGGTCGATTCTGCAAGAAGTGGGTCAACTTTGAACTATAGGTACATAACTATAGGTTTTATCAAAGACACCAAAAGTTTTTCCAAGATTCAACCCCTAGCTACGAACGATCATGCCCGTCGTTTTGACCGCATTTTAAAACGGACATAAGAAATTAGAAAAAAGAGTTAAAATAATTGGAAACCTTCGCATTGTGTCATCATATGTGATCTTGTTTTGAGGAGAAATAAAAAATTTGGACTACGATAAATACCTTTTAAAAGTCTTCTCAGAAATGAACTATGTTGTGTGAAGTTTTATGTGTTTCAAGGGTGCATCTTGCAATGGCAAACAATGTTGCCAAAGGGAATTTTGATTTTTTAAGTGCACAAAATGAGTTCTTTTTGTGAAGAAACTACCAAATATTTGTTGTAAAACTATACCGGAACATTTTCGAAATTATTAGACCACATTTCATGTACAAATTTCCAAATGGTTCCATGTAAAAAAGGAACATTTGCATTGTGTCAAAAAATATGGAAAGCCTTTGTATTCTATCATTATATGTGACCTGGTTTTAAAATCGGTATAAAATAAGAAAATAAAAAAAATCTAAACCTTCACGTCAATGAACATTTTATGAAAAAATTGTGATGATTTTTTGAATTCCCATTTGTTTGTCAAATCCGTGAACATTATTTCAATACGCAAATTTTTCAAAAATCATGAACATATTTAATGGACGAACATTTCATGATTTCACGAGCATTTTTCCAAAATAAATTTTTTAAATGTGTGGAGATTTTCTGAAATCACGAAATATTGTAAAGAAGAAAAAAAACAAAAAAACACACATTTCCCACGAGAAAAGATCTTCTAATAGGCCATGGGCCGTTGGCCCACACTACAACAAATGCGATAATCTAAGACGCTCATTTTGTGACGATTCTGTGAAAAAACGTCATATTTTTTGAAATTTAGATGATTCCCTCACGTTTTTACATTGAATCGTCACAGAATGTGCATCATAGATTATCACATTTGTTATAGTGCCACTCGATGGACCATAATGCTAAAGGGGAAAAAGAAGGAGCGAAGGGGAGATCTCTCATGATTTAGGCCCAAGCCCAGGAAGCGACTGTTTCGTATAAAAGTAGCGAGTGGAGTTTCGTATCGTTACTTGGGTGGTGGCGTGGTGGTAAGAAACCACCGTGTTTTCTTAGGGGAAGTCCAACAGTTTCCCAAAAATTTCTCCCCTATATCTCAAAACAGGGGACTAACTTACAAAGATTCTCCCCTAAAGATTGCTCAACTCCACTAGTTCCCCTAAACATCTCCCTTATTCTATATTTTAAGAATATTTCATAACTACCAACGACTAGTTTATTTAGGCCCTTCAAGATCAATTTGTTTTTCTTCATTCTTTTCGAGGTCGATTTGTTCTTCTTCAGTCCAGTGCAAATCATTCAAGCCGACATCACTTTGCAAAAGATCAAATAACTCTGACCGTCCATTATGAAAATATGAAACAAAACAAACAAACCATACATCATATAGATGTTCAACAACCAGTAGAAAATAACTAGCAGCAAGCAGTCACAAATAGCTATTTAAATGTCATCTCCTAGTAGGAAATAACTTGCAGCAAGCAATCGCAAATTGATATGTAAATTTATCTCCGAGTAGCAAATAACTTGGAGCAATCAGTAGCAAATACAAATGAAAGCAAATAGCAGCAGCAATCACTAGCAAATTACTAGCAATAGCAACCGAAATCAGTAGCAAGCAATCTCTGTGATCTATATCTAAATGTGCAGCAATCAGCAGTACAATAGCTCACTGATCTATAGCAATCAACAAGTTATCTCTCTGATCTATATATAAAAAGAAGCATTGTATATCTGAATTAATGTTCAGCAAACAGTGCATCTCCCAATCTCTCATATCTCTGCTCTCTCTCTCTCTGTTCTCTCTAGCAAAGCGGTAGCAAAAACTCTAGCAAGCAGCAGCGCCCAAATCTCTAGCAACAACGCCCAGCTCCTCCCTTCCAGCGCCTCCCCATCCTCACACGGCGACTGCGCACCCCTGCATCACTCTCCAACATCACCATTACTCCCTAGCCTAGATTATTATTTTTTGCCGAGATCTGAGAGAAAACAAAGGAGGGAACGAACCTGCAATGCGGTGGTGGCGGCGGGGTGGTGGCGGGAGGGAGCTTTTCGGAGCCGGCAGTTGCTTCGCTCGGCATGTCGGGGAGGGGATCGGGGAGGTCCTCGTTCCCCTAGATAGAGGGGAGAGAGGAAACGTTTTCGGGGAGGCCAAAATATCCGGAGTAGATCGGGGCACTGTTGGAGGCAGTTTTTTTGCCTTTCTCCCTTAAAAAATGACCAGGGAAGGTATGGGGGAACTCCTGAACTTGCTCTTAGGGCGTCACGGGTTCGAATCCCATCAACGCATATTTCTTTCCTATTTTTCTACTATCTCCGGTTTAGCCTCCATGTCACATCCGTGGTGGGGCAACAAGTCAGTTCAATGGTGGGTCTTTCATGTCAGGTTGGTGGGACCCATGATAGGGTGGGTCCGACGTGTATGTTGGTGTTGGGTCCGAGATGTACTGGGTCCAGCGTGTAAGGTGGTGGTGGGTCTGAGGTGTAGGTTAACCAGTCAATGCATGGGTTCCACCCATCATTGGTATATTTGATCTAGACAAGTAAGCGTAAATTAACACATAAACATGACACATATACATGACACACAAGCGAAATTGATGAGGTGGCGCCCGGTCATAGCAACACACCGCAATTTACATGGTTATGGCCATCTAGATTGGTCGTCTTCTGCTAAAAATAAGGTTGTCAATCCTAGTTGTCTGCTTTACGACCATTTCATGCCAGGCAATTGCGACCTTTCCCCTAAAAATGGTCGTTATGGTTGAGGGTTTGAACCCTCTAAAATAGCTTATGACCAATTCGATCAAAATGGTCGTAGACTTACGACCAATTCATTCACGGTCTCCAAGAGAATGTCACAAGTTGGCATATTTCTTGTAGTGACATTAATGTATTCCTTTATTACAAGAAAAAATATGTCTAGCTACCTAAGCCGGCTTGAAAGTAACTAGCCGTGTATAAATTGCATGGGTTTAGTGGACTGGTTGAGCAAATCATAGTCCATCACTTAGTGCAAAATGATGGGAATCGATAGATGTCACGTGACCGAAAATCGAATTTGGGCCAGTCGAATCGTTGTGAGCCGTTGGATTCAATACGGATGGCCAGATCATCTTCTTCAACCTCAAAAATCATTATTGTTCATCCTCTTCCTCTGAACCACCAAACTACCATGACCCACATCCTCCACGAGCGTCTCAGCGCGGTAACCAGGCCCAACCAGAGAGGAACACAGACTTAATTCAGGGCTTGGACCCTTCGTTTAAAAAGAAAGCTTGCGTGATAGGAGGGGACACCCACACCCTTATAAATTCTGTTATGCCTGCTCCCACAATCAATATGGACTAAACTCAATAGTTGCCATATCGTCTTCTCCCCCACATGCACCCCACTCTTTCCTGTGTGTGATCGCCTCACTTCACTATAAAAAAAACTATTGCCACACGACCACATCACTTAAGCCCTCGACACCCGCCACAAATGTTCTCGAGTGGTGGTGGCCACCGACTGACAGCAGGCGAATATCTCAACATGTTCGAGATGCCACTGACACGTGTCAAGGGTGACCCAACACGTCATTGCGATGGTCCAACTAGTCCACTTAACAATATAGGTGACGACGAGAACGGTGCCGCTAAATTTTACTGACATGCATGAATCTAGTATATATATAATTTTAACATCAATTCACCATAATTTTAACATCAATGCACCGTAATTTTACGTTCCGTAAATTTTGTCTTATTTTATACATAAAAAGAGACAGTAAAAAAAATATAATCAACGTAAAAATATTTTATGTCACGTAAAATTACGAACATACAAAAATAGTGCAAAAAATACAATAAATTCAAATTTTTCTAGTCTTGTGACCTATACTTTTGTTTTGATTTTGTCAAATTTTACATAGTGATTCAATATAAATTTAATTATTTGTATTTGAAACTTAATTTATTAGTAAATTGATCGTACAAATATCTCGGATGAAGAATAAACTATTCTGCATCCTGAATAATGATTCACCGAGGGTGCAAAATAAGTTATTCCTCACCCAGGTAATCTTACGACCGTTTCATACATATATTACATTTGTAATACCAATAGTTTCATTAATGTTGATCCATTACGTAAAATTTGATGTAAAAAATTAAAAATAGAGGTCATAAGATCAAAAAATCACATTTCATGTATATTTTACACTATGTTTTTATGTTTGTAATTTTAGGTGACATAAAATATTTTTTATAATGACTATATATCTTGTTACGGTCTCTTTTTACGTATGAAGAAAAAACAGAACATAAAATTATGGTGCATTGATGTGACGAATAGTCGCGCTATTCGTCATCCTAGGTGAGGAATAGTTATTCTTCGTCCCCTCTATTTTACCATCAATGCACCGTATTTTTACTGTTCGTACTTTTTTTCTTACTTTTTACCAAAAAAGGAACTAAAGAAAATATTAAATCGTCATAAAAATATTTTACGCTATTTAAAGTTACAAACGTAAAAATATAGTGTAAAATACACATAAAATGCATTTTTTCTGGTCTTCTGACATATATAATTGTTTTCTTATGCCAAATTTTATATAATGAAACAATATGCATATAACTATTTGTAAAAAAAAAATTATTTATGAAACAACCGTAAGATTACTTCGGATGAAGAATAACTCATTCTACACCCTCGATGATGAATAGTGTTACTATATATATTCAAGAAGGGGTACACTTTTGTTGGAATCTGTCATCTTCAGTTCCTGATTTTATAGTATCTTTTAGTGCAAATTATTATTGCAACGTTCTTTGTATGTCCATTTAGAGGAAAGAATCTCACACGCGTATTGTTCATAAATGTTAATCATGTCAAAAGAAGGGTTAGAATACGAAATTGGATGAGACTCAACTAGTATGGTGCCACTGAACGCCCTACTGCCCTCTATATCGTCTTCATAATGCTTTATTGTGGCTCCACGGGATCATTGACCTCTTTCACTTTTTGATCATCCTCCTCCCTCTCTTGTTTCTTGAGCATACCTTGGACCATCGTAATCTAGATCGTCAAGGCTGATTATGTGTGATGAATCCAATTGAGACATGAAATTTGCAACTGCTCCTCCACACTAAAATAAACAACCACAAGCACGTCCCAAGATATCCGCTGCAAAACATTACTACCAATATCCACAGCAGAAAAACAAATTACCCCACATGCATTTTGACATTTTGTCGAGTAGTTGGCAGACCTCCGCCGCGGGCAAACGCGCTAAAGGAGGAGGTGATAGGGGATGCTGGAGAAGGGCTATGACAGAGAAGGCGTCGACGTGCACATCTTCTTCCTTTTCTTTGCCGGCACTTTGTTAAGCGTCTTGTCGGCCACTGGTGGCTTCCTCACTCGCTTGCCACCAGCCGGAGCAAATGGAGGGGAACCTCTCGTCTTCGTGAAAGCATACCCTTACGGCTTGCCTTTTTCGACGGTGCGATGGTTCTCACCACGCTATTTGTCCCGAGTGCTTCCTTGACATGGAAGCGCCCTCCCATGTCATTCCCGTCGAAATGGGGGTATCCGATGGCTCTGACTGTGACACTGATTAGCGGATGCGTCGCGAGAAGGAGTTGGGAAGCGGGGGTGTTTTGCCGATAACTTGTCTCGCCCACTCAAAAATGAGAGCCTTGAGAAGTTTTTCACGCTTAACTCCTCAAATACTTAAGGAGTTAGCCGGATAGGAGTCCAGGCGTCCAGCTAGGTGCGGTTAACCCCTCAAAAGAGAATATTTTGTTGAGTTAACCCTTTGTAAGAGCATCTCCAATAGATGATACAAATGTAAAAATACCTAAATTTTGGATCGTCTTGGGAAAAAAACAATGCTCCAACAAACGGTCCATATGTAAAAAAATCAATTGCGGCCTCCCGGTGATGTAAAAATGAAAACTGCATGATGCAAATTTACATCACAAGATACAAGTGATGTAAAAACCGCGTCCCCACGCCAACGCCTAACCGCTAGTTCATTCACCTCCCGCATCGCGACCGCCAGCCCACGACCCGCCCGTCGGCCGCCACGGTTGCGGCGAACTCGCCCTCTGCCGCCTCGTCCATGTCACCGTACCCGTCCGCCGCCCCGGCCGGTTGCCCCTGCACCGACGGTTCCTGCGAAGGCGCCGAAGGCATGAAAACGGTTGGCTAATCACGGCTGGGCAAAAACTCAAAGGCAGCCGGCGGGCTCGGGCCGATGACTCGCAGCTAGGGCCGGCCACGTCCTCTACCAGCCAAGGAGCCTTTCCTCTGTTGGAAATATGACCTAGAGGCAATAATAAATTGGTTATTATTATATTTCTTTATTCATGATAATCGTTTATTATCCATGCTGGAATTGTATTGATTGGAAACTCAAATACATGTGTGGATACATAGACAACACACTGTCCCTAGTGAGCCTCTAGTTGACTAGCTCATTGATCAAAGATGGTCAAGGTTTCCTGACCATAGACAAGTGTTGTCACTTGATAACGGGATCACATCATTGGGAGAATGATGTGATGGACAAGACCCAAAATTATGAACGTAGCAAATGATCGTGTCAGTTTATTGTTACTGTTTTCCCCATGTCAATGTATCGGTTCCTATGACCATGAGATCATGCAACTCCCGGACACCAGAGGAATACCTTGTGGGCTATCAAACGTCGCAACGTAACTGGGTGACTATAAAGGTGCTCTACAGGTATCTCCAGGTGTCTGTTAGGTTGGCATGGATCAAAACTGGGACTTGTCACTCCGTGTGACGGAGAGATATCTCGGGGCCCACTCAGTAATACAACATCACAACAAGCCTTGCAAGCAATGTGACTAAGGAGTTAGTTACGGGATCTTTTATTGCGGAATGAGTAAAGAGACTTGCCGATGACGAGATTGAACTAGGTATGAAGATACCGACGATCGAATCTCGGGCAAGTAATGTTGGAAATATGCCCTAGAGGCAATAATAAAATGGTTATTATCATATTTCCTTGTTCATGATAATCGTCTATTGTTCATGCTATAATTGTATTAACAAGAAACAGTAATACATGTGTGAATAAATAGATCACAATGTGTCCCTAGCAAGCCTCTAGTTGGCTAGCTCGTTAGTCAATAGATGATCATGGTTTCCTGATCATGGGCATTAGATGTCATTGATAACGGGATCACATCATTAGGAGAATGATGTGATGGACAAGACCCAATCCTAAGCATAGCACTAGATCGCATTGTTCCTATGCTAAAGCTTTCCTAATGTCAAGTATCTTTTCCTTCGACCGTGAGATTGTGCAACTCCCGGATACCGTAGGAGTGCTTTGGGTGTATCAAACGTCACAACGTAACTGGGTGACTATAAAGGTGCACTACGGGTACCTCCGAAAGTGTCTGTTGGGTTGGTACGAATCGAGATCGGGATTTGTCACTCCGTGTGACGGAGAGGTATCTCTGGGCCCACTCGGTAGAACATCATCATGAGCTCAATGTGACTAAGGAGTTAGTCACACGATGACGTGCTACGAAACGAGTAAAGAGACTTACCGTTAACGAGATTGAACAAGGTATAGGTATACCGACGATCGAATCTCGGGCAAGTTCTATACCGACAAACAAAGGGAATCGTATACGGGATTGATTGAATCCTTGACATCATGGTTCATCCGATGAGATCATCGTGGAGCAAGTGGGAGCCACCATGGGTATCCAGACCCCGTTGATGGTTATTGGCCAGAGAGGTGTCTCGGTCATGTCTGCCTGTCTCCCGAACCCATAGGGTCTACACACTTAAGGTTCGATGATGCTAGGGTTATAGGGAATTGTTATACGAGGTTACCGAAAGATGTTCGGAGTCCCGGATGAGATCCCGGACGTCACGAGGAGCTCCGGAATGGTCCGGAGGTAAAGATTGATATATAGGACGGATGGTTTCGGATACCGGAAGTGTTTCGGGCATCACCGGTAACATAGTGGGACCACCGGGACCACCGGGACCACCGAAGGGGGGAAACGACCCCGGGAGGTAAGGTGGGCCAAGTGGGGGTGGGAACCAACCCCTAGGTGGGCTGGTGCGCCTCCCCACTCAGCCCAATGCGCAGGGGAGAGAAAAGGGGGGGGGCAAACCCTAAGCCAGGTGGGCCTAAGGCCCACCAGATGGTGCGCCACCCCCTCCTCCCCCCTCTGGCCGCCGCACCTCCCATCTGGGGGGGCTGCCGCACCCCCTAGGGTGGGAACCCTAGGGGTGGCACCCCCTCTCCCCTCCCCCTATATATATCGGGCACTTTTTGCCATTGAGAGATAGACTTTTCCCTCTCCCTCGGCGCAGCCCTGCTCTTCTTTCTCCTCCTCTCTACCGGTGCTTGGCGAAGTCCTGCCGGGAGACCTCGTCTCTCCATCGACACCACGCCGCGTGCTGCTGGAGTTCTTCCCCAACCTCTCCCTCCTCCTTGCTGGATCAAGGTGTGGGAGACGTCACCAGGTTGCACGTGTGTTGAACGCGGAGGTGTCGTAGTTCGGCACTAGATCGGAATCGCTGCGAGTACGACTCCATCAACCGCGTTCTAGCAACCCTTCCGCTTAGCGATCTTCAAAGGTATGAAGATGCTCTTACCCCTCTCTCGTTGCTGGTCTCTCCATAGGAAGATCTGAATATGCGTAGGAAAATTTTGAATTTATGCTACGTAACCCAACAAGTAACATACCGAAGGACAAAGGGAACAACATACGGGATTAACTGAATCCTTGACATAGAGGTTCAACCAATAGAGATCTTCGTAGAATATGTGGGAGCCAATATGTACATCCAGGTCCCGCTATTGGTTCTTGACCGGAGAGTGTCTCAGGTCATGTCTGCATAGTTCTCGAACCCGCAGGGTCTGCACACTTAAGGTTCGGTATAGTTGAGTTATATGTGTTGGTGACCAAAGGTTGTTCGGAGTCCTGGATGAGATCGAGGACGTCACGAGCAGCTCTGAAATGGTCCGAAGGTAAAGATTGATATATAGGAAGTCATGTTTTGATCACCGGAAAAGTTTCGAGCTGATCGGTAGTGTACCGGGAGTGCCGTGAGGGGTGCCGGAGACCATCGGCAGGGGTGTCACACCCCAAGGGGCCTCATGGGATATGGGAAGAGATAAACCAGCCCCTAGTGGGCTGGAATAAGTTTCCACTAAGGCCCATAAGGTTTGAGAAGGAAAAAACACAAGGTGGAAAGAGTTTCCAACTGGGAAGGAGGAAGCCTACTCCTACTAGGATTGAAGGAGGACTCCTCCTCTCCTCCTTGCGCAAGGGAAGAAAGGGCAGCCCTAGGGCGCAACACTCTCCCTCCTTTCCTACTATATATATACTAAGGGTTTTGAGGGATTTAGAAAAAAAATAGAAAACAGCCACGTGTTGCCCTCTCTCTCTAGATCTATTTCTCCTCTAGTTTCAATGGTGCTTAGGCGAATCCGTGCTGGAATAGTACCACCACCACCACCACGCCGTCGTGCTGGAGAACTCATCTACCTCTCCGTCCCCTCTTGCTCGATCAAGAAGGTGGACATCCTCATCTAGCTGTACGTGTGCTGAACGCGGAGGTGTCGTCCGTTCGACACTAGATCGGGAAGGATCGTGATGGGATCGCGGGACGAATCGTGATGAGATCGTGGGACGGGCTGTGATTTGGATTGCGAAGATGTTCCACTACATCAACCGCAATATATACGCTTCCGCTTAGCGATCTATAAGGGTATGTAGATTCACTCTCCCTTCTAGTAGATGATCATCACCATGGACAGGTATTGCGTGTGCGTAGAATTTTTTTGTTTCCCATGCAACGTTCCCCAACATCCCCCACCTCCACCGCTGCCACCGCCGGACGTGGAGGAAGATTTGGCCACGCCGACGGCCACCGCCTCCAACATGTTCGATGAAATGTGTATGATGACGATCGTACCACAGTTCACAACGTCGATGGTGTTGATGTTCCGCATGAATGATATTCATGTGTATTTTAATTTGTACGCCAAAAAACTTTGATTGGGACGTTGCACTTTTGGTAGAGGGATTGTAAACTATAATGATGGTGATGCACTTTTGTTATGATTTGAACTATGATGATGATGCACTTTATTTCGAATTTGAAGTGATATTTGAACGCAAAACCGCGGCTGTAAAGTGGCTGAATAGCAGTCGTGCGGCCGTCGGTCGGTTTTGCATCTTTGTTTTGGACCATCTATTGGAGATGCTCTTTTTTTACATCTTCGTTTTAGATCATCTGTTGAAGTTGAGCCTTTTTATAAAAAGCACCTTTTAGTGATTTGAATTTGGACCCAGGGCCGGTCCTGAGATTTCGGGGATCCGGGGCGAAACTAGAACCCGGGACCCTTTAACATAAATTCATAAACGTAAAAAATGTTGTCGTGTAACGCTTAAAATGCATTTAAAATCACATAATTTTTATATATGTATCTCAAAATTTGGGTCTAACATTCCGAGATGCAATCTCAGGGATGATGGTATTGATATCAATCTTATTCAACAATTTATTCTTGATATACTAAGTTGCAAAACTTTTAACCTCTCTGGGACATTTACGTATCTCACATTATTCTCCATTATTTGTTATCAATATGTAGCTATTTGAAAGATGCATGTGCTTCTTATAGTAGAACAAAAACAATCATACCTTGATCATCATCAACTCATGTAGTGCCTCCGTGTTCATGTGCTTCTTGATAAGAATCTTTGTTTTTTATGAAGCATTAGAAACATCTTCTAAGCCCTGGAGATAAAACACATGTATAGTGAGTCAAACAGTCAAACTTTAGCTACGGTATATGAGAAACCCATTGTACCGACAGAAAATCCAATATTATTTGATATCATCTCCAAATCCAAAAACATCATTTTCTATCAAAACTTTGATACCGGAGATCTAAGTTGGAATCTTCAATACGGAAGGAACTATCAACATGCCTTGGACATAATGCTTTTGCAGCTGCACTACAAAACCATAACATTGATTATCGAGTTAATAAATAACTTGACACGATTCAATGATTAATCATAATCCTGTTGCAGTAGACATCGTCCCATATTCCCAATTTTCATAACCGAACAATAGCAGCATGGCTACTAATTTTGAAATGCCAAACAAAAATCCTCTCATTGTAACTATAATTTTTTCCCCGAAATCAAGAAACCCCAAAATTCATAAAACCCACAAGATTGAATCAAAAGGAGCAAATTGACCTACCAGATCTAGATGACTACCCTATTTGGATGCTCATCTGTCGTAGTGTCGCCCCCGCATCGGAGGCAAACACATGCGGCAAACACGCAATGGCCTTGCCGTGATTGGGATGGGAGTTTGGGCGTGACGACCTAAAAAACAAGACTGAGCATTGTGCGTTAATTTAGTTTTTTACCTTGGGTCTTCCTGAACCACGGTAATGATGCCCATGGCGCTGGGTCGGGCCCATTATCTTCGCGTGGTAGTGATGTGCACGATCTTGTCCATCGGTCACGTCCTACGTTGGCTGCGCATCTACATTAGTCTACTTCTACGTGCGCTTCTGCCTTGCAGAGCTATCCCCATAGGCTACGTGCGACCTGGGAGGGGGGCCCAGGATTTCAGGGGCCGGGGCGCCCCCCCCCCCCCCCCCCCCCCCCCCCAGGGCTGGATCGTTAAAATTTGGACCAGGAGATGCTTTGAGATGGTTGTGTGGGAACGCACGCATCGATCAAGAGAATATTTTGATGACTTAACTCTTTTGAGGGTTAAGAAGCTCAGGCTGATCCTATCCCTGTAGGTCGTACGTAGCCAGCTCGGCGTCATTCAAAATGATTCCAGACCCCTTATGTATATGTCCCACTTGGATCGATGTCACACATCCTAATCGTAAATTACTCACATACGCAGTGAAGGGGTTGTTGGGCGCAAGGCATACGGAAAGTTCTGGGAAATTTCAGGCACCGACTTGCACATGTTTTCCACCTTGTAGATAATTAATATCGAGTTAAGCCACGTACGTACCTACCCAGCTGTGGGGTGGTTAGCCACTTGGCCGTGTATAAATAACAAGGGTTTAGTGTCCATAGCTTGAGCAAGCCACACGACCATCATCGTGCAAAAAAGCTCAGCTACATCTCTGTAGGGCGACAGCAATGGCGTCCAGAGCAACAGCGACCGTCCTCGTCCTGGCAGCCTTGATCTGCGCCGCCCAGTCGACCATCTCGGCCGCGGACGCCGGCGGGCTGTCCCGGGGCTTCCACGCCGCGTCGTGCCCGGGCCTGGAGAAGATCGTGGGGGACCTCGTGGCGGAGACCTTCCGGCGCGACGTCGGCGTCGCCCCCGCCCTCATCCGCATCCTCTTCCACGACTGCTTCCCGCAGGGCTGCGACGCGTCGGTGCTCCTCACCGGGAACAACAGCGAGCTGAATGCGGTGCCCAACCAGACGCTCCGCCCCGTTGCTCTCGACCTCATCGAGCGCATCCGCGCCGCCGTCCATGCCGCCTGCGGCCCGACCGTCTCCTGCGCCGACATCACCGTCCTCGCCACCCGTGACGCCCTCGTACAGGTACACTCCACTTCATGCCTGCCGGCCATATGCTCCACACAAGCGTACATATGTCAGACGATATTTTCAACCTGAGCAGAACCGATTAATCAACGAGTACGTACGTGGTGGATGCAGGCTGGCGGGCCACACTTCGACGTCGCCCTCGGCCGCCGCGACGGGCTCGCCCCGGCGTCCCAGGACCTCGTGGACACCCTGCCGGCGCCCTCCTTCGACGTGCCGACTCTCATCTCCTCCTTCGGCAACCGGAGCCTCGACGTGGCCGACCTCGTCTCGCTCTCCGGCGCGCACACCTTCGGCGTCGCCCACTGCCCCGTCTTCTCCGACCGCTTCGCTCCCAACATCGACCTCAACCCGCTCATCGACCCGCTATTCGCCAGGAGGCTGCGGGCCAAGTGCGCCAAGGACGTGCCCCAGGGCACCGTCAATCAGACCCTCGACGTGCGCACGCCCGACGTGTTCGACAACAAGTACTACTTCGACCTCATCGTCAGGCAGGGATTGTTCAAGTCCGACCAGGCCCTCATCGACCACCCCGACACGAGGCTCTTGACCACGCGGTTCGCGCTCAGCCAGTCTGCCTTCTTCAGGCAGTTCGCCATGTCCATGGTGAAGATGAGCAACATGGACTTGCTCACCGGCACCCAGGGCGAGATCCGGCAGAACTGCGCCGTCCCCAACAGGCGTGTCGAGGGTATCGAGACCGCCAACGACGAGGGACACGCCGCCGCCATGTGAGAGATTGGTTAATCGTCCATGCTAGCTCACGCGTGCACTGGAGATGGTGTCCTTCTGCTAGTCGTTTTGTCCAGTCGTCGTTCGTGTTGTAATAAAATGATGAGTGGGTGCTCAGAGTATATCAGACAATCGTGGTTACGGTGTATGATCACTGCAAGTTAAACCTTGTACTCTCTCCATTCTTCAACTTAGAATCCATTAATTATGTGTTGTTAAGTTAAACATTTGACCAACAGTTACTCTATAATTATGTAATTTATGCGACATGCAACTGATGTCTTAGATTCACATTAAAAAGTAACTACGTATAATTTCATATAACTAATATAAATCGTATGCTTTTTCGATAAAGATATAAATCGTATGCTAACATAGCAATAGCTTTCTTTCTGCGAAGAACAGAGTACTGTTGGTCAAACCTATATATGCCTTAACTAAACTATTTGGTGTCACTGTCCGGTTGTCAAATACTGCTGCAACATAACCGGATAAGCTCGCAGAAATGCTACCCTGTTTATACTGGATCAGATGCTACCAAAGCTTGCTATTTCAAGCGTGACCAATGGAGTATGGATATGGCCACAAGATGTACTACTGCGGATGAGAAGGAAAATCCTTTCATCTCAGACTCCACTATTTAGCTACGTACCAACCAAGAGCAAAAATTCAACCATGGCTACATGATGTGAAGAAAACGCAGATGTCGCTAGTACATCCATGGCTAAATTTAGCTTGCAAAAACGTCTTACATTATAAGATGTATCACCAACTAATTAACAACCTATTGCTTAGCTAGCTAGCCGCATTTAGTTTGTCACTGGTTAGGTAATCAACTGTTAAGTATATCCAATCGAGCATGGAATCGATTAATCAACTGTTAACAGGTACTCCATGGAATCGAATCAATCGAGCAATGTACTTTCTCTATGTGTCTACAGCAAACATGCCACTGTGCTGGCGCTGCTATGCACCCTTTTTTTTTGTTAATCTCTGCAAACTGTCCTGTGGATCAGATCGAGCTAGCTAGCTAGCCAGCCAGCATGGAGTTAACTAACCGCTACAAAATAACTAGGGTTTAATTGGTGGGTAGCTTGAGTTAAGCAGGCCACATGACCTTCGTACGTACGTAGGCATAAAATTAAGCTTAGAGTAGTCCTACTCCTAGTTGATGGCATGTATGCAATTCTATTAATGCACGGTAAAATTAAGCATTTTACTAATGCACACTAAGCACTTGAACAATACATGGTGAATTTGTTTTCAAAATGTGAAACAACCTTTTTTTTGAACGCATGACGAACTTCTTCTAAATATGGATGTGATTAACATTTGTAAGTCCACATGAATGCTTTTCACATACATGACCAAAAATTACGACATTTACCTTCCTTATTTTCTGTTAAACTGCAAAAAAGGAACATGGCATGGGTTCAAATTCGAGATCTCTTCAAGTAGAGAGAACCATAGTAACCACTAGGACATCTTAACGCTTATGCCTACTTACTTTCCTTTTTTATTATCCTTTCTTCGGTTCGTGGAAACACCCGGTTTTGGAAACTTCCCAAAGATTCCTTAATCATTTTTTCCCAATTCGCTAGTCATTTTTCGAATGGTTCTTATTCAGTATTTTTGTTTTCTTGTTGCCTTTCCTTTTTATTTTCTCTTTCTCGTGTTTTCTTTTTTCCCTTAAATGCTATCTTCTTCAAACATGTGAACCTTTAAAACAACTGACTAACCTTTTAAAATTCATAAACTTTTTGTACAAAATCGATGAACTTTTTCTCAAAATCCATGAACTTTTTTCAATGCATTGTTTTTTTAAAAAAATCAATGAATTTTTTTACTGAAATTCTCAACTTGTATTCAAAATTGATGAACTTTTTTCAAATTTGTGAATAATGTTTCTATTGTCTGAGGACCGGTTAGGTTTTGGGATCAAGAGAACCTCGGATACATCATGATAGCTTGCGTGATCATGCACAACGTGATCACTGAGAATGAACGTGGACATAATTTGACTTACACCATCTTTGAAATTATGGGAGTACATATTTGGCAAAGTTGAAGGCAAGACCGAATCAAATACTTTATGCAGGTGTATACCTTGATATCGGAGAGTTCGATACGCACAACGATCTTTAAAAAGATATCATGGAGTGACGGATGAGTGGTGGACATGGCATGGGAAACAAATACCCTAGTTTCATCTATACGTTAGTTGTATTTTGCATGAACTTTGTTGTATTATGTGCTAAACTTTTCTGTATTTGTGTTACTTTTGAATTTATGGATATGATGAATTATTTAATAATTTGATGTTCAGGGTTAACGAAATTGTCATTATGTTTGTTTCAGATTTAGGTGATTTTTATATTATTTGATTCAAATATGTATGAAATTGTGAAGCGGTTGTTGTGCGGCTATCCTGTTTTATATCACCTATTGGAGCACTAGTCTCATATTTTCCACCATCTATTGGAGTTGAAGTTTTTTGGTGATGTAAAAAACACTTTGGGTGATGTAAATTGTACTCAAAGCACACAATTTGGTGACAAATATCTTAGATCATCTATTGGAGATGCTCTTGCAAAACTAGTTTAATCTATTTGTTACAATCTTCGGTAGTTTTGTCAAGTCCTTGAATTTCTTTCTGAATGCTCAACCAATTATCATTTTTGTGTCTGGTTTCTTCTTGTGTGATTCATAATTTGATATGATAACACAAGTTTGTATCAGTTGTGATCTTTGCCAATTCGGTTTGTAGTGTATAAATATTCATGGTTTGACTTGAATATTTTGCGTATGCATTTAATACGCCCTCACAACACTATAATTTTATTTTTCATCTAAGGAAGAACCTTGCTCCCGAAAGTGTAAAGTGATGGAAAGCAAAATGATAAGAGTAACATGATTTTGAGTGTTGTTGCCAAAAATTACGAACTTCTCCCATGAACTGCTATGATGAACCGTTGTTCTGAATTGTTGTCGCAATTCTCTTTCTTTAGAGCGGGTGATATATCCTTGTTTTATTTGATTCAAAGTCATACAAAGTGATTTGTTTTTTTATGAACATCTCAAAGAACAATTTTTATTATATTGTGCTGCTATGATGAATTGGTGTGCTGTTGAGATGAACCTACCCAAAACTTGGTGTGTTCATGTTCTTGTTAGTGTGATAAAAATCACATTTTATTCTGTTGTGCACTCAATGGCTAGCCCCAACCGCCAAACAACAATTTTATGTGCATGGAAATATTGGGACTGAGGATGGGAGGGAATATAGGGGATTAATGAAGAGGAGGGATTCACCAAATCCCTCAAAATCCATAGGCCCTTCGGGCTTGAAAACCTACTCTATCAAACAAGGCCTCTTAGGATATCTCCAATGCGGACCCTCAAACTGCCCGGACCGCGTGGTTTGGACGTATTTTGCCATCCAACACGGTCGTGTATCCGTCCGATGGCCGGTCTAACGTCTTTTTCTGGCAAATCCGGAGTGAGGGGCTGACCCCACCCAAAACCCTCTCCTTTGCATGAGCCCTTTCCCGCCCAAAGCATTCAGCCCATGTTCATGCCGCTTCGCACTGATGTTAACCCGGAGGGGATGTGATCTCTCACTTGCATAGTCATTGAAGTGGGCTCACCGATAGGGAGTTCCCTGAATTACGTCCATGGTGTCCGCAGCTATTCAATGCCGGAGAGATGTTGCTCGACATGACGGGACGTATATCTACCCCGCATGATCAATGTCGAGCATGAAAGTGGTTGGTGGTCATGGTCGCATCAAACCCAATCTTTTGTCGCCGAGCTGCGGTTGCTCTATGAGGCCGCACGCACTCAGGTCGCCGCTTGCAGTGTTGTCCCGACGTAGCCGGACGCTATCGCGGCCGATGCGGAGGCAGCCAAGGCGATTGCGGTTAAGACTATAAACCATGCATGTGCGTCGTTCGGACGACGAGCGTGTCAGCGCATCCACGTCCATTGTGGACCTCGAGTTCACCGACAAGGTCACGTACTCCGCCGAAAATGAGTATGGCATTGGGAGGTGGCGGGCCCACGAGTCCCAACTGGGCTGGTCCATCCCATGTTCACTCTTCCTCTTTAACGACCACATGAGGTCTTATCTCCTATACTCATGGAGATGACGACATGGAGCCAACGATCGCCCAAACAGAAGAACAAAAACGGACGTTGTCGTGGGCCAAGTCTACATTCAATGGTTTTTTGTGTCCAAAATATAATAATAGTGATTCAATTTATATGAAAATCTTTCGGTTGGTATAAATCTTGTCAAATTTATTGAAATCCGCATTCAAATGTACTCCCCCCGTCACGGTTTAAAAGACGTGCATGGAAATTCTCTATAACCTAGGTGTTTATTGATTGATTGTGAAATGAGTTAAAAATAGCATTCATACTACACATGCATATAAAAGTAGCATTCATACTACACATGCATTTATTGATTGGTACAACAGAGTACTAATTAGATGCTAGGAGTAAATGCAATGCGGCTTAAACCTTGCCTACAGTGGAAATGCACGTAAATTTAGCTGTGCGTTCTAAACCGTAATGAAGGTAGTAAGCGCTTATGGTTAGACGGCCGACTTCTACATTTATGTATGAGGACTGGTACCACATAGATAAATGCGATGTTTGATTTAAGCGCTAGCATTAAAAAAATGCCATTACCGTTGGGCTTGGTTCTCCGGTTCTCCCGAAATCGCCGACGCGGGTTGCTAATTCAAGCAACTTGCCATGGCGATATTCATTCGTTGAAAGATGGGACACGATCGAAAAGCCAAATGACTTTTTGGATAAGAGAGCACGCGTTCATACCATGCATGACTGTGACCCCATCCAGTGTTTCTAGCCAATAAACTACAGTGTAGCACGTGTCGGGCTGCGAATTTTGTCCTGCAAGACTGCAAGTGGTACGTAGCCTTGCATGCATCGTCCGAGAGGTAACACTGCGAGCAATGCTAGACCTACGTAATATTACGTGATGATTTTACGTAAAAGTTAACGTGGGAGTTAGTAATTGAAGTAGGCTTAGTGACTGGGCTCCACCTGGATTGAAATCAGAGGAAGAGTTTAGTAGTTAAGGTAGATGACGTAAAAACACGTAAGGCCTGTTCGTAGATATAGCATTTCGACACTCAAAATGATCCCCAACTAATAACCACGCAGCGTCAGCTTAGCTTCGCTACTTCGGTAGCCGCCACCGCCATTAACTAATCAATCTAACTCGTAGCTAGGTGTCGTTCGGAATGATTCCATATCCGTTAAATATATCCAACTTTGATCCCGCATTAGTATACTATATGGCCAACCATATTGACACGTACTCCATGGAATGGATTCAATCGAGCAATCAGCAATGTACTTTCTCTATAGGTGTGTTTGACAGCTGATCTCACCCTAACATAGTTGTTCCCTGTTAATACATGCTAAATATAGACATAATAAATACATACATCTTGAGTTGTTTAGTGGTCATGTATGTGTTGAGACATGTTTGAATAGGACAGTGTTTGCAAGAAGAGGGAAGAGGAAGAGATGCACTGCGAGGGAGGAAGAGGAGGGAGGTGAAGGAACGGGGGGAGGGGGCGGAGGCGGCGACGGCAGGGTAGTCCCTGCTCCTCCTCCATCGTGACCTCGTCGGATCCACAGCCCCACGCTGCCTAGCGACCGGATCCGTAGCCCCACACCACGACGCGACCCGATCAAGATCCAGGCGCCGCTACGCGGTGGAGATCGAGGAAGAGGAGGAGGAGGAGAGAGGGCGAGGCCGCCGGGGCTCGGGAGGGGCGCGGCGAAGCTAGGACAAGGCGCGGCTGGGCTCGGGCGAGGCCGCCGGAGCTCGGGCAGGGCAAGGCGAGGCTCGGGCGTGGCCGCCGGAGCTCGGGCAGGGCGCGACAGGGCTCGGGCGAGGCCGCCGGAGCTCGGGCAGGGCGCGCCAGAGCTCGGCAGGGCGCGTCAGAGCTCGGCGGGGCGCGGCGGGGCTCGAGTGAGGCCGCCGGAGCTCGGGAGGGGCGCGGGAGGGCGAGGGGAGACGGTCGAGGAGCGACGGGGCGAGGGCGAGGCGGGGCGAGGGTGCATGGACTCAGCATATCTCTCTTCAACTCGTCTCCGCGGGGTGCTGGGCTCCGCTATGCTAAGGCCCTTTTTTGCATCAGTTGATGCATCCTCTCCTCAGCTCATACACCCTACCAAACAGCGAAAAGTAGATCGGGGATGGAATTTTTGGGCTCATACAGTCTTCATACAGGCTACCAAACACATCCTATATGTCTGCAACTAACATGCCACTGTGCTGGCGCTGCTATGCACTTTTTTCTTTTAATCCACTAGTGGGGACAGGGCCTTTAGTCCCGGTCCGTAAGGGGCTTTAGTCCCGGTTCACCAACCGGGACTAAAGGGGCAGGACTAAAGGCCTAACCTTTAGTCCCGGCCCTGTTCCAAGCCGGGACCAAAGGTGCTCCACGTGGCCGCCTCGGAGGGAGTACCTTTAGTCTCGGTTCTACTTACGAACCGGGACTAAAGGATCCGTCTGTTTTTTTGTTTGTTTGACCCGAAAAGTTAGATTTTTTTTTTTCAAATTTTATTTTTGAATATTTTTTATGTTTTATTCCAATTTTCTAATCTTTGAATTATTTGACAATTTAATCTCTAATCACCCATTCTCACTGTTCGCTTCAGCCCGAGCACGCTTAACTTTCTGGTTCTATCGCCCCTAGTTGCCAAGTGTGCACTTGTTGTTTTCCTGACAATAGTAAGCTATCAATCCTAAACAACTTGGGTCTTGATGTCATGTCACCTGATTTATTTTTTTGAATAACAAACAATTATTAAAATAAACTTAATAAGTAACAATAATAGTGAATTTCAATGAAAACAACCTAATATTTTTAAATAAAATTATTTTTCTTTTTTTTGGAAAAAACTTCTTTTTGAAATAATAAAAACCTTACTGTGACAACAACTTTTTGAAAAAACTTCTTTTTGAAATAACTTTTTGAAATAATAAAAAACAACAATTAAATGACTAAAACAACTATATAAGCAAAACAATATTTCTTTAATTAAAATCCTAATTTAAATTATTCTAAAAATAACCAAATAATTCTTACTGTGACAACAATCTAACACATGAGTGGGAGCAAAAAGAATTAAATTAAAAACTATTTGTAAACTCAAGTTATTCAAAAACTGGGTTTAAATCAAATTTAAACAAATTCAAATTTAAACCATTCAAATTTGAAAACTAATGGCACAAACAGAAACTAGACAAAATTTTGAATCTAATGCAAAAAGAATCAATCAAAAACATCAAATATCCTAAAAGATATAAGCAATTTAAAACAGAAACTACAAACAAGAATTTAAAAAAAAAAAATCTGAACACCTTTAGTCCCGGTTCGTGTCACGAACCGGGACTAAAGGTCTACCTTTTAGTCCCGGTTCAAGACACCAACTGGGACTAAATCCTCCAAACCCTTTAGTCCCGGTTCGAGACACGAACCGGGACTAAAGGTCCACCCTTTAGTCCCGATTCAAGACACCAACCGGGACTAAATCTTCCAAACCCTTTAGTCCCGGTTCGAGATACGAACCGGGACTAAAGGTCCAAGACACGAACCGGGACTAAATCCTCCAAACCCTTTAGTCCCGGTTCGAGACACGAACCGGGACTAAAGGTCTCATTTGAACCGGAACTAATGCCCGACCGGCGCCTTTACCTCTCGAACCGGGACTAATACTAACATTAGTCCCGGTTCATAAAGGAACCGGGACTAATGTGTTTTTCAAGCTGGGACGAAAGCCCTTATTTCTACTAGTGATCTCTGCAAACTGTCTTGTGGGTCAGATCGATCTAGCTAGTCAGCCAGCATGGAGTTAACCAGCCTCTACAAAATAACCAGGGTTTAGTTAGTGGGTAGCTTGAGAAGGCCACACGACCTTCGTACGTACGTTGGCGCAAAATTAAGCTTAGCAAAGTAGTCCTACTCCTAGTTGATGGCATGTATGCATTTCTCACTATTAACAAAAGACTGTTCTATCACCACACGAATTCCAGCTGTGGATATTTTTTTACACCTAGCAGTAGTAGCTGTTCAGTTTATAACTAGAGGTTATCTGAATCTGAGAACCTAAATCAGCAGAGGATACCATTTCATCACTGTGTCTGGTTTATTTACTAGCTATCACTAGCTAATTGGGTCGGTCCACCCCATGTTCACCTTTCCTTTATGACGATCGCACTTTCATTTCACGGGTCTCCTTTCTGTCACTCTTGAAGTGACATGGAAACGGCGATCGCCGAAACAGAACAACAAAGATGGGCGCAATTGTAGGCTAGGTTTTAGTCCGATCGCGTTTTAATGAAAAATATCAAGAATGTAATGAACGTGCTCCGATTTATATAAAAAGAAAATGCCTAGAACTCAGCCAGTTGAAATTTTCTATGATCTCGTTCACATAATGTTATTATATTTTGTATTTAGTCTATTTGTTTCCTTTAGCACATCATTTTATTCTTTTGGGCTGACATGTCTTATTTTTCGTTGTTTTTTGTTATGCGTCCCATCTGGCCGATCCAATAACTACTCGTTCGATTTTTGTTGTTGCACGCCGTATCTTTTAAAAAAGAAATCGCTGATAAAAAAAGAATAAGCGAAAAAAGTTATGTAATGGCTTGTTAGCTTCAACTACTCTCACCACTAAAGATTCTTGTACAATGAAGTAGTGTGTCCTTATTATATGAATTGTGATGTAATAATTTATTTATTTTCTTAATAAAAAATTATTTGATTCTAGCTTTTCCATGTAGTTGCTGCACAAATAAGATTTGCAGTTACGATCCGCATGTGAATACTTACAGTTGCGATCCGACTATGAATATTTGCAATTGCGATCCGACTATGAATACTTGCAATTGCGACCCGACTATGAATATTTGCAGTTGCGATTAGACTTTGAATACTTGTAATTGCGACCCGAATTTAAGTACTTGCAATTGCGACCCGACATTAAATACTTGCAGTTGCGACCCGACTTTAAATACATGCAGTTTCCATCCGACTTTGAATACTTGAAGTTGCGAGCCGACATTAAAGATTTGCAGTTGCGACCACATTTTAAATCTTATAGTTGCGACCCGACTTTGAATATTAATGTCATTAATGTAAAAAGGGAAAAAAAGAGACACCAAAACATTAAATAAAATAAGGACTAAAAAAGTAAAAACAAGGACTAAATCTCACGCTTCATGTCCTTCTCTTCTCACTCTAAGCCACGAGGATAAAACGAAGTGTCTGTCTCTAGGACAACAACAGAAAAAAAAAGGCAGCAACGAAAACAACAACGACACAAGACGAAAGAACAACAACAAAGTGCAACATTTCCAGCCCAACATGAGCCGCGAAAAAGAAAGAAACTGGGCCGCAACGGGCCGTAAAAGGCTTCCTGAGCCTGCAATACGAATCATGAGGCAAGATTATCCAACGGCTGTCAAAGTGAATGAGACTAAACAAAAACTCAGCTAGCTAAGATTTAGCAAAACCGATATAAAAATCATCCGGTTTCTATGAATTTGTCGGGTTTATTAAAATTCATTTTGGAATGTATATGGCTATGATTGGAAGATCAACTTGCTCCTCAGTGTTTGTGGATTGATTTCATTGATCTCTAAATGATGTGGATTGATCTCATGGATCTCTAAATGAATACAGTGTCCAATTTAAGGGTTAGCATCCGGAGAGCACGGAGCATGCATATTCAAGCAACTTGTCATGTCGTCGAAGAGCCCATGACTTTTTGATAAGAAAGCACGCGTCCATACCATGACTGTGACCCGATCCAGTGTTTTTAGCCAATATAAAGTACTGTTTTCGTACAGTGTAGCACGTGTCCGGCTGCGAATTTGTCCTGCAAGACTGCAGGTGGTACGTAGCTTTGCATGCATCGTCCGAGAGATAAAACGACGGCACTCAAAATGATCCCCAACTAATAACCACACAGCGTTAGCTTAGCGTCGGTAGCCGCCATTAACTAATTGATCACTCTAACTCGTAGCTAGGTGTCGTTCAGAATGATTCTATATCCGTCAAGTAGATCCAACATGGATCCGTAAATTATGCGCTGCCAACAAGCTATCAAGCGTGGGATCAATCTGGCAACGTGCGTACTGCTTTTTTCCTTACATACATAGTACTCCTAAGTACGTGCAGAAAGCTAATAATATGTCAGACACTGTATGCCTTCATGTGCAGGGCTGTTGTTAATCAGGCTCGATCGAGATTTTTTCTTCTTCTGACTTTGTATCAATTACTGCATCCGACTTGTACAAGTTGGTTCACTTTTCAACCGAAGCCCTCTGACTTGTCTTGTGGATCACATCGAGCTATATATATAAATTACTCGCCAACACGGAGGTAATTAACCGGTCATAAAAACTCACCAACAAATGGTAGTTGGTATCATGTGCAAGCCACACGAGACCCGCACTAGTGGAAAACGGGCATTTGGCCTGGACCCTTTAGTCCCGGCAGTCCCGGCCACGTCGCTCCAAATCGCAATGCCGCCCATGAGGCTTTGGTTCCGACCCGTAAGGAGCCTTTAGTCCCGGTTTGTGTCTCAAACCAGGACTAAAGGGCTACGCGGTGTGCAGCCTGCATGTGCGTCACCTTTAGTCTCGGTTTGTGTCTCAAACCGGGACTAAAGTCCTCTGCCTATATATATTGGCCACAACCCCCCTCTCCCCTCTTCCTTGCATTTTTCTTGGATGGAAGAGTGTGGGTGTGTGCTACCTCTCCATTTTTCTTGGATGCACTAGAGGGGTTTGTTGAAATGTGTGTAAGAGCAATGACGCTTCAGTTCACCGAACACAACTACGATATGAGATGCCCGAGCCACGCTTAAACCTCTTCCTCTTTATTTCTACTTATTCTAAAAGGTTAGCAACTATATTTCCTCGTTTAGACCGTGCGGTACTAATTTTTAGGATCGTGATTGTATTTGATATACTGTCGTATAACGCAGATGAGCCATCCATGGATGTACGGTGATCGACGCATAGCCGCTTACAGAGAAGGCGTGCATTCTTTTCGAGATGCAGCCGATGCGAACAAGCATGGTGGTGGCTATATGTTTTGTCCATGTGTTGAATGTCGAAATGAGAAGGATTACACTTCCTCAAGAGTCATTCAGAGCCACCTGCTTCGGTCCGGTTTTATGTCGGGCTATAATGTTTGGACCAAGCACGGAGAAAGAGGGGTTATGATGGAAGACGACGATGAAGAAGAAGAGAACGATGATGACAACTACCGATCTATGTTCCCTGAGTATGCTGATACCGCAATGGAAGACAATGAAGAAGAAGACCAGGATGAAGAACGGGAACCAGATGAGCCCGCTGATGATCTTGGCCGGGTCATTTCTGATGCACGGCGAGGTTGCGACACAGAAAAGGAGATGTTGCAGTTCGAGCAGATGTTACAGGACCACAACAAATTGTTGTACCCAACTTGTGAAGATGGCCAAAAGAAGCTGGGTACCACTCTGGAATTGCTGAAGTGGAAGGCAGAGACCGGTGTGACTGACTCGTCATTCAAAAAGTTGCTGGTATTGATGAAGAAGATGCTTCCAGGAAAGAACGAATTGCCCGCCAGCACGTACGAAGCAAAGAAGCTTATCTGCCCTCTAGGATTAGACGTGCAGAAGATACATGCATGCCATAATGACTGCATCCTCTATCGCGGTGAGAAGTACGAGAATATGGATAAATGCCCGGTATGCACTGCATTGCGGTATAAGATCAGAAAAGATGACCCTGGTGATATTGAGGACGAGCCACCCAGGAAGAGGGTTCCTGCCAAGGTGATGTGGTATGCTCCTATAATACCACGGTTGAAACGTCTGTTCAGAAATAAAGATCATGCGAAGTTGTTGCGATGGCACATGGAAGATCGTATGAAATACGATAAGTTGAGGCACACCACTGATGGTCGGCAGTGGAGAAAAATCAAGAGAGAGTTCCCGAGATTTGCAGGTGACGCAAGGAACTTATGGTTTGGTCTGAGTACAGATGGCATGAATCCTTTTGGGGAGCAGAGTTGCAGTCACAACACCTGGCCCGTTACTCTATGTATCTACAACCTTCCTCCTTGGTTGTGCATGAAGCGGAAGTTCATTATGATGCCAGTGCTTATCCAAGGTCCAAGGCAACCCGGCAACGATATTGATGTGTACCTAAGGCCATTAGTTGATGAACTTCTACAGCTGTGGGCTGAACCAGGTGTACGTGTGTGGGACGAGCACAAACAAGAGGAATTTGACCTTCAAGCGTTGCTTTTCGTAACCATCAATGATTGGCCTGCTCTTAGTAACATTTCAGGACAGTCAAACAAGGGATACAATGCATGCACGCACTGTTTGGATCAGACAGAAAGTATATATCTGGACAAATGTAGGAAGAATGTGTACCCGTACAATCGTCATTTTCTTCCGCCCAAGCATCCCTTAAAGAAAAAAGGCAAGCATTTCAATGGCAAGGCAGAACCCCGGGGGAAGCCTGTCATCCGTACTGGTGCTAAAGTATTTGATATGGTCAAAGATTTAAAAGTAATCTTTGGAAAGGGTCCTGGCAGCCAACCTGTTCCTAACGGCCCTGATAAGCGCGTACCCATGTGGAAGAAGAAATCTATATATTGGGAGCTACCCTACTGGGAAGTCCATGAGGTCCGTTCGGCAATCAACGTGATGCACCTGACGAAGAATCTCTGCGTGAATATTCTAGGCTTCCTGGGCTTGTATGGGAAGTCAAAAGATACACTGGAAGCACGGGAGGACCAGGAACGTCATAAAGGAAGAGATGGCATGCATCCAGGGCAGTTTCAAGGGCGTGCCAACTACGCTCTTACTAAGGAAGAGAAGGAAATCTTCTTTGAAGTCCTTTTCAGTATCAAGGTCCTGACTGGCTTCTCGTCGAATATAAAGGGAATCGTAAATATGAAAGACAAAAAATTCCAAAACCTAAAGTCTCATGACTGCCACGTGCTTATGACGCAATTGCTTCCGGTTGCATTGAGGGGAATTCTACCGGAAAATGTTCGCCTGGCAATTGTGAAGGTATGTGCATTCCTCAATGCAATTTCTCAGAAGGTAATCGATCGAGAAAGTCTATCAGGGTTACAGATTGATGTGGTCCAATGTTTGGTCAGCTTTGAGTTGTTGTTCCCGCCATCCTTCTTCAATATAATGACACACCTCCTAGTTCACCTAGTCGAAGAGATTAGAATTCTCGGTCCTGTGTTTCTACACAATATGTTCCCCTTCGAGAGGTTCATGGGAGTCTTAAAGAAATATGTTCGTAACCGTGCTAGGCCAGAAGGAAGCATCTCCAAGGGCTATGGAATAGAGGAGGTCATTGAGTTTTGTGTGGACTTTCTTCCTGACCTTAAGCCGATTGGTGTTCCTGAATCTCGGTATGAGGGTAGGCTCACAGGAAAAGGCACACTGGGAAGGAAAGCAAAAGTATGTATGGACGGGCATTCTTTCTCTCAAGCACACTACACAGTTCTACACAATTCCACCGTGGTGGCTCTCTATATCGTGAGACATAAGAAATATTCTACACTCCGAAAACCCGGGGAAGGCCGACTCTTGGATTAAAGGGGAACACGAGAAGACTTTCGACAGTTGGTTGCAGACACATCTCATGAATGACGACACCGTTGGAGATCAGTTGTACTGTTTGGCCAGGCCACCATCTTCGACTATATGTACTTTCCAAGGGTATGAGATAAATGGGAATACATTTTACACGGTTGCCCAAGATAAAAAGAGCACCAACCAAAATAGTGGTGTCCGCTTTGATGCAACAGACGAGAATGGGCACTGTTTGGAAACATATTACGGGTACATAGAGGAGATATGGGAACTTGACTATGGACCTACTTTTAAGATCCCTTTGTTTCGGTGCAAATGGGTGAAGCTGACACGAGGCGGGGTAGTTGTAGACCAAAAGTACGGCATGACAACAGTGGATCTCAACAATCTTGCGTACATGGACGAACCATTTGTCCTAGCCAATGATGTCGCTCAGGTTTTCTATGTGAAGGACATGTCTACAAAAACGAGAAAAGAAATCAGCAAAAGAAG
Source organism: Hordeum vulgare subsp. vulgare (assembly GCF_904849725.1). Lineage (NCBI taxonomy): Eukaryota > Viridiplantae > Streptophyta > Magnoliopsida > Poales > Poaceae > Hordeum > Hordeum vulgare. The sequence continues at coordinate 658,123,995 of NC_058519.1, read as the reverse complement.
ATATCGTCCGATGAGCCAAAATGCCACATAGTTCTTTCAGGAAAAAGAAACATCGTGGGAGTAGATGACAAGACAAACATGTCAGTAGATTATAATAAGTTTCATGAAATTCTGCCCTTCAAAGTGAAAACTGACCCAAGCATCCTACTGAATGATGAAGATTCTCCATGGCTACGACCCAGACGAAAACATAAATAATAGATAGGAATATTGGTGCAATAATGTAATAATGTATTAAACCTTTTATGTAATGCATGTATGGAATGTACTAAACCTTTTAGTTTTGAATTATTTATTCAATTTCAAACACTTTTCATTTTCATAGTTTTTTCAAATTCTCAAATATGCAAAAATAATTTTAGTAAACATCTGCAAGAGATGAGTTCTCGTTCGAAACTCTGATACTTCGAGAGAGATTGTCCGTTTTGTACACGAAGTGCATCCAGCTTTTGTCGTAGCCCTCTCAACTTTGTATCACATGCTATGTGGGTGAAATGATGATAGCATGCCAACTTTCAACATTTTCATAGTTCATTTGTAGTGCTTTTCAATTTTAGGGTCAACTAGCCCAAAAAAACAAAAGTTAAATGCACGAAAAATACCAAATTAAGTCAGAAATTGTTTTAAATTTGTGATGTGCCTTTGAATGGTGCATTTTAAACACACAAAAAGTATGGAGTTCAAATAAGTTCAATAAATGAAATCCCTTTGTAACAGATGAGTTCTCGTTCGAAACCCTGATACTTCGAGAGAGATTGTCTGTTCTGTACACGAAGTGCATCCAGTTTTTGTCGTAACCCTCTCCACTTTTTAGCACATGCTATGTGAGTGAAATGATGATACCATGCTAACTTTCAACATTTTCGGAGTTCATTTGTAGTGCTTTTCAATTTTAGGGTCAACTAGCTCAAAAAAAAAAAGTAAATGCACGAAATATACCAAATGTAGTCAGAAATTGTTGAAATTTTGTGATTTGCCTTTGAATGGTGCATTTTGAACACACAAAAAGTATGGAGTTCAAATAAGTTCAAAAAAATGAAATCCCTTTGTAAGAGATGAGTTCTCGTTCGAAACCCTGATACTTCGAGAGAGATTGTCCGTTTTGTACACGAAGTGCATCCAGTTTTTGTCGTAGCCCTCTCAACTTTTTAACACATGCTATTTGGGTGAAATGATGATAGCATGCCAACTTTCAACATTTTCAGAGTTCATTTGTAGTGCTTTTCAATTTTAGGGTCAACTAGCCCAAAAAAACAAAAGTAAATGCACGAAGAATACCAAATTAAGTCAGAAATTGTTGAAAATTTGTGATGTGCCTTTTAATGGTGCATTTTAAACACACAAAAAGTATGGAGTTCAAATAAGTTCAATAAATGAAATCCCTTTGTAACAGATGAGTTCTCGTTCGAAACCCTCATACTTCGAGAGAGATTGTCTGTTTTGTACACGAAGTGCATCCATTTTTTGTCGTAACCCTCTCCACTTTTTAGCACATGCTATGTGGGTGAAATGATGATACCATGCCAACTTTCAACATTTTCAGAGTTCATTTGTAGTGCTTTTCGATTTTAGGGTCAACTAGCTCAAAAAAAATAAGTAAATGCACGAAAAATACCAAATGAAGTCAGAAATTGTTGAAATTTTGTGATGTGCCTTTGAATGGTGCATTTTGAACACACAAAAGTATGGAGTTCAAATATGTTCAAAAAAATGAAATCCCTTTGTAAGAGATGAGTTCTCGTTCGAAACCCTCATACTTCGAGAGAGATTGTCCGTTTCGTACACGAAGTGCATCCAGTTTTTGTCGTAGCCCTCTCAACTTTTAACACATGCTATGTGGGTGAAATTATGATAGCATACCAACTTTCAACATTTTCAGAGTTCATTTGTAGTGCTTTTCAATTTCAGGGTCAACTAGCCCAAAAAAACAAAAGTAAATGCACGAAGAATACCAAATTAAGTCAGAAATTGTTGAAAATTTGTGATGTGCCTTTTAATGGTGCATTTTAAACACACAAAAAGTATGGAGTTCAAATAAGTTCAAAAAATGAAATCCCTTTGTAACACATAAGTTCTCGTTCAAAACCCTGATACTTCGAGAGAGATTGTCTGTTTTGTACACGAAGTGCATCCACTTTTTGTCGTAACCCTCTCCACTTTTTAGCACATGCTATTTGGGTGAAATGATGATACCATGCCAACTTTCAACATTTTTAGAGTTCATTTTAGTGCTTTTCAATTTTAGGGTCAACTAGCTCAAAAAATAAGTAAATGCACGAAAAATACCAAATGAAGTCAGAAATTGTTGAAATTTTGTGATGTGCCTTCGAATGGTGCATTTTGAACATACAAAAAGTATAGAGTTCAAATAAGTTCAAAAAAATGAAATCCCTTTGTAAGAGATGAGTTCTCGTTCGAAACGCTGATACTTCGAGAGAGATTTTCCGTTTTGTACACGAAGTGCATCCAGTTTTTGTCGTAGCCTCTCAACTTTTTAACACATGCTATGTGGGTGAAATGATGATAGCATGCCAACTTTCAACATTTTCAGAGTTTATTTGTAGTGATTTTCAATTTTAGGGTCAACTAGCACAAAAAAAAAGTAAATGCACGAAAAATACCAAATAATAGTTTGGATAGTCAAAATAATTAATTTTGAAAATATAAAATAGTTTTGAATTACTTATTCAATTTCAAACACTTTTCATTATCATAGTTTTGTCAAATTCTCAAATATGCAAAAAGAATTTTAATAAACATAGTTTTTAATTAAAAATAACAAAATAGTTAATAGTTTGGATAGTCAAAATAATTAATTTTGAAAATAGAAAATAGTTTTGAATTATTTATTCAATTTCAAACACTTTTCATTATCAAAGTTTTGTCAAATTCTCAAATGTGCAAAAAGAATTTTAATAAACATAGTTTTTAATTGAAAATAACAAAATAGTTAATAGTTTGGATAGTCAAAATAATTAATTTTGAAAATAGAAAACAGTTTTGAATTATTTATTCAATTTCAAACACTTTTCATTATCATAGTTTTGTCAAATTCTCAAATGTGCAAAAACAATTTTAATAAACATAGTTTTTTATTGAAAATAACAAAATAGTTAATAGTTTGGATAGTCAAAATAATTAATTTTGAAAATAGAAAATAGTTTTGAATTATTTATTCAATTTCAAACACTTTTCATTAGAACAGTTTTCTCAAATTCTCAAATATGCAAAAAGAATTTTAATAAACATAGTTTTTAATTGAAAATAACAAAATAGTTAATAGTTTGGATAGTCAAAATAAATAATTTTGAAAATATAAAATAGTTTAGAATTATTTATTCAATTTCAAACACTTTTTATTTTCATAGTTTTGTCAAATTCTCAAATATGCAAAAACAATTTTAATAAACATAGTTTTTAATTTAAAATAACAAAATAGTTAATAGTTTGGATAGTCAAAATAATTAATTTTGAAAATAGAAAATAGTTTTGAATTATTTATTCAATTTCAAACACTTTTCATTAGAATAGTTTTGTCAAATTCTCAAATATGCAAAAAGAATTTTAATAAACATAGTTTTTAATTGAAAATAACAAAATAGTTAATAGTTTGGATAGTAAAAATAATTAAATTTGAAAATATGAAATAGTTTTGAATTATTTATTCAATTTCAAACACTTTTCATTTTCACAGTTTTGTCAAATTCTCAAATATGCAAAAAGAATTTTAATAAACATAGTTTTTAATTGAAAATAACAAAATAGTTAATAGTTTGGATAGTCAAAATAATTAATTTTGAAAATAGAAAAAATTGAAACTATATGAGAATTCAGGTTGACTTTTCTCCATAGTTTTAAATATAGTTTCAATTTTTAAATTTACAGTCTGTTTAGGCCCATAAGCCTGCTTTAGAGAGGAGCTCGATGGAGATGCTGCGACGGGGCTTATAAACTAGTGTTAGTGCCCCTCGCTGGGCGAGGTGAGACTAAACTTATCGTGCAGCCAGCGGAGGGGCTTTAGTCTCGGGTGGAGCCATGACCCGGGACTAAAGCCGCTCGCCTGCCCCCTGCCGAAAAGGGGTCTTTAGCCCCGGGTCGTGGCAAGACCCGGGACTAAAGGGTGTCTTTAGTCCCGGCTCGAGCCCCGACCCGGGACTAAAGGCCCGTGCTTCCCGCCTTTTGGTGTGCCGAAAAAGGGTCTTTAGTCTCGGGTCGTGGCTCCACCCGGGACTAAAGGGTGTCTTTAGTCCCGGTTCGAGCCTCGAACCGGGACTAAAGATCCTATTATATATACGACGCGGACGAAAATCCAAATCCAAACGCGATTTCGTTCTCTTCTTCCTCTCGCTCGCCTCTCCTGCCCGGCGCAGCAACGGACGAACTCCTCGACGCCGCGAGGCTGCCCGCCGTCGCCGTCGCCCTGTCGCCCTCCTCGCCGTCGCCCTGCCGTCCTCCTCGCCGGTGTCGGACCCCCTCCCCTCCCACTCCGGTAAGCCCCCCGCCCCCGCCCTCCCCATGCCGAACACGTACGAAGGACGAGCCGCCGGCGCCCGCCGGCGGGGACGCCACCGCCGCCGTCGTGCCGGTGAGGAGGAGAAGAAAAGAAGAAAAAGGAGAAGAAAAGAAGAAAAAGGAGAAGAAAAGAAGAAAAGATTTTTTTGTCATTTTATTCCTATTGTTATTAGGTTTGTGCTAGATTATTAGGGTTAGTAATATTTAGAATTAGGTTAGGGTTACAAGAAGAAGAAAGATGAACAAAAATAAAAAAATAAGATTAGGAAAAAGGAAAATAAGAAGAGGAGGAGAAGAAAAGAAGAAAAAGGAGAATAAGAAGAGGAGGAGAGGAGAAGAAGAGGAAAAATAGAAGAAGAGGAGAAGTAGAAGAAGAGAAGTTGAAGAAAAATAGGAGAAGAAGAAGCGGAGAAGAAAATAAGAAAGAAGAAGAAGAAGAAGAAGAGGAAGAAGACATTTCTACGTATATAGATGCTTAATTAGTGTTTTTTAGATTATTGCTTAATTTTGCTATTGTATATGCTTAAGTGTTATTTGTAGAATATTTGGTGAATTTAGGGTTAGGTAGGTTAGTGTTAAATAGGTTATTTGTGTTATTTTGTGTTATTTAAATTTGTGTTATTAGGGTTAGGTAGTTAGTGTTAATTAATATATAGTTGAACTAGTTGATTTAATAAAACTACTTTATTTTACTATATATACAATTAGTTTATTTTTAACAAGAAAATTAATAGAACTAGTTTATTTTTTAGTTTATTTTACGATGCCTATCCCGCATCCTCGTCGTCGACTCGGCGGAGGACACCTGCTTGATCAGAGGGGCCATGTCCGGGACTAGGCTCCGCCCGGCTGGTATTGGGAGGTGCTACCTTCCGGGGGCGTAGGTTGGTGAGGAGCCAACCCGTTGTTGACCCGATCCTTATTTGGTGGCGGTCGCGTGGGCCAATGACGGTGCCGAGGCTTCCGGACACCGCGGAGGTGGTACGTCACCGTGTCAGCGAGGAGGATGAGCACGTCCGTCGCTACATGGTTGCGTTGGAGGGCAGGTTCGACCATACCTGGCAGGTTCTTCAGGGATCTCACTGGAGCCATGATCCTGTGATGGTTGCTTCTCTTTGGGTGTCCACCACCCGCGAAGATACCCGTCGGGCGCTACGGTTCTAGCTGTATTAGTGATGCTATATGTATGATAGTATTCGAGGAGTATTAGTGATAATATTCGACGATGTACGGACACAAGAGATGATGTAGTTTTGCTTATAATTGAATGCATGCTAATTTGAATACTACTTTATTTTACGATTTGGTTTTGCTTATTGAATGCTGAAATTGGAAAAGTACTCCTACTTTGAATACTATGCAGAAATCTAGGAGTCCCGGGTGGAGCCACGACCCGGGACTAAAGTTGTTTTGGAACGGAGTTCCTGATAGAATAATTCTTTTTTGGTACAAAGTGCAACAAAGTCCTTTGACACTAGACAATGTGACATATAGAAGGATAGATGAGATGAGGAAAAATACGATCATTTTCTACACATCTAGAATGTCGCCATTTTGTTAAATCCTTAAAGGTTAAGAGAATCCGTTAGACATATTTTAGAGATTAGGTTCTAGCCAAGACCCGAGACTAAAGGTCCTCCTATATAAAACGACACTTCGAAGTTTCCAACCCCTCTTATATAGTTTGCTAGTTTATTAGTTAATCAAATGTCTGTTTTTGCAGAACTATGGATCCACATATCAGGAACCTCAAAGAGGAAGAACTTCTCGAAGATATAATCAAAGACGGCCCCGACGTTGAACCAGCTGAATCTCCGTCGTCATATCTAAACCCCTCCGGATATGGAATGGAGGTCGACCGACACAAAGATGAAGCCTATGGGGCAGGAGATAGGTCCAATGACGGAGAAGGTGATAGCTCCACTGATGGAGAAGCCGGCGGAGAAGCCGGTGGAGAAATAATAAAGTCCGGCGAGGTATACATATGAAGTTAGACAATCACTTGTAATATGTGAAAAATATTGGAGATAGCTCTATATCGTATACATATACATTCATTTGACGAATGTTTCTCCCTCTTAGGCCTCCACATCGAGCAAAGCTACGAAACGAGGCCCGACTAAAAAGTTGGATGCACGGACGCATTACACCTTTGAGGTGATATTTCCTACGGGCGAACCCAAGCTTGCTAAGAATGTTGCTGACACATTCAAGAAGCAATGCGGAGTTCTCGTTAGGGATCATGTCCTGATCAGCGTACGGGAGTGGAACAAGCGCAAAGGGGCAGCCGATAGTGACTATGTCGCCGAAAGGTACAAAGATAATCTTTGGAATGATCTCATGTCACATTTCAACCTGCCAGAATGTGAGAATGAAGACGCCGCAAAAAAACTGAGGAACAAAGTCAAGCAGTGGACTCTAAACAAGATGGCCGAACTGTTCCGTAGCTGGAAGAAGAAGCTATGGAAAAACTGTCGGAAGACAAAGAAAGTGCCAGTATTCGAGGGGTATCTAGCCAAGCAGGCGAATAACTGGAAGGCATTTCAAGAGTACAAGGAGTCAGAAGATGCCAAGGCATTATCAGAAAAGAATAAGAAAAATGCCGACAAGAAGAAATATCACCACACACTGGGGCCAGGGGGCTATGAGACTGCCATCCCAAAGTGGGATAAGAAAGAGCTGTTGGGGAACGTCGCATGGGAAACAAAAATTTTCCTACGCGCACGAAGACCTATCATGGTGATGTCCATCTACGAGATGGGATGAGTGATCTACGTACCCTTGAAGATCGTACAGCAGAAGCGTTAGTGAACGCGGTTGATGTAGTGGAACGTCCTCATGTCCCTCGATCCGCCCCGTGAACAATCCCGCGATCAGTCCCACGATCTAGTACCGAACGGACGGCACCTCCGCGTCCAACACACGTACAGCTCGACGATGATCTCGGCCTTCTTGATCCAGCAAGAGAGACGGAGAGGTAGAAGAGTTCTCCGGCAGCGTGACGGCGCTTCGGAGGTTGGTGATGACCTTGTCTCAGCAGGACTCCGCCCGAGCTCCGCAGAAACGCGATCTAGAGGAAAAACCGTGGAGGTATGTGGTCGGGCTGCCGTGGAAAAGTCATCTCAAATCAGCCCTAAAACCTCCGTATATATAGGTGGGAGGGAGGGGGCCTTGCCTTGGGGCTCAAGGAGCCCCAACGGGGTCGGCCGAGTCCAAAGGGGAGGACTCTCCCCCCCCCAAACCGAGTTGGACTAGGTTTGGTGGGAGGGAGTCCCCCTCCCTTCCCACCTCCTCCTTTTTTTTTTCTTTCTCTCTTGATTTTCTTCTCCTTGGCGCATAGGGCACTTGTGGGCTGTCCCACCAGCCCACTAAGGGCTGGTGTGTCTCCCCAAAGCCTATGGGCTTCCCCGGGGTGGGTTGCCCCCCCCCCCCGGTGAACTCCCGGAACCCATTCGTCATTCCCGGTACATTCCCGGTAACTCCGAAAACCTTCCGGTAATCAAATGAGGTCATCCTATATATCAATCTTCGTTTCCGGACCATTCCAGAAACCCTCGTGACGTCCGTGATCTCATCCGGGACTCCGAACAACATTCGGTAACCAACCATATAACTCAAATACGCATAAAACAACGTCGAACCTTAAGTGTGCAGACCCTGCGGGTTCGAGAACTATGTAGACATGACCCGAGAGACTCCTCGGTCAATATCCAATAGCGGGACCTGGATGCCCATATTGTATCCTACATATTCTACGAAGATCTTATCGTTTGAACCTCAGTGCCAAGGATTCGTATAATCCCGTATGTCATTCCCTTTGTCCTTCGGTATGTTAGTTGCCCGAGATTCGATCGTCAGTATCCGCATACCTATTTCAATCTCGTTTACCGGCAAGTCTCTTTACTCGTTCCGTAATACAAGATCCCGCAACTTACACTAAGTTACATTGCTTGCAAGGCTTGTGTGTGATGTTGTATTACCGAGTGGGCCCCGAGATACCTCTCCGTCACACGGAGTGACAAATCCCAGTCTTGATCCATACTATCTCAACCAACACCTTCGGAGATACCTGTAGAGCATCTTTATAGTCACCCAGTTACGTTGCGACGTTTGATACACACAAGGCATTCCTCCGATGTCAGTGAGTTATATGATCTCATGGTCATAGAAATAAATACTTGACACGCAGAAAACAGTAGCAACAAAATGACACGATCAACATGCTACGTCTATTAGTTTGGGTCTAGTCCATCACGTGATTCTCCCAATGACGTGAGCGAGTTATCAAGCAACAACACCTTGTTCATAATCAGAAGACACTGATTATCATCGATCAACTGGCTAGCCAACTAGAGGCATGCTAGGGATGGTGTTTTGTCTATGTATCCACACATGTATATGAGTCTTCATTCAATACAATTATAGCATGGATAATAAACTATTATCTTGATACAAGAATTATAATAATAACTATATTTATTATTGCCTCTAGGGCATAATTCCAACAGTCTCCCACTTGCACTAGAGTCAATAATCTAGCCCTCACATTATCATGTGAATTACATTGTAATGAATCTAACACCCATACAGTTCTGGTGTCGATCATGTTTTGGCCGTGGAAGAGGTTCAGTCAGCGGGTCTGCTACATTCAGATCCGTGTGCACTGTGCATATATTTACGTCCTCTTCCTCGACGTAGTCGCGGATGAGGTTGAAGCGTCGTTTGATGTGTCTGGTGTTCTTGTGAAACCGTGGTTCCTTTGCTAAGGCAATGGCACCCGTGTTGTCACAGAACAAGGTTATTGGATCCAGTGCACTTGGCACCACTCCAAGATCCGTCATGAACTGCTTCATCCAGACACCCTCCTTAGCTGCCTCCGAGACAGCCATGTACTCCGCTTCACATGTAGAATCTGCTACGACGCTTTGCTTGGAACTGTACCAGCTTACTGCACCCCCATTAAGAATAAATACGTATCCGGTTTGCGACTTAGAGTCGTCCGGATCTGTGTCAAAGCTTGCATCGACGTAACCTTTTACGGCGAGCTCTTCGTCACCTCCATATACGAGAAACATCTCCTTAGTCCTTTTCAGGTACTTCAGGATATTCTTGACAGCTGTCCAGTGATCCACTCCTGGATTACTCTGGAACCTACCTGCCATACTTATGGCCAGGCTAACATCCGGTCTAGTGCACAACATCGCATACATGATAGAACCTATGGCCGAAGCATAGGGGATGGAGCGCATATGCTCTCTATCTTCATCAGTTGCTGGGCACTGAGTCTTACTCAATCTCGTACCTTGTAAAACTGTCAAGAACCCTTTCTTGGACTGTTCCATTTTGAACCTCTTCAAAACTTTATCAAGGTATGTGCTTTGTGAAAGTCCTGTCAGGCGTTTTGATCTATCCCTATAGATCTTAATGCCTAGAATGTAAGCAGCTTCTCCTAGGTCCTTCATAGAGAAACTTTTATTCAAGTAACCTTTTATGCTCTCCAAAAGCTCTACGTTGTTTCCAATCAGTAATATGTCATCCACATATAATATTAGAAACGCCACAGAGCTCCCACTCACTTTCTTGTAAATACAAGATTCTCCAACCACTTGTATAAACCCAAATGCCTTGATCACCTCATCAAAGCGTTTGTTCCAACTCCGAGATGCTTGCACCAGTCCATAAATGGATCGCTGGAGCTTGCACACCTTGTTAGCATTCTTAGGATCGACAAAACCTTCGGGTTGCATCATATACAACTCTTCCTTAAGGAAACCGTTAAGGAACGCCGTTTTGACATCCATCTGCCAGATTTCATAATCGAAAAATGCAGCTATTGCTAACATGATTCTGACGGACTTAAGCATCGCCACGGGTGAGAAAGTCTCATCGTAGCCAATTCCTGGAACTTGTGAAAAACCCTTTGCCACAAGTCAAGCTTTATAAACGGTCACATTACCGTCAGTGTCCGTCTTCTTTTTAAAGATCCATTTGTTCTGAATAGCCTTGCGGCCCTCAGGTAGTATCTCCAAAGTCCACACTTTGTTCTCATACATGGATCCTATCTCGTATTTCATGGCTTCTAGCCATTTGTTGGAATCTGGGCCCACCATTGCTTCTTCATAACTTGCAGGTTCATTGTTGTCTAACAACATGATTGATAAGACGGGATTACCGTACCACTCTGGAGTAGCACGTGATCTCGTCGACCTGCGTGGTTCAACAGAAACTTGAACTGGAGTTTCATGATCATCATCATTAACTTCCTCCTCAACCGGCGTCGCAACGACAGAGGTTTCCCCTTGCCCTGCGCCACCATCCAGAGGGATGAGAGGTTCGACAACCTCGTCAAGTCTTATCTTCCTCCCACTCAATTCTCTCGAGAGAAACTCCTTCTCGAGAAAAGCTCCGTTCTTAGCAACAAACACTTTGCCCTCGGATTTGAGATAGAAGGTGTACCCAACTGTCTCTTTTGGGTAACCTATGAAGACGCATTTTTCCGCTTTGGGTTCCAGCTTTTCAAGCTGAAGCTTTTTGACATAAGCATCACATCCCCAAACTTTAAGAAACGACAACTTTGGCCTCTTGCCATACCATAGTTCGTATGGTGTCGTCTCAACGGATTTTGCTGGTGCCCTATTTAAAGTGAATGCAGCTGTTTCTAATGCATAACCCCAAAATGATAAGGGCAAATCAGTAAGAGACATCATAGATCGCACCATCTCTAACAAAGTACGATTACGACGTTCGGACACACCATTACGCTATGGTGTTCGAGGCGGTGTTAACTGTGAAACAATTCCACATTGTCTTAAGTGAGCACCAAACTCGAAACTCAGATATTCACCCCCACGATCAGAACGTAGGAACTTGATCTTCTTGTTACGATGATTTTCCACTTCACTCTGAAATTGCTTGAACTTTTCAAATGTTTCAGACTTGTGCTTCATCAAGTAGACATAACCATATCTACTTAAATCGTCAGTGAAGGTGAGAAAATAACGATATCCGCCGCGTGCCTCCACGCTCATTGGACCACACATATCGGTATGTATGATTTCCAATAAGTCACTTGCACGCTCCATTGTTCCGGAGAACGGAGTCTTAGTCATCTTGCCCATGAGGCATGGTTCGCACGTGTCAAGTGAATCAAAGTCAAGTGACTCCAAAAGTCCATCAGCATGGAGTTTCTTCATGCGCTTTACACCAATATGACCCAAGCGGTAGTGCCAAAAAAATATGGCGCTATCATTGTTTACTCTAACTCTTTTGGTCTCAATGTTATGTATATGTGTATTGCTATCAAGATTCAATATGAACAATCCTCTCACATTCGGTGCATGACCATAAAAGATGTTACTCATAGAAATAGAACAACCATTATTCTCAGACTTAAAAGAGTAACCGTCTCGCAATAAACAAGATCCAGATATAATGTTCATGCTCAACGCAGGCACTAAATAACAATGATTTAAGTTCATCACTAATCCCGATGGTAGCTGAAGTGACACCGTGCCGACGGCGATTGCATCAACCTTCGAACCATTTCCTACGCGCATCGTCACTTCGTCTTTCGCCAGCCTTCGTCTATTCCGCAGTTCCTGCTTCGAGTTGCAAATATGAGCAACAGAACCGGTATCGAATACCGAGGTACTACTACGAGAGCCGGTTAAGTACACATCAATAACATGTATATCAAATATACCTAATTTTTCTTTGCCCGCCTTCTTATCTGCCAGATACTTGGGGCAATTGCGCTTCCAGTGACCCATACCCTTGCAATAGAAACACTCCGTTTCAGGCTTAGGTCCAGCTTTGGGTTTCTTCGGCGGATTGGCAACAGGCTTGCCGCTCTTCTTCGAATTGCCCTTCTTGCCTTTGCCGTTTCTCTTGAAACTAGTGGTCTTATTCACCATCAACACTTGATGCTCTTTATGGAGTTCAGACTCTGCGACTTTCAACATCGCAAACAACTCGCCGGGAGACTTGTTCATCCCTTGCATGTTGTAGTTCAACACAAAGCCTTTGTAGCTTGGCGGCAGTGATTGAAGGATTCTGTCAGTGATAGCTTCTTGCGGGAGTTCAATCCCCAGTTCAGCTAGACGGTTTGAGTACCCAGACATTTTGAGCACATGTTCAGTGACAGACAAGTTTTCCTCCATCTTGCAAGCATAGAATTTATCGGAGGTCTCATACCTCTCGATCCGGGCGTTCTTCTGAAAGATAAACTCCAACTCCTGGAACATCTCAAATGCTCCATGACGCTCAAAGTGACGTTGAAGTCCCGGTTCTAAGCCATACAAGACTGCACATTGAACTATTGAGTAGTCCTCCTTACGTGCTAACCAAGCGTTCTTAACATCCTGATCAGCCGTAGCGGGTGGTTCATCTCCTAGCGCAGCATTAAGGACATAATCCTTCTTCCCAGCTTGTAAGATTAGCTTAAGATTATGAGCCCAGTCTACAAAGTTGCTTCCACCATCTTTCAACTTAGCTTTCTCTAGGAACGTATTAAAATTCAGGATGACTGTCGCGTGAGCCATGATCTACAACACAAATATATTCAAAGTGGACTTAGACTATGTTCAAGATAATTAGAGTTCAACTTAATCAAATTATATGCTAAACTCCCACTCAAAAAGTACATCTCTCTAGTCATTTGAGTGGTTCATGATCCACTTACACTATCCCAAGTCCGATCATCACGTGAGTTGAGTATAGTTTCAGTGGTAAGCATCCCTATGCTAATCATATCAACTATATGATTCATGATCGACCTTTCGGTCTCATGTGTTCCGAGGCCATGTCTGCACATGCTAGGCTCGTCAAGCTTAACCCGAGTGTTCCGCGTGCGCAACTGTTTTGCACCCGTTGTATGTGAACGTTGAGTCTATCACACCCGATCATCACGTGGTGTCTCGAAACGACGAACTGTAGCAACGGTGCATAGTCGGGGAGAACACAATTTCGTCTTGAAATTTTAGTGAGAGATCACCTCATAATGCTACCGCCGTTCTAAGCAAAATAAGGTGCATAAAAGGATTAACATCACATGCAATTCATAAGTGACATGATATGGCCATCATCACGTGCTTCTTGATCTCCATCACCAAAGCACCGGCACGATCTTCTTGTCACTGGCGCCACACCATGATCATCCATCAACGTGTTGCCATCGGGGTTGTCGTGCTACTTATGCTATTACTACTAAAGCTACATCCTAGCAAAATAGTAAACGCATCTGCAAGCACAAACGTTAGTATAAAGACAACCCTATGGCTCCTGCCGGTTGCCGTACCATCGACGTGCAAGTCGATATTTCTATTACAACATGATCATCTCATACATCCACTATATCACATCACATCGTTGGCCATATCACATCACAATCATACCCTGCAAAAACAAGTTAGACGTCCTCTAATTTTGTTGTTGCATGTTTTACGTGGTGACCAAGGGTATCTAGTAGGATCGCATCTTACTTACGCAAACACCACAACGGAGATATATGAGTTGCTATTTAACCTCATCCAAGGACCTCCTCGGTCAAATCCGATTCAACTAAAGTTGGAGAAACCGACACTTGCCAGTCATCTTTGAGCAAAGGGGGGTACTCGTAACGATGAAACCAGTCTCTCGTAAGCGTACGAGTAATGTCGGTCCAAGCCGCTTCAATCCAACAATACCGCGGAATCAAGAAAAGACTAAGGAGGGCAGCAAAACGCACATCACCGCCCATAAAAAACTTTTGTGTTCTACTCGAGAAGACATCTACGCATGAACCTAGCTCATGATGCCACTGTTGGGGAACGTCGCATGGGAAACAAAAATTTTCCTACGGCACGAAGACCTATCATGGTGATGTCCATCTACGAGATGGGATGAGTGATCTACGTACCCTTGTAGATCGTACAGCAGAAGCGTTAGTGAACGCGGTTGATGTAGTGGAACGTCCTCACGTCCCTCGATCCGCCCCGTGAACAATCCCGCGATGAGTGACACGATCTAGTACCGAACGGACGGCACCTCCGCGTTCAGCACACGTACAGCTCGACGATGATCTCGGCCTTCTTGATCCAGCAAGAGAGACGGAGAGGTAGAAGAGTTCTCCGGCAGCGTGACGGCGCTTCGGAGGTTGGTGATGACCTTGTCTCAGCAGGGCTCCGCCCGAGCTCCGCAGAAACGCGATCTAGAGGAAAAACCGTGGAGGTATGTGGTCGGGCTGCCGTGGAAAAGTCGTCTCAAATCAGCCCTAAAACCTCCGTATATATAGGTGGGAGGGAGGGGGCCTTGCCTTGGGGCTCTTGAGCCCCAAGGGGGTCGGCTGAGTCCAAGGGGGAGGACTCTCCCCCCCCAAACCGAGTTGGACTAGGTTTGGTGGGAGGGAGTCCCCCTCCCTTCCCACCTCCTCCTTTTTTTTTTCTTTCTCTCTTGATTTTCTTCTCCTTGGCGCATAGGGCACTTGTGGGCTGTCCCACCAGCCCACTAAGGGCTGGTGTGTCTCCCCCAAGGCCTATGGGCTTCCCCGGGGTGGGTTGCCCCCCCCGGTGAACTCCCGGAACCCATTCGTCATTCCCGGTACATCCCCGGTAACTCCGAAAACCTTCCGGTAATCAAATGAGGTCATCCTATATATCAATCTTCGTTTCCGGACCATTCCAGAGACCCTCGTGACGTCCGTGATCTCATCCGGGACTCCGAACAACATTCGGTAACCAACCATATAACTCAAATACGCATAAAACAACGTCGAACCTTAAGTGTGCAGACCCTGCGGGTTCGAGAACTATGTAGACATGACCCGAGAGACTCCTCGGTCAATATCCAATAGCGGGACCTGGATGCCCATATTGGATCCTACATATTCTACGAAGATCTTATCGTTTGAACCTCAGTGCCAAGGATTCGTATAATCCCGTATGTCATTCCCTTTGTCCTTCGGTATGTTAGTTGCCCGAGATTCGACCGTCAGTATCCGCATACCTATTTCAATCTCGTTTACCGGCAAGTCTCTTTACTCGTTCCGTAATACAAGATCCCGCAACTTACACTAAGTTACATTGCTTGCAAGGCTTGTGTGTGATGTTGTATTACCGAGTGGGCCCCGAGATACCTCTCCGTCACACGGAGTGACAAATCCCAGTCTTGATCCATACTATCTCAACCAACACCTTCGGAGATACCTGTAGAGCATCTTTATAGTCACCCAGTTACGTTGCGACATTTGATACACACAAGGCATTCCTCCGGTGTCAGTGAGTTATATGATCTCATGGTCATAGGAATAAATACTTGACACGTAGAAAACAGTAGCAACAAAATGACACGATCAACATGCTACGTCTATTAGTTTGGGTCTAGTCCATCACGTGATTCTCCCAATAACGTGATCCAGTTATCAAGCAACAACACCTTGTTCATAATCAGAAGACACTGACTATCATCGATCAACTGGCTAGCCAACTAGAGGCATGCTAGGGATGGTGTTTTGTCTATGTATCCACACATGTAAATGAGTCTTCATTCAATACAATTATAGCATGGATAATAAACTATTATCTTGATACAGGAATTATAATAATAACTATATTTATTATTGCCTCTAGGGAATAATTCCAACAAGAGCAAGATCTGCTAGCTAAAGGCATCATACGTGAACCACTCCGTGATGAGTGGGAATTGAGAGCAAGAAATTGGTTCCTTGCGCATGGTGGTTCGTACGATGAAGAAACATGGGACCTCATCTGCAGTGACGGTCTTAGGATACCCAGGGAGAATTGGAAAAAGATAGTGAAAGAAATTAAGGAGGGACAAAGACAGTTCACTGCAGATAGAGAGAAAGATTTACTCACACTGGTCCTCGGCAATGACGAACATGGAGGACGAACGCGAGGCTTCGGTCCTTCTTACCCGTGGTAGCTTGGGTTTGCCAGAGACCAAGACACTTACAGAAGCCGAGCGAGAGCAAAGAAGCGACAACAGGATGAGGAGAATGACAGGTTCAACCAGTTGCTTGCCAGGATTAACGAGCAACAGAAGCATATTGATGAGCTTAAAGGAGTAGCACGCCAGGAAGATCCTGCACTCGATATTACCGGCGCCCCATCTAAGCGGAAAAGCAGTGTGGCTGAATCTTAGGCCCCGCCCGACGATGCATGAAGAATGATAGAGGGCGGTCCCGGCTACCCCGTGGATGGAATCAAGGAGTCAACATCATGTGAACTCCATCAGAAATTCAAGAACATATCCATGAAGGTGGCCGTCGGACAAGCTTTACCTTCTGGCCCTGATGCACGCTGGCATGGCCGTGAGATTCCAGCTGGCTTTGCTAAAGTCGGGGTGGATGAAATCATGGCGGGGTTTCATGATATGGAGCTCGACATAGCTGGACCCGAAGATGAGAGGACACTCGGAGAAGTACTGGGTGGAGTCATCCTATGGGACAAGAACTACATCAAGCTTCCAGGCTCGGCCCCAAGGACAACACCGCCTCCGAGTCGTCGCAGGTCACCTACACCTCCATCACCTCCAAGCCCTCCACATGACGACGGCCAGCACAACACGAGTCCATCTCGATCACCGCCGCCGGACTTGGGTCGTCCGTCTCCGCCGCCGCCCGCTCTGGATACTAAGCGGAAGCGTGCCAGCAAGAACGCTCCGTCAATGACTTCTAAGCGACGGAGCTCCCCAAAGCGCAAACTGTCGCCCCTTCCAAAGGTACCTCATGCTAATCTTCCTATCAGACCTTATGATCGTACCGCCGAGGAAAACGCGAGGATAGCAAAGGAACATTATGATGCGTAGATGAAAAAGAAGGAACCCGAGCCCCGCCCGGAATACACCGAGAAGCAAATAGCATTTGCAAAATACTTCACGACCCTTCCATCACAGTATGACTTACACCATAAGCCTGATGACTATACACGCACATTGCAGAAGGAAGGGAAAAAGAGCAGATGACTATACACGCACATTGCAGAAGGAAGGGAAAAAGAGTAGATCACGTGCAAATGCAAGTGGGAGCAAATCAAGTTCAACTACAAGCAAAAAAAGATCAGACGTTCCTCAGCTTGGACAACAGGCCAAACAGTCGATCCCACCCCTGAGGGTGTTACCCGAGAATGTTCCCCCTCTGGTGCAGGGGCAAGATTTGGAATTAGCAAAGAAGTGGACGGATGAATGGGGTATCCCGGTTGAAGACGTTCTGGCTTCCCAAGACGACAGGTTACCCAAGGCTGTGGTAGCCCCTAAGCCACAGTTTGTCATGGGAGAGCCTTTGGTCAGTAAAGATGATCTCCCAACAAATATGCGTTACTTGCATACATGGTACTTAAGTGAATCAAAGAATGGGAGAACGATGATCGTGGCGCGTGTCCCACGGGAGTACTACGGCCGCCCTGAAGAAATCCATATCGACTTTGATGAACTCTTCCAGATGTACAATGCCGACGCCCTTGACAAATCGCTTATGAGTTGCTATTGTCTGTAAGTTTTTCAATTCATTGTTTACATATAACTTGTTTAGTTATTTCAATTCATTGTCTACATATAACTTGTACTCTATTATGCAGAATGAAGATTCTGGAATGTAAAAGTAGGAACATCCTAAATATTGGGTTTATTGACCTAGATAAAATACATATAGCGACGCTAACTGATAAACCCAAGGAGACGGAGGAAAACCTTCTAAGGTTTCTAACAGATCAAAATTTCTGTGACCACATACTGTTTCCATACAACTTCAGGTGAGGGTCTGTACTCTGTTGTGTCCATTCACTTATAAGTGTAATTGATAAGTTACTGACACATATATATATATACATGTGCAGCTTCCATTGGATTCTGTTGGATATTCAAATTGATAAGGGAAGAGTTGATGCCTTCGACCCATTATCGAGACCCTTGGAACAGTTCCAAAGCCTGCAGGACATGCTCCAAGGGTAATTTCAATCATTCTTGCGCTCTATCGGTCTCTTTCGATGATTTTATGATATATCAATTAATCGAAAACTTAGCAAATCATTTTCCTTGTCGGGCATGGGTTTGGAAGCGGTTCAAGTGCCTGACTCCCGGTATCGAGCATGAGAAGCTGACCTTTAGAGCGGCTCAGGTAAGTAGTAGTATGATATACTTCTATTTTCAGTACATTTATGATGCTAGATTATTATTTTGATTATATATATTCTATTCTCGTAAAGTGTGACCAGCAGCCACGGGGGATGCATCTATGCGGATACTATGTTTGCGAGACCATTCGCATGTTTACCTCTGAGCACAAGGATCACAGATACGACGTAAGCAATGAACATTCACACCTCTATTTTTACCCGTCATTCTTTGTTATCATGATTGATATTCATATTCATTTCCTCTTCTTATATAGTACACGGCCATGAGGGAGAATATCCTACCAGAGCAACGTGCGATTGCTGTTGCAGAGGAGCTTGCGACCTTTCTGAGGACGGAAGCTATAGATAACAAATGACGATTTAGTGTAGCTAGGGGCCATTACTGATGTTGGTCCATGTAATCGAATAGACGGGCTCTAGTCCCGATAATTCAGATCTCCATATAATTGTATATATATGCTCGCTTGTAAGATAAGTAAATCTTATATATATATATATATATATATATATATATATACACATATGCATAAACATGTATATTTAGAATTATATGAAAACTAATTCCCGAACACCAAACGAGGCATCACGTTAATCTCCCGAACACCTAAACCCTAAAACCCTAAAATAAACAAATTCTGCAGAAACTCTTTAGTCCCGGTCCGTGTTAAGACCCGGGACTAAAGGGCCTGCCCCTGAGGGTGCTCCGAGGCGCCCACGTGGAGCACCTTTGGTCCCGGCTTGGAACAGGGCCGGGACTAAAGGTTAGGCCTTTAGTCCCGCCCCTTTGATCCCGGTTGGTGAACCGGGACTAAAGCCCCTTACGGGCCGGGACTATAGGCCGAGTCCCCACTAGTGACGACCGTCGTCCACGTAGCTAGGTGCAAAATTCTTAGCTGCAGCCAAAGAACTCGCGGCGGTGGACAGACGGCGAGGGGAGCATCTTCGCATTGCCTGGAGATGACCGTGGAGGGGCGAGATTAGATGTTAGTTTCTAGCCTTTTTCCTTTGAGTCTGTTGAACTCCCCAGTTTGGTGGCTATTTTGGCCTGTAATAAGTTCCAGCGTACTTTGGTTGTGAGGTATTTTTAGGCTACTGGTAGTTGGAGTTTCTTTGCTTGCTTCATTTTTAATAAAATGGGGCAGGGGGGAAACCCCTTTCATTCAAAAAAAAAAAAAAGAACTCGCGGCGAGTACAAGTATCCAAATCACTTGATAATTTTTTTACGCGACCAAGACCAAATCACCAGATGTTGTGTACTAATTGTATATATAGAGACCTTTGAGCGAAAATGCCTTTTGAAGCTCGTCGTCCATGGCGGCCAGTTATGGAGGCCGGTTTTTGAAAAACCCCAAAATTCATCAAAAAATATATTTTTATATTTTAAAATTATATATTAAAATATAGGTATACATGGAGGCATAACATATTGTGTATAAATTTATGAAATGAAATACGTTGAAACAAGGGTTATGCAAAAAAGATAAATTTATGGATTTAACACATAAAACCATTCATTCCAAAAGTACATGAGTTTGTTCTTTTCCACAGATCGTGTCTCAACGTATTTCATTGTGAATTTTTGAACACATATAAAGTTCATCCTTCTATACTTGCATTTTCAAAATCAGAAAGTTTAAATTTTAAATTTTGCAAAAATAAAAGACTCTATGAAGGCCGAGCTCCAAAAGGCCCTACTCGACCTTTGAGCTACTAAATCATACTCCCTCCCTTCTTAAATATAAGTCTTTTTAGATATTTCATTAGGGGACTACACACGGAGCAAAATGATTAAATCTACACTCTAATGTATGTCTATATATATCCGTATATAGTTTTTTAGTAGAAACTCTTAAAAAACTTATATTTAGGAACGAAGGGAGTATATGTAAGAGCATCTACAACCGGACATTGCAAATATGACACCCTAAACGCCCGGACACGTCCGATCAATGACCGGGCGTGTTCCCTATTTGTCCGATCGTACATCCACACTCTTCGTTTTCTTCCTTATATTTTCGGTTACCTGCACGTGATTGATGAAGACGAAGAGAGAGTAAGATAAAATGAATAAAGAAAAGAAAAATGTAGTTTGTGGTGGGGTCACATCCTACATGACGGACTGATCATTCGCGTGCCCTCATATCCTCTACATATTTAAAAAGGATATGAGGGTTCACAAACAGCCCGGACTATAGGAATAATGTGATGGGTCTGGTTAAATTATTATTTTTTCTTCTATCCAGTCACTGCATCTACGGGTGTATGAAACGTCATTTGAGGCGTCTGGTGCTCTAACTATTAGTACTGCCTAGTCCACGATTTCTAACTCCATATACAGGCGTGTGTGCACGTCTATGTCATGCTCAGTCAGAGATGAAAAGAAGATGCTACATGACTTCTGTGTAGCCTAACACGTTAGCGTACGAACGTATACATGTAGTTCATTGTTTTATTTTTATACGGCGAAACACGTGCCGCCGATGCATGCACCTATCCTGAGAAACAATACACTCCATGTCCAAATATTAAAGAGCATATATAATTAGGGCTTGCTAAATTCCAGCCCTCGCGGACGCGTCCACTTGCAGTGAGGATGGTTAATACAGTATAGCCAGCATAAGTCATTGACAAGTTAAAAATAATTCATATGTATAATACTCCCTTCGTTTCTAAATATAAAACATTTTAGAGATTGTACTATAAACTACATACGGATGTACATAGACATATTTTAGAGTACAGATTCACTCATTTTGCTCCGTGTGTAGTCTCTTAATGAAATCCCTAAAAGGTCTTATATTTTAGAACGGAGGGAATAGTTCATATGTACGTACGTAGATCATACGAGATATCATAGAACATAGCATTTACTCCCTCCGTTTCTAAATATAAGTCTTTAAAGATATTTCACTAGGAGTCTATATACGAAGCAAAATGAGTGAATCTATACTTCAAAGTATGTCTATATACATCCGTATGTAGTCCACTAATGAAACCTCTTCAAAGACTTATATTTAAAAAGGAAGGGAGTATATCATAGCGACCTTGATGGCGGCGGCCTCCTTCTCCTGGGTGAGGCACTCGGACGCCTCGAGATTGAGACGGAGCGCCTTCGCATTCTCGAGCCGGAGACGTCACGCAGGTATCCGCCGTGGCCAGCCACCGCCACATGATCCTCGCGGATGAGCGCCTCCTCTGGTTCGAGGGGGATAGAGCAAGATGAACGGGCGCCTCCAAAGCCGTCACCCACTATCGGGTTGCCTTTGCCTTTGGCTCATGCATGAGCATAGCCACTGGAACCGCACAGCACAGGCGCAAGCACCCACCGCTTCTCGGGTGGTGCGCGCACCAGTGAGGAAATTAAGGGAGACGCTCGAGCTCCGGATTTGGAGCGGAATGGGCGTCCGCGACCCCCATTCCATCGGCGGGAGGTTGACAAGCTCACGGCGAAAGCGAGGGAGGTGTCCACGTACGCTCGAGCACTCGATGGTGATGTGTAGCGCGAGCTCTTCGTCATCCGTCACCTTGGAGCTAGATCCACCGTCCTCCTCTTTGGCGACACCGTCCCATTCGATTTCATCGGGCTTGCTACTGGAGCGCTCACCAGAGTTGAACATGGCGGAGGGAAGAGGGTTTGGGAGGAAGCTCAAGAGACAAGGAAAGTGGAGAAGATGTGTGCGAACTGAGGTTTGACTAAGGTTCGTCGAATGGGATGGGGATTTTGTGAGGTCGGCCTGGCCCTAACGGTCCAAGCCGATGTGGCAAGCGCATCCGGGCATCACAATATCCTTCCTATATGTGGGCCGAATATGGGGTTGCTGGTCAATTTAGACGTTTGGACCAGATTTGGTTCGCCCCGTTGGGAATGGTTTAGGGACTTCCATTGACGGTTGTGGATGAGCATGTCACAGTAGGATGCGAATTCTCGTGTTCATGAAGCATATGTGAATGTTTCTCTAAAAGGTTGTGTCTTTTTTCTCCGTGCCATGAAACGGATCAATGCTAGTGACCAACCATCCATCACAAAACAGCTCGTCCTCCGACATGTTAAAGTTGTCTCATCTACCCTTCTTCCTTGGATTATCGGCGCGTCCATCCTCCTACTCCTCCCCCTACGGCTGCTGCTCTCCGGCGGCCAAATGTTGTTATTGTTGTGTGTCATCGCCGGTCTGTGTGTACGACCATTGTGTGGCTATCTAGGTGTATGACTGTTGCTGCTGGTAGTTGACGGGTGGGGTCCGAGTCTTTCACCTGCTCGTCCTCATGCCTGCCTCCTCCTCCCTCGCCTACGCCGTGGATGATATGGAGCATCTCTCCGTCTGCATCGTACGCCCGCTCCCCCGCTCTAGGCATTGGAGTGAACAGCTTGTGGGCACCCATGTGCACCCTGGCCCCCGTCCACCCCTGGACAAGTTGCGGCAAAGAATACGCAGAGAAGAGCGGCGCTGCTTTGACGTTGACGATGTAGGGCACTATAATACGGGGGTTGTGAGCTGCTTGTCGGCGGAGTAGTACAGAGGCTTGGAAGGCTCCGACCACGCCGCCGCCGTCTATACTGTGTGCCCGCCCATGTAGCGGCGTCCGCCACGGCTGCAACGATCACCTCTCGCCACGACCTTCATGCACATCGTCGCCACCAAGCCCACCGGCGGGCCACCGCTTCTGGAGCTTCTCCTCCTTTGCGGCCTTCGCTTTGACGTAGAGATCGATCCCGCCGCATCGTCGGGTTGATCTGTTGGGCAAGCATGATTTGCGGATTATTCGAACCCTCTGACGGCACCTCGGATGGTTCGATGCATCGACAGCTGAAGAAATGAGAGGGTGGGAAAAAGAGGGAATTGGATGGAGTGCGGCGGGGTATGGAAGAAGAGAGTGGGGGATTCCTACTACACAAACAGTTGGGGATGCTACAAAAGCACGAGCTCCGTCTTCCTTTTGGATGCATGAGAGGAAAAAGCAACAGTTCAAATGTCCGGAGTACCACAAAGCCTTCATGTTTGCCTTCAGTTTACAGAAATAAATCCGTTCGAATTACGGACTGATACAGAACCGTGTTAGATGGCTTGCGCGGTCCGAACAGTGCAATCCGGACAGATTATGGGTCGCTGTTGGAGATGCCTGAAAAAGCATTGTTGTGATGCAGCACAGCACGTGCCCGGCGGCGAACTTTCAGCTCTCCAATTTGACCTGCAAGTGGTACGTAGCTTTGCATGCATCGTCAAGAGATAAGACCAAACTTGATCCCGAACTAACCAAACCTAAGCTTAGCTTTGGTAGCCGCCATTAACTAATCAATCATTCAACTCGTAGCTTCGTGTCGTTCAAAACGATTCCATTTCCCTAAAGTAGATTCAACTGGATGCCCTTGCTTGATCCGTAAATTCATGGAGTCTGTCTAGCAATCTGTACCACTTTTCCTTGCATATATGGACGTGGCTGTTCTTATCCGGAGCTCATACGAACTTTAATGAACAGTAAAATTACTTCAAAATGAAAATCAATTCTTAAAATTCTGAATTTGTTTCGTGCGATACATTAACAAGATATTTGTTGGCTTGCGAAATTTCATCACATATGACATCCGTGAAAACCATGGCAAAAAAAAAGATCAATGCTCCAAAATGTTAATTCAAACGCAGTTTGTAGCATTGATTTTTTTTCTTGCATGATTTCTAGCAATGACATACGGTGATGGAATTTTGCAAGCGGATAAACCTTTTGTCAACGTTTCACATCAAAATAATCAGAACGTTTCACATCAAAATAATCAGAAGTTTTTGGCATCAAGGTTGTCGTCCATGGCAAGTGGCTCGGAGCGCGTACGGGCGGAAGGATTTTAGGAAAACAATGAAGGCTTTGCCACCGATTGACGGGTCAGAGGAAGTAGTTGGCTCGCAGCGCGCCCATCCGTCGCCTATCCATGCCGATGCAAATCAAGGTCAACCGGGAGGGTCGACAAATAGACGAAAAGCGGACATATGTCCATTTAGATCGATGCGTTGAAACGATTTTTCAGTCCATTAAAATTCAAGAACGCCTTCGGACGAAATAAGCCGACTCGTTGGAGTTGCTCTTATAGCTTGACGTGCATATTCACGCAAAAAAGGAACGAGTTTTCATCCATTCACTTATTGTATTTGCTGATGAAGGAGCGGCGACGATAGAAGAGCCAATGAGTTTTTGGATAGGAACTACTGTAGGAAAGCACGCGTCTATGCCGACCATGCCCATGCCCATGCCTGACCCGATCCAGTGTACGTACGTAGCTGATATAATACTGTTGTGGTATAGTGCAGCACGTGCCCGGCGGCGAACTTTCAGCGGCTTTAATTTGGCATGCAAGTGGTACGTAGCTTTGCAAGCATCGTCCGAGAGATAAGACGACACTTGATCCCAACTAACCACACCTAGCTTAGCTTTGCTAGCCGCCATTAACTAATCGCTCACTCAACACGTAGCTTCGTGCCGTTCAGAATTATTCCATATACGTTAAGTAGATCCAACTGGATGCCCTTGCTTGATCCGTAAATTATGCCCTACCAAATTAGCAAGCACGTACACGATTCATGGAATCTGTCTAGCAATCTATAGGAAAATATACTTTGGTTTCTGGTTGTAGATGCAACATATATATATTAAAATTTTAATAATTAATTAAGAAGTTAAAATAGTTTGGAAATATTTTTATATAAAACTTGATTTTGTTTTGCACAAGTATATAAATTTTCAACAAAAACAACATTGACTTCTGAGAGAAAAGACAAATTTATTAGCTATTATAGGTCATTATTCATACAATTCTAATGATTTTTTTTATTTTTTAGAAAGAAGTTAAAGTATAATTTTATTTTTGTGAAAAAATTTCACACAAATACAATGAAAGGTCAAGTTTATTTGAAAAACATTTTCAATTTTTTTGATTTTTTGTTGAATTATAATTTTTTTTTCATACAGAATGTATATACATCTAGGTTTCAAAAGTTCCCGTCCGCAATCTACACTTTTTTCCTTGCATAAATAATTTGCATGTAGGAGTATATACTAGGAGTAGTATGTCCAACATGCCTGTCACTGTGGTGTTAGGTGAAAGTTCACGTGGAAACCAGGAGGAAAGTTAGAATAAGAGACACGAATTTGGGGTACCCTAGTACCCTAGCCGGCCAGTTGATTTTCCTTACCAGCTTTGTCCATGCAACTTGCCCATGTTGCATGTTCTCTTTAATTTGTAATTAGTCTCTCTCTCTCTCTCTCTGCGACTAGTCTTCTCTCTTGTGGATCACATCGTGCTAGCTGCGTGGGTGGGTGCCCAGCATGGAGATGGAGGTAGCTAATCGTCGTCTATCAACTTCTCTAGTTAACCTCTACGACTTTAACTTCACATGATGGGATCAGATCGAGCAACCCAGCTCGATGTATAAATAACAAGGTGTAGTGGGTATCTTGTGCAAGCCACACGACCCTCCCTCAGTCCTAAGTAGCTACCTAGCTAGGTCCAGGTGCAAGAAGAAGCTCAGCTTCAGCAATGGCGTCCAGAGCAGCAGCGGCCATCGCCGTCCTGGCCTTGGTCTGCGCCGCCGTCCACTCGTCGGAGGGCCAGCTGTCACCAAACTTCCACGCCGCCACGTGCCCGGACCTGGAGCGCATCGTGGAGTTCCACGTCGCCGAGACGTTCCGGCGCGACGTGGGCGTGGCGCCGGCGCTCATCCGCATCCTCTTCCACGACTGCTTCCCGCAGGGCTGCGACGCCTCCGTGCTGCTCAAGGGCGCCGGCAGCGAGCTCAACGAGATCCCCAACCAGACGCTCCGCCCCGTGGCGCTCGACCTCATCGAGCGCATCCGCGCTGCCGTGCACCGCGCATGCGGGCCCACCGTCTCCTGCGCCGACATCACCGTGCTCGCCACCCGCGACTCCCTCGTCAAGGCCGGCGGCCCCAGCTTCGACGTCGCCCTCGGCCGCCGCGACGGGCTCGCCCCGGCGTCGTCCGCACTCGTCGGCCTCCTGCCGGCGCCCTTCTTCGACGTGCCCACCCTCATCTCCTCCTTCGCCAACCGGAGCCTCGACGTCGCCGACCTCGTGTCCCTCTCCGGCGCCCACACCTTCGGCGTCGCCCACTGCCCGGCCTTCGAGGACCGGTTCAAGCCGGTGTTCGACACCAACCCGGCCATCGACGGCAAGTTCGCCACGGCGCTGAGGAACAAGTGCGCCGGGGACAACCCCGCCGGCACGCTGACCCAGAACCTCGACGTGCGCACGCCGGACGTGTTCGACAACAAGTACTACTTCGACCTGATCGCGAGGCAGGGGCTGTTCAAGTCGGACCAGGGCCTGATCGACCACCCGACCACCAAGCGCATGGCCACACGCTTCTCCCTCAACCAGGGCGCTTTCTTCGAGCAGTTCGCGAGGTCCATGACCAAGATGAGCAACATGGACATTCTCACCGGCACCAAGGGCGAGATCCGGAACAACTGCGCCGTCCCCAACAGGCGTGTCCAGGACATCGAGACCGCCGTCGCCGGCGACGAGGGGATCGCCGCTGACATGTGAGAGATATATAACCAATCGGTGTAACGTAGTAGTACTGTGTGACTGTGTGAGTGGCCGTTAAGTAGTCTATGTGTTTTAAACTTTGAATCGTGGAAGTGTGATGTCTAGCCAATAAGATGAGAGGTCAAAACATATGCATCCGTTGTGTGTGCGAGAGAGATCGTAAAGTTTGACTGGATCCACTTTATTTTCTCAACAAAGAATGAATTTTATTAACTTAAAATGAAGACCAAATGAATTCAAATATAATACGAGCATGTACCCGACTTCTTCATAGCTAAAGTGCACACAGCTAAAACACACGCTAAACACACTAAATACACCACCAATTTGCAACGTTATTTTAACGGGATCCCCACAAACCTTCTCTCGAATAGTTCAGCTTCAAGACCAACTAGAATCGCAAAGTACCGTGTCACTCTCAGTGTTACGTCTCGTCAACACAAAATGGAGAAGCTGTCCGTGTCACGTACTGTACGATGGTGAAGACAGCATAACCAGATAATTAAGCATCGGAAACAGTGCTTCATCTCTCACTTTTAGTGTTATTGTATCAGGGTCAATACATACAACTTAAACACATAAGCCCAGAAATGCTTATCAAATGGCATATGTTCGATGATGCACTGTACTTGCCAAAGTTTAATTTCTAGTTGTGTTAAAAAAAGTTTTTGTGCTTTCGGAAATGCCATGATTTTTTTTAGAAAAGGAGGATTACCTCTGGCATTTGCATCAGCATGATGCATACGGCCCCTTTATTGCAAGTAAATAAAAGGTTCACAGTTCCACATTGTCTTCGATAAAACAAAATCATGAAAAAGTATAATCAAAAGTGATTATATTGGAATGCCATGATGAATTATGATTATATTGGAAGTTTTTTATTTATTAAAAGTATGTTTTTACGAGAAAGTGACCTTTTTCATGGCAAAACAAAAAACAGTGTCTTCTTTTAGATTTATATGTTATACTAATTGAGTTACTGCAAAAGGAAAAACTCGGAGAAATTCAACTGGAGCTAAGGACCATGAAAGGGTCGCGGATCATGACGGGTTTTACAATTGAGGTCACCCACTTCTTCGCTTCCAATCTGCCACATTACATGGTTCGATCTTATGTCACCCTTCTATTTGTCATGATCGGAATGGCGTTTCCTGGGTTCATCGGTGCTCGTTATTCAAAGTCTCTCAGATCGAAGTTCGATAGAAGCAATAACATGCCGGAAAGCCATGTCTTTGAAGGAGGATCTGGGGATTTGTTTGTCGTACATCGCATCAGATTGTGAACAGGTTGTTGGTCATTTCATCCATCGAGGGGAGGAAGCTATGAGGGGATTTAAAAAGAGTTTATAGATCAAGCAAAAAAAAAACCTATCTAGTAATTTTGCTTTTGAATGTAGAGCATCAAATGTTGATGTTCATGGTTTGGCTAGGTTTGGTGTCTCTCCCAATCCTGGCAGACATGTATGGACGGGCAATCCCCACGACCACTTGGACATTCATGTAAACATTTTGATTAATCATCGGCAAAAGGGCTCGTGTGATGCAACGGGGTGATGAAATTGTGGTCTTCAAATCAAATCAAGTTCCAAATAATTATACTTCATGTATATATGTATTTGAGTACTTGTGCACCAACCAGCGCCCATGTGGACTTAAGGCACGTGGCTGCTAAGTTTCTAACATGCTCACGATGGCTCAATGTTCAATTGATCTTTCACGTGTGTACTTTTTTAGTAAATCCTCGACGCGTGGGTAAGAAGGAGAAGAAAAGGGCAGTCTCGCGATGGATGAAAAACTAGAGGGTGCTATGATGTAGGAATAATTTGAAGGAACACTTGTTTTTTTCACTTCTATGAAGGACAAGTTTGGTACTGCATCACGGGCTGCCATCAGGAGTTGTCCTTATCTGTCTGCACCGTGCCCTGCTGTTAGAGGACATCAAAATTAGGCAGTAGGCCGTTCGGTGTCTCGTATTGCACCCAATCCCCGCGAGATAACCGTGGCGTGACCTTGTTGACGAAAAAGGGTTTTTTCCACCGCTTTATATTATAAAGCAACTGAACCAAACATCCAACGGTACCACAAGTTTTGTCGAAAGAGAAATGAAAGAGTCAAGACAACAAGAAAGCAAAATAAGTCTGTGTGGGCACATCACAACAAACCCCTATGAAAGAGCTACAAGGCTAATCCGTCTCAAGAGGTGGTGGAGGAGCCGGTGGTGCGATGGAGGTCGTGCGGGAGCGGAGGCCGGCGCTAATGACATCGATGAAGCCATGCTGCCATCGTTTGCTAAGCGGTCGCCAGAGCTGCAAGAAGTCACACAGTTTGTATATGGCGTCAATTATGCGTTGCAGAATCACATGCTCGATTATAGTTTGTTTCGCACATTCCACAACGTCCATGCTAAAGCACCTATAGCCACCCACATGGATGGACGGTTATAACAAGGGGAGTCATCAAGGACCTCGCTGAATAAGTACGGGAGGTTATCATGGGACCAGTTATCGCCCAGTACATCCCGGAAGCATCCTCAAACGAAAATTGTGTCTGGACACCGAAAGAAGATGTGGTAGGTGTCCTCGGGCACGTAGCAAAGGGGGCATCGTCCTTCCCTAGGACCGTTGCATTTAAGAACCTCCGTCCCCGAGGGTAGGAGACCACGTAACTATTGCCAGAGAAATATTTGAATCTTCAGTGGCAACTTAATCTCCCAAAGGAGATTCAGCTCCCGCAGCCCAGGGGTGGCCAACAGGTTCTTATAGAGAGACTGAGTGGAGAATTAGCCACTCGACTCGAGATGCTAATAGGTGGCATCCGGCTCAAAAGAGGGGGAGTGCACGGCGAGGCATTCGAGCATCTCCTCCCACTGGACCTGTTACTGAGGACCAAAGGCACATCGGAACGACACCGTCCCGAGATCAGTTAGGGACGCCCCAACCGTAAGTTTCGGGCGAGTACAAATAATAAAGAGCGAATAGAATTGCTCCGCAAAAGGCCTACTACCAGACCATCGGTCTAGCCAAAATAGGGTGCTCGCACCCGAACCAATCCTAATTGACGAGCCTATCGGTAGAACCGGCGTTAGTTGGGTAATCGATTGAGAGAACTAAATGTCGCGGGCCTTGAGGTCAAAGGCGAGTGGTTGACCACACAAATATTTGGCACATATAATGTCAAGCCATAGTCCCCCATCCCCAATCTCAATACGCGAGAGCCACTTCGACAGTAGGGCTATGTTCGTTCGTTTTGACGAGATGACACCGGGGCCACCCTAGTCCTTGGGTTTGCAGATCTCCGACCACTTTATCATGTGGTATTTCTGCTTATCACCCTTTCCCGCACAAAATAACCGGGATTGGTACTTCGTAATATCATGATGTAGGGATTATGCAAGCTATAGAATCCCATCAGGTACATCAATAGACTAATCATGGAAGAGTTGATACGTACAAGCATTGGCGCCTTCGACAACCACCGTCCTTGCCAAGGTTCGACCCTATGCTGGACCTTGGCCACTGTAGGACGGAGGTCCTTCTCCTGAAGCCGGGTGTCACCAATCAACATGCCTAGGTAAGTTGTCGGGAAGGACCCGAGTCAATAGTTAAGGTGATTAGATATATAGTGGGATTCCTCAAAGGAGTAGGCCAACACAACTACTTAGCTCTTTGCAAAGTTAATCTTTAACCCCAACATCTCCCGGAAGCATAGAAGGAGGAACTTGGGGTGAGTGATGTCCTCATCCGAGCCTTCTATCATCAAGATCATGTCGTCGGCATATTGCAGATGGGTTAGACCACCCTTGGGGACAAGGTGGGGGCAAATACCCTTATGATAACCAGCCCTTTTGGCAAGGTCCAAGATCACCGCTAGGGCGTCCACTACTAGGTTGAAGAGGAATGGGGACATAGGGTCTCCCTACGGAACCCCTTGCGTCGTAGGAAAGAAAGGACCCACCTCCCCATTAATGTTGATTATGGTGCGTCCACTCGACACGAGCTGCATGACCCACACAATCCAATGGGGCTTGAAGCCTCATTTCGACAAAAATTCCTAAAGGAATGACTAGTTAACTGTATCATAAGCCTTACGGAAGTCAATTTTGAAAAACACCGCTCGAACGTTTTTCCTTTTAACTTCATGGAGCGCCTCGTGGAGGACGAGGATTCCATCAAGAATGATTCGCCCCTTGGTGAACGCAGTCTGCTAAGGGTGATGTATCCTGGGAGCAATCAGGGCCGCTCTAGTGGCGTACCCCTTGGCTAGAATCCGACATATCACATTGATTATTGTGATCGGTCGGAACTGCCTAATGTGCACAACTCCTTGCACCTTCGGGTTAAGAGAAATGATCCCATAGTTTAGGCGAGAGATTTCTAACATTCCTCGGGAAAACTCGTGATAACAAAGCGAGGACATCCCCCTTGATGGTTTGCGAGAACGCTTGGAAGAAATAGACTCGCAAGCCATAGGGGCCCGAAGCCGAGTCCGAGTTCATAGATTTAATGAACGATTCCACCTCCATCTCCTCAAAGGGAGCCAACAATGCATCGTTCTCGATGGTAGATGATACTTGTGATCCGCGTTGGTTTTTCCATGAAGAGGAACATGTGATGCAACACAATATAGGTAAGTATTTTCCTTAGTATAGAACCAAGGTTTATCGAACCAATAGGAGTAACAACCAACCCCCGTCTTTAGCGACTGCATACAAGAAAAACAAACACTGACCCAACACAGGCAAAAGGGTTGTCAATGCCCTTGTCTTGTTATTTTGCAAGCAAGTAAGTACTGTGGAAGGAAATTACACAATAAAAAGTTAATAAAGGCTGCAAGGTGTAGCGTTTGTAAATTTATAAGTAAATAGACCCCGGGGGCATAGTTTTTCCTAGTGGCATCTCTCATGAAAGCAAGCATACGATGGGTAGGCAAATTACTGTTGGGCAATTGATAGAAAAACGCATAGTTATGCGATATTCACGGCAATGATCATGTGTATATAGACACCACGTCCATAAGCAAATAGGTCAAGTCCTTCCATCATCTATTACTATTACCCCAGCCATCGACCACTATCTAGCATGCATCTAAAGTATTAAGTGAAACAGAGTAATGCTTGGAGAACATTGACAGGATGTAGACAAAGATAATTCAATTAATATGAACTAACCCCATCGTTTTATCCTTAGTCGCAACAATACAAAGACGTATATTGTCCCTTTTCTATCACTGTGATATAGAAATCTGTCACATTGAACCCACTACAACGCACCCTTCTCACTGAAAAAAGATCAGTCTACTTGGCCAAATTAAATCAATAGATCAGAGATATTTATGAACCTATAATGATCATGCACATAAGAATCATATTTAGAATTATGATAAGACTCAAATATTTATCATGAATAATCTGAACATAAATCCATAATTCATCGGATCCCAACAAACGCATCGCACCAAAGTGTTACATCGGATAGATCAAAGCGAAGATGTGATGTTCATTGTACTGAAGATCAACACAGAGAGTGATAGCCATCTAGGTACTAACTATGGACTCGTAGGTCTGTGGTGAACTACTCACATATCACCATGGAAGCAACAAGGATAATGTAGAGGCCCTTCGTGATCAATCCCCCCTCCGTCAGGGCACCGGAAAAGGGCTCTAGATGTACACACGACGGAACAAAGACTTGCGACGGCAGGAAAATATATTTTAGGTGGATCTCTAAGGTTTGTGGGATATAGGTGAATTTATAGGACGAAGAGGTACACCAGGATGCAACCAAGGGGAGCACGAGGCAACAGGGCGTGCCCTATGCCCTGATCGTGCCTTGTTGGGTAGTGCTTCCCTCATGAGGCATCTGGCCTCTTCACAAATCTTCCTGATCTTCCTTTGGTCCAGAAAAATCATCAAAAAGTTTCATGACAATTGGACTTTGTTTGGTACTGTAAACCTGAAGCAGAAAACAGGAAGTGACATTGGGCACCGGGTCAATAGGTTAGTGCTGAATAATAATAATAATTGGTATATAAACTCCCCAAAAGTATCCTAGAATGATAATATAATAGCATGGAATGATCAAAAAGTATAGATACATTGGAGACGCATCAGTAGACACATGTTGGTCCTCACCCCATATAGAGTCCGCTAGTGCGATGCCACACCTCGGGCGGTCAGCGAACAAGGCCTTATAAAAGCCATCCACATGGCTTAGGAGTTCGTCTGGGTCCTATATCATCTGTGCACCATCCCATAAAAGTGGGATGGTGCACCGTCTGCGACGACCATTCATGATGGCCTAAAAGTAAGTTGTACTGGCATCACCAAATAGAGTCCATTTCATGGACCCCCTTCGGCGCGAGTATTCTTCCTCCTTAGAGTAAATGTCCATCAAATTATCCTCAAGGCTGTATCGCACAGCCCACTAGTCCGATAATAGGCCATGACATCATTCCGAAGATCAAGGGTCTGGATTTCAGCCAGCAAGGTACTCTTGAGGACCCTAATCTCATGTCCCACGTTAGCACTCCATCCCTTCATGAATTGTCTAGAGCGCTTGGCAAGGTGGTGCCATTCATCCATCACAGACATAGCTCTGTGTGGTTTGGCTTTGGAAATCACCCGATGATCCTTGAGTGCAGAAATGAAACACGGTTGGCGGAGATAGAAGGTTTCAAATCTGAAGGGGGGGCGCTCATCCTACGATGACAACAAAAGGGGGACGTGATCAGAGCCGATCCAAGCGATCGCTTGAAGCATAACTAGGGGAAATGGAGTTCCCACGCCGGGGACATGAATACCCTATATAGGACACTCTTGGTGGGGTACACATGTTTGTTAGTCCAGGTATATCTAGCCCCGGCCCACCAGGTCGCTATCCAGTCATTGAAGCGATGCATACCCGAGAGGTCCACTCGGGCATTATTTTTGTCACACGCCGAGCGAAGCAAGTTGAAGTCTCCACCTACGATGACTAGGAGGGATGTGATACGTCTCAAACGTATCCATAATTTTTGATGGTTTCATGCTGTTATCTTGTCAACTTTGGATGTTTTATATACCTTTTATATCTTTTTTGGGACTAACTTATTAATTCAGTGCCAAGTGCTAGTTCCTGTTTTTTCTGTGTTTTTGACTCTTTTCAGATCTGATTTTGGAACGGAATCCAAACGGAATAAAATCCCCGAAATGAATTTTTCCAGAACAGAAGAAGATCGGGGGACTCGAGGGCCAAGGAAGGAGGCCCATAGGGAGCCCACAAGCCCTGTAGCCGTGGCCAGGGGGGCCCGCGGCTACCAGGCTTGTGGCCTCCTTGGAGCTCCCCTGCCCTAGCTCTTTGGCCTATATATTCCCTAAAATCCCAGAAAAAATCAGGGCGACCACTAAACTACTGTTCCGCCGCCGCAAGCTTCCGTTTCCGCGAGATCTCATCTGGAGACCCTTCCAGGTGCCCTGCCGGAGGGGACTTTGGAGCTGGAGGGCTTCTACATCAACATCATTGCCTCTCCAATGACTCGTGAGTAGTCCACTTCAGACCTACGGGTCCGTAGTTAGTAGCTAGATGGCTTCTTCTCTCTCTTGGATCTTCAATACAAAGTTCTCCATGATCTTCATGGAGATCTATCCGATGTAATCCTCTTTGGCGGTGTGTTTGTCGAGATCCGATGAATTGTGGATTTGTGATCACATTATCTATGAATTATATTTGAGTCTTTGCTGATTTCTTATATGCATGATTTGATATCCTTGTAAGTCTCTCCGAGTCTTGGGTTTTTTTGGCCAACTAGATCTATGATTCTTGCAATGGGAGAAGTGCTTGGTTTTGGGTTCATACCGTGCGGTGACCTTTCCCAGTGACAGAAGGGGCATCAAGGCACGCATTGTGTTGTTTCCATCAAGGGTAACAAGATGGGCTTTGATCATAGATTTGAGATTGTCCATCTACATCATGTCATCTTGCTTAAGGCGTTACTCTGTTCTTATGAACTCAATACACTAGATGCATGCTGGATAGCGGTCGACGTGTGGAGTAATAATAGTAGATGCAGAAAGTATCGGTCTACTTGTTTTGGACGTGATGCCTATATGTATGATCATTGCCATAGATAACGTCACGACTTTGCGCGGTTCTATCAATTGCTCGACAACAATTCGTTCACCCACTGTCTACTTGCTTTCATGAGAGAAGCCACTAGTGAACACTACGGCCCTCGGGTCTACTCACAATTATCGTCTCCGCTTTTACTTTTACTTTGCTTTGTTTACTTTTTGCTTTCAGTTCTCACTTTGCAAACAATCTATAAGGGATTTACAACCCCTCCATAGCGTTGGGTGCAAGCTCTTTGTGTTTGTGCAGGTACTTCTGACTTGACGCGATCCTCCTACTGGATTGATACCTTGGTTCTCAAACTGAGGGAAATAATTACCGCCGCTGTGCTACATCACCCTTTCCTCTTCAAGGGAACACCAACGCAAGGCTCCAAGGGCGCGGGGCAATCCTTTTCATATTTGCCAAGGAAATCCCTATAGGTGTAGCGAGCAACAGAAGGATTTCTGGCGCCGTTGCCGGGGAGGAAGATCAAGTCTAGAACTCATCCAAGTAGGTGTCGCAAACTCATCTCTTGCATTTACTTTGTTTGCCAGTTGCCTCTCGTTTTCCTCTCCCCCACTTCACAATTTGCCTTTTTCTTTTGCCTTTTTCGTTTGCCTTTTCGTTCGCCCTTTCTCTCGCTTGCTTTCTGTTCGCTTGTGTGCCATGTGCCTTCAATATGCTTGCATCTTCGCTTGCTGAAAATCTAGTGATATGGATCCTCATCCAGTTGTTAACCTCTTTAAGAGATCCAATTATGTTGATCCAATTGCTAGTGAGTTGAGTGCACTTGACTATCTTTATGGAGTTTTGCTTGAGATGCGTGAATCTGAAAATTGTGCGGAAGAAATTTATAAAGTGATTCACGAGGGCTCCTTGGATGAAAAGCATGATTGCAATGATTTCATTATAAATTCTATTAATGACAATCATGCTAAAAATATGCAAAACCCTAAGCTTGGGGATGCTAGTTTTGCTTTGTCCACTACTTGTTGCAATGATCATGAGTGGGGCGATGATTTTTCTTATGATCTTGAAAATTTGTTTAAGCCTCATGATGAATATGATATTTGCAATATTATTGAAAGTGGGTTTGGAGAAGTCATGACTTTAGTTGATGATAATCCCACTATTTTTGAAGAGCGTCAACTTTGCATGCATGTGGATCATGAAAAAAATATCCTATGTGATAGTTACATTGTTGAATTCGAATATGATCCCACATGTAATTATTATGAGAGAGGAAAATATGGTGGTAGAAACTTTCATATCACTAAATCACCTCTCGTTATGTTGAGATTGCTATTGTCTCTTTCTTCTTCCTTGCATATGGTAACTATTGGTTGTCTTGACAATCTGTTTTCCTATAAAATGCCTATGCATAGGAAGTATGTTAGACTTAGATGTGATTTTCACATGCTTCATGATGCTCTCTTCGTGTCTGATTGCTATCTTTTATGTGAGCATCATTGAATTATCCATGCCTAGCTAAGGGCGTTAAACAATAGCGCTTGTTGGGAGGTAACCCAATGAATCAATCCGTTTTCTTTGTGTTTTGTGTTTTCCACACTTTCATAATTCTGTTATGATTGTGTTTTTTGTGTTTATTTTGCATTTGTGCCAAATGAAACCATTATGATTAGTCTTGGGAATGATCGTTTGATCATGCTGGAAAAGACAGAAACTTTCTGCTCACGAAAAGAATTTTCATATTTTTTCTGTGAGAGATTTTGAGTTGATTCTTTTTGCTGCTGATTCCTACGCATATTCTTCAGACTGTAGTAGTTTTTCAGAATTTTTGAAGTACCAAAAGTATACGAAGTATACAGATTGCTACAGACTGGTCTGCTGTTAACAGATTCTGTTTTTGTTGAGTTGGTTGCTTATTTTGATGAAAGTATGGATAGTATCGGGGGTATTAGCCATGGAATATTGAAAATACAGTAACCCAACATCAACATAAGTAGAATTTAAGTTTGCTACAGTACCTAAGGAAGTGGTGATGTGCTTTCTTATACTAATGGTATCACGAGTTTCTGTTTAAGTTTCGTGTTGTGAAGTTTTCAAGTTTTGGGTGAAGTTCTTATGGACAAAGAGATAAAGAGTGGCAAGAACTCAAGCTTGGGGATGCCCAAGGCACCCCAAGTTGATTCAAGGATGCCGAAAAAGCCTAAGCTTGGGGATGCCCCGGGAAGGCATCCCCTCTTTCGTCTTCAATCCATCGGTAACGTTACTTGGTGCTATATTTTTATTCACCACATGTTATGTGTTTTGCTAGGAGCGTCTAGTATCGTAGGAGTATTTTATTTTTGTTTTGTCACAATCTTCCTTGCTGCACACCTAGAGAGAGAGAGACATGCACTCACCGTGATTTTGTCGAGCTTCACTTATATCCTTTGGTTAGGCAATTCAGCTCACATGTGTTTCACTTATATCTTTTGAGCTAGTTGATTTTGCTCTATGTGCTTCACTTCTATCTTTTAGAGCACGGAAGTGCGTGGCGTGGTAGTTGATCTATGCTTTGAAAGTAGTCTCAAAAGGGGTAGTTATCCAAAGGGATATGAAAACTTCCACCTTTATGTGCATTGAGTAGTTAGAGAAGTTTGATTCATCTCAATTAGTTTTGAGTTGTGGTTGTGGTAATATTGAAGTTGTACTAGTAAGGTGTTGTGGATCTAGAAATACTTGTGTTGAAGTTAGTGATTCCCGTAGCATGCACGTATGGTGAACCGCTATGTGATGAAGTCTGAGCATGAATAGTTTATTGATTGTCATCCTTTGTGTAGCGGTCGGGATCTCGCGATGGTTTATACCTACCAACCCTTCCCCTAGGATTATGCGTTGAATGCTTTGTTTCTATTACTACTAAAACTTTTGCAACAAGTATATTAGTTCTTCATGACTAATGTTGAGTCCATGGTTTAGATGCACTTTCACCTTCCACCATCACTATCTTCTTTAGTGCCGTGCAACTTTCGCCGGTGCATAAAACCACCATTAGCCTCCCTCAAAACAGCCACCATACCTACCTACTATGGCATTTTCAAAGCCATTCCGAGATATATTGCCATGCAACTACCACCATGACATGTGCCACCACTTCTACATTGCCATTGCATGATCATAAGATAGCTAGCATGATGTTCCCATTGATGTCTACGCCATGCTAGATCATTGTCACGGTACCCTACCGAAGGCTTTTCATATAGAGTCATCATTGCTCTATATTTTGAGTTGTAAGTGTGATGATCATCATTGATGGAGCATTGTCCCATGTGAGGAAATAAAAGAGGCCAGCGAAGCCCATTTACAAAAAGAGGCCAAAGATGCCCACAAAAAAAGAGGCCAAAGAGCCCACCAAAAAAATGAGAGAAAAAGAGAGAAGGGACAATGCTACTATCTTTCCACACTTGTGCTTATTAAGCACCATGATCTTCATGATTGAGAGTCTCTCGTTTTGTCACCACCATATAGCTAGTGGGAAATTTTCATTATATAACTTGGCTTGTATGTTCCAATGATGGGCTTCCTCAAAATTGCCTTAGGTCTTCGTGAGCAAGCAAGTTGGATGCACACCCACCAGTTTTCTTTAAGAGCTTTCACATACTCTTAGCTCTAGTGCATCATTTGTATGGCAATCCCTACTCATTCACATTGATATCTATTGATGAGCATCTCCATAGCTCATTGATATGCCTAGTCAATGTGACCATCTTCTCCTTGTTTGCCTTGCAACCTCCACCACACTCCATCCCACTTATAGTGCTAAAACCATGGCTCACGCTCATGTATTACGTGAGAGTTGAAAAAGTTTGAGAAAGTAAAGGTGTGAAAACAATTACTTGGCCAATACCGAGGTTGTGCATGATTTAAATTCGTTGTGCAAGGACGATAGAGCATAGCCAGACTATATGATTTTGTAGGGATAACTTTCTTTTGGCCTTGTTATTTTGAAAGTTCATGATTACCTTGCTAGTTTGCTTGAAGTATTATTGTCTCCACGTCAATAGCAAACTATTGTTTTGAATCTAACGGATCTGAACATTCATGTCACATAAGAGGAGTTACAAAGGACATCTATGCTAGGTAGCATGAAAGCACCAAAAATTCATTCTTTATCACTTCCCTACTCGAGGACGAGCAGGAGTTAAGCTTGGGGATGCTTGATATGTCTCAAACGTATCTATAATATTTGATGGTTTCATGCTGTTATCTTGTCAACTTTGGATGTTTTATATACCTTTTATATCTTTTTTGGGACTAACTTATTAATTCAGTGCCAAGTGCCAGTTCGTGTTTTTTCTGTGTTTTTGACTCTTTTCAGATCTGATTTTGGAACGGAGTCCAAACAGAATAAAATCCCCGAAATGAATTTTTCCAGAACAGAAGAAGATCGGGGGACTTGAGGGCCAAGGCAGGAGGCCCACAGGGAGCCCACAAGCCCTGCAGCCGCGGTCAGGGGGGCCGCGGCTACCAGGCTTGTAGCATCCCTGGAGCTCCCCTGCCCTAGCTCTTTGACCTATATATTCCCTAAAATCCCAGAAAAAATTAGGGTGTCCACGAATCCACTTTTCCACCGCCACAAGCTTCTGTTTCCGCGAGATCTCATCTGGAGACCCTTCCCGGTGCCCTGCCTGAGGGGACTTTGGAGCTGGAAGGCTTCTACACCAACATTATTGCCTCTCCAATGACTCGTGAGTAGTCTACTTCAGACCTACGGGTCCGTAGTTAGTAGCTAGATGGCTTCTTCTCTCTCTTGGATCTTCAATACAAAGTTCTCCATGATCTTCATGGAGATCTATCCAATGTAATCATCTTTGGCGGTGTGTTTGTCGAGATCCGATGAATTGTGGATTTGTGATCAGATTATCTATGAATTATATTTGAGTCTTTGTTGATTTCTTATATGCATGATTTGATATCCTTGTAAGTCTCTCCAAGTCTTGGGTTTTGTTTGGCCAACTAGATCTATGATTCTTGCTATGGTAGAAGTGCTTGGTTTTGGGTTCATACCGTGCGGTGACTAACGGGGTTATAGTCCTAGGGTAGGGTCATAGGCCTACCCTGTAGGTCCTACCCAAGGACTACCCCTCATAAGGGACAAGGCCCTTAGTCAGTTCCGACTGAACTAAGGTGTTCCCATCGTCCAGTCGGTAACAGGTCCTCGACCATCCAGTAAGAGACTAGCATTCGGAGCGTATCAAACTAACCGACTGGATTCCACTCTGTGCATCGTAACCCCCCTGGAGGGAAACGGTCATACGTTTCCATGTGCCTTTATTAGCATTTAAGACATACGTTACCTGTAACGTAGGCATTTATTCGCCACTACTCCACCCATGTGCACCGAACCGTTGTGGAGGCTAGCGCACTCTATATAAGCCACCCTCCCCCACTGGTGCAAGGGTTAGCAATTCACTGTATTCTATATTCCACTCGACAACAAGCTCCCTGAGCACTAAGACGTAGGGCTATTACCTCCACCGTAGAGGGGCCTGAACTCATACAACCTCGCCGTAGCTAAGGCTCTGCCCATCCCTTTCGTACCCTACACATCTACTGTCAGGCTTATACCCATGACAGTTGGCGCCCACCGTGGGGCAGGCGTCTAAGCGACTTCCGGCGAGTTTGCGACTACATCACTTCATCATGTCGTCCGGTGGAGATTCGAGCATGGGTCACGAGATCTTCTTTGGCGCTCTCTCCTTCATCGTCGATGATTCGACATGGCTTCGGGACGCCCCTCTCGACGTCGAGGCGCTTCCCGCCGCGGGGCTACGCACTTCCGTGCCGGCGCCCGCGGCATTCTTCTTCTCCAGCAGTCGGCTCCGGTGTCGACCTACACCGCCTTCACACGCCGCAACAAGCGGTCCCGCCGTCCGCTGCTCCAGCGTTGGGTGCAGCACGCCCAGGCGCGCTAGGACGCGTCTTCACAAGTGGCGGTTCTAGAGTCAGTTGTGGTTGCCCTGCCGTCCCAGTGCTCGGGCTCGGTTCCGACTGAGTTTCCTTCCGAGTACGCGGGTCGCGGGCCTGCAGCAGAAGTACACATGGCCAACTACCACGAAGATCCCCGTCAAGCTGGCCGGAACGAGCACGAGATCGGCGAAACGTCCGGCGCGCGTCGTCCGCCTCGCTGTTCTGCCAGTCGGCACACTCGGCGGAGCAACGTGGAGCTGTTCCGCACACCCCTCCTCAACTTGGCTGCGGCGGCCAAGATAGCCGATTCCCTTCAGCCGACTGATTCAGAGGCTGGCAGGGGGATCGAGCAAATCAGCGCCCTGTTGCACACGGCGCAGCAGCAAAATTCGGCGGTCTCCTAGTCGCACAACAGGATCTACAATAGTTCTGTTCATGCGAATACGCATCGGTCAGTTCATAGCCCTGGTTCTCATCAGCGACACAGAGGAGGCAGTCGTTCCATAAATCCCGAAGATCGTCGCTGTTCACGCACCCCTCCGAGGGGTGGGCCCTACGGGCCCCGACATCATGATGATCGGCGTTCAGTCGGTGGCACTTACGACCCAAGGCCCGACGCGAGAGGGCATATCGCCCAGCGGAGGGTCGACAGGGGCCGAGCCCACCGTGATGGTTATGATATTGACCGTCCGAGTGGTAGCAGGACCATCGTTTCTGGTCCCAAGTGTTTCAGTCGAGCCATCCGTTCGGCTGACATCCCTCCCAACTTCCGACTGGCGACGGGAATTAGCATGTTTACAGGAGAGTCCAAGCCAGAAATGTGGTTGGATGATTACCGAGTGGCAGTCCAGATCGGAGGAGGAGACGACTAGGTCGCCATTAAGCACCTCCCTCTGATGCTCGATGGCTCGGCGCGAGCATGGCTGAACCAGTTGGCCCCCTCAAGCATCTACAGCTGGGCAGATCTGGCCCGAGTGTTCATCAGGACCTTCGAAGGGACGTGCAAGCGCCCTGCTGGCGTCGTGGAGCTCCAGCACTGCGTCCAGAAGCAGAATGAGCCCCTGTGTGATTTCATTCAGCGTTGGACAACTCTCTACCACACGGTGGAAAACGTCACAGAGCATCAAGCAGTCTGCGCCGTCAAGGCAGGCGTGCGGTACAGGGACCTGTACCTGAAGTTCGGCCGAACAGGCGACATCTCCATGAGCAAGATGATGGAGATAGCAACACGCTATGCAAATGGCGAAGAAGAGGACCGGATCCGAAGCGGCAAGCACAAAACAGTCGCCGATGGAGATGGGAGTAACACTCGGAAGCAGAAGCAGAAAGCTCCGTCCACTCCGCAGGCAGAAGCTGCAGCCGTAACCAATGCCAAGTTCAAGGGCAAAGGGAAGGCTCAGTTCACCCCCAAGAAGAAGCAGTTCAATAAACCCATCCTGGACCAGCCATGTCCGGTTCATACGAAGATGGATGAAGAGGGCAACCCCATATATGCGAAGCATACCACTCGACAGTGTCGCCTCCTGATCCAGGGGTTCAACGAAGGTGTTGGAATTATGCCCTAGAGGCAATAATAAATGTATAGTTATTATTATAATTCCTGTATCAAGATAATAGTTTATTATCCATGCTATAATTGTATTGAATGAAGACTCATTTACATGTGTGGATACATAGACAAAACACCGTCCCTAGCATGCCTCTAGTTGGCTAGCCAGTTGATCGATGATAGTCAGTGTCTTCTGATTATGAACAAGGTGTTGTTGCTTGATAACTGGATC
Source organism: Hordeum vulgare subsp. vulgare (assembly GCF_904849725.1). Taxonomy (NCBI): domain Eukaryota; kingdom Viridiplantae; phylum Streptophyta; class Magnoliopsida; order Poales; family Poaceae; genus Hordeum; species Hordeum vulgare. Next base: position 658,081,023 of record NC_058519.1, on the reverse strand, counting down.
ACGTCATTGGGAGAATCACGTGATGGACTAGACCCAAACTAATAGACGTAGCATGTTGATCGTGTCATTTTGTTGCTACTGTTTTCTGCGTGTCAAGTATTTATTCCTATGACCATGAGATCATATAACTCACTGACACCGGAGGAATGCTTTGTGTGTATCAAACGTCGCAACGTAACTGGGTGACTATAAAGATGCTCTACAGGTATCTCCGAAGGTGTTAGTTGAGTTAGTATGGATCAAGACTGGGATTTGTCACTCCGTGTGACGGAGAGGTATCTCGGGGCCCACTCGGTAATACAACATCACACACAAGCCTTGCAAGCAATGTAACTTAGTGTAAGTTGCGGGATCTTGTATTACGGAACGAGTAAAGAGACTTGCCGGTAAACGAGATTGAAATAGGTATGCGGATACTGACGATCGAATCTCGGGCAAGTAACATACCGAAGGACAAAGGGAATGACATACGGGATTATACGAATCCTTGGCACTGAGGTTCAAACGATAAGATCTTCGTAGAATATGTAGGATCCAATATGGGCATCCAGGTCCCGCTATTGGATATTGACCGAGGAGTCTCTCGGGTCATGTCTACATAGTTCTCGAACCCGCAGGGTCTGCACACTTAAGGTTCGACGTTGTTTTATGCGTATTTGAGTTGTATGGTTGGTTACCGAATGTTGTTCGGAGTCCCGGATGAGACTACGGACGTCGCGAGGGTTTCCGGAATGGTCCGGAAACGAAGATTGATATATAGGATGACCTCATTTGATTACCGGAAGGTTTTCGGAGTTACCGGGAATGTACCGGGAATGACGAATGGGTTCCGGGGGTTCACCGGAGGGGGGCAACCCACTCCGGGGAAGCCCATAGGTATTTGGGGGGGTCACACCAGACCTTAGTGGGCTGGTGGGACAGCCCACCAAATCCTATGCGCCAAGGAAGAAAAATCATAGAAAGAAAAAAAAAGGAGGGGAAGTGGGAAGGGGGAAGGACTCCCTCCCACCAAACCAAGTAGGACTCGGTTTGGGGGGGGAGAGTCCTCCCCCCTGGCCCGGCCGACCCCTTGGGGTTCCCTTGGACCCCAAGGCAAGGTCCCCCTCCCTCCTCCTATATATATGGGGCTTTTAGGGCAGATTTGAGACGACTTTCTCACGGCTGCCCGACCACATACCTCCATAGTTTTTCCTCTAGATCGTGTTTCTGCGGAGCTCGGGCGGAGCCCTGCTGAGACAAGATCATCACCAACCTCCCGAGCGCCGTCACGCTGCCGGAGAACTCTTCTACCTCTCCGTCTCTCTTGCTGGATCAAGAAGGCCGAGATCATCGTCGAGCTGTACGTGTGCTGAACGCGGAGGTGCCGTCCGTTCGGTACTAGATCGTGGGACTGATCGCGGGATTGTTCGCGGGGCGGATCGAGGGACGTGAGGACGTTCCACTACATCAACCGCGATCTCTAATCACTTCTGCTGTATGATCTACAAGGGTACGTAGATCACTCATCCCCTCTCGTAGATGGACATCACCATGATAGGTCTTCGTGCGCGTAGGAAATTTTTTGTTTCCCATGCGACGTTCCCCAACAGTGGCATCATGAGCTAGGTTCATGCGTAGATGTCTTCTCGAGTAGAACACAAAAGGTTTTGTGGGCAGTGATGTGCGTTTTGCTGCCCTCCTTAGTCTTTTCTTGATTTCGCGGTATTGTTGGATTGAAGCGGCTTGGACCGACATTACTCGTACGCTTACGAGAGACTGGTTTCATCGTTACGAGTAACCCCCTTTGCTCAAAGATGACTGGCAAGTGACGGTTTCTCCAACTTTAGTTGAATCGGATTTGACCGAGGAGGTCCTTGGATGAGGTTAAATAGCAACTCATATATATCTCCGTTGTGGTGTTTGCGTAAGTAAGATGAGATCATGATGATGGAGATCATGGTGTGGCGCCGGTGACAAGAAGATCGTGCCGGTGCTTTGGTGATGGAGATCAAGAAGCACGTGATAATGGCCATATCATGTCACTTATGAATTGCATGTGATGTTAATCCTTTTATGCACCTTATTTTGCTTAGAACGACGGTAGCATTATGAGGCAATCTCTCACTAAAATTTCAAGACGAAATTGTGTTCTCCCCGACTGTGCACCGTTGCTACAGTTCGTCGTTTCGAGACACCACGTGATGATCGGGTGTGATAGACTCAACGTTCACATACAACGGGTGCAAAACAGTTGCGCACGCGGAACACTCGGGTTAAGCTTGACGAGCCTAGCATGTGCAGACATGGCCTCGGAACACATGAGACCGAAAGGTCGATCATGAATCATATAGTTGATATGATTAGCATAGGGATGCTTACCACTAAAACTACTCTCGACTCACGTGATGATCGGACTTGGGATAGTGTAAGTGGATCATGAACTACTCAAATGACTAGAGAGATGTACTTTTTGAGTGGGAGTTTAGCATATAATTTGATTAAGTTGAACTCTAATTATCTTGAACATAGTCTAAGTCCACTTTGAATAAATTTGTGTTGTAGATCATGGCTCACGCAAGTGTCATCCTCAATTTTAATACGTTCCTAGAGAAAGCTAAGTTGAAAGATGATGGAAGCAACTTTGTAGACTGGGCTCGTAATCTTAAGCTAATCTTACAAGCTGGAAAGAAGGATTATGTCCTTAATGCTGCGCTAGGAGATGAACCACCCGCTACGGCTGATCAGGATGTTAAGAACACTTGGTTAGCGCGAAAGGAGGACTACTCAATAGTTCAATGTGCAGTCTTGTATGGCTTAGAACCGGGACTTCAACGTCGCTTTGAGCGTCATGGAGCATTTGAGATGTTCCAGGAGTTGAAGTTTATCTTTCAGAAGAACGCCCGGATCGAGAGGTATGAGACCTCCGATAAATTCTATGCTTGCAAGATGGAGGAAAACTCGTGTGTCAGTGAACATGTGCTCAAAATGTCTGGGTACTCAAACCGTCTAGCTGAACTGGGGATTGAACTCCCGCAGGAAGCTATCACTGACAGAATCCTCCAATCACTGCCGCCAAGCTATAAAGGCTTTGTGTTGAACTACAACATGCAAGGGATGAACAAGTCTCCCGGCGAGTTGTTTGCGATGCTGAAAGTCGCAGAGTCTGAACTCCGTAAAGAGCATCAAGTGTTGATGGTGAGCAAGACCACTAGTTTCAAGAGAAACGGCAAAGGCAAGAAGGGCAATTCGAAGAAGAGCGGCAAGCCTGTTGCCAATCCGCCGAAGAAACCCAAGGCTGGACCTAAGCCTGAAACAGAGTGCTTCTATTGCAAGGGTATGGGTCACTGGAAGCGCAATTGCCCCAAGTATCTGGCAGATAAGAAGGCGGGCAAAGAAAAATCAGGTATATTTGATATACATGTTATTGATGTGTACTTAACCGGCTCTCGTAGTAGTACCTGGGTATTCGATACCGGTTCTGTTGCTCACATTTGCAACTCGAAACAGGAACTGCGGAATAGACGGAGGCTGGCGAAAGACGAAGTGACGATGCGCGTAGAAAACGGTTCCAAGGTTGATGCAATCGCCGTCGGCACCGTGTCACTTCAACTACCATCGGGATTAGTGATGAACTTAAATCATTGTTATTTAGTGCCTGCGTTGAGCATGAACATTATATCTGGATCTTGTTTATTGCGAGACGGTTACTCTTTTAAGTCTGAGAATAATGGTTGTTCTATTTCTATGAGTAACATCTTTTATGGTCATGCACCGAATGTGAGAGGATTGTTCATATTGAATCTTGATAGAGATACACATATACATAACATTGAAACCAAAAGAGTTAGAGTAAACAATGATAGCACCATATTTTTGTGGCACTGCCGCTTGGGTCATATTGGTGTAAAGCGCATGAAGAAACTCCATGCTGATGGACTTTTGGAGTCACTTGACTTTGATTCACTTGACACGTGCGAACCATGCCTCATGGGCAAGATGACTAAGACTCCGTTCTCCGGAACAATGGAGCGTGCAAGTGACTTGTTGGAAATCATACATACCGATGTGTGTGGTCCAATGAGCGTGGAGGCATGCGGCGGATATCGTTATTTTCTCACCTTCACTGACGATCTAAGTAGATATGGTTATGTCTACTTGATGAAGCACAAGTCTGAAACATTTGAAAAGTTCAAGCAATTTCAGAGTGAAGTGGAAAATCATCGTAACAAGAAGATCAAGTTCCTACGGTCTGATCGTGGGGGTGAGTATCTGAGTTTCGAGTTTGGTACTCACTTAAGACAATGTGGAATTGTTTCGCAGTTAACACCGCCTGGAACACCACAGCGTAATGGTGTGTCCGAACGTCGTAATCGTACTTTATTAGAAATGGTACGATCTATGATGTCTCTTACTGACTTGCCGTTATCGTTTTGGGGTTATGCATTAGAAACAGCTGCATTCACTTTAAATAAGGCACCATCAAAATCCGTTGAGACGACACCATACGAACTGTGGTATGGCAAAAGACCAAAGTTGTCGTTTCTTAAAGTTTGGGGATGTGATGCTTATGTCAAAAAGCTTCAGCCTGAAAAGCTGGAACCCAAAGCGGAAAAATGCGTCTTCATAGGTTACCCAAAAGAGACAGTTGGGTACACCTTCTATCTCAAATCCGAAGGCAAAGTGTTTGTTGCTAAGAACGGAACTTTTCTCGAGAAGGAGTTTCTCTCGAGAGAATTGAGTGGGAGGAAGATAGAACTTGACGAGGTTGTCGAACCTCTCATCCCTCTGGATGGTGGCGCAGGGCAAGGGGAAACCTCTGTCATTGCGACGCCGGTTGAGGAGGAAGTTAATGATGATGATCATGAAACTACAGTTCAAGTTTCTGTTGAACCACGTAGGTCGACGAGATCACGCGCTGCTCCAGAGTGGTACGGTAATCCCGTCTTATCAATCATGTTGTTAGACAACAATGAACCTGCAAATTATGAAGAAGCAATGGTGGGGCCAGATTCCAACAAATGGCTAGAAGCCATGAAATCCGAGATAGGATCCATGTATGAGAAAAAAGTGTGGACTTTGGAGATACTACCTGAGGGCCGCAAGGCTATTCGGAACAAATGTATCTTTAAGAAGAAGACGGACGCTGACGGTAATGTGACCGTTTATAAAGCTCGACTTGTGGCAAAGGGTTTTTCACAAGTTCCAGGAATTGACTACGATGAGACTTTCTCTCCCGTAGCGATGCTTAAATCCGTCAGAATCATGTTAGCAATAGCTGCATTTTTCGATTATGAAATTTGGCAGATGGATGTCAAAACGGCGTTCCTTAACGGTTTCCTTAAGGAAGAGTTGTATATGATGCAACCCGAAGGTTTTGTCGATCCTAAAAATGCTGACAAGGTGTGCAAGCTCCAGCGATCCATTTATGGACTGGTACAAGCATCTCGGAGTTGGAACAAACGCTTTGATGAGGTGATCAAAGCATTTGGGTTTATACAAGTGGTTGGAGAATCTTGTATTTACAAGAAAGTGAGTGGGAGCTCTGTGGCGTTTCTAATATTATATGTGGATGACATATTACTGATTGGAAACAACGTAGAGCTTTTGGAGAGCGTAAAAGGTTACTTAAATAAAAGTTTCTCTATGAAGGACCTAGGAGAAGCTGCTTACATTCTGGGCATTAAGATCTATAGGGATAGATCAAAACGCCTGATAGGACTTTCACAAAGCACATACCTTGATAAAGTTTTGAAGAGGTTCAAAATGGAACAGTCCAAGAAAGGGTTCTTGCCAGTGTTACAAGGTACGAGATTGAGTAAGACTCAGTGCCCAGCAACTGATGAAGATAGAGAGCATATGCGCTCCGTCCCCTATGCTTCAGCCATAGGCTCTATCATGTATGCAATGCTGTGCACTAGACCGGATGTTAGCCTGGCCATAAGTATGGCAGGTAGGTTCCAGAGTAATCCAGGAGTGGATCACTGGACGGCGGTCAAGAATATCCTGAAGTACCTGAAAAGGACTAAGGAGATGTTTCTCGTGTATGGAGGTGACGAAGAGCTCGCCGTAAAAGGTTACGTCGATGCAAGCTTTGACACAGATCCGGACGACTCTAAGTCGCAAACCGGATACGTATTTATTCTTAATGGGGGTGCAGTAAGCTGGTGCAGTTCCAAGCAAAGCGTCGTAGCAGATTCTACATGTGAAGCGGAGTACATGGCTGCCTCGGAGGCGGCTAAGGAGGGTGTCTGGATGAAGCAAGTTCATGACGGATCTTGGAGTGGTGCCAAGTGCACTGGATCCAATAACCTTGTTCTGTGACAACACTGGTGCCATTGCCCTGGCAAAGGAACCAAGGTTTCACAAGAAGATCAGACACATCAAACGACACTTCAACCTCATCCGCGACTACGTCGAGGAGGAGGACGTAAATATATGCAAAGTGCACACGGATCTGAATGTAGCGGACCCGCTGACTAAACCTCTTTCACGGCCAAAACATGATCGACACCAGAACTGTATGGGTGTTAGATTTATTACAATGTAATTCACATGGTGATGTGAGGGCTAGATTATTGACTCTAGTGCAAGTGGGAGACTGTTGGAATTATGCCCTAGAGGCAATAATAAATGTATAGTTATTATTATAATTCCTGTATCAAGATAATAGTTTATTATCCATGCTATAATTGTATTGAATGAAGACTCATTTACATGTGTGGATACATAGACAAAACACCGTCCCTAGCATGCCTCTAGTTGGCTAGCCAGTTGATCGATGATAGTCAGTGTCTTCTGATTATGAACAAGGTGTTGTTGCTTGATAACTGGATCACGTCATTGGGAGAATCACGTGATGGACTAGACCCAAACTAATAGACGTAGCATGTTGATCGTGTCATTTTGTTGCTACTGTTTTCTGCGTGTCAAGTATTTATTCCTATGACCATGAGATCATATAACTCACTGACACCGGAGGAATGCTTTGTGTGTATCAAACGTCGCAACGTAACTGGGTGACTATAAAGATGCTCTACAGGTATCTCCGAAGGTGTTAGTTGAGTTAGTATGGATCAAGACTGGGATTTGTCACTCCGTGTGACGGAGAGGTATCTCGGGGCCCACTCGGTAATACAACATCACACACAAGCCTTGCAAGCAATGTAACTTAGTGTAAGTTGCGGGATCTTGTATTACGGAACGAGTAAAGAGACTTGCCGGTAAACGAGATTGAAATAGGTATGCAGATACTGACGATCGAATCTCGGGCAAGTAACATACCGAAGGACAAAGGGAATGACATACGGGATTATACGAATCCTTGGCACTGAGGTTCAAACGATAAGATCTTCGTAGAATATGTAGGATCCAATATGGGCATCCAGGTCCCGCTATTGGATATTGACCGAGGAGTCTCTCGGGTCATGTCTACATAGTTCTCGAACCCGCAGGGTCTGCACACTTAAGGTTCGACGTTGTTTTATGCGTATTTGAGTTGTATGGTTGGTTACCGAATGTTGTTCGGAGTCCCGGATGAGATCACGAACGTCACGAGGGTTTCCGGAATGGTCCGGAAACGAAGATTGATATATAGGATGACCTCATTTGATTACCGGAAGGTTTTCGGAGTTACCGGGAATGTACCGGGAATGACGAATGGGTTCCGGGGGTTCACCGGAGGGGGGCAACCCACTCCGGGGAAGCCCATAGGTATTTGGGGGGGTCACACCAGCCCTTAGTGGGCTGGTGGGACAGCCCACCAAATCCTATGCGCCAAGGAAGAAAAATCATAGAAAGAAAAAAAAAGGAGGGGAAGTGGGAAGGGGGAAGGACTCCCTCCCACCAAACCAAGTAGGACTCGGTTTGGGGGGGGAGAGTCCTCCCCCCTGGCTCGGCCGACCCCTTGGGGTTCCCTTGGACCCCAAGGCAACGTCCCCCTCCCTCCTCCTATATATATGGGGCTTTTAGGGCAGATTTGAGACGACTTTCTCACGGCTGCCCGACCACATACCTCCATAGTTTTTCCTCTAGATCGTGTTTCTGCGGAGCTCGGGCGGAGCCCTGCTGAGACAAGATCATCACCAACCTCCGGAGCGCCGTCACGCTGCCGGAGAACTCTTCTAACTCTCCGTCTCTCTTGCTGGATCAAGAAGGCCGAGATCATCGTCGAGCTGTACGTGTGCTGAACGCGGAGGTGCCGTCCGTTCGGTACTAGATCGTGGGACTGATCGCGGGATTGTTCGCGGGGCGGATCGAGGGACGTGAGGATGTTCCACTACATCAACCGCGATCTCTAATCGCTTCTGCTGTACGATCTACAAGGGTACGTAGATCACTCATCCCCTCTCGTAGATGGACATCACCATGATAGGTGTTCGTGCGCGTAGGAAAATTTTTGTTTCCCATGCGACGTTCCCCAACAGAAGGGCAACCGAGTGAAAAGGACAATGAACAGGATGAGGAGGAGAAGGAGGATCCGTTCCCCCAAGTCCATGCAACGCTGCTGATTTTTGCTGATGTTGAGAGCAAGAGTCGACTGAAGCTGGTGAACAGGGAGGTGAACATGGCCACCCCTACCAACCCAAGTTCCTCAAATGGTCTCAGACTGCGATCACCTTTGACCAGTCGGATCATCCAGCACACGTACCCACCCCAGGGAGACAGGCTCTGGTCGTCGACCCGGTGGTGGAGGGAGTCCGACTGCGCAAAGTCCTCATGGACGGCGGCAGTGGCTTGAACATCATATACGCTGACACTCTCAAGGGGATGGGCATTCCGATGTCCAAACTCAGCGAGAGCAGCATGCAGTTCCATGGAGTCGTCCTTGGACGAAAGGCCAAGTCACTCGGCCAGATCGCGTTGGACGTCGTTTTCGGCTCCGACAAGAACTTCCGCAAGGAAAAGCTGACGTTCGAAGTGGTGGACTTCTAGAGCGCTTAGCACGCAATTCTGGGCCGCCCAGCGTATGCGCGTTTCATGGCCCGTCCGTGTTACGTATATCTTAAGCTGAAGATGCCAGGCCTGAAAGGTGTGATCACCATCATGGGCAATCGTCAGCAGGCCGAAGAGTGTCTGCAGCAGGGATCAAGAATCGCCGACCAGCAGATGGCCGTCCTCGAGCTTGACGAGTACAAGAAAACAGTCGACCCCGCTGACTTGATGCGTTCGAAGAAGCCAGCTTCGGAGTCTACATTCCAGTCGGCGGGAGAGACGAAGAAGGTCAGCATCCACCCGACGGACGCCACTGCTGCCCCGACGAACATCTCCACCACCCTCGATCCTAAATAGGAAGCCGAGCTCACCCAATTCCTCCATGAGAACTGGGACATCTTCGCATGGAAACTCTCTGACATGCCAGGTGTACCCAGGGAGTTGGCTGAGCACCGACTGCATGTGGATCCCACCGCTCGGCCTGTCCGAGAACGCCTGCGTCGGTCCGCCGTGCATAAGAGGAAGGCAATCGGAGAAGAGGTGGCCAAGCTGTTGTCAACCAACTTCATTCGCGAGGTTCATCACTCCGAGTGGCTCGCCAATGTTGTCATGGTGCCCAAGAAGGACAAGTCGCTCCGAATGTGCATCGACTTCAAGCACCTCAATAAGGTCTGCCCGAAAGACCATTTTCCGCTCCCCCGCATCGATGAAATTATCGATTCGACTGCGGGTTGCGAGCGTTTGTCATTTCTTGACGTCTACTCGGGCTATCATCAGATCCGTCTGTATGGCCCCGATGAATTAAAAACAGCCTTCATCACCCCATTCGGGTGCTTCTGCTACATCACTATGCCATTCGGTTTGAAGAATGCAGGAGCTACCTTTATGCGCATGATCCAAAAATGTCTCCTCGACCAGATCGGTCGGAATGTGGAGGCGTATATGGATGATATCGTGGTCAAGTCACGCAAAGGTTCCGACCTGCTGATTGACTTGGCAGAAACATTCGCCAACCTTCGTAGGTACGATATCAAGCTCAACCCCGCCAAATGTTCATTCGGTGTTCCCAGCGGAAAGTTACTCGGTTTCTTCGTTTCCGAACGAGGGATCGATGTCAACCCCGAAAAGATCGAGACCATCGTCCGAATGGAGAGGCCGGTCAGAATACACGATGTTCAACGGCTCACAGGCTGCCTAGCGGCTTTGAGCAGGTTCATCAGTCGACTCGGCGAGAAAGCACTTCCTTTGTACCGACTCATGAAGAAATCAGATACTTTCGAGTGGACAGACGAAGCCGAAGTCGCGTTCGGCGACCTCAAAGTCCTACTTTCCACCCAGCCGGTTCTTACTGCTCCGCTCAGTAAAGAGCCCCTTCTTTTGTATATCGCGGCTACAAATCAAGTCGTCAGCACTGTTCTTACAGTCGAACGAGAAGAAGAAGGCAAAGCATACAAAGTTCAGCGGCCAGTGTATTACGTCTCCGAAGTCCTGACTCCTTCCAAGCAGAGGCATCCCCACTATCAAAAACTTATCTACGGGATTTACATGACTGTGAAGAAGGTGACCCATTATTTCCAAGACCACTCGGTGTTTGTCGTTTCTGATGCTCCGTTGTCGGAAATCCTCCACAATCGGGACGCATCAGGTCGAGTGGCAAAGTGGGCAATGGAGATGTTGTACTGCGATATCAAGTTCGAGGCCAAGAAAGCTATTAAGTCTCAAGCTGTGGCTGACTTCATAGCAGAATGGGTAGAACAATAGCAACCGACCCACATCTACTCGGCTCATTGGACAATGTTCTTCGATGGGTCCAAGATGTTGAATGGCTCCGGCGCTGGTGTTGTGATCATATCGCCAAAGGGCGACAAACTCAAGTATGTGCTGCAGATACACTTTGATTCCTCCAACAACGAGGCAGAGTATGAAGCTCTCCTCTACGGATTGCGCATGGCCATCTCACTCGGCGTCCGTCGCCTGATGGTCTACGGCGATTCGGATTTGGTGGTCAATCAATTGATGAAGGAGTGGGACGTCAGGAACCCCACCATGACTACATACTGCAATGTGGTGAGGAAGCTCGAGAAAAAGTTTGAAGGTCTAGAACTCCACCATGTTCCGTGACTGAAGAACCAAGCAGCTGATGAGTTGGCAAAACTCGGATCCACTCGGAAACCAGTCCCGAGTGACGTCTGCCTCGAGCACCTCCACCTTCCCTCAATAAAAGAAGATCCTTTCACAGAGGAACCAGTACAACCAAAGAGTTCGACAGATCCGACTGAAGTCGACGTACCTGTTGTGGTTGATCTGATCTTTTAGATTCTTGCTGTCATCCCCGATTGGACTGTGCCGATCATTGCATATATCCTGAGGCAGGAATTACGAGAAGGCGAAGTCCAGGCCAGGCAGATAGTCCGCAGGTCGAAGTCGTTCACTATCATTGATGGCCAGTTGTACAAGGAAAACGTTTCAGGCGTTCTTCAACGATGCATCTCCCCAGAGGAGGGGCAGTTAATCCTGGAAGATATTCACTCGGGAACCTGCGGTCATCACGCCTCTTCGAGAGCGATCGTCGCCAAAGCATTCAGAGCTGGTTTCTTCTGGTTGCAGGCAAACGAAATGGCTAAAGATATGGTCGACCGATGTGAAGGCTGTCAGTTCTACTCCAACAAGTCCCACAAGCCAACATCTGCGTTGAAGACAATCCCTCTTGTGTGGCCGTTTGCAGTATGGGGATTAGATACAGTCGGTCCATTCAGGACAGGCCAAGGAGGATACACACATTTGTTGGTGGCAGTCGACAAGTTCACAAAATGGATTGAAGCCAAGCCCATCAAGAAGCTCGACGCCCTAACAGCTATCAAGTTTGTCAGGGACATCATCTCCAGATTCGGTGTACCCCACTGCATAATCACGGACAACGGGACAAACTTTGACACGGACAGATTCAAAGGTTTCTGTGCAAGCCAAGGTATCCGAGTGGATTTTGCATCCGTGGCGCATCCTCAATCCAATGGACAAGCAGAGCGGGCGAATGGACTTATTCTGCAAGGTTTGAAGCCCCGACTCCTGCGAGAGGTGGGACATGCCGCTGGCGCGTGGGTCACCGAGCTACCTTCAGTGCTTTGGGGTCTTCGCACAACCCCGAACAGATCTACACGGCGATCATCGTTCTTCCTCGTTTACGGGGCAGAAGCAGTCCTTCCGAGTGACTTGCTTCACAATGCTCCACGAGTCGAACTCTTCTCCGAAGCTGAAGCAAAGCAAGCAAGGCAAGACGGAGTGGACCTTCTAGAGGAGGAGCACGAGATGGCACTGACTCGCTCAACCATTTACCAACAAGATCTACGGCGTTTTCACGCACGAAATGTCAGGAGTCGCACGTTCGAAGCAGGCGACCTGGTGCTCCGAGTGGATCATCAAAGACCTCACAAGTTGGCTCCTGCCTGGGAAGGACCCTTCATCATCTCCAAGGTGCTGAACAACGGAGCATACAGACTCTACAACATCGACAGGGAGACAGACGAGCCGCGAGCATGGAACGGAGATCTCCTGAAGCGCTTCTACACGTGACCGTCGATTGAAGCAATGTAAAGAACAAGTATTGGTGAAATAATATAAAGCAGATTGAGCTTTTGCAGATCCAAAATTCTTCCGCGGTCACAGACTCCGGTCTCAAAAAAAAACTTAGCTGCGATCCAGAATCGCCTAAGTACTAACTTTCTCCGAGTGTGCACTAAATGTCGCACTCGGGGACTTAGCTGCGATCAAGAATATCCGAAGTACTCACTTTCTTCGATTGTGCACTAAACGTCGCACTCGGGGACTTAGCTGCGATCAAGAATCTCCTAAGTACTCACTTTCTCCGAGTGTGCACTAAACGTCGCACTCGGGGACTTAGGTGTGATCAAGAATCGCCTAAGTACTAACATTCTCCGAGTGTGCACTAAACGTCGCAATCGGGGACTTAGCTGCGATCCAGAATCGCCTAAGTACTAACTTTCTCCGAGTGTGCACTAAACGTCGCACTCGGGGACTTAGCTGCGATCAAGAATCGCCTAAGTACTCACTTTCTCCGAGTGTGCACTAAACGTCGCACTCGGGGACTTAGCTGCGATCAAGAATCGCCTAAGTACTCACTTTCTCCGAGTGTGCACTAAACGTCGCACTCGGGGACTAGCTGTGATCAAGAATCGCCTAAGTACTCACTTTCTCCGGGTGTGCACTAAATGTCGCACTCGGGGACTTAGCTGCGATCAAGAATCGCCTAAGTACTCACTTCCTCCGAGTGTGCACTAAACGTCGCACTCGGGGACTTAGCTGCGATCAAGAATCGCCTAAGTACTCTATTACCTTCAAGTGTATCCTACAGATCCACTCGGGGACTCAGCAGACCCTCATTGAGGTTCATGTGGATGTCAAGACAACTGACAATTACATGAGTAGCAGACCCTCATTGAGGCTCATGTGGATGTCAAGACAACTGACAATTACATGAGTAACAACTCGCTTCGAGTGCGGCATGATCGTCGCACTCGAAGACTTAGCCGCGATCATGAATCGCCTAAGTACGCTATTACCTCCGAGTGTATCCTACAGATCCACTCGGCGACTCAGCAGACCCTCATTGAGGCTCATGTGGATGTCAAGACAACTGACAATTACATGAGTAACAACTCGCTCCGAGTGCGGCATATCCGTCGCACTCGAAGACTTAGCCGCGATCATGAATCGCCTAAGTACTCTCTTACCCTCGAGTGTATCCTACGGATCCACTCGGTGACTTGGCAGACCCTCAGAGAGGTTTATGAAGATGTCAAGGAAACTGCCAATTACATGCTCCGCATGTTTTCCATTGGCTTCAACAAGAAAAGCCAAACAAAAACTCGAGCCAAAATGGTGTCAACAACTCTTTGGCAACAGAAGAGCAAAAGATTTGATTTAAATTCGAAGTTCACCTAAGTATAGTTGACTCGGTGCGGATCAAGCTTACCCGCATCGAACCAAGAATGTGACGGACAACAGAAGTGGCCAAGGTTTCTTACAACCAACACTCGGCATACCGAGGTAAAAGTTTTCTTAAGCGTCGTCCGGATTGGCGCCAGGACTGGAGGGCTCCACGAATGTGTCCAGGTCGATCCCATCGGCGATGCGGGTGGCACTCTCAAGGAAGGTTTCCATGAAGTCTTCGAATCGAAGTTTCTTCGTGTTGGCGACCTTCAACGCTTTCAGCTTCTCTTCGCGCACCTCCTTGCAATGCACTCGGACCAGGGACAGCGCAACGTCTGCACCACAGCGAGCCGCAGATTTCTTCCATGACTGCACCCGGTGTGGGACCTCCTCCAGCCGAGTCATCAAGCCTTCCATATCATACCGAGACTCGTCTTCAGGCCAAAGCTCCTTGTCGATCCGGCCGACGACTTCTCTCAGTCGACCGATGAAAGGCCCAACTTTGCCCAGGCGAATGTGCGCTCGGAGCAGATCTCGATTGGCATCCTCGCCGAGTGGAATGTTCTCGCGAATCGACCGCTCCACGTTAGCTGCTTCAGCCTCCGCGTCCATGCAAAAATCTGCAAACACGGGACAAGCAAACAATAAGCGCCGAGTGTAACGCACATACCACAAGCACTCGGAAAAACAAGACTTACCACCCAGATGCGTTATCATCTGCCGGGCCCAGTCACTGACGTATTTTTCCTGCGCTATACACCGCTTGTTCAGCACATTCATTTGCCCCATCAGATCAGACCTTTGCGCCTTCATCCTCTCCACTACAGCAGTCAATACCTTGTTTGCTTCACGGGCCTGCTCCAACGACTTCTCTCGTTCATTCCAGCCATGGCAACCATCGCTGCATCCAGCTCACCAGCAAACTGAACCTTTTCAGCCCTGAGAGTCTCGTACGCCGTCCCCATCTCGCAAGTTTTCTGCCAGCCAGCGCCAAGAGACGATCAGACGAATCCAACAATAAAAAGTCTAAGTTCTTCAGACCCCTGCCGACGCAAGCAGTCGACAGCGGTCTCGGGGACTACACCCAGTGGGTTCACTGAGAGTGACCCCACTGGCATGAAACTCAAACAGGTCCGCCCTATTCAGCTACATGACAACACCTACGCCTATGAGGCTAATATTACCCGACCTGAGTAAACTTACTCTCGGGGACTCATACAGTCGAGGTACTCCGAGTGCCTCAACTGTTAGCATTCGAACAGATTAATTTTGGATCTGCTCAAGTCAAAGACAATGTATATAAAGACAACTGCCGGTGCAAGCACTTGACAGAAGTCTCGGGGACTACACCCACTGGGTTCACTAAGAGTGAACCCGTTGCAAAAATCATACGATATCCGGACACACCCAGTGGGTTACAAGAGAAAAGTAAATACTTACTAGCCCACTTACTCGGATATCGTCCCGCAGTTCCAAGCTTCGCTGGTATAGGGACGCGATGGAGTCGTACGCCTTCTTGGCTTCTCCCGCCATTAGCTCCGCCTGCACCATGGCCCCCTTGGCTGCTCCCACCTGGTCTTCCGAGAGGTGCTGCACGTTGTACTCGACGTTCGACGGGCCTGGCATTGTTGAAGGCTCCTTCGGCATCCCGAGGCCCGCTCCAGTCGATTCAGCAGCAACCAGCGCCGTTTCAGTCGACGGCATCGCCTCAGTCGGCGGCACGTCCACGGCGAGAGTAGTAACTGGCGGAGCAGCCTCAAGGACAGGCACCGCAGCTTGCTCAGACCTTCCCTGGTCACCCTCATCCGCATAAATCGCCCCTGAGAGAAACCCGACCAAACGGCGTGAGATCACAGAAAAAGGGCAAGACCGAAGACAGAATTCGCGATGCAATAATATAAACTCTCGGGATCGCTATGACGCACCTGGCTGGGACGAGACAACATTGTCTGTGTCCATGGGATCATCTCCCTGGCACGCCGGAGAGGTGGCAGAGGTGGCAACCCTGTCGAGTGAAATTCATTCGACCATCAAACAGGAGTTTAATCGAATATCAGAAGAAGTTGGAAGAACAATGCACTTACGTTGAGGTGACGGGAACGATGACCCTCATCCGCGGCAAAGCCTTCCGAGGTTTAGATCCGCTTGGTTTGGCCACCTTGGAAGGCTGACCCGCAGGTTCGGCGACAACGTCCCTGGTCCTCTTGGCGCTCCGAGCACTCGGGACCACGGGAGCAGTTGGCGGAGCACTCGAGGATGCCGGAAGGGCTGAGGGAGCGGCAGATTCATGTCGGCGCTTGGTTCGGTGCTCTGGCGGCGGGGGTGGCGAGTCCTGCTCTTCGTCTTCCTCCTCTTCTTCACCAGACTCCTCCTCCGTCTCCCCACTGTCAGAGACGTACTCGACGCTCTCCACGCTGCCCTCCTGGCTGCCCTCTTCCTCCTCCTCGGCCGGGTTCCCGTTCGAGACAGGGGAGAACCAGTTGGTCCACTTCTGCATAAAATACAGTCGGTGACATCAGACGTCATACGGTGATTCGAGACAGCGATAAATCTAAGATAGTTATGTGCACTCGGCAAGTTGTACTCACCTCGTTCAGAGGAGGGTTATCCGCGCGGAAAGCCTTCACTCGCCGGGACCCTCTGGGGTTCTCGCAGGCGCTGTGATCTGGAGCACCCACGACGCCACCGTCTCCCTAGTCACGCACTCGGGGTTGGTCTGAGTGGAGTCTTTGGGTCCCGTGTAATGCCACATGGCGTGGTCGCGAGCCTGCAGTGGTTGGATGCGCCGACCAAGGAAAACCCCCAGCAAATCTATGCCGGTGACTCCCTTTCTGACGACGTCTACGAGTGCATCGACCAGGGGCTGGATACGGATCTTCTCCGCCTTCGTGAGCGTGAGCTGCTTAGGCGGTACTGGTCGATCTAAGCTAAAAGGAGGCAGCCCCGTCGTGGCATTCGGGCAAGCGACGTCCTGGCAGTAGAACCATGTCGACTGCTAGTTTCTAACCGATTCACTCAGCTGAAGAGCGGGATAATTACTTTTGCTCTTATTTTGGAAGCCTAAACCCCCACAGAGCTGAAGAAGGTGAGTCTTATCATTCGACTGATTAAGTCGTTTTATGGTTTGGGACCTAGCAGAGAAGATATGTTTGAAAAGCCCCCAATGGGGAGGACAACCGATGAAGCACTCGCAGAAGACTACGAAAGCAGAGAGATGGGCGATGGCATTCGGGGGAAAGTGGTGGAGCTGCGCCCCAAAGTGGTTCATTATGCCTTTGAAGAAAGGGTGCGGGGGCAGGGAGAAACCTCGATACACGTGGCTGAGCAGCAAGACGCGCTCCCCCTCCGGGGGCGCCGGCTCTGTCTCACCCTCCTCCGGCAACCTCCATGACTTGTGCGCGATCACCCCGTGCTCCACCAGCTCCAACAAGCTCTCCTCCGTCACCGTGGAGGGGAGGAAGTCCCCCTGGATCCACCCCGCCAGTAGCGTTCGCTGCCTCCGCGCAGGAGCCGCCGCCTTCCCCCTCTTCTTCCGCGCCTCTAGCTTGCTAGTCTGCCCCTTGGTCATGGCGGAAGTTGCGGATGCGCGAGGGAGAAGGAGAAGGAAGAAGCTTGGGGTGCACAGAGGACGGTGAAGCAAGCGGAGCAAAGGCGAGATGTCTGGCGAGCGTAACGAGAAACCCTCGCCGTTGGGATTTAAGTAAGGTTCCGACTGGGCCACTAGCAAGTGGCCCCGAAACCTTATCCCCCGACCAACCGCGGCAATATCAGTGGAGAAGCTGAAGGCGCGGGAATCGAGGCGTCAGGCGCTACTCGAGAGCGATGTCGTCATCCCCGCTGAGCGCGCGGTAACCGAAATTTGAGGATCCCGGAAAATCCGTCGCTGTTAGTTGACTGGTCACGTCAGGAGATACCCTAGAAGCACTCGGTTTCCGACAGTTTGTTCCACCAATACTTGCACTCGGATCGTTGGTCAGAAAAGGTAAAATGGATCGAGGCAAGCAACGCCAAAGTCACATCCATTCTAGTCGGATCCAAACTTCAAGCATCGCTTCGTCGTTCCAACCCCAATCCATTCGAGGACTAATGACGGGGTTATAGTCCCAGGGTAGGGTCATAGGCCTGCCCTGTAGGTCCTACACAAGGACTACCCCTCATAAGGGACAAGGCCCTTAGTCAGTTCCGACTGAACTAAGGTGTTCCCATCGTCCAGTCGGTAACAGGTCCTCGACCATCTAGTCGGAGACTAGCATTCGGAGCGTATCAAACTAACCGACTGGATTCCACTCTGTACATTGTAACCCCCTGGAGGGAAACGGTCATACGTTTCCATGTGCCTTTATTAGCATTTAAGACGTATGTTACCTGTAACGTAGGCATTTATTCGCCACTACTCCACCCCTGTGCACCGAACCGTTGTGGAGGGCAGCGCACTCTATATAAGCCACCCTCCCCCACTGGTGCAAGGGTTAGCAATTCACTGTATTCTATATTCCACTCGACAACAAGCTCCCTGAGCACTGAGACGTAGGGCTATTACCTCCACCGTAGAGGGTCCTGAACTCATACAACCTCGCCGTAGCTAAGGCTCTGCCCATCCCTTTCGTACCCTACACATCTACTGTCAGGTTTATACCCACAACAGTGACCGTTCCCAGTGACAGAAGGGGTAGCAAGGCACGCATCGTGTTGTTGCCATCATAGGTAACAAGATGGGCTTTCATCATAGATTTGAGATTGTCCATCTACATCATGTCATTTTTCTTAAGGCATTACTCTGTTCTTGTGAACTCAATACACTAGATGCATGCTGGATAGCGGTCGACGTGTGGAGTAATAGTAGTAGATGTAGAAAGTATCGGTCTACTTGTTTTGGACGTGATGCCTATATGTATGATCATTGCCATAGATAACGTTGATGTCAGTTGTGCTTCCCTGGTAGTGGCTCTAGAAACGTGTTGATCCTGCAATCTCTAGTGTTATCTAGACGAATGCTTATAAGAACTAACCTTCTACTGCAACGGCACCAGAAGAATGCTGAAAGCACTCCCCAGTAATGAGACTAGAATATTGTTGTTGATGGCCCACCAGCACGTGGGTTCGCAGCAGTTTTCGAGGGTAGAGTATTCGACCCAATTTGTTGGTTTGCACGACGGGAGGTGAGAGTATACTCTCAAGTATTAGCAGTTGAATTTGTCAGATTCAACCACACCTGAAAGATTAGTATCTGCAAGCAAAGTAGTAACAACAAAGTAGCGAGTAACGGCAGTGTAACGAGCAATAGCAGTGGCAAGGAACAATAGTAGTAGCAGCAGCAGCAGCAGAGCAAGACAAGTAACAGCAGTAGCAACAGTAGGACAAACTCGTAGGCAATGGGTCGATGATTTGTTTGGATGATATTCATCATGCAACAGCTATAACACGGAGAGATAAGTGGCTAGCTCCCGTTCGTCAATGTGATGTAGGCATGCATTCCGTGTGTCGTCATACGTGCTTAGGGAAAAGAACTTGCATGACATCTATTGTCCATCCCTCCCATGGCAGCGGGGTCCAAAAGGAAACTACGGGATATTAAGGCTCTCCTTTTAATAAAGAACCGTACCAATGCATTAGCACTTGGTGAACACATGAACTCCTCAAACTATGGTCATCACCAGGAGTGGTTCCGGTTATTGTCACTCCGGGGTTGCCGGATCATAACACATAGTAGGTAACTACAACTTGCAAGATCGGATCTAAAACACACATATATTGGTGACAACATAATAATTTCAGATCTGAAATCATGGCACTCGGGCCCTAGTGACAAGCATTAAGCATGGCAAAGTAGTAGCAACATCAAATCTCAGAACATAGTGGATACTCGGGATCAATCCCCATCAAAACTAACTCGATTACATGATAGATCTCATCCTACTCATCACCGCCCAGCGAGCCTACGAATAGATTACTCACGAACGACGAAGAGCTTCATGGAATTGGAGAGGGAAGAAGGTTGATGATGACGATGGCGACGATTTCCCTCTGAGGAGCCCAAGACGGACTCCAGATCTAGCCTCCAGATGAAGAACACGTGGTGGCGGCGCCTCCATATCGAAAACGCGACGAAAACTTCTCTTTTTATTTTTTCTGGGACGAAAGACAACTTATAGAGCTGGAATTGGGGGCGGCATGTGCCTATGGGCCCCACAAGCCTGCCAACCGCCACCAGGGGTGGTGGCGGACCAGGGGCTTGTGGCCCACTGGCCCACCCCCTGAGGTGGATCCTGGCGCAGGTATTTTTGATATTTTCCAAAACTGCTCCCCGTAAATTTTTAGGACGTTTGGAGAACTTTGATTTATGCACAAAAATAACACCAAGGCAATTCTGTTGAAAACAGCGTCAGTCCAGGTTAGTTCCATTCAAATCATGCAAATTATAGTCCAAAACAAGGGCAAAAGAGTTTGGAAAAGTAGATACGTCGGAGACGTATCAACTCCCCCAAGCTTAAAACCTTGCTTGTCCTCAAGCAACTCAGTTGACAAACTGAGAGAGAAAGAAAAACTTTGACAAACTCTGTTTGATCTTGTTGTTGCAACTATGTCTAACTCATAACCAGAATTTCAGCAAGGTCACAAGTTAACCACATGAGCAAATGACACAAAGGTCTCACGGTAAACTAATATCAATGGCATAATCAGCTAACGAGCAAATAATAATGAGTTTCAAATACCAACACTTCAATCAAAACAAACATGAAGCAATATGAATAGGTGGTATCTCGCTAGCTCTTTCTGAGACCGCAATACATAAATGCAGAGCACTTTCAAAGATCAAGGGCTGACTAAACATTGTAATTCATAGCAACGAAGATCCAGTCATAGTCATACTCAATATCAATCAAAAGCAAAGCATAAAAATGACAGAGGTGCTCTCTAATTGATGCTTATATAAGAGGAGGAGGACTCGACAGGAAAATAAATAGACAGGCCCTTCGCAGAGGGAAGCATTGATTTGCAGAGGTGCGAGAGCTCAAGCTTTGAAAACAGAGATAATAATTTTGGGTGGCATGCTTTCATTGTCAACGCAATGACCAAGAGTTCTCAATATCTTCCATGCTACTCATGCTATAGGCGGTTCCCAAATAGAAAAGTAAAGTTTTAACTCCCCCACCACCAATCAATCACACTCCACGGCTAGCCGAATCCTCGGGTACCGTTCATACTAACATCAATCCGGGGGGAGTCTTGTTTTACAGTTCTGTTTTCGATTTAAGCATGGAACTGTGCATCCCAAATACCGGCCCCTTTCTCGTGAAGGACTGTGAATAAACACATGTCGAGGATAACACTCCTAGCATGGAAGATACCAATAGCCCTCTGTCACCACATGAGCGGTTCGGGCATGCAAAACATATTATTTCTTGAAGGTTTAGAGAATGGCACATGCAAATTTACTTGGAACGACATGTAGATACCGCAAATAGGTAGGTATGGTGGACTCTCATGGAAAATTTTTGGGTTTATGGACGTGCATGCACAAGCAGTATTCCCGCTTAGTACAAGTGAAGGCTAGCAAAAGACTGGGAAGCGACCAACTAGAGAGCGACAACAGTCATCAAGATGCAATGAGTTTGACTAACATTGAATGCAAGCATGAACAGGATATAAATCACCATGAAAACGAACATCATAGAGGCTATGTTGATTTTGTTTCAACTACATGCATGAACATGCGCCAAGTCAAGCCACTTGAAACATTCAAAGGAGAATACCATCCTATCATACTACATCATAGTCATCTCAAAATCTATGTTGGCAATCAAGACAACCCATTATAAGCTCTCAGCTAAATAAGCATGGCATCAGAAACTATGATCTCTAAGTTGTCATTGCAAACATGGTTCTCTCACAATAAAGCTAAATCTGGGTCGACAAGCTAGTCATATTTACAAAAACAAAATAGATAGAGTTCATACCAGCTTTTCAGTCTCAGTCACTTCATCATATATCATCATTGTTGCCTTTCATTTGCACGATCGAACGATGAAAACGATAATAAGCGCATTGGACTAAGCTGAATCTGCAGGCAAACACAAAGGAGAAGACAAAATAATATGGCACTTTGAAAGCTAAACAGGTAAGCATGTAAGAACCACTAAGCATTGTAACCAATATCTTCTACCTTGACACAAAGAAAAAGAAAACTATTTACACGGGGAAGCTCCCAACAAGCAAAAGAAGAAAGAAAAATCTTTTTGGGTTTTCTCAAAAGGACACAAAACAAGAAAACAAGAAAACAAAAATAAACTAGCATGGATAATACAGTGGCAAAGTGTAAACACCGGCTAACAAAGTGAAAGCATAAGCATGAATGTAAAGTCGGTGAGAACACGTACTCCCCCAAGCTTAGGCTTTTGGCCTAGCTTGATCTACTCCCATGGATGATCTTGGCGAAACCCAAAGTCATAATGGGTGTTATACGGGAGTGCTGCAGCCACTGCCTGAATAGCTGTCTCGCGAAGTCGAGCAGCCGTCGCCTCCCTCTCATACTCCTCTGCCTCTCCTATGGTTATGTAGTATCTTCGTTTAACCTAAAAGTCAAAGAAAGCAGGAGCAAGAAGGGTAATATGGAAAACACGCTACCGGTTAAATATCAAGCAGTATAGGAGGGATCCATGATCTCTCTCAAGGAACTGGTAGCGTGTTAGAGCGACGCGATCAAGGTAGGTTGTACGGAGAGGAGGGTCTTCTGGACGGATGGATACTCCCAGAAAATTTGCTAAGCGTGTAGCATAAACTCCACCAAAGAAATCCCCCTCACTGGCATTTTTATTCAGCCTCCTTGCTATTATAGCTCCCATATTGAAGCTCTTTTCACCTGTTACTGCGCTCTTAAGGATACTACGGTCGGAAGCGCATAGGTGACAATGTGCACCCTTGCCGTTAATGCACCTACCTACGAAGAGGGCAAGGTAGTGCAAGGCAGGGAAATGGATGCTTCCTATGGTGGCTTGCGTGATATCTCTGGTTTCCCCCACAGTTATACTGGAGACAAAGTCTCTGACCGAAGACTTAGGAGGATCATTAACACTACCCCAATCGGGTATCTTGCAAATCCTATTGAAATCCTCCAGACCCATGGTATAGGATTTATCGTACAGATCAAACAGTATGGATGACTCATGGCCAGCTAAAAATTTAAATCTATGCACAAAAGAGGCAGTGAGCATAGCATACTGTTCACACTTATCTGAGAGGAATTCTTCTAACCCGGCATTGCGGACAAGTGCATCGAACTCATCCTTGAAGCCTGCTTCGATCATGAACTCATCGGAAGGCCATTCACATGGTTGCACCGGTGCGTCCCTTAGTTGAAAAGGTTCGGGCTCCCGAAAAGAGAGATGGGGACCCTTCTTACTTGAGGAACCACCATGAAACTTCCTCCTGAACATAATTTCCTTTTGCTGAAATTTTTGAAGTTCAAGAGAAAAGTGAATAAGGACCAACCATACCTTGTAGCAACTACTCCTACTAGTGTCTAGAGACCGTATCACGCGCTAAAACTACTTGGGACCAGCTAAAATCAACTTTTATAGCTCAAGAACAGGGTCACCAAGGTAGCAAAAATTCGCGAAGGATAAAGCACTAGAGCAAAAACTAATTGGACCAATGGAGGAGTCACTTACCAAGGAGTAGTTTCCCCAAAACAGTTTGGAGAATGGTGCTTTGAGGAAGGAGATCGAAAATCACACCCAAATGAGCAAGAACACGGGTTTGAGCTGCGATACATTTTTTTCTGGAGGTGGAAGAAGAGGCTGGGAGCTGGAATGAGTGGAGGGGGTGCCTGTGGGCCCCCACAAGCTTGCACCCTGCCACCAGGGGGGTAGGTGGTGGTGGGGGGCTTGTGGCCCACTGGTCAGTCCCCCTGACCAACTCTCAGGCCCAGAATTTTTCAAAAATTCCAGAAAAAATCATACTAAATTTTCAGGACCATCGGAGAACTTTTATTTTCGAGGTATTTTTCTCCGGGACGCTAAAATAGAAAACAGGAAAAGCTAAATTAATTCTATCATTTTTCTTCTAAGCAAAAGAAAATGAAGACTCAAAACAAAGGGATGTGACTCCTTGATTCATCTGTTTTATGGTCATCGGAAGAAATTCGTCAATGGGGTTGATCAAGTACTTATGACAAAACCTTCTCGAATCGCAAGAGAGAACGAAGAATTTTCGAGTAGCCACTAAGTCACCTCAATGGGGATATGAATCTCCCCAACAAGCAAATCATACTTCATCTTGACACGAGGAATAGGGCATTCAAAGCTCCCAATAAGAATCGATGAAGTCTTTTCGATAGCATTGATGCAATGTACTTGATATCGTTTCTTCGGAAAGTGCACTCTGTGCTCATTACCGTTGACGTGGAAGGTGACATTGCCTTTGTTGCAATATATAACAGCCCCTGCAGTGTTTAAAAAGGGTCTTCCGAGGATGATAGCCATGGCATCGTCCTCGGGAATATCCAAGATAACAAAGTCTGTTAAGATAGTGGTATTAGCAACCACAACAGGCACATCCTCGCAAGTGCCGATAGGGAAAGCAGTTGATTTGTCGGCCATTTGTAGAGAAATTTCAGTGGGTGTCAACTTATCCAACTCAAGTCTACGATAAACAGAAAGCGGCATAACACTAACACCGGCTCCAAGGTCACATAAGACAATTCTTACGTAGTTTCCTTTAATGGAGCAAGGTATAGTGGGCACTCCGGGATCACCAAGTTTCTTAGGAGTTCCACCTTTGAAAGTGTAATTGGCAAGCATGGTGGAGATCTCAAGATCTGGTATCTTCCGTTTATTAGTCACGATATCTTTCATTTACTTGGCATACGGAGACATCTTGAGCATATCAGTTAACCGCAACTGCAGAAAGATGGCTCTTATCATCTCAACGAAGCGCTCAAAATCCTCATCATCATTTTTCTTGGATGGCTTAGGAGGAAAGGGCATAGGTCTCTGAACCCATGGCTCTCTTTCTTTACCATGCTTCCTAGCAGTAAAGTCATTCCTGTCGTATTTCTTAGGTTGTGGATTACCAGGATTAACCGTAGGTTCAATCTCCACATCCTCATCATGGCTAGGTTGAGCATTATTATGAACATCACTGTCCATGTTGTCACCAGGTTCATGTTCATCACCTGATTGTGTTTCTGCATCAGACGCAGAAATATCATTAGGTTCTTCAGGTGTGATAGTATTTGGTGAACTGGCGTGCAGGTTTCTATCATCCTTCTTCTTCTCCTTAGGATGACTAGGTGTATCAGCATTGATTCCTTCAGAATCTTGATCAATTCTCTTAGGATGACCTTCAGGATACAAAGGTTCCTGAGTCATTTTGCCTCCTCTGGTAATGACTCTGACAGAGTTGTCATTTAATTCATTGAGCAGGTCATTCTGAGCTTTAAGTACTTGTTCTACCTGAGTAGTGACCATAGAGGCATGTTTACTCAGAAGCTTCAGAGCATTGACATTTCCGTCTACACAAGCACTTAAATGGTTAAGCATACGAGCACTTTGTTCCAAATGTCTGCTAACATAATCATTGAAACTCTGTTGTTTGGCAACAAAGTTGTCAAATTCATCAAAGCATAGGCTAGCAGGTTTATCAAAAGGAATATCACTCTCGTCAAACCTACGCAGAGAATTCACTTCTACTACCTGTACCGGGTTATCGAGACCATGGATCTCTTTGATAGGTGGTAGATTTTTGACATCTTCAGATCTAATGCCTTTCTCTTGCATAGATTTCTTGGCTTCTTGCATATCTTCAGGACTGAGGAATAGAATACCTCTTTTCTTAGGAGTTGGCTTAGGAGGTGGTTCGGGAATAGTCCAAGGATTATCGTTGATCAAGAGGTTATTCAGTAGGGTCTCAGCTTGTTCTACAGTTCGTTCCCTAAAAACACAACCGGCACAACTATCTAGGTGGTCTCTAGAGGCATCGGTAAGTCCGTTATAGAGGATATCAAGTATCTCGTTCTTCTTAAGAGGGTGATCAGGCAAAGCATTCTGTAGCTGGACGAGCCTCCCCCAAGTTTGTGGAAGACTCTCTTCTCGGAATTGAGCAAAGTTGTATATTTCTTGCAAGGCAGCTTGCTTCTTATGGGCAGGGAAATATTTCTCACAGAAGTAATAGACCATCTCCTCGGGACTACGCACACATCCAGGAGCAAGAGAGATGAACCAGGCTTTAGCATCATCCTTTAGAGAGAAAGGAAACAGCTTAAGGATATAGTAGTGGCGGATCTTCTCCTCATTAGTGAAAAGGTTGGCTATTTCGGATAGTTTGGCAAGATGGGCTATGACCGTCTCAGACTCATAACCGTGAAAAGGATCAGATTCGACTAGAGAGATTATCTCAGGGTCGACAGAGAATTCATAATCCTTATCGGTGACAAAGATAGGCGAAGTGGCAAACTTCGGATCATTTCTCATCCTAACTTCCCGAGATTTTTCCTTCCACTTGAGAACTAATTTCTCAGCATCATAGGCATCCTTACACGCAAGAAAATCCTCAGCTATCTCTCCCTCCATAACGTAACCCTCAGGTATATCAGGCAATTCATATCTAGGAGAACTAGATCTAGGAGGAGCAAAAGCAGGTTCTATCTCAATAGCATCGGCAGTATCAGAAGCATCACGAGCATTGGCACTAACTCTAGCAATATGAGCATCAAGGAACGCTCCCAGTGGAACATCAAGCAAAGGAGTATCTCTAGCAGTATCAAGCATAGCATCATCACGCATAGTAGCATCTCTAGCATCATCAGGCAAAGCAGTATCGAACATAGCATCTCTAGCAGTATCAAGCATAACATCATCAGGCATAGTATCAAGCATAGTATCATCAGGCATAGTATCAAGCATAGCATCTCTAGCAGTAGGTGATGTTGCAAACTTACTCATAACTGAAGGTGAATCAAGTGCAGAGCTAGATGGCAATTCCTTACCTCCCCTCGTAGTTGAGGGCAAGACTTTGGTCTTTGGATCCTTCAGATTCTTCATAGTGATCAGCAGATATAAATCCCAGGTGAGTCAAAGAATATAGCAATACCTCCCTGGCAACGGCGCCAAAAAAATGTTGACGTCAGCTGTGCTTCCCTGGCAGTGGCTCCAGAAAAGTGTTGATCCTGCAATCTCTAGTGTTAGCTAGACGAATGCTTATAACAACTAACCTTCTCCTGCAACGGCACCAGAAGAATGCTGAAAACACTCCCCAGTAATGAGACTAGAAGAATGTTGTTGATGGACCACCAGCGCGTGGGTTCGCATCAGTTTTTGAGGGTAGAGTATTCAACCCAATTTGTTGGTTTGCACGACAGGAGGTGAGAGTATACTCTCAAGTATTAGCAGCTGAATTTGTCAGATTCAACCACACCTGGAAGATTAGTATCTGCAAGCACAGTAGTAACAGCAAAGTAGCGAGTAACGGCAGTGTAACAAGCAATAGCAGTGGCAAGGAACAACAGTAGTAGCAGCAGCAGCAGAGCAAGACAAGTAACAACAGTAGCAACAGTAGGACAAACTCGTAGGCAATGGGTCGGTGATTTGTTTGGATGATATTCATCATGCAACAGCTATAACACGGAGAGATAAGTGGCTAGCTCCCGTTCGTCAATGTGATGTAGGCATGCATTCCGTGTGTCGTCATACGTGCTTAGGGAAAAGAACTTGCATGACATCTATTGTCCATCCCTCCCGTGGCAGCAGGGTCCAAAAGGAAACTACGGGATATTAAGGTTCTCCTTTTAATAAAGAACCGGGCCAACGCATTAGCACTTGGTGAACACATGAACTCCTCAAACTATGGTCATCAACGGGAGTGGTTCCGGTTATTGTCACTCCGGGGTTGCCGGATCATAACACATAGTAGGTAACTACAACTTGCAAGATCAGATCTAAAACACACATATATTGGTGACAACATAATAATTTCAGATCTGAAATCATGGCACTCGGGCCCTAGTGACAAGCATTAAGCATGGCAAAGTAGTAGCAACATCAAATCTCAGAACATAGTGGATACTAGGGATCAATCCCCATCAAAACTAACTTGATTACATGATAGATCTCATCCTACTCATCACCGCCCGCGCGAGCCTACGAATAGATTACTCACGAACGACGAAGAGTTTCATGGAATTGGAGAGGGAAGATGGTTGATGATGACGATGGTGACGATTTCCCCTCTCCGGAGCCCAAGACGGACTCCAGATCTAGCCTCCAGATGAAGAACACGTGGTGGCGGCGCCTCCATATCGAAAACGCGACGAAAACTTCTCTTTTTATTTTTTCTGGGACGAAAGACAACTTATAGAGCTGGAATTGGGGGCGGCATGTGCCTGTGGGCCCCACAAGCCTGCCAACCGCCACCAGGGGTGGTGGCGGACCAGGGGCTTGTGGCCCACTGGCCCACCCCCTAAGGTGGATCCTGGCGCAGGTATTTTTGATATTTTCCAAAACTACTCCCCGCAAATTTTCAGGACGTTTGGAGAACTTTGATTTCTGCACAAAAATAACACCAAGGCAATTCTGCTGAAAACAGCGTCAGTCCAGGTTAGTTACATTCAAATCATGCAAATTATAGTCCAACACAAGGGCAAAAGAGTTTGGAAAAGTAGATACGTTGGAGACGTATCAAACGTCACGACTTTGCGCGGTTCTATCAATTGCTCGAGAGTAATTCGTTCACCCACCGTCTACTTGCTTTCATGAGAGAAGCCACTAGTGAACACTACGGCCCCCGGGTCTACTATCAGTTATCGTCTCCGCTTTTACTTTTACTTTGCTTTGTTTACTTTTTCCTTTCAGTTCTCACTTTGCAAAGAATCTATAAGGGATTGACAACCCCTTCATAGCGTTGGGTGCAAGCTCTTTGTGTTTGTGCAGGTACTTGTGACTTGACGCGATCCTCCTACTGTATTGATACGTTGGTCCTCAAACTGAGGGAAATACTTACCGCCGCTGTGCTACATCACCCTTTCCTCTTCAAGGGAACACCAACGCAAGGCTCCAAGGCCGTGGGGGAATCCTTTGCATATTTGCCAAGGAAATCCCTATAGGCGTAGCCAGCAGCAGAAGGATTTCTGGCGTCGTTGTCGGGGAGGAAGATCAAGTCAAGAACTCATCCAAGTAGGTGTCGCAAACTCATCTCTTGCATTTACTTTGTTTGCCAGTTGCCTCTCGTTTTCCTCTCCCCCACTTCACAATTTGCCTTTTTCGTTTGCCTTTTCGTTTCCCTTTTCGTTCGCCCTTTCTCTCGCTTGCTTTCTGTTCGCTTGTGTGCCATGTGCCTTCAATATGCTTGCATCTTCGCTTGCTAAAAATCTAGTGATATGGATCCTCATCCACTTGCTAATCTCTTTAAGAGATCCAATTGCTAGTGAGTTGAGTGCACTTGATTATCTTTATGGAGTTTTGCTTGAGAAGCGTGAATCTGAAAATTGTGAGGAAGAAATTTATGAAGTGATTCACGAGGGCTCCTTGGATGAAAAGCATGATTGCAATGATTTCAGTATAAATTCTATTAATGACAATCATGCTAAAAATATGCAAAACCCTAAGCTTGGGGATGCTAGTTTTGCTTTGTCCACTACTTGTTGCAATGATCATGAGTGGGGCGATGATTTTTCTTATGATCTTGAAAATTTGTTTAAGCCTCATAATGAATATGGCATTTGCAATATTATTGAAAGTGGGTTTGGAGAAGTCATGATTTAGTTGGTGATAATCCCACTATTTTTGAAGAGCATCAACTTTGCATGCATGTGGATCATGAAAAAAATATCCTATGTGATAGTTACATTGTTGAATTCGAATATGATCCCACATGTAATTATTATGATGCTCTCTTCGTGTCCGATTGCTATCTTTTATGTGAGCATCATTGAATTATGAATGCCTAGCTAAGGGCGTTAAACAATATTGCTTGTTGGGAGGTAACCCAACGAATCTATCATTTTTCTTTCTGTTTTGTGTTTTCCACACTTTCATAATTATGTTATGATTGTGTTTTTTGTGTTTATTTTGCGTTTGTGCCAAGTGAATCCGTTATGATTAGTCTTGGGGATGATCGTTTGATCATGCTGGAAAAGACAGAAATTTTCTGCTCACTAAAAGAATTTTCATATTTTTTCTGTGAGAGATTTTGAGTTGATTCTTTTTTATGCTGATTGCTATGCAAATTCTTCAGACTGTAGTAGGTTTTCAGAATTTTTGAAGTACCAGAAGTATACGAAGTATACAGATTGCTACACACTGGTCTGTTGTTAACAAATTCTGTTTTTGTTGAGTTGGTTGCTTATTTTGATGAAACTATGCATAGTATCGGGGGGTATTCGCCATGGAAGATTGAAAATACAGTAACCCAACATCAACATAAGTAGAATTTAAGTTTGCTACAGTACCTAAGGAAGTGGTGATTTGCTTTCTTATACTAAGGGTATCACGAGTTTCTGTTTAAGTTTCGTGTTGTGAAGTTTTCAAGTTTTGGGTGAAGTTCTTATGGACAAAGAGATAAAGAGTGGAAAGAGCTCAAGCTTGGGGATGCCCAAGGCACCCCAAGTTGATTCAAGGATGCCGAAAAAGACTAAGCTTGGGGATGCCCCGGGAAGGCATCCCCTCTTTCGTCTTCAATCCATCGGTAACGTTACTCGGGGCTATATTTTTATTCACCACATGTTATGTGTTTTGCTTGGAGCGTCTTGTATCGTAGGAGTCTTTTATTTTTGTTGTGTCACAATCTTCCTTGCTGCACACCTAGAGAGAGAGACATGCACTCACCATGATTTTGTCGAGCTTCACTTATATCGTTTGGTTAGGCAATTCAGCTCACATGTGTTTCACTTATATCTTTTGAGCTAGTTGATTTTGCTCTATGTGCTTCACTTCTATCTTTTAGAGCAGGGAAGTGCGTGGCGTGGTAGTTGATCTATGCTTTGAAAGTAGTCTCAAAAGGGGTAGTTATCCAAAGGGATATGAAAACTTCCACCTTTATGTGCATTGAGTAGTTAGAGAAGTTTGATTCATCTCAATTAGTTTTGAGTTGTCGTTGTGGTAATATTGAAGTTGTACTAGTAAGGTGTTATGGATCTAGAAATACTTGTGTTGAAGTTAGTGATTCCCGTAGCATGCATGTATGGTGAACCGCTATGTGATGAAGTCTGAGCACGATTAGTTTATTGATAGTCATCCTTTGTGTAGCGGTCGGGATCGCGCGATGGTTTATACCTACCAACCCTTCCCCTAGGAGTATGCGTTGAATGCTTTGTTTCGATTACTACTAAAACTTTTGCAACAATTATATGAGTTCTTCATGACTAATGTTGAGTCCATGGTTTAGATGCACTTTCACCTTCCACCATCACTATCTTCTTTAGTGTCGTGCAACTTTCGCCGGTGCATAAAACCACCATTAGCCTCCCTCAAAACAGCCACCATACCTACCTACTATGGCATTTTCAAAGCCATTCCGAGATATATTGCCATGCAACTACCACCATGACATGTGCCACCACTTCTACATTGCCATTGCATGATCATAAGATAGCTAGCATAATGTTCCCAGTGATGTCTATGACATGCTAGATCATTGCCACGGTACCCTACAGAAGGCATTTCATATAGAGTCATCATTGCTCTAAGTTTTGAGTTGTAAGTGTGATGATCATCATTGATGGAGCATTGTCCCATGTGAGAAAATAAAAGAGGCCAGCGAAGCCCATTTACAAAAAGAGGCCAAAGATGCCCACAAAAAAGGCCAAAGAGCCCACCAAAAAAATGAGAGAAAAAGAGAGAAGGGACAATGCTACTATCTTTCCACACTTGTGCTTATTAAGCACCATGATCTTCATGATTGAGAGTCTCTCTTTTTGTCACCACCATATAGCTAGTGGGAAATTTTCATTATATAACTTGGCTTGTATATTCCAATGATGGGCTTCCTCAAAATTGCCTTAGGTCTTCGTGAGCAAGCAAGTTGGATGCACACCCACCAGTTTTCTTTAAGATCTTTCACATACTCTTAGCTCTAGTGCATCATTTGTATGGCAATCCCTACTCGTTCACATTGATATCTATTGATGAGCATCTCCATAGCTCATTGATATGCCTAGTCAATGTGACCATCTTCTCCTTGTTTGCCTTGCAACCTCCACCACACTCCATCCCACTTATAGTGCTAAAACCATGGCTCGCGCTCATGTATTGTGTGAGAGTTGAAAAAGTTTGAGAAAGTAAAGGTGTGAAAACAATTACTTGGCCAATACCGAGGTTGTGCATGATTTAAATTCGTTGTGCAAGGATGATAGAGCATATAGCTAGACTATATGATTTTGTAGGGATAACTTTCTTTTGGCCTTGTTATTTTGAAAGTTCATGATTACCTTGCTAGTTTGCTTGAAGTATTATTGTCTCCACGTCAATAGCAAACTATTGTTTTGAATCTAACGGATCTGAACATTCATGTCCCATAAGAGGAGTTACAAAGGACATCTATGCTAGGTAGCATGAAAGCATCAAAATTCATTCTTTATCACTTCCCTACTCGAGGATGAGCAGGAGTTAAGCTTGGGGATGCTTGATACGTCTCAAACGTATCTATAATTTTTGATGGTTTCATGCCGTTATCTTGTCAACTTTGGATGTTTTATATACCTTTTATATCGTTTTTGGGACTAACTTATTAATTCAGTGCCAAGTGCCAGTTCCTGTTTTTTTCTGTGTTTTTGACTCTTTTCAGATCTGATTTTGGAACGGAGTCCAAACGGAATAAAATCCCCGAAATGAATTTTTCCAGAACGAAAGAAGATCGGGGGACTTGAGGACCAAGGCAGGAGGCCCACAGGGAGCCCACAAGCCCTGTAGCCGCGGCTAGGGGGGCCCGCGGCTACCAGGCTTGTGGCCTCCCTGGAGCTCCCCTGCCCTAGCTCTTTGGCCTATATATTCCCTAAACTCCCAGAAAAAATCAGGGCGTCCACGAAACCACTTTTCCACCGCCGCAAGCTTCCGTTTCCGCGAGATCTCATCTGGAGACCCTTCCCGATGCCCTGCCGAAGGGGACTTTGGAGCTGGAGGGCTTCAATATCAACATCATTGCCTCTCCAATGACTCGTGAGTAGTCTACTTCAGACCTACGGGTCCGTAGTTAGTAGCTAGATGGCTTCTTCTCTCTCTTGGATCTTCAATACAAAGTTCTCCATGATCTTCATGGAGATCTATCCGATGTAATCCTCTTTGGCGGTGTGTTTGTCGAGATCCGATGAATTGTGGATTTGTGATCAGATTATCTATGAATTATATTTGAGTCTTTGCTGATTTCTTATATGCATGATTTGATATCCTTGTAAGTCTCTCCGAGTCTTGGGTTTTGTTTGGCCAACTAGATCTATGATTCTTGCAATGGGAGAAGTGCTTGGTTTTGGGTTCATACCGTGGGGTGACCTTTCCCAGTGACAGAAGGGGCAGCAAGGCACGCATCGTGGTGTTGCCATCAAGGGTAACAAGATGGGCTTTCATCATAGATTTGAGATTGTCCATCTATATCATGTCATCTTGCTTAAGGCATTACTCTGTTCTTATGAACTCAATACACTAGATGCATGCTGGATAGCGGTCGACGTGTGGAGTAATAGTAGTAGATGCAGAAAGTATGGGTCTACTTGTTTTGGACGTGATGCCTATATGTACGATCATTGCCATAGATAACGTCACGACTTTGCGCGGCTCTATCAATTGCTCGACAGTAATTCGTTCACCCACCATCTACTTGCTTTCATGAGAGAAGCCACTAGTGAACACTACGGCCCCGGGGTCTACTCACAATTATTGTCTCTGCTTTTACTTTTACTTTGCTTTGTTTACTTTTTGCTTTCAGTTCTCACTTTGCAAACAATCTATAAGGGATTGACAACCCCTTCATAGTGTTTGGTCCAAGCTTTTTGTGTTTGTGCAGGTACTTGTGACTTGACGCGATCCTCCTACTCGATTGATACCTTGGTTCTCAAACTGTGGGAAATACTTACCGTGGATGTGCTACATCACCCTTTCCTCTTGAAGGGAGCACCAACGCAAGGCTCCAAGGCCGCGGGGGAATCCTTTGCATATTTGCCAAGGAAATCCCTATAGGCGTAGCCAGCAGCAGGATGCGACACCAATATTTGTATGCAACTCCTTCAGGAAGTCCGATGCTCGCCACGGTCCGTCGGTCCATCAATGACAATCACCTTCCACTTGAAGTTAGCTACCTGCTCCCAAACTTTCATGCTCACATAGAACTCGCCACGATCCATAGACCCTACCTCAAAGGTGGTATGCTTCACGTCTAGAAGAATAACATCGGAGTGGACTGCCATTCCACTAGATGGCATACAGTGCCAGACAAATAGGTTCCTACTAAGGCCCTCCAGCTCAGGTAGTGAGAAGTTAGCACAGATAGTCTCCTGGATCACCACGACATCAATATTGTCATCCCTCATGTACTCAGTTAACTGCTTGTGTCAGTCATCATGGCCAAAGCCGTGCAAGTTCCAAAACAAAGCCCACATATTATTCCTCTCAATAATCCTACACCTACATAAGGTTCTTACGTAAACTTACTTACCCTTCACTAAATACTCTTCTCCACCCTGATTTCAACCTGGGTGGGCCCCAACCATTAATCCTAATCCAATTAACTACCTCTAAATCAGCCTTTACATAGAAACTTCACGTAACATTACGTGGGTGTACCATTTCCCTATTCCTCTAGGGAGTCCGAACTGGACTACTCAACAGTATATGCGCTCTGCATGACGGTGTTGGGCTGTACGGGACTAGGTACATCCCCGCAAATCCTCGGGAGCTAACGCGGGGACACCCCTCCGACCGGCAGGCCGAGGCGTGGGGGGAGAGCGGCTTCCTCCGCCAAGGCGGCATCACGCTCGTGTGTCGCCGTGAGCCGACCCTCTAAGATCTCATTAGCCTGCATAGTAGTGATTTGGCCTAACGCCGAGCCCTTCTCCACACGAAAAATAATTGCCGAGTCATGGTGTGACCTTGTTACGGAAGCGGACGACACATATCTCTATGAAAGTGTACGACCAGGATAAAAGGACTGGGGTGCACCTGCTCTATTCAATATTTTCGTGTGGTGTCCCTCTCCGGCGAGCACACCTTTGGCATCGTCACTGCTCGACCTTCGAGGACCGCTTCAAGCCGGTCTTCAACACCAACCCCGTCATCGACGGCAAGTTCGCGACCTCTCTACGGAACAAGTGTGTCAGGGACAATCGTGTCGGCACCCTGACCCATAACTTGGACGTGCGCACGACGGAACAAGTACTACTTCGACGTGATCGCGAGGCAGGGGCAGTTCAAGTCGGATTAGGCCCTGATCGACCACCCGGCCACCATATGCATGGCCACTCACTTCTCGCTCAACCAGGGCGCCTTCTTTGAGCAGTTTGCGAGGTCCGTGACCAAGATGAGTGCTACTGCAACAAAAGACCTTCCAACGGCGCCAAAAATAGGAGTGTTGACGGGAGATCTTGTCTTGATACTCCTCAGCAACGGCAACAGGAATCCTTCTGCTACGGCTACGCCTTAAGGGACTTCCTAGACAAATATGGAAAGGATTTCCCCCGTGGCCTTGGAGCCTTGCGTTGGTGTTCCCTCGAAGCGGAAAGGGTGATGTAGCGCAGCGGTGGTACGTATTTCCCTCAGTTTGAGAACCAAGGTATCGATCCAGTGAAGGAGTATCTCAAGTGCCTGCACAAACACAAAAAGCTTGCTCCCAACGCTATGAAGGGGTTGTCAATCCCTTATAGATTGTTCCCCAAGTGAGAACTGAAAGCAACAAAGTAACAAAGCAAAGTAAAAGCGAAAGTGGAAACGATAGATGTGAATAGACCCGGGGGACGTAGTGTTTACTAGTGGCTTCTCTCATGAAAGCAAGTAGACGGTGGGTGAACAAATTACTGTCGAGCAATTGATAGAACCGCGCAAAGTCGTGACATCATCTATGGCAATGATTATATCTATAGACATCACGTCCAAAACAAGTAAACTAATACTTTCTGCATCTACTACTATTACTCCACACGTCGACCGCTATCCAGCATGCATCTAGTGTATTAAGTCCAAAAGAACAGAGTAACGCCTTAAGCAAGATGACATGATGTAGATGGACAATCGCATATCTACGACAGAGCCCACCTTGTTACCCTTGATGGCAACTACACGATGTGTGCCTAGCTGCTGCTACTGTCACTGGGAAAGGTCACCACACGGTAAGAACCCAAAACCAAGCACTTCTCCCATTGCAAGAATCATAGATCTAGTTGGCCAAACAAAACCCAAGACTCGGAGAGACTTACAAGGATATCAAATCATGCATATAAGAAATCAGCAAAGACTCAAATATATATCATAGATAATCTGATCACAAATCCACAATTCATCGGATCTCGACAAACACACCGCCAAAGAGGATTACATCGGATAGATCTCCATGAAGATCATGGAGAACTTTGTATTGAAGATCCAATAGAGAGAAGTAGCCATCTAGCTACTAACTACGAACCCGTAGGTCTGAAGTGAACTACTCACGAGTCATTGGAGGGGCGATGATGTTGATGTAGAAGCCCTCCAACTCCAAAGTCCCCTCCGGCTTAGGCTTTTACGGCATCCTTGAATCTCTTGGGGTGCCTTCCCGGGGCATCCCCAAGCTTAGGCTTTTACGGCATCCTTGAATTTCTTGGGGTGCCTTGGGCATCCCCAAGCTTGAGCTCTTGCCACGCTTTATCTCTTTGTCCATAAGAACTTCACCCAAAACTTGAAAACTTCACAACACGAAACTTAAACAGAAACTCGTGATAACATTAGTATGAGAAAGCAAACCACCACTTCCTTAGGTACTGTAGAAAACTTAAATTCTACTTATGCTGATGTTGGGTTACTGTATTTTCAATCTTCCATGGCAAATACCCTCCGAAACTATCCATAGTTGCATCAAAATAAGCAACCAACACAACAAATACAGAATCTGTTAACAGCAGACCAGTCTGTAGCAATCTGTATATTTTGTATACTTCTGGTACTTCCAAAATTCTGAAAAATTACGACAGTCTGAAAAATTTGCGTAGCAATCAGCATCAAAAAGAATCAACTCCAAAGCTCTTACAGAAAAGAAATTGAAAATTCTTTTCGTGAGCAGAAAGTTTCTGTCTTTTCGAGCATGACCAAACGATCATCCCCAAGACTAATCATAACGGTTTTGCTTGGCACAAACGCAATAAGAAACACAAAAACACAATCATAACAGAATTATGAAAGTGTGGAAAACACAAAACAGAAAGAAAAAGGATTGATTCGTTGAGTTGCCTCCCAACAAGCGCTTTTGTTTAACGCCCTTAGCTAGGCAAAAGGTGATGGAATCACGTATAGTCATCTTTGGTGCTCAAACCATAAGTAGTGTGATCATTTATCATCTTAAGATCTTCATCTTTATTGGATGACTCGCCACTAGCTTTAGGAACAAAAACAGACTTGACGGTCTTTTTGAGAGTGAGATTTGGAGTATTCTGTATAGCGGCAAAAGCGGAACCCAAGTTGGTTATGACATCTTCTAGTTTGCCAATTCTAGAAGAATCATTAACTATAAGTTCCTTCTCCCTTAATTTTTTCAAAAAAAATCCCACTTTGGATCTGTACTAAGTAATTTGATTGTGGATCTTTCTATCCAAACCCTCAATAAGTTCAACTGTGGCAATTTTGTTTTCAATAGCGTCAAGCCTTTGCATGACGTGTTCCAAGGTCAAGGTAGTTCCATTAACCATGAGCGGGGGTGAGCCTACCAAATTCATGATAGCTCCATAGGAGTCAACAGTATGGCTCCCCAGAAAATTCCCGCCTACAATGGTATCAAGGATATACCTATTCCATGGAGAAATCCCAACATAGAAACTGCGAAGAAGAACAGCAGCGGATTGCTTACGAGTAGATCTACTTTGAGCATTGCAAATCCCGTAGCAAGCGTCCTTTAAATTTTCTTCCTCATTCTGCCTGAAATTGAGAACTTCATTCTCAGGGGTATCGTTTGGAGTGGTGGGTCTAGCCATTGATGGACTATCTCACACACAAACGAGCAGGAAGAGAGTGTGAAACGGGCAAAAGAAAACGGCGAAGGAGAAAGGCAAATGAAAACGGCAAATGTTAAGTGGGGGAGAGGAAAACGAGAGGCAACTGGCAAAAAAAGGAAATGCAAGAGATGATTTTGTGAGATCTACTTGGATAGATCTCTCCTTCCCCGGCAACGGCGCCAGAAATACTTCTGCTACTGCAACAAAAGACCTTCCAACAGCGCTAGAAATAGGAGTGTTGATGGGTGATCTTGTCTTGATACTCCTCAGCAACGGCACCAGGAATCCTTCTGCTACGGCTACGCCTTAAGGGACTTCCTAGGAAAATATGCAAAGGATTTCCCGCGTGGCCTTGGAGCCTTGCATTGGTGTTCCCTCGAAGCGGAAAGGGTGATGTAGCGCAGCGGTGGTAAGTATTTCCCTCAGTTTGAGAACCAAGGTATCGATCCAGTGAAGGAGTATCTCAAGTGCCTGCACAAACACAAAAAGCTTGCTCCCAACGCTATGAAGGGGTTGTCAATCCCTTATAGATTGTTCGCCAAGTGAGAACTGAAAGCAAGAAAGTAACAAACCAAAGTAAAAGCGAAAGTGGAAACGATAGATGTGAATAGACCCGGGGGTCGTAGTGTTTACTAGTGGCTTCTCTCATGAAAGCAAGTAGACGGTGGGTGAACAAATTACTATCGAGCAATTGATAGAATCGCGCAAAGTTGTGACGTCATCTATGACAATGATTATATCTATAGGCATCACGTCCAAAACAAGTAGACCGATACTTTCTGCATCTACTACTATTACTCCACACGTTGATCGCTATCCGGCATGCATCTAGTGTATTAAGTCTAAAAGAACAGAGTAACGCCTTAAGCAAGATGACATGATGTAGATGGACAATCTCATATCTACGACAGAGCCCACCTTGTTACCCTTGATGGCAACTACACGATGTGTGCCTTGCTGCCCCTACTGTCACTGGGAAAGGTTACCACACGGTAAGAACCCAAAACCAAACACTTCTCCCATTGCAAGAATCATAGATCTAGTTGGCCAAACAAAACCCAAGACTCGGAGAGACTTACAAGGATATCAAATCATGCATATAAGAAATCAGCAAAGACTCAAATATATATCATAGATAATCTGATCACAAATCCACAATTCATCGGATCTCGACAAACACACCGCCAAAGAGGATTACATCGGATAGATCTCCATGAAGATCATGGAGAACTTTGTATTGAAGATCCAAGAGAGAGAAGAAGCCATTTAGCTACTAACTACGGACCCGTAGGTCTGAAGTGAACTACTCACGAGTCATTGGAGGGGCGATGATGTTGAAGTAGAAGCCCTCCAACTCCAAAGTTCCCTCCGACAGGGCACCGGGAAGGGTCTCCAGATGAGATCTCGCGGAAACGGATGCTTGCGGCGGCGGAAAAGTATTTTCGTGGATCCCTTGATTTTTTTTCTGTATTTTAGGGAATATATAGGCGAAGGATCTAGGTCAGGGGGCGCCAGGGAGGCCACAAGCCTGCCATCCGTCGCCCCCTGGTGGCGGATGGTGTGGCTTGTGGGCCCCCTGTAGCCCTCCTGGCTTGGCCCTCAAGCCCCCTGATCTTCTTCCGTTCGGGAAAAATTTATTTCGGGGATTTTATTCCGTTTGGACTCCCTTCCAAAATCAGATCTGAAAAGAGCCAAAAACACAGAAAAAACAGGAACTGGCACTTGGCACTGAATTAATAAGTTAGTCCCAAAAAAAGGTATATAAAACATCCAAGGATGACAAGATAACAGCATGAAACCATCAGAAATTATAGATACGTTTGAGACGTATCAATGAGCAACATGGACATTCTCATCGGCACCATGGGCGAGATCCAGAACAACTGTGTCGTCCGCAACCGGCGTTTCCAGGACATCGAGACCGCCACCACTGGCGACGAGGGGATCGACACCGACGTGTGAGAGATGACCAATCACTGAAATGTTAGGGGTGTTTGTTTCCAGGGACTTTTTGGTGTAGGGACTAAAAAAAGTTCCTTTTAGTCCCATGTGAAACAAACAGGAGGGACTTTTAGGGACAAAAAGGGGGTATTTTGGACTAAAGGAAGAAGTCCCTATGGGAGGGTCTTTTTGAGACTTTTTTGGCATATTTTCCAACAGTGCCCCTACTTTTAGCATGTTACTTAATAACTACTACTACATTATTAGGGGTAACATGGTCTATTTGCATCTCATTTAATGACATCTAGTCCGTGTTTAGTCCATGAAAACAAACGGGTAGGCACTAAAGACTTTCTAGTTGGGACTTAAAAAAATCATGGGACTTCTGAAACAAACAGGGCCTTAGTAGTGTGACTGTGTGAGTGACCGTTAATCTTTGTGTTTTAAACTTTTAATCGTGCAAGTTGTCTAGCCAATAAGATGAGAGGTCAAATCATATGCATCTTTTTCTTAGCGTGTGTGTGAGGCCCCTCACAATGTTTCACCTTGTACAGGTGTTAAGGCTATCATGTAGGCAAAAAATCTGATATGGCAACATAATTAAGAGAAGAGAGATAAATGTGATAACCGAGAAAGAAACAACGGCAAGCGCGTAAACCTAGGCAAAACACTTAAATGAAAGAAAATGCACCAATGCATGCACAACTCTAGATGCAAAAGCATTAAATAAAAAGGCTAAGCAACTATGTGTTAGTGACATTAGAAACGCAAAGTACCTTGTCACTGTCAGTATAATGTCTATCAAATCGGAAAGAAAAGGAAAACTGGCAGTCTCACGTACTGTTATGATGGTCAAGACGGCATAACCGGATAATTAGGCCTCCCAGAAACGGTGATCCATCTCTCACTGTCAGTGTTACGTACTATGTGTGACGGTCAATACATACTCCATACATGATGGAGTGCATACATAAGTCTAGAAATGCACCCCCTCAAAAAAAAAGTTTATAAATGCACATACGCCGATGATGTACGTACTGTACTAGCACGTTACCAAACTTTAATTTCTATTCTATAAAAAGGTTTAATTTCTAGTTCGTTGCAAAAAAAAAAAAACTAGTTGGCAGAATCTGCTGTACAATAGCGATGAGTAATCAACCAGAGCATTGCAAAGTTACACAAGAACTATTGTGCTCTCTGTAATGCCATCATAGATTATGAATATATTGGAAGTTTCCTCTGCAATTTTTTTTTGTCTTTTTACGAAAAAGTGACATTTTCATGGCAAAAGTATTTAGAATTATATATTGTACTGATTGAGTTACTGCAAAAGAAACACTCAGAGCAATTCAACCCGAGCTAAGGACCATGAACGGGCCGAGGATTTTTAGTTTTGGGCAAGCCACTCCTTCACTTCCATTCTGCCACACTACATGGTCCGAGCTTGTGTCACCCTTCTATTTGTCACCCTTCATCGGTTCTCATTATTCAACGTCTCTTGGATCCAAGTTAGGTGGAAGCTAGCTATAGCATGCCGGGAAGCTATGTCTTTGGAGGAGGATCTGGGATTGGTCATTTGTTACATCACATCAGATTGTAAACCGGTTGTTGGTCATATCATCCATGGAGGGGAGGAAGATATGAGGGGACTACAAAAGAGATTAGCGATCAAGCAAAAAACCTTTGTTTCTTGTAATTTTGCTTTTGAACATAAATCATCAAATGTTAATGCTCATAGTTTGGCTAAGTTCGGTTTCTCTCTCAATCCTGGAAGACATGTTTGATTGGGCAATCCCCACGACCAGTTGGTCATCCCTGTAAACATTTTGACTAATTAATAAAGCCGGATTGAATTTCCCCCAAACAAAAAGCTATAGATCTCCGCAAGTAAGAGTTGGTATTTTACTCAAAAATGAAAAAAAAATGTAAGAGATGATCACGGGTAACATCTCAATATCTGACTAAGCTGTACGATCAATCGGAAATGGTGCCATGTCACTGTGATTTGTGACTGCTACTGTGTGCTGCTGCGCTGTCATTGTCCCTGTTCACTTTAGGATGGTCATTGGTCAATATATATATACAGCATAGGCTTGCCATTTAAAGTAGAGAAAGCAAACTAGTTTTATGACCTGAACAACAAGATAGTTCATCCGTTTTTAAATATAAATCTTTTTAAAGATTTTATTGACATAGTTTATAGTATAGATTCATTCATTTTATTTCGTATGTAGTTTGTAGTGAAATATCTAGAAAGACTTATATTTAGAAAAGAATGGACTATAGGCTTTACCATTTAACTGTGAAGCTCCTGCAGTGCACCCTTTTTATTTATAACTTGCACATATAAATGTTTTTTCAAAACCTTGCACATATACGTAATGGGAAATGATCTAGATCGACCGACCGATTCTTAGCTCTCATCCATCGCTTCGCTTTATGCATGTGTCCCACATGACGTCATGCACCTGGCTTTATCCATTTTCGATCACCCCGTACCACGTTGGTTGTTCCCATAAAAATCTCCACAGTGGACCCTTCCCCTATCTTATCCTTTCCTGTTTAGCTCACTCGTGCCCCTGGCCACCATCGAGTTGCTCATCGCGCCGCCCGACAAGTGAGCTAGGCGAGTCTGCCGGTAGCGCACTAGACGGAGCTCGTCGCTGCATATGCAACGTCGGGCTGCTGCTAGGTCTGCCCTCTCGCGCCATGGTACAAGGCTGGCCGCCATGCGTCTGGCAACAACCAAAATGTCTGCAACATCACTTATGTTGTAAAAGTTTTTTTCGTAACAGTATCTATGTTGCCAAAAGATGAAGATTTTTTTTCTGCAACCTGACCTATGTTTGTAGAAGTATTCTGCAACATGACATTTGATGCAAAAGTTTCTTGTACAATAGTACCTATGTTCCAAAAAGACAAAGAAAAATTTTCTGCAACCAGACCTATGTTTTAAAAGATTTCTGCAACATGACCTTTATTGCAAACGTTTATGTCGCAACAGTACTTATGTTGCAAAAAGACGAAAAAAAATCTGCAACTAGACCTATGTTGCAAAACTTTTCTGCAACATGACCTTTGTTGCAAAGTTTCTTTCGCAACAGTACCTATGTTGCAAAAAGACGGAAAAAAAATCTGCAACCTGACCTAGTTGCAAAAGTTTTCTGAAACATGACATTTTTGCAAAAGTTTCTTCCGTAACAGTACCTATGTTACAAAATGAAAAAAAAAAATCTACAACCTGGCCTATGTTGCAAAAGTTTTCTGCAACAAAACATTTGTTGTAAAAAAATGTGGCACGACCTCTAATGCAAATGTTTCT
Organism: Hordeum vulgare subsp. vulgare; assembly: GCF_904849725.1. Taxonomy (NCBI): domain Eukaryota; kingdom Viridiplantae; phylum Streptophyta; class Magnoliopsida; order Poales; family Poaceae; genus Hordeum; species Hordeum vulgare. Next base: position 658,037,752 of record NC_058519.1, on the reverse strand, counting down.
GCAACATTATCTCTATTGCAAAAGTAAACAGCGCACTCAACCGCTCGGTCATACAGGATCTGACTGAAGCGTGGCAGCCCCCATACGTAATTGGCATGAAAGGCACATAGTATATGCTTGCAGTAACTAGGCCGGTATATATGGTGGGCTTTCCGCAAATCAATAACTCGCTGAATGGGCTTGGCGGGGTCTAAACATGGTTGGCTGCTCCGGATCGTCTATTTTTCTGAGACATCATCTTTGACGCCTAGAGAGTCAAATAATGACACATCCTATTTGATGCTACACTTTTTGCCAACACATTTTAGTGTAAACTGCTGGGACGATTGTTGCTAAATCTTTTTGTTTTACTAGGTTTTAGGTGGTTCTTTATTTTATTTTTGCTATTTTCTCGTGTTTTAGGCGAGCGTTTTTTTATTATTATTGACATAAAAACGTTATTATTTTTAATGGACATTCTTTAGAAGGTGGAGATTTTAGAAATTTTCTAATCTATTTTGGAAAAAATTGAATATTTTCTAAAAACATTGGGTGAAGGCTTTTTTTTAAACTACACACAGACATTTCAAAAATTGTGATCGCTTTCAAATTTGGGTCATTTTTTTTTAAATTCCAAAAGAAATCGAAAATGCCAATATTTATATAAAAATTCTGATATTTTTCTAACTTCTAAAAATTATTAAAAAGGATGGAGATTTTGAAAAATCATGAATCTTTAAAATTGGTAAACATTTTTTGAAGAAAAACCCAAATAGAAAATAATAATAAGAGAAATAGGAAAAAAACGGAAAATTAACCTCGACATGCGCACGCCGGACTTCTTCAAGAACAAGTACTACCTCGACCTGATCGTGAGGCAGGGCCTGTTCAAGTCAGACCAAGGCCTGATTGACCACCCCACCAACAAGCGCATGGTCACCCGCTTCTCCCTCAACCAGGGAGCCTTCTTCGAGCAGTTCGTCCATGACTAGGTGAGCAACATAGACCTGCTCACCTGCACCAAGGGCGAGATCCGAAACAATTGCTTTGTCCCCAACAAGCACACCGGCATCAAGACTGCCGCCACCGTCGATGAGGTAGTCAGTGTCAACATGTGAGAGATGACCAATCGATGTATCTATATCTATAGTCCTATATAGTATACGAGTAGCAAGTCATATGGACCATTGGATCTTCCTAATCGGACGGCTTAAATTTAGTGGCTTGTGTTACAGGTCTACGTGGCTGCATATGGACTGTTGGATATGTCAATCTGACGGCTTACATTGCAAGGATTCGCTGCCCTTTTCACTATGTTGTCCACCTGCCACTCTCACATGTAGTAGTAGTTTCTAGGATGTGCACGTGATTCTCCTTGCTTTGTTTATAGCCTGTCACTATCCAGAAATTTCTAGTAGACTCCTGAGAGCAAGTACAATAGTATAGTCGGCTGCTGGCTATAAGCCATTGTCATATCATCTATAGTCCATTTTATAGCCAACATGTACAATAGTTCATTGCAAAAGTGTACTACTTTTTTATTATATGGTCCATCTTTCATATTTATAAAATGCCTAGAAGCACGTGCTAGAGCTGGCTCTTAGCTAAGAGCCCGCTTACCTTCTCTCTCTTCTTCTCTTTCCTCTAACTAAATAAAAATATATTAGTTTATCCCTTATAGCCAGCTAACTCAGCTTTATTGTACTTGCTCTCAGATGTATTCATCAGTAGAGGAGAGTGGTACTAAAAGTAAACTAGCAACTAGCAACTAGAAAGTACGCATCATAATGAGAGAGAGAGAGAGAGAGAATGTGATGGTGTAGCCTGGTATAGGCGCAGAAGCTGAAACAGATTAAAGAATGTCAAACAAAATGAAAACTGTAGTATATGTACAACACAATAACTTTCTCTTTCTCTTATTAATTTATTTTAGAAATATTATTAACCTTGTTTTCTTAGTTTTTATCAATAAATTCTGTGAAAAAAGCTGATATGCAAAACATAGACAATTAATGTTTAAATTATTATTTTATTCCTATTTTACTTGCAAACTGTACTCTTTCCATTGCTCAATCTAATATCACGTCTCAAACTTTATCAAGACAACTGTTTGAGGACGAACATGGTGTCCTTTTTCTCATGGTATTCAAAATTGTGTAAATTTGATATGATAAGGTGACGAATTCCGTGACTCCATCTATGATAGTTCAAATCATGATACTACTTTTTTTTTAAATATGATACTACTTAAAATTACCCACATGTATGTGTGTTATAAACATCGCTACATGTGCATAGCACCTGCCATTTACTAGTAATATTAGTGTGAGTGGCCATAATGTTTTTTTTGAGGGACTGTTAAGTGGGCGTGTTTCAATCATGCATGTGTGTTGTCTAGTTAATAAGATCGGCAGTCAATTCATATGTTCCTTTCTTACTGTGTGATCATGGGTAACATCGTATTGTCTGAGTTGATAAGCCTTAAGACCAACCAAAAAACTGTCAGTATGAACTGTCAATGTCACTTACTGTATGATGGTCAAGATGGCATAACCGGATAATTAAGCCGCCCATCTCTCACTGTCATTGTTACTCTATATGATGGTCAATACATACAACTAATAAATACATAAGCCTGAAAATGCTTGACAAAGGACGTATGATCGATGTTGTACTGTACTGATACGTTACCAATATTTAAATACTAGTTCGTCATAAAAAAAATCCAGTTGGTAGAATCTGTCGCACAATAGTGATGATTAATGGAGCAGAGCATTGCAGATGTTACACAAGAAATATTATGCTTTCTGTAATACCATGATGGATTATGAATATATTGGAAGTTTCTTCTGCAAAAAAATGTATTTTTACAAGAAAGTGACTTTTTCATGACAAAACAAAAACAATGTCTTCTTTCAAAATTATATGTTATACTAATTGAGTTACCGCAAAAGGAAAACCTCAGAGCAATTCAATTGGAGCTAAGGACTATGAATGAGTCGTGGATCATGATGGCTATTATAGTTTCGGCCACCCACTCTTTCGCTTCCCGTATGCCACACTACATGGTCAGAGCTTGTGTCACCCTTCTATTTGTCGTGATCGGAATGACGTTTGCGTGGGTTCATCGCTGCTAGTTATTCAAGGTGTCTTAGATCCAAGTTCAATGGAAGCTATAGCATGTCAGGAAGCCATGTCTTTGGTAGAGGATCTAAAGATTCATCATTTGTATATCACATCAGATCTTAAACCAGTTGTTGGTCATATCATCCATGGAGTGGAGGGAGGTATGAGGGGATTACAAAAGAGATTAGAGAACAAGCAAACAACTTTTCTTTCTAGTAGTTTTGCTTTTGAACGTAGATCAACAAATGTCGATGATCATAGTTTGGATAGGTATGGTGTGTCTCTCAATCTCGGAGGACATGTTTGGATGGGCAATCCCAATGACCAGTTGGTCATTCCTTGAAACATTTTCACTAATTAATAAATCCTAGCCGAATTTTCTCACTTGAAAACTATAGATTCCCGCTGGTAAGAGGTGATATTTTTCTCGAAAAAGAAAATAAAAACTACCAATAGATGACCATCAGCAACATCTCAATGTCTAACTAAGCTGTTGGACCAATCGGAAACGGTGTCATGTCATTGTGAGGAGTGGTGAATCTAGGGAGGGTGCTTCATTAGGCTCAAGCCCCCCTCAATTTTTTTAAACTAGTATTCATCCGAGCCTTATATCAAAATTTTGACATTATTTTTAACTAAAAACTGAGAGTTAGTGCATTTTTCTTCACACCGTTATCTTTGGTATCCCTTTCATTTTCTTCCAAGATTCGCCACTGACTGTGAGTGCTACCGTGTGTTGCTACACTGTCATTGTCCGTGTTCACTCTAAGTTGGTCATTGATCAATATATATACAGCATAAGCTTGCCATTTGAAGTAGAGAAATGTTGTACATCAAACTAGTTTTATGACTTGAACAACAAGATATACCGTTTAGCTATTAAGCTCCTGCAGTGCACCTTTTTCTTTATAAATTGCACATATAAGTGTTTTTTAAGACCTTGCATATAAGTAATTGTAAATAAGGACACACACATGCTTGTAGTAACTAGGCCGGTATATGGGGTGGCCTTACTGTGAATCGAACAACTCATTGAATGGGCTTTACGGGGCCTTAACATGATCAGCTCGGGATACCGACACCAGTGAGAAATCTTAGGCAGCAACGACATGGTTGGCCGGCCGTTTGACACCTTTAGTATCTAATAATGATACGTCCTATTTGATGGTTTGCTCTTTGTGTCAAATAGAAGGGTGACCACCACATGCCACGAGGACATTCTAGTGTAAGCTGTTGGAGTGAGTGTTGCTACATTTTTTTTGGTTTACTAGATTATAGATGGTTCTTTGTTTCTTTTAGTATTTTATAGTTTAAATGCCTTTTCAATTATTTCAATGAAAACCAGAATATTTGAGTGAACATTATTTAGAAGGTAGACATTTTAGAAAACTAAATTATACATGGAAAAAACATGAATATTTTCTAAACATATTCGTGAAAAATGTTTAAAAACTCGACACATATTTTGCGAATTGTTGATTGCTTTCAAGTTTATGGGAACATTTTTTAAAATTTTAAAAATCTAAACTTTCAAATATTTATTTACAAAATCCAAAACTTTTTGTAAGTTCTCAACAGTTTTACAAAACATGATTTTTATAAAAACTTGTGAACATTTTTTTGAAAGAAACACTCCAAATGAAAATATTAATTAAAGGGAAATAGGAATAAACTTAAAATTAACTTGTAGAAGGTTCCTAAAACTAATAAATATATTGGTCTAGAAGGTTTCAACAGTCCCAAAAACTATGAAAAACGAAGCCTTGTTTAAAGCGTCAAATAAGGAAGGTCTCAAATAGTGGTTTCAAATAGTTAGAACTATGCACAGGTTCAAGGGTAGTGGGCCAGCACACTCTGGTAGTACGTGGTGCACTACATTGAGCGATTTTATTTTATTTATTTTTTAAGTCGATTTTCCCATTGAAAACTAAATGTTAGATTATATTTTAGAAAATAAATATTTACAAAATATTGGAATAAAAATACATATGGAAATTATATTCTACAGATATTAACAAAAGCAATTTGTGTTAAAAACGTTCAGTGCATATTTTAAAATTATTAATTATATATTGAAAAATCTCACCATATATTTAAAAATGTTCATTGTGTATGAAACATTATTTAACATATATTGACAATTTTTTAGTTGGATAAGAAACAAAAAAAGGAAAAGTGCAAAAGAAAGACACGAGAAAGAAAAACCAAAACTGGCTGAAATCCGAAAAGAGCAAAAACTGGTAAAATCTTAAACAGGAATTAAATCCTAATCTGAAAAATATAACAATAAATTATTTATAAATTGAAAAGTAAAAAAAAAAAAGAACCGCTGCAACCACACTAAACGGAAATAGCTAAACTAAACCAGAAGGAAAACCAAATGAAAGCGCTCACGGGAAACCCATAGCGAGTAGCTGCTTGTGATTCAACAGCTATTTGACGGGAAACCCTATTTAGCGTCACAGCCGCCGGTTAAAGACAAATTTTGCTAACAGGCGCTTGCAGCGCTTTGCATGGGCCGGCTCGTTTAGAGATCAGATCTGTATTTTAGCCCGAGAACTTTTTTCCAAGTCGATGATTTTTTTTGAAAATCGGTGAACTTATTTGAAAATCAATGATTTATTTTTTGAAAACGATGAATTGTTTTGAAAATCGGTGAACATAATTGAAAAATTCATGAACTTTTTTTCAAAATCAGTGAACTATTTTTAAAATTTGATCAACTTTTTTGAAAATTAATATTTTTTTCGAAATCTGTGAAATTTTTGAAAATACATAAACATATTTCCAAAATCTTTGAACTTTTTTCGCAAATCTTTTTTTAAAATTCTATAAACGTTTTTTCGATTTTTAAAGACAAATACATTTCACTTGGGCTGCCCACGAGAAGGAGCTCTGCGGGCGCCAGTTTGCTAGACCAGCGCTTAAGGCGCTGTATAGGAGCTCCCCTATTAACATCATAGGAATTACACGACATTTACTACCACTGCTAATAAATTTGTGCACACACTTTCAGGTATCCCTGAGGCCTCTCTCAATGCTTCATCTCGTACGGATGCTAAGCTTGTTATGTAAGCAAAAATATGATATGTCAAGGTAATTAAAAGAAGAGAGATGAGTATGGTGACCCGAGAAAGAAACAACACCAAACCCATGTACCTAGGCGAAACAATAAAATGAAAAGAGCCCATCAATGCATGAAGAACCTTAGTTGCAAAATTATTAAATAAAAAAAATCTTGTCTACAATAAGTTAAGCATCTATGTATTGACGGCTTTACTTGCTAGACTATTTAATGTACTTAACACCTCATCTTAACACTGATGTATTGGAAATAACCTAAGACTTCAACTGCCGCATATAATCTCATAGAACCTGAACTAATGTAATATTCTATATTTAAATAAATTAGCATTAAATATTTCTCTCATGGAAGCATGGCATTCCGGTATGCATTATACATGGCAAAAAGCTCACCTCGACATAAAACCACGTATAGGGAAAGACTCATCTCAACATGCAAAAGTGCATGAGAATTTCCATTCTACTAAGCTACTTATATTTAATAAATATTTTATAATTAAAATAATCAAACACAATAATTTATATGTATTTACAATTTTTGTTTGTACACTATTAGTCTAAATTTTCATGTTCCATACGCTCAAATATCATTGAAATATATTGCAATGGATCCCCACAACAACCTGTGGGGTATCTGTTGTAAATATGCCCCAGAGACAATAATAAATTAGTTATTATTATATTTTCTTATTCATGATACGTTTATTATCCATGCTAGAATTATATTGATTGGAAAATCAAATACATGTGTGGATATATAGACAACATAATGTCCCTAGTGAGCCTCTAATGACTAGCTCGTTGATCAAAGATGGTCAAGGTTTTTTGACCATAGACATGAGTTGTCATTTGATAACGGGTCACATCATTAAAAGAATGATGTGATGGACAAGACCCAAAGATGAACGTAGAATGTGATCGTGTCAGTTTATCGCTACTGTTTTCTGCATGTCAAGTATCTGTTTCTATGACCATGAGATTACGCAGCTCCCGGGAACCGGAGGAATGTATTGTGTATATTAAACGTCACAACATAATTGGGTGACTATAAAGGTTCTCTAAAGGTATCTCTGAAGGTGTCTGTTGGGTTGGCGTGAATCGAGAGTGGGATTTATCACTCCGTATTACGGAGCGGTATCTGTGGGCCCACTTGGTAATACAACATCACAAGAAGCTTGCAAGCAATGTGACTAAGAGTTAGTCACGAGGTCTTGTATTGCGAAACGAATAAAGATACTTGCCGGTAACGAGATTGAACTAGGTATAGAGATACCGATGATCGAATCTCGAGAAAGTAACATACCAATGGACAAAGGGAATAGTATATGAGATTGATTGAATCCTTGACATCGTGGTTCGACCGATAAAGATCTTCGTAGAATATTTAGGATCCAATATGGGCATCCAGGTCCCGCTATTATTTATTCACCGAAGAGTGTCTCGGTCATGTCTGCGTAGTTTTCGAAACCGCAGGGTCTGCACACTTAAGGTTTGGTGACGTTTTGGTATAGTTGAGTTATGTATGTTGGTGACTAAAGGTTGTTCTGAGTCCTAGATGAGATCCTAGACATCATGAGGAGTTTCGGAATGGTCCGGTGATGTAGATTGATATATAGGAAAAGGGTATTTGGGCTCTCGAATAGTTTCGGGCATTTCCGGTAGTGTACCGGGAGCGACGAATGGGTGTCGGGGGTTGCTACGGCAACAAAAGTCCTTCCCCGGCAATGCCAGGAATTCTTCTTGCTACTTCTCTTGCTTGCGTCGGTTTTTCCCTTGAAGAGGAAAGGGTGATGCAGCACAGGAGCAGTAAGTATTTCCCTCAGTTTGAGAACCAAGGTATCAATCCAGTAGGAGAATATCGTCAAGTCCAGAGTACCTGCACAAACACAAAGAGCTTGCACCCAACGCTATAAAGGGGTTGTCAATCCCTTCAAGATTGATTGCAAAGTGAGATCTGAAGGCGGAAAGTGCAACGAAGAAAAAGTGTAAGGCTGAAAATATGGTGTGGAGTAGACCCGGGGGCCATAGTGTTCACTAGAGGCTTCTCTCAAAATAACAAATATTACGGTGGGTGGACAAATTACTGTCGAGCAATTGATAGAACCGCGCAAAGTTATGACGATATCTAAGGCAATGATCATACATATAGGCATCACGTCCGAGACAAGTAGACCGATACTTTCTGCATCTACTACTATTACTCCACACATCGACCGCTATCCAGCATGCATCTAGTGTATTAAGTTCATGACGAACAGAGTAACGCCTTAAGCAAGATGACATGATGTAGAGGGATAATCTCAAACCAATGATGAAAACCCCATCTTTTTACCCTTGATGGCAACAACACGATACATGCCTCGCTACCCCTTCTGTCACTGGGTGAGGTCACCGCACGGTATGAACTCAAAACCAAGCACTTCTCCCATTGCAAGAATCATAGATCTAGTTGGCCAGACAAAACCCACAACTCGAAGAGAATTACAAGGATATGAAATCATGCATAAGAGAGATCAGAAGAAACTCAAATAAGATTCATAGATAATCTGATCATAAATCCACAATTCATCAGATCTCAACAAACACACCGCAAAAGAAGATTACATCGGATAGATCTCCTTGAAGATCATGGAGAACTTTGTATTGAAGATCCAAGAGAGAGACGAAGCCATCTAGCTACTAGCTATGGACCCGTAGGTCTATGGTGAACTACTCACGCATCATCGGAGAGATCATGGTGTTGATGAAGAAGCCCTCCGTGTCCGAATCCCCCCTCCGGCAGGGCACCAGAACGTGTCCCAGATGGGATCTTGCGGAGACAGAAGCTTGCGGCGGCGGAAAAGTACTTTCGATGATCTCCTGATTTTTTCTGGGATTTTAGGGAATATATCGGCGCAAAACCTAGGGCAGAGGTGGCCCAGGGAACCCACAAGCCAGGGAGGCGCGGCCCCCTGGCCGCGACTAGGGGGCTTGTGGGGTCCCTGCAGGCCCTCTGCCCTGATTCTCCGGCTTCCCGGTCTTTTTCTGTTTCGGAAAAAATCTTTTTGGCAGTTTCATTCCGTTTGGACTTCTGTCAAAATCCTCCTCTGAAAGGGGTCAAAAACATGGAAAAAATAGGAACTGGCACTTGGCACTGAGTTAATAAGTTAGTCCCAAAGAATATATAAAAGGCATGCAAAACATCCAAAGTTTGACAAGATAATAGCATGAAACCATAAAAAATTATAGATACGTTGGAGACGTATCAAGAATCCCCAAGCTTAACTCCTGCTCGTCCTCGAGTAGGGAAGTGATAAAGAATGAATTTTTGATGTGGAATGCTACCTAGCATAGTTGTCCTTTGCAACTTCTTTCATGTGACATGAGTGTTCACATCTGTGAGATTCAAAACAATAGTTTTCTATTGACATGAAAACAATAATACTTCAAGCAAACTAGCAAGGTAATCATGAACTTTCAAAATAACAAGGCCAAGGAAAGTTATCCCTACAAAATCATATAGTCTGGCTATGCTCCATCATCCTCACACAACTAATTTAAATCATGCACAACACCGGTATTGGCCAAGTAATTGTTTTCGCACTCTTACTTTCTCAAACCTTTTATAACTATCACGCAATACATGAGCGGGAGCCATGGATATAGCACTATAAGTGGAATATAGTGTGGTGGTGGTTGTGAGACAAAAAAAGGAGGAGATGGTCACATTGACTCGGCGTATCAAAGGGCTATGTGTTGGGGATGTAACCTGTGGATGACCCGCCCTAGTTGGGCCGGGTTATCCATTGGGCGACTCATCTAAGTGTTTAGTTGGGCCTCGTTTTGGCTGAATCAAGGTCGCACGACGAGCATGGCTCTTGGCGGGTCTCCCAGCTTTGGAAGATGGCGATTTAGAGATCGCAATGGTCATGAGTTGTAGAAAGGAGGGAATCCATGTAAACCCTAGGGAATCGACCTGTATATAAAGGCGAGGTCCTGGGGGACAGAAGATAGGTTAGAAATCATCGAGTGCTAGGTTTAGGCGAGTTACGCCTTCCTTGTAATCGAATCCATATCAATACACACAAAAGCAGGACGTAGGCTATTACCTCCTCTCGAGGGGCCGAACCTGGGTAAATCGCCGTGTCTCTCCCGCTTAACCCCTTTGAGTCGCCACCAAGGTGCGATGGCTCCAGTATTAAGTCCTTTCACGAGGACATCTGTCGTGAAAAAACCACGACAGTTGGCGCCCACCGTGGGGCCTACGCACGGTGGAGTTGAGTTCTCAAAGGGAGCCCTACCAGGGTTTGGGAGTTACGCGACGGCGCTCATGACTCGGAGCCGCCGCGGGATAACCTACATCGACAACCAGCGATGGGGACCTGAAGCGAATTCGATTGAATCTGGCTACAGGGTCCCCTTCAGCAAGATCAACATCTTCATCGGCATGATCGAATCATCCGTTCCTGAGCCGGACATCTCCACCGACATCGTCGAGCCGGCCAGGTACGTCCGCCCAGTCATAATGCAAAATTTAACTCGCCCGGTCTTTGTGGGGTTCACGCAGGGATCGGAGGAGCCAGAGCACTTGGCGACTCAGGAAACTACCCCGGTCAACTCGGATGATGAATCGTCCATGGGCGACTCAGATTCCATCCGGTCTCTTCATGGGGATGGTCTCGGAGGCTTGTCGTTGGCCATGGATCCGGAAGTCCTTGACCGAACCCGCCGCCAGATCGCCATCTACATGGCTGGGGCAACTCAACCCACACAAAACCCTGCTGGAGGCGATGGGACCGGTGGGACGTCCAGGAGTCCATCCGCAGTCCTGGTAGATTTAGCGGAGGAAATCACGAGACTAATGGCGACTCCCCTCACGCCAGAGAACCAAGAGGAGATAAACGCAGAGTTAGCGAAGCTCAGAGAGGCGGTGGCGAAGGCCCACCAGGATGCTGAGATGGAATCCGCCAGGATCGAGACTCGACAAGCCCAAATTGCGGCCGAAAGGATGCGCCTAAACACTGACAACTGGCGGCTCGAGAGACAGCAGCGCGCGTCCGACGCTGTCCATCAGCGGAGACACCAGGGTCGCCTGCCCCATGACCTCAATCCGACCCGTCTGTTCGACACTCCACGAACCCCCGGGATGGGAGCCGCCCCGGCAGGAGGACCGGGCCGCCCACCTAACCCGTCGGCTCAGCCGATTGAGGGTCAAATTCCTCGTTTCCGGATGCCTCAAGGCCACTTCTCCAACCCGGTGGATAACGTGCTTGCCGCAACTCGCCACCTGGAGTCTCTTCCGATTCACGGCAACACCCCAGCTGAGATAGAAGCAAGGAATGCCATCGAGATGTTGAAGACGGCGGTGGTTCAAAACGCCCAGTTCTCGCATAGCCTCGAGAGGCTGCACTCCACCCCTCAGGAGGACCAGCCTGCTGTAAATAGTGGGCCGCGACACTTCCCGCAGGACAACCCGCCCGAGCGGAACCCGTCGGGCCGATATTTCCCGAACATCCAAAACGAGGCCCCGGCCCCCCTCGTAGGGGGCGGAGGGCGAGTCGGGGTACCATGCTTGTCCCCGGCCCTTCGGAACGAAAGGATGCCCAAGGATTTTAAGGGACCAAGGAAAGTGCCTAATTATACACGACACCTCGAACCAACGTCATGGATCGAGGGTTATGAGATTGCCATGGACATGCTCGACGTAAACGAGGCGGTTTGCGCCAGATACTTCACGATGATGCTCGAGGGGTCGGCACGCACTTGGTTGAAAAACTTGCCTCTCAATTCCATCCAGTCCTGGGCCGAGTTAAAAGAGCGTTTCATCAAAAACTTCCGAGGAACCTGCAAACGTCCGATGACGATTGTCGATCTACAACATTGTGTTCAGCGCCCGGATGAATCGGCCCACCATTGGTCACGGCGGGTTGCAGAGATCATTCATTCGTCAGATGGTATTACGGTGGCTCAAGTTGTGCTTATCCTCGAGCACAATTGTCATTACGAGCCCTTAGTGCAGAAGTTGGGGCGACTCAAACGGAAGGTCCAAGACATGGGCGAACCGATGGACACCCTCACTAGATATGCCGAGGCCGATGATACTAAGGATCCCGGCGAGGATGGTAAGGTTAACTCGCCCAAAAAGGGCGAGTCATCCAAAAATCATACCCGTTTCCAGGGGCGCAACCGTCATAATCAGGGGACCAATGGCAAGCGTAGACCGCAGGAGGAGCCCTCGGACTTGGTCGCCAACACCAATGCTAATGACGGCAAAATGAAGAATCGAGGTTTCAGTGGGAAAAGGCCGCGTAACTATGAAGAGTTACTCAAGGGCCCTTGCCCGCACCACGCCACGGCTGACGGCCCGGCGAGTCATTCTTGGGAAAACTGTTTCGTGATGCGAGAGTTTCGGGCGGAGGCGATCAAGAAGAGTCAAAACGAAGATCCAGACCGACGCCAGGACCAACTCGCCGCGTCCAACCAAAGACAGAACCCCTTCGGCGGCTTTCCCGAACAGGGGGCTCAGGGAGGCCCGCAGCTAGGCGGTGGCCAGTACCCGGTGCACCACCAGCGGCGGTACAACCCACCGGGAGTTTTCCAGCAGCCGCCCCCACAGGGGGCTCCACAGGACCAGGATGATAATGGGGGCTTCCGCAGCAATCCCAAACAGCTAAGTAATGGGCAGTACCACGTTTTCACTACTAATGCTTGCAGGCGTGATAAAAAGGTAAGTCACCGGGCGTACAGTATATCTGAGCCGGCGATTCCCAGATATCTCCATTGGTCTGAGCAGACCATAACATGGAGCAGGGAGGATCACCCGCCAAGAGTAGATAACCCGGGCGATCTAGCATTCGTCGTGGCTCCCCAAGTGGGAGGTTACACCCTATCAAAGGTATTAATGGATGGTGGCAGCAGCATCAATATCCTATACTTCGACACCTTCCAGAGGATGAATCTATTGGAGAAAGACTTGATGCCTTCAACCACGGTTTTCCACGGAATTGTCCCGGGCAAGTCGGCTTATCCCATAGGCCGGGTCAGGCTCACAGTGGCGTTTGGAACTGCGCAGAATTACAGGTCGGAGTCTCTAATCTTTGAGGTGGTCAAGCTGAAAAGCCCCTACCATGCACTGTTTGGGCGACCGGCCTACGCCCGCTTCATGGCCCGCCCGTGCTATGTCTACCTCAAGCTCAAAATGCCTGGTCCCAAAGGACCCATCACAGTTGATGGAGATAGAAGGATTGCAAAAGAATGTGAAGAAGGGGACGCGGCTTATGCGGAAGTCGCCTGTGCGGCGGAAGAGCTCAAACACCATCGGGCCAATGTTGACCCGACGGACATGTCACCGCTCAAGAAGCCAACTACAGATTCTGAGTCGCCCCTCAAGTTCAAACCGACAGATGACACTAAGACAATCGATTTCGTGACTGGCGATTCATCCAAGCAGTTCACCATTGGGACGGGTCTGGACCCCAAATAGGAAAGCGCGCTCATCGAATTCATCCGTGAGAATCGGGACATCTTCGCAAGGAAACCTTCTGACATGTCTGGTGTACCGAGAGAATTCGCTGAGCACCATCTTAACGTTGACCCAAAATGCAAACCTGTCCAGCAGTACCTTCGCGGATTCAATGAGGAACGACGCAAGGCGATTGGAGAAGAAGTCACCCGCCTTTTAGCCGCCGGGTTCATCGTGGAAGTTTTTCACCCCAAATGGCTGGCTAACCCGGTATTGGTACTCAAGAAGAATGGCACTTTCCGTATGTGTATTGACTATACAAACCTCAACAGAGCTTGTTGCAAAGATCCCTTCACTCTTCCCCGCATCGATCAAATCATTGACTCGGTAGCGGGATGCGAACGATTGTGTTTCTGGACGCCTATTCAGGTTATCCCCGACTCATGGTTCCCCTGGAAAGGACTCCAGGGTGTTGGGTTGAAGAGTTACCTTCGGTACTGTGGAGTATTCGGACCACCCCGAACCGGTCCACGGGATTCACCCCTTTCTTTTTGGTCTATGGAGCAGAGGCTGTTCTTCCTACGGACATAAGGCATGACTCTCTTAGAGTCGCCGCATATGTGGAGCAAGATAATGAGCTGGCGCGTCAAGATTCTTTGGATGCCTTGGAGGAGGCGCTTGACCTGGCTGCGGCCCGTTCGGCTATCTACCAGCAAGATCTGCGGCGTTATCATAGTCGCCGGGTTAAGAGTCGGACCTTTCAGGAAGGCGACTTAGTGCTTCGTCTAATACAAGATCGAGCAGGCATGCACAAGTTGTCACCCCCTTGGGAAGGGCCATTCGTCGTCAGCAAGAACCTCCGCAATGGCTCTTATTATTTGGTGGATCTTCGGCCTAATCGACCGACCATGGAGGCTGGGTCAACTCGCCCCTGGAATATTGCCCATTTGCGGCCTTACTACACTTGAGCTCTTAAGCTCTACACTTTGTAAGTTTTTCAGTTTCATTATGAAGTAATAAAATACTCCCCGACTTGGGGGCTTCTTCATTAAAAAACAAATTGTGTCATCCTGTTGCGACCGTATGAGCCGACAGAATCTGCATTTAGGGTGGGTGCATGAGCTTTCTGACTCGCATCCCCCTGTCGCGACCTTATGAGCCGACGAAACCTGCATTTAGGGTGGGTGCACGAGCTTTCTGACTCGCCTCCCCCTGTCGCGACCTTATGAGCCGACGAAACCTGCATTTAGGGTGGGTGCACGAGCTTTCTGACTCGCCTCCCCCTGTCGCGACCTTATGAGCCGACGAAACCTGCATTTAGGGTGGGTGCACGAGCTTTCTGACTCGCCTCCCCCTGTCGCAACCTTATGAGCCGACGAAACCTGCATTTAGGGTGGGTGCACGAGCTTTCTGACTCGCCTCCCCCTGTCGCGACCTTATGAGCCGACGAAACCTGCATTTAGGGTGGGTGCACGAGCTTTCTGACTCGCCTCCCCCTGTCGCGACCTTATGAGCCGACGAAACTTGCATTTAGGGTGGGTGCACGAGCTTTCTGACTCGCCTACCCCTGTCACGACCTTATGAGCCGACGAAACCTGCATTTAGGGTGGGTGCACGAGCTTTCTGACTCGCCGCCCCCTGTCGCGACCTTATGAGCCGACGAAACCTGCATTTAGGGTGGGTGCACGAGCTTTCTGACTCGCCTCCCCCTGTCGTGACCTTATGTGCCGACGAAACTTGCATTTAGGGTGGGTGCACGAGCTTTCTGACTCGCCTCCCCCTGTCGCGACCTTATGAGCCGACGAAACCTGCATTTAGGGTGGGGTCACGAGCTTTCTGACTCGCCTCCCCCTGTCGCGACCTTATGAGCCGACGAAATTACTGTTGCTATTTTTCGTTGTGGCATAGCCCTGAAGGTTTTAAGCCTTTTCTTTCTGACGCTTGTTGAAAATATCTATAGTTTGTTTGTTTTCACATATGCTATTCTCAAAGCTTAAGACAGGAGGGTGATAAGAATTGTTTCATCCATGGCGAATTGAGCGCTATAAAAGACTCTTATAAAAGGCGGGTCAAATATTTCAAATCGCCTTAAGGGCGATATAAAGGTTCTTGCAAGAGGTATCATCAAAAACAGTACTGACTTACGGAAAAAGGACCTATTACATGGCTCTCAGGCCAAATTCAATAAAATTTACTTTGCTGGCGCCTCGGGATCATCCTGATGTGAGCTCTGACCGACTTCGATTTGCAAGTCGCCCAATACCCAATTGCACTTGGCCAAAGCAACAAAGTCATCTTCATCAGTCAGAATTGATGCCAGGTATGCTACCAAGTCGAAAGGATTCTTGGGTCGCCGAGGAGTTAGACTGGTCGTCACGAAGGTTGGCGGGCTGACCTTCTTGTTTCTGCTATCATAAGCCGCCTGGTATTTTGTTAAATCAAGGCTTGCGGCAAGTTGAGTTGCAGCCAGCCGAGAGTCCTTGACAACTCGCTGATAGTCCTCTTCAACAAATTCGGACCCATCGTCCTTGAGATGAGGAAAGCCTGCGGCTACTTCTTCTAAGTTGATTTCTGGAGCATACGCCAAACAGCGACTCAGGGGAGTCAGAATACCTCTCCAGGCGGCCGACCGAGTTAACTCGCCAATCTGAGGGGGAAGTGTGGACAAGCAGCCAAGCACCTTCTTGATGGAAGTAATAGGTTCTTTGACACCCATCACAGCTTTGACAGTCAAGACACTGCATGTGTACAATTGCTCTTTCAACGTGTAAATCGCCTTCAGCATCAACACGCAGTCTTCTTGAAGGTTGGCGGCTCTTGGACCTGAATCGTGATGATTTGCGACTTATCATAAGTGTTATTTTAAAACAAAAAAGAGAGGAGGAGATCAAAGGTTTAAGTAAAGCTTACCAAATACGGCTTGCGTCATGTTGGAGATATGACGCTTTAAGCCGGACAATTCCTGTTGTACGGTGGCCAGCCTAGCTTCAGCTTTCTCTGCCCTCTTCAAGGCGGCATTTTGGTCAGCCTGAGCTTCTTTCAACTCGGCCTTGAGTTTTACCAGTTCGGCCAAGGCCAATTGACATTTTTCCTCCGACTTAGCTCGGGCGTCTTGTTGTCCAGCTAAGTTTTTCCTTAAATCGCTCAGCGCCGATTCGGTCTGAGCAAGGTTTTCCTATTGAAAGTTTAAAATAAGGGCAAGTCTCAGAATTACTGCAAAGCAATATCCCTGACATTTGGGGGCTAATGTATAATTTTTTCACGTGAAATTATACAAAAATCAAGACCCGACTCATCTTTTTACTGATGACCCGGCCCTTAGGGGTTACTGGTCGTGAAGTTTTTTCTAAATTTTCAAGACCCGGCTCATCTTTTTACTGATGACCCGGCCATTGGGGGTTACTGGTCGCGAAGTTTTTTCTAAAAAATTTCAAGACCCGGCTCATCTTTTTACTGATGACCCGGCCCTTGGGGGTTACTGGTCGCGAAGTTTTTTCTAAAATTTTCAAGACCCGGCTCATCTTTTTACTGATGACCCGGCCCTTGGGGGTTAATGGGAATAATATAAATATAACAAAATTTACCTCATGTTTGTTGTTTAACATCTTCAGCAGGTTTTTCTCCATCTCATAG
Source organism: Hordeum vulgare subsp. vulgare (assembly GCF_904849725.1). NCBI lineage: Eukaryota > Viridiplantae > Streptophyta > Magnoliopsida > Poales > Poaceae > Hordeum > Hordeum vulgare. Next base: position 658,020,489 of record NC_058519.1, on the reverse strand, counting down.
CTCGCCTCCAGGCGACTTGCAAAGCCAGAGCAGAGTTCCTTAAACTCCAAATTTGCATAGTCGGAAAGTTTCGCCTTGGAGAGCCTAGACTCGGGAACGGCTTGGGAGGAGGATGCTACATGTTTGGACAAAACTGTCGCCGCCGGCTTAGAAAAGCCAGAGCCAGTAATAGCTACAGCATCTGGGTCTTCTGTTGTCATCAATGGGCTCGACGGCTTAGGGGCATCCATTGTTTCCTTCGGCGACTCAGGAAGATCCACTTGAGTCGCAGGCTCAGTCTGATCCGGATTGTCTTGAGTCGGAGTTGATTCTTTCGTGGGTTCTGAAGTTGCATCAGGAGTTGATCCACTGGTTTTCCTCTTCTTGGATTGAGCCCTGAAAAAAGGGAATAAGCACGTTAAGGAATTGAAAAGCTCGTTATTCTCAAAAGTCAAGGCAAGGTTATCAAAAGACTTACCCCGGAACTCGAATCATTGGTGGAAGTGTCGACATCACTGAGTCGCCGGAAGTGGGAGGAGAGTTCTGCAAGAATTATACGTCAATAATACAGGCGGGCTACAAATGTGATCCAAAGAAACATGAATAATGGTTACTCATAAGAGTACCTCGCTTGGCTTTCTTTTGTTCGTTGCTGGTAAGCCAGATACCAGATCGCCGGAGTGACTTCGTGTTTTCCGGTTTGAGGCATGCTGTGCTTTCTTCAGTAGGAAATTTGGGTCCAAATAAGCATTTGGATGTGAGAAGGGAACTTTCCCACAAATTCGCCTGGCCGGCTTAGGTGGAGAAGGAGATGAATCGGAGGAAACAGAAATTACCTCAACAGAGTCCTCTTGGCTTTCGTTATCTTCATTCTATTTCAAGGGAAGGGAGAGATATAAATACAAAGGCTAACAGTAATAGGTGGCGAGTGAAAAGAGAACGAATTTTTACCTCCGAAAGTGCATCGCCGACTTGAGATTCGTCAACTTCGGATGGTTCAGCTGCAACAGATTTGCCTTTACCCTTGGTTTTCTTTGAGGGCGGCTTGACATTTTTCACGGCTTGCTTTTTGGGCCTCCTCGACCAGAACTTATCGCCTTTCTGAAATGGCATATATTACGAAACCACAATACAAATGAAGCATAAATAATAAAGACCAAAGGCGGGTTAGGTTTGTTTACCTTGGGCGCCGGGTTAATTTTGCAGAAAGGCTTAAGGCCGATTTAGCCGCATTTTCCCGCAGGCTCGCCAGTCAGCTTTTTGATAATGGTAACAATATCCTTTTCCGTTAAAGCTGTGCGGAAATAGCATTGAGGATGATCCAGGGTGCCATCAAAAGCACACATCAGACCATCCCGGCGGCTCAGAGGGAGGATACGCCATTCAACCCAACAGCGGATTAGGTCGACCCCGGTAAGACCGTTGTTCGTCAAAGATCTTAATTCAGACAGTATTGGGATGAATTCCGATTCCTCCTCCTCGGTAAGCTTGTCTGGAAGCTTGAAGTTGGTCAGAAGGCGAGTTGTCCTGTAACCCAAAAGCTTGTTCTCGCCAGCAGGAGACGTCTCTTGAAAGTAAAACCAAGACTCGCCCCAGCCTTTGGGATGGCTGGGCATGGTGAGTGAGGGGAATGGGCTATCCCTGCGGCGCTGGACATTGACGCCACCAAGTTCCAAGCTGGGGCCGTTGTGGAATTCCGTTTGGCGATTCAGATGAAAGAAATGCCAGAATAAAGGGACAGAAGGCTCGATCCGCAGATAAGCCTCACAGAGAACTTGGAATTGGCACAAATTACTTATGGAATTGGGTCCCAGATCCTGGAGATGGACGTTCATGAAAGTTAAGGCGTCCCTAAGAAACTTTGATCCGGGCGGCTTAAAACCCCGCTCCAGGTGTTCAACAAAAACGATTATTTCCCCTTCTTTGGGGTTAGGGAGATCTTCTCCGAACCCAGTGCGCCAGCCAATAACGTCCTGAGGATCCAAACTGCCCGTTTTCACATAATCGGCTAATATGGAGTCATCGACCGTGGTAGGAAGCCAGTCACTCTTGAAGACGGCGCCCATGCTACAAATAAGTAAAGTATGATATTACATGCCTTGGACACCTACTGTATGGGATGAAATCAGTTCATTTAACCCGCCGAGTACTTTGATTAAGGAAGGGTTTTGACCCGCCAGATCAAAGGGACGAGTTGGGTCACTATGGCGACTTATGGAAGTGTGGCTATTCCCAAGGACTACGTTCTGAAGACGGTAAGGGTGTTTCATTTGAAGTACCAGGAGATGAAGACTATAAACAACTTTTTGCAAACAGTAAGTAAGGAATGGATCTACCAGACAAACGCGAAAACCTAGAGAAAATGACTAGTCGCGACAGTTTATTATCAGATGATGCCCTTCGCTTGGTGAAAACATTATTTTCAAAGATTCACGAGTACAGCGGATAAATGAAAGTATTCGGAACATTAGCTATCCTACCAACACTCGTGCTAATCGATTCAGAGCAGATAGCGTCTATATGCACGGAGCTTCAAGAATACGGCAATGGCGGAAGTTCAAGCGGAGAATAAATCTACTCCTAAAAAATAGGTGAAAGCCTAACCTGATGCTGTCGAGTGAGAAGAGCCGACGGTGATGGGGTTTGCTGGAGAAGCACGGGCGTCCCATCGAGCGAAGAGGTTTCCGGTGGCGGCGAAGTTCGTGGTGAATGGCGAGGTGACCGACGGCGATGCAGTCGACGATGACAATGGCGGATGTGTTGGTTGCGGCACGAGAATGGACGACGGTGAAAGCCCACAGGCGGCATCGAAGCTCCTCACGTGAAGGCCGAAAGCACGGTCGATGACGGATTCCTCGGGGCGATGCGTTTTTCTCGCTGCGCCGGTGGGGAGGAAGGTGACAGGACTGGTAGGTGGGAAGCGCCAGTTCTGTCCCCCCCGGCCTATTTATCAAGGCAGGTGCTGGAATCGAGGCGCCATAAGCGGGAACCGCCGGGGGATAAAAGATTCACTATAAATGTGCGCCGAAAATTTCGGGATAACAATGCGCTAAGGATCCGTTGGAGTTGTGGCGGTCTTCCCGAAAAAAGAGGAATAAGAAAAGGCCAGTTAGTAATGATCTGGCAACTTAAAGGATTGTCATTGCCCGAGGGCGATGGCGGGTGTGCAATTTTTTGACAAATGAAGAAAAATAGGGGATGAATCGCCTTCAATGGAGCAGAGGTATTGGCGTGAAGAAGAAAGGTTCAAGTCAATTTGGGGCCTAATGTTGGGGATGTAACCTGTGGATGACCCGCCCTAGTTGGGTCGGGTTATCCATTGGGCGACTCATCTAAGTGTTTAGTTGGGCCTCGTTTTGGCCGAATCAAGGTCGCACGACGAGTATGGCTCTTGGCGGGTCTCCCAGCTTTGGAAGATGGCGATTTAGAGATCGCAATGGTCATGAGTTGTAGAAAGGAGGGAATCCATGTAAACCCTAGGGAATCGACCTGTATATAAAGGCGAGGTCCTGGGGGACAGAAGATAGGTTAGAAATCATCGAGTGCTAGGTTTAGGCGAGTTACGCCTTCCTTGTAATCGAATCCATATCAATACACACAAAAGCAGGACGTAGGCTATTACCTCCTCTCGAGGGGCCGAACCTGGGTAAATCACCGTGTCTCCCCCGCTTAACCCCTTTGAGTTGCCACCAAGGTGCGATGGCTCCAGTATTAAGTCCTTTCACGAGGACATCTGCCGTAAAAAAACCACGACACTATGGATATGCCCATTAATATATATCAATGTGAATGAGTAGGGATTGCCATACAAGGGATGCACTAGAGCTATAAGTATGTGAAAGCTCAAAAGTAGAACTAGTGGGTGTGCATCCAACTTGCTTGCTCATGAAGACCTAGGGAAATTTTGAGGAATCCCATCATTGGAATATACAAGCCAAGTTATATAATGAATATTCCCACTAGCATATGGTGGTGACGAAACGAGAGGCTTTCAAACATGAAGAACATGGTGCTATTACGAAGCACAAGTGTGGAAAAAGATAGTAGCATTGTCCCTTCTCTCTTTTTCTCTCTTCTCTTTTTTTTATTTGGGCTCTTTGGCCTCTCTTTTTTCCTCACATGGGACAATGCTCTAATAATGATGATCATCACACTTTTATTTACTCACAGCTCAAAGATCACAATGATGATGACTCCATAGGAAATGCCTCCGGCAGTGTACCGGGACGTGCAACGATTAAGTATGATCATAAAATGGCAATATGAGAGTGACGACACAAGTCATGAAACGGAACGGTGGGAGTTGCATGGCAATATATCTCGGAATGGCTATGAAAATGCCATAGTAGGTAGGTATGGTGGCTGTTTTGAGGAAGGAATTTGGTGGGTTTGTGCACCGGCGAGAGTTGCCCGACACTAGAGAGGCTAGCAATGGTGGAAGGTGAAAGTGCATCTATACCACGGGCTCACATTTGTCATGAAGAACTCATATACTTATTGCGAAAGTTTTTATTATTAATCGAAACAAAGTGCTAAACGCATACTCCGAGGGGAAGGGTTGGTAGGTGTAAACCATCGCGCGATCCCGACCTCAACACAAAGGATGACAATCAATAGATCAATTATGCTCCGAATTCCTAACATAGCGGTTCACCATACGTGCATGCTACGGGAATCACTAACTCCAACACAAGTATCTCTAGATTCACAACACCCTACTAACATAACTCTCAATATTACCGAATCCACATCTCAAAACTAATTGAGAGGAATTAAAACTTCTCTTTCTATTCAATGCACATGAAGATGGAGGTTTTTTGCATCCTCTTTGGGTACCTAGCACATTTGGGACTACCTTCATAGCATAAGCAACCTACCAAATCACGCACCGCCGTGCTCTAAAGATATAAGTGAAGCACTAGAGCAAAAGTATCTAGCTCAAAAGATATAAGTGAAGCACTAGAGAAAAAGTATCTAGCTCAAAAGATATAAGTGAAGCACTATGAGCATTCTAGCAAAATCACGATGAGTGCATGTCTCTCTCTCTCAAAAAGGTGTGCAGCAAGGATGATTGTGACACAACAAAAAGAAAAGACTCCTAAGATACAAGACGCTCCAAGCAAAACACATATCATGTGGTGAATAAAAATATAGCTCCAAGTAATGTTACCGATGGATTGAAGACGAAAGAGGGGATGCCTTCCCGGGGCATCCCCAAGCTTAGGCTTTTTTGGTGTCGTTGAATTTGGCTTGGGGTGCCTTGGGCATCCCCAAGCTTGAGCTATTTCCACTCCTTATCTCTTTGTCCATGAGAACGTCACCCAAAGCTTGAAAACTTCACAACACAAAACTTAAACAGGAACTTGTGATAACATTAGTACAAGATAACAAACTACCACTTCTTTTGGTACTGTAGCAAACTTGAATTCCATCTATATTGATGATGTTCTACTGTATTCTCAATTTTCCATGGCTAGTACCCCCCCCCCCCCCCCGATAATAAGCATAGTTTCATCAAAACAAGCAACCAACTCAACAAAAACAGAATCTGTCAAAAACAGACCAGTCTGTAGCAATCTGTATACTTCGTATACTTCTGGTATCTCAAAAAATCTGAAAACTTACGAAGGTCTAGGTAAAAAACATATCAATCAGCAGAAAAAAGAATCAACTCAAAATATCTATCTGAATAAAAATGAAAAATCATCTCGTGAGCGAAAAGTTTCTGTCTTTTTCCAGCAGGATCAAACAACCATTACCAACACTAGTCATAAAGGTTTTGCTTGGCTCAAACACAAAAAACACAATCACGACAGAATTATGAAAGTGTGGACGCAACAAAACAGAAAGAAAAAGATAAATTCATTGGGTTGCCTCCCAACAAGCGCTATTGTTTAACGCCCTTAGCTAGGCATAGCAGCGATAGAATCACGTATCGTCGTCTTTGGTGCTCAAACCATAAGTAGCCCTCATCATGGATTCATAAGGCAATCTTATTTTCTTTCTAGGAAAGTGTTCCATGCCCTTCCTTAAAGGAAATTGAAATCTAATATTCCCTTCCTTCATATCGATGATGGCACCGATAGTCCTTAGGAAAGGTCTACCAAGAATAATAGGGCATATAGGATTGCAATCAATGTCAAGCACAATGAAATCCACGGGTACATAGTTCCTATTTTGCAATAATAAGAATATCATTCATCCTTCCCATGGGTTTCTTGATAGTAGAATCAGCAAGATGCAAATTAAGAGAACACTCTTCAATCTCATTAAAACCCAGAATATCACATAAAGACTTTGGAATCGCAGAAACACAAGCACCCAAATCACACAAAGCATTGCACTCATAGTTTTTGATTTTGATTTTTATGGTAGGTTCCCACTCATCATGAAGCTTTCTGGGGATAGAGACTTCCAATTCAAGTTTCTCTTCAAGAGCTTTTATCATAGCTTCGACGATATGATCGATAAAGGCTTTGTTTTGGCTATAAGTGTGTGGAGAGTTCAACATGGATTGCATCAAATAAATGCATTCAATCAAGGAGAAACTATCATAATTGAATTACTTGAAATCCACGGTAGTAATTTCATTACTACTCAAAATTTTAACGTCTTCTACTCCACTTTTAATGCTTTTAGCATCAAGATAGATGGACTCCGAATCATTGGGGCACTTTTCAACCAAAGTGGATTCATATCCAGCCCCATAGTCATTAGGTTTGACACAAGAAAACAAAGATTCAATGGGAGTCACACCAAGCACTTTAAGATCTTCGTGATTCTCATCACGAGAACACGCCTTTTTAAGCCATTCATGTCTAGCACGAATTTTGGCGGCTCTTTCTTGGCTCTCAATCATGGAAACACGCATAGCTTTCAAAGTTTCATCCATGTTGATTTTGGGAGGAGCACATCTAACTTTCAAAGCATCAACATCACAAGAAATCCTATCAACGCTCTTAGCCAAATCGTCAATTTTGAGTAGTTTTTCCTCTATGGACGCATTGAAAATCTTTTGAGAGTTGGTGAACTCTTTGATATTACTCTCTAGATCAGAGGGTAATCTATTGTAATTTCCATGGGTATTGTTGTAGGAGTTGCCAAAGTTATTAGAGGAGTTACTAGGAAAAGGTCTAGGAACATAGTTTCCTCTAAAAGCGTTGTTGTTGCCAAAGTTATTCCTACCAACAAAATTAACGTCCAAGCTAGCGTTGCTACTCTCAATCAAAGAAGACAAAGGCATATCATTAGGATCCAAAGGAGCACTTCTACTAGCAACCAAATTCATTAACTCATCCATCTTAGCACTCAACGAGTTAATTTCTTCTATAGCATGTACCTTCTTACTAGTAGGTGACCTTTCAGTATGCCACTGAGAGTAGTTCGTCATGATGTTGTCTAAGAGCTTTGTGGCTTCTCCTAACGTGATTTCCATGAAAGTTCCACCTGAGGCGGAGTCCAAGATATTTCTAGAAGCGAAATTCAAGCCAGTGTAAAAGATTTGAATAATCATCCAAAGACTCAAGCCATGAGCGGGACAATTTCTAATCATTAATTTCATTCTATCGCAAGCTTGTGCAACATGTTCATGATCAAGTTGCTTGAAATTCATGATATCATTACGGAGAGAGTTTATCTTAGCCGGCGGAAAATACTTGGATATATAAGCATCTTTGCACTTATCCCAAGAATTGATACTATTTTTAGGCAAAGAAGAAAACCAAGTTTTTGCGCAATCTCGCAACGAGAAAGGAAAAAAGCTTCAATTTAATCATGTCATCCACATCTTTTTTCTTTTGCATATCGCAAAGCTCAATGAAGGTATTGAGATGGGATGCAGCATCTTCACTAGGAAGGCCAGAGAATTGCTCTTTCATAACAAGATGCAAAGCGGCATTGATTTCGTATGACTCCGCACTAGTGGTGGGAGCAATCGGAGTACTAATAAAATCATTATTATTAGTATTCGAGAAGTCACAAAGCTTGGTGTTTTTGTTCACGGTGACTTCAGCAAGCAAGAAAGCACACAAGCAAACAAAAAGCGGGCAAGAAAAAGGGCGAACGAAAAAGGCAAATTGGTGAAGTGGGGGAGAGGCAAACGAGAGGCAACTGGCAAACAAAGTAAATGCAAGAGATGAGTTTGCGACACCTACTTGGATGAGTTCTTGACTTGATCTTCCTCTCCGGCAACGGCGCCAGAAATTCTTCTACTGCGGCAACAAAAGTCCTTCCCTGGCGCTTACGAATTCTTCTTGTTACTTCTCTCATTTGCGTTGGTTTTTCCCTTGAAGAGGAAAGGGTGATGCAGCACAGGAGCAGTAAGTATTTCCCTTAGTTTGAGAACCAAGGTATCAATCCAGAAGGAGGGCCTCATCAAGTCCAAAGTACGTGCGCAAACACAAACAAGCTTGCACCCAACGCTTCAAAGGGGTTGTCAATCCCTTCAAGATTGTTTGCAAAGTGAGATCTGAAGGCGGAAAGTGCAATGAAGTAAAAAGTGTAAGGCTGAAAATATGGTGTGGAGTGGACCCTGGGGGCCATAGTGTTCACTAGAGGCTTCTCTCATAATAGCAAATATCACGGTGGGTGAACAAATTACTGTCGAGCAATTGATAGAACCGCGCAAAGTCATGACGATATCTAAGGCAATGATCTAGCATATAGGCATCACGTCCGAGACAAGTAGACCGATACTTTCTGCATCTACTACTATTACTCCACACATCGACCGCTATCCAGCATGCATCTAGTGTATTGAGTTCATGACGAACAGAGTAACGCTTTAAGCATGATGACATGATGTAGAGGGATAATCTCAAACCAATGATGAAAACCCCATCTATTTACCCTTGATGGCAACAACACGATACGTGCCTCGCTACCCCTTCTTTCACTGGGTGAGGTCACCGCACGGTATGAACTCAAAACCAAGCACTTCTCCCATTGCAAGAATCATAGATCTAGTTGGCCAGACAAAACCCACAACTCGAAGAGAATTACAAGGATATGAAATCATGCATAAGAGAGATCAGAAGAAACTCAAATAAGATTCATAGATAATCTGATCATAAATCCACAATTCATCGGATCTCGACAAACACACCGCAAAAGAAGATTACATCAGATAGACCTCCATGAAGATCATGGAGAACTTTGTATTGAAGATCCAAGAGAGAGTAGAAGCCATCTAGTTACTAGCTATGGACCCATAGGTCTATGGTGAACTACTCACGCATCATCGGAGAGGTCATGGTGTTGATGGAGAAGCCCTCCGTATCCGAATCCCCCTCCGGCAGGGCACCAGGACGTGATCCAGATGGGATCTTGCGGAGACAGAAGCTTGCGGTGGCGGAAAAGTACTTGCGATCGTCTCTTGATTTTTTTGGGAATATTTGGGAATATATAGGCGCAAGATCTAGGTCAGGGGACCTCCAGGGGGCCCACAAGCCTAGATGGCGTGGCCCCCCTGGCCGCGGGGTGGGGGCTTGTGGGGCCCCTGGGGCTCTTCTGGCTTGGCTCCTAAGTCCTCCGATCTTCTTCCGTTCCAGAAAAAATCTTTTCAGGGATTTTCTTCCGTTTGGACTCCGTTTCAAAATCTCCTCTGAGCCAAAAACATGGAAAAACAGGAACTCGCACTTGGCACTGAGTTAATAAGTTAGTCCCAGAAAATAAATAAAAGGCATGCAAAACATCCAAAGTTTGACAAGATAATAGCATAAACCATCAAAAATTATAGATACGTTGGAGACGTATCACTCGACAGTAATTTGTTCACCCACCGTGATATTTGCTATTATGAGAGAAGCCTCTAGTGAACACTATGGCCCCCAGGGTCTACTCCACACCATATTTTCAGCCTTACACTTTTTACTTCGTTGCTCTTTCCGCCTTCAGATCTCACTTTGCAAACAATCTTGAAGGGATTGACAACCCCTTTGAAGCGTTGGGTGCAAGCTTGTTTGTGTTTGCGCACGTACTTTGGACTTGACGAGGCCCTCGTTCTGGATCGATACCTTGGTTCTCAAACTGAGGGAAATACTTACTGCTCCTATGTTGCACCACCCTTTCCCCTTCAGGGAAAAACCGACGCAAACCAGAGAAATAGCAAGAAGAATTCCTAAGCGCCAGGGAAGGACTTTTGTTGCCGTAGCATACCCTAAGCGTCGTATGTGGATGTTGCGAACATCTCACATACATGTTTTGATGTACGTGATAGTTCAGTGTGTCATGCTCTACGGCTTATAATTGAGGCTCCAAAATGTTTTGAATGTCACGGAACATATGAGATGTTTCAAGAGCTAAAATTAGGATTTCAGGCTCGTGCCCGTGTTGAAAGGTATGAGACCTCCAACAAGATTCTTTGCCTGCAAAGTAAGGGAGAAAAGCTCAATAGTTCAGCATGTGCTCAGATTGTGTGGGTGCTACAATCGCTTGAATCGAGTGGGAGTTGATCTTCCAGATGAGATAGTGATTGACATAGTTCTTCAAAGTCACTGCCACCAAGTTACTAAGCTTCGTGATGAACTATAGCATATCAGGGATGCAGATGATGATCCTTGAGCTATTCGTGATGTTTGACACCGCGAAGGTAGAAATCAAGAAGGAGCATCAAGTGTTGATGGTTAGTAAAACCACTAGTTTCAAGAAGGGCAAACGGAATGAAGGGAAACTTCTAGAATGACAAGTCAGTTGTCACTCCAATGAGGAAACCCAAGGTTGAACCAAACCCGAGACTAAGTGCTTCTATATGATGAGGGGAATGGTCACTGAGGCGGGAATGCCCTGGATACCTGGTAGATAAGAAGGCTGGCAACGTCAACAGAAGTATATTAGATATACGTGTTATTGATGTGTATATTACTAGTAATCCTAGTAGCACATGGGTATTAGATACCGGTTCAGTTGCTAAATGTTGGTAACTCTAAATAAAAGCTATGGAATAAACGGAGACTCGCTAAAGGCGAGGTGACGATGTGTCTTGGAAGTGTTACCAAGGTCGATGTGATCACCATCGCACGCTCCCTCTACCTTCGGGATTAGTGTTGAACCTAAATAAATGTTATTTGGTGTTTGCATTGAGCATGAGCATTATTGGATCGTGTTTGTTGCAATACGGTTATTCATTTAAGTCACATAATAATGGTTATTCTGTTTACATGAATAATACCTTGAATGGTCATGCACCCAATGTAAATGGTTTATTGAATCTCGATCGTAGTAATACACATGTTCATAATATTGTTGCCAAAAGATACAAATTTAGTAATGATAGTACCACTTACTTGTGGCACTGCCGCTTAGGTCATATTGGTACAAAACGCATGACGAAGCTCCATGCTGATGGATCTTTGGACTCATTCGATTTTGAATCGTTTGAAACATCCGAACTATGCCTATTTGTATAAAGACGTGAATAAACTCCATGCTAATGGTTCTTTTGGACTCACTTTATTTTGAATCACTTGAGACATGCAAACCATGCCACATGGGCAAGATGACTGAAGGTCTTGTTTCCCAGTGAGATGGAATGAGCAAGTAACTTATTGGAAATAATACATTTTGATGTATGCAGTCCAGTGAGTGCCAAAGCACGCAGTGGATATCGCTATGTTCTTACTTCACAAATGATTTGAGTAGATACATTTGTATTTACTTGATGAATCACAAGTATGAAATATTGAAAAAAGTTCAAGCAATTTTCACAGTTAAGTTGAAGATCGTCGTGACAAGAGGATGAAATGTCTACGATGTGATCGTAGAGCTGAACATCTGAGTTGCGAGTTTGGTATACATTTGAGAAAAAGTGGAAATTGTTTCACAACTCATGCCACGTGGAACACCATGGTGTGATGGTGTGTCTGAATGTCGTAGTCACGCCCTATAAGATATGATGTGTGATATGATGTCTCTATCATTTTGGGGTTATGCATTAGAGTCAATGACGATCACTTTAAATAGGGCACCATTTAATTCCGTTGGGATGACACCATATGAACTATGGTTTGGAGAAACCTAAGCTGTCATTTCTTAAAAATTTGGGGCTATGATGTTTATGTCAAAAGGCTTCAGCATGATAAGCTCGAACCCAAGCGGATAAATGCATCTTCATAGGATACCCAAAACAGTTGGGTATACCTCCTATCTCAGATCCGAAAGCAAAGTGTTTATTGCTGAAAACGGGTCCTTTCTCGAGAAAGAGTTTCTCTCGAAAGAATTGAGTGGAAGGATGCTGGAACTTGATAAGGTTATTGAAAAATTACTTCAAACAGAGTGTAGCAGGGGACATGAAGTTGTTCCTATGGCACCTACACTAAATTGAAGAGGAAGCCAATGATGATGATCATGAAGCTTCGGATCAAGTTACTACCAAACCTCGTAGGTTGACAAGGACACGTACTGCTCCGGAGTGGTGTGGTAATCCTTTCTTGAAGGTCATGTTGTTGGACAACAATGAACCTACGAGCTATGGAGAAGCGATGGTGGGCCTAGATTCCGGCGAATGGCCCGAGGCCATGAAATCCGAGATAGGATCGATGTATGAAAACAAAGTGTAGACTTTGGAAGAACTACTTGATGGTCGTAAGGCTATTAAGTACAAATGGATCTTTAAAAGGAAGACAGACGATGATGGTAAATGCACCATTTAGAAAGCTCGGCTTGTCGCGAAGAGGTTTCCGACAAGTTCAAGGAGTTGACTACGATGATACTTTCTCACCCCTAGCGATGCTAAAGTCTGTTGGAATTATGTTGGTAGTTGCTGCATTTTTCGACTATGAAATCTTGCAGACGGATGTCAAAACATTGTTTCCTCGACGTTTCCTTGAGGAAAGGTTGTATGTGATACAATCAGAAGGTTTTGTCAATCCTAAGGATGCTAACAAGTATGCAAGCTCTAGCGATCCTTCTATGGACTGGAGATAGCATCTCGGAGTTGCGATATACGCTTTGATGAGATGATCAAAGTTACTGGGTTTATACATAGTTTATGAGAAACTTGTATTTACAAGAAAGTGAGTTTGAGCACTATAAAATTTCTGATAAGTATATGTGGTTGACATATTGTTGATAAAAAATGATGTAGAATTTCTAGAAATCATATAGGGATGTTTGAAAAGTGTTTTTCAAAGGAAAACCTGGATTGAGCTACTTGAACATTGAGCATCAAGATCTATAGAGATAGATCAAGACGCTTGATATAACTTTCAATGAATACATACTTTGACAAGATTTTGAAGGAGTTGAAAATAGATAGGTCAAAGAAGGAGTTCTTGGCTCTGTTGTAAGGTGTGAATTGGAGTAAGACTCAAAGATCGACCACGGCAGAAGAAAGAGAAAGGACGAAGGTCCCCCATGCTTTAGTCGTAGGCTCTATAGTATGCCATGATGTGTACCGCACATGATGTGTGCCTTGCCATGAGGAATAGATCACTGGACATCTTTCAAAATTATCCTTAGTAACTTGAGGACTAAGGAAATGTTTCTCGATTATGGATGTGATAAAAGAGTTCGTCGTAAAGGGTTATCTTGATGTGAGCTTTGACACCTATCCGAATGACTCTAAAGTAGCAAACCGGATTCGTATAGTGGAGAAATCATTTGGAATGATTCCAAATGAAGCGTGGTAGTAGCATCTATAGGATGACATAGACATTTTTAAAGCACACACGGATCAGAAAGGTTCAGACCCGTTGACTAAAACCTCTCTCACAAGCAAACATGATAAAACCCAGAACTCATTGGGTGTGAATCACATAGTGATGTGAACTAGATTATTAACTCTAGTGCAAGTGGGAGACTGTTAAAAATATGCCCTATAGGCAATAATAAATTAGTTATTATTATATTTCCTTGTTCATAATAATCGTTTATTATCCATGCAAAAATTGTATTGTTTGGAAACTCAAATGCATGTGTGCATACATAGACAAACTGTCCCTAGGGAGCCTCTAAGGACTAGCTCGTTGATCATAGATGGTCAAGGTTTCCTCAACATAGACATGAGTTGTCATTTGATAACGGGATCACATCATTAGAAGAATGATGTGATGGACAAGACCCAACCTATGAACTTAGCATGTGATCGTGTCAGTTTATTGCTACTATTTTCTGCATTTCAAGTATATGTTTCTATGACCATGAGATCATGCAGCTCCCGGGCACCGGAGGAATGCCTTATGTGTATCAAATGGCACAACGTAAGTGGGTGACTATAAAGGTGCTCTACAGGTATCTCCTTAGGTGTCTGTTGGGTTGGCGTGAATCGAGCCTCGGATTTGTCACTCCGTATGACGGAGAGGTGTCTCTGGGCCCACTCGGTAATACAACATCACAAGAAGCTTGCAAGCAATATGACTAAGGAGTTAGTCACGGGATCTTGTATTACAGAACGAGTAAAGAGACTTGCTAGTAACAAGATTGAACTAGGTATAGAGATATCGACAATCAAATCTCGGGCAAGTAACATACCGATGGACAAAGGGAATAGTATACTCGATTGATTGAATCCTTGACATCGTGGTTCGACCGATAAAGATCTTCATAGAATATGCAGGATCCAATATGGGCATCCAGGTCCCGCTATTGGTTACTGACTGGAGAGTGTCTCGGTCATGTCTGCATAGTTCTCGAAACCGCAGGGTCTGCACACTTAAGGTTTGGTGATGTTTTGGTATAGGTGAGTTCTGTATGTTGGTGACCGAAGGTTGTTCAGAGTCCCGGATGATATCACGGACATCACGAGGAATTCCGGAATGGTCCAGAGACGAAGATTGATATATATAGTAAAAGACTATTTGGGCTCCGGAATTGTTTTAGACACTTCCGGTAGTGTACCGGGAGTGACGAAAGGGTTCCGGGGGTCCATCGGGAGAGGTCCACACACTCGAGGGGCCACATGGGCCTAAGAGGTGGCGGAGCAGCCCCTACTGGGCTGGGTAGCCAGCTCCTAAGGGCCCTTAGTTGGGGAACGTCGCAAGGGAAACAAAAAATTTCCTACGCGCACGAAGACCTATCATGGTGATGTCCATCTACGAGAGGGGATGAGTGATCTACGTACCCTTGTAGATCGTACAGCAGAAGCGTTAGTGAACGCGGTTGATGTAGTGGAACGTCCTCACGTCCCTTGATCCGCCCCGCGAACAATCCCGCGATCAGTCCCGCGATCTAGTACCGAACGGACGGCACCTCCGCGTTCAGCACACGTACAACTCGACGATGATCTCGGCCTTCTTGATCCAGCAAGAGAGACGGAGAGGTAGAAGAGTTCTCCGGCAGTGTGACGGCGCTCCGGAGGTTGGTGATGATCTTGTCTCAGCAGGGCTCCGCCCGAGCTCTGCAGAAACGCGATCTAGAGGAAAAACTATGGAGGTATGTGGTCGGGCAGCCGTGAGAAAGTCGTCTCAAATCAGCCCTAAAACCTCCGTATATATAGGTGGGAGGGAGGGGAGGAGGCAGCCTCAAAACCTAAAGGTTTGGCCGAAATTGGAGGTGGAGGAGTCCTACTCCAATCCTACTTGGAGTAGGATTCCACCTTCCCACTTGGAAACTCTTTCCACCTTGTGTTTTTTCCTTCTCAAACCTTATGGGCCTTAGTGGGAACTTATTCCAGCCCACTAGGGGCTGGTTTATCTCTTCCCATAGCCCATGAGACCCCTTGGGGCGTGACACCCCTCCCGATGGTCCCCGGCACCCCTCCCGGCACTCCCGGTACACTACCGATGAGCCCGAAACTTTTCCGGTAATGCACGAAAACCTTCCGGTAACCAAATGAGGTCATCCTATATATCAATCTTCGTTTCCGGACCATTCCGGAAACCCTCGTGACGTCCGTGATCTCATCCGGGACTCCGAACAACATTCGGTAACCAACCATATAACTCAAATACGCATAAAACAACGTCGAACCTTAAGTGTGCAGACCCTGCGGGTTCGAGAACTATGTAGACATGACCCGAGAGACTCCTCGGTCAATATCCAATAGCGGGACCTGGATGCCCATATTGGATCCTACATATTCTACGAAGATCTTATCGTTTGAACCTCAGTGCCAAGGATTCATATAATCCCGTATGTCATTCCCTTTGTCCTTCGGTATGTTACTTGCCCGAGATTCGATCGTCAGTATCCGTATACCTATTTCAATCTCGTTTACTGGCAAGTCTCTTTACTCGTTCCATAATACAAGATCCCGCAACTTACACTAAGTTACATTGCTTGCAAGGCTTGTGTGTGATGTTGTATTACCGAGTGGGCCCCGAGATACCTCTCCGTTCACACGGAGTGACAAATCCCAGTCTTGATCCATACTAACTCAACTAACACCTTCGGAGATACCTGTAGAGCATCTTTATAGTCACCCAGTTACGTTGCGACGTTTGATACACACAAAGCATTCCTCCGGTGTCAGTGAGTTATATGATCTCATGGTCATAGGAATAAATACTTGACACGCAGAAAACAGTAGCAACAAAATGACACGATCAACATGCTACGTCTATTAGTTTGGGTCCAGTCCATCACATGATTCTCCTAATGATGTGATCCCGTTATCAAGTGACAACACTTGCCTATGGCCAGGAAACCTTGACCATCTTTGATTAACGAGCTAGTCAACTAGAGGCTTACTAGGGACAGTGTTTTGTCTATGTATCCACACAAGTATTGTGTTTCCAATCAATACAATTATAGCATGGATAATAAACGATTATCATGAACTAAGAAATATAATAATAACTAATTTATTATTGCATCTAGGGCATATTTCCAACAGTCTCCCACTTGCACTAGAGTCAATAATCTAGTTCACATCACCATGTGATTCCAACGAATCCAACACCCATATAGTTATGGGGTCTGATCATGTCTTGCTTGTGAGAGAGGTTTTAGTCAACGGTTCTGAAACTTTCAGATCCGTGCGTTCTTTACAAATCTTTATGTCATCTTATAGATGCTGCTACTACGTGCTATTCGGAAATGCTCCAAATATCCACTCTACTATATGAATCCGTTTCACTACTCATAGTTATTCAGATTAGTGTCAAAGCTTGCATCGACGTTACCCTTTACGACGAACTCTTTAACCACCTCCATAATCGAGAAAAATTCCTTAGTCCATTTGTTACTAAGGATAAATTTTGACCGCTGCTAGTGATTCAAACATGGATCACTCTCTGTACCTCTCAACATACTTTGAGTCAAGGCACACTTCAGGTGCGGTACACAGCATGGCATACTTTAGATTCTACGGCTAAGGCATAGAAGACGACCTTCATCTATTCTCTTTATTCTGCCGTGGTCGGGTTTTGAGTCTTACTCAAATTCACACCTCACAACGCAACCAAGAACTCCTTCTTTGCTGGTCTATTTTGAACTCTTTCAAAAACTTGTCAAGGCATGCATCTTGTTGAAACTTCTATTAAGCGCTTTCGATCTATCTCCATAGATCTTTGATGCTCAACCTTCAAGTAGCATAATCCAGGTACTCCTTTGAAAACTTCTTTCAAACAACCTTGTATGCTTTACAGAAATTCTACATTACTTCTGATCCACAATATGTCAACCACATATACCTATCAGAAATTCTATAGTGCTCCCACTCACTTCTTTGGAAATACAAGTTTCTCATAAACCTTGTACACACCCAAAATCTTTGATCATCTCATCAAAGTGCTTATTCCAACTCCGAGATGCTTGCACCAGTCCATTGAAGGATCACTGGAGCTTGCATACTTGCTAGTATCTTTAGGATCGACAAAACCTTCTGGTTGTATCACATACAATGTTTGCTCAAGGAAACCGTCGAGGAAACAATGTTTTGACATCCTACGTGCAATATTTCATAAATAATGCAGCAACTACTAACATAATTCTAACAGACCTTTAGCATCGCTACGAGTGAGAAAGACTCATCATAGTCAACTGTTTGATCTTGTCGAAAACATCTTTGCGACAAGTCGAGCTTTTCTTAATAGTGACTTATCACCATCATCGTCTGTCTTCTTTTAAAGATCCATTTTACCCAATAGTCCCATGACCATCAAGTAGTTCTACCAAAGTCTACACTTTGTTTTCACACATGGATCCTCTCTCGGATTTTATGGCTTCCAGCCATTTGTCGGAATCTGGGCCCACCATCGCTTTCTCCATAACTCGTAGGTTCACTGTTGCTCAACAACATGACCTCCAAGACAGGGTTACCGTACTACTCTGCAGCAGTACGCGACCTTGTCGACCTACGAGGTTTGTAGTAACTTGATTCGAAGCTTAATGATCACCATCATCAGCTTCCACTTCAATTGGTGTAGGCGCCACAGGAACAACTTCCTACGCCCTGCTACACACTGGTTGAAGTGATGGTTCAATAACCTCATCAAGTTCTACTACCCTCCCACTCAATTCTTTCGAGAGAAACCTTTTCTCGAGAAAGGATCCGTTTCTAGAAACCAACACTTTGCTTTCGGATCTGAGATAGGAGATGTACCCAACTGTTTTGGATATCCTGTGAAGATGCATTTATCCGCTTTGGGTTCGAGCTTATCAGACTGAAACTTTTTCACATAAGTTTCGAAGCCCCAAACTTTCAAGAAACGACAGTTTAGATTTCTCTAAACCTCAGTCTATACTGTGTCATCTCAACGGAAATACGCGGTGCCCCATTTAAAGTGAATGTGGTTGTCTCTAATGCATAACCCATAAACGATAGTGGTAATTCGATAAGAGACATCAGAGCATGCACCATACTAAATAGTGCGTGGCTATGACGTTCAGACACATCATCACACCATGATGTTCCAGGTGGCATGAACTGTGAAACAATTTCCACATTGTCTTAACTGTGTACCAAAAATTCGTAACTCAGATATTCATTTCTATGATCATATCGTAGACAGTTCATCCTCTTGTTACGACGAACTTCACTCTGAAACAGAATTGAACTTTTCAATATTTCAGACTTGTGATTCATTAAGTAAATACTCCTGTATCTACTCAAGTCGTCAGTGAAGTAAGAACATAATGATATCCACTGCGTGCCTCAACACTCACTGGACTGCATACATCAAAATGTATCACTTCCAACAAGTTACTATCTTGTTTCATCTCAATGAAAACAAGGCCTTGCTCATGTGGTATGATTTGCATGTCACTAGTGATTCGAAATCAGGTGAGTAAAGATCCATCAGCATGGAGCCTCTTCATGCAATTTATACTAACATGACTCAAGCGGCAGTGCCACAAGTAAGTGGTACTATCATCATTTAACTCGTATCTTTTGGCACCAATGTGTAACACTGCAATCGAGATTCAATAAACCATTCAAGGTGATTATTCAAGCAAATAGAGTAACCATTATTCCTTTTGAATGAATAATCGTATTGCAATAAACACGATCCAATCATGTTCATGCTTAACGCAAGCACCAAATAACAATTATTTAGGTTCAACACCAATCCCGATGGTAAAGGGGGCGTGTGACGTTTGATCATATCAACCTTGGAAACACTTCCAACACGTATCGTCACCTCGCCTTTAGCTAGTCTCCGTTTATGCCGTAGCTTTCATTTCGCGTTACTAATCACTTAGCGACCGAACCAGTATCCAATACCCTCGTGCTACTAGGAGTACTAGTAAAGTACACATCAACATTATGTATATCAAATATACTTCTCTCGACTTTTGCCAGCCTTCTTATCTACCAAGTATCTAGAGTTGCTCCGCCTCAGTGACTGTTCCCCTTATTACAGGAGCACTTAGTCTCGGGTTTGGGTTTAATCTTGGGTCTCTTCATTAGTGCAGCAACTGTTTTGCCGTTTCACGAAGTATCCCTTCTAGCCCTCGCCTTTCTTGAAACTTAGTGGTTTTTCAAACCATCAACTATTGATGCTCCTTCTTGATTTCTACTTTCGCAGTGTCAAACGTCGCGAATCTCTCAAAGATCATTGTATCTATCCTTGATATGTTATAGTTCATCACGAAGCTCTCAAAGCTTGGTGGCAGTGACTTTTGGAGAACCATCACTATCTCATCTGGAAGATTAGCTCCCACTTGATTCAAGTGATTGTCGTACTCAGACAATCTGAGCACACGCTCAACGATTGAGCTTTTCTCCTTTACTTTGTGGTCAAAGAATTTTGTTGGAGGTCTCGTACCTCTTAACAAGGGCACAAGCATGAAATCACAATTTCATCTCTTTAGAACATCACTTATGTTCCGTGACGTTTAAAACGTTTTCGGTGCCTTGCTTCTAAGCCATTAAGTACTTTGCACTGAACTATCGTGTAGTCATCAGAAACGTGTATGTCGGATGTTCACAGCATCCACAGACGACGCTCGAGGTGCAGCACACCGAGTGGTGCATTAAGGAAATAAGCCTTCTGCGCAGCAACGAGGACAATCCTCGGTTTTACAGACTCAGTCTGCAAAGTTTGCTACTATCAATTTTCAACTAAATTTTCTCTAGGAACATAAAAAAACAGTAGAGCTATAGCGCAAGCTACATCGTAATTCGCAAAGACCATTAGACTATGTTCATGACAATTAGTTCAATTAATCATATTACTTAAGAACTCCCACTCAAAAAGTACATCTCTCTAGTCATTTGAGTGGTACATGATCCAAATCCACTATCTCAAGTCCGATCATCACGTGAGTCGAGAATAGTTTCAGTGGTAAGCATCCCTATGCTAATCATATCAACTATACGATTCATGCTCGACCTTTCGGTCTCATGTGTTCCGAGGCCATGTCTGCACATGCTAGGCTCGTCAAGCTTAACCCGAGTGTTCTGCGTGTGCAACTGTTTTGCACCCGTTGTATGTGAACGTTGAGTCTATCACACCCGATCATCACGTGGTGTCTCGAAACGAAGAACTGTCGCAACGGTGCACAGTCGGGGAGAACACAACTTCGTCTTGAAATTTTAGTGAGAGATCACCTCATAATGCTACCGTCGTTCTAAGCAAAATAAGGTGCATAAAAGGATTAACATCACATGCAATTCATAAGTGACATGATATGGCCATCATCACGTGCTTCTTGATCTCCATCACCAAAGCACCGGCACGATCTTCTTGTCACCGGTGCCACACCATGATCATCCATCAACGTGTTGCCATCGGGGTTGTCGTGCTACTTATGCTATTACTACTAAAGCTACATCCTAGCAAAATAGTAAACGCATCTGCAAGCACAAACGTTAGTATAAAGACAACCCTATGGCTCCTGCCGGTTGCCGTACCATCGACGTGCAAGTCGATATTTCTATTACAACATGATCATCTCATACATCCAATATATCACATCACATCGTTGGCCATATCACATCACAATCATACCCTGCAAAAACAAGTTAGACGTCCTCTAATTTTGTTGTTGCATGTTTTACGTGGTGACCGAGGGTATCTAGTAGGATCGCATCTTACTTACGCAAACACCACAACGGAGATATATGAGTTGCTATTTAACCTCATCCAAGGACCTCCTCGGTCAAATCCGATTCAACTAAAGTTGGAGAAACAGTCACTTGCCAGTCATCTTTGAGCAAAGGGGGTTACTCGTAACGATGAAACCAGTCTCTCGTAAGCGTACGAGTAATGTCGGTCCAAGCCGCTTCAATCCAACAATACCGCGGAATCAAGAAAAGACTAAGGAGGGCAGCAAAACGCACATCACCGCCCACAAAAACTTTTGTGTTCTACTCGAGAAGACATCTACGCATGAACCTAGCTCATGATGCCACTGTTGGGGAACGTCGCAAGGGAAACAAAAATTTTCCTACGCGCACGAAGACCTATCATGGTGATGTCCATCTACGAGAGGGGATGAGTGATCTACGTACCCTTGTAGATCGTACAGCAGAAGCGTTAGTGAACGCGGTTGATGTAGTGGAACGTCCTCACGTCCCTCGATCCGCCCCGCGAACAATCCCGCGATCAGTCCCGCGATCTAGTACCGAACGGACGGCACCTCCGCGTTCAGCACACGTACAACTCGACGATGATCTCGGCCTTCTTGATCCAGCAAGAGAGACGGAGAGGTAGAAGAGTTCTCCGGCAGCGTGACGGCGCTCCGGAGGTTGGTGATGATCTTGTCTCAGCAGGGCTCCGCCCGAGCTCTGCAGAAACGCGATCTAGAGGAAAAACTATGGAGGTATGTGGTCGGGCAGCCGTGAGAAAGTCGTCTCAAATCAGCCCTAAAACCTCCGTATATATAGGTGGGAGGGAGGGGAGGAGGCAGCCTCAAAACCTAAAGGTTTGGCCGAAATTGGAGGTGGAGGAGTCCTACTCCAATCCTACTTGGAGTAGGATTCCACCTTCCCACTTGGAAACTCTTTCCACCTTGTGTTTTTTCCTTCTCAAACCTTATGGGCCTTAGTGGGAACTTATTCCAGCCCACTAGGGGCTGGTTTATCTCTTCCCATAGCCCATGAGACCCCTTGGGGCGTGACACCCCTCCCGATGGTCCCCGGCACCCCTCCCGGCACTCCCGGTACACTACCGATGAGCCCGAAACTTTTCCGGTAATGCACGAAAACCTTCCGGTAACCAAATGAGGTCATCCTATATATCAATCTTCGTTTCCGGACCATTCCGGAAACCCTCGTGACGTCCGTGATCTCATCCGGGACTCCGAACAACATTCGGTAACCAACCATATAACTCAAATACGCATAAAACAACGTCGAACCTTAAGTGTGCAGACCCTGCGGGTTCGAGAACTATGTAGACATGACCCGAGAGACTCCTCGGTCAATATCCAATAGCGGGACCTGGATGCCCATATTGGATCCTACATATTCTACGAAGATCTTATCGTTTGAACCTCAGTGCCAAGGATTCATATAATCCCGTATGTCATTCCCTTTGTCCTTCGGTATGTTACTTGCCCGAGATTCGATCGTCAGTATCCGTATACCTATTTCAATCTCGTTTACTGGCAAGTCTCTTTACTCGTTCCATAATACAAGATCCCGCAACTTACACTAAGTTACATTGCTTGCAAGGCTTGTGTGTGATGTTGTATTACCGAGTGGGCCCCGAGATACCTCTCCGTTCACACGGAGTGACAAATCCCAGTCTTGATCCATACTAACTCAACTAACACCTTCGGAGATACCTGTAGAGCATCTTTATAGTCACCCAGTTACGTTGCGACGTTTGATACACACAAAGCATTCCTCCGGTGTCAGTGAGTTATATGATCTCATGGTCATAGGAATAAATACTTGACACGCAGAAAACAGTAGCAACAAAATGACACGATCAACATGCTACGTCTATTAGTTTGGGTCCAGTCCATCACATGATTCTCCTAATGATGTGATCCCGTTATCAAGTGACAACACTTGCCTATGGCCAGGAAACCTTGACCATCTTTGATTAACGAGCTAGTCAACTAGAGGCTTACTAGGGACAGTGTTTTGTCTATGTATCCACACAAGTATTGTGTTTCCAATCAATACAATTATAGCATGGATAATAAACGATTATCATGAACTAAGAAATATAATAATAACTAATTTATTATTGCATCTAGGGCATATTTCCAACACCCTTGCACAAGGGGGTGGGAGGAGGCCATGTGGGGAGTGATACGTCTCCATCGTATCTACTTTTCCAAACTCTTTTGCCCTTGTTTTGGACTCTAATTTGCATGATTTGAATGGAACTAACCCGGACTAATGCTGTTTTCAGCAGAATTGACATGGCGTTGTTTTTGCGCAGAAATAAAACTTCTCGGAATGACCTGAAAATTTACGGAAATTTTTGTGGAATATATAAAAAATACTGGCGCAAGAATCGACGGAGGAAGTGGAGCTGTGAGCCCACAAGCCCGCCAGGCGCCCCCCCTGGCCGCGCCTGGCAGGCTTGTGGGGCCCACAAAGCTCCACCGCCTCCAATCTCAGGTCTATTTAGCCTCTTTCGTCCGGAAAAAAATCAAGGCGGAGAGTTCATCGCGTTTTACGATACGGAGGCGCCGCCACCTCCTGTTCTTCCTCTGGAGGGCAGATCTGGAGTCCGTTCTGGGCTCCGGAGAGGGGAAATCATCGCCATCGTCATCATCAACCTTCCTTCATCGCCAATTCCATGATGCTCTTCACCGTTCGTGAGTAATCTCATCGTAGGCTTGCTGGACGGTGATGGGTTGGATGAGATCTATCTTGTAATCGAGTTAGTTTTGACGGGGATTGATCCCTAGTATCCACTATGTTCTGAGATTGATGTTGCTACTACTTTGCCATGCTTAATGCTTGTCAGTAGGGCCCGAGTGCCATGATTTCACATCTGAACCTATTATGTTGTCGCCAATATATGTGTGTTCTTGATCCTATCTTGCAAGTTGTAGTCACCTACTATGTGTTATGACCCGGCAACCCTGGAGTGACAATAGTCGGAATCACTCCCGGAGATGACCATAGTATGAGGAGTTCATGTATTCACCAAGTGTTAATGCGTTGGTCCGGTTCTTTATTAAAGGGAGAACCTTAATATCCCGTAGTTTCCATTAGGACCCCGCTGCCACGGGAGGGATGGACAATAGATGTCATGCAAGTTCTTTTCTCTAAGCAGGTATGACTACATACAGAATACATGGCTACATTACATTGACGAACTGGAGCTAGTTACATATCTCTCCATGTTATAACTGTTGCATGATGAATAACATCCGGCATAATCATCCATCACCGATCCAATGCCTACGAGTCTTTTACTACTGGTCCTGGCTACGTTACTTTGTTGCTGCTACTGTTACTCTGTTGCTAATGATGTCACTGCTGCTACTGTTACTCTGTTGCTACTGCTGTCACTGCTGTTACTGTTACTCTGTTGCTACTGTTGTCACTGCTGCTGCTGTTACTTTGCTGCTACTGGTTATTGTTGCTATTGT
Organism: Hordeum vulgare subsp. vulgare; assembly: GCF_904849725.1. Taxonomy (NCBI): domain Eukaryota; kingdom Viridiplantae; phylum Streptophyta; class Magnoliopsida; order Poales; family Poaceae; genus Hordeum; species Hordeum vulgare. Next base: position 657,995,628 of record NC_058519.1, on the reverse strand, counting down.
TGCTATCATACTACCTTGCTACTGATACTTTGCTGCAGATACTAAATCTTTCAGGTGTGGTTGAATTGACAACTCAACTGCTAATACTTGAGAATATTCTTTGGCTACCCCTTGAGTCGAATCAATAAATTTGGGTTGAATACTCTACCCTCAAAAACTGTTGTGATCCCCTATACTTGTGGGTTATCAAGACTATTTTCTGGCGTCGTTGCCGAGGAGGCATAGCTATATTCTCTGAGTCACTTGGGATTTACGTCTGCTGGTCACTATGAGGAATCCGAAATATCCAAGAACTAAAGTCTTGCCCTCAACTACGAGGACAGGTAAGGAACTGCCATCTAGCTCTGCACTTGATTCACCTTCAGTTATGAGTAAGTTTGCGACACCACCTCATGCTAGAAATTTTGATGTGTCGCCTGTGCTTGATGATGCTACTTCTGTTGTTCATGATGCTTGTGATGATGCTATGCTTGATACTGCTTTGCCACTTGGTGCATTCCTTGATGTACAAATTGCTAGAGTTGCTGCTAGATGTGATGATACTTCTGAAGCTGCTAAGATTATTGAAGTAGAACCTGCTAGAACTAGCTCTCCTAGATATGAATTGCCTGATATGCCTGAGTGTTATGTTATGGAGGGAGAGATAGCTGAGGATTTTCTTGCGTGTAAGGATAGCTATGATGTTGAGAATTTACTGCACAAGTGGAAAGAAAAATCTTTGAACGCTAGGATGAAATACGACCCGAAGTTTGCTACTTCGCCTATCTTTGTGACCGATAAGGATTATGAATTCTCTATCGACCCTGAGTTAATCACTCTGGTCGAATCTGATCCTTTTCACGTTTATGAGTCTGAAACGGTTGTAGTCCATCTTACCAAACTGCACGATAAAGCCACCCTATTCACTAGCGAGGAAAAGATCCGCCACTACTATATCCTCAAGTTGTTCCCTTTCTCGCAAAAGGATGATGCTAAGACCTGGTTAACTTCTCTTGCTCCTGGTTGTGTGTGTAGCCCACAAGATATGATCTACTACTTCTCTGAAAAATATTTCCCTGTCCATAAGAAGCAAGCTGCCTTGTAGGAAATATACAGCTTTGCACAAGTTGAACAAGAGAGTCTCCCACAAGCTTGGGGGAGGCTCGTCCAGTTGCTGAATGCTTTGCCTGATCACCCTCTTGAGAAGAATGAAATACTTGATATCTTCTATAATGGACTTACCGATGCTTCTAAAGACCACCTAGATAGTTGTGATGGTTGTGTTCTTAGGGAACGAACCGTAGAACAAGCTGAGATCATATTGAATAACATCTTGTGCAATGAGAATGCTTGGACGATTCCCGAACCACCTCCTAAGCCAACTCCGAAGAAAAGAGGTATTCTATTCCTCAGTCCCGAAGATATGCAAGAAGATAAGAAATCTATGAGAGAGAAAGGCATTAAATCTGAAGATGTCAAAAATCTACCACCTATCGAAGAGATCTATGGTCTTGATAACCCGATACAGGTAGTAGAAGTAAATTCTCTTCGTAGGTTCGATGAGAGTGATATTCCTTTTGATAAACCTGCTAGGTTATGCCTGGATGAATTTGATAACTTTGTTCACAAACAACAAAGTTTCAATGATTATGTTAGCAGACAATTGGAACAAAATGCTTGTATGCTTAGTCATTTAAGTGCTTGTGTGGACAGAAACGTCAATGATCTTAAGCTCTTGAGTAAACATGCCTCTATGGTTACCACTCAAGTAGAACAAGTACTTAAAGCTCAGAATGACTTGCTCAATGAGTTGAATGACAATTCTGTCAGAGTCGTCACTAGAGGCGGTAGAATGACCCAGGAACCTTTGTATCCTGAGGGTCATCCTAAGAGAATTGAACAAGATTCTCAAGGAGTTAGCACTGATGCACCTAGTCCTCCTAGAAATGAGAAGAAAGATGATAGGAACTTGCACGCTAGCAACCCTGTTGCTGCTACACCTGAGAGTCCAAACGATGTCTCTGTCTCTGATGCTGAAACACAATCTGGTGATGAACATGAGCCTAATGATAATATCAATAGTTATGTTCATGATGATGCTCAACCTAGCAATGATAAGGATGTGGAGATTGAACTTGTTGATCTTGATAACCCACAGCATAAGAATAAGAGATACGATAAGAACGACTTCGCTGCTAGGAAGCATGGTAAAGAAAGGGAACCATGGGTTCAGAAACCTATACCCTTTCCTCCCAAACCATCCAAGAAAAAGGATGATGAGGATTTTGAGAGATTTGTTGAAATGATCAGACCTGTCTTTCTGCAAATGCGTTTGACAGATATGCTCAAAATGTCTCTGTATGCTAAGTACATGAAGGATATTGTGACTAATAAGAGGAGGATACTGAGGTTGAGATTGCCACCATGCATGCTAATTATACCTTCAAGGGTGGAACTCCTAAGAAACTAGGTGATCCTGGAGTGCCCACTATACCTTGCTCCATTAAAGGCAACTACGTTAGAACTGCTTTATGCGACCTTGGAGCCGGTGCTAGTGTTATGCCTCTATCTCTTTATCTTAGACTTGAACTGGATAAGTTGACACCCATTAAAATCTCTCTGCAAATGGCCGACAAATCAACTGCTTTCCCTCTCGGCATTTGCGAGGATGTGCCTGTTGTGGTTGCTAACGTTACTATCTTAACGGACTATGTTATTCTGGATATTCCCGAGGACGATGCCATGGCGGTCATCCTTGGAAGACCCTTTTTAAACACCGCAAAGGCTGTTATAGATTGCAACAAAGGCAATGTCACTTTCCATGTCAACGGTAGTGAGCATACAGTGCACTTTCCGAAGAAACAATATCGAGTACATTGCATCAATGCTATCGAAAAAACTTCATTGATCCTTATTGGGAGCTTTGAATGCCCTATTCCTCCTTTTAAGATGAAGTATGATTTTCTTGTTGGGGAGATTCACATCCCCATTGAGGTAACCTAGTGACTATACGAAAATTCTCTGTCTTCTTTTGCGATTCGAAAAAGTTTGTCAAGGAGACTTGATCAACCTCATTGACGGATTTCTTTCGATGACCATGAGATGGATGAATCGAGGAGTCACAAACCTCTGTTCCAAGCTTTCACCTTCGGTTGCTTAGAAGAAAAATGATAGATTTAGTTTAGTTTTCCCTGTTTTCTGTTTTAGCGTCCCATAGAAAAGTACCCTGAAAATAGAAGTTCTCCGAACGTCCTGAAAATCAAGTATGATTTTTTCTGGAATTTTTTAAAAATACTGAGACGGAGAGCTAGTCAGGTGGCTGCACCAGTGGGCCACAAGCCCTGGAGGCGCGGGCACCCCCCTGGCCATGCCTACCAGGCTTCTGGGGCCCACGTGCACCCCCTCCACTCATTCTACCTCCCATCCGCTTCTCCTACCTCCAGAAAAAATCGTTTCGCAGCTCAAACCCGTGTTCTTGCTCTTCTTTCTGGGATTTTCGATCTCCTTGTGCAAAGTGCCATTCATCAAACTGTTTTGGGGAAATTACTCCTTGGTAAGTGACTCCTCCATTGGTCCAATTAGTTTTTGCTCTAGTGCCTTATACTTTGCGTATTTTTGCTGCCTTGGTGACCCTGTTCTTGAGCTTTGCATGCTAATTTTAGCTGGTCCCAAGTAGTTTTGATGCGTAATATGGCCTCTAGGCACTTGAGGGAGTAGTTGCTATGAGTTTAGTTGAGCCTTGTTCACTTTTCCTTTGGGTCACTCAAAATTTCAGACAAGGAAGATGTTCACGAGAAACTATCATGGTGGTTCCTCAAGCAAGAGAGGTCCCCGTCTTGCGATTCGGGAACCCGATCCTTACCAACCGAGGAACGCACAGGTACAACCATGTGAATGGCCTTTTGATGAATTCATGATTGAGGCAGGTTTCAAAGACGAGTTTGATACACTTGTTCACAACGTCGGACTCGAAGAATTCATCTCCGATAAATGTGAACAGTATGTTGCTCTCACTGCCTCTTTTGTTCGTAGATTCAAATTTTCAGCTGGCCGTGATACATCTGTACTGTTTGATCTCTATGACAAATCGTATACCATGGATTTAGAGGATTTCAATAGAATTTGCAAGATACCTATTTGGGGTAGTCTCAATGATCCTCCTAAATCTTCGATTAGAGATTTTTTTCTCTGGTATAACTGTTGGAGAAACTAGAGATATTACACAGGCTACCATGGGGAGCATTCATTTTCCTGCCTTGCATTATTTTACCCTCTTCATAGGCAGATGCATTAATGGCAAGATTGAGCATTGTCACCTTTGCGCACCCGACCTTAGTATTCTTAAGAGCGCAGTAACGGGTGATAAAAGTTTCAACACGGGAGCTATAATTGCAAGGAGGATGAATAATACTGCTAATGAAGGGGATTTCTTTGGTGGGATCTATGCCACCCGCATAGCAAATTTTCTTGGAGTACCCATCCGCGAAGGAGATCCCCCGCTCCATACAGCTTTCCTAGATCGCACCGCTTTGACACGCTATCACTTCCTTGAGAGGGATGATGAATCCCTCCTATACCGGTTAATATTTAACCGGCAGCGTGTTTTCGATATTACCCTTCCTGCTCCTGCCCTCTTTGACTTTCAGGTAAAACGGAGATATTACATAACGAGAGGAGAGGCAGAAGAGTATGAGAGGGAGGCAAAGGCTGCTCGTCTCTGTGAGGCAGCTATTCAGGCAGTGGCTGCAGCGCTCCCGTACAACCCCCATTATGATTTTGGGTATCGCCCGGACCATCCATGGGAGTAGACCAACTTAGGCCAAAAGCCTAAGCTTGGGGGAGTACGTGTTTCTCACCGACTTTATATTCTTGGTTACGCTTTCACTTTGTTAGTCGGTGTTCACACTTTGCCACTTTATCATCCATGCTAGTTTATTTCATTCTCTCGTTTTCTTTTCGTGTGTTTGTCTAGTTTGGGAAAACCCAAAAAGATTTTCTTGTTCTTCTTTTACTTGTTGGGAGCTTTCCCATGTAAATAGTTTTCTTTTTCTTTGGGTCAAGGTAGAAGACCATGGTTACAATCTTTAGTGGCTCTCGCATGCATATCTGTTTATCTGTTAAAGAGCCATATTACTTTGTCTTCTCCTTTGTGTTTGCTTGCAGATTACAGCTTAGTCCAATGCACGAGCACTCTTATTATTGTTCACATCATTCGGTCGTGAAAGTGAAAGGCAATAATGATGATATATGATGAAGTGACTGAGCCTGGAAAAGTTGGTATGAACTCGATCTATTTTATTTTTGTAAATATGACTAGCTCATCGTTCCACATTCAGCTTTGTTGTGAGAGAAACATGTTTGCATTCACAACTTAGAGATCATAGTTTCTGATGCCATGCTTAATTAGCTAGGAGCTTATAATGGTTTGCCTTGGATGCCAACATGAATTTTGAGATGACTATGATGTAGTATGATAGGATGGTATTCTCCTTTGAATGATTCAAGTGGCTTGACTTGGCGCATGTTTACGCATGTAGTTGAAACAAAATCAACCTAGCCTCTATGATATTCATGTTCATGGTGATTTTTGTCCTACTCATGCTTGCACTCAATGTTGGTTAATCTCAATGCATTTTGATGACTGTTGTCGCTCTCTAGTTGGTCGCTTCCCAGTCTTTGCTAGCCTTCACTTGTACTAAGCGGGAATACTGCTTGTGCATCCACTTCCATAAACCTAAAGTTGTTCCATATGAGTCCACCATACCTACCTATATGCGGTATCTACCTGTTGTTCCAAGTAAATTTGCATGTGCCACTCTCTAATCCTTCAAGAAATAATCTGTTTTGCATGCCCGAACCGCTCATGTGGTGATAGGGGGATATCAGTATCTTCCATGCTAGGCGTGTTATCCTGGATATGTGTTTATTCACTATCACTCACGAGAAAGGGGCATGTAATTGGAATGCCCAGTTTCATGCTCAAATCGAAAAGATAATTGCAAACAAAACTCCCCGTGGATTGATGTTGGTATGGACGGCACCCGAGGATTCAGCTAGTCGTGGGGTGTGATTGATCGGTGGTGGGGGAGTCAAAACTTTACTTTTCTGTTTGGGAACTGCCTATAGCATGTGTAGCGTGGAAGATGGTGAAAAACTCTTGGTCATTGCATTGACAATGAGAGCATCCACTCAAAATCAATGCTTCCCTCTGCGAAGGGCCTGTCTATTTATGTTCCTGTTGAGTCATCCTCTTCTTATAAAAGCACCAATTAGAGAGCACCTCTGTCATTTTTATGCTTTGCTTTTAACTGTGTTGAGTATGACTCTGACTGGATCTTCTTTGCCATGAATTACAATGTTTAGTCAGCCCTTGGTCTTTGATTAGCCTAGGTTTAGCGTCCTTCTTCTCCATAAGGTACTTAATAGCAGCATGATCAGAGTGAATAGTGACTTTGGAGTCAACTATATAAGATCTGAACTTTTCACATGCAAACATGACTGCTAAAAACTCCTTCTCCGTAGTAGCACAGTTTATCTGCGCACTGTCTAGAGTTTTACTAGCGTAGTGAATAACATTCAACTTCTTGTCAACTCTTTGTCCTAGAGCAGCACCAACAACATAATCACTAGCGTCGCACATGATTTCAAAGGGCAAGTTCCAATCAGGTGGTTGAACAATAGGTGCGGTTATCAAGGCCCCCTTAAGTATTTCGAAAGCTTCCTCACAATCCTCATCAAAAACAAAAGGAACATCCTTCTGCAAGAGGTTGGTAAGAGGCCTAGAAATCTTAGAGAAGTCTTTAATGAACCTTCTATAGAAACCAGCATGACCTAGGAAACTTCGTATACCTCTGATATCTGTGGGGCAAGGCATTTTCTCAATTGCATCTACCTTAGCCTTATCAACTTCAATGCCTTTCTGAGAGATTTTGTGTCCTAAGACGATGCCTTCATTAACCATGAAGTGGCACTTCTCCCAGTTCAAGACGAGGTTGGTATCTTCGCATCTCTGTAAAACTCGATCAAGGTTGCTGAGGCAATCGTCAAAGGAAGAACCGTAAACGGAGAAATCATCCATGAAAACCTCAACAATCTTTTCACAAAAGTCAGAGAATATTGCCATCATACATCTTTGAAAGGTGGCAGGTGCATTGCATAAGCCAAAAGGCATATGTTTATAAGCAAAGGTACCGAAGGGGCAGGTGAAAGTGGTTTTCTCCTGATCAGATTGTGCAACAGGTATTTGCGAGAAACCTGAATAACCGTCTAGAAAGCAGAAGTGTGTGTGTTTAGATAGCCTTTCTAGCATTTGGTCGATAAACGGCAAAGGATAGTGGTCTTTCCTGGTTGCCTTGTTCAGTTTCCGGAAGTATATCACCATCCTATAGCCAGTAATAATCCTCTGTGGGATTAGTTCATTCTTATCATTAGGAACGACGGTGATACCTCCCTTCTTAGGTACGCAATGTACTGGACTTACCCAATCACTATGAGCAACAGGATAAATGATACCTGCTTCCAGGAGCTTTAGTATTTCATTTCTCACGACCTCTTTCATCCTCGGATTTAATCTCCGTTGATGATCAGCAACTGGCTTAGAATCAGGATCGGTTTTAATCTTGTGCTGACATAGAGTGGGACTAATACCCTTAAGATCATGAGGAGTATATCCAATAGCAGCACGGTGCTTCCTCAAAGTTTTTAATAACTTCTTCTCTTCGTGATTCGAGAGGTGAGCACTAATAATAACAGGATATATCTCCCTCTCATCAAGGTAGGCATACTTAAGAGTATCTGGTAACTGTTTTAGCTCGAACACAGGATCACCCTTTGGTGGGGGAGGATCCCCAAGCAGTTCAACAGGCAGATTATTCTTGAGAATAGGATATTCTTCTAAAACAATTTTATCTATCTCATCTCTTTCATCCATATGCATATCATTTTCATGCTCAAGCAGATATTGCTCTAAAAGATCCGTAGGAGGTACGGCAATAGAGGCAAGAGCAATGATTTCGTGACTCTTTTTCATGGGGTTGTCTTCCTAACTTGGAGAAGTTAAATTCATGAGACACACCCTCAAAACTAACAGTGACAGTCTGTTTAATGCAATCAATGTGAACATTGACAGTGTTGAGAAAGGGTCTACCAAATATGATGGGACAAAAGCTATCTTGTGCAGTAGCAAGGACGAGGAAATCAGTAGGAAACTTCGTCTTACCACACAGGACTTCTACGTCTCTCACAATTCCCAGGGGGCAGATAGTGTCTCTATTAGCTAGCGTAATAGTGACATCAATGGGTTCTAACTCAGCAGGTGCAATCTCATCTTTGATTTCATCATATAGGCACCGGGGTATTGCACTAACACTAGCACCCATATCACATAAACCATGATAACAGTGATCTCCTATCTTGACAGAAACAACGGGCAGGCCAACTACAGGTCTGTATTTGTCTTTCACGTGAGGTTTAGCAATTCTAGCGGAGTCCTCACAGAATTTGATAACATGCCCGTCTATGTCTTCGGCTAAGAGATCTTTGATAATAGAAACACTAGGTTCAACTCTAATTTCCTCAGGGGGTGCAAGTGGTCTAATGTAACCCCTATGTATCACAGTTGGAGCTTTAGAATAATCCTTTTTCCTAGCAGGGTAAGGTGGTTTCTCAGTGTAGACACAAGGAACAATAGGATCACTAAAGGCAATTACTTTCTCTTCAACTAGATTGGGTTTAACTATGTTCACTTCAACAGGCGGATGATACTTAAACCACTTCTCTTTGGGAAGATCAACATGAGCAGCAAAAGATTCACATAGAGAAGCTACTATCTCAAAGTCAAGTCCATACTTAGCGCTAAAATCTCTAGAAGTGTTTGTTTCAACAAAAGATTTAACGCAGTCAAACTGGAAATTCATACCTGACTCCTTACCTTCTTCAAGCTCCCAATCTTCAGAGTTATGTTTCATTCTTTCCAATAAATTCCACTTGTGGTCAATATCCTTCTTCATAAAAGAATCGGTACAAGAAGTGTCAAGCATGGTACGATCTTCATGAGAAAGCCGAGCATAAAAGTTTTGAGTGATAATTTCTCTAGAGAGCTCATGATTGGGGCATGAATATAGCATTGATTTAAGCATCCCCCAAGATTGAGCTATGCTTTCCCTGTCACGAGGCCAAAAGTTATAAATATAATTCCGATCACGATGTATTAAATGCATAGGATAAAACTTTTGATGAAATTCCAATTTCAACCGATTGTAGTCCCATGATCCAATATCATCACATAGCCTATACCATGTCAACGCCTTATCCTTCAAAGATAAAGGAAAGACTTTCTTATTTACCTCATCCTCGGGCAAACCTGCAAGCTTAAATAAACCACAAACTTCATCTACATAGATTAGATGCAAGTCTGGATGTGAAGATCCAACTCCTGTAAAAGGATTAGCCAGTAGTTTCTCAAGCATACCCAAAAGAATTTCATAAAAGATATTTTCAGTAGGTACCTCAGGTTGAGGAACAACTCCTCGTGCTTCCGTTCGTGGTGAAGATGCCCCGAACAAATTCCTCAAAGGAACAGTTTCCATAGTGACTAGTGACAATAAATTTCAGCACGGTATATAAATGTTTCCTTACTAAATTCCACTTACCAAAGGCGCTTCCCTCCCCGGCAACGGCACCAGAAAAGAGTCTTGATGAGCCACAAGTACAGGGGATCAATCGTAGTCCTTTCGATAAGTAAGAGTGGCGAACCCAACGAGGAGAAGAAGGCTCTGATAAACGGTTTTCAGCAAGGTAATAACTGCAAGCACTGAAAGTAGCGGTAACAAGTGATGGCGTCGTGAGGTGAAACGTAGCAGGTGAAAAGTAACAAGTAACAAGTAATAGCAACGGTGCAGCAAAGTGGCCCAATCCCTTTTGTAGCAAGGGACAAGCCTGAGCAAAGTCTTATAAGAGGAAAAATGCTCCCGAGGACACACGGGAATTTCTGTCATGCTAGTTTCATCATGTTCATATGATTCGCGTTCGTTACTTTGATAATTTGATATGTGGGTGGACCGGAGCTTGGGTACTGCCCTTACTTGGACAAGCATCCCACTTATGATTAACCCCTCTCGCAAGCATCCGCAACTACAAAACAAGAATTAAGACAACGTCTAACCATAGCATTAAACTAGTGGATCCAAATCAGCCCCTTACGAAGCAACGCATAGACTGGGGTTTAAGCTTCTATCACTCTAGCAACCCATCATCTACTTATTACTCCCCAATGCCTTCCTCTAGGCCCAAATATGGTGAAGTGTTATGTAGTCGACGTTCACATAACACCACTAGAGGAAAAACAACATACAGCATATCAAAATACCGAACGAATACCAAATTCACATGACTATTATTAGCATGACTTATCCCATGTCCTCAGGAACAAAAGTAAGTACTCACAAAGCATAATCATAATCATGATCAGAGGTGTAATGAGTAGTATCAAGGATCTGAACATAAACTCTTCCACCAAGTAATCCAACTAGCATCAACTACAAAGAGTAATCAACACTACTAGCAACCTTACAAGTACCAATCGGAGTCGCGGGACGGAGATTGGTTACAAGAGATGAACTAGGGTTTGGAGAGTAGATGGTGCTGATGAAGATGTTGATGGAGATGACTCCCCTCCGACGAGAGGAGTGTTGGTGATGACGAAGGCGACGATTTCCCCCTCCGGGAGGGAAGTTTCCCCGGCAGGATCGTCCTGCCGGAGCTCTAGATTGAATGTGCTCAAGTTCCGCCTTGTGGCGGCGGAGAATCCACGAAAAAGCTCCCTCTTGATTTTTTTTCTCGGACGAAACCCTTCATATAGCAAAAGAGGGGGGCCAATGGGCAACCAGGGTGCCCACAAGCCATGTTGCCGCGGCCAGGGGGGTAGGCCGCGGCAACCAGGCTTGTGGGCCCCTGGCTGCTCCCCTGTGACACTTCTTTCGCCCAGTATTTTTATATATTCCCAAAAAAATCCACGTTGATTTTCAGGGCATTTGGAGTTGCGCGGAATAGAGGACTCAGACTTGCTCCTTTTCCAGTCCAGAATTCTAATTGTCGGTATTCTCCCTCTTCAAATAAACCTTGTAAAATGAGAAAGAAAAGGCATAAGTATGGTACCACAAAGTAAAATAACAGTCCATAAAGCGATAAATATCAACATGAAAGCATGATGCAAAATGGACGTATCAGGCCCACAAAGCTCCACCGCCTCCAATCTCAGGTCTATTTAGCCTCTTTTGTCCGGAAAAAATCAAGGAGGAGAGTTCATCGCGTTTTACGATACGAAGGCGCCGCCACCTCCTATTCTTCCTCTAGAGGGCAGATCAGGAGTCAGTTCTGGGCTCCGAAGAGGGGAAATCGTCGCCATCGTCATCATCTACCTTCCTTCATCGCCAATTCCATGATGCTCTTCACCGTTCGTGAGTAATCTCATCGTAGGCTTGCTGGACGGTGATGGCTTGGATGAGATCTATCATGTAATCGAGTTAGTTTTGACGGGGATTGATCCCTAGTATCCACTATGTTCTGAGATTGATGTTGCTACTACTTTGCCATGCTTAATGCTTGTCACTAGGGCCCGAGTGCCATGATTTCAGATCTGAACCTATTATGTTGTCGCCAATATATGTGTGTTCTTGATCCTATCTTGCAAGTTGTAGTCACCTACTATGTGTTATGACCCGGCAACCCTGGAGTGACAATAGCCGGAACCACTCCCGAAGATGACCATAGTATGAGGAGTTCATGTATTCACCAAGTGTTAATGTGTTGGTCCGGTTCTTTATTAAAAGGAGAACCTTAATATCCCGTAGTTTCCATTAGGACCCCGCTGCCACGGAAGGGATGGACAATAGATGGCATGCAAGTTCTTTCCCTAAGCACGTATGACTACATGCGGAATACATGCCTACATTACATTGACGAACTGGAGCTAGTTACATATCTCTCCGTGTTATAACTATTGCATGATGAATAGCATCCGACATAATCATCCATCACCGATCCAATGCCTACGAGTCTTTTACTACTGGTCCTTGCTACGTTACTTTGCTGCTGCTACTGTTACTCTGTTGCTACTGTTGTCACTGCTGCTACTGTTACTGTGTTGCTAGTGATGTCACTGTTGCTACTGTTACTCTGTTGCCACTGCTGTTACTTTGCTGCTACTGGTTACTGTTGCTACTGTTGCTATCATACTACCTTGCTACTGATACTTTCCTGCAGATACTAAATCTTTCAGGTGTGGTTGAATTGACAACTCAACTGCTAATACTTGAGAATATTCTTTGGCTTCCCCTTGAGTTGAATCAATAAATTTGGGTTGAATACTCTACCCTCGAAAACTGTTACGATCCCCTATACTTTGTGGGTTATCAGGGAGGGAGTCCTACTAGGACTCCACCTCCCTTTTTGGAGGAGGACTCCTCGTTGGGGCAGCGACCAAGGCCCTAGGGGAAACCGTAGGGCGCCCCCACCTACCCCGTTCCTCCTATATATAATGGAGGGGAGAGGGCGGCAGGACCCTAATCCAAGGCGCAGCCCCCTCTCCCTCCCTCTAGTTCGTTCCTCCTCTAGATCAGTTCGGCTATGCATAGCGAAGCCTTGCCGGATCAGCTCCACCACTATCGACGCCACGCCATTGTACTGTCGGAGAACTCATCTACTTCTCCACCCTCGCATGTTGGATCAAGGAGGTGGAGATCCTCATCGAGCTGTACGTGTGCTGAATGCGGAGGTGCCGTCCGTTCGGCACTAGATCAGGATGGACCGTGATGGGACGCGGGACGGGACGTGATGCGACCGCGGGACGTATTGCAATTTGGATCACGAAGACATTCGACGACATCAACCGCGTTATATACGCTTCCGCTTAGCAATCTACAAGGGTATGTGGATTCGATCTCTCCTCTCATAGATGCTCATCATCATGAATTGATCTTGTATGCGCGTAGATTTTTTTTGTTTCTCATGCAACATCCCTTACAATATCATCTACTAATACTAATAATTTCAGGCAGCAATGACGTGACGCATATTGTGTCAAATACACAGACCTACTATTTAACGATATCCCTTTTGTATCAAATAGAAGGATGACCCACATAGGCCACCATGAATGGCAGGTGCATCTTATTATTGACTGGTGGAGCGAGCATTGCTACGTGTTTTTCTATTTGTTTTACTAGGTTTTAGATAGTTCGTTATTTCTTTCTGTCTTTTGTGGTTTTAAGCATTTTATTTTAGCCTTAAAAAATTGATTATTTTTTAAAGGTGATATTTTTAAAACAATTTGCAGATGTATGATTATATCATTAATAAAGGTTAAATACTTTTTAAAAACTCTAGCACATTTGAAAAAAATGAAATTTCCAAAATTTGGGAACATTTGGTAAAATTCTGAACATATGTGAATATTTTAAAATTGTATTGTATTTTTGTAATTTCTGAAAACTTAAAAAAAATAGGAATGTTTTAAAAAGATGAACATTATTTCGAATTGTGAATACGTATAAAATCAAAACTTCAAATTACATTCTAGAACATTTCCATGACCCATAATAAACTGGTTTGGAACCTTCTAGAAGGTTTTAAACTGCCGCAAACATGAAAAAAAAAAGAATAATGTTAAAGCGTTAAACATACTTGGCCATCCACTCTGGCTATGTATGGTGCACTCCCTTGAGCGATTTTGTTTTATTCATTTTATCTTCATTTTTCTGTCAATTTTCCATTCGAAAACCAACGGTGCATTTTTTAGAATTCAAATATTTATTAATATATATATATATATATGTATATATGTTAAATAACTATTGAAAATATATTCAGTTGGCGTTTAATAATATACCATATGATCACTAGAAAACAGAAACTAAGAATGTATAAAAGCAAGAAAATCAAAAGAAAAGTAAAACCCCGATGAATTTGGAGAGGGCAAAAATAAACAGGATTAAAAAATAATATTAAAAATAAAAATGAAAAGAAATATAAATCAAAAAGTAAAAAAACTGAAAACTAGTCTAAACGGAAAAACTCAAACAAAAGTAATTGTTCGACCGTTTTATACTATATATTCAAAATAATTTGTTTAATTTTTCTTCATTTTAAGCTGATTTTTCATTGGGAAACTAACTATTGTATCATTTTTTAAGGATATAAATGTTTTAAAACTAATAAAATAAACTTCTATGAATATTCCTGAAATAATAAAAATATTCCAATATATATTTAGAACATCAGTGTACTCCTCCCATTCTTTTTTAAATTAAAGTATCCCTAATTTGACCAAATCTATAGAAAAAGTACCAACATTTGTAATATGAAATCCATATCATTAGATTCAGTATGAAATGTAGTTTTATATTACATAGGTTTATGTTGTAGATTTTGATATATTTTTAATAAACTTTGTGAAGTTTGACTTGACATAATTTTTGTACACGGACTAAAAAGAAAGGAGGGAACAAATTATGAAATATTCACTACAAATATTAAATGTTTGCCATATGTTATCAAATATTAATGGTGTATTAGAATAATATTCACCGCTCGTTGATAAACTTTTAATTGTACAATAAATTAATTTGAGAAAGGAGAAAGTGCAGAAACAAGAAAACCAGGAAAGCGAGGAAGTCTTCGTGCACGTGCCCCTAAGGACCAGCACCCCGGAGTAGCGGTCGTCGCCATTGAAAACCTTGAATAGATTTGAATCACCTTTGATCAAATCTCAACACATGACGAGAAACCCTAACCTCACTGTCTTTAGGAGAGGTAGAAATCTACGTTAGAGCTCCGTCAACTATGTCCCTACGGAGAAACTCAAGGAGGGTTGAAGCGCGAAACACAAACACGAAGAAGAAACTCCGACATCCGTCTGAGCGCTGCACTTGCCATGGCTAAAAAACCCTAACCTAAGCTATTAGCTGGAGCAGGGGCATCGGGATTTCCCTCCCCACCATAGGCCACCGGAGTGGCAGGTAGATGGGACAAGAATTCACATTCTCACCGATGAAGTCAAAAACGGAGAGTTTGTCCTCGCCACCAAGGATAGGGGAGGAAACGCCATGAGAATTTTCATTCTATTATGTTATTTATATTTAATAGATGTTTTGCAACTATAGTAATGAATTATATGTTTCCCATTTTAATTTTCATATAATCTATATCTATACCAATATAAACTAGGTCAGTTCAATGACAAAGATTGTGCTAATGGTGAGCGCTCAACACGTTTAGCGTGCAATTAAAATCATTCCAAGTATCAATGTTGGCACTAATCACATTATTAATGTGCAAATAATATCATACCTAATATTTACGTGCATTTTATAATGACTAATATCAACATGTGTCGCACATACACATTTACTAGAAAATCTCAATAGGCATGTTTCATGCAATCAAATATCATTGAAATATACTAGCTTTTCATTCCAATCAAGGAGGTGTTTGTTTCAAAGATTTTTGCCCCGCACCTGTTTGCACTGTAAAGAAAAAAAGTTACCTGCATTTGGAAAATTAACACCGTAAACACGTCCCTCCGTAAACGGGTCTGACCCAGTTATAGATCGATACCGCCCATGCCCCATTGGTAATGGTTACGGTAGCGAGCCCACGACCCCCTCTTCCCCCCAGAGCCCCCTCCTCCCCGCACGAACTCATGCTCGTTCGCCGCCGCCTCCCCAATCTTCTTTGAGTCCGGCGCCGGTGCTTCTCATATCCCCTTCGAATCCTTGCAGAGATTGGAGCAGCCGGCGGTAGTACCTCCGCTATCCCCTTCAAATCCCAATGGAGATCGGAGCAGCCACTTGATTTCGGAGATGGTTTCGGAGATGGCCGGCGGCACTTGATTTCGGAGATGGCCGGCGACGCTAGAGGTCCTTGGCGGAGCAAGAGTATAGCAATGGTAATCAATTCCTTTACCTGGATCTGAACCAAACAAACTTGAAAAAATCTCAATACACCTCCTAAAACACTGCCATCTGATTATGTTAACAGTACCGTTACTATTGTTGTAGCCAAACATCTCCCAAGTATCAACTAGCATAACTCATTTGTTTTTGTTTTATTAGGGTTTAGATGGTGCTTTTACTTCCTTTGGTATTTTCTCTTTTTTAATGTCCTAAAAACAGAAACATTTTTAAAAAGGCAATTGTTTTTGAATTTTTGAATTATTATTTTTGAAAATTGTGAATATTTAATAAAAGCTATTATGGAAATTTTCTGAAAACTTCACACATTTTTTAATTTTTTCCAAATTTTGTAGTCATTTTTGAATTTTGGGGATATTTTAAAACAAACATCAAATATGTTTGTATTTTATCACATGTTTTAAAAATGTGAACATTTTTTAAAAACATGAACATTTGTTTGGAAAAAAAACAGAAAAATATTTTTATTTCCATATCAACTATATGCATTTATCTTTATGAAATAGATTTCAAAACTATAATAATCAAGCACAATAAATTATACGTAATTTCAGTTACAGCTTTTACATTATTACTCTAAATATGCATGTTCCATAAAGTCAAATATCATATAAATATACTGCAAAACATTCGCGGCATACGGGGTATCATCTAGTAATTTTAGTAATGACGCAAGCAGCCAACTTCTCTCAGGTAGTTTATATGACCACAGATCTTGAGTTGCTGAACACAATGCTGACAGTCAAATCAACATTTGAACATTTGAATGTGCAAAACGGGTTTTGTTGGATATTCCTTTTTTAAGTTGTCAATATTTTTTAAAGTGCTGATATTTTAAAAAATTCTAAAGTTTTTTACAATTTTGGGAGACCTCCATCCGTTTAATTTTTTTTGGACATCTATGTTCAAACAATAGAGTTCTTACTTTCTATGCTATTGTAAATGAGCATGAATAAGTATAAAGAGCAGCCATGTAATCACGTTGTCTTATACCCTCCTAAGAACAACTCAAGCAGACCCCGTCTATCGTACGAACCCGAAAATAATCGTCATTTTATAGTTCCTCGATGAAAAAGTGTCCCGAACAGAACCCGTATCGGTCGCCAAACCTTAGAAAAAAATTGCGGGGTGACATGTCTCCAACGTATCTATAATTTTTTATTGTTTCATCCTATTATGTTATCATTTTAGAACACTTTTTAGACACTTATCTTCCAATTTATATTATTTTAGCACTAACCTATTGACCCAGTGCTGAGTGCGGGTTTTGTTTTCTGCATGTTTTTCTAGTTTTTAGGTTTCAGTACCACACGAAGTCCAATTGGCCTGAAACTTTTTGTGATTTTTTTCTGAACTAAAACAAGACCGTGGAGCATCGGAAGAAGGCCGGAGGGCGCACGAGGCCCCCACAAGCCAACATGGCACGACCCTGGGGGCGCACTGATGGCTAGTGCCCCCCTCGTGGCTCTCCCGACTCCGTTCTGTGGCCTATAAATTCTCATCTACCCTAAAAACTTCGGGGGAGGTTCCGAAACACTTTTTATGCCGTCGCGAGTCTCTGTTCCGACGGGAGGCCATCTAGAGCTCCGTTCAGCACTCTGCCGGGGGGGATCGATGACGGAAGGCTTCTTCATCAACCTTGTTGCCCTCATGATGATGTGTGAGTAGTTCACCACAGACCTACGGGTCCATAGCCAGTACCTAGATGGCAATCTCTCTCTGTTTGATCTTCAATAAAATGATCATAGCATCTTCACTTTGATCCATATGATGTAACTATTTTGTACGGTGCTTTTGTTGGGATCCGATGAATTTTGGGTTTATGTTCAGATTATTGATGATAGATATTTGAGTCTCCTCTGATATATAATATGATTCTTATGTGCACGATTATGATAGCTTCGTAATTCTCTCCGATCTATAGAAATAGTTTGGTCAACAAGATTGATATTTCTTCGGTGAGAGAGGTGCGTTGTAGTTGGTTCAACCTACCGAGTTTCTATATCTCAGTAATAGAAGGGGACAAGTTGCGTCTTTGTGTTGTTGTTACTAAGGGTAAAACTATGAGGTTTATTCATATTGGTTGATTTCACTTTGTCTACATCATGTCATCTTACTACAAGTATTATTTCATTCGTCATGAACTTAATATGTAGAAAGGCAAACATAGAAGCGTTCTTGAAGTGAAGTAATAGTAATAGGTGTAGGCAGGAGTCGACCTATTTGTTTAGGGGTGTGATGCCTATATTTACATGATCATTATTGCCATGAAAATCACATAACTATCCGCTCTTCTATCAATTGCCCAACGATAATTTGTTTACCCACCATGTGCTATTTTCAAGAGAGATGCCATTAGGGAAAGCTATGGTCCCCGGGTCTATTCACAAAATATTGTTAAAGTCTGCAATACCTTGCTGTCATTTATTTGCTTTTACTTTATCTTGAATTTTACAATTATGTACAATTATCTACACACATCATTTGCTTGCAAACAACGAGACCAAGGGGATTAACAACCCTCTTGTCCGCGTTGGGTGCAAGTTGTTTGTTCTTTTGTCTGCAGCCGCTGAAGACGGTTGTGGTTGATATTCCTATTAGTTCGATAAACCTTGATTACATAACTGAAAGAAATACTTACCCGCATTGTGCTTCTATAACCCGTTCCTCTTCACGGAAAACCCAACGCATATCACAAGTATCATGGGGCGCGGTAAAAGTTCACCCTCAACCTCTAGATTCACGGTTTGGGAATGCGGCCCTAGCTCGACCTCTATCAGGAGAGATTTTTGGCGAGAAGGACATTTCCTTGCGTTAGTTCATGCTTCCAATTCGGTCCACCTACGTTGATCTCCCTCCGGCCACTTCGGAGCACCATCCACGTCTGCCCATCGCCGCCATGGAAGCCTTAGAGTCATTGTTCGTCACCGTTGAGGTCAGCCATGCGCCAAACCCTCAACTAGATCTCGTTGCCGGCCATGTCACGCCCGATGTCGTTCAACCCTCGTTCGCGCCACCCCGCAAGTGGCTGGGCAGCGTCATCGTCCAGGGCGGCTTATTCATAGCCCGTGTTTGGCAGGCAGGCGTGCCCGCCACTGTCGCCGGCACCGGGCGCTGCAATTCCGGGGAGGCCGGCCCGGAAAGGCAAGGTCTAGGGTGTGAAGTGCAAGAAGGTGGATGCAAGAGCAACCCCGCCAACGCCTCCTTCGGTTGCACCGTTGAGAGCAACCCCGAGGATTCCCGCAGACGGCTATGCTACCGCCGCGTCCAACGTGTTCGACGAAATGGGTGAAAGATATTAAACTTTTGTAACTTCTTTCTTTGTTCGCCATATGTTTGTTCATGAATTATTGATCTTAATTGTAGGGATGGCTTGCACAATACAACTGTCGAGTTTGTGCACTTGTTGGACGACAACGCCGTCGATATCGATCAGAACGAGTTGGATGGTGGTGTGTGTGATCATGGTGAGTAAGAAGATGGGGTATTGGAGGTTGACAAGGCGGCATTCGACCTAGAGCAAGCAAAATAGGTGCAAGATCCAAGAAATACACGCCATTGGAAGATCAAATCTTGATCAAGGCGTGGGAAGCTGTGTCTCTTCATTGGACGACCAGCACGGAACAAACCGCCAAGCAGTATTGGCAAAGGATAGAGGATCAATTCCTCTGCATGACGGTGAAGTATCCCACATGAACACCACACACCTTTAAGTATCTTAAAGGTCGTTGGGACGTCATCAAGTCTGTTTGTAGCCGTTGGGCTGCTTGTTTGGAACAAGTCCGCAATGCACCACCAAGTGGCACCGTTGAATCGGACTATGTGATTTCTTTCTCACATTGTACTTTAAATGTTTCAAGCATGTTTCGTAGGAGGAAATTGCGCAAGAAAAGTACAGGGACATGGAAGCTTCATGTGGTAGTTCATTCAACCTAGAGCATTGTTGGAAATTGCTTCAACCTAACCAAAAGTGGGAGTTGATTAAGAAAGAATCCCCATCGAAGAGAGGCTCACTCACCGAGATGGATGATGATGATGATGAAGATGATGATGGCCCAAGGAACGAGGACAAGCCAGATGGAAACAAGAAGGCGAAGGACAAGATTAAGAGGGAATCGGTGGCATAAAGCTTGCGTCATAAGAGAGATATCATGGTGCAATCAAATGAGGTGTTGGTGATGAGGACATTGGAGGCAAATAAGGAGTTGGCCAAGAAGAAAGAGCAAGCGAAGCAAGAAAAGTGGCTCTTACTCAAGAAAGAGGGGTTACGCAAGGCCGTCCTTGAGGAGAGAAAAGCCCTTGCTAGGGAGAACAATGCCTTGGCCAAGCTTCTTGCCAAGGAGAACAAGATCATGACTATGATCCGCAATGAAATGGACGACATCGCCAAATAATGGCATGATATGGTAAGGAGAGAAATCTTGAAGAGAAGGATGATGGCCACAAGGTGTGATGGCTTCGGTGCCGGTGGGGGAATGGGTGACGGTGGTGGAGAGTTATGATTTTAACGGTGATGGTCACGGAGATGATGATGGCTTTTGCGTGAGGTTCTTTTGGGTTGTGGAGAGCAAAAAATGATGGCCAACATGGTGGTGAAGACGATGTTTACCTTTGCATGACGTTCTTTGACGTCTTGGTCAAAAACTATAATTTAATTTGTGCACAAACTGTGTTTGATTGTTCAAATTTGCTGCAAATCAGCAGAATTGATGTCAAATTGTAAGTTTGAAATTTTACAGTTTGCGGGCTGACGAGAGAAGCGTTTGAATAGAACCGTATCACGGAACTGTAAAACAGAATATTCGCACGGCCGTCAGCACGTAAAAAACGTTTTTTGTGAACTACAAACACGCGTCCGTAATATACAGGGTCTACTAGAGTTGCTCTAATAAGTAGAAGACTAATAAAATCATTGCAAAGGTAAAAGGATTTATTCTAGCTAGTGTCTAGCTGCATATTTAACATTAGTAGCTGGGTGGGATTCATCAACCAAAACACTAATCTAGCATCTGATTCTAGCCATACATAACTCCTCCCATAATCAGGTAGATATGCGATCAATCAACGCGTGTTCCCTGTGCCCGGACTAACTAAGAATGCTATTGGACATAGCTTAGCATCATACACATCGAAGGAACAGTTAATGCTAGTGTCGGTCTGCTAGTGCCTTGTTGCGAAAAAGAAGCAGGGAAAAGGTTTCAGTTTTAGCCTCTTTGCGTAGCTGGATTCAATCTTGCTGCTATAGGTGTTCGTGTGGGGAATGGGAAGTAAAGGCAGCAGCCCGCTGAGGTGCTTGTTGCCTATGGAGTTTCACAAGAATTTTCTCATCGGTGAACGTACCTGCATTTGCGCAATAAATTAATCTTCTTCGGCCAGTGCTGTTAATTAATTAAATTGATGAGTGATGGATTGCGACGTAGTTATTGTTATCAAGCTCTAGGTAGGGCCATGCATCAAGGCTCTGAATCATTCGTTCGTGTGTGTCGTCGTTTACCCAGGTCTGTGTGTAGTCGTTTTCTGACGACAAATGTTAGGGGCGGCTAATCAAGGTGAGAGTAAGGCTGTCGTGGAATATCGGGACGGGATACGATAGTAGCGTGCGGTAGTTTACCCAGGTTCGGGGCTCTAGCGAAGAGATAGCACCCCTAATCCTACATGTCTGATGATATATATGAAGTGTATTTGGTTGCAGTACACAATTGCTCCAGTCTGAAGCTGTATTTGTGAAGAAAGAGGGAGCCGTGGGTGCTCTCCCCTTGCCTCATGTGTATGTGAATATGAGAGAGTGAGCCCATGAGAGAGCGTCCCCTGAGTGAGTGGGCATGGTGCCTTTTATATATATATGAGTGGATGGCTTGAGATGTAAACTACAATAGGTAGCTTACATGCCAAGCTATAGGTAGCTTGAGAGCTAGGCTATACTGTCTTCACGTCGTGTCCGACGAGATGTTGTGGTTGACTTCTCGTAGCTGGCCAGCTGGAGGAGCCGAACGGGGGGCCAGCCAAGGAGGTGGACAGGGAGCCGGCCAAACTGGGGAGCTGGCCAACCCTGGAGCCGGCAGACTAGGAGCCAGCCGGACCGAGCAGCCAGTCGGATCGGGGAGCCAACCAGAGCAGCCGGGCCGGGGGTCATGGAGCCGGCCAACCCTGGAGCCGGCCAACCTTGGAGCCTGCCAACTGGGAGCCAACTGGACTGCGGAGCCAGCCGGAGCGGGGAGCCAACCAGAGCAGCATGACCAAGGGGCGTTAGCCACCCCGATGTTTTGAACTGTTGAGTCGTCTCCTTGAGCCTACCTGGGGTTACCCCCCCCCCCCCGACAGAAGCTTCCGAGCCTCCGGATGACTTGAAGAGTCGGGCGGAGGGTTTTCGTTGTTGTCATAATAGAGTTCGTTGGTGACGGTCGACAGTGGGAAGCGGTCAACGTGGCTAGCTTCGAGAGCGACTCGAAGAGTCGGGCGGTGGGTCTTCATAGTTGCTAAAGCAGTCGACAGCATAGAGGATGTCGGGCGCGGACGCGTAGTCCGTCGTCTGGTGGGCACGGAGCCCTGCCGTGCGCTGGTGCGGAGTCCACGGGCTGATGGGCACGGAGCCCTCCCGGGCGGGGATGCAGGGGCCCACTGGCTGGTGGGCGCGGGGCCCTGCCGGGCATGGACGCATAGTCTGTCGGCTCGCTGTTTCCAGTGGGAGGTCGCAAGCGCATGCGCTGGGTGTAGCCTCCGAGCCTCTAGGCGTCTCGAAGGAGCAGACGGAGGGTTTTTGCTATTGCAGAAGTAGTCGGTGGCGTTGAAGATGTCGGGCGCGAACGTGGAGTCCACCGACTGATGGGCGCGGGGCCCTGCCGGGCGCGGACGTGGGTGCGTCGACTGGTGGGCGTGGAGCCCTGTCGGGCAGGGACGCGGGGGTCCGCTGGCTGGTTGGCACGGGGCCCTGCCAGGCGCGAACACAGATACGGGGTCTGCCGGCTAATGGGCGTGAGGCGTTGCCAGGCGCGGACGCGGTGACCGCCGGCTGATGGACGCAAGGCCCTGCCGTACGCGGACGCGGCTTCCGTCGGCTGACGGGTGCGGGGCCGTGTAGGATGCGGACGCACAGTCCACTGGCTCTTGTGCGCGAAGCGCTGCCCGACACGGACGCGGAGTTCGCTGGCTCTTGCGTGCGAAGCGCTATCGTGCATGGACGTCGAGTCCACTAGCTCTTGTGCGCGGGGCACTGTCATGCGCGGACGTGGAGTCCGCTGGCTCTTGCACGCGAAGCGCTGCCGCTGTTGTGGCCGAGATTGCTGATGGCGGCCGGCTACGAGATGTTGCCGGCATGAGCTTTCTTCCAGTGGGGGCGCGCCAGCGCACCCACTGGCTGTAGCCTGCGAGCCTCCAGGCGACTCGAAGAGTCATGCGGAGGCTTCTTCTTGTTGTTGTAGCAAAAGTTGCCGATGGGGGACGGCTGCGGGCCGCAGCCGGCATACCTTTCTTCAAGTGGGGGCACACTAGCGCACCCACTGGGTGTAGCCTCGGAGCCTCCGGGCGACTCGAGGAGTCGTGCGAATGCTTCTTGCTGTTATTGAAGAAGAAGTTGCTGATGGCTACCGGCTACGGGCCGCAGCCGGTGAGGTTTCAGCCGGACAGGAGTTGTCAGCAGCCGGCAAGGCTCCAGCCGGACGGGCGATAGGGTGTTCCCGCAAAGATGATCGTTCGAAAGACAAGGTTAGCCTGCGGAGATATATCAGATATTTGATTTTTACAATGCAAGTGTATGCAGAGGGTGCTGACTCGGTTATGCCGAGCCCCCTTCAGTCTTTTTCATGTTCTCTCTACTCTTTGGCTTTTGCTTTTGCTAGCCCACAGTCGGAAGCCAGTCTGTAGCTGAGCCACGGAATTGAGCGTACCGTACCCTGACTCGACCGATCAGATACTCACAGACGAAACGAGCGTGTCGCCCAAATCGTTTTTTCCTCGGACTTTTTTTGCGTATGGTGACCTCCGGCTTTAGCTCTCGCTAGCCGGACAGCCGCAATGCGGTCTGTAGCTGATACGAAGAGTGGGCCTTCGGTACCGTACATGCTACTAAGCCATCTCGTGGAACGAACGTATCGGGCCAAAACGTCCAACCCTCGGGCCGAGGCTAGCTGACACCGGGGTCAACAGCAAACC
Source organism: Hordeum vulgare subsp. vulgare (assembly GCF_904849725.1). Classification (NCBI taxonomy): domain Eukaryota; kingdom Viridiplantae; phylum Streptophyta; class Magnoliopsida; order Poales; family Poaceae; genus Hordeum; species Hordeum vulgare. The sequence goes on along the minus strand of NC_058519.1, from coordinate 657,971,533 downwards.
AGCTGAATAAATGCAGCGACAAACCCGAGGGTTGCTCGAGATTTCTGTTTGTGTGCATGGTGCAAAGATATGCAGGCGGAGATCTCTGTTGAGTAAATAGGCAATTTTCCGAGTAGATTAATCCACAAAATAATAACTAGCATGGCATTGACTAGACTAATGACATACTGATCTTGAGCTAACCTAGCACATACTACGCATATAGTGGATACATCTATGCAAACAAGTAGTACTGCTAGAATAAATACGAACAAGAGGATAAACGAGTCATACCCTCCAATCGGCCAGTTGGCCGTAGCAGCAGCGGCGGCGGCGGAGGCAGTATCCTCTGCCGTCTTCTTATCGGCTTCCTCGCGGAGACGATCAGCTTCGCTTGGTGAAGACATGGCGATGACGAGGGCGACGCGGACGTAGACGAAGCAGACGGACGGAGGCGAGCAGTCGCGTGATCGCTCCCCAAAAACCTAATCGCCCCTCTCCCGTACAGGAACCGGAGAGGCGAGGTTTCGGAGGCCTGCTCTCCCGTCGACCGTGTACGCGGTAAACGGGACGGAGTCGCCGGCGGCAGCAGCAGTTCAAGGAACGAACGCGTGAGGCAGATGTGATCTGATTTCGTGACGGCTAGGGTAGGCGATCGCGTGCTTATAAAGGCGGCTGGGTGGAGAGTCCGAGTCGGTAACGATCACGATCCGACGTCTCGGATCGTTTCCTTGTCCGTTACGTATTCTCCGTTCCTGACCGGCAAAAATAAGCGCGTAGGTATGAGCTCGGCTCGGCTCATTCCCGCAACCCGCGGCGCGGCGCGGCGCGGCGAGGCGAGGCGTGGCGTGGCGTGGCGAGGCGGGCGGCGGAGGAGGAGTGCGCGAGGGCACCTTCTCTTCTCACTCTCCAATAGCATGTGGAAGAGAGACCCTTATAAAGGGGTCCAAACTCTCCTCCACTAGCGGGGTGGGACTAAACTCCCACCACCTTGCCATGCCACCACCTACATGGGCCCTTGTAGATTTTCTGAAATTCTCTAGTGGGCCTAAGGCCCACCTCCAAATTTCAACAATCCCCCACCAGATCTCAAGGGCACATCGTGTTCCCTCGTTCCAATCACTGTTTTAATATACCAGCATTTCAGTGAAGACCTGTTAAGGTTGAGCTTCACCTAGAACAAGTAGCTACACCCCTTCACAACTGAACAATGGACTATGCCTTGAATTGTCAGTTTGGCGTAAAGGAGCTTCACCACAAGTCTTACTAGTACTAGGCTGCCGAAGGTGACCCCTCGGGTGGAGCATATTAGTCACACTCCTGGCCTATTCATGAGTTTACTAGAGATCACCCAAATCTCATAGACTGTGACCAGCAGTCAAGCTCATATAGGTGTGTTCCTCCAAAGATCGCTCTGTAGGACAGCATCTTGCTTACATATAAGCTTTAGAACACATTAAGACAGTAGTCATCCTACCATACAGTATCCGAGAGTATTGCATCTCCAACGGAGTGGGTTAGTAAAGTTACTCTCCTCAGTTCACCACTGGCTTGTTTTCCCAGGTCCTACTTCACGGGATCGCCGATCATATAGGTTGGGTTACTACCATGGCAACTCATGTGGGTCTCATACCCATCTCCCTCGATGCACTATCTATCACAACACGTGATAGCCCTTTAGTAAAGGGATCTGCCAGATTCTTAGCCATTTGGATATAATCCAACGCTATCACTCCGGAGTTTCTCAAACGTCTGACAGACTTCAATCTCATTCTTATATGTTTGTTGGACTTCATATTGTCCTTTGAAGTCTTCACTTTAACAATAACCGTCTGATTATCGCAGTTCATAAGGATAGCCGGAACCGGCTTCTCAACCACAGGTAAGTCCATCAAAAGATCTCGAAGAAATTCTGCTTCGACACCAGATGTGTCTAATGCTGTTAATTCTGCTTCCATTGTCGATCTTGTTAAGATCGTTTGCTTGCAAGACTTCCAGGAAACAGCACCACCCCCAAGAGTAAACATATACCCAGTAGTGGCCTTCATCTCATCAGCATCAGAGATCCAATTCGCGTCACTATACCCTTCAAGTACCGATGGGAATCCCGTATAGTGAAGCCCGTGGTTGACAGTACCTTTCAAGTAGCGCATAATTCTTTCAACAGCACGCCAATGAACATCGCCCGGGTTTGCAACAAACCGGCTAAGTTTGCTCACAGCAAACGCGATGTCAGGCCTCGTTGCGCTAGCTAGGTACATAAGTGAACCGATAATTTGAGAGAATCTCAATTGATCTATAGCTGTGCCTTTAAACTTTCGAATAAGCACACTAGGATCATATGGTGTTTGACAAATCTTGCAGTCTGAATATCCAAAGCGACTCAAAATCTTGTCAACATAGTGGGATTGCAGAAGTGTAATCCCACCCTCATCATCTCTCAACAGCTTGATGTTCAAGATAACATCAGCCACCCCAAGGTCCTTCATCTCAAAGTTTTGAGACAGAAAAGACTTAACCTCCTCAATTACTTTGAGGTTGGTTCCAAATATCAGTATGTCATCAACATACAAGCACAATATAACTCCTTCGCCCCCACCATGGCGATAGTATACACATTTGTCAGCTTCATTAACAACGAAGCCAACAGATGTCAGAGTTGTATTAAACTTCTCATGCCATTGCTTAGGTGCTTGTCTCAGACCATATAAAGATTTCAGCAACTTACACACCTTTCCTTCCTGACCTTCTATCACAAAGCCATCTGGCTGTTGCATATAGATTTCCTCATTTAGCTCTCCATTCAGGAAAGCCGTCTTAACGTCCATTTGATGAACGAGAAGACCATGAGAGGCCGCCAATGAGAGTAGTACTCTAATGGTGGTCAGTCTAGCCACAGGTGAATAAGTATCGAAGAAATCTTCCTCTTCTTTCTGGGCATAGCCCTTGGCCACAAGCCTAGCCTTGTACTTTTCAATTGTACCGTCGGGCCTAAGCTTCTTTTTGAACACCCACTTGCATCCCAATGGTTTGCAACCATAGGGACGATCAGTGATTTCCCATGTCCCGTTAGCCATGATGGAATCCATCTCGCTACGGACCGCAGCTTTCCAGTAATCAGCATCTGGAGAAGCATACGCTTCTGAAATAGAAGTGGGATTATCATCCACGAGGTATACGAAGAAATCATCACCAAAGGTCTTTGCAGTCCTTTGTCTCTTGCCCCTACCACGGGCTTCCTCGTCATCCTCCTCAGGATTTTCATCATGTGTTTGTTCATAATATTCCATAGGAATGGCAGGCTCAGGAGTTATCTCAGATTCCTGTCTAGAAGTGCTTTGCATATCTCTCATGGGAAATATATCCTCAAAGAATGTAGCATCCCTCGACTCCATTATTGTACCGACATTCACGTCAGGTACCTCAGATTTCACTACTAGAAATCTATAGCCTACGCTATTCTTAGCGTATCCCAAATTAACGCAATCCACAGTCTTTGGTCCAAGCTTACGCTTCTTGGGAATCGGTACATTGACTTTCGCCAAGCAGCCCCAAGTACGTAAGTACGAGAGTGTCGTCCTTCTCTTTGACCACTCCTCGTAGGGAGTGACCTCATTATCTTTTGTAGGAACTTTATTCAGGACATGACACGCGGTCAATATAGCCTCCCCCCACCATGCCTTGGATAAACCCGATGTATCTAACATGGCGTTAACCAGATCAGTTAGAGTACGGTTTTTCCGCTCGGCAACCCCGTTTGACTGGGGTGAATAGGGAGGCGTCCTCTCATGAATAATGCCGTGTTCCGCACAAAATGAATCAAATTCGTTTGAGAAGTACTCTCCACCACGATCAGACCGGACTCGTTTAATTTTCTTTTCAAGTTGATTCTCAACTTCTGCCTTATAGATTTTAAAGTAGTGTAGAGCCTCATCTTTAGTATTTAACAGATACACATAGCAAAATCTAGTGGAATCATCTATCAATGTCATGAAGTATTTCTTTCCACCTTTAGTCAACACACCATTCATCTCACAAAGATCAGAATGTATGAGTTCTAATGGTGCCAAGTGTCTCTCCTCTGCAGCCTTGTGAGGCTTGCGAGGTTGCTTTGCTTGCACACACGAGTGGCACTTAGAACCTTTGGCTAAAGTGAAAGTTGGGATTAAATTCAGTTTAGCTAGCCGCGACATAACACCGAAACTTATGTGACAAAGACGTGAATGCCAAACTTCAGATTCATTAACACTCGAATGAATATTGTTCACGACTTTATTACAAAAATCTGCTAGAGAAAGGCGGAACAGACCTCCGCATTCATAACCTTTTCCAACGAAAAGTCCATATTTCGTAACTACTACTTTATTAGACTCGAACACCAACTTAAACCCTTCTCTACACAGAAGGGAGCCACTAACGAGATTCTTCTTGATGGCGGGGACATGCTGCACGTTCTTCAGCTGCACGATCCTTCCCGAAGTAAACTTCAGATCGACCGTGCCAACACCAAGAACAGAAGCACTCGCGCCATTCCCCATCAATACGGACCCGCGACCGGTGGCCTGATAAGAAGAGAACAATGACAAGTCAGCACACACATGAATATTTGCACCCGTGTCCACCCACCAATCGGTGGACTGACAAACTGTAAATACAGTAAGTAAATTACCGTACCCAGATGCACCACTTTCATTGTTGCCCACAATCATGTTTGCAGACTTGGAGTCCTGCGCCGGCTTCTTGTACTTGTTTGGGCATTTGTTCGCCCAATGTTCCTCTGAATCACAAGTATAGCAGCCATCTCCCTTCTTATTCTTCTTGAAGGGCTTCTTCCCCTTCTTCTTGAAGTCGGTATTCTGTTGGACAGAGTTCTTTCCCTTGGGCTTGTGAGAATTGAAGTTCCTCTGATGTACCATATTGGCAGCAGAAGAGCTTTCCACCGCTTTTCCATTGGAGTCCTTTGCTCTCGAGTTCTGCTCAACACTCAGATGGCCGATGATGTCCTCTACTGAGAACTCACGCCTCTGATGTTTCAGAGTAGTAGCAAAGTTCCTCCAGGAATTAGGGAGCTTAGCAATTATACAGCCCGCGACAAACTTGCCCGGCAAATTGCACTTAAGAACCTCAAGTTCCTTAGCTATGCATATTATCTCATGAGCTTGTTCCAATACAGAACGGTTGTCAACCATCTTGTAATCGTGGAACTGCTCCATAACATACATCTCACTCCCAGCATCGGTGGCCCCGAATTTAGATTCGAGCGCCTCCCACAAGTCCTTGGCAACATGCATATGTAAATATGCATCAACCAGCTTATCTCCGATCACGCTAATGACTGCTCCAAGGAATAGGACGGTGGCCTCCTTAAACATCTTCTCCTGTTCAGGAGTGATAGTTTCCGTAGGAGTGACACCGGCTACCCAGAACACGTTCATAGCCGTGAGCCATAAGGTGGTTCTCGTTTGCCAACGCTTGAAAAAGGTACCGGTAAACTTATCCGGTTTCAGTGCAGCAGCAAAACCATTACTCGAAAAATTCCTACAGACATTAGGTTTTTGGATTGTTGAGTAAATAGGCAATTTTCCGAGTAGATTAATCCACAAAATAATAACTAGCATGGCATTGACTAGACTAATGACATACTGATCTTGAGCTAACCTAGCACATACTACGCATATAGTGGATACATCTATGCAAACAAGTAGTACTGCTAGAATAAATACGAACAAGAGGATAAACGAGTCATACCCTCCAATCGGCCAGTTGGCCGTAGCAGCAGCAGCGGCGGCGGAGGCAGTATCCTCTGCCGTCTTCTTATCGGCTTCCTCGCGGAGACGATCAGCTTCGCTTGGTGAAGACATGGCGATGACGAGGGCGACGCGGACGTAGACGAAGCAGACGGACGGAGGCGAGCAGTCGCGTGATCGCTCCCCAAAAACCTAATCGCCCCTCTCCCGTACAGGAACCGGAGAGGCGAGGTTTCGGAGGCCTGCTCTCCCGTCGACCGTGTACGCGGTAAACGGGACGGAGTCGCCGGCGGCAGCAGCAGTTCAAGGAACGAACGCGTGAGGCAGATGTGATCTGATTTCGTGACGGCTAGGGTAGGCGATCGCGTGCTTATAAAGGCGGCTGGGTGGAGAGTCCGAGTCGGTAACGATCACGATCCGACGTCTCGGATCGTTTCCTTGTCCGTTACGTATTCTCCGTTTCTGACCGGCAAAAATAAGCGCGTAGGTATGAGCTCGGCTCGGCTCATTCCCGCGTCGCGGGCGGCGGAGGAGGAGTGCGCGAGGGCACCTTCTCTTCTCACTCTCCAATAGCATGTGGAAGAGAGACCCTTATAAAGGGGTCCAAACTCTCCTCCACTAGCGGGGTGGGACTAAACTCCCACCACCTTGCCATGCCACCACCTACATGGGCCTTGTAGATTTTCTGAAATTCTCTAGTGGGCCTAAGGCCCACCTCCAAATTTCAACAATCTCACATTGATTTTCGCATAGGCGAGACGTGGGTTGTCTGATGATAGTCGGCTGCCTGTTTCTAGCCGGCTCGGCTTCTTGCTAGCAGTGCGCACTCGTGCACCTACTGTGTGTGCCCGCCGAGCCCTCGGCAGTTGATGGGTATGACAACCGATCGAGCCTGACAGACTGAACGTTGAAGCGGATGGGCAGCCGGGCTAACCCGATGTTGAAGTAGGCGGGCAGGCCAGCCGGCCGAGCGGCAACACAGGTCAGACGACCGAGTGGTGACGCGGGCACGCGGGCCGAAGTGGTCTACTTTTTTCCTTTTCCTTCATCCTTTTTTTGGTCGGCTCCCCACTCCTTTTTCCCTCTTTTATTTGTGCAGCCAGCCATACGGGAGCAGTGCGGAAGCCAGAGTAGGCGGAGCCGGCGAGGGGGAGGCGGGGCGCAACCAGTCGGAGCGGAGCATAGCCAAACGCGACGAGCCAGAGTGACGGCGCGTCCTCGGGCAGCCGGCCGAAGCGGCACGAGATGGTGCGGGGGAGCACGGCCGGGGCAGCAGCAGGCGGCCGAACTGGCAACGACGCGAACAGGTCACGGGCAGGCGGTGCGGGGCGCACGGGCGATGTGGACCGGCTGGCGGAGGTGCAAGGCACGCGATGCAACTTGGCTGGAGCGGGAGCGCACGGGGCCGCGACCGCGGGCGGAGTCAGTGGACCGACACAACGCGGGTTGCGAAACCGTGGAAGCAGGTGTGGGGTGGAGTCGGCAACAAGGCCCGCACGGGGCAGAGCACAAGCCGGAGTGGCGCGACAGCACGTCTGTGCGAGGCGGGTCACGCGAGTGCCGAGGAGGACGAGGCGGAGGTGTTGACGGGCGGACGCGCACGGCCTGGAGCAGGTGATGCGTGTAGGGGGGCAGACGAGCGACGTAGCGCGACAGCGTGCGTGCAAAGGAGCGGAAAGCCTTGAGCGTCTCCTAGCCGTTCAGCCAGTGGCGAAGTCGTAGGGGACATAGCGGCCAAGGCTACGGCAGGTGAGCTGGACGTCTCCTAGCTGAACTATTGATGCGGAAGCCACTCAGGTTGACGGAGAAAGCAACCTGGTACGACGCAGATGCAGAGGTAGAGCCAGGGCGGCTGGAGCGGGCCGGCCGCGAGGCGACGTGGAGGTGGAGCTGGTGGGCAAACCCGAGCGGGGCGGCCGCGATGCTCGGGTGTGCCAGGGGTGCAAGTGTCATGGAGCAGGGGTACGCACGGGGAAGACATGTGGCTAGTCGAGACCTCCGCCTGGGTTGGCTGGAGGAGAGAGAGTGTGGAAAGCAACAAGCAAGCCGGTGCGGAGGGGGGTTTTGCCGGCAAGTGTGCTCGGGCAACGGAGGAAGCATGGTGTGGGCCGCATTGGATTCCTCGATCACAGGTGCCATGGGAGGAAAGGTGGAGCGGAGCTCGAATTTTTCTGCCAAGGAGAGAGTGGAGAACATGCGGGTGCGAACCTAGTGACAACATCGGGCAGCGCTGCCGCTTTTCAGACGGCAGGGCGCGAGGCCACGAACGTTCGCAGATAGCTTATGAGGGGTGCGATGCAATAACTTGTGAGGCGCACGGTGCAGAGGGCCCACCGAGAGGAGGCCAGCGGCAGGGTCACGTTGTCCCATGCGGTCGCCTCAAAGGTGTGTTGATGTCGAGCCCCTGAGCGCCGCCCGAGAGACGGCGGCAACGTCACGGTGGTGGTGATGAAGACCGGCAGCAAGGACGCAACGTTGCACGCATTCACCACGGGTCGTGTTGATGTTGAGCCCTAGAGCACCGTCGGAGAGACGATGGCGATGTCGCGGTTGTGGTATGAAGATGGTCCCGCCCGGACCGCGGTTCCAGCAGCAGCTTGCCCCATGGTGGGTGTCAATTGTCGTTGTTTTCTCACAACAGATGCCACGGGGTGGCTAATCGAGGTGAGAGCAAGGATGTCGTGAAAGATCTGGGACGGTTAGGGTAGTAGCACGTGATGGTTTACCCAGGTTCGGGGCTCTTGTGGAGAGATAACACCCCTAATCATGTATGTCTGATGATATATATGCATTGTATCTGGTTGCAGTACAGAGTTGCTCCTGAAGGTGTATTTGTGAAGAAAGAGGGAGCTCTAGGTGCTCTCCCCTTGCCTGATATGTGTGTGAATATGAGAGAGTGAGCCCATGAGAGAGCATCCCCCTGAGTGAGTGGGCATGGTGTCTTTTATATAGACATGAGTGAGTGGCTTGAGATGTAAGCTATAGTGGGTAACTTACATGCCAACTGTACGTAGCTTGAGAGCTAAGCTATCGTGTCTTCACGTCGTGTCTGACGGGACGTTGTGGTTGACTTCTCGTAGTTGGCCAGCAGGAGGAGCGGGATGGGGGGCAGCTGGGGAGCCGTACAGGGAGCAGCCGGACCGGGAAGCCGGCCAAACTCGAGAGCTGGCCAACATTGGAGTCGGCCAACCCTGGAGTCGGCTGACTAGGAGCCAATCGGACTAAGGAGCCAGCCGGAGTGGGGAGCCAGCCGGGCTGAGGAGCCAGTTGGACCGGGAAGCCAACCGGAGCAACTGTACCAGGGGTCATGGAGCCGGCCAACCTTGGAGACGGCCAACTGGGATCCAACCAGACTGGGGAGCCACCCGGAGTTGGGAGCCAGCTGGACCGCAGAGCCAGTCGGAGCAGCAGGACCAAGGGCGTTAGCCACCCCGATGTTTTGAAATATTGAGTCGTCTCCTTAAGCCTACCCGGGGTTATCCCCCGACATTGTGCCTCCTTTTTGTTCTTCACATTGCTTCCTTCTAGAAAGTGAGGCGCCATTCATCCTGTCCTGGTCTCGAAATAGTAGCATCCCATTGAAATAATGAGAAGCATGCTACAAGCTTTGTTTTGTGTAGACACATCTTTTTATATCTGCTCATTGTTGGTCTCTTAGGCATTGTTCCTTGTTTTTAAGCAGATATGTTAATTGTATGCCAGTATATATTAATGATATCATCTCTTGATGATATATTAGAAGCAATAGTCGTCGTATACTAATTAGTATTAGGAGTATAATGGCATATTTTGATGTTAATAATACACGTAGATAACAAGATCAGGGCTATCGTCAAACCAAATCCAGCTTACTATATTTTCTCTTCACACAAGTACATATCTAAACACCGAACATATGTTGCCGATAATGATAAAGAGCATACATATACTGATGATGTATTCTCCCTCCAGTACACTAATATAACTGAAAATAACAGATTAAATAAATATTTTACTATGTATAGGTGGATTGATTCTATCTAGCTTGTGTTTTATATATAAAGCGGAGCGTCAGCCTTTTCTGGTATTCTACCTAGCTAGTGTCAAGTTGCATCTTATATTATAGCTATGAGGCATTAAACTAACACTAATATAGCACGTCAAGTTGCTACCTAGGGGTGGATTGCTAGTCAATCTCCTATTGTCACCGCATGTTGTACACTAAACCTCAGTCTGTATTGGCTTTTTCCCCATATTTAATGTAACACCCCAAAAATCGGGTTATCGATTTTTATACTGTTATTCCTTCCTAGTTTTTCTCTCCCAAATTTTTCTCTTTAGAATCTGGCAAGTGACCAGGAGAATCCAGACAATCCTCAACCTCTAAGTGCCTTCCCATGCTCTTGTGCCAGTCAACCTTCCGTCAGTAAACCCTGAATCTCATTCAAACCCTAGTTCCAAAATATTGGAACTGGAAATCCTGCCTTTGTGTTTACAAAGGAGCTATCATTTCCCTTGCTCTATTAATCCTCCCAAAATTTCCAGAGAACCTCCTTCCCTCATAAACCCTAGATGTGCAAAAATATTGCCAAGTCATATGCAATATTTCCCATCTAGAATTAATTCCTTTTTCTTCCTTTTTGAGGATTTAAACCTAGGAAAATATTTACCCATCTCCAAAGTTCATGAAAACTTGTGGAGATATTCTTGGTGATCATATTAAGCTCTCATCAAAATATTAGCCATAATTAAATAGGCAAAATTGCCCTTTCCTATTTAAAGCCAATATTTCAATTTGGGGCATTTCCAAAGGAACTACCATTTTGGTAGCTAGGAAAAATCCCAAATAATCTGTGGAGCTTCTCATATCCATATCTTCATCAATTCCATCCAAACATCAAGTTCCACAATTCAAATTTTGAGCACCACATCCCTTTGTAAATTATGTCCAGATTTCATGTTTGCAAAGGAAGTGCTTGATTCCTTGATATCCTTGGGCTGAAAGTTTGCAGGGTGATACAGTATGAGATATTACCCTTGGGCACAAAAAATAAGCCCATTCCCTTTAGCCAATATTCCTCAACAAATTATCCGAATTTCTGTCCAGATTGGAGCACTATGAAGGAAGTACCATTTCTACTTATGCAAATGGTATGAATTTTTATAGTGCCTTCATATGCCTAAATCATTGGTCTCCACCCAATTTGGGCCATTTTCCTCTAGCCATTTGATCCCAGCATCTTCATCTTCATTCCTGGTCAGATTGCCAGTTTGCAAAGGAAGTACCATCTAGATTTGCTTGTTTGAGCTGAGATTTTGCCAAGTTAGTAACCTTAGTAGATGTTTAACCCCTGCCCAAGACCTTGCCAAGAGGTGCACTGTGGTGGCCACACCACAGCACAAACAGGTTGTTGTTGGCAACTATTTGACCTTGGCCCAGTCACCTTAGACCCTTCTAGAGCTACTGAGACGCATAGGTCAACGCAGAGAAGCGCGGAGAAGACCCTAGACACCTTTTTGCATCAAGCGCAGCGTGGCATCATCGTGGCCATGCGGTGACCACGGGTAGAGCGTGCCAAAACTGCGCCATGTGCGCTAGAGTCTTCGGGAGCCCTTCCTGGCACACCATGGCTTGTCTGGGAGCGTCAAAGAGCTTCCCAGCGCGTGCACGCACCCTCTAGAGCTCTCTCCCCTTCGTCCAGTAGTCTATGGCTAGTTCTGCCGACCTCCGATGCTCCACCGGAGTGTCGCCACGATGCCGGCCATCTCAGAGCTTCATCCACCGTCACGAAGAGCCCTCCCCGTGCATATTTAAGGAGTGCCCCAAGCCCTCCTCCCCATCAGCAAGCCCTAGCCCTTCCTCTCGAGCTCTAGGAGTTACCCTCCTCTTCCCTATGGCGGAGAGCCGCCGCCGATCCCCTCGGCCCGTCCCCGCACCCTGGCCCATCCCCTCCTCTCAACTCTCGCCCTCAGCCTTCCCAGGAGATCGCGGAGCTGCCGACTTCCTCGGGTCAGCCGAGGGAATCTCGCTGGAGCGGCCCTACTAGAGCCTCGCCTCCGTCGTGTCTCGGTCGAGGGCAGCGGCGCTGCCGGCCACCGCGGGAGGCGCCGAGACCACCACTAGAGGCGGCGCAGGCTGCGGTTCCCGTCCCGCTCACCGACAGGTCCTCCGGAACGGTCAGGCAACGACTACGCCAACGGCCGAACGCCCCTGTATCCTTTGATGTTTCGAGATAGAGGAAGAAGATGAGGGAGGAGAGAGGAGGTGAGGTGGGCCCCGCTAGTCAGTGCGTGTTGCCCCGGGCCCGCGTGGGATAAGTGGAAGCATATTTTCTGAAGTACGCTTTCGGTTTATAGAAAGCGTATTTTTGAAAGTACGCCTTCAGTTCTCAGCCGGCAACCGAACCGGATAAAGAGTGGATGATCACTCGTTAAGGACTAAAACAAACAATTTTCTGTTTGTTTCACAGCTTAACGAACGAACAGCCGTAACTTCACGACCGTAACTCGGATTGAGGTAAAACCAACGCCCACATCTTCGGCTCGTTGAGCCCGTTTCGATGGCATCATTTTCATAATGTGTTTACACAGTGAAAATGACCATTTTGCCCTTACCCGTAAACAGCCCCTTCGAGAGAGAACTATTCCCGACAATCCTATCCGCAAACTTGCTGCACTTCCTCCCGGCGTATTCGTCAACCCCTCAGGCAAGCCAACGTCTTATCATGAGCTCCAGACTTGCGTAATGACTTTGCTTGCACCCTGTGTGTTTATCTGTATCACCTGTTAGTCTGCATTTGCATACACGTGTGATGACATTGGTATTAGCTACTAGCATTACTCTTCATCTAATGTCGTGTCTTGTTTCCATATTACCATACTAATAATAATATTGTTAATAGCATTGACATGTTAGTACTATGGTTTGATCTCATGCCATAATTATCAGCACTATGATTTTGCTATGTTGTTGTTTAGCACTTATACTTGTCGAGGTAATGGTATGGTGATGGATAGGTTGAGTTGAGTCAACAAATGCAACGTAGTTGGTTGATCTTGAGTCACCTGTCCGGGCTTATTCGTGCAACCACATTTGCCGACATGGGACGGCCTTGACTTGGTCTGATCGCGTTCTCTTTCACCGGTACCTCTAAAGAGGGAGGGTTATGCGCGCGTGATGACCCGCAAGTATAGGGGATCAATCGTAGTCCTTTCGATAAGTAAGAGTGTCGAACCCAACGAAGAGCAGAAGGCTCTGATAAATGGATTTCAGCAAGGTAATAACTGCAAGCACTGAAAGTAGCGGTAACAAGTGATTGTGTAGCGAGGTGAAACGTAGCAAGCAAAGAGTAACAAGTAACAAGTAGTAGCAATGGTGCAGCAAGTGGCCCAATCCTTTTTGTAGCAAGAGACAAGCCTGAACAAAGTCTTATAGGAGGGAAAAACGCTCCCGAAGACACACGGGAATTTCTGTCATGCTAGTTTCATCATGTTCATATGATTCGCGTTCGTTACTTTGATAGTTTGATATGTGGGTGGACCGGCGCTTGGGTACTGCCCTTACTTGGACAAGCATCCCACTTATGATTAACCTCTCTCGCAAGCATCCGCAACTACAAAAGAAGAATTAAGACAAAGTCTAACCATAGCATTAAACTAGTGGACCCAAATCAGCCCCTCACGAAGCAACGCATAGACTGGGGTTTAAGCTTCTGTCACTCCAGCAACCCATCACCTATTTACTACTTCCCAATGCCTTCCTCTAGGCCCAAATATAGTGAAGTGTTATGTAGTCGACGTTCACATAACACCACTAGAGGAAAAACAACATACATCATATCAAAATACCGAACGAATATCAAATTTACATGACTATTATCAGCATGACTTATCCCATGTCCTGAGGAACAAAAGTAACTACTCACAAGACATAATCATAATCATGACCAGAGGTGTAATGAATAGCATCAAGGATCTGAACATAAACCCTTCCACCAAATAATCCAACTACCATCAACTACAAAGAGTAATCAACACTACTAGCAACCTTACAAGTACCAATCGGAGTTGCGAGACGAAGATTGGTTACAAGAGATGAACTAGGAATTGGAGAGGAGATGGTGCTGATGAAGATGTTGATGAAGATGCCTCCCCTCCGACGAGAGGAGTGTTGGTGATGACGATGGCGACGATTCCCCCCTCCGGGAGGGAAATTTCCCCGGCAGGATCGTCCTGCCGGAGCTCTAGATTGGATCTGCTCAAGTTCCGCCTCGTGGCGGCGGCGAAACCACGAAAAAGCTCCCGTATGATTTTTTTTCTAGGTCAGGACGCTTCATATAGCAAAAGAGGGGGCTAGTGGGCCTTCAGGCAGCCCACAAGCTTGCCCACCGCCACCAGGGGGGTGGTGGTGGAGTGGGGGCTTGTGGGGCACTGGTGGCCCCCCTCCGGTAGTTCTTTCGCCCAGTATTTTTAATATATTCCAAAAAAAATCCACGTAAATTTTCAGGGCATTTGGAGATGTGCAGAATAGTGGACTAGGATTTGCTCCTTTTCCAGTCCAGAATTCCAGCTGCCTGAATTCTCCCTCTTCAAATAATCCTTGCAAAATAAGAGAGAAAAGGCATAAATATGGTACCACAAGTAATATAACAGCCCAAGAAGCAATAAATATCAACATGAAAGCATGATGCAAAATGGACGTATCAGCGCGTGCTACCCTGATCAGGTAGGCGACGATAACCCTCTGAGCCAGTTGAGTTGTTTGGTGTACCCGTCCCCGTTTGGGACAGTTTTGTTTGGCCACGATGGTGGCAGGTGTCATGAGGACACAAGGGCCACCCAGGACAGGACTCTGGGGGAGGATGAATGATTGTGGTACGATGGGAGAGTCACGGGTCACACAAGTTTCGTTGGAGCAACATTGGTCCACCCGAATGGGATCACAAGGTCACACGCTCCATGGTGTGGGTAAAGTGTGCAACCTCTGCAGAGTGAAAAATCTATTCAAATAGCCGCGTCCAGGGTATTGGACAGCCCGTCCAGACCTCAGTAGGTGGTCAACCATAACAATGATAACAATGATGGAAGAACTCATCTTGTGTAGACATCATAGGATATCGGGAATATGATATGTTAGCCATGAGATGGCTATATGATGAGTGGTCGGATGACCATATGATTTGGATGGGATTTGGATCCGTTTAGGTTGGATTATAAGTAATTCGAGGGTTGTGGGACAACCCAGAAGGGAGTAAGTTGGTATTCGGTAACAGTAAGTACTTCAAGTACCTAGTGTGATTATTGCCATGCTATGTAGATTACATGCTGCTCCATGTTATGCTATGCTTGATCCATGCTTTCCTGTTAATTCTATGTCATGCTTAGAATAGTCATAAGCATAGGGCTAGCTTTGTCATCTGCTTGTTTGGATGCTATGTATTTGGTTGTCTTGCGAGTACATTCAAAGTACTCACCTGGCCTTGCATGTGGCTAGTTGCAGGAGAAGGTCCATCGTGCTAGATCGTAACCCAGCCAGTCATGTGAGTTATGAAGCCCAACCAAAGCCGTCGTTGCCGCCGAACCAAGACCTCCGCTGCCATTTAGTCAGCCATGGATCTATGTAATATTGTTGTAATCAACAGTATTGTAATACTCCAGTATGATTGATAAAGCCATTTTGTGCCTGGAATGGTGGTATCATGTATTTGACGTGCGCCAGGTCTTATCCTGGGGCTGGCGTGCGTCGGCCCTCTATCGGGGTTCCACATTCAATTATACTACTATTGTAATCCAACCGACCCACCATTTCCTGGATTAGTTACCTTCTTTATGTCTAATTGTTTTGTTTCCTCTATGTATTAGTGCACATTCAAATTAAATGACAAACAAGGTTTTGTTTGTCTTTCTAAAGAAATCCTATTGATTCAAATCTTTTAAATTATTTCAATTATTGTACATAATTACGAAAATGATTTCAACTACAACTTCAATATATTCAATAAACAAAATAATTATTTTAATTGAGTGACATAAATTTATGAAATACAATATCCATGAATTGCTCATTTGAATGTCTGCAACTACTACTTGTGAATTATATTTCACAAATAGAAACTTTCAGTTTCACATATATTTCACAAATGCTATTATTACTCAAATCTACAACTTTATAAACATTAATTATCAATTTCAATGAAATAAGAAGCTTCACTAGGAAATATAACTGAAACTGAAATACCACTAAATTTAAACATTTCAAGAAATTGATTTCAGTTCTTTTGAGAAACGATTTCCATAATTTGAAACCGATTTCAATAACTTTGAAAAGCAATGTCATTTCTTTCAAAAAGGATATTCAATCATATTACAATTATTTCAAAAACACACTACACTAATTGAGAGAAATTGTTTCGATTCTTTCATAAAAGGATGATTTTCAAAGCACATTTCAATATTTTCAATTATTTTATGAACATATTTCAATTGTTTTGAAGACTCATACACTAATTGAGAGAAATGATTTCTATTCTTTCAAAAAAGGATGATTTTGACAACACATTTCAATATTTGTCAATACTTTTTAACACATATTTCAATTATTTGATAAACACATAACACTAATTGAGAGAAATTATTCCAATGAGTTTTGATGAATTGAGTGAAACGAGTCTTTCAAAATTATGATATTTGCAAATTGCTTATTTTAGTGTATGCAACTGATACTTGTGAAATATGTTTCACCAATATCAAATTTCAATAAATAAACAACTTCCTTGTAAAAAATAACTAGAATCAAACTAGTCAAAATATATCCACGATTGGTCTTGGTTTAAAGGTCTTGTCAACTTGAATTCAAATATATACAAAGTTTCCAAAACAAAAATAGATTTAAAAGTTATGAGCAATTCAAAATGTGAGATTGAAAATAGAAACATGTTTTTTGTTTGAAGAGAGAGAGAGAGAGAGGAGGCCGACATATGCATGCATCCACCACCCATCCGTCCAAGTATCGTTCTATTCTTAGTGAATGCATTCTCCACTCTAGCACTTTGCCTAATAGAAGTTTGTGCATGTCATTTGTATCTCAATGTATATTGCATCAAACTAATTCATATAACAATAATTACTAACTAATAGGTGGGTCCTTGCACGTATCACAATGCATATGTGGACAATGGATTTCTTGGAGCTAGATACTAGAGTCGCTAGATACTAGAACCGCTAGAAAGTGCTTTGCGAGCATGGGCATCTCATATCTATACATAACTCCTCACATAATTAGGTGCATACATAATTAGTTCATGTTTGTTTCACGAGCTGAAAACCAACCATGTAGTCTCCTACCGTGTAGTTGTATACAATATTGTTGAGTAAATATTTGATGGAACTGGTGAACTGAATTAAAGGCGGCGGCTGATAAATGTTATGGTTCTTGCATGGCCATGCATGTATGGAGTGCTAGTACCTTCATTGTACCTTCATCTCCTCCATCTTTTTGGATCAGGGCTGATAAATGAGCTGACGAGGGAGAACTCCAACATTGTTTATGTTACCTCTAGAGCCATCCAAGCCATGAATCACTCGTACAGGCGTACATGTGTGCATGATTGTGTACTTGCTTCTCCTTGGTTTTAACTTAGGTAGTGCGAGAAAAATATTAATATGAATTGTTTTTGCCTTTTGTATTATACTAACAAACGGATACGAATTCAAAAAGACCACTCAATCCCAATGATTGAAGGCTTACAAGGAACAAATTTTACAAGGAAATCAAGGCTAAGATGGGTGAATCAAGATCAATACGTAGTAAAAGGAGTGGAATAAGGACCTTATTTGATAGATTTTTTACCCCTTCGATGCAGAGGAGATTTGCAAGATTAGACTTCCGTCGAGGGATGAGGATTGTGTGGCATGACATTATGAAAAGAGGGTATATTCGCAGTTCAGAGCGTTCACAAACTTGTTGCTTCCCTACATGCGAACACCAACTTGGATGCATCAAATTCCTCAAATGGGGCTAGAGACATGAATATATAGGATGCCATTTGGAAATTCAATATGCCAAGAAATAAAGATATTTGGTTGGAGAGTCGCAACATGTATGTTGTCTACAAAAAAGAACAAGTGCAAATGTGCACTACTGCATGTCAGTGTGTGTGTTGTTGTTGGGGAACGTTGCATGGGAAACAAAAAAATTCCTACGCACACACAAGATCTATCCATGATGATGACCATGTACAAGAGGAGAGATCGGATCCACATACCCTTGTAGATCTATCCAAATCGCAAGCCCTCCCGCGATCCAATCACGATCTAGCACCGAACGGACGACACCTTTGCGTTCAGCACACGTGTAGCTCGATGACGATCTCCGCCTTCTTGATCCAGCAAGAGACACGAAGAGGTAGCTGAATTCTCCAACAGCACGACGGTGTGACGGCGATGGTGGTGGAGCTAATCCGACAAGGCTTTGCTGTGCACTGCCGGAATAACCTACAGGGTGTCACGAAGTAGAGGAGGGAGAGGGGTTGTGTCGTGGCTTAAGGTGCGGCTAGACTCTCTCACCTCCACTATATATAGGAGGGAGGGAGGGGTGGCGCCCTAGGGAAAGCCCCTAGGGTTCAGCCAATGCACCAAGGAGGGGGAGAAGTCCTCCTCCAATTCGGTTTGGTGGAGGAGGAGTCCTCCTCCTAGTAGGTTTGCCCCACCTCCTCTCTCTTTGGCGTATAGACCTATTGGTTTGTCCGCCCAACCCACTAGGGGCTGATGCGCCACCTTTTAGGTCTATGTGGCCCTCTCCGGGTGGGTGGCCCCTCCCGTTGGATCCCCGGAACCCATTCGTCACTCCCGGTACATTACCGAAAATACCCAAAAACCTTCCGCCATCCAAACATACCTTTCCTGTATATCAATCTTTGTCTCCGGACCATTCCGAAACTCCTCGTGAAGTCCGGGATCTCATCCGGGATTTCGAACAACATTCGGTCACCAACATAGATAATTCAGCTATAACGAAATGTCACCGAACCTTAAGTGTGCAGACCGTGCGGGTTCGAGAACTATGCAAACATGACCGAGACACTCTCCGGTTAATAACCAATAGTGGGACCTGGATGTCCATATTGGCTCCTACATATTCTACGAAGATCTTTATTGGTTGAACCTCTATGTCAAGGATTCAATTAATCCCGTAAAACATTCCCTTTGTCCTTCGGTATGTTACGTGCCCGAGATTCGATCGTCGGTATCTTTATACCTATTTGAATCTCGTTACCGGCAAGTCTCTTTACTCGTTCCATAATACAAAATCACGTGGTTAACTCTTTAGTCACATTGCTTGCAAGGCTTGTTGTGATGTTGTATCTCCTAATGATGTGATCCCGTTATTAAGTGATAACCCTTGTCTATAGCCAGGAAATCTTGACCATCTTTGATCAAGAGCTAGTCCACTAGAGGCTTACTAGGGACGGTCTGTAGTCTAAGTATCCACACATGTATCTGAGTTTTCGTTCAATACAATTCTAGCATGGATAATAAACGATTATCTTGAACAAAGAAATATAATAATAACTATTTTATTATTGCCTCTAGGGCATATTTCCAACATTCTCCCACTTGCACTAGAGTCAATAATCTAGCTAACATCACTATGTGATTTAAAATTTAATGAATCTAACACCCATACAGTTCTGGTGTTGATCATGTTTTGCTCGTGGAAGAGGCTTAGTCAACATGTTTGCAATATTCATTTCGGTGTGCACTGTGCAAATATTTATATCCTCCTCTTTGATGTAATCACGGATGGAATTGAAGCGTCGCTTTATGTGTCTGGTCCTCTTGTGAAACCTTGATTCCTTGGCTAGAGCAATGGCGCTAGTGTTGTCACAGAACAGAGTCATTGGATTCAGTGCACTGGGCACAACTCCAAGATCTGTCATGAACTGTTTCATCCAGACACCTTCTTTAGCCGCCTCTGCAACATCTATGTACTCCGCTTCGCATGTAGAATCAGCTACCACGCTTTGCTTGGAACTGCACCAGCTTACTGCACCCCATTAAGAATAAATACGTATCTGGTTTGTTACTTAGAGTCGTCCGGATCAGTGTCAAAGCTTGCATCGATGTAACCCTTTACGACGAGCTCTTTGTCACCTCCATAAACGAGAAACATTTCCTTAGTACTTTTCAGGTACTTCAGAATATTCTTTACCGTTGTCTAGTGCTCCATTGCTGGATTAATTTGAAACCTTCCCACCATACTTATGGAAAGGCTCACATCAGGTCTTGTGCACAACATTACATACATGATAGAGCCTATGGTTGAAGCATAGGGGACGACACTCGTCTTTTCACTATCTTCTACAGTTATTGAGCATTGAGTCTTACTCAACTTCACACCTTGTAGCACAGGCACGAACCCTTTCTTGGCCTGTTCCATTTTGAACTTCTTCAAAACTTTGTCAAGGTGTGTGCTCTATGAAAGTCCTATTAAACGTCTTGATCTATCTCTATAGATCTTGATGCCTAATATGTAAGCAGCTTCTCCTAGGTCCTTCATTGAAGAACTTTTATTCAAATAATCCTTTACGCTTCCCAAAAGATCTATATTGTTTCCAATCAGCAATATTTCATCCACATATAATATTAGAAACGATATAGAGATCTCACTCACTTTCTTGTAAATACAAGCTTCTCCATAAACTTGTATAAACTCAAATGCCTTGATCACCTCATCAAAGCATTGATTCCAACTCCGAGATGCTTGCACCAGGCCATGAATGGATCGCTGGAGTTTGCATACTTTGACTGCATTCTCAGGATCAACAAAACCTTCTGTTTGCATCATATACAACTTTTCCTTAAGGAAACCATTAAGGAACATTGTTTTAACATTCATCTGCCAAATTTCATAATCAAAAAATGCAGCTATTGCTAACATGATTCTGACGGACTTAAGCATCCCTACGGGTTAGAAAGTCTCATCGTAGTCAACTCCTTGAACTTGTGAAAAACCCTTTGCCACAAGTCGAGCTTTATAGACGGTGACATTACCGTCCGCGTCCGTCTTCTTCTTAAAGATCCATTTCTTCTAAATGGCCTTTCACCCTTCAGGTAATACTTCCAAAATACATACTTTGTTTTCATACATGGATCCTATCTCGGATTTCATGGCCTCTAACCATTTGTTGGAATCCGAGCCCACCATTGCTTCTCCATAGCTTGTAGGTTCATCGTTGTCTAACAACATGATTGATAAGACAGGGTTGACGTACTAATTAGGAGCACTACGTGTCCTTGTCGACCTACGAGGTCTGATAGCAACTTGATTTGAAGTTTCATGATCATCATCATTAGCTTCCTCTTCAGCTGATGTAGCTTCCACATAAACATCTTTCTGTGCTACGCTACTCTATGACTGAAGTAAAGGTTCTATAACCTCATCATGTTCTATCTTCCTCCCACTCAATTCTTTCGAGAGAAACTCTTTCTCTAGAAAAGCTCCGTTTTTAGCGACAAACACTTTTCCTTAGGATCTGAGATAAAAGGTGTGCCTAATTGTCTCTTTTAGGTATCCTATGAAGACGCACTTTTCCGTTTTGGGTTTCAGCTTTTCAGGCTGAAGCTTTTTGACATAAGCATCACATCTCCAAACTTTAAGAAACGACAACTTTGGCTTCTTGCCAAACCACAATTCATATGGCGTCGTCTCAATGGATTTTGATGGTGCCCTATTTAAAGTGAATGCAGTTGTCTCTAATACATAACCCCAAAACGATAACGGCAAATCGGTATGAGACATCATAGAATGCGCCATGTCTAACAAAGTACGATTACGATGTTCGGACACACCATTACGCTGTGGTGTTCCAGGCGGTGTCAACTATGAAACAATTCCACATTGTCTTAAGTGAGTGCCAAACTCATAACTCAGATATTCACCTCCTCGATCAGATCGCGGGAATTTGATCTTCTTGTTACGATGATTCTCAACTTCACTCTAAAATTGCTTGAACTTTTCAAACGTTTTAGACTTGTGTTTCATCAAGTAAATATAACCATATCTACTCAAATCATCTGTGAAGGTGAGAAAATAACGATCACAACCGTCACTTACATGCTCCATTGTTCCGGAGAACGGAGTCTTGGTCATCTTGCCCATGAGGCATGGTTCACATGTGTCAAGTGATTCAAAATCAAGTGACCCCAAAAGTCCATCAGCATAGAGTTTCTTCATGCGTTTTATACCAATATGATCTAAGCGGCAGTGCCACAAGAAAGTGGTGCTATCATTATCAACTCTACATCTTTTGGCACCAATGTTATGTATATGTGTGTCATCACTATCAAGATTCAATATGAACAAACCCCTCACATTGGGTGCATGACCATAAAAGATATTACTCATATAAATAGAACAATCGTTATTCTCAGACTTAAATGAGTAACCGTCTCGCAATAAACAAGATCCAGATATAATGTTCATGCTTAACGCAGGCACTAAATAACAATTATTCAGGTTCATCACTAATACCGATGGTAACTAAAGTGAGAACGTGCCGACGGCGATCGCATCAACCTTGGAACCATTTCCCACATACATCGTCACTTCGTCCTTCGCTAGCCTTCGTGTATTCCATAGTTCCTGCTTTGAGTTGCAAATGTGAGCAACCGAACCGGTATCAAATACCCATGCACTACAACGAGAGTTGTTGAGGTACACGTTAATAAAATGTATATCAAATATACCTTGTTTGGCGTTGGCCGCCTTCTTATCGGCCAGATACTTGGGCAGTTTCGCTTCCGCTGACGAGTCCCCTTGCAATGAAAGCACTCAGTTTCCGGCTTGGGTCCAACCTTGGGTTTCTTCGTGGGAGGAGCAACTGCTTTGCCACTCTTCTTGGAGTTATCGTGCTTGCCCTTGCGGTTTTTCTTGAAACTAGTGGTTTTATTGACCATCAACACTTGATGTTCTTTCTGGATTTCGGACTCAGTGACTTTCTGCATCACAAGCAGCTTGGCGATTGACTTATTCATCTCTTGCATGTTGTAGTTCAACACAAAGACTTTATAGCTAGGTGGCAATGACTGAAGAACTCTGTCGGTGATTGCCTCTGGCGGGAGAACAATTCCCAATTCGGCCAAACGGTTAGAGTACCCAGACATTCTGAGTATATGTTCACTGACAGACTCGTTCTCCTTCATTTTGCAAGCATAGAACCTGTCGGAGGTTTCATACCTCTCGATCCGGACATTCCTCTCAAAGATAAACTTCAACTCCTGGAACATCTCATATGCTCCATGATGTTCAAAACGTCTATGAAGTCTCGGTTCTAAGTCATACAAAGTTGCACATTGAACTACTTAGTAGTCATCCAGACGCAATTGCCAGATGTTCATATCATCTTGGGTCGCTGGTTAGGGTGGCACGTCACCTAGCGGCGCATCAAGGACATAATTCTTTTGAGAATCCGTGAGAACAAGTCTCAGTTTCGGGCCCAGTCTACAAAGTTACTTCAATCATCTTTCAGCTTGACTTCCTCTAGGAACGCATTAAAATTCAAGGGTGCTACTACGCGAGCCATTGATCTACAACATAAATTTGCAAAGATTACTTAGACTATTGTTCAAGATAATGAGTTTAGTTAATCATATCACTAATAAACTCCCACTCAAATTGACATCCCTATAGTCATTCGAGTGACATATGATCCAAATTCACTAACTCAAGTCCGATCATCACGTGAGTTGAGTTGGTTTCAATGGTGAACATCTCTATGTTGATCATATCTACTATATGACTCATGTTCGACCTTTCAGTCTCTTGTGTTCCGAGGCCATGTCTGTACATTCTAGGCTCATCAAGTTTAACTCGAGTGTTCCATGTGTGCAAAACTGTCTTGCACCCGTTGTATGTGAAAGTAGAGTCTATCACACTTGATCATCACGTGTTGTCTCGAAACGACGAACTGTCGCAACGGTGCATACTCGGGGAGAACACAATTTTATCTTGAAATTTTAGTGAGGGATCACCTTATAATGCTACTGTCGTCCTAAGCAAAATAAGGTGCATAAAAGGGTTAACATCACATGCAAATCATAAGTGACATGATATGGCCATCATCTTCTACTTTTGATCTCCATCTCCAAAGCACCGGCATGATCTCCATCGTCACCGGTGCCACATCATGATCTCCATCATTGTGCTGTCATCGAGGTTGTCGCGCCAACTATGCTGTTACTACTAAAGCTACTAAACTAGCGATAAAGCAAAGCATCACCAGGAGCAAAATAATTAAACACAACCCTATGGCTCCTACAGGTTGTCGTAGCATCGACGTCCAAGTCGATATTTAACTATTACAACATGATCATCTCATACATCAAATATATCATATCATGTCTTTGGCCATATCATATCACAACATACCCAACATACCGTGCAAAAACAAGTTAGACGTCATCTAATTTGTTGTTGCATGTTTTACGTAGCTGCTATGGGTATCTAGCATGATCGCATCTTACTTACGTAAAACCACAACAGTGATATACAAGTTGCTATTTAACCTTCTCCAAGGACCGCCTCTGTCAAATCCGATTCAACTAGAGTAGGAGAAACAAACACCCGCCAGTCATCTTTATGCAACAAGTTGCATGTTAGTCGATGAAACCGGTCTCTCGTAAGCGTACGAGTAATTTTGGTCCGGGCCGCTTCATCCAACAATACCGCCGAATCAAGAAAAGATAAGACGGAAGCAATCTGAATATCAACGCCGAGACCGGATCCACATACCCTTGAAGATCTCCAAGCGGGAAGCGTTAAGAAACGCGGTTGATGTAGTCGAACGTCTCCGCGATCCAAATCGCAAGCCGTCCTGCGATCCAATCATGACCTAGCATTGAATGGATAGGACCTCCGCGTTCAGCACACGTGCAGTTCGATGAAGATCTCTGCCTTCTTGATCCAGCAAGAGAGATGAAGAGGTAGCTCAATTCTTTGACAGCACGACAACATGACAGCGATGGTGGTGGAGCTAATCCGGCAGGGCTTCGTTGTGTACTACAGGAATAACCTACGGGGTGTCACGAAGTAGTGGAGGGGAGGGGTTGTGTTGTGGCTTAAGGTGGGGCTAGCCTCTCTCACCTCCACTATATATAGGAGGGAGGAAGGGGTGGCACCCTAGGGAAAGCCCCTAGGGTTCGGCCGGCGCACCAAGGAGGGGGAGGAGTCCTCCTCCAATTCCGTTTGGTGGAGGAGTCGTTCTCCTCCTAGTAGATTTGCCCCCACCTCCTCTCTCTTTGGCGCATAGGCCTATTGGGCTGGCCGCCCAGCCCACAAGGGGCTGGTGCACCACCTTTTAGGTCTATGTGGCCCTCTCCGGGTGGGTGGCTGCTCCCGGTGGACCCCCGGAACCCATTCGTCACTCCCGGTACATTACCGGAAATACCCGAAAACCTTCCGGCATCCAAACATACCTTTCCTATATATCAATCTTCGTCTCCAGACCATTCCGGAACTCCTCGTGACGTCCGGGATCTCATACGGGACTCCGAAAAAAATTTGGTCCCCAACATACATAATTCAACTATATCGAAACGTCATCGAGCCTTAGGTGTGCAGACCGTGCGGGTTCGGGAACTATATAGACATGACCGATACACTCTCCGGTCAATAACCAATAGCGGGACCTGGATGTCCATATTGGCTCCTATATATTCTACAAAGATCTTTATCGGTTGAACCTCTATGTCAAGGATTCAATTAATCCCGTATAACATTCCCTTTGTCCTTCGGAGATACCTGTAGAGTACCTTTATAGTCACCCAATTACGTTGTGATGTTTGATAGACACAAGGTATTCTTCCGGTGTCAGTGAGTTACATGATCTCATGGTCGTAGGAACATATACTTGACATGCAGAAAAATAATAGCAATAAAACAAAACGATCACATGATACGTTCATAGTTTGGGTCTTGTCCATCACATCATTCTCCTAATGATGTGATCCCGTTATTAAGTGACAACCCATGTCTATGGCGAGGAAACCTTGATCATCTTTGATCAACGAGCTAGTCCACTAGAGGCTTACTAGGGACGATGTGTAGTCTATGTATCCACACATGTATCTGAGTTTCAGTTCAATACAATTCTAGCATGGATAATAAACGATTATCTTGATCAAGGAAATATAATAATAACTATTTTATTATTGCCTCTAGGGCATATTTCCAACATGTGTGTGGTAATGGGGATGATGATGAGTTTCATGACGGTATTTCTTGCACAAAGAGTAGGGTGCTCCTTTTGGCCATGAAGGAAGTTTGGGATCTTCTAGGGGAATATGAATTATGGTACACCAGTATTGATTGGATGCAGGTATTGTTGGACAAGTGCAATGACAAAACAAAAGTTAAAATCATGTTATTGTCATGGAGGGCATGGTTTTTAAGAGATAAGTGCATTCATAATTACTGTAATGAGATATCATGATATCAATGAATTTCTTGGAAAGATACAAAGAGAAGATGGACAATTTGGCCATGAGTACTAAAAATGACAAATGTAAAAAAGATCTGGGCCCTTGCTGAGGAATAACTGAAAAATGACCTATGTGAGTGGTGTGCTGGAAACCGTGCCCCCAAGGAGTTGTTAATCTCAACACGGATGCAACTTATGATGTTGGCTCTTGTGAGTTTTGGGCTAGGGTTGTTGCTAGAAATCACAAGGTTTTTTTGTCTGCTAGCAAACGCATGAACGTGTGTCAATCAGTAGAAGATGCTGAAGGACAAGCACTCAGCAGTATACAATGCTCCAATTAATATTAAGATGGATTTTCAGATGATTACAAAGGAGATTAACAGTGATGGGGCAATCATTCTGCTTGCTATGCAACCATTCCTGATATCAGATCTTTTATGTCTGTGTTCCAGTCTTGCAACATTAGATCTGTCCCCAGAAGTGCCAACAAGCTAGCCCATGGGTTTGCAACATGAGCTAGGAGAGAGGAGGGTCTATCGGTGATTGCCAACGTGCCACTGCAGCTTTGTGTGTTGATATGCTATCTATACGTGTGTTTGATATGTAAAATTTTGGATAGTTTTTCTCAAAAAAGTGCTCGTAATGTTTTCATGCAACTGATTTAATGTATGCCGATCATATTGTCTTAATAGGCTTATTATTGAAGTTATTATAATGTTTAGAACTTTAGAACACATTTGACCATAAAACACAGACAAAGTGGCATGCTAATGATTTAGTGACAACCTCCTCATAAACAATTTTTATGTATATACATAACTGTACACTAGAAACCACTAAGAAGATATTTTAGAAAAATATATCATTTAGTGATGTACGCCAAAATATTGAAAGCTATACTGTACACTAGAAACCACTAAGAAGATATTTTAGAAAATTATATCATTTAGTGATGTATGCCAAAATATTGAAAGCTATACGCGAACAAACTCAGAGAGGGAAGGGGGGGATGAACTATAATTTATTGATGCACAAATGGATCTGGTTATAGATAATTTAGAGTCAACATATAAGAATATATTAATTTTATAATAAAACTTCTACAATTTATTAAAATGGAAGTGTGTTTCTTAATGATACACGATGAAACTACATAGCAAAAATAATATAAGTACTCCCTCCGGTCCTTTTTAGTTTGCATATTAGTTTTGTCCGAAGTCAAAGTATCTCTACTTTGACCAAATTTATAAAAATATGTATCAACATTCTGTTGGAATTATGCCCTAGAGGCAATAATAAATATATAGTTATTATTATAATTCCTGTATCAAGATAATAGTTTATTATCCATGCTATAATTGTATTGAATGAAGACTCATTTACATGTGTGGATACATAGACAAAACACCGTCCCTAGCATGCCTCTAGTTGGCTAGCCAGTTGATCGATGATAGTCAGTGTCTTCTGATTATGAACAAGGTGTTGTTGCTTGATAACTGGATCACGTCATTGGGAGAATCACGTGATGGACTAGACCCAAACTAATAGACGTAGCATGTTGATCGTGTCATTTTGTTGCTACTGTTTTCTGCGTGTCAAGTATTTATTCCTATGACCATGAGATCATATAACTCACTGACACCGGAGGAATGCTTTGTGTGTATCAAACGTCGCAACGTAACTGGGTGACTATAAAGATGCTCTACAGGTATCTCCGAAGGTGTTAGTTGAGTTAGTATGAATCAAGACTGGGATTTGTCACTCCGTGTGACGGGGAGGTATCTCGGGGCCCACTCGGTAATACAACATCACACACAAGCCTTGCAAGCAATGCAACTTAGTGTAAGTTGCGGGATCTTGTATTACGGAACGAGTAAAGAGACTTGCCGGTAAACGAGATTGAAATAGGTATGCGGATACTGACGATTGAATCTCGGGCAAGTAACATACCGAAGGACAAAGGGAATGACATACGGGATTATACGAATCCTTGGCACTGAGGTTCAAACGGTAAGATCTTCGTAGAATATGTAGGATCCAATATGGGCATCCAGGTCCCGCTATTGGATATTGACCGAGGAGTCTCTCGGGTCATGTCTACATAGTTCTCAAACCCGCAGGGTCTGCACACTTAAGGTTCGACGTTGTTTTATGCGTATATGAGTTATATGGTTGGTTACCGAATGTTGTTCGGAGTCCCGGATGAGATCACGGACGTCACGAGGGTTTCCGGAATGGTCCGGAAACGAAGATTGATATATAGGATGACCTCATTTGATTACCGGAAGGTTTTCGGAGTTACCGGGAATGTACCGGGAATGACGAATGGGTTCCGGGAGTTCACCGGGGGGGGGGGGGGAACCCACCCCGGGGAAGCCCATAGGCCTTGGGGGAGACACACCAGCCCTTAGTGGGCTGGTGGGACAGCCCACAAGTGCTCTATGCGCCAAGAGAAGAAAAATCAAGAGGAAAAGAAAAAAAAAGGAGGAGGTGGGAAGGGAGGAGGACTCCCTCCCACCAAACCTAGTCCAACTCGGTTTGGGGGGGAGGAGTCCTCCCCCTTGGCTCGGCCGACCCCCTTGAGGGTCCTTGGACCCCAAGGCAAGGCCCCCTCCCTCCCACCTATATATACGGAGGTTTTAGGGCTGATTTGAGATGACTTTTCCACGGCAGCCCGACCACATACCTCCACGGTTTTTCCTCTAGATCGCGTTTCTGCAGAGCTCGGGCGGAACCCTGCTGAGACAAGATCATCACCAACCTCCGGAGCGCCGTCACGCTGCCGGAGAACTCTTCTACCTCTCCGTCTCTCTTGCTGGATCAAGAAGGCCGAGATCATCGTCGAGCTGTACGTGTGCTGAACGCGGAGGTGCCGTCCGTTCGGTACTAGATCGTGGGACTGATCACGGGATTGTTCGCGGGGCGGATCGAGGGACGTGAGGACGTTCCACTACATCAACCGCGTTCTCTAACGCTTCTGCTGTACGGTCTACAAGGGTATGTAGATCACTCATCCCCTCTCGTAGATGGACATCACCATGATAGGTCTTCGTGCGCGTAGGAAAATTTTTGTTTCCCATGCGACGTTCCCCAACAGTGGCATCATGAGCTAGGTTCATGCGTAGATGTCTTCTCGAGTAGAACACAAAAGTTTTTGTGGGCGGTGATGTGCGTTTTGCTGCCCTCCTTAGCCTTTCTTGATTCCGCGGTATTGTTGGATTGAAGCGGCTTGGACCGACATTACTCGTACGCTTACGAGAGACTGGTTTCATCGTTACGAGTAACCCCCTTTGCTCAAAGATGACTGGCAAGTGTCGGTTTCTCCAACTTTAGTTGAATCGGATTTGACCGAGGAGGTCCTTGGATGAGGTTAAATAGCAACTCATATATCTCCGTTGTGGTGTTTGCGTAAGTAAGATGCGATCCTACTAGATACCCTTGGTCACCACGTAAAACATGCAACAACAAAATTAGAGGACGTCTAACTTGTTTTGCAGGGTATGATTGTGATGTGATATGGCCAACGATGTGATGTGATATATTGGATGTATGAGATGATCATGTTGTAATAGAAATATCGACTTGCACGTTGATGGTACGGCAACCGGCAGGAGCCATAGGGTTGTCTTTATACTAACGTTTGTGCTTGCAGATGCGTTTACTATTTTGCTAGGATGTAGCTCTAGTAGTAATAGCATAAGTAGCACGACAACCCCGACGGCAACACGTTGATGGATGATCATGGTGTGGCGCCGGTGACAAGAAGATCGTGCCGGTGCTTTGGTGATGGAGATCAAGAAGCACGTGATGATGGCCATATCATGTCACTTATGAATTGCATGTGATGTTAATCCTTTTATGCACCTTATTTTGCTTAGAACGACGGTAGCATTATGAGGTGATCTCTCACTAAAATTTCAAGACGAAATTGTGTTCTCCCCGACCGTGCACCGTTGCTACAGTTCGTCGTTTCGAGACACCACGTGATGATCGGGTGTGATAGACTCAACGTTCACATACAACGGGTGCAAAACAGTTGCGCACGCGGAACACTCGGGTTAAGCTTGACGAGCCTAGCATGTGCAGACATGGCCTCGGAACACATGAGACCGAAAGGTCGATCATGAATCATATAGATGATATGATTAGCATAGGGATGCTTACCACTGAAACTATACTCAACTCACGTGATGATCGGACTTGGGATAGTGTAAGTGGATCATGAACCACTCAAATGACTAGAGAGATGTACTTTTTGAGTGGGAGTTTAGCATATAATTTGATTAAGTTAAACTCTAATTATCTTGAACATAGTCTAAGTCCACTTTGAATATATTTGTGTTGTAGATCATGGCTCACGCGACAGTCATCCTGATTTTTAACACGTTCCTAGAGAAAGCTAAGCTGAAAGATGATGGAAGCAACTTTGTAGACTGGGCTCGTAATCTTAAGCTA
Organism: Hordeum vulgare subsp. vulgare; assembly: GCF_904849725.1. NCBI lineage: Eukaryota > Viridiplantae > Streptophyta > Magnoliopsida > Poales > Poaceae > Hordeum > Hordeum vulgare. The sequence goes on along the minus strand of NC_058519.1, from coordinate 657,940,896 downwards.
ATCTTACAAGCTGGGAAGAAGGATTATGTCCTTAATGTTGTGCTAGGAGATGAACCACCCGCTACGGCTGATCAGGATGTTAAGAACGCTTGGTTAGCACGTAAGGAGGACTACTCAATAGTTCAATGTGCAGTCTTGTATGGCTTAGAACCGGGACTTCAACGTCGCTTTGAGCGTCATGGAGCATTTGAGATGTTCCAGGAGTTGGAGTTTATCTTTCAAAAAAACGCCCGGATCGAGAGGTATGAGACCTCCGATAAATTATATGCTTGCAAGATGGAGGAAAACTCGTCTGTCAGTGAACATGTGCTCAAAATGTCTGGGTACTCAAACCGTCTAGCTGAGCTGGGGATTGAACTCCCACAAGAAGCTATCACTGACAGAATCCTTCAATCACTGCCACCAAGCTATAAAGGCTTTGTGTTGAACTACAACATGCAAGGGATGAACAAGTCTCCCGGCGAGTTGTTTGCGATGCTGAAAGTCGCAGAGTCTGAACTCCGTAAAGAGCATCAAGTGTTGATGGTGAGCAAGACCACTAGTTTCAAGAGAAACGGCAAAGGCAAGAAGGGCAATTCGAAGAAGAGCGGCAAGCCTGTTGCCAATCCGCCGAAGAAACCCAAAGCTGGACCTAAGCCTGAAACGGAGTGTTTCTATTGCAAGGGTATGGGCCACTGGAAGCGCAATTGCCCCAAGTATCTGGCAGATAAGAAGGCGGGCAAAGAAAAATCAGGTATATTTGATATACATGTTATTGATGTGTACTTAACCGGCTCTCGTAGTAGTGCATGGGTATTCGATACCGGTTGTGTTGCTCATATTTGCAACTCGAAGCAGGAACTACGGAATAGACGAAGGCTGGCGAAAGACGAAGTGACGATGCGCGTAGGAAACGGTTCCAAGGTTGATGCAATCGCCGTCGGCACAGTGTCACTTCAGCTACCATCGGGATTAGTGATGAACTTAAATCATTGTTATTTAGTGCCTGCGTTGAGCATGAACATTATATCTGGATCTTGTTTATTGCGAGACGGTTACTCTTTTAAGTATGAGAATAATGGTTGTTCTATTTCTATGAGTAACATCTTTTATGGTCATGCACCGAATGTGAGAGGATTGTTCATATTGAATCTTGATAGCGATACACATATACATAACATTGAGACCAAAAGAGTTAGAGTAAATAACGATAGCGCCATATTTTTGTGGCACTGCCGCTTGGGTCATATTGGTGTAAAGCGCATGAAGAAACTCCATGCTGATGGACTTTTGGAGTCACTTGACTTTGATTCACTTGACACGTGCGAACCATGCCTCATGGGCAATATGACTAAGACTCCGTTCTCCGGAACAATGGAGCGTGCAAGTGACTTGTTGGAAATCATACATACCGATGTGTGTGGTCCAATGAGCGTGGAAGCACGCGGCGGATATCCATATTTTCTCACCTTCACCGACGATTTAAGTAGGTATGGTTATGTCTACTTGATGAAGCACAAGTCTGAAACATTTGAAAAGTTCAAGCAATTTCAGAGTGAAGTGGAAAATCATCGTAACAAGAAGATCAAGTTCCTACGGTCTGATCGTGGGGGTGAATATCTGAGTTTCGAGTTTGGTGATCACTTAAGAAAATGTGGAATTGTTTCACAGTTGACACCGCCTGGAACACCACAGCGTAATGGTGCGTCCGAACGTCGTAATCGTACTTTGTTAGAGATGGTGCGATCTATGATGTCTCTTACTGATTTGCCGTTATCATTTTGGGGTTATGCATTAGAAACAGCTGCATTCACTTTAAATAGGGCACCATCAAAATCCGTTGAGACGACACCATACGAACGGTGGTATGGCAAAAGGCCAAAGTTGTCGTTTCTTAAAGTTTGGGGATGTGATGCTTATGTCAAAAAGCTTCAGCCTGAAAAGCTGGAACCCAAAGCGGAAAAGTGCGTCTTCATAGGTTACCCAAAAGAGACAGTTGGGTACACCTTCTATCTCAAATCCGAGGGCAAAGTGTTTGTTGCTAAGAACGGACCTTTTCTCGAGAAGGAGTTTCTCTCGAGAGAATTGAGTGGGAGGAAGATAGAACTTGACGAGGTTGTCGAACCTCTCATCCCTCTGGATGGTGGCGCGGGGCAAGGGGAAACCTCTGTCGTTGCGACGCCGGTTGAGGAGGAAGTTAATGATGATAATCATGAAACTCCAGTTCAAGTTTCTGTTGAACCACGCAGGTCGACGAGATCACGCGCTGCTCCAGAGTGGTACGGTAATCCCGTCTTATCAATCATGTTGTTAGACAACAATGAACCTGCAAATTATGAAGAAGCAATGGTGGGCCCAGATTCCAACAAATGGCTAGAAGCCATGAAATCCGAGATAGGATCCATGTATCAGAACAAAGTGTGGACTTTGGAGATACTACCTGAGGGCCGCAAGGCTATTCAGAACAAATGGATCTTTAAGAAGAAGACGGACGCTGACGGTAATGTGACCGTTTATAAAGCACGACTTGTGGCAAAGGGTTTTTCACAAGTTCCAGGAGTTGACTACGATGAGACTTTCTCACCCGTAGCGATGCTTAAGTCCGTCAGAATCATGTTAGCAATAGCTGCATTTTTCGATTATGAAATCTGGCAGATGGATGTCAAAACGGCGTTCCTTAACGGTTTCCTTAAGGAAGAGTTGTATATGATGCAACCCGAAGGTTTTGTCGATCCTAAAAATGCTGACAAGGTGTGCAAGCTCCAGCGATCCATTTATGGACTGGTGCAAGCATCTCGGAGTTGGAACAAACGCTTTGATGAGGTGATCAAAGCATTTGGGTTTATACAAGTGGTTGGAGAATCTTGTATTTACAAGAAAGTGAGTGGGAGCTCTGTGGCGTTTCTAATATTATATGTGGATGACATATTACTGATTGGAAACAACGTAGAGCTTTTGGAGAGCATAAAAGGTTACTTGAATAAAAGTTTCTCTATGAAGGACCTAGGAGAAGCTGCTTACATTCTAGGCATTAAGATCTATAGGGATAGATCGAAACGCCTGATAGGACTTTCACAAAGCACATACCTTGATAAAGTTTTGAAAAGGTTCAAAATGGAACAGTCCAAGAAAGGGTTCTTGCCAGTTTTACAAGGTACAAGATTTAGTAAGACTCAATGCCCAGCAACTGATGAAGATAGAGAGCATATGCGCTCCGTCCCCTATGCTTCAGCCATAGGTTCTATCATGTATGCGATGCTGTGCACTAGACCGGATGTTAGCCTGGCCATAAGTATGGCAGGTAGGTTCCAGAGTAATCCAGGAGTGGATCACTGGACAGCGGTCAAGAATATCCTGAAGTACCTAAAAAGGACTAAGGAGATGTTTCTCGTATATGGAGGTGACGAAGAGCTCGCCGTAAAAGGTTACATCGATGCAAGCTTTGACACAGATCCGGACGACTCTAAGTCGCAGACCGGATACATATTTATTCTTAATGGGGGTGCAATAAGCTGGTGCAGTTCCAAGCAAAGCATCGTAGCAGATTCTACATGTGAAGCAGAGTACATGGCTGCCTCGGAGGCAGCTAAGGAGGGTGTCTGGATGAAGCAGTTCATGACGGATCTTGGAGTGGTGCCAAGCGCACTGAATCCAATAACCTTGTTCTGTGACAACACTGGTGCCATTGCCTTAGCAAAGGAACCACGGTTTCACAAGAAGACCAGACACATCAAACGACGCTTCAACCTCATCCACGACTACGTCGAGGAAGAGGACGTAAATATATGCAAAGTGCACACGGATCTGAATGTAGCAGACCCGCTGACTAAGCCTCTTCCACGGCCAAAACATGATCGACACCAGAACTGTATGGGTGTTAGATTTATTACAATGTAATTCACATGGTGATGTGAGGGCTAGATTATTGACTCTAGTGCAAGTGGGAGACTGTTGGAATTTTGCCCTAGAGGCAATAATAAATATATAGTTATTATTATAATTCCTGTATCAAGATAATAGTTTATTATCCATGCTATAATTGTATTGAATGAAGACTCATTTACATGTGTGGATACATAGACAAAACACCGTCCCTAGCATGCCTCTAGTTGGCTAGCCAGTTGATCGATGATAGTCAGTGTCTTCTGATTATGAACAAGGTGTTGTTGCTTGATAACTGGATCACGTCATTGGGAGAATCACGTGATGGACTAGACCCAAACTAATAGACGTAGCATGTTGATCGTGTCATTTTGTTGCTACTGTTTTCTGCGTGTCAAGTATTTATTCCTATGACCATGAGATCATATAACTCACTGACACCGGAGGAATGCTTTGTGTGTATCAAACGTCGCAACGTAACTGGGTGACTATAAAGATGCTCTACAGGTATCTCCGAAGGTGTTAGTTGAGTTAGTATGGATCAAGACTGGGATTTGTCACTCCGTGTGACGGAGAGGTATCCCGGGGCCCACTCGATAATACAACATCACACACAAGCCTTGCAAGCAATGCAACTTAGTGTAAGTTGCGGGATCTTGTATTACGGAACGAGTAAAGAGACTTGCCGGTAAACGAGATTGAAATAGGTATGCGGATACTGACGATCGAATCTCGGGCAAGTAACATACCGAAGGACAAAGGGAATGACATACGGGATTATACGAATCCTTGGCAGTGAGGTTCAAACGATAAGATCTTCGTAGAATATGTAGGATCCAATATGGGCATCCAGGTCCCGCTATTGGATATTGACCGAGGAGTCTCTCGGGTCATGTCTACATAGTTCTCGAACCCGCAGGGTCTGCACACTTAAGGTTCGACGTTGTTTTATGCGTATATGAGTTATATGGTTGGTTACCGAATGTTGTTCAGAGTCCCGGATGAGATCACGGAAGTCACGAGGGTTTCCGGAATGGTCCGGAAACGAAGATTGATATATAGGATGACCTCATTTGATTACCGGAAGGTTTTCGGAGTTACCGGGAATGTACCGGGAATGACGAATGGGTTCCGGGAGTTCACCGGGGGGGGCAACCCACCCCGGGGAAGCCCATAGGCCTTGGGGGAGACACACCAGCCCTTAGTGGGCTGGTGGGACAGCCCACAAGTGCTCTATGCGCCAAGAGAAGAAAAATCAAGAGGAAAAGAAAAAAAAAAGGAGGAGGTGGGAAGGGAGGAGGACTCCCTCCCACCAAACCTAGTCCAACTCGGTTTGGGGGGGGGGAGTCCTCCCCCTTGGCTCGGCCGACCCCCTTGAGGGTCCTTGGACCCCAAGGCAAGGCCCCCTCCCTCCCACCTATATATACGGAGGTTTTAGGGCTGATTTGAGACGACTTTTCCACGGCAGCCCGACCACATACCTCCACGGTTTTTCCTCTAGATCGCGTTTCTGCGGAGCTCGGGCGGAGCCCTGCTGAGACAAGATCATCACGAACCTCCGGAGCGCCGTCACGCTGCCGGAGAACTCTTCTACCTCTCCGTCTCTCTTGCTGGATCAAGAAGGCCGAGATCATCGTCGAGCTGTACGTGTGCTGAACGCGGAGGTGCCGTCCGTTCGGTACTAGATCGTGGGACTGATCGCGGGATTGTTCGCGGGGCGGATCGAGGGACGTGAGGACGTTCCACTACATCAACCGCGTTCTCTAACGCTTCTGTTGTACGGTCTACAAGGGTATGTAGATCACTCATCCCCTCTCGTAGATGGACATCACCATGATAGGTCTTCGTGCGCGTAGGAAATTTTTTGTTTCCCATGCGACGTTCCCCAACACATTCACAATGTCAAATTAATATTGTTAGATTCATTACGAAAGGTAGTTTCATGATATGTAATTTGGTATTGTAGATGTTGATATTTTTCAATATATATTTGGTCAAACTTTGTAAAGTTTGACTTGACCCAAATCTAATATGCGGAGTAAAAAGGACCGGAGGGAGTATTAATTATCAATGCTATAGTGTGGTTCTTATGCCCAACTAATAATACAGAAAATGCATAGTTAAAATCATGGATTACTAAAATGATTTATAAATAAATATAAAATATCTCGATAATAATTTCCTATATTTATGTTTCTTTTTATTGTTAGTTTATGAATTGTGGATGGTAATATTTATTATTCTTATGAGTATTCAAAATAGTTAACCTGGATTTTTATTTAAAACAATGCTAAATATAAAACTAGGCAGTTTGTTAAGTGATATTACTTATTAATGTCATATAAGTGAAGCAATGTGAAATTAATTAAATTTAGGGAGAAACTTGGTATAATAAATTTTGCTAAAAAAATAAAATTTTAAAATTCAATTAAAGAAAATAAGGCTGGTATTAGGGTTCATCAAGTACTCGTTAAATTTACGGTGTCACAAAGAATATATAGTTGAAATAATTGTTTTGATTATTAATGGTTAAAATTTAAGGCGAGAAGAATATTGATTCATTTTCTTATAGTTGAGTTTTTAAGAGGAATTAGTTAAAATAGTTGAATTGTACTCCTCCATTTATCATGATTATACACATATCAAGTTGGTGTGACATTGTCAATCAAAACTCTAGATTCTAGTCCAATAAAATGTGTGTGTGTGTGTATTTTCGTATATTTGCATCTCGGTGGGCGTTGTCTTGGGTACTTAATATATATTTTAAGAACTTGTTATTATTTTGTATGAATTTATTGTTTGTGTAAGCCTTAGTATTGAATTTCTTCCTGGTTAGACAAAAGTAGACACTTTTTTACACCAATAATGAAAACCAGTAAATGGTCATTGGCGTGTTCTGGTATAGATCGAAGGCTTCTCGACTATTGTTTCTACAAGCTTCTACATTTCAATAAGATTTATTCTTAAGACGAAGGCCGAGAGGCGGTAGCGAGCTTTGCTCATAGATGAGTGTATTTCTACACTCATTCGAGCGTTGTTTAAACCGGATAATCCCAAATGTTCCGAGAAAAAATCACTTTGATCTTATCACTAATGACTAATAAACGCAAAAGATTGCAAGTATCTATGTTTAATTCGTTTCCGTGGAAAATGGAGGATTAGAGGGAAGGAAATGAAGCTATACATGAAAATATGATTTGTGGAGATCAAACCCAATCAATGAGAGGCGCAACAGAGAAAACATGGGAGAAGACGCGTATGGTATGAGCATGAGCACTTGTACCAGCGCGTGTACCACCATTTGGTAGCTCTGTAATGCCAGCACAAGCACACTTCATAAAAGGGCCGAAGACCCGTTCGCAACAGTGTTGTCGTGGGATAGAGAAAGTCGCCAGGATCACCGCCGCCGCCAAAAGCCATTCCAAGGGGAAAACCCTAGCCGCCGCCATCTCCATCTCCATAGCCATTTGCCACACAGTTTTTCATACTTGCAATCGATACATCACATACGACGACATTGTACGTAAGACCTTTCTCAATCCTTCATTTATCAATGACATCTACAATGTTTTCTATCTGCGATCTGATAGCGATGTGTGCTTAATCCCCTCAGGCTATTTTCATACCATTGATTTCTTTTCAAAAGGTTGCGAATTTCTATCTGAAAAACTGGAACTTCTAGCAACAACAATAACTTGTTTGAATCCATATCTATTAGCATTACTTCATGTGGGTTCAATATCCAGGGTCACCTTTGGAAGAAAATGTAGGGACTATCTACATCCGATACCGGATCAAAGTAAATCACTCACGATGCACCGTCGGTGGATGCAAAAAGAAGATGGTGATGATTAGTTCAAGGAATTGCTTTTGATTTCTCATTGTTTTGGGAAGTTCTTGTAAAGGACAGTTTTATTAAATACACGTCTCCTGCCTTTCCGCAACAACAAAAAAACAAAACATCTATCATCCCTCCTCCTCCCAATATCTCCATTCAATTTTATTTTATTTTTGCATTTTATAATCATGTATGTTTAGCTATTGTCTAGATACCTGAAAACAACCAAACTCATGAAGAAATTAAAAATCATGAATTCTACAACAAACCTCCTATCACATAAGCATGATTCTTCTAATTAAACCCTTACTTAAGAACATTTCTTTTAATTTCCACGTAAGAGTGGTATATATATCACCTACGATTACAACAAGATGACTAGCGCGGCACGGGTCATCCAACCTAGCTTATAGTCTCGCAAACAACGGCATGCATGCTACTTGTTTTTGTGTTTTTCTTTCATCATATTTTCATGTTGGTCAAATGACTTTGATGTTTAATGTACTGCCGCCCACAGTTTCTTTCACTTTGTTAATTATATGAGCATACTTACAATGCATCTTTTGGTATTAATCATGCAAGTAGGTGTCATGTTCACATCTATGAATATTATCAACAACCAAATTCAGCGCACCGTCGTCCAAATTCAAAGACCATCTATCTCGAAACAATAAAGTACAGTCTATTTCTTTGCGAAAAATAAAAGCACAGTTCCAACGTCGTCTTTCTTCCTTCCTCCGCAGCCGCCATGGATAATGATAAAGAGCAGTCATGTACTAATGATGTCGTATTTTCCCCTCTTGACGAATTAGGTTGATCTAATCAAAAGGATTAGACTAGTTAAATTTGTTTAGTAAGCAAAGATAAAGGACAAATTCTGTTTAGTGCCACTTTGCATATTTCACACTGGCAGATGGGTGGGCATTAACCCAAACGATCATCTAATTTAGCATCTGATCCCTGCAAGTTATGCAAAACTCTTCCCATATAAATATAATCATGTAAGATATGCCATTAGCCCATGCGCTTGTTCCCCCGTGTCAAACTCACTAACAATCCCTGTTACACATTGCTTAGCATTAGATGTTTCGGGGAGAAAGATAGTGCATGTCTCACTCTGCTGCCATAGTATCTTGTTGCACTAAAGAAAAACAAGAAGAAAAGTTTCAGTTTCAGGTCCCAGTCTCCTCTCGTGCAGCTGGATTCAATCAATCTTGCTGGCATAAAGCCAGTCGAATCGGATTAAAGGCAGCAGCCGATGGAGGTGCTTGTTGCTGTCTCCCATGGCCACTATGGCCATTCACGGGGTTTCATAGGAGGAATTTTCTCAGTGCCTGCACCTGCATCTGCACAATCTGTGATCAGTGCCGATAATCAGAGTGATGCACGACAGATCGCGACGTTGTTAATGTTATCCGCTTCTTTGTAGGGCCGTCGGGGCGCGCGTGAGCGCGTGCGCGCCTCCTTTTTGTATTGCAACTTGCTTCCATTTAGGTAGCACCATCGTCAAAGGGAAAAAAATAGTGCAAGTTGCTGCTCCTATTGTTATTACATATGATGATGGGTTTCTCCGAATCTGCGTGCTCGTATGCGGTATTATCGATTTCTAGCTCATTATTGTCTCTGATTTGTTTTCTCCTCATGATTTCACGAGCGTATCCAATCATTTGACTTGTGCATACAAAATAATGGCCGATGTTATATACAATTGTGCAAGAAAATCTAGAAAGATCTGGAGTTTCGAGTGAAATGTTTTTTTTTGTGCAAGTCGACAGATGGCGTTTGCAAAAACATAACAAAAAAAAAATGTAGCTACACAGATGGGAAATTAAAGTTAGACGCGCCCAAGCTAACCACCTGGAGTACCTGCGTGCAGCAATGAGATGAACAGTTAGCAACCACATTTAATCAGGCTGGACCATTTGGTTGGATCGACGTAGCTGTCAGCGCGTGCATCAGTTCCATGATGCTTTATGGGATCACTACACGTTTAAGTACAGTGACATCCATCTAATTTGCCTCAATGATTACCGCAGCACGGATTTGCCTCAATGATGCAGCTGATCAGACGTTTTACTTAAGTGTAAGCACATCCTGATCTCAAGCCCAAATCATATGGCACCGGTAGTCCGATGTTTTTCTTAAGTATGTAGTACTGTACTAAACAGAAGATAATGCATGATTACCGGGTCAATGTAAATCTGCAATGCTGGTTAATTAATTATTCGGCCGATAAGAACGAACTCGCATCACATCACATCACATCACATGTGAGATTAGAAAGGAAAAGACTTTGGGATAATTTACTTGCACACTAATAGTACTCCATCTGATATCAAACCCATATCACTGCTGCTAGTATATAATCTGATTACCAGGTCAGTGTAAATCTCCAAATATCCGTTAACCATGCATCTGGTCGATAAGAACGGACGGGCACACATCACACTGGCATTAGATATTTTACGAGAAAACAAAAAGAAAAGATCTTGAGATGAAAAATAAATATCTCAGGATATTTGAGTTTGCCAGGGCTGGCTTTGCCTTGCAGGAAAAGAAAAGAAAAGGTGTTTGTGACTGTCCTTTGCTTTCCATAATGTTTGCTGCTTTCTTATCCTGCATGCCTTTACTTCTCCTTTTTCTCATCCCTGATGGGTACCTTGGTGAAATGCCCACTCGGACGGACGACTGGTCTGGTTTACAATTAGGTTCGGTTATTATTCTGCAGCGCCTTTTTCTGAATGTGCATGGACATATCTCCTGCATCTGCATCTGGACTGGACGCCACTGAAACTGAAATGCTTCTGCCTGCAGCATTTTCATGGTGCTCGTCCTCGTCAGAGGGCAGTAAGTAGATGAAATTCATCCAGGATCCATGATCTATGCATCCATCCACCCAACTGAACTGAAGTGAACTGAATTGAATTGAATGGGGCTGCCGTACTGGTAGGTGCTGCACCTGCTTTGCAATAACAGTCGATGGATCATGGATGGACAGTTAGCCAACCAAAGCAAACGGCCACATATGCGCCTCAGCTTCTCTGCTAGCTGTCCACTGCTCCGGATCCCAACGGCTCACAGAGCATATACCGTTCATAAAATTTTCAGTTTTTGGCTTGGGTTCAGTCCAGACACTACAGGGTTACTCTCTGAAAGAACAGCCAGGGTTTCAGACTTCATGGGTGCTTACACACACAGTTACTTGCTAACAGTAACATGACAGCCACATGTGCGTGCATCAGCATATAAGTAACTACACTACACAGGATGTATTGTATTCAGTGGGAATTGCAGGCAAATTGTAGTGGAAATTCAGAGAGGGCATTCATCATTGCCCATGTGTTTCAGGTTCAGATTTCAGCCCAAGTAAAACCTGGCAGATCTTTTTCGCCCACCATCCTCTGCTAAATCCCAGTGGCATCCACGTCGGATTATGCTGTCGCCCTAGTGCAAAGCCGAATCTACTTTCAAATTTCCCCTGTCATACTCATACGCCGCTGAAAGTTTTCAGCATTCAGCAGCAGCAGCAGCAGCGCAAGTACAGAAATATCAACGGAACAATCCAAGGAATACAGTGGGCGTAGAAAAGGAGAGAAAAAAAAGCAGGCTTCTTTCTTTCTTTCTTTCTTCCACCCCGGCCCCGCCCTCCCCTCCCCTCCCCTCCCCTCGTCGGCCGGCCCGGCCCTATCCACCCACCCGCCCACGCCACGCACGGTCTCCTTAAATCCGATCCACGGATCACCACCACCATTACCGCGCCTCCGCTCTCCCCTGCCTTTCCTGCACTCCCAACCACCACTCAACTCAAGGTCGGCACTGCCGCTGCGACTTCTTGGATCAGATTTCACTGACGTTGGACCGCGAAGAAGCCGCCGGATCTTCTCTGAGGTCGGCGCCGAGATCCGGAGTTGCAAATCCGAACACTGCGCGATTTTGAGTTTTGGGGATCTTGTCTTGCTGGATAACAGTGCGGCGGAGCCCTCCTTCTCCTTCCTTCCTTGCTGGGACATTGGCCGTCCGATCTGTGCTCTGCTCTGTCCACCAGTGGTGAGGAAACTGCTCTCATCTATTTCTTCCTCCCATTACATCTTTGATTTTGATTCTGCGTCTAGTTAGTTTGTTTGTTAGTTAGATAGCTGATCCCGGCAGGGAAGGAAAAGATGATGATGAACTCGAGGCTGTGTGTGTGAAACAACTCCTCAGATTCAACTGTTTTTTCACCAGCCCTTTGGTACCAAAGGAAACCCTGGATGTTTTTCATTTATCCAGATGCCAACTGCTGGATCCAGGCTTTGATATTTCCTGAGCTGGAGTGTCTTTGCCTGATCTGGGCAGAGAAGTCTCCACTAAATCTCTAGGGAAAAGTCACCCTTTTTTCCACTCCACCGTTTTTCTTAGATTGTAGTAGTAGCAAAGACTTTCCAAGTTGATAAATATACTACTACGCACCGGCGTCAACGGTAGGCCTAAAACGTTCTCGTTTATCCACGACGCGCGGATTAAGGATAGGAACGAGGAGAAAAGGGTTAGTTTTGCTGATCAGTAAGGTGTTATGTTGGCCTTTCGCCATCGGAGAAGCCGTGCCGCATCTGGCCATGTTTGTATGTAGCACACACTACACAAATGACTAATCAACTGATTAGTCCACTGTCCCTAGACTGGCCAGGGTCCGGATTAGTCAAGTGGGAATGGTTTAGTCTCTGTTAGGCTTGACTTTCACCATTCTCACTATTAAATCTCCACATGGCAGCAGCATATGCTTGTCGATAGAAACCGTCGCTGTTGTGCGTGCTTGGTTTAGGAGCTACCATGCTGTGTGCGGTACGTCGGTTTTGTCGCTAGATATAGGAATAGAATGTAAGATAATCTACGGTGTGCCTTATTGGGTTCTATAAAAATGTTTCATGGCATGCCTTTGAGTTTGTTTCACAAGGTTTTGACAACCGTGCTGCCTTTGAATTGCAGGTCGCACTTTTGCTCTTGTCGCCTGCTGCTGTCAGTTACTCGTCAAGATTTGCACCAAGTCCAAAGATGACTTTGCGCAGCATAGTTCGTGATTTCCGGGAGAGCTTTGGAAACCTGTCAAGGCGGAATTTTGAGGCGAAAATTTCGAGCGTCCCAAGCCTTTCGGGCCATTACAGAGGGAAATCGCTTGAATCTGCAAGTGAGCTGCAGGATAGTCTTGTCACAGACCTGCAAGGCAATTGGGCTAGCCTTCCTCCTGAATTGCTTCGGGATGTGATGAAAAGGCTGGAGGAAGATGACAGCAATTGGCCATCCCGCAAGGATGTTGTTGCTTGCGCTTCTGTTTGTACAACTTGGAGAGAGATGTGCAAGGATATAGTCAGGAATCCAGAATTTTGTGGAAAGCTCACCTTTCCCGTATCTCTTAAGCAGGTAATGAATGAGTTCAATCTCTTACAAATTTTTTTTCTTGACTAAGTTTAGTGAGGGCTAAATCTTGTGCCAGCAAATGTTTTTCTCAAACTAGTGCATCATTTTATCCGCCCAACAAGAAAACTTGGCAGTGATGCAGTTTATCAGTCTGCCCCTGTATATAATTAAGCTGTCCATTTTTGTTATTTGGGATATGATATTTCCTTACCTCTTAACACTTGTTTCAATTTCTCATGTACAGCCTGGATCTCGAGATGGTTTAATCCAATGTTTCATCAAAAGGGACAAGTCAAAACTAACTTATCGTCTGTACCTGTCCCTAACTTCTGGTACGTTTATGCAATTGCCCTGCACTTCTCCATTGTGCTCCTTATCAGTATTCTTATTAAGTTTTGATATTTCGTGAATAGATACTCCCATTGCACAGGCATATTAGGAAGTACAGAAAAATCTATGTCACTTCTATATTAGGGTATAGTCTCCAAAATCTAGAAATATCTGATACAGATAGAGTAGCATAAACCAGTACAATGTGTGAGGTGTATAAAAGTTTAAATAACGGTGTGATTTGATTGATATGAGTACAGCAGTTATTCATGTGCCTGCTACTATTTGCTTGCTACTGTACTTTTCTTCTTTCCTGTAGCTAAAAATACACTGCTTTGGTCCGTCACAAAATTATTCTTACGTATCAAATTGTAGAACAATAGAAGTATAGAAGCCTTCAGTAACCTCAGTAAAATTGTAGGGATGCCCTGTTATATTCATAACTCTGTATTTGCTACAACGATTTAAGTAGTTTTGTCTTAATATAAATACACAGTACACTAATCATTTTGATTGTGTCTTGCAGCTGTGCTTGATGATAATGGCAAGTTCCTACTATCGGCCAAAAGGAGTCGACGGACGACGTACACCGACTACGCCATTTCTATGGATCCTAAAAATATCTCCCGGTCAAGCAGTGGCTACATTGGGAAGTTGAGGTACCGTCTCCTTGATAACAATAGAATTTAAACCCTACCCCTATTGACACTTGCAATGACTTGTGTGGGTATATGTGCATACAAATCTAACAGACAACATGGATGGTACTTGCAGGTCAAATTTCCTTGGCACCAAATTCATCATCTACGACACACAGCCACCATACAATGCAGGAAAATTGTGCCCGCAAGAACGGACCAGCCGGCGGTTCTCCTCCAGGAAGGTTTCCCCAAAAGTTCCGGCGGCAACTGGCAGCTACCCCATCGCCCAGGTGAACTATGAGCTGAACGTGCTCGGCACCCGCGGGCCAAGGCGGATGCAGTGCACCATGAACTCCATCCCGACATCGGCGGTAGACCCCGATGGTGTTGTGCCTGGCCAACCGAAGGAGCTACTCCCCCGGCTATTCGAGGAATCCTTCCGCACCACCGCAAGTTCCAGGTACTCCACGGCAGACCACTCGACGGATTTCGGCAGCTGCCGCTTCTCCGAGTTTGGGGGAGGGCCTCTGCGAGAAGACGGCGGCGACGACAATGCGGAGGACAAGGAGAGCCCGCTGGTTCTCAAGAACAAGTCCCCGAGGTGGCACGAGCAGCTGCAGTGCTGGTGCCTCAACTTCCGTGGCCGCGTGACGGTGGCCTCGGTCAAGAACTTCCAGCTGATCGCCGCACCCGCCCCGCCACCGCCAGCCTCCGGAGGAGAGGCAGCTCCCGAGCCGCCTTCACAGCTGCAACCGCCCCAGCAGCAGCCTACCTCTGCTGCCGCACAGCCCCAGCCTGCTGGCAGTTCCTTGTCGGCTTCGTCGTCGTCCTCCTCCTCGAGCCATCACGACACGGTGCTCCTGCAGTTCGGCAAGGTGTCCAAGGACACCTTCACCATGGACTACCGGTACCCGCTGTCGGCCTTCCAGGCCTTCGCCATCTGCCTGACCAGCTTCGACACCAAGCTGGCATGTGAGTAAATAGATTATTAGTACGACAGCAGCGGCCATTCGGTGTTGTCTCTCGGTCAAAATTCCACGCCGGGGCCCGGGCCTGGGCCTGGGAACGAACAAACCAACGTATGCATCAAGTGCAGGGGCAAATGTCTGTGCAGCATACAACCACTGTTGGTTCAGTTTCAGTCTGCCTGGTAAAGCCGTTACCACTGTTGGTTCTGCCTGGTAAAAGCTGTTACCAATAGGTAGGGGAGATGATGTGCTTGGTAAAGCTGTTGATAGGGGTTCAAGGTGTGTGTGGTTCAGGGACAGGCTTCCACTATGAAATGTGATTGCTACCTATGCATGTCTGATGCTGCCTGGGACTGCTATGAAATTTGAAGAGATGTTGAGTTACAAAGTAGTAAGTACTAGGGTGTAGTAGTCTTGCAAGGTTGAGTTGTGTCTCTCAGTTTGTAGTTACTGCTGAATGCTGACTGATGTGACCATGGATGTAAGAAATCTTGGATTAGTCAGTTGATTTGTTTGCTTGCTTGCGTGGTCCACGATCACTGCCATTATTAACTTAGAAAACTTGATTAGCAATCCAATCATTCAGAACAGGAATGTTTGTTTGCATCATTGCATCAAGCACAGGAGCCACTGTGTGCCTGTGCCTGTGCGTGATAGGTGAACCTTAAGCTTAAGATAAAAGGGTTAAGTGGGGTGAGGGAAGATAGCTAGTCAAGACGCATGATGGGGCGAAAGCTCCCTTCCATTATGTTATGTGATGTGATTAGTGTTTGTGCTTATTTTTTGTGGGGATTACTGTTCGTGCTTGTGCATATGTATGGTGTGTGTTGCGTGTTATACATATATATATATTATATCATTAAATTAAACCCCCTAAAATTGGAGGCCTCTCATTCAATTGAGGTCACTAATCTGGAATTGGGTCACCTATTTTGCCGGATCAACAATTTCTCACTTAATTATTTTAATTCCCTATAATACTAAGTTCCCTATTTTTTAAGGCCTCATAATCAATTGGGCTCTTAATATGAAGTTTGGTCATCTAATTTTGACTGAGTCAACAATTTCACAATAAGCTTTCTCATTCATTTTTTAATACATCATGCTCCCTAATTTTTAAGCTTCTTCCGTCAACTCTTCATTTTGACTCCGTCAATCCTTTGTTGTGGCAATGAAATCTCTAACTTCATTAAGCTATTCCATTTTAAAGCCCGTCATCCAACTCTTTAATTTTGATTGGATACATAAATGATTAGGTCGTTCATCCTGGCTCCATGGTAGGATCTCTCGATGAATGGATTACAAAACAGAAGTGTCATCCATAACACGTTTAGCATCAACATAATACACGCGTCACACAATATAAGTAACTTTCTCATGTTTTTCTACTAATTAAAAGACGTCCTATCACAGTAAAAAAAATCCACCCAAACACCATAATAAAAAAGGAAAAATAACACACTCACGAACGATTCGCTACGGATTGATTATACTAGACATTGCCTCATTAATCACTTCCCTGATTTGCACTGTTGCCCACTTTTTCCCTAATGTTTGATCATGAATTGACACAACCCATCTGTAACCATGATTCCGCAAAGTATGTCCTTGGGAGTAGCATATCTGACAAAAAAACGCACTTCATTGTATCCCCCACTCTTCAAACCAACTAATAAGAATATTTATTAGAACTTCATAAAATAATTATATAAAACATGTACAACCCTAAGAATATAAGCGGTGCAACAAATCGCGCACTGCCCTTCTAGCGTTGTATGAAGTGTGAAGGTGGGAGCCGGTCAGCACACACACACACATCTGGCAATGCATTGTTGAGTTGTCTAGATATCTCCAGTTATGCACACGCAACAACATGTACTTCCTCCGTTCTTAAATATATATTTTTTTTTATAAATTTCACTATGAACTATATATGAAATAAAATTAATGAATCTATAATTTAAAGTATGTTACACGTGTATGTAGTTTGTAGTGAAATCTCTAAAAACACTTGTATTTAAAAACCGAGGAAGTATGTAGCTAGCTGCTCAACAGGGCATGGTGCCATGGTGTGCCCACACCACACTGTACCCAACACTACTGAAATTCATAAATTTGCCGTCTGCCAAAGCGGACGGCAAAGGGTGCAACCACGGACGGCAAAGGCTTTGTCGTCGGTCAGCAGACGGCAAAGCAGACGGTAAAAAAAATTCCGGTGAAGAGGTTCTTTGCCGTCAGCTTTCCCAAAGCGGACGGCAAAGAATCTTTGCCATGAGTGGGCAGACGGCAAATTAACTGGGACGGCAAAGGGTGCAACGTCCCCGTTAAGTGTTAACGGCAGGCCTCCTCCCTTTGCCGTCTGCCTCCCCTCCTTTGCCATGTGGGGGCAGACGGCAAAGAGGGGAGAGAGAGGGGGCAGATTCCCCCCTTTGCCGTCTGCCTCCCCCCTTTGTCATGTGGGGGCAGACGGCAAAGAGGGGAGAGAGAGGGGGCAGATTCCCCCCTTTGTCGTCTGCCTCCCCCCTTTGCCATGTGGGGGCAGACGGCAAAGAGGGGAACCAGCCCCTTTTTTATTATTTTTTTGTTATATCTAGCATTTTTAACAATAATCAAGATATATATATATATTTGACATAAATAAATTTCTTTCCGTACTCATAACCATATTAAAATAACCTCTTATATCCAGCTTTCAAGTTGCATCCACATGCATACAAAGTTTCATATATTACACTAGTTTCATCCACGTGCATACAAAGTTTCATATATTCATATACTACAATAGTTTCAATACAACCCATGGTACAAGAAATCATCTTCAAGCATTCCATCAATATTTTCCAAGCTTCCCGTGAAGTGAAGGTAATCTGCAAAATGACAAATAAGAAAGTTAGAAGAATAATACTAGATGAAGTAGTGTATATATAGGTTATTTCGGAGAGAAATTAGCTAAGTATAGACCATTTAGGAGCTAACTAAGCTAATTATGTCATTTAGGTGGAACCCTAGCTAACTATAGGTCGTTTCAGAGCTAACTTGGGTAAAATAGGTCATTCCGGAGCAAACTATGCTTATTAAGCCATGTTTGATCTAGCTAGGCTAATTATAGGCCATTTAATACCTAAGTTAGGGGGAATAGGTCATGTTGCAGCTACATAAGCCTTATTGTCATTTCGAGGATAATTAGCTAAGTATAGGTCATTTTTTATTAAATAGACCATTTAGGAGCTAACTAAGCTAATTATGTCATTTAGATGGATAATTAGCCAATTTAGGCTTTGTTGGATGAGTCTAATTAAGCTACGTAGAATAAGAGAAAGAGAAGAAGAAGTAAAAGAAGGAGGAGGAGGAGGAGGAGGAGAAGGAGACGGAAGAGGAGAAGAACAAGAAAAGAAGAAGGAGAATGAGAAGGAGGAAGAAGGAGGAAGAAGAAGGAGAAGGAAGAGCTCCTTCTCCTTCTTCTTCTCCTTCTCCTCCTTCTTATCCTCATCCCTCTCCTTCTTCTTCTTCTCCTCTTCTTCTTCTTCCTTCCTTTCATTTTTCCTCTTTCTTCTCCTCTCGTCCCCTTCTTCGGGCTAAATTGGCTAAGAATGCCTTTTTGGAGCTAATTATGTCATTTCGAGGATAATTAAACAATTTAGGCTTTGTTGGATGAGTCTAAGCTACGTAGAATGAGAGAAAGAGAAGAAGAAGTAAAAGAAGGATGAGGAGGAGGAGGAGGAGGAGAAGGAGACGGAAGAGGAGAAGAAGAAGAAAAGAAGAAGGAGAAGGAGAAGGAGGAAGAAGGCGGAAGAAGAAGGAGAAGGAGGAGCTCCTTCTCCTTTCTCCTTCTTCTCCTCCTTCTCCTCCTTCTTATCCTCCTCCCTCTCCTTCTTCTTCTTCTCCTCTTCTTCTTCTTCCTTCCTTTCATTTTTCCTCTTTCTTCTCCTCTCGTCCCCTTCTTCGGGCTAAATTGGCTAAGAATGCCTTTTTGGAGCTAATTATGTCATTTCGAGGATAATTAGCTAAGTATAGGTCATTTTTTATTAAATAGACCATTTAGGAGCTAACTAAGTTAATTATGTCATTTAGATGGATAATTTGCCAATTTAGGCTTTGTTGGATGAGTCTAATTAAGCTACGTAGAATAAGAGAAAGAGAAGAAGTAAAAGAAGGAGGAGGAGGAGGAGGAGGAGGAGAAGGAGACGGAAGAGGAGAAGAAGAAGAAAAAAAGAAGGAGAAGGAGAAGGAGGAAGAAGAAGGAGAAGGAGGAGCTCCTTCTCCTTCTTCTCCTCCTTCTCCTCCTTCTTCTTATCCTCCTCCCTCTCCTTCTTTTTCTTCCTTCCTTTCATTTTTCCTCTTTCTTCTCCTCTCGTCCCCTTCTTCGGGCTAAATTGGCTAAGAATGCCTTTTTGGAGCTAATTATGTCATTCCGAGGATAATTAGCTAAGTATAGGTCATTTTTTTATTAAATAGACCATTTAGGAGCTAACTAAGCTAATTATGTCATTTAGATGGATAATTAGCCAATTCAGGCTTTGTTGGATGAGTCTAAGCTACGTAGAATAAGAGAAAGAGAAGAAGAAGTAAAAGAAGGAGGAGGAGGAGGAGGAGGAGGAGGAGAAGGAGAAGGAAGAGGAGAAGAAGAACAAAATAAGAAGGAGAAGGAGAAGGAGGAAGAAGGAGGAAGAAGAAGGAGAAGGAGGAGCTCCTTCTCCTTCTTCTCCTCCTTCTCCTCCTTCTTCTTATCCCCCTCCCTCTCCGTCTTCTTCTTCTCCTCTTCTTCTTCTTCCTTCCTTTCATTTTTCCTCTTTCTTCTCCTCTCTTCCCCTTCTTCGGGCTAAATTGGCTAAGAATGCCTTTTTGGAGCTAATTATGTCATTTCGAGGATAATTAGCTAAGTATAGGTCATTTTTTATTAAATAGACCATTTAGGAGCTAACTAAGCTAATTATGTCATTTAGATGGATAATTAGCCAATTTAGGCTTTGTTGGATGAGTCTAAGCTACATAGAATAAGAGAAAGAGAAGAAGAAGTAAAACAAGGAGGAGGAGGAGGAGGAGAAGGAGACGGAAGAGGAGAAGAAGAAGAAAAGAAGAAGGAGAAGGAGGAAGAAGGAGGAAGAAGAAGGAGAAGGAGGAGCTAACTAAGCTAACTAAGCTAATTAAGCTAACTAAGCTAACTAAGCTAACTAAGCTAACTATGTCATCTAGCTATATTTTATTAAATAGGTCTTTTTGGAGCTAACTAAGCTAATTATGTCATCTAGCTATCTTTTATTAAAACACTAGAAATAACATACCTAAGTTAGGGTCAAGCACGGTGGCTCTGGCTTGTTTCACCTCGAGAAGGCTCGATTGTAGAAGGGTCGTGCGATGCGTTTCGGGACATATTCTGCACCAAACATCGTTTGCAATGTGTAGTTAGCATGAGGACACTCTTAAGATCACTCCACTGAAATGAAACTCACCGTCCCCGCCACGTTAACGACTGGCATCGGCGGAGGGACTTGGCCGTTCTTCTCGCACATAGACTGAACATTTGGTTTCGACAAGTCAAACTTTTTATTTATTAATGAAACGGACATTCAAATGCAAGATTTGAAATAACATGAAGAAGAAACTTACCATGAAGAGCTCGTATATGGCCCTGGTAGACGCATCATTCCGTGCCCTCTCCGCCTCCACCAATGCAGTCATCCTCTCCTCCAGCTCCCTAATTTCCTTATCCTTCTCCGCCATAGCCGCCTGCATTGCCTCTCTCTCTTTCTGAATAGCAGCCTACAACACAACTCATTGTTAGCATATTGGTTCCAATGCACAACATAATGCGGAAAGATATTTGAGCCCATTAAACTAACCTCGATGGCGAGCTCGACTGGCCGTGCACGACGTGTTATCTTCGGACCAGAGCTCGTTTGGCGTGCCTTTATCTGCCGGAGAGAGCTAGGACAACGTATAAGGCCGTCTCCAATGGCGATTGAGCCATGGGGCCTCCCGTTGCGAGCTATCATCACCGGCTCTGGATCAATAGGCCCCTCGCTCGGGTTAAAGTCCTCCCCTTTCCTCGCCTTCCCGTGATCTCTGTACTTCACGAGCTTGTCGTGGGAGGAGATGTTGGTGAAGTTTTCTGGATGCTCGAGGTCAGACTCAGAGAATGCCTTGACCTTCTTGTACGAGGCAGTATGGGCCATCGCATATAGGTCGTACATATGTGGCGCCTCCGTCTTATTGTGACGCGCCTAAAATAAAGAGAGAGGAAAATTGTATTGGTAAAGGAGAAGGAAAATTGAATTGCATGAGGCATGAAGCAAAACACATACCGAGTTCTCGCCCAATTGAATTAAGTTGACACTCCCTAGATGGTGTGGCACGCCAACCATTTTGCCACGCCTCTCCTTGGCGTTGTTGTGGCTGGCCTCCCACGTTTTGGAGCACCACTGATCCACCAAGGCCTCCCAACAATCCATCTTATCCACACACCATCTCGGGGGCACCTAAGTTAATAATGAGAAATTTGAGCGCGTAAGAACCAAATCAAGGAAACTAACTACAAAGCCTTAATAATATGTAATTACCTTCATGTAATGATCCTTCTCCATCTTAGCATCACGGCACTTCGCCTTGTCAAGCCTAATACGCAGCGTGGCATAGTAGTCTCGAACAGCCTGCACCCGAGCCTCGTGCCGGAAGTTTTGAAGTAGGCGGCGACATTCGGTTTCGATAACCTTTGCCGCGTCCTCCTCGTATCCCTCCTCACACCTGTAGTAGGTCTGCAAACGAGACAACACCGATTAGTACAATAAATAGCTATGGTTGATTTATAATTGTGTGAAAGAGAAATTACCCAGAACTTTCGGATCACCATGTCCGCCCTCGTGTCACACAAAACACCGTCGATCTCCACCTCCGGCGGGGCCGGGGCACCCAAGTAGTGCTCCCAGGTCATTCCTGCCTCTCGCTCCCGACCGGGCAACATAACAAACCCTGGGAAGTTTTGACGGCAAAGAACACCAAGGATGTTGTTGGGCTTGCGGACACCCTTGGCAACAACCCAACCCCTACAGTATGACAAACTAAAGCCAAAACATTAGATATTTGAGAAAACCCGAATGCAAAAGGTTAAATAAGAGTAAATTAACTTACTTGTCCCCATTTGGCCTAATCGACCACCTCTGCTCGGGGGTCGCTGGCACGAGCGGGAGCCCCGAACTACCACGCTGGTACACGGTAGCCCCCTCACCCAGCTCCTCGTCGCTACCAGCATGGCCACTTGCCTCAGGCCAGGTATCCCACTAGGTCTCTTGGGACGTACCCTCATCCCTACTTTGCTCCGGAGTCGCCTGGAAGGAAGCCTCTGGGACAGGAGTCTCGTGGGTCGAAGGCTCGTCGACCAGAGGCTCGTGAACCGGAGACCGTGTAGCCTCCACCTCAGACGAAACCATCCTAGAAGTCCTGTGCTCAGGTGAATCAGCTTGGGGTGGTGGCGGAGACCGTGTAGCCCTACCTCTCCCGCGGCCACGTGTACCTTTAGTACAACATAAATACCAACATGAGTAATAAAATGTATATAAATACCAATATGCATACAACATGAGTGCAACATAAATACCAACATGAATACAACGTGTACCTTTAGTGCCTCTCGGCTTCGCGGGGGTCGACCTCCTCTCACGGGGGGCGCTCCTTGCAAAGTAGAGAGCAACACTCTCCGAAGAGGCGAGGCAGGAATGGAAGTACCCATCCCATCACCCGCCGACGAAGAAGCAGCCGCGGAGTGCTTTCGACCCTTTCCCACCATCTTTCAACACCTGTCATGACAAAGAGTAAATGAAATTAGTACAACATAAATACAAACAGGAGTAATAAAATGTATATAATTTAAGTGTATCATCGTCATAAATACCAACATAACTAATAAAAATTGAATACCTAACATGAACTCAAAATTTATATACAGTATAATAGTTGAATACCTGACATGAACTAATAACAATCGTCCTCGTCTATATATGCTTCGGGGTCAATAAATGCATCATGATCATCACTATCATCAATAAATGCATCATCATCATCACTATCACGAAGAACATGTGGAATACCACCATTATGTAATCGGTCAAGAAGTGACAGGTCATCCGCAGCAGTAACCTCTTCTTCTTCCAGCTCTTCCTGTTCGGGCTCAGGGGTTAAGACGGATTCACTGTCGCTGTCTACTTCAATGTTCTGGGGTGAAGTAGAGCGGTTCTTGAAACGTTTCTTGGACATACGTGTTTCTTGGAAGAATTATCCTTCATATGTGTCTGGGTTAATGTGAGGTTCGTAATCCTCTTCATTGAGGGTAGTTGGTCTAAAATGTGGTGGCACTTCATAAACGACATCCCAACCTTTGAGATTTGGATCAGTTTTGCAGGCCCACGGTAGATAGAAAACTTGTGTCGCCTGTTGAGCCGTAATATAGACATCGGGAACATCTAAGTGGGTGTTTTGGTTGATTTCGACTAGTCCTATATGTTCATGAGTCCTTCTAGTCTCCCCCGGCTCAAACCAATAACATTTGAAGACTACGACGGTCGATGGGTTTTCACCATAGAATAGAAGTTCATAAATTGCTTCAACTCTTCCATAATACTCGGTGTCTCCTTCACCGATAGCAGAGACAGAACAATTTGTAGTCTTTAGGTCGGGCATAGATAGCTCTTTGCCAAAGGTACGAAAGTGATACCCGTTGATGTTGTATTTGTCAAATGAACGGACCTTATAGTCAAAACCATTAGCGACTTGTCTCAACTCGGCATCCATAGACTCTGCATCAGCCTACAAGTTTAATACGAAAGAATGGATGCATTAGCCGCAAATTAGACCAATAAATCAAATGGGCCCTTAATGGTAATAAATTACCCTTTGTTTGAACCAAGAGATGAAACCGGGATAGTCGCCTCCATGCTTTGCGAGAAGCTCATACTCTTCGACGGAATCCTTTTCGATGACCGCTCCATCCGAGATTCAGCGACGTATCGACTATATCAAATATCCGGTAATAAGGGTAGTTCAAAGCAATTAGAAGTTGCGGAACAATAAATTACCGAGAACTTACTCGATGTACGGCCACACTTCTGTTAGGTTGGTGAAGATATACAATGAAATGGTCCGCCATTCTTCGACATCCAACGATTTCCCTTTCGAAGCACCGGATGGTGCGAGCTTACCTTTGAATAGGCTGAGGTTGGATCGAACTTTTTCTCGAGCGCCATCACTGTACCGAGGCTTCGGGTTATGCAAATGATGATTTTTGGCTTCGTAGTGTGCTGTCATGAAGTTTGCCGCCTCCTCAGTAATGAATGCCTCGACCATCGATGCTTCAATTCTACGTTTATTTTTACACTTAGCTCGAAGCGTCTTCTGCATCCTCTCAGTTGAGTAGCACCATCGATTTTGAACGCCCCCCCCCCATTCTTGCCTCGGTCGGGAGATGCAAAATCAAATGTTGCATTGGATTAAAGAAGCCCGGTGGAAAGATCTTTTCTAATTTGCAGATCAACTCCGGCGCCAACTCTTCCATTTCATCTAGCACGCGAGGCGATAGTTCTTTCGCACAAAGAGAACGGAAGAAATACCTCAGCTCTGCCAGTACTAGCCATTCATCCTCAGGGATAAAGCCACGCAACATCACCGGCATTACCCGCTCAATCCATATGTGCCAATCATGACTCTTGAGCCCAAATATTTTCAATTTCTCAAGGCTCGCTCCCCTCTTTAGATTCGCAGCATACCCATCGGGGAACATCAACTGCATTTTCACCCACGATAGCATTTCCCTCATAGCTGGCCTTTCAAGATTGAACCATGCCTTTGGCTTCGCTATGCTTTGCTTTCCTTTCCATTGTCGCAAGTTTTGCAACGGTCTATCACATAGAGCCTCCAGGTGATTATCTTTTGACTTCCCCTCTATGCCGAACAATGTACCAAAAATGGCCTCCGCAATATTCTTTTCAGTGTGCATCACGTCAATGTTGTGTGGGCAAAGGAGGTCCTTGAAGTAAGGGAGATCCCATAAGCATGACTTGTGAGTCCAGACGTGTTCCGTATTATACTCTTTGAAGTATCCTGGACGCAAAGGGTCTGTTGGCCTGTCAACGCAGCTGGTGCAGTGTTTTTGACAACTCTACCTTTGATGAAATTCTTCTTGTCTTTTCTGAACTTATGGTCAGGATCCAGGAATTGTTTATGCATGTCGAAGCAAGAATACTTGCGACCAGCCTGCAGCCAACGGAACTGAAGAGCTGCCTTGCATGTGGTGCACGGGAACCTTCCATGCACACACCAGCCAGCGAATAGCGCAAACGCCGGATAATCATGCGTCGAGTACATGTACCACACATGCATTTTGAAATTTGTTTTCGTAGCCGCGTCGTAGGTCTTGATCCCATTATCCCAGGCTTCTTGCAACTCATCCTTAAGCGGCTGCATGTACACATTCATATTCTTCCCCGGATAGTTGGGCCCTGGAATTATCAACGTCAGGAATATGTTCTTTCTTTTCATAATCTCTCCGGGTGGCAAATTTAGTGGAATGACAAATACAGGCCAACAACTGTATTGTGTTGCCGTCATACCATACACATTGAACCCATCCGTGCTGATGGCAACTCTAGGTTGCCTTGGATCTTCCGATTTATCCTTATGTAATGCATCGAAGTGCCTCCACGCAAAACCATCTAAAGTGTGTACCAGCATCTTGTTCCCATCCGCATCTAGTTCGGTTCTTTTGCCCAATTTGTGCCATGTCATCTGTCTGGCCGTCTCTTCGACCATGAAAAGACGTTGAAGTCTTGGTACGATTGGCAGATATCGGAGAACACTAATGGGGATTTTGGTCTGATTCTTCTCACCCATGCCGTTGTCTACCACAATATACCTGGAAGAATTGCAAATGGGGCAATAGTTCAAGGCCGCATACTCAAGCCTAAATAAGGCACATCCATTCTCACAGGCATGTATCTTCTCATAGGGCATCTTAAGTACACGGAGGATTTTCTCTCACTGGTACAGGTTTGCAGGCAGTACATGGCCTTTGGGTAGAAAGCGTCCAAATATCGTCATCATCGCGTCGTAGCATTCTGTGCCTAGGTTGAATTGAGCCTTCAGAGCCATTACTTGTGCGATGGCATCCAGCTGACAAAGCTCAGTCTGCTCGTGGAGAGGACGTTTTGAAGACTCCAGCATTTCATAGAAGGCCTTTGCATATTCCTCCATCTCATCGTCCGAATCACGAGCATCGTCAAAGTCTTGCACCATGTCTTCAATCCCGGTACCATGCTCGTCGGTGCAACGACGAATCACCTCAGCTCTGGCACGTTGGTCAGACTCACCATGAAAAGTCCACACCATATAATTAGGCGTAAAACCCCACTTCTGCGGGTGTTTACCCATTTCAAACTCTGTCTGCTTTTTTCAGTTGTCGCAGTTGGGACAGGGGCACCATGTTTTATGCTGGCCATTTGCAAATGCGACTCTCACAAACCCCCTGGTTTTTGTTAACCATTCATGGGTCATGTCTTTCTGACTAGGGTGACCAGTGTTCATCCAAGCACGATCACTCATGTTGCCTAGCTACCTATGGGGGCACAAGAAATAAATATATAATTCATCATCTATATTCATACGCTAATCAAGTTTGTCAGTTTTATTACGTCCATGCAACCTACACGCTAATAGGTAAAGATAGGTCCTAATCCCACCTGAGTATGTGTAGACTGGGTTCGTTTTCCCATGCTCTGCTCCAGATGCGACGCAGAATTTTGGCAGCACCTCCCCGCTGTTCTCCTGATACACGTCTCGGCAATAAGCAGAGAGGATGTGTACCCGGAGAACAACAGGGGAGGCACTGACGAAATTCCGCATCGGATCCGGAGCACAGCATACGGGAAAACAAACCCAATCTACACATACTCGGGCTGTCCATGGATAATGTTGGACAATTCGAAAGGATGGCGGTTATAAATATGCAAAGAAATGCATATTTATAGATGTCGCCCTTTCGAACGGGAGACGCATACTGGTCACGCATACTCATGATTGAAGAAACCTATAGCTAGCAAGTTTCATCGACACGAAGACCGGGACAGAGCAAATTAAGGGGGTAGGAGGAGAAGTCATTTGTGCTCACCAACAAACGCAAGGGCGGAGCTCGTCCAGCGCACGTGGAGGTCGTCGAACAACTGCACATTGAAATTCACCCGATCAACACAAATATGATGTTTTTATAATTAACATAATCGGAAAATATGTGACCTAACTCATAATTTACAAAATTATGACCCCGTCGGCTTAGTGGCGGCGATGGTCGGTGGTGTCGGGTGTCGGTGGCATCGATGGTCGGTGGTGTCGGGTGTCGATGGCGTCGGCGGTCGGGGGTTAGTTGTGTCGGTGGTCGGGGTTAGTGTTGTCGGGGGTCGAGGATCACTGGCGTCGGGGGTTGGGGTCTCTTTGGTCAACAAGAGGCCGAAGAGGTGTCGGGGGTCGGGGGTTGGGGGTCAATGGTGTCGGGGGTCGGGGGTAGGGGGCCGGGGGTCGAGGGTCAGGGGCGTCGGGGGTCGGGGGTCGAGGGTCAGTGGCGTCGGGAGTCGAGGGTCAGTGGCGTCGGGAGTCGGGGGTCGACGGTCAGTGGCTTCTGTAGTCGAGGGTCAATGGCGTCGGGCATCGGGGGTCGGGGGTTAGTGGAGTCGGGGGTCGGGAGTCAGGGGTCGGGGGTCAGTGGTGTCGGGCGTCGGGGGTCGGGAGTCGGGTCTCAATGGCGTCGGAGGTCGGGGGTCGAGGGTCGGGGGTTGGTGGCGTCGTGCGTCGGGGGTCGTGGGCCGGGGGTCGGGGGTCGGGGTCCTTTTCTTTCTTCTTCTCCTCTCTCTTCTTCTTCTTCTTCTTGATCATCGTATTCTTCTTCTTCTTCTTCTTTCTCCTCCTCCTCCTCGTCCTCGTCCTCTTCTTCTTCTTCTTCTTCTTCTTTCTTTTATCTTTCTCCTCATTTCCTCTTTCTTCTTCTTCTTCTTCTTCCTTTTTCTTCTAGTTTATTATTCTCTTATTTTCTTCTAAGTTTTTTTCTATCTATTGTTTTCTTCTCTATCTACTTTTTCTACCTAATAAACTAACTATCTAATTTCTGTTTTCTAAAACATACACAAGTAACATGAATCAACTTACTTACACTCTTTTCAACAATACACAAGTATCATCATGAAGGAATTCCACAATATAACCAACTCACTCTTTTCAACTTACTGTGTAATAAAATCCAGCATCCTATGAACAATTTAAGCTGAGAAAAAACAAGAAATAAATAAAAAAATAAAAAAAAATTACCTGCAGTGGCGCCCCTTTGCTGGGAGGAGGGGAGCGGGGAGAGCTGGTAGTCGGCGGCGGGGAGGAGGGTTGCGGGGGAGGAGGGCAGTGGGAGGAGAGGCAGTGGGAGGAGGGCAGTGGGGAGGAAGGCAGTGGGAGGAGGGCAGTGGGAGGAGGGCCGCGGGGAGGAGGGCAGTGGGAGGAGGGGCGGGCGAGCTCCGGTCGTGGGGGTGGCGCCCCTTTGCGGGGAGGAGGGGAGCGGGGAGAGCCGGTAGTCCGCGGCGGGGAGGAGGGCCGCGGGGAGGAGGGCCGAGGGAGGAGGTCGCAGGGAGGAGGGCGACGGCGGTGGGCCAGAGCAGTGAAGGGAGGAGGGCGGCGGGCGCAGTGAAGGGAGGATGCCGCAGTGAAGGGAGGAGGCCGCAGGGAGGAGGGCGGCGGCGGTGGGCGCGCGCGAGATGACAGCAGATCGACGGGGGAGCGTGCCATTAGGGGAGCGGGGGTGGGGGTTGGGTGCCGTTAGGGGGAGCCCCCCTTTGCCGTCTACAGAAGCTGGGAGGCGGACGGCAAAGGGGTGTGTGGGTGGGGTGGGCTTCGGCCGTTAAGGGGAGCCCCCCTTTGCCGTCCGGGTTTTCTTTGTCGTCCGCCTCCGGGCCCTTTGCCATGCGTCAGCAGACGGCGTGGCCGACGGCAAATAAAACATTTGCCATCAGCAACCTCTTTGTCGTCTGCTTTGTGCCAGCTGACGGCAAAGAAGATCTTTGCCATGTGTCAGCAGACGGCAAAGGCATGGCAGATGGCAAATTTCTTAATTCCAGTAGTGCAACATGCCAACATGCACACACGCATACTCTAACAAACCAACCTGTGGTTGGATAGCTAGAGAGACTGTGTTATCCCAGCCCACCAAGGTTCAAATCCTGGTGCTCGCATTTATTTCTGAATTTATTTCAGGAATTTCGGCGATTCGCATTTAGTGGGAGGAGACGTTTACGTCAACGACGATGCGTCTACGATGACTTCGTAAATCTCAAGATAATATGCCGGCTCAGTTTCTCGCAGGTGCTCATAGGTGTAAGGAGTGCGTGTGTGCGTTCATAGGAATGAGTGTATGCGCGTGTATATGAGTGCTTGCGTCTGTATTGTGTTGAAAAAAAATAGTTGTGGGTGCTTAGAGCAACTCTAACAACATTTACAGTTTGCGCAAAACGCGTTTTATGGGCTGGCGCGGGCTGCGGCCGAACAGGTCCTCCATCGTGGAACTGTAAAACAGAATATTCTACAGTTGCAAAACATGTGACATTTTTTAAATTTGACTCATATGTCACATATTACACAGAATTATAAATTAAACATAAGATAAAATGTTAATATTATAATATAACAACCACCACCATCTACTGCTGATGGCTCTCGAACAACGACTCTATGTGTGAGTAGTTGGACGAGGACGAATCCTCAAGCAAAAGTTCCTCGCAAGGGCTCAAATCCATCTATAAATGACACCCGAGCTCGCATGAACTGAAATTCATCTTCAAATCATTTGCTAGGTCAAACTAGAAGGGGGCACAAAAGGACTCACCAGCGACAGTCGATCCTAGGCGGCAGCGGTTCGAGGGCGACATGGGTCGGCGAATTCGTGGCGGCGACGACTCGGGGGCGGTGCGACTCGGCGGATCCGAGGGGGGGTGGGAAAGGGGCACGGTGGAGCGGGGTTTGGAGCGGCATGGATGCATGATTCGATCGACGGATATGGCCGAAATCGAAGGCGGTGTCGGGTGGTTGCGGGATGGGGAGGGGAACAAACGAGGGTTGAAATGTCCCTCCCGCCAACCACTTTCGTGAGATACAAGGCATCGACAGTGCGTGAAGGGGGGGAATTGTGTATTCGCGGGTCGAAGAGGCAATTTACGACGCCCATTAAAAAAAGGGTTGAATACGTTTACGGTGTTTGTTCGGGTCTTTTTTTTTGCAAAATACGTAAACTGACGACTATTTTATGAGTCGGGGCGATATAAGGGGATTAGAGTTGCTTTTATCTTGTTTCCAAAGAAGGCATTAAATGTTGAATTTGCCCAAGCTTGGGGATGCGACAAATGCACTCTTTTACTCATACAATCGGTAAAACAGATCGGAAGCATCCCCGTGCAAAGCGACAACAAACAGTGCAAAAAATGCACCGGAGATCAGAACAACGCACGCCCATAACAACCGAGCTGTAAGTCCGGATCACAGCTCACCGTGATAGTCGAACGGATCCAAGTTCATAGCCTGATTTTAGCCATCAAGTTATCATACGATCTTCTCCTATGATCTTTAGCGGTAGGGATGCAAATTTGAAACGTCTAAGAACATCTACAATCAGACTTGGCAAAATTCGACCCATCAAAAGCGTGTTTGATTACCAGCATTGTTTTTAGACATTTTGCATACTTGTTCTATCTGGGTCTGGTTGAGCATATGTAGGCAAAAAACCAACATCTGCATGATGATTGGTTGCATGCATTGCATCAAGGGCCAAATGGCTGCAACTTGTTTGGTTGTCTGTATTTGTCCTTTAAGTGTAAGCAGATGTAAAGCACAACTGTCTGGTTGTGTGCAAGTACTTGATCTGCTCACCCCTTTCAAATGTGATGGAGTTACCATTCATTTGACATCACTGAACACACACAACACACTATGATCAACAGCAGCACAAAAATAGCAAGAACAAACAAATAACAGGCAGATCATAAGCTACTACGCATAAGTTTAAAACAACAAGGCATCCCATGCCCCTGTTAGACCCCAAGGTGCTCCTCCCTGGGCAAAATATGGACAGTTTGACAGCAAAAAAGATGATCGGTGTTCAGTTCAACCCTACTGTCGGTGAATACTCACAACATATGCCATGGGTAGGCTAAAGTCGGTGAGAACCGAAGAGACAAAGGTGGGCGCTGGGAACGAGGTTGGTACACGCATGGGACGCACGATGTACCCAGGTTCAGGGCTCTCCGTAGAGATAAAACCCCTAATACTGCTGGTGTGTTTGATGTATGGGAACAGAGTACAATGTTGCTCCTGGAGCTGTGTTGGGAGGAGGAAGAGGGGAGCAGCCGGCTCGTCTCTACCTCGCTCTCTGTTGGTTGGTGAGTGTGTAGTGCTGAATGACTGGCAAGTGATCGGCCCCTGTGCATGGGGGGCGGCCGGGGGGTTTATAGACGAACCCGCCGGCCTACAATATGGATAAAGGGTACACGCGTGGGACCCGGCTGGCTGCTTCGCCGGCTGGCCAGGGGCCCACAAGGGTCTTGTCTTGTCGATGAGGGGCCCACCGACTGCATGGTCTCGATTGCCTGTGGGACCCGCCGGCTGGCCAATGAGGCTCCCGCGTAAGGTTGACGTTGATCACGCGTTGTACGTCGAGCGTCGTCCCGCGAGATTCTTCATGGGCAGGCAGTACGACCGCCTCCACTGTTCCCCATGCCGAGTGCAGTAATGGAGTGGGAGTGTGACGGTCTGACATCATGTTAGGTGACGGATCAGAGCCGGGGTAGGTCAGCGGCGTGGCCGCCGACGCTCGTACCTGCCGGGCGCCCTGATCCAGTACCTTTGGTGACGCGTAGCTACCTTTAATCGTGAGGTCCTTTCCTGACATACGATCTGATGTGACTGGTGATCCTCGGCCGGCTAGCCTGCTTGGTCAGCCGGCTTGAGGGTAGCCGCCTCCTCCTTAGTCCGGCTGGTGGGACCAGGCCGGGTCTGAATGGGAGGCCGCCTGGATTCTAGCCGGCAGGGGTTGCCTGGCTGGCCAGAAAGGTGGTCGCTTCGTCTTCCAGCCGGCAGGTGATGCCTAGCCGGTCAGAAGACTTGGGCCTTGAGAATCTCCGCGCCTTCATGTCCATTGGGCCAGAAATGAAGGAACAGGCTTGATGGGCCTACCCCGGGGTTATCCCCCCGACAGTAGTCCCCGAAGCTAGCGAGGTCTGCCGCCTGTTGGCGGGCAGCCTCACCGGCTTGTTGATTTGTCTTGATATTTTGGCTGTTGTTTGCGGCGAAGGACGCCGGCTTCGGAGCCGGATAGCTTCGAAGCGACACCTCGGTCCAGTCGTAACTGGCCCAGAGAACGCCACGTGCCAGGCCCCGCCTGGCGTAATGATGGCGATTACTGCTGACGGGACCAGGCCTGGGCCCTGGGTCCCGCGACGACGCCCCCTCGGCCTCCGCGCAGGAGATCCTCTATGATTTTGTTGGAAATATGCCCTAGAGGCAATAATAAATTAGTTATTTTTATATTTCTTTGTTCATGATAATCATTTATTATCCATGCTATAATTGTATTGATTGGAAACACAATACTTGTGTGAATACATAGACAAAACATTGTCCCTAGTAAGCCTCTAGTTGACTAGCTCGTTGATCAAAGATGGCCAAGGTTTCCTGGCCATAGGCAAGTGTTGTTACTTGATAACGGGATCACATCATTAGGAGAATCATGTGATGGACTAGACCCAAACAAATAGACGTAGCATGTTGATCGTGTCATTTTGTTGCTGCTGTTTTCTGCGTGTCAAGTATTTGTTCCTATGACCATGAGATCATATAACTCACTGACACCGGAGGAATGCTTTGTGTGTGTCAAACGTCTCAACGTAACTGGGTGACTATAAAACTGCTCTACAGGTATCTCCGAAGGTGTTAGTTGAGTTAGTATGGATCGAGACTGGGATTTGTCACTTCGTGTGATGGAGAGGTATCTCGGGGCCCACTCGGTAATACAACATCACACACAAGCCTTGCAAGCAATGTGACTTAGTGTAAGTTGCGGGATCTTGTATTACGGAACGAGTAAAGAGACTTGCCGGTAAACGAGATTGAAATAGGTATGCGGATACTGACGATCGAATCTCGGGCATGTAACATACCGAAGGACAAAGGGAATGACATACGGGACTATATGAATCCTTGGCACTCAGGTTCAAACGATAAGATCTTCGTAGAATATGTAGGATCCAATACGGGCATCCAGGTCCCGCTATTAGATATTGACCGAGGAGTCACTCGGGTCATGTCTACATAGTTCTCGAACCCGC
Organism: Hordeum vulgare subsp. vulgare; assembly: GCF_904849725.1. NCBI lineage: Eukaryota > Viridiplantae > Streptophyta > Magnoliopsida > Poales > Poaceae > Hordeum > Hordeum vulgare. The sequence continues at coordinate 657,907,481 of NC_058519.1, read as the reverse complement.
AGGGTCTGCACACTTAAGGTTCGACGTTGTTTTATGCGTATTTGAGTTATATGGTTGGTTACTGAATGTTGTTCGGAGTCCCGGATGAGATCACGGACGTCACGAGGGTTTCCGGAATGGTCCGGAAACGAAGATTGATATATAAGATGACCTCATTTGATTACCGGAAGGTTTTCGGAGTTACCGGGAATGTACCGGGAATGACGAATGGGTTCCGGGTGTTCACCGGGGGGGGGGGGCAACCCACCCCGGGGAAGCACATAGGCCTTGGGGGTGGCGCACCAGCCCTTAGTGGGCTGGTGGGACAGCCCAAGAAGGCCCTATGCGCCATAGGAAGAAAATCAAAGAGAAAAGAAAAAAAAGGAGGAGGTGGGAAAGGGAAGAAGGACTCCACCTTCCAAACCAAGTTGGATTCGGATTGGAAGGGGAGACCTTCCCCCCTTTGGTTCGGCCGACCCCCTTGGGGCTCCTTGAGCCCCAAGGCAAGGCCCCCCCTCTCCCACCTATATATATGGAGGTTTTAGGGCTGATTTGAGACAACTTTTGCCACGGCAGCCCGACCACATATCTCCACGGTTTTACCTCTAGATCGCGTTTCTGCAGAGCTCGGGCAGAGCCCTGCTGAGATAAGATCACCACCAACCTCTGGAGCGCCATCACGCTGCCGGAGAACTCATCTACCTCTCCGTCTCTCTTGCTGGATCAAGAAGGCCGAGATCATCGTCGAGTTGTACGTGTGCTGAACGCGGAGGTGCCGTCTGTTCGGCACTAGATCGTGGGACTGATCGCGGGACGGTTCGCGGGGCGGATCGAGGGACGTGAGGACGTTCCACTACATCAACCGTGTTCACTAACGCTTCTGTTGTACGGTCTACAAGGGTACGTAGATCGAATATCCCCTCTCGTAGATGGACATCACCATGATAGGTCTTCGTGCGCGTAGGAAAAATTTTGTTTCCCATGCGACGTTCCCCAACAGTGGTATCAGAGCTAGGTTCATGCGTAGATGTCTTCTCGAGTAGAACACAAAAGTTTTTGTGGGTGGTGATGTGTGTTTTGCTGCCCTCCTTAGTCTTTTCTTGATTCTGCGGTATTGTTGGATTGAAGCGGCTTGGACCGGCATTACTCGTACGCTTCCGAGAGACTGGTTTCATCGCTACGAGTAACCCCGTTGCTCAAAGATGACTGGCAAGTGTTAGTTTCTCCAACTTTAGTTGAATCGGATTTGACAGAGGAGGTCCTTGGATGAGGTTAAATAGCAACTCATACATCTCCGTTGTGGTGTTTGCGTAAGTAAGATGCGATCCTAGTAGATACCCATGGTCACCACGTAAAGCATGCAACAACAAAATTAGAGGACGTCTAACTTGTTTTTGCAGGGTATGCTTGTGATAGGATATGGCCAACGATGTGATGTGATATATTGGATGTATGAGATGATCATGTTGTAATAGATAATATCGACTTGCACGTCAATGGTACGGCAACCGGCAGGAGCCATAGGGTTGTCTTTATACTAACGTTTGTGCTTGAAGATGCGTTTACTATTTTGCTAGGACGTAGCTTTAATAGTAATAGCATGAGTAGCACGACAACCCCGATGGCGACACGTTGATGGAGATCATGATGATGGAGATCATGGTGTGACGCCGGTGACAAGAAGATCGTGCCGGTGCTTTGGTGATGGAGATCAAGGAGCACGTGATGATGGCCATATCATGTCACTTATGAATTGCATGTGATGTTAATCCTTTTATGCACCTTATTTTGCTTAGAACGACGGTAGCATTATGAGGTGATCTCTCACTAAAATTTCAAGACGAAATTGTGTTCTCCCCGACTGTGCACCGTTGCGACAGTTCTTCGTTTTGAGACACCACGTGATGATCGGGTGTGATAGACTCAACGTTCACATACAACGGGTGCAAAACAGTTGCACACACGGAACACTCGGGTTAAGCTTGATGAGCCTAGCATGTGCAGACATGGCCTCGGAACACATGAGACCGAAAGGTCGAACATGAATCGTATAGTTGATATGATTAGCATAGAGATGCTTACCACTGAAACTATTCTCGACTCACGTGATGATCGGACTTGAGATAGTGGATTTGGATCATGTACCACTCAAATGACTGGAGAGATGTACTTTTTGAGTGGGAGTTCTTAAGTAATATGATTAATTGAACTAATTGTCATGAACATAGTCTAATGGTCTTTGCGAATTGCGATGTAGCTTGCGCTATAGCTTTGCTGTTTTTTATATGTTCCTAGAGAAAATTTAGTTGAAAGTTGATAGTAGCAGACTTTGCAGAGGATTGTCCTCGTTGCTGCGCAAAAGGCTTATGTCCTTAATGCACCACTCGGTGTGCTGCACCTCGAGCGTCGTCTGTGGATGTTGTGAACATCCGACATACACATTTCTGATGACTACACGATAGTTCAGTGCAAAATACTTAATGGTTTAGAAGCAAGGCGCCGAAGACGTTTTGAAACGTCACGCAACATAAGTGACGTTCTAAAGAGATGAAATTGTGATTTCATGCTTGTGCCCTTGTTAAGAGGTACGAGACCTCCGACAAGATTCTTTGTCCACAAACTAAAGGAGAAAAGCTCAATCGTTGAGCATGTGCTCAGATTGTCTGAGTACGACAATCGCTTGAATCAAGTGGGAGTTGATCTTCCAGATGAGATAGTGATGGTTCTCCAAAGTCACTGCCACCAAGCTGTGAGAGCTTCGTGATGAACTATAACATATCAAGGATATATACAATGATCCTTGAGCGACTCGCGATGTTTGACACTGCGAAAGTAGAAATCAAGAAGGAGCATCAATAGTTGATGGTTAGTAAAACCACTAAGTTTCAAGAAAGGCAAGGGCTAGAAGGGATACTTCGTGAAACGGCAAAACAGTTAGTGCACTAATGAAGAGACCCAAGATTAAACCCAAACCCGAGACTAAGTGCTTCTATAATGAGGGTAACAGTCACTGAGGCGGAGCAACTCTAGATACTTGGTAGATAAGAAGGCTGGCAAAAAGTCGAAAGAAGTATATTTGATATACATGATGTTGATGTGTACTTTACTAGTACTCCTAGTAGCACGAGGGTATTGGATACCGGTTCGGTTGCTAAGTGATTAGTAACACGAAATGAAAGCTACGGCATAAACGGAGACTAGCTAAAGGCGAGGTGACGATACGTGTTGGAAGTGTTTCCAAGGTTGATATGATCAAACGTCGCACGCTCCCTCTACCATCGGGATTGGTGTTAAACCTAAATAATTGTTATTTGGTGCTTGCGTTAAGCATGAACATGATTGGATCGTGTTTATTGCAATACGATTATTCATTTAAAGAGAATAATGGTTACTCTATTTTCTTGAATAATCACCTTCAATGGTTTATTGAATCTCGATCGTAGTGTTACACATGTTCATGATATTGGTGCCAAAAGATACGAGGTAATGATGATAGTACCACTTACTTGTGGCACTGTCGCTTGAGTCATGTTGGTATAAATTGCATGAAGAGGCTCCATGTTGATGGATCTTTATACTCACTTGATTTTGAATCACTAGTGACATGCAAATCATACCACATGAGCAAGGCCTTGTTTTCATTGAGATGAAATAAGATAGTAACTTGTTGGAAGTGATACATTTTGATGTATGCAGTCCAATAGGTGCTGAGGCACGCAGTGGATATCATTATGTTCTTACTTCAATGACGATTTGAGTAGATACTAGAGTATTTGCTTAATGAATCACAAGTCTGAAATATTGAAAAGTTCAATTCTGTTTCGGAGTGAAGTTCGTCGTAACAAGAGGATAAACTGTCTACGATATGATCATAGAAATAAATATCTGAGTTACGAGTTTTGGTACGCAGTTAAAACAATGTGGAAATTGTTTCGCGGTTCATGCCACCTAGAACATCATAGTGTGATGATGTGTCTGAACGTCATAGCCACACACTATTTGGTATGGTGCATGCTATGATGTCTCTTATCGAATTACCACTATCGTTTATGGGTTAAGCATTAGAGACAACCGCATTCACTTTAAATAGGGCACCACGTATTTCCGTTGAGATGACACAGTATAGACTGAGGTTTAGAGAAATCTAAACTATCGTTTCTTGAAAGTTTGGGGTTTCGACACTTATGTGAAAAAGTTTCAGTCTCATAAGCTCGAACCCAAAGCGGATAAATGCATCTTCATAGGATATCCAAAACAGTTGGGTACATCTCCTATCTCAGATCCGAAAGCAAAGTGTTTGTTTCTAGAAACGGATCCTTTTTCGAGGAAAGGTTTCTCTCGAAAGAATTGAGTGGGACGGTGGTAGAACTTGATGAGGTTATTGAACCATCACTTCGACCAGTGTGTAGCAGGGCGCAGGAAGTTGTTCCTGTGGCGCCTACACCAATTGAAGTGAAAGCTGATGATGGTGATCATCGAGCATCGGATCAAGTTACTACAAGCCTCGTAGGTTGACAAGGTCGCGTACTACTACAGAGTGGTATGGTAACCCTGTCTTGGAGGTCATGTTGTTGAGCAACAGTGAACCTACGAGTTATGGAGAAAGCAATGGTGGGCCCAGATTCCGACAAATGGCTGGAAGCCATGAAATCCGAGAGAGGATCCATGTATGAAAACAAAGTGTAGACTTTGGAAGAACTACTTGATGGTCATAGGACTATTGAGTAAAGATGGATCTTTAAAAGGAAGACAGACGATGATAGTGATAAGTCACTATTAAGAAAAGCTCGACTTGTCGCAAAGATGTTTCCGACAAGATCAAACAGTTGACTATGATGAGACTTTCTCACGCGTAGCGATGCTAAAAGTATGTTAGAATTATGTTAGTAGTTGCTGCATTATTTATGAAATATTGCATGTAGGATGTCAAAACATTGTTTCCTCGACGGTTTCCTTGAGCAAACATTGTATGAGATACAACCATGAGGTTTTGTCGATCCTAAAGATACTAGCAAGTATGCAAGCTCCAGCGATCCTTAAATGGACTGGTGCAAGCATCTCGGAGTTGGAATATACACTTTGATGAGATGATCAAAGATTTTGGGTTTGTACAAGGTTTATGAGAAACTTGTATTTCCAAAGAAGTGAGTGGGAGCACTATAAAATTTCTGATAAGTATATGTGGTTGACATATTGTGGATGAGAAGTAATGTAGAATTTCTGTAAAGCATACAAGGTTGTTTGAAAGGAGTTTTCAAAGGAGTACCTGGATTGCGCTACTTGAACGTTGAGCATCAAAGATCTATGGTGATAGATCGAAAGCGCTTAATGGAAGTTTCAACAAGATGCATGCCTTGACAAGTTTTTGAAGGAGTTCAAAATAGATCAGCGAAGAAGGAGTTCTTGGTTGCGTTGTAAGGTGTGAATTTGAGTAAGACTCAAAACCCGACCACGGCAGAATAAAGGGAATAGACGAAGGTCGTCTTCTATGCCTTAGCCGTAGACTCCGAAGTATGCCATGCTGGGTACCGCACCTGATGTGTGCCTTGACTCAAAGTCTGTTGAGAGGTACAGAGAGTGATCCATGATTGAATCACTAGCAGCGGTCAAAATTTATCCTTAGTAACTGATGGACTAAGGAATTTTTCTCAATTATGGAGGTGGTTAAAGAGTTCGTCGTAAAGGGTTACGTCGATGCAAGCTTTGACACTAATCTGAATAACTATGAGTAGTGAAACGGATTCGTATAGTAGAGTAGATATTTGGAGTATTTCTGAATAGCACATAGTAGCAGCATCTATAAGATGACATAAAGATTTGTAAAGAACACACGGACCTGAAAGTTTCAGAACCGTTGACTAAAACCTCTTTCACGAGCAAGACGTGATCAGACCCCATAAATATATGGGTGTTGGATTCGTTGGAATCACATGGTGATGTGAACTAGATTATTGACTCTAGTGCAAGTGGGAGACTGTTGGAAATATGCCCTAGAGGCAATAATAAATTAGTTATTATTATATTTCTTTGTTCATGATAATCGTTTATTATCCATGCTATAATTGTATTGATTGGAAACACAATACTTGTGTGAATACATAGACAAAACACTGTCCCTAGTAAGCCTCTAGTTGACTAGCTCGTTGATCAAAGATGGCCAAGGTTTCCTGGCCATAGGCAAGTGTTGTTACTTGCTAACGGGATCACATCATTAGGAGAATCATGTGATGGACTAGACCCAAACTAATAGACGTAGCATGTTGATCGTGTCATTTTGTTGCTGCTGTTTTCTGCGTCTCAAGTATTTGTTCCTATGACCATGAGATCATATAACTCACTGACACCGGAGGAATGCTTTCTGTGTATCAAACGTCGCAACGTAACTGGGTGACTATAAAGATGCTCTACAGGTATCTCCGAAGGTGTTAGTTGAGTTAGTATGGATCGAGACTGGGATTTGTCACTCCGTGTGACGGAGAGGTATCTCGAGGCCCACTCGGTAATACAACATCACACACAAGCCTTGCAAGCAATGTGACTTAGTGTAAGTTGCGGGATCTTGTATTACGGAACGAGCAAAGAGACTTGCCGGTAAACGAGATTGAAATAGGTATGCGGATACTGACGATCGAATCTCGGGCAAGTAACATACCGAAGGACAAAGGGAATGACATACGGGATTATATGAATCCTTGGCACTGAGGTTCAAACGATAAGATCTTCATAGAATATGTAGGATCTAATATGGGCATCCAGGTCCCGCTATTGGATATTGACCGAGGAGTCACTCGGGTCATGTCTACATAGTTCTCGAACCCGCAGGGTCTGCACACTTAAGGTTCGACGTTGTTTTATGCGTATTTGAGTTATATGGTTGGTTACCGAATGTTGTTCGGAGTCCCGGATGATATCACGGACGTCACGAGGGTTTCCGTAATGGTTCTGAAACGAACATTGATATATAGGATGACCTCATTTGATTACCGGAAGGTTTTCGGAGTTACCGGGAATGACGAATGGGTTCCGGGTGTTCACCGGGGGGCAACCCACCTCGGGGAAGCACATAGGCCTTGGGGTGGCGCACCAGCCCTTAGTGGGCTGGTGGGATAGCCCAAGGAGGCCCTATGCGCCATAGGAAGAAAATCAAAGAGAAAATAAAAAAAGGAGGAGGTGGGAAAGGGAAGAAGGACTCCACCTTCCAAACCAAGTTGGATTCGGTTTGGAAGGGGAGACCTTCCCCCCTTTGGTTCGGCCGACCCCCTTGGGGCTCCTTGAGCCACAAGGCAAGGCCCCCCCTCTCCCACCTATATATACGGAGGTTTTAGGGCTGATTTGAGACAACTTTTGCCACGGCAGCCCGACCACATATCTCCACGGTTTTACCTCTAGATCGCGTTTCTGCGGAGCTCGGGTGGTGCCCTGCTGAGATAAGATCACCACCAACCTCCGGAGCGCCGTCACGCTGCCGGAGAACTCATCTACCTCTCCGTCTCTCTTGCTGGATCAAGAAGGCCGAGATCATCGTCGAGCTGTACGTGTGCTGAACGCGGAGGTGCCGTCTGTTCGGCACTAGATCGTGGGACTGATCGCGGGACGGTTCGCGGGGCGGATCGAGGGACGTGAGGACGTTCCACTACATCAACCGCGTTCACTAACGCTTCTGCTGTATGGTCTACAAGGGTACGTAGATCGAATATCCCTTCTCGTAGATGGACATCACCATGATAGGTCTTCGTGCGCGTAGGAAAATTTTTGTTTCCCATGCGACGTTCCCCAATAGATTTACTCCGCGACGGTTGGGCTTAGTGGGGCGTTATCGCCCGTAATACACGGAATTAATGGGGCCCGGCGCGCACCGGATCCCCTCCCCATGATGCTTCGTGGGGGTTTAAATGGGACGCGAGGGTTTCCAGGAGGCCATTCGCCCCCTCTTCTCGTCCTGCTCCGTGTTTTCTTCCTCCTTGCGTCCTGAGAAGAAGAGCTCGCGCCCTTCGTCTACTTCTTCTTCGCCGCCGAGACCTCCGCCGACCGCTTCGAGCTCTCGCCACCCGCAGCCATGGCTGGTGGATCTTCTTCGAAGAAGTCGTCAGCGCAGCAGGCGTCCTTGCAGGGGGCCTGGCTGGGCAACGATGTCGACGAGGAGCTCATCGATGCGCTCTGTCATCATCGACTGCTACCCCCGGCCTCCCAAGTGTCGGTGCGCCTTCCTAGCTCTGAGGCCTCTCCCGCACGTGTCGCGGGAGAGGTTGTGGTCTTCGCCGAGCACTTCTACCGGGGTTTCGGGCTCCCAGCTAGCTCTTTCTTCACCGAGTGGCTCCAGTTCTTCGGCCTGCAGCCGCATCATCTGGCGCCGAACGCCATACTGCAGCTGGCCGCCTTCGTGGTCTTGTGCGAGGGCTTCGTGGGTATCGAGCCTCGCGTCGATCTGTGGCGCAACCTGTTCTTCTTTAAGCAGCAATTGATCGCCATGGAGAAATCCGAGGTGGACAAGCTCAAGGGGCCGCGCCCCATGACGCCGTGCGGGGCCACGTTGGTGCATCACCGCCCGAAGTCTGGCTTCCCCCAGATGCCTTTGCAAGACTCCATCAAGCATTGGCAGAAGGGGTTCTTCTACGTGAGGAGCACCGACCCGGCCCAGGACGCCCTCAACATGCCCCCGTTCGCCATCACCCCTTCGACGCGGCAGAACTGGGACGGGAAGACTCCCAAGCCACATCCTGAGGTGGCACTTATTCGCGCCCACCTCGATATCTTAAGGGAGAGCGGCCTCCTCGGCCGCGACCTTCTCGCCACCATGATGGTCCGCCGGATTCTTCCTCTACAGAGGCGGCCGCATCTGGTCTGCCAGATGAGCGGCTGGCTTGATCCATGTCGGCTGTCCACCAAGAGGTTCACCCCGGGCGCTGTAGCGCGACGGGTGAACCTGATATCCACCGCCCGCATGGATGAGGGTGGGGAATGGATATGGGGGATGTCCCCGTTCAACCGGGCTTATCCGCCTCCGATGGTAGCCTTACTCCCTTCTTTTCTGTCGTTTTGTTTTGAAGCCGGTGGTGTTTGCTGAGCCTGGTTGAATTCCTTTCTTGTAGATGTTCAAGACCCTGCAGGGGTCCCTCCGTCAGCCTGCTCCTCACGTGGAGGCGTCCGGCGCCTCCAAGATGGAGGACGAGGATGTGATGGAGCCCCGCTCAGACTCCTCCGCCGGCTCGGGAGATCCCCTGGAGTCGGAAGGGACCGAGCCGTCTGGTGAATACCCGCGGCACGCCCTAGCAGACTGAACGGACGATGATGAGGAAGCCTCATTATGCTCTGATGCAGCCTTCGAGGGAGACTCCGATGAGGTGGAGGAGGTCACCGGCCCACTACCGTCGCGCGGCCGGCGTCAAGGTGGCGGAGCGACCGCTGCTGACGAGGTAGCCGGGAAGAAGGGCAAGGGTGCCACAGCTTCCCGGTCGGCCTCTAAGCGACCGGCGCCGGGTCCCCCAGCTGGGCAGCGAGCAGACGGCGCCAAGAGGTGCCGTGGCGGTGGCCGGAGGCAGGTCCCGGTAGTTGCAAGGTATGGTTTCCTCCTCTTCTCCCTTCCATATTTTGAGATGAATTTTGTTCCTGAGAAGCTTGGTTGACAGGGAGGCGGAGGATGCGGATGAAGACACCGCCTCTGCAGCCGAGCGGGCCGGCTGGGCAGCAGCTGATGCTGCCGATAGGGAGCTTGAGATAGAGTCCAAACGCCGGTGGGACACAGTTGCGGGGAATGCCGCCGTGGGTCAGCCTTGCCCTAGCCGGGTCGAGAGGCCGGCGGAGAAGCGTGCGAAGGCTAGACAGGACCCCTCCGCACATGTTCGTGTGGAGGAGCCAGCTAGCGAGGCCACCTCCAGGCCGGACCCAAGGACCGAAGGGGCCCAGCCGTCTGAACCGGCAGCCCCGGAGCAGGTGGACCTGGAGACGATCCCGGTTTCTCCCAGGGCCGAAGCGGCTCCTGGCGCGCCGGTGCTGGATCTGACCGCGCAGGACGCGGCTCGGCTCATCCGCCTCCTGTGGAGGAGGTAGCGCCGGCTGGGACGGCGCCCGAGCCGGCCGTCGAGCCGGCACTAGGAGCCGGCGCCATCGTCGTCCCCCAACAGGGCCCTGTTGCGCCAAGGGCACGGGGTCGGCCTGGGAGCCGGCCCATGAAGTCATGGCGGGCGGCGAACTTGGCCCGCCTGCGAATGCCCGCCGACACCATTCTTTCCGGTGTGCCCGAGCTGGTGACGCGGTTTAACAGCGGCCGGTCGAAGGTGGAGCAGGCGGCCCGCGTGGTGTGCGGCGACATGGAGCGCCTAGAAGCCCGCACCCAGGTAGACCTTGCCTTTTTTGGTTTTTCTTTGTGCTTTTTTCTCTTCTCTTGACGTCAGTGGGGGCGCAACAGCGCACCCACTGGGTGTAGCCCCCGAGAATCAGGCGGGTTGATTGCCAACAGGCCCGAATCTCTTGGAGGTCTTTTTCTCTGCATATTTTTCTTTGGTGGGGGCGCGCAAGCGCACCCACTGGGTGTAGCCCCCGAGAATCGGGCTGGTTATGCTTTTAACCAGGTCGAATCTTAATCATGTTCCCTTTCTCTCCCCTTTGGCAGGCGCTTTACGATGCTCAGGTACAGGCGTACAACGAGCTTCGGGACCAGCACCTGGGGGCTGATAGCCGGATCGCCAAGCTTGAAGCCCGGCGGGGTGAGGCTGCCGCGGAGCGTGATGCCTTGCGCGAAGCCGGCGGTCGGCTCCAAGAGGAGCTGGACCTTCTTCAGGCGGAGAAGAAGGAGCTCGAGGCGGCCGGCCGGGTCGAGTTGGAGCGGCTGCGGGCCATGCTGCAGGAGAAGGAGGCCTCCTACTCTGCCGACGTGGACCGCCTCGCGTCGCTTCATCTTGAGGAGGCGAACCTCAAGGACACCGCCTTGAGGGCGAAGGACGAAGCCCTTACCCAGAAGCAAGCGCAGCTGGCTAAGGCGCTGGAGTCCACCGCGACCCTCCTGGAGGAAATCCCCCGCCTCACTCATGCGAGTGAGGTGCGGGAGCGCGAGGTCCTCGAGGTCTTTCATGAGACCGACGGCGCCTTCCAGCGTGGGTCTCCTTTCCTTGTTTTGTGTTTGGTCTTTTGGCCGTCTCCTCCTCTTGTTGTGTTCTTACGTCCCAGCTGTCTTTACCCCAGATCTCTTCTCCAAGACCCAGGTCGCAGCCGACATCGCCGTTGAGGTGTGTCGTGAGGAGCGCCGCGCGGCCGGGCGGGAGGTGGATACTACCTCCGGCTGGAGCGTAGAGGAGATCGGGGTGGGCCTTCAGGCCCGCCTGCACGTCGTGGGCGAGTCTGTGACTCGGCTCCAGGTTGCAGGTTCGTCGATGGTGGTGGCCCTGTGGCCGGAGGGTGTTGAGCCGGCTTGCCCGCTGGCTTGCAGCGGGTGGAGAGCGCCTGGACGCCTGGCGCGCCTCCACAGCACGGTCTGGGGCTTATATGGCCCTGCGCTTGGCCAAGCCATGGTATCGTAACCTGAACTTGGGCAAGCTGGCTGCCCAGCGCGACGGCTCAGAGGCGGAGCCGCAAGGCATGGAGGAGGAGCTCCGGGTGAGAGCCAGCATCGTCGCCGAGTACGCAGCCTGGGATGACTTTGTCTTGGAGCGGGGTGAAGACGGTGGTGTGATCGCTGAAGATCTACACGGCCTTCAGCCTATGACGCCGACGGCGGCTCCGACAAGGCGGTCCGGGCTGCGGAATCTGCAGCCGCCTCCAGCGGTGGGGCGTATGCCAACTCCAGGATCAGCGGAGCCGGGGGCTGCAATGGGGGAGACGGCGCATCCACCTCGGGAGGAGCCGGAGGCGGCGATGCTACCACATCAGGAGCAGCAGCCGAGACGACCCCTGAGGCCGATGTCCCGTAACTGGCGTCCTTTTGTGTTTTTGGTTCTACCCCCGGAGGGATGTAAAGAACGTGGGCCGTGGGCCAATGCTTTTTATGAATGTATATATTCATCATTATATTCGTCATCAAGCGTGTTGTCTTATGATCCCGTCTTTTGATTCCTGGTCGACTTCTCTTATCCGAAGCCATCAAGACGTAAAGAACAAGACATAAGCGAATCAGAGGCCGGCTTGAATGAACCAACTCGAGCCGGTCGTCACTAGTATAGCCGGACTGTGCATGTATTCAACCTGACCCGGCGTCACATCACGAACCGAGCGACCGGAGCCACCCCGCAGGTTCAAGCGAAGGACCGGGAATCAGCCGGTACACTATGTGCCCGACTACAAGGATTGACCGTCCGAGCGGCTGGCAAGCCCCCGGGCTTGTTTAAAGCTAGCAAGGAGCCGCGTTGCGTAGCCTCCGAGCTTGATTAAGCCAGCAAGAGGTGGTACGCGGTGTAGCCCGTACACTGAGTGAAAACTCTTTTAGCAAGAGGAAGCATGGAGCCTGCTTTTTTCATCATATCTGTTGTTCCCGGCAGTCAGAGGCCATCTTGAGTATTGAAGGAGATTGTATATATGATCGAGCCGGCCCGAGCCGGTCGTCCCAAGTATAGCCGGACTTTGCATGTATTCAACCTGACCCGGCGTCACATCGCGAACCGAGCGACCGGAGCCAGGCCGCAGGTTCAAGCGAAGGACCGGGAGTCAGCCGGTACACTATGTGCCCGACTACAAGGATTGACCGTCCGAGCGGCTGGCGAGCCCCCGAGCTTCTTTAAAGCTAGCAAGGGGCCGCACTGCGTAGCCTCTGAGCTTGGTTAAGCCGACAAGAGGTGGTACCCGGTGTAGCCCGTACACTTGAGTGAGAACTCTTGACAAAAAGAAACATGGAGCATGTCAATTTTATTGCCTTCTTTGTTCCTTGAAGAGGGAGGAAGATACATGTGCATGTTCTTTCCTTTGCTTGTCTTCTGCCTTTTAGCAATAGAACGGGCGAAGCAACGCCGCGTTCCATGGGCGCTCCGTTTCTTGGCCTGAGTCGTCCCTCTTGCGCTTCCTTGGCTTCTGGGCGTCAATCAGGTAGTAAGCATTGTTGTGTAACGCCCTACTGATGATGAAGGGTCCCTCCCAGGGGGTGAGAGTTTGTGCTGGCCGGCAGTGCGCTGGATTCTTCTCAGGACCAAGTCTCCCTCCCTGAAAGAGAGAGGTCTGATCCTTTTGTTGTGGTAGTATCTCAGCTTCTGTTGGTAGATGGTCGTCCGGCTCAAAGCCAAGTCCCTTGCTTTTTCGAGGAGATCCACACCATCTTCTCTGGCCTCCTTCGCCTCCGTTTCTGTGTATAGGGTGACCCGAGGCGAGTCGAATTCGACATCCATGGGGATAATAGCCTCCGAGTCATATACCAGAAAGAATGGAGTGAAGCCGGTTGACCGGTTGGGCGTGGTGCGGAGGCTCCATAGCACAGCCGCCAGTTCTTCAATCCAGCAGCCGGCTGACCTGACCAGTGGTGCCACCAGCCTTGGCTTGATGCCGGCTAGGATCAGGCCGTTGGCCCTCTCCGCCTGGCCGTTGGCCCTCTCCGCCTGGCCGTTTGACTGAGGGTGTGCCACGGAGGCCAGGTCGAGCCGGATGCCTACCTTGGAACAGTAGAGCACCAGGGCGCCCTTGGCGAAGTTGGTGCCATTGTCGGTGATGATGCTGTGGGGAAGTTGGTGCCATATCGGACAGAGATGTCCGTGATAAACCTGACAGCAGTGGGGCCGTCAAGCTTCTTGATAGGCCTGGCTTCAATCCACTTGGTGAACTTGTCGACGGCTACCAGAAGATGTGTCACCCCTCCGCGAGCCGTCTTGAAGGGCCCAACCATGTCCAGCCCCCAGACGACGAATGGCCATGATAAGAGAATGATTTTCAGCGTTGAAGGCGTCATATGGCTTTGTGCACTGAAGCGTTGGCAGCCTTCACATTTGTCCACCAGATCCACAGCATCCTCGAGGGCTGTGGGCCAGTAGAATCCATGGCGGAATGCTTTGGCCACCAGGGTTCTGGAGGCGGTGTGATGCCCACACTCCCCCTGTGGATGTCTCTGAGGATCTCCTGCCCTTTTTCCGATTCGCCGCAGCATTGGAACACGCCGGTCGTGCTGCGTCGCACCAGCTCGCGATTGATGATGGCGTAAGCGGCGGACCTGCGCTGGGTCTGTCTCGCCTCCGCCTCATTCTGAGGAAGTTCGCCGCGAAGAAGGAAGGCCAGAATGGCATGAGCCCATGATGGAGCCGACACAAGGGTCGCCTCCACTTCGTCTTGACTGTTGGGGGCTTCTGCAGCCCCGAGCTTGATGGCGTCTCCGGTGCTATTGCTGCAGCCGGCTCATCGTCTATCTCCATGACGTCCACCCACTGGGAGGATTCGAGCCCGGGCAGAGCCGGGGTTGTCGTTGTAGATGGTGTCGTTGTTGGAGTTGGTTGGACCAATGGAGCCGGATTAGGATCCGAAGCCGGCGTAGTTGGTGGAGCCGACGACGCTTGCACCGTAGACTCAGTCGGTGCCGCATTTGGAGCCGATGCCGTTAGTGCAGCCGGCGTAGGGTCCACAGCCGGCATAACTGGCGGAGCTGGCGGCGCTTGTATTGTAGAGTCGGCCGGTACGAAGATTGATGCCGACTCAGGAGACGGCTTGATAGACGGTTTGTGGAGTTGCTCGAGGGAGACGCCGGCTGGGATGGCCTGCCTCGTGGAGCCGATCTTTGCCAACGTATCGGCCGCCTCATTTTCCGCCCTGGGAACATGGTGGAACTCACAACCCTCAAAGGGGCCGCTGAGCTGCTGGATGAGGAAGAGGTAGCTCGCCATGTTGGCGTCCCTAGCGTCCCATTCGCCAAAGACCTGCTGCACCACCAAGTATGAATTGCCGAAGCATATGAGCCGCCGGATGCCAATCTCCTTGGCAAGCCGGAGGCCGTGAGCCAGTGCTTTGTACTCGGTGACGTTGTTGGAGGCGGCGAAATGGATCTGGAGAGCGTACTTGAGCTGATCCCCTTTCGGAGACGTCAAGATGGTGCCGGCTCCCAGTCATGTCCGCATCTTCGAACCGTCGAAGTGCATCCGCCAATGCGTGGAGTCTGAAGGCGGTGGCTCGAACTGGGTCTCGGCCCAGTCGACTAAGTAGTCGGCCACCACCTGTGATTTGATGGCGGTGCGCGGCTCGTACCAAATATCATGGTTTGCCATGGCGATGGACCATTTGGCAATTCTGCCCGTGACATCACGGTTGCCCATGATCTCTGAGAGCGGAGCCGTGCTCACCACAGTGATGGCATGCTCTTGGAAGTATTGTTTTAATTTCTTTGCAGCAAGGTAAACACCATAACACATTTTCTGATAATGAGGGTAGTTCTGCTTAGAGGCGGACAAGACCTCGCTAAGGTAGTAGACATGGCGCTGTACTGGCAGGGCCTTGCCTTCCTCTTTGCGCTGAACTACCAACACTACGTTGACCACGCGAGTGGTCGCCGTGATATATATGAGTATGGGTTCCCTTTCAGATGGGGCTGCCAAGATTGGCAGGCTCGAGATTACCCGCTTGAGGTTGCGGAAGGCTTCGTCCGCCTGGTCGTTCCACTCGAACTTCGTCATCTTCTTCATGAGCTGGTAGAGTGGAAGGGCCTTCTCGCCAAGCCGGCTGACAAACCGGCTGAGGGATGCCAAGCAGCCGGCGAACTTCTGGACGTCGAGGATCCGAGCCGACCGCACAATCCGCTCGATGGTGCTGATCTTCTCAGGGTTCGCTTTGATGCCGCGGGCGGATACGAAGAACCCCAAGAGTTTGCCGCCTGGGACCCCGAAGACGCACTTCTCAGGGTTGAGCCGGATCTTGTATTCGCACAGATTGGCGAATGTCTCCCGCATGTCGTCGAGGAGGCTGAAGTGTTGCTTCATCTTGACGATGATGTCATCCACATAGACATGGATGTTTTTGCCAATCTGTGACAGCAGGCACTACTGCATGCAGCGTTGGAACGTCGCACCTGCGTTCTTTAGACCGAACGTCATGGTGGTGTAGCAGTAGGCCCCGAAGGGCGTGATGAAGGAGGTCTTCAGGCGATCAGCTGGATCCAGCTTGATTTGATGGTAGCCTGAATAAGCATCCAGAAATGACAGCAGTTTGCAGCCTGCAGCGGAGTCGATCACTTGATCTATCCTAGGCAACGCGAAAGGGTCTTTCGGACAGGCCTTATTCAGGCTAGTGTAGTAGATACACATTCGCTAGGTGTTGTTCTTCTTCAGCACCAGGACTGGGTTCGCCAGCCAGTCCGGGTACTTCCATGATGAAACCGACCGCAAGGAGCCAGGTGATCTCTTCTCCGATTGTGCGTCGCTTCCCCTCGGCGAAGCGGCGCAAAGGTTGTTTCACCGGCTTTGCATCCGGTCACACATGAAGTTTGTGCTCGGCGTACTTCCTCGGAACACCCGGCATGTCTTTGGGGGACCATGCAAAGATGTCCCGATTCTCACGGAGGAAGTCGACGAGCTCGCCTTCCTATTTGGGGCTGAGGCCAGCCCCGATGGTGATGCACTGCTTTGGGCTGGCAGGGTCGAGCGGGACCTGCTTGGTCTCTTTAGCCGGCTTGAAAGAGCCCTCGCCGGCCGATTGGGACGGAGGAGAAGGAATCGCCGGCTGCTCGGTAGCCTGGGCCACGAGCCGGTCGATCTGCCGCTTCTCCTCGGCAATCACCAAGGCGTCGGCGAGGCGGCTGCTATCTTGGGTGCACTCGAGCGACTTCTTGTAGTCGCCAACAACAGTGATGATGCCCTTGGGACCCGGCATCTTCATCTTCAGGTAGGCGTAGTGCGGAATAGCCATGAACTTGGCCAGAGCCGGTCTCCCCAGCAGCGCGTGGTACGGGCTACTGAGGTCCACTACCTCGAACCATATGGACTCTCGGCGGAAGTGGGCCTTGTCACCGAAGAGGACGTCCAGCTGGATCTTGCCGATGGGCGAGCATGACTGCCCAGGCACGATGCCATGGAAGACAGTGCTGGTTGGCAGGACGTCCGTCTCCTTGAGCTCGAGCTTGCGGAGAGTGTCGAGGTAGAGGATGTTGATGCTGCTGCCGCCATCGACCAACACCCGAGAGAATCAGCAGGTGAGCCTTTTGGAGGCGAAGGTGGGGTCGAGGACGACTCCATGTGATTGGTTTGTCAGACCAATGCATGTACTAGGGAACCGGGGGAACGGTGGCGTTCACCTCGCGCCGCCTTTGGCGCAGACTGGGCTTGTCGTCGCCTTCGCTGGTGAAGACGACGAACGCTCCGTCTTGATGCAGATAGTCGTCAGGGTGTGGGCCGTCGTCGCGAGGCGGCGGTGGCGGAAGCGGAGCGTGATGGGGAGCCGATGCACGGGGCGCCGCCTGCGCACCCAGAGGAGCCGGCAGGCCCTCCCCTTGCGACAGCCGGCGTGCGATGCTACACTGTCGAAGGGTATGGGTAGACGGCGTCGCCCCTGAATGTATCTTGCAGGGGGCGTCGAGCAGCTGCTCGAGAGACTGCTTGGGCAGCCAGTTGGGGTTGCCCTGATTGCGATGCTTTCGTGGAGGGCCGGCTTGGGAAGCCGACGCCTCGCCCTCCACGTTGCCACTAGCTTGTTGTTGGAGCGCGGATCCATCTGATCTGTCTTGCTCTTGTAGTTCTTCTGGCCGCCTCGGTTGTCCCCAGCCGGCTTGGGAGTAGCCGGCGCAGGCACAATCTTGTCCAAGGCGGTCACCTTGATGCGCATTGCGGAGTCGGCCGTGGCGTACTTGTCCGCCTTGGCCATGAGCACCGCCAAAGAGGTGGGCTCGGCGTGCATGAGCTTGTGCTTGAGGAGGGTGCCGTCTCGGCATCCGTCGATGAAGTACTGGATGGCTTGTACCTCATGCACCTCCTCACAGGAGTTGCGGAGCTCAGTCCACCGGGTGACGTAGTCGTGGAGGGGTTCGTCGGCCTTCTGGACGCACATGGCCAGCTCCCGGGGCCGGCCAGGGCGCTTGTTGGTGCCGGTGAAGTTGCGGATGAACGCCTCCTCGAAGTCCACCCAGGAGTTGACACTGTCGGCCGAGAGGCTGTTAAGCCAGGTCCGGGCCGAGCCGGCCAGCATGAGTGGCACGTAGCGAACCGTTATGCGCTTGTTGCCCCTGGCGATGCCTACGACCGTGGTGTAGTCGATCAGCCAGTCTTCTGGCTTGGCCGTGCCATTGTATTTCGACGTATCCCGAGGCAGGGTGAAACCTCAGGGGAACGGCTCCTCTTGGATCCGGGGGTCGAAGCAAGCCGAACCGACGGGTCCGTCTTCCTCTAGGAGGGCCGAATGGGCCAGGGCGATGATACGCCGGCGGGCGTCCCGCTCGTCCTCGGAGGCGGGGGCACCAGCCCCGGTGGCGAGAGGGGAGGCGCCTCGAGAGGCGGAGGCATGTGTTTTTCGCGGGACCAGGCCGAGTCTGAATGGGAGGCCGCCTGGATTCTAGCCGACAGGGGTTGCCTGGCCGGCCAGAAAGGTGGTCGCCTCGTCTTCCAGCCGGCAGGTGATGCCTAGCCGGTCAGAAGACTTGGGCCTTGAGAATCTCCGCGCCTGCATGTCCATTGGGCCGGAAATGAAGGAACAGGCTTGAAGGGCCTACCCCGGGGTTATCCCCCCGACACCTACACTACTTTAGTTCATAGGACTATGCATACTTCAGTCCCACTATGTCTTCATTATCTTGTCAGCCAGATTAACATCAGTTAGCAACACATATGACACATGATCAAAGCTAAGAAGTAGGACATGGTGTATGCTCACTGAACACAGCTTACAATGATCACTACTAAGTAAGTACTAACACATGATCAGTGGTTACAGTTATCAGTGGTCACATGATCAGTGCTAACACCGCTCACATGTCCTACTTCCACCTACTATTTTTGGCATTCAGGTATGTCCTACTTGCATGCCACATGCAGTTACGTACCCTGGCAGCAAGAGCAACATAACAACAGCAGCAAGAAGAGTAGCATCATCAACAACAAGAAGAAGAGTAGCATGAACAAACAGCAGTAAGAACTAACAACAGTAGCATATACACTAGTAATAGCACCAAAAACAAACAATGTGGCACTACAAACTAAATTTTTTACAGTGAGAACAGATGCAAACCACCACTACATTATGAACAATCTAGGCATGTGGGATGAACAAAGTAAGTATGCACTATTGTTCATCCGCAATACAGTGGATTCTCATCGAATCCGGTCGAATCTAGTAGAATCCAATCGAATCGGATCGAATTGGGTCAAATGTACGGGCCACAATCTAATCTAACACACTATGAACTACCCTAAGAACCCTAACTAAGAAGCAGAGGGGAATTTGAGAGCTTACAGTGGAGGTTGCCGGTGTAGCGTACGCTGGCCGTGGTGAAAATCCCGGTGGGAAGAGGGGTGCTGGCACCGCCGATGAAGAGGACCCAACCATTCCGAGGGTCGCGGCCGTGGATCTCGTCCTACGTCGGCTCGAAGATTACGCCGACATCTTGGAGCTCCCCTCCCCTTGCACCGGATGCAGAGGATAAAACCCTCGTACTCGGGTAAAAATACTCCCATAAGAGGGCCCTACAAAGGACGACGTCGGCGGGTATTGGATCCGCGCGATGTTCGAGCCGATGGAGAGAACCACCAGCTCTGGTGGGGGAGCCGGAGCGACCGGCGCCGAGGCTGCATTGGCCTGGGGCGGCAGCATGGTGCAGAAAGGGGAGGGAGCTCGCAGCGCCGCCGCCAGATCTACTCCACGGCCGGCAACCCACCTCTCTTGGATGGGATTGCTGTCGACGATGACCGGAATGGGTGGGGCGTGGCGAGACGACGGTGTAGCCATCGGAAAAACCGAACAAGCGATGAGGTGAGAGAGAGGGAGTGGGTGTGAACTGGCGAGGGAGGTGACAGGAGAGGGTGTGGGGAGTTATGAGCAGTCACATTGTCTCCCGCACATCCCAAGGCGTGCAGGCACTCGCCACGTGTGGCTCGAGCGAGCCTGGCTTGCAAAAAACGGCCGATTCGGCCGTTCCTCCACTGTGTGGTCATGCCTGCTTTGAGGTTCGTGCGGGCCGCGAATTGGATGCGACTCAGGCAACCAAATGGGCCATATTCTTCGTGTGCGGGCCTGGCCCGACCTAATGCGAGGAACCAAACGCGTGCCAAATGTTTGCAGACGCGTCTGGACACGTCCACGGATACCGACCGGTCACGTCTTAAATAATGCATTCTACAACCTAACATTTTAAATTAGAAACCTTAAATTCATATTATTACATGTAACATAAACTTAAGACAAGTGAAGATCGTCCAGCTCCGTCGTGCCCATGCCCGGCGACCGACTGCGTCCTCGTAGTGTCGGTCCGGTCTCTGAGGAGGTAGAGTAGGAGTAGGACATGGAGACACTAGGCTCACGGGAGTCAAGCTTCCGTCGTCTTTCATGCCCTACTCTTCCTCGTCGGAGCCCGTAATTCGGACGGTGCTGGTAGGCGTCAAGTCGATGACAGATCGGGCGAAGAGGATGTACACCACAACATGGTTGTGGCGCGTGCACCCGTGCATTATACGGGGCGTCGGAGAGTGTAACTCCGCCTCTTCAACGTTCAGCGCCGCGAGGGCCTTTGTCGCCTCCCATGCCCGCTGCCTCGCACGGTGGGCACGCCGCGCTATGTTAGCGTCCGAGGACGCCCATGGTGCGTCATCGGCGCGCCAACGAAGGGGTTGCGTGTCCGCCACGACATTCGAACGCCAGATGGACCACAGCGCCTCCGGTGAGGCAGGGAAGCTGGATGCAAGCACAGGGTATGCCGACACAATGGATTCCAGACGCTGCGAGTCCGAGTGGTGCCGGAGGGCGGCGGCCTCCCGGAAGCAGCGGAGCGCAACCCGGATGACCGTCCTCTACTCGGGGTTGCGTGTGATGAGTTTGTGGTCGACGGATCTTGAGGTGAAGGAATCAGTTCCAATGCCCGCCATGCCGAAGAAGGCCGAAGATCACCGAAGGTGAGCTGAGGACGCGGATGGGAGTGGAGGGGGAATGGAGTGAAGTGATTAGGGTTTGGTCCAGCAAGCGAACGTTGACCAATATATGTGAGGTCGAGTGGATCACTGCGGATCAGGCGGACGTGCCCGGGCTCCCCCATATCTGCCATATATTTGGATTGGATATGAGGGTTGTCGGTTAGCCCGAGCGTTTGATGCCTATATTTGGGTTGGGTCAAAATTTCATGACCAGTTGACTTGCGCGATCATTTGAGATGGGTATGAGGGGTCCGGCAATAGATGCTCTAAGTATACTCTTATCATACTTAGTTCAATCAAAGGAAATAAAGCTTAAAAAATAATGTGAATTTAAAATATATATTAGTTGAACTAAAGAGAGTCGGAGAGTATCCGATTGTTTCAAATTTGCATGCCTATTCAGCGGCGAGCGTTTTCGGCCTTCGGTAGCCCGGCCTACAAATGTGTTATACCTAAATAGTTCATTCTCATCAACCTATTTCTTTCGATGCAGTCAATTCACCTCAGCACATTTGTCACACCAGCATTTTATCGATGACTTAGAGCATCTACAACCAGACCTTTAAATCCGGCACGGCAGACGCGTACATTGACTCGTCATGTCTTAAATAACGCATTCTATATCCGGATACCTTAAATCCATACTATTACATGCAACGTAAACCTAATACTAAGCGGAGCTCGTCCGGCTTCGTCGTGTTCATGTCCGACGGCTCGCTGTGCCTCTTACAGTATCGGTCCGGTCGCCGACGAGGTAGAGTAGGACATGGGACACTAGTCGGCTCATGGGGAGTCGAGCTCCCGCCGTCTCCCATGCCCTACTCTTCCTCGTCGGAGCCCGTAACCCGGATGGTGCCAGTCGACGTGAGGTTGATGACGGATCCTTCCTGGGAGGAGTCGACGTTCACCACGACACGGTTGCGTCGCCCGTACTAGTGCACCCTACGGGGCGTCGGAGAGCGTGACTCCGCCTCCCCAACATACTCCGAGCGAGGGCCTCCGCTGCCTCGCCCGGCGGGCACGCCGCGCCATGACATCGTTCGAGGTCTGCCATGCTTCATGCTCGACGTGCCAACGGAGGGGTTGCGTTTTCGCCATGACGTTCGGACGCCAGACGGGCCACACCGACTCCGATGAGGTAGCAACGCGGGATCCAAGCATCGGTTGCGGGAGCAATGGATTCTGCTGTAAATGCTCTTGCATATTACTCCCTCCGTTCCTAAATATAAGACCTTTTAAAGATTATACACTATAGACTACATACAAAGTTAAATGAATGAATTTACACTTTAAAATATGTCTATATACATGCGTATGTAGTCCATAATGAAAATCTTTAAAAGGTCTTGTACATATGGAACCGATGAGTACAACAGCCCTGGAGGAC
Source organism: Hordeum vulgare subsp. vulgare (assembly GCF_904849725.1). Classification (NCBI taxonomy): domain Eukaryota; kingdom Viridiplantae; phylum Streptophyta; class Magnoliopsida; order Poales; family Poaceae; genus Hordeum; species Hordeum vulgare. The sequence continues at coordinate 657,885,122 of NC_058519.1, read as the reverse complement.
CAAATAAATTAATAGGTACAAGTGTCGTCTCTCCGTCGAGACTCTGCGTGGGCCTTGGAACGAATGATGAATGTATGTGTGCATCAAGTGCAGGAGCAAATTTATGTGCAGCATACAACCATGAGCAAATTTATGTGCAGCATACAACCATTGATGCACTTTCAGCTGCCCATTGTGCTTGATAAAGCTGTTAACAATAGAGTACGGGTGAGGATGTCTGTGGTTCAGGGACATGCTTCCACTGTGTGATTGCGACCTATGCATGTATCTTGGTTTGAAATGTGAAGAAGAAGAAGAGATGTTGGTTTCTCAAGGTAGTGCTAGGGATGCATCTTGGTCTGATTGAACCTCTCTGTGTGAGGCATTACATCTGGTGGGTACCCAGGCAGCAACATGTAGGAGTAGAAGTTACTGCTGAATGCTGACTGATGTGACCATGGATGTAAGAAAACTTTGGTTAGTCAATTGATTTGCTTGATTGCTTGGTGCTGCACTGCTGCTGCTAATAGTCGGCGATTGCTGCCATTAATGGCTTAAAAGGAAAATAGTGTAAGCAATAATGATGCTGGTTGTATTTATGCGGATAAGATAAAGATTCGGCGAATTCTGCAGCGGTACGTACAGCTGCAGAATTTGACGACCAGATTCCTTGCTCTGCATTGCCTGCCTGGCTAGCTTGTCGTATCCTGTTTGGCTTTTGGCTAAAATTAATCCTAATAAAGCTTCTCTACAGTAGCATCTCAATCATTCACAATTGGTATGTGCTCCCTTCATTTTATAATATAAGAATGTTTTGAACACAACTCTCCATCTCGTAATATAGTGTTAGTTGAATATTTAAATTGATATGTACTCCCTTCGTGCTATAAGAGCAACTCTAGCGGACCCCTTCCGCCGGTCCGTAAAATGCGTTTGCAGTTCGTGCAAAACAGCTTTTACGGGCTGACACAGATGCAGACCTTCCAAACAGATCCGTAAAAAAATATATTCCGGCTTTGCAGGATCTGTTCTATGCGCCGCTGCTTTCCACATATCATCAGTCCGTAAATATCAAATACAACATAATTCAACAATCGAAAACAAACTAAATTATTCGAATCAAACATAATACAATAATCATCCGCATTACAAATAATTATTCAAAACTTGTCATTAATACAAATACAAATGAATACAAAAATAAGTCACTGTCCAGCCCTTTGCCAATGGTGTTCAATGAGATCTTTCTGAAGTTGAAAGTGGGTGTGTGCATTTTCAATCTCCTTGTATGTGTGAAGAAAAGCTCTAATGCGGTTTGGGTCTCTAGCTGGTTTGACACGGTTGCCCACATTGTCGTAAAAGAATTCTAAGTTCAATCCTCTCTCATCTTCAAGAATCATATTGTGCAGGGATAACACAGCATGTCATGATGTTCTTCAAGGTTTTCTTATCCCAAAAACGAGTAGGACCACGGACAATGGCAAACCTAGATTGCAAAACGCCGAATGCTCTTTCAATGTCTTTGCGGGCTGCCTCTTGCACCTTTGCAAATTCACATTGCTTTTTTGTTTTGGGTTCTTTGATGCTCTTGACAAATGTGCACCAAGGAGGGTATATATCATCTGCAAGATAGTACCCTTTTGCGTATTCATGCCCATTGATAGTGTAGTTGCAAGCAGGAGCGTCACCACTAGCAAGCCTAGCAAACAAATGAGACCGTTGCAACACATTGATATCATTGAGAGTGCCCGGCATACCAAAAAAGCAATGTCAAATCCATAAATCCTCGGATGCTACGGCCTCTAGCACAATTGTTGTATCACGAGACTTGCCACAATACATTCCTTGCCAAGCCTTGGGGCAATTTTTCCAATTCCAATGCATACAATCAATGCTACCTAGCATGCCAGGCCAACCTCTCCTCATTAGATGCCATCAATTTCTTTGTGTCATCTTCATTGGGTGCCCGAAGATACTCAGGACCGAAGACACGGATGATCACTCTCACAAATCTACGCACATACTCAATTGTGGTATCTTCACCAATGTGAAGATACTCATCGGCATAGTCAGCCGGAACGCCATATGCAATCACCCGCATAGCTGCGGAGATTTTTTGATATGCACTAAATCCCTTTAAGCCCGCGGCATTCCTTCTTTGAGTAAAATACCGGCAATTTTCCTCGCAAGCTTGAACAATTTTCACAAAGAGGGATCGGCGCATTCGGTACCTTCTCCGGAAGAGGTGCGGAGGATATGTAGGATTCTCGCGAAATAGTCTTGCATCAACATCTCGTTCCCAAGGTGGAGATTCCGAGGAATGCACAAATGCCCGACAGTCGATCCTCGCCTCCTATTCTGGTTCTCGTCTTCATGCTCCTTCACGACAAGCGCCATGACTAATGTTTGCTGATGAAAGTTCGCAAGCATGGTCTCAACATCCGAGCCGTCCGAATCGGACGAATCAGATAGTAGGAACTTCTCGCACGGGGTCAACTCCATCTTCTCGCACAGCTCGCAAAAATCGCAAAAATCGACGGCGGCGGGCGGGCGGAAGCAAGGCGGGGCGGCGGCGGAAGGAGGGGGAAATAGCGCGGGCTGAAACATCCCTCCCGCCAACTGCTTCTCTGTGATGCAGGGCACCGCATCCGCGAGGGGGAAACCCGTGTTTTCCCAGGTTGGGGTTGGGAATTTGTCGCGCCCCCCAAAATTTTTTACGGACCGGGGCGGGATGTGGGGTCTAATCGGGCATGCTTTTCCACCCCAACCCGCATTTTGGCGGTTATTTTGCAGGTCGGGGCGGATGCGGGGTCTGCTAGAGTTGCTCATAATAAGAGTATTTCACACACTACTTCCTCCGTCTAATAATATAAGAATGTCAGTGTAAAAACGTTCTTATATTATAGGACGGAGGGATTAAATATGTAAGTATATAGTAGAGCAATCATGTATGTCACATAATAAAAACTACATCGAGATTTTGGGACCATCAAACGACCATGCCATTAACGCTTCCCTACCGGAGCCGGCATGACCTCGTCAATGACAACCTGGAAGTCTTTATGCATGTGCCCCAAGGACCAGTGCAACGATGTCATGGTCATTGACATTGAACCCTTGAACAACTCTGAAGCATCTGACATCAAATCTCGGATTTTTTTCAAAAGTATGATGAATTTTGTACCAAATTCAAAAAAGTATGCACAAATAGAGAATAACCAAAAATAGTACCCCGTCGACCACCCGCAGGCCGAAGAGTGGCTTGTCGGCCACCCGCAGGCCGAAGAGGGGCCCGTCGGCCACCTGCATGCCGAAGAGAGGCACGTCGGGCTCTGGCAGGCCGAATGGTGGCATGTCGGCCTGTGCCTGGCCGAAGTGGCCTGGTCGGCCTCCAGGCGGCCGTGGGCCCCTGAATAAGCCCCCTCCTTCCTTTCTCCTCTAACTAGTCTTTTCGCCCTCCCTGTCCTACAGGCTCCCCAGCTCCACCTCCCACTCTCGTTGCTCTCTGGTGCTTCCACCCTCGCGTCGATCTCTTCGCTCGTCCATCCATTTTCGTATCCAATCCGCGTAAACAATAGATCAGGGCTCTCTCCATAGGCCTATGGTATTTTTTTTTGCTTCCAACTCAATCAAATGTCAACTTTCAACTCGGTTGTCGATTCAGTTCTTATTGGTCACCGTTAGTTTGCAGGTAAATGGCTTGCCCATTTTGTCGAGCTCCAGCTGGCCCTTGTTCTTCCTTTGATTCCGGTGCGTTTGTATTCACTGTTGTGTTGGATCGTCGATGTTCAAGGCGTGTTGTAAGATTCTATATCTTGTTTATTTGACTGTGGCATATGGTTGATGTTGTTTTGGTTGAAATGTATTCGAATGCCTTTGTTTATATGATTATGATGTTTGCTTCCATTCTTGTTGTAGTATGTTCCATGCAGTGTTAGATCACATCTTGCTCGGTACATTGAGGAGTGCAGAGCTTTAGCTATTCGGAGGGGTAACACAGATATTGATCTTGCTCTTCACAACAGCGAGGGTAACTTATACCATTTTCTGTTTAGACATGGTCGGATGAGCAGTAAATTCCATGGTTCTTCGTAGGAGGAACTTGTGAATGATTATGGTCTCCGTCATCGTGATATGATGATTGTTAGGCTTGAGCACTATGGAACTATGATTGGTGTCGATTTTCATCGGGATGGTGTTATGTTGTTCCCTTTACCCTGTGTTGGTAAGTTATTTGTTGGACTGATTTTTAGTTTTGTTTTAGCTTATATGTTTTGCTGTTCTGTTTAGTTTATGAAACTATTTTTTGTAGCTCTTGAGAATCTTAGTGAAACTCGGTGGGGACTTCTTGGCAGTTGTTTTTATAGTCATGGTGTCACTCTGAATTATCATCAAATGTATGTCATGTCGCGACAGCTCTTTGATGACAACTACATATTGTGTACTCCTTTTGTTCATAGGATGGATTCCATGAAAATACCTCTCTCTGCGCCCAAACGGATCCCATAGTAGGCAAGTCGCCAATAGAAGGCACGTAAGTCCCAACCATGTCCTCATAACCAAAAGGTTTTTCCACGCTGACATAGGGTCGACCAATAGAGAATCTCTCATATGACCAGAGTTGCAACAATAGTGGACATCCAACAAGACCAGATTTTCTAGACTTCAACTAGCAAGCTTTGCATAGGCCTTTATACGTAGCCGCTAACACAACAGAACCAAAACTCCTCCGCGCAATATTCTCCGGCCAACGTGCGTCTGCTATCTCTCGTGCAATACCGATGAGTCATGCATCGACAGTGGTCATGTGGTTCTCTGTGAACATCGTCTTGCTGAACAACCACATAATATATGCCTCTAGGGATCGGTCAATCTGTGCCTCTGACAACTGAACGTTGGGATATCCTAAGGAGACAACTTGAAACTAGCTCAACCACCTAAAAAGAGGCCCGTGATGATCGTTGCCTACCACCATAGTAGTTGGCACCGCACCCAGAAAACGGGCCTGCATCGATGCTAGCCAACCAATTTCTGCCTCTAAAGGACGTATGGCAGCACCGGCCAGAGGTAATCCCAACAAGTAAGACACATCCTGTAAAGTTGGCGCCATCTCTCCCTAGGAAAAGTGAAACGTATGTGTCTCTGGTCTCCATCTATCTACTAAGCAGGTAAGGAGTGACCTGTCATAAGAGAAACGTGTAACTTGCCTCTTGTGTAACTGCATTGGTTCACCTGCCTCATCCAATTTCGGATGATGAACCCACTCATCCAATGTACCCTCAACCAGCCGTGCCAAGGGTAGAAGTCCGGCCCAACTTAACCTACAAAATAAATAGAATGTAGCATATAGTTAGCGACTATCAAAAGGATGTAAGACATAGTAAGTCATTATACCAACACATATCTATCAACCCATGAAGGGTGTATCATCCAGTTAGACTTTGGGGTGCGAGTGATCAACACGTCTAAGTTCGTGCCCGATTCCATAAGTGCGCCTCGGTGCCTGATGGGGATATGTACCTAGGGTAGGGTCATAGGCCTGACCTAAATGTCCTACCCAAGGACACCTCATTATTAGGCCAAGGGTCAGACAGAAGACACCGACTGGGTGAAGATAGTACTTAAAGGTCACTCGGCGCATTGGCACTCGGATTAATTCTATATCCACTCGACAACCCAGTTGCACCTGGAAGAATTCCAGTCTGTACTGAAGATCAACAGTTACCCACGACGGCCAACGGACATACATTCAACCAATGGTCTTTAGTAACATTTATTACCCATTTACATTATCAGTAACATATATCTTTAACTCATATTGATCGAGCCCTTAGATGCTGAGGTATTGATGAGAGGTGGCGTACTCTATATAGGCCACCCCTCTCCTCTGGCACAAGGATTCACACCCCCTGTATTACACAAAACCACCCAGCAAGAGCTCCTGAGCACCCGAGACGTAGGGCTATTACCTCCAAGAGAGGGGCCTTCATATGGAAGTCATCTAAATAGACTTTAATGGTTATTCCCACTTATCATTCTGACATAATTGCTTTATCTAAAAGCATTGCAAAATATACATGGCTTGGCAGAATGATTAACCACACTCAAAATCATGTGGTTGAGATTCATCAGAATCACATAACTTGATTTATAAAGCTACTTCCACTTGTGTTACTCAATACCTACAGGTTATATGAAGAGCAATATCATAAATCACATTGCTCGGAAACTACTTATCCTCACAGATTATAGAAAAGCGAGGAAATAATTTGCAAACAGAATCATGTGAAAATCCAATAGATTACACACAATCTTATGTTCATGTCAATGAAATTGGTATGAGACATCCTCCAAATTTACAAAGTTTAGGGGGAGTAATCTCCCAAACTATAACCTATTAACGATCATCAGGTTGCATATATTGTACTCTTTTTTCTTTGATGAGTTTTTCACTAATGGTTTCCCATAAAAGGTTTTTAGCGAGACAACATAAACACAAGTGTTTGTATATACCATATAATTTTCTCCTTATATTTTTTCCACTGAGTTCTAAAGGAGTTTTCAATGGTATGTCAGATGCACTCTTTTCCGTTATGAGTTTTCTCCCATAGTTTCTCATAATGATTTTTAATGAGGCAATATCTTATCAAAGATCATATGTCATACTTTCTATTTTCCCTATTCGGGTTTTTAAAGGAAGTAATCAAGACATATTAATTGTTCTCTAAACTCATCAATGAGTTTTCTCCTTCTTCAAAGGTCTTTTTCCTATAAGTTATCAAGAGACAATAATCATTATATGTTGCATCATTTTCTTCTTATCAATTTTTTCACTGGGTTTAAAGAAGTTTTAGCAACATATCTGCATAATTCTTCTCATATTTTCCTCGAGAGGGTTTTTGAAGGAGATTTTCAAGATTATTCAAAGAATTTGTCAATATGATGCATATACTCAAGAAGAGGCGTTGTACAAAGAGAAGTGTTAAGAATGTATTAGTTGCTTATTAATAAAGCTAATTAAAATTAAGTTAATTATTAAAATAGGTTACTTAGTCCTTAAGCAACCATGCATTTCCCTGACTCTCAAGGCAACTATGTAATCTTAACTTAACTTCCAAACAACATGTGTACTTTCACCTGTGTATAAATATTTCATTACTATCATCAGTAGAGACTAATAAATCATCTTTCATTCATCTTTCTCGTTCTTCACTGTTCAGACAAATTTGTCATGACCTTGGGCGGCGACGGCGAGTGTTATCCGCCTCGGGCACGTCATGGCCGTGACACAACGGCGGCAGTAAACCTACCCGCCAACGTGGAGAGCGACGCAGCGGTCCATGTGCGTGCGTGGCCTCATATACTGCACCCGGCCCGTCGTCGCCTTGGAGAACCTTTTTTTTTTTTAAATATCGCCTTGGAGAACTTAATTCGTATGCTTGGCGCTGGACCTACACCTGCTAATCACTACGGAGATGTCGATTATTTTTGGGAGCCCTACGCGTCCACCGATAGATGCCTAATAAATATCCATCACTTCCACAATTGTCGGATGTTCACGCGCACAGTCGTCCGTAACCATCCGATCTAATTTCTGGCATACGGCTTGGTCGCCTCGTCAACACATTAATTCTTGAAACAACAAACCAGTTACGAAAACAACCTCTTTGTTTCGATCCCGACACAGCTGTAAACGACTATATTTTTTTCTGTCATAAAGATTTAATACGGGATGACCGACTGATTAGGTTACAACTTCTGCAACAAGCATAATGTTGCGTTCGGATGTTTGTGATATGGACCGTGTCGAGGAACTTTTGCAACATAGATATTGTTGCAGAATTTTTCTGCAACAAAACTAATGTTGCAGATTTTTTAACTTTACATTGGCGTTACGGAAAAATGTTCTGCAACATAACTAATGTTGCAGATTTTTTTTTGCAACAAGGAGGATGTTACAAGAAAAAACACAAATCCAGTTATTCGTCCTCCCAGCCAGACGAGCCCCGAAACATCCCTACTGTTATCCAGTATCAAGAATACACGTTCTGAAACAACATGTCAAACGAAAGCGCTTTTAACACACGCAGAACGATGTGCGACTGTCTGATCAAATCAAACGGCCACGAAGCTGACGGACGACCGAGCACGATCGACCGGTGAAAGATAATCTTTTCCCATTATTTTTTAGACCAGAGATATCGAAATAGGCACATCATTTTCATGGTAAGATTCGAGGCATTTTGCTTTGCTGGGGTGGCATGCATACAGTGTACATACTAACATACATAGAGCCACAGCTGCAGCCAGAATTCGGCGACCGGATTATTTTATTATTTTAAAAAGATGGCAGTATAAATAAAATAAAATAAAACCTTTTCGTGGCCATAAAGAGAGATTCTCCTGGACGTCGCTGGCGCTGGCACTGGCACAGCTGCGACCAGATCGCGCATCCACAGTACACTGTCGTGTTGGATGTGCCTTCCTGTTATCTTTTTTATTTTCTGCGGGTATTTTAAACTGATCTTTAATGACGCCCTAATAATGACTAAACCAATCGGCGGCCGCACGCGCCGGGGACTGAGATTTTTGCTAGAAATAAAAAATATCTATCCTCCGTGGGCCCACATGGCAGACACATACCGACGGCGACCGGCGGGCCCAAGGGGAGCCCCAGCCAACCACCACACGTGACCTTGACCTGCTCTCCTGCCTGTCCAGCTGAGACCGGTCCAACACGTGAGCATTTCCAGCCGCCGACGTGTCATGCGCTTCGCTGTCACCAGGAACGAGCGGTGACGCCGTAGAAAATCAGCATGCTTGATCTCTCTTTTTTTTTTCATGATGAAGGCTGCAGTTTAGCGCTCGACGGCGGCGTGCATGTTTACACCTACACGTACACCGCAAGATGTACTACTCCCTCGTCTCAAAATAATTATTTAACTTTCTACTAGCTTTAATATAAAAATATAGTACTACTAAACATAAAACACTTATTTTATGTCGGGACATGTCGTGCCTGCGTGTGGCGGTGTAATAAGCGCACGACATGTTGGGGCGGAACTGTTATGAGCTGCGGTGCACGTTTGGTCCGAACGTTGACGATGAAGCCCATTTTGTGCACCACGTATTTTTATTATTCTTCTCCATTGTTTGTTCGGGCTTGGCAAGTTTGACTCCTCCCTCCCCGCGACCGCGAGCATATATATACAAATGACACTAGCAGTAGGTTGTTGTTGGCCTCGCTAATGAGTTAGACTTGGTTTCATTAGCCTCTTGTTCCATGTGGTGCGTGGGAAAATCGTGGCGCCATTATATATATGGTTTAGGGTTTAGTGCTATATACCTCCATGTATTAAGGATTTGTTGTTTCTTGACCCTGTAAGTATGGAATGAAACTCCCTCTCCATTGCAAAAAAAGTATTTCCTCCATCCCAAAATGAATGTCTCAAGCCTAATATAATTTTATACTAGAGCTAGTATAAAGTTGAGACACTTATTTTAGAACGAATGAAGTAATAACTATGGTTGATGTGCCTTAGAAAGACACATTTATATATTATGTGTATTAGCTATGTTTTGAACTTTATAAAAATAAAAATAAATATTTACAATAACTGTAGTACCTTCATGCACAAATATTTAACTCTTTTGTGAATTGATGGAGTAGGTATGTTGTAAAAATATACGGAGTCCTCTATTAAGAAATTTGGTTTTATTTATTTTGAAGCGAGGAGTAGACGGATAGGATGGGAAGCCAGCAGCGCGACAGTCAGGCGGCTGAGCCACAGCCAAGGTGGAGACAGTCAGACAGACAAACCCCGCGCCTTTTTCATACCCGTCCCCGGCCTCCCGTCAAATCTCATTCCAGCCCCCCTTCCATTCACCTTCCTTTTCCATTCCCTTCCCCCATAGCTGGTGGCGGAAGCGGAAGCAGATTCCACTCGCCGCCGACCGGTCCAACCCTAGCCCTCCAACAATGCCGGCCACCGACTCCTCGGCCTCGCCGGCGCACCACCACACCTCCTTCGGCCGCCACATCCTCTCGCTGCGCCACCGCGACCACGGCGGCCAGATCCGCCCCGCCCCGCCCACGCCCGACCACCCCAACGCCAACGCCAACCCCTCCCACCCCGCCGACAGCGAGGTCGACGCCTTCCAGCGCCACGCCGCCGACCTCCTCCTCGACCTGCTCCCCTGCTCCCCCGACGCCGCCCCCGCCCCCGCCGCCGACGCCGACGCCAAGGCCTCCACCGGCCCGCCCGAGATCCTCTCGATAGCGTGGACCCGCCACCTTCTCGACTCCTTCTTCATCTGCCTCGAGGAGTTCCGCTCCGCGCTCCTCGGCCAGGGCCCCGCCGCCCTCGCCCGCCCCCCGCTCGACCGCCTCGTCGCCGACTTCTTCGACCGCGCAGTCAAGGTGCTCGACCTCTGCAACGCGCTGCGCGACGGCCTCGACCAGCTCCGCCAGTGGCGCAAGCACCTCGCCATCGCCGCCGCCGCGCTCGCCCCCCACCCCGCCGCGCCGCTCGGGGAGGGCCAGATCCGCCGCGCGCGCAAGGCGCTCACCGACCTCACCATCCTCATGCTCGACGACAAGGACGCAGGCGGCGGCGGGGGGCAGCGGAACCGCTCCTTCGGCCGAGCCCTCAACGGCGCCAAGGACGCCGCCGGGGGACAGAGCCGGGGGCACCACCGCCGCAGCAGCAGCGGCTCCGGCTCCGGCTCCGGCGGCTCCCACTTCAGGTCCCTGTCCTGGAGCGTGTCCCGCTCCTGGTCCGCCTCGCGCCAGCTGCAGGCCATCGGGGGCAACCTGCCGGTGCCCCGCGCCAACGACGTCGCCGCCACAGGCGGCCTCGCCTCCGCGGTGTATACCATGGGCGCCGTGCTCTTCGTCACCGCGTGGGCGCTCGTCGCCGCCATCCCCTGCCAGGACCGCGGCCTCCAGGCGCACTTCGCCGTGCCCAGGAGCTTCCCCTGGGCCGGCCCGGTCACCACGCTCTACGAGCGCGTCCTCGAGGAGTCCAAGAAGAAGGACCGCAAGCACTCATGCGGGCTGCTCAAGGAGATACACCTCATCGAGCGGTGGTCGCGGCAGCTCATGGAGATCACCGACGCCGCGCAGTTCCCCCTGGACAAGGAGAAGGACGCCGAGGTGCGGGAGGCCGCGCAGGAGCTGGTGCAGGTGTGCGACACGCTCAAGGACGGGCTCGACCCGCTCGAGCGTCAGGTGCGCGAGATGTTCCACCGCATCGTGCGCACCAGGACGGAGATCCTCGACTGCTTGAGTAGGCCCAACACCGCCGAGTAGGCGATGGATCATCGCTGTTTGGTTGGACATTACCCTCAAATTGCAGACAGACTGCTCCACCGATGAATGATCGCCGATTGAAGTGGAGGTAGCTTTCCTCTGCATAAGTTAAGTTAGCAACTACATTATACATGTGTCTTGATGCATAGAGGCCGGCGTGGCCTTATGATAAAATCCGAGTTCGTTTAGTTGTATTCGATTTATTCTTTACTTGTAGCAGCTTGTGAATCCTTGTCTTATCACCTTGGCAGTGCGTCGTACTGACGGTCTAACACTATTGTTTTCTTCTTCGAATCTGGTTTGGTTTGGTTTGGTTTCATAATGTCAGGCACTTTGGTGCTTGGTTCATGTTCATGATTGATTGGGGCTTGTTGGCGCGATAGTTCCGATTGTTTCTTTTTAGAGAGGGCATCGAGTGATGGATAGTTGTGATTGTGCAAGTGATTTATGGGATCCAGGTCCAGCTTAGAGTTGGATGCATGCTAACATCCTCTGTCGATGGTCACGGTGTCAATGAGATGTTTGGGTAACCTTGATTGCTGCTCATGTATCTATTGTTTTACCTAGTACGGAATAGTACCTAGCATGCATTTCATACTTAGACACATAGTATTATGAGTGGAGATAGCATTGCTTTGTTCTCTCTGCAGTACTGAGTAGTACTATAATTTTGGATATCTGTAACTGCATTTTGATCCGATCGCGAAACAGCCGCACGCATGCTAAGGTGAGGTGCTCTGTTAATGATCATGAGCTGTTTGGGCAACCTTGCTTGGTCCTGCACTCGTGCATTCGTAGCTGGTTGTACTCACTTAGCATGCATTTCCTACTTGATTGGATGCACATTATTAGTAGACATATACTCCTTCCGTTCCTAAATATAAGACATTTTAGAGATTCCACCAGTAGACTATATACGGAGCAAAATGTGTGAATCTACACTCTAAAGTATGTCTATGTACATCACTATGTAGTTCATAGTGTAATCTCTAAAAGGTCTTATATTTAGGAACATTTAGGAACGGAGGGAGTATATCACTCTTCTGTTCTCTGCAGTGCTGTGCGATCTTTTTTAATATTTGCAAGTGCATTTTTACATACTTCCCTCGCTCTGTCCCAAAATTCTTGTGTTAGATTTGTCTAGGTATGAATGTATCTAGTCATCTTTTAGTATTTTGATACATCTATTTCTAAACAAACATTTTCTAGTCATCTTTTAGTATTTTAGTATTTGTCGTACATGATTGGAACTGCACCTTAGCCAATTCCTTGGCATTGTAGGGTTCTTTTCTCACTGGCTGTATAATGTTAGTTGGTAGCAGTACTCCGTATGGCTTAGTAAAAAATGGTTCTTCCATGTGTCATGTGTCTGCACACTCGGTTCAAAGGTTCTGCTACTCTAGTAAGTAAGTAAATGATTGCAAGGAAAAGAAGATGTTGCTTGCCGAGCAAAAATGATGCTGCATGAATGAGAGGTCACTTGTTGCCGAGCCATTTCTTATTGGGCAGGAACCAGGAAGCTTCCTCGTGTCGCGTCCGTCCATCTTGACCAAAATGAAACTTGCATCGCCCAACCACAGTTTCTTTCTGCATTTCTTCTTGGTCACAGCAGCACGTTTGTTTGTAAGGAAGATGCCGATTGTCAACTCTACTACTCCTGTTAGATGGATGAATGAACTACTACCTTTTTTTGGCATGGAATTGGAAACATGGAATGTAAAATATTGGTCTAAACTAATAATAAAAGTGCCATACTACCCATGAATAAACCACCATGGTGTAATCATTAAAAAATGCCATGCTTTTTTACACTAAAACCACCAAACTAATAAAATTTGCCATTGTCTAATAGCTAAAAATGTCATGTTCTAAAATAAATAAATAAAAAATGGCATGCCATCCACAATAAAACTACCATGTTTTGGTTAATACAATTATCATGGTTTAAAAATAAAAATAATAAAATCCATGCTATCCTATGATGTAACCTCTAACAGAAATTTCAAATGATTTACCAAAAAAAAGAGAAAAACCCTGCAGCAACAAAGAAATGTCATGATATGCGGCCATGACCATATGTGAAGATTTACCCATTAAATTACAAAAAGAATTCTTTTATTGGGCATGTATTCTCACCTACAACATCATTTAGTAATTTGTTTTTGAATTTTAGTTATCTTTGTCGTGGAGCAATAAAAAAATTACACCGCCACCCAACTCGGTTGTCACCCATGTTCGTCGACAATCTCAATGGATGCAATGGCGGCGTCACAAGTCTCCCTCCATGTAAAACTTAGGTCTAGGAAACTCCTCGACACCCTTCGGTGGATGCGGCTATCTTATATATATAAGGTGTATAAAGTTATCGTATCTCATATATATATTTAAATAATAAAAACTAGAAAATAAAATAGAAAAGAGAGCAATGCTACGCGTCGGCCGGCCGATCTTTTTAAAAGATCTGCCGCCTCGCGAGCCACTGGATCTTGCATATCTAGCATTCACGCGTGTTTTTCTACTTATGCAACAAAATATTGTTGCAAAACCCTTTGTAACATAAATCTTGTTGCAGAAACATTTGTAACAAGGGTTGTGTTGTAGATTTAATTTTTGTAACAGAGAATATATTACCACAATATCTGTTTGCAACAAAGAATATATTACAACAATATTTGTAGATTTTTTTTTGCAATTAATGCCATGTTATAAAAAATTAGGTAACACATATCATGTTACAGGAACTGTCACTGCAGCGGCACCGATGGTTGCGACTGAGCTCGAGGAGGTGAAGAGCGCTACTGCGAACCACGATACGACAAACACACTCCCTGTGGCGACCTCCTCTTCTCGCAGCAGTGTCCAACGCAGGCGAGGTTAGGGACGACACATGTGCGACGACAACCAAGGCAGCGCGGCGGTGATCCTACCGACGTAGATCCGTCAGGAGATGGGCTAGCACAAAGTCTTCGGGCGGCCGCTGGAGAGGCGACCGATGGCTGAGGAGATGAAGGAGGAGAAAGGGTCAGGTCGACAAGGTGAAGAGGAAGGAGGAAGAGAAGGAGGAGAGAAGGGAGTGCTCGTCGCGATGTCGGCTAGTCCGGTGGCGCGCGCGTCCGCTGGTTGCCAGAATTCAGATCTTACAACAAACTACTTGTTGCGGGAAAGAAGATTGCAACAATGAGCCAGTTGCAATCTTAGGCTGTAAAAAAGGGATACTCCGAAGCCGTCTGACTAAAAATAAATTCAACGATGGATTCGTGTGCACATAGACGAATTCGCCGAATGACCAGAAACTTTTCCCAAGCATAAGAAGAAAAGAGTGAAGAAGATGTAACTAAGCACATGGGATGAAGGTTGTATGGTGGTTAGGGCGGCAAACCCTATTTGGCGCTGCAGGCGCCCGTTATAGTGCATTTTTTGCTAACGGGCGCCTGCATAGCACTCCTCCTATCGCGCCGAAGCCGTTTGACTAAAAATAAATTTAACGATGGATTCGTGTGCACATAGACGAATTCGCCGAATGACCAGAAACTTTTCCCAAGAAAAAAAGCATAAGAAGAAAAGAGTGAAGAAGATGTAACTAAGCACATGGGATGAAGGGTGTATGGTGGTTAGGGCGGCAAACCCTATTTGGCGCTGCAGGCGCCCGTTATAGTGCATTTTTTGCTAACGGGCGCCTACATAGCACTCCTCCTATCGCGCTTGGGCCGGCCCAAATACCCATGTGACGCTCGGACTCGAACACGCGACCTCTTGCGTCATAAAAACAGAGCGACCACCAGGCCATCGCGGTCGATGTGAACATCATATTCCTTTTCCCTTTTTATCACTTCATGCACCCAGTTTTATCAGCCCGATTTTGGGAAGGTTCTAGAAGCTTCCCAAACCGCCGTTTTCCATATTTTTATTCCGTTTCAGCGGGGTTTCATTATGTTTTCTTCTTAAATTTGTGGAAATTATTTTCAAATTCGTGAAAGTTTTTTTCCCAATTTAATGAAAATCTTCAAATTCAATGAACTGTTTCCAAATTTAATAATCTGTTTTCAAAATCGATGGACTTTTCTAAAAAATGAATGAACTTTTCTCAAATTTCGATGAACTTTTTTAAAAATTGTGTGAACTTTTTTCGGAATAGTGAACTCTTTTCAAATTCAATGAACTTTTTAAAAAAATTCTATGTAATTTTTTCCAAATCGGTGAAATCTTTTCAAATTCAATGATTTTTTTAGAAATTGTTGAACTCTTTTCAAATTTGATGTTTTTTTAAAAAAGAATGATGAACTCTTTTCAAATTCAATGAACTTTTTTAAAAATTCAATACATTTTTAAATTCGATGAATTTTCCTGAAAACCAATTAACTTTTTTTCCAATTTATTGAATGTTTTTCAAAATCGCTGAACTTTTTATAAAATTAATGAACCTTTATAGAATGGTGATAAACATTTTTCAAATTTGATTAGTATTATTTTAAAAATCTGTCAACATTTTTTCCATTTGAAGAACTTAATTTGCAAAATCGGTCTACTTTATTTTTCGAAAATTAATGAACATTTTCTCGCCTGCAGAGACGACAGATCTGTTTGCTGTGCCGGCCCAAGGCGGGGCCCCTGCAGCGCCGCATAGGTGGTCGCCGCTCGTTGCGGCAACTGCCGAGCGGACGCACAAGGGGTCGCCCCGACTGTGCTGGCCAAAGTTAGCCACTAGTAGCGAATGTGGAGACCACAAAACAAATATTAGCGACCAGCAGTTGAAAATTTTGAAACATTTCTGTAAAAATATCATAATAGTTTCTTTAAATTCCAAATTATTTTTTCAAAATTTAGAACATGTTTTCAAATCCGGAACATGTTTTGAATTCTGGAACATTTTTTAAATTCTCGAACGTTTTTCAAATTTTGGAACATTTTTGAAATTCCAAAACAATTGTTTTAATTCCGAAACATTATTTAGATTCCAGAACATTTTTCAAATTTTCGAACCTTTTTTCCAAATTTCGTAACATTTCTTTTGTAAAATTCGAAACATTTTAATAAAAACATCAGGACATTATTCTAAATTCTGGAACATTTTTTAAAATCCCGGAACATTTTTCTAAATGCTGGTACTTTTTTTCAATTCTTGAACATTTTTAAAATTCTGGAAGTTTATTCAAATTTCGGAACATTTTTCAAATTCTGAAACATTTTTTCAAAATCCAAAAACAAATCAAATTTCGGAACATTTTTTAAAATCCAAAACATTTTAAAAACAGAAACAAAAAAAAGAATAAAGGAAAAATAAAAATAACAAAAATGAAAAACCAGTTCAGGGAATATTTTAGAAAGTTCCCAAAACCGAAAAAACCGGCTGGAAACCTCTACAAGGTTCCTAAAACCGGAGCTGGCATTTACATGGACCGGTCCATTACCGAAACCAAGCGTGGGAGCCCTTGTGTGAAGCATCGACATTTAGACGCAGTATGCGACGAATAGTGATTTCCCCCGGTTAGGACGGTGTGTTGTTGGCTCATACGACTTACAAGCATAGAAAATAAAAGAAAGATGGGCCGAGACCAAGTAGAGGAGTCCATTAGCGCCCGTTTGCAAAATGAGTAGGAAACGGCGCCTGAAGCACTAAACAGGGATGCGCTCGCTACCTCGCTAGCAAGGTTCTCTAGACGTGTTTTTATTCAAGCAAGGTTCTCTAGGCTCGCTACAATGAGTAGGAAACGGCGCCTGAAGCACTAACGGCGCCTGAAGCACTAAACGGCGCCTGATTTCGAGTTTGTTTTGTGTTTCCTTAGGAGTTTTATTTTCTACTAGCAAAAGGGCCCGTGTGTTGCAATAGGAGAAAAAAATATCACACACTTTTAAATTTTTTATAATCATTTTAATTTATTAAAATAATAAGCTAACTAACTAATGTAGTCAGTCCTATCCTATTTTATTGAGAAATCAACCCGTTCATTGTTAATTCCGTCATGATGAGAAATTGAGCGGCACAAGCAAAACAAAACAAAGAGGCTACGTGAATTGATCAATGGACTGTTATCTTATTTTACTCATGGGGTAGAGAATGTGGGATGAGATGACAAACTGAAGGTGGTGTTCCATTCTGCGTCTCTACAACAATACAATCTTACATTCAATACATTAATTCATCAGCAAACAAATTCCCACAAAACAAAATTTCTTACCGGTGCTTGACACACGGTTGGAGGCATGGGGAGGGGATCTCACCAGATGATGAGTTCGAGTCGGAGGAAGGGATACGATGAGGGGAGCAAGGGTTAGGCGCCTCTAACTGGCCATAGAGTTCGAGTCGGAGGAGGGGATACGATGAGGGGAGCAAGGGTTAGGCGCCTCTATCTGGCCATAGAGTTCGAGTCGGAGGAGGGGATACGATGAGGGGAGCAAGGGTTAGGCGCCTCTATCTGGCCATAAGAAGTCGTCGTTGCCGCGCTATAACCTCGGAGTTCCCCGTGTAAGCCATGAAGGCCCGCCTCCACCTGCAAGTACTTCGCTCCGCCACGTCGCCGCCGTTCTGCATCGAGCAGACGCATCATCCCCAGTCACTGTAGCTGTCGTGTTGACTTGATCCAGAAGCTGTGCTCGAGCGCCGAAACGGGGGCAGCAAGCGGCAGAGGTACGGCTGCGGATGCGGGTGGGTTGAGATCGACAACAGTGGTGGTTGAGGTCGGCCGCGGCGGCGAGTGGTGTGGCAGCGGCCTGGGCACAGGCCAGGGTGGACCAGGGTCGACGCGATGCGCTCGAGCGCCGCAACGGGGGGGGGGGCAGTGAGCGGGGAGAGGTACGACCACGGAGGCGGGTGGGTTGAGATCGGCAGCGGTGGCGGTTGAGGTCGGCCGCGGCGGCGAGTGGTGTGGCGGCGGCCTGGGCACAGGCCAGGGTGGCCCAGGGTCGGCGGGAGGAGGCGATGCGTACGGGTATAATTTTTGCAGCGAATCATTTTTTCCTTTTACGTTGCAGATAAATGATGGAGTGCGGGTTGAATAACAAAAATTACACGGGCTTTTTTATAAAAATGCCGCGGTGGGTTTTCCGACGGAAGCAATAGCCGCTTTATTATTACGTATAGATATTTTATATTTTTATTAATTTAATATTTTAATTTTTGTGAACATTTCTTTTCAATTTCCTGGTAATTCTTGAAACTCGCGAATTTATTACAAATTCATGATCTTTTTTGAATTCGTGATTATTTGTAATCCACACAATATTTTTTTAATTCAGGGATTTATTTTCTAAGCCGTGAACATTATTAAAACTCGTGAAATTATTTAAACAATCGCTCATATCCCTAAGAATGTAATGGTCTACTCAAAAGACATCATATGGATCACGGTCAATTAGGGTAATGATATAATAAACAATCTAAACATAAAATCTTTCATCACTTAAACCTTTAAGCATTATAAACAAGTCACCTGGGGTAATAGTTCATAGATTAAAAAGATAGAGGGAGATGAAGTTGATTATGGAGATGGTGCTCATGTAAATGGTGATGGCAATGATTATGTCAACATTGAACAAAGTGTTGCTCATGAAGATGACTTCAAACTCCTTCATCGAGAGGGATGTAGTTTTGGCATATTATCCAAACGAAGATGAAAAGTGACCCACTTTGTTCCGCATCACAAACGGCGACGAAAAAATCTCGTAAAATCAAGATGGTGTTTTAAGGCAACATAGGATCAATGGTACCGGAGAGAGATACACCCATTTTGCATCATGAATTATTATTGCTATTTGTGTTAATCTTATCCATTATCCCTTATTATCATACAATGCTTATGCTCTTTTTTCTGAATATGCAAGGTGTATCACTAAGAGGGAAACATCTGGAAACTGAAAATCTGGACCGAGAAACCGAGAAAAAGGAAGAAATATCAACTTGCTCAAAATTACCTGAAACTTTACGGAGAACTGTTCTGGAATATTTAGGAATTTATGGGACACCAGGGAGGGGCTCGAGGAGGCCAGTGGGGTGGCGTCAGTGCTTGAGTGCGGTACAACATGCTTCCGAGCGAGTTTTTGGCCGGCATGGACGCGTCTGCACGCGCTCTGGCACGCTCACTCTTGTCCACTAGCTCCAGAGGGGAGTAGAATACTAGGAAAGATCATAGAATTCCATGGGGGTGCCTTGGTTGAGAAGAAAATCTAAGAGGGAGAGAAATGAGTGTTCTCCAGTGGAGGAATCCTCGGTTTTCACCCCCCCCCCCAATAATTGTGCCAAGGCCATGTAGAGTTTACAAGAGATAGAAGACATCAACTTGAGGTTGTAGTAAAAGTTTGAGAGTAAAGGGAAATAGTGGAAGGGGTCAAAAGGTGATTTTTACCAAATCACCAAAAGGTGTTTGATGTTGTTTTGGGGAAGCAAATGGAGTCTACTTGCCCTGAGGTTTAACATGATCAAATTTTAGGTGAAAATGAGGTTGGATACCAAGTTTGAGATTTGTTGGCGAAAGTTTCCAATGTAGACATGGTAAACCCTATAAATGGGCAGAAATGGTTTTCCCTCGGAAAACCGTGCAAATTAATTCCCCTTAATACACCACTTGGTGTGGTGGCATTACTTGAGGATTAGAGCATGCCCAACAAGTTTGGGGTCATTTGGACAAACTTGCCAATGCAAATATTCCCAATTCTAGAAATTAGTAGAAGTGGTTTTGAGAGGCTTTGGACAAGTGGATATGTTCTCCTTGACGCACAAATGGGTATGGATGCATTATTTGGTTACTAGAACATGTCGACAAAATTTGAGCACAATTGGACACAATTGGCATTTTAGAGTTGCTCAAATTTGCTTATGGACGGAGAGGGTTTCAAAATATTTTGGTGAATCAAATCAACTTGGATTGAAATGAAACTTGGCAATATCCTCACATATATCATGTGTGATATGCTAGAATTTTACTGGAATTATTTGAGAATATTTATTATAGAAATATTTTAAAAGCTTGAAATAGGCATAAAGGGTTTTGGAGGGTTCTGTCCAATATCTTGAACATGGGCATGTGTTGATATTCTTATATATGGAATATATATTTCTACTGAATTTCGATAATTTTTCTCAAATATTTTTTCTTCACAAAAGACCATTTCTGTCCTTAGAAAAAGATATTTTAATAAAATAGTAAATTAACCTTTAAAGTAATAATTTTCTGGTTTTGGGGAGTGTTTTTGATAATAGGATCCAAATAAAATATTTGGGGTGAAACATTTCTCCTAATTTGAGGACTTGTAGTACAAACCTCAGTTTAGGTGTTTTTGAAAAGCTAAATTAAATAAATGCTTTTTGGTCAAGATAATATTTGGTAAAAATAGTTTTAGGTCCTATACACATGATATGGTCATTGGGCAAATACTTGGGGCAAGGAGATGAGTCCAGAGAGTAGGAGGGAGTTTTTATGATTTAAAACACATGCAAACAAGCAAGCAAAAAGCAATAAGTACAAACATCACATCACACAAAAAAGTTTTATTTGGTCATAATTTTTGAGCTATGTTAACTTCGCAAAGTAAGGCAAAAGACAAGGTGTGACGGATTGATCGAGACTGATGGGAACACGGACCTCTATGTTGAGATAGCAGATGTCGGTGGCGGAGGGCTATTTAACCTCTCCAAGGACCGCCTCGGTCAAAACCAATTCAACTAAAGTTGAAGAAACCGACACCCGACAGTCATCTTTATGCAACGAGGTTGCATGTCAATCGATGAAACAAATCTCTCGTAAGCGTACGAGTTATGTCGGTCCGGGTCGCTTCAATCCAACAATACCGCCGAATCGAGAAAAGACTAAGGAGGGCACCAAATCGAACATCACCGTCCACAAAACCTTGTGTGTTCTACTCGAGATAACATCTACGCATGAACCTAGCTCATGATGCCACTGTTGGGGAACGTTGCATGGGAAACAAAAAATTTCCTACGCACACGAAGACCTATCATGGCGATGTCCATCTACGAGTGGAGATTTGGATCTACGTACCCTTTTAGATCGCACAGCAGGAAGCGTTAAGAAACGCGGTTGATGTAGTGGAACGTCTTCACGTCCCTCAAACCGTCCCACGAACAGTCCCGCGATCCGTCCCACGATTCATTCCGATCTAGTGCCGAACGGACGGCACCTCTGCGTTCAGCACACGTACAGCTCGACGATGATCTCGCCCTTCTTGATCCAGCAAGCAAGACGGAGAAGTAGATGAGTTCTCCGTCAGCGTGACAGCGCTTCGGTGGTGGTGATGATTGTTGGAAATATGCCCTAGAGGCAATAATAAATTAGTTATTATTATATTTCTTAGTTCATGATAATCGTTTATTATCCATGCTATAATTGTATTGATTGGAAACACAATGCATGTGTGGATACATAGACAAAACACTGTCCCTAGTAAGCCTCTAGTTGACTAGCTCGTTGATCAAAGATGGTCAAGGTTTCCTGGCCATAGGCAAGTGTTGTCACTTGATAACGGGATCACATCATTAGGAGAATCATGTGATGGACTAGACCCAAACTAATAGACGTAGCATGTTGATCGTGTCATTTTGTTGCTACTGTTTTCTGCGTGTCAAGTATTTGTTCCTATGACCATGAGATCATATAACTCACGGACACCGGAGGAATGCTTTGTGTGTATCAAACGTCGCAACGTAACTGGGTGACTATAAAGATGCTCTACAGGTATCTCCGAAGGTGTTCGTTGAGTTAGTATAGATCGAGACTCGGATTTGTCACTCCGTGTGACGGAGAGGTGTCTCGGGGCCCACTCGGTAATACAACATCACACACAAGCCTTGCAAGCAATGTAACTTAATGTAAGTTGCGGGATCTTGTATTACGGAACGAGTAAAGAGACTTGCCGGTAAACGAGATTGAAATAGGTATGCGGATACTAACGATCGAATCTCGGGCAAGTAACATACCGAAGGACAAAGGGAATGACATACGGGATTATATGAATCCTTGGCACTGAGGTTCAAACGATAAGATCTTCGTAGAATATGTAGGATCCAATATGGGCATCCAGGTCCCGCTATTGGATATTGACCGAGGAGTCTCTCGGGTCATGTCTACATAGTTCTCGAACCCGCAGGGTCTGCACACTTAAGGTTCGACATTGTTTTATGCGTATTTGAGTTATATGGTTGGTTACCGAATGTTGTTCGGAGTCCCGGATGAGATCACGGACGTCACGAGGGTTTCCGGAATGGTCCGGAAACGAAGATTGATATATAGGATGACCTCATTTGGTTACCGGAAGGTTTTCGTGCATTACCGGAAAGGTTTCGGGCTCATCGGTAGTGTACCGGGAGTGCCGGGAGGGGTGCCGGGGACCATCGGGAGGGGTGTCACGCCCCAAGGGGTCTCATGGGCTATGGGAAGAGATAAACCAGCCCCTACTGGGCTGGAATAAGTTCCCACTAAGGCCCATAAGGTTTGAGAAGGAAAAAACACAAGGTGGAAAGAGTTTCCAAGTGGGAAGGTGGAATCCTACTCCAAGTAGGATTGGAGTAGGACTCCTCCACCTCCAATTTCGGCCAAACCTTTAGGTTTTGAGGCTGCCTCCTCCCCTCCCTACCACCTATATATACGGAGGTTTTAGGGCTGATTTGAGACGACTTTCTCACGGCTGCCCGACCACATACCTCCATAGTTTTTCCTCTAGATCGTGTTTCTGCGGAGCTCGGGCGGAGCCCTGCTGAGACAAGATCATCACCAACCTCCGGAGCGCCGTCACGCTGCCGGAGAACTCTTCTACCTCTCCGTCTCTCTTGCTGGATCAAGAAGGCCGAGATCATCGTCGAGCTGTACGTGTGCTGAACGCGGAGGTGCCGTCCGTTCGGTACTAGATCGTGGGACTGATCGCGGGATTGTTCGCGGGGCGGATCGAGGGACGTGAGGACGTTCCACTACATCAACCGCGATCTCTAATCGCTTCTGCTGTACGATCTACAAGGGTACGTAGATCACTCATCCCCTCTCGTAGATGGACATCACCATGATAGGTCTTCATGCGCGTAGGAAAATTTTGTTTCCCATGCGACGTTCCCCAACAGTGGCATCATGAGCTAGGTTCATGCGTAGATGTCTTCTCGAGTAGAACACAAAAGGTTTTGTGGGCGGTGATGTGCGTTTTGCTGCCCTCCTTGGTCTTTTCTTGATTCCGCGGTATTGTTGGATTGAAGCGGCTTGGACCAACATTACTCGTACGCTTACGAGAGACTGGTTTCATCGTTACGAGTAACCCCCTTTTGCTCAAAGATGACTGGCAAGTGACGGTTTCTCCAACTTTAGTTGAATCGGATTTGACCGAGGAGGTCCTTGGATGAGGTTAAATAGCAACTCATATATCTCCGTTGTGGTGTTTGCGTAAGTAAGATGCGATCCTACTAGATACCCTTGGTCACCACGTAAAACATGCAACAACAAAATTAGAGGACGTCTAACTTGTTTTTGCAGGGTATGATTGTGATGTGATATGACCAAACGATGTGATGTGATATATTGGATGTATGAGATGATCATGTTGTAATAGAAATATCGACTTGCATGTCGATGGTACGGCAACCGGCAGGAGCCATAGGGTTGTCTTTATACTAACATATGTGCTTGCAGATGCGTTTACTATTTTGCTAGGATGTAGCTTTAGTAGTGATAGCATAAGTAGCACGACAACCCCGATGGCGACACGTTGATGGAGATCATGATGATGGAGATCATGGTGTGGCGCCGGTGACAAGAAGATCGTGCCGGTGCTTTAGTGATGGAGATCAAGAAGCACGTGATGATGGCCATATCATGTCACTTATGAATTGCATGTGATGTTAATCCTTTTATGCACCTTATTTTGCTTAGAACGACGGTAGCATTATGAGGTGATCTCTCACTGAAATTTCAAGACGAAATTGTGTTCTCCCCGACTGTGCACCGTTGCTACAGTTCGTCGTTTCGAGACACCACGTGATGATCGGGTGTGATAGACTCAACGTTCACATACAACGGGTGCAAAACAGTTGCGCACGCGGAACACTCGAGTTAAGCTTGACGAGCCTAGCATGTGCAGACATGGCCTCGGAACACATGAGACCGAAAGGTCGAGCATGAATCGTATAGTTGATATGATTAGCATAGAGATGCTTACCACTGAAACTATTCTCGACTCACGTGATGATCGGACTTGAGATAGTGGATTTGGATCATGTACCACTCAAATGACTAGAGAGATGTACTTTTTGAGTGGGAGTTCTTAAGTAATATGATTAATTGAACTAATTGTCATGAACATAGTCTAAAGGTCTTTGCGAATTACGATGTAGCTTGTGCTATAGCTCTACTGTTTTATATGTTCCTAGAGAAAATTTAGTTGAAAGTTGATAGTAGCAAACTTTGCAGACTGAGTCTGTAAAACCGAGGATTGTCCTCGTTGCTGCACAGAAGGCTTATGTCCTTAATGCACCACTCGATGTGCTGCACCTCGAGCGTCGTCTGTGGATGCTGTGAACATCCGACATACACGTTTCTGATGACTACACGATAGTTCAGTACAAAAATACTTAATGGCTTAGAAGCAAGGCGCCGAAAACGTTGTAAAACGTCACGGAACATAAGTGATGTTCTAAAGAGATGAAATTGTGATTTCATGCTTGTGCCCTTGTTAAGAGGTACGAGACCTCCGACAAGATTCTTTGTCCACAAAGCACAGGAGAAAAGGCTCAATCGTTGAGCATGTGCTCAGATTGTCTGAGTACGACAATCGCTTGAATCAAATGGGAGTTAATCTTCCAGATGAGATAGTGATAGTTCTCCAAAGTCACTGCCACCAAACTGTGAGAGCTTCGTGATGAACTATAACATATCAAGGATACATACAATGATCCTTGAGCGATTCGCGATGTTTGACACTGCGAAAGTAGAAATCAAGAAGGAGCATCAATAGTTGATGGTTTGTAAAACCACTAAGTTTCAAGAAAGGCAAGGGCTAGAAGGGATGCTTCGTGAAACGGCAAAACAGTTGCTGCACTAATGAAGAGACCCAAGATTAAACCCAAACCCTAGACTAAGTGCTTCTATAATGAGGGGAACAATCACTAAGGCGGAGCAACTCAAGATACTTGGTAGATAAGAAGGCTGGCAAAAGTCGAAAGAAGTGTATTTGATATACATGATGTTGATGTGTACTTTACTAGTACTCCTAGTAGCACGAGGGTATTGGATACCGGTTCGGTTGCTAAGTGATTAGTGACGCGAAATGAAAGCTACGACATGAACGGAGACTAGCTAAAGGCTAGGTGACGATACGTGTTGGAAGTGTTTCCAAGATTGATATGATCAAACGTCGCACGCTCCCTCTACCATCGGGATTGGTGTTAAACCTAAATAATTGTTATTTGGTGCTTGCGTTAAGCATGAAAATGATTGGATCGTGTTTATTGCAATACGATTATTCATTTAAAGAGAATAATGGTTACTCTATTTTCTTGAATAATCACCTTCAATGGTTTATTGAATCTCGATCGTAGTGGTACACATGTTCATGATATTGGTGCCAAAAGATAAGAGTTGATGATGATAGTACCACTTACTTGTGGCACTGCCGCTTGAGTCATGTTAGTATAAATTGCATGAAGAGGCTCCATGCTGATGGATCTTTGTATTCACCTGATTTCGAATCACTAGTGACATGCGAATCATACCACATGAGCAAGGCCTTGTTTTCATTGAGATGAAATAAGATAGTAACTTGTTGGAAGTGATACATTTTGATGTATGCAGTCCAATGGATGCTGAGGCACGCAGTGGATATCATTATGTTCTTACTTCACTGACGATTTGAGTAGATACAAGAGTATTTACTTAATGAATCACAAGTCTAAAATGTTGAAAAGTTCAATTCCGTTTCAGAGTGAAGTTCGTCGTAACAAGAGGATAAACTGTCTACGATATGATCATGGAAAGGAATATCTGAGTTACGAGTTTTGATACACAGTTAAGACAATGTGGAAATTGTTTCGCAGTTCATGCCACCTGGAACATCATAGTGTGATGATGTGTCTGAACGTCATAGCCACGCACTATTTGGTATGGTGCATACTATGATGTCTCTTATCGAATTACCACTATCGTTTATGGGTTATGCATTAGAGACAACCGCACTCACTTTAAATAGGGCACCGCGTATTTCCGTTGAGATGACACAGTATAGACTGAGGTTTAGAGAAATCTAAACTGTCGTTTCTTGAAAGTTTGGGGTTTCGACACTTATGTGAAAAAGTTTCAGTCTGATAAGCTCGAACCCAAAGCGGATAAATGCATCTTCATAGGATATCCAAAACAGTTGGGTACATCTCCTATCTCAGATCCGAAAGCAAAGTGTTTGTTTCTAGAAACGGATCCTTTCTCGAGGAAAGGTTTCTCTCAAAAGAATTGAGTGGGAGGGTAGTAGAACTTCATGAGGTTATTGAACCATCACTTCAACCAGTGTGTAGCAGGGCGCAGGAAGTTGTTCATGTGGCGCCTACACCAATTGAAGTGGAAGCTGATGATGATGATCATTGAGCTTCGAATCAAGTTACTACAAACCTCGTAGGTCGACAAGGTCGCGTACTGCTGCAGAGTAGTATGGTAACCCTGTCTTGGAGGTCATGTTGTTGAGCAACAGCGAACCTACGAGTTATGGAGAAAGCGATGGTGGGCCCAGATTCCGACAAATGGCTGGAAGCCATGAAATCCGAGAGAGGATCCATGTGTGAAAATAAAGTGTAGACTTTGGTAGAACTACTTGATGGTCATAGGACTATTGAGTAAAAATGGATCTTCAAAAGAAGACACACGATGATGGTGATAAGTCACTATTAAGAAAAGCTCGACTTGTCGCAAAAATGTTTTCGATAAGATCAAACAGTTGACTATGATGAGACTTTCTCACTCGTAGCGATGCTAAAAGTCTGTTAGAATTATGTTAGTTGTTGATGCATTATTTATGAAATATTGCACGTAGGATGTCAAAACATTGTTTTCTCGACGGTTTCCTTGAGCAAACATTGTATGTGATACAACCAGAAGGTTTTGTCGATCCTAAAGATACTAGCAAGTATGCAAGCTCCAGTGATCCTTCAATGGACTGGTGCAAGCATCTCGGAGTTGGAATATACACTTTGATGAGATGATCAAAGATTTTGGGTTTGTACAAGGTTTATGAGAAACTTGTATTTCCAAAGAAGTGAGTGGGAGCACTATAGAATTTCTGATAGGTATATGTGGTTGACATATTGTGGATCAGAAGTAATGTAGAATTTCTGTAAAGCATACAAGGTTGTTTGAAAGAAGTTTTCAAAGGATTAGCTGGATTACGCTACTTGAACGTTGAGCATCAAAGATCTATGGAGATAGATCGAAAGCGCTTAATAGAAGTTTCAACAAGATGCATGCCTTGACAAGTTTTTGAAAGAGTTCAAAATAGACCAGCAAAGAAGGAGTTCTTGGTTGCGTTGTGAGGTGTGAATTTGAGTAAGACTCAAAACCCGACCACGGCAGAATAAAGAGAATAGACGAAGGTCGTCTTCTATGCCTTAGCTGTAGAATCTAAAGTATGCCATGCTGTGTACCGCACCTGAAGTGTGCCTTGACTCAAAGTATGTTGAGAGGTACAGAGAGTGATCCATGATTGAATCACTAGCAGCGGTCGAAATTTATCCTTAGTAACTAATGGACTAAGGAATTTTTCTCGATTATGGAGGTGGTTAAAGAGTTTGTCGTAAAGGGTTACGTCAATGCAAGCTTTGACACTAATCCGGATAACTATGAGTAGTGAAACGGATTCGTATAGTATAGTAGATATTTGGAGCATTTCCGAATAGCACGTAGTAGCAGCATCTATAAGATGACATAAAGATTTGTAAAGAACGCACGAATCTGAAAGTTTCAGAACCGTTGACTAAAACCTCTCTCACGAGCAAGACGTGATCAGACCCCATAACTATATGGGTGTTGGATTCGTTGGAATCACATGGTGATGTGAACTAGATTATTGACTCTAGTGCAAGTGGGAGACTGTTGGAAATATGCCCTAGAGGCAATAATAAATTAGTTATTATTATATTTCTTAGTTCATGATAATCGTTTATTATCCATGCTATAATTGTATTGATTGGAAACACAATGCATGTGTGGATACATAGACAAAACACTGTCCCTAGTAAGCCTCTAGTTGACTAGCTCGTTGATCAAAGATGGTCAAGGTTTCCTGGCCATAGGCAAGTGTTGTCACTTGATAACGGGATCACATCATTAGGAGAATCATGTGATGGACTAGACCCAAACTAATAGACGTAGCATGTTGATCGTGTCATTTTGTTGCTACTGTTTTCTGCGTGTCAAGTATTTGTTCCTATGACCATGAGATCATATAACTCACGGACACCGGAGGAATGCTTTGTGTGTATCAAACGTCGCAACGTAACTGGGTGACTATAAAGATGCTCTACAGGTATCTCCGAAGGTGTTCGTTGAGTTAGTATAGATCGAGACTGGGATTTGTCACTCCGTGTGACGGAGAGGTGTCTCGGGGCCCACTCGGTAATACAACATCACACACAAGCCTTGCAAGCAATGTAACTTAATGTAAGTTGCGGGATCTTGTATTACGGAACGAGTAAAGAGACTTGCCGGTAAACGAGATTGAAATAGGTATGCGGATACTAACGATCGAATCTCGGGCAAGTAACATACCGAAGGACAAAGGGAATGACATACGGGATTATATGAATCCTTGGCACTGAGGTTCAAACGATAAGATCTTCGTAGAATATGTAGGATCCAATATGGGCATCCAGGTCCCGCTATTGGATATTGACCGAGGAGTCTCTCGGGTCATGTCTACATAGTTCTCGAACCCGCAGGGTCTGCACACTTAAGGTTCGACATTGTTTTATGCGTATTTGAGTTATATGGTTGGTTACCGAATGTTGTTCGGAGTCCCGGATGAGATCACGGACGTCACGAGGGTTTCCGGAATGGTCCGGAAACGAAGATTGATATATAGGATGACCTCATTTGGTTACCGGAAGGTTTTCGTGCATTACCGGAAAGGTTTCGGGCTCATCGGTAGTGTACCGGGAGTGCCGGGAGGGGTGCCGGGGACCATCGGGAGGGGTGTCACGCCCCAAGGGGTCTCATGGGCTATGGGAAGAGATAAACCAGCCCCTAGTGGGCTGGAATAAGTTCCCACTAAGGCCCATAAGGTTTGAGAAGGAAAAAACACAAGGTGGAAAGAGTTTCCAAGTGGGAAGGTGGAATCCTACTCCAAGTAGGATTGGAGTAGGACTCCTCCACCTCCAATTTCGGCCAAACCTTTAGGTTTTGAGGCTGCCTCCTCCCCTCCCTACCACCTATATATACGGAGGTTTTAGGGCTGATTTGAGACGACTTTCTCACGGCTGCCCGACCACATACCTCCATAGTTTTTCCTCTAGATCGTGTTTCTGCGGAGCTCGGGCGGAGCCCTGCTGAGACAAGATCATCACCAACCTCCGGAGCGCCGTCACACTGCCGGAGAACTCTTCTACCTCTCCGTCTCTCTTGCTGGATCAAGAAGGCCGAGATCATCGTCGAGCTGTACGTGTGCTGAACGCGGAGGTGCCGTCCGTTCGGTACTAGATCGTGGGACTGATCGCGGGATTGTTCGCGGGGCGGATCGAGGGACGTGAGGACGTTCCACTACATCAACCGCGATCTCTAATCGCTTCTGCTGTACGATCTACAAGGGTACGTAGATCACTCATCCCCTCTCGTAGATGGACATCACCATGATAGGTCTTCATGCGCGTAGGAAAATTTTGTTTCCCATGCGACGTTCCCCAACAATGATCTACTCCTGCAGGGCTCCGTCCGAGCTCCGCAGAAATCCGATCTAGAGGTGAAACTGTGTGGTTTAGGCTAGAGTTGCACGTGACAAAGTTGTGTCTCAAAAAGCCCAAACCTCCACTATATATAGGAAGGAGGGGAGGGGCTAGCCTTAGGGACAAGGCCCTCAAGGGTGAGCCGGCGCTAGGACGAGGAGGACTCCTCCTCCAATTCGGTTTGGGAAGGAGGAGTCCTTCTCTTCCTTCCCACCTCCCTCTTTTCCTTTCCTTTTTGGAATTTTATTATGTGGTGCCATGGGCTCCTTGGGCTGAATCCACCAGCCCACTAAGGACTTGTGGTGCTACCCTAGGGCCTTGGGCTCACTCCCGGGTGGGTGGGCCCTCCCGGTGAACTCTCGAAACCCATTCGTCACTCCCGGTACACTGCTGGAATTGCGTGAAACTTTCCGGTGACCAAATTGTTGGAAATATGCCCTAGAGGCAATAATAAATTAGTTATTATTATATTTCTTAGTTCATGATAATCGTTTATTATCCATGCTATAATTGTATTGATTGGAAACACAATACTTGTGTGGATACATAGACAAAACACTGTCCCTAGTAAGCCTCTAGTAGACTAGCTCGTTGATCAAAGATGGTCAAGGTTTCCTGACCATAGGCAAGTGTTGTCACTTGATAACGGGATCACATCATTAGGAGAATCATGTGATGGACTAGACCCAAACTAATAGACGTAGCATGTTGATCGTGTCATTTTGTTGCTACTGTTTTCTGCGTGTCAAGTATTTGTTCCTATGACCATGAGATCATATAACTCACTGACACCGGAGGAATGCTTTGTGTGTATCAAACGTCGCAACGTAACTGGGTGACTATAAAGATGCTCTACAGGTATCTCCGAAGGTGTTCGTTGAGTTAGTATGGATCAAGACTGGGATTTGTCACTCCGTATGACGGAGAGGTATCTCGGGGCTCACTCGGTAATACAACATCACACACAAGCCTTGCAAGCAATGTGACTTAGTGTAAGTTGCGGGATCTTGTATTACGGAACGAGTAAAGAGACTTGCCGGTAAACGAGATTGAAATAGGTATGCGGATACTGACGATCGAATCTCGGGCAAGTAACATACCGAAGGACAAAGGGAATGACATACGGGATTATATGAATCCTTGGCACTGAGGTTCAACCGATAAAGGTCTTCGGAATATGTAGGATCCAATACGGGCATCCAGGTCCCGCTATTGGATATTGACCGAGGAGTCTCTCGGGTCATGTCTACATAGTTCTCGAACCCGCAGGGTCTGCATACTTAAGGTTCGACGTTGTTTTATGCGTATTTGAGTTATATGGTTGGTTACCGAATGTTGTTCGGAGTCCTGGATGAGATCACGGACGTCACGAGGGTTTCCGAAATGGTCCGGAAATGAAGATTGATATATAGGATGACCTCATTTGATTACCGGAAGGTTTTCGGAGTTACCGGGAATGTACCGGGAATGACGAATGGGTTCCGGGTGTCCACCGGGGGGGGAGCAACCCACCCCGAGGAAGCCCATAGGCCATGGGGGTGGCGCACCAGCCCTTAGTGGGCTGGTGGGACAGCCCAAGAAGGCCCTATGCGCCATAGGAAGAAAATCAAAGAGAAAAAAAAAGGAGGTGGGAAAAGGGGGAAGGACTCCTCCTTCCAAACCTAGTTGGACTCGGTCTGGAAGGGGAGCGTTGCCCCCCTTGGCTCGGCCGAACTCCTTGGGGGTCCTTGGACCCCAAGGCAAGGCTCCCCCTCTTCCCCCTATATATACGGAGGTTTTAGGGCTGATTTGAGACAACTTTGCCACGACAGCCCGATCACATACCTCCACGGTTTTTCCTCTAGATCGCGTTTCTGCGGAGCTCGGGCGGAGCCCTGCTGAGATTAGATCACCACCAACCTCCGGAGCGCCGTCACGCTGCCGGAGAACTCATCTACCTCTCCGTCTCTCTTGCTGGATCAAGAAGGCTGAGATCATCGTCGAGCTGTACGTGTGCTGAACGCGGAGGTGCCGTCCGTTCGGCACTAGATCGTGGGACGGATCGCGGGACGGTTCGTGGGACGGTTCGCGAGGCGGATCGAGGGACGTGAGGACGTTCCACTACATCAACCGCGTTCACTAACGCTTCTGCTGTGCGATCTACAAGGGTACGTACATCGAAAATCCCCTCTCGTAGATGGACATCACCATGATAGGTCTTCGTGCGCGTAGGAAGATTTTTGTTTCCCATGCGACATTCCCCAACAGTGGCATCATGAGCTAGGTTCATGCGTAGATGTCTTCTCGAGTAGAACACAAAAGTTTTTGTGGGCGGTGATGTGCGTTTTGCTACCCTCCTTAGTCTTTTGTTGATTCCGCGGTATTGTTGGATCGAAGCGGCTCGGACCGAGATTACTCGTACGCTTACGAGAGACTGGTTTCATCGCTACGAGTAACTCCGTTGCTCAAAGATGACTGGCGGGTGTCAGTTTCTCCAACTTTAGTTGAATGGCAATTGACCGAGGAGGTCCTTGGATGAGGTTAAATAACAATTCATATATCTCCGTTGTGGTGTTTGCGTGAGTAAGATGCGATCCTACTAGATACCCATGGTCACCACGTAAAACATGCAACAACAAAATTAGAGGACGTCTAACTTGTTTTTGCAGGGTATGCTTGTGATGTGATATGGCCAACGATGTGGTGTGATATATTGGATGTATGAGATGATCATGTTGTAATAGTTAATATCGACTTGCACGTCGATGGTACGAAAACCGGCAGGAGCCATAGGGTTGTATTTAAACTAACATTTGTGCTTGCAGATGCGTTTACTATATTGCTAGGACGTAGCTTTAGTAGTAATAGCATGAGTAGCACGACAACCCCGATGGCGACACGTTGATGGAGATCATGGTGTGACGCCGCTGACAAGAAGATCGTGCCGGTGCTTTGGTGATGGAGATATCATGTCACTTATGAATTGCATGTGATGTTAATCCTTTATGCACCTTATCTTGCTTAGAATGACGGTAGCATTATGAGGTGATCTCTCACTAAAATTTCAAGACAAAATTGTGTTCTCCCCGACTGTGCACCGTTGCGACAGTTCTTCGTTTCGAGACACCACCTGATGATCGGGTGTGATAGACTCAACGTTCACATACAACGGGTGCAAAACAGTTGCGCACGCGGAACACTCGGGTTAAGCTTGACGAGCCTAGCATGTGCAGACATGGCCTCGGAACACATGAGACCGAACGGTCGAGCATGAATCGTATAGTTGATATGATTAGCATAGAGATGCTTACCACTGAAACTATTCTCGACTCACGTGATGATCGGACTTGAGATAGTGGATTTGGATCATGTACCACTCAAATGACTAGAGAGATGTACTTTTTGAGTGGGAGTTCTTAAGTAATATGATTAATTGAACTAATTGTCATGAACATAGTCTAATGGTCTTTGCGAATTACGATGTAGCTTGCGCTATAGCTCTACTATTTTTATATGTTCATAGATAAAATTTAGTTGAAAGTTGATAGTAGCAAACTTTGCAGACTGAGTCTGTAAAACACAGGATTGTCCTCGTTGCTGCACAGAAGGCTTATGTCCTTAATGCACCACTCGGTGTTCTGCACCTCGAGCGTCGTTTGTGGATGTTGTGAACATCCGACATACACGTTTCTGATGACTACACGATAGTTCAGTGCAAAATACTTAATGGCTTAGAAGCAAGGCGCCGAAGACGTTTTGAAACGTCACGGAAATTGTGATTTCATGCTTATGCCCTTGTTAAGAGGTACGAGACCTCCGACAAGATTCTTTGTCCACAAAGTAAAGGAGAAAAGCTCAATCGTTGAGCGTGTGCTCAGATTGTCTGAGTACGACAATCGCTTGAATCAAGTGGGAGTTAATCTTCCAGATAAGATAGTGATGGTTCTCCAAAGTCACTGCCACCAAGCTGTGAGAGCTTCGTGATGAACTATAACATATCAAGGATAGATACAATGATCCTTGAGCGATTCGCGATGTTTGACACTGCGAAAGTAGAAATCAAGAAGGAGCATCAATAGTTGATGGTTTGTAAAAACCACTAAGTTTCAAGAAAGGCAAGGGCTAGAAGGGATACTTCGTGAAACGGCAAAACAGTTGCTGCACTAATGAAGAGACCCAAGATTAAACCCAAACCTGAGACTAAGTGCTTCTATAATGAGGGGAACAGTCACTGAGGCGGAGCAACTCTAGATACTTGGTAGATAAGAAGGCTGGCAAAAGTCGAAAGAAGTATATTTGATATACATGATGTTGATGTGTACTTTACTAGTACTCCTAGTAGCATGAGGGTATTGGATACCGGTTCGGTTGCTAAGTGATTGGTGACACGAAATGATAGCTACGGCATAAACGGAGACTAGATAAAGGCGAGGTGACGATACGTGTTGGAAGTGTTTCCAAGGTTGATATGATCAAAACATCGCACGCTCTCTCTACCATCGGGATTGGTGTTAAACCGAAATAATTGTTATTTGGTGCTTGCGTTAAGCATGAACATGATTGGATTGTGTTTATTGCAATACGATTATTCATTTAAAGAGAATAATGGTTACTCTATTTGCTTGAATAATCACCTTCATTGGTTTATTGAATCTCGATCGTAGTGTTACACATGTTCATGATATTGGTGCCAAAAGATACGAGGTAATGATGATAGTACCACTTACTTGTGGCACTGCCGCTTGAGTCATGTTGGTATAAATTGCATGAAGAGGTTCCATGCTGATGGATCTTTATACTCACTTGATTTTGAATCACTAGTGACATGCAAATCATACCACCTGAGCAAGGCCTTGTTTTCATTGAGATGAAACAAGATAGTAACTTGTTGGAAGTGATACATTTTGATGTATGCAGTCCAATGGGTGCTGAGGCACGCAGTGGATATCATTATGTTCTTACTTCAATGACGATTTGAGTGGATACAAGAGTATTTACTTAATGAATCACAAGTCTGAAATATTGAAAAGTTCAATTCTGTTTCGGAGTGAAGTTCGTCGTAACAAGAGGATAAACTGTCTACGATATGATCATAGAAATGAATATATGAGTTACGAGTTTTGGTACGCATTTAAGACAATGTGGAAATTGTTTTGCAATTCATGCCACCTGGAACATCATAGTGTGATGATGTGTCTGAACGTCATAGCCACACACTATTTGGTATGGTGCATGCTATGATGTCTCTTATTGAATTACCACTATCGTTTATGGGTTATGCATTAGAGACAACCGCATTCACTTTAAATAGGGCACCGCGTATTTCCGTTGAGATGTCACAGTATAGACTGAGGTTTAGAGAAATATAAACTGTCGTTTCTTGAAAGTTTGGGGCTTCGACACTTATGTGAAAAAGTTTCACTCTGATAAGCTCGAACCCAAAGCGGATAAATGCATCTTCATAGGATATCCAAAACAGTTGGGTATATCTCCCATCTCAGATCCGAAAGCAAAGTGTTTGTTTCTAGAAACGGATCCTTTCTCGAGGAAAGGTTTCTCTCGAAAGAATTGAGTGGGAGGGTGGTAGAACTTGATGAGGTTATTGAACCATCACTTCAACCAGTGTGTAGCAGGGCGCAGGAAGGTGTTCCTGTGGTGCCTACACCAATTGAAGTGAAAGCTGATGATGGTGATCATCGAGCATCGGATCAAGTTACTACAAGCCTCGTAGGTTGACAAGGTCGCGTACTACTGCAGAGTGGTACGGTAACCCTGTCTTGGAGGTCATGTTGTTGAGCAACAGTGAACCTACGAGTTATGGAGAAAGCAATGGTGGGCCCGGATTCCCACAAATGGCTGGAAGCCATGAAATCCGAGAGAGGATCCATGTATGAAAACAAAGTGTAGACTTTGGAAGAACTACTTGATGGTCATAGGACTGTTGAGTAAAGATGGATCTTTAAAAGGAAGACAGACGATGATGGTGATAAGTACTATTAAGAAAAGCTCGACTTGTCGCAAAGATGTTTCCGACAAGATCAAACAGTTGACTATGATGAGACTTTCTCACTCATAGCGATGCTAAAAGTCTGTTAGAATTATGTTAGTAGTTGCTGCATTATTTATGAAATATTGCACATAGGATGTCAAAACATTGTTTCCTCGACGGTTTCCTTGAGCAAACATTGTATGTGATACAACCAGGAGGTTGTCGATCCTAAATATACTAGCAAGTATGCAAGCTCCAGCGATCCTTCAATGGACTGGTGCAAGCATCTCGGAGTTGGAATATACACTTTGATGAGATGATCAAAGATTTTGGGTTTGTACAAGGTTTATGAGAAACTTGTATTTCCAAAGAAGTGAGTGGGAGCACTATAGAATTTCTGATAAGTATATGTGGTTGACATATTGTGGATCAGAAGTAATGTAGAATTTCTGTAAAGCATACAAGGTTGTTTGAAAGGAGTTTTCAAAGGAGTACTTGGGTTGCGCTACTTGAACGTTGAGCATCAAAGATCTATGGAGATAGATCGAAAGCGCTTAATAGAAGTTTCAACAAGATGCATGCATTGACAAGTTTTTGAAGGTGTTCAAAATAGATCAGCAAAGAAGGAGTTCTTGGTTGCGTTGTGAGGTGTGAATTTGAGTAAGACTCAAAACCCGACCACGGCAGAATAAAGAGAATAGACGAAAGTCGTCTTCTATGCCTTAGCCGTAGACTCTAAAGTATGCCATGCTGAGTACCGCACCTGATGTGTGCCTTGCAGCAAGTCTGTTAAGAGGTACACAGAGTGATCCAGGATTGAATCACTGATCAGCGGTCAAAGTTATCCTTAGTAACTAAATGGACTAAGGATTTTTTATCGATTATGGAGGTGGTTAAAGAGTTTGTCGTAAAGGGTTACATCGATGCAAGCTTTGACACTAATCCGAATAACTATGAGTAGTGAAACGGATTCGTATAGTAGAGTAGATATTTGGAGTATTTCTGAATAGCACATAGTAGCAGCATCTATAAGATGACATAAAGATTTGTAAAGAACACACGGATCTGAAAGTTTCAGAACCGTTGACTAAAACCTCTCTCACGAGCAAGACGTGATCAGACCCCATAACTATATGGGTGTTGGATTCGTTGGAGTCACATGGTGATGTGAACTAGATTATTGACTCTAGTGCAAGTGGGAGACTGTTGGAAATATGCCCTAGAGGCAATAATAAATTAGTTATTATTATATTTCTTAGTTCATGATAATCGTTTATTATCCATGCTATAATTGTATTGATTGGAAACACAATACTTGTGTGGATACATAGACAAAACACTGTCCCTAGTAAGCCTCTAGTAGACTAGCTCGTTGATCAAAGATGGTCAAGGTTTCCTGACCATAGGCAAGTGTTGTTACTTGATAACGGGATCACATCATTAGGAGAATCATGTGATGGACTAGACCCAAACTAATACACGTAGCATGTTGATCGTGTCATTTTGTTGCTACTGTTTTCTGCGTGTCAAGTATTTGTTCCTATGACCATGAGATCATATAACTCACTGACACCGGAGGAATGCTTTGTGTGTATCAAACGTCGTAACATAACTGGGTGACTATAAATATGCTCTACAGGTATCTCCGAAGGTGTTCGTTGAGTTAGTATGGATCAAGACTGGGATTTGTCACTCCGTATGACGGAGAGGTATCTCGGGGCCAACTCGGTAATACAACATCACACACAAGCCTTGCAAGCAATGTGACTTAGTGTAAGTTGCGGGATCTTGTATTACGGAACGAGTAAAGAGACTTGCGGGTAAACGAGATTGAAATAGGTATGCGGATACTGACGATCGAATCTCGGGCAAGTAACATACCGAAGGACAAAGGGAATGACATACGGGATTATATGAATCCTTGGCACTGAGGTTCAACCGATAAAGGTCTTCGGAATACGTAGGATCCAATATGGGCATCCAGGTCCCGCTATTGGATATTGACCGAGGAGTCTCTCGGGTCATGTCTACATAGTTCTCGAACCCGCAGGGTCTGCACACTTAAGGTTCGACGTTGTTTTATGCGTATTTGAGTTATATGGTTGGTTACCGAATGTTGTTCAGAGTCTCGGATGAGATCACGGACGTCACGAAGGTTTCGAGAATGGTCCGGAAACGAAGATTGATATATAGGATGACCTCATTTGATTACCGGAAGGTTTTCGGAGTTACCGGGAATGTACCGGCAATGACGAATGGGTTCCGGGTGTTCACCGAGGGGGGGGGGGGCAACCCACCCCGGGGAAGCCCATAGGCCATGGGGGTGGCGCACCAGCCCTTAGTGGGCTGGTGGGACAGCCCAAGAAGGCCCTATGCGCCATAGGAAGAAAATCAAAGAGAAAAAAAAGAGGAGGTGGGAAAAGGGGGAAGGACTCCTCCTTCCAAAGCTAGTTGGACTCGGTTTGGAAGGGGAGGGTTGCCCCCCTTGGCTCGGCCGAACTCCTTGGGGGTCCTTGGAGCCCAAGGCAAGGCTCCCCCTCTTCCCCCTATATATACGAAGGTTTTAGGGCTGATTTGAAACAACTTTGCCACGACAGCTCGACCACATACCTCCACGGTTTTTCCTCTAGATCGCGTTTCTGCGGAACTCGGGCGGAGCCCTGCTGAGATTAGATCACCACCAACCTCCGGAGCGCCGTCACGCTGCCGGAGAACTCATCTACCTCTCCGTCTCTCTTGCTGGATCAAGAAGGCCGAGATCATCGTCGAGCTGTACGTGTGCTGAACGCGGAGGTGCCGTCCGTTCGGCACTAGATCGTGGGACGGATCGCGGGACGGTTCGTGGGACGGTTCGCGGGGCGGATCGAGGGACGTGAGGACGTTCCACTACATCAACCGCGTTCACTAACGCTTCT
The DNA here is from genome assembly GCF_904849725.1 of Hordeum vulgare subsp. vulgare. Classification (NCBI taxonomy): domain Eukaryota; kingdom Viridiplantae; phylum Streptophyta; class Magnoliopsida; order Poales; family Poaceae; genus Hordeum; species Hordeum vulgare. The sequence goes on along the minus strand of NC_058519.1, from coordinate 657,846,048 downwards.
GCTGTGCGATCTACAAGGGTACGTAGATCGGAAATCCCCTCTCGTAGATGGACATCACCATGATAGGTCTTCGTGCGCGTAGGAAATTTTTTGTTTCCCATGCGACATTCCCCAACACAAATGAAACCATTCTATATATCAATCTTCGTTTCCGGAACATTCCGTAAACTCTCTTGACGTCCGTGATCTCATCCGGGACTCCGAACAACATTCGGTAACCACACATATAACTCAACTATACTAAAACATTGTCGAACCTTAAGTGTGCAGACCCTGCGAGTTCGAGAACTATGTAGACATAACCCGAGACACTCCTCGGTCAATATCCAATAGCGGGACCTGGATGACCATATTGGATCCTACATATTCTCCGAAGATCTTATCGGTTGAACCTCAGTGTCAAGGATTCATATAATCCCGTATGTCATTTCCTTTGTCTTTCGGTATGTTACTTGCCCGAGATTCGATCGTCGGCATCCGCATACCTATTTTAATCTCGTTACCGGCAAGTCTCTTTACTCATTCCGTAATACAAGATCCCGTAACTTACACTTAGTCACATTGCTTGCAAGGCTTGTGTGTGATGTTGTATTACCGAGTGGGCCCCGAGATACCTCTCCGTCACACGGAGTGACAAATCCAAGTCTTGATCCATACTAACTCAACGGATACCTTCGGAGATACCTGTAGAGCACCTTTATAGTCACCCAGTTACGTTGCGACGTTTGATGCACACAAGGTATTCCTCCGGTGCCAGTGAGTTATATGATCTCATGGTCATAGGAACAAATACTTGACACGCAAAAAACAATAGCAATAAAACGACACGATCAATATGCTACGTTCATAGTTTGGGTCTAGTCCATCACATGATTCTCCTAATGATGTGATCCAGTTATCAAGTGACAACACTTGCATATAGTCAGAAAACCTTGACTATCATTGATCAACTGGCTAGCCAACTAGAGGCTTGCTAGGGACATTGTTTTGTCTATGTATCCACACATGTATATATGTTTTCATTCAATACAATTATAGCATGGATAATAAACGATTATCTTTAAACAAAAAATATAATAATAACTATTTATCATTGCCTATAGAGCATATTTCCAACAATACATGTGAACAGATAACATATGTTCAACGATTATTTGTGGCAAAGTCAAGGTCACTTAGAGCATCTACAGCCGGACCCCTGAAATGACCCTTCATATGCGTGCGGACACGTATGGTCAGTGACCGAACATGAGAGGGAAGAAAAAAAAATTGATCCAACTGGACCCCTCATATCGTCCCTATATGCCCGGTCTGTCCGTGAACCCTCATGTCCATCTCAAATATGCGGAGGATATGATGGCTCGCGGACGCGCCCGGACGGGTCCGGTAGTCCGTCACATAGGACGCGACCCCCCCCCCCCCCCCCGACCACCTTTTTCTTTTCTTTCTCTTTCTTCCTCTCCACCAATCACGTGCAAGTGACCGGACAAATGAGTAAAAAATGAGGAATGTTACTGCACGGACGGAAAAATAAGGGACACGCTCGGTCACTGACCGGGCGTGTCCGCGCGCATTTGAGGACCCAAATTTATAAGTCATGGTTAAAGATAGGAAAAGGTTCAATTTAAACCTTGAACTTGTATTGATTGACGAAATGAACCCTCAAATCAAAATCCCGGTCGATTGCACCCTGAACTATGCAATCCCGGTCTAAATCGAACCCTGACACCGTGTCAAGTGGAATTCGTATGGTGGGCCAGCCAGTTTTAATTTTTTCAAAGGGCATACATCCTTCCCCACTCGACCGGCTCACTTAAGTTTTATTTCGTTAAAAAGAATGCATTGTTGGCATAGGTCTTGTACACAGTGACTTGATCAAGTACTTTTCGGGTGTATGAGACTGCACGTACGTAAACTTGGTTCCATCAAAAACACAATATATGAGAAAAGCTAATTAACTCATACAAGCTCCTGCGTACGTATACAACAAGCAGCTGGATCGATCTTAGCCTTGCTAGCTTGTGCACGCTGCACAATACGCAGCATTTGATCCAAAAATATAGTACGTGACATTTTAAAATATATTTAAATATTGTAAAAATATAAATGTGTGTAATGTTATAATGTAAGTTGCATTTGAAAAATGTCACACATTTCAGAAAAATGTTTGAGACATTTAAAAAACTGTATACGATGTGTTAAAAAATATACATGTGTTCTAAAAAATAATGTTAATCATATGTTAAAAACCAAAACCAGTGGATGCGTATGACAAAATAGACATAAATATATATTGAGGGAATGTTATTTTGTGGTCATGTAATTTCGTCTCTATTTTTTTGGTCCGTAATGTATAAAGAAATATTTTTTCCTTTTTATTTGAGGTGCTTCCTACGTGTAAAATAACCAGCGGACTTGACATATTTTCGAAAACCATGAATTTTCATTTCGAAAATATTTTGGCAACACACAATAAAACATTTATAATATAAGAGAAAATAAACAGTAACAAGAAAAGAATGTACGTTGCATTTGAAAAATGTACACATATTTCAAAATAATGCTTGCGACATTAAAAAGTGTATACAATGTATTAAAAAAATAAGTACATGTAAGGCGTGAAATTTTTTGAATTCGGTTTTTTAAAGCGTGAATTTTTTTCAATTCGTTTTTTTAAGGCCTGACTTTTTTCAATTCGTTTCTTTTCTTATTTATTTTGTATATTTTTTATTTAAGGTGTGATTTTTTTCAATTCCTTTTTTAACCCGTACATACAGTGACATGCGTACGTATGTACGATTGCTTACGTAGGCCAACAATAGAAGGTTTCAGGTCCAGGTCGCCGCGCGTGCTTATTTTTTACAGTTTTAAACAAGAAAAAGTCTGCACGTTTTAAAGGAAAAAATGAAAGTGGGCCGGCCCAACGAGAAATAGTAGTTATGGCATCAATCGCGGTCATCCTTTGGCAATCCTGGTTTATCAAACGACGTCAGAGTTTAATTTAGACCGAAATTGCATAGTTCAGAGTGCAATCGACCCGAATTTCAACTTGAGGATTCATTTTAACTGATCTTCATAAATTCAGGGTTTAAAATAAACATTTTCCTTAAAGATACTTTAAGAAAACATTTATGTCGGCAATGAGGCCAACGTGCAACCTCGACGATGTTTTCTTCGAAGCTGTGATGTATCTTTTCAGTGTACCTCGTTAGCGGTTTGTGATTGTTTTCATCCGGATTTTTCGTTAATTAGTAGAATATATTTTTTAAAGTAACCGAAATGCTTCATAAAAGGAAAGCCGGTTAGCTAGAATTTGGTGAAGGGATAATCCAAACTGTTTATGCCTTAGCTATTAGTCATTTCCCCATTATAATTGTATGCAAAATAAGGATGAGCTAGCCGGTGATGTGTAGTGGGAGCATACGTAGGCTTTATAGTATGAAACTTGCTAGCAGAGAGTAGGAATATACTACGTACGTACGTATACGTAGAGAAAGGAGACAAGCAAGCAAGCTGGAAATTAAAAAGAAAAGAAGTATAGAGCCAGACAGAGTGGAGCTGGGGGTGGAGGGTCACGGGAGCGATGGATCATACGATGGTTGGTAGTGCATGGAAGGGCAGGCAGGCAGGCAGGGGTCACGGGAGGCTAGCTGCCAACCGGAGGCCAGGTCAAGTGGACATGGATGCTTTGGCTTGGCCTTAGCTTTCTTTCTTCGGTGGCTAGCTAGATGCATGGTGCCATGGTGGACGGCCCGGCCTCCACCACCGCACCGATCATCTTCAAACTGACAAACTCTCCTGGCCACGAATTTGATCTCTCCCGGCCCGGCCGGGCATCGTCGACCACAAGATAGCTAGCTAGCTAGTTTCTCGAGGGAGCTAGAACCCTAAAACGGCAGGTAGGGATTTTCCTCTCAAAACCTCCACAATCCTCCATAACCAAACTAAACCTAAAACGGCAGGTATCAGACCTAATTATAATATAACAATGGCAAATAAACAATGTTCCACTTCCACACATGGATCCATCACACGGACGTACGTGTTTTGGAGATGGAAAAATAAACCTTGAGACTCGGCCGTCCCATGCATCCATGCAGGCAGAGGCAGCAAGCGGGCCTTGACTTTGCAGGGGCAACACCCACAGGATGCATGCATGGGACACACGCTACTGTATGCATGCATGTGCATGGCAAGCACACTGCGTCTGTCATCAGTTGATAATATCGTCGATCGATCGTTTTAACTAAAACTTTGTAACGACGATATAGTAATAATATAATTAGTACGTTTAAGCTAGCTAACAACATGCATGCATGCAGCAGCTGGTCTCTGCACTGCATGTCACATGCATAAGATTGCAGGAGAAGGAGGAAACAGGAAAGAAGATGCATGCATGATCTGTCCATACGTATCGTACCCCCAACCAGAAATACATTTGCATGATTTCATCACGCGCCCAGCGAAACTATATACAGTATATGTAAAGGACCGGCTCACCCGCCCGCCGGTACACTACATTATTTTAGCCGCTAGCCGGCTAACTGTTGGTGCCGTCTGCTTTCGGACTGCAACATACAGCTTTGTGCACGCTCCCAATCAATCAACCTATTTGCTTCAATGCACACGCACGAGAGTGGTTTCTCTTCCAGCGGCCAGGCCAAGTGGACATGGACGCTTTGGCACCGCTCTACCTATAGCTGCTAGCTACTTTCTCTCATTTCACTAGCTAGATGATGTGTTGGCTGGATTGAGAACATCTCTCACACTCACTCAGGGAAAGCTACGGAGGGACCCTAGCTAGTACGTCTCCAGCTCTTGCTGGCCACGAATTTGCCTTCTCATACTGTGCAGTTGAGCTCCGCCAAACTCTCCCTGGCCACGAACCAGACCTCTCTCCAAGCCAACAAATCCATGCCTTATTGGGACTTGTCTCAGAGGTCAAAGCTAGTCATGTATCTATCTATCATCTGTCGACCACAGGTTTCTAGAGATTCCTTCTATTATCATTCTCGTGATCACTCTATACTTAATTAATCTGCGTCGTCTGTTTGCTCAAGTTGATCGGTTGCACTGGACTGGTGTCCACAGTGTCCGTTGTGCGTTGCATCATTGCATGCATGTATATAGACGTTATAAGCCAGAAAGATGGGTCTAGTTCTACCTGGCTAGCATGTGGGCCAGAGGTCATCATACATATAGCTAGCCATACCATTATTATTTACTGATTTTGTTAAACATCATGTTCTTGAAAATAATTGCGATATTTGTCACTTTTTCCTTGCTCCGAGCAAACATGGACGACCGGGAGGCCACAACAAGAGGGAACGAGTCTAAAACATGACTCGGCGGGTCGGAGGCAGAGTGGCAGAAATATATAGAAATGAATGTATTTAAAGCTAAAACATGTCTAAATACATCTAGTTTCATGATAAATAATATTAAGGAGTGCTATCGTATTACCTTGGCATTGCCAATGTGGGAATCTCCCGATCTCTCTCGATCGGTCTCACAGTGAAATGCATGCATGAATGGTACTACCCATCCGTTTCTAAATATAAGCTTTTTTACATATTTTAATACGGGTTATATATATATTGACATATTTTAGCATGTAAATTTATTTATTTTACTCATGTAGTTCATATAAAAATCCTTTAAAAGTACTCCTTCAGTCCAAAAATATTTATTGAAGAAATGAATGTAATGTATCCATTTATATTTATTTTTTTGACAAGTATTTTCGGACAAAGGGAGTATTATAATTAGGAAGGGATGGAGTACTAGCAAAAGATGCATACATACAGCTCTAGCGAATCAACAGGTGCACGCACGCAGAATTGGGAGGCAGGCTGTAGTTTTTTTGTTGGAAAATGTAGAAAGACAAGAAAAAAGGAAAAAAGAAGCACACAAATGCATCCCGTAAATCTGAAACTTTGGCGGGACTAAATAGAAAGGCATGCCAAAAGAGGACTTTGGTGGAGAGCTGAAAAGTTGAAACAACGCCCGGGATGGATCCTGCAAGTATTAAATTTAAATTTACCAATCATTGCAACCAGAAAATAAATATCCCCTTTGTTTCTATATTTTTTAGGAAAAAATACATTCATTAAAGAACTACATATAAAATAAAATAAATAAATCTACGTTCTAAAGCCTTATTTGGTTAGTCCACTGTCCAAGTGGATTGAGGTGGATTGAAAGAGAATAGGATGGAATTTGTACTGAAATTTAATCTTCGTCAATTTATGTCAATCCCTTTCATTTTTTATGGAACCAAACAAAGCCTAAAATATGTCTATATATATTCGTATATATTTTTTAATAAAACATTTTAAAAGATTTATATTTAAAAAAAAGGAAATATAATGCATGCATATTCAAATGGTTTCTGCCTCAATTTGAAGTGCCGTGCTGGTGCATCCGTCCAATAACCAACGACTCGCTCATGTGACCCGGCCGGCCGATACCTCCCAACCAGAAATATATTTGCATCAGCAGCCAACAGAAATCAGGCCAACGGGAGGACCACCCGCCAGGGGAGGGACCGTACGTATATATGTATGTACAGTACCTCTTTTGCTTGCCGACTGCAACGATCTTGTGCACATCCATCTGTTTACCTTAAAGCATCTCCAACAGCGTCACATTAGAAAAATGCAGTTTTTTACACGCGCGCAATCACTCTCGATGCTTCAGCGGGCGCGTACTAAATGGTTCGGCGCGTGGATCAAAATGACATCGCGCGTCGCTTATTTCGTGTGTTCGCTCCCGCCCACTGCACACTCGAGCGCCCTCATCGCATCCTCTTCGGCCGCACCTCTTTCGCCCTGCCTGCGTCGCTGTCGGCGAATTCGCTCGATGGACGGTCGCGCCGACATCCCACTCATCCCTTCCTACACCCACGACCCCTTCGTCGCCGCCGCCGACGACGGCGCAAACGCTAGCGGGGAAGCTTTGGCTTCACCTCCGTCGGTGCTCCTCCAAGCACCGTTCTCTTGCGCAGCCTTTTCATGGCGTCACAGACGACCTCGGCGGCGGGTGGCGTCGCGTCGACGCCTGTCGTGAAGCCACGTGCCCCCCTCTCGAAGCTCCCAAATGTGACGGTGGCGAAGGCGGGCAAGGTGTCCGGGAAGAAGAACAAGCCGGCGGACAGCTCCTCTAGGCGGCCGAAGAAGAGACTTGCAGGGCGTGCGACGGATGCGGCGGCGACCAAAGCGCCGGGGAGCTCGCTAGTTGCGCCGGCTGCTCGCGCGTGCTGTGGTTTAGCGCGTGTGCTGAAATGATGCGCGGACGCAATTTTTTGCGAGGGCGCGCAAAAACCGGCTATTCCGACCCTGTAAACATTTTCTTAACGCGCCGCACGTATACTCTTACAACATCTGCAATCACCATAGGCTCATACAGCATCTACAATCACCATAGACTCATACAACATCTACAATCACCATAGGCTCATATCGAGCTTTCCAATATGATTTGATCCTTCATTTATGCAAATATGCAACCATGTCCTGCTCAAATTCTGCCAATATGATCAGGTGCGTCTGTTTTGATCCTTCATTTATGCAATATGCAACAATGTCCTCTTCATTCTGCTCAAATTCTGAGTTAAATGCACGTGATCTCGAAACAAGCTTTCGTCCCGTTTTATATATACACAACAATTAATCAAAATACACGGATAAACAATACAATATGGTAGAAGGGCTCCTTTACAAAGCAGATCAAAAGATACAACATGAGCCTAGAACAAAGCTAACACCTCGCAGAGGCCCGAACAAAAACCCTTGAACTCCCCAAAAGGGTGACAACGTGAAGCATCGTTGATATCGAGTCTGAGAACAGACATCCACGACACCATCTTCAAGAAGCAAGCGACACCCACATGCGTCGCTATCGCCGGCGTCAGAAGCGCGGAGCTTTTAATCAGACACTTGCCTGTACCACAAAGAGGATTCTCGGCCACAACCTTAATGACGGCCAGCTTGCTCACCCCAGATCTGGGCACTGCCGGAGTTGGCCTGAGCCTCCCGCCGCTACATCCCTAGTTGCCCACACAATCAAAAATGGAGCCAACACTGCCACCATGAAGCCTGCCGGAAAGCCAACCGTGAGGCCCGCCGACAGGGTCCGTCGCCCGGGCATCCATGCCCCTAGGCACCACCGACCATCCACGTCACGACTACCCGACCACATTAGAAAGAGCGAAAGAGACCACCTTTCACTCTTAGCCCAGCATCAGCCACCAGGTTTTGGTCGGCGCCTTCACAGTAGGAAGTGCCCACACCTGTGTCCTCAGCCGACCCTGGTGGATCGAGGGGGGCGGGGGAGGGGGACAACCCAGTGACTACCCACGACCATCACCGAGTATGCTCGAACGCCTCCATGTATGTGGTCATTGGCACCGATTCGTACGACGACACAACAATGCCCGTAGAGCAAACCTTGGACCGACACCACAGTCAGGCACCAGGCAAGAAGGGCACAACACGAACCAAGTTAGATGCGTGTGATTGGTGGGGATGGATAAAGAAAGAGAAAAGAAAGGAAAAGAAAGAGAAAAGGTGATCTGGGGTGGGCCGCATCCTATGTGGAGGGCTATTAGGACATGCCCGGACATCCCTATTTCCTCCCCATATTTGGCGCGGGTATGGGCATTGGCGGAAAAATCGGTCATATGGGACAAAGTGGGGTGGGGGGGGGGTGGAATTTTTCCTTCTCTCTCCTATCCAGACAGTGACCGGACAATCCGATGAGACATTTGTGGTGTCCGGTTGTAGATGCTCTTAGTCCACTCTGTTTTGATAGAAAGGAAAATAACAACCGATGATTGGATGGTTGGAAGACTTCCATACCTTTAACCAAACGTAGATCAAATTTTATGTGTTTATTGTGGCTTCGTCAATCTCAAAGCCCCACAATAACACTAAGCCGAAGTCTTCAATATGTGTTGTGTGAGCATATGTGTGTGGTGTTATGAGTGAGTGTGTTCACACATCTATGTTTTAGTGGATATTTCTCAAAATGGGAAATGTCTACCTCTCAGCATTGAACTCTAAAAAACCATCACACGAACCTAGAGCACAAAAGATTATGGAATCTTGTCTGTGGTCTCACTCCCTCATATGTTCATATTTGACCCCCCCTGCCCCTTTGATCTTTCATATGCAGATAACATTGTGATTCTACTCCAAGCCCCCACCCACCCATTTCACAAACCTAGTAGTGGAGAATCCCAAATTCACCGTTGACAACATTATTGGCACTTTTCTTGCAGAAACACCTAAATGGAGGAACGTTACGCCATCATTCTTAACTAGGTTCAAGGCTTCACAACAAAAAAGTTGCAGGAGATGCATTGTTCCGCGAATGAACATTGAACACGACGTGATTGTTGATTGTTGATCTAACTACCTCTGCTTAAGTGCAATTAATGCACAAATTATGTGTTTAAGTGATATACCCCTCCCTTGGTGCCCCCCTCACAAAATTAGCTTTGTCCCTAAAATGTGTGTGGTTTGTCCATTCCAAATCACTTCATGTGCGCATTATAAAACGGAAAGTCATAAAAACCGTTACCCTATAGGTCACCACCCAATTAACCTCCATCATTGTGCACAAAAGAGAACCATGGCTTTGTTTGATTGAATGGTCAATCACCCACAAGGCTTAGTCATCCGGAAGGCGGATGTTTACAATAGAGGTTGACATGAGTGAGCAGAAAATTGACAGCCAAGAGAGCGCATCACAACACCATGGCACGATTGTCACCTCTCTTTGACGGGTTCGGCCGTTACCATTAGCCGAACTAGTCAAATGGAGGCGCCCTCGCGGTAAGTTACACTATTGCGATGCTTCTAGAAATCCCCACGGCACATGGTGAATGCCAATGCCATCTTCTTGCGGATTTTCTTTTTGTTTGAGAGTCTAGTCCATCATAGTGTTTCACTCAAAGAATGCACGAATCTCCAACACGTTGAACGGTGGATGAAAGAAAGCGAGATATACACTCATTAACAAAAAGAAGGGAAAATCTAATGGGCTTCCTACGCACACATGTTCTCCCGTGCAGCGGCGGCGCGCATGTGTCAGATCTTAAAAGTACGGAGACGATTTACCAATTAGCATAATATAGTACTGGTTAGTTTAATAGGAGTATAAGAGGGAATCTACTTTTTGCACTTACACGCTGCTGAGTTATACTAGCTATTTGCATTTAAAAAAAGATTTATCTTCCAAACCGTTATCTCGATTAATGATCCGCTTTCACCATTGACTTTATCGCGACGAGATCTTTAAATCTAGATCCCATGTAACATGTTTCGATAACTTTTGTTTTCGTCGATACTTGCCAGATTATTATGACTTACTTGTCATATTATTTGTTATATAGTTCTCACATTAAATCAACTTGGTTATCACGTTCATGAATAAGTAAAAAACTTGATTCATTATACTTGTGCTGGTTCAAGCATTTGCTTGCCAATTATTAGTGTTTTAATAATCATTTTTTAGCTTCACAGAATACTGCAATACTTAAAAAGTATAAAATTATTATCACGGTAACTATGTATAATTTTTATGACAACTGTTCATCCGTAAGATGACAACTATGATGACATAAATGTAGCAACTAGGAACGACGAAAAAGAATCAACGAAACATGTCAACATGGGATCTTATTTTGGAGGTTTTGTCGAGACGAACCTAACGGTGAAGGCGAATCTCCAATCAAATTATTAATTTATGAGATATAATATTTTTAAGATTGACAATAAATATGCATAAAATATTGACTAAGACTGGAAAATGTTTTGCATGCATGCGCTGCCAAAATGCTTCATCATTGAAATGCATGCAACAGTACAATGCATACAGCAGTACAAGAGCCGTACTTGTATAATTTTTTAATCCCCAAACATGTGCTTAAACGCGATTTGCGTCGTGGTCAGCGAACCGCCGCCGCACGGGAAGGCAGCCGTGCAGCGCCGCTGGGTAGTGAGCTCCCAAAAAGAAACTTGGAGAATACAATGATAAGGGCATAGTGGTCAAATCGTCAGCCCTGGCTGCCCGCCACCTTCCAAGAAGACCAGCACCGCAGCACGTAGGTACTGGATTCACGTGCCACTCCACTCCACTCCATTCCAAGCTCGATCACACTCCCATGGCCATGGCCATGCCCATGCCCATGCATGTACACCCACCGAGCAAGCCAAACCAAGCCCAATCATCCAAGCTTCACTCGAGCTCACGCCAACACAAACGATAAAGCTAGCGACCACGAAGCTCATCTTCTTCCATGCAATGCATCCGGCACCGCCTTTACTAGCAACCATCCAGGAAGACGACGAGCTGGCGAGCGAGCCCATGAAGCGCGGAGGAGGAGGAGTAGTAGAAAGCGGCAGGTGCGAGCTGGAGGCCGCGGGCATCAACTACCACATCACCGTCTCCGCCCGGCCTCACCCGCTCAAGATATGGAGCAGGCCCGACGACCTCCTCCTCGACCCTGCTGCGCCCGCGCCTCCGCCGCTCAGCCGCAGCAGCCGGTGCCGCCTCGTCCTCCGCAACGTCGGCTGCCGCGCCCGCCCCGGCGAGCTGCTCGCCATCGTCGGCCCCAGCGGCGCCGGCAAGTCCACGCTGCTCGAGATCCTCTCCGGCCGCCTTCAGCCCAGCTCCTCCCCTCCTACTGACCTCCGCGTCAATGGCTCCCCCGTCGACGCCGCGGCCCTGCGCCGCCTCTGCGGCTACGTCACCCAGCGCGACGTCCTCTTCCCTCTGCTCACCGTGCGCGAGACGCTCCACTTCAGCGCCCGCCTCCGCCTCGGCCCGGACGCGTACGATCCCGCCGCGGTCGACGCGCTCGTCGACGACCTCGCGCTGGCCCGCGTCGCCGACGCCAGGGTCAAGGACCTCTCCGGCGGCGAGCGTCGCCGCGTGTCCATCGGCGTCGAGGCCGTGCGTGACCCGGCCGTGCTGGTGCTCGACGAGCCCACCTCCGGTCTCGACAGCGCCTCCGCCCTCCAGATCGTCGGCGCGCTCCGGGCCATGGCCGAGTCGCGGGGCCGCACCGTGGTGCTCAGCATCCACCAGCCCGGCGCGCGCATCGTCAAGATGTTCGACGCCGTGCTCCTGCTCGCCGCCGGCTCCGTGCTCCACCACGGCTCCGTCGACGACCTCCACTCCCTGCTCGCCGGCGCCGGGCTCAGCCTGCCCCCGCACGTGGACGCCGTCGAGTTCGCCATCGACTCCGTGGACGAGCTCCGCCTCCACCTGCACCTCCAGCAGCAGCATCAGCGCGACCGCAGGTGCACCCTGCAGCAGCTCTTCCAGCAGCACAAGCTCCAGGCCCAGGCCGACGACTCCACTTCAGCAGGCACGCTCGCCGCGGGAGGAACCAGCGGGCAACACCGGTACGCCAACTCGTGGCCGGTGGAGGTGGCGGTGCTGTCGCAGCGCTTCTTCAAGAACGTGGCGCGGACGCGGCAGCTCTTCGCGTGCCGCACCGTGTGCATGCTCGTCGCCGGGCTCGCCCTCGGCTCCATCTTCTACGACCTCGGGGACGACAAGGCGGCGGAGCGCGTCGGCCTCTTCGCCTTCCTCCTCACCTTCCTGCTCTCGTCCACGACGGAGGCGCTGCCGGTGTTTTTGCAGGAGCGGGAGATCCTGGCCAAGGAGACCTCATCGGGCGCCTACCGGGTGTCCGCCTACGCCGTGGCGAACGCGCTGGTGTTCCTGCCGTTCCAGCTGGCGCTGGCGGCGGTGTTCGCGGCGCCGGCGTACTGGCTGACGGGGCTACGCCGCACGGCGCCCGCATTCTTCTACTTCCTGCTCCTCATCTGGCTGGTCCTCTACACGGCCAACTCGGTAGTGGCGTGCTTCGCGGCGGCGGCGCCGGACTTCGTGGTGGGGAACGCGGCGGTGCAGGGCGTGATGGGGTCCTTCTTCCTCTTCTCCGGCTACTTCATCAGGCGGTCGGCGATGCCGGCGTACTGGGTGCCGATGCACTACCTGTCGCTCTTCAAGTGGCCGTTCGAGGCGCTGCTGCTGAACGAGTTCGGGGGCCGGTGCGCGGCGAGGGCGATGGGGGTGTGCGTGGCGACCGGCGACGAGGTGCTCCGGCGGGAGGGGATCGGGGAGGAGTGCCGGTGGAGGAACGTGGCCGTCATGGTGGGGTTCGTCGCCTTGTACCGGGTGCTCGGCTACGCCGTGCTCCGGGTCCGCTGCAGCCTCACGCTCAGGGCCGCCGCACGATCCGCATTGATGCTCACATCCTCCTCACACCACTCTGCTTGCTTCTCTGCATCTTCTACTTCTACGAGTAGTACCAAAGCCTGAATCCCTTTCTTGCACATGTTCCATAAATCTTGATGTAATTTTGGTTGTAAATTATGGGACAGCTATGATGATGAGTAAAGGGACAAATTACATTTTGCGTGTACATTCATCCATGACATCCAACATGTTACTACTAGCTAGACAATGGATTAGCTTTGCTTTAATGTTATCTCTGGCACCTACTTCATGCATCTTGTCTATACAAAATTGAATTACAGCCACCACACTGAGCGACGGAGGGAGCATTAGTTAATCTTATGTTCCAATTACTTCCAAGATGACCTTAAAAAAAATGGATGTGTCTAGCGCACATCTATATGAGACGTCTAACTCATATGCCATTTCATTTTCATGAAGATCCGTGCAGGTTTTTTATTTCTTATACTTTGTTGATTACTCAAATGATGTGTGGGAGTTAGATGAGACTTTGTTAATTCTCTCATCTAGATGAGAATTAGCAAATCCGTAAAAAAAATTACTTCCAAGATAAAAGGTGCAAGACCAATATTGCTAAAAAACAGTGGACAAAAATGATACCATGCATAACAAATCTCAACATCAGCCACGACTCACTACATCAACTACACAAGACACGGCTGCCACTAGTCCAAATTTATCTATGGGCAGCAAGAAGCAACCACATTGATTTTCAAACTTGTACACCCTCTATATCGAAATACGCGTAACTGGAGTAAACTAGTATAGGTTCTCCCAACTACAAGTATTTCAGTACAGAGAGGGAGTAATAGATACTGCATTCAATCATGCAATGGAGAGCCTTGTTTTCTATGCCTAGTTTCTATCTAGACAAAGATCAGACAGAGTTCTAGCTATACAGATATAGGAATGTGAGGTTTTTTTATAGTGTAGTGTCAAAAACGCTATTATATTATGGGACTGGGAAATACAAGGGAGTGCTAGCTTAGCTCTAGTCCTATGTATAAACTTAAATCAAAGATGTTGACATGGTGTTCTCTAGGGCCAAAGGTGTTGCACGGATGTTGGTCAGTGTTATTGATATTGGACTAGTGCCAGATGAGGTTGCTTGGGCATATGCGGGTATGAGGTATACCCTTCGCATAGAGATCGAGAGCCCACCGATGTTTGAAGAGGAGGTGAAAGATCAAGATGCGGATATGTTTGATGGGGATGACGAGTCTCGTGCTAAGGAATCAGACAAGGAGGTATTGCCATCCAACCATTCTGCTATGCCGAAGACTCCTAAGGAAGTAGCAGGAGGGGGAGCTGCGATTTCGGCACCGGTGACGCAGTTGCGTTTTGGCTGAGTAGAGCCTGCTTCGGCTCCAGCCAGGTTGGCTGCTTGGGCAACAGGGACCGACTTGGGAAGACAGGTTCGGTTGTCTTTCCCAGGGAAGCTTTCTGCTAGTGAGGCGAGGCAGCCTTCTTCTCCGGTGGATGGGTTGCCGGCGATTTCATTGGACCAGTACCTTGCTAAGGCGAAGGGTGAGGTAGCTTTGGAGCCGCAGGTGAGACCATGTGTGGGTACCCCTCTTTGCTCACCCGCTGATGTAGAGGGTGAGTTAGCTTTGGAGCCGCATGTGAAGCCATGTGTGAGTTCTCCTCTTTGCTCACAGGCGGATGTGGTGGGGGATGTTGATGTCCTTGCTACACTACAGGTTCCCGCTCAGGAGGGTGGCAGCCAGGGAGGTTCGGCTCGGTCAGGTATGTTGAGGCCATGTGTTGGTTCTCCCCATTGCGCGTCGGCTGATATGGTGGATGGTGCTGCTCCAGTAGAGGTTCCCGCTCTCGAGGGGGGCAGCCAGGGAGGAATTCCACGTTCACTTGAGGAGGTCATAGCATTTGGAGGTATATCAGATCCGTTGACATCAGGGAGGAGACCCAGTCAGCGGATTCAGGAACAACCGGATGTGGATGACCTGCAGTTGGGACGGGCAATGCGTGCTGCTAGGATGAAGGATGCGGACTTTCGACAGATATGTCTTTTAATAAAGAAAATTCCATTCTTCATTTTGCACCCCAACAAATTATTGAGAATGCTGCTTCAGTTGGGGTGTCTTTGGGTAATTCGCATGCTCAAGTTTCGAAATCCATTAATGATCTACTAGATTTAGAGGTAGATAGGGCCCTTGATATTATTTGGAATTTGGCTGCGGTAAAACCTATGCAAGAATCTGAGATTAATGATCTGGGGGGTCTTAATTCATTGTGTGATAACTTGTTATCCTTGGAAGAGTCTGATATAGGAGAGGATATTTGTCTAGATTCGAGTACCATTACTGAAACTTTTGATCATGCCAAATCACAATCACCTGGTTATATGGACCAGGTACTTGGTGATAAACCAAAACGGTCCTGGCAACGGAAAGTGTATCCGGTTTCGGCGGTCCGCAGGAGTGCTCGGTTTAGAACTATTAAATTTTTTTATGATGAACGATGAGGGGCATCTTCTGGAATAGCAGAGGTCTACGTGACCTGGCTAAAACTAGATTTCTGGCTGAAGCAACCATAGAGCATGAGCTTGATTTTATTGCAATTATGGAGACAGGAAGAGACAACTTTACGTCTCAGTTCCTAAGTGCTTTATCAGCGGGAATCGATTTTGATTGGCACTGTCTCCCGCCAAGAGGAAGGTCCGGGGGGATCTTACTTGGAGTACGATGTGACACACTTCATGTTAGAGAAGTGGTGTTAGGTGATTATGCAGTTAAATTCAGGATCACATCCAAAGGAGATGGTTTCCAATGGGCTCTGGTAGGTGTCTATGGGGCTGCTCAACCGGAATTAAAATCTGAATTTCTCGCTGATCTGGTTCGGATTTGCGACAAGAAATTACCGCTCTTAATAGGAGGTGATTTTAATATTATCAGGAGGGCTGACGAGAAGAATAATGACAATTTCGATGGTAGATGGCCATTTATGTTCAATACTATTATTGAGAGCCTTGACCTTCGCGAGATAGAACTCTCGGGGAGGAAGTTCACATGGGCAAATTCCCGACCAAATCAAACTTTTGAAAAGTTGGATAGGGTTCTGACAAGTACTGAATGGGAACAGAAGTTTCCTCTAGTGACGGTGTGTGCACTTCAAAGAGCGATTTCAGATCACACGCCACTTTTACTTGACTCTCGCAGTGCTAAGCATTTAGGTAATAAAAATGGGTTCTCCTTTGAGTCTAGTAGGTTCTCAAGGGAGGGATTCATGGATATGGTTGCCAGGGAATGGAAAAAGAACTTGGATGGGTCGTCTAGTGTGGACCGTTGGCAAAATAAGATTCGGCATCTTCGACAATACCTTCGTGGTTGGTCTAAGAATGTCGCAGGATCCTATAAGGATGAGCAGGACAGGCTCATCAAACTTATAGATGAGCTTGATCGAAAAGCTGAGAACATCTTGTTGGAGGTGAATGAGAGGGAGATTAAGATCGAAGCTGAGCAGAGACTTTGAGTTCTCCTTAGAGAGGAGGAATTGAAATGGGCAACTAGAGCAAAAGTTCAGGCTATCGTTCACGGAGATAATAACACCAAATTTTTTCACTTGATTGCAAATGGCAAACATAGGAAAAAAAAAGGATCCTGCGGCTTGAGCAGGATGAGGGTCCAATTGTAGGGCATGAGAACCTTAAATTGTATATCTCTAATTATTATAAGAGTTTGTTTGGGGCTCCCGATCTTAGTTTTGTTACAATGTATGAGCAGCAGGTGGCGGATATTCCTCAAGTCGGACAGGGTGACAACGAGTTATTATCCGCACCCTTCACTGAGAAAGAGGTGCTTGAGCGATTGGGGAAATGAAGAGCGGTAAAGCTCCTAGGCCAGATGGGTTCCCAACGGAGTTCTACAAAAAATGTTGGCATATTATTAAGGATGATCTTATGGCAATGTTTGATGATTTGTTTGCGGATCGCTTAGAACTCTTCCATCTGAATTTTGGTGCAATTACGTTATTACCAAAAAAAGAAGGTGCAACCCGCATTGAGCAGTTTCGTCCAATTTGTTTGCTGAATGTTAGCTTTAAAATTTTCACAAAGGTGGGAACTGACAGGCTAACTAAGATGGCACATTCTGTCGTGCAGTCTTCGCAAACTGCCTTTATGCCTGGCCGAAATATTCTGGAGGGAGTAGTTGTCTTGCATGAGACTTTGCATGAAATCCACTCGAAGAAACTGGATGGGGTTATTTTCAAGGTGGATTTTGACAAGGCATATGATAAAGTTAAATGGTCTTTCTTGCAACAAACACTGCGTATGAAGGATTTTGACGAGCTTTGGCGAAAGCATGTCGACCGCTTTACTAAGCGAGGAAGTGTCGGGGTTAAGGTCAATGATGACTTAGGTCAATTTTTCCAGACACTCAAGGGTCTCAGGCAAGGAGATCCGATGTCACCCATCTTATTTAATATTGTTGCTGATATGTTGGCACTTATGATTAAGCGAGACACCGAGAAGGATCTAGTAGGGGGACTTATTCCACATCTGGTAGATGGTGGGGTCTCCATTTTACAATATGCTGATGATACTATTCTCTTTATAGAACATGATCTGAACAAGGCTAGGAATTTGAAACTCATCCTTTGCCTTTTTGAGCAGCTATCTCGGTTGAAAATTAATTTTAATAAGAGTGAATTGTTTTGTTTTGGTGAAGCCAAAAACCAACAAGGCACTTACAATCAATTGTTTGGATGTGCAACTGGGAAGCTTCCTTTTACGTATTTAGGTATTCCCATTCATCATCGGAAATTATCAAACAAGGAATGGAGATGCATAGAGGAACGATTCGAAAAGAAATTAAGTTGCTGGAAGGGCAAGTTATTATCTTATGGAGGAAGGCTAGTTCTTGTTAATTCAGTTTTAACAAGTATGACTATGTTTCTCTTATCCTTTTTTGAAGTACCTGTAGGGGTACGGAAAATGTTGGATTTTTATCGATCCCGTTTCTTCTGGCAGAGTGATGAGAGTCGGACTAAATATAGGCTTACTAAATGGGATATTATTTGTAGGCCGAAAGATCAAGGAGGTTTAGGAATTGAAAATTTAGAAACCAAAAATAGATGTCTACTCAGCAAGTGGTTGTTTCGATTATCTAAGGAAACCGAAGGGATGTGGGTACAGATTCTGTCGAATAAGTACTTTCAGTCTAAAACCTTATCGCAGGTCACAGCTAAACCTACTGATTCACCCTTCTGGAAGGGTTTGATGCGGGTAAAAACTTCTTTCTTCAATAGAACTAAGTTCATACTGGGTAATGGTGAGTTGATTAGATTTTGGGAAGATTCCTGGCTAGGGAATAGCCCGCTAGCAATCCAATACCTGCGGCTGTACCATATTGCTCAACGTCGACAATCGTCCTTTGCCGCAATATTGCGTGAGATACCTCTAAACATTCAATTCCGTCATTCCTTAGCAGGTGATAGATGGACTAACTGATTGCATCTTGTCCGAAGGTTAATGGAGGTTAACCTCTCGGACAGACCTGATCGTATTCTTTGAAAGTTAACCTCCAGTGAAGTTTTTACGGTTAAATCTATGTATGTAGATCTCATAGAGTCGTCACCTATTCCTAAATCAAGGCATATCTGGAAGATCAAAGTTCTGCTTAGAATTAAGATATTTATGTGGTTTGTCCACAAAGAAATTATTCTTACGAAGGATAATCTTGCCAAGCGAAATTGGAATGGTAATCTTAGATGCAGCTTTTGTCCGAAGGAAGAAAATATACAACACCTCTTTCTAGATTGTTCTATGGCTAAACTGCTTTGGCGCTCACTTCACATTGCTTTTAACATCACTTCTCTTAATAGTATTCACTCGTTATTTGGGACGTGGTTAACGAGAGTGCATGTTCAAATTGCTAAACTTATTCGTATTGGAACCTGTGCTCTTCTATGTGCTCTTTGGAATAGCAGAAATGATTTAGTTTTTAACAGATTACGCAATATTCACTTTCTGCAGGTTATCTTCAGGCCTACCACACTGATCCGCACGTGGTCATTACTCACTCCTGTGGCAGCCAGGAAGCATTTGGATACTGGGTGTATCCGATGGGATATAGTAGCACAGGCTATCTTCAACCGGTTTGGATGGCGTCATATTAATAGAATAGGTGTATAGTCGTCTAGATCTTTACGTCTCCACCGGTTTGGGCGTATTTCTCGCCTTGTATCTTTTGGTTTTACCGCCTTATGGCTGCACTTTGACTTGTACTATGCCGGATTTTGGCTCTCTTTTATATATGGTTGTATGCATCACTCGATGCAGAGGCCGGGGCTAAGCCTCCTTTTCAAAAAAAATAAACTTAAATCAAAAAGTGAAGGTGCTATAGACCATTACTGCTAGTAGAAAAACAGTGGACAAAATATGAACCATCCTCAACATCAGCCACAACTCACTGCACAGCTAGATAACATACATGTAAATAAAAATAATACAAGACATAGCTACTAGCATTTCAGGCATCAAAACACAAGAGGAAGCCATAGCAATAGCAACCGTGTAGGAAGAGAGCTTATATAGTAACAAAACATATTCACTACAGGCAGTAAGAAACTACAACAACGATGTTCAAACTTCTGATAGATACTGCATCCAGTCATGCGATACATAATAAGACATTAGCGATGGGATTCGGTGTCTAATTTAGGCGCATTTTGCAGGTTCTAGCAACAAGTAAGCTTAACTAACACCTGACAGCCCAGGGTGAGTGACAACAGCTACCAAGTCACTACTTAGTTCTTCCCAGGACTAAGAGCATCTTTAGTAGAACCCTCAAACCCTTAAAACAAAAACCAGTTTTAAGGGTTGAGAATTGCACATTTTTGACACTTTTAAGGGCTGAAAAACAGGGGCAAAGACTAGAACCCTCAAATCCAACCCTCAAAATCGAAATACAGTCAGGACCGCGCGCGCCGGCTGCTGGAGCTCGCGCGCTGCTGCTGCGGCGGCGCCGCCGCGACGAGCTCCTTCTACGGCAGGGAGAGGGAAGGGGAGGGGCGGCTGGCGCGGCGGACGGGGCGGGCGCGGGGGGCGGGCGCGGCGGCGGCCGGGGCGGGCGGGGGTGCGGGGCGCGACGGCGTCCGGGGCGGGCGGGGCGCGACGGCGGCCTGGGCAGGCGCGGGGGCGCGACGGCGGCCGTGGCAGGCGCGGGGGCGCGACGGCGGCCTGGGCGGGCGCGGGGGCGCGACGGCCGGGGCGCGAAGGGAGCACGGGGGGAGGCGGGGCGGCGGCCGGAGCGCGGGGGGAGGCGGGGCGGCGGCGGCCGAGGCAACTTCCTCGCGTGGGCGGGAACCAACTACCTCCCGCGCGAGGTGGGAAGTGGAGTGCGGGTTGGGAGGAGAAACTCCTCCCAACCCTCACTTCTACAGGCTCAAAACTAGTTTGAGGCTTGGATCTCTAAAAATATTTATGGGTTTAAGGATTCTAGTCTACGCCGTTTTTCGGACGAAAACTGTAAAAAAACGGTTATTTTTAAGGATTTGGGGGTTTGAGGGTTCTACTAGAGATGCTCTAAGCACACAGACAGCGCTACATCGCACCGAATAGAATGTATGCATATTTGTTTGTTTGGGCATAGAAATCGAGTCCAAGGATCAGAAAGAAACAAATATCCCACTTTCATTTCTGTATACATTGGGTCTAATACACGGTAGTGTTAATTGTATGCACAATGCTGTGTGTTGCACATTGCTGCAGACAGTGGCAATGTGGAGAATACATGTCTCAGCACATTATACAACTAAGCTCATGTGTTTTTTCAGAGTACTACACAGTGGATGCACAACAGTTTCTGAAACTGTAACATTGCATTTCATTCTACACTCCACATTCATCCACAGCTAGCCTGCAATCGATATCACTCAGGGAAACATGAGGGAAAAACAGGCACTGGAAGAAAACTACAGTGATCCCAGGCATCAAAACTAATAAGCATCTTCCACATTCACTCACAGGTCCACACGTCGAGAACCTTCCTCCTCGCCCGCGAACGACTTGATACGGCCTTCTTCCGGCGGCGACGGGAGCCCAGCGCGTAGTTTGAGAGGCAGCCTCGAGATGATGAGCCTGGCCACGTTCTCTGCTGCGACGGCGCCCGTCTCCATGGCGCTCGCGGCGCTCTCAAAGGTGTTCACGTAGTACAGGTGCCTGCCGTCCAGTATGATCGGCGCGAAATCCTCTGGGGCCTGGTAGTGGGGGTAGGCAGGCCAGTCTATCCGGATGGTCTCCTTCCTTGTGCTGTTGTACATTGTGCATTGCCACAGATAAGATAACAGCTCTCTTTTTTTTGTGTAAAAAGATAAGAGCTTTCTAATGAAGAAGATATCATGCTGGCACCAAAATAGCCTAGCCATGGCTACTTTAACCACTACATAGGAAATTTGTTTATATCCAGGCTCTTACCTGAAGATCTGATCCAGCAAAGCATCCTCTAGCTTCGCACGTGAGAAAATTTTGTAAGTCATGTCATGTTCGCTGTGCTTCTTCCGAACTGAGATGCACGAGAAGGGGATATTAGGGAGCTCCATGGTTCCTATCAGCTCTGGAATGTCTGACGCTGAGCTCAGACCAAAGAATTTCTACATCAAAACATGACAGATAGCACAAGGTAAGTGGTTTCTCTTTCTCATGGCAACGAACCAAGACTGGACAAGTTTAGTGCCTCAAAACAACATGCTACAGGAAGGAACGAAGTGCAAACCAAACTTACAGGGTCCAAGAGGCCTCTAACGAAGGTTGTATGGGTATGCTGCATCTTCCTTGGTGGAATGGAGATTGGAGGGACAAACGTAATGTTCACCTCATCAAGAGGTGTTGCAACAACCGTCACCGTGCAATTGTACTCATGTCCTTTATTCGATTTCAGAACATAGTAATCTCCTGCATCAGAGATTGACTCTATGCCTTCTTGGAGATGAAGAGTGGCGTTCGAAGTCTTGAGCAATCCAGCAGCTAGCTGCCAGTTGCCTCCTTTGATAGACCACAATCCAGACTCGGAGCCAGCTAAAGACACAGCGCCTGCTAACCCACTTATGCTCGTGCTTTGTCCATAGTTGATCCTTGTTATTACCTATCAGGGACCAACAAGGGGGCATGACATCAGGAACGTAGTTATCAGCAGGAGAGTAAGGTTTCTTCAGAAGTTACTGAATAAAGATTTTCCAACTGTAATGGTATATGCTACATCTCAGTGGCGGCGTCAGCACGAAATAGCTGTGGGTTCAGCTACTGTATTTTTTGTTAAATGTCCTAATTTTTTGCATAAATATGCATAAAAGTAAAGTTTGTAATAAAAAAACCTGTGGGGTCAGCTGGCCCTACAGCTTCGTGGAATCGCCACTGCTACATCTTCCAGCCACACATCAGAAAATTAGTCATGATCAATGTACGATTTACAATATGGTTTGCTAGTAAGGTCTTCTGATAATACTCTTGAAGCCAAATAGATAGATATACAGGAAGGAATGGAAGGTGGATATTAACCGAAATGCGGTTTAACATATATAATTCTTCATTGGTCCTAGAGAAATGTACAACTCCTCTTTGGAAAGGGAATGCTACAGCCTATATTTAAGATAATAGTCTTGAAGCTAAATAGATATACAGGAAAAAAATTGGAGGTGGATATTAACTGAAATGTGGGTTAACAACTATTCCAGTAAACGCAACTATCGGAGCATAGAATAGGTCAGAAATATTGGTAATATAGAAAACCATGAGCTGTCAGTTTAGTTGAATGGAGGAAATAAGAAATAAATGGAACATACAGTGACAAGCTCTGATATAGTTTGAGTATTCAGCCCGGCATCAATGAGCTCCTCCTCTAGGGTCCTGCGAGTGAGCCCATAGAGGCCTGACCATTTGAGCATCTCCTCAACGTTGTCGAACACAGGCCGGGATTCGAACCCGTTGTAATAAAGCATAAACTTTTGCAACATTTCCTGCATAGCAATGTGTTAGTACTAATTCAATGCACTTTGCCATATGATTACTGAAACCTACAGAGCATGCTCATCATTTCATCTCAACTGAGAAAGAGGTAAAATGAAAAGCAGAGCTAATTTATACAGTAAAGGACGCAATCATGTCCACATAAAGATACCACTAAAACTACAAGTCAAACTACCAAGAATTGATTGCTGAGATCTCAAAGGGCCACAGTAATCAAGTTTAACTGAACCTGTACAACAAATTCCCAGAACAGATAATCCAATTTTCGAAACTCAAGTTTTTGCTAGAACCGATAATCACTAATGGAGTCGTAGTAGGAAGGGGGTGAACGAACCTGCACGAAGCTGTTCATCCTGAGCAGTGAGAAGCCATAGCGTTTAAGCAGCAGGAGCGAGTTGGCGAGGCCGTGGAGCTTGCGGCGGAGCCAGGAGCTGCCGGGCGGCGGGGGGCGGAGCGTCTTGAAGACGAAGCGGGCGCCGTCCCAGATCCCGAGCCAGTCCTCGTCGCCGTCGCCGCCGGTGTTGGCGGCGAGGCCGAGGAGGTCGGCGAAGCGGCGCACGTGGAGGTTGCGCGGGTGGATGACGGAGCCGCCGGCCTCGAAGACTTGGCCGGCGACGGTGACGGTGGCGAGGCGGCCGCCGACCCTGTCGCGGCGCTCGAAGACGCGGAGCTGCGGGAGCGGGTCGGACGAGGAGGAGGGGGCGGTGTAGTTGGTGAGGAAGAAGGCCGTGGAGGCGCCCGAGATGCCGCTGCCGACGATGCAGATGTCCTCGGCGGCGGCCTGCGGGGAGGGGGGATGCACGAGGAGGAGGAGGAGGGAGAGGAAGAGGGGCGGCGGCATCGCGGAGGTCAACGGGTGGTGGTGGTGATTCGCCGCGCCGGAGCTGGTCGCCGTCGTTCGCTCTGTTCTTCTACGCGTGTGCTACACTTATTTTCCTGTTACAATTAAGAGTGTCAAAAATATATAAACCAGGTTCGATACGAACCATGACGGGTTTTTTTTTTTTAAAAGGAGGCCTCGCCCCGGCCTCTGCATCGAGTGATGCATACAGCCATTTTATTTAATACTTCCTCTGTCCCAAAATAACTGTCTTAACTTTATACTAGCTCTAGTACAAAATTGTACTAAGCTTAAGACACTTATTTTGGGACGGAGGGAGTAACTGAAAAGATCCGAAGTAGGTACAAAGTCGAAAAGTAAAGGGAAAATAAATTACAAGACGATGAACGCCTAAGCCGAATATCGGGATAGGAATAGTTGACTAATTCCCTATTCTATCAGCATGTCGCCATCCATATCGGCTGAAGATAGCCTGAGCTACCATCTTCCATCGGGCACACCCAGTAACCAAAGGCTCTCTGGTTTCCACATGAGTGAGTAAGGACCACATGCGGATCAATGCGGTAGCCCTGAAGATGACCTGCAAAAAGTTGATAGATTGTTGTCTGTTAAAAACTAGGTCATTTCTGCAATTCCATATAGCCCATAAAAGTGCAGAAGTTCCAACTCGAATTAACTTAGCGAACGAGATATTAACCCCGTCAAGACATGTCCCAAATAACATGTTAATGCTAGTCGGCGGGGTGATGTTAAAAGCTATATGGATTGAGCGTCATAATATTTTAGCCATAGGGCAGTCCAGAAAGTGGTGCTTGATAGTTTCATATGTCTGACAGAAGCTACATCTTCGATTTCCTTTCCAATTTCGCTTGGCCAAGTTATCCTTAGTTAAAACAACTCCTTTATGGACAAACCACAAAAAGATTTTTAACTTAAGGGGAACCTTAACGTTCCAAATATGTGAAGATTTTGGAATAACTGAACTGTCAATAACATGGTCATACATTGATTTCACGGTAAACGTCCCATTGGAGGTCAGTTTCCAAACAATCCTATCCGGATCATCAGAAAGACTAACATCCATTAGCCTTCTGACTAGATGTAGCCATCTGACCCATCTATTTCCTACCAAGGATGTGCGAAACTGAATGTTGAGAGGCGTCTCACGAAACACTGCCGCAACAGTCGTCTGTCTGCGTTGGGCAATGTGATACATCTGCGGATATTGAAGGGCCAGAGGCTCGTCACCTAGCCAGATATCCTCCCAGAATCTAGTAGCTTCACCATTACCGATGATGAATTTAGTCCTGTTAAAAAAGGTTGTTTTTGTCTTCATGAGACCCTTCCAAAAAGGTGAATCTCCAGGTCTCACAGTGACCTGAGCTAAGGTTTTTTGCTGTAGATACTTGTTCTTCAGAATTTGTATCCACATACCTTCTGATTCCACAGATAGCCTGAAAAGCCACTTGCTGAGCAGACACATGTTCTTAACCTCTAAGTTTTCAATCCCTAACCCTCCCTGATCTTTGGGTCTACAAATAATATCCCATCGAGCCAGCCTATATTTGGTCTTGACCTCATCACTCTACCAGAAAAATCTTGATCGGTAAAAATCCAACCTTTTGCGCACCCCAACTGGTACTTCGAAAAAGGATAGAAGGAACATTGGCATACTTGCCAACACTGAGTTAACTAAGACCAATCGTCCTCCGTAGGATAATAGCTTGCCCTTCCAGCAGCTCAATTTTTTCTCAAACCGATCCTCGATGCACTTCCATTCCTTAATGGATAATTTTCGGTGATGAATAGGGATCCCTAAGTACGTAAACGGTAGCGAACCACTCTCGCAACCAAATAGTTGATTATAAGTGAGTTGTTCTTGTTTTGCGTCTCCAAAGCAAAAGAGTTCACTTTTAAAGAAGTTAATTTTCAGCCCAGATAGCTGTTCGAATAAGCATAATATTAACTTCATGTTTCTGGCTTTGTTGAGATCGTGTTCCATGAAAAAGATTGTGTCATCCGCATATTGTAGGATGGAAACACCCCCATATACTAGATGTGGCACTAGTCCCCCTACTAACCCTTTTTCATTAGCCCTCCTGATCATGAGCGCTAACATATCTGCTACGATGTTAAATAAAATAGGTGACATAGGATCTCCCTGCCTAAGACCCTTTAGTGGCTGAAAGAAATGACCTACATCATCATTCACTTTAATACCGACACTATCCTTTTGTATAAAACGATCGATATGCTTTCGCCAAATCTCGCAAAACCCCTTCATGCGCAGAGTTTGTTGCAAGAAAGACCATTTGACTTTGTCGTAAGCCTTTTCGAAGTCTACCTTAAATAGGACTCCGTTAAGCTTCTTGGAATGTAATTCGTGAAGGGTTTCATGGAGAACAACCACCCCTTCGAGAATATTCCGACCAGGCATAAAAGTCGTCTGCGAAGATTGCACCACAGAATGTGCCATCTTAGTTAACCTATCTGTCCCCACCTTTGTGAAAATTTTGAAGCTAACATTAAGCAGACATATGGGGCGAAATTGTTCAATACGCGAAGCACCCTCTTTTTTTGGTAGCAACGTGATCGTACCAAAATTAAGATGAAAGAGTTGTAAGTGCCCGGAGAACAAATCGTGAAACATTGCCATGAGACCTTTCTTAATAATATGCCAACATCTCTTATAAAACTCAGCCGGGAACCCATCTGGCCCCGGTGCTTTACCGTTTTTCATACCCTGAATCGTCTGTAGCACCTCTTTCTCTAGGAATGGAGCGGATAAACACTCATTATCGGCCTGTCCGATCTGAGGAATATCCGCGGTCTGATGCTCGTCCATAGACACAAAACTATGAGTCGGAGCACCAAACAACCTTTTATAATAGTTTGTGATGTACAACTTTAGATTCTCATGACCTACTATTGTACCCTCATCTTGCTCAAGTTGTATAATCCTCTTTTTCCGATGTTTGCCGTTTGCAATCAAATGGAAAAATTTAGTGTTATCATCCCCCTGGACAATTGCCCTAACTTTTGCTCTGACAGCCCATTTCATTTCCTCTTCTCGAAGAAGGATTCGAACTCTTTGTTCAGCCTCGTACTTTAAGGCCCTCTCTTGTTCATCCAGCATGCGAGTTTCTGTCTGACGATCTAGAGTATCTATAAGTTTGAGCAGCCTATCTTGCTCATCTCGATAGACCCCAGATATATTCTTAGCCCAACCTCTCAAGAATTGTCTAAGATGTCGTATTTTATTTTGCCAGACATCAACAGTAGAGTTCCCACCCGCATACTTGTTCCATTCCCTAGAAATCATGTCGACAAACCCCTCACGTGTGAACCAGCTTGATTCAAAAGAGAAAGCATCACTTTTCCCTTTGTGAGTGGCCTGGCCAGAATCTAGTAGGAGAGGGGTATGGTTAGATATCGCCCTTTGAAGTGTACATATTGTGACTAGCGGGAACTTCTGTTCCCAGTCAACACGCGTAAGTACCCTGTCCAATTTTTCAAAAGTTTGATTAGGTAGAGAATTGGCCCAAGTATATTTCCTACCTGAGAGATCGATCTCCCGTAGGTTGAGACTCTCTATAATTGTGTTGAACATAAAAGGCCATCTGCCATCAAAGTTATCATTGTTCTTCTCATCAGCTCTCCTGATGATATTAAAATCACCACCTACCACTAGTGGTAAAGTGTCATCGCAAATTCGAACCAAATCAGCCAAAAAAGCTGGCTTTTGCTCTGTTTGTGTGGCCCCATAAACCGCAACCAGAGCCCATTGGAACCCATCTTCCTTGGTTCTAATTCGAAATTTGACCGAGAACTCCCCAAGCACTACTTCTCGAACTTGAAGTGTATGACACCGGACACCAAGTAAGATCCCTCCAGATCTTCGTCTTGGGGGGAGACAATGCCAATCAAATTCAACACCTCCCGAAAGAGAGTTTAGAAATTGCGATGTAAAATTATCCCGACCCGTCTCCATCAACGCGATGAAGTCAAGACTATGATGTAACGTAGTTTCTGCAAGGAACCGGATTTTAGCCAAGTCTCTCAGACCTCTGCTGTTCCAAAACATTCCTTTCATATTTCATCATGGAATTTTTTAGCAGTCTTGAATCTAGCACTCCTACGAATTGCAGAGACAGTATAGACCCTCCTTTTATAAGTGCGTTTTGGCTTTTCAGAAACATACTCCTGGTCCATATAACCAGTCGTATTTTCGGCACCCTCATGTAGTGTAGCCTTGGGCTGCTGATCTATCTGCAAGCCCTCCTGAGACTCCTCTCTATCCTCAGGTGAGACTAAATTATCACATAGTAAATTCAGACCTCCCATGTTAGATATTGCCTCATCATTCATTGGTTTAATGGCAGCTAGGGTTCAAATAATATCCAAAGCCCTATCAACTTCTAAGTCCAATAAGTCATTAATAGATTTGGAAATTTCTTTGCTAGTACTACCCAAGTTGACTCCCACAGAGGTGGCATTATCTATAATGTCTTGCGGTGAAAAATGAAGAATAGAATGCTCAGTATTAATGGACATACCTGTCGAATTCTGAACATCCTTCATTCTAGCCGCCCTCATAGCACGGCCAATCTGCAAGTCATCCACGTCCGGCTGGGCTTGTACCCGATTACTAGACCGTCTATCTGGACCCATCGGATCTGGAACTCCACCAAACGCTATGACTTCATCAACTGAGATTTCAACAGGCCGTGGCGCAGAAACTGTACGAGAATCAGCACCCTCTTCCAGTGCATGTCGAACTGTCCCAGTGAGAACACCATCTATGGCCAAACTCGCCTCTCCATTGTTGGCTTCCCCCAACGCTGCTCCCAGCTCGCCTCCAACGTCCGGTGCAGGCACGGTCATGCAAGCCTGTGCATCAACGTGCACCTGGCTGTCGACCACCGCATTGGAGCGCGCCGCAACATCGACCCGAATCTCTGCTGCATGGTCTACGCGCACCGCCATGCAGGATGCGTCGAGCTCATGTGGATCCCCACCCGTGCAAGCCCCAACGTCCATCATCTCAATCGCAGCATGCTGGTAGTGCACTGGTGCTGGTGCAGCCATACCGTCGGAGCTAGTGGCAACAGGTGGAAGGGCAACACCATGCACGGTAGTGGGAACCTCCCCAGCACCAACGTCATGCACGGTAGTGGGAACCTTCCCAGCACCTAACTCCCTCACTGGAGCATCTCCAACCGCGCTAAGACACCTCTCTGGATGAGCCTCCAAATCCAACTGCATACTCTCAGGTCGGTTACTAACAAGCTTTGCATCTGCCAGATATGCCTCCAAAGAAACCGGTTGCAACATATTAGTAGACTGCAGAATACCTATGTTGTTCCGAGGATTCTTTCCCGTGAACCTCGGAAGTCTCGCCTGTATGCCCGAAGACGTGTACAAGGACCGACCGACTTTTGCCGGCACAGATGCAGGTTTAAAAGATCCAAACCACAAATCCAGATCAGAAGCAGAAACCCCGTGATTTGTACCAGTGCCTGAGTGTTGCATATCCTGAGTGGGTTGTGCATTCTCCTGAGAAGAAAAAGTAGGCCCTGGCTGAAAAGAACTACCATTCTCCTTAGCACCATTTGCATCATCTCCATCGGTCATATTGGTATCTTTATCGATGACCGGTGAATCAAAAAGAGTAGGACTCTCTATTTCCAAATGGAGCGTGTATCACATCCCCTCAAAAGTCCAAATGACCTCATCTGGAATAATCTGAATATCTAGCACACTCACAAGCATCCTCGCGATACCTTTGGCTCTAGTGAACACCATATCCACCTCCTTTGTTTTACCAATAAGCGAACCCAAACTCCATACAACGGTAAAGTCATTCATAGCCCTGGTAGGAGCTCCTGCAAAGTGCACCCAAATCTGAGGTAGAGGAACGCCCTTCGGCTCCTCACTCTTCCAGGCATCAAACTCAAGAACACAGCTTGTGCTAGCCACTCTGCACATACCAAACTTCAGCAAGCGAGCTAAGTCCTCCTTGGTGGGAAAAACGACCTTGAAGACATTGTCTGAAATCAAAACCGGTTCCCACCGAAAAGTTGCTGAAACAAGTTCCTTAAGCTGTTGCACCACCTGCTCCACAGTCAAGATTCCCCGAGTCACCATCACCGTGCCCGTGAAACCAGCATCCGGTGTGTGAAGAGTTGCCGTTGCCGCCGGTGACTCGAAGAACATTAGTTCTTGACTGGATACGCCATAGATGGTCACAACCGACATACTCCCAACCGTAAGAGGACACTTAGCCTCACCATGCGTCGGCTTAAGGCAAATCAAACAGAGCTCAGCCTTGCACTCGGACACAAAGTGCCCCGCCTCACTGCAGCGATAACACACCATCTTCTCTTTCTTGCGTGCCCACTTGGAGGGCCTATCACCTCCCTCTCCTTTTGCAACCATAGGTGCTTGTTCAGGTATAACCGGGTCAGCCGCCACCTTCTCTGGAACAGTCGCCCTAACAGGATCATCTGCCGACGGCTCTTGAACAGGCAGATTAGGCCTTGGCTTCCTACCTCCACCTCTGCCCGCCCAATTCTGTCGAAAGCCCCCTCTCTTGTGATGAGGAGGTCCCGACGTCCCTGGCACAAAATTCCCCGGCGGTGCAGTGAAAGACTGGTTAGGTCCCTTGTTGGAAGCTGCATGCCCACAGCCGCCACCATAAGATGCTGGCCCGCGAAACTGGTCGTCTCCATAGGCGTTGCTGCCGTCACTGCCCCAACGACCGCGCTGCTGCGGCCGCTGATCTGCAGGTTCCCCAACCTGACCGGGAGCGCCGAGCTGTCGTCCTGCCTGCGCTGCACCCGGAGGGCGCGCCATCTGAGCAGCAGCAGGCTGCTTTGCAATGTTGGGGCGATCCCCCTGCCCAGAAGGTCGAGGCTGCGCAGTCGGTGGAGGTCTGGCATTGCCCCTGCCTGCCATGCTCACGACAATGGAAGGAGGAGGCGGCACCCGCACAGCTCGTCCAGAACCCAATGATGGGAAGCCACGGTGCTGGCGCAGAGGAACACTAGGTTCAGGTGCCCTCGTGCAGGCGGTAGAATTCCCGTGATGCAAATCTCCCGAAGCAGTCGATCGCTCTAGATTATCTGTCGTCGACTTAGCTGTCACCTGGGCCATATACCCAAAACAGACGCTGTCCGACTTGGACTTGTCGACATGGCTTTCCTCCTGGGCCTTATACCCAATAGAGTTAACTTTGGCAGATTCGAAAACGAACCTAGCAGCCTCCGTTACCGATTTTAAAAAAGCCTTCCTGTGATCAGATCGCGCAGAACTCGGCTTGGTCATCGCTGTCGGCACAATTTTCGGACCTGCCAAGTTTTTCTTCTTCCTTCCCTTGGCTAGGCACCATCTCGCCGCCGGGAAGAAATCAGAAAGCGTAATCGGTGCAAGCTGCACCGCTAGCAGGGGGCCAATCCATGGACGAACGGTGTGCTTCAACACAGCCTTCTTCGGGCCCCTAGCTATAGTTTTAACTTGTTGTCTGATGGAACCATTCTCGAAACGAACAACATTAGCTGCAGCAGTTGAACGATCAAATGCCTCGAAATCGATCTCTTCGATCTCGTCCTCCGATTCCTGATCTGCCAGGACCCAAAATCGCCCTCCAAACCGAGGAGAACTAGAAATAAGGTCAGTACTCACCTTGCCGTTGCGAAAACCCCCTTGATGAGCCTCCTGGAGATCTCTAACGATGAGCTTGAAGCCATCTATCTCCATGATTTGTCCGATCGTCGGAGTTTCCCCATCTTGCAAGTAACGACCTGCAAGAATATCATTATCTTCATCCCTAATGGTGATCCAGCGAGATACCTGATGGAGTTTGATGGATCCCGATCTCTGCACTCGCTCCTCGGAGGAGGTGTCTTCGAACGACACCGTCCAGCTCCGATGCGCATCCCTGCAGATCCCATTTTCTGAGATGA
Source organism: Hordeum vulgare subsp. vulgare (assembly GCF_904849725.1). NCBI lineage: Eukaryota > Viridiplantae > Streptophyta > Magnoliopsida > Poales > Poaceae > Hordeum > Hordeum vulgare. The sequence continues at coordinate 657,813,986 of NC_058519.1, read as the reverse complement.
AAGACTCGCCGCTCAGCTGAACGGACTCCACTACGAGCGATCCATCGGTGGCCGGAGAGGTCCCTCCGATCGGCTCTCTGACGACCAAGGAGAGTGCCCCGTTGGCCGCCCCCGAGATCGCCCCTCCTTTCGACTCAGGAGCCATCCTCACCGTGCTGGCCACTTGGACCTTGGATTCTTCAGGGTAGTCTGCGCCGAGAAGAAGACCAGCTACGCAATGGACATCATACTCCGGATCGAACGATGACGGTAATACCTTGCTTGCACGTGCATTGCAACATGAAAACACAATACCGCATGACCCTAACACAACAACCATATCGGACACAAGACTCCGATAGATGTTACCGAGACGTCTCTTTATCTTGACATAAGATGAAGAAACTGTTTTTTCCATGCAAGATTTTGCCGAGGCATGCATGCATGGCTATCGCATGGTTTATTTTGCCTTCAATTTAGCCTTGTTGAGGTGTTCATTTGTAATATTAGTCTGACTCGTAGAAAAAAGATAGATCTTGTGCTATTGATTAAGATTGCATCTTAACAACAAATTTAAAAAAATATTTAGCAGGTAAAATAACATCATATTCATATTTTACATATTTTTCTTATTAAATTTCATATATAACATTTAAAAATATAGTTAAGGTTTAAAAGTAGGAAAACTATTAAAATCAGCCGGCTGATCCATCGAGCGCGTAAATCGCCTTGTCCTGACTACACGTGTCACAGCATGACCCCAACTGAAAGCACTTCTTATCTCTTTCCGTTTCCCCCTTTTTTCTACCTTAGTTCCTCACTACACATTTTTCTCCCAGCAGCAATCCAGCTCCTTCCACCTCGCCACGTGCTCCCTCCTTCTTGTCTTCACGACGTGCTGCAAGCCCGGAGCGGCGGAGTTGGGAGCATGGATGACGGAGTTGTGAGCGCGTGATCTCATCGAAGCTGCAACAAATAGGAGCACCACCGAGCCACACAACGCTCCTGGGGAGCTGCAATGGAGATCGTCAAGGGCGTCCATTTATGCTGCGATGAAGCTACGACGTGTCGTTGGTGGTGCGCTGCAGCTGCAATGAAGCATCGCAGCTGTGGCGACCGGTTTTCCGGAAAACAATTTTCAGAAAACAAGCCGTTATGTTCACCAGCCCGAGAACTACTGTTAGCTAGTGAACATTCACTTGATACAGAAATTCCAAGAAAAATACAAGGTTTTGGTTACAAGACCATAAAGGTCCACTGGTTTGGGCAAAACTCTGGGGCTGACGATGGAAGCGACTCGAGGAATCTCCAGTACCCATGGGACTCCATTTCCACAGGAACAGCTGACCTGGATAAATTCCTATCTCACAAGGCTGCTATCCTCGATTCCTAGATCTCCGGGTTGACGACACCGTGCTCCTTTCCGATGAAATCTGGCCAAGACAATAGCCAGGGATAAGCTAATGAGTACTTTGAATATACTCGCAAACATCAAGAAAACGGGTAACTTAAAGGGAAACACTTTGTATCTATAGTCTGACAAGACTTCGGTGTCAGACCACTCGAATGTCATTGATATATTCTAGATCTGGCGGACGAGAGTAGACCGGCTTTTGTAAATACGGAAATAAAAAATTTAGGTATGTAACATTTGGGCAGGATTTCACTCCTAATCACATGTTTCCAATCAGGCTCGTAACCCTGAGCTCAACCCAGCTCGCTCGCCTCGTCATATCCCCTTTTCGCTCCACCCCACCACTCCTCCTTCTTTCCTTCTCGACTAGCCGGCCGGCTCCGCCCTCACGCCACCCCTTCTCCTCCTTCTCTTCTCGTCATCGAACAACCTAGACACCCCAATCCTACACTCCACCGATGCTTTCCCCGGGCGAGCTCGATGGTGCACCATCCTGACAATAGAGATTTGAGCCCTCCCTCCTCCATGGCGATTCATGGATCAAAAGTTACAAATCAGCTGCCGAAGTAGCACCGACCGGCCAGAGAACCAGTAGTGGATTGCAACCCTCCCCATCCCACCCCACATTCGACGTGCCCATCTCGAAATCGAGATATTGCACTTCTTCCATCACCCTTGATTTGATTTTTTATTTTATTTTTGCAATGCAATTTCGTTTATAATTCATCCTGCAACTGACTACTCACTGTAATTCATGTTCATCGTCGGCCTTGTATTCATCAAGTTCATGTGTTAGGTCATCATGTGTTGATGAAGTTCTTACATAATTCGATCATCCATAGCTATTTACGCATTAATCGTGCTATTCTGTAGTTTAAATAGTCGGTGCTTCCAATGAATATGACAAATCTTGTGAAAGTTTTCCTTCATTACTTCCTGTATACAGAGATTCCAAAAATTTGTATCTTCATTTGACGGTAGATCTTTTTTTGTTTTATGTTTCAAATTTTGATGCTTCCACCTTGCACTAATAATGTAACCTTTTCATTATTTCCTAGCTTCATACATGCGTGCTTCAACATTGTACTCATTTTGCTACGGTCATCTATAAATATGCTTCCATGCCTTCATCTCATAATGGTCTATTCGAAAAATATGTATCCACATTTAGTGGCAAATCCATTTTTGTTTTATGTTTCAGAATTTCATGCTTTTGTGCCTTCATCTCATAATGGTCTATTCCAAAAATATGTATCCACAGTTAACAACAAATCCTTTTTGTTTCATATTTTAGAATTTTATGCTTCCATCTAACACTAATAATGAACCCTTTGCCAATTTGTATGCATCCAATTAAGACGAGTCGTTGATATGGCAAGAATTTAATTCTTCAAAACATCCATGCTTCTAACGTGTACTACATATGCTTCTTTGCAGTGGTGGAGCTTCATGGGGCCAACCTAGGCAATGCCCCCCAGCTCGCTAGATATCATGTGTATATAGCTTAATATTAGGCCTACCTTTTCACCAAAAATCAACCCAAATCAATTATGGTTGACCCCCGAGCCCATGCCCGCCAAAGATTTCGGCTCCAGCTCCGCCACTACTTCGTTGGTCTATATAGTTTGTGGCCATAAAAACTTTTGCTTCCTGTTTTTCCTGATGTTGTTCTCACTATCAGTACTTGGGTGGAGAGACTGCTATTGCAACTCATCTCATGTGCCTATCCAGTGTAGTGTGTAACCTGACAAAACCATAAATTAATTCAGATGAAATTTGTTTTGTTAATGATAGAGTGATGCACCCACACATTAGTGGCAAGCTTTGGTCATTTGCAATTTCACAAATTTATGCTTCCACAACATATAAGTTATGTCGACATTGCATTAAAAAAATTGCTTCCATGCTTCTTATGTAACTTTAGTATGCTTCTTTGTTGCATAGGGTTTGTGGCTTGTTGACCATGCTTCTATAATTTTTCTATATGTTACTGTTCAGACCGTTGTTTTGTATATGAACCACTACCCTAATGGTTCCTAAGTTTCTCATATTTATTGAACCTGTTGCATGTCACCACCTTGGTGAGTTTTCTAAGTGAGTACACTCAGGTTCCACGCTAGCTTCATCATTGTGCTATCTGATGGTTTACTTTTCCTTTTTAATTCACATTCTATTCGAAGGTTATTAGCAGACACATAATTTACCAAGCTACTGGACTTGCATTGCTTGTTCATACTTCTTCGTTCTCTCAAATGTGCTTCCAGTAGAGAGATGTTATCTGTCAGGTGCGTCATTTTGTGAAATCAATCTTGTATGCTTTCCGGTGCATCTACAATATGAGATAGCATAAAATTATTGCCTCCTCTAACCCAAGCCACCTTGGTTTCTCCCATGTGCTTTTGATGTACAAATGTCTTATGGCACCAGATCAATGTTTCTTTAGTTTGTGTATGTATTTCTGTGGTACAAAAATTCTGCAATAAATTATGGCATGATCGCTTCATTTGTCATATATATGTAACCAATACATGTCTCTTGTGTGCATTCTTTTTCCAGAAATAATTCACATATGTACACATATAATATTGTAATATGTGATTTCTTGTAATAATAAGAGGGAATTTAGGGTGTATTGTGCTTGCTTTTCATTTTTGTACTCGTATGAATTCTTAGGGTTCTGTTCACATATCCACTTAATGTAATTATGCCTTGACATTTTTCATGTATGTATCTATGTAAATTAACTTTTGCTTCAATCATTTCTAGCATGCACTTCTTTTCTAGTACATGCATTTTGCTTCAGTCATTTCATCTATATGAGCTTCAACCATTCACAAATGTTGCTTCTTTCAACTGACTTATGTTTCGACTAATACTAGTGTGTGCTTCATTGTTTCTTACAGATAGTTTGCTCCATCAGATTCAGGCCATGCTTCTTTGTTTCTCGCACATACTATTGACACTCCAATAGCATCTTGTCCGCCTGGAGCCTAGTACCTATCTTTGGATGCCTTATTGGTGACGAGGAGCTAGCTCGGCGTAAGCTGTGAAGCGCATCCATGATCAGCCCTTCAACATGCTTGCACTGTCTTCTATGGGGAAATGATAGTGTTATTGTAATAGTCTTTTGCTCATTATTTGTGTGCAAGAGGGTCTAAATTGTAGGTCATATCAAATGAGTTTGTATCAATTCTGTGTTTCTTGTTGTGTTTCCGCATGATTGTTTTTGCGAAGCAAATGTTCGATGAGAAGGAATAAAGGAAATTTGTTTCCGATGCACCAAATTGTTGGCACACACCAAAATTATTGGTCTCAAAAGATGTTTCCATCATGCAAACCTGAGAATATATGTTTCTACTATGTTAGAAAAGTGGTGCTTCCATCTATCATGAAGAATGCTTCTTCTGCCAGAAAACGTGTTTCCATTGTTAAAAATAGATCTTACAAAATAAACCATAATTAGTTTAAGAGATTCTTTGGTAGGCAAAATCAGAATTTACCAAAAGTATTTTCAGAACTGCTAGATTTTCTTACAAAGAGGAGTTCATGGCATGATTCTAGGAAATTAATTACTAGGAAGCAGCAAAACTTAGGCTGGTCACAATGTGGAGTAACATAAGGTAGGAACCTACACACTTTTCTAGACTATGTTCCTACCTCCATAATGGGGAGTAACATATATGTAGTGTCATGCAACAATGCATTTATTAGGCTATAGACTCATTGTTTGTTGGAGTGTGTGATGTTCCGGTAACTTAGCTAGTTACCACAAGCACCTCTCTCTTCATTAAATATGTGTCACATAAGCAAAGTTGTATTGGAGTGTGTGATGTTACTGCTAAGTTCCTCCTCATTGTGACCAACCTTATGGGATTACAGTACCACCAAAGCAGGCTTTTAATGCACCACATGCGGGCTTGGGTAACAGATCCGCCGATTAATCCTACGGCCACGTACTAGTTAATCCTACTGACGACGTACTACTCTGATAGGAGCCAAACAACACTAGTCCGATGTCTAGCGGCTCCCAGAAAGCAGGTGGGATGCATTGCTGAAATCATTTAATAACTTAGTCATGCCACAAAATCAATTCACATACGCATTCCTACGGTAGATTCACTCCTACCAATAATTTATAAGCAAGCGAGACAAAGTATAATTAATTATGAGCTTGTCGATCGGGCGTCTAAGGCGATACCATAGAAGGATGAGCAATACAAGCCACAGTCGGGTGTCTGAATGACACCACAGAAGGGGTTTATATGAGAGTAATAACAGTTGCCACCATCGGGCATTTGAGCAACACCACATACAGGGCATGATAAAAATGAATACTTGCCATACTCGGGCGTCTTAGCGACATCACAAGAAGGGCATAATAAAAATAATAACTCGCCATAGTCGGGCATTTGAGCGACACCACATAAAGGGCTTATATGAAAGTAATAATAATAATGATGAATATCCAGGAGCTAGAACCGTCCCGGGGATATTCAACAATCATAATCATAAGGGTTAGTCCACGGTAAAATAATAATCATAACCATTCACCATATACCACGATGATTAGTCCACCTCAAGATATAATAATAATAGAGGATGTCATCCTGTTTTAATTTAATTCCTTCGAAGACCGACACTTGACTAGTCAACTAGTCGTGCTTGACCGTGGATACGGCTACTCGAATAGTTTTGACTCTGCATAGGGTGTACTCTTTACCCACAACCCACGGGTTTCAATAGTCACTCGGACTAATCCTGCGTACGGTATCACATAAGTAAACACTCAGAACTAGCACACACCCATTTTTCCACCGTGAAGACCTGACTCACCAGGACTATGTTGTCATGGAAAAACCATAAGACGGGGAGGCTCCAACCTCGACTAGCAAGGGATCGAATTTATACCGCGCGCTACAAGGGAAGGGACATTCCCTCTCGGTCCCAGACCGGAACACCTATGCCCCCTGACCGGATGACTGGATTTAGTCCGATGCCCCGGATACCTTCATCCCGTCCCCTCTACTTGGTGTGTACCTGGTAATAGGCTTACGACCTACTAAACCGTATTCCCTTTCGGGAAGACCTATGGTAGCACGAAGGGTAAGGTGACATACTCACAATACCTGATCTACAGTCGACTCAAGAGGCTGCGGCGGGGCGAAGGAGGAGGCAGGCGGGGCGAGGGAGGTGGCGGGCGGGACGACGGAGGCAGCAGCCGGGGCGGGCTGAGGGTGGACGACGTGCTCTCCAGCACGCCGCCTCTTGGCACCGACATGGATGGCGGCCACCACCGACGCCACCTGCGCCTGGCTCGGGACAACCGGCTGCTGGGTCGACGCGGGCGTCGCCGAGGCTGGGGCCGGGGGCGGGGCGACGGGCGGAGGGAGGGAGGAGGCGGGCGAGGCGAGGGAGGAGGCGAGCGGGGCCTCCATGGCGCGTGGCGACCGACGACGACGAGGAGGCGGGCGCCGGGAGGTGGGGACGCGGGGAAATTTCCCTCCCGCGCGTTGACCGGGAGGAGTGCGGGCTGGGGGTGGGTTCCCCTCTCGAATCCTCACTTTTAGAGATTGGGAGGTTAACCCGGGGTCCAATCCTCAAAAACAATTAGGGGTTTAGGCGCTCTATATTTTGCCTTTTTTCGTTTCAACCCGTAAAAAACGGTTAATTTTAAGGATTTAAGGATTTAAGGGCACTACCAGTGACGCTCTAAAGTCTGGCTCGCCACGACTCCCTCCCCAAAAATTGCATGTTCGATCCCCTTCCTCCTCCTCCTAGCACCCCGACATGGAAACCTAGCTCCCTGCCGCCGCTACCCCTGCTGTCAGATCTCGCCATCTCCTCGTTGCCCTCCTCGCCATCTCCTCACCCCCTCCTCGCCATGTCCTCGTCCCCCTCCTCAAGGCGGCTGCGACCTCTCCATCTCCTCGTCCCCCTCCTCTAGACGGCTGCGACCTCGGCCTCCAGCGGCTGAGATCAACACGGTCTCGTCCTCGTCCCCGGCAGCTTGGATTCATCGTGAGCAAGGGCTGCATCCAGGCCCACGTCATATCCAGCAAGGTGAGATCCATATCCCCTCTGTACCCTTGTTCCTCTATATGTTCTTGATTCATATCCCTGATTAGGTCTGTGTGTTCTTGATTCCAGAAAGGATTGGTGTGTTCTTGATTCCAAAAAGGATTAGTGTGTTCTAGATTCTAGAAAGGATTAGTTCTACATTTCCACAATTCCAGCAAGGATTAGTAGTGAAAGTAGATACAAAAGAAATTATGTGCAGATACAAAAGATCCCTGGCATTTTGTACAAACAAAGGATTAGTTCTATGAATGACCATCTCTATCTTGTACTGAAATCCATCAGTGTTACAATCTGCTTGTTGTGGAGTTTAGGGATAAGCAACACTAGCTAGGAGCAGCACTTAAGACTTGATGAGTAGCAGTACCACGTTCACACCATTACGTTAGATGTTGATTAATTCTGGATATTAGATTGACAAGGAGAAACATGGTAGCATGGCTGGGGAAGAAGGTAGACACAGAGGTCAAAAAAACGGGGGAATGTGGTTTGATGGTGGCGTCGTTTTTGGCAGTGGAGGATCAAATAAACGGGGGGATGTGGTTAATTATTATTTACTACTAGTAAGTAGCGCATGCTTTGCATGCTTAGAATCAGTTACATCTCAATGTTAAAATTCAGGACATTTCAAAACTTCATTATTGATTATCACAATGTTGCAAACTTATTTAGTTTTCTTCTGATATGCCATGCAATAAAGGAATCCAATAAGTCAACCGTTGAGATATATATGAGTTATTACATTGTAAAAAGAACAATTATCTGACTATAAATTTTATTTATTGAATTTAAAATTAAAAAAAAGGTACATACACAGGTCTGTAGAAGATAAGTCTGTACAGATCAAATTCCATATTAATTTTTTCATTCTGGTATATTTCCTCTGAATTATGATCCATTTCAGCGACAACTAATATGGGTCAAAGGGGTATACGTATTGTTTTCCTGTATGAAGTTTTCTTATATACAACAAAAGTGTTTTTCGCGAGGTACCCTGCACTATAGCCAACCCTAAGAATTCTCCCAAAGCATTTCCTAAAAAAACTCTCCCAAAACATCACCTTGCTCCTCGCTAATGTGATTTGCACACAGCCGGCGGGCGCTCCTGTCCATGCAAATGCTCGGCTCGGCCTGCTACACACAGATGCAGAACAGTAGCAAGCACGTGGACTTTTTCTAAATTGGTAATCTGTAGATGGTTCTGGAAAACAGCAGAATCTTCATTGCTACTTTATCTAGTACTGTAGATGCGAATCCCACCATTTTGAACCATAGGATGGACTATATCAACGGTTCACATTCATTCCGAGTCTTGAGATTGAAAACTTAAAAACTGATACACTATATAGTTGTATAGATATAGATTTGTACTAGAGTAGCTTTGTTGATTCTTTTTCAATCTAGTAGTGCAACTTCAGTTTTCAATGTGGACAACATACACGTTGTTGATCTGGAGGAGACACAAATAGGTGAGTCACATGCTGATGGAAAAGGGAAGAAACTTGGCAGGGCTGTGGATGGCAATAACAAGAAGCAGAAGATCTCACTTGTTATACAAGAACAGATAACCAGGGTTGGAGATATAGCACAGAGGACCCAATCTAGCTTTGAGTCATACATGAAGAAATAATAAAGTTAATTGGTTACTTCTGTGACGGATCTAGTTGTTGAGTGCGATGCAATAGTAGGCAGTGATGAATATTTCATTGCTAGTGAACTATTTGTGAAAAGAGAGCAGAGAGAGATGTTCCTGGACATGACTGAAAGTGCTGCTCGTTTTGATTGGTTGCGTAGGAAATACAACACCAAGTATGGGCATTAGATGCTACTAATGTTGTTTCTACCTATTGGGATGTAATACTAATTTAAAGTTTGAACTTCATTATGTACTCTATGGTTTTCCTGTAAGACTATCTTGGGTTTCATGAGGTTTTGCTCTGTGTGATCAAGATGGCAGCAGATTACCTCAAACCTAAGGACCCAAACTTTAATAATGTGCACCCAAGGATTCAAAAGGATAGAAGGGCTTATCCACATCTTAAGGACTCCATCGGTGCACTAGATGGTACTCATGTCAGAGCTTCTATTCCTACCGCGACCAAGTTAGATACATTGGAAGGTCGGGATCAACAACTCAAAATGTTCTCGTAATATGTGATTTTGACATGCATTTAATGTACGCCTCAATTGGTCAACCTGGTTCTATGCATGATACGAGTGTCTTGTATCATGCTATTGAAGCTGACAAAGATACCTTTCCTCATCCTCCAAAGGGTTAGTAGTTCCTATAATAATTTTTTATTCAAATTCTTTAAACAAATCATAGTCCTTACATGCAATCTGCGTGTAATTTGTAGGTAAGTATTATCTTGTGGACGCAGCCACGCATGCTATCCTAATAGACCTAGATATCTGGCACCTTACAAGGGAGAGAGGTACCATGTGCCTGATTTTCAACGATGTGTGGCACCAAGAACACCTAAGGAGAAATTTAACAAGATACACTCATCCAAGCGTAATGTGATTGACAGAGGTTTTGGCGTGTGGAAATTGAAGTGGCATATTTTACTAAAGATGCCCAATTATTCGGTTGAAACTCAGAAGATGATAGTGGCTGCAACTATGACCCTTCACAACTATGTTCGTTATCATGATAAGAGTGATCTTCACTTTCTTCGAGTCGACAGAGATCCCAAGTATGTCCGAACTATCCCTTAAAGGTATCAACGGTACGCCATCCCTTCAAATGCATCAAACGCGTCAACCTCAGAGGCTAAAGATATGGACCGGTTTCATAATAAACTAGCAACTGATATTGCTCTTGGTTGGTGACTTTCTCTTTTGCTATAAATGTGAGTACACACTAGTTTCTACCCCATGTATGTGTTTATATTTGTTAGAGTCCTACAATTGTGAATCCTGAAGACGTCGAAAGTGTTTACTGTCTTTGTTATTCGCTGAAATATTAGCCATTATATTACTTGTCATTTATTACCTTGTGGCAAGATGCATCATACTAGAATCTTGAAGATGTTGTTAGGTAGTTTAGTGACGACATGATTTTGCTTCTTGCACAATTGATGTGGATAACACCGTCTCTTCTTGGACATGAATACTGCACGCACGCACGTCTCCCTCCCTCCCTCCCAACCCTAGCCGCCTCCCCTCCCCCTCCCTTCCTCGCTGCCGCCTGAGGCAGCCGCCGGGCAAGCCCGGGGCGCCAAGGATGGTGGCGACGGGGCCTAGACTGCCCTGCCTCTTCGTGGGGAGCCCTGGATCTGGAGCGGCGGCTCCATTGGTGAGGCACGGCAGGCTAGCAGTCGTGCGGACGGTGGATCTGGCGTCTCGGCCGTATGGGCAGCGTGATCCGGTGGTCGTTGGTGTCCGGCGGCGGCTTTTACGGTGGCCGGTGTGCGATCTGGCGCCTCCCCTCTTCCACTGTTCGGCGTGCGGGCCAGCCTGGTCGGGCCGCGCTTCCTTGGGTCGCCGGTTTTGTACAGGAGACCCTGCTGGTGGCGGGGATCTAGCTCGGGCGAAATCCCTGGTCGGCCATGGCCGGCCACGTCGACGGTGATGCCTGAGGGTGCCGTTCCCCTCCTTGGAGGCGTCGGTATGGACTGATCCCCTCACTGCCCCTTCCCCTAGGTCTCCCGGGCGAAAGCCTTAACTTTGTTCGGCGGCGGCGGCGCTCACGGGGTTGTTCCCTTCTTGAAGGCGCCGCTTTGGGAACCTTGGGGCTGGGTGGCGCTTGTGGGTGATGTGCGACAGCGGTGGTGCGGCCCTATCCTAACATGGGTCTCCGTTCGTTGCTTGGAGATGGACTCGCGTAGGTGGAGGCCGTCGTTTGGCGTCATGATGGCGTCGATGACGGGGGCACTTGCCAAGGCTGGTACCTCAATCTGGTCTGAAGATGGACCAGTGGAAGATGGCGGCAACGACACATGTGAGCACGTCGGACCGGTTTGTGCCCCGGACTCGGTATGTGGCTCGGTCAGGGTCTCCGACTTTAGATGTTAGGCTTAGGTGAGAGGTTTGGGTATTTGGTCCAACTTGCACCTCTTCATCATATGAATAGGAGTAGCGGCAGATGTTGCCAAGATGGCGGATTCAGGCATATTGTTGTACTGCTTTGTAAGGTCCTCGTGAATAATCAATAAAATGACCGCATGCATCTCCGAGATGCAGAGACCGGGGGTCATCCTCTTTTTCTAAAAAAACAATTGATGTGTATTTGTATCTATTAACAAATTTCGTACCTTTTTGTAGGTGAAATTATCTGAAGCAGAGTATATATCTTTTTGTTCTATTCAAGCAATCACGAGCTCTGCACAAAGATTTTCATGCTTTAAAACATGTTTCTACAGGAGCTTAAATAAAACTAGATTGATGTCTACAAAATAAATATGTGTTTATGTTGTTTTTATTCATGTTTGTCATCTGAAAAATCATATTTTTTATGTTGCTAAAATCCTGTAATTTCAGGAAACTCATGTTGAAGTGTTCTTGTGTGATAAATGTAATTATGCGTGAAATTTTGCACAACGAAATTTTGTGTCAGATTTACAAAATGTCAGCATTATTGACCAGCAGCGTATTGACCAGTGTCAAAACAAGCTCGATGTGTGTGGGGAACCAATAACCTAGGAGCTGGAAGTTAGTTGCCGAACAGGTTGTCTGCTCCTGATTTTCCATGGGGAGCCGGGAGCTGGCAGTGGAGTTAAGGATTTCCCTAGTCAACATGGCTCATGACCTAAACAGAATGCGAGAGGCACGAATCTTATATCTCGATTATAGCGAGCATATCATATCTCGATTATATCAGGCAGGGCCATTAGCTTACGGCTTGTTCGGTTAATCCTTTCTCCAAAAGGATTGAAGAGGATTGACGAGGATTGAGACGTATTTTGATTTACAAGGGGTTTAAATCCCTCTCGAACCCCTTTAATCTTTTCGGATCCACACTCAACCGAACAAGGCCTTACGTGGCTCACTAGCTCGCTGGCTTTGGATCGCTCTCTCCCTCCGTGGACGTATTGGTTTATCCGGGTTTTCTTTTATTTTTTCTTCTGTTCGTCACTAATTTTGTTTCTTTTTTATGTTCACCAGTTTTCTTTGTTTCTTTCATAATTGTTTTTCTTTTTTCCTTTGTTTTTTGGTTTTCACTGGTTTTTCTTTCTTTGTCTCCGCCCTCCCTCATTTTCTTTGTTTCTTATGTCGGGTTTCTTTGGTTTTCTTTGTTTCTTTCTCGGGTTCATTCTTTTGGTGTGTTTTTCCTTTTGTTTTACTTTCTTCTTATTTTAATTTATTTTTCTTCTTCATTTTCTTTGTTTTCCTATGCTTTTTGTCAATTTTTACCAGTTTCTTTTTTGTTCAACACATGTTTTTTCCCAGTTATTCAGCATTTGGTATGAAATAGGAACATTTTATATAAACACGTTAAACATTTTTTTCAATACATGATTGACGTATTTAGAAACTTATATTTTTAATGTGTATTTATATTATATATATTCTGACGTCAACTTTTATTTCATACACCTTGTACATTTTCTATACATATGAACCAATATTCTTAGACATGTTCAACATTTTTGAAACATATGACTAACATTTTCTAGAAATTTATGTTTCAAGGTCTAAAGTGTTTGCTTTTCGAAACACATGACTGACAAGTTTAACACTTTTTAAATACAAGTACTAAATTTTTCCAAATGCATGTTTTGATGTCTACTTTGTGCAATACACATTTCTACATTTTTGTTAGAAAACTAAAACATTAATTTTATATATGTTTTACATTTTCTAAATACACGATCAACATTTTTTCAAAACACATGCTTTCGAAAATAATTTCCTGAATATGTGTTCAACTTTTTTTTCAAATAAGTGTCAAAACATTTTTTGGATACTATCAGATTTTTGCTGGTTGCAGAAACACTTTTTTCAGATGTTATTACTTTTTAAGTTGCACGATTTAGTTTTAACACTGCACACAGATTGTTTTTTCACAATGCACAAACATCTATTCAGATGTTATAAACATTTTTTTATAGTTGTATCAACATTTTTTAAATACAGGACGGACATTTTTCCAAATTTAAGTATTTGTTTCTGAAATATGTGTATTTAGGTTTTAATTTATACAAAAAGTAATAGGAAAGGAAAATAAATCGAGTGAAAAAAGTGATCGCGCGAACATCACCACTAGGCTAGCTCATTAGCATGCCGCTTCAGGTGAGCGGATGGTTTGTCTCGCTAAAAGTGAGACATAGTCGCTCCCTTGAGAGGAGAGGATCGGACGATGTACAAAAAACGAAAGCCGGGGACATGGCGTGCTAAAAAAGTGGACGGGCAAATGAAAGATAGAAATTTCGGGGAGGAAGAAACATATATATATACACACACATACAAATGTTTGGTACGACTGGGTGTAGTTACATCCACTTTTGGTTTATATGTTTTAGGTAGTATCTAGCATATCGGAGTATATGCACGCGTAATATGTAATGTATAACAATATTTAGGTAGTACATATGCTAATTTTTTGGTAGTATGTATCATATTTTAAGCGTATTCTTTTTATGTACAAATATGTATGTATTTCACAAATACAATAAAAACAGTGGCCATTTGCAATTTTTTCATTTAAGCCACTTCGGAGTATCTTAGATATAGTATATGAACAAACTAAAAATAATAAAGTAATGTATATACTACCACATTGTAGTATATGGCACATGGGTGTAACTACACCCGTTAGTAGGATATATTTTTCCTATATGTATATGTATATATATACATATATGAAAAAAATTCAGGTATCACCACTTGTGTTTTGTATGTTGTATGTAGTATTTATCAAAATGGAGAGTATGTACGCGTAGTAGTAGTATATAATAATATTAAGGTATTATATATATACTACATACTACACATACATACTCTCCGATTTGATAGATACTATATACAACATACAAAACGCAAGTGGTGGTAACTACCATCGGTGGTAGATAAAATTTGTCCTATATAGGAAAAATACATGCTCTATTTTACGTTACAAATATATACGTATTTCAAAAATATATTAAAAACTATGGGTTAACTTGTAATTTTTTTCATAGAACTTATTTAAAAAAAATTATATATAACATATGAACATAATTAAAATGATAATTTAGTATATATAATGTACATGAAACATGTGATACTATTCATCATCCAGGGTGCAGATAAGTTATTCTTCATCCAAGATAATCTTACAATTGTTTTATAAATAAATTATACTTCCAACATAAATAGTTACATTTATATTGATCCACTATGTAAAATTTGGCATAAGAAAACAAAAATATAGGCCATAAAATCAGAAGAATTACATTTTATGTATATTTTACACTATGTTTTTACGTTCGTAATTTTACTTAACAAAAATATTTTTTACGATGATTATATATTTTCTTACGATATCTATTTACATATAAAATGTGATAAAATTTACGGAACATAAAATACAGTTCATTGATGTTTAAATAGAAGGAGGTAAAAATAGTTACTCTTCACCCAGGGTGACGAATAACGCGACGCTATATTTGTTAGCGCTTTGAGGTAGTACTGCACCTTTGTTTATTTACTTGTGTAATTTAGGCATAGAGAGGCATGTTTGGTTTGGAGCTCGTAGTCTCCGCTTGCTGCGGCAACCAGTCAGCTTCGCACAGGTCGACCCCGGACTGGGCTGGCCCAGTAGGCGTGCGACAATTATAGTTTTTATTTCTTTTCTGCCTATTTCTTTTTTTGTTCTTTTCTTCCCATTTTCATTGTTTTCTTTCCTTATCAAAACTAAAAAACATTGAGTTTCTTCAAATATTTCTAGAAAATATGAACATTTTATGAAACAAGGAACAAATTTGAAAACATGAACACTCTTTTTAAAGGACGAACATTTTTTGAATCTTGATAAAAAAATTAAACCAAACAGAATTTTGAAAACTCTGAACAAAATTTGGGAGGGTGAACAAATTTTTAAAGTATGAATATTTTTTGAATTTTAAGAACAAAATTTTCAAATGGAGCACAATTTTGAAAACACCAAACAATTTGGAAGCGTGAACAAGTTTTTAAAACACGAACATTTTTTAAATCATGAGAACACATTTTGCAAATTAGAACAATGCTGAAAAATCCTGAACAAATTCATAAACATTAACTATTTTTTAAAATACGAACATTTTTTGAATTTTTAGGAAAAAATTAGGAAAAATAGAACATTTTTTGAAAAATATTTGAAAAATCCAGAACATTTTGTAAAAATCCAGAATATGTTTTGAAAAAAAAACATTTGTTGAAATTCCAGAACAAGTTTTCAAAAAGGAAAAATATTTTCCGAATTTAAAGAACAATTTTTTAAAATCCCAATTTTTTTCTTTCAAAATCCAGTGTTTGACACGAGAAAAAATCTACTTGCGTCATCCTTGAGAAGGGAAGAGAAGGAGTTTAATTTCTCTCATGCGCCGGGAGAAATAAATAAATGATGCGGGCGTGCCAGTGTAGCGACGTAAACAAAAAAACATAGAGATGAGAACAATATTTTATTAATCTCAAAGATAACAAATACAATTCTCGATATACGCTTCGTGGCTTACTAACGCGGCCAGCCTGACTAGCGATGTGCGGTCTCCTGGTTCCGGGGCCTCGGAAGGCTTTCGGTTAATTACTCCCGCGGGTTGCTCCGCGAGAAACCTCCGATTAAGCCGTGTGGTCATCTTCGTCGTCTTCGCTTCACATTCTCCATGCATGATGATGATGATGTGTATATATGTGTGTGGTGTGAGCGGCGGCCAAGCCCGTGTCCTCGCCGGTACACGTGCCGCTCAAAACATGACTTTTTGCTAGCCACATTCGCCCTCGCCATCGCGCCTCATCGGTCTTGATAGCATTGATGTTGGTGTTGGAGTAGCATAGGTTCTGCTTGGCTCGAATTTCTTGACGACTCATAGCGGTAGCGTCGGGGTATGCAAGGGGTTCGCCTTGCAGGAGTATTGATTGTGGAGACCGGCGTCGGTGTAAAACCAACACACACTCGCATCGGCATAACCGGTGTGGGTGGCATCTCGTCTCGGCTGGACGCCGAGTTTACGGCAGTCCGCCAGGACCATGAATGGGTAACGTCATGGAGGGGTGAGGTTGATGCCTCGTCTCAGCTAGACGCAGTGTTCGGTGGTCTGCTAAGACAAGGATCGCGTCGCCTGACGTCGTGACCTATACGCCATGAAGGGTGCACCTTGTCTCGACTAGACGCCGTATTCGGTGGTCTGTCAAGACAAAGGAAAACACATCCCAATGCTGAAGAAATTTGTAGTCGTGGAAGGGCGTGGTTGATGCCTCGTCTCAGCTAGACGCTGTATTCGCGGTGGTCTGCTAAGACAAGGATCACACTGCTTGCCTCCGTGACCTGTACACCATGGACATATAGGCCGCCATAGTAGAAAACCGGTGGAGGCATGAAGGAGCGGCACGTTAGGTGCCGCCGTCACGAACGACGGGTGTCGCCGAGTCGTAGCAAGGTGGTGTTGCCGATTGACTCGACGGTGATAGTACTCCGGGATCGTGCCCGGACGGCTCTCCGGATACATCTTCGTGTTGCGTGAAGGTCGTGCCGAGGATTACGCACAAACGGCAACCCCTGTGCGTCGTCGCCGTCCTCGAGAGAGTCGTCATCCTCGCGGGTAGTGAGTCCGGCATGAAGGGACCGTCGGGGGCTGCACATGAACGGCAACCCCAGCGCGTCGTCGCCCTCGAGAGAGTCATCCTCAGGAGCATCAAGGGCTGGCGCCGGAGCAGTGCACGGGGGACCGTGCATAGACGGCAGCCCCGGCACGACGTCGTCGTCCTCCATGACACCGTCGTGACGAAGTGGACGAGAGCGGTGGTGACGACCTCGGTACCGTCGACCTCCATGACGCCGTCGTGTCCAAGTTGGCAGCACCTCGGCGAGCTCCGTGTCGTCGTCCTCCACGGCACCGGCTGCTCCATCTCCGACGGTGCTCCGACCATGCCCGCGTCATCTTCGACGGCTTATGGGTGATTTTCGGCTCATGTGCGTGCATGCTACATGCATGGAAGATACTCCCTCCGTCCACAAATAAATGTATATATAGATTTGTACTTAATCAAACTTTTAAATTTTTTATCAACTTTATAAAAAAATAATAGCAACATATATGGTATGAAAATGATATATTTGGAAACTTTATGTAAAAATAAATCTATTGATACTAATTTGATATCCATAAATGCTAGCACCTTTTCAATAAAGTTAGTCAAAGTTTAACTAGTTTGACTGACAGAAAAGGAAAAAATACACTTGTTACCGCACTGAGGGAGTAGACAAAAGAGAGATTAGTCAGACGACCATCTTACCATCCAGGAACATGAGTTTGGCCTCCATGGACTCTTGTTCGAGTCTTCCTCCTCGCCTTGCTTGCTCCTGGGATGCTTCGCGTCTGAGTGCGTCGTGGCCACCGAACACTTTCGTCAGATGCGATCTACTCCGTCGTACCTCCTCCCTCTGCTCGGATGTGTACACGCGCGGATGATGGATGGATCCTTCTTCCTCGTGCGTGGAAGATGGATGTGTGGATGGCTCTGGCCTGGGCTCTTCTCTCCGTGCGTGTGCGTGCGTGGGTGGATGGTTGGTTTGGCTGCGTGGTTCCTCCCTTTGATGGCTGCTAGGTGAGTACTCGATGGCTGGGTATTTATAGGACACAAAGAGCTAGGCGTCCAGTCCGATTTTCGTGGGCCTCCTTTGTATTTTCATCTAGGAGTATATATGATCTTCTTCTTGATAAGCACGTCTACATTAAAAAGGAAAATAGACATTATACATACCTTTTTTACTTACATGGCACATGCCTTTTCAATATGATGTACGGTTGATTTTGCTTCAAAATTTTGTAACTTGCCGATTATGCATTGCACCGTCTGAGTTGACCGAGTAGCACACCCATATTTCATGTACATACAAATTTCAAATTACCAGTATTCAAATACATATACGTGTATGATGCCGAACATACAAATACGGTGTATGCATATGAACGGGTATACGTGTACGATACTTGCACCAGCTTGACGCCCGTCCGTCTACCCGAGACGTATGAACGAGCTCTATATGCATGCATGTATGCACTGGGCTAATTTTAATTAGCTGGCCGTTAGTCCATTAACAATTAAATTGGGCTAGCAGTAGTTCAAACGACACATGCAATATAAGCTCCATGCACATGCAATATAGACGCGTACACGTAGGCACTTCTTGATCCATGTGTACAACTAAATATTATTGATTGAAGTCATCACTTAAACAAACTTTTACTTCTAAATTCCTCCTCACTTTGCATACAATTCGTGCTGCAAAAATCTCATCAAACATCTAGAACATATTTTTTGAGAAAAATCAAAAACATTTTCCGAATTTGAAAAACATTTTTTGAAAATCCAGTACATTTTTTGAAAATCCCTATTTAAAAAAGCAACTACATTTTTTGAATTTGAAGAACATTTTTTGAAAATCCAAATTATTTTGGAACAAAAACAAAATAAAAAAGAAACATAAAAGAATAAAGAAAAAAAACCCGGTTCAGGGAACCTTCTAGAATGTTTCCAAAACCGGACAAACCCTGCTAGGAAAGTGTAGGTTCCCTAAACTAGGATCCCCGCAACCGGTAATGGCCTGGCCCAGATCGCATTGCTCGTGGGAAGCCCATATTTTGATGCAATGTGCGTCCTATAGGATTTCCCTGTTTGATTGGACAATCCTCATGATCCAACGCTTGTATCTACAGACAATTTTTTGATTCAATAAAGTCAGCGAGATTACTAAAAAAAGATATTATTCATGGTCAACATTGCCTTAAAAAAGTGTACGTGGTCAACATTGCCCCTAAAAAAAGGTACGTGGTCAATAGAGAGCAGGGAAGACCCTGCCAGAAAAAGAGAGTTAGAATCGTGGAGTGTGCAGTAGAGTTGAGTAGTCCGGACAGTGGGTGGCTGCCGAACATGTCCTTGTTTCCAGTTCCAGTCAAAACTTTGCCCGGAAACCACACGTCGTGGAGACTAGAACTAGTGTGCGTACCGCAGAGGCCGATGAAGTCCTACTCATTATGCATGTGTCTATAAAATGGAGCCACAGCTCCAAATTATGGATGGGGGAGAAGAAGAAGAAGAAGACCGATCCGAAGCAGTATGTATGCGATGAGAGTGCTGGTGCTCGCTCTAGTGGTTGCAGCTGCGGTGTTCCTCGCCATGGGCGCCGGCAGCGTGGAAGGCCGGAGGATGCTCGGATTGCGGGTGGCCGCGGTGCCGGGCTCGCCGAACCCACACCCCTCCGACCATAATCGTGGCTAAATCATTTTGTAGTTTGCGAGTCCTCGTTCGAGAAACACAAACAAATTGTATTCTTTTACTCTTGATACGTGGCTTCACATGCTATTAAGCATTGCGAAGTGAAGGTTATACTTTACTGTTTCCCTAAATAATTCTGTATCGTACGACTATTATTGATGTATCAGAATTTTATTTCGGAAGGATGCAGTGATGCAGTTTGTGGCTTAATTGGACATGGTTTTCTTCTTCTTTTCCGAATGGTCACATTGCCCACCTGAATTTTCAGTTCACTAATCGCCCGTGAGTTGTAAGGGACATATATGCATAATTCTAGTGGTTCAATACCAATCGTGTCTAATATATAATACCTTCTCGTGAATGATTGATTTCTTCCCGTGGTAATAATAGAGATAGGAAGAAATGATGACAGGTTGTGATGGACTGATTCCTTCCCCTGAATTTCTTGCATTACCAAATAATTACCTATCATGAATGATTGATTCCTCCACGTGAATTTACCGTGTTGAGTTCACTAGATCGTGTGGGCTAGCAGATACCGGTAGTAGGGATGGAGATGGGTGATTACCTTCTCCCTGGTGAGACGAGCTCGGCCCAGAGGCCATGGCAGTGGGGCGACGGTGATGATGGCAGAGAGATTGCAAGGTGGCGGTGGTGCTTCCCGTGAGCACCGCGCTAACCCTAAATCGGTAGGGATGTCGGTGGAGAGTCTGGCGGCGCGGTGAACCTCGTACCGTGTGCCCCGGCCCCCACCTCTATATATGTAGCGCAGGTCACAGGGGCCCACCAACCATAACGGGTTGGGTGCCCCTGATCAGGGCGCGTGGATCAAAGGTCCGATGGGCCGTTGGGCCCATACGGGAGAGATCACTCTAACATTCTACCCCTTGATCTTAACTTTTACTTTTAACTTTATACTTTCTAGTTTATTTGTTTCATCACATATTGGTACATAGAGCATGTCTCATCGTCACAGCTTAATTACCTATAGAATCATACAGCTACAACATACATTCTGTTTAGAAACAAATTATGTTCCTTTTGGGCCTCTTATGATTCAAGAATCATAAGCTTTCCCTAAACCCATGTCGGCTAAGTGTTTCTTGAACACACTGGGTGGTAAGCCTTTCGTTAGCGGATCCGCAAGCATATCCTCTGTCCTTATATGCTCGAGACTTATAGCGTGATCCTAGATTTTATCTTTCACAACATAATACTTTATATCTATTGTCTTGGTAGCATTACTCGAGTTGTTGTTGTGAGCATAGAATACTGCGGGCTGGTTGTCACAGTATATCTTTAGTGGTTTGTGAATACAGTTTACCACTTTCAAGTCGGGTATAAATTTCTTTAACCATATCACCTGCCCGGTGGCTTCAAAACATGCTATAAACTCTGCTTGCATCGTGGACGATGCAACTATGGTCTGTTTGGAGCTTTTCCATGAAATACCCCCTCCAGCGAGAGTGAACACGTATCCTGACGTGGATTTTCTATCATCTCTATCTCCCGCAAAATCTGCGTCTGAATATCCTTTTACCTCTAGGGAATCAGATCTTCTGTATGTTAGCATGATGTCCTTTGTGCCTCGCGCATAGCACAATGCTTTCTTTACCATCTCCCAATGCTCTAGGCTGGATTCTCTTGATATCTACCGAGTACCCCGATGATAAAAGCTAAGTCAGGGCGGGTGCACACTGTTGGAATTATGCCCTAGAGACAATAATAAATATAGTTATTATTATAATTCCTGTATCAAGATAATAGTTTATTATCCACGCTATAATTGTATTGAATGAAGACTCATTTACATGTGTGGATATATAGACAAAGCACCATCCCTAGCATGCCTCTAGTTGGCTAGCCAGTTGATCGATGATAGTCAGTGTCTTCTGATTATGAACAAGGTGTTGTTGTTTGATAACTGGATCACGTCATTGGGAGAATCACGTGATGGACTAGACCCAAACTAATAGACGTAGCATGTTGATCGTGTCATTTTGTTGCTACTGTTTTCTGCGTGTCAAGTATTTATTCCTATGACCATGAGATCATATAACTCACTAACACCGGAGGAATGCTTTGTGTGTATCAAACGTCGCAACGTAACTGGGTGACTATAAAGATGCTCTACAGGTATCTCCGAAGGTGTTGGTTGAGTTAGTATGGATCAAGACTGGAATTTGTCACTCCGTGTGACAGAGAGGTATCTCGGGGCCCACTCGGTAATACAACATCACACACAAGCCTTGCAAGCAATGTAACTTAGTGTAAGTTGCGGGATCTTGTATTACGGAACGAGTAAAGAGACTTGCCGGTAAACGAGATTGAAATAGGTATGCGGATACTGACGATCGAATCTCGGGCAAGTAACATACCGAAGGACAAAGGGAATGACATACGGGATTATACGAATCCTTGGCACTGAGGTTCAAACGATAAGATCTTCGTAGAATATGTAGGATCCAATATGGGCATCCAGGTCCCGCTATTGGATATTGACCGAGGAGTCTCTCGGGTCATGTCTACATAGTTCTCGAACCCGCAGGGTCTGCACACTTACGGTTCGACGTTGTTTTATGCGTATTTGAGTTATATGGTTGGTTACCGAATGTTGTTTGGAGTCCCGGATGAGATCACGGACGTCACGAGGGTTTCCGGAATGGTCCGGAAACGAAGATTGATATATAGGATGACCTCATTTGATTACCGGAAGGTTTTCGGAGTTACCGGGAATGTACCGGGAATGACGAATGGGTTCCGGGAGTTCACCGGGGGGGGGGGGGCAACCCACCCCGGGGAAGCCCATAGGCCTTGGGGGAGACACACCAGCCCTTAGTGGGCTGGTGGGACAGCCCACAAGTGCCCTATGCGCCAAGGAGAAGAAAATCAAGAGAGAAAGAAAAAAAAAAGGAGGTGGTGGGAAGGAAGGGGGACTCCCTCCCACCAAACCTAGTCCAACTCGGTTTGGGGGGGAGAGTCCTCCCCCTTGGACTCGGCCGACCCCCTTGGGGCTCCTTGAGCCCCAAGGCAAGGCCCCCTCCCTCCCACCTATATATACGGAGGTTTTAGGGCTGATTTGAGACGACTTTTCCACGGCAGCCCGACCACATACCTCCACGGTTTTTCCTCTAGATCGCGTTTCTGCGGAGCTCGGGCGGAGCCCTGCTGAGACAAGGTCATCACCAACCTCCGGAGCGCCGTCACGCTGCCGGAGAACTCTTCTACCTCTCCGTCTCTCTTGCTGGATCAAGAAGGTCGGGATCATCGTCGAGCTGTACGTGTGCTGAACGCGGAGGTGCCGTCCGTTCGGTACTAGATCGTGGGACTGATCGCGGGATTGTTCGCGGGGCAGATCGAGGGACATGAGGACGTTCCAGTACATCAACCGCGTTCTCTAACGCTTCTGCTGTACGGTCTACGAGGGTACGTAGATCACTCATCCCCTCTCGTAGATGGACATCACCATGATAGGTCTTCGTGCGCGTAGGAAATTTTTTGTTTCCCGTGCGACATTCCCCAACAGTGGTATCAGAGCCAGGTTCATGCGTAGATGTCTTCTCGAGTAGAACACAAAAGTTTTTGTGGGCGGTGATGTGCGTTTTGCTGCCCTCCTTAGTCTTTTCTTGATTCCGCGGTATTGTTGGATTGAAGCAGCTTGGACCGATATTACTCGTACGCTTACGAGAGACTGGTTTCATCGTTACGAGTAACCCCCTTTGCTCAAAGATGACTGGCAAGTGTCGGTTTCTCCAACTTTAGTTGAATCGTATTTGACCGAGGAGGTCCTTGGATGAGGTTAAATAGCAACTCATATATCTCCGTTGTGGTGTTTGCGTAAGTAAGATGCGATCCTACTAGATACCCTTGGTCACCACGTAAAACATGCAACAACAAAATTAGAGGACGTCTAACTTGTTTTTGCAGGGTATGATTGTGATGTGATATGGCCAACGATGTGATGTGATATATTGGATGTATGAGATGATCATGTTGTAATAGAAATATCGACTTGCACGTCGATGGTACGGCAACCGGCAGGAGCCATAGGGTTGTCTTTATACTAACGTTTGTGCTTGCAGATGCGTTTACTATTTTGCTAGGATGTAGCTTTAGTAGTGATAGCATAAGTAGCACGACAACCCCGATGGCAACACGTTGATGGATGATCATGGTGTGGCGCCGGTGACAAGAAGATCGTGCCGGTGCTTTGGTGATGGAGATCAAGAAGCACGTAATGATAGCCATATCATGTCACTTATGAATTGCATGTGATGTTAATCCTTTTATGCACCTTATTTTGCTTAGAACGACGGTAGCATTATGAGGTGATCTCTCACTAAAATTTCAAGACGAAATTGTGTTCTCCCCGACTGTGCACCGTTGCTACAGTTCGTCGTTTCGAGACACCACGTGATGATCGGGTGTGATAGACTCAACGTCCACATACAACGGGCGCAAAACAGTTGCGCACGCGGAACAGTCGGGTTAAGCTTGACGAGCCTAGCATGTGCAGACATGGCCTCGGAACACATGAGACCGAAAGGTCGATCATGAATCATATAGTTGATATGATTAGCATATGGATGCTTACCACTGAAACTATACTCAACTCACGTGATGATCGGACTTGGGATAGTGTAAGTGGATCATGAACCACTCAAATGACTAGAGATATGTACTTTTTGAGTGGGAGTTTGGCATATAATTTGATTAAGTTGAACTCTAATTATCTTGAATATAGTCTAAGTCCACTTTGAATATATTTGTGTTGTAGATCATGGCTCACGCGACAGTCATCCTGAATTTTAATACGTTCCTAGAGAAAGCTAAGTTGAAGGATGATGGAAGCAACTTTGTAGACTGGGTCGTAATCTTAAGCTAATCTTACAAGCTGGAAAGAAGGATTATGTCCTTAATGCTGCGCTAGGAGATGAACCACCCGCTACGGCTGATCAGGATGTTAAGAACGCTTGGTTAGCACGTAAGGAGGACTACTCAATAGTTCAATGTGTAGTCTTGTATGGCTTAGAACCGGGACTTCAACGTCGCTTTGAGCGTCATGGAGCATTTGAGATGTTCCAGGAGTTGGAGTTTATCTTTCAGAAGAACGCCCGGATCGAGAGGTATGAGACCTCCGATAAATTCTATGCTTGCAAGATGGAGGAAAACTCGTCTGTCAGTGAACATGTGCTCAAAATGTCTGGGTACTCAAACCGTCTAGCTGAGCTGGGGATTGAACTCCCGCAAGAAGCTATCACTGACAGAATCCTTCAATCACTACCGCCAAGCTACAAAGGTTTTGTGTTGAACTACAACATGCAAGGGATGAACAAGTCTCCCGGCGAGTTGTTTGCGATGTTGAAAGTCGCAGAGTCTGAACTCCGTAAAGTGCATCAAGTGTTGATGGTGAATAAGACCACTAGTTTCAAGAGAAACGGCAAAGGCAAGAAGGGCAATTCGAAGAAGAGCGGCAAGCCTGTTGCCAATCCGCCGAAGAAACCCAAAGCTGGACCTAAGCCTGAAACTGAGTGTTTCTATTGCAAGGGTATGGGTCACTGGAAGCGCAATTGCCCCAAGTATCTGGCAGATAAGAAGGCGGGCAAAGAAAAATCAGGTATATTTGATATACATGTTATTGATGTGTACTTAACCGGCTCTCGTAGTAGTGCCTGGGTATTCGATACCGGTTCTGTTGCTCATATTTGCAACTCGAAACAGGAACTGCGGAATAGGCGAAGGCTGGCGAAAGATGAAGTGACGATGCGCGTAGGAAATGGTTCCAAGGTTGATGCAATCGCCGTCGGCACAGTGTCACTTCAGCTACCGTCGGGATTAGTGATGAACTTAAATCATTGTTATTTAGTGCCTGCGTTGAGCATGAACATTATATCTGGATCTTGTTTATTGCGAGACGGTTACTCTTTTAAGTCAGAGAATAATGGTTGTTCTATTTCTATGAGTAACATCTTTTATGGTCATGCACCGAATGTGAGAGGATTGTTCATATTGAATCTTGATAGCGATACGCATATACATAACATTGAGACCAAAAGAGTTAGAGTAAACAATGATAGCGCCATATTTTTGTGGCACTGCCGCTTAGGTCATATTGGTGTAAAGCGCATGAAGAAACTCCATGCTGATGGACTTTTGGAGTCACTTGACTTTGATTCACTTGACACGTGCGAACCATGCCTCATGGGCAAGATGACTAAGACTCCGTTCTCCGGAACAATGGAGCGTGCAAGTGACTTATTGGAAATCATACATACCGATGTGTGTGGTCCGATGAGCGTGGAGGCACGCGGTGGATATCGTTATTTTATCACCTTCACTGACGATTTGAGTAGGTATGGCTATGTCTACTTGATGAAGCACAAGTCTGAAACATTTGAAAAGTTCAAGCAATTTCAGAGTGAAGTGGAAAATCATCGTGACAAGAAGATCAAGTTCCTACGGTCTGATCGTGGGGGTGAATATCTGAATTTCGAATTTGGTGCTCACTTAAGACAATGTGGAATTGTTTCACACTTAACACCGCCTGGAACACCACAACGTAATGGTGTGTCCGAACGTCGTAATCGTACTTTGTTAGAGATGGTGCGATCTATGATGTCTCTTACTGATTTGCCGTTATCATTTTGGGGTTATGCATTAGAAACAGCTGCATTCACTTTAAATAGGGCACCATCAAAATCCGTTGAGACGACACCATACGAACTGTGGTATGGCAAAAGGCCAAAGTTGTCGTTTCTTAAAGTTTGGGGATGTGATGCTTATGTCAAAAAGCTTCAGCCTGAAAAGCTGGAACCCAAAGCGAAAAAGTGCGTCTTCATAGGTTACCCAAAAGAGACAGTTGGGTACACCTTCTATCTCAAATCCGAGGGCAAAGTGTTTGTTGCTAAGAACGGAACTTTTCTCGAGAAGGAGTTTCTCTCGAGAGAATTGAGTGGGAGGAAGATAGAACTTGACGAGGTTGTCGAACCTCTCATCCCTCTGGATGGTGGCGCAGGGCAAGGGGAAACCTCTGTCATTGCGACGCCGGTTGAGGAGGAAGTTAATGATGATGATCATGAAACTCCAGTTCAAGTTTCTGTTGAACCACGCAGGTCGACGACATCACGTGCTGCTCCAGAGTGGTACGGTAATCCCGTCTTATCAATCATGTTGTTAGACAACAATGAACCTGCGAGTTATGAAGAAGCAATGGTGGGCCCAGATTCCAACAAATGGCTAGAAGCCATGAAATCCGAGATAGGATCCATGTATGAGAACAAAGTGTGGACTTTGGAGATACTACCTGAGGGCCGCAAGGCTATTCAGAACAAATGGATCTTTAAGAAGAAGACGGACGCTGACGGTAATGTGACCGTTTACAAAGCTCGACTTGTGGCAAAGGGTTTTTCACAAGTTCCAGGAATTGACTACGATGAGACTTTCTCACCCGTGGCGATGCTTAAGTTCGTCAGAATCATGTTAGCAATAGCTGCATTTTTCGATTATGAAATCTGGCAGATGGATGTCAAAACGGCGTTCCTTAACGGTTTCCTTAAGGAAGAGTTGTATATGATGCAGCCCGAAGGTTTTGTCGATCCTAAGAATGCTAACAAGGTGTGCAAGCTCCAGCGATCCATTTATGGACTGGTGCAAGCATCTCGGAGTTGGAACAAACGTTTTGATGAGGTGATCAAAGCATTTGGGTTTATACAAGTGGTTGGAGAATCTTGTATTTACAAGAAAGTGAGTGGGAGCTCTGTGGCGTTTCTAATATTATATGTGGATGACATATTACTGATTGGAAACAACGTAGAGCTTTTGGAGAGCATAAAAGGTTACTTGAATAAAAGTTTCTCTATGAAGGACCTAGGAGAAGCTGCTTACATTCTAGGCATTAAGATCTATAGGGATAGATCAAAACGCCTGATAGGACTTTCACAAAGCTCATACCTTGATAAAGTTTTGAAGAGGTTCAAAATGGAACAGTCCAAGAAAGGGTTCTTGCCAGTTTTACAAGGTACGAGATTGAGTAAGACTCAGTGCCCAACAACTGATGAAGATAGAGAGCATATGCGCTCCGTCCCCTATGCTTCAGCCATAGGTTCTATCATGTATGCGATGCTGTGCACTAGACCGGATGTTAGCCTGGCCATAAGTATGGCAGGTCGGTTCCAGAGTAATCCAGGAGTGGATCACTGGACAGCGGTCAAGAATATCCTGAAGTACCTGAAAAGGACTAAGGAGATGTTTCTCGTATATGGAGGTGACGAAGAGCTTGCCGTAAAAGGTTACGTCGATGCAAGCTTTGACACAGATCCGGACGACTCTAAGTCGCAAACCGGATACGTATTTATTCTTAATGGGGGTGCAGTAAGCTGGTGCAGTTCCAAGCAAAGCGTCGTAGCAGATTCTACATGTGAAGCGGAGTATATGGCTGCCTCGGAGGCGGCTAAGGAGGGTGTCTGGATGAAGCAGTTCATGACGGATCTTGGAGTGGTGCCAAGTGCACTGGATCCAATAACCTTGTTCTGTGACAACACTGGTGCCATTGCTTTAGCAAAGGAACCAAGGTTTCACAAGAAGACCAGACACATCAAACGACGCTTCAACCTCATCCGCGACTACGTCGAGGAGGAGGACGTAAATATATGCAAAGTGCACACGGATCTGAATGTAGCAGACCCGCTGACTAAACCTCTTCCACGGACAAAGCATGATCGACACCAGAACTGTATGGGTGTTAGATTTATTACAATGTAAATCACATAGTGATGTGAGGGCTAGATTATTGACTCTAGTGCAAGTTGGAGACTGTTGGAATTATGCCCTAGAGGCAATAATAAATGTATAGTTATTATTATAATTCCTGTATCAAGATAATAGTTTATTATCCATGCTATAATTGTATTGAATGAAGACTCATTTACATGTGTGGATACATAGACAAAACACCGTCCCTAGTATGCCTCTAGTTGGCTAGCCAGTTGATCGATGATAGTCAGTGTCTTCTGATTATGAACAAGGTGTTGTTGCTTGATAACGGGATCACGTCATTGGGAGAATCACGTGATGGACTAGACCCAAACTAATAGACGTAGCATGTTGATCGTGTCATTTTGTTGCTACTGTTTTCTGCGTGTCAAGTATTTATTCCTATGACCATGAGATCATATAACTCACTAACACCGGAGGAATGCTTTGTGTGTATCAAACGCCGCAACGTAACTGGGTGACTATAAAGATGCTCTACAGGTATCTCCGAAGGTGTTGGTTGAGTTAGTATGGATCAAGACTGGGATTTGTCACTCCGTGTGACGGAGAGGTATCTCGGGGCCCACTCGGTAATACAACATCATACACAAGCCTTGCAAGCAATGTAACTTAGTGTAAGTTGCGGGATCTTGTATTACGGAACGAGTAAAGAGACTTGCCGGTAAACGAGATTGAAATAGGTATGCGGATACTGACGATCGAATCTCGGGCAAGTAACATACCGAAGGACAAAGGGAATGACATACGGGATTATACGAATCCTTGGCACTGAGGTTCAAACGATAAGATCTTCGTAGAATATGTAGGATCCAATATGGGCATCCAGGTCCCGCTATTGGATATTGACCGAGGAGTCTCTCGGGTCATGTCTACATAGTTCTCGAACCCGCAGGGTCTGCACACTTAAGGTTCGACGTTGTTTTATGCGTATTTGAGTTATATGGTTGGTTACCGAATGTTGTTTGGAGTCCCGGATGAGATCACGGACGTCACGAGGGTTTCCGGAATGGTCCGGAAACGAAGATTGATATATAGGATGACCTCATTTGATTACCGGAAGGTTTTCGGAGTTACCGGGAATGTACCGGGAATGACGAATGGGTTCCGGGAGTTCACCGGGGGGGGGGGGGGGCAACCCACCCCGGGGAAGCCCATAGGCCTTGGGGGAGACACACCAGCCCTTAGTGGGCTGGTGGGACAGCCCACAAGTGCCCTATGCGCCAACGAGAAGAAAATCAAGAGAGAAAGAAAAAAAAGGAGGAGGTGGGAAGGAAGGGGGACTCCCTCCCACCAAACCTAGTCCAACTCGGTTTGGGGGGGGGGGAGTCCTCCCCCTTGGACTCGGCCGACCCCCTTGGGGCTCCTTGAGCCCCAAGGCAAGGCCCCCTCCCTCCCACCTATATATACGGAGGTTTTAGGGCTGATTTGAGACGACTTTTCCACGGCAGCCCGACCACATACCTCCACGGTTTTTCCTCTAGATCGCGTTTCTGCGGAGCTCGAGCGGAGCCCTGCTGAGACAAGGTCATCACCAACCTCCGGAGCGCCGTCACGCTGCCGGAGAACTCTTCTACCTCTCCGTCTCTCTTGCTGGATCAAGAAGGCCGAGATCATCGTCGAGCTGTACGTGTGCTGAACGCGGAGGTGCCGTCCGTTCGGTACTAGATCGTGGGACTGATCGCGGGATTTTTCGCGGGGTGGATCGAGGGACGTGAGGACGTTCCACTACATCAACCGCATTCTCTAATGCTTCTGCTGTACGGTCTACGAGGGTACGTAGATCACTCATCCCCTCTCGTAGATGGACATCACCATGATAGGTCTTCGTGCGCGTAGGAAATTTTTTGTTTCCCGTGCGACGTTCCCCAACACACACTTGTGCATACTGTAAACTTCCAATAGCCGAAGTAAATGTCACTGCTTTCATCTCATCGAGCTCGTACTGGTTCTTGGGACATTGGAATTTCCCAGAACTGACGCCCTTCGCTATAGGAGCAGGTGTGGCCTTACTCGCATGCATATTGTACTTTTTGAGAAACGTCTCTAAATATGCTTTCTGCGGTAGTCCTAAGACTCCATTTTCCCTATCTCAGTGAATTTCAATGCCCAAAACATATGAAGCATCACCAAGATCTTTCATATCAAAGTTTGAGGATAAAAACTTCTTTGTTTCTTGTAGTAGGCTAACACCATTGCTTGCAAGCAAGATATCATCCACATACAAGATTAGGAAAATGTATTTCCCATTTTTGAACTTTGCATAAACACAGTTATCCTCAACATTTCTTTAAATCCAAATCTTTTAATTGTATCGTTAAACTTTAGATACCATTGTCTAGAGGCTTGCCTTAGTCCATAAATGGATTTCTCCAGGCGGCATCCCATATCTTCCTTGCCTTCCATGATAAAACCCTTGGGTTGTTTCAAGTAGACATTTTCTTCTAAATTTTCATTTAGAAATGTCGTGTTTACATCAATTTGATGCAACTCTAAATCAAAATGTGCAACTAATGCCATTATGATTCTGAAGGAATCCTTACATGAGACTGCGGAAAAAGTCTCATTGTAGTCTATCCCTTCTCTTTGTGTAAATCTTTTTCCACGAGTCGTGCTTTATTCTTTTCTATATTCCCATTAGAGTCATACTTAGTTTTGTAGGCCCATTTACAACCTACTGTTTTGGCTCCTTTAGGAATAATTTCTAAGTCCCAAACATCGTTGGAACTCATCGAGTTCATTTCTTCATATGAAGCGGGATCACCTTCCATATAAACCAATTCCATGTTATAAAATTTATAATCAGTAGGAATGGTTGATCTTCTAGTTCTGATAGATCTTTTAAGTGCCTCAACTTCTGGCACATCCTCTGAGATTTGTTGTTGCACCTCCCTTTCATGATCAACAACGGGTTCAGTCGGTTCCTGAAAGACAGGTTCCGAGTCTTCTCCCATAGTTGTCATGGTTGGAGTCACAACAGGTAGTGAGAAAAATGGCTCTTGAATCATCGGATTAGGTGCATGCACCCTCTTCTCCTCAAGATCAATTTTCCGAGCTACCATGCTCCCCCTCATCATTTCGTCCTCTAAGAAGACCGCATGTCTTGTTTCTACAAACTTTGTGTATCTTTCTGGACAGTAGAAACGAAAACCCTTTGATATATCAGGATAGTCAATGAAGTGGCAAACTCACTGTTTTGGGATCTAACTTTGTAATATTTGGATTAAACATCTTGGCCTCAGCCGGGACCCCCACACTATGACGTTTTGCAAGGATGGTACTTTTCCTGTCCACAGCTCGTACGATGTTTTGGGCACCGATTTGCTTGGCACTCTATTGAGAATGTGAATGGCGGTTTTAAGCGCCTCCATCCATAATCCCGATGGTAGGTTGGAGTAACTTATCATGTTGCGCACCATATCCATAAGGGTACGGTTACTCCTTTCCGCTACTCCATTTTGCTGAGGCTCGCCTGGCATTGAATACTGGGCTACTATGCCAGTCTCCTGCAGGAACTTTGCAAAAGGTCCAGGGACTTGGCCATATGGAGTGTGCCTACCATAGTACTCCCACACGGCCAGATCTTACTATCTTTATTCTTTTGTCAAGCTAATTTTCAACTTCGACTTTGAAATTTTTGAATTTATCCAATGCTTCATTTCTTTCTTTGATTAGATAAATATAACCGAAACGGGAGTAGTCATCTATGAATGTTATGAACGAGTCATAGCCATCCACGCTTTTCACAGGAAATGGACCACAAATGTCATGTGGATGATTTCTAGTGTTCCGGTGCTTCGGTTTGCACCCTTTTTAATTTGTTTTACATACTTTTCTTTAACGCAATCAATGCATTGTTCTAAATCTGAGAACTCTAGTGGAGGAAGAATCTCACTTTTAATTAGTCTTTCTATCCTCCCTTTCGAAATATGGCCCAAACGATAGTGCCATAACTTCGATGAGTCGTGAGTTCTCTTTCTTTTCTTTTGTTCTTTGTTCGATGAGGAATCTTGCTCATTCACATTACACACGTAATGCACTTTTTCATGAAGTGATAATAAATAAAGCTCGTTGTGAAGTAAAGCAACACCAACATAAGCATTATTATACCATATGGCACACTTGTGATGTTCAAAATAACATTCGTAATTGTCTTTATCTAAACAAGAAACACTTATTAAATTTCTATGACATGAAGGAACAAATAAGACGTCTCTAAGCAAAAGATTGAATGCTTTAGCCAAATCCAAGGAGATGTCGCCGACAACTTCAACTTTTGCTTGGACGCCATTTACGACTTCAATACTTCTTTCTCTTCTTTGCATAGTCCTCGTCGAATGGAATCCCTGTAATGAATTTGCAACATGAACAGTTGCACCTGAGTCAATCCACCAAGTAGATTTCGAAAACTATGAGTAGGGATTATTAACAAAGGAAACGATGTCGTTACCTCTCTTTGCCATGATGGACTTTAGCCAGTCGGGGCAATCCTTTTTGTAGTGCCCTATCTGCTTGCAGTAGAGACAAGTGTCCTTGTCCACTGGAAGAGGCTTTTGCTGATGCTGAAAGTGCGAGGGGTCTTTACCATGTGGCTTTGAAGGAGAACCTTTGCTGTTATGACTGAAATTCTTTTTCTTATTGTCCTTCACATAGTTTTTGCAAGGTTTATTTGAAGAGGGAGAATTCAGGCAGCTGGAATTCTGGACTAGAAAAGTGTCACGCCCAAGATGCGACCCTATCCTTAATTTGGCACGAGGGCCTCGTCAGGGATAGAAGCGCATCTCGTCGTGTCGCAAGAATGGATATCGTTACAAGTACATGTACTGAAAAGAAGAGATATATAAAGAGTTGGCTTACACTCGCCACAAGCTACATCAGAGTCACATCAGTACATTACATAATCAACAAGAGTAAGAGCAGGGTCCGACTACGGACGAAAATAAACGACAAAGGAAGAACGACGTCCATTCTTGCTATCCCAGGCTGCCGGCCTGGAACCCATCCTAGATCGATGAAGAAGAAGAAGAAGAAGCAACTCCAAACGAACAATCATCGTGCTCGCGTCAAGTAACCTTTACCTGTACCTGCAACTGGTGTTGTAGTAATCGGTGAGCCACAGGGGACTCAGCAATCTCATTTCCAAAGGTATCAAGACCAGCAAAGCTTAATGGGTGAGGTATGGTTAAGTGGTGAGGTTGCAGCAGCGACTAAGCATATATTTGGTGGCTAACTTACGAATACAAGAAGTAAGAGGGGGAAGATCTACGCATAACGGACGTGAACTACTGATGATCAAAAGAATGATCCTGAACACATACCTACGTTAGACATAACCCCACCGTGTCCTCGATCGTAGAAGGAACTCACGAAAGAGACAGTCACGGTTACGCACACAGTTGGCAAGGTTTTATTAAGTTAACTTCAAGTTATCTAGAACCAGTGTTAAACAAAGTTTCCACGTTGCCACATAACCGCGGGCACGGCTTTCCGAAAGATTTAACCCTGCAGGGGTGCTCCAACTAGTCCATCACAAATTACCACAAGCCGCATAGAAATCCTCAATCACGAAGCTCGCGATCTCGTCGGATTCCCTAGTGGAAAACCTCAACTCTGAGATTACCCAAAGCATCACCGGAATCCCGATGCACAAGATATCTCGTCAAAGGTAAAACTAATCCAGCAAGGCCGCCCGACGTGCCGACGATCCCGATAGGAGTCGCGTACCTCGTTCTCAGGACACGATGGATAAGCGACGCGTACAAGTGCCAAACCTCGAGTTTCCTCGCGGTGGCCCCGCACAGTGCTCTGTTTTGGACCAACACTCACGAGGAGCACTGGCCCGGGGGTTGATTAAAATAGTCCGCGGGTGCCGGCGGGTCCCTATGCATTATTATTAGGTTATTAGGAAAATGTAGTACCAAAGTTGGGCCTTGCGAGACCAGCTTTAATCTAAACGAATTATCAAGGGGGTCCCCATAACAACCCCGATCGTGTTAGGAGCGCTCAATTATGGAACATAACACCGGTAGCCGGTAACTAAAGGGGGCAAAGGTGGAACAAAACACCAGGCTAGAAAGGCCGAGCCTTCCACCTTTTACCAAGTGTATAGGTGCATTAAATTTAATAGCATTTAATATGGTGATATAACAAGGAACCCATGATTTCACATGGAAGCAACTGCACCTGCAACTAGCAACGCTAACACAGGGTTAAGCAAGCAGTAACATAGCCAAACAGTGGTTTGCTAGGTTGAACAGGTTGAAGGTGATCATGGCATTGTTGAGAGGCTGATATTTAACAGGTGGTAGGCAACGAGACTTAAACGATAGAAGCGATAAACTAGCATGGCAATGATTGTAATGGTATCTGGGGAAATGATCATCTTGCCTGAGATCCCGCTTGGAAGAAGAATGCGTCCGTGAAGCAGACGAACCGACGTAGTCGAACGGGTCCTCACAATCCGACACGCTGCGGAACTCTATCGAGACGACGCAAACCGGAAACAAGCATCAACACACGATATTCACCACACGATGCACAACACATATGACGCATGAGCAGCTGAAAACATGCTAGTCACGGCATGACAACTCACACAACCAAACACTACACATTAAGTGAAGTTCAATATGCACGAGTTGCATATTGACGAAACTCCACGTTAATTATTTAGTTCACTCCCGGTTATCTACACGGCAATATTAATGTTGTCAAACATTCAAGAGGTGAAGTGGAAATTAAACTACCTATCTAGGCATCTTAAGGGAGGTCGGAAATGACATATAGCACCTCCGAAACGACCTCACATGTTAATTTACAATTCTGTCCAGATCTGAACTAATGCATTTAATTGGTTGTTAAACAGCAAAACAAATAGGTTCACATGATTCTACGCGTCAAGGCAAGCAATCTACACGTAAAGAACATCTCCAACGGAGCTACGGTTCAAAAGATACAAGCACCGCAAGATATGATGGCATGAATGCAAAATGTGAGCAGCGACGGTCACGAGCACTTCAAAACATACAACCAGCAAGGGAAAAAGAACCTACACGAGATTCTAAGCAAGTTTCATGTAGGACTCGATCAAATCGGAGCTACGGTTCGAAAACTACGAGCAAAACAGGAAATGACTACAATCTGCCAAAATCAGCCACATAGCATATTCTACGTTCCACAACTACGACTACACAACTCCGATAAACTCAAGCAATGCATGGCATGAAAGAGGGCAAGACGCACTACTACAAACAACTAACAACAACTATCATGGCAGCAAGGAGCACTAGGAAAAGAAGACACAAAATGGCATCACACACACTATTTCAGACTTAGTGAAAATAACACGTCCTGAAAGTGCAGTTTTCAGCCTGAAGGCATATTGACAGCAGCAAAATCCTAAGCTACAGGTTTCCTAATGGCATAAAAATTAACAGCACGCTAGAGAAACACAAGGGGTACAACTAACTCCATTGGACCAACCCCAAAAGAGCTACAGATCACAAGATGCAAGCAATACAAGACAACAACAAAATATAACAGTTTCCAGACTTAGAAATATTTCAGCACGTCTAAAACAGCACTATTTCTAGCAACTTGAGAGCAAGCAAATCACACCTAAACATGCATTTCTATTGCAACTAAAAATACCAGAGGCTAGACAAAACATCCAAGATCAACTCTCTAGTTAACAACTAACTCAAACGAGGCACGAAATAAATCCTACGAATTAACCAAAAGGGCATTACGGCAAAATATCGCGCGAACTAACTTACTCAAAAGCTAAAACTAATTGCACAGAAAAATCCATGGGATTTTTCTACCCCAGAAACATATAAAATATGTGGGGTTTGCAACACCAAATAAAGCCACACATTAATGCGGAAAATAACCCTAGACACGAAAAATAATCTAGCGGCAAACCCCTACACGCAAAAATACGAGTGACCGCGCTAAAATACGTAGAAATATGGTCCCTAAAACATGGACATTTAATCTACGGTATACTAGCAGTCCGGACTTGCGCGCAAAAAATAATACGGGCACAATGCTAAGGGGACAGCACGTAAATCCATGCATACGACACGTTAAACTACGCCGAAAAATTATACAAGTTTTAAATTCGTACTCTACGCGCGAAACTACTACAAAAGCATATCTAAAACATCGCGATCCGACTTACGGATAAATAACTACGGGCGTTCTAATATACGACCATTTACTGGAAATATAACTAATTCTAAAAAATCAACTTAAATCGCTAATGGGCCGAACAGGTTCGGTGCAAGATAACAACCTAGCGCTAGGCGAGGAATAACTCGAGCTGCTCACCTCGGGGCTGCTGGGCCGAAGCTGCTGGGGGAGGCGAGCTGGGCCGGGACGGAGGAGGAGGCCGAGTGGGCCGGCTGGGCCTCTGCCGGCTGGCGTTGACCTGGGGCGGAGCTGGGCCGAGGCGGCCAGGGCGAGGCCGAGCGGCGAGGCCCCATCTGGGCCGCTGGGGCGCTGGTGCTGGAAGGCCCACATGGGCGTCTCGGGCGCTGGGAGCGACCTCCTCGTCGTGCCCGAGGGCACGACCTGGCGGCGGCCGGCGGATCGAGCAAGGGAACCCGACGGCGGGGCTAGGGAGCCAGATACCGGCGGCTACGCAGAACGGGTCGCGGCTGGCGGCGCAAGACGACGGTGCATGGCGGCGGCAGAATCCGGCAAGGCTGACTGGCGGCTCGAGGAGCGACACGGCGACCAGAGGGCTGACGGCGGCGGACGGCGCAGGCGAGGGGGCGGCGGCCGAATCCAGCGAGATCCCGGCAGCGGCGGGGTGAGGAACTCCGGTGGGCGAGGCGCAGAGGGCTCCGGCGGCGGCGGCTGGAGACGGCTCGGGCTCGCGAGCGCAGGAGGGCTCCGGTCGTGCTCGGGCAGGAGCTCGGGCCATGGCGGCGGCGCCTCGGCTCGGGCGGGCCTGCGATGGGCTTTGCGGGCCCGGCGGCGCTGGCAGGGGAGAGAGAGGTGGGGCGGTGCGGCTAGGGTTAGGGTTAGGGCGCGGATCCCGATGAGGATTAGGGGGGCGCCCAAAATAGGCAGGGAGGGGTGCTTAAATAGGGAAAGGGGCTAGGGTGCAGGGTATCTGGGGGTTTTTCGACCCTCCGGTCGCGTTCGTGCGGTCCGATCGGAGAGGCGGGTTGGGGTTAGGTGTGTAGAGTG
This sequence comes from Hordeum vulgare subsp. vulgare, assembly GCF_904849725.1. NCBI lineage: Eukaryota > Viridiplantae > Streptophyta > Magnoliopsida > Poales > Poaceae > Hordeum > Hordeum vulgare. The sequence continues at coordinate 657,776,152 of NC_058519.1, read as the reverse complement.
GCGTTGGTTAAGATGAGAGGGAAGTGGTGCGGCGCGGCATCGACTTTTAAAACACCGACAGACGTCCGACGGCAGACCGAATACGGTGCCGCTACGGTCGACCGTTCGGGTACCAGACGGTCTCTGATCGCGACGAAATTCGACAGGCGGCCTAGCGATAACTACTCACGACCGCGTGCCAAGTTTCACCTCGATCAGAGAAAGTTTTAAACGCAGTTTAAAAACAGGGTTTCGACGGTGCGCGGGCGCGTGCGTGTGCGGTCGGACTCAGAACGGACAACGACGAGAACCGGCAACTACTAACGGATGCAAGTTTTGAAAACTGGCGGCAACGGAGACGCCGATGCAATGCGGATGATGCGCATGATGCGATGATGATGCGACAACTGAAAATACCCACACGACGAAAACGGAAAGAAAAGGGGAAGCTTCTGGAACGTCGACATCGGGCTGTCACAAAAAGGAGCAAATCTTAGTCCACTATTTTGCACATCTCCAAATGCCCTGAAAAGTTACGTGAATTTTTTTGGGATTATATAAAAAATACTGGGCCAAAGAAGTACCGGAGGGGGGCTGCCAGGGCGCCACAAGCCCTGCCACCACCACCCCGCGTGGTGGCGGAGTGGGGGCTTGTGGGATCCCCGACGACCCACTAGCTCCCCTCTTTTGCTATATGAAGGGTTTTGGTCCAGAAAAAATCATTCAGGAGCTTTTTCGTGGTTTCGCCGCCGCCACGAGGCGGAACTTGAGCAGATCCAATCTAGAGCTCCGGCAGGACGATCCTGCCGGGGAAACTTCCCTCCGGAGGGGGAAATGGTCGCCATCGTCATTACCAACACTCCTCTCGTCGGAGGGGAGGCATCTTCATCAACAACTTCATCAACACCATCTCCTCTCCAATCCCTAGTTCATCTCTTGTAACCAATCTCTGTCTCACGACTCCGATTGATACTTGTAAGGTTACTAGTAGTGTTGATTACTCTTTGTAGTTGATGCTAGTTGGATTACTTGGTGGAAGAGTTTATGTTCAGATCCTTGATGCTATTCATTACACCTCTGATCATGATTATGATTATGCTTTGTGAGTAGTTAATTTTGTTCCTGAGGACATGGGATAAGTCATGCTGATAATAGTCATGTGAATTTGATATTCGTTCGGTATTTTGATATGTTGTATGTTGTTTTTCCTCTAGTGGTGTTATGTGAACGTCGACTACATAACACTTCACCATATTTGGGCCTAGAGGAAGGCATTGGGGAGTACTAAGTAGATGATGGGTTGCTGGAGTGACAGAAGCTTAAACCCCAGTCTATGCGTTGCTTCGTGAGGGGCTGATTTGGATCCACTTGTTTAATGCTATGGTTAGACGTTGTCTTAATTCCTCTTTTGTAGTTGCGGATGCTTGCGAGAGAGATTAATCATAAGTGGGATGCTTGTCCAAGTAAGGGCAGTACCCAAGCGCCGGTCCACCCACATATCAAACTATCAAAGTAACGAACGCGAATCATATGAACATGATGAAACTAGCATGACAGAAATTCCCGTGTGTCCTGGGGAGCGTTTTTCCTCCTATAAGACTTTGTTCAGGCTTGTCCCTTGCTACAAAAGGGATTGGGCGACTTGCTGCACCGTTGCTACTACTTGTTACTTGTTACTTTTTGCTTGCTACGTTTCACCTCGCAACACAATCACTTGTTACCGCTACTTTCAGTGCTTGCAATTATTACCTTGCTGAAATCCGTTTATGAGAGCCTTCTGCTCCTCGTTGGGTTCGACACTCTTACTTATCGAAAGGACTACGATTGATCCCCTATACTTGTGGGTCATCAAGACTCTTTTCTGGCGCCGTTGCCGGGGAGTGAAGCGCCTTTGGTAAGTGGAAATTGGTAAGGAAACATTTATATACTGTGCTGAAATTTATTGTCACTTGTAACTATGGAAACTGTTCCTTTGAGGAGTTTGTTCGGGGTATATTCACGGAAGCACGAGGAGTTGTTCCTCAACCTGAGGTACCTACTGAAAATATCTTTTATGAAATTCCTTCAGGTATGCTTGAGAAACTGCTGGTTAATCCTTTTACAGGAGATGGATCTTCACATCCAGACTTGCATCTAATCTATGTAGATGAAGTTTGTGGTTTATTTAAGCTTACAGGTTTGCCCGAGGATGAGGATAAGGCGTTGACATGGTATAGGCTATGTGATGATACTGGATCATGGGGCTACAATCAGTTGAAATTGGAATTTCATCAAAAGTTCTATCCTATGCATTTAGTACATCGTGATCAGAACTTTATTTATAACTTTTGGCCTCGTGACAGGGAAAGCATAGCTCAAGCTTGGGGGAGGCTTAAATCAATGCTATATTCATGCCCCAACCATGACCTCTCGAGAGAAATCATCACTCAAAACTTTTATGCTCGGCTTTCTCATGAAGATCGTACCATGCTTGACACTTCTTGTATCGGTTCTTTTATTAAGAAGGATATTGATCACAAGTGGAATTTATTGGAAAGAATCAAACGCAACTCTGAGGATTGGGAGCTGGAGGAAGGTAAGGAGTCGGGTATGAATTTCCAGTTTGATTGCGTTAAATCTTTTGCTGAGACAAACACTTCTAGAGATTTTAGCGCTAAGTATGGACTTGACTGTGAGATAGTAGCTTCTCTATGTGAATCTTTTGCTGCTCATGTTGATCTTCCCAAAGAGAAGTGGTTTAAATATCATCCTCCTGTAGAAAGCAACATAGTCAAAACCAATCTAGTTGAGGAGAAATTCATTGCTTTTAGTGATCCTGTTGTTCCTTGTGCTTACACTGAGAAACCAACATACCCTGCTAGGGTAAAGGATTATTCTAAAGCTCCAACTGTGATACATTGGGGTTACATTAGACCACTTGCACCCCCTGAGGAAATTAGAGTTGAACCTAGTGTTGCTATTATCAAAGATCTCTTAGCCGAAGACATATATGGGCATGTTACAAAATTCTGTGAGGACTCCGCTAGAATTGCTAAGCCTCACGCGAAAGACAAACACAGACCTGTAGTTGGCCTGCCCGTTGTTTCTGTCAAGATAGGAGATCACTGTTACCATGGTTTATGTGATATGGGAGCTAGTGTTAGTGCAATACCCCGATCTCTATATGATGAAATCAAAGATGAGATTGCACCTGCTGACTTAGAACCCATTGATGTCACTATTACGCTAGCTAATAGAGACACCATCTGCCCTCTGGGAATTGTGAGAGATGTAGAAGTCTTGTGTGGTAAGACGAAGTATCCTACTGATTTCCTCGTCCTTGGTACTGCACAAGATAGCTTTTGTCCCATCATATTTGGTAGACCCTTTCTCAACACTGTCAATGCTCACATTGATTGCATTAAGCAGACTGTCAGAGTTAGTTTTGAGGGTGTGTCTCATGAATTTAACTTCTCCAAGTTTGGAAGACAACCACATGAAAGAGAGTCGTCTGGTAGAGATAAAATTATTTCTCTTGCCTCTATTGCCGTACCTCCTACAGATCCTTTAGAGCAATATCTTCTTGAGCATGAAAATGATATGCATATGGAGGAGAGAGATGAGATAGATAAAATTGTCTTAGAACAATATCCTATTCTCAATAATAATCTGTGTATTGAACTGCTTGGGGATCCTCCCCCACCAAAGGGTGATCCTGTGTTCGAGCTTAAATAGTTGTCTGATACTCTTAAGTATGCCTATCTTGATGAGAAGGAGATATATCATGTCATTAGTGCCCTCCTTTCAGAGCACGAAGAGAAGAAGTTACTAAGAACTCTGAGGAAGCACCGTGCTGCTATTGGATATACTCTTGATGATCTTAAGGGTATTAGTCCTACTCTATGCCAGCACAATATTAAAACCAATCCTGACTTTAAACCAGTTGCTGATCATCAAAGGAGATTAAATCCTAAGATGAAAGAGGTCGTTAGAAAAGAAATATTAAAGCTTCTGGAAGCATGAATCATTTATCCTGTTGCTCATAGTGATTGGGTAAATCCAGTACATTGCGTACCTATGAAGGGAGGTATCACCGTCGTTCCTAATGATAAGAATGAACTAATCCCACAAAGGATTATTACTGGCTATAGGGTGGTGATAGACTTTCGGAAACTGAACAAGGCAACCAGGAAAGATCATTATCCTTTGCCGTTTATCGACCAAATGCTAGAAAGGCTATCAAAACACACACACTTCTGCTTTCTAGACGGTTATTCAGGTTTCTCGCAGATACCTGTTGCACAATATGATCAGGAGAAAACCACTTTCACCTGCCCTTTCGATACCTTTGCCTATAGACGTATACCTTTTGGCTTATGCAATGCACCCACCACCTTTCAAAGATGTATGATGGCTATATTCTCTGACTTTTGTGAAAAGATTGTCGAGGTTTTCATGGATGACTTCTCCGTTTACGGGTCTTCCTTTGATGATTTCCTCAGCAACCTTGATCGAGTCTTACAGAGATGCGAAGAAACCAACCTCGTCTTGCATTGGGAGAAGTGCCACTTTATGGTTAATGAAGGCATCGTCTTAGGGCATAAAATTTCTGAGAGAGGCATTGAAGTTGATAAGGCTAAGGTTGATGCAACTGAGAAAATGCCTTGCCCCACAGATATCAGGGGTATACGAAGTTTCCTAGGTCATGTTGGTTTCTATAGAAGGTTCATTAAAGACTTCTCTAAGATTTCTAGGCCTCTTACCAACCTCTTGCAGAAGGATGCTCCTTTCATTTTTGATGAGGATTGTGAGGAAGCTTTCGAAATACTTAAGAAGGCTTTGATAACCGCACCTATTGTTCAACCACCTGACTGGAACTTGCCCTTTGAAATCATGTGCGATGCTAGTGATTATGCTGTTGGTGCTGTTCTAGGACAAAGAGTTGACAAGAAGTTGAATGTTATTCACTACGCTAGTAAAACTCTAGACAGTGCACAAAGAAACTATGCCACTACGGAGAAGGAATTTTTAGCAGTCGTGTTTGCATGCGAAAAGTTCAGATCTTATATAGTTGACTCTAAAGTCACTATTCACTCTGATCATGCTGCTATTAAGTACCTTATGGAGAAGAAGGATGCTAAGCCTAGGCTGATCAGATGGGTTCTCCTGCTACAGGAATTTGATTTGCACGTCGTTGACCGAAAGGGTGCTGATAACCCTGTAGCAGATAACTTGTCTAGGCTAGAGAATGTCCTTGATGACCCACTACCTATTGATGACAGCTTTCCTGATGAGCAATTGAATGTCATCCGCACTTCACATAGTGCACCGTGGTATGCTGATTATGCAAACTATATCGTAGCCAAATACATACCACCCAGTTTCACCTATCAGCAAAAGAAGAAATTCTTCTTTGATTTGAGACACTACTTTTGGGATGATCCTCACCTTTATAAGGAAGGAGTAGATGGTGTTATTAGACGTTGTGTGCCTGAACATGAACGGGGACAGATCTTGCAGAAGTGTCATTCTGAAGCCTACGGAGGACACCACGCTGGAGATAGAACTTCCCATAAGGTATTGCAATCAGGTTTCTATTGGCCTACTTTCTTCAAGGATGCCCGTAAGTTTGTCTTGTCTTGTGAGGAATGCCAAAGGATAGGGAACATCAGTAAGCGTCAGGAAATGCCTATGAACTATTCACTTGTCATTGAACCATTTGATGTCTGGGGCTTTGCTTATATGGGACCCTTCCCGAGTTCCAATGGGTACACTCACATCTTAGTTGCTGTGGATTACGTCACTAAGTGGGTAGAAGCTATCCCCACTAAAAATGCTGATCACCACACATCTATTAAGATGCTTAAAGAAGTCATTTTCCCAAGATTTGGAGTCCCTAGATATTTGATGACTGATGGCGGTTCACACTTCATTCATGGTGTTTTCCGCAAGATGCTAGCTAAGTATGATGTCAACCATAGAGTTGCATCTCCTTATCATCCTCAGTCTAGTGGTCAAGTGGAGTTGAGTAATAGGGAGATCAAATTGATCCTACAAAAGACCGTCAATAGATCTCGAAAGAATTGGTCTAGCAAATTTGACGATGCACTATGGGCTTATAGGACTGCTTATAAGAATCCCATGGGCATGTCACCGTATAAAATGGTTTACGGTTAAGCCTGTCATTTACCTCTTGAGCTGGAACACAAAGCTTATTGGGCAATCAAAGAGCTCAACTTTGATTTCAAACTTGCCGGTGAGAAGCGATTGTTTGATATCAGCTCGTTAGATGAATGGAGGGCCCAGGCATATGAGAATGCCAAGTTGTTCAAGGAAAATGTTAAGAGATGGCACGACAAACGAATACAGAAACGAGAGTTCAATGTAGGTGATTATGTCTTGCTATACAATTCTCGTTTGAGATTCTTTGCAGGAAAGCTTCTCTCTAAATGGGAAGGTCCCTATGTTATCGAGGAAGTATATCGTTCCGGTGCCATCAAAATCATAACACGGAAGGAAATTTTCGTAGAGTGGTAAATGGGCAAAGAATCAAGCATTACATCTCTGGTACTCCCATAAATGTTGAGACCAATATCATCAATGTCATAACTCCAGAGGAGTACATAAGGGATGTTTATCAGCCTGTTTCAGATCCTGAAAATGAAGAGGTATATGTTTCGGTAAGAAATTGGACTCTGATGCTTTTGCAATAGGAAATTTCCTTCGTTTTGGAATTTTTGGAAAATTAGAAAAATAAAAAGCAGTCCTGAGAGCGCACGAGGCGGCCACAAGCCCTGCCACCGCCCCTACCCCCTGGCGGCGGAGGGCAAGCTTGTGGGCACCTCGTGTGCCTCCCGGACTCTGTTTTCTTGCGGAGCACTCCTTCTGGTCCAGAAAAAAATCAATATATACTCACCCGAAAGTTTTGATCTCATATCGCGCATTTTTCCTCTGTTTTCGTTTTGAGCCTGTTTCTATGGTAGATCTAGACCATCATGACTTCCCCAAACGCTCCTAAGGACAAGATCTTCGAGAAGGTCATCAATCCCTACCTCACGGAAGTGCTGGAACACCCTCAATCTATCAAGATGAGCGAGGGGATGTTGCACATCTGTGATGTTGAGGGGCCTAAGAAGACCGGAAGCATGGAGACGAGGCTCGAAGCAATGGAGCAACAAGTCTTCAAGTGCCAAGGGATGGTGGAGCGTGGACTCAACGCCAACCACATGATGATCACGGAGTTCACTAGCAATCACAAGATGGATATCATTGATATTGGGAAACACCTCTCGAGGCTATATGATAGGGTTGATCAACTTCAGGGCCAGATCTATGACCTGCAGAACCAAAACTGTGAGTATGAGTACAGATTTAAATCAATAAGGTTGGCTGCAGATTTGAGGATTCCGGCGACTCGTTCATCCTGCCATGATGGAGCACCTATGCCTTGGAAGACGGAGGATCAGACTACTCCAACAACTCCACCACCATCACCACCAAAGGAAGGCAACTAAGAATTGGTATGGGCAATCCCCTTGGCTTCTGCCAAGCTTGGGGGAGTTGCCCTCGTATCGTATCACCTTTATATCTTTTGCTTTTTTCCTTTGTTTTAGTTCTTTCCTTTTCAATTTTTATTTCTTCTCTTAGAGGAATAAGTCTTTAGTGTTTAGTTTGAGACTTTTGCTTTTGTCTCTCCCCCGATGTATTCGAGCTTACGAGCTATATAATAAAGAGTATCTTAGTCAAGGGCTTTGCTTTGTGCCATGATAAAAAGTATGAAAAGAACGATAGCATGAAAGATCATGAGACGATCTTATGGAAAGTGATAACTTAACTTATGACACGTATGATGATTGAAACTTGTTGAGAATAAATCAACATAGACCTCAATCTTTGTTGCAATTAATAAGAAGTAATAAGGAAAGAGAGGTTCACATATAAATATATCATCTTAGACACTTTTTACAATTGTGAGCACTCACCAAACTATTACATGCTTAGGAGTAGATGTTGGACAAGGAAGACAACATAATGAATTGTGTTTGCTTGGTTCCAAACAATGTTATATGATTAGAGATCCCTTAACATGTGACGATTGCTTCCACCTCATATTAGCCAAAACTCCCGCACCAAGTAGAGATACTACTTGTGCATCCATAAACCTTCAACCCAGTTTTTCCATGAGAGTCCACCTTACCTACCTATGGATTGAATAAGATCCTTCAAGTAAGTTGTCATCGGTGCAAGCAATAAAAATTGCTCTCTAATATGTATGATCTATTAGTGTGTGGAAAATAAGCTTTGTACGAACCTGTGATGAGGAAAACATAAAAGTGACATACTACATAATAAAGTTCTTTATCACAAGAGGCAATATAAAGTGACGTTCCTCCGCACTAAGAGGACACGCATTCAAACCTCAAAAGCGCATGACAACCTCTGCTTCCCTCTGCGAAGGGCCTATCTTGTACCTTTACTTTTTGCCCTTGTAAGAGTCATGGTGATATTCACCAATTCCCTATTTTTGCCTTTGTCTTGGCTATGGTCACATGCTTGGGAAAGATCTATATTCATATATCAACTTGGAGTTGAGTACTTATGCTTTATTGTTGTTGACTTTACCCTTGAGGTAAACCGTTGGGAGGCAAAACTATAAGCCCATATCTTCCTTTGTGTCTAGCTGAAACTTTGACACCATGAGTACCACGTGAGTTGTAACAATTGTGGAAAACAAAAGAGATGATTGAGTATGTGGGTTTGCCTTACAAGCTCTTATTTGACTCTTTTTGATGTTGTGATAAATTGCAATTGCTTCAATGACTATGGACTATTGTTGGTTACTTCTCGGTAAGGTTTTTTGCTTCATGCTTTGCTTTGTGAAGGAATTGTTACTTTCCCATAAGAATCTTTATGATGTATTGCTGTTCTATGTGTGGTCATGATGCCCTCATGTTCGTATTATGTTTTATACCTTCGTCCCTCAACATGTGGAAATGTTTATGCAACTTGGTTTTTGCTTGGGGACAAGCGAGGTCTAAGCTTGGGGGAGTTGATACGTCCATTTTGCATCATGCTTTCATGTTGATATTTTTTGCTTTATGGGCTGTTATATTACTTTGTGGTACCATATTGATGGGGAACGTCGCATGGGAAACAAAAAATTTCCTACGCGCACGAAGACCTATCATGGTGATGTCCATCTACGAGAGGGGATGTGTGATCTACGTACCCTTGTAGACCGTACAGCAGAAGCGTTAGTGAACGGGGTAACTGTAGTGGAACGTCCTCACGTCCCTCGATCCGCCCCGCGAACCGTCCCGCTATCAGTCCCACGATCTAGTGCCGAACGGACGGCACCTCCGCGTTCAGCACACGTACAACTCGACGATGATCTCGGCCTTCTTGATCCAGCAAGAGAGACGGAGAGGTAGAAGAGTTCTCCGGCAGCGTGAAGGCGCTCCGGAGGTTGGAGGTAATCTTATCTCAGCAGGACTCCGCCCGAGCTCCGCAGAAACGCGATCTAGAGGTAAAACCGTGGAGATATGTGGTCGGGCTGCCGTGGTAAAAGTTGTCTCAAATCAGCCCTAAAACCCCACTATATATAGGAGGAGGAGGGGGGAGCCTTGCCTTGGGGTCCAAGGACTCCCAAGGGGTCGGCCGAACCTAAGGGGGAAGGTCTCCCCCCCCCCCAAACCGAGTTCTACTTGGTTTGGAAGGTGGAGTCCTTCTTCCCTTTCCCACCTCCTTCTTTTTTTTCTTTTCTCTTTGATTTTTCTTCCAATGCGCATAGGGCTCTTTTGGGCTGTCCCACCAGCCCACTAAGGGCTGGTGCGGCACCCCCAATGCCTATGGGCTTCCCCGGGGTGGGTTGCCCCCCCCCCCCCCCCCGGTGAACTCCCGGAACCCATTCGTCATTCCCGGTACATTCCCGGTAACTCCGAAAACCTTCCGGTAATCAAATGAGGTCATCCTATATATCAATCTTCGTTTCCGGACCATTCCGGAAACCCTGGTGACGTCCGTGATCTCATCCGGGACTCCAAACAAACATTCGGTAACCAACCATATAACTCAAATACGCATAAAACAACGTCGAACATTAAGTGTGCAGACCCTGCGGGTTCGAGAACTATGTAGACATGACCCGAGAGACTCCTCGGTCAATATCCAATAGCGGGACCTGGATGCCCATATTGGATCCTACATATTCTACGAAGATCTCAACGTTTGAACCTCAGTGCCAAGGATTCATATAATCCCGTATGTCATTCCCTTTGTCCTTCGGTATGTTACTTGCCCGAGATTCGATCGTCAGTATCCGCATACCTATTTCAATCTCGTTTACCGGCAAGTCTCTTTACTCGTTCTGTAATACAAGATCCCACAACTTACACTAAGTCACATTGCTTGCAAGGCTTGTGTGTGATGTTGTATTACCGAGTGGGCCCCGAGATACCTCTCCGTCACACGGAGTGACAAATCGCAGTCTCGATCCATACTAACTCAACGAACACCTTTGGAGATACCTGTAGAGCATCTTTATAGTCACCCAGTTACGTTGCGACATTTGATACACACAAAGCATTCCTCCGGTGTCCGTGAGTTATATGATCTCATGGTCATAGGAACAAATACTTGACACGCAGAAAACAGTAGCAACAAAATGACACGATCAACATGCTACGTCTATTAGTTTGGGTCTAGTCCATCACATGATTCTCCTAATGATGTGATCCCGTTATCAAGTGACAACACTTGCCTATGGCCAGGAAACCTTGACTATCTTTGATCAACGAGCTAGTCAACTAGAGGCTTACTAGGGACAGTGTTTTGTCTATGTATCCACACAAGTATTGTGTTTCCAATCAATACAATTATAGCACGGATAATAAACGATTATCATGAACTAAGAAATATAATAATAACTAATTTATTATTGCCTCTAGGGCATATTTCTAACAGTCTCCCACTTGCACTAGAGTCAATAATCTAGTTCACATCACCATGTGATTCCAACAAATCCAACACCCATATAGTTCCGGGGTCTGGTCACGTCTTGCTCGTGAGAGAGGTTTTAGTCAAGGGTTCTGAAACTTTCAGATCCGTGCATTCTTTACAAATCTTTATGTCATCTTATAGATGCTGCTACTACGTGCTATTCGGAAATGCTCCAAATATCTACTCTACTATACGAATCTGTTTCACTACTCATAGTTATTCGGATTAGTGTCAAAGCTTGCATCGACGTAACCCTTTACGACGAACTCTTTAACCACCTCCATAATCGAGAAAAATTCCTTAGTATATTTAGTTACTAAGGATAACTTTGACCGCTGATCAGTGATTCAATCATGGATCACTTTCTGTACCTCTCAACAGACTTTGAGTCAAGGCACACATCAGGTGCGGTACTCAGCATGGCATACTTTGGAGTCTACGGCTAAGGCATAGAAGACGACCTTCGTCTATTCTCTTTATTCTGCCGTGGTCGGGTTTTGAGTCTTACTCAAATTCACACCTTACAACGCAACCAAGAACTCCTTCTTTGCTGATCTACTTTGAACTCCTTCAAAAACTTGTCAAGGCATGCATTTTATTGAAACTTTCATTAAGCGCTTTTGATCTATCTCCATAGATCTTTGATGCTCAACGTTCAAGTAGCGCAATCCAGGTATTCCTTTGAAAACTTCTTTCAAACAACCTTATATGCTTTACAGAAATTCTACATTACTTCTGATCAACAATATGTCTACCACATATACTTATCAGAAATTCTATAGTGCTCCCACTCACTTCTTTGGAAATACAAGTTTCTCATAAACCTTGTATAAACCCAAAATCTTTGATCATCTCATCAAAGTGTATATTCCAACTCCGAGATGCTTGCACCAGTCCATTGAAGGATCACTGGAGCTTGCATACTTGCTAGTATCTTTAGGATCGACAAAACCTTCTGGTTGTATCACATACAATGTTTGCTCAAGGAAACCGTTGAGAAAACAATGTTCTGACATCCTATGTGCAATATTTCATAAATAATGCATCAACAACTAACATAATTCTAACATACCTTTAGCATCGCTACGAGTGAGAAAGACTCATCATAGTCAACAGTTTGATCTTGTCGGAAACATCTTTGCGACAAGTCGAGCTTTTCTTAATAGTGACTTATCACCATCATCCTCTGACCATCAAGTAGTTCTTCCAAAGTCTACACTTTGTTTTCATACATGGATCCTCTCTCGGATTTCATGGCTTCCAGCCATTTGTCGGAATCCGGGCCCACCATTGCTTTCTTCATAACTCGTAAGTTCATTGTTGCTCAACAACATGACCTCCAAGACAGGGTTACCGCACCACTCTGTAGTAGTACACGACCTTGTCAACCTACGAGGCTTGTAGTAACTTGATCTGATGCTCGATGATCACCATCATCAGCTTCCACTTCAATTGGTGTAGGCGCCACAGGAACAACTTCCTGCGCCCTGCTACACACTGGTTGAAGTGATGGTTCAATAACCTCATCAAGTTCTACTACCCTCCCACTCAATTCTTTCGAGAGAAACCTTTCCTCGAGAAAGGATCCGTTTCTAGAAACAAATACTTTGCTTTCGGATCTGAGATAGGAGATGTACCCAACTGTTTTGGATATCCCATGAAGATGCATTTATCCGCTTTGGGTTCGAGCTTATCAGACTGAAACTTTTTCACATAAGTGTCGAAGCCCCAAACTTTCAAGAAACGACAGTTTAGATTTCTCTAAACCTCATTCTATACTGTGTCATCTCAACGGAAATACGCGGTGCCCTATTTAAAGTGAATGCGGTTGTCTCTAATGCATAACCCATAAACGATAGTGCTAATTCGATAAGAGACATCATAGCATGCACCATACCAAATAGTGCGTGGCTATGACGTTCAGACACATCATCACACTATGATGTTCCAGGTGGCATGAACTGCGAAACAATTTCCACATTGTCTTAACTGCGTACCAAAAATCGTAACTCGGATATTCATTTCTATGATCATATCGCAGACCGTTTATCCTCTTGTTACGACGAACTTCACTCTGAAACAGAATTGAACTTTTCAATATTTCAGACTTGTGATTCATTAAGTAAATACTCTTGTATCTACTCAAATCATCATTGAAGTAAGAACATAATGATATCCACTGCGTGCCTCGGCACCCATTGGACTGCATACATCAAAATGTATCACTTCCAACAAGTTACTATCTTGTTTCATCCCAATGAAAACAAGGCCTCGCTCATGTGGTATGATTTGCATGTCACTAGTGATTCAAAATCAAGTGAATATAAAGATCCATCAGCATGGAGCCTCTTCATGCAATTTATACCAACATGACTCAAGTGGCAGTGCCACAAGTAAGTGGTACTATCATCATTACCTCGTATCTTTAGGCACCAATATCATGAACATGTGTAACACTACGATCGAGATTCAATAAACCATTGAAGGTGATTATTCAAGAAAATAGAGTAACCATTATTCTCTTTAAATGAATAATCGTATTGCAATAAACACGATCCAATCATGTTCATGTTTAACGCAAGCACCAAATAACAATTATTTAGGTTTAACACCAATCCCGATGGTAGAGGGAGAGCGCGACGTTTGATCATATCAACCTTAGAAACACTTCCAACACGTATCGTCACCTCGCCTTTAGCTAGTCTCCGTTTGTGTCGTAGCTTTCATTTCGTGTTACTAATCATTTAGCAACCGAACCGGTATCTAGTACCCTCATGCTACTAGGAGTACTAGTAAAGTACACATCAACATCATGCATATCAAATATACTTCTTTCGACTTTTGCCAGCCTTCTTATCTACCAAGTATCTAGAGTTGCTCCGCCTCAGTGACTGTTCCCCTCATTACAAAAGCACTTAGTCTCGGGTTTGGGTTTAATCTTGGGTCTCTTCATTAGTGCAACAACTATTTTGCCGTTTCACGAAGTATCCCTTCTAGCCCTTGCCTTTCTTGAAACTTAGTGGTTTTACAAACCATCAACTATTGATGCTCCTTCTTGATTTCTACTTTCGCGGTGTCAAACATCACAAATCGCTCAAGGATCATTGTATCTATCCTTGATATGTTATAGTTCATCACGAAGCTCTCATAGCTTGGTGGTAGTGACTTTGGAGAACCATCACTATCTCATCTGGAAGATTAACTCCCACTTGATTCAAGTGATTGTCGTACTCAGACAATCTAAGCACACGCTCAACGATTGAGCTTTTCTCCTTTACCTTGTGGACAAAGAATCTTGTCGGAGGTCTCGTACCTCTTAACAAGGGCACAAGCATGAAATCAGAATTTCATCTCTTTAGAACATCACTTATGTTCCGTGACATTTCAAAACGTTTTCGGCGCCTTGCTTTTAAGCCATTAAGTATTTTGCACTGAACTATCGTGTAGTCATCAGAAACGTGTATGTCGGATGTTCACAACATCCACAGATGACGCTCGAGGTGCAGCACACCGAGTGGTGCATTAAGGACATAAGCCTTCTGCGCAGCAACGAGGACAATCCTCGGTTTTACAGACTTAGTCTGCAAAGTTTGCTACTATTAATTTTCAACTAAATTTTCTCTAGGAACAAATAAAAAACAGTAGAGCTATAGCGCAAGCTACATCGTAATTCGCAAAGACCATTAGACTATGTTCATGACAATTTGTTCAATTAATCATATTACTTAAGAACTCCCACTCAAAAAGTACATCTCTCTAGTCATTTGAGTGGTACATGATCCAAATCCACTATCTCAAGTCCGCTCATCACGTGAGTCGAGAATAGTTTCAGTGGTAAGCATCTCTATGCTAATCATATCAACTATACGATTCATGCTCGACCTTTCGGTCTCATGTGTTCCGAGGCCATGTCTGCACATGCTAGGCTCGTCAAGCTTAACCCGAGTGTTCCGCGTGCGCAACTGTTTTGCACCCGTTGTATGTGAACGTTGAGTCTATCACACCCGATCATCACGTGGTGTCTCGAAACGACAAACTGTAGCAACGGTGCACAGTCGGGGAGAACACAATTTCGTCTTGAAATTTTTAGTGAGAGATCACCTCATAATGTTACCATCGTTCTAAGCAAAATAAGGTGCATAAAAGGATTAACATCACATGCAATTCATAAGTGACATGATATGGCCATCATCATGTGCTTCTTGATCTCCATCACCAAAGCACCGGCACGATCTTCTTGTTACCGGCGTCACACCATGATCTCCATCATCATGATCTCCATCAACGTGTCGCCATCGGGGTTGTCGTGGTACTCATTCTATTACTACTAAAGCTACATCCTAGCAAAATAGTAAACGCATCTGCAAGCACAAACGTTAGTTTAAAGACAACCCTATGGCTCCTGCCGGTTGCCGTACCATCGACATGCAAGTCGATATTAACTATTATAACATGATCATCTCATACATCCAATATATCACATCACATCGTTGGCCATATCACATCACAAGCATACCCTGCAAAAACAAGTTAGACGTCCTCTAATTTTGTTGTTGCATGTTTTACGTGGTGACCATGGGTATCTAGTAGGATCGCATCTTACTTACGCAAACACCACAACGGAGATATATGAGTTGCTATTTAACCTCATCCAAGGACCTCCTCGGTCAATTCCGATTCAACTAAAGTTGGAGAAACTGACATCCGCGAGTCATCTTTGAGCAACGGAGTTACTCGTAGCGATGAAACGAGTCTCTCGTAAGCGTACGAGTAATGTCGGTCCGAGCCGCTATGATCAAACAATACTGCGGAATCAAGAAAAGACTAAGGAGGGCAGCAAAACGCACATCACCGCCCAAAAAAACTTTTGTGTTCTACTCGAGAAGACATCTACGCATGAACCTAGCTCATGATGCCACTGATGGGGAACGCCGCATGGGAAACAAAAAATTTCCTACGCGCACGAAGACCTATCATGGTGATGTCCATCTACGAGAGGGGATGTGTGATCTACGTACCCTTGTAGACCGTACAGCAGAAGCGTTAGTGAACGCGGTTGATGTAGTGGAACGTCCTCACGTCCCTCGATCTGCCCCGCGAACCGTCCCGCGATCAGTCCCACGATCTAGTGCCGAACGGACGGCACCTCCGCATTCAGCACACGTACAACTCAACGATGATCTCGGCCTTCTTGATCCAGCAAGAGAGACGGAGAGGTAGAAGAGTTATCCGGCAGCGTGACGGCGCTCCGGAGGTTGGTGGTGATCTTATCTCAGCAGGGCTCCGGCCTAGCTCCGCGGAAACGCGATCTAGAGGTAAAACCGTGGAGATATGTGGTCGGGCTCCCGTGGTAAAAGTTGTCTCAAATCAGCCCTAAAACCCCACTATATATAGGAGGAGGAGGGGGGACCCTTGCCTTGGGGTCCAAGGACTCCCAAGGGGTCGGCCGAACCTAAGGGGGAAGGTCTTCCCCCCCAAACCGAGTTCTACTTGGTTTGGAAGGTGGAGTGCTTCTTCCCTTTCCCACCTCCTTTTCTTTTTCTTTTCTCTTTGATTTTTCTTCCAATGCACATAGGGCTCTTTTGGGCTGTCCCACCAGCCCACTAAGGGCTGGTGCGGCACCCCCAATGCCTATGGGCTTCCCCGGGGTGGGTTGCCCCCCCCCCCGGTGAACTCCCGGAACCCATTCGTCATTCCCGGTAACTCCGAAAACCTTCCGGTAATCAAATGAGGTCATCCTATATATCAATCTTCATTTCCGGACCTTTCCGGAAACCCTCGTGATGTCCGTGATCTCATCCGGGACTCCGAACAACATTCGGTAACCAACCATATAACTCAAATACGCATAAAACAACGTCGAACCTTAAGTGTGCAGACCCTGCGGGTTCGAGAACTATGTAGACATGACCCGAGAGACTCCTCGGTCAATATCCAATAGCGGGACCTGGATGCCCATATTGGATCCTACATATTCTACGAAGATCTCATTGTTTGAACCTCAGTGCCAAGGATTCATATAATCCCGTATGTCATTCCCTTTGTCCTTCGGTATGTTACTTGCCCGAGATTCGATCGTCAGTATCCGCATACCTATTTCAATCTCGTTTACCGGCAAGTCTCTTTACTCATTCCGTAATACAAGATCCCACAACTTACACTAAGTCACATTGCTTGCAAGGCTTGTGTGTGATGTTGTATTACCGAGTGGGCCCCGATATACCTCTCCGTCACACGGAGTGACAAATCCCAGTCTCGATCCATACTAACTCAACGAACACCTTCGGAGATACCTGTAGAGCATCTTTATAGTCACCCAGTTACGTTGCGACGTTTGATACACACAAAGCATTCCTCCGGTGTCCGTGAGTTATATGATCTCATGGTCATAGGAACAAATACTTGACACGCAGAAAACAGTAGCAACAAAATGACACGATGAACATGCTACGTCTATTAGTTTGGGTCTAGTCCAGCACATGATTCTCCTAATGATGTGATCCCGTTATCAAGTGACAACACTTGCCTATGGCCAGGAAACCTTGACCATCTTTGATCAACGAGCTAGTCAACTAGAGGCTTACTAGGGACAGTGTTTTGTCTATGTATCCACACAAGTATTGTGTTTCCAATCAATACAATTATAGCACGGATAATAAACGATTATCATGAACTAAGAAATATAATAATAACTAATTTATTATGCCTCTAGGGCATATTTCTAACACATATTTATGCCTTTTCTCTCTTATTTTGCAAGGTTTATTGAAGAAGGAGAATTCAGGCAGTTGGAATTCTGGACTAGAAAGGGAGCAAATCTTAGTCCACTATTCTGCACATCTCCAAATTCCCTGAAAAGTTACGTGGATTTTTTGGGATTATATAAAAAATACTGGGCGAAAGAAGTACCGGAGGGGGGCTGCCAAGGCGCCACAAGCCCTGCCACCACCACCCCCTAGTGGCGGAATGGGGGCTTGTGGGCTCCCTGACGGCCCACTAGCCCCCCTCTTTTGCTATATGAAGGGTTTTGGTCCAGAAAAAATCATTCAGGAGCTTTTTCGTGGTTGCGCCGCCGCCACGAGGTGGAACTTGAGCAGAACCAATCTAGAGCTCCGGCAGGACGATCCTGTCGGGGAAACTTCCCTCTCGGAGGGGGAAATCGTCGCCATCGTCATCACCAACACTCCTCTCGTCGGAGGGGAGGCATCTTCATCAACATCTTCATCAGCACCATCTCCTCTCCAATCCCTAGTTCATCTCTTGTAACCAATCTCCATCTCACGACTCCGATTGGTACTTGTAAGGTTACTAGTAGTGTTGATTACTCTTTGTAGTTGATGCTAGTTGGATTACTTGGTGGAAGAGTTTATGTTCAGATCCTTGATGCTATTCATTACACCTCTGATCATGATTATGATTATGCTTTGTGAGTAGTTACTTTTGTTCCTTAGGACATGGGATAAGTCATGCTGATAATAGTCATGTGAATTTGATATTCGTTCGGTATTTTGATATGTTGTATGTTGTTTTTCCTCTAGTGGTGTTATGTGAACACCGACTACATAACACTTCACCATATTTGGGCCTAGAGGAAGGAATTGGGGAGTAGTAAGTAGATGATGGGTTGATGGAGTGACAGAAGCTTAAACCCCAGTCTATGGGTTGCTTCGTGAGGGGCTGATTTGGATCCACTAGTTTAATGCTATGGTTAGACGTTGTCTTAATTCTTCTTTTATAGTTACGGATGCTTGCGAGAGAGGTTAATCATAAGTGGGATGCTTGTCCAAGTAAGGGCAGTACCCAAGTGCCGGTCCACCCACATATCAAACTATCAAAGTAACAAACGCGAATCATATGAACATGATGAAACTAGCATGACAGAAATTCCCGTGTGTCCTCGGGAGCGTTTTTCCTCCTATAATACTTTGTTCAGGCTTGTCCCTTGCTACAAAAGGGATTGGGCCACTTGCTGCACCGTTGCTACTACTTGTTACTTGTTACTTTTTGCTTGCTACGTTTCACCTCGCTACACAATCACTTGTTACCGCTACTTTCAGTGCTTGCAGTTATTACCTTGCCGAAATCCGTTTATCAGAGCCTTCTGCTCCTCGTTGGGTTCGACACTCTTACTTATCGAAAGGACTATGATTGATCCCCTATACTTGTGGGTCATCAGTGAACCACCATGTGAAGCTTTCAGTCTGTCCTCTTCTTGGACACACATTGCTATTGTCTTTTCAATGTCCCATGTTTCAGGTGACATGTTATAGTTTACAACAAAGGTTTCAAACTCCTTTGGCAGTGAAGCCATGACCAAGTGGACGAGGAGTGCTTGTTGGATTTCCAGATCCGCGCCCATTGGCTTGAGCTTTGCTGCCATGTTGCTCATCCAAAGGATGTGCTCTCTAATGCCATGACCACCTCCAGTATAGTTCCCTGTAACGAGTTGTTTTATCAACTGGGTCGCATGTGTCTTTGAAGAACCAGTGAACTAGCTCTTTATCTTTGTAAGCATCTCCCCTGCGGAAGTGCACTCTGCAATTGAGCCACAATGACGTCCTCAATTGTATTCTTTATAAATGTGAGACACTTTTTATTGGCGTTGAGCCACTTTTGATTTTCGAGGGTAAAGGACATCTCCAATCGAGCATGATCCCTCTTCTTTTTCTCCCATGCAGCATCATCATCAGTGGCCTCTGTGACTGACTGTGTAGGTCTAACGGGTTGTGGTTCCTTCAGAACCCAGTCCACCTCAGCACAGACAAATGTCATGTCTACTTTCTTCCTCCACTGAGTGTAGTTGTCACCTCTAAGTGTCGGAACATCTTTTAAGCAAATCATCAAGTGGTAGCCTCCTGAAATCACAATTTAAGTAAGATCAGTATAACAATCATATGCATTAATCTAACATTGGTCAAATTAAACATAGAATTGTCTATGCAATTAAAATTGTATTACCGTTGGGCAAAAATAGAAATAATGCACCTTTAATTCCAATAATGCAACATGATCATGTTATTAACAATGTTGGTCTATAAAATAACATAATCATATTCATTTTAATAATCACTTTAATGTGCTCTTTAAATTTAATTTTCTTTGTAAAAAGAGCACTATTAATTATTTACGCAGCGGAAAAACATGAATATAAAATTCATGAACTTTTAACTATTTACAAAAACTTTTCTTTTACCAAATAAAAATTCATGAACTTTATTATTTTCTTTATAAAATTCATGAACTTTTGTTTTTTTTTGAATTTTTTCATTTTTACAAACTTTTTCTGTTTACTTTTCTATTTTCTAAACACAATTTTGTTGTAAAAATAATGCATAGAAAAAGAAATTTAAAACCGTTTCAATCTGTCTAAAAAAACTCGACAGGAAAAGGCTAAAAAAACAAAAGACTTCAACTTGTGGCTATTTGGGCCAAAACCGGCCCGGCCGCCTCGTGCCCCACCCAGCTCCCGCGCAGCTCCACGCATGGGCCATCGGCCTCCTCCTCTTTCGGCCCAAGAAGCCTGCAAGGGCTAGAGTTTGCCCCCGCCAACGCATCCTGGCCATCCATCAGATCGGACGGCCGGCCGCCCATGTCGCTGGATCAAAACTGAGCGTCCAAAGCAATCGAGGGGAAACACTCGGTCATTCCTCCCCCCCCCCCCGCGTCGCTCTAATCCCTCTGGCTCTCCGCAGCGGCGGTCGATCCGCCCCGCAAGCGAGCTTTGGGACTAGCCGCCGGCGACGACGACCAAAGGCCACAGCGCCGCGCGCACCAGCCTCTGTTCGTCCTTCCCCCTCCTTTTCACCTTTCCTTTCTTCCATCCACCACCGCCTCGGCGGGAGAGAGAGAGAGACGCGAGCAGCGCGAGCATAGCCATCCTCTGTTCCCCTGTCCCCTTGCCGGCGCATGCGTGCACACGTAGGCGGGCGCACCGCTGATACGTCCATTTTGCATCATGCTTTCATGTTGATATTTATCGCTTTATGGGTTGTTATTACACTTCACGGTACAATATTTATGTCTTTTCTCTCTTATTTTATAAGGTTTACATGAAGAGGGAGAATGTCAGCAGCTGGAATTCTGGTATGAAAAAGGAGCAAGTTTGAGGTACCTATTCTGCGCGACTCCAAAAGCCGTGAAAATCAACGAGGAATTATTTTGTATTTTATAAAAAATATTGTGCAGAAGAAGTACCAGAGGGGAGCCACCAGGAGGCCACAAGCCTGCGAGGCGCGGCCTACCCCCCCTGGTCGTGCCTAGGTGGCTTGTGGCCCCCCCTGTTGCCCCTCTGGCTCCTATCTTTTGCTATAAGGAGGGTTTTGTTCCAGAAAAAATCAGGAGGAGGCTTTCGGGAGGAATCGCCGCCGGCACGAGGCGAAACTTGAGCAGAACCAATCTAGAGCTCCGGCACGGCTGTCCTGCCGGGGAAACTTCCCTCCCGAAGGGGGAAATCGTCGCCATCGTCATCACCAACACTCCTCTCATCGGAGGGGACTCATCACCATCAACATCTTCATCACCACCATCTCATCTCCAAACCCTAGTTCATCTCTTGTAACAAATCTCCATCTCGCAACTCCGATTGGTACTTGTAAGGTTGCCAGTAGTGTTAATTACTCTTTGTAGTTGATGCTAGTTGGATTACTCGGTGGAAGATTACATGTTCAAATCCTTGATGCTATTCAATACCTCCATGGTCATGAATATAATTATGCTTTGTGAGTAGTCACTTTTGTTCCTGAGGACATGGGGTAAGTCTTGCTATAAGTAGTCATGTGAATTTGGTATTCGTTCGATATTTTGATGTGTTGTATGTTGTTTTTCCTCTAGTGGTGTTATGTGAACATCGACTACATGACACTTCACCATTATTTGGGCCTAGAGGAAGGCAATGGTAAGTAATAAGTAGATGATGGGTTGCTAGAGTGACAGAAGCTTAAACCCTAGTTTACGCGTTGCTTCGTAAGGGGCTGATTTGGATCCACTAGTTTAATGCTATGGTTAGACTTAGTCTTAATTATTCTTTCGTATTTGCGGATGCTTGCGAGAGCGGTTGATCATGAGTGGGATGTTTGTCCAAGTAAGGGCAGCACCCAAGCACCGGTCCACCCACATATCAAACTATCAAAGTAACGAACGATGATCATATGAACATGATAAAAACTAGCTTGACAGAAATTCCCATGTGTCCTCGGGAGCGCTTTACCTCCTATAAGAGTTTGTCCAGGCTTGTCCCTTTCTACAAAAGGGATTGGGACACTTTTCTGCACCTTTGTTACTATTGCTACTTGCTACTTGCCACGAATCATCTTATCACACAACTATCTGTTACCGATAATTTGAGTGCTTGCACAGAATACCTTGCTGAAAACCACTTGTCAGTTCCATCTGCTCCTCGTTGGGTTCGACACTCTTACTTATCGGAAGGACTAAGATAGATCCCCTACACTTGTGGGTCATCAAGACTCTTTTCTGGCGCCGTTGCCGGGGAGTGAAGCGCCTTTGGTAAGTGGAATTTGGTAAGGAAACATTTATATAGTGTGCTGAAATTTATTGTCACTTGTCACTATGGAAACTAATTCTTTGAGGAGCTTGTTCGGGGTATCTTCACCTCGAACGGAAGCACAAGGAGTTGCTCCTCAACCTGCTGTACCTACTGAATATATTTTTTATGAAATTCCTTCGGGTATGCTAGAGAAACTGTTGGCTAATCCTTTTAGAGGAGATGGAACATCACATCCCGACTTGCATCTAATCTATGTAGATGAAGTTTGTGGTTTATTTAAGCTTGAAGGTTTGCCCGAGGATGAGGTCAAGAAGAAGGTCTTGCCCTTATCTTTGGGGGATAAAGCATTTACATGGTATAGGCTATGTGATGATACTGGATCATGGAACTACAACCGATTAAAATTGGAATCTCATCAAAAGTTTTATCCTATGCATTTGGTACATCGTGATCGGAATTATATCTATAATTTTTGGCCTCGTGATAGAGAAAGTATCGCTCAAGCTTGGGGGAGGCTTAAGTCAATGTTATATTCATGCCCCAACCATGAGCTCTCGAGAGAAATTATTATTCAAAACTTTTATGCTCGGCTTTCTCATGATAATCGCACCATGCTTGACACTTCTTGTACCGGTTCTTTTATGAAGAGAGATATTGACTTCAAATAGAATTTATTGGAAAGAATTAAACGCAACTCTGAAGATTGGGAGTTTGATGAAGGTAAGGAGTCAGGTATGAATCTTAAGTTCGATTGCATTAAATCCTTTGTTGAAACAAATAGTTTTTGTGATTTTAGCGCTAAACATGGACTTGACTCTGAGATAGTAGCTTCATTATGTGAATCATTTGCTGCTTATATTAATCGCCCCAAAGAGAAGTGGTTTAAATATCATCCTCCCCTAGAAGTCAATGTAGTTAAACCCAATCCAGTTGAAGAGAAAGTCATTGCTTATAATGATCCTATTGTTCCTAGTTCTTACATTGAGAAACCACCTTTTTTTGTTAGAATAAAGGATCATTCTAGAGCTTCAACTGTGATACGTAGATGCTAGATTAGAACACCTACACCCCCTGAGCAAATTGGAGTTGAACCTAGCATTGCTATTATCAAAGATCTCCTGTCCGACAATGTGGATGGCCATGATATTCACTTTTGTGAAGATGCTGCTAGAATTGCTAAACCACATGCTAGAGACAAACATAGACCTATTGTTGGCACGCCTGTTGTTTCCGTTAAGATAGGAGATCATTGTTATCATGGTTTATGTGACGTGGGTGCTAGTGTTAGTGCAATACCTCAATCTTTATATGATGAAATTAAAGACGAGATTGCATCTGTCGAGATGGAACCTATTGATGTCACTATTCAGCTTGCCAATAGAGATAGTATCTGCCCTTTGGGAATTGTTAGAGATGTTGAAGTCTTGTGTGGTAAAACTAAGTATCCTGTTGATTTTCTCGTTCTTACTACCACACAAGATAGCTTTTGTCCCATCATATTTGGCAGACCTTTCCTCAATACTGTCAATGCTCATATTGACTGTGAGAAGCAAACTGTCATTGTTGGCTTTGAAGGTGTGTCACATGAGTTCAATTTCTCCAAGTTCGGTAGACAACCTCATGAAAAGGAGTTTCCTAGTAAGGATGAAACTATTGCCTTAGCTTCTATTGCTGTGCCTCCTACTGATCCTTTAGAGCAATATTTTCTTGAGCATGAAAATGATATGCATATGGATGAAAGGAATGAGATAGATACAGTTATCTTTGAACTACATCCTATCCTTAAGAATAATTTGCATGTTGAACTGCTTGGAGATCCACCCCACCAAAGGGTAATCCTATGTTTGAGCTTAAGCAGTTACCTGATACTCTTAAGTATGCCTATATCGATGAAAAAGAGATATATCTTGTTATTATTAGTGCTAGCCTTTCAGAGCATGAAGAAAAGAAATTATTGAAAACTCTGAGGAAGCACCGTGCTGCTATTGGATATACTCTTGATGATCTTAAGGGAATTAGTCCCACTCTATGCCAGCACAAAATTAAAACCGATCCTGATTCCAAACCAGTTGCTGGTCATCAACGGAGATTAAATCCTAAGATGAAAGAGGTAGTAAGAAAAGAAATACTAAAGCTCCTAGAAGTAGGTATTATCTATCCCGTTGCTCATAGTGATTGGGTAAGTCCGGTGCATTGCGTCCCTAAGAAGGGAGGTATTGCCGTTGTCCCTAACGATAAAGATGAATTGATCCCACAAAGGATTATTACTAGCTATAGGATGGTGATTGATTTTAGAAAATTGAATAAAGCCACTAGTAAAGATCATTACCCTTTGCCTTTTATTGACCAAATGCTAGAAAGATTGTCTAAACACACACACTTCCGCTTTCTAGATGGTTATTCTGGTTTCTCCCAAATACCTGTTGCACAATCTGATCAGGAGAAAACCACTTTTACCTGCCCTTTCAGTACCTTTGCTTACAGACGTATGCCTTTTGGCTTATGTAATGCACCCGCTACCTTTCAAAGATGTATGATGGCTATATTCTCTGACTTTTGTGAAAAGATTGTTGAGGTTTTCATGGATGACTTCTCTGTTTACGAGTCTTCTTTTGATGATTGCCTCAGCAACCTTGATCGAGTTTTGCAGAGATGTAAAGATACCAACCTTGTCTTGAATTGGGAGAAGTGCCACTTTATGGTTAATGAAGGCATCGTCTTAGGACATAAAATTTCTAAAAGAGGTATTGAAGTCGATAAGGCAAGGTTGATGCGATCGAGAAAATGCCATGCCCTACATACATTAAAAGTATAAGAAGTTTCCTTGGTCATGCTGGTTTCTATAGAAGGTTCGTTAAGGACTTTTCTAATATTTCTAGGCCTCTGACCAATCTCTTGCAAAAGGATATTCCTTTTGTTTTTGACGATGATTGTGAGGAAGCCTTTGAAATACTTAAGAAGGCCTTGATAACTGCACCTATTGTTCAACCACCTGATTGGAACCTACCTTTTGAAATTATGTGTGATGCCAATGATTATGTTGTTGGTGCTGTTCTAGGACAAAGAGTTGATAAGAAGTTGAATATTATTCATTATGCTAGTACAACTCTAGACACTGCCCAAAGAAACTATGCTAATACTTAAAAGGAATTTTTAGCAGTCGTGTTTGCATGTGAAAAGTTCAGATCTTACGTTGTTGATTCCAAGGTTACTATTCACACTGATCATGCTGCTATTAAGTATCTCATGGAAAAGAAAGATGTTAAACCTAGACTTATCAGATGGGTTCTCTTGCTACAAGAATTTGATTTGCATGTTGTTGATAGGAAGGGTGCTGAGAACCCCGTAGCAGATAACTTGTCTAGGTTGGAGAATGTTCTTGATGACCCACAACCTATTGATGATAGCTTTCACGATGAGCAATTGAATGTCATCAATGCTTCACATAGTACACCGTGGTATGCTGATTATGCAAATTATATCGTTGCCAAATATATACCGCCTAGTATCACATACCAGCAAAAGAAGAAATTCTTCTTTGATTTGAGACATTACTTCTGGGATGATCCTCATCTTTATAAGGAAGGAGTAGATGGTGTTATTAGACGGTGTGTACCCGAGCATGAACAGGGACAGATCCTACAGAAGTGTCACTCCGAGGCTTACGGAGGACACCATGCGGGAGATAGAACTGCACACAAGGTATTGCAATCAGGTTTCTATTGGCCTACTCTCTTCAAGGATGCCCGCAAGTTTGTCTTGTCTTGTTATGAATGCCAAAGAATAGGTAATATCAGTAAACGTCAAGAAATGCCTATGAATTATTCACTTGTCATTGAACCATTTGATGTTTGGGGTTTTGATTATATGGGACCTTTTCCAAAATCCAACGGGTATACTCATATCCTAGTTGTTGTTGATTACGTTACTAAGTGGGTAGAAGCTATCCCAACTAGTAGTGCTGATCACAACACCTCTATTAGGATGCTTAAAGAAGTTATTTTCCCTAGATTTGGAGTCCCTAGATATCTAATGACTGATGGTGGTTCACATTTTACTCATGGTGCTTTCCGTAAAACGCTTGCTAAGTATGATGTCAACCATAGAATTGCATCTTCCTATCATCCTCAGTCGAGTGGTCAAGTAGAGCTAAGTAATAGAGAGATTAAACTAATTCTGCAAAAGACTATTCATAGGTCTAGAAAGAATTGGTCTAAGAAGATTGATGATGCACTATGGGCTTATAGAACTGCTTATAATAATCCCATGTGCATGTCTTCGTACAAAATGGTTTACGGTAAAGCATGTCATTTACCTCTTGAGCTAGAGCATAAGGCTTATTGGGCAATCAAAGAGCTCAACTTTGATTTCGAACTTGCTAGTGAGAAGAGGTTATTTGATATTAGCTCACTTGATGAATGGATAACTCAGGCATAAGAAAATGCCAATTTGTTCAAAGAAAAAGTTAAGAGGTGGCATGATAAAAGGATACAAAAATGTGAGTTCAATGTAGGTGATTATGTCTTGCTATACAATTCTCGTTTAAGATTTTTTGCAGGCAAGCTTCTCTCTAAATGGGAAGGTCCTTATATTGTTGAGGAAGTATATCGTTCCGGTGCCATCAAGATCAACAACACGGAAGGAAATTTTCTGAGAGTGGTAAATGGGCAAAGAATCAATCATTATATCTCAGGTACTCCCATAAATGTTGAAAGCAATGTTATTAATACCATAACTCCAGAGGAGTACATAAGGAATATTTATCAGCCTGTTTCAGACTCCAAAAATGAAGAGGTATGTGATTCGGTAAGTAAACCGACTCCAAAACTTTTTCGGTAGCAATTTTTCTCTGTTTTGGAATTTTTTAGAAAAATAGAAAAATTTGAAGTAGTTCGGAAAGCGCACGAGGAGGCGACAAGCCTGCCAGGCGCGGCCTACCCCTGGCCGCGCCTGGGTGGATTTTGGGCACCTCGTGTGCCTCTCGGACTCCATTTTCTTGCGGAGAACTCCTTTTTGTTGGGAAAAAAGTCATTATATATTCCCCCGAAAGGTTTGACCCTCGTATCGCGCAAATGTCCTCTATTTTCGTTTTGAGCTACTGTGCAGACAGATCTAGATCGCTATGGCATCCCCAAAAGTTCCGAAGGACAAGTTCTTCGAGAAGGTCATCAATCCCTACCTCGCAGGAGTGCTGCAACACCCTCAATCTATCGAGATGCATGAGGGGGTGCTGCACATCTGTGATGTTGAGGGGCCCAAGAAGACCGGAACCGTGGAGGCGAGGCTCGATGCAATGGAGCAGCAAGTCTTCAAGTGCCAAGGGATGGTGGAACGTGGACTCAACGCCAACCACATGATGATCACGGAGTTCACCAACAAGCACAAGATCGATGCCAATGACATTGGGAAACACCTCTCCAGGCTTTATGACAGAATTGATCACCTCCAAGCCCACATCTATGACCTGCAAAACCAAAACTGTGAGTATGAGTATAGATTTAAATCAATACGGTTGGCTGCAGATTTGAGGATTCCGGAGACTCGAACATCTTTCCATGATGGAGCACCTATGCCTTGGAAGACGGAGGATCAAACTCAGGCTGCAACAACTCCACCACCATCACCTTCGAAGGAAGACAACTAAGCACGGGCATGTGCAATCCCCTTGCCTTGTGCCAAGCTTGGGGGAGTTGCCCCGGTATCGTATCACCATCACATCTTTTGCCTTTACCTTTTTCTTAGTTCGATCCTTTTTGGTTTTATCTTTCTCTAGTAGAATAAAGTTCTTAGTGTTCTAGGCTGGAGTTTTTCTTTGTGCCACCCCAATGTATTCGAGCTCGTGAGTCATATAATAAAGAGTGTTTTAGTTAAGGGCCTTGTCTCATGCCATGATCTAAAGAAAAGAATGATAAAAGAACAAAAGCATGAAAGATCATGTAATGATCTTATGGGAAATGATGGCTTCACATATAAAAAGAATGTTGATTGAAACATGTTGTGGGTGGACAAACATAGACCTTGGTAATTGTTGCAATTAATAGGAAGTAATAAAGAAAGAGAGGTTCACATATAAATATATCATCTTGGACACCGTCTATGATTGTGAACACTCATTAAACTATTACATGCTTAGAAGTAGATGTTGAACAAGGAAGACAACATAATGAATTATGTTTGCTTGGTTCCGAGCAATGTTATATGACTAGAGATCCCTTAGCATATGACGCTTGCTTCCACCTCATATCAGCCAAAACTTCCGCACTAAGTAGAGATACTACTTGTTTATCCATAAACCTTCAACCCAGTTTTGCCATGAGAGTCCATCATATCTACCTATGGATTGAAGAAGATCCCTCAAGTAAGTTGTCATCGGTGCAAGCAATAAAAATTGCTCCCTAAATATGTATGATCTATTAGTGTGTGGAAAATAAGCTTTGTATGAACCTGTGATGAGGAAGACATAAAAGCGACAAACTGCGTAATAAAGTTCTTTATCATAGGAGGCAATATAAAGTGACGTTCCTTCACACTAAGAGGTCACACATCCAAACCTCAAAAGCGCATGACAACCTCTACTTCCCCCTGCGAAGGGCCTATCTTGTACCTTTACTTTTTGTCCTTAAAAGAGTCATGGTGATCGACATCAATTCCTTATTTCGCCTTTATCTTGGCTAACGTCATGTGCTAGGGAAAGATCTATATTCATATGTCAACTTGGAAGTAAGTAATCATGAATTATTATTGTTGACTTTACCCTTGAGGTAAGTAGTTGGGAGGCGAAACTATAAGCCCCTATCTTTCTCTGTGTCCAACTGAAACTTTGATCTCATGAGTACCACGTGAGTTTTAGCAATTGTAGAAGACGAAAGGATGATTGAGTATGTGGATTTGCTTTACAAGCTCTTATTTGACTCTTTCCGACATTATGATGAATTGCAATTGCTTCAATGATTAAAGGCTATTGGTTGTTAATTCTCAATAAGGTTCTTGATCCATAGTTTACTTTGTGAAGGAATTGTCACTTTAGCATAAGAGAGTATATGACAATATTGCTGTTCTGATTATGATCATGATGCCTGCATGTCCGTATTTTGTTTTATCGACACCTCTATCTCTAAACATGTGGGCATATTTATTGATCTCGGCTTCCACTTGAGGACAAGCGAGGTCTAAGCTTGGGGGAGTTGATAAGTCCATTTTGCATCATGCTTTTATGTTGATATTTATCGCTTTATGGGCTTTTATTACACTTCACGGCACAATACTTATGCCTTTTCTCTCTTATTTTATAAGGTTTACATGAAGAGGGAGAATGCCGACAACTGGAATTCTGGTCTGAAAAAGGAGCAAGTTTGAGATACCTATTCTGCGCAACTCCAAACGTCGTGAAAATCAACGAGGAATTATTTTGGATTTTATAAAAAATACTGGGTGGAAGAAGTACCGGAGGGGAGCCACCACGAGGCCACAAGCCTGCCAGGCGCGACCTACCTCCTTGGCCGCGCCTAGGTGGCTTGTGGGCCCCCTGTTGCCCCTCTGACTCCCATCTTTTGCTATAAGGAGGGTTTCGTTCTAGAAAAAATCAAGAGGAGGCTTTCGGGAGGAATCGCCGCCGCCACGAGGCGGAACTTGAGCAGAACCAATCTAGAGCTCCTGCAGGGCCGTCCCGTCGGGGAAACTTCCCTCCCGGAGGGGGAAATCGCCGCCATCGTCATCACCAACACTCCTCTCATCGGAGGGGACTCATCGCCATCAACATCTTCATCAGCACCATCTCATCTCCAAATCCTAGTTCATCTCTTGTAACCAATCTCCGTCTCGCGACTCCGATTGGTACTTGTAGGCTTGCTAGTAGTGTTAATTACTCTTTGTAGTTGATGCTAGTTGGATTACTTGGTGGAAGATTATATGTTCACATCCTTGATGCTATTCAATACCTCTCTGGTCATGAATATAATTATGCTTTGTGAGTAGTCACTTTTGTTCCTGAGGACATGGGATAAGTCTTGCTATAAGTAGTCATGTGTATTTGGCATTCGTTCGATATTTTGATGTGTTGTATGTTGTTTTTACTCTAGTGGTGTTATGTGAACGTCGACTACATGACACTTCACCATTTTTTGGGCCTAGAGGAAGGCATTGGGAAGTAATAAGTAGATGATGGGTTGCTAGAGTGACAGAAGTTTAAACCCTAGTTTATGCGTTGCTTCGTAAGGGGCTGATTTGGATCCACTAGTTTAATGCTATGGTTAGACTTAGTATTAATTCTTATTTCGTAGTTGCGGATGCTTGCGAGAGGGGTTAATCATAAGTGGGATGTTTGTCCAAGTAAGGGCAGCACCCAAGCACCGGTCCACCCACATATCAAACTATCAAAGTAGCGAACGCGAATCATATGAACGTGATGAAAACTAGCTTGACAGAAATTCCCATGTGTCCTCGGGAGCGCTTTACCTCCTATAAGAGTTTGTCCAGGCTTGTCCCTTGCTACAAAAGGGATTGGGCCACTTTGCTTCACCTTTGTTACTATTGCTACTTGCTACTTGTCACGAATCATCTTATCACACAACTATCTGTTACCGATAATTTCAGTGCTTGCAGAGAATACCTTGTTGAAAACCACTTGTGAGTTCCTTCTGCTCCTTGTTGGGTTCGACACTCTTACTTATCGAAAGGACTACGATAGATCCCCTACACTTGTGGGTCATCAACCGCCGTCAAGCGGTTCAGCGGCGGCGCCCTTTGCCGGGGACCGCATGGCCGTCCGGTAAGATGGATCCATCCTTTCGGCGGTGGAGGGGCGTAATGCCCCCCACTGCCCGTGTTCTTCTTCCGAACGGCTCGGCTTGCCGATGACAATCCTGATCGAGAGGAACGGCGCGGACGGAGTGGCGACGCCACTTTTCCGGTGAGGTCTGAGGCCCTTCCGATGATTTTCTTTGTGCCGTCCTTTAGGGTTCTAGGGGAGGGGACCTTTCTTTCTCTGTGATTCTTTCTTGCTATCGAATATGCAACTAGGACCCAGTGGCATTTGATACCATTGTTGAATTCACTAGATCGCCTGGGCTAGCAGATACCGGTAGTAGGGATGAAGATGGGGTGATTACCTTCTCCCTGGTGAGACGAGCTCGCCCCAGAGGCCATGGCAGTGGGGCGACGGTGATGATGGCAGAGAGATTGCGAGGTGGCGGTGGTGCTTTCCGTGAGCACTGCGTTAACCCTAGATCGGTAGGAATGTTGGCCGGGAGTCTGGCGATGCGGTGAACCTCGTACCATGTGCCCCGGCCCCCACCTCTGTATATGTAGCGCAGGTCACAGGGGGCCACCAACCATAACGGGTTGGGCGCCCCCGATCAGGGCACGTGGATCAAAGGTCCGATGGGCCGTTGGGCCCATACGAGAGAGATCACTCTAACATACCGTGCTACCAATTTTTATTGCCGAAGAACATACTGATTATGTCCCCAAATTTAAAAAACAAAAACATACTTCCCCATTACTAAATAGAAGTCTATTTTAGGGACTGAACTAAAGACTACATACACATGCATATAGACATATTTTAAAATATAAATTCATTCATTTTACTTCGCATGTAGTTCGTAGTGTAATCCCTTAAAATACTTATATTTTGGATTGGAGGCAGTACTTATTATCGATTGTGAATTACTTTATTACTAAATATTTATCTGATTTGATCGGCTAGATAAAAACCATTACCAAAGAAAATTGGAATGGATGAAAAATCGGTAGAACTATTCCTTAGTACTTTCCTGTAGTGTAGTTTCTCAAACCAGTGCTTTTCGTGGAATGGATAGAATTCCTCAACTCTAGGAAAACTTGGTATGAAAAATTCTGTATAATATGCAAAATTCCGTTTCCGTATAAAATAAATAAGTAGACTAGCTCTGGACCGGAAATCGAAACCCTGAAAACAAAAGATAGGACATGTATGAATCACTAAACCTGAGAGCTTCCTTCTCTTCTTCCAAAGCCAACTCTGGATTTTCCTCCTTCCGGCAAAGTCAGAGTGATGCTATCTCTCCTCTCCCCGGCCCTCCGGGATGAAGAATGTCCAACATCCTCTTCTTGGATACCAGATTCCATCCTGGCTGGCGGGGTAACATACAAAGGGAAGGCGCGCGGTGGAAGAATGAGCAGAAGAAAATTGATATAAGATGAAACCTTACAGTATTTTAAGGTAAGTAGAGAAAGGGACCAAGTCGGTCAAGAGGAATTTGTCAATCTCTCCCTAATAATAAAGCACGCAGTGCTTCTTCCGTCCGTCTTGATCGTTTTGCAGAAAACCCCCTAAAGTTTCCCAAAATCAACCCGCAGTCCAGATTTAAGTGAGAGATGAATCGTTTTTTCGTTTTTATAGGAAACCCCCTGTGCTTTCCCGAAATCAACCCGCAGTACATAACACAGTGAGAGAACGAATCATTTTCTGGATTTTTTGTAGAAACCTCCTTCAGTTTTCATAAAATAAACCCGCAGTACATACTTGAGTAAAAAAACCAATCATTTTCCGTATGTTTTCGAAAACACTCCTACAGTTTTTAATTAATTAATCTATAGTTAAATTATAAGTGCAAAATACTTTAAAAAATATATCTTTTAAACAATAACTCCAATTTTACATTATTATATATGAAATTTTATTAGAAAAATATGTAAAATCTGAATATAATGTTAGTTTATCTATTTAATTTTTCAAAATTCTAGTTATAATGTAATTTAAATCAATAGTGATGCGCACAATTTAAATATAATAATATTTTATTTATTTAATAATTTTTAAATAATATTTATGTTGTAATTTTAATCAATAGGGTACAATCCATTTTTCATAACGAGGCCGATCCATGTTGTTAATTAATCCGCGGTCCAATTATAATTAACAAATACTATAAACAATTATATCTTTTAAACTGTAACTCTAATTTTAAATTATTACATATGAACTTTCATCAAAAAATGTGTTGAATCGAAATCTAATGTATCTTACCTATTTAATTTCTAAATTTCTATTTATAATGTAATTTGAATCTATAGTGATGTGTATAATCTAAATATGATGTTATTTTACTTATTTAACATTTTTTTAATTCAATTTATGCAGTAAGTTTAAATAAAGATCTCAAGTCATGATTATTAGGTTAAGACGTGTTGTATGGTTTGCTTCCGTTGCAACGCACGAGCTCTTTTGCTAGTACAATATAAAACGTTTCATGTTAAAGCAAAGCTGACTTATTCAACGGACGGCGCCACCACAAACGGTATGCCATATACGTGAACACCGGCTTCTATTGAAAAAAAAAACGACACTCATATAATGCGAGAAATAAGACATTAAGCCCGGGATTTATTTTTGGACGGATTTGACATACGCTGGCAAATAATTCTATGAGACTCGATCTTTCGTCCATTCAATTAGAAGCTATTTTTGATAACCCACAAGTGTAGGGAATCGTTTCTAGTCTTTATCGATAAGTAAGAGTGTTGAATTCAACGATGAGCTAAAGGTAGAATTGATATTTTCTTAAATTCTATCGACCACTGATACAACTCTACGCATCTAATATGACACTTACTTTACCTAGAACAAGTATGAACTATTTTACGGGAAGGAAATTAAAAGTATTTAGTAGGTGTAATAGATAGTTTTGCAAAATAATAAAGAACATATAAATAAAAATTAAGGGCTGTTTAGAAAAAAGATTAATTAAATTAGTTATTTAGTAGAATGTTCTATTGTAACAGAAGAGAAGGATTTGTCCCTGGCAAGTTCACATGCATCCCTGGGGCAAATATGACGTGATATTGTTTCAATAGTATATTTTACCATTTTTTCATACTTTTTTTTGAAGGCAAGTTCACGTGTGTTCTAAGGGATTTTTTTACCATGATTGTTCGCAAAAGTAATAATAGATAAATTGCCATATGTCCGGTACATTTGCTTTTCATTTCACTAATTGCCCATGAGTTGTAAGGGTTATATACGTATAATTCTAGTGGTTCAATACAATCGTGTCTAATATATATTTGTTCTTTAAAAAATTGTTGGCGCTTCTAAATTTGTTCGGGTTTTATCAAAACTGTTATCCATTTAAAAATTTAGTTCGCAAGATTTAAAAAATGTCTGTGCTTTTAAAAATTGTTCGCGTTTCCAAATTTGTTCATGATTTTTCAAAATTGTTCTATGTTTCAAAATTTAATCTCAAGATTCAAAAAATGTCCGTGCTTTAAAATTTTGTTTGTGTTTTTAAATTTGTTCTCTGTTTTATAAATTGTTCAAAATGTTTCGTGCTTCTAAATTTGTTTGGGGTTTTTCAAAATTGTTCTCCGTTTTAAAATTTTATTCTCAAGAATCAAAAATTGTTCGCGCTTCCAAATTTGTTCGGCCTTTTTCAAAATTATTCCCCATTTCAAAATTTTATACTCAAGATTCAAAAATTGTTCTAGATTTAAAAACATTATTCACACTTCCAAATTTGATCACGACTTTTTAAAATGGTTTTCAGTTTCAAAATTTGTTCACAAGATTTAAAAAACATTCTTGCTTTAAAAGCTAGTTTGATTTTTTTCGTTATTTTAAGAATATGTTTGTTATTTTCAAAAAATGTTCAGCATTTTCAAAAAATATTTCTAAATATCAAATTTTCAAAATGTTTTAAATTATAAAAATGTTCTAAAATGTTTTCATGTTTAAAAATTGTTCTTAATTGTAGAAAAATATTTTAAATTATAAAAATATTCTAAATTTCATAAATTTGTTGTTTTTCAAACGTTGTTCATAAATTAGAAAAATCATTTTGATTTTCTGAAAATTTCCTTCAAATTGGAAAAAAGTTTTGGTTCAAATTCGGAAAGAAAAACAAACCAAAAAAGAAAAAAGTAAGGAAACATGCAGAGAAGGAAAAACAGGAAAAAAGGAAAAAAGAAAATTATCAGAATTTTTTGATAGAAAAAGAGAACTGGACCGGCCCAGTTGGGGTAGGAGCTCCCGAGCCAAGGGGCAACGAATCAGAATATGAGCCTTATCGTCGAGATGAAAAAAAGGGCACAAAATTCAGAACCCAGACCGTGACTCTTCTTAATCTGGTCCGTCGCGGGGGAGTCGACCCCTAAGAGCATCTCTAGCAGACCCGTATAACGCCGATCCATAAAACGCGTTTATAGTTCGCAGAACTGTTTTACGAGCCGGCGCGGGTGAGGACAGAGTCGGACCATGTAAAATGAACGTGTAAAAAAGGATATTCGCAGAACAAATCCCTTAAACTTAAACTGTAAATTAAATTGTCGCTTACATTTTTCCTCACATCTTCTTCTTCCTCTCGCCCGTGTCCATGGTGAACTAAATTTGTTCCTAAATACGGAGTCGTTGATTCGTGAATCTATCCTCCGTCCATGAATCCATCCAGGAGCTAGCTAGCTAGCTAGCTTCTCCGTCCACGAATCCAGAAGCTAGCTAGCTTCTCCGTCCACGAATCCATCCAGAAGCTAGCTAGCTAGCTCCGGTGTCCACTAATCCATCCGGGAGCTAGCTAGCTAGTTAGCTCCAGTCGTAGAATCCATCCAGGAGCCGGGAGCTAGCTAGCTAGCTTCCGGCACCGACGCTGAATCCGGCCAGGACGAGCAAGGCGGCCGCCAGGACGGGCGGGGCGGCGTCCGGGGACGGGCGACAGGCGTTTGGGGATGTCCAGGGCGACGTCCGGGGCGGCGTACCGTGGATGTGGATGGCGGACGCGGAAGCTTCTGTGACAGTTAGGCTCCTGTCAACTACTTTCTCTCGATACAGGGCACCGTACAAGCGGATGCGAAAACTGTGTTTTTACACATCGGGAGGAGCTTTTTACCGCGCCTCGTAAAAATATTTACGGGTCCACCCCGTTTCCAGGGTCTGATCGGGCAACTTTTTTCGCATGGACCTGCATTTTGACGATTATTTTGCGGGTCGGGGCATTATACAGGGTCTGCTAGAGATGATCTAATAGCCCGAACCTCCTATTCGCCGCGCGTTGTGGCAAGGAGTCGCACGCCGCACAAGCAGGTGGCGTCCCCTGACTAGGCCAGCCCATATTTGGCTTGCCCCCAACTTGGCCAGCCCAGCTTACTTTTTTGTTTCAAAAAAATCGAATAATTGTTTTTCTATTTTTTTTCAAATTCTGAAGCATTTTTTCAAATTCCAGACAATTTTTCTAAATTTTGGAACATTCTTTGGAAAATCCAAAGCATTTAGATAAAAATTCCAGAACATTTTTTTTCAAATTTCGGAATAATTTTCCAAAATTCTGGAACATTTTTCATTTGCAGAACTTTTTTCAAATTCCCGAATTTTTTTTAAATTTCAGAACAGTTTTTCAAATTTCGGAACATTATTTCAAGTTCCGAAACATTTTTTCAAGTTCCGGAACATTTTTGAAACAGAAACAGAAAAAAAACCAAAAAGAATAAAGAAAAAATATCCGGTTCAGGAAATCTTCTAAAAAGTTCTCAAAACCAGAAAAAAAACGCTGGGAAAATCTAGAATGTTCTCAAAACTCGCTTGCTTCAAGGATGGCTTGTGCGACATTTTGACGCATTAAGCGTCAAATAGGATTTTCCCTAATAGCCTGCCACATAAAAATCTTAATCTTTGAAGGCGCCCTTGCAGGCCAGATGGGCTTGAATTTGGAAATCACAGGATCCTAGACAGAACACGATAACAAGACATAACAGAAAATCTGCGTGGGCCCAGATCAATAATCCCTTCCCCGGATCCACCAGTCAGCAACGCTAGGGTTAGCGCGACGGCGAGCTCTGATCCAGGCGACCAATGGCGCGGCTGTGAGCTCCCTCCAGCGATTTCCCCGGTGCGTTCGCTTGTTCCGGCGAGGTCGTTGGGCGAGGCTACTCCCCATTCATGAACACCCCCCCCCCCCCCCCCCCCACCCCACCCGCTCTCTCCAGCGCCGCTACTCCATCTGTAGGTATAGGTCAGTTCGAATCCCTGTTAAGAATTGATGGTTGCCTTCCTCGATACCTTATAGAAAAACAAATTCACCAATTGCTGATGATGATTGCTGGGTGGCTAATTAGCCAGCTCCAGTCCCTTTCCTGCTATTTCCATTTTCCACACGTGACTTACATGGACGATCCCCATTGTAATGTATACGATCCTTCAGGTTACTAGTTCTAGTTAAACATGAACTAGCTTCAGGTTACTACTTATTACTCCCTCCATTTCTAAATATAAGTCTTTCTAAAGGTTTAAATAGAGACTACATACAGATATGTATAGATATATTTTAAAGGGTAGATCCATTGAAATCTCTACAAAGACCTATATTTAGGAACGGAGGGAGTAGTTCTACTTAAAATCTTCTCCCAGCGGAGACTATTTAGCAAAAAAAAAAAAAAACTGTTATGCACAGATACCAGATACAAGTCTGTTGCCAAAGCCAAATTATGTGTTTTTGTCAGAAAACAGAGTTGAGTAGGCAGGATTCATGATGATAAGTGCTTCCTGAAACAAATGATAATGACGTTTGCCGAAACGATTCACAGTCAGCTTTACCTGGTATCTACTTCTTGTTTGCTGCCACACAGATGCATCTATCTATCAAATCCACTCTGATTGACAAACGAAGCAGAATGCAGAAACAAAAGGTGGCCACAATGCAGCTTCAACTTCTACCCTATGTAAGTATCGAAACACCTTTTTATATCCGAATCTTATAAAAATCTCGGTATGCCTGACTGTCGTTGAGCCCGTGCCACTGCTCATGCTCATTACAGGATATTCTGTGCAACATATTGTCACGGTTGTCGATCAAGGATGTCGTGAGGATGAGCATGCTTTCTCATGATTGGAGACAAGAGCGGATATGCCACCCAGATCTGGTCTTCACCAAAGACACCTTTGGTATCAGTATTGACCCAGATCTGGACTTCACCAAAGACGTTTCTGGCATCAATACAGACTTGAATACTAACCGAGCATGCAGGACTGCTGAATTCATCGCTAATGTGGACAGTGTATTGCGCCCACCGTGGACTACTACTAATACAACTACGACTATGCTGGACAAGTTTGCTGTCGAATATGGCCTTCGCAGAAAGCACCAGTATCATATCGATAGATGGGTTAGCTTTTTCATTGCGTCGAGGGCCAAGCACATTGCTTTTGATTTTACGTCAGATATCAATTGCTCTGGCTCCCGATTCGACAAGTACATGTATGTCTTCCCATTGCGAAAGCTGAGCGGTCCAAACGCCTCTTTTGTCAAGTACCTTGATCTGCGCTACGTGTGGTTAAAACTGCCCCCTAGTTTCGGTGGTATCACAAACCTTAAGAAACTCACACTGAATATGGTGTCCATCAATGGAGTTGATCTACAACGCCTTTTGCGAAGCTGTGCTCTTCTTGAGAGTATAAATATAGAGTGGTGCTCCTCCTTCTCAAGTCTACACATACGACAGGAGCTGTGTCGGTTACAATGCATGCGTGTTCGTCATTGTAAACTGGAAATTATGGAGTTGCATGCTCTAAGTCTCAAAAAAATTGAGTTTGACGACTCTCTGACGCAAATTGTGCTCGGTGAATGTTCAAAGTTGTCAGATGCCACCTTTGTGTCAAACAGGAGAGCTAGTGACTTTGATGATTATGGTTTCGACTTCACCTTCACCGAGCTTCCAACCGCTCTTCCTCATGTGCAAAAACTAGTTATACTTTTGAATGTTGATCAGGTTTGCTCTAGAAAGAAGTGCTCTTTTTATTTTATTAAATTTTTTTGCTATCACACTATTGAATCGTAAATTAACTATTTTGTATGTCCCCATGCATTATTTCTATTCCAGATGCTAAGATTCAGTGAAAACCAGATCACTAGCTTCACCAATTTGAGGCATATGAACATGAACTTTGAGATCGGGTGGGATCCATATGATGGTAGTTAGGGTTTGTTAATCTCTTAGAGGAATTAGAACTGCATGTAAGTAATTCAATCCTTAATTATGAATTTTCTGAACACATTACCTATGATAATTATGTGTGTTGCTTCTTGCTATTGTTTGACACTCCCCTCTTGCTCGAATAAGGTATATGTTGATATTAATGGATATATGTGTGCAGATGGGTCGTGAAAGGTGTTTCCCTCCTGCTATGAGGACGACGGCAGCAGCTGCGCAAGGGCCTCTGCATCATCACCTCAAGAGTGTCCACATATCAGGATTTTGTGATGTATTGGGGCTAGCTGAGTTGGCACTTTACATCCTTGAGAATGCTACCACACTTAATCATATGGTAGTAGAACCAGTGGCATATGGAGACTCTCGCCATACCGATGATATCTATTCAGTAAGCAAGGCCAGTAGTACCAAGGGGGATCATTATTATGTCCGTGAGAATAGGATGTTTGCGGAGAAAAGCCTTGGCAGAGAGGAGTTCTGTCATATCCTCACTATTTTGTGATTTACAATGTTAGGGCTGGAGGTATGTGGATGGTTGATGAATTTTCTTTCAATTTGAAAGCTTTCTAAACCTGTATAGGAACCAGTCAGAACGGAGGCATGCAAGTAAGAGCTGAATGATTGGAGACACTAGAATATGTATGTGCCCCAAAATTCAGTGTTGTCTGCATTTTGGTTGCTTCAGTATGGGTTAGCCATCTTTTCCTTCTACGTGTTTCTTGTTTATGGCTTGGTATTATGAGCATAGGAAGGTGGAAATTGGGAGCAGTTTTGAACTGATATGTGCTACTCTTTCCCTAATTGAATCATAGAATCGATCTCATCTCATCTTATGCATGGTCTCTGTATGATGCTGTCAACATTCGGTTATTTTCCGTGCTGCCAGCCTGCAACTAACCTTGCCTACAATACTACATTCTTCTCTGAACCAACAAAATCAGAGAAGCCACTCCTAAGTTCTAACTACATGGGAATTCTGTCTCCTGCAAAAATAATGTCCTTCTGAGTTCGAACTACAGAAGTTATTTCGCCTTCACCGAGCTTCCAATTGCTCTTCCTCATGTGGATAAACTATTTCTACTTTTGAATGTTGATCAGGTTTGCTCTAGAAAGACGTGCTTCGTATTATTTGATATAGAATTTTGCTATTACAATATTGAATTATGTACTGTAATGCAACTATTTATTTGATAAAGGCTCGTGTACATGCCTATCCATTATCTGTAAAGATGGCAAGCTTTAGTTAAGTTGCCAGGAAATGGTTCATTTTAGGTCATGTCTATGCCCACTTTATTTATACAACAATTGAACTATATATGTTCTGTTCTAGAAGGAATAGAACTTGAGTGTATTCAGTTCAGACATAGATAGGTGATCTTGTTCAGTTTAGTCTGTTCCTTGCGGTATTTGTCCCGTGGCAGCGGGCTGCACCGGCGTCTGTCTGTTCTCGTATCGTTGGATGAGTGAGCTACTGCGGCGAAAGCCCAATCCTGCCTATGCCGAGCCAGGCTCCGGAAATGGCGATGCCCCACGGCGCAGCGCACTTTCTCCGATCATCGTTGCAGTGCTCCCCCCTCCTCTTGCTCGCGATGTCGAACCTTATTTTCTCTGGGAAGAGAGTGGTTTCAGGCAAAAGCTCACTGCCTATGAGCACCATTCCCCTAGGCATCGCAAGGGATCCACCTTCCTTCGCATCTATGCGGGTCTTTCTGTTCCTAGTAGTAGGTCCTGACAAGTGACAAGGAGTTCAGCAGCGGGGTATCAGGGATCTTAGACTGTTCATATCCATATCCATTTCCATATCTATGCATGACTTTTCACATCTTTACAATGAACTTCTACGCACATTGGCCTTGTCAGCTTTCTCCAAAATCTGCACCTTGCCGCTTTTTGGTGCCTCTGGTGTTGTCATTCTCCTTGTTATGTCGCGCCCTTTCATTTACAGTCCCCCGTGACATCTACCCTCCCCGTGGATTTTCTTTTCATAGGTGACACTCTGAGATCACGTTATTTTTCATCGCTTGTTGTCCTCACTCCCTTGTGCAATTACCACTCTTCTGGTGGAGAATCTATGCATGCTTCATACATGTTCAACGAGCCAGAGTTTCTCTCATCCCCATTTGCGCTCGGCATTGGGCAAAGACCACCCTCTGGTGTGTGAGGCTTCGGGGTTGGCAATGGCACAGCCCCTTGATGGATGGATGACAATCTCTCTCTCTCTCTCCCTCCCTCCCTCTCCCTCCCTCCCTCCCTGTAATGGCTTCGGATGGATCAAGGTCAAGTGCACAAAAGTATTCCATGGGTTTCAAGATCAAGGTCAACATACCACCTTTGACCTTTTTCTTGGATGCTCTTGTTCAGAATTATGTTGGTTTCATGATTATTCTCCTATCTTTGATAAATTATTTTTATACCTCCATGATGTGTTATCTCAAATGGATGTTTATATTTTGATAATTTCAACATTTTAGAGCAAAACAATGGTATAAAATGAGCGGTAAAGCGGCCTCCCACGCAAATACATCTATCAATCAATCTACCGAGATGGACCAACGTAGCAGCATATATATGATCTACTGGATCCAATAATGCTGCCGTAAATCCTTGGGAATGCTACCTTGCTTGAGGGTATGGTAGTAAATCCATGGTCATATGCCAATACATTTACCAATGATATCCATTCATTCAACGTGACCCATCGTTCCAAGGTGAATAATGACGACATCAATCAGAAGAGGATATT
Organism: Hordeum vulgare subsp. vulgare; assembly: GCF_904849725.1. Classification (NCBI taxonomy): domain Eukaryota; kingdom Viridiplantae; phylum Streptophyta; class Magnoliopsida; order Poales; family Poaceae; genus Hordeum; species Hordeum vulgare. Next base: position 657,733,994 of record NC_058519.1, on the reverse strand, counting down.
CATGAAACAACAGCTTCACGGAGATGAGTTTTGTCATATTCTCACATATTTATGAATAACAGTGCTAGGGGCTGGTGGCGCTTCTATACATACACGTCGATGATTGATGGATTAGCTTAGTGTTGGTGTGCCAATCCATCGATATTTCCTTTTCTCTCTCTCTTTGAAGCCTTTTTGAAATCTTTCAGGATTCTATCAGAAGGGAGGCACTCATATAAAAGATTTAATGCAATGTCATCTTCTTCTTTGGCTTTTGTAAGAAATCAAATGATTCAAGTGACCCTTTATTGATAGATGATGTGAGTTTATATACAATGCCAATGGGTGTCTCCAAAGAAGGCGACTGTTCCGAAAGGTTGCCTCCAAAGGATGCAACGCTCCAGGGTAAAAACCACTTGACGGTTGAAGCTGCCCATGCGGGGAGAGTGGGGATTATCCCATAATTAACGATGAGTTAATTATTCTTAACACTCCCCCTAATCACTGCTTAACTGCATATGGATTCATCATGTTGATTAAGTCTCCTCGAATAACCTTGTGGGGAAAAAAAATACAAGGAGTGGTGTAGGATATGATGCTAAAACTCCTTCAAACCCAGTGGAAAAATAAGGAGAAAATGATGCAACATATAATGGTTATTGTCCCTTTTAACTCAATACGAGAAAACCCATGGAGTTTAGAGGACAATAAATATGTCGTATATACTTTTCTAAAAAACCCGGTGAGAAAACTGAAAGTATGACATATGATCTCATGTTGATATTACCTCATTAAAAACCTTTATGAGAATCTGTATAGTAAACTCATGAAGGAAAAAAGAGTATAATATGATGCATTAAACAAGAACAATTCAGGAAGATACTCCCCTAATTCTTGCAAAATTTGAAGCCGCACATACCAATTCCATGAACATATTTCTCGAATGTAAAAGTTGGTATAGACTTCATGAGAAAATCAGTCACATGATCTCATTTGCAAGATATGCATATAGCGATGTTGCTTATTGCATAACTTGTTTGCATCCGGACAACACAAGAAATATTATCGTTGAGATAATGATTGGTGGATGTAGCCATGAGGTCCGTTTCGAAGACTCTTCATGAGAGAACTACCACACCTAGTAGGAACACTAAGCTCGTCTATGATCTGACATAACAGGGATCTGCTCAATGTATCCAATGGTATTGGTGTTCAGATTTCTCTGAAACTGGAAAACTAGGAGAAGATATTTGATGCCTTTGGAGATATTGAGAGATATTCTTGAGTCCCAACCAATTTTGTTTGGTGGATCCAATGGCATTATGGAACGTTGACTCCCAATATCTCATTTCAATCATCTCTTGGTCTAAGTAGATCTTTCTCTACGTCTAGAGAATGAACTACCATGAGAGTTATGGATGGATAGAATGTGTCCACAATGAATTTCTCCAATATATTTTGGATATAGACAACATAGTATACCATAATGTATGAATGAAGGTGCTCAAGTTGTAGTAACAAGAGGTATTTTCGTTTAACCAAATTCTTCATTTTAAACTTCGTCATTTAGATGATTACATGCATCGTCATTGCAGACACACAATCATGGATAAACATCATCGTAGGAGTAATCCTTGTGTATAAGGAACTCACTATGTCGGTTGTACCATATGTACCGACAACAATAAGTCGTATGGTGACTTACTGATTTTTACACAATGTATGTTGCATTTTGTACTTTGATTCAGAATTGAGATTCCACCGGGAACCATCTATATCTGAATCTAGTGATCTACATGGGTATTTAATCACTACATCTATCAACTGTAGGGATAGATGATTTTGAACTGCCAATTATATAAGTTATCGGAATGAGATTCCACATCTGGAGAATAGCCGGGTATCTACGTGAACCCTTGTTCTACAATACTTGCTCTTTGTTTCACCACCTCATTGTTCTCAATTTTGTTTCCAAAAGAAAACTAATGTAGGTATTGCTTATGAATACCTTTCTATTATTTAGCAAGAGTATTTCTATATAGATTATACCCTTTGCTTGAGTTCAGTCCGAGTGTTGTTCATACTTCGCCATGGCCATGGTCTTTGGATCTGAATCATTTGAATGGTTTTTGTAATCTAGTTGAGAAATGTATTTCTACAATTATAGACTTGTGGTCATATGTTTCTCCAGAATCTATATATCAATATATAGTTGATGGAAATATCGTTCTCATGGTGACTACTTGCGATTTTCCAATGCGATTGAGTTAGGTATTCTGATGTCCCAGTCATTATGTGCACTATGGCCTGGATTTGTGGAGGTTTCCCATCCACTGGGTATGCTACCCATTAGGTGCCTGTCAACTTGAATTGACTTGCATTTACTAATTCATAGGCCTTAATATCCTCATTTCCGAGAAGTTGAATCCTGATGTACTTTTGTCATACATGTTCCCCTGTTGCATCGAACGGGGAGTGGAGTGGTTTTTGTTGGTACCTCCACTCTTTCAGGCGTACGTTTGCAGGATTGTAGGATTGGGTGACACCTTTATAGTCAATAAATGAATCTGGTAGATTATTTGCAATGTGCTGCAAATCTTCTGAACGCATGGTTCAGATCTTTGAGTACGTGGATTTAAGGGAGAAATGTGTTGAACATTCCACTAATTTCCTGGCATTCTTTATGGTACTTGAATTCTCCCCCTAATGGATGGAAATATTCCTCATCAAATCAGCATACTGGCCTTGAATAACTCCCCATGAGAGGTCTTGAGGCATTGACGGAAATACAGTTATTCCTCACATAGAACCCAGCTATATGTTGAGGGGCCAATGATGTATGTCGGGTGGTGATATCCGTATGCAACCTAATTACCGCAGATGGGAAATACTTGCTAGATTTCCACGTATCAAAGATAGAGGGGAATACTATTATGTAGTTTGGTCATGAGTGTGTAAAACTGCAAGACTCCAATGTAAAGTTGGTAAGTTGCAATTCCAAACTAAGATAATGCAATGAGCTTAATTCTTTGGATAAATGATTCTACCAAACCATTTTGAGTCTAGACATTAGGACAAATTGCTAAACTTCAATCCAAGGGCCATAGAGAAGGCATGTGATAGTCTGGCTTATTAGGGATGATAGACTACTCATATCAATAAGGAATTCCTTCTTTTCCGGGAGCCCATTCGAACCCTCACGGTTACATGGATGTTTGCGGACAGGTGCGTAGTCATGTTGTTCATGACGTTTGTGACCCATCGTGGCACACGACATGGCACATGTACTGGACTGGAAGCACAGACGTTTGTGCCAAGAGGGAACGCTCCTGTGGCCCGACGAGGACGTCGGTTCCTCTGAGTGATGGTGTATGTGATAGCCTGGCTTATTAGGGATGATAGACTACTCATATCAATAAGGAATTCCTTCTTTTCCGGGAGCCCATTTGAACAGAACTCCCAGGTTAAGCGTGCTTGGCTTGGAGTAGTTCTAGGATGGGTGACCGACCGGAAAGTTGATCCCGGATGCGCATGAGTGAGGACAAAGTGCGCAGAAAAGACTAGTATTGATATCTGGGGCCAGTCTAGATCCCGCCATGAGTAACGACCGCCGGCGGGTGTGTCCGGGGCGTTACAAGGCACCCAAGGATAATTTTGCAATGTTATCCATTCGATTTGCTTGAAATTGATGTCAGGATAATGAGCCAATGGTTCCATGTGAATAATGAGCCAATGGTCTTGACATCGATGGCCATGATTCACATGGTCCCACATTATCCTAAACAGAGATGAATCTTACGGTCTTGGATTTCACACATTATCCCATGAGACAAAAGAGTGACGAGGATGTCCATGTCCCAGATAGGGCAGTGGTGGCCATTGAGGGCGATGCCTCAAATTCTATAGCCATATGTTACCTCTATGGGTAAACCAGAGATAATTAATTTACAAAAGTAAAATAAAGACATCATGGTTGATGTTGTAATGAACTTCACAAAATCAATGGGTATTTCAAGAATTTATCTTGAAACCATTAATGTGAATCTCAAATTGCTAGGTATGACACCTTGAAGATAATCTCCAAAATGGAGTAGATCTCGGAGCAATAGGGAGTATAATCTGATGAAATCAGTAAATACTCACTTGTAATGCCTTATTTCATGAGTTAGTAAAATGTGTGGGAGAGCACTTTGTAGAGCAATCATAATGTCGAGATGACAAAATGTAGGCTTTATTCATAGTCATCGATCATTTGCGTAGGCAGTAGATTTATATGACTACCTTGTGATCGAGAGCATCAATTTGAAGAAATCACTTTAAATTTTGCATCTGTATTTGCAAGAAATTGAAGATCTCAATTGGAAATAGACATATTAATCTCATGCGTTTAACATGAAAATAGATACATCATAAAAATATTTTGAAATACCTCGTATTCAACGAAGAAACAGTATTGCAGAGATACTGAATTTATCTTTGCAAGAGATTAAAAATGACTATTGCAAATGGACATAATTAATTTTAACACGTGCTAAACGTGAAAGTATATCGCATCAACTTAAGATCTCGAAATACAACTCGGTACTCAATAGAAATACACTACTGTTATAATGAATAGTAATGATGTTGCAAACTTGATGCTCAAGTAAAAAAATTGAATTGTGTATACCTCAAATTAAATGAGATGATCTTGTATCAAGTTGCAAGATAATTCACCAGGGTGAATTAATATTTTGCAAGAGAAAATTAAACTCAGTGCAATGAGATTGTTTTGTGAGGAAATATATATTTCTCAATCGCAAATCAATATTGTTGTGCGAGAAGAGTTAATCCAAATCGCAAAAACAATGTGGTTGTACGGGAAAGAACATGTTATAGGAATTGCTAGAAAGAAAATACATTAAACATGTCCCATTTCCACATAGAATATCTGAAATAATCATTTACATATTGTAAATGTGATACGGTGAGATCGACCTCCAATGTAATTTTTCGAGTGGAACCGTGAACCAGTAAAACCTCGATGGTAAAAATGAAAAACAAAAAAGAGATAAGACATAAGGTTTCTCTCTTTCTCCCGTGTGCGGTTACCAATTCCAAATTTGGAATTTAGAGTGGCACTGCCGGGGCTGCCTCTGCCTCTTTGCCACCTTGGCTCCTCGCCGCCGCCGTTCATGAGTCCGAGCATAGCTGGGCTCCATGTGTCGGGGCGGCGGCCACGACGGGCTGGGGAGCGGCACACCGAGGGCCAAGAGGAAATGAAGAACCCACGCGTGCGACGAAGGCGGATGAATGGCCGGCGTCAGGGATGGTGTCGACATCGACAACCGCATGGTTGGAGGAGCTGCCCGCGCTAATGGTTGCGACAGGCGAGACCCCGTTCGCGACCTCATCGGTGTTGATGGCCGCCTTCAGGAGCATCATCGCCCCCATACATCGGGGCCGCTTTTGCGGGCGCTGCAACGTTGCCGCTGATGCTGCATCTTCAGGCGATGGGCAGCCGTGCCGGAGTACGGACCGCGCCGTGCAGCCGGATGGATCCGTCACCCCAATCGCCGGTTGTTGGTCGCGCGTGGCGACGCGCCACCGTGAGCCGCAATGGGGCCCGCTCGCATGGCTTGTGACCTGAGTTTTGGATTTCGTCCGAAAAACTAATTTCGTCCGAAATTCGCCCATTTCGTTTGGGCCCGGTATTAGTACAAACCGGCCAAAAAAATCGGCCTTTTTTGAACTTTCAGCCCGACCCATGATCAAAAATAACCCACGTATACCCCCACTAGTATAAAAACTGTTGCACAGGGTTTTCTAACCCTAATTTTCATTCCCCACGTCTCCAATCCTCTGTCTGGCGGCTGCAGCCTCGTCCCCTCCTCTGGCGCACCACCTTTGCCCATCCTCCTCCTCCGGCGCTCCATCTCTGCCCATCCTCCTCCTCAGACGCTTCACCTGTGCCCAGCCCCCTTCTTCTCCAGCCCTCCACCTCCTCAAGAACTCCTTCTTCACCTCTTTCCCATAGATGGTGAAGGTCATGGCTGTGGCAGCACCGGGGACGAGGGACCATGTTCACGGCTAGATCCTCAAGAACTGCTCCCTTCTAGTTTGGTCACAATACGGATTGTATGATTTTACATGTGTATTTGATAAAGTTTATGTTGTATGTTTTTACTCTAGTTTATTTCAAATCTTGTTCAGATTTTAAATTTTGTTTTGTCATTTTCGTCCGAATTTTTTCAAAAAATATCCGAAAATCCGAATTTCGCCCAGGCCCGGTAAAATTTGCAAAAAGAAATCCAAAATCTTGCTTGTGACACGCGTCACCGTCGTGACGTGGGGCACGTGTGAGCCGTGTGTGGAGGGCGCTTCCGAGGTGTGATCCAGTCAAGCCCGACGCCATGCACCAGAGGGTGATGTTGCTGCAGCGCCGTTCGTCGTCGCGTGCCTCCCTCTGCCGCTGATGCCGGAGCGTCTAATTGGATGGAGGGCGTCACATCCGACCTGCTGTCGGGACGGGAGGATCCAAGCTGAAGGGCGTTGTGCGCCACGCGCATGCCAAAGGGAGCATCGCTGTGCCGTCAGCGTGCCGCTGCCTCCTGTCCCGGAGCGGGGCTGAAACGAGGAGGACGTCGCACGCGTGCCGGAGGGCGTTGCTGTGGAGGGCCGGCTGTTGGCCGTGGCCTTGGCGCCGCATCGACGACTGATACGTCTCCATCATATCTACTTTTCCAAACTCGGTTGCCCTTGTTTTGGACTCTAATTTGCATGATTTGAATAGAACTAACCCGTACTAACGTTGTTTTGAGCAGAATTGTCATGGTGTTGTTTTTGCGCAGAAATAAAAGTTCTCGGAATGACCTGGAAATTTATGAGGATTTTTTGTGAGGACCTCGTGGCTCCGCCTTCTCCAACTCCAGCTCTATTTAGTCTCTATCGTCCGGAAAAAATCAGAGAGAAAGAGTTCATCGCGTTTTACGACATGGAGCCGCCCCCACCGCTTGTTCTTCCTCTGGAGGGCAGATCTGGAGTCCGTTCTGGGCTCCGGAGAGGGAAGATCGTCGCCGTCGTCATCATCAACCTTCCTTCATCGCCAATTCCATGATGCTCTTCACCGTTCGTGAGTAATCTCATCGTAGGCTTGCTGGACGGTGATGGGTTGGATGAGATCTATCATGTAATCGAGTTAGTTTAGATGGGGTTTGATCCCTAGTATCCATTATGTTTTGAGATTGATGTTGCTACTACTTTGCTATGCGGGATTGAAGGATTCTGTCAGTGATAGCTTCTTGCGGGAGTTCAATCCCCAGCTCAGCTAGACGGTTTGAGTACCCAGACATTTTGAGCACATGTTCACTGACAGACGAGTTTTCCTCCATCTTGCAAGCATAGAATTTATCGGAAGTCTCATACCTCTCGATCCGGGCGTTCTTCTGAAAGATAAACTCCAACTCCTGGAACATCTCAAATGCTCCATGACGCTCAAAGCGACGTTGAAATCCCGGTTCTAAGCCATACAAGACTACACATTGAACTATTGAGTAGTCCTCCTTACGTGCTAACCAAGCGTTCTTAACATCCTGATCAGCCGTAGCGGGTGGTTCATCTCCTAGCGCAGCATTAAGGACATAATCCTTCTTTCCAGCTTGTAAGATTAGCTTAAGATTACGAGCCCAGTCTACAAAGTTGCTTCCATCATCCTTCAACTTAGCTTTCTCTAGGAACGTATTAAAATTCAGGATGACTGTCGCGTGAGCCATGATCTACAACACAAATATATTCAAAGTGGACTTAGACTATGTTCAAGATAATTAGAGTTCAACTTAATCAAATTATATGCTAAACTCCCACTCAAAAAGTACATCTCTCTAGTCATTTGAGTGGTTCATGATCCACTTACACTATCCCAAGTCCGATCATCACGTGAGTTGAGTATAGTTTCAGTGGTAAGCATCCCTATGCTAATCATATCAACTATATGATTCATGATCGACCTTTCGGTCTCATGTGTTCCGAGGCCATGTCTGCACATGCTAGGCTCGTCAAGCTTAACCCGAGTGTTCCGCGTGCGCAACTGTTTTGCACCCGTTGTATGTGAACGTTGAGTCTATCACACCCGATCATCACGTGGTGTCTCGAAACGACGAACTGGAGCAACGGTGCACAGTCGGGGAGAACACAATTTCGTCTTGAAATTTTAGTGAGAGATCACCTCATAATGCTACCGTCGTTCTAAGAAAAATAAGGTGCATAAAAGGATTAACATCACATGCAATTCATAAGTGACATGATATGGCCATCATCACGTGCTTCTTGATCTCCATCACCAAAGCACTGGCACGATCTTCTTGTCACCGGCGCCACACCATGATCATCCATCAACGTGTTGCCATCGGGGTTGTCGTGCTACTTATGCTATTAGTACTAAAGCTACATCCTAGCAAAATAGTAAACGCATCTGCAAGCACAAACGTTAGTATAAAGACAACTCTATGGCTCCTGTCGGTTGTCGTACCATCGACATGCAAGTCGATATTTCTATTACAACATGATCATCTCATACATCCAATATATCACATCACATCGTTGGCCATATCACATCACAATCATACCCTGCAAAAACAAGTTAGACGTCCTCTAATTTTGTTGTTGCATGTTTTACGTGGTGACCAAGGGTATCTAGTAGGATCGCATCTTACTTACGCAAACACCACAACGGAGATATATGAGTTGCTATTTAACCTCATCCAAGGACCTCCTCGGTCAAATCCGATTCAACTAAAGTTGGAGAAACCGTCACTTGCCAGTCATCTTTGAGCAAAGGGGGTTACTCGTAACGATGAAACCAGTCTCTCGTAAGCGTACGAGTAATGTCGGTCCAAGCCGCTTCAATCCAACAATACCGCGGAATCAAGAAAAGACTAAGGAGGGCAGCAAAACGCACATCACCGCCCACAAAAACTTTTGTGTTCTACTCGAGAAGACATCTACGCATGAACCTAGCTCATGATGCCACTGTTGGGGAACGTCGCATGGGAAACACATATTTTCCTACGCGCACGAAGACCTATCATGGTGATGTCCATCTACGAGAGGGGATGAGTGATCTACGTACCCTTGTAGATCGTACAACAGAAGCGTTAGAGAACGCGGTTGATGTAGTGGAACGTCCTCACGTCCCTCGATCCGCCCCGCGAACAATCCCGCGATCAGTCCCACGATCTAGTACCGAAGGGACGGCACCTCCGCGTTCAGCACACGTACAGCTCGACGATGATCTCGGCCTTCTTGATCCAGCAAGAGAGACGGAGAGGTAGAAGAGTTCTCCGGCAGCGTGATGGCGCTCCGGAGGTTGGTGATGATCTTGTCTCAGCAGGGCTCCGCCCGAGCTCCGTAGAAACGCGATATAGAGAAAAAACTATGGAGGTATGTGGTCGGGCAGCCGTGAGAAAGTCGTCTCAAATCAGCCCTAATTGCTCCATATATATAGGAGGAGGGAGGGGGGGCCTTGCCTTGGGGTCCAAGGACCCCCAAGGAGTCGGCCGAGCCAAGGGGGGGAGGACTCCCCCCCCCAAACCGAGTTGGACTTGGTTTGGTGGGAGGAGTCCCCCTCCCTTCCCACTTCCTCCCTCTCTTTTTTTCTTTTTCTTTGATTTCTTATTCTTGGCGCATAGGCCCCCTTGGGGCTGTCCCACCAGCCCACTAAGGGCTGGTGTGTCTCCCCAAAGCCTATGGGCTTCCCCGGGGTGGGTTGCCCCCCCCCGGTGAACTCCCGGAACCCATTCGTCATTCCCGGTACATTCCCGGTAACTCCGAAAACCTTCCGGTAATCAAATGAGGTCATCCTATATATCAATCTTCGTTTCCGGACCATTCCGGAAACCCTCGTGACGTCCGTGATCTCATCTGGGACTCCGAACAACATTCGGTAACCAACCATATAACTCAAATACGCATAAAACAACGTCGAACCTTAAGTGTGCAGACCCTACGGGTTCGAGAACTATGTAGACATGACCCGAGAGACTCCTCGGTCAATATCCAATAGCGGGACCTGGATGCCCATATTGGATCCTACATATTCTACGAAGATCTTATCGTTTGAACCTCAGTGCCAAGGATTCGTATAATCCCGTATGTCATTCCCTTTGTCCTTCGGTATGTTACTTGCCCGAGATTCGATCGTCAGTATCCGTATACCTATTTCAATCTCGTTTACGGGCAAGTCTCTTTACTCGTTCCGTAATACATGATCCCGCAACTTACACTAAGTTACATTGCTTGCAAGGCTTGTGTGTGATGTTGTATTACCGAGTGGGCCCTGAGATACCTCTCCGTCATACGGAGTGACAAATCCCAGTCTTGATCCATACTAACTCAACTAACACCTTCGGTGATACCTGTAGAGCATCTTTATAGTCACCCAGTTACGTTGCGACGTTTGATACACACAAAGCATTCCTCCGGTGTCAGTGAGTTATATGATCTCATGGTCATAGGAATAAATACTTGACACGCAGAAAACAGTAGCAACAAAATGACACGATCAACATGCTACGTCTATTAGTTTGGGTCTAGTCCATCACGTGATTCTCCCAATGACGTGATCCAGTTATCAAGCAACAACACCTTGTTCATAATCAGAAGACACTGACTATCATCGATCAACTGGCTAGCCAACTAGAGGCATGCTAGGGACGGTGTTTTGTCTATGTATCCACACATGTAAATGAGTCTTCATTCAATACAATTATAGCATGGATAATAAACTATTATCTTGATACAGGAATTATAATAATAACTATACATTTATTATTGCCTCTAGGGCATAATTCCAACACTATGTTATGAGATTGATGTTGCTACTACTTTGCTATGCTTAATGCTTGTCACTAGGGCCCGAGTGCCATGATCTCAGATCTGAACCTATTATGTTTTCATCAATATATGTGTGTTCTTGATCCTATCTTGCAAGTTGCGGTCACCTACTATGTGTTATGACCCGACAACCCCGGAGTGACAATAGCCGGAACCACTCCCGGAGATGACCATAGTATAAGGAGTTCATGTATTCACTATGTGCTAATGCTTTGTTCCGGTTCTCTATTAAAAGGAGACCTTAATATCCCTAAGTTTCCATTAGGACCCCGCTGCCACGGGAGGGATGGACAATAGATGCCATGCAAGTTCTTTTCCATAAGCACGTATGACTAAATACGGAATGCATGCCTACATTACATTGATGAACTGGAGCTAGTTACAAATCACCCGATGTTATAACTGTCACATGATGAATGTCATCCGGCATAATTATCCATCACCGATCCAATGCCTACATGCTTTTCCTACTAGTCCTTGCTACATTACTTTACCGCTACTGTTGTCACTTCTGCTACTGTTACCGTTGCTACCATTACTATCACACTACTTTGCTACTGAAACTTTGCTGCAGATACTAAGTCTTTCAGGTGTGGTTGAATTGACAACTCAACTGCTAATACTTGAGAATATTCTTTGGCTTCCCCTTGTGTCGAATCAACAAATTTGGGTTGAATACTCTACCCTCAAAAACTGTTGCGATCCCCTATACTTGTGGGTTATCAAGACTATTTTCTAGCGCCGTTGCCGGGGAGGCATAGCTCTATTCTCTGAGTCACTTGGGATTTATGTCTGTTGATCACTATGAGGAATCCGAGAGATCCAAAAACTAAAGTCTTGCCCTCAACTACGAGGACAGGTAAGGAACTGCCATCTAGCTCTGCACTTGATTCACCTTCAGTTATGAGTAAGTTTGCGACACCACCACTTGCTAGAAATTCTGATATGTCGCCTGTGCTTGATGATGCTACTTCTACTATCCATGATGCTTATGATGATGCTTTGCTTGATACTACTTTGCCACTGGGTGCATTCCTTGATGCACAAATTGCTAGAGTTGCTGTTGAATGTGATGATACTTCTGAAACTGTTGAAATTATTGAAGTAGAACCTGCTGTTTCACCTGTTAGAACTAGCTCTCCTAGATATGAATTGCCTAATATACCTGAGGGTTATTTTATGGAGGGAGAGGTAGCTCAGGACTTTTTGCTTGTAAGGATAGCTATGATCTTGAGAACTTATTGCGCAAGTGGAAAGAAAAATCTCTGAACGCTAGAATGAAATACGATCCTAAGTTTTCTACTTTGCCTATCTTTGTGACTGATAAGGATTATGAATTCTCTGTCGATCTTGAGTTAATCACTTTGGTCGAATCTGATCCTTTTCATGGTTATGAGTTTGAAACGGTTGTAGCACATCTTACCAAACTGCACGATATAGCCACCCTATTCACGAGTGAGGAAAAGATCCGCCACTACCATATCCTTAAGTTGTTTCCTTTCTCGCTAAAGGGTAATGCTAAGACCTGGTTCACTTCTCTTGCTCCTGGTTGTGTGCGTAGTCCCCAGGATATGATTTATTACTTCTCTGAGAAATATTTTCCTGCCCATCAGAAACAAGCTGCCTTGCAGGATATATATAACTTTGTGCAAGTTGAAGAAGAGAGTCTCCCACAAGCTTGGGGGAGGCTTGTCCAGTTACTGAATGCTTTGCCTGATCACCCTCTTGAGAAAAATGAAATACTTGATATCTTTTATAATGGACTAGCCGATGCTTCTAGGCACCACCTAGATAGTTGTGCTGGTTGTGTTTTCAGGGAACTAACTGTGGAACAAGCTGAGATTCTATTGAATAATATCTTGAGTAATGATAATGCTTGGACTATTCCCGAACCACCTCCGAAGCCAACTCCGAAGAAAAGAGGTATTTTATTCCTCGGTCCTGAAGATATGCAAGAAGCCAAGAATCTATGCAAGAGAAGGGCATTAAATCTGAAGATGTCAAGAATCTACCACCTATCGAAGAAATACATGGTCTTGATAACCCGACACAGGTAGTAGAGGTAAATTCTCTTCGTAGATTCAATGAGAGTGATATTCCTTTTGATAAACCTGCTAGCTTATGCTTAGATGAATTTGATAACTTTGTTGCCAAACAACAAAGTTTCAATGATTATGTTAGCAGACAATTGAGGCAAAATGCTCGTATGATTGATCATATAAGTGCTTGTGTGGATAGAAATGTCAATGATCTTAAGCTTTTGAGTAAACATGCCTATATGGTCACTACTCAAGTAGAACAAATACTTAAGGCTCAAAATGACTTGCTCAATGAGTTGAATGACAATTCTGTTAGAGTAGTCACTAGAGGTGGTAGAATGACTCAGGAACCTTTGTATCCTGAGGGCCATCCTAAGAGAATTGAACAAGATTCTTAAGGAGTTAGCACTGAGGCACCTAGTCATCCTAGCAATAGGAAGAAAAAGAAAGATGATAGGAACTTGCATGCTAGCAAACCTGCCGCTGTTACACCTGAGAATCTGAAGATGTCTCTGTTTCTGATGCCGAAACACAATCTGGTGATGAACATGAGCCTAGTGATAATATCGATAGTGGTGCTCATGATGATGCTCAACCTAGCAATGATAAGGATGTGGAGATTGAACCTGTTGATCTTGATAACCCACAACCTAAGAATAAGAGATATGATAAGAATGACTTTATCGCTAGGAAGCATTGTAAAGAAAGAGATCGAACCATCGGTTCAGAAACCCATGCCCTTTCCTCCCAAACCATCCAAGAAAAAGGATGATGAGGATTTTGAGCGCTTTGTTGAAATGATTAGACCTGTCTTTCTGCAAATGCGTTTGGCAGATATGCTCAAAATGTCTCCTTATGCTAAGTACATGAAAGATATTGTGACCAATAAAAGGAGAATACCTGAGGTTTAGATTTCCACCATGCTCACTAATTACACCTTCAAGGGTGGAACTCCTAAGAAACTAGGTGATCTCGGAGTGCCCACTATACCTTGCTCCATTAAAGGAAACTACGTTAGAACTGCTTTATGCTATCTTGGAGCGGTGTTAGTGTTATGCCTCTCTCTCTTTATTGTAGACTTGAATTGGATAAGTTGACACCCACTAAAATGTCTTTGCAAATGGCTGACAAATCAACTGCTTTTCCTATCGACATTTGCGAGGATGTGCCTATTATGGTTGCTAACGTTACTATCTTAACGGACTTTGTTATTCTGGATATTCCCGAGGATGATGCCATGGCGGTCATCCTTGGAAGACCCTTTTTAAACACTGTAGGGGCTGTTATTGATTGCAACAACGGCAATGCCACTTTCCATGTTAATGGTAATGATCATACGGTGCACTTTCCGAAGAAACAATATCGAGTACATTGCATCAATGCTATTGAAAAAACTTCATCAATCCTTATTGGGAGCTTTGAATGCCCTATACATACTGTCAAGATGAAGTATGATTTACTTGTTGGGGATATGCACATCCCCATTGAGGTAACCTAGTGATTATTCGAAAATTCTCCGGTTTTATGCGAGTCAGAAAAAGTTTGTCAAGGAGACTTGATCAACCTCATTGACGGATTTCTTTTGATGACCATGAGATGGATGAATCTAAGAGTCACAACCTTCTGCCCCCAACTTTTACTTTCCGTTGTTTAGAAGAAAAATGATAAATTTAGCTTTATTTTCCTGTTTTCTGCTTTTTGCGTCCCTTAGAAAAGGGTCCCGAAAATAAAAGTTCTTCAAATGCCCTGAAAATCAAGTATGTTTTTTTTCTGGAATTTTTGAAAAATTCTGAGATAAAGAGCTAGTCAGGGGGATGCACCAGTGGGCCACAAGCCCAGGAGGCGCGGGCACCCGCGTGGCCGCGCCTACCAGGTTTGTGGGGCCCACGTGGCCCCCCTCCACTTATTCCAGCTCCCATATCCTTCTCCTACCTCCAGAAAAAATCATTCCACAGCTCAAACCCGTGTTCTTGCTCTTCTTGCTGCGTTTTTCGATCTCCTTGTGCAAAGCCCCATTCACCAAACTATTTTGGGGGGATTGTTCCTTGGTATGTGACTCCTCCATTGGTCCAATTAGTTTTTGCTCTAGTGCCTTATTTGTTGCGTATTATTGCTGCCTTGGTGACCCTATTCTTGAGCTTTGCATGTTAATTTTAGTTGGTCCTAAGTAGTTTTGATGCATGATATGGCTTCTAGGCACTTGTAGGAGTAGTTGCTATGAGTTTGTTGAGCCTTGTTCACTTTTATTTTGAGTCACTAAAAATTTCAGAAAAAGAAGATGTTCAGGAAAAACTATCATGGTGGTTCTTCAAGCAAGAGGGGTCCCCGTCTCACGATTCGGGAGCCCGATCCTTACCAACCGAGGAATGCACAGGTACAACCATGTGAATGGCCTTCTAATGAATTCATGATTGATGCAGGTTTCAAAGACATACATTTGTTCACAACACCGGGCTCGAGGAATTCATCTCCCATAAATGTGAACAGTATACTACTCTCACCCCTATTTTGTTCGTAGATTTAAATTTTCAGTTGGCCGTGACACATCCATACTGTTTGATCTCTATGACAAATCATGTGCCATGGATTTAGAGGACTTCAATAGAATTTACAAGATCCTGATTGGGGTAGTCTTAATGATCCTCCTTAGTCTTCGGTTAGAGATTTTTTCTCTAGTATAACTGTTGGAGAAACTAGAGACATTACGCAGGCTACCATGGGGAGCATTCATTTTCCTGCCTTGCATTATTTGGCCCTCTTCATAGGTAGATGCATTAACGGCAAGACTGAGCATTGTCACCTCTACGCACCTGACCTTAGTATTCTTAAGAGCGCAGTAACGGGTGATAGAATTTTCAACATGGGAGCTATAATCGCGAGGAGGCTAAATAATAATGCTAATGAAGGGGATTTCTTTGGTGGGATCTATGCCACTCGCATAGCAAATTTTCTTGGAGTACCCATCCGCGAAGGAGATCCCCCGCTCCATACAGCTTTCCTTGATCGCGCCGCTATGACACGTTATCAGTTCCTTGAGAGGGATAATGAATCCCTCCTATACCGGTTAATATTTAACCGACAACGTGTTCTCCATATTACCCTTCCTCTCCTGCCTTCTTTGACTTTCAGGTAAAACGGAGATATTATTTAACCAGAGGAGAGGCAGAGGAGTATGAGAGGGAGGCAAAGGCTGCTCGCCTCCGTGAGGCAGCTATTCAGGTGGTAGCTGCCGCGTTCCCATACAACCCCCATTATGATTTTGGATATCGCCCGGACCAGCCGGAGTAGACCAACTTAGGCCAAAAGCCTAAGCTTGGGGGAGTACGTGTTTCTCACCGACTTTATATTCATGCTCACGCTTTCACTTTGATAGTCGGTGTTCACACCTTGCCACTGTATCATCCATGCTAGTTTATTTCTTTTTCTCGCTTTCTTCTCGTGTGTTTGTTTAGATTGAGAAAACCCAAAAAGATTTCCCGTTCTTCTTTTGCTTGTTGGGAGCTTTCCCATGTAAATAGTTTTCGTTTTCTTTGGGTCAAGGTAGAAGACCATGGTTAAATTGTTTAGTGGCTCTCACATGCATATCTGTTTATCCGTCAAAGAGCCATATTACTTTGTCTTCTCCTCTGTGTTTGCTTGCAGATTCCAGCTTAGTCCAATGCATGAACACTCTCATTATTATTCACATCATTCGGTCGTGCAAGTGAAAGGCAATAATGACGATACATGATGAAGTGATTGAGCCTGGAAAAGCTAGTATGAACTCGACCTATTTTGTTTTTGTAAATATGACTAGCTCATCGTTCCTAATTCAGCTTTGTTATGAGAGAAACATGTTTGCAATGACAACTTAGAGATCATAGTTTCTGATGCCATGCTTAATTAGCTAGGAGCTTATAATGGTTTGTCTTGGATGCCAACATGAATTTCAAGATGATTATGATGTAGTATGATAGGATGGTATCCTCCTTTGAATGATTCAAGTGGCTTGACTTGGCACATGTTCACGCATGTAGTTGAAACAAAATCAACATAGCCTCTATGATATTCATGTTTATGGTGATTTGTATCCTACTCATGCTTGCACTCAATGTTGGTTAATCTCAGTGTGTATTGATGACTGTTGTCGCTCTCTAGTTGGTCGCCTCTTAGTCTTTTGCTAGCCTTCACTTGTACTAAGCGGGAATACTGCTTGTGCATCCACTTTCATAAACCCAAAGTTGTTCCATATGAGTCCACCATACCTACCTATATGCGGTATCTACGTGCTGTTTCAAGTAAATTTGCATGTGCCACTCTCTAAACCTTCAAGTAATAATCTGTTTTGCATGCCCGAACCGCTCATGTGGTGACAAGGGGCGGTCAGTATCTTCCATGCTAGGCGTGTTATCCTCGATATGTGTTTATTCACTATCACTCACGAGAAAGGGGCCGGTAATTGGAATGCCCAGTTCCATGCTCAAATCGAAAATATAACTGCAAACAAAACTCCCCCTGGATTGTTGTTGGTATGGACGGCACCCGAGGATTCGGCTAGTCGTGGAGTGTGATTGATCGGTGGTGGGGGAGTCAAAACTTTACTTTTCTGTTTGAGAACCGCCTATAATTTGTGTAGAATGGAAGATGGTGAAAACTCTTGGTCATCGCGTTGACAATGAAAGCATGCCACCCAAAATTATTTATCTCTTTTTTAAAAACTTGAGCTCTGGCACCTCTGCAAATAAATGCTTCCCTCTACGAAGGGCCTATCTATTTATGTTTCTGTTGAGTCATCCTCTCCTTATAAAGGCACCAATTAGAGAGCACCTCCGTCATTTTTATGCTTTGCTTTTAGTTGTTATTGAGTATGACTGTGACTGGATCTTCTTTGTCATGAATTACAATGTTCAGTCAGCCCTTGGTCTTTGAAGGTGCTCTGCATTTATGTTTTACGGTCTCAGAAAGAGCTAGCGAGATACCATCTGTTCACATTGCTTCATGACTGTTTTGATTGAAGTGTTGACGTTTGAAACTTATCGTTATTGCTCGCTAGTTGATTATGCCATTGATATGAGTTTACCATGAGACCTAAATGTCATTGCTTATGTGGTTAGCTTATGATCTTGCTGAAAATCTGAATATGAGTTAGACATAATTACAACTCTTTACCTAATAATAAAGAGGCTATCGCTTCCGTCGGAAAACCCACCGAAGTGATTTTACAAAAAAAGCCCTTACTGTTTATGACATTAAACTCGTAGTATATATTAAATGTTTTTTAAAATTCTCATATCTTTTAAACCGTAACTCCAAATTTAACATATTATATATGGAATTTGATTAGAAAAATATGTAAAATTTAAATATGATATTATTTTATCTGTTAAACGTTTAATAAAAATACTATCTAGGGTGCAATCTTAATAAATAAGTCATTATTCGTCTTTCTTTCATACCGGTACTCATCCGGGTTGGGGATGAACACGTCAACAAAATCAGGATTAGAGATGAAACTGAAGATCACTTGACTGATTCTTTATACGTATTAAATCTACATGCAAGCCGTGTTAAAATAGAAGACCCCTGAAATTTTGAACTGCATTTTTGTAGGATAAGACCATCTTTATTTGTGTCGTAACTACAAATTCTCATATTATAGACCATTTTTTAATAAATTAAGAGCGTGTGGTATTTCTTTTTCCCGTTGCAACGCATGATCAAACAGAGTTCGTAAAAGTTTTTTCTTTTATCTCTTTCAGTTTGTCAACTGAATTGTTTGAGGACAATCAAGGCTTTAAGCTTGGGGGAGTTGATACGTCTCCATCGTATCTACTTCTCCAAACTCTTTTGCCCTTGTTTTGGACTCTAATTTGCATGATTTGAATGGAACTAACCTAGACTAACGCTGTTTTCAGTAGAATTGTCATGGTGTTGTTTTTGCGCAGAAATAAAATTCTCGGAATGACCTGGAAATTTACGAGGATTTTTTGTGGAATATATAAAAAATATCGGCGCAAGAATTACCTGGAGGGACGGAGCGAGGAGCCCACAAGCCTAGGAGGCGCGGGCCCCCCTGGCCATGCCTCGCAGGCTTGTGAGGCCCTCGTGGCTCCGCCGCCTCCAACTCCAGCTCTATTTAGTCTCTCTCGCCCGAAAAAAAACAGAGAGAACAGTTCATCGCGTTTTACGACACGGAGCCGCCGCCACCACCTGTTCTTCCTCTGGAGGGCAGATCTGAAGTCCGTTCTAGGCTCCGGAGAGGGGAGATCGTCACCGTCGTCATCATCAACCTTCCTTCATCGCCAATTCCATGATGCTCTTCACCGTTCGTGAGTAATCTCATCGTAGGCTTGCTGGACGGTGATGGGTTGGATGAGATCTATCATGTAATCGAGTTAGTTTAGATGGGGTTTGATCCCTAGTATCCATTATGTTTTGAGATTGATGTTGCTACTACTTTGCTATGCTTAATGCTTGTCACTAGGGCCCAACTGCCATGATCTCATATCTGAACCTATTATGTTTTCATCGATATATGTGTATTCTTGATCCTATCTTGCAATTTGTAGTCACCTACTATGTGTTATGACCCGGCAACCCCGGAGTGACAATAGCCAGAACCACTCCCGGAGATGACCATAGTATGAGGAGTTCATGTATTCACTATGTGCTAATGCTTTGTTCCGGTTCTCTATTAAAAGGAGACCTTAATATCCCTAAGTTTCCATTAGGACCCCATTGTCACGGCCTCACGGGAGGGATGGACAATAGATGTCATGCAAGTTCGTTTCCATAAGCACGTATGACTAAATACGGAATGCATGCCTACATTACATTGATGAACTGGAGCTAGTTACAAATCACCCCATGTTATAACTGTCACATGATGAATTTCATCCGGCATAATTATCCATCACCGATCCAATGCCTATGAGCCTTTCCTACTAGTCCTTGCTATGTTACTTTACCGCTACTGCTGTCAGTGCTGCTACTGTTACCGTTGCTACCATTACTATCACACTACTTTGCTACTGAAACTTTGCTGCAGATACTAAGTCTTTCAGGTGTGGTTGAATTGACAACTCAACTGCTAATACTCGAGAATATTCTTTGGCTTCCCCTTGTGTCGAATCAACAAATTTGGATTGAATACTCTACCCACGAAAACTGTTGCGATCCCCTATACTTGTGGGTTATCAATGACACAGGTCCGAGTTTGTCATCGGCGATTCATTGCGATGCGCGAGTGCATCCGCTGTCATTCTTTCGATGTGGCCTATTTATCTAATCAAGAGCAGAGTGCGTGATAACGTGTAAGAAATCAAATTATTCAAGTTGTTGGGGAACGTCGCGTGGGAAACAAAAAATTTCCTACGCGCACGAAGACCTATCATGGTGATGTCCATCTACGAGAGGGGATGGTTGATCTACGTACCCTTGTAGACCATACAACAGAAGCGTTAGTGAATGCGGTTGATGTAGTGGAACGTCCTCACGTCCCTCGATCCGCCCCGCGAACCGTCCCGCGATCAGTCCCACGATCTAGTGCCGAACGGACGGCACCTCCGCGTTCAGCACACGTACAGCTCGACGATGATCTCGGCCTTCTTGATCCAGCAAGAGAGACGGAGAGGTAGAAGAGTTCTCCGGCAGCGTGACGGCACTCCGGAGGTTGGTGATGATCTTGTCTCGGCAGGGCTCCGCCCGAGCTCCGCAGAAACGCGATCTAGAGGTAAAACCGTGGAGATATGTGGTCGGGCTGCGTGGCAAAGTTGTGTCAAATCAGCTCTAAAACCTCCGTATATATAGGTGGAGGAGGGGGTGCCTTGCCTTGGGGTCCAAGGACTCCCAAGGGGTTCGGTACTAGATCGTGGGACTGATCGCGGGATTGTTCGCGGGGCGGATCGAGGGACGTGAGGACGTTCCACTACATCAACCGCGTTCTCTAACGCTTCTGTTGTACGATCTACAAGGGTACGTAGATCACTCATCCCCTCTCGTAGATGGACATCACCATGATAGGTCTTCGTGCGCGTAGGAAAATATGTGTTTCCCATGCGACGTTCCCCAACAGTGGCATCATGAGCTAGGTTCATGCGTAGATGTCTTCTCGAGTAGAACACAAAAGTTTTTGTGGGCGGTGATGTGCGTTTTGCTGCCCTCCTTAGTCTTTTCTTGATTCCGCGGTATTGTTGGATTGAAGCGGCTTGGACCGACATTACTCGTACGCTTACGAGAGACTGGTTTCATCGTTACGAGTAACCCCCTTTGCTCAAAGATGACTGGCAAGTGACGGTTTCTCCAACTTTAGTTGAATCGGATTTGACCGAGGAGGTCCTTGGATGAGGTTAAATAGCAACTCATATATCTCCGTTGTGGTGTTTGCGTAAGTAAGATGCGATCCTACTAGATACCCTTGGTCACCACGTAAAACATGCAACAACAAAATTAGAGGACGTCTAACTTGTTTTTGCAGGGTATGATTGTGATGTGATATGGCCAACGATGTGATGTGATATATTGGATGTATGAGATGATCATGTTGTAATAGAAATATCGACTTGCATGTCGATGGTACGACAACCGGCAGGAGCCATAGGGTTGTCTTTATACTAACGTTTGTGCTTGCAGATGTGTTTACTATTTTGCTAGGATGTAGCTTTAGTAGTAATAGCATAAGTAGCACGACAACCCCGATGGCAACACGTTGATGGATGATCATGGTGTGGCGCCGGTGACAAGAAGATCGTGCCGATGCTTTGGTGATGGAGATCAAGAAGCACGTGATGATGGCCGTATCATGTCACTTATGAATTGCATGTGATGTTAATCCTTTTTTTGCACCTTATTTTTCTTAGAACGACGGTAGCATTATGAGGTGATCTCTCAATAAAATTTCAAGACGAAATTGTGTTCTCCCCGACTGTGCACCGTTGCTACAGTTCGTCGTTTCGAGACACCACGTGATGATCGGGTGTGATAGACTCAACGTTCACATACAACGGGTGCAAAACAGTTGCGCACGCGGAACACTCGGGTTAAGCTTGACGAGCCTAGCATGTGCAGACATGGCCTCGGAACACATGAGACCGAAAGGTCGATCATGAATCATATAGTTGATATGATTAGCATAGGGATGCTTACCACTGAAACTATACTCAACTCACGTGATGATCGGACTTGGGATAGTGTAAGTGGATCATGAACCACTCAAATGACTAGAGAGATGTACTTTTTGAGTGGGAGTTTAGCATATAATTTGATTAAGTTGAACTCTAATTATCTTGAACATAGTCTAAGTCCACTTTGAATATATTTGTGTTGTAGATCATGGCTCACGCAAGTGTCATCCTGAATTTTAATACGTTCCTAGAGAAAGCTAAGTTGAAAGATGATGGAAGCAACTTTGTAGACTAGGCTCGTAATCTTAAGCTAATCTAACAAGCTGGAAAGAAGGATTATGTCCTTAATGCTGCGCTAGGAGATGAACCACCCGCTACGGCTGATTAGGACGTTAAGAACGCTTGGTTAGCACGTAAGGAGGACTACTCAATAGTTCAATGTGCAGTCTTGTATGGCTTAGAACCGGGACTTCAACGTCGCTTTGAGCGTCATGGAGCATTTGAGATGTTCCAGGAGTTGAAGTTTATCTTTCAGAAGAACGCCCGGATCGAGAGGTATGAGACCTCCGATAAATTATATGCTTGCAAGATGGAGGAAAACTCGTCTATCAGTGAACATGTGCTCAAAATGTCTGGGTACTCAAACCGTCTAGCTGAACTGGGGATTGAACTCCCGCAAGAAGCTATCACTGACAGAATCCTTCAATCACTGCCGCCAAGCTATAAAGGCTTTGTGTTGAACTACAACATGCAAGGGATGAACAAGTCTCCCGGCGAGTTGTTTGCGATGCTGAAAGTTGCAGAGTCTGAACTCCGTAAAGAGCATCAAGTATTGATGGTGAGCAAGACCACTAGTTTCAAGAGAAACGGCAAAGGCAAGAAGGGCAATTCGAAGAAGAGCGGCAAGCCTGTTGCCAATCCGCCGAAGAAACCCAAGGCTGGACCTAAGCCTGAAACAGAGTGCTTCTATTGCAAGGGTATGGGTCACTGGAAGCGCAATTGCCCCAAGTATCTGGTAGATAAGAAGGCGGGCAAAGAAAAATCAGGTATATTTGATATACATGTTATTGATGTGTACTTAACCGGCTCTCGTAGTAGTGCCTGGGTATTCGATACCGGTTCTGTTGCTCACATTTGCAACTCGAAGCAGGAACTGCGGAATAGACGAAGGCTGGCGAAAGACGAAGTGACGATGCGCGTAGGAAACGGTTCCAAGGTTGATGCAATCGCCGTCGGCACAGTGTCACTTCAACTACCATCGGGATTAGTGATGAACTTAAATCATTGTTATTTAGTGTCTGCGTTGAGCATGAACATTATATCTGGATCTTGTTTATTGCGAGACGGTTACTCTTTTAAGTCTGAGAATAATGGTTGTTCTATTTCTATGAGTAACATCTTTTATGGTCATGCACCGAATGTGAGAGGATTGTTCATATTGAATCTTGATAGCGATACGCATATACATAACATTGAGACCAAAATAGTTAGAGTAACAATGATAGCGCCATATTTTTGTGGCACTGCCGCTTGGGTCATATTGGTGTAAAGCGCATGAAGAAACTCCATGCTGGTGGACTTTTGGAGTCACTTGACTTTGATTCACTTGACACGTGCGAACCATGCCTCATGGGCAAGATGACTAAGACTCCGTTCTCCGGAACAATGGAGCGTGCAAGTGACTTGTTGGAAATCATACATACCGATGTGTGTGGTCCAATGAGCGTGGAGGCACGCGGCGGATATCGTTATTTTCTCACCTTCACTGACGATTTAAGTAGATATGGTTATGTCTACTTGATGAAGCACAAGTCTGAAACATTTGAAAAGTTCAAGCAATTTCAGAGTGAAGTGGAAAATCATCGTAACAAGAAGATCAAGTTCCTACGGTCTGATCGTGGGGGTGAATATCTGAGTTTCGAGTTTGGTACTCACTTAAAACAATGTGGAATTGTTTCGCAGTTAACACCGCCTGGAACACCACAGCGTAATGGTGTGTCCGAACGTCGTAATCGTACTTTGTTAGAGATGGTGCGATCTATGATGTCTCTTACTGATTTGCCGTTATCATTTTGGGGTTATGCATTAGAAACAGCTGCATTCACTTTAAATAGGGCACCATCGAAATCCGTTGAGACGACACCATACGAACTGTGGTATGGCAAAAGGCCAAAGTTGTCGTTTCTTAAAGTTTGGGGATGTGATGCTTATGTCAAAAAGCTTCAGCCTGAAAAGCTGGAACCCAAAGCGGAAAAGTGCGTCTTCATAGGTTACCCAAAAGAGACAGTTGGGTACACCTTCTATCTCAAATCCGAGGGCAAAGTGTTTGTTGCTAAAAACGGAACTTTTCTCGAGAAGGAGTTTCTCTCGAGAGAATTGAGTGGGAGGAAGATAGAACTTGACGAGGTTGTCGAACCTCTCATCCCTCTGGATGGTGGCGCAGGGCAAGGGGAAACCTCTGTCGTTGCGACGCCGGTTGAGGAGGAAGTTAATGATGATGATCATGAAACTCCAGTTCAAGTTTCTGTTGAACCACGCAGGTCGACGAGATCACGCGCTGCTCCAGAGTGGTACGGTAATCCCGTCTTATCAATCATGTTGTTAGACAACAATGAACCTGCAAATTATGAAGAAGCAATGGTGGGCCCAGATTCCAACAAATGGCTAGAAGCCATGAAATCCAAGATAGGATCCATGTATGAGAACAAAGTGTGGACTTTGGAGATACTACCTGAGGGCCGCAAGGCTATTCAGAACAAATGGATCTTTAAGAAGAAGACGGACGCTGACGGTAATGTGACCGTTTATAAAGCTCGACTTGTGGCAAAGGGTTTTTCACAAGTTCCAGGAGTTGACTACGATGAGACCTTCTCACCCGTAGCGATGCTTAAGTCCGTCAGAATCATGTTAGCAATAGCTGCATTTTTCGATTATGAAATCTGGCAGATGGATGTCAAAACGGCGTTCCTTAACGGTTTCCTTAAGGAAGAGTTGTATATGATGCAACCCGAAGGTTTTGTCGATCCTAAAAATGCTGACAAGGTGTGCAAGCTCCAGCGATCCATTTATGGACTGGTGCAAGCATCTCGGAGTTGGAACAAACGCTTTGATGAGGTGATCAAAGCATTTGGGTTTATACAAGTGGTTGGAGAATCTTGTATTTACAAGAAAGTGAGTGGGAGCTCTGTGGCGTTTCTGATATTATATGTGGATGACATATTACTGATTGGAAACAACGTAGAGCTTTTGGAAAGCATAAAAGGTTACTTGAATAAAAGTTTCTCTATGAAGGACCTAGGAGAAGCTGCTTACATTCTAGGCATTAAGATCTATAGGGATAGATCAAAGCGGCTGATAGGACTTTCACAAAGCACATACCTTGATAAAGTTTTGAAGAGGTTCAAAATGGAACAGTCCAAGAAAGGGTTCTTGCCAGTGTTACAAGGTACGAGATTGAGTAAGACTCAGTGCCCAGCAACTAATGAAGATAGAGAGCATATGCGCTCCGTCCCCTATGCTTCAGCCATAGGCTCTATCAAGTATGCAATGTTGTGCACTAGACCGGATGTTAGCCTGGCCATAAGTATGGCAGCTAGGTTCCAGAGTAATCCAGGAGTGGATCACTGAACGGCGGTCAAGAATACCCTGAAGTACCTGAAAAGGACTAAGGAGATGTTTCTCGTGTATGGAGGTGACGAAGAGCTCGCCGTAAAATGTTACGTCGATGCAAGCTTTGACACAGATCCGGACGACTCTAAGTCGCAAACCGGATACGTATTTATTCTTAATGGGGGTGCAGTAAGCTGGTGCAGTTCCAAGCAAAGCGTCGTAGCAGATTCTACATGTGAAGCGGAGTACATGGCTGCCTCGGAGGCGGCTAAGGAGGGTGTCTGGATGAAGCAGTTCATGACGGATCTTGGAGTGGTGCCAAGTGCACTGGATCCAATAACCTTGTTCTGTGACAACACTGGTGCCATTGCCTTAGCAAAGGAACCAAGGTTTCACAAGAAGACCAGACACATCAAACGACGCTTCAACCTCATCCGCGACTACGTCGAGGAGGAGGACGTAAATATATGCAAAGTGCACACGGATCTGAATGTAGCAGACCCGCTGACTAAACCCCTTCCACGGCCAAAACATGATCGACACCAGAACTGTATGGGTGTTAGATTTATTACAATGTAATTCACATGGTGATGTGAGGGCTAGATTATTGACTCTAGTGCAAGTGGGAGACTGTTGGAATTATGCCCTAGAGGCAATAATAAATGTATAGTTATTATTATAATTCCTGTATCAAGATAATAGTTTATTATCCATGCTATAATTGTATTGAATGAAGACTCATTTACATGTGTGGATACATAGACAAAACACTATCCCTAGCATGCCTCTAGTTGGCTAGCCAGTTGATCGATGATAGTCAGTGTCTTCTGATTATGAACAAGGTGTTGTTGCTTGATAACTGGATCACGTCATTGGGAGAATCACGTGATGGACTAGACCCAAACTAATAGACGTAGCATGTTGATCGTGTCATTTTGTTGCTACTGTTTTCTGCGTGTCAAGTATTTATTCCTATGACCATGAGATCATATAACTCACTGACACCGGAGGAATGCTTTGTGTGTATCAAACGTCGCAACGTAACTGGGTGACTATAAAGATGCTCTACAGGTATCTCCAAAGGTGTTAGTTGATTTAGTATGGATCAAGACTGGGATTTGTCACTCCGTGTGACGGAGAGGTATCTCGGGGCCCACTCGGTAATACAACATCACACACAAGCCTTGCAAGCAATGTAACTTAGTGTAAGTTGCGGGATCTTGTATTGCGGAACGAGTAAAGAGACTTGCCGGTAAACGAGATTGAAATAGGTATGCGGATACTGACGATCGAATCTCGGGCAAGTAACATACCGAAGGACAAAGGGAATGACATACGGGATTATACGGATCCTTGGCACTGAGGTTCAAACGATAAGATCTTCGTAGAATATGTAGGATCCAATATGGGCATCCAGGTCCCGCTATTGGATATTGACCGAGGAGTCTCTCGGGTCATGTCTACATAGTTCTCGAACCCGCAGGGTCTGCACACTTAAGGTTCGACGTTGTTTTATGCGTATTTGAGTTATATGTGTTGGAAATATGCCCTAGAGGCAATAATAAATTAGTTATTATTATATTTCTTAGTTCATGATAATCGTTTATTACCCATGCTATAATTGTATTGATTGGAAACACAATACTTGTGTGGATACATAGACAAAACACTGTCCCTAGTAAGCCTCTAGTTGACTAGCTCGTTGATCAAAGATGGTCAAGGTTTCCTGGCCATAGGCAAGTGTTGTCACTTGATAACGGGATCACATCATTAGGAGAATCATGTGATGGACTAGACCCAAACTAATAGACGTAGCATGTTGATCGTGTCATTTTGTTGCTACTGTTTTCTGCGTGTCAAGTATTTGTTCCTATGACCATGAGATCATATAACTCACGAACACCGAAGGAATGCTTTGTGTGTATCAAACGTCGCAACGTAACTGGGTGACTATAAAGATGCTCTACAGGTATCTCCGAAGGTGTTCGTTGAGTTAGTATGGATCAAGACTGGGATTTGTCACTCCGTATGACGGGAAGTATCTCGGGGCCCACTCGGTAATACAACATCACACACAAGCCTTGCAAGCAATGTAACTTAGTGTAAGTTGCGGGATCTTGTATTACGGAACGAGTAAAGAGACTTGCCGGTGAACGAGATTGAAATAGGTATGCGGATACTGACGATCGAATCTCGGGCAAGTAACATACCGAAGGACAAAGGGAATGACATACGGGATTATATGAATCCTTGGCACTGAGGTTCAAACGATAAGATCTTCGTAGAATATGTAGGATCCAATATGGGCATCCAGGTCCCGCTGTTGGATATTGACCGAGGAGTCTCTCGGGTCATGTCTACATAGTTCTCGAACCCGCAGGGTCTGCACACTTAAGGTTCGACGTTGTTTTATGCGTATTTGAGTTATATGGTTGGTTACCGAATGTTGTTCGGAGTCCCGGATGAGATCACGGACGTCACGAGGGTTTCCGGAATGGTCCGGAAACGAAGATTGATATATTTGAGTTATATGGTTGGTTACCGAATGTTGTTCGGAGTCCCGGATGAGATCACGGACGTCACGAGGGTTTCCGGAATGGTCCGGAAACGAAGATTGATATATAGGATGACCTCATTTGGTTACCGGAAGGTTTTCGTGCATTACCGGAAAAGTTTCGGGCTCATCGGTAGTGTACCGGGAGTGCCGGGAGGGGTGCCGGGGACCATCGGGAGGGGTGTCACGCCCCAAGGGGTCTCATGGGCTATGGGAAGAGATAAACCAGCCCCTAGTGGGCTTGAATAAGTTCCCACTAAGGCCCATAAGGTTTGAGAAGGAAAAAACACAAGGTGGAAAGAGTTTCCAAGTGGGAAGGTGGAATCCTACTCCAAGTAGGATTGGAGTAGGACTCCTCCACCTCCAATTTCGGCCAAACCTTTAGGTTTTGAGGCTGCCTCCTCCCCTCCCTCCCACCTATATATACGGAGGTTTTAGGGCTGATTTGAGACGACTTTTCTCACGGCAGCCCGACCACATACCTCCACGGTTTTTCCTCTAGATCGCGTTTCTGCGGAGCTCGGGCGGAGCCCTGCTGAGACAAGGTCATCACCAACCTCCGGAGCGCCGTCACGCTGCCGTTGAACTCTTCTACCTCTCCGTCTCTCTTGCTGGATCAAGAAGGCCGAGATCATCGTCGAGCTGTACGTGTGCTGAACGCGGAGGTGCCGTCCGTTCGGTACTAGATCGTGGGACTGATCGCGGGATTGTTCGCGGGGCGGATCGAGGGACGTGAGGACGTTCCACTACATCAACCGCGTTCTCTAACGCTTCTGCTGTACGATCTACAAGGGTACGTAGATCACTCATCCCCTCTCGTAGATGGACATCACCATGATAGGTCTTCGTGCGCGTAGGAAAATTTTTGTTTCCCATGCGACGTTCCCCAACAGTGGCATCATGAGCTAGGTTCATGCGTAGATGTTTTCTCGAGTAGAACACAAAAGTTTTTGTGGGCGGTGATGTGCGTTTTGCTGCCCTCCTTAGTCTTTTCTTGATTCCGCGGTATTGTTGGATTGAAGCGGCTTGGACCGACATTACTCGTACGCTTACGAGAGACTGGTTTCATCGCTACGAGTAACCCCGTTGCTCAAAGATGACTGGCAAGTGTCGGTTTCTCCAACTTTAGTTGAATCGGATTTGACCGAGGAGGTCCTTGGATGAGGTTAAATAGCAACTCATAAATCTCCGTTGTGGTGTTTGCGTAAGTAAGATGCGATCCTACTAGATACCCTTGGTCACCACGTAAAACATGCAACAACAAAATTAGAGGACGTCTAACTTGTTTTTGCAGGGTATGATTGTGATATGATGTGGCCAACGATGTGATGTGATATATTGGATGTATGAGATGATCATGTTGTAATAGAAATATCGACTTGCACGTCGATGGTACGGCAACCGGCAGGAGCCATAGGGTTGTCTTTATACTAACATATGTGCTTGCAGATGCGTTTACTATTTTGCTAGGCTGTAGCTTTAGTAGTGATAGCATAAGTAGCACGACAACCACGATGGCAACACGTTGATGGATGATCATGGTGTGGTGCCGGTGACAAGAAGATCGTGCCGGTGCTTTGGTGATGGAGATCAAGAAGCACGTGATGATGGCCATATCATGTCACTTATAAATTGCATGTGATGTTAATCCTTTTATGCACCTTATTTTTCTTAGAACGACGGTAGCATTATGAGGTGATCTCTCACTAAAATTTCAAGACGAAATTGTGTTCTCCCCGACTGTGCACCGTTGCGACAGTTCTTCGTTTCGAGACACCACGTGATGATCGGGTGTGATAGACTCAACGTTCACATACAACGGGTGCAAAACAGTTGCACACGCGGAACACTCGGGTTAAGCTTGACGAGCCTAGCATGTGCAGACATGGCCTCGGAACACATGAGACCGAAAGGTCGAGCATGAATCGTATAGTTGATATGATTAGCATAGGGATGCTTACCACTGAAACTATTCTCGACTCACGTGATGATCGGACTTGAGATAGCGGATTTGGATCATGTACCACTCAAATGACTAGAGAGATGTACTTTTTGAGTGGGAGTTCTTAAGTAATATGATTAATTTAACTAATTGTCATGAACATAGTCTAATGGTCTTTGCGAATTACGATGTAACTTGCGCTATAGCTCTACTGTTTTTATATGTTCCTAGAGAAAATTTAGTTGAAAATTGATAGTAGCAACCTTTGCAGACTGAGTCTGTAAAACCGAGGATTGTCCTCGTTGCTACGCAGAAGGCTTATGTCCTTAATACACCACTCGGTGTGTTGCACCTCGAGCGTCGTCTGTGGATTCTATGAACATCCGACATACACATTACTGATGACTACACGATAGTTCAGTGCAAGATACTTGATGGCTTAGAAGCAAGGCGCCGAAAACGTTGTAAAACGTCACGGAACATAAGTGATGTTCCGAAGAGATGCAATTGTGATTTCATGCTTGTGCCCTTGTTAAGAGGTACTAGACCTCCAACAAGATTCTTTGACCACAAAGTAAAGGAGAAAAGCTCAATCGTTGAGCATGTGCTCAGATTGTCTGAGTACGACAATCACTTGAATCAAGTGGGAGCTAATCTTCCAGATGAGATAGTGATGTTTCTCCAAAAGTCACTGCCACCAAGCTTTGAGAGCTTCGTGATGAACTATGACATATCAAGGATAGATACAATGATCCTTGAGCGATTCGCGACGTTTGACACTGCGAAAGTAGAAATCAAGAAGGAGCATCAATAGTTGATGGTTTGGAAAACCACTAAGTTTCAAGAAAGGCGAGGGCTAGAAGGGATACTTCGTGAAACGGCAAAACAGTTGCTGCGCTAATGAAGAGACCCAAGATTAAACCCAAACCCGAGACTAAGTGCTTCTGTAATAAGGGGAACAGTCACTGAGGCGGAGCAACTCTAGATACTTGGTAGATAAGAAGGCTGGCAAAAGTCGAAAGAAGTATATTTGATATACATAATGTTGATGTGTACTTTACTAGTACTCCTAGTAGCATGAGGGTATTGGATACCGGTTCGGTTGCTAAGTGATTAGTAACGCGAAATGAAAGCTACGACATAAACGGAGACTAGCTAAAGGCAAGGTGACGATACGTGTTGGAAGTGTTTCCAAGGTTGATATGATCAAACGTCGCACGCTCCCTCTACCATCGGGATTGGTGTTGAACCTAAATAATTGTTATTTGGTGCTTGCGTTAGGCATGAACATGATTGGATCGTGTTTATTGCAATACGATTATTCATTCAAAGAGAATAATGGTTACTCTATTTGCTTGAATAATCACCTTCAATGGTTTATTGAATCTCGATTGTAGTGTTACACATTGGTGCCAAAAGATACGAGTTAAATGATGATAGTACCACTTACTTGTGGCACTGCCGCTTGAGTCATGTTAGTATGAATTGCATGAAGAGGCTCCATGCTGATGGATCTTTACTCACCTGATTTCGAATCACTAGTGACATGCAAATCATACCACATGAGCAAGGCCTTGTTTTCATTGAGATGAAACAAGATAGTAACTTGTTGGAAGTGATACATTTTGATGTATGCAGTCCAGTGAGTGTTGAGGCACGCAGTGGATATCATTATGTTCTTACTTCACTGACGACTTGAGTAGATACAGGAGTATTTACTTAATGAATCACAAGTCTGAAATATTGAAAAGTTCAATTCTGTTTCAGAGTGAAGTTCGTCGTAACAAGAGGATGAACTGTCTACGATATGATCATAGAAATGAATATCTGAGTTACGAGTTTTTGGTACACAGTTAAGACAATGTGGAAATTGTTTCACAGTTCATGCCACCTGGAACATCATGGTGTGATGATGTGTCTGAACGTCATACCACGCACTATTTAGTATGGTGCATGATGTGATGTATCTTATCGAATTACCACTATCGTTTATGGGTTATGCATTAGAGACAACCACATTCACTTTAAATAGGGCACCGCGTATTTCCGTTGAGATGACACAGTATAGACTGAGGTTTAGAGAAATCTAAACTGTCGTTTCTTGAAAGTTTGGGGCTTCAAAACTTATGTGAAAAAGGTTTTAGTCTGATAAGCTCGAACCCAAAGCGGATAAATGCATCTTCATAGGATATCCAAAACAGTTGGGTACATCTCCTATCTCAGATCCGAAAGCAAAGTGTTTGTTTCTAGAAACGGATCCTTTCTCGAGGAAAGGTTTCTCTCGAAAGAATTGAGTGGGAGGGTAGTAGAACTTGATGAGGTTATTGAACCATCACTTCAACCAGTGTGTAGCCGGGCGCAGGAAGTTGTTCATGTGGCGCCTACACCAATTGAAGTGGAAGCTGATGATGATGATCATTGAGCTTCGAATCAAGTTACTACAAACCTCGTAGGTCGACAAGGTCGCGTACTGCTGCAGAGTAGTACGGTAACCCTGTCTTGGAGGTCATGTTGTTGAGCAACAGTGAACCTACGAGTTATGGAGAAAGCGATGGTGGGCCCAGATTCCGACAAATGGCTGGAAGCCATGAAATCCGAGAGAGGATCCATGTGTGAAAACAAAGTGTAGACTTTGGTAGAACTACTTGATGGTCATGGGACTATTGGGTAAAATGGATCTTTAAAAGAAGACAGACGATGATGGTGATAAGTCACTATTAAGAAAAGCTCGACTTGTCGCAAAGATGTTTTCGACAAGATCAAACAGTTGACTATGATGAGACTTTCTCACTCGTAGCGATGCTAAAGGTCTGTTAGAATTATGTTAGTTGTTGATGCATTATTTATGAAATATTGCACGTAGGATGCCAAAACATTGTTTCCTCGACGGTTTCCTTGAGCAAACATTGTATGTGATACAACCAGGAGGTTTTGTCGATCCTAAAGATACTAGCAAGTATGCAAGCACCAGCGATCCTTCAATGGACTGGTGCAAGCATCTCGGAGTTGGAATATATATACTTTGATGAGATGATCAAAGATTTTGGGTTTGTACAAGGTTTATGAGAAACTTGTATTTCCAAAGAAGTGAGTGGGAGCACTATAGAATTTCTGATAAGTATATGTGGTTGACATATTGTGGATCAGAAGTAATGTAGAATTTCTGTAAAGCATACAAGGTTGTTTGAAAGAAGTTTTTCAAAGGAATACCTAGATTGCGCTACTTGAACATTGAGCATCAAAGATCTATGGAGATAGATCGAAAACGCTTAATAGAAGTTTCAACAAGATGCATGCCTTGACAAGTTTTTGAAGGAGTTCAAAATAGATCAGTAAAGAAGGAGTTCTTGGTTGCGTTGTAAGGTGTGAATTTGAGTAAGACTCGAAACCCGACCACGGCAGAATAAAGAGAATAGACGAAGGTCGTCTTCTATGCCTTAGCCATAGAATCTAAAGTATGCCATGCTGTGTACCGCACCTGATGTGTGCCTTGACTCAAAGTCTGTTGAGAGGTACAGAGAGTGATCCATGATTGAATCACTAGCAGCGGTCAAAATTTATCCTTAGTAACAAATGGACTAAGGAATTTTTCTCGATTATGGAGGTGGTTAAAGAGTTCGTCGTAAAGGGTTACATCGATGCAAGCTTTGACACTAATCCGAATAACTATGAGTAGTGAAACGGATTCATATAGTAGAGTAGATATTTGGAGCATTTCCGAATAGCACGTATTAGCAGCATCTATAAGATGACATAAAGATTTGTAAAGAACGCACGGATCTGAAAGTTTCAGAACCTTTGACTAAAACCTCTCTCACGAGCAAGACATGATCAGACCCCATAACTATATGGGTGTTGGATTCGTTGGAATCACATGGTGATGTGAACTAGATTATTGACTCTAGTGCAAGTGGGAGACTGTTGGAAATATGCCCTAGAGGCAATAATAAATTAGTTATTATTATATTTCTTAGTTCATGATAATCGTTTATTACCCATGCTATAATTGTATTGATTGGAAACACAATACTTGTGTGGATACATAGACAAAACACTGTCCCTAGTAAGCCTCTAGTTGACTAGCTCGTTGATCAAAGATGGTCAAGGTTTCCTGGCCATAGGCAAGTGTTGTCACTTGATAACGGGATCACATCATTAGGAGAATCATGTGATGGACTAGACCCAAACTAATAGACGTAGCATGTTGATCGTGTCATTTTGTTGCTACTGTTTTCTGCGTGTCAAGTATTTGTTCCTATGACCATGAGATCATATAACTCACGAACACCGAAGGAATGCTTTGTGTGTATCAAACGTCGCAACGTAACTGGGTGACTATAAAGATGCTCTACAGGTATCTCCGAAGGTGTTCGTTGAGTTAGTATGGATCAAGACTGGGATTTGTCACTCCGTATGACGGGAAGTATCTCGGGGCCCACTCGGTAATACAACATCACACACAAGCCTTGCAAGCAATGTAACTTAGTGTAAGTTGCGGGATCTTGTATTACGGAACGAGTAAAGAGACTTGCCGGTGAACGAGATTGAAATAGGTATGCGGATACTGACGATCGAATCTCGGGCAAGTAACATACCGAAGGACAAAGGGAATGACATACGGGATTATATGAATCCTTGGCACTGAGGTTCAAACGATAAGATCTTCGTAGAATATGTAGGATCCAATATGGGCATCCAGGTCCCGCTGTTGGATATTGACCGAGGAGTCTCTCGGGTCATGTCTACATAGTTCTCGAACCCGCAGGGTCTGCACACTTAAGGTTCGACGTTGTTTTATGCGTATTTGAGTTATATGGTTGGTTACTGAATGTTGTTCGGAGTCCCGGATGAGATCACGGACGTCACGAGGGTTTCCGGAATGGTCCGGAAACGAAGATTGATATATAGGATGACCTCATTTGGTTACCGGAAGGTTTTCGTGCATTACCGGAAAAGTTTCGGGCTCATCGGTAGTGTACCGGGAGTGCCGGGAGGGGTGCCGGGGACCATCGGGAGGGGTGTCACGCCCCAAGGGGTCTCATGGGCTATGGGAAGAGATAAACCAGCCCCTAATGGGCTTGAATAAGTTCCCACTAAGGCCCATAAGGTTTGAGAAGGAAAAAACACAAGGTGGAAAGAGTTTCCAAGTGGGAAGGTGGAATCCTACTCCAAGTAGGATTGGAGTAGGACTCCTCCACCTCCAATTTCGGCCAAACCTTTAGGTTTTGAGGCTGCCTCCTCCCCTCCCTCCCACCTATATATACGGAGGTTTTAGGGCTGATTTGAGACGACTTTTCTCACGGCAGCCCGACCACATACCTCCACGGTTTTTCCTCTAGATCGCGTTTCTGCGGAGCTCGGGCGGAGCCCTGCTGAGACAAGGTCATCACCAACCTCCGAAGCGCCGTCACGCTGCCGTTGAACTCTTCTACCTCTCCGTCTCTCTTGCTGGATCAAGAAGGCCGAGATCATCGTCGAGCTGTACGTGTGCTGAACGCGGAGGTGCCGTCCGTTCGGTACTAGATCGTGGGACTGATCGCGGGATTGTTCGCGGGGCGGATCGAGGGACGTGAGGACGTTCCACTACATCAACCGCGTTCTCTAACGCTTCTGCTGTACGATCTACAAGGGTACGTAGATCACTCATCCCCTCTCGTAGATGGACATCACCATGATAGGTCTTCGTGCGCGTAGGAAAATTTTTGTTTCCCATGCGACGTTCCCCAACAATATGGTTGGTTACCGAATGTTGTTCGGAGTCCCGGATGAGATCACGGACGTCACGAGGGTTTCCGGAATGGTCCGGAAACGAAGATTGATATATAGGATGACTTCATTTGATTACCGGAAGGTTTTCGGAGTTACCG
Source organism: Hordeum vulgare subsp. vulgare (assembly GCF_904849725.1). Taxonomy (NCBI): domain Eukaryota; kingdom Viridiplantae; phylum Streptophyta; class Magnoliopsida; order Poales; family Poaceae; genus Hordeum; species Hordeum vulgare. The sequence goes on along the minus strand of NC_058519.1, from coordinate 657,698,034 downwards.
GGAATGTACCGGGAATGACGAATGGGTTCCGGGAGTTCACCGGGGGGGGGGGCAACCCACCCCGGGGAAGCCCATAGGCTTTGGGGAGACACACCAGCCCTTAGTGGGCTGGTGGGACAGCCCCAGGGGGGCCTATGCGCCAAGAGAAGGAAATCAAAGGAAAGAAAAAAAAGGAGGGAGGAAGTGGGAAGGGAGGGGGACTCCTCCCACCAAACCAAGTCCAACTCGGTTTGGGGGGGGAGTCCTCCCCCCCTTGGCTCGGCCGACCCCTTGAGGGTCCAAGGCAAGGTCCCCCTCCCTCCTCCTATATATATGGGGCTTTTAGGGCAGATTTGAGACGACTTTCTCACGGCTGCCCGACCACATACCTCCATAGTTTTTCCTCTAGATCGCGTTTCTGCGGAGCTCGGGCGGAGCCCTGCTGAGACGAGATCATCACCAACCTCCGAAGCGCCGTCACGCTGCCGGAGAACTCTTCTACCTCTCCGTCTCTCTTGCTGGATCAAGAAGGCCGAGATCATCGTCGAGCTGTACGTGTGCTGAACGCGGAGGTGTCGTCCGTTCGGTACTAGATCGTGGGACTGATCGCGGGATTGTTCGCGGGGCGGATCGAGGGACGTGAGGACGTTCCACTACATCAACCGCGTTCTCTAACGCTTCTGCTGTACGATCTACAAGGGTACGTAGATCACTCATCCCCTCTCGTAGATGGACATCACCATGATAGGTCTTCGTGCGCGTAGGAAAATTTTTGTTTCCCATGCGATGTTCCACAACAGTTGCCCCCCCCCCCCCCCGGTGAACACCCGGAACCCATTCGTCATTCCCGCTACATTCCTGGTAACTCCGAAAACCTTCCGGTAATCAAATGAGGTCATCCTATATATCAATCTTCGTTTCCGGACCATTCCGGAAACCCTCGTGACGTCCGTGATCTCATCCGGGACTCCTAACAACATTCGGTAACCAACCATATAACTCAAATACGCATAAAACAACGTCGAACCTTAAGTGTGCAGACCCTGCGGGTTCGAGAACTATGTAGACATGACCCCAGAGACTCCTCGGTCAATATCCAAAAGCGGGACCTGGATGCCCATATTGGATCCTACATATTCTACGAAGATCTTATCGTTTGAACCTCAGTGCCAAGGATTCATATAATCCCGTATGTCATTCCCTTTGTCCTTCGGTATGTTACTTGCCCGAGATTCGATCGTCAGTATCCGCATACCTATTTCAATCTCGTTTACCGGCAAGTCTCTTTACTCGTTCCGTAATACAAGATCCCGCAACTTACACTAAGTCACATTGCTTGCAAGGCTTGTGTGTGATGTCGTATTACCGAGTGGGCCCCGAGATACCTCTCCATCACACGGAGTGACAAATTCCAGTCTCGATCCATACTAACTCAACGAACACCTTCAAAGATACCTGTAGAGCATCTTTATAGTCACCCAGTTACGTTGCGACGTTTGATACACACAAAGTATTCCTCCGGTGTCAGTGAGTTATATGATCTCATGGTCATCGGAACAAATACTTGACACGCAGAAAACAGTAGCAACAAAATAGCACGATCAACATGCTACGTCTATTAGTTTAGGTCTAGTCCATCACGTGATTCTCCTAATGACGTGATCCAGTTATCAAGCAACAACACCTTGTTCATAATCAGAAGACACTGACTATCTTTGATCAACTGGCTAGCCAACTAGAGGCTTGCTAGGGACAGTGTTTTGTCTATGTATCCACACATGTATATAAGTCTTCATTCAATACAATTATAGCATGGATAATAAACGATTGTCTTGATACAGGAATTATAATAATAACTATATTTATTATTGCCTCTAGGGCATAATTCCAACACAAGTGACCCTTTATTGATAGATGATGTGAGTTTATATACAATGCCAACGGGTGTCTCCAAAGGAGGCGGCTGTTCCGGAAGGTTGCCTCCAAAGGATGCAACGCTCGAGGGTGAAAACCACATGATGGTTGGAGCTGCCCATGCGGGGAGAGTGGGGATTATCCCATAATTAACAATGGATTAATTATTCTTAACAACCAAAGATACTTCCTCAACCTCAACTTCTTCAACATCAACAGTTATCCCTATACAATACACCTCTTCACCGCCATCCATCAACGGTAGTGGGCGTGGGCATGTGAGGCGTATAGCGGCGGTGCAGCAGCAGGCGGCATCAGCTAGGTTGATTTCTAGTTTGATTAGGGAACGATCGATTGAGAGACATGTGACATGTCGATTACCAGCCCTTGAAGAGCTAACCATTAGGCATTTGGGCATGTAGGCCGAGTCCACCAGTCCAATCTTTATCCATGAAAGCCCTTGCGCAGTAACCCCTTCAACACAGAAAGAGAGGATATCATCGTCGTCGCTGGATTTTTCACAACTGCCGGAGGAAACGGGAATGAAAGATCTATAGGTGGGGGTCGATCCTCCGCCGCCGGTGACCCGGGGCGGCCGCCCGAGCTTGCACCAATGGTGGGTCTGCCACTGATTATATGGCCGCATCCTATGATATAATCACATTTGCTTTCTTTAATCGTCGCATCTCTTCACTTGATAGTCATTATTTTGATGTTTGTTTGTCCCGTGAATTTGGTTACTTTCACCCTTTAGGAGAATCTCAAACAAATAATCTACTAACTTTGAACATGGGCTCATGTGACGTGTGTTGAACGAGGGTTGGTCAAGAGAAGGAAGGTGCAAGTGGCGGAAGGAAGATTTTTGGGGTCGTCGGCGTAGAGCTTGCACGTGTTTCCAAAGGGAAATGAGCACCCCATCGGACATAAAGTCATGCCTAGCACTGATGCGGTAGCACCCTAACTTGATGTTGGAGAAGGTGGTGGTGTCTGGTCCATGGCGGATTGAGAGGAGAGGAGATGTTAGGTATGCAAAATTACAAGGAGACGTGAGATGGCATAGCCATGCAATTTATTTATTTTTCTTCATGAAACCATGATAAAAGGAAAAGGTAAACGATTCAAGACAGTTGGCTAAAAAAGAACGCTCCATTGGGTCGACTGCATCACTGTTTGATCGAGGTTCATTCTACGGCTGGGACGTGCTTTACTAGGATAAGGGATTCATTGGACACATATTCACCACAACACCCTCTACCCTATCTCTTTGCTTGTCTTCTTCCTCCTTGCAGCTTGGCTGCTCCGTCCAGATCAAATGTCGAATCACCCTCGATTGCTTCCCGGTAGCTCGCAGAGTTGTAACCATTGTTGTTGCAAGTTGTCGATGTCACAAGTGCTACAAGGTGTAGTGGTCTCTACTCCTATGTCTCTTCTTCATTAGACCCCTCTTCTAGAATCCTCGTCGACGAGGGCTTCTCCCACCTTTGTAGAGGTTGCCATGGATGCTCCTCTCTCCCACAAGCTAGATGCCAACTTTGTTGCATGTGCTCCCCCAAGCGAACATGAGGAAGAGAGGCGCTCACATGGCTGACGACGGTTGCTTCAAAGCGAGCGGTTGGCTTCGCATTGAGCTTTGCAATATGAGTTGTGTTACAGTGAGGGACCGAATCGGATGATGGATCTCACAACATGACAGGTATGTTTCGCAACATGGCTATTGTTGCAATTCGTAACACCACCAGTATTGCGATGCGAGGAGGCAAATGGAACGGCCACATCCGACAGATAGGGAGGCGGACAATAATTCTCAATTATCAGTAGGATGACGCATAGCAGCATCCAAAAAAAAAAAACTGGAAACAAGAATTGCCCAGAAATAAACATAGGCCCACGTTGGATGTGAAATGTTCGGCCCAGATTAATCTCTCCCCTTCTTCGTCCCGGCTAGCAGCACCGTTAGGGTTAGCGCGGCGGCGACCTTTGATCCAGGCGATTAATGGCGCGGCGGTGAGCTCCTGCTTGTTCGTCAGCGGGATTTTCCCTTGCTCCGTCGATCCCGTTGGGAGAAGCTCCTCCCCATTCGTGCTCCCTTCTCCGGCACCGCTACTCCAATCATAGGTACCTCAGTTCGAATCCCTGTTAAGAATCGATGAGCGCGTTCCTCGATTCCTAATCTGGTGTGGTGATTTCTGAATGGAGGCTAGGATCCTGGTTAATTATCCAGTTCCAATCCCGATGTAAGATCCCCCATTGTAATGTAATGTTCCTTCAGGCCGATTTTAAACATGATGAAGTAGCTTCAGGTTACTGGTTTATTTATTTTTCTCCCGGCCAAGGCTAATAGTGACCTGTAATGTAAGATAGAGTTACAAAACTAAAGAGAAAAAACCCTGTGATGTAAGATAGCTGATACAAGTTTGTTGCTAAATTATGTTCTCTGTTTTTGTCATAGAACAGAGTTGGGTCAGCAGGATTCACGATCATGATTGCTTGCTCAAAAAACAAACCAGTCATAATGATGCTCGCAGAAATCAGTGATAAGATAACGATGCTTGCTGAAATGATTCACTGTCAGCTTTATCTAGTTCGTACTTATTTTTTGCTGCCACTGCCATGCAGATAAATCTATTTGTTGGATCCACTATGATGGAGAAAGAAACCAGCCAAGAACTTTCAATTGAAAACAAGAGCGCTGGTTTGAGTAGGGTGGGGAAACCGAAGGTGGCAGAGATTCAGCTTCAACTTCTACCCTATGTAAGGATCGAAACGCCTTATTTATGTCGGGTATTACTGGCTCTTTTAAAAATCATAATCTTAGCAAGTGGAGCATGACTATTGAACTCGTGCCACAACTTGACTGCTCCTGCTCATTACAGGATGTTCTGCGCGACATACTGTCACGGTTATCTATCAAAGATGTCGTGAGGATGAGCATGCTTTCTCATGAATGGAGACAGCAGAGGATATGCCACCCAGATCTGGTCTTCACCAAAGACACCTTTGGCATCAGTACTGACCCAGATCTGGTCTTCATCAAAGACACCTTTGGCATCAGTACTGACCCAGATCCAGACTTCACCAAAGTCATCTGTGGCATCATTACAGACATTAAGACTAAAGAAGCATCCTGGACTGCTGAATTCATCGCCAATGTGGACAGTGTATTGCGCCCACTGTGGTCTACTTCTACTACAACTACGACTATGCTGGACAAGTTTGCTGTCGAATTTGGCCTTTGTAGAAACCATAAGCATCACATCGATAGATGGATTAACTTTTCCACTGCGTCAAGGGCCAAGCACATTACTGTTGATTTTACATCAAATCTCACTTGCTTTGGCGCCCGGCGCGACAAGTACAAGTACGTCTTCCCGTTGCAAAATCTCAGTGGCCCAAACGCCTCTTGTGTCAAGTATCTTGATCTGGGTTACGTGTGGTTAAAACTGCCCCCCAATTTTTGTGGTATCGCAAACCTTAACAAACTCACACTAAAGATGGTGTCCATCAGTGGAGTTGATCTACACTGCCTTTTGCTAAGCTGTGCTGTTCTCAAGCATATAAACATAGAGTGCTGCTCCTCCTTCTCAAGCCTGCGCATACGACAGGAGTTGTGTCGGTTGCAATACCTGCGTGTGCGCCATTGTAAACTGGAAATTGTAGAGTTGCATGCTCCAAATCTTACCAACTTTGAGTTCGACGAAGATCTCTCACAAATTTTGCTCAGTGATTGCTTGAGGTTGTCGGAGGCAACCTTTGTATCGAACATGAGGACTCAAGAGTTCAATGGTTATGATCTCGACGACTTGGCCTTCAACTTCACCGAGCTTGCTCTTCCTGATGCCCAAAAACTATTTCTACTTTTGAATTTTGATCAGGTTCGCTCTAGAAATAAGTGCTTTCTTTTACTTTTAAAAAAATGTTATCACAAAGTTTAATTATTAATTTTGTGTCCGTGCACTGTTTCTCTTCCAGGTGCTACGATTCAGTAAAAACCAGACTAGCTTCATCAATTTGAGGCATCTGAACATGAACCTTGAGCTTGCGTGGGATCCATATGAGGATAGTTGGGCAATGGGGTTTCTTAATCTTTTGAAATTAGCACCTCTCTTAGAAGAATTGGAAATGCATGTAAGTAATTTAACTGGTGATTAGGAAACTTATTTAACACATTAATTAGGATAGTTACATTTGTTGCTTCTGTTTGATCCCCTCCCCCCCTGAAGAATATGTATAGTGAAATTAACGGATATATGTGTGCAGGTTGGTGGTGATAGATTTTGCACTCATGGTATGAGGATGGTGACCGCTGTGCAAGGGCCTCTGCATCATCACCTCAAGAGTGTTCACATGTCTGGATTTTGTGATGTATTGGGGCTAGCCGAGCTGGCGCTCTACATCCTTGGGAATGCTACTGTACTTCAACGTATGGTGGTAGATCCAGTGGCCTATGCCAACACTCTTCACACCGATGATACCTATTCAGTTAGCAAGGCTGGTAGTATCGAGGGGGATCATTACCACGTCGATCAGAATAGGATGTTTGCAGAGCAAATCCTTGGCAGTGAGGAGTTCCGTCATATTGTCACCATTTTGTGAACTACAATGCTAGGGCTGGAGATGTTATCTATATATGTCGAGGATTTATGGATATGGGCACAGAGGAAAAAGGATCAGTCGGGAGCTTTACGAAGATTTATAATAATACTCAGAAGGGATGCATTCATGTACAAGCCGAATGATTGGATACAGTAGTGTGCGCACTAAAATTCAGTGTTGTCTGCACCAAAATTTGATTATGCTTTGGGTCTATATTTTCTTCTTTCTTGGCTTTGCTATTATCAACATAAGCAGTTGGTAGCAGTTTTAACTGAAATACATGTGGTACACTTCCATTAATAAAATCATGGAATCATTATCTCATCTCATGCATGGTCTGTATATGATGCTGTCAAGATTCAGTGTTTTCCTTCCTGCAACTAATCTTGCCTCGGTTTTGTTACAATACTACATTCTTCTCTGAACCAACCAAATCAGAGAAGCATTGGAGATGCTTGTTAAGTTTTACTATACAAGTAACCACCCACTAATTCCAACCTTCAAATTAATCACACTCTTGTAACCAGTCAAAATTTTCAATTGGAAAATTTTAGAAGAAAACAGAGGCAGAGGGGAAAGAGAGAATGTGGAAGGAATTCTGCATATTTTAGCCAAAAGAGTAGAATTGTGTCTCAGTGCAAAAGAATATCAGACACTCTTTAATTTTATGAAATCTCAGAGAATATTTTCTTTGTCGATTAAAAAGGAGAAATCAGATGACTGAGTTGTGTCTCAACTACAGTAGATATTTTAGTTAAGTGCTGAATAATCACCGACTATTTCCACCTTCTATTTAATAACCACTCTAGTATTTCAACAGAGAAATTGGGTGAGATATGAAGGGGGTTATGCATATTTTGGCCTAAAGAGTTGAATTTTGTCTTGCTTAGAACAATCACATGTTTTATTTTATGAAATCTCCAGAGTGTATATTTCTGCCGATTAAAAAGGAGAAATGAGGGGACAGAGCCAACCATTAAAGCAGAACATTATTTTAGAGCGATGCAAACCCCTCCAAATTACGTGAAACTTCAAACTTTTACACTTGCAAATAAAGAAATTAGTAGCATCTCAACAGACATACACTCGCAGTGCTGTCATTATATAGGAAACCCACAGAAGGAGAGGGACCTGCATGCAATGCAACCATGTCATATCAAAACAAATCCATCACTCGAGCAACATTACAGGAAATGACAAAATGTTTTGTCTGGCAAGAGCCAATCTAAGACTGTCTAATAAGTATTCATAAATACTTCCATGCTCATGATATTATTACGAAACCTGTCGATACATACATATCGTTCTTAATTTGCTTCTCCTTGGGACAGGATATGGATCTCCACACTTCTTGCTGGGGGCTATTATCAGTCTTACTTCCGTACCTTTTTGGGCAGCCGGCATCCATTATGCGCAAGCTGGGTCACGTCATGGACATACATGATAGGAGACGGGGTTCTCACTCTTTCGCCCCTGAAACCATCTGCGAAGCCCATGATCACCTTCTTCTTCTTCCTGAAAAAGGAGTATCCTTTCACCTTCACGACGACCGACTTGAGGCCAATCTTGCTGGCAACTCGCCCCATGTGTTCCCCTGTTGCTTCACCGGCATACCGAGCAAGACGAGACCGCCCCTTTCGATCCTCCAAGCAGCCAGCGGAAGCCCCAGCCTTCCTGTTCCCCTTGACGTCCGTCACAGTCACAAAGGTCTTCTTCCCCTTGAGCGTGACGTGGAGAACGTCCCTCTTTACTCGAGGAGCCCCTGCTGGCCGCAGCATTTCCATGTTAAACCGGCCTGGCCTGCCACCATCGGCTGTGAATCCGTTTCCACCCATCCTGCCACCACCGACTGCAAACCCGTTTCCACCCATCCTGCCACCACCGGCTGTGAACCCGTTTCCACCCATCCTGCCACCACCTGCTGTGAATCTGTTCTCAGCAAGACGGGAAAAACCGCCGTCAGTCTGGTTCCGTGCTTGCATGATGGGGCGGCTCATCGGATCACCGGCGTTCGCGAGGCCTTGCAGTGGGCTCTGCAAAGCACAAATTGAGATTCAAATTGTATCAAGCACCAGATAACAAGATGACCACTCTGTTCATGTCCAAGGCAAAACTGGGGGAAAAAGTACTCCTTCTATAAACTAATATAAGAGTGTTTAGATAATTAAAATAGTGATCCAAACGCTCTTATATTAGTTTACAGAGGGAGTAGGAGACAAGGTGTGTTTGTGTGTGTGTAACTGTATATAGCAATGCTGCTGTAGGAACTAAGATCACATAATAAGATTTAATATGGCCATAGTAGCAGGATTTGTGGTCAACAACATCAACATCTCTGAACTTGGTTAATTTGGTAGGTCAGTTGGCAACGGCAAAGGGGCCGGCACCCTTAGAACAGTAGTAAAAAAAAACAAGGACATTTATGACGGCAAGAACACCTCTGTTTTCTTCTTCCATTCATTCCCCATGAAATGAAATGAAATTACATCGCAGCTGAATTGGTAGGAAGCATGCGCATACTTGCCTAGCTCATGAATCTTATCCTATCTCTCTGGTTCAGTTCAAGATTCACTCTACCTAACCATGGTATTGCGAGTTAGATGGATCTGGATCGAGTTTCTTGCGAGGAAATGCAATGGAAGGGAGGGTATGGGGAGCTGGTGAACGTACCTTGTCAGTGGACAGCAGCCGGTGGGAGCCCGGTGAGGAGATCGGCCGCAGGAGCGCTCGGCCGGCGAGCCCAAGCGCCCTCGCCGCCATCGCCGTCTGCTAGGCCGGGAGGAGGACGAGATCCGGTCGTGACCGCGGCGGCGGCGGCGGCGGCAGACCGATTGAATTTTTCTTTTTTTCTGGTCGGCTGGCTGTTGCGTGCGTCTCTCGTGTGATTTAGGCCGTCTTTCCTTCTTGGGCTTTAACTGGGCCTGCCTACCGTTTGCTGCCCACATCAAATGTTCTTATACTATATTCTAAAAGAAACATGCCTTGGCTTTTTAATTAATCAAATGAGGCAATTCTTTTGCCCCCGTTTAAAAAAAAATAGTAAAATGTTTTGACTGTGTCTAGTTTTTTCTCTCCAAATATTCTGACTATTCTAAAAAAACTTCTGGATTTTTTTACTTCCAAATTGAAAAAAGGACATGTTCAGACTTCTCCTTTTATTACTCAGAAGAAAAACATGTCTTGACTTTTAATATTTTTCTAGCTATCGGTGTTGTGCAGATGGACCATTGACCAATGATAGTTCTGTAACTATAACTACTGTAACATATATGACTTGACTTTTGTTATTATATTGCTTATTCTGATGTTCTCTCTTCTTTTTCATACGAATATTTACGAATTGTAAGATATTGATTTTTATTCTCATTTGAAGGATGTAACTAAAATACGCTAGCGGTTAACATAGATTTTGACAGGCTGGTGTTTTTTGTGTTTGCTTTTTAGTTCGATTAGCATTGGGCTGTGTTATCCTCACGATTTTGAGACTTTTCAAAGTTGAGGTGTCTTCTCTTTTCATTTCTCCTTCTGTCTCACTGAATGTTGTCAATCTAAGTTTTTTTTGGGTGATGCTCATATTTACCATAGCTGCCCCTAGAAGTGAATACAATTAAATCCCTTTGATTGTCAAGTCAACTCATGGGGAAGAAACAAAAATTGAAAAATGATTGTTGCTTATGGTGTTGCGAGAAAGCGTGGAGGTGATATGAATTGGGAAGAGAATCCTGGTTCTTTGGGTGTATAATTCCACATCAAACTAGCTAATAAATTTGATATCTAATTAGTTTTACATTTCTTTATTATTTTAGGGCAAACTCCCTGTTATTTTTGTACTTATACTTATTTTGAAGGATAGAGTGTAAGGTGTGCAACGACACATGTATCAGACTTGTGGCATTTAATTGCGAAAAAAACCTGATCTATTATAAAATATCATAGAAAGTACAAAAGCACTTCAAACACAATAAAGATTACATCGAGGTTCCCGAACAACCAATTTGAATTATTTGAATTATTGTGGTTGTGAAATCAAATTTGAATTACACATTTCAATTACTTAACTTTAAGCAAAGTATATGGTAATGTGGTCGTGCAAAAGGGCCCCATCATCTCTCCCTAGGTTTGGTTGGAGGTGAACAATCTTTACACATTCGACATACCAACCATGTGAGATTCTTCCCCTAGGGCTTGTGCTCTTTGATAAAGAACTTTCCCTAGAGCTTGGTAGATGCACCCGGGAAAGGAGTCTTTCCCGTCTATACTTTAATTATTGTTTTTTTTCTAGGCAAAACCCAAGGTAAAGTCTTTCCCTATGGTTTTCCCTACTTTACCTAGGGTATATGGCTCCATGTAAATTAGTAGTTTCTAGTACTAGTAGTAGGCATGATTAGTTGCTCGCATGGATTTAGGCCCCTTCCACGAGTGTCCGAGTGGATCCCGGTTGGGGTAATACAACCTCTCGGCCATGTTCTGCAATCCGTTTGATTGCCCATGAACCCCATATGTATTGGGGCGGCAACAAAGCCTTTAACGTCTGGTTACCCATGTTTCGGTACATTGGACAAGGCTGATGCCTTACGATGTGTTTGGTTGCACACATTCGATGTAGTTACCTTGCACCGCAATGTGGAAAGCTTACAATCAACCTAACCATTGATGTAGTTGTATGTTACATATGGTCGTAGGGAGGGATAGGATAATAGCAAAACCGCAATGGAAGTAAAATTGGATGAAGATTATGAAGTTCTTTAGGCCACTTAACCCGATCTGGCGTGCATCCTTGCCTACTCCATGATTTCTCTTCTCTTTGAGTACGAACTTGGAGTAATCACCCTCAACCGCCTCTCTAGTCTCATACCCTCTATAGCAGGCGGTCTTGTAACCATGAATTGTAGACTCCTAGAATCCTCTCGAGTACACCACATACCACTTCATCTACCAAGATAGAAGAACAATCTTTTAACATGCAGGAAAGCAACACAAGTTGAGAACAACATGCGCAACAGAAGTAACAAAAGATGCATGATTCATATAGTCAAAAGCATCACAAGTGCATCCTACCTACTACGGTGTCATCCTACCACCAAATCAAAAAGAGGTTGTGATCCTACCAAAACAAGTTCACCATCTGAGTGGATTAGCCTATATATCATCTCAACATTAATATGCATGCCTTCAACAGTTTTCAAACCCTAACTACAAGAAAAAATACATCATCATGCCACCCCCTAGTAGTGCTTGCTCTGCCAGGTCCTAAGCCAGAGCATCTTGTTGGGGAACGTCGCATGGGAAACAAAAATTTTCCTACGCGCACGAAGACCTGTCATGGTGATGTCCATCTACGAGAGGGGATGAGTGATCTACGTACCCTTGTAGATCGTACAGCAGAAGCGTTAGTGAACGCGGTTGATGTAGTGGAACGTCCTCACGTCCATCGATCCGCCCCGCGAACAATCTCGCGATCAGTCCCACGATCTAGTACCGAACGGACGGCACCTCCGCGTTCAGCACACGTACAGCTCGACGATGATCTCGGCCTTCTTGATCCAGCAAGAGAGACGGAGAGGTAGAAGAGTTCTCCGGCAGCGTGACGGCGCTCCGGAGGTTGGTGATGACCTTGTCTCAGCAGGGCTCCGCCCGAGCTCCGCAGAAACGCGATCTAGAGGAAAAACCGTGGAGGTATGTGGTCGGGCTGCCGTGGAAAAGTCGTCTCAAATCAGCCCTAAAACCTCCGTATATATAGGTGGGAGGGAGGGGAGGAGGCAGCCTCAAAACCTAAAGGTTTGGCCGAAATTGGGGGTGGAGGAGTCCTACTCCAATCCTACTTGGAGTAGGATTCCACCTTCCCACTTGGAAACTCTTTCCACCTTGTGTTTTTTCCTTCTCAAACCTTATGGGCCTTAGTGGGAACTTATTCCAGCCCACTAGGGGCTGGTTTATCTCTTCCCATAGCCCATGAGACCCCTTGGGGCGTGACACCCCTCCCGATGGTCCCCGGCACCCCTCCCGGCACTCCCGGTACACTACCGATGAGCCCGAAACTTTTCCGGTAATGCACGAAAACCTTCCGGTAACCAAATGAGGTCATCCTATATATCAATCTTCGTTTCCGGACCATTCCGGAAACCCTCGTGACGTCCGTGATCTCATCCGGGACTCCGAACAACATTCGGTAACCAACCATATAACTCAAATACGCATAAAACAACGTCGAACCTTAAGTGTGCAGACCCTGCGGGTTCGAGAACTATGTAGACATGACCCGAGAGACTCCTCGGTCAATATCCAATAGCGGGACCTGGATGCCCATATTGGATCCTACATATTCTACGAAGATCTTATCGTTTGAACCTCAGTGCCAAGGATTCATATAATCCCGTATGTCATTCCCTTTGTCCTTCGGTATGTTACTTGCCCGAGATTCGATCGTTAGTATCCGCATACCTATTTCAATCTCGTTTATCGGCAAGTCTCTTTACTCGTTCCATAATACAAGATCCCGCAACTTACATTAAGTTACATTGCTTGCAAGGCTTGTGTGTGATGTTGTATTACCGAGTGGGCCCCGAGATACCTCTCCATCACACGGAGTGACAAATCCCAGTCTCGATCTATACTAACTCAACGAACACCTTCAAAGATACCTGTAGAGCATCTTTATAGTCACCCAGTTACGTTGCGACGTTTGATACACACAAAGCATTCCTCCGGTGTCCGTGAGTTATATGATCTCATGGTCATAGGAACAAATACTTGACACGCAGAAAACAATAGCAACAAAATGACACGATCAACATGCTACGTCTATTAGTTTGGGTCTAGTCCATCACATGATTCTCCTAATGATGTGATCCCGTTTATCAAGTGACAACACTTGCCTATGGCCAGGAAACCTTGACCATCTTTGATCAACGAGCTACTCAACTAGAGGCTTACTAGGGACAGTGTTTTGTCTATGTATCCACACAAGTATTGTGTTTCCAATCAATACAATTATAGCATGGATAATAAACGATTATCATGAACTAAGAAATATAATAATAACTAATTTATTATTGCCTCTAGGGCATATTTCCAACAGTCTCCCACTTGCACTAGAGTCAATAATCTAGTTCACATCACCATGTGATTCCAACGAATCCAACACCCATATAGTTATGGGGTCTGATCACGTCTTGCTCGTGAGAGAGGTTTTAGTCAACGGTTCTGAAACTTTCAGATTCGTGCGTTCTTTACAAATCTTTATGTCATCTTATAGATGCTGCTACTACGTGCTATTCGGAAATGCTCCAAATATCTACTCTACTATACGAATCCGTTTCACTACTCATAGTTATCCGGATTAGTGTCAAAGCTTGCATTGACGTAACCTTTACGACAAACTCTTTAACCACCTCCATAATCGAGAAAAATTCCTTAGTCCATTAGTTACTAAGGATAAATTTCGACCGCTGCTAGTGATTCAATCATGGATCACTCTCTGTACCTCTCAACATACTTTGAGTCAAGGCACACTTCAGGTGCGGTACACAGCATGGCATACTTTAGATTCTAAGGCTAAGGCATAGAAGACGACCTTCGTCTACTCTCTTTATTCTGCCGTGGTCGGGTTTTGAGTCTTACTCAAATTCACACCTCACAACGCAACCAAGAACTCCTTCTTTGCTGGTCTATTTTGAACTCTTTCAAAAACTTGTCAAGGCATGCATCTTGTTGAAACTTCTATTAAGCGCTTTCGATCTATCTCCATAGATCTTTGATGCTCAACGTTCAAGTAGCGTAATCCAGGTACTCCTTTGAAAACTTCTTTCAAACAACCTTGTATGCTTTACAGAAATTCTACATTACTTCTGATCCACAATATGTCAACCACATATACCTATCAGAAATTCTATAGTGCTCCCACTCACTTCTTTGGAAATACAAGTTTCTCATAAACCTTGTACAAACCCAAAATCTTTGATCATCTCATCAAAGTGTATATTCCAACTCCGAGATGCTTGCACCAGTCCATTGAAGGATCACTGGAGCTTGCATACTTGCTAGTATCTTTAGGATCGACAAAACCTTCTGGTTGTATTACATACAATGTTTGCTCAAGGAAACCGTCGAGAAAACAATGTTTTGACATCCTACGTGCAATATTTCATAAATAATGCATCAACAACTAACATAATTCTAACAGACTTTTAGCATCGCTACGAGTGAGAAAGTCTCATCATAGTCAACTGTTTGATCTTATCGAAAACATCTTTGCGACAAGTTGAGCTTTTCTTAATAGTGACTTATCACCATCATCGTCTGTCTTCTTTTAAAGATCCATTTTTACTCAATAGTCCTATGACCATCAAGTAGTTCTACCAAAGTCTACACTTTGTTTTCACACATGGATCCTCTCTCGGATTTCATGGCTTCCAGCCATTTGTCGGAATCTGGGCCCACCATCGCTTTCTCCATAACTCGTAGGTTCACTGTTGCTCAACAACATGACCTCCAAGACAGGGTTACCGTACTACTCTGCAGCAGTACGCGACCTTGTCGACCTACGAGGTTTGTAGTAACTTGATTTGAAGCTCAATGATCATCATCATCAGCTTCCACTTCAATTGGTGTAGGCGCCACATGAACAACTTCCTGCGCCCTGCTACACACTGGTTGAAGTGATGGTTCAATAACCTCATGAAGTTCTACTACCCTCCCACTCAATTCTTTCGAGAGAAACCTTTCCTCGAGAAAGGCTCCGTTTCTAGAAACAAACACTTTGCTTTCGGATCTGAGATAGGAGATGTACCCAACTGTTTTGGATATCCTATGAAGATGCATTTATCCGCTTTGGGTTCGAGCTTATCAGACTGAAACTTTTTCACATAAGTGTCGAAACCCCAAACTTTCAAGAAACGATAGTTTAGATTTCTCTAAACCTCAGTCTATACTGTGTCATCTCAACGGAAATACGCGGTGCCCTATTTAAAGTGAGTGCGGTTGTCTCTAATGCATAACCCATAAACGATAGTGGTAATTCGATAAGAGACATCATAGTATGCACCATACCAAATAGTGCGTGGCTATGACGTTTAGACACATCATCACACTATGATGTTCCAGGTGGCATGAACTGCGAAACAATTTCCACATTGTCTTAACTGTGTACCAAAACTCGTAACTCAGATATTCATTTCCATGATCATATCGTAGACAGTTTATCCTCTTGTTACGACGAACTTCACTCTGAAATGGAATTGAACTTTTCAACATTTTAGACTTGTGATTCATTAAGTAAATACTCCTGTATCTACTCAAATCGTCAGTGAAGTAAGAACATAATGATATCCACTGCGTGCCTCAGCACCCATTGGACTGCATACATCAAAATGTATCACTTCCAACAAGTTACTATCTTATTTCATCTCAATGAAAACAAGGCCATGCTCAAGTGGTATGATTCGCATGTCACTAGTGATTCGAAATCAGGTGAGTACAAAGATCCATCAGCATGGAGCCTCTTCATGCAATTTATACTAACATGACTCAAGCGGCAGTGCCACAAGTAAGTGGTACTATCATCATCAACTCGTATCTTTTGGCACCAATATCATGAACATGTGTAACACTACGATCGAGATTCAATAAACCATTGAAGGTGATTATTCAAGAAAATAGAGTAACCATTATTCTCTTTAAATGAATAATCGTATTGCAATAAACACGATCCAATCATGTTCATGCTTAACGCAAGCACCAAATAACAATTATTTAGGTTTAACACCAATCCCGATGGTAGAGGGAGCGTGTGACGTTTGATCATATCAATCTTGGAAACACTTCCAACACGTACCGTCACCTCGCCTTTAGCTAGTCTCCGTTTATGTCGTAGCTTTCATTTCGCGTCACTAATCACTTAGCAACCGAACCGGTATCCAATACCCTCGTGCTACTAGGAGTACTAGTAAAGTACACATCAACATCATGTATATCAAATACACTTCTTTCGACTTTTGCCAGCCTTCTTATCTACCAAGTATCTTGAGGTGCTCCGCCTCAGTGATTGTTCCCCTCATTACAGAAGCACTTAGTCTCGGGTTTGGGTTTAATCTTGGGTCTCTTCATTAGTGCAGCAACTGTTTTGCCGTTTCACGAAGTATCCCTTCTAGCCCTTGCCTTTCTTGAAACTTAGTGGTTTTACAAACCATCAACTATTGATGCTCCTTCTTGATTTCTACTTTCGCAGTGTCAAACATCGCGAATCGCTCAAGGATCATTGTATGTATCCTTGATATGTTATAGTTCATCACGAAGCTCTCACAGCTTGGTGGCAGTGACTTTGGAGAACTATCACTATCTCATCTGGAAGATTAACTCCCACTTGATTCAAGCGATTGTCGTACTCAGACAATCTGAGCACATGCTCAACGATTGAGCCTTTTCTCCTGTGCTTTGTGGACAAAGAATCTTGTCGGAGGTCTCGTACCTTTTAACAAGGGCACAAGCATGAAATCACAATTTCATCTCTTTAGAACATCACTTATGTTCCGTGACGTTTTACAACGTTTTCGGCGCCTTGCTTCTAAGCCATTAAGTACTTTTGTACTGAACTATCGTGTAGTCATCAGAAACGTGTATGTCGGATGTTCACAGCATCCACAGACGACGCTCGAGGTGCAGCACACCGAGTGGTGCATTAAGGACATAAGCCTTCTGTGCAGCAACAAGGACAATCCTCGGTTTTACAGACTCAGTCTGCAAAGTTTGCTACTATCAACTTTCAACTAAATTTTCTCTAGGAACATATAAAACAGTAGAGCTATAGCGCAAGCTACATCGTAATTCGCAAAGACCATTAGACTATGTTCATGACAATTAGTTCAATTAATCATATTACTTAAGAACTCCCACTCAAAAAGTACATCTCTCTAGTCATTTGAGTGGTACATGATCCAAATCCACTATCTCAAGTCCGATCATCACGTGAGTCGAGAATAGTTTCAGTGGTAAGCATCTCTATGCTAATCATATCAACTATACGATTCATGCTCGACCTTTCGGTCTCATGTGTTCCGAGGCCATGTCTGCACATGCTAGGCTCGTCAAGCTTAACCCGAGTGTTCCGCGTGCGCAACTGTTTTGCACCCGTTGTATGTGAACGTTGAGTCTATCACACCCGATCATCACGTGGTGTCTCGAAACGACGAACTGTAGCAACGGTGCACAGTCGGGGAGAACACAATTCGTCTTGAAATTTTAGTGAGAGATCACCTCATAATGCTACCGTCGTTCTAAGCAAAATAAGGTGCATAAAAGGATTAACATCACATGCAATTTATAAGTGACATGATATGGCCATCATCACGTGCTTCTTGATCTCCATCACCAAAGCACCGGCACGATCTTCTTGTCACCGGCGTCACACCATGATCTCCATCATCATGATCTCCATCAACGTGTCGCCATCGTGGTTGTCGTGCTACTCATGCTATTACTACTAAAGCTACGTCCTAGCAAAATAGTAAACGCATCTGCAAGCACAAACGTTAGTTATAAAGACAACCCTATGGCTCCTGCCGGTTGCCGTACCATCGAGGTGCAAGTCGATATTATCTATTACAACATGATCATCTCATACATCCAATATATCACATCACATCGTTGGCCATATCACATCACAAGCATACCCTGCAAAAACAAGTTAGACGTCCTCTAATTTTGTTGTTGCATGTTTTACGTGGTGACCATCGGTATCTAGTAGGATCGCATCTTACTTACGCAAACACCACAACGGAGATATATGAGTTGCTATTTAACCTCATCCAAGGACCTCCTCGGTCAAATCCGATTCAACTAAAGTTGGAGAAACCGACACTTGCCAGTCATCTTTGAGCAACGGGGTTACTCGTAGCGATGAAACCAGTCTCTCGTAAGCGTACGAGTAATGTCGGTCCAAGCCGCTTCAATCCAACAATACCGCGGAATCAAGAAAAGACTAAGGAGGGCAGAAAAATGCACATCACCGCCCACAAACACTTTTGTGTTCTACTCGAGAAGACATCTACGCATGAACCTAGCTCATGATGCCACTGTTGGGGAACGTCGCATGGGAAACAAAAATTTTCCTACGCGCACGAAGACCTGTCATGGTGATGTCCATCTACGAGAGGGGATGAGTGATCTACGTACCCTTGTAGATCGTACAGCAGAAGCGTTAGTGAACGCGGTTGATGTAGTGGAACGTCCTCACGTCCCTCGATCCGCCCCGCGAACAATTCCGCGATCAGTCCCACGATCTAGTACCGAACGGACGGCACCTCCGCGTTCAGCACACGTACAGCTCGACGATGATCTCGGCCTTCTTGATCCAGCAAGAGAGACGGAGAGGTAGAAGATTTCTCCGGCAGCGTGACGGCGCTCCGGAGGTTGGTGATGACCTTGTCTCAGCAGGGCTCCGCCCGAGCTCCGCAGAAACGCGATCTAGAGGAAAAACCGTGGAGGTATGTGGTCGGGCTGCCGTGGAAAAGTCGTCTCAAATCAGCCCTAAAACCTCCGTATATATAGGTGGGAGGGAGGGGAGGAGGCAGCCTCAAAACCTAAAGGTTTGGCCGAAAATGGGGTGGAGGAGTCCTACTCCAATCCTACTTGGAGTAGGATTCCACCTTCCCACTTGGAAACTCTTTCCACCTTGTGTTTTTTCCTTCTCAAACCTTATGGGCCTTAGTGGGAACTTATTCCAGCCCACTAGGGGCTGGTTTATCTCTTCCCATAGCCCATGCGACCCCTTGGGGCGTGACACCCCTCCCGATGGTCCCCGGCACCCCTCCCGGCACTCCCGGTACACTACCGATGAGCCCAAAACTTTTCCGGTAATGCACGAAAGCCTTCCGGTAACCAAATGAGGTCATCCTATATATCAATCTTCGTTTCCGGACCATTCCGGAAACCCTCGTGACGTCCGTGATCTCATCCGGGACTCCGAACAACATTCGGTAACCAACCATATAACTCAAATACGCATAAAACAACGTCGAACCTTAAGTGTGCAGACCCTGCGGGTTCGAGAACTATGTAGACATGACCCGAGAGACTCCTCGGTCAATATCCAATAGCGGGACCTGGATGCCCATATTGGATCCTACATATTCTACGAAGATCTTATCGTTTGAACCTCAGTGCCAAGGATTCATATAATCCCGTATGTCATTCCCTTTGTCCTTCGGTATGTTACTTGCCCGAGATTCGATCGTTAGTATCCGCATACCTATTTCAATCTCGTTTATCGGCAAGTCTCTTTACTCGTTCCATAATACAAGATCCCGCAACTTACATTAAGTTACATTGCTTGCAAGGCTTGTGTGTGATGTTGTATTACCGAGTGGGCCCCGAGATACCTCTCCATCACACGGAGTGACAAATCCCAGTCTCGATCTATACTAACTCAACGAACACCTTCAGAGATACCTGTAGAGCATCTTTATAGTCACCCAGTTACGTTGCGACGTTTGATACACACAAAGCATTCCTCCGGTGTCCGTGAGTTATATGATCTCATGGTCATAGGAACAAATACTTGACACGCAGAAAACAGTAGCAACAAAATGACACGATCAACATGCTACGTCTATTAGTTTGGGTCTAGTCCATCACATGATTCTCCTAATGATGTGATCCCGTTTATCAAGTGACAACACTTGCCTATGGCCAGGAAACCTTGACCATCTTTGATCAACGAGCTAGTCAACTAGAGGCTTACTAGGGACAATGTTTTGTCTATGTATCCACACAAGTATTGTGTTTCCAATCAATACAATTATAGCATGGATAATAAACGATTATCATGAACTAAGAAATATAATAATAACTAATTTATTATTGCCTCTAGGGCATATTTCCAACACATCTTGCGCTCCACTTCCATCCCAACAAACCTAAGGCCATGTGCTATGTTGTCTAAGAGGTGGCTAACAGCGACCATCAGAGCATCCTTGTTGAACCCCAATGATGTCCACGAGAGTGTTATAGGGAGAAGGGTGCGTGTTGACAGGCTTTTTGTCCTTGATGATGAATGCCACCTCCTTGACAACCTTCGTCATGCTACCAAAGACGCACATCTCCACTTTCATCAAGAGGCCCCTTTTCCTCTTTCTCTTAGGGGAAGGACCGTGGTCAACACTCTTGTCAGGGCCGTAAAGGATGATAGTCTCTGACTCATGGGTGTCTAAAAACTCAGGGGAAGTACCAAGAGTCTTACTTGAGTCCATCCCATGCTAGCCAGTAGCCAGCCCCAGGAGAAAATGTCCTGCATTTGAGAGTAGTTCTGGATGGGCTTGTTGAAGAACTCGGCATTCTTGTGGTGATCCTAAGAATGAAAAACAACTTTGTTATGTGTGATTGTCATGTTATATCAAGTGAAACAAGTGGTAGATTAGCTAACCGCGGTGTGTCCTTGATAGTGCTCAATCTCCAATAGAATGGTGATGACGTCCCGCTAAGGTCTCTAAGCTTTGACACTAGGATACATTTTTCTACCTACTTCCTGTTGGGGAACGTCGCATGGGAAACAAAAATTTTCCTACGCGCACGAAGACCTATCATGGTGATGTCCATCTACGAGAGGGGATGAGTGATCTACGTACCCTTGTAGATCGTACAGCAGAAGCGTTAGAGAACGCGGTTGATGTAGTGGAACGTCCTCACGTCCCTCGATCCGCCCCGCGAACAATCCCGCGATCAGTCCCACGATCTAGTACCGAAAGGACGGCACCTCCGCGTTCAGCACACGTACAGCTCGACGATGATCTCGGCCTTCTTGATCCAGCAAGAGAGACGGAGAGGTAGAAGAGTTCTCCGGCAGCGTGACGGCGCTCCGGAGGTTGGTGATGATCTCGTCTCAGCAGGGCTCCGCCCGAGCTCCGCAGAAACGCGATCTAGAGGAAAAACTATGGAGGTATGTGGTCGGGCAGCTGTGAGAAAGTCGTCTCAAATCTGCCCTAAAAGCCCCATATATATAGGAGGAGGGAGGGGGACCTTGCCTTGGGGTCCAAGGGATCCCCAAGGGGTCGGCCGAGCCAGGGGGGAGGACTCTCCCCCCCCCCCCAAACCGAGTCCTACTTGGTTTGGTGGGAGGGAGTCCTTCCCCCTTCCCACTTCTTCCTTTTTTTTCCTTTCCTTTGATTTTTTCTCTCTTGGCGCATAGGGGATTGGTGGGCTGTCCCACCAGCCCACTAAGGGCTGGTGTGACCCCCCCAAATGCCTATGGGCTTCCCCGGAGTGGGTTGCCCCCTTCCGGTGAACTCCCGGAACCCATTCGTCATTCCCGGTACATTCCCGGTAACTCCGAAAACCTTCCGGTAATCAAATGAGGTCATCCTATATATCAATCTTCGTTTCTGGACCATTCCGGAAACCCTCGTGACGTCCGTGATCTCATCCGGGACTCCGAACAACATTCGGTAACCAACCATATAACTCAAATACGCATAAAACAACGTCGAACCTTAAGTGTGCAGACCCTGCGGGTTCGAGAACTATGTAGACATGACCCGAGAGACTCCTCGGTCAATATCCAATAGCGGGACCTGGATGCCCATATTGGATCCTACATATTCTACGAAGATCTTATCGTTTGAACCTCAGTGCCAAGGATTCGTATAATCCCGTATGTCATTCCCTTTGTCCTTCGGTATGTTACTTGCCCGAGATTCGATCGTCAGTATCCGTATACCTATTTCAACCTCGTTTACCGGCAAGTCTCTTTACTCGTTCCGTAATACAAGATCCCGCAACTTACACTAAGTTACATTGCTTGCAAGGCTTGTGTGTGATGTTGTATTACCGAGTGGGCCCCGAGATACCTCTCCGTCACACGGAGTGACAAATCCCAGTCTTGATCCATACTAACTCAACTAACACCTTCGGAGATACCTGTAGAGCATCTTTATAGTCACCCAGTTACGTTGCGACATTTGATACACACAAAGCATTCCTCCGGTGTCAGTGAGTTATATGATCTCATGGTCATAGGAATAAATACTTGACACGCAGAAAACAGTAGCAACAAAATGACACGATCAACATGCTACGTCTATTAGTTTGGGTCTAGTCCATCACGTGATTCTCCCAATGACGTGATCCAGTTATCAAGCAACAACACCTTGTTCATAATCAGAAGACACTGACTATCATCGATCAACTGGCTAGCCAACTAGAGGCATGCTAGGGACGGTGTTTTGTCTATGTATCCACACATGTAAATGAGTCTTCATTCAATACAATTATAGCATGGATAATAAACTATTATCTTGATACAGGAATTATAATAATAACTATACATTTATTATTGCCTCTAGGGCATAATTCCAACAGTCTCCCACTTGCACTAGAGTCAATAATCTAGCCCTCACATCACCATGTGAATTACATTGTAATAAATCTAACACCCATACAGTTCTGGTGTCGATCATGTTTTGGCCGTGGAAGAGGCTTAGTCAGCGGGTCTGCTACATTCAGATCCGTGTGCACTTTGCATATATTTACGTCCTCCTCCTCGACGTAGTCGCGGATGAGGTTGAAGCGTTGGTTGATGTGTCTGGTCTTCTTGTGAAACCTTGGTTCCTTTGCTAAGGCAATGGCACCAGTGTTGTCACAGAACAAGGTTATTGGATCCAGTGCACTTGGCACCACTCCAAGATCCGTCATGAACTGCTTCATCCAGACACCCTCCTTAGCCGCCTCCGAGGCAGCCATGTACTCCGCTTCACATGTAGAATCTGCTACGACGCCTTGCTTGGAACTGCACCAGCTTACTGCACCCCCATTAAGAATAAATACGTATCCGGTTTGCGATTTAGAGTCGTCCGGATCTGTGTCAAAGCTTGCATCGACGTAACCTTTTACGGCGAGCTCTTCGTCACCTCCATACACAAGAAACATCTCCTTAGTCCTTTTCAGGTACTTCAAGATATTCTTGACCGCCGTCCAGTGATCCACTCCTGGATTACTCTGGAACCTACCTGCCATACTTATGGCCAGGCTAACATCCGGTCTAGTGCACAACATTGCATACATGATAGAGCCTATGGCTGAAGCATAGGGGACAGAGCGCATATGCTCTCTATCTTCATCAGTTGCTGGGCACTGAGTCTTACTCAATCTCGTACCTTGTAACACTGGCAAGAACCCTTTCTTGGACTGTTCCATTTTGAACCTCTTCAAAACTTTATCAAGGTACGTGCTTTGTGAAAGCCCTATCAGGCGTTTTGATCTATCCCTATAGATCTTAATGCCTAGTATGTAAGCAGCTTCTCCTAGGTCCTTCATAGAGAAACTTTTATTCAAGTAACCTTTTATGCTCTCCAAAAGCTCTACGTTGTTTCCAATCAGTAATATGTCATCCACATACAATATTAGAAACGCCACAGAGCTCCCACTCACTTTCTTGTAAATACAAGATTCTCCAACCACTTGTATAAACCCAAATGCTTTGATCACCTCATCAAAGCGTTTGTTCCAACTCCGAGATGCTTGCACCAGTCCATAAATGGATCGCTGGAGCTTGCACACCTTGTCAGCATTTTTAGGATCGACAAAACCTTCGGGCTGCATCATATACAACTCTTCCTTAAAGAAACCGTTAAGGAACGCCGTTTTGACATCCATCTGCCAGATTTCATAATCGAAAAATGCAGCTATTGCTAACATGATTCTGACGGACTTAAGCATCACTACGGGTGAGAAGGTCTCATCGTAGTCAACTCCTGGAACTTGTGAAAAACCCTTTGCCACAAGTCGAGCTTTATAAACGGTCACATTACAGTCAGCGTCCGTCTTCTTCTTAAAGATCCATTTGTTCTGAATAGCCTTGCGGCCCTCAGGTAGTATCTCCAAAGTCCACACTTTGTTCTCATACATGGATCCTATCTCGGATCTCATGGCTTCTAGCCATTTGTTGGAATCTGGGCCCACCATTGCTTCATCATAATTTGCAGGTTCATTGTTGTCTAACAACATGATTGACAAGACGGGATTACCGTACCACTCTGGAGCAGCGCGTGATCTCGTCGACCTGCGTGGTTCGACAGAAACTTGAACTGGAGTTTCATGATCATCATCATTAACTTCCTCCTCAACCGGCGTCGCAACGACAGAGGTTTCCCCTTGCCCTGCGCCACCATTCAGAGGGATGAGAGGTTCGACAACCTCGTCAAGTTCTATCTTCCTCCCACTCAATTCTCTCGAGAGAAACTCCTTCTCGAGAAAAGTTCCGTTCTTAGCAACAAACACTTTGCCCTCGGATTTGAGATAGAAGGTGTACCCAACTGTCTCTTTTGGGTAACCTATGAAGACGCACTTTTCCGCTTTGGGTTCCAGCTTTTCAGGCTGAAGCTTTTTGACATAAGCATCACATCCCCAAACTTTAAGAAACGACAACTTTGGCCTTTTGCCATACCACAGTTCGTATGGTGTCGTCTCAACGGATTTCGATGGTGCCCTATTTAAAGTGAATGCAGTTGTTTCTAATGCATAACCCCAAAACGATAACGGCAAATCAGTAAGAGACATCATAGATCGCACCATTTCTAATAAAGTACGATTACGACGTTCGGACACACCATTACGCTGTGGTGTTCCAGGCGGTGTTAACTGCGAAACAATTCCACATTGTCTTTAAGTGAGCACCAAACTCGAAACTCAGATACTCACCCCCACGATCAGACCGTAGGAACTTGATCTTCTTGTTACGATGATTTTCCACTTCACTCTGAAATTGCTTGAACTTTTCAAATGTTTCAGACTTGTGCTTCATCAAGTAGACATAACCATATCTACTTAGATCGTCAGTGAAGGTGAGAAAATAACGATATCCGCCGCGTGCCTCCACGCTCATTGGACCACACACATCGGTATGTATGATTTCCAACAAGTCACTTGCACGCTCCATTGTTCCGGAGAACGGAGTCTTAGTCATCTTGCCCATGAGGCATGGTTCGCACGTGTCAAGTGAATCAAAGTCAAGTGACTCCAAAAGTCCATCAGCATGGAGTTTCTTCATGCGCTTTACACCAATATGACCCAAGCGGCAGTGCCACAAAAATATGGCGCTATCATTGTTTACTCTAACTCTTTTGGTCTCAATGTTATGTATATGCGTATCTCTATCAAGATTCAATATGAACAATCCTCTCACATTCGGTGCATGACCATAAAAGATGTTACTCATAGAAATAGAACAACCATTATTCTCAGACTTAAAAGAGTAACCGTCTCGCAATAAACAAGATCCAGATATAATGTTCATGCTCAACGCAGGCACTAAATAACAATGATTTAAGTTCATCACTAATCCCGATGGTAGTTGAAGTGACACTGTGCCGACGGCGATTGCATCAACCTTGGAACCGTTTCCTATGCGCATCGTCACTTCGTCTTTCGCCAGCCTTCGTCTATTCCGCAGTTCCTGCTTCGAGTTGCAAATGTGAGCAACAGAACCGGTATCGAATACCCAGGCACTACTACGAGAGCCGGTTAAGTACACATCAATAACATGTATATCAAATATACCTGATTTCTCTTTGCTCGCCTTCTTATCTGCCAGATACTTGGGGCAATTGCGCTTCCAGTGACCCATACCCTTGCAATAGAAGCACTCTGTTTTAGGCTTAGGTCCAGCCTTGGGTTTCTTCGGCGGATTGGCAACAGGTTTGCCGCTCTTCTTCGAATTGCCCTTCTTGCCTTTGCCGTTTCTCTTGAAACTAGTGGTCTTGCTCACCATCAACACTTGATGCTCTTTACGGAGTTCAGACTCTGCGACTTTCAGCATCGCAAACAACTCGCCGGGAGACTTGTTCATCCCTTGCATGTTGTAGTTCAACACAAAGCCTTTATAGCTTGGCGGCAGTGATTGAAGGATTCTGTCAGTGATAGCTTCTTGCGGGAGTTCAATCCCCAGTTCAGCTAGACGGTTTGAGTACCCAGACATTTTGAGCACATGTTCACTGACAGACGAGTTTTCCTCCATCTTGCAAGCATAGAATTTATCGGAGGTCTCATACCTCTCGATCCGGGCGTTCTTCTGAAAGATGAACTTCAACTCCTGGAACATCTCAAATGCTCCATGACGCTCAAAGCGACGTTGAAGTCCCGGTTCTAAGCCATACAAGACTGCACATTGAACTATTGAGTAGTCCTCCTTACGCGCTAACCAAGCGTTCTTAACATCCTGATCAGCCGTAGCGGGTGGTTCATCTCCTAGCGCAGCATTAAGGACATAATCCTTCTTTCCAGCTTGTAAGATTAGCTTAAGATTACGAGCCCAGTCTACAAAGTTGCTTCCATCATCTTTCAACTTAGCTTTCTCTAGGAACGTATTAAAATTGAGGATGACACTTGCGTGAGCCATGATCTACAACACAAATATATTCAAAGTGGACTTAGACTATGTTCAAGATAATTAGAGTTCAACTTAATCAAATTACATGCTAAACTCCCACTCAAAAAGTACATCTCTCTAGTCATTTGAGTGGTTCATGATCCACCTACACTATCCCAAGTCCGATCATCACGTGAGTCGGGAGTAGTTTCAGTGGTAAGCATCCCTATGCTAATCATATCATCTATATGATTCATGATCGACCTTTCGGTCTCATGTGTTCCGAGGCCATGTATGCACATGCTAGGCTCGTCAAGCTTAACCCGAGTGTTCCGCGTGCGCAACTGTTTTGCACCCGTTGTATGTGAACGTTGAGTCTATCACACCCGATCATCACGTGGTGTCTCGAAACGACGAACTGTAGCAACGGTGCACAGTCGGGGAGAACACAATTTCGTCTTGAAATTTTAGTGAGAGATCACCTCATAATGCTACCGTCGTTCTAAGCAAAATAAGGTGCATAATAGGATTAACATCACATGCAATTCATAAGTGACATGATATGGCCATCATCACGTGCTTCTTGATCTCCATCACCAAAGCACCGGCACGATCTTCTTGTCACCGGCGCCACACCATGATCATCCATCAACGTGTTGCCATCGGGGTTGTCGTGCTACTTATGCTATTACTACTAAAGCTACATCCTAGCAAAATAGTGAACGCATCTGCAAGCACATATGTTAGTATAAAGACAACCCTATGGCTCCTGCCGGTTGCCGTACCATCGACGTGCAAGTCGATATTTCTATTACAACATGATCATCTCATACATCCAATATATCACATAACATCATTGGTCATATCACATCACAATCATACCCTGCAAAAATAAGTTAGACATCCTCTAATTTTGTTGTTGCATGTTTTACGTGGTGACCAAGGGTATCTAGTAGGATCGCATCTTACTTACGCAAACACCACAACGGAGATATATGAGTTGCTATTTAACCTCATCCAAGGACCTCCTCGGTCAAATCCGATTCAACTAAAGTTGGAGAAACCGTCACTTGCCAGTCATCTTTGAGCAAAGGGGGTTACTCGTAACGATGAAACCAGTCTCTCGTAAGCGTACGAGTAATGTCGGTCCAAGCCGCTTCAATCCAACAATACCGCGGAATCAAGAAAAGACTAAGGAGGGCAGCAAAACGCACATCACTGCCCACAAAACCTTTTGTGTTCTACTCGAGAAGACATCTACGCATGAACCTAGCTCATGATGCCACTGTTGGGGAACGTCGCATGGGAAACAAAAATTTTCCTACGCGCACGAAGACCTATCATGGTGATGTCCATCTACGAGAGGGGATGAGTGATCTACGTACCCTTGTAGATCGTACAGCAGAAGCGTTAGAGAACGCGGTTGATGTAGTGGAACGTCCTCACGTCCCTCGATCCGCCCCGCGAACAATCCCGCGATCAGTCCCACGATCTAGTACCGAACGGACGGCACCTCCGCGTTCAGCACACGTACAGCTCGACGATGATCTCGGCCTTCTTGATCCAGCAAGAGAGACGGAGAGGTAGAAGAGTTCTCCGGCAGCGTGACGGCGCTCCGGAGGTTGGTGATGATCTCGTCTCAGCAGGGCTCCGCCCGAGCTCCGCAGAAACGCGATCTAGAGGAAAAACTATGGAGGTATGTGGTCGGGCAGCTGTGAGAAAGTCGTCTCAAATCTGCCCTAAAAGCCCCATATATATAGGAGGAGGGAGGGGGACCTTGCCTTGGGGTCCAAGGGATCCCCAAGGGGTCGGCCGAGCCAGGGGGGAGGACTCTCCCCCCCCCAAACCGAGTCCTACTTGGTTGGGTGGGAGGGAGTCCTTCCCCCTTCCCACTTCTTCCTTTTTTTTTTCCTTTCCTTTGATTTTTTCTCTCTTGGCGCATAGGGTATTGGTGGGCTGTCCCACCAGCCCACTAAGGGCTGGTGTGACCCCCCCAAATGCCTATGGGCTTCCCCGGAGTGGGTTGCCCCCTTCCGGTGAACTCCCGGAACCCATTCGTCATTCCCGGTACATTCCCGGTAACTCCGAAAACCTTCCGGTAATCAAATGAGGTCATCCTATATATCAATCTTCGTTTCCGGACCATTCCGGAAACCCTCGTGACGTCCGTGATCTCATCCGGGACTCCGAACAACATTCGGTAACCAACCATATAACTC
This sequence comes from Hordeum vulgare subsp. vulgare, assembly GCF_904849725.1. Classification (NCBI taxonomy): domain Eukaryota; kingdom Viridiplantae; phylum Streptophyta; class Magnoliopsida; order Poales; family Poaceae; genus Hordeum; species Hordeum vulgare. Next base: position 657,668,979 of record NC_058519.1, on the reverse strand, counting down.
AAATACGCATAAAACAACGTCGAACCTTAAGTGTGCAGACCCTGCGGGTTCGAGAACTATGTAGACATGACCCGAGAGACTCCTCGGTCAATATCCAATAGCGGGACCTGGATGCCCATATTGGATCCTACATATTCTACGAAGATCTTATCGTTTGAACCTCAGTGCCAAGGATTCGTATATGATGTTGTATTACCGAGTGGGCCCCGAGATACCTCTCCGTCACACGGAGTGACAAATCCCAGTCTTGATCCATACTAACTCAACTAACACCTTCGGAGATACCTGTAGAGCATCTTTATAGTCACCCAGTTACGTTGCGACGTTTGATACACACAAAGCATTCCTCCGGTGTCAGTGAGTTATATGATCTCATGGTCATAGGAATAAATACTTGACACGCAGAAAACAGTAGCAACAAAATGACACGATCAACATGCTACGTCTATTAGTTTGGGTCTAGTCCATCACGTGATTCTCCCAATGACGTGATCCAGTTATCAAGCAACAACACCTTGTTCATAATCAGAAGACACTGACTATCATCGATCAACTGGCTAGCCAACTAGAGGCATGCTAGGGACGGTGTTTTGTCTATGTATCCACACATGTAAATGAGTCTTCATTCAATACAATTATAGCATGGATAATAAACTATTATCTTGATACAGGAATTATAATAATAACTATACATTTATTATTGCCTCTAGGGCATAATTCCAACACTTCCTAAGATGATTGTACACCCGTGTTGAGGTCACCTCCGTGCCACATAACTCAAAGTCCATCTTCGCAACAATGTTCAGGTGCACCTCCTTGAATACCTCACCATTCCTCACCCTATGGGCGATCATATCACACATCTTGTTGAGGACGGAGGTGGATGGGAAAGGGGGCAATTTCAATTATAATTTCCTTCATTGATCCCCTCATTCGTTCCTTGCCAACCTTAATGGATGCCTTAATTAGTAGTTATAGTAGGCATACTCACCACTAAAGAACACACAAGGTGCCTCAAACACCTCTCCATCCCAAGTCAACGATGGTTGAGTGTCCAACAAAACAAGGGCCTAACTAAACTCTTCGCCACTCATGGACTATAATGGTTAGCATCGGGAAAAGCTGAACAAGAAGAATGCATCTAACATACTAGCATACTAAAATGGACTAACCATGAAGCTCATCACACTAGCACATCTCCACCATATTAACATGGTCTGTTCATGAAGCTCAACACACTACCATTCATGTCGTACTACACATGGAATGATCCTAAAGATCAACACACTACCACATCTACAATACTAGCATGAAAACCGACGTGGAAACACATGTAATACTAGCACATAATCATCGATCTACCACAACACCATGAACATCATCACTGCAATCAAGAAAAACCTGCCATACTACCAATACAAAAACCACTAGCATATGATCTACCCATCCTCACACAACATCATGAAGCAGTACTTACATAACCTATCATACTACATGCTCAAATATCTAAGCTACAAAAAACATGGTATAATGTTACTTGAAGCAATCGGAGGCACAAGGAGGGGGGGGGGGGGGGGGAGTCGGAGAAGAGGAGGAAGAAGGATCGTCGTCCTCGATCATCGTCGACCAAAGAATGTAGAGCCGCTTACCTGCTCATCGGAAATAAGCTTCCTGGTATGAAGAGCTTGAAGGGGATTAAATAGGGCGAGGGAATCGAGGGGGGTGATGAAATTACGCCCACCATTTTTTCCAGGACACGCACGGGCTCAACTTTCTCTGCTTGCACGAGCTCGGTCGTTGGGTTTTCCCTCCATCACGCGATGAGTCTGGCTCCCTGAAAACAATCGATTTGGGTGTTCCTCAAGGGTTAGGCTGAGGCGTGTTTTAAAGTTTGTGCGGGCTACTTTGACGGTACAACCCAACTAAGCAAACAAGCCAAATTTGCTCCACAAAGCCTACATGGGCTTGCGAGCAACCATATACGTCCCAAAAGGACTTCATATACGATACATTTTTTGTTAAAAAGAGCTGCGCGACGCATAGGGAAGCCCAACTGGACTAACCCATTGGCAAGCACCCAAGCAAATGGCACTATAGCATGATCAATGCGCCGCAAAAATCCTAAAATAGTAGTGCACATACATGTGTTCGGACTCGCGGCCTCTCATCACACACTGCTTATTGCTAACCACGGAAGTTGGTGAACATTCAAGATTGTCCGCATCATAGAGAGTTTATGAATTAATAGTAGACAAATCAAACATTTTAAGAACTTTTTCGAACACTTCCTCAAAATTGTTAATTTTTTGGAAAAGCAAATATTTTATTAAATTATTTAAAAAAGCGAACAAATTGAAATTATGCACATTTTTAAAAGTGCTAAAAAATGGAACTCCAAACATTTTTTTAGTTTTGGAAACTTTTGTGAAGATTTGAACCTTTTTTTTGCAACTCTCAACTTTTGGTTGAAAGATTTTTTTTAAATTTCAGATATGTTTTAAGATTTGATTTTCTTTGAAAATTGAAATAAATAAATAAATTTCAAATATATTTAAAACATGAAGAAAAAATTGAAATTCTATTTTTTTAAGAGATGGAGATTTTTTTAATTTTCAAACAATTATTGAAGTTTTGATCATTTTATGAAAAACTCAAATTTATGAAAACACAAAAAACAAAACAAAATACGGAAAAATAAAAAAGAATAAAAAAAGAACCAAAACAGTAAATATCAGCTAAAGAGAAAATTGGATCAGGAACCATCAAGAAGATTCCCAATACCGATTGAGGTTACCGAAACTAAAATTAAGCTATGCGCATCCTCTATTCTTAAATATCTATAATCCACTAGCTAATTTTCCTCTTCATGCAACAATGTCATATCATCAAGTCATGCATAAAGTTATAAGTTATTTTTTTTCATTAATCTCTTTACCCAAAACATACCACTTTATGCATTATTTTTTCCCAAGGAATTAAGTCGTGTAAGAAAGTTTTATACTAATTTTGATCTTCCACCATTTATCCATACATTTTTAACGACGTTCCCGCCGCAACGCGCGGGGCATCGTCTAGTTTCTAAAATGGGCCAGACCAATTAGGCGATATGTCGATCATGCATATACAAACCAGACACACTTTGATATAAGAAAAAGTGTTTAAATCACTCGGATGATTTTCTGTTACTCCAAGTCGCCCCATACATACGCCAAGTGCCCCACCTCAGCCACCGCTTTCCTTCTCACCTTATCCCTTTCAATGATCTCTCCTCCATTCATTCTCCTCCTCATCTTCTTCCCCTTTATTTTCCTTCCATGGCTCTTTCCTTTTTGCACTCGCCGTCGGGTGCTCCGATGGAGCACGAGGAGGGTAGCCGATGTTGGGAAGGAGCAGCATGAATGCATGGGGGGGCGTTGCAGTGAAGCTCCGCCGCCGGCGCCGGCAAGATGTTGCGATGGAGCCCGCGGTGTCGGTGTCGTGCTCCAATGAGGCATTGCTTGAGCTGCGATGGGTCGCCGGTGCTGCGTTGGAGCACCCCCACGCCAGTGCGGCGCTGCAATGGAATGTTGCCGGAGCTACAGTGAAACGTCGGAGGGCGTGGATACTGCGTTGGAGCTTTCGCCGGCCGCCGGTCATGCGCCATGAGAGTTGGAGTGGGAAGTTCAGCCGAGATGCCTCAGCGTTGCGTCAAAGCGGCCGCGCGCTTTACTGCGTGGCATTACTGTGATCCAACGATATCTGCGTGTCGATCGAACGGCTGCCCAGCCGGATGATTGTTTTAGAGAAATCATCTTTCTGATTCGTAGCAGTGGCCTTAATATAAAAAGTGTCGATTCTCAAAAATAATAATATATAAAAAGCGTCAAATAGGGAGGGTTTTTTCTTCCCTAAAGATGTGTGCCATGAGCCGTAAGGGAGCATGCCATTTAATTGTGTGATTTTCTAATGTCTTCTCTGCATGCATGAAATTTAAATTGCGTGTGTGAAGTGCGATACCCCTTGAAATTTTAGGCTTGGCTTTTTTTTTAACACAATGCACACACAAGCGTTTATATACACGCATACACTCATATTTATGAACGTACATTTGTATATCCTATCCTTATGAAATATATTATCTTGAAATTTATGAAATCATTATAGACGCCTTGTCGTCGACGAAAACGTTTCCTTCTACTGAAAACGTATCACCGAAAATTCTAAAATAATTTTAGGAATAATACAAGCATAAGGACTTAAACCCCGATGAATTGGAGATATCATCGTCCTTCTAACCATTCAACCACAAGTTGGTTTGTTTTTAGGCTTAACTCTTAACAAAGCATTTTTCATTTGTAAGAAGACAAGGCCAAAAGAAAAATGAAATCAAAGACTTGGCGCACGCACACCAAATCAATCCCAGCCACAAATTTAGATCTTCCCGTTATACTACCTCCTCTCGCAAGCTGAATATAAGATTTTTTTTCCAGAAAAAAAAAAGAAAGAATCCCACGCAATATCCACAACACCACCTCAAGACACCCGCCACCACAAATCCACGAGAATGCAGCCATGATCGGCTCCTTCCTCCCCCTCCCCACCACCACCACCTCCGGCCGCTGCCTTCCGCCCCGCCCCTGCACCATCCTCCCCTTCCCAACAGCCCCGCTCCGCCTCGGCCGCCGCCGGATCCGCGTCTCCGTGTCGTCGGAGAGCAACGAGGAGGGCGTGGGGAGCACCAACGGCTCGCTGCCGGGGCTTCCCCCCGTGGGCGAGGAGGAGGAGGACGACGAGTCCTGCCCGGTGGAGTGCGTGACGGAGTTCAAGACGGACGAGGAGTTCAGCCGGTTCCTGGAGCGGTCGAGGGCGACGGGCGCGCTGGTGGTGGTGGACTTCTTCCGGCCGTCATGCGGCAGCTGCAAGTACATCGAGCAGGGCTTCATGAAGCTCTGCAAGGGCTCCGGCGACCACGGCTCCCCCGTCATCTTCCTCAAGCACAACGTCCGTCCCTGCGTCAATCCAGCTAGGCTGCGTTCCCTTGTTGATTGATCGGTCAAAATATCATTTTGCATCTGGTTGCAGGTGATTGACGAGTACGACGAGCAGTCGGAGGTGGCGGACCGGCTGCGCATCAAGGTGGTGCCGCTCTTCCATTTCTACAAGGCCGGGGTCTTGGTCGAGTCCTTCGCCACCAGGGACAAGGAGAGGATCACCGCCGCCATTGCCAAGTACACATCGCCTCAGTAAGCAAAGCATTCATCACACCTACGTATCCATTGTTTATTCGGGTCGATTTCGGAGCTGCTGATCAGTAAAATGACACGTGAAATTTGCTCCCATGAGATGGAACTGCCTAGCAAAAAAAAAAAAAGTAGTTAATTCCCTTAGTATTAATCAGTCCATGACAGTCTACCAGGTCTCTGTATATCCCGATCCTGACTTATGTATTTTGGCATTTCCCTTTTACAGGCAGGAGAAGGAGACGGAGACGGAGCCGGAGGAGTAATTTCTACTCCAAATACATACAGACATCAAGAGCCATCTAGCTAGACTGGTAATCGAGTGGTCTGCCAAAATGAACCTGCATTGTAGCAGGAAGAACTGGGATTGGTTGTAATAATAAAGCAGAGCATCATGAGATATAGTTGTAAACAGAGAGATCGAGGTAGAATGGCCGAGGATGGATCCTGCCATTCCCGATCCAGCGACCCCCCCGTTGTAAACAGGCAGACCTGATCATTTCAACACCTGAGTTCTACACTGTTGTTGCTGTTGTTGTCAGAAAACAGAGTTCTATTGTATTCTATTCTGTTTCTGCCTCAGAGCAAAGTTGAAATGGATGTGATTCACGATTGCTTGATGAAAACTATAGGGACACGGGCACGACGCTTTATCTAGCGTCTGCTTCCTCGCTGACACGGATATATATATACTCGTATCCATTCCTTTTCGTTCCTAAATATAAGTTTTTTTAAAGGTTTTAATATGAACTACATACGAATATATATATAGATATGTTTTAAAGTGTAGATTCATACATTTTACTCTGTATGTAGTTTTTATTGAAATATGTATAAAGACTTATATTTAGAAACGGAGGAAGTATGTTAGTGTACCCCATGGACCAACTAGGAGCCAAGAATGCTTCAGCAGAGTCACTGAGAAACCCAAAGCTGCTGCAATGCAGCTTCAACTACTACACCGGTAAGGACCCACATGCCTTATTATTATCCGAGTCACTTAAATAACAGTTTTATGAAGGGGTGCTTACATGATATTTTGAGCGACATATTGTGAGGATGAGCGCGATTTCTACTGAACGGAGATGTCTCAAGATATGCCACCCTGACCTTGTCTTCACCAAAGAAACTGTAGTTGGCAGATATACAATCAGGAATACAAACCGGGCATCCATGATTGCGGAATTCATTGCCAACCTGGACAGTGCATTGCACTCAATGTTCTCTACCTCTACGACAACTACCACTACTAGCAAAAGAGCCCGTGCGTTGCAACGGATAAGAAAAACACTCACTAATCTAACAATCATGAGTCCATAGGCCCAGAGCCGTCGATGAGGGAGGCCAAACTGGTCGACCGCACATGGCCCCAAAATCCTGGAGGCCCCAAATCATCAGGTAACAACATTAGGTACAGCTTAATCTAAAAAAAGAGCCAACAATCCAGCACATTAGCATTATACGGGAGCTTAAACATGCCTACAATTGATTGGTTGCCACACGACCAATCCTTTAGGTTTTATTTGCGACCCTGGTCGCCTGGCTGGCTATTCCGCCGCCACGCCAATCTCTATGCTATTCGCCTGCCCGTCCTGATCGCTTCCTATGACGGTATGAACGTTCTCACCGGCCGGCGACCATTCAGCTCATCAACGATTGGAGTGCAAATGCACTATGCAGGCCAATTCGATGTTCATCTATCAGCCATAGCTTGCTCCGTTCGTCGGTTTGGTCGTTCTGTTATTTGGTAAGCCTATATGTGATCCGGTCAATCATGTGCCAAGATTTTTTTCATGGATGCGCCACTACATTTTTTTTCCCGCCGGTTGTAACCACCGTTCCTATTTCTAATTGCCTCTGTAGCTTGTCTAGTAGGAGTAGTAGTTATCTACGGTGTGCAATGCAACTAGAGCAGAATTAATATTAGACGGATGGTGCTTTTTGATAGAACAGGATGAGATTAGTTTGGTACCTTCACTTTTTAGCATTGATATTAGGTATATTTCTAAATGTGTACGGCATAACACACATCTGAAATTCTACAATCAAGCAAGAGTTTGCATCTGTGACCACTTGTATGTTCTTTTAAAAACTAAGATTGTATTTGCATTTCGTCCGGGGCCCCTAGATTCCTGGAGACGGCCCTGCATAGGCCCATGTCCTTTATTTCAACACATGACATCCCATCTATATTTCTATTTACCCTTCTTCCCACGCTCGTCGACGCAGGCCTTAGTGTTCACACCATCACAACATGTTTGAATGTTGTCAATCTTAAGATGTCTCCCTCTCGACATAAAATGATTTTTTTTCTGTGAGGTTTTGACGAGGCGTGCATGCGTGGTTATAGATAATGTTTTTGTTCTCCATTCTAGTTTTGCCAAAGTGTTTATTTTCAATTCGAATCGGCACTAATATGAAGGAAAGACTGATCATGCGCTATTGATTAAGATTTTATCATAATTTTTTTAATGGTTAACGCGTAGAATAATACCATATTCAGATTCTATATATTTTTCTAATTAAATTTCATACATAACATGTTAAATTTGAAGTTAGCGTTAAAGGGATATGAATATTTAAAAAATCAATTAATATGTACTACAGGTTGATTACTAGAAACTTAAGGGGTTTAAAAAAAGTATGACGGACCAAAATAACTATTTTTTAGTAGGTATAGATTTATGTGTTAGTTAGTCTGACTATAATGAAAACGTAAGACACAGATATAGGCATGAATAGAATTTATCACCACCAAATAGTGGAGAAGACACCCAAGTCCAACTTCTCTTCTTCTTTTTTGTCAAGGAGTACATCCAAGTCCAACTTCATTAACCGCTCAAAGAACAGTTTGTACTGACACATATCGACACCTTTTTTGTTGACGGACCGAACTTTTTTGTTCAGCGCATCATTTGCTAATAACCAAACTGACTCTAACGAAGCTCGTCAGGCGACGGGGACACCACCGGTAGCGCATCGTACTGTATCGTCACTGTCGTGTGGATCCGGCCCCATATGTCATCCACACTAAAGCACCGTACAGTACTGTAGAGGATCTCAACCCGACGACGACGGGGCTCCTGACGCGGTGGCTGCACCGGCCGGCGCCATCGGACCACACCATCTGCCCGAAGACGTACTCCCCGGGCAAGAACCGCCCTTCCCTGGCCCTGAACGTCACGGCGAACTCCTTCTCCCCCGCCGCGGTGAACTTCAGCCGGCTCGGCCGCACGGACATGGACACGCCGCGCGGCTCGCTGACCCTCACGTCGTACGCCGCCAGCGCCGCGCCCACGCTCCGCACCTTGCTCGTGATGCTGTGCGGCTCGCCGGACGCGGACAGATGAGGCGCCGTGACGGACGGGTAGTTGAGGTCCTCCGGCTTCCGTGGCCTCGTCGGGCGGGCGTGCGGGCCGTCGTCGCCGGTCATGAACGTGTCGATCACGGTGGAGTTATAGCCCAGCGCGCATAGGAAGTGGAGGTAGTCTGTGGCGATGTCGTAGACGAGGCCCGGGTCCGCGGCGCGGTTGGGCTGCACGTGGCCGGCACCGTAGGCGAAAGGCGTAGCGCGCTGGAACGACGAGTTGCTCATCGGCTTCCTCGTGTGTCCCGCACCCCTGGCTGCAAAAGAGCAAATGACCAAATCTTCTTGTCAGTGGAGATTGGTCTGAACTCTGAGGCAAAATTGAGAAAAATGACCCCTGGGGGAAAGAACTCACGGAGTGACCCCTCGGGGGAAATATTTCACCGGCCTAACCCTTTTGTGTGGCGCCCGACACCTAGGCGCCACACTACACTGTGTGACGCCTAGCCGTTCGGCGCCACACCCCTCGACCACCTGGCAGGGAGGGCCCACCCTCCCAGGCCGTGTGACGCCTAAGCCTCAGGCGTCACACATTGTAATGTGTGGCGCCGAACGCTTAGGCGCCACACATTGACTTAACTGGCCACGGGCCAGCCCCCTCCCCACCCCCTCCCTCATTCAAACAGAAACTGCAACGGCGGCGGCGGCTGGCTCTCACCCCCTCCCTAATCCCCTCCCCCATCTCCTTCAGATCTGGTGATTTCTTTCTTGGATTGATCCCCCAAGGTAATCTCCTCCCCATCCCTTCCGTTTCTCATCCTTCTATCCAAGTGTATTAGGTTTTTGTTGAGTAGATTGATTTGAGTAGGTTCTTAGGATTTGACTAGTTAGGATATGAGTTAGTATATGAGTAGATGAGTAGTAGTAGTTCATATTTGTAGTTAGTATTAGTAGTTAGTATATGAGTATATTAGTAGTAGTAGTTCATATTTGTAGTTAGTATTAATAGTTAGTAGTAGTAGTTAGTATTAGTAGTTAGTATATGAGTATATTAGTAGTAGTAGTTCATATTTGTAGTTAGTATATGAGTATATGAGTAGTAGTAGTTCATATGAGTTCTTAGGATTTGAGTAGTTAGGATATGGTGAATATGAGTTAGTATATGAGTAGATGAGTAATTTGAGTTCTTAGGATTTGAGTAGTTAGGATTTGAGTTCTTAGGATTGTAGGATGGTGTAATTTTTTGAATATGAGTATTTTTTGAATATTAGTTAGTATACGAGTAGATGAGTAATTTTTTGAATATTAGTTAGTATATGAGTAGATGAGTAATTTTTTTGTGATTTGTAGGATGGTGTGGCTTCTGAATAATGTTTATGACGTTGAACACCGGGCCTATTTCATGTCAGAGAAGAAGATGGTAAGTAGAAAATGATTAGTAGATGAGTAATTTTGTGAAAATGTAATAAGCACTTGATATCTTCTTCTCCTATATGTTTGCAGGAGCTTACGCCCTTGAAGATCCGGTCTCATGGGGCATCCTCTGTAATGCAGTACGATGAGCGGTACACCCCGTACATCGAGATGACAGGACTCCTTCCATTCGTGCAGCTTGTGAGTCGGTCAACTCCCAATCTGAACGCTGCGGCAGTCACAACACTTATTGATCGTTGGAGGCCGGAGACACATAGTTTTCACCTCCGGACCGGAGAGATGACGGTTACTCTTCAAGATGTTTCCATGATCACCGCACTTCCGATCGAGGGGAAGCCTCTTTGTATGAGCACTGATTCCGAGGGATGGCGGCAACAAATGGAGGCTCTTATTGGTATGTCGCCGCAGGAGCCGGAGGTAGAAGATGGAGGGAAGAAAGATAGAGTCCCGGCCGGCGCTCCTTTCACTTGGATTGCCGCGAACTTTGCTCATTGTCCTGAGGATGCAGATGACGAGGTGATCCAGAGGTATGCTCGCGTGTACATGTGGTACGTCATCTCTAGGACTATCTTTGCTGACGGCACATGCAAGAATGCTCCATGGATGTGGCTGAAGGCGTTGACTGTTTTCGACAACAAGTTCAGCTGGGGCTCGGCCGCACTGGCTTACTTGTATCGGCAGGTAATAAATTGTTAGTATTAAGTACTCTCTGTTATCTTTTTCTGCTAAACTGATGCATGTTTGTTGTTATTTGTAGTTGGACGATGCTTGTCGCAGGACGACAAAGGACGGTGGAGTTGGTGGTTGTATGCTCCTACTTTCAGTATGGAGCTAGGAATGCCTACCTGTTGGACGCCCTAAAAACTCACAGTGGAATACCTGGGATGAGCACGGCAACCCTGTACGGCAACCTACATGGGCTTACAAGTGGGACTTGGTATCGGAGGTGGCAAGCGAAGTGAACCTATTGTACAAGCAATACACCAACGAGATGGATTCGCTTACCCCCGAGCAGGTAAGATGGTTTCAGAGTTGACTTCCACCTTCTATGTTGTGAGTAAAATGAATTGTGCCTTTCATTTTGTGTTGTAGGTTGAATGGGAGCCATATGGTGTCGGGCCAAACTTTGGTGATGCACACACGTTCGATCTCAATCCACTATGCGTGCAGGAAAGACATCTTTGGCTAATGCGTTGTCCCCTTATATGCAATTGGGCGGTTGAGTTTCATCTCCCGCATCGTGTGATGCGTCAATTTGGGTACTTTCAGCCACACCCGCCGGAGTGGGTGGACACGGACACACAGCTTCACAGGTAACAAAAAAGAAGTACTGATTAGTTTTGTTCTTAGTGTTGAGCGAGTTACTGATGTGTTTTGTTGAAAGCAGGTTGGATAGGAGGAGGCAGCGAAAGATCAAGGATTGGCAGAAGCATCATAAGAGCTATGTCGTTATGTTCGAGCAAAGTGTGCAGGCAGCTTCGAGCATACGACGAACCCAGTACCGCCAGCATTGTCCGCTTGCGTTCAACAACTACTTAAGATGGTTTCAGGCGAGTACTCGTGTCGAGATTTTTCCGCCGGCTTACGAGGAGGACATATTGGAAGAACCCACTGAGTACGATGCACTTGCCCAAAGCCGTTACAACAAGTTAATTCGCGAAGGGTACCAAACTTCCTTCGCCCATGTCCTGAACTTTGTGGTAAGTGTGCTCACCTATGTATCATATGAATTCTAGTGCACCTATTCACTTGCATGTCATTGTCTTGTGATCATAGCGCAAAGAGGTCAAGAAACAAGCTGATGAGTCCGAAGATATTCTAGATAACACACCTGGAGGAAAAAAGGGAGAATCTACACTTCGTCTATTCATAAAGGTGTTGTGTCATTATTATTATTTTGCCCACGAATGCAACATTATAGGTTACCTAATATATGTCATTTATATTTGAATCTAACAGGAACAGGGCCAGAAGTTACGGCGCCTATCCAACATTTTAGGTTGCCGTGACCCTGAATATGTTTCACCTTCGAGATCCGGTTCATCCGAAAGAAATACTCTAGACGATTCAGCTTCTTCGGGCGCTCGTATGGACGATGGTGACATTACCTCGGCAGCTAATACCCAAAGAAATACTGTAGAGGATGATGTTGACACTACTGAGGTATGACATAGCCATAAAACATTTTGCACTTTCAACCTTCAACATTCAACCTTCAACTTTGAACTTTGAACCTTCATATGTATTAGGTTGCGGACGGGATGACGTTGAAGGCTTTCCAACGCTCCGCTTACATGTTGAAGCCTAGGAAGGAATTTAGGCGGTACTCACCGGATGATTATGCGAAAGGAAAGAACCCGGTCGCCGGGGGCTCTCGTTTGTCAAGGATGAGAAGCATGGACGATGAGGATGAGGATGACGATGACGATGAGTCGGATGACATGGAGCAATTTGTGGTTGCCAGAAGAAAGAAGCTAGTTTCTAAGAGGGGACGAGGCCCCAAGATGTGAACCGGAGCCATTTGGAGTTGGTGTTGCACTTGTGTTGTGAACCATTTACTTTTGTTGTGAACTATTTACTTTTGTTGTGAACTATTTCGAGTTGTGAACCATTTAGTTGTTGTTGTACTTGTTGTGAACCATTTAGTTGCTGTCTAAATATATGATGATGATGCTGTCAAAAATGTTGTCTAAATATATGATGATGCTGTTGCACTTGTTGTGAACCATTTAGTTGTTGTCAAAAATGTTGTATTGCTGTCAAAATTAAGCTTCCAGCAGGTTTTCACATGTGTGGCGCCCAAGTCTTAGGCGCCACACATGTGCAACGCCCAAGGCTTAGGCGCCACACATGTGAAAACCTACTGGAATCTCAAAGCACACTATTTCCCGCCACCTTTCCCTCCTCCGTTCCCGCCAAAATTTCCACATCTTCTTTCCCGCCACCTTTCCCTCCTCCGTTCCCGCCTAAATTTCCATGTTTCCTTTCCCACCACCTTTCCCTCCTCCGTTCCCGCCACCTTTCCCTCCTCCGGTCTATAAAAGGAGGTATTGGACTGCCTTCCTCCGTCATCCAGCCTCACTTGAGAACACTACCACCACTTTAGTCAATATGAGTTTGCCTTGCTCGGATCAAAGCATGAGGCCTAAGAAAATGAAGAGTGCGAGTTTACCTCGGGGTGTGGAAGCAGTTCGATGTTGGTGCGGTGATCTCTGCAAGGTCACTAGTGGGGACAGGGCCTTTAGCCCCGGCCCATAAGGGGCTTTAGTCACGGTTCACCAACCGGGACTAAAGGGGCGGGACTAAAGGCCTAACCTTTAGTCCCGGCCCTGTTACAAGCCGGGTCTAAAGGTGCTCCACGTGGGCGCCTCGTAGCGCCCCACGGGCAGGACCTTTAGTCCCGGTTCGTTACACGGGCCGGGACTAAAGAGTTTCAGATTTTGCTTATTTTCGGGTTTTTTTAATGAAATTATTTTTGGGTTTTAGGGTTTAGGTGTTCGGGAGATTAACGTGATGCCTCGTTTGGTGTTCGGGAATTAGTTTTCATATAATTTAAATAGAAATAATTATGCATATATATAAGGTTAACTTATCTTACAAGCGAGCATATATATACAATTATACGGAGATCTGAATTATCGGGACTAGAGCCCGTCTATTCGATTACATGGACGAACATCAGTAATGGCCCTTAGCTACACTAAATCGTCCTTTGTCTTCTATGGCTTCCGTCCTCAGAAATCCCGCAAGCTCCTGTGCAACAGCAATCACGCGTTGCTCTGGTAGGACCTTCGTCCTCATGGCCGTGTGCTATATAAGAAGAGGAGATGAATATGAATATCAATCATGATAACAAAGAATGACGGGTAAAAATAGAGGTGTGAATGTTCATTGCTTACGTCGAATCTGTGATCCTTGTGCTCAGAGGTAAACGTGCGAATGGTCTCGCAAACATAGTATCCGCATAGATGCGTTCCCCGTGGCTGCTGGTTGCACTTTACGAGAATAGAATATATATAATCAAAATAATAATCTAGCATCATAAATGTATTGAAAATAGAAGTATATCATACTACTACTTACCTGAGTCGCTCTAAAGGTCAGCTTCTCATGCTCGATACCGGGAGTCACACACTTGAACTGCTTCCAAACCCTGCCCGACAAGGATAATGATTTGCTAAGTTTTTCATTAATTGATATATCAGAAAATCATCGAAAGAGACCGATAGAGCACAAGAATGATTGAAATTACCCTTGGAGCATGTCCTGCAGGCTTTGGAACTGTTCCAAGGGTCTCGATAATGAGTCGAAGGCATCAACTCTTCCCTTATCAATTTGAATGTCCAACAGAATCCAATGGAAGCTGCATATGTATATATATATATGTGTCAGTAACTTATCAATTACACTTATAAGTGAATGGACATAACAGAGTAAAGACCCTCACTTGAAGTTGTATGGAAACAGTATGTGGTCACAGAAATTTTGATCTATTAGAAACCTTAGAAGGTTTTCCTCCGTCTCCTTGGGTTTGTCAGTTAGCGTCGCTATATGTATTTTATCTGGGTCAATAAACCCAATATTTAGGATGCTCTTACTTTTACAATCCAGAATCTTCATTCTGCATAATAGAGTACAAGTTATGTATAGACAATGAATTGAAATAACTAAACAAGTTATATGTAGACAACGAATTGAAAAACTTACAGACAATAGCAACTCATAAGCGATTTGTCGAGGGCGTCGCCATTGTACATCTAGAAGAGTTCATCAAAGTCGATATGGATTTCTTTGGAGCGGTCGTAGTACTCCCGTGGGACACTCAGCACGATCATCGTTCTCCCATTCTTTGATTCACTTAAGTACCATTTATGCAAGTAACGCATATTTGTTGGGAGATCATCTTTGCTGACCAAAGGCTCTCCCATGACAAACTGTGGCTTAGGGGCTACCACAGCCTTGGGTATCCTGTCGTCTTGGGAAGCCAGCAAATCTTCAACCGAGATACCACATTCATCCGCCAACTCCTTTGCTCTTTCAAAGGCTTGCCCCTGCACCGGAGGGGGAACATTCTCGGTTAACACCTTGAGGGGTGGGATCGACTGTTTGGCCTGTTGTCCAAGCTGAGGAACGTCTGATTTTTTCTTGCTTGTAGTTGAACTTGATTTGCTCCCACTTGCACTTGCACGTGAGCTGCTCTTTTTCACTTCCTTCTGCAATGTGCGTGTATAGTCATCAGGCTTATAGTGTAAGTCATACTGTGATGGCAGGGTTATGAAGTCTTTTGCCCATGCTATATGCTTCTCGGTGTATTCCGGGCGGGGCTCGGGTTCCTTCCTTTTCATCTGCGCATCATGTTGTTCCTTTGCTATCCTGGCGTTTTCCTCGGGGGTACGATCATAAGGTCTGATAGGAAGATTAGCATGAGGTACCTTTGGGAGGGGCGATAGTTTGCGCTTTGGGGAGCTCCGTCGCTTAGAAATCATCGACGGAGCGTTCTTGCTGGCACGCTTCCGCTTAGTATCATGTGCGGGCGGCGGCGGAGACGGACGACCCAAGTCCGGTGGCGGTGATCGAGATGGACTCGTGTTGTGCTGGCCGACGTCATGTGGAGGGCTTGGAGGTAATGGAGGTGTAGGTGACCTGCGACGACTCGGAGGCGGTGTTGTCCTTGGGGCCGAGCCTGGAAGCTTGATGTAGTTCTTGTCCCATAGGATGACTCCACCCAGTACTTCTCCGAGTGTCCTCTCATCTTCAGGTCCAGCTATGTCGAGCTCCATATCATTTAACCCCGTCATGATTTCATCCACCCCGACTTTAGCAAAGCCAGCTGGAATCTCACGGCCATGCCAGCGTGCATCAGGGCCAGAAGGTAAAGCTTGTCCGACGGCCACCTTCATGGATATGTTCTTGAATTTCTGATGGAGTTCACATGATGTTGACTCCTTGATTCCATCCACGGGGTAGCCGAGACCGCCCTCTATCATTCTTCGTTCATCGTCGGGCGGGGCCTCAGATTCAGCCACGCTGCTTTTCCGCTTAGATGGGGCGCCGGTAATATCAAGTGCAGGATCTTCCTGGCGCGGTACTCCTCTAAGCTCATCAATCTGCTTCTGTTGCTCGTTAATCCTGGCAAGCAACTGGTTGAACTTGTCATTCTCCTCATCCTGCTGCCGCTTCTTTGCTCTCTCTCGGCTTCTGTAAGTGTCTTGGTCTCTGGCAAACCCAAGCCACCACGGGTAAGAAGGACCGCAGCCTCGCGTTCGTCCTCCATGTTCGTCATTGCCGAGGACCAGTGTGAGAAAATATTTATCTCTATCTGCAGTGAACTTTCTTTGTCCCTCCTTAATTTTTTTCACTATCCTTTTCCAATTCTCCCTGGGTATCCTAAGATCGTCATTGCAGATGAGGTCCCCTGTTGTTTCGTCGTACGACCCACCATGCGCAAGGAACCAATTTCTGGCTCTCAATTCCCACTCATCACGGAGTGGTTCAGGTATGATGCCTTTATCTATCAGATCGTGCTCTTTCTTATCCCACTTTGGGATGGCAGTCTCATAGCCCCCTGGCCCCAGCTTGTGGTGATATTTCTTCTTGTCGGCATTTATCTTGTTCTTTTCTGATAATGCATGGGCATCTTCTGACTCCTTGTACTCTTGAAATGCCTTCCAGTGATTCGTCTGCTTGGCTAGATACCCCTCGAATACTGGAACTTTCTTTGTCTTCAGATAGTTTTTCCATAGCTTCTTCTTCCAGCTACGAAACAGTTCGGCCATCGTCTTCAGAGTCCACTGCTTGACTTTGGCCCTCAGTTTGTCTGCGGCGTCTTCATTCTCACATTCTGGCAGGTTGAAATGTGACATGAGATCATTCCAAAGATTATCTTTGTACCTTTCGGCGACATAGTCACTATCGGCTGCCCCTTTGCGCTTGTTCCACTCCCGAACGCTGATCGGGACGTGATCCCTAACGAGAACTCCGCATTGCTTCTTGAATGTGTCAGCAGCATTCTTAGGAAGCTTGGGTTCGCCCGTAGGAAATATCACCTCAAATGTGTAATGCGTCCGTGCATCCAACTTTCTAGTCGGGCCTCGTTTCGTAGTTTTGCTCGATGTGGAGGCCTAAGAGGGAGAAACATTCGTCAAATGAATGTATATGTATACAATATAGAGCTATCTCCAATATTTTTCACATATTACAAGTGATTGTCGAACTTCATATGTATACCTCGCCGGACTTCTCCTCTTCACCGGCTTCTCCATCAGTGGAGCTATCACCTTCTCCGTCATTGGACCTATCTCCTGCCCCATCGGCTTCATCTTCGTGTCGCTCGACCTCCATTCCAACGTCCTGGTTTAGATATGACGACGGAGATTCAACTGGTTCAACGTCGGGGCCATCTTTGATTATATCTTCGAGAAGTTCTTCCTCTTCGAGGTTCCTGATATGTGGATCCATAGTTCTGCAAAAAGCGGATTCTCTTAACCTTTGTACCAAAAAGAATTATTCTATCAGGAACTCCGTTCGAAAACAACTTAAGTCCTGGGTCGTGGCTCCACCCGGGACTCCTAGATTTCTGCATAGTATTCAAAGTAGGAGTACTTTTCCAATTTGAGCATTCAATAAGCAAAACCAAATCGTAAAATAAAGTAGTATTCAAATTAGCATGCATTCAATTATAAGCTAATACATCATCACTTTTGTCCGTACATCGTCGAATATTATTACTAATACTCCTCAAATACTATCATACATATAGCATCACTAATACATCTAGAACCGTAGCGCCCGACGGGTATCGACGCGGGCGGTGGACACCCAAAGAGAAGGAACCATCACAGGATCATAGCTCCAGTGAGATCCCCGAAGAACCTGCCAGGTATGCTCGAACCTGCCCTCCAACGCAACCATGTAGCGACGGACGTGCTCATCCTCCTCGCTGACACGGGACGTACTACCTCCGCGGTGTCTGGAAGCCTCGGCACCCTCACTGGCCCACGCAACCGCCACCAAACAAGGATCGGGTCAACGACGGGCTGACTCCTCACCAACCTACGCCCCCCGGAAGGTAGCACCTCCCAATACCAGCCGGGCAGAGCCCAGTCCCGGACAGGGCCCCTCTGATCAAGCAGGTGTCCTCCGCCGAGTCGACGACGAGGATGCGGGATAGGCATCGTAAAATGAACTAAAAAAATAAACTAGTTCTATTAATTTTCTTGCTAAAAATAAACTATTAACACTTAAGCATATACAATAGCAAAATTAAACTATTAACACTTAAGCATATACAATAGCAAAATTAAGCAATAATCTAAGAAACACTATTAACACTTAAGCATATACACTATACAATAGCAAAATTAAATGACAAAAAAATATATTTTCTTCTCCTTTTTCTTCTTCTACTTCTCCTCTTCTCTTCTCTTCTTGTAGTACTTCTCCTCTTCTCTTCTTCTACTTCTCCTCTCCTCTTCTAATTTTTTCTCTTCTTCTACTTCTCCTCTTCTTCTATTTTTCCTCTTCTTCTCCTCTCCTCCTCTTCTTATTCTCCTTTTTCTTCTTTTCTTCTCCTCCTCTTCTTATTTTCATTTTTCCTAATCTTATTTTCTTATTTTTGTTCATATTTCTTCTTCTTGTAACCCTAACCTAATTCTAAATATTACTAACCCTAATAATCTAGCACAAACCTAATAACAATAGGAATTAAATGACAAAAAAAATCTTTTTCTTTTTCTTCTTTTCTTCTCCTTTTTCTTCTTTTCTTCTCCTTTTTTTCCTTTCTTCTCCTTTTTCTTCTTCTCTTCTCCTTTTCCTTCTTTTCTTCTACTGGCCTGAGTGTTGGGGAGGAGGGGGCGGGGGGCTTACCGGCCGGAGGTGTCGACGGCGCGCGGCGAGGAGGACGGCGGCGCGCGGCGAGGAGGACGGCGGCGGCGAGGAGGACGACGACGAGGGCGAGGAGGACGGCAGGCGACGGCGAGCAGGACGTCGGGCAGCCTGACGGCGTCGTCGAGTTCGTCGCTGTGCCGCGCTGGGCAGGAGAACGAGAGGAAGAAGAAGAGAAATGGACGATTTGGGTTGGAATTTTTTGAAGTCCCGCTTATATAGGTGGATCTTTAGTCCCCGTGCGTGGCTCGAACCGGGACTAAAGACCCCCTTTAGTCCCGGGTGGAGCCACGACCCGGGACTAAAGCCCCTCGTTTCCCGTCTCCTCGCCTGCCGAAAAGGGTTCTTTAGTCCCGGGGCGTGGCTCAAACCAGGACTAAAGGGTGTGTGTAGTCCCGGGGCATGGCTCCACCCGGGACTAAAGCCCCTCCTTGGCTGCACGATAAGTTTAGTCCCACCTCGCCTAGCGAGGGGGACTAACACTTGTTTATAAGCCCCCTCGCAGCTTCTCCATCGAGCTCCTCTCTAAAGCAGGCTTACGGGCCTAAACTCTGTGAAAATTGTAACTATATTAGAAATTATAGGGAAAATTCAATCTAAATTCAAATGAGAATTTAGATTGCATTTTCTCTATGATTTCGAATATAGTTTCAATTTTTTCTATTTTCATAATTAATAATTTTGACTATTCAAACTATTATCTATTTTGTTATTTTCAATTAAAAACTATGTTTATTAAAATATCTTTTTGCATATTTGAGAATTTGACAAAACTATGATAATGAAAAGTGTTTCAAATTGAATAAATAATGCAAAACTATTTTTTATTTTCATAATTAATAATTTTGACTATTCAAACTATTATCTATTTTGTTATTTTCAATTAAAAACTATGTTTATTAAAAATTCTTTTTGCATATTTGAGAATTTGACAAAACTATGATAATGAAAAGTGTTTCAAATTGAATAAATAATTCTAAACAATTTTTATTTTCATAATTAATAATTTTGCCTATCCAAACTATTATCTATTTTGTTATTTTCAATTAAAAACTATGTTTATTAAAAATTCTTTTTGCATATTTGAGAATTTGACAAAACTATGATAATGAAAAGTGTTTCAAATTGAATAAATAATGTAAAATTATTTTTTATTTTAATAATTAATAATTTTTACTATCCAAACTATTATCTATTTTGTTATTTTCAATTAAAAACTACGTTTATTAAAAATTCTTTTTGCATATTTGAGAATTTGACAAAACTATGATAATGAAAAGTGTTTGAAATTGAATAAATAATGCAAAACTATTTTCTATTTTCATAATTAATAATTTTGACTATCCAAACTATTATCTCTCGAAGTAGCAGCGTTTCGAACGAGAACTCATCTCTTGCAAAGGGATTTCATTTTTTGAACTTATTTGAACTCCATACTTTTTGTGTGTTCAAAATGCACCATTCAAATGCACATCACAAAATTTCAACAATTTCTGACTACATTTGGTATATTTCGTGCATTTACTTATTTTTTTGAGCTAGTTGACCCTGAAATTGAAAAGCACTACAAATAAACTCTGAAAATGTTGAAAGTTGGCATGCCATCATCATTTCACCCACATAACATGTGTTAAAAAGTTGAGAGGGCTACGACAAAAACTGGATGCAGTTCGTGTACAAAACGGACAATCTCTCTCGAAGTAGCACCGTTTCGAACGAGAACTCATCTCTTACAAAGGGATTTCATTTTTTTGAACTTATTTGAACTCCATACTTTGTGTGTGTTCAAAATGCACCATTCAAAGGCACATCACAAAATTTGAACAATTTCTGACTTCATTTGGTATTCTTCGTGCATTTACTTATTTTTTTGAGCTAGTTGATCCTGAAATTGAAAAGCACTACAAATGAACTCTCAAAAAGTTGAAAGTTGGCATGCTATCATCATTTCACACACATAGCATGTGTTAAAAAGTTGAGAGGGCTAAGACAAAAACTGGATGCAGTTCGTGTACAAAACGGACAACCTCTCTCGAAGTAGCAGCGTTTCGAACGAGAACTCATCTCTTACAAATGGATTTCATTTTTTTGAACTTATTTGAACTCCATAGTTTTTGTGTGTTCAAAATGCACCATTCAAAGGCACATCACAAAATTTCAACAATTTCTGACTTCATTTGGTATTCTTCGTGCATTTACTTTTTTTTTTTGAACTAGTTGATCCTGAAATTGAAAAGCACTACAAATGAACTCCGAAAATGTTGAAAGTTGGAATGCTATCATCATTTCACCCACATAGCATGTGTTAAAAAGTTGAGAGGGCTACGACAAAAACTGGATGCAGTTCGTGTACAAAACGGACAATCTCTCTCGAAGTAGCAGCGTTTCGAACGAGAACTCATCTCTTACAAATGGATTTCATTTTTTTGAACTTATTTGAACTCCATACTTTTTGTGTGTTCAAAATGCACCATTCAAAGGCACATAACAAAATTTCAACAATTTCTGACTTCATTTGGTATTCTTCGTGCATTTACTTATTTTTTTGAGCTAGTTGATCCTGAAATTGAAAAGCACTACAAATGAATTCTGAAAATATTGAAAGTTGGCATGCTATCATCATTTCACCCACATAGCATGTGTTAAAAAGTTGAGAGGGCTACAACAAAAACTAAATGCAGTTCGTGTACAAAACGGACAATCTCTCTCGAAGTAGCAGCGTTTCGAACGAGAACTCATCTCTTACAAAGGGATTTCATTTTTTTGAACTTATTTGAACTCCATACTTTTTGTGTGTTCAAAATGCACCATTCAAAGGCACATCACAAAATTTCAACAATTTCTGACTTCATTTGGTATTCTTCGTGCATTTACTTATTTTTTTTTGAGCTAGTTGATCCTGAAATTGAAAAGCACTACAAATGAACTCTGAAAATGTTAAAATTGGCATGCTATCATCATTTCACCCACATAGCATGTGTTAAAAGGTTGAGAGGGCTACGACAAAAACTGGATGCAGTTCGTGTACAAAACGGACAATCTCTCTCGAAGTAGCAGCGTTTCGAACGAGAACTCATCTCTTACAAAGGGATTTCATCGTTTTGAACTTATTTGAACTTCATACTTTTTGTGTGTTCAAAATGCACCATTAAAAGGCACATCACAAAATTTTAACAATTTCTGACTTCATTTGGTATTCTTCATGCATTTACTTATTTTTTTTGAGCTAGTTGATCCTGAAATTGAAAAGCACTACAAATGAACTGTGAAAATGTTGAAAGTTGGCATGCTATCATCATGTCACCCACATAGCTTGTGTTAAAAATTTGAGAGGGCTATGACAAAAACCGGATGCAGTTCGTGTACAAAACGGACAATCTCTCTCGAAGTAGCAGCGTTTCGAACGAGAACTCATCTCTTACAAAGGGATTTAATTTTTTTGAACTTATTTGAACTCCATACTTTTTGTGTGTTCAAAATGCACCATTCAAAGGCACATCAAAAAATTTCAACAATTTCTGACTTAATTTGGTGTTCTTCGTGCATTTACTTATTTTTTTTGAGCTAGTTGATCCTGAAATTGAAAAGCACTACAAATGAATTCTGAAAATGTTGAAAGTTGACATGCTATCATCATTTCACCCACATAGCATGTGTTAAAAAGTTGAGAGGGCTACGACAAAAACTGGATGCAGTTCGTGTACAAAACGGACAATCTCTTTCGAAGTAGCAGCGTTTCGAACGAGAACTCATCTCTTACAAAGGGATTTCATTTTTTTGAACTTATTTGAACTCCATACTTTTTGTGTGTTCAAAATGCACCATTCAAAGGTACATCACAAAATTTCAACAATTTCTGACTTCATTTAGTATTCTTCGTGCATTTACTTTTTTTTTTGAGCTAGTTGACCCTGAAATTGAAAAGCACTACAAATGAACTCTGAAAATGTTGAAAGTTGGCATGCTATCATCATTTAACCCACATAGCATGTGTTAAAAAGTTGAGAGGGCTACAACAAAAACTGGATGCAGTTCGTGTACAAAACGGACAATCTTTCTCGAAGTAGCAGGGTTTCGAACGAGAACTCATCTCTTACAAAGGGATTTCATTTTTTTGAACTTATTTGAACCCCATACTTTTTGTGTGTTCAAAATGCACCATTCAAAGGCACATCAAAAAATGGACAATCTCTCTCGAAGTAGAAGCGACCCCCACAATAAGAGACGACATTCTTCTTCTCTCATATATGGTGGACACTAGCTCACCTGATTTTTCAACCGTCGATGATGGTCGCTACTCCTACTTCCCCTAGTGCATAACCAATATATAGCACAAGGAGAAGAAGGAGAAGCGACCCCACAACAAAAGTGCATAATCAAAAACAGATCTGTTACAAAAGGGATTTCATCTTTTGAACTTATTTGAACTGAAGACTTTTTGTATATATATGTGGTCGAAATGCATGATACCATGAAGTTAGAAAGGGCTAAACCATTCAAAAGTAGCAAATGAAGTTAGAAAGGGCTAAACCATTCAAATTTGGAAACTATAATGGCACAAACAAAAACTAGACATACATAAATTGGTCCAAGAAGTACATGATACTAGTCCAAACAGTACATAATAATAGCTACCATAGATATATATACAAGTGTTCGACGTTCAGAACACTACTCGTCTGAATCATCTAAATCAGAATGTCCACCTTCCTCGAGGTGACGCTGGCCATAGTGGACGACTCGAATCTTGCGGTACAACTCGTATGAAACGTATGCATCTTTTGCTGCATACTCAATGTTGATATCATCAAGTGGGCCCTTCTCCCAAAGTTTGTGCTGAGACTTTGGGAAACTGGTCTTCATATCAGCATATGAATCGTCGATCAAGGCAACTGCCATATGAGCCATCGAAGTGTTGTCATGTCGAAGCCTGAATATCGTTTGGAGATCAACGAGGCAACCAGCTGGTATCTCAATACCGAAGCTGTTCCTCATCTTCAGCTTGTCGTTCCTTATGTCAACGGAAGCAAAAGTGATGCCGCTACGAAGGAAGTCCATGAGTTCTGGACAATGCTTGTCACTCCTGCAACAGAAACAAATTAAAATGGAACAAATGTTACATACTGCTGCAATAAGGAAACATGTTTCACTACAACTAAAGAGAAAATTATCTTTAGGATTCAAATAGAACTTATGCAATGGAACCTAGAGAGATCACTATAGCTATCCAATGGAACCTAGAGAGATCACTAGCTATATGCAATTTTCATGACTATGACATATCATATTGCTATCCAATGGAACCTAGAGAGATCACTAGCTATATTCAATTTTCATAACCTTGGATCAAAGAACACCGCATAAAATTGTATCACTACAACTATGATTTCAATGGAACATATTGAACCAATCAGATTTTTCAGATTGTGGAACACTATTCCAATCAGATTGTGTTCCCTTCAACTAATCAAAATTGTTTCACTACAACTATTTGAAGCGAACCAACTATGATTCCAATGGAACATATTAAACACTAGTTGATTCTAATACGATTTTTCAGATTGTGGAACACTATTCCAATCAGATTGTGTTCCCTTCAACTAATCAAAATTGTTTCACTACAACTATTTGAAGCGAACTAACTATGATTCCAATGGAACATATTAAACACTAGTTGATTCTAATATGATTTTTCAGATTACGGAACACTATTCCAATCAGATTGTGTTCCCCTTCAACTAATCAAAATTGTTTCACTACAACTATTTGAAGGGAACCAACTATGATTCCAATGGAACATATTAAACACTAGTTGATTCTAATACGAATTTTCAGATTATGGAACACTATTCCAATTAGATTGTGCTCCCCTTCAACTAATCAAAATTGTTTCACTACAACTATTTGAAGGGAACCAACTATGATTGAAACAAATAAACTTACAATGTCATTATCTTGGATCAAAGAAAGCCTCAAAACTTACCTCGCCCATTGGAAGATCAAGACATGGCGTGCGAAGCATAGTTCGATGACGGCAACGCCGCGTTGATCGGCCGTGTACTCCAGATCAAGCCCCAAGAACTTCTCATGATCCACTGCATTGTCAAACCATTTTTCCTTCAACTGTTGAAGAAAAAACGGCACCTCCCTGCTCAGGTTCGTGTACACGACATCGAGCATGGTCGTGCCATGTGCGAGCACCTTATGAAAGCTAGTTGGCATGGTGGAAGAAGAGAGGAGAAGAACAGAGAGGGAGAGCGAGAGAGAAGAAGAAACAGAGAAAAGGCGACTGTACGCTTCGGTTCGTGCTTTTCATCGCCCGAAACGACGCGGGATGCAAACCGTTTGGGTCTTTAGTCCCGGGTTGAGCCACCAACCGGGACTAAAGAGGTATACCAACGGTCGCCACCACTACGGCAGGCCATGTGTTAGTCCTTTAGTCCCGGGTTGAGCCACCAAACGGGACTAAAGGGGGATACGAACAGTTGCCACCACCACTGCCCACCGCGTAGCCTTTTAGTCCCGGTTTGGGACACGAACCGGGACTAAAGCCTCGAGGGAGGCATTGAGAATTGGGGCGACGTGGCCGGGCCTTTAGTCCCGGCCCAGAGGCAGGCCGGGACTAAATGGTCCTGGCCAAAGGCCCGTTTTCCACTAGTGGGTGAAGGAGGTGGAGGATTTTTCAGATTGGTTGGGCATGAAGTTTTTCATGTGCGCCAATTATGAATCTGATCCACCCGAATGTATTTCTGCGTACATCAGGCCTCCGGTATGCTCAAGTCATCCAGATTATTGTTTACTTGATATTATTGTTTACTTGAATCTGATCCTCCTGGTAGTCTCCTCCTCCTCTCTGCATGTACTATCGTTGGATTGACACGGAAATGCCGGACTGGGCGGTGACCGAGATTCGTGAAAGAGGTCGCCGTGCATGGGCTAGCTGGGACTTGGAAGAGCGCCGCGAGAAGGCTGAAGCAGAGGAGAAAGCAGCGCAGAAGAAAGAGTGGGAAGAGTACTGTGTGGAGCAGAGGGCTTTTCTTAATGAGATGATAAGGAAAAACCAAGAAGAGAAACTACGGCTGGAGGAGGTTTACAGAGAGCGGGAACAAGCCCGTGAAGCTGAGAGGGAGAGAAAGAGAGAAAGAGCTCGTGCGGCCAAGGCAGCAGAAGAAGCCAGTGATGGAAAAGGAAAATATCCACGTTGGACTCAGTAGATTTCATGAAGTTGTATGAGCAAGTTGTATCTTAATTTCAGCAAGTTGTATCAGCAAGTTGTAGCAACACTTGAGAAGACTAAGATAAGGATAAGGATCAACAGAGTCTTGATGAAATGAGAAACATAGTCTTGACGAAACAGAGAACAAAGTGAAACTAAGACCAAAATGAGAACAAAGTAAAACTAAGACCAACATAGTGAAACTAAGACCAAAATGAGAACAAAATTGGAACATAGTGAAACTAAGACCAACAAAAGGATAAGGATCAAGGATGAGCATTACTCATCAAAAGAGTAGCCAAGTTACTCTGTTTCACATGTGTGGCGCCTAAGCCTTAGGCGCCACACATGTGAAATAGAGTAACATAAAGTGTACATTTGGGATGCTAGTAGGTTTTCAATTGTGTGGCGCCTAAGGCTTAGGCGCCACACAATTGAAAACCTACTGGCATCCCAAATGTACACTTTCTGTTACTCTATTTCACATGTGTGGCGGCTAAGCCTTAGGCGCCACACATGTGCAATGCCCAAGGCTTAGGCGCCCCACATTCTGTCATGCTGAAAACTGCAGCACATAGTGGTGGAGGAGTTCAAATATACATCACAAATATGCACAAATATACAACACAATAATACATACGTTAAAACATACAACACAAAGAGGGTGGAGTTCAAACATACATAGGGTTCTTGAAGTAACATACGTCCAAAAGTGCATACATAGTGGAGTTTCATAGTAAGAAAGCGCGGAAGCGAACAAGGTTCAACAACACATAGGGTTCAACAACACATAGGGTTCAACAACACATAGAATAGAAGCATCCGACTCTATTGGGTCGAGCAAGGCCCCTTTCCCATCTTCTTCTTCCTCTCTTCTTCCTCTTCCTCTTCCCTTTTGCGCATTTTTGAAGTCTCTTCCTTAACCCTCTCCGTGAAGCGTTGATGCTCCCGCTCTCTCTTTGCTGCGGCCTCTGCCCACATCTTCTTAAAGTTAGCTTCATATTCTTTTTTACGTTTTTGTAGCGTCTTCCTGTCATTCTCCTTTATCCTAGCCTCATATCGCTTATGCTCAAGGAACATTTGCCACTCCTCATCCATCTCTGCCTTATGCTCCTCATCCTTCTTCTTTCGCGCTTCCGCTGCATCCTCCTCTCTCAACTTCTTTGCAGCCCTCTCCATCAACCGCTGCTCCTCACTAGCTGCATCCTTCTCCCCCCACTCCGCTTTTGCCTTGTTGGGTTGAGAAGCGGCCATACCTACAAAACAGGCATCAAAGCTCATAGTTAGTAAAATAACACACAAAGGACCATGAAAAACAACATGATAAAGAGAAGTGAAACATGTGACATACGGAAATGGTCCTCGTAGGTATCCACGCATACCAATCCTAGTAAGTCCACCACCTATCCCACCACTGCCTCTAGCAGCACCACCACCTATCCCACCCCTGCCTCTAGCACCACCACGACCTATCCCACCCCTGCCTCTAGCAGCACCCCTGCCTCTACCACCACCACTTCCTCTAGCACCACGTCCTCTAGTAAGCCCAAGTCGGCTAGGAACATGTTGAGTAGGAACTTGTTGGGTTGTGCTTGCTTGACCCGTCCCTTGTTGGCTCGTGCTTCCTTGACCCGTCCCTTGTTGGCTTGAACTTGGTTGGCTAGGACTTGGTTGGCTTGACCTGAAATCATTGTTTTTGGACTTCTTCTTTCGCGTCGTACACCTTCTTGTGTTGTGCCCCGTTACACCGCAATCTCCACAATGTGATCTCTCAGTAGGCTCTTGGAATTGGTTGTTCCCCATTTCTCTGCCACCACCATGGCCCCATCCATCCATGTCTCCTCTAAAACGCTTTGTCTTTCGTCTTCCCAGTTTCACAACCTTCCACTCTGGGTCGGGCCATAGTTGTACTCCATGATACTCCGACCATTGTGATTGGTCAAAGTATGGTTCAAATCTAGGAGCCCATGTATGCTTCGTGGTCATGATCGAGAACCCGGTCTCCCTCACGGTTAGTGGATGGTTGACGTCCACATTCCTACTGCGAGTTGCCGTGTACAAATGCGAGCATGCGAGATGAAGCAACCTTGGCCTCCCACAAGAGCAATCACACAAGGATAAAGATACCTTGAACGCCGTGTTTCCGTGTTGCTGGCCATCGTTTGTCGTTCCTCCGGGCTCATTCACTTCGTATGTCCAATCCTCGTTGTTGTACAGGGTAGCCGTTTGGGAGTCAGCCTTCCGTGATTGAAATACCATCCATTTGTCAACCTTTGGTGGAAACTGGTACTTATACTTTTTCTTGTTCTCTCCCGCAATCTGATCATCTGTTTCTTGCGAGTACTTTAGAAAGTATGCTCTCAACTTGTGGAATGTGTATTGAACTATTGCCGTCACCGGCAACGCACGGACACCCTTCAACACCCGGTTGAAGCATTATGCCATGTTACTTGTCATTTGACCATATCTTGGGCCGTCTTCGTCATAAGCTCGTGCCCACTTGGCCCGAAGTTCAATGTTCCTATTAAGAAACTCAAGCCCACCTGCATCAAGTTTTTTGTTTACAAGCAAAGCATTGTACAATCTTGCAAATCGTTTGTCCGAAAATGCTTGACAACAATCTTGAAGATCATCCGCCAACTCCTTGCTACCACATGCCCGGTAGAAGTTTGCACAGAAATGCCTCATGCACCATTGATGATGCAAAGGAGCATGGCCGGGAATGACAATGTCAACCGCGTTAAGTATGCCTTGATGGCGATCCGATATGACACATATTTCCCTCTCAAACGGTAATACTTTGGTTCTCAAAATATTCAAGAACCATTCCCAGTTAACATTGTTCTTTGTCTCAACCAAAGCAAAAGCCAAAGACATCAACCGGTTATTGGCATCACTTGCTATTGCAACCAACAAAGTGCCCTTGAATTGTCCGGTCAAAAACGTGCCATCGATGGAGATGAAAGGACGACAGTGCTGGAAAGCCCTCACACATTGCTCAAATGCCCAAAATGCACGGCCAAATACGCGGACCCTATTTCCATTCAGAATCCTTGTTTTCTCCCCATACGGCTCGACCACATGAACCATGCCCGGGTTAGTGTGGGCAATAGCTCCCAACAACCTAGGTATGCGGTTGTATGCTTCCTCCCAATCACCATACAACATCTTGAATGCGGCTTGCTTTGCTTTCCATGCCTTACCATATTTCACCTCGTAGTGAAAGAGGGCTTTCACAAGGTCTTGTACGTTTTTTATGCTCATTGTAGGAAGAGATGAGATGGAGTTGGAAAGCCTATAAGCGATGAACTCGGAGGTTAGTTGTCTATGGCTTTGCGACGAAAGGGCACCATCAACCCTCTTGCCTCGACACATGTGAGGCATACAACTGATAATGTTCCATCCTGGCCCTCCTTTCCATGGTCTTGCACGGACAATCCAAGGACAACCTCTATCCTCACATGCAGCCGTGTAACGCAGCTTCATGTTTGAATGAACAACTTTGTGTGGCCTATAATGCGTAACAGAATATTCATCCAACCACATCTTCAGTTCGAAGAATGTTTCGAACTTTGACCCCGGCAAAATAATATTCTTCCCATGTGTGTCCCGATGAGAAGGTGGCCTAACTCCAAACAATATGCCTTCGCCTCCGTCAACCACGGCTTCATCCGCAAGGCTAAGATCCTCGAACAATGGTGTCCGGTGATCACGCTTTAATACCTTCGTGAAAGCTTCAGCCTCCTTTGCCGTGAACCCTTCCTCATCAACTTCTTCATCGGGACCCTCATCGTCAGACTCAGAGGCATAGCCACGTGAGTACGGAATGGAATGGTCCATTGTCTCTTGCAAATTATATTTGTCCAAATCACCAAGATTTTTGTCATGAAGAACATTACCATCATTCTCATCATCATCGTGCTCATCATTAGCCTCTACCAATGGTTCATGTTCAATGTTGACCTCTTCGTTGGCCTCATAGACACAAGAAAGAGGTTCAATGTTGGCCTCTTCGTTGATGGGTGCAGGAATAGCTTCAACAATCGAAGAGGCAACCCGGTTCAAATCCAACAAGTTAGGAACATTTGTTTTTATGGCAAATAACTCTAGAGCCTTGTCTAGTGATTCGGCCACCGTATCCTTGTATGCAAGCCAACGTTGCTCGGAGTTGACACGCATGGTCTTCCAACGAATGTGCATTCCGAATCCCACATTATGCCTACCATCAAACTCAACTACATCACTAGGGTCCATCCAATTCAAATCCTTTCGGACTTGTTCCAACAATTCACCATAGCTAGGACACAAATCGAACACCATGTCAAGCTCATCCGGGTCCGGATCAATATTGCCTTTTAAAAAGGCATCCTTGTCCACGTGATGAACATAAACACATGTTCTTCCCATACCTAAACAACAAAACATAGAACCTTTTTTATAAGCAATCATACAATTACAATAACCCTAGCCTAACTTCCAAATAACCCTAACCCCATCATAACCCTAACACAACCAAACATCCCTAACCCTAGCCTAACCATAGCCTAACCCTAGCCTAACCCTAAAACAACCATAATGCACACATCCAAACAACCCTAATCCTAACCCCATCATACCCCTTATCCTAACATACAAACAAATAAAACAATATCATATACATCCCACATTTCATGAAAAACTAGGGCTTCCTCAAATTTGCAAAAAAAAGAACACAAACGATTTTCCTTTGGATGAGAATGAGGGGAGAGGTGGGGATTACCTTAGGGGAGTGATTGGATAACAAATGCCCGGTCCAAACATTCAGATTTGGTGATTTAGAGAAGGATTTGAGGGAGGGGGCAGTGGCTGGGAGAGGGGCTGGGGGAGGGGAATGAGGAGGGGGTGGGGAGGGGGGCTGGCCCGTGGCCAGTTAAGTCAATGTGTGGCGCCTACGCGTTCGGCGCCACACATTACAATGTGTGACGGCTAAGGCTTAGGCGTCACACGGCCTGGGGGATGGGCCCTCCCTGCCAGGTGGTCGGGGGTGTGGCGCCGAACGGCTAGGCGTCACACAGTGTAGTGTGGCACCTAGGTGTCGGGCGCCACACAAAAGGGTCAGGCCGGTGAAATATATCCCCCGAGGGGTCACTCCGTGAGTTCTTTCCTCCCAGGGGTCATTTTTGTCAATTTTGCCGAACTCTGAAGTGTTTTTGCTGATCGACTACTACGGGTGGTCATGATGGCGGACTTGATCGCAGCGGGGCTCCAGTTGGGGTGGAGGGCCTTGAGGAGGCCGGCGATGCCGGCGACGTGCGGGCACGACATGGAGGTGCCGGACTCGGAGTTGAAGCGGACACGACGACTGTCGAAGGTGAGGCCGGTCGGGCCGGCCAGGCCGGTGAACGCCGCGAGGATGCTCACCCTGGCGCGGTGATGTCAGGCTGCAACACACGCGCGTACGCTTAAGAAGCTTAGCATGGTGGTAGAGATGTTACTATGACGAGATCGGGAGAGAGGATAGAGACGGGATCAGGAGCGAGGGATGGGCGATATGGGGCATGGGAGGTTGTTTTTCTTTTCGTTTTGAGTAGAACGTGGGTGGACGGTGGGTTGGTTTCCAGTTTTCTTTTATCGTGCGACCCTGAGAATTTTTTGGTCGGTGGTTGTTGTACACGTGGGGAGGTAGATGGTTTTTCTTGTGAACCGGTTTTTTATGTATTTAATCGATTGGTTTATGAAGGGATGAAGAAAATCGGTGGAACTGCTAGCTGTGGCAGTGCTAGCGAGGGATTTGTCGTGGTCGAACCATCACGACGGCAGATCCTCTTTAATAGTAGAGATGTTGGATAAGTTTGTTATCAAATTTGGACTTGAAGAATATAAATATCATATTGTCCAACTTTTCCACCACGTCGCGACCCAAGCACATTGTTGTTGATTTCATGCAAGGGGTCGATGGCTTCGGCTATGAACACAAATACTACAGGTATGTTATGCCACTGTGCAGTCTCAGTGGCCTAAACAGCTCTTCATGTGAAATATATCAGATTTTGTTTTAAAAGGAGGTTGAACCCCCGGCCTTTGCATCAATTGATGCATTCAACCATCTTTGTTAATTATTGCACAAAGATATTACAAGAACATACATCAATTCATCTGAAGCCACCACTCATACCTACAAACTCGATAATATAGAATGCTCTCACTTCCCGTATCTAAAACCGGTGTCGTCGCCAATCCATCCGCATAGCATATCAGAACCAACAGCCGGTGCAGTAGAC
Organism: Hordeum vulgare subsp. vulgare; assembly: GCF_904849725.1. NCBI lineage: Eukaryota > Viridiplantae > Streptophyta > Magnoliopsida > Poales > Poaceae > Hordeum > Hordeum vulgare. The sequence continues at coordinate 657,636,660 of NC_058519.1, read as the reverse complement.
CTAAAGCGCATATCACATGCACACGTTCTAGATGTCGCCGTCATCATTAGACCACACATCCATCTTTAGGAGAGAGATCCACATCATCATTGCCAGTCCGGATATCCGTTGACGACACCACGACACCCAACGGTGTCACCGCCCTGCGCTCGTTCGTCCAGACGCGAACACTCTGGAAGATCCGTCATGCATAACACCTGCCTACCAGGCATAACTCAGAGTAGCACCTGTCGACCAAGCATGACTTGACAGCTCCACCAGAGCTCCATGCAAGACGAAGCAGCTCCACCTCATGCCTCTGTCTTCCAACACTTTTTCGAAAACGATGCTCACAAGAGAGAAACGACACCGCAGTACCGTCATCGTTAGATCTGGAAGACCAGATCCTAGGATTTTCCCCAAAGCAGCACGAGTGGGTTGACAACAGTTACACGACGATGCCTTCAACAAGGTAATGACACAAAACGCCTCCAATGCTCGCCAATGGCTCGGTTTTCACCGCAACTATGTCTTCCCAACTCGCAGGCGGGACTAGATGATGGATCTTGAGATCTGACCACCCAGCATCAGACCGACCACCTCCGACGAAGCAGGTGGCCACCACCGCCACGCCCAGGGCAAGAGCCCCTAACGCCCTCGTGTTACAGGTCGAGCCCAGTGGCAGCATGGCATTGATGGAACAGAGATGGTACACGACCGCAACTTGTGCGGCCCGCCGAAGCCCATCCGGGATCCGATCGGGCACCCAAGCCGCCGCTGTAGGACACATCGCCGTATTCCGCCACCTGCATGCCAAAACTGGCCGCTGCCACCCCACGTCACTGCCGTATGTTCGAACGGCGAGGACCGCACCCCATGTGCGCCGCCGTCAATTATGTGTGTAGCATGTGTTTCTTTTCTTTTTCTTTGAGGTAATAACACCAATAATGCCCAAACTTGCCATTGATGTTCACTTTGGTGCCTGAACTCGAAAAATACACCGAATTGGTTCCAAAACTTGGCAACATGGTTCAAATCACGTCTAGATACGTATGTATTGCTGACTAGACATGCCAGCTTGGCGTATGGCCCACTTGTAGTGCCGGATAAACTGACAGAAAGAGTATGTCACTGACCATCGGGTCCCACCTGTCAATACACTACTATATTAAACAAAAAAAATGGTTAGGTTGGGATTCGAACCAGGGGAGTGTGCTCCACCAACAACCTCCGCAACCACTTCCACGAGGTAAAATTATTGTCCATTCATCATCACTAGCACAATTTATCTACCCGACAAGACCGTGGAGTTAAATGGGGTAAAGTTAGTGCAGCACATTTTTCACCTGTTAGTTGTTTTTTTATTTTGGAAATTACAAGATATTCAAGTAGTATATAAAGTGTTCATGCTTTTAGCAAATTTATTTTTAGTTGTAAAAAGTGTCCATGTATTTTAATAAAGTAAATGTGTTTGTCAAAAGATATATTTTTGAATGAAAATAAATTATAAAATATGTGTAAAAAATATATAACAGCCTAGTGTGCCCAAGGGTTTTATACATTCTTATATTTAAATTAACACATTTTAAACTATACATACATTTTAAGACAATAAGATTCTAGATTTATCTTGATTACTATTACAATATTTTACATATGTTCTAAATTTTCTAAAAACGAAAAAAGGTCACATGTGGAAGGATCATATGAAAAGGAAAAAAAACTAAAGCTCTAAAAATGGAGCACGTGTATATATCTTTTAAAGATGAAGATTTTGAAAATTAGATGAACATATCAAAATGTATAATTTTTTGAAAATTGTACAATTATTTTATTATATATGATAATTCTTTTAAAAATTCCGACAACGTTTTATTAATATTAATATTATTATTTAAATTCATGAATTTTTAAATTAAATTTAATGTTTTCTTAATACTGTAATTATAGTTTCAATACTTTTGTAATTTCTAAGAAAGAAAAATAACTAACATGTGGAAAATGGGTGACACTCATTGCAACCCATTTAACTCCGAAGTGGAGTTAGTTATATAAACTAGAGCTGTGTGTAGTATACAACAAAATTACCTTGGTTATGTGGTTAGGACGGGTCATTGATAGCATACAGGTCGTCTGTTCGAATACTAGGATATCTTTAATTTTTATTTATTTCAGTTGTTCACTGGCAGGTGGGACCTGATGGTCATTGAGTCGTACACTTTCTATGTTAATCTGTCCGTTACTGTAAATGGGCTCCGCGCCATGCTGGCATGCCTAGTCAGCAGTACATACGTATCTGGACGTAATTTGAACCGTATTTGAACCATACATCCAAGTTATAGAACCAGTTTGATGTATTCTTCAAGTTCAGACACCAAAATGATCATTGATGGCAAGTTTAGGCACTACTAGTGTTATTACCTCTTTTTCTTTTATTTCAACAAAGGGATCTACCTATCTATAGCTGATTTCTATGGCCTAGCTAGGCAAGCTAACTTGAGCCTAAAGCTGCCTTGCTTTGGCACCGCACCTTGCTCAGTCTAGTACTCCTAGTGTGCATCTTGGCACCGCACCTTGTTCAGTCTAGTACTCCATCACATCGGTCGAGTGGCTTATAAGTAGCTTGGCATCTTTCTTCCACTCACGTTGCCTGTCACTGAGAGTGAAAGAGTATCTTGCATATATGAAGCTCCCAACTTAGCTTACTTGAAATGCTACATAGTTGTACGTACTAGCTAGTACCAACCTGTTTTGCATGATATGATGTAGACTTGTCAGACGCACATATGAAACACGTATGCCGTGACAGTTGCAACAAGCCATCCGAGCATCTTCCGTCTTCTACTCTCTAGTGCGTTGCTGCCTTTTCGTTATTCTGTGGAGAACAATAAATAAAGTGCATGGCATTTTTCAGGGAACTAACCAAACTAGCCAGCCACAAGTCAATCAAATTAGGAGAAAAATTAAAGGGGGTTGAAAAGATCAAATTAGAGAAAGTGTCTGACCTAGCTTCATGCAAAATAAGCAATATACTGCAAAAAAAAGAAAAGTGGGAGGCCGACGACAGTGGCCGAACCAAGTGAAGGTGATAAGAGGCCAAGGGGGAAGACCAACTCCAAGATGAAAGCATGATACAGTGACAATTACCTTACAAGAAACTTTAAAATGGTTGATGACCCAAAAGGACGCAAGGGAGGAGAGAAATGCCAAGAGAAAGACGAAGAAATGAAGACATATTTCAACATCCAAAAGAAGAAGCTCAAGATCGAGGTGGCTTGCAAAAGAAAAAGTTCAATGTCGAGGAGAGCATTGTGCGGACAAAAGAAAACGAGGTGAATGGCTCGAGAAGAGGCAAAATGAGATGCTAGAGTGAGATTTATGAACTATGGTCGAGACGGTGATCAGTTTGTATACATTCATGTGTGCCGGCATGGACTAAGGATAAGATGCACGGACTATGACTGAGAGACACGTTTCTTTATGTGTTGGTGTTGGCATGTATGTTGGCCGCTCAAAAGTTTGTTGACATGAACTATGGTCAAGAGAGACTTTTGTGTGTGTTGACATGTATGTCGATCGCTCACAAGTCCGTCAGCATGAACTATGACCGTTGGTCATGATTCTAGTTTTATTTTGCAAAATGTATTAGTATTCAATGAAATTCGACAGGAGGACTAAATGGGTCGGCCCATTGGGTTTACCAGGCAGATTTGGTCGGACTGCATGCCTCCCGCCGATCCAAATGGACAAAGACATGATCACATCCACGTTTCCTTGGGTCGAGGTATTGGTGTTGGCCTAACCAAACTAGCTAGGCACAAGTCAATCTAATTAGCAGAAAAATAAAAGGGATTGGAAAAGATCAAATTAGAGAAAGTGATCGGCCTGGCTTCGTGCAAGATAAGCAGACAACGTTGTGCTTTTATTTACATTAGGCATCGAATTGAATTAGCTTACTTGCTAGCTTTGCATGCAACAACAGACCGAGATCTTTTTTTTTTTTTGGAACGAAGGCTCACGGAGACCCCGGCTTTGAATTAATAAAACCATCAAACGGGTCGCAACACAAACACATCAAAGATCACATCGGTCACACGATACAAGGGAGCACTGTAGAAAGCTTACAACTCAACGCAGCGCACAAGCACAAAAGAAAAAAGAAACATCAAGCCCAATGCTTGCACTAGCCGAAGACCATACTAAAACTGGTACCAAGGAATAACCAGCAAGAGTAGGACGAGGACCTCCTGATACAGAGAATGGGTATGAACTGGACGGACTCCCAAGATGAAGAAGTCCAAGCAGCTTCCTCCTCTCGCGCCACAGAGGGACCCTTCCCTCTCGCCTTGGATTGGATCGAAAGGCGTCGAACCACCGGACCTGCGAGACGCTCACCCTAGAGCAGAGGGGGTGCCGACCTTGAGACCTGGAGCAGTCACATAGCACAATCCCTGGGACAAAGAACACACAACATCCACCATACCGTCGCAACCTAAGACACTAGCAAACTGCAGGAAAGCCACCGGGGACGGTTGCTGAAGAAAGGCTAGCAAGAACATCAAGGAAGACTACAGAACGTCGAGTAGCAAGGCTCATCGACCGTTGAAGAAGAGAACTGGGGAGCCCACGGCCGGGGCATGTTGCTATTGCTGGGAAGGTGAACCCTATCCCCTACCGCTGGATCGAAGGCGCCGCACCGCCAGCCTTGAGCTAAGCACGCCGCAACCAGTGGGCACCACCCTTGGGAGGAACGGAAACAATGCGAGCCATGCAAATCCCGGCAGAACCGCAGCCTCGAGAGACCCTGAGCCACCGAAAGCTCGGACCTTTGACACCCCTCGCCCAAACACGAACCCTCCCCAAGCGGCACCTCCTAGCTGAATTTTGGTCTTTCACCCGAGAGGGGGAACAAGGGTGGAAAGTGAAGGACCTCGGCTGCACCTCCAAGGAGGAAGAACGACGCCAAGGGTGTCGCTGCCGCCGGGCCGGTCAAGCCGACCAACTATTTACCATGGTCCCAGCCTCAACACCGAGCACACACCAGCTCCAGATCCGTCGTCCGCGAGACATTAAGGAGCCATACCTTAGATCCGGCGAGGAAGGGGGACTCCACGACGCAGCCAGCCCCCGCCGACGGCTCATCATCCGCGTGGTCGAGCCAGCCGACCAGAATCGCCCGCAACCGGCTCTAGCCGAGAGGACGCCGTTGCCTCGCCAAGGGGCCGCCGCCCAGCCCGACAAGATCCTCAGGTGACGACGAGGAAGAGCAGGGAAAGGGGGTGACGGTGCGAGTGGATCCCTAGTCGCCTCCCAGGAGAACGACGCGGGGGCCTATTCGAGTTCTTTCCAACCTGATGCCACCCCCCACAGCACGTACGAGATCTCGTCCCGTCTTCTCACTTGGACATCCGGCGCGTTGCTTTTTCGTTAACTTGGAATGAGACAGCTGCAATGCATGGCCGGCTACAACTAAATCAAACTAGCTAATTATTTAGCTAGGTGGAAAACTAGAGAAAGTGATTGGGCTGAAAGCAGACAGGCTTGAGCTTTAACAATTAGCTGAGTCGACCCGTCTTAGACCCTCCATCTGCACACTATTGCAAGACGGTTTTGCAGTTCAAATTAAACTTCAAAAACATCTTATATTATTGCAAAGAGGTACAGTAGTACAGTAGTTAGGAGGGAACCTTCTTGTTAATTAGGTTATCCCACCGAGGATGCAGCTAGTGCCTCACGTATCATCACAATGACCAGGCATTTTTCTGCAATGCATATCATATGACTGACGACTGGAATATATGACGACTCCGTGTTATTCTAGTTGAGCTCCATGGGCCGGGTGTCAAGAGGAGCCATCAATCAAAAGATGTGAAAAGGAAACAAGGTACTCCATTCTATTAAAAAAAGTAAAGGATGATGCATATTGCATCTATTCCATATGTAACAAGTGCACGATTTGAGTATTAAGCACACAAATACATAAAGTATACCATGGGCTTCAGATTTGGTTGATTACCTAGGAAGCTTCGATCCGCGTGGTCGATATGCACGATCAATTACTAAAGTTTTTCCCTTGTTCGGAGTGCATGCTCTATCAATTCAAAGAGTTACTTTTTTTTTACTTTAATTATCTTATGTTGCTTCAGATTTTCAAAACCCTTATACTCCATGTCCTCATGCATGGGCTATGGCCATTCTATCTCTAAAGTATATATGGCGACATGGTGGACTGGAACTTGAGGAATATGCTGCCCTTCCATTGTGCTTTACAGATACAGAGCAGCTGACGTCGTTCGAATGCTTGTATGTACTCCCTCCGTTCCTAAATATAAGTCTTTCTAGAGGTTCATACGAATGTATATAGACATAATTTAGAATTTTGCTTCGTATGTAGACACCTAGTAATAAAATCTCTTAAAACACTTATATTTAGGAACAAAGGAAGTATGTTTCATGTTTGGCTTTGAATAAGTTTTTTTTGAAAAGGAGGCTTGACCCCCGGCCTCTGCATCAATCTATGCATGCAGCTATATTATTAAAATAACAAAATAGTATCATAGTTCCATCAAAAAATTGCATCTCGCAAAAAAAAACTAAAAAGGACAATCCCTTAAAAAAGCAAACTGCCACATCCGGCGTAAATAATAATAGACTACGATGCCTATACACCTAGTCTATTACTAACACGCCATCCAAACCGGTTAAAGATAACCCGTGCGTCCATCTCCCATCGGTTGCACCCAGTATCCATAAGCTTCCTGAAGTTCACATGACTAAGTAATGACCACGTATGGATCCAATAAGTTGCTATGCAAATGACCTGCAAAAAGTTATTGAATTTGTTGCCATTAAAAATCAAATCATTCCTGGTGTTCCATATAGCCCAAAAAAGAGAACATATCCCAATCCTAATCAGTTTAGAGATTCGCACGTCCACTCCATTGAGCCACATTGTGAATATAGCATTAATGCATGAAGGTGGGGACATATTAAACGCTATATGAACAGTGCGCTAAAGTAGTTTTGCAAGAGGGCAATGTAAAAACAGATGTGTTATTGTTTCATCCTGGTCACAGAAACAACATTTAGATCTGCCTCTCCAACTACGTTTAATTAGATTATCTTTGGTCAAAAGCATACCTTTGTGCAAAAACCACATGAAAATTTTGATTCTTAGGGGCACTTTGACTTTCCAAATATGAACTGATCGAAGTAAAGGTCCTGTATTAATCAGATCCGTATACATGGACTTCACTGAGAAGACGCCATTCACAGATAATATCCAAGGAATCTTATCCGATTGGATAGATAATTGTACGGTCATAATCCTTCTTACCAAATGCAACCATGCCTCCTAACGTGCTCTTACTAAAGATCGTCAGAAGTTTATATTGAGAGGAATTGATTGTAACACTGTGTACACATAGTCCTGTTTACGTTGAGCAATATTGTAGAGCATGGCGTATTGTACTGCTAGCGGTGTATCTCCAAGCCAAGTATCTTCCCAAAATCTTGTTGATGCACCATCCCCTACCATATTCATCCTTTGGAAATAATTAACCTTAATCTTCATTAACCCTTTCCAAAAAGGTGAGTCATTCGGTCTAGCTGTAGCCTGCGTTAGGGATTTTGAATTTAGATACTTATTTTTAAGTATTTGAATCCACATTCCTTCTGTCTCTGTGGATAATCTATACAACCATTTGCTGAGTAAACATCTGTTTTTTACTTCCAGATTCTCTATGCCCAGTTGTGACAGCCCGAGGCCGACGTTCCAGAAGATTCCCCTTTCTTTCCGTTTTCGTCGTGTGTCTATTTTGTTTTGTCGCATCATCATCGCATCATTCGCATCATCTGCATTGCATCGGCATCTCCGTTGCCGCTAGTTTTCAAAAACTTGCATCCGTTAGTAGTTGCCGGTTCTCGACGTTGTCCGTTCTGAATCCGACCGAACTCGCACGCGCCCGCGACATCGTTCGAAACCCTGTTTTTAAAGTGTGCGTAAAACTTTCTCTGATCGAGGTGAAACTTGGCATGCGGTCGTGATTAGTTATAGCCAGGCCGCCTATTGAATTTCGTCGCGATCGGAGTTCGTCTGGTACCCGAACGATCGACCGTAGCGGCATCGTATTCGGTCTACCGTCGGACGTCTGTAGGTGTTTTAAAATTCGTTGCCGCGCCGCCTGTTCTCCCTCTCGTCTCCGGCAAACCACCCTACACGGCCACGTACCCATTCCCGCGTGCGGAATCGTCCGAATCCGACCGCACGGTGGGATCCGGGTCGAAATTTCGCTAAACCAAGCCCCCTATTCTCTATTTATAGACCCCCTTCCTATTTATTTAGACACCCAAACCCCCCTGCCTCGTTTTCCCCGCCGAGCCGCCACCACCTCGCCACTTGGCGCCGCCCCAGAGGACCGGCCGCCACCTGAGCCGCCGGCAGCTGCCCTCGCAGCCAACCGGAGCGCGCCACGTGGCCCTCCAGCGCCTCCCACAGTCGTGGCCCACGCAACCCAGATCTGGCCCGCTAGGGCCCGATCTGGACCAGCACTTTCATGAGATGTCAATATAGCTTCAGGTCGAAAACTGCACTTCGGAGTCCTGTAGCTATTAGTTTTGCTGCTGTCAATATAGCTTCAGATCGAAAACTGCACTTTCATGAGATGTAATTTTCACTAAGTCTGAAATAGTGTGTGAGATGCCATTTTGTGACTTCTTTTCCTAGTGTTCAATGTTGCCATGCTAGTTGTTGTTAGTTGTTTATAGTAGTGCTTCTTGCCCTCTTCTGTGCCATGCCTTGTTTGAGCATATCGGAGTTGTGTAGCCGTAGTTGTGGGGCATGGAAAATGCTATGTGGCTGATTTTGGCAGATTGTAGTGATTTCTTGTTTTGCTCGTAGTTGTTGAACCGTAGCTCTGATTGGATCGTGGCCTACATGAAACTTGCTTAGAATCTCGTGTAGTTTCATTTTCTCTTGCTGGTTGCATGTGTTGAAGTGCTCGTAGCCATCGTTGCACACATATTGCATTCATGCCATCATATCTTGCGGTGCTTGTAACTGTTGGTCCGTAGCTCCGTTGGAGATGTTCTTTATGTGTAGATTGCTTGTCATGACGCGTAGAATCACGTGAACCTATTTGTTTAGACTTTTAACAACCAATTAAATTCATTAGTTCAGATCTGGTCAGATTTGTAAATTAACATATGAGGTCGTCTCGGAGATGCTATATGTCATTTCCGACCTCATTTAAAATGCCTAGATAGATAGTTTAATTGCGCTTCACCTCTTGACATGTTTAACCACATTTAATATTGCTGTGTATCTAATCGGGATAGAACTAAATAATTAAACGTGGAGATTCGTCAATATGCAACTCGTTGCGTATTGAACTTCACTTAATGTGTAGTGTTTGATTGTGTGAATTGTCATGCCGTGACTTGCATGTACCCAGCTGCTCATGCATCATATGTGTTGTACATCGTGTGATGATTTGTGTTTTTGGTTTGCTTGGTCTCGATAGAGTTCCGCAAGCGTGTCGGATGTGAGGACCCGTTCGACTACGTCGGTTCGTCTGCTTCACGGAGTCACTCTTCTTCCAAGCGGGATCTGAGGCAAGATGAACATTTCCCCAGATACCATTACTATCATTGCCATGCTAGTTGTACCGCTTCTATCGTTTATGTCTCGTTGCCTACTACTTGTTGAATATCAGCCTCTCAACAATGCCATGGTAACCTTCAACCTGTTCGACCTAGCAAACCACTGTTTGGCTATGTTACCGCTTGCTTATCCATGTTGTTAGCGTTGCTAGTTGCAGGTGAAGATGCTTCCATGCAAAACATGGGTTCCTTGTTATATCACCATATTAATGCTATTTAATTTAATGCACCTATACACTTGGTAAAAGGTGGAAGGCTCGACCTTTTCTAGCCTGGTGTTTTGTTCCACCTTTGCCCCCTTAGTTTTCGGCTACCGGTGTTATGTTCCATAAATGAGCGCTCCTAACACGATCGGGGTTGTTATGGGGACCCCCTTGATAATTCGTTTTAGATTAAAGCTGGTCTGGCAGGGCCCACTTTGGTACTACATTTTCCTAATAACTAATGAACTGCATAGGGAGTAATTAACCCGAGGAAATTTAATCAACCCCCGGGCCAGTGCTTCTCATGAGTGTTGGCCCCACCTGAACGATGTCCGGCGCCCCTCTGGTCATCCGGAGGTTTAGCAATCCCGACGTCTAGCTCATCCTCCGTGTCCTGAGAACGAGGTACGCGACTCCTATCGGGATTGTCGACACGTCGGGCGGCCTTGCTGGATTAGTTTTACCTTTGACGAAATATCTTGTGCATCGGGATTCCGGTGATGCTTTGGGTAATCTCAGAGTTGAGGTTTTCCACTAGGGAATCCTATGAGATCGCGAGCTTCGTGATTGAGGATTTCTATGCGGCTTGTGGTAATTTGTGATGGGCTAGTTGGAGCACCCCTGCAGGGTTAAATCTTTTCGGAAAGCCGTGCCCGCGGTTATGTGGCAACGTGGAAACTTTGTTTAACACTGGTTCTAGATAACTTCAAGTTAATTAATTAAAATATGCCAACTGTGTGCGTAACCATGACTGTCTCTTTCGTGAGTTCCTTCTCCGATCGAGGACACGGTGCGGTTATGTCTGACGTAGGTAGGTGTTCAGGATCATTCATTTGATCACCAGTAGTTCACGTCCGTGGTGCGTAGATCTTCCCCTCTTATTTCTTGTACTCGTAAGTTAGCCACCATATATATATGCTTAGCCGCTGCTGCAACCTCACCACTTAACCATACCTCACCCATTAAGATTTGCTAGTCTTGATACCTTTGGAAATGAGATTGCTGAGTCCCCTGTGGCTCACAGATTACTACAACACCAGTTGCAGGTTCAGGTAAAGGTTACTTGACGCGAGCGCGTTGGTTGTGCATTTGGAGTTGCTTCTTCTTCTTCTTCTTCTTCATCGATCTAGGATGGGTTCCTGGCCGGCAGCCTGGGATAGCAAGGATGGTCGTCGTTCTTATTTTCTCGTTTGTTTTCGTCCGTTGTCGGACCCTGCTCTTACTCTTGATGATTATGTAATGTACTGATGTAACTCTGATGTAGCATGTGGCGAGTGTAAGCCAACTCTATTATATATCTCTTCTTTTCAGTACATGTACTTGTAATGATATCCATTCTTGCGACACGACGAGATGCGCTTCTATCCCTGACGAGGCCTTCGTGCCAAATTGAGGATAGGGTCGCATCTTGGGCGTGAAAAGTTGGTATCAGAGCAAGGACCGATCTAGGAGCCCCCTTGATTGATCGAACTTGGTCGAGTCGAGTCTAGTGAAAAACTACTTTGAGTCTAGTTATATATTGGAGAGTAGGATTCTTTTTTCTCCTCTTCTATGCTCTGGTGAGGAATCTTGACGTAATAATTTATTCTACTCCTCTTCTCACTCAATTTTTTTAGGATCACGCGGATATTTTTGAGATCTATATGATGCCGATGTGACGGAGTTCTGTCTTGGTGCCTCCTATCTGCTCTAAGTCTCACGGGAGTTGAGCTCCAGGGGATTCTTGAGCACATCGTTATCATTCAGATTTCTTAGTATCTCATAATGAAGGATGTTCGTAATTGTTTCAATACTAGTAGTGGCGAGATAACCCCGATGTCCCCAGTACTGGTGCAGATTGTTCGGGAGTACTGCTATACTTTGTATCGTTGTGATCACGAGGGTCTGTTGTAGATGAAGGTTCGAGATTCTGGTTGTGTGTTGACGAATGTGATACAGGTGACGGGTTAGTATAGGAGTTGTGTGAATATTACTCCTTGTATCCGTGTACCAGATTGCATGACCAGATATTTCGGGAATTCATAGGTGGGAATTCAAGTACTTACTTATAGGACATTCTTCCAACAAATGCATGATGTTAGGTTGGGGTTCGACATCTAGTGGATTCGTTTGTTCACGGTCGACTTACAGCGGTACACGTTGTGTCTTAAAGAGTCCTTGTAGCTTGCTACGACTCGGGGACGCTTCGTATGTCGGGTGCACTGCCTTGCACTTGATGGCTAGTGTAAAATCGTGCCCGTGCGATCCTGTCCACGAAAATATCGGACGAAATCTTTCTCATGAGTTTGTTCTGGCTAATTGCAAGCCGCACCTTTTGTTTTTGTTGGAATATGGTAATTTAAGTTGCTTCGATGTCAAGTGGTGATTTCAGATCTTTTCTAAGCAGTGTTCTCATATTCATATGAGAGTGCTAATCCTTTTGCTCAATCAATCGTCTTATCAATTCTTGTCAACCGGAGTCATCGTATCAACTCCATTCAACCGGTGTGTTTCTCTCCAACTGGATTCAATCCTCTCCAATTCTTGCAGATCGTTCTCTCATTTATTACGAAGTTCATCTCATCTGTCCCGAGTTGTCTTTGTTTTTCCCCGCCCTCCCACCCTTTTCGTCAGTGATTCAATTTTTATCCAGGAGTTTTCTTTTCATTGTGCTTTCGTTGCTTGTTCTTTTCTCTCTTACCCGGTGATTCATTGTGAAGGTTCTCAGGAGATTCGTGTCATATGTGTTCATTCTTGTCATGTTTTCCCGGTGAATTTAATTCAGTTGTCCGTGTTCATCATATCCTATTCATCCTTGTTATTCTTTCCGGTGTTGGAGATTCTTATCAATATATCCTGTTATTCATTCATCTCTTTTCTATCCGGTGTGTTGAAGATATCTCGGAGTTTCTTGTTTCAGATCTTTAATTATTTAGAGGTGCTCAACATCATCTAGTTCTCTTCATACCGGTGCAATATCTCTCTTCCAAGTAATCTTTTCCAACGGTGGTTTCTTTGAGTGGGCCCATATCCCACTGGTTCTTCCCAGGATCTTACCTGGCTCTTTAATCTTTTCCCGGAGTTCTCTATTTATTGCAACTATGACGTAAGTATGAATTTCATCAGTCATATCCCTTCTCAAAGGCCTATTCAAAATAATTCTCATATTTGGCTCAACCTTTCATTCCTCATTATTCCGGAGTGTCTCAGCTATTCTTGGTGTTGTTTCTCGTCATCATTCTCACCTTGAAATTCAAAGGAGTGTTCCTCGTAAATCTTTGTCCATTCTTGTGAAGACTGTCATCTCAACTTCGTGTATCCTCTCATTTGTTGCCAATCATGAGTATCCCTTTCTTCCTATCCGGTGCATTTTTGAGTTGTTTTTATTTCTCGTTCCTCCGAAGGCCATCATTTCAGAAGACTTCTTCGTTCTCAGCTTGCAGCTTTCGTTCTCTAATTCTTCTCCATTGCTGTCTCTTCGTTCGTCTCTCGGTTATTCCGACGCTTTGTCAAGTTTTCTCTTAGGTGGTTCATGATCTCTTCATTCTCTTGCATCTCCATTACTTCTTGGTTGCCTCATTTATTTCAATTCTTACCGGTGTTTCCTTCGTTTATGCTTCAAGTGGTGCTTATCTCTCTGCCTCTTGAAGATTCATTTCTAGTAGAATAAATGATATGCTAAATCCGTTGGTTATCTTGCTCTAGTTTTCACCTAAAGCTTTTCCTATGGATTGTTGCTATCATGGTGCTTGTCATTAATCCCAGTTCTCAATGTACCCTCTTGGTGTAAGAAGTGTCCATTTCTTGTTGCTCCCAAGCTATCCTTGTTTCTCTTAGTGGTTGGTTGTCACCTCATATTTGTTGAGATGATTTTCATAAGCCCACTACAATCTTGTTCTTTTCGTTGTAGGTTTTCCAACTACTACATCAATTCTCTGTCCGAAGGCTCTTCAATTCTATTGTGATGATAGTTGGCATTCTTTCTTCATTCTCTTCTTCCGCTTGAGCTAGTTCCTATTCTATTGTTCCGGAGACATTGTGATGTTGCTCTTTTGGGTCTATCATGTTGTTATATCAAGGTCATGGTGTTCCCTTGTTCTATTTACTTGTTTGTTGTGAATATTGTCTACTTCTCTCTTATTATCGAATTTTTTGTCCCGTTTTCCTATCGAAGTGCTGCTGAAATTTTCCATGAATTCTTGCTTCTTTCTCATATCATTCCTCATCTCGTTGCAACCTTCAAGGATCGTTGGTTTCACTCGTTTGTCAAAGAAGCGACTAAGTTTTTACCTCTTGTTCTTTCTCATCCTCTCCCCCTTTCATTCTTGGATCTCGGGGCGAGATTCTCTTGTAGTGTAGGAGAGTTGTGACAGCCCGAGGCCGACGTTCCAGAAGATTCCCCTTTCTTTCCGTTTTTGTCGTGCGTCTATTTTCTTTTGTCGCATCATCATCGCATCATTCGCATCATCTGCATTGCATCGGCATCTCCGTTGCCGCCAGTTTTCAAAAACTTGCATCCGTTAGTAGTTGCCGGTTCTCGACGTTGTCTGTTCTGAGTCCGGCCGCACTCGCACGCGCCCGCGGCATCGTTCGAAACCCTGTTTTTAAAGTGTGCGTAAAACTTTCTGTGATCAAGGTCAAACTTGGCATGCGGTCGTGATTAGTTATAGCCAGGCCGCCTGTCGAATTTCATCGCGATCGGAGTTCGTCTGGTACCCGAACGGTCGACCGTAGCGGCACCGTATTCGGTCTACCCTCGGACGTCTGTCGGTGTTTTAAAATTCATTGCCGCGCCGCCCATTCTCCCTCTCGTCTCTGGTAAACCACCCTACACGGCCACGTACCCATTCCCGCGTGCGGAATCGTCCGAATCCGACCGCACGGTGGGATCCGGGTCGAAATTTCGCTAAACCTAGCCCCCTTTTCTCTATTTATAGACCCCTTCCTATTTATTTAGACACCCAAACCCTCGTGCCTCGTTTTCCCCGCCGAGCCGCCACCACGCCACTTGGCGCCGCCCCAGAGGACCGGCCGCCGGCAGCTGCCCTCACAGCCAACCGGAGCGCGCCACGTGGCCCTCCAGCGCCTCCCACCGCCGTGGCCCGCGCAACCCAGATCTGGCCCGCTCGGGCCCGATCTAGACCAGCACCAGCACCAGCCGCCGCTGGCACCGTGCTCGAGTTCTCCTCCCGGCGTCGCCCCTCGCTAGTCGTCGGCCGCCGCAGCTCATCCCGCCGGAGCTCGCCGGAGCAGAGCCCCGCCGGGACCCCTCCTCCCTGCTCTCTCTTCCTTCCCTCTCCTCTCTCTCCCTGACTTCTTCTTCCTCTCTCTGTCCCGCAGGAATCCATGGCGCCGGCCCCAACTTGCGACCCCGCCGCCGGCGAACCTTGTCCCGGTCCGGTCTAGCCCGCTGGAGCTCGGCCAGCCTCTGCCGCCTTGCCTCGGTCCTGATCTGGACCGAGACGAGGAGCTCCTCGACATGCGTTGACCGCCTCGCAGCGATCCTGGGCCGCCGCCAGCTCGGCCCCCTGCCGCGCGCCGCCCAGGCCGGCCCAGCTGGCCCCCGAGCCAGGCCACCCTCGGCCTCCCTCCAACCGCCGGCCCAAGAGGCCTCCTCTCCCCAGGCCCAAAGGTGAGAGTGCCCTGCCCCCCCTATGCTGCGCCCGAGCGGCGAATAGCTTACCTGCGCCGCCCTATTAGGCCCATTTAGTTTTAGGTTTTTCTGCGAATTTATGTTTTCAGGAAATGTTAGATATTATAACGCTCGTAGATTCTTAACCGTAAGTCGGATCGCGACATATTGTATATGGTTTTGGTGTAGAATTTCGCGTAGTATCCGTTTTTGCAACTTGCATAAATGCTTGATGAGGTTTGACCCACTGTTTGCCAGGGTAACATGATGTCCCATTAGATTAGTGCCCGCGATTTTTTTTCGCACGTGTCCGGACTGCCCATATACCGTAGATTAAATTTCCATGTTTTAGGGACCATTATTCCATGTATTTTAGAGCGGTCATTGGTATTTTTACGTGTAGGGTTTGCCGGTAGTTTATTTTCCCGTATATAGGTTATTTTCCCGCATTTAAGTTTGACTTTATTTTGCGTTGCAACCCCACATATTTTATATGTTTCTTTAGCTTTTGAGTAAATTAGTTCGCGCGATATTTTGCCGTGATGCCCTTTTGTTTATTTCGTAGGATTTATTCCGTGCGTCGTGTGACGGAGTTGTCAACTAGGAAGTTGCTCTTGGGTGTTTAGACTAGCCACTGGTATTTTTAGTTGCAATAGAAATGCATGTTTAGGTGTGTAATAGTGCTGTTTTAGACGTGCTGAAATATTTCTAAGTCTGGAATCTGTTATATTTTATTGTTGTCTTGTCTTGCTTGCATCTTGTGATCTGTAGTTCTTTTGAGGTTGGTCCAATGGAGTTAGTTGTACCCCTTGTGTTTCTCTAGCATGCTGTAAATTTTCATGCCATTCGGAGTCATGTATCTATTAGTTTTGCTGCTGTCAATATAGCTTCAGATCGAAAACTGCACTTCATGAGGTGTAATTTTCACTAAGTCTGAAATAGTGTGTGAGATGCCATTTTGTGACTTCTTTTCCTAGTGTTCAATGTGGCCATGCTAGTTGTTGTTAGTTGTTTGTAGTAGTGCTTCTTGCTCTCTTCCGTGCCATGCCTTGCTTGAGCATATCGGAGTTGTGTAGCCGTAGTTGTGGGGCGTGCAAAATGCTACGTGGCTGATTTTGGCGGATTGTAGTGATTTCTTGTTTTGCTCGTAGTTGTTGAACCGTAGCTCTGAGTTGATCGTGTCCTACATGAAACTTGCTTAGAATCTCGTGTAGTTGCATTTTCTCTTGCTGGTTGCATGTGTTGAAGTGCTCGTAGCCGCCGTTGTACACATATTGCATTCATGCCATCATATCTTGCGGTGCTTGTAACTGTTGGTCCGTAGCTCCGTTGGAGATGTTCTTTATGTGTAGATTGCTTTCCATGACGCGTAGAATCACGTGAACCTATTTGTTTTGCTGTTTAACAACCAATTAAATGCATTAGTTCAGATCTGGTCAGATTTGTAAATTAACATATGAGGTCGTCTCGGAGATGCTATATGTCATTTCCGACCTCATTTAAAATGCCTAGGTAGATAGTTTAATTGCGCTTCACCTCTTGCCATGTTTAACCACATTTAATATTACCGTGTATCTAATCGGGATAGAACTAAATAATTAAACGTGGAGATTCGTCAATATGCAACTCGTTGCGTATTGAACTTCACTTAATGTGTAGTGTTTGATTGTGTGAACTGTCATGCCATGACTTGCATGTACCCAGCTGCTCATGCATCATATGTGTTGTACATCGTGTGGTGAATTCCGTGTATTGATTTGTGTTTTCGGTTTGCTTCGTCTCGATAGAGTTCCGTAAGCGTGCCGGATGTGAGGACCCGTTCGACTACGTCGGTTCGTCTGCTTCACGGAGTCACTCTTCTTCCAAGCGGGATCTCAGGAAAGATGAACATTTCCCCAGATACCATTACTATCATTGCCATGCTAGTTGTACCGCTTCTATCGTTTATGTCTCGTTGCCTACCACTTGTTGAATATCAGCCTCTCAACAATGCCATGGTAACCCTCAACCTGTTCGACCTAGCAAACCACTGTTTGGCTATGTTACCGCTTGCTTATCCATGTTGTTAGCGTTGCTAGTTGCAGGTGCAGATGCTTCCATGCAAAACACGGGTTCCTTGTTATATCACCATATTAATGCTATTTAATTTAATGCACCTATACACTTGGTAAAAGGTGGAAGGCTCGGCCTTTTCTAGCCTGGTGTTTTGTTCCACCTTTGCCCCCTTAGTTTTCGGCTACCGGTGTTATGTTCCATAAATGAGCGCTCCTAACACGATCGGGGTTGTTATGGGGACCCCCTTGATAATTCGTTTTAGATTAAAGCTGGTCTGGCAGGGCCCAACTTTGGTACTACATTTGCCTAATAACTAATGAACTGCATAGGGAGTAATTAACCCGAGGAAATTTAATCAACCCCCGGGCCAGTGCTCCTCATGAGTGTTGGCCCCACCTGAGTGATGTCCGGCGCCCCTCTGGTCACCCGGAGGTTTAGCGATCCCGACGTCTAGCTCATCCGCCGTGTCCTGAGAACGAGGTACGCGACTCCTATCGGGATCGTCGACACGTCGGGCGGCCTTGCTGGATTAGTTTTACCTTTGACGAAATATCTTGTGCATCGGGATTCCGGTGATGCTTTGGGTAATCTCAGAGTTGAGGTTTTCCACTAGGGAATCCGACGAGATCGCGATCTTCGTGATTGAGGATTTCTATGCGGCTTGTGGTAATTTGTGATGGGCTAGTTGGAGCACCCCTGGAGGGTTAAATCTTTTCGGAAAGTCGTGCCTGCGGTTATGTGGCAACGTGGAAACTTTGTTTAACACTCGTTCTAGATAACTTGAAGTTAATTAATTAAAATATGCCAACTGTGTGCGTAACCGTGACTGTCTCTTTCGTGAGTTCCTTCTCCGATCGAAGACACGGTGGGGTTATGTCTGACGTAGGTAGGTGTTCAGGATCATTCATTTGATCACCAGTAGTTCACGTCCGTGGTGCGTAGATCTTCCCCTCTTATTTCTTGTACTCGTAAGTTAGCCACCATATATATATGCTTAGCCGCTGCTGCAACCTCACCACTTAACCATACCTCACCCATTAAGCTTTGCTAGTCTTGATACCTTTGGAAATGAGATTTCTGAGTTCCCTGTGGCTCACAGATTACTACAACACCAGTTGCAGGTTCAGGTAAAGGTTACTTGACGCGAGCGCGTTGGTTGTGCATTTGGAGTTGCTTCTTCTTCTTCATCATCGATCTAGGATGGGTTCCAGGCCGGCAGCCTGGGATAGCAAGGATGGTCGTCGTTCTTATTTTCTCGTTTGTTTTCGTCCGTAGTCGGACCCTGCTCTTACTCTTGATGATTATGTAATGTACTGATGTAACTCTGATGTAGCATGTGGCGAGTGTAAGCCAACTCTATTATATATCTCTTCTTTTCAGTAGATGTACTTGTAACGATATCCATTCTTGCGACACGACGAGATGCGCTTCTATCCCTGACGAGGCCTTCATGCCAAATTGAGGATAGGGTCGCATCTTGGGCGTGACACCAATCCCCCTGGTCTTTGGGTCTGCATATTATATCCCAACGCGCTAATCGGTATTTCTTCTTATTATCATCACTTTGTCAAAAGAACCGAGATCTGTAAAAATCTAGTCTTTTTCGTACTCCTACTGGTACCTCAAAGAAAGACAATAAGAACATAGGTAGGCTTGTTAATACCGAATTTATTAATACAAGCCTTCCTCCATAGGACATAAGCTTACCCTTTCAACAGCTTAATTTCTTTTCAAATCGTTCTTTGATACATTTCCACTCTTTAATTGTTAATCGCCTATGATGAATAGGAATACCAAGATAGTTAAATGGAAGTGCTCCCATTTGACATCCAAATAACTGTTTATAAGCATCTTGCTCCTCTTTTGCTTTCCCAAAGCAAATGACCTCGCTTTTGTTAAAGTTTATTTTCAACCCCGACATTTGTTCAAATAAACATAAGACCAATTTCATATTAATCGCTTTCTGCATATCATGCTCAATGAAAATAATTGTATCATCTGCATATTGTAAAATGGAAATACCCCCATCAATCAAATGTGGAATTAGACCACCTACTTGACCCATCTGTTTGGCCCTATCAATCAGTATTGTCAACATATCTGCTACTATGTTAAACAACATCGGAGACATTGAATCACCCTGTCTTAACCCCTTATGCGTTTGAAAGTAGTGACCAATGTCGTCATTGACCTTCACTCCTACACTACCTTTATGAATGAAAGTATCGACCTGATTTCTCCATCTTTCATTGAATCCTTTCATCCATAAGGCTTGTTGAAGGAAAGACCACTTGACTTTATCATACGACTTTCTCGAAATCGACTTTAAAAATCACCCCATCTAGTTTCTTTGTGTGCATTTCGTGAACCATTTCATGCAAGACAACCACACCCTCCAAGATGTGTCTCCCTGGCATAAATGCAGACTGTGTTGGCTGAACCACAGAATCTGCTATCTTCGTTAATCTATTAGTGGCAACCTTTGTAAAAAATTTGAAACTGACATTGAGTAAGCAAATTGGTCTAAATTGTTGAATACGGATAGCGTCCGCATTTTTTGGCAACAACGTAATTGTTCCAAAATTAAGGTGGAATAACTGTAATTGTCCATTGAATAAATCTTGGAACATAGGCATGAGATCCCCCTTGATGAGATGCCAACACTTTTTATAAAATTCTGCAGGAAACCCAACAGGTCCCGACGCTGTATTTTGTTTCATGTTAGTAATTGCTTCATACACCTCTTTTTCTGTAAATGGAGCTGATAAAACCTCATTCTCATGTTCATTGAGTTGAGGTATATCGTTAACCTTGTTTTCATCTAAGGAGATTGTCATCTCCACAGGTGCACTAAAAAGACTCTTAGAATATTCAGAGATATAAGATTTTAAATTCTCATGACCTATAATTGTTCCTTCATCTTGTTCTAATTGGATAATTTTCTTCTTTCGATGTTTGCCATTTGCAATCATATGAAAGAATTTAGTGTTATCGCCCCCATAAGCGACGTTCATCACCTTAGCTCTAATAGCCCATTTGAGATCTTCATCTCTCAAAAGTTTTTGTAGTTTCATCTCAGCTTCAATCTTAATATTTCTTTCAAACATATTTAGCTGAGCAGACTCAGCCTTGATGTCTAAATCCTCAATGAGAGTGGTGAGTCTTTCTTTCTCTTTTTTATAAATACAACTCTGATTTTTCGCCCACCCTCTGAGAAATTGGCATAAATTTCTGATTTTGTTTTGCCATATTTCTACATTGGTAGCTCCTCCTAAATCTCTAGCCCATTCATTAGCTATGAGATCCATGAAACCTTGTTTTTCGAACCAACTTAGTTCAAATAAGAAATAATTCTTATTGCCCATATGGTTGGCCTCCCGTGAGTCAACCAGAAGAGGCGTGTGATCTGAAATAGCTCTCTATAGAGCATGCACATTAACAAGTGGGTACTTCTGCTCCCACTCAACACTAGAGAGAACCCGATCCAACTTTTCATATGTTGGCACCGGTAATGAGTTAGCCCATGTGAATTGTCTACTAGTAAGCTCAATCTCTCTCAGATTTAGGCTCTCAATAACCATATTAAACATCATTGACCATCTTGTGTCAAAGTTATCGTTGTTTTTTTCATCCTGCCTTCGAATGATATTAAAATCTCCTCACACTAAAGTTGGAAGTGTTTCGTCCCCACAAATTCTAACTAGATCTGGTAGAAAATCAGGTTTTAGCTGTGGTTGTGCCACCCCATATACAGCCACAAGAGCCCATTTGAAACCATCAACTTTCGACCTCACACGAAATTTGACGGTGAACTCCCCATAAACCACGCTCATCACCTCTAGAGTCTCACACTTGACCCCAAGTAAGATCCCACAGGATCTTCCCCTTGGTGGCAAACAATGCCAATCAAACTCGACCCCTCCTGATAAAGAATTTAAAAATTGAGGTGTGAAATTATCTCTTCCAGTTTCTTGTATAGCCATAAAATCTAGCTTATATTCTAGAGATGCCTCCCTAAGGAATCATTTTTTAGCCAAGTCCGCAAGACCTCTGCTATTCCAAAAAACTCCTTTCATATTTCATCATAGATTTTTTTTTCTTTTGCTTTACTCTCGCACTTCTCCTTACCACTGATTCAGGAAAAACCTTCCTTTTCCAAGATCTCTTTTGTTTTCCCTGAATACAGTTGGTATCCTCAGTAGGTATTATTGGTTGTGGATAAACATCGTCATTCGAAGAGGCCATATACCCCTCCAAATGCATATTATCCACTTCGTTTTCTTCTCCCTCTTCATGTAATAATGAATCACATATAGTTTCGAGCTCTACCCCTCCCAAGTCATTAATATCCGATTCAGTCATCGGTTTCAAGGCAGCAATATTTTTAACAAACTCTATGTTTCTATCAGTCTCTAAATCAAGCATATCATTAATGGATTTAGCTATGTTTTTACTCGATGAACCCAGATAAATTCCTATTTCACTAACCTTGTTCAATATCTCTAAATCAGATAATTTTAGAATTGAAGGAGCATTATCTGTTGGGTAACGTAGCATAAATTCAAAATTTTCCTACGCATATTCAGATCTTCCTATGGAGAGACCAGCAACGAGAGAGGGGTAAGAGCATCTTCATACCTTTGAAGATCGCTAAGAGGAAGCGTTGCTAGAACGCGGTTGATGGAGTCGTACTCGCAGCGATTCCGATCTAGTGCCGAACTACGGCACCTCCGCGTTCAACACACGTGCAGCCCGGTGACGTCTCCCGCACCTTGATCCAGCAAGGAGGAGGGAGAGGTTGGGGAAGAACTCCAGCAGCACAACGGCGTGTTGTCGATGGAGAGACGAGGTCTCCCGGTAGGGCTTCGCCAAGTACCGACAGAGAGGAGGAGGAAGAAGGGCAGGGCTGCGCCGAGAGAGAGGCAAAAGTCTGATCTCCAATGGCCAAAAGTGCCCACTATATATAGGGGGAGGTAGGGGCTGCGCCCCCTTGATGGTTTCCCTCTCCTGGGGGGGGGGGGGCAGCCCTAAATGGGGGCTGTTGCGGCGGCCAAGGGGGAGGAGGGGTGTGGCGCACCCCTGGTGGGCCTTAGGCCCACCTGGCTTACGGTTTGCCCCCCTTTTTCTCTCCCCCACGCATTGGGCTGAGTGGGGAGGCGCACCAGCCCACCTAGGGGCTGGTTCCCTTACCCACTTGTCCCACCTTACCTCCCGGGGTCGTTGCCCCCCTTCGGTGGACCCCCGGGGCCACCTCCGGTGGTCCCGGTACGTTACCGGTGATGCCCGAAACACTTCCGGTATCCGAAACCATCCGTCCTATATATCAATCTTTACGTCCGGACCATTCCGGAGCTCCTCGTGACGTCCGAGATCTCATCCGGGACTTCGAACAACTTTCGGTAACCTCGTATAACAATTCCCTATAACCCTAGCGTCATCGAACCTTAAGTGTGTAGACCCTACGGGTTCGGCAGACACGCAGACATGACCGAGACGCCTCTGCGGCCAATAACCATCAGCGGGGTCTGGATACCCATGGTGGCACCCACTTGCTCCACGATGATCTCATCGGATGAACCACGATGTCAAGGATTCAATCAATCCCGTATACGATTCCCTTTGTTTGTCGGTATAGAACTTGCCCGAGATTCGATCGTCGGTATACCTATACCTTGTTCAATCTCGTTACCGGTAAGTCTCTTTACTCGTTCCGTAGCACGTCATCGTGTGACTAACTCCTTAGTCACATTGAGCTCATGATGATGTTCTACCGAGTGGGCCTAGAGATACCTCTCCATCACACGGAGTGACAAATCCCGATCTCGATTCGTACCAACCCAACAAACACTTTCGGAGGTACCCGTAGTGCACCTTTATAGTCACCCAGTTACGTTGTGACGTTTGATACACCCAAAGCACTCCTACGGTATCCGGGGTTGCACAATCTCACGGTCGAAGGAAAAGCTACTTGACATTAGAAAAGCTTTAGCATACGAACAATACGATCTAGTGTTATGCTTAGGATTGGGTCTTGTCCATCACATCATTCTTCCAATGATGTGATCCCGTTATCAATGACATCTAATGCCCATGATCAGGAAACCATGATCATCTATTGACTAACGAGCTAGCCAACTAGAGGCTTGCTAGGGACACATTGTGATCTATTTATTCACACATGTATTACTGTTTCCTGTTAATACAATTATAGCATGAACAATAGACGATTATCATGAACAAGGAAATATGATAATAACCATTTTATTATTGCCTCTAGGGCATATTTCCAACAGTCTCCCACTTGCACTAGAGTCAATAATCTAGTTACATTGTGATCTATCGAACACCCATAACATTATGGTGTTGATCATGTTTTGCTCGTGGAAGAGGTTTAGTCAACGGGTCTGCAATATTCAGATCCGTGTGTACTTTACAAATATCTATCACTCCACTCTGGACATGGTCCTGGATGGAGTTGTAGCGGCGTTTGATGTGCTTCGTCTTCTGGTGAAACCTGGGCTCCTTGGCTATGGCAATGGCCCCAGTGTTATCACAGAAGAGTGTCATTGGACCCGACGCGCTTGGAACCACTCCAAGGTCGGTGGTGAGCTCATTCATTCAAATTCCTTCATGAGCTGCTTCCGAAGCAGCTATGTACTCCGCTTCACATGTAGATGCTGCCACGACTTCTTGCTTGCTGCTGCACCAGCTCACTGCCGCACCATTCAACACATATACGTATCCGGTCTGTGACTTAGAGTCATCCGGATCTGCGTCGACGTAACCCTTTACGACGAGCTCTTCGTCACCTCCATAAACGAGAAACATTTCCTTAGTCCTTTTCAGGTACTTAAGGATATTCTTGACCGCTGTCAAGTGTTCCATACCGGGATCACTTTGGTACCTCCCTACCAAGCTTATGGCAAGGTTTATATCAGGTTTGGTACATAGCATGGCATACATTAGAGAGCCCATGGCTGATGCGTAGGGGACATAACTCATCTTCTCTCTATCTGCTGCCGTGGTCGGCGACTGAGTCTTACTCAATCTCACACCTTGCAAAACTGGCAAGAACCCTTTCTTTGAGTTTTCCATATTGAACTTCTTCAATATCTTGTCAAGGTATGTACTTTGCGAAAGACCTATGAGGCGTCTTGATCTATCTCTATAGATCTTGATGCCTAATACGTATGCAGCTTCTCCAAGGTCCTTCATTGAAAAACTTTTGTTAAAATAGGCCTTTATGCTCTCCAACATCTCTATATTCTTCCCCATCAATAATATGTCATCCACATACAGTATGAGGAAAGCTACAGAGCTCCCACTCACTTTCTTGTACAGACAGGCTTCTCCGTAAACCTGTATGAACCCAAACGCTTTAATCACCTCATTAAAGCGAATGTTCCAACTCCGAGATGCTTGCACCAGCCCATAGATGGAGCGCTGGAGCTTGCACACTTTGTTAGCACCCTTAGGGGCGACAAAACCTTCTGGTTGCATCATATACAACTCTTCCTTAAGGTTCCCGTTAAGGAACGCTGTTTTGACGTCCATTTGCCAAATTTCATAATCATAAAAGGAGGCAATTGCTAACATGATTCGGACTGATTTCAGCTTCGCTACGGGAGAGAAAGTCTCTTCGTAGTCAACTCCTTGAATTTGTCGAAAACCCTTTGCGACAAGTCGAGCTTTGTAAACGGTTATATTACCGTTTGCATCAGTCTTCTTCTTGAAGATCCATTTATTTTCTATGGCTCGCCGGTCATCGACCAAGTCCACCAAAGTCCATACTTTGTTCTCATACATGGATCCTATCACGGATTTCATAGCCTCAAGCCATTTGTTGGAATCCGGGCCCGCCGTCGCTTCTTCATAGTTCGAAGGTTCACCGTTGTCTAACAACATGATTTCCATCACAGGGTTGCCGTACCACTCTGGTGCGGAGCGTGCCCTTGTGGACCTTCGCGGTTCAGTAGTAACTTGATCCGAAGCTTCATGATCATCATCATTAACTTCCTCTTTAGTTGGTGTAGGCACCACAGGAACAACTTCCCGTGCTGCGCTACTATCCTGTTCGAGAGGGGGTGTAATTACCTCATCAAGTTCTACCTTCCTCCCACTTACTTCTTTCGAGAGAAACTCTTTCTCTAGAAAGGATCCGTTCTTGGAAACAAAGGTCTTACCTTTGGATCTAAGATAGAAGGTATACCCAATAGTTTCCTTAGGGTATCCTATGAATACGCATTTCTCCGCTTTGGGTTCGAGCTTTTCTGGTTGAAGTTTCTTCACATAAGCATCGCAGCCCCAAACTTTAAGAAACGACAACTTAGGTTTCTTGTCAAACCATAGTTCATACGGTGTCGTCTCAACGGATTTTGATGGTGCCCTATTTAAAATGAATGCTGCAGTTTCTAATACGTATCCCCAAAATGATAGCGGTAAGTCGATAAGAGACATCATAGATCGTACCATATCTAATAAAGTGTGATTACGACGTTCAGACACTCCGTTGCGTTGCGGTGTGCCAGGCGGCGTCAGTTGTGAAACGATTCCACACTTCCTTAGGTGTGTGCCAAACTCGTGACTCAAATATTCTCCTCCACGATCAGATCGTAGACACTTAATTTTTCTGCCACGTTGATTGTCGACCTCACTCTGAAATTCCTTGAACTTTTCAAATGTCTCAGATTTGTGCTTCATCAAGTAGATATACCCATACCTACTCAAATCATCGGTGAGAGTGAGAACATAACGATAGCCACCGCGAGCTTCAACGTTCATTGGACCACATACATCAGTATGTATTATTTCCAATAAGTCGGTTGCTCTCTCCATTATTCCTGAGAATGGAGTCTTATTCATCTTGCCCATGAGGCACGGTTCACATGTGTCAAATGATTCAAAGTCAAGAGACTCTAATAGTCCATCAGTATGGAGCTTCTTCATGCGCTTAACGCCGATATGACCAAGGCGGCAGTGCCACAAGTATGTGGGACTATCATTATCAACATTACATCTTTTGGTACTCACACTATGAATATGTGTAACATCACGATCGAGATTCATCAAGAATAAACCATTCACCAGCGGAGCATGACCATAAAACATATCACTCATATAAATAGAACAACCATTATTCTTTGACTTAAATGAGTAGCCGTCTCACATTAATCAAGACCCTGATACAATATTCATGCTCAAAGCTGGTACTAAATAACAATTATTAAGGCTTAAAACAAATCCCGACGGTAGATGTAGAGGTAGCGTGCCGACGGCTATCACATCGACTTTAGAACCATTCCCCACGCGCATCGTCACCTCGTCCTTGGCCAGTCTTCGCTTATTCCGTAGTTCCTGCTTTGAGTTGCAAATGTGAGCAACAACACCGGTATCAAATACCCAGGAGCTACTACGAGCGCTGGTAAGGTACACATCAATAACATGTATATCACATATACCTTTAACGTTGCCGGCCTTCTTGTCTGCTAAGTATTTGGGGCAGTTCCGCTTCCAGTGACCTTTTCCCTTGCAATAGAAGCACTCAGTCTCAGGCTTGGGTCCATTCTTTTTCTTCTTCCCGGCATCTGGCTTACCTGGCGCGGCAACAACTTTGCCGTCTTTCTTGAAGTTCTTCTTACCCTTGCCTTTCTTGAAACTAGTGGTCTTGTTGACCATCAACACTTGATGCTCTTTCTTGATTTCTACTTCTGCAGACTTGAGCATCGAGTACAACTCGGGAATGGTCTTCTCCATCCCTTGCATGTTGTAGTTAAGCACAAAGCCTTTGTAGCTCGGTGGGAGAGACTGGAGGATTCTGTCAATTATAGCATCATCCGGAAGTTCGACTCCAAGTGAAGTCAGACGAACGTGTAACCTAGACATTTTGAGTATGTGCTCACTGACAGAACTGTTCTCCTCCATCTTACAGCAAAAGAACTTGTCGGAGACTTCATATCTCACGACACGGGCATGAGCTTGAAAAACTAGCTTCAGCTCCTGGAACATCTCATATGCCCCGTGTTGCTCAAAACGCCTTTGGAGCCCCGTTTCTAAACTGTATAACATGCCACACCTAACCAGAGAGTAGTCATCACTCCGCGTTTGCCAGACGTTCAGAATGTCCTGGGCTGTTGCGGGAGCGGGAGGGTCACCTAGCGGTGCATCAAGGACATAAGCCTTTTTGGCTGCTTCAAGGATGAGCTTCAAGTTGCGAACCCAGTCCGCATAGTTGCTACCATGATATTTCAGCTTGTTTTTCTCTAGGAATGCGTTGAAATTGAGGTTGACGTTGGCCATCTACAATATTTATAAAGACAACTTTTAGACTAAGTTCATGACAATTAAGTTCATTTAATCAAATTAAGTATGAACTCCCACTTAAATCGACATCCCTCTAGTCATCTAAGTGATACATGATCCATGTTGACTAATCCGTGTCCGATCATCACGTGAGACGGACTAGTCACCATGGTGAGCAACTTCATGTTGATCATATTCAACCATACGACTCATGTTCGACCTTTCGGTCTCTTGTATTCGAGGTCATGTCTGTACATGCTAAGCTCGTCGAGTCAACCTAGGTGTTTCGCGTGTGTAAATCTGGCTTACACCCGTTGTATGCGAACGTTAGAATCTATCACACCCGATCATCACGTGGTGCTTCGAGACAACGAACCTTCACAATGGTGCACACTTAGGGGAATACGTTCTCGAAATTTTAAGAGGGATCATCTTATTATGCTACCGTCGTTCTAAGCAATAAGATGTAAAACATGATAAACATCACAATGCAATCATATAGTGACATGATATGGCCATTATCATCTTCGCCCTTTCGATCTCCATCTTCAGGCATTGCATGATCATCATCGTCACCGGCGTGACACCATGATCTCCATCTTCATGATCTCCATCATCGTGTCTCCGTGAAGTCGTCACGCCAACTACTACTATCACTACTACTATAGCTAACCGTGAGCAATGAAGTAAAAGTAGTAAGCACATGGCGTTGCATCTCATACAATAAATTAAGACAACTCCTATGGCTCCTGCCGGTTGTCATACTCATCGACATGCAAGTCGTGAAACCTATTACAATAACATGATCATCTCATATATCATACATGCAACATCACAACTTTGGCCATATCACATCACATGTCAAACCCTGCAAAAACATGTTAGACGTCCTCTAATTGTTGTTGCAAGTTTTACGTGGCTGATTTGGGTTTCTAGCAAGAACGCCTTCTTACCTACGTGACAGCCACAACGATGATATGCCAAAGCTATTTACCCTTCATAAGGACCCTTTTCATCAAATCCAATCCGACTAGAGTAGGAGAGACAGACACCCACTAGCCACCTTTATGCACGGTGTGCATGTCTGTCGGTGGAACCAGTCTCACGTAAGCGTATGTGTAAAGTCGGTTCGGGCCGCTTCATCCCACAATACCGCCGGAAAAGAATAAGACTAGTAGTGGCAAGAAAATTGACAAATCATCGCCCACAAATTTTGTGTTCTACTCGTGCATAGAATCTACGCATAGAAAACCTGGCTCGGATGCCACTGTTGGGTAACATAGCATAAATTCAAAAATTTCCTACGCATATTCAGATCTTCCTATGGAGAGACCAGCAACGAGAGAGGGGTAAGAGCATCTTCATACCTTTAAAGATCTCTAAGAGGAAGCGTTGCTAGAACGCGGTTGATGGAGTCGTACTCGCAGCGATTCCGATCTAGTGCCGAACTACGGCACCTCCGCGTTCAACACACGTGCAGCCCGATGACGTCTCCCGCACCTTGATCCAGCAAGGAGGAGTGAGAGATTGGGGAAGAAATCCAGTAGCACGACGGTGTGGTGTCGATGGAGAGGATGTCTCCTGGCAGGGCTTCGCCAAGCACCGGCAGAGAGGAGGAGGAAGAAGGGCACGGCTGCGTCGAGAGAGAGGCAAAAGTCTGATCTCCAATGGCCAAAAGTGCCCACTATATATAGGGGAGTGAGGGGCTGCGCCACCTTGAGGGTTTCCCTCTCCTGGGGGGCGGCAGCCCTAGATGGGGGCTGGTGCGGCGGCCAAGGGGGGGAGGAGGGGTGTGGCGCACCCCTGGTGGGCCTTAGGCCCACCTAGCTTAGGGTTTGCCCCCCTTTTTCTCTCCCCCACGCATTGGGCTGAGTGGGGAGGCGCACCAGCCCACCTAGGGGCTGGTTCCCTTACCCACTTGTCCCACCTTACCTCCCGGGGTCGTTGCCCCCCTTCGGTGGACCCCCGGGGCCACCTCCGGTGGTCCCGGTACGTTACCGGTGATGCCCGAAACACTTCCGGTATCCGAAACCATCCGTCCTATATATCAATCTTTACGTCCGGACCATTCCGGAGCTCCTCGTGACGTCCGAGATCTCATCCGGGACTTCGAACAACTTTCGGTAACCTCGTATAACAATTCCCTATAACCCTAGCGTCATCGAACCTTAAGTGTGTAGACCCTACGGGTTCGGCAGACACGCAGACATGACCGAGACGCCTCTGCGGCCAATAACCATCAGCGGGGTCTGGATACCCATGGTGGCACCCACTTGCTCCATGATGATCTCATCGGATGAACCACAATGTCAAGGATTCAATCAATCCCGTATACGATTCCCTTTGTGTGTCGGTATAGAACTTGCCCGAGATTCGATCGTCGGTATACCTATACCTTGTTCAATCTCGTTACCGGTAAGTCTCTTTACTCGTTCCGTAGCACGTCATCGTGTGACTAACTCCTTAGTCACATTGAGCTCATGATGATGTTCTACCGAGTGGGCCCAGAGATACCTCTCCGTCACACGGAGTGACAAATCCCGATCTCGATTCGTACGAACCCAACAGACACTTTCGGCGGTACCCGTAGTGCACCTTTATAGTCACCCAGTTACGTTGTGACGTTTGATACACCCAAAAGCACTCCTACGGTATCCGGGAGTTGCACAATCTCACGGTCGAAGGAAAAGATACTTGACATTAGAAAAGCTTTAGCATATGAACAATACGATCTAGTGCTATGCTTAGGATTGTGTCTTGTCCATCACATCATTCTCCCAATGATGTGATCCCGTTATCAATGACATCTAATGCCCATGATCAGGAAACCATGATCATCTATTGACTAACGAGCTAGCCAACTAGAGGCTTGCTAGGGACACATTGTGATCTATTTATTCACACATGTATTACTGTTTCCTGTTAATACAATTATAGCATGAACAATAGACGATTATCATGAACAAGGAAATATGATAATAACCATTTTATTATTGCCTCTAGGGCATATTTCCAACATTATCAATAACCATACTTGTAGTCATTTCAGCGTCTCGTATCTTGGCAGCCCTCATGGCACGCCCCATCGACATACCATCTACATCAGGCTTCTCCTGAATCCGCTGACTGAAGCGTCGATCATCCGCAGAAGGATTAGGAATCCCACCAAAAGACATCACATCCTCTTTGGAAAACTCATTGTTAACATTCCCTGTTGTCGCATGTTCAACATAATGCTGATCAAGAGGGGAGTCAAAGATAGGATTATTAGATATAAAAGAGTATATTTGTTGCTTACTGTTTGAAGAGCGATTGTCCTTGCAACAAGACGTTGGCTCATCACTAACAGTATTAGGAGAGGGGAGAGAAATCGCCTCCCTTGAGCACTCCTGCTCCGGCAAAGAATCAACCCTCATGGCCGACATCATTTACTTTTCCTTCAGATCAGTAGGGATATACAAAGTCGAATCTAGTCTAGGTGTGGCTGCAGCATTTATGTGCTTCTCCTTCAGATCAGGAGTAATAGACAAGTTCGAATCCCCTTTGGGTGTGGATGCAGCTTTCTGCATATTATCCTGCTCATTACCAAACTGCATATTGGAACCCCTCACAGGTGAGGTACTAAGGGCAACAGAGCCCTCCTCATCATTCGGATGTTCAAAAACCTTTGCATCAACATCCTCTCCTAAGCTTGACATTACCTGGAACGAACCAAACCTTAGTTCACCCATATGCGAGTGAGAAGAGGACGGAGCACCCCCTGTGACACTCGGTTTATCAATATTAGGCAAGGATAGGCTGATGTTATCTGTTGGTGCCTCGGGATGCTTATCCTGATTAGCATCACCATGATCTCTATCTCTATCCTCGCCATCAGCCATGTGTACATCACCATCATGTGGTTCCTGATGGACCACCTCCTCGACCTCCACATCGAGATCATAGTGCACCCCATCATATGACCATGGAGCAAAATCTGGTATCTGCTCAACGTCAAGCACCATCACAAGCAATCTGGCAATCCCCCTTTTACGAGTAAAAGGCATATCCACTTTCTCAGTCTTCCCAATCAAAGAACCCAAGCTCCATACGATAAGGAAATCATTAAGAAGTATCTCTGGAATACCTGAAAATCTGATCCACCTCTTCTGTAACAGAGTACCCTGTGGTGCCGGTTTAATACATTCCTCAAACTCAAGTAGACATTTGCTCCCACTGACCTTACTAACACCAAAAGTGAGTAAGCGTTAGGTCTTCTCTTCTAGGAAACTCCACCTGATAGGAATTATCATCTACTCTTATCGGATCCCAACTATATGTCTCAGAAACAAGTCTTTTCATTTGTTGAGAAACTTGTTCGGCAGACAACTCACCATTAGTAACTTTTACCATACCCGTCCTTGAACTCTCAAGGCGAGGAGGAGCAAGGACTGAAGAAGATCCTGGCATCTCAAAGAACATTAGTTTGCTATGACAAACCCCATAGATGTTCATGATTGGCTTGGGAACTAGAAGCAATGGACATGCTGCATCCGTATGTCCAGGCTTCAAACAAATGTCACATAAGATAGTTGTGCAATCCACCGCGAAGTGCCCCGACACCCCCACATCTATAGCACCTAAGTTTCTCCTTCTTGCGAGCAGCCTTATTTGCTCGCGCCAATTCCATGTCCTCAGAATTTTTATGCTGCGAAGAATCAGTGGTGGTATTATTTTTCTGCACCTCCCCTTCGATCGATGATGAGACTTCCTTCCACATCGGACCAGAATTATTTCGACCGAAGTTACGAACTCCGGCGCCACCTTGTTGCCGAAAGTTATCCCCTCTAGCATCTTCAACAAAATTCCCTTCCGGGGGTTGAAAAGGGCGATGCCACTGGTTTCGTCCTCCACCATGTCCCCCTCCTGCATTCCAGTTCGAGCGGCCCTGTTGCTGCGGGTGATCAGCGTCAACAAGGGCGTGGCTTCAATCACTGGAAGAGGCGGTCCTGCAGCCATGGGAAACAGAGGTGGCGATGGGCATCAGGGGTACATGAACTACCCTAATCAATGGAACGATTTCTTCTCGCAAACCCGCAGGCCCAACTTCTCCGGCTCCCGCAGCTGCAGCAATGGAAGACGCCGTCTCCTGTTCCGCCTGCGCCGAGAAAGAAGGAACATTAGGACGAGCCGCCGTCATCGTTTGCAAGGAAGGGATGCGTCGAGCTCTCCCATATCGAGACGGGAACCCTGGCTTTGGACGGGATAAGACTCCAGGAAAAACCCTGGCCGATCTGTATCCTATCCCGACACTTCCTTCTGGATTTTTTTCATCAGAGGAGACCGATCGAACCTTCGGTTGAACTTGTACCGTAGCTAGCTGGGCCTTATACCCAGCCACCACTTGTTCAAAACCCGTATTATCTGGCCCATCTTGGCACATCAGAAATTTCAAACGTTCTGCTCTTCCCTCTCGGATCTGGCAATCCGATCGGATCGATGTGGCCGCCGGCTGTCGTCCTTTGACCGCCGACCGCCCGTGTTTACCCCTAATAGGCTCATTTTTGCGATCTGTGCTAGGCCCGTGGCTTTGAATAAGTGTCGGTCGGAATAAAGGAAAAAGTATACTGTATAATTTAGAGGATATATAGCTTTTATCGATATTTTTTCTTTGATGCCATTTGAAAGTTGAAACACATGCAGATCTGTGCTAGGCCTGTGGTTAATCGTTTTTACGATCCTTGGCGGCCGTTTGGTGACCGCCCGAGTCACCTTGAGCAGAGCAACGCGGTGGCGTGTTTTTCGCTAAAGTTCGCCCCGCCTTAGAAAATATCGTCCCCCAATACTATTTTCGGATGTGCTTATGAAACTCTGTTTTTACCGCTTTCGTCCTTGATTAGATTAGTTTAGCCGGTATATGATGAGCTCTTGTTATTTTTTAACAAAAGGAGGATGAACCCAAAAGGAGGATGAACCCCGGCCTCTAGATGATGCATGTAGCATCACTGGTATGTAGCCATTTTATTAATCACTAGCAAAAGAGCCCGTACGTTGCAACGGAAGAGAAAATAACACATGCTCTGAAAGCAATATATTTTCACATGACATCACATTTATGTTGCCAACGATGGATTTAGTGCCCACACAATGAAAACGCGTTTGGATATATAGTCACTCGAAATAAGATGAGAAATATGTTGTTTCTTCCCATGAGGTTTTTCAAAGGTGTGCATGTGTTGTTCACGATGTTTTCTTTCCTCTCAATTTAATTTTAATTTAATGGATGTTTATTGAAATTCGTATCGTCGCCAGAAAGAGAGAAAAAAAGGACCGTGGACTACAGATTAAGTTTTTATCAAAAATATTATTTAAGAAGTATTCAACAGCTAAAAATAACATCCTATTCAGATTCTAGACATTTTTTTAATCAAATTTCATATATAACATGTTAAAATCGGAGTAACGGTTTAAAAGATATAGATAATTTTGTTTTAGATAAAATGTGGATTGATTAATTGAAAAGTTAGGGTTTTTTCGTTAAAATACGGAGGGCGGGTTGATTACCTAAACATCATGGGGTTTTCGGAAAATTGTAAAAAAACGATTCGTTTTCTGACTTAAATCCGGATTGTGGGTTGATTACCTGAAACATCAGGGGGTTTTCTGCAAAATGCAAAAAATGATTCGTTTTTTGACTTAAAAACGAACTGCAGGTTGAGTACCGGAAAATCGAGGGGTGTTTTTGCAAAAAAGCCGGCGACGTACGGCAGAAGTGTGCGCGCTTTATTATCCCGTGCGTTGCAACGGAAGAAAAATAATTATAATCTTCAAGGATGCTGATCATATTACGTCCTTAAAATTTTAGGACATTTTTTGAAATGCATGAACATTTTATGAATTAGCAAACATTTTTTCAATTACACTCAAAAAATAATACACAAACTTATTTCTCAAAATCATGGACTTTTATTGTTTTCACCAACATTGTTCTCAAAATTATGACATTTTTCTGAATATAGGAATAATTTTACAAATATCCCGAGCATTTTTTGAATTCACAAACATTTTATGTTTTCTTCAAAACTCACAGTTTTATAAGTTGCAAAAGTTTTTCAAAAGTCGATATTATTTAAATAAAAAAAAATGGAGTAGAAAATGAAAATAAAAAATGAGACTAAAAACAGAGTCACGAACTGTTTTTAAGATTTTTACACGGACTTTTGTTTAAAATTATTTACTTTTTTCATTTTACAGACATTTTCTAAAAAATTAAACATTTTTTTGTATATGCAAACATTTTTCAAAACTCCTGAGTAGTTTTTGAATTCTCAAAACAATTATGTTTTTTTAATATTTTATTTCAAAATTCTCAGTTTCTTAAATTTAAGAAAAGTTATTTGAAGTTCTAAATTATTTAAAGTAGAAAAAAATGGAACTGAAAAGTA
This sequence comes from Hordeum vulgare subsp. vulgare, assembly GCF_904849725.1. Lineage (NCBI taxonomy): Eukaryota > Viridiplantae > Streptophyta > Magnoliopsida > Poales > Poaceae > Hordeum > Hordeum vulgare. Next base: position 657,601,429 of record NC_058519.1, on the reverse strand, counting down.
AAATAAAAAAACTAAACTAAAAGAACAGGCGGCCACGAATGGCCGGCCTAAATAGGTGTGATGCATCTTTTTCTAATGCCGGAGCGTAATATAGGAGGTGCCTACATGGGCCGGCCCAGTCCGGAGATTTTCCTGTTTGAAACGTTTTCTATGACTTATAAGTGGCAATTGTGGGTAATTTTCATCAACTTTATGGGCAATGTTAATGACGGACGACAGAAGCACTAATTGCTTTATTAGTAGGTAAAGATTCACAAAGCTCTTATAAAGTAATACATCAATAAGTTTGAAGCCATCATCTTGGCAACACCGATCGCTATACATATCCTCGTGATGAATGTGTGTCGAATGTCCGAGCCTAATGCAAAAAAGACATCACATCAACACATAAGATCTAACGTCGGGTGCCCCATCCAAGCCACAATATCTGGATTGGGTTACACACCGGTTCGGCACACTTTCAGAGAGCACCACATGCACACGCTGCAAAGGCTATTACCTCCTTCATCCATTGATCCATCCTCAGATCAGATACCGACGCATCGACCTTGCCAGGCCACTCTGCCGTCGATGCCACCACGACGCCAGACGACGTCGTCCTCCTGTATGAGTCCATCGCCACCCATCGGACGCCGAGTGTCCATTACGCCACGCTGCAGAAATCCGCCGTCATCGATGTGTACGATGAAGCACCGCTCCACCACCTACCGACGCCCAACCACCAAACCGCCTACATGTTCGTCCAGCCGATGAATGTCTCCAAAGATGATACCCCATGGGGGTGAGAACGAAGATATCACCATCATCCGATCCAAGATTCCCCTCAATGCCTCCAACGAGGGCTACGACGCCCACGGATGTCGCCGTCAATGGTAGCCTCCTCCACATATGAGGTTTCACCCGAAAACAATGGAGCGAGGGACGCCCCCACCATCTCCGCCAACGAGGAAAATGACATCCACGGACGCCAACGACGATGGTGGCATCCTCACCCACTTCAGCAGCTAGGCCACTATCTCGTCCTTCACTTGATTCGCCGTCAGGAAGCCACCGTGAGGCAACACCCACCGACCAAATATAAAGACATCCAAAGATAGAGCAAGTCAAATCGCTACGTGACCGGCGCCATGGCCACACACACCTCATCCCGAGGCGTCCATTCAAGATCCACCATCACAGCCACGCCTCCAAACCGCAACAAAGGGACGCCCCGCGCCGCCATCATCCCCCCTAAAGGGCTTTGCACAGGCGGGAGCCGGCGGTGACGGAAGGGGAGGCAAAGGTGAGATGTTATTTGATTTATGGTGCAGGTTATTCGCGTGTTATTTATATATGCATGTCTATTGTTGTGCCTCGGTTTGCTCCGCATCTTTGACACGGCGAAAAGCAAAGGATTCTTGATCATTTAGTACATAATGTTGTTATGCCATCTGCTGTGACCGCTCTTTTCTTACTTCCATTAACTAATTATTACTGCTTGTACATACGGATACGTACTACGACTAGTACAATAGTATGCATATATCTTGGAGAACGGGAATTGAAGTTGAATTGCCACTTTGTGACGCATGATTCCAGTGGTAGCTGCGACAACACTTATAGATAGACGAGACAGGGGTCGTTTCACTTAGATTGTCGGTGCTGAACGACGTGCCTGGCCGGCGGTGAAATGAAACGATGGATCCATCAAGCTGGTCTGATGACTGGCTTTGACAGCTCGATGGCCTGATGGATCGAAATGGTAACCCTGGCGCTGATAGACTCATACCCAACCCCATCACTGGCTAGCTGGATGATCCATATATATCTTGCATGCATGAGCTTTCTGATCCAGATAATCGGCAAGACTTACCAACCAATTCGTACGTGCGTGCTTTTATAACTAACTAATGCACAGACACATGCATGCATGTCACGTTCATACAGACGGATCGGCCAACTATTTTGAGGGTAACATGCATTCATGCTTCAGGCTGCTAGGCGGAATAATGCAGCTGCAAATCTTTCATTTGCAGCATCTAATCGGCCATCCCAGACAAGGAAAACACGCATGCAGCTTAGCCTCTTGCCAGGGCCTGTCCTGACATTTTAGTACCCAGTGCAGAACGATAAAAATAAACCTTCTATATACAAATAAATATATACAGGGACCTCCGTGTTGAATTGTAACATGTAGTATTCTGTCGTAACTACTAATCCTAGTCTTAAGGAGTGGCCCTAGTCCAACCCCACCTCCAAGGGTAGTGCCCTGCATGTAGGGACTTCCCCTCTATTTATGTAACCAAGCCCATCAAGGCTGAATACACGATCAATACACCGTTCAGCTTGGTAATCAGAGCCAACATGTCCGCTCCTTCCTCCCCTAAACGCGCGGCTGAACCGGATCTCGCCGCTGCTGCTGACGCCGCCACGGCTCCTGCCGCCGCCATTCCCGTAGACGCCTCTGGCTCCACTGACCTGCGCCCACGCGCACCTGCTTCCTCTGATGAGGGCCCTGGCTCCGGTGATCTCCCTCTGGCCACGGCCGCACCATCCATCGCGGCTCTGCCATCCTCCTCCACTCCTCCACCACCGCTTCCGGCGAGCCTTGCCGGCATCCTCGACTTCAAGCTCTCCCTCGACGGCACCAACTTCACCCGCTGGCGCAACTACATCCATCTGATGTTGGCGCGTCACCACGTCGAAGACCACATCTGCGACGTCTCCCCGCGCCGCATGGCCGATCCGGCGTGGCGCGACGACGACATAACCTTCATCCTGTGGTTCTTCACCACCATCGCCGGGGACCTCCTCGACATTATCACCCCGGCTGACTCCACCGCCTACACCATCTGGACACGGCTGCACGAGTACTTCCTGGCCAATGAGGCCGAGCACGCGATGCATCTTGGCCAGGAATTCCGGACCTGCGTGCGCGGCGACCTCACCGTCAACGACTACTGCCTGTTGGAAATATGCCCTAGAGGCAATAATAAATTAGTTATTATTATATTTCTTTGTGCATGATAATCGTTTATTATCCATGCTATAATTGTATTGATTGGAAACACAGTGCATGTGTGGATACATAGACAAAACACTGCCCCTAGTAAGCCTCTAGTTGACTAGCTCGTTGATCAGAGATGGTCAAGGTTTCCTGACCATAGGCAAGTGTTGTCACTTGATAACGGGATCACATCATTAGGAGAATCATGTGATGGACTAGACCCAAACTAATAGACGTAGCATGTTGATCGTGTCATTTTGATGCTACTGTTTTCTGCGTGTCAAGTATTTGTTCCTGTGACCATGAGATCATATAACTCACTGACACCGGAGGAATGCTTTGTGTGTATCAAACGTCGCAACGTAACTGGGTGACTATAAAGATGCTCTACAGGTATCTCCGAAGGTGTTCGTTGAGTTAGTATGGATCGAGACTCGGATTTGTCACTCCGTGTGACGGAGAGGTATCTCGGGGCCCACTCGGTAATACAACATCACACACAAGCCTTGCAAGCAATGTGACTTAGTGTAAGTTGCGGGATCTTGTATTACGGAATGAGTAAAGAGACTTGCCGGTAAACGAGATTGAAATAGGTATGCGGATAGTGACGATCGAATCTCGGGCAAGTAACATACCGAAGGACAAAGGGAATGACATACGGGATTATATGAATCCTTGGCACTGAGGTTCAAACGATAAGATCTTCATAGAATATGTAGGATCCAATATGGGCATCCAGGTCCCGCTATTGGATATTGACCGAGGAGTCGCTCGGGTCATGTCTACATAGTTCTCGAACCCGCAGGGTCTGCACACTTAAGGTTCGACATTGTTTTATGCGTATTTGAGTTATATGGTTGGTTACCAAATATTGTTCGGAGTCCCGGATGAGATCATGGACGTCACGAGGGTTTCCGGAATGGTCCGGAAACGAAGATTGATATATAGGATGACCTCATTTGATTACCGGAAGGTTTTCAGAGTTACCGGGAATGTACTGGGAATGACGAATGGGTTCCGGGTGTTCACGGGGGGGGGGGGGGGGGCAACCCATCCAGGGGAAGCCCATAGGCCTTGGGGGTGGCGCACCAGCCCTTGGTGGGCTGGTGGGACAACCCAAGAAAGCCCTATGCGCCAAGGAGAGAAAATCAAAGAGCAAAGAAAAAAAAAGATGTGGGAAAGGAGAGAAGGACTCCACTTTCCAATCCTAGTGGGATTAGGATTGGAGGAGGACTCCTCCTCCCCTTGGTGCGCAGACCTTGGGGCTCCTTGAGCCTCAAGGCAAGCCTCCCCTCCCGCCTCCTATATATATGGAGCAATTAGGGCTGATTTGAGACAACTTTTCAAGGGCAGCCCGACCACATACCTCCACGGTTTTACCTCTAGATCACATTTCTGCGGAGCTCGGGCGGAGCCCTGCCGAGATTAGATCACCACAAACCTCCAGAGCGCCGTCACGCTGCCGGAGAACTCATCTACCTCTCTGTCTCTCTTGCTGGATCAAGAAGGCCGAGATCATCGTCGAGCTGTACGTGTGCTGAACGCGGAGCTGCCGTCCGTTCGGCACTAGATCGTGGGACGGATCGCGGGACGGTTCGTGGGACGGTTCGCGGGGCGGATTGAGGGACCGTCCCACGAACCATCCCGCGATCCGTCCCACGATCTAGTGCCGAACGGACGGCACCTCCGCGTTCAGCACACGTACAGCTCGACGATGATCTCGGCCTTCTTGATCCAGCAAGAGAGACGGAGAGGTAGATGAGTTCTCCGGCAGGGTGATGGCACTCCATAGGTTGGTGGTGATCTGATCTCGGCAGGGCTCCGCCTGAGCTCCGCAGAAACGCGATCTAGAGGTAAAACCGTGGAGGTATGTGGTCGGGCTGCCTTTGAAAAGTTGTCTCAAATCAGCCCTAATTGCTCCATATATATAGGAGGAGGGAGGGGAGGCTTGCCTTGAGGCTCAAGGAGCCCCAAGGGCTGCGCACCAAGGGGAGGAGGAGTCCTCCTCCAATCCTAGTCCAACTAGGATTGGAAAGTGGAGTCCTTCTCTCCTTTCCCACCTCTTTTTTCTTCTTTTCTCTTTGATTTTCTATCCTTGGCGCATAGGGCCCTCTTGGGCTGTCCCACCAGCCCACCAAGGGATGGTGCGCCACCCCCAAGGCCTATGGGCTTCCCCGGGGTGGGTTGCCCCCCCCCCTCGGTGAACACCCGGAACACATTCGTCATTCCTGGTACATTCCCGGTAACTCCGAAAACCTTCCGGTAATCAAATGAGGTCATCCTATATATCAATCTTCGTTTTCGGGCCATTCCGGAAACCCTCGTGACGTCCGTGATCTCATCCGGGACTCCGAACAACATTCGGTAACCAACCATATAACTCAAATACGCATAAAACAACGTCGAACCTTAAGTGTGCAGACCCTGCGGGTTCGAGAACTATGTAGACATGACCCGAGCGACTCCTCGGTCAATATCCAATAGCGGGACCTGGATGCCCATATTGGATCCCACATATTCTACGAAGATCTTATCGTTTGAACCTCAGTGCCAAGGATTCATATAATCCCGTATGTCATTCCCGTTGTCCTTCGGTATGTTACTTGCCCGAGATTCGATCGTCAGTATCCGCATACCTATGTCAATCTCGTTTACCGGCAAGTCTCTTTACTCGTTCCGTAATACAAGATCCCGCAAGTTACACTAAGTCACATTGCTTGCAAGGCTTGTGTGTGATGTTGTATTACCGAGTGGGCCCCGAGATACCTCTCCGTCACACGGAGTGACAAATCCCAGTCTCGATCCATACTAACTCAACGAACAACTTCGGAGATACCTGTAGAGCATCTTTATAGTCACCTAGTTACGTTGCGACGTTTGATACACACAAAGCATTCCTCCGGTGTCAGTGAGTTATATGATCTCATGGTCATAGGAACAAATACTTGACACGCAGAAAACAGTAGCAACAAAATGACACGATCAACATGCTACGTCTATTAGTTTGGGTCTAGTCCATCACATGATTCTTCTAATGACGTGATCCAGTTATCAAGCAACAACACCTTGTATATAATCAAAAGACCGTGACTATCTTTGATCAACTGGCTAGCCAACTAGAGGCTTGCTAGGGACAGTGTTTTGTCTATGTATCCACACATGTATATAAGTCTTCATTCAATACAATTATAGCTTAGATAATAAATGATTATCTTGATACATGAAATATGATAATAACTATATTTATTATTGCCTCTAGGGTCAATAATCTAGCCCTCACATCATCATGCGAATTACATTGTAATAAATCTAACACCCATACAATTCTGGTGTTAATCATGCTTTGCGCGTGGAAGAGGTTTAGTCAGCGGATCTGCTACATTCAGATCCGTGTGCACTTTGCATATATTTACGTCCTCCCCTTCGACGTAGTCGCAGATGAGGTTGAAGCGTCGTTTGATGTGTTTGGTCTTCTTGTGAAACCGTGGTTCCTTTGCTAAGGCAATGGCACCCGTGTTGTCACAAAACAAGGTTATTGGATTCAGTGCGCTTGGCACCACTCCAAGATCCGTCATGAACTGCTTCATCCAGACACCCTCCTTAGCCGCCTCCGAGGCAGCCATGTACTCCGCTTCACATGTAGAATCAGCTACGATGCTTTGTTTGGAACTGCACCAGCTTACTGCACCCCCATTAAGAATAAATGCGTATCCGGTCTACGACTTAGAGTCGTCCGGATCTGTGTCAAAGCTTGCATCGATGTAACCCTTTACGGCGAGCTCTTCGTCACCTCCATACACGAGAAACATCTCCTTAGTCCTTTTCAGGTACTTCAGGATATTCTTGACCGCCGTCTAGTGATCCACTCCTGGATTACTCTGGAACCTGCCTGCCATACTTATGGCCAGGCTAACGTCCGGTCTAGTGCACAACATTGCATACATGATAGATCCTATGGCTGAAGCATAGGGGACGGTGCTCATATGCTCTCTATCTTTATCAGTTGCTGGGCACTGAGTCTTACTCAATCTCGTACCTTGTAAAACTGGCAAGAACCCTTTCTTGGACTGTTCCATTTTGAACCTTTTCAAAACTTTATCAAGGTATGTGCTTTGTGAAAGTCCTATCAAGCGTTTCGATCTATCCTTGTAGATCTTAATGCCTAGAATGTAAGCATCTTCTCCTAGGTCCTTCATAGAGAAACTTTTATTCAAGTAATACTTTATGCTCTCCAAAAACTCTACGTTGTTTCCAATCAGCAATATGTCATCCACATATAATATTAGAAACGCCACAGAGCTCCCACTCACTTTCTTGTAAATACAAGATTCTCCAACAACTTGTATAAACCCAAATGCTTTGATCACCTCATCAAAGCGTTTGTTCCAACTCCGAGATGCTTGCACCAGTCCATAAATGGATCGCTGGAGCTTGCACACCTTGTTAGCATTCTTAGGATCGACAAAACCTTCGGGTTGCATCATATACAACTCTTCCTTAAGGAAACCGTTAAATAACGCCGTTTTGACATCCATCTGCCAGATTTCATAATTGAAAAATGCAGCTATTGCTAACATGATTCTGACGGACTTAAGCATCGCTACGGCTGAGAATGTCTCATCGTAGTCAACTCCTTGAACTTGTGAAAAACCTTTTGCCACAAGTCGACCTTTATAAACGGTCACATTGCCGTCAGCGTCCGTCTTTTTCTTAAAGATCCATTTGTTCTGAATAGCCTTGCGGCCCTCAGGTAGTACTTCCAAAGTCCACACTTTGTTTTCATACATGGATCCTATCTCGGACTTCATGGCCTCCAGCCATTTGTTGGAATCTGGGCCCACCATTGCTTCTTTATAATTTGCAGGTTCATTGTTGTCTAACAACATGATTGACAAAACGGGATTACTGTACCACTCTGGAGCAGCACGTGGTCTCGTCGACCTGCGTGGTTCGATAGGAACTTGAACCGGAGTTTCATGATCATCATCATTAACTTCCTCCTCAACCGGCGTCGCAACGACAGGGGTTTCCCCTTGCCCTACGCCACCATCTAGAGGGATGAGAGGTTCGACAACCTCATCAAGTTCTATCTTCCTCCCACTCAATTCTCTCGAGAGAAACTCCTTCTCGAGAAAAGCTCCGTTTTTAGCAACAAACACTTTGCCCTCGGATTTGAGATAGAAGGTGTACCCAACTGTCTCTTTTGGGTAACCTATGAAGATGCACTTTTCCGCTTTGGGTTCCAGCTTTTCATGCTGAAGCTTTTTGACATAAGCATCACATCCCCAAACTTTAAGAAACGACAACCTTGGCCTTTTGCCATACCACAATTCGTATGGTGTCGTCTCAACGGATTTTTATGGTGCCCTATTTAAAGTGAATGCAGCTGTGTCTAATGCATAACCCCAAAACGATAACGGCAAATCGGCAAGAGACATCATAGATCGCACCATCTCTTATAAAGTACGATTACGACGTTCGGACACACCATTACGCTGTGGTGTTCCAGGCGGTGTTAACTGTGAAACAATTCCACATTGTCTTAAGTGAGCACCAAACTCGAAACTCAGATATTCACCCCCACGATCAGACCGTAGGAACTTGATCTTATTGTTACGATGATTTCCAACTTCACTCTGAAATTGCTTGAACTTTTCAAATGTTTCAGACTTGTGCTTCATTAAGTAGACATAACCATATCTACTCAAATCGTCAGTGAAGGTGAGAAAATAACGATATCCGCCGCGTGCCTCCACGCTCATCGGACCGCACACATCGGTATGTATGATTTCCAATAAGTCACTGGCACGCTCCATTGTTCCGGAGAACGGAGTTTTAGTCATCTTGCCCATGAGGCATGGTTCGCACGTGTCAAGTGAATCGAAGTCAAGTGACTCCAAAAGTCCATCGGTATGGAGTTTCTTCATGCGCTTTACACCAATATGACCTAAGCGGCAGTGCCACAAAAACATGGTGCTATCATTGTTAACTCTAACTCTTTTGGTCTCAATGTTATGTATATGTGTATCACTATCAAGATTCAATATGAACAATCCTCTCACATTGGGTGCATGACCATAAAAGATGTTACTCATAGAAATAGAACAACCATTATTCTCTGACTTAAAAGAGTAACCGTCTCGCAATAAACAAGATCCAGATATGATGTTCATGCTCAACGTAGGCACTAAATAACAATTATTCAAGTTCATAACTAATCCCGATGGTAACTGAAGTGAAACTGTGCCGACGGCGATTGCATCAACCTTGGAACCATTTCCTACGCGCATCGTCACTTCATCTTTCGCCAGCCTTCGCCTATTCCGCAGTTCCTGTTTCGAGTTGCAAATATGAGCAACAGAACCGGTATCGAATACCCAGGCACTACTACGAGAGCCGGTTAAGTACACATCAATAACATGTATATCAAATATACCTAATTTTTCTTTGGCCGCCTTCTTATCAGCCAGATACTTGGGGCAGTTGCGCTTCCAGTGACCCATACCCTTGCAATAGTAGCACTCTGTTTCAGGCTTAGGTCCAGCTTTGGGTTTCTTCGTCGGATTGGCAACAGGCTTGCCGCTCTTATTTGAATTTCCCTTCTTGCCTTTGCCGTTTCTCTTGAAACTAGTGGTCTTATTCACCATCAACACTAGATGCTCTTTACGGAGTTCAGACTCTACGACTTTCAGCATCGCAAACAACTCGCCGGGTGACTTGTTCATCCCTTGCATGTTGTAGTTCAACACAAAGCCCTTATAGCTTGGCGGCAGTGATTGAAGAATTATGTTAGTGATAGCCTCTTGCGGGAGTTCAATCCCCAGCTCAGCTAGACGGTTTGAGTACCCAGACATTTTGAGCACATGTTCACTGACAGACGAATTCTCCTCCATCTTGCAAGCATATAATTTATGGGAGGTCTCATACCTCTCGATCCGGGCGTTCTTCTGAAAGATAAACTTCAACTCCTGGAACATCTCATATGCTCCATGACGCTCAAAGCGACGTTGAAGTCCCGGTTCTAAGCTATACAAGACTGCACATTGAACTACTGAGTAGTCCTCCTTACGTGTTAACCAAGCGTTCTTAGCATCCTGGTCAGCCGTAGCGGGTGGTTCATCTCCTAGCGCAGCATTAAGGACATAATCATTCTTCCCAGCTTGTAGGATCAACTTAAGATTACGAGCCCAGTCTACAAAGTTGCTTCCATCATCTTTCAACTTAGCTTTCTCTAGGAACGTATTAAAATTCAGGGTGACTGTCGCATGAGCCATGATCTACAACACAAATATATTCAAAGTGGACTTAGACTATGTTCAAGATAATTAGAGTTTAACTTAATCACATTACTTGCTAAACTCCCACTCAAAAAGTACATCTCTCTAGTCATTTGAGTGGTTCATGACCCACTTACACTAGCTCAAGTCCGATCATCACGTGAGTTCAGTATAGTTTCAGTGGTAAGCATCCCTATGCTAATCATATCAACTATATGATTCATGTTCGACCTTTCGGTCTCATGTGTTCCGAGGCCATGTCTGCACATGCTAGGCTCGTCAAGCTTAACCCGAGTGTTCCGCGTGTGCAACTGTTTTGCACCCGTTGTATGTGAACGTTGAGTCTATCACACCCGATCATCACGTGGTGTTTCGAAACGACGAACTGTAGCAACGGTGCACAGTCGGGGAGAACACAATTTCGTCTTGAAATTTTAGTGAGAGATCACCTCATAATGCTACCGTCGTTCTAAGCAAAATAAGGTGCATAAAAGGATTAACATCACATGCAATTCATAAGTGACATGATATGGCCATCATCACGTGCTCCTTGATCTCCATCACCAAAGCACCGACACGATCTTCTTGTCACCGGCGCCACACCATGATCTCCATCAACGTGTCGCCATCGGGGTTGTCGTGCTACTCATGCTATTACTACTAAAGCTACATCCTAGCAAAATAGTAAACGCACCTGCAAGCACAAGCGTTATTTTAAAGACAACCCTATGGCTCCTGCCGGTTGCCGTACCATCGACGTGCAAGCCGATATTATCTATTACAACATGATCATCTCATACATCCAATATATCACATCACATCGTTGGCCATATCACATCACAAGCATACCCTGCAAAAACAAGTTAGACGTCCTCTAATTTTGTTGTTGCATGTTTTACGTGGTGACCATGGGTATCTAGTAGGATCGCATCTTACTTACGCAAACACCACAACGGAGATATATGAATTGATATTTAACCTTATACAAGGACCTTCTCGGTCAAATCCGATTCAACTAAAGTTGGAGAAACCGACACTTGCCAATCATCTTTGAGTCAGGGGGTTACTCGTAGCGATGAAACCAGTCTCTCGTAACCGTACGAGTAATGTCGGTCCAAGCCGCTTCAATCCAACAATACCGCGGAATCAAGAAAAGACTAAGGAGGGCCGCAAATCGCACATCACCGCCCACAAAAAGTTTTGTGTTCTACTCGAGAAGACATCAACGCATGAACCTAGCTCATGATGCCACTGTTGGGGAACGTCGCATGGGAAACAAAAAATTTCCTACGCGCACGAAGACCTATCATGGTGATGTTCACCTACGAGAGGGGATTTCCGATCTACGTACCCTTGTAGATCGCACAGCAGAAGCGTTAGTGAACGCGGTTGATGTAGTGGAACGTCCTCACATCCCTCGATCCGCCCCGCGAACCGTCCCACGAACCGTCCCGCGATCCGTCCCACGATCTAGTGCCGAACGGACGGCACCTCCGCGTTCAGCACACGTACAGCTCGACGATGATCTCGGCCTTCTTGATCCAGCAAGAGAGACTGAGAGGTAGATGAGTTCTCCGGCAGCGTGATGGCGCTACGGAGGTTGGTGGTGATCTGATCTCGGCAGGGCTCCGCCCGAGCTCTGCAGAAACGCGATCTAGAGGTAAAACCGTGGAGGTATGTGGTCGGGCTGCCTTTGAAAACTTGTCTCAAATCAGCCCTAACTGCTCCATATATATAGAAGGAGGGAGGGGAGGCTTGCCTTGAGGCTCAAGGAGCCCCAAGGGCTGCGCACCAAGGGGAGGAGGAGTCCTCCTCCAATCCTAGTCCAACTAGGATTGGAAAGTGGAGTCCTTCTCTCCTTTCCCACCTCTTTTTTTTTCTTTTCTCTTTGATTTTCTATCCACGGCACATAGGGCCCTCTTGGGCTGTCCCACTAGCCCACCAAGGGCTGGTGCGCCACCCCAAGGCCTATGGGCTTCCCCGGGGTGGGTTGCCCCCCCCCCCCGGTGAACACCCGGAACCCATTCGTCATTCCCGGTACATTCCCGGTAACTCCGAAAACCTTCCGGTAATCAAATGAGGTCATCCTATATATCAATCTTCGTTTCCGGACCATTTTGGAAACCCTCGTGACGTCCGTGATCTCATCCGGGACTCCGAACAACATTCGGTAACCAACCATATAACCCAAATATGCATAAAACAAGGTCGAACCGTAAGTGTGCAGACCCTGCGGGTTCGAGAACTATGTAGACATGACCCGAGTGACTCCTCGGTCAATATCCAATAGCGGGACCTGGATGCCCATATTGGATCCCACATATTCTACGAAGATCTTATCGTTTGAACCTCAGTGCCAAGGATTCATATAATCCCGTATGTCATTCCCTTTGTCCTTCGGTATGTTACCTGCCCGAGATTCGATCGTCAGTATCCGCATACCTATTTCAATCTCATTTACCGGCAAGTCTCTTTAATCGTTCCATAATACAAGATCCCGCAACTTACACTAAGTCACATTGCTTGCATGGCTTGTGTGTGATGTTGTATTACCGAGTGGGCCCCGAGATACCCCTCCGTCACACGGAGTGACAAATCCCAGTCTCGATCCATACTAACTCAACGAACACCTTCGGAGATACCTGTAGATCATCTTTATAGTCACCCAGTTACGTTGCGACGTTTGATACACACAAAGCATTCCTCCGGTGTCAGTGAGTTATATGATCTCATGGTCATAGGAATAAACACTTGACACGCAGAAAACAGTAGCAACAAAATGACACGATCAACATGCTACGTCTATTAGTTTGGGCCTAGTCCATCACGTGATTCTTCTAATGACGTGATCCACTTATCAAACAACAACACCTTGTATATAATCAGAAGACCCTGACTATCTTTGATCAACTGGCTAGCCAACTAGAGGCTTGCTAGGGACAGTGTTTTGTCTATGTATCCACACATGTATATAAGTCTTCATTCAATACAATTAAAGCATGGATAATAAACGATTATCTTGATACAGGAATTATAATAATAACTATATTCATTATTGCCTCTAGGGCATAATTCCAACAGTGAGGACGTTCCACTACATCAACCGCGTTCACTAACGCTTCTGCTGTGCGATCTACAAGGGTACGTAGATCGGAAATCCCCTCTCGTAGATGGACATCACCATGATAGGTCTTCGTGCGCGTAGGAAATTTTTTGTTTCCGTGCGACGTTCCCCAACAGTGGCATCATGAGCTAGGTTCATGCGTAGATGTAATCTCGAGCAGAACACAAAAGTTTTTGTGGGCGGTGATGTGTGTTTTGCTGCCCTCCTTAGTCTTTTCTTGATTTCGCGGTATTGTTGGATCGAAGCGGCTCGGACCGACATTACTCGTACGCTTACGAGAGACTGGTTTGATTGCTACGAGTAACTCCGTTGCTCAAAGATGACCGGCGAGTGTCGGTTTCTCCAACTTTAGTTGAATCGGATTTGACCGAGGAGGTCCTTGGATGAGGTTAAATAGCAATTCATATATCTCCGTTGTGGTGTTTGCTAAGTAAGATGCGATCCTACTAGATACCCATGGTCACCACGTAAAACATGCAACAACAATTAGAGGACGTATAACTTCTTTTTGCAGGGTATGCTTGTGATGTGATATGGCCAACGATGTGATGTGATATATTGGATGTATGAGATGATCATGTTGTAATAGTTAATATCGACTTGCACGTCGATGGTACGGCAACCGTCAGGAGCCATAGGGTTGTCTTTAAACTAACGTTTGTGCTTGCAGATGCGTTTACTATATTGCTAGGACGTAGCTTTAGTAGTAATAGCATGAGTAGCACGACAACCCCGATGGCAACACGTTGATGGAGATAATGGTGTGACGCCGGTGACAAGAAGATCGTGTCGGTGCTTTGGTGATGGAGATCAAGAAGCGCATGATGATGGCCATATCATGTCACTTATGAATTGCATGTGATGTTAATCCTTTATGCACCTTATCTTGCTTAGAACGACGGTAGCATTATGAGGTGATCTCTTACTAAAATTTTAAGACGAAATTGTGTTCTCCCCTACTGTGCACCGTTGCGACAGTTCTTCGTTTCGAGACATCACGTGATGATCGGGTGTGATAGACTCAACGTTCACATACAACGGGTGGAAAACAGTTGCACACGCGGAACACTCGGGTTAAGCTTGACGAGCCTAGCTTGTGCGGACATGGCCTCGGAACACATGAGACCGAAAGGTCGAGCATGAATCGTATAGTTGATATGATTAGTATAGAGATGCTTACCACTGAAACTATTCTCGACTCACGTGATGATCAGACTTGAGATAGTGGATTTGGATCATGTACCACTCAAATGACTAGAGAGATGTACTTTTTGAGTGGGAGTTCTGAAGTAATATAATTAATTGAACTAATTGGCATGAACATAGTCTAATGGTCTTTGCGAATTACGATGTAGCTTGCGCTATAGCTCTACTGTTTTTATATGTTCCTAGAGAAAATTTAGTTGAAAGTTGATAGTAGCAAACTTTGCAGACTGAGTTTGTAAAACCGAGGATTGTCCTCGTTGCTGCGCAGAAGGCTTATGTCCTTAATGCACCACTCAGTGTGCTGCACCTCGAGCGTCGTCTGTAGATGTTGTGAACATCCGACATACACGTTTCTGATGACTACACGATAGTTCAGTGCAAAATACTTAATGGCTTAGAAGCAAGGCGCCGAAGACGTTTTGAAACGTCACGGAACATAAGAGATGTTCTAAAGAGATGAAATTGTGATTTCGTGCTTGTGCCCTTGTTAAGAGGTATGAGACCTCCGACAAGATTCTTTGTCCACGAAGTAAAGGAGAAAATCTCAATCGTTGAGCGTGTGCTCAAATTATCTGAGTACGACAATCGCTTGAATCAAGTGGGAGTTGATCTTCTAGATAAGATAGTGATGGTTCTCCAAAGTCACTGCCACCAAGCTGTGAGAGCTTCGTGATGAACTATAACATATCAAGGATAGATACAATGATCCTTGAGCGATTCGCGATGTTTGACACTGGGAAAGTAGAAATCAAAAAGGAGCATCAATAGTTGATGGTTAATAAAACCACTAAGTTTCGATAAAGGCAAGGGCTAGAAGGGATACTTCGTGAAACGGCAGAATAGTTGTTGCACTAATGAAGAGACCCCAGATTAAACCCAAGCCCGGGACTAAGTGCTTCTGTTATGAGGGAAACGGTCACTGAGGCGGAGCAACTCTAGATACTTGGTAGATAAGAAGGCTGGCAAAAGTCGAAAGAAGTATATTTGATATACATGATGTTGATGTGTACTTTACTAGTACTCCTAGTAGCACGAGGGTATTGGATACCGGTTCGGTTGCTAAGTGATTAGTAACACGAAATGAAAGCTACGGCATAAACAGAGACTAGCTAAAGGCGAGGTGACGATACGTGTTGGAAGTGTTTCCAAGGTTGATATGATCAAATGTCGCACACTCCCTCTACCATCGGGATTGGTGTTAAACCTAAATAATTGTTATTTGGTGCTTGCGTTAAGCATGAACATGACTGGATCGTGTTTATTGCAATACGATTATTCATTTAAAGTGAATAATGGTTACTCTATTTGCTTGAATAATCACCTTCAATGGTTTATTGAATCTCGATCGTAGTGTTACACATGTTCATGATATTGGTGCCAAAAGATACGAGGTAATGATGATAGTACCACTTACTTGTGGCACTGCCGCTTGAGTCATGTTGGTATAAATTGCATGAAGAGGCTCCATGCTGATGGATCTTTATACTCACTTGATTTTGAATCACTAGTGACATGCAAATCATACCACATGAGCAAAGCCTTGTTTTCATTGAGATGAAACAAGATAGTAACTTGTTGGAAGTGATACATTTTGATGTATGCAGTCCAATGGGTGCTGAGGCACGCAGTGGATATCATTATGTTCTTATTTCAATGACGATTTGAGTAGATACAAGAGTATTTACTTAATGAATCACAAGTCTGAAATATTGAAAAGTTCAATTCTGTTTCAGGAGTGAAGTTCGTCGTAACAAGAGGATAAACTGTCTACGATATGATCATAGAAATGAATATCTGAGTTACGAGTTTTGGTACGCAGTTAAGACAATATGGAAATTGTTTCGCAGTTCATGCCACCTCGAACATCATAGTGTGATGATGTGTCTGAACGTCATAGCCACGCACTATTTGGTATGGTGCATGCTATGATGTCTCTTATCGAATTGCCACTATCGTTTATGGGTTATGCATTAGAGACAACCGCATTCACTTTAAATAGGGCATCGCGTATTTCCGTCGAGATGACACAGTGTAGACTGAGGTTTAGAGAAATCTAAACTGTCGTTTCTTGAAAGTTTGGGGCTTCGACACTTGTGTGAAAAAGTTTTAGTCGAATAAGCTCAAACCCAAAGCGGATAAATGCATCTTCATAGGATATCCAAAACAATTGGGTACATCTCCTATCTCAGATCCGTAAGCAAAGTGTTTGTTTCTAGAAACAGATCCTTTCTCGAGGAAAGGTTTCTCTCGAAAGAATTGAGTGGGAGGGTGATAGAACTTGATGAGGTTATTGAACCATCACTTCAACCAGTGTGTAGCAGGGCGTAGGAAGTTGTTCCTGTGGCGCCTACACCAATTGAAGTGAAAGCTGATGATGGTCATAATCGAGCATAGGATCAAGTTACTACAAACCTCGTAGGTTGACAAGGTCGCATACTACTGCAGAGTGGTACGGTAACCCTGTCTTCGAGGTCATGTTGTTGAGCAACAGTGAACCTACGAGTTATGGAGAAAGCAATGGTGGGCCCGGATTCCGAAAAATGGCTGCAAGCCATGAAATCCGAGAGAGGATCCATGTATGAAAACAAAGTGTAGACTTTGGAAGAACTACTTGATGGTCATAGGACTATTGAGTAAAGATGGATCTTTAAAAGGAAGACAGACGATGATGGTGATAAGTCACTATTAAGAAAATCTCGACTTGTCGCAAAGATGTTTCCGACAAGATCAAACAGTTGACTATGATGAGACTTTCTCACTCGTAGCGATGCTGAAAGTCTGTTAGAATTATGTTAGTAGTTGCTGCATTATTTATGAAATATTGCACATAGGATGTCAAAACATTGTTTCCTCGACGGTTTCCTTGAGCAAACATTGTATGTGATACAACCAGGAGGCTTTGTCGATCCTAAAGATACTAGCAAGTATGCAAGCTCCAGCGATCCTTCAATGGACTGGTGCAAGCATCTCGGAGTTGGAATATACACTTTGATGAGATGATCAAAGATTTTGGGTTTGTACAAGGTTTATGAGAAACTTGTATTTCCAAAGAAGTGAGTGGGAGCACTATAGAATTTCTGATAAATATATGTGGTTGACATATTGTGGATCAGAAGTAATGTAGAATTTCTGTAAAGCATACAAGGTTGTTTGAAAGAAGTTTTCAAAGGAGTACCTGGATTGCGCTACTTGAACGTTGAGCATCAAAGATCTATGGAGATAGATCAAAAGTGCTTAATGGAAGTTTCAACAAGATGCATGCCTTGACAAGTTTTTGAAGGAGTTCAAAATAGATCATCAAAGAAGGAGTTCTTGGTCGCGTTGTGAGGTGTGAATTTGAGTAAGACTCAAAACCTGTCGTGGTTTTGTCACGGCAGATGTCCTCGTGAAAGGACTTAGTACTGGAGCCATCGCACCTTGGTGGCGACTCAAAGGGGTTAAGTGGGAGAGACACGGCGATTTACCCAGGTTCGGCCCCTCGAGAAGAGGTAATAGCCTACGTCCTGCTTTGTGTGTATTGATGTGGATTCGATTACAAGGAAGGCGTAACTCGCCCTAACCTAGCACTCGATGATTTCTAACATGTCTCTCCCCCTCCAGACTCGCCTTTATATATAGGTCGAAGCCTTAGGGTTTACAAGAGTCCCTTCCTTTTTACAAATCGTGACCACCGTGGTCTCTAAGTCGCCGTCTTGTCGAACCCAGAGTCCTTCCATAAATCATAACCATCCTGCGACTTCGAACCGCCCGGACAGAAGCCCAACTAGCCTTAAAGGATGAATCGCCTTAACAGTAACCCGGCCCATATTTGGCGGGTCACAACTGCAGGCAATATCCCCAACATTAGGCCCCAAATTGACTTGAATCTTCATGCCAATGCCTCCATTTTAGTCGAAGGCGATTCACTCTTCTGTGTTCCTCCTTGCATCAGAAATTTTAACTCGCCAATTGGTGCCGGAAAAAGTCTCTGAGCCGCCAACGCATTTCCCATCAGTACTCTCCTTAGCCCTCGATTTCCGGGAACTCCAACACAATCTCAACGGATCCTCTGGGCGCATCATTATCCCAAAATTTTCGGATGTCATCATGGCGAATCTTTTCTTTCTCAACGGTTCCCGCTCACGGCGCCTCGATCCCCGCGCCCATCCTGATAAATAGGCGGAGGGGACAGGGCTGACACCGTCCACCTACCAGTCCTGTCGATTTCTCCACCATCATCGCAGCGAGAAAAGACGCTCCACATCGCGAAGGCTCCTCCGCCGGCCGCAATATCTGCCTCCATCCGAAGAACTCCGGTGCTGTTCGCGAACAGTCATCGCCCGAGGAACTCCGGCGCCGCTCGCAAACCGTCACCGCCCGAAGAGCTCCGGTGCCGCCCGCAAACCGTCGCCGCTTCGAGGAGCTCTGACGCCGCCTGCAAGCCGTCGCCGCCGTCAGGCTCTGTCACCGTCGAGGGTCCCTGCAACTCTCCTACAGCCTCGGCCATCGCCGGCCTTCCCCGACCAGGATCTTCAGGTTAGGCCACCATTTCCCCTCCTTTTAAGGGTAGATTTATCCCCAGTTCTTGCTTCCGCCATTGCCATGCTCCCGAAGACCTTTGCTTGCAATAAACTATCACCTCCGAACTGATTAGTCCGAACGCCATTAGGGCACCCAGCGCTTTGAACAGCTTCATCTATCTGCGCCCTTGCAGATTTTCTAAATGTACTAGTTTCTTTAAGCACGAGGCACCACCCTGATAATACATCGCTCATGTTTGAGCCATACCGGCGAGCCCTTATAACTGTCCAACAAATCCATTCCTCATTTACTGTTTGTAAAAAGCTGTTTTGGAAACCTCGTCCTTCCCTTAGTGTTTCGGAAAGAATAAACTTTACCACCCAACGTAGCGCCGCTTCCGAGAATAGCCCTGCTCCGATAGGTCGCCAAATCAACTCAACTCGGCCTCCCAGACTGGCGGGTTAAGCAGGAGCTAGTCCCGACTCACATAGTAAATGTTCGAGACATGTAACACTAGTTTCTTGCCTATTTGTAGCATGGGTGCCGTTTTCAAGAGCGATTGGCTTCCCACCAAAGTCGATGATGCTATCTTGGCGAATTACGTGAAAGCAGGCTGCTTGGATCCTCAAGATGTCATTGGATGGCGCTCCGGGTTAGGAGAAGACCTCCCCAACCCCAAGGAAGGGGAGATAGTAGTTTTTGTGGAACACTTAGAACGGGGTTTTAAGCCGCCCGGATCTAAATTCCTTAGGGACGCTCTGCACTTCATGAATGTCCGACTCCAAGATTTGGGACCCAATTCCATAAGCAACCTAAGTCAATTCCAAGTCCTTTGCGAAGCTTATTTGCGGATCGAGCCTTCCGTCCCACTGTTTTGGTACTTTTTCCACTTGAATCGCCAGACGGAATTCCATAATGGCCCCAGTTTGGAACTCGGCGGGGTCAACGTTCAGCGTCGCAGGGACAGTCCGTTTCCTTCGCTCACTATGCCTAGCCACCCCAAAGGCTGGGGTGAGTCCTGGTTTTACTGCAAAGAGACATCCCCTGCCGGCGAGAACAAACTTCTGGGCTACACGCCAACCCGCCTTCCGATCAACTTTAAGCTCCCTGACAAGCTCACCGAGGAAGATGATCGGACTTCATCCCAATTCTGTCTGAGCTGAGGTCCTTGACGAACAACGGTCTCACCGGGGTTGACTTGATCCGCTGCTGGGTCGAATGGCGGATCCTTCCTCTGAGCCGCCGAGATGGCCTGATGTGCGAATTCGACGGTACTCTGGACCACCCCCAATGCTACTTCCACACAGCATTAACGGAAAAATACATCGTCGCCATCATTAGGAAGCTAACCGGCGAACCTGCAGCAAAATGCGGCCAAATCGGCCTTAAGCCCTTCTGCAAGATTAACCCGGCACCCAAGGTACCCAAAGCTAACTCGCCCTCAACTTTTATTTCATCTGCTTTACTTCCGTCATGACTTCATACCTCATCCCTTTCCAGAAAGGCGACAAGTTCTGGTCTAGGAGACCTAAGAAACAAGCCATGAAGAGCGCTAAGCCGCCTTCCAAGAAAAACAAAGGCAAAGGTAAATCGGCTGCGGCCGAGCCATCGGAAGTCGACGAATCTCAAGCTGGCGATGCACTCTCAGAGGTACCGATGCGTCCTCATTTTCACCCGCCGCTTATCGCCTTTTAACTTTTATTTATCTCTCGTTCTTCTCATAATGGAATGAAGATAACGAAAGCCAGGAAGACTCTGTCGAGGTAATTTCCGTCTCCTCCGATTCATCTCCTTCTCCACCTATGCCAGCCCGGCGAGTATGTGGGAAAGTACCTCTCTCACATCCAAATGCCCATTTGGACCCAAATTTCTTACTGAAGAAAACGCAGCATGCCTCGAGACGGAAAACGCGAAGTCATTCTGGCGACCTAACACCTGGCTTGCCAACAACGAACAAAAGGAAACCAAGCGAGGTACCTCCTTTTTCTTTATTTGAGCAACCATTGTTAGTGCTGTTTTGGATCACAGTCATAACTCGCCTGTATTATCGATGTACAAATTCTGCAGGATTCTCCCCCTACTTCTGGCGACTCAGTGATGTCGACCCTTCCACCAATGATCCGCGTCCCGGGGTAAGTGTCTTGCCCTGATCCTTGAGAATAGCGCTTTTTTTAATGTTTTAACACACCTATCTCTCCCATTAGGGCGCAAGCCAAAAAGAGGAAGACCAGTGGATCAATCCCTGACGCCACTTCTGAGCTTCCAAGGAAAGCTACTCCGACTCAAGAAGAGCCGAGTCAAAACGAACCGACAGTTCAAGCAAACCTTCCTGAGTCGCCCAAAGGATCAACAGATGTCCCTAGATCACCGGTCGTAATGCCGACAGCTGATGACCCAGATGCTGTAGTCATTACCGGTTTTGGTTTCTCCAAGCCGGCAGATACAATCCTTTCCAAGCATACAGCATCCCCTTCTCCATCAATTCTCGAGTCTGGGCCTTCCAAGGCGAAACTTTCTGACTATGCAGGTCTGGAGTTTAAAGAACTCTCTTCTGGCTTCGCAAGTCGCCTGGAAGCGAGTTACGAGATGGAAAAGAATCTGCTGAAGATGTTAAATAACAAAGATGAGGTCAAATTTCATACTCTATATTATTCTCAGCAGCCCCCAAGGGCCGGGTCATCAGTAAAATGATGAGCCGGGTCTTTTAAAAGCTTTGCGACCAGTAACCCCCAAGGGCCGGGTCATCAGTAAAATGATGAGCCGGGTCTTGATTTCTGTATAATTTCCCTTGAGAAATTATACATTAGCCCCCAAGTGTCAGGGGTATTGCCTTGCAATAATTCTGAGACTTGTCTCTGTTTTTAAATTTTGAACAGGAAAGCCTTACCCAGACCGAACTGGCCCTGGGCGACTTAACGAAAAACTTGGCTGACCAACAAGATGCCCGAGCTCAGTCGGAAGACAAATATAAGCTGGCTCTGGTTGAACTGGAAAAGCTCAAAGTCGAGTTAGAAAGAACTCAGGCCCCGCTGATGGTTATTGGCCAGAGAGGTGTCTCGGTCATGTCTGCCTGTCTCCCGAACCCGTAGGGTCTACACACTTAAGGTTCGATGACGCTAGGGTTATAGGGAATTGTTATACGAGATTACCGAAAGTTTTTCGGAGTCCCGGATGAGATCCAGGACGTCACGAGGAGCTCCGGAATGGTCCGGAGGTAAAGATTGATATATAGGACGGATGGTTTCGGACACCGGAAGTGTTTCGGGCATCACCGGTAACGTACCGGGACCACCGGGACCACCGGAGGTGGTCCCGGGGGACCACCGAAGGGGGGCTGCGACCCCAAGAGGTAAGATGGGCTAAGTGGGGGTGGGAACCAGCCCCTAGTTGGGCTGGTATGCCTCCCCACTCAGCCCATGGCGCAGGGGAAAGGAAAAGAGGGGGGAACCCTAACTTAGGTGGGCCTTAGGCCCACCAGAGGGGTGCGCCACCCCTCCCCCTTGCCCTGGCCGCCACCCCTCTCCCATCTAAGGGCTGCCGCACCCCTTAGGGGTGGGAACCCTAAGGGCTGCGCCCCCTCCCCCTCCCCCTATATATAGATGAGGTTCGGGGCTGTTTGAGACACGGTTTGATCTCTCTCACTCGCAGCCCTGCCCTCTCCCTCCTCCTCTCTGCCGGTGCTTGGCGAAGCCTTGCCGGGAGACCTCGTCTCTCCACCAACACCACGCCGTCGTGTTGCTGGTCTTCTTCCCCAACCTCTCCCTCCTCCTTGCTGGATCAAGGTGCGGGAGACGTCACCGGGCTGTACGTGTGTTGAACGCGGAGGTGCCGTTGTTCGACACTAGATCGGAATCGCCGCGAGTACGACTCCATCAACCGCGTTCTAGCAAACGCTTCCGCTTAGCGATCTTCGAAGGTACGAAGATGCTCTTACCCCTCTCTCGTTGCTGGTCTCTCCATAGGAAGATCTGATCATGCGTAGGAAATTTTTTTGAATTTATGCTACGTTACCCAACAGTGGTATCAGAGCCAGGTTTTCTATGCGTAGATTCTATGCACGAGTAGAACACAAAAGTTGTGGGCGATGGTTTGTCAATTTGCTTGCCGTTACTAGTCTTATTCTTTTCCGGCGGTATTGTGGGATGAAGCGGCCCGGACCGACCTTACACGTACGCTTACGTGAGACTGGTTCCACCGACAGACATGCACATCGTGCATAAAGGTGGCTAGCGGGTGTCTGTCTCTCCTACTCTAGTCGGATTGGATTTGATGAAAAGGGTCCTTATGAAGGGTAAATATCTTTGGCATATCATCGTTGTGGCTGTCACGTAGGTAAGAAGGCGTTCTTGCTAGAAACCCAAATCAGCCACGTAAAACTTGCAACAACAATTAGAGGACGTCTAACTTGTTTTTGCAGGGTTTGACATGTGATGTGATATGGCCAAAGTTGTGATGTTGCATGTATGATGTATGAGATGATCATGTTATTGTAATAGGTTTCACGACTTGCATGTCGATGAGTATGACAACCGGCAGGAGCCATAGGAGTTGTCTTAATTTATTGTATGAGATGCAACGCCTTGTGCTTGCTACTTTTACTTCATTGCTAACGGTTAGCCATAGTAGTAGTGATAGTAGTAGTTGGCGTGACGACTTCACGAAGACACGATGATGGAGATCATGGTGTCACGCCGGTGACGATGATGATCATGCGATGCCTGAAGATGGAGATCGAATGAGCAAAGATGATAATGGCCATATCATGTCACTATATGATTGCATTGTGATGTTTATCATGCTTTACATCTTATTGCTTAAAACGACGGTAGCATAATAAGATGATCCCTCCTAAAATTTCGAGAACGTATTCCCCTAAGTGTGCACCGTTGCGAAGATTCGTTGTCTCGAAGCACCACGTGATGATCGGGTGTGATAGATTCTAACGTTTGCATACAACGGGTGTAAGCCAGATTTACACACGCAAAACACTTAGGTTGACTCGACGAGCTTAGCATGTACAGACATGACCTCGAATACAAGAGACCGAAAGGTCGAACATGAGTCGTATGGTTGAATACGATCAGCATGAAGTTGCTCACCATGGTGACTAGTCCGTCTCACGTGATGATCGGACACGGGTTAGTCGACATGGATCATGTATCACTTAGATGACTAGAGGGATGTCGATTTAAGTGGGAGTTCATACTTAATTTGATTAAATGAACTTAATTGTCATGAACTTAGTCTAAAAGTTGTCTTTATAAATATTGTAGATGTCCAACGTCAACCTCAACTTCAACGCATTCCTAGAGAAAAACATGCTGAAAGATGATGGTAGCAACTATGCGGACTGGGTTCGCAACCTGAAGCTCATCCTTGAAGCAGCTAAAAAGGCTTATGTCCTTAATGCGCCGCTAGGTGACCCTCCCGCTCCCGCAGCAGCGCAGGACGTTCTAAACGTGTGGCAAGCGCAAAGTGATGACTACTCTCTGGTCAGGTGTGGCATGTTATACAGTTTAGAAACGGGGCTCCAAAGACGTTTTGAGCAACACGGGGCATATGAGATGTTCCAAGAGCTGAAGCTAGTATTTCAAGCTCATGCCCGTGTCGAGAGATATGAAGTCTCCGACAAGTTCTTCAGCTGTAAGATGGAGGAGAACAGTTCTGTCAGTGAGCACATACTCAAAATGTCTGGGTTACACGGTCGTCTGACTTCACTTGGAGTCGAACTTCCGGATGATGCTATCATTGACAGAATCCTCCAATCTCTCCCACCAAGCTACAAAGGCTTTGTGCTTAACTACAACATGCAAGGGATGGAGAAAACCATTCCCGAGTTGTACTCGATGCTCAAGTCTGCAGAAGTAGAGATCAAGAAGGAGCATCAAGTGTTGATGGTCAACAAGACCACTAGTTTCAAGAAAGGCAAGGGTAAGAAGAACTTCAAGAAAGACGGCAAAGCTGTTGCCGCGCCCGGTAAGCCAGATGCCGGGAAGAAGAAAAAGAACGGACCCAAGCCTGAGACTGAGTGCTTCTACTGCAAGGGAAAAGGTCACTGGAAGCGGAACTGCCCCAAATACTTAGCGGACAAGAAGGCCGGCAACGTTAAAGGTATATGTGATATACATGTTATTGATGTGTACCTTACCAGCGCTTGTAGCAGCTCCTGGGTATTTGATACCGGTGCTGTTGCTCACATTTGCAACTCAAAGCAGGAACTGCGGAATAAGCGGAGACTGGCCAAGGACGAGGTGACGATGCGCGTCGGGAATGGTTCAAAGGTCGATGTGATCGCCGTCGGCATGCTACCTCTACATCTACCGTCGGGATTAGTTTTAAACCTTAATAATTGTTATTTAGTACCAGCTTTAAGCATGAACATTGTATCAGGGTCTTGCTTAATGCGAGACGGCTACTCATTTAAGTCAGAGAATAATGGTTGTTCTATTTATATGAGTGATATGTTTTACGGTCATGCTCCGCTGGTGAATGGTTTATTCTTGATGAATCTCGATCGTGATGTTACACATATTCATAGTGTGAGTACCAAAAGATGCAAAGTTGATAATGATAGTCCCACATACTTGTGGCACTGCCGCCTTGGTCATATCGGCGTTAAGCGCATGAAAAAGCTCCATACTGATGGACTGCTAGAGTCTCTTGACTTTGAATCATTTGACACATGCGAACCGTGCCTCATGGGCAAGATGACTAAGACTCCATTCTCAGGAATAATGGAGAGAGCCACCGACTTATTGGAAATAATACATACTGATGTGTGTGGTCCAATGAACGTTGAAGCTCGCGGTGGTTATCGTTATGTTCTCACTCTCACCGATGATTTGAGTAGGTATGGGTATATCTACTTGATGAAGCACAAATCTGAGACGTTTGAAAAGTTCAAGGAATTTCAGAGTGAGGTTGAGAATCAACGTGACAGAAAGATTAAATGTCTACGATCTGATCGTGGAGGAGAATATTTGAGTCACGAATTTGGCACACACCTAAGAAAGTGTGGAATCGTTTCACAACTAACGCCGCCTGGCACACCACAACGCAACGGAGTGTCTGAACGTCGTAATCGCACCTTATTAGATATGGTACGATCTATGATGTCTCTCACCGACTTACCGCTATCATTTTGGGGATACGCATTAGAAACTGCAGCATTCACTTTAAATAGGGCACCGTCTAAATCCGTTGAGACGACACCGTATGAACTATGGTTTGGCAAGAAACCTAAGTTGTCGTTTCTTAAAGTTTGGGGCTGCGATGCTTATGTGAAGAAACTTCAACCAGAAAAGCTCGAACCCAAAGCGGAGAAATGCGTATTCATAGGATACACTAAGGAAACTATTGGGTATACCTTCTATCTTAGATCCGAAGGTAAAACCTTTGTTGCCAAGAACGGATCCTTTCTAGAGAAAGAGTTTCTCTCAAAAGAAGTAAGTGGGAGGAAGGTAGAACTTGATGAGGTAATTACACCCCCTCTCGAACAGGAAAGTAGCGCAACGCAAGAAGTTGTTCCTGTGATGCCTACACCAACTGAAGAGGAAGTTAATGATGATGATCATGAAGCTTCGGATCAAGTTACTACTGAACCACGAAGGTCCACAAGGGTACGCTCCGCACCAGAGTGGTACGGCAACCCTGTAATGGAAATCATGTTGTTAGACAACGGTGAACCTTCGAACTATGAAGAAGCGATGGCGGGCCCGGATTCCAACAAATGGCTTGAGGCCATGAAATCCGAGATAGGATCCATGTATGAGAACAAAGTATGGACTTTGGTGGACTTGCCCGATGACCGGCGAGCCATAGAAAATAAATGGATCTTCAAGAAGAAGACTGATGCAAACGGTAATGTAACCGTTTACAAAGCTCGACTTGTCGCGAAGGGTTTTCGAAAAATTCAAGGAGTTGACTACGAAGAGACTTTCTCTCCCGTAGCGAAGCTGAAATCAGTCCGAATCATGTTAGCGATTGCCGCCTTTTATGATTATGAAATTTGGCAAATGGACGTCAATACAGCATTCCTTAACGGGAATCTTAAGGAAGAGTTGTATATGATGCAACCAGAAGGTTTGTCGATCCTAAAGGTGCTAACAAAGTGTGCAAGCTCCAGCGCTCCATCTATGGGCTGGTGCAAGCATCTCGGAGTTGGAACATTCGCTTTAATGAGGTGATTAAAGCGTTTGGGTTCATACAGGTTTACGGAGAAGCCTGTCTGTACAAGAAAGTGAGTGGGAGCTCTGTAGCTTTCCTCGTACTATATGTGGATGACATATTATTAATGGGGAATGATATAGAGATATTGGAGAGCATAAAGGCCTATTTGAACAAGATTTTTTCAATGAAGGACCTTGGAGAAGCTGCATACATATTAGGCATCAAGATCTATAGAGATAGATCGAGACGCCTCATAGGTCTTTCGCAAAGTACATACCTTGACAAGATACTGAAGAAGTTCAATATGGAAAACTCAAAGAAAGGGTTCTTGCCAGTTTTGCAAGGTATGAGATTGAGTAAGACTCAGTCGCCGACCATGGCAGCAGATAGAGAGAAGATGAGTTCTGTCCCCTACGCTTCAGCCGTGGGCTCTCTAATGTATGCCATGCTGTGTACCAGACCTGATATAAACCTTGCGATAAGCTTGGTAGGGAGGTACCAAAGTAATCCCGGTGCGGAACACTGGACAGCGGTCAAGAATATCCTTAAGTACCTGAAAAGGACTAAGGAGATGTTTCTCGTTTATGGAGGTGACGAAGAGCTCGTCGTAAAGGGTTACGTCGATGCTAGCTTCGACACAGATCCGGATGACTCTAAGTCACAAACCGGATACGTATATGTGTTGAATGGTGGGGCAGTGAGCTGGTGCAGCAGCAAGCAAGAAGTCGTGGCAGCATCTACATGTGAAGCGGAGTACATAGCTGCTTCAGAAGCGGCTCATGAAGGAATTTGGATGAAGGAGCTCATCACCGACCTTGGAGTGGTTCCAAGCGCGTCGGGTCCTATGACACTCTTCTGTGATAACACTGGAGCCATTGCCATAGCCAAAGAGCCCAGGTTTCACCGGAAGACGAAGCAAATAAGCGCCGCTACAACTCCATCCAGGACCATGTCCAAACTGGAGTGATAGATATTTGTAAAGTACACACGGATCTGAATATTGCAGACCCGTTGACTAAACCTCTTCCACGAGCAAAACATGATCAACACCATAATGCTATGGGTGTTCGATACATCACAATGTAACTAGATTATTGTCTCTAGTGCAAGTGGGAGACTGTTGGAAATATGCCCTAGAGGCAATAATAAAATGGTTATTATCATATTTCCTTGTTCATGATAATCGTCTATCGTTCATGCTATAATTGTATTAACAGGAAACACTAATACATGTGTGAATGAATAGATCACAATGTGTCCCTAGCAAGCCTCTAGTTAGCTAGCTCGTTAGTCAATAGATGATCATGATTTCCTGATCATGGACATTGGATGTCATTGATAACGGGATCACATCATTGGGAGAATGATGTGGTGGACAAGACCCAATCCTAAGCCTAGCACTAGATCGTATTGTTCGTATGCTAATGCTTTTCTAATGTCAAGTATCTTTTCCTTCGACCGTGAGATCGTGCAACTCCCGGATACCGTAGGAGTGCTTTGGGTGTATCAAACGTCACAACGTAACTGGGTGACTATAAAGGTGCACTACGGGTACCTCCGAAAGTGTCTGTTGGGTTGGCACGAATCGAGATCGGGATTTGTCACTCTGTGTGACGGAGAGGTATCTCTGGGCCCACTCGGTAGAACATCATCATGAGCTCAATGTGACTAAGGAGTTAGTCACACGATGACGTGCTACGGAACGAGTAAAGAGACTTACCGGTAACGAGATTGAACAAGGTATAGGCATACCGACGATCGAATCTCGGGCAAGTTCTATACCGACAGACAAAGGGAATCGTGTACGGGATTGATTGAATCCTTGACATCGTGGTTCATCCGATGAGATCATCATGGAGCTAGTGGGAGCCACCATGGGTATCCAGACCCCGCTGATGGTTATTGGCCAGAGAGGTGTCTCGGTCATGTCTTCCTGTCTCCCGAACCCGTAGGGTCTACACACTTAAGGTTCGATGACGCTAGGGTTATAGGGAATTGTTATACGAGATTACCAAAAGTTGTTCGGAGTCCCGGATGAGATCCAGGACGTCACGAGGAGCTCCGGAATGGTCCGGAGGTAAAGATTGATATATAGGACGGATGGTTTCGGACACCGGAAGTGTTTCGGGCATCACCGGTAACGTCCCGGGACCACCGGGACCACCGGAGGTGGTCCCGGGGGACCACCGAAGGGGGGCTGCGACCCCAAGAGGTAAGATGGGCTAAGTGGGGGTGGGAACCAGCCCCTAGTTGGGCTGGTATGCCTCCCCACTCAGCCCATGGCGCAGGGGAAAGGAAAAGAGGGGGGGAACCCTAACTTAGGTGGGCCTTAGGCCCACCAGAGGGGTGCGCCACCCCTCCCCCTTGCCCTGGCCGCCACCCCTCTCCCATCTAAGGGCTGCCGCACCCCTTAGGGGTGGGAACCCTAGGGGCTGCGCCCCCTCCCCCTCCCCCTATATATAGATGAGGTTCGGGGCTGTTTGAGACACGGTTTGATCTCTCTCTCTCTCGCAGCCCTGCCCTCTCCCTCCTCCTCTCTGCCGGTGCTTGGCGAAGCCTTGCCGGGAGACCTTGTCTCTCCACCAACACCACGCCGTCGTGTTGCTGGTCTTCTTCCCCAACCTCTCCCTCCTCCTTGCTGGATCAAGGTGCGGGAGACGTCACCGGGCTGTACGTGTGTTGAACGCGAAGGTGCCGTTGTTCGGCACTAGATCGGAATCGCCGCGAGTACGACTCCATCAACCGCGTTCTAGCAAACGCTTCCGCTTAGCGATCTTCAAAGGTACGAAGATGCTCTTACCCCTCTCTCGTTGCTGGTCTCTCCATAGGAAGATCTGATCATGCGTAGGAAATTTTTTGAATTTATGCTACGTTACCCAACATTTCCAACATGACACAAGCCATCTTTGGTAAGCTTTACCTAACTCGCCAATTCTATCCTCTTCCTTGGAGGAATCCCTTAATGTTTAACTTACCGGTTATTTGATCACAGGCTCGAGAGTCGCCAATCTGCAAGACGACAGCGTGTTGATGCTGAAGGCGATCTATACACTGATGGAACAACTGTACACAGGCAGTGTGCTGACCGTCAAAGCTGTGATCGGTGCAAAGGAGCCCATAACTTCTATCAAAAAGGTGCTTGGATATCTATCCACACTGCCTCCCCAGATTGGCGAGTTAACCCGATCAGCCGCCTGGAAGGGCGTCCTGACGGCTCTGAGTCGCTGCCTGGCGTATGCTCCAGAAATTAATTTGGAAGAAGACTACCAGAAGGTTGTCAAGGATTCTCGACTGGCCGCGACTCAACTCGCCGCCAGCCTTGACTTGACAAAATATCAGGCAGCTTACGATGAAAAGAACAAGAAAATCAGCCCGCCAACCTTCGTGGTGACCAACCTTATCCCTCGGCGACCCAAGAATCCCTTTGACTGGGAAACAGACCTGGCATCAATCTTGACCGATGAAGACAATTTCGCCTCTTTGTCCAGATGCAATTGGGTCTTGGGCGATTTACAAATCGAAGCTGGTCAGAGCTCACGCCAGAACTTAGCGGAATAGGTTTTCCTTGAATTTGGCCCAAGAGCCATGTAATAGTCAGTACTATCTTTTGACGACATCTTCCGCAAAAAACCCTTATACCGTTTTTGAGGCGGTTTAAAATATTTGGTTAACCTTTATCAGAATCGCCTGAAAAGTTCAACCCGCCAAGGATGAAAAACTTTGAGCACATTATCCTCAACGCAGGTTTCGTCGGCTCATACGGTCGCGACAGGGGGAGGCGAGTCAGAAAGCTCGTGCACCCACCCTTAATGCAGGTTTTGTCGGCTCATACGGTCGCGACAGGGGGAGGCGAGTCAGAAAGCTCGTGCACCCACCCTTAATGCAGGTTTCGTCGGCTCATACGGTCACGACAGGGGGAGGCGAGTCAGAAAGCTCGTGCACCCACCCTTAATGCAGGTTTCGTCGGCTCATACGGTCGCGACAGGGGGAGGCGAGTCAGAAAGCTCGTGCACCCACCCTTAATGCAGGTTTCGTCGGCTCATACGGTCGCGACAGGGGGAGGCGAGTCAGAAAGCTCGTGCACCCACCCTTAATGCAGGTTTCGTCGGCCCATATGGTCGCGACAGGGGGAGGCGAGTCAGAAAGCTCGTGCACCCACCCTTACTGCAGGTTTCGTCAGCTCATACGGTCGTGACAGGGGGAGGCGAGTCAGAAAGCTCGTGCACCCACCCTTAATGCAGGTTTCGTCGGCCCATACGGTCGCGACAGGGGGAGGCGAGTCAGAAAGCTCGTGCACCCACCCTTAATGCAGGTTTCGTCGGCTCATACGATCGCGACAGGGGGAGGCGAGTCAGAAAGCTCGTGCACCCACCCTTAATGCAGGTTTCGTCGGCTCATACGGTCGCGACAGGGGGAGGCGAGTCAGAAAGCTCGTGCACCCACCCTTGATGCAGGTTTCGTCGGCTCATATGGTCGCGACAGGGGGAGGCGAGTCAGAAAGCTCGTGCACCCACCCTTTATGCATGTTCTGTTGGCTCATAAGGTTGCAACAGGATGTCATGAAATTGCTCTTTCTTTAAAGAAGAAGCCCCCCGAGTCAGGGAAACATTATATTATTCCATAATGAAAAACTGAAAAACTTACAAAGCATGGAGTTTTAAGAACTCAAGTGTAATAAGGCCGCAAATGGGCAATATTCCAAGGGCGAGTTGACTCAGCCCCCGTAGTTGGTCGATCAGACCGAAGATCCATCAAGTAGTAAGAACCATTGCGGAGGTTCTTGCTGACAACGAAAGGTCCCTCCCAAGGGGGCGAAAGTTTGTGCATCCCTGTCCGATCTTGTATCAGTCGAAGCACCAAATCGCCTTCCTGGAAGGTCTGACTCTTCACCCGGCGACTATGATAACGCCGCAGATCTTGCTGATAGATCGCCGAACGAGCCGCTGCTAAGTCACGTGCTTCTTCCAAGGCGTCCAAAGAGTCCTGACGCGCCAGCTCGTTGTCCTGCTCCACATATGCGGCGACTCTAAGAGAATCATGCCTTATGTCAGTAGGGAGGACGGCCTCTGCACCATAGACCAAGAAAAAAGGGGTGAACCCCGTGGACCGATTCGTGGTGGTTCGGATGCTCCATAATACCGAAGGTAACTCCTCCACCCAACATCCTGGAGTTCTTTCCAGGGGAATTATGAGCCGAGGTTTGATCCCTCGCAAAACTTCCTGATTCGCCCGCTCGGCCTGTCCGTTTGACTGCGGGTGAGCAACCGCAGAGATATCAAGCCGGATATGTTCACGGCGACAGAAATCCAGCATCGCTCCTTGGGACAAGTTAGTACCATTGTCTGTGATGATACTGTGCGGATATCCAAAACGGAAAATCAGCTTCTTCAGAAATTTTACCGCAGTCTCCGCGTCGCAAGCCCCAACTGGCTCCGCCTCAATCCACTTAGTGAATTTATCAACCGCCACCAATAAGTGAGTTTTCTTGTTGGAGGACATCTTAAAGGGACCGACCATGTCCAGCCCCCAGACCGCGAAAGGCCAAGTAATGGGGATCATCCTCAATTCTTGAGCCGGCACATGAGCCTGTCTCCCGTAGCGTTGGCACCCCTCACACCGCCGTACTATATCTTCTGCATCTGCGTGAGCCGTCAACCAGAAGAAACCGTGTCGAAAGGCTTTTGATACCAAAGAACGTGACCCGGCGTGATGTCCGCAGTCTCCAGAATGGATGTCATTAAGGATCGTGCATCCTTCCTCGGAGGAGACGCACCGCTGAAAGACCCCTGAAGCACTTCGTTTATATAGCTCGCCATTAATGATGACCATGGACTTGCTACGCCGAAAAATCTGGCGAGCCAAGACTTCGTCAGTGGGTAACTCGCCACGGGCAAGGTAAGCTAGATAAGGAAGAGCCCAATCCGGAGCGATATGGAGAGCCGCCACAAGCTGAGACTCGGGATCTGGTATCGCCAATTCCTCCTCCGTGGGTACAGTCACGGATGGTTTATGCAAGATATCCAAGAAGACATTAGGGGGGACCGGTTTTCTCTGTGAGCCGAGTCGCGAGAGGGCATCAGCTGCTTCGTTGAGTCGCCGATCAACATGATCAACCTGGTATCCATGAAAATAGCCCGCCACGTCAGATACGGCTCGTCTATAAGCCGCCATCATAGGATCTCGAGAATCCCAGGTGCCCGAAACCTGTTGCGCCACCAGATCTGAGTCCCCAAAACATCTGACTCGGGTTAGGTTCATCTCTTTTGCTAGTCGCAAACCGTGGAGCAGAGCTTCATACTCTGCCGCATTATTTGTACAAGGGAACATGAGCCGGAGGACGTAGCAGAATTTATCTCCTTGAGGGGATATCAACACCACCCCAGCCCTCGAGCCCTCCAACTGCCTCGATCCATCAAAATAAATAGTCCAATAGGTAAGGTCAGGGCGATCTTCCGGAGCCTGAAGCTCCGTCCAATCATTGACGAAATAAACCAGTGCCTGGGACTTGATGGCCGTGCGGGGGGTATACTGAATGTGATGTGACCCAAGTTCTATCGCCCATTTGGCGATTCGCCCTGTTGCCTCGCGGTTTTGGATGACGTCGCCGAGGGGCGCGGAACTGACCACGGTGATTGGGTGTTCTTGGAAATAATGTTTAAGCTTCCGACTCGCCATGAACACCCCATAGACCAGTTTTTGCCAATGGGGGTATCGTTGTTTGGAGAGAGTTAACACCTCACTGATAAAGTACACCGGGCATTGAACCGGGTGTTCCTTTCCATCCTCCTTTCTTTCGACAACCACGGCTACGCTGACCGCTTTGGAATTCGCGGCGATATACAGGAGCATGGGCTTCTTTTCAGTCGGGGCCGCCAAGACCGGCGGGTTAACCAGTTGATGTTTCAAGGCCTGAAGTGCCTCGTCGGCTTCCTCTGTCCACACGAATCGGTCAGACTTCCTCAACAATTGATAGAGCGGAATCGCCTTTTCTCCGAGGCGGCTTACAAAACGACTGAGAGCCGCGATACGACCCGCCAATCGCTGGACTTGGTTAACATTCGTCGGCTTGCCGAGGGAGGCAACCGCTTCAATTTTGTCCGGGTTAGCCTCGATGCCGCGCTCCGATACCAAGAAACCCAGTAGTTTTCCCGCAGGTACGCCGAAACGCACTTGGTAGGATTTAGCTTCATCTGATATACCCGTAAATTATCGAAGGTTTCCTTAAGGTCTTCCAGAAGTGTCTCCTCCCGGCGGGTCTTGATCACAATGTCGTCAACATAGGCATGGACGTTGCGGCCAATTTGGCTGTGAAGACAATTCTGGATGCAACGTTGGTAAGTCGCCCCTGCGCTCTTGAGCCCGAACGGCATGGACACATAGCAGAAGGCCCCGAAGGGGGTTATGAAGGCAGTCTTTTCTTGATCTTCCACAGCCATTTTGATCTGATGATAACCTGAGTAAGTGTCCAAAAAGCACAATCGTTCGCATCCCGCCACCGAGTCAATGATTTGGTCGATGCGGGGAAGAGCGAAAGGATCCTTGGGGCAAGCTCTATTGAGGTTCGTATAGTCAATGCACATACGGAAGGTGCCATTCTTCTTGAGTACTAACACCGGGTTAGCTAGCCATTTGGGGTGAAAGACTTCCACGATGAACCCGGCGGCTAAAAGACGGGCGACTTCCTCTCCAATCGCCTTCCGTCGCTCCTCGTTAAACCGGCGGAGGTATTGTTGGACAGGTTTGCATTTTGGGTCAATATTAAGATGGTGCTCAGCGAATTCTCTCGGTACACCCGGCATGTCAGAGGGTTTCCATGCGAAGATGTCCCAATTCTCACGAATGAATTCGATGACCGCGCTTTCCTATTTGGGATCCAGACCCATCCCAATGGTAAACTGCTTGGATGAGTCGCCAGGGACGAAGTCGACTGTCTTCGTGTCATCCGTTGGTTTGAACTTGAGGGGCGACTCGGAATCTGTAGTCGGTTTCTTGAGTGGTGTCATGTCCGCCGGGTCAACATTGGCCCGGTGGTTTTTGAGCTCTTCCGCCGCGCAGGCGACTTCCGCGTAGGCCGCGTCTCCTTCCTCACACTCTTTTGCAATCCTTCTATCTCCGTCGACCGTGATGGGCCCTTTAGGACCAGGCATTTTGAGCTTGAGGTAGACGTAGCACGGGCGGGCCATGAAGCGAGCGTAAGCCGGTCGTCCGAACAGCGCGTGGTACGGGCTTTTTAATTTGACCACCTCGAAGACCAGAGACTCCGACCTGTAGTTCTGTGCAGTTCCAAACGCTACTGAGAGCCTGACCCGGCCAATCGGATAGGCGGATTTGCCCGGGACGATGCCGTGGAAAACTGTGGTTGAAGGCATCAAGTCTTTCTCTAATAGATTCATCCTCCGGAAGGTGTCGAAGTATAGGATATTAATGCTGCTGCCGCCGTCCATCAGTACTTTCGATAGAGTGTAGCCCGCCACTTGGGGAGCCACGACCAAGGCCAGGTCGCCCGGGTTATCTATTCTCGGCGGGTGATCCTCTCTACTCCATGTTATGGTCTGTTCGGACCAGTGGAGATATCTGGGAACTGCCGGCTCAATTACGCTGTACGCCCGGTGATTTACCTTTTTATCACGTCTGCAAGCATTAGTGGTGAAAACATGGTATTGCCCATTACTTAGCTGTTTAGGATTGTTACGGAAGCCCCCATGGTCATCCTGGTCCTGCGGAGCCCCCTGCGGGGGTGGCTGCTGGAAGACTCCTGGCGGGTTGTACCGCCGGTGGTGGTGCACCGGGTATTGGCCGCCGCCTGGCTGCGGCCCCCCCTGAGCCTCTTGTTCGGGAAAACCGCCGAAGGGGTTGTGCCTTTGGTTGGGCGCGGCGAGTTGGTCTTGGCGACGGTTCGGGTCTTCGCTCTGGCTCTTCTTGATCGCCTCGGCCCGAAATTCCCGCATCACGAAGCAGTTCTCCCAGGAATGGCCCGCCGGGCCGTCGGCCGTGGCGTGGTGCGGGCAAGGGCCTTTGAGCAGCTCTTCGTAGTTACGCGGTCTTTTCCCGCTGAAGCCTCGATTCTTCTTTTTGCCGTCATTGGCGTTGGTGTTGGCAACCAGATCCGAGGGCTCCTCATGTGGCCTACGCTTGCCGTTGGTCCCCTGGTTATGACGGTTGCGGCCTTGGAGGCGGGTATGCTTATTCGTTGAATCGCCCTTCTTGGGCGAGTTACCCTTACCATCCTCGCCGTGATCCTTGGTATCATCGGCTTCGGCGTACCTAGTGAGGGTGTCCATCAGCTCACCCATATCCTGAACTTTCCGTTTGAGTCGCCCCAGCTTCTGGACCAGAGGTTCGTAGTGGCAGTTGTGCTCGAGGATAAGTACAGCTTGTGCTGCCGTGATGCCATCCGATGAATGGATAATTTCCGCGACTCGCCGCGACCAATGATGCGCCGACTCGTCCGGGCGTTGCAGGCAGTGTTGTAAGTCGACGATTGTCATCGGTCGTTTGCAGGTTCCCCGGAAGTTTTTGATGAAACGTTCCTTTAACTCGGCCCAGGACTGGATAGAATTGGGGGGTAAGTTCTTCAACCAAGCGCGTGCTGATCCCTCGAGCATCATGGTGAAGTACCTGGCGCACACCGCCTCGTTTACGTCGAGCATGTCCATGGCGATCTCATAGCCCTTGATCCAAGATGTTGGTTCTAGGTCTGGTGTGTAATTAGGCACCTTTCTTGGTCCTTTGAAGTCCTTGGGCATTCTTTCGTTTCGAAGGGCCAGGGACAAGCAGGGCACCCCAACTCGCCCTTCGGTCCCCGCGGGAGGAGTCTGAGCCTCTTGAGTGTTGGGTGGACCTCCGCCCAGCGGGTCCGCTCGGGCGGGTTGTCCTGCGGGGGGTGTCGCGGGGCGCTGTTTACGGCTGGCTGATCCTCCGGCCAACCCCTGTTATAGCTCGCCTGGGGGGTGGAGTGTAGCCATTCAGGGCTGTGCGAGAACTGTGCGTTTTGGACCACCGCCGTTTTCAACATCTCAATGGCGTTCCTTGCTTCGATCTCAGCTGGGGTGTTGCCGTGGATCGGGAGGGACTCCAGATGGCGAGTTGCGGCAAGCACGTTATCCACCGGGTTAGAGAAGTGGCCTCGGGGGGTACGGAAACGAGGGATTTGACCCTCAGTCGGCTGAATCGGCGGGTTAGGAGGGCGGCCCATCCCTCCTGCTGGAGCGGCTCCCATCCCGGGCGTTTGGGGAGTGTCGAACAGGCGAGTCGGATTGAGATCATGGGGCAGGCGTCCCTGGTGCCTCCGCTGATGGACGGCGTCAGATGCGCGCTGCTGTCTTTCAAGCCGCCAATTGTCGGTGTTCAACCGCATCCTTTCGGCCGCAATCTGGGCCTGTCGAGTTTCCATCCTGGCGGACTCCGTCTCAGCATCCTGATGGGCCCTTGCCACCGCCTCCTTCAGTTTTGCTATCTCCGCATTTATCTCTCCTTGGTTCTCTGGTGTGAGGGGGGTTGACATTAGTCTTGTGATTTCTGCCGCTAAATCCACTAGGACTGCTGACGCACTTCTGGACGTCCCGCCGGCTCCATCGCCCCCGGCGGGGTTCGGCGCGGGTTGAGTCGCCCCGGCCATGTAGATGGCGATCTGGCGGCGGGTTCGATCGAGGATTTCCGGATCCATGGCCAATGACAAGCCCCCAAGACCGTCTCCGTGGAGGGACTGGATGGAATTGGAATCGCCCATGGATGACTCGTCGTCAGAGTTGACGGGGGTGACCTCCTGAGCCGCCGCGCGCTCTGATTCCTCCGATCCCTGTGTGAAACCCACAAAGACCGAGCGGGTCAGATTCCGGGTTATGACTGGATGAACGTACCTGGCCGGCTCGACGATGTCGGAGGAGGTGTCCGGCTCAGGAACGGGTGACCCGATCATGCCGATGAAGACGTTGATCTTGCCGAAGGGGACCCTGTAGCCTGATTCGAGAGAATTTGCCTCAGGCCCCCATCGCTCGTTGTCGATGTAGGCTATGCCGCGTCGGCTCCAAGTCATGAGCGCCGCCGCATAACTCCCAGACCCTGGTAGGGCTCCCTTTGAGAACTCAACTCCACTGTGCGCAGGCCCCACGGTGGGCGCCAACTGTCGTGGTTTTGTCACGGCAGATGTCCTCGTGAAAGGACTTAGTACTGGAGCCATCGCACCTTGGTGGCGACTCAAAGGGGTTAAGTGGGAGAGACACGGCGATTTACCCAGGTTCGGCCCCTCGAGAAGAGGTAATAGCCTACGTCCTGCTTTGTGTGTATTGATGTGGATTCGATTACAAGGAAGGCGTAACTCGCCCTAACCTAGCACTCAATGATTTCTAACATGTCTCTCCCCCTCCAGACTCGCCTTTATATATAGGTCGAAGCCTTAGGGTTTACAAGAGTCCCTTCCTTTTTACAAATCGTGACCACCGTGGTCTCTAAGTCGCCGTCTTGTCGAACCCAGAGTCCTTCCATAAATCATAACCATCCTGCGACTTCGAACCGCCCGGACAGAAGCCCAACTAGCCTTAAAGGATGAATCGCCTTAACAGTAACCCGGCCCATATTTGGCGGGTCACAACTGCAGGCAATATCCCCAACAAAACCCGGCCCCGGCAGAATAAAGAGAATAGACGAAGGTCATCTTCTATGCCTTGGCCGTAGAATCTGAAGTATGCCATGCTGGGTACCGCACCTGATGTGTGCCTTGACTCAAAGACTGTTGAGAGGTACAGAGAGTGATCCATGATTGAATCACTAGCAGCGGTCAAAATTTATCCTTAGTAACTGATGGACTAAGGAATTTTTCTTGATTATGGAGGTGGTTAAAGAGTTCGTCGTAAAGGGTTACGTCGATGCAAGCTTTGACACTAATCCGAATAACTATGAGTAGTGAAACGGATTCGTATAATAGAGTAGATATTTGGAGTATTTCCGAATAGCAGATAGTAGCAGCATCTATAAGATGACATAAAGATTTGTAAAGAACACACGGATCTGAAAGTTTCAGAACCGTTGACTAAAACCTCTCTCACGAGCAAGACGTGATCAGACCCCATAACTATATGGGTGTTAGATTCGTTGGAATCACATGGTGATGTGAACTAGATTATTGACTCTAGTGCAAGTGGGAGACTGTTGGAAATATGCCCTAGAGGCAATAATAAATTAGTTATTATTATATTTCTTTGTTCATGATAATCGTTTATTATCCATGCTATAATTGTATTGATTGGAAACACAGTGCATGTGTGGATACATAGACAAAACACTGTCCCTAGTAAGAATCTAGTTGACTAGCTCGTTGATCAGAGATGGTCAAGGTTTCCTGACCATAGGCAAGTGTTGTCACTTGATAACGGGATCACATCATTAGGAGAATCGTGTGATGGACTAGACCCAAACTAATAGACATAGCATGTTGATCGTGTCATTTTGATGCTACTGTTTTCTTCGTGTCAAGTATTGGTTCCTATGACCATGAGATCATATAACTCACTAACACCGGAGGAATTCTTTGTGTGTATCAAACGTCGCAACATAACTGGGTGACTATAAAGATGCTCTATAGTTATATCCGAAGGTGTTCGTTGAGTTAGTATGGATCGAGACTGGGATTTTTCGCTCCGTGTGACGGAGAGGTATCTCGGGGCCCACTCGGTAATACAACATCACGCACAAGCCTTGCAAGCAATGTGACTTAGTGTAAGTTGCGGGATCTTGTATTACGGAACGAGTAAAGAGACTTGCTAGTAAACGAGATTGAAATAGGTATGCGGATACTGACGATCGAATATCGGGCAAGTAACATACCGAAGGACAAAGGGAATGACATACGGGATTATATGAATCCTTGGCACTGAGGTTCAAACGATAAGATCTTCGTAGAATATGTAGGATCCAATATGGGCATCCAGGTCCCGCTATTGGATATTGACCGAGGAGTCGCTCGGGTCATGTCTACATAGTTCTCGAACCCGCAGGGTCTGCACACTTAAGGTTCGACATTGTTTTATGCGTATTTGAGTTATATGGTTGGTTACCGAATATTGTTTGGAGTCCCGGATGAGATCACGGACGTCACGAGGGTTTCCGGAATGGTCCGGAAACAAAGATTGATATATAGGATGACCTCATTTGATTACCGGAAGGTTTTCGGAGTTACCGGGAATGTACCGGGAATGACGAATGGGTTCCGGGTGTTCACCGGGGGGGGCAACCCACCCCGGGGAAGCCCAAGAAAGCCCTATGCGCCAAGGATAGAAAATCAAAGAGAAAAGAAAAAAAATAGGTGGGAAAGGAGAGAAGGACTCCACTTTCCAATCCTAGTTGGACTAGGATTGGAGGAGGACTCCTCCTCCCCTTGGTGCGCAGCCCTTGGGGCTCCTTGAGCCTCAAGGCAAGCCTCCCCTCCCTCCTCCTATATATATGGAGCAATTAGGGCTGATTTGAGACAACTTTTCAAGGGCAGCCCGACCACATACCTCCACGGTTTTACCTCTAGATCACGTTTCTACGGAGCTCGGGCGGAGCCCTGCCGAGATTAGATCACCACCAACCTCCGGAGCACCGTCACGCTGCCGGAGAACTCATCTACCTCTCCGTCTCTCTTGCTGGATCAAGAAGCCGAGATCATCGTCGATCTGTACGTGTGCTGAACGCGGAGGTGCCGTCCGTTCAGCACTAGATCGTGGGACGGATCGCGGGACGGTTCGTGGGACGGTTCGCGGGGCGGATCGAGGGACGTGATGAAGTTCCACTACATCAACCGCGTTCACTAACGCTTCTACTGTGCGATCTACAAGGGTACGTAGATCGGAAATCCCCTCTCGTAGATGGACATCACCATGATAGGTCTTCGTGCGTGTAGGAAAATTTTTGTTTCCCATGCGACGTTCCCCAACACTGCCGCCGCCTGCAAGGTATCGCCGCCGCTCTCGCCGACGTCAACGAGCCGGTCTCGGATCGCACCCTCACCCTGCAGATGCTCGACGGGCTCGGACCGCGGTTTGCAATGCAGGCCGCCATCCTCCAGTCCAACATGCCGCTGCCCACCTTCAGCCAGGCCTGGTCTCGACTCGTCCTCGCCGACCTCTCCATGGATCGGCGCGCTCGCACGGAGGGCGCCCAGGTGTTGGCCGTCCACACCGATGACCGTGGTGCCGATCGTGCCAACGATCGTGGCGACCGCGGGGATCGCGGCGGTGATCGCACCGATGATCGTGCTCCTGCCGGCGGTGGTGGCCGAAGTGGTCAGCTCGGAGCCGGCCGCCATCAGCGCGGTGTGCGCGGTCGCGGCCGAGGCCGCGGGCGCGGCGACGCTCCCGCCGGCCGCGGTGCGGGCAACCAACCATGGCTGGGCTACTTCGCCCCCATGGGGATGCCCTTCCCCCCGCCGCGCGCGCCCTGGATTCCTCCCAACTCCAGCGGCATCCTCGGCCCTCGCCCCGGTCTAGCGACGCAGGCCTACCCAGTCCTGTACTCGACATCTCGTCCACCTGCTACTCCATCGCCCTACGCTGCACAAACAACCGCCTGGGATGCCTCTGCCATGTTCCACGCCGCCCCCAGCTACGGCTCCGTGTTCCCCACCGGCGCCGACTGGATCATGGACACCGGCGCGGCCTCGCACGTCACCGGCGACCCAGGTACCTTGTGCACGTTTCGTCCCTCATTAGCTCCTTATACTCGTCACATTATCGTCGGCAATGGCTCTCGCCTCCCTGTCCTTGGCACCGGTACTGCCGCCCTACCCCCAAAACCCTTTTATCTTCGCCACATTTTGCTCTCCCTGAACATTGTCAAGAATCTTATTTCGGTTCGCAAATTTACTCGCGATAACTTGTGTTCCGTTGAATTTGACCCGCTTGGTTTTTTCGTGAAGGATCTAGCTACAAAGGAGGTTCTTCTGAGGGTGAACAGTGATGGCGATCTCTACCCCTTCA
The DNA here is from genome assembly GCF_904849725.1 of Hordeum vulgare subsp. vulgare. NCBI lineage: Eukaryota > Viridiplantae > Streptophyta > Magnoliopsida > Poales > Poaceae > Hordeum > Hordeum vulgare. The sequence goes on along the minus strand of NC_058519.1, from coordinate 657,559,213 downwards.
CTGGCAAAAACGGAGCTTCCCACGGCGCCTTCACGATTTCCACGCATGATCTCTGGCACCGGCGGCTTGGCCACCCCAGCTCATCGACTTTTTCTCGGTTTTCTTTAGATTTTCTCTCCACATGTAATAATGAACCTCGCCCCTCCCCCTTATGCACGGCGTGTCAGCTTGGCAAACACACTCGCCTCCCCTTTTCCACCTCTACCACCTACACTAGTTCTCCTTTCCAGTTAATTCATTGCGACTTGTGGACCTAGCCTATTGTTAGTCACTCTGGTTATAAATACTATCTTGTTGTTATCGACGACTACACTCATTACTCGTACACCTTCCCTCTTCGCGCTAAATCCAACACATGTGACACACTCATTCGTTTCTTTCGCTTTGTGCATACTCAATTTGGCGTCCTCATCCGGTGTGTTCAATGTGACAATGGTGGGGAATTCCTCACCACCGCCCTCCGCACGTTCTTCTCCTCCCATGGCATCGCTCTCCGCCTCACATGCCCCCACACCTCGCCTCAAAACGGGAAAGCCGAACGCCACATCCGCACCACCAACGACGTCGTCCATACCCTCCTCCTCCAAGCCTCTCTACCCCCTCCTTTTTAGGTTGAGGCCTTGCACACTGCCACCATGCTTGTTAACATCCGCCCGTCCCGAGCCATCCACCACTTCACGCCCCACTTCCTACTCTATGGTGTTCATCCCACCTACGATCACCTTCGGATGTTTGGTTGTCTGTGCTTCCCCAACATTTCTGCCATCGCCGCCCACAAGCTCTCTCCCCGCTCCGTGCGCTGCGTCTTCATAGGCTACCCCCGCGAACAGAAAGGCTACCGCTGTTTCGATCTCTCCTCTCGCCGCGTGGTTGTCTCTCGCCACGTCACCTTTGATGAAAACTGCTTTCCCTTTTCCACAGCCACCGATCCGCCTGCCACAGAAAATCTGCTGCCACCCCCACCGTCCCGCCTGATCCACCTCGATAGCCGCACCTCGTACCAACCTCCTGCGACAGATTCGGTCGCCACCTCTCCCCACCCGCCAGCTGTGCCTGTTTTCCCGCGCACACCTGCTGCTGCCACCCCTGCGGGCCCCACCACCACCTCTCCCGCTCGTTTGCATGCAGCCGGCCTGACCGCGCCCTCGGGATCGCCCCGGTCCCCCTACTCCCGCCTACGTCGCTTGGCTCCGCCTCGGGATCGCTCCCACTCCCCGACACAACCGCTATCGCTGGCTCGCGTCCCTCTCTGTCACCTTCCCTCGCACCCGCTTCCGCTCCCCCCCTCTGCCTGCTCGTGCCGTTCCCATCACGCCGCCTGCCAACCCACACCCCATGCGGACTCGCGGCAAGACTGGCTACGCCATGCCATGACAAATTCTTGATCTCCACATCTCCGACGCCCCCTCTCCCATTCCGTCTTCGTACCGTGCTGCGCTCAAGGACCCGCATTGGCGTGCCGCAATGCTTGACGAGTATAACGCGCTAATTCGGAATGACACGTGGTCTTTGGTTCCTTGTCGTGCAGGTGTGAACGTGGTGACCGGGAAGTGGATATTTCGCCACAAGCTTCATCCCGACGGTACCCTCGCCTGGTACAAAGCTCGGTGGGTGGTACGTGGCTTCACTCAGCAGCCGGGCGTCGACTACGGCGGGTACTTCAGCCCCGTCGTCAAGCCGGCCACCATCCGTGTCGTCCTCAGCATTGCCACGGCCCGCACTTGGCCCATTCGGCAAATGGACGTCAAGAATGCGTTTCTACATGGAGATCTTGCTGAAACCGTCTACTGCCAGCAACCTTCCGGTTTCTCTGATACTACCCACCCCTCCCATGTTTGTCGTCTCCGCAAATCTCTCTACGGGCTCAAATAGGCCCCTCGCATGTGGTTTCTCCGGTTCACCAGGTTTCTCCACTCCGTGGGCTTTGTCTCCTCCCGGTGTGACACCTCTCTCTTCATTCTGCAGCGCGAGGGAGCCCTTGCCTATCTCCTCGTCTATGTTGACGACATCATCCTCACCGCCAGTACTACCGCTCTCCTCCAGTCCCTCGTCGCCTCCCTTACCAGTGAGTTCTCGATGAGTGACCTCGGTGACATCCACCATTTCCTCGGGGTCAACGTCCACCGCACCACCACCGGCATTTTCCTTTCCCAGGAGCAGTACGCCCTCGAGATCCTTGACCGTGCTCGCATGCTTAACTGCAAGCCCATTTCCACCCCTTTCGACACGAGCTCTAAGCTCTCTAGCTCCGGAGGCACACCGTACTCCGATCTCTCCCACTACCGTAGTCTCGCCGGCGCTCTTCAGTATCTCACCCTCACCCGCCCCGACATCTCCTACGCCGTGCAGCAACTCTGTCTGGTCATGCATGCTCCATTGGATGCCCACTTTCAGCTACTTAAGCGAGTCCTTCGCTACGTTCGCGGCACCACACACTTCGGGCTGCAGCTCTATCGATCCTCCTCCCATGATCTTCTCGCTTACAACGATGCTGATTGGGCGGGTTGTCCCGATACACGACGATCGACCTCCGGATTCTGTGTCTTCCTCGGATCCAACTTGATCTCTTGGTCGTCCAAACGCCAACACACTGTCTCCCGATCCAGTGTCGAGGCCGAGTACCGTGCAGTCGCCAACTGTGTAGCAGAATCTTGCTGGCTCCGCCAGCTTCTCGCCGAACTTCACCGCCCTCCTCGCCGAGCTACGGTCGTTTACTGCGATAATGTGAGTGATGTGTACCTCTCCTCCAACCCTGTTCAGCATCAGCGCACCAAGCACGTGGAGATCGACCTCCATTTTGTTCGGGATCGTGTGGCTCTCGGCGAAGTCAATGTGCTGCATGTCCCAACCACGTCTCAGTTTGCAAATGTCTTCACTAAGGGTTTGCCGTCTTCGGTGTTCTGTGATTTTCGCTCCAGTCTGAACGTCTTACCAGACGCCGTTCGGACTGCGGGGGGTGTTGAATTGTAACGTGTAGTATTCTGTTGTAACTACTAATCCTAGTCTTAAGGAGTGGCCCTAGTCCAACGCCATCTCCAAGGATAGCGCCCTGCACGTAGGGACTTCCTCTCTATTTATGTAACCAAACCCATCGAAGCTCAATACACGATCAATACACTGTTCAGCTCTCCGGTGCAGAACGATAAAATTGCAAGAAAGGGCAGATCACTGACCAGTCCGATCGGCCGCTCTAGCTATAGCATATAGTACGCTACACCACCGCCCAGCCAGTTCCGTCCGTCCGTCCGTCCGTCAGGGCACATATATAGTAGCAGAGACAGAGTATTGTTAAGATCAGTCCTTAATTTCCGCTACTGCTTTCCTTTTCTTTTCTTCCAGCGAGCATAGGGATCTACCTGTACGTCTAGCTAATTTGTAGGGCATCCATAGTTGAGCCCAAAGCTGCCTTGCTTTGGCACCGCACCTTGCTCAGTCTAGCACTCTCCTGGTTCGTGCTTGATGCGTCGCATCGACATCGATGGAGTGGCTTATAGGTAGCTTGGCATCTTTCTTCCACTCAACAAGCATGAAAGTTCGGCAGCGCTAGCTTATCACCGAGGGAGTATCTTGGATGCATGAAGCTCCCAACCTCTAGCTTGCTTGGAATGCCACGTACGTACTAGCTTAGTACCACCTGCTCTGCATGATATGATGTAGATTTGTCAAACGCACATGTGAAACACGTATGACATGATAAGCCATCCAGCATCTATTGCGTTTAATATGCACGCGCACACACACGCACACATCCGCACATACTGCATGTATGGCACTTCTAGGGGAACTAAACAAACTACTCCCTCCGTTCCTAAATATAATTTTTTTAAGATATTTTACTAATAGTCTACATACAAAGCAAAATAAATGAATTTACACTCTAAAATATGTCCATATACATGCGTATGTGGTCCTCTAGTGGAACCTTTTGAAAGACTTATATTTAGGAACAGAGGGAGTACTTCATATATGATGAAAATTATATGTTTGAAAACTACATCCGCTTAAGAATTTAATGATATACTTCGTACTTTTCTTTAACATATCATTTACATTTAGCTAGTCAAATCAATGACTTAGAACCATGCGCATGCCTTGTAAACTAGATTGAGGGAGTAGCTAGTCACAAGTCAATGAGATCAGGAGAAAAATAAAGGTGGTTGAAAAGATCTGGCATGTTACTTTTCGGTCAAGTTTGGAAAGAGCAATGCATGGCCGGCCCATGTCAATTAATTAGTTAGCTAGAAGGAAAACTAAATGAAGTGATTGGGCTGGAAGCACAAGGTTGAGCTTTAACAATTAGCTGACTCGACTCATCCATATATTAGTCCAAGATAGACTGCTTTCAACGTACGGTGGCACATTTGGTTTTAGTTAATTATTAAGTACTCCTAGTAGGGAACCTTCTTGTTAATTAGGTAGTCCCACCGAGCATGTATGCATGCATGTATGTGGGCATTTCTTAAAGGGGTCTAGTATCAACAGCTAGTGCTTCACGTACCATCGCAATAATCAGGCCCTTTTCTGCAATGCATATGACTGAGTGGAATATATGATGACTCTGTGTTATTCTAGCTGAGATCAATGGGCCGGGTAGCAACAAGAGCCATCAATCAAAAGGGATTAAAGCAAACAAAGTAGTATCAATTCTATAAAAATGTGTAAAGCAACATGCATATTGCATCTATTCCATATGTAACCAGTGCAAGATTGAGTATTAAGCACACATAGAGTATATAAAGTAAACCATGAGCTTCATATTTGGTTGAGACGTTGAGTACCAAGGAAGCTTCCATCAGTGGTCGATATGCGCACGGTCAATTACTAAGATTTTTTCCTTGTTCGGAATGCATGGTCTATCAATTCAAAGCGTTAGCTTACTTTTTTACTTGAATTATCTTATGTTGTTTCAGATTTTCAGAACTCTTATACTCCAGGTCCTCATGGGCTATGGCCATTATCTCTCTAAAGTAGGACAACACGGTTGACTGGAACTTGAGGAATACTTTTTTCCTTCCATTGCGCAAACAAAGCAAAAGAAAGAAGCTGACGTCATTCGCATGCATGCATGTATGCTTGGCTTAGAATATGTGTCATTTGGTATAAAGGAAAAAATTATAAAATTTACAGTGTATGACTTTTATAGAACTTTTTCTTTGATGCTATTCGGAAGCTGGAACATATTAAGCTATTTTATATTTATTTTTAATTCATATGAGTGGTATCTTGCATATAGATATTTAGGAGGAAACCAAAACATAAGAGTCCATGAGTTCTTCTTCGAATTTTAGACCTATGATCCCTGCTTGACATCGAACAACGCTGTTCAAAATGTATGTTTGGCTTAACTTAAGTCTAGTTTGGAATAAATAAAAAGCACATAACTTTAGATGATAGAATTTCTATAGTAAACAAATCTTAGATGCTGTTTGGAACAAAGGCAGATATCTTATATTTCATTTGAGATTCCGACGGGCTTATATGAATCTTGGAGGGTACCAAACCAAAGTTATATAATTTCCGTGGAAAGTTTGAAATTTTCATGTGCTCTTGGTTGGGTTCCCATGGGAATCCAATCCCGATATTTCATGCATCATTATTAGTGCAAGTTTTACTCCCTCCTTTTTTCTATTTACTTCACATATTAGCTTTATCTTGAGTCAAACTTTCCAAACTTTGATCAAATTTTACATGATATTTTTTTAACATCCACAATACAAAATCAATACCATTGAAATCGCCATTCAACATATTTTCATACAACACATATTTTTTTAATGTGGAAGTTTAGATTATTTTTCATAAACTTAGTCAAACTTTATAAAATTTGACTTAGTTCAAAACTAATGTATGAAGTGAATAAAAACGAAGGAAGGGAGTAGTACTAAACACTCAATCCCCGTGTTCCAAGAGCTGTAGTTTCAAAATTTGGCACGGCCATTGGGTACAGCTTACGGAGTAGTATTTCAGTTGTTGCGGCCATGCATTTGCATTGGGAACGAGCAGCCTGGTGGCTATAGGCGGGCCTGCACACCGCTTTCGTGCGTGCAACCACATCTGCATATGAATGCCTCATTCCAGCTGCCCCCTATAGCTTCTGTCAGATCCACGCGTGGCCAAACTTGGATCCACACATAAAAAAGAACGAAGACAACTGCATTTCTTTCTTCCCATACTATCATATATCTTTGCATTTATAGGTGCTTTCTCTACTATTACGTACTGGAATTTCAAGCAGACTGGATTGCAGCGTTCTACCTGGATTTAGATTTAATCATGGATTGTCTCCCTACAAGTAATTGTTGACAAATGTCGACCGGAGTCATATATGACACAACATGCATTGGACCCTAAACGTACAAAGAAATATTTGCATTAGGTTTGGATCATAGTGTTAAAAATTAAACCTCACGACTTTGTCGATCATGCAAATCGAACAACCTACGTATGTATGGACTACTTTTCTTCCACTTGTTCGATCAGCATGGTATGCGTGCCGCGCAACTCAATTCCACATGCATGAGAAAAAGGGTGAGGGAACAAGCATGATTCGTTCTTTCACTTTCTCTCACGTGTGCCTATGGAACGTAGGAGGCGCACCGCGAGCAGCTATGTATTTTCCAGGTCCTTCCAGCAGAAATATATATCCTTATGAGTTTCTTGATTGTTTTTCTATCTGGTCTAATGTAGGCTCCTTCCATCCATGCGAGAGTCTCGACATGAAGGCATCGCAAGGTTTAGGGCGACCCCACAATTTACAACCCTTAACATGTTGGCAAATGCCAGACCTGGTGAAGAGTTTGCGAATTGTGGTGTGATGTGGTCCATTGCAGTTTGAGAGAAATTGAGGTGATTAAACCCGTGTAGCCAAGTACTAGCATTTTTTTCCTATTTATTTATGAAAAAGCAGAATTCGTATGCTGTAGATACTTCATTCAAACTAGGAGATTTAGAAGACGATTGATATTTTCTGATGTCTATAGGTCAGTTTCTGAAAAGTGGACTTGCAGCTTTTTGAAACCGCAAGTTTCAAGTTCTCACTAAACTGAAGTCACATTTTTTTTTATTAGGACTTGAAAAAAATGTGGATTGATTGAGGACAAGCCTAGGGACGTAGGCAGATGTGTCCATAAGGCCTTGTTTCGTAGAAATGCATTGGAGAGATTTTGAGTGAATTTTTCATGCGTGGCCCAGAACCCCCTACGATGCCCTTCGGTCCGTTTGGTACAGGTGGTTTTGTTGGCCCAATCCATCCGATTCCGCTCCAATTCACCACGACCCACGCGGCTCAGAAGGCACCCCTAGGGCCTCGCGGATCTGGAGCCTCGCCAAAGACCAAAGACCGCAACCTCCTTCTGACGCGGCCGCCGCCTCCTTGTGCCGTCGTCGGCCACGGCCTCCTCCGCGTGTTGCCGTCGGCCAAAGCCTCCTCCTCCTGTCGCCGCCCGCAGCTTCCTCGCGTCGTCCTTCCTCGATTCTGGCGGTTTAGACGCCGGATTTCCCCCCGTCCGATTGTGGGAAGCCCTTTCCTCCGGCCAATTGGTTCCGCCGGCGGGCCAAATCGTCTGGGTTTCTTTTTCGCCTGTCTGTCGCCGAGGCTGGTTTCTTGAACCGAGCGCCAGCGTCAGCGGCTTGATTTCATTCTTGCTGTGACGAATCTGGGAAGAGGGATCCGGTTCCTACAGGACAAAGGAGGCCTGGAGACGACATAGACAGGGGAGCGGCAGACAACTTTCATGAGATATAGGCCGAACACTGGCTTTTCTACTCATCTAAACTGCTGCTAAATTGTTCTCTTGTAGCAATTGTCTCAATTTTATTAGGTGATTACAACTCTGTAACAAGGAAACCCCTCCCTGTCAAACAGTGTTTTGTATGGACGGGGATTTAAGGGATGTGCGGCTGGAGGGGGATTTGAGGTTTCAAGGGGATTGGATGAAAGAGGGGGACTCATCAAATCACCTTAAATCCTCTCCTCTCAAAACCCACGCAATCCCTTGCTGGCAAACAAGACCTAAAGCGTGCATCCATCCGCATTGATACATTTTGCGTTAACACGTTTGTTAATGTAGCAGCAATAAGTTTGTGTTTCAATTCATCGCCGTGAAGTATATCGATATCGATATCAGTCCTAAAGATATGATCCGGTTTATAGGGATCATGATCCAATTTTATATGAGAAACTGAATGACAGCTGCATGCATCCTGGACAAATTTTAACTGAATTTACGGTGTCGGTGCATGGAGTTTGCTGACGTGGCCGGGCGCTGACGTCAGTGATTACTGTAGCTGCGCGCGGTTTGAGGGGGGAGAGAAGCTTCTTGAGATGCCAGCTGCATGCCCGATTGCCAGGCACGAGAAAGAGGAGAGAGACACAATCCTAGTGCGCTTCCTCCATCCATCATCTCCGTCCTGCGGCCTATATATGAAATGTGCCTGCGCCTGCGCCTGCGGCATGCACCCACCGCCTCCGTCCCCTAGCTATCGACCGCCTCTCCGGCCCCAGACCAGACCACATCGATCAGCTAGCTGGCTAGGGGCGCCCTTGGTCGTCGATCGTCCAATCAATCAATCTGATCGGTGGAGAAACCAAGTAGAGAGGGTGGAGGAGACGATGGGCGTGATGGAGGGGATGAAGCCGGTGGCGGCGATGGTGGTGGTGCAGTTCGTCTTCGCCGGGGTCAACATCTTCTACAAGCTGGCCGTGTCCGACGGCATGGACATGCGGGTCCTCGTCGCCTACCGCTTCCTCTTCGCCTCCGCCGTCCTCGCGCCCATCGCATACTTCGTCGAGAGGTACATGCATGAATCCATGCACACACCTTTCCCTGCTCGCTCATCATCCATCGCCTCCTCCCTCCTCCATTATTTGTTCGACCCCCTCTCTCTCTCTCTCTCTCACACACACACACACACACACTCAAGATTAAAATTCCCCTCCTTCTTTCATGCACGCAATATATTTCCCATGCATCTAGTGCATAACTGCATACACATCAGGTTTCTACTAGTAACTGGCCGGTTACTAGCACTATATGCTCAACTGTATTGTACATATAGTTTGAGCTTCTTTTACTACTGAAAATCAGCTCTACTGTAGTACTGTTACAACTAGTTTTGGTTATGTCTCTCTCTGTGTTTGTGTTCGGGTCAACTAGTTTCTCTTTAGGAGCAAAGTACTAACTAGTTTTGGTTATGTCTTTTGTGTGTGTGTGTGTGTGTGTGTGTTCGGGTCAAGTAGTTTCTCTTTACAAGCCAAGTAATTGAGGCAGTGCATGCATGCATGTCATTGTCTCCTTCTTTCTCCATGTTTTCCGATGTTCCCTCCCTGCTTGTTGTGTGTTGACCCGGCCGGCCGGACGCAAAAAAGGAGAGCTTTGTGAAAAGCTACGGTCCATATAGCTTCCTCCTCCTAATATATTCCGCCGGCCGGAGAAAGAAAATAAGAACTCAAAAAGCATAGCACAATAAATACTCACTCCGTTCTTTAATATAAGATCTTTTAAAGATTTTATTATAGACTAGATACGGAGCAAAATGAGTGAATTTACATCCTAAAATATGACTACATACATCCGTATATAGTTTATAGTGAAATCTCTAAAAGGTTTTATATTTAAAAACGAAGGGAGTATATCGTTATGTTCTTCTGTGGTATGTTCTTCTATAAGCAATCGTTATGCTACATTTATTTACATGCAAGTGTAAGTGTATGAAAATCGTCATGGTTAATTAACGACCTGCTGATTTGCTCTTTGTTTTGAGCAGGAAGAAGCGAACCAAGGTGACGTGGCGAGTGCTGCTGCTCTCCTTCGTCTGCGGCCTCTGCGGGTATAATAAGCTCCAACTAAAACTCTATAACTTCCATTTCCCTCTGCTTTTTCTTTCCGTTAATTCCACGACGACATAGGAGGAGGAGGAGAAGAAAAGGTGAGGTCCGATTGGCATGCATGGCTGCCGGAATTTAGGTGCGACGCCGGCCGGCCGCTTTTGCAATGACGCACGCACACATGCGTGCAGCTAGGGGCTCGACGACGCAACGGTGCATCATATTCATACCATCCCAATGCAAGGTCAACCGGCGGGTGGATGCATCACGGGGTGCTCGCCGCCGGCCAACGCTTTACCTTCCCTTTCCATCTATCCAGCACATGCTTGCAACCACTTGGATGCCTGCATGCATGCATGATTAGTTAGGCACAACCAACTGACACGATGGAATCCCCTGCTGCTGCTGCTTTATTTTATTTTTTGCTTGCTCGGCTCGCCGAACAAAGCACAAACTCCACGTACGTGATGTCCACTCACTTTACAATTTACAAACCATGCATGCATGGAGCTAGCTACTCGTCTGTGAACATCATCGTCCTCGTGCTGCCAGACCCTGATCGATGCTCGCTTTGTCAACTCCGTCGATCACCGGGCTCATGCATGCGTCCGTGCTCACCTGCTTTTGCTTGCTTGCACCGATGGAGCCGCCTATCATCGGTCGACATGCAGCCACGTATGCCGTGCCGCCCGCGCTCATTCAATTCCTCCTTGACTTGCGTATCCATGCATGCATGCATGTCTATTGCTACCTACTCCCTTCGTTCCTATATATAAGACCCCTTAGATGTTTTATTACAAAACTACGAACGGATGTATATAGACATATTTTAAAACGTAGTTTCATTCATTTTGCTTCGTATGTAGTCTTTTAGTGAATCCTTAAAAGGACTTATATTTAAAAACGGAGGGAGTAGCACCGTGTTGCATTCCCAATGGAGCCAGAGCCACCACACGATGCACATGCACCCTCGTCGTGTCGAATGCTCACACGATGCCCGTGTAAACACGCCACCTTCTTTTCAAATGGAGTCGTATGGTGTGTGTACGTACGTACGTCAGAGTAGTACGTAGTTTTTTGCATATCGCCAGCTTTATCGCCTAGCTCGTGTCGTCTAGAATTTTCAAGCCATCGTCACCTAGGTTGCATGTCCCTACATATATAGGCTCCGCCATCAATGTGTACGTCGAGGTCGAGCTTTGTAACTTGGTCACGACGAAGAAGGTTGACTAGTGTACGTACGTACGATGTGTGCCGTGTACCTAGCTACCGATATACGTACGTATGACAAACACATACGTATACGTTGCCTTGAATGTTGATGTGACATTGCAGTTGCAATTGCATATGCATGGCGCGATCGAGTGCATGAGTTGGGTCGATACATCTCAACATGCATATGTACACTACTCTACGCGCGCGTGTGTATATCATATATGGAGTCTATGGACTGACTCGATCTGGTTGCAAAATGTTGCATGCTGCAGGGGCTCGCTGGCGCAGAACCTCTACATCTCCGGCATGAAGCTCACCTCGGCGACCTTCGCCTCCGCCATGACCAACCTCATCCCGGCCATCACCTTCGTCCTCGCCGTGCTCTTCCGCTACGAGCGCCTCGCCATCCGCACCCTCGCCGGCCAGGCCAAGGTCACCGGCACCATGCTCGGCGTCGGGGGCGCCATGCTCCTCACCTTCTACAAGGGCGCCCAGGTCACCCTCTGGCCCCCCACCCACATCAACCTCGCCGCACAGCTCGCCGCCCGGCACCAACACGACGACCATAACCATGCCTCCTCCGCCGTCCACCCAGACAGCGGCAACCGCGCCATGGGCTCCCTGCTCTGCACCGGCAGCTGCTTCTTCTACGCGCTCTGGCTCATCCTGCAGGCCAGGCTCAGCCGGGAGTACCCCTTCCACTACTCCACCACCGCGCTCATGTGCGCCATGAGCGCGCTCCAGTCCGCCGCCTTCGCGCTATGCTTCGACCGGGACCTCTTGCAGTGGCGCCTCTCCTCCGGTGTCCGCCTCCTCGCCGTCCTCTACACCGGCGTGGTCGCCTCGGGGGTCATGCTCGTGGTGCTCTCCTGGTGCGTCAAGCGCCGGGGCCCCCTATTCGCGTCTGTCTTCAACCCCATGATGCTGGTGGTGGTCGCCGTGCTCAGCTCGCTGCTGCTCGGCGAGGAGCTGCACCTTGGCAGCGTGCTCGGCGCCGTTCTCATCGTGACAGGCCTCTATGCCGTGCTCTGGGGGAAAGGCCGCGAGGCGGCACAGAACGAGCCAGCCAAGGCCGGCAACGAGCTGCCGCACATCGACATCGTCGTGCATCGTCATGACCCCCCTCCCACGCCGCCGCAGCAGCAGCAACAACAAGACAGCACGGAGCCGGCGCCGGAGCGGTGACCATCTTAGCAAGCATGGAGGAAGGGGACCAGCGATCGAAGAGATGAACTGGCCCAAGATTTGCTACAGCTTGATTTGTGAGGATGGTGGAATTAGCTGAGGGAGCTCGTTTGTTGGGTGGTTAATTAGGACTTGGTGAAAATTTCTAGTGCAGTGTAGTTAGAAGGAGTGGCTTCTCTGATTCTACTGGTGCTGGAATGTTAAGATCCAGAGATCCAAAATCCACAAGTGCATGCAAAAGACAGAGGAGACAAGGATGTAGTACAAGGAAAGAACTGGAGGAGGATGAGATCATGAGATCAATAGACCAACCAATAAATTTCAGGCACAAAATATTTTGAGATGAGATGAGGTGAATGAACTACGATTTACATTTCTGTACTACTAGCTAAAGAAGTGAAGTATGTACTGCCATATAAGTATAACTCGAGCAATTCACTCTACTAGCAGAAGATAGGCGAAACTCTGCCATCGCATAATAATCCTATATAAGTATAACTGGAGCATGTGTGGCTAGCAAAACAACACAAGCAGAATAGAACATGTGTCAAATTAATACTACACGATGGGAGAAGGACAGTCAAGCTGGACGAAGGGAAATAATGCTACTGTAGTTGCAATACCAGGGCTGATTAATTGTTTGATCAACCCCTCTGGAAAAGAAGAAAAATGTTTGATCAAGCAGCAAAGCACTAGAGTCACTACATTTAGTCATGGGACTAAAACGTATCCAAGCATCCTCTAAGCAGCCGGGAATACATGTGGATGTACTACTAGAAAAGAAAATTAAGGTGTGAATTGAATACCGAAATTTCCCACAACACCTAGCCTTCTTAATATCCATAGACCCGCCCTATGAAAAGAGTTATTACTCCTGTGTATATAGGCAGGAAAAATGAATAGGTCAGGTATACCCTCGAACAAAAGTAGTTAATTTACTGGTATAAACAGGTATAGGTTAATTACCTGATAACAGAACAGTGGCAAACACTTAATATATGATCAATGAAACTACAAGTACACGCCATGCCATCTTCATGCCTCACATGCCTAGCAGGTCTTTCGGACCAAGTGGCAGTGTTGAGGTCATAGCACATAATAGGTTGATCACATAGGTAAGAGCTCAGAATTGTGTCACCAACGATAGATAGTAGGAACTGCCTTGGGACTAACACTGAGGCTTCTTTTCATGTTAAGCAGGATAGCGTTGCCATTGATGCTAGTCAGTGGGATAACTCTTCCTCGGATAAGATCAGCTACTCTGTAAACTAGCACGTGCTTGTACATCGAGTAATCCGTGTATCCAACCAGCAGAATCTCCGACTCACATTCTACCAAGTGAAAAGGTGGGCAGATCTTGTCGCTCCAACATGCCGCAATCGATTTCGGTTGCTCCTGAGTTTGGTCAATCTGAAGAATTTGCAGCTTGTTGTCGTCCGTGGGATGACGCTGTAAAATGTATATCCTTCCTTTGGATGCCAAGGGCCACCCCTCAAATGGCGAGTAGCCCAAGTTGGCCAAGACACTCCATTGATCATCCTTGGTAGTAGCACATACTACACGTGAAATGTGTGGAAGCATGATCATGACCTTGGGGATTCCATGCGCGCTCACGCTCAAGGACGCGATGACACTAGAGTAATCATCAAATGTCCCATGTGGATCACCGACGGCAACTCCGCGACATCGCCGGTGAAAGGGTTGAGGAGAAGAAGAGTATTTCCGTTGCCGTGTTGCCCCTAAGGGTGTCCTATTAATTGGACTCATGTAGTTTGTCATTCTGCAAACTTAATGTTTGTTGCAGATTACGTACCGCAACGCGTCCTATGTTACAGGATCTGAATCTGAATCCCTTGAGGGCAGACGCCTCTCGCTCGTGCAATGTTGGTCTTATGTAGGCTCACCTAGTTGCATTTGTGCAACTTAGTGCTTGTTGCAGTTTGCGCACCGCAGCACCTCCTATGTTGCAGGATCTGAATCTGGATTCCTTGAGGGCATTTGCAAAAGTACCTATGTTACAACAATTTCTTCCACAACAGTACCTATGTTGCCGAAAGATGAAGAAAAAAATTGTGCAAGCTGACCTATGTTGCAAAACTTTTATGCAACATGACCTCCGTTGTAAAAAATTCTTCCGCAACAGTACCTACGCTGCACAAAGACGAAGAAAAAATTTCTGCAACAAAGCAATTGTTTCTGCAACTCGACCGTTCTTTCAAGAATTAATGGGTCAAAAGTTATTTTGCAACAAAGCGATTGTTTCTGCAACTGGGATGTTGTTTTAGGTTGTATTTGACCGGAAGAGGCGACCCAACTGGTAGATCGGACGGCTGCGCGCGCGTAATCGAACGGCTATTCGTATGGTGGATATTTTCTACGGATCCACCGGTGGACGCCTAGTAGCTCCCATATAATATAGAGTAAGCCTCGTTCGAAAAGTAGGAAAACCCAATTCCCCGTCCTGTGTGAAGCAATGTCGGGGTATAATTTCAAATGGGTTTACCCATTTAGGCCTTGTTTGGTACTAGTGTTTTTGAAGAGATTGGTGGGGATAATCCCCCAAGGGATTGGGTGAAACCCCAACCTTCATCCAATCCCTCCAAATCCCCATTTATCCCCAGTACACTAGGTAGGGGTAGTGTATTGGGTATTGAGAAAAATGTATTATAATTTGGGGATTTGAGGGGAAATGTGGGGATGAAACATGTCAAATACACTAGAACCAAATGGTGTTATGAAATATGTGGGGATTAAGGGGTTTGACCAGGATAATCCCCACAAATTCCCTAAAATACACTAGTACCAAACAAGGCCTTAGCGGGGTTGTAGCATCCGCTTTTGGCAACCAACTCAGCCCATATTTTCCGGTTTTGAAAAACCTTTAGAAGGTTTCTTGAGCTAGTTTTTATTTTATTCCTTTTCTTTATTTTTTCCTGTTTTGTTTTTCTGTTTCAGTTTCAAAAAATGTTCTAGATTTTTACAAAATGTTTTTGGATATTAAAAAATGTTCTGTATTTTTGTAAAATTTATTATCAGTTCCAAAATTTATTTTTAAAATTCAAAAAATGTCCGTGCTTTAAAACACTGTTTGCGCTTTCAAATTTGTTCATGATCTTTCAAAAAAAATCTCGGTTTCAAAATTTGTTTTCATAATTCAAAAAATGTTCTTGCTTTGAAAATTTGTTCGCACTTCCAAATTTGTTCGGGGTTTTTCAAAATTTGTTCTCTGTTTCAAAATTTTGTTCTCAAAATTCAAAAAATGTTCGTGCTTTAAAAAACTTGTCTGCTCTTGCAAATTTCTTCATGCCTTCTCAAATTTATTCTCGGTTTTAAAAATTGTTTTCCAAAAATTCAAAAAATGTTTGTGTTTTCAAAAAATGTTTGGGGTTTTCCAAAATTGTTCTCCTTTTAATAATTTTGTTCTTAAGATTTAAAAAATGTTTGTGCTTAAAAATTGTTCCCGCTTCCAATTTTTTCATGTTTTTTCTAATTTGTTCTTGGTTTTAAAATTTCTTCTCAAATTTCAAGAAATGTTCGTGCTTTAAAAATTTGTTCTCGCTTTCATATTTGTCGGGGTTTCTCAAAATTGTTCTCCTTTTTAAAAGTTTGCTCTCAAGATTCAAAAAATGTCCGTGCTTCCAAATTTGTTCATGATTTTTCAAAATTGTTCTTTGGATTCGAAAAAATGTTTTTGCTTCAAATGCAAGAAGAAAAGGAAAAAGCCAAGAAAAAAAGAACCCAAAAATTGTTCTCATTTTTATTTTTTTTTTCTCAAGATTTAAAAAATGTGCGTGCTTTTAAAAAAGTGTTCACGCTTCCAAATTGTTCGTGGTTTTCAAAGTTGTTCTCTGTTTCAAAAATTTGTTCTCAAGATTCAAAAAATGTTCATGTTTAAATAAATTGTTCGCGGTCCCAAATTTGTTCAGTATTTTTCAAAATTGTTCTTGGTTTTAAAATCTGTTCTCAAGATTCATGAACAAATTTGGGCTCCTTCCACCGACGTTCCGGTGGGTGAGCTGAGGAAGTATTCTACTCCCTCCATTCCGAAATATAGGTAGCTGGAGAGTTTTTTCGACCAGGTGAAATAGTAAGGAAATTACATTGCTACCCTCGAACGTCTTCCACCTCCGGTTCCCACCTCGGCCCAGCCCTTGATGTGGGCATAGACACCATATATATGTATATAAATATTACACGACATATTTTTCAGGTAATTTCTTTTAATAATTATGTAATATTATATTTTATTCTCAGGAACAAAAATATTACACCATTTTATTTATTGTGCAGAATGACTGAAGGGATCTACAAAATGAATATGAAGATGAGAGATTATGACCATGCAAGTACACACGTTACTTGGCTGATTGCATGGAACTTATTATGTGTGTGGTACTACACGTACATTCAGCCAAGGCTCTACCATGCTCTTATTCATACATACATCACGAAGGACGAGCTAGCCTCTTGTGTCAAGCACACACGCGCGAAGACAACCCATGATACGGTGGAAGAAGCCAGCACTACAAATATCAATTGGTGTGCTCGTACATTATGTTGGGCCAACACGTCTTGTCAAAAACCGTTTACGGAGCCATTCAGTATCCGGTCTATCAACGACGCAACGTCCCGTGAACCGGCACCCAGGCAACCGCGGTTCTTAATAAATTGTAGACTAGGTTGGGGTTTAGATTCGGGTTTTGTTTTGATTATAAGTTCGTCAAGTGTCACAGAACTCCACCCTCATCAATAATTTTTTTTCTTTTATATTCGTAATATTCAGAGTACAATCTTAGTTTCTTACTTGTTTTTCGTTTGCGTGCAGGAAACACATCCTCGTGGTCAGGTTGATCGTGCTCCGGCGTGGTCAATAATCTTTCAAAGTTGGTCTAGCGATTGTTAAGGTGCGACGTCCTCACACGTTCGTAGTTGGATCGTAAAAGTCTACTCCATCAAAACGAGGTGGTGGGAGTGGATGCAAAAATAATGATGAGCAAAGGCTATCAACTTTCCATTTAGGAGTAGAAATGCCGAGCACAAAATAATAGGTTAGTCAATTGAAAAATGAAAGAGAAAAAGGAAAACAAACAACGAAAACATAGAGAGAAAAAAAATAAAAACTCGTGCATATGTGAAATGGGCTGCCCAATTTTGATTATAATTGATGTATTGGTAAGATTTTATGTGATAAATAGTTAGACAAGGAAAGTTTGGTCTTACTTGAGATTTTCATAAGATTTTATTTGAATGATTTAACGCATAACATGTTTTGAAAAAAAATGCATGTTTGAGTGAATTAATGCACATGCCAAATGGACTGGTCCAAATTGATGGCGTCGCCTGTAAGACGTTATTCCCTGGTTATTGTGGTACAATAAAATTTTAAAAGAAACTTTTTAGACCGAAATCTCGAAATTCATAGGGTCTGGTGGTCAACTGGAACTAAACCCACCCCACAAAAATAAAAGTGGAATCTAATCCTTGTTTTGGCAATTTGGCAACTAATCCTGGAAACAAATAATCAGGTACGGTGGTGATTCCTGCGTGCTTCGTCGATCGATTAGTGCATGGCCTTAGTGCATGCTATATATACGTGTGCAATCTTAATATGCCATACTACTAAACGTTTATATGATCTGGCAATAATCGTTATTTTGGCAGTTAGGAAACTACTAATGCATGGAAACAAATACTAATAATAATGTGTGTGCTGTCCTGCCTAACCGTTGATTAGTGCATGCTACTATTTAGAAGTAACTACGCAATCTTAATTTGCCATACAGAAATGAATTCTGCCAATCCCTTAATTAGCGATTGATATGATGCATGTATGCACATATATTTTTTCTATATAAACCAACCATCTGCCTATTCGTTGACCTCGATCTACTCCAACCACCACAGTAGAAAGTACCACGGCCACGCCCAGCCAGCATCGACCGGCGATGGCGACCTGCAGGCAGCTCCTCCTCGCGCTCGTCGTCGTTGCCGCCGCCGTTGAGTGCACCGCGGCGTTTGATCAGGATAACACGCCGTTCCAGCCGATCCCGGACCTCGCCGTCCCGCGCATCCAGGAGCTCGGCCGATGGGCCGTGCAGCAGCACAATAATCAGGTGGGCGACCGGCTGACGTTCGTCAGGGTGAACGGCGGGCAGTTCCAGATTGTGGCGCCGGCGCTCAACTACCTGCTTGCCGTTGACACGATGAACGTCGACGGCACGGCCAGCACGCACACAGCCCTCATCTTCGTGCAGTACTGGACCAACACGCAGCGCCTCGACTCTTTTAATTAACTGATCCATCCAGTGACATATGTACCGATAGATGGAGGACCTGCTGATTGTAATGCCAGCACGGTCATATAGGGATGATTGTAATGGCCTTAAGATGCAATAAACACAATCGGTTTCCAGTATTGAAGGTGCACGCATTTGTTTTTGTTTTTACATCACAGGCGTTTACCTTCTTTGTATAACGGCAGGTTACATCTAATCGTAACACGTCGAGATTTTACTCCACAACGGCATTAAATTATAGAAAAAGATTCTGTTCAGCCGATTGATCGTCCTTCACTTGACGCGTGGCTTACCGAGCCATGTATGTCTCTGATCTGTTGCAGAACGGTGGCAATGAACTACGAGTGCGCGAGCGGTTCAAGACGTCGTAATTTTTGCAACATGGGTCAGAAAATTACTGCTTGAGTGGTTGAAGATGTCGTAATTTTTTGCAACATGGATCAGAAAATTATATGCGATGAAGACACTATTGCAATTTTGCAATAAAAGTTCTGTTGCAAAAGATTAGAAAAGAGAAGGTTGTGCAACACGTGTCTTATTGCAGAAAATTTTAAAAAAGATAGTTTTACAACAAAGATCTTATTGCAGAAATACTGAACAGGGCTCTTGTTACAGAAAAAAGAAGAAACGCTACAGACAACTCAATCTGATTCACGAGGCGGAGGCCATCAGAAAAAGAAAAAGAGTTTCTACAACGTGGCCATTGTTTCAGGATCTATTTCTGCAACGTGATTGTTATATATGTACAACGTGACCGTTGTTTTAGAAATTAATGAATGAAGGAGGGGATAAACATGACTTGTCAGGAAATCAATCGACGGCTGCCTGCGCTTACATCCAACGATCAGTAAGGTGGCAGACGTATAGCGCGCGGCGACCCATGGGCGCCTAGCAGTCCCTTAAATTACCCCTCTCCTCTCCATGTATCCACGTCATGACAACACCGATTTCTATCAAAATTCGTCCTAGGCGCTGGCTGCTAACACCGTGGGCGCACATGCTCTTCCGTCTCTTCTCTTTTGCACCCTTTAGGCTTTGTTCGGTTAATCCCTCTTAAAAGGGGATTAGAAAGAATTGAAGGGAATTTAGATGAAATTTGATTTGTAGTTCTCAATCCTCTCAAAAACCCTTCAAATCTATACCTAATAATAAAGCGGTTATTGCTTCCGTCGGAAAACCCACCATGACATTTTTATAAAAAAGTCCCTGTAATTTTTATTATTCAATCCGCGCTTCATCATTTATCTACAGCGCAAAAGGAAAAAATGATCCGTTGCAAAAATTATACCCGTATGCATCGCCTCCTTCCGTCGATCCTGGGCCACCCTGGCCTGCGCCCAGGCCGCCGCCACACCACTCGCCGTCGCGGCCGACCTCAACCGCCACCGCTGCTGATCTCAACCCACCTGCCTCCGCGGCTGTACCTCTCCCCGTTCACTGCCCCCGTTGCGGCGCTCGAGCGCATCGCGTCGATCCTGGTCCACCCTGGCCTGTGCCCAGGCCGCTGCCACACCACTCGCCGCCGCGGCTGACCTCAACCACCACTGCTGTCGATCTCAACCCACCCGCCTCCGCGGGCGTACCTCTACCCGCTTGCTGCCCCCGTTTTCGGCGCTCGAGCACAGCTTCTGGATCAAATGAACGTGACAGCTACAACGACTTGGGATGATGCGTTTGCTCGATGCAGAACGGCGGCTGCGCGCGGATAAGGCGCGGCAGAGCGAAGTACTTGCAGGTGGAGGCGGGCCTCCATGGCTCACATGAGGAACTCTGAGGTTATGGTGCGGTAACGACGACTCCTTATGGCCAGATAGAGGCGCCTAACCCTTGCTCCCCTCATCGTATCCCCTCCTCCGACAGGAACTCATCATCTGGTGAGATCCCCTCCCCATGCCTCCAACCGTGTGCCAAGCACCGGCAAGAAATTTTGTTTTGTGAGAATTTGTTTGCTGATGAATGAATGTATTGATTGTAAGATTGCATTGTTGTAGAGAGAGGGAATGGAACACCACCTTCAGTTTGTCATCTGATCCCACATTCTCTACCCCATGAGTGAAATAAGATAACAGTCCATTGATCAATTCACGTAGCCTTTTTGTCTCAATTTTTCATCATGGTGGAATTAACAATGGACGGGTTGATTTCTCAACAAAATAGGATAGACATGACTGCATTAGATAGTTAGCTTATTATTTTAATAAATCAAAATGATTATAAAAAAATTTAAAAACGTGTGGTATTTTTTTTTCCGTTGCAACGCACGGGCCTTTTTGTTAGTATAAAAGAACCGAATAAGGCCTTAATGAGATCTGGGCAGGGTTTCCAGCTGCAAAGATTGATCACTGCATGTTTTATGAACGTAGTGTACGTGCATGCATGTTCAGTCGAGCGAGTATGTACTTGGCATCTCGCCGAGCGAGAAGAAATCAAACGAGCTTTGCTTCGTCAACATTTACCAGCCGAGGCAGCGCAAAAAAAAAAAAAAAATCATTCACGAGCCCGACCCTGTAGGACATCTATTTTGTGGGACAAACAATTATTGTTTTGCTAAATCACATCTAGGTGTGTTCTAAATATTGTATATCTAAATAATACTATATCATTCATTTTACACGAAGATTGGTGTTGATATTTATTCTTTATCTTCTTTTCCCCTTTTATGCTTATTGTATCACATAAATGTGGCATAACCCAAACGAAAGTTATTTTTTTCTTATTCTCTTTTTTGTTCAATTTTCCAAAAATTAGAAATATTTTTTTTAAAATTAATTGTTTTTAAGAATTACATTTACGTATTTAAAATTTATTTGTTGTCTTTTCAAAATAAAATACTTTCCATTTTTTTCAAAATTTCAAAAAATGTTCACAAATTGTAGAAATAATGTTCACATATTTTAAAAGTTGCTCATGATGTAAATCTATTTTCAGGATTTTAAATAATTGTTTGCAAACTTTTTCTGAATTCGTGAACATTTGTTTATATATTTATAAAAAAAACCACATTAACTTCTTTTAAATTCACAACCTTTTTTGAGTTCATAAATAGTTTTTTTATTTTGTCTTATTTTTATCATATATGGAGCGAGGATTTTTGGTAGCCGAGCTCCAGGCGAGTATGTATGTTGAGAATATCGAAAAGCATATTTCAAAGTTAAAAAAAATCTGAAAAGTATCTGCTGAAACATATATGTATTCCGTAAAAATGTATTATATTTTTTTAATAATAATATTGTGATTTGTAGGCTGTACATAAAAAAACAAATTCCGGCCAACAACAAAAATGAAAGGCCCGTTTTAGAATGTGCATTTGTATTTTTTGTATAAGCCACATGGGGGACTATAATGCCGTCAAATTTTGCATATACGTAGTATGCATGTGTATGTCTGCTCACAAATAAATTCAAAAAAAAATCTTGATCTAGGAAAATGAAATTTGAGAACGAGCTCCGTGGGGCTCAGTCTCCGTTGGCATTTTCCAATATATATGTGATAATTAGCACAATTAGATTACATATTAAGAGAAGAGAGCTATTTTCTTTGATGTATATGAGAATATAAATTGAAGACCAACCTTGTGTCTTAGGTTTATATAAGATTTCATATGAATTGCAGTTGTCTTAATGGAGTACTACTATGTAGAGCTCGCGTAGAGAGTTCACATGAATTTGTTGCAGTTCGTCTAGTTATTTGGAGCAGCCAATGTTGCGGTTGACAGAGCAGCAAATGACCACCGAGCAGAGATATTACATGTCGTATGGTATGATGTATGACTGATTCTACACCAAGATACAATAAACTTACTAGTTACTACTACATTTTTGTGTAGTTGCTCAATGACAAAAGAGTTCGAGGTCTCGGACGATTGGAATTCATAAGGCACATACTGCACCCTGACCGAGCTCATACAGATTAAGATAGCACACATAAATGTAAGGTTATGCCATTATAGCTAATTCTAATCAAAGCTAATATACATTAATCAAATAGACAGGAATGACAACCCATTTTACCCAAGGCATAAGAGCGACTTCCTTGCCATCACCGATGGCAATCATGATAGCTCGGCCCCTGTGCTGAGCTGCCTCTCATCCTCAGAATAGTCGCAGAAGTTGTTTGTGGCCGCCCCACCCGGAAACACGTTAAGCTTATCAACCATCTTGTCACAGTCCTTGAATAGATCATAGCGATGCGCCTTCTCCTCATCATCCTTGTAGGTGCGATGGTACTCGGTCATCCACTCCTCGAACCTCTTCTTCATGGCTTCCTCCTTGTATGTGCGGTGATACCTGGCCATCCACTCATCATACCTCTTCTTGAAGGCTTCCCCCTTTAGGGCCTCCTCACGAACAAGATTGCGACCTGAGATAAAAGGTGAGACAAGGTTCATGATGAGGATCAACTAACAAGGCCACAGATCCTGGGGCTGATCAGTTTAATGCCAACATTTGCATTTCCAAATTTCAGCAAGCCAAAGTTGGGGCTTGGGAACATATTGTCAGCCAATAATTTTAAAAGTTATGATTGGTATTTTGCCAACTACTAATGTAATTTGCCAAGTGCCATAGCCACCTAGGCATGCCAGTTTCTGTTCGCATCGTAAATATTGGCAAGGCACCGATTTGGGCCCCAATGTAGATCTGTTTCATGCCTACTGGCCCCTCTCTGCATCCCCGTTTTGATACGATACCATATTACTGATAGGTGCACTAATTTGTTAAAAACTTCCGCATGTGTAACTATGATGTTGTTTAAATAACACAGAGATTTCAATTCCATGTAGCGTCCAATGGAAAAAATCTACGTGAATAGAGTTCCAATTCTATCTGAAGCCAAACAGTTCATCCAACATCTTACTCCTCCCTATATGGCGAAACTCTCAAACTCTTTTACAAGGCAAGACTCACCCTCTTATAAACAATATCATTGAGACTATACTAGCCCACTAGTTGATTTGTCGCTGATAATAGTTTAATATTGCTTTAGAGAAACAAATTAGTAAATCGACTGCAAGCATATTACATCAGAATTTCAATTCAATTACTCAACTTAGATACATCCAATATGTAGGCTTAGGTTTGAAGAATTTGAATTAAAGTTATCCATCTGCACGGTCATATCTCCCCTAATAATAAAGCAGCTACTGCTTCTGCCGTACGTCGTGGTAATTTTGCATAAAAGTCGTTGTAATTTCTGGTAATAGAACCCGCCGTCCCTCTTTAAGTGGCACCTGGAAAAGCGTTTCATTCGTGCAAATAGACCCTGTAGTTTTCGTGTGCCGCTAAAGCCGACCGCGTTAGATCATCGATCGCCTCCGCCCCCTCCCCCTCCCCCGCACCCCACGAATCCTACCGGTGCGCCTTGGATCTATCGGAGATGGCGAGAAAGCGAGGCGCGGCGCGGTGCGGACGGAGCGAGCCAGCGACCACGTCAGTCATCGATCGCCTCCGCCCCCTCCCCCTCCCCCGTAGCCCACGAATCCTACCGGTGCGCCTTGGATCTACCGGAGATGGCGGAGGAGGACGCGGCGGCTGCGGCTGCGGCTGGGGCGCAGGCGGTGCAGCTGATCGACGGCGAGGGCGAGTTCGCGGGCGACTCGGCGGAGCGGTTCATGACGGCCTCGGGCGTCTCCGGCTGCGGGCTCTCCTACGCCGTCGTCTCCATCATGGCCCCCCAGAGCAGCGGTACGTACGCACGTACACTGCGCGCGAACGCCCATCGCGTCCGCTCGATGATTTGGGCAGATGGTTCGCAGAGACCGACTCGATGTCAAGGTCTCCGTTCAACGACAGGCCCATCGCGTCCTCGAGGTTGTAACCCTGTTGGTTAAATCAACACAGATTGGCCGCTCGTCAGATAACAAGTTCTCCATGATATATGTAAGGAACCAGAGAGCAATCTCTCTGTTGTGCATGGCAGAAAATTCTTACAGTGCGGTAAGGGAAGGACGCAACATGTCGCCCATCGACATTGATGTGGTAGCCTTGGAGACCAGATGTGATGGTTAGGATAAAGAGCTTGCCCTCTGCAAATGGGTATGCCTGATCTGAACGACACACACTTTTTCTGGCTCCGACCTGCCGAACAAGCTGTTGAGCAGCTATTTCATGTTTGTTGATGATTCCTGTGACTTGGCGCCATCGTCCTGGATCCATTTCTCGCACTTGACTTCCCCGTCAACTGAAATTGGAATTGTCGCAAGCAAATTCAGTGATGCAATTTGCTTTTGTTTTTGAGTTTATCGAGCATGCAACTTTCAAATTGAATACTACTGCTACAAGTAGTATTGAGATTAGTTTTCATCCACTCAATGTTGATTCAGTCGAAGATCTCTGAGAAGAAACTTATTTCAACAAGATTCACTTTATTGTGCTTATCGCGGTCCTTTGGAATATATGGAAGCGCAGGAACTCCAAGCTCTTCTGGGTTGTTTTTGAGGAATTGCACATTACTGTAGCAAGAGTTTTTATGATCTTATGTTCTGGCCCAACACGTATTCAAATGAAATTAAGAAAGGGTTCTTTATGGATTGCAACACTATGTTGTATCACCTATTTGTGAGATTGTAACTTTCCTTATTTTTTGTGACATTAGTTTAAAAAAATTCATGGTTTTACACATGTTCACACAATTGTGTTTCAAAAAAATATGTTTGCACTTGTTTTAAAATCATAAGAATTCTAAAAAATCCATTTTCACTAAAAAATTATTTTAAAATGTACAAAAAGTTTAAACATTCTTTAAAGAAAAAACATCTGTTGAAGGATGTTTTTTTAGAGAAATGTTCTGCTTTTCATAAACATTTAAGATTATTAAAGAAGTGTTCCAATTTTGATGTAAACCTTAACTTTTATTAAAAATAAGGAATTTTTCATGTTTACAAAAAAACCATTGACAAACTATTCCATGCAAAACTTCTCTTCCATATGATGAAGAACGCTAAGTTGGCTTCTTCACGCCCAAACTTGATTCTACAAAAAGCAATAATCACTTTTACCTTATTACCGATGTCTATTAAAATTGGATATATAAAATGATGCACAATGAAATATAAAGCTGGTTGTGCCTCTTTCTCCGCCCGGTGCAACGCACGGGCATTTGTACTAGTAAAAATAAAGGCAGGTGCATAGCTAATAATAAAGCCCAGAACAGTAAATAGTCACAATCAACACCATGGCTTACACCACTACTGTGTATTTTCCTACTTGCCCACCAAGTTGCCCATGTCACAGCCCATTTGATCTCTTGCAAGTTGCAAGGTACATCAAAATTTTGGCACATGTGGCTTGCTAGTCATGCCTGCATGCATATCCTTATATTACTAGAGCGGATACATTTTCTGGTTCGTGTCTTGTTGATCCATTTAAGAATCCAATCAAATCGGTTAGTGCTCAACACTTGCAAGGTTTTCCATCCAGTTTTCCTTATAAACTGAATCAGCCAAAGCTTAAGAGGTGACTCTTGGCTTTGGCAGCTTTTTAAGCAATATATTCAGGTGGGGATTCCCTCCCCCCTGATGATCGTTAAAAAAACACATGCAAACAAACTAATTTGAAGAATACCGTGCTTGAGGAACAGGGCCGGTAAGCTAACCATCATGAATGTAGAAAGAAACAGTTTCAGGTGCTTCATATGGACTATGGAAACAAAACCTGTACGTTCCACCCCTTGGAGCATTAAACTCAAATTTCTCGCCAGATATCCCCTTCAACGTATATACAGTGTTACCGCCTCGTGAAGTTACCTATGTTCACAGACAGTGTTATCGAACATGAACAGGGTGGTCCATGGATCAATTGCTAAATGAAACATACTAAACAATTACTAACAACAGCCTATAAAATGCAATTGGTCATAAGCAAACATAACATGTCAAAAAACATTAGATTAGCTTCTAGTGTGGATGTTAACAAACTAAATGAAAATAGGGAAACATGTCAAAAAATCCATTTTCACTAAAAAATTATTTTAAAATGTACAAAAAGTTTAAACATTCTTTAAAGAAAAAACATCTGTTGAAGGATGTTTTTTTAGAGAAATGTTCTGCTTTTCATAAACATTTAAGATTATTAAAGAAGTGTTCCAATTTTGATGTAAACCTTAACTTTTATTAAAAATAAGGAATTTTTCATGTTTACAAAAAAACCATTGACAAACTATTCCATGCAAAACTTCTCTTCCATATGATGAAGAACGCTAAGTTGGCTTCTTCACGCCCAAACTTGATTCTACAAAAAGCAATAATCACTTTTACCTTATTACCGATGTCTATTAAAATTGGATATATAAAATGATGCACAATGAAATATAAAGCTGGTTGTGCCTCTTTCTCCGCCCGGTGCAACGCACGGGCATTTGTACTAGTAAAAATAAAGGCAGGTGCATAGCTAATAATAAAGCCCAGAACAGTAAATAGTCACAATCAACACCATGGCTTACACCACTACTGTGTATTTTCCTACTTGCCCACCAAGTTGCCCATGTCACAGCCCATTTGATCTCTTGCAAGTTGCAAGGTACATCAAAATTTTGGCACATGTGGCTTGCTAGTCATGCCTGCATGCATATCCTTATATTACTAGAGCGGATACATTTTCTGGTTCGTGTCTTGTTGATCCATTTAAGAATCCAATCAAATCGGTTAGTGCTCAACACTTGCAAGGTTTTCCATCCAGTTTTCCTTATAAACTGAATCAGCCAAAGCTTAAGAGGTGACTCTTGGCTTTGGCAGCTTTTTAAGCAATATATTCAGGTGGGGATTCCCTCCCCCCTGATGATCGTTAAAAAAACACATGCAAACAAACTAATTTGAAGAATACCGTGCTTGAGGAACAGGGCCGGTAAGCTAACCATCATGAATGTAGAAAGAAACAGTTTCAGGTGCTTCATATGGACTATGGAAACAAAACCTGTACGTTCCACCCCTTGGAGCATTAAACTCAAATTTCTCGCCAGATATCCCCTTCAACGTATATACAGTGTTACCGCCTCGTGAAGTTACCTATGTTCACAGACAGTGTTATCGAACATGAACAGGGTGGTCCATGGATCAATTGCTAAATGAAACATACTAAACAATTACTAACAACAGCCTATAAAATGCAATTGGTCATAAGCAAACATAACATGTCAAAAAACATTAGATTAGCTTCTAGTGTGGATGTTAACAAACTAAATGAAAATAGGGAAACATGTAAGCCTTTAAACTAAATTGAATTAGTAACTATTAAGAAATAAAGAAATGTTCAGATGCGAGAACTGAAATGGCACGTCCAGACAAATTTTTCTTTTTACAATCATAGCAGATAAAGTAGGACCAAGTTGGGTATTCCGCAATAACCAGCAAATGCTGTTGAGCATGATAAGCAACACAAAGTTGATTATATAGTTGCAAAACAAGTTCTAATAACAACAAACCTAAAACCTAATATAAAGAAATTGGTATGAAGCTACCATTTTTTGTTAACATCCAAACCCCATTATATATCTAAACCTAAAACTTCACAGCAATTTTTTGTAGCATGCTGAAGCTACCATTGAGGTAAGAAGAAACTTAGATACTTGATTCGCCTCATAGAAAAAGTTAAAAATATGGCCTGGTGTAGTTATCTAAAGTACCACACCAGTTTACTTTGCACATTGTCTAATAATCATCATTGAAGCACCGATACGACCAGGACCAGGGTATCAGTGTACAGAACGCGCCCGATATTCCGATATGCATATGGTATTTCACCTATATTCGCATCCCCAAAATTTCAATTTTTTCGATTTAAAAAGAACGCTGGGGATGGCGTCGATACAGCGGCGACCTGGGAGCGCAGCCGAGAAAGCTGGGCGCTGATGCTGAGCTGCGGATGCTTCTGCTTTGCATTAGCTTGTATCTTGTATGCAACCATGATGTATATTGATGCTGCTTGCTGCAGGTGAGCTGCTGATTTTGCTGATGCAGGTAGTGACATACCGACATCGGCATATGGGGGCAGTTGCATGGCATTATGACTGGCAGCCTATCTTCAATTGGGGGGACTGTTACTGTTGTGTGTATCTCAAATCCAAATATCTTCTATATCTAAATAGGAACCCCCCACTACTTGATTTCTCTTGACATGCAGGCTATCCACATCAGCAATAGACATGCAACCATTTATTTTAGCAAATATGCCACCTCAGCTTTCCATGTTCCCGTGTGTTAAAACTCTCAGTTTTTTAGCGTGTGTTAAAACTCTCAGTGCATCTGCCTTTCACCTACGACTCTCAACGCATCGCTTCATTTCTTCTTCACGCTACCAGCCAGCCATTATGGCTGCCATTTCAATCTTTCACTATCCCACATGTACAAGATTAACTAATGAGGTAATCAAGCGGCCGGCCGACGGTTCATTACCCTTTAGCGTCCCCTACTTCATAGCTGTAGGTTCCCTCACGTCTTCCTCAACTTTCCAATCCACGTCGGCAAATTTCTATTCCGGAGAGTGATGTGAAATTGTCAATCTGTATCATCGTTGTGTGGTTGCAACACTGGCCGAAGAATTAAGTGGCAACTACGTGGGTGTAGCTGCTGCAGGTGCCACTCTTGCTCCCTGTCAACCTCAAAGGTTTGCCATGATTCGTTAGTTTTCTTCATCCATTATTTCATTGATTGTTGATAGTATGCAGAATAGCAAAACATGCGCTTGCTTTTGGTGTTGACGAGCATATTCTCCCGATTTTCATGCTTAGCAGCTTAAGATTTTTTAATGAAGGCAACAATATTTCTTGCATCGATTAAGAAGAAAGTTCATTACAACGTAAGTATAAAATGGAAGATTAGAGGTATGAAGAATATTTATAGATTACAAGAGCTGATGGAAGAAATTATGTAATGCCATATGCTTCAAGTTGTGGAAGCCAACCTTCCACATATCTTCTTGTGGAACTAAAGATATCCCCTTTCTTTTCTTTCCTCAACTGCCACCAAATTTCCATAACCAAGGTAGGGAAATCTTTTTTGCGAGGTGGCTGGATCTTATATTGGCAATCGACACACCAGTCGTCCACGTTGTTAGTTAGTAGAGAAGGAGCGGATCAACCGGCAAACTGCAAAAACGCAAGGCGGAATCCCAAACTGCACAAGGAAACGAGCAATGGTAGCATAAAATCACCCTTTTTTAATTATTCATTCAGTTACCACTGTCTTTGTACATTATTATCAAAAAATTGTGAGTTGAACTCTTTTCAAAATTGAACCAATACAAATTCCATGGATTTGAGATAAGCTCTACATACGTTGCTTGATCTAGGAATATTTGGCCGACCATAGTAGGCAGACGCATACCATCGTATTTTCATCTTCTTTTAGAAAATTAATACTTTCATGTATCATGAATACCCAATATCTTATGAATTTCCAGGGCACTGATGTACAGTCTTTGTCATTTGAAATTGGACCTTAATATTCTTAAACCATCACATCTCAAACAATTCGTAAGAATATCCAGCAGCAACGCGCTGGGCATCGTCTAGTATACTACCAAATGATGTATTTTGCAAGCACCATTAGTCCACCGGGAACTGAGGGAGTAGAATAGAAGTAAACAAAAATCATGCAGGCTACTAATCGCCAGATCGACATGCCGCATCGCAGATCCCCGAGATTCGATGCGGGGCCAATTTAAGCCGGCAGCACCCATAATATAGATCCGTACGAAAACAACCCATAATCGTAATCATAGTTTTAAATAGCTCGCTATAGCCCCGCTATAGCCTCGCTATAGCCTTTTCAGCAGGGTGCCGCTAAATGGTATCATGTACAAATATGCCGCTATAGCCCGCTATTTAAAACATTGATCGTAATCGACTAGTACAAATTAACCAGAAGATCATGGCATCGAAAGCAAATCCACGCGAAGAATGCGATGAGGAGGAGGAAGATGAGTCGGGCGATTACCGTGAAGTCGATGCCGGGGCCGGGGCGGTCGAAGCTCCAAAAGATGTCATGGTGACGACGAAATCCGCCGACACGAAGTTACCCTCGTAGGGCACCAACTCGTGGATGCACTCGTCGGTTTCGGTGGCCGCCGCCACCAGTGCCACTGCCACTGCCAGTACCAGCAGCACCGCCGGCCGCCACCACGCCATGACCGTGGAAACCCGGGGTTGGGCGGGGCGGCGAGCCGGTCGGTTTCGCTTGGGTTCGGGAGGAGAGAGAGTGAGGGCGACTCTGGGATTCCCGTCCGATCTCCTCTGCTAGACATCAGTCACACGAGGGTTCAGTGAACCTGGCGGTCTTTTTTTCTTTCACACGAGTCCACGATCCTACTACGGTATAAAAGCAGACCCACGCCCGAACTGGATAATCCAAACCTTGACCCACGATCCTACTATAGCAGATATAGCATTAGAACCATGACACGTGAGAAAGTGAAGCACCATGTAAAAGATACTAGGGGTTGGGGCACCACCTTGTGGCGCCTCCTGAGAGGAAGCTGGGCAGTGCCGGGTTGGCAGCCGTCCCTTCCACTTGCCATGTTGGTATCTCTCAATACATGGAAATAAAAAGGAATATCGAGAATTCGCGTGGCTGAAGCTGAAGCAGCTACTTTTGAAGTAACAGAAAGAAAAGCAACGACTGGAGTGGGGGAGTCAGAGTCGAAAAGAGGATTCCTCGCTTCTTTCTCTCATGCAAAACCGTGCATGAGACTTTCATCTCGCACGGCTCCTAAGTGATAAAAGAAAGAAGAACTCGTCTTCTCTCTTTTTTATTACCTTCCTCGCGTATGTTTAAGACCGAATCCATTCTTTTTCGAAATCATGTCATGTACTCCCTCCGTTCCTAAATATAAGTCTTTAAAAAGGTTTCATTAATGAACTACATACGGATGTATATAGACATACTTTAAAATGTAGATTCAATCATTTTGCTCTGTATGTAGACTCCTAGTGAAATATCTTAAAAGACTTATATTTAGAAACGGAGGAAGTAATTAAGAAGTTGCAGTACAAATTTCAAAAGAGCTAAATAAATTACACTCCAATAAAAGGAGATTAGGGCATCTGAAACACAAAACACTCAAGGCAGGAGATAGAATGAGACAAAGAGAGCCCAGACATACTCATGAAGTAATGAATCGACATATATGTTATAAGTTTGTGAAGTGGTAAGAGTTCAGCATTCAATTGTGACATGATGTGCTACACCAAAACAATAAGAACACATCGACTGGAAGTTCAAAGGGGCCTCAAGCGGAATGCTTAAATTGTAAAATCACCGAGTTCAATTGAGATATTTGGTTACCAGTTCTTGACACGGTGGATTCTGAGGCATGCCCTGCAAAGCACAAGAGGAAGACACTCTTCAGGACGTTTCGTAAGTACAAAGAAACCAACATGGGTACTCGTATCTGAAGTTGTCAGTGTCTTGCAAAAGGAATATATGGTGCCTTTCACGAATTCTTATAGCTCAGATCCCAAGCTTGTGAGCTCACCTTATTACTTATAGGGATTCAATTGTGGAAATTAATAATGCACATGTAAACGGGAACATGAAACAAAACTAACAAAGTACACTTGTACACGTAAACAAGAACATAAACAGAACTAACAGGACCATTGGACTATCTCGTGGAACATCTGACACGGCTTGGGACAATAATCAGGTTAGCTCAAGTTCCTCCGGCAATAAATAAAAAGGCTACAACCATAAAAATGTAATGACAAATGAAACCTTTAACCGAATCAGTCGATAACCAAATGAAGCGGCACATGAAACCTTCTTAAATATCATGCTACTCAGAATAATTAGATGCTAAATTTATAAATAACTGAAATGAGTATTATAAACAATTTGGACATAAGGCTCAATCATAGACAAAAGTGGATGCAAGCTCCAAACCTATCCTCGAGAGAACACATCAAGCTAAGTAACTAAGCTAAGGATCATTCTTCAGTAGAAGATCAGTTCAAGACCATATAGCAGACTGGAAAATTGTATCATTGCTCCTTGTAACTCGTAAGCTTGAGAACACACAAACCTTCAGACCAGCACTAACATTGCAAACCATGTGAGAGAGCCCTGATTCAGAGGAATCAGTAAAATCCGAAAACGAACAGTTGATTAAGTTTGAACATTATGAGTTAGTTGGAAGAATCAATATAATCAGAAAGCAAACAATCACATTATTAATGGAGTACCTTACAAATCTTACAAATTAAATACCCTTTATACATCAAGGGTGAAAATAACAATAAAATAACGTAATTATTTTATATCTCAAAACAAAATCTACATGGCTAGACTTTGTCGAGAATACATACCCTAGTTCATCTAATAGTTGATTATTTACCTTTATAGTATAATAACAATGACATAGACAATCAGCTATAGGTAAATGTGCTACAAGATGGTGTGATGCACTATTTTTTTAAAATGTACACACATGTTACTTATTGAATGAGAGAATTTAACTGTAGTAGAATGAAATGAAGACTCAAGATACGCACACACAAAAATAACAAAGTATGTTTCCTTTCAGATTTTAAACAACACAAGGTAGAAAAGTTGGCATGAAATATGTACTCACCATGGTGATTGAGTGAACAAATGTGTCATTCTAATTATTGACTGTTGCAAGCAGACGACCTTTTCTCCTAGTGGTCTGTTTCATGTGATACAATAATCCGGTATAAGGGAAAACGTTCAATAAAAGAAATATTCCACAATCCAGAACCAGAAACACCACATAAACGCAATAGCCAACCCACCCAAACTAATAACTACATTCATAATCCATTAATCCATGTTCCTTCTATCTTTTCCCACCGAAATTCATAGGGTGACATTCCAAAAATGTCTAACACAAGCATTGCCCTTGAAGGAGGATAATAACTATAAAACCACCACACATATGATTTAAACACGTATATAAAGTTACCAAAGCACATTGAAATATCAAGTTATCCAGGAACTGGTGAATCCCACATGCCTCTACATATGTGTGCATGTTCAAATATATACAGCTAACCATGCACATGTCGTGCATAGAGAAACTAATATCAAGCATTGACCATTCTGAAAATTCCATGGAAATATTTTATTAGGAAGATGGAATCTGAGAATACTCTGAAAGAATTAATACTAAGCCTACATAATCATATCAATCTATTTTCCTTTAAGGCTGGTTGTTTGGTCTCTTAATCCGTGCAGGATCAAACCCCCAACTTAAGAAAAGGCAACTTTCTTTTGTCAATGATTATGATC
Organism: Hordeum vulgare subsp. vulgare; assembly: GCF_904849725.1. Taxonomy (NCBI): domain Eukaryota; kingdom Viridiplantae; phylum Streptophyta; class Magnoliopsida; order Poales; family Poaceae; genus Hordeum; species Hordeum vulgare. The sequence continues at coordinate 657,525,456 of NC_058519.1, read as the reverse complement.
ATGGGGATGTTGAACGCAAGTAGTGTTCTGTTGGCACAATCTCCTCCCACCTCAACGCCTCCATTTTTTATTTGTACCATCACTTACTTGAAAAACATCACATAAGATTCTTACTTGTTTCCGTAAATCACATAACTCTTCTAATGCGACCCACGATTCCGATTTTCATGTGTGAGGATGCTGAGTACAACCACCAATAGACCCCAAGAATCACAAGCTCACCTTCAAGTCTGGCTTGATATTCTTTGTTGCTTATTTGTGACTAACATATCCAAATTTGACTATTTTTTCCAGTTATGTGAGGGTAGGAGAAGAGGTTAGTTCCCTGTTTTCTTTTTTTTAGGTTGCCACACTGAACATGCAGTTCTCCTATTTCGTAGATGATATCTATCCTTTCAGTTTACCTGGCAGAAACAAGGAGGGCTTGTTATTTGATCTTCAATCAAGCACCTGAGCTCATCACCATTCCTAGTTCTCCCTTCCCCGTTGGTAGCGGGTTCTGTCATTGTACCGAGGCCCATCTGATGCTCTCTGCAGCTCAGGTCCACCCTTCTTTGCCTCTCCGGATACGTCTGAACAATCTGTCCATTTACAAAAGGCTTAGCTGCAAATTCAAATGGACCAGAGAACATGAGCACATTACTTCTAAAAAATGATCAGATCAGCTACAAAATGAAATATTTATGAGGGTAATCTAAAAAACCTAGTTTAATACAAATATATTGAAATACTATACAAGCTAGACAAGAAAATATAATAGTAGTTGTGGTTAGTATCATATAACAACTTCACCCTACCAAAGTGCAGAATCAAAAGATGTTGACTTACTATACAAGCCGCACAGTTAAAGATAGTAGTTGTGATTGGTATTTCAACAACTTCACTGTTCTAAAGTGCAGAACCAAATAACAGAGATTTGAAAGTGTGTCAAAAACTAAAACATGTTACTGCCAAAACCAATTTAGTACACAAATAATTGCAATCCCTTCGGCAAAGCCCACAAAAAGGTGCACGAAGTTGTTGTAATAGCCACCTTCCAATTCAGTTAAATTTGGTCAATGGTATTCCTCACTATGATGTTTACATCTCTGTTGATTAATTATGTATAAAGCACAAATGCTACCGCATCTCTGCTGATTATATATAGTGTAATTTAAAGCAAAGTATCATAGAAAAAGTAAGCCAGGCCCCTCTTCCTCTTGTTCTTATCCATCAACCATGTTGCCATCATCTTGCATACGGTACGGGCCTTGACTCCATTCTCCACACGAAAGACTGAAAAAAATTATAGGCATAACATCTTGAAAAAACATGGGCATAACCAAAGCAAACTAAATCTATGAATGTGATTATGTGAATAAGCCGAATGAGCATAACAAAAAATCAATCTAATTAACTCTTTGCCAAGTGAATCACCAGCAATGTCTGTATACCAACTGAAATAGCTGAATTAGGGGGGACTCATTGAACATTTGGCTTGCAAGAATTTCATCAAACACATAACATGCAGAAAACATGGATCAGATTAATGGAGTTCTCGTCATATAGCAGTGGGGACTGGTGAGGCTCCTCTGTTACTCACCTCTGATTCCCTCCTCAGCGTGACTTGCTGCTCCAAGTCTGAGTAAATACCAGATCCTCCATACACTCGTGTATAACGGGAGAAATAGAGAAGAGACAAAGGGGAAAAGAAACAAAAGTGATGCAGGTGGTATGTTACCTGATGGTCATCAAAGGAGGGGGATCTGGCAACATTGGGCGACAAAGAAGAGGCGATGGCAACCATGGCAGCACCACTCGTGCTCAATCCGTCGGCTGGATGGGATGGTTGTGTACTACGGCTCAGGAGTGAGGGAAATGTTGCTTGCAGGGGCACGTCATCTTAGTTCCCCCACGGTCACCTTCTTCGCCCACTCGACCTCACGCGACAGCCATGGATGTGAAAGATGGAGTCACGGTGGATGTTTTCCTCTCCTCAACCCACGCCTCGTCCAATGAGAGCCACCTCCACCGCATCTTCGCGTGCATGAAAAGAGATGGGAGGGGAATACGAGCTGCTGGTGGAATGGGAGCCGGGATGAGGCGCCGGCGGCAGCAACGGCGACAACCCTAGCTGCCACTATGGGGAGGGAAAACGAAAATAGGAAGAAGAATCCGTGTGAGAACAAGAAAGGGATTAGGGATACACTGTTGTCTCTCTCTCTCTCTTGGCCAATGGCGAGTGGGCACATGGATAGCCCCATCAAGGGCCCTTCACACGTACGTTAATGTGTTTGATTTCTTTTGTTCCAAAATAAATGACTCAACCTTGACAAGGGAGTACAACACATATTTTTGATATAATCTCATTCACCCTTTAACTAATCTCTCTAGACAATTTAATCGACGAGTGCTCCCGAGTCTAATAAAATTAATAATATGAGGTTAAGAATCTCTAACATCAACTAAAAAGGGACACATCCGTGGCACTGTGGCTTGAGCAAAAACTTTTTTTCATGGATGTGACACTTTCATGACGATAATTATTATGATAAAAACACGTATCATCATAAATGTGGTGGGCTCCCACTTCTATGACATAAAAATTATGACAGAAAATGAGCTTTTCGTCATGAGCGGGCCGGACACGCACCTACATTATAGTCTTTGGAACCTCTATGACGTAAAAAAAATCGTAGTGAGGGCAGGGATTTTTTACAGATTTCCTGGTTACGGTGGGCAAACGGTGGGTGGTCAGAGATGCAGTGTGGTTTGTGCGTTTCTCTTGTACGCGTGCGTGTGTGAGGCGTTCGCTAGCTGCTAACTAAACACGAACGAGGCGTTCGCTAGGTGTTAACTAAACCTGAGCGAGGCGTTCGCTACCTTGCTAAATCCGAGTGATCGATCGATCGATCCCTCGCACTGCGGACCATGGGCGATCGATCTCGCACTACACATACTAAACCCAAGCGATTCCTTCGCTGCTAACTTAACCCGGGTGATTCCTTAGCTGCTTGTTGAACCCAAGCGATCCCCTCTGCGAGACATGAGTTGAGCCGGTTGTTGTTGGTTGCCTCTCGATGAACAATGCCCATTGTTGCTGCACGCAATACATGTAGTAGAACGATTGAGCCCGCGCGACGTGGTGAGCTGAGTTGGTTGGTTATGGATGAACAGTTCCCGTTGCTGCCGCCCACTCGTATGCCCCACTCCACCCGATGGAGTTGGTGCTAGATGAACATGACCCGTGGTAACAGTAGCCGGTGTTGAGGTTGATAAACAAGACCCCGATCGGTCGAGGAGGCCGTGTTGCGTTACGACACACCCCAATTGATACGGTGTTGGGTGGATGAACAAGACCCCGTGGAGGCTGGAGGAAGTTGGCGCTAGATGAACATGACTCGTGGTAGCAGTAGCCGGTATTGAGGTTGATGAACAAGACCCCGATCGGTCGAGCAGGCCGTGCTGCGATACGACACACGCCAATTGGTACGGTGTTGGTTGGATGAACAAGACCCCGTGGAGGCTAGAGGAAGTTGACGGTCGATGAATATGCCCCCGCGAAGGCTAGAGGAAGTCGACGACGGATGAACAATAGCCCGTGTAGTCCCGTTTTGCAGTATGCCACACCCCCTGTGTCGGTGTCAAAACCGACATACCTCGGTAGGGGGGGGGGGCGAGCTATGATATCAGATAGATGGAAACAAGAGACAAAGAACACGAGGCTTGTACCCAGGTTCGGGGGCCCTCGATGGAGGTAAAACCCTACAACCTTCTCTTGTTGTATTGATATTTTAGAGATTACAGAGTTGATCTACTTCAAGATCATGGATTTGTGGGCTAAACCGTAGGGGTTATTATGTTGCTTATGGTTGTGTTCTGTCGGCTAAACCCCTCGGTTTATATAGGCATCGGGGGTATCGGTTACCATCTATAGATCATATGTCGACTGGAATCTTCTCTCCCTTGAAGCGCACGCCAAGTCTTGAGTAGAATCCGGGATGCTCACACTTCATCACAAGGCCTCCGAAGTCCTTCCTCCAATGTGGGACCTTAGCCTGGCCAATAGACTAGGCCACCTCGGATGGGACACCATAATCCAAGAGTCCCTCAGTATCCCCCGAACTAGTCTTCGATGCCGAGCATAAGGATCTTCATCGGACAATCGTCTTCGAACGTTTACTTCGGATAGCCGAGTCTTGGCTCGACAGACAAGTTCCTGCCATATTTCGAGAACACCTCCGCATTTGAACTCAGAAGTTTACCTCGGCGCCGGTCCCACCGCGTGTCGCCTCGATTATCATGTTGCGTGAGAAATCGGGCCATTTATATGACCACCACTTGAAGTGTTGGTTTTTTCCTTTCTTTATTTACCCGCACCCGGCACATCTGAATCACATCCAAGTGAATCTTGGTCTTCCTTCCATCCTCCAGCGATATCCTCTCCAGAATTCCCGCCTCAAAAACTTTGTCAATCGTGGCAACCAACCAGAGGTATGCAAAATAGCCGGGACTGGCTACTGCATTAGGACTCCTCGGGAAGATGACACGTGGGGATCCGAATGATTCTACATGGCCGTTGTCCCCTACATGACCCAGTTCGGTCGGGTCTTTTGACCTTCTCCTCGGATCTTCCGAAGAAGCATTTCAGCTGGAGACCACGGAGCGCAGACCACAGACATGCCCCGGACGTGTCCCGCCTTGCGAATGACAGAAAATCGCTCTCGTGTAGCTGCTCTCTGAATCGACTCAGACAGAGATGAACACCAGGTTTTGCGTCGCGTAAAAACTGTGCGACTTTTCCGTTTTTCATTCCCTCTTATTGACTTACGAGTAAGCAGGAGTGGCCGGTAGAGATCCTACCTCGACGCCACGATCTGGCTCACGCCCACGCCATCCCACGAGCACCAAGACCGGGTCCTTAGCCCTACATGCACGGCACGCACAGGCGTGGCTTGTGCCTAACTGAACTTAACTGAAAACAAGGAAAAAAACTGCTAAGCTACTGCTATCAACGACTAGATTAAGTTGTCAACAAATCACCCCCTAATCTTGTCGTTGCTGATTTATTTCCTAAGAACTTCAGTCATGCCGATCCTCTTCCTCATCTCCTGGAACGCCAGTCGTCCAAGTCCTTTCGTCAGAGTATCAGCAAGTTGGTCATTGGTTCGAACGTAGTCGATGTCTATCTTTCCCTCCTCCACGCACTCCCGAATGAAGTGGTACCGGATGTCGATGTGCTTGCTCCGTTCGTGGAAGACGGGATTCTTCGACAGAGAGATCGCCGATTTGTTGTCGACGAACAGTTTTGGCGGCACTGTCTCCACGTTCAGCATCTCGCTGAGGAGCCGTGCCAGCCAAATCCCTTGACATGCAGCAGTAGTGGCAGCAACATACTCGGCCTCGCACGAGGAAATGGCCACCACCCTTTGCTTCTGCGACTGCCAGCTAACGGGGCTCTCACCAAGGAAGAAGAAGGTGCCAGTCGTGCTCTTCCGATCAACAATATCCCCGGCATGATCTGCGTCACTGAACCCTGTCAGCTTCGGCTTGCCATCCCCGCGCTTGAATGCGCATCCATACTCCAGCGTTCCTGCTATATAGCGCAGCAGGTTCTTCACCGCGGCGTAATGATCTGCAGCAGGGGCCTCCATGAACCTGCTCAGATAACCCACCGCAAAACTTATGTCTGGCCTTGTATGCGTCAGGTACCGCAAACCTCCGATGATGCTCCGGTAATACGTAATGTCCACTGCATCCCCGACGCCATCTTTGCTCAGCTTCAGTCTTGGTTGAATCGGTGTGCTGAGGGAGTTGCAGTCTGCCAGCCCAGCCCGCTCCAACAGCCGATTGGCATACGCCGTCTGACAGAGCGTGATCCGATCGCGCTCCTGGTGGATCTCAATGCCAAGATAAAAACTGAGCTTGCCCAAGTCACTCATGCGGAAGAGCTTTGTCATCTGCTGCTTGAAAGTCGTGATCTCCTCCAAGCTCACGCCGGTGATGATGAGATCATCCACATATACCCCGACGAGCAGCAGTGAACTTCCCGTGCCCCGCCTGTACACAGCGTGCTTTGACGGACAGCGCTCGAAGCCGAGTGTGATCAGACTGTCATCCAGCTTCGTGTTCCACGCCCTTGGAGCTTGGCGCAGTCCGTACAGGGCCTTGCGGAGCCGCAGCACCTTGCCTTCTTCTCCGGTCTGAACGTATCCCGGGGGTTGCTGCACATACACCTCCTCAAGCAGATCGCCGTTCAAGAATGCTGACTTTACGTCCATGTGATGCACCTGCCAGTCGTGGTGCGCGGCGAGGGCGATCAGTAAGCGCACCGAGTCCATGCGTGCGACCGGCGCGAACACTTCCTCATAGTCGATCCCTTGCCGCTGCACATACCCCTTTGCAACCAACCTCGCCTTGTGCTTGACGACGGCCCCCTGAGCGTCCTTCTTCAGTTTGTACACCCACTTCAAACCGATGGCGCGGTGCCCAGGCGGGAGCTGACACAACTCCCAGGTGTGGTTGTCCATGATGCTCTGCATCTCCTCGTCCATGGCGTCGCACCAGCCCTTCACAGCTTTCGCCTCGTTGTAGGACGCTGGTTCTTCTGCAGCTAGCAGACATGAAAGCTGCCCTTCCTCCTCGGCGAACAGGACGTAGTCAGCCAACTGTGTGTTCGGCTGCACAATACCTTCCTTGGCGCGGGTGCGCATGGGATGCACGTTGATCGCTGCCGCCTGTCCACCACCCGTCTCCCAGCCCTGCTCGGCGGACTCAGACGACGATGGCGTTTGCACGCTCGAGGACGTGGGCGTTGCAGCATCAGTGTAGGGTGACACAGACGGCATCGGTGTCGTTGGCTCCGCGTCGAAGGTGTCCGTGGTGACAACTGGCCAGTACGCCTCCTCGATGACAAAGGACCCCTGCACAGGTGCTGGCTCGTCTGCTCCCTCGGGCTTGCTCCAGTCCCAAGCGGCTTGCTCGTCGAAGACGACATCCCTGGAGACGTGCACCTTCCCTGTCGCCGGATGATACACCCGGTACGCTGCAGTGCCAGGCTCATACCTGAGCAGCACCATAGGTTGGCTTCTGTCGTCCAGCTTCTTTGCATTTGGGCGCGTCACTTTGACGTGGGCGATGCACCCAAACGCTCGGAGATGATGGACGGCAGGTCGCTTGCCGCACCACGCCTCGTACGGCATCATCTTGGCCACGCTCTTGGTCGTGGAGCGGTTGAGCAGGTACACAGCCGTGGTGACTGCCTCTCCCCAGAACCGCCCAGGGACGCCCTTTGCCTTTAGGAGAGTGCGAGCCATGCCGACGACGGTCTGATTCCGCCGCTCGACCACGCCGTTTTGCTGGGGTGAGTAAGGGGCCGTAAGCTGTCTCTTCACCCCCTGATCCGCGAAGTGCTTCCCGAGGCTGGTGGTGGTGAACTCGCCTCCGCGGTCCGTGCGCAGTGCCTTCAGACGGCGCCCTGACTCAAGCTCTACAGCCGCCTGGAACTGTTTCAGTACAGTTCCTGCCTCGTCCTTGGTCGCGAGGAGCCGCAGCCACATGAACCTGCTCTTGTCATCAACTAGCAGCAGGAAGTAGCGTTTCCCCCTCGGCGTAGGGGGAGAGATTGGGCCGCAGATGTCCGCGTGCACCAGCTCGAGCACCGTCTCCGCACGGTTCAGTGCCTGGTGCGGGAACGACGCGCGTCGCTGCTTGCCGGCGAGACACGCCTCGCAGACGCGGTCCGCCTCGTTGATCGGAGGCAGGCCACGCACCATTTCCTCGCGGGCGAGGCGTCGCAGGGCCTGGAAGCCGATGTGGCCATACCGCGCGTGCCACCGCCACGCGTCCTCGCCGCCGTGCACTGCCAGACACACGGGGCGCGCCAGGTTCAGATGCAGCACGTACAAACGCCCCTGTGTGCGCGGAGCGCGTGCGATCAGCCGCCCGTCCGGGTCTCGCAGCTCCAGGACGCCGTGGTTGATGCGGGTGTCGTAGCCGATCTCGTCCAGTTGGCCGACGCTGACGATGTTGCTCTGCAGCCTCGGGATGAAGTACACCTCCGACAGAACAAGGTGCTCGCCTGTGCGGCTCTCGAAGAGGATCGTTCCCCTCCCCTCGATTTGCACCGCCGAGCCGTCGCCGAGCTTGACCGAGCCACGAACGCCGGTGTCGAGGTCGGAGAAGATGTCCCTGCGTCCGGACATGTGATTGCTGGCTCCCGTGTCCAGGAACCAGGACGTGTCGCAGTCCTCCCCTGCTGCAGCGATGCGTGCCTGGGAGCGCTCCTCGCTCAGCAGGACATGTTCGTTGGCGCCCTCAGAGACGGAGAGCGCGCAGATGCTGGCGAGGAAGAGCGCAGACTCCTTCGGCTCCTCCTCCGTTTGCGTCAGGTTGACACGTTCCTTACGCTCACGGCGAGGCTCGGGACAGTCCCTGGAGATGTGATTCGCGTATTTGTTACAGTTGTAACATTTTACCTTGGACATGTTGCGACCACCCCCGGACTCCCGCTTGCTCTGCTCGCCGCCACGCCGAGTGCCCTGCGGCTGCTTGCCCTTGTTCTTGCCCCCCGCGGAGTTGGAGCCCTGCCCCTTCTCCCTTTGTTTGGCGCGCGCGAGCCACTCCTGCTCCGTGAGGAGGAGCTCGCCGCCGTGGTTCGAAATGGTGATGGAGCAGCGCTCAGTGGCCGATCGAAGTCGCCCGATCAGCTCCTCCACCGACATGCCGTTGAGGTCGAGCAGCGTTTCGATCGAACACGCGATCTGGGCGTACTGCGCGGGTACCTCGCGCAGAAACTTCTGCACCACCTTGATCTCCTCGACCGTGTCGCCGAGCGAGCGGAGGTTGTTGACGATGCCCGTAATCCGCATGCCGAAAGCGTCGAGCGACTCACCTTCCTTGAAAGCGATCTGCTCGAACTCCTTGCGCAGCGGCTGTGCCGTTGCCTCCCGGACGCGGTTCACACCCACGCGCATCATGCGGATCGCCTCCCACGCCTCGTGCGCGGTGTCCTTGACGGCGAGCGCCGGCGTCATCTCGGGCGGCGCTGCCCGGATCAGCGCCGAGAGTGCCGCCATGTCTTCCCTGCCGCCTGGCTCGCCCACGCCGGACACGGCCTCCCAGAGGCCCTGCGCCCGTAGGTTTATTTTCATGACGAGGGCCCACTCGATGTAGTTCGTCGCCGTCAGCGTGGGGTAGACGATGTTGCTGCCGTAGTTGGAGCGATCCTGCACCACGCGCTCGTGGATGATGACCTCGTTGCCGCCGCGCCTGACGATGCTGCGGCCACGGCTCCGCCCGCGTGGCCGCGCCGCAGCCCCGTCCGTGTCGCCTGCATGACCGTGTCCACCGCCCGGTCCGTCGGGTGGCGTCGTCGGCGTGCGTGCGCCGCCGTTGGACATGGTCGCCTTGGATCGAAGGTGGCTCTGATGCCAATTGACAGAAAATCGCTCTCGTGTAGCTGCTCTCTGAATCGACTCAGACAGAGATGAACACCAGGTTTTGCGTCGCGTAAAAACTGTGCGACTTTTCCGTTTTTCATTCCCTCTTATTGACTTACGAGTAAGCAGGAGTGGCCGGTAGAGATCCTACCTCGGCGCCACGATCTGGCTCACGCCCACGCCATCCCACGAGCACCAAGACCGGGTCCTTAGCCCTACATGCACGGCACGCACAGGCGTGGCTTGTGCCTAACTGAACTTAACTGAAAACAAGGAAAAAAACTGCTAAGCTACTGCTATCAACGACTAGATTAAGTTGTCAACAGCGAACAAGGTAAAATACCTGACCAGCACCATCCTTACAATCGTAGATGTGATGGCCACAACTATTATCTCAAGAGTCCGACCACTCCGGCAACGCCATCACCTTAAATTTGGCAATCACCCTGACCATGGTTGGAGATTGGAGGTATGGTAAAGCGGAATTAACTTCTACTATATATATGTGTGTGTGTGTGCGCGCGCGCGCGCACGCGCGTGTGTGTTTCTTTATTTTTCCGTATGAGAGAGATGTGTTCTGCTTTGGAAAACTGAAATGCTATTTTGCAAACCGTCCCACTGGTGATAACGGAATGATCGATTGAGTCATAGAACCTTGTTTTTCAGTTGATGACTCCTTTGTTGTTGCATTGTATTACAGTTATAGATCTTTGCAATTGCTAATTATATTTATTGTTTTCATTTTGTGGTTTTCTCGTAGTCAAGTTACAGATGTATGCTATTTGATATGTTCCAAAATGGACAACATTGCAAGAGGATAATTTATTAGTCGATAAACAAACACACATAACAAATTTGCAACATCATAATTATTAATACCGAGACTGCAACCGCCTAGTTCACCTTGGTGAATGAGAGGAGCTCGCGTTTGCTAGTCCACTTCTGCTCATACACCTCTGCCTTGTACTTGCCGTCTTTCCCGCCAAAATCTGATGCGTTGATGATGAGTTCGTAGTTCATTCCAGACACAAGTTGTTGTCTGCCACTCACCACCTTGTTGAACTTAAGCACACAGTTGACATGCTTAATGAACTCCAACACCGCCCAACTGCCGAGCTCTTGGATGTGTTTGTCATTGATGTTTCCAATTGGTTCCCATCCTTTATCTATTGTTGTGCTCCACAACTGGTTGCCTATCCGTTCCCCACAACCTGTAGCGGGTGAGCTGATGGCGTAGAGGAACACAACGACGATGATGACGAGAAAGCTAGATGTCCTCATGGCTATTGGACTACTTAATGGAATTTTAGGACTTGAGATAGTTATGTGGGAGTTTGGTGAATTGGTGATGTGAGTGGATCAAGAACAAGCGAGATGAGGGTGCTTAAATAGACATCATTTTAAGAGGCAGACAATAATTTGATGCTTATCCAAGTAGGCATTTAGAAGGGCATTTATGAAATCCTTTTATAAGGGGAAACTTGATTTAGAAATTAATCAATTTGATGCATATCCAAAGACCTTGACCTACTAGCAAGCTGGGAGTTTTCAATTTGATGCATATCCAAACTAGAAAGGTTTAAATACATACATTCTAGATGCTTGTATTTTGGAACAGAGGTAGTAACCAGTGCACCCATGAACAAGTTGTGGGTAATATCTTCTCATAACTTGGTCAAAATTAAAATGATTTATCTTAAGATGAACTAGGTAGGCATTTATACACTCATAAGAGGTTGTAGAAATCATGTATTTAAACCTTTGTTTAAAAATAGATCTAGATTACTGTCATGGAAATACTAATCGGAGTAACCATATATACTTTAACTATTATCTTCATGCCAAAATTTAGGTTGTTTCGCTATTACACAACCACTTATCTGTGTCATCACTTGGGCTTTGAAACTTGAGTATGATATGAGCAATATGAATAACGTGGATCTTTATTAAAAATGTTCAGGATGTTCAAATACATGTATCATTTGTAGTCAAATGCGACAACAATAAGTCAGTTTTTACTCGTACTCCAACCATTCAGCACGACCTACCTTGTCTTGCTCTGCTCGCTCGACGTCAACCTAACCTTACTCGAAAGAATAGCAACTATTTCTCCAATGCGTGCACATCCTGCAGTCGAGCCACTCCTCCGAGCTCTCCTTTCTCCCATTTTTAGATTCTCCTCTAATATATACTTCTCCCGGTAACTCCGAAAACCTTCCGGTAATCAAATGAGGTCATCCTATATATCGATCTTCATTTCCTGACCATTCCGGAAACCCTCGTGACGTCCGTGATCTCATCCGGGACTCCGAACAACATTCGGTAACCAACCATATAACTCAAATACGCATAAAACAACGTCGAACCTTAAGTGTGCAGACCCTGTGGGTTCGAGAACTATGTAGACATGACCCGAGTGACTCCTCGGTCAATATCCAATAGCGGGACTTGGATGCCCATATTGGATCCTACATATTCTACGAAGATCTTATCGTTTGAACCTCAGTGCCAAGGATTCATATAATCCCGTATGTCATTCCCTTTGTCCTTCGGTATGTTACTTGCCCGAGATTCGATCGTCAGTATCCGCATACCTATTTCAATCTCATTTACCGGTGATGGGGTCATAGTCCTAGGGTAGGGTCATAGGCCTGTCCTACAGGTCCTACCCAAGGACTACCCCACACAAGGGACAGGACCTTAAGTATGCCCGACTGAATTAAGGTGCCCCCATCATCCAGTCGGTAACAGGCCCAGAATCATCTAAGTCGGAGACTAACATTCGGAGAGCACCGGGCCTACCGACTGGATACACTCGGTACGTCGTAACCTCTCTGGAGGGAAACTGTTGTACGTTTCCGGGTGCATTTACTAGCATTTAGAGCATACGTTACCTGTAACGTATGCATTCAATCGCCACTACTCCACCCTTGAATCAGAACGTTGTGGAGGGCAGCGCACTCTATATAAGCCGCCCTCCCCCACTGGTAAAAGGGTTAGCAAATCTTTGTACTCCATATCACACTCGGTAAGAAGCTCCGAGAGCACTGAGACGTAGGGCTGTTACCTCCACCGCAGAGGGGCCTGAACTCATACAACCTCGCCGTAGCTAGGACTCTGCCCATCTCATTCGTACCCTACACATCTACTGTCAGGCTTATACCCACGACAGTTGGCGCCTTGGCGAAACTCGGATCCACTCGGAGACCAGTTCCAAGTGTTATCTGCCTTGAGCACCTTCATCTTCCTTCGATTAAAGAAGATCCCTTCACGGAAGAACCAGTACAACCAAAGAGCGAAACAGATCCGACTGAAGTCGATGTGCCTGCTGTGGTTGATCTGGTCACAGAGATTCTGGTAGTCGTTCCCGATTGGACTGTGCCGATCATGGCATATATCCTGAGACAGGAACTTCCAGAAGATGAAGTCCAAGCCCGGCAAATAGTTCGCAGGTCGAAGGCATTCACTGTCATTGACGGTCAATTGTACAAGGAGAGTGTTTCAGGCGTCCTCCAACGTTGCATTTCCCCAGAGGAAGGACAGTTGATCCTAGAGGATATCCACTCGGGGACCTGCGGCCATCACGCTTCTTCGAGAGCAATCGTCGCCAAGGCATTCAGAGCTGGATTCTTTTGGCTGCAGGCTAATGAGATGGCCAAAGCTATGGTCGACCGATGTGAAGGCTGTCAGTTCTACTCCAACAAATCCCACAAGCCAACATCTGCACTAAAGACAATCCCACTTGTGTGGCCATTTGCAGTTTGGGGATTAGATATAGTCGGACCATTCAAAACAGGCCAAGGAGGCTACACACATCTGTTGGTGGCAGTCGACAAGTTTACAAAATGGATAGAAGCCAAGCCCATCAAGAAACTCGACGCCTCCACAGCCGTTAAGTTTGTCAGGGACATCATCTCCAGATTCGGAGTGCCTCACAGCATAATCACGGACAATGGGACAAACTTCGACTCAGACAGATTCAAAGGTTTCTGTGCGAGTCAGGGTATCCGAGTGGATTTTGCTTCCGTAGCACATCCGCAATCCAATGAACAAGATGAGCGTGCGAATGGACTTATCCTTCAAGGTTTGAAGCCTCGACTCTTGAGAGAGGTAGGACATGCTGCTGGTGCATGGGTCACCGAGTTACCTTCAGTACTTTGGGGCCTCCGCACCACTCCAAACCGATCAACGGGGCGATCGCCGTTCTTCCTCGTCTATGGAGCAGAAGCGGTCCTTCCGAGTGACCTGCTTCACAATGTCCCGCAAGTCGAACTCTTCTCCGAAGTCGAAGCGGAACAAGCAAGGCAAGATGGAGTCGATCTTCTGGAGGAAGAACGCGAGATGGCACTCTCTCGTTCAACAATTTACCAACAAGATCTGCGACGCTTTCATGCACGTCATGTCAGGAGCCGCACGTTCCAAGTAGGCGATTTAGTGCTCCGAGTGGATCAGCAAAGACCCCACAAGTTGGCTCTGGCCTGGGAGGGGCCTTTCATCATTTCCAAGGTGCTGAACAACGGAGCATACAGACTCTACAATATTCAGAGGGAGACAGACGAGCCACGCGCATGGAACGGAGATCTCCTCAAGCGTTTTTATACGTGATCGTCGACTGAAGCAGTGTAATGAACAAGTTTGAAGAAATAATATATTCAGCAGATTCAGTTTTGTGCAGATTCAGAGTTCTCACACACAAAAAAAACTTAGCTGCGGTCCTGCATCGCCTAAGTACTCACTCCCTCCGAGCGTGCACTATACGTCGCACTCGGGGACTTAGCTGCGATCCTGAATCGCCTAAGTACTAACCTCCTCCGAGCGTGCACTATACGTCGCACTCGGGTACTTAGTTGTGATCACGAATCACCTAAGTAATAACTCCCTCCGAGTGTGCACTATACGTCGCACTCGGGGACTTAGCTGCGATCCTGAATCGCCTAAGTACTAACCTCCTCCGAGCGTGCACTATACGTCGCACTCGGGGACTTAGTTGTGATCACGAATCACCTAAGTAATAACTCCCTCCGAGTGTGCACTATACGTCGCACTCGGGGAGTTAGCTGTGATCATGCATCGCCTAAGTACTAACCTCCTCCGAGTGTGCACTATACGTCGCACTCGGAGGCTTAGCTGCGATCCTGAATCGCCTAAGTACTAACCTCCTCCGAGTGTGCACTATACGTCGCACTCGGGGACTTAGTTGTGATCACGAATCACCTAAGTAATAACTACCTCCGAGTGTGCACTATACGTCGCACTCGGGGACTTAGCTGCGATCCTGAATCGCCTAAGTACTAACCTCCTCCGAGTGGGCACTATACGTCGCACTCGGGGACTTAGCTGCGGTCCTGAATCGCCTAAGTTCTAACCTCCTCCGAGTGTGCACTATACGTCACACTCGGGGACTTAGATGTGATCAAGAATCACCTAAGTACTAACCTTCCTCCGAGTGTGCACTATACGTCGCACTCGGAGACTTAGCTGCGATCCTGAATCGCCTAAGTATTAACCTCCTCCGAGTGTGCACTATACGTTGCACTCGGGGACTTAGCTGTGATCAAGAATCACCTAAGTACTACCTTCCTCCGAGTGTGCACTATACGTCGCACTCGGGGACTTAGATGTGATCAAGAATCACCTAAGTAATAACTCCCTTCGAGTGTGCACTGTACGTCGCACTCGGAGACTTAGTTGCGATCCTGAATCGCCTAAGTCTTAATCTCCTCCGAGTGTGCACTGCAAGTCGCACTCGGGGACTTAGACGTGACCACGAATCACCTAAGTCTTAATCTTCTCCGAGTACGAACTAAGTGTTGCACTCGAAACAGCGTTCCAACAAAAGACTAAATTTTTTCATCCCGACAACATAAGTCCAAAAACGATAGCTGACTCAGTGCGGATCAAGATTACCCGCACCGATTTAAAAGTATGACGGCCAACAGAAGTGGCCTCAGTATCTTACAGGTAAACACTCGGCATACCGAGGATAAAGTTTTATCACGCGTCAGCTGGACCGGCGTCAGGACTAGAGGGCTCCACAAAAGTGTCCAAGTCGATTCCATCAGCGATGCGGGTAGCAGTCTCAAGGAACGTCTCCATGAAGTCTTCGAATTGAAGCTTCTTCGTGTTGGCGACCTTCAATGCTTTCAGCTTATCTTCCCGCACCTCCTTGCAATGGACTCGGACCAAGGATAGCGCAACGTCAGCACCGCAACGCGCTGCCGATTTCTTCCAGTATTGCACTCGGTCCGGAATCTCCTCCAGTCGCACCAATAGAGTCTCCATCTCCTGCCGCGACTCGTCCTCCGGCCAAAGCTCCTTTTCAATACGGCCGATGACTTCTCTCAGTCGGCTGATGAAAGGACCCACTTTGCCTACGCGGATATGCGCCCGGAGCAGATCCCGGTTGGCGTCCTCGCCGAGTGGCACATTGTCCTTCATGGACCGCTCCACAGCCGTCGCTTCAGCTTCGGCGTCACCACAAAAATCTGCACCAAACGAGCAAACAGACAGTAAAAACCGAGTCTTCGTCACACGGTACAACCACTCGACAAAGCATAAGACTTACCAGCCAGACGAGTCATCATCTGGACAGCCCAGTCGTTGACATACTTCTCCTGAGCTATCCATCGTTTGTTCCGAACAGCCATTTGATTGTGCAGTTCAGTCCTCTGTTTCTTCAGTCTCTCCACCTCCGCCACCAACACCCTGTTTGCCTCCAGCGCCTCCTCCAAGGACTTCTCTCGAACTTCCAGCGCGTCCTTTGCCGGCCATGGCGAGCATTGCAGCTTCTAGTTCACCAGCATACTGTTTCCTCTCCGCTCTCAAGGCTTCATAAGCGGTTCCCATTTCACAAGTTTTCTGCACCAAGAAACAAAGGGTAATCAGCAAGTTTATCAGTTCACAGGCTAAGTTCTTCAGACCCCTGCCGACGCAAGCAGTCGACAGCGGTCTCGGGGACTACACCCAGTGGGTTCACTGAGAGTGACCCCACTGGCATGCACCTCAAGCAGGCCCGCCCTATTGAGATGCATGTTTTCACCTACGCCTCAGGGGCTAATACTACTCCACCTGCGTGCAACTTACTCTCGGAGACTCTTACCGCAAGAGCGCTCCGACTGCAATAAGTACTCGCACTCGGAAATCTTGTCTACGGACACAACCAACCTAAAGACCAAATGTATAAAGACAACTGTCGGTGCAAGCACTCGACAGAAGTCTCGGGGACTACACCCACTGGGTTCACTCGGAGTGAACCCATTGCAAACAGCAGACAACACCCAGGGGGTTACAGAAGAAAAGTAAGTACTTACTAGACTACTTACTCGGATGTCATCGCGCAGCTCCAAGCTCCGCCGGTACAAAGCCGCAACCGAGTCATAAGCCCTCTTGGCCTCTCCGGCCATCAGCTCCGCCTGGATCATGGCCCCCTTGGCCGCTCCCACCTGCTCCTCTGGGACACACTGAATGCTGAATTCAGCATTCGAGGAACCGGGAATCGTGGGAAGTTCCTGGGGCATCCCAAGGTTTGCCCTAGTAGTTTCCTCATCCACCGGCACCGGTTCAGTCGGTGGAAGCACTTTGGTCGGTGGAGCATCGGCCGCAGGGGCGGCAGCAGGAGGAGCAGCCTCAAGGACAGGCTCCACGACAGGCTCCACGGCCAGGTCGGCTCTCCCCTGGTCGTCCCCGTCCAGACAAGTCGCCCCTGACAAGCCGAATAACACGGCGCCTCAGAAAAATAAAAGGATGGCGCAGTCTACATGAATAAAATACCCGACTCTCCCACAACATACCTGGCTGGGACGAAACGACGTTGTCCGTGTCCATGGGGTCGTCCCCTTGGCGGGCTGGCGAGGTCGCAGAAGTGGCAACCCTGTCGAGTGAAGTCCATTCGACTTGTAAAGCAAGAGTTCACTCGGTCAACAGAAAGAGCCGAAAGTTAGATTCACTTACGTGGAGGTGACAGGGATGGCCATCCTCATCCGCGGCAGAGCCTTCCGAGGTTTGGGCCCACTCGGCTTGGGCGCCCTGGAGGACTGGCCTGCAAGTTCAGCAGCTGTGTCCCTCGCCCTCTCGGTGCCTCGAACACTCGGTACCGCTGGGGGAACAGGCGGAGCACTCGACGACGCAGGAGGAGCTGAAGGGACGGCAGGCTCATGCCGACGCTTGCTCCGATGGTCTGCCCGCGGAGGTGGCGAGTCTGGCTCTCCGTCCTCTTCTTCTTCCTCGATGTCTTCCTCCTCCGACTCCCCGCTGTCGGAGACGTATTCGACGCTCTCCACGCTCCCCTCCTGGCTGCCGTCTTCCTCCTCCTCCTCCGGATTCCCGTTCGAGACGGGGGAGGACCAGTTGGTCCACTCCTGCATGAGGGTCAGTCGGAAACGTTAAGCATCACACGGAGATATAAATAAACGACTGGAATTAAGACAGTTCAATGCACTCGGCTAATGCTACTCACCTGATTCGGTGGAGGGTTGTCCGCGCTGTAAGGCGTCACTCGGCGGGCTCCTTTGGGGTTCTCACAGGGACCCGTGTTTTGGAGCACCCACGAGGTCACCTTCTCCTCGAGTATGCCCTCCACGTTGGTCCGAGTGGAATCCTCGGGCCCTGTGTAGTGCCACATAGCGTGGTGGCGGGCCTGCAGAGGCTGGATTCGCCGACCGATGAAGACTTCCAGCAGGTCAATACCGGTGACCCCCCTCCTGACAACATCCACGAGCGCCTCGACCAAAGGTTGGATGTCGTTCTTCTCGGCTTTTGAGAGGGCGAGTTGCTTGGGTGGAGCAGGGCGGTCCAGACTAAACGGAGGCAGCCCAGTCGATGCATTCGGACAGGCTATGTCCTGGCAGTAGAACCACGTCGACTGCCAGTTCCTAACCGACTCGCTCAACTGGAGAGCAGGGTAGCTGCTCCGACTCTTCTTCTGAAACCCTAAACCCCCGCAGAGCTGGAGGAGGTGCGTCTTGTCATCCGACTGACTGAGACGTTTGATGGTTTGAGAGCGGGCGGAGAAGATGTGTTTGAATAAACCCCAATGGGGGGGGACAACCGATAAAGCACTCACACACAATGAAGGCAGAAAGGTGGGCGATGGCATTCGGAGGGAAGTGATGGAGTTGAGCACCAAAATGATTCATGATGCCTTTAAAGAAGGGATGCGGGGGCAGAGAAAAACCTCTGTGAACATGGCTGAGGAGCAAGACGCGCTCCCCCTCCCGTGGCGCCGGCTCGACCTCGTCGTCCGTCGGCAGCCTCCAAGACTTATGCATGAGCAGGCCGTGCTCTACCAGCTCCAGCAGGTCCCCCTCCGTCACCGTGGAGGGGAGAAAGTCTCCCTGGATCCACCCCGCCGGCAACGGCCGCTGCGGCCGCAGAGCAGCCGCTGCCTTGTTCTTCTTCTTCCTTGCCTCCATCTTGCTGGTCTGACCTTTGGTCATGGCGGCGACGGCGAGCTCTCGAGAAGGAGGGGAAGAGAAGGGTGTATGAGCGCAGGAGGTGGCGAGGAAGACGGAGCAGGCAAGAGCAGAGGATTCGGCGAGCGTAACCGAAGGGTCTCATCGACCAGAGTTAAATAGAGCACCGACTGGGTCGCTGGCGAGCGGGCCCGAAATCTTATCTGCCCAACCAGCCGCGGCGATATCAGTGGAGGAGTTGAAGGCGCGAGGATCGAGGAGTCAGGCGCTACTCGAGCGCGCTGACGTCGCCCCCGCTAAGCGCGCGGAACCCGAAATTTGAGATCCCGGAAAATCCGTCGCTGTCAGTTGACCGGTCGCGTCAAAAGATGCCGCGAAAGCACTCGGTTCCCGACAGTCTGTTTCGCAAAACACCTCCACTCGGATCATTGGTCAGGAGAGATAAAATGGATAGAGGGAAGCAACGCCCAAGCCGAACCTAGTCCAGTCGGATCTGAACCTCGAGCGCTGCTTTGACGTTTCAACCCCAATCCATTCGGGGACTAATGATGGGGTCATAGTCCTAGGGTAGGGTCATAGGCCTGTCCTACAAGTCCTACCCAAGGACTACCCCACACAAGGGACATGACCTTAAGTATGCCCGACTGAATTAAGGTGCCCCCATCATCCAGTCGGTAACAGGCCCAGAATCATCTAAGTCGGAGACTAACATTCGGAGAGCACCGGGCCTACCGACTGGATACACTCGGTACGTCGTAACCTCTCTGGAGGGAAACTGTTGTACGTTTCCGGGTGTATTTACTAGCATTTAGAGCAAAGGTTACCTGTAACGTATGCATTCAATCGCCACTACTCCACCCTTGAATCAGAACCATTGTGGAGGGCAGCGCACTCTATACAAGCCGCCCTCCCCCACTGGTAAAAGGGTTAGCAAATCTTTGTACTCCATATCACACTCGGTAACAAGCTCCGAGAGCACTGAGACGTAGGGCTATTACCTCCACCGCAGAGGGGCCTAAACTCATACAACCTCACCATAGCTAGGACTCTGCCCATCTCATCCGTACCCTACACATCTACTGTCAGGCTTATACCCACGACAACCGGCAAGTCTCTTTACTCGTTCCGTAATACAAGATCCCGCAACTTACACTAAGTCACATTGCTTGCAAGGCTTGTGTGTGATGTTGTATTACCGAGTGGGCCCCGAGATACCTCTCCGTCACACGGAGTGACAAATCCCAGTCTCGATCCATACTAACTCAAGGAACACCTTCGGAGATACCTGTAGAGCATCGTTATAGTCACCCAGTTACGTTGCGACGTTTGATACACACAAAGCATTCCTCCGGTGTCAGTGAGTTATATGATCTCATGGTCATAGGAACAAATACTTGACACGCAGAAAACAGTAGCAACAAAATGACACGATCAACATGCTACGTCTATTAGTTTGGGTCTAGTCCATCACATGATTCTCCTAATGATGTGATCCCGTTATCAAGTGACAACACTTGCCTATGGTCAGGAAACCTTGACCATCTTTGATCAACGAGCTAGTCAACTAGAGGCTTACTAGGGACAGTGTTTTGTCTATGTATCCACACAAGTATTGTGTTTCCAATCAATACAATTATAGCATGGATAATAAACGATTATCATGAACTAAGAAATATAATAATAACTAATTTATTATTGCCTCTAGGGCATATATCCAACAGCTGCATCGGGGATATATGGCTATTTGGGAAACGAGTGCCCCTCCTAAGGCCAAAATACACATGTGGCGCTTGGTCAGGAACGGTCTTGCTGTTGGGGTGGAGCTCCATCGACGTAGGATAAAACCTGGAGTCTTTTGCACGGCCTGCGGGCGGGAGGAGTCTTTGAAGCATCGGTTTTGGACATGCCCGCATTCAGTTCAGTTCTGGCAATTGCTTCAATCGGACCTGGGTGTGCCTGTCGCTGCCCCTCCCCAGCATCTTGATTCCGCGCGCTCTATGTCTGCCTGGTTGCTGGGCTGGTTTGATGCAGCTTTAGATGATGAGAGGGGTTTGATGATTCAAGCTGTGTATGGCCTATGGTTGGCTCGCAACAATGCCAGGGATGGGAGGTCGATTGTGAAACCTGCTGAGCTTGTTGCTTCACTAAAGGTTCAGTTAACGGACTGGAAAACTTGTCATGAGACAAAGGCGTCTACAAAGGAGCCAAAACCTGTTCAGAAGTGGGAGCCCCTGCTAATGAATGGGTTAAGATCAACTCCAATGGCGCAGTTTCTAAGCAAGGTACAAAAGGAGGTGGTGGGACGGTGTTTCGTGATCACAATGGGGGGTTCCTAATGGGCATGTGCCAATCTTTCCCAAACATCTCTGACCCGGAGGCGGTGGAAATATTGGCCTGTAAAAGTGCTCTTCATGTGGCGGTGGACAAGAACTATGAGCGGGTGCACGTTGAGCTTGATAGCAAGGAGGTGGTACAGCAGATCAATCAATCCTCCAACAATTTATCTCCGATGGGTCACTGGGTACAGGAGATCAAGGAGTTGTTAAGGTCAAGGTTGGAAGCCAAGGTAACATGGGTTCGTCGATCCGGGAATGGTGATGCGCACAAGCTTGCAAAAGTTGCTGTAGGTGACAATAGGTCACAGGTTTGGGTGGGTGTTCCGCCAGATTTTCTTTTAAGTGTACTTTCGGATGACATTCCATGCGCGAATTAAATAAAGTGCAGTAAAATTTCAAAAAAAAAAGCACCATCCTTACAATCGTAGATGTGATGGCCACAACTATTATCTGAAGAGTCCGACCACTCCGGCAACGCCATCACCTTAAATTTGGCAATCACCCTGACCATGGTTGGAGATTGGAGGTATGGTAAAGCGGAATTAACTTCTAATGTGTGTGTGTGTGTATATATATATATATATATATATTAATAGATGTGTTTTTTTCTTTATTTTTCCGTATGAGAGAGATGTGCTTTGCTTTGGAAAACTGAAATGCTATTTTGCAAACCGTCCCAATGGTGATAACGGAATGATCGATTGAGTCATAGAACCTTATTTTTCAGTTGATGACTCCTTTGTTGTTGCATTGTATTACAGTTATAGATCTTTGCAGTTTTCTCATAGTCAAGTTACAGATGTATGCTGTTTGATATGTTCCAAAATGGACAACATTGCAAGAGGATAATTTATTAGTCGATAAACAAACACACATAACAAATTTGCAACATCACAATTATTAATACCGACACTGCAACCGCCTAGTTCACCTTGGTGAATGAGAGGAGCTCGCGTTTGCTAGTCCACTTCTGCTCGTACACCTCTGCCTTGTACTTACCGTCTTTCCCGTCAAAATCTGATGCGTTGATGATGAGTTCGTAGTTCATTCCAGACACAAGTTGTTGTCTGCCACTCACCACCTTGTTGAACTTAAGCACACAGTTGACATGCTTAATGAACTCCAACACTGCCCAACTGCCGAGCTCTTGGATGTGTTTTTCATTGATGTTTCCAATTGGTTCCCATCCATTATCTATTGTTGTGCTCCACAACTGGTTGCCTATCCGTTCCCCACAGCCTGTAGCGGGTGAGCTGATGGCGTAGAGGAACACAACAACGATGATGACGAGAAAGCTAGATGTCCTCATGGCTATTGGACTACTTAATGGAATTTTAGGACTTGAGATAGTTATGTGGGAGTTTGGTGAATTGGTGATGTGAGTGGATGAAGAACAAGCGAGATGAGGGTGCTTAAATAGACATCATTTTAAGAGGCAGACAATAATTGGATGCTTATCCAAGTAGGCATTTAGAAGGGCATTTATGAAATCCTTTTATAAGGGGAAACTTGATTTAGAAATTAATCAATTTGATGCATATCCAAAGACCTTGACCTACTAGCAAGCTGGGAGTTTTCAATTTGATGCATATCCAAACTAGAAAGGTTTAAATACATACATTCTAGATGCTTGTATTTTGGAACAGAGGTAGTAACCAGTGCACCCATTAACAAGTTGTGGGTAATATCTTCTCATAACTTGGTCAAAATTAAAATGATTTATCTTAAGATGAACTAGGTAGGCATTTATACACTCATAAGAGGTTGTAGAAATCATGTATTTAAACCTTTGTTTAAAAATAGATCTAGATTACTGTCATGGAAATACTAATCGGAGTAACTATATATACTTTAACTATTATCTTCATGCCAAAATTTAGGTTGTTTCGCTATTACACAACCACTTATCTGTGTCATCACTTGGGCTTTGAAACTTGAGTATGATATGAGCAATATGAATCATGTGGATCTTTATTAAAAATGTTCGGGATGTTCAAATACATGTATCATTTGTAGTCAAATGCGACAACAATAAGTCAGTTTTTACTCGTACTCCAACCATTCAGCACGACCTACCTTGTCTTGCTCTGCTCCCTCGACGTCAACCTAACCTTACTCAAAAGAATAGCAACTATTTCTCCAATGCGTGCACATCCTGCAGTCGAGCCACTCCTCCAGTCCTCCTAGCTCTCCTTTGTCCCATTTTTAGGTTCTCCTCTAATGCACATCCTGCAGTCGAGCAAATCCTAATATATACTTCTTCGAAAGAATAGCAACTATTTCTCCAATGCGTGCATCAGATGGACCATGGTCCGTGTTTTTTTTTTCTTGCAAGTTCTTCACGTTTTCTCGTTCTTTTTTATGTTATAATGCACGAAACCTTTTCACACATATGAATATTGCTTCATATAGGAGAATATTTTCTAAACATGGGATGAATGCTTAATTTGAAATATGTGAACATTAATATTGCGGTACATTATAATATTTCCATTTTTGCATTTTTTTTGGAAAAAAGAGGTTCAAACTCCCGGCCTCTGCATCAATCGATGCATCTAGTCATCTTTATTTGTTATTCGACATAAGTTTAACAAAAACATACATCAAGTCACTCGAAGCCACCACTCACGCCTACAAAACTCGATAATGTAGAGTGCTCTCACTCCCAGTATCTAAAACCGGTGGCGTCGCCGATCCATCCACATAACGTATTGGAACCCACACCCGGTACAACGGACCTAAAGTGTACACCACATGCACACATTTTAGATGCCGCCATCATCATCGAACCACTGACCCATCTTCAAGAGAGAGATCTACATCATCCTTTTCTGTACGTCCATCCGTCAACGCCACCACGGTGCCAAACGGCACCACCGCCCAGTGCTCGTCCGTCCAGACGCGAAGATTCTGGAAGATATGTCATGTGTACCACCTGCCGATCGACCAGGCATGACACAACGTAGCACCTGTCGGCCACGCATGACTTGACATCTCCATCAAAAACTCCATGCAAGACGAAGCCGCACCACCTCCTGCTTCTGTCTTCAATCTCTGCTCCACAAAGGATGCACACAAGAGAGAAAACGACATCACAGTACCATCATCGCCCAAACTGGAAGACCAGATCTGAGGGTTTCCCCAGGAGCAGCACGAACGGGTCCACAGTAGTTACACGATGATGCCTTCATCAAGGTAACGACGCAGAACACTGCCATTGCCTGCCATCGGCTCGGTTTTCACCGGCAACTATGTCTTCCCGAGTCGTAGCCGAAACTAGATGACGGATCTCGAGATTTGACCATCCAACCTAAGGCCGACCACCTCCGACGAAGGAGGTGGACACCACCGCCAGCGGAGCTGGCCAGACCAGATCTGATCGGAGTGTCGCCGACCAGTCAACCAAGGCCACATCCCCTCCTGATCCTCCCTCGCCACGAAGCCGCTGGAGTAGCGCCGAACCGCCGGAAAAGATGAAGACTGAAGGGCGATCTCGCACCGCTGGTCCCTCCAGACCATGGGGTTGCAGCCTAGACCCCTGCCGTCCCTATCATCAGCGGCACCCGGGCTTAGCCAGCGCAGGTCTCTGGGGACGACGATGTGGAGGAGAGGGGGAATGGGGCGACGGCCGAGGCGCTGGGTTTGGCCCCCTGATCGCCCTAGAGGGAGCGATACAAGGGAGCCCTCTTGATTTAGCTGACTAAACTCCATCCATTTATGCAATGTATTGATTTGGTGCATTTTAAAACTAATTCTACATTGTTCCTTCAGCTAATTTTACATCTTTCCTTCAGTTAATTTTTCAAAAAACAATGTACTGCTCCTTCCTTCCCAAAATAAGAGTTATGGTTTTAGTTCAAATTTGAGGCCGACTGTTTTCAAAGGTTTTCTACCAAAATAAAAGTTTCAGTGAGGGGGGAGGATCCCCACCTGAATTTCATTTCAATGATCATGCAAAGCATGAGGTGAAATAGTTTTACCACAACCTGGAGTGGGCTTTTAACTCGGATGTTTTCAGTCCATGGGACGAAGGAGTTTGTCCGCTAAATATGTTGGCAAGTAGATCATTTGTGGAGACATGTGTCTGTCTGAAAACTTTTGCATTTTTTGCTCCTAGATTTCCCACAAAACAATGGGTACAATGAACATGTCAAGTCAGCATAGGGTGCTGACACTAGTAGAAAACAGGGCTATCGTTCGGCCCTGGCCAGCCCATTAGTCCCGGTTCTTCAAGAACCGGGACCAATGGGGGGTATTAGACCCGGTTCGTGAGCCCAGGGGCCGGCCGGGGCCTCGTGGGCATTGGTCCCGGTTCGTGTGGAACCATTTGTCCCGGTTCGAGCCACGAACCGGGACCAATGGTCCTCGCTGCTGGCCCACAACCTTTAGCCTTGGTTCATGCCACAAACCGGGATAAATAACTTGCCGACATATATACCCACCGCCCCGGCAGAGCACTCCACAGTGCTATGTTTTTGTCGAGCCGGCGAGGGGAGGGCATTTGGGTGCTCTAGTTCACCTCCTATGCACATGAGGTGTTCGATGAAATGCCCGAGCCACACTAGTTAAGCTTTCTCCTCTTGAAACTCGACCTCCGAGCTCCATTTTCAACGAGACTTGTCTAGATTTAGCGGTCCGTCACGCCCCGTCCCCGCCCCGTCTTCACCGTCGTCGATCGCCCGCGCCGATCTCGTCGCCGGCACCACTGTGGTGAGCCTCTTGTTCTTATCTTCTTTCTGAAAGAAAAAATTCTGACTTCAGATAGATACTTGTCTAATTATCTTACTTTTATTATTCCTTGTCATTATATAGTGCGATGGTTTTGGTATCCGCCCCCGTCGGCCCTCGTCCTGTCTATAATTCAGATGTGGTATATATTATCTTTTCATAACTATTTGGTTCATTTATTGTTTATGACAATTACGATGACCAATGTGACATATATTTTTTATCTAGGAGGTATGTGAACCGGAAATTCCAACCCACCTAGAAATGCTTCTCGAGAAGTTAACTTTGGTTGAGAAAGAAAACAAATACTTGAAGGAAAAATTGAAAATAATTGAGGATAAGAATATGGAAATGGAGTTGCATGTTGCCAAGGTCATTGACGATCGCAAGATGAAGATCGATGCGATGCGGTTGAAGATGGATGCAATGCGCTTGAAGATGGATAAAATGCGCTTGAAGATTAGGAATTTTAGAAAATATGCCATTGATAAAGAGGCTTGGTATCATTATGCTGTTGGGTCAATTGTTACCTTACTTGCGATGTTGATCGCGTTTGTTATTGCATTTAAATGTTTTACATAGTTGTATGTTGTGGGTGAAATGATGATATCATGCCAACTTGGAACCTTTTCAGAGTTCATTTCAAATGCTTTTCAATTTCATGGTCTTATAGGTCATAATAATCAGTAAATGCATGAAAAATAACAAATAAAGTCAGAAAGGGTTGTAAATTGATGATGTGGCTTTGAATGGTGCATTTTGAACACAGAAAAACTATGGAGTTCAAATAAGTTCAAAAAAATGAAATCCCTTTGTAACAGACGAGTTTCCTTATGAAACCCTCATACTTCGAAAGAGATTGTCCGTTTTGTACACGAAGTGCATCCAGTTTTTGCCGTAACCCTCTCAACTTTCTTGCACATGCTATGTGGATGAAATAATGATACCATGCCAACTTGGAACCTTTTCAGAGTTTATTTGAAAGGCTTTTTCATTTCATGGTCTTATAGCTCAAAATAATCATTAAATGCATGAAAAATAACAAATGAAGTCAGAAAGGGTTGTGAATTGATGATGTGGTTTTGAATGGTGCATTCTAAACACAAAAAAACTATGGAGTTCAAATAAGTTCAAAAAAATGAAATCCCTTTGTAACACACACTAGTAGAAATAAGGGCTTTCGTCCTAGGTCGAAAAACACATTAGTCCCGAATCCTTTACGAACCGGGACTAATGTTAGTATTAGTTCCGGTTCGAGCGGCAAAGGCGTCGGTCGGGCATTAGTCCCGGTTCAAATGGGATCTTTAGTCCCGGTTCGTGTCTCGAACCGGGACTAAAGGGTTTGGAGGATTTAGTCCCGGTTCGTGTCTCGAACTGGGACTAAAGGGTTTGGAGGATTTAGTCCCGGTTGGTGTCTTGAACCGGGACTAAAGGGTAGACCTTTAGTCCCGGTTCGTGACACGAACCGGGACTAAAGGTGTTCAGATTTTTTTTTTCTGTTTTTAAATTCTTGTTTGTAGTTTCTGTTTTAAATTGCTTATATCTTTTAGGATATTTGATGTTTTTGATTGATTTTTTTTGCATTAGATTCGAAATTTTGTCTAGTTTCTGTTTGTGCCATTAGTTTTCAAATTTGAATGGTTTAAATTTGCTTCAAACCCAGTTTTTGAATAACTTTAGTTTACAAATAGTTTTTAATTTAATTCTTTTTGCTCCCACTCATGTGTTAGACTGTTGTCACAGTAAGATTTATTTGGTTATTTTTAGAATAATTTAAATTAGGATTTTAGTTAAAGAAATATTGTTTTGCTTATATAGTTGTTTTAGTCATTTAATTGTTGTTTTTTATTATTTTTAGTTAGTTCTTTCTGTAGATTTTAACATGTTGTAGTATGGTGCATATTTAATGCACAAAAAAAAATCTACAGTTCAATTAATTTTTAAAAAATGCCTTTGTAGCAGATGGGTTTTCTTCTGAAACCTTGATACTTTGAGTTTTGTAGAAAATAAACAAAAATGATAAAATCTTCAAAAAATAAACAAAAATGATAAAATCTTCAAAAAATAAAATCCTTTGAGATGTTGTTAGGTTTTAGTGTCTAGTCGGTATAGAAATTTTGAGATCTGAATTTTGACCGTTTTTGCAAAAAAAGGAAAAAAATAAACGGCCATAACTTTTGCATACGACGTCAAAAAAAATTAATATATAAAAAAAACTAGAAAAAATTGGTACTCGATTTCACCCGGGCTTGCCCGGTCAGTTTTCTCACATGCTCAAAATTCCAAATGGAAAAAAAGTTATTTCAAAAAGAAAGTTTTTTCCAAAAAAAAGAAAAATAATTTTATTTAAAAATATTAGGTTGTTTTCATTGAAATTCACTATTATTGTTACTTATTAAGTTTATTTTAATAATTGTTTGAAATTCAAAAAAATAAATCATGTGACATGACATCAAGACCCAAGTTGTTTAGGATTGATAGCTTACTATTGTCAGGAAAACAACAAGTGCACACTTGGCAACTAGGGACGATAGAACCAGAAAATTAAGCGTGCTCGGGCTGAAGCAGTGAAAGGATGGGTGATCGACCGGGAAGTTAGACGATTTGAAATGAGTGATCCACGCTAGAGCAGTGAGGATGGGTGATTAGAGATTAAATTGTAAAATAATTCAAAGATTAGAAAATTGGAATAAAACATAAAAAATATTCAAATTTTTTTTTTTTTTAAAAAATCTACCTTTTCGGGTCAAACAGACAAAAAAACAGACGGATCCTTTAGTCCCGGTTCGTAAGTAGAAATGGGACTAAAGGTACTCCCTCCGAGGCGGCCACGTGGAGTACCTTTGGTCCCGGCTTGAAACAGGGCTGGGACTAAAGGTTAGGCCTTTAGTCCCGCCCCTTTAGTCCCGGTTGGTGAACCGGGACTAAAGCCCTTACGGGCCGGGACTAAAGGCCCTGTCTCCACTAGTGACACGAGTTTCCGTATGAAACCATGATATTTTGAAAGAGATCGTCCATTTTGTACACGAAGTGCATCCAGTTTTTTATTGTAAGGAGAAACAAAACAAAATAAGCTAACTAAAAAATTAAGAAAACAAAAATAAAGCAAAAAAACAAAAAAAATGGAAAAATAAATAAAAAATAGATGTTCCTCTCCACGTTGGAGCCGCGACGGAGCTTATAAATAGGCTCAGAAGCCCTTCGCTTGGCGAGGTGGGACTAAACATTCAAGCGCACCACGGCTGTGGTAGGCAACCGGTACCAATGAAAAAAAGAAATATAATAAATAAAGCAAAAAAAACTGAAAAAAAATAAATTTTTTTGCCACCAACCGGGCCACCACGGCGTGAATACGACTAGAAACCCATCCATGGGCCAGGATTTAGGCCCGCAGTAGGCCCATGAGGCAAAGTATTAGCAAGTAGGCCCATAAACCTGAAGTGGAGAGGAGCTCGAGAGGGGTGCGACAGTGGGGCTTATAAACCACTGCGCGCCCCTCTCAACTAGCGAGGTGAGACTAAACTTTGACCGCGACGCGGGCAGCACAGGGGCCTTTGGTACCGGTTTGTGGCACCAACCGGTACCAATGCCCACCCTTTAGTTCCTGTTGGTGCACCAACCGGGACCAAAGGCCGCCGCTTCCCGCCATTTGGGCTGCTGAAAAGTGACCTTTGGTCCCGGTTGATGGCACCAACCGGGACTAAAGGGGGCATTGGTACCGGTTGGTGCCACGAACCGGTACCAATGGTTTTGCTATATAAGCCAGCAGTTGTGAAAATTTCGTCAGTTTCTTCGATTCCTCCGACGACGCCGCCAGGCTGCCCGAGCTCGCCGTCGTCGCCCCTGCCCCCGACCACGCCGCCGTTGCCCGGCCCGACCACGCCGTCGTCGCCCCTGCCCCCTGACCACGACGCGCGCCCTCGTCGTGCCTCTACTGCGCCCCTACCCGCCCCGTCGACGCCGTCGCCGCCCTTTGCCCCGTCAATCGCCATCGCCCCTGCCCCGACCACGCCGCCGTCGCCGCCCTCTACATCGACGCCGGCGCCATGCCTCTCCTTGGTCAGGCCGGCGCCGCCCACCCTGTCCTCTGCTTTGTTCATATAAATGATGATTTGTTTTTTTTCATTTTTATAAAAATGTATATATGTATGTATGTTTTCTGTGCATATAAAAGTTAGATTTTTAGTACATTTGGGTACATGTTAGGTTACTTTTATCTATATATGTTCTCTGATTTAGTACATTTTAGGTTAGTTTCATTTTTAGAAAAGTTTTATATATTTAGGAAAAGAAGGAAGAGAAGGAAGAAGGAAGAAGGAAGAAGAAGAAAAGGTTTTATATATGCAAAAGTTACATTTTTAGAAAAGTATTATATATAGCTAGGAAGATAACGAAGAAGAAGAAAAAGAATGAGAGGAGAGAAAGGAAAATAATAAGAGGAAGAAAGGAGAAGAAGAGGAGAAATAAATAAGAAGAGGAAAAAAAGAAGAAAAAGAAGAGGAGAAGAAGAAAGGAATAGAGGAGAAAGAAGAAAAAAAATCATTTTCTATTTTTTTCTTCTTCTTTCTCCTCTATTCCTTTCTTCTTCTCCTTTTTTTCTTTTGTTTCTTCGATTGCTCCTCTTCTATTCCTTTCTTCTTCTCCTCTTTCTATTTCTTCTTTTGTCTTCTTACTTTTTATCGGGTATGTCGTTGTCGATATACCCCCTCTCGATCGAACTTCAACACGAGGGGGGGTACCGATATACCCCCTCCCCGATAACATTATTTTCCCATGTATATGTATGTCGCGTCATTGTCGATATAACCCCCTCCCGGATAACTTCGACATGAGGGGCGGTCGATATATATACCCACTCTCGACCGTGATAACTTATACCACGGGAGCACCCCGCTCGGCCCTCTCGCTCGACCAAAACTCTCGAGGACACCGAAACCCTAGAGAAAAAACGATGTTGGTCTCCTACCCCCTCTCGCCGCGCCCCTACCCGACAAACTCTCTCGAGACCACCCAAATTTACCAAGTTAAAAGAGGGTTGTCGTCGAGGCTACCCTAAACCCTTGAAGCGTTGTGTCGAGGCCACCCCAAACCCTTGAAGCGTTGTCTAGGCCACCCAAACCCTAGAGAAGCATCCTCGAAGCCACTAACATGATTCCTTATTGTGATTAGCTAGCTTGTTCTATGTTTTCCACTAATATATATCCATCTGTACCATGTTTGAATAATAATTGACATGTGGTAAATATTTGCAGAAATATGGATCACTCCCGAGACGAAGAGGAAGAAGCGATGTTGGGGAAGATAATCGCACAAGGAAGTGATGTCATTGCGTCGTTTCTCAGAGACACCGATGGTCTGGAAGGACCGGGTGAAGAAGAGGGCTATGTTCATGATGATTTGGAAGGACCGGGTGAAGAAGAGGGCTATGTTCATGATGATTTGGAAGGACCGGGTGAAGAAGAGGGTGTTCATGATGATCTGGAAGGACCGGGTGAAGAAGAGGGCGTTCATGACGGCTCCGTTGACCGAACCGAGTCCGGCCAGGTATATATATATTAGTTAAGCCCGTGCTGACTAGTTAATTGATGCATTCATTGTTTTCATATGTACACATATTAATTAACTCCCGTCTTTCTTCTTTTTTCTCTAGCCCTTCAGATCAACCTCAACTTCGGTAAAGAAGCAAGGCCCAAAGAAAAAGTTGCGCTCAGATGAAAGGTTTGAGATCACAGCAACCGCGCGCGATGGCAAGCCGATTGAACCCATCCGGACAAGGGATGCATTTCGTGCTCAGTGCGGGGTTCTTGTTAGGGACAAGATCCCGATCAGTATCCAGCAATGGTTAAAGCCAAAGAAGGAAGACCCTAAGGTGCCGACGTCTTATGTCTCTGATAAACAGAAAGAAGATCTTTGGACAACGCTTAAGGAAAATTTCACCCTACCGCCAGAGGAGGATCCAGAGAATCCAGTTAAAGAGGAATTGATCAAGTCTCATGCTCTTAAGAAGATGGCAGAACTATTGAGGAGGTGGAAGAATGAGCTGAAAACGTTTGTCGACAAAGAAGAGACACCAGAATTCACCGGCCGGTTTGAGAAGATCAGAGATCAATGGCCTACATTTGTGGCCCACAAGACATCGGAAAAGAGTAAGAAGATGTCAGCGACAAACAAGAAAAATGCTGCGAAGAAGAAGCATCACCATCGCACGGGGTCAGGTGGTTACCTCAAAGCCCGACCTTTGTGGGACAAGGCTGAGAATGACCTGATTGCTAAAGGGGTCGAACCAGAGACATTGCGATGGCCAGACCATTGCCGGACTTGGTTCTTCGGGGTTGGCGGAACCTTGGACCCTGTATCAGGGGAGTGCATTTGGACGGAAGAGCAACTGCGAATACCCGTCAGGAAGCTTCAACACTATATCGCCGCAGCACAGGTAGGGGCGTTCATTCCAAACAGAGAGAATGACGAGCTCACAATGGCCCTCGGGAATCCTGAGCACCCTGGACGGACACGAGGCACGCCATGCTCCCTTCCGTGGAAGGTTGGGTTTCCGGACGCAGGGGGTTATAAAACCCAGGAGAGGAGGAAGAAAGCGGAGCATAGCCAACTGCAGGCGCTGCACGAAAGGGTACAAGGGCTAGAGGAACGAGAAGGAGATCGCAGCAAACGACCTGCCGAAGCTTCCCCTGAAGCTATCCCGCCATCTCAGCGGAGAAGCAGCGTGGCTTCCACCGAGCAGACTCAGCAGCTGGAGCCTGTCTTCACGTGCTACCCCGTGGATGCTATCAGAGAGTCTCAACATTGCTACCTTATGACGCAATGGATGACATTCAAAGTCAAGGCGGCTGTTGGCTCTGTTATACCTAATGAACCTGGCTCAGCCTACCACGGCCAGCCGATTCCAGAAGGATATGCTAGGGTGATGGTGGATCAAATAACGGAAGGATTTGAGGACCTTGAGCTTGACCACCCTACGGGTGAAGGGGAGATTCGGCTGGGTTCTTCTCTGAAGACTCCATGCCTATGGTGGAAGGAGCTCATCCAGCTTCCGAACTGGACGCCTCCGCCGCCTCCTCCTCCTCCGGCGAGTCAGGGCCCGCCTCCTCCTCCGCCTTCTCCGGTGAGTGATCAGGGCACTCAGCCTCCTTCTCCGGCGCGTGACGGCACTCCGCCTCCTTCTCCGCCTGCACCGGCGCGCCCGAGCAGCCAGCTGCCTCCTCCTTCTCCACCTCGTCAACAAGGGCTGAAGAGACCCGCCGCCGCTCCGGCTCCTCCGACGCGTAGTCCTTCTCCTCCGCCTGGTAAGAAAGGAAAGACAGTCGCAGCCGCTCCGTCTGCTCCGACGTGTAGTAGTACAGCCAGAGGCATGCAATACAAATACGGTCCTTCTCTGAAGCCTCTAGAGAAGTTACCATACGAGAGGAGCCCAGAGGAAAACGAGAAGATCATGGAAGCCGAAGTGAAGAACTTCTTTGAAGGGGTGAAAGCAAAAAAACATCCACCTCCAGAGGAGAAGATAGATCCGGTAAAAGCAAAGCGTACTCTGGCTGCCCTGAAGAAACCACCAAAGTCTCCGACGAAAGGCAACTATGAGTGCATTATTACGAAGTCATTTATCGAAGCGCAGCGGTCACGAAATACTGTCAGTGATCAAAGGTTAGCAGAACGACGAGCTAGGAAAAAAAGTTGCGCAGCTCGGCGAACAAGTGAACCAATCGTTCCCCCCGCTCAAGGTGTCTAGCGATATCGTTGCTAATCATCCGGGGATCTTGTTGCCCGGTACCAATCCTGCAGATTACCTGTCCGATAATGCACATTTTGATTTATTGGAGGTGAAAATACGTGTACGGGAAGCCTCTCGTCAAAGATGAAAGATATCTAACAACGATGATGCGAAGATTCCATGATTGGTACATGAAAACTTGCAAAGAGTCTGGGGGGAGTAATATTTTGATGCTCGGAGTTAGAAAGGAGCATGACCTCGTTGGACTTGAAATGCTGATGGTTCCATTTGAGGAGTTCTTCCCGTTTTTCAATCTAAAGGCCCTCGATAAATTAATGATCACTTGCTACTGCCTCTAAGTAGTACTACTTCTGTGATTAAGTCTCTATATATAGGTCAGCTCTTTCATTGCATGTATTTTTAATTATCCTCACTATATTATATGCAGATTGAAGATCGTCGAAATGAAGAAAAGACAAATCGGTGATATTGGATTCATTAACACAAATCTCGTAGATGCATTTATGATTAAATCTCAGGCCAAAGATACCGAGGCCAACCTGCTACAATCGTTTGTATTGAATCAAAACAAAGCTATAATACTCTTTCCTTAGGAATTCCAGTGAGTGTTACTGTCTTGTGCATATTCGATTTTCCTTATTAGTCAAGGTTATAGTAATGTAATTGATGAGTTATGCATGCGTGCGCAGCTTCCACTCTTTTCTCCTAGAGATTAAGCTTGAGCAGGAACTAGTAACCGTCTTAGACTCGAGACGAAAAGATCCCAACGAGTATGCGGACATGACTGAAATTCTAGAGAAGTAAGATAAATCGATCATTATCGCACCATATCGGCAACTTTGTTCATTTCCTGATATCAAGTAATTGTTTTCTTTGTCTATCAGGGTTTGGAAAAAATTCACCGCAAAAACTCCGGGACTGCCGAAGAAACTGCAATTTAGACACCCGAAAGTAAGTACTATAGTAGCAAGTTCCACGCATCTCCTAGTGATTCAAGCGCTAGTTTCATCAATACCATTTAGCATGCTTACTAACTATCAGTTTGATTGACCTCTATTTCTTGTAAAGTGGTTTTGGCAGGAACCAGGGAATGATTACTGTGGATACTACATTTGCGAGTCCATCCGCCACGTGACCTGTGAGCGGGGCTACTCTGACAAACAATATGACGTGTGTAAATAATAATAATCACAATTTTATTTTATTACCATCATTTGTGTTCAGTTTCATTTATTCATATATATGTATTGACCCCCTTCTTTAAATTAGATATATCGGATGCGGAATGAACTCCTACCAGCAGATCGTATGCGAGGAATTCAAGAGGAATTGGCGGCATTCTTTCTTGACCACGTGATCCGTGAAGACGGAGAATACCATGTGAACCGTAATCAGTTGAATTTTAATTAGGAGATTATATTGTAAGATATAATTATATTGTATATATGTAGCCAGTAGCGTCGGATAGATATACAAGAACTTGTTGTTCGACCAATCTCTCAGAGAAGGAGAGGTGGTCGATATCACTTCTCTTTGTATGCATATGTTCATGACGATCTTCTGTTTCCTTCATTTGCTTACTAGCTAGCGTGTCTAGTCCTCTCTATACGTATAGTATGTAGCGTCGACCAAGCACGGAGATAAGAGAGCACACTTCTTTCTATTCATTAGCTAGCTAACACAATATATGAAACACCTAAATTAACCCCCCAAACCCCCTAAACCCCCTTTCAAAAAAAAAACCCAGCACCTGAAATGCTGACGCGTGGATGCCTTTTGGTCCCGGTTGGTGTCACCAACCGGGACTAAAGGCCCCCCTGCCAGGGCTCGCCGCACCGGCCACGTGGAGGCCCATCTGTCCCGGTTCGTGTAAGAATCGGGACTAAAAGCCAAGGGCATTAGTAACGACATTTTAGTCCCGGTTCCGAAACCTCGACAGAAGACCCTTACGAACCGGAACAAAAGGCCTTTTTTCTACTAGTGTGATATCGGCTTTATGCCGATCTTCCGCCGCATCGTGGGACTAGCAAGGAAATGAACGAATAGATCTTAGGGTTTTTATTCTGCCTTCTGTTTAGCCTGTCCAGGCTAGGAGGCGGCCAAATTTTATGATTTTGGCTGGCACTCTTGCCTCCAAAATGAGCTGGAGCACCATTGTTGTACGTCACGAGGGTAGTGGAAAGCATAAGAGAGGATCTTGTTGAGAATAGCTGGCCGTGATCAACGTTTCGACGTACGTCATCTATATTACTAATAAAAGATCAAATGTAAACTTTCCTAGGTACACACAGCTATTACCCCCACAAAAACAAACAACAATCAGCGCCACAGAATTAGCCAACAAATAAATATCTAACGGCTCTCCACCATCCACGCAGAACCATAGTGTGCATTTAGCAATTAAAGTTAGGCTGACCGTGCTCCACCTTCCTACAGAGAAAAAGAGGAGAACATGCCCAGCAACGTCCCCTGTAATCACGGAACCATCCAGCCACCAGGATCACGGGCGACATTGACATTGGAGATTGGCATGCCCCCTCCCCCTCCTCTTCCCCGCCGCACCCCTTCCCGTCCTCCGCGCGGAGTCCTGACTCGGGCGGCGCGATGGCGGCGACGGCCGGGGCGGCCGCGGAGATCGTGCGGGAGATCGCGGCCGTGGGCGCCGCCGACCTGGCCGCCGCCGCGGAGCCGCTGCGGGCCGACTGCCTCCGCCTCGCGCGCAAGGTGTCCCTGCTCACGCACCTCGTCGCCGAGGTCGCCGAGGCGGTGGGGCAGGACGGCGCGGCCGAGCCCGAGGCGACGACCTGGGTGGCCGACCTGCTCCGGGCGCCGCTACGGGTCGAGATGGGCACCCGCCGCCCCCTTGTCCTCCAGATGGTCCACGACCCCACCGCCCTCGATCCCCGCTGCCGCTTCCAGGTGCGTGACGCGCTTCACCTCTTCTAGGGTTTCCCCCCCCCCCTTCGTTCCCCTCACAGATCGTCCTCTTCTTGGACGGCCGTGATCTCTAACGACTACGAAGCAGAGGACGTCCCTGACGACGAGGAGGACTCTGCTTGGTGCACGGTCGACGGCGGTGCCTCCTTGGCAAAGGGAGCCGACAGGGAGAGGTTAGCGGGGAACGCATCGACGAAGGACGGTGGCTACCCTTCGCCTCCAGGGAGCACGTCGATGAACGACGGCGATGGAGGCGGGGGCAGCGCGAAGACATCGAGGTCGTCGGACAGCAGGCGGGAGGAGTTGAGGAGGAACCTCGACGACGTCGCCGGGCTGACCAGCCTCTTCTCTGAAGTCCCAGCAGCAGCGGTGGTGATGTTCTTCTTCTTCTTGCTGCCATGGCCTGCCTCCCCACACATCCCCGTCCGCCTCCCGCGGCCTCGGCCTCCGCCGGTCCACTCGGCCGTAGCGGCGCCGCGCTCTACCCCACCTACGCGCGGTTGCCGGCGACTACCGCCCCCGGAGGTGGCGTCTACTCCCTGGGCATGCTCCTGCTGGAGCTGCTCACTAGCAAGTCCCTGACGCACGCGTCCCTGCAGGAGGCGACGGCGGCATGTCCAGCATGGCAGCATCTGCAGGACGGCGGTGGCGGAGAGAAAAGGGAGGAGAGGAAGGAGATGGGAGGCCGTAGGGAGAGGTGAGGTGTGGTGTGATCTTGCTGCTGCTGCTCGCCGGCCATCAGCTAGGGTGGCTTCAGGTGCACGGAGGTGTCAGTGGCAACTTGGGTCGTTCAATTGACACCTGAATCGTCAGGTGAAACAGAGCATGTCTGAACCTGGTCTACTCTTTTTTTCTTCATTTGCTGAAAGGTGATATCCAATCTTCTCTCATCTTGTTTTTTATCGAACTGAACTAGCACTGCAGTGTGTCACTAGGAAATCCTACTCCAAACTGTATGTTCTCTGATGGGTTGACAGCTAACAGGAGAGGATTCTCACACTTTGCATGTGGTTACTTATCTGAACACTCTTTGCATGTGGGCTTCAGGTGCACGGAGGTGTCATGTGACAATTGTTATGCCAGCCACTCTTGCTCAGGTTTTGAATGTTCCTTAATCTATTCTTTCGTGCACATTTCAAATCTTCACCACATTAATCAGTAGTCTTAGCAATGTTCGTTTTCTCTCTGTATCATCAGTATTCGAAGATCATACAGTATCCTTCGTATTCTGAGCTTCAGAAAGCAGCAAGTCAGGGTAGGCGATGCACTTGGGAAAAGCTCTCTGCCATCAGGGCAAACTGTGCTATTGAGCTTGCATTAGATGAATGTGTTGCCCTCCTGAACCACATGCGTAGGCTGAAGAGAAGTGCAGAAAGAGCAGCCGCTTCACAAGGATATGGTGCTACAATTAGACTCTGTCCATCTAGAAGGATTCCGTCATGGAATCTCATAGCAAGAGAAAATTCAACTGGTTCTCTCGATGAGGAGTTGCTCACATCTCCCACTGTTACAAGCCATCAAGCAGTTGGAGGAACTGCTGGGCCATCTAACAGAAATCACCATCTCCAACATAGTATACATGATAGCAGTGACAGTGAATCTGAGAGTATAGACTTGAACTCATGGACGAGAAGTGGTGGCCCTCTCATGAGGACAGCATCGGCTAATAAATTCATCAGCTTTGTTCAGAACCTTGAGATTGACCCAGAATTCAGAATAATATCACCAAAGGGAAGTGAAGGTGATATTTTGACACCGAATAGTAACTTGTTTGCTGGTCACCCAATTGGTAGAGAGCCAGTTGATAATCATCCAAGGCCTGTTACTCCTGGTAGGACCTCAGGCAATACAGGTTCCGGTCCTCATGATACACCTGTTCCTAGGTCTCCATTTGGTCTTTCCACGAGTATCATGGTCCCTGAAGGTGACTTGTTGCAGCCTGAAAAGATTGAGAATGGTATTTTATTCAATGTTGTCAGAAGGGATACTCTCCTAGCGTCTACTGGTTGAATTGAACCTCATGGATCTTCACACGAAGCAGATGTGGAAACTGTACCGACCGAGTGCCTTTATGGTGCTTCGGATGACGACGACAACATGGAACTGAATGCCGATGATGAAGAGTTATCTGATCGTGGAGATCGGAGATATTCAGTTGCAGGAAATCTAGATTCGTCCGCTTCCATGGATTGTCAAGCTGAAGCAAGTACTACTCGATCAGAAGCTCCATCTCTCTTTGATATCTGTGTGGAGATTCCTACCATCTTATAATTGGAGATGGCCAGTTACAGTTTCATCTAAACAATGGGGTTTGAAACTTTTGCAGGGCCTAGATTTGAGAATGCTGGAGTGTGTAGACATTCTCATACCATCATATTGGGGGTCTGTAGTCCGGTCTTATATTTCTTACCCTGAGCATTATGTACTATCTCACATGTTCACTTAAATTGTACCATCTTATTTGTTGTCTGATTTTTGTTTGTTTATAATAATACAGGGAGAGATAAGGAAGTACTAATTTGTTATGGCTTTATTTATGCCGCTCTGGTGGTACACTCGCTTTGCCTATCCACTGAGAAAGGAGGATGGTGGATTCAAAATTTCATAGTTTCTTGCGTATTTGAGTTCTCAATTTTATGTAAATGTTGTATAGTATTTGTGTTGATGCGTTTGTTCTTGTAGATGCATTCTCACACATATGATCCTTTATATTCACATTTATTGACACTTATTTTGATGTGTTATTATTTTCTCTCATTACTTTTGTGTTGCTTCCTAGACTTTTTTGAAGAACAAATATTAAATTCTGAATTCATTTGAGACCTTACCATCTTTATAATGAATAATCTATAAGAGAGTGTTCATACCATGTGTCTCTTCACACTTACTTTGTGGGGTTTAGACTGTTTTAGGTCAATGAAGTGGTTATGATATGTTTGAGAACACAATTCAAATCTGAAATTTTGAGAACACAATTTTTAGAACTGTGGCATTACAAAATACGAGTAGTTGTTTCGATTGAGGATTAAAGTAGAGGCATTGCTAAAATTTTAATATAAAAAGCAATTTATAAATTATTCGGTTAGTTGTGCGTTGCACGTGCATGCTAACTAGTATCTGAAAGCACAGAACCATATATGCATCAATGACAACACTGGAAAGCTCACTATCCATAGCTGTGGTTAGCCCATTCCTCAAAGCTAGCTCGAACCCATCATACATTATGGAATAGTGGATGTCATGCAGACTTGGCTAAGCGTATATTTTTAGTGGAAACACCAAAAGAGAATAGGCTGGAGTTAATCGCTTTGCTTGAACCGGCCAAGATACACTATTAGAAAAAAACTTATAGATAGTATTACCAGTAGCTAGCGATGGAAAAATAGGCAGCGAGACGCTGTTGAAGAATCTAGTGGCGAGCAGATTCAGAAATCATGCGGTGTCGAAAGACATCATAGGGCGAAATTGCAGTCCAACCCGAAGGAGGTATATTCAAGATACCCAAGTAATCTTATAGCAATGGCGGGAGGGTAGCAGAGCTCAGTAAAAACAGGTCAAAATAGTGCATGAACAGTAAACCTTTTTTAAAGATCTCGAATTTGTCTTTTTTGCTGAGAGCTGCTGAGATGTTCAAATGATTTAAAAATTGAAGCGGACTTTACGCATGAAATTGTCTATCAGCCAAAAAAAATTGGAATTGTTTAATTATTTTTAATATTTGTTTTGATTTTTGTATTCAACACGGATGCAGATGATCGTCCGGGCTTAGAAATGGATTTTCGGTCCGATTACATCATATACACATTATTGCTAAAAAATAAACAGGTCTATGGGACAGAGGGAACACACACAAAGACATGCATAACATGTCAAAGATTAGGAATCATGCGGTGTCAAAAGACATCATATGGCGAAATTGCAGTCCAACCCGAAGGAGGTATATTCAAGATACCCAAGTAATCTTATAGAAATTGCTATCTCTGTTTTACACATTCCAGAAACTGCTCTAGAAACTTAGGTGTACCAACTTGCTGGCAGGCAAGTCACCACAATGACAGCAATCGTAGATATGATAAACGAGGCCGCAGGTGCAATCATGGCAACCATTAACACACCCCACGGCCAGTGTTAGGAACAGTTCTCCGCTAGAGAGGTCGTGGTACAAAGGAGAGTTATCCTTGAGACGTCGACGACGTACAATGGTGTCGCCCACAGCAGTAGGTATGGCCTTGTAACTCACAGCAATGGTCTCTTTCACATAAACAGAGATATCCTCGTCCTCGATGCAAATTCCATGGTCAATAGTAGTGAAGAGAGTGTTGCCTCCGATGTTTGTTAGCGGGACAAGCTTACCCATGATAAGATCGGCTAGTTTGTAGATGAGCATGCGGCCCTTGAGAAGTGGGTTAGCGTCGTGACCAAACACTAGGATCTCCGAGACGCATTCTTCCATGCTGAACTGGCCACTAACTTTGCCGGTGGGACACGTGGCAATCAACCTTGGTGGCAACAAATAAGATGACATGGCGTCATTATCAAAGCGGGGTGGATCGATCTGGAGAATATGTTGTTCATGGCCATATATGGTGGGAGAATACAACACAAATAATTTGCCCTGGGATGATTTTGTGCAAGAGTAGACTCCGAGGCTCCAAGTCGAGACACTCCATTGCCGGTCCTTGGTGGTAGCAAAGAACACACGTTCTATATTAGAAAGCGTGATCATGACTTTGACGACTCCGTCACCACTCACGCTGATGGAAGTGACACTACGGAAAACAACCTCTCTCCTGCCATCGGACATATCCAAGTTGGCTCTTACAAGGGACAAGAGCGGCGGTAGCTCCACAAAGTCGCCGGTGAAAGGGTGGAGGAGCCGGATCGCGGAGGTGTCTTGCTTTTTCCGTTGTAAGAGGAGGAGGCCGTCGACCGAGTCAAGAACATAGTAGCTATCAATTAAGAACGGGATCCGAAGACGGACGAAAACACCTGTGGAGAGATTGAAGAAGCGTTTCTTGCCGTCTGCAGGGTGAAGGCGGTGACCCTCGGGCAGCAGCAACCACCTCTTGGGGTGGAAGCGCGGGTCGAAGACGCCGTGCCCCTGCGGTGTGACGGTGCTGGACCGCCAGTGGGCGCACACGGCACGAAATCGGACATAGTCCAGTAGATCTCCGGCCAGGACCCGCCAGCCGACTAGACGAACCAGATCTGCATGGAGAGACGGCCATGGAGGTGGAGACACGTCGTGGTCGTCGTCGGAGCTGGCGGCGGCGGATGAGGCAACACCAGCGAGGGCTGATGCGTGGTCGCGGTTGGCGGACGATGACATCGATCGGTGGGTTAATTGATGATGCGGGGTGGATCGCAGACGGCGGGCGTATCTTCTTGTCACCTTGTCTCGAAAACAAAGGAGAAGATGGATCTGGTTTGTCTACCCTAGATGGCTCTAC
Source organism: Hordeum vulgare subsp. vulgare (assembly GCF_904849725.1). Taxonomy (NCBI): domain Eukaryota; kingdom Viridiplantae; phylum Streptophyta; class Magnoliopsida; order Poales; family Poaceae; genus Hordeum; species Hordeum vulgare. Next base: position 657,483,432 of record NC_058519.1, on the reverse strand, counting down.
GTACCGATATAGGCTGATAGCAGAGAGACACGCGAAGACTGCCACGTGGAGTTCAAACCGATCGATCGCAACTCGGCAAGGCAAGGATTACTGGACCAAGCTCACGGATTAACAGTGCGTGTATATACAACTTGTGTATTACGTGCAAAAGTACCGGCTATCCAGCTATAGATATGGCAAACCAATCTATGAATGGAATCCCCAACCCATAAGGGTTCGAATACTGATATTTGCATTATTTGTATTTGTTGATGTAGCATTTCAAAATAATTAGTGAGGTTACTGAGTCCACAATGCTACAAAATGACATCAATACAACTGAATTAGGTATGTGCCAACACACATAGGCATGACATGTAGCAAATAATAGGCATAGGATGGTAGATAGTGATTGAAATTCATGTAAAGAAGAACAATGGTATGCTACCTTATGGCTTTTTCCATTTTCTTATTCAAGTTGGACAAATAACAGACAATAACTTATCTTTTGACGAAATCGTTTTCCCTGAGTTCTAAAAGTCTGTAGTATTTTTACAGGCACAACCCAGCAGTCAGACTTGGACAAAGCTGACAAAATCAGAGTTAATGTGGGAAGCTGATATAATACAAGCAGATTAACCATGGATTTTCGGCATCGTTTTAACACAAATTCGCCTAGCTGGCTCTACGTACCGATATAGCCCTATGAATGAGGGGCGAGCGGGGGCCAGACCCGTATGAATGGGCCACCACTAGGCATCATAGCAAACATGGATGCAGCCAAGCCCAGTAAGATATAGCCCATGATGGCCAGCTAGGAGAAAATTTATACACGATCCATTAGTTCGCACACGGCATATAGCGACTCCCGTTGAGACCTGATTGTCATGGTCGATCTAGGACATAGCTAGCCACCATCGCTGTCGCCGCCACTGTCGTCGCCGTTGCCGCCCTCGCCACTACCGTCGCCTTTGCTGTCGTCAGCTTTGGATACGCCAAGCGTCATCGTTTTGGTCTTGATAAAAGCATGCTTGCTGCACACCGAGTCACGTCGCCGTTTTGGTCTCGATAAAAGCATGCTTTCACGCATTGGATGCATAGTTGTTCGAGTCGAGAACTTGGCGGCGTGACTCATACGACTCAACCCTAGTCGAAGGTATATCATTCTATATATTGGTACTACTGTTAGATCGGTACAGATTATTGTTTAGTATTTTTATTATCTGTTAAAAATTAAATACTAGTTAGATATATGCAAACTATTAGATATAATTTTTTGACAGGGCTTGTATACAATCTTAGAATCACACAAAGCAAAAGCTAAGACATTTATTTGGAAGTCTAGTTTGTTTATTTTGGATGTTTGTTTTGTTTCAAGAATGAAGATAAAACAATAATAAAGTGCCACCTAGCTTTGGAAAATGAAAATGTCATTGGGCAAATGGAGCTGGCCCCTATGTCATTTTAGCTCATATGCAAACTTCAAATACAATATTGTGGCATCAGTAGGCACTGCACAGTTTGCTCAAACCTATATGGCATCATATTGTAATATGTACATGGTTATTGTTATCTTCGCCCCCCCCCCCCTTCCTTGAATTGTGGCTCCGCCCCTGAGCTCGGCTGTGGAGGTAATTCGTCTTTTTTTTATTTGGTGGCTGTTATGGTTGTGCCAGGGGTAGGTGACGGGCGTTGGTGTCAAGCCCAGAGCTTTTTTCGGTCTTATTTGTATTTTTACTGCTTGACTGATATTCCTTTGTGCAAAGATTAGTGTTCTGCTCTTTTTTTACTTTTATCATGTCGGTATGTACTACGTGACTTGTATGCTTTGATCCTTATCATATAGATGAAACATGTATTATCATGTAAAAAATCATCGTGTGCGCGTATGTACATTATTTGGGAAACAATTAATTATGTGAGAGGCTGTTGGATGAAAAGTATGCTTGAAGGTTGCACGTGATCATATAAACATTTAGCAGGACAAAAAGGCTTAACCGTTCGTCCCTAATCTCAATCTTCACGAGGAAAAACTTCTGCAACATTATTCTTGCTGAGAAATTCTTCCGCAATGACATATAAATGTTGCAAAAAAAACCAAGATGAAAAGAAAACTGCAATGCAACTTGTTGTCCCCAATCCCAATCAATGCGACGAAAAATTATTGCAACATCATTCTTGTTGCAGAAGTCCTTCCGCAATAGTTCCGCTGCTAGTGGAAGTCGTTCGGTATGGAATTGTATCGACAATCCAAAGTCCCTCAAAATATGAAAAATTCTGATTGGAAGGTTGTTTCAGGTTCTCTTCCAAAAGAAAAGTGCAAAGTACTCAGACATTTATCGAGACGATCGACCTGCAGTTACGTGGTGAGGAGGAAGGCACATTTTATGCATTGGTAATTAACTTGTGCTCACGCGAGGATCATTTAGGTTGACATGCTTTACATATCAGGTAAATTATGGTCTAGGTAATATTTCTGTTCATGAGGATTGGGTAATTGGATATATAGTTTTAGACAACTGTGTGGTTGATTGCTCGATACATGATTTTAGACAACTGTAAGGTTGATTGTGGGCAATTTGATACATGGTTTTAGACAATATTATGGTTGATTGTAGGCAACTATGACACCTAAAAAGGGATAAGAACATACACAAGTTCATTTTTGGAGGGGGTGACAAATAAAATTAATCCAGTTAAAACAGATAAAAACGGTTGGGGCTGCACGCGCTGAACGGTTGGGTCAGGTAGCGTGTGCGCTCAGCGCAACCAAATCGTGCAGCTGCACGATTAAGCATTTAGGCTGAAATTGAGCTAGTTTGCCTATCGTCCGAATGTCTACAACGCCTTACAAAATTGAGTAGTGGGACTAATTAGGAAGCTAATAGGCGAATTCACTAAAACACACGATGCAATTCGTCTAACATCAAAGTTGTTCTTGTTTAGTGCTAGAGTTGCCTCATTTAGCATCACCACAAGCACAATCGGACGACCGGCATGCATGCGCTCGGTTCCAGCAGCTGCACTTTTTAGCAGTTACGGAGAATTTCACTTTGGAAAGTCTTACCAAGAGAAGTCATCACCACTATAAGGCCCTGATTGGATTGTCGTGTTTCGTCCAAATACACCTGTAAAAATTACAGACCTCGATTGGTCGTTTTGTTCCCGGATGTAATTTGTTAAGCGGCCGATAAGATACAAGTGTAAAGTAAACACCTCTGTATTTAATTACAACCATTCCAAACGCGGCCTAAAGAGTAGTCATGACCACCTGTTCACTTCCAATCCAGGTTAAGCCTCCTCCCGAGCTACAGCTGCTTCGATCCTTTGGTCATACTACCCCTGACAGTCCTGAGTACATGCATACACCGAAAAAACGAGTTAGCACACCCAATACGTAAGATATATAGCTGTACAGGTTTATAATAGTATCAATTCAAAACTAGCTAGAGCTCACCAGCCGGCATGGGCGCGGAGTGTACAAGCACAACAGTCGTATATATGGCAGATGAGGCCACAATGACTCATGGGGTGCGTTGTTGGCGACCACGTGCTGCTATCAAGGCGGTACTGCCAAGGGTGACATCTCTCGTGATGCCGGCGAAGTACAATTGTGTCACTCGCTATCGTAGGAATCACCCCATTATCTGCAGTTTGCATACTTGTTTTGGTATCAAAGAAGACAGATTTGCCTCCGATGTTAGTCACCGGGATAACTTTGCCGAGGACAAGATCAGTTACTCTGTAAACCACCATATGCGTATGTGTAGAATCTTTGTAGGCTATCACCAAGATCTCCGAGTTACATTCTGCTAGGCCAAAACCGTCACGACATTTTATTGCTGGACATGTGGCAATCAACTTTGATGGCGGTAAGAAAGATGAACCTAGCCCCGACGTCGTTCCATGCTCACGCACAGGTGGGCCGATCTGGAGAACCTGTTGTGCATGGCTAGGTAGGTCATAACATAAGACGTATAGTTTCCCTTGAACTGATATTGGCCTCCTGGTCAAGATGAACTTCCGGGTCGACTGACTCCAGTGATTGTCTTTGGTGGTAGCAAAGATTACGCGTGATAATTCCAAAATCCATATCATGACTGCCGCGGCTCCATCCGAGCTCACCGTCAAGGAGGTGACCACACCTCCAGGTACCACATGACTAGTGGATATCTCATGGAGTTTCGAGTCTGACACGACGGACCCAAGCGGCGGGAGCTCCACAATGTCGCCGGTGAAGGGGTTGAGAAGACGCATGCTACCTTCATCGTGTTGTCGCTGCCGCCGCTGCAGTAGGAGGATCCCGTCGACCGAGTCGAGGATGCGATAGTCGTCAGGAAGTCGAGGGCAAACGGAAACTCCGGTGGAGAGGCTGAAGAAGCGTTTCTTGCCCTTGTTGTCCATAGGGTGTAAACCATGCCCGTCGGGCAGCACCATCCATCGGCGCGGGTGAAAACGCTGGTCGAAGATGCCACGGCCGCGAGGAGAGACGGTGCTGGACCGCCAGTGTGTGCAGACTGCGCGGAAGCGGACGTAGTCGAGTAGATCTCCCGCCACTACTCGCCAGCCGACCAGCCGAACCAGAGCCGGTTGGAGGGACGTCCATGGAGACGCCTCGGCGGAGGCAGACGGTACAGCCGGAAGGCGCAACTGATTCGCCGTCGAGGATGACGACGGCATCGAGCGATCTGTTTTCTTTTTCTTTTTTGTTAGAAAGAGCGATCTGGTCTTTGGCGAGGAAGAGGAGAGTCGGAACTGAACTCGGTAAAGGATTAAATGGGCTGGAGTTGGCCTCCGTTAGCAACCGAGTCTCAAAAAAGAAGAGAAAAACTAGATCGCAACTATATGTGCAAACAATTTGCCTCGAAAAAAAATCTTTACAGATAATTTATTCTCATTGTTCTAAAAAATAAATTATTATCCACTCTACTAAATAGCGTGAGATCGACTGCAAAGTTATCATTGATAGAATGGACCGCCTCGAGGAGAGACGCCCTATTTCCCGTCGTGAGGCCTCCCTTAGATTGGTTGTCATTGCTTCTCTTCAGTGTAACATCACGCAGAAAGTGCTCTTTTCGAAGCAAAGGGATAAAGTCAAAGTCATGGTCGACGGCAATGAAAACTCCAAATTCTTTCACGTCTCCGCTTCCCAAGGGTTCCGCAAAACAACATTGCCGTCCTCGAAAACAATGGGATCGAGATCTCCTCCCATGACCATAAAACCACCATCCTTCATAACTTCTTTCAAGAACTCTTAGGCACCTCCAAAAATCTGACCTGGCATTTCCCCCTCAGAGAGCACTAGCAGGAACACCTACAAAGGTTACGACACTTAGTGTAACGACTAAGATGCGATCCTTTTCGATTTGGGGAACGAGGCCCCGAATTGGAAAGAAGCGCATCTAAGCGTTTCGCAAGCACGGTAACATAACACTTACATAATAATAGAAGAATGACAATAAGGGATTCAACTGCCCTTTCATAAATATATCAGAGTTACATCACGCATCCAAACAAGGTAGTTCCGCTACGGACTACAAAACATGATAAATGACTATGCTACCCTGCATGCTCGCCCATGATCACGACCATGCCTCAGTCTTCTGGATAGTTAACGTACACGCGGTCGTTCTCCTCATTGTACTTCCACGCCAGCTGCGTGCTGTCGGGGTCATCTGTCTCGGGGGTACCTGAACATGTTGGTGTTGTGAAGGAATCTGTGAGCCACGGGGACTCAGCAATCTATGACCTCGATGCCAGAACTAGTCAAGTTATTAGGTAAGGAAGGTGGAGTATTTAGGTTGCAGCATCCTAAGCTTTATATGGTGGCTAACTTACGTAGAACAGTATTGAAGGTGGTCTATACTAACGGTCGATGTTTAACTGATCACTAAGTGATCCTGAACACCTACTTACGTCAATTATAACCCCACCGTGTTCCCGAACGAAGAGAGATCTTCGAAGGGGACAGTCACGATTACGCACACAGTTGGCAATTTTTGAAGAGTTATGTTTAAGTTGTCTGTTACCGGATGTTAACAAATAATTCAAGTTGCCACATAACCGCGGGCACGGCTTTTTGAAAGATTAAACCCTGCAGGGGTGCTCCAACTAGTCCATCACAAACGTACACGGGCCGCAAAGTAATCCTCTATCACGAATCTCGTGATTTCGTTGGACTCCTTAGAGGAAAACCTCAACTCTCGAGAGAACCAAAGCTTCACCGGGATTCCTATACGCAAGATATATCGCTAAGGTAAGACAAGACTAGTAGGACCTCCCGTCGTGTCGACGACCCCGATAAGAGCCGCGTATCTCAGTCTCAGGACACGACGGATGGAAAAGCTTACAGGAGCCAAACCTCAAGTTTCCCTGTGGTGGCCCCCGCAGTCTGTCCATTTTCGACCAACACTCATGAGGAGCACTGGCCCGGGTTGTTGATTAAAGATCATCAGGGTGATCATTCCCTATGCAGATTATTATTATGTGATTAACAAATTAACACCAATGTTGGGTCCTGCCGGACAAGTCTTAACACTACGCGATTTATCAAGGGGGTCCCCATAACAACCCCGAACGTGTTAGGAGCGATCATTATGGAATCAAACACCGGTAGCCGGTAACTATGACGGCAATAACGGAACAAAAAGGCTAGGCCTTCCATTATTTACCAAGTATATAGGTGCATTAATTAAATAACAGAATTAAGATAATGATATCAAGCTCATGCTATCACATGAGACAAAGCACCTGCAACTAGCAACGCTATCATTAGAAGCTTAGCAAAGCCTACTTAGCCATTCAAGATTTGCTAGGAAGGGTAAGTGTTTGGGTTTCATGGCAATATCAGGAGGCAAATATTTCAGTGGTAGGCAGCGAGCATATGACGGAAGAAACGTAATCTAGCATAACAAGTCTAGAGATGGAATCAAGGTCATATCATCTTGCCTATGATGTCCTCAGCTTGGAACTGCTCTTGTTAATCCTGCCCGTACTACCCAACATAAAAATAGCATCCAATGAACAACAGTACCTCAAGATGCAACAAGAACATGATGCATGAGATGAATATGAACATGCATCTCTATTCTACTCACTTGCACAAGTATGAGAAGTAGATACATGTTCCTGGACAGAACTGCATTCTAAGCTATCTTGACATGCAAAAGACTGGGTAGCCGGTATCTGGACAGAACTTCATTCTATGCATGAGATGAATATGACATGATCAGATGTGTCTCGTGAAAATGATGCAAAAGCATATAAAGAACATTACAGACGGAGCTACGGATCAACGGGAAACAACAAAACAAGAAATGGAGTGCCACGTGTCAAACACATCTCAACACACTCCAATGGCATAACTCTGGTGTTTCCAGGTTGCCAAGACATAAAACAAACCAACATGGATGGGGTGGTACAAAGAATAACACCACACCATCATCTATGCACTCACAATCATCAAAACTCCAAAACTACACAATCTGCCATAAACAGCATCATAGCACTTTTAGAGCTACATGCAAAGCACCTACAGCCACCCAAACATGCCAAATAAGATACGTGGCAGAAGCTATCCAAGAGTACTACAAGCACAAGCAAAAAAGATCACACAAAGGAGTTCCACACAGAAAGTTACACAACTGCTAACTTGGACAAAAACTTCAGTTTTCGTGGACTTAGTGAAAGTTCCAGATTCTCACTATATGTTTATGCTCTGAAGCATTTTGACATCACCTAAAACAATATATACAGGAATCCAAATGGACTGAAAATTTACAAAGAGCTAGACAAACACATAAGCTACAACTTTCCAGTTGAAAGATAAGGCTGAATCACAACACATGAACCTCCACAAGCCCATCAACAGGAGAAGAAAATGTAAGCAGATTCTCAGACTTAGTGAAAGATTTTCACTAGTCTGGAATTTGAGTCACATGCCTACTTTCATTGAGCACCACTTGCACATATGAGTTCCTAAACAAGAAACAAAACCAACGTGCCTTAGAGGGGGTCACCCTCTACTGCCACAACAAAGAATTAAACTGTTGGGTCACCACATCTCATGGAACCAAGCTCTAAACATAGAACAAATCTGAAATAAGTCATCTCCAGAAAGTGTTCCAACGGCAAAACTGACTTCACCAATGGATTCCTGGGATGATTCTACCCCAAAAACATATATAAAACATATGCACTTGCATGGAACAAAAGAGCACACACTAGAAAAGAAAATCTAAATGGAATCCTATCTAGTGAATAGTGCATCATCACATGTGCTATTCACTAGAACAATACCTACACAAGCACATGCACTCTAACAACACTACATTGGTGCACATGAGGGGTAGACCTCATGCTCATGTGCCTTAGCACACCATCACACACCACACACATCAAGCACATGCATAAAATCACCTACACTTGCTAGTATCATCACCACTAGCTACACACACATCATGCACTCCACTCCTACACACACAAGTTAGCACATGTGCACATCCAAGGCTCACCAAGCCTTGGGCATGTGTAGGTCACCACACACTTACACACACATCTCATGACAAGGGCTACTACATATACACAAGGTAGGTGCGGGGGAAAACCCACACACACACTCACATCACATATTGCATAAGAGGTGCATATATACCACCCTTGGTGCTTGCACCACACTCATGCCATAAACATCACCACACATTCCACAACATGTATGCTACACATCTATACATGCTAAGCTAACTCCCAAACATAAACTAAGCACACTCCACAACATGTATGCTACACATCTATACATGCTAACAAAATAAAAGACACAACAAAAGATGTAAATAAACTAGACTTACAGAACCTGCCTCACAAGCATCAGCAGCACACTCTTGCAAGCAACAAAATACACATCAAAAGAGAAACATGGAAAAAATATAAGGGCTTGGGAGGGGTTCGAACCCAAGCCTCTCTGGACGTTCCCTGCAACTATTGCCACCCTGCTACTGCCACTACTTTGACAGAGAAGGGAGGCTAACTCCGATATGGTGCTACTGCAGCTATGCTACTGTCGAAACTAAAATTAAAAAGGGGTGTGCTCTCTCTGGGATTCGAACCCTGCACCTGCAACCAGCACACACAACAGGCACGCGCTGCAAACCACTAGGACACACATCGGGATCTCACAGAGAGGAGGAAGACAACAAGGTAACCTACCCAGGCACAAGATGCTCTGTTTCTCACAGAGATGCCGATGTTAGTGATCGCCGGCGCAGGCCCGAACGCGTTACTGCTGCTCTACGCCAGAGAGGGGATGCACTACGGCGACCTACTACGCTGCTACTACGAGGAGAGCCTCTGCTCTGCACCTACCTCTACCGAGCACACCACACACATCACACGACACCCATGGCTACTTCCTCTCAGGACAGAGAAGTGCCGGCGAGCCCTAGGCCGATCTACTCGAGGGGGGAAGGAGGGAAGGAGACTAGCTCACCTAGGGAAGGAGGAGGGGGCGCCGATCGAAGGAGGAGGCCGGCTGGAGAGGAAGAAGACCTGAAGAAGCCCTGAAGGTACTCTTCCGCAGAACAAAAGAAGAGGAGGGAGAACACCGGGACCGAGCCGTAGACGTGGAGCTGGCCATCGGTGAGGTCGCTCCCCGGCCTCACCGAGGACGGGAATGGTGCGCGGGCACCTCTCCCGTGCCCCTGGCCATGACGGCCGGCGCCGGAGACGACGGGAACGCGGCGGTCGTCGACGGCGTGCTGCTCTCTCTCTGCTTGCGATCTACAGAGCCTACCTGCGGGGAAGGGTGAGGGGAAGGAGATGGTGGTGGCGCAGATGGGGATGGGGGAAACCCTAGGGAAAGAGAGGCCCGGACGTCGAGCCTTTAAGGGGCCTCCTGATGGGATGGACGGCGTCATGCCGCACCTCCCTCTCTCTGATCTTCAGACGGAAAGCGGCACGGGTTGCACACGGCGTCACAAGGAGGAAGGAGGTCGTGCGCCTGGGCTGCCACGCGGGAAGAGAGAAGTTGGGCCACGGGAGGGAAACCTGGCCCAAGGCTGGCTACAGAAAGAGAGAAAGACAACCTAAGGGGTTTTCTATTTTTATATAAGCCAGAGAAGGATTTAAATCCAAAGCAAAACTGATGGGGAATAAAAATAAAACAAATACCCCTGGTCATAAGGGAATTATGACCCATTTGAATAAAATAGAAAAGAATTATTTGGGGCAACTAAATATTTTCAAAACAGCATTTATTTTATTTTTTTGGGAATATTTGCACCTTTTGAAACACCTTTTCAAAACAGCAATTCCACATCTCAAACCACCACAAAATAACCTAAATCATGGGCTTTTTTAACACAGAGAAGGAACAAAGAATGTTTGGCTTGGGATAACTAGAGAAGGGGAAGTTTTTAAACCTAGAGCAACCACATAGTGCTACAAGCAAATGCACCACTCCACTTATCAACACATACCACATCACATCACCACATCACAAGGATCACACCAACACATTAGCTCATAAGGTAATAACACAGGACATGGTATGAATGGGATGGCATGGATGCATGCATGCAAAAGAGAATAAAACAAGGGGAGCAACTCATGAAATATCACATGCATTGAGCTCTCATATCCATGACAAGTTGGACCCACATAGACAAGGTTCCAAAAAGGGAAGGTTACACACTTGGGGCATTACACTTAGACTCTTCGTTTTCCTCGCAGGAGATTCAAGATGCTTCCCTTGGGATGAACTCTAGCGTCAGCCTTGGTCCTGGTTTCTACAGGAAATTCATGCACAACGTTAACCACACAATCTTTCCCTTTTTTGATGACTTCACAAACCTTTGCGTCGATGTCAAACGTTTCAATCGAGCTCACATGATCCTTCTTCCTAAGAACGATTCGGCTTGAACTCATGATGCCTTCACACCTATCTCACTTCAATACTGCCCTCCCAAGGCGCTTGCTAAAGCGATTACAAACATGATTAAACCCCTCATCCCTCTCCTTGTCCATGGTGACCGAATTGGTTTAATTTCCGAAAGATGCATTGCAGTAAATTTCATCTACGCCGCTAACCTCCTTAGTGCCTGCCATCTTAGGAAAGCCCCACTGTGGTCTTCAAACTTGACTTCCGAAAAGCTTTTGAATCCATATATTAGGAATCTCTTCTTCTCATCTTGCATGCTGGGGTTTTCCCGCAAGATGGCGTAAGCTGGATCAAAACCTTATTAGTGTCGAGCAAGACAACCGTCCTCCTTAACGGGGTCCCCGGCCCATGGATAAATTGTAAGAATGCTCTCCACCAAGGGGACTGATACGTCCATTTTGCATCATGCTTTCATGTTGATATTTATTGCTTTTTGGGCTGTTATATTACTTGTGGTACCATATTTATGCCTTTTCTCTCTTATTTTGCAAGGTTTATTTGAAGAGGGAGAATTTAGGCAGCTGGAATTCTCGACTGGAAAAGGAGCAAATCCTAGTCCAGTATTCTGCACATCTCCAAATGCCCTGAAAAGTTACGTGGATTTTTTCTGGATTATATAAAAAATACTGGGCAAAAGAACTACCGGAGGGGGGCCACCAGGGCTCCACAAGCTTGCCCACTGCCACCACCCCCCTGGTGGCGCAGGGCAAGCTTGTGGGATGCCTGACGGCTGATACGTCTCAAACGTATCTATAATTTTTGATGTTTTCACGTTGTTATCTTGCCTTCTTTGTATGTTTTATGTACCTTTTTATATCTTTTTGGGACTAACTTATTAATTCAGTGCCAAGTGCCAGTTCCTGTTTTTTCCGTGTTTTTGACTCTTTTCAGATCTGATTTTGGAACGGAGTCCAAACGGAAGAAAAACCCCGAAATGATTTTTTCCCGAACGGAAGAAGTCCAGGGGCTTTTGGGCCAAGCCAGGTGGGCTCCGGGGAGCCCACAAGCCCCCACTCCGCCACCAGGGGAGGCGGCAGTGGGCAGGCTTGTGGCCTCCCTGGCCGCCCCCTGACCTAGATCTTTGGCCTATGAATTCCCATATATTCCGCAAAAAATCAAGGGATCCTCGAAAATACTTTTCCGCCGCCGCAAGCTTCCGTTTCCGCGAGATCTCATCTGGAGACCCTTCCCGGCGCCCTGTCGGAGGGGACTTTGGAGTTGGAGGGCTTCTTCATCATCATCATCGCCCCTCCAATGACTCATGAGTAGTTCACTTCAGACCTACGGGTCTGTAGTTAGAAGCTAGATTGCTTCTTCTCTCTCTTGGATCTTCAATACAAAGTTCTCCATGATCTTCATGGAGATCTATCCGATGTAATCTTCTTTGGCGGTGTGTTTGTCAAGATCCGATGAATTGTGGACTTGTGATCAGATTATCTATGATATATATTTGAGTCTTTGCTGATTTCTTATATGCATGATTTGATATCCTTGTAAGTCTCTCCGACTCTTGGGTTTTGTTTGGCCGACTAGATCTATGATTCTTGCAATGGGAGAAGTGCTTGGTTTTGGGTTCTGCCATGTGGTGACCTTTCCAAGTGACAGTAGGGGCAGCAAGGCACACATCAAGCAGTTGCCATCAAGGGTAAAAAGATGGGGGTTTTATCATTGGTTTGAGATTATCCCTCTACATCATGTCATCTTGCTTAAGGCGTTACTCTGTTCTTATGGACTTAATACACTAGATGCATGCTGGATAGCGGTCGATGTGTGGAGTAATAGTAGTAGATGCAGAAAGTATCGGTCTACTTCTTTCGGATGTGATGCCTATAGAAATAATCATTGCCTAGATATCATGTCGACTCTGCATAGTTCTATCAATTGCTCGACAGTAATTTGTTCACCCACCGTCTACTTGCTTTCATGAGAGAAGACACTAGTAAACACTACGACCCCCGGGTCTATTCACATCCATCATTTACAACTCTGCTTTTACTTTGCTTTGTTACTTTGTTGCTTTCAGTTCTCACTTGGCAAACAATCTATAAGGGATTGACAACCCCTTCATAGCATTGGGTGCAAGTTTTTGTGTTTGTGCAGGATCTTGAAATACTCCTCCGCCAGATTGATACCTTGGTTCTCAAACTGAGGGAAATATTTACCTCCGCTGTCCTACATCATCCTCTCCGCTTCGAGGGAATAACAACGCAGAAGGATTACTGGTGCCGTCAACGTGCCCATTTCTGGTGCCACCGGAAGGTCTTTTGTGCAGTAGCATAACGGACATCAACGGCCCACTAGCCCCCCTCTTTTGCTATATGAAGCGTCCTGGTCTGGAAAAAATCAATCGGGAGCTTTTTCGTGGTTTCGCCGCCACCACGAGGCGGAACTTGAGCAGATCCAATCTAGAGCTCCGGTAGGACGATCCTGCCGGGGAAACTTCCCTCCCGGAGGGGGAAATCGTCGCCATCGTCATCACCAACACTCCTCTCGTCGAAGGGGAGGCAGCTTCATCAACATCTTCATCAGCACCATCTCCTCTCCAATCCCTAGTTCATCTCTTGTAACCAATCTTCGTCTCGCGACTCCGATCGGTACTTGTAAGGTTGCTAGAAGTGTTGATTACTCTTTGTAGTTGATGCTAGTTGGATTACTTGGTGGAAGAGTTTATGTTCAGATCATTTATGCTATTCATTACACCTCTGATCATGATTATGATTATGTTTTGTGAGTAGTTACTTTTGTTCTTGAGGACATGGGATAAGTCATGTTAATAATAGTCATGTGAATTTGAGATTCGTTCGGTATTTTGATATGCTGTATGTTGTCTTTTCCTCTAGTGATGTTATGTGAACGTCGACTACATAACACTTCACCATATTTGGGCCTAGAGGAAGGCATTGGGAAGTAGTAAGTAGATGATGGGTTGCCGGAGTGACAGAAGCTTAAACCCCAGTCTATGTGTTGCTTCGTAAGGGGCTGATTTGGATCCACTAGTTTAATGCTATGGTTAGAGTTTGTCTTAATTCTTCTTTTGTAGTTGCGGATGCTTGCGAGAGAGGTTAATCATAAGTGGGATGCTTTTCCATGTAAGGGCAGTACCCAAGCGCCGGTCCACCCACATATCAAACTATCAAAGTAACGAACACGAATCAATGAACATGATGAAACTAGCATGACAGAAATTCCCGTGTGTCCTCGGGAGCGTTTTTCCTCCTATAAGACTTTGTTCAGGCTTGTCCCTTGCTACAAAAGGGATTGGGCCACTTGCTGCACCGTTTTTACTACTTGTTACTTTTTACCCTTTGCTTGCTACGTTTCACCTCGCTACACAATCACTTGTTACCGCTACGTTCAGTGCGTGCAGTTATTACCTTGCTGAAATCCGTTTATCAGAGCCTTCTGCTCCTCGTTGGGTTCGACACTCTTACTTATCGGAAGGACTACGATTGATCTCCTATACTTGTGGGTCATCAAGACTCTTTTCTGGCGCCGTTGCCGGGGAGTGAAGCGCCTTTGGTAAGTGGAAATTGGTAAGGAAACATCTTTATACTGTGCTGAAATTTATTGTCACTTGTCACTATGGAAACTGTTCCTTTGAGGAGTTTGTTCGGGGTATCTTCACCACGAACGGAAGCACGAGGAGGTTCTCATCAACCTGAGACGCCTACTGAAAATATCTTTTATGAAATTCCTTCGGGTATGCTTCAGAAACTGCTGCTAATCCTTTCACAGGAGATGGATCTTCACATCTAGACTTTCATCTAATCTATGTAGATGAAGTTTGTGGTTTATTTAAGCTTGCAGGTTTGCCCAAGGATGAGGTAAAGAAGAAAGTCTTTCCTTTATATTTGAAGGATAAGGCGTTGACATGGTATAGGCTATGTGATGATACTGGATCATGGGGCTACAATCGGTTGAAATTGGAATTTCATCAAAAGTTCTATCCTATGCATTTAGTACATCGTGATCGGAACTTTATTTATACCTTTTGGCCTCGTGATAGGGAAAGCATAGCTCAAGCTTGGGGGAGGCTTAAATCAATGCTATATTCATGCCCCAATCATGAGCTCTCGAGAGAAATCATCACTCAAAACTTTTATGCTCGGCTTTCTCATGAAGATCGTACCATGCTTGACACTTCTTGTGCCGGTTCTTTTATGAAGAAGGATATTGATCACAAGTGGAATTTATTGGAGAGAATCAAACGCAACTCTGAAGATTGGGAGCTGGAGGAAGGTAAGGAGTCAGGTATGAATTTCCAGTTTGATTGCATTAAATCTTTTGTTGAGACAAACACTTCTAGAGATTTTAGCGCTAAGTATGGACTTGACTCCGAGATAGTAGCTTCTCTATGTGAATATTTTGCTGCTCATGTTGATCTTCCCAAAGAGAAGTGGTTTAAATATCATCCTCCTATAGAAAGGAACATAGCCAAAACCAATCTAGTTGAGGAGAAAGTCATTGCCTTTAGTGATCCTGTTGTTCCTTGTGCTTACACTAAGAAACCACCATACCCTGCTAGGATAAAGGATTATTCTAAAGCTCCTACTGTGATACGTAGGGGTTACATTATACCACTTGCACCCCCTGAAGAGATTAGAGTTGAACCTAGTGTTGCTATTATCAAATATCTCTTAGCCGAAGACATAGATGGGCATGTTATCAAATTCTGTGAGGACTCTGCTAGAATTGCTAAACCTCACGCGAAAGACAAACACGGACCTGTAGTTGGCCTGCCCGTTGTTTCCGTTAAGATAGGAGATCACTGTTACCA
Source organism: Hordeum vulgare subsp. vulgare (assembly GCF_904849725.1). Classification (NCBI taxonomy): domain Eukaryota; kingdom Viridiplantae; phylum Streptophyta; class Magnoliopsida; order Poales; family Poaceae; genus Hordeum; species Hordeum vulgare. Next base: position 657,467,743 of record NC_058519.1, on the reverse strand, counting down.
TGGTTTATGTGATATGGGAGCTAGTGTTAGTGCAATACCCCATTCTCTATATGATGAAATCAAAGATGAGATTGCACCTGCTAAGTTAGAACCCATTGATGTCACTATTACGCTAGCTAATAGAGACACTATCTGCCCTCTGGGAATTGTGAGAGACGTAGAAGTCCTGTGTGGTAAGACGAAGTATCCTACTGATTTTATCGTCCTTGGTACTGCACAAGATAGCTTTTGTCCTATCATATTCGGTAGACCCTTTCTCAACACTGTCAATGTTCATATTGATTGCATTAAGCAGACTGTCACAGTAAGTTTCGAGGGTGTGTCTCAGGAATTTAACTTCTCAAAGTTTGGAAGACAACCCCATGAAAGAGAGTCGTCTGGTAGAGATGAAATCATTGCTCTTGCCTCTATTTCCGTACCTCCGACAAACCCTTTAGAGCAATATCTGCTTGAGCATGAAAATGATATGCATATGGAGGAGAGAGATGAGATAGATAGAATTGTCTTAGAACAATATCATGTTCTGAACAATAATTTGCCTGTTGAACTGCTTGGGGATCCTCCCCCACCAAAGGGTGATCCTGTTTTCGAGCTTAAACAGTTGCCTGATACTCTTAAGTATGCCTATCTTGATGAGAAGGAGATATATCATGTCATTATTAGTGCTCTCCTCTCAGAGCGTGAAGAGAAGAAGTTACTAAAAACTCTGAGGAAGCACCGCGCTGCTATTGGATATACTCTTGATGATCTTAAGGGTATTAGTCCTACTCTATGTTAGCACAAGATTAAAACCGATCCTGACTTTAAACCACTTGCTGATCATCAAAGGAGATTAAATCCTAAGATGAAAGAGGTCGTTAGAAAAGAAATATTAAAGCTTCTGGAAGCAGGAATCATTTATCATGTTGCTCATAGTGATTGGGTAAGTCCAGTACATTGCGTACCTAAGAAGGGAGGTATCACCGTCGTTCCTAATGATAAGGATGAACTGATCCCACAAAGGATTATTACCGGCTATAGAATGGTGATAGACTTCCGGAAACTGAACAAGGCAACCAGGAAAGATCATTATCCTTTGTCGTTCATCGACCAAATGCTAGAAAGGCTATCAAAACACACACACTTCTGCTTTCTAGACAGTTATTCAGGTTTCTCGCAAATACCTATTGCACAATATGATCAAGAGAAAACCACTTTCACCTGCCCTTTCGGTACCTTTGCCTATAGACGTATGCATTTTGGCTTATGCAATGCACCTGCCACCTTCCAAAGATGTATGATGGCTATATTCTCTGACTTTTGTGAAAAGATCGTCGAGGTTTTCATGGATGACTTCTCCGTTTACGGGTCTTCCTTTGATGATTGCCTCAGCAACCTTTATCGAGTCTTACAGAGATGCGAAGAAACCAACCTCGTCTTGAATTGGGAGAAGTGCCACTTTATGGTTAATGAAGGTATCGTCTTAGGACACAAAATTTCTGAGAGAGGCATTGAACTTGATAAGGCTAAGGTTGATGCAATTGAGAAAATGCCTTGCCCCACAGATATCAGAGGTATACAAAGTTTCCTAGGTCATGCTGGTTTCTATAGAAGGTTCATTAAAGACTTCTCTAAGATTTCTAGGCCTCTTACCAACCTCCTGCAGAAGGATGTTCCTTTTGTTGTTGATGAGGATTGTGAGGAAGCCTTTGAAATACTTAAGAAGGCTTTGATAACCGCACCTATTGTTCAACCACCTGACTGGAACTTGCCCTTTGAAATCATGTGTGACGCTAGTGATTATGCTGTTGGTGCTGTTCTAGGACAAAGATTTGACAAGAAGTTGAACGTCATTCACTACGGTAGTAAAACTCTAGACAGTCCCAAAGAAACTGTGCCACTACGGAGAAGGAATTTTTAGCAATCGTGTTTGCATGTGAAAAGTTCAGCTCTTACATAGTTGACTCCAAAGTCACTATTCACTCTGATCATGCTGCTATTAAGTACCTCATGGAGAAGAAGGATGCTAAGCCTAGGCTGATCAGATGGGTTCTCCTGCTACAGGAATTTGATTTGCACGTCGTTGACTGAAAGGGTGCTGATAACCCTGTAGCAGATAACTTGTCTAGGCTAGAGAATGTCCTTGATGACCCACTACCTATTGATGACAGCTTTCCTGATGAGCAACTAAATGTCATCCGCACTTCAGTTAGTGCATCGTGGTATGCCGATTATGCAAACTATATCGTAGCCAAATACATACCACCCAGTTTCACCTATCAACAAAAGAAGAAATTCTTCTTTGATTTGAGACACTACTTTTGGGATGATCCTCACCTTTATATGGAAGGAGTAGATGGTGTTATTAGACGTTGTGTGCCTGAACATGAACAGGGACAGATCCTGCAGAAGTGTCATTCCGATGCCTACGGAGGACACCATGCTGGAGATAGAACTGCCCATAAGGTATTGCAATCAGGTTTCTATTGGCCCACTCTCTTCAAGGATGCCCGAAAGTTTGTCTTGTCTTGTGACGAATGCCAAAGGATAGGGAACATCAGTAAGCGTCAAGAGATGCCTATGAACTATTCACTTGTCATTGAACCATTTGATGTCTGGGGCTTTGATTATATGGGACCCTTCCCGAGTTCCAATGGGTACACTCACATCTTAGTTGTTGTGGATTACGTTACTAAGTGGGTAGAAGCTATCCCCACTAAAAATGCTGATCACCACACCTCTATTAAGATGCTTAAAGAAGTCATATTCCCAAGATTTGGAGTCCCTAGATACTTGATGACTGATGGCGGTTCACACTTCATTCATGGTGTTTTCCGCAAGATGCTAGCTAAGTATGATGTCAACCATAGAGTTGCATCTCCTTATCATCCTCAGTCTAGTGGTCAAGTGGAGTTGAGTAATAGGGAGATCAAGTTGATCCTACAAAAGACCGTCAATAGATCTCGAAAGAACTGGTCTAGCAAACTTGACGATGCACTATGGGCTTATAGGACTGCTTATAAGAATCCCATGGGCATGTCACCGTATAAAATGGTTTACGGTAAGGTCTGCCATTTACCTGTTGAGCTGGAACACAAAGCTTATTGGGCAATCAAAGAGCTCAACTTTGATTTCAAACTTGCCGGTGAGAAGCGGTTGTTTTATATCAGCTTGTTAGATGAATGGAGAGCCCAGGCATATGAGAATGCCAGGTTGTTCAAGGAAAAGGTTAAGAGATGGCACCACAAAAGAATACAGAAACGAGAGTTCAATGTAGGTGATTATGTCTTGCTATACAATTCTCGTTTGAGATTCTTTGCAGGCAAGCTTCTCTATAAATGGGAAGGTCCCTATGTTGTCAAGGAAGTATATTGTTCCGGTGCCATCAAAATCAATAACACGGAAGGAAATTTTCCTAGAGTGGTAAATGGGCAAAGAATCAAGCATTACATCTCTGGTACTCCCATAAATGTTGAGACCAATATCATCAATGTCATAACTCCAGAGGAGTACATAAGGGATGTTTATCAGCCTATTTCAGACCTTGAAAACGAAGATGTATCTGTTTCGGTAAGAAATTGGACTCCGATACTTTTCCAATAGGAAATTTCTTCCGTTTTGGAATTTTTGGAAAATTAGAAAAATAAAAAGCAGTCCGGAGAGCGAACGAGGCAGCCACAAGCCCTGCCACCGCCCCCTACCCCCTGGTGGCGGAGGGCAAGCTTGTGGGCACCTCGTGTGCCTCCCGGACTCTGTTTTGTTGCGGAGGACTCCTTCTGGCCCAGAAAAAATCAATATATAGTCGCCCGAAGGTTTTGATCTCCGTATAGCGTAGTTTTCCTCTGTTTTCGTTTCGAGCATGTTTCTGCCGCAGATTTAGGTCAAGATGTCTTCTCAGGATTCAAAGGGAGCAGAACTTTTTGCTCAAGTGGAAATTAGACAAGCTCAAGACTGCTCCGACAACACCACCATCACCACCAAAGGAAGACGACTAAGCATTGGTATGGGCAATCCCCTTGGCTTCTACCAAGCTTGGGGGAGCTGCCCTGGTATCGTATCACCTTTATATCTTGTGCTTTTACCTTTGTTTTAGTTCTTTCCTTTTCAGTTTTTATTTCTTCTCTTAGAGGAATAAGTCTTCAGTTTTTAGTTTGAGTCTTTTGTTTTTGTCTCTCCCCCGATGTATTCGAGCTTACGAGCTATATAATAAAGAGTGTCTTAGTTAAGGGCTTTGCTTTGTGCCATGATCAAAAAGTATGAAAAGAACGATAGCATGAAAGATCATGAGACGATCTTATGGAAAGTGATAACTTCACTTATGACACGTATGATGATTGAAACTTGTTGAGCATAAATCAACATAGACATTAGTCACTATTGCAATTAATAAGAAGTAATAAGGAAAGAGAGGTTCACATATAAATATATCATCTTAGACACTTTTTGCAACTGTGAGCACTCACCAAACTATTACATGCCTAGGAGTAGATGTTGGACAAGGAAGACAACATAATGAATTGTGTTTGCTTGGTTCCAAACAATGTTATATGATTAGAGATCCCTTAGCATGTGACAATTGCTTCCACCCCATATTAGCCAAAACTCCCGCACCAAGTAGAGATACTACTTATGCATCCATAAACCTCCAATCCAGTTTTGCCATGAGAGTCCACCATACCTACCTATGGATTGAATAAGATCCTTCAAGTAAGTTGTCATCGGTGCAAGCAATAAAAATTGCTCTCTAATATGTATGATCTATTAGTGTGTGGAAAATAAGATTTGTACGAACCTGTGATGAGGAAGACATAAAAGCGACAGACTGCGTAATAAAGTTCTTTATCATAGGAGGCAATATAAAGTGACGTTCCTCCGCACTAAGAGGACACGCATTCAAACCTCAAAAGCGCATGACAACCTCTACTTCCCTCTGCGAAGGGCCTATCTTGTACCTTTACTTTTTACCCTTGTAAGAGTCATGGTGATCTTCACCAATTCCCTTTTTGCCTTTGTCTTGGCTACCGTCACATGCTTGGGACTCATATATCAACTTGGAGTTGAGTACTTATGCTTTATTGTTGTTGACTCTACCCTTGAGGTAAACCGTTCGGAGGCAAAACTATAAGCCCCTATCTTCCTCTGTGTCCAGCTAAAACTTTGACACCATGAGTACCACGTGAGTTGTAACAATTGTGGAAAACAAAAGAGATGATTGAGTATGTGGGTTTGCCTTACAAGCTCTTATTTGACTCTTTCTGATGTTGGGATAAATTGCAATTGCTTCAATGACTATGGACTATTGTTGGTTACTTCTCGGTAAGTTTTTTGCTTCATGCTTTGCTTAGCGAAGGAATTGTTACTTTCCCATAAGAATCTTGTTGGAATTATGCCCTAGAGGCAATAATAAATATAGTTATTATTATAATTCCTGTATCAAGATAATCGTTTATTATACATGCTACAATTGTATTGAATGAAGACTCATTTACATGTGTGGATACATAGACAAAACACTGTCCTAGCAAGCCTCTAGTTGGCTAGCCAGTTGATCAAAGATAGTCAGTGTCTTCTGATTATGAACAAGGTGTTGTTGCTTGATAACTGGATCACGTCATTAGGAGAATCACGTGATGGACTAGACCCAAACTAATAGACGTAGCATGTTGATCGTGTCATTTTGTTGCTACTGTTTTTCTGCGTGTCAAGTATTTGTTCCTATGACCATGAGATCATATAACTCACTAACACCGGAGGAATACTCTGTGTGTATCAAACGCCGCAATGTAACTGGGTGACTATAAAGATGCTCTACAGGTATCTCCGAAGGTGTTCGTTGAGTTAGTATGGATCAAGACTGGGATTTGTCACTCCGTGTGACGGAGAGGTATCTCGGGGCCCACTCGGTAATACAACATCACACACAAGCCTTGCAAGCAATGTGACTTAGTGTAAGTTGCAGGATCTTGTATTACGGAACGAGTAAAGAGACTTGCCGGTAAACGAGATTGAAATAGGTATGCGGATACTGACGATCGAATCTCGGGCAAGTAACATACCGAAGGACAAAGGGAATGACATACGGGATTATATGAATCCTTGGCACTGAGGTTCAAACGATAAGATCTTCATAGAATATGTAGGATCCAATATGGGCATCCAGGTCCCGCTATTGGATATTGACCGTGGAGTCTCTCGGGTCATGTCTACATAGTTCTCGAACCCGCAGGGTCTGCACACTTAAGGTTCGACGTTGTTTTATGCGTATTTGAGTCATATGGTTGGTTACCGAATGTTGTTCGGAGTCCCGGATGAGATCACGGACGTCACAAGGGTTTCCGGAATGGTCCGTAAACGAATATTGATATATAGGATGACCTCATTTGATTACCGGAAGGTTTTCGGAGTTACCGGGAATGTACCGGGAATGACGAATGGGTTCCGGGAATTCACCGGGGGGGGCAACCCACCCCGGGGAAGCCCATAGGCCTTGGGGGTGGCACACCATCCCTTAGTGGGCTGGTGGGACATCCCAAGAAGGCCCTATACGCCATGGGAAGAAAATCAAAGAGAAAAGAAAAAAAAGGAGGAGGTGGGAAAGGAAAGAAGGACTCCACCCACCAAACCAAGTAGGACTCGGTTTGGGGGGGAGACCTTCCCCCCTTGGCTCGGCCGACCCCCTTGGGGCTCCTTGAGCCCCAAGGCAAGGCTCCCCCTCTCCCACCTATATATACGGAGGTTTTAGGGCTGATTTGAGAAGACTTTTCCACGACAGCCCGACCACATACCTCCACACTTTTTCCTCTAGATCGCGTTTCTGCGGAGCTCGGGCGGAGCCCTGCTGAGACAAGATCATCACCAACCTCCGGAGCGCCGTCACGCTGCCGGAGAACTCTTCTACCTCTCCGTCTCTCTTGCTGGATCAAGAAGGCCGAGATCATCGTCGAGCTGTACGTGTGCTGAACGCGGAGGTGCCGTCCGTCCGGCACTAGATCGTGGGACTGATCGTGGGACGGTTCGCGGGGCGGATCGAGGGACGTGAGGACGTTCCACTACATCAACCGCGTTCACTAACGCTTCTGTTGTACGGTCTACAAGGGTACGTAGATCACTCATCCCCTCTCGTAGATGGACATCACCATGATAGGTCTTCGTGCGCGTAGGAAAATTTTTGTTTCCCATGCGACGTTCCCCAACAGTGGCATCATGAGCTAGGTTCATGCGTAGATGTCTTCTCGAGTAGAACACAAAAGTTTTTGTGGGCGGTGATGTGCGTTTTGCTGCCCTCCTTAGTCTTTTCTTGATTCCGCGATATTGTTGGATTGAAGCGGCTTGGACCGACATTACTCGTACGCTTACGAGAGACTGGTTTCATCGCTACGAGTAACCCCGTTGCTCAAAGATGACTGGCAAGTGTCAGTTTCTCCAACTTTAGTTGAATCGGATTTGACCGAGGAGGTCCTTGGATGAGGTTAAATAGCAACTCATATATCTCCGTTGTGGTGTTTGCGTAAGTAAGATGCGATCCTACTAGATACCCATGGTCACCACGTAAAACATGCAACAACAAAATTAGAGGACGTCTAACTTGTTTTTGCAGGGTATGCTTGTGATGTGATATGGCCAACGATGTGATGTGATATATTGGATGTATGAGATGATCATGTTGTAATAGATAATATCGACTTGCACGTCGATGGTACGGCAACCGGCAGGAGCCATAGGGTTGTCTTTATACTAACGTTTGTGCTTGCAGATGCGTTTACTATTTTGCTAGGATGTAGCTTTAGTAGTAATAGCATGAGTAGCACGACAACCCCGATGGCGACACGTTGATGGAGATCATGGTGTGGCGCCGGTGACAAGAAAATCGTGTCGGTGCTTTGGTGATGAAGATCAAGGAGCACGTGATGATGGCCATATCATGTCACTTATGAATTGCATGTGATGTTAATCCTTTTATGCACCTTATTTTGCTTAGAACGACGGTAGCATTATGAGGTGATCTCTCACTAAAATTTAAAGACGAAATTGTGTTCTCCCCGACTGTGCACCGTTGCTACAGTTCGTCGTTCCGAGACACCACGTGATGATCGGGTGTGATAGACTCAACGTTCACATACAACGGGTGCAAAACAGTTGCGCACGCGGAACACTCGGGTTAAGCTTGACGAGCCTAGCATGTGCAGACATGGCCTCGGAACACATGAGACCGAAAGTTCGATCATGAATCATATAGATGATATGATTAGCATAGGGATGCTTACCACTGAAACTATGCTCAACTCACGTGATGATCGGACTTGAGCTAGTGTAAGTGGATCATGAACCACTCAAATGACTAGAGAGATGTACTTTTTGAGTGGGAGTTTAGCGAATAATTTGATTAAGTTAAACTCTAATTATCTTGAACATAGTGTAAATCCACTTTGAATATATTTGTGTTGTAGATCATGGCTCACGCGACAGTCACCCTGAATTTTAATACGTTCCTAGAGAAAGCTAAGTTGAAAGATGATGGAAGCAACTTTGTAGACTGGGCTCGTAATCTTAAGCTAATCTTACAAGCTGGGAAGAAGGATTATGTCCTTAATTCTGCGCTAGGAGATGAACCACCCGCTACGGCTGATCAGGATGTTAAGAACGCTTGGTTAGCACGTAAGGAGGACTACTCAGTAGTTCAATGTGCAGTCTTGTATAGCTTAGAACCGGGACTTCAACTTTGCTTTGAGCGTCATGGAGCATTTGAGATGTTCCAGGAGTTGAAGTTTATCTTTCAGAAGAACGCCCGGATCGAGAGGTATGAGACCTCCGATAAATTCTATGCTTGCAAAATGGAGGAGAACTCGTCTGTCAGTGAACATGTGCTCAAAATGTCTGGGTACTCAAACCGTCTAGCTGAGCTGGGGATTGAACTCCCGCAAGAGGCTATCACTGACAGAATCCTTCAATCACTGCCGCCAAGCTATAAAGGCTTTGTGTTGAACTACAACATGCAAGGGATGAACAAGTCTCCCGGCGAGTTGTTTGCGATGCTGAAAGTCGCAGAGTCTGAACTCCGTAAAGAGCATCAAGTGTTGATGGTGAATAAGACCACTAGTTTCAAGAGAAACGGCAAAGGCAAGAAGGGTAATTCAAAGAAGAGCGGCAAGCCTGTTGCCAATCCGACGAAGAAACCCAAAGCTGGACCTAAGCCTGAAACAGAGTGTTACTATTGCAAGCGTATGGGTCATTGGAAGCACAATTGCCCCAAGTATCTGGCAGATAAGAAGGCGGCCAAAGAAAAATCAGGTATATTTGATATACATGTTATTGATGTGTACTTAACCGGCTCTCGTAGTAGTGCGTGGGTATTCGATACCGGTTCTGTTGCTCATATTTGCAACTCGAAACAGGAACTGCGGAATAGACGAGGGCTGGCGAAAGATGAAGTGACGATGCGCGTAGGAAATGGTTCCAAGGTTGATGCAATCGCCGTCGGCACAGTTTCACTTCAGTTACCATCAGGATTAGTTATGAACTTGAATCATTGTTATTTAGTGCCTGCGTTGAGCATGAACATTATATCTGGATCTTGTTTATTAAGAGACGGTTACTCTTTTAAGTCAGAGAATAATGGTTGTTCTATTTCTATGAGTAACATCTTTTATGGTCATGCACCCAATGTGAGAGGATTGTTCATATTGAATCTTGATAGCGATACACACATACATAACAATGAGACCAAAAGAGTTAGAGTTAACAATGATAGCGCCATACTTTTGTGGCACTGCCGCTTAGGTCATATTGGTGTAAAGCGCATGAAGAAACTCCATGCCGATGGACTTTTGGAGTCACTTGACTTTGATTCACTTGACACGTGCGAACCATGCCTCATGGGCAAGATGACTAAAACTTCGTTCTCCGGAACAATGGAGCGTGCAAGTGACTTGTTGGAAATCATACATACCGATGTGTGTGGTCCGATGAGCGTAGATGCACGCGGCGGATATCGTTATTTTATCACCTTCACTGACGATTTGAGTAGATATGGTTATGTTTACTTAATGAAGAACAAGTCTTAAACATTTGAAAAGTTCAAGCAATTTCAGAGTGAAGTTGAAAATCATCGTAACAAGAAGATCAAGTTCCTACGGTCTGATCGTGGGGGTGAATATCTGAGTTTCGAGTTTGGTGCTCACTTAAGACAATGTGGAATTGTTTCACAGTTGACACCGCCTGGAACACCACGGCGTAATGGTGTGTCCGAACGTCGTAATCGTGATTCACAGTTGACACCGCCTGGAACACCACGGCATAATGGTGTGTCCGAACGTCGTAATCGTACTTTATTAGAGATGGTGCGATCTACGATTTGCTGTTATCGTTTTGGGGTTATGCATTAGAAACAGCTGCATTCACTTTAAATAGGGCACCATCAAAATCCGTTGAGACGACACCATACGAACTGTGGTATGGCAAAAGGCCAAAGTTGTCGTTTCTTAAAGTTTGGGGATGTGATGCTTATGTCAAAAAGCTTCAGCTTGAAAAGCTGGAACCCAAAGCGGAAAAGTGCGTCTTCATAGGTTACCCAAAAGAGACAGTTGGGTACACCTTCTATCTCAAATCCGAGGGCAAAGTGTTTGTTGCTAAAAATGGAACTTTTCTCGAGAAGGAGTTTCTCTCAAGAGAATTGAGTGGGAGGAAGATAGAACTTGACGAGGTTGTCGAACCTCTCATCCCTCTGGATGGTGGCGCAGGGCAAGGGGAAACCTCTGTCGTTGCAACGCCGGTTGAGGAGGAAGTTAATGATAATGATCATGAAACTCCGGTTCAAGTTTCTGTCGAACCACGCAGGTCGACGAGATCACGTGCTGCTCCAGAGTGGTACGGTAATCCCGTCTTATCAATCATGTTGTTGGACAACAATGAACCTGCAAATTATGAAGAAGCAATGGTGGGCCCAGATTCCAACAAATGGCTAGAAGCCATGAAGTCCGAGATAGGATCCATGTATGAGAACAAAGTATGGACTTTGGAGGTACTGCCTGAGGGCCGCAAGGCTATTCAGAACAAATGGATCTTTAAGAGGAAGACGGACGCTGACGGCAATGTGACCGTTTATAAAGCTCGACTTGTGGCAAAGAGTTTTTCACAAGTTCAAGGAGTTGACTACGATGAGACATTCTCACCCGTAGCGATGCTTAAGTCCGTCAGAATCATGTTAGCAATAGCTGCATTTTTCGATTATGAAATCTGGCAGATGGATGTCAAAACAACGTTCCTTAACGGTTTCCTTAAGGAAGAATTGTATATGATGCAACCCGAAGGCTTTGTCGATCCTAAGAATGCTAACAAGGTGTGCAAGCTCCAGCGATCCATTTATGGACTGGTGCAAGCATCTCGGAGTTGGAACAAACGCTTTGATGAGGTGATCAAAGCTTTTGGGTTTATACAAGTGGTTGGAGAATCTTGTATTTACAAGAAAGTGAGTGGGAGCTCTGTGGCGTTTCTAATATTATATGTGGATGACATATTGCTGATTGGAAACAACGTAGAGTTTTTGGAGAGCATAAAGGATTACTTGAATAAAAGTTTCTCTATGAAGGACCTAGGAGAAGCTTCTTACATTCTAGGCATTAAGATCTATAGGGATAGATCAAAACGCCTGATAGGACTTTCACAAAGCACATACCTTGATAAAGTTTTGAAGAGGTTCAAAATGGAACAGTCCAAGAAAGGGTTCTTGTCAGTTTTACAAGGTACGAGATTGAGTAAGACTCAGTGCCCAGCAACTGATGAGGATAGAGAGCATATGCGCACTGTCCCCTATGCTTCAGCCATAGGTTCTATCATGTATGCAATGTTGTGCACTAGACCGGACGTTAGCCTGGCCATAGGTATGGCAGGTAGGTTCCAGAGTAATCCAGGAGTGGATCACTGGACGACGGTCAAGAATATCCTGAAGTACCTGAAAAGGACTAAGGAGATGTTTCTCGTGTATGGAGGTGACGAAGAGCTCGCCGTAAAAGGTTACGTCGATGCAAGCTTTGACACAGATCCGGACGACTCTAAGTCGCAAACCGGATACGTATTTATTCTTAATGGGGGTGCGGTAAGCTGGTGCAGTTCCAAGCAAAGCGTCGTAGCAGATTCTACATGTGAAGCGGAGTACATGGCTGCCTCGGAGGCGGCTAAGGAGGGTGTCTGCATGAAGCAATTCATGACGGTTCTTGGAGTGGTGCCAAGCGCACTGAATCCAATAACCTTGTTCTGTGACAACACGGGTGCCATTGCCTTAGCAAAGGAACCACGGTTTCACAAGAAGTCCAGACACATCAAACGACGCTTCAACCTCATCCGCGACTACGTCGAAGGGGAGGACGTAAATATATGCAAAGTGCACACGGATCTGAATGTAGCAGACCCGCTGACTAAACCTCTTCCACGGGCAAAGCATGATCAACACCAGAACTGTATGGGTGTTAGATTTATTACAATGTAATTCGCATGATGATGTGAGGGCTAGATTATTGACTCTAGTGCAAGTGGGAGACTGTTGGAATTATGCCCTAGAGGCAATAATAAATATAGTTATTATTATAATTCCTGTATCAAGATAATCGTTTATTATCCATGCTATAATTGTATTGAATGAAGACTCATTTACATGTGTGGATACATAGACAAAACACTGTCCCTAGCAAGCCTCTAGTTGGCTAGCCAGTTGATCAAAGATAGTCAGTGTCTTCTGATTATGAACAAGGTGTTGTTGCTTGATAACTGGATCACGTCATTAGGAGAATCACGTGATGGACTAGACCCAAACTAATAGACGTAGCATGTTGATCGTGTCATTTTGTTGCTACTGTTTTTCTGCGTGTCAAGTATTTGTTCCTATGACCATGAGATCATATAACTCACTAACACCGGAGGAATACTTTGTGTGTATCAAACGTCGCAACGTAACTGGGTGACTATAAAGATGGTCTACAGGTATCTCCGAAGGTGTTCGTTGAGTTAGTATGGATCAAGACTGGGATTTGTCACTCCGTGTGACGGAGAGGTATCTCGGGGCCCACTCGGTAATACAACATCACACACAAGCCTTGCAAACAATGTAACTTAGTGTAAGTTGCGGGATATTGTATTACGGAACGAGTAAAGAGACTTGCCGGTAAACGAGATTGAAATAGGTATGCGGATACTGACGATCGAATCTCGGGCAAGTAACATACCGAAGGACAAAGGGAATGACATACGGGATTATATGAATCCTTGGCACTGAGGTTCAAACGATAAGATCTTCGTAGAATATGTAGGATCCAATATGGGCATCCAGGTCCCGCTATTGGATATTGACCGTGGAGTCTCTCGGGTCATGTCTACATAGTTCTCGAACCCGCAGGGTCTGCACACTTAAGGTTCGACGTTGTTTTATGCGTATTTGAGTTATATGGTTGGTTACCGAATGTTGTTCGGAGTCCCGGATGAGATCACGGACGTCATGAGGGTTTCCGGAATGGTCCGGAAATGAAGATTGATATATAGGATGACCTCATTTGATTACCGGAAGGTTTTCGGAGTTACCGGGAATGTACCGGGAATGACGAATGGGTTCCGGGAGTTCACCGGGGGGCAACCCACCCCGGGGAAGCCCATAGGCCTTGGGGTGGCACACCAGCCCTTAGTGGTCTGGTGGGACAGCCCAAGAAGGCCCTATGCGCCATGGGAAGAAAATCAAAGAGGAAAAAAAGGAGGAGGTGGGAAAGGAAAGAAGGACTCCACCCACCAAACCAAGTAGGACTCGGTTTGGGGGGGAGACCTTCCCCCCTTGGCTCGACCGACCCCCTTGGGGCTCCTTGAGCCCCAAGGCAAGGCTCCCCCTCTCCCACCTATATATACGGAGGTTTTAGGGCTGATTTGAGACGACTTTTCCACGGCAGCCCGACCACATACCTCTACGGTTTTTCCTCTAGATCGCGTTTCTGCGGAGCTCGGGCGGAGCCCTGCTGAGACAAGATAATCACCAACCTCCGGAGCGCCGTCACGCTGCCGGAGAACTCTTCTACCTCTCCGTCTCTCTTGCTGGATCAAGAAGGCCGAGATCATCGTCGAGCTGTACGTGTGCTGAACGCGGAGGTGCCATCCGTTCGGCACTAGATCGTGGGACTGATCGCGGGACGGTTCGCGGGGCGGATCGAGGGACGTGAGGACGTTCCACTACATCAACCGCGTTCACTAACGCTTCTGCTGTACGGTCTACAAGGGTACGTAGATCACTCATCCCCTCTCGTAGATGGACATCACCATGATAGGTCTTCGTGCGCGTAGGAAAATTTTTGTTTCCCATGCGACGTTCCCCAACAAATCTTTATGATGCATTGATGTTCTATGTGTGATCATGATGCTCTCATGTCCGTATTATGTTTTATCGACACCTTCGTCCCTCAACATGTGGACACGTTTATGGAACTTGGTTTTCGCTTGAGGACAAGCGAGGTCTAAGCTTGGGGGAGTTGATACGTACATTTTGCATCATGCTTTCATGTTGATATTTATTGCTTTTTTGGGTTGTTATCTTACTTGTGGTACCATATTTATGCCTTTTCTCTTTTATTTTGCAAGGTTTATTTGAAGAGGGAGAATTCAGGCAGCTGGAATTCTCGACTGGAAAAGGAGCAAATCCTAGTTCACTATTCTGCACATCTCCAAATGCCCTGAAAAGGTACGTGGATTTTTTCTGGATTATATAAAAAATATTGGGCGAAAGAACTACCGGAGGGGGGCCTCGAGGGCTCCACAAGCTTGCCCACCGCCACCACCCCCCTGGTGGCGCAGGGCAAGCTTGTGGGCTGCCTGGCGTCCCACTAGCCCCCCTCTTTTGCTATATGAAGCGTCCTGGTCTGGAAAAAATCAATCGGGAGCTTTTTCGTGGTTTCGCCGCCGCCACGAGGCGGAACTTGAGCAGATCCAATCTAGAGCTCCGGCAGGACGATCCTGCCGGGGAAACTTCCCTCCCGGAGGGGGAAATCGTCGCCATCGTCATCACCAACACTCCTCTCGTCGAAGGGGAGGCATCTTCATCAACATCTTCATCAGCACCATCTCCTCTCCAATCCCTAGTTCATCTCTTGTAACCAATCTTCGTCTCGCGACTCCGATTGGTACTTGTAAGGTTGCTAGTAGTGTTGATTACTCTTTGTAGTTGATGCTAGTTGGATTACTTGGTGGAAGAGTTTATGTCCAGATCCTTGATGCTATTCATTACACCTCTGATCATGATTATGATTATGTTTTGTGAGTAGTTACTTTTGTTCGTGAGGACATGGGATAAGTCATGTTAATAATAGTCATGTGAATTTGATATTCGTTCGGTATTTTGATATGATGTATGTTGTTTTTCCTCTAGTGGTGTTATGTGAACGTCGACTACATAACACTTCACCATATTTGGGCCTAGAGGAAGGCATTGGGAAGTAGTAAGTAGATGATGGGTTGCTGGAGTGACAGAAGCTTAAACCCCAGTCTATGCGTTGCTTCGTGAGGGGCTGATTTGGATCCACTAGTTTAATGTTATGGTTAGACTTTGTCTTAATTCTTATTTTGTAGTTGCGGATGCTTGCGAGAGAGGTTAATCATAAGTGGGATGCTTTTCCATGTAAGGGCAGTACCCAAGCGCCGGTCCACCCACATATCAAACTATCAAAGTAACGAACGCGAATCAATGAACATGATGAAACTAGCATGACAGAAATTCCCGTGTGTCCTCGGGAGAGTTTTTCCTCCTATAAGACTTTGTTCAGGCTTGTCCCTTGCTACAAAAGGGATTGGGCCACTTGCTGCACCGTTGCTACTACTTGTTACTTGTTACCCTTTGCTTGCTACGTTTCACCTCGCTACACAATCACTTGTTACCGCTACTTTCAGTGCTTGCAGTTATTACCTTGCTGAAATCCGTTTATCAGAGCCTTCTGCTCCTCGTTGGGTTCGACACTCTTACTTATCGAAAGGACTACGATTGATCCCCTATACTTGTGGGTCATCAGGGACCCCATGTCCACTATCTCTTCATAATTGTTGCTGATTTGCTTCAATGCTTGATCCTCAATGCTTCCTCCCCCAACATTCTTTGCCACCCTATCTACAGTGACCGACCTCCTACGGTGCTTCAATAAGTTGATGACACCCTAATATTAGCCCATGCATCTCTAGACACTGGGGCTACCCTCAAAGCCATCCTTGACAACTTGGCCCTCGCAACCAGGCTCACCGTCAATTTTCACAAAACTATTTTCAAGCCTCTCAACATGGATACCACCACTCGCCGTAATATTGCTCCCACCTTCAGATGTGGGCTATCATTTTTCCCTCAAATATATCTTGGACTACCTCTCTCCCACACACACACCTTCTTTCATATGCCTTCGAACCCATCATCAAACGTTTTTTAAAAAATCCAGTGGATGGGTGGCCAAGCTATTATCGCAAGGTGCACGGCTCACCCTAATCTCATCTAATCTTAACACCCTAGCCACACACTTCATGTCTGTCTTTAAACTCCCAAAAAACATTATCAAAAGATTAGATGTGATTCATAGATCTTTCTTCTGGACTGCTGAAGAAACTTGCTCCAGCACTAAATGTCTTATTGCTTGGAAAAACGTTTGCAAGCGTAATATCGCTGGTGGTCTAGGCATTACAAATTTGCTTCTCCAAAACAACTGCCTCCTCATGAAATTTGTTGTCAAACTTCTTGAAAATCCCGAGTTGCCTTGGGTTAATTGATTCTTTCAACACTACTCCCGTGACTTTACAAACCCCACAATCCCTCCTTCCTCTGGAAAATTGTGAACGAGCAAATTCAACCCCTTCAAAAAAATCTCCTTTGTTCTTGCTAACATCGGCACTTCCACCTTCTTGTGGCTCGATGCATGGCTGCTTCCTACCCCGCTCACCGGCACCTACCCTCACATTTTCTCCCACTCCACTCCACCCTCTGTCCTGGTGTCTCAAATCATGCATTTTGGTTTATT
Organism: Hordeum vulgare subsp. vulgare; assembly: GCF_904849725.1. Lineage (NCBI taxonomy): Eukaryota > Viridiplantae > Streptophyta > Magnoliopsida > Poales > Poaceae > Hordeum > Hordeum vulgare. The sequence goes on along the minus strand of NC_058519.1, from coordinate 657,450,752 downwards.
GGCTAACCTGCGGAATCGCCTAACCATTGTTGCTTCTATCGAGCTTGTTTCTATTTTGTCTTTGTTGCTGGATGTTCACGTCAACGACGGGCCCGACAATAGGTTCCTTACCCATGGCTTCACGTTCTCCTCGAGGTGCACCTACACGTTGCTCTCCTCTGACCACGAGATTGATCTCAACGCGGGGCACATCTAGAGCTTCAAGGCACCCATCAAGGTCAAGATTTTTGGTTGGCTTTTGTGGCGTACAGGCTGAGTACGAAGGCCAACTTGCTACATAAAACCATCTCCCCAAATTCCTATTGCCATCTGTGCGCCACGCAAGGGAGGACGCGACTCACCTCTCCATCCTTTACCCCTGTGCGACTCAGGTTTGGTCCATTTTGGGCCTCCAGACTCCTTGCTCCATCAGCTATATTTGGGACACTCCCACACCAGTTGGCCTTGACATCAACACTTGGCCTATGATTGCTTTCACCATCCTGTGGAAGCTGTGGGACTCTAGAAACGCTCGTGTTTTTCGTAATGAGTTTCACTCCCCTCTTGATACCCTTCGTAACATTGTTTCGGACTTTACTCTTTGGGTCTTTATATTTGAAGACTCCGTCGGTAGGGAGGCGGACGTATCTTGGCGCCTTTACATGTCCTCTCGTTGTAATCTATGATGTAACTCGCCCCTTCGGCATTTGAATAATATATTCAGGTGGGGAACCTCTCCTCGAGTGATTCTTCAAAAAAAATTATATACCTTACTAATAAATTAAGGTGTGTTTCTTTGGATTTTTTCATCCGTTCACCCATATTTATTATTTTTTATTTTTTGTGTTTTTTATCCGAGATGATACTAATTTTTTATTGCTATTCCCACAAACTAAATAAAAAGAAAATCAGCCAATGTGTGTTTTTGAGCAGTCAAACGAGCACCTCGACAACGCACATGACTTGCATTGCCATCACAAATATGACTCATTATGTTAAGGAATAGAAGTTTACTTATTAGTATGCAATGCAGATTGTTGGGCCTTCTCTCACCGCCTCATCGGCACTACGCCATGAGTTAGTAAAGTGGGCTTCTAACCGGAACCATTTTCTTAGGTGACATATGAAAATCACATGCATGAGGAATCGATCTCACGATCAACCCATGGCTTCACGTTGTCCTCGAGGTGCACCTACACGTTGCTCTCCTCTGGCCACGAGATTGATCTCAACGCGGGGCACATCTGGAGCTTCAAGGCACCCATCAAGGTCAAGATTTTTGGTTGGCTTTTGTGGCGTACAGGCTGAGTACGAAGGCCAACTTGCTACATAAAACCATCTCCCCAAATTCCTATTGCCATCTGTGCGCCACGCAAGGGAGGACGCGACCCGACTCACCTCTCCATCCTTTACCCCTGTGCGACTCAGGTTTGGTCCATTTTGGGCCTCGAGACTCCTTGCTCCATCGGCTATATTTGGGACACTCCCACACCAGTTGGCCTTGACATCAACACTTGGCCTATGATTGCTCTCACCATCCTGTGGAAGCTGTGGGACTCTAGAAACGCTCGTGTTTTTTGTAATGAGTTTCACTCCCCTCTTGATACCCTTCGTAACATTGTTTCGGACTTTACTCTTTGGGTCTTTATATTTGAAGACTCCGTCGGTAGGGAGGTGGACGTGTCTTGGCGCCTTTACATGTCCTCTCGTTGTATTCTATGATGTAACTCGCCCCTTCGGCATTTGAATAATATATTCAGGTGGGGAACCTCTCCTCGAGTGATTCTTCAAAAAAAATTCTATACCTTACTAATAAATTAAGGTGTGTTTCTTTGGATTTTTTCATCCTTTCACCCATATTTATTATTTATTATTTTTTGTGTTTTTTATCCAAGATGATACTAATTTTTTATTGCTATTCCCACAAACTAAATAAAAAGAAAATCAGCCAATGTGTGTTTTTGAGCAGTCAAACGAGCACCTCGACAACGCACATGACTTGCATTGCCATCACAAATATGACTCATTATGTTAAGGAATAGAAGTTTACTTATTAGTATGCAATGCAGATTGTTGGGCCTTCTCTCACCGCCTCATCGGCACTACGCCATGAGTTAGTAAAGTGGGCTTCTAACCGGAACCATTTTCTTAGGCGGCATATGAAAATCACATGCATGAGGAATCGATCTCACGATCAACCATATATCATACAAAGTTCTTGGCTAGCTTTGTCAGCTTACTACTATGGGAGATAGGCTCGCATATTTATACAACATCTCACCAATTTATATACTCCTATGAATTGCCAGAAAAAATAAGAAGTTGCCTCGAGATTCAACAGTGAGAATCATGGGTATAAAGGAAGGGTGGACCTTAATAGTTAAAAAGGATTTTGGCACTAGTGGGGACAGGGCCTATAGTCCCGGCCCGTAAGGTGCTTTAGTCCCGGTTCACCAACCGGGACCAAAGAGGGGGACTAAAGGCCTAACCTTTAGTCCCGACCCTGTTCCAAGCCGGGACCAAAGGTGCTTCACATGGGCGCCTCGGAGCGCCCTCAGGGGCAGGCCCTTTAGTCCCGGGTCTTAACACGGACCGGGACTAAAGGATCCATCTGTTTATTTTGTTTGTTTGACCCAAAAAGGTACCTTATTTATTTATTTTTCAAATTTTATTTTTGAATATTCTTTGATTTGTTTTTATGTTTTATTTCAATTTTTAAATCGTTGATTTATTTGACAATTTAATCTCTAATCACCCATCCTCACTGCTCTAGCGTAGATTACTCATTTCAAATCGTCTAACTTCTCGGCCGGTCACCTATCCTTTCACTGCTTCAGCCCGAGCACGCTTAACTTCCTGGTTCTATCGCCCCTAGTTGCCAAGTCTGCACTTGTTGTTCTCCTCACAATAGTAAACTATCAATCTTAAACAACCTAGGGTTTGATGTCATGTCACATGATTTAATTTTTTGAATTCAAACAATTATTAAAATAAACAAAATAAGTAATAATAATAGTGAATTTCAATGAAAACAACCTAAAGATTTTAAATAAAATTATTTTTTCTTATTTTTGTGGAAAAAACTTCTTTTTGCCATAACTTTTTTTACATTTGGAATTTTGAGCATCTGAGAAAACTTCACCGGGCAAGCCCCGGTGAAATCGATTCCCAATTTTCTCTAGTTTTGTTTTTGATATATTAAACTTTTTTTTGATGTCGTATGCAAAAGTTATGCCCGTTTTACATTTTTCCCTTTTTTGAAAAAACGGTCAAAATTCATATCTCAAAATTTGTATACCAACTAGGCACTAAAACCTAACTACATCTCAAAGGATTTTATTTTTTGAAGATTTTAGCATTTTTGTTTATTTTCTACAAAACTAAAAAAGACGGTCCAGGGAGGGTAGAGTTTGAAAATTTCAGAATCCCCTTTAGCCAAGAGTCCAATCATACCCGTCGACTACATTTGCTAGCACCGTCCCCGCCAGAATCACAACTAAGGTTAACCAAGCCAGAGTTAACCCTTTCTAACTTTATTTGCTATGTTGAGCTAAATGACCCTGAAATTGAAAAGAACTATAATGAACTCTGAAAATGTTGAAACTTGGCATGGTATCATCATTTCATCCACATAGCTTGTGCTAAAAAGTTGAGAGGGTTACGACAAAAACTGGATGCACTTTGTGTACAAACTGGACCATCTCCTTCGAAGTATCATGGTTTCGGACGAAAACCCATCTGCTAGAAAGATATTTTATTTTTTTACTTATTTCAACTTCAGACATTTTACGCATTTTGTGCATTCAATATAAACCATTCAAAACCACATCCTAAATTTTGACCCTTTATAACTTCCTTTGCTATTTTTCATGCATTTAATGATTTTTTGACCTAAATGACCTTGAAATTGAAAACCCGACAAATGAACTCTGAAAAGGTTGAAACTTGGCATCGTATCATCATTTCTCCCACATAGCATGTGCTAAAAAGTTGAGAGGGTTACGTCAAAAACTGGATGCACTTCGTGTACAAAATGAACAATCTCTTTCGAAGTATCAGGGTTTCGAACGAAAACTCATCTATTGCAAAGGGATTTCATTTTTTTGAACTTATTTGAACTCCATACTTTTTGTGTGTTTAAAATACACCATTTAAAGCCACATCATAAATTTTCAATATTTTCTGACTTCATTTGGTATTTTTCATGCATTTACTTACTTTTTTGAGCTAATTGACCCTGAAATTGAAAAACACTACAAATGAACTTTGAAAAGGTTGAAAGTTGGCATGGTATCATAGTTTCACCCACATGGCATGTGCTAAAAATTTGAGAGAGTTACGATAAAAACTGGATGTACTTCGTGTACAAACTGGATCATCCTTCGAAGTATCAAGGTTTCAGACGAAAACCCATCTGCTACAAAGGCATTTTATTAAAACGATTTTAATTCCATACTTTTTATGCATTCAATATGCACCATACTATAACATGTTAAAATCTACAGAAAGTACTAACTAAAAATAATAAAAAACAACAATTAAATGACTAAAACAACTATATAAGCAAAACAATATTGTTTTAATTAAAATCCAAATTTAAATTATTCTAAAAATAACCAAATAAATCTTACTGTGATAACAATCTAACAGATGACTAGGAGAAAAAAGAATTAAATTAAAAACTATTTGTAAACTCAAGTTATTCACAATTTGGGTTTGAAGCAAATTTGAACAAATTCAAATTTAAACCATTTAAATTTAAAAACTAATTGCACAAACAGAAACTAGACAAAATTTTGAATCTAATGCAAAAAGAATCACTCAAAAAAATTAAATATCCTAAAAGATATAAGCAATTTAAAACAGAAACTACAAACAGAAATAAAATTTAAAAACAGGACAAAATAAAAATACAAAACACCTTTAGTCCCGGTTCGTGTCTCGAACCGGGACTAAAGGTCTACCCTTTAGTCCCGGTTCAAGACACGAACCAGGACTAAAGCCTCCAAACCCTTTAGTCCCGGTTCGAGACACGAACCGGGACTAAAGGTCCCTTTTGAACCGGGACTAATGACCGACCGGCGCCCTTGCCGTTCGAACCGGGACTAATGCTAACATTAGTCCCGGTTCGTAATGGAACCGGGACTAATATGTAAATTGAGCTGGGACGGAAGCCCCTTTTTCTACTAGTGTGGGCTGTCTTTGATGCTATTATTAAAATTAGTGATGAGGCTATTAAAAGGAATATTATGAGCTGTATTTAGGGAAATTAAAAAATAATTATGAAAGTATTTAAAAGGAAGATTATGGGATAGTTTTGGGCTTTTAAAAAGGAAGGTTGAGGCTAACTGAAATAAAACGGTAAGAAACGGTAGGGTATTAAAAAGGAAGGGTGACACCATGACTTAATAATGCAAAGCGTGCACCACCTACGTGTCTTAGACTAACCTACATCAAGACCAAGACATCCATTGGATCGTTGTCTTTGCAAAGCGTCCTCGGAATGAAACCATAGTTATTAGGATATAAGACTATTGAGTACAGAACTCTATCAAAACTTGTCGCATTGTATATATCATAATAACATAAGTACATTATGCTTTGTTGAAAAGTATCAAAATAAGTTCCAGGACATGAGTGTAGGACTCAATAAACTCATCAGAATTATAGAGCACAAAAATAGATGTGCATTATGTTGGTGGAAGATTTTCAAGTTATTGTTCCTTACACAAGTACAACAAATAAATATTAAACAAATTTGTGATCTTGAAACAAAAAGTTATGACCAATTAGCAAGATATCTTACTTTAATGATTCAGGTTTTCTTGTCAAACTCATATTTCACTTGGCTTCCCTTTTGTGACCTCAACAACTTGTGGCATTATGTACATAATAGATAGAACCCCATAAGTTCATGACTGTTTATTTAGAAAATACAGGTGGCATGTAAGATTTTTAGATGCTTTTATTTAGAAAGTAGAGGTACTACTCCCTCCATCTCGGTGCATTAGGCATCTTACGAAAATAAAATAATCCCAAAACACTAAGGCACATTACAATAGTACTAATTGCATGCATATTAATTATACTTCATCTATTAATTGAGGGACCAACGCATGTAACTTATGCGGCATTTTTTTTTTTTGACTTTGAAGAGGTCTCCTAATTAATAGCACATTTTTAATTGAGAAAGGAATAATGTGATTGGCTTCCTCTGTAATTCAGTTTCTTCTTCTATCCAATCTCTATGTGTCTAGGTTGCAGTGTGCCTTCTAAGATGCCTAATACACCGAGACGGAGGGAGTAAGTACTAAACCGTATTTCGGTTTGCATCCAATTAATTTTTCAATTGATTGTTCTCCTTCTAGATGCCTTTATGAATAATGAATACTCCTTGTAAGTCAATGGAACCTGATTAGATGCGATTCACAGCTAATCCAATGGCTGAAAAGGCTCAAGAATGATGATCGGATGGCCGAGAACGCTAGTGGTCTGAGAGGGCTTGAAAAGTGCATAGTTCTAATGTATTTAAATTCAACAATGATTGTAATGTATGCTGGATGTAAGAAATTGTTGAATAGAAGCGTAATTGTTACACCCAATAAAAAACTTCGAGCTAATCTCGCATTTAATGCGCAATATTTGGATAAGCATCCGATTAATGTTTGAATTAAATTTACACCTAATATATTGTTGTCATAAATGTCCTGTTAACTCTCTATTTGGATATGCATCCAATTAATGTTTGTCTCTTACAGTGACGTCTATTTAAGCACCCACATCTCGCTTGTTTTGGAACCACTAACATCGCTAGTTCACCAAAGAACCAAATCGTTTTCTCAAGCTACAATACCACAAAATCAACCAAAAGTGTCACTGGTGAGAGCTTTGTACATCATGAGGACAACCAATTTCCTCTGTGTCCTCGTTGTTGCAATCATATATGCCATCAGTGCACCAGCCACCGGTTGTGGTGAATTGAAGGGCAATAAATTGTGGAACACTATAATAGAGAATGGATGGGAACCAATCGGTAACATAAACGACCAGCATATCCAGGGGCTCGGCAGTTGGGCGGTGCTCGAGTTCAGCAAGCGCATGAACTGCGTGCTCAAGTTCAACAAGGTGGTGAGCGGTAGACAACAACTCGTGTCTGGTATGAACTATGAGCTCATCATTGATGTAACACACTTTGAAGGCAAAGAAGGCAAATACAAGGCAGAGGTGTACGAGCAGGAGTGGACTAAGAAACGGCAGCTCCTCTCCTTCACCAAGGTGAACTAGGAGGGGCACAATAAGTTTGGGGGCAATAATTGTGTTCTTGGAATCCTGTTAGCTGATTGTTTATTCAATAATAAAGTATTATCTTGCATTTTCATGTGTTTTTGAACATGTTAAGAATCAGACATATGCAACTTTGTTATGAGGAGAGCGATAAAATGGATCACTTAAACGTAACCAATAATGCATCTACCCAACTAGATCTATAATAATAATAATAATAATAATAATAATAATGGAGCCACCAAACCTCTGGTCCTGCCCCAGCATTTACAAATGTAATCCCCTGCATACCCCCCCCCCCCCCCAACACACACACATACACCTTTTTTGTGAGATCAAATTTACTTAGCGTGTACAGCCATGCTCAAATTTAGCCACTTTTTGAGTTGGTTTGCTAATTTCGCTTTGTACATGTGTATGATTTTTCTTATTACAAGCTATACAATATGACCTAGGTCTCTACTTTCCTTCGAACTTACCCTCCCCGCTCCCCACCCCACACAAAAAAGTTCCACTTTCCTGCGAACTGGGCGTAGTTCGGTTGGTTAGGGCACCTCCAAATTTATCTCTCAAACCAACACCTACAAATGTTTGTGGAACAATCCGGATCCACCTACGTTTTGGTGAAGGATGTCCCGCCTAGCATAAATTTATCTCTCAAACCAACACCTACACCAGCGCTGTTTATCAAAACATGGATGTACTCCGTGCTCATTATGTACTACTATTTGATCAGATACGGTGCACACTGGAGAAAACACACATACACATGCACATGCCAGCATATGTTCTCGGTAACAATCCGGACTTAAAATATGTAATGTAGCTAGTCAGCCCGCTGGTGCTGAATTAAAACGAGATCAAGGAAACCATATATAGTACTAGTATATATCTCACCTGAGAAACTAGTTATTAAACAAGCAAGTTGACGGTACTGAGAAATAATTACACTTGGACCCTCTTGTGAGTACAATGGCAGCAATCATATATATGGTAAATAAGACCACAATTGCAGCCACGCGGACCATCGCATTCATCCATTATTTGCGACCATCTAGCGCTGCCGAGATGGTACTGGAAAGGATAACCGTTGCAAGAACGTACAATAGCATCGCTCGTAATTGTAGGCATTGCTCCATAACTGCTGGTCATACTCCTTGTGATGAGAATATCGCCATCTTTGATGTTCATGCTCGGATTGATATCAAGGAAGAGAGTATGGCCTCTGATGCTTGTTACCGGGGCAATTTTGCCCATGGCAAGACCGACTACTCGATAAACCACCAGCCTGTTGGTAGAAATCAGTGGCATATGGTCAAAACCGGCCACCAGGATATCTGAGCCACATTCCGCTATGGTGAAGGAACGGAATTTGCTTGTGGGACACATAGCAATCAACTTTGGCGGCGACAAAGAAGACGGCATTGCCCCATACACATAACTAGGAGGGTCAAGTTGTAGTATGGGTCGTCCACTGCTACCCGTAGTATGAGGCTCCAGTATATAAAACTTTCTTTGGGATCATATGGGTATGGACAAGGGTGAGAGGCTCCAGTTGGAGACCCTCCATTGCCGGTCCTTGGAGGTAGCGAAAAATACACGGCGTATATATTGATGCACGATCATGACTATGATGACTCCATCCGCGATCACGCTCAAGGTTGCGACGAACTTGGGCTGCACCGAGTCGTTATACCGTCCTCCCACTACATCTAGAAGGTTCCAGTGGAGCGGCGGGAGCTTGACAATGTCGCCGGTGAAGGGGTGAAGGAGCAAGGTGGTGGCGTTGGCTTTGTAGAGGACAAGGAGGCCGTCGACGGAATCAAGGACACGGCAGTCCATCAAGAGAGGCAGCGAGGAGACGCAGGCCAAGGCTCCGGTCGCGAGATTCAGAAAACGTCTCTTGTCGACGCGAGGGTGGAGGTGGACGCCATGACCCTCGGGCAAAATCATCCACCGTCGCGGGTGAAATGGACGCCTAACATGATTACTGCTTACTGCCCAGCCCAGGCCCAGGCCCAGGCCCAGTTCCTGTTCACATCCAACCCCAGCCCTGTTACTAGGGCCCCAGTCGAGTTTGTTTTTTTGAACCGGGCTGCTCCCCTTTTCATTATATATCATGACGAAAATACAATGCTTTCTCCAAACCAGAAACAGAGAAAGGGAAAGAAGCGTGGCCCAGTCGAGTTGGCCAGGACAGCAACCAAACAGGCCTATCTAAACACAAGCTGCTGCAGCCAGGATTCAAAATGGATATATGAATTCGGCACAACAAAAATTTGCTAAAACATTCCCAATCATAAAGCATCACTTAATCTTCATAAATAGTGTGAGTACACATTGTTGCGCATTTATTTATAACACACATAGTCTCGGCTATTCCCCACTTATTATTAATACAAGATTTCCGCGATACAACCACCAACATGCTACTGCCTTAAGCTCTGCAGAATATACTGCGCATACAGGTCCCTGCGATGAAAGAAGAAAACAAGCGTCAAAGTAAACCAAAATACACCTTCACCGTCATCACTTATGCGACGGACGGAAGAATACATCTTGACAGAGATCAACACAAAACTGTACTTACATCGAATACTGAATGGCCTCGCGGGCAGTGGTCGCAGGTAAGAACGCATCGACAGCGACCTCCTTGTTCTCATTCTTCTTGTCTACAAGTTACCGCTAAGGATGCGAAGAAATGTACCTCTAAATTATGGTACTCCCTCCTTCCAAAATATAAGACGTTTTTGCAGTTCAAATTGAACTACAAAAACGTCTTATATTTTGGTACAGAGGTAGTACTCCCTCTATAAACTAATATAAGAGCGTTTAGATTACTAAAGTAGTGTTCTAAATGCTCTTATATTAGTTTACAGAGGTAGTACTATATAAGATACTCTGTTACAGCATGTAACAAGGAAAACAAATAAATTGGATTATGCAGGATACAGTCTTCAAAGAAGCGCTTGATCTCTTGGAGGCGGTGGGGAGACAGCTCACTGATGTCGTTGTAGTGACGGTATTCAGGATCATCCGCGCAGACTGCTATTATCTTGTCATCCTTTTCACCCTAGTGACAACCAACCGCCATCCTCAGTAAAACAAGGTAAGACTATTTTCATTCATCTCCCATTACCGCGCAGAGAATGGACAAGTAATACCTGATCAATCATGGGCATAAGGCCAATTGCTCTAGCTCGGAGGAAAGAACCAGGAATAACAGGCTCCTGTGAGAGATAAGAGAGTTACACGATGATCACTACTCCCTCTGTTTCAGTTTATAAGGTCTGCATAATTTGTCTTGAGTCAAATCCTTAAATTTTGACCATGATATTGTCAAGTTTAAGAAGGTTTGACTTAAGACGAACTAGATAAGCCTTATAAAATGAAAAGGAGATAGTAGATAATAACGCAGTTTACATAAGATGCAATGATACAATTGCAAATAGCTGGTGTTGATAATGCACTGAGTGCATGACCTACATGTTAAGACTAACCTGCATTAGGACCAACACATCCATTGGGTCGTTGTCTTCACAAAGCGTCCTTGGAATGAAACCATAGTTGTGAGGATATACAACTGATGAGTACAGAACTCTATCAACCTGTCATGTTGTAATAACAAAAGTACAGAAACAGAGATGCATTATGCTGGTGGATGCTTTTCAAGCTATTATTTCTTACATGAGTACAGTAAATAATATTCAAGCAATTCATTGTCTTGAAACAGAACGTGTTGATAAATGGATCTTACAAACAGAACACACCTTAATCAGTCCAGTTTTCTTATCAAGCTCATATTTTACTTTGCTTCCCTTTGTGATCTCAACAACCTGCAGTAAGATATACATATAAACAATTAAGTTCATGAGTTAAAAGCACTGCCATGACCGACTTTACATAAAGCGTCTAGCAGCGTTGGCAGAACAATCAAGCCCGGTCAATATACAGGTTTGTTACTGAGAAGCAATTTTGCTTACCAATAGACTAATGCATCTTAATGATGCACAAGTATCAACTGATCAATAAATTTAAGATGCTGGATTGTGTACTTAAAAAAAATGATTAGGTTAAAAGCACCACTCTTTCACTTTCAAGGCTACAAATTACTTGTACAATTCATAAGTCGCAAAAATAATAATAATATGGGACAAATTCCAGAGGTAACTAAAGGGCAGCCCGGTGCATGTAGCTCCCGCTTGCGCAGGGTCCGACCACTTTGGGTCTATTGTACGCAGTCTTTCCCTACATTTCTACAAGAGGCTATTTCCAGGACTTGAACCCGTGACCATCAAGGCAGCAGCTTTACCACTGCGCCAAGGCTCCCCTTCAAATTCCAGATGTAACTACAGGTCTAAATTCACAATCACAATCATAGATCATGTCCATCCAAAGGGAAATTAAATATTTACAGAGGCATGCTGAAGCCAGTGATACCAGGTTACCACAGGTAGTGCACAACTTCACATCCAATAATCATGCCACCACCATTGGCCTCAATATTGACGAGAAGCCAACTGGGTAGGTAAAAATATAAAAGTGAGAACCGGCGGGTATAATTTTATTCCATTTAATACTGATTGCTTCAATTTAACATTTTAACTAGCGTGTGCATACACTGCTTAACTGAATCGAAGCAGGAAATCATTGAAATGTTACCACAGGCTCTTACAACTGAATTACATTGATAAAACGTCAGTAATTTCGGTTCAGAGATAGCCCAAGTCACCTTTTACCCAGCGCAACCTTGTATAAGCTAAAAAATACTAGCTTGTTTGGCATGTGCTGGTTTTCACTTTCAGTTTCAGAAATATTTCAGCAACAACCAAAATCACCAAAAGAAAATTTCAGTGATTTTGATTTGCATTTCCACCATAAACACGCAAGAACAAAGTGAACAATGCCATTTCATTTTGTGCAAGCACGAACCCACTCCCAGGTCCAATTGCGCAAGATCCAACTTCCTAATTTACTTTGCGACAAGAGAACATCAAATATCTGAACTGACGAATATGTTCAGCTGCCAAGTCAGAAAGATAGCACACTTACAACATTAAACACGGCAGGAGCCCCAGGGCCTGTGCACCAAAAAATTCAATCAGCAATTCAGCATGCTTATTTTTATCAACACATTTAGTACTGGAGAAAAGGCTTGTCCTCCTCACCGATCTCAAGATCGTGCCACGGATGCGCGGCCACCGCCCTCCTCGACAGCGACGACAGGATCCTCTCGTTGAGCTTGGGTGCCGGCCGGCTCGTCGGCTGCTGCGCGGCAGCGGCGCTGGTCGAGTCCTCTTGGCTCATCCTGCTGCCTACCTACCAAGATGAACCCACGGATCAGACCTCGGAAGAAGAGCAAACCCCCTTACTCGAAACAAACACTAGCAGACAGCTACAGAGTTCAGGGGCACAGCAACACAGAGTACCCATTTTTCCTTTCCTTTTTGACCCGATTGGTGCTGGGTTCCTAGCTACGCCTAGATCTAGCCTCCGCGAGGAACATGAACAGATCATCCGGAAAGAACACGGACAGATCGGTGCGGAGTTCGCCGGCGGCGAAAACAGGACCAAACAGAGCAAAGCAACACTGGCGCCTAGCTAATCACCATGTATGGGATCGGATCGATGCTAATGAAAAAAGAAGCTTTTGGGATGGGAACGGAGGAGGATTCACCTGCGCTGCTGCGGTTGGAGGTGGCAGAACGACGGGCGGCGGCGGTGGGGGAGGAAGAGAGATTGAGTCGACTGATTGTCCTCCTCTGCTCGGCTACTCTGGCTCAGGCATGCGCTTAAAATGGAAGGGAGTTTTGGCTTTTCAGCCACCACCCTGCTCTATTATTTTGTCACAGATCAGCCCCCTAGGTACGGTCTAGCACTCACTCTAGCCTAATAACCACTATATATGTACTTAACTCTTTGTAAGTATAATTTTTATGATGTCCATCTATTAATACTCGAGTGTCACTAACATCTCTTTTGTATTTTGAAATGAGGACAAAGTTTGGTTAAAAGCAAAACATGGCCAAAAGAGGTTAAATAATGATCATGTCACTCTCAATGAACATAAAAAAGAAAAAGGAAAACCGTATTTTATCCATGTAAAAAAAGGCGCACACACCCATTAATTTATCAATCTGGACGCATAGGCTGCGACATATTGTAACCACGGGTTGCACTAGTTTACTGCTAGTGTTGCGGGTGCTAGACACACGAGGGAAATAGACAAGGACCAAGGCGTCCACCCACTTGTTGTTCAAAAATCCGAGCCGCGCTTGATTCGTCGAGGAAAAGAAATCACAATACGAAACCAAGACTTATTAGCGAGTTTAGCCGAGACGACTTCATTCCAGAACATGAATACGCACGCTCGTGTACAAATTAAGATGAAGCTTACCACCTTGTATCAGATCAACGAGAAGGGAAAGGAAGTTTTCAGAATGAAAAATAATAATTAAACACGAACATTCCATGAAAAATCATGAACATATTTTGAAAAGGAGAAAAAAAACAAATATTGTTATGAAATCATGAATTGTTTTTGTTGAAAACAAGAACATTTCTTCAATCCCTGATTTTTTAAGAACACGTATACTTTTGAAAAACCGTGTAGTTCTCTGAATACAAGAACAATTTTCGAAACACAAACATTTTTGAAAGTAAGAATATTGTTTACAATTCCTGAATATTTTTGGAAGCACGAACATTTAAATAAAAATTGTGAACAAAATATTCGTTATGAGAACATTTTTTGAAATTATGATTTTTTTCCCGAAAATACCAAACAAAAAGAATAGGAAAAGGAAAACGAACAAAAAAAGGAAGGAATAAAATGAAAACGAAGACATGAACTTTTTTGGAAAAATGAGAATATTTTTTGAAAATCCTGAATATTTCTAAAGTTATGGATAGTTTTTGAAAAACAAAAAATATTTGGAATCGAGAACATTTTTTGAAAAGCAAGATCATTTTCGAATTTTGAGAGCAATATTCGAACATGAACTTATTTTGAAAAGAAAAAATAACACAGAAAAGAAAAGCAAAAAGAAGAAACCGAGAACAGGAAAAAGAAAGAAGAAAAAAAAGAAAAAAAAAATCGGTAAAGAAACGACTAGGATGTAGGATATTTCCTGTTTGTCTCATTGCATCGATGCTCGGTCGTTCGTCTGTGTGAAGCGCCGGCAGTTTGACACAGTGAGCAGCAAATAGGATATTTTCTGCTTGAGGGTGCGCGGACGCATCGTGGCTGTTCATGCCTGATGGTGTTCTTTCTTCTATCTTTTTTCTGCCCAAGTGGGTTTTGGTCCAAGGGGCCCATTTCTGGGGTCGCTTTAAGCTAGCACAGGAGCAAGCCTCGCGTAGGCAGCGGCCTTTTTCTTTCTTATACATGTTCTTTTTTTTGCTTTAGCTTGTACTTTTCTTTATACTTTAAAATATTCTATATATATACAGAAAAATCTTCAGAAACATATTTGAAAATTGTTAAATAAGCATTACGAATGTATAATATGTAGTTACAAATTATACATAATTATTTTAAAAGTTTGAATAAGTATTAAAAATGTTAAACGTGTATTTAGCAAATGTCGAATGAGTATTCAAAATTGTTGGGAAATAATTTTCAACATATTGAACAAGTATTTAAAAAATATAGAATAAGTATTCAAGATGTTGAACAACTATTTCAAAATGTTGAGTAAGTAGTAAATAATATTAAACGAGTACTTGGAAAATGTTGAACAAGTATTTGAAAAAAATTACACGTGTATACAAAAAAATGTAGATCACTTACAAAAAATGTTTGTGACACATACGAAAATGTAGAGTGAAAACGAAAACAAATACATGAAAAAATGGAGAAGAAAAAAAAACTAAATAAAAATGGAAATGAAAATGAAAACCAAACGAAAAATAGAATAACGCAACAAACAAGGATATAATAACCAAATAAAAGCAAAATTTAAAATTGAATGAAAGAAAAAAAGGAAAAATAAGGAAAAAAAATAAAAAATAGGAAAAATCCCAAATAAAACGATTGGAATAGCCTCAAGTAGGACGCGCCCCTAGTTCTTAGCATGAAACGAACGTGGGTGGAGTGGTTAACGCGATGTGCGCCCTCGCTGAAGAGGGTTTGATCCTCCTCCTCACATTTCACTCCTTTTTTTGCGAATGGGTGCGTGTAAATGGCCGGCACAATACGTCGTGAGAGAGAAAATGCTTCAACGAATGCTGCTATTTGCATCGCTTAAGGCGATAAATAGTAGCGGTGCCATTTCTGACCTTGGGTGACCACGGGTGACGAGCTAGTTGGGCCGGCCTTGTGGCACGTGGGTTCGCTGACCTAAACCTCTATCTACTCCTTTTTTAATTTGTCGGTTTGATGTTGTCGGGACCAGAGTTAATAATGTGGGTAAAAAATTCCCCAAAAGTTATATGCACTGTGATGTTTTTTTACAAAAAGGACCCTGGCATTAATAGAAATATCAAACAGTGCAAAGCACCTCAACAAAACAAAAATTACTACGAAATCATTGAGATGCCCTTCATCTTTCATACTGTGTTGACGACGGGCCGTCACAGTTGCTCCACCCTGAGCCGGCATTACGTTGTTGGTTCCAGACGGAAAGTCGTCGAACGGGATTAGAAGACCACATTCGTCATGGAGACGAAGAAGAAGGAATAACCAACGGTGAAGCTCCTTGACGATCCATAGATACTCACAGCGAGAAAAAATCCTCAAAAACCACACCACTCCCACAAGCTTCTTGACATCGCCGTCGAGATGGGATAGACCCGGGAAGACTTTATTGGACAAGGCAGCGCCACCACCATCTGTGTGCCGCCCCAACAAAGCTTGACCCTAACATAAGAAAAAGATGCTAACCCTAACTACCAGCCAGAGACAAAGCACCAAGGTCACCACCCCAAACCACCGCCGGAGTGGCAGATAGAGGCAAAGACCAGTGGCTTCACCGGTGGAGGGAGGGGCGGCGATTTCTCCTCCTCGTCCGCCTCTCTCATGTGGTTGGAGAGATTTATGAAAGTCATTCAAAATTATGCAAAAATAACAAATTTGAACATCAAATGTTATCCCGAAATGTCATCCCAAACTTATTATTTTCATCGACGAGACACTACTGTTCCGTTTCGTATGAAAATTGTCAAACATGCTTGTCACACTAACACCGATATCCACAAAAAAATCAGAATTTTTTAAATACATTTTACCATTTTTTGGCCGGTACTTTTCATCCGAGAGCAAATGTTTCCGAAAGCCAAAACACCCCTCCCGTTGCTCGTGTCCTTCATTATTTTGTGTTATTGCATGACGACACGAGCAAGCAAGCGTGAGTGAAAAAAACTGATATCTAAAGTGACGGCATGGCGAGACCTTGTAAGATATTGACACAATTACACAGTTGAATAAAAGGTTGAGATAACTTTTTTGGAACAAGCTGACTTCGAAAGAAAACAACCAAATATTCTCCTTCCAAATAATTGCCACTTCAAAAAGAAGACACTCAATTTGATAGGGATGGGAGGTTAAACAGGCGCTCAGGGATGTTATTTTTTGCACTCTTTCTGGTACTCCTCCATTGATGGATAGCAATCATCCACCAATAGACACCACTAGCAACAATTAACCGGTGTGCACTTTGAATGATGGACACACAATCCGCCTGGTATATTGATTTTCTCGTTGTCCATGCCCTCGGTGGTTCGGCCTGTGGAGTGACAATGACAAAATAAACAAAACTGACAATTGTATATTAAAAAACAGACTAAGGACATGAATGGAAGAAAACATATGAGAAAAATCAGGAAGCAAAATAGCTTCGTTGTGTATGTGATAGTGTGACTTACACTGCGCATGAAAAGCAAAGCACGAAAAACAATTCATACCGACCTGCGTCGCCTAGCTTGCGCGGCTCGAGGGAAACCTAGCCACCTGCTGTCGGCCCTCCCCCCGTCGTCTCCTCCCTCCGCCGCTGCCGCTGGCCCCTGTCGCGGTGGCGGCAGGCCTCCCCCCCAAAGGGGGGTGGGGATCTCCGGACGTCTGTCTGCGGCAGTGCGCGTGCTCTCAAGCGCGGTCGGGTGTCGGCGCGACAGTCTCGGTCTGGGTTTTCGGCGTGGTCTGGGCGTGGACGGGCTACGTCGCGAGCTGCATGCAGCGGTGTTGGGCTCGAGATGTGCGCGTGGGGCTTGGATTGATGGTCGGGCGTGTCGGCGGCTGGCGCAAGTCGGGCGCGACATCTGGCTGGGCGTGGTGGGTGCGACGACTTTGGCACACGAGGTGTGTGCGGGTGGCGGGCCTACTAGCTTTTTTGTTGCTCACTCGGGTGGCTCCGATCTGGATCTGGTCTTCGATTTGGGTGCTTCTCCTTGCGACGCAGAGCTGGTTGCTGCGGCGGTGGTGGCCACGGTGGTGCTGCGGTGGTGGACGGCGGCTATGGTCAGGGTGGTGGTGCGTGTGTGGGTGTGGTGGATCTAGGGGTCCCGCGTCCAGAGAGAGAATGCTCTCAGCAGAGATGGTGATTGGTGGGCGACTGTCGTTGATGGTAGGTGGTTGGCGCATCTCCGGGAGAAATCCTAGCTCTAATCCTCATCAGAGCCGGCGGCGGCACTCGCGGGTGGACGACCTTTCTTGGAAACGTCGTCATGGAGTGCGCCCCTCCTTCCCATGGCTTTGGCTCCAGAGGGAAACCTCGGATCTACTGGATCGGGCGATGAAGGCGTCTTCGCGCCTTTCTCCTCCTTGGGGCGTCGTCTCGGAGCCGGCCACGATGGGGAGACCGGTGGATGGCGGCATCTTGGCCGCGTTGTTTGCTGAGGCGGGGCGTTGGTTCCTGTTGTGGCAACGATGATGGTGTCCCAGAGAAGCTCTGGTCGCGATGTGGATTTCGGTACTCGGTTCTTCCCGGCGTGTCCGAGGTGCTCTTTCGTGGGTTGCATGGTTGCTCTGAAGTCGGAGCTGCGATGGAGCCAATCCAGGCGACGACGATGACATGCACTAGGTGGTCGGAGGCGGAGGGCACGGTCGGCGCAAGTCCTGCATATTTCCCTTGCGAGGTCCGTCATCAAAGTCATAATTGTCGGTTGCTCGCGCGTGTGGCCTTCTGTTGGCATGTGCCGCCATGATGCGGCTGTTTGCAAGTTGGCTTTCATGATGGAGCTCTAAGGTGAAGTGGGAGTCTCCCATCCGGGGGCAACCGGTGATGATCATGACGCTTGCGACTCCTCGGCGGATGTTTTCTTTGCAGCTGTGTGTTCCATGCCGGTGGCGAGAATCGTCGGCGGTACCCATGTCATTTGGGTTTGATTGTATCGGTTTTAGCTTGGTTTTTTATAAATTATCCGGAAAATTCTCTTCTTCTTAATCAATGAAAATGGCAAGTCTTTTGCCTCATTTCAAAAAAAAAGCACACGAGGAACAATTGAGAGAGCAACAGGGCTACTACACGCGTTTGATTTGTGCGTTTCTCCATCGAAATTGATAATGCGATGAATGCTATTTTTTGCATGGTAATACGTGTCTTATTTATATTATAAATATCAAATTACATGTCTTGTAAAAACCGGCATGAAAAAACTAAAAAGATAAGAAAACATGGCAGAGCTTGATATCATCTTTCGTAACCTGCTTTAGACACCACCATAGCAGCCACTAAAAAAATAATGACGGATCACCTCCTCACCGAGCTCGATGTGGCTTCATCGTTATTATGCAGCTTTGCGGACCTTCAAGATGGCTCATCAAAGATTAAGCCATTGTCGTTGAATGAATCGGACCGCGTAACACCCCGGACACGCCATCGAACTTCAGATCTCACAACCCATCACGACTAAGAGGCCGAAGGAGGAAACCATACCTGCCATCCATCGATCACGAATCCAACACATGTTTTCTCTTCCATATGCCGTCGATGCAGACCACAATATGCATCCGCTCCTGGACTACCTCTCAAGCTCCGCGCTAACGCTGGAGCAGACGTCGTCGCAAAGGCGGAGCCCGAGGACACAAATCCATCACAAGGATGTCGTCGCCGCCATGATATCCCCGCTTGAACGCCATGATATACCCTAGAGATGATCGCCTCGCCGGTGAAGAATCTGAAGCTTCTTCATTCAGCATCGTTGTCGCCGTCGCCAAAGCCAAGACGTTAGACGATCAAAAACCTAAGCTACTAGGGTCTAAACCTAAAGCAAAAATGATCCGCACGCATGGGATCCGACGACTTTCCTCACGACCGAGGACCAAGAGGTTGCCGGTAAAGGAGAGGTGCCGGAAAACGACGCTGGATGGTCGGCTCCCTTGGCAGCGACGTCTAGGGTTACGGGACCTAAGCCTGATTGGACACCTAATGCGATGAATACTAGGTTGATAAGTGTGCTAGTCAACACTACCAAATATGATACCCTCATTTTATATATATACTATTCCCCCCTTCCTAAATATATTTTTTTAGAAATTTTACTAGAAGACTACATACAAAGCAAATTGAGTAATCTACATTCTAAAGTATGACTATATGCATCCGTATGTAATCTTTTAATAAAACATCTAAAAAGAGTTATATTTAGGAACGGAGGGAGTAGTAAATGTATATGATTCAGTACACATTGATATTGTGTAAAGTATTAATTGCACACATATACTACTAGGTAGGATATTATTTGTGCATTAATTGTTTGGTTAAGATTGGTATTGGTACTAGAAGGATTAAGCGCGCGTTGCTGCATTGTTGATGTTGTTGTAGTTTTATAAAATAAATTATCCTATTTTTAAAAAGTATAGGTGTATGAGATTTTTAAAAATTCAAAGCTCTTCAAGTTTGACCAAATTTGTAGAGACCTTTATTAATTTTCATAATATCATGTTGCGATCATTAAATTTATCATGACATAAATTTTCATATTTTATTTATTTAGTATTGTGGATACCGATGTCGATATTTTTTACTTCAAGATTAGTCAAAATTAAATAAATTTGACTTTTCAAGAAAAAAATGCACCTTATATCTTGGAACTCAGGGAGAATTTGATTTGGCTAGTGTGAGAGAGGATGGCCTATGTTTTATATTTTATTTATAATGTGGTATTTTAATGGGTATTTTATGGTGTGAATCTATGTTATGTGCTAATCAACCGATATTTACGTCATAAAATTTTCCGCGTCATTGTGTGCATGTAGTATTTTGGAGTTACAATAATATATTTCTATGTGACAAGGGGTGCACAGATTAATGTATTATTATAAGTCGGTTGCTATCGATTAATTTTAAAAATCATTGACCAAGTTGAAATCATGAACCCGATTCCAAATCGAATACCTCAATCGAATCAAAAAGCTTCAAAATTAAGGAGTATAGTAAATTAAAAAAAAAGCTTGTTAAGAAATTGTTGACACGGTCAAAATTGGGTGACCAAATTCGAATTAGAGACCTCAATTGATTGTGAGGCCTCCAATCCTAGGAAGATTATCTTGGTGTTATAACAATATATTACTAGGTGACGCGGGGTACACGGGATTGGTGTATTATTATAATTCGGTTTCTATAGATTAATTTAAAAATCATTGACCAAGTCAAAATCCTGAACCCGATTCCAAACTAAATACCTCAATCGAATCAAAAAGCTTCAAAATTGAGGAGCAGTGACGCGGGGTACACGGGATTGGTGTATTATTATAATTCGGTTTCTATAGATTAATTTAAAAATCATTGACCAAATCAAAATCCTGAACCCGATTCCAAACTAAATACCTCAATCGAATCAAAAAGCTTCAAAATTGAGGAGCATAGTAAATAAAAATAATTGAGTAAAAGATCCTGTTAAGAAATTGTTGACCTGATGAAAATTGAGTGACATAAACCTCAATTGATTGTGAGGCCTCCAATCACAGGAAGATTAGTTATATAGTTGATTTGGTATATCATACTAGAAGGATTGGGCGCGTTTTGCTGCATTGTTGATATTTTTGGATTTTCAAAATTTTATATTCAATCCCTGCCTCACCAGACCATTCATCACCTTGCGGCTGCAGCTGGGCGTGTGACAGTTCGTCATGGATGGGCTCGAGTTCTTAGTCGAGGAAGATGAATCAGGTTTAGTTTAACTTTTTAAGTTTGGAAATCTTTCAGCCCTTGTTTCTGAATCATATTGTCATCAGATTCGTCTGAATCCAGAAAATACACTAAATTGTGGTATTTCTGTGAGCAGTGGTCTCCTAGTTTAACCCTTTGTGTTTGCAAAATATTTCCACTTCTTTTTGGTGAATCAGGTTGTCATTATTGTTTTTTGAATACTGTGATCTGCATTTTCTCAAACAAAAACTATTGTTCGCATCTTCAGTTTGCACGCCAAATTTTTTGCCACTGATGTTGGTGTCGATGCCAGCTTCTCCCGCAATTTGGACACATGATGAGTGGCAGATGGCACATGTCCCTGGATCGGACCAATTCAGGAAGACGCCATGCATGGAGCTGGGTTTGAGTTGAGAATGGTTGTGGCTGTTATAGATAGGGTATGTGGTATAAATAGAAGAACTGCCATTGGCAACGGCATGATTCTACCAACGATCGACTAAAATGGCTCTCTGCTTCTCACATATAAGAACATGACGACTAAGTCAATCCCATGTACTTTCCCTTTGAACTGTGCGGGCCCTCCTATTCTGATTCGTCTACATGAGCTGTCATCTCGTTATTTACTGGCAATACGGGATATTAAAAAGGATGCGATGCTGAAATACGGCAGCGGGCTGACTGCATGGCACTCATCAAAACAACGGCAGAGGGCACAGATTTCGGCCTCTATGGTGCGCGGCCACCAAACGACATTTTCGAACCTGATTGCCAAACTTTTTAGGTAGATAGTGGGCCCGCTTGGCATGCTACACTTTGGTATCAAACCAACTTTGTAGTAATGTTTTGAAAATTTTAAAGCTGTGATAGTTTTTTGGAGCTCTAGCATGAACTATGGTAGTTTTATACTTTTAAAAAAAAAATCAAGGTGAGATCTTCTTACTCTCCCTATATATAACTGGACCTTTCTTTCTCTGTTTTTATATGGGAGAAACCACTATAAAAACTTGAGAAGGAACATCAAGATTCTGAACTCAAACTTCAGAAGGAACAGCGACCGTTCTCTTGTACTACATTGGACAAATATATAATACCACATAGCTAGTGGAATTAAAATAAATAAATAGATAGTAGCTCCCGGAAAAAACAGGAACACCCATCCATGGAAATAGTACCACATTGCTAGATGATTGACTCCTGCAGCAGCATATAAACCCAGCACCCGTCCGTGTCATCGGCCGAGCGTGGCGGCGCGCGCTTGTGACTCCAGCCTTGTTGGAGGGCCAAAGAGTTGGTGCGTGGGTTTGGTGGGCTCGAGCCCGTGTCAGCGAATGGTTGCCCTGCTGGAAAGTGTGCAGGATGACGAGCCGCCCTCCAGAGGTAGGGCTCTCGTGGCCGTTGTTCATGGCCGATCGCGATCGCGTGTGTTCCCTCTCTTAAAAGAGAAGAGAGAAGGTTAATTAACATCACAAAGATGAGATTATGGCTGGCCCAAGTGGTTGGTCCTAGTGACCATCGGGCGTTTGCGCCGTGGGATGTCTTCCCTGGCCGTAGCCTAGCCCGTTTCTGATCTTGGGTTTCCACGGGCACGGCGGCCTCGCCTCAGTTATTGGCCCGGCCCGTGGTCCACGGGCTCGCTCACCTAAACCCCCTAACCAACTCTTTTGCATTTTTATATATTTTCTTTTACTTCATGTATAATGTTTTCATTTAATATTTGTGTAAAATCCTAACGATGTCTTACTATACTGTAATGACAAATTTAATAAAAGAGTGCCACGTCAAGTAAAGTTGTTCGATGTTGAACTTCGTAGGTGCACATCTACTTATTCTTCGTACTTACAGCTTAGGCCGGCTCGTGGTACACGGGTTCGCTCACCTAAACCCTCGTACCTTTTGCAATTTTATGCATTTTTCTACTTCATGTGTTCGTATGTTCTCCAGTACAAAGCATATATACTGTTTTCCTTCAATATTTTTATAAAATCCTAAGAATGTCTTACCATACCGTAATGACTAGTTTATTGCTCATGATGTAGGTGTTATAGACATGATGAGAACAATTGTACTTTCCTAAGGGTCTCCCGCCGTCAAGATGAAGAGGGGGAAATGTGCTGATCTTTTCTTTGTGTGCATTATTTTCGCATATTGTGCATCTTGTTATAATGATAAACATATGGCTTCCCTCAAAATAAAAGATCGCCACGTCAAGTAAAGTTGCTCGATGTTGAACTTTGTAGGCATACCTGGCCAAACGGGTCGTGCCTGACGGGCCGGCCCGGCTGCTCGCAGGACAGGCACGAGACGGGTCGGGCCCGGCACGGCCTAATCATACCCGGGCCGGGCACGAGCACGCCGTGGGCCGTGCTCGGGCTGCCACCCCGAGCCCGCGTGCCAGCACGGCCGACACGATTAGGGTGGGCCAGCCCACGAGAGCATCGGGAACGAGGAGTCGGGGGCATCTGGCGGGCGATCGGGGAGTCGGGGGCATCTGGCGGGCAATGGGGGAGTCGGGGGCATCGGGCGGGCGATGGGGGAGCGGGGACCGCGAGCGAGCGCTGCGGGCCAGGGCGGGAAAAAAGGGAAAGGACGAGGTTGCTGGGCGTGAAAAAGGAATCTGGCGGGAATCTGGAAGGGATTTGGGCTGGATCTGACGGGATTTTTATTAAAGGAAAAAAAATCAATAAACGTGTCGCGGGCCGCCGTGCCTAAACGTGCCGCAGACCGGCCCGATTAGGCCACGTGCCGTGCTTGGGCCTGGAAGGCTGGCACGCGGGCCGCCACGCTACGGCCCGGCTAATAATCGGGCCCAGGCGTGTCGTGCCGTGCCTGGCACGATTACGGCGGGCCGGGCCGTGTTGTGTCGGGCCGGGCCGTTTGGCCAGGTATGTTCGTAGGTCCCCATATAGTTATTCTTCCTACTTACACCTCAGGCCAGCTCACGGTACACGGGTTCGCTCACCTAAACCCCCTTACCAACTCTCTTGCATTTTTATATTTTTTTCTACTTCATGTGTTCGTATGTCCTCCAGTAAAAACATATATAATGTTTTTCTTCAATACTTTTGTAAAATCCTAACGATGTCTTACCATACCGTAATGAGTAGTTTATTACTAATGTTGCAGGTGTTATAGATATGATGAGAACAATTATACTTTCCTAAGGGTCTCCCACCGTCATGATGAAGAGGGGGGATGTGCTCGTCTTTTATTTGTGTGCATTTTTTCCTGCATATTGTGCATTTTGTTATAATGATAAACATATGACTTTCATCAAAATAAAAGATCGCCACATCAAGTAATGTTGCTCGATGTTGAACTTCGTAGGTGCGCATCTACTTATTCTTCCCACTTATAGCTTAGACCATTTTCCTTATGTGTATTGTATTAGGAGAAACAACTATGTTTAAGTAAATTATTGAGGAGAATCAGATTGCCAAACTTAAAAAAGAATGGAAATTTTGAACTCTAGTTGGCATTATCCTTGTGTATTCCTTTTTCTTTTCATTTTATCCTTTTAACTTTTGTTTTCACTTTTATTTTTCTTATTTACTTTCTCCTTTGTCATTTTCTTTTCTAATACTTTATTTTCATTTTGTAACCATTTCATTTTCTTCTTTCCTTTCTCATTTTCCTTTTTCTTTTCTTTTCCGAAAGAAGATCGAGCCGGGAAGAATTAGGGGATCGGATCGGATACAACAATGTATATAACTCACGCGGCGGTTTATATTACACATCATTTCACCGATAACGATTAAGTACATACACAAATATATATATATATATATATATATATATATATATATATATATATATATATATATATATATATATATATATATATATATATATATATGATGCATGGTTTCTCATTGTCGACATTTTCTTTTTTGAGTGAGCTTCTTCTTCCCCTTCTTGTTTGTTGACGAATAATTGAGCCCCTTGTTGTGACTTTTCCTTTTCCATGGAGTACGATCTTTCTTAGTTAGCGTACTATTGATTCTTCTTTTGACGTATGCTTCATCGTCATCGTCATCTTCCCTCATTGGGTTGCCGTACTAGTCATAGTCTTCCTCATTGGGGACTCCATCCATTTAAATGATGTTCCTTTTTCCTCTCCTCACGACAACACGGCTTGGATTCCTCGGGTCGGTTATGAAGAAACATTGTGTCACGTGCTTAGCGTGTACCAGATGACAAGATGATGTATATATTTCTCGCATCTCATTGGTTACCCCAAGTGAAAGGTTGAGATGTAGTCACAGCAAGTTTTTACCTTACACGGGAACTGTAAGGTTTATCGAACCAGGAGGACTCCTAGGATCAACGAGTAGGTGTCTTCCACCCTGGCGCTAGCAGAAGACGTGGACTTGCACACACACAAATAACTTTGCTCCCAACGAGTACATATATGATGTCAATCTCTCCGGCCTTGTAGTTTGCAAAGCATCAAAACACAAGCGGGAAAAGTATCAAAAGAGTGCCACGTCAAGTAAAGTTGTTCGATGTTGAACTTCGTAGGTGCCCATCTACTTATTCTTCGTACTTACAGCTTAGGCCAGCTCGTGGTACACGTGTTCGCTCACCTAAACCCCCGTAACTTTTGCAATTTTATATATTTTTCTACTTCATGTGTTTGTATGTTCTCCAGTAAAAAGCATATATAATGTTTTCCTTCAATAATTTCTTAAAATCCTAAGAATGTCTTACCATACCATAATGACTAATTTATTGCTAATGTTGCAGGTGTTATACACATGATGAGAACAATTGTACTTTCCTAAGGGTCTCCCGCCGTCAATATGAAGAAGGGGAAATGTGCTGATCTTTTCTTTGTGTGCATTTTTTTCGCATATTGTGCATCTTGTTATAATGATAAACATATTGCTTTCCTCAAAATAAAAGATCGCCACGTCAAGTAAAGTTGCTCGATGTTGAACTTCGTAGGTCCCCATCTAGTTATTCTTTCTACTTACAGCTCAGGCCGGCTCACGGTACACGGGTTCGCTCACCTAAACCCCCTTACCAACTCTCTTGCATTTTTTTTCTACTTCATGTGTTCGTATGTCCTTCAGTAAAAAACAGATATAATGTTTTTCTTCAATACTTTTGTAAAATCCTAACGATGTCTTACCATACAGTAATGAGTAGTTTATTACTAATGTTGCAGGTGTTATAGATATGATGAGAACAATTATACTTTCCTAAGGGTCTCCCACCGTCATGATGAAGAGGGGGAGATGTGCTGATCTTTTATTTGTGTGCATTTTCCCCTGCATATTGTGCATTTTGTTATAATGATAAACATATGACTTTCATCAAAATAAAATATCGCCACGTCAAGTAAAGTTGCTCGATGTTGAACTTCGTAGGTGTGTATCTACTTATTCTTCCCACTTATAGCTTAGGGTTTTTTCACTGTTTTGACCCGAGGGGGTAACTTAATCACGGAATGAACTCGTTCGAAAACAATTTCATGTTTTGACCCTTTTAAAATGCCATAAACCGTGGCGTTGCAGCTCTACGGAGAAACGCCACTCTATTGTGGCGTTGCTGGCCCATGTGCAAAACGCCTGTCTACTGTGGTGTTTCTGGCGTGGGAAACGCCACCCACTGTGGTGTTGCGGGCCTGAGGTGAAACGCCAGGCACCCTGGCGTTTCTTGGCTTTATATTCTGCCAGCCCGACCCCGTCTTCCACCAACCCCCTTTCTCCTCTTCTCTGGTTTGTTCTTTGACGAAAAAAGAGACTCTCCTCCTCCAGATCCCCCCCCCTTCGATCTCTCTCCTCCCTCAACCGTTTTATTGATTCTTTGGGGCAAATTGAAGAGGTCGATAAGTTACTCCAATCCCTCCAATTAGTTTTTGCAATGACTTTGTATTTGTGTAGCTTTTTTTGCACTAGGTGTAACGTATGTTTTTAAGTAAAATCTATTTTGTGATGGTTAATAGGTGTAGTTTATGGTGGCTGTAGGTATAACCTAGTTGTACTTCATATTATTGGCACTAGATGAATGCCTAGGTTTAGTTCATATTAGTGGCACTAGGTGAATGCCTAGATTTAGTTCATATTAGTGGCACTAGCTGAATGCCTAGATTTAGTTCATATTAGTGGTACTAGGTGAATGTGTAGCATTTTTGGCACACTAGTTTAATGCCTAGATTTAGTTCACACTAGTTTAATGCCTAAAAGAATTTTTTTCATATTATGTAGGATGTTTCAACCGGATAAATATCCGAGACTTGATGAGTTCTACGAGGAGAAGCATCGTGCGGTGCTAGTTGAAAGAGGAGAGGTAATTATGATGGTCTTGATGATTATTTTTCTATATTCCATGATTTTCATATTGAGACAAATTATGCGTTTGTTGGTATAGGTTCCTCCAGTACTTCGTTTGAGGGGGCACAACCCGAATGAATCTCTGTTATATGACCCTCGGTACGAGCCTTATTTTAGAAGAATGGATCTTCTTCAGCTTGTGCTCAACTTTAAAGGCACACCATCATGGTTGAACGCCACGACCCTTGCCGCCCTTACGGACCATTGGAGGCCGGAGACGCACTCTTTTCACCTTCCTCTAGGTGAGATGACAATAACTCTGGAGGATATTGGTATGATCACCGGGCTTCCTATCGAGGGCAGGGCTCTTACAGGGAAGGTTAGGTCCGATGGATGGCGACAATGGGTTACATCATTGGTTGGTGTTGAACCCGAGCCATGGACTAATGAAACCAGGAAGGATCCTAGGCCATCCGGTGTGTTGTTCTCTTGGATACAGAGACATTTTCGCAAGTGCCCAAGTGATGCTAGTCCGGTTGTTGTGGAGAGGTTCGCCAGGGCTTACCTCTGGAATCTTTTGACCCAAGTGGTGTTTCCGGATGGCACGGGGGACAGAGCCTCGTGGATGTTTTTGGATCCTCTTCGTGACTGGGATGTTAAGTGGAGTTGGGGTTCGACGACACTAGCCTTCTTGTACCGTCAGGTACGGTTTAATATCATGCATTTTCGTTTTTATTCAATGGGTATATGATGCATTTTCATTATATTAAATGGGTATATGTTGCATTTTCATTTTATTAAATTTGTAGTTGGATGGAGCATGTATGAGGAGCAAGCCGACGTCCACTCTTAGAGGTTTTGTTTGGGCTCTACAGGTTTGGATGTGGGGCGTATGCCTGTTGGTCGTAACCTCAGCCTTCCTCCGGAAGAACCTTGGATGTACCCGTTTGACGGAGATGAGGAGTGGTACCCCACTATCGCACACACATGGGCTAATGTCCAATGGACGAGTATCGCAGCTATGGGGCGGTATAAGGCATACATAAGCGAGCTAGACATGCTGACTTATGAACAGGTAAATGATTTCGCAAATTGTGTGGAAATTTTTCATGGATGGTCGAGTGACTTGTCGTTATGTAGGTGAATTGGAGGTCGTACACGGTACTTAGGCAGTTCCCTCTGAGCAACATGTCCCTTCATGACCATCATCTTTGGCGTGTGCGGTGCTCCATGATATGCTTCTTTGCGGTGGAGTGGCATCTTCCTCATCGTGTTTCAAAGTAGTTCTGGGTACAACAATGCACCCCGCCGGGTTACGTCGAGACAAGTGTGCAGCTACATAAGTGAGTATTTTATATCACGTGTTTATCCTGTTGATCAATGTCTAACACGAAAAAATGAAACTGATGTAGTATTGAACTATTGTTTTGTATGACAAACCGGCAAACCAATAAGAGTGTCATCAATTGGGAGAGCACCACATGATTTGGGTGGACATGTGGAATGCTTAGAGACATGCTCGAGTTGAAAATGATCAAACACCGCACACTGACGAGGCGGCATATTTAAGGCATTTGGAGTGGATGCGTACATAGTACAGAGTTATCCATAAGGCAGCCTGGACTCGTTCCGATTGCTTGGACTTACTGCCGAGTGAGGTTGCTGATGCTGCATTCAACAATTCTATTAGGGAGACAGTTGGAGCGCATCTTGACTATGGCCCTCTTCATGACCGAGTGGTATGTTTATTCTCTAAAATATGAACAACTGTCATTTATTCGTGGATGGTATGTCACATATGTTTTATCCAACGCACAGAGCTATGGAGATGTATCAACGATAGTAACGTGGCCCTTGGCCGTGCCCCATCTTCACAAACGGATGGGTTTGTTAGAACTACTCTACAGGTTAGATGCCTTGTTAACCTTTGTTTTAGTTGTCGTAGCTTTGTTAGCATATTAACATGTCATTATCTTTTCCTTGCGCAGAAGGTCGCTAATCGGTGTCGCACACTAGCGGCTTTACTTTCTTGCCACGGTGTTTCGTCCACCGATGTGAGGGCACGTGCGTAGTACAGGATGGATGTGCAGTCTTCGCTCGTCCGTCTGTTAGTCGTCCACGGGCCTCTTCCGCTCGTTCGTCTTCGAGTCGAGCACATGCTTCTTCTAGATGAGCACATGTTGAGGTGCCACACCATTATACGGGCTCAAATCATCTACTAAGGGTTGGTTCAAGTCAACATGAAGAGGAGCATTGACCATCGTACTAGCAAACACTTCGAGTGACTTGTCTATCGAGGATGCAACAGCCTCCTTGTATTCAACCCAATGCAAATTGGACTTGATAGGCATTGTCTTCATTCGACACTTGTGTGCCGACCCAACATCATATTTTCCTAATAATTCTACTTGGTCACTTGGATCAACCCACTTCAATCTTATCCGAGTTTCTGCCACAACCTCTTCATAAGTAGGACTATCAAGAAATGTCAACACTTCCTCATATTTGTCAACAATATCAACATTCATGAATGCATCTTTGTCAACATAATGAATATTCGCAATCTTGTCCATCTAAAAAAGGGGGACAAAATTACCAATTCTAAGTATAACAAAACAATTAACAAAACATTATCCTAACCATTGTCCATCCAAATTAGGCATAACACAAACCCCAACACTAACCCTTGTCCATCCAAATTAGGCATAACACAAAACCTAACACTAACCCTAACCCTTGTCCAACCAAATTAGGCATAACCCTAACCCTAACACTAAATCTTATCAATAATAATAAACCAACCAATACAATGCAACATAAATGGAACACCTAGTGCAAAAAAAGCTACACAAATACAAAGTCATTGCAAAAACTAATTGGAGGGATTGGAGGAGCTTACCGGCCTCTTTGATTTTCCCCAAAGAACCAACAAAAAGGTTGAGGGAGGAGGGAGATCGAAGGGGGGGATCTTGAGGACAATGGAGAGCTTTTTCGTCAAAGGAAGAACAAGAGAAGAGGATAAATGGTGGTTGGTGGGCGAGGTGGTCGGGGTGGCAGAATATAAAGCCAAGAAACGCCAGGGTGCATGGCGTTTCACCTCAGGCCTCCAACATCACAGTAGACTGGCGTTGCACAGAAGGGCTGCAACGCCACAATAGAGTGGTGTTTCTCTGTAGAGATGCAACGCCACGGTTTATGGTGTTTCAAGAAAAGGATCAAAACGTGAAATTGTTTCCAAACGAGTTCGTTCCGTGATTAAGTTAGCCCCGCCCTCGGGTCAAAACAGTGAAAAAAACCTATAGCTTAGACCATTTTCCTTATTTGTATTATATTAGGAGAAACAACTGTGTTTAAGTAAATTATTGAGGAGAACCAGATTGCCCAACTTAAAAAAGAATGAAAATTTTGAACTCTAGTTCGCATTATCCCTGTGTATTCCTTTTTTTTCATTTTATCGTTTTAATTTTTTTCACTTTATTTTTCAAATTTACTTTCTCCTTTGTCATTTTCTTTTTTAATACTTTAATTTTATTTTGTAACCATTTCATTTTCTTCTTTCCTTTCTCATTTTTCTTTTTCTTTTCCTTTCCGAAAGAAGATCGAGCCGGGAAGAATTAGGGGATGGATCGGATACAACAATGTATATAACTCAGGGGCAGTTTATATTACACATCATTTCACCGATAACGATTAAGTGTGTACACAAAATACATACATACATATATACATATACATACATACATACATACATATACATACATACACACACAATATATATATATATATATGTGATGCATGGTTTCTCATTGTCGACATTCTATTTTCTGAGTGAGCTTCTTCTTCCCCTTCTTGTTCGTTGACGAATAATTGAGCCCCTTGTTGTGACTTTTCCTTTTTCATGGAGTACGGTCTTTCTTAGTTAATGTAGTATTGATTCTTCTTTTGACGTATGCTTCATCATCATCGATCTTCCCTCATCGGGTTGCTGTACTGGTCGTAGTCTTCCTTGTTGCCGACTTCAACCATTCCAATCATGTTCCTTTTTCCTCTCCTCACGACAACACGGTTGGGATTCCTCGGGTTGGTTACGAAGAAGCATTGTGTCACGTGCTTAGTGTGTACCCATGGCTCGTTTTTTACGATGGCATTCATGGTAGCACTCTTGGCGTCGGGTATAAACATGATAGTGAAATACCGGTTTTCTCTTTCGACATTCTTAGCCCATCTGACATGGAACATCCTCACGTTGTGCAGTCCAGAGTAGTCAACCTCCCAGATCTCCTTGACCCTTCCGTAGAATCTCTGAGTTGCGGTGTTGTCGTCGGTCATGCATTCCAGCATCATCCCTGAATTCTAAAAATCATTGTTCATATCTTTGGCCTCCGTGTAGAACATGTATCCATTGATATCATATGCCTGGTAGGTCGCGAGGTTTGCCGCGGGGCCATGTGCTAAGGCGTATATGAGCAATTCGTCCTTAGAGCCCTCTTCCGGGATATTAAAAAGAATATGCTCTTTGAACCAATACAGGAAAGTGGAGTTGTGCTCTCTAGTAACTTCAGCGTTCGTCCTGCATAGCCCTCGGTCATCACGATACTTCTTTGCGATGGTTTCTTTGTGCAGTGTCACGAAAGGATCTACCACATCTAGGTGATGTAGCACTACTAAGTTTTCTATGTCAAAGTCATTGCGTCTATCCGAGTAGGCCACATGTAGTTCCCTGCGACCGTTAGAGTAACCTTCTCCTTCGAGCCTCCCAAGGTGCTTCTTAACGGCCAAACCAACACCTGGACGGTCTCCGCCATATAGATAATTCTTGGAGAAAGAGATGCACTCTTGTGTCAGATAGCCCTTGACGATGCTTCCATCCGGATGGGACATGTTACGAACGAATCCTTTGATCATCCCATTCATCCTCTCGACTGACATCATGTTGTGCAGGAATGACGGTCCCATGTCTATTATGTCGTCGACAATGTGGACACACAGATGCACCATGACATCAAAGAACACGTGTGGGGAGGGGGAGTACATCTCAAGCTCATTTAGTATCACAACGATCTTTTCATGTATCCTTTGGAGATGCTTCTCACTGATCGACTTTCGAGAGATGACGTCAAAAAAGTTGCAGAAACCAATAAGCGTGTCACGGGCGTGCTTGTCCATTATCCCTCTAAGGGCAAGAGGTAGTATCTGTATCATCATCACATGACAGCCATGGGACTTCATCCCGCTGAACCTTTCTTCTTCGTGTCTAGAAATCTGCTTATCTTCCCACAGTAACTGGAACTAACTTTGATTCCAGTAAGGCACTTGAAGAATTGATCGATCCCAGCCGGACATAAGGTGAAGAAAGAAGGGGGCAATAATCCCCCTTCATTTTTTTGCCCTTCTTCTCCCGCTCCTTCGTCTCCATCTCTGTCTCCTCTGATTTTTTTACGGGGCGGCATGTGCAGATCTGCCATGATATTCAAATCTTGCAAGTCTTTTCTTGCCTTCGGCCCATCCTTGGTCTTATCCGGCATGTTCATCAGTGTCGCAAGCAAGATCTCGAGGACATTCTTACAGATATGCATTTGATCAAGGCAATGAGGCATGTCAAGTTTGTGCGAGTACTCCAAGTCCCAGAAAACAGACCTCGTCTTCCATACCTTCAGCAACGACTCTGATGCCTTTTTCATCGTCTTTCCCGGGGCAGGGCAATGTTCCCAGTTTTTCAAAAGCTCGTCAATTTCGGTGCCGCTCCGCTTACGTGGAGGTCCTCGATGCTCAGCCTCACCACTGAATAGATCTCCACGGTTTCTCGAGCCATCTTTGATGCCCCATGTACATGATTTTCCCAGACCTGCCTTCTTTCATTGACGTTAGCTGCTGAGACGTCGTATAGTCCATGCGTCGCGTGCATCCACAATACCCGTGGCACACCTGGCATGCGACATATCTGTAGCCGAGATAGTCATGCACCGTCGTGATCAGCACGGCTCTCATATAGAAATACTCGCCTTTGCTGGTGTTCCATGTCTGGGCCGGTGTTTTCCTTAACATGAGGGTCCCGCACGATTGAACTTAGTAGCTACGAAGTGTGGAGCGTGTCCACATTTTCTCTGCCGCCATGTCCGGCCCCTTCTCCGCCGCCATTATCGATCGTCTCTTCGTCTTGCCCCGTGTCGTCATTGATTGCCCCGTCGGCGTCCTCCTCCTCCTTATCATCCACAAGTCCGTATGAATGCGACATAGATCAATCGCAGCATGGAGGCATACCTAATGTGGCTTCTCGGAAAGGTGATGTTCACAGAGAGCCATGTAACCACTATAAGCGTGCGCTACATACCTATTGCACTGGATATCGCGAGAGCTGAGATGCCGAATCAAATAACACTAAGGAGTTGGGGTTCGACGGTCTTAGCGGCTACTTACCGAGGTATGTGCAACTGTTGCCCGGTTTCAATGGCCAAGTCAGCCCTTCTTGGATGCCCTCTGCTTTTACAGTTGTGGTCCTGTGAGAGGTTCTCTATAGGACGACGAAACATGGATGTCAAGGAGGGTTTCCCTATGGGCAACCTGTTCGATGTTGAACACATCGACATGCCTACTTTCAGTCTATGTTGGACACATCACAAGGTATGTCTCGTGGTATAATTTAATCCACCTTCTTCGCGTACACTATGGCTGAAACTCACTAATGCTTTGTGCAGAGACGATTTGCTAGTGATCAGACTAGGCGAGCCTACACGGCATTAAATGAGCAGTTTGATGCATACACTTGGCATATCTGGCTGCCATACACGCAAGCAACCATACATGCCAGATATCCCGGCGGTATTTCTGAGCTATGCACAAGAGATCGGGGTTACTTGTTGATGAAATTGAAGATCATCTTCGATGTCTTCGTTGAGGAGATGACGCAGCAGCGGGTTATGAGGCAATTTGGTCTTCAGCAGATGGTCCAGCCACCCCCTATAGAGAACCCGCTGCAAGCAGTAGTCCAGGGTATTTTATACTTATTGAATATTGCATTGTCTTTCACTATTGTTTACGATAAAGCATCGATTAATGGTTAAACACACACCTCAACTGCAGGATCACAAGGAAGGGGCAAGCAGGAAACAGGCTCAGTGGCTCCAGAGGCTTCAGCGGTACGTGACAGACTGGGATACTACGGCTCAACGTCTCTCGCACAGGATGTTGGGTTTAATCTCGATGGATACAATGCATGTTCGGATCGATACATGAGAGGGACACGATTACGCATCGTTCAGCACTCTAAAGCAGAGGAGATACCGGACCCTGTTAGGTTGAATACGTACCCGAGTTATGGACGACAATTGTTGTCTGCACCTCTTCTGGTAAGGTCTCAACTCCAGCCATGGTTCACGCGCATGGAGCATAAGATTCTAGATGTCTACAAAGCTATCAGATGCACCCGCACTTAGGACGTTGTTCAGCACCACCACCAGCAGCAGTCGCGTTCCTCCACGCAACGACATCAGTCACGTCCATGATTAGCACAACAGACAACACCCCATCCACCCCCTCGTGACCAGGCTGGTAGTTCAGCGTGGCAACACCCACAGCAGCATGCTCCCTCGTCCAGCTTCATGTTTCGGCCTCCACCACAACAGCAAAGTCCCACACCGGTTTTCATGTTTCAGCGACATCCAGCTGGTATGTCTCTTCATATTTATTCTTTTGGATATTAATTAAGACTACATATTTATTCAGTATTTATGTTCCCTCCTGCAGGATCATATGCATATCAAGAGGCGTCGGCGTCCGGATCCGAGTGGGGGAGTAAACAGGAAGATCCACTATCACAACACAACATCTGGATGGACATGTTTTCGATTCCTTCACCAGGACCCACACAAGATACACAATATGACCAAGATGAGTCCGAGATTCCTCTTCGTAACATTAGGCCAACCCACAGGTGGGGATGGAGTACACCTAACACACCGCCTGAGCGCCTAGGCAGACGCCGTCAATGACACTTCTATCTAATAATAAAGACATGACTATCCAATTATGTATGAGAGAAATGTCCATTCTATGTATGGGACAAATGACTATCTAGTTATGTATGAGACGCCGTTAAAAAATGTTAGTTAGGTAAAAAATATGAATGCATGCACCTATCGGCTTACCAACACCAATTAATACTAATTAATCGCTAGTAAGTCAATTAGTGCTAATTAGTCATGGCTAAGTCAATTAGTTCTAATTAACAATTGTTAAGCGGACTGGAGCGATCTTAGGAGGGCCAAGAGGCCTATCGACTTAGCCAAAGCCGACAGGGACTAATCGACTTCGAAAAGGCCGACTGGATCTAGTTGGGTTTGGCTAGACCGTATTATTTTTAAATTATTTTAAACCTACACAATATTTTTCCAATTTAATAAAAAAATAGAAGAAGGAGGAGCATAGCAGCAAGCGTCCACTGTACACATGGATGCATTCTGAGTGCTCACTAGCTGACAGTCACAGAGATGCTTCATCACGTGCCCGCCCCTGCTATGCTCTTTCGTGAATCTTCTCTCCTCCATCTCTTTTTCCATCTCCTCCATATACTAAATAATTACTCCATCCCTAAATTGTTAGCAGCTAGCTAAAAATTGAAATGCTTCACTAACTCATCACGGCCACTATAATTGTTCACGGTCCAGTCCACTGTACACATGGATGCATTCTTAGTGCTCACAGTCAATCACATAGGTGCTTCACCACGTGCCACGCGCTTCCGTGAATCTTCTCTTTTTCATCTTACTAGTTACCTGACAGCTACTGTAGCTAGCTAAAAAAGTTATGAAATGTTTTAGAGTACTAGCTTTTCACCATGAGTGCATTATGAAGGAATGCTCACGCTCCAGTGATCCTGATCCTGTCCAGTGCAAGAAGCATCCAATGATCCACCCATGGCGTGGCACTGGCGTAAATAAAATAAAAGCATCAACTTTACCTCTGCTGAGGTGAGGAGTGAGGACAAGCAAGTGGCACTGCTCACTCCCCACCTTCACCTCACCACCTCACTGCCCAGCTCAGTCTCAGCACCGAGCTCCGCTCCGAGTCAACTGACTGACGCTAGCTTGGTAGATTAGATGGATCGGCAGGGGCAGCAGCACCGGCTGGTGACGATGCCGCCGTCCTCCTACGCGGGAGGGGGAGGGGGAACGGGGGCCGTGGACGTGGTGGCGCGGGACGCGGCGGCGCAGGCGCTGGGGGCGGTGGTGCAGCTGCACTTCGACAAGACGGTGGAGAAGAAGCGGAGCGCCGACGCGCAGAAGCAGGAGCTCTGGCGCCTCTTCCTCGCCTTCTTCCTCTTCCTGGCGCTCGTCCTCTCCGCCGTCGC
Organism: Hordeum vulgare subsp. vulgare; assembly: GCF_904849725.1. Taxonomy (NCBI): domain Eukaryota; kingdom Viridiplantae; phylum Streptophyta; class Magnoliopsida; order Poales; family Poaceae; genus Hordeum; species Hordeum vulgare. The sequence goes on along the minus strand of NC_058519.1, from coordinate 657,413,781 downwards.
CGGCGGGGCCCGCCTCCAGTGCCGCCACCTCTGGGCCCCCGCCGGCCTCCTCTCTCTCGCCCACCTCGCCTTCTACGCCGCCGTCGCGCACCACCTCCGCTGCCTCAACGGCTTCAGGTCCTCCCCTCCCTCCCCATTGCTGTGGTTGGGTTCCATAGATTCGATCTGGCTGAGCTGAGCAAGAGCAAGAAAGTAACAATGGTGGGTGGGTGCATTGCAGGTACCAGCGGCGGTGCCACAAGCTGACGCTGGCGCTGGCGGCGGACCGGCTGAGGATGCTCAAGTCGGCGGGGGAGGTGGTGGCGGCGGCCGACGTGGAGGTGCCCTACCAGGAGCCGCACGAGAGCTACCTCGCCAAGTTCAGGCGCAGCTGGGCCATCCACTTCGCCTTCCTCATCGCCACCTTCGCATTCTCCGTCGCCGCCGCAGTCGCTGTCCTCTGCTTCTAGCCCTATCCCATTAACCCACCATTAGCTTCTTCTTCTTCTCTCTGCTTCTTCTCTTCATCAGGATTGGTAAAATCAAATCCATTGTGCTGTGCTCTGCTCCTTGTCTTTCCTAGCATTAGCAAGCGAGCAGCACCAAGAATGTCCTGGGCAAATTGCTGTTGCCCGCATTGATTAAGAGCACCAAGAGTGAGTGAGATCTGCTTGCCTGCCTACATTAATGTCAAGGATCTTCGTTGGTGTCATGCTCATGATTGCGACCGACTCTGCTTTGCTTTTGCTTTTGATTTGCTTTCGCTCGGCCAAATCATCAATCCACCATGACAACGCAACTGTCCATGTCAATCACATCGCATCAGGCATGTATGATTAATTGTACTACCATCTGATATCTTATCCAAAATGTACACTACAGTAAGATGAGAATCACATTCACATCTGAGAGCAACACTGGAAAATACGTAGCAAGGAAGCTTCCATTTCATTTCACTGCTTGATGTATGCATTCGAGAAAGTTCCTTTTATTTCCCCATTTCGAAATCAAGAGATGATATGAAATAACCATCTGGATTTCTTGTTACAGCTTACAATGACATGTTGTAGTATAATTTCGTATTGCTACATGTTACAACACAATCTCCTTCCATGAAGTCGGAGCTTGGCTCTGTTGGCTGGCTCAAATCTCTAGTGAAAGAAAACGAATGCTGAAGAAAGGAACAAACAACAGGTGGGTGCAGGGAAGAGCTCTAGCTCCGGTTCAGGAGCCCCCACTCCCGGCAAGAGATGGAACGATTTTCTTGCCAAAATCACGCGCTCGACTCTGACATGGAGGAACGGGGTTATCACGCAGTCTTCAGGACGGTACAGAGCGAGTTGTATGCATTGACGCAGAGCTTGAACTTCTCCTCGGCTACCGCCTGTGCACAAAACAAATGTAGGGAATGGACAAATCCTCTGTTAGTATATGGATATGCATCTCTTGTTGGTTCAACTTTGAAACCACCTGTGAAGAGCCCGGATGCTTGTCAGGGTGCCACCTCAGAGCAGACGCGCGGAAGCTGCACCGAGTAAATCGGGTAAACACCAGCAGAGTGAGTGGTAAACAAAATTTTGCAAGGGTGGCAGAGACAAGCAACAATTTGAGGAGGCATGCCAAAAAACGGAATCTCACGCTGTTTTGACATCATCTAGGGTTAGTGGACCACGAGGTGGCAATCCAAGGGTGACCCTGTGCGCATGTGAGCCGACGCCGGCTGCCTCACAGGTGTCGTCGTCGTCGCTTTCGTCTTCGCTCTCAACTCTTTGTCTTCGTGATTCACCAGCCCGTCTGAATCCAAACGATGAATCTCTGAAGTGAAAACCCTCCCATGATGCATGGGACCAGGTAAAACCCTGGTGATGCTCACCAAATATGGTCTCAAAAACTTTTTCAGGATTCACATAATGGGCTTCATAGAAAAAGTTGTAGAACTTCGCCTTGTCCTTTTTGTCTGCACAAAAATGCTCATCTAAGTTTCATAGTATGAAGCTACTTGAAGTGATCTAGATGGCCAGCATCACAGATCCATGCTATAATCCATGAAAGTTCAATAAACCACTCCTATCAAGCAGCACAATCATTTACTACAGGAACAAGCCACATAATGTAATCAAAAGGATCGGAAATCATATACTCCCTCCGTTTCAAAATAAGTCACTCAACTTTGTACTAGCTTTAGTACAAAGTTAGTATAAACTTGAGTCACTTATTTTGGGACGGAGGGAGTAGTTGGCTTGTAGGCTGTATGTAGAAGTTGTTTGCCCTCAAATGTGACTGTGTAAGATATGCATAAAAGTCAATAGCAGACCATGCAAACAGCTCGATAGAAATCCTGTGGGAACCACTAGAGTGACATACAATATAATCTACACATAGCAATTCAGAATCGCTAAATGATCACATGATATTCCCAAGGCAGCAGTGCTCCAAAAGCAAAATATGCACCTATTTTGTGCTAAGATAGAACAATACCTTTTCTTTGATGGTGTACTCCTTGTCGAGGTTTTGTTGAACTGTGATCCTGTCTTTTTCTGAATGTTTTGAATCGTGGAATATCATGTGAATTAGCAAAGCTGCCCGTACTTCCATCCTACAGGAATACAAGTGCACTGTAGACTTCAGGTACACAAGCCATAATAAGGCCCTGTTTCTTTAAAAAGTCCTAGGACTTTTTTTAGTCCCAACTAAAAAGTCCCTAGTCCCTACCCGTTTCTTTCCAGGGACTAAACAGGGACTAGAGGTCATTAAATGACATGCAAAAAGACCATGTTACCCCTAGCAATGTACTAGAAGTTATTAAATGACATGCTAAAAGTAGGGGTATTGTTCGAAGAAGTGCCAAAAAAGTCCCAAAAAGACCCTCCCATAGGGACTTCTTCCTTTAGTCCCAAATACTCCCTTTTAGTCCTTTTAGTCCCTCCTGTTTCTTTCACGTGGGACTAAAAGGGACTTTTTTTAGTCCCTACAGCAAAAAGTCCCTGTAAAGAAACACCCCCTAAATGGATGGTGGGTGTTTTCTGCCAACTCTTATGCTTGCAGAAATAAACTTTTGCTTTAATTATCCCAGTCAAGGAAGGATAAGAAAGTTCATATGAAAACTCGAACAGAAATTTCACCTGTATATGAGGTGTTGACTTTCCATACAGAAGGTAATTTTTCAGGTCCTTCTTTCCTTCTGCTCGTTTTTGACGAACAACGTATCTCTCATATTTCTGTTGAAGAGTTATGACCCATTAGAACTATCTCAAAGCATCACAATTGTCGAATGCTACCTAATCATGGTAAGGCAGCTACTAAATAAACCATCAATTACAAACCTATAACTGTTTTCTTTCTGCCTGATGAATTGACTCATTGAGTTTGCTTTGGCTACTAAACACATGGCAGTGAACCAAATGCATAACACAGTTAGAGGCGCTCAACTTCATTTTGACAAATCAAATTGTGGTATGTAGCTATAAAACCTTATATGCTACCAAGTTTTTAGAAAACCATGGCCACGAGCTCTATGCAACTGTATGAGAATGCAAGCACCCTGAGGAAAAATATGTAGTAAAATACTATCTCTGTTCATTAATATAACGGTGCTCATGTTCCCAACCAGTCTCAATTTGTACTGCCAAAACGTCTTATATCAATCAACAGAGGGAGTACATTTCACTCTGTTAGTATAACTCCATGCAGTCACTGGTATTACCACACCGAGCATAGTTACCGACCATCTTGCAAGCTGCAACAGGCATGAAGTTAAGCTGCTGATTTGAGCTTCAAGTGCGTTTGACATTAATGGTGGCGCTCATGTTCCCAACCAGTCGAGATTACAGTTGAGAGATGTGTCCAAGCATACCTTGGATAGCTTCCGTTCCCCATGTTCATGCTGCACAATGAATTGGGAGCAGGAAATTATAGGGTCAGCATTTAAGCTAAACATATATGGAAAAAAAAAATACGAACATGAGCGATGCTGTAACTTGTAGTAAATCAATATGGATAACCCTGGTGTGAGACCAGGAACAAACTACTGTACATGTCAAAATGAAAAGAATCGCGGCTGGAAACGGGAAAAGAGGGGGGGATTGAGGCACTGCGGCCGGACCTTGGAATCGAACTTGCCCTTCCACTTGGCGGGGGAGGCGGGCGTGGAGTGGAACGACGCGGCGGCGCAGAGGTGGCTCCGCAGGCCGGGGAGGCCCTTGCTCCACGGGGCGGCGGCCTGCATCTCCGCCGGCGGAGGACGAATCTCTCGCTCGCGCGGAAATGGCGATCCGGGAGACGAACGACGAGGATTTAGCCTCCCTCCCTCCCTCCCCTTGGATTCGCCTCCGCCGCTGGAATTTTAGGCAAGAAAGGCCGCACCTTTCTTCCCTCCGCCTCCGCCTCCGCCGCTTACGCCGGCGGCCGCTCCCTTTTTCTTTTCTTTTTTCAGGGGAGAGAGAGAGAGAGACGGTAGAATAATGTTGGACGGGCTGCCGAGTGGATACTGTAGATTAGGCCCAAGTCAAGTATCCCCATATTTCTTCTTTTATTTGATTCGTTGTTTTGCTAAAAAAATTCAAAATCCTTGCTTATTCTGAAAAAAGAAAAACGCTCGAGTCAAATCGTGTGATGCGTCCAGAGATCGATCTGATCTCAGAGAAAAAGAAAGGCTGAGGTATCTATCCATGTCGTCGTACTTGTCGTCGAACCGCAACCTCCCTCCCGGAATTCAAATTTAAACTTCCGTTGAATGGAAAAGTTAGCAAAATCATATTGAAAAATCATATGTGTATTCTTGAGTCCATATTTTGGACTTATACAAGAAAATCAAAGTAATTCCAAACATGAGGCACCAAGACTCGACCCCGAACATGGAGTTTTTAGGTTTTTACGAATCCCGAAAAGCATGAAACTTTGCATGGTTTCATCATACGATCCGTGTAGCACGTGTTAAAACATTAAGAAGGTTTCTTAAAACTTATGACATACATTGCTTGGAAATCAAATCAACTCCAAGGAAGAAACGTGGTTTCAAGAGAAGACGTGTCTAGTTTGAAGGCGAAGCGACCGATACTTCATCCATTGACATTGAAATCTTTTCTACACTCAATACAAACCATTACATGATCTATGTAAAAAATTGGTATCTTTCATAGTACTACGTTTTTATATGTACACCATTAAATGCATTTCTAGCCATTTAACGGATATAATTCAGATTTGCACTCTAAGTGCTTGAAATGTTTATCAAAACTGGATTAAAAAAATCATATTTGTGTTCTTGAGTCTATCTTAGACCTCATGCAAGAAAATGAAAGTATTTCCAAACATGAGGGTACAAGGCTCGACCCCGAACGTTAGTTATTTGGTTTTTTAATTCCGAAAAAATCAAACAAACTCCGAAAAGCATGAAATTTCGCATGGTGTCGTCATTTGATCCCTGTAGTGCATGATAAAAAACTGAGAAAGTTTCGCAAAATTTATGATATACAACCTTTGGAAACCGCACCATCTCAGAGGAAGATACGTGGTTTTGAGAGGGAACGGGTTTATTTCGGGGCGATGCGACCGATGCTTCATCCGTTGACACTATACTCTCTTCTGCACTCAAGATACACCATTACGAGATCCATGTGAAAATTTGGCATTTTTTAAGTCTGATTGCTATATTCAATTCCTTAATTGCATTCCTAGACATTTAACGAATATAAATGAATTTTGAACTAAAAATGGTTGAAAATGCTAAAAAAAATTGGATTTAAAAAGCATATTTGTATTATTGATTCTATATTTAAGCTTTATACAAGACAAAGAAAGTAATATCAAACATGAGAATGCCAAAACTCGACCCCAAACAATGAGTTTCTCGATTTTTGTAATTTCAGAAAATTCAAGCTAACCAGTGTTTGTTCACAAAAAAACCAGAGCTTTCTAATGATTTTTGAAATGTTTTTTTATGTTATTTTGATCAGCAAAGGTAGCACGCAATCTACTTAATGCATACCTCCTCCCTATTGGTTAAACACTTGTCCACACGATGGATCACATGGCAGGTGCAGCACCACGCACAACTCTATAGCGCCATATGCCCCCACGTTCCTCTTTCTTTTCTTAGAGCATGTCTAGTAGAACCCTCAAACCCTTAAATCTAAAACCAGTTTTAAGGGTTGAGAATTGGTCATTTTTGACACTTTTAAGGGTTGAAAAACAAGGGCAAAGACTAGAACCCTCAAACCCATCCCTTATAACGGAATATTCCGTTATAAGGGTTGGGTTTGAGGGTTCTAGTATTTTTCCGTTATAAGGGTTGGGTTTGAGGGTTCTAGTCTTTGCCCAACCCCAACCCTTAAAAATTTCATTTGGCATATCACAATTTTCACTAGAAAAACACAATAAACCTTCAAACAAACACGGAAATAAATATCATTGATGCATGGTTTAATAGTTTTTACATCACACAATCATCATCTTCCCCCTCTCATCGGCACCATCACCAAAAAGTTGCACTTGGCGCCATTTCCTAGACCACTTCCACGTCCATCAAGCACCTCCATTGTCGCCGGTGGTGGAGTCTTCCACACCGCCATCGCCACCACCACTCATCGGAGTGTCACCTCGAAGAGTAGAGGACCACCACGGAATATCCTCTTCCTCTCCGTGATGTCCTCCTTGTAGTCCTTCCACCATTGCAATTGTTCTTGATCCATGTCCTTCTTGGACATCATCATGTGCTCATTCTCTTCCACCATGAGTTCCAAAGGGTTCTAGAGGCGGAGCCCCGAGGTCCACCTCCGTGTCTTGGAGGAGATCCATGAACGAGGATGGGGTTGCCGTTTCCTCGAACACCTCGTGCACGGCGGGAGGAGGTTCGTCGACGGCGGCGGGCGGGGCCGTGGGCTTCTTCTGCGCCGCGAGCTTCTTTCGCGCCGGGGACGAGCCGGCGACCTTGGAGGAAGCCCCTCGCGGACCACGGGAGGACACCTTCGGCCGGCTCTTCTTGGGGGCGGGCGCGGCGGCGAGGGCGGGCGCCGGGGCGGGGACGGGGGCCGGGGCGGGAGCCGGGGAGGCGGCAGGAGGCGGTGCGAGGCCCGCCTGCCGCCACTTGGCCCCGGCGTGGGTCGCCGCCACCACGTCGGCCACGGTCGGGTGCAGGCCGGGGGCGGGCGCGGCAGGCGCGGCGGCGGGCGGGGGCGCGACGGCGGGGGAGGCCTCCATGGCGGCGAGGCGGTGGGAGGAGGCGGCGGCAGGAGCCGGGAGGCGGGACGAAATCCCTCCCGCGCGAGGGTGGAACAGGAGTGCAGGTTGGGGGAGTTTTTCCTCCCAACCCTCACTTCTACAGGTTGAGAAACAGTTTGAGGGTTGGACCTCTAAATTTTTTTACGGGTTTGAGGGTTTAGGGGTTCTAGTCAACCATTTTTTTCCAATAAAAACTGTAAAAAACGGTTATTTTTAAGGGTTTGAGGATTTGAGGGCTCTATTAGACTTGCTCTTATCTTCTCACAAACCGAAACACAAGCAAATCCTCCCAGCCGCTCGATCTCTTATTCTTCCGCTTCGGCATGGTCGGGTTGCACCTCTCCGCCACTGACGCCGGCGGGCGGGTCGCCAGTGCCACCTGCGACGCGACTGCCCCCACCAACAAGCATCGGCATTCGTCAGACAAGCACATCTGCGAGGAGGCGGTGTGGCACCACGTCGCCAAACAACCAGGGACGGAGCTCCCTTGTAGGCAATGGGGTCAATTGACCACAGTAAAATTAGCAACTCCTTCACTAATTTAGCACTAATCATTACTCATTTATAAATGATGACCCCATTATCATAGACATTGACCCCATTAAGCTTTTTTTTTTCAAGCTTCGTCACTGCAAACAACAGGAGCAACATGCACACACATGCTCGCAAGTGGCAAGCCAAGCGTATTAGAGAATTAGAAAAATCTAGAGTTAATATAGCTGACAAAATCAAAGAAGCTAAAAAACAACACGATGATTTGCTTTATTGACTAATGCCGCTGGAGATAAGTCTCCCTTGGATACTTCCTGGGCACAGGATGAGGAAATAGATGATGATAATCTTACTGTGGTGAGATCAAGAAAAAAAGAGAGGAAGAATGTGCATGTGGTGATTGCGAAACCTATGACTAGAAGTGAGAAGAATAAAGTGAGTGATGTTGACCATGTCTCCTAGTAAACCTAGCAACAAAACTCACTCACCCAAAACAAAAGAAAAAACGATTAGTCTCTTCTGGACTTGCAGGGGGTGAGTAAAAAAGGGATGGCAACCTGTCTATCTGATTTAATCAGGGTCTATTGTTAGGATTTTATTGGCATTCAGGAGACAATAAAAAAGACTTTTCCTTTAAGTTCATGAGGAAATTTGAATCGGGTGAATATTTCTGTTGGAAGTGGGTACCTTCCAATTGGGAAAGCAGGAGGCATTCTCTGTGGTATAAAAAATGATACTCTCGATATCAAATCTTATGTGACGGGCAAGTATATCATGAATTTTGAACTTCTTGAGAAAAGTAAAAACCTGATTTACTGCATGCTTGTGCTATATGGGCTGCGCACAAGGAATTTCACTAGTAGAAAACAAGGCTATCGTTTCGGACCTGACCAGCCCATTAGTCCCGGTTCTTCAAGAATCGGGACCAATGGGGGGTATTAGACCCGGTTCGTGAGCCCAGGGGGCCGGCCGGGGCCTCGTGGGCATTGGTCCCGGTTCGTGTGGAACCATTTGTCCCGGTTCGAGCCACGAACCGGGACGAATGGTCCTCGCTGCTGGCCCACAACCATTGGTCCCTGTTCGTAGCTTGAACCGGGACAAATAACTTGCCTACATATACCCACTGTCGCGGCAGAGCACTCCACAGTGCTTTGTTTTTGTCAAGCCGGCGAGGGCATTTGGGTGCTCTGTTCACCTCCTATGCACATGAGGTCTTCGATGAAATGCCCGAGCCACACTAGTTAAGATTTCTCCTCTTGAAACTCGACTTAGCTCCGAGCTCCATTTTCAACGAGATTTGTCCCTGCCCCGTCTTCACCGCCGTCGATCGCCCGCGCCGATCTCGTCATCGGCACCACCGTGGTGAGCCTCTTGTTCTTATCTTCTTTCTGAAAGAAAAAAATTCTGACTTCAGATAGATACTTGTCTAATTTTCTTACTTTTATTATTCCTTGTTATTATATAGTGCGATGGTTTTGGTATCTGCCCCCGTCGGCCCTCGTCCTGTCTATGATTCAGATGTGGTATATATTATCTTTTCATAACTATTTGGTTCATTTATTGTTTATGACAATTATGCCGACCAATGTGACATAGATTTTATTTATCTAGGAGGTTGTTGAACCGGAAATTCCAACCGACCCTATTATCGAGAGGTTAAATTTAGTTGAAGAATAAAACAATTACTTGAAGGAAAAAATAAGAAAAATTGCGGAGGAGAAGATGATATTGGAGTTGCATGTTGCGAATGTCGTCGATGATCACAAGATCAAGATGGATGCAATGCGGTTGAAGATTAAAAAGATTAGAAAATATGCCATTCATACCGAGGCTTGGTATCATTATGCAGTTGGATCAGTTGTTACCTTGGTTGCGGTTATGATCGCATTTGTTTTTGCATTGAAATGTTTTACATAATTTCAATGTATGGTTTAATTAGATGCTCTGGAGAGTTCAAATAAGTTTAAAAAATTGAAATCCCTTTGTAACAGATGAGTTTCCGTATGAAACCTTGATACTTCAAAGGAGATTGTCCGTTTTGTACACGAAGTGCATCCAGTTTTTGCCGTAAGCCTCTCTACTTTCTTGCACATGCTATGTGGGTAAATGATGATACCATGCCAACTTGGAACCTTTTGAGAGTTCATTTCAAATGCTTTTCAATTTCATGGTCTTATAGCTCAAAATAATCAGTAAATGCATGAAAAATAACAAATGAAGTCAGAAAGGGTTGTAAATTGATGATGTAGCTTTGAATGGTGCATTTTGAACACATCAAAACAAGGGGGTTCAAATAAGTTCAAAAAAATTGAAATCTCTTTGTAATAGACGAGTTTCCGTATGAAACCCTGATACTTCGAAGGAGATTGTCCGTTTTGTACACGAAGTGTATCCAGTTTTTGCCGTAAGCCTCTCTAATTTCTTGCACATGCTATGTGGGTGAAATGATGATACCATGCCAACTTGAAACCTTTTCATAGTTCATTTCAAATGCTTTTCAATTTCATGGTCTTATAGCTCAAAATAATCAGTAAATGCATGAAAGATAACAAATGAAGTCAGAAAGGGTTGTAAATTGATGATGTCGCTTTGAATGGTGCATTTTGAACACAGAAAAACAAGGGGGTTCAAATAAGTTCAAAAAAATTAAAATCCCTTTGTAACAGACGAGTTTCCGTATGAAACCCTAATACTTCGAAGGAGATTGTCTGTTTTGTACACGAAGTGCATCCAGTTTTTGCCGTAAGCCTCTCCACTTTCTTGCACATGCTATGTGGGTGAAATGATGATACCATGCCAACTTGAAACCTTTTCAGAGTTCATTTCAAATGCTTTTCAATTTATGGTCTTATAGCTCAAAATAATTAGTAAATGCATGAAAAATAACAAATGAAGTCAGAAAGGGTTGTAAATTGATGATGTGGCTTTGAATGGTGCATTTTGAACACAGAAAAACAAAGGGGCTCAAATAAGTTCAAAAAAATTGAAATCCCTTTGTAACAGACGAGTTTCCGTATGAAACCCTCATACTTCGAAGGAGATTGTCCGTTTTGTACACGAAGTGCATCCAGTTTTTGCCGTAAGCCTCTCTACTTTCTTGCACATGCTATGTGGGTGAAATGATGATACCATGCCAACTTGAAACCTTTTCAGAGTTCATTTCAAATGCTTTTCAATTTCATGGTCTTATAGTTCAAAATAATGAGTAAATGTATGAAAAATAATAAATGAAGTCAGAAAGGGTTGTAAATTGATGATGTGGCTTTGAATGGTGCATTTTGAACACAGAAAAACAAGGGAGTTCAAATAAGTTCAAAAAAATTGAAACCCCTTTGTAACAGACGAGTTTCCGTATGAAACCCTGATACTTCGAAGGAGATTGTCCGTTTTGTACACGAAGTGCATCCAGTTTTTACCGTAAGCCTCTCTACTTTCTTGCACATGCTATGTGGGTGAAATGATGATAACATGCCAACTTGGAACCTTTTCGGAGTTCATTTCAAATGTTTTTCAATTTCATGGTCTTATAGGTCAAAATAATCAGTAAATGCATGAAAAATAACAAATAAAGTCAGAAAGGGTTGTAAATTGATGATGTGGCTTTGAATGGTGCATTTTGAACATAGAAAAACAAGGGGGTTCAAATAAGTTCAACAAAAATAAAATCCCTTTGTAACAGACGAGTTTCCGTATGAAACCCTGATATTTCGAAGGAGATTGTCCGTTTTGTACATGAAGTGCATCCAGTTTTTGCCGTAAGCCTCTCTACTTTCTTGCACATGCTATGTGGGTGAAATGATGATACCATGCCAACTTGGAACCTTTTCAGAGTTCATTTCAAATGCTTTTCAATTTCATGGTCTTATAGCTCAAAATAATGAGTAAATGCATGAAAAATAACAAATGAAGTCAGAAACAAAACAAAATAACATAAATAAGTAATTTGAAACAAAATAATATAAACTTTAATAAAATAGATAAGTAGGAACAAAAAAAACTTTAATAACATAAATAAAATTTGTGAAACTAAAATTATCAAAGTATTTTATGTTCAAAACATTATAAGCAACTTCTAGTATTATTGAAACTAAAATTATATGAAATTCATGTAACTAAAATTATCAAAGTATTTTCTGTTCAAAATCATTAAAGGCAAAAGGAATTTTCATAAAAAAAATTGTTAGAAACTTTAATAGCAAGAAGAATTATCATGAAATAAAATTAATAAGTAATTATAAACAAAATAAAATAAAATAAATAAGTATTTTGTTGTAAGTAGAAACAAAAGAAAATAAATAAAGCAAAAAATAAAACAAAAAAACTGGGAAAAAATAAAAAATTTGCTACCAACTAGGCCACCACGGCTTGAATACGATCAGAAACCCATCCATGGGCCAGGATTCAGGCCCGCAGTAGGCCTAGAAGGCCCATCAGGCAAAGCAGTAGCAAGTAGGCCCGTAAGCGTGCAGTGGAGAGGAGCTCGAGAGGGGTGCGGCAGTGGGGCTTATAAACCACTGCGCGCCCCTCTCAACTAGCGAGGTGGGACTAAACTTTGGCCGCGACGCGGGCAGCCTTTGGTCCCGGTTGGTGGCACCAACCGGGACTAAAGGGGGTGAATTGGTACCGGTTCGTGGCACCAACCGGGACCAAAGGCCGTCGCTTCCCGCCCTTTGGGCTGCTGAAAAATGACCTTTAGTCCCGGTTGGTGGCACCAACCGGGACTAAAGGGGGCATTGGTACCGGTTGGTGGCACCAACCGGTACCAATGGCTTTGCTATAGAAGCCAGCAGTTGTGAAAATTCCGTCAGTTCTTCGATCCCTCTGACGACGCCGCCAGGCTGCCCGAGCTTGCCGTGCCTCTGCCGCGCCCCCGACCACGCCGCCGTTGCCCGGCCCGACCACGCCGTCTTCGCCCCTGCCCCCCGACCACGTCGCGCGCCCTCACCGTGCCTCTACCACGCCCCTACCCGCCCCGTCGACGCCGTCGCCGCCCTTTGCCCCATCGATCGCCATCGCCCCTGCCCCGACCACGCCGCCGTCGCCCCTGTCCCGACCACGCCACCGTCGCCGCCCTCTACACCAACGCTGGCGCCGTGCCTCTGCCCCTGCCCCGACCACGCCGCACCTCTCCTTGGTCAGGCCGACGCCGGCGCCGTGCCTCTGCCCCTGTCCTCTCCTTTGTTTTTTAGATTATATGATGTTTTTTTCCAGATTATGTGTATATGTGTGAGCATATGTATGTGTGTATATCTGATTATATGTCCTTTTTTAGATTTTTTCTTCATATAAATGATGATTTGTTTTTTGCATTTTTATAAAAATGTATATATGTATGTATGTTCTCTGTGCATATAAAAGTTAGATTTTTAGTACATTTGGGTACATTTTAGGTTAGTTTTATCTATATATGTTCTCTGATTTAGTACATTTTAGGTTAGTTTCATTTTTAGAAAAGTTTTATATATTTAGGAAAAGAAGGAAGAGAAGGAAGAAGGAAGAAGGAAGAAGAAGAAAAAGTTTTATATATGCAAAAGTTACATTTTTAGAAAAGTATTATATATAGCTAGGAAGATAACGAAGAAGAAGAAAAAGAATGAGAGGAGAAAAAGGAAAATAAGAAGAGGAAGAAAGGAGAAGAAGATGAGAGGAAGAAGAGGAGAAATAAATAAGAAGAGGAAAAAAGAAGAAAAAGAAGAGGAGAAGAAGAAAAATTTCTATTTTTTTTCTTCTTTCTCCTCTATTCCTTTCTTCTTCTCCTTTTTTCTTCTTTTTTCTTCGATTGCTTCTCTTCTATTCCTTTCTTCTTCTCCTCTTTTTATTTCTTCTTTTGTCTTCTTATTTTTTATCGGGTATGTCGTTGTCGATATACCCCCTCCCGATCGAACTTCAACACGAGGGGGGGGGGTACCGATATACCCCCTCCCCGATAACATTATTTTCCCATGTATATGTATGTCGCGTCGTTGTCGATATAACCCCCTCCCGGATAACTTCGACATGAGGGGCGGTCGATATATATACCCACTCTCGACCGTGATAACTTATACCACAGGAGCACCCCCTCGGCCCTCTCGCTCGATCAAAACTCTCGAGGACACCCAAACCCTAGAGAAAAAACGATGTTGGTCTCCTACCCCCTCCCGCCGCGCCCCTACCCGACAAACTCTCTCGAGGCCACCCAAATTTACCAAGTTATAAGAGCGTTGTCGTCGAGGCCACCACAAACCCTTGAAGCGTTGTGTCGACGCCACTCCAAACCCTTGAAGTGTTGTCTAGGCCACCCCAAACCCTAGAGAAGCAGCGTCGAGGCCACTAACATGATTCCTTATTGTGATTAGCAAGCTAGTTCTACGTTTGCCACTAATATATATCCATCTGTACCATGTTTGAATAATAATTGACATGTTGTAAATATTTGCAGAAACTATGGATCACTCCCGAGAGAAGCAACAGAAGCGATGTTGGGGGAGATAATCGCACAAGGAAGTGATGTCATTGCGTCGTTTCTCTACGACACCGATGGTCAGGAAGGACCGGGTGAAGAAGAGGGCTATGTTCATGATGGCTCCGATGACCCATTAATGCCGGTACAAGAAGAGGGCTATGTTCATGATGGCTCCGGTGACCCACTGGAGGTACAAGAAGGAGACCGTGATGACGGCTCCGGTGACCGAACCGAGTCCGGCCAGGTATATATATATATATATATATATATATATATATATATATATATATATATTAGTTAAGCCCGTGCTGACTAGTTAATTGATGCATTCATTGTTTTCATATGTACACATATTAATTAAGTCTCGTCTTTCTTCTTTTTTCTCTAGCCCTCCGGATCGAGCTCAACTTCGGTAAAGAAACGAGGCCCGAAGAAAAAGTTGTGCTCGGATGAAATGTTTGAGATCACAGCAATCGCGCGCGATGGCAAGCCGATTGAACCCATCTGGACAAGGGTTGCATTTCGTGCTCAGTGCGGGGTTCTTGTTAGGGACAAGATCCCGATCAGTATCCAGCAATGGTTAAAGCCAAAGAAGGAAGACCCTGAGGTGCCGACGTCTTATGTCTCCGATATGCAGAAAGAAGATCTTTGGATAACGCTTAAGGAAAATTTCACCCTACCGCCAGAGGAGGATCCAGAGAAGCCAGTTAAAGAGGAATTGATCAAGTCTCATGCTCTTAAGAAGATGGCAGAACTATTCAAGAGGTGGAAGAATGAGCTGAAAACGTTTGTCGACAAAGAAGAGACACCAGAATTCACCGGCCGGTTTGAGAAGATCAGAGATCAATGGCCCGCATTTGTGGCCCACAAGACATCGGAAAAGAGTAAGAAGATGTCAGCGACAAACAAGAAAAATGCTGCGAAGAAGAAGCATCACCATCGCACGGGGTCAGGTGGTTACCTCAAAGCCCGACCTTTGTGGGACAAGGCTGAGAATGACCTGATTGTTAAAGGGGTCGAACCAGAGACATTGAGATGGCCAGACCGTTGCCAGACTTGGTTCTTCGGGGTTGGCGGAACCTTGGACCCTATATCAGGGAAGTGCGTTTGGACGGAAGAGCAACTGCGAATACCCGTCACGAAGCTTCGACACTATATCGCTGCAACACAGGAAGGGACGTTCGTTCCAGACAGAGAGAAGGACGAGCTCACAATGGCCCTCGGGAATCCTGAGCACCCTGGACGGACACGAGGCACGCCAGGCTCCCTTCCATGGAACGCTGGGTTTCCGGACGCAGGGGGTTACAAAACCCAGGAGAGGAGGAAGAAAGTGGAGCATAGCCAACTGCAGGCGCTGCACGAAAGGGTACAAGGGCTAGAGGAACGAGAAGCAGATCGCAGCAAACGACCTGCCGAAGCTTCCCCTGAAGCTACCCTGCCATCTCAGCGGAGAAGCAGCGTGGATTCCATCGAGCAGACTCAGCAGCTGGAGCCTGTCTTCATGGGCTACCCCGTGGATGCTATCACAGAGTCTCAACATTGCCACCTTATGACGCGATGGATGACATTTAAAGTCAAGGCGGATGTTGGCTCTGTTATACCTAATGAACCTGGCTCAACCTACCACGGCCAGCCGATTCCAGAAGGATATGCTAAGGTGATGGTGGATCAAATAACGGATGGATTTGAGGACCTTGAGCTTGACCACCCTACGGGTGAAGGGGAGATTCGGCTGGGTTCTTCTTTGAAGACTACATGCCTATGGCGGAAGGAGCTCATCAACCTTCCGAACTGGACGCCTCCGCCTCCTCCTCCTCCTCCGGCGAGTCAGGACACTCCGCCTCCTCCGGCGAGTGATCAGGGCACTCAGCCTCCTTCTCCGGCGCGTGGCGGCACTCCGCCTCCTTCTCCGCCTGCGCCGGCGCGCCCGAGCAGCCAGCTGCCTCCTCCTTCTCCACCTCGTCAACAAGGGCGGAAGAGCCCCGCCGCCGCTCCGGCTCCTCCGGCGCGTCGTCCTTCTCCTTCGCCTCGTAAGAAAGGAAAGACAGCCGCAGCCGCTCCGTCTGCTCCGGCGTCTAGCACTACAACCAGAGGCAGGCAATACAGATACGGTCCTTCTCTGAAGACTCCAGAGAAGTTACCATACGAGAGGAGCCAGGAGGAAATCACGAAGATCGTGGAAGCCGAAGTGAAGAACTTCTTTGAAGGGGTGAAAGCAAAAAAAACATCCACCTCCGGAGGAGAAGATAGATCTGGTAAAAGCAAAGCGTACTCTGACTGCCCTGAAGAAACCACCAAAGTCTCCGACGAAAGGCAACTATGAGCGCATTATTACAAAGTCATTTATCGAAGCGCAGCGGTCGGGAAGTACTATCAGTGATCAAAGGTTAGGAGAACGACGAGCTGGGAAAAAAGTTGCCTAGCTCGGCGAACAAGCGAACCAATCGTTCCCCCGCTCAAGGTGTCTAGCGATATCGTCGCTAATCAGCCGGGGATCTTGTTGCCCGGTACCAATCCTGCAGATTACCTGCCCGATGATGCACATTTTGATTTATTGGAGGTGAACGAACACTAATACGTGTATGGGAAGCCTCTCGTCAAATATGAAAGATCTCTAACAACGATGATGCGAAGATTCCATGATTGGTACATGAAAACTTGCAAAGAGTCTGGGGGAGTAATATTTTGACGGTCAGAGTTAGAAAGGAGCATGACCTCGTTGGACTTGAACTGTTGATGGTTCCATTTGAGGAGTTCTTCCCGTTTTTTCAATCTCATGGCCCTCGATAAATTAATGATCACTTGCTACTGCCTGTAAGTAGTACCACTTATGTCATTAAGTCTCTATATATAGGTCAGCGCTTTCATTGCATGTATTTTTAATATCCTCACTATATTATATGCAGATTGAAGATCGTCGAATTAAAGAAAAGACAAATCGGTGATATTGGGTTCATTAACACAAATCTCGTAGATGCATTTATGATTAAATCTCAGGCCAAAGATACCGAGGCCAACCTGCTACAATCGTTTGTATTGAATCAAAACAAAGCTATAATACTCTTCCCTTACGAATTCCAGGGACTGCCGAAGAAGCTAGTTTCATCGGGTTTGGAAAAAAATCACCGCAAAAACTCCGGGACTGCCGAAGAAGCTGCAATTTAGACACCCGAAAGTAAGTACTGTAGTAGCATGTTCCACACATCTCCTAGTGATTCAAGCGCTAGTTTCATCAATACCATTTAGCATGCTTGCTAACTATCAGTTTGATTGACCTCTATTTCTTGTAAAGTGGTTGTGGCAGGAACCAGGGAATGATTACTGTGGATACTACATTTACGAGTCCATCCGCCACACGACCTGTGAGCGGGGCTACTCTGACAAACAATATGACGTGTGTAAATAATAATATTCACAATTTTATTTTATTACCATCATTTGTGTTCAGTTTCATTTATTCATATATATATGTATTGACCCCCTTCTTCAAATTAGATATATCGGATGCGGAATGAACTCCTACCAACAGATCGTATGCGAGGAATTCAAGAGGAATTGGCGGCATTCTTTCTTGACCACGTGATCGCTAAAGACGGAGAATACCATGTGAACCCTAATGAGTTGAATTTTAATTAGGAGATTATATTGTAAGAGATAATTATACTGTATATATGTAGCCAGTAGCGTCGGATAGATATACGAGAACTTGTTGTTCGACCAATCTCTCAGAGAAGGAGAGGTGGTCGATATCACTTCTCTTTGTATGCATATGTTCATGACGATCTTCTGTTTCCTTCATTTGCTTACTAGCTAGCATGTCTAGTCCTCTCTATACGTATAGTATGCAGCGTCGACCAAGCACGGAGATAAGAGAAGACACTTCTCTCTATTCATTAGCTAGCTAACACAATATATGAAATACCTAAATTAACCCCCCAAAACCCCCTAACCCCTCCCCCCTTTCAAAAAAAACCCATCACGTGAAATGCTGACGCGTGGATGCCTTTTGGTCCCGGTTGGTGTCACCAACCGGGACTAAAGGCCCCCCTGCCCGGGCTCGCCGCACCGGCCACGTGGAGGCCCATCTGTCTCGGTTCGTGTAAGAACCGGGACTAAAGGCCAAGGGCATTAGTAACGACCTTTTAGTCCCGGTTCCGAAACCGGGACAGAAGGCCCTTACGAACTGGGACAAAAGGCCCTTTTTCTACTAGTGTTTAAAACTGATTTTTTATCGGAACTATGTGATATGTGAAGATCAATTAGTTGTCCATAAAATGTGGGGGTGATTTTAATATCTTGAGACATGCTGGTGGGAAGAATAAAAAATCCAGACTTACACACTCTTCTAATATTTTCAATTAAATTACCAATTCCTTTTGTTTGAGAGAGGTGGATATGAATGGAGGTATGTATATTTGGTCAAATAAGCAGCAGGTTCCTACCCTAGAGAAATTGGACAGGATTCTCATGTCCAGCTCTTGGGAGAGCCAGTTCCCTCTAACTTTTGTCAGAAAATTGGTGAGGTATATTTCGGACCACCGCCCCCTGATTCTGAATACAAATGATAATGTTTCGATATCCACACAGAAGACAGACTTCAGATTTCCTCCCTTTGGTGTCAAAAATATGGGTAAAACCCATTAAGTCTAACAATCCTATTGATATCTTGAATATCAAAATAAGGAGTTTCAAAAAAATCTTCAAAGGATGGGGGCTAACATCTTTGGCAAGGCTAGAATGAGAAGAAAGATCTTGAGGGAAGAACTGGAACACTTAGAGTACATGGAGGAAACTGATGTGCTATCCCTGAATTATATAATAGGAAAGTTGAGATACTGGTGGAACTAAACAACCTCTTGGTTTAAGAGGAAGTAGCATGCATGGCTACAAAAATTGCATGAAAACTGGTTGTTGAAAGGTGATAGAAATACTGACTATTTTCGTAGAATTGTTAATGGGAGAAGGAGGAGAAATACTATTTTCTCTCTGAACTGCGGGGAGATAGTGATTGAAGGAACTAAAAATAGGTTGGAACATGCCATGGAATTTTAGAAAAATCTATTTGGTCCTGGAGATGGTTATAGCTGCAAGATTAAAGAGCATATGTGGGAACCATATGAGAAATTGAAAGATGTTGATAATTTCATCCCGACTAGACCTTTTTCTGATACCGAGATAAAAAAATGCTCTCTTCTCCATGAAACCTAATAAAGTTGGTGGTCCAGATAACATTCATATAGAGTTTTTCCAACGCTATTGGGAGATTGCGAGGAAAGAGGTGTTGCTACTCTTTGAGTGGTTCCGTGACAACAAACTAGATGACCAACGTCTAGATTATGGTCTTTGTGGTCTGTACCATAATCCAAAAATGGAGCTCAAAGTGCAAAAAGTTGGCATGTTTCATGGTTTGGCGAACGATTTGATCCCGAATGGAATAGCCATTCTTCAGTATGCACATGATACAATCCTGTGCTTTGAAGATAATCCTAAAAAGGCTATTCACATTAAGTTGCCTCTTTATCTATTTGGAATCATGTCTGGTTTGAAGATGATTCTTTTGAAAAGTGAGATATTTCCTGTTTGTGTGGATGATGATAGGATGAAGCTATATGCGGACATGTTTAACTCCCAAATTGGTTCCTTACCTATCAAGTACTTAGGGATGCTTGTTAGTTATGCAGACCTAAAAAGTAGTGATTGGGTGTTTGTTGATGAAAAATTTGAGAATAGCAATTAGTCCCGAATAAGTGAGGCACTTTCTTCCGGAGGGAGGCTTATCAAAGTGAACGCCGTGTTTTCCCATATCCCAACTTTTTTACATGTCCATGTTTTTCTTGAATAAAACCACTCTGGAAAAGTGGGATAAGCCCAGAAGAAAATTCTTTTGGCATAGGAATGGCAAGAAGAAAAGTTACCATATGGTGAAATGGAGCAGGGTGTGTAAATCCAAAAGTAAAGGGGGGCTAGGAGTAAAAGATTTGAGGAAGCAGAACATAAGGTTGCTAGTCAAATGGTGGTGGAAGCTTGATAAAAAAGAAGGTCTTTGGCAAGATATTGTTAGAGCTAAATACTTCAAAAAAACCGACGTGACCTCAGTTAAACTGAAAGCTAGTGATTCACCTTGTTGGAAATCCTTAGTGAATGACTTATATATGGCTGGGAGAGGGGTTCAAGTAAATAAAGGGAATATTGCTAGATTGTGGCTAGATGAAATTGAGAATGGAAGGACTTTTAAAGATATATGCCCTAGTGTTTTTGACATTTGCGCTGATCCACACTGCTATCTAGATAAGATTGGGGAGATGGACCAGGTCTCTTCTTATAGAAGAAGATTATCTCCTGATTTGATGTGGCACTGGAAAGATTTGAAAAAAACTGCTATGGGTAAAATGAAGAATGATGTCTCGGATGAAATTTACTGGAAACTTGATAAGTTAAGAATTTTCTCTACTAAATTAATTTATAGGTGGCTAGAAAAAGACCTAGCAGGATCTGATTTCAAATGTATCTAGAAGTCCAATATCTCTGTGAAGATTCAAATTTTTATGTGGCAAGTTTGTCTAGAAAAAGACCTAACTTGTGGGCCCAGCATGTCAGAAACACTAGTGGGGACAGGGCCTATAGCCCCGGCCCGTAAGGGGCTTTAGTCCTGGTTCAGCAACCGGGACTAAAGGGGCAAGACTAAAGGCCTAACCTTTAGACCCGGCCCTGTTACAAGCCGGGACTAAAGGTGCTCCACGTGGACGCCTCGTAGCGCCCCAGGGGCAGGCCCTTTAGTCCCGGTTCGTTACACGGACCGGGACTAAAGATTTTCAGATTTTGCTGGTTTTTGGGTTTTTTTTTAATGAAATTATTTTTGGGTTTTAGGGTTTAGGTGTTTGGGAGATTAACGTGATGCCTCGTTTGGTGTTCGGGAATTAGTTTTCATATAATTTAAATAGAAATAATTATGCGTATATATATAAGATTAACTTATCTTACAAGCGAGCATATATATACAATTATATGCAGATCTGAATTATCGGGACTAGAGCCCGTCTATTCGATTACATGGACGAACATCAGTAATGGCCCCTATTTACACTAAATCGTCCTTTGTCATCTATACTTCCGTCCTCAGAAATCCCGCAAGCTCCTCTGCAACAGCAATCGTGCGTTGCTCTGGTAGGACCTTCGTCCTCATGGCCGTGTGCTATATAAGAAGAGGAGATGAATATGAATATCAATCATGATAACAAAGAATGACGGGTAAAAATAGAGGTGTGAATGTTCATTGCTTACGTCGAATCTGTGATCCTTGAGCTCAGAGGTAAACGTGCGAATGGTCTCGCAAACATAGTATCCGCATAGATGCGTTCCCCATGGCTGCTGGTCGCACTTTACGAGAATAGAATATATATAATCAAAATAATAATCTAGCATCATAAATGTATTGAAAATTAATAAAAGTATATCATACTACTACTTACCTGAGCCGCTCTAAAGGTCAGCTTCTCAGGAAAGTTACCGGGAGTCACGCACTTGAACCGCTTCCAAACCCTGCCTGACAAGGATAATGATTTGCTAAGTTTTTCATTAATTGATATATCAGAAAATCATCGAAAGAGACCGATAGAGAGCAAGAATGATTAAAATTACCCTTGGACCATGTCCTGCAGGCTTTGGAACTGTTCCAAGGGTCTTGATAATGGGTCGAAGGCATCAACTCTTCCCTTATCAATTTGAATGTCCAACAGAATCCAATGGAAGCTGCACATGTATATATATATGTGTGTGTGTCAGTAACTTATCAATTACACTTATAAGTGAATGGACACAACAGAGTAAACACCCTCACCTGAAGTTGTATGGAAACAGTATGTGGTCACAGAAATTTTGATCTCTTAGAAACCGTAGAAGGTTTTCCTCCGTCTCCTTGGGTTTGTCAGTTAGCGTCGCTATATGTATTTTATCTGGGTCAATAAACCCAATATTTAGGATGCTCTTACTTTTACAATCCAGAATCTTCATTCTGCATAATAGAGTACAAGTTATATATAGACAATGAATTGAAATAACTAAACAAGTTATATGTAGACAAGGAATTGAAAAACTTACATACAATAGCAACTCATAAGCGATTTGTCGAGGGCGTCGCCATTGTACATTCGGAAGAGTTCATCAAAGTCGATATGGATTTCTTCGGAGCGGTCGTAGTACTCCCGTGGGACACTCAGCACGATCATCGTTCTCCCATTCTTTGATTCACTTAAGTACCATTTATGCAAGTAACGCATATTTGTTGGGAGATCATCTTTGCTGACCAAAGGCTCTCCATGACAAACTGTGGCTTAGGGGCTACCACAGCCTTGGGTATCCTGTCGTCTTGGGAAGCCAGCAAATCTTCAATCGAGATACCACATTCAGCCGCCAACTCCTTACCTCTTTCAAAAGCTTGCCCCTGCACCGGAGGGGGAACATTCTCGGTTAACACCTTGAGGGGTGGGATCGACTGTTTGGCCTGTTGTCCAAGCTGAGGAACGTCTGATTTTTTCTTGCTTGTAGTTGAACTTGATTTGCTCCCACTTGCACTTGCACGTGAGCTGCTCTTTTTCACTTCCTTCTGCAATGTGCGTGTATAGTCATCAGGCTTATAGTGTAAGTCATACTGTGATGGAAGGGTTATGAAGTCTTTTGCCCATGCTATTTGCTTCTCGGTGTATTCCGTGCGGGGCTCGGGTTCCTTCTTTTTCATCTGCGCATCATGTTGTTCCTTTGCTATCCTGGCGTTTTCCTCGGGGGTACGATCATAAGGTCTGATAGGAAGATTAGCATGAGGTACCTTTGGGAGGGGCGACAGTTTGCGCTTTGGGGAGCTCCGTCGCTTAGAAATCATCGATGGAGCGTTCTTGCTCGCACGCTTCCGCTTAGTATCATGTGCGGGCGGCGGCGGAGACGGACGACCCAAGTCTGGCGGCGATGATCGAGATGGACTCGTGTTGTGCTGGCCGACGTCATGTGGAGGGCTTGGAGGTAATGGAGGTGTAGGTGACCTGCGACGACTCGGAGGCGGTGTTGTCCTTAGGGCCGAGCCTGGAAGCTTGATGTAGTTCTTGTCCCATAGGATGACTCCACCCAGTACTTCTCCGAGTGTCCTCTCATCTTCAGGTCCAGCTATGTCGAGCTCCATATCATTAAACCCTGTCATGATTTCATCCACCCCGACTTTAGCAAAGCTAGCTAGAATCTCACGGCCATGCCAGCGTGCATCAGGGCCAGAAGGTAAAGCTTGTCCGATGGCCACCTTCATGGATATGTTCTTGAATTTCTAATGGAGTTCACATGATGTTGACTCCTTGATTCCATCCACGGGGTAGCCGGGACCGCCCTCTATCATTCTTCGTTCATCGTCGGGCGGGGCCTCAGATTCAGCCACGCTGCTTTTCCGCTTAGATGGGGCGCCGGTAATATCAAGTGCAGGATCTTCCTGGCGCGGTACTCCTCTAAGCTCATCAATCTGCTTTTGTTGCTCGTTAATCCTGGCAAGCACCTGGTTGAACTTGTCATTCTTCTCATCCTGCTGCCGCTTCTTTGCTCTCTCTCGGCTTCTGTAAGTGTCTTGGTCTCTGGCAAACCCAAGCCACCACGGGTGAGAAGGATCGAAGCCTCGCGTTTGTCCTCCATGTTCGTCATTGCCGAGGACCAGTGTGAGCAAATCTTTATCTCTATCTGCAGTGAACTTTCTTTGTCCCTCCTTAATTTCTTTCACTATCCTTTTCCAATTCTCCCTGGGTATCCTAAGATCGTCATTGCAGATGAGGTCCCCTGTTGTTTCGTCGTACGACCCACCATGCGCAAGGAACCAATTTCTTGCTCTCAATTCCCACTCATCACGGAGTGGTTCAGGTACGATGCCTTTATCTATCAGATCTTGCTCTTTCTTATCCCACTTTGGGATGGCAGTCTCATAGCCCCCTGGCCCCAACTTGTGGTGATATTTCTTCTTGTCGGCATTTATCTTGTTCTTTTCCGATAATGCCTGGGCATCTTCTGACTCCTTGTACTCTTGAAATGCCTTCCAGTGATTCGCCTGCTTGGCTAGATACCCCTTGAATACTGGCACTTTCTTTGTCTTCAGATAGTTTTTCCATATCTTCTTCTTCCAGCTACGGAACAGTTCGGTCATCTTCTTCAGAGTCCACTGCTTGACTTTGGCCCTCATTTTGTCTGCGATGTCTTCATTCTCATATTCTGGCAGGTTGAAATGTGACATGAGATCATTCCAAAGATTATCTTTGTACCTTTCGGCAACATAGTCACTATCGGCTGCCCCTTTGCGCTTGTTCCACTCCCGAACGCTGATCGGGACGTGATCCCTATCGAGAACTCCGCATTGCTTCTTGAATGTGTCAGCAGCATTCTTAGGAAGCTTGGGTTCGCTCGTAGGAAATATCACCTCAAATGTGTAATGCGTCCGTGCATCCAACTTTCTAGTCGGGCCTCGTTTCGTAGTTTTGCTCGATGTGGAGGCCTAAGAGGGAGAAACATTCGTCAAATGAATGTATATGTATACAATATAGAGCTATCTCCAATATTTTTCACATATTACAAGTGATTGTCGAACTTCATATGTATACCTCGCCGGACTTCTCCTCTTCACCGGCTTCTCCATCAGTGGAGCTATCACCTTCTCCGTCATTGGACCTATCTCCTGCCCCATCGGCTTCATCTTCGTGTCGCTTGACCTCCATTCCAACGTCCTGGTTTAGATATGACGACGGAGATTCAGCTCGTTCAACGTCGGGGCCGTCTTTGATTATATCATCGAGAAGTTCTTCCTCTTCGAGGTTCCTGATATGTGGATCCATAGTTCTGCAAAAAAGGATTCTCTTAACCTTTGTACCAAAAAAGAATTATTCTATCAGGAACTCCGTTCCAAAACAACTTAAGTCCCGGGTCGTGGCTCCACCCGGGACTCCTAGATTTCTGCATAGTATTCAAAGTAGGAGTACTTTTCCAATTTGAGCATTCAATAAGCAAAACTAAATCGTAAAATAAAGCAGTATTCAAATTAGCATGCATTCAATTATAAGCTAATACATCATCACTTTTGTCCGTACATCGTCGAATATTATCACTAATACTCCTCGAATACTATCATACATATAGCATCACTGATACATCTAGAACCGTAGCGCCCGAAGGGTATCGGTGCGGGCGGTGGACACCCAAAGAGAAGGAACCATCACAGGATCATAGCTCCAGTGAGATCCCCGAAGAACCTGCCAGGTATGCTCGAACCTGTCCTCCAACGCAAGCATGTAGCAACGGACGTGCTCATCCTCCTCGCTGACACGATGACGTACCACCTCCGCGGTGTCCGGAAGCCTCGGCACCCTCACTGGCCCATGCGACCGCCACCAAACAAGGACCGGGTCAACGACGGGCTGGCTCCTCACCAACCTACGCCCCCCGGAAGGTAGCACCTCCCAATACCAGCCGGGCGGAGCCCAGTCCCGGACAGGGCCCCTCTGATCAAGCAGGTGTCGTCCACCGAGTCGACGACGAGGATGCGGGATAGGCATCGTAAAATGAACTAAAAAAATAAACTAGTTCTATTAATTTTCTTGCTAAAAATAAACTATTAACACTTAGGCATATACAATAGAAAAATTAAACTATTAACACTTAAGCATATACAATAGCAAAATTAAGCAATAATCTAAGAAACACTATTAACACTTAAGCATTTACACTATACAATAGCAATTCTTCCTCTTCTTCTATTTCTCCTCTTCTTCTACTTCTTCTTCTACTTCTACTTCTCCTCTTCTTCTACTTCTCCTCTTCTTCTAGTTTTCCTCTTCTTCTCATCTCCTCCTCTTCTTATTCTCCTTTTTCTTCTTTTCTTCTCCTCCTCTTCTTATTTTCATTTTTCCTAATCTTATTTTCTTATTTTTGTTCATATTTCTTCTTCTTGTAACCCTAACCTAATTCTAAATATTACTAACCCTAATAATCTAGCACAAACCTAATAACAATAGGAATTAAATGACAAAAAAATCTTTTCCTTTTTTTTCTTTTCTTCTCATTTTTCTTCTTTTCTTCTCCTTTTTCTTCCTTTCTTCTCCTTTTTCTTCTTCTCTTCTCCTTTTTCTTCTTTTCTTCTACTGGCCGGAGTGTTGGGGAGGAGGGGGCGGGGGGCTTACCGGCCGGAGGTGTCGACGGCGCGGCGAGCGGCGAGGAGGACGGCGGCGCGCGGCGAGGCGGGCGGCGCGCGGCGAGGAGGACGGCGGCGGCGAGGAGGTCGACGGTGACGGCGAGGAGGACGGCAGGCGGCGAGGAGGACGACGGCGACGGCGAGGAGGATGGCAGGCGGCGGCGAGCAGGATGGCGGGCAGCCTGACGGCGTCGTCGATGTGCCGCGCAGGGCAGGAGAACGAGAGGAAGAAGAAGAGAAATGGACGATTTGGGTTGGAAATTTTCGAAGTCCCGCTTATATAGGTGGATCTATAGTCCCGGTGCGTGGCTCGAGCCGGGACTAAAGACCCCCTTTAGTCCCGGGTGGAGCCACGGGGTCTTTAGTCCCGGTGCGTGGCTCCAGCCGGGACTAAAGGGTGCTTTCGTCCCGGGGCGTGGCTCCAACCGGGACTAAAGCCCCTCCTCGGCTGTACGATAAGTTTAGTCCCACCTCGCCCAGCGAGGGGGACTAACACTTGTTTATAAGCCCCGTCGCAGCTTCTCCATCGAGCTCCTCTCTAAAGCAGGCTTACGGGCCTAAACTCACAGAAAATTGTAACTATATTTGAAATTATAGGGAAAATTCAATCCAAATTCAAATGAGAATTTAGATTGAATTTTCTCTATGATTTCGAATATAGTTTCAATTTTTTTTTCATAATTAATAATTTTGACTATCCAAACTATTATCTATTTTGTTATTTTCAATTGAAAACTATGTTTATTAAAAATTATTTTTGCATATTTGAGAATTTGACAAAACTATGATAATGAAAAGTGTTTCAAATTGAATAAATAATGCAAAACTATTTTTTATTTTCATAATTAATAATTTTGACTATCCAAACTATTATCTATTTTGTTATTTTCAATTAAAAACTATGTTTATTAAAAAATATTTTTGCATATTTGAGAATTTGACAAAACTATGATAATGAAAAGTGTTTCAAATTGAATAAATAATGCAAAACTATTTTTTATTTTCATAATTAATAATTTTGACTATCCAAACTATTATCTATTTTGTTATTTTCAATTAAAAACTATGTTTATTAAAAATTGTTTTTGCATATTTGAGAATTTGACAAAACTATGATAATGAAAAGTGTTTCAAATTGAATAAATAATGCAAAACTATTTTTTATTTTCATAATTAATAATTTTGACTATCCAAACTATTATCTCTCGAAGTAGCAGCGTTTCGAACGAGAACTCATCTCTTACAAAGGGATTTCATTTTTTCGAACTTATTTGAACTCCATACTTTTTGTGTGTTCAAAATGCACCATTCAAAGGCACATCACAAAATTTCAACAATTTCTGACTTCATTTGGTATATTTCGTGCATTTACTTATTTTTTTTGAGCTAGTTGACCCTGAAATTGAAAAGCACTACAAATGAACTCTGAAAATGTTGAAAGTTGGCATGCTATCATCATTTTACCCACATAGCATGTGTTAAAAAGTTGAGAGGGCTACGACAAAAACTGAATGCAGTTCGTGTACAAAACGGACAATCTGTCTCGAAGTAGCAGCGTTTCGAACGAGAACTCATCTCTTACAAAGGGCATCACTTTTTGTATATATATGTGGTCGAAATGCATGATACCATGAAGTTAGAAAGGGCTAAACCATTCAAAAGTAGCAAATGAAGTTAGAAAGGGCTAAACCATTCAAATTTGGAAACTATAATGGCACAAACAGAAACTAGACATATATAAATTGGTCCAAGAAGTACATGATACTAGTCCAAACAGTACATAATAATAGCTACCATAGATATATATATACAAGTGTTCGACGTTCAGAACACTACTCGTCTGAATCATCTAAATCAGAATGTCCACCTTCCTCGAGGTGACGTTGGCCATAGTGGACGACTCGAATCTTGCGGTACAACTCATTTGAAACGTATGCATCTTTTGCTGCATACTCAATGTTGATATCATCAAGTGGGCCCTTCTCCCAAAGTTTGTGCTGAGACTTTGGGAAACTGGTCTTCATATCAGCATATGAATCGTCGATCAAGGCAACTGCCATATGAGCCATCGAAGTCCTGTCATGTCGAAGCCTGAATATCGTTTGGAGATCAACGAGGCAACCAGCTGGTATCTCAATACCGAAGCTGTGCCTCATCTTTAGCTTGTCGTTCCTTATGTCAACGGAAGCAAAAGTGATGCCGCTGCGAAGGAAGTCCATGAGTTCTGGACAATGTTTGTCACTCCTGCAACAGAAACAAATTAAAATGGAACAAATGTTACATACTGCTGCAATAAGGAAACATGTTTCACTACAACTGAAGAGAAAATTATCTTTAGGATTCAAATAGAACATATGCAATGGCACCTAGAGAGATCACTATAGCTATCCAATGGAACCTAGAGAGATCACGAGCTATATGCAATTTTCATGACTATGACATATCATATTGCTATCCAATGGAACCTAGAGAGATCACTAGCTATATTCAATTTTCATAACCTTGGATCAAAGAACACCACATAAAATTGTATCACTACAACTATGATTTTCATAACCTTGAATCATATTGCTATCCAATTTTCATTTCCAATCAGATTGTGTTCCCTTCAACTAATCAAAATTGTTTCACTACAACTATTTGAAGCGAACCAACTATGATTTCAATGGAACATATTAAACACTAGTTGATTCTAATACGATTTTTCAGATTATGGAACACTATTCCAATCAGATTGTGTTCCCCTTTAACTAATCAAAATTGTTTCACTACAACTATTTGAAGGGAACCAACTGTGATTCCAATGAAACATATTAAACACTAGTTGATTCTAATACAATTTTTTAGATTATGGAACACTATTCCAATTAGATTGTGTTCCCCTTCAACTAATCAAAATTGTTTCACTACAACTATTTGAAGGGAACCAACTATGATTGAAACAAATAAACTTACAATGTCATTATCTTGGATCAAAGAAAGCCTCAAAACTTACCTCGCCAATTGGAAGATCAAGACATGGCGTGCGAAGCATAGTTGGATGACGGCAACACCGCGTTGATTGGCCGTGTACTCCAGATCAAGCGCCAAGAACTTCTCATGATCCACTGCGTCGTCAAACCATTTTTCCTTCAACTGTTGAAGAAAAAACGGCACCTCCCTGCTCAGGTTCGTGTACACGACATCGAGCATGGTCGTGCCATGTGCGAGCACCTTATGAAAGCTAGTTGGCATGGTGAAAGAAGAGAAGGGAAGAAGAGAGGAGAAGAACAGAGAGGGAGAGCGAGAGAGAAGAAGAAACAGAGAAATGGCGACTGTACGCTTCGGTTCGTGCTTTTCATTGCCCGAAACGACGCGGGATGCAAACCGTTTGGGTCTTTAGTCCCGGGTTGAGCCACCAACCGGGACTAAAGAGGTATACCAACGGTCGCCACCACTACGGCAGGCCACATGTTAGTCCTTTAGTCCCTGGTTGAGCCACCAACCAGGACTAAAGGGGGATACGAACGGTTGACTAAAGGCTCCTTACGGACCGGGACTAAAGCCTCGAGGGAGGCATTGAGAATCGGGGCGACGTGGCCGGGCCTTTAGTCCCAGCCCAGAGGCAGGCCGGGACTAAATGGTCCCGGCCAAAGGCCCGTTTTCCACTAGTGAAAGGTGTTTAGAAGAGGTTAATTGAGCAGTTTTCACACTTGGTAGTTTTTAGCAACGGATTAGGAAAATTTTGATAGTTTTCCGCACAAAATCGTAAAGTGGTAGCTACTGGACACGGTTGCGCGAAATGTGGTAGTTTTTGGCAATTTACTCTGTTTTTTGTGATGAATTAGAGACAGCCCAACATCTTCTTTTTTTATGTCCTGTTTCTAGGGTTATTTGAAGAGCTGTTGGCTCGATGCTTGGGACTGAGTGCTGTTCCAACTCTATTTGCTAATATTATGTTTGGATGTATGCCTTTTTGCCAGGTTTTAACGAACTTTATACGGTTGGTCTGGCTGCAATTTGCTGGGCAATCTGGCTGGCTCGCAATCGAGTAACTTTTGAACACAAATGGATTAATTACCCTTTTGAGGTGGTGTTTACAGCTTTTACTTTCCTGATCTATTGGGCAGGTTTGCAGAAACGTGATATGATGCAAGTGGTGAGGAAAGGAGCAGAACTGGTGAAGGTGAACGCATCATTTTTTTTAGAAAAAGGAGGTGAACGCATCATAGATGATGTTGCTTTGCGGACCTCTGAAGACCGACACGGATGAGGCTGGTGAACTAGGATGAGCTTCCAGAAGTTGCTGAATTTGTGGAGGGATCGATGGGTACTCTTCTTGCTTATGATGATCAAGACATGGTGTTTCTCTGTTATGGCTGCTCTAGTGATCTAGGCATCGGTTTAGTTTCATGTGTTGGCGTGGGTCCTTTTGGGTTTGGATTTATGTAATATTGCGCTACTTGTGGTAGTAGTTTAGGCGACCTTAGGTGATATTGGGTTTTCGTTCCATAGTCTGATGTTCCCAATGACACGTAGAGACAATGGGTTTTCTGATATTGCCTCGGACTCGCTCTTTCTTTTTTCCTAACTTCTCTGTCTTGCAACTCTACTTAAAAACTATGTATTTTCATTATGAAAGTGATGAAAAGGGGAAGAAGCCCGGTTCAAAAAAATAGTCGCAAGCCAAGCAGCAGCACTAGGAACGGCGGCCTGTGCAGGTCACTAGCAGCCAATGGCGAAGGTAGAGGGTGGCCCATCCTGATATTTAAAAATTGCTTTTATACCACATAGTAGAAGAAAAGCTAAAAATAAATAAATAAATAAATAAATACATGTACTATAGCATTGATGGTCCACCGTGGCCTAATGGGCTAGGTCCGCCACTGCTAGCAGCGGCAGCATGCTCACCGACGCAAGCAGCAGGAGATGTATTTACTACAGGAGGGCGACGGCGACGGTGCCCTTCGCTCCTGTTTGGATACTCTAGCTTAGGTAGTGGTTAGAGTTAGTTTCTAGCTCATGACTAACCCTAAACTAACTCTAGCCAAATAGGTGTTTAGATGAAAGGGTTAGATTGACAATAGATGCATTTTATGAAAAGAGAAAAGTGATTTTTTAATGGGCCCCATGAGAACTAGCTCCAATTAGCATCTCTTGGCTGGTGGAAGAGAGAGAGAAAAATATTTTTTAATAAACCCCATGAGAACTAGCTCCAATTAGCACCTCTTGGGTGGGATAGTTTTTTTGGGTGGATTAGATGCAACTAGCTCCAATCTAATCCTTATGTTTGAATATTTTAGGGCTAGTTGAACTCAAACTAGCTCAAACTAACTCTAGCCATGGATCTAAACAGGGCCATTGCTTTAGGTGACGGCGGCTGCTAGCTAACGAGCCGAGCAAGACGAACAATTAGACGTCGGAGCAGCACACACGCCGCCAAGCGCCAGCACAGGTGAGTGGCTTTAAACAAAAATATTTTGGAAAGGTTTGCCGAGTTCTAGTACTGGGCAAAGAGCTGAACCTTTGCTGGGTTCATGCACTCAACGAAGTCTATGTGGTACTGCCACGGTTTGCTCCGTTCCGTTAGCATATTTATTTTGCCGAGTACATGTTTTATGAAACCAACAACGCTTTCAAACTCGGCAAATACTTTTTTGATGTATTTGCTGAGTTCACGAAAAAATGAACTTGGCAAAGTTATCATTGTCGGGTGCTGTCCAGCCGAGTACCTATTGCCGAGTTTTGAACTTAGCAAAGTGTTTGCCCTGTTGATTTTAGACTTCACCGAGTTTATTAGGAACTGAGCGAACTGCGCGCTTCCAGTAATGAGAGCTCGACTCTCGTGAACCGGCTAGTGTATCTTGTCTTATTCTACCTGACCGGCGATCGGACCAACACTACAAGGGGCACACCCGATCGCTGGATATGGACTCGACAGAGTCGGACGAGCTCCGCTTAAATATCGCTACATTGCATGTAATAGTATGAATTTGAGTCTTTGAGATATGTTGTAAAATGCATTATTTGAAAATTGACCGATCACTGTTCGTGGACGCGTGCACGTGTTTTTAAGGAGTGAGATTTGTCAAGTCCGGGTTCTAAGAGAGAGGAATGGAACTGCAATGCCACGGATCCCGGCGTGCGTAGAAGAGAAGCGCCGTGGACTTAAGAGTGTTTCTATCTCTGCCACGTCAACGGTCAACATCGATTTGGGATCGGTATGCAACGCCCTGGACCTTGACGTTTATATTTAGAGTTGCGATGTCAAATTATTGGACCTTGCTATAAAGGGTTGTACCGTGCAATTTTTCTTTCTGACGGGTCAATTCATGTTAATCTTTTATACTTTCTCTGTACCTAAATGCTTATATCCTAAAAAGTCAGAACAATGATTTTGGACTGCCGCAGAGATTAATTCGTTGCTATCTCTTGCATGTATGCTGCAGAAATCTGTATTCGCAAGCACAGTTTCTTTCTGTTTTCGTGCAAGATCTGAAATCCATACATTTGCTGTGAGACGTGTTGAGAAAAGTAAACGAGGACATGAACAACCAAGCATAAACCATAAAAAGGTTGATAATTAGAAATGTTCCCTAATAAGACATTGAAAAATAAATACACAATTGCTACAAAAACGTTGCACCATATTTTTATTGTAACAACTACCTCCGGCGACTTTGAGGGAATACAACAAATTGAAATACTAGTCTTGTTCCATTGGGTTGCCGATTCAAAATGGAGGAACTTAATTTGAAGGCGATGGAAGGTTAAACTGCAGGCGCGCATCGATGTGGCTTTTGCACTCTCGATTGCACTCGGCCTCTGATGCATAGCACAGATCCAGCACTAGACACCAGTAGCAACAATTACCCGGTTTGCAGTCTTTATGATGGACGCAGAGCCCGCCCGGTAAGTTGATCTTGTCTTCCTCCATTCCCTCCATGATGCCGCCTGTTGAGCCACAAAACAAAACCACCGATTGTTTCTAAATTTGTTAGCTATGCGGCCTGTTACTCCAACACGAGGCACGAAAGAAGGAAAAATGTATGAACAAATTTAGGAAGCAATAGCTTACAGTGCGCATGAAGGGGAAAACAGGCGAGAAGCAGCAGGGAGAGCAGCAAGGCTAGTGCACGGGTGTGACTCTTGTGCTTGTCCATGGAGATCGATGATCTCATGGATGGATGCTTGGTTGATTCCTGTTGTAGTAGATGGGATAATATATGTGTTCTAATCAATTCCTGGTTGGTCCTCTATATACTGAGATGGAGACCGCGGTCCACTAGGACCAAGGAACAAGAATATTGCTCTTGCCGATCTGCCCGTATCAACTGCAATTATTTTCTTGTTTCATCTGTGATCTCCTCAATAAATAGACAATATGAATGTTGGCAAGCAATTAAATAGATAGATATTGCAGGCGAGAAGGAAATCCAACGCAATCTGCCCGTTGCTCTCTTCCCAATGCGCTTCACTATAAATAAAGTATCTCCCCTAAGAAAACTATAAATAAAGTACCTTATTTTTTCTGACGCGGCTACAAATAAGTTACTACACACTCACTCTGTCTGGGTGCATTAATCATCTTACGAAAATCAAATAATGTCAAAACACTAAGACACACTACAGTAGTAAGTAGTTGCACATGCATATTAATTAGAACCCATATTAATTGAAGGATCAATGTATGCAATTTATGCCACATATTTTTTGAATTTGAAGGGATCTTCTAATTAATAGCATATTTTTAGCTGAAAATAATAATAACGTGATTGTCTTCCTCTGCAATTCAGTTTTTTTCCTTACCCTAACTCTGCGTGACTAGGTTACAGTGCACCTAATACAGCGAGACGAAAGGAGTAAGTAGGTTTGATACGATAGGGAAGGATGGAATTGGTAAGGTACGTACTCAGGCCAGCGAATTCATACGCATGCAGCCAATGGATTTTTTATTTTCGTGAGAAAAATAACCAGCGACGACTTTAGCATCCCCCCAAAAAAAAGTAACAACCTCAGTGAGTACTTCTTAGGACACGGAATTTTAGGACATAGTTCTAGGTACACCTGCTAAGGCATTTTTATTTTGAAACTAAATAAATAAAGGTATATTTTTCGAGTCAACGAACATTTGTTTTTCCATAATTGTGTAAATTTTGATGAACATGTTATAATTCACGTGTTTTAAAAATTGATAACTCTTTCAACTTTATGCATATTTTAATTAGGTTTACGAACGTTTTAACAATTCATGCACATTTTGCAAATTCAAGAAATCAACTTATAAATTCACAAACATGTATTTATTTCATCAACAATTTTGAAGTTCTATTTATTTCCAATTCACGAGCATGTTTTCTTGATTTTATTTGAATAGATGAACATTTTTATGAATTTGTGATATACATTTCCAATTCTTGAACATTTTCTAAATTTGTGATTCCTTTTTAAATTTCTGTAATAGTTTTTTATGTTTTCATACATTTTTTAAATTCGTGAACATAATTTCAAATTTGTTAAGACTTTCAAATTTTCTGAACATTTTTATCCCAAAGGCAAAAAAAAATGAAAAGGAAAAAGATCCTTTAACATGCCCATGCATGCTGCCTTTCTTTTTTACAATACGTACTTACTAGTTTTGTAAAGGACCATGTACATACCTAGTAGGTCCATAATGAATAAAATCACGACAATGACCACCCCGAATTTATAGATCCTACTCTAAAGAGGCGGTCGGTCCTACGGTTGGGGCTGGATTTTGAAATCAGTCTGTTCAAACAAGGATGACATGGCGGTGGCATCATACTTGTGGTGGACTTGTGTCCTCGAGCTCAGCTATTGTGATAGCGTTTGCTCCAGCGCTAACATGGAGTTTGGGGTGGTAGTCAAGACCGGATGCAGATAATTGGTTGCATCGATGGCATCTGAAAGATGATGGATTGTGTGCTGGATTCGTGGTTCGTGAATGCCAGGTATGGTTTTTTCCTCCGATGTCTTAGTCTTGTGCGGGTGCCATGGCATGTTCAGGGTGTTGCATCGATCTGATTCGTTCAACAGTAATAATTTTGTCATAACAAATTAGCGATAGAACCGCGTCGAGCTCGAGGTGTGGAGGTAACATGCCATTCTTTTCTTGTTGCCTGTTGTGGTGGTAGCAGAGGTAGGTGACAGACGTCGGTGTCAGGCTCAAAGAATTCTTTTCTTGGCGCCTGTTGTGGTGGTCGTCTTTCTTGTTTCTTTTTTCGTGTTTTTTTTTCTATGTCTTTTTTCGTGTTCCTTATCATTTTTCGTTTTTCGTGTTTCTTTTTTTGTTTCTTTTTTCGTGTTTCTTTTTCATTTTTTTGTGTTTTTTTTCTTTTTTCGTGTTTCTTTTTTCTTTTTTTCTAATTATGTCAAAAAATAACTAAATTTTTATGAAAGTTTTTTTCGAATTCGATGATCTTTTTACAAAACCATTGAATTATTTTTTAAATTCTGTGAACTTTTCTCAAAATCAATGAACTTTTTCCAAAACTCGTCAACTTTTTATGAAAATTGATGAACTTTTTTCAATTTTCATGAACTATTTTGAATTTTGGAAAATTTGCATGAACTTTTTTGATCTGTGAACTTTTTAAAATTAGAGGACCTTTTCAAATGCCGTGAACTTGTTGAAATTTATGATTTTTTCTCGAATTTGTGAACTTTTTATGAAAATCGACGAACTTTTTCAAAAGTGATGAACTTTTTTCCATTTTCGTTTTCCCCTTTTGTTCTTCTTAGTTTCTTCCTTTATCGGCTTTCTGCATGAAGTTTTTCCAAATTGGTTATATTTTTTCCAATTTTTGATGATTTGTTTCTCAAAATCAGTGATTTATTTTAAAATTTTAGTGAACTATGTTCAAAGTTGACATTTTTCTATTTCGATTAACTTTTTCCAATTTGATGAACTGTTTTTTTAATTTCATCATTTTCTTCGAAGTTTGAGCAATTGTTTTTTAAAAAATATTTTTTTTTTAAATTCAATGAACTTTTTCAATAAATTGGATGAACTTATTTTTAAAGTTACTTCAATTGTTTCATTTTTGTGAACCTTTTCAAAATTGATGAACTTATTTCAGTTTTGTGAACTTTTTCAAATTGATGAACATTTTTTAATTCGTGAATTAATGTTTGAATTTACCTTTCTTTATTCAAATAATTTATCTAGTGACGGGTAAAGTAGGATTATTTCCCAATAGTAATCGACAAAACACTGTGTGGTCTAGTGGCGAAGATGAGATCGTCGAAACTGAGCCTGGTGTAGTGGTCAGGCCGAGTGGATGCGACTTGGGCATGCACAGTTCGATGCGCACTACTCATGAATTGTTGACATTTTTTATCTTTCGCGTTTTTTTGTCAGCTGATTGACTGGGCCGGCCCGCTACGTGCCGCCTGTGAGCGCCAGGGGAGCTAGCCAGCGCTTAAGGCGCTGACTAGGAGCTCCCATCGACGCGAGCTACTATTCCTTGCTACGAGCGATACCTACCTAACACACTCTTTTGACTTTTTTCTTCAGAAATTGCACCCATTATTAAAAGTTAATGTTCATGGATCACTCATAATATCAGGTAAAACGGAAAGCCACTCATGACGCCGGAAAGAAAGAGAAGAAGTTGCTTTGGCAAGGACCTGCATCCTTTTTTGACTATGTTCAATGAGAGCAACTAGTTAGCGAGCATTCTTTCGGTAGCCTTTCAGCGATTACCTTTGCACGCCGTCACTTGGCGCGTTCTCAGCCATCGCCACGTGTCGCGCTCTGAATGTTCACTTCGTGCTTTTTTTTAATTTTTTCGCACGTGTTTCTGTCTTTTTAGAGTGATTTTTTCTGGGTTTTTGGTGTTCCGGTTTTTCACCGGTCTTCCGTAATTTCTAAAACCGCGTTTTCTGT
This sequence comes from Hordeum vulgare subsp. vulgare, assembly GCF_904849725.1. NCBI lineage: Eukaryota > Viridiplantae > Streptophyta > Magnoliopsida > Poales > Poaceae > Hordeum > Hordeum vulgare. The sequence continues at coordinate 657,376,560 of NC_058519.1, read as the reverse complement.
TTTTTATGAATTTTTTTCTTTTTTTTGCGAGATGCACGTTTTTGCCTTTGCGAGAGGCACGGCAGTGCCTCTCGGAAAGAGAAAAAAACGTGTTTTTTGTTTGTTTTGCGAGAGGCACGGTTTTGCTTCTGCGAAAGACATGATTTTGCATTCGCGAGAGACACGCTCGTGCCTCTCCGAAAGGGGAAAAACACGTTTTCTATTTTTTTTGCGAGAGACACGGTTTTGCTTACGCGAAGGCACGGTTTTGCCTTCGCGAGAGGCACGCCCGTACCTTTCCCGAAAAAGAAAAAACGTGTTTTCTATTTCTTTTGCGAGAGACACGGTTTTGCTTTCACGAAAGGCATGGTTTTGCATTCGCAAGAGGCGCGGTCAAATAGCCGACCCATAGGGGCGAGCGCATTAAGCTGGTCCAGTAAACGGTACTGTCGCGGTAGCGCGTTGTATATAGCACAGTACTGTAGAAAAGAGTACACTCTAGTTCACCGTAGAGGCTGTTTTTCGGATGTTCGATTTACTTTTCTTCCTGTATTTTTAGAACTGTCTCTTTTTTTTGCGCTATATCCATTTTTATAAATATACGGTGACCATGAATTCACATATACACTTAACATTGTTTTATTATACGGTGAATATTTTTAGTTCAGTAAACTTTTTTGTAACATGCATTGAACATTTTCTTAAACATATATTGGACTTTTTCATAAGATAACTTGAAAATTCTATAAATACATGTTCATAGATATTTATAGTATAATACACGGTGAAACTTTTATAATATAAAGTGAGCTTCTTTTTTTTTTGAGGTGGAAAGAATTTTTTTTTAAATACGCATTGCACTTTTTTTGAAAGACACAAATCAAACCTTTTTTTGTAATGTATAGTGAACATTTTTCTTATACCGTGACCATTAATGAATTGTTCGTTGTGTATTAAACAACCAAATAAAAAGGGTTGTTTGAAAGGTGTTTTTCAAAATAAAACCTGAATTAAGCTACTTAAACATTGGGCATGAAGATCTATAAAGATATATCAAGACGCTTGATAAAACTTTTAATGAATACATACCTTGACAAGATTTTGAAGGAGTTCAAAATGAATTAGTCTAAAAAGGATTTCTTGCCTTTATTGTAATGTGTGAATTTGAGTAAGACTTAAAGCTCGACCACATCAGAAGAAAGAGTTAGGATAAATGTTGTCCCCTATGCCTTAGTCGTAGACTCTATAGTATGCCATGTTGAGTACCACACCTCATGTGTGCCTTGCCATGAGTTTGTCAAGGGGTACAAGAGTGATCCAGGATTGTATCACTCGACATCGGTCAAAATTATCATTAGTAATTTGAGGACTAAGAAAATATTTCTGGATTATGGAGGTGATAAAATAGTTCGTCGTAAAGGGTTGCATCGATGCAAGCTATCATATAGTGGAGCACTCATTTGGAGTGGCTCCAAGTGGAGCGTGGTAGGAGTATCTACAATATGACATAAAAATTTGCAGAGTACGCACGGATCTGAATGTTTCAGACCCATTGACTAAAACATCTCTCACAAGCAAAACATGATTAAACCCCAGAACTTATTGGGTGTGAATCATATGGTGATGTGAACTAGTTCTCAAACCCGTACGGTCTGCACCCTTAAGGTTAGGTGACAATTTGGTATTAGTGAGTTATGTGTGATGGTAACCGAATGTTGTTCGGAGTCCTGTATGAGATCCCGGACGTTCCGAGGAGTTCCGGAATGGTCTGATGATAAAGATTTATATATGGGAAGTAATATTTTGGCTACCGGAAAAGTTTCATGTTTTCATGGTATTGTGCCGAGAAGCTTCTAGAAGGTTCGAGAAACTTTCGAAGGAGTCTGGAAGTCCACCAAAGGTTCTACCACGTCCCAAGGGTTTGCATGGGTTGGGGGGAGACATCTAGCCTTATTGGGTCCAGCACACAAGTCCCTCAAGGGCCATGTAGTTGGGAAAGGTGAAAAGTGCACCTTTGTATGGAAGGGAAGGAGGGGGACTAGGATTCTGCCTTCCCCCCTTGGCTGCGCCCTAGGGCTTGGAGGGGCTATTCCCCATGCCCCTTCACCTATATATAGATGGTAGCGAGCGCCCCAAGAGCACACACGAAGCCCTTGGCGCCCCTCTCTCTCCCTAGATTGTTTTCTCCTACGTTTGCGGTTTCGGTAGCGCTATGCGTAGCCCTGCCGGGATAGCACCACCACAACCGCCACCACGCCATCGTGTTGTCGAAGAACTCATATACTACTCCTCTCTCGCTTGCTGGATCGAGGAGGCGGAGACGACATCGAGTTGTACGTGTGTTGAACGTGGAGGTGTCGTCCGTTCGGCACTTGATCGGGAGTTCGTGGTACGGATCGTGATTGGATCACGAAGTCGTACTACTACATCAACAACGTTCTTTAACGCTTCCGCTTAGCGATCTACACGGGTATGTAGATACAATCTATCCTCTCGTAGATGTGCATCTCATAGATTGATCTTGGTGAGCATAGGAATATATATTTTTCCCATGCAACGTTCCCCAACACTTTTGTATGGTGCGTTTGTTGGGATCCGATGAATTATTGGTTTATGTTTAGATTATTCATGATAAATATTTCAGTCTCGTCTTATATATAATATGATTTTTATGTGCAGGATTATGATATCTTCGTAATTCTCTCCGATCTATTGAAATAGTACTAGATTGATATTTCTTCGATGAGAGAGCTGTGTTGTAGTAGGTTCAACCTGACGTGTTTCTATATCCTAGTGACAGAAGGGGACAACTTGCGTCTTTGTGTTGCTGCTACTAAGGGTAAAATAATGTGGTTTATTCATATTAGTTGAATTTACTTTGTCTACATCATGTCATCTTACTCCAAGCATTACTTCGTTTGTCATTAACTTAATACGTAGAGAGGCAAGCACAAAATGGCTCTTGAAGTGAAGTAATAGTAATAGGTGCAGGTAGGAGTCGGCCTATTTGTTTATGGACGTGATATCTATATTTACATGATCATTGCCATGAAAATCGCATAACTATCCACTCTTCTATCAATTGCTCAATAATAATTTGTTTAGCCAACATATGCTTATTTTCATGAGAGATGCCTCTAGGGAAAGTTATGGCCCCCGGGTCTATTCACAACATATTGCTAAAATCTTCAACACCTGCTGCCATTTATTTACTTTTATTTTATTTTGTATTTTACAATTATCTATAATTATCTACACACCTCATTCGCTTGTAAATAACGAGACCAAGGGGATTGACAACTCTCTTGCCCGCATTGGGTGCAAGCTGTTTGTTCTTTTGTGTGAAGCCGTTGAAGACAACTATGGGTTGATATTCCTATTGGTTCGATAAACCTTGATTTCTTAAGTGAGGGAAATTCTTATCCACTTTGTGTTGCGATTACCCGTTTCTCTTCACGGAAAACCCAACGCAGATCACGAGTATCACATTGTTTGAACCATGACATGTGAATTGATTGCTACTCAATGATGATGATTTTATAAAATGGTTATGGTTATGATGCTAGAAAAAGTGATTGGAATTATCATTTATCAAACTTATATACTATGCTAGCATTCACACTTCATAAATTATTTCTTTTATCATTTACTTACTCGAGGACGAGTAGGAATTAAGCTTCGGAATGCTGATACATCTCCAATGTATCGATAATTTATGAAGTATTAATGCCATATTTGCCTATGTTTACAATAATTTTATATAAATTTAGTGCATTTTGTATGATTTATTAAGAACTAATCCGGACTGGCACTGTATTCAGTAGAATTACCATGGTGTCGTTTTTGTGCAGAAAATGGGAGTTCTCGGAATCACCCGAAACTTTTTTACAATTTTCTCTAGAGGAAATAAGTAATATTGGAGCTAAGAACCACCGGAGGGGAGCCACCTGTGGGACACATGCCAACGGGGTGCGACCCCCTAGGCAGCGCCCCGATGGCTTGTGAGGCCCACGTAGCTCTGTTTGGCGTGATTCCAACGCTGAAAAATCCTATATATACCAGAAACCCCAGAAATAAAGAGAGAACTTCCACTGCACCATCGCAACTCTTTGTATCGACGAAAAATCCATCTGAAGCCATCTTCATGACGAGTATGGCCATTTTCTCCGGTGGCCATATTCATCATCCCGGCTGAGGCCATGACGAGGAGGGAGTAGTTCACACTCGGGGCTGAGGGTATGTACCAGCAGCTATGTGTTCAATCTCTCTCTCTCTCCCTATCATGTTCTTGAGATGACACAATCTTGATGTATCATGGGCCTTGTTTACCTAGTTGGATGATATGATGTTATTCCCTGGCTAACTTGTTGTGATGAATTGAATATTTCCCTTTAAGATCTCGTTATGTTGGATTGGATATCATGGTTTGAGAAAACTTGATGTATGTATTGCATGTGGATACCCATAGTAACATTGAGGTGTTCAAGTGATTCACTTGATATGTGTTAAGACATCAACTTGCAGATCCCGGTGACCTTGGGGATCTATGCATAGGGGTTGATTGCACATTTTCATACTATGTTCTCCGACAGAGATCTTGGGGCGCTCCTTGAAGTTCTTTGTATTGGATTGAATATGATAGATTTGTAATTGTTTGATGCATGTCGCATATTTTACCCACGGATACTTGAGGTGACATTGGAGTATCTAGGTGACATTAGGGTTGATTGATATGTATCATGGGTGTTATTCTAGTACGAACTCTAGGGATTTTTGAGACCCTTATAGGAATAGCTCAAAAGATTGATCAGAAAGAATAACTTTGAGGTGGTCCTACTATGTACACCAATTTTATCTTATTGTTCTCCGCTAGATAGGAACTTTGGAGTGATTCTTTGTTGCATGTTGAGGGATGGTCATATGATTCTATTATGTTAGCATTATTGAGAGATTGCACTAGTGAAAGTATGAACCCTAATTCTTATTAACACACATTTATACAATGGTTTGCTCGTTGTTTTACACTTTCTACCTTGTTGTCTTTATAATTTCAGGTTACAAAAACCTATATCTACTATCCATACTACACTTGTATCACCATCTCTTCGCCGAACTAGTGAACCTATACAATTTGCCATTGTATTGGGTGTGTTGGGAACACAAGAGATTTTTTGTATTTAATTGCAGGGTTGTTTGAGAGAGACCATCTTCATCCTACACCTCCCACGAATTGATAAACGTTAGGTCATCCACTTAAGGGGAAATTGCTACTGTCCTGCAATACTCCACGCTTGGAGGTCCAACATAGTCTACAAGAATAAAGTTGTATAGTAGAGATTAAGATCTTATCTTGCGTCGTTGCCGGGAAGGTGAGTGCTTGAAGGTATATCTTTAGATCTTGAAATTAAATCTAATAGTTTATTGTTTTCACTAGTTTGGTTTTATAAAAGAAAACTACAAAAAAATGGAATTTAGGTTGCCTCATTTGCTTTGTCTCTATAATATCTTTCGTGAAAATAATGGTTCAGAAAATTGTGCTCAATTGCTAGAGGAAGAATTTATGAAAATGCTTAATGTGAAATCCTTGAATGATGAGCATGATAGCAATATTGTTGGTGTGAATTTCTTGAATATCCGTGATGCTAGTGATATGCAAAGTCACAAGCTTGGGGATGGTATGTTTGATGAAGATGCTACTTTTAGTCCCCCAAGTTTTCATGAGCAAATTTATTATGATTAAATCATCACTACTATCTATAATTATTATTATGATGATATTTATGCTATAAATAATAAGGATAACCATGAAACTTGTCCAAGCTCAAATTGGAACTAACCCCTTTCCGGCACAAATACCATTATGAGAAGGTGCTTACTTTTTCAGAGGAGAGGGAGAAGAGAATCAAGTCCAGGCAAGAGAATGAGAAGATGGATAATAAGGAGAAGGCCAGGAAGCAGATGGAGTTCGACGTGAGTGACTTCGAGGGCTACTCTCAAGGCATGACAACTTTAGTTGAACACTTCGAATTTACGAGTAAGATATCATCAACACTCATAGCTAGTTAATCACACATCATTGTTTGGTTTTTGTTCCTTCTCTAATTTCCAAAAATCAGATTCCTTCCTTGTAGAAAGTACCGATTCATGGTCTTTTAGGATCAATACATGTTAACTATTTTCTTGACATAACTCTGTGTGCAGCCCTGGTGAGCCCCATGCATTTTACACACTACATGCCCAGGCAGATCCCACCCTATCTTTGATACCTATGGGACGACCTTGTAGATCTTCTCCAAAATTGCCAACATCGATTTGGACCTGAAATGGCCACTCTTGGAATGGATACTCAAAGTGTACGACGTTCTCTCCGCACGAGACAATGTGGACCGCAGATGCAATATTCTGTTCTTGCGGGAAAGGGACAACTTCCAAGAGATCACCCAAGAAGTAATGGCCTGCATGCCTTATTCTGTTAAATTTCCTTTTGTCTACTTTTCATTGTTTCATGGTTCCTAGTTTGTTGATCCACTGGTTCGTTGCAACTAAGCATAACTAATGATGATGCCTGCAGAAACCATTCTTGTGCTTGACTTGCCCATCTCGTGCAATTTTGGCCAAGGACCCTGTTAACCTTGAAGTCCAACTAATACTTAAAGGCCCAACAAAGAATGAAGACAGAGTGTTGATCACTAAAACATGTTAGCACATTGGCTATATATAATACAGATAAAGGTTTGCATACCTTTACATTTAGCAACCGTCTTTGCACAACAAAGCTAAGCCTGCAACAACTATACCGTGAGTCGGTCCAAGCAACTTTCTTGCTTCTCGGTGGCTCTCTTAAATGTAGCACAACCCCTTTCACTCATGGAGGCTGAGTTGCTTGCTCCTCACCACCCCACGAAGTTCTAGTCATGGATAGCCAAGGCGTCGTCGTGGAGGTTATGGATCCTCCATCCACCCTAGTTGTGTTGTTCGATTATCATGATTGTGATGGTGGGAAGATGCCAATTGGCGAAGAAGATGGTTACCTTGATCTTTCAAGGCATGTTGTTTCCATTGAACTAAAGCCTGTGAGGAAGTATTCTGAAGAATTGGTGGAAACCCTAAAAGTTGTCATACAACCCTACTCAGAGTCTAATGATATTGTCGCGCAAGCTCAGGCCTCAGTGTTGCAGCATAAGTCAGCATAGATGTGACCTCAATGGCTATGAGGTGGATATTACCATTGCTTCGCCAACTATTCTTCGAACCAACAAGGTTATTCTGTGAGAGTGGTATATATTTGATAGTGCTTAGGCGTGAATGTTATGAAGTATGATAGAGATAACTACTGCCCATTTATATCTATCTATGTCTCTTTTTGATGTTTGTTTGTTGAAGTATTTGATCGGCTATGTAAGATGTGGACCTATTGTTGTATCAGTTTGCTATGTAAGATTTCGACTATGTGCGTATCAACTCCATTTTATATGTCATCTCTACATGTGTTTCTACTTCCATTACTGCTATTACGTGTAAGTTAGCTTTGGGAAGTATTTTTTGGTTTGACTGTTAAGTAGATACATTATGCAAAGGGTGGTTGTTTTGCTAATATGCCATGTTACTCTAGTCTAGAATAATATTTGCTTTCATACCGTTACAAGCAGAAATAGATGGATATGGTATGCTGGGAACTTTAGCTTCAGCAAAATGATCGGTTTTCATTTTTTGTCTTTCTTAAAACCTGTGCCCAGTCAACAGAAATATAGAATATGAGCTCAGTTTTCACGGAAAAGAGCATCAGCTGGCAGAATCACACGGTGCACCTGGCTGGAAAGTAGCAGGCATACATATACTCTCCCAAATGGCCTTTTCTTCAACAGACTCTCACAGTGAAAGGATTTTCTGCAGAGTGACACACTATGATACATAGCTTTGTTTCGAGAGGTAGTATTGCCATTAAGGTCAATAATGACATTGGACAATATTTTCAAACGAAGAAGGGATTGCGAGAAGGTGGCTCGTTATCACCCATGCTATTCCATATAGTGGCGGATATGCTAGCGGCCATGATTGAGCGTGCCAAGGTTAATGGCCAGATTAATGGGGTAATTGATACGTCCATTTTGCATCATGCTTTCATGTTGATATTTATTGCTTTTTGGGCTGTTATATTACTTGCGGTACCATATTTATGCCTTTTCTCTCTTATTTTGCAAGGTTTATTTGAAGAGGGAGAATTCAGGCAGCTGGAATTTTGGACTGGAAAAGGAGCAAATCTTAGTCCACTATTATGCACATCTCCAAATGCCGTGAAAAGTTACGTGGATTTTTTTGGGATTATATAAAAAATACTGGGCGAAAGAAGTACCGGAGGGGGCTGCCAGGGCGCCACAAGCCCTGACACCGCCACCCCCCTGGTGGCGGAGTGGGGCTTGTGGGCTCCCCGACGGCCCACTAGCCCCCCTCTTTTGCTATATGAAGCGTCTTGGTCCAGAAAAAAAATCATGCGGGAGCTTTTTCGTGGTTTCGCCGCCACCACGAGGCGGAACTTGAGCAGATCCAATCTAGAGCTCCGGCAGGACGATCCTGCCGTGGAAACTTCCCTCCCGGAGGGGGAAATCGTCGCCATCGTCATCACCAACACTCCTCTCGTCAAAGGGGAGGCATCTTCATCAACATCTTCATCAGCACCATCTCCTCTCCAATCCCTAGTTCATCTCTTGTAACCAATCTCCGTCTCGCAACTCCGACCGGTACTTGTAAGGTTGCTAGAAGTGTTGATTACTCTTTGTAGTTGATGCTAGTTGGATTACTTGGTGGAAGAGTTTATGTTCAGATCCTTTATGCTATTCATTACACCTCTGATCATGATTATGATTATGTTTTGTGGGTAGTTACTTTTGTTCTTGAGGACATGGGATAAGTCATGTTAATAATAATCATGTGAATTTGATATTCGTTCGGTATTTTGATATGATGTATGTTGTCTTTTCCTCTAGTGATGTTATGTGAACGTCGACTACATAACACTTCACCATATTTGGGCCTAGAGGAAGGCATTGGGAAGTAGTAAGTAGATGATGGGTTGCCGGAGTGACAGAAGCTTAAACCCCAGTCTATGCGTTGCTTCGTAAGGGGCTAATTTGGATCCACTAGTTTAATGCTATGGTTAGACTTTGTCTTAATTCTTCTTTTGTAGTTGCGGATGCTTGCGAGAGAGGTTAATCATAAGTGGGATGATTTTCCAAGTAAGGGCAGTACCCAAGCGTCGGTCTACCCACAAACTATCAAAGTAACGAACGCGAATCATATGAACATGATGAAGCTAGCATGACAGAAATTCCTGTGTGTCCTCGGGAGCGTTTTTTCTCCTATAAGACTTTGTTCAGGCTTGTCCCTTGCTACAAAAGGGATTGGGACACTTGCTGCACCGTTGCTACTAGTTGTTACTTGTTACTTTTTGCTTGCTACGTTTCACCTCGCTACACAATCACTTGTTACCGCTACTTTCAGTGCTTGCAGTTATTACCTTGCTGAAATCCGTTTATCAAAGCCTTCTGCTCCTCGTTGGGTTCGACACTCTTACTTATCGAAAGGACTACGATTGATCCCCTATACTTGTGGGTCATCAAGACTCTTTTCTGGCACCGTTGCTGGGGAGTGAAGCGCCTTTGGTAAGTGGAAATTGGTAAGGAAACATTTTTATACTGTGCTGAAATTTATTGTCACTTGTCACTATGGAAACTGTTCCTTTGAGGAGTTTGTTCGGGGTATCTTCACCACGAACGGAAGAACGAGGAGTTGTTCCTCAACCTGAGGTACCTACTGAAAATATTTTTTATGAAATTCCTTCGGGTATGCTTGAGAAACTGCTGGCTAATCCTTTCACAGGAGATGGATCTTCACATCCAGACTTGCATCTGATCTATGTAGATGAAGTTTGTGGTTTATTTAAGCTTGAAGGTTTGCCCGAGGATGAGGTAAAGAAGAAAGTCTTTCCTTTATCTTTGAAGGATAAGGCGTTGACATGGTATAGGCTATGTGATGATACTGGATCATGGGGCTACAATCGGTTGAAATTGGAATTTCATCAAAAGTTCTATCCTATGCATTTAGTACATCGTGATCGTAACTTTATTTATAACTTTTGGCCTCGTGACAGGGAAAGCATAGCTAAAGCTTGGGGGAGGCTTAAATCAATGCTATATTCATGCCCCAATCATGAGCTCTTGAGAGAAATCATCATTCAAAACTTTTATGCTCCGCTTTCTCATGAAGATCGTACCATGCTTGACACTTCTTGTACTGGTTCTTTTATGAAGAAGGATATTGAATTTATTTGAAAGAATCAAACGCAACTCTGAAGATTGGGAGCTGGAGGAAGGTAAGGAGTCAGGTATGAATTTCCAGTTTGATTGCGTTAAATCTTTTGTTGAGACAAACACTTCTAGAGATTTTAGCGCTAAGTATGGACTTGACTCTGAGATAGTAGCTTCTCTATGTGAATCTTTTGCTGCTCTTGTTGATCTTCCCAAAGAGAAGTGGTTTAAATATCATCCTCCTGTAGAAAGCAACATAGGCAAAACCAATCTAGTTGAGGAGAAAGTCATTGCTTTTAGTGATCCTGTTGTTCCTTGTGCTTACACTGAGAAACCACCATACCCTGCTAGGATAAATGATTATTCTAAAGCTCCAACTGTGATACGTAGGGGTTACATTAGACCACTTGCACCCCCTAAGGAGATTAGAGTTGAACCTAGTGTTGCTATTATCAAAGATCTCTTAGCCGAAGACGTAGACGGGCATGTTATCAAATTCTGTGAGGACTCTGCTAGAATTGCTAAACCTCACGCGAAAGACAAACACGGACCTGTAGTTGGCCTGCCCGTTGTTTCTGTCAAGATAGGAGATCACTGTTACCATGGTTTATGTGATATGGGAGCTAGTGTCAGTGCAATACCCCGTTCTCTATATGATGAAATCAAAGATGAGATTGCACCTGCTGAGTTAGAACCCATTGATGTCACTATTACGCTAGCTAATAGAGACACTATCTGCCCTTTGGAAATTGTGAGAGACGTAGAAGTCCTGTGTCGAAAGATGAAGTATCCTACTGATTTCCTCGTCCTTGGTACTGCACAATATAGCTTCTGTCCCATCATATTTGGTAGACCCTTTCTCAACACTGTCAATGCTCACATTGATTGCATTAAGCAGACTATCACAGTTAGTTTTGAGGGCGTGTCTCATGAATTTAACTTCTCCAAGTTTGGAAGACAACCTCATGAAAGAGAGTCGTCTGGTAGAGATGAAATTATTGCTCTTGCCTCTATTGCCGTACCTCCTACGGATCCTTTAGAGCAGTATCTTATTGAGCATGAAAATGATATTCATATGGAGGAGAGAGATGAGATAGATAAAATTGTCTTAGAACAATATCCTATTCTCAAGAATAATCTGCATGTTGAAGTGCTTGGGGATCCTCCCCCACCAAAGGGTGATCCTGTGTTCGAGCTTAAACAGTTGCCTGATATTCTTAAGTATGCCTATCTTGATGAGAAGGAGATATATCCTGTCATTATTAGTGCCCTCCTCTCAGAGCACGAAGAGAAAAAGTTACTAAGGACTTTGAGGAAGCACCGCGCTGCTATTGGATATACTCTTGATGATCTTAAGGGTATTAGTCCTACTCTATGTCAGCACAAGATTAAAATTGATCCTGACTTTAAACCAGTTGCTGATCATCAAAGGAGATTAAATCCTAAGATGAAAGAGGTCGTTAGAAAAGAAATATTAAAGCTTCTGGAAGCAGGAATCATTTATCCTGTTGCTCATAGTGATTGGGTAAGTCCAGTACATTGCTTACCTAAGAAGGGAGGTATCACCGTCGTTCTTAATGATAAGGATGAACTAATCCCACAAAGGATTATTATCGGCTATAGGATGGTGATAGACTTCCGGAAACTGAACAAGGCAACCAGGAAAGATCATTATCCTTTACCGTTTATCGACCAAATGCTAGAAAGGTTATGAAAACACACACACTTCTGATTTCTAGACGGTTATTCAGGTTTCTCGCAAATACCTGTTGCACAATCTGATCAAGAGAAAACCACTTTTACCTGCCCTTTTGGTACCTTTGCCTATAGACGTATGCCTTTTAATTTATGCAATGCACCTGCCACCTTCCAAAGATGTATGATGGCTATATTCTCTGACTTTTGTGAAAATATTGTCAAGGTTTTCATGGATGACTTCTCCGTTTACGGGTCTTCCTTTGATGATTGCCTCAGCAACCTTGATCGAGTCTTACAGAGATGCGAAGAAACCAACCTCGTCTTGAATTGGGAGAAGTGCCACTTTATGGTTAATGAAGGTATCGTCTTAGGACACAAGATCTCTGAAAGAGGCATTGAAGTTGATAAGGCTAAGGTTGATGCAATTGAGAAAATGCCTTGCCCCACAGATATCAGAGGTATACGAAGTTTTCTAGGCCATGCTGGTTTCTATAGAAGGTTCATTAAAGACTTCTCTAAGATTTCTAGGCCTCTTACCATCCTCTTGCAGAAGGATGATCCTTTTGTTTTTGATGAGGATTGTGAGGAAGCCTTCGAAATACTTAAGAAGGCTTTGATAACCGCACCTATTGTTCAACCACCTGACTGGAACTTGCCCTTTGAAATCATGTGCGACGCTAGTGATTATGCTGTTGGTGCTGTTCTAGGACAAAGAGTTGACAAGAAGTTGAATGTCATTCACTACACTAGTAAAACTCTAGACAGTGCCCAAAGAAACTATGCCACTACGAAGAAGGAATTTTTAGTAGTCGTGTTTGCATGTGAAAAGTTCAGATCATATATAGTTGACTCCAAAGTCACTATTCACTCTGATCATGCTGCTATTAAGTACCTTATGGAGAAGAAGGACGCTAAGCCTAGGCTGATCAGATGGGTTCTCCTGCTACAGGAATTTGATTTGCACTTCGTTGACCGAAAGGGTGCTGATAACCCTGTAGCAGATAACTTGTCTAGGTTAGAGAATGTCCTTGATGACCCACTACCTATTGATGATAGCTTTCCTGATGAGCAATTAAATATCATCCGCACTTCACATGGTGCACCGTGGTATGCCGATTATGCAAACTATATTGTAGCCAAATACATACCACCCAGTTTCACCTATCAGCAAAAGAAAAAATTCTTCTTTGATTTGAGACACTACTTTTGGGATGATCCTCACCTTTATAAGGAAGGAGTAGATGGTGTTATTAGACGTTGTGTGCCTGAACATGAACAGGGACAGATCTTGTAGAAGTGTCATTCCGAAGCCTATGGAGGACACCATGCTAGAGATAGAACTGCCCATAAGGTATTGCAATCAGGTTTCTATTGGCCCACTCTCTTCAAGGATGCCCGTAAGTTTGTCTTGTCTTGTCTTGCGACGAATGCTAAAGAATAGGGAATATCAGTAAGCGTCAGGAAATGCCTATGAACTATTCACTTGTCATTGAACCATTTGATGTCTGGGGCTTTGATTATATGGGACCCTTCCCGAGTTCTAATGGGTACACTCACATCTTAGTTGCTGTGGATTACGTTACTAAGTGGGTAGAGGCTATCCCCACTAAAAATGTTGATCACCACACCTCTATTAAGATGCTTAAAGAAGTCATATTCCCAAGATTTGGAGTCCCTAGATACTTGATGACTCATGGCGGTTCACACTTCATTCATGGTGTTTTCCGCAAGATGCTAGCTAAGTATGATGTCAACCATAGAGTTGCATCCCCTTATCATCCTCAGTCTAGTGGTCAAGTGGAGTTGAGTAATAGGGAGATCAAGTTGATCCTACAAAAGACCGTCAATAGATCTCGAAAGAACTGGTCTAGCAAACTTGACGATGCACTATGGGCTTATAGGACTGCTTATAAGAATCCCATGGGCATGTCACCGTATAAGATGGTTTACGGTAAAGCCTGTCATTTACCTCTTGAGCTGGAACACAAAGCTTATTGGGCAATCAAAGAGCTCAACTTTGATTTCAAACTTACCAGTGAGAAGCGGTTGTTTGCTATCAGCTCGTTAGATGAATGGAGAGCCCATGCATATGAGAATGCCAGGTTGTTCAAGGAAAAGGTTAAGAGATGGCACGACAAACGAATACAGAAGCGAGAATTCAATGTAGGTGATTATGTCCTGCTATACAATTCTCGTTTAAGATTCTTCGCAGGCAAGCTTCTCTCTAAATGGGAATGTCCCTATGTTATCGGGGAAGTATATCGTTCCGGTGCCATCAAAATCAATAACACGGAAGGAAATTTTCCTAGAGTGGTAAATGGGCAAAGAAACAAGCATTACATCTCTGGTACTCCCATAAATGTTGAGACCAATATCATCAATGTCATAACTCCAGAGGAGTACATAAGGGATGTTTATCAGCCTGTTTCAGACCTTGAAAACGAAGATGTATCTGTTTCGGTAAGAAATTGGACTCCGATGCTTTTCCAATAGGAAATTTCTTCCGTTTCGGAATTTTTGGAAAATTAGAAAAATAAAAAGCAGTCCGGAGAGCGAACGAGGCGGCCACAAGCCCTGCCACCGCCCCCTACCCCCCTGGTGGCGGAGGGCGAGCTTGTGGGCACCTCGTGTGCCTCCCGGACTACGTTTTCTTGCGGAGGACTCCTTCTGGCCTAGAAAAAAAATCAATATATAGTCGCCCGAAGGTTTTGATCTCCGTATCACGCAGTTTTCCTCTGTTTTCGTTTCGAGCTTGTTTTGCCGCAGATCTAGGTCAAGATGTCTTCTCAAGATTCAGAGGGAGAGAACTATGTGGTTGACTACCTTGCTAACCCCAAGGTCTATGGGGACTTGGAACCATATGGCTGGACCACTGATGAGTAAGAGGACTATGAGCCCAAAGGGAAGGAGCAAACGAGTTCCGATGAAGAGGAGACTCCTCTACCTCAACCTGCAAACATCCATGTGGAGTTCAAGAAGTCAAGCCTACCCAACTCCAGGAGGAAGCCTGAGACCATATTTATCCCCTCTTGTTTCTTGCAGGAGAGTAAGCAGGAGCTTTGCCATAGAGTGTTGAAGCTTGAGGAGGAAAATGACGATTCAAGGGAGCAGAACTTTTTGCTCAAGTGGAAATTAGACAAGCTCAAGACTGCTTCAACAGCTCCACCACCATCACTGCCAAAGGAAGACAACTAAGCATTGGTATGGGCAATCCCCTTGGCTTCTGCCAAGCTTGGGGGAGTTACCCTGATATCGTATCACCTTTATATTTTTTGATTTTACCTTTGTTTTAGTTCTTTCCTTTTCAGTTTTTATTTCTTCCCTTAGAGGAATAAGTCTTTAGCTTTTAGTTTGAGTCTTTTGCTTTTGTCTCTCTCCCGATGTATTCGAGCTTACAAGCTATATAATAAAGAGTATCTTAGTCAAGGGCTTTGCTTTGTGCCATGATCAAAAGTATGAAAAGAACGATAGCATGAAAGATCATGAGACGATCTTATGGAAAGTGATAACTTCACTTATGACACGTATGATGATTGAAACTTGTTGAGAATAAATCAACATAGACCTCAGTCATTGTTGCAATTAATAAGAAGTAATAAGGAAAGAGAGGTTCACATATAAATATATCATCTTAGACACTTTTTACAATTGTGAGCACTCACCAAACTATTACATGCTTAGGAGTAGATGTTGGACAAGGAAGATAACATAATGAATTGTGTTTGCTTGGTTCCAAACAATGTTATATGATTAGAGATCCCTTAGCATGTGACGATTGCTTCCACCTCATATTAGCCAAAACTCCCGCACCAAGTAGAGATACTACTTGTGCATCCATAAACCTCCAACCCAGTTTTGCCATGAGAGTCCACCATACCTACCTATGGATTGAATAAGATCCTTCAAGTAAGTTGTCATTGGTGCAAGCAATAAAAATTGCTCTCTAATATGTATGATCTATTAGTGTGTGGAAAATAAACTTTGTACGAACCTGTGATGAGGAAGACATAAAAGCGACAAACTGCATAATAAAGTTCTTTATCACAGGAGGCAATATAAAGTGACGTTCCTCCGCACTAAGAGGACACGCATTCAAACCTCAAAAGCGCATGACAACCTCTGCTTCCCTCTGCGAAGGGCCTATCTTGTACCTTTACCTTTTGCCCTTGTAAGAGTGATGGTGATCATCACCAATTCCCTATTTTTTTCCTTTGTCTTGGCTACCGTCACATGTTTGGGAAAGATCTATATTCATATATCAACTTGGAGTTGAGTACTTATGCTTTATTGTTGTTGACTTTACCCTTGAGATAAATGGTTGGGAGGCAAAACTATAAGCCCCTATCTTTCTCTGTGTCCAGCTGAAACTTTGACACCATGAGTACCACGTGAGTTGTAACAATTGTGGAAAACAAAAGAGATGATTGAGTATGTGGGTTTGCCTTACAAGCTCTTATTTGACTCTTTCTGATGTTATGATAAATTGCAATTGCTTCAATGACTTTGGACTATTGTTGGTTACTTCTCGGTAAGGTTTTTGCTTCATGCTTTGCTTTGTGAAGGAATTGTTACTTTCCCATAAGAATATTTATGATGTATTGTTGTCCTATGTGTGATCATGATGCCCTCATGTCTGTATTGTGTTTTATCGACACCTTCGTCCCTCAACATGTGGACATGTTTATGGAACTTGGTTCTTGCTTGAGGACAAGCGAGGTCTAAGCTTGGGGGAGTTGATACGTCCATTTTGCATCATGCTTTCATGTTGATATTTATTGCTTTTTGGGCTGTTATATTACTTGTGGTACCATATTTATGCCTTTTCTCTCTTATTTTACAAGGTTTATTTGAAGATGGAGAATTCAGGCAGCTGGAATTCTGGACTGGAAAAGGAGCAAATCTTAGTCCACTATTCTGCACATCTCCAAATGCCGTGAAAAGTTACGTGGATTTTTTTGGGATTATATAAAAAATACTGGGCGAAAGAACTACCGGAGGGGGCTGCCAGGGCGCCACAAGCCCTGACACCGCCACCCCCTGGTGGCGGAGTGGGGGCTTGTGGGCTCCCCGATGGCCCACTAGCCCCCTCTTTTGCTATATGAAGCGTCTTGGTCCAGAAAAAAAATCGAAGGAGAGCTTTTTCGTGGTTTCGCCGCCGCCACGAGGCGAAACTTGAGCAGATCCAATCTAGAGCTCCGGCAGGACGATCCTGCCGGGGAAACTTCCCTCCCGGAGGGGGAAATCGTCGCCATCGTCATCACCAACACTCCTCTCGTCGGAGGGGAGGCATCTTCATCAACATCTTCATCAGCACCATCCCCTCTCCAATCCCTAGTTCATCTCTTGTAACCAATCTCCGTCTCGCAACTCCGATTGGTACTTGTAAGGTTGCTAGTAGTGTTGATTACTCTTTGTAGTTGATGCTAGTTGGATTACTTGGTGGAAGAGTTTATGTTCAGATCCTTGATGCTATTCATTACACCTATGATCATGATTATGATTATGTTTTGTGAGTAGTTACTTTTGTTCCTGAGGACATGGGATAAGTCATGTTAATAATAGTCATGTGAATTTGATATTCGTTCGGTATTTTGATATGATGTATGTTGTCTTTTCCTCTAGTGGTGTTATGTGAACGTCGACTACATAACACTTCACCATATTTGGGCCTAGACGAAGGCATTGGGAAGTAGTAAGTAGATGATGGGTTGCTGGAGTGACAGAAGCTTAAACCCCAGTCTATGCGTTGCTTCGTAAGGGGCTGATTTGGATCCACTAGTTTAATGCTATGGTTAGACTTTGTCTTAATTCTTCTTTTGTAGTTGCGTATGCTTGCGAGAGAGGTTAATCATAAGTGGGATGCTTGTCCAAGTAAGGGCAGTACCCAAGCGCCGGTCCACCCACATAGCAAACTATCAAAGTAACGAACGCGAATCATATGAACATGATGAAACTAGCATGACAGAAATTCTCGTGTGTCCTCGGGAGCGTTTTTCCTCCTATAAAACTTTGTTCAGGCTTGTCCCTTGATACAAAAGGGATTAGGCCACTTGCTGCACCGTTGCTACTACTTGTTACTTGTTACTTTTTTGCTTGCTACGTTTCACCTCGCTACACAATCACTTGTTACCGCTACTTTCAGTGCTTGCACTTATTACCTTGCTGAAATCCGTTTATCAGAGCCTTCTGCTCCTCGTTGGGTTCCACACTCTTACTTATCGAAAGGACTATGATTGATCCCCTATACTTGTGGGTCAGCAGTAATCATCTAGGTGGATTGGGCATTCATGACCTTGACGTGTGTCCATCCCAAAGACCAAGGAGGATTGGGCATTCATGACCTTGACATTATGAATAGGCCCCTCCTCGGCAAATGGTTGTTTAAGTTAATAACGGAAGATGGTGTATGGCAAACCCCCTCCTACGGAGGAATTATGTGGGTTCCAAGACTGTATCTCAAGTATACTAGAAGCCTGGGGATTCACACTTTTGGGCGGGATTCACACTTTTGGGCGGATCTAATGGCTACGAAGAAATATTTCTGATGATATGGATCCTTCTCAATTAAGGACGGATCGGAAATTAGATTCTGGAAGGACAAGTGGCTAGGAAATGCCACATCCCGGGAACAATATCCCGTTCCATAGAACATTGTGGGTCACAAGGGTGATACTATCGCCACGGTAATGGAACCATTTCCACCAAATGTGATGTCCAGAAGAGATTTAATTGGACCCAAACTCCAATCGTGGAATATCCTGCTCCAACAATTATCCACGGTGCAATCGTCACGTGGGTCTAATATATTCCGATGGAACCTCCATGGGAATGAACAATTCTCAGTGGAATCTATGTATAGACCTTTAATCCAGTCTGATATGCGAGTTAATAATAACAAGAAGAACTCGAAGATGAAGATACCTCTTAAGAATATATTTTTTGCATGATATCTTTGTCGTGTAGTCATTCTTACTAAAGATAACATTATTAATAGGAATTTACATGGGAATCCGCAATTTTTCTTTTTTCATCACGATGAGATAATGAAACATTTATTCTTCCAATGCAAATTGGCTCGTTCTATATGATCAATCATCCAAATAGTTTCTAGCTTGTATTTTCCATGTAGTGTTGCCAATGTTTTTGGCAATTGGTTACATGAGATTGATCATAGGTTTAGAACTCTTCTAAGGGTGGGATTACTTGTCGTCATTTGGTCACTTTGGCTATGTAGAAATGATAAGATTTTTAACGATAAAAGTACTTCTTTGTGCAGGTTATCTACAGATGTACCGCAATTCTTTGTTTATGGTCCACTCTACAACGGGTGGAGAATTGAGGCCAGTTTACGGAGGTGTGTACACGATTGGAGGCTACGGCGAGGGATACTTTTATCCAACATGGGTGACAGCAGGATCTTAGGATTAGTGCCCCTCCGCTTTTGGCGTTATACATACTCTACATGTTTCCTTGTATTTCGCCTTTTTTATTTTTTGATTGTGTTAGAGGACCTTGTTTGGCTGTGTGCATCTTGGTTATGCAGAGACTGAGTGTAATGCTTAAATTTTATGAGTAATAAAGCGCCCTTTGCGAAAAAAATATAAGCGCCAGGAATGTTGACGCCATTAAGTGGATGATGGCGTCTCATATATAGACTTTGTGAGAAATTTAGTTTACTGTTAGAGAGGATAGCATGGGTGGGTACTTATTACTCCTATCTTGGCCTTCGACTGAAAATCGAGGGGAGATATGTCTATTTTGGGATTTTCTAGCATAATTTTCAATTTTATACCCTTTACTTTTAGTATATAATGGAATAAATAATGGATAGATGGATATATGCTTACAACGGACGATAAAAAAATTGACGCAACAAAAATTAGATGTTAATTTTGATTCTCTAGTGTTAGCTTTGGTGAAAACCATGGCGCGTCATCGGAGAAATACCATATTGAGTCGGGATATGTCGTGGCCATGAATCTGGCAATATGAGAGAGGGGTAGGCGCAAGCATGACGCAGAGAGTTTTGACAGGTTCGGGCCCCTTCCGGAAGAGTACCAAGCCCTACGTCATGTGCTCTAGGAGCTCTTGTTTCTCTTCATATAGGAGGAATTACAATGTCGTATGAGGGCATCTTCAATAATTACAATGTTAGGACATCTTCAATAAATACTAGTAATATTATCTCAATCATTGTCCATGACGAGGGGGCAGCTTATATCTCAATCATTATTATTAGCTATTATAAAGGGTAACTGATACATTAATACTAGTAACGCTCGGTTCAGTAATTACAATGTCGTATGAGGGCATCTTCAATAGTTTGTATGCAGTTTTGTTGGTAAAATTATCCATGTTAGGACATCTTCAATAGTTTGTATGTAGTCTTGTTGGTAAAATTGTCCATGCCATCAACCAACAAGGGATCATATAACTACTCTAATGGTTGCATCTAAATTATCCAATAAGAGAAGAGAAAATAAATGCAATTGCTCTCTATTTAACCTTAGAGCTTGTGCAAGAACTGTTGGTTAATCTACATACAACTTTCCTTTATCTCTTCATTTATTTGTTACCGCATCATCATATATTCTAGATGACAAAGTTTACCAATAACTAGCTTACAACTATTGGATATGCGTCGTGTCAGTTCAACTTCTTCCAACCAATTGACTAGGGAGTGGGTTGGATCGTCTGAGTGAAGTTGTTGGTTAATAATGTCTGATTCAATTTCTTCCTTGTGGATTATTGGGGCGTTCTGTGGTTAGGGCCCCATGGGCTATGTTATATTGGGTCTTCATACCGCTTAGAAGGTATTAACCCATCAGGATAGGGACTAAATGTGTCTAGTTTTGTAAGTTCAAGTGCAAGATTCTTAAAATAAAATATTTATAGTAGGGAAGACCTATCGAGAAATTGTATGACAAACTCATACAATTAACATGTCAACTTTTACAACCAGCAAAAAAAAATCATTTTTGCTAGACATGTCGCCAAGGTAACAAGATTTCACACCCCGTCTATGTTGTTATATATGCTTAACAGTACGGTTGCTAAAACCTTGGTGTGATCCAAATCGGGGTTGGTAAATCTAGCCAAGAATACATGCATGGCCATGCATCCCGGAGTTTCTGCATACTCCTCTCCTTGAGGTTCCAAATACCGAGGTCTGTTGGTAATGTTGGTTTGTAGTCAAAAGAGTCGTGCGTGAGGTAAGCACAGTTTGGTTTGAATGCCGGAAAGTCTTTGGTCGGCAAAAACATGGCATTGTTGTAGCCGAGGAATAGTGCGTGGTCTCCAATGTCCCTTAGCTCCACCAGCTTCTGTGTGCCAATGTCAACCTTGAAAATCAGGAGCTGCTTGTTGGTTGTTCCATCACTGTTGTCTTGGTCCTCATCATCTGTCTCTGGATCATCGTGATCATCACCCTCGTCATTGTTGCCGTCATCACCATCATGATCGTTGCCGCCGTCATCATCATTATCATCTGGCTCTGGATTACCGGGGTCGTTATTTTGGTCATCGTCGTTGTCATTGTCTTGTTCTTGAGCAAAATCTACAGCATCTTCATCGAGCATATATTTGATTGGAATATTTGCGCAGTTGTAGATCCTCCATATTTGCATGAGTTCACCTGATGGCGAGAATGCGAGATACTTGGTAGGGTAGTCCCAAGCTGACACACCACGCATGATCACAGTGACAATGGGCGAAGACGTCCCATTGAGATCTATAGTAGAAACCGAACTATCAAGACCTAGGGCATAGAACAAGCCGTCCTTGTCATTGTACAGAACGTGTTGGGAGCATAGGCCGGGGAGCAATGTCCAGTGCTTGTCACCCGGCCTAGCGAAGGAGAGCCTCCACTCATCCGGCGTGTGCACGATTAAGACGGTGCATTTGGTGAGGTCGGCGGCGGAGGATACGGCAACCCGGTTATACCCGGAGTGAAACGCCCAGGTGGGTGATGGGTGGAGAAGTCTGTTCTTGAGTCGAGCCATCCGAGCACGCTTCTGGTCGTGGTGATAGAAGCTCCTCCAGTGGCAGATTGTCGAAACCCAGCCGTGACAGGAGGAGACGAAGCCCCGTCTCTCGTCCGGCGGACGTGGGAAGGGGACGCGGAACGTGGCGTTGCTGGAGGGGCAGTACAGGGCGGCGGCGTCGTCGGCGCCGTACTCGTCGCAGGCGTAGAGCAGGCAAGGGGCCTGCTTCGGCGTGGGGAGGCGGAGGCGGCGGAAGGTCTTGTAGACGTGGTGCCATGACGTGCACACGGCGCCGGACCGGACAATGCTGGGGACATCGAGAGACGCCATGACCGTCAGCAGCAGATCCTCCGGCAGGCCAGACCAATCGGCGGTGCCATGAGTTGGAGCTGCTAACCCACACCTACGATGCGCGGCGTAGTTGTTGATCGTCGAGATGGACAGGACCCCGCCCATGGCGTGGCTTAGCTTCTGGTTGCGTCTCGCCTTGATCGGTGGCTTGCTCCATCTACTCCTTGTACGTACTGTAGTATATACTAGATCGTGAAAGACGCGCGTTGCTGCGTTCGTCTATTATGAATTTAGGATGAAATTAGTATTAATATATTTGTATTATAAAATTTATTTTCTTGTGGTTTGCAATGTTTATGTGGAAGCATTTTATTTGTTTTATTTATAAAAAACATTTGGCTTGTTATGGGCCACATAATAGTAGTTTTTTATTTGTGTCCATTATTTAACTTGGGCTGATATGGGGCCTGTTGAGGCCTTAATTATTTTGTAGAAGCAGTTTTTCCGTATTGATGTGGATGTAGAACGTTTTTAGTGAGGCCTTAATTATAGAGATTTATGTAGGATCGGAACCCCTGTAGGTTTTGTATTAGCTTTTGTAACTTTGTTGACCCTTGTATTTATGAACAGTGTGCGTTGCCGCGCCTGTCCGTTTTTCAGATAGAATCATAGGTTTATGTAAATTTATCAAGGTATGAAGCATAAAATTTAGATATAAAAAAAATAGTGTGGTATTGGTCAATCAGTAATCAAATAAAGGTAATTTTATCTAAAGGGAGAATTTTAGTTGCTCTCAACGAACAGAGTGTTTCTTTTTACTCGAATGTCGTACTTTATAAGGGAATACCATCATGGCTAGTAGGGTATGGTATTAGTCAATGACCGATGAAGTGAACTTTAATATCTTTTTAACTGAACTTTAATAGTTTTGGTTTGCAACAGAGAATGCAAAAAAAGGTAACTGATCCGATAGATAATGAATGGTGAAGCTAATGTGAATAGATGCTTAATAAAAGGGCGTCTTGATCACCTCAAGAAGAGTGGTGTTCTATAAAGGTATAAAATAGTCAACAGGATTATATAAAAAAAGGAGTTTTATAGCCGGAATAGTGGCTTGCTCGCATCAAAAAATAATCAGCTAAGCCATTTTATATAGAATACATGTATTATTCATTTTGTATAAAGCAAAAAAACATGGAAATAACTAATGAAGAACGCGTGATAATGCTGAACCTATGTCCTGTAGTTTCATGTACTTCAGTGTGATTCACTCCAGCGTGCCTAGTGAAGAAACTTGTAGAACCATTAACCACCATCAGGTTGATTTAAGCGTGTAAGAGTGAGAGCATAAACTACAGTAATTCTAAAATCACAATTAAGATTTTATTCAAATTCTTTATACACAATATCTTATTTTCAATCTCAGCAATTATATTGACATGATACTTCTATATTAACAAACAAAGGCACGTGCATGATTGAAATCTTTGCCACCAGAATATATATAAGGTGAAAACATAATTATCAGGTGTTTCTCGTAGAAGGAGTAGACATTTGCAAATGATTAGCGTGGTATGCTGCTTCAAAACATATATATATATATATATATATATATATATATATATATATATATATATATATATATAAACGTAATCTATACAATAGAACAAGTATAAGGAGCAAACTTGGGCTAAATGATTAGTTGAGATCAGCATATTCAGTATATCTTGTTCTAAGCATTAAATATAGGAAAATATATCAGCGTAGTATCGCTAGACAATCTTATCTGGTATGTATAACAATTTACATACATCTTGATGGTTAGCAGTTGCTCTTCGGGTCATCTACCAAAAAGAATGCAACAGTGTGTAATATCAGGATAACAACTAAACAATGATGCTTTTATAAAGATGGCTTATAGATAATAACTAAAGACCAATGTTTTAGAATCACTATAATGCAAATTTGCATACCATCATTCACTTGCATATGTTCTAAAATCCCCATGTTTTCGTAAGTTAAAGTATCCATGGATGTAGATAATAAATTATCACAAAAAAGAAATATGGACTATTGATTCAAGATGACCATTCAAGAAAAAAATAAAGAAGAAAACATGTTGCATGTCCAAAAACCAAGCCTATAGAAAATAATACTCCCTTCCCTCATCCTAAACAATTTTTTATCAACACATGCCTTTATATTAGATAATATGCAAAGTCGACACCCTCTGCGTATTTTATTACATATTCAAATGAATCAAGAAGTAAGAACCAATATTTAATGAAACAGGCTATGTCATATTTTTATACAATAGATATACATAATAAACATGTACAATCAGACAATGTGTAAACAGGAAACATAATAACTCTGAAAAGTATTTTACCTCACAATTGATGTGCCATGAGGATCCAAGAAACCATAAGATACCAAAGTGAACATACATGACCAATTGTGTAGCGTTTTTCATGTCAGATGAATCATTCCAATAATTAAGTACCTACTAATGGCAATGATTTGGCACTGTAAACTTAGAGCACCCTAGATGATGACCACGCAACAACTTAATATCGGTTGGCTGGGATAATTAGCTTTCGGTGTAACATTCAATCCATCATAATCACGAAAATAACCAAAACTGTAATCACAACAGGCATTGAAGTAGTGTGCAGTAGTGAAATACTGCAAATCAGTATAGCTTGATGCCAGCCCTTGAACCATTTGTTGAAAGTTCGAGATCTGATTAATATACTCATATAGCTTCAACTTTAGTTCCTCTATATCAGGCCTGCGAAATGAGAATTGGACATAGTTACAGAGAAGTATATTGATGGTTTTTGACATTGCTTGTCAATTGGGGATCACAAGAATCATCACCGAAATCGACATGCATATGACCAGCACTCAGGAGGAGTTTGACAGCGAGGTAGCGGAGATCCATGTTGCCGTGGTCGACAAGCCCAACAAGGTGAGAGACCATGCTGCTCATCATAGCCGAGAAAGGGTTCATCAACATCGTCATCGAGTTTTTCAAGCACTCTGACAATGAGAGCCTTGCGAGGATGAACAAATCAGGATTTGATGATCTGCATGTCATTGCAAAGGAAGGCCACGGAGGTGAGTACTGACGAACACTTCAATACTAAACGACTTCTGATTGGTCATATGTTTACAGAGAAAATTGGATATTTTCCACTTTGAATATCTGGCTTCGTAAAAATGCCATCATCAAGATGGGCTTCGCAAAATTGCCACCCACACCGTAGACACGTTGATTACCATGCCATTATCCTTCTTTGACTAATTTTCGTCTTCTATTCCAATTTAGAAGTAATGAAAAGGACTGCAATGCCCGTGTAGCTAGCTCATTATGTATCGGGATGAGGGCTACATGCTCGCGTCGCCACTCATGCCGCACTCCGTCGTTAGAATGGGAATACTACATTCCTTCTGAATCAAAATATATGAAATTCATGCTGCTAGATCTGACGGAGCAAGGGATACATAATTGAGAGATGAAACCTTGTGGTGGGATTCTGAACTTCCCCAATAAAACTGGCATGCGCTCGTTCTACGTGTCCATGGAGAAGCTGCCATCGGCTAGCCAGAGTTCCTCTAACCGGTGTCCGTGAAGAAGCTGCCGGTGGCTAGCCGGAGTTCTAATAACATGCTAGTGCACAGAGTTTGTGGTGTTATGCATCAGCAAATTATCCATGTCTGCGGCACCGGCTGTTTGGAAGATCAGTTGTGCAAAGTCGTCCCATGTAATCCCGTCGTGCGTGTATGGGTCTGTCGGTCGGACGCATGCGGCGTAGAGGCAACCAGCATCAAACTGGCATTCAGGCGATTGGCAGCTGCGCGTGGTGTCCTCGGCTGGCTGCAAAACGCCAACCGTACTGCCTACAGTATGCGATCAAGTACATGTACGCTAGTCCCTAAAACCAGTACATGTACATAGCTATGGGCACTATGGTCTTTTTCACTGCTTGTAAATGGAAAAAGAAAACCGAAATCAGTCGAAAAGGGATGATGGCATGGTAATCAAACTGTCCACGGTCTGGATGGTAATTTTGCGAAGCCCATCTTGATAGTGGCATTTTTGCGAAGCCAAATATCCCAAGTGGCAAATATCCGATTTTCTCTATGTTTACATTGGAACATGGGAGTTTTGGACCTTGTGTCTAGGATAGAATGTCATAGTTTCCATGAAGAAAGGGGTTTACAGATTTCTAAACTAATTGATCACCAAAATATATTTGTCCCCTCCTGAACTTTCAGCTTTCTTATGCGGATGTTATGTACTCACAAAGGTGAAATTGTAATGTTAAGTTAGTTTGCAATTCCTGATGTGTACGTCTAGCAACATAAACACAACATAGCTAATCCTCATGAGTGGTGGCTTCCTTGATTATGAGAACCATGTTACGTAATAAGATGTATCCAGAAAGTGCTACTAAAATCCAGCTTACTTCTTGCCTCACCCAAAGGGAAGACTTACAAAACATGTCATGCATGGTGTGGCTCACCTGATATAAAAAATGTCACCGCCGTAGGGAGAAACACCGGTCATATGACTGTTCCTCCTCGCACCTGCAAGGGGAGGCCCGACCACCGAGATGGCATGGAAGCACTGCATGTGAGCTGATGAGCCGCGGTGCGCGCGGCTGCATGAGGTCGGGTTTCGGCGAGATGCGCGGCCAAACGCCGTCCGGCAAACTCGCCCTCCCTCTGTTGGATCTCAAGCGCTGGATCCGGCCGCCTCGGTTGTATCCCTTCCAGCGCCGGATCAGCTCGCCTCGGCTGCATTCCGGATCCGCTTGCCTCAGCTACATCTCCTCCCACGCGCCGCCATCCTCATTTCAGGTGTACGTCGCTGGGATCCACCGGAGGGAGCCGAATCGTTCGATCCCTCGATGGAACCGACCGCACCGACGGTCCTCTCTGCTGCTTGAGTCAACGCAAGATGGGAGGGATGGGTTCAGGAGGATTAGCGAACGGATGGTCTGCACCGGTCGGGTTTGCGAAGTCGAGCAACGGGACTCCTTCGAATGGGCTGCTGTAAGGCCCAATGCACCACAGGCCTTGGTTTCGGCCCTTGGAGCAGCAGCCCACAGGACAGACGGGCTAAATAAAAAAGACTGCGTGGATCAATTTCAGGAAGGGCGTAATCCAACAGCCAGAAACTCCTAATTAGCGAAATTCAATGGTCAAAAACGTCTAATCACTGAGAGGGTAGGGATTAGGTACAGTTTGACTGTCCTTAATAACAAGAGTACGTAGCCAGCCGATTAGAGCTTCTCCGGTCCGACTCGGACGCCAGTAATTAACCGGCCTGTGTGCGTTGCGCGCGGTATCATACTTGTGTTGAATTAAGCACGGACTCGTAATTCTACTTAACAAAGATCTCCAAATTCTTCAGCATGCATCACATTCACATGTTGAATGGAAAAAAGGAACAATAATCGACCCGATTGTTGAATGGAAAAAGAAAGAAAATTTGACGGGGACTATATTTGTTTTTTTCTTTGAGGATTATAAGCAAAGTTTTCTTGTGCATGGGAGCTCTTTTTTTAAGGAACTAGGGACTTTATTCACAGTCAAACCCCTAGCCACACATGGCGGCTCATAAAAATAGACGCAGCTCCTTTCGCTGACGAGTGGGCCAGTTTTTTTGACTTAATTCTGAAAAGTTATAATCGCAAAAGAACTCATTTCTTTCCCAGGGATTATCTAAGAATTACCAGAATTACTAGTGCATTTCAGTATTATGAGAACCTGCCCCTCAAAAAAAAAACCTTTCGTTTTGAACTGCTACCCCTATTGAATGACGATATTACGTTCAAATTTTCACTCGGGGCAGACCTCAACACGGCCAAAACAGAGCCTCCCGTTTCGTTCCCCCCACACCAGTGCCGCCGTCAGCCGTTAGATCCCCGCCACCCTTCGTCACCGCCTCCCCAGATAGGCCACCCTAGGCCTGCGCAGCCGGGCCACCACCCTGCGCCGCCGCTGCCCCTTATCCTCCTCTCCATCCCGCCAGGCCACCACATCTCGACGCCTTCCCGCCCGACCACCCTGCTCCTGCACCGTCGGGCCACCACCCTATGCCGCCGGGCCGCCACATCTCGACGCCTCCTCACCCGGCCACCCTACTTCTGCGCCGCCACCGACCCTTCTCCTCCTCTTCAGCCCATCAGGCCGCCACATCTCGACGCCTCCCCACCCGGCCACCCTGTTCCTGCGTTGCCAGGATGCCACCCTACACCGCCGCCGCCCCTTCTCCCCTCTTCTTCCTGCCGGACCGCCACATCTTGACGCCTCCCCGCCCGACCATCCCGCTCTTGCGCCGTCGGGCCGCCACCCTACGACGCCGCCGCTCCTTCTCCATTTCAATCTAGGGGTGTTTCAGACATTTCAACATACAACTCCCCCAACAACTACAGTCTACATGCTATAATTGCAGAAAAGAACTGGACAAACAATTATGTGGCTAGACGATTATGTGGGCGGTTTGACAGAATTATGTTTCTTAAGAATTATGAGGTGAAAAGAACTGACCTTCAATCTCCTTCAGAATAGGTGCATAAGCTGGCAAGCTCAACTCTTGATATTGGAAATGACTTCCAAGCAATCTGAAGCAACGATCAGATTCTTAAGATTTAGGTCATGTGCGAGGGTAACAGCCTCGCTACACGCTTAGGCCTTCAAACTTGCCGGGTCGACCAGGCCATCGAAAACCACCACCGAAGCCCCAAGAAAATGACATGTCTTGTCCCGACATATTGCAGCGCCACTCCCTTCTCTACAAGACTTGAGATACCACCATCAACATTCAGTTTTACGGCTTCACCTGCTGGTGGCAGCCATCTCCGAGCCCGGGCACTCGCTGCAGGAACCGCCTGTGTGCGCACCGTAGCGATTTCTTATTCTTCCAGGTATCTTCTAATGAAACACATTTGTAGATAAAGGAAACTGAAATTTGTTTTCATGGATAGCCTTTCTTCTTGCCCACCAAATGGCCGACATGGTGACTAAAACGCGAGCAAGGTCTTGTTACTCTGTAGTGTCAAAGAGCCAAAATAACCATGGCCGTGCATCTTCGGCCTGGGTTTGATATCACATGCATGCTCAAAAAGCTCCTTATCACCTAAGGCCCATACGCACCTGGACATGTGGCAACTCAAAATAGAATGGCATCAAGTGTCCTCTGTTGCACCGGAAATATAACATTCTGAGGTGTCAGCCATGCATGTTTCTGTCATGACGCACAAAACCTGTAAGCCACGTGTCGGCCTAAAAACATCCAAACATCCACCATTAAATACAACAGAGAAAGAAACCGACGAGGCGACGATACACACCTCATAACAGTTTCAGTGAAGCGGGGACTAATACCCATGTGGAGCTTAGGGCCTGTTTGGGACTGCTCTGCTTCAGAAAATTTAGCTCCGCTCTAGAAAACGTAAGCCAAACGGGCTAGCTCCACGATATAACGCTCCGCAAAAAATCTAAAATCTGGGGTCCAACTCCTTGTTTTTTTGTGAAGCTCCTAGGAGGTGCTCCATAGAATTATAGAAGCTGGAGTTGGAAGAAAATTACCCACCACTGCCACCAGTAAGTGGATACCCCTTCGTTTCTTACCTCTCATCCAATCAAATAGATCCTTTTCACCAAATTTTCCATTCGTGAAGCTGGAGTTAAAGGAGAGTCAAACATTCTCTTGAAATGGTTGCAACTCCTATATAAAACTGCTCTACAGTGGATTTGATGAAGCGGAGCTGATTTTGATGGAGTGAAGCAGTCCCAAACAAGCCCTAACTGCCTGCAAATAAGACCACTCTAATCTATCTTAAACCTTCATCATATCCAGCTTGAGCGCCCAAAATCTATATGGCGCCATTTGCGCCCTCCAAGTGCGCCGTGGCCCAGCAGCGGACATTGCTTCCCCCCTCCCCTTTTGGATCCAGTTGCATGCCTTCGCTCGCTCGGCTACAGTTTTTGTTTTTTGTTTCTTTGTTGTTAGCCTAGTAGAAAAAAGCCCGACCGATTGTTTAATACTTATGGCAAAAATTGTGAAACTAAAAAAAGTTATACGAAAATTATATAAAAAATGTTCATCCATTGGAGAAATTAAAAATTATAATCGAGTTTGAAAAAAAAGATCATCTATTTCGAAAAACAGTAAACAAAGAAAAGTTCAGTCATATTCGAAAATAAATTCATCAACTTTGAAAAAAATACAAACTTTCAAAAAAGAGTCACTGATTTATGAGAAAAATCCATTAATTTTGAAAAAAATTCACATACTTTTACAAATGTTCATAGATTTTGAAAAATATTCCATGGCAGCTAGGTAAGGCTCGCCTGTCAGCATCACATAACAGTTAAGTAACCGGGTCAGCCCAAGCACGCCACCGGTTCTTTGTAATTTTTATTTTTATTTCATAATTTTCTAATCTGTTGTAATTTAAAGCACGACTTTGTACGCCTTTCCCGGATGAAACGATTTACTGGGACAATACTAATATGCTATTCGCTGCATTCTGTGGCACGGAGTTGAGGTTCTGCATACCCCCGGGCGATTTTTGGGCCGGCCTAGTACGCTTAGCCATCGGTTTTGAAGGTTCCCTGAATCGGTCTTTTATTATTTTTTTTCTTTTTCTATTTTACATTTGTTTTTTTTCCTTTTTTCAAGGTTATTTTATCTTTTTTTAAATAAGTTCATGTTCGATTTTTTTTTGAAATTCAAAAAATATTTGTGCTTTTTAAAAAAATGTTCTAAATTTCAAATAGTTGTTATTTTTCAAAAGCATTCATAACTTTAGAATAAATCCGAAATTTTCAAAAGAAGTTTATGGTAATTTTTTAAATGTAAGGTATTTAAAAAAATGTTCAATATATCAAAATTTTCTTCAATTCATAAACTAAGTTTTGTTTGGAAATTGTTCTAAAATTTCAAAAACTATCTTGCTTTTAGAAAATGCTATAAATTTTAAAAAAATTGTCGTTTTTCAAACTTTGTTTATAAATTAATAATTTTTCTTATTTAAAAAAAACTTTGAATCCAAAAAACAATTCTACTTAAAATTCGAAAAGGAAAGAAAAAAGAGCTAAAAGATAAAAAAGAAAGTAAATAAGCAGAAAAGGAAATAAAGAAACAAAAACAAAAAGGAAATTATCAGATTTTTTAGATAAAAAAATCTGGGCCGGCCCAATTAGGTGACCCCTCTGTGCGTGCGCCGTTTAGCTGACGTGTCTGTGGCTTGAAGTTTTTTTGAGGCACACGTGCACGGCGGTGAATATCAGGAGTGAACACCCAACTGCGATGGCTGGCGGCGGCGAGTATAGCAATCTCAACGACCCCACCCCCTCCCCCACAAGAACTGCGACGGCGGTTGGCGGCGGGGAAGACGCGCGGAGCCCTCCGCCGTTCAAAATCCGCAAGCTGGGCGCTCCAGGTACGAGTTCAATTGTCGCTCAGGATCATACTGAGGCCATGGCTACCACTACCAGGGACGGCAAGATCGGTGAGCGGACGGATTCTGATCAAGTACTCGGTAAACATGAGGACAAACCTGACATTGAGTCGATGGCTGCCAGAGAAGGGCATGTGGGTACAGAGATGACCCCGGAAAAGGAGCTTCACAAGGACACGATGAACGGAGGCAAATCAAATCAGCAGATCGAGAACAAGATGGCCCCGACGGAGGGGGAGGTCCAGATGGACCTAGGCGAATCAAGCTCCATCATCTCTGAGCAGGAAATCAAGGAGCTCTGTGCGCAGATGGACGAGATGGTCGCTTTTATGAATTACAGGATCATACCATCAGCCCCACTGTGCAGCAGCAGCAGCAGCAAGGAGACGAAAGATGAAGACAAGGCGCCACAGTCGGGGATCGACGGCATCTTGAAGCAGCTAGCTGATGTGCGCCGTGACATGTCCAAGCTCAAATTGGAACTGACCCCTTTCCGGCACAAATACCCTTATGAGAAGGTGCTGACTTCTTCAGAGGAGAGGGAGAAGAGGCTCAAGTCCAGGCAGGATTTTGAGAAGATGGATAATAAGGAGAAGGCCAGGAAGCAGATGGAGTTTGACATGAATGACTTCGAGGGCTACTGTCAAGGCTTGACATCTTTAGTTGAACACATTGAATTCACCAGTAAGATATGGCCAAACACTCCTAGTTAATCACACAGCAGTGTTTGTTTCTTCGTTCTCTATTTGCCAACCAGCAGATTCCTTCCTTGTAGCAAGTACCGATTCATGGTTTATTAGGATCATGTATACTAACTTATTTCTGTTGACAAAACTGTGCAGCCCTTGTGAGCCCCATGCACTTTACACACTACACGCCCAAACAGATCCGACACCATCTTGTTACCTACGGGACCACCTTGCAGATCTTGTCTTTGAAAATTGCCAACATCGATTTGGACCTGAAATGGCCACTCCTGGAATGGCCACTCAAAGTGTACGGCATCGTCGCCGCACGAGACAATGTGGATCGAAGACGCAACATTCTCTTCTTGCGGGAAAGGGAGAACTTACAAGAGATCACCCAAGAAGTAAGCGCCTGCCGTATTCTATTAATTTTCCTTTTTATCTCCTCATTGTCTCATGAAGTCATAGTTTGTTGATCCATTGGTTCGTTGCGATTAAGCATGTGTAATGATGATGCCTGCAGAAACCCTTCTTGTGCTTGACTGGCCCATCTCGTGCAATTTTGGCTAAGGACCCTGTTTACCTCGAAGTCCAACTAAAACTTAAAGGCCCAACAGAGTCTGAAGACAGAGTGTTGATCACTAAAAGATGCCAGTACAGTGGCTATCATACCGATAATGGTTTATATACTCTTACCTTGAAGAACCGTCTTTGCACAACAGAGTTAAGCCTGAAGCAACTGTACTGTGGATCAGTCCAAGCAACTTTCTTGCGTGTCGGTGGCTTTGTTAAAGGCAATACAGCTCCTTTCATTCATGGAGGCCGAGTTGCTTGCTCCTCACCACCTCATGGAGGCCAAGGCACTGCCCCGCTCAACCAAGTTGTGTTGCTGGATTCTCGTTATTGTGATGGTGGGAAGATGCCAATAGACGAAGAAGATGGTTACCTTGATCTGGCAAGGAATGTTGTTTCCGTTGAATTAGGGACAGCGAGTGACGATTCTGAAGAATTGGAAGAAACCTTAAAAGTTTTCATAGAAGCCTACTCAAATTCTCCTCCTAAAGTTTCTGCGCAAGCTGATTTCGTGGTCAAGCCTCAGTATTGTGGCATAAGTGAACATGAATGTGACCTTGCCGGCTCTACTGTCAAGATTACCATTGCTTGGTCAGCTATTCTTCGGACCAACAAGGTTATTCTGTGAGAGGGATATATGTTTGATGGCGCTCAGACGTGAATGTTATGAAGTAGTATACCTGTTATATCTATATATTTCAATGGTTTGCCAGTAGTATTTTGTCTGTTCAAGTATTTGATCAGCTATGTAAGATGTGGACCTATTGCTGTGTCGATTTGCTATGTAAAATTTCGACCATGTGTATATCGACTCTTGTTTTATATGTCACCTGTTGACGTGTTTCTACTTTCGTTACTGCTTTAACGTGTAAGTCTTGCTGTGGGAAGTATTTCTGGCTTGACTGTTAAGCTTGAAATAGACTTTCGCCCTGTTTTATAGATATAGCAACCAACCGATACAACATTCCGATCAAAGCCGGAGCTAACAACACAAGCACGTCCAAAAAAAAAATACAAGAGAAAAAAAATGCCAACAACGCCGGATCAATGAAAGCTACGGCACCCCGCGACCGTTGTGCCCACCGAAGATAACCACCACGCTCCAAAGCCATCGAGTTGCCGTGTACCAAGCACCACCTTTAAGAAGGAATGCGACTATGAAGACGCTGCTGCCCGAACGAATCCTAGGATTTCTCCCGGTACACGAGGGTAGTGGGGGGAGAGGGTCACCCAACTCCCATCAAGAAGGATGGCGACGCCCGCAGGCGTCACCGCGTTGGTGTCGGCAAGACTCGACATGGATTTCTCCCGACCCTTCGCACCCGCCACCCAGGACCAACCTTCGGATGCACCACACCCACCGCTCACCAACATGCGCCAACACAGTCACGAGGACACCGCCGTCATCTCACCACAGTCAACGAAGCGAGGTCGGACGGATCCAAACGAGACACTCGTAGACAAGGACCGACAGCACCGCAGCCACGAGGAAGGGAACAACCTCCACCGGCTTAGGCGGTAGCAGACCGAGCATAGCAGCAGAGGCACACCAAACCAAATATTCGGCCGAGCCCAGAACGGGCCCATGAAGCTCCGCCGCCAAGCTGCAGCAGTCGCGGCACAGCAGCCGCCGTCCCTGTCGCAAGGAGCTCGCTAGAACCACCGGAGAACAACCCACTGCATCCCCCCAGCAGGCCCGCCCCGACCCAGATCGGCCCCATAGGGCCTAGATTTGAGCCAGCCGGGCGCCGCCGGCCACCGCAAGCCATGGGTCGTCACCACCGCCAAGGGGCAACACCTCTTCACCATCGCCGTCCAGATCCGCGCCGGAACGCCGCCGACCGAAGGGCTCCGCCGCTAGGACCGCTCGCCCGAGCCGAGGTCCAGCAACGGGGGAAGAAGGGGGAGCCGCCACCGCCGGACTGCGGGGCGCCGCGCAGGCAACGCCTGGCCGCGCCCGCCGACGGCAGCGACGAGGGGGAAGGGGGGTTGCGGTTCGCGGGAAGGGGGGAGGGGGGAACCGCCCCGGTCGCCTCGCTCGGGGAGGGCGACGCGGGGGGCACACGGGTGTCTTTTGCTAAGCTCACGACTGTTATAATAAATTTCTGGTTCGACTTTTAAGCAGGCACATTATGCAAAGAGTCTGGAATATTTTGTTGATATGCCATGTTACTTCGAAAAGTGCAAATGGAGCCCAAGCTTCAGGAAGGACTTCAAAAAAACATATTTTCACATCATAAAAAAAGTCAAAAAATATTATACATACGCAAATACATATATAATACGTTGAGAAAAAAGTTCATAACAAAATACTTTAATATGTAGCGTATACATAAAAAACAAAAACACAAATGAAAAAGGGCCCTTTTTGTTGTTCTTGGGCCGGAAATTTATCATTCCTGTGCAGCTTGGAATAAGAGAAAAAAATTGAACGAAATTTTATAGATCCACTACAAATATGTACTATAAGTTTTCATATATTTATTTTTGAATTTTTTTGAAACATAGAAATATCATTTTTGAATCTTTTGAAATAAAATCCTCCAATGCTCCCGTTTACCAGAACTTTGCACTCTTGTTACTCTCCCTAGTCTAGAATAATATGCTGGGAACTTGAGTTGCAGCAAAACACTCAGTTTTGTTTTATTATCTTGCTTAAAACCTCTGCCCAGTCAATAGAAATATGGAATGTGTTTCACTGGTGACATGGCATCAGTTGTACGCAGTATGCAGCCATGTTAAGTTGCTCATGAACACATTCTGCAGCATTGCTGTGCACCAAGTTGATCACATGTTAAACACATTCTGCATAGTTCATGAAACCGACAGTTCATGGGTAGGCTTATCGAGAGTGGTTGGGACCGAAGGGACACCGGCGGGCTCTGGAAACGAGATTGATAACTAGCAATGCAAGACGCACGAGGTACCCAGGTTCAGGGCTCTCCGTGGGAGATAATACCCCTAGTTCTGCCGGAGTGGTTGATGAACTAAGAGAACTGTAAGATGGTCCTTGAGCTGTTCGACGGAGGAGGAAGATGGAGCAGCAGGCTCGCTATCTGCCTCTTCTGTATGGGTGTGTCACTAGTGGGGACAGGGCCTATAGCCCCGGCCCGTAAGGGGCTTTAGTCCCGGTTCACCAACCGGGACTAAAGGCCTAACCTTTTCGTCCCGGTCCTATTACACGCCGGGACTAAAGGTGCTCCACGTGGGCGCCTCGTAGCTCCCCAGGGGCAGGCCCTTTAGTCCCGCTTCGTTACACGGTCCGGGACTAAAGATTTTCAGATTTTGCCGGTTTTTGGGGTTTTTTTTTAATGAAAATTATTTTTGGGTTTTAAGGTTTTAGGGTTTAGGTGTTCGGGAGATTAACGTGATGCCTTGTTTGGTGTTCGGGAATTAGTTTTCATATAATTTAAATAGAAATAATTATGCGTGTATATATATATATAAGATTAACTTATCTTACAAGCGAGCATATATATACAATTATATGCAGATCTGAATTATCGGGACTAGAGCCCGTCTATTCGATTACATGGACGAACATCAGTAATGGCCCCTATTTACACTCAATCGTCATTTGTCATCTATAGCTTCCGTTCTCAGAAATCCCGCAAGCTCCTCTGCAACAGCAATCGCGCGTTGCTCTGGTAGGACCTTCGTCCTCATGGCCGTGTGCTATATAAGAAGAGGAGATGAATATGAATATCAATCATGATAACAAAGAATGACGGGTAAAAATAGAGGTGTGAATGTTCATTGCTTACGTCGAATCTGTGCTCCTTGAGCTCAGAGGTAAACGTGCGAATGGTCTCGCAAACATAGTATCCGCATAGATGCGTTCCCCGTGGCTGCTGGTCGCACTTTACGAGAATAGAATATATATAATCAAAATAATAATCTAGCATCATAAATGTATTGAAAATTAATAGAAGTATATCATACTACTACTTACATGAGCCGCTCTAAAGGTCAGCTTCTCAGTAAATTTACCGGGAGTCACGCACTTGAACCGCTTCCAAACCCTGCCCGACAAGGATAATGATTTGCTAAGTTTTTCATTAATTGATATATTAGAAAATCATCGAAAGAGACCGATAGAGCGCAAGGATGATTAAAATTACCCTTGGAGCATGTCCTGCAGGCTTTGGAACTGTTCCAAGGGTCTCGATAATGGGTCGAAGGCATCAATTCTTCCCTTATCAATTTGAATGTTCAACAGAATCCAATGGAAGCTGCACATGTATATATATATATATATATATATATATGTGTGTGTGTGTGTGTGTGTGTGTGTGTGTGTGTGTGTGTGTGTGTGTGTGTGTGTAACTTATCAATTACACTTATAAGTGAATGGACACAACAGAGTAAAGACCCTCACTTGAAGTTGTATGGAAACAGTATGTGGTCACAGAAATTTTGATCTGTTAGAAACCTTAGAAGGTTTTCCTCCGTCTCCTTGGGATAATTAGTTAGCGTCGTTATATGTATTTTATCTGGGTCAATAAACCCAATATTTATGATGCTCTTACTTTTACAATCCAGAATCTTCATTCTGCATAATAGAGTACAAGTTATATATAGACAATGAATTGAAATAACTAAACAAGTTATATGTAGACAACGAATTAAAAAACTTACAGACAATAGCAACTCATAAGCGATTTGTCGAGGGCGTCGGCATTGTACATCTGGAAGAGTTCATCATAGTCGATATGGATTTCTTCGGGGCGGCCGTAGTACTCCCGTGGCACACTCAGCACGATCATCGTTCTCCCCTTCTTTGATTCACTTAAGTACCATGTATGCAAGTAACGCATATTTGTTGGAAGATCATCTTTGCTGACCAAAGGCTCACCCATGACAAACTTTGGCTTAGGGGCTACCACAGCCTTGGGTATCTTGTCGTCTTGGGAAGACAGCAATTCTTCAACCGAGATACCACATTGAGCCGCCAACTCCTTTGTTGTTTCTAAAGCTAGCCCCTGCACCGGAGGGGGAACATTCTCGGTTAACACCTTGAGGGGTGGGATCGACTATTTGGCCTGTTGTCCAAGCTGAGGAACGTCTGATTTTTTCTTGCTTGTAGTTGAACTACTCTTTTTCACTTCCTTCTGCAATGTGCGTGTATAGTCATCAGGCTTATGGTGTAAGTCATAAGGTCTGATAGGAAGATTAGCAGACGTACCTTTGGGAGGGGCGACCGTTTGCGCTTTGGGGTGCTCTGTGGCTTAGGAATCGTCGGCGGAGCGTTCTTGGTGGCACGCTCCCGCTTAGTATCCGGAGCGGGCGGCGGCGGAGATGGACGACCCAAGTCCGGCGGCGGTGATCGAGATCTTCTCTTTTTCACTTCCTTCTGCAATGTGTGTGTATAGTCATCAGGCTTATGGTATAAGTAATACTATGATGGAAGGGTCGTGAAGTATTTTGCAAATGCTATTTGCTTCTAGGTGTATTCCGGGCGGGGCTCGGGTTCCTTCTTTTTCATCTGCGCATCATGATGTTCCTTTGCTATCCTGGCGTTTTCCTCGGGGGTACGATCATAAGGTCCGATAGGAAGATTAGCATGACGTACCTTTGGGAGGGGCGACCGTTTGCGCTTTGGGGTGCTCTGTGGCTTAGGAATCGTCGGCGGAGCGTTCTTGGTGGCACGCTCCCGCTTTGTATCCGTGGCAGGCTCGGGCTTTGTATCCGGAGCGGGCGGCGGCGTTGCGTTCTTGGTGGCATGCTCCCGCTTTGTATCCGTGGCAGGCTCAGGCTTTGTATCCGGAGCGGGCGGCGGCGGAGCGTTCTTAGTGGCACGCTCCCGCTTTGTATCCGTGGCAGGCTCAGGCTTTGTATCCGGAGCGGGCGGCGGCGGAGCGTTCTTGGTGGCACGCTCCCGCTTTGTATCCGTGGCAGGCTCAGGCTTTGTATCCGGAGTGGGCGGCGGCGGAGCGTTCTTGGTGGCACGCTCCCGCTTTGTATCCGTGGCAGGCTCAGGCTTTGTATCCGGAGCGGGCGGCGACGTTGCGTTCTTGGTGGCACGCTCCCGCTTTGTATCCATGGCAGGCTCAGGGTTTGTATCCGGAGCGGGCGGCGACGGAGCGTTCTTGGTGGCACGCTCCCGCTTTGTATCCGTGGCAGGCTCAGGGTTTGTATTCGGAGCGGGCGGCGGCGGAGCGTTCTTGGTGGCACGCTCCCGCTTTGTATCCGTGGCAGGCTCAGGATTTGTATCCGGAGCGGGCAGCGGCGAAGCGTTCTTGGTGGCACGCTCCGGCTTTGTATCCGTGGCAGGCTCAGGATTTTTATCCGGAGCGGGCAGCGGCGGAGACGGACGACCCAAGTCCGGCGGCGGTGATCGAGATGGACTCCTGTTGTGCTGGCCGACGTCATGTGGAGGGCTTGGAGGTAATGGAGGTGTAGGTGACCTGCGATGACTCGGAGGCGGTGTTGTCCTTGGGGCCGAGCCTGGAAGCTTGATGTAGTTCTTGTCCCATAGGATGACTCCACCCAGTACTTCTCCGAGTGTCCTCTCATCTTTGGGTCCAGCTATGTCGAGCTCCATATCATTAAACCCCGTCATGATTTCATCCACCCCGACTTTAGCAAAGCCAGCTGGAATCTCACGGCCATGCCAGCGTGCATTAGGGCCAGAAGGTAAAGCTTGTCCGACGGCCACCTTCATGGATATGTTCTTGAATTTCTGATGAAGTTCACATGATGTTGAATCCTTGATTCCATCCACGGGGTAGCCGGGACCGCCCTCTATCATTCTTCGTTCATCGGCGGGCGGGGCCTCAAATTCAGCCACGCTCCTTTTCCGCTTAGATGGGGCGCCGGTAATATCAAGTGCAGGATCTTCCTGGCGCGGTACTCCTCTAAGCTCATCAATCTGCTTCTGTTGCTCGTTAATCCTGGCAAGCAACTGGTTGAACTTGTCATTCTCCTCATCCTGTTGCCGCTTCTTTGCTCTCTCTCGGCTTCCGTAAGTGTCTTGGTCTGTGGCAAACCCAAGCCACCACGGGTAAGATGGACCGAAGCCTCGCGTTCGTCCTCCATGTTCGTCATTGCCGAGGACCAGTGTGAGCAAATCTTTATCTCCATCTGCAGTGAACTTTCTTTGTCCCTCCTTAATTTCTTTCACTATCCTTTTCCAATTCTCCCTGGGTATCCTAAGATTGTCATTGCAGATGAGGTCCCCTGTTTTTTCGTCGTACGACCCACCATGCGCAAGGAACCAATTTCTTACTCTCTTTTCTGATAATGCCTCGGCATCTTCTGACTCCTTGTACTCTTGAAATTCCTTCCAGTGATTCGCCTGCTTGGCTAGATACCCCTCGAATACTGGCACTTTCTTTGTCTTCAGATAGTTTTTCCATAACTTCTTCTTCTAGCTACGGAACAGTTCGGCCATCTTCTTTAGAGTCCAATGCTTGACTTTGGCCCTCAGTTTGTCTGCGGCGTCTTCATTCTCACATTCTGGCAGGTTGAAATGTGACATGAGATCATTCCAAAGATTATCTTTGTACCTTTCGGCGACATAGTCACTATCGGCTGCCCCTTTGCGCTTGTTCCACTCCCGAACGCTGATCGGGACGTGATCCCTAACGAGAACTCCGCATTGCTTCTTGAATGTGTCAGCAGCATTCTTAGGAAGCTTGGGTTCACCCGTAGGCATTATCACCTCAAAGGTGTAATGCGTCCGTGCATCCAACTTTCTAGTCGGGCCTCGTTTCGTAGATTTGCTCGATGTGGAGGCCTAAGAGGGAGAAACATTCGTCAAATGAATGTATATGTATACAATATAGAGCTATCTCCAATATTTTTCACATATTACAAGTGATTGTCGAACTTCCTATGTATACCTCGCCGGACTTTATTATTTCTTCACCGGCTTCTCCATCAGTGGAGCTATCACCTTCTCCATCATTGGACCTATCTCCTGCCCCATCGGCTTCATCTTCGTGTCGCTCGACCTCCATTCCATATCCGGAGTCGTTTAGATATGACGTCGGAGATTCAGCTGGTTCAACGTCGGGGCCGTCTTTGATTATATGTTCGAGAAGTTCTTCCTCTTCGAGGTTCCTGATATGTGGATCCATAGTTCTGCAAAAAACGGACATTTGATTAACTAATAAACTAACAAACTATATAAGAGGGGTTGGAAACTGCGAAGGCTCGTTTTATATAGGAGGACCTTTAGTACCGGGTCTTGGCTAGAACCTAAACTCTAAAATACCAGCCGGGCGAAGCCCAGTCCCGGACACTTAACCATATGCAATAGCAAAATTAAACTAGTTCTATTAATTTTCTTGCTAAAAATAAACTATTAACACTTAAGCATATACAATAGAAAAATTAAACTATTAACACTTAAGCATATACAATAGCAAAATTAAGCAATAATCTAAGAAACACTATTAACACTTAAGCATATACACTATACAATAGCAAAATTAAATGACAAAAAAATAGTTCTTCTTCTTGTAACCCTAAACTAATTTTTCCTCTTCTTCTATTTGTCCTCTTCTTCTACTTCTTCTTCTACTTCTACTTCTCCTCTTCTTCTACTACTTCTCCTCTCCTCTTCTTCTATTTTTCCTCTTCTTCTCATCTCCTCCTCTTCTTATTCTCCTTTTTCTTCTTTTCTTCTCCTCCTCTTCTTATTCTCCTTTTTCTTCCTTTCTTCTCCTTTTTTTCCTTTCTTCTCCTTTTTCTTCCTTTCTTCTATTTTTCTTCCTTTCTTCTCCTTTTTCTTCCTTTCTTCTCCTTTTTCTTCCTTTCTTCTCCTTTTTCTTCTTTGCCTGTGCTGGCCGGAGTGTTGGGGAGGAGGGGGCGTGGGGCTTACCGGCCGGAGGTGTCGACGGCGCGCGGCGAGCGGCGAGGAGGATAGCGGCGCGCGGCGAGGAGGACGGGGCGGCGCGCGGCGAGGAGGACGGCGCGCGGTGAGCAGGACGGCGACGGCGAGCAGGACGACGGCGACGGCGAGGAGGACGGCAGGCGGCGGCGAGCAGCACGACGGACAGCCTGACGGCGTCGTCGAGTTCGTCGCTTGCCACGCCGGGCAGTAGAACGAGAGGAAGAAGAAGAGAAATGGACGATTTGGGTTCGAAATTTTTTAACTCCCGCTTATACAGGTGGATCTTTAGTCCCGTTCGTGGCTCGATCCGGGACTAAAGACCCTTTAGTCCCGGGTGGAGCCACGAACCGGGACTAAAGGCCCTTTTTCGGCTGACCAGAAGGCGGGAAGCAGGAGCCTTTAGTCCCGGGGCGTGGCTCGAACCGGGACTAAATACACCCCTTTAGTCCCGGGTGGAGCCACGATCCGGGACTAAAGGCCCTTTTTCGGCTGACCAGAAGGCGGGAAGCAGGGGCCTTTAGTCCCGGGGCGTGGAAAGAACCGGGACTAAAGTTTTGCCTATATAAACCCTCGCCCCTGCCCACCATATCCCCTGTTTTTTGGTTGTTGAACTGTGACCATGCCATGCTCTTGCCACTCTAGTTCATGCACATGACGTGTTCGATGAAATGCCCGAGCCACTCTACTTAAGTTTTCTCCTCTCCAAGCTCGACCTCCAAGCTCCATTTTCCTTAATATTTGTCTAGGTTTGGCGTGCACCAACAGCGAGCACCACCGTGGTGAGCCTCTTGTTCTTATCTTCTTTTTAAAATTAAAAAAAATCTTACTTGTATGATTTACATACATACTTGTATAAATTACTCACTTTAATTATTTTTTGTTATTATATAGTGCGATGGTTTTGGTATTCGCCTCTGTCGGCCCTCGTCCTGTCTATGATTCGGATGTGGTATATATTATCTTTTATAACTATTTGTTTTATTTAGTTTTTATGACAATTATGACATATATTTTTTTAATCTAGGAGGTATGTGAACCGGAAATTCCAACCCACATAAAAATTCTTGTCGAGAAGTTAAATTTGGTTGAAAAAGAAAACAAATACTTGAAGAAAAAATTGAAAATAATTGAGGACAAGAATATGGAACTGGAGTTGCATGTCGCCGATGTCATCGATGATCGCAAGATGAAGATCGATGCGATGCGGTTGAAGATGGATGCAATGCGCTTGAAGATGGATGAAATGCGCTTGAAGATTAGGAATATTAGAAAATATGCCATTGATAAAGAGGCTTGGTATCATTATGTTGTTGGGTCAATTGTTACCTTAGTTGCGATTTTGATCGCGTTTGTTGTTGCATTTAAATGTTTTACATAGTTATATGTTGTTTTATGAGAGAACTTTATGTATTTATTTTTTGCAATAATAACATTTGATCACTACTGTTCTTTGGCTTTAATGTGATGATGAACTTGTATTAATTTGGTCATACGTTCTGCAATGGTTTTTTGATATATTTGATTCCATAATAGAGGTGAATCGCCAATAATAATATTTAATTTCATAATATGGTTTTTTGAACTCCATACTTTTTGACTTCATTTGGTATATTTCGTGGATTTACTTTTTTTTTTGAGCTAGTTGACCCTGATATTGAGAAGCACTACAAATGAACTCTGAAAATGTTGAAAGTTGGCATGCTATCATCATTTCACCCACATAGCATGTGTTAAAAAGTTGAGAGGGCTACGACAAAACTGGATGCACTTCGTGTACAAAACGGACAATCTCTTTCGAAGTATCAGGGTTTCGAACGAGAACTCATCTCTTACAAAGGGATTTCATTTTTGTGAACTTATTTGAACTCCATACTTTTTGTGTGTTCAAAATGGACCATTCAAAGGCACAGCACAAAATTTCAACAATTTCTGACTTCATTTGGTATATTTCGTGGATTTACTTATTTGTTTTGAGCTAGTTGACCCTGAAATTGAAAAGCACTACAAATGAACTCTGAAAATGTTGAAAGTTGGCATGCTATCATCATTTCACCCACATAGCATGTGCTAAAAAGTTGAGAGGGCTACGACAAAAACTGGATGCACTTCGTTTACAAAACGGACAATCTCTCTCGAAGTATCAGGGTTTCGAACGAGAACTCATCTCTTACATGGATAATATGAAATGAAAAGTGTTTGAAATTTAGTACGTTCCATACATGCATTACATAAAAGGTTTAATACATTATTACATTATTGCACCAATATTCCTATCTATTATTTCTGTTTTCTTCTGGGTCGTAGCCATGGAGAATCTTCATCATTCAGTAGGATGCTTGGGTCAGTTTTTACTTT
Organism: Hordeum vulgare subsp. vulgare; assembly: GCF_904849725.1. NCBI lineage: Eukaryota > Viridiplantae > Streptophyta > Magnoliopsida > Poales > Poaceae > Hordeum > Hordeum vulgare. Next base: position 657,332,373 of record NC_058519.1, on the reverse strand, counting down.
GAAGGGCGGAATTTCATGAAACTTATTATAATCTTCTGACATGTCTGTCTTGTCATCTACTCCCAATGTTTCTTTTCCCTGAAAGAACTATGTGGCGTTTTGGCTCATCGGATGATATCTTCTTTTGCTGATTTCTTTTTCTCGTTAATGTAGACATGTCCTTCACATAGAAAACCTGAGCGACATCATTGGCTAGGACAAATGGTTCGTCCTTGTACGCAAGATTGTTAAGATCCACTGTTGTCATGCCGTACTTTTGGTCTACAACTAACCCGCCTCCTGTCAGCTTCACCCATTTGCACCGAAATAAAGGGATCATAAAAGTAGGTCCATAGTCAAGTTCCCATATCTCCTCTATGTACCCGTAATATGTTTCCAAACAGTGCCCATTCTCGTCTGTTGCATCAAAGCGGACACCACTATTTTGGTTGGTGCTCTTTTTATCTTGGGCAACCGTGTAAAATGTATTTCCATTTATCTCATACCCTTGGAAAGTACTTATAGTCGAAGATGGTGGCCTGGCCAAACAGTACAACTCATCTCCAACGGTGTCGTCATTCATGAGATGTGTCTGCAACCAACTGCCGAAAGCCTTCTCGTGTTCCCCTTTAATCCAAGAGTCAGCCTTCCCCGGGTTTTCGGAGCGTAGAATATTCTTGTGTCTCACGATATACGGAGCCACCACGGTGGAATTGTGTAGAACTGTGTAGTGTGCTTGAGAGAAAGAATGTCCGTCCATACATACTTTTGCTTTCCTTCATAGTGTGCCTTTTCCTGTCAGCCTACCCTCATACCGAGATTCAGGAACACCAATCGGCTTAAGGTCAGGAAGAAAGTCCACACAAAACTCAATGACCTCCTCTGTTCCATAGCCCTTGGAGATGCTTCCTTCTGGCCTAGCACGGTTACGAACATATTTCTTTAAGACTCCCATGAACCTCTCGAAGGGGAACATATTGTGTAGAAACACAGGACCGAGAATTCTAATCTCTTCGACTAGGTGAACTAGGAGGTGTGTCATTATATTGAAGAAGGATGGCGGGAACAACAACTCAAAGCTGACCATACATTGGACCACATCAATCTGTAACCCTGATAGACTTTCTCGATCGATTACCTTCTGAGAAATTGCATTGAGGAATGCACATACCTTCACAATTGCCAGGCGAACATTTTCCGGTAGAATTCCCCTCAATGCAACCGGAAGCAATTGTGTCATAAGCACGTGGCAGTCATGAGACTTTAGGTTTTGGAATTTTTTGTCTTTCATATTTACGATTCCCTTTATATTCGACGAGAAGCCAGTCGGGACCTTGATACTGAAAAGGACTTCAAAGAAGATTTCCTTCTCTTCCTTAGTAAGAGCGTAGCTGGCACGCCCTTGAAACTGCCCTGGATGCATGTCATCTCTTCCTTTATGACGTTCCTGGTCCTCCCGTGCTTCCGGTGTATCTTTTGACTTTCCATACAAGCCCAGGAAGCCTAGAATATTCACGCAGAGATTATTCGTCAGGTGCATCACGTCGATTGCCGAGCGGACCTCATGGACTTCCCAGTAGGGTAGCTCCCAAAATATAGATTTCTTCTTCCACATGGGTACGCGCTTATCAGGGCCGTTAGGAACAGGTTGGCTGCCAGGACCCTTTCCAAAGATTACTTTTAAATCTTTGACCATATCAAATACTTCAGCACCAGTACGGATGACAGGCTTCCCCCGGGGTTCTGCCTTGCCATTGAAATGCTTGCCTTTTTTTCTTTAAGGGATGCTTGGGCGGAAGAAAACGACGATTGTACGGGTACACATTCTTCCTACATTTGTCCAGATATATACTTTCTGTCTGATCCAAACAGTGCGTGCATGCATTGTATCCCTTGTTTGACTGTCCTGAAATGTTTCTAAGAGCAGGCCAATCATTGATGGTTACGAAAAGCAATGCTCGAAGGTCAAATTCCTCTTGTTTGTGCTCGTCCCACACACGTACACCTGGTTCGGCCCACAGCTGTAAAAGTTCATCAACTAATGGCCTTAGGTACACATCAATATCGTTGTCGGGTTGCTTTGGACCTTGGATAAGCACTGGCATCATAATAAACTTCCGCTTCATGCACAACCAAGGAGGAAGGTTATAGATACATAGAGTAACGGGCCAGGTGCTGTGACTGCAACTCTCCTCCCCAAAAGGATTCATGCCATCTGTACTCAGACCTAACCATAAGTTCCTTGCTTCAGCTGCAAATCTCGGGAACTCTCTCTCGATTTTTCTCCATTGCTGACCATCAGCGGTGTGCCTCAACTTATCGTCTTTCATACGATCTTCCATGTGCCATCGCAACAACTTTGCATGATCTTTATTTCTGAACAGACGTTTCAACCGTGGTATTATAGGAGCATACCACATCACCTTGGCAGGAACCCTCTTCCTGGGTGGCTCGCCCTCAATATCACCAGGGTCATCTTTTCTGATCTTATACCGCAATGCAGTGCATACCGGGCATTTATCCATATTCTCGTAGTTCTCACCGCGGTAGAGGATGCAGTCATTAGGGCATGCATGTATCTTCTGCACGTCTAATCCTAGAGGGCAGACAAGCTTCTTTGCTTCGTACGTGCTGGCGGGCAATTCGTTCTTTCTTGGAAGCATCTTCTTCATCAGTACCAGCAACTTTTCGAATGACGAGTCAGTCACACCGGTCTCTGCCTTCCACTTCAGCAATTCCAGTGTGCTACCCAGCTTCTTCTGGCCATCTTCACAAGTTGGGTACAACAATTTGTTGTGGTCCTGTAACATCTGCTCGAACTGCAACCTCTCCTTTTCTGTGTCGCAACCTCGCCGTGCATCAGAATGGCCGACCCTGGTGTGTGTGTAAGAATGGCCGACCCTCTGCATGGAGGGGGGTTTTATAGACGAACCCCCCGGCCTACAAAATGAATATTAGGTACAATATGGGGGGGGGGGCTGGCAGCCTCTCCGGCTGGCCAGAGGGACCACTGATGATTAGTCTTGTCGCTGGAGGGGCCCGTCGGCTGCAAGGTCCCATCAGGCCCTGGGACCCGCCGACTGACCTGCGGGATTGGTGCGTGCTCCCCACTCAGGGCGCAAGTGGTACGATGGCCGTCGTCTTGCGAGATCCGGCACAGGTTAGTGGTACGACCGTTTTCACTGTAGCCACGCCGGACCAGGTAATGGAGTGGGTGGTGGCGTGCGGGTACTGTAAACGGTTGACGGGTCGTAGGCGGCACCGATCAGAGGTACAGTCGCCACCACTGTAGCCATGTGTATGCTTCTCCATCGTACCCGTGTTGAGGTACTTTCGCCTTTAATCGAAGGCCCCCGTCACATCATAAGGATCGATGCGACAGGTGTCCTCCTGCTGGCTGGCGGCTAGCCATCCTGTCAAAGGGTATACGGCTACGCTCCTAACCAGCAAGGACCACGCATAGTACCACACTTCATATCATTCTTTTGTCACAACATTCTGGAGAATTGTTGTGCACCAAGTTGATCACATGTTAAACAGTACTTATGAGACCGTCCAGCTTGCGAATCTTGGACGGCGGAGGGCTCTGTTCCACCACGTCTTGCCCGCCGCCGTCCGGCGCCGCCGCATCTCTCCGCAACATCATGATTTTGCGGTTATTGCTTCCGCTTATGTTGGCTCGGGCAGGCCAGGCTTAATGCTATCCCGTACTTGTAAGTCAGCCCAGCTACATGTTGTGTCAGGTTAGTAGTCGGACCGTATCTCCTTTTTGCTAATATTTCCCAATTCTAAGGGAAAATGTTTATAAACATATTTACAAAAAATAATAAAATGGCACATGTGTATTTACAAAAAAACACAAAACTTAATAAACATTTCATGTATTTTAATAAAAAATCATGACTTTTAAAATATATACAAATCAAAATAAATATACACACTTAAAAATGTTCATGCTATTTTTATAAAATAATTGTGCGATGTAAACAAATGTTTGTGCAATTTACGAAAAATGCCAATGACATATACAAAAAGTATCCATAACCAATTCACAATCACAGGTTTAAAAAGTGTTTAAGCATTTAACAAAATGTTTACGAAATTTTAAGGAAAGTTGATGGAATTTAAAATTTTATTATCATATTTTGATAAAAATATTCATAACATACTAAGAAAAATATTTGTGTTATTTCTAAAAAATGTCCCTATCACTTAAAAATCTTGTCAAATGTTTAAAAAATCATGTAGAAGTACTATTTGCGGGAACATAAATAAATAAAGATTCTCCTCACATCTTTATTTTCCCTTCAAAATTTCTAAAGTTTATGCTTTTCCTCCTCGTATCATGTCACCACTTGTGCAACTTTGAATAGGCTGAGGGAGGAACCTTTGTAGTATAGAAATGTGAGGGTCGAAAAAGGAGATACAACACCTCCTACCCCTTTGTCTCGCTCGCCAGTCGAACATGCAATTAGAGTTCCCTACTTTCCTTTGACACCCCCGCTGGTCTACCTCGTCTTCTGTGGCCTTAGGGCCATGGAGTTGTCATGGATCTTGACTCTTGCCGGCGGGAGGGATCCTGCTCCGTTTTAGGTGTGTTTTTAGTTGGTAGGTGTGTGTCCTGAGGAGGCGCCTTTCTGAAGATGGAAAAAGTTCTTCCCACCTAGCCCCGTCCCGACAATGCGTCTAGCATTGTTGGAAGTCATGAGGACATGAGTCTTCGATGGATTTCGCGAAATTTGGTCGGTGTGTGTTTTCTGCGGATCTTATTAGAGCATGTAGAACCGGCATCCTCAAATCCTCCCCCACGGATGTGACCGGGCAGTGACCGAATATGAGAGATAGAAGGAAACAAATGATCCAATTGAATCGGACCCCTCATATCATACCTATACGGATTGTCCGTGAATCCTCATATTATGGACAAATGTAGGGAGGATATGAGGGCTCACGGACGCGTCCGGTCAGTCCGCCACGTAGGACGCGGCCCACCCCAGACTACCTTTTTTTTTCTTTATTATTTCTTTTCCTTCTCTCTTTCGATCTCCATCAATCATGTGCAACTCATTGGACATATGAGGAAGAAAATAAAGAGTGTAACTGTATAGACAGACAATTAATTAAGGGCTCAAAATGGACACGCCCGACGCGTCTAAGGGCGTTTTGTGGTTAGATTTGGTAAATCCGTATGTAGATGCTCTTAGATCTTGTATTCGTTCATTGGTCTTTGTGTGTCTTCAGGTCGAATACTTCCAATCTATGATTCTCTTCAATGTTGTTCTAATGTGCTGGTCATGTAGGGTCTTAACATGATGACTTTCTGATCGTCTAGTATAACAAGGTTTGTCCGACTCCGGTGATGGAGACGATTACGGCGACGCATGTTCGGTCAACTCCCGTGTGTGTAGTCGTCATTAGGTGGTCTAGATACCTGGAGTCTGGAGATGATCTATTTTTTACTTCTAGTATTATTTGTACTTCCTTGACAGTGATGAATATATCAAAAGCTTCATTCCGAAAAAAGAAGGAAATTTTAAGGATCAAACTTGTCTAATATTGAAGTTTCAGCCAAAAAAAAAGTAGTTGAAGGGGGCGCGGTTTCTGTTATATGTGGCGATGTTGACGCTCTCCAAAAGTTGCTAGCTACCTCTCCACTTGTGCGTGACAGTGATGGGTACGTAGCAATACTCCCTCTATACCATAATACTTGTTGTTGGAGAGAATCAGTCTAGTTATCTCCAGCAACAAGTATTTAGGAACACAGGTAGTAGGTTTTTTTGTTAAGCTCGGACCCGACTTAGTGGACGTCCAGAAAAAAGGGATGGAAATGGACAAGAAGCTTGACATAATATCCTAGCTCTAGCTCTAGCTAGGTAGCTGTGTGTCAAACTGTGAATTACTCTTTCCGTTTCAAAATATATGTCTTTTTTTAAAATATTACGAACTACTCCCTTCGTTCCTAAATATAAGTCTTTTAAGCGATTTCACTATGTATCTACATACGAAACAAAATGATTGAATGTACACTCTAAATTATGTCTATATACATCCGTATGTAGTCCACTAGTGAAATCTCTACAAAGACTTATATTTAGGAACGGATGGAGTATATATTGATGCATGTAGAGATATTTTAGTGCATGAATCTATTTATTTTACTTCAAACGTACTCCCTCCGTTCCTAAATATAAGTCTTTTAAGATATTTCACTAGGGGTCTACATACGAAGTAAAATGAGTGAATCTACACTTTAAAATATGCCTATATACATCCGTATTTAATCAACTAAAGAAACATCTTTAAAGACTTATATTTAGGAACGGAGGGAGTAGTCCGTAATGAAATCTTTGAAAAAACATATATTTAAGAATTGATGGAGTATATGCATGCTTTAATTTGACAAGGGTGCATCGATCATATCTATCTACGGTGTGGTGCGGAGTGACTCACTCCCAGCGACCGAGTCGAGTGGACTCGTGATTCTTTGTCTCTGCATTGTCACGCCGCTATAATTATACTGTTACTCAAGTCTCCGGACATATATATCAATCAAGCTAGCTTCAACATACATGCACGACTGGCTTGACTTGTACTAGAAGAAAACTCAGATTAATTAGTAGCATATGTACAACCTGATTCTTTGCCTGCGCTGCCACACTGCTGATATTGTTCTCAAGATATATATAGCTAATTAATCAATCAAGATTACTTGAACAATGAACATATCCATGACACGGCTTGACTTGCATGGAAACTCAAATTAATAATTAGCTTACATATATATAGCTTGCCTTTCTTGCAACAACCTTGTCACCTTCTTCCACCTCCCAATCAAGTACTAGTAGGTACGTGCTACTGGTAACCTTACAATAATATGGCACGAGTAAAAATACTACTATAGCATGCATGCAGCAGCAGCTGGCCAATGTTACATCAGCGTGGCATGCATGCATGATGCAAAGACTAGTGATAGCAGTATAGAGAGAGAGTGAGAATTAAGCAGCAGAGAATCAACTAGGGAAGAAGAGAGACGCACACGGACGGCGGGGCATGCACATTCCATGCACGGACGTCAGGTCATCAGCCGGCCGGCCGGGGAAGAAGACGTTGGCACCACGTACGTACGTAGGGTCACGGGGAAAGCATGCATGGACGAGACGACGATCAACAAGAAAAAACTCGTCCATCGACCGCATGCGCGCACGTCATATGCCGCTGGCCCGGAAGAGCCGCATGAGGCCGAAGGTGAGCCCCATGGCGGCCAGCCCGCCGACGACGACCCGGGCGGAGGACCTCACCACGGGCGCCCTCCCCAGCACGGCCCCGACGACCCCGAACGCCGCCAGCGCCAGCGTCGCCACGGCCACCACCACGGCCACCCGCAGCTTGTAGCCGACGATGAACCCGGCCGCCAGCAGCGGCAGCAGCGCGCCCACGGAGAAGGCGAGGGCCGAGGCCGCCGCCGCCTGGATCGGGCTGGGCAGCGCCCTCTCCTCGTCGCCGCCGCGCTTGCCGTCGCGGTCGAGCTGCGCGATCTCCACGTCGCGCTGGGAGCAGACGGACACGAACTCCCCGATGGCCATGCTGCAGGCCCCCGCCAGCAGGCCCGCGAACCCGGAGATCACCATGGCGCGCACCTCGTGCTTCACGGCGCCCACGCCCAGCATGAGCGACGCCGTGGACACCAGCCCGTCGTTGGCGCCCAGCACCGCCGCGCGCAGCCAGTTGGCGCGGCCGGCGAAGTCGACGTCGGAGTCGGAGTCGATGGCGCGGCACATCGTGCCCGGGTTCTCGGCGTCGGCCAGCTTGGTGTCGTTCACGGCCATGGCAGCAAGTGATCGATGGAGATGGCGGGAGGCAGCTGGTAGGAAGCAAGCAAGCAGGCTGGCAGTAGTGTGGAGGACACACGCTCCGGTGGCGTGCTTTATAGCTAGCGGATCGATGGGTCGAGCAGGTGCGGAGGGCGTGGCGTGTGGGCATGCCGCTCTCCCCCTGCCTTTTGCTGGCATTAGTGCTGGGGCTCCCAGCTTTCATGCCGCTCCGGGACTGTGTGGCTAGTGCGTACATGCCGCCATGCCATTCTTTCTCTCTTCTCTTTTGACGACATCCGGTGTGGGGCGGGCGCGCGTGGCCACCACGATCGACCACACACCTATGCCTAGATTATTAACCCGTCCATTCCCAGCTCCATCGTGCTTGCTGAGTGTACATCGATCCATCACCTCATACAACCACACACACACACACACACACAAACAGCTGCTGCTTAATTATCTTCGCTAGCTGCCTCGTCTGGTGCAACGTATGCATGCATGGTTACACCAACGACGTCTAATTTCTCAAGAGCTTGTTGGCGATCGAGCTCACTCCGTAGTGGATCGACAAGGGAACATGGCACGACGATCGGCCATTGGATTTTTTTTCCTTTGCATGCATATGTGTCGATCGGTATTATTATTGCCGTCATGCATATGCGTCGTAAAAGATGTAGCTAGGAGAGGGTCAGGCTTTAGAGTTTCTGTTACGGGGAGAGGTGGAGGTTTTCCTGTTTGACAAATTTGTGCTGGCCTAGTGGGCTGGCAGCTAGCTTTCCGGCAGTGCATGCAGATATGTATGTCACTACTCACTGCCTCTTTTGTATCTAGTACGTCAGTGTTCAATGGAATGGCGATGATGCTCCTGAATATATACATTTGCTAGCCATGCATTTTTTTTTCAAGCAATAGGAGGCATCACACAACCGCCTTTCACTAGAAACCAACATCAAAGTACTTCAACACATATAGTTTGCCTACAACTTGAAGGCACATACATTGATATAGTTCAACAATTAAATAATACATAGACAAAAGAAAAGCTACACAATTTTAATTGCAACAAATTATTCGCGTTTTTTTAACAGAAAATGGAAGCTTTCATTACCTCGGGCCTCACCGGGCTGTCTCCACCTAACTCCCCTCGACCCCGCACATTTCCCTCACTCTGCCGCCGCCGGCAACGTCGCCGGGTGAAAGCCCTGTGGCGCGGCGGCGGCGGACTTCCTCTCGCGTCCCGGGATCTAAGGCGGCGGCGGCCAAACCTGGACCCCTTACGATGAGGATGGCGGGCCGGGGCACGGCGGGGGAACTCTGCTGCAGCCGGCGGGGTCGGTAGGAGAAGACGGCAGCGGCGGTCGGGATGCGTCCCGGGCTCGTTCTACGACCTTCGGGTCCAGGCGGGCGGCTGCATCTCGTCCTCAATCCGCCGCATCTCGTCGGCTTCGGCGACGGCTCGCGGAGGCACTCCGGGTCTGCATCGCATCACGAGGATTATGGCGGTGGTGGTCATCTCCTACGTCGGAGGTGGTCGGCCTGAGGCAGGGTGATCGGATCTCCGATCTGTCATCTAGTCCCGGCTGCGAGTCAGGGAGAGATAGTTGCCAGTGAAAACTAAGCCGACGGCGGACGATGGCGGCGTTCTGCGCCGTTACATTGATGAAGGCTTCGTCCTGTAACTACTGTCGATCCACTAGTGCTGCTCCGGGGGAAACCCTAGGATCTGGTTTTCCAGATCGGATGATGGGGCCGGGCATTGCGGTGTCGTTCCTCTCTAGGGAGCATCGTTTGTGGAGCAGCGCTGGAAGACAGAGGCGGGAGGTGGAGTGTCTTCGTCCTGCATGGAGCTTCGGTGGTGATGCCAGGTCATGCCTGGCCTACAGGTGCTACGCTTTGTCATGCATGTTCGACAGGTGCTACGCACGACAGGTCTTACAGAGTCTTCGCGTCTGGATGAACGAGCGCAGGGAGGTGGCGTCGTTGGGCGTCGTGGTGGCGTCGACGGATGACCGTACTGGCAAGGATGATGCAGATCTCTCTCCTGAAGATGGGTCAGCGGCTCGATGATGATGGCGGCTTCTAAAACGTGTGCATGTGGTGTACGCTTTAGGTGTGCTGCGCCAACTATTAGTTCCGATACGTTATGTGGATGGATCGGCAACGACACCTATTTTAGATATGAAAAGTGAGAGCGATCCACATTATCGTGTTTTATAGGTGTGCGTGGGAGCTTCGGGTGGCTTGATGTATGTTCTTGTCAGATCTTTGTTGAATAAGTAACAAAAATGGTTGTATATATGCATCGATTGATGCTGAGGCCGAAGGTCTTAACCTCTTTTCCTAAAAAAATTTACCTCGGGTCTCAATCAGGATTCAGGCATACAACCAAAAAGATCAGTTAGTACTATTCAAGCATAACTTAGATGGTAAGGTCCGTTGTGAATGGAATACCCGATTTGGTTTCAAGTTTTAGACTTGCCACAAGTGCTCCCATATTCCATGGATTTACTGTAGGTTGCTATTGTTTCAACAGTATGATGTGCCCGTCAACTCCAAGCAGGCGTCTATGACGACCTCATCGATTTCATAGGAATGAGTGTGTGTGCATGTGTATGTGAGTGTCTACTTTTGTATTGCGTTTATTAAAAAAAACAATTACATACACAAAAGAAAAGCTGAAAATTTTATTTAGTTGGAAAATAATCGCTTGCGGTTTTTGTATATACGGGAGAAAAGCTACAGAATGTGGTTGCAACCGATGGAAGTGGCTGAATGGCATTTATTTCATGATGGGATCGATGTTGTCGCTAGCTAGCAATGGACATATTCATGTGGCCGGCTATATATAGCAAGTGTGTTTTTTTTTTCCTTGTGTAAAGCCAACGTACCTGCCGTGACGTAGCTGATTCTCCTTATCATGATGGAACCGTATCATCTCAGGCTCTGAGCTGCAAATCACTTACTAAAAACGCTTTGCCGATGGAACTGCGTGCACCACGTAGCAACAGACAGAAATGAAAAGAGGAGCAACTCCACAAGCATCTCTGTCTTTCTCTGCTTGATTTGCAATGGCATCTTGTAGCTTAGCTAGGCGGCTAGCTAGACGTTTACTCTATCTTGTGTCTTTGCTTGTCAAGAATCAAATATATCACGAATCGATCGAAACGCCACGTTTATACTCCGCATCTTGTCAGTTCGAAAAACAGGTAATAATCGTCATTTAGAATATAAAAAGAGGGAGGTGAAGAAAGAAAACCGCGTTATCTTGGGATGCAAGATAAAAATGAAGAGATTAAAAACTAAGTGTTTTCATAGAAATGAGTGTATGTGAGTGTAAATAAACACTAACGTTCAAGTAGTAGATCTGGAGGAATCTAATTTGCATACATGCATCCCTCTCGTGGACACTGTTCTCCTTCTTTTCCCATCCACAAACAAAAAGAAGAAGGAGAAATAATAAAAGGCACGGTGCTTTGAGCAGACAGAAACTTTGAAGGGAAGATGACAAGAGAGCTATCTAGTCTAGTCTAGGAACAAACACACAGCATCCCGGCTCTGCAAGCAAAACAAATTTCTGATCGCAGCACAACAAAAGCAGGAGAGAAATTGTTCCCCCGAAAAAGCAGGCCATGCACTGTAATAACTAATAATAAGTAATTAAACAAGCACACAAGTCAACATATTAGGTACACGTACTCGATGCATGCATGGTGGCACAAGTCTGATAGCCAGAAAAAGAAACAAATTATTTGCAGTTGGAGTGAGTGCTGAATCGGCATGCACCATGAGTGTATATGATGAACAAGAGAGAAGCTGGCATTTGCGTTTGCGTTTGGGAAGAAGATCGAGAGAGAAAAAATTGGATGGGAGTGCGGGATAAGCATGCACTCCACACGCCTCCTAATCTCTTTTTATGTTATCTCCGTCGATATGATCTTGCTTTAGCGAGTGGCCTCGCTTTCTTTCTGCCTTTCTTTCTTTTTCTCTCCCAGCTTTCGTCTCTCTTTCTCCCTTCATGATTTGGTCCCTCCCTTTTCCCAATCTTTCGTTGCCAATTTGTGTGTGTGTGCCGGCTACCCATAACATATGTTCTCTTATGTCCATCGACCATCCGCATGTGTCACTTATGTTCTAAAATAAATGATGTTTTAGACAGGTATGCGACCCAACAAGCAACTTTGACTTTAAATGTTCAGACGTTGATTAGTAATCCCTGATAAAAAAAATTGTCGCGATTTTAGTGCACGACGCTTATTTTGGATCATTGGGAGTACTATATTGTTAATTAGTAGTGATTTGAGTATATAGGAAAAATATATGTATCAAATGCGCTCAAAATGTATCAAATCATACTTATTATTGGACTTTTTTTCAGTCAGCAATTACTTTTTTGGATTAATACCCCAAGCTAGATAAGTTTGACTGCAGGATTAATGGGTTGTCGTCCATATGGTAGAAGAGATATGACTAACGAACTACTAACTTGGCTTTGACCTTTAACCTTTTACACAAGCACGCTTAACACTTGGCTTTTGCCCTTTAGTTACATGACTGCACTCACCTGATCACCCCTTGGCTTCTTCCAACAGCCCGTCAACTAATTTAACCAAGTGGTTGATCAACTAACCAGCACTAGCAGGTTTACCAAGTTCAATCCGCTAGATTGTGCGCATGAGTTAATTAAGGAACGTGTCATCTTTTCCTAGAATTACGATATTACCCAAACGTTGATCTGCATTTGATCCGCAAGATAAATTCCCACTCTTGGCCACATGTAGCATTGTTTGAGAAGTTAATAGTTTATTAATCAATTTCTAAAACTACTGATTTTGATATCATGAGTGGACGGTGAGTGCTCCTTGTAGCGCCCGGAATCTGGGCGGTAGCCCCTCTTCATCAACGGTGGTGGACTCTGGGATCGTGTGGGCGATTTGGAATCTGGATCTTGAGGTGGTGACGGCCTTCTGAGGCTGGTGGCAGTATGGGACGTCCCTTCCATCAACAGATCGGGTTCAATGCGGCTCGACAGGTGATACATGTGCCTCATTCTAAGTTGTCGGGCAGTGCCTGTCGCGGGCAGGTGAAGCCACCGGTCGATGCGCTATCGGCGGATGCTACGCACAGCGTCTTATATGGAGACGCCAAGTCATGCTTGCTACCGGCACGTGATGCACGCTAGCTCTTGCGGTGGTGTCATGTTTAGCCCGTTGTTGTCGGATCGAAGGTGCTGCGACAGTAGCGGGAGGCAGGCGCTATCGAGTTGTCGGTAGACGGATAAGGGTGGATGGTACAGGCGGCTTCAGCGGCGAGTTTATGTACTCTGGTGGGAACACAAGATCTTTGATCAGACTATGTTGTCGCACGCCTGTGTCGTGTCATTGCTGAAGGTGGTGGATTGAAGCTTGGCCTTTGAGGATGAGAATCCAGAGTTCGACCTTGTGGTGGACTCGCCATCATCGGTGCACGTGCGGAAAATCCTTCTTGAGGGCGTACTCTATGAGTTGTGTATTTTATGATTATTTACTGTCTTGTATCATAGGGATTAGTGGCTATTTGGGGAGGTTATGTCGCGAGGTATATGGCTTAAGGGTTTGTTTTCCATTTTATTTCTGGGTCCATGGTGTTCGGCTGCTGGATTTTACCTTATTAATAATATATGGCTGCATGCATCGTTCTGATGCAGAGGCCCAGGGTTATCCTCCTTTTTGGAAAAAAATGAGTGGTTGACTATTTAAACCTTGACTCTCGCCCGCCTTTATTTATCTCTCTGCGTGCATTTCTCACATTGGATCGACGTTATGTTCTCTTCCATGTCAACACTCTAAAATCCAGATTGACAACCTACATATTTTCTTCTTCCCATTGGTTATCCTCTCTTCATGTGCTTGGCCTCGACACACTGCATTAAATTACAGTACATTGGCAATTCACCTCTAGTCAGGGTTACAACCTTGCTATAAACCCTAACCCCTTAACCTTCCCGGCGATGTTACCAATCCCATCTTCCAATGCCCCCATCGCTTGCCTGTGCGTTGACTGAGAACATGATGCATACAACATCTGTTAGAGCATGATGCCTACATCTAGGAAGGGGAGGGGTCCTTTCTTATGGGATGCAAGGCACGAGAGGAATTTTCAAGGATTTAGCTAATTTATTATTGATGTCAAACTAGAAATAAGTTACTCTAGTTAGAATGTAGTCCTAGTGTCGGTTGTAAATACTAACTTTGGCTTTTGTTTTCCCTAGTTTGTGTTTATGGAGATTCTAACCACCATAGAACTAGGGGAATTTGGAGCCATATCAAAAGGTTTGTGTCTTCTTCTCCTAGTAGACCGGGTTAACTGCATGGGTGGTTTCGGTATTACATTGACCACTTAAAGAAGAGCAACCATCATAGTACACAAGGCCAATCAAATCATGACTAATTTGAATCTCTATTTATGTAAGACGATATGGCTTAAGAGATATGGTGTATATCATGGTCCAACTTACACCTGGTGTACCATGCATGTTTCCTCTTATCCTATTTACGAGCATCTTGATCGTTCTATTGCCAACACAGAGTGGTGCAATGTCTTTCTTAATACTTTAGTGTTGATTTACATACCATTTTTAGTGACCATGTCCCTATTATGTCTATCACTCAACTTACCATGTTTAAATCTGAAAGGACCTTAAAATTTGAGATGAGTGGCTGCTAGAAGAAAGACTTCCAAAAGGCGTCCAATTTTCTTGATTTAGCTCCTGCAATAAACTATTCCATGTTAGAGCTTATAACCTTGAAGGTTACTTTAATAAATGGAGCAAATATGGAATTGTAACTTGATTTAGGTCCTTTTTTGCGAGATCAATAGTAGTTTATTCCAATAAGCGTCACAATCCTTTGGCAAGAGTTCCTCGATACATGGGGGTCCTCTATCGAGCCACATAGCCGTATCTCGTCTAGAGCGACTATAACTTGCGACGCAACCTACAATACTATTCTGAGATCTATGAAGTTTCTGGGGAATAAACAATATACCAATCATAAGGGACTTACTATCAACCACTAAATGACCATAAACCGATCGATCTAAACTAGACTTGGAAATGCGAGATAGGGTGGGCGAAGAATCATACTGAACTCTATGCCGACGAGCGAGTGCCATGCTCATCATCAACGCATGAAACTCTGTTTCGAGAGCATCAATGTAGTTAAACAAGTAGTGATACGCTGAGAACACAACTAAGCCATCAAGTCTTCGAAGGATCATCTCAAGCATTGTCGTACCATCCTCCTCCAAAAAAAACCATCCACTGATAGTGTCGTCATGTTGCATGGAGGAGCAGGCCAAGGTAGCACCTAGGGCATAGGGTGTGACTTTGGTCTTTCCCAGGCTTCCCCCTACAATCATCTTTCCTTTTAGCATTTCTTACGTGGTGTATTTTTTAGCATCTAAGACCGTTCTCATATAGCTTACCAATAGGGTGTGACGTTATTACATGGTAGAGTTAATGGAATCTAGGCTTAAGTGGAACCTTGCTTCCTTGAATAGGGATCCCATAGGTGCACGATCAAAACCATCACCATTAGTCTCTTGCTTGAGGGTGATGCAACCCGTCTCAAAGACGACTTTTTTGTGCCCATCTGCTTCGCAATGTTTTGGGCTTCTATTGCTGTTATTGCTTCAGTTTGATGAGCCTCGCCGGCCTCCTCAATGTGTTGGATGCAACAATCAACACGCCCCATCAATGTCCCTTGCAAGGCTACCCTACTCATCATTGTCTTCTTCCCTAGCTAAATGCACTCTTGATGTGAATTCCGATCACATCATTGCCTGGCTTCACCCACCTATGGGCTCATGGGACAACATGTGTTATCTTGCTTTGTGTGTGTTGCATCCCATTCCTAAACATGGTTTAGGAGATGACTCATGAAATCATCCTAGTTCTTTAGAGACCCTCAATGATTCTTGCCACCCCCAGCTCCAAAGCATGTATACAATAATCAATTTCTATGATTTAGGGATCTTGATTATCTTGTCCATCACTTCGAGTGGGCCTTGGCATAACGCGAGGTTGCAATGCACCTCTTACATTTGGGAAGCTCTCCATCGATGATTCACTTATGGGCAGAAGAAAAAATGATTCACATCTTCAAAGAGCCGATAGCATACCACACAATGCGTTTTGAGTTCAACACCTCACCGAGCAATATTGATGTGCATTGGGTGACCATTCCAGCAGAAACATCACATGAGTGGCATACATTGGCCGGACACTCCATTTTCCAAATGTTGCTCCAGATCTACCGTGTTTTCTCACAATTGCGTAAGCTGCTTCCATTGACCATGGTCATCTCCTAAGTGCCACGCATTATTATCCTTTGCATACTTGTAGATAGGAATTTCTAGCACCAACTGAGCGATAAAGAATGTTTGGTAGACTAAGTCAACGCCTCCTTCTATGTTTTAGGATCAATGAGCTCCCTTACTTTACTTTGGAGATTATGTCCTTTGACAAGCATTAGCTATCGGAAAAATCCTCTTGGCATTCAAGAAACATAGGGGCCTTTTTGCAAAAACGCCGACGACGTACGACAGAAGCGATCGACGCTTTATTATTAGGGAGAGATTAATATGTGCCCCCTGACCCAAGATCATGCCTGCTTTGAAACCTTTTATAAATACTTTGCATTTAGCTTGGATGACATCCAGAATACCCCCTAGTGGGAGATACTTGGCTTGGATGACTTGACAAAAAGTAAGGTTGGAGACTGAAGGATCCTCTATACTTGTTATGCTAATAATGCCATGTTGAAACAGTAAATCTCTCACAAACCTAACCCTCTCCTTCTTAGGTCTCGCTATTTTTCATGCTCACGCAATAGATACGTTGTTTGTCACCTTGCTGTGACCACCAAATTGTACAAATTATCTTTGAGATTTATTCACATGGAATATACGAATAATGTCATTATTGACTAGGAAATTTAGCAAGCCTTTATTTGAGATGATAGAATATATGAATAATATCATTGTTGTCTCACAGATTAATTACATACTCCATTCAGTTTTCATCATGGAGGCATAAAACTTTTGTTTTGTTGAAAGTAGATTTAGCTAACGCTTTTGACGGAATTGAATGCAACTCAGTTGTTAGGTCATTAGCATGTAAAGTTTTGCATGATCATTTCATAAAATTTATCCATGAATACATTTCATTAGTATCTTTGTCACCATTACTAATCACTAGTCTTTAGGCAACTTTAGGGGGTCTCAAGGAATATGACAAGGTTTCAGTTATCAATGTATTGCTTTATCCTTTCAATTAATAAACTAAAAACTAATTCTCCTTACTTTCATTCATCTGGAATATCGTAATGATTTCCCCTTCAACAAAAAATCTTGGCCCTTCATGAACACATATTGTGCCACCAAATCTCTTCTTTGTGTAGCTTCAAAGGTATCCTTACAAGATATCCCCAATCATGTCCTTGTTGTTTCTTTACTTTCTTTCTCATGTGGGCCCATGTGCATTTTTAGACGCGACCATTAAGTCTATCCAGACGGGGGTTATCGGTACCCTTGGATTCTAACTAAAAAAGTTTGTACCACTTCTTCATCCAATCGATTTTCTCATTTGGTATCTTTGTGTTGCAGGACGGGGCTCGGGTGATGCTTCTTGCAGCTCGCACAGTTTCTCATTTGTTATATTCTCGTTGCAGGATGGGGCTTGGGCAATGCTTCTTGCACCTCACAGTTTCTCTCCTGTTATCTTCGTGTTGCCGGCAGAGGCTCAGGCAATGCTTCTTGCACCTCACACGGTCACACTCTAGCTTGCCGGAATGTTTCTTTTTTGTGTATCATAAAAACTCTTGTATATGTTGCTACACACGGTGAAAACCATTTTGAGTCATGGACACTAGTGGAAAACGGGCCTTTGGCCGGGACCCTTTAGTCCCGGCCTGCCTCTAGGCCCGGCCACGTCGCCCCAATTCTCAATGCCTCCCTCGAGGCTTTAGTCCCGACCCGTAAGGAGCCTTTAGTCCCGGTTCGTGTCCTAAACCGGGACTAAAGGGCTACGCGGTGGGAAGCCCGCATGTGCACCACCTTTAGTCCCGGCTTGTGTTTCAAACCGGGACTAAAAGTCCTCTGCCTATATATAGCACAACCCCCCTCTCCCCTCTTCCTTGCATTTTTCTTGGATGGAGGATTGTGGGTGTGTGCTAGCTCTCCACTTTTTTTTGATGCACTAGAGGTGTTTGTTGAAATGTGTGTTAGAGCGATGCCGCTTCAGTTCACCGAACACAACTATGATATGAGATGCCCGAGCCACGCTTAAACCTCTTCCTCTTTATTTCTACTTATTCTAAAAGGTTAGCAACTATATTTCCTCGTTTAGACCGTGCGATACTAATTTTTAGGATCGTGATTATATTTGATATACTGTCGTATAACACAGATGAGCCATCCATGTATGTACGGTGATCGATGCACAACCGCTTACAGAGAAGGAGTGCATTCTTTTCGAGATGCAGCCGATGCGAATAAGCATGGTGGTGGCTTTATATTTTGTCCATGTGTTGAATGTCGGAATGAGAAGGATTACACTTCCTCAAGAGTCATTCAGAGCCACCTGCTTCGGTCCGGTTTTATGTCGGGCTATAATGTTTGGACCAAGCACGGAGAAAGAGGGGTTATGATGGAAGACGATGAAGAAGAAGAAGAGAACGATGATGACAACTATCGATCTATGTTCCCTGAGTATGCTGATACCGCAATGGAAGACAATGAAGAAGAAGATCAGGATGAAGAACGGGAACCAGATGAGCCCGCTGATGATCTTGGCCGGGTCATTTTTGATGCACGGCGAGGTTGCGACACAGAAAAGGAGAGGTTGCAGTTCGAGCAGATGTTACAGGACCACAACAAATTGTTGTATCCAACTTGTGAAGATGGCCAGAAGAAGCTGGGTAGCACACTGGAATTGCTGAAGTGGAAGGCAGAGACCGGTGTGACTGACTCGTCATTCGAAAAGTTGCTGGTACTGATGAAGAAGATGCTTCCAAGAAAGAACGAATTGCCCGCCAACACGTACGAAGCAAAGAAGCTTGTCTGCCCTCTAGGATTAGACGTGCATAAGATACATGCATGCCCTAATGACTGCATCCTCTACCGCGGTGAGAAGTACGAGAATATGGATAAATGCCCGGTATGCACTGCATTGCAGTATAAGATGAGAAAAGATGACCCTGGTGATATTGAGGGCGAGCCACCCAGGAAGAGGGTTCCTGCCAAGGTGATGTGGTATGCTCCTATAATACCACGGTTGAAACGTCTGTTCAGAAATAAAGATCATGCAAAGTTGTTGCGATGGCACATGGAAGATCGTATGAAAGACGATAAGTTGAGGCACACCGCTGATGGTCGGCATTGGAGAAAAATCGAGAGAGAGTTCCCGAGATTTGCAGCTGACGCAAGGAACTTATGGTTAGGTTTGAATACAGATGGCACGAATCCTTTTGGGGAGCAGAGTTGCAGTCACAGCACCTGGCCCGTTACTCTATGTATCTACAACTTTCCTCCTTGGTTGTGCATGAAGCGGAAGTTCATTATGATGCCAGTGCTTATCCAAGGTCCAAAGCAACCCGACAACGATATTGATGTGTACCTAAGGCCATTAGTTGATGAACTTTTACAGCTGTGGGCCGAACCACGTGTACGTGTGTGGGACGAGCACAAACAAGAGGAATTTGACCTTCGAGCGTTGCTTTTCGTAACCATCAATGATTGGCCTGCTCTTAGTAACATTTAAGGACAGTCAAACAAGGGATACAATGCATGCACGCACTGTTTGGATCAGACAGAAAGTATATATCTGGACAAATGTAGGAAGAATGTGTACCCGTACAATCGTCGTTTTCTTCCGCCCAAGCATCCCTTAAAGAAAAAAGGCAAGCATTTCAATGGCAAGGCAGAACCCCGGGGGAAGCCTGTCATCCGTACTGGTGCTGAAGTATTTGATATGGTCAAAGATTTAAAAGTAATCTTTGGAAAGGGTCCTGGCAGCCAACCTGTTCCTAACGGCCCTGATAAGCGCGTACCCATGTGGAAGAAGAAATCTATATTTTGGGAGCTACCGTACTGGGAAGTCCATGAGGTCCGCTCGGCAATCGACGTGATGCACCTGACGAAGAATCTCTGCGTGAACATTCTAGGCTTCCTGGGCTTGTATGGGAAGTCAAAAGATACACCGGAAGCACGGGAGGACCAGGAACGTCATAAAGGAAGAGATGGCATGCATCCAGGGCAGTTTCAAGGGCGTGCCAGCTACGCTCTTACTAAGGAAGAGAAGGAAATCTTCTTTGAAGTCCTTTTCAGTATCAAGGTCCCGACTGGCTTCTCGTCGAATATAAAGGGAATCGTAAATATGAAAGACAAAAAATTCCAAAACCTAAAGTCTCATGACTGCCACGTGCTTATGACGCAATTGCTTCCGGTTGCATTGAGGGGAATTTTACCGGAAAATGTTCGCCTGGCAATTGTGAAGGTATGTGCATTCCTCAATGCAATTTCTCAGAAGGTAATCGATCGAGAAAGTCTATAGGGTTACAGATTGATGTGGTCCAATGTCTGGTCAGCTTTGAGTTGTTGTTCCCGCCATCCTTCTTCAATATAATGACACACCTCCTAGTTCACCTAGTCAAAGAGATTAGAATTCTCGGTCCTGTGTTTCTACACAATATGTTCCCCTTCGAGAGGTTCATGGGATTCTTAAAGAAATATGTTCGTAACCGTGCTAGGCCAGAAGGAAGCATCTCCTAGGGCTATGGAACAGAGGAGGTCATTGAGTTTTATGTGGACTTTCTTCCTGACCTTAAGCCGATTGGTGTTCCTGAATCTCGGTATGAGGGTAGGCTGACAGGAAAAGGCACACTAGGAAGGAAAGCAAAAGTATGTATGGACGGACATTCTTTCTCTCAAGCACACTACACAGTTCTACACAATTCCACCGTGGTGGCTCCGTATATCGTGAGACACAAGAATATTCTACGCTCCGAAAACCCGGGGAAGGCTGACTCTTGGATTAAAGGGGAACAAGAGAAGACTTTCGGCAGTTGGTTGTAGACACATCTCATGAATGACGACACCGTTGGAGATGAGCTGTACTGTTTGGCCAGGCCACCATCTTCGACTATATGTATTTTCCAAGGGTATGAGATAAATGGGAATACATTTTACACGGTTGCCCAAGATAAAAAGAGCATCAACCAAAATAGTGGTGTCCGCTTTGATGCAACAGACGAGAATGGGCACTGTTTGGGAACACATTACGGGTACATAGAGGAGATATGGGAACTTGACTATGGACCTACTTTTAAGATCCCTTTGTTTCGGTGCAAATGGGTGAAGCTGACAGGAGGCAGGGTAGTTGTAGACCAAAAGTACGGCATTACAACAGTGGATCTCAACAATCTTGCGTACATGGACGAACCATTTGTCCTAGCCAATGATGTCGCTCAGGTTTTCTATGTGAAGGACATGTCTACAAAAACGAGAAAAAGAAATCAGCAAAAGAAGATATCGTCCGATGAGCCAAAACGCCACATAGTTCTTTCAGGGAAAAGAAACATCGTGGGAGTAGATGACAAGACAGACATGTCAGAAGATTATAATAAGTTTCATGAAATTCCGCCCTTCAAAGTGAAAACTGACCCAAGCATCCTACTGAATGATAAAGATTCTCCATGGCTACGACCCAGAAGAAAACAGAAATAATAGAGGGGAATATTGGTGCAATAATGTAATAATGTATTAAACCCTTTATGTAATGCATGTATGGAATGTACTAAATTTCAAACACTTTTCATTTTCATAGTTTTGTCAAATTCTCAAATACGCAAAAAGAATTTTAATAAACCTTTGTAAGAGATGAGTTCTCGTTCGAAACCCTGATACTTCGAGAGAGATTGTCCGTTTTGTACACGAAGTGCATCCAGTTTTTGTCGTAGCCTCTCAACTTTAAAAAAAAAGTAAATGCACGAAATATACCAAGTGAAGTCAGAAATTGTTGAAATTTTGTGATGTGCCTTTGAATGGTGCATTTTGAACACACAAAAAGTATGGAGTTCAAATAAGTTCAAAAAACCATATTATGAAATTAAATATTATCGTTGGCGATTCATCTCTATTATGAAATTAAATATATCAAAAAACCATTGCAGAACATATGACCAAATTAATACAAGTTCATCATCACATTAAAGCCAAAGAACAGCAGTGATCAAATGTTATTATTGCAAAAATTAAATACATAAAGTTCTCTCATAAAACAACATACAACTATGTAAAACATTTAAATAAAACAAAAAATGCGATCAAAATCGCAACTAAGGTAACAGTTGACCCAACAGCATAATGATACCAAGCCTCTTTATCAATGGCATATTTTCTAATATTCCTAATCTTCAAGCGCATTTCATCCATCTTCAAGCGCATTGCATCCATCTTCAACCGCATCGCATCGATCTTCATCTTGCGATCATCGATGCCATCGGCGACATGCAACTCCAGTTCCATATTCTTATCCTCAATTATTTTCAATTTTTTCTTCAAGTATTTGTTTTCTTTTTCAACCAAATTTAACTTCTCGACAAGAATTTCTATGTGGGTTGGAATTTCCGGTTCACATACCTCCTAGATTAAAAGATATATGTCACGTTGGTCGTCATAATTGTCATAAACACTAAATAAAACAAATAGTTATAAAAGATAATATATACCACATCCGAATCATAGACAGGACGAGGGCCGACGGAGGTGGATACCAAAACCATCACACTATATAATAACAAAAAATAATGAAAGTGAGTAATTTATACAAGTATGTATCTAAATCATACAAGTAAGTTTTTTTCTTTTAAAAAGAAGATAAGAACAAGAGACTCACCACGGTGGTGCTCGCGACGAGATCGGCGCGGGGCGATCGACAATGGTGAGGACGGGCACGGGACGACACCCTACGCATGTGCATACTCTAAGAAGTTAATTTGAGCATTTCAAATGAGCTACACTAGCAGTGACAAATGAAAGGATGAAGTACCTAACCTTTTAAAACACTTGTGCAGTTGGTGCACGGCCAAACCTAGACAAATATTAAGGGAAATGGAGCTTGGAGGTCGAGCTTGGAGAGGAGAAAGCTTAAGTAGAGTGGCTCGGGCATTTCATCGAACACGTCATGTGCATGAACTAGAGTGGCAAGAGCATGGCATGGTCACACTTCAACAACCAAAAAACAGGGGAGATGGTGGGCAGGGGCGAGGGTTTATATAGGCAACACTTTAGTCCCGGCTTTTGTCTAAAACCGGGACTAATAGCCTAGCCTTTAGTCCCGGTTCGAGCCCCGACCCGGGACTAAAGGCCCCTGCTTCCCGCCTTTTGGTCTGACGAAAAATGGCCTTTAGTCTCGGGTCGTGGCTCCACCCGGGACTAAAGGGTGTCTTTAGTCCCGGTTCGAGCCCAGAACCGGGACCAAATATCCTACTATATAAGCGGGAGTTGGAAATTTCCAACCCAAATCACCATTTCGTTCTTCTTCCTCGGACTCTCCTGCCCAGCGCGGCACCGACGAACTCGACGCCGCCAGGCTGCCCGCCGTCCTGCTCGCCGCCGCCTGCTGTCCTCCTCGCCGTCGCCGTCGTCCTCCTCGCCGCACGCCGCCCTCCTCGCCGCGCGCCGTCGACACCTCCGGCCGGTAAGCCCCCCGCCCCCTCCTCCCCAACACTCCGGCCAGTAGAAGAAAAGAAGAGAAGAAAGGAAGAAAAAGGAGAAGAAAGGAAGAAAAAGAAGAAGAAAAAAAGAAAAAGGAGAAGAAAGGAAGAAAAAGGAGAAGAAAGGATCAAAAAAGGGAAGGAGAAGAAAAGAATAAAAAGGAGAAGAAAAGAAGAAAAAGGGAAGAAAGGAAGAAAAAGGAGAAGAAAGGAAGAAAAAGGAGAAGAAATTTTTTTTTTTATCATTTAATTCCTATTGTTATTAGGTTTGTGCTAGATTATTAGGGTTAGTAATATATAGAATTAGGAAAAAGGAAAATAAGAAGAGGAGGAGAAGAAAAGAAGAAAAAGGAGAATAAGAAGAGGAGGAGAGGAGAAGAAGAGGAAAAATAAAAGAAGAGTAGAAGTAGAAGAAGAGAAAAAATTAGAAGAGGACGAGAGAAGAAGTAGAAGAAGAGAAGAGGAGAAGTAGTAGAAGAAGAGGAGAAGTAGAAGTAGAAGAAGAAGTAGAAGAAGAGGAGAAATAGAAGAAGAGGAAAAATTAGTTTAGGGTTACAAGAAGAAGAAATATATTTTTTGTCATTTAATTTTGCTATTGTATAGTGTATATGCTTAAGTGTTAATAGTGTTTCTTAGATTATTGCTTAATTTTGCTATTGTATATGCTTAAGTGTTAATAGTTTAATTTTGCTATTGTATATGCTTAAGTGTTAATAGCTTATTTTTATCAAGAAAATTAATAGAACTTCGAAGTTTAGGTTCTAGCCAAGACCCGGGACTAAAGGTCCTCCTATATAAAACGACACTTCGAAGTTTCCAACCCCTCTTATATAGTTTGTTAGTTTATTAGTTAATCAAATGTCCGTTTTTTGCAGAACTATGGATCCACATATCAGGAACCTCGAAGATGAAGAACTTCTCGAAGATATAATCAAAGACGGCCCCGACGTTGAACCAGCTGAATCTCCGTCGTCATATCTAAACCCCTCCGGATATGGAATGGAGGTCGAGCGACACGAAGATGAAGCCGATGGGGCAGGAGATAGGTCCAATGACGGAGAAGGTGATAGCTCCACTAATGGAGAAGCCGGTGAAGAAATAATAAAGTCCGACGAGGTATACATATGAAGTTCGACAATCACTTGTAATATGTTTGCGAGACCATTCGCACAATTATCTCTGAGCACAAGGATCACAGATTCGACGTAAGTAACGAACATTCACACCTCTATTTTTACCCGTCATTCTTTGTTATCATGATTGATATTCATATTCATCTCCTCTTCTTATATAATACACGGTCATGAGGACGAAGGTCCTACCAGAGCAACGCGCGATTGCTGTTGCAGAGGAGCTTGCGACCTTTCTGAGGACGGAAGCTATAGATGATAAATGAAGATTTAGTGTAGCTAGGGGTCATTACTGATGTTCATCCATGTAATCGAATAGACGGGTTCTAGTCCCGATAATTCAGATCTCCATATAATTGTATATATATACTCGCTTGTAAGATAAGTTAATATTATATATATATATGCATAATTATTTCTATTTAAATTATATGAAAACTAATTCCCGAACACCAAACGAGGCATCTGAAACCCTAAAACTCTAAAATAATTTCATTCAAAAAAAACCCTAAACCCTGAAACTCTTTAGTCCTGGTTCGTGTAACGAACCGGAACTAAAGGGCCTGCCCCTGGGGCGCTACGAGGCGCCCACGTGGAGCACCTTTAGTCCCGGCTTGTAACAGGGCCGGGACTAAAGGTTAGGCCTTTAGTCCCGTCCCTTTAGTCCCGGTTGGTGAACCAGGACTAAAGCCCCTTACGGGCCGGGGCTAAAGGTCCCGTCCCCACTAGTGGGACATTGGAACATTCAACCTCTTCTTGTCGACTTTTTCATCACTTCAAGACAAGGACCAGATTGGGCCATCCATGTTGCTAGAAGCTCCAACA
The DNA here is from genome assembly GCF_904849725.1 of Hordeum vulgare subsp. vulgare. NCBI lineage: Eukaryota > Viridiplantae > Streptophyta > Magnoliopsida > Poales > Poaceae > Hordeum > Hordeum vulgare. The sequence continues at coordinate 657,306,873 of NC_058519.1, read as the reverse complement.
TTGTGGCACATGCCATCACGAGAAGTGCTTTCCCACTGCACGAGAACCACGATGCTTTGTTTTATCTCTCTATCGACGAGGCCTGCTTTAGAGAACATCAACCTCCCTGTTGGTTGGGAGAAGGCGATATGAACTCCATCTTGGTTGTTGACGAATAAATAAATAACCCCACTTTAGGGAAAAATCAAAGAAGAAGAACATGAAATGAAAAGTAAAAAAAAAAGATCCGCCGGATCACGAGATGACCCGGTTAGAGTTTTGCGCCGTGGACTCGCTCTCTATGCCCTTTGAGGCCTTTAGCAAGAACGAAACTGGGCCTGCAATGAGTGTCAACTACTTTTCGGAGTATTAGTAAAAGGGTCCATGTGTTGCAATGGAGAAAATAAATCATAATCTACAATGGCCATGAACACATTTTGCGGCATCATCGAGAAACACTATCTCTTTCAATTCTAGGAAATCATGAACATTTTTTAAATCTCGTGCATATATTTGAAATTATGGACATCTTTCAAATTCACCGACACTTATACCATTTTTCAAACATTTGCTAAAATCAATAATAATTTTTAAATTCATGAACATTTAATACTATTCGCAAATATATTTAAAAAAATGTGAAATAGACAATTTTCTTGAATTGGTGAACATTCTAGAATCGATGAACATTTTCTTGGAAATTTGTGGAACAATTTTTGAAATTCACGGAAATTTTTTATTTAACGAACATTTTTAATTTGAACAAACAATTTTTGAAATGGAAAAAAAATCATGTTTTGAATGAATAAACTATTTTGTAAGTCACAAACAATTTCTGAACTTTTAGGACATTATTACAATGATGATTGTTTTGAATTGGCGAAATTTTAGTTCTATTTCATTATCATTTAAAAAAAATCATGAATAGTTTTTAATTCCCGAACTTTTTTTTAAAATATTGCAGCATTTTTTTAATTAAAAAAATATTTTTTAAAAGTCACGAACATTTTTTGAATGCACAAACGTTTTATGATTTATTGAACATTTTATGTGCAAACTTTCATTTTTTTTCCATTTAAGAACTTTTGAAATTTTCTAAGTTATGTAAAGTAAAAAATATGAAGAGGAAAAATTAGAAACAAAAGTTAAAAAAGAGGCTGTCCGAACATAGCCAGTACAAACTGGGGAGTTGCATCTTCTCGGAGCGTCCAGAGCGCGGTATAGGAGGTTCCCCTTGCATGGGCCAGCCCATGCAGGGATTACTCTGTGTGAAACTTTTTTATTCCGTCCGTACCGATTTATTAGTCATTTTAGGTTGTGCATCCTCATCAAGATGAAGGGGGAAACGAGATTACTTAATGTCTATTTGAGAATTAATATTATTACATGCAATAAACTAAGGTCGTGTTTAGTAATCTCAAGTTATTGAAAACATACAAGTCATATATCTTTTATTGATTGATTACTTCATTTATATTAAGAAATAAGAAACGATGTGAAAATTAATGCAGCATGTCTAAGTATTTTAAAATTATTTAATTTTCGTAAGATGATTTTTGCATATGGACGAAGTGAGTGTCGCTTATAAATGACATCGATGAGTAATATTTATTGTAATTTAAGGGCCAATTTTAATGACATACCGCGAGAATAATTATTAGGTAGCTATATAATTGTTTCTCTAATGTGTCAGGAAAAAAACTATTATTTTTTAGAAGAATAAAGAGCCATACTCGTATTTCCTATCGATCTCAACGGCCACGTGGGCCCACCGAATGATTCTTGCCCCACCGGGCAGGCAAAGGCGCGTCATCGCGTGGCTTCATCAGTTCACGCGCCATTCCCGCCCGCTAACCACCTCTCACCCGGCCTTCCATTCCCGCCCGCTAACCACCTCTCACCCGGCCTCACGCCTACCCCACTCATGCCGCGTACGCCCCACAACCGCCCGGACCCACGCGTCATCCACTGCACCAAACGCACCCCCACGTACCCGCGGCAGCTGTAACGGGCCCGATCACACCACCGGCTCCTCAATTCCACGCACCACCGCGTCCACCCGCATCTCCCTGACCGTGGGCCCGGCACGGAGGCAGGCCCCGGCGGGCCCACTGTCATGCTCTGGAACCGATGGACCCGCCCGCGGTATCGTACGCCACGCCATCCGAAATGACGAGAGTGCCCCTCCGCCCGCTGGATTTCTTTTCCAATATACCACTCTTGTCCCCCATCTGCTGCTCCTCCTCTCCAACCCGCCTCGCCCAGCGCCGCCGGACATGGCCGGCTCCGACGACGACGAGGCGGCGGCGCCGATCCACCGCCTGCCGTCCGACGCGCTGCACAACGTGCTGCTGCGGCTGCAGCTGCGGGACGCCGTGGCGTGCCGCCCCGTGTCGCGCCTCTTCCGGGAGGCCCTCACGGCGCCGTTCCTCGCGCTGCTGCCGGCGCTCCGCCTGCTGCTGCTCCGCCACCCTCGCCCGGAGGGCGGGGGATGCCTCCACGCCTTCGACCCCGACCGCCGCTGCTGGCTCCGCCTCCCCTTCACCTCCTTCCTCCCCCACCAGGCCTTCTCCCCCGTCGCCTCCTCCGGCTCGCTCCTCTACCTCTGGATCGAGACCGGCCCATCCCCCGCGCCCCTCCCTTCCTCCTCCTCCTCAACGTCGTCGCCCGCAGCCCACCCGCCCAAGGCGCTCGCCGTCTGCAACCCGCTGGCGGGCACCTACCGCCTGCTGCCCCCGCTCGGATCCGCCTGGGCGCGCCACGGCACCGTCCTCGCGGGGCCCGGCGGCGTCGTGCTCGTCCTCACCGAGCTCGCCGCGCTCTCCTACTCCCCGTCCGAGGGATCTGGCAAGTGGATGAAGCACCCCCTCTCGCTCCCCTCCAAGCCGCGGAGCCCCATCCTGGCCGCCGGCGCCCGCGCCGTCTTCGCGCTCTGCGACGTCGGCACACCCTGGCGCAGCCAGTGGAAGCTCTTCTCCTGCCCGCTCGCCAGGCTCACCGGCGGCTGGGCGCCCGTCGAGCGCGCCTCCTGGGGCGACGTATTCGAGATCCTCAAGCGCCCCCGCCTGCTGCCCGGCGCGGGGGGCCGCCGCGTCCTCATGATCGGCGGTCTCAGGTCGTCCTTCGCCCTCGATGCGCCTTGCTCCACGGTGCTCATCCTCCGGCTGGATCTGGCCACCATGGAGTGGGACGAGGCTGGCCGCATGCCCCCCAATATGTACCGCTGCTTCACTGGCCTCTGCGAGGCTGCTGCGCAGGGAAGCGCCATGCCCCCCGCCCCTGTTACCGGGGGCAACAACAAGGTAAAGGTGTTTGGGGGTGATGGCAAGGTGTGGTTTGGCGGAAAGCGCGTTCGCGGGAAGCTGGCAATGTGGGAGGAGGACGACGTAGGGAGCAGCGGCGGCAAGTGGGACTGGGTGGACGGTGTTCCTGGATATGGCGATGGTGTATACCGCGGCTTTGTGTTCGATGGTGGGTTCACAGCAATGCCGTGACCCCGTGAAGGCTGATGGAAAAAAGATATCCCAGACTGGTGCGTATCCGATCAACTAATGGTTTTCCATTGATCCGGGACATCCATCGACTGCCTCAAGAGGAATTGATATCTCCATACATTTTATTTACATCGTACTTGGTTCTTAGCTTGATGAAATACTTCAGTTGTTGTACTTAATGAACATGAAATGATCTGTTGGTTCGTTGTTTCAGACATTGAAATGATGCAGACTGTTCTATGTTTAGACGATAAAATGTTATATGTCGCATTTATAGGAACACGATTTTAGTGTGTTTAACTGGTAACTACGTAGTATGCATTATTTATGTGTGTTGGCCACATGCTCATGATACCTTGATATATTAGTGATGTGCATCTGATGGATGCTTTGAACTGTTAGTAGTCTAATAGGTTTAAATTTGGATGATCAGGTTTACTTTTTTTATCAGCTACCATTTTGGAAGCTGTGTATATATTTTTCTGTGATGCCATCTTTATTTTCGTATCTAGAGTGGTATCAACTATTACTTCCTGTTAGTGCCGTGATATGCATTTTGTTGCCTGTGTTGCATCTAGGTCAACTTGATTGGACTTTCATTTGAGACATGACTCATCAAATGATCGGGTTAATTTAGGCAGCGAGTGTTTATACTGGCCGCTCAGATTGCAGAGCCACTGCATATGAACTAACTGGAAGTTACATAACTGTAGTCATTGTTCGATACTTTGATGCCGTAACAGTGGTAGTCATGCATTTGAGTGATAGGATTCCTGAGGTAGATGCCCTGATAGAGATTCTGAAACTACATGTAGGAAATCCCAATACCTGTTCAAAACTTACCTGTAGATTAGCCACCGGACAACTCTTATTTGGGAGTTTTGAGTTGATGCTAGTCTAGCTTTTAGGTTATATAATCTATGTATGACTAGCTCAATTTTTGTTTACAAGTGCATGGACATTATCTATTGTCATCATCGTCCTTATTTCCAAATCTGAACTTGATAAACAAGCCTGTTGGGGTTCATAATTGCTATTTATTTTGCCTTTAGATGCGCTCTTTTAGTCCCTGTATGAACTATTACCATTTAATGTACTCAGTGATGTTTAAGCAAAATATTGCATGCTTATATTTTGTTCTTGGATATATTTACTTATGCTAAAAATGATATAATCATTTGGGTACTCAAGGTTTTCGAGTCGACGAGTCGTTCTGGGTTAGCGACCCTGCATTTGCAACTCGTCGACTAGTCGTTCGACTCTAAAACGGTGTGGGTACTCTAGGCCGACTCTTGTGTCTATATTTCTTGTTTAATTTTCTGTAGCCATAGAGACTACATTGTATGTTATGGAATCATCCATTTCGATGCACCAAACCCTGTCACAAGCATGTAAACTTGAATTTTGGTTGTACTTGATGGTTTCAAGGTATCTGTCGGTCCTTTGTTTCAGACATTAAAATGTTGTAGGCCTTTCTATGTTTAGATGATAAAATGCCACATTTATAGGAACAACATTAGTGTGTTTAACTGGTAACAAGTCTGCTCTTCCTCTTGTATGTTGGGCATATGATCATGTTATGTTATGGTTGCTTCTCTCCACAATTTTTTAGGTACTGTTTGTTAGCTTCATCTTTATTTTCGTATTTAGAGTGGTAACAATTACTTGCTGCTGTACCTATAGGAGCCAGGAGGTAGATGCCCCTTAAGTCCTTAACCTACCTGTAGAACTGTAGAGCACCCTCCGTGGACATATAACTGTTCAGAACTTACCTGTAGCTGTAGGTACTGACGAACTCCTGTTTTTGAGTTTTGAGTAAGCTAGTCAAGCTTTTAGTTTATGCACAACTTGCTCGGATTTGATTTACGAGTGCATGGTCGGTTACTCTTTATAGTTTCTACTATTATTACTGGCCTTATTTCCAAAACTGTACTTGATAAACAAGCCTGTTTGCGCTCATAATTGCTATTTATTCTGCCTTTTAGATGTGCTTCTGACTCCTATAGTATCCTGTGTGAACTGGCATATATTTACTAATGCTGAAAAAGATTTAATCATTTTGGTACTCAAAGCACACTGTTGCGTCTATATTTCTTGTTAACTGCCGGTAACCATAGAGACTGCATTGTATGGTATGGAATCATCCATTTTGATACACCAAACAGTGTCATGTGCATACAAACTTGATTCTTTCATTTGTCAGTTTGTTTCAGACATTCAAATGATGTAGACCTTTCTATGCTTAGATGATAAAAATGTCGCATTTATAGGGACAACATGAGTGTGTTTAACTGGTAACTAGTCTGCTTGTTTTTTATGTGCGTTGAGCACATGTTCATGTTACGTTGACAACTTGATATATTAGTGGTGTATGCGCATGATTATTTGGAACTGCAGTAGGTTTAAATTTGTTATGAGCCACATGGACGTAGAAGTATTCACCAACGTTTCTGAAGTTGTAGATATTGTTTGTTAATGATGCCATCTTTATGTGCGGATTTAAAATGGTATCAACTACTGCTGCTGCTGCTGTTTGATCTACATTTTGTTACCTGGGTCACATATATGTCAACTTGATTAGTCAAATGGTCAAATGGACGGGTTAATTTAGGCAGCGAGGGTTGTACTGAATGAAGAACCCCACTACATATGAACTAACTAGGTAACCGTGGTCATTGTTCACTATACTTTGATGAAATTGTTGTGGTAATCGTGCATTCGAGTCATAAGAGCCTGGAGGTGGATGCTTCAAGAGGGATTGTCAACCCACCTGAGTGCCCCAACTGGATATACATGTACTGTTCAAAACTTATAATCTGTAGGCAGTAGATTTGATGATAGTTCAGCTTTTGTTTAACAATTCTATACTACTAGCTCAAATATTGGGTTACGGGTGGGTCGTGCTCGGTATCTAGTGCTATTGTCTGTCTTATTATTTCGCAAATTGCTATGTATATACTGCCTCTCAGATGTGCTCTTGTAGTGCCCTGTGTTATCGTTCAGGGCTTTTTCGGACCATGGCTGTAGAAAACAGAGGAAAGGAAAATGTATTGGAATGGAGCTGGTTGTACAGAAAAAAAGACCATGGGACTCCTGAAGTGCAGGAATAAAAACCTTGTGTTAGTGAAGCAGAGCGCATCTAACGGTTAGGGTTCATTGTTTACCAATGATGATCAAATAACTAACATGTTTGGTTGAACTGCACTCAACTAGCATAATTATTTTTCAGCTGCCAGCCCGCGGCTCACCTCTGGTTTCCGCGCAAAACATGCGGTTGGAGTATATTACAGGATTCCCGTGAAAATTGCTACTCCTGTGGAATGCTATTCATTCTTCATGTGGCAGTGAAAGATGGTAGTAATGTTCCTACGGGAAGACAGTTATCTGAAAATCATGTGGATTTTACGTGGTTCGAACGGGGCCCTTGTAGGCTCAAGGATGTTTAAGCAAAATATCACATGTTTATATTTGGACCCTGATATGTTGCTGACCTCAGCTCGCAGCGAACTTTTCCTTTGCTACGGAAACTAAAGAAGCGAACAAAAGGTCCTCCTCTGTTTTTTTTTTTTTTTTGGTCGAGAAACAGGTCGTCGTCCTGTATTCGCTGTAACCCAGATAAGCCTTAATGGGCCGCAGAAAACAAAGTCCATCTCGAGCCTGGGTTTTCTACATGAAACATTTGCCATGCGATCAACGTTCACGCACATAAGTTAGCAATATTCTCCCTTTCTTTAGGTCCAGGTCGTCATGTTTGGTTTGGCCAACCACATGACTTAAATTGTATCCCACTATCTATGGTTTTTGATTAATAAAGTTAGGCTTTACCCCTACTCCTAAAAAAACATAAAAATTATACATTTTACTAAAAAAAAAAAAAGATACATTTTACTCGAAATAAACATAATTAAATTGCCTCCTCTCTAAATAGAAAATTCCATGAACAAAAAAAAATACACATGAACCTATAAATTTTATAAAATGCCATGCTCTGAAATGTGGTAACTGCCATGCTACTTTATAAAACTGTCATCCTCTAGATTTATTTTTTTATCCTGATAAGCCCCAATAAAAACTGGCATGCTATTAAAAATGGCATCCTCTAAATAATAAAAATATCATCCTCTTAATAATTAAAATGACATGCTCTTAGTAATACAAATTGCCATGGCATCCTCTCAAATGACAAAAATGCCACTTCCATGCCACCTGTTACTAATAAAAAATGTCATACTATTAATAATAAAATTGTCATGTACAAAAACAAACTTGACTTGTGAATGTTAGGAAAAATATATTTAAATTTGCCATATGACATAGTTTCAAAAAATTATAAGAAAAACCTTGTTAAATTATGTTAGAATAAATGCCATGTATCTAAGCAGAAAAAACATATTTTTTCCATCTCGTAAAAGAGAGGAGAAAAAAAGGAGGGATCAAAATTTGAACTATGGTCTCCCTAGTAGAGGCTCGCGTACCTAGTGAGTGCGGTGTGTGGTGCATAGCTGGCTAAACGGGCCGGCCCGGCCCGGCACGGCCCGGCCCACCGTAATCGTGTCAGGCATGGCACGGCCCGCCTGGACCCGATTAATATACGGGTCGTGTCGTGCCGGCCCGCGTGCCCGGGGTCCAGGCCCAAGCACGGCACGTTGCCGAATCGGGCCGGTCCGCGGCACGTTTAGGCTCGCGGCACGCCAACTCCCGTCACGGAAAAAAAACCTGAAAAAACCACCCCCCCTTCCTCTCGCCCGCGCCTCGAGCCCTGCGCGCCTGTCCCACTCCCTCGAGCCCTGCGTCGGCCCCATCTCCCGCAAATCTCCCGCGCTCCCGCGACTCCCGCCCGCCCTGCCTGAAAATGAAATCACTGGTCGCGCCCCCCTCCCGCGGTCCCGCAACTCCCGCCCGCCCCGCCTGAAATCGCTGGTCGGCCCCATCTCCCAGACTCCCACGCCCCCTGGCCCCGTCCCGCCCGCCCCGCCTCGCTGAATCCTGGATCGCTGGTCGCCTCGCCCCACCTAATCGTGTCGTGTCGGGCTGGCATGCGGGCTGGGGGTTGCGGCCCAGGCACGGCCCATGGCGTGCTCGTGCCTGGCCCGAGCACGATTAGGCTGTGCCTGGCCCGGCCCGTGTCGTGCCTGGCCTGCGGGCAGTCGGGCCGGCCCGGCAAGCACGGTCCGTTTGGCCAGGTTTGGTGTGGTGTGCGGTATGCAGGTAATGTTTTAATTCTATAACATTTGAAAAGGTTAATAAATCTGACTTGTCTCCTATTCCTGACCCAAGATTCATGCAATGAATCCGACAAGAGAGCGTGTTCGCAAGATTGGCCGCTTGCAAAGTTCGTCGCTTAGCTTTGCCATTATATTTTCTTTATATAGGGACCCATATATTTCCTTCTTCTTATTCCTTATAAATGTTGAAGTTGGTTGTGAGTGTGCACGTAGTCCCAACAACCTTCAATAAGCCCAACAACCTTTCATAAACAAATAAACCCTTTTTAAGATGAGGAGAGAAATATGCCATTGTGCTTTATTCACAGCATGAAATCTAACACAAATAAATAAATGCACTACTACTTTAACATGAGACCAACAAACTTGTAGAAGGTACAAATAACAAATGCAAAAAACGGCTCCAACCCAAAATCATGATCTTGGTTTTAGTATCTCTCTTCACAACTAATTCTCCAATTCCATATCATGGCATAAGAGAGCAAACAAATGCAATCCTCCCCACATGTGGTAAGTTCACATGTGGGTCCATCCTCCAATAACAAATGCAATCCTCCCCACATGACGGAATATCAACTATTCAAGAGAGATATAGATAATTTGTGCTCTATTCACATGTGGGTCCTAACACAATAAGCAAATGCACTACTACTTGACATTAAACCAAAAGTCTTGTAGAAGTCACAAATAACAAATGCGAAAAAGACTCCAACTCAAAATCAATGTTCTTCATTTTAGTTTCTCTTCACAACTAGTTTTCCAAGTTTCTCTTCACAACCAGCTTTCCAAGTTCCATATCATAGCATATGACAGTAAAAAACTGTATTCCAACGTAGTGATATACCTTGTTCCCCTACCCAATCTACAACCTTGAGCAATTAACTTGCTAATGCACATTCTCCTATGTTATAAAATTCAGAGTGTTGTTTCACTTTAAAACTTGCACGCCACTTAGGTACTTTTGCTCTTTTTTTTATCGTGAATCATGCAACAACCGCATGCACTAGGGTCTTTTGATCATCTCCTAGGTTGATGACTAACTCCTCATCTTTTTGATGACTCCATAGCAACTCATGATTGTTGTGCTAGTATTACGGCTAAAGGATATACGATAATTTGGCTACTCTAAGCCCATTTTACATCTTTATCATTTGTTTAATTTTGTGATACAAAATCATGCATCATTTCAGCTCTGATATGCATACAAGCCTGAAATTTTTCTCATGTTAATTGTTATGAGCCTGAAGTTGCATATTCGAGTTCTGCCACTTAAAATTATATATTTCGGTCTGCGTCATTAAAGCGGGTGAAGAAATTAGTTGCACGTCCCTGCACACCGTCTCCGTTTGATGCTGTCATCATTGGGTCGTTCTTCTCTTTCAAGAATTCCTCCTCTATGGGACCCGTCACATGTCATGTCAACCGTAACGACCATCGACGAGGCACGTTAAGAGCAAGTACAATAAGATACAGTCAGCAGGCTGTAAGAATTAAAATACTATATTTTTGCTGAGTTGGATGAGAGAGAAGAGGAGAGAGAAGGGAAGCGGGCTCTTCGTGAAGAGCTAACTCTAGCACGTGCTCCTAGGTGCTTTGTGAGAACGAAAGGTGGGCCATATATAATAAAAATAGTACTCTTTTAGAGGTAACTATTATACAAGCTAGCTATAAGATGAGCTATAAAATGACTTATAGCCAGCAGTTGGCTATACTATTAACCATGCTCTAATCATGGCAGTCGTTGTGACGGGTGGATGGATGGGACATGTTGGCATGTGCATGCAGCTTTGCACTGAATCCCGGCGACGACGGACGCGTCTACCACGACGACAGCTCCGAGCTCAAGATTTCGACCATCTATAATCCTAAGAGCATGTTTAATAGTATAGCCAAACACTGACTTTATGTTGTTGTTACATTATTTATAGTTAAACTTATAGCCGGCTCCTGGGTGTAGAAAGGTACTTTCGGGCAAGTGCCGTGGAGTTTCTACAACCAACAACACTTGCTCCTGGTGTCAACAGTAAAACCAAAAAATTCAAAAAATATTCAAACAATTCTGAATTTCTTTTGTGGCATACTTTCACAAATGTTTGTTATGCATGTAAAATTTCATCGCAAAATGACATTCGTGGAAGGCGTGGTAAAAAAAAATTGATGATCTGAAAATGTTACTTACAAAAGCATTTTGAAGCTCTGAATTTATTTTTTTGGCACGATTTCCATCAATGTGATTTCATGATGAAATTTTGCATGCACAAGAAACATTTGTGAAAGTGTATTACACAAAAAAATCAAATTTTTTATTTGCTTTTTTACTGTTCACATCAGGATAATTTGTTCCTAGGTGTAGAAAGGTACTTTCGGACAAGTATAATAATTAGATATAAACATACATTACTACCTTATTGATATATAGTCCACCTCACTCTTTCAAAAAGCCTCTAGGAGTAAGTGTTGCAGCTGGTAGCTCGTTCCTCTTATCTCTCCTCTAATGCAGTAAAAATATAATGTTTTAAGTCTTATAACCTGTTTCTACATCATCTTACTATACTTGCTCGAAGATACGCCAACACTAGTAGGCATCTCCTGTACATTTGTTGGTCGGCTACATCTAGAAAGTGTCAATAGGAGGTACTTTCACCAAAAAAAAAAAAAACGGTGTCAATATATAGGAGGAGCAACATAGTTGTGACTTTTCGTTCCATTTTTGGTCCCCTCCTTCTGCCATGCATGGGTGTTTTTTAATCTTGCAAACCCGTCAATTACTGGCAAACTTGTTGCGGTTTGGGTAGCAAGGAGATGTTTTTTCAATCTTTCGATAGTCAAGTATTTACGAGACCAAATCGACACTTGGACTATTTAAGCACAACTGTATGTACTGGTTGTATATATAAAAAAACTGGAAGCGTGCAAAAGCATGCAATGTAAACAAACATGACATTTCAAAGTTGTGATCACGACGCTGCGTTGTGTCATTTGAATATGTTTCACGCCACGCCTGACTTTGCTGAACCGAGGCCAGCCATGCGCCCGCCCAGGTGAGTCTATTTATAAACTGAATCTTGCAGCTAGCTACAACCATTTTTGTAATGGGTCGGAACAAGAGGGCCTGGTGCGTTGAACTTGATGAGAGCAGTAGTGTTGGTGGTTTCAGTTTATTGTTAATTTCCCAATTTAACTAATGCTTTGGTGGTGGATGGTTACTAACAAATTAAAAGTAGTTGCGGCATCGATCGAGTTATCAGAGACCATTGTTCGTGTGCGCTTGCGTCACTGTGGGTGGGTTGATGTTCAAGGGAACGAGTTTTCTCTAGTTGCAACGTGCTGAGCTATATATATATGTTTTGCTTGTTTCTGGCCCGCCCTCCCATGGTTGCATCCTGAACCCATCTACCAAAATGTCTTATATTTTGAGACGGATGGAGTACAATACTACAATGTTTTAACTGGTACAGATATCCTTTTTCTACAGTGTTTTAACTGGTCCATGTTAGGTGTATGGAACTGATGGAGTGGTACTCTTCTCTTAAACTACTGATTTTAGTGCTTATTAATTCCCTACTCATCAACCAACCGAGCAGCTACCGGTTAACGATTTTCTCAACAATGCTTAATATGTTGTTGCCAATTCATTGCCATTTGTGCTGGGCCCGTTTGTCAATTCGTACTGGATAGGTGCGTCCAGAGTGAATGAATACTTTGAGCTTGCATTGTGGCGCACATGTATATACTAATCCGAAATGACTGGGCAGCGGATCCTTTCCGATCAGCATGTCCCGTCCGATCCGGCTCCACTTGACCCCCCCTACCCTGCATACACCTAATCCCGGATTAATTGGTCGTTTGCCTCTACCTTTTCATGCTCAAGAGTGCTCCACATCGCCGTCATGGCCGGTTTATTAACGCCTGCCTGCGTTGCGTACATGGGGCGGCACGCACATTAGTTAGTGTATGTACAAGTCAGAAAGGCTAATTGAGACTGTTAATTCGCATTGTTAATCGGGCTTTCTCTTTCGTCGCGTCACTTGCACTTGTAGAAAAAGGGATTATAACCCCGGTTGTTCATCCCTGAACCGGGCTAATAGTCCTTCATGTAACGGGGTTGGGGGCGAGGGAAGAGGGGTATTAGTCCCGGTTCTTATTACGAATCGGGTCTATTGCTTCATTGCTTTTTTTTTTCATTCATCTCATCCCGCATTTTCCATTCATCTCATCCCGCATCACAAGATCTCTTTCACTTTCTCGGTGGTGGTAATTACAAAGCAATTAAAGCTGCCCCGGCCATAGCTAGGTGTGGTGAAAATGAAAGGTAAACACCATAGCTAGGTAGATCGGTACAATGCGCTCACTCGGATTATCTATCTCAACGAGGTAGTTTCATTGGAATTACCTAGGCATCATGTATCGTGCATGTGCGCCAGCTTAGTGTGCTCTATCCACATAGTGTGATATCTATCTGCATATGCCAACTCCGCGAGTTTGATTTCACCGGAATTACCTATGTACATACGCCAACTCGACGTAACATACAAGTTTTATTTTATTTATTATTTTAGTTTGAACTACTCCCTCCGTCTTAGGTTACAAATCCGGCACATGTATCTAGGTCGTCAATTTGACCAACTTCATGAGAGGCATATATAACAAAAAATATATCATTAGAAACTTTAGATGTTATATTTTCTAATGATATAATTTTTATGTTAAATAATATATTTTATATAAATCAAATTTACGATCTAGGTATACGTGCATGCCTTCTAAATTGTGACGAAGGGAGTAGATAATTGTCCCTAAGTTGCAATGGGGGCATAAATACTATGGTAAGTTTTTCTTTGACAATCAACTCCTCCTTTATTCACTCATGACAATCGTGGCCTGGGTTACAATAAAAGAAATTACCACCTCAGATGCAGATTCTAACTAGAAGTTCGGATTAAAAACCTAACAATCCTAGCTAGTTCATGAGCGACATTACTTCTCTCTCTATTGCAATGTTCATAGACCACATGGATAAAATCAAGAGACATGAAATAACAATCCTCGAAGACGACAGAAGCGAATGAAGAAGAAAGTCCAACAAGTAATGTTGTGACCACCTCCACACTATCTGAATTAATTTTAATCTTGCTACACCCAACAGTACTTGCAAGATTCATCCCAAATCTCACTGCTATGACTTCCGATGTAAATGAGTCAAAACATGAAGTCAATTGAGGTCTACTAATACACTATGCTTCCTGATTTTTAAGGCCATGAAGTCAATTGAGGTCTCCAATTTAAAATTAGGTCATCCAACTTTAACTGGTCGACAATATATTATTTTATCAAAGAGTTCTCTCATTCAATTATTTTAATTCACTATGCTCCCTAATTTTCAAGCTCTCCTATTCGATTGAGGTATTCAATTTGATTTGGTTCACGATTTTGAACGAGTCAACGAGTTTTCAAATTAATCAGCAACAATCAGCCTATAATAACAAATCTATCTCGTGCACTCTCACCAACTAAAAAAAGAAACGGTAATATGTGATATTGTAACATCAATATAGTACATGCAACCACCGGTGCAAAAAAAGGGCCCTGACAAGTGCCACACGTGTGGCATATGACAACTCCGAACATTTTTAGACAAGTTTAGTGACACGGATGAAGACTTTCTTTTTGGATGGCAATCTCTAGTTTTTTTTGGCTTTATTTTGCTTTTCGGATGGCAACTTTAATTGTAAAAAATGTCAAGACCGGAGTGCTTCGTGCCACACATATGGCATTTCTTATTTAGGAGAAAATAACTCATATAAATATTGGTTGATTAGCAGATAAGACTGAATCACACTACGAAAGTACCACCAAAACACTACATTATAAACAAAAATAAAATACACTCCATCTTCTCCCCCACTCACAAACTAAATACTCCCTCGGTTTCAAAGTATAAGGTGGATTAGTTTTTTGAGAAGTCAAATTTCTTTAACTTTGACCAAGTTCAGAGCCAACTAAAATCATCGATACCCACAAATACTAAATAGATAAAACATGGAAATTCATTTCATGATGAATCTAAAGATATCGATTTGATATTATGGGTATTTTTATATTTTTTGATTTTTTTATCAAACTTAAAGAGGTTTGACTTTTCAAAAAATAATACACATTATATTTTAAAACAGAGAGAGTAGAAATTTTTTACGAAAACCATTATTGAGGAAATCGCTAACTGATAACTGATTGATCGGCTCGCAAGGGGTGGATTAATGGGGTAATTGGCAAGTTAATCGGTCATTTATTCAATTAATCGGCTAATTTATGAGTTATCGACTACTCGGCCACCCTATGAATAGAGTTTAACCGGCAAGTTAACTGATTAATTGAATGAATTGTTGAACATGGATGAAAACCTAGCAACATCAAGAAAGCGCGTCTAACCCTTCTAATAAGGATGAACTAAGAATATTCCTCAACAAGATAACCTTTGGTTGGATGGTTAGGAGGACGATGGTATTCTCAGTCCAACAGGTTCGAAGTTCTGGTGCTTGCAACATCCTGATGTTATTTCAAAATGTTCAACGATACAGGTTCAGTGGGAAGAGAGTTTTCGTCAACTACGAGACGACCGTGGTAACCCCATCTATCTCAAGATGATACGCCAACTCAGTGTGTTGAAGGTACTACTTATAAAGATAAGGTGTGTATGTATTTATAGGGATGAATGTACTAATTCGTGTTCTAAAAAGAAGAACCTTACACCTTTTTAAGTAGGAAGATTAGATAAATCCTCATGGTGGGTGACATGACCTTTCACTTCGTCCCATGGGTTGAAGACCAATGCATCAAGTCGTGGTTTCCTACTTTAAAGAAATATAGATAGAGCCTGTCCAAATCAACCATCAATTCATGTTTACTGTCCTGAGCGAGTACATTGTAAATGCAAGTAAGACCCATTTAGCAAATTCTCTTAAAAAATATAATATTTGTCGTTCAACATTGTAAATTCAGTGTCCTCAACTTTTTTTTGACGGGTAGCGGTAGTCTCCAACTTTTCTCTAGAATTGCCCTCTTTTGACTATAATATTTGTCGTTCTTTTCCATTACTCTTCTCCTCATATATATGAACTACATTTTTTTACATTTTTGAGTCATAATGATTAAATCTTGTATGTTTCTATCACATAACTCAACAAACATTGAAATCCATAATTCTGAAAAAAACTATTTTTTGAAATATCAGATCTACTGTAAAAGTTCACCGAAATTGTATAAAGGATTTCAACATAATTAAAAATACATCGAGACCCCGAGACCACAAAATACTGCCGTCAAAACGAGCCGCTAAAGTGCCGCTGTCGCCGTTCCCATGCCGGAGCCGGCTTAACCTTGGCAAGGACAGTCCGGAAGTCTTCATGCACGTGCCCCTAATGGCCAGCGTCCGGGAGCCATAGTCGTCGCCTTGAACCATTGCATAGACCTGAAGCGCCTGACACCAAAGCTCGTGAGATGACGAGAAAACGTAACCTCGCTGCTCCGAGGAGACAACATGAATCTAAGACGAAGCTCCGTCGACTACGCCCAGAAGGATGAACTCGAGGAGGATTGGAGCCCAGAAAACAAACTCGAAGAAGCGCCACCATCCACCCGAGCGCCGCACCTGCAAGAATTAAAAATTAATAACCTAAACTACTAACAAGAGGGGAGGCACCGGGATTCCCCTCCCCACCACCGGCGGTCGAAGCTTTGAGTAGATGGGAGGCGAAACGACATGCTCACTGGTGAAGTCTGGAGGGGGTACTTTACCCTAGTTGTCTAGGGTTAGGGGAGGAAATCACACTCATGGATCTCTTGCCAGACAATGATACACATACTGAGAAAATAATCTAAATTAAATTCAAATACAACATATATCCATCCATAATTTTGAAAAATTCCAAATTCAGTTTCAAATACGACATATAGCCTCTAAATGCTCTAAATAATCTAGAAAGTATGAATAAAATGATGAAATGTCACTAAAATATTTCTCATGTACCTGCCACTGAACATCATCAATATCTTAAAAAGAGGGAAACAAAAAAGAATGTCATATAACAACTTGAAGGCATCAATGTCGGTGGCCGCCCATTGTCAAGCCTCACAGGCAGAAGTTAGTGCTTGTCAGTGGGCAACCATGGCGATCGGAGGAGGGAGACGTGTAGACGATGTGGAAGAGCGACGGGGAAGTAATGCGGTCATGCGAGGCTCGTCGGAGGTGGCAGGCAGTTGTTCGTGGATTGGGCGTAGAACTTCTTGCACACCAAGGGAGAACATTTTTAAAGGTCAGGGCTAGTAGATCTCGACTATCATGGCAGGTAGGGGTGTCTCGAGGGTTGACCATCATTATTTTTACTATGTTAGAGGGGTGTTTTCTTTATATTATCAGTCTATATGGCGTGGAACGATCTCCTGGAATGTGGCTACTGCCTCCACACCGATGCGTTAGGCACCTACAAAAAATCAGATGATCCTAGTAGAAGTCGTGGACTCGTGGTAGCAGTTAAGCGAGGGCTTCGTTCTCCCACCATGTCTCATTCTCCCACCACACCCTACCTAAGAGGGCACTTGTCCAGATGAATCTCGTCGGCGGCGACGTCGCGGCCTCCTCTCTTCGCTCCTCAATCTGTAGCTATTTCTGAAATAATTTGACAAGATACCAATGATGTATGTCTATAACTTGAAAAAAACAATCAACTCAAAGCTCATTCTACAACTAGAGATACAAAAATGACAAATTGTTTTTTTACAGAAAGACTGTAAGCTAGGGGCGTATAGATTGACCTAAATTATAAGTATCATGCCATGAACCTGAACGTGTGGAAATGCTTCCGACCAGTATGCCATGCCTTAGTCCGCTACAAGTTCACCTGTGATAATGCCAGCTTTGGGTGAATAGTATCTCACATTATTCAGATCCTACTTTGTCATCTTTGTTTTTTCTACTTGCTTTGTTTTAAAATATAAGTCTTTTTCAAAATATTCTACATACGGAGCATTCTAAAGTATGTCTATATATATATATATTTCTATATACATTCTTATATAGTTTTCTAGTTAAATTTTTTGTAAAATAACTTATATATCTAAAAAAGGAGGGAGTATAAGTGTAGGTCGAATTAGTAGCAGGAACTTTTTGAAGTTGCAACTGACGTGTGTCTGCAAGGTTTTCTGGATTTTTTAAAAAGATTGATCTCAGCTAAAGCGGGATGGTATGCTAAGCTAGGTGCCCTATGTGTGCATCAGTTGGTTTCATGCTTTGGGTTAAGACGTACGCACTGCTTGGTCCCGGCGAGAGCGACGTGGTTGGTTGGCACTTGGCACGTCGGATCGGATGGGATCGGAGCAGCGTGCACGGAATCTCGGGCGGAATCTCCATCACCGGTAGTACACCAAACGGGGAGCTTCAGGCCGACGCGGACCAGCGGATGAGGTCAAAGGGGTTGGAATCTGAATCTCCAACGGAATCTCGACGACCAGCATCTCTCTCTCACTGCCGGCTGGGGCCCAGTCTCCTCCGCCCTCCTCTACTCCAGGAACAGCGGGTGGGTCCAGCCTTCCCAACCGGATAAGGACCCCGCGGGCCCCGGCGCGGGCGCAGAGGATCCCTCCGGCCGGGTCGGAGCCTCCTTTTCCGCCGTTCCTGGGCTCGCCTCCTCGTCGCCGGCCAGCCGGTGGGCGTGCGTGGGTGGTCGCGGAGGAGAGACCAGGGAAAAAAAGCACGGGACCGTCTCATTCTCTATAAATACGCCGGCCGGCGCCGCCCTCTAGAAGATTCTGGCCGGCCGCAACCGCCAACGCCAAGGCACCCGCCCTCGGATTCCCCCCGCCCGCCACCCCCACCCCACCCCATCCCAAACCCACTGCCGTACGTCGCCGTCGTCACCATCCACCTCGACTCCCCTCACTCCCTCCCCCTCTAACTCGAGACCATAAAGGGCGCCGGGATGGCCGCCGCGTAGGCCCCCGCGCGCGGGCAGGCGGATGGCCGACGGCAGCGACGGGGAGGGCGCGGGCGAGAGCTGCTGGCCGGCCCCCGCCTCCGGCCACGGCGGCGGGGTGCAGCTGTCCGACGTCAGGAGGGAGATCTACGACCGCCTGCGGGCCGTCGGCAACCAGGAGGCCCTCGCCGACCCCTTCTTCGACCGCGTGCTCGAGGACCACTACGACCGCCTCCCGCCAAGGTCCGTCCTTTCATCCCCCACCCGCCGTCCACGCCCGCGTTTTCACCTCACCAACACCTCTCTCTCTCTCTCTCTCTCTGTCCGCGCGCGCCGGGGATGCAGCTACTACATCGACCTCGACGTGAACAAGGCGGAGGACGTGCTGCTCCACCGTCGGATCCTCGCCGAGTGCGCCGACCCAGACAACCGCCCCGTCTTCCACGCGCGCTTCCTACGGGTAAATCCATCCATCCATTTAACTGAATCTTCCCTGCACACTGTCGCTTACTTGTATTATCATGCTCCTCTGTCTCCATGGGCAGTACCTTCAGGAGGACAAACCGCCAGAGGGCTCTCTGGCTCCAAATCAAAACGGTAATTGTGGGGGCTCCCTGGCTTCCAATCGGAGGTATAGGTTAACCTGCCTTGATCATCTTTTCAAGTTACAGGGGAAAATACCGGATCATCACTTGTCAATTTTGTCTTCATTCCGGCACAAGACAACTATGCTTCTTTCTTTCTTTCAAGTATAGTCTTTACTTGCTCACACAAGGTTTGTACACGTTGATGAACAGCAACGGCGAATTCAAAGGATTGGATGAGCGGCTGATGGAAGACCTCAGCTTGGGGCGAAGAAAAGGCATCGACGACTTTGAGGCCATTTCTGTCAGGTCTTCCTCGAACCCCATGTTCTGAAATTCAGTTGAAAATCTTGTTTGCCCACTGTCTCCCTGTCTGAAATATATAATCATGCTTTCATTCTGATTTGTACTAATTCCTGTATGATGTGCCCAAAAGATGCAGTGGTAACTTTTCTGGTAGGTCGTGGTGTCGCTGAATTTTTTTAATTCCAAGAGCAACCATGTGGCCCAATGGTTCTCATAACTTGACAGAAAGGTTGTAGCATGTTTTCATTTTCCACCCGGAATGATATATTGAACCATAAGACTATCTAGGAGAGTGGTGGTGGGCTATCTTCGTGTAGTTTTGCATAATTCTTCCAACCCATTTGGCATGCCTTTTCTCCATGCTTTTGTGCGTACTACTTATCTATGATATCTCATAGTATAGTAGTTTGGCAAGTGGCGTATTTTGTGCTTCCTTTTCATAAACCTGCATGAGCAATGAACTTTGATCCTCAGTTACCAATGAAATTTTTCACAGGAGGGATACAGAAATTCCCCTTCTTCATGAAATTATTTTTTCTTCCAATGACAAGCCAAAGCTCCTTAGTCAGGTAAAGACTTAGGAACATAAGTCCATATCTGCCATCTCATACTGCTTATATCAACTTAAAAAAAATGAATTGTTGTTTTTATAGCTATCTACGTTGCTTTCCGATCTTGGATTGAACATCCGTGAAGCTCATGTGTTCTCAACAACAGATGGACTGTGTTTGGATGTCTTTGTTGTTGATGGCTGGGAAACAGAGGTAAACTTAGAGCATGGTTATACTGGAGCACATCTATAAGTGTGACCGATTAAT
Organism: Hordeum vulgare subsp. vulgare; assembly: GCF_904849725.1. Classification (NCBI taxonomy): domain Eukaryota; kingdom Viridiplantae; phylum Streptophyta; class Magnoliopsida; order Poales; family Poaceae; genus Hordeum; species Hordeum vulgare. Next base: position 657,286,499 of record NC_058519.1, on the reverse strand, counting down.
TATGATAGTATTACAATTATTTACATCAGCTTTACATCATTCCGTTTGTGTGGGTCAGAGCCAAGGAGATCTCGATGATCTACAGAGTTCCTCGCAAATTCTTGGTGATAACAGTCATACGTGCAGTCATTCTGTTTATATTGCTAGTCTGTTTGTCAACACATCTCTGGAACTGCATAACTTGCCCTTGGAAACTTCCAATTATTGCAGGAGAAGATCCTGAAAGACACATAATAATTGTTTTCATAACAGTGCCAGTTGGCAAAAAAGAAAACCAGTTTCTGTGTTTCCCCTAGTTACTGTCAAGGAAATTTAAAAAATACCATGGCTCCATCTTAGTTGATACAAGTATGCAGTAGGCATTTAGCTTATGATGAAGTTATAAAACCTAGGGCTGTATTCGACATTTACTCATGAATTTGGAGCGCATGCTTCGTAAGATGAAGTAACCGAAGTCATTTTGACTTTACACAGTTGACGACAGATACCTTAATAATATTTCCTTGAGTAAAATATTGCCCGACAATATATGCAGGAGACAGATGGTTTGCTGCAGCAGCTCAAGGAGACAGCGAAACGTAATGTATGCTTTCTCTTCCTTTTTTTGTTTACATTACTTGCATGAATACTTCAAATTCTTAGGTATCTGCCTCGTCACTTATACATAGGTGCTGGTAGTTCAACTTCTCTAAGTATGCATGTTGGTTTTGAACCCTCAAAAACCCTTCCACGTACGCAACTAGCTAGCTAGCAAGCTAGCTAGCAGGTGGATGGATATTCTTGGGACGTGCCTAGCCTTGCTGGCTCGGCTTGCACTAGCCAACAGGATCGATACGGCGGAACTCAGGTAAAGCGATCGAACGTTGACGGGATAAACTGATCGGGAGACTTTGCTTTGATCTTTCTTGATCTGATACAAAAACTACACAGGGGTATACGTATATATATTGCTAAACTAGGCCTACTGCAAACCGACTCCGTTTGCAATACTACTACTAATCCTACTCGGTTTGCAATACTAACCAAATTAGGACACACGTGTACGTTTAGACTACAACTAGGTTAATTACTACATTCACCTCCTTAACCTTGTTGATGTGTCTTCATTGCTTGCACTCCGACTTTCTTCCTCATCTCGATGAACTTCTGTCCGCCGAGGGACTTGGTGAAAATATCGGCAAGCTGGTCCTTCATATTCACGTGCAGAACTTCGATCATCCCTTTCTCAATGCACTCCCGGATGTGTTGGAACCGGGTATCTATGTGCTTGCTCCTTTCGTGATGAACCGGATTTTTGCACAATGAGATTGCAGCTTGGTTGGCAATCTTCAATGACACCTTCTGCACCTCCCGCTTTGCAAGAATAGCTAGGAGTCTTCTCAGCCACACTGCTTGACAAGCCGCCGTACTTGCCGCTATGTATTCTGCCTCGCATGAAGACAGTGCCACCACCTTTTGCTTCTGAGAATTCCAGCTAATCGGATTCGGGCCAAGGTAGGAAACCATGCCCGTTGTGCTCTTTCGGTCATCAACATCACCTGCCATGTCGCTATCTGAATATCCACGAAGGATCAATCCTTCCTTTCCCTTTCTGTACGTGCAGCCAAGATTAATTGTGCCTTTCACATAGCGTAGAATTTGATTGACCGCGCTCATGTGTTCGGTTGTCGGATTCTCCATGAAACGACTCACGATCCCGACTGAATACGCCAAGTCAGGTCGGGTATGCACCAAATATCTCAGGCTGCCCACAACGCTTCGATACATTGTGGTGTCCACCGGCGGATTTGAGCTACGCTTGCTCAACTTGTGACGTTGGTCCATTGGAACTTGTGTCGCGTAGCAATCTGACATGCCACACTTGTCCAATAACTTGACCGCGTAAGCCGATTGATATAGGGAAATCTCTCCGGAGCTTTGCTTCACTTCAATGCCCAAGTAATAGCTGAGTAATCCCAGATCACTCATGCTAAACTTGTTCTTCATTTGCGCCTTGAAACGTTCAATTTCTTGTACGCTATCTCCGGTGATAATCAGATCGTCGACATAAACTCCAACTAGCAGGTTTGAGACTTTGGAGTTCTTTGTATAGACTGCGTGCTCGAGGGGACATCTCTTGAACCCGAGCGAGGCCAGACTTCGGTCTAACTTTGAGTTCCAAGCTCTTGGCGCTTGCTTCAACCCGTAAAGTGCCTTCTTGAGCTTGTAAACTTTCCCTTCTTCGCCTTTCTTCTCGTAGCCGAGGGGTTGTTCCACGTACACTTCTTCTGTGAGATCGCCGTTGAGGAAAGCGGATTTAACATCCATATGATGAACCTTCCAATCCTCTTGTGCTGCCAAAGCTAGGAGCACTCTCACCGTCTCGATTCGAGCAACCGGTGCAAACACCTCATCATAGTCAACTCCTTGACGTTGTACGTAGTCCTTTGCAACGAGTCTTGCCTTGTACTTCACAATGGCACCCTCTGTGTCCTTCTTTAACTTGTAAACCCACTTCAAACCTATCGTCTTTTGGTTTGGAGGTCGGGTTACCAAAGTCCACGTGCCATTGCTCTCAATCGCCTTCATCTCCTCATCCATGGCGTGCGTCCAGCTAGGACTTTTGCTCGCGTCTACGAAGTTCGCCGGCTCCTCAACTCCGAAAAGACATAGTTCGGAGTATTCGAGCGTAACTGGCTTTGTGTACTTGTAGACTTTCTTGAGGGTCTTGTAGCGACGAGGCCCTGAGGAGTCCGTTGTGGCTTGCGAAGGAGGCGACACAAATTGTGTCGGTGTTGATGCACTTGAGGAAGACGGCTGAGACCCTGGTGTGTCATCAACATCCGTGTCGTCGGCGTAGTCGTCGTGACCGTGACCATCATCTTGATTGTCGTCGTCACTATGCGCCTCGTTGTCGATGTTGTCGTCGAGATCTCCGCCTGTGCCGTGTGCGGCGTTGTCGCTATCTCCTTGCGACCTATGCGCGTCGTCGTCGGTGCCGGCACCATGATGATCACTACCATTGTGGTCACCTTGGTTGGGCGTCTTGCCAACCACCTGGACATCCTCCCCTGCATCATCATCAGTTGGAAATTCAACTGCAAATATGTTACTGTTTGGAGCATCGTCGGCTGCGGCGCTCCAATTCCACGCTTGGTTTTCTTCAAACACGACGTCGCGTGAAATCCATAGACGCTTGGTTTGTGGATCGTAGAAACGGTATGCCTTGGTGCCAGAACTGCTCTCGTATCCGATGAACACCATCTTGGTGCTACGATCGGCAAGCTTTGAGAGGTGCGGCTCCGCCGTCTTCACATGTGCCACGCACCCGAATATCCGTAGATGAGACACATTCGGCTTACGTCCGTAAATTGCTTCATACGGAGTCTTGCCGATCACCGCCTTCGTTGGAGCCCGGTTGAGAAGATAGACCGCCGTCGAGACAGCTTCTCCCCAAAAAGTCCCCGGCAGGTTCTTGCTCTTGAGTAAACTCCTTGCCATGTTAACGACGGTTCGATTGCGCCTTTCAACGACCCCATTCTGCTGTGGCGTGTAAGGTGCCGTGAGGAACCTCTTTATGCCAATCTTCTCGCAGTAGTCGTTGAACTCATTCGACGTAAACTCTCCGCCGCGATCTGTCCGTAGAGCGCGAACCTTCAGCTTGCGTTCCATCTCTGTTGCAGCCTTCAGCTTCTTGAATGCTTCAAACGCCTCATCTTTAGACCGTAGGAGAACGACCCACATATATCTCGAGTAGTCGTCTACCACAAGGAAGAAATACTTCTTTCCAGCGTGAGTTGCCGGGGTGATAGGGCCACATAGATCACCATGGAGCAGCTCGAGTGCATCACTTGCACGATAGGTAGACTGAGCAGGGAATGGCCTGCGGTGCTGTTTTCCAACCAAGCACCCGTCGCATACTCGATCAACATGGTCGATAACTGGCATCCCGGATACCATCTCCATCTTTGACATCTTCTTCAAGGCGTAGAAGTTAACGTGTCCAAATCTAGCATGCCATAACCACGAATCATCATCAGTCTTGGCGAGCCAACACTCCGGTTGAGATTGATCAAGGTTGAGGATATATAGCCTATTCCGTGTGCGATTAACATGAGCTAGCACGTTTCGGAGGTTGTCGAAGATCGTCATCACTCCGCTCTCGATATTCACCTTGCATCCATTCTCGTCAAGCTTCCCAATAAAGATGATGTTGTTGCGCAACCGTGGGATGTAGTACACTCCGGTGAGTATGCGATGTTCGCCTGTGAGACCCTCAAAGAGGACAGATCCTTGCCCGCAAATCTCCACAGCTGAACCATCACCGAACTTGACCGAGCCTTCAACATCGTATTCCAGCTCGAGGAATTTCTCCTTGCACCCCGTCATGTGGTTACTGGCACCTGTGTCGAGATACCACGACACGTTCTGATCACCGGATAACTTTGGTGTCACTTTTTCCTCATGAAGTAGCACCTTCCGGCTTGGTTTCACAACCATCGTTTCAGCGAGATCACAAACTTCGGCCATCAGAAGACCTGGACCTTCGTCTTCCTGCTTTGCCAAATTTGCCTTGATCTCCCGCTTGTTAGGCTTTGGACAATCCTTCGCAAAGTGACCCATCTTATTGCAGTTATAGCACTTGACCTCGGACAAGTCCAAGTTCCGTGGTTTCTGCTCTTTAGATTGGCCCGCCTTACCACGACCTTGTGGTTTGCCTTTTCCGGTTTGTCCATCGCCCTTCGTGTTGCTTGAGCCTTCGCCACTGTCACGCCTTCCTTTGCTACTTGGGGCCTCCCAATCTGCGCGCGAGTACATGAGTTGGTCACTACCTCCTCCTTTGCCTTTCCGACAGCCACGAGCATTCTCTTCCCATGTCCGCAATCGTCCGATCGCCTCCGTTATGGTCATGTCGTCGATGTCGTAAAGCTGCTCGAGTGTGCCGATGATGTACGTGAATTTATCAGTGACTGAACTGAAAAACTTCTCCATGATCTCGGTCTCATCGAGCTTTGCACCAAGCGCGCGGATCTCTCCCACCAAAGTAGTAAGACGCATGGCGTAGTCATTCACCGATTCAGTTTCCTCCATCTGCAACTTGTGAAATTGGCGCTTCAGCACTTGTGCCCTTGCCTTGGTGACGCGATCTTCTCCGATCCTCATCTCCTTGAGTGCGTTCCACGCCTCTCTTGCCGTCTCGAACTCCGCCAATGTCATCAGCACGGAATCCGGCACAGACTGGGCTATGGCGGCCATGGCACCTTCGTCACGCTCCTCGTCGACGTCGTCGTCCGTGATGGCCTCCCACACTCGAAGGGATCGAAGAATAATCTTCATCTTCACCGCCCACACGCCGTAGTTGGCGTCGCTGAGCATCGAGTACTGGATGGGGATGTTGCGATGCGCCTGGACGTTGGCGCCGCTCGTTCCTCCACCACTGGTTGCTGACTTGACGCCCTTCTTCACCGCCGCTGCCGGACTCGACCGACTCAGCGTCGCTGTCCGTCATCGTAGATTGTAGATCGTCGAGGCTCTAGATACCAATTGTTGGTTTTGAACCCTCAAAAACCCTTCCACGTACGCAACTAGCTAGCTAGCAAGCTAGCTAGCAGGTGGATGGATATTCTTGGGACATGCCTGGCCTTGCTGGCTCGGCTTGCACTAGCCAACAGGATCGATACGGCGGAACTCAGGTAAAGCGATCGAACATTGACGGGATAAACTGATCGGGAGACTTTGCTTTGATCTTTCTTGATCTGATACAAAAACTACACAGGGGTATACGTATATATATTGCTAAACTAGGCCTACTGCAAACCGACTTGGTTTGCAATACTACTACTAATCCTACTCGGTTTGCAATACTAACCAAATTAGGACACACGTGTACGTTTAGACTACAACTAGGTTAATTACTACAATGCAGACTCAGTTCTGTAAAACAGTTAGCATTGCAAGAATTAAGAAGTTGTCTCTAACCTTTTTCTAATAACGTTAACTTGTGGTATGCAGCCCTCATTATCTAATCTAACAAGTTCAGCCTCGGAGAGAATAATAGAGCTGCAAGAAAAGATTGGAGATTCTGAATTCGACAGGGATCTGTTGCAGACTAAAGAAAAGATTGCTTCTGGATCTTCTGGAGACTTGTAAGAACTACATAACACTTGCTTAGAAAATAGAGGAAAGAGTAACCCGAAGTTAATTATTTAGTTTGACAGCCACTACTTAACTGCTACTCTGCTAGTGTGGGCAGCATGCCTTTTTCTCACATATTTACACAATGAAATAGGTTCACAAGGGACACTGCCAACAAACATAGTGAAATCAGATGTATTATGATTTGTGGAAACTTCAGGACAGTTCAGTAACCAGTGTTCCTTTTTTATTTTGCAGATATCGAGGAACTTACCTTGATGTGGATGTTGCAATAAAGTTCCTTAGAACTGAACATGTTAACGATAATTCAAAAGTGGAATTTTTGCAAGAAATAATGATTTTAAGGTATGCTTCTTATTTCTGTGACACACAATTGACTTCACTGAATCATTTAATTCCAGGAGATGTTAACACATTATAATCATGTACAGGAGCGTTAACCATGAAAATGTCGTTCGCTTTTACGGGGCATGCACGAAGCAGCGAAAGTATCTCATTGTAACAGGTAAAACACTAATATTGCTTGTTGTAGTATGAATAGCAATCAATATCCTTGTTGTTGCAGATTCACATGAAAGTTCTGTTATCCATGAGCACATTTACACTATGAAGAACATTGGTGATTAAAAATTGGAGGTCATGCTGAAATAGCTATTGATAACACATTTGATAAGCTTGATTTGGAAAAAAATCGAAAGAAAGAAAAGCTGAGCTCGAAAGACAGGGGATAACTCCTGTCTTCTATGCATTTTGGTAGAGACTTCAAGAGCATATAAGTCTAGAGGGAAGTTGTGATATTTTGCTTATTACACCCATACGTAAAGAGTATCTGCATCATGCTACAACTTAGTACAAGTCGGCTGAATACAAGAGATGTCTGATTGGTGGAATCTTGTTGCTCTGTTTCTATCAGATCGACAACTCTCTGCCCATCCTTCAGTCAGCCTATCATGCCTATCATTTGGTAGCTACTATTTCATGTATGAGATATTAATATTTGTTTCCATAATTCAATAAAGTTGCCTTTTGAAATTTAATAGGAAATGCTACACCATTTACATATGGACCTAAATACATTTTGCCGAACCGAGTATAATTCATTATTATAGTCACAATGTCATTTCTGTGCTAGTATGGGCCAAATGCCAATGTTCAAGTGCTTCTGGTACTGTGGTGCTCTTGTTTCAATCCCAAAAGCACCCTGACATGCATTGGTCGCCTGTGTGTTTTAATGTTTTTTCGTTTTTTTGACAGTTCAAAGTAGTTTAGTCTGTAAATTTTGGTATGTCAAGTGAAGTGTTTAGGGCATCGAAATGCATCCAGTAGTTTGATACTATGAAGATGTGCTGCTGGACATACTCATTACCTGAAGCTTGCTTACAGTTTGTTCACTTTCATCTCTGCATTCTTCTACGTCTTCGTCTTGTGAGTGCATGTAGATCGCTGTTGGGGCGGATTACTGCACTGATCAGCTGCTTACCTTTTTTTATCTGTTTGTTTATACAAACTTCTACTTCTCAGGTTTCTCATAGTGGAAATCGGAGGCCTCTGTCTCCCACTTAAAAAGAAGTCTGTGTAGAGTTTATTTATTTATCATGAAGCAGTTTGTAATTTCCTGTTAACTGATATGTTGCTCTTGTATTGTGTGTTTGTTTCAGAGTACATGGCTGGAGGTAATCTGTATGACTTCCTTCACAAGCATGACAATACCTTGGAGCTTTCCTTGATTCTTAGAATTGCTATTGGTATCTCGAAAGGAATGGATTATTTGCACCAGAATAACATCATCCATAGAGACTTGAAGTCTGCCAATTTATTAATTGGTGATGGTCAAGTATGCATATTGTTTTTTTGGGGTCAAGTATGCACCATGTACTTGTCAATTCAATATTAGTAAAACGACAATTTGTTCTGTTGAAACAGGTTGTAAAGATTGCAGATTTTGGTGTCTCTCGTCAACGATCGCAAGAGGGAGATATGACTGCTGAAACTGGCACCTACAGATGGATGGCACCTGAGGTTTGTTGTCGGTTTGTTCATTTGTTCTTTAGCATCCTTTCACCTTTCTAGAAAATATACCAAGACTAAATCCCTGAACCTCGTCAAGAAACTATGTGCTATAACTTGGTAACAAATATCCTTGTTTTTTCTTCGTCATTTATTACTCATCCAACCTTCCCAGCAAGTTCATGAGGAAATGCATATTTCTGTGTACTATCTCTGCTTGAACTTCTGTCGGAGCTCAAAAGACAGGTTCTGTGTAACTGAGGTATTGTGCCTACGCGATGTGCTTATTAAAAGTTGTTGTCCTGCCAGGTGATAAACCATAAGCCTTATGATCACAAGGCAGATGTCTTCAGCTTTGCTATTGTTCTATGGGAGTTGGTCACTTCAAAGGTAACTTTGTGTTCTCTCCAGCTTTTAGTCTTATTGAGTTCATCGAACATCAGTACTTTGGTTAAAGGTAATAACCTTGCTGGGTTCTGCTATACAGGTCCCATATGAAAACCTGACACCATTGCAAGCGGCACTGTCAGTAAGGCAGGTACGACATTTGATGCCAACGAAGTTAAATTACAGTTTTGATATTGTGCATCAGCTGTCAATAGTGGACGACTAGACGTGCAAGTATGAGAAGTGAGCATTGCTCCTTGTTTGTCAGGGACTTCGCTTGGTGATTCCCTCGGACGTGCATCCGAGAATATCTAAATTGATTCAACGGTGCTGGGGCGAAAACCCCCATACACGACCTGTTTTCTCTGAGATCACCGCGGAACTTGAAGATATCTTGCAGCCTATTCAGGTTAGGTTGCTGCTGGATATGTAGGCCTTAAGGCTCCTGAGAAGATTGAATACTAAATGAAGTGAAGTTATTCTGGTTAATACTTGACGAGTTCCTCCGGCTGATGAAAAGCAGCATGTTTCTGCAGGCTGCCTCCAGCTCCAAAGGAGGCCATCGACATACCAAACAGAAGATACAGATGAAATCACAGCGATAGAAAGAAGGCGCCTGCTCAAGAAGCTGGGACCTCTTTTCAAATGGTCGCCCACTAAAAAGCGCGACATACGGAGACCGTCTCCTGTATATATGTCATGTACATAAATTTTGTGATCGGTTGTTTTGATTCCCCCTAAAATTCTCACAGGACGAACTGGGTTAAGTTAGCACACCCGTTCTACATAACCTGAGTGATATAGTTTTATGTTTTATGTGGTTATTTGTTTCGCGAGTGGGTTATAGTTCGGTGTGTTTGAATTTTGGTTCATGTACGATTATGAGTTGGTCTTGTAAGGAACATGAGATGAAAATGCCATCATCACATGTTCCATTTTGGTTATTATTTAATATATTTTTCTTGTCTGGAACACGATAATTTAACAACCTTTTGCAGCTTTGTTTGCCAACATATTTTTGCAGGAAACAATAACAATTCGGTGGCCGCAGGAATCGAGGGAAGAAAAAGTCTTGTATGTGGTTGGGCTTGGCCCAGTAATTACCACCACATATACAATCTCAGGTAATGGATCTCTTGGCCCATTTGACATATTTACTAATTTCATTCCAAGAGAAAATAAAAGGTACTCCCCCCGTTCCTAAATACTCCCTCCGTTCCTAAATATAAGACCTTTTAGAAATTTCACTATGGACTACATACAAAGCAAAATGAATGAATTTATACTTTAAAATATGTCTATGTACATCCGTATGTAGTTTATAGTGCAATATCTAAAAGGTCTTATATTTAGGAACGGAGGGAGTATAAGTCTTTTTAGAGATTTCAGTAGGAGACTATATACGGAGCAAAATGAGCTATATTATGTCTATATACATCTGTATGTAGTTTCCTAGTGGAATCTCTTAAAAGACTTATATTTAGGAACGGAGGGAGTAGATCTCAAGAAAGAAAAGACAAGAAAAAAGATCTTGCTGGTATGCACCTATTCCAGTGCTTTCTAGATGGCAGGGAGGAACACAGAGGAGCACGGTGTGTTGCGTCCTTTCCCCTTTCTAGACTAAATCGCTGAACACTGATCCAATGTCCTATGTTTCCTCAACCACTATTTTATTGTTGCAACACACATATACCAAGATTAAATCGCTGAACATCGCGCAGAAACTGTGCTATAACTTCGTAACCGATAGCTTGTCCTGTTTTCCTTCATGTTTTATTACTCATCGACATCTTCACAGCAAGTTCATGAAGAAATGCATATTTCTGTGTACTATATCTGCTTGAACCTCCGTCAGAGCTGAGAAGACAGGTTCTATGCAACTGAGGTATTGTTCCTCACAATCTGCTTATTAGAATTTATTGTCCTGCCAGGTGATAAACCATAACCCTTATGATCACAAGGCTTCAGCTTTGCTATTGTTCTGTGGGAGTTGGTCACTTCAAAGGTAAAATGCTGGTGTTCGGTGTTCTCTTCATGGAACATCAGTACTTTGGTTAAAGGTAGGATAACCCTGCTTGGTCCTGCTATACAGGTCCATTATGAAAATCTGACACCGTTCCAAGCTGCACTGTCAGTAAGGAAGGTATGACATTCCTTGCAACAAAGTTAAGTTACAGGTTCGGTATTGTGCATCAGCTGTTGACAGTGGACGTGCAGGTATGGAAAATGAGCATTGCTCCTTGTGTCAGGGACTTCGCTTGGTGATCCCCTCGAACGTGCATCTGAGACTGTCTAATTCGATGATGTCGGGGTGAAAACCCCATCACGTGACCCATTAGATCACCTCAGAACTGGAAGATATCTTACAGCATGTTCAGGTAAGTTTTGATGGAATTTGTAGGCCACAAGGCTCATGAGAAGATGGAATCTGACAAATAAAGCCAAGTATTCTGGCTTCTGATTTTTCTGCACGTTGCTGTGGCTGATGAAAAGCCGCAATTTTTCCTGCAGGCTCCGAAGGAGTCCACCAACATTCCAAACCAAAGATAATCAAATCACATTGATAGAACACCAAGGGCCTGGCCCCTTTTCACATTGTCGCGCTGAATGCGCTTGATTGCGTCGACCGTCTCCTGTATCTATGTCATGTATATTGAATTTTGTGCTCGGTCTCCTAAAATAGACGCCGGCAGAACTGGGTTATGTTGTCGCATGCTTGTGCAACATAACCTTGGTGATGTAGTCTTATGTGTTGCATGGTTTTTCGTTTTTCAACTGGCTAATAGTGATGTACCCTTTGCATTCTGGTTCATGCAATTTGATGAGTTGGTCTTGTAAGAAAGAACAGATGAAAATGCCATCAGATATTCCGTTTCGGTATCATTCAATATATTTTCCTTATCTGGAGTCCGATAATTTGACTTTTTTTTTTTAGTTTCTTTGGCATCAGATTTTTTGTTGGAAATGATAACAATTCGATGGCAGCAGGAATCGAGTAAAAGAATCCTCTGCAGGGTCTAGACTGAGCCCAGTTGGCATTGCTAATTGCTAGCCATTGGCTAATCTCTGATATTGGATCTGTTTGCCCCGTTGGCATATTTGGTTACTGTACTTTTTTTTTTATAGAGAACAGTTTTTTTTTTTAGTAGCACCTCTCGCCTAAAACAACTGCCACAATGGGCCGGCCCAGCATGGACCACAGGCCTAATGCGCTCCTTTTTTCACCATTTTTTCCTTCACATTTTTGCTTTTTATTTTTTATTATATGTCAAAATATTCTAAATATATCTTCTTAAAAAGAATCACTTGGCATAAAATAAAAATAAAAATGATAAACATGTTTATAAAAATGTTAAACATGTATATAAAAATTATTTCTGTTATATGCAGAAAAGTACCGTGTATACAGAAAAAAGGTGGGCCTGGTTTTTGAAATGGACAAGGATGTGCCCTGTGTCGGCATATCACCGGCTATGTGATTTTTTAGGGGAAAGATCACTGGCTATGGTTTTTTGTTTTCTTTAGAATAGGATCACTGTTTTTGTTTGGGTAAAGCTAAATTTTATTGATCAAAAACCACATGAAGTGGAATGCAAAGTGGATCGTGGGGTTGGAACCACACATGGCACCCCTCATCCATAGAATTCGATAATTTGGCTAGACTATCTGCATCTTTATTCTTTGCTTGGCCTTCAAACAAGAAAAATGCAATTAAAATTTACCGATCATGTCCTTATCTATATCACTGATCACCTGCTTCGAGTTGGAGACAACCACAAAATTCTGGAGCAGCAGATCCTCAGCGAGTGATAAGGCCTCACGACGACATGCAATCTCCTCCAAAGTGGCAACGTTTGTGACTCCATAGATGACCATAGCCGAGATGCGCAAAACATACCATTAGCGGCATATTGCCGCGGCCGAGCCCCTCGTACGTGACAGCTCTAGGCACACTAGCATCAACATGGATCTTCGCAAATCCCGGTGGTGGTGCTTTTGACCTTTGAGCAGTGTTCTTAATTTGCTGCAACCTGGTTCGATGCTTCTCTCATTGGAACTAGTTCTAGCTCAGCTATGAATCTGTTAATAAACTGATGAGTCACGAAAGTTGTCCCGTATATTTCCTCATGGATCACATGTCTCCTTGCCCATCAAATTGCCCGGAACGTCACCGCCAGCTTCACAAATGAGTCGCGTGACCATTGCTTTGCACTAGGCTCCGTTGTTTCACACAAATACTCCACTAGATCACCATAACAAAAAAAAAAAAACCTTGCCATAGTACATTCAAGGAGAGAATGCCTCCAACAAGAATCCGTAGCTCCACATAAAGCACAAGTGCATGTAGTGGATATGTTTTGATGTAATCTCACATCCTCGGTTATAAGAGCATCTCCAGCCGTTCGCCCCAGGGGTGTGAAATAGCGCCGCCTGGGGCGCGAGGCGAAATAATCGCCCTGGGAGTTGCCCCCCCCCCCCCAAAGGTCGTTCAAAAGGATTTTTGAAAAATTTAAATCGTCCCAAATTCAGTTAAAACCTAGTCAAATTCAAACAAAATTCATAGTTCCATTTCAATTTGTACAAAAACTGAAATAGAAACATAATTAAACATTAACTAAGCTAAAACTAGCGCCCGTCGCCCGCCGCTACCGCCCAACGCCGCCACCTTCTACATGCCGAGGACCTTGTAGAAGTTGGTGTAGTCGTCGTTGCCGTCGTCGCCCGCTCTGCCGCCATTCTTGCTGCACCCTTGGCCTGGGTCGCCAAGACGACGGGGTTCGAAGGCGCCGTCGCCTCCTCGTCGCTCTCGTTAAGGATAACGATGATGCCCTCCTCACGGTCGCGACGGGCGGCGATCTCCTCTAGGGTGCACTCCATTTCTTCCCGGACGTAGTCGTCCCGCGCCCATTTCAGGGCAGCCTCATCGGCAGCGGCCATGGCGAGGTGCTCCTGCTTGACGGGCAGGAGTCCCGGCTCCGTCTTCGGCTTGACGAGGCGGGAGGAAACGTCGGGCTCGTTGATGAAGATGCCGGCGCTGCGCATGCGCCGCCCAGCGGCGTCTCCTGCGGCTCCGGCTTGACGGGGAGCAACGCAGGCGATCCGGAGGAGCGGGAGCGGGAGCCGTACGATAGGACGTCACCATTTCCATCCTCCTCGGCGTCCAGGAGCTGCCACGGCGGCGGGAGAAGGCTGGTGGTGGAGGGTAGTCGTACCTGGGCGTGTTGCCGCCCTCGATGTGCTCGAGGACGGCCTTCAAGGTGCGGCCGGGGACGCCCCACCATTGGCGCCGCCCCTCGGAGTTGTGCCGGCCGCTGGGCTCGACCCCGTTGGTGGCGTTGAGATGGTCGGTGTTCGAAGAACACCGTCCACAGTGCATCGCTGTTGGGGGCGTACCACGGGAGGTTGCGCGAGTTCTCCGACATGCCAGACTGGATGCGCCCAATCTCCGCCTGCCTCTCAGCTCCAGTGGGCGGAGCTCACATCGGGACGCCGTCGGCGCTCAGCCTCCAAGACCCTGGCACTCGCATGTCCGGCGGCGCCGGGTACTCCGCCTCATAGAGGAGGCGGGCCTCGTCCTCGCGGAGGTGCCAGCGGCCGAATCCATTGGCGGCCGCTCCATCGTTGGGGTAGCGTTCAACCATCGTTCTAGGGGAGGAGAGAGAGAAGGCGCCGATGGTGAAGAAGAAGAGGAGAGAGCGTCGGTGGGGAGAGGTGTGTGGCCACCGACGGGGTGTGGTTCGCCTTATATAGCCACGGGCGGGCGGGCACGCGGAGCGGCGACATGTGAACGCGTGGCAGGAGCCGACGGGAAGTGCGTCGCACGAACGCGCATCGTCGTGCCTTCACTGCGCCGCCCGTGAATCAATGGAAGGCTAACCGACGGCGCATCCTTCGCATTGATTCCCGCAGGAAACGAGGCTATGAGGACGACGACCGCGCGGCCAGTCGGTGACTCGGCGGGCCCAACGTATTTTCGCGCCAAAAACGTTTTCACCGGCGCCCCTGGGCGACCCCGGCGTGCTGGGTTCGGCTTGGGACCATCGGGACCAATTTCGACCCGAACCGACGGAAAACGGACTCCTGACGGCGCGACTGGGCTGTTTTTCCCCGCCGACGGAAAAAATGGCCAAGAGGGACCTGTTGGGGGCGCGGCTGGAGATGCTCTAACTCCTAAGAAGCACACTAGGAGAAGCCCAAGAACGACTCGCTCGGCCCAAGCGTGGGATGAGGTCCTACCCACAAAACACACGAGCTAACTGATCGAGTAATTTTTACAAAAAAGGGACTGATACGCATCGGTCGGCGGATCTTTTTAAAAGATCCACCGCCTAGCTAGCCATAGGATGTGGCGAGATGAACATTTCTTTGTTTTGCAACAAAGACCTTGTTGCAGAAACGTTTATAATAGAGATTGGGTTGCGGAATTTTTGTGCAACAGAGATTGTGTTGCGGAACTTTTTTACAATAGAGATTGTGTTGCGAATTATATATTTTTGCAACATGGGTGTTTTTTCGGAAAAAATAAATTGCAACACGGTCAATGTTGCAGATTTTTTTTCTAGTTTTTCTTCGTTTTTATCTTTTGCAACATATGTGTTGTTGTGGGGGTAATTTTACAACACAGGTAAAGTTACATAAAGGAAGACACGCGTAGCACAAAGGAGCCGGGGATAGGTCATGTGCGATCTGCTGTCTGAACGTAAATGTTTCCCAGAAAAAAATGTCTCCAGTTAATGATTCTTAGAAAAAAAAAACTTGATCCTGAAGATAAATGCACACCAACTCATCTTCCTGGAGCCACGGCGGGGTGCAGCTGTCATAGTTTCTGATGTACTGCTTGTCATAGTTTCTGATGTCTTGTCTGTGTGCAGACATCTGTTGGGCTATGCTCAGGAGAGCTCATCCACCCTACCAAACGTCTAAAAATGGATCGGAAAGAAAACATTTTAGTCTTATGCACCCTTATGCAGGCTATCAAACACACACTTACATACTTCCTCCGTCTCAAAATAAGTGTCTTAAGCTTAGTATAACTTTATACTAGAGCTAGTACAAAGTTGAGACAGTTATTTTGGGACAGAGGGGTACTAGTTTCTGATGTCTTGTCTGTGTGCAGCTACTACATCGATCTCGACGTGAACGAGGCCGAGGACGTGCTGCTGCACCGCCGGATCCTCGCCGAGTGCGCAGACCCCGACAACCGCCCTGTCTTCCACGCACGATTCCTACGGGTGATCCTAATCCATCCATTGAACTGAATCTTCCCTGCACACTGTCGATGCGTGTGTGTTGAACAAGATGTTTGCAGTGCCGCTTACTGTATCATGCTTTCTTTCCATGGGCAGTACCTTCAGGAGGACAAACCGCAGGATGCCGAGTCTGCTGGGAACGAAAACGGTGATTGTGGGGGCACTGTGGTTTCCAATTTGAGGTATAGGTTAACCCCACCCAACCAACTCTACACTTGATCATCTGTTTTAAACAGTGGAAAGTTGTTTGATCATTTTGGCACACACACCAGAAAGTTGGAATTTGTGGCGACCTTGTCTTGTTTTCTTTGATCTGCTGTGACATTTTTCTGATTTCATATTAATCTAACAAGGAAAACTAAGAATGCACACTACTCGTTCACACTGCTCGTTCCCTGAATGATCTGGAAACAGAGGAACGAATGCGTCTTCGACAATGCAAGACCCTCGATAGATGCGCTAGTCGATAGGATTAAAGACGAGGCCAAATGTTGGGCACAAGCTGCGGCACAAGGGCTGAGGGTTGTCTTGCCCGCCTCCTGGGATGTCCACTGATCGGGCGCTAGGATGCTGTATCTATAACCTCCTAGGAGGCATGTACTCTCTCTCGTCTTTTCAATGCAATGAAACGCAAAGATTCTTTTGTGTTTTTTCGAAAAAAAAGAAAACATCACATGAATACAATCAAATTTCCATGAAACATACATGTCATCTCTTTCTAACAAAACAGAGCATGAAAAACATGGTTAACTAAACAGAGTATAGAAACGGTAAGATAGGAAATAAAATAATTATTAAGCGAATTCCATAAAAGATAATTTATAATTGATTGGCTTGTTCCATGTAAGCTTAAATGAACAAAGGAGATAATATGAAACTAAACAGTAAATAGTTAAATGCAACTTCGATAAGAAGAATATTAGAAACAAAATACAAGTTATGGTAGAAATGAAAACAGAATATTTCACACAACATAACTTAACAATTCATAGTCGGTAGATATAACTGGGCAAAGGGTGGCTTGGTACTTGAACAAACAAACAACAACCTACTGGCAAAACAGAAGTACATAGATGAGCACCATACTGGGCAAAGGGTATCATACCATACTTCATAGCATTATTCTGTCACAATATTCTGCAGTATAGCTGTGCACCAAGTTGATCACATGTTAAACAAGACTGATCAAGTACATGAGCAACGTAACATGCCTGCATACAGTGTACAACTAATGCCATGTCACCAGTAAACTGAGCTCACATTCCATATTTCTATCGACTGGGCAGAGGTTTTAGGCAAGACAAAAAAGAAAACTGGGCGTTTTGCAGCAGCTCAAGTTCCCAGCAGAGCATATCCATCTGATTCTATTTATAACAAAATGAAAGAAAACATTATTCTAGAGAGTAACATGGCATGGAATATTAACAAAACATTTCAGACACTTTGCATAATGTGCCTGCTTAACAGTTCAAACCAGAAGCAATTCTCACAGCAGGACTTGCACGTTATAGCAGTAATAGAAGTAGAAACACGACAAGGCCAATTTCACCAAGAACAATCTTTCTGCCTCGGCTTCTAGCAGCAAGCAAAAAGGAGCTGTTTCTGCAGCTGAATTCAACCCCCAATTTATGTCAGATGTTGACCATGAGGCTTTTGTTGAGGAGATCAAATCATGTGGTCTTCTTGCAAGTGCCTCTGGTGATAAATTTGATGAAGAGCTGAATTCTCCTATGAGGATACTTCCATGTCCCCCGCTTGATGGGGTTTCCATGTCTGCCCATATGGACTATTGTTCTGAACAGCTCAAAAACTTTGACATGGCTGAATCTGATGAAGAGATTGTGGACAATTTACCAGAGATGCAATGCCTGCCTGATGAGATGGTGAGAGTCTTTGGCTCCACTAAGAGATCTTTACTTGATACCTTGGAAAAAGCTGAATCAGAAAAGAAGGGGAAGTTTCAAGGGGGATCTACCAAATGGGGTCCGGTGCTGTCCATCAGGCCGAACACTAGAGGACATGGAGATATCAATATTATGGATAAAGCCAAAGAATATCAAAAGAAGAAAAATCTGGAGATTCCCAAGTCCTTCAAAGGTAACTCCTTTTCCTGTCTCGAGAATCATATTCTTGTGGACCAAGCTAGAAAAATAGATATCTGCTTTGGTAATAATGAAACTGAACAAGATGCTATCATTGATAACATGATTGATGATGAGAAATTAAGATGCCTGCAATTTGCTGACCTTAACCCGGAGATTGTTCTCCCTGACAATCTAGATGTGAATATTCAGATTCAATGTTCATCTGGTGACACTATTCCAAACTCTAAAACAGGGGGCACTGTTGTTTTAGTGTTGGATAGTCCAACCCTTCTTACAAAAAGTAAGCCTTGTGGCTTATCTCTGTGACAGCCCGATGCCGACGTTCCCGAAGATTCCCCTTCTATTCCGTTTTCGTTGTGTGACTATTTTTCTTTTCTCGCATCATCATCGCATCATTCGCATCATCTGCATTGCATCGGCATCTCCGTTGCCGCCAGTTTTCAAACTTGCATCCGTTAGTAGTTGCCGGTTATCGTCGTTGTTCGTTCCGAGCCTGACCGCACTCGCATGCGCCCGCGGCATCAGTCGAAACCCTGTTTTAAAAATGTGCGTAAAACTTTCTCTGATCGAGGTGAAAATTGACGTGCGGTCTTAATTAGTTATAGCTAGGCCGCCTGTCGAATTTTGTCGCGATCGGAGTCCGTCTGGTACCCGAACGGTCGACCGTAGCGGCACCATCTTCGGTTATTCATTGGATGTTTTCGGGGTTTTAAATACCGTGTTGTCGCGCCGCGCTACTTCCCTCTCATCTCTGTCTAAGCCACTCTGCACGACCCATCTAGCCAAACCTAAACCTAGGACACTTCCGGAACCGTCTGATCTCGATCGAACGGCCCAAAAACGGTCTCTATCCCTAAACCTAGCCCCTCTTGCTACAAAAAGAAAGGCTAGCCCTTTCTAATCTGTCCTAACCCTAGCCTCCTTGGGATCCGCGCCCAGCCAACCAGCTCCCCGCCGCCTCCTTCCCTGTCTCCTTCCTCGCGCGGCCCTCCCAGCCCAGATCGGGGCCCGCCCGAGCCCATCGGGGCCCGGAGCAGCCCGACGTCGCGCCGCCACCCGAGCTGTGCGTTCTCCCCTGCTCCTCCCGAGCTGCTTGTGCAGCCGCAGGAGGCCGTCCTCGCTGCTGGTTCCCTCGGGCCACCGCCTCTCCTCCTGCCGCCGCCGGATCCGAGCGCTGCTCCTTCTCCCGAGCGCCGCCTCCGGTCTCCCGCGCCGCCCCGCCGCCAGCGCCTTACCGCCGCCAACTGCAGCTGCGTCGGATGCCGGTGAACCTCGCATGCACCTCGTCGCCGCGCTGCCGACTGCCGTCGCCGCTGCACGGACCGGGCCGCCAGATCCGCCGTCGCCCTCGGTTCCCGTCGCCGGAGCCTCGACCGCCTCTCCCCGTCGCGGCCGTCCCAGCGCCGCCGCCGCCTCTCTCGGTCTCGTTGAGATCGGGACGAGGGAGCGCCCCAGCGCTCGCCAGCGCCCGCGTGGGCCGGCCTCCCGCGCTGGCCGCCTCGGCCCACTACCAGGCGCCCCGCGCGAGCCTTTCTGCCTCCGTGCATCATGGGCTTTGCCCCATGAGGTGAGCATCCCTCCAGCCCGTCTATTCCCCGCCCCCGGCGATAGTTAGCTATATTGCGCTGCCTGTTCGGCCCGTTAGTATATTTAGGAGTTTTTGGAATTTATTTAAATTCTAGAAAAAATAGTAATATTCGTTCGCCCGTATCTTTTTATTCGTAAGTCGGATCGGAAGTGTAGTATATGGATTTCGTGTAGGGTTTTGCATAGATTACGAATTTACAACATGCATAATTATTTGACGTAGTTTTACGTGCCAAACGCCTTGTTTTGCGTGCTGTTTCACTAGGATCCGTTCCGTAGTTATTTCTCGTGCGTGTCCGGACTGCCCGTATACCGTAGTATAAATGCCTATGTTTTAGAGACTATTTTTCCATGTATTTTAGAGCGGTCATTTGTATTTTTGCGTGTAGGGATTTGCATATAGTTTATTTTCCCGTATATAGGTTATTTTCCCGCATTAATGTGTGGCTTTATTTTGTTGTACAACCCCACATATTTTATATGTCTCCGGGGTAGAAAAATCCCATGGATTTTTCTGTGCAATTAGTTTTAACATTAGAGCGAGTTAGTGTTGGGGAACGTCGCATGGGAAACAAAAAAATTTCCTACGCGCACGAAGACCTATCATGGTGATGTCCATCTACGAAAGTGGATGAGTGATCTATGTACCCTTGTAGATCGTACAGCAGAAGCGTTAAAGAACGCGGTTGATGTAGTGGACGGACCGAACGATCTAGTACCGAACGGACGGCACCTCCGCGTTCAGCACACGTACAGCTCGACGATGATCTCGGCCTTCTTGATCCAGCAAGAGAGACGGAGAGGTAGAAGAGTTCTCCGGCAGCGTGACGGCGCTCCGGAGGTTGGTGATGATCTTGTCTCAGCAGGGCTCCGCCCGAGCTCCGCAGAAACACGATCTAGAGGAAAAACTATGGAGGTATGTGGTCGGGCAGCCGTGAGAAAGTCGTCTCAAATCTGCCCTAAAAGCCCCATATATATAGGAGAAGGGAGGGGGACCTTGCCTTGGGGTCCAAGGGACTCCCAAAGGGTCGGCCGAGCCAAGGGGGGGAGGACTCCCCCCCCCCAAACCGAGTTGGACTTGGTTTGGTGGGAGGAGTCCCCCTCCCTTCCCACTTCTTCCCTCCTTTTTTTTTCTTTTCCTTTGATTTTCTTCTCTTGGCGCATAGGCCTCCTTGGGGCTGTCCCACCAGCCCACTAAGGGCTGGTGTGTCCCCCAAAAGCCTATGGGCTTCCCCGGAGTGGGTTGCCCTCCTCCGGTGAACTCCCGGAACCCATTCGTCATTCCCGGTACATTCCCGGTAACTCCGAAAACCTTCCGGTAATCAAATGAGGTCATCCTATATATCAATCTTCGTTTCCGGACCATTCCGGAAACCCTCGTGACGTCCGTGATCTCATCCGGGACTCCGAACAACATTCGGTAACCAACCATATAACTCAAATACGCATAAAACAACGTCGAACCTTAAGTGTGCAGACCCTGCGGGTTCGAGAACTATGTAGACATGACCCGAGAGACTCCTCGGTCAATATCCAATAGCGGGACCTGGATGCCCATATTGGATCCTACATATTCTACGAAGATCTTATCGTTTGAACCTCAGTGCCAAGGATTCGTATAATCCCGTATGTCATTCCCTTTGTCCTTCGGTATGTTACTTGCCCGAGATTCGATCGTCAGTATCCGCATACCTATTTCAATCTCGTTTACCGGCAAGTCTCTTTACTCGTTCCGTAATACAAGATCCCGCAACTTACACTAAGTTACATTGCTTGCAAGGCTTGTGTGTGATGTTGTATTACCGAGTGGGCCTCGAGATACCTCTCCGTCACACGGAGTGACAAATCCCAGTCTTGATCCATACTAACTCAACTAACACCTTCGGAGATACCTGTAGAGCATCTTTATAGTCACCCAGTTACGTTGCGACGTTTGATACACACAAAGCATTCCTTCGGTGTCAGTGAGTTATATGATCTCATGGTCATAGGAATAAATACTTGACACGCAGAAAACAGTAGCAACAAAATGACACGATCAACATGCTACGTCTATTAGTTTGGGTCTAGTCCATCACGTGATTCTCCTAATGACGTGATCCAGTTATCAAGCAACAACACCTTGTTCATAATCAGAAGACACTGACTATCATCGATCAACTGGCTAGCCAACTAGAGGCATGCTAGGGACGGTGTTTTGTCTATGTATCCACACATGTAAATGAGTCTTCATTCAATACAATTATAGCATGGATAATAAACTATTATCTTGATACAGGAATTATAATAATAACTATACATTTATTATTGCCTCTAGGGCATAATTCCAACAGTCTCCCACTTGCACTAGAGTCAATAATCTAGCCCTCACATCACCATGTGATTTACATTGTAATAAATCTAACACCCATACAGTTCTGGTGTCGATCATGTTTTGGCCGTGGAAGAGGTTTAGTCAGCGGGTCTGCTACATTCAGATCCGTGTGCACTTTGCATATATTCACGTCCTCCTCCTCGACGTAGTCGCGGATGAGGTTGAAGCGTCGTTTGATGTGTCTGGTCTTCTTGTGAAACTTCGGTTCCTTTGCTAAGGCAATGGCACCAGTGTTGTCACAGAACAAGGTTATTGGATCCAGTGCACTTGGCACCACTCCAAGATCCGTCATGAACTGCTTCATCCAGACACCCTCCTTAGCCGCCTCCGAGGCAGCCATGTACTCCGCTTCACATGTAGAATCTGCTACGACGCTTTGCTTGGAACTGCACCAGCTTACTGCACCCCCATTAAGAATAAATACGTATCCGGTTTGCGACTTAGAGTCGTCCGGATCTGTGTCAAAGCTTGCATCGACGTAACCTTTTACGGCGAGCTCTTCGTCACCTCCATACACGAGAAACATCTCCTTATTCCTTTTCAGGTACTTCAGGATATTCTTGACCGCCGTCCAGTGATCCACTCCTGGATTACTCTGGAACCTACCTGCCATACTTATGGCCAGGCTAACATCCGGTCTAGTGCAGAGCATTGCATACATGATAGAGCCTATGGCTGAAGCATAGGGGACGGAGCGCATATGCTCTCTATCTTCATCAGTTGCTGGGCACTGAGTCTTACTCAATCTCGTACCTTGTAACACTGGCAAGAACCCTTTCTTGGACTGTTCCATTTTGAACCTCTTCAAAACTTTATCAAGGTATGTGCTTTGTGAAAGTCCTATCAGGCGTTTTGATCTATCCCTATAGATCTTAATGCCTAGAATGTAAGCAGCTTCTCCTAGGTCCTTCATAGAGAAACTTTTATTCAAGTAACCTTTTATGCTCTCCAAAAGCTCTACGTTGTTTCCAATCAGTAATATGTCATCCACATATAATATCAGAAACGCCACAGAGCTCCCACTCACTTTCTTGTAAATACAAGATTCTCCAACCACTTGTATAAACCCAAATGCTTTGATCACCTCATCAAAGCGTTTGTTCCAACTCCGAGATGCTTGCACCAGTCCATAAATGGATCGCTGGAGCTTGCATACCTTGTCAGCATTTTTAGGATCGACAAAACCTTCGGGTTGCATCATATACAATTCTTCCTTAAGGAAACCGTTAAGGAACGCCGTTTTGACATCCATCTGCCAGATTTCCCCGTCTCGTTAGAGTTCCGCAAGCGTATCGGATTGTGAGGACCCGTTCGACTACGTCGGTTCGTCTCCTTCACGGAGGCATTCTTCTTCCAAGCGGGATCTCAGGCAAGATGATCATTTCCCCAGATACCATTACTATCATTGCCATGCTAGTTATTTCGATGCTATTGATTATGTCTCGCTGCCTACCACTTGTTAAATATCGGCCTCTCAACAATGCCATGATAACCTTCAACCTGTTCGACCTAACAAACCACTGATTGGCTATGTTACCGCTTGCTTATCCATGTTGTTAGCGTTGCTAGTTGCAGCTGCAGATGCTTCCATGTGAAAGCATGGGTTCCTTGTTATATCACCGTATTAATGCTATTTAATTTAATGGACCTATATACTTGGTAAAAGGTGGAAGGCTCGGCCTTTCTAGCCTGGTGTTTTGTTCCACCTTTGCCCCCTTAGTTTCGGCTACCGGTGTTATGTTCCATAAATGACCGCTCCTAACACGATCGGGGTTGTTATGGGGACCCCCTTGATAATTCGTTTTAGATTAAAGCTGGTCTGGCAAGGCCCAACTTTGGTACTACATTTGCCTAATCACATAATAAAATTGCATAGGGACTTCCCGGGCCCCGAGGATAATTTAATCAACCCCCGGGCCAGTGCTCCTCATGAGTGTTGGCCCCACCTGAGCGATGTCCGGCGCCCCTCTGGTCACCCGGAGGTTTAGCGATCCCGACGTCTAGCTCATCCGCCGTGTCCTGAGAACGAGGTACGCGACTCCTATCGGGATCGTCGACACGTCGGGCGGCCTTGCTGGATTAGTTTAACCTTTGACGAGATATCTTGTGCATCGGGATTCCGGTGATGATTTGGGTAATCTCAGAGTTGAGGTTTTCCACTAGGGAATCCGACGAGATCGCGAGCTTCGTGATTGAGGATTTCTATGCGGCTTGTGGTAATTTGTGATGGACTAGTTGGAGCACCCCTGCAGGGTTAAATCTTTTGGAAAGCCGTGCCCGCGGTTATGTGGCAACGTGGAAGCTTTGTTTAACACTGGTTCTAGATAACTTGAAGTTAACTTAGTTAAAATAAGCCAACTGTGTGCGTAACCGTGACTGTCTCTTTCGTGAGTTCTTTCTCCGTTCAAGGACACGGTGGGGTTATGTCTGACGTAGGTAGGTGTTCAGGATCATTTATTTGATCAACAATAGTTCACGTCCGCTATGCGTAGATCTTCCCCCTCTTACTTCTGGTACTCGTAAGTTAGCCACCAAATATATGCCTAGTCGCTGCTGCAACCTCACCACTTAACCTTACCTCGCCCATTAAGCTTTGCTAGTCTTGATACCTTTGGGAATGAGATTGCTGAGTCCCCTATGGCTCACAGATTACTACAACACCAGTTGCAGGTACAGGTAAAGGTTACTTGACGCGAGCGCGTTGATTGTTCATTTGGAGTTGCTTCTTCTTCTTCTTCATCGATCTAGGATGGGTTCCAGGCCGGCAACCTGGGATAGCAAGGATGGACGTCGTTCTTATTTTTCTCGTTTGTTTTCGTCCGTAGTCGGACCCTGCTCTTACTCTTGATGATTATGTAATGTACTGATGTGACTCTGATGTAGCTTGTGGCGAGTGTAAGCCAATTCTATGTATCTCTTCTTTTCAGTACATGTACTTGTAACGATATCCATTCTTGCGACACGACGAGATGCGCTTCTATCCTTGACGAGGCCCTCGTGCCAAATTGAGGATAGGGTCGCATCTTGGGCGTGACAAGTTGGTATCAGAGCAGTACTGACCTAGGAGCCCCTTCATTGATCGAACTTGGCCGAGTCGAGTCTAGTGAAAAACTACTTTGAGTCTAGTTATATATCAGAGAGTAGGATTATTTTTTCTCCTCTTCTATGCTCTGGTGAGGAATCTTGACGTAATAATTTAATCCTACTCCTCTTCTCACTCAAAAAAAAATTTAGGATCACGCGGATATTTTTGGAATCTATATGATGCCGATGTGACGGAGTTCTGTCTTGGTGCCTCCTATCTGCTCTATGTCTCAGGGGAGTTGAGCTCCAGGGGATTCTTGAGCACATCATTATCATTCAGATTTCTTAGTATCTCAGAACGAAGGATGTTCGTAATTGCTTCAATACTAGTAGTGGCGAGATAACCCCGATGTCCCCAGTACTGGTGCAGATTGTTCGGGAGTACTGCCATACTTTGTATCGTCGTGATCATGAGGGTCTATAGTAGATGAAGGTCCAAGATTCTGGTTGTGTGTTGACGGATGTGATACAGGTGACGGGTTAGTATAGGAGTTGTGTGATATTACTCCTTGTATCCGTGTACCAGATTGCATGACCAGATATTTCGGGAATTCATAGGTGGGAATTCAAGTAGTTGCTTATAGGACAATCTTCCAACAAATACATGATGTTAGGTTGGGGTTCGACATCTAGTGGATTCGTTTGTTCACGGTCGACTTACAGCGGTACACGTTGTGTCTTAAAGAGTCATTGTAGCTTGCTACGACTCGGGGATACTTTGTATGTCGGGTGCACTGCCTTGCACTTGATGGCTACTGTAAAATCGAGCCCGTGCAATCCTGTCCACGAAAATATCGGACGCAATCTTTCTCATGAGTTTGTTCTGGCTTGTTTCATAAGCCTCTCCTTTTGTTTTGTTGGAGTTTGGTAATTCGAGTTGCTTCGATGTCAAATGGTGATTTCATATCTTTCCAAGAGCGGTTCTCATATTTCTATGGGAATGCTAATTAATTCTTTCCTCAATCAGTTCGTCTTGTCAATTCCTTTTCAACCGGAGTCATCGTATCAATTCTTTCCAACCGGTGTGCTTCTCTGCAACTGAATTCAATCTTCTCCAGTTATTGCACATCATTCTGTCTTTATTCCGGAGTTCATCTCATCTATCCCAAGCTGTCTTTGTTTTTCCCCGCCCTTTTCTTCACTGTTTCGATTTCGTCCAAGTGCCTTCTTATTCAGTGATGCTTCCGCTATCTCTTCTTCCTTTTTGTAGCCGGTGATTCATTGTGAACATTCTCAGGAGTCGAGTTCATCATTTCTTCATTTTGTTCCTTCCCGGTGAATTCAATTCAGTTGTCCGTGTTCATCATATCCTTTTCGTCCTTGTAATTCTTTCCCATGTTGGAAATTCTTTTCAGACTATCTTGTTATTCATTCTTCTCTTTTCTATCCGGTGCGTTGAAGATATTTCAGAAGTTCTGCTTTTCAATCCTTCAGTTATTTCGAGGGTCTCATCTCATCTAGTTTTCATTGTACCGGTGCAATATCTCTCTTTCTAGCATTCCTTTCAACGGTGGTTTCTTTGAGTGGGCCCATAACCCACAGGTTCTTTCCCAGGATCTTTCCTAGCTCTTGTAATCCTTCCGGAGATCTTTAATACTTTTCAACTATGACGTAAGTATGATTTTCATCAGTCATATCCCTTCGCCAAGATCTATTTGAATTAATTCTCATATTGGCTCAACCTTTCATTCTTCTTTATTCCGGAGTGTCTCAGTTATTCGTGGTGTTGTTTCTCGTCATCATTCTCAGCTTGCAATTCGAAGGAGTGTTTCTCTCAAATCTTTGTCCATTCTTGCGAAGACTATCATCTCAGCTTCGTGTATCCTCTCATTTGTTGCCAATCATGAGTATCCCTTTCTTCTTATCCGGTGCATTTCTGAGTTGTTTTTATTTCTCGTTCCTCCGAAGGCCATCATTTCAGAAGATTCTTCGTTCTCAGCTTTCAGCTTTCATCCTCAATTCTTCTCCATTGTTGTCTCTTCGTTCGTCTCTCGATTATCCGGTGCCTTGTTCAAGTTTTCTCTCAGCTCGCTTATGATCTCTTCATTCTCTTGTGTCTCCATGCTTTCTTGATATTCCATTCAATTGTGAATTCTTACCGGTGCTTCCTTCAATTATGCTTCAAGTGGTGCTTTTCTCTCTGTCTCTCCAAGATTCATTTCTAGAAGAATAAGTTGTTTGCTAAATCCGTTGCTTGTCATCAATTAAACTTGATGAAGGATAAGCATGACATAATTCTTATTCTTGTTCATAAGTAATCTGAATTCTTCTTCCGGAGTGGCTCATGGTTTCAATTCTTTTCTCGTGTGCTATCTTTCTTTTCCGGAGTTCCAAGTTCTTTTAAGTATCTCTTTGTGATGCTTCATCTAAATCTTGGCAAGGTCATAATCTTATTCTTTTCTACCTTGATATCTTTGCATCATTCATTCGTATACGGAGGTCCTTCTTGGTGGTTCATCAAGGTTTCAATCCATTTTCAAGTGTTCTTCAAGATTCTTGTTGGAGAACCTCAAGTATCCTTTCTCTTGCATTTATATGTGCAATTGTTCTTCCTTTATCCTTTGAGGTGGTATTATAGCATTCTTGTTAGTGTAGGAGCCTCGAAGAGTTTTCCTTTCAAGAATGAGATAATTTAAACCACCAATTCTATGATCATGAGATATTTCAACCCATGATTTCTTCATTGAGCTATCTTGGTTTGGATTCACCTAAAGCTTTTCCTATGGATTGTTGCTATCATGGTGCTTGTCATTAATCCAAGTTCTCAATGTATCCTCTTGGTGTAAGAAATTGTTCATATCTTGTTTCTCCCAATCAACCCTTGTTTCTGTTAGTGGCTGGTTCTCACTTCATTAGTTTGAAAGGTTTCCATAAGCCCACTACTATCTTGTTCTTTTCGTTGTTGTTTTTCCAACAACTCCGTCCAATTCTTCTTGCAAGGATGCTTGCCAAGTTCATTGGAGTTAGTAGTTGTCATTCTCTCTTCATTCTCTTCTTCCATATAAGCTAGTTCCGATTCTATTGTTCTCGAGGCATTGTGATGTTGCTCTTTTGGGTCTATCATGTTGTTCTATCAAGATCATGGTGTTCCCTTGTTCTATTTAGTTGTCTGTTGTGAATGTTGTCTAATTCTCTCTTCTTATCGAATTTTTTGTCCCATTTTCCTACCGAAGTGCTGCCGAAATTTTCCGTGAATTCTTTGTTGTTTCTCTTTTCATTCCTCATCTCTTTGCAACCTTCAAGATCGTTGGTTTCACTCCTTTGTCAAAGAAGCAATTAAGTTTTTACCTCGTGTTCTTTCTCATCCTCTCCCCCTTTCATTCTTGGATCTCGGGGCGAGATCCTCTTGTAGTGTAGGAGAGTTGTGACAGCCCGATGCCGACGTTCCCGAAGATTCCCCTTCTATTCCGTTTTCGTTGTGTGACTATTTTTCTTTTCTCGCATCATCATTGCATCATTCGCATCATCTGCATTGCATCGGCATCTCCGTTGCCACCAGTTTTCAAACTTGCATCCGTTAGTAGTTGCCGGTTATCGTCGTTGTTCGTTCCGAGCCTGAGCGCACTCGCACGCGCCCGCGGCATCGGTCGAAACCCTGTTTTAAAAATGTGCGTAAAACTTTCTCTGATCGAGGTGAAAATTGACGTGCGGTCTTAATTAGTTATAGCTAGGCCGCCTGTCGAATTTCGTCGCGATCGGAGTCCGTCTGGTACCCGAACGGTCGACCGTAGCGGCACCATCTTCGGTTATTCATTGGATGTTTTCGGGGTTTTAAATACCGTGTTGTCGCGCCGCGCTACTTCCCTCTCATCTCTGTCTAAGCCACTCTGCACGACCCATCTAGCCAAACCTAAACCTAGGACACTTCCGGAACCGTCTGATCTCGATCGAACGGCCCCAAAACGGTCTCTATCCCTAAACCTAGCCCCTCTTGCTACAAAAAGAAAGGCTAGCCCTTTCTAATCTGTCCTAACCCTAGCCTCCTTGGGATCCGCGCCCAGCCAACCAGCTCCCCGCCGCCTCCTTCCCTGTCTCCTTCCTCGCGCGGCCCTCCCAGCCCAGATCGGGGCCCGCCCGAGCCCATCGGGGCCCGGAGCAGCCCGACGTCGCGCCGCCACCCGAGCTGTGCGTTCTCCCCTGCTCCTCCCGAGCTGCTTGTGCAGCCGCAGGAGGCCGTCCTCGCTGCTGGTTCCCTCGGGCCACCGCCTCTCCTCCTGCCGCCGCCGGATCCGAGCGCTGCTCCTTCTCCCGAGCGCCGCCTCCGGTCTCCCGCGCCGCCCCGCCGCCAGCGCCGCCCCGCCGCCAACTGCAGCTGCGTCGGATGCCGGTGAACCTCGCATGCACCTCGTCGCCGCGCTGCCGACTACCGTCGCCGCGCTGCCGACTGCCGTTGCCGCTGCACGGACCGGGCCGCCAGATCCGCCGTCGCCCTCGGTTCCCGTCGCCGGAGCCTCGACCGCCTCTCCCCGTCGCGGCCGTCCCAGCGCCGCCGCCGCCGCCTCTCTCGGTCTCGTTGAGATCGGGACAAGGGAGCGCCCCAGCGCTCGCTAGCGCCCGCGTGGGCCGGCCTCCCGCGCTGGCCGCCTCGGCCCACTACCAGGCGCCCCGCGCGAGCCTTTCTGCCTCCGTGCATCATGGGCTTTGCCCCATGAGGTGAGCATCCCTCCAGCCCGTCTATTCCCCGCCCCCGGCGATAGTTAGCTATATTGCGCTGCCTGTTCGGCCTGTTAGTATATTTAGGAGTTTTTGGAATTTATTTAAATTCTAGAAAAAATAGTAATATTCGTTCGCCCGTATCTTTTTATTCGTAAGTCGGATCGGAAGTGTAGTATATGGATTTCGTGTAGGGTTTTGCATAGATTACGAATTTACAACATGCATAATTATTTGACGTAGTTTTACGTGCCAAACGCCTTGTTTTGCGTGTTGTTTCACTAGGATCCGTTCCTAGTTATTTCTCGTGTGTGTCCGGACTGCCCGTATACCGTAGTATAAATGCCTATGTTTTAGGGACTAGTTTTCCATGTATTTTAGAGCGGTCATTTGTATTTTTGCGTGTAGGGATTTGCCTCTAGTTTATTTTCCCGTATATAGGTTATTTTCCCGCATTAATGTGTGGCTTTATTTTGTTGTGCAACCCCACATATTTTATATGTTTCCGGGGTAGAAAATCCCATGGATTTTTCTGTGCAATTAGTTTTAGCATTAGAGCAAGTTAGTTCGCGAGATATTTTGCCATGTTGCCCTCTTGTTTATTTCGTAGGATTTATTCCGTGCCCCGTTTGCTTAAGTTGTCAACTAGGGAATTGTTCTTAGGTGTTTAGATTAGCCTCTGGTATTTCTAGTCGCAATAGAAATGCATGTTTAGGTGTGTTTTGATTGCCCTCAAGTTGCTAGAAATAGTGCTGATTTGGAGGAGCTGAAATATTTCTAAGTCTGGGATCTGTTATTATTTTGTTGATGTCTTGACCTGCTTGCATCTTGTGATCTGTAGCTCTTTTGAGGTTGGTCCAATGGAGTTAGTTGTACCCCTTGTGTTTCTCTAGCATGCTGTAAATTTTAATGCCATTTGGAGTCCTGTAGATATAGGTTTTGCTGCTGTCAATATAGCTTCAGATCGAAAACTGCACTTTCATGAGGTGTAATTTTCACTAAGTCTGAAATAGTGTGTGAGATGCCATTTTGTGTCTTCTTTTTCTAGTGCTCCTTGCTGCCATGCTAGTTGTTGTTAGTTGTTTGTAGTAACGCTTCTTTCCCTCTTCCGTGCCATGCCTTGCTTGAGCATATCGGAGTTGTGTAGCCGTAGTTGTGGGGTGTAGAAAGTGCTATGTGTCTAATTTTGGCAGGTTATAGTCATTTCTTGTTTTGCTCGTAGTTTTTGAACCGTAGCTCCGATTTGATCGTGTCCTACATGAAACTTGCTTAGAGTCTTGTGTAGTTTCATTTTCTCTTGCTGTATGTATGTTTTGAAGTACTTGTAGCTGTCTTTGCACACATATTGCATTCATGCCATCATATCTTGCGGTGATTGTAACTTTTGATCCGTAGCTCCGTTGGAGATGATCTCTATGTGTAAATTGCTTGCCATGACGCGTAGAATCACGTGAACCTATTTGTTTTGCTGTTTAACAACTAATTGAATGCGTTAGTTCAGATCTGGACAGAATTGTAAATTAACATGTGAGGTCGTCTCGGAGGTGCTATATGTCATTTCCGACCTCATTTAAAATGCCTAGATAGGTAGATTAAGTACGCTTCACCTCTTGCCATGTTTAATCATATTTAATATTGCCGTGTACCTAACCGGGAGTGAACTAAATAATTCCTATGTGGGGTTTCGTCAATATGCAACCCGTTGCATATTGAACTTCACTTAATGTGTAGCGATTGATTGTGTGATTTGTCATGTCGTGACTTGCTTGCTTTCAGTTGCTCATGCATCATATGTGTTGTGCATCGTGTGGTGAATTCTCTGTGTTGATGCTTGTTTCCGGTTTTTCCCGTCTCGTTACAGTTCCGCAAGCGTGTCGGATTGTGAGGACCCGTTCGACTACGTCGGTTCGTCTCCTTCACGGAGGCATTCTTCTTCCAAGCGGGATCTCAGGCAAGATGATCATTTCCCCAGATACCATTACTATCATTGCCATGCTAGTTATTTCGATGCTATCGATTATGTCTCGCTGCCTACCACTTGTTAAATATCGGCCTCTCAACAATGCCATGATAACCTTCAACCTGTTCGACCTAGCAAACCACTGATTGGCTATGTTACCGCTTGCTTATCCATGTTGTTAGCGTTGCTAGTTGCAGCTACAGATGCTTCCATGTGAAAGCATAGGTTCCTTGTTATATCACCGTATTAATGCTATTTAATTTAATGGACCTATATACTTGGTAAAAGGTGGAAGGCTCGACCTTTCTAGCCTGGTGTTTTGTTCCACCTTTGCCCCCTTAGTTTCGGCTACCGGTGTTATGTTCCATAAATGACCGCTCCTAACACGATCGGGGTTGTTATGGGGACCCCCTTGATAATTCGTTTTAGATTAAAGCTGGTCTGGCAAGGCCCAACTTTGGTACTACATTTGCCTAATCACATAATAAAATTGCATAGGGACTTCCCGGGCCCCGAGGATAATTTAATCAACCCCCGGGCCAGTGCTCCTCATGAGTGTTGGCCCCACCTGAGCGATGTCCGGCGCCCCTTTGGTCACCCGGAGGTTTAGCGATCCCGACGTCTAGCTCATCCGCCGTGTCCTAAGAACGAGGTACGCGACTCCTATCGGGATCGTCGACACGTC
The DNA here is from genome assembly GCF_904849725.1 of Hordeum vulgare subsp. vulgare. Lineage (NCBI taxonomy): Eukaryota > Viridiplantae > Streptophyta > Magnoliopsida > Poales > Poaceae > Hordeum > Hordeum vulgare. The sequence continues at coordinate 657,254,272 of NC_058519.1, read as the reverse complement.
GGGCGGCCTTGCTGGATTAGTTTTACCTTTGACGAGATATCTTGTGCATCGGGATTCCGGTGATGATTTGGGTAATCTCAGAGTTGAGGTTTTCCACTAGGGAATCCGACGAGATCGCGAGCTTCGTGATTGAGGATTTCTATGCGGCTTGTGGTAATTTGTGATGGACTAGTTGGAGCACCCCTGCAGGGTTAAATCTTTTGGAAAGCCGTGCCCGCGGTTATGTGGCAACGTGGAAGCTTTGTTTAACACTGGTTCTAGATAACTTGAAGTTAACTTAGTTAAAATAAGCCAACTGTGTGCGTAACCGTGACTGTCTCTTTCGTGAGTTCTTTCTCCGTTCAAGGACACGGTGGGGTTATGTCTGACGTAGGTAGGTGTTCAGGATCATTTATTTGATCAACAATAGTTCACGTCCGCTATGCGTAGATCTTCCCCCTCTTACTTCTGGTACTCGTAAGTTAGCCACCAAATATATGCCTAGTCGCTGCTGCAACCTCACCACTTAACCTTACCTCGCCCATTAAGCTTTGCTAGTCTTGATACCTTTGGGAATGAGATTGCTGAGTCCCCTATGGCTCACAGATTACTACAACACCAGTTGCAGGTACAGGTAAAGGTTACTTGACGCGAGCGCGTTGATTGTTCATTTGGAGTTGCTTCTTCTTCTTCTTCATCGATCTAGGATGGGTTCCAGGCCGGCAACCTGGGATAGCAAGGATGGACGTCGTTCTTATTTTTCTCGTTTGTTTTCGTCCGTAGTCGGACCCTGCTCTTACTCTTGATGATTATGTAATGTACTGATGTGACTCTGATGTAGCTTGTGGCGAGTGTAAGCCAATTCTATGTATCTCTTCTTTTCAGTACATGTACTTGTAACGATATCCATTCTTGCGACACGACGAGATGCGCTTCTATCCCTGACGAGGCCCTCGTGCCAAATTGAGGATAGGGTCGCATCTTGGGCGTGACAAGCTCATCCTTTCAAAATCCCATGATAGGAGCTTTTTGGAATATTAGGGGGTTAGGACAACATGGAAAACTACAGTGCCTAGGAGACTTTATTAGTAGACACAAAATTGACTTTGTGGGTTTCTTTGAAACCAAAAGAGAGAATATTGATAACCACAATTTGGAAACCATTGCTAGTGGGAGTGATTTTTGCTGGCATATTCTCCCTGCAATTAATACTGTTGGTGGCATCCTGGTGGGCCTTAGAAATGATGTATTTGAGATCATTGGTGTTATTAACAAAAAATTATGCATGATAGTTATTGTTAAGAATAAAGATGATGGTTTCTTATGGCACTTTGTTGCGATTTACGGTACTGCCTACAATGAGCACAAAATTGAATTTATTGTTGAGTTGCATGATGTCATGCATCAGGTGTCCTATCCTGTACTCCTTGGTGGAGATTTTAACCTAGTTAGGTCTGTTTCTGACAAAAATAATGGGCTGATTAATAACCAGTTTTCTTATTTGTTCAATGACTGGATCAACAAATGGGGCCTCATGGAAATTAAAATCGCCAATAGGAGCTATACTTGGAGCAACAACCAAGATGATCCTATTTTTGTGATGATTGACCGTGTTTTTGTGTCCACATCTTGGGATGCTCATTTTCCCCTATCTGTCATTTCTGCTCTCCCACGTGTTGGGAGCGACCATACCCCGCTTCTTTTAGATACTAAGGCTAGGAGGGTTACCTCCCCCAAACCATTTCGATTTGGGAAATGGTGGCTGGATCAACCTGACTTCAAAGACTTAGTTCACAGAACTTTGGCAAATACTCCTTGCCTAGATGTGGCTGTTGATAACTGGTTGAATAAGACTAGAATTTTATGGAAAAAGATTAAGGGCTGGAGTATTAATTTAGAGGCTACTTTGAAGAGAAAGAAAAAAGATCTTCTACAAGAATTTGATATCCTTGATGTCTTCTCTGAGTCTAACCGGTTAGATGACGCTGATAGGACCCGTATGGAGGAGATTAAGAAAGAATTAGATGAGATCTGGAAAAAAGAAGAAACTGCTTTGTGGCAGCGTTCCAAAGATAGGAGGATCAAAGATGGTGACAAGAACAATAAGTACTTCCATGCCTTAGCTAACCATCGTCATAGGAAGAACCACTTGTTTGAATTGAATGGTGATGATGGACCTGTTCATTCTACCAAAGAGATGTTGGAGGTTGCCACATCATTCTATAAAAATCTTTTTGGATATGAACAGAAACACAATATAAGTCTGGGCCCTTCCTTTTGGAAGGAAGATGAATTGGTGACTTCGGAGGAAATGACTCATTACAGAAAAAAAAATCTGAGGAGGAAATTAAGAATGCCATCTTCAGTTCTTATGCACATGGTGCACCAGGCCTAGATGGTCTCTCGTTTTTATTCTACCGGGTTTTCTGGGAACTGATTAAAAACGACTTCATGGCCATGGTAAGGATTTTGAAGAGGGTAAACTTGACATCTATAAGTTGAACTTTGCCATAATTGTGTTAATTCCTAAAGAAGTAGATGCCAAGGATATGAAGAAATTTAAACCTATTAGTCTAGGGAACCGCGCGGTTAAGATTCTAACTAAAGCCATGACTACAAGGTTATCTCCTATTGGGGATAGATTGATCTCCTCAAATCAAACTGTTTTTATTGAAGGGAGATTTATTCTTGAGAGTGTGGTGTTAGCAGATGAAGTAATTCATGAAATTAAGCGATCCAAAACTCAAGGGCTTGTGTTCAAGCTAGATTATGAAAAAGCATATGATAGAGTGAGTTGGGAGTTTCTATTTGAAATGCTGAGATCTAGGGGTTTTGGATTCAGGTGGATATCCTCGATCAAAAGTGTGATTCTTAGAAGTACCTTTAGTGTCCGCATTAATGATGTGACTGGTCCCTATTTTTTGGGTGGTAAAGGCCTCAAGAAAGGGGACCCAATCTCTCACCTTCTTTTTAATCTAGTTGCAGATGTGTTTTCCAAAATGTTGATTAAAGCTTCCCAACAAAACGTAATTTCGGGGCTTCTGCCTCATGTCATTAATGGAGGGATTATTAGCTTACAGTATGCTGATGATACTTTACTTTTCTTAGCAAATTCCTGTGACAAAGTTAGAAACTTCAAATGGATCTTATCTTGCTTTGAAAACCTTTCTGGGATGAATCAATTTTCATAAGAGTGATCTGCTGACAATTAACATTGAAGAAGAGATGACTAAATCGTTTGCCCACATCTTTAGTTGTAAGATTGGTTCCTTTCCCATCAAATATTGAGGTGTGCCACTGCATTTTGACAAATTGCGTAGAGAGGACCTTCAGCCAATCATTGATAGGATTATTAGTTGCATTTCTGGCTGGTTGGGTAAACATCTTACTTATAGAGGTAAGTTGATTCTGCTATGTGCTTGCATAGTTAGTATCCCTTCTTATCTTATGGCGGTTATTAAATTCCCCAAATGGGCAATTGATGCTATTAATTCGCAGATGGCCCATTTTTTCTGGGGGAATACGAGAGACCAAGATAAGTATCATTTGGCCAACTGTGGGCTGATTACCAGGAATAAGTCCTTTGGGGGTATGGGGATTCCTAACCTAAAGGAGTTTAATATGTCCCTTTTAGCTTCTTGGGGGAGGAAGTTTGTTGATACCCAATGAAAAGATTGGAAAGAAGTTATTTCTTTCAAATATAACACTGAATCTCCTAATATTTTTTGGTCTAAAGCTGACAATGGTCCTTCTTTTTGGAAGAGTGTAACTTGGGCTTTAAATGCTTCTAGGAATTTTTAAAAGTGGAATGTTGGTAATGGTAAAAACATCAAATTTTGGCATGATTTATGGGTTGGGGATTGTTCCCTAAAGGTTTAATTCTAGGAGCTGTTTCTATATGTAACCAACCTGATTGCACTGTCTCTCAGGTGTGGAATGGAGTAAACCTTAAACTTTCATTTAGGAGATGTGTGGACTAGGGGCTGGATAAATGGAAACAATTGCTGGAAATTGTTCAGGATGTTACTTTAACTGAGGCCCCTGATACCCCCATTTGGTTGTTGGAAAAAGGTGGGGTTTACTCGGTTAAATCTTTCTATAACACTATTAATTTTAGGGTAGTGGTCTCTACCATTGGTGATAAGCTTTGAAAAATTCTTTGTCCACAAAAGATCCATGTGTTTCTTTGGTTGAGTGTTTATAACAAAATATTAATCAGAGACAACCTAGCCAAACGTAAGAGTGTTGATGATCTTACTTATTTATTCTGCAAGGAGTTGGAATCTGTACAACACCTGTTTTTTGAATGTGTGTCTACTAGATGTGTTTGGAGACTATTTGCTGAATCTTTTCAAATACGCAATATCTCTTTCTTTACTGATATATGTGCCTTGTGGCAGCTTCACAAGAAAATGTCTGTGCAAAATATGATTGTTGCTGCCTCCTTATGGAGTATTTGGAGACTGACTAATGATTTCTGTTTCCAGGGCCGATCTTGGAGAGGTCTGGGTTGCGTTCTTGTGAAGCTTCGAAGCTTTCTTCGGCAGTGGGCTGCACTTGAGGAATTGCTTCGTCAGTTCATCGCTAAGCTGGACAAGTTCAGGGGAGAGCTGCTGCGCATCGCATGGTTGCCAAACTGAGAGCAAACTAAATAATCTCGTCTGTAATATGTCCAGCTCGTTCCTGCTTTTGAACTTTTTCGCTAGCTCTTGAATGTTTCCTGGGAGTTGCTGTCGCTATGATGGTGTTTTGGTATGGATGTAAAAACTGATGACTTCGTTGCTTCATTCAATAAAAATGGAGCAGGTGGAAACCCTTTTTATTCAAAAAAAAAGAGTAGAAACACATCTAGAGATGAATTATTAAACAGAGTCAATACGCACATGGTCGAAATCTTACATAGCAAATCGATACAATAGGTCCACATCTTACATAACTGATCGAATACTTGAACAGACAAACAACTACTGGCAAAACAGAGAAATAAACAGACATAACAGGGCAGTGGGTATCATGTTTCATAACATTCACGCCTGAGCACCATCGAACATCTATCCCTCTCACAGAATAACCTTGTTGGTTTGAAGAATAGGTGACCAAGCAATGGTAATCTTCACCGTAGAGCCGTGAAGGACACATTCATGTTCACTTATGCCGCAATACTGAGGCTTGACCAAGAAATCAGCTTTCACAGAAACTTTAGGAGGAGAGTCTGAGTAGGCTTCTATGAGAACATTCAAGGTTTCTTCCAATTCTTCAGAATCATCACCAACTTTCCTTAATTCAACAGAAACAATATGCCTTGACAGATCAAGGTAACCATATTCTTCACCTATTCGCATCTTCCCACCATCACAATAACGAGAATCAAGCAACACAACTTGGGTGGGCGGGGCACTGACTTGACCTCCATGAGGTGGTGAGGAGCAAGCAACTCGGCCTCCATGAATGAACGGGGTTGTACTGCCTTCCACAAAGCCACCGTCACGCAAGAAAGTTGCTTGGACTGATTCACGGTATAGTTGCTGCAGGGTTAACTCTGTTGTGCATAGACGGTTCTCCAAGGTAAGAGTATATAAACCATCATCGGCATGATAGTGACTGTGCTGGCATCTCTTAGTTATCAACACTGTGTCCTCGGACTCTGAGGGGCCCTTAAGTTTTAATTGGACTTCAAGGCCAACATGGTCCTCAGCCAAAATTGCACGAGATGGGCCAGTCAAGCACAAGAAGGGTTTCTGCAGGCATCATCATTACACATGCTTGATCGCAACGAGCCAATAGATCAACAAACTAAGATGCATGAAACAGTAAAGAGATAAAAAGGAAAATTAACAGAATACGACGCTTACTTCTTGAGTGATCTCTTGGAAATTCTCCCTTTCCCGCAAGAAGAGAATATTGCGTCTGCGGTCGACACTGTCTCGTGCAGCGACGAGGCCGAACACTTTGAGTGGCCATTCCAGGAGTGGCCATTGCAGGTCCAAATCGATGTTGGCAATTTTGAAGGAGAAGATCTGTAAGGTGATCTCGTTGGAAGCAAGACCGGGTGGGATCTGTCTGGGCGTGTAGTGTGTAAAGTGCATGGGGCTCACTAGGGCTGCACGCACAATTTTGTCAACAAAAATAAGTTAGTATACATATTGATCCTACTAAACCAAGAATTTGATTGGTACTTTGTACAAGGAAGGTAGGAATCTGCTGGTTGGCAATTAGAGAACAAACAAGCAAACAAACAATGCTGTGTGATTAACTAACTAAGAGTGTTGGCCATATATATCTTACTTATGTGTCTGAAGTGTCCTACTAAATTTGTCATGCCTTGACAATAGCCCTCGTAGTCGCTCACGTCGAACTCCATCTCCTTGCGGGCCTTGTCCTTGTTATCCAGCTTCTGATACTCGTGCCAGAACTTGATCCTCTTGTCCCTCTCCTGCTCCATAGTCAGCTCCGACTCCTTCTCATCTGGGTATTCGTGACAGAAAGGGTCCAGTTCCGATTTGATCTTGGACATGTCACTCCGCATATCGGCTAGCCGCTGTAAGATGCCGGACTGCGGGGCCTTGTCTTCATCTTTCAGCGTCTCCTTGATGCTGCAGATAAGTGGGGCTGATGGTATGATCCTGTAATTGATAAAAGTGACCATATCGTCCATGTGCGTACAGAGCTCCTTGATCTCCTGCTCAGAGATGATGGAGTTTGATTTGCCTAGTCGTCCATCTGAACCTCCCCCTCCCCCGGATTCTCGATCTGCTGATTTGATTTGCCTCCGTTCATCTTGTGCTGGTCGTCCCCCTCCCCCGGGTTCTCGATCTGCTGATTTGATTTGCCTCCGTTCATCTTGTGCTGGTCGTCCCCCTCCCCCGGGTTCTCGATCTGCTGATTTGATCTGCCTCCGTTCATCTTGTGCTGGTCGTCCCCCTCCCCCGGGGTCGTCTGGTTCTCGATCTGCTGATTTGATTTGCCTCCGTTCATCTTGTGCTGGTCGTCCCCCTCCCCCGGGGTCGTCTGGTTCTCGATCTGCTGATTTGATTTGCTTCCGTTCATCTTGTGCTGGTCGTCCCCCTCCCCCGGGGTCGTCTGGTTCTCGATCTGCTGATTTGATTTGCTTCCGTTCATCTTGTGCTGGTCGTCCCCCTTCCACGGGGTCGTCTGGTTCTCGATCTGCTGATTTGATTTGCCTCCGTTCATCTTGTGTTGGTCGTCCCCCTCCCCCGGGGTCGTCTGGTTCTCGATCTGCTGATTTGATTTGCCTCCGTTCATCTTGTGCTGGTCGTCCCCCTCCCCCGGGGTCGTCTGGTTCTCAATCTGCTGATTTGATTTGCCTCCGTTCATCTTGTGCTGGTCGTCCCCCTCCCCCGGGGTCGTCTGGTTCTCGATCTGCTGATTTGATTTGCCTCCGTTCATCTTGTGCTGGTCGTCCCCCTCCCCCGGGGTCGTCTAGTTCTCGATCTGCTGATTTGATTTGCCTCCGTTCATCTTGTGCTGGTCGTCCCCCTCCCCCGGGGTCGTCTGGTTCTCGATCTGCTGATTTGATTTGCCTCCGTTCATCTTGTGCTGGTCGTCCCCCTCCCCCGGGGTCGTCTGGTTCTCGATCTGCTGATTTGATTTGCCTTCGTTCATCATCTTGTCCTTGTGAAGCTCCTCATCCGCAACCTCGCCATACTTGAATTGGGTCATCTCTGTATCCTATCCACATGCCCTTCTCTGGCAGCCATCGCAGGTTTGTCCTCCTCCACCTCATGTTCACCGAGTACTTGATCAGAATCCATCCGCTCACCGACCTTGCCGTCCCTGGTAGCCATGGCCTCAGTATGATCCTCCGCGACAATTGAACTTGTACCTGGAGCGCCCAGCTTGCGGATTTTGAATGGCAGAGGGCTCCCCTCCACGACATCTTCCCCGCCGCCATCCGCCGTCGCAGATCTTGTGGGGTCGCTGAGATTGCTATACTCGCCTCCAGCCATCGCAGTTCTTGTGGTGGTGGGGATAGGGGTGTTGACTCCTGAGATTGCTATATTCACCGCCACTCTCTCCCGCGTTAGGGTTTCGATCGAAACGGCCGGGTTAGGGCATCTTCAATGGTTGTATGATCATTGTTGGTAAAATTGCCACATAGATGATTTTGACGACATGACACATAATAAAATAAGAGAGAGAATGGAATCGTATGAACTTGAAGCAACGGTTCACGCACAACCTCCGAGGCAAGCATGGTTATTTCTTCCATGTTTAGTGGACCCGTTTAGTTATTTTACATACGATTAACATACACTCCATTGAAGAGCTTGTATGATGTGCTGTCGGTCGTTGATATGGATATTTATACCAACGATTGAATATATGGATTGTTGAAGATGCTCTTAGGATGCTTACGCGTATGTTAGTCTTGTTGTATAAGACCAGCTTGCCTCGGGCCCGGCTAGACATTGGCCGACGGACGTGTCTGGGCCGGCCCACAAAGCACGGCTATTATTAGGCCAAATTTGGGCCCGACCGCTTTGCTTATTATATTCATTCTCACCCTCACACCGGCCTGAACCATAAAATCAAGTCATATAAAGCTCTTTTTCGAATGGAGGGAGTAGATTTTAAAATGCAGGCAGGTGTTAAAATGGTCACAAAGAAAGAGTCAATTTAACATCATCAGCAGCGCCGATTGATTTGGTAGCACGTGCGTGTTCGACTCCTGACGCCACTCGCATTATAAAGCTCTTTTTTTCACACGCACACTGGCAGGTGTGTCCTACATAGGCATCACGTATTTCCAAGTATCATGACCGTAATGAAGGACTTTTCAATTTCAGGACTGTGTTGGTCCAGATCTGGCCAAACGGGCCGAGTAAATGGGCCGGCCCAACAGCCCGCGTGCCTGGCACGACACGGGCTAATCGTGCTCGGGCTCGGCACGAAGCACGTCTCGGGCCGTGCCTGGGCCTGGAGGCTGGGCACGTGTGCCGACACGGCACGACCCGTTTTTTTAATATATTTTTAGATTTTTTTATATATATATGTAAAAATATGACCCACTAGACCCATAAGCCTAAAAAATGAGGCCCAACATGCTAATCGGACCGACATGCCGGCCCGTTTAATAGTCAGGCCGTGCTTGGGCCTGAAAGCGCAGCCCACGGACCGGCGCTGCCCGACTAATAAACGTGTCTGGGCGGGCCGTGCCGTGCCAGGCCCGATTAGCACGGGCCGTGCCGTGCCGGCCCGTTTGCCAGGTATGTGTTGGACCAAGGAACTTTTCATTCCAATAACTTTTTTTTTCTGTCTCGCCTGGTACGGGGCTTCCAGTTCGTTCTCGATGGCAGGGAGGAGCACGGAAGCGCCGGCGACGGTGGTGGGCGGCTACGAGCTGCGCGAGCGCCTCGGCGGGCGGGCCCCGGCCACGTCGGTGTGGCGCGCGGTGCGAATCTCGACGGGCGCCCCCGCGGCGGTGAAGCAGGTGCGGCTGGCCGGCCTCCCCGCCCGCCTCCGCGACAGCCTCGACTGCGAGCTCCGCTTCCTCGCCGCCGTCAGCCACCCCAACATCATCCGCCTCCTCGACGTCATCCGGGTACGACCAACCCTAGGCCTCCCTCGATTGCCGGAGCCTGTCGTCTTGTACCAATCGAGCATTTTGTCCTGCCCCAGACCCCGGGCTGCATCTACCTCGTCATGGAGCTCTGCGAGGGAGGGGACCTGGCGAGCTACATCGAGCGCAGCGGCGGCAGGGTGGACGAGAGCGTCGCCAGGAATTTCATGAGACAGATCGGTACCAATTGATCCTATCATCCATTAATTCCCCCAATTGTTCGCTGGATCTTTGTTTCCACTAGTAGTGACAGCAGCATCTTAATTTGCCACCGTCGATTCCATGTCATGTGTGAAAACTGGAGCTTGCCCTCTTGTGGCTGGCAGGGGCTGGTTTGCAAGTGCTACGCAGGCACCATGTCGTCCACCGGGACCTGAAGCCTGAGGTTCAGGGAGTGAAGAAATCCCTTGTTAAATTATTTGTTTATAGTGCTTCCTAACTAGGTTGAGCTGTTAATTTTGAATTGATAGAGCTGTTGAATGGATTGTTGCAGAATATCCTACTCTCTTGTCGTGGCAGCGATGCGATGCTCAAGATATCCGATTTCGGACTGTCCAGGTATATATGTTCTTGGATTGATGATAATTATATTAGTTTTAGTCCTGTATATATGAGTAGTTGTAGAAAACGAAAATATGCCACTCATCCTAGCCGACCTTTCTATTCTTTCAGTCAACTGCGAAATCAATCATTAGACTTTTTCCAATATCTATTAGCTAGCTACTGAACCACATCAGAGTAGCAGAAACCAAAAATATGTAGTGATGCTAACATGGTGGAGTCGATTCAGCATGATAAGTAAGGCTCGTTAGTTAGGCGGTGATAAGTAAGGCTCGTTAGTTAGGTGATCGAGTTTCTGGGCAAACAGAAATCTAGTCACATTTGTTGCTGTTTACTATAGGGTTCTTCATCCTGGGGAGTATGCAGAGACAGCCTGCGGTACCCGCTTATACATGGCCCCGGAAGTCATGCTATTCCAGAAGTACGATGACAAGGTATGCTGTATATATGCTCGCGTGCCCAACATTGTTTTGACACAACGAATGGCGCCAATCTGAACTCTCCTGCGTGCAGGTAGACCTGTGGAGTATCGGCGCGATCCTCTTTGAGCTCTTGAACGGCTACCCGCCATTCCGTGGTAGAAGCAATGTGCAGGTGCTGCCCTTTTACTCGCCAATGGTGTTCAATCATCCTATCAGAAACTTAGACTTCACAACATTCCTTAGCTCACACCGTTCCTTTCTTCAGATGCTTCAGTGCATAAACAGAACTGGCTCCCTTCCGTTCTCACAACTCGTGGTGCCCAGCCTGCATCCTGACTCCATCGACATATGCACCAGACTACTATGCACGAACCCAGGTCCGCCTACGCTGGCTGGTCATGCCACCTCTTCCGCCAACCAAAATGCTGAAACTCTGAATGGTTTACATAGCTGACGTCTGGACGGCTGTTTTGTTTTCAGTGAAGCGGCTGTCCTTGCAAGAATTCATCAACCACGGCTTCCTTCGACCATAGATGCCACACTGAAACTGAAGAGGATTTTGGCTCTGCGCTGCAGTATCATCTGATGCATAGGATCCGTTGGCTTGTTTGTGCTGGCTTCAGATAGTGGCAACATATATAGATCTGAATGTTTGTACTTTAAATCATCCATGTACAGTTTCGTGCCATTTAACTGTAGCCTGTAGGACCTGAAGCTTAGGAGTGGCTGATTAGTTTACTGTGCTTGACTTACTGTATGGAAAAATGTAAATGTGAATATAATTTAGAAAGAAAAATGACAATTACTATATTTTGTGTGGTTCTGGTTTGCAAGCAATTGCCTATGGAGATGGCCTGGGCGAATAAGCAACTTCCTGCTGCGAGGAGGATCGTTCTTGCCGATTAACCCTGACAGAAGAATTCACTGCTACTCCCTCCTTTATAAATATAAGATTTTTTTTAGAGATTTCACTACGAACTATATAAATATGTATATAGACATATTTTAAAGCGTAGATTTACTCGTTTTGTTTTGTATGTATTCTATATTGAAATCTCTACAGAAGTTTATATTTAGGAGCGGATAGAGTAGTTTTGATCTTTCCTGACTTCGCTTGTTTTCATGGAATCTGAGAAAAACAATATTCCCTCCATTCATGAATATAAAATATTTGGAATATTTCAATGTGGACTACGTATGGTCTAAAATGACCGAACAAACGCAAGGCCCTGTTTGGAACCACAATAGATTATAATAATCAGAATTATGAAGATAGATTATATAATCCGGTTTATAAAAATAATATAGGTGGGCATGTTTGAAGGCCAGATTATATAAACTATAATCCAGGTTTTACCATTGTATGATGACATGTTTGCCCTCTGTTTTTTAGCTGCGAAGGTAATAATCTAGGTGGACATGTTTGGAGGACGGTGACGGTGGCAGTAGATAATTAATTATCTCCAAGTTTCCAAGGGTAATGGCTCATTAGTAATTCATAATCTGATTTTAGCTGGGGTAGAGTAGATTATGAACTTTTAATAATCTGGTCATCTAGTTTTATAAACTACAATATAATTTGTCATGTTTGCAGACATAATAGATTATACAAACTTGATTATATAAACTGGGTGGTTCCAAGCAGGGCCTAAAACGTGCCTATATACAACTGTTTTAGTGTGTTTGTTCATTCGTTTCAGTTTGTATGTACTTGAAAATTACGACACTTGTTATGAATCGGAGGGAGTAGGGGAAATCTTATTGAAACATCTAAAACATCTCATATTTGTTAACGGAGGGAGTATCAAGTATGTGGCCAACACCAGCTACTCTGAAAATAAAATCATGCCACGCACTTCAAAATTCCATTTGAATATGGCCTTGAAATTCACGTTCCATCACTTCAGAAATTACAGAGAAGAAAATACCGCACCTGTCGCTCTCCCTCTTCCCTTTCCCCGTCCGACGCCACTCCTAGCGCGCACTGGACGCGCCGACGACCGGCGCCGGCGTCCCTCCACATGCTGATCTCGCCGCGATCTCTCATTGTCCGGCGGCCGTCTCCGCAGCGCCGTCTCCCTTCCCAACTCGCCCCGCGAAGCCGATGGAGCGGCGGAGGATGCTCGCGGACCTCCTCCGGGCAAGCGCGAGGGGCCCGGACCTCCGTGGCGGCGCGCAGCTCCACGGCTCGCTCACCAAGCTCGGCCACGGGTCGGACACCATGCTGGGCAACAACCTGGTCGACATGTACGCCAAGTGCGGGAGGCTCGACGCGGCCGGCCAGGTCTTCGACGGAATGCCCGAGAGGAACGTCGTGTCGTGGACGGCCCTCATGGTGGGGTTCCTGCAGCAGGGGCGCGCCGGGGAGTGCCTCAGGCTGTTCGGGGAGATGCGGCGGGTCTCGGAGGCCGCGCCGAACGAGTTCACGCTCTCGGCGACCCTCAAGGCGTGCGGCGTCATCGGTGACACCTGCGCCGGTGTTCGTGTCCATGGGGCTTGCGTCAGGATGGGGTTCGAGGGGCACGGCGTCGTCGCCAACTCGCTGGTGCTCGTGTACTCCAAGGGCGGGAGGATTGGCGATGCGCGGCGGGTGTTCGATGGTGCCGCTGCGTTCAGGGACCTTGTCACCTGGAACGCCATGATCTCCGGCTACGCGCACGCGGGGCAAGGCAGGGACTCACTGCTCGTCTTCCGGGAGATGCAGCGGCGAGGTGACGAGGATTGTCAGCCTGACGAGTTCACCTTCGCGAGCTTGCTGAAGGCCTGCAGCGGCCTTGGCGCGGCTCGCGAGGGCTTGCAAGTTCATGCGGCCATGGCAATCAGAGGGTTCTCCACAGCGTCCAATGCCATCCTTGCTGGCGCGCTGCTTGATGTTTATGTAAAATGCCGGTGCCTGCCAGTGGCGATGCAGGTGTTCGATCGGTTGGAAAGGAAGAATGCCATCCAGTGGACAACGATGATCACCGGGCATGCACAGGAAGGGCAGGTGAAGGAAGCATTGGATCTGTTCCGGCGGTTCTGGAGCTCCGGCGTCCGTGCTGATGGGCATGTCCTCTCCAGCGTCGTCGGTGTGTTTGCAGACTTCGCCCTTGTGGAGCAAGGGAGGCAGATGCACTGCTACACAGTCAAGAACCCGGCAGGGATGGACGTGTCAGTGTCCAACTCCATCGTGGACATGTACCACAAGTGCGGGCTGACCGACGAGGCGGAGCAGCGGTTCCGGGAAACCCCGGCAAGGAACGTCGTGTCGTGGACAGCGATGATCAACGGCCTCGGGAAGCATGGCCATGGACGCGAAGCCATTGACATGTTCGAGGAGATGCAAGCAGAAGGCGTGGAGCCTGACGAGGTGGCCTACCTTGCCCTTCTGTCGGCGTGCAGCCACTCTGGCCTCATCGACGAGTGCCGCCGGTACTTCTCAGTGATCCGACAGGACCGGCGGCTGAGGCCGAGAGCAGAGCACTACGCGTGCATGGTCGACCTCCTTGGCCGCGCCGGGGAGCTCGCGGAGGCCAGGGACCTCGTTGCGACGATGCCGATGGCGCCCACCGTTGGCGTGTGGCAGACGCTTCTCAGCGCCTGCAGGGTGCACAAGGACGTCTCCATAGCCAGGGAGGCGGGTGAGGCCCTCCTGGCCATGGACGGCGACAACCCGGCCAACTACGTGATGCTGTCGAACATCTTCGCAGAGGCCGGCGAGTGGCATGAGCACCAGCGGCTGCGCGATGCCATGCGGCGACGGGGCCTGCGGAAGCAGGGAGGGTGTAGCTGGGTGGAGGTCGGCAAGGAGGCGCACTTCTTCTACGGCGGCGGGGACGCCACCCACCCGCGCGCCGCCGACATCCGCCGCGTCCTGCTGGACGTGGAGAAGAGGATGAGGGAGCAGCTCGGGTACAGCCCGGGCGCGGTGGTCGGCGATGGCACACAGCTGCACGACGTGGACGAGGAGTCGCACGCGGAGGGCCTCCGGGCGCATAGCGAGAGGCTGGCCGTGGGGCTGTGGCTGCTGCACCATGGCGACGGTGAGGAGGAGGAGGAAGAGGAGGGGAGGAGGGAGGTGCTGAGGGTGTACAAGAACCTGCGGGTGTGCGGCGACTGCCACGAGTTCTTCAAGGGGCTGTCGCGGGTGGTGGGGCGGGTGATGGTGGTCAGGGACGCCAACCGGTTCCACAGGTTCCAGGACGGCGCATGCTCCTGCAAAGACTACTGGTGACACACATTACACAAGTCACACTGGAACACACACCTCATAGGCTGGCTTGACAAAAGGGAAGAGAAACACAAACGGCTTTACCAACGAAATGCCAGAAAACATGGCCATACTTTTGGTTTGTCATCAAGATATTTGGTCTGCCTGCAGTTTTGCAGGCTGCGGGCAACATACAATCTGATCTGATCTGATGATGGTCCTTTCTGGAAGGAGATTTGGGAATTGGCTGGCCATATCTCCAACTCCAAGTGAGGCTGAGCATTTGATGTGAACACCGATTTGGTCACGGCATTCTGGCAGCGTGATCTTGTACGAAAATTAGGAGGCGCGGATCGCTTGTTTTCGAAATGTAATAAGCTCCTGGAGGAAGGAAGGTGCCATTCCAGATTGCTTTTGAATTGCCGGTACGTCAGTTAAAAACGGAGTCCCCAGGACCTCGCATCGCCCTGGATTTTTCTTTGGCCTTGGTGGTATGTCTGGTCGCAGCAAAATGAATGTTTAGTTAGTAAGTGTGATGAGCAACTTCAGCATATAGGTTAGCCAGTACATTGCTGAATTTTACTTGGGAAGGGGGAATGTGCAATACCCGGGAGAGTCGAGTTCTTGTTGGAATGGACTGATATAATGCATTGGCCTGCCTGCAACTAGCCGGTATGCTGACACTATCCCTACTGTGTTGCCGCGGTTAGCCAAAATGTTTCATGGCGGTGGGCAGCTTGACCCCCTGTAATAAACCTTTCAATTTTTCCTTGTCTGAATGAATCTGTTTAGACTGCAACAAAGGGGGCTGAGAATTGATTCACATTAGCCAAGTGCGTGCGTTGCCGAATTCACTTGAAATCTCGGCTCAACTTCTTCTTGGAGCTCACGCTAGATTTTGTTGCATCCTTGTCTGAATCAATCTGTCATGGCGTTCCATCTCATCAGATAACCTGATCTGATTTGCTGAACCGCATCCTGTCCGTCGGTTACTTTTACAATGCCTGTAATTCATGTGCAGTTTTCGGAAGGAAAAAAATAGTACTCGTGTTACTGCATCCCAGTAGAGAATGGCATGCTGAACTGAGTTGCTGCTTATGTTCAGCCTAGGTTATTAGGCAGCACCGTTAGACTCCGGGTGACTAGCTATCAAAAGATTACGGGAGATTCAACACCACAAGCCGACCTTAGCTCAGTTGGTAGAGCGGAGGACTGTAGTGGATGCAGATTAAATCCTTAGGTCACTGGTTCGAATCCGGTAGGTCGGACATTCTTTTTCTTTTTTCCTTTCTTTTTTATTTACTCTTTACAAAAATGTAAAATCCTCTTTCGTTTCGTCCGAGAATCTTTTAGGTTCACACAAAATCACATTGGAATTGTTTCTTCTAGCAATCTTTTTAAATATTGGAATAAAATTATGGTTGGAGATTCAATTTCACCAAGCCATTTGTAATCTGCTGCTCATCGGACCATCACATTGGAATTGTTTCTTCTACCAATCTTTTTAAATATAGAAAATGATCTTCTCAAATAGGGAATAAATTTATGGTTGGAGATTCAATTTCACCAAGCCATTTGTAATCTGCTGCTCATCGGACCATTAGATTAGCCCCCCCCCCCCCCCCCCCCCCCCACCACCACCAATGTCTGATGATTGCTTCTGTTATCCACTCATCATGACGTAATAGCAAGAGAGGATCGACCAATGTCAGAAATTCACCCACAAATGCAATCATAAGGTCCATTATAAGGTTGGATTTTTTTAGCATTAACACTTTTATCTTTTCATACCCCCAAAAAATAAATCCATCTTCCACTTTATTTACTTTTGATATACCTAATGAATCCATCTTTGGAACCTGCTGCTTAGATTACTTCTTTAATTATCCCAAAATCTGATTTTATCCACTCGTTTCTCCAAGATACATGAGATGACATGATTGATCAATGACAGGAATTTGCCGACTCATCACAAATGACAGTGCCAAAATATAAATCAAACTTCCGTTCCATTCCATCCAGGTGCAAAGGGAACCATCCCCATTTTTCTATCCATGGACACAATTCATTCAATCGAGGCACACGAAAATCATTCCGACGAGCAATGGAAAGGGAAAAGGCGACTCATCCGCTAAATTCCTGCACTGAACTACAAGGGCGGAAGCAGACAAACAGAAACAAAATCACGCAATCTAGGGATGAGATTGATCCTAGGGCGCTTTCGACCATCCCATGTGGCATGCTTGGTACACCGTCCATACCGATGTCTATCAGGTTACTGTTTACTTCTGCGACTCCAGAGCCTTCAGGACTTCCTCTCCCATTCGCTTGCATCCAACCAATGTCTGCAGCACAAGAACATATAACTATGTAAGTTCGGGAAAAAGAGGAAACAAGAGAGCAAAAAGTAGTGCTTGCTGATGAGTATATTCCACACAACCAGTGTCACAGGTCATAAGTTTGGCAGGTTATGGAAAAGAGGACGAAAGTCTTCTATCTGTCAAACTATCCAAGTACTTGTAATTGATGTGCAAGTAGAGGTATACAACCGTACGAAGCAAATGAATATTTAACTATTTGTTTGACAGGAACGTAGTCATTGGATTTCTCTTCAAACATAAATGTAGAAAATATTCAGTGCAGCAACTACTGAACATGTTGCATAGACTAATCTTACCGTTCCAGGAGAATATATGTCCCCAGTTCGGAACCCATTGTCCAGTGTCTCTGTAACCGCAACTTCGATTCTCTTTGCAGCACTTTCTACGCCAAGGCCATATTTCAATAGCATTGCCGCACTAAGAATTGTAGCTAATGGGTTTGCCTTGTCCTGCACTCAGCAAATTGTAGAAGGGAGCAGAATTTTGAACAGAGTTAGATAACAAAAGGCAACGTAGTAGTATCTAAAGGATTCTTCTGAAGTTAGGGGCTATGTCAACCTGGCCAGCAATGTCAGGAGCAGAGCCATGAATGGGTTCAAAAAGACCCGGTCCCTGTACAGAAAAAGAAGATCCTTGATAAGCGCTTTACTTCCAGCAATTTCAGCATAAAATAAGTGCGTCTGAAAACAACTTATGTTACCGATTCGCCAACACTGGCAGATGGCAGCATTCCAATGCTTCCTGTGATCATTGATGCTTCGTCCGATAATATGTCACCAAAAATATTGTTTGTCACAATCGTGTCAAACTGTGATAATGAAGGGAAGGGAATACAGGAGGTCAGCACATCTCCATACCGCTTAGCTCTGGGTGAGATAAGTTACATACAAAGAAACAAACCTGTTTGGGATTCCTAACAAGCTGCATTGCAGCATTATCAACGTACATGTGTGAGAGCTCAACGTCAGGGAATTCGGAAGCTATTGCAGTCACTCGTTTTCTCCAAAGCATAGATGCCTGCAATAGCGTTAGGGAAAAATGATGCATTAGACTCGGCAAAATGATAGGTCATAATCATTGCATCCAACTAAATATTTAAGAAAGAGTTACAAAATATTAAATATAATATTGTCTCGAATATGCCCTATGGCTCAGTTCTAATTTCCATACACATTTGGAATTTGCATAATATTTAAGAAAGAGTTATAAAACATTAAATATAATATTGTCTCGAATATGCTCCATGGCTCAGTTCTAATTGCCATACACATTTGGAATTTGTATAATTCATAATGTTTGGGACAACTGATTTTTTTTGGATTCGTATGATCAATTACCTCAAGCACATTCGCCTTGTCCACCGAGCATAGTTTCCCTCCTCTCTTGCGAGCAACCTCAAATGCAACACGGGCAATACGATCGATCTGGGGATAGTGTTGTTGAAACAAATAGTTAATGCACTATATTAAAAAAAAATGGTATCAAAAATCTAATTACACGTGTTCTTCCAGAAAATACATCCTGACACCATAGAGGAAAGAAACAGAGAAACAAAATGATTAACAGATTTAGCCATGTTTATGCCATCGGGGGCAGCAGGGATTATCATTCATTCAAGAAATAGTTTATCAGGGAGATGATTGAAGTACAAGAGGAACAGTGGAGTCACCTCAGCAACTGAATATATTTCAGTGTTGAAGCCAGTTTCCTCTCCCTTGTCATTGGTTCCAAATCCCCTAGGTTTGCCGAAGTAGATCCCTGCCATGCAGAATAATAAAATAACAGCAGAAGTTTCAAGTTTCATCAGAATGCACCTAGAAATATATAGATCGGCAAGGAAAGAGGAATAACCAGACATGTTCAATTGTAGTTTAGTCAACATTACCTCCAGTAAGCTCTCTAACAACCATGATGTCAACTCCTTCAGCTACCTCTCTCTTCAAAGTAGATGCATCTACTAACTACAAAAGTGTGAGGCCAAAGAGAGAAGTAATTACACAGGGAACATATGACCAAATCAGCACATTATTGTAAGTATATAACCAGTAATAAGTACAAGTCCTTTCAGACCAAATTTTGCAGCTATGATTTCCTTTGGTAGTATTTCATATTTTTATTGCTTATTTAAACCATGTATTGCTAGTACAGATCACATCGGGACACAGGAGACACTCAGCTTTCGATACATGGCCTTGGATGCAACATAAGTGATCTAGGTCATATAGTTCACTAGCTACCTAAAGTACAAAAGGCAGAGTTTTGAGTAGTACCATTAGAAAAACAGGACAATGTTGTCAGTACTAAACGAAACAAAGAAGTTGATCCACTACTAGTACAGATTAAGCCGGGATGCAGGACACACTCTTGATGCCTTTGATACATGACCTCAGATGCAACTTAAGCCAAATAGCTAGCTAAAGTACCAACTGCAGTGTTGTCGAACTAAAATGACACGTTGATATACCTGCGGTAACACAGTGGCTGGCCGCAGATTGGCAAACACGCCGAGCCCGGCACGGATGTTGAGCAGCCCCGTCTCCGGCTTGAGATGCTTCTCATTGTTATCCCACTTATACCTGCAAGACCAAATCATCATTGCCTCCAATTACTGAAAGAAAACGCAGGCGCACACCACTGATTCTGACCAAAGCAAATGCAACACAAAGCTGGTGCCACCGTGGTTGCAGCTAAAAACAGCAAATTTGCACTCACCCTCCAATCGCGCCTAGGAGGATGGCGTCCGAGGCCCGCGCCGCCGCGAGCGTCTCGTCGGGGAGCGGCACGCCGGCCGCGTCCAGCGCCGCGCCTCCCATCAGCATCTCCTTGTACCGGAGCTCCACGCCTGCGACGCAAGGAAAACAAACGGGCTACCATCATCGTCGTCACCCTGCTAGTGGCATTGGGCGACGCCGAGCTGAGTTCAGGCGAGCTTGCTTGCCTTCCTTGGAGCCGGCGGCGGAGAGGACGTCCTTGGCGACGGCGACGACCTCCGGGCCGATGCCGTCGCCGGGGAGGAGCGTAATGCTGTAGCTCCTGGCCGCGGCGTAGCACCGTACGGAGGCCGCCGTCGGCCGCGCGGCGGCGCCGGCGCCCCGCCGGCCGGAGAGGGCTAGGGTTCTGAGCGGCGTGGCTTGGAGCTGAGTCATCGCGCTGTGCTGAGGATGGTCGTCTCCTGGGCCTCCACTGGATATATTGTGCCGATGGACTCCGGCCCGGCCCAAGTGAAGACCCGGAGATGGCTCCAGGGAAGCGAGGCAGCAAGGCCAAGGCCAAGGGGGCCCCGGCGCCGGCGCCGGCCGCCGGCGGGGAGTTCCCGGGCTGCCTCCGCCTGATGCCGCCGTCCACCGTCGCCATCTCCGTCCACGCCAAGCCCGGCTCCAAGATGGCCACCATCACCGGTCCGTACTCCGCCTCCCCCCCCTGGTCCTCGGCCCCCATCCTGCTCGACACGCTAACCGTGATGCTTTGCAGAGATCGGCGAGGAGGCCGTCGGCGTGCAGATCGACGCGCCGGCGAGGGACGGGGAGGCCAACGCCGCCCTTGTCGACTTCATCAGCTCGGTAATTGAGCGCTTCCCTTCCCGCGGATACACAGTAGTAGCTCACTGTTCCTTTGATCTAGACGAACTGCCCACCTAGATGATGAATTGCTAGTTCCATTGTATTGCGTGAACTAGATTGAAGAAGGTTTAAGGGAGTCGGCATTGGTTTGGGAATCAGGAGAACAAGCTGAGGGCGTACACTAGTATGATTTGTTTCAACTTACATTGTTACCAACTGATGGCCTAAGATCTTCTCCATTAAAGTTCAGACTTAAAGCATGTTAGAGAGTGTTGTTGAAGCATATGACACAAGTAGACCGTCGAGGGGCGAAGCTTGTGCCCTTGGAGATGTTTGGTGTTCTTTCTTGAGTTTTGAATCTCCTTTATTTTCCCTGGAGATGGTAGGACATTTTAGCCTTTGTGTTACTGGGGCTGCTAGTTTTGCTTCTTTGGCCATTTTGCTTCAGAATCGGCCATCTTAGATTCTGTTTATAGTTGGGGTGTTCAGTAGGAGGAAGATAGCATCCAAGTTCAGTGAATTTGATACCTGTGTCTGTATGATTCTGTCAAGGGCAATTCAAGCATTTGAACTTTGGTTGATCTAAGACCACAAATAACTCCGCTTCTTTCTTTTAACATAAAATCTGAAGAATCCAGTGGCTGTTTGCACCTAACTGCCACTATCACCCAGGGGTTTGTTGCTGCTGAGCAGACAGTTACAGTCCATAATCCTACTTGCACTATGGCTTAGTATCTTGTTTTATCTCCTACTGACCGCATTAATCCGGTGTCAACCTACAATTCAAGGAGACAATTCCATGGACAAAAATGTCAACTGTTCTTTGTATAGTGCCTTATTGGTCGCTGATTGAGGCAATAGGCGCATTTTACAATGTTTAGCTTCTTAATCAAGAGGGGCTAAACAAACTGCTGCGCTTGTGCTGGAAATACATTCACTGGTTTGGCATGATAATATAATAGCACAGATGAAGTCGATCTTTGATATGCTTCATTTTATTTATTCCATATGAAATCGTGAAAACCTTGTGTAAATGTACATGTGCGCAGGTGCTTGGGGTGAAGAAAAGAGAAGTGTCCATCGGCTCCGGCTCGAAATCGAGGGAGAAGGTCGTGCTGGTGCAGGATGCGACACTCAAAGGCGTCTTCGAGGCCTTGAAGAAGGCGTGCTGCCCTTGATGATGTATGTTAACCGCGAGTACGTAATATAACCTGGCTGAGCAGAGTGTATCAGCTGTAGGAACCGGTGCTCTTTCTCCGGTAAAAATCGGAGCGAACCCAGTAAAGAGGCTGAAAACTTGGACACCGCCAGTCTTGCCCCTGAGATGGTGATGGATGGGGAACTGCTCCTTTGTTTTCTGAAGAAAGAGTAACGGTGATGATGTATGTATAGTGTGCATGACAGGCTGAGCCTCATGACATTTGTTGTTGTCCGTCAGATCAGATGGTGCAATTAACAGCCATGGGTATGTTATGTGTTGTTACAAACACATGCGCCTGTATGTGTTGTTGAAGTATGTGAAATAAGCAGTGCTGAACCGACTGTCGAAGATATGACCGGCGAAGCATGATCTACTTGGAGATGTATCTCTATTTTTTTTCACTTTCTGAAGCATTGCAGTTCAGTATTAGGATTGGGATTGTACTTTGTAGAGATTTTGCTTCTTTGGCCATTCTGCTTAATATGTACTCCCTCCGTTCCTAAATACTTGTCTTTCAAGAGATTCCACCGTAGACTACATACAGATGTATATAGACATAATTTAGAATGTAAGTTCATTCATTTTGCTCAGTATATAGTTTATAGTTGAATCTCTAAAAAGACAAATATTTAGGAACGGAGGAGGTAGGAGGTATATTCATGGACAAAAAAAATGGCAGCTGCATCTCGGAAACAGTGTGGCAGAATTGATGTTACAATCACCACATCAATATTTTCACAGGGGTTTCAGAAACTGGTAGATCAAAGCTAGCGGCAATCATGTTGTCACTGGGCTCCACTAGAAACATTTGACAAGCGGTCTCGCTAAGAGCATCTCCAGCCGTTAGGCACCCCCAGGGGCCGAAATAGCGCCGTCTGGGGCCCAACCGACGAAAAAAAGGCGTCCCCACCCAGCCGTTCAAATGAGGAGAGAGAGAGATATAGATAGTGAAGAAATATTATTTTTTACATGCATATGGTGGGGCTAGCAGAAAAAGGGAAGAGAGAGAGGAGAGAGGCTGACCGGTAGAGTTTGTGCATGCAAAAATAACGTCAGACGCCACCAAGCCTTCGCTGGGGGGCTAGGTTTGGTCTATGGGGGGCTAGGTTTGGTCTATGGGGGGCTAGGGGTAGTTTTGGCCAAATCCGGCGTAAAACAACATCCTGAAGGCACGAGATGATTTATTTTTTAGCGTCGGCGATTAAAAAGGCGCTTGGGAGGGCGTTTTCGGGGTGCGGTTGGAGATGCTCTAAATCTCAATCGATTGAGATTTGGTTATGTCTCAATCGATGCTACATTCCTAGGATCATTGAGGTCTGTGCGAAGTTTTCTTTTTCATATTTTCTTCTTTCCTTTCATACATGGTATGTCACTGGACTAAGACTTGGTTAAATCGACTTAGCCACACTCATGAACAACTGACAATAAAATCATTCATAGAAAGTATATTACTTGGTGTTTAAATGACAAGTTAAAATCATTACTAGCTGGTTGAACGGTAATCAAAGTTGAAAAATCTGTGACAATATTTGTTCCGTAGTTACAGAGAAACACGCATCAGTTGAACATATATAGATGAACCCTTCTTCTTTGGAAACCAGCCGAAAATTGGAGAGGTATAGATTCCTTGTTTCCTTCTTTAGATTTGATGTTCAACATATAAACAGGCTTGCAAATGTATTGATTCATCTTTGCGCTAAGCATGCTTGCTGGCTGATGGTCATTGAGAGTTGATTTGACTACGCAATCTCCTTTCCTGATCACCGGCCAGTTGGCTGATTGCGTTAGGAGAGAAAAAGAAGAACATGGCCGGGCCAGCTGCATTTGCATGTGGTTGAGGTCTTGAGGAGTGTTAGATTCGAACAGCCGGCTCTTTTGTTTTTTGGATCGATGAATATTAGAAACATGCTAAACATCCGGTAGTTTCGGATTTAAATGTATGATTGAATTCATATTGATCTAGATGCATATGTCAAAGCGAGCAGAGGAGGACATTTGGTTTACTTTTATTCCCTTTTCTTAGGAAAAAGGGCGGACATTTGATGACTCTATTTAGATGATCGGCTCCGGTATCCTATCTGTGGACACCTCTATGGACATTTGGTGCGTCTGTCTTCATGATCTCTCGATGCGCAGAGGCCGGGACTTTGTCTCATTTTCGAAAAAAATCACGATTTCACATGGATTTTTGAATTTACAAGTAATAAATAGCATATTAATTAAAGCGTGAATCCTCTTTGCACCAAAACATGACAAGCTCGGGAACAAGTTGGCTCGTCATAGTCATTGATGGACAAGTTATTGGTGTTTATCAAGATGACTTTTCCTTGAAAATCATTCATAGAAAACATGACTTTTCCTTGAAAGTTATCGGTGTTCAACGGTAAAGGAAATTGAAAACATGTGACAATTCTTCAGATGGTCCCGTGCGCACTCTAGTAGATTAATCAATCAACAAGCCAACCCGGACGATAAGTACTGTACCTAGGTAGAGAGTAGTGTCCAGCAAGGCAAGCCAGAGATTGGGACGTTTCAGCCTCACTGTTACTTGACCTATCGATTTTGCTTCTTTGGCCATTCTCTACTGTTAAAGCAGGATGTGCGTCGTGATGGTTCAACCTCCCAGCGAATCCCACCTCACGATCCCTCCTCCCACTCCCGTCGCCCCACTGGTTTTTTCAATATCCTCCAAAAACCCACGACAATTAAACCAGTTTGACTCTCGTCGCACCCCTCGATCGTGCGGTAAAAAAAACCAATCCATCGCGCACGCGCGAGCACGATGTGGTTCAACCTCCTTTGATAGCTTTCCCAATTACCTCGATCCTGATCCCCTCCATCTCGTGAAGCACCCACGATCTCCACTGTCTTCTGCCCACGATCTTCCATCGAGGAGCAAGAAACCGGAATCGAGGCGGAAGGGATTGGCGGAGGGATGCGCGGGCGCGGTCGCAGATCTCGCGGCCCGGCGGCTCACCAAGTCTCCGGCGCGCGGCGGGCTAGGAGGCGGCTCCGATGGGGAAGTCCCCGGCCAAGTGGCTCAAGTCCGTGCTCTTCGGGAAGAAGACCTCCAGGTCTGCCTCCACCAAGGCCAAGGATTTATCGGTATGTCAATACTTGGAGGTCAAATTTGATTTTTTCGGAGGATTCCACGGAATTGCCTGCTATGTGACTGCAACTAGAGAGCAGAGATCTGCTGGCTGCAACTGATGCTTTTGTTGTTTTCCATGTGTAGAAGGCCGGGAGCAATAGAGGGTATGTGGCTGTCACACAGGAGCCGGGGTTCTCGGAGAGTTCCCCGGTGATCTCCGAGCCGGTGCTCGTTACCCCGCGCAACAATGACGCAGTGCCGGAGGTTGGGAAGGGCGAGAATTCCAGCTCGCAAGGCGAGGCGGTTGTGCAGCACGAAGTGAACCATGATTTGGATAAGCAGAGCACTGGCGGGTCTGATGTGCTGTCCAATGATCCGGAGATGTTGAAGGAAGAACAAGCATCGTCAAGGCCCAAGCTGCGTTCCGTGGTTACCATGCTCTACCGTCTCTGCTCGGCGCGCCGGAACAAAGAACGTGTTGTCAGCGCGGGAGCCGTCGTGCCGCTCGTGCAGCTCATCGGCGAGCGCGGCACCGGGACGTCGGAGAAGGCAATGGTGGTTCTTGCCAGCCTCGCGAGCATAGCCGGTGGCCGTGATGCTGTGGTGGAAGCCGGTGGGATACCCGCACTGGTTGAGACCATCGAGGACGGCCCGGCGAGGGAGAAGGAGTTCGCCGTGGTGGCTCTGCTGCAGCTGTGCTCCGAGTGCTCCAGCAACCGTGCGCTTCTCGTTCGAGAAGGGGCCACGGGGTGTTTGCGCTCCTTTTCTCTGAATTTTGCCTCAGACAGCAGCAGTAGCACGGTCACGGACATGATCAGCAATGCTATCTGAATTTTCCCCTTGTGAATTTCTCTCCTGTCTATACTTGCATTTTTTTCCTCTGTCTGTTTACGTCATCTAGGTGCGATTGTGATGTGTATCTTTACGCTTTCAATATTGGCACATTTGGGGATTGTCCTTGTGACTTACTTCCTGCAATGCCCTTTCCACCAGGTGCTAAGGTTGGACGCTGCAATCCGTAAGGAAGAGAAGGAGGCGACTTCTGCAGTTGAGATGTGTAATGTAGATGGCATAGGCGGTGTGGTCATTGATGGCAAAGCGGAAGGAAAGAGAAAAAGGAAGAGGAAACGACGTGGTGACGGTGAAATCGAGGAGGAAAATGACATGTCGTGAGATGCAGGCTTTGGCTAGAGCACGTGGGCTCAATGCTAATGGGGGCAAGAAGGATGTTCTACAGAGGTTGCTCTCCAGCCCTGCTACTTCTGTTGTGGATTGTGGTATTCAGGACAAGAAGGAAGTAGCAGAAGGTTTATTTGTCTATTAATTTCCTTATATTGGTTCTTGAGTGGTAGGATCTGAACTTTACATGAGTATTAACTGTTCACTGTGTATTGGTGCAGATGATGATGGGAAGGTTGAGGAGTTGAAAAAGGAAAATATAGTCACAGATGTGATGCTGGATGCAGCACAGTTACAGTGCATGAGCTACCGGGAGCTGCAAGATTTGGCCAAGGCACGAGGACTCGCGTCGAATGGGATCAAGAAGGATGTTATTGAGGGGTTTCTATTAACCCCTGCTAATTCTGCAGCAGTTGCTGATGGTGGTTTCCAGGACAAGAAGAAACTTGCAAAAGGTTTGTTGATCTATTAATTTCTTGTATTGGTCATCGGAGGGTGAGGTTTGAACTTTACTCGTGCAACAGTTTTTTGGCATGGTCGTTTATGTATTTTGTTGGTGCAGGTGGTGTTGGGGAGGTTGAAGAGGAGGTGAAAAAGGAGAAGATTGTCAAAGTTACGAAGAAAGGTGCTGCAGTGCTGGATGAGCACATCCCTGATGATATAAAAATGACCTATCATGTATTGCAAGTGGTGCGTGAGTTCATTATTGTTTTTTTTCTTACCCATATTGTACCGTGGATGTGTGCACTTCAATTGAAACCATGGTTCACTGAACACCTACTTCCTGTGCAGTATGCATGATGGGTGAGTTCAGAGCAAAAGATGATCTCTCCATGAATGTCAAACTTAAACAATCCCTCTAACCAAATTTAATATTCCCATTCATATGGTATCTAATGCATTACATCATGTTCTGGTTGTCACTTTGGCTATAAATATTCATAGATGTGATAGACTATGGCGTCACCCAAATATACCAGCTTAGCAGGCCTAATATACCATGTGTTAAGAGAATAGACCGACAAAAAAATTGAATGGCATCCTTCATGTATCGTCTTAGTATTCATTATGCACAGTAGCTACAAAGCATTCATATTAGTATTCAGATGTACAGTAGCTACCTTGAACAATTATATGTTCTTTCTACTATTTTTTTCACATCTTCGTTATACATATTTTATTGCAGGGTGATGAGATTTACGATGCCACCTTGAACCAGACTACTGTTGGAGACAACAATAATAAGTTTTATATCACTCAAGCATTAGGTTCGTCCTGCAACTACAAGTCACTGTTGCTTACTAGCACCAGCACCAGGAATCTATGAATGATGGGTAACATACAATGGAAAATTAATTAGTGTTTGTTAACTGTAGAATCTGATGCTGGTGGAAGCTTCATGGTTCTCAATAGATGGGGGAGAGTAGGGGCACGAGGTCAACAAAAGCTACATCCCTGTTCAACAGGAGACGAAGCAATATATGAGTTCGAAGGAAAGTTTGAGGACAAAACTAAGAACAGTTGGTCCAACCGCAAAAATTTCGAGTGTTATGCAAAGAAATACACATGGCTTGAAATTGACTATGGTGAAGTCGACAAGGAAACAATGAGATTTGGCTTTTAATACTTCTGATGATCATGTTTGCATAGACCAAGGTTGCAGAGCCTTCGAGCTCGATTCCGCCAGGCCCCCATAATTTAACCTCTCCCTCGATCGTTTCCTTGCATTTTTTAAGATTTGCATTAGGCGTGTATGCATGTAAAGCTAGAGGAGATCTACACAGTATGAAAATATGCCTATAAATCATATGTGATGATGTGCAGATGAATGAAAGAGTGGAGAAGCTAGAGAGATGGACGGACAAGGAGAGGCTGAAAGAACAAAGTAAGGTGGAGCACACATAGCTCTTCCGCAAGTTGAATTCTAATCTGAGTTGCTGAACATAAAACGGAAAAGAAAATTCTCAAGGCTGTCATGAACGCCAAGCCTCTTTGAGGTTCATGTTGTAAGGTCATTTGAATTTTAATGTATGGTAATTCCGTGTATTCTGAAAATAATTCGGCACTTTTATTTTTTTATGAGTCATCTCTCTAATATTTGGCACCAACACACTCCTAGCAGGAATGTGATCGATGCTACCGCCCCACTCCTCCGGTGGTCCCGGTGCCACAGTCTCCTGCATATTACCATGAGTCATCGTTGTATCATGCGTTGTCTCCTCCAGCTGTCATGAAAGCAATTTTATGCAACACACAGATCAGGAGAAACAAATGCACCGCCTAGGTGGAACATTTGTGGTATTAGATCTTAGATTAAATAAGGACCTTAGTTTGCATTCATTGACTGACCATGCTTCTGACCAGCAGTGAGAACCACTTGATCTCGAAGCTCGATGTCATCGATGGCTACTCCGGCAATCGATATATGTGGTTGGTATTTATCTTAATGCATTAGTATTGTGGTAAATTTGTCAATTTGTTCATCCTTTTCAGTTCAAAAAAAATGATTTGTTGTTGTGTTTAGAGGTAGGAGGAATTAAGGTTTGTTTATGAAGTTGGATGAATTTGAAGGTTGGTTTTTAGGCTCACCATTTTGTGCATAACATAATTTTAGCAAATCAAGAGCCGAGCGAGGCGACATTCAGTTATTATAGTTTAAGTGTTTAAGGCATTTGATTCCATCTTTTGATAAAAAAGACACTATCTAGCTAGCACCTTTGCACCAAGACCATAACTTGGAGGTTTTGGAGAGATGGTCAAATGGTCAGGTTTCGGTTTTCTAAAACAAAATTAGATGCATGTAGGGTGACTATCATGTTGAGATAACACTACTTTTTGATAATTGATTATCTTTCACTTAATTGGCTCTCTTTTACATAGTGTACCATGTTGCAGAAAACATAATAATAATATTGTTTCTACGGTGTTGATTAAGGTCAGTATCGTTTCTTGAGGCTGAAGCTCTCTTGCGGGCATGTCATTATTTTCGTTGAGCCTTACCACTATATTTATTTGATGTATATGTTTCTATAAGAGTACTTAGTCTTTGTGCTACATGTTGGACGGAATTAAATTTCTTATGTGCTACAACATGGAATGACTAATTAATAGTTTTACTAGGCTTTCTTGGCAACCACTCTTTCTACGTATGCTGAACATTTATTACTCTCGGTTCTTTACATTGTTCGATCTTGAACTATCTTTGTCTGGTGTGTCTAAGCCAAAGTGAAATTATATTTTTTTAAGAGATATTTCTTTAATATGAGCAATCGCGCTTGCTTCTTATGTCCCTGTTGAATTGTGTGCTCATGATTTTTTATCAAGATAGGCCTATTAATTAAAAACTAAAATGCGAACCCGATTCATGTACAAATATTACTTTCAGGACAAATCATTTTCTCTTAAAAATATGGTGTATCGTTATGATCTTCACTTACTTTTTCTTAATTTATCGCAAAATATTACAGCTAGGGGACAAGTACTCACGCTCGCAGCTTCACTACCAAATGCAAGTTTGTTGGAAAGACAAAGAAATGCCAAATTAAGTTGAGAGTTGAAGCACACAACACACAAAGGGATTATTGGAGGGTTGCATGGAGGTCATGGGAGGAACAAAGTGTGAGTAACAAGCCAACATTTTGGCAGTGTGTCTGGAGGTACCATGCTTCATGAATGTTTGATGCACTAGATGGGATGTGTGGGAGGTAGCTTCGTAGTTTATGTCTAAGTTCTTTTAGCCAAGCAATGTATAATTCATGATATGCGAGGATATTTTTTGAGTAACTCTATGCAAGAATGTCATGTGTGCTGGGTTTTTTCATGTGTATTTTTACTTTGGCTATGTGTTGTATGCATGAGACAACCTTTTTGTAATATGCCTTTTTCTCTCACATGAAGAAAAACCTTGCACCTGTTTTACTTACTAGCACAATAAATAATCATGGTGAATGTTGTTGTAGTACCACTTAATTTGTTTCCGGTACAGTTCACTAATTCTTTTGAGTATTTCACTTATTTTAAAAACGGTGTGTCATGTTTTTGCCTGTAATTTTCTATCAATGTTTCCTGAATTTTGATCAAGCTGTATTATGTGATTAGTATGTGCTTTCTATGGACAGTGGACATGTTGGAAGGTAGCATTTTTATGGAATGCATCTTATCTTTATTTGTAATATGTGGTTTACAACCATGTCATTTTTAAATCATACATACAATGGGTTATCGTGTCTCGCGGTCCGTTTCATCCATTTGCTATGTAGTGCACAAAAAGTAACCAACAATGCTAGGGCAAGTAGATGAAGATAAGACTACTAATAAAATACTCAAAGAATGTTCAACTGACCAATGCTAAAACAGGAGACAAAAAGAATTATTTCATTCAATAAAAAATGGGTACAAGTATACAATTTTGAATAGAAGGTTTGAACAAACTGGCGAGACTGAAGATCGATGGAAAGTGGGGTGAGGATTAATGTCTTCTTTCTAGGAGAGGATAATTCTAGATCGATGGAAAGTGGGGTGAGGAGGAATGTATTCTTTCTAGGAGAGGATAATTCTAGATCGATGGAAAGTATGGTAAGAATAATGTTTTCTTTTAGGAGAGGATAGTTCTGGAGACACAATTATTGTCGAGAAGAGTGGACATGAGATAGAATCATGATAGCTTGTTTGACAAATATTGTTCACTTAAGAAATGTTTCATATCTATATTTTATCACGTGGCAACGCACGGGCATTCGACTAGTCTGCTTAATATGTATTCCGGGCTCAACGAAGACTTGGTTATGTCTCAGTCGATATTACATTTGTAAGATCATACACTGAGGTCCGTGCATAGTTTTCTTTTTCAGATTTACTTTTTTCTTTCGTACATGGTATGTCACTGGATTAAGACTTGGTTAGATCTCAGTCGAGTGAGACCTAGCCACACCCACAAACAACCGAGATTAAGATCATTCATAGAAAGGATATTACTTGGTATTTAGAATGACTTTTCGTTGGAACTAGTTGGTTGAATGGTAATCAAAAGTTGAAAAATCTATGACAATATTTCTTCTACCGTTACAGAGAAACACGCATCAGTTGAACATATATAGATGAAGCGCTTTTTCTTTCGGAGCCAACCGAAAATTGGAGAGGTATAGATTAATCGTCTTCTTCTCTTGATTTGATGTTCAACATGTAAACATGCCAGCAAACATATTGGCCCAACTTTGCGCTAAGCACGCTTGCTGGATCATGGTCACTCAGAGTTGATTTGACTCCGCAACCTCCTTTCTTGCTCACCGGCCTGTTAGCTGATTGACGCAGGAGAGTTGATGTAAATGTATGATTAATTTCCTATTGATCTAGATGCATATGTCAAAGCGAGGAGAGGAGGACATTTGGTTTACTTTTACTCCCTCACTAGTGGGGACGGGGCCTTTAGCCCCGGCCGGTAAGGGGCTTTAGTCCCGGTTCACCAACCGGGACTAAAGGGGCGGGACTAAAGGCCTAACCTTTAGTCCCGGCCCTATTACAATCCGGGACTAAAGGTGCTCCATGTGGGCGCCTCGTAGCGCCCCAGGGGCAGGCCCTTTAGTCCCGGTTCGTTACACGGACCGGGACTAAAGATTTTCAGGTTTTGCTGGTTTTTGGATTTTTTTTTTTGAATGGAATTATTTTTGGGTTTTAGGGTTTTAGGGTTTAGGTGCTCGGGAGATTAACGTGATGCCTCGTTTGGTGTTCGGGAATTAGTTTTCATATAATTTAAATAGAAATAATTATGCATATATATATAAGATTAACTTATCTTACAAGCGAGCATATATATACAATTATATGGAGATCTGAATTATCGGGACTAGAGCCCGTCTATTCGATTACATGGATGAACATCAGTAATGGCCCCTAGTTACACTAAATCGTCCTTTGTCATCTATAGCTTCCGTCCTCAGAAATTCCGCAAGCTCCTCTGCAACAGCAATCGCGCGTTGCTCTGGTAGGACCTTCGTCCTCATGGCCGTGTGCTATATAAGAAGAGGAGATGAATATGAATATCAATCATGATAACAAAGAATGACGGGTAAAAATAGAGGTGTGAATGTTCATTGCTTACGTCGAATCTGTGATCCTTGAGCTCAGAGGTAAACGTGCGAATGGTCTCGCAAACATAGTATCCGCATAGATGCGTTCCCCGTGGCTGCTGGTCGCACTTTACGAGAATAGAATATATATAATCAAAATAATAATCTAGCATCATAAATGTATTGAAAATTAATAGAAGTATATCATACTACTACTTACCTGAGCCGCTCTAAAGGTCAGCTTCTCAGGAAAGTTACCGGGAGTCACACACTTGAACCGCTTCCAAACCCTGCCAGACAAGGATAATGATTTGCTAAGTTTTTCATTAATTGATATATCAGAAAATCATCGAAAGAGACCGATAGAGCGCAAGAATGATTAAAATTACCCTTGGAGCATGTCCTGCATGCTTTGGAACTGTTTCAAGGGTCTCGATAATGGGTCGAAGGCATCAACTCTTCCCTTATCAATTTGAATGTCCAACAGAATCCAATGAAAGTTGCACATTATATATATATATATATATATGTGTGTGTGTGTGTGTGTGTGTGTGTGTGTGTCAGTAACTTATCAATTACACTTATAAGCGAATGGACACAACAGAGTAAAGACCCTCACCTGAAGTTGTATGGAAACAGTATGTGGTCACAGAAATTTTGATCTATTAGAAACCTTAGAAGGTTTTCCTCCGTCTCCTTGGGTTTATCAGTTAGCGTCGCTATATGTATTTTATCTGGGTCAATAAACCCAATATTTAGGATGGTCTTACTTTTACAATCCAGAATCTTCATTCTGCATAATAGAGTACAAGTTATATATAGACAATGAATTGAAATAACTAAACAAGTTATATGTAGACAACGAATTGAAAAACTTACAGACAATAGCAACTCATAAGCGATTTGTCGAGGGCGTCGCCATTGTACATCTGGAAGAGTTCATCAAAGTCGATATGGATTTCTTCGGAGCGGCCGTAGTACTCCCGTGGGACACTCAGCACGATCATCGTTCTCCCATTTTTTGATTCACTTAAGTACCATTGATGCAAGTAACTCATATTTGTTGGGAGATCATCTTTGCTGACCAAAGGCTCTCCCATGACAAACTGTGGCTTAGGGGCTACCACAGCCTTGGGTATCCTGTCGTCTTGGGAAGCCAGCAAATCTTCAACCGAGATACCACATTCAGCCGCCAACTCCTTTGCTCTTTCAAAAGCTTGCCCCTGCACCTGAGGGGGAACATTCTCGGTTAACACCTTGAGGGGTGGGATCGACTGTTTGGCCTGTTGTCCAAGCTGAGGAACGTCTAATTTTTTCTTGCTTGTAGTTGAACTTGATTTGCTCCCACTTGCACTTGCACGTGATCTCCTCTTTTTCACTTCCTTCTGCAATGTGCGTGTATAGTCATCAGGCTTATAGTGTAAGTCATACTGTGATGGAAGGGTTATGAAGTCTTTTGCCCATGCTATTTGCTTCTCGGTGTATTCCGGGCGGGGCTCGGGTTCCTTCTTTTTCATCTGCGCATCATGATTTTCCTTTGCTATCTGGCGTTTTCCTCGGGGGTACGATCATAAGGTCTGATAGGAAGATTAGCATGAGGTACCTTTGGGAGGGGCGACCGTTTGCGCTTTGGGGGGCTCCATCGCTTAGGAATCGTCGGCGGAGCGTTCTTGGTGGCACGCTTCCGCTTAGTATCCTGTGCGGGCGGCGGCGGAGACGGACGACCCAAGTCCGGCGGCGGTGATCGAGATGGACTCGTGTTGTGCTGGCCGACGTCATGTGGAGGGCTTGGAGGTAATGGAGGTGTAGGTGACCTGCGACGACTCGGAGGCGGTGTTGTCCTTGGGGCCGAGCCTGGAAGCTTGATGTAGTTCTTGTCCCATAGGATGACTCCACCCAGTACTTCTCCGAGTGTCCTCTCATCTTCGGGTCCAGCTATGTCGAGCTCCATATCATGAAACCCCGTCATGATTTCATCCACCCCGACTTTAGCAAAGCGAGCTGGAATCTCACGGCCATGCCAGCGTGCATCAGGGCCAGAAGGTAAAGCTTGTCCGACGGCCACCTTCATGGATATGTTCTTGAATTTCTGATGGAGTTCACATGATGTTGACTCCTTGATTCCATCCACGGGGTAGCCGGGACCGCCCTCTATCATTCTTCGTGCATCGTTGGGCGGGGCCTCAGATTCAGCCACGCTGCTTTTCCGCTTAGATGGGGCGCCGGTAATATCAAGTGCAGGATCTTCCTGGCGCGGTACTCCTCTAAGCTCATCAATCTGCTTCTGTTGCTCGTTAATCCTGGCAAGCAACTGGTTGAACTTGTCATTCTCCTCATCCTGCTGTCGCTTCTTTGCTCTCTCTCGGCTTCTGTAAGTGTCTTGGTCTCTGGCAAACCCAAGCCACCACGGGTAAGAAGGACCGAAGCCTCGCGTTCGTCATCCATGTTCGTCATTGCCGAGGACCAGTGTGAGCAAATCTTTATCTCTATCTACAGTGAACTTTCTTTTTCCCTCCTTAATTACTTTCACTATCATTTTCCAATTCTCCCTGGCTATCCTAAGACCGTCATTGCAGATGAGGTCCCCTGTTTTTTCGTCGTACGACCCACCATGCGCAAGGAACCAATTTCTTGCTCTCAATTCCACTCATCACGGAGTGGTTCAGGTACGATGCCTTTATCTAGTAGAACTTGCTCTTTCTTATCCCACTTTGGAATGGCAGTCTCGTAGCCCCCTGGCCCCAGCTTGTGGTGATATTTCTTCTTGTCGGCATTTATCTTGTTCTTTTCTGATAATGGCATCTTCTGAATCCTTGTACTCTTGAAATGCCTTCCAGTGATTCGCCTGCTTGGCTAGATACCCCTCGAATACTCGCACTTTCTTTGTCTTCAGATAGTTTTTCCATAGATTCTTCTTCCAGCTACGGAGCAGTTCGGCCATCTTCTTCAGAGTCCACTGCTTGACTTTGGCCCTCAGTTTGTCTGCGGCGCCTTCATTCTCACATTCTGGCAGGTTGAAATGTGACATGAGATCATTCCAAAGATTATCTTTGTACCTTTCGGCGACATAGTCACTATCGGCTGCCCCTTTGCGCTTGTTCCACTCCCGAACGCTGATCGGGACGTGATCCCTAACAAGAACTCCGCATTGCTTCTTGAATGTGTCAGCAGCATTCTTCGGAAGCTTGGGTTCGCCCGTAGGCAATATCACCTCAAAGGTGTAATGCGTCCGTGCATCCAACTTTCTAGTCGGGCCTCGTTTCGTAGTTTTGCTCGATGTGGAGGCCTAAGAGGGAGAAACATTCGTCAAATGAATGTATATGTATACAATATAGAGCTATCTCCAATATTTTTCACATATTACAAGTGATTGTCGAACTTCATATGTATACCTCGCCGGACTTTATTATTTCTTCACCGGCTTCTCCATCAGTGGAGCTATCACCTTCTCCGTCATTGGACCTATCTCCTGCCCCATCGGCTTCATCTTCGTGTCGCTCGACCTCCATTCCAACGTCGTGGTTTAGATATGACGACGGAGATTCAGCTGGTTCAACGTCGGGGCCATCTTTGATTATATCTTCGAGAAGTTCTTCCTCTTCGAGGTTCCTAATATGTGGATCCATAGTTCTACAAAAAACGGATTCTCTTAACCTTTGTACCAAAAAAGAATTACTCTATCAGGAACTTCGTTCCAAAACAACTTTAGTCCCGGGTCGTGGCTCCACCCGGGACTCCTAGATTTCTGCATAGTATTCAAAGTAGGAGTACTTTTCCAATTTGAGCATTCAATAAGCAAAACCAAATCGTAAAATAAAGTAGTATTCAAATTAGCATGCATTCAATTATAAGAAAATACATCATCTCTTTTGTCCGTACATCGTCGAATATTATCACTAATACTCCTCGAATACAATCATACATATAGCATCACTGATACATCTAGAACCGTAGCGCCCGACGGGTATCGGCACGGGCGGTGGACACCCAAAGAGAAGGAACCATCACAGGATCATAGCTCCAGTGAGATCCCCGAAGAACCTGCCAGGTATGCTCGAACCTGCCCTCCAACGCAACCATGTAGCGACGGACGTGCTCATCCTCCTCGCTGACACGGTGACGTACCACCTCCGCGGTGTCCGGAAGCCTCGGCACCCTCACTGGCCCACGCGACCGCCACCAAACAAGGATCGGGTCAACGACGGGCTGGCTCCTCACCAACCTACGCCCCCGGAAGGTAGCACCTCCCAATACCAGCCGGGCGGAGCCCAGTCCCGGACAGGCCCCCTCTGATCAAGCAGGTGTCCTCCGCCGAGTCGACGACGAGGATGCGGGATAGGCATCGTAAAATGAACTAAAAAAATAAACTAGTTCTATTAATTTTCTTGCTAAAAATAAACTATTAACACTTAAGCATATACAATAGCAAAATTAAACTATTAACACTTAAGCATATACAATAGCAAAATTAAGCAATAATCTAAGAAACACTATTAACACTTAAGCATATACACTATACAATATTTCTTCTTCTTGTAACCCTAAACTAATTTTTCCTCTTCTTCTATTTCTCCTCTTCTTCTACTTCTTCTACTTCTACTTCTCCTCTTCTTCTACTACTTCTCCTCTTCTCTTCTTCTACTTCTCCTCTCCTCCTCTTCTAATTTTTTCTCTTCTACTTCTCCTCTTCTTCTATTTTTCCTCTTCTTCTCCTCTCCTCCTCTTCTTATTCTCCTTTTTCTTATTTTCTTCTACTCCTCTTCTTATTTTCCTTTTTCCTAATTCTAAATATTACTAACCCTAATAATCTAGCACAAACCTAATAACAATAGGAATTAAATGACAAAAAAATCTTTTTCTTCCCTTTTTCTTCCTTTCTTCTCCTTTTTCTTCTTTTCTTCTACCTTTTCTTCTTTTCTTCTACTGGCCGGAGTGTTGGGGAGGAGGGGCGGGGGGCTTACCGGCCGGAGGTGTCGACGGCGCGCGGCGAGGAGGACGACGCGACGGCGAGGAGGACGGCAGGCGGCGAGGAGGACGGTGCGACGGCCAGGAGGACGGCGCGACGGCGAGGAGGACGGCAGGCGGCGGCGAGCAGGACGGCGGGCAGCCTGACGGCGTCGTCGAGTTCGTCGTTGTGCCGCGCCGGGCACGAGAACGAGAGGAAGAAGAAGAGAAATGGACGATTTGGGTTGGAAATTTTCTAACTCCCGCTTATATAGGTGGATCTTTAGTCCTGGTTCGGAGCTCGATCCGGGACTAAAGACCCCCTTTAGTCCCGGGTGGAGCCACGACCCGGGACTAAAGGCCCTTTTTCGGCAGACCAAAAGGCGGGAAGCAGGGGGTCTTTAGTCCCGGGGCGTGGCTCCACCCGGGACTAAAGGGGGTCTTTAGTCCCGGGGCGTGGCTCCACCCGGGACTAAAGGGGGTCTTTAGTCCCGGGGCGTGGCTCCACCCGGGACTAAAGCCCCTCTACACGATAAGTTTAGTCCCACCTCGCCCAGCGAGGGGGACTAACACTTGTTTATTAGCCCCGTCACAGCTTCTCCATCGATTTCCTCTCTAAAGCAGGCTTACGGGCCTAAACTCGCTGAAAATTGAAACTATATTCGAAATTATAGAGAAAATTCAATCTAAATTCACTAGAGAAAAATTTAGATTGAATTTTCTCTATGATTTCGAATATAGTTTCAATTTTTTTCTATTTTCATAATTAATTATTTTGACTATCCAAACTATTATTTATTTTGTTATTTTCAATTAAAAACTATGTTTATTAAAAATTCTTTTTGCATATTTGAGAATTTGACAAAACTATGATAATGAAAAGTGTTTGAAATTGAATAAATAATGCGAAACTATTTTCTATTTTCATAATTAATAATTTTGACTATCCAAACTATTAACTATTTTGTTATTTTCAATTAAAAACTATGTTTATTAAAAATTCTTTTTGCATATTTGATAATTTGACAAAACTATGATAATGAAAAGTGTTTGAAATTGAATAAATAATGCAAAACTATTTTCTATTTTCAAAATTAATTATTATGACTATCCAAACCATTAACTATTTTGTTATTTTCAATTAAAAACTGTGTTTATAAAAAATTCTTTTTGCATATTTGAGAATTTGACAAAACTATGATAATGAAAAGTGTTTGAAATTGAATAAATAATGCAAAACTATTTTCTATTTTCATAATTAATAATTTTGACTATTCAAACTATTATCTATTTTGTTATTTTCAATGAAAAACTATGTTTATTAAAAATTCTTTTTGCATATTTGAGAATTTGACAAAACTATGATAATGAAAAGTGTTTGAAATTGAATAAATAATGCAAAGCTATTTTATATTTTCAAAAGTAATTATTTTGACTATCCAAACTATTAACTATTTTGTTATTTTTAATTAAAA
This sequence comes from Hordeum vulgare subsp. vulgare, assembly GCF_904849725.1. Lineage (NCBI taxonomy): Eukaryota > Viridiplantae > Streptophyta > Magnoliopsida > Poales > Poaceae > Hordeum > Hordeum vulgare. The sequence goes on along the minus strand of NC_058519.1, from coordinate 657,215,645 downwards.
ACTATGTTTATTAAAAATTCTTTTTGCATATTTGAGAATTTGACAAAACTATGATAATGAAAAGTGTTTGAAATTGAATAAATAACGCAAAACTATTTTCTATTTTCAAAAGTAATTATTATGAGTATCCAAACTATTCTCTATTTTGTTATTTTCAACTAAAAACTATGTTTATAAAAAGTTCTTTTTGCATATTTGAGAATTTGACAAAACTATGATAATGAAATGTGTTTGAAATTGAATAAATAATGCAAAACTATTTTCTATTTTCAAAAGTAATTATTATGACTATCCAAACTATTAACTATTTTGTTATTTTCAATTAAAAACTATGTTTATTAAAAATTCTTTTTGCATATTTGAGAATTTGACAAAACTATGATAATGAAAAGTGTTTGAAATTGAATAAATAATGCAAAGCTATTTTCTATTTTCAAAAGTAATTATTTTGACTATCCAAACTATTAACTTATTTTTTTTGAGCTAGTTGACCCTGAAATTGAAAAGCAGTACAAATGAACTCTGAAAATGTTGAAAGTTGACATGCTATCATCATTTCACCCACATAGCATGTGTTAAAAAGCTGAGAGGGCTACGACAAAAACTGGATGCACTTCTTGTACAAAACGGACAATCTCTCTCGAAGTATCAGGGTTTCGAACGAGAACTCGTCTCTTACAAAGGGATTTCATTTTTTTGAACTTATTTGAACTCCATACTTTTTGTGTGTTCAAAATGCACCATTCAAAGGCACATCACAAAATTTCAGCAATTTCTGACTTCATTTGGTATTCTTCGTGCATTTACTTATTTTTTGAGCTAGTTGACCCTGAAATTGAAAAGCACTACAAATGAACTCTGAAAATATTGAAAGTTGGAATGCTATCATCATTTCACCCACATAGCATGTGTTAAAAAGTTGGGAGGGTTACGACAAAAACTGGATGCACTTCGTGTACAAAACGGACAATCTCTCTCGAAGTATGAGGGTTTCGAACAAGAACTCATCTCTTACAAAGGGATTTCATTTTTTTGAACTTATTTGAACTCCATACTTTTTGTGTGTTCAAAATGCACCATTCAAAGGCACATCACAAAATTTCAGCAATTTCTGACTTCATTTGGTATTCTTCGTGCATTTACTTAATTTTTTTGAGCTAGTTGACCCTGAAATTGAAAAGCACTACAAATGAACTCTGAAAATGTTGAAAGTTGGCATGCTATCATCATTTCACCCACATAGCATGTGTTAAAAAGTTGAGAGGACTACGACAAAAACTGGATACACTTCGTGTACAAAACGGACAATCTCTCTTGAAGTATCAGAGTTTCGAACGAGAACTCATCTCTGAAGACTTATTTGAACTGAATACTTTTTGTATATATATGTGGTAGAAATGCATGATACCATGAAGTTAGAAAGGGCTAAACCATTCAAAAGTAGCAAATGAAGTTAGAAAGGGCTAAACCATTCGAATTTGGAAACTATAATGGCACAAACAGAAACTAGACATATATAAATTGGTCCAAGCAGTACGTGATACTAGTCCAAACAGTACATAATAATAGCTACCATAGATATATATACAAGTGTTCGATGTTGAGAACACTACTCGTCTGAATCGTCTAAATCAGAATGTCCACCTTCCTCGAGGTGACGCTGGCCATAGTTGACGACTCGAATCTTGCGGTATAACTCGTATGAAACGTATGCATCTTTTGCTGTATACTCAATGTTGATAGGATCAAGTGGGGCCTTCTCCCAAAGTTTGTGCTGAGACTTTCGGAAACTGGTCTTCATATCACCATATTCCTCGTCGATCAAGGCAACTGCCATATGAGCCATCGAAGTCCTGACATGTCGAAGCCTGAATACCGTTTGGAGATCAATGAGGCAACCAATTGGTATCTCAATACCGAAGCTGTACCTCATCTTCAGCTTGTCGTTCCTTATGTCAACGGTAGCAAAAGTGATGCCGCTGCGAAGGAAGTCCATGAGTTCTGGACAATGCTTGTCACTACTGCAACAGAAACAAATTAAAATGGAACAAATGTTACATACTGCTGCAATAAGGAAACATATTTCACTACAACTAAAGAGAAAATTATCTTTAGGATTCAAATAGAACATATGCAATGGAACCTAGAGAGATCACTATAGCTATCCAATGGAACCTAGAGAGATCACTAGCTATATGCAATTTTCATGACTATGACATATCATATTGCTATCCAATGGAACCTAGAGAGATCACTAGCTATATGCAATTTTCATAACCTTGGATCAAAGAACACCGCATAAAATTGTATCACTACAACTATGATTTCAATGGAACATATTGAACCAATCAGATTTTTCAGATTGTGGAACACTATTCCAATCAGATTGTGTTCCCTTCAACTAATCAAAATTGTTTCACTACAACTATTTGAAGCGAACCAACTATGATTCCAATGGAACATATTAAACACTGGTTGATTCTAATACGATTTTTCAGATTATGGAACACTATTCCAATCAGATTGTGTTCCCCTTCAACTAATCAAAATTGTTTCACTACAACTATTTGAAGGGAACCAACTATGATTCCAATGGAACATATTAAACACTAGTTGATTCTAATATGATTTTTCAGATTATGGAACACTGTTCCAATTAGATTGTGTTCCCCTTCAACTAATCAAAATTGTTTCACTACAACTATTTGAAGGGAACCAACTATGATTGAAACAAATAAACTTACAATGTCATTATCTTGGATCAAAGAAAGCCTCAAAACTTACCTCGCCCATTGGAAGATCAAGACATGGCGTGCGAAGCATAGTTGGATGACGGCAACACTGCGTTGATCGGCTGTGTACTCCAGATCAAGCCCCAAGAACTTATCATGATCCATTGCGGCGTCAAGCCATTTTTCCTTCAACTGTTCAAGAAAAAACGGCACCTCCCTGCTCTCGTTCGTGTACACGACATCGAGCATGGTCTTGCCATGTGCGAGCACCTTTGTAAAGCGAGTTGGCATGGTGGAAGAAGAGAAGGGAAGAAGAGAGGAGAAGAACAGAGAGGGAGAGCGAGAGAGAAGAAGAAACAGAGAAATGGCGACTGTGCTTCGGTTCGTGCTTTTCATCACCCGAAACGACGCGAGATGCAAACCGTTTGCCGGCCTTTAGTCCCGGGTTGAGCCACCAACCGGGACTAAAGAGGTATACCAACGGTTGCCACCACTACGGCAGGCCACGTGTTAGGCCTTTAGTCCCGGGTTGAGCCACCAACCGGGACTAAAGGGGGATACGAACGGTTGCCACCACCACGGCAGGCCACGTGTTAGGCAGTTAGTCCCGGGTTGAGCCACCAACCGGGACTAAAGGGGGATACGAACGGTTGCCACCACCACTGCCCACCGCGTAGCCCTTTAGTCCCGGTTTGGGACACGAACCGGGACTAAAGGCTCCTTACGTTCCGGGACTAAAGCCTCGAGGGAGGCATTGAGAATTGGGGCGACGTGGCCGGGCCTTTAGTCCCGGCCCAGAGGCAGGCCGGGACTAAAGGGTCCCAGCCAAAGGCCCGTTTTCCACTAGTGCCTTATCTTAGGAAAAAGGTCGGACATTTGATGACTCCATTTAGATGATCGGCTCCAGTATCCTATCTGTGGACACCTCCATGGACATTTGGTGTGTCTGTCTTGATGATCCCCGTTAGAGTTCTCATAAAACGGCGAAAATTTGATGACTCCGTTTAGATGATCGGCTCCAGTATCCTATCCGTGGACACCTCCATGGACATTTGATGCGCCTGTCTTGATGATCCCCTTTAGAGTTCCCATAATCTTACAATCATCCCATCAGGATTTCACATGGACTTTTGAATTTGCAAGTAATAAATAGCATATTAATTAAAGCGTGAATCTTCTTTGCACCGCAGCATGACAAGCTTGGGAACAAGTTGTTGAAATTAGAGATGGGCCTTAGGCCCATAAGACAAATTTCAGAAAAATCTCCAAGGGCCCATGTAGGTGGTGGCATGACAAGGTGGTGGGAAGTTTAGTCCCACCCCGCTAGTGGAGGAGAAGTTGGACCCCTTTATAAGGGTCTCTCTTCCACATGCTATTGGAGAGTGAGAAGAGAAGGTACCCTCGCGCACTCCTCCTCCGCCGCCCGCCTCGCCACGCCTCGACGAGGGTAGACGTCGGATCGTGGATGTTACCGACTCGGACGTGGGTTTGGCCCACGTCTCTCCACCCAGCCGCCTTTATAAGCAGGATATCGCCTACCCTAGCCGTCACGAGAATCAGATCACTGTTGGGTAACGTAGCATAAATTCAAAATTTTCCTACGCTTGTTCAGATCTTCCTATGGAGAGACCAGCAACGAGAGAGGGGTAAGAGCATCTTCATACCTTTGAAGATCGCTAAGCGGAAGCGTTTGCTAGAACGCGGTTGATGGAGTCGTACTCGCAGCGATTCCGATCTAGTGCCGAACAACGGCACCTCCGCGTTCAACACACGTGCAGCCCGGTGACGTCTCCCGCACCTTGATCCAGCAAGGAGGAGGGAGAGGTTGGGGAAGAAGACCAGCAACACGACGGCGTGGTGTTGGTGGAGAGACGAGGTCTCCCGGCAGGGCTTCGCCAAGCGCCGGCAGAGAGGAGTAGGGAGAGAAGCAGGGCTGCGAGAGAGAGATTAAACCGTGTCTCAAACAGCCCCGGACCTCATCTATATATAGGGGAAGGGGGAGGGGGCGCAGCCCTTAGGGTTCCCACCCCTAAGGGTGGCGGCAGCCCTCAGATGGGGAAGGGGTGGCGGCCAGGGCAAGGGGGAGGGGTGGCGCACCCCTCTGGTGGGCCTAAGGCCCACCTGAATTAGGGTTCCCCCCCTCTTTTCCTTTCCCCTGCGCCATGGGCTGAGTGGGGAGGCATACCAGCCCAACTAGGGGCTGGTTCCCACCCCCACTTAGCCCATCTTACCTCTTGGGGTCGCAGCCCCCCTTCGGTGGTCCCCCGGGACCACCTCCGGTGGTCCCGGTGGTCCCGGTACGTTACCGGTGATGCCCGAAACACTTCCGGTCTCCGAAACCATCCGTCCTATATATCAATCTTTACCTCCGGACCATTCCGGAGCTCCTCGTGACGTCCGGGATCTCATCCGGGACTCCGAACAACTTTCGGTAATCTCGTATAACAATTCCCTATAACCCTAGCGTCATCGAACCTTAAGTGTGTAGACCCTACGGGTTCGGGAGACAGGCAGACATGACCGAGACACCTCTCTGGCCAATAACCATCAGCGGGGTCTGGATACCCATGGTGGCTCCCACTAGCTCCACGATGATCTCATCAGATGAACCACGATGTCAAGGATTCAATCAATCCCGTATACGATTCCCTTTGTCTGTCGGTATAGAACTTGCCCGAGATTCGATCGTCGGTATACCTATACCTTGTTCAATCTCGTTACCAGTAAGTCTCTTTACTCGTTCTGTAGCACGTCATCGTGTGACTAACTCCTTAGTCACATTGAGCTCATGATGATGTTCTACCAAGTGGGCCCAGAGATACCTCTCCGTCATACGGAGTGACAAATCCCGATCTCGATTCGTGCCAACCCAACAGACACTTTCGGAGGTACCCGTAGTGCACCTTTATAGTCACCCAGTTACGTTGTGACGTTTGATACACCCAGAGCACTCCTACGGTATCCGGGAGTTGCACAATCTCACGGTCGAAGGAAAAGATACTTGACATTAGAAAAGCATTAGCATACGAACAATACGATCTAGTGCTAGGCTTAGGATTGGGTCTTGTCCACCACATCATTCTCCCAATGATGTGATCCCGTTATCAATGACATCCAATGTCCATGATCAGGAAACCATGATCATCTATTGACTAACGAGCTAGCTAACTAGAGGCTTGCTAGGGACACATTGTGATTTATTCATTCACACATGTATTAGTGTTTCCTGTTAATACAATTATAGCATGAACGATAGACGATTATCATGAACAAGGAAATATGATAATAACCATTTTATTATTGCCTCTAGGGCATATTTCCAACAATCACATCTGCCTCACGCGTTCGTTCCTTAACTGCTGCTGCCGCCGGCGACTCCGTCCCGTTTACCGCGTACACGCTCGACGGGAGAGCAGGCCTCCGAAACCTCGCCTCTCCGCCTGTACGGGAGAGGGGCGATTAGGTTTTTGGGGAGCGATCACGCGACTGCTCGCCTCCGTCCGTCTGCTTCGTCTACGTCCGCGTCGCCCTCGTCATCGCCATGTCTTCACCAAGCGAAGCTGACCGTCTCGTCCGCGAGAAGGCCGAAGCCGAGAAGAAGGCGGCAGAGGATACTGCCACCGCTGCTGCTACGGCCATATGTTTGTCTCTCTCCTGTTTCTGTCTGCACTAGTAGTATTGCCTATATGCGTAGATGTTTCTTCTATATGCGTAGTACTTGCTAGTATACTGCGTGATCAGTATGTCATGAACCTAGTCAATGCCATGTCAGTAATTATTTCATGGATTAATCTACTCGGAAAATTGCCTATTTACTCAACAATCCAAAAACCTAATGTGTGTAGGAATTTTTCGAGTAATGGTTTTGCTGCTGCACTGAAATCGGATAAGTTTACCGGTACCTTTTTCAAGCGTTGGCAAACGAGACCACCTTATGGCTCACGGCTATGAACGTGTTCTGGGTAGCCGGTGTCACTCCTACGGAAACTATCACTCCTGAACAGGAGAAGATGTTTAAGGAGGCCACCGTCCTATTCCTTGGAGCAGTCATTAGCGTGATCGGAGATAAGCTGGTTGATGCATATTTACATATGCATGTTGCCAAGGACTTGTGGGAGGCGCTCGAATCTAAATTCGGGGCCACCGATGCTGGGAGTGAGATGTATGTTATGGAGCAGTTCCACGATTACAAGATGGTTGACAACCGTTCTGTATTGGAACAGGCTCAGGAGATAATATGCATAGCTAAAGAACTTGAGGTTCTTAAGTGCAATTTACCGGGCAAGTTTGTCGCGGGCTGTATAATTGCTAAGCTCCCTAATTCCTGAAGGAACTTTGCTACTACTCTGAAACATCAGAGGCGTGAGTTCTCAGTAGAGGACATCATCGGCCATCTGAGTGTTGAGCAGAACTCGAGAGCAAAGGACTCTAATGGAAAAGCGGTGGAAAGCTCTTCTGCTGCCAATATGGTACATCAGAGGAACCTCAATTCCCACAAGCCCAAGGGAAAGAATTCTGTCCAACAGAATACTGACTTCAAGAAGAAGGGAAAGAAGCCCTTCAAGAAGAATAAGAAGGGAGATGGCTGCTATACTTCTGGTTCAGAGGAACATTGGGCACACAAGTGTCCAAACAAGTACAAGAAGCCGGTGCAGGACTCCAAGTCTGCCAATATGATTGTGGGCAACAATGAAAGTGGTGTATCTGGGTACGGTAATTTACTTACTGTATTTACAGTTTGTCAGTCCACCGATTGGTGGGTGGACACGGGTGCAAATATTCATGTGTGTGCTGACTTATCATTGTTCTCTTCTTATCAGGCCACCGGTCGCGGGTCCGTATTGATGGGGAATGGCGCGAGTGCTTCTGTTCTTGGTGTTGGCACGGTCGATCTGAAGTTTACTTCGGGAAGGATCGTGCAGCTGAAGAACGTGCAGCATGTCCCCGCCATCAAGAAGAATCTCGTTAGTGGCCCCCTTCTGTGTAGAGAAGGGTTTAAGTTGGTATTCGAGTCTAATAAAGTAGTAGTTACGAAATATGGACTTTTCGTTGGAAAAGGTTATGAATGCGGAGGGTTGTTCCGCCTTTCTCTTGCAGATTTTTGTAATAAAGTCGTGAACAATATTCATTCGAGTGTTAATGAATCTGAAGTTTGGCATTCACGTCTTTGTCACATAAGTTTCGGTGTTATGTCGCGGCTAGCGAAACTGAATTTAATCCCAACTTTCACTTTAGCCAAAGGTTCTAAGTGCCATTCGTGTGTGCAAGCAAAGCAACCTCGCAAGCCTCACAAGGCTGCAGAGGAGAGACACTTGGCACCATTAGAACTCATACATTCTGATCTTTGTGAGATGAATGGTGTGTTGACTAAAGGTGGAAAGAAATACTTTATGACATTGATAGATGATTCCACTAGATTTTGCTATGTATATCTGTTAAATACTAAAGATGAGGCTCTACACTACTTTAAAATCTATAAGGCAGAAGTTGAGAATCAACTTGAAAAGAAAATTAAACGAGTCTGGTCTCATCGTGGTGGAGAGTACTTCTCAAACGAATTTGATTCATTTTGTGCGGAACACGGCATTATTCATGAGAGGACGCCTCCCTATTCACCCGAGTCAAACGGGGTTGCCGAGCGGAAAAACCGTACTCTAACTGATTTGGTTAACGCCATGTTAGATACATCGGGTTTATCCAAGGCATGGTGGGGGGAGGCTATATTGACCGCGTGTCATGTCCTGAATAAAGTTCCTACAAAAGATAATGAGGTCACTCCCTACGAGGAGTGGTCGAAGAGAAGGACGACGCTCTCGTACTTACGTACTTGGGGCTGCTTGGCGAAAGTCAATGTACCGATCCCCAAGAAGTGTAAGCTTGGACCAAAGACTGTGGACTGCGTTAATTTGGGATACGCTAAGAATGGCGTAGGCTATAGATTTCTAGTAGTGAAATCTGAGGTACCTGACGTGAAGGTCGGTACAATAATGGAGTCGAGGGATGCTACATTCTTTGAGGATATATTTCCCATGAGAGATATGCAAAGCACTTCTAGACATGAATCTGAAATAACTCCTGAGCCTGCCATTCCTATGGAATACTATGAACAAACACACGATGAAAATCCTGAGGAGGATGACGAGGAAGCCCGTGGTAGGGGCAAGAGACAAAGGACTGCAAAGACCTTTGGTGATGATTTCTTCGTATGCCTCGTGGATGATAATCCCACTTCTATTTCAGAAGCGTATGCTTCTCCAGATGCTGATTACTGGAAAGCTGCGGTCCGTAGCGAGATGGATTCCATCATGGCTAACGGGACATGGGAAATCACTGATCGTCCCTATGGTTGGAAACCATTGGGATGCAAGTGGGTGTTCAAAAAGAAACTTAGGCCCGATGGTACGATTGAAAAGTACAAGGCTAGGCTTGTGGCCAAGGGCTATGCCCAGAAAGAAGAAGAAGATTTCTTTGATACTTATTCACCTGTGGCTAGACTGACCACCATTCGAGTACTACTCTCATTGGCGGCCTCTCTTGGTCTTCTTGTTCATCAAATGGATGTTAAGACGGCTTTCCTGAATGGAGAGCTAAATGAGGAAATCTATATGCAACAGCCAGATTGCTTTGTGATAGAAGGTCAGGAAGAAAAGGTGTGTAAGTTGCTAAAATCTTTATATGGTCTGAGACAATCACCTAAGCAATGGCATGAGAAGTTTAATACAACTCTGACATCTATTGGCTTCGTTGTTAATGAAGCTGACAAATGTGTATACTATTGCCATGGTGGGGGCGAAGGAGTTATATTGTGCTTGTATGTTGATGACATACTGATATTTGGAACCAACCTCAGAGTAATTGAGGAGGTTAAGTCTTTTCTGTCTCAAAACTTTGAGATGAAGGACCTTGGGGTGGCTGATGTTATCTTGAACATCAAGCTGTTGAGAGATGATGAGGGTGGGATTACACTTCTGCAATCCCACTATGTTGAGAAGATTTTGAGTCGCTTTGGATATTCAGACTGCAAAATTTCTCAAACACCATATGATCCTAGTGTGCTTATTCGAAAGTTTAAAGGCACAACTATAGATCAATTGAGATTCTCTCAAATTATCGGTTCGCTTATGTACCTAGCTAGCGCAACGAGGCCTGACATCGCGTTTGCTGTGAGCAAACTTAGCTGGTTTTTTGCAAACCCGGGCGATATCCATCGGCGTGCTGTTGAAAGAGTTATGCGCTACTTGAAAGGTACTGTCAACCACGGGCTTCACTATACGGGATTCCCATCGGTACTTGAAGGGTATAGTGACGCGAATTGGATCTCTGATGCTGATGAGATGAAGGCCACCACTGGGTATATGTTTACTCTTGGGGGTGGTGTTGTTTCCTGGAAGTCTTGCAAGCAAACGATCTTAACGAGATCGACAATGGAAGCAGAATTAACAGCATTAGACACATCTGGTGTCGAAGCAGAATTTCTTCGAGATCTTTTGATGGACTTACCTGTGGTTGAGAAGCCGGTTCCGGCTATCCTTATGAACTACGATAATCAAACAGTTATTGTTAAAGTGAAGAGTTCAAAGGACAATATGAAGTCCAACAAACATATAAGAATGAGATTGAAGTCTGTCAGATGTTTGAGAAACTCCGGAGTGATAGCGTTGGATTACATCCAAACGGCTAAGAATCTGGCAGATCCCTTTACTAAAGGGCTATCACGTGTTGTGATAGACAGTGCATCGAGGAAGATGGGTATGATACCCACATGAGTTGCCATGGCAGTAACCCAACCTATATGATCGGAGATCCCGTGAAGTAGGACCTGGGAAAACAAGTCAGTGGTGAACTGAGGAGAGTAACTTTACTAACCCACTCCGTTGGAGATGCAATACTGTAGGATATTGTATGGTAGGATGACTACTGTCTTAATGTGTTCTAAAGCTTATATGTAAGCAAGATGCTGTCCTACAGAGCGATCTTTGGAGGAACACACCTATATGAGCTTGACTGCTGGTCACAGTCTATGAGATTTGGGTGATCTCTAGTAAACTCATGAATAGGCCAGGAGTGTGACTAATATGCTCCACCCGAGGGGTCACCTTCGGCAGCCTAGTACTAGTAAGACTTGTGGTGAAGCTCCTTACGCCAAACTGACAATTCAAGGCATAGTCCATTGTTCAGTTGTAAAGGGGTGTAGCTACTTGCTCTAGGTGAAGCTCAACCTTAACAGGTCTTCACTGAAATGCTGGTATATTAAAACAGTGATTGGAACGAGGGAACACGATGTGCCCTTCAGATCTGGTGGGGGATTGTTGAAATTAGAGATGGGCCTTAGGCCCATAAGACAAATTTCAGAAAAATCTCCAAGGGCCCATGTAGGTGGTGGCATGACAAGGTGGTGGGAAGTTTAGTCCCACCCCGCTAGTGGAGGAGAAGTTGGCCCCTTTATAAGGGTTTCTCGTCCACATGCTATTGGAGAGTGAGAAGAGAAGGTGCCCTCGCGCACTCCTCCTCCGCCGCCCGCCTCGCCACGACGCGGCGCGGGTTGCGGGAATGAGCCGAGCCGAGCTCATACCTACGCGCTTATTTTTGCCGGTCAGGAACGGAGAATACGTAACGAACAAGGCACGATCTGAGACGTCGGATCGTGGCTGTTACCGACTCGGATGTGGGTTTGGCCCACGTCTCTCCACCCAGCCGCCTTTATAAGCAGGCTATCGCCTACCCTAGCCGTCACAAGAATCAGATCACATCTGCCTCACGCGTTCGTTCCTTAACTGCTGCTGCCGCCGGCGACTCCGTCCCGTTTACCGCGTACACGGTCGACGGGGGAGCAGGCCTCCGAAACCTCGCCTCTCCGGTTCCTGTACGGGAGAGGGGCGATTAGGTTTTTGGGGAGCGATCACGCGACTGTTCGCCTCCGTCCGTCTGCTTCGTCTACGTCCGCGTCGCCCTCGTCATCGTCATGTCTTCACCAAGCGAAGCTGACCGTCTCGTCCGCGAGAAGGCCGAAGCCGAGAAGAAGGAGGCGGAGGATACTGCCGCCGCCACCGCTGCTGCTACGGCCAACTGGGCGATCGGAGGGTATGATATGTTTGTCTCTCTCCTGTTTCTGTCTGCACTAGTAGTATTGCCTATATGCGTAGATGTTTCTGCTATATGCGTAGTACTTGCTAGTATACTGCGTGATCAATATGTCATGAACCTAGTCAATGCCATGTTAGTAATTATTTTATGGATTAATCTACTCGGAAAATTGCCTATTTACTCAACACAAGCTGGCTCGTCAAAGTCATTGATAGCATTTCATATTCAACAAAACACAAAAGTCAAGTTCCACCTAATATTCATGTCTTTCTTTGGCTAGCTAGCCTATTACAGCAAATGCTTAACCAGAGATAATTTTGACTAAGCGGAGACATGTGGATGACTTGACTTGTGTGTTTCTGATGTGAACAAGAATCCATACTACACTTGTTTTTTGATTGCATTGTGGCTAAAGGGATCTGGTCAATTGTGTTTGATGCTTGTGATACTGTTGCTCCTCCTTCTTTTGCTGATTTAACTACTCAATGAAACAGAAAAAAAAACACCTAGAGTCTGTTAATGTTATTTCCCCGGCTAACTTGTGGGGCTTATGGCTTTTGCGGAATGAATTTATTTTTCAGGGGAGGAGATGGAGAAATATGCGTTGCATTATGGATCTGGCGGAGGCTTTAGTCAGGGAATGGAAAATTCTATGCTGAGGCGTCCCTGGTGCTCTTCTTCTCCGGTGCTCAAGACGTTTGGATCATCGAAGAGGGGAATTGCTTAGGATCGCATGGTAGATGGTAGGTTTCGGCATGGTGGAAAGTTTTTGGTGCTTGTTATGTCTTATCTTCAAATTTCCCCTCCTATGCCTGTAATAAGTGATTTGTAATACTACGTGTCTACAGTCAGCACAAGAAACCACCAGCACCGTTTACTTTTCCTCTTAACCACGTATTGCTCTTCACCTACGACTGCTCTACAAAGCCAGACGATAAGTAGTGTCCACTCCAGCAAGGCAAGCCAGAGATCGATCGGCCATGGCAATCGCTTTGGCAGCCTTCCTGCTGCTGCTAACGCTCGCAGCTGTCTTCCTTCTCCACGCTCATGCCCATGTCCATACTCATGCCTGGAGACTCCGCAAGGCGGCGGCGCCGTACCCTCTGCTCGGCCACCTTCCGCAGTTCCTGGCGAACCGGCACCGCATACTGGACTGGATGACCGAGGTGCTCGCGCGCCAGCCCACCTGCACGCTCGTCTTCCACCGCCCGGGCGGCGAGCGCGGCATCATCACCGCCAACCCGGCCAACCTGGAGCACGCCATGCGCCCCGGCTTCCACAACTACCCCAAGGGCCCGCGCTTCACGTCGGCGCTCCACGACTTCCTCGGCCACGGCATCCTCAACGTCGACGGCCAGGCGTGGCGCGCGCAGCGCAAGGCCGCGAGCTACGAGTTCAACACGCGCTCGCTGCGCCTCTTCGTCGCCCGCACCGTGCACGGCGAGCTCCACGGCAGGCTGCTCCCGCTCCTGCGCCGCGCCGCCGCCTCCGGCCGCACGGTCGACCTGCAGGACGCGCTCGAGCGCTACGCGTTTGATAACATCTGCCGCGTCGCCTTCGACCACGACCCCCGGCAGCTCCCGGACGAGGATGATGCCGCGACCGAGAGTACTGAGAGCAGCAGGTTCGCCGACGCGTTCCGTGACGCCGCCAATCTCAGCGCGGGCAGGTTCCGTTACGCCGTCCCGGGGCTCTGGAAGATAAAGAAGGCGCTCAACATGGGCTCCGAGCGGCGCCTCTGCGAGTCCATCGCCGTGGTGCACGGCTTCGCCGATGCCATCATCCGGGCGCGGCGGGAGGAGATGGGCACGGGCTGCGAGAAGCACGACCTGCTGTCGCGGTTCATGGCGAGCGAGCTGGGGCTGGGCGAGAGGAGCCACACCGATGCGGACCTCCGCGACGCGGTGATCAGCTTCCTGCTCGCCGGCCGGGAGACGACGTCCTCCGCGCTCACCTGGTTCTTCTGGCTGCTGTCCTCGCGCCCGGACGTGGTGCGCCGCATCCGCGACGAGGTCGCCGCCGTGCGCGCCCGCCGTCCCGGCAGAGGAGCCGGGTTCGACCTCGACGAGCTGAGGGAGATGCACTACGTGCACGCGGCCATCACGGAGTCGATGCGGCTGTACCCGCCGGTGCCGGTGAACTCGGTGCAGGCGCGGGCGGCGGACGTTCTGCCCGACGGCACGGCGGTGGGGGCGGGGTGGTTCGTGTCGTACAACGCGTACGCGATGGGGCGGATGGAGTCGGTGTGGGGCGAGGACGCGCGAGCGTACCGGCCGGAGCGGTGGCTGGACACGGCGGAGGGGACGTTCCGGCCGGAGAGCCCGTTCAGGTACATCGTGTTCCATGCTGGGCCGAGGATCTGCCTCGGCAAGGAGATGGCCTACATCCAGATGAAGTCCGTCGTGGCGTGCGTGGTGGAGGAGTTGGAGCTGGCCGTCGACGGCGAGTACACGCCGCGCCAGGTGGCCTCGCTGACGCTGCGGATGGCCGACGGGCTCCCGGTCAGGGTCAAGCCTTTTCCTACGTACGTAGAGGGAAATTGAGTAGCTAATAAGTACGAACCGGATGGAGGGTACAGAAGAACGTTAGTGAGTAAGATGGATTCCGTATATTTGTGTCCAATAATCAAAGTGGTCTATTTCTTAGCTAGGCACGTTTCAATAATCCTTTGACATCTTAGTCGTGGTGGGATGTCAAATATGAAGTTCGATGGTGTGTACGTGGTGTTGCTACGGTCAAATAGCGGGCCAGGCCATTTTGTGTATGTACGTTGGACTCACAAGTAGCACAAGAAAAGAGACGTGCCCGGATGAATGTTGGGGATGGCCTTGCAACTGATATAAAAAAGGGTCCACCCCTCCACCCTCCTCCAGTTGTATGTCAAGGATGGGCTTGCAACTATGGACAAAACAATTGCATTTCAAAGTTGAAATTGCAACTCAAATCGAAAAAGAATGTGCGCCATTTGTATGTTGAGAGTAAACTTGCAACTGGGGCGAAAAATATGTCGCGCCTAGCTGCGTGTTGCGTATGGACTTGCAACTGAGACAAAAGGGGTCTGGCCCTTAATTGCGTGTTGAGGTCGACTTGAAACTACGACCAAAAATGGGCCAAGGCCTAGTAGCATGTGGCGGGGGGGGGGGGGGGGTGCATGGGCTTGCAACTCAGACAACAAAGATTAAACACTAGTTGCGTGTTGAATGTGGACTTGTAACAGGGACAAATTTGGGTCAACCCCTCTCCCACCAACCAAGTAATGTATTGAGCGTGGACTTGCAAGTGAGAAATATAAAAAGGGCGAGATCAAATTACGTATGAATGAGGAATCAAAAGTAGGACAAGAAAAGGATTTGTGCCGAGTTGCATGTTACGTGTGGACTTGTAATTGGGACAAACAAGTGTCGACCCCTCCCTCACCCGCCTAGGTGTATGTCGAGCGTGGACTTACAATTGAAACAAATAATAGGACAAACCAAGCTGCGTATGGAAGATGAACTCGTAATTAGGACAAGAAAAGAGGTGTGCCCTGCGGAAATCCAATTTAGCTACGAGAAACATTTGCTCTTGCGCGCAAAAATATGTCTTGAAATATCAAACAAATTTTAACGAATTTTATATGTATTTATAGTCACGTTCAAATGCTACTTACAAGTTTCTAGGCCAAAAGGTTTAACATTTTTGGCTTTGCAAAAATAACAAATTTGAACATCAAATGTTATCCAAAATGTCATCTTAAATTTTTTTTCACGATAAAATACTACTGCTCCGTTTCGCATGAAAACTGTCATGCATGTTTGCGACACTAACACAAACATAAAAAAACAGAATTTTTGAAAAAAAATTACTGCTTTCTTAACAAAACTGTTCATCCGAAAGCAAATGATCACGGTAGCCAAAACGCCCCTCCTGTGTGCCATGTTGCATGTTGGAGGTGGACATACATTTAGAAAAGAAAATGGGCTCGCACAGTCGCACTCACGAAGGAGCAGCGGCACAGTGAAAACGGCCGACAAGGACAAAGGCGCAACGATGCGGATGATCAAACTTTTACACTAATCAAAGCGCAGTAATCTGCGTCGATCCACCGGTCCAAACTTTGAGCCGGTCTAAGAACATCTCTAGCTGATTCGTAAAAGTGATTAAATTCGTAATTTTTTTTACGTTTTACAGTTTTGATTGTATAAAACGTTCAGAACGAAAAATATAAAAACGATCCAACCCGTAAATTTTTTAAGGGACATGTAAAAAACCACACCCGAAACCCTTACATTTGAAGGTTGGAAGGCCGAACCGAGGGGGCTTGTATACCAGTCAAACCTTGTCGGATCAAACACGTCGCCGTGGAGTTTGCCGGAATCCGCCCTAAACTCGCCGGTATTCATCACCGCACGTCGGAAAAGGCCGCTGGACGCCGCAATCGATCGTCGCCGGTTTGAATTGGACGAGCTCGACCTCGCCGTGGCCTCCCATGACCTCAGCCTGGCTGTCGAAATCATCCCGGCACGGCCGACAAAAGGGGCACGGCTCAGCCGGCTTCGCTGGCAACAGAGTAGGACAGTGCCGACGGGCGACGGGAAATGGCCGACATGCGACAATGCGTGGTCGGCGAGGCTGAGCACGACAGGCGTGGTCATGGGCGCGGCCGACGGGCGACGGGGTTGGACGCGGCCGGCGTGGCCAGCACGACCGGTTGGAGGAAGGGGCGGCAGCCGCCGGACCGGAGGAAGGAGCTTTTTATCCTAGTTATAGTTTGTTTTACAGTTTCCCTTCGGTCGTAGCTAAAATGAACCCTTAGAATGCCTCTTTTTGACCTGTATCCCAATTTTACAGTTTGCGTTTTTTACAGGGCCTGCTAGAGATGCTCTAACCCTGGTCGTTAGATGCGTTGCGAGGAAACCGTCTGATCAAAGATGTTGTCCCCACTACCGCATTCCTCGCATCCACGACTCTCTCTTCCCCACCTCCCCATCTCAAATTGGGAGAGCGTGTGCAGGACGAGACGGAATCGATGAAGCTTGCCGGATCACCGTCGTTCACTAGATCGCCGCTGCTCAGAACGACCAGGTCGCATGTCGTCTCCGCTGACGATGCTCGCCGGGGAACCTCCCCCGCTCTTAATTTCTGCCCCAGATCCCGTCATTGACTGGTTGCAACTTCCCGGACGACCGATGGAAACTCCTACAACCGACGGTCCATGGTCGCAGCACTCGAGTGCATCGCCCCGCCCTCGCCGTCGACTGCATGAGTTTCCACGACACAGACATACACCAATTGCACCATAACATGGATGTAGCAATAAAACTTTCGATCGTAGCAAAAAGCAACGACGCTTGCAGAAAAAATGTCGTCATTGTCGCCGTGGGTCGGAACTCGCCATGAATGGACGTAGCAAAAACAATTGCCGGTTGTAGCAAAAATCAATGACGGTTGCAGCAAAAATCATCATCATCGTCAATGCCGGTCGCAGGAAAAATCCAACAAGGTTGCAGCAAACATCGTCGTCGTCGTCCCGGGTCACAGCTCCACCACTATGGATGTAGCAAAATCCATCCCCTGTAGTAGCAAAATCCAAGGACTGTTGCAACAAAAAAAGCCCGTCATCGTAGTAACTCGCAGATCCACCATGATATATGTAGCAAATCTGTCGTAGCTAGTAGCAAAAAATCTATTACTGTTGCAGCTTCTGACTCGCCGGTTGCAACATGCACGGTGAAGGTTGCTCATCTGAGTGCAGCTAGATGCATGAACGGAGCGGGTTCCACGGCTGCTCTACGAGGGCGCGCAGCCGTGCTCACCGGCGTTGAGCCAGAAAAAAGGGATGGGGGAGCTCCTTGTGGTGGTGAGCATTCAACGGGGGGCTGGTCAGCGGCGGGGCAAGGGTGAGGGAGCGCAGCCGCATGAGCTCATCGGAGGCGTGGTGGTTTGCTGAAGAGTGAGAGGGAAAAGAAGGAGATCTACGAGAGGGCGCACCAGGGGCGCACGTTTGCTTCGATCCAACACATCGTGTATCCGGCTAAACGATTCGGTCGACACGCCGTGTGGAAATATTTGCCTTAATCAAAACAGTTTGCTTTTTTTATCTCTCCCTAATAATAAAGCAAATATGGTTTCTGTCGTCCGTCGTGACACTTTTGCAACAAGGCCCCTCCATTTTCAGTTAATCAACCCGCGGGCCTTTCTTAAGTGAGGGAAACGTTTCATTCATGAATTTGCAAATAAATCCTTATAGTTTACGGTATTCGACCCGATGCCCCTTTTTAAAGTTGAGCTGGACGTACGTCGGGTGCGATGGCGATCTCCGTCAGATCCGGTCGAGGAGGCGCAACAGGGGATGGATCCATATCCGGGGATGGCGTGCAGGTGATCTATGAGGCGCGGGAGGAGGTCCGGTGGCGGGGCTTGAACTCCAAGTTCATGGCCACGGCGTTCCTCATTGGATCCAGGAGCGGTCGCGGGCGACGCTGCGGAGGAGGCGGTGGTGGCGGCGAGCTCGCACCGGACGGTGGCCCGAACAGCGCAGCGCGGCCAGGCGGAGGAGCTGCGCCGGTGGGGAGGCAGAGGCGGACGGCGGCCACGGATTCGGGAGCGGTCGCGGGCGCCGCGTAGGAGGCGGTGGCGACGGCGAGCTCGCACGGTGCGGCGTGGCCCGACAGAGGATCCTGCGCCGGTGGGAAGGCAGGGGGAGGAGGATGGGCGGCGTCGGCGCGAGCGTGGTCAGACTTGGCTTGGAGGCGACATCCTAAACGCTCCCCACCTCCACGCACTCGCCACATTCTGGCGTTGTGGTCGTCGTCAACCTCGCCGAAGAAGGGCTCGCCGTTGCCCGAGAAGGTGACTAGCGCGCTGCTGCTGGGCTCGTTCGTGGCGCTGGTGTTCCGGTCATCCGAGCAACAGCCATCTACTATTAATTCTTTCTGTTCTAGCTGCAACCGTCACATACCAAGCTGGTATGAGCCCTCCGGGAGGTGTATGGTCAGATGACAAGGATGTCAGTGGCACACCAGGCAATCCAGTACTTCAGCACAATCATTCAAAACGCTATGATGTGTTCTACTACTCAAATTCTGCCACATTCATGTCATCTGTGGTTATCACAATACTACTTGTGAACAAGAAATCCTGTGAGAATGGTATCAAGTCTTATGCACTGCGAGTATGTCTGGTGGTGGGCTTGGTTGGCCTCTTGATTGCCTATGCTGCAGGAAGCTGCAGGAGATCAAAAGAATCTATTTATCTCATCATCATCGCTGCTGCAGTTCTGATCTCTCTTGTGATTCAAGTCCTTATACTCTCTTCAACGCATGATACAGTAGGAGGGCCATGGAGCAAATGCATGGAACGCCTGCTGAAGCGGCTTCTTCGTCTGAAGGATGGCGGGCAACAAACTGTTCCTGATCAGCAAGGAAGTTTGGAACATGATGAGAAAAATGAGAGGAAGAGGCACAAATATCTGATGCTCCTTGCAGTTTTAGCAGCCTCCATCACATACCAAGCTGGTCTGAACCCGTCTGGTGGTTTTTGGTATGATGATCCCAACCATGTTGCAGGCAATCCAGTCCTTCATGATATTCATCCCTGGCGATACAGGACATTCTTCATCTTCAATGGTATCTCCTTCATGGCATCTATTGTTGTGATCATGTTTCTGTTAGAAAAATCTGTGAGGAAGAAGGTTGTTACACTGGAGGTATTGCATTTGATCATGATACTAGATCTGCTAGCTCTTATGACAGCTTTTGCTGCGGGAAGCTGCCGAAAATTCAGGACTTCAATGTATATGCTATTCTACAGTGCTTGTCCTCTGAAATCTGAATTGTCGGTTGTACAGTTAGTGCTGAACTGCAGTAATTTACTGCATTTGCATCTGAATTGTACATTTAATAAGTTAATACTTGAGTGTTAAGATAGATCACTAATCTAGCTGGGGCTCTATCGTGGTTTTCTTGCTGTTAAATATGTCCATCAGCACACACTTTCTGTTCGTATGCTCCTACTTTCTGTCTAGGTACTTGATATCTCTTAGTATATGCCTGCAGAGCACAGGGATCCACTTCATGAGTGCAAGGTTAGGTTGCATCTCTATTCATGTTGTGAAATTATTTCCAGATGCAGTGCCAAGTCAGGGTGCACGACAAGTCAGCCATCCGCACTAAGTTGGCGGCAGCAAGGGTGTGTGGGGCGTCGCGAGGAGCGCCCGGGTTGAAGGTTCTGGCCCTCGCCATTGAGACCACTGTTGTCATCCCTGAGTACATCTGGTATGTATACAATGAACCTCCCTAATGCAATGTCACTGCTATTTATTTCATCTTTTGATTGCGGTAAACTATATTCCACTAAGGCACATTAGGTAGTAGCTGTTAGAGTTATAATACAAGTCATGTATCATTCTGTAATTATCCCAATGTATAAGGGGTTTCCTGCATATAGTCCACCACCTGTACATGTATATATATACCGGCCTATGGCCTCATGGTAATACAAGTTGCTTTCCTAACATGGTATTAGAGCCTAGGTCTTTTTTGCACGCGCAACTCGTGCCTTTTCCGATCTAGTTTTCCCCCCGCTGGTACCAGCCTCGTCCCGCACGTGGAGGTGCTCCCGCCGCCGTGTCTCTCCCCTCTCCCGACGCGCGCCAGCAGGATCGATCTGCAGGGCCGCCCACGCGCCTGCCAGATCCGCTCCTCCCCGCGTCACCAAACCGCCCGGCCGCTTCAGTCGCCGCCGCCCTCCCTCGCTCTGCCGCGCATCGCCCCGCACCGCCCGGACTGCTGCAGTCGCCGCCGCCCTCCCTCGCTCGACCGCGCGTCGCCCGGACCGCCCCGTCGCTTTCCCTCGCTCCGCCGCGCGCCGCGCCGCGCCGCGTCGCCCTGCGTCGCCCGGCCGCCTCCATCGTCGCCGCCCGTCCTCTCTCTGTCTCGCGTCGCCAGGACCGCGACCCTGGCCTGACCTGATCTGTTCGCCGCGGTCTCCCCTACCGACGGGGCCCCCAGGCCGAGTCGGGCCTCCTGCTGTCGACGCGGTTTCCTCCCGTTGACTGTTTCCTTTTCCAAAAAAAAAAACAAAAAAAAACAAAAAAAAAGCAAAAAAAAAAAATGTCTACTGGCTATGTTGCTGTTCCTCGGTGTCCGGTGATCTTTGATGGCACGAACTACACCGAGTTCATTGGCTTCATGCGCATTCACATGCGTGGCATCCGCCTATGGGGTTTTCTTTCCGGCGAGGTCTGTTGTCCGCCATGTCCGGTTCCTCCCGTGGCTCCCACTCCGCCGACCCCACCGGCTCTTCCTGCAGATGTTTCTCAGGCCGCAAAGGATGCGACTACGCTTGCTGATGAGGCCGCTGTGAGTGCTTATGATGAGAAGGTCTTGGCTTATGAGGAGGCTCTTCAGCTGTATCATGGTGCTCTGTCTGCTTACACCCAGTGGCTTGATGATGATGCTCGTGCTGCCGCTGTTCTCACTGCTAGTGTTCTACCTCAGTTTGCTTCTGAGTTTCTGGGCCTTCCTACTGTATTTGAGATGTGGACCCGCCTTCGTCAGCGCTATGAGCCCTCTGGTGATGCCTTATACCTCTCTGTGGTCCGTCAGGAGCATGCTCTTCAGCAGGGTGACTCTACTGTTGATGCCTTCTATGCACAAAGCTCTGCTATCTGGCGCCAGCTTGATTCTCTTCGCAGTGCTGGTTGTCGTACTTGCGCCTGTTGCCAGGCCGTCCAGGCCGACTTGGAGTTTCATCGGGTCTACGAGTTCCTGTCTCGGCTCCGTAAGGAGTTTGAGCCCCGGCGTGCTCAGTTGTTTGCTCGTGGCCGTATTTCTCTCATGGAGGCGCTTTCTGAGATTCGTGCTGAGGAGACTCGCCTCCGTGGTGCTGGTTTGCTGGAGGTTCCCTCGGTGCTCGCTGCTCGGACTTTTTCTACGCCACCTGCTGCACCGACCCCTTCTCGCTCGAGTGATCCGCCGCTCTTGCCCACTCCTTCTGGCGGCTCAGGTCGCCCCCGTCCACATTGTAACTACTGCAACAATGATGGTCATATTGAGCCGCACTGTTACACGAAGAAGAAACACTTGCGCAAGGCGCGGTCACCATCTCCAGCGACTTCGTCATCTACCTCGACAGCTTCAGCCATCGCTTTGACTGAGCAGGATATTCTGAGACTTAAGCGTCTGCTCGCTGCTTCCGGTTCTTCCTCAACGGGTACTGCTGGTTCTGTGACTGAGGCTTCCCGCACTGAGCAACCACCTTCTACACAGTCAGGTACATCCCCATGGGTTCTGGACTCTGGAGCTTCCTTTCATATGACTTCTAATTCTTCCACTCTGTCCTCTCTTCGTTCGCTTGATTCTCTTGTTCATGTCCTCACCGCTGATGGTACTCCCCTTCCTGTCGTTAGTAGAGGCACTCTTACCACTCCTTCTTATTCTGTTCCTGATGTTGCTCATGTTCCTCGACTTACCATGAATTTGTTTTCCGCTGCTCAACTTGCTGATTCTGGTTGTCGTGTCATCCTTGATCTTGACGCTTGTTCTGTCCAGGACCGTCGCACGCACACTCTGGTTGGGGCTGGCCCTCGCCGCCGTGATTCTGAGGGTCTTTGGGAGGTGGACTGGCTTCATGTTCCTTCCTCTGCCCATTCTCTCGCCAGTTCTTCCGCTTTGATCGCCTCGGCTACTGGTTCTTTCCAGCAATGGCATCATTGACTTGGTCATCTGTGTGGTTCCCGTTTGTCGTCGTTAGTTCGTCGAGGTCTTCTGGGGTCTGTCTCAGGAGATGCCTCCTTAGAGTGTCAGGGTTGTCGTCTTGGCAAGCAGATTCAATTACCATATCCACATAGTGAGTCAGTGTCTAAGCGTCCTTTTGATTTAGTCCATTCCGATGTATGGGGTCCGGCTCCCTTCGATTCGAAAGGGGGTCATAAATACTATATTATTTTCATAGATGACTTCTCTCGTTACACATGGCTTTATTTCATGACTTCTCGTAGTGAGGTGTTGTCCATTTATAAGCGTTTTGCTGCCATGGTTCATACTCAGTTCTCTTCTCCCATTCGTGTGTTTCGTGCTGACTCCGCTGGCGAGTATATCTCTAAGATGCTGCGTGGTGTTCTTGCTGAGCAAGGGACTCTCTCTCAATTCTCTTGTCCTGGTGCTCATGCTCAGAATGGCGTGGCTGAGCGCAAGCATCGTCATCTTCTTGAGACGGCTCGTGCATTGATGATTGCTGCCTCTCTCCCGCCGCATTTTTGGGCTGAGGCCATCTCCACCTCCACCTATCTCATCAATTTCCAGCCTTCCGCTGCTCTACAGGGTGGTGTTCCTTTCGAGTGTCTTTTTCATCGGTCTCCCGATTATTCGACGCTTCGCTTGTTTGGTTGTGTTTGCTATGTTCTTCTTGCCCCCCGCGAACGCACCAAACTGACCGCTCAGTCTGTTGAGTGTGTCTTCTTAGGCTATAGTGATGAGCATAAGGGCTATCGTTGTTGGGATCCTATCGGTCGTCGGATCCGTATTTCTCGGGATGTGACTTTTGATGAGTCTCGTCCCTTCTACCCACGCTCATCTTCCTCGACTTTTTCCGTAGAGGATATCTCTTTTCTCACTTTTCCTGACACGCCTATCACACTCGTTGAGCCTTTGCCTACTCATTCTGCTCCCTCTGCTTCTCCACCTCCAGTCGATTTGTCGCCACCATCTTCCACGGTCTCCTCGTCTAGCATGTCACCGGATTCTACACCTTCCTCTTCGGTGACTTCTTCGTCGCCACTCTCCGATTCTACTTTAGCGATTCCTCCTTCCATTGTTCCATCTTTTCCTCAGTGTTACACTCGTCGTTCACGTTCTGTGGATGCTTCTCTGGATGTGCCGTCATCCTCGTCTCAGCCTACTTATGGCTTGCGTTCTCGTCCTCGTCCGCCTGTTGATCGCTTAGGCTTTTCCACCGCTGGAGCTGCTGTTCTTGAGCCAACTACTTATCATCAGGCTGTTGTTCATCCTGAATGGCAGTTTGCGATGGCTGAGGAGATTGCTGCTCTTGAACGCACAGGTACGTGGGATCTTGTCTCCCTTCCTCCTGGAGTCCGTCCCATCACTTGTAAGTGGGTCTACAAGGTAAAGACTCGCTCCGATGGTTCTCTCGAGCGTCACAAAGCTCGTCTTGTGGCTCGTGGCTTTTAGCAGGAGCATGGTCGTGATTATGACGAGACTTTTGCTCCTGTGGCTCATATGACCACTGTTCGTACACTTCTTGCCGTGGCCTCTACACGCCACTGGTCTATCTCTCAGCTTGATGTTAAGAATGCTTTTCTTAATGGTGAGCTGCGTGAGGAGGTGTACATGCAGCCTCCACCTGGGTATTCTGTTCCTGATGGCATGGTATGCCGTCTTCGTCGCTCTCTCTATGGCCTTAAGCAAGCCCCCCGAGCCTGGTTTGAGCGGTTTGCCTCTGTGGTGACTGCCGCTGGTTTTTCACCAAGTGTTCATGATCCAGCATTATTTATTCACCTTTCTCCTCGTGGTCGGACTCTTCTTCTTCTTTATGTTGATGACAGGGTCATCACTGGGGATGACCCTGAGTATATTGCCTTTGTCAAGGCTCGTCTTAGTGAGCAGTTCCTTATGTCTGATCTTGGACCTCTTCGCTACTTTCTTGGGATTGAAGTCTCTTCTACCTCTGATGGCTTTTTTATATCCCAGGAAAAGTATATCCAGGATCTTCTTGCTCGTGCTGCTCTTACTGATGAGCGCATTGTTGAGACTCCTATGGAGCTCAATGTTCACCTTTCTGCTACTGATGGTGATCCCCTGCCTGACCCGACGCGCTATCGTCATCTTGTTGGCAGTCTTGTTTATCTAGCCATCACTCGTCCGGATATTTCTTATCCGGTTCATATTCTGAGTCAGTTTGTCTCTACTCCCACATCGGTTCACTATAGTCATCTCCTCCGTGTTCTCCGATATCTTCGGGGCACAATCTCTCATCGTTTATTCTTTCCTCGCTCCAGTTCTTTACAGCTTCAGGCCTATTCGGATGCTACGTGGGCTAGTGATCCTTCAGATCGCCGTTCACTTTCTGCTTACTGTGTTTTTCTTGGTGGTTCTCTCATTGCCTGGAAGACGAAGAAACAGATTGCAGTTTCCCGTTCGAGTGCAGAGGCTGAGTTGCGAGCGATGGCTCTTTTGACGGCAGAGGTGACTTGGTTACGGTGGTTACTTCAGGATTTCGGTGTTTCTGTCACTACACCGACTCTGCTCTTATCTGACAGTACAGGTGCTATTAGCATTGCGCGTGATCCTGTGAAGCATGAGCTCACCAAGCATATTGGTGTTGATGCTTTCTATGTGCGCGCTGCTGTGCAGGATCAGGTTGTTGCTCTTCAGTATGTGCCTTCCGAGTTACAGTTGGCGGATTTCCTGACGAAGGCCCAGACTAGAGCACAACATGGCTTTTATCTCTCCAAACTCAGTGTTGTTCATCCACCATGAGTTTGAGGGGGGGTGTTAGAGTTATAATACAAGTCATGTATCCTTCTGTAATTATCCCAATGTATAAGGGGTTTCCTGCATATAGTCCACCACCTGTACATGTATATATATACCGGCCTATGACCTCATGGTAATACAAGTTGCTTTCCTAACAGTAGCTTTGGGATGGAGGTCAAACCTGCATAGTTTGATTATTTGTTTTTTAATTAGATTAGTATGGGAGCGAACTGTTCATTGAGGATTTGCCCCCCTTAAAGTCATATTGTTTAAATTCAAAAAAAAATGTGTGGGGGGTGATGTCCCACTGTTTAGCCCTTTTAATTCCAGCACTTAAATAAGATTTTGGGGGCAGACATTGCACAAAAGGATCATGCGGCATGTAGTACCATAATGTTGTATTATCAAATCTAGCATCTCTCCATAACAGATAAATCTAGCACCAGTTCTCAACTTCTAATGATAAATCTAGCACAGATGCATATCTTCGTCGTCGTTGCATCCTTTGTAGCAGATATTTTTCTATGGAAATTTTATTTTGTTGATGGAAGCCTTTGCGCTGCTGTTCACTTTGTGCTGATTGCGACAATATATAACCAAGTAAAGAAATACCAGAATGTCTATGTGGATGAATTGATAATACATAATAATTAGTAGGATTCGTCTCCGGACGCCATCCATAACTCCTGGTCTAAAGTGTGTTGGTGAGATGTAGAGGAGCTTGGTGTTTCATTGTCTGGTTGATGCTGCACGGAAGGTGGAACTGCGAGGAAACAAGACAGGTGGACAATGCGACAGGAAGGAGGAATGCTGATAGATAAATAACACTGTGTTTATATTTTCATTAGTCTGTGAAATTTATTAGAAAATAAATTTTAACCCGTTATTCATTAGTTTGCCGTAATAATATTTTCATCGGAATGCACATGAAATGGCCTATATTGGAATGTGATTATGATATTGTTCAATAAAGAAACATGTGTCCTTCTGCTCTGATCCATAATAAGTATAGTTTTACTTTGGGTTCACATGGACTCAATTAGAATTAGCTCATTTTATAGAAGTTTCCTCAATGGTTATGATGGCTGAAATCACTAGCTATAGTTTCCGTGTTTTTTTTTCCGTTGCAACGCACGGACATGTTTTTTCGTAATTAACCCGTGACCCTAAAACGTTTCATTTTTTTTCTTCAAAAAAGCACCTATCCTCCTCCACTGGTAGCTTATCTGTTCGCGTTCTCCACCACCAGGCGTACGCACCACTGGCGATCTCCGCGGAGGCGGCTGAGTCAACCGGCCGCCCCTCTACCCCCCGCTCCGGTCCCTGCGGACGCACGCACTCCACGATGTGCTGCGGCGATAGGAGGCGCGGCTCGGTCCCGCGGCGGCTCGCGCGTCGCTGCCGCAGATAGCAAGATCTTCTCCCCCTCTGGCCGTGCGCCCGGCCTGCTGCTCCTGGGAGGTCGCGCCTCGCGGCACCGGCGGCGGCGGGAGGGATGCCGTCCCTGCAGCTGCTGCAGCTCACCGAGCGTGGTTGCGGGCTGCTCGTGTCCCGGAGGTGCGCGCCTGCTCAGCTCCAAAGTCTTGTCCTTTCGGACCGATATCTAAAAAAACAAATTTGGAATCTTGATGGTTGTCGATATTGGGTGGAGGCAGGAGGACGCTGGCGGTTGTCTCCGGCGCGCTGGTCGCTGGCGGGGCGTTGGCGTACGCGCGGTCGGGCCGATGCCAAAGGAGGAGAGGCCGTCTGGAGGCCGCTGTCAATGATGGTGACGATGCATTGGGCAGGAATGGGGAGAGGCTGGGTCACAACGACACGGATGGCCGGTTGGTCGGGACGATGAAGCGGAGGAAGAGCGCGCTGAAATCTTTGCATTTCTTGGCTGCTATCCTGCTCAAGAAGATTGGACCGAGTGGCACGCGATACCTTCTTGGCTTGATGTTGACAGCCGTAAGTTCAGACAATTTTACAGAATTGGCAGTTGTTCATAAGCAATGCCATGTTTTTACCGCGCCCGAAGAAGCGAACAGCTAGCTAGCTTTGAGTTTATGTTTTACACAAAGGATTAAGTCCCACTTTCGATATGCGGATGAAAACCAAGTACTTTTGTAACCGTCGATCTAGCCTGCAATCATGTTGGTCCTGCTAATAGTAAGGACAACGTAGAGCATACCGCTTGGATCTGTGCCAACTATTCTACTTAATAGAGCGGGCAAATTGATAATTGCGTGGTGGATATAGCAAGTTTGAGAAGACCCATTTTTGTTAGTTTTGTAGTGCCACAGTGGCACAGTTTAAGCGAATACACGTTTCATATGTTTGATTGGTGACATTTAAAATGGCTAATCTCACTCATGTTGTCCAACTAACGAAGGTGGAGCCACGAGACAGAGGAGGCTAGGAGAAAAGGAGATGCCGGAGGGGAGCAACCCTGGCCGGTCGCTGGCTTCGACGTGGCGGACCAAGGCGGCATCGATGCATAATTGGGTGGGGGCGAGCGAAATCAGGCCAAGGGGGCGCGCGAGGAGAGGAAGAAGTCATAGCCTGCAGGCCCCGTCGTCTCCATCCACTAACCCGGGAGGAGGGGCTCCACCACCACGGCATGGGGACGCCGCCCCAAATGGAAGGGAGGGGGTGATCCCGTCGGTGCTAGAGCTTGGTAGGGTAGGGGACGGGGCGTGATCGAAGAGGCAGGGACGGCCCATCTTAGTGTCAGGATGTGGAAGGCTTCGTGGAATATTAGAAAAGTAAACGACGAAGATAAGGCTATGAGCGAGCGCCAGCCAGGCTGCTGGTTTTTTCTAGCCAACCGACATGTTAGATCGCTAGCGTGGCTGCATCACACATGTGTTTACTCTTTTCCTTCTAAAAAAAATATGTTTGCTCTTCAAACTATGCACACGTCTATTTTTTCATTTGAAGTTGAAGATGACTCATCTTCTTTTTTTAATTTGATTATTTATGTCCATACTCATTTTTTAAATGTTTGCAAATAGTATAAAATGTTCATGAATTCAAAAAATGTTCTTGATTTTAGAAAGTATTCAAAAAAATTATAAGTGTTCATGAATTTGAAAAATTTCGCTGCTTCAAACATGTGCACGAGTTTAAAAAAATGGTCATGATTTCAAAAATTCTTCATGATTTCATGTAATTAGGAGTGATAGTGTATGTCGATAATACAACAAAATATGTCCATGACCATTTAAAATTATGTTTTTTTCCGTTACAACGCACGGACCCTTTTGCTAGTAAGGTACTAATCAAAACAGCCAGCATGTTTAAATTGTGAACACAACGAAGAAAAAACAAAGGCGAAGATCGCATAGCCTAGCGACGTGACAACCGGGGCTTGAACAAGGGAAAATCGGCTTGTCCGCTGTAGCCCTCCGGCGGACGATCGCGACACACACGAAAATTAAAGACATGCACATTGAACAGTTGAGCATTTAAATCTATATATATACCTATATCTATATATTTATTTATATATATACTATTATAAAGGATGGATCGTTTCTGCCATTAATAAAACTACCTTCGAAGTTGACATCTATCATATCACTCATAAGTGACAGAATACACTTTTTATAAAATGTTATGCCATTCCAAATCACAAGTGTTGAATCGGTCTGCTGGCTGGTGCCTTTAACCTCCAAGAGTAGTGGACAGAGTTCGTTACCTTCTTCTCACCGGTTTTCTTCCGTTTCTCTCCTATAAGGAGTTGGGCGCGCGGTCGGATTCGCTATCTCGCGCGGTGTATTTGGGGCGCCCGCTTCCGTGCGCGCCACACTCGAGCGCTCGCGCCACACTCTCTCCTCTCCGCCTCCTATGCCCCGCGCGCGCCGGCGCCGGTGAACTGCACCCATGGACGCACGCGCCGGCACCCCGCTCACCCCACTGTACAGCCGCGACCCCGCCGCCGCCGGAAACCCCAGCGCGGGGAGCGGCGGCCTCGCCGAACACCGCCGGAGCTTCACGTGATGTGGTGCGTGATGAGGTGAGAGGGAGGAAGATTCATCTTCGGAGGCGGAAGAATCGTCTTCGAAAGATGAGGACGAAGACGAGGAAGAGGATTGATGTGTCTTTCATTTGTGTCTTGAACTTTAGTTTGTATTTTGAACTTGGTTGGATGCACTTGTGGGCATGATTTTGAACTTGTAGGCATGAACTTTTATTCATCAACTTGTTTGTGTCAAATTTCACATGTTCATTGCATTTTGATGAATGTTTCAAACTCATGTTGTGTCCAAAATGCCATATATGTGAAATGCCCGGCGAGTCGCGTGCTCTGCATTTTAGCGCGGCTGTTGAAGCCAGCGCTGTGTAGAAGTTAATCATGTTGTTTCTTTAGGATTGGGAAAGAAAGCCAAACCGAATCCTAGTAGTATTAGGATTCCTAGTCCTAGTCTATTTCCATAGTCCCTTGTGGACGTGTATAAAAGACACCCTAAGGGTGTTGATTGTAACACCAGAAAAACGAAAAGCAATACAAAGCAAAGGCTCGACACGGGCCCTTAGCCATCAAATCCATCAATCAGTTTTATTCGTGTCGCTAGTTACGCAAGTTCCGTCAAGTAGCCGGCCGAAGCAAGAATCGCGCAGGCTCGCCTGTACAGCTGCATACACACGTTCAAAAGCCAACAATTGGTATCAGAGCCTCGACGATCTACGATCTACGATGACGGACAGCGACGCTGAGTCGATCAAGTCCGGCAAGGGCGGTGCCAAGGCGATCAAGAACGGCAACAAGGTGAAGAAGGGCGTCAAGTCAGCAACCAGTGGTGGAGGTACGAGCGGCGCCAACGTCCAGGCACATCGCAACATCCCCATCCAGTACCCGATGCTCACCGACGCTAACTACGGCGTGTGGGCGGTGAAGATGAAGATTATTCTCCGAACCCTTCGAGTGTGGCAGGCAATCATGGACGACGACGTCGATGACAAGTCCGACGAAGGTGCCATGACGAGTCCGGATTCCGTGCTAATGACATTGGCGGAGTTCGAGACGGCAAGAGAGGCGTGGAACGCACTCAAGGAGATGAGGATCGGAGAAGATCGCGTCACCAAGGCTCGGGCACAAGTGCTGAAGCGCCAATTTCACAAATTGCAGATGGAGGAAACTGAATCGGTGAACGACTATGCCATGCGTCTTACTACTTTGGTGGGAGAGATCCGCGCGCTTGGTGCAAAGCTCGATGAGACCGAGATTGTAGATAAATTTTTCAGTTCGGTGACTGATAAATTCACGTACATCATCGGCACGCTCGAGCAGCTTTACGACATCAACGACATGACCATAACGAAGGCAATCGGACGCTTGCGGACATGGGAAGAGAATGCTCGTGGCTGTCGGAAAGGCAAAGGAAGAGGTAGCGACCAACTCATGTACTCGCGCGCAGATTGGGAGGCCCCAAGTAGCAAAGGAAGGCGTTATGGTGGCGAAGGCTCAAGCAACGTGAAGCGCGACGGACAAACCGAAAAAGGCAAAGGAAAAGGCAAGCCACAAGGTCGTGGTAAGGCGGACCAATCTAAAGGGCGGAAGACACGGAACTTGGATTTATCCGAGGTTAAGTGCTATAACTGCAACGAGATGGGTCACTTTGCAAAGGATTGTCCGAAGCCTAACAAGCGGGAGATCAAGGCAAATTTGGCAAAGCAGGAAGACGAAGGTCCAGGTCTTCTGATGGCCGAAGTTTGTGATCTCACTGAAACGGTGGTTGTGAAACCAACCCGGAAGGTGCTACTCCATGAGAAGAATGTGACACCAAAGTTATCCGGGGATCACAATGTGTCGTGGTATCTCGACACGGGTGCCAGTAACCACATGATGGGATGCAAGGAGAAATTTCTCGAGCTGGAATATGATGTTCAAGGCTCGGTCAAGTTTGGTGATGGTTCAGCTGTGGAGATTTGCGGGCAAGGATCTGTCCTATTCTAGGGTGTCACAGGCGAACATCGCATACTCACCGGAGTGTACTACATCCCACGGCTTCGCAACAACATCAACTCTATTGGGAAGCTTGACGAGAATGGATGCAAGGTGAATATCGAGAACGGAGTGATGACGATCTTCGACAACCTCCGAAACGTGCTAGCTCGCGTTAATTGCACATGGAATAGGCTATGTATCCTCAACCTTGATCAATCTCAACCGGAGTGTTGGCTCGCCAAGAGTGATGATGATTCGTGGTTATGGCATGCTAGATTTGGACACGTTAACTTCTACGCCTTGAAGAAGATGTCAAAGATGGAGATGGTATCCGGGATGCCAGTTATCGACCATGTTGATCGAGTATGTGACGGGTGCTTGGTTGGAAAACAGCACCGCAGGCCATTCCCTTCTCAGTCTACCTATCGTGCAAGTGATGCACTCGAGCTGCTCCATGGTGATCTATGTGGCCCTATCACCCCGGCAACTCACGCTGGAAAGAAGCACTTCTTCCTTGTGGTAGACGACTACTCGATATATATGTGGGTCGTTCTCCTACGGTCTAAAGATGAGGCGTTTGAAGCGTTCAAGAAGCTGAAGGCTGCAACGGAGATGGAACACAAGCTGAAGGTTCGCGCTCTACGGAC
Organism: Hordeum vulgare subsp. vulgare; assembly: GCF_904849725.1. Lineage (NCBI taxonomy): Eukaryota > Viridiplantae > Streptophyta > Magnoliopsida > Poales > Poaceae > Hordeum > Hordeum vulgare. Next base: position 657,183,775 of record NC_058519.1, on the reverse strand, counting down.
AGATCGCGGCGGAGAGTTTACGTCGAACGAATTCAACGATTACTGCGAGAAGATTGGCATAAAAAGGTTCCTCACGGCACCTTACACGCCGCAGCAGAACGGGGTCGTTGAAAGGCGCAATCGAACCATCGTTGACATGGCAAGGAGTTTACTCAAGAGCAAGAACCTGCCGGGGACTTTTTGGGGAGAAGCTATCTCGACGGCGGTCTATATTCTCAACCGGGCTCCAATGAAGGCGGTGGTCGGCAAGACTCTGTATGAAGAAATTTATGGACATAAGCCGAATGTGTCTCATCTACGGACGTTCGGGTGTGTGGCACATGTGAAGACGGCGGAGCCGCATCTCTCAAAGCTTGCCCATCGTAGCACCAAGATGGTGTTCATCGGATACGAGAGGAGTTCCGGCACCAAGGCATACCGTTTCTACGATCCACAAACCAAGCGTCTACGGGTTTCACGCGACGTCGTGTTTGAAGAAAACCAAGCGTGGAATTGGAGCGCCGTATCCAACGATGCTCCATACAGTAACATATTCATGGTTGAATTTCCAACTGATGATGATGCACGGGAGGATGTCCAAGTGGTTGATAAGACGCCCAACCAAGGTGACCACAATGGTAGTGATCATCATGGTGCCGACATCGACGACGACGTGCATAGGTCGCAAGGAGATAGCGACAACGAAACGCACGACACGGGTGGAGATCTCGACGACAACATCGACAACGAGGCGCATAGTGACGATGACAATCAAGATGATGATCATGATCACGACGACTACGCCGACGACACGGATGTCGATGACACACCAGGGTCTCAGCCGTCTTCCTCAAGTGCATCAACACCGACACAATTTGTGTCGCCTCCTTCGCAAGCCACAACGGACTCCTCACGGCCTCGTCGCTACAAGACCCTCAAGAAAGTCTACAAGTACACAAAGCCAGTTACGCTCGAGTACTCCGGACTATGTCTGTTCGGAGTTGAGGAGCCGGCGAACTTCGTAGAGGCGAGCAAAAGTCGTAGTTGGACGCACGCCATGGATGAGGAGATGAAGGCGATTGAGAGCAATGGCACGTGGACTTTGGTAACCCGTCCTCTAAACCAAAAGGCGATAGGTTTGAAGTGGGTTTACAAGTTTACAAGCTACGAGAAGAAAGGTGAAGAAGGGAAAGTTTACAAGCTCAAGAAGGCACTTTACGGGTTGAAACAAGCGCCAAGAGCTTGGAACTCAAAGTTAGACCGGAGTTTGGTCTCGCTCGGGTTCAAGAGATGTCCCCTCGAGCACGCAGTCTATACAAAGAACTCCAAAGGCTCAAACCTGCTAGTTGGAGTTTATGTCGATGATCTGATTATCACCGGAGATAGCGTACAAGAAATTGAACGTTTCAAGGCGCAAATGAAGAACAAGTTTAGCATGAGCGATCTGGGATTACTCAGCTATTACTTGGGCATCGAAGTGAAGCAAAGCTCCGGAAAGATTTCCCTATGTCAATCGGCTTATGCGGTCAAGTTATTGGAAAAGTGTGGCATGTCAGATTGCTACGAGACACAAGTTCCAATGGACCAACGTCACAAGTTGAGCAAGCGTAGCTCAAATCCGCCGGTGGACACCACAATGTATCGAAGCATTGTGGGCAGCCTAAGATATTTGGTGCATACCCTACCTGACTTGGCTTATTCAGTCGGGATCGTGAGTCGTTTCATGGAGAATCCGACAACCGAGCACATGAGCGCGGTCAATCAAATCTTGCGCTATGTGAAAGGCACCATTAATCTTGGTTGCACGTACATGAAGGGAAAGGAAGGATTGATCCTTCGTGGATATTCAGATAGTGACATGGCAGGTGATGTTGATGACCGAAAGAGCATAACGGGCATGGTTTTCTACCTTGGCCCGAATTCGATTAGCTGGAATTCTCAGAAGCAAAAGGTGGTGGCAATGTCTTCATGCGAGGCAGAATACATAGCGGCAAGCACGGCGGCTTGTCAAGCAGTGTGGCTGAGAAGACTCCTAGCTATTCTTGCAAAGCAGGAGGTGCAGAAGGTGTCACTGAAGATCGATAACCAAGCTGCAATCTCGTTGTGCAAAAATCCGGTTCATCACGAAAGGAGCAAGCACATAGATACCCGGTTCTACCATATCCGGGAGTGCATTGAAGAAGGGTTGGTCGAGGTTCAACATGTGAACACGAAAGACCAACTTGTCGATATTTTCACCAAGTCCCTCGGTCGACAGAAGTTCATCGAGATGAGGAGGAAAGTCGGAGTGCAAGAAGTGAAGTCAAGCAACAAGATTAAGGAGGTGAATGTAGAAGTTAATCATGTTGTTTTTTTAGGATTAGGAAAGAAAGCCAAACCGAATCCTAGTAGTATTAGGATTCTTAGTCCTAGTCTATTTCCACAGTCCCTTGTGGACGTGTATAAAAGACACCCTAGGGGTGTTGATTGTAACACCAGAAAAACGAAAAGCAATACAAAGCAAAGGCTCGACACGGGCCTTTAGCCATCAAATCCATCAATCAGTTTTATTCGTGTCGCTAGTTACGCAAGTTCCGTCAAGTAGCCGGCCGAACCAAGAATCGCGTAGGCACGCCTGTACAGCTGCATATGCACGTTCAAAAGCCAACACGCTGGCGGCCGCGCTAAACCAGCCAAAGCGCGCGCGCCAAACAAGTTTTTTGCGTGCGACGCGAAGTGCGTCTGTTGGACATGTTCTTATAAATGGAAATAACTCGGGAAAATGTGTATATTCCAAATAAGACGTTATCTTGCGTGCTAGTCATTTCTAAATTACGTTTATATTGCACCCATAATTTTAATTAATACATTTCTCTATATGGGGTATTTTGAAAATGCCTATTCGTTATGCATGTCCTTACAGGTTGATTCATTTTGGAGGAGATACCTAACATGTTTGCAAGCAAATTAAATCTTGTCTTGAATTACTGTTGCAAGCACATATATAAATCACTAGTGGGGACACGGCCTATAGCCCCGGCCCGTAAGGGGCTTTAGTCCCGGTTCACCAACCGGGACTAAAGGGGCGGGACTAAAGGCCTAACATTTTCGTCCCGGTCCTCTTACACGTCGGGACTAAAGGTGCTCCACGTGGGCTCCTCGTAGCGCCCCAGGGGCAGGCCCTTTAGTCCCGGTTCGTTACACGGTCCGGGACTAAAGATTTTCAGATTTTGCTGTTTTTTGGGGTTTTTTTTGAATGAAAATTATTTTTGGATTTTAGGGTTTTAGGGTTTAGGTGTTCGGGAGATTAACGTGATGCCTCGTTTGGTGTTCGGGAATTAGTTTTCATATAATTTAAATAGAAATAATTATGCGTATATATATAAGATTAACTTATCTTACAAGCGAGCATATATATACAATTATATGCACATCTGAATTATCGGGACTAGAGCCCGTCTATTCGATTACATGGACGAACATCAGTAATGGCCCCTATTTACACTAAATGGTCCTTTGTCATCTATAACTTCCGTTCTCAGAAATCCCGCAAGCTCCTCTGCAACAGCAATCGCGCGTTGCTCTGGTAGGACCTTCGTCCTCATGGCCGTGTGCTATATAAGAAGAGGAGATGAATATGAATATCAATCATGATAACAAAAAATGACGGGTAAAAATAGAGGTGTGAATGTTCATTGCTTACGTCGAATCTGTGCTCCTTGAGCTCAGAGGTAAACGTGCGAATGGTCTCGCAAACATAGTATCCGCATAGATGTGTTCCCCGTGGCTGCTGGTCGCACTTTACGAGAATAGAATATATATAATCAAAATAATAATCTAGCATCATAAATGTATTGAAAATTAATAGAAGTATATCATACTACTACTTACCTGAGCCGCTCTAAAGGTCAGCTTCTCAGGAAATTTACCGGGAGTCACGCACTTGAACCGCTTCCAAACCCTGTCCGACAAGGATAATGATTTGCTAAGTTTTTCATTAATTGATATATCAGAAAATCATCGAAAGAGACCGATAGAGCGCAAGAATGATTAAAATTACCCTTGGAGCATGTCCTGCAAGCTTTGGAACTGTTGCAAGGGTCTCGATAATGGGTCGAAGGCATCAATTCTTCCCTTATCAATTTGAATGTCCAACAGAATCCAATGGAAGCTGCACATGTATATATATATATGTGTGTGTGTGTGTGTGTCAGTAACTTATCAATTACACTTATAAGTGAATGGACACAACAGAGTAAAGACCCTCACTTGAAGTTGTATGGAAACAATATGTGGTCACAGAAATTTTGATCTGTTAGAAACCTTAGAAGGTTTTCCTCCGTCTCCTTGGGATAATTAGTTAGCGTCGTTATATGTATTTTATCTGGGTCAATAAACCCAATATTTATGATTCTCTTACTTTTACAATCCAGAATCTTCATTCTGCATAATAGAGTACAAGTTATATATAGACAATGAATTGAAATAACTAAACAAGTTATATGTAGAGAACGAATTGAAAAACTTACAGACAATAGCAACTCATAAGCGATTTGTCGAGGGCGCCGACATTGTACATCTGGAAGAGTTCATCAAAGTCGATATGGATTTCTTCGGGGCGGCCGTAGTACTCCCGTGGCACACTCAGCACGATCATCGTTCTCCCCTTCTTTGATTCACTTAAGTACCATGTATGCAAGTAACACATATTTGTTGGGAGATCATCTTTGCTGACCAAAGGCTCACCCATGACAAACTTTGGCTTAGGGGCTATCACAGCCTTGGGTATCTTGTCGTCTTGGGAAGACATCAATTCTTCAACCGAGATACCACATTGAGCCGCCAACTCCTTTGCTGTTTCTAAAGCTAGCCCCTGCACCGGAGGGGGGACATTCTCGGTTAACACCTTGAGGGGTGGGATCGACTGTTTGGCCTGTTGTCCAAGCTGAGGAACGTCTGATTTTTTCTTGCTTGTAGTTGAACTGCTCTTTTTCACTTCCTTCTGCAATGTACGTGTATAGTCATCACGCTTATGGTCTAAGTCATAAGGTCTGATAGGAAGATTAGCAGACGTACCTTTGAGAGGGGCGACCGTTTGCGCTTTGCGACCGTTCTCCCTGGGTATCCTAAGATTGTCATTGCAGATGAGGTCCCCTGTTTTTTCGTCGTACGACCCACCATGCGCAAGGAACCAATTTATTGCTCTCAATTCCCACTCACCACGGAGTGGTTCAGGTACGATGCCTTTATCTATCAGATCTTGCTCTTTCTTTTCTCACTTTGGGATGGCAGTCTCATAGCCCCTGGCCCCAGCTTGTGGTGATATTTCTTCTTGTCGGCATTTATCTTGTTCTTTTCTGATAATGCCTGGGCATCTTCTGACTCCTTGTACTCTTGAAATTCCTTCCAGTGATTCGCCTGCTTGGCTAGATACCCCTCGAATACTGGCACTTTCTTTGTCTTCAGATAGTTTTTCCATAGCTTCTTCTTCCAGCTACGGAACAGTTCGGCTCTTCATTCTCACATTCTGGCAGGTTGAAATGTGACATGAGATCATTCCAAAGATTATCTTTATACCTTTCGGCGACATAGTCACTATCGGCTGCCCCTTTGCGCTTGTTCCACTCCCGAACGCTGATCGGGACGTGATCCCTAACGAGAACTCCGCATTGCTTCTTGAATGTGTCAGCAACATTCTTAGGAAGCTTGGGTTCACCCGTAGGCATTATCACCTCAAAGGTGTAATGCGTCCGTGCATCCAACTTTCTAGTCGGGCCTCGTTTCGTAGATTTGCTCGATGTGGAGGCCTAAGAGGGAGAAACATTCGTCAAATGAATGTATATGTATACAATATAGAGCTATCTCCAATATTTTTCACATATTACAAGTGATTGTCGAACTTCATATGTATACCTCGCCGGACTTTATTATTTCTTCACCGGCTTCTCCACCGGCTTCTCCATCAGTGGAGCTATCACCTTCTCCATCATTGGACCTATCTCCTGCCCCATCGGCTTCATCTTTGTGTCGCTCGACCTCCATTCCATATCCGGAGTCGTTTAGATATGATGTCGGAGATTCAGCTGGTTCAACGTCGGGGCCATCTTTGATTATATCTTCGAGAAGTTCTTCCTCTTCGAGGTTCCTGATATGTGGATCCATAGTTCTGCAAAAAACGGACATTTGATTAACTAATAAACTAACAAACTATATAAGAGGGGTTGGAAACTTCGAAGGCTCGTTTTATATAGGAGGACCTTTAGTCCCGGGTCTTGGTTAGAACCTAAACTCTAAAATACCAGCCGGGCGGAGCCCAGTCCCGGACACTTAAGCATATACAATAGCAAAATTAAACTAGTTCTATTAATTTTCTTGCTAAAAATAAACTATTAACACTTAAGCATATACAATAGAAAAATTAAACTATTAACACTTAAGCATATACAATAGCAAAATTAAGCAATAATCTAAGAAACACTATTAACACTTAAGCATATACACTATACAATAGCAAAATTAAATGACAAAAAAATAGTTCTTCTTCTTGTAACCCTAAACTAATTTTTCCTCTTCTTCTATTTGTCCTCTTCTTCTACTTCTTCTTCTACTTCTACTTCTCCTCTTCTTCTACTACTTCTCCTCTCCTCTTCTTCTATTTTTCCTCTTCTTCTCCTCTCCTCCTCTTCTTATTCTCCTTTTTCTTCTTTTCTTCTCCTCCTCTTCTTATTCTCCTTTTTCTTCCTTTCTTCTCCTTTTTCTTCCTTTCTTCTCCTTTTTTCCTTTCTTCTCCTTTTTCTTCCTTTCTTCTATTTTTCTTCCTTTCTTCTCCTTTTTCTTCCTTTCTTCTCCTTTTTCTTCTTTTCTTCTCCTTTTTCTTCCTTTCTTTTCCTTTTTCTTCTTTTCTTCTCCTTTTTCTTCCTTTCTTCCCCTTTTTCTTCTTTTCTTCTCTTTTTTCTTCCTTTCTTCTCCTTTTTCTTCCTTTCTTCTCCTTTTTCTTCTTTGCTTGTGCTGGCCGGAGTGTTGGGCAGGAGGGGGCGTGGGGCTTACCGGCCGGAGGTGTCGACGGCGCGCGGCGAGGAGGACGGGGCGGCGTGCGGCGAGGAGGGCGGCGCGCGGCGAGCAGGACGGCGGCGGCGAGCGGCGAGGAGGACGGGGCGGCGTGCGGCGAGGAGGGCGGCGCGCGGCGAGCAGGACGGCGGCGGCGAGCGGCGAGGAGGACGGGGCGGCGTGCGGCGAGGAGGGCGGCGCGCGGCGAGCAGGACGGCGGCGGCGAGCAGGACGACGGCGACGGCGAGGAGGACGGCAGGCGGCGGCGAGCAGGATGGCGGGCAGCCTGACGGCGTCGTCGAGTTCGTCGCTTGCCGCGCCGGGCAGGAGAACGAGAGGAAGAAGAAGAGAAATGGACGATTTGGGTTCGAAATTTTCTAACTCCCGCTTATACAGGTGGATCTTTAGTCCCGGTTCGTGGCTCGATCCGGGACTAAAGACCCTTTAGTCCCGGGTGGAGCCATGAACCGGGACTAAAGGCCCTTTTTTGGCTGACCAGAAGGCGGGAAGCAGGGGCCTTTAGTCCTGGGGCGTGGCTCGAACCGGGACTAAAGACACCCCTTTAGTCCCGGGTGGAGCCACGATCCGGGACTAAAGGCCCTTTTTCGGCTGACCAGAAGGCGGGAAGCAGGGGCCTTTAGTCCCGGGGCGTGGAAAGAACCGGGGCTAAAGTTTTGCCTATATAAACCCTCGCCCCTGCCCACCATATCCCCTGTTTTTTGGTTGTTGAAGTGTGACCATGCCATGCTCTTGCCACTCTAGTTCATGCACATGACGTGTTCGATGAAATGCCCGAGCCACTCTACTTAAGCTTTCTCCTCTCCAAGCTCGACCTCCAAGCTCCATTTTCCTTAACATTTGTCTAGGTTTGGCGTGCACCAACTGCGAGCACCACCGTGGTGAGCCTCTTGTTCTTATCTTCTTTTTAAAATTAAAAAAATCTTACTTGTATGATTTACATACATACTTGTATAAATTACTCACTTTCATTATTTTTTGTTATTATATGGTGCGATGGTTTTGGTATTCGCCTCCGTCGGCCCTCATCCTGTCTATGATTCGGATGTGGTATATATTATCTTTTATAACTATTTGTTTTATTTAGTGTTTATGACAATTATGACATATATTTTTTTAATCTAGGAGGTATGTGAACCGTAAATTCCAACCCACATAAAAATTCTTGTCGAGAAGTTAAATTTGGTTGAAAAAGAAAACAAATACTTGAAGAAAAAATTGAAAATAATTGAGGATAAGAATATGGAACTAGAGTTGCATGTCACCGATGTCATCGATGATCGCAAGATGAAGATCGATGCGATGCGGTTGAAGATGGATGCAATGCGCTTGAAGATGGATGAAATGCGCTTGAAGATTAGGAATATTAGAAAATAGGCCATTGATAAAGAGGCTTGGTATCATTATGCTGTTGGGTCAATTGTTACCTTAGTTGCGATTTTGATCGCGTTTGTTGTTGCATTTAAATGTTTTACATAGTTGTATGTTGTTTTATGAGAGAACTTTATGTATTTATTTTTTGCAATAATAACATTTGATCACTACTGTTCTTTGGCTTTAATGTGATGTTGAACTTGTATTCATTTGGTCATATGTTCTGCAATGGTTTTTTGATATATTTGATTTCATAATGTTGGAATTATGCCCTAGAGGCAATAATAAATATAGTTATTATTATGATTCCTGTATCAAGATAATCGTTTATTATCCATGCTATAATTGTATTGAATGAAGACTCATTTACATGTGTGGATACATAGACAAAACACCGTCCCTAGCAAGCCTCTAGTTGGCTAGCCAGTTGATCAAAGATAGTCAGTGTCTTCTGATTATGAACAAGGTGTTGTTGCTTGATAACTGGATCACGTCATTAGGAGAATCACGTGATGGACTAGACCCAAACTAATAGACGTAGCATGTTGATCGTGTCATTTTGTTGCTACTGTTTTCTGCGTGTCAAGTATTTATTCCTATGACCATGAGATCATATAACTCACTGACACCGGAGATTTATGCCTTGTGTGTGTCAAACGTCGCAACGTAACTGGGTGACTATAAAGATGCTCTACAGGTATCTCCGAAGGTGTTAGTTGAGTTAGTATGGATCAAGACCGGGATTTGTCACTCCGTGTGACGAAGAGGTATCTCGGGGCCCACTCGGTAATACAACATCACACACAAGCCTTGCAAGCAATGTGACTTAGTGAAAGTTGCAGGATCTTGTATTACGGAACGAGTAAAGAGACTTGCCAGTGAACGAGATTGAAATAGGTATGCGGATACTGACGATCGAATCTCGGGCAAGTAACATACCGAAGGACAAAGGGAATGACATACGGGATTATATGAATCCTTGGCACTGAGGTTCAAACGATAAGATTTTCATAGAATATGTAGGATCCAATATGGGCATCCAGGTCCCGCTATTGGATATTGACCGAGGAGTCTCTCGGGTCATGTCTACATAGTTCTCGAACCCGCAGGGTCCGCACACTTAAGGTTCGACGTTGTTTTATGCGTATTTGAGTTATATGGTTGGTTACCGAATGTTGTTCGGAGTCCCGGATGAGATCACGAACATCACGAGGGTTTCCGGAATGGTCCGGAAACGAAGATTGATATATAGGATGACCTCATTTGATTACCGGAAGGTTTTCGGAGTTACCGGGAATGTACCGGGAATGACGAATGGGTTCCGGGTGTTCACCGGGGGGGGCAACCCACCCCGGGGAAGTCCATAGGCCTTGGGGGTGGCGCACCAGCCCTTAGTGGGCTGGTGGGACAGCCCAAGAAGGCCATATGCGCCATAGGAAGAAAATCAAAGAGAAAAGAAAAAAAAGGGGAAGGACTCCTCCTTCCAAACCTAGTTGGACTCGGTTTGGAAGGGGAGGGTTGCCCCCCTTGGCTCGGCCGAAGCCCTTCGGGGTCCTTGGACCCCAAGGCAAGGCTCCGCCTCTTCCCCCTATATATACGGAGGTTTTAGGGCTGATTTGACACAACTTTGCCACGGCAGCCCGACCACATATCTCCACGGTTTTACCTCTAGATCGCGTTTCTGCGGAGCTCGGGCGGAGCCCTGCTGAGACGAGGTCATCACCAACCTCAGGAGCACCGTCACGCTGCCGGAGAAATCTTATACCTCTCCGTCTCTCTTGCTGGATCAAGAAGGCCGAGATCATCGTCGAGCTGTACGTGTGCTGAACGCGGAGGTGCCGTCCGTTCGGTACTAGATCGTGGGACTGATCGCGGGATTGTTCGCGGGGCGGATCGAGGGACGTGAGGACGTTCCACTACATCAACCGCGTATACTAACGCTTCTGCTGTATGATCTACAAGGGTACGTAGATCACTCATCCCCTCTCGTAGATGGACATCACCATGATAGGTCTTCGTGCGCGTAGGAAAATTTTTGTTTCCCATGCGACGTTCCCCAACAGTGGCATCATGAGCTAGGTTCATGCGTAGATGTCTTCTCGAGTAGAACACAAAAGTTTTTGTGGGCGGTGATGTGCGTTTTGCTGCCCTCCTTAGTCTTTTCTTGATTCCGCGGTATTGTTGGATTGAAGCGGCTTGGACCGACATTACTCATACGCTTACGAGAGACTGGTTTCATCGTTACGAGTAACCCCGTTGCTCAAAGATGACTGGCAAGTGTCAGTTTCTCCAACTTTAGTTGAATCGGATTTGACCGAGGAGGTCCTTGGATGAGGTTAAATAGCAACTCATATATCTCCATTGTGGTGTTTGTGTAAGTAAGATGCGATCCTACTAGATACCCATGGTCACCACGTAAAACATGCAACAACAAAATTAGAGGACGTCTAACTTGTTTTTGCAGGGTATGCTTGTGATGTGATATGGCCAACGATGTGATGTGATATATTGGATGTATGAGATGATCATGTTGTAATAGTAAATATCGACTTGCACGTCGATGGTACGGCAACCGGCAGGAGCCATAGGGTTGTCTTTATACTAACGTTTGTGCTTGCAGATGCGTTTACTATTTTGTTAGGATGTAGCTTTAGTAGTAATAGCATGAGTAGCACGACAACCCCGATGGCAACACATTGATGGAGATCATGGTGTGGCGCCGGTGACAAGAAGATCGTACCGATGCTTTGGTGATGGAGATCAAGAAGCACGTGATGATGGCCATATCATGTCACTTATGAATTGCATGTGATGTTAATCCTTTTATGCACCTTATTTTGCTTAGAACGACGGTAGCATTATGAGGTGATCTCTCACTAAAATTTCAAGACGAAATTGTGTTCTCCCCGACTGTGCACCGTTGCTACAGTTCGTCGTTTCGAGACACCACGTGATGATCGGGTGTGATAGACTCAACGTTCACATACAACGGGTGCAAAACAGTTGCGCACGCGGAACACTCGGGTTAAGCTTGACGAGCCTAGCCTGTGCAGACATGGCCTCGGAACACATGAGACCGAAAGGTCGATCATGAATCATATAGATGATATGATTAGCATAGGGATGCTTACCACTGAAACTATACTCGACTCACGTGATGATCGGACTTGAGCTAGTGTAAGTGGATCATGAACCACTCAAATGACTAGAGAGATGTACTTTTTGAGTGGGAGTTTAGCGAATAATTTGATTAAGTTAAACTCTAATTATCTTGAACATAGTCTAAGTCCACTTTGAATATATTTGTGTTGTAGATCATGGCTCACGCTACAGTCATCCTGAATTTTAATACGTTCCTAAAGAAAGCTAAGTTGAAAGATGATGAAAGCAACTTTGTAGACTGGGCTCGTAATCTTAAGCTAATCTTACAAGATGGGAAGAAGGATTATGTCCTTAATGCGGCGCTAGGAAATGAACCACCTGCTACGGCTGATCGGGATGTTAAGAACGCTTGGTTAGCACGTAAGGAGCACTACTCAATAGTTCAATGTGCAGTCTTGTATGGCTTAGAACCGGGACTTCAACGTCGCTTTGAGCGTCATGGAGCATTTGAGATGTTCCAGGAGTTGAAGTTTATCTTTCAGAAGAACGCCCGGATCGAGAGGTATGAGACCTCCGATAAATTCTATGCTTGCAAGATGGAGGAAAACTCGTCTGTCAGTGAACATGTGCTCAAAATGTCTGGGTACTCAAACCGTCTAGCTGAGCTGGGGATTGAACTCCCGCAAGAAGCTATCACTGACAGAATCCTTCAATCACTGCCGCCAAGCTATAAAGGCTTTGTGTTGAACTAGAACATGCAAGGGATGAACAAGTCTCCCGGCGAGTTGTTTGCGATGCTGAAAGTCACAGAGTCTGAACTCCGTAAAGAGCATCAAGTGTTGATGGTGAATAAGACCACTAGTTTCAAGAGAAATGGCAAAGGCAACAAGGGTAATTCGAAGAAGAGCGGCAAGCCTGTTGCCAATCCGACGAAGAAACCCAAAGCTGGACCTAAGCCTGAAATGGAGTGTTACTATTGCAAGGGTATGGGTCATTGGAAGCGCAATTGCCCCAAGTATCTCGCAGATAAGAAGGCGGCCAAAGAAAAAATCAGGTATATTTGATATACATGTTATTGATGTGTACTTAACCGGCTCTCGTAGTAGTGCCTGGGTATTCGATACCGGTTCTGTTGCTCATATTTGCAACTCGAAACAGGAACTGCGGAATAGACGAAGGCTGGCGAAAGATGAAGTGACAATCCGCGTAGGAAATGGTTCCAAGGTTGATGCAATCGCCGTCGGCACAGTTTCACTTCAGTTACCATCAGGATTAGTGATGAACTTAAATCATTGTTATTTAGTGCCTGCGTTGAGCATGAACATTATATCTGGATCTTGTTTATTGCGAGACGGTTACTCTTTTAAGTCAGAGAATAATGGTTGTTTTATTTCTATGAGTAACATCTTTTATGGTCATGCACCTAATGTGAGAGGATTGTTCATATTGAATCTTGATAGCGATACGCATATACATAACATTGAGACCAAAAGAGTTAGAGTTAACAATGATAGCGCCATATTTTTGTGGCACTGCCGCTTAGGTCATATTGGTGTAAAGCGCATGAAGAAACTCCATGCTGATGGACTTTTGGAGTCACTTGACTTTGATTCACTTGACACGTGCGAACCATGCCTCATGGGCAAGATGACTAAGACTCCGTTCTCCGGAACAATGGAGCGTGCAAGTGACTTGTTGGAAATCATACATACCGATGTGTGTGGTCCGATGAGCGTGGAGGCACGCGGCGGATATCGTTATTTTCTCACCTTCACTGACGATTTGAGTAGATATGGTTATGTCTACTTGATGAAACACAAGTCTGAAACATTTGAAAAGTTCAAGCAATTTCAGAGTGAAGTGGAAAATCATCGTAACAAGAAGATCAAGTTCCTACGGTCTGATCGTGGGGGTGAATATCTGAGTTTTGAGTTTGGTACTCACTTAAGACAATGTGGAATTGTTTCACAGTTAACACCGCCTGGAACACCACAGCGTAATGGTCTGTCCGAACATCGTAATCGTACTCTATTAGAGATGGTGCGATCTATGATGTCTCTTACTGATTTGCCGTCATCGTTTTGGGGTTATGCATTAGAAACAGCTGCATTCACTTTAAATAGGGCACCATCAAAATCCGTTGAGACGACACCATACGAACTGTGGTATGGCAAAAGGCCAAAGTTGTCGTTTCTTAAAGTTTGGGGATGTGATGCTTATGTCAAAAAGCTTCAGCCTGAAAAGCTGGAACCCAAAGCGGAAAAGTGCGTCTTCATAGGTTACCCAAAAGAGACAGTTGGGTACACCTTCTATCTCAAATCCGAGGGCAAAGTGTTTGTTGCTAAAAACGGAGCTTTTCTCGAGAAGGAGTTTCTCTCGAGAGAATTGAGTGGGAGGAAGATAGAACTTGACGAGGTTGTCGAACCTCTCATCCCTCTGGATGGTGGCGCAGGGCAAGGGGAAACCTCTGTCGTTGCAACACCGGTTGAGGAGGAAGTTAATGATGATGATCATGAAACTCCAGTTCAAGTTTCTGTCCAACCACGCAGGTCGACGAGACCACGTGCTGCTCCAGAGTGGTACGGTAATCCCGTCTTATCAATCATGTTGTTAGACAACAATGAACCTCCAAATTATGAAGAAGCAATGGTGGGCCCAGATTCCAACAAATGGCTAGAAGCCATGAAGTCCGAGATAGGATCCATGTATGAGAACAAAGTGTGGACTTTGGAGGTACTACCTGAGGGCCGCAAGGCTATTCAGAACAAATGGATCTTTAAGAGGAAGACGGACGCTGACGGGAATGTGACCGTTTATAAAGCTCGACTTGTGGCAAAGGGTTTTTCACAAGTTCAAGGAGTTGACTACGATGAGACATTCTCACCCGTAGCGATGCTTAAGTCCGTCAGAATCATGTTAGCAATAGCTGCATTTTTCGATTATGAAATCTGGCAGATGGATGTCAAAATGGCGTTCCTTAACGGTTTCCTTAAGGAAGAGTTGTATATGATACAATCCGAAGGTTTTGTCGATCCTAAGAATGCTAACAAGGTGTGCAAGCTCCAGCGATCCATTTATGGACTGGTGCAAGCATCTCGGAGTTGGAACAAACGCTTTGATGAGGTGATCAAAGCATTTGGGTTTATACAAGTGGTTGGAGAATCTTGTATTTACAAGAAAGTGAGTGGGAGCTCTGTGGCGTTTCTAATATTATATGTGGATGACATATTGCTGATTGGAAACAACGTGGAGTTTTTAGAGAGCATAAAGGATTACTTGAATAAGAGTTTCTCTATGAAGGACCTAGGAGAAGCTGCTTACATTCTAGGCATTAAGATCTATAGGGATAGATCAAAACGCCTGATAGGACTTTCACAAAGCACATACCTTGATAAAGTTTTGAAGAGGTTCAAAATGGAACAGTCCAAGAAAGGGTTCTTGCCAGTTTTACAAGGTACGAGATTGAGTAAGACTCAGTGCCCAGCAACTGATGAAGATAGAGAGCATATGCGCTCCGTCCCCTATGCTTCAGCCATAGGTTCTATCATGTATGCAATGTTGTGCACTAGACCGGATGTTAGCCTGGCCATAAGTATGGCAGGTAGGTTCCAGAGTAATCCAGGAGTGGATCACTGGACAGCGGTCAAGAATATCCTAAAGTACCTGAAAAGGACTAAGGAGATGTTTCTCGTGTATGGAGTTGACGAAGAGCTCGCCGTAAAAGGTTACGTCGATGCAAGCTTGGATACAGATCCGGACGACTCTAAGTCGCAAACCGGATACGTATTTATTCTTATTGGGGGTGCGGTAAGCTGGTGCGGTTCCAAGCAAAGCGTCGTAGCAGATTCTACATGTGAAGCGGAGTACATGGCTGCCTCGGAGGCGGCTAAAGAGGGTGTCTGGATGAAGCAGTTCATGACGGATCTTGGAGTGGTGCCAAGCGCACTGAATCCAATAACCTTGTTCTGTGACAACACGGGTGCCATTGCCTTAGCAAAGGAACCACGGTTTCACAAGAAGACCAGACACATCAAACGACGCTTCAACCTCATCCGCGACTACGTCGAGGGAGAGGACGTAAATATATGCAAAGTGCACACGGATCTGAATGTAGCAGACCCGCTGACTAAACCTCTTCCACAGCCAAAGCATGATCAACACCAGAACTGTATGGGTGTTAGATTTATTACAATGTAATTCACATGATGATGTGAGGGCTAGATTAATGACTCTAGTGCAAGTGGGAGACTGTTGGAATTATGCCCTAGAGGCAATAATAAATATAGTTATTATTACGATTCCTATATCAAGATAATCGTTTATTATCCATGCTATAATTGTATTGAATGAAGACTCATTTACATGTGTGGATACATAGACAAAACACCGTCCCTAGCAAGCCTCTAATTGTCTAGCCAGTTGATCAAAGATAGTCAGTGTCTTCTGATTATGAACAAGGTGTTGTTTCTTGATAACTGGATCACGTCATTAGGAGAATCACGTGATGGACTAGACCCAAACTAATAGACGTAGCATGTTGATCGTGTCATTTTGTTGCTACTGTTTTCTGCGTGTCAAGTATTTATTCCTATGACCATGAGATCATATAACTCACTGACACCGGAGGAATGCCTTGTGTGTATCAAACGTCGCAACGTAACTGGGTGACTATAAAGATGCTCTACAGGTATCTCCGAAGGTGTTAGTTGAGTTAGTATGGATCAAGACTGGGATTTGTCACTCGTGTGACGGAGAGGTATCTCGGGGCCCACTCGGTAATACAACATCACACACAAGCCTTGCAAGCAATGTGACTTAGTGAAAGTTGCGGGATCTTGTATTACGGAACGAGTAAAGAGACTTGCCGGTAAACGAGATTGAAATAGGTATGCGGATACTGACGATCGAATCTCGGGCAAGTAACATACCGAAGGACAAAGGGAATGACATACGGGATTATATGAATCCCTGGCACTGAGGTTCAAATGATAAGATTTTCGTAGAATATGTGGGATCCAATATGGGCATCCAGGTCCCGCTATTGGATATTGACCGAGGAGTCACCCGGGTCATGTCTACATAGTTCTCGAACCCGCAGGGTCTGCACACTTAAGGTTCGACGTTGTTTTATGCGTATTTGAGTTATATGGTTGGTTACCGAATGTTGTTCGGAGTCCCGGATAAGATCACGGACGTCACGAGGGTTTCCGGAATGGTCCGGAAACGAAGATTTATATATAGGATGACCTCATTTGATTACCGGAAGGTTTTCGGAGTTACCGGGAATGTACCGGGAATGACAAATGGGTTCCGGGAGTTCACCGGGGGGGGCAACCCACCCCGGGGAAGCCCATAGGCCTTGAGGGTGGCACACCAGCCCTTAGTGGGCTGGTGGGACAGCCCAAAAGGGCCCTATGCGCCTAGGAAACAAAATCAAAGAGAAAAAAAAAGAGGAGGTGGGAAGGGAAGGAAGGACTCCCACCCACCAAACCAAGTCCAACTCGGTTTGGGGGGGAGCCTTCCCCCTTGGACTCGGCCGACCCCCTTGGGGCTCCTTGAGCCCCAAGGCCAGGTCCCCTCCCTCCCACCTATATATACGGAGGTTTTAGGGCTGATTTGAGACGACTTTTCCACGGCAGCCCGACCACATACCTCCACGGTTTTTCCTCTAGATCGCGTTTCTGCGGAGCTCGGGCGGAGCCCTGCTGAGACAAGGTCATCACCAACCTCCGGAGCGCCGTCAAGCTGCTGGAGAACTCTTCTACCTCTCCGTCTCTCTTGCTGGATCAAGAAGGCCGAGATCATCGTCGAGCTGTACGTGTGCTGAACGCGGAGGTGCCGTTCGTTCGGTACTAGATCGTGGGACTGATCGCGGGATTGTTCGCGGGGCGGATCGAGGGACGTGAGGACGTTCCACTACATCAACCGCGTTCACTAACGCTTATGTTGTACGATCTACAAGGGTACGTAGATCACTCATCCCCTCTCGTAGATGGACATCACCATGATAGGTCTTCGTGCGCGTAGGAAATTTTTTGTTTCCCATGCGACGTTCCCCAACACATAATAGAGATGAATCGCCAATAATAATATTTATTATTGGTTTTTTGAACTCCATACTTTTTGACTTCATTTGGTATATTTCGTGGATGTACTTTTTTTTTGAGCTAGTTGACCCTGATATTGAAAAGAACTACAAATAAACTCTGAAAATGTTGAAAGTTGGCATGCTATCATCATTTCACCCACATAGCATGTGTTAAAAAGTTGAGAGGGCTACGACAAAAACTGGATGCACTTCGTGTACAAAACGGACAATCTCTCTCGAAGTATTAGGGTTTTGAACGAGAACTCATCTCTTACAAAGGGATTTCATTTTTGTGAACTTATTTGAACTCCATACTTTTTGTGTGTGCAAAATGCACCATTCAAAGGCACAACACAAAATTTCAACAATTTCTGACTTCATTTGGTATATTTCGTGGATTTACTTTTTTTTGAGCTAGTTGACCCTGAAATTGAAAAGCACTACAAATGAACTCTGAAAATGTTGAAAGTTGGCATGCTATCATCATTTCACCCACATAGCATGTGCTAAAAAGTTGAGAGGGCTACGACAAAAACTGGATGCACTTCGTGTACAAAACGGACAATCTCTCTCGAAGTATCAGGGTTTCGAACGAGAACTCATCTCTTACAAAGGGATTTCATTTTTGTGAACTTATTTGAACTCCATACTTTTTGTGTGTTCAAAATGGACCATTCAAAGGCACAGCACAAAATTTCAATAATTTCTGACTTCATTTGGTATATTTCGTGGATTTACTTATTTGTTTTGAGCTAGTTGACCCTGAAATTGAAAAGCACTACAAATGAACTCTGAAAATGTTGAAAGTTGGCATGCTATCATCATTTCACCCACATAGCATGTGCTAAAAAGTTGAGAGGGCTATGACAAAAACTGGATGCACTTCGTGTACAAAACGGACAATCTCTCTCGAAGTATCAGGGTTTCGAACGAGAACTCATCTCTTACATGGATAATATGAAAATGAAAAGTATTTGAAATTTAGTACGTTCCATACATGCATTACATAAAAGGTTTAATACATTATTACATTATTGCACCAATATTCCTATCTATTATTTCTGTTTTCTTCTGGGTCGTAGCCATGGAGAATCTTCATCATTCAGTAGGATGCTTGGGTCAGTTTTCACTTTGAAGGGCGGAATTTCATGAAACTTATTATAATCTTCTGACATGTCTGTCTTGTCATCTACTCCCACGATGTTTCTTTTCCCTGAAAGAACTATGTGGCGTTTTGGCTCATCGGATGATATCTTCTTTTGCTGATTTCTTTTTCTCGTTAATGTAGACATGTCCTTCACATAGAAAACCTGAGCGACATCATTGGCTAGGACAAATGGTTCGTCCATGTACGCAAGATTGTTAAGATCCACTATTGTCATGTCGTACTTTTGGTCTACAACTAACCCGCCTCCTGTCAGCTTCACCCATTTGCACCGAAATAAAGGGATCATAAAAGTAGGTCCATAGTCAAGTTCCCATATCTCCTCTATGTACCCGTAATATGTTTTCAAACAGTGCCCATTCTCATCTGTTGCATCAAAGCGGACACCACAATTTTGGTTGGTGCTCTTTTTGTCTTGGGCAACCGTGTAAAATGTATTCCCATTTATCTCATACCCTTGGAAAGTACATATAGTCGAAGATGGTGGCCTGGCCAAACAGTACAGCTCATCTCCAACGGTGTCGTCATTTATGAGATGTGTCTGCAACCAACTGCCGAAAGTCTTCTCGTGTTCCCCTTTAATCCAAGAGTCAGCCTTCCCCGGGTTTTCGGAGCGTAGAATATTCTTGTGTCTCACGATATACGGAGCCACCACGGTGGAATTGTGTAGAACTGTGTAGTGTGCTTGAGAGAAAGAATGCCCGTCCATACATACTTTTGCTTTCCTTCCTAGTGTGCCTTTTCCTGTCAGCCTACCGTCATACCGAGATTCAGGAACACCAATCGGCTTAAGGTCAGGAAGAAAGTCCACACAAAACTCAATGACCTCCTCTGTTCCATAGCCCTTGGAGATGCTTCCTTCTGGTCTAGCACGGTTACGAACATATTTCTTTAAGACTCCCATGGACCTCTCGAAGGGAACATATTGTGTAGAAACACAGGACCGAGAATTCTAATCTCTTCGACTAGGTGAACTAGGAGGTGTGTCATTATATTGAAGAAAAGGATGGCAGGAACAACAACTCAAAGCTGACCAGACATTGGACCACATCAATCTGTAACCCTGATAGACTTTCTCGATCGATTACCTTCTGAGAAATTGCATTGAGGAATGCACATACCTTCACAATTGCCAGGCGAACATTTTCCGGTAGAATTCCCCTCAATGCAACCGGAAGCAATTGCGTCATAAGCACGTGGCAGTCATGAGACTTTAGGTTTTGGAATTTTTTGTCTTTCATATTTACGATTCCCTTTATATTCGACGAGAAGCCAGTCGGGACCTTGATACTGAAAAGGACTTCAAAGAAGATTTCCTTCTCTTCCTTAGTAAGAGCGTAGCTGGCACGCCCTTGAAACTGCCCTGGATGCATGCCATCTCTTCCTTTATGACGTTCCTGGTCCTCCCGTGCTTCCGGTGTATCTTTTGACTTTCCATACAAGCCCAGGAAGCCTAGAATATTCACGCAGAGATTCTTCGTCAGGTGCATCACGTCGATTGCCGAGCGGACCTCATGGACTTCCCAGTAGGGTAGCTCCCAAAATATAGATTTCTTCTTCCACATGGGTACGCGCTTATCAGGGCCGTTAGGAACAGGTTGGCTGCCAGGACCCTTTCCAAAGATTACTTTTAAATCTTTGACCATATCAAATACTTCAGCACCAGTACGGATGACAGGCTTCCCCCGGGGTACTGCCTTGCCATTGAAATGCTTGCCTTTTTTTCTTTAAGGGATGCTTGGGCGGAAGAAAACAACGATTGTACGGATACACATTCTTCCTACAGTTGTCGAAATATATACTTTCTGTCTGATCCAAATAGTGCGTGCATGCATTGTATCCCTTGTTTAACTGTCCTGAAATGTTACTAAGAGCAGGCCAATCATTGATGGTTACGAAAAGCAACGCTCGAAGGTCAAATTCCTCTTGTTTGTGCTCGTCCCACACACGTACACCTGGTTCGGCCCACAGCTGTAAAAGTTGATCAACTAATGGCCTTAGGTACACATCAATATCGTTGCCGGGTTGCTTTGGACCTTGTATAAGCACTGACATCATAATGAACTTCCGCTTCATGCACAACCAAGGAGGAAGGTTGTAGATACATAGAGTAACGGGCCAGGTGCTGTGACTGCAACTCTGCTCCCAAAAGGATTCATGCCATCTGTACTCAGACCTAACCATAAGTTCCTTGCGTCAGCTGCAAATCTCGGGAACTCTCTCTCGATTTTTCTCCACTGTCAACCATCAGCGGTGTGCCTCAACTTATTGTCTTTCATACGATCTTCCATGTGCCATCGCAACAACTTCGCATGATATTTATTTCTGAACAGCCGTTTCAACCGTGGTATTATAGGAGCATACCACATCACCTTGGTAGGAACCCTCTTCCAGGGTGGCTCGCCCTCAATATCACCAGGGTCATCTTTTCTGATCTTATACCGCCATGCAGTGCATACCGGGCATTTATCCATATTCTC
Source organism: Hordeum vulgare subsp. vulgare (assembly GCF_904849725.1). Taxonomy (NCBI): domain Eukaryota; kingdom Viridiplantae; phylum Streptophyta; class Magnoliopsida; order Poales; family Poaceae; genus Hordeum; species Hordeum vulgare. The sequence continues at coordinate 657,162,543 of NC_058519.1, read as the reverse complement.
GTACTTCTCACCGCGGTAGAGGATGCAGTCATTAGGGCATGCATGTACCTTCTGCACGTCTAATCCTAGAGGGCAGACAAGCTTCTTTGCTTCGTACGTGCTGGCGGGCAATTCGTTCTTTCTTGAAAGCATCTTCTTCATCAGTACCAGCAACTTTTCGAATGACGAGTCAGTCACACCGGTCTCTGCCTTCCACTTCAGCAATTCCAGTGTGCTACCCAGCTTCTTCTGGCCATCTTCATAAGTTGGGTACAACAATTTGTTGTGGTCCTGTAACATCTGCTCGAACTGCAACCTCTCCTTTTCTGTGTCGCAACCTCGCCGTGCATCAGAAATGACCCGGCCAAGATCATCAGCGGGCTCATCTGGTTCCCGTTCTTCATCCTGATCTTCTTCTTCATTGTCTTCCATTGCGGTATCAGCATACTCAGGAAACATAGATCGGTAGTTGTCATCATCGTTCTCTTCTTCTTCATCGTCGTCTTCCATCATAACCCCTCTTTCTCCGTGCTTGGTCCAAACATTATAGCCCGACATAAAACCGGACCGAAGCAGGTGGCTCTGAATGACTCTTGAGAAAGTGTAATCCTTCTCATTCTGACATTCAACACATGGACAAAACATATAGCCACCACCATGCTTGTTCGCATCGGCTGCATCTCGAAAAGAATGCACACCTTCTTTGTAAGGGGTTGTGCGTCGATCACCGTACATCCATGGATGGCTCATCTCTGCGTTATACGACAGTATATCAAATACAATCACGATCCTAAAAATTAGTACCGCACGGTCTAAACGAGGAAATATAGTTGCTAACCTTTTAGAATAAGTAGAAATAAAGAGGAAGAGGTTTAAGCGTGGCTCTGGCATCTCATATCGTAGTTGTGTTCGGTGAACTGAAGCGACATCGCTCTAACACACATTTCAACAAACACCTCTAGTGCATCAAAAAAAGTGGAGAGCAAGCACCCACCCACAATCCTCCATCCAAGAAAAATGTAACGAAGAGGGGAGAGGGGGGTTGTGCTATATATAGGCAGAGGACTTTAGTCCCGGTTTGAGACACAAACCGGGACTAAAGGTGGCGCACATGCGGGCTGCCCACCGGTAGCCCTTTAGTCCCGGCTTGGGACACGAACCGGGACTAAAGGCTCCTTACAGGCCGGGACTAAAGCCTCGAGGGAGGATATGAGAATTGGGGCGACGTGGCCGGGCCTTTAGTCCCGGCCCAGAGGCAGGCCGGGACTAAAGGGTCCAGACCAAAGGCCCGTTTTCTACTAATGAATAATACAAAACTAACGCTCTTATGCACATGCTATCATTGAGTACTAAAGTGTACTTTGCTTTTTTTTCTGCCTATTGCATTATTTTTTGGGTATCAGTAAGAAGGAAGACCACAACTGATACCGGAAACTAGTTAGATAATTATATTGTCTAATAAACTGGACACAACTTCGGTTACTTAAAAAATTATCACCCCTTTATATTTATGCACAACACAGTTGATCATGTTGTTTTTCATAAGGCACTATGAAAGATCATGTCGACTTCTGGGCCAACGGCTTCGGCATGCGGGTGCGGATCGCGCTGCGCGAGCTCGGCGTGGCGTTCGACTACGTCGAGGAAGACCTCCGCATGGGCGAGAGGAGCGACCTGGTGCGGCGCATGAACCCCGTCCACCGCTCGGTGCCCATCTTCATCCACCGCGGCCGTCCGGTCTGCGGCTCCCTCAACATCCTCGATTACATCGACGAGGTGTGGAGTGCACCGGGCGAGACCCGCCGCTTGCTCCCCGGCGACCCTGCCGGCAGGGCCGACGCCAGGTTCTGGGCCGACTTCATTGACCACAAGGTAGGCAGAGGGTATACTTCTCTATCGATCGTTGCCATGCATGTTATTCTTTGAGTCCATAAGTTGCACTTTTGTTGAAAAATATAATCACTTTATCTGGATACCCTGGAAATTAGGTGTTTGCTACTCAGACAAGGTTCCTGAAGAGCAAGGGTGGGGAGAAACATGTGGCCAAGGAAGAGTTGGTTGAGCAACTCAAACGCCTGGAGGAGGTGCTCGGGGACAAGGAACATTTTTCTGGTGACGAATTCGGGTTCTTGGACATGGTCCTCATCCCATTTTCAAGCATGTTTCGTGGGTACGAGCAGCATGGAGGGTTTGACCTCGAGGTTGAGTGCCCCAAGCTCATGCGATGGGTGAAGAGGTGCAAGGAGAGGGAGAGCGTAAGAGCGGTTCTTCCGGATGAGACCAAGATGTACGAATTACACAAGGAGTGGTACGGTATTGAGTAGCGAACCCGACTTCCGTAGCTGCACGCGGCTGAATTAATCTGTTTGGTTTCATTTTTTTTTTTTTTTTTTTGCTTCTGGAAATAATATGGGGTTTAGCACTTTGTTCCTTCTTGTATACATAAGTTGTCTATTCATATAGAAACGGAGTTTACCTCTGCGATGCATGTATGCACTTGTACAACCTTTTGGCCAGTCAGCAAGAGACTGGGATATGTACTTCTTTTCAATGGCGTTACTGCAAGTAACTTCACTCATTTGACGCAAAAAAAAAGTCAAAAGGGTACTACACCAACCCCATTAGAAAAATGTAAGAACTATCAACTATAACTTCTAATATAAAGTCACCTTTTTTCTCTTCCACTCACATATATAAATTTAAGATAACATATAAATCTTGCTTTGACTAGCTTCTAAAAAGCTTAACCATAATTTGAACTCTCTTCAAATATTGCATTTCCATGCATCGTAAGAGTGTCTATTTTATTTGGCCAATGCACATCTTGTAAACTAATAGTAGATGCCATTATTAACAAGTTGGAACACAATTAAAGATTCTTACTTGGATATAAATAAATAAACAGTTCATATTGTTAATAAATATACACGTGCTTGCATAGATACAAGACATGAAGACATATGAAGGCGTATCATATTCAATGCATGAACACGTTTAAGAAGCGGAAAGCTCCATGAAGGCCTCCAAAAGAAAATTTCAAATTTCGTGAAAATTCATATTTTAACATTTTAAAAAATTCTGAAAAAAATCATAGATAGATGAAGGTATAATACATAAGTGTGTAATTGTTTAGAACGCAATACTTAGAAATGAGGGTTGTGCAAAAAAGACAAATCTGACACGTTTTAATACATGTTACTATTCATCATTTCGGACCATGAAATTATCTTTTTTGTACGGATCGCGTTTCCAACTATTTTGACTTGAAATTTTGCACACACATGGATCTAACCCTTGTTTAGATATATATGTTTTTTCAGATTTTTTGAAACTAATTATTTTGAATTTTTATTATTCAAAAATCACATTTTTCATGAAGGCCGAGCTCCAAAACGCCATTCTCTTTAAGAAGGCCCTATTTCAGTGCATAAGAGATAGGAAGGGATGAGCAGGTTTGGGATACACACACTAAGGAGTTTAGGACCGTCTGGACTAAGGACACACCTTCCTACTCCCTTCGTTCCTAAATATAAGTCTTTTTAGAGATTTCACTAAAAGACTACATACAAAATAAAATGAGTGAATCTACATTTTAAAGTATGTCTATATCCTCTGTATGTAGTTTCTTAGTGAAACCTTTTCAAAGACTTATAATTAGGAACAGAGAGAGTAGATCGTAACGGGCCTTGATTTTGGGTCGGTTTTACATCACATGGAGGAAAAGCTACACATATATTAGGGTCCAAAGGCCTACGAGCACATATGATTCTGAAGCCATATCAAGATTGAGAGATCTAAACAGAAAAACCTTATTTGAAGCTCTTTGCATCAAATAGTCGGGCAAACGCACAAGAGCAAGATCAACTCGGCCGGCCCATCAACCTCTGCAGGCAGTTTCTTTTTTTGTTTCTTTTGTCCTTTTTTCTGTTCCTTTTTTCCATTTTTTTTTCTTTTTTGTTTTTCTGTTTCTGTTTTCTTTTTTTCTTTTTTTCTTTTTTTCTATGTTTTTTTTTTTAATAAGTTCGTGTTTGAAATTCAGAAAATATTGTTGCTTTTATAAAAATGTTCTTAATTTCAAATAAATGCTATTATTCAAAAACATTCATAACTTCAAAAAATGTTTGGGATTTTACAAAAATGTTCGACATTTTTAGAAAATGTTCGTGATTTAAGAAAAATGTTCCTTTTAAAAAAAATTATAGCTTTTCTGTTTTTTCATTGATTTAATTCGTAACAAATTTTCCTTTTTTTCAAAATATTTATATTTTTAAGAAATGCTTGTCCTGGTGTGAACTTGAGTAAGACTCAAAGCTCGACCATGGCAGAAGAAATAGAAAAGACAAAGGTCGTCCCCTATGCATTAGCCGTAGGCTCTATAGTATGCTATGTTGTGTGCCGCACCAGATGTGTGCCTTGGCATGAATCTGTCAAGGGGTACAAAATTGATCCATTATCCTTAGTAACTAGTGGACTAAGAATTGTTTTCTCGATTATGGAGGTGATAAAAGAGTTCGTCGTAAAGGGTTACGTCAATGTAAGCTTTGACACTAATCTGTATAACTCTGAGTAGTAATCCGGATTCGTATAGTGGAGTAGTCATTTGAAATAGCTCCAAATGGCATGTGGTAGCAACATCTACAGGATGGCATAGAGATTTGTAAAGCACACACGGATTTGAAAGATTCATACCCGTTGACTAACAACCTCTCTCACAAGCAAGATATGATCAAACCCCATGGGTGTTAGATTCATTACAATCGCATAGTGATGTGAACTAGATTATTGACTCTAGTGCAAGTGGGAGACTGTTGGAAATATGTCCTAGAGGCAATAATAAATTGGTTATTATTATATTTCCTTGTTCATGATAATTGTTTATTATCCATACTAGAATTGTATTGATTGGAAACTCAAATACATGTGTGGATACATAGACAACACATTGTTCCTAGTGAGCCTCTAGTTGACTACCTCATTGATCAAAGGTGATCAAGGTTTCCTGGCCATAGACAAGTGTTGTCACTTGATAACAGGATCACATCATTAGGAGGATGATGTGATGGATAAGACACAAACTATGAATGTAGCATATGATCGTGTCAGTTTATTGCTACTGTTTTCTGCATGTCAATGTATATGTTCCTATAACCATGAGATCATGCAACTCGCGGACACCGGAGGAATACATTGTGTGTATCAAACATCACAACATAAATGGGTGACTATAAAGGTGCTCTACAGGTATCTCTGAAGATGTCTGTTGGGTTGGCGTGGATCAAGACTGTGGTTTGTCACTCTGTGTGACGGAGAGGTGTCCCGGGGCCTACTCGGTAATACAACATCACAATAAGCCTTGCAAGCAATGTGACTAAGGAGTTTGTCACGGGATCTTGTATTAGGGAACACGTAAAGAGACTTGCCGGTAACGAGATTGAACTAGGTATAGAGATACTGACGATCGAATCTCGGTCAAGTAACATACAGAAGGACAAAGGGAACAACATAGGGATTAACTGAATCCTTGACATAGAGGTTCAACCGATAAAGATCTTTGTAGAATATGTAGGAACCAATATGTGCATCCAAGTCCCGCTATTGGTTATTGACCGGAGAGTGTCTGAGGTCATGTCTGCATAATTCCTTCGCAGAAGGATCCGTCGCAGCAACTCCGGCGACCTCGCAGCACGACGGATCCGTCACAACAACTCCATCAACCTTGCAGCACCGGCTCGCAGCACGACGAAGCCGTCGCAGCAACTCCGGCGACCTCGCAGCATCGCCTCGTAGCACGACGGAGTCGTCGCAGCAACTCCGTCGCAGCAAGCACGATCACTCGCAGCACGACGACGCCGTCACAGTCGACGACACCGTTGCAAGCTTGCAGCAACCGCCCCGCAGTCACACCATGGTGTTGGGATTCATGAAGCATGGAGGAAGGAGGAAGAGAGCGGAGCTCGCAGCAATGCCTTGAAAGGCGTGGCCTCCCTCCGGCATCGCAGCGGCGAGATCCACCGACGACAGCAACTTGGAGTACTTGGGGTGCGTGAAAACAATGAAGGTAGTCATGGCTGTCGGTGGAAGAGAGAGAGAGAGAAGTGGCGGCAGTTGGGGGAAGGATAAGGATGGACCACACGGAGATCTTTTTACACGGAAGAGAAGAGAGGGGTTTGTTGGCCCCACAGGATGCATGTCGCTAGTGCGACGTGGCTGCGATCCAACGGTTTACATCCGGCTGTTTATAATTATTTTCCTTTTCAGAAGAAAGTACTCCCTCCGTTCCTAAATATAAGTCTTTTAAGAGATTTCACTAAGAGTCTACATACGGAACAAAATGAATGAACCTGCACTTTAAAGTATGTCTATATACATCCGTATGTAGTCAAGTAGTGGAATTTCTAAAAAGACTTATCGAAATCAGCTAATTAAATTATCGATCTAATCGAACAGCAACACTTGAAAAGCGAGGGAGTGGCCTATTGGGACCTCCCGACATCTTTACGGTTCTTCCACCCGCATACTGAACATGTTCAACGATGCATGTGTGTAGAGTAGATTACTTTAGTAGACTACTTAGAAGCTTCCCTCGTCCCTTTCACAGGTTATGAAGTCAAAATGGATATCTTTTAATTAGGTCACATGATAGGATCAACTTTCCACCTGTCGGACATATACAATCATGCCAGTCTAATTAAGTCTCTACTTCCTTCGTTTCAAAATATTATCTACGTCCTTTATTTTGTTTCCGTCCAAACGAATACTATTTACTCTTTCCATTCCTAAATGTAGGTCTTCACAGAGACCCCTTTAGAGATTACATACCAAGAAATTGTTTAATGAATCTTCACTGTAAAATATGTTTATATACATATGTATGTAGTTTGTATTATATCTTAAAAAAATAGATTTAGAAACAAAGGAAGTACGTGACAGAGAACCATCTCGACTACTTCACAAACTAATCGGGCCGCCGCTTCAACCCCCGCATCGCCCCCAACGTCGCCCCCGCTCGGGCGACTTAGGCCGGACGAAACCCTAGCCGTCGCGGGCTCTCCTTCCTTCCATCCCTTCCCACGCCATCGCCAGCCTATAGCCCGGGGGCTGACGGCTGTGGTGGGGGCCTCCCTCTCTCATGCGCTATGGGGATGGTGCAGAGTCCCACGGTGTGAGGAGGCGCGGTGCGGCGGCCGGCTTTGCCTCGTGCGGCAATGGTTGTCGGTGCGGCGGTCGGCCTTGCATCGGGCAGTGGTGTTGGGTGCATTCGGCGGCGGCTACAGGATCTGGGGCAACGGGCCATATGGCCCCGATCGGCGGCATCGACATGGAGGGCCTGGTGGACAGGTCAACGTCATGCGTAGTTTGGACTCCGCACAGATCTGATCTAGCCGATGCGTCCTACTCGTTGCGTGGCGGCTCAGATAAGTGGCGATCCATGCACACGATGCTTGATGGAGGTTCGTCGAGCGGATTCGGGCGAACACCTCGTTCTCGGCTTGTTGCCAAGACCAGCGATGGTGGCACTCTCTTGTGTCTTTACCTTCTTGAAGGCATCACCGTGGAGAAGCTCCGGACCTCTATCCGCTACCTTCGGGGGAAACACTAGATCAGTAGATCAGATAACGGCGGCGCTCATGTGTTGTTTCCTCCTTGGGGCATCATTCTTGGAGGTGTACACGGGCTCAAGGGACCAGTGGACGACTTCTTTGATGGAGCGGTGCTTCATCTTACATGTTGTTGGTGGTGGATCTGGGCGGCATGGTGCAGTGGTCCGATGCATGTAGATGGACTCACGTAGGAGGAGGACAATGTCTGACGTCATGGTGGCATCGACGGCTGAGAGGCCTGACAAGGCCAGTGTGTTAGGTTCTTTTCTGGAGATAGGTAGGTGAAAGACGACGGCGACAACATGAGAGTGCATCTGATCGGTTTATACCCAAATCCAATATGTGGCTTGGTTCGGGCCTCCGGCTTTAGATGCTAGGCTTTCATAGGATGTTTGTTTGGTATTAGGCTCGGATTATCGACAACCTAGCATCAAGTAGATAGAAGTAGCAATGGTTGTTGTTACGAGATAGGCTTCAGACTACTTGATGTACTATTTTGTAAGATTTTTGTGAATAATCAATAAAATGGCTGCATGCATGCATCGTTAGATGCACAAGCCGGGGGTAATCCTCCTTTTAAAAAAAAAAAAAGTGATGGAGAACAACTTTCCATCTGTCGGGCTAGCATACACATGAACGACAATGCCGGTCTAAGTGTCTAGCACCTTATATGCTGTCAGCCATGATATCATCCATTGAAGGGAGCTGGCCGGATCTCCTATAAATCTCATATGTGCTCTCTTGCCTCGCAGAGGTAGAACACGTAGTAGCTTCCATGGCCAACAACATGGTCCACGACGAGAGTGACGTGGTGTGCGTCGACTTCTGGGCTAACCTATTCGGCATGCGGGTTCTGATCGCGCTGCGCGAGCTAGGCGTGTCGTTCAAGTACATCGAGGAGGACCTTTGCGTCCGCGAGAGGAGCGACCTGGTGCTGCGCATGAACCCTGTCCATCGCATGGTGCCCATCCTGATCCACCATGGCCGTCCCATCTGCAACTCCATCAACATCCTCGAGTACATCGACGAGGTCTGGGGTCACCGTCAAGAAACCCAAGTAGGAGGAACCCGGTTGCTCCCTATCGACCCGCTGCACAGGGCTTACGCCCGGTTCTGGGCCGATTTTGTTGACAACAAGGTCTGCGACTGAACTTACGTCCTGCCGGACAACAACTTTGTTTGGTTTCTTTCATGCTTGTTTCATTATTAGCTACCAATATTTATTTGATCATCTATACCACTTCTTCTTTCCAGCGAAATATGTTTCGTTTACACAATTTCTTAAGCTTAATTTGCCGCACACACAAAACATTTACGCTGAAATGAACACGCTTGTTCGGCTGGTTTATTCATCCTTTGCTCTGATGAATTATTTTACCTAGGTGTTCGGCACGGAGATGAGGCTATTCAAGAGCAAAGGTGAGGATGAGAAAGAAGCTGCAAAGGAGGAGCTAATCCGCCAGCTCAAGCAACTCGAGGGGACGCTTGGGGACAAGAACTTCTTCTCCGGCGATGAATTCGGGTTTCTGGACATCGTCATCATCCCATTGTCGAGCATGTTTCGAGCATACGAACAGCAAGGAAAGTTTGATCTTGAGGCGGAGTGTCCCAAGCTGATGCGGTGGGAGAAGCAGTGCAAGGAGAGAGAGAGCATCAAGAGTACTCTTCCGGATGAGGAGGAGGTGTACATGATGCACAAGAAATGGTACGGCATAGAATGAAGTGGGCCATCATCAGTACTAATTAGATTGTGCTCCAAACTTACCACGCTTGTGGAACATGGATAATACTCCATCCATTATTGTTTGACATGAAAACAACTAGTAGTACGCAATGGGTGCGTACGAGTGTGCCTAAGTACGTACAAAACTTGTATTCATATCGTTCCATGATTTTGGAGCTGCCGATGCATGTGGTGCTACATGGCGCTAGAGTGGAATCAATAAAGTTATATGCGCTATATTTCCAAGCGCAGGGAGCGCACGATAGAAACGAAAACAAAGTTGTCATTGTCGAAATAATCAAATTTATATATCGATCCAATCAAAATGCAACACTCGATCGTATCACCCTCACGACATCTTTAAATGGTCCTTTCACCCACATATTGGACATATTCAATGACCGAAGGTTACATCTGAAAAACGTTTAAATCAACCGAACTGATTTAGTCAGGTCATAAGCCAGCAATGATACATCTACGTAAATGTTTACGTACGTTTACGGATAGTCTGATTTGATGATAATTGATTGGATTAAAAAGGGATGAGGCCCACTCACCTCTGAAAATCAGAGGAGGAGGGGGCATGTTTAGATTTGTTGAAAGGTTTAGTAAACTTATGTAGGCTTTAATAGGTCTAGCATTTTTGTAAGCGACCTGGAAGTGATCGACACGCGTCCTATCTGGCCCCATGCGCCGCTTATTCCTCTGCCTTATCCCCACATGCACAGCGACGCACACAACCACACATCTCATTTTCCTTGTCCATTGTCTTCCTCGCTGCATTTTCCCCCTCCCACAGACCTCCCCTCTCCTTTGCCTTCTACCTCCTCTAAATGAGGGCCAACACCAGCAAGCCGACGGCCACCGACGCTGCAAGCTTCCGCTTCTCCTTCGTATTCACTGTCGGGAGGAACAACCTCTTTTCAGCACCTGCTCCTGCATGCTGCGGCAAAGCGAAATGACAGTCTCCCCTCGCCTGCACGGGCAACGACGGCCACATGAGGTGCTGCAACGGGTGTTGCCAGGAAGATGCCAAGGACTGAGGCCGCAATGTGGGTCGCGCGCGCGCACCAGTTTCGGCGACTCCATGTGCAGCGGTCGCTAAAGCAACGGAAGGAACTGGACTATCGCCTGTAAATTAAATCTCACATGTGTTGCGTTCTCGCATGAACAACTTCCACGGGAACAAAGCACATAAGGTGCTAAATATGGGTCTATAGCTCATGTGCGACGTTTTTGATAAGAATTGGCTGCAAAACGACATCGCTGGTAAGAATGGCTCTGCTGCGACATCTCTATGCGCACAAATAGCCCAGGCACAACATGACCCTTAAGCACAATATATATCAGGATTAGGTGGAGCCGGGCGGGACCCACAACTTATCCATGGCGGCATGGGACCCAGATGGCAGCTACTACAGTCAAACAGTTATCCCCTGCGCGCGCATCCTCCCTCTTCTTCTTCTCCGGCGACGAAGCACGGCAACACCGGCGAGCTCCGATTCAGAAAAGCAAATTTACAAGCATTTAAAAGCAAATCGACCGAATTTGAACAAACATAGATCCATTCCAGAAAACATTCCAGAAACAAACATAGATAGGTTCGATTACAAGGGCTCGTCGGAGATGATTACAAGTTCGACACCCTCGATTACACGGGCTCCTAAGCTCGGCCACCTAAGCTCCTACCTCACCCCTACTAGATCTCCAAAAGTGGGCGCTCACCTGAGCCCCAGCGGTGCGGCCCCGACGTTGCGGCGGCGCCGGTCAGTCGGAGTCGGAGTCGGAGGCGCCCCACCCCCTGTCGGCGAGGGATGCCTCGATGGCTTGTCGGAGGCGGATCTCGTCGAGCTCCTCTTCCCTCTGCGGGCGCGCGGCGACCTGTTGGGCCTCTTGGTTGGTGCACTCCATAACCTCGGCCATGACGTCATCGAGCTCGCCGTCGTTGATGTAGTCTTCCGGCAGAAAGCCCGACGGCAGCAGTGCGGGTGCAATGGCGGAGCTGCCCCTCACTGCAGAGGAGCCTGTGGCAGGGGCGACAGGGGCGGCAGAGGAGTGCGCCGCTTCCCCCATCTGGCGGTCGTACTCCTCCACCTCGCGCCGAGCGATTGCACGCGGTGGCGCGAGCCCCCAGTTGGTGTACCTTCGGGCGCCGCGCTTCCGAGCAGCGTCGGAAGCAACCCGTGCCGCCCGTTCGCGGTCAGACTCCGGGGTTTCAGGCGCCGACCGCTTCGACCTCCGGTTTCCACCGCCGGAATGGCCGCCGCGCGAGCTGGAAGATCCTGGCCTCATGATCTGTGCGGCGGCGAGGGTGGCTTACTGGCTTGCGTGGTTTTGGTGGGGTTCGCCGACGGTGAGGGGCGAGAGGGGCTAGAGCGGCGTAGATCTGGAAATAGCTAGGGTACGACACACCTCACCGTATAAATAGCTCCAAGGCGACACTCATGTGACGCGCGCTGACTTCCCTGGCCCACGGGCCAGGTTGACCGCTCGATCAGATTGACCGGTCAGCCCGAGCGCCCTGCTCTGTTTCCAACGTTGCCTTGTTTTCAGTGTTTTTAGTTTAAGGCCGCGCTTGGAATCGATGTAAATAAATACACATGTATTTTTCTTTCAGGTGTAACTTAAACGCGAAGAGCAATTTACAGGTGTAAACGAAAATGGCGAACAGTGGTCTGTATATTTTACAAATGTATTCAGAGTGAAACGACGTCCCAAACAGGGCCTAAATGTTTTCCCCCTTTCCCCTTTTCTGCATATCCTTGTTTAAATGTTTGAGACTTCTCTTGTTCATTTTTGAAACTTGTTTAAATGTTTGTTAAACTTTGGTTTGACCAAGTTTGAAATGAGCATAAAAAATAAAAATAAAAAAATATTGGAAAACTAGTGCACATATTCTTACTTTGTCATATACTAACAACTTAAATTGATTTGGCTGTTTTAGACATGATGGACAAAAACTTGTTTTAGAAATGGGGTATTTACCCCCTTTGGAGCTAATTTGAAACTCATGTGTGAAGACAAATGGTTTTGGGTGTTGAACTTCAAACTTTCGAAAACATCACAAAAGCTTCGTTTTGGAGTGACTAAGAAGGATCCAGGCTTGGTTTGTCATTTTCATGTTTGCAACTTGTTTCAATGTTTGTCAAACTTAGGTTTGACCAAGTTTGAAACGAGCATAAAAAATTAAAAAAAAGGAAAACTAGTAAACATGTTCTTACTTTGTCATATAGTAACAACTCGAATTGATTGGCACCAATTTTCTATTTTTTTGATTTTTTATTGAATTACTTATGCTCAACCCTAACGTTTGAAAACCGTACAACCTCGTTCGTGATAGCCAAGTTTGTGAAGGTTTTTTCATGAAAAACTCTGTAGTACAGATTTCTTATTTTTCCTATGGAGTTAGTCACATATAATGATGATTGCCACAAGTTTCCAATTTTTTTGATATTTTTTTTAAATTATTTATGCTCAACCTTAACGTTTGAAAACCGTACAACCTCGTTCGTGATAGCCAAATTTGTGAAGGTTTTTTTTAATGAATTATGAAATTTTACCAGGACATTCTCCTACCTATAAAACCTCTCTAAACAAATGTTGAGCTCATTTTATTTAGCCAATTATTCCCAGTAATTCTTCTAATATTCTGTCCAGCAGGATGCTGTGTGAAGGAAATCCCACTTTGGCTTATCAAGATCACTCTCAACATTTGTGGACACTCTTTCCTATCCATATCATTGCCGCATGCCAAAATTCAACTCAATTTAGCTAGTAAATATTTCTTGGCAAATTTCCAAAGTTTCTGATCCAAAGAAAGCTTTGTGAAGCAAGTGTTAGCTAGGAGTGTTCAAATGCGTTGAAACTTTGCCATCATCTCAAAATGCTCAAATAATGCGTCTTCTACAAATTTGAGCATCACTCCTTCAATCATGTGACCATAGCATCAAATCTTTGTCTCTGGTCATTATTTTAGATTGTGAAGCAACTATGTTTTATGTTGCTCCATAAATTATGAAATTTTACCAGGACATTCTCGTACCTACAAAACATCTCTAAACAAATGTTGAGCTCATTTTATTTAGCCAATTATTCCTATTAATTCTTCTAAGATTCTGTCCAGCGGGATGCTGTGTGAAGGAAGTGCCACTTTGGCTTATCAAGATCACTCTCAACATTTTTGGGCACTCTTTCCTATCCATATCATTGCCTCATGCCAAAATTCAACTCAATTTAGCTAGTAAATATTTCTTGGCGAATTTGCAAAGTTTCTGATCCAAAGGAAGCTTTGTGAAGTAAGTGCTAGCTAGGACTGTTCAAATGCGTTGAAACTTTGCTATCATCTCAAAATGCTCAAATAATGCCTCTTCTACAAATTTGAGTATCACTCCTTCAACCATGTGACCATAACATCAAATCTTTGTCTCTAGTCATTATTTTGGATTATGAAGCAACTATGTTTTATGTTGCTCCATAAATTATGAAATTTTACCAGGACATTCTCCTACCTATAAAAACTCTCTAAACAAATGTTGAGCTCGTTTTATTTAGCCAATTATTTCCAGTAATTCTTTTAAGATTCTATCCAGCAAGATGCTGTGTGAAGGAAGTGCCACTTTGGCTTATCAAGATCACATGAAATTTATACATCATCTTCATAACCCTAAAATATTCATAGCCTCCAAGTTTCAGCTCCATCCAAGCCAGTATGTGAGTGCCACACCAAAATCTCTATTCTGGACCAGATTAGCTAGTTCCAAAGCAACCCTATTAAATATTGATCCTGTGCTCCTCAAATTTCATAGGATTGTAGTCCTTCCTACCCTAAACCTCCCACACATGGTGCTTTGCCCTTATCCCTTCTCTGTTGAAGTGAGAGCATTCTCCATTATCAAGTTTGCAGATGTGAGTGGTGACTCTTTGGATAGCTTGATATATAAACCTGCAATGAGAGTGAAGCAGCCGGAAAGAGCGCCATGGCCGGCGACCTCCCCCTCTCATCCTTGCTCTGATACCAAATATCAAGACAAAATGAAACCGCGGCTCGCCGATGATCGCCGCAGACATGACCGCAGAGGAGGAAGATGAACCGAGTGGATTTTCAAGCGCATGAACGCCACCGCCGCGACAAGGGCCTTCTGTGTATTTCTCGGGCTCGAACTCGAGAACAGAGGAAAACAGAGGGGGCTCTCACCACAGCCGCCGATGTCGCCGAGAACGAAAGCGCCGCCGCTGCTGTCATCCATAACAAAAGCTCCGCCGCCGCCGCTAGCTCACCACCGGGAACGAAGAGGAGGGAACAACACAGGTTCAGACAGGGATACTCATTCAGACAGGCACGGGGATACGTTTGACCTGATGCACTCACAAGTGGAGCCCGTGCTTACGTGGATAAGTTGTAGGTCCAGCTCCATATTATAGCTAATGAGGGCATCAGTTCAGATTAAGGGCCATGTCGTGTGTGGGATATTTCCACGTTCAGAAATGTCGCACTGAGGCAATTCAGACGAACGACGTCACACTCTTTCCAATTCACCTAAAAAACGTCGCACGTGAGCTATTTGCCCGCTAAATATTTTCCAATTTCTATGACTGCAGATCGCGCATGCAGCTCTGACTGGTGCGTGTCAATGAAGATTAAGCGTTTGACTAGGTACCATTCCCTGTTTTGAAAAAAAAAAGGGATACCCCTTCCCTGATGTTTACTTTTCTCTACTTGTTGAAATTATACTGGTTCCACTCGTATAGGCGTCAGCCATGAGTCCATGATGCTATCGATCAAGTGTAATCGGATCGCCTGTAAATCCTACATGTCTAGCGGCGGCGGCCTCTCTTTTTTGAAAGCTACGTTCAATCCAAGGTTTAGTTTCTTCCCACCTTAAAGACACCTTCGCGCCAAGCGCATTGTAACAGTTGCGCTCGGCCCGAAGCCAGTCGCGTGAGACGGTCGCCGCGGCCCCTCGCTCCACGTTGGTGAGGTAAGATACGACATGCACCAAGTTGTCGCCATGATGGAGCACGGCAACGAGGGCGCGCGAGCGCGAGCATGAGTTTGAGCTTGCCATGTCGTAGTGTGTGTGTGGTGTGTGGGAGAATGAGGGAGTTATGGGTCGGCTGTGCGAGATCAGTGTTGATTTGCCCGGCCCCCTTATATAGAACTCCTGCAGAAAGGAAAGAAGGGCGGACGGAAGGAAGAAGACGGAAGCATCTCTGGAGTATGCTTGCGCGATGCCGTCCAACAGTAGTCGGTAATCTGTTATCGGCTGCGCATTCAAGCCTAAGATAATTAAGCATGTGTTGTTAGGTTGAGATCTCAGTGAAGTGAAGAGACAGGAGGATCAAAATCCAAAGAGAAATGTGTGCTAGCTCGGGTCAACTCCTGTGCGACGTTTTTCCTACGAATTGGCTGCAAAGTGACATCGTTCATAAAAACAGCTCCTCTGCGACATCTCTGTGCGCATAAATAGCCCAGGCATGACATGACCCTTAAGCACAATCTCAGTCAGGATTAGGTGAAACCGGACGGGACCCACAGCTTATCCACGTCGGCGTGGGACTCAGATGGCGGCGACTAAAGTTAAACAGTTTTCCCTTACGCGCGCATCCTCCCTCTTCTTCTTCTCCGGCGACGAAGCACGGCAACGCCGGCGAGCTCTGATTCAGATAAGCAAATTTACAAGCATTCAACCGAAATCGGCCGAATTCAAAGAACATAGATACATTTTAACAAACATAGTGGTTCGATTACACACGGAGCAGTAGTGGTTCGATTACACCCAGTTCTAATGCCGGGCTATTTCGATTACATAACGCGGTATCCCGCAGCTCCTAACCCTAGTTAGATCTCCAAAATTGGGATCACCTGAGCCCCAAGGGTGCGGCCCCGACGAGGCGGCGACGGCGGTCAGTCGGAGTCGGAGTCGGAGTCGGAGGCGCCCCATCCCCTATCGGCGCGGGATTTCTCGATGGTTTGGCGGAGGCGGAACTTGTCGAGCTCCTCTTCCATCTGCCGGCACGCGACGAGCTGCTGGGGCTCGTCCTTGGTGCGCTCCATAATCTCGGTGATGACGTCGTCGAGGTCGCCATCGTCAACGTAGTCTCTCGGCAGAAAGCCGAGGCGTTCGGGGCGCGGTGCCAAGCCCTGCTCCTCCCCCTCCCTCTTCGAAGGCGGCATTGGTGCAGGTGCAATGGTGGAGCTCCCCGCGCCACTCGGGGCAGAGGAGCTACCTCGCGCCGCCGCCACCATCTGGCGGTCGTACACCTCCACCTCGCGCCGAGGGAACGCACGTGGCGGCGCGAGCCCCTAGTTCATGTACTTGCGCGCGCCGCGCTTTCGAGCAGTGTCGGAAGATACCCGCGTCGCCCGTTCGGGGTCAGAGTCGGGCGTTGAACGCTTCGCCCCATTCCAATCCTTGTCGGAGCGGTTTTCGCCGTCGGAATGCTGCCGCGCGAGCTGGAAGATCCGAGCCTCATGATCGTCGCACGACGGCGCTTGATCTGCGGCAGCGGGGCTGGATTGCGTGGTTTTGGTGGTCGCCGGTGGCGAGAGTGGCGCTGATCTGGATGTGTAAATAGCTAGGGTACGACACATTTCGCCGTATAAGTAGCTAGGGTGCGACACTGGGGTGACTTCCGTGGCACACGGGTATTGACCGGTCAACCTCCTAGGTGAGCACGAATAAACTAGGTTTGATCAAGTTTGAAATGAGCATAAAAAATTAAAAAAATTCAAAAAATTGGAAAACCAATGCACATGTTCATACTTTGTCATATACTGACAACTCAAATTGATTTGGCTGTTTTAGACATGGTGGACAAAACAACTTGCTTAGAAATGGGGTATTTATCCCTTTTGGAGCTAATTTGAAACTCATGTGTGAAAACAAGTGGTTTTGAGTGTTGAACTTCAAACTTTCAAAAACCTCACAAAAGCTTCATTTTGGAGTGACTAAGAAGAATCCTGGTTTGTCATTTTTATGCTTGAAACTTGTTTAAATGTTGGTCAAACTTTGGTTTGACCAAGTTTAAAATGAGCATAAAAAATTCAAAAAAAACAAAAAATTGGAAAACCAGTGCACGTGTTCTTACTTTGTCATATACTAACAACTTAAATTGATTTGGCTGTTTTAGACATGATGGACAAAAAAATTGCTTAGAAATGGGGTATTTACCCCCTTTGGAGCTAATTTGAAACTCACGTGTGAAGACAAATGATTTTGGGTGTTGAACTTCAAACTTTTAAAAACTTCACAAAAGCTTCATTTTGGAGTGACTAAGAAGGATCCAGGCTTGGTTTATCATTTTCATGTTTGAAACTTGTTTAAATGTTGGTCAAACCTAAGTTTGAAATAAGCATAAAATAATAATAAAAAATAAAAAAATTGGAAACCAGTACACATGTTCTTATTTTGTCATATACTAATAACTCAAATCGATTTGGCTATTTTAGACATGGTGTACAAACAAACTTGCTTGGAAATGGGTTGTTTGAAAACCCTACAACCTCGTTCTTGATAGTCATCTTTGTGAAGGTTTTTTCATGAAAAAAATCCATAGTCCAGGTTTCTTATTTTTCCTATCGAGTTAGTCACATAGAACGTTGATCGACACCAGTTTTTTATTTTTTTTGAATTACTTATGCTCAACCCTAACCCTTGAAAACCCTACAACCTCGTTCGTAATAGCCAAGTTTGTAAAGGTTTTTTCTTAAAAAACTCCATAGTAGATCTTTACTCTGTCTGGGGGAGGGGGTGGGGGTGTGGGTTAAGTTTCACCCCTCAGTAGATCTTTACTAGCACTGCCGCTGGTTCATTTTTTTTTGGAAAAGGAGGAACACATCCCCGACCTATGCATCAATCGATGCATGCATCCATATTATTAAAAAGGTTCGGAAACAAAGTTATAGTTCCACAACGAGCTCACGAGCTGAGCAATAAACAAATAGTATAAAAGCATATAAAAACTGAGAAACAAGGAAAGAAACATGTTGCAAGAATTCATGACTTCTATAAAAAAATGTGACCCACTTTTAAAAAAAAACAAAGGTGTGCTTGGTAAATAAATTGATGTCCATATATCGTGGTAGTCCAAAAGTCCCTAGGCTATACAGGGTAGAGATGATTTTTCTATAAGCAAGTTGTCATTGTCCAAATTAGCTAACTAACTAATCTCAATCAAAATTGGAATACTCAAACAAGCCAGTGAGTGGGTTGTTGGGGCCTGGCGACATATTTACGACTCGTCACATACATTTGGTACTTGGAAGGCTCCATGATCTCTCTCGAGCATGAAATTCACCTTTGATTTTTTTTAAATCAATTTGTTGCGCATACACATACATATACACCGAATAAGTAGTGCCATGTATGTGTCTCACTTACGTGGCCGTCAGCCATGATGCAATTGAAAGGGAGCTGGATCTCCTGTTAATCTCATATTTAATATCTTCTTCGACAACTTCCAAGAACACACTATGGGTTATTTCCATATCCGATAACACATACCTTCGGCTTCCAAGGGAACCACTTCCTTCCATCATTCTGCTGGCAACAAACCAACTACTACGTACTCCCTCCGTAAATTAATATAAAAGCATTTAGAAAAGTACTTTAGTAATCTAAACGTTCTTATATTAGTTTACAGAGGGAGTACTCTGCAAGAAATAATAAACACAAAAATTACTCGTGCAGATTGGCTGACTTTATGTCAGGTGACTTATAGGGATATACTAACATATGGGCCAGCTAGCTTTCGGTCCCACATGTCAGCTACCCTAAGTTACCTGACCTTCGGACCCACATATTAGTGACCCCAAGTCACCTGACGTTAAGTCAGGCCATCCCAGCCGAGAAATTAATGTTGTAGGTGCAACCATATAATAGTTTGGTAGATGTTATACATCATCAGCACACTTGAACCAAGAAAAACACATACCTCAATGAGGTGTCAACGTACTTGCAAGTTCATACACATCCATACAAAGGGCAGTCCTGAAGTTCTTGGGCCATACTCTATATGTTTCAAGTTTTGTAAAGTCTAGCTAAATTAACAAAGAAAATATCAAGCTTGGCCAAACTTTTCGAAATGTGACTATCGAACAGAAATATACACACTATATTTGCTTCAAAGGGAGTGGGCTTGGTCAGACTCTATATGTTTCAAGTTTTGTAAAGTTTAGCTAAATTAACAGAGAAAATATCAAGCTTGGTCAAACTTTTCGAAGTATGAGGTAGAAATGAGAATTTTAAACAAGGTGTTGTTGTCAAAATCAGCTAATTAATTTTTAATTAAGAAATCCAGTTGGATTGCAACGCTCAAACTAGCCAGGGAGTGGGCTGTTGGGACGTACGCCCTTAACTTTAGAGCATCTCTAGTAGACCCGTATAATGCCTCGATTTGTAAAATAACCGTTAAAATACAGGTTGGGGCTGGAAATGCTGCTAGACCAGACCCCGCAAACCCGTCCGACCCGTATAGTTTTTTGCGGGGCGCGGCAAAATGCTCACCCCAACCCGTTAAAGCGCAGGTCCCCTCTGCCTCGTCGCCGCCCTGTATATATCTAGAGCGGTTGGTTGGCGGGACATTTTAGCCCGCGCTTTTCCCCCACCGACCGCCGCCTTCGATTCCGGCCATACCAGTCGCCTGGATCACGCCGGCGGGCCGCCGCACGCCCTAGATCGACCTTTCCCACGCCCTCGTGCCGCAGCTAGCCGGAAAGCTGCAGATCGGCGGTTGTTTTGTTGCGGCCACCGGATTTGTCTTTTCCGGCCACCGGCAGTTGCGCCCAAGCCATGGAATGGTTGGGAAGCACCCCTACAGCCCCGGCAAAGCGCCAACGCCGCATGCAGGTACTGGTTCATCCTCTAGTCACTGGCGTCGGTTTGCCAGCAAGGACTCTTTCAGCCGTTGCCCGGGCTAGGTGGTCGCCCAGCGGCTTGCCGACTTGCCGATGCCGCTCATGCAGTGCGACAACTGCCTAGAAACAGTGTTGCGGCTCACATCTAACAGGCGGCAGCATCTCGGTGTTGGGGAACGTCGCATGGGAAACAAAAAATTTCCTACGCGCACGAAGTTCTATCATGGTGATGTCCATCTACGAGAGGGGATTTCCGATCTACGTACCCTTGTAGATCGCACAACAGAAGCGTTAAGAAACGCGGTTGATATAGTGGAACGTCCTCACGTCCCTCGATCCGCCCCGCGAACCGTCCCACGAAACGTCCCGCGATCCGTCCCACGATCTGCTCCGATCTAGTGCCGAACGGACGGCACCTCCGCGTTCAGCACACGTACAGGTCGACGATGATCTCGGCCTTCTAGATCCAGCAAGAGAGACGAAGAGGTAGATGAGTTCTACAGCAGCGTGACGCCGTTCCAGAGGTTGGTGGTGATCTAATCTCTGCAGGGCTCCGCCCGAGCTCCGCAGAAACGCGATCTAGAGGTAAAATCGTGAAGGTATGTGGTCGGGCTGCCGTGGCAAAAGTTGTCTCAAATCAGCCCTAAAACCCCACTATATATAGGAGGGAGGGAGGGGAGGAGGCAGCCTCAAAACCTAAAGGTTTGGCCAAAATTGGAGGTGGAGGAATCCTACTCCAATCCTACTTGGAGTAGGATTCCACCTTCCCACTTGGAAACTCTTTCCACCTTGTGTTTTTTCGTTCTCAAACCTTATGGGCCTTAGTGAGAACTTATTCCAGCCCACTAGGGGCTGGTTTATCTCTTCCGATAGCTCATGAGACCCCTTGGGGCGTGATACCCCTCCTGATGGTCCCCGGCACCCCTCCCGGCACTCCCAGTACACTACCGATGAGCCCGAAACTTTTCCGGTAATGCACGAAAACCTTCCGGTAACCAAATGAGGTCATCCTATATATCAATCTTAGTTTCCGGACCAATCCGGAAACCCTCGTGACGTCCGTGATCTCATCTGGGACTCCGAACAACATTCGGTAACCAACCATATAACTCAAATACGCATAAAACAACGTCGAACCTTAAGTGTGCAGACCCTGCGGGTTCGAGAACTATGTAGACATGACCGGAGAGACTCCTCGATCAATATCCAATAGTTGGACCTGGATGCCCATATTGGATCCTACATATTCTACAAAGACCTTATCGTTTGAACCTCAGTGCCAAGGATTCATATAATCCCGTATGTCATTCCCTTTGTCCTTCGGTATGTTACTTGCCTGAGATTCGATCATCAGTATCCGCATACCTATTTCAATCTCATTTACCGGCAAGTCTCTTTACTCGTTCCGTAATACAAGATCCCGCAACTTACACTAAGTCACATTGCTTGCAAGGCTTGTGTGTGATGTTGTATTACCGAGTGGGCCCCGAGATACCTCTCCGTCATACGGAGTGACAAATCCCAGTCTTGATCCATACTAACTCAACGAACACCTTCGGAGATACCTGTAGAGCATCTTTATAGTCACCCAGTTACGTTGCGACGTTTGATACACACGAAGCATTCCTCCGGTGTCAGTGAGTTATATGATCTCATGGTCATAGGAACAAATACTTGACACGCAGAAAACAGTAGCAACAAAATGACACGATCAACATGCTACGTCTATTAGTTTGGGTCTAGTCCATCACATGATTCTCCTAATGATGTGATCCCGTTATCAAGTAACAACACTTGCCTATGGCCAGGAAACCTTGACCATCTTTGATCAACGAGCTAGTCAACTAGAGGCTTACTAGGGACAGTGTTTTGTCTATGTATCCACACAAGTATTGTGTTTCCAATCAATACAATTACAGCATGGATACTAAACGATTATCATGAACAAAGAAATATAATAATAACTAATTATTATTGCCTCTAGGGCATATTTCCAACACTCGGATGGGTATTCTTCAAATGCAAAAACGACAGGGTATGCTCTTCTTCCTCTTCGGCTTTGACATTTATTTGGTTAAATTTCGGTAGCTTATTGAGGTGTTCATCTGTGTAGGAAGGTGGATGCTCATTTTGGTATTGAGAAGAAGAATACATCGATTTATTGATAGAAAGAAACTTAATAGATGTCCGTGCACTCCTTAGTATAATTGAGGCTAACGATGCATCTGCATGTGCAATTAGAAAAGAAATTAGATGAGAAGCAACGTCTAATTCTTTAGAATCAAAGGCGAAAAATGAAGAATGCAAGATGAAGAATTCCCAGATCAACAATGAATGCATGGAAAAGATGATGATCCAACTAGTGGGAGCAGTTATGAAAGTTGGATATCTTCTAAAATGCCTAATTGTGGTTCTTGTTTTCTTTGGTCTTGCTGTTATAGCAAAGATTTGATGAATTATGATGTATCCAATGCCTTTGAAGAAAATAAAGAAGCAACTATATGTGTTTTTATGCCTGAAATTGAAATGGAAATAACATATTTTATGGACCGGCGTGGGCGGTGGCCGAGCAGACAGAATTCTGCTCGGCCGCCGCCCATGCCGGCCCGCAAATGCGTTTTTTCGCGAACTGCAAACGACTTTTACGAATCAACTTTATACAGGTCTCTAGAGATGCTCTTACGGTTCTTTGACCCCGACATATTAGACTTATTTAACGACGCCCGTGTTTGCTACTCGGAAGCTTCCCCTCATCTCTCTCATATGTTAATTAAATTTTTATTCGTTCCGAGACTAACTAAATGTATATTTGAAGGTCATGTGAAAGAGGCCAACTTTCCCCTGTATACATAGACAACAATGCCGGTCTAACTAACTGTCTAGTTAGTGTCAGCCATGATGCAATGGAAAGGAGTTGGATCTCCTGTAAATCTCATATGTGGTGCCTTCTGCTTGCACGAAAAACTCGCAACCTAGGGAACACGCACAGAACGGCGAAGCCATGGCTGAGATATTTACGGATAAAACTACTTTAAACCATACTTGCCCATTGAGGTAGGCGTTAGCAGCCACATGATTAATGTTTTAAATAGCGGGCTATGACAAATAGCGGTGAGCCTCTAAATCAGCTATAGCAGAGTTATAGCGGCATATTTGTACATAGTACCATTTAGCGGCACCCTGATGAAAAGGCTATAGCGGGCTATTTAAAACTATGCACATGATGCCATCAAATATCGATTGAATCGAGTTGGGTCGCCTATAATTTCTAGGTGTTCTGCTGCCTTTGCCCAACAAGTTGCAAGGTTTAATTTCTTCTACGAGTAGACACCATGGTTTTTAATTTCAGTTTAGAAAAAAATTCAGCACCAACCAAAATCACTGAAATTCAGTGAAACTCAGTAATTTCAGTTTGCATTTCGGCCAAAGGACCGTAATATTCACTTGAATTAAATTAAATATTTGTAATTTTCAGAAATATTTGATTTCCAGTGTACTAATGAAATTGCTGAAATATTTTGGCCGAAACGTAATATTTCAGTGTCTACTGAAAGTAATGAAATTCAGTGAATTTCACCGAAATCTCATTGAAAATGAAAACCATACTAGACACTACTGGAATCCGCAAAATTGGGCAGTGAGATTGCCGAGTTCCCTACTCTATACTCCAAGTTAGTGTACTTGAATCAAGAAAATACATAGCTCGATTAAGTGACATGTACTTCCAAGTTCATACTCCCTTCAATTCATCCTAACCCATATCGTTCGTCACTGCTGACCATAGTTAATTTGGACTAAACTAAAACCCCTTTTGCCATCATCGCCTTTAAAAACCCTCTGAAACCTCAAACCCCAAGATACAGAAATCAGCATCACCAACCAACCGAGCTGCCACCCACACACTTTCCTCCTACCAACAATGGCTGATGTGGTGCTGCTGGACTTCTGGGCGAGCCCATTCGGGCAGCGGTGCCGGATCGCGTTGGCAGAGAAGGGTGTCGCCTATGAGTACTGTGAGCAGGACCTTGAGCAGAAGAGCGAGCTGCTGCTGAGATCCAACCCCGTCCACAAGAAGATCCCTGTCCTGCTCCATGACGGCCGGCCTGTATGCGAATCACTCATCATCCTCAGCTACATCGACGAGGCGTGGCCGGAGGTGGCGCCGCTCCTCCCCCGGGACCCCTACGCCCGCGCGCAGGCGCAGTTCTGGGCTGACTACATCGATAACAAGGTATATACAATGGTACCTCGCTTTAAGACAACAAATTAAAGGAGAGAACAAAACCAATCCTCTTTATTTACGTACTTCGAAGCAAGGTTTTAAATTTCTCAATACACCTAATAACAAGCATCCTAGTAATAGTTCATAAGGTCGTTTATGAACCATATGCAGCTTGCCACGAGTCCAACAAGTAAACTAAGCTCAAGGGTGCACGACATTTTCCCGATGACAGGATGCAGGACTAACATTCCAAATGTGAAATTGCAGATCGTTGACTGTCAGACCCGCCTGTTGACGACGAAGGGGGATGCCCAGGAGCAGGCCAAGAAAGACATGATCGGGGCTCTCGAGACCCTGGAGGCCGAGCTCGGCGATAAGGACTACTTTGGCGACGAGGCGTTCGGTTTCGTGGACGTCGCGTTCGTGACCTTGACACCCTGGTTTTATACCTACGAGAAGTACGGTGACTTCAGCGTCGAGGAACACTGCCCAAGGATCATGGCCTGGGCCGCTCGCTGCAGGGAGCGCGAGAGCGTGGCCAAGGCACTTACTGATGCTGAGAAGGTGTATGAGATCGTCCAGGAGGAGTATGGTGCCAACTAAACCGAGTACTCCCTCCGTCTCAAAATTCTTGTCTTAGGTTTGTTTAGAAATGGATGTACCTAAATATCAAAACGTGACTAGATACATTCATATCTAGACAAATCTAAGACAAGAATTTTGGGACGGAGAGAGTACTAGTTTATGTATGTAGGCATGTATTACTGTTATATGCCGATAGTGGCATTTATCTCCTTGGTGTGTGTTCGCTAAACTTTGTCAAACTTTCTGAAATGTACCTTTTGAAAGAAAGAAAACATACACACTATATTGATCGAAAAGGTATTAGGTAGAAATTAAAATTATAATCAGTTTTCGTTGTCAAAATCAGCTAATTAATTGGTAATTAATCAACCCGTTGGAATACAACACTCGGACATACCAATGAGTGGACAACCCGTAAATTGGGATCTCCCGTACCTTTACGGTTCTTCGACCTTGATATATTGGACATGAGACTACACTGATTGTGCAGGGAACTCGGGAGATGGAGGAGGCGTCTAGCGGGGCGTCTTGCGGGGCGTCCCGTGCGGAGGCTCGACAGGAGATCGGATTGCCGGCGCCTAGAGAGGTGATCGGACTGCCGGCGTCTCGCGTCCAGGGATCTGAGTCCGACGATGAGATTCAGGAGATCTCTCCTCGGGCGTCTACTGTTGGGGGTGGGGTGGACTGCTGCTCTGACGGCGGCGAGTTCGGTCAGCTATGGGGTGGATCACGGACAGAGCAGCCTCATCGCCGGTGGGAGGTTCTCTTTCGGGATTTGTCCGCGAATTCTCTGGATAACACGCGAGGGTATATCATTTTACACTTACAGTCTATGTGGGCTACCATTAGAGATGATGAAGGTGACATTCTGGCGGGACGCTATCTCCAAAAGGAGGAATTCCCCAAGGCGGGACAGATCCTTCTCATCCATGGCTACCGTTTGACAGTGCAGGAGCAGTCGACGTTAGGGGCCCAGATCAAGGATTCGGTAAGTGTTCCTTCGCTTCCTAGTCGTTTCGGTGGTAGGTTTTGGGTTCTTGCTGATCAGGATGAAGAGATGGATGAGGAGCTGGGGGAAGGTGACGTGCTGGCAGAGGTGTCGCCGATATCCCTGTATACACCATCTCCGACCACGGCGATGCTACAGGAGCGCAAGGTCCGACGAGACCCCATCCTTGCGAGGAAGAAGACGGAGGCGTCTTCTCAGAAACCATGGATTGGACCGATTCCAAAGGAAAGCCGGCGGCCTATCTCCCTTCTTGATTTCTTCAAGCCAGATTGCTGGATCAAATGCACGAAGAACAAACCGAAGGCAGCTTCCGTTCTTCGGCCGTCAATGCCGCCGGTGATCGCGGAAGGCAAGAGTGTTTCCAGGGCGATAGTTACGGAGTCCCTGCGAGGTTCCAGTGAATTCTTTTTGAATGCTGCGTTGACGGCTGTTGGGCCTGAAGTGCTAGCGAGTTCGGCGGCCTCTTCTCTGCCTAATGCTGGGTATACGGCCCAGGATTTAATAAGTTCAAAACCACAATCTGACCTCGACTCAATATCTCTTGGGTATATGGCCCAGGAAGTTCCAGTCCGGATTGATGTGTCCTGGACTGCGACCAAGTTTGTCGTCGTTACAGCGTTATATCCTCTCGATCGCCTGGTTCCTCCGTCGCCAAGTGCTAGGTTTCGACAGCAACCTAGGGTTTCTCCAAAGCCTGGCTTCCCAAGGCTAGGAACTGGGAGGGCGACTAGGGTGCCGCCTTATACTGCTACGGCGTGGCTAGCTATGGCAGGGCGTGGCTCCAAGCAGTCTGCTACTAGTCGGCAGCCGGGGCAGCACTCGGGCCAGGGGACCCCCCCCCCCCCCCCCGTCGCTAAGTCTTTGGGCTCGACCCCCGCGCAGGCTGGGTCCTCCCAGGCTGCTGTTCACGCTGGGAAGCCACCCATTGGTGCACCCGGGCAGAAGGACTCCACCCAGGCGAACCGACCTCATCGTGGCCGCTGGGGTGATGAAGGTGGCAATGGATACAGTGATGGGCACTATCGTGGGGGTTCATCCTCGGGAGGCAGTCGTGGGTTTGCTTGGCAAAACAATGGATTTAATGCACCTCTGGGTCAGTTTGTCCCGGGGCCTTCTGGACCTGCGTATCCGAGGAGAGGAGGATTTAGACAGAATTGGATTGGCAGAGGGGGCGGGAGGAAGCCTAAACCTCCTATCCCTACTCCTGAGCAGCCTGCTGATCTCAATGATTCTGCCTGGTGTCTACGGCGGAAAAAGCTAAGGAGGTAGCTGCTCCGCCTCCGGCTGATCAGACCTTGGTGAGTGCCAAAGGCGACGGTGCCGAGAGGCCTTCTAAGTGGGCTAGAAAGAAAGACAAAATGACGTGCTATCGGTGCAGTGAGACTGGGCATTTTGTTTCTGAGTGTAAGGCCGAGCTTTGCGTATATTGCTTGAAACCTACATATGGTGCTGATAAGTGTCCTCTTACTGTTGGGCCTATGCCAGTCATGACTATCTCTGGTGTCTCTAGCCAAGATTTGATGTTTTTTGAGTCACCACCTGCTAAGGCTAATGTTCATGCTCCTGAGGCTGGCCTCACGGGTACAGTGACGGTGACTCGGGGGGTGCTGACGGTGGAGCAGATAGTGCAGCAACTTAAGGAGCTGGTTTCCTCTACCTTCAGATGGGAACCTGTTTTGATAGCTGATAATGTTTTCAAAGTCGTTTTCCCTACTAAGGAGGATCTAGCTCAATTGCTTAAGTTCGGTATGTGCAGGGTTGCTAGCACGAGTATTGTTCTTGAGTTTGATACTTGGAAGTGTGAAGAGCCTAAGGGGAGGCCCCTACCCCAGATTTGGGTGCACTTTGCAGGAGCTCCTTCTAGAGCGACTAATGACTTTCAGGTTGCATGGAGTCTGGGATCGCTCATTGGTAAAACTGAGGAGGTGGACATGGTTTACACTAGAGCCAAAGGAGTTGCACGGATGTTGGTTAGTGTTCTTGATATTGAGCTTGTTCCAGATGAGGTTATTTGGACCTTTGAGGGGTTGCGATATACTCTCCAGCTGGAAATCGAAAGCCCTACACTGTTTGATGTACCTGACACAGATAAAGATACTCCCATGGCTGATGGTGATGATGCGCGTGGCTCCAAAGATAATGCGGGGGGGTCCAAGGATACAGGTCCGACCGACTACCCTAATCAGACTACTAGTTCGCAGCAAAATCAGCCTAATCCTACCTCAGGTAATGGCCCAAACAGTTTGGTCTCTGCTATGCACCAGGATTTGTGATTTGGCTCTTTTCAACCCGCGTCCGCGCCGGCAAAGTTTGGTCCTCGGCCGGGATGCAATGAGAGTGTAGTTCGGCCTAGGATGCCGCGCTTTTTGGGAAAGAATCCTCGGTGCAACAAAGAAAGTGTGCAGCCTCAATCTATGTTGCAACCACTGTCTCTGGGGAGTTTCTGGCGGGAGCAAGGGCAGCGAATTATCAGCTTGGTTCGATTGTTGCACCATCGGATGTACAGCCAGATTCTGATAGAGCAACAGCGGATGGACTAGGTCACGGCGAACCTACTGGCTCGGCCATGCAGGTTTCGTTTTTGCACGGGGGTGCTGGTGAGGCCCAGGTGCTGTGCATGCAGGCTGCCGCGGCAAATCAGGAGGACAGTGCTAGCGCTGGGGGGACAGAGCACCACGACACGATACGGCTCGTCTGCCTGCTCCAGCGGATGCAGCGGCTGCTTGCGGCGGCGCGCTGGCCTGTGCAGGAGATACCTAGACGGGCTTCATCCCTGGTGCTGATCAGCCCGATGTTGATGAGGTCCAGCAGGTTACGTACATACATACTGATGCGGCCATGCTGGCCATGCATGAGGATGTTACCGCTGGGGGTGGCAGCGATTTTTCTGGTGCTCTTCTGCCTGCTCCAGTGGCTGTAGAGACCGCTTGTGTCGGAGCGCTGGCCAGCAAAGGAGGCGACCAGATGGGTGATGCCCTTTGTGCTGCTCTACCAGATGACAATTCTGAGGTGATTGTCGTTTCTATGGAGGGTCCAGTTTGTTTGCCCATGGCGGGCACGGAATTTACACCTACTGTTGTTGCACCAGAGTCTAGACTGATCTCGGTTGATGATGTCATAGCATTCGGAGGTGTTCCCAATCCGATGGGTCCGGATAAACGGGCTAGTCAACAGGTACAGTCTCAGCCAGATGTGGATGACCTGCAGATTGGACGGGCGATGCGTATGGCCAAAATGAAGGAGGTTCAGAATTCAACAGGTATGAATTTTAATACTGAACATTCTATTCTTCATTTTACTCCCCAAGAGATTTTAGATAAGGCTACGGCAGTGGGGGTGACTTTGGGTGAGACTAGCCAACAAGTTTCAAAATCTATCAATGACTTATTAGACTTAGAAGTTGATAGGGCATTGGATATTATTCGAAACTCAGCGGCGGTTCGACCTATGAATGATAAGGACATATCGGATATGGGGGGAGTGAATTTATTATGTCAAAACTTAGTCCCTGAGGAGGAGATTAAACAGTCTCAAGTAGATTTCGATGATTCGAACATAGCTACTACTCATCTCAATGATACGGCCAAGGATATTCATGGTTATATGGACCAGGAGTATGCTTTGGATAAGCCAAAGCGCAATTCGAAACGTAGAGTTTATCCAGTCTCTGCTGTTCGTAGGAGTGCTAGATTCAGGACTGCTAAAAAAATTTATGATGAAATATGAAAGGACTTTTTTGGAATAGCAAAGGTCTGAGAGACTTGGCTAAAATTAGGTTCCTTGCAGAATCAACATTGCAACATAGTCTTGACTTCATCGCGTTGATGGAGACGGGGCGGGAAAACTTCACATCGCAGTTTCTTAACTCCCTTTCCGGAGGAGTGGATTTTGAATAGCATTGTCTCCCTCCAAGAGGAAGGTCCGGAGGGATCTTACTTGGGGTACGATGCAATACTCTTCAACTGCGAGAAGTAATAATAGGTGACTTCACGGTAAAATTTAGAATTAGAAACAAGGAAGATGGGTTTCAGTGGGCTCTAGTAGCGGTATATGGTGCCGCTCAACCGGAGCACAAGCCAGCTTTCTTGGCTGATCTGGTTAGAATTTTCGATGAAAATCTACCACTGGTGGTGGGTGGTGATTTCAATATCATCAGGCGAGCTGATGAGAAAAGCAATGATAATTTTGACGGTAGATGGCCCTTTATGTTTAATACGATCATAGAGAGTCTGAATCTACGGGAGATTGAACTCTCCGGTAGGAAATATACTTGGGCCAATTCTCTACATAACCAGACTTTTGAAAAAATGGATAGAGTACTAACTAGTGTTGACTGGGAGCAGAAGTTCCCTTTAGTCACAGTTAGTGCTATGCAGAGGGCTATATCTGACCATACTCCATTATTGTTAGACTCTGGCAATGCTACTCACAAAGGAAAAAGAGATGCTTTCTCCTTTGAGGCCAGTTGGTTCACCCGGGAGAGATTTTTAGACATTATTGCTACAGAATGGAGCAAACATACGGAGGGGAAATCTAGTGTAGACATCTGGCAAAGCAAAATCCGACACCTTAGACAATTCTTGAGAGGTTGGGCTAAGAATATGTTCGGACAATACAAAGATGAGCAAGACCAACTGCTTCAATTTATAGATGCCCTAGATCGTAAGGCTGAGACCACCATGTTAGATGAACATGAAAGGTCGTCAAAATATGAGGCCGAACAGCGGGTGCGTGTTCTCCTCGGGGAAGAGGAAATGAAATGGGCTGTCAGAGCCAAGGTCAGGGCAATTGTCCAAGGGGACAACAACACAAAGTTTTTCCACTTGATTGCAAATGGCAAACATAGGAAAAAGAAAATCATACAACTGGAGCAAGATGAGGGTACCATGGTAGGCCATGAGAACCTTAAAATTTATATCAAAAATTATTATAAACGGTTGTTTGGTGCTCCAGGACATAGTTTTGTATCTATGGACGAGTATCAGACTGCGGACATTCCTCAAGTCGGACAGGCCGACAATGAGAGTCTCTCTGCACCATTTCTAGAGAAAGAGGTGTTACAGGCAATTGAGGGTATGAAAAATGGTAAAGCTCCTGGTCCATATGGGCTTCCAGCTGAGTTTTATAAACATTGTTGGCATATTATAAAGGCAGATCTTATGTCTATTTTCCATGATGTGTTTTCTGGTCACCTTCAACTCTTTCATCTTAATTTTGGTACGATTACGCTATAACCGAAGAAAGAGGGGGCCTCCAGAATTGAACAATTTCGTCCTATATGTCTGCTCAATGTCAGCTTCAAAATTTTCACAAAGGTGGAAACGGATAGGCTAACTAAGATGGCACATTCGGTCGTGCAATCTTCGCAGACAGCTTTTATGCCTGGTAGGAATATTCTTGAAGGGGTTGTCGTTCTGCATGAGATCCTTCATGAACTACACTCCAAGAAACTCAATGGAGTTTTATTTAAGGTTGATTTCGAAAAGGCATACGACAAAGTTAAATGGTCTTTCCTGCAACAAACTCTACGTATGAAAGGGTTTGGCAACATTTGGCGAAAACATGTGGATTGTTTTATAAAAAAAGGAAGTGTCGGTGTTAAAGTAAATGATGACGTCGGTCATTTCTTTCAGACGCTTAAGGGACTTAGGCAAGGAGACCCTATGTCACCTATTTCATTTAACATTGTTGCGGATATGTTGGCGCTAATGATCAGGAGGGCTAATGACAAAGACTTGGTAGGGGGACTAGTACCACATCTAGTTGATGGGGGTGTCTCGATCCTACAATATGCAG
The DNA here is from genome assembly GCF_904849725.1 of Hordeum vulgare subsp. vulgare. NCBI lineage: Eukaryota > Viridiplantae > Streptophyta > Magnoliopsida > Poales > Poaceae > Hordeum > Hordeum vulgare. The sequence goes on along the minus strand of NC_058519.1, from coordinate 657,130,773 downwards.
ACGACACGATCCTTTTCATGGAACATGATCTCAAAAAGGCCAGAAACTTGAAACTCATATTATGCTTGTTTGAACAGCTATCTGGATGAAGATTAATTTTCACAAAAGTGAGCTTTTCTGCTTTGGGGATGCACAAGCTGAACAGCTCACGTATTACCAACTTTTCGGCTGTCAGGGTGGTACATTACCGTTCTCATATTTAGGCATCCCCATTCATCACCGAAAGTTGACCATCAAGGAGTGGAGATGTATCGAGGATCGTTTTGAGAAAAAACTAAGCTGCTGGAAGGGCAAGCTGTTATCCTATGGAGGACGATTAGTTCTTGTCAACTCAGTGTTGACAAGTATGCCAATGTTTCTCCTATCCTTTTTCCAAGTGCCTGTTGGGGTGCGGAAAAGGTTGGATTTCTATCATCTTGATTTTTCTGGCAGAGCGATGAGGTCAAGACTAAATATAGACTTGCTAGATGGGACATTATTTGTAGACCCAAGGATCAGGGAGGTTTGGGAATTGAAAATCTAGAGGTCAAGAACAGGTGTCTGCTTAGCAAGTGGTTATTCAGATTGTCTGTCGAATCGCAAGGGATGTGAGTACAAATTCTAAAGAACAAGTATCTACAACACAAAACCTTAGCCCAGGTCACTGCGCGACCGGGTGATTCCCCTTTTTGGAAGGGTCTAATGAGGACAAAGGCCGCTTTCTTTAACAGAACTAGATTCGTCATTGGAAATGGTGAAACTACTAGATTCTGGGAGGATACTTGGTTAGGAGCGCAACCTTTAGCTCTACAGTATCCGCAACTCTATAACATTGCACAACGAAAACAGACTTCAGTTGCGACAGTGTTACGGCAGACTCCTCTTAACATTCAATTTCGCAGAGCATTGTTCGGAAATAGATGGGTTAGTTGGTTACATCTAGTCAGAAGACTGATGGATATTTCCCTGTCTGATTTTCCAGATAGTATTCGTTGGACGTTGACCACGAATGGTACTTTCTCAGTGAAATCGATGTACGACCATATTATTGATACGTCGCCTATTCCAAAGTCCATGCATATTTGGAAGGTCAAGGTTCCCCTTAAGATAAAAATCTTCATGTGGTTTGTTCACAAGGGAGTTGTTTTAACTAAGGATAACTTGGCTAAAAGACAATGGAAAGGAAATAAAAGATGTAGCTTCTGTCAAACGCATGAGACGATTAAACACCTCTCTCTGAAATGCCCTATGGCTAAATTATTATGGCGCTCATTACAAATTTCTTTCAACATTAAACCGCCTACTAGCATTCACATTTTATTTGGGACGTGGCTAAATGGGGTTAATGTACTTTACGCCAAACTAATTCGGGTTGGAACTTGTGTCATGTTGTGGGCGATATGGAACTGCAGAAATGATCTAGTTTTTAACAGATTGCATTACATTAACTTTTTGCACGTCATCTTCACGGCTACCGCCTTGATCCGCACGTGGTCCTTACTCACTCTTGTGGAAACCAGGGAGCCTTTGGTTACTGGGTGTGTCCGATGGGAGATGGTAGCTCAGGATATCTTCAACCGATATGGATGGCGGCATGCTAATAGGATTGGACCTTAGTCCAGTTTATTAGAGGGTTATAGTCGGTTGTTGGGCGGTCTGATCGCCGTGTAACTTTTATTTTCTTCTTCTTTGAATGATCGGACTCCTTTGTATTTTTTCAGACTATTTCGTTCTTAATAAAATGGTTGTATGCATCACTCGATGCAGAGGCCGGGGCAACGCCTCCTTTTCGAAAAAAAATCTGTTGTCTCTCACATATGTTATGTTAACTTTTTATTTTCTTAGACTTATAAATTAGTATTTCTTATACAGGCAATTAAACTTCTAAGTGAAACAAAGACATGACAAAAGAAAGTCAAATCAGAGAATGAGTGCCTGGCAAATAACAAAAGTGAGATTCATATATCGGGCTGTCCGGAAGTTCTCAAGCTAGTTAGTTTATTTCATCAAAATTCAAGCTTTATAAAGTTTGACAAGTTTATAGAGAAAATAATTGCATCTGCAATACTAAATAAATATAATCATTAGATACATGATTATATTGTCTTTATTTCATATTATTCTTATCGATATTTTTGTGTATAAACTTGATCAAACGTTGTGAAACATGAATTTTGAAAAACAGATGTGCTATATTTATGACGAAGGGAGTACGATGTAGAAATGAGAACTTTTAAGCAAGTTGTCATTGTCAAAATCAGCTAATAAATTATTAATTAATCAATCCAATTGGATTACAATGTTAAAAAAAGTCCAGGGAGTGGGATGTTGGAACCTCCCGTTCCTTTACTGTTCTTCGACCCTGACATATTGGATGTATCTTCTATATCTAAATAGGTAGCCTCCATTAGCATGCTTCTCTTAACAGGCAAGCATGCCACTTCATTATTCAACATGCATATGAAAACATGCAAACATGCATGCATGGAAAATTCCATTCTATCATGCTACTTACAGGTCATGTTTATATTTTTTTCAAAAGCTATTGTTTCAAATATTCATGTTTCATATATCCAAAACCTCACCGAAATATTGCAAAACATTCCCGCAACAACTCGCGGGGCATCATCTAGTTTATTTAACGACGCATGCCTATGCTTCTTGGATGGTTCCCCTCATCTCTCTGACCAGGTAACCTTTTTTTTTTGCACCAAGTAAATTTATATCTTTTAGAAAAGGCCAACATTCCATTGTCGAGCATACACATACATACGCAACAATGCCGGTCTAATTAAGTGTCTAATTAGTGTCAACGATGAAGAAATGGATAGGAGCTGGATTTCTTATAAATCTCAAATGTGCTGCCTTCTTGCATGAGCAACTCCCAAAGCTAGGGAACAAGCACAGAAGGGTGCTGCCATAGTTGAGTTATTTACGTGCAAGACTACTGTAAACTATACTTGCAAGGTTTAATTTCTTATGCTAGTAGAGTTAGTGTAGTTGAACCAACAATATACATAGCTCGATGAAGTGTTATAGACTTCCAAGTTCATACATTGTAGTACTAAAAAAAACCTCGCAAAAAAATGGTACTAAAACCCCATCAGTTCAGCCCAAACCATGAAGGAAAAGGTAAGCTGACCATCAAGGAGAAGGAAATGGTACTAAAGGAAATAGACCATTTTCTACTAGTGCAAGGAGAAGGCTTGCACCATGCATGGCATATGCCACACCAATGGTGCCCGCTCGTACGCCAATGGACACAAAGCATAAATGGCCATGGAGTTGGCCCACGTCGCCGTGACCCACTGGTATGTCGCTCGTGTCAAGGCCGCTGCCCATGTTGAAGCAAAAGCAGCATCATAGGATCTGACATGTCGCCTATGTCAAAGCCGAAGACATTTTCTATTTACTTTAGTTTAACTATAAATGCCATATATAGTTCAATTAATTTAACTGTCTAAATGTTGTGTGTCGACAATTTTTCTGTAAATTCTGCCTTATGCATATGTGAATGCGTTTAAATTTAATACTGAAACTTTGTAACTACTTATTTTCAATAATGTGTATGTTCACATACAAATAAGAAACGAGAGAGAGAGAAAAATAAATAAATGTAAAGTCCAAATTTATTGAAATTGTTTGAAATTTTAAAACAGATTCATGAGGTCATATCATGACTCCGTGCAATTTTCATATTTTGGAACAACTAAAGACCCCTAGTGGAATAAAATTCTATATTGACAATCACGCTGAGAGAGCAAAAACGATTTTGAGAGTTTACACGGCTAGGGTTTAGCTTTGTAAGCTCTTTTGAAGATGATAAGAATATCGATAAATGGAGAAGTGGGGTGGTTATCCACGTCGAGGGCTTGAACCTGGGAAATTCGGGTGCCTGTGTCTAACTCATTCCATCAAGATCTGTTGACAAGATCCTTATGTCGCCCTTAATATATGACTAGCAGGAAGAAGGCACGGCGGCACGCCATGCCCATGTAGAAGCCAGTGCGTGTATTTATGTTGATTTTTGAAAATTCGGTAACACTTGGTGTTAGTATATCTGTATGAACTTTTTTGAATTACTGAAACAACTGAATAAAATTTGCAAGATTGTCCAAGGGGCAGTGCAAAATGCTAGAAGCCTAGAGCACATAGAAAACGTTCACAATTCCAAAGTACTAAAACTGAACCTTGTAGACGCTATCTTGACTTCAAACCTCCTAGATAGAAACTGTCTTAGCATCAAACGCAGAGTTCCAAAATTGTGTGCCTCAAAAAAAAGTAATGGAGTGATACCATGTGCAACCTTCTTATATAGTAAAGTGAATTGAGTTGTGCTCAAAACTTTGTATATATTTAACTGAGAGTATGTGTCTTAACTTTCTATTGAAGTGAATGAAATTAGCAAGAAGACGTGGTTATGTACCTTTGCTTCACCTGTTTGCAAACATATGATTGGGATAAGAAATATAAATTAGCGGAGGAATAGTTTCTTATGAACAGAGTGATCTTACTTAAGTATGTGGCAGGTTAACCTTTACAAACAAAAGTAGATTTCAGAGTGATCTTACTTATGAGTTACCTCATTCGCTAACCGATCTGACAGATGATTTCTTGGAAATCATGCAGAAAGTATTTAAACTCTTCAACCAAAGGACCATACAGGAACCTATACCTCTCTGCAGAAACCAATGTTGCAGCGACGCATATGATGTCCATCTCCAAAATAAGCCTAGTGACCTCGATCTGTGCTGCCTAGTTCACACCTCTTCGACATGCAAGAGTTTTGCAAACTCCAGGATGCAAGATCTAGACATAAATTTCAGAGGAACAAAATCCCAGATAAACCACAGGAGTGCACTTACACGATACGAAGTGAAAAATAAAATTTGAAAAGACAACTAAAAAAGAAGATGATACAAAAAGAACAAAGAAGTAGCTGCTGAATTTAGTATATCTTAGACACTAATATTATCTGTTTATTTTTATTTCAGAAAGTTATTTTTGAACCCAGCTTAGTAGCGGAGCATTTGTTACCCTTTGGAATAGCTCACCTGATGGTAAAAAATAAATAGTATTGCGCGGGAAACATCTTATTATATTAATAAACTACACATATTTAAAAAACTTGTACTCTTGCAAGCACCACAGTCTCCGAAAGATATTTGCCGATATACATCTCAATTTGGAACTGTGATAACCAGTCAATCACTATGATTTACCAAATTTGAGTAGCAGAGTTATATGTAGCAGAGAGTGAAGTGCCTATAAAAGGAAAGTTTAATGTCAATGGAATAAGAGAGGTCCAAGTAGAACTCTTATGATATGTACAATCCACAGGCAAAGGAGTATAATATCATCAATGATATATAGGAAGAGAGGCTCCTTCTTTATTACTTCATTACTATTCAATTTGAATGCATAATCCACACTACACTGATCCAAATATGTGCTGTATATATGCAGCATAAACCAGGAATCCTTAGAAGCAACTTAATGCTCTTATTAACTCACAATTAGAAGGATGGATATTTGGTGAAGTAGGCAGACGGCCCCTCTAAATGAAACTTTTTCCTATTCTGATTCATGCATCTTTTGTTTTCCTGTTAGATCCACAAATTTTAGATTACTATATGACCATACTATCGTTTTTAACACAACTTCTGTGTAGGTGCTGAAGACAATAATAAATTTCAAGGATCTAAGAATAATCACAAAGGTCATTATGCCTGAATCGGTAAACTTCCATACAGCTATGGAAATGGTTCTCGTGATAAAAATGAGAGTAAAATCAATTAAAAAAAGCAAGCGGCCATTCAAAGTTTCAAACAGAAGATGAAATTTAATTCATATGATGAAAGCCATCATCCACCAGAAACCATATTATTGTGATAAAAATAAACACTACTACATCAGGAGTACAAAAATACAGATGCACATATCCAAGGTGTTTTGGCAGACTTTGAACAAACACAATAAATTTAACAAAGTAGACAATTTGATGATAGCTAATTCTCTCAAGCAATTATTTCAGTAAAAGTTCAGTATGCACACAATTATGTGTTATCATTTCCAGAGTGAGACATTACTGAAGAAAAAAATATGTAAGATTTTGTCATTGTAGGCCAGGGCCAGTTGAAACTGACGCATTGGAAAAGACCAATTGATCATCAAATTTGGACCTTCTCTTGTTCTCTTGGACCTCTAGTGTTATCTTTCTCTTGTTATCTTGCATATTGAGGCGGACATGGTTCAAGGAGAAATAAAGGTACTGAGATTCCTACAACGGTGTAAGTACAGAAAACTGTAATTACATTAGGAGGTTGCCATCGACAGTGGCAGCCGTCTGGGACGACGCAAAGTAGGAGGCATAGACGGCCTCCTCCAACTGCAATCGAGATGGGGAGGGGCATCCTCCATCCACTCCGGGAGTCTCTGTTGGATCCCTCCAAGGCCGCGCGGTGCGACGATCCGTTGGAGACGAAGCTCATCCATGGCGGACTGAGCGGAGCCGTGGTTGCGGACCAGGCTTGTGGCGGCAAATAGGATAGTGGTGGGGCTGGAGACCGTTGGGGAAAAGGAAGGCGGGGTGGAAGCCATTGGCGGCAGCTCCGGACCGCGGGAAGAGAAGGTAAGGGAGGGGAGGACGCCATGGACCGGGGTGACGACGGGAGGAGGGGGTGCCGCCATAGACCGACACGATGGCTGGATGGAGGAGGCGACGGCGGCGGCTCCTTTTTCTCGCCGTCGTCCCTCTTTGGCAAGATATTTGTGGACTTCAGCTGTAATTTCTGAGAGTAAAAATAGTCAAAACATAGAAAAGAAGCCAACACGTGTCGATCGAATGGAGCAACGACACCGAGCGCTGGGAACGCACGACGTGCGAGCTAGCTTAGTAGCTTTAATATAGTGTATGATTCCTCTGTGTGTATGCTCTCATATACATGGTACATGGATTTTGTGCATTTACACACATTTGTACTATGGGAAACGCAAAATTAACATGCTCGAACTATTAAACTTCTAACCGAAAAATATGACAAAAGAGTGTCAAATTAACAAAAACGAATGCTCAGTTCAGAGGTCCCTAATGCTCTGTGCATACCAAAATATAGTGCTTATATTTATTCTGTTCCACCTGGTGCTTATAGATTTATTTTATTAAAGAAATCAAGCTTCATAAAGTTTGCGCAAATCTGTAGAGAAAAAGATCTACATCAGTAATACCAAATAATATCACTGTTACATACATGCTGAATCATTTTATATTGTATTTATTCTGTACTATCAATTTTGATGTTATACCTACGAACTTGCATGGTTGAAGTTTGTAAAGTTCGACTATAATAAAAACTACCGACATTGTATGGCACGGACATTTCCCCATGTATTCTTCCAGCACGACACCGTGCGTATCCTTCTATTTGCCGAGCGGCCACACATCCATGGCTATGACACTACAATGATGTCACCAGCACATCGGTTGAAATACATATGTTGGGCTGCGCGTTTATATTACTATATCACGCTGTGGTGAAACCCACAAAATTATACGTGCTATATTGTTACACTTTTGCTTCGGTACACCCCTTCCCTCACAAAACGTATAAAAGAGAATATATACACATCTCATATTGTACACTATAGGCCGTCGTACCTATACTTATCTCATATTTATACGTACGACAACCTATAGTGTACAATACAAGGTGGGTATATGTTCTCCTTTATACGGTTTGTGGGAGAAGGGGGGTGTACCGAAGCACACCTGGTATTGTTAACCAAAGGGAGTACAAGATTGAAATGAGAAGTTGGAACAAGTTGTCATTGTCCAAATCAGCCAATTAACTAATCATTCCCAATCGAATTGCAACAGTCAAAGAGGCCGGGGAGTGTTTTTTCTGCCGCATGTCGGACATATTCAACTATGCGTGCGTTTGCTACTTGGAACTTGGAAGGTTCTCCTCCTCACTTTCATAGGTTAAGTTATATAAAAACGATATCAATCACCTGATAGGGACCGACTTTCCACCTGTCGGGCACATACAGCAAGACCGGTCTAATTATTTGTGTGTGTGTTTGTCATCCATGATGCAATGGAAAGCAGCTTGGATCTCCTGTAAATCTCACATGTGCTGCCTTTCTTGCATGGACAAGTTCCAAGTGAACGGTTTTGCACGGCACTAGCAGCTACTCTATAACCGGTGCGTGTCAATGAATATTAAGCGTTAGAGACTGGGTACCCTTCCCTGATCGATGTTTTTTACTTTTCTCTACTTCCTCTTGTTGAAACTATACTGCTTCATTGACATAAGCTAAGCATCAGCAATAATGCCATCGATTGAGTGGAGCTGGTTCGCCTATAAATCCCAGTTGCCTGCATGCTGCCTTTTGAAAATTATTCGATCCAATCCAGGCCTCCATTTCTTCCCACCTTGGAGATAGGACACAGGGAATGGAGAAAGGCATGGACGCCGGGCTGCTGGGCGAGGTGACCTGCGTCGACTTCTGGTGCAACGAGTTCGGCATGCGGGTGCGGATCGCGCTGCGCGAGCTAGGCGTGCCATTCGAGTACATTGAGGAGGACCTCCGCGTCCGCGAGAGGAGCGACCTGGTGTGGCGCATGAACCCCGTCCACCGCTCCATCCCCATCCTCATCCACCATGGCCGCCCGGTCTGCGGCTCCGTCAACATCGTCGAGTACATCGACGACGTATGGGGCCAGGTAACCCGTCGTTTGCTCCCCGCAGACCCGGCCGACAGGGCCGGCGCCAGGTTCTGGGCTGACTTCATCGACCACAAGGTATATATGGCATGCAAACTGTTCTTGTCACTTCCATTTTCTGCTGGAGTAAATTCCATTTCATCGTCAACGTGTAAATTCATCAGTGATCGTCTTAACGAAATTATAGGTGTTCAGCACCCAGACGAGGTTTTTCACGAGCAAGGGCGAGGAGAAAGAGGCGGCCAAGGAAGAGTTGGTCGAGCATCTTAAACGTCTAGATCGGGAGGTGCTCGGGGACAAGTGCTTCTTTTCTGGCGACGAATTCGGGTTCTTGGACGCTGTGTTCATCCCATTCTCAAGCATGTTTTACGGGTACCACCAGCATGGAGGGATTGACCTCGAGTTGGAATGCCCCAAGCTCACGCGATGGGAGAAGAGGTGCAGGGAAAGGGAGAGTGTAAGCGAGGTTCTGCCAGATGGGAAGGTCCAGTACGAATTACACAAGAAGTTTTACGGCATTGAGTGAACCGAATTTCGGTCGAATCGAAAATGTACTCCTAACGTTCCAAAATAATTGAAGTTATAGGATTTTCCTTACTCAAACTTGGTAAAGTTTAACTAAGTATATAGAAATATCTGTAAAGATCTACGATATTTAATATATGTAATATGAAAATATATATCATAACTAAACTAATGGAATCAAATTTATTTTGTAGATGTTTACATATTTGTAGATAAACTTGGTCAAACTTGATGAACTTTTGACTTAGGAGAATCCTAAAACTTTAATTATTCTAAAACGAAGTGAGTAGTGTGCTATTTGTACTTGGTTTTTGTTGTTCTTTATCCGTGTTTAAATCTTTGTATTTTGTAAACTGAGGTGTACAAATCATAGTTATCGGATTTCTTAAATCATCGTCGACCTCCGATCTAGATCAATCGACCTAGATCGGTCTTCGAATGAAAAAGCGTGGCTATTCCTTGGATTGGCCACACCCTTATCCGGGCCTTTGAGCTCCATCAACGTGTGGGTCAGCGTTCTGCTAGGCCATGTGCAGGTGCTCATGTTGTAATTTGGAGGCTTAAGGGCATCTCCAACCATGTATCCTAAATCGGATAAACTACACGTACAATGACGTGTTCGGGCGCGTTCCCGGACACGTGTACAGAAGCCGGAAATCAAACCATGCACAATAGATGATCGCCTCAAGTACGACCTCCTCTATCTGACATCTGTATGTTGAATCAATAGCATTTTTTCATATGTAAAGATTCTGGCAAACATATGCATCACAACCAAAACTTACTTAATGTTCAACAAGTTTTTACATCCAACCAATCCCAAAAGTTTTCTTGTTCATGCAAATAACATCAATTTTTGCCAGGAAACAGGTATCAATGGCAAATTCTTCATTGTGCAGTCGGCTAGTCCTCACGGGCCGGCTCCTCCAACTCGATGCCAAGCTCTTGAACAACCTTGTCCGGTAGGCTTGCACGATCTTCGCTGCATCATGATACAAGTCTTCTGTCTTCAACGTCAACATCTTGGCATCGTCCGAGTTGGGCATGAAATCAACTCTCATCTCTTCGAGCTTGATCTTCTTCTCCGTCTCCACCATGTAATGACTCTATATTTTGCCACTTTTAGTAGAGGGTATGATATGGTTTTCATCGGTTTTTTGGCATTTCTCCATATTTCTAATGTTAAACTTTAGAGAAAGAAGAAAACTTGTTATTCCTTTGTTGTGCAGAAAAATATAATTTTGGAAGGAAACCAATCAAGATCCCACCATATGACGCAAGATTGAGAAACTTTTGTATTGGCCAAACTTGCACCTATGCATCGAGAGCAGAAGACGGTATCTGGTGCGAGCGCATGCGCTCGTAGCAGAGGCCGTACCATGCGCCACCAGCTTTATCATATCTAGAGGAACAACTTCCATCAAAAGTAAGAGGCCATTAGAGAGACACAACCGCCACCACACCATCCGGACCAGAGAAAATATATCCACAGAAGAAGAATCACCGGAGCCGTTCCTTCTTGTTCCTCCATCTCCATTCTCATTAACTGCGTCATCTCCATAGGGAGAGGAAGTTGAAGGCGTAAGACTAGGGTTTATAACTTTATTTGTATTCATCTTGAGGTTGAGAGTTGTTTAATTGTTCATCTTATTGTGGATCTTCACAATATTATCGATATGAGTTCTCTTCAATTATTCTCTGGGTCTTCCGGTAATTCTCCTCCTATGTGTGATTAATTCCTCCTAGGCATGGGAGTTGTAGGTGATTCGTAAGATTCATTTGTGCTTATCTTATATGTCGTCATTCGTGGTTATAGTTTTATGATTGGTTAGTAAGTTGCTTATATATGGTGTGCATAATGTGCGTTGCCAAATTTAAGGACATATGCAACATGATCTGAAAACATGTGTAGATAACACATATTGTTTAGTGAATCCGTGACCTCCAGGTCATAGGTGGAGATATCTATGAGGATCGGGCATATGAGATAATGGGGATCCATAGAACCCAATACATTATTCCGGTCTCAAAACCTGAATTGTGGAAGACGACTGATACGTCCCAAATGTATCTATAATTTATGTTTGTTCCATGCTCTTTTGGATGACATTGTTATATATTTTGCTACATTTTCATATCTTTTTACACATATTTGGACTAATATACTAACTCAGTGCACCCAGTGCCAGTTTCTGTCTGCCGATGTCTTTTTTGCAGGGACTTTTACCCCAATTTACAGAGTCTCAAAAATTCCGAGAAAAATATATAATAGTGAGCGTGACGAAAACTTCACGAAGCATCAAGTGGGGCCAGAGGGGAGCCAGGGCTCGCCCAAGCGGCCACCCTGCACGGGCCACCTCCTCGCCGCGCCACCAGGCCGCCTGGGTGGGGCCCACCCCCTCTGGTGCCCTCAACCGTTTTTTTTCTTTTTCTTTTTCCTTTATTCTTTGCTTTTTCTTTTTTCTTTTCTGTTTCTGTTTAAGAAATATTTTGGATTTTCAAAAATGTTCTTGATTTTAGAAAAACGTTTTCTATTTTCCAAAAAATGTTCTCGGTTTCAAAATATGTTCTTAAGATTCAAATTTGTTCTTAGTTTCAATATTTTTTATGATTCAAAAAAGGTTTGTGCTTTAAAAAATCGTTCGGTCTTCCAAATTTATTCAGTATTTTTCAACATTCATCTAGGTTTCAAAATTTGTTCTCAAAATTCAAAAAATGTTCATGCTTTAAAAATTTGTTCGCGCTTCCATATTTGTTTAGGATTTTTCAAATTTGTTCTCAGTTTCAAAAAAAATTCTCAAGATTCAAAAATGTACGTGCTTCCAAATTTGTTCATGATTTTTCAAAATTGTTCTTGGTTTCAAAATTTGTTCTGAAAATTCAAAAAATGTTTGCGCTTTCAAATTTGTTCGTTTTTTTTTCAAAATTGTTCCCTTTCCATAATTTTGTTTTCAAGATTCAAAAAATGATCGTGCTTTAAAAAATTGTTCGTGCTTCCAAATTTGTTCACATTTTTTCAAAATTGTTCTGGTTTTCACACTTTGTTCTTAAAATTCAAAAAATGTCCGTGCTTTAAAAATTTGCTTGCGCTTTCAAATTTATTTGGGGTTTACAAAATTCTTCTCCTTTTTAAAATTTTCTTCTCAAGATTCGAAAAAATATTTGTGCTTTTAAAAATTGTCCGTGCTTCCAAATTAGTCCACGTTTTTTTTAAATTGTTCTCGGTTTCAAGGTTGATTCTCAAAATTAAAAAAATGTTCGTGCTTTTAAAATTTGTTCACACTTTCAAATTTGTTTGGGGTTTTTTAAAATTTTGTTCTCAAGATTCAAAAAAGTTTGTTCTTCCAAATTTGTTCACGTTTTTTTAAATTGTTCTCGGTTTCAAAATTTGTTCTCAAAATTCAAAAAATATTCGTTCTTTAAAAATAAGTTTCTGCTTTCAAATTTATTCTGGGTTTTTTAGAAAAATTCTCCTTTTCAAAATTTAAAAATGTTTTTGTTTTAAAAAATTGTTCGCGCTTCCAAATTTGTTCACGTATTCTTAAAAATTATTTTTCAAATTCAAAAAATATTTTTGCTTCAAATAAAAAATAAAATAAAAAAGGAAAGAAAAATCGAACCAAAAAGGAAAATAAACAGAGAAGGAAAAAGTAATAAAAAAAATAAGAAACTAAATTCGGTTGGCCCTGTCAGGGCGCCCCCTGTGTGGCGCAGGGGATCCTTGCCGCAATGAGCGGCAGGTAGGAGCTCCCATCCTTGTTGCCGCTACTGTCCGTGTACACTTGGTCCTTGCCTCCGGCTGCCATCTTAGCACGGAGACGATGGAACCCTGGATCTCTATATAAGAGTTTTGTATTCTTCGTGAGCCTTCAGTCGTGACCGCAGTTTGTCCAAATAAAATATTTCTCGTTCTCTTTTGGCAGCGCATAGCATCTTCAACTGTCGCACAAAAATTTCGCGTTCAATAAAGTTATAGTGCGTCAGTGTAGCACTTTTAATGAACCGGGACCAACATTGCTTTAGCAAAAGCCTAAAAACACACGCTCGAAAAAGCACGCACTACAAATTTTGAAGCGTGCGCAATCCGTCGTCCAAAATATGCTGCGCGCAATAGCGTTTTTCAGCACGTGCCCAAGACTTTCATTTTACATTATCCGTTGGAGTTGTTCGGTGTCAAAAAAATGGATTTTTAACGTGCGGGGAGCTTTTTTTTGGCGCCCGTTGGAGATGCTCTAAGGTAGATAGGATTTTACCCACGTAAATTGATTATTTGAATATGGTAAGTTTATATTATTGTGTCAAGTTGTTTTGTTTATTTAATAATTCTAGATTTGAAATTTTTCATCGACATCAAGATGGAGATATTGTGTTTTGGCCTACCCTTCTAGGAAATCATCCCCGGCCCAACTACATTCTTTCCTCAAGGCTTCACGTATTTTTTAATGGGCGACTCAAATGAGTGTCACAAACCTTCATTCATAACTGTGCGGGTAAAAGAGTGGCAATATCGTTGCTTCGGTCTAATTTCGACCTCTTTACCAGAGTTTTGTTATTATTGTATTTTAGAGATTTTGATACCATATAGAAGATATTTTTAAAAGATTTGATTGTAATTCTTAATTATAGGAGTTGTTGTATTTTCTTAGATCTTAGATTCAAAACAACATACGTGCAATAGTTCTGAGTATGAACAAATTACAAGTGTTTCTCAAGAAAACTTTTATTGTGAAAAACTTCTTAGTTTCCTTCTCGCGCGTTAGGGTTTTGGTGCCCCTACTGTTTTCCACGGCCGCTGCAATTGTCGTTCAGGCTGATTAAGGGTTCATCCTCTCATCACTTACTGCCCTTGGTGAGTATTGGTGGTGGATATACCACCACATCACTTACTGGCCTTGGTGAGGTATTGGTGGCGGATATACCACCAACGCATGGGCTGATACTTCTGGGCGGCTCCAGTGAGTCGAACGACATTATGTTATTTTGTTTGCCATGACAGGCTGAAGCAATGATATTTGATGCTCCCTCCGTTCCGAAATAAGTGTCTTAAGCTTAGTACAACTTTATATTAGAACTAGTACAAAGTTGAGACAGTTATTTTGAAACGGAGGAAGTATAATCATACAGACATATTCTACACTGCAAAACATTATACTTTTCTTATTGTGAGCTAGTTAGCGCTTGCTCTCGTGTGGGCCGACTTGGGTTGACTTACTGACACAGAGTGCCACCTAGAGTTTTTCCGGTTGTTCTTCTCATCTTGGTTCCCTTCCCAGTCTTACAGGCTCCGGAATTTGTGTGATTGTTTAGGTTTGTGTCTTTTTCAATGTTTTGTATTGTTTCTATTTTCCATGACTTCATTTTTCGTTCTACCCCTTATTTAGTTTTCCTTTTTTTAGTTTTTAAATCTAATAACAAATTTTGACATAGAAAATCATATTAAAAAATAGATTAATATTTTAGCGACTATATGCATATAATTGTAAAAAACGCGAACGTTTTTTAAACAGCGTGAACACTTGAGCAGTTACTTCAAATATGTTGACTTTCTTAATTACATAAAATAATTAATGATTAAGTTTTTAGATTACATAAACATGTTTCATGTAAATATTTAAAAACAATACTTGACATTTTATAATTGTACTAGTAACTAATTTATTCACATGTGTAACAAATAATTATAACACGGGAGTATGTTTATTTTCTTTTTATTAAATGAGTTTAATATAAATTCGGAAGATGAGACATGGATTTCGGCATCACTATGGGATCAGAGCAAGATCATGCCGGGGACTGATTGTGTACATATATGATGGTCGAGCCATTTGTCTTGTACTACTGCTAATTATGTTTGTTTTTTGCCCGCACAACTATTGTTCTACGGTGGTTTTCGGTATAAAAGAATTGTTTGTTTTGGGCTAACCAACGTGATTTGTGCCCCTAAGCCGGAGCATACACCACTTGTTAAGTGGTACTAGTATAGTACCCGTGCGTTGCCACGGAATAACAAAATGTGTTTATCAAGAAAAATGTAATGTGAGATGAGGAATAGACTATGCACATATGATATCTCATGGTCCTAAAATGGTAGATAAATACATCTCATCGTCATCCTCTCCCCGCCCTCTTCTCGAGAGGAAATCTTCAATCCCTGTGTCTCGCAAGAGATTAAAAGTTACGCTGATATCTAATTTGATTGTATAGTATCAAATTTCAAGAAAAAAATTTATAGCTTCTATAAAGATTGTCACACGGACAAAAAGGCCCGTGCGTTGCAACGGGAGAGAAAAAATGCCTACACCCTCCCGCGAGGCTTAAGAATGAGACTCTGCCTTTCCCAATGGAAGACTCATTCATCGTGAATGGAAAAGTAATTTCCGAGGTGGATGCATGGTTATAAACACAAAATTAACTTATTCTAGATTAATTTTGTGGTTTTTGAATTAGATATATACAAATACATCAATGCACCTGTCAATATGTGAATACATATCACTATATCACATTCGAGAAAACAAAATATAGTTGCTCCTTTTGGGTAGGGACTGCACGAAGATGATGCTTAATGGCCTAAAATTGCTCAAATCACATCCATGCGCTAGATGGGCAGGTATGTGTAGGGCCTTGCATTGGATTTTGCCCTCTGGTCCTCTAATTATAAATCGACAATGTAGTACTGATTGAGAGTTACAAAAGAATGTATTCAAAAAGATTTATATGTTCAACCATTGGCCTTGTTGCCATGAATTTTCAAGACAGTAATAATGTTCCACCAAAGCTCCAATCCATCATTTTCTCCTCTCCTTTTCCCAAATGGAAATGCAATAATCCGTTCTCAACTTAATATTGAAAGAAAATTAAAATAAACAGTGGTACGTACCATATGACATCCCTTCTGAATAATTAAAAGACCTTGTCTCAATGGACCAAAAACTTACATGTGAAGGTGAAGCATCATCAACAAGGCGATAATGGTTCATGAAGACTAATTCTGGTGTTCTTCAGCATATGCTTCTCTGAATTCAAACTTTATGGCCTCATAACACTCTTTGCTTTTTTTCTTACGGTGACAAGGGTTAGATCTCTTAAGAGGGTGAGTCCAGTTGGTAAACATAGAGAATGACACTTCCCGACTGTACAAATACTATTGCATCCTTTAGCATTCACTATACACAGAAAGCCCAGTATGACTTTTGCATCCTTCCAGAAAACTAATAAAATACTATTTAGACTGCATAAATCTCATAGAAAAAAAACTGCAAGGACAAAATAACAACTTTTAGCATAGGAACACTCTGATTAGGAAACAGTGGATGCATGGTACGGACTGCAACAATTCTCTAGCAGTAAGAATAGACGAGAAAAATAATGAAGAGAGCTTTTCAGAAAATAAAAGGACTGACTTTTGTTTTCATGAACTCTCCTTTCCAAATATCTTCTAGGAAATTCCATATTTCTAGTAATCAGATCTTCTAAAAGGTTATTGTGGTACTAATCATAAAATAAGAGATTCCTCGCGAGTAGGTAGTACAATTACATGTCCAAGAGGCTGCAGCTATTTTTACGTAAAAATATTCAGTTTCATTCATGTATCTAGCGTACCAACAAATCTCCAGCGAGCCCTCCACCCTCCAGGAGGCCTTTGGTTTGCGCCTTTCGTCACTGCAGAGGTCACGTAGGGTGGTGCTCTGGTATTGTAGACTCCACCTTGCCGGAGACATGGTCGGAGTCATGGCAGGGCTTCAGTACATGTAACGATATAGTTTACCCTGCAGCTGAAGGCTTGGCATCCACCAGAACAGGGAGATCGATCCAAGACAAGATAGCACAGTTGGAGACTTACAAGCACGCATATTATCTGTCTTCACTAAAAAAATAGCACAGAAGTAGAACATGTATTACCAAGTGTACAAGTAATAGAAGAAGAGGTAGTAGCAAGCTAAAAATTTAGTACGTTAGAACAGGTAGTACCAACAGGATAAGCAAATGATTTGATGATTACTCGACTGAAATTTAAGTACTTTCTAAACATAGATGAACTTGCGGTTCTCTAGTTGAGCAGCCAAGCAAATGCAGTAGATGAGAATCACGTTATATATGCAGATCCTGGATCTAGAGAAGTAGACTGAATCTAGAGAAGTAGACAGTAGACGTGTCATTTGGAACTTTAGACTTCACGGTCAATCAACAAAAAGAAGCAAAAAACAGGTCCAAGAAGCGACTCAGGCATAAGCGTACCAGATTTTGGAAATCGGGAATCTGTCCAGAACGGCAAATTTGCACCACGCCATACACATCACTTGTCCTCCGGAACAGATTGGACTCACTGCATCATACCCCCGCCCTCCTTGGTCGTACGTTGCCGCCGGAGCACAACCCCATAATATGGAAGGAAACCTGAACAGGATGAGAAGCCCACCGAGTGCTGAGGACCTCAAAAGGTGGCTAGCAATATTGTCGAGCTTGGGGATGTAGGACTCTGGAGGCGGCTGGAACCTAGCGCCGCCACCCAGCTCTCCATCGGGATCATCTAGATCCAAGCTCGCAACCGCCCGCTTCGGGAGAGCCAAGACTCGATCCCGAGGAACCAGCACACATCGAGCCCCGCCGCCTCAACAGGAGCTCGCCGCCTTGCCCGCTCACTGGTCACCGGAGGCACCGCCGCCAGCGACTGCCTCGCCGCCACATCTTTCTCTGTGGGCGATTAGTTCCAGCAGCGCCGTTGCGCTCCTCCCTCTCTCCTAGCTCTCCCTCTTTTCTCGACGGGCGGAAGACATGGGACAGTGAACGATCTTCCAGAACCTATACGTACATGGGGTAACAGGATGAGAAATCAACTGAATAAAATGATATTTCTAAAATGCTGAGAGAAGAAAGCAAGTTCATCAAAATTAAGAAGGGATAACTACAGATGACAAATTCTTGACCTTTATCTATATGTCTTATTAGATGGAGTAGCGAGTCGGTGAACAGATTGTTTACAAACTAAGAGGGATACAACCTACATATTCACTTGTCCTTTGAAGCGATTAGCAATGCAATTTTACCAGTCGAATAATACAGGGTAAGCAATCTAAGGAACTAAACATGGATAAAATGTATTAAGTGGACGTGGCGATCAGTTCTGACTCGTCATGCAAAGAATATTTATGTTGTATTCCACTTGACCGTGATTAACAAGCTGAAAATGCATACCTCTCACACTCCATGTCTAGGACGAGGTGCTACCGCTAATTACCCCGGTGAACCATCACATTTCCAAAGTCTTTTCACAGGTACTGCTTGACCTAACAACACAAATAATACATCAGAAAAGATGCCAAGTGCGATGGTCACAGACTCAAAGTTATTCAAATCTGGGCAAAGATGCATAGATCAACATGACAGCTTGATTAACATGATGCTTGTCGTACTCTTTTCAAGCATGACCTCCTGCATGAAGCCTCTTATATATACGGCATAGCATGACCTCCTGCATGAAACAAATAACAACTGGGACAATAAAAATAATTACTACTCAAGCTGACTGACAACTGGAACAGATTGTAAGAGTTGAGCAACGGTTCATGTCCAAGTAGTATAGAAATCATAAATCTACTTAGCCAGGTGATACATGTAGCTCCTAGGTTGTACAGTATCATCGTGAGTTGAAAAAGTATATAAGCAAATGCTTTAGATGCCGGTGTATAGAAATCCTAAATCTACTTAGTCAGGTGATACATGTAGCTCCTACGTTGTACATTATCATCGTGAGTTGAAAAGGTATATAAGCAAATGCTTTAGATGCCAGTGTTTGTGCGCATGTTGCTAGTTAGTCGATCAATAAAATCCATCATCTAGTCGATCAATCAATCCACCGATCCGATCTATCTACACAGAAAGCTAGCTAGCTGTGTTGTTAACTTGTTATAGCTGATTCAATACATCTGAAGGCAAGCCGGGTATGCTGTGTTCGTTTTGCCATCGACCAAAAGCACCGGCCAGGTGGAATATTGGTTGCACGGGCATGAAGACGACGACAATGAAGGAAAAGATGGAGATCTACGCACCTGCGACAATGTCCTTGACGGAGGAAAAGGGCGTCGAAGTCCGAGCTGTTGGCCTTCCATGCATCCTCATACCCCATCTGCTCCGCCGCACGTCCTTGCCGTAGCCGCCTGCGAAGAAGACGTCTTGGAAACCGCCGGCCGCAGAAGACGTCTTGGAGCAAGTGGATTTCCGCACGCAGAACCCTGCCCAATCCCTCGCTCGCCGAGATCCATGGCGGACGTGGCGGCGGGGGGCGTGCCGACGCGGGAGGAGGAGGGGTTCGGCGAGCGCGAGCTCGAGGTGGCCGCCAATCTCGTCGACCTGTCGTCCATCGTGCGGGCGTGCAACTGCCGCCACCGCCAGCAGCAGAAGCAGAACGCGCGGCTGGAGATCCCCTCGTGGGGCCGGGGCCGGCCGCGGAGGGCCCCCGCATCCACGCCGGCCGAGAAGCCCGCCGCGGCGGTCGATGATGATAGCGGCAAGAGCGAGGGCATCGCCAGCCCGGACACCCCGCTCGCCTTCCTCGAGGACGGCAAGCACGATGAGGCCACCGAGAGGCCGCTGCCGCGGAGGACGCCGCCGCCAAAGCATGCGCGCAGGACAAGGTGAGCCGTCGGGCCGCGAGATCTGCGCCCGCGCATCCCTCCGCCAAGCCCTTCCGCCTTGATTCCAGTTTCTTGCTCCTCGATGGAAGATCGTGGGCAGAAGAGAGTGGAGATCGTGGGTGCGTCACGAGGATGGAGGGGATCAAGATCTAGTGGGCGACGGGGGTGGGAGGAGATACCGAAGGATTAATTGCCGGTTTAATTGCCGTTGGTTTTTGGAGGGTATTGAAAAAACCAGTGGGCGACGGGGGTGGGAGGAGGTATCGATAGCGTGGGGGTGGTCGAACCATCACGACGGCAGATCCCCTTTAATAGTAGAGATAGCTGCCATGCTGGATTAATATGCTTATTAGTTTTACATTCCTAAAAAATCTTATTACTACCCTACACATTTTCTATTAAAAGAAAAAGTGGTAGTTCTAACATCACATGCATCAGCAAAATAGGATAAGATAATAATTTTCAAATTGATGTCTTGACCATCAGTTCAGCATACGAAAATCCGCCGAAAGAACTAAGCAAAGAATAGACCTCTGAAATGTTGCACGTTGCCAGAAGCATATTGTGCATTAACTCATAAATACAAAGCACAAAATAGATCCACATGTCACTCGCTTAATGTAGTGAAGTTATATCTTACCAGTTGAAATTCTTGTAGAGCAGCAACAACTGAAACTGCAAAGATGAAATTGTGCAAATGACCCCCTTGGTGATGAACCAAGCATTGAAGGCACTGAGTAACACAAGCAACAATTCACATTACTCCAGAAGCATATTCTGCCATTGGGAAACCAATATTATAGAAAGTAAGAATCATGAATATGAAACCACTGGTAGTTGCTTGCTATATTAGGCAATAAAGGAAACTATCACATTACCAACTCTGGTCTTTGTATTACAACAAAAGGAGTATGTAGCGTCATCTCAGGGTGACCTAGTAGGAAGGAGGGAGCACACTGGGAGTAAAAGAAAACCGGCAATGAACCTGCAACCTTAGGAATCTGAACAATTAGTGCATGTTGATTTCCTTTAGGATTATTATATGCAGCAAAAAGAAGACCAGTTTAACATATTTCACTTCAAAAAGTAATAATTCCACAATATGATCTAGGCTTCTAGCAATCATTTTGAGAGCTTCCCACCACTTTGATGAATGACTTTGGCATGAGAAAATCCGTTCGTAGAATATCCTTAGTTGTCATAAGGAAAACCCATAGGGAAGGAGCTCACCTTTTAAGAAATACCAACACCCTGCAGGACAAGAAATTGGGACAATTAGTTTACACCAAAGAAACCCTGTCTCAGTTGCTGGGGATTACTGGAGAGGTTGATCACTCGTATCTAGAAACCAATATAATAAACCCTGAATAGGAGCATCTGAAATAAGATCTGAAGGTGGAGTTATGGGTTTCTGGGTAACCACCCAAATTCTTCTAGTTCAAACCAACTGGAAAGGTGAGGAGAAAAGGCACCACTTGGCCCAAAAGGAATCACCTTTCTGCAAAAGAATTGCACCCAAAACAAACAGAGGTACATAGCGTAGCTAAGTTATCCAATCACATAGTTCCACGACATGCATGGAGCTTAAATGGTGACAAAAATTAGCATTCCTACCCAGCAGAGTCACATTACATTACACGTAGCTCGCAAATGACATGCCACCACACTCACCGAAAGACCACCAGAAATTGAATAAAATCTTATAAAGGAAAAATAAAGCTACGAAGTGGTCATGTCTAGGTATAGCAACATTTGTCCTAAAAACGGTGGCATTGACGCGTCATATATTGCGTAGGAAACATTGAGGCGATACATTACACGAGGAATGGCTTTATGTTGTCCAGTGTCCACCCCACGGCTTGTCGCCTCTAAACCACGAGCAAACACAGGGCCTAAAAATGGCGTGGGAGGCCAGCATTCTTATCCCCCAAAACACTGAGCATGCAATAGTGGCACAGCGAGGGTCATATGGAGAAGAAGCAAGGGCAAAATCCTAGAATGGGCACAGAATCCATACCTCGAGCTCGCGCTCCACGACTCGATCTCGTCCGCCATTCCCTCCGCCTCCGCGAACATGTCCTCGTACGGCGCCGCGTACTCCCCGAAGCTGACCCGCGTGAAGATCTCGCCATACCTCCCCGCGCCGCCGTCGGTTCCGGCGGCCGCCGGGGGAAGGTCGAGGTACGGGATGGAGCAGGAAGCAGCGACGCCGCCGAACACGTCCGCGTAGTCCACCAAGGCCCCTGCGAGAGGGGGCGCGAACCGCGGGCCCCCGCCGAACACTTCCCCATACGTGGCCGAGTCCGACGCCTTCCTCCGGTGCCTCCGCGCCCAGTGCCGCGGTGGCGGTGCGGTGGGGAAGTCCTCCATGCGCGCCTCGCGGCAAATTGGAGAATGGGGAGCACCGGCAGTCCAGCAGGCAGCAGCCCCGCGTCGCGGTGGTTCAAATAGCTTTGCTACGCTACACGAACCCCGATGGGCACCCGCTGTACGGCGCGTGCGCCGCAGCCTCCGCGGCGTCCTTCAGGCGCCCCTCTAGGTCGCCGACGGCGAAGCCATTGGCTACGGCGTCGACGGGATCGCCGAGGCGGTTGTCGTGTGGCTCGAGGACGAGGGGAGCGTCCTTGGGAGGAGGTCGTGGGGGCCGAAGGGGCGGGGCAGGAGCGACGCCAGCGTGCGCCACTCGGCCGCGCAGCCGTCGGCGGCGTCGGAGGTCACCAGGATGGGGATCCCGGCGGCGTCGCGGATCTCCTGTAGGAACTGCGGGCAGTGGCCGCAGGGCATGTGGGAGACGGCAATGATGCGGAGCGCGGGCTCCCCGGCGGCAGCGGTGTTGGCGATGAGGAACTGCTCGGCGTGGACCGCCTGGGAGAGAGGATCGAGAGAGAGGACGGATCTGGGGCGAGAGGTGGGGGAGACTGGGAGAGGGACGTGTGGCGTGGGAGGAGGAGGTCGACGAAGGTTTTTTTTTTCTTTCTTACCATTTTTCTTTACGTGGGCGTGGGAAGAGGAGGTCGAACGAAGGAAAGATGGGATCGTACGATTTTATTTTCTTTCTTGCGAGGTGGGATCGATTGTTGGGAGGTAGAACCATCGCGAAGGTTGAACCATCACGACGGCACATCCTACTTTAATAATAGAGATGTGTGATCTGGGAACCGGGTTAACTCGCAACTAGGTAACGATAGAGCACGCACATGGACCAGTCAAACATGCATCATTGACTGGTACACATGCTTGATTCCTTGATTCGGCCGGGTTGATACTTGCCAACGTGAGTACCAGAGCAAGAGATTAATTAATTAACCGTGATGGTGGTGATGATGATGATGATGATGATGATGATGATGATGATGATGATGATGATGAAGAAATTCCGGCCGACCGGCTCAGAAGCAGATGAGTAGCTTTACGTCAACTTGCATGCATGATTGCGTCGCTTCCATATCATCTGATCAATGGTAATGCTGGCCAAACAGGAAGGAATATCCAATGCTTCATCTTGTATTGATGCTAAGACTGTTATATAGGTAAAAAAAGTCTAATATGACAAACTAATTAAAACGAGAAAGATAAATGTGACAACTTCGGAAAGAAAAAATAATAAACACGCGAACATAGGCAATACACTTTAATGAAAAGCCCACCAATGATAAAAAACTTTAGTTACAAAATTATTAAATGAAATATGCTTAGCTACAACAAATTAAACATCTATGTATTCAGGCTTTATAATTGCTAAAATATTTAATATGCTTCCTACCTTATGTAAACACGGGTGCATTAGATGGATAAGCGCAAGTATATCTAAGGCCACTCATCGCCGGCCGGACAGGGAGGAATATCACCGACAAATTCGAAACGGTCAGAGCAAACTGTATTTTTAATTTATGCATAGTCCTAAGACGTCAAATTACATGGAATATGTTCCAAGAAGGCAAGAAGTATTTGGTTCACATCTCTTATATGTAGGTGCACCCAAATCCTTACGACACCTCCAACGCTGACCTACAAATGGGCATCATAAATATATATATTTTTTGTTCGAACATGGCGGTCATCCAATGCTATTATAAATTAGTTTGGTTGAAAAAAAAAAAGGCGAGAGAACCATACATATGATGGAATTTTGTAACATAGCGTCCGGTTGACCGGTTGGGAGGAGTGAGATAAGTGGAGGCCATGCTGCATATGAAAAAACAGAAAAAAAGAAGAAGAGAACAATGTGGCTACTTTTGATTGATCAACTGGATGTTCAGACTTCGACAAAGCACCTACACTTTTATTGCTAGGATATTGGAATCTATACGTCCGATGTTAAATAGACATATAAGGGCCTCTACAACGGCGATCTTGAAACCGTCCGCATACGTCCGAACTGTGTTTTCCGAACCGCAAAAACAATCCAAAACGAGCATGTATCGGTCCGAACTACGGGCCGGACGTACTTTATCCCGTAAACAAGAGACAACGGCTTTGCGGATGTCCGGACAACATCCAAGCCCGCTTCTGACCGCCTTGGCCCACCCTAACACACCTCATCCCTCGGTGTGTTCC
Organism: Hordeum vulgare subsp. vulgare; assembly: GCF_904849725.1. Taxonomy (NCBI): domain Eukaryota; kingdom Viridiplantae; phylum Streptophyta; class Magnoliopsida; order Poales; family Poaceae; genus Hordeum; species Hordeum vulgare. The sequence continues at coordinate 657,106,353 of NC_058519.1, read as the reverse complement.
CGACCGGCGCCAGCTGCCCGCATTGGGCTCCCCCGAACTTGTCAAGCCCAAGATGCGACCCCATCCTCAATTTGGCACGAAGGCCTCGTCAGGGATAGAAGCGCATCTCGTCGTGTCGCAAGAATGGATATCGTTACAAGTACGTGTACCGAAAAGATGAGATATATATAGAATTGGCTTACACTCGCCACAAGCTACATCAGAGTCACATCAGTACATTACATAACATCAAGAGTAAGAGCAGGGTCCGACTACGGACGAAAACAAACGAGAAAAATAAGAACGATGTCCATCCTTGCTATCTCAGGCTGCCGGCCTGGAACCCATCCTAGATCGATGAAGAAGAAGAAGAAGCAACTTCAAATGAACAATCTACGCGCTCGCGTCAAGTAACCTTTACCTCTACCCGCAACTGGTGTTGTAGTAATCTGTGAGCCACAGGGGACTCAACAATCTCATTTCCGAAGGTATCAAGACTAGCAAAGCTTAATGGGTGAGGCATGGTTAAGTGGTGAGGTTGCAGCAGCGGCTAAGCATATATTTGGTGGTTAACTTACGAGTACAAGAAGTAAGAGGGGGAAGATCTACGCATAGCGGACGTGAACTACAGATGATCAAATGAATGATCCTGAACACCTACCTATGTCAGACATAACCCCAGCGTGTCCTCGATCGGAGAAATAACTCAAGAAAGAGACAGTCACGGTTACGCACACAGTTGGCATCTTTTAATTAAGTTAATTTCAAGTTATCTAGAACCAGTGTTAAACAAAGTATCCACGTTGCCACATAACCGCGGGCACGGCTTTTCGAAAAGATTTAACCCTGCAGGGATGCTCCAACTAGTCAATCACAAATTACCACAAGCCGCATAGAAATCCTCAATCACGAAGCTCGCGATCTCGTCGGATTTCCTAGTGGAAAACCTCAACTCTGAGATTACCCAAAGCATCACCGGAATCCCGATGCACAAGATATTCCGTCAAAGGTAAAACTAATCCAGCAAGGCCGCCCGGCGTGTCGACGATCCCGATAGGAGCCGCGTATCTCGTTCTCAGGACACGACGGATAAGCACAGCGTACGGTGGCCTGATAGAAATCTCCCGAGTTGCCCCGGGTTGGCCCCGCAAACGGCTCTAGTTTTGGACCAACACTCATGAGGAGCACTGGCCCGGGGGTTGATTAAATTTCCTCGGGTTAATTACACCCTATGCAGTTCATTAGTTATTAGGCAAATGTAGTACCAAAGTTGGGCCTTGCCAGACCAGCTTTAATCTAAAATGAATTATCAAGGGGGTCCCCATAACAACCCCGATCGTGTTAGGAGCGCTCATTTATGGAACATAACACCGGTAGCCGAAAACTAAGGGGGCAAAGGTGGAACAAAACACCAGGCTAGAAAGGCCGAGCCTTCCACCTTTTACCAAGTATATAGGTCCATTAAATTAAATAGCATTTAATATGGTGATATAACAAAGAACCCATGTTTTCACATGGAAGCATCTGCACCTGCAACTAGCAACGCTATCAACAGGGTTAAGCAAGAGGTAACATAGCCAATCAGTGGTTTGCTAGGTTGAACAGGTTGAGGGTTTCATGGCATTGTTGAGAGGCTGATATTTAACATGTGGTAGGCAACGAGACATAATCGATAGAAGCGGTAAACTAGCATGGCAATGGTAGTAATGGTATCTGGGAAAATGATCATCTTGCCTGAGATCCCGCTTGGAAGAAGAATGCCTCCGTGAAGCAGACGAACCAACGTAGTCGAATGGTCCTCACATCCGACACGCTTGCGGAACTCTATCGAGACGGAGGAAACCGGAAACAAACATCAACACAGATATTCACCACGGCAAATGCAAGACATGATGCACACCATAATATGATGCATGGTCAGTTCAAAGATGCTAGGGATGGCATGGCAATTCATCTCACGCAAACTCTACACATTAAGTGAAGCTCGATATGCAACGGGTTGCATATCGACGAAACTCCTCGATTAATTATTTAGTTCACTCCCGGTTATTTACACGGCAATATTAAGTTGTAGTTAACATGGCAAGGGTGAAGCGACGGTCCTACATGGCATCCTAGTCAGTTTAACTCGCGTAACAAAGAGCGGAGCTACGACACAAGAGGCATGCAACACATTAATATATGCCATGAATGCATCATGCATGCGAGACATCACACCACGGCAAGAAGGGAAAGAAGCAAGGTGTCGCCACGGCTAGCGAGAGGAAACCATGGCGGAAAATCGGAAACGATGCCACGGCAACGTTCCTGTCCCGATAACTCAACGGGGTATCGGTGACAACGAATAGGGAGCGTGTGCGGGAACGGTAAATAAAGGTGGGGTGATCCCGACTACCGGGTTCCCATGTGTCGAGGGCACGACGAAAAGGAAGACAACGTGCACGGGCAAACAAACGGTGCATACATTCATTCAACTTGTTCAACATATACATTCGTTCATCACTAGCACACGGTACATGACATGTCCCCTCGGTATACCTTTGAAGCGTGCTTAACGGAGCGGATCGGGTCGTAGCGGACCAACGGTCGTCGTGGAAGTCGTGGTCGTCGTGGAAGTAGTCGTACACGCGCCGGTAGTTGAAGTAGTGGTACACGGTCTCGTCGACGGTAGTCGTTCGCTCGGCGTCGTGGTTCTCAGATCTTCGGCGTCGGTAGTCGATCACGTCTCCGTCGATGCTCGGGGTTCGTCGAGGTCGTCGATGTACTCACCGATCTCGTCGACGACTCACGGTAGGCGGGGATGGTCCGCGCGGCGATGCAAGCGGCAGCAACACGGCTAGCGTAAGCGGACAAACCGCAACGCGACGCAAGCAGCAAGGCGGCGGCAAGGCTAGCTAGCACTATCTAGCTGCAGGTAGCTACCTAGCAGCAAGCTACAGTAACTAGCACTACGGCTAGCAACAGCATCTAAGCAGCAACTAACAACTAGCAGCGACGGGGGAATAGCAGCATAGCGGCAAGCTACAACGTCTAGCAAGAGCCGCTATCAGGCAACAACGGCAGCAACCTAGCGGCATCGACGGCAAGCAGCAACGACAGGCAAGGCATGGCTCAAGCAGGCAACAGCTCGGCAGCAGCTACAGCAAGTAGTAGCCGACTAGCAACAGCATGTACGAGCACCTACCAGCAGCAGCAAAACGCAAGCAGCAAGCAACGGCTACAGCGGCAGCAGCTTGGCAACGGCAAGCAGCAGCAAGGCGCTACAACAACAGCAGCAGCAGGCGGCAGCACCAGCAGTAGGTAACAACGTCAGCAGCAGGGTACATCATCCAGCAGCACAGCGGCAAGGCAAAAGAAAACGGCAGCAACTTAGCAACGCAACGTACAGGGGCCAGCAGGCAACCGCATGGCAGCAACGATTCGGCATGGGAACCACAGCGAGGCGGACGAGGTCGGGGCGAGGGCGAGGGGCGCTGCACGGGCGGCGACCACGGCGAGCAGAGAGGCCAGGGCGAGCTGCTGGCAGCGCATGGTGAGGCACCCGGGGAGGCGGCGAGGCGGGCGCAGCGACGGACGCCCAGCGAGGCAGCGCGATGACGGGAGTCGCGGGGCTGCTGACGCGGAGGCAGGAGGCAGGGGCGACGGCCATGGCGCGCGGGGGCGAGGTCCGAGGCCATGGAGGCGGCGTCCACTGCGAGTTGCGCGGCGGAGGGGAGGCCCTGGCGGCGGGCACGGCAGGGCGGCGCGCGGGTCGGGCACCGGCGGTGGCGCGGGCGCAGGGGACGGGGAGCAGAGAGGCAGCTCGGCCTGTAGGTGGACGGCGGCGCGCGAGAGACGGCTTGGCGAGGAGGACCAGGGGAGGCCGGCGAGCAGGGGCGGCAGCATGGCGGCGCGGGCGAGATGCGAGGAGGAGGAGGTCGGGCCGTGGAGAGGTTGCGCGAGGGGGGAGGAAGAAGGGGATCGAGAGAGAGGGGAGATGCGGGACGAGGGGCTGACGGCGCTAGGTCACGGGGGGGGAAGCTGGGCCTTGGGCCGGCTAGCCTGGGCTGGCTCCTCCCCATATGGTTTTTTTTAAACCTTAAAAACAGAAATCTGTAAATAAAAAAAGGTTTTTTTAACAAAATAAAATAAACTAAAATAAATGCCTTTTACCCTTTTAAAACAAACCCCAACTATAAATAGATTGGGCATTTTTAAAGAAATAAAAATGAAACCTTTTTTAAAGAATAAAAATAAAACCCTTTTTAAAAGAATTAAAATCACAACCCTTTTGAAGAATTAAATTAAAACTCTTTTAACAAGAAGATAAAAATAACCCCTTTTTAAAAGAATTAAATAAAACCCCTTTATTTAAAGAATAAATAAAAGCCTTTTAAAAGAGAAAATAAAATGGGAGGGGTTTTAATATAAAGCAAACGGGAAAAAAAATAAAAACCTAAGGGTTGCCCCGACATTTAATAAAAGGATTTTTTGAAAAGAAGAAGATGCACCCTTTTAAATAGGGGTTTAAACGAAGACTTTAGCAAAACCACAAAAACGAAATGAAAGAGGAGAGAAGGGGAGTAGGTTTAGGTCGACGGTGCAACGGGGTTTAGCGGTGGCTCTCACGCTCCCTCTCTCATCACTCCAACAAAACTATGCCACTCACGAAGCACTAACGCCTAACAACACGGAGCAACAAGCAACACCGACAAAACACCGATGACAAGATGCCATGCATGATGCGATGATGCAAACTAAATGATGATGCAACCAACAAAATAAAATAGCCGCACGACGGAAACGGAAATAAAGGGGAATCTTCTGGGCGTCGGTCTCGGGCTGTCACAGAACTCCGCCTGGTTCTACCAACTCCAGGATGGCCTGCTGATCTGCCATCTCGATCGATTGAGCGACCCTAAGCTACACCTATGACTCCTCCTCTGCTCTGGAGCTTATGCGCCTCCGCCTACGCGTCAAGTTTGACAAAAAGCGCATCGGTCGCAGACCGCTCCTATCGGATGGACTTCCCGTTGGCCTCCACATACGCATCATCCTGGATGGACTCCGGGATGGTCTGTTGCTCTGCCATCTTGATCGGTTGGGCGACCCCAAACTCCAGCTCCGACTCCTCCTATTGATTTGAAGCAGGCATGCCTCTGCCTCCGTGTCGAGTTCAGCTAAAAGCGCATCGGTCCTTGCCCGCTCCGGCCGGATGAACTTTCGGTTAGCCTCCACATAGGCATCATCCTAGATGGACTCCAAGATGGTCTGCTGCTCTGCCATCTTGACAGATTGGGCGACGGCGAACTCCTCCTCCATGTAGCCCGAACCCAAAGCCAGCTCCTCCTCTCCTGGTCTGGCGATTCTGGAGGCATGTCAGCTGCGATGCGGGTGGTGGGGCTCACCCAAATTTGCTCCCCGATCTAGAAGCGGTGGTCCAGCATGAGCCTAGCGTACGCCATCTTATTTTGCCGGACCATGATGAAGTCGGGCGGCGTGGGAAGAGCGGTGAAGCGGGGGAGGTGTGGGCGGGATCGGGATGATGGCGCGGAGAGGGAACAGATGGATGTATCTATGGTTGGGGACGTCGATCGGTTAAATAGTCAGAATTTGTCCTTGGGCGACGAGCGAGAGCGGCACTACGCGACATTCACACCTGCACCAGAGGAGATGTCAATCACACTGTTGGGTTCCGGGGAGATTTCTTGTGCGACCCGACCATCAGCCCGACGTGGCGGTCGTGCCCGGGCCTCCCCATATTTATCCCATATTTGGGTTGGATATGAGGGTGCCGGTCAACCCGGGCATTTAAGGTCAGTTTGAGACGCCCATCTGGGTCGCTTTTTTGTAACAGTTCACTGACATGGTTGTCTGATCGGGCGTTTAAGTCGGGCTTGGGGCGCCCAGCTGTAGATGATCTTAGTCCATCAAGCTTGGTAGAACTACCAGAGGATCTCTAAACTAATTAAGATTGGATGCATGGCCCATATATAGATTTATCCTGTTTTGTGAGAGTAACATAGTTAGTATCATGCATTCTGATCGAAAAACCTTTTCGGAGGCCGAGCTCGAGTAAGGCCGACTTTTGAAAATTCCAAATTCGCATTTTTACATTTCAAAAAATTCTTAAGAACTTTATAGATATATACTTGGAGGCATAATGCATAACTGTGTACATGTTTGCGACGAAATGCATTGAAATAAGGGTTGTGCAAAAAGACAAATTTGGGGCTTTTAACACATGATACTATTCATCCTTCCAAGTAATGCTTAGAGCCAAAACTCCTCACTCCATTCTAACAAGATAATTTTGATGAGGTGACATAAAACTAAATATAAAAAGAGAGGGTTGTGTATCATAAGATCACACTATATCATAATAAATACCATGCTACTACATAGGTGTACTTCCTCCATTCCATATGACTACACATAATGGGAAGTAACATGAAGTAATAACATGCATATGTTACTAGTCTAAGTTATTACCTTCAGGGCCTCTTTGATTCGCACGATTTTAAAAATGTGGGAATAGAAAAAGTAAAGGGCTGGAGTGGCATGTCCATTTAAACCCTATAGAATTAGTAAGGAGTGTTTGATGCCATAGAAAAACAAAGAAATTATAAAAAGAGGTTGGAGTGGATGTTAGATTTCCTATGAAATGTAGTGCAAAATATTTCACAGAAAAAAATCCTATAGGATCCAATCCTATAAATCAAAGGACCAATGTTAAACAAAAAAGAAAAAACCAGCAGAACACGACATGGGCCAGCCCATTTGTTAAGCCCAAGAAGCAAGTCCCTGTTTTGTCTCACAACAGATTTTTTTTTATTGCACTAGAAGAACAGATATTTTTTCGTCTTCATAATACGGTAAACCATCATATTAACTAATCGATTACAAAAAAATTGAACTGGTTTTTGCAGTTTTTTGTTTTCTGCAGTACCTTAAAGTGACATGAGCGTGGAAGAGACAAAGGGCTGCCTAACACTATCCTGCTCGATCAGGATTTCAGGAGTGTGTCGACAAGGTGGCTATTGCAGTCTCCGAAGTCCGATATGGCAATGATGTTTACGGATGTTCCACGATTTGGTTGGAGTTTGGGTCCGGGATACTCTAGCTAGGCCGAATATGCAAGCAAGCTTGCGTGTCTTTTTTCCATTTTCGATTGGCACGTACCGGTAGGGGGTCTCGTTCTGTTTTGATTAAGGTAGTCATCGTTGTAGCCAAAGCCAAGTCCGTGACTTCTTCGCTTTGTTTTTTCGTTGAAGCAGAAAAAAGAAAAGAAAAACTACTCCACTATAATATATTCCTTTGGGCCTTGCGACGTGGAACAACATTGCGTAGATGGTTTGGAACTGTCACGATTGGCTCGTTGTCATTGATCCACATGTATAATATCGATGGATGCAACTTGCTTGGGTGTACAGTCCAATAGTAAACATAGTCCCGGAACATGAGCCTGGTGCTGGATTCCATTGGTTGACGCCAGCAAGCATTTCTCGAGCATTGGTGCAGATCGAGTCGCCATGGAAGATGCCTCGAGATCGGAGAAGATTAGCTTCAAGCCTGGCAGCTTTGGCTCATTGGATACATACATATAAAGGTTCAAGCATTTGTCTCGTACCACTGCTAATTAGGACTGTCTCTCGCCATAATCTACGTGCGTTGTGCCCTTAAGCGCAAGCACACACCCGTTGTTAATCGGTCTGGTGATCTGGGGATCATGCACTTACTTACTTACCTTGCAGCTAAGAGCATGGTTAATAGTATAGCCATCAGCTGGCTATAAGCAGTCTTATAGCTCATCTTATAGCAAGCTTGTACAATAGTTAGCTATAAAAGAGTGTTACTTTTATCATATATGACTCACCTTTCATTCTCATAAAACACCTAGGAGCACGTGCTAGAGCTGACTCTTCACGAAGAGCCCGCTTCCCTTCTCTCTCCTCTTCTTTCTCATCCAACTCAGTAAAAATATAGTATTTTAATCCTTACAGCCCGCTGACTGTATCTTATTATACTTGCTTTAAATGTAATGAGGACCCACATGGACCAGCCAAACATGCAGCATTGACTGGTATATACCATGCTTGATTCATTGGTTTGGGCCGATATATACTCCATGCCCATGTGAGTACACTCCCAGAGACACAGTGAGAGCAAAATATATACTGACCGGGATGATGATAACGATGGAGGAATATTCTGGCTCATGGGCAGATATATAGACAGAGAGGGGCTAGCTTTACGTCAATTTGCATGCATGATTGCGTCAATCGTTTTCCTTTCTCATCTCACCCAACGCCGATGATAATGATAATGCCGGCCGGAAAGGAATATGCATGCAACACTTAGACCATCTTTAGCACACTCCCGTATAATGTCTTGGTCCGTAAAATAATCGTTGAAATACGGGTCTACGCGAAAAATGATGTCCGATCAGACCCCGCAAACGTGTTTGACCTGTAAACTTTTTTAAGGGGCACGGCAAAATCCCATCCCCGACCCGCAAAAGCACAAGTTTCCGACTCTCCTATACGGTGGCCTGTATCCCAGGAAAGCGGTTGGCGGGATGGACATTTCAGCCCGCGCCCTTTCCCCACCCCTTCCGCCGCCGCCCCGTCATTGGTTCCGCCAGTCCGCCACCAGCGATTCCATCGAATCTGCACGGTGAATCGCGCCGATGGGGCGCCCCTGCCCTCTTCCGTCGAGCCGCTTCACCGGCTCCCCGGATCCGCCAATCCACCGCGGCCGGAGAGCCACCACCGGAAATGGAGTTGAGCCTGTGCGAGAAGTTCTGCTCGAGGATTCATCCGATTTGGATGACTCGGATGTTGAGACAATGTTTCTCACATTGCGCCAGCAGAGTTTGGTGATGGCCCTTGCCGTGAAGGAGCACGAAGACGAGAACCGAAAGAGGCGGCGAGGATCGACCATCGACCGCCTTTGCATTACTCGAAATCGCCATCTCGGAAACGAGATGCTGATGCAAGACTACTTGGCCGCCAATCCAACATACCCGCCGCACCTCTTCTGGAGAACGTACCGTATGCGCAAATCCCTCTTTGTAAAAAATGTTCAAGCTTGCGAGTCCAATTGTCGATATTTTACTCAAAGAAGGAATGTCGCGGACTTGATGGGATTTAGTGCATATCAAAAAATCTCGACAGCCCTACGGGTAATTTCATATGGCATTTTGGCTGACTATATCGATGAGTACCTTTGCATTGGGGAAGATAGTACAATTGAGTCAGTGCGTAGATTTGCCGAAGTGATTGCCCGTGTCTTTGGTCCTGAATATCTTCAGGTACCGAACGAGGAAGACACAAAAAAATGATGGCATTTAATGAAAGAAGAGGTTGGCCTAGCAATGTTAGGAAGCATAGATTGTATGTATTGGACTTGGAAAAATTACCCACAAGCATGACAGAAAATGTATTGTGGCAAGTCTCGTGATGCAACAATTCTGCTAGAGGACGTAGCTTTACATGATCTATGGATTTGGCATTGCTTTTTTGGTATGCCGGGTACTCTAGATGATTTTAATGAGTTGCAACGGTCTCATTTGCTTGCTAGTCTTGCTAGTGGTGATGCTCCAGCTTGCAATTACACTATTAATGAACATGAATACACAAAAAGATACTATCTTGCAGATGGTATATAGCCTTCTTGATGCATATTTGTGAAGAGCATCAAAGACCCTCAAAGTAGGAAAGAGTGTGGATTCGCAAGGGCACGAGAGGTAGCCCAAAAAACATTGAAAGAGCATTTGGGGTTTTGCAATCTAGGTTTGCCATTGTTCGTGATCCTACTCGGTTTTCGGACAAGTGATCCTTGAAAAATATCATGACATGTTGTGTTATTTTTTATAATATAATTCTCGAAGATGAGAGAAGCATGAACTTGAAGTTCTTTTACAACAATGTGGGTAGCCGTGTCAAACCAGCTATAGACCCTAACCGAATTAGAGGTTTTCTTCATACCTACAGGAAGATTGAAAATGCAAACATCCACTGTCAACTTTATAAGGGTCTCATTGAGCACCATTGGCAAAGGACTGGGCAGTAGCACATTTCATTTTATCGTTCATTTTCATTTCATTCATGTGTGATTTATATACGGAATCGGTTTTGTATTGAATTATTTAGTTTGCTACGATAATTTAAATAATTATTGTATTTTAGATTATTACTGTATTTGTAGTATTGACATTTTACTTATATTACACATTTACTAAATTCTTATTTACGGGGTCTTCGGTTTGCGGGGTCGACGCGGTGCCGCCCGAGTAGACCCCGTATTGCCGACCCGTAAAAAAGTATCTATTATGAATATCCTTTTTACAGGTCCGATTTACGGGATCCGACTCTGTGCGCGCCTGCGTCGTCCCAGAAAACTCTTTTTCTGCGAACCGTAAACATTTTTGCAGATTGGCTTTATACGACTTGTGCTAGAGATGATCTTATATTGAGCCTCGATCCGTTCATCTGTCACCAAACATGTGCAGTGCAGAGTTATCTTGTTTTCTTGTGTAGGACAGGTTAACTCGACAACAAGTTTGGGGTGAGGCGTTTTGGAGGACGAGCTTCATGGAGCTCTTTTTTTGAGAAATTTAAAATTCGTATTTTTAAGTTTTAAAAAAATCTAAAAAAATCATACACGTTCATATGGATGTGTTTTACATGTGTGTAAAATCTAATGACGAAATGTGTTATGGTGCGAGCTAAAAAAAACAAATGACTCCTATTTTTTGTGAACAGTGACTGTATTGTTCACCTTTTCAAAAAACACGATTTTGCCTTTTTTGTGTATCTTTCACCCTAATGTATTTCATCGTCAGATTTCACACACATGTGTTATACATCCGTATGAACGTGTATGATATTTTTTAGAGTTTTTTGAAAGTTAAATATATGATTTTCAATTTTTTTTAAAAAACGAGCTCCATGAAACTCGTCCTCCAAAGAGCATTTTCGATAAGTTTGAGATAATTATCTTCTTCTCTTGTTGTATAGTGGCATCGTCGGAATACATGCATGCATGGAGTATGCTGGAGGTCAGTATTTTGGCACGTACTCCCTTCGTAAATAAATACTATAAAACTGTTTAGATCACCTTAGAGGGGATGCTACGTAGCCGTAAGTGCATCCAAGTCATACTCGATTCTGCATCCGACCGTCTCCATCGCAACACGACATGAACATGCACGTAGTAGGACGGTAGGAGGATATTTATAACTAGTGGTGGTCGGTTGGTCACTGCAATAAACTCCTACGCATTCGCACGCGCGTGATGATGCACTGCACGCACGGGGACCGGGCAGAGACACGGAGCCGTGCCACACACACCTGTCTTTTGCATTTGGTTAACTAAAACAATAGTACATAACCTTACTACGTGATAGTTTTTTGACATTCTCTTTATGATCAAGTTCTGTTAGGACATCTCCAACGCTATCCTCAAATCGCCCCCAACTGTTCGGTCCGAGCGCGGTTTATCATTTAATGTAAGTCTGCATCGGTCCGTTAAGCAGTCCGGACATATTTTCTGGCAAATATGAAACAGACATGCGGGGCTTTGAAGAGTCCCAACAGCTACCACGTAGGTCTCCGACATCTCGGCTCATTTAAAATCCTTTTTGAAACCGCGCCTCCATCCTCTCCATTTTCTTTCTTTTTTTCCCTCTCTTGCCTTCCTCGTCGGTCGGTCGCTTGACCACCCCGGCCGTCACGCCACATCCCTGTGGAAACTCTACGTCTCTGTCACCTTCGGTTTTTCCAAGTTCCAGTCTCCCTCATTGTTGTTCCACTCCTTTCTCCGACCGTCCCGCCAGGTATCATCCGCTACTATTATATTTCACCATAGTCAATTCCTGAAACTTCAAAAATTATGCCTTCTTTCAAGCAATGGATTCGGATTTGAAGTACATATACGAGCATTATGTTGAGTTATTCGACGGCTCGTCCGTAGCTCTAGATTTAAGAACACGGATGATCCTGCCAAACTTTCAGACCAGAATACGGTCACGTTTAAAGAGTTTATTCAAATGCATCAACAAATCCAACACCGGACAACTCACGAGCAGCCGAAAGAAAATTTGACTCAGCATATGTGGGTGGTTAAAGGGACAACAATATTGAAACATAACATTTGAACTTTTTAAAATTTAAACTACTGTTGCGTTCCAACATTTGAACGTGTGTAGTCTATGTATACAGTTTGAATATACAGACATTGAATAAAAAAACTAAATGTATGCTAACCGTTTTGAATATTCTGCTACCGCATCCATGTTTGCAGACTGATTTGTATGTCCATAGATAGACGAGGAAGAAAATTTAGGAACCGCGTTGGACTTTTTTTTTTAAATGTCAGCAATATCACTGCTAAATTTATTGAAAAGAAGAAGGATTGGTTTAGTTTATAAGGAAAACCGGATCTAAAAACCAAACAAGAATTGCCAACCGGCTTACAACGCACAACCACACGCACAACAATAAGAAGAGGCGTTGCCTAAACCGGCATCTGCATTCGCACAGGGAAAAGACGTGACAACACCACACAAGAAACCAGCACCACCCCCTATTGGTGGAACACTAGAAGGCTGTCGTCGCGTCGCGTCGAGTGCATGCATGCATGCGAATCACCGCCGTGGATGCTCGCTCCACCTCGCAATTCTATTCTTCCTTCCTACCCACTGTAGTACGTGTTCAGCAGTGTGCGACAGTACTCACACTTGGCTTTGATTCTGTCAACCGGTGGCTACCAGCCAAAAGAAAAAGCAACTACTCCCTTCGTTTCTTAATATAAGTCTTTCAAAAAAAATTACTAGAGTCTATATACAAAACAAAATAAATAAATCTATATTTTAAAGTATATCTATATACATATGTATGTAATTCATTAATGAAATTTTAAAAAGACTTGTATTTAGAAACAGAAGGAGTACGTCACACTATCAGGTGGCTGATCTATTATATCCATGAACTAACGACGCATTTGGTTCGTCGTCCCAGGTAACGTATTCAGTTTTGCTGTAACAAGAAGCGCTGCTTCCAGTTAATAAATTTACCTAATACTAGAACAATGCCCGTGTGCTGCTAGGGGGGCACATATATTCTCTCAACTCTCTAATCTGTCTGATGAATAGGTTTCTGAATTCATGCTACCTTGGAGAATGAATGCTGAAAATTCTGATTCTGTCATAACCCTTAAACACTTGTGTGCTATTTAGATTCAGGACACAACAACTAACTCAAATCCCCCACCATTCCTACTCTGAACCCTCTCCCTGCTAATCAACATTATCAGAATTCAGCCCAACACCAACAATTTCAATTCCAGTGAGACAGCGCTGGAATCCACAAAAATCAACTAGATAATTTGCAATGATTTCCACATGCATCATCATGAAGTAGTGGAATAAGACACACACGTGATAGTTGGAGGGACCGAACTTGCTTTGCTGAATTAGCACCACAACCAAGCCTGGTCGTAGGTGTTGGTCACTCTGGTGAAGAGGTGGACTAAATCCGTGTGGATCCAGGTAGCCAACACCGGATCCTTTCCCTTCCAGCATGGGTGGAAGAACCCGGCGTCCATGTCGTTGCCAGCAGCGACGCATGGAGGTTGGGAAGATAGGGCGCCTACGATGCTAGTAGCAGGAGGAGAGATGGTTAGAGCAAGTACAATATGATGACGTAAGCGGGCTGAAATAATATATTTGTGATGAGTTGGAAGAGAGAGAAGAGGAGAGAGAAGAGAAGCGGGCTACAAACTAACAACCGGCTATAACACGTGCTCCTAGGCACTTTGTGAAAAAGAATGGTGGGCCTTGTATCAATAAAATAATACTTATTTACATCTACCTATTGTACTTGCGGTCTATAAGCTTGGCTATAGATGACGTGTCAACATCATATAGCCAGCAGCTGGCTGTACTATTAACCATGCTCATAGCGGATGGGGACGTGGACGGAACTGCAGAGGACAAGGGGCGCGGCACGATGGTGATCCTAGCGCATGGGCTGGCGGATATGCAGGGAAAGGAAAAAGAGGGCGGCGAAGAACGACGACGTATAGAATATGGAGGAGAAGGAGCGGATAAGATACACTACAGGTTGAATATTCCGAATGACAGGGGGTTTTGTGCCAAAACGAATAGTTTCTCACACATCCACTTAAAAAGGGAGTGCGAGTTAATTACACAAAATCACAGGGGCTTTTTTGAAAAACGTTCGCGACGGGTTTTCCGGAAGAAGTGATAGCCTCTTTATTATTAGGTAAAGGTATGTTCTTTAGTTCGTTGGTGCGGCCGAGTCCAGTTTTCCTAATCCCCTCCGCACCGGCGGTTTCGATTTTCTGAGGCTCTTCCTACACTACTAGAAAACAGGGTTTTGGTCCTAACCTCAAAAAAACATTAGTTTCGATTGACTTACGAATCATGTCTAATGTGTGCATCAGTCCTAGTTCGAGCGGCCAGGACATCGGTCGGGCCTCGACGGGCATCAGTCCCGGTTCTTCTAGGACCTTTAGTCCCGGTCCGTGCCACAAATAGGGACTAAAGAGCCTGGCTCCTGACGCAACTCCTTTAGTCCCGGTTTGTTTCTGGACCCGGAACTAAATGGCTATCTTCAGTTCCGGTTCTAGACATCAACCGGGACTAAAAATTGTTTATATATACATATATGCTCGTCCCTGTCGGTCACTCCTCTCATTTTTAGCCGCCAGCGTGTGCAGGTGTGTGCTATTCTAGTTCTCACCTCCTATGCACATTAGGTGTTTGATGAAATGTTCGAGCCAAACTTAAGCTTTCATTCCTCTCCAAGTTCGACCTCCAAGCTTCATTTCCCCCAAGATTTGTCTAGGTTTGGCGGTGCATCAACTATCCAAGTATTCTAAAAAGGTTAGCAATTCATCTCCTCATCTCTCTATACTAGTTTAGCTCATTTCAAATGCTCTAGAAGTAGCGTGGTTTGCGGGTTTTAGTGAAGGAGTGTATGTGTAAGTTTATTTGATTTAGATGCACAATTTGGTGTGTATGTTGTTTATATATATATATATATACTTAATCATATATAATGCACACAGATGAACCGGTAATATATGGTGACCGATGCACCTCCGACTACATTGACGGCTTGCATAATTTTCTCCAAGTGGCTGAGGCAAACAAGCACAATGGTTCTATGTATTGTTCATGTACTGTTTGTGGGAATTCAAAGGATTACTCTTCCTCGAAAACTCTTCACTTGCACCTGCTTGAGAAGGATTTCATGCCACACTATAATGTTTGAACCAAGCACGGAGAAAGAGAGGTTATGATGGAAGACAATGAAGAATAAGAGGATGATAACAACTATACGGATCCTGTGTTTCCTGTACGGTGATACTGCAACGGGGGAAGCTGAAGATCAAGAGGCACTAGATGTGCCCGCTGATGATGATCTTCGTCGGGTCATTGTTGATGCACAGAGAGAATGTGAAAGTGAAAGGGAGAAGTTGAAGTTCGATCGCATGTTAGAGGATCACAAAAAAGGGTTGTACCCAAATTGCGAAGATGACAACACAAAACTCGGTACCACACTCGAATTGTTGCAATGGAAGGCAGAGAATGGTATATCTGACAAGGGATTTCAAAAGCTACTGAAAATAATGAAGAACAAGCTTCCAAAGGATAACGAATTGCCTAACAGTACGTACGAAAGCAAAGAAGGTTATATGCCCTCTAGGATTAAAGGTGCAGAAGATACATGCATGCCCTAATGACTGCATTCTCTACCACGGTAAGAAGTACGAGAATTTGAATGCATGTCCGGTATGCGTTGCATTGCAGTATAAGATCATATGATATGACATTGGTGATGTTGAGGGCCAGCGCCCCAGGAAGAGGGTTCCTGCCAAGGTGATGTGGCATGCTCCTATAATACCATGGTTGAAACGTTTGTTTAGAAACAAAGAGCATGCCAAGTTGTTGCGATGGCAGAGACAAGGCCGTAAGAAAGACGGGATGTTGAGAGTACCCGCTGACGGGTCGCGGTGGAGAAAAATCGAGAGAAAGTGGTGGCACTTTGCAGATGACGCAAGAAACGTATGGTTTGGTTTAAGTGCAGATGGCATTAATATTTTTTGGGGAGCAAAGCAGCAATCATAGCACGTGGTGTGTAACTCTATGCATCTATAACCTTCCTCCTTGGATGTGCATGAAGCGAAGTTCATTATGATGCCGGCGCTCATCCAAGGCCAAGTTTACTATATGTTTGTAACCGTGCTAGGCCGGAAGGAAGCATCTCCAAGGGCCATGAAACAGAGGAGGTCAATGGATTTTGTGTTGACTTTATTACGGGCATTAAGCTGACTGGTGTCCCTCAGTCGCGACATGAGGGGAGACTGAGTGAAAAAGGCACGCTAGGACCAAACTCAATAATATGTAGGGACCGGAATTCTTGGGCGCAAGCACACTACACAGTTCTAGGAATTCTACCTTGGTGACCCTGTATATCAATGAACACAAGAATATTTTACGTTCCAAACACCCAGAGTTGTCTAACGAATGGACTACACGTGAACACATCGGCACTTTCGGTGGTTGATTGCAAACACATCTCATGGATAACATCATTGTTGGAGATGACCTGTACTTGTTGGACAGGACACCAACATTGATTATATTAACTTTCAAAGGATACGAGATAAATGGAAATACATTTTACACGATCGTCCAAGATAAAAATAGCACCAATCAAAGCGCCACATAATTCTTTCACGAAAAAGAAACATCTTGGGAGTGGAGGATAAGACAGACATGTCACAAGATTATGAAAAGTTTTATGAAATTCCTCGCTTCAAAGTGAAGGCTGACCTGAGCATCCTGTTGAATGGTGAAGATTATCCATGGTTACGGCGCAATAAGCAATAAGATTATCCAAGCTTTGATCCTACTATATCACTGATGTGGCATGTCAAAAAATGAAATTCCTTTGTAGCCCTCTCAAAATTTTACTATCCCTATATTGCTATCCATTATGAAGGTTCTAACTCAGACTAGTAACATATGCATGTTACTACTCTATGTTACTTCGTGTTATAAGAGCATCTCTAGCGGACCCTGTAAAAGTCGACCCTTAAAAACACATATAAGGGACGCTGTAAACCGTTTTTACGGTGCGAAATTGCCTTAGACAGAGCAGACCCCGTAAATGAAACTCTATCCACTGTAGCTCATTTTTTTCTTCTTCCTCCCGTCCCTGCAAGCAGTCTCCGGCCACGGCGTGCCTCGCCCCGGCACCCCGGCTTGCCTCGGCGCCGCCCGCCTCGTCCCAACGCCGCCCGTTCCGGGCCACGCATGCAGCGGAGGAGCCCTGTGCTGCCTGCCCCGACCGCGCGTTCCCTGGCGTGCCCGCCCGTCCCCGATTTGAGCCCGACATTGCCTGCCGGTGCACGCGCGTTCACCGTCGTGGCCGCGCGAGCTCCCCCACCCCTGCCTCGCTCTTCTCCGGTGCCACCCTGCCCTGATTCGGGCCGCTGGTGACCTGCTCCACCCTGCCTGTGCACGGCCTTGCCTCGAAAGTGGAGGTTAAGTTGGTCGTGATTCGGACTGGCGGCGACAAATTCTGGCGTGCGCGGCTTCTTCCGACATGCGGCGACGGATTCTGGTGAGTTTAAGGTAGATTCTGGCTAGTTCCGTGGCGGCGCGTTTGCGCCGACAAGGTTTGACCAGTTTACGGTTTAAACTGTATACTGCCTCCAAAACTGCACATATAAGGTTTTCGCGGATGGATTTACCGTGCCCCTTAAAAAGTTTATGGATCAAACAAGTTTTACAGGGTCTGCTCTGCGTCGTTTTTTCAACTGAAACTGTAAACACATCACTTTTACGTGTTTGATCATTATACGGAGTCTGCTAAATAGTGTACTACTTCCTTCGTTCCTAAATATAAGCCTTTTAAGAGAATTCATTAAAGATCTACTTGAGTATTATACCTTCATTTATCTATGTATTTTTTTTTAGAATTTTTTGAAACATTAAAATACAAATTTTTACTGAATTTGAAGTTTGAATTTAAAGCCTCGAGTGAGCTCGGAAGCCAAAAGCAATATTCGCTATATACGTCCGTATATAGTTGACTAGTGAAACCTTTAAAATGACTTATACTTAAAAACGGATGGAGTAGGTTTCATTGTTGACTAGAGTGTCGAAAATTTTCCGATATTTGAAAGAAGTGCCGTTGTTAGCATTCATGTTGCACCCAATAAGAAGTGTCTGTGGGCTGCAGCACACATGACCTCTCCTCGGTCGATAAGAGTAGTATACTAGAGGCCGAACGGCCAGCTCCCGTAGCAAGAACACGGGTGCAACATGAGGCGCATGCATGGCGACGGTAGCAGTAACACACTAACACGTACGCAGGTCGGCGGGTGGCCGGCGGGCGTACGTTCAACGTTGACCGGGATGCATGCATGGCCGGCCCGCTGACGTCGTCTGCAGGAGCGGCAAAGGCACACACAGATGGCGCTGTCCGATGAGATAGATGCGTCTGCACCTCCACGGAGGTAGGTATGGGCACGGCCCGGACGCGGTCGGGACTGCACCGGCTCGCCTCGGGCCGTTCTCGTCGTCGTTTGCAACTCTGATTTGAGAGTGGCACTCAGACGCTGGGAAAAGACACGACAATGTGAGTACATATGCACAACAAACACGTTCGTACTTGTACGTGTCCCAAGAGAACACAGGGATGCCGTCGCGTCGGGTCCCTCGCGTTTGCATGCGAATCGCCGCCGTACGCGTCACGCTCACTCGCTACACCGTGCGAGTGCGATTCCGTTTCGTTTTCTACTGTGAGTGCTACCGGCATACTCTCTTTCCCTGAAAAAAAAACTAAAGAAACAAGAAACGAAAAGCAGCATTAACTTACAGCATCTACGCCCGCAGTCTTCGTGACCGTCTCAAACGTCCGGACAGACCGATCGGTCGTTGATCAATTACTAAAAATCGAGCCAGCAGGACTCCTCAAACAAATTTCAAACGTCTGGACTGACCGACACCCTTCAGATCCAATCTAAATATCACACGAATATGGACGAGCCCGGGGCGTGCCGGACACGCTCACCACGTCGCCCTGACGACAGGGTCCCACGTGGACTCGCCCGGAAATTCGATGGTCCGACGGACATCTCGACCATCGTGATAGTGTGAACACCGTGTGGCGCCGCTCTGGCTCGCCGCACAAGGTCATAGCCGGCTATTTAAGCCGTCTGGCGTCCCCTGGCCCTAGCACATCCACCTCCTCCCTCCCTTCGCCGCCACCCAAGCCCATCTGCCTCCTCTCCCCTGCACTCTGGCGTCAATATGGTGCGCCGTAGGATCACGACCTACACTATGCTCAGATCGGAGCGTCTGATGCAGATCGAGGTGGAGATCCAGGCTCGACGCGTCGCCCACATTGCTGCGAGTCTTCCTTCGGACTCGTATGAGACGAAGAAGGAGGAGGAGGAGCCAAAGGAAGAGTTGTCGAAGGCGATGGAGGAGGACGAGGCGTAGATCCATGCTTGGGGCTTTAACATTAAGGAGGCAGAGGCGGAGTTTGCCGTTACCCTAGACAAGAAGATGGCGAAGCAGCAAGCCACCTAGATTACATTTGGAATGAGGTCGCACTGGTAGTTCTATGTGCAGAAAGTAGGGTTTTATTGTTTTTTCAATTTTATCGGATCAATATGTATGTGACCTATGATATGATCCTTGTATTTTCAAGCAAATACATGATCCTTATATGATATATAAATGAGAAACGTATGTACTCAAAAACAAAACACATATTACCATGAAAAAAATACAATACGCACCCAAATTGTCTGGAAACGCGACCGCGAGGGAGTGGTGGTTGGAGCGGAGCACGCAGGCAGCATGCCTGTGCGTAGGTGCGGCGAGCTGACGGGAAGGCGACAAGTTAGTGTAGGCGTACCGGGGGTGGGGCGGGAGGATACGCACGCGGGCATGTTCCTTTATCGATTCGCGTGGGACTGGAGGCCCGATCCGTGGACAGCGGGCAGGGATGTCAGCCGTGCCGCGGCAGTATATATGCAGCCTGCCGGATCCCGACGACGGGCGGGCGATGTGGACGCATCCATCCGTTTTCCTCTCCCATGCTCGGTCGATCACGGATGGAGAAATGACAACGATACTGCTGTAGAGTGCACACGAGCGAGCGCGCATGCGTAACTGTATTCTTCCCCTTCCAAAATAATCGATTGTAACATGTTCTTTATTGTAAAAAATTCTTCCGCAAACAGTACGTATATTGCCGAAAGACGGAAAAAAATATATGCAACAAATCAATTGTTTGTGGAACTCGACCGTTGTTCCAGGAATTAATGAATCCAAAGTTATTTTTTGCAATAAGCGATTGTTTCTGCAACTCGATCGTTGTTTCAAGAATCAATGAGTTCAAATTTATTTATTTTACAACAGAACGATTTTTTTCTGCATCTCGACCGTTGTTTCGGGAATTAATAGATTTATTAAAGTTTTTTTTTTGAACAAAGCGATTGTTGCTGCAACTCGACCGTTGTTTTAGTGTTATTGGGTGTAACGAGGAGACGGAACCGTATAGATCGGATGACAGTACGCGTACATCGAACGGACGTGATGAATGTTTATTAAACATTCACCGACGAACGCGTAGCAGCCCCATAAATTTAATATTAAAATAACGGGACTTATTTTAAAAAGGAAAAAGTAATTGGAAAGAACCAGTTTACAATTATTTTTGGTAGGGCGGAAGTAGTATACACGTGAGGCCACCTTTTGGATTGTATTTTTATTTTTGCATAAAGACGAACCAGTTCTACCTGACGAAAGCTGGTGGTTGTGATGGATGGAGGAGGCCCGAGTGACGACGACGTGACGGACCGGCAACAGTAGCCGTAGAGAGGTGCATGCTACTGCTACGCCATACGAACCAAAAGGAGAAGGAGGCAAAGCCTGCACCGTGTAGAGAAAGATATTCCTTTTCCCACCCCACCACCAGACAGAGACATAGCCGGACAACAAAAACAAAAACAAAAACAAACCAAACGCTCCCTCCACGTCGTCCTCTCCCTGTCTTTGCCTCGCTTGCTTGCCTCTTCTTTCCCTCTACGCGCGTGCTCTGCCTCTGCGACAACAGACCAGATCACCACCCGCTTGATGAAGAGTAATGTTACATTTACAAAAATTTACTTAAAGATTTTAAAGGTGCAAGGGTAGGAGCAAAACTTGTGACCTCCTCTAGGGATGATAGTTGGGTTGTGAACACGCGTGGTTAAACTTGCTATATAGCTAAGATAAATTAGAAGTTTATTTTTTAAATAATAATTTGGCCTATTTTGTTTTGTAAATCCTGAAATTTTGCCGTTTTAACCATTACTTTCATTGACAATTTTTCATTAATACACCATAGTACGTACTTTTTTTTGTTTGTACCAAGGCAATTTAATTATTTTGGACGATGATAATTTTCTTAAAACTTGCCATGTTCTTAGAGGAGATTTTTTCAAAACTTGCCACTTTCAATATTATTATAGGTAGCATGACAATTTTATTTATTTAGACCATGGCATTTTTGTCCAATTGGTCCTTGGCAATCTTCTTCATTAGTTACACCATGGTAGTTTTTTTGTAGGTACCATGAGAATTTAATTATTTCAGACCATGAAAATTTTCATTATTTCCACAATGATTTTTTTATCAATTAGACCATGAAAAAAAATAATTATCCCATGCCAATTTTATTATTCACACGCTGACAGTTTGATTAATTAAACCATGATAATTTTACTATTTACATCATGTAATTTTTATTAATTAGACAGTGATATATTATTTAAGTAACAGAAATCTAATTATTTTTTACCATAGTAGTTTCATTATTCACACCACGCGACTTTAGTAGTTAGCCGTGGCAAAGGATGTAGTTAGCCCATGCCAATTATACTATTCACACCATGACAATTTTATTAATTAGACCATAACAAATTTCTAGTAAAACCGTAGCAGGTTTATTATTAACAACATGCCAATTTTATTAATTAGACCATGATATATTATCTAATTGGTGGCAAGGTAATTTGGTTGCACGCTGACCCTTGTCGAACGCAGGGTCAAACATGGTATACTTAGTTCCGATGTGTTCCGGAAGAAGTCGCCTCCTAAACAAAATTGCATAAAAATAAACTTTATAAGCATAAGCATAAAAAAATAATATCCACTATACAAGCATCACATCATATGCATCATAGCGAAACAAAGAACATCATATGTATCATACACATCCACTATTAAGCATCCAACATGCATCATACCATCTTTTTTCAAAAATAAAAACATGAGCTACGGTTCATCTTTTTTTTAGAAACAGAAAAAACATGAACTAGGATTCATCTTAAGCATATTTAATAAACAACATCCACTATACATCATGCATCACATCATATCAACATGCATCATATCAAAACAAACATAGGAGTTAATTTGTACAACATGCATCATACAATTTTTTTTAATGAACTAGGTTTCATCTTCACAGTACCATTCTAGCTAGTGATTAGAGTTTATACCCAACCCATAGAACATCTAGAATCAGCCTACAACAATCCTAGGATATATATTTTTAAATCTAGTTCATAAATAGGGGCGATTTGAAGCAAGTACTGCAACGAATCGGAAGCTATTTGAGTAAACTAATTGGAGGGATCGAAGGAGTTTATTTTTCTCGTTTCAGGCCCATCTCAATCTGCCAAAACGGCGAAGAAACAAAGAAGATCCGAGGAAGGGAGCAGAGGAGATGAGAGAGGGGGCGAGGGGAGTTCTTCCTTTGTTCTTCGGGCAGCTCGGAGAAGGAGACAGGGGTGGGGGTGGCCGACCTGCGGCTTATAAGTGTCCAGACCCTATTGCTGGGGTGCTCGGCAGTAGGGGTTACACAACCTACCGCGAGGCCGTGCGGCGGTAGGGTGAGACGAAAGGAGACGACAGCCGTTTAGGGCTGCTGAAGCGGATTAGTCACTTACCCTCAAAGAACCTAGCGGTAGACTGTGTATTCCTACAGTCATAGACCTGGGCGTAGGAAAAATGTCAAATTTCAATTTTTCTTTTTTGAATCGAGGTCAGATCTCGAAAAACTTCCTCCAGCGTACGTAGACGTAGGCGTGTCTTGATGATTGTGCAATCAATCAAGGCAATCACCCGCGCCCTCTGCCGGTTCCCTTGGGGTTTTACCTTTTTTTTTTCCGCTTTCGCTTTGGTGAAAAGTCTGAAATCATCCGCACCACAGTCCAGTCCAGTCCAGCCGTCTCCGCTCCGGTAACTCCACCACCACCACCCTCCTCCTCGGTTGCCATTGGCGAGGCCGAGGTGGCGTCAAAGCCCATTTCTTTAAGCTCCGAACCCCCCTTCCCTCCCCGCACGACGAACCGGAACACCCCCCACCACTCTTCCACCACCACCACCACCTCCCCCTCCCCCCTGCCGTCGCCGCCGCCCACCTACCCCCATTGCCCCCCACCGCCGGCGGGAACCGACCGAGGAGAGGAGGACCCCATGAGAGCCCGACGCGGAGTCGGAGCAGCTCCATGACGACCGCCCGCCGCCCGCCCGTCGAATGGCAGATCCCATCGTCGACATCGACAAGGTCCGCCGCCCTCCTCTCCACTTCTCTCCCTTTTATGTGTGTACCTGCAAAGTTAATGCCAATGTCGGTCGGAGGGTGGGGAGGAGCACTTGACTCTGGAAATGCCAGCAGCCAGCCCCGGCGGAACACTTGACTACTAGTTCCATACCAACGATGACTCAGGTTGAGGGGCCGGGCCGGAGTCGTATGGGCGGCGCCGCCACTGCTTCCAGTTATCGCCATGGCTCTGCTCGCATCTGGGGCTGGGGACCCCTTCCCGGCCGGGGCAGCTACATAAATCCCTTGGATTTCAGGCCGGGTTTGAGCCTTGGGAGCAAGGGAGTGTGATTCCATTGGTCCATCCATCCCATCCGCCTCTGCAAATTTTGCTCAGCCACTGCATTCTCAGGCACGTTTATGCGGGATAAGATTTATTTGCGTCATCACAATAGTTCCTTCAGCCTGGGCTAAAATTCTGAATGCAGATGAAGTTGAAACATCCAGCTTGTGTAAATCTGCTATCCTGGGTTCACAGCTTAAGATGTAGCAGCTTTACATCGCATGTTCATCTGTAATGACAAACATAGGATTAGGAGTAGCTTGGAAGAGGGCTACTGTGTAGGCTGATTGTGTTCCACACCTCTGCTCTGCTGGCCACGACAAGATTCTTGCTATACCTTATCTCCCCTTCTGCACACACATATATTCTAAGTAACTGGGTTCGTTCATGAGGGTGGCAAAGCATGCTATGCATTGTCTTTATCTGTAGCAGTGCTTCCCCATGTGACAACATAGATAGATATAAAAATACAGTGAGTAAAACAGAGCTACAGACAAGCATTTCCCATTTGTTAGTTTTGTATCCAGGGAAATGGACAAAACTACACATGGAACTTTCCCATTGCATTGGTCCTGTCAAACTTTGGACTGCCAAGTAGGAGTAGTATGCATCTCTAGCAAGTTTTCTCAAGCCCCATGGAAGTGCTTTTGTTAATGTTCCTCCCATGCTATGCTATGAACCATTTACTCTACTTAAATAATTCTGTTGTTCATCCTTGTGATTCTGGCAGGCGCTTATCGCTTTGAAGAAAGGAACCCAGCTGCTTAAGTATGGCCGCAAAGGCAAGCCAAAGTTTACTCCCTTCAGACTGTCAACTGTAAGCTCATTGCTACAGATGTTGCTCTCCCTCCATCCATCTCGGTCTGGCAAAATTAATTTTCGAGGGTGATTTTTGAATTTTATGGCCTGAACTAGATAATTTGTGGTTTTTGATGGCCTTCTTTTCATGTTATGGTTCACGGAACAAGACCATGAATGTCTTGAAGAAATGGCAACCATTAGAAAAAATTGTAACACTAGAACTGAAAACAACATAAATTCTATAGTTCATGGTTGTTATATATATATGTACTTCAATGATTCCTTCTCCATGCTCCACAGGATGAATCAACTCTTATTTGGGTCTCAAGCAACCAAGAGAAAAGTTTAAAACTAGCTTCTGTGTCCAGAGTTCTCTCGGGACAAAGAACCGTAAGGCATTCTGAACAATATGGCCATATTTTACTTTCAAAGTCTTTTTGTTGTCTCAACATCTGTTTTTTTTTTTTCAGCTGGTTTTCCAACGTTTTCTGCTCCCTGAGAAGGACCATTTATCCTTCTCTCTCATATATAAAGATGGCAAGCGATCACTCGATCTGGTATTACGCTGAAAACCAAACTGACCTACTCTTTCTCTTCCATTTATGAATAAATATCACCAAACTAATTTTGGTCTTGTTTCCTAGATCTGCAAGGATAAGGTTGAAACACAGGTGTGGTTTACATGCCTCAGTGCATTGGTATCTCCAGGCAAGCACAGATCCCAACCCCAGCACACAGACGAAATGCGCAGTGCTGCCCTTTCTTTTGATGTAAATTCTCTGCTTCAACATAGCTCACTTTTACGCACATTTTTTCCCGTTATTAAGCACTGTGTATATCAATTACCATTGCTTGACTGATGATTTATATCATTTCGAGCCAAATTATCAGATATTTTTTTGCATCAGATTCAGTTCTACTGTAACTAGTTCCTTTTCCATGATTGACTATTGGTCTATTATCAACCTTTTATGCTCTGGTATATTTATGTGGACCACTGTTGCACAAAATTCCCACTGTCCCACATGCTGTTCATATATTAATATGCAGTATGACATGGGAGAATTAGCATATAATAATGTCCAAAAGTAGCTCATAACATCAACAAGTAAAAATCCGACGATTCTGCCCAATGGTGCTTGTTTGTTCTATTGCCACTTTTTGTTTGATGTTCTTTTGGCTGCTAGTAGCGTAATTGTACTTATGCTAGTCCATTATCAAAATTGATCTAGTGTGATGTGCAGAGCTGTGGACTCATTCTGTATCTAATTTCAAGTGTGTTGTCCAGCTGCTAGTCCTGTAGAAAATAGATGAACCAGACCTTTACAATATGATATGCTGGCCTTCTGAACTTTCTACCATGTTCTGTTTCAGTGTGGCAGAGAGAGTAGCCTAAGCAGTAGCTCTACATTTACCACGGATTCTCTTGAGAACAAGTTGAGCTCAGCAAATTCCAAGGACCGTTCTTCTGGAGAATATGCATATTCAGAAAGGACAGATGTGTCAGATATGCAAGTGAAAAGTGTATCCTCATCAGACATTCGAGTGAGTGTCTCCAGTGCTCTCAGCACATCCAGCCATGGTTCTGGCGGCGAGGATTCTGAATCGTTTGGGGATGTTTATGTCTGGGGAGAAGTCATGTGTGACACCACTTCAATATCAGGGTCTGATGGAAACGCACTCTCCCCTGGTGCAACCACTGATATCCTTGTACCAAAGCCCCTAGAGTCAAATGTAATGCTTGATGTCAGTTATGTGGCTTGTGGTGTGAAGCATGCTGCACTTATCACAAGACAGACAGAGGTATTTACATGGGGAGAAGAGTGCAGTGGGCGGCTTGGTCACGGGGCTGGTACAAGCATTTTTCAACCACGTTTACTCGAGTCATTGTCAACCTGCAACGTTGAAATAATGGCTTGTGGCGAGTTCCATACTTGCGCTGTTACTGCAACAGGTGATCTTTACACCTGGGGAGATGGTACCCACAATGCGGGACTCCTTGGTCATGGTAGTACTGTGAGTCACTGGATACCCAAAAGGGTGTCAGGTCCACTGGAAGGCCTTCAGGTGTCGACTGTCTCTTGCGGAACATGGCATACAGCTTTGATAACTACTTCTGGACTGTTGTACACATTCGGAGATGGCACATTTGGTGCCTTAGGTCATGGGAATCGAGAAACTATCTCATACCCGAAGGAAGTAGAGTCTTTGAAGGGTTTGAGGACGATCTCTGTTTCATGTGGGGTGTGGCATAGTGCTGCTGTTGTTGAGATTATCATGACACAGTCAAATGCTTCATCTGGTAAGCTATTTACATGGGGAGATGGAGACAAATATCGGCTTGGGCATGGCGACAGGGCTTCAAAACTCAAACCAACTTGTGTATCTTCACTGATAGACTACAACTTCCATAAGTCGGCATGTGGCCATACTCTTACTGTTGGGTTGACAACTTCAGGGCACATGTTTACCGTCGGGAGCTCTGTGTATGGACAGCTTGGAAATCCCAATAATGATGGAAGGTATGCACGCCTTGTTGAAGATAAGGTCGGTGGTGGTGGTGTTGTGGAGGTTGCTTGTGGATCTTATCATGTTGCAGTTTTGACAAATGCCGGTGAAGTTTACACATGGGGTAAGGGTGCAAATGGAAGACTGGGTCATGGCGATATTGCAGATCGAAAAGTACCTACACTTGTTGAGGCTTTAAGGGAGAGGTCTGTAAAGCGCATTGCTTGTGGATCAGGCTTTACAGCTGCAATTTGTCAACATAAATGGGTGTCTGGGATGGAGCAGTCTCAGTGCTCAGCATGCAGACAACCATTCGGGTTCACTCGCAAGAGGCACAACTGTTACCACTGTGGCCTAGTACACTGCCATTCATGCAGCTCAAAGAAGGCTCTAAGAGCAGCTTTGTCTCCTAACCCTGGAAAGCCATACCGTGTATGCGATTCATGTCACATGAAGCTAAGTAAAGTTATGGATTCTGGTGTCAGCAGTTATAGCAGGAACACCATACCTCGCATACCAGGTGACACCAAGGCTGAGAGGATGGACACAAAGGCAAACAGAGTGGCATCATCTACCAGTTCGGATATGATCAAGAGCTTGGATGTGAAGGCAGCAAAGCAGACAAAAAGGTCCGACCATTCGCCGCAGTTCCCTGCAATTTTGCAGATGAACGACATCCCGTTCATCGGATCAGGTGACCTGCACAATGCAGGTTTTACAGTAACAAACGGATACCCGAATGACCCCAGATACACTTCACAATTTTTAAGAATGCCGTACCTAAGTTCTCCGAGCTCCGTGTCTTCAGAAAACCTTGAGAGTTTCAGAGATGCGAACGAACTTCTGAAGCAAGAGGTTCAAAAACTAAAAGAAGAGGTATGCCTGGTTCTTCTTCTCTTTTTTTGGTAACAACTACAAAGAACAGGGAAGAAAAGGGTGTCCTTATGCTTGTCTATGGATCAGGTCAATAGCTTGAGACAGCAACGTGAACTGCAAGACGCCGAGTTGAAGAAGTCGGAGGCAAAAGCCAGTGAGGCCGCGGCCCTTGCTGCTGAGGAGGCGTCCAAATCGAAGGCTGCAAAAGAGGTTATAAAATCACTAACGGCGCAGGTGATATTTCAAACTTAATTTGCACAATGTTATTGATGTTGCAGTTGGTAACAGATGCAAGTTCTTGTGCTGTATTTTCTCTTGTTTGCACCACTTTGTGTTGATGGTTTTATGAGACCGTACAAGGAATAACCTTATTCAGTAACATCAACAGGTAAAAGAAATGGCCGAGAGGCTTCCTCCAGGAGACTCCGACGTGAAGCCACCACGGCTCGCGTATCTACCTGGTGGTGTGGCTTCTCCTGAAATGGGAAGAGAAGGCCAGAAGAGATATGAGCCAGTATCCATTCATTATTCTCAAACACCGACTTCTGTCACGTCTGCTTGGTCTAACGGGCTCCCTCCCCAAGCCCATCAAATAGGTAAACCCGGTGATAACACGGTGGTTCCACACGATAACATGTTCGAACACTTCAACAAAAGCAGAGATTTTCCAGCCACACACCAGAGGACGAACAGTGGGATGGCGGGGTATCGTCCGAGATCAGAGGATTTTGACCGGCGGGAAACGGAAAGGTTCCAGATAAACCTTCAAGGCTGGAACACGAGAGGCTCCCCCGGTTCACCCAGTAATCAGGTTGAGTCTGAGTGGATAGAACAGTTTGAACCTGGGGTGTACCTGACATTGGTTTCTCTCCATGATGGAACCAAAGAGCTGAAAAGGGTGCGGTTCAGGTAGGCGTTTTTCGTAATAAGAGACAATCCTTTGCATCATTGAATGAATAACCACATGTTCTGATATGTCATGGCTTGGAAACTGTCGTTGAGTAACTTGACCTGTGACTGTTTTTCCCCCTGCAGTCGGAGAAGATTCGCAGAACATCAAGCGGAGTCGTGGTGGAGCGACAACCATGAAAAGGTGTACGACAAGTACAATGTGCGGAGAACTGACCGGATCTCTTCAGTACTGACATCATAGCGTCCGCGCGCACGTTTTGCTAGACGCTCCAGACCGGCCGCCCGAACAGAAGAAGCCGGTGCGGCGAGTGTGTTGCATCGTGTCCGAGTGATCGGTCATACGTGCACAGCTGCTTCAGGTTGTTCGTCGACGCGGCGCTTATCTGTTGCTCTCTTTCTGACTCCCCTCCACATCTATCTGTCTGTAGTCTCCTGTTGTATGTATAGAAGAAGCATGATCAGTGCAGTTGGCACATGGCAGGAGCAACGGCGTGTGGTGCCTCTGCTCTTGTGACTTGTGAGTAGTGAGTTGTTGTGACCATGATACTGCTATCAAGCCTGTATGTATGTTTCTTCAGATTAAAGGGATGAGCCAAAGCTCTTCCAACTCGGTGTTGTGAACCGAATGTAAGCGTGCATTGTCGTCGAACTAGTTGCAGAGTAAGAATTGCACGGATAAGTTTATGTGATGTTGATGTAGTAATAGTCAGTTCAGATGTATTTGCATAAGCTTGGAGACAGTGACGCATTTTTTTGTTGGGTAAGTGGATGTGGATTATGACTCTTTGTTGGTTCCTGTTATCTGCATCCGCGTCGATGTGTAGATAAAAAAGCAGACATGCCTTGCAGTTCTTAGGGAGGGATGCCGTATCTAAATTCTTGGAGCTCCTTGTCCCCAGAGAGCTTTGAGAGTTTCTGGGACGGACGCAAATGAACTTTGGAAGCAAGCGGTAACACAAAAACTCGAGGTAAAACAGAAATAGATAGATATGCTTTGGGCAAAGGTATCATACTTCATAACATTCACGCCTCAGTACCATCAAACATATCCCTCTCACAGAATAACTTTTTGGGAAATGTTTATAAACAGCGCGCCGGCCGCACCGTGCCCCCTTCTTCTCCCCCGCATCTGCACCATTGACGGGAACGTCTCGACCATGGTGCATCCCACTGCAACTCCAACGTAGCTGTTTGTTGAAAGCAGGACTGCAGGAGGACACGGTGATGGCTTGGGAAGCTGGATGTCTCCATTGACGGCAGGGAAACGGCGACCTTCAGTGCTAAAAACCATCTCGTGCATGCTGCGGTGCTGCTTCCAGCAATGGTGGAGAAGGTACAACGGCGGCTATGGTGGAGGTACCACCCGCGACTTTTTGTTGGAACCAAGACTATGGGTGCTACAACCGGCTATGGTGAAGCTACCACCAGCGACCTTTTTTGCTACAACCATGTACAGATTTGCTGTCGTTTTTTGCTACCACCGGCGACGAGAAATTGGGTCGGTCGCTGAGCAACATTTAAAAGCTGCAACCCACAATTGAAAATGCTACAACCGGCATTGTCGAAAGCTTCAACCGGAGATGACGGGAATCAAGGGCCACCCACCACTCAACTGCAGAAGCTGCAACCGGTGATGAAAAAAGCTTCAACCAGAGATATAAAAAGCTTTAACTGGCGACGGCAAAATGCAAAAAGCTGCAATCTGTCAGCTAACAGTTGCAGATGTTTCTTCTTTCCGTTTCGTCAGACTACCACCAGGCGCTCCCCTTCTCCGTCAGTTTTGTCAGAGAGGAAAGCGTCATCGTATCTTACGCGTTTGTTTTCAAATAACCTGAGCTGTGACTCGGGCATAGACTAGGCTAGATCTTTCCTATAGCTGCGGCCTTGACCTGATCGTGGGATGGCACGAACAAGAGGGTCATGGGCGCATCACGGGCGAAGCGCGCGGGGCGTTGGGATGGCAACGCACGACCTGCTCCTTCCCCGATTCTCTCGTTTCAGTTAGCATTGTATTCGTTGCTTATAGTGGTGGAATGAAACAGAAAAGCTGCACTTGCACGCGGCACAAAACCTCCTTCGTCTACCTCTAACCAGAGTGAGAGAGAGAGAGCAAGCTCGAGCGGCTTAGGGTCTGACACAATCATCGACACAAAAAGCTTCAACGAAAGCCTGGCGAGAAAAAAGTTGCAGCGATGAGCCGTTGATGCACGCAACATTTTTCTATGAGTCAATGGTGCTGCGGCGGATGCTGGAACCGGCGCCCCCGCCATTGCTGCATAGGGAGGAGTGCACCATTGGGCGCCGGTGTTGCAACCTGCAAGCAGCGATGGCGAGCGGTGACGACGAGCAACGGCAAGCGACGACGACGAGCAACAGCGGCGGCGGATCCCGACAGTGCTTCAAGCTCTCCACCGCTCAGGCGGGTTTTGACGGGGGTGTGGTGTAACATCCCAAATTTTGGAATGTTAAAATAATTATTAGATTGCTTGTTTGTTTGCTTGAGTGATTGAAACTTGTGTGAAATTTGAAACCTTTCAAAAACTTTTGAATGAGAGGGAATAAAATGACTTTCCCCATCTTCGATGAATTCAAATTCAATCTTTTAAAAGCAATGAGAGAAGATGACATGACTTCTTCAACTATAAAGAATTCGAATGGAGATGGCATTTGAATTTCCTTCGATTTTAATTTGCAAATTCTATTTTCCCTCCACTCAAGAAATGTCGGGGAATAATATTCTGTCAAACAGAAAAGAGAGGAGGAACATGACCCTCCAAAGCCAGGGGCATTTGTTGAAGTATTTTGAGCCAAGGAAACAAAATTTAATTTGAGGAAATAATTGCAAAAAGAAATAATGCTTTTAGGGATTTTTGGAAAAACATTTTTTTTAAGTTTTTATTTTGGCCGTGGAAAAAATGCCCATCATTTAGATTTTATTTTACTGATAATTTTAGTATATAGAAACTATATATTCCGAATTGATTTGATTTCCCTTTTATCGTTTTAGTTTCCTAGTTTCGAAAAAGGAAAGAAATCGTGTTTAAATGAAAATAAACGGTGGCTCGTTAAGACCTTTCCAAAAACTGGCCCAACAAGATCTTCTTCTTCCTCTATCTCCTTCCTCACGTGCACAGGACTTTCCTTAGCCATGGACACAGAAATCCTCACCTCCGGGATTCACGAGCTATACTTCCTCCTAGCCTCTCCCGTCGCCCCTATAAGAAGGCCCCGGTCCTCCTCGTTCCATTCCCATTGGAACCGCCGCCTCTCCCCACCTCCTCCTCCCCCTGTGGACCTCGCCGGAGTCGGCCACAGGAACTCGCCGGCGACCTTCCCCATCGCCCCTGCACTCCCTCCCCTCCCTGCCGAGCCCTCCCTACCTCGCCGCCACCTCCCCATCACCGCTCCACCGCACCCCCTCGCCCTGCAGCCTCGCCAGGAGATGCGGCCTCCTCCACATCGCCCCGACCAGGAAGCCCGTGCTCCTCCCGTCGCCCCCCTGCACCCCTCGCCACTCCCCCTCGCCTCCCCCTGGAGCCTCGCCGCCACTCCCCTACGCCGCCCGCACCCCCCCCCCCCCGCCGGCGACCCCACCCCACCGGAGTTGCCCCCCCCCCCTCGCCGGAGAAGGCCTCCAGCCCCTGCAGTCACGGTAAGGCTCCTCCTCCTCCTGTTTTTTGTTTTGTTTTGCCTATTAGATCAAGATCTACGGTGTAGATTACATAGGGGCATACCTTTTCGGTTTTCTTAAAGAACCGGTCCACCAGTTAAGTGAACCGAATCGTTTTCTTACATAGGGCCGTTCGTTAGTTAGTTTTAGGAGCGCACGGATACGGCCAATCAGATTGTGCCACGTCATCAGATTTTTTTTCTGTTTTAAATCTGTGACAGAATAAGTTCCAATCTTGTTTAGCCCATAACTTTTGATCCATAAGTCCAATGGAGTTGATTCTTTTTCCAGTAGCTCACGAATTTCCTGTGGTTTTTAAAAACATATAATTTGTCTATGTTTGAAATTTTCAAATTTGAATTAAATCAGATTTAGTTTAAACCTTGTTTTGCTTATTCCAGGAGTTTAAAAATAGCTTTTAATTTGATTCTTTTTGCTACTGATCACTAGTGATCTTATTTATCAGTGGTAAAATTTTTAGAATTGTTTGAGTATTTTAGCTCACTGTTTCTTGTGAAACAATTTCTGTTTTACCTTTTTAGGACTATGACTATTTCCTTTTTCTGTAAATTGTTTTAAATTATTTTTCTTTTATATTTCAGCAATATTATTGTTTTGTTTATGTTAGTTAACAGTAGTTTTGCAACAAGTTTTGATTTTATTTTTATTTGTTATCATGAAATCAATTCTAGTTCCTTAGTAACTTGCAATTGGTTTCTCCACTGTTTCAAATCCCGTTTGGAAATACTTTCAAATAGTTTTGTGAAAAATACTCTATTTATCTTAGTTAAATTTATATCTTAGTTCCTTGTTATTATTTTCTGTTGGACAAAAATCATTTAGTGTTTGATTTAGTAGAGGACTCTCTAGTCTTATTTGAAGTTTCCTTCGGATTCCTATTCGCTTTCTCTTTTTGTTTTGATTGCTAGAATGATTGCTAGTATGAGTGCTTATGTAAATGATATGTTTGTTATATAGATTTCATCGGAGAGTGACGAGTAGTCTATCAAGTTATTTCTCGAGAAATTCTACTTCGTCAACATCATCAGGCAAGTCACTTTGATCATACTATCACCTATGGTTTATGCATCGTAGTTCTACCATCCTATGCCCAATTGCATGCTGAGTAGGTACTTGGAAATTTTAGTATAGATTGTAGTATCATGTGGTAGGCACACAACGACCCCGATACTTGGCCCCGGGACGACAAATTTCATATTGCTATGCTTGAGTAGACGGGATTTTGGTTGAGTGCATAACACACGAGTGATGCGAGGTTGATTAAATAATCAAGACCGGTTAAGACAAGATTTTCAAGACCTCGGACGCAATGCAACTCTGGGTGAAGGACGGTTGATCGGCTCCCTGGAGAACCCAGTGGATGACCCGGGATGCTGGAGAGGCCATGACATCCTACGGAAAGCTTCACCCAGGCTCAAAGAGACGGACGGATATTTTCAAGACCCAAGGCTTACCTGCACAGCCACAAGTCATTATGGGCTCTGGCTTGGTTGGACAACGCGGCGACTCTGGACAGACGGTGCTAGCAGATGTAGAAGAACGGTAGGAATGGATGGGCACCGACAGGGATTCAGAGGGACCCGTTGAAAGACCATGTTTTGATCATCCGGTCTTCAAACACCTTGAAGTACGAGGACATACTCGGAGGCGATCAAATCTTGTGGGGAACGTGTGCAAAACTCTCCAGAGTACTCAAACCTAATCGATTAGCCGTGTCCACGGTCATGGACAACTTGAGCCAAAGGAACTGAAGTTATCTGAAATTCTCAACACAAATAATAATATTGATGTGGGTATTATTGACAACCTGGGTACGAGAATTGGTTGGTGGAACCATCTCGTTAACAACCAACAATGTAGTAAAGTAACATTTTGCTTTTAGCCCTCTCTTGATGTAGGAGAAAACTTGCTTTTCGCTAAAAACTTATAGCCCCCACCTGCCATATATGCATATAGTATAGATGATTACTTTTCACCCCTCTCTTATGTGACTTGCTGACATATTCAATATGCTGACCTACACGGCTGCAACGTCTTATGTTGCAGATATTTTTTCTTCGACGAGTAAGGGTACGATTCAGGGTTACGGTCTACACTCAACTTGTCGTTGGTGTTTATTGGGACTCCACTCCCTTGACCGTTTCCGCTGAGATATTTAAGTTATATATCAGTTTTACGCTATTTTACATGTGATTGCACTTTGATATATACATTGATGTACTGTGTGTGCCAGCATACTGATCCAGGGATGACACAGAAACACAAAGGCTTGACTCGTCTTGAGTCGGGTCGCTACATGTGGTATTGCTCTTTGCAGCTTTCTGTTTTTCCTATGCGGCAGGAGGACAAAGCGAGGTGGAACGATCCAATGACTGACAGAAAGAGAATCGTACGACCGACCCAAATTATTCGGCCGGCACACCGGCGTAGATCAGTGCCCTAATTTTTTTGGTTCTAGCATTGCTAACAATAGCTGACCAATGGCCAATTAATAGTAAACTTCACCTTAGAGACGTTGAGGTCACATTTATGTCTACTTACGCCGCAAAATACTCCATGCAAATTTAATTGAAGATCTTTACTCTAGTATATGTTTAGAACTCTCATCAGAGCGCAAGTTGTGACTGAAGAGTTACAGAAAAAAACATGATGGACTTTGATGTAAACCTGGACATTTTTCGGGCCGGGCCGGGTTTCGGACCGAGCCTGTCAAAACCCGACTTGCAAAATCCAAGCCCATCCCGACCCGACCAAAAAAATACATATAAGAGCGTGTGCTCTACCCGAAGGGACAAAATACATCAATTTCGGGCCGGGCCGAGTCGAGCCTCTGTGTAAACTGTGTGATTTCTTAGGCCCGAGCCTGGCCCGACATATGAAGCGGGCTTCATATTTAGGCCCGAGCCCGTCCCGAAGACAAAGCCCGACCCAGGTTTTTCGGGCCGGGTTTGGGCTGGGTCGTCAGGACGGGCTGCCCATGCCCATGTTTACTTTGATGGGAGAACCAAGCTGCGTAATCGACGAAGACGACCTTCGTTATGTGCAGGCCTATCTAAGCCGGCCCTTAGCCTTTCATGTCAATATATATGCGTTAGCCTAATGTGGTTCTAATGCCTAGTTCTTTTGGCCGATTCTCCGAGAATCTCGAGAACCGAACCTCGACCTAGCTAGCTTCTCGTAGAATCTCGAACCTATATTTTTCTTACAACCCTAGTTGTTTACAACCTAGCTAGTTAGGATTGTCAAAAAATTATGGGCTCAAGATTCCGAAAGAAGATTATACTAAAGATTCTAGGAGAATCAGACAAAAGAATGACGACTACTATGGATCAACCAACTGATTTCTCAGGAAATCAGTCGGGTCCCCAGCCATTAGATGCATTCCCATATAAACGTTGGATCGGGTCAACGCGAGCAACGACAGCTCGTCGTGGTGAAGCTTCATTGCAGTGCGAGTGGAGCTTCATTGCAGCTCGGGCGCTGCATCACAGATCTTGGCGCCACCGGTGGAGCTCCATTGCAGCCCCCGGTGAAGCTTCATTGCAGCTCGAGGCGCTGCATCGCATTTCTTGGCATCGCCGGTGAAGCTCCATTGTAGCCGCCGGTGAAGCTTCATTGTAGCTTGGGGCGTTGCGTCACAGCTCTTGGCGCCGTCGCTGAATCTCCATAGCAACCGCCGGTGAAGCTCCATTGCAGCTCGGGGTGCTGCATCGCATAACTTGGGGGCGCCGGTGATGCTCCATAGCAACCACTGGTGGAGCTCCATTGCAGCACCACCGGGCGCATGAGCAGCAACATGGGGCAGGCCATGGCGGACGGGGCTTGGACGGAAGGACTTTGAGCAGCAACAAGTGAAGCTTGGGCATGCCATGGCGGACGAGACATGAACGAGAGGACCTTGAGCAGTAGGAGACGAAGCTTGGAGGTTGGCCATGGTGAAGAGGCAAGGAATGAGGAGGAGAATGAGCGAAGGAGAGGATGAGTGAAGAAGATAAGGTTGGAATAGAAAGCGAGTAGTACAAAAGCTGTGAATGAAACAAGGACCATGTGGTGGGTGGAGGAAGCGGTTTATGACCAGGTTAAAATCAGTCGGATGATTATAAACGTTTTTCCAAAAGAATTGGGCCTAACCCTCTTCTGACTGGGAGAGCCCTTAAGGCGCCCTGATGCCTTTGCAACATTTGTTGGGCCGTGATCCATTTAAATTCACCCCGTCACACTTCAAACCACCCCTCAGCTCACTTCGGTTTTTTTTGCACTCGTTCCTATGTTGGATGCTCACTTAGGAAAAATATTTTGTTTTAGTTGTTGAAACAAAAATGTTCACACATTTTTACAAAATTCATTAAAAGATTTATGAATTTTAAAAATCTCTATCAATTTGGAAAATTGTTCGTGACTTTGACAAAATATTCATGAATTTGAAAATGGTAAGGTATTTTTTCGAATATTGTTCATGAATTAAAAAAATATCACCATTTGTTTTCACATTTTTTAAATTTGTAAAATATTAACATTATTTTAATATTTTTTAAAATGACTGAAGGTGTTCAGAAATTTGAATAGAATAATCGCAACTCAAAAAAATGTTCATGATTTATTATTATTTAATTTAAATATTTAGTTAGAATTTCTAAGATGCCGGACAATTATAGAAAATGGTCAAGAACTTTTTTCATACTTAAAAAAAAACATATTAACTGAGAAAAAAACAAAATTCAAAAATACTGGAAAAACCCTGGTTTTTTTGCTTGGTAATATGCGTCTCATTCATATCATACAGATCAAAGTATAAGTCACATAAAGACCGACATGACAAAACCAAAAAGATAGAAAAAAAATTCGAGTTTGACACCAACGTGCGTCACCTGCCCCGGACACCACCACATCGGCCACCGAAGAAAAGAATGACGAATCACCTCCTCACCCGAGCTCGACGCGGCTCGAGTGTTGATATGCGGCTTTGTGGACCTCCAAGGTGGCTCAACAAAAATTAAGCCCTTACCATTGAACGAATCAGACTGGGACAACATCCCCGAACACGTCATCGAACTCCAGATCTAGCACCCCACCACGACTAAGTCATTGAAGAAGGAAACCATACCTACCATCCACGAACCACGAACCTAAAACACGTTTTGTCTTTCAGATATCATCAATGCTCTAGTTTGGTCGTACGGAATTCGTTTTCGAGTAATTACTAACTGGATTAGTACATTTTTTTAGAGTGGATTAGTACATATTTATTCGGTTTTAATTTAACCCCTTGTTCATCGAAAATACCGGAATAGTATCACCACCACAATGTTTAGGCCCATTGTGTTTCAACTTGGCATTTCCCCCCGTAGGGCCAGGTTTCCGTGGGGATTTACCCGCTTAGGCCTTGTTTGGTACTAGTGTTTTGGAGGAGACTGGTGGAGATAACCCCCCTAGGGATTGGGTGAAACCCCAACCTTCACCCAATCCCTTCAAATCCCCATTTATCCCCAATACACTAGGTAGGGGTAGTGTATTGGGTATTGAGAAAAATGCACTATAATTTGGGAATTTGAGGGGAAATGTGGGGATGAAATATGTCAAATACACTAGAACCAAATGGTGTTATGGGATATGTGGGGATTGAGGGGTTTGACCGGAATAATCCCCATAAATTCCCTAAAATACACTAGTATCAAACAAAGGAGTGATGGGGGATCAAAATCCCCCATGGGTATAAGAGCAAGTCTAGTAGAACCCTCAAACCCTCAAATTCTGGAAAATAACCGTTTTTTTTACAGTTTTCGTCGACAAAACGACGTAGACTAGAACCCTTAAACCCTTAAACCCGTAAAAAAATTTAAAGGTCCAACCCGTAAACCCTTTCCCAACCTGTAGAAGTAAGGGTTGGGAGGGAAAACTGCCCCCAACCCGTACTCCACTTCCCACCTCGCGCGGGAGGCAGTTGGTTCCCGCCCGCGCGAGGAAGTTGCCTCGGCCGCCGCCGCCCCGCCTCTCCCCGCGCTCCGGCCGCCGCCCCGCGCTCCCTCCGCGCCCCGGCTGTCGCGTCCCCGCGCCCGCCCCGCCCGCCCCGGCCGCCGCGCGAGCCGCCCCGTCCGCCCAGGCCGTCGTCGCGCCCCGCCCGCCCCGGCCGCCGCGCCAGCCGCCCCGCCCGCCTCGGCCGCCGTCGCCATGGCCTCCATCTTCGCCCACAAAGTCCCCTCCCCTTCCCTCTCCCTGCCGCAGAAGGAGCTCGCCGCGGTGGCGCCGCAGCAGCAGCAGCGCGCGAGCGCCAGCAGCCGGCGCGCGCGGTTCTGGCTGTATTCCGATTTTTACGGGTTGGGTTTGAGGGTTCTAGTCTTTGCTCCTGTTTTTCAACCCTTAAAAGTATCAAAAATGAGCAATTCTCAACCCTTAAAACTGATTTTAGATTTAAGGGTTTGAGGGTTCTACTAGATTTGCTCTAAGGGAGCGGGTACCATACAAGCAAGTGGGGCGGGGATGGGGAAAACGGGCTTCATGGAGCCTCCATGGATACCCGGGACCCCACATGTCAGCCAAACTAATAACAACACACATGTAGAGTAGAAAGGAAAACTAACCCTAACCGTCCAGCCTCCTCCTCCGCCTCATCCGGCCGCCGGCAGCCGCCTCCACCCTCCAGCCATCGATCCATCCATCCATCCCAGCGACCACTACCGGCCGGTCGCCCCTTCCGGCCTCATCCCGCCGCCGGCAACCGCCTCCACCCGCGTCTTCCCGCATCAATCCATCCATCCAGCACCAGCCGCCACTTCCCGCATCGACCGCCCCTTCTTGGTGAGGATGGCGAGCGACGGCAGGGCAAGAAGCTGACCGCGATGGTGGACTGGTGGTGTTGACGACGACGACCGGCGCCCCTCCTCTTCCTCCGCGGCATCTGCATCGACCCGAGAGGCTGAGACCATCTAGGGTAAGCAGCTCACCGGCAGCATCGACCCGACCCCATCAAGTTTTTGTACTTCTTGCTTCTGCAATCTGTTCAACGTGTATGCATCTTGTAGTTGTTGCCTTTATTAGTTCTTGTAGTTGTTTTCCCAAGTAATTGATGTTGCCATGTGGTAGCTTGGTAGGATTTGGAATGACATCAGGTTCAGGTGCATATGTTGAGCCTACATATTCAAGAGTTTTGCTAAAGGCCCGAACGCCGACGCGCTGCGCCCATGTCCTGTCCTGCCCTAGTTCCCCGAAAGGGCCACACCGAGCAGCCGAGCGAGACCCATCGCAGCATGCCGCCTCCACAAGAGCTGCCCTGCCTGCAGCGCCACCACAGGCCCTCCCTAGCGCCGCCGCCGATGACACAGGCCCTCGCTAGCACCTCCGCCACCACGCTCCTTTGCTGGCCGTCGCCCCACGCCTTCCTCCTCCTTCCCTCCAGGCTCCTCCCCCGCACCGCAGCACCGGCAGTCCAGCACGCCGAAGAAGACCGTCGCCCGACGCATATGCTTTCAGGTTTACTACTATTACCAATTTCTTGTCTGCCTGCCTCCTGTGATTGATGCTACATGCCTACATATTCAAGATGTTGTGCTGTGAAAAGTTGAAAACCAATCCTGCTCAAAGTGACAGTCTGAAACTGAAAGTTTGCGTTTTCACATCGCACTGACCGAATTCTTCAAATAACCGAAATAGAAGCAAGTTCTCGTGGAGTAGCAGTATATTTTTTGTTCGAACAGAAGCCATGCTAGAAGAAAGTTGCTGCTGCTAATTTAACTTG
The DNA here is from genome assembly GCF_904849725.1 of Hordeum vulgare subsp. vulgare. NCBI lineage: Eukaryota > Viridiplantae > Streptophyta > Magnoliopsida > Poales > Poaceae > Hordeum > Hordeum vulgare. Next base: position 657,065,887 of record NC_058519.1, on the reverse strand, counting down.
TCAATTTCTTGATATCCACTCGAGTTTTGTTTTGAAGAGTATCTTCGTTTGTATTTGCTCACACATCCGTCTCATTATTTCTATTTTCCATCCAGTGTGAGCAGGATGGGGATCGCTGCCACGGAAGACCCCAAAGAGATGAAGAACCACCAACACCCTGTGGATGAAATGGAGATGAAGGTGGTCAAGTTTTCGCGGGGGAAGGCTGCTAACTTGGCGGTAGGACTATTACTCTCCTACAAGTGTAGTCGCTGAAGTTCAGCGCTAGGTGCTTTGCTATTTCTGCTGATTGAAAAGCGTGTATTGGCATTTTTTGTCTCATTGTGATTTTGTTGCAGGCTATGCGTGATAAGAAGTTGAAGGGTCAGCTCACCGGAAAAGAGAAGCTAATCGGAATATCTGCCAAAGCTGCTGCGCAGGCTGAAAAGGTGCGGTATTGTGGATTTGTTGTAGAATGTCTCTGAATTTGTTGTGACATACGCATATATAAGTAGCTGAATAACAGTGAGCATGATACGGTGGAATCTGGTATTCTGTACTGTTGACTTACTACAATATGATAGAATATCATATACCTCACCTTTAGTTGTTCAGTGGTCTTTAGCTGTTCACTGGCATCATGTGGATCTGTTTGGATGAAGTGATGGACTTGTATACTTTATAGGATTTACATGTTAAGTACTCCCTCCGTTTCTAAATATAAGTCTTTTTAGAGGTTTTACCATGAACTACATACAGATGTATATAGACATACTTTAGAGTGTAGATTCATTCATTTTGCTCCGTATATAATCTTTAGTTGAATCTCTAAAAAGACTTATATTTAGGAACGGAGGGAGTAGTTGAAAAATTGCTCAGTAGTTGTTTTTTATGCATGTATGTACTGTGCAGGAAGTAAAATTACTGTGTTACTTATACTTCTTTTGGAGGAATACCATGTTCCTTCAGGTTAATTCATACTACCTCACGAGTTACAATCGACATAGCTATCATTTTCATGCCTCTTTGATGGACTCTTGCATAAACTTATGGTGCTTATTGGCAGCAATATACCACTAGACCCATTGAAATTCCCTGCTGTATCTATTCTTATTATTTGGCTACCTTATGCTTCTTGATCTTCGTACTTACCATATGCTGAATTTGACTTTTGCAAACATGGGAGACTTTCCATTTGATTTGTTGCTAACTCAATTTGCAGTGGTTTTTACCTGTTGAGGGGGGCTACTTGGAGCCTGAAGGTTTGGAAAAGACATATAGATTTTCACAGCATCAGCTTCGTGATGGTGTCGACATTTTGAATTCAAGAAAACCATTTGATATGATCTTACCTGGTAAATGTGTATTTTTTTTGTGTTCTCTGAAGCAGTGCCACCATTATTACATGATCCAGTACCAATAACAACAATGTACAATACAGATTTCTATACGAAACACCATTGATGATACTTATGTTCTTGTGTAGTACAGCTAGCTGATTAGCATTTCTAAATTGAAGTATTTCCTATTGTGTAGGTGAAAGAAGGCCAATAATTAGTTTTGTGAGTGTTTGTAACCATAAGATCATAGAGTTATTGGCACTATCAGGTTTTTGTCATTAAAAAGTTTTACTTGTTTGAATAATCGACGAGATTTTTCTGTGCTTGTATGCTCTGAAAGATATATATTTAATATCTATTTTGCCCCATTGATGAATGCTGACTGTCAACTTCCTTACAATTTATTAAAATTAAGTTAAGGGGGCTAACTAGGGGAAATACGCAGGAGCTCCTGGGTGCCCAATCTATATGAATATGAATTTTTTTAAAATACCAGGAAAATAAAAAAACTGTAATTTGGGGATATCAAACCTTGGTGCCCAATCTACTCCCGTGTCCATACCAGGAAACATATCCGTGGTGAAGAAAATACAGTCTGAACTAAAATCCATCCAAACAGTTTTTTCTGTACATAGGATTTTTTTTGGTCCTTTTCACCAACAATACATTTCTTGGTATTTTGTAACGAAACTTCACACGAGTAGATTGGGCACCTAGGTTTGATATCCCAAAATTCCAGTTTTTTTGAATTTCCCATGTTCGTTTTTTGAATTTAATTCTCATATAAGGGGGTGGAGCACGAGTGCTCCAAATCCTCTTCCGCTAACTAGATCTTTTTTTATGCAGAACTTGGTCCTTATACTCTAGAATACACCTCAAATGGTCGCTACATGATAGTAGGTGGGCGAAAAGGTCATATTGGTATGATGGATATGTTGAGTATGGATCTCATCAAGGAGTTCCAGGTCAGCTCACAGTATTTTAGCAGTTTTCCCAGCATGTTGGATTTTTGTAACACATTCACCATTTGAAGTTTAGTGCTTTTCTCAGAAATTAAGCGGGCAAGATTTGTCTAGTATGATTGTAAGTGTTTAGTCAAATGCAGTTGTATTAAAACTGCATGCCTTCCATGCAACCAAAAAACTAACAGAAGGGGGGAGTTTGGTTCTGTTCATATGAGAAAAATTAAAATATGCTAACCAAGGCTATGATAACATTGCACAATATGGACAGAAGATAAAGTATGCTCATAGATGGCTATTTTATCTACTCGTAATTAAAGATGATGCAATTTTTAGTTGATGGAAAGTGTGGATGTTGGGGGCAGGGAACTAGATCTAGTTGATTATTGCCATTTCATATGCTTTGTTTGGTAGCGGCAAAATTCAGATCAAATAGGCTGAGGTCAGTTTACTTTTCTCCTAAGAAACTGAAAAGTCCTCACAAAGTTTTCCATCGCTTCCCTGTCGGGATTTTTATGCATATTTACTGCAATGGTTTCCAAGGTTCAAAAAGATAAAGTGTGCTAGGCGAGTGATGGGCCTAAGCGGACACCTGGAACATGGCAGTAAGTAGGCAATTGGACACCTGCGCCCAGCACATTGCATCTGAGGGCTAGAATTACAGAGAGCAGAGTGAGGGAGAAGTGAAGCTAGAGTTACAGTCCAGATCGTTGCAGCAGGAGTGTGAAGTTTCACAGTCGCCACAGCAGTGAGCCTCCATGTCGTGGCTGTAGGGGGAGTATGGTGTCCGGGAAGATGATGTTCTCATGTCATGAATATGGGGATTTCTGGCTCGTGTGGAACCCGCTTTACCAAGCCATCTAGGCATCCATCTAAAATATTCATGTATCCCTATCGTCCAAATATCTGCTATTTATGGGCTGTCCCCATGCACGTCCTTCTTCTGCTTCACGAGGGTGCCTTCGCTTCGTAATTCTCCTCGCACCGCAGCCACTCCTCTTCTTGCTGAAGAGCTGCCGCTCCTCATGTCGCCGTCGCCGCTTCTCTGCTCCCATAGACGTTGATTCCTCACCAGAGGACCTTGCTGGCCGCCTAGGGCTGTAGTGCCGCACCATGGAGTGCCTGCACAACACCTAATTTTGTATTTTGGACCTTGATGGCCTTTATTGTCACAAAGGCTTTCTGGTGTTCACGTTTGATGATGATCAAAGAAAATGATCCCTCCTATCATTTCTGCCTGGTCAAACCCTACTCTTGCCTCCCACTTTTCTCCAGAACTATCCTTGTCTTTTATAATTACAGTGACTGGACACATGTGTTGCACTTTATCCATATACTGTACTTCTCTGATCCTCTTTTTTTAACACCTCTAATCTTCTTTTTATAGGTGAGGGAAACTGTGCGCGATGTGGCATTCTTACACAATGAGCAACTCTTTGCAGTCGCTCAGAAGAAGTAATTTCTTGACTCTGTTTAAGCTGCACGGCATATATCTCTTGCTCATAAAATATATATGAGTATGTTTCATTTGCTAGTCTTAGCTGTTTACCACACTATAGTTTGATTTTCAGCCACCTGACTAGAGTTATGCAGCATGCCTGCATGATTCAGTATGTTATTCTATATATAGTTATATACTATCAACCTTGAAGAGTTGTTTTGACCACTCATGCTGATTTTGGTACCATTTCTTCGACTTTCTAGAGTTCGTAACAAGAATATTGTTTAAACAGGTACCCCTACATATACAATCGTCATGGCACAGAAATTCACTGTTTGAAGGTAATTAAAATTTGAATACCTTTGCATTATTGGTAACTATGCTCTAACTATTGATGATTTTCAGAATTGATTGCAATGCTGTTTTTTCATTTTACACATGCTTGCATTCATTATGTGAGAAGACTAGATAATAGTAGAATAGAACATTAAACATTCCCATTCCCATTTTCTTATGAACTCTGCAGAACTGATGAATGATATATTGATATACCTCGATTATTTAGGTAGCTACATCAAAATGATTTGGTCCTAAATGAGCTCATCTTAATACCAAACTCATTTATACAAAACAGTTAAGCTACTGCTATGTGCTGATCCGTACTAAACTTGGAGAACTAGTAAAGTAGTGTCCAGACCACATGTGGCTCTGGATGCGCATCTCGATGAGCCGGGCAGATTGTTCCTCAGTTAATGCATATAATATTTTCTCCCAGAGGGCATTCCGAAATGAACTTATTTGTACTAACTGAACATTCAAGCTACTGCAAGTTTGTTGTTTGGTAATTTCTTTTGAAAATGCTTTTGTTTCTTATAAGCTGTAGAAGCATAATTTTAGAGCTGTTCATCATCCAACTTGCACTAGGTGTATATATATCGAAGACATGGCATGTCTGAAATACAGTTGTAACTTCTTTGATCTGTGACCACTCTTCTGTTTCACAGGAGCATGGCAAAGCGCTGAAACTTCAGTTCCTGGATAAACACTTCCTCTTGGCATCGATAAACAGCTTCGGGCAGCTCCACTACCAAGATATGAGCACCGGCGAGATGGTTGCGAATCACAGGACAGGTCTTGGGCGTACTGATGTTATGCGGGTAAATCCGTACAACGCTGTCATTGGCCTTGGGCATGCTGGTGGCAAAGTTACCATGTGGAAGCCAACCAGTGTGAAACCACTTGTCACAATGCTTTGCCATAATGGCCCTGTGACTGCTGTTGCATTCGAGAGGGGCGGTCATCTTATGGCAACTGCAGGTGTTGACAAGAAGATTAAGATTTGGGATCTCAGGAAGTATGAGGTTGTGCGTACACACCATGCACGAGCTGAGTCCTTGGATTTCAGCCAGAAGGGGTTGTTGGCCGCCAGTAATGGATCTCTAGTAGAGGTATACAAGGATGGTGGGGGCCATGATTATAAAATTTACATGAAGCATAGGATGGTAAAGGGATATCAGATCGGTAAGGTTTTGTTCCGCCCTTACGAGGATATCTGTTCGCTTGGGCACTCCATGGGGTTCTCTTCCATTCTCGTTCCTGGATCAGGCGAGGCCAACTTTGATACCTTTGTCGAGAACCCTGTGGAGACTGCCAAGCAAAGGAGGGAGAGGGAGGTGCATGCTCTCCTCAACAAGCTTCAGCCGGAGACTGTGATGCTTAACCCAAACATGATCGGTAACGTGAGGCAGCCAAAGAAGAAAGAGAAGAAGACCAAAAAGGAAGTCGAGGAGGAGATTGAGGATGCTGTGGAGGCTGCCAAGAGCACGAAGGTGAAGAACAAGACCAAGGGCAGGAGCAAACCCAGCAAGAAGGCCAAGAAGAAGGAAGAAGAGGTCCTCAGAGCCAAGAGGCCTCTACTGGACCAGTACAAGGAAATCGGCGGAAATCCTGAGAAGAAACAGCGGGTAGGTGACAAGGCCGAGCTGCCGAAGGCCCTGCAGCGGTTTGCCAAGAACAAGCCATCGTGATCTTGTTTATCTAGCAGCTTGTGTTGTAGTATCGTCTATCATGTAGCTGGCTAGTAGTATTTGAGTCCATGTGGACGGTGGGAAAGGACGCAGCAAATTTTTGTCCCCAAATAACTTGTGTTCTAGTTGAAATTCAGCTCGTCTTTGAGTTGACATCCTTTTATCTTGTATGAATGTGCTGGGCTGGGGCTGGGGCTTGGGAGGTTTATTTGATGTATTGGTGGAGTCTCTTTGGTTCGCTGTCAACATAACCACTACTCCTAGGGTCATGTATTATGCAAGTTCCATGTGCATTTCAGTGATTCCAACTCCTAGGGTCAGCACCACACTGGGAATGCTACAACTTAGAATGTGTTTGGTTCAGAAAAGGTTGCGTAGATGTAATCAAATTACACATTTCCACCTCTCTTCCATTTGTTTGTATGATGCAACAAAACGCCAACTGAAAACAACCAAAAATCGGAATCAAAATTTAAACCAAGGGATGACAAGATAATTCATACTCGTCAGACCGCTCTGACGAGTATGAATTTGTATTTGAAGCTCGGCTGCCTACTTCGGCTTTGGTCTGGCCATAGCCGTCCTTACCAGAATACAACTTTGGTTAATGAGAATGTAATTAGAGGAAGTACTTTTGTTTTAGTACAATGCAAACACAAATGCTCATTTATACACATGCACTCATCTTCTATTCCTAAATAGCTATTACCCACTAGCTATTTTTCCTGACATGCAACTAAACCGACCAACCAACTCGCCCACACCCCGAGTGCGAGGTCGCCTAGCCCATCGACCCTAATCGCCTACAACTTCACACACCTTTTTTTGCAAAACCGCATAAACCAACCAACCAATTCACCCACATGCCAGGTGCTAGGTTGCCTAGCTCATCGGCCTTTCTCGCCTACAACACAACACATTTTTTTTCTACTAGTAGTTTTCAGGCTTTTTCTGGCTACGTTGTGTTAAGCAACTACAATAACTTATTTTCTGGTTTTACTATATCCAGATTATTAACAGTTCCTCGGGCAAGGGCCGGGGGCGCTCGCCGGTGGCGACAGGGGAGAGGGAGGAGGGGGGCCGAGCGGAGAGGGCGGGGCCGGGCGGGCTGCCCTGGCCACCTCGGCGCAGGGGCGGGAGCAGGAGAGGGGTGAGGAGGCGGGAAGGTGCGGTCGGTGGCCGGCGGCGACGGGTAGGAAGTGAGGGAGAAACCCTAGCGGGGTCGGGGGGAGGAGGGAGAGGACTGACCCTGTCTCGTGCGGCATTGGGAATCTTCCTTGAATCAAAGGATGGAAAATTGTTTTGACAACGTTTCTTCTTACGACCGATTATTTGCCTGATCACAAAAAAAATATGATTGAATTTTTCTGTTTTTTTTTTTGCTTTTCTGCCAAATGCGGACGGCCGCTACATCGTGCTGTACAGCGCGCGGGCGTTACCTAGTAGCGTCCAACATTTTATTGATTCCACTTTTTCTAGGAGGACAAAGGCACAACATGAACGAGTGACAGTCAAGCAGGGATTTTGAAACTAAGCCAAACGGGTTTCTTACATCCAAAATCCTACAGGCATAAAGTGATTTTGATGCCTAGACGAGACTATGAAGGAGCGCGTGGAGCGGTGATCTGTGATCTGCACCTCTCCCTTGTGATTGTACTTGAGGCCAAATATGGTGATATGGAGCACACAGCCAGTCCCTCCTCCACTCCCTCCCGTTGCACGCACTGGACGAGGCAGAACTTGTTCATGCCCACATGGCTGAGGGAGGCTCCCAAGTGCTGGTCCTTGTAGAACAACTTCTCCTTCTCCTTGGTGGTCTTGCAGTCCAGCTGCAACGTTGGAGTCGGGGAGGCAACTTGGCAAGCAGAGATGTAGCCATCCCGCCCAAGGCCAACCCAAGCGTTGAGCTCGCTGTCAAATTAGTGAGCTTGGCCATTGAATGGCAAGGCCCACTCCCCATGCCATCTCCACACAGAATCCTTGGTGTTGTATGAGTAGGTGCACACGCAACACACGCAACGTTTGCTAGGTGTGGTCATGAAGTTAGTTGTGCTCATGAAGATGGTGCATCCATCCGGATGTAGTGCATAGAAGTTGACACCCGGATGTAGTGCATAGGAGTTGACACGGCGGTGGAACGTGTTGAGTAATTAGACACAATTTTCATGATTAATTCCACAATATAAAGCATGACAATACTAGCTACTAACATACTAGATGCAGACAACATGAATAACAGCAACATCGTATAGCAAAACATGTACGCATTTAACATGTTCATCAGGCCAACGGAAACACGACGCACGTACCTAACGTTTGCAGATGAAGCAGATGTGTTCGGTGCAGCTACGTTGTTGACGATGACGAGACGAAGTAGACGACGCTTGAGGCGGCGGTACACATCACCGCCCAACTTGCTAGGTAGACGACCCGTTGTGGAAGCAGCGAGCAGTCGTGCAGAGCGCTTCCCAAAAATCTAATTCGCCCTCTCCCCTACAAGATCACAACGGCGACTGGTTCCGGAGACCCGCTCTCCCGTTCGTCGGTGGACGCCGGCGCTCGGGATGAGGTAGACTACGATGGCGGCGCAAGTTGTGAGACGAGACAAAACCCTAGATGTTTTTCGGTGTATCTTTGGCCGGCCACGATAATCAGTATATATAGGAGGACCAAGGTCGGTTCCATGTCGCGACCATGTCTCAAACCGACTTGGTTTCCAAGTCATATACTTACCGGACAAGAAATTCTCAACTTGTCTGCCAAGACATAAAAATAAAACGGCAAAAGGTAGCCGCGCCCCGCAAGGCATCGGACCGGAATTTGGCGGATCATTCACGCGCATGTCGCATGTACGCCCCGCCAGGCGAGGCGAGCGAGCGCGCGCGTGTGGTTCTCTCCTTTTTCTTCTCAACACACACTTAGAGTGGTGGGAAGAACTCATTATATAAAGAGGTCCAATACTTTCTTCACTAGCGGTATGGGACTAAACTTTAGCACCACCACTTGCCATTTTATTCATGGGCTCAATTTGAGATTTCAGAATTTTGTAGATGGGCCAAGCCCATTAATTCTAACAATCCCCCACCAGATCTCAAATACCCATTTAGAGATTTGCCTTTTCTCTCCACTTGTTTAATATACCAGTGTTTCAACAGAGACTGTTAAGTTGAACTTCTACCTAGAACTTTAAGCTACATCCATCCACAACTTGACAATGGACTATGCCTTGAATTGCTAGTTTTGTATGAACACGTTTCACTCAAAGTCTTAACCAATACCTGGCTGCCAGTAGGCTACCCCGTGGTTTGGAGCATATACGTCGTACTCCCTGGTCTCTTCGTGAGCTTACTAGAGATTACCCAAATGTGACATCCTCGACTTTTGCTACAGTAGTGATTGTAATTAAGCTACAGTGATCAACCGCTAATGATGCCACGTCATCGAATTCCCATCACAGACCAGCGTGGATTCGCGTCTGTCCGGATCCAAAATTTGAAAGCAAAGGGAAGCACTTTATCGGTTCATTACAAGTATTAAAAGGATATATATATATAAAAGGAAAGTATTAAAGAAATAATAATGATCAAAGAAAGAAAAGAAAACTGAAAGAAAGAAATAATAAAAAGGGAAAAGGTAAAACAAAACAAAACAAATCAAAAAAAAAAAAGCGCAACCCCCCCGGCCCAGCTGGGCCAAAAAGGGCCCAACCGGCCAAACCCTAATTCCCCTGGCGACCAGACCCCCCCACCCCTCGCTACTCCCTCCCCTCCCCCCATCTCGCCCCCTCCCCACGACCCGCCTCCTCTCCTGCCGTCGCCAGCCCCTCCTCCCACGGTGGCCCCCCCACGGTCCCCCTCACCACGCCGGCGAGCCGCCCCCCCACGGCTCCTCTCCTCCCCCGGCGACCCCGCCCCGCACGGCCTCCTCGCCTCCCCCCGCCGGCCTCCTTCCCGTCGGCCCCCTCCCTCCCTGGCCGGCGCGCCATCTCCTTCCCGCGGCGAGCCCCGGCCGCCCCTCGGCCTCCTCCTCCCGCGGCGAGCCCCGGCCGCCCCTCGGCCTCCTCCTCCCCGCGGCGAGCCCCGGCCTCCCGTCGGCCATCTCCCGCTCGGTCCGGGAGGGACCGGGCAGGGAGACATCATCATCTCGCCGGGTCCGACCGGCTCCCCCTCGCCGGCGCGTCGTCACCATCATCACCGTCACCGTCACCGCCTTCACGCCGTCTCCACCGTCACCTTCGTGCGAACTCCGGCTTCACCGGGCCGTCACGTCACCGTCGGTGAGCCCCTCTTCGGGCTCCTCCCACCGTGTCGATCTCCTCGCCGTCCCGGTTCCGTTCCGGCAAACGGGACCTCGATCCGTCGACGGTGGACTTCGGTAGGAGGGATTAAAGTTTAGGTTCTTCTATGTTAGTGAGCAGAGAGAGTTCTGTTGTCTGTTGACAGAGAGAGATGAGTGTTGAGAAAAGAAAATAAAATAAAAACAAATGTTGTATTCCGTATGTATGTATGTATGTATGTATTCGATACCCGTATTATGTATGTATTTGCGTATATAGGCATGTGGAGAGATACGACACTTGTATGTTTATTTATTTGTGATTTAAAATGTGTATTTGGCCTTAGGTCACTTACCGGTGGGGCCAATGCACCCGGGTCTATGACAGGGAGGCCCCACGCGTTAGTTAATACAAATTATAAAAATAATGTTTTATTAAATAAATAAATAGATATATTAGTTAAAATAATTGATTAACATAATTAGAGTATGACACGTGGGTCCCTCGTTGAATTAATCTGATTAATAAATAATTAATCTTAAATAAAACTTGTGCCTATGACGTTCGGGACCCGCTGGTCAGTTGACCAGTCAAACGTTGATGTCAGCCTGACATCGCGATGATGTCATAATAGGATTTTATTAAATCATTTAAATCTGTTTTTAATTCCTAAATAATTAATAAAACTTTGAAAATTAATATTAAATAATCCGTAAGTCAGATCAAGATAATTTCAACATGAAAGTTGATCAGCAAAGCGAGACGAACCCGGATACACGGTCCGTTCGTCTGTCACGCGTCCCTAGCATAGCAAACATGGAACTTTTCCATCGTTTCCAGTATAACCGGTAGTAGCCCGAGACCCGGAAAATATCATCAGATATTCTTCCGACCCGTCTATGACGGATGTTCCTGCGTCTAGCCTGCATCTTTTCATGTCATGCTTCGTGTTGCATCGGTGCTATTATTTATTGTTTCTTCCCCCTCTTCTTACCGGTAGACCCCGAGACTGACGCTGCTGCCGGGTACATCTACGCCCCTGCCGATCAGTCCTTTGCCGCAGAGCAGCAAGGCAAGCAAATTCCCCTTGATCATTCCTATATCGCCTATGTCTTTCTTCCTACTGCTTGCATTAGTATTTTTGCTACTGTTGTAGTTAGCTCCTATATCTGATGCATAGCCTGTTTTTGATGAACTGCTACTTTCAGTCATGTACTTTTAATATGCTTAGTATAGGTGGAGCAGTCATCCCCTCTGACCCCGTAGCTCAGTTGCCCCGCTTGTTTTCAAATCTCGATCTCCGATCGAAGAGCCAGTCCCGACACAGCACATTCACCCCCTTCGTTGTACGACGCTACAGAGATACTATCGGGTACCGAGGGTGACACCTCGCTAAGTACTCCTGATGATATCTCTGTAGTATAGCTAGTCGGTCGTGGTTATCGAGGGTGATTCCTCTTTCACCATTCCCGATGACGTCTCTGTCATGCCACCCCGCGAGTGTGGGACCCCCGAGGGTGATTCCTCTAAGCCCACCTTGACGGGTACATCGTTCGGAATCCAATGAGGGTGATACCTCGGATTCCCCCGATGTTACAACCACACAGTTACTCGACCATGCTACTGGGATCTTCGGTGATTAGTTGTAAGACGGGTGGATTCCCGCGAGACTGTGTTGCTGGCCTAATTAAAATGCTAATGGATTTGGGTATTTGATCTGGGTTGGTCGGAGACCTTTTCGCACTAACCGGCTACGCGGGAAGAATTATGGGTACTCGACGTCGCGGTATCAGCCGAAGCTTTTCAGATGCCAGCAGTGTAGCGGCGCGCGCCCGAGTGGTCCCGAGATGCATCGTGCTTGTGATTAAGGGATGCTAGGACTGACGTCGGCCGCCCACGTCACGTGCAGGAGTGTGAAGGGGAACTGGGCCCATGAACCCTTTGTGCTTAGGATTTAGACCGGTGGGCTGGCCTCTCTGATTAGTCTTAGGTGGGGCTGCGACGTGTCGATATTCCGAGGCCGGGCAGGACCCAGAAAAGTATGTCCGGCCAGAGTGTTATCGAGCGTGACGGGACATGTGGTGCACCCCTGCAGGGATGAAAATTAACTATTCGGATAGCCGTGTCCACGGTTATAGGACGACTTGGAGTTGTGCCCCGATCTTTTACAACTACAATTGTTACTTAACTGGAATTAGTTTGCCTCGGGATTGCTTCCTCGCAGGGAGTCGAGGGAGGATCTTTAGGCGTGACCTCACTTTAATTTTGCTGCAACAATATGACTATTAATGGGTTACCCCTGTTCTACTCTCGTCTATTGCTGCAAGACCCTGAAGATGCTAGTCTTCGATAGGACTAGGTCTTCTCTCCCTATTCTCGCAATGCTGCAGTCAGTCCACATTTAACCCCCCTTCTTTGATACTGATGCATAATTAGAATAGTTCTGATGTAAGACTTGCGAGTACTTTGGATGAGTACTCACCGCTGCTTGCTCCCCCCTTGTCCCCTTGATCCGTTTTCTGCGACCAGATGATGAAGCCCAGGAGATGGAGGTCCCCGCCGCCGACGACTGCTACCCCGACGGTGCCTACTACTACGTGGAGGCGCTGATGATCAGGAGTAGTTAGGAGGTTCCCAGGCAGGAGGCCTCGCCTCGTTCGATCGTTGTATCTTTTGTGCTAGCCTTCTCTAAGGCACCCCATGTTTTATGTCTGTACTCAGATATTTGTTGCTTCCGCTGACTCGTGTGTTTATCGAGCTTTCGTATTCTAGCCCTCGAGGCCCCTGGCTTGTAATATGAAGCTGATGTTATTTTATTTGTGTCTAGAGTTGTGTTGTGATATCTCCCCGTGAGTCCTTGGGTTTAATCGTACGCATTTGCGTGTATGATTAGCGTACGATTAAGCCGAGGGCGTCACAAGTTGGTATCAGAGCCAACTGCTTGTAGGTAGCCCCCTTTCCAACTCCTTGGCCGAAGTTGAGTCTAGTGTTTGAAAAACTTTACTAACACTGATGTAGTGGCTTACGGGCCCACATCTCAATTGGGTGGTATTAGTATCTTTTACTCCTTTCCTATACTCTGGGCTCTACTTTCTCTTCTCTTTCGGGTCAAAGATTTTACTAACTCTAACATTAGGTTCTCGAATCACATCAATCCGGAGCGCTGGACTATCTACTCTTTTTCTCCTGAATATGTATTACACACACTGTCATTGACATCCGTCAATCTTATTTTCAGATGCGTCCCGCAAGACAGCACGTGCGCCTGACACAGGCCACTGAGACGACTGGGTTCCCGGCCATTTTGGTCGATCTCCTGACCAGGCTGGGATATCGCTGGTACCCCGAGTACACTGTGTTCGAGGATTTCCGCGAGTACAACCAGTGCCAGTACCAGGCTGAGGTTCGCATCTTCGACCAGAGGGGCGGCGAGACCCTCGAGCGCCACGTGTTCTGTCGTATTGGAGTGTCGGTCGAGATGGCCGTCCATGATGCGGCCTACATCGCCATCACCCGTCTCCGTGGAGCGTACCCTCACTTGGAGGAGAGCCCTTTCAGATACATCCCGCATGCTCCTGCTGGGGATGAGACTGGGTCTGATCTCACTGCCTACGCTTCTGACGTTCGGGAGCGCAGCGACCGTTCCTACGTCGCTGTCTGCGCCCCCTACGTGACGCGTCGCTACGACGCGCGGATTCTGGTGCAGTACACTGAGGCAATGGATCGTGCTTTCCGAGCTCTGACTGTGGAGTTGTATGCTACGCGCGCTCGTCTTTACGACGCGTTGACAGAGCTGCAGCCATCACACTGTCCGAGGGTTCCGCCTATGCGCATCCGCGAGCCAAGCAGGACAGAGCTACCATCAGCTCTCGAGTGGACTGATGTTGGGGGTAGAACCCCTGCACTTGGACCTCAGCTGCTCGACTGGATGCGGTACCCTCACCAGAGTCACAACGGGACACAGGGTCCTGTCCCTACCTTCTATCACCGCCAGCTACCAGGATTCGATCGTCCTCTCCGACGTTGATGTAGCCTTATCGCTACATCTCGTTGTGGTACTCTTCCACCGCGTGCCTGCGCGCCGCCTAGTGAGTCCAGGGTATCGTCAAATGCGTCCGGGCTATCGCCAAATTTCGAGTTTTTAATCGTTAGTCTGTAATCGAACTTATGTATGGGTCTGTATGTCGAACTCAACTACTATGGAGTATCTATCGCATTTCCCTTTCATTATGCTTGATTACGTCATGAATGCGTGCGATGCCTTTCAATTACTTTAAGCTAAACTACCCCTGCTAAATATTTAACAGGATGGTTAGACCAGTTGGCCGCCTGCGTGGCCCTGCCAACGATGCACCACCCCCGCCTCCTGAGTATATGGCGGGGATGATCCAACAGTTTGAGCTGAACCGCCAATTTATGCAAGGGCTCATGGATCAGTTCCAAAGGCCGAACATGAACCAACCACAAGGCGTGACACTGCAAGACTTCTGCCGTCTCAACCCTGCGATCTACCGCAGCTCAACTCAGCCTCTAGATGCTGATGACTGGCTCCGTGACATTTCCTATGAGCTGGAGTCTGCCAATGTGCCCCTGGCGAGCTATGTCAACTTTGCCGCCTACTTTCTGAAGGGTCCCGCTGCTCAATGGTGGGACAACCACAGGCGCTCTCAGCCCGATGGAACTATCATCACTTGGGCAGAGTTCAAGGCTGCTTTCCGTGCTCGATACATTCCCCAGGGAATCATGGACCGGAAGAAGCGTGAGTTCCGCAACTTGGTCCAGGGCAACAAGACTGTGGATGCTTATCAGCGGGAATTTCTGGAATTATCTCGCTATGCTGAAGAAGACATTGCGAGTGATGCACGCAGGCAGGAGAAGTTCCGTGAAGGCCTCCACCCTGATATCAAGCTGACACTCCTCGTTCAGGACTATGCTGATTTCGTCACCCTCGTGAACAAGGCTATTCAGGTTGAGACTGGTCTGCAGGAATACAAAGATAGCAGCAAGCGCAACCGTGACATGGGCTCATCTTCGGGCTCATCTGCACAGAAGCAGAAGATCTGGATCCCCAACAACATGTACCATGCACCTGCTCCTACTCCGAGGCCGTCCTATGCTGCACCTCGCCTGCCTCCTCCACCACCTAGGCAGCCGAGGCTCCCAGCTCCACCGCCTCGAGTTCCTCCTTCCCGTCCTGAGGACGGGTTGTGCTTCAAGTGTGGCCGTCCAGGTCACCGTGCTAGAGACTGCAGGCAGAATCAGAATCAGCTGGCACTTCCCGCAACTGGCCGTGGCAACAACCAGAACCGCAACTTCAACACTAAGCCTGCTTATGTTCGTGGTCAGGCCAACAACATTGATATGGGTCAAGCTCAAGACCAGCCTGCTACCGTGATGGGTACACTTCTCGTTAACTCAGTACCTGCTTCTGTATTGTTTGATACAGGAGCATCGCATTCCTTTATGTCGGAAAATTTTGCATACATGCATGACATTAGGAGCGAAGAGATGAACATCCCGATAGTGGTAAACACCCCTGGGGGCGAATGCCGAACCTCTGTGGTTTGCCCCCATGTTCCAGTTGAAATTGAAGGATTAGAATTCCTTGCCAACCCCATCCTACTAAAGTCATCCAACATTGATCTCATATTGGGGATGGACTGGTTGAAAGCTCATACGGCATCGATCGTTTGTGCCACCAAAACCGTCCACCTCCTACACCCGTCAGATGAACTAGTAAGCTACCATGCTCATATCGTCCGTAACGCTGAGGCACGGCTGTATGCTTTGAATGCATTAAATGCATCGCCTCTGGAAGGGATTGAAAACATACCAGTGGTCCGAGAATTCCAAGATGTTTTTCCAGAAGAACTTCCGGGGATTCCCCCTGCTCGAGCTGTCGAGTTTGTCATTGACTTGGTACCCGGTACCACTCCTATTGCCAAGCGTCCTTATAAAATGCCACCACATGAACTCCTTGAACTTAAGCAAGAAATTGACAACTCGCTCCGTCTGGGTTTCATCCGTCCGAGTTCCTCTGCTTGGGGAGCACCTTCTCTCTTTGTTAAGAAGAAGGATGGGACAAATCGATTGGTTCAAGACTATCGTCCTATCAACCAGGCCACTATTCAAAACAAATATCCTCTCCCTCAGATAAATGATTTGTATGATCAACTTGCTGGTTCCACCGTTTTCTCTAAGCTCGACTTGAGATTGGGATACCACCAGATCCGTGTTCGCAAGGAGGATATTCCAAAGACCGCCTTTGTTACTCGATATGGATCATACGAGTACACCGTCATGTCCTTCGGCTTAACCAATGCACCGGCAACCTTCTCTCGATTGATGAATTATATATTCATGGACTACCTCGACAAATTTGTCGTGGTATATCTGGATGATATTCTGGTGTTTTCAAAGAACAAAGAAGAGCATGCTGAACATCTTCGTCTTGTACTGGATAAGCTTCGGGAGCATAAACTCTATGCGAAGTATTCCAAATGTGAGTTCTGGCTAGACGAAGTGACTTACCTTGGTCATGTGATTTCCAAGGATGGTATTGCGGTCAACCCCGAACGAATTCAAGCTATTCTTGACTGGACTCCCCCAAAGAATGTCAAGCAAGTCAGAAGTTTTCTCGGACTCGCCAGCTATTGCCGTCGATTCGTCGAGAACTTCTCCAAGATTGCGAAGCCCTTAACCAACCTGCTTCACAAAGGTGTTAAATATGAATGGACTGATAAATGCCAGGAAAGTTTCCAGGCGCTCAAGGACAAACTGACGTCCGCTCCAGTACTTGCTCCTCCAGATACGAAAAGGGATTTCGTAATATACTGTGATGCTTCTCGTCAAGGAATAGGTTGTGTCCTAATGCAGGATCGCAAGGTGATCGCTTATGCTTCACGTCAACTGCGTGCTCATGAAGAGAACTACCCAGTTCATGATCTCGAGCTTGCCGCAGTCATTCATGCATTGAAGGAATGGCGACAATACCTTGTCGGTAATCGCTGTGAAATCTACACCGACCATCAAAGTCTGAAGTACTTGTTCACTCAACCGGAGCTGAACCTGCGTCAACAAAGATGGATGGAGCGTATAGCAGATTTTGACTGTAGTATATCATATACCCCTGGCAAGGCTAACGTAATGGCTGATGCCTTAAGTCGCAAGTCATACTGCAACCACCTCCAGGTTCATCAGGTTCACGATCGTCTGCAAGAGGAATTCCGTAAGCTGAATCTCCACATTGTTCCTCAGGGTTACCTTGTTCCCCCTCCTGAAGATTGTCAAAAGATGAACCTTCGTGTTGTTAATCAGGGTTCCCTCAGTAACCTAGTGGTTGAACCAGATCTTGTGAGCTCCATAAAGAATATACAAAACTTTGACGATGATGTCGACAGGATTAAGAGCTATATTGCAAAGGGTAAACCCTCCTTTTTCACTGTTGATGAAGGTGGCGCCTTGTATTTCAAGGGTCGCCTATTCGTCCCAAATAAGAAGGAAAATCTCAGGATGACTGGGAAGGTGATGGAAGAAGCTCATGACACACCATTGTCTATTCACCCGGGTAGTACCAAGATGTACCAAGACATCCGACAAAGATTCTGGTGGCCCAATATGAAACAAGACATTGCACGCTATGTGGCAGAATGTGATATATGCCGGCGTATCAAAGCAGAACACCAAAAGCCTGCTGGAACTCTGCAACCTATCTCTATTCCTGAGTGGAAATGGGACCACGTTGAAATGGACTTCGTCACTGGTTTTCCCAGATCTCAGAAAGGTAATGATGCTATTCTTGTCGTCATTGATCGACTGTCCAAAGTTGCACATTTCCTGGCCGTCAAGGAAACGATTAATGCTAGTCAACTGGCAGATCTTTATATGTCGAGAGTTGTTTCACTTCACGGTATTCCGTTGGTAATCAGTTCGGACCGTGGCAGTTTGTTCACTTCAAAATTCTGGGAAAGTTTTCAGAAGGCTATGGGGACTCATCTGTCCTTCAGCACTGCATTTCATCCTCAATCCCAGGGACAAGTTGAACGAGTCAACCAAATTCTCGAGGACATGCTTCGAGCTTGTGTCATTTCTTTCGGTAAGAAATGGGAGGAATCTCTCCCGTATGCCGAGTTCTCTTACAACAATAGCTATCAAGCTAGCCTGAAGATGGCCCCTTTCGAAGTATTGTATGGGCGAAGGTGTCGAACTCCTCTGAATTGGTCAGAAACTGGAGAACGGTCACTCTTCGGTCCGGATATTATTCAACATGCCGAAGATCAAGTCCGCATTATTCATGAGAATCTGAAGGCTGCTCAGTCTCGTCAGAAGAGTCAGTATGACCGTCATCATCAAGATATGGTCTATCAACCTGGCGAAAAGGCTTATCTTCGTGTCACACCAATGAGAGGTGCACACCGTTTCGGAATCAAGGTCAAG
The DNA here is from genome assembly GCF_904849725.1 of Hordeum vulgare subsp. vulgare. Lineage (NCBI taxonomy): Eukaryota > Viridiplantae > Streptophyta > Magnoliopsida > Poales > Poaceae > Hordeum > Hordeum vulgare. The sequence goes on along the minus strand of NC_058519.1, from coordinate 657,047,426 downwards.
TTAGCTCCTCGTTATATTGGTCCTTTCACTGTTCTCGAAAGGCGTGGAAGAGTGGCTTATCAATTGGAACTGCCGGCGAACCTTTCTCAGGTTCACGATGTCTTCCATGTTTCTCAGCTCCGTCGCTGCTTCAAGGACCCTATTCGAGCAGTGGATCACGATATGCTTGAGCTACAACAAGACCTCTCTTATAAAGAGCATCCGGTCCGCATTCTCGACCAAGCTGAACGTAAAACTCGTCGTAAGGTCACCAAGTTCCTTAAGGTGCAGTGGTCAAATCACTCCGAAGATGAAGCCACTTGGGAACGCGAGGATCATCTTCGTGATGAATACCCCGGGCTCTTTCCCTCTACCTCTTAATTCTCGGGACGAGAATTCTTGTTAGTAGGGGAGAATTGTGACATCCTCGACTTTTGCTACAGTAGTGATTGTAATTAAGCTACAGTGATCAACCGCTAATGATGCCACGTCATCGAATTCCCATCACAGACCAGCGTGGATTCGCATCTGTCCGGATCCAAAAGTTGAAAGCAAAGGGAAGCACTTTATCGGTTCATTACAAGTATTAAAAGGAAAGTATTAAAGAAATAATAATGATAAAAGAAAGAAAAGAAAACTGAAAGAAAGAAATAATAAAAAGGTAAAAGGTAAAACAAAACAAAACAAATCAAAAAAAAAAGCGCAACCCCCCCGGCCCAGCTGGGCCAAAAAGGGCCCAACCGGCCAAACCCTAATTCCCGTGGCGACCAGACCCCCCCACCCCTCGCTACTCCCTCCCCTCCCCCCATCTCGCCCCCTCCCCACGACCCGCCTCCTCTCCTGCCGTCGCCAGCCCCTCCTCCCACGGCGGCCCCCCCTCGGTCCCCCTCACCACGCCGACGAGCCCCCCCCCACGGCTCCTCTCCTCCCCCGGCGACCCCGCCCCGCACGGCCTCCTCGCCTCCCCCCGCCGGCCTCCTTCCCGTCGGCCCCCTCCCTCCCTGGCCGGCGCGCCATCTCCTTCCCGCGGCGAGCCCCGGCCGCCCCTCGGCCTCCTCCTCCCCGCGGCGAGCCCCGGCCTCCCGTCGGCCATCTCCCGCTCGGTCCGGGAGGGACCGGGCAGGGAGACGTCATCATCTCGCCGGGTCCGACCGGCTCCCCCTCGCCGGCGCGTCGTCACCATCATCACCGTCACCGTCACCGCCTTCACGCCGTCTCCACCGTCACCTTCGTGCGAACTCCGGCTTCACCGGGCCGTCACGTCACCGTCGGTGAGCCCCTCTTCGGGCTCCTCCCACCGTGTCGATCTCCTCGCCGTCCCGGTTCCGTTCCGGCAAACGGGACCTCGATCCGTCGACGGTGGACTTCGGTAGGAGGGATTAAAGTTTAGGTTCTTCTATGTTAGTGAGCAGAGAGAGTTCTCTGTTGTGTGTTGACAGAGAGAGATGAGTGTTGAGAAAAGAAAATAAAATAAAAACAAATGTTGTATTCCGTATGTATGTATGTATGTATTCGATACCCGTATTATGTATGTATTTGCGTATATAGGCATGTGGAGAGATACGACACTTGTATGTTTATTTATTTGTGATTTAAAATGTGTATTTGGCCTTAGGTCACTTACCGGTGGGGCCAATGCACCCGGGTCTATGACAGGGAGGCCCCACGCGTTAGTTAATACAAATTATAAAAATAATGTTTTATTAAATAAATAAATAGATATATTAGTTAAAATAATTGATTAACATAATTAGAGTATGACACGTGGGTCCCTCGTTGAATTAATCTGATTAATAAATAATTAATCTTAAATAAAACTTGTGCCTATGACGTTCGGGACCCGCTGGTCAGTTGACCAGTCAAACGTTGATGTCAGCCTGACATCGCGATGATGTCATAATAGGATTTTATTAAATCATTTAAATCTGTTTTTAATTCCTAAATAATTAATAAAACTTTGAAAATTAATATTAAATAATCCGTAAGTCAGATCAAGATAATTTCAACATGAAAGTTGATCAGCAAAGCGAGACGAACCCGGATACACGGTCCGTTCGTCTGTCACGCGTCCCTAGCATAGCAAACATGGAACTTTTCCATCGTTTCCAGTATAACCGGTAGTAGCCCGAGACCCGGAAAATATCATCAGATATTCTTCCGACCCGTCTATGACGGATGTTCCTGCGTCTAGCCTGCATCTTTTCATGTCATGCTTCGTGTTGCATCGGTGCTATTATTTATTGTTTCTTCCCCCTCTTCTTACCGGTAGACCCCGAGACTGACGCTGCTGCCGGGTACATCTACGCCCCTGCCGATCAGTCCTTTGCCGCAGAGCAGCAAGGCAAGCAAATTCCCCTTGATCATTCCTATATCGCCTATGTCTTTCTTCCTACTGCTTGCATTAGTATTTTTGCTACTGTTGTAGTTAGCTCCTATATCTGATGCATAGCCTGTTTTTGATGAACTGCTACTTTCAGTCATGTACTTTTAATATGCTTAGTATAGGTGGAGCAGTCATCCCCTCTGACCCCGTAGCTCAGTTGCCCCGCTTGTTTTCAAATCTCGATCTCCGATCGAAGAGCCAGTCCCGACACAGCACATTCACCCCCTTCGTTGTACGACGCTACAGAGATACTATCGGGTACCGAGGGTGACACCTCGCTAAGTACTCCTGATGATATCTCTGTAGTATAGCTAGTCGGTCGTGGTTATCGAGGGTGATTCCTCTTTCACCATTCCCGATGATGTCTCTGTCGTGCCACCCCGCGAGTGTGGGACCCCCGAGGGTGATTCCTCTAAGCCCACCTTGACGGGTACATCGTTCGGAATCCAACGAGGGTGATACCTCGGATTCCCCCGATGTTACAACCACACAGTTACTCGACCATGCTACTGGGATCTTCGGTGATTAGTTGTAAGACGGGTGGATTCCCGCGAGACTGTGTTGCTGGCCTAATTAAAATGCTAATGGATTTGGGTATTTGATCTGGGTTGGTCGGAGACCTTTTCGCACTAACCGGCTACGCGGGAAGAATTATGGGTACTCGACGTCGCGGTATCAGCCGAAGCTTTTCAGATGCCAGCAGTGTAGCGGCGCGCGCCCGAGTGGTCCCGAGATGCATCGCGCTTGTGATTAAGGGATGCTAGGACTGACGTCGGCCGCCCACGTCACGTGCAGGAGCGTGAAGGGGAACTGGGCCCATGAACCCTTTGTGCTTAGGATTTAGACCGGTGGGCTGGCCTCTCTGATTAGTCTTAGGTGGGGCTGCGACGTGTCGATATTCCGAGGCCGGGCAGGACCCAGAAAAGTATGTCCGGCCAGAGTGTTATCGAGCGTGACGGGACATGTGGTGCACCCCTGCAGGGATGAAAATTAACTATTCGGATAGCCGTGTCCACGGTTATAGGACGACTTGGAGTTGTGCCCCGATCTTTTACAACTACAATTGTTACTTAACTGGAATTAGTTTGCCTCGGGATTGCTTCCTCGCAGGGAGTCGAGGGAGGATCTTTAGGCGTGACCTCACTTTAATTTTGCTGCAACAATATGACTATTAATGGGTTACCCCTGTTCTACTCTCGTCTATTGCTGCAAGACCCTGAAGATGCTAGTCTTCGATAGGACTAGGTCTTCTCTCCCTATTCTCGCAATGCTGCAGTCAGTCCACATTTAACCCCCCTTCTTTGATACTGATGCATAATTAGAATAGTTCTGATGTAAGACTTGCGAGTACTTTGGATGAGTACTCACCGCTGCTTGCTCCCCCCTTGTCCCCTTGATCCGTTTTCTGCGACCAGATGATGAAGCCCAGGAGATGGAGGTCCCCGCCGCCGACGACTGCTACCCCGACGGTGCCTACTACTACGTGGAGGCCGCTGATGATCAGGAGTAGTTAGGAGGTTCCCAGGCAGGAGGCCTCGCCTCGTTCGATCGTTGTATCTTTTGTGCTAGCCTTCTCTAAGGCACCCCATGTTTTATGTCTGTACTCAGATATTTGTTGCTTCCGCTGACTCGTGTGTTTATCGAGCTTTCGTATTCTAGCCCTCGAGGCCCCTGGCTTGTAATATGAAGCTGATGTTATTTTATTTGTGTCTAGAGTTGTGTTGTGATATCTCCCCGTGAGTCCTTGGGTTTGATCGTACGCATTTGCGTGTATGATTAGCGTACGATTAAGCCGAGGGCGTCACACCAAACCTCCTAGATTGCGACGTTTTACAATCAGAGCTCATATAGGTGTGTTCTTTCAAGATTGCTCTATAGGACTACATCTTTGCTATAATAGCCAATAGAATCACATTAAGGTATGTTGCCAACCTACCTTACAACACTTAAGCCTTACAACTCTGAGAGCTTTGCATCTTCACTTAGAGACGGTCACTTATTACTCTCCTCTGTTAACCAATAGCTTGTTCTTCCCAGGTCCTAATTCACGGGATCTCCGATCACAAAGGTTGGGTTACTACTATGGTGTAACGTCTATGGGCCTCATACCCATTGTGACAGCCCGAGACCGACGTTCCAGAAGATTCCCCTTTATTTCCGTTTCTGTCGTGTGGTTACTTTATTTTGTGGCCTCGTCATTTAGTTTGCATCATCACAGCATGCATGGCATCATGTCAACTTTGTGTTGTCGGTGTTGATGTTGCGCCGTGTTGTTGCTTGTGAGTGTGGCGTTGTTCGTTGGCGTGACGAGAGTGGGTGCTACAGAGCCGATTCAAACCCTGTTGCACCCCGGACCTAAAACCTTCTCACCCCTCTTTTATTTGTTTTGCGGTTTGCTAAAGTTTTCGTTTTAACCCCGTCAAAAGATTCGTCTTCTTTTAAAGAAAAATCATTTTATTAAATGTAGGGGCAACCCTTGGGTTTTCTTTATTTTTCTCCTTTGGTTTTATTTTAAAACCGTCTCATTTACTTTTCTCTTTTAAAGGGCTTTTATTTTATTCTTTAAATAAAAAAAGGTTTTATTTTATTCTTCAAAAGGGTTTTAATTTTTAATTCTTTAAAAGGTTAGTTTTTATTCGTTTAAAAAAATGCCAATCTATTTTTAAATTTGGGTATATTTCTTTAAAAGGAGTAAAAGGCATTTTCTTCATTTTGTTAAAAACCTATTTTTTTCTTTTATGTTTGTTCTCTGTTTAAAAAAAACAATGAGGGAGAGAGACCCCAGGCCAAGGCCGAGCCGGCCAAGGCCCAAGGCCTCCTCTTCCCCTGCCCTAGCGCACGCGAGCCCCGCAGCCTTCCTCGTGGCTCCTCCTCTCTGCGCCGTCATCTTGACCTCGTTCCTCACTTAGGTATGTTGCCAACCTACCTTACAACACTTAAGCCTTACAACTCTGAGAGTTTTGCATCTTCACTTAGAGACGATCACTTATTACTCTCCTCTGTTAACCAATAACTTGTTCTTCCCAGGTCCTAATTCACGGGATCTTCGATCACAAAGGTTGGGTTACTACTATGGTGTAACGTCTATGGGCCTCATACCCATCTCCCTCGATGCAATATCTATCACATTTCGTGATAGTCCCTTTGTAAAAGGATCTGCCAGGTTTTTGTCTGTTTGAATATACATAACAGTTATTACTCCGGAGTTTCTCAACTTGTTGACAGATTTCAAACGTCTCTTCACGTGTCTTGATGACTTTGCGTTATCCTTAGAATTATTTACTTTAGCGATAACCGTTTGGTTGTCACAATTCATAAGACTAGCCGGTACAGGTTTTTCAACCACACGCAAGTCCATCAAGAGTTCACGCAGCCATTCTGCCTCTAAAGTGGCTGTGTCTAAAGCAGTTAGTTCTGCTTCCATAGTTGACCTTGTCAATATGGTTTGCTTGCAAGACCTCCATGACACTGCACCACCTCCATGAGTAAATACATACCCACTTGTAGCGTAGAGTACATCAACATCAGAGATCCAATTTGAATCACTATATCCTTCTAGCACAGTGGGGTGCCCCGAATAGTGAATTCCATAACTCATAATACCTCTCAGATAGTGCAAGACCCTTTCTAGTGCATGTCAATGATCATTACCCAGGTTGGACATGAACCTACTTAGTTTGCTCACAGCAAAATACATGTATTGTCTTGTAGTGCTAGCTAGGTACACGAGTGAACCGACAATTTGAGAGTATCTTAATTGATCTCTCGTTTCTTTCTTGTTCTTTCTAAGTGTCACGCTGGGATCATAAGGTGTTGGAGAAGGCTTGCTATCCATAAAGCCGAAACGGCTCAAGACCTTCTCAACATAGTGAGATTGCGTTAGAGTAATCTCACTCTCATCCTTAATAAGTTTGATGTTTAGGATCACATCGACTTCTCCCAGATCTTTCATGTCAAAACTCTTTGATAGGAAAGTCTTGACCTCATTGATCACAACAATGTTTGTACCAAAGATCAACATGTCATCCACATACAAACATAATATGACACTATTGCCTCCACCATGGCGACAGTAGACACACCTATCAACCTCATTAATGACAAATCTCGCAGAAGTCAAAGTTCTTTCAAACTTCTCATGCCATTGCTTAGGTGATTGTTTCAGACCATACAAAGATTTTAGCAACTTGCACACCTTTTTCTCTTCTCCTTTTACCACAAACCCATCAGGCCGATCCATATAAATTTCCTCTTCCAACTCTCCATTTAGGAAAGCTGTCTTTACATCTATTTGATGAATGATCAGACCATAAGAGGCAGCCAGGGAAAGTAGCACCCGGACGGTGGTTATTCTAGCAACATGTGAATAGGTGTTAAAGTAATCTTCGCCTTCTTTCTGAGTGTAGCCCTTGGCCACAAGTCGCGCCTTGTACTTATCAATAGTACCATCAGGCCTTAACTTCTTTTTGAACACCCATTTACAACCCACTGGTTTACAACCATAAGGTCGTTCAGTTAACTCCCAAGTTCCATTAGGAAGAATTGAGTCCATCTCATTAGGAACAACTTCTTTCCAATCATCTACATCTGGAGACGCATATGCCTCTTCAATAGACTTGGGAGTATCGTCCACAAGGTATACGATGAAATCATCACCAAAGGATTTTGCAACCCTTTGTCTCTTGCTCCTTACAGGAGCTTCATCGTTATGCTTCTCATGGACTTCCTCGGGTGTTTGTTCAATATAATCATCAAATGTACTAGATTTAGAATTTAACTCAGAAGAAAATCTAGCAATGCTATGCATATCTTTCGTAGGAAACATATTCTCAAAAAATGTTGCATCACGAGATTCCATTACAGTATCTACATGCATATCAGGAACCTCAGATTTAACTACTAAAAATATATAAGCAATGCTCCGCTGAGCATAACCGAGAAAAACACAATCGACTGTCTTTGGTCCAAGTTTGCGTTTCTTGGGGATAGGAATATTGACCTTTGCCAAACATCCCCAAGTGCGCAAATAAGAAAGTGATGGTTTTCTCCCAACCCACTCTTCATAAGGGGGTTTCTCTTTATTTTTGTTAGGAACTCTATTTAGGACATGACATACATTCAACAAAGCCTCCCCCACCATGCCTTAGATAAACCAGCAGTGTCTATCATGACGTTCACCAAGTCAGTCAACGTGTGGTTTTTCCTCTCGGCAATCCCGTTTGATTGGGGCGAATAGGGAGGCGTCCTCTCATGAATGATACCATGTTCCTTACAAAATTCATGAAAAACTTTGGAAAAATATATGCATCTCTTTGGTCCCGGTTGGTGGCCAGAACTGGGACAGAAGACTAACCATTAGACCCGATTCTAGCCCCCAACCGGGACTAATGCCCCGCGGCACACCACGTGTCAGTCACTGGATCTTTAGTCCCATTTTTTGGCACGAACCGGGACTAATGCATCGAACCGAACTGGGATTATTACCCCGCGAGGCCCTGGCAGCTTGAACCGGGACCAATGCCTGGCATTGATCTCGGTTTTACTTGGACCCGAGGCTAAAGTGATTTGGGGCTCCGGCCGAAAGCCTCATTTTCTACTAGTGATCCGTTAACAGACAAATATGATCGTGGTTGGTAATTTGATCTGGAGTCTATCCCGAAAAACTAGCTAGAAAGACTAGGAATCTTATCTGTATAAGAGTTGGACTGTTTGAAAAGACAGTATAAGAAGGTCCCTACCCCCTAGGCTCAGATATGCGAATTGTGAGCGGCACCACGGATAAGCGCAGAGGAATAGGGGGTAGACTAAAACCCCTAAATTTCTAACACTTCACAGGGATGCAAATGTTGTGTGAAAAAGCAAACAATCTCACGCTAAGCAAACCAGGTAACAGTAAACTTAGTCATCCATCGGGAACTACATCGTGCTTCTTGCACTTTGTCATCACTTCCACGTTGTCTCTTTGTTGAAGACGATCATCTTCAGGCTGTCGAGATATTTCAGCAGCTTGGAAGTGACCAGGTGCCCAAGGGGAATTGCGTGGTGAACCCAAGGGGCATCTAAGGACACTCCAACTTCGATGCAAGGATGATCTAAGACAAGTGATTTGGCCCTGCCTCGACATGGAAATGGTTGAAATTCTTGGCCCGCTTTAGGGATGGGTTGCGCTGGGAACTCCACCACCTCCTTTGCCTTTCTCCTCTGCCGACACCAACTGCTTGCCCTTGGCTTGGCAATATGTGAGGGAGCGTTCTCGATCTCCATAATGATCAATGACACAGATAAAGGTCAATGAACAACACAAATTAAACACGCCATAGCTGCTGATCAGCATTGACTAGGTACAAACGGGTGGGTCTGCATAATTATGAACACACTACAGACGACATCATCAACAGACTAAATGGAATACATCATTGCCCTTGAGCACTATCCTAGCAGTTTGGTGGCATCGGAGGACGACCACAAAGCATTAGTGGTGGATGCTAACTAGGCTACGGACCTCCAAGCGCCTCCATTGGTCGCCGCGGGCAAGGTTGATTTGCCCCCATCCGCCAACCCCCTTGTACTCAAAACCGTCATACGAACCCTAAAATCCAATCGCCCAACCCCCTAGTCTTCGAACCGATCCTTAATGCTCGAACCGATTGCACAAATTCAATCTAAAGCGCGAATCGAATGCAGAAAATGGAAAGATACGACAAAAGGCTTACCGCCGTTGTCGAGTTGCTATCGGTGCGCTGGTGAGGATAGTGATGGACGCGGGTGCTCACCTAGCAGTTCGTCGCTCCGCTGCTCGCCACCGCCGATGCGATAGTGGGGATAGGGGTTAGAGAGTAGTGAGGGAAAGTGAGAGTAATTTAGGTTGCAGTTTCAGGCTTCCTATCGAGGGCAGGGCTCTTACAGGGAAGGTTAGGACGGCCGGGTGGCGACAACGGGTTGCAGCATTGGTTGGTGTTGAACCCGAGCCATGGACTGATGAAACTAGGAAGGATCCTAGGCCATCCGGTGTGTTGTTTTATTGGATACAGAGACATTTTCACAGATGTCCAAGGGATGCTAGTCCGCTTGTTGTGGAGAGGTTCGCGAGCGCTTATCTCTGGAATCTTTTGACCCAAGTGGTGTTTCCTGATGGCACTGAGGACACGGCCTCATGGATGTTCTTGGATCCGCTTCGTGACCGGGATGTGAAGTGGAGTTGGGGTTCGGCGTCACTAGCCTTCTTGTACCGTCAGGTATGGCTGGATAACATGCATTTTCATTTTATTCAATGGGATATGATGCATTTTCATTTTATTAAATCTGTAGTTGGATGGAGCATGCATGAGGAGTAAGCCGACGTCCTGTTTGGAGGTTTCGTCTGGGCCCTACAGGTTTGGATGTGGGAGCGTATCCCTGTTGGCCGGAACTTCAGCCTTGCTCCGGAAGAACCCTGGAAGTACCCGTTTGACGGGGACGAGGAGCAATACCCCACTATCGCACACACATGGGCTAATGTCCAATGGACGAGTATCGCGGCTATGGGGCGGTATAAGGCATACATAAGCGAGCTTGACATGCTAACTTACGAACAGGTAAATGCTTTATCAAATTTGCTGATTTTTTTTCATGGATGGTTGAGTGACTTGTTGTTATGTAGGTTAATTGGAGGCCGTACACGGTACTTAGGCAGTATCCTCTGAGCAACATGTGCCTTTGTGACCAGCATCTTTGGCGTGTGCGGTGCCCGATGATATGCTTTTATGCGGTGGAGTGGCATCTTCCTCATCGTGTTTCTAAGCAGTTCGGGGTACAACAACGCACCCCGCCGGATTACGTCGAGACAAGTGTGAAGCTACATAAGTAAGTCTTTTGTATTACGTGTTTCTCCTGTTGATCAATGTCTAACATGAAAAAATGTAACTGATGTAGTATTCTAATGCTTTGTAGGACAAACCGGCAAAGCAATAAGACTGTAATCAATTGGGAGGAGCACCACATTACTTGGGTGGACATGTGGAATGCTCAGAGACAACATCGAGTTGAAAATGATGAAACACCCGACACTGACGAGGCGGCATACTTAAGTCATTTGGAGTGGATGCGTACAGAGTACAGAGTTATCCATAAGGCTGCCTGGACTCGTTCTGATTGCTTGGACTTACTGCCGAGTGAGGCTGCTGATGCTGCATTCAACAATTCAATTAGGGAGACAGTTGGAGCGCATCTTGACTACGGTCCTCTCCATGACCGAGTGGTACGTCCCTCCTTTAAAATATAAACAAGTTTCATTTATTCGTGGATGGTATGTCACATGTGTTTTATTCAGGGCACGGAGCTATGGAGATGTATCAACGAGAGTAACATGGTCCTTGCCCGTGCCCCATGTCCACAAACGGACGGACTTGTTAGAACTACTTTGCAGGTCGGATTCCTTGTTAACCTTTGTTTTGTCATACCTTTGTTAGCATATAAACATGTCATTATCTTTTCGTTGCGCAGAAGGTCGCCAATCGGTATCTGCGCAAGGAAAAGATAATGACATGTTAATATGCTAACAAAGGTATGACAAAACAAAGGTTAACAAGGCATCAAACCTGCAGAGTAGTTCTAACAAGTCCGTCCGTTTGTGGACATGGGGCACGGGCAAGGACCACGTTACTCTCATTGATACATCTCCATAGCTCCGTGCCCTGGATAAAACACATGTGACATACCATCCACGAATAAATGACACTTGTTTATATTTTAAAGGAGGGACGTACCACTCGGTTATGGAGAGGACCATAGTCAAGATGCGCTCCAACTGTCTCCCTAATTGAATTGTTGAATGCAGCATCAGCAGCCTCACTCGGCAGTAAGTCCAAGCAATCGGAACGAGTCCAGGCAGCCTTATGGATAACTCTGTACTCTGTACGCATCCACTCCAAATGCCTTAAGTATGCCGCCTCGTCAGTGTCTGGTGTTTCATCATTTTCAACTCGATGTTGTCTCTGAGCATTCCACATGTCCACCCAAGTAATGTGGTGCTCCTCCCAATTGATGACAGTCTTATTGCTTTGCCGGTTTGTCCTACAAAGCATTAGAATACTACATCAGTTTCATTTTATCATGTTAGACATTGATCAACAGGAGAAACACGTGATACAAAAGACTCACTTATGTAGCTTCACACTTGTCTCAACGTAATCCGGCGGGGTGCGTTGTTGTACCCCGAACTGCTTTGAAACACGATGAGGAAGATGCCACTCCACCGCATAAAAGCATATCATCGGGCACCGCACACGCCAAAGATGCTGGTCACGAAGGCACATGTTGCTCAGAGGATACTGCCTAAGTACCGTGTACGGCCTTCAGTTAACCTACATAACAACAAGTCACTCAACCATCCATGAAAAAAAATCAGCAAATTTGATAAAGCATTTACCTGTTCGTAAGTTAGCATGTCAAGCTCGCTTATGTATGCCTTATACCGCCCCATAGCCGCGATACTCGTCCATTGGACATTAGCCCATGTGTGTGCGATAGTGGGCTATCGCTCCTCGTCCCCGTCAAACGAGTACTTCCAGGGTTCTTCCGGAGCAAGGCTGAAGTTCCGGCCAACAGGGATACGCTCCCACATCCAAACCTGTAGGGCCCAGACGAAACCTCCAAGACAGGACGTCGGCTTACTCCTCATGCATGCTCCATCCAACTACAGATTTAATAAAATGAAAATGCATCATATCCCATTGAATAAAATGAAAATGCATGATATTAAGCCATACCTGACGGTACAAGAAGGCTAGTGCCGCCGAACCCCAACTCCACTTCACATCCCGGTCACGAAGCGGATCCAAGAACATCCATGAGGCCGTGTCCCCAGTGCCATTTGGAAACACCACTTGGGTCAAAAGATTCCAGAGATAAGCTCTCGCGAACCTCTCCACAACAAGCGGACTAGCATCCCTTGGGCATCTGTGAAAATGTCTCTGTATCCAAGAGAACAACACACCGGATGGCCTAGGATCCTTCCTAGTTTCATGTGTCCATGGCTCGGGTTCAACACCAACCAATGCTGCAACCCGTTGTCGCCACCCGGCGGCCCTAACCTTCCCTGTAAGAGCCCTGCCCTCGATAGGAAGCTCGGGGATCATAGCAATATCCTCCAAGGTTATGCTCATCTCACCAAGAGGAAGGTGAAAAGAGTGCGTCTCCGGCCTCCATCGATCCGTAAGTGCTGTTAGGGCAGTGGCGTTCAACCATGGTGGTGTGCCTTTAAAGTTGAGCACAAATTGAAGAAGATCCATTCTTCTAAAATATGGCTCGTAACGAGGGTCATATACAAGAGTTTCATTGGGGTTGTGCCCCCTCAAACGAAGTAGTGGAGGAACCTAAACAAACAAAGGCATAATTTGTTAATGGGCTCAACTTGTGAAAATATACAAATCATGGAGTATATAAAAATAATCATCAATAAAATCATTATTACCTCTCCTCTTTCAACTAGCACCGCACGATGCTTCTGCTCATAGTAGTCATCAAGACCCGGATATTGGTCGGGACGAAACATCCTACATAATATGAAGAAAATTATTACCGGCCTCTTGGAATAATATGAACTAAACCTAGGCATAAACCTTATGCGGATAATATGAACAAAATCTAGGTTATACATATAGCCACCAAAAATTACACATAGAGACACCATAAACTACACCTATTAACAATCACAAAATAAATTTTACTTCAAAACATACGTACACCTAGTGCAAAAGAAATCTACACAAATAAAAAATCATTGCAAAAACTAATTGGAGGGATTGGAGGAGCTTACCGGCCTCTTCGATTTGCCCCAAAGAACCAACAAAACGGTTGGGGGAGGAGGGAGATCGAAGGGGGGGATCTGGAGGAGGAGGGAGAGCTTTTTCGTGCAAGAGGAGGAAGAAAGAAGTGGAGGTGGAGGAAGGGGCCGCGGGCCAGTTACTTATGAGCCCTGCAACGCCAGTGAGCTTGGCGTTTCTTCTTTGGTCTGCAACGCCAGCCCCCTTGGCGTTGCAGCTTTGGTCTGCAACGTCCAGTAGACTGGCGTTGCACATGAGGCCTGCAACGTCCAGTAGACTGGCGTTTCTGCTAAGTCCTGCAACGCCACGGTCTCTGGCGTTTCCAAAAGGGTCAAAACGTGAAATACTTTCGAACCCAGTTCATTTTGTGATGAACTTATGCCTTAAGGATCAAAACAGTGAAAAAATCCCAGCAGCAGCAGCAACGAGCTGCTGAATGGCTTTGTGCTGCCCCGCATGGCCAGAAGGAGCTGGTCACTACAAGCTGCGTACAACAAGTCCACCAAGAAATCCTAGTGATCAGAAATGTCTACCAGAAATCGAGCAAAGTCTACGAGAAATAAGGAGCAGCCTGTCTAGCGTTGCAGGCTCTCCAGGGAGCAGTCTGGGTGTGCCCACAACGCCAAAAATGGGAAGTTTGGAAACTTTAGAAGAAGTGACGTCTTCGACAGCACTGAAGATGGAAGAACATACAGTCTATGCAGAGGAAGCGCTTCAAATAAATTAGGTGACGATGAAGATTAAAGGGCAAGGATGTTTGCACATTGAGGAACCGAAAGATTTCAAAGACGCAATTACGAATGAAATTTGGTGTCATTCTATGGTTGAAGATTTAGGGTCGATCCAAGATAACAAAGTATGGGAGCTCGTGGATCTTCCCAACGACCATAATATTATAGAGCTTAAGTGGGTGTACAAACTACAAAGTCAAGAAGGATGTCGAGGAAAACTTGGTGAAGCATGAAGCAAGGCTCATGGCTAAAGCAAACATGCAAAAGCAAGGTGTGAACTTTGACGAAGTGTTCGCTCCAGTTGCTAGGATGGACTTGGTGAGGCTACTTATAGCTCTCGCGACTCAAGAATCTTGGAGGCTACATCACATGGATGTGAACTCCGTGTTTTTAACTGGGTAGCCAGAAGAAGAATTATATGTGAAGCAACCACCGGGTTACATCAAAGAAGGAGAGGAACACAAGGTACTAAAGCTACACAAAGTATTGTACGGGCTACGACAAGCTTCTCAGGCATGAAACATCAAGCTTGACAGTACATTGGTTTCTCTTAGTTTTGAGAAATCCCCACTTGATCATGCAATATACAAGAGAGGTGAAGGAAGAGATCGTCTACTAGTTGGCATCTATGACGACGATCTATTGATTACTGGAACAGATGAAGAGGTGGCTTCTCAGGCATGGAACATCAAGCTTGACAGTACAGTCACTAGTAGAAAAAGGCCCATTTTCCCAGTTCCAGAGGCCCATTAGCCCCGGTTCTGAAACCGGGACTAAAGGGTAAAGACCCAAACCTTTAGTCCCAGTTGGCTTATGAACCGGGCCCAACGGAGCTCCACGTGGCCGCTGCGGGGAGCCCATGCGGGAGGAACCTTAGTCCCGGTTGGTCACACCAACCGGGACCAAATGGCATCCACGCGTCAGCATCTGGCCGGAGCTGGGTTTTTGTTTTTTTGAATGTGTGTGTGTGGGGGGGGGGGGAGGGGGTTGGAGGGTTAATTTAGTGGTTTCATATTGTGTTAGATATCTAATAGAGAGAAGTGTCCTCTCTTTCCCCTTGCTTGGTCGACGCTGGCTACTATACATATTGAAAGAACTTGACACTAGCTAATAAGAAAATGAATGAAACCATTTACAATCCCTAACATATATATACAATATAATATATTTTACAATCCCAAACATCATCTAATTAAGATGCAATCACAAATCCACATGGTATTCTCCGTCTTTAGGTATGACGTGGTCAAGAAAAATCCCGCAAATTCCTCTTGAATTGCTCGTATGCGATCCTATAGTAGGAGTTCATCCCGCATCTGGCAGATCTAATTTAAGGAAGGGGGGGGGGTCAATACATGCATATATATGAATAAAACTCAACACAATTGATGGTAATATATCAAATAAAATTGTGAATATTATTTACGTACTTCAAATAGTACCTTAGAGAAGCCCAGCTTAGAGATCGAGTGGCGAATGAACTCACATACGTAGTATCCACATAAAACCGTCCCTTCTTCTTGGTACATATACTTTACGAGAATATAATTCAATCAAACTGATAAGCAAGCATGGTAATGATATATTAATGGAAATTTGAATCAATTAGAGATGCACGGAACTAGCTAGTACTACTTACGTTGGGGTGCGTAAATCGCAACTCTTTGTTTAGACCGGGAACCTTATTGGTGAACTTCTTCCAAGCCCTGCCAGACAAAGAAAATGGTTACTTGATATCAGCCCATGAACGAAAGTTGCATGCCGATATGGTCCCGATATTGACTGGACTTACTTCTTGAACATTGCAGTCATGTTCGCATAATCCTCTTCGGTTTTACGTCCAGAGTCTAAGACAGTTACTAATGCCCTGCCAACGTCAATGAATAGCAGAATAAAGTGGTATCTGCGCACGCATATATAACTCATCAGTTACATTACTTAACCTCGAGTAAGCGAAACCGAGAATACAGAGAAGACAACAACACTCACTTGAAGTTGTAAGGAAAGATTATTTCCCTTTTGTTTTGATGTATAAGGAACGAGTTTAGCAAGTTCTCCTCGATCTCTTCGATTGAGTTTCGTACCGTCAATTCATTTACGACATCTGGGCTAATGAACCCAATGTCGACGATTCCTGCTTTGTTAATCCGACGATCTTCAATCTGCATAATATATAGAGTGAGGATAATTATATATACATGCAATAAACGAGCTGAGCTAGAGACTTACCTCTTGCTTCTTTGCGGCATTGTTCTTGTTTGTCTCTGACATTTTATTACTCTTGTTCGATGTTTTTTAGGCCACAAATGCGGGCCAGTGATCTCTTATCTTCTCAAATCGGCTGATGAATTCTAGAGTCTTCCCTTTGTCAACAAACATTGATTTCAAATCATTCTTCCACCTTATGAATAGATGTGTCATCTTCTTAAGAGCAGACGCCTTGACCAGTGGCTCTATAACTGGCTTATTCGGATCCTCCTCGGGCGGTAGGGTGAAATTTCCCTTCAGCGTGGTCCAAAGATCATCTTTCTGCCAATCGATGACATAATCACCTTCAGGGATGTCGTCGCCCTTAGGCTTATTCCATTGCTTGATGCTGATTGGGATGTTGTCCCTAACAATAGCTCCGCAGTGAGCAGAAAATGCGTCCTTGGTCCGCTTGGGTTGAATCGGTAGGCCATCGTCCGCGAGTGCTGTGATTGTGCACTTTTCATCCATGCGCAACCTTCTCTCCGGGCCTCGTCTCTTTACCGAAGTTTGGCTCGATCCGGAGGGCTATAAAAAAAGAAAGAAGAGTTAATATATGTACATACCTTCGGGCTTAATTAATATATATACCTCGCCGGACTTTGCAACAGCTCCTTCCTCCGTTCGGTCACCGGAGCCGTCATCATGGTCTCCTTGTTCCCTCCAGCATTCGGTAACCGGAGCCATCATGATCATGTCCTTCCTCCTCCATTGTTCGACCACCCGAGCCGTCATCCTCTCCTTCCAGACCATCGGTGTCGTTGAGATACGACAAGAAATAACCTCCGCCGAGGATTGTCTCCCCCAACAATTGGTCTTGTTCCAAGTCTCTTTGATCCATAGTTTCTGCAAATATTTCTGCTCCTTGTATGAATAACCGAATTACACGAACTTCTATGCTTTAAACGTGCACAAACTTTTTTATATTTCATTTCCAAATGTGGAATTGTTCACAGATGTACGCTATGATATATAATGCAATAGATCTCAAGAGGCAAAACGGTTTTCTTTCAGTTACAACCAATAATCAACTTAATACATCTCGGATTTTATCGAATATAATCTCGAATACATCTCTAGTATAACCTCTTCCACTCGCAGTTCATCATCAAAATGATCAACCAAAGAGCTATCATTGTACTGAGGAACAAGCGGTGGAAACCCACATAAAAGGGACCATAACAGGATCATAGCTCGAGTGAGATCGTTGAAGAACCTGTCAGGTATTGGAGAACCTGGCGTTCAACGCAACCAAGTAGTGACGGACGTGCTCGTCCTCCTCCCTCACACGGTGAAGTACCTCCTCCTCGGGGGCCTAATTCCTCGCCAAGATGCACCCACCAGAAGGTAGCACCTCCCAGTGCGAGCCCGGCGGAGCCTAGTCCCACACATGCTGGCGCCTATCAAGCAGGCGGTCACCACCGAGTCAACGACAAGGATGCGGGATGGACATCTTCGACGTCGAGAACAATTTCTATAACTACTTAAAGCCCTACTATTTAAAGAATAAATCTGGAATTAATATATGTCGTCGATGATTTGTTTGCAAATTCCAATTTAATTAGGTAGCAATGGGCAGGAAAAAGCTTTGACTCATCTTTTACTGCAAAAAAAGAAATCTAAAACTAAACCTAAAATACATCTAAAACTAAATTTGCAAAAGCTTTGACTCATCCAATTTAATATGAAATCTAAAACTAAAATACAACTAAAACTAGCAATTTAATTAGGTCGCGGAGGAGCTCACTGGGGCCGATGGGCTCGGGGCGGCGACGACGACGGGCTCGGGGGGTGGGGGGGGACTACGACGACGGGCTCGGGAGCGGCGACGACGATGGACTCGGGGCGACGACGACGGGCTCGGGAGCGACGACGACGGGCTTGGGGCGGTGCCGGCGACGACGACGGGCTTGGGGACGACGGCGGCGACGAGCAGGATTGGATTGGGGGCGGCGACGGCGGCGACTCGGGGGCGGCGACGACGACGACGAGGAGGACGGGCTCGGGGCGGCGGCGATGACGAGGAGGACGATGGGCTCGGGACGGCGGCGACGACGAGGAGGACGGCTTGGGGCAAATGGGAGAGGTCGGGGGAAATTTCGACAACTCCCGCTTATATGCGAAAAACTTTGGTCCCGGTTGGAGGTACAAACCGGGACCAATGCCACCCTTTAGTCCCGGTTGGTGCCGCAAACCAGGACTAAGGTCAATTTTCAGCAGCCCAAAGGGCGGGAAGAAGGGACCTTTAGTCCCAGTTGGTTCCACCAACCGACATGAAAGGGTGTATTTCGTGTTGGTTGGTGGCACAAACCGGGACTAAAGGCCCATGCCTACCATAGCCGCGGTGCGGTTGGATGTTTTGTCCCACCTCACTAGCCGAGAGAGCTCGGATGTGGTTTATAAGCGCTAGTGCGCACACCCTCTCGAGCTCCTCTCAACTACAGGCTTCCGGAACTAATCTGTCATTGCTTGTGGGCCTATTGGGCCTTCTGCGGGCCTGAACCCTGGTCCAACTCTCTGGTTGGGTTTCTAGCCGTATTCAGGCCGTGCTGGCAGGTGACATTTAAAAAAAAAATCTAGTTTTCGTTTCGTTTTTTTACTTTATTTATTTTATTTTGTGAATAACTTTACTAAAAAATAGATTTTTGAGTGATTCTTTTTCCTGCTATTTAATATTACTGTGTTTTATCATTATATTCAATTTGGTAGGTTTTAGGTTATTTTAAATGTCTGTTTTAATCAAAAAAATCTGTTACAAAAGGGATTCCATTTTTTGAACTTATTTGAACTCGAGACTTTTTGTGTGGTCAAAATGCACCATTCAAGGACACATCATCAATTTTCAATACTTTTTGACTTCATTTGGTATTTTTCATGCATTTATTGATTTTTTAGCTAAATGACCCAGAAATAGAAAAGCACTACAAATGAACTCTGAATAGGATGAAAGTTGGCATGGTATCATCATTTCATCCACTTAGCATGTGATAAAAAGTTGAGAGGTTGTGGCAAAAACTGGATGCAATTCGTGTACAAATCGGACAATCTCTTTCGAAAACTCATTTGGTATTTCATTTGGTATTTCGACAATTCGTGTATCATGAGAGTTTCTTACGAAAACTCATCTCTTACAAAAGGGATTTCATTTTTTTGAACTTATTTGAACTCCATACTTTTTGTGTGTTCAAAATGCACCATTCAAGGCCACATCATAAAATTTTAACACTTTTTAACTTCATTTGGTATTTTTCATGCATTTACTGATTGTTTTGAGCTAAATGACCCAGAGATTGAAAAGGACTGCAAATGAACTTTGAATAGGTAGAAAATTGGCATGGTATCATCATTTCACCCACATGCAACAAAAATTTAGTAGCACAATAAAATAGTAATAGAAACAGTAACAGTAACAACATCAGTTTTATAATGATTGTAAGAGCAGCCTCGGCAACAATAGTAACTTAGCACGAATCAATATGTGAAAAACGTAGGCATTGAATCGGTGATGGATACGTATATTGGATCAATACACCACAACACTAATGCACTGACATATAATATGTCAGGAAAACACACTTAAGAGGGCAGATAGAGTATCTACCTATTCCCCTATCTTCCTCTACCGCAAATCTTTTCCTCCGACGAGAAATCTATCAAAATCCAGTGTTGTTTTGCGGCACCGTTTTCCATCGGAGGATGCCATAGATGTCGTCAGCTTGTGCCAGTCATGGTGGCCGGGGGGGCCTTCATGGCTGCAAGCACCGCAACGACGAGGAGGCTGGGAGCTCTTCCCTCCGCCCTTCGGTGGAGGAATGTCGCTCGGAGCAGGCACGCTGCAGTGGCGTGAAGTCCCGCAGCATCGGCATGGATCAACTTCCGCCTCCTCAGTCAAATCTTTGATCCGGCCATCGAAGCGGTCTAGCGCGCCTGGTTCGAGGCGAAAGAGGCGGACGTCGATGACGACGCGGGTCCCAAGGCTGTTCGAGGAGTACCAGCTTGCGCAGGTACTCTCGAGGATCCTAATGAAGTACCGGCTCCACGCCCCTGGCGGCGGTGATGGCAACTACGACTCCGGTGATGAGTAGTTTAAGTTTAAGTATGAACTAGTTTAACCTAGAAGTATGTTTTATATCGCATGGTATGAACTATGTTTAATTTCTGTTTTAAGTTTGTATGAACTATGTTCACGTGGAACCCCGGTGATGTTTAAATGGCTTGAACTACTAGCTTGAAAATCGAGTAGAACTTTGATGATATTTACGGGATCAGTTATGTCTCTCTGTCTATCATACCATCAATTTCATTTACGGGAAATTGTAAACGAATTCTGAAGGATGGCGGTTTGCGGGATCTGTTAAAGATGCTCTTTAAACTAGCCGTATGTTGCTTCAATGGCCGCAAGCGGGCGCACAACCCTCCCTCCACAATGGATCGTTCCATTTCCTTGTTTTTTTTTCTTCTAAAAATCCTGCAAAAAGGCGTGCGGTGAGTCCAACTCGCGATTCGGGACCACGGACACGTTGTGACTACTTCTTTTCCTCTTTTCGTCGGTCTTTCCTTTATTTTTTTACTTTTTTTTTCAAAATGCATGGGCTTATTCTAATTTAATGATTTATTTTCAAACTCAATGAACTCTTTCCGAAATTGATATACTTTTCAAAAATTTGATAAATTGTTTTAAAATTTGATGAACATTATTTCCAATTTGAGGAACCTTTTCAAAGTTGTTAAACTTTTTTAAATTTTGTTAAGATTTTTGCTAAATTGATGTAATTTTTTAAAATTGATAAAAAGTTTCTAATTTGTGAACTTTTATCCCGGAACTTTTATCTCATAAAATTCTCTTCTATTTTTCAAACCGCAAAAAGTATGATACTGTTGAAAATGAAACCAAGGACGTCATGATTACTCGCACAGTACAGTAGCCATCCGGCCACTGCAACTTGATATTCTTAGTTTCATCTTTTTATTTTCGTATCTTCTTTCTTTTTGTCCTTTTTGTTTTCATTTTTCTTTGTCCTGTTTATTTTCTCTTATTCATGGTTAGGTGAACCTTTTTAAAATTCATCGTCATTTAAAAAAAATAGGTGAACTTATTTTAAAATTTTATGATTTTTTAAAATCTGAGGAAACAGTTTTTCAAATCTATGTTTTTCATTCAATGAACTTTTTTCGAATTGGTGAACATTTTTTTCAAATCCGTCAACTTGTTTTTTGATACTGATGATTTTTTTAAAATCATGAATCTATTTTAAAATTCGATGAACTTTTTTGAACATTGATAATTATCTTCCCAAAATTCGATGAACTTTTTAAAATTCGTAAACATTTTTTTCAATTGATGAGCTTTTTTGAAAAGCGTTGAACTTTTTTGTCAAATTCAATTTTTTTTAAAGTTTAATGAACTTATTTTTCAAATTCGTGAAGTTTTTCTCAATATCGATGAACTTTTGTAAAAAAATTGTGAACATTTTTTTAGACAAGTGAAGGGTTAATATCATGTCATGGTCAAAGTAGTGACTACGGAGGGAGCGACCTGACAAAAACAAGCCACTTTTTTTTCTTTTGAGGGAACGAACCAACTTTTTTAGGGGTTTAACCAAGTTTAATGATCAAAATTCATAATTTATTGGAGACGGAAAGGATCATGTGGGACAGACAACCAAATGTACATTCCCTAATCCAAGGAATGTGAGAACTTGGCTAATCTTCGGCATCATGATTTGCCGCTCTACCCTCAAAAGTAAACTTACAATTAAAAGAAGATCTAGAGTTTATTTCATAGATAATTGCTCCAGATCCTCCGCGACTGGCTTTGTGAATATCATTGATTGCCTTCTTGGAATCAGAAGCCATGACGAAACTTTGAAGCAGAAGATCCTCCGCGGCTCTGCCAAGGCCAGACCTTCTCTACAAGCTTTTTTTGATAACAACCTTCTCTAGAAGCTAATTTTCTAGTGTCGCTACATCACTTATGCATGTGATTACCAACACTGAAGTGCCCAAAAGGTTTCTTGTTTCATCATGACACACCGCCGCTGTTGCTTCCCTTTTGCGCCTCGGCTACCGACCGCGCGATGACATCGCACCAGCAAACCGTTTTTGGGCCTCAAGCCCTTGGCTTCAACGCGGGCACCACTTGCCACATTGGGCCAATAAAGCGCTCATTATAGCACTCATCCTATATGGCTCCTTATGCGTCCGGAACCAATTCATCGGTGTGAAAAAAGTTGATGGCTTTTAATAAAAATGCATTAATTTAAGAAAAGACAAGAAAAAGAAAAAAGAAAAAAAAAACCCCACAAAATCTCCATCTGGAGCAAACCTTAGCCTGACTTGACTCTGCTTTTTTCCGTCCCTTATGCTCCTTCTCTAGAATTGGTGAACTCCGGAGAGCATGTCCAGCACCGGTAGTCACTCCGACAGCTCCGACGACGATGATTGGGATGCATTTCTGCATGATGCCGCCGGCGATGAGGACGTTCTGGCCATGGAGTACAAGCATTGGACCATGTACATTGACGGGTTCAAGATGCTATCCGGCCTGAGGGCACAAGTCATCCTCAGGGTCATGTCTTAGCACCCTTACGTTTGGAATTCTTTTCTTTTTCTTATGTAAGGACCCAAAATAGATTGAAGAACACAAATATGACTTCTTAACCCAATTCTACCAATTTTTTCACGTACATGTTGTTCAAAATTATAATGCCTGGAAATTTCACTCATTGCCTATGAAAGGAAATAGAGAGGGAGGAAGAAAATAAAATATTAAAAAGTAATAATAATAAATAAATAAATGACAGAGCATAAATGGAAAAAAGAAACAAATAATATACAAAAGAAAAGAAACAAGAGGAAAAGAGAAGAAAACCGAAAAATATTTACCGAGTGCAATGAACAGACACTCGGCAAAGAAAAGGAGAAGAAAATTAGAAAAGAAAAAAAGAAATGTTCACCAAATACAAAAAAGAAAGAACTCTGCAAAAGAAATGCCAAGCATAAAAAGAAAAAGAACTCGGCAAAGATTTCTTTGATCAGTGCAAAATAAAATAAACTCGGCAAGATATCTTTGCCCAATGCAAAGAAACAAAACTCTGCAAATGACATGTTCGCCTAGTTCCCGATAAAATGCACAAGGCAAACACGTGGAACTGGGTTAATTCCAGATACAGCAGTGAGGAGACTTGAGTGAGGGATAAATCCTCAAAATTTGGAGGAGTTGAGCTTTTGTGGGAAGGGCTAGAGGTGTCTCAAGTATAGCGGCAAAAAAGAAGTTACACATACTGGTAAATGGTAATAAATGTCGACTACATTATTCACAGCTGGAGATAACATATTATCCAATAATTCACAAACATAAGAATATATATAATTATCCAGGGCATAGCACCGACACCAACAACCAAAGTAAATGTATTTTAATGTGGAAGATAAGATTACACGTTGGAAAAATATTACTCCCTCCGTTCCTAAATATAAATTTTCTAAGCGATTTCATTAAGGGTCTATATACGGAACAAAATGATTGAATCTATACTCTAAAATATGTCTATATACATCCGTATGTAGTTCACTAGTGAAATCTCTACAAAGACTTATATTTAGGAACGGAGGGAGTACGTAGCTAGACTCATTCAGCAGAGCCATATAAGGTGTACTCCTCATGGTCGGTGTCTTAACTTCCTGTGTGTAGTTTGAAATTCGTGCTCGGAGTACAAGTAAAGAGAAGGGTTTGAAGATTTTGAGAATTTGACGAGTACCGGACGGGCCTTTGAACCTTGGACAAATCTCAGCTCCGGCTTCTTCCGCAGATGTTCACTAAAAGCTATATTTACCAAACGATATTAGTTGCCTCGGACAAACAAATTATTAAACAAAATATTTAGGATTCGATTATATAACATGCATGTTAGTCGTTGCATTTTCATTTCTGGGAGCCGTGAGATTCCGTGTTACACATGTTTTTTACAATTTCGGCATTGAGTACGGTAGTGCTTGAGAAAAAAAAGTCGGTCACTAACACCACCGATATCCCAGTTGTAATCCAAGGAGACAACTATGTTTTACATCTAAAGCCCTGTTTGGATCAGCGTTTTGGTTCTAAATACCTCTATAAAATATATACATACCTCTCTCGATTGTTTTGTTTCCGGATGGAAATTAGTCATCAGCCGATAAATTACACCTGTAAACAATACAACTCCGTGTTACTTTACATCCGAACCAAGCTCGGCCTAAACCTTAACACATAAAACATTACACGTAAACGTCACCTCGGCACTCAGCGGGGCAAAGCTGAGGTCAAAGATCTTACCATTGAATAGCTGTTTTAAGTTCCATTTCATTAAAAGCAATTGTTCATCTCTTTTTGCTATACAAGATGAATACCAGAACAAGTACAGTTATTCGCCCACACTGTTTGTCCTTACATCGCAGGCATGGATGTAACAGTTCACTCTCTCTCTCTCTTCCGTCTCTCACCCACACACAAGTATGTATCTGTTTTGTCCCTTCCCCTTGCAAAAATAAAATAAAAAATCCATGAATTGTTTTTCATCTTAACCAATTAAATACATTTATATCTTTTGAAGAAATAATTTATATATTTGAACTCTTGGCATCAAAATCTTTAGAAGTAAACCAATTTTGTATATTACAAACACATTTAAATTCCAACGTTTCACATCTCATATGTTAAACAAACCTATTTCACTTGGAAAAAAGTGACTCCTGTGAAACCAGACAGAGTTAGCAAATTTTCGGTTTTAAAAGTGGAAAAATATATGAAACTGAAGAGTCAACTTGTGAAACTGATTATTTGTAAATGTGTGACAATTTATTTTCAAAAGAGTGATATATGTTATTTAAAATGAGCAACTGAAATACATGTGTTCGTTATGAAACAATCCACTGAATAATAAAATGTAGCTTCTGATTTGTGTAAAAGCAACCACATAATGTTAAATTATAATTTATTATTGTGAAACTGATTATTTGAAAATGTGATTTTTTAAAACAGTGAAATAGTTTATTTGAGAAACGTGCAATTGAAATATATGTTTTTTTTGTAAAACAAGGCAGTGAAAAGTGAAATGTAGCTTTTGAATTGTGAAATGTTAACCACAAAAAGTGAAATTATAATATATCATTGTGAAACAGATTATTTGGAAATATGTTTTTTTCAAAGAGTGAAATATGTTATCTGAGAAATGTGTGATTGAATTAGATGTTATTTTTCTGAAATAAGCCAGTGGAAAGTGAAATGTTGGGTCAAAATTATGAAATAGCATCAACAAAAGATGTAATTGTAATGTGTGAGTGTGATACTGTTTATTTAAAAATGTAAAATATAAATATGAATTTAAATATGGTTGAAAAATATCCAAAGTTGGTCTCATTTTAAAGGTATATTTGCATGCACATGTTTCATTTTATTCTGCTAGTCATTTGCTTGACCTAGGAAAATTACTTGTCATGGACTCGTTATGTAAAGACATGGAGATGTGGGCGGACCTGAGAGAAATGCTCCAGAGGTAATTTCAATCATTATCGCACTATATCGACAACTTTCGTGCATTTCCTGATATCAAGTAATTAATAACTTATTTATTCATTTTCTTTGCCTGACAGGGTTTGGGCAGAGTTCACCAAGAAGGTTAGGGGTCAACGGAACGAGGAGCTGTGATTTAAAGAACTCAGTACTAGCTCGGTCTACGGATCTCTTTGATTCTAGTTTCAAAACCATTATCATGCTTGAATATTATATTGATTGAAGTCTATTCACATAGAGTGCTCGACGCATGGATCAAGGAATAACTTATGTGGACACTACATTTGTGAGTTCATTCGCGAGACGACCTGTGAGGCGGGAGGACGTTTCGAAAAACTTGAAGTATGTAAACAATATTCACATATTTATTTTATTACCATCAGTTGTGTTGAGTTTCATTCATATATATATATATATATATATATATATATATATATATATATATATATATATATATATATATATATATATAAATTAGATCGAACGAAAGCGGGACGTATTCCGACGAGAGGCTGACATATTAGCAATTCAAGAGAAATTGACGGTGTTCTTCCTTGAAGACATCATAGCTGAAACCCGAGAATTCCATCGATAATTGGTAGTGAATGTTGGTATTTAAATATTAGGGATCGTAACAGATGTTACATTAATTGTATATATATGAATGAATGTATACTATACGTAGTAGCGTCGAATAGATATACGAAAATTTATTGTTTTGATCAAACACGAAGAAAGACATGTCATTTCTTTTTATATTCATGACATTTATATAATGGTTCCTTCATTGCTATATGAAACCTCTAAACCTCCAAAACCCCTCATTTCCTAAATGAAAACAAGAGTGCTTGACAAATTTTAACGCGTAGTTGTCTTTTAGTCCTGGTCGGTGTTATTAACCGGAACTAAAAGCCATCCTGCCTAGACGCCTCACAACGACCACATGGAGCTCTTTTAGTCCCGATTCATAATGCAACCCGGACTAAAAATTGGGGCCTTTTGTCCCGATTGCTTAGTCCGGGTTGCAGAACCGGGACTAAAGGTCCTTAGGAACCTAGACCAAAGCTCTCTTTTTTATTAATTCGTGTGCCGAAACTAAGAGTCCCACACTAACCGGAAATCAAGATGGTAGTGTCGTCCGTCCGCTTTTAGGCATCCGAACCAAGACTAATGCGTTTCGTTAAGCAACCAGGACTAATGCTCGATCAGGATTAAGATAAAAGATTTCTTTTCTATTAGTGTGGGCTAACACCTGCAAGTAGCTGGCTAGTACGACAGATAATTGACAGGATCAATATATGCTCGTCGAGATTTACGACTCACATCCGACACCGGCCTATATGCTCGTCGCATTTTACAACTGACAGCTGACACCAATTAGCATCAAAAGATTACAGTAATGCATGTGTCCGTGAGATGTGCAAAGTCATGGCATGGTGGTAGTAATTAATATGCTACATGCTACATAAGGAAAAAAAAAACTTCCTAAGGGAAGCGGCGTTTCGGCTCTCGGGTACTGGGTGCTCCGACGGAAAAAATCAAAACAAATACTAAAGAAATTCTAAAAATTCTATTTTTTGTGTGGTAGATAATTAGATGTGTGAGGTCCGTTTCAATTTTGAGTTCATTTGGGCATTTGAGGCGCTCTCCGCAAAAATGACAAAATCTGGGTCTGTGAAAAAGTTAACTGTTCACAATTTTTTGACCCGATTTGTCTTTTTTGCCGAGAGCTGCTCAGATGTTCAAATGATATGAAATTTGAACCGGACCTTACGCATCAAATTGTCTACTACACAATTTTTTTTAGATTTTTTTGAATTTTTGTAGTAGTTCTTTATATTTGTTTCGTGAGCGGGATCATTTGAGCCCGTGCTCAGAAGAGGATTTTTGCTTCCTACGGTCCTTTTTAATCTGTATATCAATTTTGTTTGAAGTCAAAATATCTCTACTTTGATCAAATTTATAAAAAACATGTGTCAACATTTATATATTTGGCATTGTAGATGTTGATATTTTTTAATATATATTTGGTCATACTTTTTAAAGTTTGACTTGATTCAATTCTAATATGCGGAGTAAAAAGGACCGAAGGGAGTAGTGTGATAAGCAATTAATAAAGACATATGCAAATAGAGTAACATAATGTGTATTATGCATAAGTAAGTATGTACAAAAATTAGGATGTGATTTGAAAAAGGTCAAAAAATTGACATAACATATGCAAAAAATAAAAAAAATACCCGCTAACTAATAGGAGAATTCACACACCACGACATGCAAACGACTAGAAACCGAACTATACATGGGTCACGATGCACACCTGCAGGTCCCGAATATCTGTTGTCACTAGGCCGAACAAGGCAGAAAGGGGCCAGGTTAGACTATGAGCTGTCAGCTTTGAGATGAACTTGCCAAGATGGCTTCATGCAGGCTTATAAATCGGTGCGAGCGCCTCTCGCTTGGCGAGGTGGGACTAAAGTCCCACCATCCATCGGCTGTGCCAGGACCAACCCTTCAGTCCCGGTTGGTGGCTTCCGGTTGGTGGTTTGGACTGGAATAAAGGCAAGCTTTATTCCCAGTTGGTGGTTTGGACTGGAATAAAGGAAAGCTTTATTCCTGGTTGGTGCCACCAATCAGGACTAAAGGGTGGGGTATATAAGCAACACTTCGAATATTTCCCCAAAACACTATCTCCAGTTTCGATCTCTTACCCGACGGCCCCGGACACCATCACGACGCCGCCAGGCTGCTGGAGCTCGTCGTCGCCTCCGATCCATCCTCAAGCCTATTGACCGTCGCCGGACCTCCTCGCCCTCCTCCTCAAGCCCGCTCCTCGTCGTCGCCCCTGATGTCGTCCCCGAGCCCTGCCATAACGCCGTCGCCGAGCCTGCTGCTCGTCTCTGCCCCCGACGCCGTCCCAAGCTCTGCCCCGAAGTCGTCGCCGAGCCCTGCTGCGACGCCGCTCCTCTTCACCGCCCCGACGCCGTCCCCAGGCACTGCTCCATCGTCGACGCCTCCTCGATGTGAGCGCCACGCGATCCCGTCCTTGTCCTACCCCCTCCTTGCTGGGCGCCGATGTACGCCGATGTCTTCGACCCCGACGCCGGCCGCCCGCGCTGCTGCCCGGCCACGATGCCGACACCGACGCCACCGCTATGCTAGCCGACGACGACTTGTCATTTTTGGTGATTTTTGCATAGGTCATTAATGAAAGTTAGAGATTTTTCATATATAGGTTATTATCAAATTTATTCATGATCAAAGTCATTTTTTAGAGAAAGTTAGAGATATTTGCATATAATGTTGTTGCATCTCCGTGGAGTAATCGTGGACATTGGTCCCTGATCGTATCTCCGTTGTTCGACAAAAGGTGTCCGTTTGTTGTATAAACATAACCCCAAAACTTCGGTAAATTTTTTGTAACATGTATATGTTTGATCACCGCAACCTTATATAGTTGATTGGACTTTGGAGTGCATATTTAGTCGAGTCCAACTACAATATTAGTGAATGATTTCAGATTGTTGGGCACCGCAGAGAATTGTGAGATGAGATTTCCCTTTGATAATTGATTCTATATAGGACGACTCATCAGATATAAATGAACCATAAAAGTTTAGCGATCAGTTTAGCAATCACTTAGAAATTTGCATTTTGTAATATTTGGAGAAACTATGGAACATGCGAGAGACTTAGATCAAGAAGAGATGTTGGGGTATATAATCCGCAACGAAGGTGATGATATCACCTCATAGTATCTCAACGACTCCGATGGTGAGGGAAGAGAGGATGACGGCTCCAGTGATCAAATAGAGGAAGGAGATGATGGCTCCGTCTGTGTTAGAGCCTTAACTGTTGCAAAGTACTCCGTATCGAGCCAACCTTCTATAAGGAGACGAGGCCCGAAAAAAAGGTTTGGCGAGAATGAAAGGTTCATGAACGAAGATGTCGTTGTAGATGGCAAACCGACTCTTCCCCAGGGGAGCTCACACCGATTTATACAACAGTGCCGAGTTGTTGTTAGGGACAATGTCACATCCCTGACACCTTAAGCAAGTTAGTCTTGTGCTCATGTCTTCTTTGCATTTGCATCTAAGAATTTTCAACAAGAACAAGAAAGTGGCAAAGGAAAAACTCAAAACCCTAGCCACTACTTTAAATAAAGGAAATCTCAAACTAGTTAAAATCAATGAATCCAAAATGGCCTCAAGAAAAGTTCAAACTTTCTGATAAATCATGAAAGTAAATGAGCAATGAAGAAAACATTTTTCTTGACACTTTAAGCATTTTAAATTAATGCAAAAAGCTACTGGTTTCAAATTTTAAATTTGAAAACAGAAACTTCAAACTTTCAAAAATGTTGCAAACTTTAGGAATGGTTGGAATTATTCCAACAAATATTCTAGGGTGCTCAACTTAGTTTTTACAATTTATTTGGGAGTTGAAATAAATAGGAAAGCAGTGAAATAGCAAAACAGAAACAAAAACAGAAAGAAAATGGAAAACTCTTACCTGTCGCCTAGTCGGCCCAGCCCATCTTCCTCAGTCGTCTCCTCCCCCGCGCCAGTAGGAGCAGGAGGTGGCCGCCACGTTCTCCGGTGCGGCCACGCACCTGTGCGCCTGCCTGGCCGCCGCCTCGCGCTGGCAAGGCCGGGGATAAGCTCCACGAGGCCGCCCCTATCCATTCCCAGCGCCAGTTCTCCCCCTCCTCTCGGATCTCTCCTCCCCCTTCTGCCGCCATTGGAGCCCGAGTAGAGCTCGAGCTCGTCGTCGTTCTAGCCGACCTCCCTTCCTTCTGAGCCGCGCATTAGCTCCGCCGCAACCCCCTGAAGCTTCCTAGCCACGAGCCCGACGCCCAGATGCAGTGAATCGACGAGCAGCTATCGTCTTCTTCCTCGGGTCACCGAAGATCGCCGCCGACGTTCTCCCTCTCCAGGCCATCCCCGAGCAGACTAGCGCCACCACTGCACTCCCCGTGAGCATGCGGTCATTTCCCCTAAGCTCTCCCCGTCGATCCCCTCCTCTAGGCTCAGTTCCATCGGAGCCCGACGAGGACCGCCGCTGTAGCTCGTCGCCGGCAGCCCTCCGGTGATGGGTTGGTCAGTCTGAGGCCACCAACAGCCTCAGGACATCATGTAGATGCGTTCAGTGCCCAGCCCCGCGCGTTTTGCCCCTGTATTCGATGGCTTCGACGATGGCCGAACTTGGTCGCCGCCAAGCTCGTCGCCGGCGTTGATCCCGGCCACCCCAGCCCCTGGGGCTTGTTCCATCGTGCGCGCCATCGAGTGGCCGTTCCTCCCATGGTCTCAGCCGTGCGTTTGGCCCTCTGTGCGTCATTTCCGAGCCCCCCCGACGTTCTGGTGCTCGCCGGAGGCTCCCCGCCGGCGAGGACGACCTCGCCGCCGGTGGATCTCGGCTGGCCTGAGCCACTGACTGGTGGGGCCAGCCTCTGGCAAGATTAGAGATAATAAAAATAAATCAGATAAGTTAATAAGTCACTGACATGTGGGTCCAGTAAGATTAATCAGCTAATTAAGTTTAATCTTAATCTAAAACTGACCAGAGACACTGACCAGTGGGTCCCACTGGTCAGGTTTGACTTTCAACGGCCAGATGGACCTGCTGATGTCATGCTGATGCAGTAAAAGTATTTTCCAGTATAAAAATAATTCCAGAAATGTTTAAAACTTAAAAAAATCATAGAAATTAATCTGTAACTCCAATGAAAATAATTTATATATGAAAAAGTATCAGAAAAATTCAAGGAATCTGAATATGCTATTTTCAATCATGTTTGAAAAAGTTACAGAACCCAAACATGTAGATTAATGAATAAGCCAATTCTTATAAATACTTTATAAATGGAATTTGGAAAATATTCAAATTTCATTATGAATGACATGATCACACACTGTCCTAATTACAAAACAGTACCTTAACATGACATTTCATGCATGTTAACATCAAGTTGATCTGAGCATCAGGTCGAATCAATTAAATCGGTATCCGAGAATACCTCGTTTGAATTGATATTTGAATGTGATTCAAATCAACTTCAAACCTAATACATGTTGATTATATTAGTTTATCACCTTGCATTCTCATGCCATGCTCATGCATCATCTTGTTTGCATATGATTGTTATTGATTGTTGCCATTCATTTCGGTAGGCTCCGCACCCCCGGATTCCACCGAATATCCGTCTGACGGATATTGTCCCCCCTCTGAGCAACAAGGCAAGCAACCATTTTGATCATACCGATAAATCCCATGTTCTTGCTCCTGCACTTATTTATTGCATTAGGATCAAATGCTTCAACTGCTTTTGCCACGTTAGTTGAACCCACTTCCTTTGCATGACCTATCCTTGTCACAGTAAATAGCCGAACCTTGCAACCTAGCATACCTGGTAGTTGCTTGAGACATGATGTGCCTTATCCTGCTATGCATGCTATGCCTAGAGTTGTGTATGGTCTGACATCTGGGAGATGAACAGAATTGTGAGAATGCGTTCGGTAAGCAAAGGTTGTGTGTTGAATCTGATTTGGTAAAGGTACCGGTGAAAGGCTGTGTAGGAGTACATGGCGGGTTGTTTCATTGGAACCGTCCTTAGGAACTGAGTTTCGTGTATGTAATCCAAGACTAGATACTACCACATGCTGGGCCCTGAAATATGACCCCGCTCGGTCTATTAATCGCTTAATACTCGGTCCAGGAGTTGCAAGTAGTTTCTGGTGTTTATAGAAATGCTGGAGGCCGTGCATGGTGCTGACCTGAGAGGTGGGACGTGATGCGGTAGGCAGTGGCACGGTGTACCAAGTGGCACCCGGATGGTGGGCTTGGGAACCCTGCGCACATCGTTTGAGGCCGTGGCGGAAACCTCGGCCGGACTTCCGTACGGGTTACTCTCAGATAGGCGATAAACCTGGACTAGGTACTAGTGTGGTTAACGGTCGTGGCCGACTCCCTCGCTGGGCTTCCGCTTGAAGGTTGCCGAGGTGCATGACGTGCACATGGCGATAAGTGGCGAGAGCGTGTATGACGAAGTACACCCCTGCAGGGTTATGATCTATTCGAATAGCCGCGTCCGCGGATATGGACTACTTGGAGACATATGTTGTTCATAGATAACTTAAATGGCTACTCATAAAATTGTCAAGATAAGCGTGAGTGTCGTGGACGGCATTTCCGTATGGAAACAGAATGATTCCACGATGGTGTATTGTTGTGGTGTTAGTGGACTCGTGTGCGAGAAATCAAGTTGTCAAAATTATTTAAAAATGCAAGTTGTCTAGCCACGAGTCAAATGCTGGCTTTCCGCATGAAACCCCACAATACCCTTTTGATACCTTGCATGAGTAGTTAGATATCCTAAAGTCTTGCTGAGTACCTTCGTACTCATGTTTGCTTAATAAATGTTGCAGAGGTTGCTAATGACCCTAATGGAGGGTTCTTCGTAGACATCGACGACGACGAGTAGCTGGTGTCCCAGCTACGATCTGGCCCTATGTTGGATCTGTAGTATAGTCAGGCCATGTGCCTTCTAGTTGACCTGTCTGTACTCAGACAGTTTTAAACTCTTCCGCTGGCTTGTAACTGAATGACTGCTATTATGGGTCGTGAGACCCTTAATGTGTAATATTATGTGTATTTCGTGTTGGTTGGTGGCACAAACCGGGACTAAAGGCCCATGCCTACCATAGCCGCGGTGCGGTTGGATGTTTTGTCCCACCTCACTAGCCGAGAGAGCTCGGATGTGGTTTATAAGCGCTAGTGCGCACACCCTCTCGAGCTCCTCTCAACTACAGGCTTCCGGAACTAATCTGTCATTGCTTGTGGGCCTATTGGGCCTTCTGCGGGCCTGAACCCTGGTCCAACTCTCTGGTTGGGTTTCTAGTCGTATTCAGGCCGTGCTGGCAGGTGACATTTAAAAAAAAATCTAGTTTTCGTTTCGTTTTTTTACTTTATTTATTTTATTTTGTGAATAACTTTACTAAAAAATAGATTTTTGAGTGATTCTTTTTCCTGCTATTTAATATTACTGTGTTTTATCATTATATTCAATTTGGTAGGTTTTAGGTTATTTTAAATGTCTGTTTTAATCAAAAAAATCTGTTACAAAAGGGATTCCATTTTTTGAACTTATTTGAACTCGAGACTTTTTGTGTGGTCAAAATGCACCATTCAAGGACACATCATCAATTTTCAATACTTTTTGACTTCATTTGGTATTTTTCATGCATTTATTGATTTTTTAGCTAAATGACCCAGAAATAGAAAAGCACTACAAATGAACTCTGAATAGGATGAAAGTTGGCATGGTATCATCATTTCATCCACTTAGCATGTGATAAAAAGTTGAGAGGTTGTGGCAAAAACTGGATGCAATTCGTGTACAAATCGGACAATCTCTTTCGAAAACTCATTTGGTATTTCATTTGGTATTTCGACAATTCGTGTATCATGAGAGTTTCTTACGAAAACTCATCTCTTACAAAAGGGATTTCATTTTTTTGAACTTATTTGAACTCCATACTTTTTGTGTGTTCAAAATGCACCATTCAAGGCCACATCATAAAATTTTAACACTTTTTAACTTCATTTGGTATTTTTCATGCATTTACTGATTGTTTTGAGCTAAATGACCCAGAGATTGAAAAGGACTGCAAATGAACTTTGAATAGGTAGAAAATTGGCATGGTATCATCATTTCACCCACATGCAACAAAAATTTAGTAGCACAATAAAATAGTAATAGAAACAGTAACAGTAACAACATCAGTTTTATAATGATTGTAAGAGCAGCCTCGGCAACAATAGTAACTTAGCACGAATCAATATGTGAAAAACGTAGGCATTGAATCGGTGATGGATACGTATATTGGATCAATACACCACAACACTAATGCACTGACATATAATATGTCAGGAAAACACACTTAAGAGGGCAGATAGAGTATCTACCTATTCCCCTATCTTCCTCTACCGCAAATCTTTTCCTCCGACGAGAAATCTATCAAAATCCAGTGTTGTTTTGCGGCACCGTTTTCCATCGGAGGATGCCATAGATGTCGTCAGCTTGTGCCAGTCATGGTGGCCGGGGGGGCCTTCATGGCTGCAAGCACCGCAACGACGAGGAGGCTGGGAGCTCTTCCCTCCGCCCTTCGGTGGAGGAATGTCGCTCGGAGCAGGCACGCTGCAGTGGCGTGAAGTCCCGCAGCATCGGCATGGATCAACTTCCGCCTCCTCAGTCAAATCTTTGATCCGGCCATCGAAGCGGTCTAGCGCGCCTGGTTCGAGGCGAAAGAGGCGGCCGTCGATGACGACGCGGGTCCCAAGGCTGTTCGAGGAGTACCAGCTTGCGCAGGTACTCTCGAGGATCCTAATGAAGTACCGGCTCCACGCCCCTGGCGGCGGTGATGGCAACTACGACTCCGGTGATGAGTAGTTTAAGTTTAAGTATGAACTAGTTTAACCTAGAAGTATGTTTTATATCGCATGGTATGAACTATGTTTAATTTCTGTTTTAAGTTTGTATGAACTATGTTCACGTGGAACCCCGGTGATGTTTAAATGGCTTGAACTACTAGCTTGAAAATCGAGTAGAACTTTGATGATATTTACGGGATCAGTTATGTCTCTCTGTCTATCATACCATCAATTTCATTTACGGGAAATTGTAAACGAATTCTGAAGGATGGCGGTTTGCGGGATCTGTTAAAGATGCTCTTTAAACTAGCCGTATGTTGCTTCAATGGCCGCAAGCGGGCGCACAACCCTCCCTCCACAATGGATCGTTCCATTTCCTTGTTTTTTTTTCTTCTAAAAATCCTGCAAAAAGGCGTGCGGTGAGTCCAACTCGCGATTCGGGACCACGGACACGTTGTGACTACTTCTTTTCCTCTTTTCGTCGGTCTTTCCTTTATTTTTTTACTTTTTTTTTCAAAATGCATGGGCTTATTCTAATTTAATGATTTATTTTCAAACTCAATGAACTCTTTCCGAAATTGATATACTTTTCAAAAATTTGATAAATTGTTTTAAAATTTGATGAACATTATTTCCAATTTGAGGAACCTTTTCAAAGTTGTTAAACTTTTTTAAATTTTGTTAAGATTTTTGCTAAATTGATGTAATTTTTTAAAATTGATAAAAAGTTTCTAATTTGTGAACTTTTATCCCGGAACTTTTATCTCATAAAATTCTCTTCTATTTTTCAAACCGCAAAAAGTATGATACTGTTGAAAATGAAACCAAGGACGTCATGATTACTCGCACAGTACAGTAGCCATCCGGCCACTGCAACTTGATATTCTTAGTTTCATCTTTTTATTTTCGTATCTTCTTTCTTTTTGTCCTTTTTGTTTTCATTTTTCTTTGTCCTGTTTATTTTCTCTTATTCATGGTTTGGTGAACCTTTTTAAAATTCATCGTCATTTAAAAAAAATAGGTGAACTTATTTTAAAATTTTATGATTTTTTAAAATCTGAGGAAACAGTTTTTCAAATCTATGTTTTTCATTCAATGAACTTTTTTCGAATTGGTGAACATTTTTTTCAAATCCGTCAACTTGTTTTTTGATACTGATGATTTTTTTAAAATCATGAATCTATTTTAAAATTCGATGAACTTTTTTGAACATTGATAATTATCTTCCCAAAATTCGATGAACTTTTTAAAATTCGTAAACATTTTTTTCAATTGATGAGCTTTTTTGAAAAGCGTTGAACTTTTTTGTCAAATTCAATTTTTTTTAAAGTTTAATGAACTTATTTTTCAAATTCGTGAAGTTTTTCTCAATATCGATGAACTTTTGTAAAAAAATTGTGAACATTTTTTTAGACAAGTGAAGGGTTAATATCATGTCATGGTCAAAGTAGTGACTACGGAGGGAGCGACCTGACAAAAACAAGCCAGTTTTTTTTCTTTTGAGGGAACGAACCAACTTTTTTAGGGGTTTAACCAAGTTTAATGATCAAAATTCATAATTTATTGGAGACGGAAAGGATCATGTGGGACAGACAACCAAATGTACATTCCCTAATCCAAGGAATGTGAGAACTTGGCTAATCTTCGGCATCATGATTTGCCGCTCTACCCTCAAAAGTAAACTTACAATTAAAAGAAGATCTAGAGTTTATTTCATAGATAATTGCTCCAGATCCTCCGCGACTGGCTTTGTGAATATCATTGATTGCCTTCTTGGAATCAGAAGCCATGACGAAACTTTGAAGCAGAAGATCCTCCGCGGCTCTGCCAAGGCCAGACCTTCTCTACAAGCTTTTTTTGATAACAACCTTCTCTAGAAGCTAATTTTCTAGTGTCGCTACATCACTTATGCATGTGATTACCAACACTGAAGTGCCCAAAAGGTTTCTTGTTTCATCATGACACACCGCCGCTGTTGCTTCCCTTTTGCGCCTCGGCTACCGACCGCGCGATGACATCGCACCAGCAAACCGTTTTTGGGCCTCAAGCCCTTGGCTTCAACGCGGGCACCACTTGCCACATTGGGCCAATAAAGCGCTCATTATAGCACTCATCCTATATGGCTCCTTATGCGTCCGGAACCAATTCATCGGTGTGAAAAAAGTTGATGGCTTTTAATAAAAATGCATTAATTTAAGAAAAGACAAGAAAAAGAAAAAAGAAAAAAAAAACCCCACAAAATCTCCATCTGGAGCAAACCTTAGCCTGACTTGACTCTGCTTTTTTCCGTCCCTTATGCTCCTTCTCTAGAATTGGTGAACTCCGGAGAGCATGTCCAGCACCGGTAGTCACTCCGACAGCTCCGACGACGATGATTGGGATGCATTTCTGCATGATGCCGCCGGCGATGAGGACGTTCTGGCCATGGAGTACAAGCATTGGACCATGTACATTGACGGGTTCAAGATGCTATCCGGCCTGAGGGCACAAGTCATCCTCAGGGTCATGTCTTAGCACCCTTACGTTTGGAATTCTTTTCTTTTTCTTATGTAAGGACCCAAAATAGATTGAAGAACACAAATATGACTTCTTAACCCAATTCTACCAATTTTTTCACGTACATGTTGTTCAAAATTATAATGCCTGGAAATTTCACTCATTGCCTATGAAAGGAAATAGAGAGGGAGGAAGAAAATAAAATATTAAAAAGTAATAATAATAAATAAATAAATGACAGAGCATAAATGGAAAAAAGAAACAAATAATATACAAAAGAAAAGAAACAAGAGGAAAAGAGAAGAAAACCGAAAAATATTTACCGAGTGCAATGAACAGACACTCGGCAAAGAAAAGGAGAAGAAAATTAGAAAAGAAAAAAAGAAATGTTCACCAAATACAAAAAAGAAAGAACTCTGCAAAAGAAATGCCAAGCATAAAAAGAAAAAGAACTCGGCAAAGATTTCTTTGATCAGTGCAAAATAAAATAAACTCGGCAAGATATCTTTGCCCAATGCAAAGAAACAAAACTCTGCAAATGACATGTTCGCCTAGTTCCCGATAAAATGCACAAGGCAAACACGTGGAACTGGGTTAATTCCAGATACAGCAGTGAGGAGACTTGAGTGAGGGATAAATCCTCAAAATTTGGAGGAGTTGAGCTTTTGTGGGAAGGGCTAGAGGTGTCTCAAGTATAGCGGCAAAAAAGAAGTTACACATACTGGTAAATGGTAATAAATGTCGACTACATTATTCACAGCTGGAGATAACATATTATCCAATAATTCACAAACATAAGAATATATATAATTATCCAGGGCATAGCACCGACACCAACAACCAAAGTAAATGTATTTTAATGTGGAAGATAAGATTACACGTTGGAAAAATATTACTCCCTCCGTTCCTAAATATAAATTTTCTAAGCGATTTCATTAAGGGTCTATATACGGAACAAAATGATTGAATCTATACTCTAAAATATGTCTATATACATCCGTATGTAGTTCACTAGTGAAATCTCTACAAAGACTTATATTTAGGAACGGAGGGAGTACGTAGCTAGACTCATTCAGCAGAGCCATATAAGGTGTACTCCTCATGGTCGGTGTCTTAACTTCCTGTGTGTAGTTTGAAATTCGTGCTCGGAGTACAAGTAAAGAGAAGGGTTTGAAGATTTTGAGAATTTGACGAGTACCGGACGGGCCTTTGAACCTTGGACAAATCTCAGCTCCGGCTTCTTCCGCAGATGTTCACTAAAAGCTATATTTACCAAACGATATTAGTTGCCTCGGACAAACAAATTATTAAACAAAATATTTAGGATTCGATTATATAACATGCATGTTAGTCGTTGCATTTTCATTTCTGGGAGCCGTGAGATTCCGTGTTACACATGTTTTTTACAATTTCGGCATTGAGTACGGTAGTGCTTGAGAAAAAAAAGTCGGTCACTAACACCACCGATATCCCAGTTGTAATCCAAGGAGACAACTATGTTTTACATCTAAAGCCCTGTTTGGATCAGCGTTTTGGTTCTAAATACCTCTATAAAATATATACATACCTCTCTCGATTGTTTTGTTTCCGGATGGAAATTAGTCATCAGCCGATAAATTACACCTGTAAACAATACAACTCCGTGTTACTTTACATCCGAACCAAGCTCGGCCTAAACCTTAACACATAAAACATTACACGTAAACGTCACCTCGGCACTCAGCGGGGCAAAGCTGAGGTCAAAGATCTTACCATTGAATAGCTGTTTTAAGTTCCATTTCATTAAAAGCAATTGTTCATCTCTTTTTGCTATACAAGATGAATACCAGAACAAGTACAGTTATTCGCCCACACTGTTTGTCCTTACATCGCAGGCATGGATGTAACAGTTCACTCTCTCTCTCTCTTCCGTCTCTCACCCACACACAAGTATGTATCTGTTTTGTCCCTTCCCCTTGCAAAAATAAAATAAAAAATCCATGAATTGTTTTTCATCTTAACCAATTAAATACATTTATATCTTTTGAAGAAATAATTTATATATTTGAACTCTTGGCATCAAAATCTTTAGAAGTAAACCAATTTTGTATATTACAAACACATTTAAATTCCAACGTTTCACATCTCATATGTTAAACAAACCTATTTCACTTGGAAAAAAGTGACTCCTGTGAAACCAGACAGAGTTAGCAAATTTTCGGTTTTAAAAGTGGAAAAATATATGAAACTGAAGAGTCAACTTGTGAAACTGATTATTTGTAAATGTGTGACAATTTATTTTCAAAAGAGTGATATATGTTATTTAAAATGAGCAACTGAAATACATGTGTTCGTTATGAAACAATCCACTGAATAATAAAATGTAGCTTCTGATTTGTGTAAAAGCAACCACATAATGTTAAATTATAATTTATTATTGTGAAACTGATTATTTGAAAATGTGATTTTTTAAAACAGTGAAATAGTTTATTTGAGAAACGTGCAATTGAAATATATGTTTTTTTTGTAAAACAAGGCAGTGAAAAGTGAAATGTAGCTTTTGAATTGTGAAATGTTAACCACAAAAAGTGAAATTATAATATATCATTGTGAAACAGATTATTTGGAAATATGTTTTTTTCAAAGAGTG
The DNA here is from genome assembly GCF_904849725.1 of Hordeum vulgare subsp. vulgare. Taxonomy (NCBI): domain Eukaryota; kingdom Viridiplantae; phylum Streptophyta; class Magnoliopsida; order Poales; family Poaceae; genus Hordeum; species Hordeum vulgare. The sequence goes on along the minus strand of NC_058519.1, from coordinate 657,007,180 downwards.
AAATATGTTATCTGAGAAATGTGTGATTGAATTAGATGTTATTTTTCTGAAATAAGCCAGTGGAAAGTGAAATGTTGGGTCAAAATTATGAAATAGCATCAACAAAAGATGTAATTGTAATGTGTGAGTGTGATACTGTTTATTTAAAAATGTAAAATATAAATATGAATTTAAATATGGTTGAAAAATATCCAAAGTTGGTCTCATTTTAAAGGTATATTTGCATGCACATGTTTCATTTTATTCTGCTAGTCATTTGCTTGACCTAGGAAAATTACTTGTCATGGACTCGTTATGTAAAGACATGGAGATGTGGGCGGACCTGAGAGAAATGCTCCAGAGGTAATTTCAATCATTATCGCACTATATCGACAACTTTCGTGCATTTCCTGATATCAAGTAATTAATAACTTATTTATTCATTTTCTTTGCCTGACAGGGTTTGGGCAGAGTTCACCAAGAAGGTTAGGGGTCAACGGAACGAGGAGCTGTGATTTAAAGAACTCAGTACTAGCTCGGTCTACGGATCTCTTTGATTCTAGTTTCAAAACCATTATCATGCTTGAATATTATATTGATTGAAGTCTATTCACATAGAGTGCTCGACGCATGGATCAAGGAATAACTTATGTGGACACTACATTTGTGAGTTCATTCGCGAGACGACCTGTGAGGCGGGAGGACGTTTCGAAAAACTTGAAGTATGTAAACAATATTCACATATTTATTTTATTACCATCAGTTGTGTTGAGTTTCATTCATATATATATATATATATATATATATATATATATATATATATATATATATATATATATATATATATAAATTAGATCGAACGAAAGCGGGACGTATTCCGACGAGAGGCTGACATATTAGCAATTCAAGAGAAATTGACGGTGTTCTTCCTTGAAGACATCATAGCTGAAACCCGAGAATTCCATCGATAATTGGTAGTGAATGTTGGTATTTAAATATTAGGGATCGTAACAGATGTTACATTAATTGTATATATATGAATGAATGTATACTATACGTAGTAGCGTCGAATAGATATACGAAAATTTATTGTTTTGATCAAACACGAAGAAAGACATGTCATTTCTTTTTATATTCATGACATTTATATAATGGTTCCTTCATTGCTATATGAAACCTCTAAACCTCCAAAACCCCTCATTTCCTAAATGAAAACAAGAGTGCTTGACAAATTTTAACGCGTAGTTGTCTTTTAGTCCTGGTCGGTGTTATTAACCGGAACTAAAAGCCATCCTGCCTAGACGCCTCACAACGACCACATGGAGCTCTTTTAGTCCCGATTCATAATGCAACCCGGACTAAAAATTGGGGCCTTTTGTCCCGATTGCTTAGTCCGGGTTGCAGAACCGGGACTAAAGGTCCTTAGGAACCTAGACCAAAGCTCTCTTTTTTATTAATTCGTGTGCCGAAACTAAGAGTCCCACACTAACCGGAAATCAAGATGGTAGTGTCGTCCGTCCGCTTTTAGGCATCCGAACCAAGACTAATGCGTTTCGTTAAGCAACCAGGACTAATGCTCGATCAGGATTAAGATAAAAGATTTCTTTTCTATTAGTGTGGGCTAACACCTGCAAGTAGCTGGCTAGTACGACAGATAATTGACAGGATCAATATATGCTCGTCGAGATTTACGACTCACATCCGACACCGGCCTATATGCTCGTCGCATTTTACAACTGACAGCTGACACCAATTAGCATCAAAAGATTACAGTAATGCATGTGTCCGTGAGATGTGCAAAGTCATGGCATGGTGGTAGTAATTAATATGCTACATGCTACATAAGGAAAAAAAAAACTTCCTAAGGGAAGCGGCGTTTCGGCTCTCGGGTACTGGGTGCTCCGACGGAAAAAATCAAAACAAATACTAAAGAAATTCTAAAAATTCTATTTTTTGTGTGGTAGATAATTAGATGTGTGAGGTCCGTTTCAATTTTGAGTTCATTTGGGCATTTGAGGCGCTCTCCGCAAAAATGACAAAATCTGGGTCTGTGAAAAAGTTAACTGTTCACAATTTTTTGACCCGATTTGTCTTTTTTGCCGAGAGCTGCTCAGATATTCAAATGATATGAAATTTGAACCGGACCTTACGCATCAAATTGTCTACTACACAATTTTTTTTAGATTTTTTTGAATTTTTGTAGTAGTTCTTTATATTTGTTTCGTGAGCGGGATCATTTGAGCCCGTGCTCAGAAGAGGATTTTTGCTTCCTACGGTCCTTTTTAATCTGTATATCAATTTTGTTTGAAGTCAAAATATCTCTACTTTGATCAAATTTATAAAAAACATGTGTCAACATTTATATATTTGGCATTGTAGATGTTGATATTTTTTAATATATATTTGGTCATACTTTTTAAAGTTTGACTTGATTCAATTCTAATATGCGGAGTAAAAAGGACCGAAGGGAGTAGTGTGATAAGCAATTAATAAAGACATATGCAAATAGAGTAACATAATGTGTATTATGCATAAGTAAGTATGTACAAAAATTAGGATGTGATTTGAAAAAGGTCAAAAAATTGACATAACATATGCAAAAAATAAAAAAAATACCCGCTAACTAATAGGAGAATTCACACACCACGACATGCAAACGACTAGAAACCGAACTATACATGGGTCACGATGCACACCTGCAGGTCCCGAATATCTGTTGTCACTAGGCCGAACAAGGCAGAAAGGGGCCAGGTTAGACTATGAGCTGTCAGCTTTGAGATGAACTTGCCAAGATGGCTTCATGCAGGCTTATAAATCGGTGCGAGCGCCTCTCGCTTGGCGAGGTGGGACTAAAGTCCCACCATCCATCGGCTGTGCCAGGACCAACCCTTCAGTCCCGGTTGGTGGCTTCCGGTTGGTGGTTTGGACTGGAATAAAGGCAAGCTTTATTCCCAGTTGGTGGTTTGGACTGGAATAAAGGAAAGCTTTATTCCTGGTTGGTGCCACCAATCAGGACTAAAGGGTGGGGTATATAAGCAACACTTCGAATATTTCCCCAAAACACTATCTCCAGTTTCGATCTCTTACCCGACGGCCCCGGACACCATCACGACGCCGCCAGGCTGCTGGAGCTCGTCGTCGCCTCCGATCCATCCTCAAGCCTATTGACCGTCGCCGGACCTCCTCGCCCTCCTCCTCAAGCCCGCTCCTCGTCGTCGCCCCTGATGTCGTCCCCGAGCCCTGCCATAACGCCGTCGCCGAGCCTGCTGCTCGTCTCTGCCCCCGACGCCGTCCCAAGCTCTGCCCCGAAGTCGTCGCCGAGCCCTGCTGCGACGCCGCTCCTCTTCACCGCCCCGACGCCGTCCCCAGGCACTGCTCCATCGTCGACGCCTCCTCGATGTGAGCGCCACGCGATCCCGTCCTTGTCCTACCCCCTCCTTGCTGGGCGCCGATGTACGCCGATGTCTTCGACCCCGACGCCGGCCGCCCGCGCTGCTGCCCGGCCACGATGCCGACACCGACGCCACCGCTATGCTAGCCGACGACGACTTGTCATTTTTGGTGATTTTTGCATAGGTCATTAATGAAAGTTAGAGATTTTTCATATATAGGTTATTATCAAATTTATCCATGATCAAAGTCATTTTTTAGAGAAAGTTAGAGATATTTGCATATAATGTTGTTGCATCTCCGTGGAGTAATCGTGGACATTGGTCCCTGATCGTATCTCCGTTGTTCAACAAAAGGTGTCCGTTTGTTGTATAAACATAACCCCAAAACTTCGGTAAATTTTTTGTAACATGTATATGTTTGATCACCGCAACCTTATATAGTTGATTGGACTTTGGAGTGCATATTTAGTCGAGTCCAACTACAATATTAGTGAATGATTTCAGATTGTTGGGCACCGCAGAGAATTGTGAGATGAGATTTCCCTTTGATAATTGATTCTATATAGGACGACTCATCAGATATAAATGAACCATAAAAGTTTAGCGATCAGTTTAGCAATCACTTAGAAATTTGCATTTTGTAATATTTGGAGAAACTATGGAACATGCGAGAGACTTAGATCAAGAAGAGATGTTGGGGTATATAATCCGCAACGAAGGTGATGATATCACCTCATAGTATCTCAACGACTCCGATGGTGAGGGAAGAGAGGATGACGGCTCCAGTGATCAAATAGAGGAAGGAGATGATGGCTCCGTCTGTGTTAGAGCCTTAACTGTTGCAAAGTACTCCGTATCGAGCCAACCTTCTATAAGGAGACGAGGCCCGAAAAAAAGGTTTGGCGAGAATGAAAGGTTCATGAACGAAGATGTCGTTGTAGATGGCAAACCGACTCTTCCCCAGGGGAGCTCACACCGATTTATACAACAGTGCCGAGTTGTTGTTAGGGACAATGTCACATCCCTGACACCTTAAGCAAGTTAGTCTTGTGCTCATGTCTTCTTTGCATTTGCATCTAAGAATTTTCAACAAGAACAAGAAAGTGGCAAAGGAAAAACTCAAAACCCTAGCCACTACTTTAAATAAAGGAAATCTCAAACTAGTTAAAATCAATGAATCCAAAATGGCCTCAAGAAAAGTTCAAACTTTCTGATAAATCATGAAAGTAAATGAGCAATGAAGAAAACATTTTTCTTGACACTTTAAGCATTTTAAATTAATGCAAAAAGCTACTGGTTTCAAATTTTAAATTTGAAAACAGAAACTTCAAACTTTCAAAAATGTTGCAAACTTTAGGAATGGTTGGAATTATTCCAACAAATATTCTAGGGTGCTCAACTTAGTTTTTACAATTTATTTGGGAGTTGAAATAAATAGGAAAGCAGTGAAATAGCAAAACAGAAACAAAAACAGAAAGAAAATGGAAAACTCTTACCTGTCGCCTAGTCGGCCCAGCCCATCTTCCTCAGTCGTCTCCTCCCCCGCGCCAGTAGGAGCAGGAGGTGGCCGCCACGTTCTCCGGTGCGGCCACGCACCTGTGCGCCTGCCTGGCCGCCGCCTCGCGCTGGCAAGGCCGGGGATAAGCTCCACGAGGCCGCCCCTATCCATTCCCAGCGCCAGTTCTCCCCCTCCTCTCGGATCTCTCCTCCCCCTTCTGCCGCCATTGGAGCCCGAGTAGAGCTCGAGCTCGTCGTCGTTCTAGCCGACCTCCCTTCCTTCTGAGCCGCGCATTAGCTCCGCCGCAACCCCCTGAAGCTTCCTAGCCACGAGCCCGACGCCCAGATGCAGTGAATCGACGAGCAGCTATCGTCTTCTTCCTCGGGTCACCGAAGATCGCCGCCGACGTTCTCCCTCTCCAGGCCATCCCCGAGCAGACTAGCGCCACCACTGCACTCCCCGTGAGCATGCGGTCATTTCCCCTAAGCTCTCCCCGTCGATCCCCTCCTCTAGGCTCAGTTCCATCGGAGCCCGACGAGGACCGCCGCTGTAGCTCGTCGCCGGCAGCCCTCCGGTGACGGGTTGGTCAGTCTGAGGCCACCAACAGCCTCAGGACATCATGTAGATGCGTTCAGTGCCCAGCCCCGCGCGTTTTGCCCCTGTATTCGATGGCTTCGACGATGGCCGAACTTGGTCGCCGCCAAGCTCGTCGCCGGCGTTGATCCCGGCCACCCCAGCCCCTGGGGCTTGTTCCATCGTGCGCGCCATCGAGTGGCCGTTCCTCCCATGGTCTCAGCCGTGCGTTTGGCCCTCTGTGCGTCATTTCCGAGCCCCCCCGACGTTCTGGTGCTCGCCGGAGGCTCCCCGCCGGCGAGGACGACCTCGCCGCCGGTGGATCTCGGCTGGCCTGAGCCACTGACTGGTGGGGCCAGCCTCTGGCAAGATTAGAGATAATAAAAATAAATCAGATAAGTTAATAAGTCACTGACATGTGGGTCCAGTAAGATTAATCAGCTAATTAAGTTTAATCTTAATCTAAAACTGACCAGAGACACTGACCAGTGGGTCCCACTGGTCAGGTTTGACTTTCAACGGCCAGATGGACCTGCTGATGTCATGCTGATGCAGTAAAAGTATTTTCCAGTATAAAAATAATTCCAGAAATGTTTAAAACTTAAAAAAATCATAGAAATTAATCTGTAACTCCAATGAAAATAATTTATATATGAAAAAGTATCAGAAAAATTCAAGGAATCTGAATATGCTATTTTCAATCGTGTTTGAAAAAGTTACAGAACCCAAACATGTAGATTAATGAATAAGCCAATTCTTATAAATACTTTATAAATGGAATTTGGAAAATATTCAAATTTCATTATGAATGACATGATCACACACTGTCCTAATTACAAAACAGTACCTTAACATGACATTTCATGCATGTTAACATCAAGTTGATCTGAGCATCAGGTCGAATCAATTAAATCGGTATCCGAGAATACCTCGTTTGAATTGATATTTGAATGTGATTCAAATCAACTTCAAACCTAATACATGTTGATTATATTAGTTTATCACCTTGCATTCTCATGCCATGCTCATGCATCATCTTGTTTGCATATGATTGTTATTGATTGTTGCCATTCATTTCGGTAGGCTCCGCACCCCCGGATTCCACCGAATATCCGTCTGACGGATATTGTCCCCCCTCTGAGCAACAAGGCAAGCAACCATTTTGATCATACCGATAAATCCCATGTTCTTGCTCCTGCACTTATTTATTGCATTAGGATCAAATGCTTCAACTGCTTTTGCCACGTTAGTTGAACCCACTTCCTTTGCATGACCTATCCTTGTCACAGTAAATAGCCGAACCTTGCAACCTAGCATACCTGGTAGTTGCTTGAGCCATGATGTGCCTTATCCTGCTATGCATGCTATGCCTAGAGTTGTGTATGGTCTGACATCTGGGAGATGAACAGAATTGTGAGAATGCGTTCGGTAAGCAAAGGTTGTGTGTTGAATCTGATTTGGTAAAGGTACCGGTGAAAGGCTGTGTAGGAGTACATGGCGGGTTGTTTCATTGGAACCGTCCTTAGGAACTGAGTTTCGTGTATGTAATCCAAGACTAGATACTACCACATGCTGGGCCCTGAAATATGACCCCGCTCGGTCTATTAATCGCTTAATACTCGGTCCAGGAGTTGCAAGTAGTTTCTGGTGTTTATAGAAATGCTGGAGGCCGTGCATGGTGCTGACCTGAGAGGTGGGACGTGATGCGGTAGGCAGTGGCACGGTGTACCAAGTGGCACCCGGATGGTGGGCTTGGGAACCCTGCGCACATCGTTTGAGGCCGTGGCGGAAACCTCGGCCGGACTTCCGTACGGGTTACTCTCAGATAGGCGATAAACCTGGACTAGGTACTAGTGTGGTTAACGGTCGTGGCCGACTCCCTCGCTGGGCTTCCGCTTGAAGGTTGCCGAGGTGCATGACGTGCACATGGCGATAAGTGGCGAGAGCGTGTATGACGAAGTACACCCCTGCAGGGTTATGATCTATTCGAATAGCCGCGTCCGCGGATATGGACTACTTGGAGACATATGTTGTTCATAGATAACTTAAATGGCTACTCATAAAATTGTCAAGATAAGCGTGAGTGTCGTGGACGGCATTTCCGTATGGAAACAGAATGATTCCACGATGGTGTATTGTTGTGGTGTTAGTGGACTCGTGTGCGAGAAATCAAGTTGTCAAAATTATTTAAAAATGCAAGTTGTCTAGCCACGAGTCAAATGCTGGCTTTCCGCATGAAACCCCACAATACCCTTTTGATACCTTGCATGAGTAGTTAGATATCCTAAAGTCTTGCTGAGTACCTTCGTACTCATGTTTGCTTAATAAATGTTGCAGAGGTTGCTAATGACCCTAATGGAGGGTTCTTCGTAGACATCGACGACGACGAGTAGCTGGTGTCCCAGCTACGATCTGGCCCTATGTTGGATCTGTAGTATAGTCAGGCCATGTGCCTTCTAGTTGACCTGTCTGTACTCAGACAGTTTTAAACTCTTCCGCTGGCTTGTAACTGAATGACTGCTATTATGGGTCGTGAGACCCTTAATGTGTAATATTATGTGTATTTCGTGTTGGTTGGTGGCACAAACCGGGACTAAAGGCCCATGCCTACCATAGCCGCGGTGCGGTTGGATGTTTTGTCCCACCTCACTAGCCGAGAGAGCTCGGATGTGGTTTATAAGCGCTAGTGCGCACACCCTCTCGAGCTCCTCTCAACTACAGGCTTCCGGAACTAATCTGTCATTGCTTGTGGGCCTATTGGGCCTTCTGCGGGCCTGAACCCTGGTCCAACTCTCTGGTTGGGTTTCTAGTCGTATTCAGGCCGTGCTGGCAGGTGACATTTAAAAAAAAAATCTAGTTTTCGTTTCGTTTTTTTACTTTATTTATTTTATTTTGTGAATAACTTTACTAAAAAATAGATTTTTGAGTGATTCTTTTTCCTGCTATTTAATATTACTGTGTTTTATCATTATATTCAATTTGGTAGGTTTTAGGTTATTTTAAATGTCTGTTTTAATCAAAAAAATCTGTTACAAAAGGGATTCCATTTTTTGAACTTATTTGAACTCGAGACTTTTTGTGTGGTCAAAATGCACCATTCAAGGACACATCATCAATTTTCAATACTTTTTGACTTCATTTGGTATTTTTCATGCATTTATTGATTTTTTAGCTAAATGACCCAGAAATAGAAAAGCACTACAAATGAACTCTGAATAGGATGAAAGTTGGCATGGTATCATCATTTCATCCACTTAGCATGTGATAAAAAGTTGAGAGGTTGTGGCAAAAACTGGATGCAATTCGTGTACAAATCGGACAATCTCTTTCGAAAACTCATTTGGTATTTCATTTGGTATTTCGACAATTCGTGTATCATGAGAGTTTCTTACGAAAACTCATCTCTTACAAAAGGGATTTCATTTTTTTGAACTTATTTGAACTCCATACTTTTTGTGTGTTCAAAATGCACCATTCAAGGCCACATCATAAAATTTTAACACTTTTTAACTTCATTTGGTATTTTTCATGCATTTACTGATTGTTTTGAGCTAAATGACCCAGAGATTGAAAAGGACTGCAAATGAACTTTGAATAGGTAGAAAATTGGCATGGTATCATCATTTCACCCACATGCAACAAAAATTTAGTAGCACAATAAAATAGTAATAGAAACAGTAACAGTAACAACATCAGTTTTATAATGATTGTAAGAGCAGCCTCGGCAACAATAGTAACTTAGCACGAATCAATATGTGAAAAACGTAGGCATTGAATCGGTGATGGATACGTATATTGGATCAATACACCACAACACTAATGCACTGACATATAATATGTCAGGAAAACACACTTAAGAGGGCAGATAGAGTATCTACCTATTCCCCTATCTTCCTCTACCGCAAATCTTTTCCTCCGACGAGAAATCTATCAAAATCCAGTGTTGTTTTGCGGCACCGTTTTCCATCGGAGGATGCCATAGATGTCGTCAGCTTGTGCCAGTCATGGTGGCCGGGGGGGCCTTCATGGCTGCAAGCACCGCAACGACGAGGAGGCTGGGAGCTCTTCCCTCCGCCCTTCGGTGGAGGAATGTCGCTCGGAGCAGGCACGCTGCAGTGGCGTGAAGTCCCGCAGCATCGGCATGGATCAACTTCCGCCTCCTCAGTCAAATCTTTGATCCGGCCATCGAAGCGGTCTAGCGCGCCTGGTTCGAGGCGAAAGAGGCGGCCGTCGATGACGACGCGGGTCCCAAGGCTGTTCGAGGAGTACCAGCTTGCGCAGGTACTCTCGAGGATCCTAATGAAGTACCGGCTCCACGCCCCTGGCGGCGGTGATGGCAACTACGACTCCGGTGATGAGTAGTTTAAGTTTAAGTATGAACTAGTTTAACCTAGAAGTATGTTTTATATCGCATGGTATGAACTATGTTTAATTTCTGTTTTAAGTTTGTATGAACTATGTTCACGTGGAACCCCGGTGATGTTTAAATGGCTTGAACTACTAGCTTGAAAATCGAGTAGAACTTTGATGATATTTACGGGATCAGTTATGTCTCTCTGTCTATCATACCATCAATTTCATTTACGGGAAATTGTAAACGAATTCTGAAGGATGGCGGTTTGCGGGATCTGTTAAAGATGCTCTTTAAACTAGCCGTATGTTGCTTCAATGGCCGCAAGCGGGCGCACAACCCTCCCTCCACAATGGATCGTTCCATTTCCTTGTTTTTTTTTCTTCTAAAAATCCTGCAAAAAGGCGTGCGGTGAGTCCAACTCGCGATTCGGGACCACGGACACGTTGTGACTACTTCTTTTCCTCTTTTCGTCGGTCTTTCCTTTATTTTTTTACTTTTTTTTTCAAAATGCATGGGCTTATTCTAATTTAATGATTTATTTTCAAACTCAATGAACTCTTTCCGAAATTGATATACTTTTCAAAAATTTGATAAATTGTTTTAAAATTTGATGAACATTATTTCCAATTTGAGGAACCTTTTCAAAGTTGTTAAACTTTTTTAAATTTTGTTAAGATTTTTGCTAAATTGATGTAATTTTTTAAAATTGATAAAAAGTTTCTAATTTGTGAACTTTTATCCCGGAACTTTTATCTCATAAAATTCTCTTCTATTTTTCAAACCGCAAAAAGTATGATACTGTTGAAAATGAAACCAAGGACGTCATGATTACTCGCACAGTACAGTAGCCATCCGGCCACTGCAACTTGATATTCTTAGTTTCATCTTTTTATTTTCGTATCTTCTTTCTTTTTGTCCTTTTTGTTTTCATTTTTCTTTGTCCTGTTTATTTTCTCTTATTCATGGTTAGGTGAACCTTTTTAAAATTCATCGTCATTTAAAAAAAATAGGTGAACTTATTTTAAAATTTTATGATTTTTTAAAATCTGAGGAAACAGTTTTTCAAATCTATGTTTTTCATTCAATGAACTTTTTTCGAATTGGTGAACATTTTTTTCAAATCCGTCAACTTGTTTTTTGATACTGATGATTTTTTTAAAATCATGAATCTATTTTAAAATTCGATGAACTTTTTTGAACATTGATAATTATCTTCCCAAAATTCGATGAACTTTTTAAAATTCGTAAACATTTTTTTCAATTGATGAGCTTTTTTGAAAAGCGTTGAACTTTTTTGTCAAATTCAATTTTTTTTAAAGTTTAATGAACTTATTTTTCAAATTCGTGAAGTTTTTCTCAATATCGATGAACTTTTGTAAAAAAATTGTGAACGTTTTTTTAGACAAGTGAAGGGTTAATATCATGTCATGGTCAAAGTAGTGACTACGGAGGGAGCGACCTGACAAAAACAAGCCAGTTTTTTTTCTTTTGAGGGAACGAACCAACTTTTTTAGGGGTTTAACCAAGTTTAATGATCAAAATTCATAATTTATTGGAGACGGAAAGGATCATGTGGGACAGACAACCAAATGTACATTCCCTAATCCAAGGAATGTGAGAACTTGGCTAATCTTCGGCATCATGATTTGCCGCTCTACCCTCAAAAGTAAACTTACAATTAAAAGAAGATCTAGAGTTTATTTCATAGATAATTGCTCCAGATCCTCCGCGACTGGCTTTGTGAATATCATTGATTGCCTTCTTGGAATCAGAAGCCATGACGAAACTTTGAAGCAGAAGATCCTCCGCGGCTCTGCCAAGGCCAGACCTTCTCTACAAGCTTTTTTTGATAACAACCTTCTCTAGAAGCTAATTTTCTAGTGTCGCTACATCACTTATGCATGTGATTACCAACACTGAAGTGCCCAAAAGGTTTCTTGTTTCATCATGACACACCGCCGCTGTTGCTTCCCTTTTGCGCCTCGGCTACCGACCGCGCGATGACATCGCACCAGCAAACCGTTTTTGGGCCTCAAGCCCTTGGCTTCAACGCGGGCACCACTTGCCACATTGGGCCAATAAAGCGCTCATTATAGCACTCATCCTATATGGCTCCTTATGCGTCCGGAACCAATTCATCGGTGTGAAAAAAGTTGATGGCTTTTAATAAAAATGCATTAATTTAAGAAAAGACAAGAAAAAGAAAAAAGAAAAAAAAACCCCCACAAAATCTCCATCTGGAGCAAACCTTAGCCTGACTTGACTCTGCTTTTCTCCGTCCCTTATGCTCCTTCTCTAGAATTGGTGAACTCCGGAGAGCATGTCCAGCACCGGTAGTCACTCCGACAGCTCCGACGACGATGATTGGGATGCATTTCTGCATGATGCCGCCGGCGATGAGGACGTTCTGGCCATGGAGTACAAGCATTGGACCATGTACATTGACGGGTTCAAGATGCTATCCGGCCTGAGGGCACAAGTCATCCTCAGGGTCATGTCTTAGCACCCTTACGTTTGGAATTCTTTTCTTTTTCTTATGTAAGGACCCAAAATAGATTGAAGAACACAAATATGACTTCTTAACCCAATTCTACCAATTTTTTCACGTACATGTTGTTCAAAATTATAATGCCTGGAAATTTCACTCATTGCCTATGAAAGGAAATAGAGAGGGAGGAAGAAAATAAAATATTAAAAAGTAATAATAATAAATAAATAAATGACAGAGCATAAATGGAAAAAAGAAACAAATAATATACAAAAGAAAAGAAACAAGAGGAAAAGAGAAGAAAACCGAAAAATATTTACCGAGTGCAATGAACAGACACTCGGCAAAGAAAAGGAGAAGAAAATTAGAAAAGAAAAAAAGAAATGTTCACCAAATACAAAAAAGAAAGAACTCTGCAAAAGAAATGCCAAGCATAAAAAGAAAAAGAACTCGGCAAAGATTTCTTTGATCAGTGCAAAATAAAATAAACTCGGCAAGATATCTTTGCCCAATGCAAAGAAACAAAACTCTGCAAATGACATGTTCGCCTAGTTCCCGATAAAATGCACAAGGCAAACACGTGGAACTGGGTTAATTCCAGATACAGCAGTGAGGAGACTTGAGTGAGGGATAAATCCTCAAAATTTGGAGGAGTTGAGCTTTTGTGGGAAGGGCTAGAGGTGTCTCAAGTATAGCGGCAAAAAAGAAGTTACACATACTGGTAAATGGTAATAAATGTCGACTACATTATTCACAGCTGGAGATAACATATTATCCAATAATTCACAAACATAAGAATATATATAATTATCCAGGGCATAGCACCGACACCAACAACCAAAGTAAATGTATTTTAATGTGGAAGATAAGATTACACGTTGGAAAAATATTACTCCCTCCGTTCCTAAATATAAATTTTCTAAGCGATTTCATTAAGGGTCTATATACGGAACAAAATGATTGAATCTATACTCTAAAATATGTCTATATACATCCGTATGTAGTTCACTAGTGAAATCTCTACAAAGACTTATATTTAGGAACGGAGGGAGTACGTAGCTAGACTCATTCAGCAGAGCCATATAAGGTGTACTCCTCATGGTCGGTGTCTTAACTTCCTGTGTGTAGTTTGAAATTCGTGCTCGGAGTACAAGTAAAGAGAAGGGTTTGAAGATTTTGAGAATTTGACGAGTACCGGACGGGCCTTTGAACCTTGGACAAATCTCAGCTCCGGCTTCTTCCGCAGATGTTCACTAAAAGCTATATTTACCAAACGATATTAGTTGCCTCGGACAAACAAATTATTAAACAAAATATTTAGGATTCGATTATATAACATGCATGTTAGTCGTTGCATTTTCATTTCTGGGAGCCGTGAGATTCCGTGTTACGCATGTTTTTTACAATTTCGGCATTGAGTACGGTAGTGCTTGAGAAAAAAAAGTCGGTCACTAACACCACCGATATCCCAGTTGTAATCCAAGGAGACAACTATGTTTTACATCTAAAGCCCTGTTTGGATCAGCGTTTTGGTTCTAAATACCTCTATAAAATATATACATACCTCTCTCGATTGTTTTGTTTCCGGATGGAAATTAGTCATCAGCCGATAAATTACACCTGTAAACAATACAACTCCGTGTTACTTTACATCCGAACCAAGCTCGGCCTAAACCTTAACACATAAAACATTACACGTAAACGTCACCTCGGCACTCAGCGGGGCAAAGCTGAGGTCAAAGATCTTACCATTGAATAGCTGTTTTAAGTTCCATTTCATTAAAAGCAATTGTTCATCTCTTTTTGCTATACAAGATGAATACCAGAACAAGTACAGTTATTCGCCCACACTGTTTGTCCTTACATCGCAGGCATGGATGTAACAGTTCACTCTCTCTCTCTCTTCCGTCTCTCACCCACACACAAGTATGTATCTGTTTTGTCCCTTCCCCTTGCAAAAATAAAATAAAAAATCCATGAATTGTTTTTCATCTTAACCAATTAAATACATTTATATCTTTTGAAGAAATAATTTGTATATTTGAACTCTTGGCATCAAAATCTTTAGAAGTAAACCAATTTTGTATATTACAAACACATTTAAATTACAACGTTTCACATCTCATATGTTAAACAAACCTATTTCACTTGGAAAAAAGTGACTCCTGTGAAACCAGACAGAGTTAGCAAATTTTCGGTTTTAAAAGTGGAAAAATATATGAAACTGAAGAGTCAACTTGTGAAACTGATTATTTGTAAATGTGTGACAATTTATTTTCAAAAGAGTGATATATGTTATTTAAAATGAGCAACTGAAATACATGTGTTCGTTATGAAACAATCCACTGAATAATAAAATGTAGCTTCTGATTTGTGTAAAAGCAACCACATAATGTTAAATTATAATTTATTATTGTGAAACTGATTATTTGAAAATGTGATTTTTTAAAACAGTGAAATAGTTTATTTGAGAAACGTGCAATTGAAATATATGTTTTTTTTGTAAAACAAGGCAGTGAAAAGTGAAATGTAGCTTTTGAATTGTGAAATGTTAACCACAAAAAGTGAAATTATAATATATCATTGTGAAACAGATTATTTGGAAATATGTTTTTTTCAAAGAGTGAAATATGTTATCTGAGAAATGTGTGATTGAATTAGATGTTATTTTTCTGAAATAAGCCAGTGGAAAGTGAAATGTTGGGTCAAAATTATGAAATAGCATCAACAAAAGATGTAATTGTAATGTGTGAGTGTGATACTGTTTATTTAAAAATGTAAAATATAAATATGAATTTAAATATGGTTGAAAAATATCCAAAGTTGGTCTCATTTTAAAGGTATATTTGCATGCACATGTTTCATTTTATTCTGCTAGTCATTTGCTTGACCTAGGAAAATTACTTGTCATGGACTCGTTATGTAAAGACATGGAGATGTGGGCGGACCTGAGAGAAATGCTCCAGAGGTAATTTCAATCATTATCGCACTATATCGACAACTTTCGTGCATTTCCTGATATCAAGTAATTAATAACTTATTTATTCATTTTCTTTGCCTGACAGGGTTTGGGCAGAGTTCACCAAGAAGGTTAGGGGTCAACGGAACGAGGAGCTGTGATTTAAAGAACTCAGTACTAGCTCGGTCTACGGATCTCTTTGATTCTAGTTTCAAAACCATTATCATGCTTGAATATTATATTGATTGAAGTCTATTCACATAGAGTGCTCGACGCATGGATCAAGGAATAACTTATGTGGACACTACATTTGTGAGTTCATTCGCGAGACGACCTGTGAGGCGGGAGGACGTTTCGAAAAACTTGAAGTATGTAAACAATATTCACATATTTATTTTATTACCATCAGTTGTGTTGAGTTTCATTCATATATATATATATATATATATATATATATATATATATATATATATATATATATATATATATATATATAAATTAGATCGAACGAAAGCGGGACGTATTCCGACGAGAGGCTGACATATTAGCAATTCAAGAGAAATTGACGGTGTTCTTCCTTGAAGACATCATAGCTGAAACCCGAGAATTCCATCGATAATTGGTAGTGAATGTTGGTATTTAAATATTAGGGATCGTAACAGATGTTACATTAATTGTATATATATGAATGAATGTATACTATACGTAGTAGCGTCGAATAGATATACGAAAATTTATTGTTTTGATCAAACACGAAGAAAGACATGTCATTTCTTTTTATATTCATGACATTTATATAATGGTTCCTTCATTGCTATATGAAACCTCTAAACCTCCAAAACCCCTCATTTCCTAAATGAAAACAAGAGTGCTTGACAAATTTTAACGCGTAGTTGTCTTTTAGTCCTGGTCGGTGTTATTAACCGGAACTAAAAGCCATCCTGCCTAGACGCCTCACAACGACCACATGGAGCTCTTTTAGTCCCGATTCATAATGCAACCCGGACTAAAAATTGGGGCCTTTTGTCCCGATTGCTTAGTCCGGGTTGCAGAACCGGGACTAAAGGTCCTTAGGAACCTAGACCAAAGCTCTCTTTTTTATTAATTCGTGTGCCGAAACTAAGAGTCCCACACTAACCGGAAATCAAGATGGTAGTGTCGTCCGTCCGCTTTTAGGCATCCGAACCAAGACTAATGCGTTTCGTTAAGCAACCAGGACTAATGCTCGATCAGGATTAAGATAAAAGATTTCTTTTCTATTAGTGTGGGCTAACACCTGCAAGTAGCTGGCTAGTACGACAGATAATTGACAGGATCAATATATGCTCGTCGAGATTTACGACTCACATCCGACACCGGCCTATATGCTCGTCGCATTTTACAACTGACAGCTGACACCAATTAGCATCAAAAGATTACAGTAATGCATGTGTCCGTGAGATGTGCAAAGTCATGGCATGGTGGTAGTAATTAATATGCTACATGCTACATAAGGAAAAAAAAAACTTCCTAAGGGAAGCGGCGTTTCGGCTCTCGGGTACTGGGTGCTCCGACGGAAAAAATCAAAACAAATACTAAAGAAATTCTAAAAATTCTATTTTTTGTGTGGTAGATAATTAGATGTGTGAGGTCCGTTTCAATTTTGAGTTCATTTGGGCATTTGAGGCGCTCTCCGCAAAAATGACAAAATCTGGGTCTGTGAAAAAGTTAACTGTTCACAATTTTTTGACCCGATTTGTCTTTTTTGCCGAGAGCTGCTCAGATGTTCAAATGATATGAAATTTGAACCGGACCTTACGCATCAAATTGTCTACTACACAATTTTTTTTAGATTTTTTTGAATTTTTGTAGTAGTTCTTTATATTTGTTTCGTGAGCGGGATCATTTGAGCCCGTGCTCAGAAGAGGATTTTTGCTTCCTACGGTCCTTTTTAATCTGTATATCAATTTTGTTTGAAGTCAAAATATCTCTACTTTGATCAAATTTATAAAAAACATGTGTCAACATTTATATATTTGGCATTGTAGATGTTGATATTTTTTAATATATATTTGGTCATACTTTTTAAAGTTTGACTTGATTCAATTCTAATATGCGGAGTAAAAAGGACCGAAGGGAGTAGTGTGATAAGCAATTAATAAAGACATATGCAAATAGAGTAACATAATGTGTATTATGCATAAGTAAGTATGTACAAAAATTAGGATGTGATTTGAAAAAGGTCAAAAAATTGACATAACATATGCAAAAAATAAAAAAAATACCCGCTAACTAATAGGAGAATTCACACACCACGACATGCAAACGACTAGAAACCGAACTATACATGGGTCACGATGCACACCTGCAGGTCCCGAATATCTGTTGTCACTAGGCCGAACAAGGCAGAAAGGGGCCAGGTTAGACTATGAGCTGTCAGCTTTGAGATGAACTTGCCAAGATGGCTTCATGCAGGCTTATAAATCGGTGCGAGCGCCTCTCGCTTGGCGAGGTGGGACTAAAGTCCCACCATCCATCGGCTGTGCCAGGACCAACCCTTCAGTCCCGGTTGGTGGCTTCCGGTTGGTGGTTTGGACTGGAATAAAGGCAAGCTTTATTCCCAGTTGGTGGTTTGGACTGGAATAAAGGAAAGCTTTATTCCTGGTTGGTGCCACCAATCAGGACTAAAGGGTGGGGTATATAAGCAACACTTCGAATATTTCCCCAAAACACTATCTCCAGTTTCGATCTCTTACCCGACGGCCCCGGACACCATCACGACGCCGCCAGGCTGCTGGAGCTCGTCGTCGCCTCCGATCCATCCTCAAGCCTATTGACCGTCGCCGGACCTCCTCGCCCTCCTCCTCAAGCCCGCTCCTCGTCGTCGCCCCTGATGTCGTCCCCGAGCCCTGCCATAACGCCGTCGCCGAGCCTGCTGCTCGTCTCTGCCCCCGACGCCGTCCCAAGCTCTGCCCCGAAGTCGTCGCCGAGCCCTGCTGCGACGCCGCTCCTCTTCACCGCCCCGACGCCGTCCCCAGGCACTGCTCCATCGTCGACGCCTCCTCGATGTGAGCGCCACGCGATCCCGTCCTTGTCCTACCCCCTCCTTGCTGGGCGCCGATGTACGCCGATGTCTTCGACCCCGACGCCGGCCGCCCGCGCTGCTGCCCGGCCACGATGCCGACACCGACGCCACCGCTATGCTAGCCGACGACGACTTGTCATTTTTGGTGATTTTTGCATAGGTCATTAATGAAAGTTAGAGATTTTTCATATATAGGTTATTATCAAATTTATTCATGATCAAAGTCATTTTTTAGAGAAAGTTAGAGATATTTGCATATAATGTTGTTGCATCTCCGTGGAGTAATCGTGGACATTGGTCCCTGATCGTATCTCCGTTGTTCGACAAAAGGTGTCCGTTTGTTGTATAAACATAACCCCAAAACTTCGGTAAATTTTTTGTAACATGTATATGTTTGATCACCGCAACCTTATATAGTTGATTGGACTTTGGAGTGCATATTTAGTCGAGTCCAACTACAATATTAGTGAATGATTTCAGATTGTTGGGCACCGCAGAGAATTGTGAGATGAGATTTCCCTTTGATAATTGATTCTATATAGGACGACTCATCAGATATAAATGAACCATAAAAGTTTAGCGATCA
Organism: Hordeum vulgare subsp. vulgare; assembly: GCF_904849725.1. Lineage (NCBI taxonomy): Eukaryota > Viridiplantae > Streptophyta > Magnoliopsida > Poales > Poaceae > Hordeum > Hordeum vulgare. The sequence goes on along the minus strand of NC_058519.1, from coordinate 656,988,287 downwards.
GTTTAGCAATCACTTAGAAATTTGCATTTTGTAATATTTGGAGAAACTATGGAACATGCGAGAGACTTAGATCAAGAAGAGATGTTGGGGTATATAATCCGCAACGAAGGTGATGATATCACCTCATAGTATCTCAACGACTCCGATGGTGAGGGAGGAGAGGATGACGGCTCCAGTGATCAAATAGAGGAAGGAGATGATGGCTCCGTCTGTGTTAGAGCCTTAACTGTTGCAAAGTACTCCGTATCGAGCCAACCTTCTATAAGGAGACGAGGCCCGAAAAAAAGGTTTGGCGAGAATGAAAGGTTCATGAACGAAGATGTCGTTGTAGATGGCAAACCGACTCTTCCCCAGGGGAGCTCACACCGATTTATACAACAGTGCCGAGTTGTTGTTAGGGACAATGTCACATCCCTGACACCTTAAGCAAGTTAGTCTTGTGCTCATGTCTTCTTTGCATTTGCATCTAAGAATTTTCAACAAGAACAAGAAAGTGGCAAAGGAAAAACTCAAAACCCTAGCCACTACTTTAAATAAAGGAAATCTCAAACTAGTTAAAATCAATGAATCCAAAATGGCCTCAAGAAAAGTTCAAACTTTCTGATAAATCATGAAAGTAAATGAGCAATGAAGAAAACATTTTTCTTGACACTTTAAGCATTTTAAATTAATGCAAAAAGCTACTGGTTTCAAATTTTAAATTTGAAAACAGAAACTTCAAACTTTCAAAAATGTTGCAAACTTTAGGAATGGTTGGAATTATTCCAACAAATATTCTAGGGTGCTCAACTTAGTTTTTACAATTTATTTGGGAGTTGAAATAAATAGGAAAGCAGTGAAATAGCAAAACAGAAACAAAAACAGAAAGAAAATGGAAAACTCTTACCTGTCGCCTAGTCGGCCCAGCCCATCTTCCTCAGTCGTCTCCTCCCCCGCGCCAGTAGGAGCAGGAGGTGGCCGCCACGTTCTCCGGCGCGGCCACGCACCTGTGCGCCTGCCTGGCCGCCGCCTCGCGCTGGCAAGGCCGGGGATAAGCTCCACGAGGCCGCCCCTATCCATTCCCAGCGCCAGTTCTCCCCCTCCTCTCGGATCTCTCCTCCCCCTTCTGCCGCCATTGGAGCCCGAGTAGAGCTCGAGCTCGTCGTCGTTCTAGCCGACCTCCCTTCCTTCTGAGCCGCGCATTAGCTCCGCCGCAACCCCCTGAAGCTTCCTAGCCACGAGCCCGACGCCCAGATGCAGTGAATCGACGAGCAGCTATCGTCTTCTTCCTCGGGTCACCGAAGATCGCCGCCGACGTTCTCCCTCTCCAGGCCATCCCCGAGCAGACTAGCGCCACCACTGCACTCCCCGTGAGCATGCGGTCATTTCCCCTAAGCTCTCCCCGTCGATCCCCTCCTCTAGGCTCAGTTCCATCGGAGCCCGACGAGGACCGCCGCTGCAGCTCGTCGCCGGCAGCCCTCCGGTGACGGGTTGGTCAGTCTGAGGCCACCAACAGCCTCAGGACATCATGTAGATGCGTTCAGTGCCCAGCCCCGCGCGTTTTGCCCCTGTATTCGATGGCTTCGACGATGGCCGTGTTGGAAATATGCCCTAGAGGCAATAATAAATTAGTTATTATTATATTTCTTAGTTCATGATAATCGTTTATTATCCATGCTATAATTGTATTAGTTGGAAACACAATACTTGTGTGGATACATAGACAAAACACTGTCCCTAGTAAGCCTCTAGTTGACTAGCTCGTTGATCAAAGATGGTCAAGGTTTCCTGGCCATAGGCAAGTGTTGTCACTTGATAACGGGATCACATCATTAGGAGAATCATGTGATGGACTAGACCCAAACTAATAGACGTAGCATGTTGATCGTGTCATTTTGTTGCTACTGTTTTCTGCGTGTCAAGTATTTATTCCTATGACCATGAGATCATATAACTCACTCACACCGGAGGAATGCTTTGTGTGTATCAAACGTCGCAACGTAACTGGGTGACTATAAAGATGCTCTACAGGTATCTCCGAAGGTGTTAGTTGAGTTAGTATGGATCAAGACTGGGATTTGTCACTCCGTGTGACGGAGAGGTATCTCGGGGCCCACTCGGTAATACAACATCACACACAAGCCTTGCAAGCAATGTAACTTAATGTAAGTTGCGGGATCTTGTATTACGGAACGAGTAAAGAGACTTGCCGGTAAACGAGATTGAAATAGGTATGCGGATACTAACGATCGAATCTCGGGCAAGTAACATACCGAAGGACAAAGGGAATGACATACGGGATTATATGAATCCTTGGCACTGAGGTTCAAACGATAAGATCTTCGTAGAATATGTAGGATCCAATATGGGCATCCAGGTCCCGCTATTGGATATTGACCGAGGAGTCTCTCGGGTCATGTCTACATAGTTCTCGAACCCGCAAGGTCTGCACACTTAAGGTTCGACGTTGTTTTATGCGTATTTGAGTTATATGGTTGGTTACCGAATGTTGTTCGGAGTCCCGGATGAGATTACGGACGTCACGAGGGTTTCCGGAATGGTCCGGAAACGAAGATTGATATATAGGATGACCTCATTTGGTTACCGGAAGGTTTTCGTGCATTACCGGAAAAGTTTCGGGCTCATCGGTAGTGTACCGGGAGTGCCGGGAGGGGTGCCGGGGACCATCGGGAGGGGTGTCACGCCCCAAGGGGTCTCATGGGCTATGGGAAGAGATAAACCAGCCCCTAGTGGGCTGGAATAAGTTCCCACTAAGGCCCATAAGGTTTGAGAAGGAAAAAACACAAGGTGGAAAGAGTTTCCAAGTGGGAAGGTGGAATCCTACTCCAAGTAGGATTGGAGTAGGACTCCTCCACCTCCAATTTCGGCCAAACCTTTAGGTTTTGAGGCTGCCTCCTCCCCTCCCTCCCACCTATATATACGGAGGTTTTAGGGCTGATTTGAGACGACTTTCTCACGGCTGCCCGACCACATACCTCCATAGTTTTTCCTCTAGATCGCGTTTCTGCGGAGCTCGGGCGGAGCCCTGCTGAGACGAGATCATCACCAACCTCCGGAGCGCCGTCACGCTGCCGGAGAACTCTTCTACCTCTCCGTCTCTCTTGCTGGATCAAGAAGGCCGAGATCATCGTCGAGCTGTACGTGTGCTGAACGCGGAGGTGCCGTCCGTTCGGTACTAGATCGTGGGACTGATCGCGGGATTGTTCGCGGGGCGGATCGAGGGACGTGAGGACGTTCCACTACATCAACCGCGATCTCTAATCGCTTCTGCTGTACGATCTACAAGGGTACGTAGATCACTCATCCCCTCTCGTAGATGGACATCACCATGATAGGTCTTCGTGCGCGTAGGAAATTTTTTGTTTCCCATGCGACGTTCCCAACAGTGGCATCATGAGCTAGGTTCATGCGTAGATGTCTTCTCGAGTAGAACACAAAAGGTTTTGTGGGCGGTGATGTGCGTTTTGCTGCCCTCCTTAGTCTTTTCTTGATTCCGCGGTATTGTTGGATTGAAGCGGCTTGGACCGACATTACTCGTACGCTTACGAGAGACTGGTTTCATCGTTACGAGTAACCCCCTTTGCTCAAAGATGACTGGCAAGTGACGGTTTCTCCAACTTTAGTTGAATCGGATTTGACCGAGGAGGTCCTTGGATGAGGTTAAATAGCAATTCATATATCTCCGTTGTGGTGTTTGCGTAAGTAAGATGCGATCCTACTAGATACCCTTGGTCACCACGTAAAACATGCAACAACAAAATTAGAGGACGTCTAACTTGTTTTTGCAGGGTATGATTGTGATGTGATATGGCCAATGATGTGATGTGATATATTGGATGTATGAGATGATCATGTTGTAATAGAAATATCGACTTGCACGTCGATGGTACGGCAACCGGCAGGAGCCATAGGGTTGTCTTTATACTAACATATGTGCTTGCAGATGCGTTTACTATTTTGCTAGGATGTAGCTTTAGTAGTAATAGCATAAGTAGCACGACAACCCCGATGGCAACACGTTGATGGATGATCATGGTGTGGCACCGGTGACAAGAAGATCGTGCCGGTGCTTTGGTGATGGAGATCAAGAAGCACGTGATGATGGCCATATCATGTCACTTATGAATTGCATGTGATGTTAATCCTTTTATGCACCTTATTTTGCTTAGAACGACGGTAGCATTATGAGGTGATCTCTCACTAAAATTTCAAGACGAAATTGTGTTCTCCCCGACTGTGCACCGTTGCGACAGTTCTTCGTTTCGAGACACCACGTGATGATCGGGTGTGATAGACTCAACGTTCACATACAACGGGTGCAAAACAGTTGCACACGCGGAACACTCGGGTTAAGCTTGACGAGCCTAGCATGTGCAGACATGGCCTCGGAACACATGAGACCGAAAGGTCGAGCATGAATCGTATAGTTGATATGATTAGCATAGGGATGCTTACCACTGAAACTATTCTCGACTCACGTGATGATCGGACTTGAGATAGCGGATTTGGATCATGTACCACTCAGATGACTAGAGAGATGTACTTTTTGAGTGGGAGTTCTTAAGTAATATGATTAATTGAACTAATTGTCATGAACATAGTCTAATGGTCTTTGCGAATTACGATGTAGCTTGCGCTATAGCTCTACTGTTTTTATATGTTCCTAGAGAAAATTTAGTTGAAAATTGATAGTAGCAACCTTTGCAGACTGAGTTTGTAAAACCGAGGATTGTCCTCGTTGCTACGCAGAAGGCTTATGTCCTTAATGCACCACTCGGTGTGCTGCACCTCGAGCGTCGTCTGTGGATGCTATGAAACATCCGACATACACGTTACTGATGACTACACGATAGTTCAGTGCAAGATACTTGATGGCTTAGAAGCAAGGCGCCGAAAACGTTGTAAAACGTCACGGAACATAAGTGATGTTCCGAAGAGATGAAATTGTGATTTCATGCTTGTGCCCTTGTTAAGAGGTTCGAGACCTCCAAACAAGATTCTTTGTCCACAAAGTAAAGGAGAAAAGCTCAATCGTTGAGCGTGTGCTCAGATTGTCTGAGTACGACAATCGCTTGAATCAAGTGGGAGTTAATCTTCCAGATGAGATAGTGATGGTTCTCCAAAGTCACTGCCACCAAGCTATGAGAGCTTCGTGATGAAACTATAACATATCAAGGATAGATACTATGATCTTTTGAGTGATTCGCGATGTTTGACACTGCGAAAGTAGAAATCAAGAAGGAGCATCAATAGTTGATGGTTAGTAAAACCACTAAGTTTCAAGAAAGGCAAGGGCTAGAAGGGATACTTCGTGAAACGGCAAAACAGTTGCTGCACTAATGAAGAGACCCAAGATTAAACCCAAACCCGAGACTAAGTGCTTCTGTAATAAGGGGAACAGTCACTCAGGCGGAGCAACTCTAGATACTTGGTGGATAAGAAGGCTGGCAAAAGTCGAGAGAAGTATATATGTGATATACATAATGTTGATGTGTACTTTACTAGTACTCCTAGTAGCACGAGGGTATTGGATACCGGTTCGGTTGCTAAGTGATTAGTAACGCGAAATGAAAGCTACGGCATAAACGGAGACTAGCTAAAGGCGAGGTGACGATATGTGTTGGAAGTGTTTCCAAGGTTGATATAATCAAACGTCGCACGCTCCCTCTACCATCGGGATTGGTGTTGAACCTAAATAATTGTTATTTGGTGTTTGCGTTAAGCGTGAACATGATTGGATCGTGTTTTTTGCAATACGATTATTCATTCAAAGAGAATAATGGTTACTCTATTTGCTTGAATAATCACCTTCAATGGTTTACTGAATCTCGATTGTAGTGTTACACATTGGTGCCAAAAGATACGAGTTAATAATGATAGTACCACTTACTTGTGGCACTGCCGCTTGAGTCATGTTAGTATAAATTGCATGAAGAGGCTCCATGCTGATGGATCTTTGTACTCACCTGATTTCGAATCACTAGTGACATGCAAATCATACCACATGAGCAAGGCCTTGTTTTCGTTGAGATGAAACAAGATAGTAGCTTGTTGGAAAGTGATACATTTTGATGTATGCAGTCCAGTGAGTGCTGAGGCACGCAGTGGATATCATTATGTTCTTACTTCACTGACGACTTGAGTAGATACAGAAGTATTTACTTAATGAATCACAAGTCTGAAATGTTGAAAAGTTCAATTCCGTTTCAGAGTGAAGTTCGTCGTAACAAGAGGATAAACTGTCTACGATATGATCATGGAAATGAATATCTGAGTTACGAGTTTTGGTACGCAGTTAAGACAATGTGGAAATTGTTTCGCAGTTCATGCCACCTGGAACATCATAGTGTGATGATGTGTCTGAACGTCATAGCCACGCACTATTTGGTATGGTGCATACTATGATGTCTCTTATCGAATTACCACTATCGTTTATGGGTTATGCATTAGAGACAACCACACTCACTTTAAATAGGGCACCGCGTATTTCCGTTGAGATGACACAGTATAGACTGAGGTTTAGAGAAATCTAAACTGTCGTTTCTTGAAAGTTTGGGGCTTCGACACTTATGTGAAAAAGTTTCAGTCTGATAAGCTCGAACCCAAAGCGGATAAATGCATCTTCATAGGATATCCAAAACAGTTGGGTACATCTCCTATCTCAGATCCGAAAGCAAAGTGTTTGTTTCTAGAAACGGATCCTTTCTCGAGGAAAGGTTTCTCTCGAAAGAATTGAGTGGGAGGGTAGTAAAACTTGATGAGGTTATTGAAGCATCACTTCAACCAGTGTGTAGCAGGGCGCAAGAAGTTGTTCCTGTGGCGCCTACACCAATTGAAGTGGAAGCTGATGATGGTGATCATTGAGCTTTGAATCAAGTTACTACAAACCTCATAGGTCGACAAGGTCGCGTACTGCTGCAGAGTAGTACGGTAACCCTGTCTTGGAGGTCATGTTGTTGAGCAACAGTGAACCTACGAGTTATGGAGAAAGCAATGGTGGGCCCAGATTCCGACAAATGGCTGGAAGCCATGAAATCCGAGAGAGGATCCATGGATGAAAACAAAGTGTAGACTTTGGAAGAATTACTTGATGGTCATAGGACTATTGAGTAAAGATGGATCTTTAAAGGAAACAGACGATGATGGTGATAAATCACTATTAAGAAAAGCTCGACTTGTCGCAAAGATGTTTTCGACAAGATCAAACAGTTGACTATGATGAGACTTTCTCACTCGTAGCGATGCTAAAAGTCTGTTAGAATTATGTTAGTTGTTGATGCATTATTTATGAAATATTGCACGTAGGATGTCAAAACATTGTTTTCTCGACGGTTTCCTTGAGCAAACATTGTATGTGATACAACCAGAAGGTTTTGTCGATCCTAAAGATGCTAGCAAGTATGCAAGCTCCAGTGGTCCTTCAATGGACTGGTGCAAGCATCTCGGAGTTGGAATATACACTTTGATGAGATGATCAAAGATTTTGGGTTTGTACAAGGTTTATAAGAAACTTGTATTTCCAAAGAAGTGAGTGGGAGCACTATAGAATTTCTGATAAGTATATGTGGTTGACATATTGTGGATCAGAAGTAATGTAGAATTTCTGTAAAGCATACAAGGTTGTTTGAAAGAAGTTTTCAAAGGAGTACCTGGACTACGCTACTTGAACGTTGAGCATCAAAGATCTATGGAGATAAATCGAAAGCGCTTAATAGAAGTTTCAACAAGATGCATGCCTTGACAAGTTTTTGAAAGAGTTCAAAATAGACCAGCAAAGAAGGAGTTCTTGGTTGCGTTGTAAGGTGTGAATTTGAGTAAGACTCAAAACCCGACCACGGCAGAATAAAGAGAATAGACGAAGGTCGTCTTCTATGCCTTAGCCATAGAATCTAAAGTATGCCATGCTGTGTACCGCACCTGATGTGTGCCTTGACTCAAAGTCTGTTGAGAGGTACAGAGGGTGATCCATGATTGAATCACTAGCAGCGGTCAAAATTTATCCTTAGTAACAAATGGACTAAGGAATTTTTCTCGATTATGGAGGTGGTTAAAGAGTTCGTCGTAAAGGGTTACGTCGATGCAAGCTTTGACACTAATCCGAATAACTATGAGTAGTGAAACGGATTCATATAGTAGAGTAGATATTTGGAGCCTTTCCGAATAGCACGTAGTAGCAGCATCTATAAGATGACATAAAGATTTGTAAAGAACGCACGGATCTGAAAGTTTCAGAGCCGTTGACTAAAAACCTCTCTCACGAGCAAGACGTGATCAGACCCCATAACTATACGGGTGTTGGATTCGTTGGAATCACATGGTGATGTGAACTAGATTATTGACTCTAGTGCAAGTGGGAGACTGTTGGAAATATGCCCTAGAGGCAATAATAAATTAGTTATTATTATATTTCTTAGTTCATGATAATCGTTTATTATCCATGCTATAATTGTATTAGTTGGAAACACAATACTTGTGTGGATACATAGACAAAACACTGTCCCTAGTAAGCCTCTAGTTGACTAGCTCGTTGATCAAAGATGGTCAAGGTTTCCTGGCCATAGGCAAGTGTTGTCACTTGATAACGGGATCACATCATTAGGAGAATCATGTGATGGACTAGACCCAAACTAATAGACGTAGCATGTTGATCGTGTCATTTTGTTGCTACTGTTTTCTGCGTGTCAAGTATTTATTCCTATGACCATGAGATCATATAACTCACTCACACCGGAGGAATGCTTTGTGTGTATCAAACGTCGCAACGTAACTGGGTGACTATAAAGATGCTCTACAGGTATCTCCGAAGGTGTTAGTTGAGTTAGTATGGATCAAGACTGGGATTTGTCACTCCGTGTGACGGAGAGGTATCTCGGGGCCCACTCGGTAATACAACATCACACACAAGCCTTGCAAGCAATGTAACTTAATGTAAGTTGCGGGATCTTGTATTACGGAACGAGTAAAGAGACTTGCCGGTAAACGAGATTGAAATAGGTATGCGGATACTAACGATCGAATCTCGGGCAAGTAACATACCGAAGGACAAAGGGAATGACATACGGGATTATATGAATCCTTGGCACTGAGGTTCAAACGATAAGATCTTCGTAGAATATGTAGGATCCAATATGGGCATCCAGGTCCCGCTATTGGATATTGACCGAGGAGTCTCTCGGGTCATGTCTACATAGTTCTCGAACCCGCAAGGTCTGCACACTTAAGGTTCGACGTTGTTTTATGCGTATTTGAGTTATATGGTTGGTTACCGAATGTTGTTCGGAGTCCCGGATGAGATTACGGACGTCACGAGGGTTTCCGGAATGGTCCGGAAACGAAGATTGATATATAGGATGACCTCATTTGGTTACCGGAAGGTTTTCGTGCATTACCGGAAAAGTTTCGGGCTCATCGGTAGTGTACCGGGAGTGCCGGGAGGGGTGCCGGGGACCATCGGGAGGGGTGTCACGCCCCAAGGGGTCTCATGGGCTATGGGAAGAGATAAACCAGCCCCTAGTGGGCTGGAATAAGTTCCCACTAAGGCCCATAAGGTTTGAGAAGGAAAAAACACAAGGTGGAAAGAGTTTCCAAGTGGGAAGGTGGAATCCTACTCCAAGTAGGATTGGAGTAGGACTCCTCCACCTCCAATTTCGGCCAAACCTTTAGGTTTTGAGGCTGCCTCCTCCCCTCCCTCCCACCTATATATACGGAGGTTTTAGGGCTGATTTGAGACGACTTTCTCACGGCTGCCCGACCACATACCTCCATAGTTTTTCCTCTAGATCGCGTTTCTGCGGAGCTCGGGCGGAGCCCTGCTGAGACGAGATCATCACCAACCTCCGGAGCGCCGTCACGCTGCCGGAGAACTCTTCTACCTCTCCGTCTCTCTTGCTGGATCAAGAAGGCCGAGATCATCGTCGAGCTGTACGTGTGCTGAACGCGGAGGTGCCGTCCGTTCGGTACTAGATCGTGGGACTGATCGCGGGATTGTTCGCGGGGCGGATCGAGGGACGTGAGGACGTTCCACTACATCAACCGCGATCTCTAATCGCTTCTGCTGTACGATCTACAAGGGTACGTAGATCACTCATCCCCTCTCGTAGATGGACATCACCATGATAGGTCTTCGTGCGCGTAGGAAATTTTTTGTTTCCCATGCGACGTTCCCAACAGGCCGAACTTGGTCGCCGCCAAGCTCGTCGCCGGCGTTGATCCCGGCCACCCCAGCCCCTGGGGCTTGTTCCATCGTGCGCGCCATCGAGTGGCCGTTCCTCCCATGGTCTCAGCCGTGCGTTTGGCCCTCTGTGCGTCATTTCCGAGCCCCCCCGACGTTCTGGTGCTCGCCGGAGGCTCCCCGCCGGCGAGGACGACCTCGCCGCCGGTGGATCTCGGCTGGCCTGAGCCACTGACTGGTGGGGCCAGCCTCTGGCAAGATTAGAGATAATAAAAATAAATCAGATAAGTTAATAAGTCACTGACATGTGGGTCCAGTAAGATTAATCAGCTAATTAAGTTTAATCTTAATCTAAAACTGACCAGAGACACTGACCAGTGGGTCCCACTGGTCAGGTTTGACTTTCAACGGCCAGATGGACCTGCTGATGTCATGCTGATGCAGTAAAAGTATTTTCCAGTATAAAAATAATTCCAGAAATGTTTAAAACTTAAAAAAATCATAGAAATTAATCTGTAACTCCAATGAAAATAATTTATATATGAAAAAGTATCAGAAAAATTCAAGGAATCTGAATATGCTATTTTCAATCATGTTTGAAAAAGTTACAGAACCCAAACATGTAGATTAATGAATAAGCCAATTCTTATAAATACTTTATAAATGGAATTTGGAAAATATTCAAATTTCATTATGAATGACATGATCACACACTGTCCTAATTACAAAACAGTACCTTAACATGACATTTCATGCATGTTAACATCAAGTTGATCTGAGCATCAGGTCGAATCAATTAAATCGGTATCCGAGAATACCTCGTTTGAATTGATATTTGAATGTGATTCAAATCAACTTCAAACCTAATACATGTTGATTATATTAGTTTATCACCTTGCATTCTCATGCCATGCTCATGCATCATCTTGTTTGCATATGATTGTTATTGATTGTTGCCATTCATTTCGGTAGGCTCCGCACCCCCGGATTCCACCGAATATCCGTCTGACGGATATTGTCCCCCCTCTGAGCAACAAGGCAAGCAACCATTTTGATCATACCGATAAATCCCATGTTCTTGCTCCTGCACTTATTTATTGCATTAGGATCAAATGCTTCAACTGCTTTTGCCACGTTAGTTGAACCCACTTTCTTTGCATGACCTATCCTTGTCACAGTAAATAGCCGAACCTTGCAACCTAGCATACCTGGTAGTTGCTTGAGCCATGATGTGCCTTATCCTGCTATGCATGCTATGCCTAGAGTTGTGTATGGTCTGACATCTGGGAGATGAACAGAATTGTGAGAATGCGTTCGGTAAGCAAAGGTTGTGTGTTGAATCTGATTTGGTAAAGGTACCGGTGAAAGGCTGTGTAGGAGTACATGGCGGGTTGTTTCATTGGAACCGTCCTTAGGAACTGAGTTTCGTGTATGTAATCCAAGACTAGATACTACCACATGCTGGGCCCTGAAATATGACCCCGCTCGGTCTATTAATCGCTTAATACTCGGTCCAGGAGTTGCAAGTAGTTTCTGGTGTTTATAGAAATGCTGGAGGCCGTGCATGGTGCTGACCTGAGAGGTGGGACGTGATGCGGTAGGCAGTGGCACGGTGTACCAAGTGGCACCCGGATGGTGGGCTTGGGAACCCTGCGCACATCGTTTGAGGCCGTGGCGGAAACCTCGGCCGGACTTCCGTACGGGTTACTCTCAGATAGGCGATAAACCTGGACTAGGTACTAGTGTGGTTAACGGTCGTGGCCGACTCCCTCGCTGGGCTTCCGCTTGAAGGTTGCCGAGGTGCATGACGTGCACATGGCGATAAGTGGCGAGAGCGTGTATGACGAAGTACACCCCTGCAGGGTTATGATCTATTCGAATAGCCGCGTCCGCGGATATGGACTACTTGGAGACATATGTTGTTCATAGATAACTTAAATGGCTACTCATAAAATTGTCAAGATAAGCGTGAGTGTCGTGGACGGCATTTCCGTATGGAAACAGAATGATTCCACGATGGTGTATTGTTGTGGTGTTAGTGGACTCGTGTGCGAGAAATCAAGTTGTCAAAATTATTTAAAAATGCAAGTTGTCTAGCCACGAGTCAAATGCTGGCTTTCCGCATGAAACCCCACAATACCCTTTTGATACCTTGCATGAGTAGTTAGATATCCTAAAGTCTTGCTGAGTACCTTCGTACTCATGTTTGCTTAATAAATGTTGCAGAGGTTGCTAATGACCCTAATGGAGGGTTCTTCGTAGACATCGACGACGACGAGTAGCTGGTGTCCCAGCTACGATCTGGCCCTATGTTGGATCTGTAGTATAGTCAGGCCATGTGCCTTCTAGTTGACCTGTCTGTACTCAGACAGTTTTAAACTCTTCCGCTGGCTTGTAACTGAATGACTGCTATTATGGGTCGTGAGACCCTTAATGTGTAATATTATGTGTGTGGCTCTTCCGAGCCTCTTAAATAAAGCTTGTATGTTATGGTTATGTTGTGATGCCATCGATGTATCTATACATATCGGTACACCATGCGTACGTGTGTCGTACTTGATATGTATGGGGTTCGATTACCTAGTCGTGAACTTTAGTAGCACCCTTTACAAGGAAATGCCCCTTTGTGATCCAACGAGCCCTGGTAGTTCGCTACTGCTCCGGACACATTGGTTGACCGGCATGTGTCCTTCTTAGCTGCTGTGTCTGTCCCCTTTGGGGAAATGTCACGCGATGTAATGGAGTCCTTGTAGCTTGCTACGACTCGTCTACACTCGCTGGTGACCGACACCTGCTTTGCTGGGTCATGTATGCCTGTCCTTGTGCGGTACTGCCACTTTGGTTTGTGACTAGACTTGTCGATCCGGGTTCTTTGACATTGGAATGCTAGCGACACTATTGCATACGTGAGTCAAAAGACGCAAACGGTCCCGGCTAAGGTAAGGCTGCAGCCGTGGAGTTAACCGTGCGTGAGACCGCAAAGAGATGCAATGTGTTACATGCTGGATTCCTATGACTTAGGATCGGGGTCCCGACAGACAACATCCGGATGAGCATCCAACAGTGGAGTAAGCCAAAGGTGGATGATGGAGTTTCTTATGTCGACAATAGATCCAAAGATTAACTTTGGAATACTCTCATGACAAATTTCAGCCTACAACTAGAGGAGGATCCAAATAACCCTGTTATACAGCAAAAGGTCAAGGCATGGGATCTTAAGAAGATGGCCAAACAATTCAAGAATTGGAAGAAAAGATTACACGAATAATTTGTCCTGAAAGAGGAGATTCCAATATTCATCGGTCAATATGAGAAGATAAAAGATCACTGGCCCGCATTTGTGGCATACAAGACATCAGGGAAAGGTAAGAAAAGGTCAGAGATAAGTAAGAAAAATGTTGCAAAGAAGCAGTATCACCATGTTACGGGGTGAGGTGGCTAAAAGTTTGCTTGACCTACATGGGACAAAGCTGAGAACGACCTTCTTGATAAAGGGATCCATCCAGAGACATTGAACTGGCCCACACAGGCAAGGACTTGGTTCTTCGGGCATGGGGAACTTTGCACCCAGAAAAAGGGTAGTGTATTTATATGAGAGCTCAACTTGCAACACCCGTCAGAAACATTTAGGATGCAATCCAGGCCATGCAGGAAGGTAAGTTCAATCCCAACAGGGAGAAGGACGAGCTGTCACGTGCCCTCGGTAATCTTGAACACCCTGGACAAACAGGAGGCACATCAGCCTCCTTTCCGTGGAAGGTTTGGTTTCCGGACAACAGTGCCACTTATAGAAGCCGAGGGAGAAAGAAGAGAGAGGAAGCAGACCGGCTGCAGAAATTTGAAGAAATATTAGCGTTGCACGAGAAGAAAATAGAGGAACTTACCAACCATCAAGCTACCGGCCTATCATCTTACTGGCACGAATGTCCTTCATCCGATACTGCCCATGGAGCAACCCCACTATCTCAGCGGAAAAGCAGCGTGGCTTTCATGGAGCTTGTTCGACCTGACATCACCGCTCCTCGCTACCCCGTGGAAGATATCACGGAGAGGGAACATTGTGAAATACATGCAAAATGCATTAACTTAACCTTGAAGGTGGCTCTCGGCTATGCCTTACCTCGTGGACCTCATGGAACTTAGCATTGCTATCCAATTCCAGATGACTATGCTATTGTTGCGGTGGATGAAGCTATCAAAGAATTGAGCAGCTGGATCTTGAGTATCCTACATGTGAAGGGGAGACTCATCTCGTAGATGCCATGAGGAGTACCATTCTATGGAGAAAGGAACACATCGTGTTTCCACACTGGATGTCGTGTCAGCACACTCAGCCAGAGGAGGCTCCTCAGTAGCAGACTTCTCATATTCTGGCACTATCTCCGTTGCCTTAGCTGTCTCCGCCACCTTAGCACACTCCATCGCCTCTGCCGCACGAGTAGACTCGGCCGGAGGAGGACCCTCAACATAATCCGCCACGCCAGCCTCCTCCGCATCCTCCGCAGCCTAAGCTCCCACGGAAGAGATCCGTCGCTGCTCCGGTGGCTAGTAGTACAACAACAAAGAAATCCAGAGCAGGCAGCGTCAAGAAGGATCCTGCCAGTTTACCATACAACATGACTGACGAGGAAAACAAAGAGATCATGGATGCCGAGGTGAAATGCCATTTTGCACCGAAACGTCTAGATCCACAGGAGAAAATAGATCTAGAAAAAGTGAAGCGTTGTCTGAGAAATCTTTCAAAACCACCGCCGCGACTGCTAGCAGACTATCATCTCCAAATTGTAAAGTCATATCAAGGTCTAGACCAGTGGTCGAGAAGTAGCAGTAGTGCAAAAGGGAAAACAACTCCCCAACTCGACAAACACAAAATCCAATCGTGCCCCCTGCTCAAGGTGTTTACCGATATCGCTAATGATTTGGGGGTAGCGGCCGCTTGTCCTGGTTTCACTCTTGGTGATTACTTAGGCGACGAGGTATAGTTTGAAATGGCTGAGGTAACCTATAGATTCGTGCATGGTAAGCCTCTCTTCAAACCTGAGGCGCTCGTGAATCTACTAACAAAGATGCGAAGATTGCATAAGTGGTACTTGAAAGCCTCAAAGCAAGGGTCCGACTATATTATTGTGGGGGTTAAAGATGATCATTACTTCAATGGAGACGAGGAGATTTTTGTTCCATTTGAAGAATTATTTTAGTTATACAATCAAGACGCCATCGACAAATCTATCGTCAGTTGCTATTGCTTGTAAGTATCATTTCTGTAATTAAGTCTCTAGCTCAGCTCCTTCATTGCATGTATAGCTGTCCTCACAATATATATTATACAGAAAGAAGATCCTCGAATGCAAAAGAGGACAAATCTGGGACATTGGGCTCAAGAATTACCAATCTAGTTGGCCAAACCAAACCAATAACTCGAAGAGACTTGCTAACAGATGAAATCATGCATATAAGAATTCAGAACAGATTAAAATAATATTCATAGATAATCTGAACATAAACCCACAATTCATCGGATGTTGACAAACACACCGCAAAAGAGTATTACATCGGGTAGATCTCCATGCAGATCACGGAGAACATGGTATTGAAGAACAAATAGAGAGAAGAAGCCATCTAGCTACTAGCTATGGACCCATAGGTCTCTGGTGAACTACTCACGCATCATCGGAGGGGCAATGGAGTTGATGTAGATGCCCTCCGTGATCAATTCCCTCTCCGACAGATTACCGACAAAGGCTGCCAGATTGGATCTCACGGGAACACAGGCTCCCGGCGGCGGGAAAGTATTTTTGTGGCTATCTTCGGTAATGAGGGAATATTTGGGAATTTATAGGCTAAGTATTAGGGTTAGGAGAGCTGTAGGGGGGCCACAAGACAGGGCGCGCCCTGTAGGCCTGTCGTCTCCCGGCAGGTCTCCTGTCCCCTTCTCGAAGTCTAGCAGGTGTCTTTTGGTCCAAGAAAAATCTTTCCGGAGATTTTATTCCGTTTGGACTCCGTTTAATATTCCTTATCTGCAATACTCAAAAACATGGAAAAAACAGAAACTGACACTAGGCTCTAGATTAATAGGTTACTCCCAGAAATAATATAAAATAGAATATTAATGCATATAAAACATTGAAAACAGATAATATAATAGCATGGAACAATCAAAAAATATAGATACGTTGGAGACGTATCAAGCATCCCCAAGCTTAATTCATGCTCGTCCTCGAGTAGGTAAATGACAACATCATAATTTTTTATGTGGAATGCTACCTAATATATTTATCCATGTAATATTGTTTATTGTGGCATGAATATCCAGATCCATAAGATTCAAAACAGAACTCTAATATTGACATAAAAACAATAATACTTCAAGCATACTAATGCTATCTCTTGAGCTTGCGTTGGTTTTTCCCTTGAAGAGGAAAGGGTGATGTAGCACAGTAGCAGTAAGTATTTCCCTCAGTTTGAGAACCAAGGTATCAATCCAGTAGGAGTATCAAGGCAAGTCTCCAAAGTACCTGCGCAAAAACAACAAACTAGCACCCAACGCTACAAAGGGGTTGTCAATCCCTTCACGATTGATTGTAAGGTGAGATCTGAAGGCGGAAAGTGCAACAAAGTAAAGGAGTAAGGCTGAAAATATGATGTGAAGTAGACCCGGGGGCCATAGTGTTCACTAGAGGCTTCTCTCATGATAGCAAATATTAAAGTGGGTGAACGAATTACTGTCGATCAGTTGATAGAATCGCGCAAAGTCATGACGATATCTAAGGCAATGATCATACATATAGGCATCACGTCCAAGACAAGTAGACCGATACTTTCTGCATCTACTACTATTACTCCACATATCGACCGCCATCCAACATGCATCTAGTGTATTAAGTTCATGACAAATGGAGTAATGCCTTAAGCAAGATGACATGATGTAGAGGGATAAATTCATGCAATAGATATAAACCCATATTTTTACCCTTGATGCCAACGACACGATACGTGCCTCGCTACCCCTTTTGTCACTGGTGAGGTGATACGTCTCCAACGTATCTATAATTTTTGATGCTTCCATGCTATTATCTTGTCAAACTTTGGATGTTTTGTATGCCTTTTATATATTTTTTGGGACTAACTTATTAACTCAGTGCCAAGTGCCAGTTCCTGTTTTTTCCATGTTTTTGACCCCTTTCAGAGGAGGATTTGGAACGGAGTGCAAACGGAATAAAACTTCTGAAAATATTTTTTCTGGAACGGAAGAAGATCGGGAGACTTGAGAACCAAGGCACGGGGTCCTCAGGGACCCCACAAGCACTCATGGCGCGGCCAGGGGGGAGCCCGCACCGTCCAGGCTTGTGGGCTCCCTGGGCCACCTCTGCCCTAGGTTTTGCGCCTATATATTCCCTAAAAATCCATAAAAAATCAGGAGATCATCGAAAATACTTTTCCGCCGCCGCAAGCTTATGTCTCCGCAAGATCCCTTCTGGGGCACGTTCTGGTGCCCAGCCGGAGGGGGGATTCTGACACGGAGGGCTTCTTCATAAACACCATGACCTCTCCGATGATGTGTGAGTAGTTCACCATAGACCTACGGGTCCATAGCTAGTAGCTAGATGGCTTCTTCTCTCTCTTGGATCTTCAATACAAAGTTCTCCATGATCTTCATGGAGATCTATCCGATGTAATCTTCTTTTGCGGTGCGTTTGTCGAGATCTGATGAATTGTGGATTTATGATCAGATTATCTATGAATCTTATTTGAGTTTCTTCTGATCTCTCTTATGCATGATTTCATATCCTTATAATTCTCTTCGAGTTGTGGGTTTTGTTTGGCCAACTAGATCTATGATTCTTGCAATGGGAGAAGTGCTTGGTTTTGGGTTCATACCGTGGGGTGACCTCACCCAGTTACAGAAGGGGTAGCGAGGCACGCATCATGTTGTTGCCATCAAGGGTAAAAAGATGGGGTTTTCATCATTGGTTTGAGATTATCCCCCTACATCGTGTCATCTTGCTTAAGGCGTTACTCTGTTCGTCATGAACTCAATACACTAGCTGCATGCTGGATAGCGGTCGATGTGTGGAGTAATAGTAGTAGATGCAGAAAGTATCGGTCTACTTGTGTCGGACGTGATGCCTATATGTATGATCATTGCTTTAGATATCGTCGTGACTTTGCGCGGTTCTATCAATTGCTCGACAGTAATTTGTTCACCCACCGTGATACTTGCTATTTTGAGAGAAGCCTCTAGTGAACACTATGGCCCCCGGGTCTACTCCACGCCATATTTTCAGCCCTACACTTTTTACTTCGTTGCGCTTTCCGTCTTCAGATCTCACTTTGCAAACAATCTTGAAGGGATTGACAACACCTTCATAGCGTTGGGTGCAAGCTCTTTTGTGTTTGTGCAGGTAGTCTGGACTTGACGAGATTCTCCTACTGGATTGATACCTTGGTTCTCAAACTGAGGGAAATACTTACTGCTCCTGTGCTGCATCACCCTTTCCTCTTCAAGGGAAAAACCAACGCAAGAAAGTCTCCGTCAACGTGTCAATTTCTGGCGCTGTTGTTTGAGAAGTAGCAGAAGGATTTCTGGCGCCGTTGCTGGGGAGGATCAAGTCAAGAACTCATCCAAGTAAGTGTCGCAAACTCATCTCTTGCATTTACTTTGTTTGCCAGTTGCCTCTCATTTTCCTCTGCCCCACTTCACAATTTGCCTTTTTCATTTGCCTTTTCTGTTTGCCTTTTCGTTCGCCCTTTTTCTCGCTTGCTCTTTCTTCGATTGTGTGCTTGCTTGCTTGCCGTAGTCACCATGAATGAAAACACCAAACTTTGTGACTTCTCGAATACTAAGAATATTGATTTTATTAGTACTCCGATTGCTCCCGCCACTAGTGCGGAGTCATACGAAATCAATTCCGCTTTGTTGAAGCTCGTTATGAAAGAGCAATTCTCCGACCTTCCTAGTGAAAATGCCGCATCCCATCTTAATACCTTCATTGAGCTTTGCAATATGAAAAAAAAGAAAGATGTGGATAATGATGTGATTAAATTGAAGCTTTTTCTTTTCTCGTAGCGATATCGCGCAAAAACTTGGTTTTCTTGTTTGCCCAAAAATAGTATCGATTCTTGGGATAAGTGCAAAGATGCTTATATTTCCAAATATTTTCCGCCGGCTAAGATCATCTCTCTTCGTAATGATATCTTGAATTTCAAGCAACTTGATCATGAAGATGTTGCACAATCTTGGGAGAGAATGAAATTGATGATTAGAAATTGTCCCGCTCATGGCTTGAGACTTTGGATGATTATACAAATCTTTTACGCTGGTTTGAATTTTGCTTCTAGAAATATCTTGGACTCTGCCTCAGGTGGAACGTTCATGGAAATCACGTTAGGGTAGGACACTAAGCTCCTAGAAAATATCATGACGAACTCCTCTCAGTGGCACACTGAAAGGTCACCTACTAGTAAGAAGGTACACGCTATAGAAGAAATTAACTCGTTGAGTGCTAAGATGGATGAGTTAATGAATTTGGTTGCTAGTAGAAGTGCTCCTTTAGATCCTAATGATATGCCCTTGTCTTCTTTGATTGAGAGTAGCAACGCTATCTTGGACGTTGATTTTGTTGGTAGGAATAATTTTGGCAACAACAATGATTTTAGAGGAAACTATGTTCCTAGGCCTTTTCCTAGTAACTCCTCTAACAACTTTGGCAACTCCTACAACAATACTCATGGAAATTACAATAGATTACCCTTTGATCTAGAGAGTAATACCAAAGAGTTCATCAACTCACAATTTTTTTTCAATGCGTCCATAGAGGAAAAGCTACTCAAAATTGACGATTTGGCTAAGAGCATTGATAGAATGTTTAGTGATATTGATGCTTTGAAAGTTATATGTGCTCCTCCCAAGATCAATATGGATGAAACTTTGAAAGCTATGCGTGTCTCCATGATTGAGAGAAAATAAATTTGTGCTAGACATGAATGGCTTAAAAAGGCGTGTTCTCGTGATAAGAATCACGAAGATCTTAAAGTGCTTGGTGTGACTCCCATTGAATCTTTGTTTTCTTGTGTCAAACCTAATGATGATGGGGCCGGATATGAATCCACTTTGGTTGAAAAGTGCCCCAATGATTCGGAGTCCATCTATCTTGATGCCAAAAGCATTGAAAGTGGAGTAGAGGATATTAAATCTTTGGGTAGTAATGAAATTACTACCTTGGATTTCAAGGAATTCAATTATGATAGTTTCTCCTTGATTTAATGCATTTCCTTGATGCAATCCATGTTAAACTCTCCACACGCTTATAGCCAAAACAAGGCCTTTACCGATCACATCGTCGAAGCTATGATAAAATCTCTTGAAGATAAACTTGAATTGGAAGTCTCTATCCCTAGTAAGCTTCATGATGAGTGGGAACCTACTATGAAAATAAAAATCAAAAACTATGAATGCAATGCTTTGTGTGATTTGGGTGCTAGTGTTTCCGTGATTCCAAAGTCTTTATGTGATGTTCTGGGTTTTAATGAGATTGAAGAGTGTTATCTTAATTTGCATCTTGCGGATTCTACTCTCAAGAAACCCATGGGAAGGATCAATGATGTTCTTATTATTGCAAATAGGAACTATGTACCCGTGGATTTCATTGTGCTTGACATTGATTGCAATCCTACATGCCCTATTATTCTTGGTAGACCTTTCCTAAGGACTATCGGTGCTATCATCGATATGAAGGAAGGGAATATTAGATTTAAATTTCCTTTAAAGAAGGGCATGCTGCACTTTCCTAGAAAGAAAATAAGATTGCCTTTTGAATCCATGATGAGGGCCACTTATGGTTTGAGCACCAAAGACGACGATACGTGATTCTATCGCTTTTATGCCTAGCTAAGGGCGTTAAACAATAGCGCTTGTTGGGAGGCAACCCAATGAATTTATCTTTTTCTTTCTGTTTTGTTGCGTCCACACTTTCATAATTCTGTTGTGATTTTGTTTTTTATGTTTCTTTTTGTGTTTGAGCCAAGCAAAACCTTTATGATTAGTCTTGGTAATGGTTGTTTGATCCTGCTGGAAAAAGACAAAAACATTTCGCTCACGAGATGATTTTTCATTTTGATTCAGAAAGAGATTTTGAGTTGATTCTTTTTTCTGCTGATTGATATACCGTTTTCTCAGGCATTCATATTTTTTCCAGAATTTTTGAGGTAGCAGAAGTATACGAAGTATACAGATTGCTACAGACTGGTCTGTTTTTGACAGATTCTGTTTTTGTTGAGTTGGTTGCTTGTTTTGATGAAACTATGGTTAGTATCGGGGGGTACTAGCCATGTAAAAGTGAGAATACAGTATCCCAACACCAATATAGATAGAATTCAAGTTTGCTAAAGTACCAAAAGAAGTGGTAGTTTCTTTTCTTGTGCTAATGTTATCACGTGTTTCTGTTTAAGTTTTGTGTTGTGAAGTTTTCAAGTTTTGGGTGATGCTCTCATGGACAAGGACATAAGGAGTGGAAAGATCTCAAGCTTGGGGATGCCCAAGGCATCCCAAGCCAAATTCAAGGACACCAAAAAGCCTAATCTTGGGGATGCCCCGGGAAGGCATCCCCTCTTTCGTCTTCAATCCATTGGTAACATTACTTGGAGCTATATTTTTATTCACCACATGATATGTGTTTTGCTTGGAACGTCTTGTATCGTAGGAGTCTTTTTTGTTGTTGTGTCACAATCATCCTTTCTGCGCACCTTTTTGAGAGAGAGAGACACATGCACTCATCGTGATTTTGCTAGAAATGATCATAGTGCTTCACTTATATCTTTTGAGCTAGAGGATTTTGCTCTATGTGCTTCACTTATATCTTTTAGAGCACGGCGGTGCGTGAGTTGGTAGTTGGCTTATGCTATGAAAGTAGTCCCAAAGGTGATAGGTACCCAAAGAAGATACAAAAACCTTCATCTTCATGTGCATTGAGTAGAAAGAGAAGTTTTGATTCCTCTCAGTTAGTTTTGAGACGTGGATTTGGTAATATTAAGAGTTATGTTAGTAAGGTGTTATGAATCTAGAAATACTTGTGTTGAAGTTAGTGATTCCCGTAGCATGCACGTATGGTGAACCGTTATGTTAGGAAGTCGGAGCATAATTGATCTAGTGATTGTCATCCTTTGTGTTGAGGTCGGGATCGCGCGATGGTTTACACCTACCAACCCTTCCCCTAGGAGTATGCGTTTAGCACTTTGTTTCGATTACTAATAAAAACTTTCGCAACAAGTATGTGAGTTCTTCATGACTAATGTGAGTCCATGGTATAGATGCACTTTCACCTTCCACCTATTGCTAGCCTCTCTAGTGCCGCGCAATTCTCGTCGGTACACAAACCCACCATATGCCTTCCTCAAAACAGCCACCATACCTACCTACTATGGCATTTTCATAGCCATTCCGAGATATATTGCCATGCAACTCCCACCGTTCCGTCTCATGACTTGTGCCGTCACTCTCATATTGCCATTGCATGATCGTAATATAGCTAGCGAGATGTTTCAACGTCATACGCCAAGCTAGATCATTGCACATCCCGGTACACTGCCGGAGGCATTTCCTATAGAGTCATCATCGTTCTAAGCTTTGAGCTGTGAGTAAATAAAAGTGTGATGATCATCATTAGAGCATTGTCCCATGTGAGGAAAAAAATAGAGAGGCCAAAGAGCCCAAAAATTAAAAAAAGAGAGAGAAAAAAAGAGAGGCCTAAGAGCCCAAATAAAAAAAAGAGAGAAAAAGAGAGAAGGGACAATGCTACTATCTTTTTCCATACTTGTGCTTCATAATAGCACCATGTTCTTCATGATTGAGAGCCTCTCATGTCGTCACCACCATATGCTAGTGGGAATCTTCATTATATAACTTGGCTTGTATATTCCAATGATGGGCTTCCTCAAAATTGCCCTAGGTCTTCGTGAGCAAGCAAGTTGGATGCAGACCCACTAGTTCTACTTTTGAGGTTTCACGTACTTATAGCTCTAGTGCGTCCTTTGTATGGCAATCCCTACTCATTCACATTGATATCTATTAGTGGACATCTTCATAGCCCTTTGATACGCTGAGTCAATGTGACCATCTCCTCCTTTTTGTCTCACAACCACCACCACACTCTATTCCACCTATAGTGCTATATCAATGGCTCACGCTCATGTATTGCGTGATAGTTTTAAAAAGTTTGAGAAAGTAAGAGTGTGAAAATAATTACTTGGCCAATACCGGGGTTGTGCATGATTTACATTAGTTGTGTGAGGATGATGGAGCATAGCCAGACTATATGATTTTGTCGGGATAACTTTCTTTGGCCTTGTTATTTTGAAAGTTCATGATTACCTTGCTAGTTTGCTTGAAGTATCATTGTTTTCATATCAATAGGAAACTATTGTTTTGAATCTTAGGATCTGAACATTCATGTCACGTGAAAGAAGTTGCAAAGGGAAACTATGCTAGTTCATGCTATTCCACATCAAAAATTCATTCTTTATCACTTCCCTACTCGAGGACGAGCAGGAGTTAAGCTTGGGGATGCTTGATACGTCTCCAACGTATCTATAATATTTGATGGTTCCATGCTATTATCTTGTCAAACTTTGGATGTTTTGTATGCCTTTTATATATTTTTTGGGACTAACTTATTAACTCAGTGCCAAGTGCCAGTTCCTGTTTTTTCCATGTTTTTGACCCCTTTCAGAGGAGGATTTGGAACGGAGTCCAAACAGAATAACACTTCTGAAAATATTTTTTATGGAACGGAAGAAGATCGGGAGACTTGAGAACCAAGGCACGGGGTCCTCAGGGACCCCACAAGCCCTCATGGCGCAGCCAGGGGGGGAGCCCGCGCCGTCCAGGCTTGTGGGCTCCCTGGGCCAACTCTGCCCTAGGTTTTGCGTCTATATATTCCCTAAAAATCCATAAAAAATCAGGAGATCATCGAAAATACTTTTCCGCCGCCGCCAGCTTATGTCTCCGCAAGATCCCTTCTGGGGCACGTTCTGGTGCCCTGCCGGAGGGGGGATTCGGAAACGGAGGGCTTCTTCATAAACACCATGACCTCTCCGATGATGTGTGAGTAGTTCACCATAGACCTACGGGTCCATAGCTAGTAGCTAGATGGCTTCTTCTCTCTCTTGGATCTTCAATACAAAGTTCTCCATGATCTTCATGGAGATATATCCGATGTAATCTTCTTTTGCGGTGCATTTGTCGAGATCTGATGAATTGTGGATTTATGATCAGATTATCTATGAATCTTATTTGAGTTTCTTCTGATCTCTCTTATGCATGATTTCATATCCTTGTAATTCTCTTCGAGTTGTGGGTTTTGTTTGGCCACCTAGATCTATGATTCTTGCAATGGGAGAAGTTCTTGGTTTTGGGTTCATACCATGGGGTGACCTCACCCAGTTACAGAAGGGGTAGCGAGGCATGCATCATGTTGTTGCCATCAAGGGTAAAAAGATGGGGTTTTCATCATTGGTTTGAGA
This sequence comes from Hordeum vulgare subsp. vulgare, assembly GCF_904849725.1. NCBI lineage: Eukaryota > Viridiplantae > Streptophyta > Magnoliopsida > Poales > Poaceae > Hordeum > Hordeum vulgare. The sequence goes on along the minus strand of NC_058519.1, from coordinate 656,963,599 downwards.
TTATCCCCCTACATCATGTAATCTTGCTTAAGGCGTTACTCTGTTCGTCATGAACTCAATACACTAGCTGCATGCTGGATAGCGGTCGATGTGTGGAGTAATAGTAGTAGATGCAGAAAGTATCGGTCTACTTGTGACGGACGTGATGCCTATATGTATGATCATTGCTTTAGATATCGTCATGACTTTGCGCGGTTCTATCAATTGCTCGACAGTAATTTGTTCACCCACCGTGATACTTGCTATTTTGAGAGAAGCCTCTAGTGAACACTATGGCCCCCGGGTCTACTCCATGCCATATTTTCAGCCTTACACTTTTTTACTTTGTTGCACTTTCCGTCTTCAGATCTCACTTTGCAAACAATCTTGAAGGGATTGACAACACCTTTATAGCGTTGGGTGCAAGCTCTTTTGTGTTTGTGCAGGTACTCTGGACTTGACGAGATTCTCCTACTGGATTGATACCTTGGTTCTCAAACTGAGGGAAATACTTACTGCTCCTGTGCTGCATCACCCTTTCCTCTTCAAGGGAAAAACCAACGCAAGAAAGTCTCCATCAACGTGTCAATTTCTGGCGCTGTTGTTTGAGAAGTAGCAGAAGGATTTCTGGCGCCGTTGCCGGGGAGGATCAAGTCAAGAACTCATCCAAGTAAGTGTCGCAAACTCATCTCTTGCATTTACTTTGTTTGCCAGTTGCCTCTCATTTTCCTCTGCCCCACTTCACAATTTGCCTTTTTCGTTTGCCTTTTCTGTTTGCCTTTTCGTTCGCCCTTTTTCTCGCTTGCTCTTTGTTCGCTTGTGTGCTTGCTTGCTTGCCGTAGTCACCATGAATGAAAACACCAAACTTTGTGACGTCTCGAATACTAAGAATATTGATTTTATTAGTACTCCGATTGCTCCCGCCACTAGTGCGGAGTCATACGAAATCAATGCCGCTTTGTTGAAGCTCGTTATGAAAGAGCAATTCTCCGACCTTCCTAGTGAAGATGCCGCATCCCATCTTAATACCTTCATTGAGCTTTGCAATATGCAAAAAAAGAAAGATGTGGATAATGATGTGATTAAATTGAAGCTTTTTTCTTTCTCGTAGCGATATCGCGCAAAAACTTGGTTTTCTTCTTTGCCCAAAAATAGTATCGATTCTTGGGATAAGTGCAAAGATGCTTATATTTCCAAATATTTTCCGTCGGCTAAGATCATCTCTCTTCGTAATGATATCTTGAATTTCAAGCAACTTGATCATGAAGATGTTGCACAATCTTGGGAGAGAATGAAATTGATGATTATAAGTTGTCCCGCTCATGGCTTGAGACTTTGGATGATTATACAAATCTTTTACGCTGGTTTGAATTTTGCTTCTAGAAATATCTTGGACTCTGCCTCAGGTGGAACGTTCATGGAAATCACGTTAGGGTAGGCCACTAAGCTCCTAGAAAATATCATGACGAACTACTCTCAGTGGCACACTGAAAGGTCACCTACTAGTAAGTAGGTACACGCTATAGAAGAAATTAACTCGTTGAGTGCTAAGATGGATGAGTTAATGAATTTGGTTGCTAGTAGAAGTGCTCCTTTAGATCCTAATGATATGCCCTTGTCTTCTTTGATTGAGAGTAGCAACGCTATCTTGGACGTTGATTTTGTTGGTAGGAATAATTTTGGCAACAACAATGATTTTAGAGGAAACTATGTTCCTAGGCCTTTTCCTAGTAACTCCTCTAACAACTTTGGCAACTCCTACAACAATACTCATGGAAATTACAATAGATTACCCTTTGATCTAGAGAGTAATACCAAAGAGTTCATCAACTCACAATTTTTTTTCAATGCGTCCATAGAGGAAAAGCTACTCAAAATTGACGATTTGGCTAAGAGCATTGATAGAATGTTTAGTGATATTGATGCTTTGAAAGTTATATGTGCTCCTCCCAAGATCAATATGGATGAAACTTTGAAAGCTATGCGTGTCTCCATGATTGAGAGAAAATAAATTTGTGCTAGACATGAATGGCTTAAAAAGGCGTGTTCTCGTGATAAGAATCACGAAGATCTTAAAGTGCTTGGTCTGACTCCTATTGAATCTTTGTTTTCTTGTGTCAAACCTAATGATGATGGGGCCGGATATGAATCCACTTTGGTTGAAAAGTGCCCCAATGATTCGGAGTCCATCTATCTTGATGCCAAAAGCATTGAAAGTGGAGTAGAGGATATTAAATCTTTGGGTAGTAATGAAATTACTACCTTGGATTTCAAGGAATTCAATTATGATAGTTTCTCCTTGATTTAATGCATTTCCTTGATGCAATCCATGTTAAACTCTCCACACGCTTATAGCCAAAACAAGGCCTTTACCGATCACATCGTCGAAGCTATGATAAAATCTCTTGAAGATAAACTTGAATTGGAAGTCTCTATCCCTAGTAAGCTTCATGATGAGTGGGAACCTACTATGAAAATAAAAATCAAAAACTATGAATGCAATGCTTTGTGTGATTTGGGTGCTAGTGTTTCCGTGATTCCAAAGTCTTTATGTGATGTTCTGGGTTTTAATGAGATTGAAGAGTGTTATCTTGATTTGCATCTTGCGGATTCTACTCTCAAGAAACCCATGGGAAGGATCAATGATGTTCTTATTATTGCAAATAGGAACTATGTACCCGTGGATTTCATTGTGCTTGACATTGATTGCAATCCTACATGCCCTATTATTCTTGGTAGACCTTTCCTAAGGACTATCGGTGCTATCATCGATATGAAGGAAGGGAATATTAGATTTAAATTTCCTTTAAAGAAGGGCATGCTGCACTTTCCTAGAAAGAAAATAAGATTGCCTTTTGAATCCATGATGAGGGCCACTTATGGTTTGAGCACCAAAGACGACGATACGTGATTCTATCGCTTTTATGCCTAGCTAAGGGCGTTAAACAATAGCGCTTGTTGGGAGGCAACCCAATGAATTTATCTTTTTCTTTCTGTTTTGTTGCGTCCACACTTTCATAATTCTGTTGTGATTTTTTTTTTTATGTTTCTTTTTGTGTTTGAGCCAAGCAAAACCTTTATGATTAGTCTTGGTAATGGTTGTTTGATCCTGCTGGAAAAAGACAAAAACATTTCGCTCACGAGATGATTTTTCATTTTGATTCAGAAAGAGATTTTGAGTTGATTCTTTTTTCTGCTGATTGATATACCGTTTTCTCAGGCATTCATATTTTTTCCAGAATTTTTGAGGTAGCAGAAGTATACGAAGTATACAGATTGCTACAGACTGGTCTGTTTTTGACAGATTCTGTTTTTGTTGAGTTGGTTGCTTGTTTTGATGAAACTATGGTTAGTATCGGGGGGTACTAGCCATGTAAAAGTGAGAATACAGTATCCCAACACCAATATAGATAGAATTCAAGTTTGCTAAAGTACCAAAAGAAGTGGTAGTTTCTTTTCTTGTGCTAATGTTATCACGTGTTTCTGTTTAAGTTTTGTGTTGTGAAGTTTTCAAGTTTTGGGTGATGCTCTCATGGACAAGGACATAAGGAGTGGAAAGATCTCAAGCTTGGGGATGCCCAAGGCATCCCAAGCCAAATTCAAGGACACCAAAAAGCCTAATCTTGGGGATGCCCCGGGAAGGCATCCCCTCTTTCGTCTTCAATCCATTGGTAACATTACTTGGAGCTATATTTTTATTCACCACATGATATGTGTTTTGCTTGGAACGTCTTGTATCGTAGGAGTCTTTTTTGTTGTTGTGTCACAATCATCCTTTCTGCACACCTTTTTGAGAGAGAGAGACACATGCACTCATCGTGATTTTGCTAGAAATGATCATAGTGCTTCACTTATATCTTTTGAGCTAGAGGATTTTGCTCTATGTGCTTCACTTATATCTTTTAGAGCACGGCGGTGCGTGACTTGGTAGTTGGCTTATGCTATGAAAGTAGTCCCAAAGGTGATAGGTACCCAAAGAAGATACAAAAACCTTCATCTTCATGTGCATTGAGTAGAAAGAGAAGTTTTGATTCCTCTCAGTTAGTTTTGAGACGTGGATTTGGTAATATTAAGAGTTATGTTAGTAAGGTGTTGTGAATCTAGAAATACTTGTGTTGAAGTTAGTGATTCCCGTAGCATGCACGTATGGTGAACCGTTATGTTAGGAAGTCGGAGCATAATTGATCTAGTGATTGTCATCCTTTGTGTTGAGGTCGGGATCGCGCGATGGTTTACACCTACCAACCCTTCCCCTAGGAGTATGCGTTTAGCACTTTGTTTCGATTACTAATAAAAACTTTCGCAACAAGTATGTGAGTTCTTCATGACTAATGTGAGTCCATGGTATAGATGCACTTTCACCTTCCACCTATTGCTAGCCTCTCTAGTGCCGCGCAATTCTCGTCGGTACACAAACCCACCATATGCCTTCCTCAAAACAGCCACCATACCTACCTACTATGGCATTTTCATAGCCATTCCGAGATATATTGCCATGCAACTCCCACCGTTCCGTCTCATGACTTGTGCCGTCACTCTCATATTGCCATTGCATGATCGTAATATAGCTAGCGAGATGTTTCAACGTCATACGCCAAGCTAGATCATTGCACATCCCGGTACACTGCCGGAGGCATTTCCTATAGAGTCATCATCGTTCTAAGCTTTGAGCTGTGAGTAAATAAAAGTGTGATGATCATCATTAGAGCATTGTCCCATGTGAGGAAAAAAATAGAGAGGCCAAAGAGCCCAAAAATTAAAAAAAGAGAGAGAAAAAAAGAGAGGCCTAAGAGCCCAAATAAAAAAAAGAGAGAAAAAGAGAGAAGGGACAATGCTACTATCTTTTTCCATACTTGTGCTTCATAATAGCACCATGTTCTTCATGATTGAGAGCCTCTCATGTCGTCACCACCATATGCTAGTGGGAATCTTCATTATATAACTTGGCTTGTATATTCCAATGATGGGCTTCCTCAAAATTGCCCTAGGTCTTCGTGAGCAAGCAAGTTGGATGCAGACCCACTAGTTCTACTTTTGAGGTTTCATGTACTTATAGCTCTAGTGCATCCTTTGTATGGCAATCCCTACTAATTCACATTGATATCTATTAGTGGACATCTTCATAGCCCTTTGATACGCTGAGTCAATGTGACCATCTCCTCCTTTTTGTCTCACAACCACCACCACACTCTATTCCACCTATAGTGCTATATCCATGGCTCACGCTCATGTATTGCGTGATAGTTATAAAAAGTTTGAGAAAGTAAGAGTGTGAAAACAATTACTTGGCCAATACCGGGGTTGTGCATGATTTACATTAGTTGTGTGAGGATGATGGAGCATAGCCAGACTATATGATTTTGTCGGGATAACTTTCTTTGGCCTTGTTATTTTGAAAGTTCATGATTACCTTGCTAGTTTGCTTGAAGTATCATTGTTTTCATATCAATAGGAAACTATTGTTTTGAATCTTAGGATCTGAACATTCATGTCACGTGAAAGAAGTTGCAAAGGACAACTATGCTAGTTCCTGCTATTCCACATCAAAAATTCATTGTTTATCACTTCCCTACTCGAGGACGAGCAGGAGTTAAGCTTGGGGATGCTTGATACGTCTCCAACGTATCTATAATTTTTGATGGTTCCATGCTATTATCTTGTCAAACTTTGGATGTTTTGTATGCCTTTTATATATTTTTGGGACTAACTTATTAACTCAGTTCCAAGTGCTAGTTCCTGTTTTTTCCATGTTTTTGACCCCTTTCAGAGGAGGATTTTGAATGGATTCCAAACGGAATAAAACTTCCAAAAAGATTTTTTTCCGGAATGGAAGAAGATCGGGAGACTTGAGAACCAAGGCAGGGGGTCCTCAGGGACCCCACAAGCCCTCATGGCGCGGCCAGGGGGGAGCCCGCACCGTCCAGGCTTGTGGGCTCCCTGGGCCATGTCTGCCCTAGGTTTTGTGCCTGTATATTCCCTAAAAATCCATAAAAACCAGGAGATTGTCGAAAGTACTTTTCCGTCGCCGCAAGCTTCTGTCTCCGCAAGATCCCATCTGGGGCGCGTTCTAGTGCCCTGCCGGAGGGATGATTCGGACACGGAGGGCTTCTTCATCAACACCATGACCTCTCCGATGATGCGTGAGTAGTTCACCATAGACCTACGGGTCCATATCTAGTAGGTAGATGGCTTCTTCTCTCTCTCGGATCTTCAATACAAAGTTCTCCATGATCTTCATGGAGATCTATCCGATGTAATCTTCATTTGCGGTGTGTTTGTCGAGATCCAATGAATTGTGGATTTATGATCAGATTATCTATGAATCTTATTTGAGTTTCTTCTGATCTCTCTTATGCATGATTTCATATCATTGTAATTCTCTTCGAGTTGTGGGTTTTGTTTGGCCAACTAGCTCTATGATTCTTGCAATGGGAGAAGTGCTTGGTTTTGGGATCATACCGTGCGGTGACCTCACCCAGTGACAAAAGGGGTAGCGAGGGACGCATCGTGTTGTTGCTATCAAGGGTAAAAAGATGGGGTTTTCATCATTGGTTTGAGATTATCCCTCTACATCATGTCATCTTGCTTAAGGCGTTACTCTATACGTCATGAACTCAATACACTAGATGCATGCTGGATAGCGGTCGATGTGTGGAGCAATAGTAGTAGATGCAGAAAGTATTGGTCTACTTGTCTCGGACGTGATGCCTATATGTATGATCATTGCCTTAGATATCGTCATGACTTTGCGCGGTTCTATCAATTGCTCGACAGTAATTTTTTCACCCACCGTGATACTTGCTATTTTGAGAGAAGCCTCTAGTGAACACTATGGCCGCCGGGTCTACTCCACACCATATTTTCAGCCTTACACTTTTTACTTCGTTGCGCTTTCCGTCTTCAGATCTCACTTTGCAAACAATCTTGAAGGGAGTGACAACACCTTTATAGCGTTGGGTGCAAGCTCTTTTGTGTTTGTGCAAGTACTCTGGACTTGACGAGATTCTCCTACTGGATTGATACCTTGGTTCTCAAACCGAGGGAAATACTTACTGCTACTGTGCTGCATCACCCTTTCCTCTTCAAGGGAAAAACCTACGCAAGCAAGTCTCCGTCAACGTGTCAATTTATGGCGCTGTTGTTTGAGAAGTAGCATGAGGTCATGATGACCCACAAGTATAGGGGATCAATCGTAGTCCTTTTGATAAGTAAGAGTGTCGAACCCAACGAGGAGTAGAAGGCTCTGATAAACGGATTTCAGCAAGGTAATAGGTGAAACTGGGTGGTATGTATTTGGCTACGATATAGTTTGCATAATCGGCATACCACGATGCACTAAGTGAAGTGCGGATGACATTTAATTGCTCATCAGGAAAGCTATCATCAATAGGTAGTGGGTCATCAAGGACATTCTCTAGTCTAGACAAGTTATCTGCTACAGGGTTGTCAGCACCCTTTCGGTCAACGACGTGCAAATCAAATTCCTGTAGCAGGAGAACCCATCTGATCAGCCTAGGCTTAGCGTCCTTCTTCTCCATGAGGTACTTAATAGCAGCATGATTAGAGTGAATAGTGACTTTGGATTCAACTATGTAAGATCTGAGCTTCTCACATGCAAACACGATTGCTAAAAATTCCTTCTCCGTAGTGGCATAGTTTCTTTGGGCACTCTCTAGAGTTTTACTAGCGTAGTGAATGGCATTCAACATCTTGTCAACTCTTTGTCCTAGAACAGCACCAATAGCATAATCACTAGCGTCACACATGATTTCAAAGGGCAAGTTCCAGTCAGGTGGTTGAACAATAGGTGCGGTTATCAAAGCCTTCTTAAGTATTTCGAAAGCTTCCTCACAATCCTCATCAAAAACAAAAGGTACATCCTTCTGCAAGAGGTTGGTAAGAGGCCTGGAAATCTTAGAGAAGTCTTTAATGAACCTTCTATAGAAACCAGCATGACCTAGGAAACTTCGCATACCTCTGATATCTGTGGGGAAGGCATTTTCTCAATTGCATCAACCTTAGCCTTATCAACTTCAATGCCTCTCTCAGAAATTTTGTGTCCTAAGACGATACCTTCATTAACCATAAAGTGTCACTTCTCCCAATTCAAGACGAGGTTGGTTTCTTCGCATCTCTATAAGACTCGATCAAGGTTGCTGAGGCAATCATCAAAGGAAGACCCGTAAACGGAGAAGTCATCCATGAAAACCTCGACGATCTTTTCACGAAAGTCAGAGAATATCGCCATCATACATCTTTGGAAGGTGGCCGGTGCATTACATAAGCCAAAAGGCATACGTCTATAGGCAAAGGTACCGAAAGGGCAGGTGAAAGTGGTTTTCTCTTGATCAGATTGTGCAACAGGTATCTGCGAGAAACCTGAATAACCGTCTAGAAAGCAGAAGTGTGTGTGCTTTGATAGCCTTTCTAGCATTTGGTCGATGAACGACAAAGGATAACGATCTTTCCTGGTTGCCTTGTTCAGTTTTCGGAAGTCTATCACCATTCTATAGCCGGTAATAATCCTTTGTGGGATTAGTTCATCCTTATCATTAGGAACGACGGTGATACCTCCCTTCTTAGGTACGCAATGTACTGGACTTACCCAATCACTATGAGCAACAAGATAAATAATTCCTGCTTCCAGAAGCTTTAATATTTCTTTTCTAACGACCTCTTTCATCTTAGGATTTAATCTCCTTTGATGATCAGCAACTCGTTTAAAGTCAGGATCGGTTTTAATCTTGTGCTTACATAGAGTAGGACTAATACCCTTAAGATCATCAAGAGTATATCCAATAGCAGCGCGGTGCTTCCTCAGAGTTTTTAGTAACTTCTTCTCTTCGCGCTCTGAGAGGAGAGCACTAATAATGACAGGATATATCTCCTTCTCATCAAGATAGGCATACTTAAGAGTATCAGGAAACTGTTTAAGCTCGAACACAGGATCACCCTTTGGTGGGGGAGGATCCCCAAGCAGTTCAACAGGCAGATTATTCTTGAGAATAGGATATTGTTCTAAGACAATTCTATCTATCCCATCTCTCTCCTCCATATGCATATCATTTTCATGCTCAAGCAGATATTGCTCTAAAGGATTCGTAGGAGGTACGGCAATAGAGGCAAGAGCAATGATTTCATCCCTACCAGACGACTCTCTTTCATGGTGTTGTCTTCCAAACTTGAAGAAGTTAAATTCATGAGACACACCCTCGAAACTTACTGTGACAGTCTGCTTAATGCAATCAATGTGAGCATTGACAGTGTTGAGAAAGGGTCTACCAAATATGATGGGACAAAAGCTATCTTGTGCAGTACCAAGGACGAGGAAATCAGTAGGATACTTCGTCTAACCACACAGGACTTCTACGTCTCTCACAATTCCCAGAGGGCATATAGTGTCTCTATTAGCTAGCGTAACAGTGACATCAATGGGTTCTAACTCAGCAGGTGCAATCTCTTCTTTGATTTCATCATAGAGAGAACGAGGTATTGCACTAACACTAGCTCCCATATCACATAAACCATGGTAACAGTGATCTCCTATCTTAACAGAAACAACGGGCAGGCCAACTACAGGTCCGTGTTTGTCTTTCACGTGAGGTTTAGCAATTCTAGCGGAGTCCTCACATAATTTGATAACATGCCCATGTATGTCTTCGGCTAAGAGATCTTTGATAATAGCAACACTAGGTTCAACTCTAATCTCCTCAGGGGGTGCAAGTGGTCTAATGTAACCCCTACGTATCATAGTTGGAGATTTAGAATAATCCTTTATCCTAGCAGGGTATGGTGGTTTCTCAGTGTAAGCACAAGGAACAACAGGATCACTAAAAGCTATGATTTTCTCCTCAACTAGATTGGTTTTGGCTATGTTGCTTTCCACAGGAGGATGATATTTGAACCACTTCTCTTTGGGAAGATCAACATGAGCAGCAAAAGATTCACATAGAGAAGCTACTATCTCAGAGTCAACTCCATACTTAGCGCTAAAATCTCTAGAAGTGTCTGTCTCAACAAAAGATTTAACGCAATCAAACTAGAAATTCATACCTGACTCCTTACCTTCCTCCAGCTCCCAATCTAGAGAGTTGCATTTGATTCTCTCAAATAAATTCCACTTGTGATCAATATCCTTCTTCATAAAAGAACCGACACATGAAGTGTCAAGCATGGTACGATCTTCATGAGAAAGCCGAGCATAAAAGTTTTGAGTGATGATTTCTCTCGAGAGCTCATGATTGGGGCATGAATATAGCATTGATTTAAGCCTCCCCCAAGCTTGAGCTATGCTTTTCCTGTCATGAGGCCAAAAGTTATAAATAAAGTTCCGATCACGATGTACTAAATGCATAGGATAGAACTTTTGATGAAATTCCAATTTCAACCGATTGTAGCCCCATGATCCAGTATCATCACATAGCCTATACCATGTCAACGCCTTATCCTTCAAGGATAAAGGAAAGACTTTCTTCTTTACCTCATCCTCGGGAAAACCTGCAAGCTTAAATAAACCACAAACTTCATCTACATAGATTAGATGCAAGTCTCGATGTGAAGATCCATCTCCTGTGAAAGGATTAGCCAGCAGTTTCTCAAGCATACCCAAAGGAATTTCATAAAAGATATTTTCAGTAGGTACCTCAGGTTGAGGAGCAACTCCTCGTGCTTCCGTTCGTGGTGAAGATACCCCGAACAAACTCCTCAAAGAAACAGTTTCCATAGTGACAAGTGACAATAAATTTCAGCACAGTATAAAGATGTTTCCTTACCAATTTCCACTTATCAAAGGCGCTTCACCCCCCGGCAACGGCGCCAGAAAAGAGTCTTGATGACCCACAAGTATAGGGGATCAATCGTAGTCCTTTCGATAAGTAAGAGTGTCAAACCCAACGAGGAGCAGAAGGCTCTGATAAACGGATTTCAGCAAGGTAATAACTGCAAGCACTGCAAGTAGCGGTAACAAGTGATTGTGTAGCAAGGTGAAACGTAGAAAGCAAAGAGTAACAAGTAACAAGTAGTAGCAACGGTGCAGCAAGTGGACCAATCCCTTTTGTAGCAAAGGACAAGCCTGAACAAAGTCTTATAGGAGGAAAAACGCTCCCGAGGACACACGGGAATTTCTGTCATGCTAGTTTCATCATGTTCATATGATTCGCGTTCGTTACTTTGATAGTTTGATATGTGGGTGGACCGGCGCTTGGGTACTGCCCTTACTTGGACAAGCATCCCACTTATGATTAACCTCTCTCGCAAGCATCCGCAACTACAAAATAAGAATTAAGACAAAGTCTAACCATAGCATTAAACTAGTGGATCCAAATCAGCCCCTCACGAAGCAACGCATAGACTGGGGTTTAAGATTCTGTCACTCCAGCAACCCATCATCTACTTACTACTTCCCAATGCCTTCCTCTAGGCCCAAATATGGTGAAGTGTTATGTAGTCGACGTTCACATAACACCACTAGAGGAAAAGACAACATACAACATATCAAAATACCGAACGAATATCAAATTCACATGACTATTATTAACATGACTTATCCCATGTCCTCAGGAACAAAAGTAACTACTCACAAAACATAATCATAATCATGATCAGAGGTGTAATGAATAGCATCAAGGATCTGAACATAAACTCTTCCACCAAATAATCCAACTAGCATCAACTACAAAGAGTAATCAACACTACTAGCAACCTTACAAGTACCAATCGGAGTTGCGAGGCAAAGCAATTAGGGGAAATTTTTGAATTAGACCGGGGTACTTTGAAATCCGATGGTGATTGGTTACAAGAGATGAACTAGGGATTGGAGAGGAGATGGTGCTGATGAAGATGTTGATGAAGATGCCTCCCCTCCGATGAGAGGAGTGTTGGTGATGACGATGGCGACGATTTCCCCCTCCGGGAGGGAAGTTTCCTCGGCAGGATCGTCCTGCCGGAGCTCTAGATTGGATCTGCTCAAGTTCCGCCTCGTGGCGGCGGCGAAACAACGAAAAAGCTCCCGATTGATTTTTTCCAGACCAGGACGCTTCATATAGCAAAAGAGGGGGGCTAGTGGGCCTTCAGGCAGCCCACAAGCTTTTCCACCGCCACCAGGGGGGTGGTGGCGGAGTGGGGGCTTGTGGAGCCCTGGTGGCCCCCCTTCGGTAGTTCTTTCGCCCAGTATTTTTAATATAATCTAGAAAAAATCCACGTAAATTTTCAGGGCTTTTGGAGATGTGCAGAGTAGTGGACTAGGATTTGCTCCTTTTTCTAGTCCAGAATTCCAGCTGCCTGAATTCTCCCTCTTCAAATAAACCTTACAAAATAAGAGAGAAAAGGCATAAATATGGTACCACAAGTAATATAGCAGCCCAAGAAGCAACAAATATTAACACGAAAGCATGATGCAAAATGGACGAATCAGGTCACCGCACGGTATGAATCCAAAACCAAGCACTTCTCCCATTGCAAGAATTATAGATCAAGTGGGCCAAACAAAACCCACTACTCGAAGAGAATTACAAGGATATGAAATCATGCATATAAGAGATCAGAAGAAACTCAAATAAGATTCATAGATAATCTGATCATAAATCCACAATTCATCGGATCTCGACAAATACACCGCAAAATAGGATTACATCGGATAGATCTCCATGAAGCTCATGGAGAACTTTGTATTGAAGATCCAAGAGAGAGAAGAAGCCATCTAGCTACTAGCTATGGACCCGAAGGTCTATGGTGAACTAATCACGCATCATCAGAGAGGCAATGGTGTTGATGGAAAAAATAATTCCGCAGGTTTTATTCCGTTTGGACTCCGTTCAATATTCTCCTGTGAAAAAGGTCAAAAACACGGAAAAAACAGGAACTCGCACTTGGCACTGAGTTAATAGGTTAGTCCCAAAAAAGATATAAAATAGCATATTCATGCATACAAAACATCCAAAGATGACAAGATAATAGCATGGAACCATCAAAAATTATAGATACGTTGGAGACGTATCAAGCATCCCCAAGCTTAACTCCTGCTCGTCCTCGAGTAGGGAAGTGATAAAGACTGAATTTTTGATGTGGAATGCTACCTAACTTATTTGTCCTTTGTAACTTCTTTCTTGTGGCATGAATGTTAAGATCCGTAAGATTCAAAACAATAGTTTGCTATTGACATGAAAACAATAATACTTCAAGCAAACTAGCAAGGTAATCAAGAACTTTTGAAATAACAAGGCCAAAGAAAGTTATCCCTACAAAATTATATAGTCTGGCTATGCTCCATCATCCCCACAGAACGAATTTAAATCATGCACAACCCCGGTATTGGCCAAGTAATTGTTTTCGCACTCTTACTTTCTTAAACTTTTTCAACTCTCACGCAATACATGAGCGTGAGCCATGGATATAGCACTATAGGTGGAATAGAGTGTGGAGGAGGTTGTGAGGCAAAAAGAAGGAGATGGTCACATCGACTCGGTGTATCAATGAGCTATGGAGATGCCCATTAATAGATATCAATGGGAATGAGTAGGGATTACCATGCAACGGATGCACGAGAGCTATAAGTATGTGAAAGCTCAAAAGAAGAACTAGTGGGTGTGCATCCAACTTGCTTTCTCACGAAGACCTAGGGCAATTTTGAGGAAGCCCATCATTGGAATATACAAGCCAAGTTATATAATGAAGATTCCCACTAGTATATGGTGGTGTCAAACCAAGAGACTCTCTATCATGAAGAACATGGTGCTATTTCGAAGCACAAGTATGGAAAAAAGATAGTAGCATTGTCCCTTCTCTCTTTTTCTATCCTTTTTTTGTTTGGGCTCTTTGGCCTCTTTCCATAAATTGTTTTGTGGGCAACTTTGGCCTTTTTTTATTTCCTCACATGGGACAATTCTCTAATAATGATGATCATCACACTTTTATTTACTCACAACTCAATACTTAGAACAATGATGACTTTATAGGAAATGCCTCCGACAGTGTACCGGGATGTGCAACGATCTAGCTTAGCGTATGACGTTGAAACATCTCGCTAGCTATCTTACGATCATGCAATGGCAATATGAAAGTGATGGCACATGTCATGAGACGGAACGGTGGGAGTTGTATGGCAATATATCTTGGAATGGCTATGAAAATGCCATAATAGGTAGGTATGGTGGCTGTTTTGAGGAAGGTACATGGTGGGTTTGTGCACCGACGAAAATTGCACGACACTAGGGGGGCTAGCAATGGTGGAAGATGAAAGTGCATCTATACCATGGACTCACATTAGTCATGAAGAACTCCTATACTTATTGCGAAAGTTTTTATTAGTAATCGAAAAAAAGTGCTAAACGCATACTCCTAGGGGAAGGTTTGGTAGGTGTTAACAATCGCGCGATCCCGACCGCAACACAAAGGATGACAATCAATAAATCAATTATGCTCCGACTTCCTAACATAGCGGTTCACCATACGTGCATGCTACGGGAATCACTAACTTCAACACAAGTATTTCTAGATTCACAATACCCTACTAACATAACTCTAATATTACCAAATCCATTTCGCAAAACCAATTGAGAGGAATCAAACTTCTCTTTACTAATCAATGCACATGAATATGGAAGTCTTTATTATATCCTCTTTGGATGCCTATCATCTTTAGGACTACTTTCATAGCACAAGCCAATTACCAAGCTACTCAAAAAGATCACTCTAAAAAAGATATAATTGAAGATCGAGAGTTCTTATTTCTCCAAAATATGACAGCGCCGTGCTCTAAAAAGATATAAGTGAAGCACTAGAGTAAAGTTATCTAGCTCAAATGATGTAAGCGAAGCTGAAGGAATATTCTAGCAAATTCACGATGAATGCATGTCTCTCTCAAAAGGTGTGCAGCAAGGATGATTGTGACACAAAAAAAAGAAAATACTCCTATAATACACGACTCTCCAAGCAAAACACATATCATGTGGTGAATAAAAATATAGCTCCAAGTAACGTTACCGATGGATTGAAGACGAAAGAGGGGATGCCTTCCCGAGGCATCCCCAAGCTTAGGCTTTTTGGTGTCCTTGAATTTGGCTTGGGATGCCTTGAGAATCCCCAAGCTTGAGATCTTTCCACTCTTTATCCTATTGTTCATGAGAACATCACCCAAAACTTGAAAACTTCACAACACAAAACTTAAACAGAAACTCGTGATATCATTAGCATAAGAAAACAAACTACCAACTCTTCAGGTACTATAGCAAATTTGATTTCTATTTATATTAGTGTTAGATTACTGTATTCTCACTTTTCCATGGCTAGTACCCCCCCCCCCCCGATACTATCCATAGTTTCATCAAAATAAGCAATCAACACAACAAAAACAGAATCTTTCAAAAACAGACCAGTCTGTAGCAATCTGTATACTTCGTATACTTCTGTTATCTCAAAAATTCTGAAAAATTACGACAATTTGGGAAATTGGCATATAAAACAGCATAAAAAAGAATCAATTCAAAATATCTTTCTGGATAAAAATGACAAATAATTTTGTGAGTGAAAAGTTTCTGTCTTTTTCAGCAAGATCAAAGAACCATCACCAAAACTGATCATAAAGGTTTTGCTTGGCACAAACACAAAAAGAAACACAAAAGACACAATCATAACAGAATTAGGATGGTGTGGACACAACAAAACAGAAAGCAAAAAGGCAAAGATAAATTCATTGTGTTGCCTCCCAACAAGCGCTATTGTTTAACGCCCTTAGCTAGGCATAAGGCGATAGAATCACGTATCGTCGTCTTTGGTGCTCAAACCATAAGTAGCCCTCATCATGGATTCATAAGGCAATCTTATTTTCTTTCTAGGAAAATGTTCCATGCCCTTCTTTAATGGAAATTTAAATCTAATATTCCCTTCCTCCATATCAATGACATCACCGATAGTCCTTAGGAAAGGTCTACCAAGAATGATAGGACATGTCAGATTGCAATCAATATCAAGCACAATGAAATCCATGGGTACATAGTTCCTATTTGCAATAATAAGAACATCATTGATCCTTCCCATGGGTTTCTTAAAAGTGAATCCGCAAGATGCAAATTAAGAGAGCACTCATCAATCTCATTGAAGCCTAGAACATCACATAAAGACTTTGGAATAGCAGAAACGCTAGCACCCAAATCACACAAAGCATTGCATTCATAGTTTTTGATCTTGATTTTGATAGTAGGTTCCCACTCATCATGAAGTTTTCTAGGAATAGAAACTTCCAATTCAAGTTTCTCTTCAAGAGATTTCATCATAGCATCGACGATATGATCGGTAAAGGCTTTGTTTTGACTATAAGCGTGTGGAGAGTTTAGCATGGATTGCATCAAGGAAATACATTCGATCAAAGAGCAACTATCATAATTGAATTCCCTGAAATCCAAAGTAGTAGTTTCATTACTACTCAAAGTTTTGATATCCTCTACTCCACTTTCAATGCTTTTAACATCAAGATAGATAGACTCCGAATCATTGGACGTTTCTCAACCAAAGTGGATTCATATCCAGCCCCATCATCATTGGTTTGACATTAGAAAACAAGGATTCAATAGGAGTCACACCAAGCACTTTGAGATCTTCGTGATTCTTGATACGTCTCAAACGTATCTATAATTTTTGATGGTTTCATGCTGTTATCTTGTCATCTTTGGATGTTTTATGTACCTTTTACATCTTTTTTGGGACTAACTTATTAATTCAGTGCCAAGTGCCAGTTCCTGTTTTTTCTTTGTTTTTGGCTCTTTTGAGATCTGATTTTGGAACGGAGTCCAAACGGAATAAAATCCCCAAAATGATTTTTTCCCGAACGGAAGAAGATCAGGGGGCCTGTGGGCCAAGCGAGGAGGGCTGCAGGGAGCCCACAAGCCCCCACTCCGCCACCAGGGGGGAGGCGGCGGTGGGCAGGCTTGTGGCCTCTCTGAGTGCCCCTGACCTAGATCTTTGGCTTATATATTCCCTAAAATACAGCCAAAATCAGGGGAGCCTCGAAAATACTTTTCTTCCGCCGCAAGCTTCCGTTTCCGCGAGATCTCATCTGGAGACCCTTCCCGGCGCCCTGCCGGAGGGGACTTTGGAGTTGGAGGGCTTCTTCTTCATCATCATCGCCCCTCCAATGACTCGTGAGTATTTCACCTCAGACCTACGTGTCCGTAGTTAGTAGCTAGATGGCTTCTTCTCTCTCTTGGATCTTCAATACAAAGTTCTCAATGATCTTCATGGAGATCTATCCGATGTAATCTTCTTTGGCGGTGTGTTTGTCGAGATCCGATGAATTGTGGATTTATGATCAGATTATCTATGATATATATTTGAGTCTTTGCTGATTTCTTATATGCATGATTTGATATCCTTGTAAGTCTCTCCGAGTCTTGGGTTTTGTTTGGCCAACTAGATCTATGATTCTTGCAATGGGAGAAGTGCTTGGTTTTGGGTTCTTACCATGTGGTGACCTTTCCAGTGACAGTAGGGGCAGCAAGGCACACATTAAGTAGTTGCCATCAAGGGTAACAAGATGGGCTCTGTCGTTGATATGAGATTGTCCATCTACATCATGTTATCTTGCTTAAGGCGTTACTCTGTTCTTTTGGACTTAATACACTAGATGCATGCTGGATAGCGGTCGACGTGTGGAGTAATAGTAGTAGATGCAGATAGTATCGGTCTACTTGTTTTGGACATGGTGCCTATAGATATAATCATTGCAATAGATGACGTCACGACTTTGCGCAGTTCTATCAATTGCTCGACAGTAATTTGTTCACCCGCCGTCTACTTTCTTTCATGAGAGAAGCCACTAGTAAACACTACGGCCCCGGGGTCTATTCACATCTATCGTTTCCACTTTTGCTTTTACTTTGCTTTGTTACTTTGTTGCTTTCAGTTCTCACTTGGCGAACAATCTATAAGGGATTGACAACCCCTTCATAGCGTTGGGAGCAAGCTTTTTGTGTTTGTGCAGGATCTTGTGATACTCCTCCACTGGATCGGTACCTTGGTTCTCAAACTGAGGGAAATACTTACCACCGCTTCGAGGGAACACCAACGCAAGGCTCCAAGGCCACGGGGGAAATCCTTTGCATATTTGCCTAGGAAGTCCCTTAAGGCGTAGCCATAGCAGAAGGATTCCTGGTGCCGTCAACACGACTATTTCTGGCGCCGTTGGAAAGTCTTTTGTTGCAGTAGCAATTCTCATCACAAATTTCAGGTTTAGCAGCCATTTTGTTGACTAAGGTAGCCTGTTTATGAAAAATTTGGCCTACTAATTTTTCAAGACGAGCAAACTAAGAATTTAGCGCAAGGAATTCTTTGGCCATATCATCAACTTCTTTATTCATAAAAGCCATAAAAGAATTTTTCTCCCTTAGTTCTCTACGAAAGTAACTATTATAATCAAACTGTGTAGACATGAAGCCTTTAACACTAGTTTCAATCTCTTCCAACCTTGTATAGTAAGCATCATAATCCTTTGGTTGTGCCATACAGCTCTTAGCAAGTAGACAAGCACACAAGTGAACAGAAAGCAAGCGAAAGAAAAGCGCGAACGAAAAAGGAAAATATTTTTGTATTTTTTTCATAAGTGGGGGAGAGGAAAACAAGAGGCAAAAAAAGTAAATGCAAGAGATGAGTTTGCGATAATTACTTGGATAAGCTTCACTTAGAATAGTCCCCGGTGCCAGAAATTGACACGTTAGAGGAAGACTACTCTTGACTCGATGCTCCCCGGCAAGGGCGCCAGAAATTGGCACGTTGACGGGAGACTATTCTTGGCTTGATCCTCCTCCCCGGCAACGGCGCCATAAATTCTTCTTGCTACCTCTTGAGCTTGCGTTGGTTTTTCCCTTGAAGAGGAAAGGGTGATGCAGCACAGTAGTAGTAATTATTTCCCTCAGTTTGAGAACCAAGGTATCAATACAGTAGGAGTATCAAGGCAAGTCTCCAAAGTACCTGCACAAAAACAACAAACTTGCACCCAATGCTACAAAGGGGTTGTCAATCCCTTCACGATTTATTGCAAGGTGAGATCTAAAGGCGGAAAGTGTAACAAAGTAAATGTGTAAGGCTGAAAATATGATGTGAAGTAGTCCAGGGGCCATAGTATTCACTAGAGGCTTATCTCATGATAGCAAATATTACGGTGGGTGAATGAATTACTGTCGAGCAATTGATAGAACCGCGCAAATTCATGACTATATCTAAGGCAATGAACATACATATAGGCATCATGTCCGAGACAAGTAGACCGATACTTTCTGCATCTACTATTACTCCACACATCGACCGCTATCCAGCATGCATCTAGTGTATTATGTTCATGACAAACGGAGTAACGCCTTAAGCAAGATGACATGATGTAGAGGAATAAATTCATGCAATAGATATAAACCCCATGTTTTTACCCTTGATGGAAACAACACGATACATGCCTCGCTACCCCTTCTGTCACTGGGTGAGGTCACCGTACGGTATGAACCCAAAACCAAGCACTTCTCCCATTGCAAGAATTATAGATCAAGCTGGCCAAACGAAACCCACTACTCGAAGAGAATTACAAGGATATGAAATCATGCATATAAGATATCAAAAGAAACTCAAATAAGATTCATAGATAATCTGATCAAAAATCCACAATTCATCGGATCTCGACAAACACACCGCAAAAGAAGATTACATCGGATAGATCTCCATGAAGACCATGGAGAACTTTGTATTGAAGATCCTTGAGAGAGAAGAAGCCATATAGCTACTATCTATGGACCTGAAGGTCTATGGTGAACTACTCACGCATCATCGGAGAGGCAATGATGTTGATGGAGAAGCCCTCCGTGTCCGAATCCCCCTCCGGCAGGGCACCAGAACGTGCCCCAGATGGGATCTTGCGAAGACACAAGCTTGCGGTGGCAGAAAAGTATTTTCGTGGCTCTTTCCCGTGGTTTCAGATTTTTCAGGGATTTATAGGTAGGGCAGGGGAGCCACAAGGGGCTGATACGTCTCCAACGTATCTATAATTTTTGATGGTTCCATGCTATTATCTTGTCAAACTTTGGATGTTTTGTATGCCTTTTATATCTTTTTTGGGACTAACTTATTAACTCAGTGCCAAGTGCTAGTTCCTGTTTTTGACCCTTTTCAGAGGAGAATATTAAACGGAGTCCAAACGGAATAAAACCTCCAAAAAGATTTTTTTCAGAATAGAAGATACACAGGGAGCTTGGGAACCAAGGCAGAGGCCACCAGGGGAGGCCACAAGCCCCCTAGGCACGGCCAGTGGGGGCCTGCGCCTAGCAGGCTTGTGGGCCCCCTGTGGATCGTCTGCCCTACTTCTTCCTCCTATAAATCCCCGAAAAATCCAAAACCATGAGAGAGATCCACGAAAATACTTTTCCGCCGCCGCAAGCTTCTGTCTCGGCAAGATCCCATCTGGGGCACGTTCTGGTGCCCTGCCGGAGGGGGGACTCTTATACGGAGGGCTTCTTCATCAACACCATTGCCTCTCCGATGATGCGTGAGTAGTTCATCATAGACCTTCGGGTCCATAGCTAGTAGCTAGATGGCTTCTTCTCTCTCTTGGATCTTCAATACAAAGTTCTCCATGATCTTCATGGAGATCTATCCGATGTAATCTTCTTTTGTGGTCTGTTAGTCGAGATCCGATCAATTGTGGATTTATGATTAGATTATCTATGAATCCTATTTGAGTTTCTTCTGATCTCTTATATGCATGATTTCATATCCTTGTAATTCTCTTCGAGTTGTGGGTTTTGTTTGGCCAACTTGATCTATGATTCTTGCAATGGGAGAAGTGCTTGGTTTTGGGTTCATACCGTGCGGTGACCTCACCCAGTGACAAAAGGGGTAGCGAGGCACGCATCGTGTTGCTGCCATCAAGGGTAAAAATATGGGGTTTATATCTATTGCATGAATTTATCCCTCTACATCATGTCATCTTGCTTAAGGCGTTACTCTGTTCGTGATGAACTCAATACACTAGCGGTCGATATGTGGAGTAATAGTAGTAGATGCAGAAAGTATCGGTCTACTTGTCTCGGACGTGATGCCTATATGTATGATCATTGCCTTAGATATCGTCATGACTTTGCGCGGTTCTATCAATTGCTCGACAGTAATTCGTTCACCCACCGTAATATTGGCTATCTTGAGAGAAGCCTCTAGTGAACACTATGGCCCCGGGTCTACTTCACATCAAATTTTCCGCCTTACACTTTTACTTTGTTGCACTTTCCGCCTTCATATCTCACCTTGCAATCAATCGTGAAGGGATTGACAACCCCTTTCTAGCGTTGGGTGCAAGTTTGCTGTTTTTGCGCAGGTACAACGGTGCTTCATCTTGATACTCCTACTGGATTGATGTTGGGTAACGTAGCATAAATTCAAAATTTTCCTACGCTTATTCAGATCTTCCTATGGAGAGACCAGCAACGAGAGAGGGGTAAGAGCATCTTCATACCTTTGAAGATCGCTAAGCGGAAGCGTTGCTACAACGCGGTTGATGGAGTCGTACTCGCAGCCATTCGGATCTAGTGCCGAACTACGGCACCTCCGCGTTCAACACACGTGCAGCCCGGTGACGTCTCCCGCACGTTGATCCAGCAAGGAGGAGGGAGAGGTTGGGGTAGAACTCCAGCAGCACGACGGTGTGGTGTCGATGGAGAGACGAGGTCTCCCGGCAGGGCTTCGCCAAGCCCCGGCAGAGAGGAGGAGGAAGAAGAGCAGGGCTGCGCCGAGGGAGAGGGAAAACCGTGTGTTCCCCAATGGCCAAAGTGCCCACTATATATAGGGGAAGGGGAGAGGGGGTGCCACCCCTAGGGTTCCCACCCTAGGGGGTGCGGCAGCCCCCCAGATGGGAGGTGCGGCGGCCAGAGGGGGAGGAGGGGGTGGCGCACCATCTGGTGGGCCTTAGGCCCACCTGGCTTAGGGTTTGCCCCCTTTCTCTCCCCTGCGCATTGGGCTGAGTGGGGAGGCGCACCAGCCCACCTAGGGGCTGGATACCACCCCCACTTGGTCCACCTTACCTCCCGGGGTCGTTGCCCCCCTTCGGTGGTCCCCCGGGGCCACCTCCGGTGGTCCCGGTGGTCCCGGTACGTTACCGGTGCTCCCACTTGCTCCATGATGATCTCATCGGATGAACCACGATGTCAAGGATTCAATCAATCCCGTATACGATTCCCTTTGTCTGTCGGTATAGAACTTGCCCGAGATTCTATCGTCGGTATACCTATACCTTGTTCAATCTCGTTATCGGTAAGTCTCTTTACTCGTTTCGTAGCACGTCATCGTGTGACTAACTCCTTAGTCACATTGAGCTCATGATGATGTTCTACAGAGTGGGCCCAGAGATACCTCTCCGTCACACGGAGTGACAAATCCCGATCTCGATTCGTACCAACCCAACAGACACTTTCGGAGGTACCCGTAGTGCACCTTTATAGTCACCCAGTTACGTTGTGACGTTTGATACACCCAAAGCACTCCTATGGTATCCGGGAGTTGCACAATCTCACGGTCGAAGGAAAAGATACTTGACATTAGAAAAGCTTTAGCATACGAACAATATGATCTAGTGCTATGCTTAGGATTGGGTCTTGTCCATCACATCATTCTCCTAATGATGTGATCCCGTTATCAATGACATCTAATGCCCATGATCACGAAACCATGATCATCTATTGACTAACGAGCTAGCCAACTAGAGGCTTGCTAGGGACACATTGTGATCTATTTATTCACACATGTATCACTGTTTCCTGTTAATACAATTATAGCATGAACAATAGACGATTATCATGAACAAGGAAATATGATAATAACCATTTTATTATTGCCTCTAGGGCATATTTCCAACAGTCTCCCACTTGCACTAGAGTCAATAATCTAGTTACATTGTGATGTATCGAACACCCATAGCATTATGGTGTTGATCATGTTTTGCTCGTGGAAGAGGTTTAGTCAACGGGTCTGCAATATTCAGATCCGTGTGTACTTTACAAATATCTATCACTCCACTCTGGACATGGTCCTGGATGGAGTTGTAGCGGCGTTTGATGTGCTTCGTCTTCCGGTGAAACCTGGGCTCCTTGGCTATGGCAATGGCCCCAGTGTTATCACAGAAGAGTGTCATTGGACCCGACGCGCTTGGAACCACTCCAAGGTCGGTGATGAGCTCCTTCATCCAAATTCCTTCATGAGCTGCTTCTGAAGCAGCTATGTACTCCGCTTCACATGTAGATGCTGCCACGACTTCTTGCTTGCTGCTGCACCAGCTCATTGCCCCACCATTCAACACATATACGTATCCGGTCTGTGACTTAGAGTCATCCGGATCTGTGTCGAAGCTAGCGTCGACGTAACCCTTTACGACGAGCTCTTCGTCACCTCCACAAACGAGAAACATTTCCTTAGTCCTTTTCAGGTACTTAAGGATATTCTTGACCGCTGTCCAGTGTTCCATACCGGGATCACTTTGGTACCTCCCTACCAAACTTATGGCAAGGTTTATATCAGGTCTGGTACACAGCATGGCATACATTAGAGAGCCCATGGCTGAAGCGTAGGGGACAGAACTCATCTTCTCTCTATCTGCTGCCGTGGTCGGCGACTGAGTCTTACTCAATCTCATACCTTGCAAAACTGGCAAGAACCCTTTCTTTGAGTTTTCCATATCGAACTTCTTCAATATCTTGTCAAGGTATGTACTTTGCGAAAGACCTATGAGGCGTCTCGATCTATCTCTATAGATCTTGATGCCTAATATGTATGCAGCTTCTCCAAGGTCCTTCATTGAAAAACTCTTGTTCAAATAGGCCTTTATGCTCTCCAACATCTCTATATTATTCCCCATCAATAATATGTCATCCACATACAGTATGAGGAAAGCTACAGAGCTCCCACTCACTTTCTTGTACAGACAGGCTTCTCCGTAAACCTGTATGAACCCAAACGCTTTAATCACCTCATTAAAGCGAATGTTCCAACTCTGAGATGCTTGCACCAGACCATAGATGGAGCGCTGGAGCTTGCATACTTTGTTAGCACCCTTAGGGTCGACAAAACCTTCTGGTTGCATCATATACAACTCTTCCTTAAGGTTCCCGTTAAGGAACGCTGTTTTGACGTCCATTTGCCAAATTTCATAATAATAAAAGGCGGCAATTGCTAACATGATTCGGACTGATTTCAGCTTCGCTACGGGAGAGAAAGTCTCTTCGTAGTAAACTCCTTGAATTTGTCGAAAACCCTTTGCGACAAGTCGAGCTTTGTAAACGGTTACATTACCGTTTGCATCAGTCTTCTTCTTGAAGATCCATTTATTTTCTATGGCTCGCCGGTCATCGGGCAAGTCCACCAAAGTCCATACTTTGTTCTCATACATGGATCCTATCTCGGATTTCATAGCCTCAAGCCATTTGTTGGAATCCGGGCCCGCCATCGCTTCTTCATAGTTCGAAGGTTCACCGTTGTCTAACAACATGATTTCCATCACAGGGTTGCCGTACCACTCTGGTGCGGAGCGTGCCCTTGTGGACCTTCGTGGTTCAGTAGTAACTTGATCCGAAGCTTCATGATCATCATCATTAACTTCCTCTACAGTTGGTGTAGGCGCCACAGGAACAACTTCCCGTGCTGCGCTACTATCCTGTTCGAGAGGGGGTGTAATTACCTCATCAAGTTCTACCTTCCTCCCACTTACTTCTTTCGAGAGAAACTCTTTCTCTAGAAAGGATCCGTTCTTGGCAACAAAGGTTTTACCTTCGGATCTAAGATAGAAGGTATACCCAATAGTTTCCTTAGGGTATCCTATGAATACGCATTTCTCCGCTTTGGGTTCGAGCTTTTCTGGTTGAAGTTTCTTCACATAAGCATCGCAGCCCCAAACTTTAAGAAACGACAACTTAGGTTTCTTGCCAAACCATAGTTCATACGGTGTCGTCTCAACGGATTTAGACGGTGCCCTATTTAAAGTGAATGTTGCAGTTTCTAATGCGTATCCCCAAAATGATAGCGGTAAGTCGGTAAGAGACATCATAGATCGTACCATATCTAATAAAGTGCGATTACGACGTTCAGACACTCCGTTGCGTTGCGGTGTGCCAGGCGGCGTTAGTTGTGAAACAATTCCACACTTCCTTAGGTGTGTGCCAAACTCGTGACTCAAATATTCTCCTCCACGATCAGATCGTAGACATTTAATTTTTCTGTCACGTTGATTCTCAACCTCACTCTGAAATTCCTTGAACTTTTCAAACGTCTCAGATTTGTGCTTCATCAAGTAGATATACCCATACCTACTCAAATCATCGGTGAGGGTGAGAACATAACGATAACCACTGCGAGCTTCAACGTTCATTGGACCACATACATCAGTATGTATTATTTCCAATAAGTCGGTTGCTCTCTCCATTATTGCAGAGAATGTAGTCTTAGTCATCTTGCCCATGAGGCACGGTTCGCATGTGTCAAATGATTCAAAGTCAAGAGACTCTAATAGTCCATCAGTATGGAGCTTCTTCATGCGCTTAACGCCGATATGACCAAGGCGGCAGTGCCACAAGTATGTGGGACTATCATTATCAACTTTACATCTTTTGGTACTCACACTATGAATATATGTAACATCACGATCGAGATTCATCAAGAATAAACCATTCACCAGCGGAGCATGACCATAAAACATATCACTCATATAAATAGAACAACCATTATTCTCTGACTTAAATGAGTAGTCGTCTCGCATTAAGCAAGACCCTGATACAATGTTCATGCTTAAAGCTGGTACTAAATAACAATTATTAAGATTTAAAACTAATCCCGATGGTAGATGTAGAGGTAGCGTGCCGACGGCGATCACATCGACCTTTGAACCATTCCCGACGCGCATCGTCACCTCGTCCTTGGCCAGTCTCCGCTTATTCCGCAGTTCCTGCTTTGAGTTGCAAATGTGAACAACAGCATCGGTATCAAATACCCAGGAGCTACTACGAGCGCTGGTAAGGTACACATCAATAACATGTATATCACATATACCTTTAACGTTGCCGGCCTTCTTGTCCGCTAAGTATTTGGGGTAGTTCCGCTTCCAGTGACCCTTTCCCTTGCAATAGAAGCACTCAGTCTCAGGCTTGGGTCCGTTCCTTTTCTTCTTCCCGGCATCTGGCTTACCGGGCGCGGCAACAGCTTTGCCGTCTTTCTTGAAGTTCTTCTTACCCTTGCCTTTCTTGAAACTAGTGGTCTTGTTGACCATCAACACTTGATGCTCTTTCTTGATTTCTACTTCCGCAGACTTGAGCATCGAGTACAACTCGGGAATGGTCTTCTCCATCCCTTGCATGTTGTAGTTAAGCACAAAGCCTTTGTAGCTTGGTGGGAGAGACTGGAGGATTCTGTCAATTATAGCATCATCCGGAAGTTCGACTCGAAGTGAAGTCAGACGACCGTGTAACCCAGACATTTTGAGTATGTGCTCACTGACAGAACTGTTCTCCTCCATCTTACAGCTAAAGAACTTGTCGGAGACTTCATATCTCTCGACACGGGCATGAGCTTGAAAAACTAGCTTCAGCTCCTGGAACATCTCATATGCCCCGTGTTGCTCAAAACGCCTTTGGAGCCCCGTTTCTAAACTGTATAACATGCCACACCTAACCAGAGAGTAGTCATCACTCCGCGTTTGCCAGACGTTCAGAATGTCCTGGGCTGCTGCGGGAGCGGGAGGGTCACCTAGCGGCGCATAAAGGACATAATCCTTTTTAGCTGCTTCAAGGATGAGCTTCAAGTTGCGAACCCAGTCCGCATAGTTGCTACCATCATCTTTCAGCTTTCTTTTCTCTAGGAATGTGTTGAAATTGAGGTTGACGTTGGACATCTACAATATTTATAAAGACAAATTTTAGACTAAGTTCATGACAATTAAGTTCATTTAATCAAATTAAGTATGAACTCCCACTTAAATCGACATCCCTCTAGTCATCTAAGTGATACATGATCCATGTTGACTAACCCGTGTCCGATCATCACGTGAGACGGACTAGTCACCATGGTGAGCAACTCCATGCTGATCGTATTCAACCATACGACTCATGTTCGACCTTTCGGTCTCTTGTATTCGAGGTCATGTCTGTACATGCTAAGCTCGTCGAGTCAACCTAGGTGTTTCGCGTGTGTAAATCTGGCTTACACCCGTTGTATGCGAACGTTAGAATCTATCACACCCGATCATCACGTGGTGCTTCGAGACAACGAACCTTCGCAACGGTGCACACTTAGGGGAATACGTTATCGAAATTTTAAGAGGGGTCATCTTATTATGCTACCGTCGTTCTAAGCAATAAGATGTAAAACATGATAAACATCACAATGCAATCATATAGTGACATGATATGGCCATTATCATCTTTGCTCTTTCGATCTCCATCTTCAGGCATCGCATGATCATCATCGTCACCGGCGTGGCACCATGATCTCCATCATCATGATCTCCATCATCGTGTCTCCGTGAAGTCGTCACGCCAACTACTACTATCACTACTACTATAGCTAACCGTTAGCAATGAAGTAAAAGTAGTAAGCACATGGCGTTGCATCTCATACAATAAATTAAGACAACGCCTATGGCTCCTGCCGGTTGTCATACTCATCGACATGCAAGTCGTGAAACCTATTACAATAACATGATCATCTCATACATCATAC
Organism: Hordeum vulgare subsp. vulgare; assembly: GCF_904849725.1. Classification (NCBI taxonomy): domain Eukaryota; kingdom Viridiplantae; phylum Streptophyta; class Magnoliopsida; order Poales; family Poaceae; genus Hordeum; species Hordeum vulgare. The sequence continues at coordinate 656,935,903 of NC_058519.1, read as the reverse complement.
ATGCAACATCACAACTTTGGCCATATCACATCACATGTCAAACCCTGCAAAAACAAGTTAGACGTTCTCTAATTGTAGTTGCAAGTTTTACGTGGCTGATTTGGGTTTCTAGCAAGAACGCCTTCTTACCTACGTGACAGCCACAACGATGATATGCCAAAGCTGTTTACCCTTCATAAGGACCCTTTTCATCAAATCCAATCCGACTAGAGTAGGAGAGACAGACACCCGCTAGCCACCTTTATGCACGGTGTGCATGACTGTCGGTGGAACCAGTCTCACGTAAGCGTACGTGTAAAGTCGGTCCGGGCCGCTTCATCCCACAATACCGCCGGAAAACAATAAGACTAGTAGCGGCAAGCAAATTGACAAATCATCGTCCACAACTTTTGTGTTCTACTCGTGTATAGAATCTACGCATAGAAAACCTCGTTCTGATACCACTGTTGGGTAATGTAGCATAAATTCAAAATTTTCCTACGCTTATTCAGATCTTCCTATGGAGAGACCAGCAATGAGAGAGGGGGTAAGAGCATCTTCATACCTTTGAAGATCGCTAAGCGGAAGCATTGCTAGAACGCGGTTGATGGAGTCGTACTCGCAGCGAATCCGATCTAGTGCCGAACTACGGCACCTCCGCGTTCAACACACGTGCAGCCCGGTGACGTCTCCCGCACCTTGATCCAGCAAGGAGGAGGGAGAGGTTGGGGAAGAACTCTAGCAGCACGACGGCGTGGTGTCGATGGAGAGACGAGGTCTCCCGGCAGGGCTTCGCCAAGCATCGGCAGAGAGGAGGAAGAAGAGCAGGGCTGCGCCGAGGGAGAGGGAAAACCGTGTGTTCCCCAATGGCCAAAGTGCCCACTATATATAGGGGAAGGGGAGAGGGGGTTCCACCTCTAGGGTTCCCACCCTAGGGGGTGCGGCAGCCGCCCCAGATGGGAGGTGCGGCGGCCAGAGGGGGAGGAGGGGGTGACGCACCATCTGGTGGGCCTTAGGCCCACCTGGCTTAGGGTTTGCCCCCCCTTTCTCTCCCCTGCGCATTGGGCTGAGTGGGGAGGCGCACCAGCCCACCTAGGGGCTGGATACCACCCCCACTTGGTCCACCTTACCTCCCGGGGTCGTTGCCCCCCTTCGGTGGTCCCCCGGGGCCACCTCCGGTGGTCCCGGTGGTCCCGGTACGTTACCGGTGATGCCCGAAACACTTCCGGTATCCGAAACCATGCGTCCTATATATCAATCTTTACCTCCGGACCTTTCCGGAGCTCCTCATGACGTCCGGGATCTCATCCGAGACTCCGAATAACTTTCGGTAACCTCGTATAATAATTCCCTATAACCCTAGCGTCATCGAACCTTAAGTGTGTAGACCCTACGGGTTCGGGAGACATGCAGACATGACCGAGACACCTCTCTGGCCAATAACCATCAGCGGGGTCTGGATACCCATGGTGGCTCCCACTTGCTCCATGATGATCTCATCGGATGAACCACGATGTCAAGGATTCAATCAATCCCGTATACGATTCCCTTTGTCTGTCGGTATAGAACTTGCCCGAGATTCTATCGTCGGTATACCTATACCTTGTTCAATCTCGTTACCGGTAAGTCTCTTTACTCGTTCCGTAGCACGTCATCGTGTGACTAACTCCTTAGTCACATTGAGCTCATGATGATGTTCTACTGAGTGGGCCCAGAGATACCTCTCCGTCACATGGAGTGACAAATCCCGATCTCGATTCGTACCAACCCAACAGACACTTTCGGAGGTACCCGTAGTGCACCTTTATAGTCACCCAGTTACGTTGTGACGGTTGATACACCCAAAGCACTCCTATGGTATTCGGGAGTTGCACAATCTCACGGTCGAAGGAAAAGATACTTGACATTAGAAAAGCTTTAGCATACGAACAATACGATCTAGTGCTATGCTTAGGATTGGGTCTTGTCCATCACATCATTCTCCTAATGATGTGATCCCGTTATCAATGACATCTAATGCCCATGATCAGGAAACCATGATCATCTATTGACTAACGAGCTAGCCAACTAGAGGCTTGCTAGGGACACATTGTGATCTATTTATTCACACATGTATCACTGTTTCCTGTTAATACAATTATAGCATGAACAATAGACGATTATCATGAACAAGGAAATATGATAATAACCATTTTATTATTGCCTCTAGGGCATATTTCCAACAATTGATACCTTGGTTCTCAAACTGAGGGAAATACTTACTGCTACTGTGTTGCATCACCCTTACCTCTTCAAGGGAAAAATCCAACTCAAGCTCAAGAGGTAGCAGGGGCCCACAAGCCTGCTAGGCCCGCCCCCCTAGGCCGGGCCTGGGTGGCTTGTGACCTCCTTCGAGGTCCCTTGCCTTGGTTCTCAAGTCTCCTGCGTGTCTTCTGTTATGGAAAAAATCATTCCGCAGGTTTTATTCCGTTTGGACTCCGTTCAATATTCTCCTGTGAAAAAGGTCAAAAACACGGAAAAAACAGGAACTGGCACTTGGCACTGAGTTAATAGGTTAGTCCCCAAAAAGATATAAAATAGCATATTCATGCATACAAAACATCCAAAGATGACAAGATAATAGCATGGAACCATTAAAAATTATAGATACGTTGTAGACGTATCAACTAACAAGGAAATTGTTTCCTTTCGAAATAACATGGTCTTAGAATGTTATCCCTACAAAATCATATGTTGTGACCATGCTCCATCTTCACCACACAAAGTATCTAAATCATGCACAACCCGATGAAAGTCAAGCAATTTTTTCACACTTTTTATGTTCTCAAACCTTTTCAACTCCCACGCAATACATGAGCGTGAGCCATGTATATAGCACTATAGGTGGAATAGAATATGGTGGAGCCTACAAAAAAAAGGAGGAGAAGATAGTCTCACATCAACTAGGCGTATCAACAGGCTATGGAGATGCCCATCAATAGATATTAATGCGAGTGAGTAGGGATTGCCATGCAACAAATGCACTAGAGCTATAAGTCTATGAAAGCTCAAAAGGAAAACTAAGTGGTTGTGCAAAAGGTGAAATTCCACTAGTTATATGAAAGTAACAAAATAGGAGACTCTCTATGAAGAACATGGTGCTATTTTGAAGCACAAGTGTGGAAAAAGATAGTAGCATTGTCCCTTCTCCCTTTCTCTCATTTTTTTGGGATTCGCTGGCCTCTTTTATTTCTTGTAAAGTCCGGAGACTCATCCCAACTTGTGAGGTAATCATAGCTTCCATCATCCTTTTATCACATGGGAAAATGCTCTAGTACTTCCAGCATAGCAATGACAAAAAAAACGGACAAGCCATGAAAACATCATGCTAACTATCTTACGATCATGCAAACATCATGGCAATGATGGTGCGTGTCATAAAAAACGGGACGATGGTGTTGCATGGCAATATATCTCGGAATGGCTATGAAAATGCCATAATAGGTAGGTATGGTGGCTGTTTTGAGGAAAATATATGGTGGCTGTTTTGAGGAAGGTGGGTTTAATGTACCGGCGAAAGTTGCGCAGTACTAGAGAGGCTAGCAAAGGTGGAAGGGTGAGAGTGCGTATAACCCATGAACTCAACATTAGTCATAAAAAATCACATACTTATTGGAAAAGCCTATTAGTTATCGGAGCAAAGTATTAGACGCATGCTCCTAGGAGAAGGGTTGGTATAGGAGTTAACCATCTCGTGATCCCGACCTCCACACAAAGGTTGACAATCATTAAACAAATCATGCTCCAACTTCATCACATAACGGTTCACCATACGTGCATGCTACGGGAATCACAAGCTTTAACACAAGTATTTCTTCCAATTCACAATTACTTACTAGCAGGACTCTCATATTACCATCTTCATATCTCAAAACTATATGCAAGGAATCAAACTTCTCATCATATTCAATGCACTAATATGAAAGTTTTTATTATATCCCTCTTGGATGCCCATTATATTAGGACTAAATTCATAACATAAACCAATTACCATGCTATTTACAGAACTCTCGAAAAAATATAAGTGAGGTATGAGAGTTTAATAATTTATATAAAATAAAACACCGTTGTGCTCTAAAAGATATAAGTGAAGCACTAGAGCAACATTGCCTAGCTCAAAAGATATAAGTGAAGCACATAGAGTAATTCTAATAAATTCATGATTCAGCGTGTCTCTCTCAAAAGATGTGTGCAATAAGGATTGTGGCAAACTAAAAAGTAAAGACTCATATCATACAAGACGCTCCAAGGAAAACACATATCACGTGGTGAATAAAAATATAGCCTCAAGTAAATTTACCGATGGATTGAAGACGAAAGAGGGGATGCCTTCCGGGGCATCCCCAAGCTTAGGCTTTTTGGTATCTTTTAATATGGCTTGGGGTGCCTTAGGCATCCCCAAGCTTAGGATCTTGCCACTCTTTATTCCATAGTCCATCAAATCTTTACCCAAAACTAGAAAACTTCACAACACAAAACTCAACATAAAACTCATGAGATCCGTTTGTATAAGAAAAATAAATCACCACTTTAGCTACTGTTGTGAACTCATTCTTTATTTATTTGGATGTAAATTTTACTGTATTCCAACTTCTCCATGGCTCATACCTGATGGCAGTCTCCGGCAACGGTGCCAGAAAAATGTTGTTTAGCAGATCTCTAGCAATGGCTGGACGAATGCTATTCTCGATTGCTCAACAATTAGAAATTGTCTTGCAATAACCCACGAGCGCGTGGGATCGAGGCAGTTTTCGAGGGTAGAGTATTCAACCCAAATTTGTTGATTCACCAATAGGAAGTGAGAGGATACTCTCAAGTATTAGCAGCTGAATGTGTCAGATTCAACCACACCTGAAAGATTAATATCTGCAAGCAAAGTATCAACAACAAAGTAGGATGATAACAACGGTGTCCGAAACGATCTGTTGACGGCAGACTATTCCTAAAGATTGTATCAATGGCGCCAGAAGTTGCCCGTTGACGGAAATTGTCTTTTCCCGTCAACGCCAAGCGAACCAGAATTGTAGCAGGTAGCAGCAGTGTAACGAGTAGGAGCAGTGGCAAGGAACAACAGTAGTGACAGCAGTAGCAAGTAGCAACAGTAGCAAGTAACAGCAGAGAAAGTAACAGTAACAGTGGGACAAACTCGTAGGCATTGGGTCGGTGATTTGTTTGGATGATATTCATCATGCAACAGTTATAACACGGAGAGATATGTGGCTAGCTCCCGTTCGTCAATGTGATGTAGGCATGCATTCTGTGTGTCGTCATACATGCTTAGGGAAAAGAACTTGCATGACATCTATTGTCCATCCCTCCCGTGGCAGCGGGGTCCAAAAGGAAACTACGGGATATTAAGGTTCTCCTTTCAATAAAGAATCGGACCAACGCATTAGCACTTGGTGAACACATGAACTCCTCAAACTATGGCCATCACCGGGAGTGGTTCCGGTTATTGTCACTCCGGGGTTGCCGGGTCAAGACACATAGTAGGTAACTACAACTTGCAAGATCGGATCTAAAACACACATATATTGGTGACAACATAATAATTTCAGATCTGAAATCATGGCACTCGGGCCCTAGTGACAAGCATTAAGCATGGCAAAGTAGTAGCAACATCAATCTCAGAACATAGTGGATACTAGGGATCAATCCCCGTCAAAACTAACTCGATTACATGATAGATCTCATCATACTCATCACCGCCCAGCGAGCCTATGAGTAGATTACTCACGAACGATGAAGAGCTTCATGGAATTGGAGAGGGAAGAAGGTTGATGATGATGATGGCGACGATTTCCCCTCTCAGGAGCCCAAAACGGACTCCAGATCTGCCCTCCCGATGAAGAACAGGATGTGGCGGCGCCTCCGTATCGCAAACGCGACGAAATCTTCTCTCTTGATTTTTTCTGGGACGAAAGTGAATTTATAGAGCTGAGTTTGGGGGCGGCAGAGCCACGTGGGCCCCACAAGCTTGCTAGCCGCCACCAGGGGGTGGCGGCTACATGGCTTGTGGCCCATTGGCCCATCCCCTCCGGTGGATCTTTGCGCAGGTATTTTTCATATTTTCCATAAATATTCTTCGTAAATTTTCAGGACGTTCCGAGAACTTTCATTTCTGCACAAAAACAACACCAAGGCAATTCTGCTGAAAACAGCGTCAGTCCAGGTTAGTTCCATTCAAATCATGCAAATTAGAGTCCAAAACAAGGGCAAAAGAGTTTGGAAAAGTAGATACGATGGAGACGTATCAACTCCCCCAAGCTTAAAACCTTGCTTGTCCTCAAGCAACTCAGTTGACAAATTGAGAGAGAAAGAAAAACTTTGACAAACTCTGTTTGATCTTGTTGTTGCAACTATGTCTAACTCATAACCAGAATCTCAGCAAGATCACAAGTTAACCACATAAGCAAGTGACACAAAGGTCTCACGGTGAACTAATATCAATGGCATAATCAGCTAACGAGCAAATAATAATGAGTTTCAAATACCAACACTTCAATCAAAACAAGCATGAAGCAATATGAATAGGTGGTATCTCGCTAGCTCTTTCTGAGATAGCAAAACATAAATGCAGAGCACTTTCTAAGATCAAGGGCTCGTGAATGACAGTGAATAAAGACATGTCGAGGATAACAGGCCTAACATGGAAGATACCAATAGCCCCCCTGTCACCACATGAGCGGTTCGAGCATGCAAAACAAATTATTTCTTGAAGGTTTAGAGAGTGGCACATGCAAATTTACTTGGAACGGCTGGTAGATACCGCAAATATGTAGGTATGGTGGACTCTCATGGAAAAACTTTTGGGTTTATGGAAGTGGATGCACAAGCAGTATTCTGCTTAGTACAAGTGAAGTCTAGCAAAAGACTGGGAAACGGGCAACTAGAGAGCGACAACAGTCATCAGGATGTAATGAGTTTGACTAACATTGAATGCAAGCATGAACAAGATATAAATCACCATGAACACGAACATCATAGAGGCTATGTTGATTTTGTTTCAACTATATGCAGGAACATGCGCCAAGTCAAGCCACTTGAATCATTCAAAGGAGAATACCATCCTATCATACTACATCATAGTCATCTCAATATCAATGTTGGCAATCAAGACAAACCATTATAAGCTCTCAGCTAGTTAAGCATGGCATCAGAAACTATGATCTCTAAGTTGTCATTGCAAAAATGGTTCTCTCACAACAAAGCTGAATCATGCATGACAAGCTAGTCATATTTACAAAAACAAAATAGATAGAGTTCATACCAACTTTTCCACTCTCAGTCACTTCATCATATATCATCATTATTGCCTTTCATTTGCACGATCGAATGATGTGAACAATAATAAGACTGCTCGTGCATTGGACTAAGCTGAATCTGCATGCAAACACAAAGGAGAAGACAAAGTATATGGCTCTTTGAAAGCTAAATAGCTATGCATGCAAGAACCACTAAACATTGTAACCAATATCTTCTACCTTGACCGAAAGAAAAAGAAAACTATTTACATGGGAAAGCTCCCAACAAGCAAAAGAAGAAAGAAAAATCTTTTTGGGTTTTCTCAAAAGGACACAAAACAAGAAAACAAAAACGAAAAATAAACTAGCACGGATAATACAGTGGCAAAGTGTAAACACCGGCTAACAAAGTGAAAGCATAAGCATGAATATAGGGTCGGTGAGAACACGTACTCCCCCAAGCATAGGCTTTTGGCCTAGCTTGGTCTACTCCTAAGGTGGGAAATAACCAGCTCCGGGATATCTGGAGCAGACTGTGGATGCCACTGCTGTGTGAGCTCCTCTGGCTCCCACTGATAAACTGGCGTCTGGTACTCGACTGGCGGCTCGGGCACGGGCACGTGTGGTTGGGCCAAGCCCCAATATGCGTAGATGTCCGAGGGCATAATAGTGTACCTGCCTGCATGAAGATCAAACAAAGAAGGAGCAGGCAAAGTAATAGTCTCTTGAGTACCCTGACTAAATACCAGGTTATAAATCATCCGTCTACTAGCATCTCTATCCAGAAAATAATGGCGAACCATGCTGTCATAATCCAGATATTTCTCAGGAAGAAGCATCTCTCCTTCCTCTCCCAGTCTAACGGGTATCTCAAAGTGTCTGGCAAGACGGGTAGCATAGATACCTCCATAGACGACACCCTTGGAACGGTTGGTGTTCAACCGCTGGGCTACTATAGCACCTAGGCTATAAGTCTTATCGTTATAAAGGCCTTCGCGCAAAACCGGAAGGTCTGGAGAACTAAGTGATCTAGCCTCCCCACGGCCAATCAGACATTTTCCCACAAATAATGAGAAGTACCGAAGCACAGGAAAATGTATGCTAGCAATTCTAGCGCGAGACACTCCTCTCTCCTCTCCAACAACAATAGTACCAATGAAATCCTCCAAGTCCCGTGGACGAGGGTCATGGATATCCCCAACATAAGGTATTTTTCATACATTGCAAAAATCCTGTAGCGTCATGCACTGGGGGATATCGTACACCACGAACTCAACCATGGGAGGATTCTTCCTCGGATAAAAGTTAAAGCTTTGAACAAAAATATTGGTGAGGAGGAGGTATTGCGAGCACTTATCTTCAACGAACGCAGTAAGACATGCGTTCTCCACCAAGTAATAAAAGTCTTCATAAAGCCCAGCGGCGCGCAAAAATTCATCACTTGGCCACTCGCACGCTCGAACTTCTGTGACTCGAGGGACTACGTACTTGGGGTGGTTCTTCTCATCCTCCTTGGGGTTGCGGCTTGAAGAGCCTCTCAAGAACCTCCTCATCTTTTCCTTTTTCTAGCTCTGAAAAAATCTGAAATTTTTAGAGACTTCGAAAGAAAAGTGAATAAAGATTAACCCAACTCATAGCAACTACTCCTACTAGTGCCTAGAGACCGTATCACGCGCTAAAACTACTTGGGACCAGCTAAATCAACATTTGTAGCTCAAGAACAGGGTCACCAAGGTAGCAAGAATACATGAAGGATAAATCACTAGAGCAAAAACTAATTGGACCAATGGAGGAGTCACTTACCAACGAGTAATTTCTCCAAAACGGTTCGGAGAATGGTGCTTTGAGCAAGGAGATCGAAAATCATAGCCAAATGAGCAAGAACACGGGTTTGAGCTACGAAACAATTTTTTCTGGAGGTGGAAGAAGAGGATGGGAGCTGGAATGAGTGGAGGGGGTCCCTGTGGGCCCCACAATCTTGCTAGCCGCCACCAGGGGAGCGGCGGCTGCAGGGCTTGTGGCCCACTGGTCTGGCCCCCAGGCCAGCTCTCAGGCCCAGTATTTTTCAAATATTCCAGCAAAAATCATACTAGATTTTCAGGACCATCGGAGAACTTTTATTTTCGGGGTATTTTTCTCCGGGATGCAAAAACAGAAAACAGGAAAAGCTAAACTAAATCTATCATTTTTCTTCTAAGCAACAAAAAGTGAAAGCTTAAAACAGAGGTATGTGACCCTTTGATTCATCCATTTCATGGTCATCGAAAGAATTCTGTCAATGGGGTTGATCAAGTCCTCATGACAAAACCTTCTCGAATCGCAAGAGAGAATGGAGAATTTTCGAATAGTCACTAAGTCACCTCAATGGAGATATGTATCTCCCCAACAGGCCAATCATACTTCATCTTGACACGAGGAATAGGGCATTCAAAGCTCCCAATGAGAATCGATGAGGTCTTTTCGATAGCATTGATGCAATGTACTTGATATCGTTTCTTCGGAAAGTGCACTATGTGCTCATTACTGTTGACATGGAAGGTGAAATTGCCTTTGTTGCAATCTATAACAGCCCCTGCAGTGTTTAAAAAGGGACTTCCGAGGATGACAGCCATGACATCGTCCTCGGGAATATCCAAGATAACAAAGTCTGTTAAGATAGTGGTGTTAGCAACCACAACAGGCACATCCTCGCAAATGTCGATAGGGAAAGCAGTTAATTTGTCGGCCATTTGCAGAGAAATTTCAGTAGGTGTCAACTTATCTAATTCAAGTCTACGACAAAGAGAGAGCGGCATAACACTAACACCGGCTCCAAGGTCACATAAGGAAATTCTTACGTAGTTTCCTTTAATGGAGCAAGGTATAGTGGGTACTCCGGGATCATCAAGTTTCTTAGGAGTTCCACCTTTGAAAGTGTAATTGGCAAGCATGGTGGAGATCTCAAGATCTGGTATCTTCCGTTTATTGGTCACAATATCTTTCATGTACTTGGCATATGGAGACATTTTGAGCATATCAGTTAATCGCATCTGCAGAAAGACGGGTCTTATCATCTCAACGAAGCGCTCAAAATCCTCATCATCCTTTTTCTTGGATGGCTTAGGAGGAAAGGGCATAGGTCTCTGAACCCATGACTCCCTTTCTTTACCATGCTTCCTAGCAGTGAAGTCATTCTTATCGTATCTCTTAGGAGGAAAGGTTCCTGAGTCATTTTGCCTCCTCTAGTAATGACTCTGATAGAGTTGCCATTTAATTCATTGAGTAAGTCATTCTGAGCTTTAAGTACTTGTTCTACCTGAGTAGTAATCATAGAGGCATGTTTACTCAGAAGCTTCAGATCATTGACATTTCTGTCTACACAAGCACTTAAATGGCTAAGCATACGAGTACTTTGTTCCAAATGTCTGCTAACATAATCATTGAAACTCTGTTGTTTGGCAACAAAGTTGTCAAATTCATCAAAGCATAGGCTAGCAGGTTTGTCAAAAGGAATATCACTCTCATCAAAACTACGCAGAGAATTTACTTCTACTACTTGTATCGGATTATCGAGACCATGGATCTCTTCCGTAGGTGGTAGATTTTTGACATCTTCAGTTCTAATGCCTTTCTCTTGCATAGATTTTTGGCTTCTTGCATATCTTCGGGACTGAGGAATAGAATACCTCTTTTCTTAGGAGTTGGCTTAGGAGGTGGTTCGGGAATAGTCCAAGCATTATCGTTGATCAAGATGTTATTCAGGAGGATCTCAGCTTGTTCGATAGTTCGTTCCCTAAAAACACAACCGACACAACTACCTAGGTAGTCTCTAAAGGCATCGGTAAGTCCGTTATAGACACTACAAGAAAAACTACGTGTAGAGACGCTCAATTTCATACTTAGAGACGTGTTATTTCATCTCTACGCAACTGTAGAGTCGATTTTGTAAAGCGTCCTTGGAGCGTCTCCCCACGGACCGTCTCAAAACATGTAGACATGCTTGATAAGCGTGCATACATGGCATGAGACGTTATATTGGAACGCCGCAAATCGTCTATATACATATAGACGTTTCATGAGACGTTCTATTCACGTCCAAATGAGCATAGTGCCATCATGAGCCTCGTACTTATACATGTCATGTAGAGACATTATGTTTGTCTTCAAATATACATAAGCTTCTTTTTAGCTATGAAACATTTTAATTTAAATAGTATTTTATTTATTTTGGATTTATATTCATCATTTAAATTTCAATCAGCTTTACTGCCACAAATGCATGTGCAAATTGATCAAGAAGTGTCATTATATAAAGGCATCAAACTAGATCACAAATTGCATTCGCGAGCATCACATTCACACAGTTAGCATCCTCGTTAACAAATAGAGTGACAATTAATAGGAACACATAACTCTACTGAATGTGGAGTTCACAAACGAGACATTCATAGGGAAGATACAAATAATTACAAAAAGCCTACAAACTAGAACTAAGTTCTCCTTTGAAGCTAAAATCTATATATCATCTATAATACTTGTTCATTTGAAGATTATTCATCTGCAATTGCTCCTGGCTCGTGCAATGCACTCCTTTTTTGAATCCATTAATCTGAAAAGAGAAGATGACAGAGAAAAGTTTAGATGAGCATAACGTTTTACACAAGTGCAAAATGAAATGTTCTTTCATGACATTGTAAGAGATGTATCCTACCAATGTTTTGTGGTTGTTTTGGACTAACAATGTTGTGTCTGTTGGAGGGCCTGGCTTAGATATTTTGACCTAAAAATCTCAAAGATTTTCCATCAATAATAAATCTTAGTGTGGACATTGGAGAATACTCGATTGCTTGTATGAAAGTGGACTTAAATTTGATCAAGGCCAAGCAATACATAACCAATATCATCACTTACTATTTTGAATTTTTCATGCGGGCACACACCAGTCTCTCATCTCCAACATTTGAAATATGGCGAATAGAAACTACAATATATTGCTCTCCAAGCATGTTCCTCTGACCACATATGTTTGATCTTACTCACTAAAATTCCTTTGGGCAGAACTACTTCTCTTGGTTGCCCCGCTAGTTTCAGCGTGAGCATTCTACGATTGAGTGAGAATAGGTGTGAATATATATAAAAGATCAGCTATAATCAAGAAAGATAAATTACAAGAGGTCTGATATGATGTATAATAAATGCACTGACTAAAAGCCCTTGCTATGTATCTATTGATCCTATACTGTTCCTAGTTGTATCATAGACACTTCTAGACTATGAACTATTCTCTTTACCAGCTCTAGGAATTTATATAGTGCAATTGCTCGTCACTAAGATTAGTTCTATGACAAAGAGACACCCTCATCTTACCATATACTGCAGATTTCCATGATTATCCCATTTGTCGCATTAGAGTCACTTGCTACTGCCACCGCTACTAGTTCATGACGATATCATGTGCAAAAAATATTAACGGCGAGCAAATACCCTACCTGTACATAAGAGTAAACCACATTTCTTCTAATCTATTGTTATAATATGCCTGGTTAGTGAACTGCTCATTTGGTAAAGCTGATCGGCTATCTAACTTTCCAATGCTTTCTACAGTTGAGGTTCAATCCAGGTGCAACAAAACATTATACAAAAAATGTTTGAGCTTACAAGCTAGTTTAAATTGACTAGCAGAGCTAGGAGGATTTTTTATAATGAATCAGGCCTTTTAATTTTCCTCCATCGGGTTCAACAATTTTCTGCATCTGCAATAGGATGTTCAAGCTCCGAAACCACCGAAGTATCCTGGACATAATGTCTTTGACAAAGACATGTTAAAACCATATGCTAGTCAACAAGGCTAATGAGAGGAACATATGCATATAAACGTATGCCAAGTTCATGCAACGAACTTGCATTATCAAATAAACAATGTGAGAACCAATATGAACATAACAAAAAGTAGAAGAAAATTGCATACATACAGCTTGAGCCATGTTCTTGTGATCATGCAAGGAATGCATAACAACCGTAAAATTTATGCTGGATTTGGAGGCCACTTATGCTCACAGTGAAAGTGCATAATTTTGTTCATGCTATTGAGCGACATCATGTTAGACGTATAGTACAAGGGAAGCATGCAGACAACTTTCTTATTAAGCTTATGTAAGTAATCTCGTCTGCAAGTGCTAATTTATCATACAAACCTTGGGTGTAAATTTTTTTCCCATATGCTGCTTGCTATCACTACAAAATTAAAGATAAACTATTAGACCAACTACTTTTTTATCTTCAAGTAGCAAATATCTACTTTAACAATGTTTACTATTAACAAAGGCCAATTGCTCCTAATGTTTCACACTTGCATCTTTAAGCACATCCTAATTATTGTTTTTTTTCACTTGTGAGACTGCACCAAACTATCAAAGGCAACTGTACTAAGAGTCATATAATGCTATGTTATCTCATATAGGACAATATGATGGATTTTATATTAATAATAGATTGTACATCCCCACCACCAGGAATAAATCATGGAAACCACCAAGATAATACATTTGACCACATATGTTAGATGTGAACGTAAGGTGAGACGGTGTTGCAAAGTGCACTATATTATTTAGATTCAGACAATCATATAGATTATACGTCATAGGCTCACAAAACCAGCAATAGATTATGCATCAATAATTCAGTAACCTGACACAGATCCTACAGTACCGCAACAAAGCACAGAAGGTCAGCTTTGACTTTATAATCCACAACTAGAAAGATCACGGTTCAGTAAAACAGGATCTACTACAAGTCTACAAGGACAGGCATTTTTAATACGAACAAGGCAGAATGTACAAGAAAACTGAAGGAGGCTACTTGTTTAATGCTAAAATTTGTACAGGAGGTGGAATTGGAGGGAATACCTAGTTACAAGGTGGAAACCTGAACATATTGGATGGATCGGAGCGCTGCTTGCGGACGATGTAGCCACAGAAAATGCGGATAGCTTCAGGTGGCGAATGACATTAGCGTGGATGCGGATAGTGGCGATGTGGACGACGTCAGGAGGAGCGTGGCTTGGCGACGGTGAGGACGGACGCCGACAGGATCCAACTGGCGAAGTCGCCGACGGAGAAGGGGAAGTCGCCACCGGGACACAGGAGCTCGAACCAGAGAGCAGGGATCGTGGGTAAGGCTTCTTCTGCACGGGATGGTGGGATGAGTGGTGCACGGGGTGCGCTGCTGCCGGTGGACATTGGAATCGATCTGGAGGTTGATGAATGGGATTTGGGGAGGTGGGGAGATGGCGGCGTGGGGAAAAGATGCGGACGGGTCATATGCGAAAAAATGGGCAAGCGGGAATTTTAGGCGGTAAAGGAAAAGAAATTAGAGCGTGAAAACTGATAAAGATAAAAATGTTTGCACGCATCAATTTCTTATTCTTATTATTTTTCTGTGTGAGATAAATGGTAAACATAGGCCTACCATGTTATAAATAGTATTTTTGAGGTGTTTGTTTGTGAGATCAAATTACATTCAATCAATAGAATATTTTATTAAAAATATATATGGATGATATATGTATCTAATATAATATTTGACAGCTTATGTCTTTCAGTTTTAGCACAACTAATATTTTGCAAGGAAAATAGGATTGCCGTTATTCAAGGTTTTCTAAGGTCCAATAACAACACCACATACTAAAACGTCTCAAAAATTGTCTCTAAGTTAATTTCAGATAGATATTTGTGTTTATAAATTTCTTGTTATAATAAAAGTTTGTGGCGCTCCATAAGTGTCATAGAAAGTGTATTTAATTTGCTCTATTCGTGAGCCTAGAGACGAATACAAAAAGCGTCTTAGGAAAAGCGACCATAGATGCCTATTTTGTTGTAGTGAGAAGATATCAAGTATCTCGTTCTTCTTAAGAGGGTGATCAGGCAAAGCATTCTGTAGCTGGATGAGCCTCCCCCAAGCTTGTGGGAGACTCTCTTCTTGGAGTTCAGCAAAGTTGTATATTTCCTGCAAGGCAACTTGCTTCTTATGGGCAGGGAAATATTTCTCACTGAAGTAATAGACCATATCCTAGGGACTACTCACACATCCAGGAGCAAGAGAGGTGAATCAGGCTTTAGCGTCATCCTTTAGAGAGAGAGGAAACATCTTAAGGATGTAGTAATGGCGGATCTTCTCCTCACTAGTGAAAAGGGTGGCTATATCGTGTAGTTTGGTAAGATGGGCTACGACCGTCTCAGACTCATAACCGTGGAAAGGATCAGATTCGACTGGAGAGATTATCTCACGATCGACACAGAATTCATAATCCTTATCGGTGATAAAGATAGGTGATGTGGCAAACTTCGGGTCATATTTCATCCTAGCTTTCAGAGATTTTTCCTTCCACTTGAGAAGTAATTTCTCAGCGTCATAGGCATCCTTACACGCAAGAAAATCCTCAACTATCTCTAGGAGAGCTGGATCTAGCAGGAGCAAAAGCAGGTTCTATCTCAATAGTATCGGCAGTTTTAGAAGCATCGCGAGCATTGACAGTAACTCTAGCAATATGAGCATCAAGGAACACCCCTAGTGGAACATCATGCAAAGTAGTATCTCTAGAAGTATCAAGCATAGCATCATCAGGCAAGGCAGTATCAGGCATAGCATCTTTAGCATCATCAGGCATAGCATCTCTAGCAGTATTAGGCAAAGCAGTATCAGGCATAGCATCTCTAGCAGTATCAGGCATAGTAGCATCATAAGCATCATCAAGCATAACATCTCTAGCATCATCAGGCATATCATCTCTAGCAGTATCAGGCATAGTAGCATCATAAGCATCATCAAGCACAAGCGACATATCAAGATTTCTATCAAGAGGTGATGTCGCAAACTTACTCATAACTGAAGGTGAATCCAGTGCAGAGCTAGATGGCAATTCCTTACCACCCCTCGTAGTTGAGGGCAAAACTCTGGTTTTTGGATCCTTCAGATTTTTCATAGTGATCAGCAAATATAAATCCCAAGTGACTCAGAGAATGTAGCAATCGCCTTGCCATCAACGGCGCCAGAAAAATGCTGATGGCAGTCTCCGGCAACGGTGCCAGAAAAATGTTGTTTAGCAGATCTCTAGCAATGGCTGGACGAATGCTATTCTCGATTGCTCAACAATTAGAAATTGTCATGCAATAACCCACCAACGCGTGGGATCAAGGCAGTTTTCGAGGGTAGAGTATTCAACCCAAATTTGTTGATTCGCCAATAGGAAGTGAGAGGATACTCTCAAGTATTAGCAGCTGAATGTGTCAGATTCAACCACACCTGAAAGATTAGTATCTGCAAGCAAAGTATCAACAGGAAAGTCGGATGATAAAAACGGTGTCAGAAACGATCTGTTGACGGCAGACTATTCCTAACGATTGTATCAATGGCGCTAGAAGTTGTGTGCTGACGGAAATTGTCTTTTCCCGTCAACGCCGAGCGAACCAGAATTGTAGCAGGTAGCAGCAGTGTAACGAGTAGCAGTAGTGGAAAGGAACAACAGTAGTGACAGCAGTAGCAAGTAGCAACAGTAGCAAGTAACAACAGCAGTGGGACAAACTCGTAGGCAATGGGTCGGTGATTTGTTTGGATGATATACATCATGCAACAGTTATAACAGCGAGAGATATGTGGCTAGCTGTCGTTCGTCAATGTGATGTAGGCATGCATTCCGTCTGTCGTCATACGTGCTTAGGGAAAAGAACTTGCATGACATCTATTGTCCATCCCTCCCGTGGCAGCGGGGTCCAAAAGGAAACTACGGGATATTAAGGTTCTCCTTTTAATAAAGAACCGGACCAACGCATTAGCACTTGGTGAACACATGAACTCCTCAAACTATGGTCATCACCGGGAGTGGTTCCGGTTATTGTCACTCCGGGGTTGTCGGATCATAACACATAGTAGGTAACTACAACTTGCAAGATCGGATATAAAACACACATATATTGGTGACAACATAATAATTTCATATCTGAAATCATGGCACCCGGGCCCTAGTGACAAGCATTAAGCATGTCAAAGTAGTAGCAACATCAATCTCAGAACATAGTGGATACTAGGGATCAATCCCCATCAAAACTAACTCGATTACATGATAGATCTCATCCTACTCATCACCGCCCAGCGAGCCTACGAATAGATTACTCATGAACGATGAACAGCTTCATGGAATTGGAGAGGGAAGAAGGTTGATGATGACGATGGCGACGATTTCCCCTCTTCGGAGCCCAAAACGGACTCCAGATCTGCCCTCCAGATGAAGAACAGGATGTGGCGGCGCCTCCGTATCGCAAATGCGACGAAATCTTCTCTCTTGATTTTTTCTGGGACGAAAGTGAATTTATAGAGCTGAGTTTGGGGGCGGCAGAGCCACGTGGGCCCCACAAGCTTGCTAGCCGCCACCAGGGGGGTGGCGGCTACAAGGCTTGTGGCCCACTGTCCCATACCCTCCGATGGATCTTTGCGCAGGTATTTTTCCTATTTTCCAGAAATATTCTCTGTAAATTTTCAGGACGTTCCGAGAACTTTCATTTGTGCACAAAAACAACACCAAGGCAATTCTGCTGAAAACAGTGTCAGTCCACGTTAGTTCCATTAAAATCCTGCAAATTAGAGTCCAAAACAAGGGAAAAAGAGTTTGGAAAAGTAGATACGATGGAAACGTATCAATATCCCCCTATACAACCCATAGATTCATCAAAATAAGCAACCAACACAAAGAAAACAGAATCTGTCGAAAACAGAACAGCCTGTAGAAATCTGTATACTTTGAATACTTTTGTAACTCCAAATATTCTGAAACTTTAGGAAAATCTGGGAAATTAGTAATATCAATATTGTGTAAAAAATTCAGATCAAAAGCACGTTCGAGTGAATTTACATAATTCCTAGACTGAGAGCGAAAGTTTCTGTTTTTCATTAAAATGAACTTGCAAACACCGTAGACCATCCCAAAGGTCTTGCTTGGCTCAAACACGAAGTGAAACAAGAAAACACAATTATTACAGAGGTAATAATGTGCATAGCACTAAAAAACAGAAGGAAAAACAGAAACATAAAAATAAATTTGGGTTTATAGATCTGAAAGTATAATATGGAAAATAGACCCGGGGGCCATAGGTTTCACTACATGCTTCTCTCATGAAGGAAAATAATACGGTGGATGAACAAATTACTGTCGAGCAATTGATAGAAAAGCGAATAATTGTGAAGATGTCCAAGGCAATGATAATGCATATAGGCAGCACGTCCGTGTCAAGTAGACCGAAACGATTCTACATCTACTACTATTACTCCACACATCGATTGACTCCTGCATGCATCTAGAGTATTAAGTTCATGAAGAACAGAGTAATGCATTAAGTAAGATGACATGATGTAGAGGGACAAACTCAAGCAATATTATGAAAATCTCATCTTTTTATCCTCGATAGCAACAATGCAATACGTGCCTCGCTACCCCTACTTTGTCACTGGGTGAGGACACGACAAGATTAAACCCAAAACTAAGAACTTCTCCCATTGCAAGAATTACCAATCTAGTTGGCGAAACCAAACCAATAACTCGAAGAGACTTGCTAAGATATGAAATCATGCATATAAGAATTCAGAGAAGATTCAAATAATATTCATAGATAATCTGAACATAAACCCACAATTCATCGGATCTCGACAAACACACCGCAAAAGAGTACTACACATGATAGATCTCCATGAAGATCATGGAGTAGATGATATTGAAGAACAAAGAGAGAGAAGAAGCCATCTAGCTACTAGCTACGGACCCGTAGGTCTCTGGTGAACTACTCACGCATCATCGGACGGGCAATGGAGTTGATGTAGATGCCCTCCGTGAACAGTTCCCTCTTGGGTAGATTACCGGACGAAGGCTCCTAGATTGGATCTCACGGGAATAGAGGCTCCCGGTGGCGTAAAAGTATTTTTATGGCTCTCTTCGGTAATGGGGGAATATTTGGGAATTTATAGGCCAATGATTAGGGTTTGGAGAGCTGCAGGGGGCCCACAAGCCAGACCCCCCTAGGGCCTGCCCTGCAGGCTTGTCGCCTCCCAGGAGGTCTCCTACCCCCTTCTCCAACTCTGGCATGTGTCTTCTGGTCCAAGAAAAATCTTTCCGGAGATTTTACTCCGTTTGTACTCCTTTTAATATTCCTTACCTGCAATACTCAAAAACATGGAAAAAACAGAAACTGACACTAGGCTCTAGATTAATAGGTTAGTCTCAAAACTAATATAAAATAGCATATTAATGGATATAAAACATCCAAAAGATATAATATAATAGCATGGAACAATCAAAAATTCTAGATACGTTGGAGATGTATCAAACACCAAGGATATAGAGAAGATCTTGCTAAGGGCATTAAGTGAACAACAAACCAAAAGGGAAATACTATTTTCTTACAACTTTCGGTGAGTGTTATACTGTCTTGTACACAACATTCTATTTCGCTAATTACTCGATGTTAAGTGCAAGTGATGACCTATATATGCGTGCGTAGGTTCCACTTTGTTATGCTAGTCATTCAGCTTGACCTAGCAAAAGTACTATTCATGGACTTGTTACGTAAAGACATGGAGATGTGGGCGGACATGGTTTGCAAATAGTTCGGCAAGAAGGTTAGGGGTGAATGGAACGAGGAGTTGTGATTTAAAGAACTCAGTGTAAGTAGATGTCCCCGCATCTCTTTGATTTTTGTTGGATTATTATTTTGATTAAACTCTATTCTTGTAAAGTTCTCGAGGAAAGAATCTAGGAATAACTTATGTGGACACTATGTTTACGACTTCATTTGCCAGACGGCGTGTGAGACGGGCAGGCATTTCGAAAAACTTGAAGTACGTAAACAATATTCGCAAATTTATTTCATTACTATCAATTTCGAAAGAGAGAGAGAGAGAAAGTCTATTCATCATCCAGGATGCAGAATAAGTTATTCTTCATCCAGGTAATCTTACGATCGTTTCATAAACAAATTACTTTTGAAAGACATAAAGTTAAATTTATAATGATTCAACACGTAAAATTTGACATAAAAAACAA
Source organism: Hordeum vulgare subsp. vulgare (assembly GCF_904849725.1). NCBI lineage: Eukaryota > Viridiplantae > Streptophyta > Magnoliopsida > Poales > Poaceae > Hordeum > Hordeum vulgare. The sequence continues at coordinate 656,915,578 of NC_058519.1, read as the reverse complement.
AAAATGTCATAAGGCCGGAAATATGAATTTTATGTACATATTACACTTTGTTTTTAGGCTGTAATTTTACGTGACATAAAATATTTTTTATGTTTATTATATATTTTTTTGATCTCTTTTTACATATGAAATAAGATAAAAAAATATGAAACGCGAAATTACGGTCCATTGATGTTAAAATAGAGGCGGTGAAGAATGCACCATTATTTTATGTTTCAATTTTTTTTCGTTATTTCATTGTAAAAAGTGACTATAAAAAATATATAAGCACCATAAAAAATATTTTATGTCACGTAAAATTACAAACATAAAAATATAGTCTAAAATATACATGAAATGCAAATTTTCTGGTCTTGTGACCTATATTTTAATTTTTGACATCAAATTTTACGTAATGAATCAATATTAATGTATTAAAAGTTATCTGTGACCCAGGGTGCAAAATAAGTTATTCTTCACCCAGGTAATCTTATGACCGTTTCATGAATAAATTACATTTGGAATACCAATAGTTACATTAATATTGATTCATTACGTAAAATTTGACATAAGAAAACAAAAATATAGGTCATAAGACGAGAAAAATGATATTTTACATATATTTTTCACACTATGTTTTTGTGTTTGTAATTTTACGTTACACAAATTATTTTTTACGGTGACTATATATTTCTTACGGTCTCTTTTTATGTATGAAATAAGACAACATTGACAGAACGTAAAATTACGGTGTATTGATATGAAAATAGAGGGGGTGAAGAATAACCATTCCTCACCCAGGGTGACGAATAGTCAATCCCTATATATATATTGACCCTCTTCTTTAAATTAGATCGAACGGAAGCGGGACGCACTACGAGAGGCTCACATATGAACAATTCAAGAGGAATTGACGACGTTCTTCCTTGAAGACATCATAGCTGAAACCGGAGAATTCCATAGAGAATTGATAGTGAATGTTGTTAATTAGATATTAGGGATCGTAAGAGATGTTACATTAATTGTATATATGCATGAACATGTAATATACATAGTAACGTCAAATAGATATACAAAAACTTATTATTTCGACCTAGCACGGAGAAAGAGAGGTCACTTCTTTCTATATTCATGACGATTTATGTGATGGTTCCTTCATTACTATATGAAACCCCTAAATCGTTCAAAACCACTCATTTCCAAAAAGAGAAATCACAGCGCTTAGTAGATTCTGATGCATGCGTGCCTTTTAGCCCCGGTTAGTATTACCAGCCGGGACTAAAGGTCATCCTGTTTGGGCGCTCCACAGCGGCCACATGAAGCTCCATTAGTCCCGGTTCGCAACCCAACTGGGACTAAAAGTTGGGGTCTTTTGTCCCAATTGCTTAGTCCCGGTTGCAGAATCGGGACTAAAGGCCCTTAGGAACCGAGACCAAAATCCTATTTTTTATTAGTACTTCTATCGCGGCCCTTTTAGTCCAGGTTGATGACACCAACACGAATTAAATGTCCCACACCAACCAAAACTAAAGATGATAGTGCCGTCCGTCCGTTCCTAACCGTTTGAAATGAGACTCGTTTCATAAAACAATCGGGACTAATGCTCGATCGGGGTTGGGACAAAAGTTTTCTTTTCTACTAGTGTTGGCTGACACCTGCAAGTAGCTAGCTAGTGGCTGGTACGACACATAATTGACACGATCAATATATGCTGGTGGAGATTTACAACTGACATCTCACACCGGCCTATATGCTCGTCCCATTTTACAACTGACAGCTGACACCAATTAGCATCAAAAGATTACAGTTATGCATGTGTCCGTGAGATGTGTAAAGTCATGGCATGGTGGTAGTAACGTATATGCTACATGCTGCGTAAGAAAAAAAAATGATGTGATAAATAATTAATAAAGACAGATGCAAATAGAGTAACATAATGTGTGGTCATAACATAGCGGTTTCCAATGTAAAATATGTTGACACAGTAGTAAATGGAAAAAATAGAAACTGACACTAGGCTCTAGATTAATAGGTTAGTCTCAAAACTAATATAAAATAGCATATTAATGCATATAAAACATCCAAAAGATATAATATAATAGCATGGAAAAATCAAAAATTCTAGATACGTTGGAGATGTATCAAACACCAAGGATATAGAGAAGATCTTGCTAAGGGCATTAAGTGAACAACAAACCAAAAGGGAAATACTATTTTCTTACAACATTCGGTGAGTGTTATACTGTCTTGTACACAACATTCTATTTCGCTAATTACTCCATGTTAAGTGTAAGTGATGAGCTATATATGCGTGCGTAGGTTCCACTTTGTTATGCTAGTCATTCAGCTTAGCAAAAGTACTTTTCATGGACTTGTTACGTAAAGACATGGAGACGTGGGCGGACAGGGTTTGCAAATAGTTCGGCAAGAAGGTTAGGGGTGAATGGAACGAGGAGCTGTGATTTAAAGAACTCAGTGTAAGTAGTACTAGTTCGGTCCCCGCATCTCTTTGATTGTTGTTTGATTATTATTTTGATTAAACTCTATTCTTGTAAAGTTCTCGAGGAAAGGATCCGGGAATAACTTATGCGGACACTATGTTTACGACTTCATTTGCCAGACAGCGTGTGAGACGGGCAGGCATTTCGAAAAACTTGAAGTACGTAAACAATATTCACAAATTTATTTCATTACTATCAATTGTGTTGAGTTTCATATATATATATATATATATATATATATATATATATATATATATATATATATATATATAGAAAGAGAGAGAGAAAGTCTATTCATCATCCAGGATGCAGAATAAGTTATTCTTCATCCAGGTAATCTTACGATCGTTTCATAAACAAATTACTTTTGAAAGACATAAAGTTAAATTTATAATGATTCATCACGTAAAATTTGACATAAAAAACAAAAAAATGTCATAAGACCGGAAATATGAATTTTATGTACATATTACACTTTGTTTTTAGGCTGTAATTTTACGTGACATAAAATATTTTTTATGTTTATCATATATTTTTTTGATCGATTTTTACATATGAAATAAGATAAAAAAATATGAAACGCAAAATTACGTTCCATTGATGTTAAAATAGAGGCGGTGAAGAATGCACCATTATTTTATGTTTCAATTTTTTTCCTTATTTCATTGTAAAAAGTGACTATAAAAAAATATATAATCACCATAAAAAATATTTTATGTCACGTAAAATTACAAACATAAAAATATAGTCTAAAATATACATGAAATGCAAATTTTCTGGTCTTGTGTCCTATATTTTAATTTTTTACATCAAATTTTACGTAATGAATCAATATTAATGTATTAAAAGTTATCTGTGACCCAGGGTGCAAAATAAGTTATTCTTCACCCAGGTAATCTTATGACCGTTACATAATTAAATTACATTTGAAATACCAATAGTTACATTAATATTGATTCATTACGTAAAATTTGACATAAGAAAACAAAAATATAGGTCATAAGACGAGAAAAATGATATTTTACATATATTTTTTACACTATGTTTTTGTGTTTGTAATTTTACGTTACAGAAATTACTTTTTACGGTGACTATATATTTTTTACGGTCTCTTTTTATGTATGAAATAAGACAACATTGACAGAACGTAAAATTACGGTGTGTTGATATGAAAATAGAGGGGGGGTGAAGAATAACCATTCCTCACCCAGGGTGACGAATAGTCAATCCCTATATATATATTGACCCCCTTCTTTAAATTAGATCGAACAGAAGCGGGACGCACTAGGAGAGGCTCACTTATGAACAATTCAAGAGGAATTGACAACGTTCTTCCTTGAAGACATCATAGCTGAAACCAGAGAATTCCATAGAGAATTGATAGTGAATGTTGTTAATTAGATATTAGGGGTCGTAAGAGATGTTACATTAATTGTATATATGCATGAACATGTAATATACATAGTAACGTCAAATAGATATACGAAAACTTATTATTTCGTCCTAGCACGGAGAAAGAGAGATCACTTCTTTCTATATTTATGACGATTTATGTGATGGTTCCTTCATTACTATATGAAACCCCTAAACCCTTCAAAACCACTCATTTCCAAAAAGAAAAATCACAGCCCTTGGTAGATTCTGACGCATGCGTGCCTTTTAGCCCCGGTTAGTATTACCAGCCGGGACTAAAGGTCATCCTGTCTGGGCGCTCCACAACGGCCACATGAAGCTCCTTTAGTCCCGGTTCGCAACCCAACTGGGACTAAAAGTTGAGGTCTTTTGTCTCAATTGCTTAGTCCCGGTTGCAGAATCGGGACTAAAGGCCCTTAGGAACCGAGACCAAAATCCTATTTTTTATTAGTACTTCTATCGCAGCCCTTTTAGTCCAGGTTGATGACACCAACACGAATTAAATGTCCCACACTAACCAAAACTAAAGATGATAGTGCCGTCCGTCCGTTCCTAACCGTTTGAAATGAGACTAATGCTCGTTTCATAAAACAATCGGGACTAATGCTCGATCGGGGTTGGGACAAAAGTTTTCTTTTCTACTAGTGTTGGCTGACACCTGCAAGTAGCTAGCTAGTGGCTAGTACGACACATAATTGACACGATCAATATATGCTGGTGGAGATTTACAACTGACATCTCACACCGGCCTATATGCTCGTCCCATTTTACAACTGACAGCTGACACCAATTAGCATCAAAAGATTACAGTTATGCATGTGTCCGTGAGATGTGTAAAGTCATGGCATGGTGGTAGTAACGTATATGCTATATGCTGCGTAAGCAAAAAAAAAATGATGTGATAAATAATTAATAAAGACAGATGCAAATAGAGTAACATAATGTGTGGTCATAACATAGCGGTTTTCAATGTAAAATATATTGACACAGTAGTAAATGAAGCTCTCAATGTTATTACATAAATCATACTATCCTCTATAAAGATAGTATCCTATAGTCTACTAATATATGCATGTTACGCCAACTTCTACTCATGATCCATCTTGTCCGATCGCGTCCGTTTAAGGGTAAACAGATAGAACATGCCTCCCAACGCACGGATGCAAAGGGAACAATGTCCTTTTTTTGTCCGTTTTCAACTCATTTCCGGCCCAACTTTGATTTATGTTTGCGGTCCGCGTTTGCGGTCGACTGGACACACACAGACGGACGGGGACGCGTGCTCTTGTCCTCCCCCTGGCCCGCCCGTCGGGGACACGACCGCCCCACTCCCCGCGCCCACTCTCTGATGAATCTAGGCAACCTGGTCGCGGCCGCGCGCCCCATGTCAAAGAAGAAGGCCCCCAAGAAGTTGTGGTCAGAGCTCACCCCGGCGAAGCTAGCCAAGATTCATGGCGAATCGGCCAAGTGGCGGAACCGACATACCTAGGACAAGGAGAAGAAGGCCACGGCGGACATCGTCGCCAAGACGGGCGCGCTGCATGCTGCACAGCACAAGCCCGAGGTCGACGACAAGGAGGCCATAGTTGCCAAGGCGCACACCCTCCTCATGTTAGTGTTGTGCCGACCATCACCGGCAATTCTGTTGGTCGCTGCCATGGCCGCGACCATGACAGGCTCGTCAATCGTCCGTCCTCCACAACACCGTTCCAATAGCTCGTCAGTCACGCCCAAGACTTTTGTGTCGCTGCTCCACGTCCATGGCCAGACAGGGTTCTCGTCCCCGTACTACAGCGTGGTCGCTCCGGCCAGGCCCGCGTGCGTCATTGACCTCAACGTCACGCCGGGATACATTGGCGCTAGCCAGCCATCCGACGGGATGCAAAGTAAGCAACCCGATTGTTCCCTTCCTCGAGCATGGCATTCAACATCTTGTCAACTCTTTGTCCTAGAACAGCACCAATAGTGTAATCACTAGCGCCACACATGATTTCAAAGGGCAAGTTCCAGTCAGGTGGTTGAACAATAGGTGCGGTTATCAAAGCCTTCTTAAGTATTTCGAAAGCTTCCTCACAATCCTCATCAAAAACAAAAGGTACATCCTTCTGCAAGAGGTTGGTAAGAGGCCTGGAAGTCTTAGAGAAGTCTTTAATGAACCTTCTATAGAAACCAGCATGACCTAGGAAACTTCGCATACCTCTAATATCTGTGGGGCAAGGCATTTTATCAATTGCATCAACCTTAGCCTTATCAACTTCAATGCCTCTCTCAGAAATTTTGTGTCCTAAGACGATACCTTCATTAACCATAAAGTGTCACTTCTCCCAATTCAAGACGAGGTTGGTTTCTTCGCATCTCTGTAAGACTCAATCAAGGTTGCTGAGGCAATCATCAAAGGAAGACCCGTAAACGGAGAAGTCATCCATGACAACCTCGACGATCTTTTCACAAAAGTCAGAGAATATAGCCAGCATACATCTTTGGAAGGTGGCCGGTGCATTACATAAGCCAAAAGGCATACGTCTATAGGCAAAGGTACCGAAAGGGCAGGTGAAAGTGGTTTTCTCTTGATCAGATTGTGCAACAGGTATCTGCGAGAAACCTGAATAACCGTCTAGAAAGCAGAAGTGTGTGTGCTTTGATAGCCTTTCTAGCATTTGGTCGATGAACGACAAAGGATAACGATCTTTCCTGGTTGCCTTGTTCAGTTTCCGGAAGTCTATCACCATTCTATAGCCGGTAATAATCCTTTGTGGGATTAGTTCATCCTTATCATTAGGAACGACGGTGATACCTCCCTTCTTAGGTACGCAATGTACTGGACTTACCCAATCACTATGAGCAACAAGATAAATGATTCCTGCTTCCAGAAGCTTTAATATTTCTTTTCTAACGACCTCTTTCATCTTAGGATTTAATCTCCTTTGATGATCAACAACTCGTTTAAAGTCAGGATCGGTTTCAATCTTGTGCTTACATAGAGTAGGACTAATACCCTTAAGATCATCAAGAGTATATCCAATAGCAGCACGGTGCTTCCTCAGAGTTTTTAGTAACGTCTTCTCTTCGCGCTCTGAGAGGAGAGCACTAATAATGACAGGATATATCTCCTTCTCATCAAGATAGGCATACTCAAGAGTATCAGGAAACTGTTTAAGCTCGAACATAGGATCACCCTTTGGTGGGGGAGGATCCCCAAGCAGTTCAACAGGCAGATTATTCTTAAGAATAGGATATTGTTCTAAGACAATTCTATCTATCTCATCTCTCTCCTCCATATGCATATCATTTTCATGCTCAAGCAGATATTGCTCTAAAGGATCCGTAGGAGGTACGACAATAGAGGCAAGAGCAATGATTTCATCCCTACCAGACGACTCTTTTTCATGGTGTTGTCTTCCAAACTTGGAGAAGTTAAATTCATGAGACACACCCTCGAAACTTACTGTGACAGTCTGCTTAATGCAATCAATGTGAGCATTGACAGTGTTGAGAAAGGGTCTACCAAATATGATGGGACAAAAGCTATCTTGTGTGGTACCAAGGACGAGGAAATCAGTAGGATACTTCGTCTTACCACAGAGGACTTCTACGTCTCTCACAATTCCCAAAGGGCAGATAGTGTCTCTATTAGCTAGCGTAATAGTGATATCAATGGGTTCTAACTCAGCAGGTGCAATCTCTTCTTTAATTTCATCATAGAGAGAATGAAGTATTGCACTAACACTAGCTCCCATATCACATAAACCATGGTAACAGTGATCTCCTATCTTAACAGAAACAACGGCCAGGCCAACTACAGGTCCGTGTTTGTCTTTCACGTGAGGTTTAGCAATTCTAGCGGAGTCCTCACAGAATTTGATAACATGCCCATCTATGTCTTCGGCTAAGAGATCTTTGATAATAGCAACACTAGGTTCAACTCTAATCTGCTCAGGGGGTGCAAGTGGTCTAATGTAACCCCTACGTATCACAGTTGGAGCTTTAGAATAATCCTTTATCCTAGCAGGGTATGGTGGTTTCTCAGTGTAAGCACAAGGAACAACAGGATCACTAAAAGCTATGATTTTCTCCTCAACTAGATTGGTTTTGGCTATGTTGCTTTCTACAGGAGGATGATATTTGAACCACTTCTCTTTGGGAAGATCAACATGAGCAGCAAAAGATTCACATAGAGAAGCTACTATCTCAGAGTCAAGTCCATACTTAGCGCTAAAATCTCTAGAAGTGTCTGTCTCAACAAAAGATTTAACGCAATCAAACTAGAAATTCATACCTGACTCCTTACCTTCCTCCAGCTCCCAATCTAGAGAGTTGCATTTGATTCTCTCCAATAAATTCCACTTGTGATCAATATCCTTCTTCATAAAAGAACCGACACAAGAAGTGTCAAGCATGGTACGATCTTCATGAGAAAGCCGAGCATAAAAGTTTTGAGTGATGATTTCTCTCGAGAGCTCATGATTGGGGCATGAATATAGCATTGATTTAAGCCTCCCCCAAGCTTGAGCTATGCTTTTCCTGTCATGAGGCCAAAAGTTATAAATAAAGTTCCGATCACGATGTACTAAATGCATAGGATAGAACTTTTGATGAAATTCCAATTTCAACCGATTGTAGCCCCATGATCTGTTGGGGAACGTCGCATGGGAAACAAAATTTTTCCTACGCACACGAAGACCTATCATGGTGATGTCCATCTACGAGAGGGGATGAGTGATCTACGTACCCTTGTAGATCGTACAGCAGAAGCGTTAGAGAACGCGGTTGATGTAGTGGAACGTCCTCACGTCCCTCGATCCGCCCCGCGAACAATCCCGCGATCAGTCCCACGATCTAGTACCGAACGGACGGCACCTCCGCGTTCAGCACACGTACAGCTCGACGATGATCTCGGCCTTCTTGATCCAGCAAGAGAGACGGAGAGGTAGAAGAGTTCTCCGGCAGCGTGGCGGCTCTCCGGAGGTTGGTGATGACCTTGTCTTAGCAGGGCTCCGCCCGAGCTCCGCAGAAACGCGATCTAGAGGAAAAACTATGGAGGTATTTCGTCGGGCAGCCGTGAGAAAGTCGTCTCAAATCTGCCCTAAAAGCTCCATATATATAGGAGGAGGGAGGGGGACCTTGCCTTGGGGTCCAAGGGACCCTCAAGGGGTCGGCCGAGCCAAGGGGGGAGGACTCCCCCCCCCCCAAACCGAGTTGGACTTGGTTTGGTGGGAGGAGTCCCCCTCCCTTCCCACTTCCTCCCTCTTTTTTTTTCTTTTCCTTTGATTTCTTTTTCTTGGCGCATAGGCCCCCTTGGGGCTGTCCCACCAGCCCACTAAGGGCTGGTGTGTCTCCCCAAATCCTATGGGCTTCCCCGGGGTGGGTTGCCCCCCCCCCCCCCCGGTGAACTCCCGGAACCCATTCGTCATTCCCGGTACATTCCCGGCAACTCCGAAAACCTTCCGGTAATCAAATGAGGTCATCCTATATATCAATCTTCATTTCCGGACCATTCCGGAAACCCTCGTGACGTCCGTGATCTCATCCGGGACTCCGAACAACATTCGGTAACCAACCATATAACTCATATACGCATAAAACAACGTCGAACCTTAAGTGTGCAGACCCTGCGGGTTCGAGAACTATGTAGACATGACCCGAGAGACTCCTCGGTCAATATCCAATAGTGGGACCTGGATGCCCATATTGGATCCTACATATTCTACAAAGATCTTATCGTTTGAACCTCAGTGCCAAGGATTCGTATAATCCCGTATGTCATTCCCTTTGTCCTTCGGTATGTTACTTGCCCGAGATTCGATCGTCAGTATCCGCATACCTATTTCAATCTCGTTTACCGGCAAGTCTCTTTACTCGTTCCATAATACAAGATCCCGCAACTTACACTAAGTTACATTGCTTGCAAGGCTTGTGTGTGATGTTGTATTACCGAGTGGGCCCCGAGATACCTCTCCGTCACACGGAGTGACAAATCCCAGTCTTGATCCATACTAACTCAACTAACACCTTCGGAGATACCTGTAGAGCATCTTTATAGTCACCCAGTTACGTTGCGACGTTTGATACACACAAGGCATTCCTCCGGTGTTAGTGAGTTATATGATCTCATGGTCATAGGAATAAATACTTGACACGCAGAAAACAGTAGCAACAAAATGACACGATCAACATGCTACGTCTATTAGTTTGGGTCTAGTCCATCACGTGATTCTCCCAATGACGTGATCCAGTTATCAAGCAACAACACCTTGTTCATAATCAGAAGACACTGACTATCATCGATCAACTGGCTAGCCAACTAGAGGCATGCTAGGGACGGTGTTTTGTCTATGTATCCACACATGTAAATGAGTCTTCATTCAATACAATTATAGCATGGATAATAAACTATTATCTTGATACAGGAATTATAATAATAACTATACATTTATTATTGCCTCTAGGGCATAATTCCAACAGTCTCCCACTTGCACTAGAGTCAATAATCTAGCCCTCACATCACCATGTGAATTACATTGTAATAAATCTAACACCCATACAGTTCTGGTGTCGATCATGTTTTGGCCGTGGAAGAGGTTTAGTCAGCGGGTCTGCTACATTCAGATCCGTGTGCACCTTGCATATATTTACGTCCTCCTCCTCGACCTAGTCGCGGATGAGGTTGAAGCGTCGTTTGATGTATCTGGTCTTCTTGTGAAACCTTGGTTCCTTTGCTAAGGCAATGGCACCAGTGTTGTCACAGAATAAGGTTATTGGATCCAGTGCACTTGGCACCACTCCAAGATCCGTCATGAACTGCTTCATCCAGACACCCTCCTTAGCCGCCTCCGAGGCAGCCATGTACTCTGCTTCACATGTAGAATCTGCTACGACGCTTTGCTTGGAACTGCACCAGCTTACTGCACCCCCATTAAGAATAAATACGTATCCGGTTTGCGACTTAGAGTCTTCCGGATCTGTGTCAAAGCTTGCATCGACGTAACCTTTTACGGCGAGCTCTTCGTCACCTCCATACACGAGAAACATCTCCTTAGTCCTTTTCAGGTACTTCACGATATTCTTGACCGCTGTCCAGTGATCCACTCCTGGATTACTCTGGAACCTACCTGCCATACTTATGGCCAGGCTAACATCCGGTCTAGTGCACAGCATCGCATACATGATAGAACCTATGGCGGAAGCATAGGGGACGGAGCGCATATGCTCTCTATCTTCATCAGTTGCTGGGCACTGAGTCTTACTCAATCTCGTACCTTGTAACACTGGCAAGAACCCCTTCTTGGACTGTTCCATTTTGAACCTCTTCAAAACTTTATCAAGGTATGTGCTTTGTGAAAGTCCTATCAGGCGTTTTGATCTATCCCTATATATCTTAATGCCTAGAATGTAAGCAGCTTCTCCTAGGTCCTTCATAGAGAAACTTTTATTCAAGTAACCTTTTATGCTCTCCAAAAGCTCTACGTTGTTTCCAATCAGTAATATGTCATCTACATACAATATTAGAAACGCCACAGAGCTCCCACTCACTTTCTTGTAAATACAAGATTCTCCAATCACTTGTATAAACCCAAATGCTTTGATCACCTCATCAAAACGTTTGTTCCAACTCCGAGATGCTTGCACCAGTCCATAAATGGATCGCTGGAGCTTGCACACTTTGTCAGCATTTTTAGGATCGACAAAACCTTCGGGCTGCATCATATACAACTCTTCCTTAAGGAAACCGTTAAGGAACGCCGTTTTGACATCCATCTGCCAGATTTCATAATCGAAAAATGCAGCTATTGCTAACATGATTCTGACGGACTTAAGCATCGCCACGGGAGAGAAAGTCTCATCGTAGTCAATTCCTAGAACTTGTGAAAAACCTTTTGCCACAAGTAGAGCTTTATAAACGGTCACATTACCGTCAGCGTCCGTCTTCTTCTTAAAGATCCATTTGTTATGAATAGCCTTGCGGCCCTCAGGTAGCATCTCCAAAGTCTACACTTTGTTCTCATACATGGATCCTATCTCGGATTTCATGGCTTCTAGCCATTTGTTGGAATCTGGGCCCACCATTGCTTCTTCATAATTCGCAGGTTCATTGTTGTCTAACAACATGATTGACAAGATGGGATTAACGTACCACTCTGGAGCAGCGCGTGATCTCGTCGACCTGCGTGGTTCAACAGAAACTTGAACTGGAGTTTCATGATCATCATCATTAACTTCCTCCTCAACCGGCGTCGCAATGACAGAGGTTTCCCCTTGCCCTGCGCCACCATCCAGAGGGATGAGAGGTTCGACAACCTCGTCAAGTTCTATCCTCCTCCCACTCAATTCTCTCGAAAGAAACTCCTTCTCGAGAAAAGCTCCGTTTTTAGCAACAAACACTTTGCCCTCGGATTTGAGATAGAAGGTGTACCCAACTGTCTCTTTTGGGTAACCTATGAAGACACACTTTTCCGCTTTGGGTTCCAGCTTTTCAGGCTGAAGCTTTTTGACATAAGCATCAGATCCCCAAACTTTAAGAAACGACAACTTTGGCCTCTTGCCATACCACAGTTCGTATGGTGTCGTCTCAACGGATTTTGATGGTGCCCTATTTAAAGTGAATGCAGCTGTTTCTAATGCATAACCCCAAAACGATAACGGCAAATCAGTAAGAGACATCATAGATCGCACCATCTCTAACAAAGTACGATTACGACGTTCGGACACACCATTTCGCTGTGGTGTTCCAGGCGGTGTTAACTGCGAAACAATTCCACATTGTCTTAAGTGAGCACCAAACTCGAAACTCAGATATTCACCCCCACGATCAGACGTAGGAACTTGATCTTCTTGTTACGATGATTTTCCACTTCACACTGAAATTGCTTGAACTTTTCAAAAGTTTCAGACTTGTGCTTCATCAAGTAGACACAACCATATCTACTCAAATCGTCAGTAAAGGTGAGAAAATAACGATATCCGCCGCCTGCCTCTACGCTCATTGGACCACACACATCGGTATGTATGATTTCCAACAAGTCACTCGCACGCTCCATTTTCCGGAGAACGGAGTCTTAGTCATCTTGCTCATGAGGCATGGTTCGCACGTGTCAAGTGAATCAAAGTCAAGTGACTCCAAAAGTCCATCAGTATGGAGTTTCTTCATGCGCTTTACACCAATATGACCTAAACGGCAGTGCCATAAAAATATGGCGCTATCATTGTTTACTCTAACTCTTTTGGTCTCAATGTTATGTATATGCGTATCGCTATCAAGATTCAATATGAACAATCCTCTCACATTCGGTGCATGACCATAAAAGATGTTACTCATAGAAATAGAACAACCATTATTCTCAGACTTAAAAGAGTAACCGTCTCGCAATAAACAAGATCCAGATATAATGTTCATGCTCAACGCAGGCACTAAATAACAATGATTTAAGTTCATCACTAATCCCGATGGTAGCTGAAGTGACACTGTGCCGACGGCGATTGCATCAACCTTGGAACCGTTTCCTACGCGCATCGTCACTTCGTCTTTCGCCAGCCTTCGTCTATTCCGTAGTTCCTGCTTCGAGTTGCAAATATGAGCAACAGAACAGGTATCGAATACCCAGGCACTACTACGAGAGCTGGTTAAGTACACATCAATAACATGTATATCAAATATACCTGATTTTTCTTTGCCCGCCTTCTTATCTGCCAGATACTTGGGGCAATTGCGCTTCCAGTGACCCATACCCTTGCAATAGAAGCACTCTGTTTCAGGCTTAGGTCCAGCCTTGGGTTTCTTCGGCGGATTGGCAACAGGCTTGCCGCTCTTCTTCGAATTGCCCTTCTTGCCTTTGCCGTTTCTCTTGAAACTAGTGGTCTTGCTCACCATCAACACTTGATGCTCTTTACGGAGTTCAGACTCTGCGACTTTCAGCATCGCAAACAACTCGCCGGGAGACTTGTTCATCCCTTGCATGTTGTAGTTCAACACAAAGCCTTTATAGCTTGGCGGCAGTGATTGAAGGATTCTGTCAGTGATAGCTTCTTGCGGGAGTTCAATCCCCAGTTCAGCTAGACGGTTTGAGTACCCAGACATTTTGAGCACATGTTCACTGACAGACGAGTTTTCCTCCATCTTGCAAGCATAGAATTTATCGGAGGTCTCATACCTCTCGATCCGGGCGTTCTTCTGAAAGATAAACTCCAACTCCTGGAACATCTCAAATGCTCCATGACGCTCAAAGCAATGTTGAAGTCCCGGTTCTAAGCCATACAAGACTGCACATTGAACTATTGAGTAGTCCTCCTTACGTGCTAACCAAGCGTTCTTAACATCCTGATCAGCCGTAGCGGGTGGTTCATCTCCTAGCGCAGCATTAAGGACATAATCCTTCTTCCCAGCTTGTAAGATTAGCTTAAGATTACGAGCCCAGTCTACAAAGTTGCTTCCATCATCTTTCAACTTAGCTTTCTCTAGGAACGTATTAAAATTCAGGATGACTGTTGCATGAGCCATGATCTACAACACAAATATATTCAAAGTGGACTTAGACTATGTTCAAGATAATTAGAGTTCAACTTAATCAAATTATATGCTAAACTCCCACTCAAAAAGTACATCTCTCTAGTCATTTGAGTGGTTCATGATCCACTTACACTATCCCAAGTCCGATCATCACGTGAGTCGAGAGTAGTTTCAGTGGTAAGCATCCCTATGCTAATCATATCAACTATATGATTCATGATCGACCTTTCGGTCTCATGTGTTCCGAGGCCATGTCTGCACATGCTAGGCTCGTCAAGCTTAACCCGAGTGTTCCGCGTGCGCAACTGTTTTGCACCCGTTGTATGTGAACGTTGAGTCTATCACACCCGATCATCACGTGGTGTCTCGAAACGACGAACTGTAGCAACGGTGCATAGTCGGGGAGAACACAATTTCGTCTTGAAATTTTAGTGAGAGATCACCTCATAATGCTACCGTCGTTCTAAGAAAAATAAGGTGCATAAAAGGATTAACATCACATGCAATTCATAAGTGACATGATATGGCCATCATCACGTGCTTCTTGATCTCCATCACCAAAGCACCGGCATGATCTTCTTGTCACCGGCGCCACACCATGATCATCCATCAACGTGTCGCCATCGGGGTTGTCGTGCTACTTATGCTATTACTACTAAAGCTACATCCTAGCAAAATAGTAAACGCATCTGCAAGCACAAACGTTAGTATAAAGACAACCCTATGGCTCCTGCCGGTTGCCGTACCATCGACGTGCAAGTCTATATTTCTATTACAACATGATCATCTCATACATCCAATATATCACATCACATCGTTGGCCATATCACATCACAATCATACCCTGCAAAAACAAGTTAGACGTCCTCTAATTTGGTTGTTGCATGTTTTACGTGGTGACCAAGGGTATCTAGTAGGATCGCATCTTACTTACGCAAACACCACAACGGAGATCTATGAGTTGCTATTTAACCTCATCCAAGGACCTCCTCGGTCAAATCCGATTCAACTAAAGTTGGAGAAACCGTCACTTGCCAGTCATCTTTGAGCAAAGGGGGTTACTCGTAACGATGAAACCAGTCTCTCGTAAGCGTACGAGTAATGTCGGTCCAAGCCGCTTCAATCCAACAATACCGCGGAATCAAGAAAAGACTAAGGAGGGCAGCAAAACGCACATCACCGCCCACAAAAACTTTTGTGTTCTACTCGAGAAGACATCTACGCATGAACCTAGCTCATGATGCCACTGTTGGGGAACGTCGCATGGGAAACAAAAAATTTCCTACGCGCACGAAGACCTATCATGGTGATGTCCATCTACGAGAGGGGATGAGTGATCTACGTACCCTTGTAGATCGTACAGCAGAAGCGTTAGAGAACGTGGTTGATGTAGTGGAACGTCCTCACATCCCTCGATCCGCCCCGCGAACAATCCCGCGATCAGTCCCACGATCTAGTACCGAACGGACGGCACCTCCGCGTTCAGCACACGTACAGCTCGACGATGATCTCGGCCTTCTTGATCCAGCAAGAGAGACGGAGAGGTAGAAGAGTTCTTCGGCAGCGTGACGGCGCTCCGGAGGTTGGTGATGACCTTGTCTCAGCAGGGCTCCGCCCGAGCTCCGCAGAAACGCGATCTAGAGGAAAAACTATGGAGGTATGTGGTCGGGCAGCCGTGAGAAAGTCGTCTCAAATCTGCCCTAAAAGCTCCATATATATAGGAGGAGGGAGGGGGACCTTACCTTGGGGTCCAAGGGACCCTCAAGGGGTCGGCCGAGCCAAGGGGGGAGGACTCCCCCCCCCCAAACCGAGTTGGACTTGGTTTGGTGGGAGGAGTCCCCCTCCCTTCCCACTTCCTCCCTCTTTTTTTTTCTTTTCCTTTGATTTCTTTTTCTTGGCGCATAGGCCCCCTTGGGGCTGTCCCACCAGCCCACTAAGGGCTGGTGTGTCTCCCCAAATCCTATGGGCTTCCCCGGGGTGGGTTGCCCCCCCCCCCCCGGTGAACTCCCGGAACCCATTCGTCATTCCCGGTACATTCCCGGCAACTCCGAAAACCTTCCGGTAATCAAATGAGGTCATCCTATATATCAATCTTCGTTTCCGGACCATTCCGGAAACCCTCGTGACGTCTGTGATCTCATCCGGGACTCCGAACAACATTCGGTAACCAACCATATAACTCATATACGCATAAAACAACGTCGAACCTTAAGTGTGCAGACCCTGCGGGTTCGAGAACTATGTAGACATGACCCGAGAGACTCCTCGGTCAATATCCAATAGCAGGACCTGGATGCCCATATTGGATCCTACATATTCTACGAAGATCTTATCGTTTGAACCTCAGTGCCAAGGATTCGTATAATCCCGTATGTCATTCCCTTTGTCCTTCGGTATGTTACTTGCCCGAGATTCGATCGTCAGTATCCGCATACCTATTTCAATCTCGTTTACCGGCAAGTCTCTTTACTCGTTCTGTAATACAAGATCCCGCAACTTACACTAAGTTACATTGCTTGCAAGGCTTGTGTGTGATGTTGTATTACCGAGTGGGCCCCGAGATACCTCTCCGTCACACGGAGTGACAAATCCCAGTCTTGATCCATACTAACTCAACTAACACCTTCGGAGATACCTGTAGAGCATCTTTATAGTCACCCAGTTACGTTGCGACGTTTGATACACACAAGGCATTCCTCCGGTGTCAGTGAGTTATATGATCTCATGGTCATAGGAATAAATACTTGACACGCAGAAAACAGTAGCAACAAAATGACACGATCAACATGCTACGTCTATTAGTTTGGGTCTAGTCCATCACGTGATTCTCCCAATGACGTGATCCAGTTATCAAGCAACAACACCTTGTTCATAATCAGAAGACACTGACTATCATCGATCAACTGGCTAGCCAACTAGAGGCATGCTAGGGACGTTGTTTTGTCTATGTATCCACACATGTAAATGAGTCTTCATTCAATAAAATTATAGCATGGATAATAAACTATTATCTTGATACAGGAATTATAATAATAACTATACATTTATTATTGCCTCTAGGGCATAATTCCAACATGATCCAGTATCATCACATAGCCTATACCATGTCAACGCCTTATCCTTCAAGGATAAAGGAAAGACTTTCTTCTTTACCTCATCCTCGGGCAAACCTGCAAGCTTAAATAAACCCCAAACTTCATCTACATAGATTAGATGCAAGTCTAGATGTGAAGATCCATCTCCTGTGAAAGGATTAGCCAGCAGTTTCTCAAGCATACCCAAAGGAATTTCATAAAAGATATTTTCAGTAGGTACCTCAGGTTGAGGAGAAAACTCCTCGTACTTCCGTTCGTGGTGAAGATACCCCGAACAAACTCCTCAAAGAAACAGTTTCCATAGTGACAAGTGACAATAAATTTCAGCACAGTATAAAGATGTTTCCTTACCAATTTCCACTTACCAAAGGCGCTTCACCCCCCGGCAACGGCGCCAGAAAAGAGTCTTGATGACCCACAAGTATAGGGGATCAATCGTAGTCCTTTCGATAAGTAAGAGTGTCAAACCCAACGAGGAGCAGAAGGCTCTGATAAACGGATTTCAGCAAGGTAATAACTGCAAGCACTGCAAGTAGCGGTAACAAGTGATTGTGTAGCAAGGTGAAACGTAGAAAGCAAAGAGTAACAAGTAACAAGTAGTAGCAACGGTGGAGCAAGTGGCCCAATCCCTTTTGTAGCAAAGGACAAGCCTGAACAAAGTCTTATAGGAGGAAAAACGCTCCCGAGGACACACGGGAATTTCTGCCATGCTAGTTTCATCATGTTCATATGATTCGCGTTCGTTACTTTGATAGTTTGATATGTGGGTGGACCGGCGCTTGGGTACTGCCCTTACTTGGACAAGCATCCCACTTATGATTAACCTCTCTCGCAAGCATCCGCAACTACAAAATAAGAATTAAGGCAAAGTCTAACCATAGCATTAAACTAGTGGATCCAAATCAGCCCCTCACGAAGCAACGCATAGACTGGGGTTTAAGCTTCTGTCACTCCAGCAACCCATCATCTACTTACTACTTCCCAATGCCTTCCTCTAGGCCCAAATATGGTGAAGTGTTATGTAGTCGACGTTCACATAACACCACTAGAGGAAAAGACAACATACAACATATCAAAATACCGAACGAATATCAAATTCACATGACTATTAGTAACATGACTTATCCCATGTCCTCAGGAACAAAAGTAACTACTCACAAAACATAATCATAATCATGATCAGAGGTGTAATGAATAGCATCAAGGATCTGAACATAAACTCTTCCACCAAATAATCCAACTAGCATCAACTACAAAGAGTAATCAACACTACTAGCAACCTTACAAGTACCAATCGGAGTTGCGAGGCGAAGATTGGTTACAAGAGATGAACTAGGGATTGGAGAGGAGATGGTGCTGATGAAGATGTTGATGAAGATGCCTCCCCTACGACGAGAGGAGTGTTGGTGATGACGATGGCGACGATTTCCCCCTCCGGGGGGGGGGGGGGGAAGTTTCCTCGGCAGGATCGTCCTGCCAGAGCTCTAGATTGGATCTGCTCAAGTTCCGCCTCGTGGCGGCGGCGAAACAACGAAAAAGCTCCCCATTGATTTTTTCCAGACCAGGACGCTTCATATAGCAAAAGAGGGGGGCTAGTGGGCCTTCAGGCGGCCCACAAGCTTGCCCACCGCCACCAGGGGGGTGGTGGCGGAGTGGGGGCTTGTGGAGCCCTGGTGGCCCCCCTCCGGTAGTTCTTTCGCCCAGTATTTTTAATATAATCTAGAAAAAATCCATGTAAATTTTCAGGGCCTTTGGAGATGTGCAGAATAGTGGACTAGGATTTGCTCCTTTTTCTAGTCCAGAATTCCAGTTGCCTGAATTCTCCCTCTTCAAATAAACCTTAAAAAATAAGAGAGAAAAGACATAAATATGGTACCACAAGTAATATAACAGCCCAAGAAGCAAAAAATATCAACACGAAAGCATGCTGCAAAATGGACGAATCAGGTCACCGCACGGTATGAATCCAAAACCAAGCACTTCTCCCATTGCAAGAATTATAGATCAAGTTGGCCAAACAAAACCCACTACTCGAAGAGAATTACAAGGATATGAAATCATGCATATAAGAGATCAGAAGAAACTCAAATAAGATTCATAGATAATCTGATCATAAATCCACAATTCATTGGATCTCGACAAACACACCGCAAAAGAGGATTACATCGGATAGATCTCCATGAAGCTCATGGAGAACTTTGTATTGAAGATCCAAGAGAGAGAAGAAGCCATCTAGCTACTAGCTATGGACCCGAAGGTCTATGGTGAACTACTCACGCGTCATCGGAGAGGCAATGGTGTTGATGGAAAAAATAATTCCGCAGGTTTTATTCCGTTTGGACTCCGTTCAATATTCTCCTGTGAAAAAGGTCAAAAACACGGAAAAAACAAGAACTCGCACTTGGCACTGAGTTAATAGGTTAGTCCCAAAAAAGATATAAAATAGCATATTCATGCATACAAAACATCCAAAGATGACAAGATAATAGCATGGAACCATCAAAAATTATAGATACGTTGGAGACGTATCAAGCATCCCCAAGCTTAACTCCTGCTCGTCCTCGAGTAGGGAAGTGATAAAGACTGAATTTTTGATGTGGAATGCTACCTAACTTATTTGTCCTTTGTAACTTCTTTCTTGTGGCATGAATGTTAAGATCCGTAAGATTCAAAACAATAGTTTGCTATTGACATGAAAACAATAATACTTCAAGCAAACTAGCAAGGTAATCAAGAACTTTTGAAATAACAAGGCCAAAGAAAGTTATCCCTACAAAATCATATAGTCTGGCTATGCTCCATCATCCCCAAACAACGAATTTAAATCATGCACAACCCCGGTATTGGCCAAGTAATTGTTTTCGCACTCTTACTTTCTTAAACTTTTTCAACTCTCACGCAATACATGAGCGTGAGCCATGGATATAGCACTATAGGTGGAATAGAGTGTGGAGGAGGTTGTGAGGCAAAAAGGAGGAGATGGTCACATCGACTCGGTGTATCAATGAGCTATGGAGATGCCCATTAATATATATCAATGGGAATGAGTAGGGATTACCATGCAACGGATGCACGAGAGCTATAAGTATGTGAAAGCTCAAAAGAAGAACTAGTGGGTGTGCATCCAACTTGCTTTCTCACGAAGACCTAGGGCAATTTTGAGGAAGCCCATCATTGGAATATACAAGCCAAGTTATATAATGAAGATTCCCACTAGTATATGGTGGTGTCAAACCAAGAGACTCTCTATCATGAAGAACATGGTGCTATTTCGAAGCACAAGTATGGACAAAAGATAGTAGCATTGTCCCTTCTCTCTTTTTCTCTCTTTTTCTCTCCTTTTTTGTTTGGGCTCTTTGGCCTCTTTCCATAAAAAATTTTGTGGGCAACTTTGGCCTTTTTTTATTTCCTCACGTGGGAAAATGCTCTAATAATGATGATCATCACACTTTTATTTACTCACAACTCAATACTTAGAACAATGATGACTTTATAGGAAATGCCTTCGACAGTGTACCGGGATGTGCAACGATCTAGCTTAGCGTATGACGTTGAAACATCTCGCTAGCTATCTTACGATCATGCAATGGTAATATGAAAGTGATGGAACATGTCATGAGACGGAACGGTGGGAGTTGTATGGCAATATATCTTGGAATGGATATGAAAATGCCATAATAGGTAGGTATGGTGGCTGTTTTGAGGAAGGTACATGGTGGGTTTTTGCACCGACGAAAATTGCACGACACTAGGGAGGCTAGCAATGGTGGAAGATGAAAGTGCATCTATACCATGGACTCACATTAGTCATGAAGAACTCATATACTTATTGCGAAAGTTTTTATTAGTAATCGAAAAAAAGTGCTAAACGCATACTCCTAGGGGAAGGTTTGGTAGGTGTTAACAATCGCGCGATCCCGACCGCAACACAAAGGATGACAATCAATAAATCAATTATGCTCCGACTTCCTAACATAGCGGTTCACCATACGTGCATGCTACGGGAATCACTAACTTCAACACAAGTATTTCTAGATTCACAACACCCTACTAACATAACTCTAATATTACCAAATCCATTTCTCAAAACCAATTGAGAGGAATCAAACTTCTCTTTACTAATCAATGCACATGAATATGGAAGTCTTTATTATATCCTCTTTGGATGCCTATCATCTTTAGGACTACTTTCATAGCACAAGCCAATTACCAAGCTACTCAAAGAGAGCACTCTAAAAAAGATATAAGTGAAGATCGAGAGTTCTTATTTCTCCAAAATATGACACCGCCATGTTCTAAAAAGATATAAGTGAAGCACTAGAGTAAAGTTATCTAGCTCAAATGATGTAAGCGAAGCTGAAGGAATATTCTAGCAAATTCACGATGAATGCATGTCTCTCTCAAAAGGTGTGCAGCAAGGATGATTGTGATACAACAAAAAGAAAATACTCCTATAATACACGACTCTCCAAGCAAAACACATAGCATGTGGTGAATACAAATATAGCTCCAAGTAACGTTACCGATGGATTGAAGACGAAAGAGGGGATGCCTTCCCGAGGCATCCCCAAGCTTAGGCTTTTTGGTGTCCTTGAATTTGGCTTGGGATGCCTTGAGAATCCCCAAGCTTGAGATCTTTCCACTCTTTATCCTATTGTCCATGAGAACATCACCCAAAACTTGAAAACTTCACAACACAAAACTTAAACAGAAACTCGTGATATCATTAGCATAAGAAAACAAACTAGCAACTCTTTAGCTACTATAGCAAACTTGATTTCTATTTATATTAGTGTTAGATTACTGTATTCTCACTTTTCCATGGCTAGTACCCCCCCCCCCCCCGATACTATCGATAGTTTCATCAAAATAAGCAATCAACACAACAAAAACAGAATCTGTTAAAAACAGACCAGTCTGTAGCAATCTGTATACTTCGTATACTTCTGGTATCTCAAAAATTCTGAAAAATTACGACAATTTGGGAAATTGGCATATAAACCTGCATAAAAAAGAATCAACTCAAAATATCTTTCTGGATAAAAATGACAAATAATTTTGTGAGTGAAAAGTTTATGTCTTTTTCAGCAAGATCAAAGAACCATCACCAAAACTGATCATAAAGGTTTTGCTTGGCACAAACACAAAAAGAAACACAAAAAACACAATCATAACAGAATTATGATGGTGTGGACACAACAAAACAGAAAGCAAAAAGGAAAAGATGAATTCATTGTGTTGCCTCCCAACAAGCGCTATTGTTTAACGCCCTTAGCTAGGCATAAGGCGATAGAATCACGTATCGTCGTCTTTGGTGCTCAAACCGTAAGTAGCCATCATCATGGATTCATAAGGCAATCTTATTTTATTTCTAGGAAAATGTTCCATGCCGTTCTTTAATGGAAATTGAAATCTAATATTCCCTTCCTTCATATCGATGACATCACCGATAGTCCTAAGGAAAGGTCTACCAAGAATGATAGGACATGTCAGATTGCAATCAATATCAAGCACAATGAAATCCATGGGTACATAGTTCCTATTTGCAATAATAAGAACATCATTGATCCTTCCCATGGGTTTCTTAAAAGTGAATCCGCAAGATGCAAATTAAGAGAGCACTCATCAATCTCATTGAAGCCTAGAACATCACATAAAGACTTTGGAATAGCAGAAACGCTAGCACCCAAATCACACAAAGCATTGCATTCATAGTTTTTGATCTTGATTTTGATAGTAGGTTCCCACTCATCATGAAGTTTTCTAGGAATAGAAACTTCCAATTCAAGTTTCTCTTCAAGAGATTTCATCATAGCATCGACGATATGATCGGTAAAGGCTTTGTTTTGACTATAAGCGTGTGGAGAGTTTAGCATGGATTGCATCAAGGAAATACATTCGATCAAAGAGCAACTATCATAATTGAATTCCCTGAAATCCAAAGTAGTAGTTTCATTACTACTCAAAGTTTTGATATCCTCTACTCCACTTTCAATGCTTTTAACATCAAGATAGATAGACTCCGAATCATTGGACGTTTCTCAACCAAAGTGGATTCATATCCAGCCCCATCATCATTGGTTTGACATTAGAAAACAAGGATTCAATAGGAGTCACACCAAGCACTTTGAGATCTTCGTGATTCTTGATACGTCTCAAACGTATCTATAATTTTTGATGGTTTCATGCTGTTATCTTGTCATCTTTGGATGTTTTATGTACCTTTTACATCTTTTTTGGGACTAACTTATTAATTCAGTGCCAAGTGCCAGTTCCTGTTTTTTCTTTGTTTTTGGCTCTTTTGAGATCTGATTTTGGAACGGAGTCCAAACGGAATAAAATCCCCAAAATGATTTTTTCCCGAACGGAAGAAGATCAGGGGGCCTGTGGGCCAAGCGAGGAGGGCTGCAGGGAGCCCACAAGCCCCCACTCCGCCACCAGGGGGGAGGCGGCGGTGGGCAGGCTTGTGGCCTCTCTGAGTGCCCCTGACCTAGATCTTTGGCTTATATATTCCCTAAAATACAGCCAAAATCAGGGAAGCCTCGAAAATACTTTTCTTCCGCCGCAAGCTTCCGTTTCCGCGAGATCTCATCTGGAGACCCTTCCCGGCGCCCTGCCGGAGGGGACTTTGGAGTTGGAGGGCTTCTTCTTCATCATCATCGCCCCTCCAATGACTCGTGAGTAGTTCACCTCAGACCTACGTGTCCGTAGTTAGTAGCTAGATGGCTTCTTCTCGCTCTTGGATTTGCAATACAAAGTTCTCCATGATCTTCATGGAGATCTATCCGATGTAATCTTCTTTGGCGGTGTGTTTGTCCAGATCCGATGAATTGTGGATTTATGATCAGATTATCTATGATATATATTTGAGTCTTTGCTGATTTCTTATATGCATGATTTGATATCCTTGTAAGTCTCTCCGAGTCTTGGGTTTTGTTTGGCCAACTAGATCTATGATTCTTGCAATGGGACAAGTGCTTGGTTTTGGGTTCTTACCATGTGGTGACCTTTCCAGTGACAGTAGGGGCAGCAAGCACATATTAAGTAGTTGCCATCAAGGGTAACAAGATGGGCTCTGTCGTTGATATGAGATTGTCCATCTACATCATGTTATCTTGCTTAAGGCGTTACTCTGTTCTTTTGGACTTAATACACTAGATGCATGCTGGATAGCGGTCGACGTGTGGAGTAATAGTAGTAGATGCAGATAGTATCGGTTTACTTGTTTTGGACATGATGCCTATAGATATAATCATTGCCATAGATGACGTCACGACTTTGCGCGGTTCTATCAATTGCTCGACAGTAATTTGTTCACCCACCGTCTACTTGCTTTCATGAGAGAAGCCACTAGTAAACACTACGGCCCCCGGGTCAATTCACATCTATCGTTTCCACTTTCGCTTTTACTTTGCTTTGTTACTTTGTTGCTTTCATTTCTCACTTGGCGAACAATCTATAAGGGATTGACAACCCCTTCATAGCGTTGGGAGCAAGCTTTTTGTGTTTGTGCAGGATCTTGTGATACTCCTCCACTGGATCGGTACCTTGGTTCTCAAACTGAGGGAAATACTTACCACCGCTTCGAGGGAACACCAACGCAAGGCTCCAAGGCCACAGGGAAATCCTTTGCATATTTGCCTAGGAAGTCCCTTAAGGCGTAGCCGTAGGAGAAGGATTCCTGGTGCCGTCAACACGACTATTTCTGGCGCCGTTGGAAGGTCTTTTGTTGCAGTAGCAATTCTCATCACAAATTTCAGGTTTAGCAGCCATTTTGTTGACTAAGGTAGCCTGTTTATCAGAAATTTGGCCTACTAATTTTCAAGACGAGCAAACTAAGAATTTAGCGCAAGGAATTCTTTGGCCATATCATCAACTTCTTTATTCATAAAAGCCATAAACGAATTTTGCTCCCTTAGTTCTCTACGGAAGTAACTATTATAATCAAACTGTGTAGACATGAAGCCTTTAACACTAGTTTCAATCTCTTCCAACCTTGTATAGTAAGCATCATAATCCTTTGGTTGTGCCATACAGCTCTTAGCAAGTAGACAAGCATACAAGTGAACAGAAAGCAAGCGAAAGAAAAGCGCGAACGAAAAAGGAAAATATTTTTGTATTTTTTTCATAAGTGGGGGAGAGGAAAACAAGAGGCAAAAAAAGCAAATGCAAGAGATGAGTTTGTGATAATTACTTGGATAAGCTTCACTTAGAACAGTCCCCGGTGCCAGAAATTGACACATTGGAGGAAGACTACTCTTGACTCGATGCTCCCCAGCAACGGCGCCAGAAATTGGCACGTTGACGGGAGACTATTCTTCGCTTGATCCTCCTCCCCGGCAATGGCGCCAGAAATTCTTCTTGCTACCTCTTGAGCTTGTGTTGGCTTTTCCCTTGAAGAGGAAAGGGTGATGCAGCACAGTAGTAGTAAGTATTTCCCTCAGTTTGATCTTCATAGCTAGTAGCTAGATGGCTTCTTCTCTCTCTTGGATCTTCAATACAAAGTTCTCCATAATCTTCATGGAGATCTATCCGATGTAATCTTCTTTTGTGGTGTGTTAGTCGAGATCCGATCAATTGTGGATTTATGATTAGATTATCTATGAATCCTATTTGAGTTTCTTCTGATCTCTTATATGCATGATTTCATATCCTTGTAATTCTCTTCGAGTTGTGGGTTTTGTTTGGCCAACTTGATCTATGATTCTTGCAATGGGAGAAGTGCTTGGTTTTGGGTTCATACCGTGCGGTGACCTCACCCAGTGACAAAAGGGGTAGCGAGGCACGCATCGTGTTGCTGCCATCAAGGGTAAAAATATGGGGTTTATATCTATTGCATGAATTTATCCCTCTACATCATGTCATCTTGCTTAAGGCGTTACTCTGTTCGTCATGAACTCAATACACTAGATGCATGCTGGATAGCGGTCGATGTGTGGAGAAATAGTAGTAGATGCAGAAAGTATCGGTCTACTTGTCTCGGACGTGATGCCTATATGTATGATCATTGCCTTAGATATCGTCATGACTTTGCGCGGTTCTATCAATTGCTCGACAGTAATTCGTTCACCCACCATAATATTGGCTACCTTGAGAGAAGCCTCTAGTGAACACTATGGCCCCGGGTCTACTTCACATCATATTTTCCGCCTTACACTTTTACTTTGTTGCACTTTCCGCCTTCATATCTCACCTTGCAATCAATCGTGAAGGGATTGACAACCCCTTTCTAGCGTTGGGTGCAAGTTTGCTGTTTTTGCGCAGGTACAACGGTGCTTCATCTTGATACTCCTACTGGATTGATACCTTGGTTCTCAAACTGAGGGAAATACTTACTGCTACTGTGTTGCATCACCCTTTCCTCTTCAAGGGAAAAATCCAACTCAAGCTCAAGAGGTAGCAGGGGCCCACAAGCCTGCTAGGCCCGCCCCCTAGGCCGGGCCTGGGTGGCTTGTGACCTCCTTCGAGGTCCCTTGCCTTGGTTCTCAAGTATCCTGCGTGTCTTCTGTTATGGAAAAAAATCATTCCGCAGGTTTTATTCCGTTTGGACTCCGTTCAATATTCTCCTCTGAAAAAGGTCAAAAACACGGAAAAAAACAGGAACTGGCACTTGGCACTGAGTTAATAGGTTAGTCCCAAAAAAGATATAAAATAGCATATTCATGCATACAAAACATCCAAAGATGACAAGATAATAGCATGGAACCATTAAAAATTATAGATACGTTGTAGACGTATCAACTAACAAGGAAATTGTTTCCTTTCGAAATAACATGGTCTTAGAATGTTATCCCTACAAAATCATATGTTGTGACCATGCTCCATCTTCACCACACAAAGTATCTAAATCATGCACAACCCGATGAAAGTCAAGCAATTTTTTCACACTTTTTATGTTCTCAAACCTTTTCAACTCCCACGCAATACATGAGCGTGAGCCATGTATATAGCACTATAGGTGGAATAGAATATGGTGGAGCCTGCAAAAAGAAGGAGGAGAAGATAGTCTCACATCAACTAGGCGTATCAACAGGCTATGGAGATGCCCATCAATAGATATTAATGCGAGTGAGTAGGGATTGCCATGCAACAAATGCACTAGAGCTATAAGTCTATGAAAGCTCAAAAGGAAAACTAAGTGGTTGTGCGAAAGGTGAAATTCCACTAGTTATATGAAAGTAACAAAATAGGAGACTCTCTATGAAGAACATGGTGCTATTTTGAAGCACAAGTGTGGAAAAAGATAGTAGCATTGTCCCTTCTCCCTTTCTCTCATTTTTTTGGGATTCGCTGGCCTCTTTTATTTCTTGTAAAGTCCGGAGACTCATCCAAACTTGTGAGGGAATCATAGCTTCCATCATCCTTTTGTCACATGGGAAAATGCTCTAGTACTTCCAGCATAGCAATGACAAAAAGACGGACAAGCCATGAAAACATCATGCTAACTATCTTACGATCATGCAAACATCATGGCAATGATGGTGCGTGTCATAAAAAACGGGACGATGGTGTTGCATGGCAATATATCTCGGAATGGCTATGAAAATGCCATAATAGGTAGGTATGGTGGCTGTTTTGAGGAAAATATATGGTGGCTGTTTTGAGGAAAATATATGGTGGCTGTTTTGAGGAAGGTGGGTTTAATGTACCGGCGAAAGTTGCGCAGTACTAGAGAGGCTAGCAAAGGTGGAAGGGTGAGAGTGCGTATAACCCATGAACTCAACATTAGTCATAAAAAATCACATACTTATTGGAAAAGCCTATTAGTTATCGGAGCTAAGTATTAGACGCATGCTCCTAGGAGAAGGGTTGGTATAGGAGTTAACCCTCGCGTGATCCCGACCTCCACACAAAGGTTGACAATCATTAAACAAATCATGCTCCAACTTCATCACATAACGGTTCACCATACGTGCATGCTACGGGAATCACAAGCTTTAACACAAGTATTTCTTCCAATTCGCAATTACTTACTAGCAGGACTCTCATATTACCATCTTCATATCTCAAAACTATATGCAAGGAATCAAACTTCTCATCATATTCAATGCACTAATATGAAAGTTTTTATTATATCCCTCTTGGATGCCCATTATATTAGGACTAAATTCATAACCTAAACCGATTACCATGCTATTTACAGAACTCTTGAAAAAATATAAGTGAGGTATGAGAGTTTAATAATTTATATAAAATAAAACACCGTTGTGCTCTAAAAGATATAAGTGAAGCACTAGAGCAACATTGCCTAGCTCAAAAGATATAAGTGAAGCACATAGAGTAATTCTAATAAATTCACGATTCAGCGTGTCTCTCTCAAAAGATGTGTGCAACAAGGATGATTGTGGCAAACTAAAAAGTAAAGACTCATATCATACAAGACGCTCCAAGGAAAACACATATCACATGGTGAATAAATATATAGCCTCAAGTAAATTTACCGATGGATTGAAGACGAAAGAGGGGATGCCTTCCGGGGAATCCCCAAGCTTAGGCTTTTTCGTATCTTTTAATATGGCTTGGGGTGCCTTAGGCATCCCCAAGCTTAGGATCTTGCCACTCCTTATTCCATAGTCCATCAAATCTTTACCCAAAACTAGAAAACTTCACAACACAAAACTCAACATAAAACTCATGAGATCCGTTTGTATAAGAAAAATAAATCACCACTTTAGCTACTGTTGTGAACTCATTCTTTATTTATTTGGATGTAAATTTTACTGTATTCCAACTTCTCCATGGCTCATACCTGATGGCAGTCTCCGGCAACGGTGCCAGAAAAATGTTGGTTAGCAGATCTCTAGCAATGGCTGGATGAATGCTATTCTCGATTGCTCAACAATTAGAAATTGTCTTGCAATAACCCACGAGCGCGTGGGATCGAGGCAGTTTTCGAGGGTAGAGTATTCAACCCAAATTTGTTGATTCGCCAATAGGAAGTGAGAGGATACTCTCAAGTATTAGCAGCTGAATGTGTCAGATTCAACCACACCTGAAAGATTAGTATCTGCAAGCAAAGTATCAACAACAAAGTAGGATGATAACAACGGTGTCCGAAACGATCTGTTGACGGCAGACTATTCCTAAAGATTGTATCATTGGCGCCAGAAGTTGCCCGTTGACGGAAATTGTCTTTTCCCGTCAACGCCAAGCGAACCAGAATTGTAGCAGGTAGCAGCAGTGTAACGAGTAGCAGCAGTGGCAAGGAACAGCAGTAGTGACAGCAGTAGCAAGTAGCAACAGTAGCAAGTAACAGCAGAGAAAGTAACAGTAACAGTGGGACAAACTCGTAGGCAATGGGTCGGTGATTTGTTTGGATGATATTCATCATGCAACAGTTATAACACGGAGAGATATGTGTCTAGCTCCCGTTCGTCAATGTGATGTAGGCATGCATTATGTGTGTCGTCATACGTGCTTAGGGAAAAGAACTTGCATGACATCTATTGTCCATCCCTCCCATGGCAGCGGGGTCCAAAAGGAAACTACGGGATATTAAGGTTCTCCTTTCAATAAAGAATCGGACCAACGCATTAGCACTTGGTGAACACATGAACTCCTCAAACTATGGCCATCACCGGGAGTGGTTCCGGTTATTGTCACTCCGGGGTTGCCGGGTCAAGACACATAGTAGGTAACTACAACTTGCAAGATCGGATCTAAAACACACATATATTGGTGACAACATAATAATTTCAGATCTGAAATCATGGCACTCGGGCCCTAGTGACAAGCATTAAGCATGGCAAAGTAGTAGCAACATCAATCTCAGAACATAGTGGATACTAGGGATCAATCCCCGTCAAAACTAACTCGATTACATGATAGATCTCATCATACTCATCACCGCCCAACGAGCCTATGAGTAGATTACTCACGAACGATGAAGAGCTTCATGGAATTGGAGAGGGAAGAAGGTTGATGATGATGATGGCGACGATTTCCCCTCTCAGGAGCCCAAAACGGACTCCAGATCTGCCCTCCCGATGAAGAACAGGATGTGGCGGCGCCTCCGTATCGCAAACGCGACGAAATCTTCTCTCTTGATTTTTTCTGGGACGAAAGTGAATTTATAGAGCTGAGTTTGGGGGCGGCAGAGCCACGTGGGCCCCACAAGCTTGCTAGCCGCCACCAGGGGGGTGGCGGCTACAGGGCTTGTGGCCCATTGGCCCATCCCCTCCGGTGGATCTTTGCGCAGGTATTTTTCATATTTTCCAGAAATATTCTCCGTAAATTTTTAGGACGTTCCGAGAACTTTCATTTCTGCACAAAAACAACACCAAGGCAATTCTGCTGAAAAAAACGTTAGTCGAGGTTAGTTCCATTCAAATCATGCAAATTGGAGTCCAAAACAAGGGCAAAAGAGTTTGGAAAAGTAGATACGACGGAGACGTATCAACTCCCCCAAGCTTAAAACCTTGCTTGTCCTCAAGCAACTCAGTTGACAAACTGAGAGAGAAAGAAAAACTTTGACAAACTCTGTTTGATCTTGTTGTTGCAACTATGTCTAACTCATAACCAGAATTTCAGCAAGATCACAAGTTAACGACATAAGCAAGTGACACAAAGGTCTCACGGTAAACTAATATCAATGGTATAATCAGCTAACGAGCAAATAATAATGAGTTTCAAATACCAACACTTCAATCAAAACAAGCATGAAGCAATATGAATAGGTGGTATCTCGCTAGCTCTTTCTGAGATAGCAAAACATAAATGCAAAGCACTTTCTAAGAGCAAGGGCTGGCTAAACATTGTAATTCATGGCAACGAAGATCCAGTCATAGTCATACTCAATATCAATCAAAAGCAAAGCATAAAAATGACAGAGGTGCTCTCTAATTGGTGCTTATACAAGAGGAGGATGACTCAACAGGAAAATAAATAGACAGACCCTTCGCAAAGGGAAGCATTGATTTGCAGAGGTGCCAGAGCTCAAGCTTTAAAAACAGAGATAATAATTTTCGGTGGCATGCTTTCATTGTCAACGCAATGACCAAGATTTCTCAATATCTTCCATGCTACTCATGCTATAGGCGGTTCCCAAACAGAAAAGTAAAGTTTTAACTCCCCCACCACGAATCAATCACACTCCACGGCTAGCCGAATCCTCGGGTACCGTCCATACTAACATCAATCCGGGGGGAGTCTTGTTTTACAGTTATGTTTTCGATTTAAGCGTGGAACTGGGTATTCCAATTACCGACCCCTTTCTCGTGAATGACAGTGAATAAAGACATGTCGAGGATAACAGGCCTAACATGGAAGATACCAATAGCCCCCCTGTCACCACATGAGCGGTTCGAGCATGCAAAACAGATTATTTCTTGAAGGTTTAGAGAGTGGCACATGCAAATTTACTTGGAACGGCAGGTAGATACCGCAAATAGGTAGGTATGGTGGACTCTCATGGAAAAACTTTTGGGTTTATGGAAGTGGATGCACAAGCAGTATTCTGCTTAGTACAAGTGAAGGCTAGCAAAAGACTGGGAAACGGGCAACTAGAGAGCGACAACAGTCATCAGGATGCAATGAGTTTGACTAACATTGAATGCAAGCATGAACAAGATATAAATCACCATGAACACGAACATCATAGAGGCTATGTTGATTTTGTTTCAACTATATGCAGGAACATGCACCAAGTCAAGCCACTTGAATCATTCAAAGGAGAATACCATCCTATCATACTACATCATAGTCATCTCAAAATCAATGTTGGCAATCAAGACAAACCATTATAAGCTCTCAGCTAGTTAAGCATGGCATCAGAAACTATGATCTCTAAGTTGTCATTGCAAACATGGTTCTCTCACAACAAAGCTGAATCATGCAAGACAAGCTAGTCATATTTACAAAAAAAAAAATAGATAGAGTTCATACCAGCTTTTCCAGTCTCAGTCACTTCATCATATATCATCATTATTGCCTTTCATTTGCACGATCGAACGATGTGAACAATAATAAGATTGCTCGTGCATTGGACTAAGATGAATCTGCAGGCAAACACAAAGGAGAAGACAAAGTAATATGACTCTTTGAAAGCTAAATAGGTATGCATGCAAGAACCACTAAACATTGTAACAAATATCTTCTACCTTGACCCAAAGAAAAAGAAAACTATTTACACGGGAAAGCTCCCAACAAGCAAAAGAAGAAAGAAAAATCTTTTTGGGTTTTCTCAAAAGGACACAAAACAAGAAAAAAAATGAAAAATAAACTAGCACGGATAATACAGTGGCAAAGTGTAAACACCGGCTAACAAAGTGAAAGCATAAGCATGAATATAGTGTCGGTGAGAACACGTACTCCCCCAAGCATAGGCTTTTGGCCTAGCTTGGTCTACTCCTAAGGTGGGAAATAACCAGCTCCGGGATATCTGGAGCAGACTGTGGATGCCACTGCTGTGTGAGCTCCTCTGGCTCCCACTGATAAACTGGCGTCTGGTACTCGACTGGCGGCTCGGGCACGGGCACCTGTGGTTGGGCCAAGCCCCAATATGCGTAGATGTCCGAGGGCATAATAGTGTACCTGCCTGCATGAAGATCAAACAAAGAAGGAGCAGGCAAAGTAATAGTCTCTTGAGTACCCTTACTAAATACCAGGTTATAAATCATCCGTCTACTAGCATCTCTATCCAGAAAATAATGGCGAACCATGCTGTCATAATCCAGATATTTCTTAGGAAGAAGCATCTCTCCTTCCTCTCCGAGTCTAACGGGTATCTCAAAGTGTCTGGCAAGACGGGTAGCATAGATACCTCCATAGACGACACCCTTGGAACGGTTGGTGTTCAACCGCTGGGCTACTATAGCACCTAGGCTATAAGTCTTATCGTTATAAAGGCCTTCGCGCAAAACCGAAAGGTCTGGAGAACTAAGTAATCTAGCCTCCCCACGGCCAATCAGACATTTTCCCACAAATAATGAGAAGTACCGAAGCACAGGAAAATGTATGCTAGCAATTCTAGCGCGAGACACTCCTCTCTCCTCTCCAACAACAATAGTACCAATGAAATCCTCCAAGTCCCATGGACGAGGGTCATGGATATCCCCAACATAAGGTAATTTTCATACATTGCAAAAATCCTGTAGCGTCATGCACTGGGGGATATCGTACACCATGAACTCAACCATGGGAGGATTCTTCCTCGGATAAAAGTTAAAGCTTTGAACAAAAATATTGGTGAGGAGGAGGTATTGCGAGCACTTATCTTCAACGAACGCAGTAAGACCTGCGTTCTCCACCAAGTAATAAAAATCTTCATAAAGCCCAGCGGCGCGCAAAAATTCATCACTTGGCCACTCGCACGCTCGAACTTCTGTGACTCGAGGGACTACGTACTTGGGGTGGTTCTTCTCATCCTCCTTGGGGTTACGGCTTGAAGAGCCTCTCAAGAACCTCCTCATCTTTTCCTTTTTCTAGCTCTGAAAAAATCTGAAATTTTTAGAGACTTCGAAAGAAAAGTGAATAAAGATTAACCCAACTCGTAGCAACTACTCCTACTAGTGCCTAGAGACCGTATCACGCGCTAAAACTACTTGGGACCAGCTAAATCAACATTTCTAGCTCAAGAACAGGGTCACCAAGGTAGCAAGAATACACGAAGGATAAAGCACTAGAGCAAAAACTAATTGGACCAATGGAGGAGTCACTTACCAACGAGTAATTTCTCCAAAACGGTTCGGAGAATGGTGCTTTGAGCAAGGAGATCGAAAATCATAGCCAAATGAGCAAGAACACGGGTTTGAGCTGCGAAACAATTTTTTCTGGAGGTGGAAGAAGAGGATGGGAGCTGGAATGAGTGGAGGGGGTCCCTGTGGGCCCCACAATCTTGCTAGCCGCCACCAGGGGAGCGGCGGCTGCAGGGCTTGTGGCCCACTGGTCTGGCCCGTAGGCCAGCTCTCAGGCCCAGTATTTTTCAAATATTCCAGCAAAAATCATACTAGATTTTCAGGACCATCGGAGAACTTTTATTTTCGGGGTATTTTTCTCCGGGATGCAAAAACAGAAAACAGGAAAAGCTAAACTAAATCTATCATTTTTCTTCTAAGCAACAGAAAGTGAAAGCTTAAAACAGAGGTATGTGACTCTTTGATTCATCCATTTCATGGTCATCGAAAGAATTCCGTCAATGGGGTTGATCAAGTCCTCATGACAAAACCTTCTCGAATCGCAAGAGAGAATGGAGAATTTTCGAATAGCCACTAAGTCACCTCAATGGGGATATGTATCTCCCCAACAAGCAAATCATACTTCATCTTGACACGAGGAATAGGGCATTCAAAGCTCCCAATGAGAACCGATGAAGTCTTATCGATAGCATTGATGCAATGTACTTGATATCGTTTCTTCGGAAAGTGCACTATGTGCTCATTACTGTTGACATGGAAGGTGAAATTGCCTTTGTTGCAATCTATAACAGTCCCTGCAGTGTTTAAAAAGGGTCTTCCGAGGATGACAGCCATGGCATCGTCCTCGGGAATATCCATGATAACAAAGTCTGTTAAGATAGTGGTGTTAGCAACCACAACAGGCACATCCTCGCAAATGCCGATAGGGAAAGCAGTTTATTTGTCGGCCATTTGCAGAGAAATTTCAGTAGGTGTCAACTTATCCAATTCAAGTCTACGATAAAGAGAGAGAGCGGCATAACACTAACACCGGCTCCAAGGTCACATAAGGCAATTCTTACGTAGTTTTCTTTAATGGAGCAAGGTATAGTGGGGACTCCGGGATCATCAAGTTTCTTAGGAGTTCCACCTTTGAAAGTGTAATTGGCAAGCATGGTGGAGATCTCAAGATCTGGTATCTTCCGTTTATTGGTCACGATATCTTTCATGTACTTGGCATATGGAGACATTTTGAGCATATCAGTTAACCGCATCTGCAGAAAGACGGGTCTTATCATCTCAACGAAGCGCTCAAAATCCTCATCATCCTTTTTCTTGGATGGCTTAGGAGGAAAGGGCATAGGTCTCTGAACCCATGACCCCCTTTCTTTACCATGCTTCCTAGCAGTGAAGTCATTCTTATCGTATCTCTTAGGTTGTGGGTTATCAGGATTAACTGTAGGTTCAATCTCCACATCCTCATCATTGCTAGGTTGAGCATTATTATGAACATCACTATCCATATTGTCACCAGGTTCATGTTCATCACCAGATTGTGTTTCTGCATCAGATGCAGAAATATAATTAGGTTCTTCAGGTGTGACAGTATTTGGTGAACTGGCATGTAGGTTCCTATCATCCTTCTTCTTCTCCTTAGGATGACTGGGTGTATCAGCATTAATTCCTTGAGAATCTTGATCAATTCTCTTAGGATGACCTTCAGGATACAAAGGTTCCTGAGTCATTTTGCCTCCTCTAGTAATGACTCTGACAGAGTTGCCATTTAATTCATTGAGCAAGTCATTCTGAGCTTTAAGTACTTGTTCTACCTGAGTAGTAATCATAAAGGCATGTTTACTCAGAAGCTTCAGATCATTGACATTTCTGTCTACACAAGCACTTAAATGGCTAACCATACGAGTACTTTGTTCCAAATGTCTGCTAACATAATCATTAAAACTCTGTTGTTTGGCAACAAAGTTGTCAAATTCATCAAAGCATAGGCTAGCAGGTTTGTCAAAAGGAATATCACTCTCATCAAAACTACGCAGAGAATTTACTTCTACTACTTGTATCGGATTATCGAGACCATGGATCTCTTACATAGGTGGTAGATTTTTGACATCTTCGGATCTAATGCCTTTCTCTTGAATAGATTTCTTGGCTTCTTGCATATCTTCGGGACTGAGGAATAGAATACCTCTTTTCTTAGGAGTTGGCTTAGGAGGTGGTTCGGGAATAGTCCAAGCATTATCGTTGATCAAGATGTTATTCAGGAGGATCTCAGCTTGTTCGATAGTTCGTTCCCTAAAAACACAACCGGCACAACTACCTAGGTAGTCTCTAAAGGCATCGGTAAGTACGTTATGGACACTACAAGAAAAACTACGTGTAGAGACGCTCAATTTCATACTTAGAGACGTGTTATTTCATCTCTACGCAACTGTAGAGTCGATTTTGTAAAGCGTCCTTGGAGCGTCTCCCCACGGACCGTCTCAAAACATGTAGACACGCTTGATAAGCGTGCATACATGGCATGAGACGTTATATTGGAACGCCGCAAATCGTCTATATATATATAGACGTTTCATGAGACGTTCTATTCACGTCCAAATGAGCATAGTGCCATCATGAGCCTCGTACTTATACATGTCATGTAGAGACATTATGTTTGTCTTCAAATATACATAAGCTTCTTTTTAGCTATGAAACATTTTAATTTAAATAGTATTTTATTTATTTTGGATTTATATTCATCATTTAAATTTCAATCAGCTTTACTGCCACAAATGCATGTGCAAATTGATCAAGAAGTGTCATTATATAAAGGCATCAAACTAGATCAAAAATTGCATTCGTGAGCATCACATTCACACAGTTAGCATCCTCGTTAACAAATAGAGTGACAATTAATAGGAACACATAACTCTACTGAATGTGGAGTTCACAAACGAGACATTCATAGGGAAGATACAAATAATTACAAAAAGCCTACAAACTAGAACTAAGTTCTCCTTTGAAGCTAAAATCTATATATCATCTATAATACTTGTTCATTTGAAGATTATTCATCTGCAATTGCTCCTGGCTCGTGCAATGCACTCCTTTTTTGAATCCATTAATCTGAAAAGAGAAGATGACAGAGAAAACTTTAGATGAGCATAATGTTTTACACAAGTGCAAAATGAAATGTTCTTTCATGACATTGTAAGAGATGTATCATACCAATGTTTTGTGGTTGTTTTGGACTAACAATGTTGTGTCTGTTGGAGGGCCTGGCTTAGATATTTTGACCTAAAAATCTCAAAGATTTTCCATCAATAATAAATCTTAGTGTGGACATTGGAGAATACTCGATTGCTTGTATGAAAGTGGACTTAAATTTGATCAAGGCCAAGCAATACATAACCAATATCATCACTTACTATTTTGAATTTTTCATGCGGGCACACACCAGTCTCTCATCTCCAACATTTGAAATATGGCGAATAGAAACTACAATATATTGCTCTCCAAGCATGTTCCTCTGACCACATATGTTTGATCTTACTCACTAAAATTCCTTTGGCCAGAACTACTTCTCTTGGTTGCCCGCTAGTTTCAGCATGAGCATTCTACGATTGAGTGAGAATAGGTGTGAATATATATAAAAGATCAGCTATAATCAAGAAAGATAAATTACAAGAGGTCTGATATGATGTATAATAAATGCACTGACTAAAAGCCCTTACTATGTATCTATTGATCCTATACTGTTCCTAGTTGTATCATAGACACTTCTAGACTATGAACTATTCTCTTTACCAGCTCTAGGAATTTATATAGTGCAATTGCTCGTCACTAAGATTAGTACTATGACAAAGAGACACCCTCATCTTACCATATACTGCAGATTTCCATGATTATCCCATTTGTCGCATTAGAGTCACTTGCTACTGCCACCGCTACTAGTTCATGACGATATCATGTGCAAAAAATATTAACGGCGAGCAAATACCCTACCTGTACATAAGAGTAAACCACATTTCTTCTAATCTATTGTTATAATATGCCTGGTTAGTGAACTGCTCATTTGGTAAAGCTGATCGGCTATCTAACTTTCCAATGCTTTCTACAGTTGAGGTTCAATCCAGGTGCAACAAAACATTATACAAAAAATGTTTGAGCTTACAAGCTAGTTTAAATTGACTAGCAGAGCTAGGAGGATTTTTTATAATGAATCAGGCCTTTTAATTTTCCTCCATCGGGTTCAACAATTTTATGCATCTGCAATAGGATGTTCAAGCTCCGAAACCACCGAAGTATCCTGGACATAATGTCTTTGACAAAGACATGTTAAAACCATATGCTAGTCAACAAGGCTAATGAGAGGAACATATGCATATAAACGTATGCCAAGTTCATGCAACGAACTTGCATTATCAAATAAACAATGTGAGAACCAATATGAACATAACAAAAAGTAGAAGAAAATTGCATACATACAGCTTGAGCCATGTTCTTGTGATCATGCAAGGAATGCATAACAACCGTAAAATTTATGCTGGATTTGGAGGCCACTTATGCTCACAGTGAAAGTGCATAATTTTGTTCATGCTATTGAGCGACATCATGTTAGACGTATAGTACAAGGGAAGCATGCAGACAACTTTCTTATTAAGCTTAAGTAAGTAATCTCGTCTGCAAGTGCTAATTTATCATACAAACCTTGGGTGTAACAAATTTTCCCATATGTTGCTTGCTATCACTACAAAATTAAAGATAAACTATTAGACCAACTACTTTTTTATCTTCAAGTAGCAAATATCTACTTTAACAATGTTTACTATTAACAAAGGCCAATTGCTCCTAATCTTTCACACTTGCATCTTTAAGCACATCCTAATTATTGTTTTTTTTCACTTGTGAGACTGCACCAAACTATCAAAGGCAACTGTACTAAGAGTCATATAATGCTATGTTATCTCATATAGGACAATATGATGGATTTTATATTAATAATAGATTGTACATCCCCACCACCAGGAATAAATCATGGAAACCACCAAGATAATACATTTGACCACATATGTTAGATGTGAACGTAAGGTGAGACGGTGTTGCAAAGTGCACTATATTATTTAGATTCAGACAATCATATAGATTATACGTCATAGGCTCACAAAACCAGCAATAGATTATGCATCAATAATTCAGTAACCTGACACAGATCCTACAGTACCGCAACAAAATACAGAAGGTCAGCTTTGACTTTATAATCCACAACTAGAAAGATCACGGTTCAGTAAAACAGGATCTACTACAAGTCTACAAGGACAGGCATTTTTAATACGAACAAGGCAGAATGTACAAGAAAACTGAAGGAGGCTACTTGTTTAATGCTAAAATTTGTATAGGAGGTGGAATTGGAGGGAATACCTAGTTACAAGGTGGAAACCTGAACATATTGGATGGATCGGAGCGCTGCTTGCGGACGATGTAGCCACAGAAAATGCGGATAGCTTCAGGTGGCGAATGACATTAGCGTGGATGCGGATAGTGGCGATGTGGACGACGTCAGGAGGAGTGTGGCTTGGCGACGGTGAGGACGGACGCCGACAGGATCCAACTGGCAAAGTCGCCGACGGAGGAGAAGGGGAAGTCGCCACCGGGAGATAGGAGCTAGAATCAGAGAGCAGGGATCGTGGGTAAGGCTTCTTCTCGATGGGTTGGTGGGATGAGTGGTGCACGGGGTGCGCTGCTGCCGGCGGACATTGGAATCGATCTGGAGGTTGAAGAATGGGATTTGGGGAGGTGGGGAGATGGCGGCGTGGGGAAAAGATGCAGACGGGTCATATGCGAAAAAATGGGCAAGCGGGAATTTTAGGCGGTAAAGGAGAAGAAATTAGAGCGTGAAAACTGATAAAGAGAAAAATGTTTGCACGCATCAATTTCTTATTCTTATTATTTTTCTGTGTGAGATAAATGGTAAACATAGGCCTACCATGTTATAAATAGTATTTTGAGGTGTTTGTTTGTGAGATCAAATTACATTCAATCAATAGAATATTTTATTAAAAATATATATGGATGATATATGTATCTAATATAATATTTGACAGCTTATGTCTTTCAGTTTTAGCACAACTAATATTTTGCAAGGAAAATAGGATTGCCGTTATTCAAGGTTTTCTAAGGTCCAATAACAACACCACATACTAAAACGTCTCAAAAATTGTCTCTAAGTTAATTTCAGATAGATATTTGTGTTTATAAATTTCTTGTTATAATAAAAGTTTGTGGCGCTCCATAAGCGTCATAGAAAGTGTCTTTAATTTGCCCTATTCGTGAGCCTAGAGACGAATACAAAAAGCGTCTTAGGAAAAGCGACCATAGATGCCTATTTTGTTGTAGTGAGAAGATATCAAGTATCTCGTTCTTCTTAAGAGGGTGATCAGGCAAAGCATTCTGTAGCTGGATGAGCCTCCCCCAAGCTTGTGGGAGACTCTCTTCTTGGAGTTGAGTAAAGTTGTATATTTCCTGCAAGGCAGCTTGCTTCTTATGGGCAGGGAAATATTTCTCACTGAAGTAATAGACCATATCCTAGGGACTACTCACACATCCAGGAGCAAGAGAGGTGAACCAGGCTTTAGTGTCATCCTTTAGAGAGAGAGAAAACATCTTAAGGATGTAGTAGTGGTGGATCTTCTCCTCACTAGTGAAAAGGGTGGCTATATCGTGTAGTTTGGTAAGATGGGCTACGACCGTCTCAGACTCATAACCGTGGAAAGGATCAGATTCGACTGGAGAGATTATCTCAGGATCGACACATAATTCATAATCCTTATCGGTGATAAAGATAGGTGATGTGGCAAACTTCGGGTCGTATTTCATCCTAGCTTTCAGAGATTTTCCCTTCCACTTGAGAAGTAATTTCTCAGCGTCATAGGCATCCTTACACGCAAGAAAATCCTCAACTATCTCTCCCTCCATAACGTAACCCTCAGGTATATCATGCAATTCATATCTAGGAGAGCTAGATCTAGCAGGAGCAAAAGCAGGTTCTATCTTAATAGTATCGGCAGTTTCAGAAGCATCACGAGCATTGGCAGTAACTCTAGCAATATGAGCATCAAGGAACACCCCTAGTGGAACATCATGCAAAGTAGTATCTCTAGAAGTATCAAGCATAGCATCATCAGGCAAGGCAGTATCAGGCATAGCATCTCTAGCATCATCAGGCATAGCATCTCTAGCAGTATTAGGCAAAGCAGTATCAGGCATAGTAGCATCATAAGCATCATCAAGCATAACATCTCCAGCATTATGAGGCATAGCATCTCTAGCAGTATCAGGCATAGTAGCATCATAAGCATCATCAAGCACAAGCGACATATCAAGATTTCTAGCAAGAGGTGATGTCGCAAACTTACTCATAACTGAAGGTGAATCCAGTGCAAAGCTAGATGGCAATTCCTTACCTCCCCTCGTAGTTGAGGGCAAAACTCTGGTTTTTGGATCCTTCAGATTTTTCATAGTGATCAACAAATATAAATCCCAAGTGACTCAGAGAATGTAGCAATCGCCTTCCCATCAACGGCGCGAGAAAAATGCTGATGGCAGTCTCCGGCAACGGTGCCAGAAAAATGTTGTTTAGCAGATCTCTAGCAATGGCTGGACGAATGCTATTCTCGATTGCTCAACAATTAGAAATTGTCATGCAATAACCCACCAACGCGTGGGATCAAGGCAGTTTTCAAGGGTAGAGTATTCAACCCAAATTTGTTGATTCACCAATAGGAAGTGAGAGGATACTCTCAAGTATTAGCAGCTGAATGTGTCAGATTCAACCACACCTGAAAGATTAGTATCTGCAAGCAAAGTATCAACAGCAAAGTAGTATGATAACAACGGTGTCAGAAACGATCTGTTGACGGCAGACTATTCCTAACGATTGTATCAATGGCGCTAGAAGTTGTGTGCTGACGGAAATTGTCTTTTCCCGTCAACGCCGAGCGAACCAGAATTGTAGCAGGTAGCAGCAGTGTAACGAGTAGCAGTAGTGGAAAGGAACAACAGTAGTGACAGCAGTAGCAAGTAGCAACAGTAGCAAGTAACAGCAGAGCAAGTAACAACAGCAGTGGGACAAACTCGTAGGCAATGGGTCGGTGAT
This sequence comes from Hordeum vulgare subsp. vulgare, assembly GCF_904849725.1. Lineage (NCBI taxonomy): Eukaryota > Viridiplantae > Streptophyta > Magnoliopsida > Poales > Poaceae > Hordeum > Hordeum vulgare. Next base: position 656,873,324 of record NC_058519.1, on the reverse strand, counting down.
TTGTTTGGATGATATACATCATGCAACAGTTATAACAGCGAGAGATATGTGGCTAGCTGCCGTTCGTCAATGTGATGTAGGCATGCATTTCGTGTGTTGTCATACGTGCTTAGGGAAAAGAACTTGCATGACATCTATTGTCCATCCCTCCCGTGGCAGCGGGGTCCAAAAGGAAACTACGGGATATTAAGGTTCTCCTTTTAATAAAGAACCGGACCAACGCATTAGCACTTGGTGAACACATGAACTCCTCAAACTATGGTCATCACCGGGAGTGGTTCCGGTTATTGTCACTCCGGGGTTGCCAGATCATAACACATAGTAGGTAACTACAACTTGCAAGATCGGATATAAAACACACATATATTGGTGACAACATAATAATTTCAGATCTGAAATCATGGCACTCGGGCCCTAGTGACAAGCATTAAGCATGTCAAAGTAGTAGCAACATCAATCTCAGAACATAGTGGATACTAGGGATCAATCCCCATCAAAACTAACTCGATTACATGATAGATCTCATCCTACTCATCACCGCCCAGCGAGCCTACGAATAGATTACACACGAACGATGAACAACTTCATGGAATTGGAGAGGGAAGAAGGTTGATGATGACGATGACGACGATTTCCCCTCTCCGGAGCCCAAAACGGACTCCAGATCTGCCCTCCAGATGAAGAACAGGATGTGGCAGCGCCTCCGTATTGCAAATGCGACGAAATCTTCTCTCTTGATTTTTTCTGGGACGAAAGTGAATTTATAGAGCTGAGTTTGGGGGCGGCAGAGCCACGTGGGCCCCACAAGCTTGCTAGCCGCCACCAGGGGGTGGCGGCTACAGGGCTTGTGGCCCACTGCCCCATCCCCTCCGATGGATCTTTGCGCAGGTATTTTTCATATTTTTCATAAATATTATCTGTAAATTTTCAGGACGTTCCGAGAACTTTCATTTCTGCACAAAAACAACACCAAGGCAATTCTGCTGAAAACAGCGTCAGTCCAGGTTAGTTCCATTCAAATCATGCAAATTAGATTCCAAAACAAGGGCAAAAGAGTTTGGAAAAGTAGATACGATGGAGACGTATCAATACCCCCCTATACAACCCATAGATTCATCAAAATAAGCAACCAACACAAAGAAAACAGAATCTGTCGAAAACAGAACAGCCTGTAGAAATCTGTATACTTTGAATACTTTTGTAACTCCAAATATTCTGAAACTTTAGGAAAATCTGGCAAATTAGTAATATCAATATTGTGTAAAAAATTCAGATCAAAAGCACGTTCGAGTGAATTTACATAATTCCTGGACTGAGAGCGAAAGTTTCTGTTTTTCATTAAAATGAACTTGCAAACACCGTAGACCATCCCAAAGGTCTTGCTTGGCTCAAACACGAAGTGAAACAAGAAAACACAATTATTACAGAGGTAATAATGTGCAGAGCACTAAAAAACAGATGGAAAAACAAAAACATAAAAATAAATTTGGGTTTATAGATCTGAAAGTATAATATGGAAAATAGACCCGGGGGCCATAGGTTTCACTACATGCTTCTCTCATGAAGGAAAATAATACGGTGGATGAACAAATTACTGTCGAGCAATTGATAGAAAAGCGAATAATTATGAAGATGTCCAAGGCAATGATAATGCATATAGGCATCACGTCCGTGTCAAGTAGACCGAAATGATTCTACATCTACTACTATTACTCCACACATCGATTGACTCCTGCATGCATCTAGAGTATTAAGTTCATGAAGAACAGAGTAATGCATTAAGTAAGATGACATGATGTAGAGGGATAAACTCAAGCAATATTATGAAAATCTCATCTTTTTATCCTCGATAGCAACAATGCAATACGTGCCTCGCTACCCCTACTTTGTCACTGGGTGAGGACACCACAAGATTAAACCCAAAACTAAGAACTTCTCCCATTGCAAGAATTACCAATCTAGTTGGCGAAACCAAACCAATAACTCGAAGAGACTTGCTAAGATATGAAATCATGCATATAAGAATTCAGAGAAGATTCAAATAATATTCATAGATAATCTGAACATAAACCCACAATTCATCGGATCTCGACAAGCACACCGCAAAAGAGTACTACACAGGATAGATCTCCATGCAGATCATGGAGTAGATGATATTGAAGAACAAAGATAGAGAAGAAGCCATCTAGCTACTAGCTACGGACCCGTAGGTCTCTGGTGAACTACTCACGCATCATCGGACGGGCAATGGAGTTGATGTAGATGCCCTTCGTGAACAGTTCCTTCTCGGGTAGATTACCGGACAAAGGCTCCTAGATTGGATCTCACGGGAATAGATGCTCCCGGTGGCGTAAAAGTATTTTTGTGGCTCTCTTCGGTAATGGGGGAATATTTGGGAATTTATAGGCCAATGATTAGGGTTTGGAGAGCTGCAGGGGGCCCACAAGCCAGACCCCCCTAGGGCCTGCCCTGCAGGCTTGTCGCCTCCCAGGAGGTCTCCTGCCCCCTTCTCCAACTCTGGCATGTGTCTTCTGGTCCAAGAAAAATCTTTCCGGAGATTTTACTCCGTTTGTACTCCTTTTAATATTCCTTACCTGCAATACTCAAAAACATGGAAAAAACAGAAACTGACACTAGGCTCTAGATTAATAGGTTAGTCTCAAAACTAATATAAAATAGCATATTAATGGATATAAAACATCCAAAAGATATAATATAATAGCATGGAACAATCAAAAATTCTAGATACGTTGGAGATGTATCAAACACCAAGGATATAGAGAAGATCTTGCTAAGGGCATTAAGTGAACAACAAACCAAAAGGGAAATACTATTTTCTTACAACTTTCGGTGAGTGTTATACTGTCTTGTACACAACATTCTATTTCGCTAATTACTCGATGTTAAGTGCAAGTGATGACCTATATATGCGTGCGTAGGTTCCACTTTGTTATGCTAGTCATTCAGCTTGACCTAGCAAAAGTACTATTTATGGACTTGTTACGTAAAGACATGGAGATGTGGGCGGACAGGGTTTGCAAATAGTTCGGCAAGAAGGTTAGGGGTGAATGGAACGAGGAGCTGTGATTTAAAGAACTCAGTGTAAGTAGTACTAGTTTGGTCCCCGCATCTCTTTGATTTTTGTTTGATTATTATTTTGATTAAACTCTATTCTTGTAAAGTTCTCGAGGAAAGGATCCGGGAATAACTTATGTGGACACTATGTTTACGACTTCATTTGCTAGACGGCGTGTGAGACGGGCAGGCATTTCGAAAAACTTGAAGTACGTAAACAATATTCACAAATTTATTTCATTACTATCAATTGTGTTGAGTTTCATATATATATATATATATATATATATATATATATATATATATATATATATATATATATATATGTAGTATATATATATATATATAGAAAGAGAGAGAGAAAGTCTATTCATCATCCAGGATGCAGAATAAGTCATTCTTCATCCAGGTAATCTTACGATCGTTTCATAAACAAATTACTTTTGAAAGACATAAAGTTAAATTTTTTATGATTCAACACGTAAAATTTGACATAAAAAACAAAAAAATGTCATAAGACCGGAAATATGAATTTTATGTACATATTACACTTTGTTTTTAGGCTGTAATTTTACTTGACATAAAATATGTTTTATGTTTATTATATATTTTTTTGATCTCTTTTTACATATGAAATAAGATAAAAAAAATATGAAACGCAAAATTACGGTCCATTGATGTTAAAATAGAGGCGGTGAAGAATGCACCATTATTTTATGTTTCAATTTTTTTTCCTTATTTCATTGTAAAAAGTGACTATAAAAAAATATATAATCATCACAAAAAATATTTGATGTCACGTAAAATTACAAACATAAAAATATAGTCTAAAATATACATTAAAGGCATTTTTTTCTGGTCTTGTGTCCTATATTTTAATTTTTTACATCAAATTTTACGTAATGAATCAATATTAATGTATTAAAAGTTATCTGTGAACCAGGGTGCAAAATAAGTTATTCTTCACCCAGGTAATCTTATGACCGTTACATAAATAAATTACATTTGGAATACGAATAGTTACATTAATATTGATTCATTACGTAAAATTTGACATAAGAAAACAAAAATATAGGTCATAAGACGAGAAAAATGATATTTTACATATATTTTTTACACTATGTTTTTGTGTTTGTAATTTTACGTTACAGAAATTACTTTTTACGGTGACTATATATTTCTTACGGTCTCTTTTTATGTATGAAATAAGACAACATTGACAGAACGTAAAATTACGGTGTATTGATATGAAAATAGAGGGGGGTGAAGAATAACCATTCCTCACCCAGGGTGACGAATAGTCAATCCCTATATATATATTGACCCCCTTCTTTAAATTAGATCGAACGGAAGCGGGACGCACTACGAGAGGCTCACTTATGAACAATTCAAGAGGAATTGACGACGTTCTTCCTTGAAGACATCATAGCTGAAACCAGAGAATTCCATAGAGAATTGATAGTGAATGTTGTTAATTAGATATTAGGGGTCGTAAGAGATGATACATTAATTGTATATATGCATGAACATGTAATATACATAGTAACGTCAAATAGATATACGAAAACTTATTATTTCGACCTAGCACGGAGAAAGAGATGTCACTTATTTCTATATTCATGACGATTTATGTGATGGTTCCTTCATTACTATATGAAACCCCTAAACCCTTCAAAACCACTGATTTCCAAAAAGAAAATCATAGCGCTTGGTAGATTCTGATGCATGTGTGCCTTTTAGCCCCGGTTAGTATTACCAGCCGGGACTAAAGGTCATCCTGTGTGGGCGCTCCACAGCGGCCACATGAAGCTCCTTTAGTCCCGGTTCGCAACCCAACTGGGACTAAAAGTTGGTGTCTTTTGTCCCAATTGCTTAGTCCCGGTTGCAGAATCGGGACTAAAGGCCCTTAGGAACCGAGACCAAAATCCTATTTTTTATTAGTACTTCTATCGCAGCCCTTTTAGTCCAGGTTGATGACACCAACACGAATTAAATGTCCCACACCAACCAAAACTAAAGATGATAGTGCCGTCCGTCCGTTCCTAACCGTTTGAAATGAGACTAATGCTCGTTTCATAAAACAATCGGGACTAATGCTCGATCGGGGTTGGGACAAAAGTTTTCTTTTCTACTAGTGTTGGCTGACACCTGCAAGTAGCTAGCTAGTGGCTAGTACGACAGATAATTGACACGATCAATATATGCTGGTGGAGATTTACAACTGACATCTCACACCGGCCTATATGCTCGTCCCATTTTACAACTGACAGCTGACACCAATTAGCATCAAAAGATTACAGTTATGCATGTGTCCGTGAGATGTGTAAAGTCATGGCATGGTGGTAGTAACGTATATGCTATATGCTGCGTAAGCAAAAAAAAAATGATGTGATAAATAATTAATAAAGACAGATGCAAATAGAGTAACATAATGTGTGGTCATAACATAGCGGTTTTCAATGTAAAATATATTGACACAGTAGTAAATGAAGCTCTCAATGTTATTACATAAATCATACTATCCTCTATAAAGATAGTATCCTATAGTCTACTAATATATGCATGTTACGCCAACTTCTACTCATGACCCATCTTGTCCGATCGCGTCCGTTTAAGGGTAAACAGATAGAACATGCCTCCCAACGCACGGATGCAAAGGGAACAATGTCCTTTTTTTGTCCGTTTTCAACTCATTTCCGGCCCAACTTTGATCTATGTTTGCGGTCCGCGTTTGCGGTCGACTGGACACACACAGACGGACGGGGACGCGTGCTCTTGTCCTTCCCCTGGCCCGCCCGTCGGGGACACGACCGCTCCACTCCCCGCGCCCACTCTCTGATGAATCTAGGCAACCTGGCCGCGGCCGCACGCCCCATGTCAAAGAAGAAGGCCCCCAAGAAGTTGTGGTCAGAGCTCACCCCGGCGAAGCTAGCTAATATTCAGGCCGAATCGGCCAAGTGGCGGAACCGACATACCTAGGACAAGGAGAAGAAGGCCACGGCGGACATCGTCGGCAAGACGGGCACGCTGCGTGCTGCACAGCACAAGCCCGAGGTCGACGACAAGGAGGCCATAGTTGCCAAGGCGCACACCCTCCTCATGTTAGTGTTGTGCCGACCATCACCGGCAATTCTGTTGGTCGCTGCCATGGCCGCGACCATGACAGGCTCGTCAGTCGTCCGTCCTCCACAACACCGTTCCAATAGCTCGTCAGTCACGCCCAAGACTTTTGTGTCGCTGCTCCACGTCCATGGCCGGACAGGGTTCTCGTCCCCGTACTACAGCGTGGTCGCTTCGGCCAGGCCCGCGGGCGTCATTGACCTCAACGTCACGCGGGGTACATTGGCGCTAGCCAGCCGTCCGACGGGACGCAAAGTAAGCAGCCCGATTGTTCCCTTCGTCGAGCATGGCCCCCGCCCGCGGGCTGTTCAGCGGAATACCAACATCGACGTCGACGGCCGACGACCCTAACTAGGTGGCATTCATGGACAACGTGATCTTCAAGGGTCGTGATGAGGCCTTCCAATTTGATCCCGACATGACCCAAAGCCGCTATGAAGACACTCAATTCGCCGGCCATGATGAAGATGAGGACGACCCTGGGAATTCTTGGCATGTAGATGACGACCTGTATTGTGAAGATGAGGAAGAAGAGGCCGACATTTTGGCGGAATCATTGGTGTTCATCGACGAGCTCACCCAAAGTGTCGAGGCACAAAAGAAGAGGCAAATTATTCACGCTAGATCATACACTCAATTGGAGGACAAATTGATTTGCAAAAGTTGTATGCAGATAGGCCAAGATCCTATAGAAGGTGCCGAGCAAAAAAGTTTTGTCTTCTGGAGTAGAGTTCACACCACTTTTCGTTAGAGAAGGAAGTTTCCTCCCTACCTTTGCAAGCACCCGCGACATCAATTCAATCCAAAAAAGATAGGTGTTGATACAACAAGAGTGCAACAAATATTGTCACGCACTTGATAGCGTTCAAAGCCCATCCCGTGAGTAGACTAGGCATTGGCGACTTGGTATGAACCTTTCGTATTTTCATCATGTCTCCATTCATGTCGCCATGCAATTTATGTCTTTGGTGTATTATGGCCCCATCTTTGGTTGTGTATGCATTCCAATCTTTGAAAGCCATCAAGGCCCGACACAAAAACAAGACTTTTACTATCACGCATTGTTGGACGCTCATCACAGATTGCCCAAAGTTCAAAGACCAATATGCCATCCATAAGAAGAAATGAGGGAAGGTGGTCGTGGCTGACGAAGGAGATTTGCTCAAGAGGCTGAGGGGGAAGACAAGTTCAAAGGCCAATGAGAAGCGTGATGCAGCTTCTATATCCTTGCAAGGAACATTGGAGAACATGATGAGCGAAAAGAAGGTGAGGGAATAGAGTAGGAGCAAAGAAAAGGAGGTGCCTATGAAGATCTACCTGAATCTTCGAATGAAGAAGTTTGAGATGGAGGAGGCCGTGAAGAGGAGGAAGATTGACTTTGAGGAGTCCTCTCAGCTCAAGAAGCTTGAGATCGAGGCCACCAATGCCGAGTCCAAAGCAAAAGAGTTGGCACTCGCCTTCGTGAGCATCGACAAGAACAACATGTCACCGAAGAGGAAAGCTTGGTTGGCGAACCAACAGAAGGAGATGTTCACTCGCAACGGCCTGAACTAGGTGAGACCTCGGCCATGACCGTTGTCCATTTTGAAGGCTGGCGACTAGCGGCCGCTGGCTTTGTTGTTGACCCTATACTTGTCCATTTTTTGAAGGATGGCTAGTGTGTCGGTCCCTGGCTTTGTTGTTGGTCCTAAAAACTTGTCCATTTTTTTAAGGATGGCTAGTGTGCCGGCCGTTGGCTTTGTTGTCGGTCCCAAAAACTTGTCCTCTTCTGAAGGCCGGCAAGTGTGTCGGCCGCTGGCTTTGTTGTTGGCCCTAAAAACTTATCCATTTTCTGAAGGCTGGCTAGTGTGCCGGACGCTAGCTGTGTTGCCGACTTGAAACAAGGGTGACCATTTTGTAGGATGTTGGCTTTGTTGCCGACCGACATGATGAACTGACGAAGACGCTCGCATGAACTATATATGCAAAGTCCTTTGGTCTTTTCATATTTTGCATTGCAGACCAGATGCGGCCGAAATGTAGTCGCGCGTTGGATGCATGGCCACCGCATCCACAACTCCGAACAGACATGACCGCATTGTCACCCTTAAACGGACAAAAAACGAACGAAACACACGTCTTAGCTTTACTCCGTATTATGACTATCATTTCCGGGTTTCGCTGCATATAAGATGGCAAGGAAGAAGTACTATTGGGAAATCGAAAATCATCTTCTCAGCACGGGCTCAGATGATCCCCGCTCACGAAAAAAAAATATTAAAAAATTCAAAAAAATCCAATTTTTTTTATGTAGTAGACAATTTGATGCGTAAGGTCCGTTTTAAATTTCATATTATTTGAACATCTAAGCAGCTCTTAGTAAAAAAGATAAATCGGATCAAAAAAATTATAAACAGTTAACCTTTTTCACAGACCTAGATTTTGTGCTTTTTGCTGAGAGCGCCTCAGATGTCCAAACGAACTCAAAATTGAAGCGGGCCTCACGCATCTAATTATCTACCACACAAAAAAATTGAATTTTATTTAATTTTTTTAGTATTTGTTTGATTTTTTTCGTGGGAGGTGTAGATGCACCCGAGAGCCGAAACGCCGCTCTCATTGGAAAATCCACTAAGTACTATTTAGTTGCCATGAATGGGAGAGCCATCCTCATCAGCTCCTAGGAGAGACTGACGCGCGTATTGCCCACATGTCCACCATGACCACTCCAACTCCTAGCGCATCTTGCTTCCTGGTAGGCCCCGTCCCGTTCAAGGACGTCGCCGGCCCCGAAGACGACAACCACATCACCCCGCCAGAAGAGTGCGGGCACATCATCTCCACCTTACCGACCATCGCGTTCCTAGGCCGCTTTGTGCACCACCAATATCAGGGCGCTTGGGTGATCCACGAGAGGCTCCCCGGGGTCCTCTCTTTCCAGCGGAGCTTCACCCCGCGGCCCGGCGACGTGCTCCTCGCGAGCCCACCCAAGTGCGGGACAACGTGGCTCAAGGCCTTGTCTTTCGCCATCATGGCGCGGGCGGCGTACCCGCCCACCGCCGGCGACCACCCGCTCCTCCGCCTCAACCCACACGAGTGTGTCCCCTTCATTGATGACCTCTTCAGTGCAGGGCAGGACGCCAAGCTGGAGGCTTTGCCGTCGCCTAGACTCATGAACACGCACATGCACCACTCCCTGCTGCCGGCCTCCGTTGCCGTCGACCCCAACCTTAAGGTCGTCTACATCTGCAGGTAGAGCGTTTGCTTTTCTTCACCATCATTTGCCAAATCTATGTTACGGTCCAGTATGAGCATATATGCATGTTCATTTACCAAATTTACGTTACCTTGTTTTCTCCATCTACGTAATCCCTTCATTTCTAAATATAAGTATTTTTAGATGTTTTACTAGACATTACATACGGATTTTATAGACATTTGCTGTCGAAATTGGCGTCAAAATTATAAGGGGCGTTACTTTGGAGAGCAGATGGAAATGATTTGGTTAAACAACCACGTGCAGGGAACCCAAGGATATGTTAGTGTCCATGTGGCACTTTGGCAATACCATACACCCATGTGACTTCTCCGACATGTTCGAGAGTGTCTGCGAGGGTAAGAGCCCAGATGGTCCCATCTGGGACCATGTTCTCGGCTACTGGAGAGCAAGCAAAGCTAGTCCGGAGAGAGTTTTGTTCTTGAGGTACGAGGAGATGCTTCTCAATCCAGTTGAGAGTGTCATGAAGCTGGCGGGGTTCCTCGGGGTGCCATTCTCGGCCGTCGACGAAGTGGCAGGGCTGCCGGCAGACATCGTTAAATTGTGCAGCATCGACACAATGAAAGGCCTGCAGGTGAACAAGACGGGCGCTTCCGGTCTGTTTTACAAGTTCCAGCATAAATCCTACTTCAGGAAAGGGGCGACCGGAGACTGGGTGAACCATATGACACCAGAGATGGCGCAGCGATTGGACGACATTTTCGAGTACAAGCTACGTGGGTCAGGATTGTCTTTCAGCTCTTGAATCGATCGGGTGGAATACAACACCTAGATATTTGTAATAAAATCGCATATTTATACTACATTTGTCACAGAAGAAGGCACTGTTAAATTTACGTGCATTTCCATAATAGAAAAGGTTTAAGGCGCATTGCATTTACTTCTAGCAGCTAATTAGTACTCGGTTATACCGCTTCTATATGCATGCATAATGTGGATGCTAATTTTCAACCAATCTCATACCCAATCAATAATCATCTAGGTTTTACAGAATTTTCAAGCACATCTTCTAAACCGTAACGGAGGGAGTGCAATTTTTCTAGGAAAGCACTAGCGACCGGATAAAAACCATGCTGCTCGTCTGATCTAGTACGAAGGGGATCATGCGCTGGGTTGTTTATTTCCTCCACGAATTACATGCTTACGGTACCTGATTCCTGTAGTAGTCTTTCTAGCTAACCTCTCTATTCTATCTTAATTGATCGGTCCGGCTAGGTCTCACTCAACTAAGACTTAACACTTACCCAAATCTTACTCAAGTAACATGACATGAAATAAAGAAATAAATGCACTAATCTCAATGTAAACTCTCATGAACATAGCATCGGCTGAGGCATAACAAAGTCTCAGTCCACGGTGATATCCATTTAGCTAGATTGTTAATTTATTCATCCCAAATTAAGAGGGTGTTTGTTTCCAGAGACTTATTGGTTTTGGGACATAAAAAAGTCCCTATAAGTCCCACCTAAACCAAACACAAGGGACTTATTGGGACTTATTATGGTGATTTGGGACTTATCAAATAAGACTCTGTGGGAGGAGCTTATTGGGACTTATTGCTCGTTAGCCCATGAAAAAAGTCCCGCATCGATCCGCCCAGTGGCCGCCGCCGCACCGCCCTACCCCGCATCGCTCGCAGGCCCCAATCACCGCCGCCCCACCGCCCCGTCGCCGCCCCGCCCCGTCGCCGCCCCACCTTGTCGCCGCCCCGTCGTCCCGTTTTGTGCCTCGGTTCGTCCCCCCCCCCCCCCCCCCCCGCCGCCCCGTTTCTGCATCGCTGGAGCTTTCTGGTCCGCATGGTTCATGTACTGGTACTCCAGCAGTCCGCATGGTTCGTGCATGTTGCTGGTTCCCTCGGTAGTGGTGGCTTCAGAATTCAGCAGTAGTATTGTTGGGTGTGTGCTGCGTGCCAAGTTTGCTGCGTTTCCTTGTATAATAACTAAAAAAGATGGAACTGATGACATTTTGGCTGTTGAACTGAAAATTGTCCAGTTTCCTGTTGACATTTGCCTGATGACAATCCATGTTGACTGCAGGTTACCGCGCCATGGCTGATGACGATCCCCGCGTCCCAGGTCACCGTACCATGGCTGATGAGGAGGAGGAGCAGATGCCTTTATTCTCCAGTTCTCATCCGCCGGTGGAAATCTCGGGAGGGGAATGGGTTTCGGGCGTTTCTTGGATCTCAACAGCAACATCGACGACTTCCCGGAGTTGGGCTCATACCAGCAACTCCTCTTCGACCAGTCGACCGGTCATGGCCTTCCTTCGATCGGACCTGGTCGTGGTAGGCCCGTTCCCCAGGGCGGAGGTCGCAGCCGGTCTCTGAACATCGGAGGTCGAGCCGGCTCTCACCTGCGTCCGTTCGTCGCCCCGGGCGCAGCTGCCATTGAGGGAGGCGTCATAGGCCATGGGAGGACCGTGTCGCAGGTCACCGGACGCGTCGTAGGTCGAGCCAATGGGTCCTCATCGATCGGCAGTAGAGGAAAAACTGCGGGGAAGCAACGTATGTCGTCAACTGCTGCGTCTTCAGAAAATGTCGACGAGAATGAAGGCTTTGAAGATGAAGATGACAACAATGGTTTTGGAGAGGTAAATTTTTAAATTGTGTATATAGTTCTTTTTTTTGTATCAGCATTCAAATTCATCTTCTTTTTGTGCTAACTAATTGTGTGAACTTGTTATTTTTTGTTTGAAATGTCTAGTTGTTATTTTTGTTTGAATTGTGTACTTGTTATTTTTGTTTAGAAAACTATTGCAAAGGCCGATTGGACAGACACGCATATTACTATATTTTTTAACATCGCCTGTGAGGAAGCTAGGGATGGGCACTGTGTGAATGGTGTTTGGACAAGTAGAGCATACAATAACATGAAGAAAAAAAATTATCAACGTGCGGGTCCCCTGCATAGTACCAAGCAATTCAAAAATTGCATTGCTAGACTCAAGAGCTACTATACTGCTTGGGTGTGGTTGGGGCAGCAAACTGGTTGTGGCCGAACTGGAGATGGAGCTATAACCGCATCAAATGAGTGGTGGAAAAAAATAATTAAGGTACATACATTATTCTTCAAATTACATCTGAATTGCTCACACTTGTTTACATTATTCAGCCTTGTCCTAATTATCTAACTAATGATGCAGGAGAGACCAGATGTCAGAAAATTCAAGGGTGACAATCCTGAGTATTTGGATATGCTAATAGAACTATTTCAAGGTGTGGCAGTTGATGGATCATCAGCTTATGTGCCCTTAGATGAAGATGAAGAAGAAGAATATGATGTTGCCGATGATGAAAATGAGCAGAGTCCAATGAGCACCACCAGCAAGAAGAGGGGGAGCAGCGGCGGTGAATAGTCAGCTTCAAGCCCAGGAAAGAAACACAAGAGCCCAATGGTGAAACTAATGACAGGGCTCATCAATACTATTAACAGTGATAACACTTCTGACATGATGACTGAATATGCAAACAAAAGGCAGGAAGCAAAGGACAAGGCAAGAGAGAAGAAATCAAACAACACTAAGGAATCCATTACTCATTGTCAACTGTTGGCAGTTCAATGTGGTGCAGAAGAAACAAGTGTTGAGTACTTCATGGCGACTCAACTTTTTGCAGATGAGGCAAACAGAGTCATATTTGAGAACATTTCAACTAATGAGGCTAGGCTGACTTGGTTGAAGAGGTGGTGCATGATGAAGAAGTTGTACTAGTGTACTAGTTATCTTGATTGTCCTTTTTAATAGAACTATGTAATGGACCTGTGCTGTGTGACCTTGTTAAATGACCATTGCATGTTAATGTGTTTAATTTTCACGTACTAATGTTTTCAAGTTCAAGAGGTGGTGCATGATGAAGAAGTTGTACTAATGTTTGCATGTTTCAGGATGATGACAGCAGTGGTTATGGAATAAGAAGTGATGATGGGAGCAACAGTGATGATGGGAGCAACAGTGATGACGAAGCACTGATGTTGTTCATGCACCAAAAAAGAAAGAGAAGAATGATGCAGATGGCCTGCATGATTGGTATGTACCACGTGGACTCTTACTGTAACAAAGGACCTAGAAGAGTACCAATAGAGTCTGGGCATGATTGGGTTATGACAACACTACGCAACGAAACGGCCTGTTACAACATGTTTAGAATTCACAGACCAGTGTTTGAGAAATTGCATAGTGTGCTTGTTGATTCCTATGGTTTGAAGTCCACTAAAAAATGTCATCAGTTGAGTCTCTAGGCCTGTTTCTGTGGATAGTAGGTTCCCCTCAATCTGTAAGACAAGCAGAAAACAGATTTGTTAGGTCATTGGAGACAATTGTAAGAAAGTTTGATAAGGTTTTGGCATATCTAATCAAGCTTGCAAAAGATATCATCAGGCCAATAGATCGTCAATTAAGGACTGTGCATTTAAAATTAATATCTGGAAAGTATGCACCGTTTATGGATAATTGCATTGGTGCAATAGATGGTACACACATACAAGTTGTGGTACCGGTTGCCACTGCTGCCCAGCATAGGAATAGACATAAGGAGAAGAGTCAGAATGTGATGTGTGTGTGTGACTTTGATATGAGATTCACATTTGTCCTAGCTGGTTGGCCAGGATCAGTGCATGACATGAGGGTCTTCAATGATGCCCGATCCAGATTTGGTGACAAGTTTCCAAAACCTCCACCTAATAAGTTCTATCTTGTGGACTCAGGGTACCCAAATAGACCGGGTTATCTTTCACCATGCAAGGGTTTAACCTATCATTTCCAGGAGTACCGTGATGGCACAATGCCTAGAGGAAAAAGGAACACTTCAATTTCACCCATTCTTCACTTAGAAATGTCATCGAGAGGTGTTTTGGAGTCCTGAAGAACAAGTGGAGGATTTTGTTTCACTTGCCTACTTATCCACAACAGAAACATAGCAAAATAATTGTGGCTTGCATTGCACTGCACAATTTTATTAGACAAAGTCAACTCGCCGATATAGATTTCGACTTGTGTGATCAAGATGAAAATTATGTACCATTGTCTATGCCAACGACCACAACAAATGATTCAACAAATGAGATGGACAGTGCTGCTATGAATCAATTCAGAGCTTGGGTCGCTGATGGGTTGTGGTCCTTGAAACAACAATGATATGAAGAAGTGTTCTTTGCTTATGTAATTTCTGTTATCTCGGTTGTTATGTACTCTCTCTTATTTTGGTTCTTATGAACAAGTGTTAATTCGTTTGTATGAACAAGTGTTATGAACAATTGTTATTTCGGTTGTCACTATTCTGCAATTCATTTGTATGAACAAGGATTATGTGAACAAGTGTATTTTATTAGGTGCAACATGGACTTATAAGTCACTGTAAACAAACAGGTAGGGACTCGGGACTTATAAGTACCTGTAAACAAACAGGTAGGGACTTATGACTCATAAGTTGGGACTTAAAAAAGTCCTAGGACTTATGAAACAAACAGGGTCTAAGAAACCATGATGGAAACAAATACATTGAGTATCTTCCACGCAATAATATTTGCTTCCCGCTTCATTTCTAATAGTTACTTCCACATTAAGTTATCTCTAGTTAACAAATATTTTGTGTCTGGAGTATTGCTCCATTGACTAGAGAATTCAACCAATCAAGCAGTGATTTATTTCCATTTAGTAGCAGAAAAATGAGTATTTCATAAGCATTAATCTCTTACTTTCTGACGTCGTGCAAGTGCACATGATTGAGTTGTAATGTTTTTGAAGTAAGATTAACTATCCCAAAGAGAGCACATGAATTGGAGTTTGTCTCTTGTACTAAATTAGATTATACTCCTGCAAGTTAGTTGCAATCTAAAGTGAAGCGGAAACGGAAGTTTAAAATGTTGAGCGGTTGCTGCTAACACTGAAATAAAGAGCAAGAGTAAACTAAAAGAAGGGCAACACGTAAGTAGCGGTCGTTGGAATCGATGGGACTAAAGATTTCCCGGGGAGTTCGGATTCCCCACTAGTACGCGCCTAAGACGACAGATGCTAAAGTATAATTCTAGTCAGATTATGATACGTATCTACCTTTTCAAACATTGTTGTTTTTGTTTTGGACTTTAATTTTCTTGAGATGAATAAAACTAATCCGGGCTGGCGCTATTTTCAACAGAACTATCATGGTGTTGTTTTTATATAAAAATAAAAGTTCTCAAAATTGAACACAAAATTTTGAAGTTTTTTTAAAAAAAAAAAATACTAGAACGAAGATCCATCGGAGGGGGCCACTATTTGTTCACAAAGCAACTGAGCGCGCCCAACCCCCTAGGGCTTACCCTGATGCCTTATGGGGCCCACGTGGCTCCACTCACCTTAATTCCAAACCTGTAACCTCTTATTCTCCGAGAAAAAAATAGAGAAGTTTTCATCACAGTTTACGAGATGGAGCTGCGGCCACTTCTTGTTCTTCCTCGGGAGGGCTAATCTGGAGTCCATTTAGAGCTCCAGAGGGGGGATTCGTCACCATCGTCATCACCAACCATTCTTCATCAACAATTTCATGATGCCCACCACCGGTAGAGGGTAATTCTTTCTAGGCCTGGTGGACGGTGATGGTATTGGAGGAGATTTATCATGTAATCGAGACATTTTGATAGGGCTTAATACCTAGTATGCATTATGTTCTGAGATTGTAGTTACTATGATTTTTCTATGCTTAATGTTTTGCACTAGGGTCGAGTGCGATGATTTCAGATCTGAACCTATTATATCTTCATAAATATGAGAGTGTTTTGGATCCTATCTAGCAAGGTACACTACTAGGGAAAAGCCTAGCAGTAGCGTGGGTCATATGCTTATCAGTAGCGTGGGCAGCCGCACTACTCATATGACACTACAACTAACCTTTAGCAGTAGCGCGTGTCCACCCGCGCTACTTATATCTAGGGGTAGCAGTAGTATCTGTTGCAAAGCACGCTGTTGCTAAATAGCTATAGCGCCCTTGTACAGAAAGCGCTACTGCCAGAACCTCCCTACTGCTAATGCCATACTCGTGATAGTGTTATTAGTTTCTGAATTTTTTTCTACTCCATATTTTGTGCTGCTGAAGTTTGTTTAGGGTTTTATACAATAGTCTCTAGCATATCATACACATACAAACCTCATCATATCATACGCATACAAATAGTCTCATCAAATCGATCATGTCATCATCGTAATCATCATCCAACACAAAATGATGTCTCGCGTCATCATCTCGAAATAGCAATACAAGTTATGACATGCCTTGAATAGTTGCAACTACATCGTCATCCATCTAATTAAGAAATGGTGCTCATTCTGTGACGATTCAATGAAAAAACGTCACAATTTGTGAAATTAAGATGATTCTCTACGTTTTTTCATTGAATCGTCACAAAATGTGCTTTAGAGATTATCACATTTGTTGTAGTAAAAATGACATACACAAGAAGATCTATCACTATGAGTGAGAGCAAAACTATAAAGTACATGAGGCGGCGGTTATGATTCCTCTCTCGCACTAGCATGAACCTCAAGTAACTAGTTTCTGCTCCTTGTCTGCTTTTAAAGCCTTTATGGTTGGCGCTTTATAACCGCTCCACTTGCGCCTGACACTCGTGCCACTCGGCGTACACTCTCAGAACCTTTCTTATGTACATGACATAGAACTGCTTCTTCGTCATCAAGGTTCTAGGTACCTGTTAGAGATGCATCTTCAAAAAGAGAATGTACAATCATATGCAATAAAATATACTTGAGCAACACGAAGAGAAAGGGTATGCAAATAGATGCAACATGTAGTAAACATAAATAATGAACGCGGTTTCATCTTACGCAAACTAAATAACTAGAGGTACGCACGTCATCGTACCCAAACTAACAAAGTAGCGTTACGCAAGTTCGGCAGGGGCCGTGGACATCAAAAAGTTTCATCGCTACAGAAATTATACAAGTTCATCCGACATATATCAATATCATCGGCATCCTAAATCACTAGAATTTCCATCCATCCATATCATCGAGGATGCAATCTAGCTTCTTGAACGACGTGATGTCCTGTCGTTTCATGCCGATGCGAGTTCGGACGTCAGCTCGCGATATAGGGCCGTGCTGGAACATCGCCTTCTCTTCGATGACTTCTTTCATGATGATCATCACAATGTCCCTTCGGAGGTAAAAGAAGTCATCTCTAAGTTTATAATCCGCTTCATCTTGACAATCTACCCATTTGCGGATATGATCATCGCTTCTGGTTGTCATGCGAATCTGTTGGTGATCCCTTCTGTTACTCCATCATGAGACGGAGGAGGTAGAATCCATCGTTCATGCTTGGTTTCGGGACATGGATGCAGCAGAATTTAGTTTTATGCCTGAAACCCGGCTTGTGGTTCCTTTGTTTCCTGATCTACACGTGGCCACCCCTCATGCTGAAGCCGTGGAGAGCATCATCTAGAATATTCATTATGTGGGTGTAGTCCTTCTTCTCGTAGTTTCTGGTAGGGTCCAAATACACGGCATGGGTGACTCGAGGGTAAAGAACGATAACGATGGCACATCCGTTGTTGTGGTTAAAAAACACCTCAAAATACTCTCCATTTGGGCGAGAAGGAATGATTAAAATGTACTAAAGGGTTGTCCGACACTCACTTACTTTGGATGATAAGGGAGGAGGACAATTTCCTGGTCCTTATTCCTTATCATGAAGTTTTAAAGGTACTTCCTAGCCGTTTTACGCTCAAAGTCGCCGTCACTCAGGAAGGACTCGTGCATGTAGTATGAATCCTCCACATAGAACTGCGAGACTTTTTTTCTCATCTCGATGGAGTTCATATGTAGCACAAAAAAGAGAAAGACTGTAAAATTGAGCCACCTTGTCAGAAACATCTCGAAGATATGGTCAAAACGCAGGAAGAAAACCTCCGCGGGCCGTTTGCCGACCTAATACTTCCCCTCAGGCACACGACCTGTTGGGAACGTCGCATGGGAAACAAAAAAATTCCTACGCGCACGAAGACCTATCATGGTGATGTCCATCTATGAGAGGGGGTGTGTGATCTACGTACCCTTGTAGACCGTACAATAGAAGTGTTAGTGAACGCGGTTGATGTAGTGGAACATCCTCACGTCCCTCGATCCGCCCCGCGAACTATCCCGCGATCAGTCCCACGATCTAGTGCCGAACGGACGGCACCTCCGCGTTCAGCACACGTACAGCTCGACGATGATCTCGGCCTTCTTGATCCAGCAAGAGAGACGGAGAGGTAGAAGAGTTCTCCGGCAGCGTGACGGTGCTCCGGAGGTTGGTGATGATCTTGTCTCAGCAGGGCTCCGCCCGAGCTCCGCAGAAACGCGATCTAGAGGTAAAACCGTGGAGATATGTGGTCGGGCTGCCGTGGCAAAGTTGTCTCAAATCAGCCCTAAAACCCCACTATATATAGGAGGAGGAAGGGGGAGCCTTGCCTTGGGGTCCAAGGACTCCCAAGGGGTCGGCCGAACCTAAGGGGGAAGGTCCCCCCCCCAAACCGAGTCCTACTTGGTTTGGAAGGTGGAGTCCTTCTTCCCTTTCCCACCTCCTCTTTTTTTTCTCTTTGATTTTTCTTCCTATGCGCATAGGGCTCTTTTGGGCTGTCCCACCAGCCCACTAAGGGCTGGTGCGGCACCCCCAATGCCTATGGGCTTCCCCGGGGTGGGTTGCCCCCCGGTGAACTCCCGGAACCCATTCGTCATTCCCGGTACATTCCCGGTAACTCCGAAAACCTTCCGGTAATCAAATGAGGTAATCCTATATATCAATCTTCATTTCCGGACCATTCCGGAAACCCTCGTGACGTCCGTGATCTCATCCGGGACTCCGAACAACATTCGGTAACCAACCATATAACTCAAATACGCATAAAACAACGTCGAACCTTAAGTGTGCAGACCCTGCGGGTTCGAGAACTATGTAGACATGACCCGAGAGACTCCTCGGTCAATATCCAATAGCGGGACCTGGATGCCCATATTGTATCCTACATATTCTACGAAGATCTTATCGTTTGAACCTCAGTGCCAAGGATTCATATAATCCCGTATGTCATTCCCTTTGTCCTTCGATATGTTACTTGCCCCAGATTCGATCATCAGTATCCGTATACCTATTTCAATCTCATTTACCGGCAAGTCTCTTTACTCATTCCGTAATACAAGATCCCGCAACTTACACTAAGTCACATTGCTTGCAAGGCTTGTGTGTGATGTTTTATTACCGAGTGGGCCCCGAGATACCTCTCCGTCACACGGAGTGACAAATCCCAGTCTCAATCCATATTAACTCAACGAACACCTTCGAAGATACCTGTAGGGCATCTTTATAGTCACCTAGTTACGTTGCGACGTTTGATACACACAAAGTATTCCTCCGGTGTTAGTGAGTTATATGATCTCATGGTCATAGGAACAAATACTTGACACGCAGAAAACAGTAGCAATAAAATGACACGATCGACATGCTACGTCTATTAGTTTGGGTCTAATCCATCACATGATTCTCCTAATGATGTGATCCCGTTATCAAGTGACAACACTTGTCTATGGCCAGGAAACTTTGACCATCTTTGATCAACGAGCTAGTCAACTAGAGGCTTACTAGGGACAGTGTTTTGTCTATGTATCCACACATGCACTGTGTTTCCAATCAATACAATTATAGCATGGAAAATAAACGATTATCATGAACTAAGAAATATAATAATAACTAATTTATTATTGCCTCTAGGGCATATTTCCAACAGTCTCCCACTTGCACTAGAGTCAATAATTTAGTTCACATCACCATGTGATTTCAACGAATCCAACACCCATATAGTTCTGGGGTCTGGTCACGTCTTGCTCATGAGAGAGGTTTTAGTCAACGGTTCTGAAACTTTCAGATCCGTGTGTTCTTTACAAATCTTTATGTCATCTTATAGATGCTGCTACTACGTGCTATTCGGGAATACTCCAAATATCTACTCTACTATACGAATCCGTTTCACTACTCATAGTCATTCGGATTAGTGTCAAAGCTTGCATCGACGTAACCCTTTACGACGAACTCTTTAACCACCTCCATAATCGAGAAAAATTCCTTAGTCCATTTAGTTACTAAGGATAACTTTGACCGTTGATCAGTGATTCAATCCTGGATCACTCTGTGTACCTCTTAACTGACTTGCTGCAAGGCACACATCAGGTGAGGTACTCAGCATGGCATACTTTAGAGTCTACGGCTAAGGCATAGAAGACGACCTTCGTCTATTCTCTTTATTCTGCCGTGGTCGGGTTTTGAGTCTTACTCAAATTCACACCTTACGACGCAACCAAGAACTCCTTCTTTGCTGATCTATTTTGAACTCCTTCAAAAACTTGTCAAGGCATGCATCTTGTTGAAACTTCCATTAAGCGCTTTCGATCTATCTCCATAGATCTTTGATGCTCAACGTTTAAGTAGCTCAATCCAGGTATTCCTTTGAAAACTCCTTTCAAACAACCTTGTATGCTTTACAGAAATTCTACATTACTTCTGATCCACAATATGTCAACCACATATACTTATCAGAAATTCTATAGTGCTCCCACTCACTTCTTTGGAAATACAAGTTTCTCATAAACCTTGTACAAACCCAAATCTTTGATCATCTCATCAAAGTGTATATTCCAACTCTGAGATGCTTGCACCAGTCCATTGAAGGATCAGTGGAGCTTGCATACTTGCTAGTATCTTTTAGGATCGACAAAACCTTCTGGTTGTATCACATACAATGTTTGCTCAAGGAAACCGTCGAGGAAACAATGTTTTGACATCCTACGTGCAATATTTCATAAATAATGCATCAACAACTAACATAACTCTAACAGACCTTTAGCATCGCTACGAGTGAGAAAGTCTCATCATAGTCAACTGTTTGATATTGTCAAAAACATCTTTGCGACAAGTCGAGCTTTTCTTAATAGTGACTTATCACCATCATCGTCTGTCTTCTTTTAAAGATCCATTTTACTCAATAGTCCTATGACCATCAAGTAATTCTTCCAAAGTCTACACTTTGTTTTCATACATGGATCCTCTCTCAGATTTCATGGCTTCCAGCCATTTGTCGGAATCTGGGCCCACCATCGCTTTCTCCATAACTCGTAGGTTCACTGTTGCTCAACAACATGACCTCCAAGACAGGGTTACCGTACCACTCTGCAGTAGTACGCGACCTTGTCAACCTACGAGGCTTGTAGTAACTTGATCGGATGCTCGATGATCACCATCATCAGCTTTCACTTCAATTGGTGTAGGCGCCACAGGAACAACTTCCTGCACCCTGCTACACACTGGTCAAAGTGATGGTTCAATAACCTCATCAAGTTCTACCACCCTCCCACTCAATTCTTTCGAGAGAAACCTTTCCTCGAGAAAGGATCCGTTTCTAGAAACAAAGACTTTGCTTTCGGATCTGAGATAGGAGATGTACCCAACTGTTTTGGATATCCTATGAAGATGCATTTATCCGCTTTGGGTTCGAGCTTATCAGACTGAAACTTTTTCACATAAGTGCCGAAGCCCCAAACTTTCAAGAAACGACAGTTTAGATTTCTCTAAACCTTAGTCTATACTGTGTCATCTCACCGGAAATACGCGGTGCCCTATTTAAAGTGAATGCGGTTGTCTCTAATGCATAACCCATAAACGATAGTGGTATTTCGATAAGAGACATCATAGCATGCACCATACCAAATAGTGCGTGGCTATGACGTTCAGACACATCATCACACTATGACGTTCCAGGTGGCATGAACTGCGAAACAATTTCCACATTGTCTTAACTGTGTACCAAAACTCGTAACTCAGATATTCATTTCTATGATCATATCGTAGACAGTTTATCCTCTTGTTACGACGAACTTCACTCTGGAACAGAATTGAACTTTTCAATATTTCACACTTGTGATTCATTAAATAAATACTCTTGTATCTACTCAAATCGTCATTGAAGTAAGAACACAATGATATCCACTGCGTGCCTCAGCACCCATTGGACTGCATACATCAAAATGTATCACTTCCAACAAGTTACTATCTTGTTTCATCTCAATGAAAACAAGGCCTTGCTCATGTGGTATGATTTGCATGTCACTAGTGATTCGAAATCAAGTGAGTATAAAGATCCATCAGCATGGAGCCTCTTCATGTAATTTATACCAACATGACTCAAGCGGCAGTGCCACAAGTAAGTGGTACTACCATCATCTCCTCGTATCCCTTTTGGCACCAATATTATGAACATGTGTATCACTATGATCGAGATTCAATAAACCATTGAAGGTGATTATTCAAGCAAATAGAGTAACCATTATTCTCTTTAAATGAATAATCGTATTGCAATAAACACGATCCAATCATGTTCATGCTTAACGCAAGCACCAAATAACAATTATTTAGGTTTAACACCAATCCCGATGGTAGAGGGAGCGTGCGACGTTTGATCATATCAACCTTGGAAACACTTCCAATACGTATCGTCACCTTGCCTTTAGCTAGTCTCCGTTTATGTCGTAGCTTTCATTTCGTGTTACTAATCACTTAGCAATCGAACTGGTATCCAATACCCTCATGCTACTAGGAGTACTAGTAAAGTACACATCAATATCATGTATATCAAATATACTTCTTTCGACTTTTGTCAGCCTTCTTATCTACCAAGTATCTAGAGTTGCTCTGCCTCAGTGACTGTTCCCCTCATTACAGAAGCACTTAGTCTCGGGTTTGGGTTTAATCTTGGGTCTCTTCATTAGTGCAGCAACGGTTTTGTCGTTTCACGAAGTATCCCTTCTAGCCCTTGCCTTTTCTTGAAACTTAGTGGTTTTACTAACCATCAACTATTGATGCTCCTTTTTGATTTCTACTTTCGCAGTGTCAAACATCGCGAATCACTCAAGGATCATTGTATCTATCCTTGATATGTTATAGTTCATCACGAAGCTCTCACAGCTTGGTGGCAGTGACTTTGGAGAACCATCACTATCTCATCTGGAAGATTAACTCCTACTTGATTCAAGTGATTGTCGTACTCAGACAATCTGAGCATACGCTCAACGATTGAGCTTTTCTCCTTTACTTTGTGGACAAAGAATCTTGTTGGAGGTCTCGTACCTCTTAACAAGGGCACAAGCATGAAATCACAATTTCATCTCTTTAGAACATCACTTATGTTCCATGACGTTTTAAAACGTTTTTGGCGCCTTGCTTCTAAGCCATTAAGTATTTTGCACTGAACTATCGTGTAGTCATCAGAAACGTGTATGTCGGATGTTCACAGCATCCACAGACGACGCTCGAGGTGCAGCACACCGAGTGGTGCATTAAGGACATAAGCCTTCTGCGCAGCAACGAGGACAATCCTCGGTTTTACAGACTTAGTCTGCAAAGTTTGCTACTATCAACTTTCAACTAAATTTTCTCTAGGAACATATAAAAACACAGTAGAGCTATAGCGCAAGCTACATCGTAATTCGCAAAGACCATTAGACTATGTTCATGACAATTAGTTCAATTAATCATATTACTTAAGAACTCCCACTCAAAAAGTACATCTCTCTAGTCATTTGAGTGGTACATGATCCAAATCCACTATCTCAAGTCCGATCATCACGTGAGTCGAGAATAGTTTCAGTGGTAAGCATCTCTATGCTAATCATATCAACTATACGATTCATGCTCGAGCTTTCGGTCTCATGTGTTCCGAGGCCATGTCTGCACATGCTAGGCTCGTCAAGCTTAACCCGAGTGTTCTGCGTGTGCAACTGTTTTGCACCCGTTGTATGTGAACGTTGAGTCTATCACACCCGATCATCACGTGGTGTCTCGAAACAAAGAATTGTCGCAACGGTGCACAGTCGGGGAGAACACAATTTCGTCTTGAAATTTTAGTGAGAGATCACCTCATAATGCTACCGTCGTTCTAAGCAAAATAAGGTGCATAAAAGGATTAACATCACATGCAATTCATAAGTGACATGATATGGCCATCATCATGTGCTTCTTGATATCCATCACCAAAGCACCGGCACGATCTTCTTGTCACCGGCGCCACACCATGATCTCCATCAACGTGTTGCCATCGGGGTTGTCGTGCTACTCATGCTATTACTACTAAAGCTACATCCTAGCAAAATATTAAACGCATCTGCAAGCACAAACGTTAGTTATAAAGAACACCCTATGGCTCCTGCTGGTTGCCGTACCATCGACGTGCAAGTCGATATTATCTATTACAACATGATCATATCATACATCCAATATATCACATCACATCGTTGGCCATATCACATCACAAGCATACCCTGCAAAAACAAGTTAGACGTCCTCTAATTTTGTTGTTGCATATTTTATGTGGTGACCATGGGTATCTAGTAGGATCGCATCTTACTTACGCAAACACCACAACGGAGATATATGAGTTGCTATTTAATCTCATCCAAGGACCTCCTCGGTCAAATCCGATTCAACTAAAGTTGGAGAAACTAACACCCGCCAGTCATCTTTGAGCAACGGAGTTACTCGTAGCGATGAAACCAGTCTCTCGTAAGCGTACGAGTAATGTCGGTCCGAGCTGCTTCGATCCAACAATACCGCGGAATCAAGAAAAGACTAAGGAGGGAAGCAAAACGCACATCACCGCCCACAAAACCTTTTGTGTTCTACTCGAGAAGACATCTACGCATGAACCTAGCTCATGATGCCACTGTTGGGAACGTCGCATGGGAAACAAAAAAATTCCTACGCGCACGAAGACCTATCATGGTGATGTCCATCTACGAGAGGGGGTGTGTGATCTACGTACCCTTGTAGACCGTACAGCAGAAGCGTTAGTGAACGCGGTTGATGTAGTGGAACGTCCTCACGTCCCTCGATCCGCCCCGCGAACTATCCCGCGATCAGTCCCACGATCTAGTGCCGAACGGACGGCACCTCCGCGTTCAGCACACATACAGCTCGACGATGATCTCGGCCTTCTTGATCCAGCAAGAGAGACGGAGAGGTAGAAGAGTTCTCCGGCAGCGTGACGGCGCTCCAGAGGTTGGTGATGATCTTGTCTCGGCAGGGCTCCGCCCGTGCTCCGCAGAAACGCGATCTAGAGGTAAAACCGTGGAGATATGTGGTCGGGCTGCCGTGGCAAAGTTGTCTCAAATCAGCCCTAAAACCCCATTATATATAGGAGAAGGAAGGGGGAGCCTTGCCTTGGGGTCCAAGGACTCCCAAGGGGTCAGCCGAACCTAAGGGGGAAGGTCTCCCCCCCAAACCGAGTCCTACTTGGTTTGGAAGGTGGAGTCCTTCTTCCCTTTCCCACCTCCTCTTTTTTTTTCTTTTCTCTTTGATTTTTCTTCCTATGCGCATAGGGCTCTTTTGGGCTGTCCCACCAGCCCACTAAGGGCTGGTGCGGCACCCCCAATGCCTATGGGCTTCCCCGGGGTGGGTTGTCCCCCCCGGTGAACTCCCGGAACCCATTCGTCATTCCCGGTACATTCCCGGTAACTCCGAAAACCTTCCGGTAATCAAATGAGGTCATCCTATATATCAATCTTCGTTTCCGGACCATTCCGGAAACCCACGTGACGTCCGTGATCTCATCCGGGACTCCGAACAACATTCGGTAACCAACCATATAACTCAAATATGCATAAAACAACGTCGAACCTTAAGTGTGCAGACCCTGCGGGTTCGAGAACTATGTAGACATGACCCGAGAGACTCCTCGGTCAATATCCAATAGCGGGACCTGGATGCCCATATTGGATCCTACATATTCTACGAAGATCTTATCGTTTGAACCTCAGTGCCAAGGATTCATATAATCCCGTATGTCATTCCCTTTGTCCTTCGGTATGTTACTTGCCCGAGATTCGATCGTCAGTATCCGTATACCTATTTCAATCTCGTGTACCGGCAAGTCTCTTTACTCGTTCCGTAATACAAGATCCCGCAACTTACACTAAGTCACATTTCTTGCAAGGCTTGTGTGTGATGTTGTATTACCGAGTGGGCCCCGAGATACCTCTCCGTCACATGGAGTGACAAATCCCAGTCTCAATCCATACTAACTCAACGAACACCTTCGGAGATACCTCTAGGGCATCTTTATAGTCACCCAGTTACGTTGCGACGTTTGATACACACAAAGTATTCCTCCGGTGTTAGTGAGTTATATGGTCTCATGGTCATAGGAACAAATACTTGACACGCAGAAAACTGTAGCAATAAAATGACACGATCAACATGCTACGTCTATTAGTTTGGGTCTAGTCCATCACATGATTCTCCTAATGATGTGATCCCGTTATCAAGTGACAACACTTGTCTATGGCCAGGAAACTTTGACCATCTTTGATAAACGAGCTAGTCAACTAGAGGCTTACTAGGGACAGTGTTTTGTCTATGTATCCACACATGCACTGTGTTTCCAATCAATACAATTATAGCATGGATAATAAACGATTATCATGAACTAAGAAATATAATAATAACTAATTTATTATTGCCTCTAGGGCATATTTCCCACACGAACCACGTATGTTAGATATATTGGATCCATCGAGCCTAGTAGGCTTATCTCAGTCGACAGCACATGGTCGTGCAGTCTCCTGAGATCCCCTGATATGGCCTCCGGCGGTCTGGTAGGATCGGCTCGCCCACGAGATGGAACATGGCCGCACCTTTTAAGGGTGCACGCTCTGCAAAATCCGTCGTCTGGCTGCTCTGTGCTCTGGCTTGTTTGTAGGTAGCACAAGCTTTCTTCAGCGATCTCTTCCTCTCCTTTTTCTGGGGCTTACTTTCCAAACTCTCATCAGCACTGTATGATCCTCGGCTAGTTGAGCCTGCGTTGAGTCGGTATCTTCATGCGTGTCCTGTGAGGATTGCATGAAGAGAGACTTCTTGGAATCAATCCCGCTAGGAGGTTTTTACTCGGGCACATCATACATCTCCTCATCAGCAAGCTGATAGCCCGAGTCATCATATGGCTGACTCATCAATTCTATGTCATCGTCATAGCCATTCGAATTGGCAGGGTGAAGGAAATTCTACCCGCCCCAAAGCTTTACTATGAAGGTGACTACACCAGAGTTCGTGCAAGGGTTTTGGTGAATAAGCACCTTACCAGAGTCACGTCATTGAATGTTACGGGTGAGGGGCGCCGTTTACTCCCAGTAAAATATGAGAAGATGCCTTACTTCTGTCAGGTATGTGGATTGATGGGACACAATCATGAAGAATGCGACGATGGTGTGTGGGAACCAAAACAACGACAGTTTGGAAGTTGGATGCTGGCCCAACACAGGGAATCGACTCATGAACAATAGTTTGGTCGTACTGCTCGAGGGGACTGCTCCAGGGGACGAGGTAGATCTAGGACTGGCCGCGGCGGCAATCCTCCAAGCGACCAGAGAGCCCCACGCAAAAGGTCATCACATGAGGCTGGTTTTCACGAGGGAGAAGAAATTGATGAAGATGTGACTAGCCCTATGAAACCCAATGCACCTCTAAGCACTGAATGCGGTAAAGACTCAGTGGCACGGCGCAACCTGAATGATGCCCTTACTGCGAGCAGCAACATCTCGGGTGACGGTAACATCATGGAGACTAGGCCTGGGCATTTGGGTACCCGAACCCGCTACCTGAACCCAAACCAAACCGAATTGCCCGAATTGTCGGGTAATTCGGGTATCGGGTTAGGGCTGGGTTCTCATTTCCTAGCTATTCGGTTTTCAGGTTAGGGTTCGGGTTCGAGTCAGAAAAACCCAAAATACCCATACTGTCCGAATTATTCATATTAGCCAAATTATTCGTGCTATTATTACACTGATATGTTATCCATACTAACTAAAATAGTCAGACTATCCAAAATACCCACGCTACTCAAATTATTCATACCAAAATTTGATGTGTGCTCCGAATATTTTGGGTTATTTGGGTACCCTAATTACCTGAACCAAAATTTTGGGCAATTTGGGTTCGGGTACTTTTTTGGCAGAAAAAAATCTGATTCCCATTTTGAAGTATCCGAATTACCCATAACCCAAAATACCGGAACCGAAATAACCAAAATACCCGAACGCCTAGGCTAAATGGAGACGACACCATCCACTAATGACGAAAGCCATGCAATGGTGGTTGTTGAGAATGGAGTTGCGAGGGTGACATCCGACAGTGTCTCTACTTCTACACCGCCGCCTCCACCGGCATATGTGTCTTCAAGGGATCTAAAGAAAGCAAAGAAAGAGTCTTCACTGACGAAGAACACCAAGATGGCGTTATTGGCGGGCTCCGAGCAGGGGCGCTGCCAGGCCCAATGAAAACACTCTGCTGGAACTGTCGCGGGATTGGAGACCCCACGACGGTCAGAGAACTCCGCGATCTCGTGAGGAGGTGTTTGTCGTCGATTCTTTGTTTAGTTCAAACCCAACTGCGGAAGATTCGGGTTGAAGGTCTTTCTTTTTCCTTAGGTTTTGATTCTAGTTTTGGTGTAGTCAGTTCTGGCCGTAGCGGCAACATATGTATTTTTTGGAAAAATTCTCTCGATATTTAAATAAAGAACTTTTCACGGTATCATGCGGATGCATGGGTTCGGGACCATTGAAGGAACAGTGGTGGCTCTCTTGTTTTTATGGTGAAGCTAACATGCCTCCAGCACAACACGTGGGAAAGTACCCTGCCTTGGTTGTGCGTTGGTGATTTCAACGAGATTATTCGGAAAGAGGAGAAAATTGGATCAAATGAGAGAGATAGTCGCAGATGGAGTCTTTGCGCGAGGCAATTGATATATGTGGCCTAATGGACTTCGGTTATAGGGGCTTGGACTAGACGTGGGAGAAGAAAATTTCGGGAGGACATTAACGTCGAGTCTGCCTCGACCGAGCTCTTATATCGCCTTTTTGTGTTCGAAATATGCCCTAGAGGCAATAATAAATTAGTTATTATTATATTTATTTGTTCTTGATAATTGTTTATTATCCATGCTATAATTGTATTGATTGGAAACTCAAATACATGTGTGGATACATGGACAACACACTGTCCTTAGTAAGCGTCTAGTTGACTAGCTCGTTGATCAACGATGGTCAAGGTTTTCTGACCATAGACAAGTGTTGTCACTTGATAACGGCATCACATCATTAGGAGAATCATGTGATGGACAAGACCCAAATTATAAACGTAGCATGTGATCGTGTCATTTTGTTGCTATTGTTTTCTACGTGTCAAGTATTCCACTGACACCGGAGGAATAACTTGTGTGTATCAAACTTCACAACGTTGCTGGGTGACTATAAAGGTGCTCTACAAGTATCTCCGAAGGTGTCCGTTGAGTTAGCATGGATCAAGACTGGGATTTGTCACTCCGTGTGACAGAGATGTATCTCGGGGCCCACTCGGTAATACAACATCACATATAAGCCTTGCAAGCAATGTGACTCAAGTGTGAGTCACGGGATCTTGTATTACGGAACGAGTAAAGAGACTTGCCGGTAACGAGATTAAAATAGGTATAGGGATACCGACGATGAAATCTCAGGCAAGTAACATACCGAAGGACAAATGGAAAGATATACGGGATTATATGAATCCTCGCACAGAGGTTCAACCGATAAGATCTTCATAGAATATGTAGGATACAATATGGGCATCCAGGTCCCGCTATTGGATATTGACCGAGGAGTGTCTCGGGTCATATCTACATAGTTCTCGAACGCGCAGGGTCTGCACACTTAAGGTTCGATGATGTTTTAGTATAGTTGAGTTATATGTGTTGGTGACCGAAGGTTGTTCAGGGTCCTGGATGAGATCACGGACGTCATGAGTGTTTCCGGATTGGTCCGGAAATGAAGATTGATATATAGGAAGTTGGTGTTTGGATTCCGAAAACTTTTCGGGCATTGCCGGCAGTGTACCGGGAGTGACGAATGGGTTCTGGGGGCCCACTGGATGGGCCCACCATGCCCCAAGGTGTCCACGTGACTTTATTGGATGTACAATAAGGTATAATGGGCTGACAAATGTTGGAAATATGGCCTAGAGGCAATAATAATTTAGTTATTATTATATTTCTTTGTTCATGATAATCGTTTATTATCCATGCTATAATTGTATTGATTGGAAACACAATACTTGTGTGGATACATAGACAAAACACTGTCCCTAGTAAGCCTCTAGTTGACTAGCTCGTTGATCAAAGATGGTCAAGGTTTCCTGACCATAGGCAAGTGTTGTCACTTGATAACGGGATCACATCATTAGGAGAATGATGTGATGGACTATACCCAAACTAATAGACGTAGCATGTTGATCGTGTCATTTTTTGCTACTATTTTCTGCGTGTCAAGTATTTATTCCTATGACCATGAGATCATATAACTCACTGGCACTGGAAGAATGCCTTGTGTGTATCAAACGTCAAAACGTAACTGGGTGACTATAAAGATGTTCTACAGGTATCTCCGAAGGCGCCTGTTGAGTTAGTATGGATCAAGACTGTGATTTGTCACTCCGTGTGACGGAGAAGTATCTCGGGGCCCACTATGTAATACAACATCACACACAAGCCTTGCAAGCAATGTGACTTAGTGTAAGTCACGGGATCTTGTATTACGGAACGAGTAAAGAGACTTGCCGGTAAACTAGATTGAAATAGGTATGCAGATACTGACGATCGAATCTCGGGCAAGTAACATACCGAAGGACAAAGGGCATGACATACGGGATTATATGAATCCTTGGCACTGAGGTTCAAACGATAAGATCTTCAGAGAATATGTAGTATCCAATATGGGCATCCAGGTCCCGCTATTGGATATTGACCGAGGAGTCCATCGGGTCATGTCTACATAGTTCTCGAACCCGCAGGGTCTGCACACTTAAGGTTCAACGTTGTTTTATGCGTATTTGAGTTATATGGTTTGGTTACCGAATGTTGTTCGGATCCCCGGATGAGATCACGGACGTCACGAGGGTTTTCGGAATGGTCCGGAAACGAAGATTGATATATAGGGTTTTCGGAAGGTTTTCGGAATTACCGGGAATGTATCGGGAATGACGAATGGGTTCCGGATGTTCACCGGGGGGGCAGCCCACCCCGAGGAAGCCCATAGGCTTTAGGGGTGCCGCACCAGCCCTTAGTGGGCTGGTGGGCAAGCCCAGAGAGGCCCCTGCGCAGGGAGATAAGAAAATCAAAGAGAAAGAAAAAAAAGGGGAAGTGGGAAGGAAGGGAAGGACTCCGCCTTCCAATCCTAGTTGGACTAGGATTGGAGGAGGACTCCTCCTCCCCCCCCCCATCGGCCGAACCCCTTGGGGCTCCTTGAGCCCCAAGGCAAGGCCCCTCCCCTCCCACCTATATATACGGAGGTTTTAGGGCTGATTTGAGACAACTTTGCCACGGCAGCCCGACCACATACCTCCACGGTTTTTCCTCTAGATCGCGTTTCTGCGGATCTCGGGCGGAGCCCTGCTGAGATTAGATCACCACCAAACTCCGGAGCGCCGTACGCTGCCGGAGAACTCATCTACCTCTCTGTCTGTCTTGCTGGATCAAGAAGGCCGAGATCATCGTGTGCTAAACGCGGAGGTGCCGTCCGTTCGACACTAGATCGGAGCGGATCATGGGACGGATCGTGGGACGGTTCGCGGAGCGGATCGAGGGACGTGAGGACGTTCCACTACATCAACCGCGTTTATTAACGCTTCTGCTGTGCAATCTACAAGGATACGTAGATCGGAAATCCCCTCTCGTAGATGGACATCACCATGATAGGTCTTCGTGCGCGTAGGAAATTTTTTGTTTCCCATGCGACGTTCCCCAACAGGGGCATCATGAGCTAGGTTCATGCGTAGATGTTATCTCGAGTAGAACACAAAAGTTTTTGTGGGCGGTGATGTGCGATTTGCTGCCCTCCTTAGTCTTTCTTGATTCCGCAGTATTGTTGGATCGAAGCGGCTCGGACCGACATTACTCGTACGCTTACGAGAGACTGGTTTCATCGCTACGAGCAACTCCGTTGCTCAAAGATGACTGGCGAGTGTCGGTTTCTCCAACTTTAGTTGAATCGTATTTGACCGAGGAGGTCCTTGGATGAGGTTAAATAGGAATTCATATATCTCTATTGTGGTGTTTGCGTAAGTAAGATGCGATCCTACTAGATACCCATGGTCACCACGTCAAACATGCAACAACAATTAGAGGACGTCTAACTTGTTTTTGCAGGGTATGCTTGTGATGTGATATGGCCAATGACGTGATGTGATATATTGGATGTATGAGATGATCATGTTGTAATAGTTAATATTGACTTGCACGTCGATGGTACGGCAACCGGCAGGAGCCATAGGGTTGTCTTTAAACTAACGTTTGTGCTTGCAGATGCGTTTACTATATTGCTAGGATGTAGCTTTAGTAGTAATAGCATGAGTAGCACGACAACCCCGATGGCGACACGTTGATGGAGATCATGATGATGGAGATCATGTTGTGACGCCGGTGACAAGAAGATCGTGTCGGTGCTTTGGTGATGGAGATCAAGAAGCACATGATGATGGCCATATCATGTCACTTATGAATTGCATGTGATGTTAATCCTTTATGCACCTTATTATGCTTAGAACGACGGTAGCATTATGAGGTGATCTCTCACTAAAATTTCAAGCTCAAATTGTGTTCTCCCCGACTGTGCACCGTTGCGACAGTTCGTCATTTCGAGACACCATGTGATGATCGGGTGTGATAGACTCAACGTTCACATACAACGGGTGCAAAACAGTTGCACATGCGGAACACTCGGGTTAAACTTGACGTGGCTAGCATGTACAGACATGGCCTCGGAACACATGAGACCGAAAGGTCGAGCATGAATCGTATAGTTGATATGATTAGCATAGAGATGCTTACCACTGAAACTATTCTCGACTCACGTGATGATCGGACTTGAGATTGTGGATTTGGATCATGTACCACTCAAATGACTAGAGAGATGTAATTTTTGAGTGGGAGTTCTTAAGTAATATGATTAATTGAACTAATTGTCATGAACATAGTCTAATGGTCTTTGCGAATTACGATGTAGCTTGCGCTATAGCTCTACTGTTTTTATATGTTCCTAGAGAAAATTTAGTTGAAAGTAAATAGTAGCAAACTTTGCGGACTGAGTCTGTAAAACTGAGGATTGTCCTCGTTGCTGCGCAGAAGGCTTATGTCCTTAATGCACCACTCAGGGTGCTGCACCTCGAGTGTCGTCTGTGGATGTTGTGAACATCCGACATACACGTTTCTGATGACTACACGATAGTTCAGTGCAAAATACTTAATGTCTTTGAAGCAAGGCGCCGAAGACATTTTGAAACGTCACGGAACATAAGAGATGTTCTAAAGAGATGAAATAGTGATTTCATGCTTGTGCCCTTGTTAAGAGGTATGAGACCTCCAACAAGATTCTTTGTCCATGAAGTAAAAGGAGAAAAGCTCAATCGTTGAGCGTGTGCTCAGATTGTCTGATTACGACAATCGCTTGAATCAAGTGGGAGTTAAACTTCCAGATGAGATAGTGATGGTTCTCCAAAGTCACTGCCACCAAGCTGTGAGAGCTTCGTGATGAACTATAACATATCAAGGATAGATACAATGATCCTTGAGTGATTCGCGATGTTTGACACTGCGAAAGTAGAAATCAAGAAGGAGCATCAATAGTTGATGGTTAGTAAAACCACTAAGTCTCAAGAAAGGCAAGGGCTAGAAGGGATACTTCGTGAAATGGCAAGGAAGTTGCTACACTAATGAAGAGACCCAAGATTGAACCCAAACCCGAGACTAAGTGCTTCTGTTAAGAGGGGAATGGTCACTGAGGCGGAGCTACCCTAGATGCTTGGTAGATGAGAAGGCTGGCAAAGTCGAAAGAAGTATATTTGATATACATGATATTGATGTGTACTGTACTAGTGCTCCTAGTAGCGCAAGGGTATTGGATACCGGTTCGGTTGCTAAGTGATTAGTGACACGAAATGAAAGCTACGGAATAAACGGAGACTAGCTAAAGGCGAGGTGACGATACATGTTGGAAGTGTTTCCAAGGTTGATATGATCCAACGTTGCACGCTCCCTCTACCATCGGGATTGGTGGTGAAACCCAAATAACTGTTATTTGGTCTTCGCGTTGAGCATGAACATGATTGGATCGTGTTTGTTGCAATACAATTATTCATTTAAAGAGAATAATAGTTATTCTATTTGCTTGAATAATTGCCCTCAATGGTTTATTGAATCTCGATCGTAGTGTTACACATGTTCATAATATTAGTGCCAAAACATACAAGGTAATGATGATAGTACCACTTACTTGTGGCACTGCCGCTTGAGTCGTGTTGGTATAAATTGCATGAAGAGGCTCTATACTGATGGATCTTTATACTCACTTGATTTTGAATCACTTGTGACATGCAAATCATACCACATGAGCAAGTCCTTGTTTTCATTCAGATGAGACAAGATAGTAACTTGTTGGAAGTAATACATGATGTATGCAGTCCAATGGGTGCTGAGGCACGCAGTGGATATCATTATGTTCTTACTTCAATGACGATTTGAGTAGATACAGGAGTATTTACTTGATGAATCACAAGTCTGAAATATTGAAAAGGTTCAATTCTGTTTCAGAGTGAAATTCGTCGTGACAAGAGGATAAACTATCTACGATATGATCACAGAGATGAATATCTGAGTTATGAGTTTTGGTACGCAGTTAAGACAATGTGGAAGTTGTTTCACAATTTATGCCACCTGGAACACCACAGTGTGATGATGTGTCTAAACGTCATACCCACACCATATTTGATATGGTGCATACTGTGATGTCTCTTATCGAATTACCACTATCGTTTATGGGTTATACATTAGAGACAACTGTATTCACTTTAAATAGGGCACCGCATATTTCCGTTGAGATGACACAGTATAGACTGAGGTTTAGAGGAATCTAAGCTCTCGTTTCTTGAAAGTTTGGGGCTGCGATGCTTATGTGAAAAAAGGTTTCAGTCTGATAAGCTCGAACCCAAAGCGGATGAAAGCATCTTCATAGGATATCCAAAACAGTTGGATACATCTCCTATCTCAGATCCGGAAGCAAAGTGTTTGTTTCTAGAAACGGATCCTTTCTCGAGGAAAGGTTTCTCTCGAAAGTATTGAGTGGGAGAGTGGTCGAACTTGATGAGGCTATTGAACCGTCACTTCAACCAGTGTGTAGCAGGGCACAGGAAGTCGTTCCTGTGGCGCCTACACCAGTTGAAGTGGAAGCTGATGATAGTAATCATTGGAGCTTCGGATCAAGTTACTACAAACCTCGTAGGTCGGCAAAGGTCGCGTACTACTACAGAGTGGTATGGCAACCCTGTCTTGGAGGTCATGTTGTTGAGCAACAATGAACCTACGAGTTATGGAGAAGCAATGGTGGGCCCGGATTCTGACAAATGGCTGGAGGCCATGAAATCCGAGAGATAATCCATGTGTGAGAACAAAGTATAGACTTTGGAAGAACTGCCTGGTGGTCGCAGGACTATTAAGTAAAGATGGATCTTTATAAGGAAGACAGACGATGATGTTTCCGACAAGATCAAATAGTTGACTATGATGAGACTTTCTCACTTGTAGCGATGCTAAAAAGTCTGTTGGAATTATGTTAGTAGTTGCTGCATTATTTGTGAAATATTGCACATAGGAAGACAAAACATTGTTTCCTCGACGGTTTCCTTGAGGAAAGATTGTATATGATACATCCAGAAGGTTTTGTCGATCCTAAGGATACTAGCAAGTATGCAAACTCCAATGATCCTTCAATGGACTGGTGCAAGCATCTCAGAGTTGGAATATACACTTTGATGAGATGATCAAAGATTTTGGGTTTGTACAAGGTTTATGAGAAACTTGTATTTCCAAAGAAGTGAGTGGGAGCACTATAGAATTTCTGATAAGTATATGTGGTTGACATATTGTTGATCAGAAGTAATGTAGAAATTCTGTGTAACGTAAAAGGTTGTTTGAAAGGAGTTTTTCAAAGGAATACCTGGATTGAGCTACTTGAACGTTGAGCATCAAGATCTACGGAGATAGATCGAAACACTTAATAGACGTTTCAACAAGATGCATGCCTTGACAAGTTTTTGAAGGAGTTCAAAATAGATCAGCAAAGAAGGAGTTCTTGACTGTGTTGTAAGGTGTGAATTTGAGTAGGACTCAAAACCCGACCGCGACAGAATAAAGAGAATAGATGAAGGTCGTCTTCAATGCCTTGGCAGTAGACTCTAAAGTATGACATGCTGAGTACTGCACCTGATGTGTGCCTTGCAGCAAGTCTGTTAAGAGGTACAAAGAGTGATCCAGGATTGAATCACTGATCAGCGGTCAAAGTTATCCTTAGTAACTAAATGGACTAAGGAATTTCTCGATTATGGAGGTGGTTAAAGAGTTCGTCGTAAAGGGTTACGTCGATGCAAGCTTTGACACTAATCCGAATAACTATGAGTAGTGAAACGGATTCGTATAGTAGAGTAGATATTTGGAGTATTTCCGAATAGCACGTAGTAGCAACATCTATAAGATGACATAAAGATTTGTAAAGAACACACGGATCTGAAAGTTTCAGAACCGTTGACTAAATCCTCTCTCACGAGCAAGACGTGATCAGACCCCGGAATTATATGGGTGTTGGATTCATTGAAATCACATGTTGATGTGAACTAGATTATTGACTCTGGTGCAAGTGGGAGACTGTTGGAAATATGCCCTAGAGGCAATAATAAATTAGTTATTATTATATTTATTTTTTCATGATAATCTTTTATTATTCATGCTATAATTGTATTGATTGGAAACACAATACTTGTGTGGATGCATAGACAAAACACTTTCCCTAGTAAGCCTCTAGTTGACTAGCTCGTTGATCAAAGATGGTCAAGGTATTCCTGACCATAGGCAAGTGTTGTCACTTGATAACGGGATCACATCATTAGGAGAATCATGTGATGGACTAGACCCAAACTAATAGACGTAGCATGTTGATCGTGTCATTTTGTTGCTACTATTTTCTGCGTGTCAAGTATTTATTCCTATGACTATAAGATCATATAACTCACTGGCATCGGAGGAATGCCTTGTGTGTATCAAACGTCACAACGTAACTGGGTGACTATAAAGATGCTCTACAGGTATCTCCGAAGGCGCCCGTTGAGTTAGTATGGATCAAGACTGGGATTTGTCACTCCATGTGACGGAGAGGTATCTCGGGCCCACTCGGTAATACAACATCACACACAAGCCTTGCAAGCAATGTGACTTAGTGTAAGTCACGGGATCTTGTATTACGGAACGAGTAAAGAGACTTGCCGGTAAACGAGATTGAAATAGGTATGAGGATACTGACGATCGAATCTCGGGCTAGTAACATACCGAAGGACAAAGGGAATGACATACGGGATTATATGAATCCTTGGCACTGAGGTTCAAACGATAAGATCTTCGTAGAATATGTAGGATCCAATATGGTCATCCAGGTCCCGCTATTGGATATTGACCGAGGAGTCCCTCGGGTCATGTCTAGATAGTTCTCGAACCCGCAGGGTCTGCACACTTAAGGTTCGACGTTGTTTTATGCGTATTTGAGTTATATGGTTGGTTACCAAATGTTGTTCGGAGTCCCGGATGAGATCACAGACATCACGAGGGTTTCCGGAATGGTCCGGAAATGAAGATTGATATATAGGATGACCTTATTTGATTACCGGAAGGTTTTCGGAATTACCAGGAATGTACCGGGAATGACGAATGGGTTCCGGATGTTCACCAGGGGGGGGCAGCCCACCCCGGGGAATCCCATAGGCCTTAGGGGTGCCGCACCAGCCCTTAGTGGCTGGTGGGCAGGCCTAGAGAGGCCCCTGCGCAGGGAGATAAAAAAATCAAAGAGAAAAAAAGGGCAAGTGGGAAGGAAGGGAAGGACTCCACCTTCCAATCCTAGTTGGACTAGGATTGGAGGAGGACTCCTCCTCCCCCCCATCGGCCGAACCCCTTGGGGCTCCTTGAGCCCCAAGGCAAGGCCCCTCCCCTCCCACGTATTACATCTAATATATGTATCCTATCTCAGATCAATATTCCAATACAATCGAATAATTATTTTGTTCTATTCACATTACATTTTTTATTATTACACCTATAATGTATATATCCTATTTCAGATACATGTTCCAGTACAATCCAACAATGATTTCATTCTATTCACATTGGACAAAGATACCAGAACAGTGTATATTTTGGACCGTGCTCCAATTAATCCCATTTACAGATGCAACCCACCCGCAAAATATGTGCATAAAATTATATTGATTGCAGAACACTTACCAAAAGCAATGTCAAAAACATGCCCTGGGTCTAAATGGAACGAGAATATTCTCCTATGACATCAAAAAATCCTAGATGATATTCCAGTTTACAACAGGTATTTTTGAATAGATGAATATTATATAGTGAGTATTTGTTGTTTTGAAAATGAATTTAAATTTAAATTACTAACATATGTATTCTTAAATATATAACGGAACCGTTTGATTATATTGTTCCCCTGTTCATGTCCACATGGGAAGATGAAAGACCACATTTGCCATTTATAAAGGTAAATATCGCGACCGTATAGATCATTTAATATTGTAATTACACATCTAATTTTGATGCCATTCGTTTACAAAAATAATGGTTGTACAGGATGGATATGAACTCAGAAAACTAATTTTGGGTCAACTATTAACATTCAAGGACAATGAATGTGAAGATAACATGCCTGCCGGTGTACTTGAATTCATCAGTTGTATCAGGAAAATTCAATTTAAATCCGGTAAATATAGTACGATTTGGAAGATTTTGTAATAACAAATTCTTTTTTCAAGATTGATTGTTTGCTCGTACTAACTTCTACTTGCTTAAACAGGACGTGCATGCTATTTCTGAAAAAAGAAGCTCCGCTATTGACTAACTGTTGGATGGCATCTCTGGTGGTAGTTTTAGATAACTACCAAATGAAAGGACTTCTCATAATTCATTGGATATAGACCAGTTGGGTCAATTACATATAGTTTATTGTAAATGACTTTCAGTTTCTAGCTTACAACGAAATCTAGACATGTACTCTTTAACAGTATTCCATGCTTGATGGTGGTCCTATGTATAGGTTCAAATTATCATGTTATTTACTAGCAATTGCAGTGCTCTTATTATTTTATTTCCACAAATATGAGATTCGCATCAAGGACTGCACTGGTTCAGGGTTTTTTCAACAAATATGGGCTTCAGATTGTTGTCTCCTTGAGTGCGTGAGGGATGTATATGCACAAAAAAATGCAAAAAAATACAAATAAACTGTAATATATCACAACAAAAATGTTTCTCTTTTAAAAAAATCTTGAATTTTTATTTTAGAAAACATTAGAACCGTGAACATTTAACATTATTATACACATTTATTACAATTAATATCGCATAATGGCACAACAAGCAGGTTGGGTACTTTTTTTCTTACCGGATGCAACGCACTGACATTTGTACTAGATGCAAATAAATAGTTGGTTGTAAATGACATTCAGTTTCTAGCTTACAACGGAATCTAGAAATGTACTCTTTAACAATACTAGCAAAAGGACCCGTGTGTTGCAACGGGATAAAAAAACCGCCGTCTTCAATGACGATGACCACATCATGTTCATATCTCATCGCATGATTTTGAAATTTTGTTCACAAATGCAAGAAAATATTTCTTATTTTAATTTTATTCACAATTCACAAGTTGAAACAATGTTTATATTTTTTTTAAAACATCATGGTTGTCAAAAAACTTGGTAACTCAAAGATATATTCTGAATTTCAAGAAACATTTTTTAAAATATATTATAATAATCCGATCCACCCTGACAATTAATTCTTCAAAATTCACTCGGGTATATAGTCTGAAAGACTCAGAAGCATTACTGTTGAACTGCATACATTCAATCGTTCATAACCAATTTTACAAATTTGGAAACATTTTTAAAATCGACAACATTTTTTTACTATTTATAAACATTTTTTTAAAATTCCAAACAATATTTTATATTACGAACTGCTTTCAAGCATTTTCTTGTGAATTGGCGAATAATTCATTTTTAGAATTATCAAACATTCTTTTAATTGCATTAGAGAAATTGTTCAAAATGATGGACTTTTTTGATTCACGAATGTTTTCTCCAAAATTACGATGTTTTTAATATGCAAACATTTTTACAAAAATCCTGAACATTTTTTGAATTCGCAAACATTTTATGTTTTATCAAACATTTATGTAAATATAATTTTTGAATTTCGATTTTGTTTTGTTTATTTTAATTAGAAAAATATAGAAAGGAACATATAAATAATAATTAAAAAATTAAAAAAAAGGCCCCCGCCCATGGGCTGGCTCAAATGGGTGTGCTGTTTTTTACAGCGAGCAGAGCGTAGTATAGCTGGTCCCTATGCTTGGGCCGGCCCATGCGAGGATTCCCTGCAAAACGTTTTTTATAACTTATAGGTGGCATTGGTAGGTAATAGTATTAGATAATTTTAAAGGCAATTTTAATAACGTACCACAGAAGCAATAGGTGCTTTATTAGTAGGGATAGATTATGTGCTTGATTATGGTCCTATGTATTGGTTGAGATTGTCATGTTGTTTACCATCAACATTTTTTTCTTGCCCGGTGCAACGCACGGGCATTTGTACTAGTGCAACCAGAAGACGGATCTGATGGAAGAGACTAGGCAACACATTATACGTCAACACTCCCCCTCACGTGTGGCTCTCTCAAGTCTAAACGTGGACCGAAAGTGAGCTGCAATTTAATTGCGCCAGCGGAATCTTGAACACAAGACCTCTTGGCTCTAAGCCCATGTAGAAGTGCATGCTCTAGCCAATGCAACCAAAAGACCGATCTGATAGAAGAAACTAGGCAACACATTATACGTCAACATGGAGGAAGAGCACACACTCGGTTGTGTTGAAGATGTGGAAAAGGAGCACACTCTCGGTGGTGTTGAAGATGTGGAGGAGGAGGAAGTCCGTGGTCGAAGGATCTCGAAGGTGAGGAAACTGCACGGGGCGGCGGGGATGTCCGGCGGACCAAGGCAGCGACGAGGATACTGGCGGCGGTGGCGAGGTGAAGTTGCAGCGAACTGAAGAAGAGAATGCAAGGGCTATACTCGCTTGCTTTAACCCAAGTGCAAGTGGGCTTTGGGCCTGTGGCCGATAGTATAGGTAGGAATGGTATGTAGGTTAATGGATTTTTTACCTTGATTGAGCATTTTTGTTCTTCAGCAACACATGTAATTCTTTTTCATGCCCACAACCATTACAATACAGATTTACTGATTTCGATCAATGATCCAAGAAATTACAAATAAATTCATAAACTTTGAAGCATCCTGGTTCTTCGGCGGTTATAGTATCATGAGGTCCCTACGACCCCACCTATAAGGGTGCGTGCTATTTAGTTTTATTTCTTATAATATTTTTGTATTTAAAAAAACACATTTTAATTTATGAGTGTCTATTAAAACGTGTGAACATTAAAATCATATTAAAATGACATAAATTTTAGATTCATTAATATTTAATAAATTCCTAGATATTTAAAAAACAACAACCACATATCATACAATAACATGCGACTGGCTAACAATATCATGCGCCGATGATCTGGCTTTTGCAGTTGCAAAAAAAAATTAACGACCGGCTTGAAGTAGCGGCGGCCAGCTTTGCAGCGTCACGCGCATAATTTGCAGCATCCACGACTGGCATCAGTATCGGTCGTTCTTATAGGGTTGTGTGTCTGTGTTGCAACATTATACGGCCGGTTTTGCAACTATGGCTTTTACAACAGCAAAAGAATAGTGAAGAATGGCTTGCAACAGCACACAAATAGATTACGACATCATGCGACTAGACATGCAGCATTGATGGTTGTCCTTGTTGCATCATGCTTCCGAGGCACACCACTGCTTTGAAACTCAATGGTCTAGTTTTTGCAGCAACAAAAGAAAAGACTCGCTTGCAGCTTGGTTCATCTTTGCGGCAAGATGCCTTGGCTTTTACAACAACCAGAAAACAATGACGCCCAGCTTGCAGCATTATTGACTAGCCTTGTAACATCACGGGTTTGGCAGCATGACGGTCTGACTTTGTATTGAATAAAAACAATGGCAGATATGCTGGCATGCAGTATCATGCATCCGCCTTTTGCAGCAAGACGCCCTCACTTTTGCACCTGCAAATGAAACAACGACGACCGGCTTATAGCAGTGATGACCAGCCTTGCAACATCATGAGTTTATAGCACGACAATCCGACTTTGCATCAAATAAAAACAATGGTGGATGCTCGCATGCAGCGTCATATATCTGCCTTTGCAGCAAGACACTCCGATTTTGCATCAAATAAAAACAATGGCTGATGCTAGCATAGTGTCGGTGCACTAAAGACTGGGGTCCCTAGCGTCCCACACTTGTGCACGGGCACGAAGAGCCCCTGCCGGCAGGGCATGGCAGGACCCAGTCAAAATACAACCCCCAAAATTATCAAGGCCTCGGCAAGCATGCCTTGCCGCGAAGATGACCAAGGCCGCGCCCATCTGGTGGGCGTGATGAACTCACCAAGTGCAAGACCCCGGCAAGCCCCCCTTGTCGGGATGACGACTGAGGCCTCGGGCAAGCTCCATTGTCGGGACGAAGACTCAAGGCCCCGACAAGCTCCTTGTCGGGATGACGGGCCTGGCCACTGGTGGGCAACCGCCCTTGCCACAGTGCCACCGCGCCCGAAGTGCCAGCGCATTCCACACGCGTCAGCACAGCGTCCAGGTGTCGAAACACTTGGATACGTGTCTTCACAAGCACATCGCTGACAAGGACAAGACATGCATTAAATGCACCTGACAGCGGTAGATGGATAAGCATCGCCCTAGGTTCAATGTAACTCCTCATGAACCTACCATCGAGCACTGTAGGTGACCCCTTTGCCTATAAAAGGATGCCCTTAGCTCATTTCACCAAAAGGGGGTTAGACTCTTTGGACAATGGCCCATAAGACGGTCATCAAAGGCCACTGTAACAACTAACAACAAAACGCTTAATACAACCAGACAAGCAGGACATAGGGTTTTACGCGTAAGCGGCCCGAACCTGGGTAAAAGGGCTTGCCGGGTGCTGATTGTTAGCTCTGCTCTTCACGTCACCTCTCCCCGCCCTACGATCACAAGGGTTTCATGTTGATTCCCATAGGTGTCGACCTCGCATCGCTGACATCTTCGGCACGCCATGTAGGGGGTGCAGAGTTGTGCGTGAATCAGAGAAAACTCAGCACCAGATTCTTTGAAGTTTGGGCGCTACGCCGCGTTCCCCCGGAAATGGGGTACCGCGGCGGATGCTATGTTCTGCTACGGCTTCCCAAGGCCTGCGCGAGCGCGAGGCAGGGAGGCGGAGGCCCCAGAGGCGACGCCGTTGGGCCGATGCGTCGCTCGAGGCCAACGCGCAACTGTCTAGTGCGTGCCTGGGCGCTTCACACAGGCCTCGGTGCATACTCCGACGGATGCACCTCTGCGGAGTGATGCATAGTCGTTGAGGATGCGCCAAACGGTCCCGAAGCCCCGGCGCGCACTCCAGCGTAAGTGTTGTGCCCCTGAGAGCGTCGCATCGTCGCCCAAGATGCGCTCGGGGGCTCCGCACGCACAGCCTAGAAAGAGAAAAGCAAAGGGGTTACACCCTGGCCAGCTTTTCCCCCAAACGACGGTCGCGGACTGTCGGCAAGAAGTCTTTGCCGGAGAAAAAGCTACCAGGAGCGGTAATTTCCTTCTTGTCGAGGACCCCGACACCACGGCAAAGATTCCAGCGCCATGCTACCACGGCGTGAGCAGATAAGTTTCAAGCTTAAGATTCAGATCTGAAGTAGATAGATTCTCTGTTTTTTCGTTTAAAAGTTTCCAATCTTTGTGTGTGGAGTGTGCGCATACTGAGACCTTTCCAAAGGGCCGTGTACCTTGTCTTTGTTTCGAACTCGTTCAAATGACTTA
This sequence comes from Hordeum vulgare subsp. vulgare, assembly GCF_904849725.1. Taxonomy (NCBI): domain Eukaryota; kingdom Viridiplantae; phylum Streptophyta; class Magnoliopsida; order Poales; family Poaceae; genus Hordeum; species Hordeum vulgare. Next base: position 656,828,743 of record NC_058519.1, on the reverse strand, counting down.
AACGGCCAAAGAGCGCCTTCAAACTATTGCGAACCTGATCAACAGAGCAAGCGGCAATGTAGCGCCTGATTTCGTCTCAAGCTGCGCTTGGCAATTTCCATGGTTGCATTGAGCGCGGCGACGAATCATACAAAGAGTAGGATAGAAAAAGGAAAAACAGTCTTTTCATTCAATTGAATGGATACATTTGGCTTCACTTACAACGCGTCGTCATCCTAACCTAAAGACTATGTCTTTTGACGAGGATCGACCTACGCGGAGGAGTGAAGTTCAAAAAGACAAAAAGCGGGCCAGCCCACTGCGCAACCTAGGCTGGCCCCTCCTGGACCAGCATTGCGTAGTGTAGAGCAGCGCCGGAGAAGATGAAGGGGTCGGAGCCAATGGTCGCACCACCTTGAAGACGAGGCGTCGGTGCGGGCTCCGGCAAGGAGGGGGAGAGGCGTGAGCAGACGCTGGCGACACGGCCAGCAGTCAGTTGGAGCTCGGGGAGTCGTACTCCGACTTGACCCCCCGGGATCCAGACCTGCTAAGGGCGCCATTGCCGCCGCTGTCCCCCTCGTCGCTATCGCTCGGGGAGGGATGCTTGTCGCCGCTCAAGCCCTCTTTGCAGTAGCCGAGAAGCACACGTGGGCGCCCCTAAAGCTTGACGGACGGCATATCCGCCTCCGCCAGCTTGGAGCAGAGGGCATACCAGTCCTCGAGGAGATGGGCGCGGGCGAAGGCCTTCCGGCCTCGCCCGAGCAGCATGGAGGATCGCCGCAGGACAAAGCCTCGGGGAAGGCGGGGGCGCTGGAGTAGAGCTCCGCCTCCCCCGGCCTCGACCTCCACGACGATCGCGGCCCCTCGCCCTTCCTCCGTCACGGGCACTCGGGTCGTCTTCCGCCGCGGCGCCCCCAGAAGTTGTGGCATGATCCGAAGGGGATCCTCTAGTCGCCCTAGCGGCCGACGGTGGCCGACCCCGTCCCCTAACCATGGTTAGGGGCGAGCGCCACCTGCAGGCAGAAGAAGACTCTGAAGACCAAGGCTGAGGAGTAGGTGGATTCAGAAGGAGTTGGGTGAGAAAAACCCCTCGTAAACCCTCCAAATTTATAGGACGGGGCGCGGGAGCTAGCCTCCCTTGCTTCAGAAGCCACCACCCCTCTCTCCCAATCGCTCATGCTCACAGGCGAACAGGAAACCGCCCTGTTGCACCAATCCATGCACGGCGGGCCCAGCCACTATGTGCCTTTTAAGGCCACGTCTGCCACCTGTCCATCCATAACTGTGCATGCCACGCGCGTGGCAGAGGCGTTTCAGGAGGTGGAAAGGCCACTCCGCGCACGCCCCCCACTTCGCGTGTCCAAGGCGTGACGTGGGGGAAAAGCAACCGCCAGCAAATCCAGCCATGAAAGCCCGTGCACCTCTTTGGGCCGGGCCCAACAACGCTTCGCATGCGTGTGTGGCCCAGGCCCGGGGTCTCCTGTCGGTGCACTAAAGACTGGGGTCCCTAGTGCCCCAAACTTGTGCACGGGAGCGAAGAGCCCTTGCTGGCAGGGCATGGCAGGACCCAGTCAAGATGCAACCCCCAAGATTATCAAGGCCTCGTCAAACCTGCCTTGCCGGGAAGATGACCAAGGCCGCGCCCATCTGGTGGGCGTGATGAACTCACCAAGTGCAAGACCCCGGCAAGCCCCCTTGCCGGGATGACGACTGAAGACCCCGGCAAGCTCCCTTGTTGGGATGAAGACTCAAGGCCCCGGTAAGCTCCTTGCCGGGATGACGGGCCTGGCCACTGGTGGGCAACCGCCCTTGCCATAGTGTCAGCGCCCGCCAAGTGCTAGCGCATTCCGCATGCGCCGGCGCAGCGTCTAGGTGTCGAAACACCTGGATACGTATCTTCACCAGCACATCGCTGACAAGGACAAGACGTGCATTAAAGGAGGACACCGGTAGATGGATAAGCACCGCCCTAGGTTCACTGTAACTCCTTATGAACCTACCATCAAGCACTGTAGGTGACCCCTTTGCCTATTAAAGGAGGCCCTTAGCTCATTTCACCAAAAAGGGGGTTAGACTCTTTGGACATTGGCCCATAAGACGGTCATCAACGGCCACTGTAACAATCAACAACAAAACGCTTAATACAACTAGACAAGCAGGACGTAGGGTTTTACGTGTAAGCGGCCGAACCTGGTTAAAGGGCTTGCCGGGCACTGATTGTTAGCTCTGCTCTTCACGTCACCTCTCCCCGCCCTACGATCACAAGGGTTTCACGTTGATTTCCATAGGTGTCGACCTCGCATCGCCGACACATAGCATACCACGTCATGTATCCGCCTATGCAGCAAGACACGCTGGCTTCTAAAGCAGCATGGAAACAATGATGACCGGCCTATAGTAGCGACAACTAGCCTCACAACATTATGTGTCTAGATTGCAGCATCATGGGTATTGCAACACGTTTGTCCGACTATGCATTAAATAAAAACAATTGCAAAAATCATCACACTGAAGGCTAAGGTTGCATAAACCACACTTCTAAAATTTGATGCCAAAAACACTAATTCTGAGGCTGTTTTTTTGCAAAAAACACTAGGCACCCAATTCGGTCCTTTTAACATCGATTATGACATGTGGGACCATTAGACAGGGTGATGTGACACGAAATCATGGGTTGCAATTAGGTAAAACAACTAGGACTAAATTGTAAAGAAGTAAAAATGATAAGGGCATCTTAAAAAAGGGTCACACGTCACCCCGACCAGCAGCACAACCACCGCCGTGGGCTTCCTCCGGCAAACCATCGGCGGCGCAACCATCGACGCAGCCTCCCTTCGGCAAACCATCGGCGGCATAAACACCGCCGCGGCCTTCCTCTAGCGGCGCAACCACTGAGATGTGCCGCCCCTCCCCCGTCGTATTCTCACCATGGCCGCCGCCTCCAACACCCATTGGCGTCGCCGCCGATAGACCTCCTCTCCTCCCCTGACCTTCTCTCTGGTTGTGCCGCCGGAGGACGCAGCAACACGATCCGTCCTCCAAATCCTCACCGACTCACCGGCCTTCGTTGCCTCAGTCCGTTCGTGCTCCGCTGTCCGCCACCGCCAGAGACTTTCAGATCTGCACGGGTGTCATCGTTCTCGGGCCTCCCCTGCATCCGCCTCGTCCGCCCGAGGGACGCCACTTTAGCCCATGCACGTGCCCCGAGCTCCGCCACGGCCATGCCACCGGTGTGCAAGGTTCACTGCGGTTTTGTCTGACGGCGCCTCCCCTCCCCCTGATGCTCCATCTCCACCTCGTCGGCTCCTAGGGGTCTTGCCAGTCCTGAACCATGCCGCATCTCCCTTGTGCCCTGCTTCCGGAGCAAAGCCTACCCAGGCCCGGCCGCCCCGGGCCCCAAAATCGAGGCCCCCCAACTGGTCGTGTGCTGCTAGGTCAATATGTCCACAAAGGCCGAAGTCGTAGTAGTAATAGCCCATTGGGTAGATGGACATTTGGCTGACTTCTGAAGGACTTGTAAGTTATCATTGGATCTTTTCACACAAATTTGCGATTCTCTCGTCGAACAAATGTGATTTATAAACCATCAAATCTTGACAATTTTTTTCTTCAAAAAGATACGTAGCCCCCCAGGATGTGTATGTTACTCTGGGGTTCCCCATTGACACCTCTCATGGCCACGCCGAGAGGCAAGATATCGAGTCACCAAAAGGAGACCTCACCGTTTTCACATGATGCATTTACAGAAGGTATGTTTCGATATCATATGAACATTGTTTTGATGCACTTTTAAGTGTCTATTGATAACATTTCATGCATATATGTCACACATTTTAATGCAGTAACGCTCATGCACTCTCTGAATGATTAATGTTTACGCTTGGTGTGTAAGTGCTCCACCAGATTGTCGTAATGCATTCTACCGAATGAGCAGCACTTGCGTATATAATGCTGCTACAAAATTAGTTATTGTTTTATGGTCTGCCTAGCACACATCACCAATCTCCGTCTAAAACCAGTGTTATATGATTTAGATATAAATACTTAGAATACATCTAGTGTGCTTTAGCAAAACCATTTTAGTATTTGTATTAAGGGACCTCGAATTATACTTTCGCCCCGGGACCCCGAAATCTCAGGACCAGCCTACCGCGCACGCGGGGGGGGGGGGGGAGGTAAGCCGAGCCGCGGGCCTCCACATTGGGAGATGAGAGGAGATGATTGCATTCTTGCAGGGATCTTTTTGGAAAACAAAATTTTATCCACGTCAATCTATTCAGTGGGACGCACGTGTCATAGTTGTGCTTAAAACAGCCTAAGATGAAGCTATACGCATCATACCTTCATCTTAAAATAAAAGAAACATAAAAAACTTTTCTTAATTAAAAAGAAGTCTAACATTCATTATGAAAAGGACTTTAAAAAATTTATCACTACGACCGATCAGTATGCGACACGTGGCGTAGCTGGTTGGCCATCATCCTGGCTATGCTTAATGTGTCTGATGGCCGGTTTGCTCGCTTGCCGGGTGGGTGGAAGCTGAGAGAAAAGCGAGTGGACGTACACGTTGGGCAAAAGGAGCGCAACACGGAGTGTGTGAGCGGCGAGGCAACTGAGAGCATCTGCAGCCATGGTGGATTAATTAGGTCCCTCAAACGTGTGCAAACATTGACCGATTAACGCTTCAATTTTTCTTTTTACAACCTGACATCCCATATGGCAAACTTTAAATTCAAACAAAAACATGCATACTACGTACATCAACTATCCTATACCACCCGAGTCCTCGTCGAAAATGTCCATTATCTTCATGCCTGGCTCCGGGTACATGGGCGACAATCACAGCTCCGGTTCCTGCGTCTCCTCCAACTGCTCTGCCTTCGCATCGAGTTCGGCGGAAAGAGCGTTGGTTGCCGCCTGCTCCTGCCGGATGAAGCGCCGATTGGTTTACACATAGGCCTCATCTTGGATGGACTCCCAAGATGGCCTGCTGCTTTGCCATCCCATTCACTAGGGGCGACCACGAACTACGTCTTTGATTCTTCATGTTAAAACCCGGAGCCGGATCCACCTCCTCGTCCTCCTCCTCCTCCATCAAACCCGGATGTTGCTGCTCCTCCTCCGGCTCCTCCTCGTGCTCCGTCTCCAGCGAGGCCAGAGGTAGACCGGTAGCAATGTGATCAACGTGCTTTGTTCGGATCTGCTCCTCGATCTAGAAGTTATACGTCCATTTTGCATCATGATTTCATATTGATATTTATAATGTTTTCAAGCATTATTTCACCTTGTGATGCAATCCTTTTACATTTTCTCTCTTATTTTACAAGATTTATACAAAAAGGAAAATCACCAAAAACTGAAATTTTGTACCTGAAAGGCCATGGAAAAGGTTGTAAATATTCTGGACTCCAAATGACCTGAAACTTCACGAGGCTTTTTTGTGAAATATATAAGAATTATTGGAGCAAATAAGTACCAGAGGGGTCCCACCAATTGCCCATAAGATAACAGGGCACGCCCAGATGACTTGTGGGTCCCACAGGTCATCTCTGTTGCCCATCTTCTGCTATATGAAGGGTTTTGACCTAAAAAATCAAGAGGATACTTTCGAGACGAAGCATCGTCATCTCGAGGCGGAACCTGGACCAGGCACACTTTTTTTCTCTCGCAAAGCGATTCTACTAGGGAACCTCCCTCCGGGAGGGGGAAATCGTAGACATCATCCTCACCAATGCTTCCTCCGTCGTGGGAGGACCAATGTTCGTCAACATCTTCACTAGCACCATCTCATCTAAAACCCTAGTTCATTTCTTGTATTCAATCATTAGCCCAAAACCTCATATTGTTACTTGTGGGATGGTAGCAGTGTTGATTAAATCTTGTAGTTGATGCTAGTTGGTTTATTTGGTGGAAGATTATATATATGCTCAGATCCTTAATGATATTCAATATTCCTCTAATCTTGAACATGAACATGCTTCCTGAGTAGTCTTGTTATAAGTGATCAGATAAAGTTGGCATTCGTTCGATATTTTGATGATATGTATGTTGATGCTTCATTTAGTGGTGTCATGTGAACGCCGGCTATATGACACATCACCAAATTGGGTCTATGGAAAGGCATTGTGGAGTAATAAGTAGATGATGAGTTGCTAGAGTGACAGAGGTTTAAACCCTAGTTTATGCGCTATTTCATAAGGGGGTGATTTGGATCCACATGTTTCATTCTATGATTAGATTTATCTTAATTCTTCATTCTTAGTTTCGAATGCTTGCAAGAGGGGGTAATTATAAGTGGGTTGTTTGTTTAAGTAAAAAAAAACACCCAAGCACCTATCCATCCACATATTAAATTATCAAAGTAATGAACGTGAACCGATTAAAATGATGAACATGACTAGATGATAATTTCCATAGGTCCTCAAGAAAACAATGCTTTATAGTATAAAAGAACTTTTCGGCTGGTCCTTTTTTATAAAAAGGATTGGGCCACCTTGCTGCGATTTGCTACTTTTGTTACTTATTACTTGTTATGAATTATCTTGCTACCAAATTATCTATCAGTGTTACCTATAACACTTGCAGAGAAAATCTTGCTGAAAACTACTTGTCATTTCCTTATGCTCCTTGTTAGGTTCGAAACTTCCTTATACTTGTGAGTCATCACGAAGCGATGCCCCAATGTGAGCATGTCATAGGTAGTGTTTTTCTTGCGGACCATGGAGAAGCTGGAAGGCGTGGGACGAACGATGGAGCAGAAGAGGGGAGGTGGGATGGACTCATGCTGGTGGCGCGAAAAGGGAGGAGGTAGATTTGGCTAGGGTTGGGGGACACTAGCCAGCTTAAATATCCGTATTTGACCTCGGGCGACGAGCTAGACTGTAATGCCCCAAGAGTGTATCCTTTCCTTTTTGGAACCTTCTCCATGTGGATCCACCTTGTCAATGAGATGAGAGAGTTCAATGATTATGATTTCATGTGGAGCTCCCCTTGTTTATTTCTCATTTGCATGCATGCATCCATGCCATTCCATTTCATGCCATGGTGTTATTTGCTTGCTGATCTTTGTGGTGTTGTGTTGACATGATTTGTGATGTGGTAGGTGTGTTAGTGGAGTGGTGCTAATGCTAGTAGGTAACCTAGTGATTTGCATAGGTTTCAAAACCATCTTCCCCCCCCCCCTCTCTCTATTTCATCTCAAGGTCAAGTTCCACTTGATTCTTTTCTGTTTTAAAAATGTCCTTGATTTAGCTTATTTTGTGGTGGAGATGATCATGTATTTGTGTTGTTTTGAAACTTGTGGAGATGGTGCAAATAGCTACAAAACAGATCCAACAATTCCTGTTTTATAAATATTTAGTTGCCCCAAGTATTCATTTTGCAATTTATTCGAATAGGTCATGATTTATCATGACCAGGGGTGTGCTAGTTTTATTTTTAGCACTTATATTTTTCTTTGTGCTTTTATCTCTTTCTCTGGTTTTCTTCTATTAGAAAAACCCCCAGGAGTTATATTTGCTTCTATGTGGCGCCTCAGGTGGGCTTCGTCCCCCTGACGGCCCAACTCCTTCCCTATCTCGCGCGGTAGCCCAGCTGCACGACCTCCTTCTCCTTCACGCCGTTTGCCCCCCTTTGCTCGCTTTCCGTCAGGCAACAGAGAGAGCGCGCGTGTCGTCGTGAAGGCTCGGACGTCGAGGTCCCCATATAACATGGGCGTCCGTGCCTCCCCTCTTCCTAGGGTTCCTCCTCTCCCATCCGTCGCCGCCACTCCTTCCTCCATCCCCATCCATCTCTCTTTCCCCCCTCAGGCAGGCTCTGTAGCTAGGTTGCAGAGAGAGAGAAGGGCCTCACCGGCGTCTACCCCGCTCCCGTCGTCGTCCGGCGTCGCCATCATGTCCAGGGGCACGAGAGAGGTGCCCGCGCCCAATTCCCGTCCTCGGTGAGGCCGAGGAGCGTCCTCACCGACGGCTAGAACCTCGCCATCGGCTCGGTCCCGGTGCACTTCGTCCTCTTCTTCGGTCTGCAGCAGGAACTCCATCAGCTCATCTTCTTCCCCTCCAGCCGGCCTCCTCCACCGATCGACATCCCCTCTTCCTTCCCTAGGTGAGGAACCTCTCCTCCCTCCTTCCTCCTCGAGTAGATCGGCCTAGGGTTCATGGTGTGCTCTGTACCGAGAGGAGATCTTTCGTGCATGTGTGTGTTCTGTGTGTTTGTGCTTGGTAGCCGTGAGTGCAGAGCGGGGGCTTTCTCCCCCATGTAGTGATTTGCCGTAGCGTAGTGGATCTCCCTCGTGGCATAGCAGCAGTAGCTATTGCAGCTCCGGCGAGCTCTCTGTAGGCGGCTTCTCTGTGCTTTGCAGAGCAGGGCAACCCTGTGCTTATGGTAGAACACCTAGTAATACCCCTCCGTTCTGTCAATAACCGTAGCGTAGCGCAGTGGTGTGTGCATATGTGTGATCTCACGAGGGCGTGGGTTCAAGTCCCAGCTTGCCTCCCTTTTATTTTTCCTTGCTGCAGCACTATGGACAGAAGATGGTTCACCTTGCAAAGCCTCTCTGTTCTGTCAAACTAGTGGCAGTAGTAGAGTGGCATGAGATGCAGGTAAGGTTCAGAGGGGCGGGGCTTGTGTTCGAACCCCCCCCCCCCCCCCCGAAGCCCTATATTTTTCCTTCTCTTTCTTGCTTTATTTTTGATGTGATCTTTCTTTTTTAGGTTGTGCTGAAGTTGCCTGAGAGCAGGGGTGCTTACCAGATTTTATTATGGTGTGGCTTAGTCATGTTTTGTTGTATGTGAGAGTTCAGGTGTAGATGATGGTGTGCATGAGTGTAGGTATGAACTACACCCTATTTTTGAGTGAGTAGCATGTGTTTTGCTCTAGGATGTGAAGGGTGTTGTGTGTATGTGTGTGGATGGGTTCCCCCTCCCCACATACCTTGTGTAAATGTGTGTGTAGATAGTTAGTCATGGTGTGTGTGTTTGCACTAGTAGTGCATGTTTTGAATTATCATGTGTAGGTTGATCTATGGTAGTGAAGCATGTGTAGGTTGTGTTGTATGTATGCATGTGTATATTCATGTGTGTGTGTGCACCTTGTGGGTGTCCTGGCACTAAGGTGGTGTTCCCTTGTAGTGCAAGTGTTATATTTGTGTGATCCTGTGTGTCCATGGGCATGGTGATGAACTCCTATATTTTTCCTTCTCTTTCTTGCTTTATTTTTGATGTGATCTTTCTTTTTTAGGTTGTGCTGAAGTTGCCTGAGAGCAGGGGTGCTTACCAGATTTTATTATGGTGTGGCTTAGTCATGTTTTGTTGTATGTGAGAGTTCAGGTGTAGATGATGGTGTGCATGAGTGTAGGTATGAACTACACCCTATTTTTGAGTGAGTAGCATGTGTTTTGCTCTAGGATGTGAAGGGTGTTGTGTGTATGTGTGTGGATGGGTTCCCCCTCCCCACATACCTTGTGTAAATGTGTGTGTAGATAGTTAGTCATGGTGTGTGTGTTTGCACTAGTAGTGCATGTTTTGAATTATCATGTGTAGGTTGATCTATGGTAGTGAAGCATGTGTAGGTTGTGTTGTATGTATGCATGTGTATATTCATGTGTGTGTGTGCACCTTGTGGGTGTCCTGGCACTAAGGTGGTGTTCCCTTGTAGTGCAAGTGTTATATTTGTGTGATCCTGTGTGTCCATGGGCATGGTGATGAACTCCTATATTTTTCCTTCTCTTTCTTGCTTTATTTTTGATGTGATCTTTCTTTTTTAGGTTGTGCTGAAGTTGCCTGAGAGCAGGGGTGCTTACCAGATTTTATTATGGTGTGGCTTAGTCATGTTTTGTTGTATGTGAGAGTTCAGGTGTAGATGATGGTGTGCATGAGTGTAGGTATGAACTACACCCTATTTTTGAGTGAGTAGCATGTGTTTTGCTCTAGGATGTGAAGGGTGTTGTGTGTATGTGTGTGGATGGGTTCCCCCTCCCCACATACCTTGTGTAAATGTGTGTGTAGATAGTTAGTCATGGTGTGTGTGTTTGCACTAGTAGTGCATGTTTTGAATTATCATGTGTAGGTTGATCTATGGTAGTGAAGCATGTGTAGGTTGTGTTGTATGTATGCATGTGTATATTCATGTGTGTGTGTGCACCTTGTGGGTGTCCTGGCACTAAGGTGGTGTTCCCTTGTAGTGCAAGTGTTATATTTGTGTGATCCTGTGTGTCCATGGGCATGGTGATGAACTCATGCACCATGGTGTGAAGAGAGTGTGTGTGTGTGTGTGTGCTCATGTGTGTATGTCTCACCCATGGCATGGCAAGATATGACTTGATGAGCATATGTGCAAGATGACATGTGGAGGGTAGAAGTGCTTATGTGAGTGCTATGTAGGAATTAATTCTATCTAGCATGTGTAGGTGTAGTTTTGCTTGTGCTAGTGTTATTTGTGTGGGAATGGTGATGTGCTATGGCACACATGCATGGGGTCTAAACCCCCATGCCACCATTGGACTTGTGAGAGTGTGCACTAGCTTATGTAGGTATAGTTCTAGTGAATAGCACATGTGATGATGCACTATTCACTACTTATGATTCCATGTAGTTTTCCTTTTCTAGTTTGTGCCCTTTTGTTCTATGCAAGTACATAGTTATTATATACTCCCTCCGTCCCAAAATAACTCTCTTAGGCTTAATACAACTTTGTATTAGAGCTAGTACAAAGTCAAGACATTTATTTTGGGACGGAGGGAGTATGTTTTTGGGGTAGAATCATCCCAAGAATCCATTGGTGAAGTCAGTTTTTCCATTGGAACACTTTCTGGAGATGACTTATTTCAGTTTTGTTCTATGTTAGGAGCTTGGTTCCATGAGATGTGGTGGGCCCAAGGGTTTGATTCTTGGTTGTCGCAGTAGAGGGTGACCCCCTCTACCACATATTGGTTTTGTTTCATGCTTAGGAAGTCATATGTGCAAGTTGTGCCCATTCAAAGTAGGCATGTGGCTGAAATTTCAGATTAGTGAAAATCTGAGTCTGAGAATCTCTTTCTATTTTCCTGTCCTGTTGATGAGCTTGTGCAGGTCCATGTGTTGTGATTCAGCCTTAGCTTTCAACTGGGAAGTTGTAGCTTTTATGTTTGTCTAGCTCTATGTAAATTTTCATTCCATTTGGAGTCCTGTAGATATTGTTTTGGGTGCTGTCAAAATGCTTCAGAGCATAAACAGGTAGTGAGAATCTGGAATTTTCACTAAGTCCCTGAAATATGATATTTTTGGCCAAGTTAGCAGCTGTGTAACTTTCTGTGTGAAACTCCTTTGCATTATCTTTTTGCTTGTGCTTGTAGTACTCTTGCATAGCTACTTCCACATATCTTATTTGGCATGTTTGGGTGGCTGTAGGTGCTTTGCATGTAGCTCTCAAAGTGCTATGATGCTGTTTGTGGCGGATTATGTAGTTTTGGTGTTTTGATGTTTGAGAGTGCTTACATGATGGTGTGGTGTTATACTTTGCACCACCACATCCATGTTGGTTTGTTTTATGTCTTGAAAACCTGGAAATACCAGAGATATGCCATTGGAGTGTGTTGTGATGCATTTGACACGTAGCACTTCATTTCTTGTTTCGTTGTTTCCCGTTGATCCGTAGCTCCGTTTGTAATGTTCTTTATATGGTTTTGCATCTTTTTCACGTGACGCATCTGATCATGTCATTCTCGTGCATGTCAAGATAGCTTAGGGTGCAGTTCTGTCCAGGAACATGTATTTACTTCTCATGCATGTGCTAGTGATAGAAATAGAGATGCATGTTCATTTTCATCTCATGCATCATGTGCTTGTTGCATCTTGAGGTGCTGTTGTTCGTTGGATGCTATTTTTATGTTGGGTAGCACCGGGATCGGAGAACGAGTACGTGGATTCGGGAGAGTACGTGCAGGACGAACAAGAGCAGTTCCAAGCTGAGGATATCACAGGCAAGATGATATGACCTTGATCCCATATCTAGACTTGTTATGCTAGATTACGTTTCTTCCATAATATGCTCGCTGCCTACCACTGAAATAATTGCCTCCTGAATTGCCATGAAACCCAAACACTTATCCCTTCCTAGCAAATCTTGAATGCCTAAGTTGGCTTTGCTAAGCTTCTAATGTTAGCGTTGCTAGTTGCAGGTGCTTTGTCTCATGTGATAACATGAGTTGATATCATTATGTTAAATCTGTTATTTAATTAATGCACCTATATACTTGGTAAATAACGGAAGGCCTAGCCTTTTGCCGGGTGTTTTGTTCCGTTATTGCCACCATAGATACCGGCTACCGGTGTTTGATTCCATAATGATCGCTCCTAACACGTTCGGAGTTGTTATGGGGACCCCCTCGATAAATCGCGTAGTGCTAAGACTTGTCCGACATGACCCAACATTGGTGTTAATTTGCTAATCACTTAATAATTTGCATAGGGAATGGCCTACCCGAGGAATTTAATCAACAACCCAGGCCAGTGCTCCCCATGAGTGTTGGTCCAAACTAGAGCACCGTGCGGGGCCATCCCGGGGCAACTCGGGAGATTCCTCTGGCCACTGTACGCTTCGCTTATCCGGCGTGTCCTGAGACTGAGATACGCGGCTCTTATCAGGGTCGTCAACACGTTGGAAGGTCCTGCTAGTCTTGTCTTACCTTAGCGATATATCTTGCGTATAGGAATCCCGGTGAAGCTTTGGTTCTCCCCAGAGTTGAGGTTTTCCTCTAAGGAATCCGACGAGATCACGAGATTCATGATAGTGGATTACTTTGTGGCCCGTGTACGTTTGTGATGGACTAGTTGGAGCACTCCTGCAGGGTTTAATCTTTCGGAAAGCCGTGCCCGCGGTTATGTGGCAACTTGGAATATTTGTTGACATCCGGTAATAGACAACTTAAACATAAGCTAATAAAATTGCCAACTGTGTGCGTAACCGTGACTGTCCCCTTCGATGATCTCTCTTCGATCGGGAACACGGTGGGGTTATGATTGACGTAAGTAGGTGATCAGGATCACTTAGTGATCAGTTAATCTTCGACCGCTAGTGTAGACCACCTTCAATACATGTTCTACGTAAGTTAGCCACCATATAAAGCTTAGGATGCTGCAACCTAAATACTCCACCTTTCTAACCTAATAACTTGACTAGTTCTCGCACCGAGGTCATAGATTGCTGAGTCCCCGTGGCTCACAGATTCCTTCACAACACCAACAGGTTCAGGTACCCCCGAGATAGGTGATCCCGACGGCACGCAGCTGGCGTGGCAGTACGATGAGGAGAACGACCGCATGTACATGAACTATCCAGAAGATTGAGGCGTGGTCGTGATCATGGGCAAGCATGCAGGGTAGCATAGTCATTTCTCATGTTTTGTAGTCCGTAGCGGAACTACCTTGTTTGGATGCGTGATGTACTCTGATATATTTATGAGATGACAATTAAACCCCTTATTGTCATTCTGTTATTATTATGTATGTGCTATGTTACCGTGCTTGCGAAACGCTTAGATGCGCTTCTTTCCAATTCGGGACCCCGATCCCCAAACCGAAAAGGACCGCATCTTAGTCGTTACATAGACCCCACGCAACGTTCACACCGTATCGGAGGAGACCTACGTTGGACCGTCAGGTTTCCGGAGTCTGATGTGGCGGACATGCCCGGACATTCCCATGCATCCTAGATTTCGTCTGGATATGAGGGGTGTCGGCCAGACCAGGAGTTTGAGGCCCGTTCGACAAGCCGTCTGAATCGCATTTTTGTGACCGAGCACTAAGTGATCTATTTGTCTTGTGAACCTTTTTTCTTACTAGCAAAATGGCCCGTGCGTTGCCACGGAAGAAAAAACATAATCTTCAATGAAGATGATCACATTATGTTCACATATCATCGCTTGATTTTAAAATTTTATGCACGAAATGTTTCGTTTTTTCAATTTATTCACAAGTTGAAGCAATCTTTACATTTTCAAAAATATATATCATGGTTATAAAAAATCTTGGTAACTCAAAGATTTATTCTGAATTTCAATAAAAAAAATTAGAAAACATACAATAATAATTCGATCCATCCAACAGTTAATTCTTCAAAATTCACACACGTATATTGTCACAAAGACTTAGAAGCATTAATGTTTAACTACATACATTAGATCTTTCGTGAACAATTTTACAAATATGGGAACAATTTTAAAATTGAGAACATCTTTTACAATTTACAAACATTTACCAAAAATCGTGAATATTTTTTATATTTCGAGCGGGTTTAAATATTTTCTTTTGAATTGGCGACCAATTCAAGAAAAGGCGAACATAATTTTTTATGTTGGAGGATTTTATTTTAAATTCACAAATATTTTTTGAAACGCATGAAGTTTTTCTGAATAAATAAACATTTTTATAAATCAGTAATATATTTATTAAATTCATGGACATTGTTTTGGAATTTGCAAAAAAATATAAAAATCCGGCGCTTTTGTTGAATCCACAAACATTTTATGTTTTCGTCAGCATTTTAATTCAAAATTCCTTTTCTTTAATATCTAAAAGTTTTCTTAATTCTAAATTATTTAAATTAGAAATAAACAAAAAAGGAACAGAAAACTTTAAATAAAAAAAAAGAAACTATCAAAACAGGCATTAGCTATTTTTAAAATTTTAGGACATTTTTTAAATGCATTAACATATTTTGAATTAGAAAGTATTTTGTTAAATGCCTTTAATAAGTTTTAATACATGGAATTGTATTTGAAATCATGGATTTTTCTTATTGTACAAACATTTTTCTAAAATTGCAAACATTTTATTGTATATGTGAGCATTTTTTACAAAACTCCGAGTAGTTTTTGAAGTTAAAAATATTTTATTTCTTTAAATATGTTGATTTATATATTTCAATTATTAAAATTTTAAAGATTATTTGAAATTCTAAATTATTTAAAATAAAAAAATAAAAACGGAAATGAAAATAAATAAATAAACGGAACTAAAAGCAGGTGCCTGTGCATGGGCCGGCCCATACGTTATGCTGGATATTTTCCCAGCGTGCAGAGCGAATATAATAGGTTTTTATATGGGCCGGCCCAGTTCAAGATTGTTTGCTTTGTGAAACTTTAGGGGTAAATTCCATGACGGACGACCAGAAACCGTATTTACTTTATTATTAGGGAGAGGTTTACTGATTTTGTTTTCAAATTCGGTGAGTTGTTTTCAAGTTCGAAAAACTTTTTTGAAAATCATTAAATTTTCCCCAAATTTGATGAACTTATCCCAAATCGATGAACTTTTTTTTGAAAATCGATGAACTTTTTTCCAAACCCGATGAATTTTTTTTCCGAAAACGATGAACTTTTTAAAAAAATTGGATGAACTTTTCCCAATATCGATGAACTTTTTTTAAAATCGCTGATTTTTTTTTAAATTGGATGTACTTTTAAAAATTGGATGAACTTTTTCCAAAATTGATGAACTTTATTTAAATCAAATGAACTTTTTCCAAAATCGTTGGACCTTTTTTGAAGATCGATGAACTTTTTCCATTTTTGTGAATATCTGTAAACACTTACTTGCCTGGTAAAATATAACTAAATTATCATGTTTTACAATTGCATGTAAAAAATGACAACTTGAGATAATAAATCTGACAATCGTAAAACATGGCATTTTAAACACACTTACGTTATTATTTTTCTTTCAAAATGCATCGCTTTTGGCCTAAGTGTTTGCCGGAAGGTGCATGCAGTAGATGTTCCTTGTTTGGCGGAAGGAGTTGTTTCATTTTTTTTTAATTGACCATTGTTTAAGGAAAGACTTGCGAACATTTGCAGCTACCGGTGGATGGCCGGGTTCCGCATGTGTGTCCGCGAACGGGTGCCAACTCAAATGTGTGGGTCAGTTTTAAAGATGCCCTTACATGGTAATAATCAAACCAAAATTTTGCCTAATACAAAAGATTTACCAACCAAACCGACTAATTCTAAAGTAATTTGACCAATCAACAAAACTTATAATATCCTTGGATCATGGAGGAGCGGTGGATCCCGACCCTTGTCGATGGAAGGGCTCTGTGCTTAGGTGATTTTCTGATTGTTTTTGTTAGTATTTGTGTCATGCTCAAGGCGATGAGGCAATGACGGCTTCTTGAAGATGGAATAAATTTCTCCCCGCCTAGCCACCATCCCGGTGATGCTTCAAGCATCATCGAAGGATGTGTAGAGGTGTGTCTCCGACGGATCTCATAGGTCCGGTCGGCATTTGTCCTTGGTGGATCCGCATCAACATGGTTTTTGTTCGTCTATGTCTGTATGCATGCAGGTTAGATCATTTCGATCTACGCTTCTCTTCATTGGCGGCGGTCGCTGTTCTAGTGCGCTAGTCCTATGGGACCTTAGCACGACGACTTTCTGACTATCTACTCCAACAATGTCTATCGGGCTCTGATGACGATGGTGCACCTTTGGCTTGTTCCAGTGCTTGTAACTGTCACTAGCTGGTCTACGAACTTCGATGTAAATTTTACCTCTAGTGTTCTTTATACTTCCTTGACAATTGATGAATTGATAGGAAGTTTTATTGCAAAAAAAGATGTGATAACACTTATTGTTAGATAGAGAAAAGACCGTGGGCACTACCCTAGCTGCACAATCATATCTATCTATAGATACACTATGCTCCCTAATTCTAGAGCTCTCACTCCGGTTGAGGTATTCAATTTAGAATTATGTTACCCAACTATAGTTGGGTCAATCTTTTTTTCTCAAGGAGATCTCTCATTCAATTTTTTATACACTCCCTACCTTTTAAGGCCTGGTAGCCAATTGAGGACTCCAATTTAAAACTAGGTCATCCAATAATTTTGAACGGGTCAACAATATTTTTTCTCAATGATCTTTCTCATTTAATTCTTTCAATTCAGTATGCTCTCTAACTTTGTAGCTCTCCCATTCGATTAATATATTCTCTCGAGGCGCTCTCACATTTAATTCTTTTAATTCATAAGGCTCCCCCATTCAATTGAGATATTCAACTTTAGACATGGTTCACAATTTTGATCGGGTTAACGATATCAATCCCGCGCACCATCTCAACACCTAGAAAACCCCACCAATGTGAGAGATTGTACCACCAATATAGTACATACAGTCATCGATGTAGAAGATTTCTCCACATAAGTATTAGTTGATTAGCAGAAACACGGAATCCCACCGCAAAATGACCATCAAAACACCACATTATAAAGAAAGCAAAAACACACTACATCATTTCCCCCACTTGCCAAACCAAATATTTCAAAATAGAAGGTGTATTAGTTTTTTTGAACAGTCAAATTTCTTTAACTTTCATCAAGTTCAGAGCCAAAAACATCAGCATCCACAATACTAAATAGATAAAATATGAAAATATATTTCATGATGAATCTAATGATACCGATTTGATATTATGGATATTGACATATTTTCTACCAATTTGATCAAAATTAAAGAGATTTTACTCTGTCAAAAAACTAACACACGGTATATTTTGAAATTGAGAGAGTAGAGAAATTATTTAAACCCAATAACATCAGCCCGCAGCAAAGCGCACACAACCCTTCTAGTATAAAAAAATGACCATGTGGATTGCAACAATTGCAAAGTATCGTAGATGTGTGCAGAGACGGATGCGTGGATTCTCAAAGCTTAATTCAAGAAGCATCTCTTTTGTGAAGAAGAAAAAGAAGATGCATGGATAGCATGTGTGGATTTTTTTTGAACTACGCAGTTCAAAGTTACAAGCATTCACCCACACAAGCAGATTGTCCCGTCTCTTGTTTTATTCTGTGAGTTGTTTGATGATTTGTTTTCCCTTCTGAATGTACTGTCAGCTAAATAAACTAACAAGAAGAAAGATATGAAGCTTGTCAGATAAATAGTCCAAACAAGGCCTAGTAGTACATTAATAATATGTCTCGTTGATGTCAAGTAGAAATTACCTCAAAAAAAGCAGTAGAAATGATACATGTAAATCATCATCATTCGTTTTTGCAAGCCATAAATACGATATATAAATATTCTTTATTATTGTGAGAATGTGCAAAGAATAGGTTATCTCGCCATCTGTCTTTTGCCTTGATTTCTCAAGATGCTTGTTTGAGATACACACTAGAAAATATTATGAGTCATGAATACTGGCAGAATGGAAGGATGCCAAACAGCAAAAGCTACCGTCGTAGTCAAATGGAAAGCAGAAGTAAGCTTTCATCTAGGCCCTGATAAATGTGATTCTGATGGCACATAGGAAGAAGTTGGCCCTGCAACACCAGCACCATTGGATGCAAAACTAGGGACAAAGCTGTAGTCGGGTGCAGCCTCCAAGCTCGTCACGCCTTCCAACACCTTTGCGACCGTCGACATCAAGGGCCTTCTGCTGCTATCAACCTGTAAGCACCACATCGCAAGCCTCATCGCTTCCATGACCTCCTCCATATGAAATTGCATATCATTGCTGCCACTGTCCACTAAATCGACCAGGTGACCAGATCTTGCCTTTTCTTCGAGCAGACTTATCAGGTGAATGCTTTCCTCGGGCAGCGATTCGTCCAAATTTTCTCGGCCACAAATGATTTCCATCACCACAATGCCAAAGCTGTAAATATCAGCCTTCTCAGTGATTTTCGAACCAAGCCATTCGGGAGCTAGGTATCCACGCGTGCCTCGCATTCGAGTCATAATTTTGCTCTGGTCTCTGTTTATCATTTTGGACAGTCCAAAATCAGAGAGCTTTGCGTTGAACCTATCATCAAGGAGAATGTTCTGTGGCTTGATGTCCAAGTGGGCGATCTTTTCCTTGCATTCTTCATGGAGGTAAGATAAACCCCTGGCTATGGCAATTATGATGTTACGTCTGGTTTTCCAAGACAAAGTGAAAACTGAACATGCATGAAAGATCCATTTATCCAATGAACTGTTGCACAGGTACTCGTAGACGAGAAGCCTGTGCGACTTCTCCGCACAAAATCCTATCAACCTGACAAGATTATGGTGATGCATTCTCCCAATTGTCATGACCTCCGCTAAGAACTCCTCGGTTCCTTGCTCAACACTTTCCAAACGTTTGACAGCGATCGTTTCCCTTCCTATCTTGCCTTTGAAGACTGACCCAAAGCCACCACTCCCAAGCTTCACAGAGAAGTTGCCGGTAGCTACCTTCAACTCGCGAAAGGAGAAACGCTTTGGTGTCCCAGGTATGCTATCAAAGAGTTCTTCTTCCTCTTTCTTGCACATTTTCCATATGATGGCGGAGAACAGGATTCCTAGTGCAGACAAACCTGCAATTACTGAACAAACTATAGTTGTGATCCTCTTTTTGATTGATCGTGTGCCTTGTATCTTGATGTATGCTGAAAGTCCGTCGGACGAACCTTCTGCCAGCGAAATTAGCTTTTGCTCTGATAACAACAAGCAGTAACCACCATTACTGTATTTACTAACTCCGGAATACTGGAAAATGGCAACTCTGCAAGCACAATCCATTAAGCAAGCTTGCTTGCAGACCTCTTCTGAGGGACTTGAAGCGGCCGATGACCGGAACATGTTGTCACTGAAGTAAGAAACGTTGTCCAGTGGTAGCAACTGATGGTTGTGCGCACGGTTGCAGGAGATGCTTGTTAAGAGCGTGCAACCAGCTTCTGGATGCCGTTCATTGTTTGACCTAAAGTAGCTCAAACTAGGGCAAGAGCACTGTCCACCACTGCAAACACCATAATCACCACAGGCGAATGGGTAATCACAGAATTTCATGGTTGTGCTTAATACATCGGACAGAAGTTGTGGGCTTGAGTAGCCCTGCATCTTATAAAGCCTCAAATGCCCATCGGACTCTAACCGCATGAATTGCAATGATCTTGCTAGCGGTAGCGAGAAAACCTGATTTGGGAACCCAAAGCTTCCATTGACAAATACATAACAGTTTGATGTCGTGCTAGCAACTTCAGTGAACAATTGTGAATAGGATGCTGGTTGGTATGAGTACCGCAGTCCTTCAAACTCTGCAGAAAGATAAATCCGAGCAGAAGGCCATTTTGTGTTGGAGGGTTTTACGCTTATGTTCATGCCCCTGCAGAGCGATTGTCCCAGTACTAATGTGTCTGTTGGGTGGTGAAACGACTGCCAAACAGGGGAGTTACTCTGATCAAATAACACAAGGTTTCCTGAAACGTCTAGCCTGAAGCCCGCAACTGACTTGTTCTTTGTGGCTGTTGACCAGATCACGGTGCCATCCCCATCGCTGAGCAGCATATTCCCATTGTCGGTGAAGTTCAACACGGCATTCTGGCTTACGTGATCATCAGGGTTGGCAGACCAAATGACTGGATCCTGGGGCCCTATAAGCAAGACAGAGAGAGTGAATGCATGGCCGTCCTTGGAGTAGAAGCCAAAATAAAGTTGGTATGAGGCACTGCCACTCTCAAGAATGACAAGGGCACTGGAATTTCGTGCCATGGCTACTCTGCTTTGCATACTAGATATGTTCCAGAGATTTGAGTGAGATGTAGTGGAGGGATAGGCGACAACTGTGGGCAGGAGCAGGATAGGGAAGACAAGTAGTAAAATGATGGAACCCAGCATGTTCAAATTCTGCATGATCATTTGTTGTGCTTATACATACTTGAAGAAGAGCCCTGTTCTGCTGCCAGAAATATATTAACAGTTCATCAAGTTGTAGCCTGGACTCTGACGTACGGATAACGAAAGGGACTTCAAGCACAAAGGGAGAAAACTTAGAGAACGCTCGATCAGTCGGAAGACTTACAGTGTGAAGGGTTGATACTTATACTCGTTGAGAAATGAGAACAAATGAAGAGAAGATAGCAGAGTTGTTGCCTGGTGATACGAGTCCTCCACTATTTAGCTGCCATGTTACGAAGAAGAGCATTACTCTTGATAAGTTAGGCATGCATGCAGATGCAGCAGCACCAGATTCTTGGCATCTTCAACGCAGGGAGGCCATGGACTTGAGACGACAAAGAACTCTGCACATGGAAAAGCTTAGTCCATGGAAACTGAGGTGCAGCCGTGCAGATGGCAATTTTCATTTTGCTTTTGCTTGTACTTTCATCTGTCGAAGACTATGTTGGACCGAACTTGATTTGCTTGCTTAATAAAAGGGCCGTATGCATCGTGCTGATGCAGAGGCCGGAGGGAATCCTCCTTTTCTAAAAAAAAAAGATGGAAACATCCCAGTCTTTGGACGATGAAGAAAAGGGTTTACCTCGAGGAGAGGAACTGTGGTGTCGCTGCGCCGTCTCCTGCTCCCTATAGAGCACAAGAGTGGGCTCCTTCCCTTGTGTATCCGTGCACCCTTCGCCGGTGTCAATCGACCACCGTGGATGCCAATTCAGACCGGTCTGGAGCATAGATAGCTGGAGGCGCTCATTCAGTAGGGGAGGTCGCCAAAGATGGGGATTGAGCTCAGACGATAGACATGCTCTGTGCTGGGATGGGCTCTTTTTTGATTGATTGCAAGTTTTTGTTGGTTTGTTTGGCAAAAATATTTACATCGCGGGTGGGCAAAGTCAGGCAAAGTCATGTGAGCGAAACTTCCCTACTGCTAAAAGTAAAATATTTTAGTTTTTTTTCTTTGCGCATATCCAACGTGAAAGCAACCTCATCTTTGAATGGGCTGGAACTAAAAGTAAAATGCTGAATGGCTACGACTAAAAATCAAACGTGGACTTGAGATTGATTCACAGATAAAAAGAGATCTTCTAATTCTGCTTGCGTCACAACAAAAGAGCAGCGTCCCGTGGTTATCAAGGAAAAAACAGAGCAGTGGCAACTGTGATCAAAAAAGAGAAGAAGAAAACAGGCGGCATATCCATCCTCTCCTCCCTCTCTCCTCTGAGGGTGCCTCTCCTCTCCCATGTGCCGGTAACCACTCCGGCTCCGGCGGCCAGTGCCCCCCGCCGGCGGCTACTCTAGCTCCAGCCCTTGTTTATCTCGTGCAGCATCGTTTGGAGCTGTGGCCAATATGTCAATCCCAGCTGCTTCCTGTCCAGGACAAAGACAAGTATGTTTTTGTTTGGTTCTAGTTTGGCCTGTGATTTAAACGTCTACCGTGGAAGTAAGACCTTAGCTAGCTTGGTGACTCGACTGTTGGCAGCACGCATCAGGAAAGAGCAGCCACATATCTGCTTGCTAGCTAACGTTCCTCCAGGAGCAAAGAATTTTCTACAGCAATAAGGGCCACCGGACGACGAATTTTGTTTGGCCGGAATTCCATTTTTCCACACATGATTCCAAATCACGCAGCAGGAAATTTCGTCGCCGCTTTGCCAAAGCAGGAAATTTCGTTTGACAAGTGCGCGGTCTTACGATGTAAGTAAAAACTGAAAATCGATTTCGACAGAGGTTCAGGTGTTGAGAGAGACAATCACAGAACGATCCTAACCTCAAGCTTTCCGTCTCCCATCGGCGAGGACGTGAAGGGGATCGGAGCTCGGAGGGAGAGAGATCATACCAGGATATTCGACATTCCGGTGGTTCCGGCGGTGCTCACGCTGCATCGACATGAGGCGGTCGAGGCGTCGAGCGGCAGCAGCCCCATGATGCCTCCGCTTCAATCTCAAGCCGAGACGAGGCGCAAGAGGGAGCAGATAGCTCCGCCGTCGCCGTCGCCGTCGCCGTCGCGGGACCCTCCGTCGTTTAGATATCCCCGGGCGTCGCTTCCTCGGCGGCCTGTGCACGGCACTCCGAGCGGCGACGGACTCGCGTAGCACGACGGCGGGCCCAACAGAGGAGCGACGCTACAAGTACGGACAGTTTTTATGAAAATTTACGAGAAGGATTTGGTGGGCTAAGATGATTGAAAGAAATAAGGGCGAGGGGCCCACACCCCGTAGAATCAGGGACGGTGGAGATCAGTTAACGAAGGAGTCCGTAAACCCCCGTATTACTTCGTATGTTTAGAATTTTCCTTCCCCCAACAGAAGATAAGGATGGGCCGTCTCATGCGATGGACTCAGAAGATAACTGGACTTAGAGAACAACAAATGAGTCTACTTGAACCTCGATGGTTCTCCGTCTCCTGAAAAAAAAACAAAAGTAGACAAAAAACAAAAGTAGACAGGTTGTGCGTTTCCTGAAAAAAGAAAACATGATGTCATACCTTGCAATGAACCTCGTATTCGTATAACTTTTCAATAAAAAAAAAGTAAAGGAATAAATGTACGAGTTAGATAACTGGATACCCGAAATCACTAATACCGAATACACCTCCAATGATTACTCTTACCTTCACAGGTTGCGACAAGTGGCGCAATGCATGCATGTCACTTATCGCAACCTGGAAGTTTTTCCTTTTTCGTAGATCCGTATTTTTAAAATGTTTTATGTTCTAAACCGTGTGTCCAAATCTCGAACCGTTTTCATCGTTGGCTTTCTCGTGTCGAGATCTTCAAAACTAGACCCCAATGTTGATAGGTTTTGATGAACTTTTTTTTACAAAGAAAAACTGAAAGAATAAAAACCGAACGAAAGAACCATGCCTCACGCGATAGGAAAAAACAGAAAACACATTTTTTTCCCTTTCCGAGAGCGCAAAGGTAAAACCGTGCCTCTCGTAAAAAAATCGCGTAAAAGAACAGAAAATGCGTATTTTTGCGAAAAAAAATTTGATTTTTTTTTCGTCCAAAAGTTACGAAAGACCGGTGCAAAACCATAACACCAATTTTTTTTGAAAAAAAACCACTCAAAAAAGACGAAAGCACGTGCGAAAATATAAAAAAAATAAAATTCAAAAGAAATGCTCAGAACATGACACGTGACGGCGCGCAGAAACGATTGCTGGGAGGCTCACCAGGAAGCGCATGCTAACTAGTTGCTCTCCTGGATACTGAGAGACTCGTCGATGAGGCCAATAACGACCCCCTACTTTTGTCAGTAAGTTGATTGGCGATACCTGGGTAACATGAAGAGACAATAAGTCGCAGCAGTTTTTTCTTCCCTCTCATATTGAAGCAAGAAATAACATACCTCTCTGCACGAACCCAATGACAGATTTCTGAGCATAGCAATTCAAAAAGAAAGGTGCATTATCCGTGGAATCGGCATACTGCATGTTATTGGACTTGAGAAATACCCGGGATAACTTGCTTGATCAAAAGGAGCTACATCCAATGGCGAGGCAGAGGAGAAGAGTCGGCTATCTCTTTGGAAACCAAAGTCCTTGACAAAATCAAAACATTCCTTTGAAAGCTTGCAAGACATTCTTTGCCATGGGACCACGTGTGTCACCACAGAAATATGTGCAACACAGATTCTTGCCAACTTTGTGGAGCCACCGACTCCTGGAAGCACTCGTTGATTGATTGTATAACTTCGAGGTGTGTCTAGGCATTAGGTGATGAGGGCCTAACATTTTGCAGTCCGCACACTAACCTTTTCCTTTTCTTAGAAACAAGGAGAAAACTTTGACAATTGCTCAGATTTTCATTTAGAAATATCGACAAATGCGGGGGAATAATGCACCTCATGATCAGCATCCGACGTCCACTATCGTGCACACGCCCACCGACGCCATAGACAACTCTGTTTCCCCTGGAATCGACACATGCTCCTGCTCGCAACCATTTTGCCGTCGCAGGGATCAACCTTCAATGCCTGCACCCAAACAAGCGGCACGTGTTAGAATACTGATCTATATTCCAATAGCAAACTCTTTCAGGCGAAAAGTAATGAACTTCAAATTGATAGGATAAGTACATAGCAAATAAATGCAAGTATAGCGCAGACGAGCGGCTCCCACATCGGGAGGGAGCTCCACCGTCGACTGCCGGATCTCCATCCTTTGGTCACCTCCAACACAACATATAGCAGATACGAAAACCTCTCATCACCCTCTTTCCATCCTCACGCTCTCGCATCGCCGCTGTCTCAGGAAATTCAGGCGGATCCTCAAACCCTAGTTGCCAGGGTCATCACCACCCAATTCCCTTCCCTCCGCCACCGCCGAATGACGCGGCTGGGCTTAGCCTGGCGCCCGACGACGGTGTCAGGGATTCTCCTTCCAAGCTTGCGTAGGTGCGGGTCGGGCGGGACCTCCTCCCACGAGACGGCATGACCGTGATCTGATCCATGGCGGCGTGACGGCATGCTCCGGGCGACAACCTTGGGAGGCGACATGGCTGCCTGGTGGCAAACCGACAGCGGCGGCGTTGTGAGGGCGCCATGGAGGTTCAGATTGGTAAGATCGGGTCGGGTGCATGTGTGTTGATACGTCTTCAATGTATCTATAATTTTGATTGTTTCATACTATAATATTGTCATTCTAGGATGCTTTTTGAGTATTTATTTACTAATTTATATTATTTTTGAGCAATAAACTATTGACCCATTGACATGTGTTAGTTCCTGTTTTCTGCATGTTTTTGGCTTTTCAGGTTTACTGTACCAAACGAAGTCCAATCGATCTGAAACTTTTTTATGATTTTTTGGACCAAATAAAGACCTGGAAGCTTTGGGAGAAGACAGGAGGCTACACGAGGGGCTCAGGACCCATTAGGGCGTGCCCTGATAGCTCCTGGCCTCCTCGGCCACCTCCCGACGCCACTCTCTAGCCTATAAATTCACATATATTCCAAAAACCCCAGGAGAGCTCCCAAAACCCTTTTTCGCCGCCGCAAGTCTCTGTTTTGATGTGATCCCATCTGGAGGCCTTTTTTGGTACTCTGTCAGAGCGGGAATCCACCACGGAGGCCTTCATCGTCATCCTCGCTGTCTCCATGGTGATGTGTGAGTAGTTCACCATAGACCTACGGGTGTATAGTTAGTAGCTAGATGTTTGTCTCTCTGTTTCTCTCTTGATCTTCAATACAATAATCATCGCATCTTCACTTTAATCTATCTGTTGTAATGCTTTTGTGCGGTGTGTTTGTTGGGATCCGATGAATTATGGGTATATGTTCATATTATCCATGATAAAATATTGGAGTCTTCTGTGAATTCTTTCATTGATTTTATTGCATGATCATCATAGCTTCGTAAATCTCTCCGATCTATTGATTTGTTATGTCCAAATAGATTGATATTTCTTAATTGACAGGGGTGCGTTGTAGTGGGTTCAACATGACGGGTTTCTATATGCCGGTGACAAAAGGGGACAAGATATGTCTTGTGTTGTTTCTACTAAGGAAAAAACGATGAGGCTCATTCATATTTATTGAGTTTATTTTGGCTACATCATGTCATCTTGAGCGCCTCCGTGCATATGACGGTTGCGGAGAGCGGGGGTTGCAGCTGGCAAAAGGAAGTGCACAGCATCAACATCAAACAAGACACCATGTTTTCGATGTTGGATGGAGTACAAAAAACAGTCTGCTCAGTGACTTCACAGTTATCAACCATGGCTGGGGTACTCAAATCCCTTGGACCTAGTGAAGCTTCCAGTTGTACACAATAAGAGCATCTCTTCAGCCCTTCGGCTCCCCACGGGTGTGAAATAGCGCCGCCTGGGGGGCGTGCCGACAAAAAATCAGCGTGGGGGCGTGAGGGCGTGCATACTGAACAAGGCTTGTAAATTGTGTAAGCACAAATTATTGAAATTAAGAATTACTAATGCTTGCCACCCATATGTGATTTCACAACACACGGAATAAACCAATATATTGACATACAGAGCGCTGGTTTCAGAGGAGCGTTACAGCTATGACACTTAGCAGTAGCGCTGGTTTCAGAGGAGCGCTACAGCTATGGCACTTAGCAGTAGTGTTTTTCACAAGCACGAGCTGCTACTACTGCTGCTGTCGGTGGCATCGTTGGGCCCCTTTTAGCAGTAGCGCTGCAAATATGTAGCGCTTAATATTTTCAGCGCTACTGCTACGTAGCAGCAGCGCTGGGTATTTTCCAACGGTACTACTAGGCTTCTACTTATAATATTTTTCTAACTAGTGAAAGTAAAAAATGCATTGAAAAGATGCAAACCGTTGTCTCTTTCCTCTTTAATTATCCAACCCAATGAACCAAGTGCATGTAAAAATAAAGAAGCATTTTTTTTCTGCTTTAAAATATATTAGAAAGATAAAAATACACTTTTTTATGAATAAATTTTAAGACCAAACATACAGTCTTCACAGGACGGAGGGAGTAACTACCAGCTACTAGGAAAGCGCGAATTGTTTGCCCTTGCTGCACTTGACGCCGCCGATCACGGCCGGCCTGGCATTGCTGGGGAAATGTAGCCAGCAGTCGTACTCGTAGTAGTAGACGTACCATGTGGGCCATATGACATAAGTTAACGTGGCCCTGAGCTTGACTTGGACGGCGAACCACCCCTGCGCCCGCTGGCAGGAGAAGTCCTCCACTACGGCGACACTGACATTGCTAGCGCGGCCACGCAGCACAGGATGCACGGTGCGGTGCCGGCGCAACCTGCCCTTGAACTTTGGGAACGTGTCGTCGGGCGGGCTGACCTGGGTGCCGTTGAAGTAGAGCCTGGCGGTGAAGTGGTTGAAGCGGATGGCCCAGATCCGGTGGTCGTTGAAGAAGGTGACGTTGAGGGCAAGGTCGTAGTGAAGCATAGTATTGTTGCCGGGTCCGGGGGAGAGGTCAAAGGCGACGAGGGCAGCGGCGTCCACGTTTGGCCGGACCGCGTATGGACGGAAGTAGATGCCATAGAGGAGGAGCATGCTGAGCCAGGTGACCATGTAGCTCAAGACCATCTTGAAGGCGAAATAGACCACTTTGAACATGAACGATTCATCGTTCCCATAGACATCCCTGGCCCCGCTGTATGAGAAGGACCAATCATTAGAACTCGATCAGTGTTTCATACTCTCTCCGGTCAATGAAAAATGTACATATAACTTTTTCATAAAACCCTGTAAAATGAAGTAAAAAATGCATTAAGAAGGTGCAAGCCACCATCTATCCTTTTCTATTATCCAACCCAAATGAGCGTCGAACAGGTGCTCTCAATTAAGAAGACGATATTCCAGGCTTTGTTTTAGCCTAATAAAGTGGCAATTTCCCCTAAAAAAAATTAATTACGAAGACGAAATAACGCACCAACTCGACAACCATATTACTATGACGAACAAACAAACAAACAAAAATGGGAGTGCGTCAAACGCGCCAGCACATGGTGTCGTCCCCGTCGAAGAGTGCCGGCGGGGGGTTTTGCGCGGCGGCGGGAACCACAGCCAGCAGTCGTACTCGTAGAAGAAGACGTCCTTGACGAACAACACCTTGTAGACGAGCGTGAGTGACACGGTGATTCTCAGGTGCACGGTCCCCGCCGCGCACTCCCTCTGCAGCTCGGCCGCCACACCGGAGTCCACGGTCACCGCGCCATGGAACGCCGGGTGTAGCACCTGCATGCACTCAGCTTTAGTTGCTCAAGCTAGCTACCTAGCCACAAGTGAGCGAGTCAGTGGTGGTGTGGTGTAGGACAGTAGGACTACGTACGGTTGTGTTCTTGCGTCTCTGGATGAAGCTCGGGAGCGGGTCGTCGGTGGGGCCGAGCCTGGTACCGTTGTAGAACAAGGATGCGGCGACATCGAGGTAGCGGATTGAGAGGTGGTGGGAGTTCCGGAAGCTGAGGTCGACGGCCAGGTCGTACTGGAGGGTAGTGGCGCCGTCGGTGAGGTCAAAGGCGGCGAGGACGGTGGTGCCGGCGTGTGGGTGGAAGCGGTCAGGGCGGTATATGAGCCAATAGACGAGGAACGTCGCGCTAATCGGCGTCCAGAACTTCACGCAATTCCATGTCCACTTCAAACAAGGTGACAAAATCTTGAAAAGCACGTAACACGTTCCAAACAAACACAGCAAGCAGTACTCTATCGGGCCCTTGAAGTAGTACCTAGTCCCGCCGGTCGTCTGTCTTGCTTCTTGCTGCTCCGACTACACCTGGATAACAGTACTGCCCGCCGTCGCGTCTGACTGTCGCTGCTCCGTCGTGGTTGAGGGCAGAGAAGGGATGCCGCCGTCGGCGATGGGTATGGATGTGGAGGTGCCGGATGGGGGATGGGGATGGGGGAGCGGACGGTTGGGTGAGCGGAGAAGGGGTGGTCATGGCTCCGTGATGCTCTAGCATGTGTGTGGGGGGTAGTGGTGGACTTGGATGTGATTAGCTTAATTAGACGCCGATGATATATAGAGGGAATGGAATGACATGCGGGGACACCCTCCGTCCAAATTAGTTGATGCATTGGTTATTCATTAATTGCACCGCGCTCTTGGACACCTCGAACCACAAATGACGGTGACCGTGCCCTTTCTAACACCTTCCTTCTCTCACCTCTATTTCCTTCCGCTGTTACGGAGGAAGTGGCATGGATGCTAGCCAAGACATAAACATATTACTACCTCCGTCCCGGTGTATAAGTCATTCGCGTAGTTCTAGATCGATAATTTAACTATCTAAATATGTATCATATGTGACGGAAAATATATATTTAAAAACTACATCCGTGTAGAAATCTAATGATATACTCCCTCAGTCTCGGTGCATTAGGCATTTTAGGAGGTGCACTGCAACCTAGGCACGCATAGATTGGGTAGGAGAAGAAAATTAAATTGCAGAGGAAGTCAATCACACCATTCCTTTCTCAACTGAAAACGTGCTATTAATTAGAATACCTCTTGAAATCCAAAAAGTGTGCCGCATAAATTGCATGCATTGGTCCTTCAATTAATAGATGTGGTCTAATTAATATGCATGCAACTAGTACTAATCTAATGTGCCTTAGTGTTTTGGGATTATTTGATTTTCGTAAGATGCCTAATGCACCGAGACGGAGGAAGTACTTTTCATGACATATAACACATTTAATTCCTAAAAACCGGTGACCTAAAACTACACAAATGACTTATACACCGGGACGGAGGGAGTAATGAATAACCAATCATGACAAACCTCAATTAGCTCTTTCCTCATTAAAATAATTGTCATATAAACAATTTGCTAGGTAGTATTTGCTAGATAGTAATGCTAGCGACGACATAAACATGTTAATGAATAACCAATCACGACATAAACATATTTGACGGTGACTGTGCAGGGTTGGGATTATTTTCACAAGAATAGTTCACTAAGGCTACTTATAATGGTAGTATCATAGATAGTACTCCCTCCTTTCCGGTTTATAGGGTTCAAATCTGAAATCTCATCAACCAAGGTGAATTGTAAGTGGATGACACTAGTTTAAACTAGCCAATGAAATATTTCTCACATATTCAATTTCCAAGACAATGAATGTAGCATCCTTTCTTTCATTAAACTTGCATGATGGATGTAGAAAACGATGCATGCATAGCCACTCATCTCCTTTTTCTAAACTCTATGAATTAAATATGGTGTGAGACTCAAAGCGCTTTAACTCACTTAGACTCAAAATGAGCCTAATATAGTGGAAATCTGAAAATTTTAAGATGAGCCCTATAAACCGAAAAGGAGGGAGTATCATGCATGCCAACTAGTCAATTTCGATGATGTGGCATAGAATTAAATGAAGAAAGAGCGAGTTGAGTATCATATCATGATACCGTATCATATTAAATGATGTGCTACTATGTGTCTTGCATGGCAAGAAATGAACTACCCTATGATACTAACATATAATACTATGCATTACGGATGTGGTATCATACACTAGTATCATATGCATGATGCTAGTATATGATACTACCCATTACAACCAGCTTAAGGATACTATTTGCTAGGTAGTATCCTTTGTGGTAGTCGTGGCCACTGATCTCAACATTGACCTCCGGACATTTGCCTTCTACCAGCCTTGAAAAAATTAGAGAGCGTTGAAGGCTTGAAGCATGTTGATATCATTGTGGGATCGGATCATGCCAAATAAAGACTCCAAATTCAAAGACATTGTGAAGCCACGACCTCGAGTATGATAGTGCAAGTTTTGACATGGCTCTATATTGTCCCTGTCAAGCAGAAGGACGGTTCTTTCACTCCTAATGCATACAATATATGCTACCAAGCATGCTCGAAAAACCCTTCTGGCATTCATCACCAACAACCGGGTTGTATCTGTGGCATTTGGCTCTCTAAAATACACCGGTCCAAACACTGCTATCACAGCCTTGCAAAACGTGTACATGCAGTCTAGGCACGTGGACTCGCACATTCGGACATACTCATCAATTAGATCCCCGTGAACTCCGTATGCAAGTATCTGAATAGATGCGGTGCATTTTTTATAAGAGGCGAAGCTAATCTTTCTGAGGGCATCCTCCTTGCACTCAAATACTTATCGTATGCCACCACCCTTTCCCGGATAGGGTTGAACACATGTCTTGCCATACAATAATGTGCCTCAATAGGTGGGATGGGAAGAGCGATTTGGGGCTCTCGAAGTAGTCCTTCCATAGTAGGGAGTGACCAATCTTTATTTTGTTGCTCAACGCCGGAGTATGCCCAGAATTGAGCTAATGAACATCGACTGCTGCCTAATAACGTTGTCATGGTCGACCAACACAGCAGCCACAAGTTCCTCATCATCGGATGAAGAATCATCTGAGTCGCAAAGGAAATTATGAAAAAAGAACTCGTCGACTGAATCGAGCAAACCGTCGAACACCTTGTGGTCATCGTCGAATAAGCTGGCCGATGAAGAGCCCCATGACTCCCCTGGTGAAGCCGTCAGTGAAGCGTACGGCGAGCGAGGTCGCCACAGTTTGGATGTTGCAGGTAGTGGGAGGGAGGTGTGGGAGGTGTGGGGATGTGTTTGGGACGTCGGGGGTGCTGCGGCGCCAGTGATCGAGGCGACTGTTGCAGCGACGTTGGAAGTGGCGTATTGCGGCAGCAGCGCGGATGGTTGGCGTGGGCACCTGAACTAGGCGGCGGCGGCGATTGGTGGGACACCCGACTATGCTGGATGTCGATGGAAGGAAGATGGAATGACCACTATACTACTGACTTGAGGGCCAAGAGGACGAGACGAGCGCCGCACGTGTCTGTTTTATGTCCGTGCTGACTTAAACGTGGCCTAAATTTAAATCTGAAATAGATCACGCGATGAATAAAAGGCGAATACATGTCCATTTAGTTCGGTCCATTCGGCTGACTTTTATATCATTCTACCTTCAATAAACATGCGCTTACAAAATAAATCGATCGCATTGGAGTTGCTCTAGGGAAACAAAGAGGACAGCGAGGAGACAGCTGCTGCCGGGACCTTGTTCCAACACGGACCAAGGCCCGTCGGAGCTAACTGCGCGGCGTGGAACACGTAGGCAGGTGACTGCGAATTAACTGCAACGACACAAGTCTGTCCAACTCTGATCTGGCACTATCAATGCTTTTCAGACAGCGTTGAGTGTCTGGATCATGGGACTCCTAAGAGCAACTCTAGCAGACCCCACATTCCGTCAGTCCATAAAATGCGTTTGCAGTTCGCGTAAAACAGCTTTTTCGGGCTGGTCCGGGCTAGCACAGATGGAGTGGATCACTGGACGGCGGTCAAGAATATCCTGAAGTACCTGAAAAGGACTAAGGAGATGTTTCTCGTATATGGAGGTGATGAAGAGCTCGCCGTAAAAGGTTACGTCGATGCAAGCTTTGACACAGATCCGGACGACTCTAAATCGCAAACCGGATACGTATTTATTCTTAATGGGGGTGCGGTAAGCTGGTGCAGTTCCAAGCAGAGCGTCGTAGCAGATTCTACATGTGAAGCGGAGTACATGGCTGCCTCGGAGGCAGCTAAGGAGGGTGTCTGGATGAAGCAATTCATGACGGATCTTGGAGTGGTGCCAAGCGCACTGAATCCAATAACCTTGTTGTGTGACAACACGGGTGCCATTGCCCTAGCAAAGGAACCACGGTTTCACAAGAAGTCCAGACACATCAAACGACGCTTCAACCTCATCCGCGACTACGTCGAGGGAGAGGACGTCAATATATGCAAGGTGCATACGGATCTGAATGTAGCAGACCCGCTGACTAAACCTCTTCCACGGCCAAAGCATGATCAACATCAGAACTGTATGGGTGTTAGATTTATTACAATGTAATTCACATGATGATGTGAGGGCTAGATTATTGACTCTAGTGCAAGTGGGAGACTGTTGGAATTATGCCCTAGAGGCAATGATAAATGTAGTTATTATTATAATTCCTGTATCAAGATAATGGTTTATTATCCATGCTATAATTGTATTGAATGAAGACTCATTTACATGTATGGATACATAGACAAAACACCGTCCCTAGCAAGCCTCTAGTTAGCTAGCCAGTTGATCAAAGATAGTCAGTGTCTTCTGATTATGAACAAGGTGTTGTTGCTTGATAACTGGATCACGTCATTAGGAGAATCACGTGATGGACTAGACCCAAACTTATAGACGTAGCATGTTGATCGTGTCATTATGTTGCTACTGTTTTCTGCGTGTCAAGTATTTATTCCTATGACCATGAGATCATATAACTCACTGACACCGGAGAAATACTTTGTGTGTATCAAACGTCGCAACGTAACTGGGTGACTATAAAGATGCTCTACAGGTATCTCCGAAGGTGTTAGTTGAGTTAGTATGGATCAAGACTGGGATTTGTCACTCCGTGTGACGGAGAGGTATCTCGGGGCCCACTCGGTAATACAACATCACACACAAGCCTTGCAAGCAAAGTGACTTAGTGTAAGTTGCGGGATCTTGTATTACGGAACGAGTAAAGAGACTTGCCGGTAAACGAGATTGAAATAGGTATGCGGATACCGACGATCGAATCTCGGGCAAGTAACATACCGAAGGACAAAGGGAATGACATACGGGATTATATGAATCCTTGGCACTGAGGTTCAAACGATAAGATCTTCGTAGAATATGTAGGATCCAATATGGGCATCCAGGTCTCGCTATTGGATATTGACCGAGGAGTCTCTCGGGTCATGTCTACATAGTTCTCGAACCCGCAGGGTCTGCACACTTAAGGTTCGGCGTTGTTTTATGCGTATTTGAGTTATATGGTTGGTTACCGAATGTTGTTCGGAGTCCCGGATGAGATCACGGACGTCACGAGGGTTTCCGGAATAGTCCGGAAACGAAGATTGATATATAGGATGACCTCATTTGATTACCGGAAGGTTTTCGGAGTTACCGGGAATGTACCGAGAATTACGAATGGGTTCCGGGAGTTCACCGGGGGGGCAACCCACCCCGGGGAAGCCCATAGGCCTTGAGGGTGGCGCACCAGCCCTTAGTGGGCTGGTGGGGCAGCCCAAAAGGACCCTATGCGCCTAGGAAGAAAAAATCAAGGAGAAAAGAAAAAAAGAGGAGGTGGGAAAGGAGAGAAGGACTCCTCCCACCAAACCAAGTTGGACTCGGTTTGGGGGGGAGTCCTTCCCCCCTTTGGCTCGGCCGACCCCCTTGGGGCTCCTTGAGCCCCAAGGCAAGGCCCCCTCCCTCCCACCTATATATACGGAGGTTTTAGGGCTGATTTGAGACGACTTTTCCATGGCAGCCCGACCACATACCTCCACGGTTTTCCCTCTAGATCGCGTTTCTGCGGAGCTCGGGCGGAGCCGTGCTGAGACAAGGTCATCACCAACCTCCGGTGCGCCGTCACGCTGCCGGAGAACTCTTCTACCTCTCCGTCTCTCTTGCTGGATCAAGAAGGCTGAGATCATCGTCGAGCTGTACTTGTGCTGAACGCGGAGGTGCCGTCCGTTCGGTACTAGATCGTGGGACTGATCGTGGGATTGTTCGCGGGGCGGATCGAGGGACGTGAGGACGTTCCACTACATCAACCGTGTTCACTAACGCTTCTGCTGTACGGTCTACAAGGGTACGTAGATCACTCATCCCCTCTCGTAGATGGACATCACCATGATAGGTCTTCGTGCGCGTAGGAAAACTTTTGTTTCCCATGCGACGTTCCCCAACAGTGGCATCATGAGCTAGTTCATGCGTAGATGTCTTCTCGAGTAGAACACAAAAGTTTTTGTGGGCGGTGATGTGCGTTTTGCTGCCCTCCTTAGTCTTTTCTTGATTCCGCGGTATTGTTGGATTGAAGCGGCTTGGACCGACATTACTCGTACGCTTAGGAGAGACTGGTTTCATCACTACGAGTAACCCAGTTGCTCAAAGATGACTGGCAAGTGTCGGTTTCTCCAACTTTAGTTGAATCGGATTTGACCGAGGAGGTCCTTGGATGAGGTTAAATAGCAACTCATATATCTCCGTTGTGGTATTTGCGTAAGTAAGATGCGATCCTACTAGATACCCATGGTCACCACGTAAAACATGCAACAACATAGAGGACGTCCAACTTGTTTTTGCAGGGTATGCTTGTGATGTGATATGGCCAATGATGTGATGTGATATATTGGATGTATGAGATGATCATGTTGTAATAGAAAATATCGACTTGCACGTCGATGGTACGGCAACCGGCAGGAGCCATAGGGTTGTCTTTATACTAACATTTGTGCTTGTAGATGCGTTTACTATTTTGCTAGGATGTAGCTTTAGTAGTAATAGCATGAGTAGCACGACAACCCCGATGGCAACACGTTGATGGAGATCATGGTGTGGCGCCGGTGAGAAAAAGATCGTGCCGGTGTTTTGGTGATGGAGATCAAGAAGCACGTGATGATGGCCATATCATGTCACTTATGAATTGCATGTGATGTTAATCCTTTTATGCACCTTATTTTGCTTAGAACGACGGTAGCATTATGAGGTGATCTCTCACTAAAATTTCAAGACGAAATTGTGTTCTCCCCGATAGTGCACCGTTGCTACAGTTCGTCGTTTCGAGACACCACGTGATGATCGGGTGTGATAGACTCAACGTTCACATACAACGGGTGCAAAACAGTTGCGCACGCGGAACACTCGGGTTAAGCTTGACGAGCCTAGCATGTGCAGACATGGCCTAGGAACACATGAGACCGAAAGGTCGATCATGAATCATATAGAAGATATGATTAGCATAGGGATGCTTACCACTGAAACTATACTCAACTCACGTGATGACCGGACTTGAGCTAGTGTAAGTGGATCATGAAC
Organism: Hordeum vulgare subsp. vulgare; assembly: GCF_904849725.1. Lineage (NCBI taxonomy): Eukaryota > Viridiplantae > Streptophyta > Magnoliopsida > Poales > Poaceae > Hordeum > Hordeum vulgare. The sequence goes on along the minus strand of NC_058519.1, from coordinate 656,792,757 downwards.
CACTCAAATGACTAGAGAGATGTATTTTTTGAGTGGAAGTTTAGCATATAATTTGATTAAGTTAAACTCTAATTATCTTGAACATAGTCTAAGTCCACTTTGAATATATTTGTGTTGTAGATCATGGCTCACGCGACAGTCACCCTGAATTTTAATACGTTCCTAGAGAAAGCTAAGTTGAAAGATGATGGAAGCAACTTTGTAGACTGGGCTCGTAATCTTAAGCTAATCTTACATGCTGGGAAGAAGGATTATGTCCTTAATGCTGCGCTAGGAGATGAACCACCCGCTACGGCTGATCAGGATGTTAAGAACGCTTGGTTAGCACGTAAGGAGGACTACTCAATAGTTCAATGTGCAGTCTTGTATGGCTTAGAACCGAGACTTCAACGTCGCTTTGAGCGTCATGGAGCATTTGAGATGTTCCAGGAGTTGAAGTTCATCTTTCAGAAGAACGCCCGGATCGAGAGGTATGAGACCTCCGATAAATTCTATGCTTGCAAGATGGAGGAAAACTCGTCTGTCAGTGAACATGTGCTCAAAATGTCTGGGTACTCAAACCGTCTAGCTGAGCTAGGGATTGAACTCCCGCAAGAAGCTATCACTGACAGAATCCTTCAATCACTGCCGCCAAGCTATAAAGGCTTTGTGTTGAACTACAACATGCAAGGGATGAACAAGTCACCCGACGAGTTGTTTGCGATGCTGAAAGTCGCAGAGTCTGAACTCCGTAAAGAGCATCAAGTGTTGATGGTGAATAAAACCACTAGTTTCAAGAGAAACGGCAAAGGCAAGAAGGGTAATTCAAAGAAGAGCGGCAAGCCTGTTGCTAATCCGACGAAGAAGCCCAAAGCTGGACCTAAGCCTGAAACAGAGTGCTTCTATTGCAAGGGTATGGGTCACTGGAAGCGCAACTGCCCCAAGTATCTGGCTGATAAGAATGCGGCCAAAGAAAAATCAGGTATATTTGATATACATGTTATTGATGTGTACTTAACCGGCTCTCATAGTAGTGCCTGGGTATTCGATACCGGTTCTGTTGCTCATATTTGCAACTCAAAACAGGAACTACGGAATAGACGAAGGCTGGCGAAAGATGAAGTGACGATGCGCGTAGGAAATGGTTCCAAGGTTGATGCAATCACCGTCGGCACAGTTTCACTTCAGTCACCATCACGATTAGTGATGAACTTAAATCATTGTTATTTAGTGCCTGCGTTGAGCATGAACATTATATCTGGATCTTGTTTATTGCGAGACGGTTACTCTTTTAAGTCAGAGAATAATGGTTGTTCTATTTCTATGAGTAACATCTTTATGGTCATGCACCCAATGTGAGAGGATTGTTCATATTGAATCTTGATAGCGATACGCATATACATAACATTGAGACCAAAAGAGTTAGAGTTAACAATGATAGCGCCATATTTTTGTGGCACTGCCGCTTAGGTCATATTGGTGTAAAGCGCATGAAGAAACTCCATGCTGATGGACTTTTCGAGTCACTTGACTTTGATTCACTTGACACGTGCGAACCATGCCTCATGGGCAAGATGACTAAGACTCCGTTCTCCGGAACAACGGAGCGTGCAAATGACTTGTTGGAAATCATACATACCGATGTGTGTGGTCCGATGAGCGTGGAGGCACGCGGCGGATATCGTTATTTTCTCACCTTCACTGACGATTTGAGTAGATATGGTTATGTCTACTTGATGAAACACAAGTCTGAAACATTTGAAAAGTTCAAGCAATTTTAGAGTGAAGTGGAAAATCATCGTAACAAGAAGATCAAGTTCCTACGGTCTGATCGTGGGGGTGAATATGTGAGTTTCGAGTTTGGTGCTCACTTAAGACAACGTGGAATTGTTTCGCAGTTAACACCGCCTAGAACACCACAGGGTAATGGTGTGTCCGAACGTCGTAATCGTACGTTATTAGAGATGGTGCGATCTATGATGTCTCTTACCGATTTGCCGTTATCATTTTGGGGTTATGCATTAGAAACAGTTGCATTCACTTTAAATAGGGCACCATCAAAATCCGTTGAGACGACACCATACGAACTGTGGTATGGCAAAAGGCCAAAGGTGTCGTTTCTTAAATTTTGGGATGTGATGCTTATGTCAAAAAGCTTCAGCCTGAAAAGCTGGAACCCAAAGCGGAAAGGTGCGTCTTCATAGGTTACCCAAAAGAGACATTTGGGTATACCTTCTATCTCAAATCCGAGGGCAAAGTGTTTGTTGCTAAGAATGGAGCTTTTCTCGAGAAGGAGTTTCTCTCGAGAGAATTGAGTGGGAGGAAGATAGAACTTGACGAGGTTGTCGAACCTCTCATCCCTCTAGATGATGGCGCAGGGCAAGGGGAAACCTCTGTCGTTGCGATGCCGGTTGAGGAGGAAGTTAATGATGATGATCATGAAACTCCAGTTCAAGTTTCTGTCGAACCACGCAGGTCGACGAGACCACGTGCTGCTCCAGAGTGGTACGGAAATCCCGTCTTATCAATCATGTTGTTAGACAACAATGAACCTGCAAATTATGAAGAAGCAATGGTGGGCCCAGATTCCAACAAATGGCTAGAAGCCATGAAGTCCGAGATAGGATCCATGTATGAGAACAAAGTGTGGACTTTGGAGGTACTACCTGAGGGCCGCAAGGCTATTCAGAACAAATGGATCTTTAAGAAGAAGACGGACGTTGACGACAATGTGACCGTTTATAAAGCTCAACTTGTGGCAAAGGGTTTTTCACAAGTTCAAGGAGTTGACTACGATGAGACATTCTCACCCGTAGCGATGCTTAAGTCCGTCAGAATCATGTTAGCAATAGGTGCATTTTTCGATTATGAAATCTGGCAGATGGATGTCAAAACGACGTTCCTTAACGGTTTCCTTAAGGAAGAGTTTTATATGGTACAACCCGAAGGTTTTGTCAATCCTAAGAATGCTAATAAGGTGTGCAAGCTCCAGCGATCCATTTATGGACTGGTGCAAGCATCTCGGAGTTGGAACAAGCGCTTTGCTGAGGTGATCAAAGCATTTGGGTTTATACAAGTGGTTGGAGAATCTTGTATTTACAAGAAAGTGAGTGGGAGCTCTGTGGCGTTTCTAATATTATATGTGGATGACATATTGCTGATTGGAAACAACGTAGAGTTTTTGGATGGCGTAAAGGATTACTTGAATAAAAGTTTCTCTATGAAGGACCTAGGAGAAGCTGCTTACATTCTAGGCATTAAGATCTATAGGGATAGATCAAAACGCCTGATAGGACTTTCACAAAGCACATACCTTGATAAAGTTTTGAAGAGGTTCAAATGGAACAGTCCAAGAAAGGGTTCTTGCCAGTTTTACAAGGTACGAGATTGAGTAAGACTCAGTGCCCAGCAACTGATGAAGATAGAGAGCATATGCGCTCTGTCCCCTATGCTTCAGCCATAGGTTCTATCATGTATGCAATGCTGTGCACTAGACCGGATGTTAGCCTGGCCATAAGGATCGTAGGTAGGTTCCAGAGTAATCCACGAGTGGATCACTGGACGGCGGTCAAGAATATCCTGAAGTACCTGAAAAGGACTAAGGAGATGTTTTTCGTATATGGAGGTGACGAAGAGCTCGCCGTAAAACGTTACGTCGATGCAAGCTTTGACACAGATCCGAACGACTCTAAATCGCAAACCGGATACGTATTTATTCTTAATGGGGGTGCGGTAAGCTGGTGTAGTTCCAAGCAGAGCGTCGTAGCAGATTCTACATGTGAAGCGGAGTACATGGCTGCCTCGGAGGCAGCTAAGGAGGGTGTCTGGATGAAGCAATTCATGACGGATCTTGGAGTGGTGCCAAGCGCACTGAATCCAATAACCTTGTTGTGTGACAACACGGGTGCCATTGCCCTAGCAAAGGAACCACGGTTTCACAAGAAGTCCAGACACATCAAACGACGCTTCAACCTCATCCGCGACTACGTCGAGGGAGAGGACGTAAATATATGCAAGGTGCACACGGATCTGAATGTAGCAGACCCGCTGACTAAACCTCTTCCACAGCCAAAGCATGATCAACACCAGAACTGTATGGGTGTTACATTTATTACAATGTAATTCACATGATGATGTGAGGGCTAGATTATTGACTCTAGTGCAAGTGGGAGACTGTTGGAATTATACCCTAGAGGCAATGATAAATGTAGTTATTATTATAATTCCTGTATCAAGATAATCGTTTATTATGCATGCTATAATTGTATTGAATGAAGACTCATTTACATATGTGGATACATAGACAAAACACCGTCCCTAGCAAGCCTCTAGTTAGCTAGCCAGTTGATCAAAGATAGTCAGTGTCTTCTGAGTATGAAGAAGGTGTTGTTGCTTGATAACTGGATCACGTCATTAGAAGAATCACGTGATGGACTAGACCCAAACTTATAGACGTAGCATGCTGATCGTGTCATTTTGTTGCTACTGTTTTCTGCGTGTCAAGTATTTATTCCTATGACCATGAGATCATATAACTCACTGACACCGGAGGAATACTTTGTGTGTATCAAACGTCGCAACGTAACTGGGTGACTATAAAGATGCTCTACAGGTATCTCCGAAGGTGTTAGTTGAGTTAGTATGGATCAAGACTGGGATTTGTCACTCCGTGTGACGGAGAGGTATCTCGGGGCCCACTCGGTAATACAACATCACACACAAGCCTTGCAAGCAAAGTGACTTAGTGTAAGTTGCGGGATCTTGTATTACGGAACGAGTAAAGAGACTTGCCGGTAAACGAGATTGAAATAGGTATGCGGATACCGACGATCGAATCTCGGGCAAGTAACATACCGAAGGACAAAGGGAATGACATACGGGATTATACGAATCCTTGGCACTGAGGTTCAAACGATAAGATCTTCATAGAATATGTAGGATCCAATATGGGCATCCAGGTCCCGCTATTGGATATTGACCGAGGAGTCTCTCGGGTCATGTCTACATAGTTCTCGAACCCGCAGGGTCTGCACACTTAAGGTTCGGCGTTGTTTTATGCGTATTTGAGTTATATGGTTGGTTACCGAATGTTGTTCGGAGTCCCGGATGAGATCACGGACGTCACGAGGGTTTCCGGAATAGTCCGGAAACGAAGATTGATATATAGGATGACCTCATTTGATTACCGGAAGGTTTTCGGAGTTACCGGAAATGTACCGGGAATTACGAATGGGTTCCGGGAGTTCACCGGGGGGGCAACCCACCCCGGGGAAGCCCATAGGCCTTGAGGGTGGCGCACCAGCCCTTAGTGGGCTGGTGGGGCAGCCCAAAAGGACCCTATGCGCCTAGGAAGAAAAAATCAAGGAGAAAAAAAAAAGAGGAGGTGGGAAAGGAGAGAAGGACTCCTCCCACCAAACCAAGTTGGACTCGGTTTGGGGGGGAGTCCTTCCCCCCTTTGGCTCGGCCGACCCCCTTGGGGCTCCTTGAGCCCCAAGGCAAGGCCCCCTCCCTCCCACCTATATATACGGAGGTTTTAGGGCTGATTTGAGACGACTTTTCCATGGCAGCCCGACCACATACCTCCACGGTTTTCCCTCTAGATCGCGTTTCTGCGGAGCTCGGGCGGAGCCCTGCTGAGACAAGGTCATCACCAACCTCCGGAGCGCCGTCACGCTGCCGGAGAACTCTTCTACCTCTCCGTCTCTCTTGCTGGATCAAGAAGGCCGAGATCATCGTCGAGCTGTACGTGTGCTGAACGCGGAGGTGCCGTCCGTTCGGTACTAGATCGTGGGACTGATCGCGGGATTGTTCGCGGGGCGGATCGAGGGACGTGAGGACGTTCCACTACATCAACCGCGTTCACTAACGCTTCTGTTGTACGGTCTACAAGGGTACGTAGATCACTCATCCCCTCTCGTAGATGGACATCACCATGATAGGTCTTCGTGCGCGTAGGAAAATTTTTGTTTCCCATGCGACGTTCCCCAACAAAGCCTTGGGGCAATTTTTCCAATTGCAATGCATACAATCAATGCTACCTAGCATGCCACGCCAACCTCTCCTTTTATTAGATGCCATCAATTTCTTTGTGTCATCTTCATTGGGTGCCCGAAGATACTCAGGATCGAAGACACGGATGATCACTTTCGCAAATCTACGCATAGACTCAATTGTGGTATCTTCACCAATGCGAAGATACTCATCGGCATAGTCTGCCGGAACGCCATATGCAATCACCCGCATAGCTGCGGAGATTTTTTGATATGCACTAAATCCTTTTAAGCCCGCGGCACTCCTTCTTTGAGTAAAATACCGGCAATTTTCCTCGCAAGCTTGAACAATTTTCACAAAGAGGGATCGGCGCATTCGGTACCTTCTCCGGAAGAGGTGCGAAGGATATGTAGGATTCTCCACGAAATAGTCTTGCATCAACATCTCGTTCCCAAGATGGCGATTCCGAGGAATGCACAAAAGCCCGACAGTCGATCCTCGCCTCCTCTTCCGATTCTCGTCTTCATGCTCCTTCCCGGCAAGCGCCATGACTAATGTTTGCTGACGAAAGTTCGCAAGCATGGTCTCAACATCCGAGCCGTCCGAATCGGACGAATCGGATAGTAGGAACTTCTCGCACGGGGTCAACTCCATCTTCTCGCACAGCTTGCAAAAACCACAAAGAAGGTACTAACCGGCGACAGGTGCTCCCGGGCGGCGACGAGGCGGTGGTCGATCCCCGACGGTGGAGGCGGCGGCGGGGGGGGGGGGGGGGGCTCTTCTCGCCGGATCCAGAGGGGCGGTGCAGGGGCTCACCTGCAGATATGGCCGGAATCGCCGGTGGAGGGCGGGCAGAAGCAAGGGCGGGGCGGCGGCGGAAGGAGGGGAAAATAGCGCGGGTTGAAATGTCCCTCCCGCCAACTGCTTCTCTGTGATGCAGGGCACCGCAGCCGCGAGGGGGAAACCCGCGTTTTCCCAGGTTGGGGGCGGAAATTTGCCGCGTCCCCTAATTTTTTGTGGGTCGCGGCGGGATGCGGGGTCTGATCGGGCAGGCTTTTCCGCCCCAACCCGCATTTTGACGGTTATTTTACGGGTCGGGGGCGGATGCGGGGTCTGCTAGAGTTGCTCTAAATGGAGGTCTCCGGACCAAAATCAGTGTCCTGCATTTTCAACCAAGATTTTAACTATTACTCGATGGAAATAGAAGTTTATTATTATCTTTGCGAGCTGATATCACTTTGTTAGTTTGATAGACATGAAGATCTGGAACTGAGGCCTTTAACTAAACAAAATCTTGAAAACATCTAAATTTTAACCATCCATATATACTCTCTACTGAATCCCAAGGAAGTTAAGACTGTCGCTGTTAGCTTTCTTTTTCTTGTTCATATAATCATACAATTATGAACGGATAATGCCCACCACAGTGTGCAATAATGCATGGAAAAAGACCTACCACAACATTCAACTCTGCATAGGAAAATATTTTTCATTCAACTATATTCTACTTATATTCCATAACTATTTTTACAACTATACATAATCAAATATGATAACTTATGCATTTTTTTATTTGGATTCTCATGTTATCAATCCAAGTTTTCACCAACCATTCCTGCAGCAATGTGTGGGCCGTCCTCTAATACAAGTTGATTTGGATATTTCAATATGAACTATATACAAACTGAAATAAACGAATAAGTATATTAAAATGTGTATATATACATCCGATACAGAAAAAGGTTAGAGTGTCTTATATTTATAAAAGGAGGGGGTATTGGTGTGTACTATAATTTGTTCGGCAAGTGTGCAAGTCAAAATACTACCTAGAAAAGTAGATACCATAAAACAAATCTCACCAAGCTTTACCAGAAATACAAAATAGTACTCCATTTTGTATTCTTTAATCCTTCACTATAAAAATCTCACGTAAGTTTTTGTGGGTCTAGGATTACTCCAAACAAGTGTTTTTTTTTTCCTGTATTATTTGTTGTAACGACCATTTAAATCAGCTATCTATATTTCTGGAGCAAATGTATGGCCCGCAATGCTATCTACAAAGCACAAACAAAATAAATTCACAATTAAACTTTAAGATTGTTTGGCTAGAAAGTGAAAAGGTAAACGTACAAGTTCTACAGGATTTTACTGCACCATGGTTGTAGCTAGCTCCAAATTGGAAATCCATGATGAGCGAATCAATAACTTTCTGGGAACTCTACAAGCCAACACATTTCGTATGGAAAGAGCTTTCTATATGAACTCCTACCTTCACCAAACCAATCATAGTGTGTGGCGTAAATGTTTTCCAAGTCTTGAAGCTTTCAGGTACTCAAAGGATAGTCCAATTTTTTCTTCAATGATTGGGTTAAACGAACATCATCTTCAATAGTTGCACCTGATTTCTTTATCTGGTTTTTATTCATTTTGGTCGATGCTTTGTGTTATTTATTACTTGAGCATAACATGATAAGATATTTATAATTATACAACATTAAGAGTTGTCCCCTTCATATAAAGGGGATATGTTATATGACATGTTACAACTATACAACAAGCCTTGTATCATCGTAAAAAAAAGGCTAAGTGGAATGAGCACGCGAGGTCATAAACTGGCCACAAACCATCGACGAGGCTATTTTTTCTGCAAAAAGCAGCCGACCGTACATATACCATACACGGGCCCAGGTTACCTTTAGACCCAATGACTCATCTTTTTGGAAGGGCTTGATGAGAACGAAGGTGGCCTATTTCCAGAGAAGTAAATTTATCATTGGTAATGGTAAGTCGGCGAGATTCTGGGAGGATATATGGTTAGGAGAGACGCCGCTAGCTATCCAATATAAATCTCACTACAATATTGTGCAACGCAAGGAGGCTTATGTTGCCACAGTATTACAGTCTATTCCTCTAAATATACAATTCCGGAGATCCTTGGTAGGAGATCGATGGAAAATGTGGTTGTATCTAGTCAAAACCCTTCCAAAAAAGTTGATGAGGTTGACATGATTCATTGGAAATTAAATAAGAATGGCATATTTTCAGTGAAATCTATGTATTTAAATAATAATGGCATATTTTTAGTGAAACAAATTCAGATAGGAGTATGTGCATTATTATGGGCTATATGGAACTACAAAATTATACAGTTTTTAAAAGACAAACTCGTACAACCCTTTTTGCATGTTATCTACAGGGCCACAACCTACATCTGTATGTGATCGTTACTCACTCCTGCGGTGGCCATGGAGCCTTCGGTTATTGTGTCTGTCCAATAGGAGATGGTAGCATGGGATATTTACAACTGGTTTGGTTGACGGACCAGTAATAGGATACGGATAGTCTTTGCACCCTATTTTCGCCGAGCTTATTTTGGATCTAAGACCTCTGTTAGATAAGTTCTTTTACTTAATATAAAGGGGCTGCATGCATCTGATATTCCTTCTTTAAAATATATATATATATACCATACACGGTATTTCAGAGAACCATGAAAGCATCATGGTTGTTGCTGGCTCCAAACTGGGATGCTGTGATGAGATTCTAAACAAATGATTTACAAGGAACTGTATGGTGCAGCACAATATATATGTGGGAAATAATCTATTACTCACTTAAATACTTGTAGCTGAAGAGAACTATACTAGTTTTCTCAAAATACAAGTATTTAGGTACAGTGGAGTATTAAGTTAATGGGGTTTGGCGAAGCAATCATAGTGTATATTAGGGCATCCCAACGAAGGTACAATCAGCTGTTCCTGATTTTTCTCTCTCATGATCTAGTGATGACATGGGGGAGAAAAGTAGTCTGAGATGTGGAAGGAGAGAAGAGATGAGGTGGAACTTTGTAACAGTCGGCTGTTGGACATTCCCTTTCAGTACATGTTTCTCTCTCTAGTCCTTTTGTTTTGAAGTCAGGCCAATAGTCTCATCAGGGACGTACACCCGGGCCACATTTCTACCTAGAAAGTAGAAATACAATAAATCCTACTAATTTCTTAAGACTATAAGAACAAAAATTATTATATTGACATTATTTCAATCCATGGCGTGCCATCCATCTAAAGCCATCTGTCGAGATTTTTGAAGCAATTGCATGGGCCATACAACACTAAAGTTTACAGGATAAATACACATGTTCTAAAGCCATCTGTCGAGATTTTTGAAGCAATTGCTAATCTAGAAAGTGCACAGAATAAATACAACACTAAAGTTTAATTAAGATTTGTCTTGACTATAATGTGAAAAAGTAACATTACACATGTTCTGCTGGATTTGAATGCACGAAGGGTGTTGCCATGCATCTCTAGACACAACTAATCTATGACACGCTTTTGAATCAATTATGTGTAGGGAACTCTGTGGCCCAACACGGTGTGTATGGAAACGAGTGTTCTATGAGCTCATGGCCCTCAGCAAACCACTCATACTGTGTGGGATACATGTATCCCAAGTACTGAAGCTTTGAGGTGCTCAAATGATAGGCAAATCCTCTCTTCAATGATTCACTCAAAAAGAGAACTTCTTTCTGCGGATGAAATCCAATGATGTCAATATGTCCACTGCAACTCCGTTCAATCTTACCATTGGTGTCAAGAACATCCTCATTATCCGAGTCCCACTCAAATCCTTTTCCCCGTGGTGCTTGTTCTTTGTAATCAGGAAACCAGTCATGACAAGAATGATAGTTGATATCTTCCAGGACCCAAGACCCGTGAACTTCTGAATTGGAGCTCCGATGTGACAGTATATGCATAAGATCTGCCTGATACTTTTGGACCCACTGGAGACGAGCACAAGATTCATCAAGGATCCAAACTTGAAGCCGCTCACCAGGATAAGCAATTGATGCGAGATACACTCCCTTCTCTGATCTTCCTAGTTGTAGCTGTCCTGGATTAATATCTTGGGGCGGTTTAATTACTTGGTATTTGCCGCTTGACAAAGATATTCTATGCATATCAGGTAGGAAAAACAAACAAAACAACAACACATCCAGAAACAAAATTTAAATCGAGTGATATTTTAAATAATTAATTAGAAAAATGCATGATGGTGCATGCGGGCTTAAGAATACCTCATAAAATAGTAGTGGTGCACATAGAGGTGTCCGCGCCAGTAGACAGCAGTTTTTGGTTCGCCGAACAAAGGCTGGTCGGCGATGGTGCTGAACGGCTCCCCTTGCCGCTGGAATGATCTCTCCTCCCACCTATTCGTCCTCGAGGAGAAAGCTTGCACTAACATCGACGACGGCGGCCACTCCCACCCCGCCACCGTACGGTCCATTGTTCCCCACGGGTAAGAACCCTCCGGAACGACGAGCACCTCGTAGTGCGGCGACACGGCAGGGTCAAACACGATGTACTCGTGGTACCAAAAGTTCTCCTCGCCGTAGCGGCATGGCGGCCGTGGGGAGGGCAGCTTGGCCCACTGCCGTGTGGCGGGGTTCACCACGTAGCCGCCTTCCAGAAGGAGGAGGCCGTTGCAGTGGCCTGTGACGATCGCAGCATAGGCATAGCCGGCGCCGGCGGGCATGTAGTGGTGAAACTTGGAGCTGACCGAGACCGGTGCCGGCGAGGGGCGGGCGAAGAGCTCCGTGAGATGGTGGTTGCCGTTGAAGGTGATGAGGATGCCGGCCAGGCGGAGCGGGAGGAGGTGCATGAGGCGGCGGGTGTCGATGATGGCACGCCAGGAGCTGTGGACGCATCGTGCCGCGGCGAGGCCGTGCGGAAGAAGACGGCGGAGGACATCGGCGAGCAGGTCCTCCGGTAGCTCCATCACCATGACCATGATCGCTTGATCTCACGCCTTGACTAATTAACCGGGTTAAATCTACTCCACGAGACCTAACCCTAATCTTATTGTGCTGGATGCACCGTGCCGTGGCGAGACCTGCTTGCTGATGGGGCTGTAGAGATTAGTTGAGGAAATATCGACCGAGTCCTTTATCCATTAGTTGAGGAAATATCAACGTACGTGCAAAAAAGCCGTTACGTTATAACCACCGACCGAGTCCTTTGTCCATTACACAAAAAACAATTAATAGTAGTACGAATTTTATGATTCGGATCAGCAGGGGAGGAAATATCGAAATTGATCAAGAAACAAGTCATCGCGCGATAACAAGCCAAGCCTAGTTTGGAGTTTTTTCACTATATTTTTTCTTCTTTGGGAAAAACTTTCAATCTATTCTCTCTCTTTTTTTTTCCAAAGAACTTTCAATCTACTCATCTCTAAAGAAAATCATGATAACACAGCAAACATCCGAAATAATAAAAATTATATCCAAATCCGTAAACTATTTACTGATAATTACAAAGACTGAAGCGAGCCCAAGACGCGCCATCGTCATTCCCCGCTTCCTTATTAAAGTCAGACAAAATTTAATGTAGCAGATAGTCGAAAAGTCATCATGCTAAGACCACATAATACCAGCGCACCAGAACCGGCCACGGATGTAGAGGATGAACAGGATGGGCCATTGGAAAGTTACCTTTATACTATAGTAAAAAAGAAAGTTAATAGATATTAAAAGAACAATAAATTTACATAAATCTTTGCACTGTTGGCCCACCTTGGACACCATGGGCTAGGTCCGCCACTATAAGAACAACCGTTGATAAAGAGTAGTGTAATTGGAACGATCCAACTTGAAGACACACCAACGATGACCATATTCAAGGGGTGGCTGGAAGCCTATTGACCATGCTCTAAAAATAATGAACTAATCACATTTTAAATTTTTATTCTTAATTACATTTCATTAAGAAGAAAGAAAAAAATGTGCATATGTGCCTGCATTGATTGCGGCCCTTTTAACGCCGACTATGGGCTCAAAAGAAAAAAAGTAGACGACATGGTAGATCGTCTGGATTGTGATGTGCTTTCTTTCTTGGGAAATTCTATTGGGAAGCGCCGCACTGCGGTCAACCCGTGCTGCGGCACGCCAAGATTCGTGCATGCGATTCGTGTGGCTAGACAGCGCCGAACCGACCGTCCACCGTTTTTAACGCAGGGGCGGGGAACTGTTGAAATTTCTCTCCCATCGCACCGAGAGCCACGATCCCCCATTCCTCTCCCACAACGTCAAGAGCTCAGTCCCGCGAGACGAAGGACGGATCCCGCGACGAAGGGCGGATCCGTTGCGTAGAAGGGCGGATCCGGTGCGACGAAGGTCGGATCCGCACCGGCGCCGGCGCCAGCGCGCGAAAACTCCTGTGAGTCCACTCCCTTTGCTCCCCCTTGCGGAGATGGTGGGTTGGTTGGGGGTCGATCTGGTCGTCGGCTGCAGAGGTTTGGGGCGGGGTTGCACAGGGGATCCGCCCTTTTCTGTCGCGGTTGGCGTTGCGCGAGGCCGAGGTCGGAGGGGGCGTTCACGTGGACCTCGATGTCGCAGGTGCCGTCGGAGAGATCCCTGTTGGCGACCCTGAAAGTGATGCGTTCGTCAGAACTCTCCAGGATCTGGTACCTCCAGATGGAGTTCTTGAGGGACGTCGTGCCGTCGCGGTCGCATCCGACCTGAAAGGCCCGGTAGCCGCACTCTGGCGGGTGGGTGCCGCCAAGCCAGAAGGGATATGCGATGCGGAGGCGACCGCACGTTGTCGTCTCGCATGACGTCGAGGAAGACGATGGTGTTGTGATGTTTGGGGTGCTTGTGGTGGTGCCAGAGATTTCTTACACAGAAACAACTACACGGCCTGGGTGTTCAGTCGTAAACTGTATATCTGCCATAAACAAGATTTGAGAAGTGCAGACTCACCTGTGGATCAATCACATCCCCCATAGGAACCGGGCTGGCAACATGGAAAACCCCTTGGCATCCCTCTATGGCAGCCGCCATTGCGTCATAATCGAGCAGATACAACTAATTTTGACAACTAGGAAGAAGAAATTTGGAAACTAGATACAACTAAATCTGACAACCGGGAACAAGTGATCTGCTCTAGTTGTGTATGCCCTGATTGGGCAGTAGAAACATCACGGGAAGTAGGGACATATTTTTCTGGTGACTAGGGTAGTCTTTATCTAGCAAATTAGTACGTATTAGAATACAAACTCTTTTCTTAAAATCTGAAACATTATGGTCAGTAGGCACACATTTTTCTGGTAACTAGGGCAGTTTCTACCTGGCAAACCAGTATAATCCATACCTTTTTCTTAAATCTCAAACATCATGGCAAGTAAGCACATATTTTTCTGGTGACTAGGACAGTTTTTTTATCTTGCAAACTAGTAGAGGGCAAAACTTTCTCCCAAATCTGAAACATTATGGCAAGTAGGTACACATTGTTTTGGCAAGTAGGCCAGTTTTATCTGGCAAATTAGTAGAATCCAAACCTTTTCTTAAATCTCAAACACCATGGCAAGTAAGCACATATTTTTCTGGTGACTAGGGCAGTTTTTTTATCTTGCAAACTAGTAGAGGGCAAAACTTTCACTCAAATCTGAAACATTATGGCAAGTAGGCACACATTTTTTGGCAAGTAGGCCAGTTTTATCTGGAAAATTAGTAGAATCCAAACCTTTTTCATAAATCAGGAACATCATGTCGAGTAAGCACATATTTTTATGGTGACTAGGGCAGTATTTTATCTGGTGAACTAGTAGAATGCAAAACTTTCTCTTAAATCTGAAACATTCTGGCAAGTAGGCACACATTTTTCTGGCAGGTAGGCCAGTTTTATTTGGCAAACTAGTAGAATCCATACCTTTCATAAATCAGGAACATCATGCCAAATAGGTTCAAACTATTCTGGTAACTAAGGTGTTTTTTATGTAGCAACTAGTACACTGTAGTGACAACTAGAATAATTTGTGTATGGAAGCTAGATTGGAAGCAGAGACCAATTACCTGGTAACTAGTAATGTTACACACTGATGCTTTTTCGAACAACATGACAATCAAACCAGAAATTATTGGAGGAGATGGGGTGTAAAGTACCAGCAGCTAAAAACTGAGACTCCATTTATGCGAAAGTATGCAAAAGGTTCCATGAAATGAAAAACATAACAGCTAACATGTTTTTTTTCTTTTTGTGTTTGACAGATGGAAAACAATATCATCCACTCTGAAGAAAAAGCTATGGAGAGTCATGGCAAAGTAGGTGAACAAGTTTTCTGTATCGATTTAGCAAGCAAAAACTTTCAGGAGCTTTCTTTTGCAATTTGACATCCATTTAGTCAACAAATACCATGAAAACCTATTAATTTTCTGTGACAATTTGATGCACATGCAGTCCCCAACTATCATGTATTTTTTTTGAGCACATGTTTGTAAGGGAGATGTGCTACATCATACCCGTGAAAAATACTTTTGATCAGATTTTCTTTTTTGATTTGAGCTTGATCAGACCATGAATAGTTGGGAGCAAAGGTCTTTTCTGCTATTCTTATTGGTGATCCTGTGTATTTTTTGTTTGTGCTCGTTGTGATGCTCTATGTAGGACTTTAGTGTCTGTGTCTGATGTGAATGGGATGATAGCGACAGGGAAAAGTGGGGGTACCGGTTGGGGCGGGTTGGTCCAGCGGGCAGCTTTTTTGGCGCCTAGGAAGGAGGTGTCGGACGTGCGCGATATAAAAAAGAGTGATTGGCGTCGCCGCACCGCAAGTCCTATATGCGGCGCCGCTATACAGTGATGTCCTTCTTTCTTTGTTGTGACATAAGTTTTCGTGTGAATTTTTCGTGGGTTTACTACTCCCTCAATTGCTGGTCTAAGTTTGGTTAAAAAAATGACATCCAATAAATTGTGGCATATACTTACAATTTTTTAGTCAAATGTTAAGTTAAAATTAGGCTCAAAATTCAAGGAGACATATAAAGTGGATGAATGAAGTACTATGTCTCACGAGGAAAAAGACTAGTGGGCACACGTTCACTTTGAATCGGCGAAACTTTGTCAATAAGCACCCAAGGTCTCAAGTTGGCCACACACCGTTGACGAGGATATACACATACCATACTTGGTATTTGGAGAGAACCTTGAAAGAGGTATCCTAAATATATTATAACACTAATCTTTCTACAACTGAAGAGAACATAATCAATTGGGGTTACCAATTGACATTATGACACCCGATGTTGACATGGTCGACAATTTCTCATAGCTCTTTCACTTATTTTATTTATACCTCTATAACACTATACTCTAGTTTTAAAGAATCGCATTCAATTGAGGTCTCCAATACTTCAATTAAAATTGGGTCATCCGATTTCGACACACTAGTAGAAAATAGGGCTTTTGTCCGAAGCATTAGTCCTGGTCGGGTTTTGGAACGAGGCTAATGTTGGATTATGCCCTAGAGGCAATGATAAATAAGTTATTATTATAGTTCCTATATCAAGATAATCGTATATTATTCATGCTATAATTGTATTGAATGAAGACTTAGATACATGTGTGGATACATACACAAAACACTGTCCCTAGCAAGCCTCTAGTTGGCTAGCCAGTTGATCAAGGATAGTCAGGGTCTTCTAACTATGTACAAGGTGTTGTTGCTTAATAACTGGATCACATCATTTGGTGAATCATGTGATGGACTAGACCCAAACTAATAGACGTAGCATGTTGATCGTGTCATTTTGTTGCTACTGTTTTCTGTGTGTCAAGTATTTATTCCTATGACCATGAGATCATATAACTCACTGACACCAGAGGAATACTTTGTGTGTATCAAATGTCACAACGTAACTAGGTGGCTATAAAGATGCTCTACAGGTATCTCCGAAGTTGTCTGTTGAGTTAGTATGGATCAAGACTGGGATTTGTCACTCTGTATGACGGAGAGGTATCTCGGGGCCCACTCGGTAATACAACATCACACACAAGCCTTGCAATCAATGTGACTTAGTGTAAGTCACGGGATCTTGTATTACGGAACGAGTAAAGAGACTTGCCGGTAAACGAGATTGAAATAGGTATGCGGATACTGACGATCGAATCTCGGGCAAGTAACATACCGAAGGACAAAGGGAATGACATACGGGATTATATGAATCCTTGGCACCGACGTTCAAACGATAAGATTTTCGTAGAATATGTAGGATCCAATATGGGCATCCAGGTCCCGCAATTGGATATTGACCGAGGAGTCCCTCGGGTCATGTCTACATAGTTCTCGAACCCGCAAGGTCTGCACACTTAAGGTTCGGCGTTGTTTTATGCGTATTTGAGTTATATGGTTGCTTACCGAATGTTGTTCGGAGTCCCGGATGAGATCACGAACGTCACGAGGGTTTTCGAAATGGTCCGGAGACGAAGATTGATATATAGGATGACCTCATTTGATTACCGGAAGGTTTTCGGCGTTACCCGGAATGTACCGGGAGTGACGAATGGGTTCCGGATGTTCACCGGGGGGCGGCAGCCCACCCCAGGGAAACCCATAGGCCTGAGGGGTACCGCACCAGCCCTTAGTGGGCTGGTGGGCAAGCCCAAGAACGCCCCTGCGCAGGATAAAAGAAAATCAAAGAGAAAAAAAGGGGAAGTGGGAAGGAAGGGAAGGACTACACCTTCCAATCCTAGTTGGACTAGGATTGGAGGACGATTCCTCCTCCCCCTTCGGCCGACCCCCTTGGGGCTCCTTGAGCCTCAAGGCAAGACCCCTCCCCTCCCTCCTATATATACGGAGGTATTAGGGCTGATCTGAGACAACTTTACCACGGCAGCCCGACCACATACCTTCACAGTTTTTCTTCTAGATCGCGTTTCTGCGGAGCTCGGGCGGAGCCCTGCTGAGATTAGATCACCACCAACCTCCGGAGCGCCGTCACACTGCCGGAGAACTCATCTACCTCTCCGTCTCTCTTGCTGGATAAAGAAGTCTGAGATCATCGTCGAGCTGTACGTGTGCTGAACGCGGAGGTCCCGTCCGTTCGGCACTAGATCGGAGCGGTTCGTGGGGCGGATCGAGGGACGTGAGGACATTCCACTACATCAACCGCGTTTATTAACGCTTCTGCTGTGCGACCTACAAGGGTACGTAGATCGGAAATCCCCTCTCGTAGATGGACATCACCATGATAGGTCTTCGTGCGCGTAGGAAATTTTTTGTTTCCCATGCGACATTCCCCAACAGTGGGATCAGAGCTAGGTTCATGCGTAGATGTCATCTCGAGTAGAACACAAAAGTTTTTGTGGGCGGTGATGTGCGATTTGCTGCCCTCCTTAGTCTTTTCTTGATTCCACGGTATTGTTGGATCGAAGCGGCTCGGACCGACATTACTCGTATGCTTACGAGAGACTGGTTTCATCGCTACGAGCAACCCCGTTGCTCAAAGATGATTGACAAGTGTCGGTTTCTCCAACTTTAGTTGATTCGGATTTGACCGAGGAGGTCCTTGGATGAGGTTAAATAGCAATTCATATATCTCTGTTGTGGTGTTTGCGTAAGTAAGATGCGATCCTACTAGATACCCATGGTCACCACGTAAAACATGCAACAACAATTAGAGGACTTCTAACTTGTTTTTGCAGGGTATTCTTGTGATGTGATATGGCCAACGATGTGATGTGATATGTTGGATGTATGAGATGATCATGTTGTAATAGTTAATATCGACTTGCACGTCGATGGTACGGCAACCGGCAGGAGCCATAGGGTTGTCTTTAAACTAATGTTTGTGCTTGCAGATGCGTTTACTATATTGCTAGGATGTAGCTTTAGTAGTAATAGCATGAGTAGCACGACAACCCCGATGGCAACACGTTGATGGAGATCATGGTGTGGCCCCGGTGACAAAAAGATCGTGCCGGTGTTTTGGTGATGGAGATCAAGAAGCACGTGATGATGGCCATATCATGTCACTTATGAATTGCATGTGATGTTAATCCTTTTATGCACCTTATTTTGCTTAAAACGACGGTAGCATTATGAGGTGATCTCTCACTAAATGTTCAAGACGAAATTGTGTTCTCCCCGACTGTGCACCGTTGCTACAGTTCGTCGTTTCGAGACACCACGTGATGATCGGGTGTGATAGACTCAACATTCACATACAACGGGTGCAAAACAGTTGCGCACGCGGAACACTCGGGTTAAGCTTGACGAGCCTAGCATGTGCAGACATGGCCTCGGAACACATGAGACCGAAAGGTCGATCATGAATCATATAGATGATATGATTAGCATAGGGATGCTTACCACTTAAACTATACTCAACTCACGTGATGACCGGACTTGAGCTAGTGTAAGTGGATCATGAACCACTCAAATGACTAGAGAGATGTACTTTTTGAGTGGGAGTTTAGCAAGTAATTTGATTAAGTTAAACTCTAATTATCTTGAACATAGTCTAAGTCCACTTTGAATATATTTGTGTTGTAGATCAATGACTCACGCGACAGTCACCCTGAATTTTAATACGTTCCTAGAGAAAGCTAAGTTGAAAGATGATGGAAGCAACTTTGTAGACTGGGCTCGTAATCTTAAGTTGCTCCTACAAGCTGGGAAGAAGGATTATGTCCTTAATGCTGCGCTAGGAGATGAACCACCTGCTACGACTGACCAAGATGTTAAGAACGTTTGGTTAACACGCAAGGAGGACTACTCAGTAGTTCAATGTGCAGTCTTTTATGGCTTAGAACCGGGACTTCAACGTCGCTTTGAGCGTCATGGAGCATATGAGATGTTCCAGGAGTTGAAGTTTATCTTTTAGAAGAACGCCCGGATCGAGAGGTATGAGACCTCCGATAAATTCTGTGCTTGCAAGATGGAGGAGAATTCGTGTGTCAGTGAACATGTGCTCAAAATGTGTGGGTACTCAAACCATCTAGCTGAGCTGGGGATTGAACTCCCGCAAGAGGCTATCACTGACCGAATTCTTCAATCACTGCCGCCAAGCTATAATGGCTTTGTGTTGAACTATAACATGCAAGGGATGAACAAGTCACCCGGCGAGTTATTCGCGATGCTCAAAGTCGCAGAGTCAAAACTCTGTAAAGAGCATCAAGTGTTGATGGTGAATAAGACCACGAGTTTTAAGAGAAACGGCAAAGGAAAGAAGGGTAATTCAAAGAAGAGCGGCAAGCTTGTTGCCAATCTGACGAAGAAACCCAAGACTGGACCTAAGCCTGAAACGGAGTGCTATTATTGCAAGGGTATGGGTCACTGGAAGCGCAACTGCCCCAAGTATCTGGCTGATAAGAAGGCGGCCAAAGAAAAATTAGGTATATTTCATATACATGTTATTGATGTGTACTTAACCAGCTCTCGTAGTAGTGCATGGGTATTCGATACCGGTTCTGTTGCTCATATTTGCAACTCGAAATAGGAACTGCGGAATAAGCGACGGCTGGCGAAGGATGAAGTGACGATGCGCATGGGAAATGGTTCCAAGGTTGATGTAATCGTCGTCGGCATAGTTTCACTTCAGTTACCATCAGGATTAGTTATGAACTTAAATAATTGTTATTTAGTGTCTGCGTGAAGCATAAACATTATATCTGGATCTTGTTTATTGCGAGACGGTTACTCGTTTAAGTCAGAGAATAATGGTTGTTCTATTTCTATGAGTAATATCTTTTATGGTCATGCACCCAATGTGAGAGGATTGTTCATATTGAATCTTGATAGTGATAATACACATATACATAACATTGAGACCAAAAGAGTTAGAGTTAACAATGATAGCGTTATGTTTTTATGGCACTGCCGCTTAGGTCATATTGGTGTAAAGCGCATGAAGAAACTCCATACCGATGGACTTTTGGAGTCACTTGACTTTGATTCACTTGACACGTTCGAACCATGCCTCATGGGCAAGAAGACTAAAACTACGTTATGTGGAACAATGGAGCGTGCAAGTGACTTGTTGGAAATCATACATACCGATGTGTGTGGTCCGATGAGTGTGGAGGCACGCGGCGGATATCGTTATTTTCTCACCTTCACTGACGATTTGAGTAGATATGGTTATGTATACTTGATGAAGCACAAGTCTGAAACATTTGAAAAGTTCAAGCAATTTCAGAGTGAAGTTGAAAATCATCGTAACAAGAAGATCAAGTTCCTATGGTCCGATCGTGGGGGTGAATATCTGAGTTTCGAGCTTGGTGCTCACTTAAGACAATGTGGAGTTGTTTCACAGTTGACACCGCCTGGAACACCACAACGTAATGGTGTGTCCGAACGCCGTAATCGTACTTTATTAGAGATGGTGCGATCTATGATGTCTCTTACCGATTTGTCGTTATCGTTTTGGGGTTATGCATTAGAAACAGCTATATTCACTTTAAATAGGGCACCATCAAAATCCGTTGAGACGACACCATACGAACTGTGGTATGGCAAAAGACCAAAGTTGTCGTTTCTTAAAGTTTGGGGATGTGATGCTTATGTCAAAAAGCTTCAGCCTGAAAAGCTGGAACCCAAAGCGAAAAAGTGCGTCTTCATAGGTTACCCAAAAGAGACATTTGGGTATACCTTCTATCTCAAATCCGAGGGCAAAGTGTTTGTTGCTAAGAACGGAGCTTTTCTCGAGAAAGAGTTTCTCTCGAGAGAATTGAGTGGGAGGAAGATATAACTTGATGAGGTTGTCGAACCTCTCATCCATCTGGATGGTGGCGCACGACAAGGGGAAACCCCTGTCATTGCGACGCCGGTTGAGGAGAAAGTTAATGATGATGATCATGAAACTCCGGATCAAGTTCCTGTCGAACCTTGCAGGTCGACGAGATCGCGTACTACTCCAGAGTGGTACGGTAATCATGTCTTATCAATTATGTTGTTGGACAACAATGAGCCTACGAATTATGAAGAAGCAATGGTGGGCCCAGATTCCAACAAATGGCTGGAGGCCATGAAGTCCGATTTAGGATCTATGTATGAAAACAAAGTGTGGACTTTGGAAGTACTATGTGAAGGCCGCAAGGCTATTCAGAACAAATGGATCTTTAAGAAGAAGACGGACGCTGACGGTAATGTGTCCGTTTATAAAGCTCGACTTGTGGCAAAGGATTTTTCACAAGTTCAAGGAATTGACTACAATGAGACATTCTCACCCGTAGCGATGCTTAAGTCCGTCCGAATCATGTTAGCAATAGGTGCATTTTTCGATTATGAAATCTGACAGATTGATGTCAAAACGGCGTTCCTTAACGGTTTCCTTAAGGAAGAGTTGTATATGATGCAACCCGAAGGTTTTATCGATCCTAAAAATGCTAACAAAGTGTGCAAGCTCCAGCGATCCATTTATGGACTAGTGCAAGCATCTCGGAGTTGGAATAAACGCTTTGATGAGGTGATCAAAGCATTTGGGTTTATACAAGTGGTTGGAGAATCTTGTATTTACAAGAAAGTGAGTGGGAGCTCTGTGGCGTTCCTAATACTATATGTGGATGACATATTACTGATTGGAAACGGCGTGGAGTTTTTGGAGAGCATAAAGGATTACTTGAATAAAAGTTTCTCTATGAAGGACCTAGGAAAAGCTGCTTACATTCTAGGCATTAAGATCTATAGGGATAGATCAAAACGCGTGATAGGACTTTCACAAAGCACGCACCTTGATAAAGATTTGAAGAGGTTCAAAATGGAACAATCCAAGAAGGGGTTCTTGCCAGTTTTACAAGGTACGAGATTGAGTAAGACTCAGTGCCCAGCAACTGATAAAGATAGAGAGCATATGAGCACCATCCCCTATGCTTCAGCCATAGGTTCTATCATGTATGCAATGATGTGCACTAGACCGGACGTTAGCCTGGCCATAAGTATGGCAGGCAGGTTCCAGAGTAATCCACGAGTGGATCACTGAACGGCGCTCAAGAATATCCTGAAGTACCTGAAAAGGACTAAGGATATGTTTCTCATATATGGAGGTGACAAAGAGCTCGCCATAAAGGGTTACGTCGATGCAAGCTTTGACACAGATCCGGACGACTCTAAGTCGTAGACCGGATACGTATTTATTCTTAATGGGGGTGCGGTAAGCTGGTGCAGTTCCAAGCAAAGCGTCGTACCTGATTCTACATGTGAAGCGGAGTAAATGGCTGCCTCGGAGGCAGCTAAGGAGGGTGTTTGGATGAAGCAGTTCATGACGGATCTTGGAGTGGTGCCGAGCGCACTGAATCCAATAATCATGTTTTGTGACAACATGGGTACCATTGCCTTAGCAAAGGAACCACGGTTTCACAAGAAGACCAGACACATTAAACGACGCTTCAACCTCATCCGCGACTACGTCGAGGAGGAGGACGTAAATATATGCAAAGTGCACATGGATCTGAATGTGGCAGACCAGCTGACTAAACCTCTTCCACGGGCAAAGCAGGATCAACACCAGAATTGTATGGGTGTTAGATTTATTAGAATGTAATTCGCATGGCGATGTGAGGACTAGATTATTGACTCTAGTGCAAGTGGGAGACTGTTGGAATTATGCCCTAGAGGCAATGATAAATAAGTTATTATTATAATTCATGTATCAAGATAATCGTTTATTATCCATGCTATAATTGTATTGAATGAAGACTTAGATACATGTGTGGATACATAGACAAAACACTGTCCCTAGCAAGCCCCTAGTTGGCTACCCAGTTGATCAAGGATAGTCAGGGTCTTCTGACTATGTACAAGGTGTTGTTGCATGATAACTGAATCACATCATTGGGTGAATCATGTGATGGACTAGACCCAAACTAAAGACGTAGCATGTTAATCGTGTCATTTTGTTGCTACTGTTTTCTGCGTGTCAAGTATTTATTCCTATGACCATGAGATCATATAACTCACTGACATCGGAGGAATACTTTGTGTGTATCAAACGTCACAACGTAACTGGGTGGCTATAAAGATGCTCTACATGTATCTCCGAAGGTGTTCGTTGAGTTAGTATGGATCAAGACTGGGATTTGTCACTCCGTGTGACGGAGAGGTATCTCGGGGCCCACTCGGTAATACAACATCACACATAAGCCTTGCAAGCAATGTGACTTAGTGTAAGTCATGGGATCTTGTATTACGGAACGAGTAACGAGACTTGCCGGTAAACGAGATTGAAAAAGGTATGCGGATACTGACGATCGAATCTCGGGCAAGTAACATACCGAAGGACAAAGGGAATGACATACGAGATTATATGAATCCTTGGCACTGAGGTTCAAACGATAAGATCTTCATAGAATATGTAGGATCCAATATGGGCATCCAGGTCCCGCTATTGGATATTGACCGAGGAGTCCCTCGGGTCATGTTTACATAGTTCTCGAACCCGCAGGGTCTGCACACTTAAGGTTCGGCGTTGTTTTATGCGTATTTGAGTTACATGGTTGGTTACCGAATGTTATTCGGAGTCCCGGATGAGATCACGGATGTCGCGAGGGTTTCCGAAATGGTCCGGAGACGAAGATTGATATATAGGATGACCTCATTTGATTACCGGAAAGTTTTCGGCATTACCGGGAATGTACCGGGAGTGACGAATGGGTTCCGGATGTTCACCGGGGGGGCAGCCCACCCCAGGGAAGCCTATAGGCCTTAGGGGTGCCGCACCAGCCCTTAGTGGGCTAGTGGGCAAGCCCAAGAAGGCCTCTGCGCAGGATAAAAGAAAATCAAAGAGAAAAAAAGGGGAAGTGGGAAGGAAGGGAAGGACTCCACCTTCCAATCCTAGTTGGACTAGGATTGGAGGAGGATTCCTCCTCCCCCCCCCCCTTCGGCCGACCCCCTTGGGGCTCCATGAGCCTCAAGGCAAGGCCCCTCCCCTCCCTCCTATATATACGGAGGTATTAGGGCTGATTTGAGACAACTTTACCACGGCAGCCCGACCACATACCTCCACGGTTTTTCCTCTAGATCGTGTTTCCTCAGGCGGAGCCCTGCTGAGATTAGATCACCACCAACCTCCAGAGCATCGTCACGCTGCCAGAGAACTCATCTACCTCTTCGTCTCTCTTGCTGGATCAAGAAGGCCGAGATCATCGTCGAGTTGTACGTGTGCTGAAAGCGGAGGTGTCGTCCGTTCGGCACTAGATCGGAGCGGATCGTGGGACGGATCGCGGGACGGTTCGTGGGACAGTTCGCGGGGCGGATCGAGGGACATGAGGACGTTCCACTACATCAACCGCGTTTATTAACGCTTCTGATGTGCGATCTAGAATGGTACGTAGATCGGAAATCCCCTCTCGTAGATGGACATCACCATGATAGGTCTTCGTGCGCGTAGGAAAATTTTTGTTTCCCATGCGACGTTCCCCAACAGCTAATGTAACCACTAGTCCCGGTTCCAACGGCCAGGCTTTAGCCCCGGTTCATTTGTGACCTCTAGTCCCGGTTGGTGTTACCAACCGGGACAGGCATGGGCCCCTGTGATACCCTTTAGTCTCGGTTGGTGCTACCAACCGGGACTAGATGTCCATCTCTAGTCCCAGTTTGTATCACCAACCGGGACTAAAGGTATCACTACATATATAGTGCTTCCTCCAGTCCGAGCCCAAGAGCTCTCCTTTCTCTGTTTTCTTCTTTCTCTCTGTTGTTCTCTTTCCCTTGCTCGAGCTCATCTTTAATTTTTGCCAAGATTTGAGGCACCCATCTATCCAAGTGTTCACAAAGGTTAGCAACTTTGTCCTTTCATCTCTCATTGCTGGATTAGCTCGTGCAATGCTCTATAGTATAGTGATTTGTGGGTTTTAGTTTGGGAGTAATTATGTGGGAGTTTATTTCATTTATATGCAATATGAGCTCAAATTAACTTCTTAGTTTGCATATGTGTAGGTGTGGTTTACTTAGTGTCTTCTCGTCCCCGTCCTAACCACCGTCGATCGCCTACACCGTCCCGTCGTCGGCACCACCTTGGTGAGCCTCTTGTTCTTATCGTTTTTATAAAAAATCTTATTTGTATGATTTAGATAGTTACTTGTATATATTTATTACTTTGTGTGATTTTTTGTTATACATAATTCCATGCTTTTGATATCTGTGCCCGTCGGTCCTAGTCTGGTTTTGATTTGGATGTGGTGTATTCTCTTTTATAACCATTTATTGCATTTTGTGTTTATGACAATTATGCCCATCAAGTTGACATAGATATTTTTATCTGGAGGTATGTGAACCGGAAATTGCAACCGACCCTCTTATCGAGAAGTTAAATTTAGTTAAAAAATAAAACGAGTATTTGAAAGAAAAAATGAAACGAATTGAAGAAGAGAAGATGATATTGAAGTTGTATATTGCCGATGTCGTCGATGATAACAAGATCAAGATGGATGCAATGCTCTTGAAGATTAGAAAATATGTCGTTAATAAAGAGGGGTTTTCATTGCTCCCGGTGATCCTCGTGCAAGGAGGTCGTCGATATGACATTAGTTTGGGTCACTACCACACCTGAGAATCTCCATCTCGCACCACCCTTCTCTGCTTTCTGGCCACTTCATTCCCTCCACCCATCCCCCGTTTTAACGCTCTGGTCTGGAGGCACTGAGCAGGAACTCAATCCATTTTCAATTGAGGAACGTTTATTAGGCATCTGCATTTTATCCTGCACCGCCGCCAGGGTGTTTCCATCTGGGGTTTCAAGGAGTTCATCCTCTCCCCTTTAAGTTTCCATCCTTCCCCCAGTATTCACCGTATTTTGATCCTGCGCATTGAAGCGCCAGCTCTGGTTAGGGTTATATGTGTCTCTCCCCCTTCCTCTTCCTCCTCCTGCTCTTCCTCTAGAACCTCGTCCTCTATGTGGCCCGGCTACACCCCGGCCAACATGACCAGCCCTGAATGCATTCGCTAGAACAAATTCACCCCAACCAAAGGCTGATTCGTCGTGTTTACGATCGCCGCATTCTTCATACCAATGGCCAAACTCCCCACAGTTGAAGCAGAAGGTGGGAAGCATTTCATATTTAACTTGATAACGAACACGTTCATCTCCCTTCTTCCCTTTCACAAATCTCTTTATCTTAGCATTGATATCAATATTAACTTTGACTCGAATAAATTCTCCAAAGAACCCAGCCAATAGCCTTAGCTGAATCTCCTCCACCTCACCGATGCGTGACGCCATCCCACAAACTGCTTGATCTATTAGAAAGTTGTTTGGGAGACGATGAATCTGCGCCCACACTGCTATTCTGTCCAGTTGGATAGATTCGGGTTTTTTAAATCCGTCGTACTCTTTCATTATCAATGCCTGACCCCTGAATAGCCATGGACCTTCAAACATAGCCTTATTCCAATCTGCTAAGCAACTGAATTGTGTTGTGAAGAGATTATCATTGATCTTCCTCCAAACCATGGGCCTAGCTGGGTTCCATGCTACGTGCATGTCCCCATAGAGCGCACTCGGGCTAAAAGTTTTGGGGTTATGAACCCTAGAGATAGCAAAGTACTTGGCCGCCGTCGTGAGATCAGGAAGCTCCTCTTCCCAGATGAAATCATCTTCTTCTTCTTCCTGCAAATTCAGGCGGGCTAGGAGATCGTCCACACTCTTCCTCGGCCCCCTCCTCTGCGATCCAGCATCCTCAGCCGCCATCGCCATTGAACAAGGATGAAGAAAACAGACCCTAAAACTCCCCCTCCCTCGCAGAACTCCCGACAAACCTCACAACCAAGGCAGGGAAGGAACGTGAGGTTCCCCCTTGATCCGCCCGAGTATGAGAGAGGAACGTCGGAGAGATCAAACGAAGCTTAGAGATAAATTCCGGCCACGCGCCAGAAGCGAGAGAAACCCTAGGTTTTTCGCTAGGGAGCATCGTAGGTTCTTGGGCAGGATAGCTTTTGTTTGTTGAAAGGGCAGTCTGTACATTTCACCTCACTTATCATCCAATTCATTAGTGGATTAGTTTCACTAGGGGATTAGATCACTACTAAACAAACAAAGCCTACGTGATCACAAAGGGGAAATACACGGGAAAGGGTGGGCACCTACGCTTGCTAGGCCCACTACAATATAACCGGATTTTTTAAGGTAGCTAAATTTAACAGTTAGGAGTGCCACTGTATGTCTGTCGTGTGACCCTTTTCACTTTGCATGTGAAATTAGAGCATCTCCAATAGTCACATAAAATTTTTGCAACCAATAAAAGTTATTAGTGTATCACTATAGTACTTTTAATGCACGGGACTAGAGTATTTTCAACAGACTAAAAAAACGTGCTCGATGTAAATTGTGAGGTGCACGCAATCCGAGGCCCAAAATATGATGCACATGATAACGCTTTTTAATACATGCCTAAATTTTTAATGCACGTACAATTTTACAGAATCTGTTAGAGTTGTCCGACGCGTAAAAAATAAATATTTAAGCGTTCAGAGCAGTTTTTGAACGCCTGTTAAAGATGCTCTTATAGCATTAGTTAGTCCACCACAAATTTCTTAAAAAAAGGTTAGTCCACCACAAAACGATCCCATTGGCGACAAAGACGACGGCTTCAACCGCCGGAAAAAGATTAGCTTTTCTCTGTCTTAAAGAAATTATATGTTGCAACTCTTGTGATCCGCTTGTCCCAGCATCGAGCTCCAACGTCTGGTGCATGCGGCTTCACCTTGTGGTCATTCCCTAAACATTTTTCAAACGCCAGCAGCTGAATTGTTTTCCAAGGTTTTCCAATCCTACTAGTCCCTCCATCTGAAAATACTTGTCACAAAAATGAATATATTTAGATGTATTTTAGTTTTAGATACATCTATTTTTATCCATTTGTGCGACAAGTAATTCCGGACGGAGTGAATATGTACTACGCATGCCAACCTCCCCTGTTAACAGTCCAAGTTTTGTTTCCCACGCACCATCTAATCTCACATATTGCAGAATTCACGTGTTTGTTATAATTCAAGGGTAATTATGTAAAAGAAAACAAAAACATGACCACAGTTTGACACACTCCATTTAACTATCAAAAAAATTTGGAGGGGTCACGAAATATATTTGGGCATAATTTACATTGAAAAATAATTAACGCACATCTAGCAAAATCTAGGTCATATCCCAAGTCTAGGACACAACTAAGGAACAAAGCATCTTCAGAATAGAGGCTAATGGAAGATGAAATACTTTTCTCAACTTTTGTAAAGAAAGAAAATCAAGAACTTTCATAAGAGTGGAGTAGAACAGCACACGCAAAATGGCGGACACTTTCTGCAAAATTCTCAGTGTCCTGCGTGCAACCCTGACAGCCAAATCTTCCACCGTCTACTTGACGGGAAGTAAAGGGGCTGGAAACAGAAAAGAAGAAGCCATGGTTTGGAAGAGAAAAGAAACAAATGTCCTACCATACCAAAATGGAAGAGCTGAAATGTTGCCAAAGATCGGTAACAGTGTTTGCTCGAATTATTAGCTTTGCTACCTTTCTATACGCGAACACATCTACTGTACAGTCCTGGGAGGAGCCTTTTACGTTTGTGTATTGGGCTCAGATTGCCAGGGCTCCATCAATGGGGTCGCTCTCGTCGTCGGAGACCAGAGGCTTCGTTTTTGACATGACTCGAGAGAAGCCATAGCCCAGGGAGCTCCCACTTGTAGAACAAAGCTGTGGAAGAAGCAAACAGACACCGGTTAATCAGAAGAAATCTATTGTTGTCTCAGCAAGTTGATGAGCATACATTGTGTTTGTGGTGTCTACTTATTGTTTGTCCATCTGGATTGTCAAGGAATGTCCTTTGGAGACATGGACAAACAAACCGCTCCACTCAAGTAATATGAAATCTGGAACTAGCATTTGTCCACTAAAAATGCTTAAGAAACACCTACATTTTAAATCATGCAAATGACCATATACTGTATGGCACTACTCTTGACCAAACGGCTAGTAGTTTTTAACAAAGTGCTTCCATCACAGATGATGAGAAGACTATCAATGTTGGCTATTTCTATTTCCTGCTCATTTCAAAGCAATTGCATCTTTTAAATAGTTTTTTATCTCTTGTGTCATCCATAATTATTTGATGGTTAAAGCGTTGCGGATATAAGATCACTAAATTATGATGCAACTACACACCTCCGTGAGTTCTGACAAATGACGATTCCTGAACTCGTTGATCGTTGTTGCAATCTCAGACATTGGAAGTTTTGCCTGCAATACAGTACATGAAGAAAATGGTGATTATGCCTCAAATTCAATACTTTTCTGAATGAGCACATCAGGATAGAATAATAGAGGAGCTTACTTGAGCAAGAACAGCAGCAGCCAATTGGAGACTTGGTTCTAAGGTCTCAGGGACAACCTAAAAAGTTTTGAATAGAGTTTTATCATAAACTGTATCAACATAGTTGATGGTGATAACATATATGATTAGAAAACCTGGGTAGATAATGACAAGAATACATCATGGAAAGAAGTGTGAGACAAAGTACTCATGCAGCACGAGGGGGGTGGCTACTAAGTTCTTGATTTCTAGCACATTCAAACAATGATTCTACCTGTCGTGAATGGTTTCTCCAAGATTCTTTCGGCCCACCAACCTAGTAGCGGCTATACATAATAGGTAGGGGCGCGCCCACTTGTTTACGTTCTAGTAGATACATTTTTATACCACTGTGTTTCACAAGGCAGGTTGCTGGATTGCAATTTGTTCTGATAAACTAACAAACCATTCACATTCCAAATAACATTAGCCAAACCACATGGCCTTTTGTCACATAACTTGCCCAAAATAATGTTTTAGGACAACACAATAGATTGCTTTGTGGTGTTTACTTACCGCTGATGCACCAGCTTTCTCCAAATTAACACCATGATCAACATCATGTGCTCTGACAAATGTCTTCACATTTGGAAAGTATTTGCTCAGAGCCCATACAGCTCTATAATTTGCACCAGGAGTATCTAAAGTAATGGCAGCAGCACATGCCCTCTCAGCTCCAACTTTGTGCAGTACCTTGCAAAAATCAATAAATCATTACTTCTGGGTTTTCACAAGCATATAATTGATTTCCATGGAATTATGTATACCTCTCTGCTCCCTGCATCACCGAAATATACTGGTAGGTCAAGTGCACGCCCAACTGCTACCCGATCACTGAGAAGTACACAAGAATTAAATGGTGGAAACTGCACTAGACTTTATCAGATAGGTTGATAAGTTGACTATTCACCATTGAACAAGCACAATGCAGCGGACTAAGGTAGATGGAATTGTAACCAAATTACACTAGTTTGATGTCAGAGGAAAACTACTATGGGTCATCATAATGAAACAAACAATCACTAGATGTAGGGTGCAAGACCCATCACTCCAGGGTCACTACTATTTTGCTAGTTTCCAAGTCAACTTACGGATTCTTCAAGATGGTTTGCTGACAGGCATTGTTCACTTATATAGCAGAATTTAACTCTAGTTCCAGGTTAATCGTCAAAGAAACATGATAGCAACCATTAGTACACAGCAAGCTAAATCCTAAAAGTATTGTTCACTTATATAGCAGAATTTAACTCTAATTCCAGGTTAATCGTCAAAGAAACATGATAGCAACCATTAGTACACAGCATAGCTAAATCCTAAAAGTAGCAAGGTAATTAGCAGACTTAAGTATTAAACTCATGGAGTCATGGATGAACACTTGATTGTAGTAATGCAAACATATTTCACTATATTTATATAGTTGTGTTAAGAAAGGTTATTTCCATATCCAGTACCATACCTTCGAACATCAAGCGCAACAAATGGAATTAACCGTTCTGACAGGAGTTGGGCGATGATCTAGTACAAGGAAAAGATATATTATTTAATCTATTGAACATAGTACATATAATAGCTCATGAGGATTCATGACAAACCTGCCCAACACGTCCAAATCCCAATATAATAATATGGCCTTGCAAGTCATCCGTCTACACAAACAAACAAAATTATAGCCAAGTGAGAATCAGCATCTTATAGGAAATTAAATAATTGCCGTAATATCGCTTGTACGCATAGGAGATTATACAAAAGTATTGACATTCTAACTTAAAGCAAACTTATCTCGCTTTGGGTGTTTTTCACATCCAGCATATACTACTAAATTGCCAAATACTTCCTCCGTCCGGAAATACTTGTCCTAAAAATGAATATAATAGATGTATCTATAACTAAAATAAGTCTAGATTCATTCATTTCTAGGACAAGTATTTCCGGACGGAGGGAGTACCTCGTATGCAATTACTACTTACCAACTAAAGTTCCCAATATTGGGGAAAACAAGCTGGTTGCTCCCCTGGCCTAACTGGCTTTTGGAGTACTATTCACATGTTCTTGTGGTTTTCAGGGAGGTGAGCCATATGACTCGGCAACAGTTATGAATACCTGTTCTAACCAATATTTGCCTAACGTTTGCTTGTAAACATAATATCTATAATATTCTTGTGCAAACAGGCATTAACTGCCTGTTCCTTGCCAGGTAATGGCACTAAATTAGCGCAGAGTATTCCATCCACCAAGTGACCAACCAATCAATGTAAATATTCAGTGGAGGCAGGCAACGGGCACCTTATTTTCAGTTTAGGTGGTTCGGAAGTGGTTACTAAAATATTTTCAAGACAGTGGAAACATCATGTAAGGAAACAAAAATTATTACTCCATCAGTAGTAACTGAACAAATTCCTTTCAAAATAAATGTCCAATTTACAGATTGCCATTAGTGATAGTAGTTTATTACTGACAAGCTGAAAGTTACGATTTCATAGATATAGTTAACAAGCCTTCTAATGTATGATGTTTGAGTTATTAAGGCTGCTTAGTTCACTTAGAAACTAATACGTTATCTGATTTATTATAAACATAACACAAGGAATGCACTAGGGTGTGTATTTAAATGCACTGGGTTGTGCATACTTTCTGACAGTACGAATTCTCAATGTCAGAAATGACGGTTCAATACTTAATAAATTAGACTCAGAAAAGTGATTTTTTTAATTAAGCCATGATTACAGATAAAGGTAACCAACAGTCCAAAACAATAGGTGATAGCTGAGTTGACCAATGACAAAAAGAAAGAAAGAACATACCTCACTTTCCACTGGCAATAAACTCCTGACATCATGCTGCTCAAATTTAGATGCTAGAAACTGGCCTCCAGCAGCTAAATATGGTGTCATAGCCATTGAAATGCCAACCACCAAAAATAATAATGACGATAATTGAGGTGATAGAAGACCCTGCAAAGATATTGATGTTGAGTTTTTCTCGCTGCTGCATAACGACGATGACTTGTGAAAATTATTGTTCCCATGATAAACTCACGTGTGCAAAAAGACATCTTATCGCCTATAAGGCTGACAATAGAGAAGACACGAGACACGAGGTACAATCATACTACCTCTGTCTAGAAATAACTACTGCTTAAAAGGATGTATCTAGACGTATTTCAGTGCTAAATACATCCGTTTGAGCCGCAGTTATTTCTGGACAGAGGGAGTAGAAAATAGCACATACAATACCTGGTTAACAGCTTCTCCGAAGGCAACAAAAGCAAACTCCCCACCAGGTGCAAGCAAAAGTCCAACCCGGACAGCAGATATGGTGGAAATTCCAAATACTCTACCAATAAATGTTACTAACAGTGTCTTTCCGATAATTAAGAGACCTAGTATCAAAGAGATTGCTGGGAAGTTTGAAAGAAACAGCTTTGGGTCAATAGACATTCCAACCTGGAAAGGAATAAACCAGGGTAAGCATTAAGTAAGGTATCAAATATGGTCAGAACTTATAAAAGGAAACAGAAACATTCTAAAGTGATTAATTCAAGCACTGATGTACAAGAAACAAATTTCTGAAATGTTTAATGACATGGAAATCTAAAATAAGACGAACATAAGTGATATAACACCAATTAGTGGCGTTCTTATGATTCTATGCATGGCAAGTTATTGAAAGAAAGAAATAATATATCTACGAGTAAGATACACTGAAACAATATGAAATACATTAAAGTTGCCTGCTAGAAAGGAATTAACATAGTATTTCGTGTTGACAACATTAATTGGGAGAGCAGCACAAATGATCATCAACTGTATTTAAAATAAATGATATGAGAAACTTGTGATAATACTAAATTCTGCAGTAAGATTAGGGTGGAGCAAAAACGGTTCAATATTGAACCGTTAAATGAAATGAATATAATTCCATTTCCATGTGGTCGATGCATGTCAATGACTCCATGACTAATGAACTAATAAGCAAGAATTCACCTATTATGATATCTGCAAAACTGCATTTTATATTTGCTCCATTATATAAGAAATGGTACACTCTGCAACAAAATCCTAATGGTGCATATTACAGGAACTAATATCTAGTGGCATTGTCTTCAGAGCCCTCACCGTCATAAAGAATAGACCTAATAGAAGGCCACGGTAAGGAGCAATATCCGACTCAACCTGTAAGGAGAACTCTGTTTCTGCTAACAACAAACCAGCCAAAAATGCTCCCAGTGCCATCGATAAGCCAGCCTATGAAGAAATGTACAACAATATGAGATGTAGATCCCAGGAAATCAGGGTCAGAATTAATCAAATAAAATACATACCCGAGCAGTAAGAAGACTTGTCCCAAATATAACAAGGAGAGTATTTGCTGAAAATATCTCAGCATTCCGATTTTCAGCAATTTGCCTGTAAATTGGCCGAAGAAACTGTTCAACAACAAAAAAATGTGAGTCAAACAGGTACAATCAAATCATAAGAAATGCAGGTGCAAACTAAAAGGACTAAAATGCACAAACAGCGGCAGCTAGACATAAGTGCATGTTATGTATGTGTGCTTGTTAACCAGGAAATTAAGAAAGAGTTATGCGAAGTTTCTCATAAGATAAGAAGGCCAACTAAAATGAATGAATATACAACTCACCAAACGACCTCCAGCAATGATGGCAGTTATAGCAGCTATTGCCTTTACCGCAGCCATTCCCATAGCTTCCAATATTGCTTGGAAACCAACCTGTAAGAAGCAGAGAAGGTATCAAGGGCCATACCCGTACTGTTCAAACGGAAAGGCTAAACACATAGCTCTGGACATTAGTGCAATGAAATATCATCATGTTCGCATTGCTTTGGAAATTCAAGAACATTATGGAAGAACATGGGTTTTGTAGTGCTCAGTAGAAGTGACAATCAGAGAAGAGAGTTCAGAAACTTGGGTGAGGAGTTTATGTGATGTGGATTCTTTGAAAAATGTGTAAAATGGTGTGCATGAAAATAAATGTGTTAGCTCGACAAGGGAAAATCACATGACATGAAAAGCTTACCCCTCCTTTTGAAGAATTAGGTGATATGAGTGGGATCAATATCAACAGAACCACCACGGCCAGATCCTGGATACAAATTAAGAAAGATATGTTAGAAAGAAGTGCAAGGCTGCCATTATCAAAAGGTCGGCTCATTTCTTTCACTAAAATGAGATACTACAACCGTGCCCATGGCCAAAAAACAAAGCTTATGAACATCACCGAAGGGGCATGATAAAGTACAGTGGCAACATAAGGAAAGAGCCCTGAAAAGGTATATGTCAGACCATACTA
This sequence comes from Hordeum vulgare subsp. vulgare, assembly GCF_904849725.1. Classification (NCBI taxonomy): domain Eukaryota; kingdom Viridiplantae; phylum Streptophyta; class Magnoliopsida; order Poales; family Poaceae; genus Hordeum; species Hordeum vulgare. The sequence continues at coordinate 656,757,368 of NC_058519.1, read as the reverse complement.
AAATTGTACCTGGAAAAGTAGCACAGAAAACGTGGCACGTCCATGCCGTGATGTGCTCTCCCCACGTTCTTGTAGTACCTAGCGAGGCAAAAAACAGCAAGTGCTCAACAGCAGAGCAACAAAAGATTCTGATAGAAATTTGAAGAATGCAGATAAATATGTAGACAAAAAAAAGCATTCAGCATTACGCATGTGCCCATGCTTCAATAAACCAAGTCTACGCTTGAATATTCAATGTGTGACCACAACAAAAATCCGGCCAATCTACTTTTTCTCTGAAGAAATTGCTTCTGATGAACAACTTCATTTGATTGTGAATTTCTGATAATTACGATGACTTGTGCTGAAAACCAGCCTAGCAAAATTCGATAAATGAGATAATTGCCGGTTACAAATCATACTTGCAAGACGACAGCTGTGGATGATAGAGCCAAACCACTCCCAACAACAATTGCCGCTGGTCCTGGTAGTGCTGCAAAACGGTGAGCTGCCAGACCAACAACTGCTGTAGTAACCAACACCTGTCGATTGTTACAATTTGTCAGGGAGTAATCCGCATGGACAACTGTTTGACGATTACATAGGCATTGAAATTACCTGAGCAGAGCCTAATCCAAATACATACTTCTTCATCGAACTTAACCTTTCCACAGAAAGCTGAAGATACAAAAAAATATTAAACTGATGCTTCCTGAAAGAAGAAAGAATTTTTAAAACCACTCAGCTTGTACCTCAAGGCCAATGTTGAATAACAAGAACACGACTCCAAATTCAGCAATTGCCTTTGTTCCATGGACATTGCGGATGATAGAAAGACCATAGGGACCAATGAGGACACCAGCAGCAAGATATCCAAGAACAGGACTGCCTACCATATCAAAGTGCATTTAATAACCGAGCAGCATACAAACATGCTGATTCTTATCAAGGTACATACAGATAGCAGATATGCATATCTCACCTCCAGGTATTTTCTGGAATAATGGCACAAAAACAACACTAGCAAGCAGCAAGTATAGTACGTCAAAAAGCGAAGCTTCTTCCTCATTTACCTGAATAGGGAAATAAAGGGCATAAGGAAGTTACTTGGAAGTTGAACTTGAAATTAGTTCACATGAGCGGTAGCAGTGGTCAGACAAAAACTCACTGATGTACAGGTTCAGATTAAACAATGAAAAATACCTCTTGATGAGGTAAGAGCGCGATTAGCTTCTTTATTCTTTGTGGTAACTGACGTATCTCACGAAATACGGGCTTTGCAGTGGAGGTAACTTCTTCAATACTAGTGGTGGCTATGCCTGGCTGCTGAAACAATTGACTACTCTTCTCAGCTCTATTGAAGAAAAATGCCCTGTGGTACACACACACACAAGTAAAACGTCATTTGAGATAGAGCTGGTTAAACAATATAAATGAAATTGACAGAAAGCATGTTCAACTATTGTAAAAGGAAGCATCCACAGTTACATTTATTCCACAGATGAACAGATGGGCTAGGTAAACATATGAGGATATTCGAAATCAAATCATTGTTGCAAAACAGAAGCCAAGAAGAATGTATATATCAGTTACCATGCAACTCACCCCGCACCAATAAGCAGTATCCCGGCAACAAGAGCTGGTGCTTGTTTTCTGGCTGATATCATTAGCCCTCGGAATACAGATGTAGGTGTAAACTCTCCATCAGATTTGGAGGAGAAGAAAGATGCCGAGAAGAAACGAGACGACCTCTTCAACGATGATTTGGAAGACTCCTTCCTTTCTGTGTCCTGCTTCTTCCCTTGCTTTGGCTTAACTACGTCAGGTTCAGCTTCTTTCTGAGGCTCAACAAGCAACTTGTCAGTGCGTTCTTCAATAGGCATTTCATTAGACGGTTCAAGCGGCTCAATGCCTTCAGCAGCCAAATCGCCAATCTGCATCAAACGCTCGACATCCGACACCTCGTCCCTTTCAGAAATGTCAAGCATACCGTCACCGCTGTAGTCGTAAACATCAGAAAGATCGTCCTCTTCGTCACTCATGTGCCCATCGGCAGCCGGCACCAGCTCCACAACGGACTCAACCGCCTTCTCGGCCTTCTGTAACGCCAGCTCCGCGTCGTTCGCGCGCTTGGCCGCTTCCATCTCAAGAGCCACGGCCTGCTCAGCCAACACCATTATGTTGGAAACGTCCTCCTCGGCCTTGGAGGCGTCCAGGAGAGCCCTCTCGGCGAGCTCGGTCAGCCTGTCAACCTCCTTCTGCAGCTCCATCTTCTTCCCCTGGATCCGCCCCAGCTCCTCCTCGCATTTTGACAGGCTGGCCTGGCACCCCTTGATCTCCTCCTGGGCGGACGCAAGCGCCTCCTCCTCAACGTCGTCGAGGCTGACCTCCAGCTGGCCGACGGATCCCCTCTTGGCGTCCAGAGCCTCCGCGGCGAGCTGCAGCCGGGCCTCAGCCATGGAGAGCGCCATGGTGGCCTTGCTGACGGCCTCCTTGGCGTCGTCCTCCTTGCTGATGATCTCCTGCACGGTGGCCACGGCGGAAGACACCTCGGTCTGGGCGCTGTCGGCGCGGTCCTTGAGCGCGATGGCCGACTCGGATATGCGCTGCGCCTTGCCCTCGAACATGGTGCTGTTGAGCCGGGCCACGTCCAGCTCCTTCCTGGCCTTCTGCAGCAGGTCCCTGAGGCCGTCCACGTCGACCGCGGCTGCGGCGCTGCGGGCCCTGTCCTCGCCGTCGGACCCCGCGACGTCGTCGCCGGCCTCGGCGGCGCTGGAGCTGCTGCCCTTGGTGCCCTCCAGCGGGCCGTCGACGTAGGCCAGCGAGTCGTTGCCCTGGCACCGCCGTCTGAGCCGGAGACGGGCGTGGTTTGGGGCGACGGCGGCGTAGAAGAGGCCGGTTGTGCCGCGGAGGGCCGAGGCGACCATGAGGTTCCCGCCCCCGCCCCCGCCCCCGGCGTGGACCCCGCGGTGGCGGGGCCGGCGCAGCGAGCAGGCGCCCCGGGCGCGGAAGGCGGCGGCGCCGATCTGCTGCAGGCCCGGGGGCCGCGGAGACGCGAACCTGGACAAATCCATCCCCTGCTGTACCTGCGGTCGGCATTATCATCAGATTAGATAGATAGAAGAGTAGCGGGGGGGATTAAACGCCGACGCAAGTAATGGCGCTCGTCGGCCAAATCGGTCAGTGGCGCGCGGAATCCAGAGGGAGGGAGGGAGGGACAAAAAGCTGGGGGCGGCTCCGACGAGCGGGCGAGCGGGGCTATGAATCCGGCGGAGTCGACCGACGGGGGAGGGAGGAGGGGCGGCGCACTTACCAATGGAACGGCGGGGGCGGGGGCGGCCGTGGGGTTGGAGACGGGCGGAAGAAGCAAGGGGGAGGGGAGGGGAGGGGGTTTGTCAGGAGGAGAGGGGGAGGAGGGGGCGCCTCATTTCTGGGTCTCACTCGCTCGCTCTTTGGGGGCTGGGAGGGCCGGCCGCCTCTTCTCAGTCTCGCTCGCTTCGCTGCCTTTGCCTTTGGTTGGAGCGGAGGAGACGAGACGAGACGAGACGAGACGAGGCTGCTGTGTGCACTGCACTGCAGATTAGCCTACCGTGCGTGCGGGTTGCGACCTTCTGCGATTCCTGTGGGCCACCAAGGAAATGCTCGCCCGCAACCGGATATTCCTCTTCTTCCTCCTCCTCTTGAGAAGGATCGGGTTTGGGCTGGTCCTTGTTCGCACAAAGGGGAATTTTTTTCAAAATACACGTAAGCCGGAAGGCTAATTTTTTTTTAATATTGCATTTCTTTATTCTTTTTAAAAAATATTGTACAGATTCAAAAAATAATAATTATATGCCTGCCTCGCTTACGCGTGGCCGACAGGGACTAATCGGCCTACCCAAGACCAATTAGTCTCAGTCGGCCTTGGCTAGGCTGATAGGCCTGTCAACCTACATGTGGATGGATGACAGGGACTAATTGGCCGCCTTGGCTAGGCCAATTAGTTCCTGTCGGCCTAGCCAAGCCAATAGGTGCATGGAAACAAAAATTCAACCTTAGCTATTTTCCTGACTCCATTTCTCGCCCATATTCCCCCAATCTTTCCTCCCATTTCGTTCCCTCCTCTGTTGACGCCAATATTTCCACGTCTTCATTCCCGCCAAATTTTTCGCACCACCTTTTCCGCCAAATTTTTCCCGTTTCTTTTCCCGCCAACTTTTTACCCTCTTATTTCCCGCCAAATCTTTCCCTCCTCGTTTTCCCGCCATCTTCCTGGTCATCTGAGTCTACAAAAAGGAGGCATTGAATTGCCTTCCTCCATCATCCAGCCTCACTTGAGAACACTAGCAATGCCTTCCTCCATCATCCAGTCAATATGAGTTTGTCTTTATCGGATCAGAGCATCAGGCCTAAGAAAATGCAGAGTGCGAGTTTGCCTCGGGGGGTGGAAGCAATTCGATGTTGGTGCGGTGATCTGTGCAAGGTGAAGGAGGTGACGGATTTTTCAGATTGGTTGGGCATGAAGTTTTTCATGTGCGCCAATTATGAATCTGATCCGCCCGAATCTATTTCTGCGTACCTCAGGCCTCCGGTATGCTCAAGTTATCTAGAGTAAATATGTTGTTGATATTATTATTTATTTGATATTTATATATATTTTTTGTAGTCTCCTCCTCCTCTCGGCATGTACTATCATTGGATTGACACGGAAATGCCGGACTGGGCGGTGACCGAGATTCGTGAAAAAGGTCGTCGTGCATGGGCTAGCTTGGACTTGGAAGAGCGCCGCGAGAAGGCTGAAGCAGAGGGGAAAACAGCGCAGAAGAAAGAGTGAGAAGAGTACTGTGTGGAGCAGAGGTCTTTTCTTGATGAGATGAAAAGGAAAAAACGAAGAAGAGAAGCTTCGGCTGGAGGCGGTTTACAGACAGCGGGAACAGGCCCGTGAAGCTGAGAGGGAGAGAAAGAGAGAAAGGGCTCGTGCGGCCAAGGCAGCAGAAGAAGCCGGTGATGGAAAAGGAAAATATCCACGCTGGACTCAGTAGATTTATTTTATTGTATCCTAAAATTGTCGAATCTTAAATTCAGCAAGTTGTATTTTAATTCCAGCAAGGTGTATCTTACTTTATCTGTAATCTCAAGTTATTGGCAGTATATGTGTTATCCACGAAGAACCAACTGAGCATATTTTCCCGCCATTTCTTATAAGTCTCTCTTTCCCGCCATTTTGTTCCCGCCTTGCTTTCCCGCCTCGCTTTCCCGCCATTTATTTCCCGCCATTAGGTTTTCGTCTCGCTCTTCGGCACCTATAAAACCCTCTCCACAGCAAGGTGGGTAAGGAGTGTCCTCAAAATGTCTAATTATCCTTTCGATCGTAGTTTTCACAGTGTATGTCCGAGTGTCTTCTACGCTTGGCTAGCAATTTCAAGATAGACAATAGAATAGTTTCATGGGACGAACTCATCAGTAGTGACACGCTACTGAATGAGGTTGCTCATGCATTAGCTAGGAAGGGGTGGCCTGCAAGGACATATGAGGAGATTCGGAAGGAACTTCTGCGGTTGAATGAAAGATGGAAGAAGAAAGGCCAGCACATACGCGGTGAAGGTGGAGTAAAACATCCCTTTTTATGGATTGACGATAGCAAGGACGAAGACAATATCTTCATGCCGAGTAGCAAGGACAAGAGGGCAGCATCAACGAAGGCCAAGAGTACCGCTTCGTCGAAGGGCCAGAGCTCTGCATCATCGAAGGATGACGACGACTTTATGTAGTTTTTGTATGAACTTTGCATCTTAATGTATCTTATTTATGTATCTCCGGAATCTTACTTTGTTTGTAATCTCAAGTTATTGGTAGTATATGTGTTATCCACGATGAACCAACTGAGCATAGAAATAGATAGGAATATGTCTCTTAGATAAATTACACATAAGTCTCATACATAAAGTACACATAAGTCTCATAGATAAAATACACATAAGTCTCTTACATAAAATACACATAAGTCTGAAGTGATACATAGAAGGGCAAAGAGTCTGCTTCACTCACGACGTCTCGGTTGGCGCTCTGGGGGTGTGGGGGGCGTACTCCATCCCCACCTGTGGGGGGCCCTAATGTTACGAGGAGGAATCTCGGATCCACCCTGGTCATACTGTGTATCCTGTGTGGGCCACGGTGGAGGAGTCGAAAACATGTCCAACCACATGTTTTGTTGCGATGGTGGCTCTTCTGGTTCACTCCCTAACCCGGATCCGGACGCCGACGCATCATGATATGCAGGAGGGACCATACCTGTTGGATGTGGATGTAAAATGAAACCAGGAGTTGGATTGTGATGTTGCGGAGTTGGCTGAAACATGAAGCTGGATGACGAAGCATGGTGTTGTGGCTGATGCCACGCCGAACTGCCAGGCTGGTCAGGTGGGGGTGGATGCGGCGTCGGTTCCACTCCTTGTAGACGTGGATGTGGCTGATGCCGATGCACGGAGTGACGCGGCACCGGCGTAGGCTGCGGCTGGTGATGCACACATCCGAAGTGCGGGTGCACGTGATAGCTTTATAAATATCTCTTATCCTCTGCTCGAGCCGCTTGACCCATGGTTGAATCTGAGACCGAGGTACCATAAGAGGTGCAGATGACAATTGTCGATCAAAGTTCATCACGTCAGTATGAAGACTGTATGCCAACTCGCCCTGAAATTGTCATTAAGAATAATAAGTACCGATGACGAAGCAAGTAACAACAACTTAAATGACGTAAAGAGAATAAATATTACCGCATACTGCCTGAAGCCAGAAGTATCATATGTCGGGTACGTATCAGACGTTTGCGGGTCTGGAATCTCATCTATATTGGAGTGTTGAACAATGTGTAATCGTGTTCTTCTCATGTACCCCTCCAAATATGCATTGTATCCAGCGAGATCAAATGCTTGTTGTTCATGCCACCTACGTTCAGTGGCAGTTTTCCATTCTAAAACGTACTCTTCAAGTAGCCACTGAGCCCGTGTCCTATTGGTTCCCTTCCTTGTCATCCTGTAATTTATGATGATGTTTAACCATAGGCCATAGAGAAACAAAATGTAATATATAGTTAGTATAAAATACATGTGGACTACTACTGACAGCAGGTTCTCTGTAGACGGCGGAGGAGTCAGCTGCCGAAGACCGAATTGTCTCATAATGCGCTGCTGCGCCATCTCCTCAACAAAGACATGGAAGATAATCTTCGATTTCGTCATCCAGTAACCCCGATCTCTCGTGCATAGCACAGAAATACCACCGGGATATCTCGAAATTCTGGCTGCTTCCGTGTACGGTTGCCAAATAACTCCCGTGTACGTATCAAACTGCTCATTTAGTGCAGTGTAGGCTCGCCTAGTCTGTTCACTAGCATACCGTCTCTGTGCAAGATATAAGTTAGTTTCAATCATAGTGTAAACTAAGAAGGTGGATAACATTATACCTGGGGACATACCTTGCGACGCGTCCAACACAGGCCGAAAGTTGGCAAGTCGATGTTATTACCATCAAGCATCTTGCCCACATGAAAATTGTGGTCCACATCTATGTTTGGTCGTCCAATAGAGAACCTCTCCCAGGACCACAGTTGTAAAAACAGCGAGCAACCAAGAATGGCCGACTTGGCCGTGGAAAGCTGACAACTGTTGCGCATACCTCGGTAGGTAGCAGCTAATACCGCAGATCCCCAACTCCTCGGTGTGATCTGTTTCGGCGACTCAGCAGTCGCGATTTCCAATGCAATGGGGATGTAACGCGCACTCAAAGTAGTGACATGGTTCTCTGTGAACATCACCTTCCCGAGAAGCCACAATAGGTACGCCTCCAGGCTACGAGTAATCTGTATAGCACTCAAAGGGACTTGTGAATAACCTGGAAATCTCTCGATCTGCAATCATGTAAGGAGAAAGAATTAGATCATAACTTGAAACATTTACCTTTGAAAGATATGCGAGGTAGGAATTAACCCTGAAATTTTGTAACCAGTCATACTTAGGTCCGTGCGCCTCTGACGCCAGTATTGGAGCCCCATCATATATACTGAAGAAACGTGCTGCCAAAGTTTGTTGCCAATCTGGTGGGTCCTCCAACGGTCCTATGGCATTTCCCGCCAACGGAAGTCCGAGCAACATTGAGACATCTTCCAGAGTATGAGCCATCTCACCCCATCGGAAGTGGAACGTGTGGGTCTCAGGCCTCCATCGGTCCACTAAGCAAGTGAGCAAAGAAGAGTCAATGCTGAGGTGCCTCGACGTCTCAGTGGCCTGAACTAAACGTGCGAACGGTAAAAGCCCGGCCCATTTGAGTCTGCATATCCACCAATCATAAAATTTATGTTACTTACAATGCATATTTAATACAATGGTTAAAGTTTAAGATAAAAACATTTACCTTCCAACCCACATTGGATGTATACTCCAGTCCACCTTAGCAGTACGAGTGACTAGTGGTACGAGCTTCTGCTCAGTTAATAGCGAAGCACGATGCTTACTATCGACGTCTGGATTAAGAAGATACATTCCCTCCATTGCTATACAATACAAAACGTAGTGCAACACATAGTATAAAATGAAAACATAGTGTTAATACAAACTAAAAACATAGTGGTAGTCCAAACTTAAACCATAGTGATAGTCCAAACTTAAAACATAGTGCTAGTACAAACTTAAATGTAGTGCTATTACATAAATTTTAAACTCTTCCTCCTCCTCTTGCCCTCCCTCTTCCTCCTCTTCTTCCTCGTCTGCCTCGTCCACGCCTAGTGCCCCTTGCAGTGACGAAGGTGGGACAATCAGGATCCCTATGCCCAAATTCATTACATAGAATTCATTGCACGGTGCCCCCGCCGTCCTCAGATTCATCCATGTCATTCCGGATGCGCTGACTCTGCCGCCTCCCTCTACTTGTACGCATATGCGCAGGATGTGCAATGTATCACCTTTGAGCAGGCTCAACAGTGTTGAAGTTACCCATTGATCAGAAACCCATCAACTCACCTGTCCAGGTATTGAGAACAGCCTCTTTCAGAAAAATACGGAGACACAAAAGAGATTGCGTCAAGATCTATGAACCCGCAAGCACCAAGTACATGCGAGCAAGGTAGGTGAAGCAACTTTAGTTTGTTGCATGTGCATTCACACGTTGGCCACAATTCATTTCCAATTTTCACCTCGTGCGTTCTCATCTCATTTGCACATCCGAATTTGTTGTTAGCTAAGCGAACCTCGAACCTTCGCTCTAGATTTCCAATGGCGACAACACTGTGTGACCAGGCTTTCTTCATCTTTTCATCCATGTACTTCATAACCCTTTCACAGTAACATGTGTTCGGATTGTTTGTCATATGCTCCGCAACAATTTGACGTCTTTCCCTGAAATACTTCACTTTGCCATAGAAAATGCCCTCGACGATTGTTGTAAGTGGCAAAGCTCTGTTTCCTCTGAGGAAAAAATTATATGTTTCAGCCAGGTTGGTAGTCATGACACCATACCTGGCTCCATGTGTGTCATGCAAGAGAGACCACCTCTCCAATGGCTCATGCTCTATCCACTGATCAAAGGTTTTAATCGTCCTCGCTAGCCTTCTCCTTGTACCAGGAGGGTCAAATCCTGACAAGTCACAAAGCCCAACCGGCTCTTCCTCCACGGTAGCAGATCCAGTTGCTAGTTGTTCAGCTACTGCTTCAACATGTGCCCTGACAGCAGCATCTCTTGCAGCTCTCCCGTCCCTAACATGTCTCTGTGTGCAAACATTTAGTCTGTTACGTATCAGCTCATATTTCCATTGTTGGTTCTGCTTGCAGAGTTTCTTGAATAGATTCATGAGGTTCTTATTTCTAAACTGCGAGAAGAAATTTGTCCCTAGATGGCGCATGCAACAACGACTCTGAATGTCCTGCCAAGGAGTTTGTTCATCGGGAGCAGGGTTTGACAATGTCTTGATTGTTGGGGAACGTCGCATGGGAAACAAAAAATTTCCTACGCGCACGAAGACCTATCATGGTGATGTCCATCTATGAGAGGGGATGAGTGATCTACGTACCCTTGTAGACCGTACAGCAGAAGCGTTAGTGAACGCGGTTGATGTAGTGGAACGTCCTCACGTCCCTTGATCCGCCCCGCGAACAATCCCGCGATCAGTCCCACGATCTAGTACCGAACGGACGGCACCTCCGCGTTCAGCACACGTACAGCTCGACGATGATCTCGGCCTTCTTGATCCAGCAAGAGAGACGGAGAGGTAGATGAGTTCTCCGGCAGCGTGACGGCGCTCCGGAAGTTGGTGGTGATCTAATCTCAGCAGGGCTCCGCCCGAGCTCCGCAGAAACGCGATCTAGAGGAAAAACCGTGGAGGTATGTGGTCGGGCTACCGTGGCAAAAGTCGTGTAAAATCAGCCCTAATACCTCCATATATATAGGTGGGAGGGAGGGGGCCTTGCCTTGGGGCTCAAGGAGCCCCAAGGGGGTCGGCCGAGTCCAAGGGGGGAGGACTCCCCCCCCCCCCAAACCGAGTTGGACTTGGTTTGGTGGGAGGGAGTCCTCCTTCCTTCCCACCTCCTCCTCTTTTTTTTTCTCTTGATTTTCTCTTCTTGGCGGATAGGCCCCTCTTGGGCTGTCCCACCAGCCCACTAAGGGCTGGTGCGCCACCCTCAAGGTCCATGGGCTTCCCCGGGGTGGGTTGCCCCCCCGGTGAACTCCCGGAACCCATTCGTCATTCCCGATACATTCCCGGTAACTCCGAAAACCTTCCGGTAATCAAATGAAGTCATCCTATATATCAATCTTCGTTTCCGGACCATTCCGGAAACCCTCGTGACGTCCGTGATCTCATCCGGGACTCCAAACAACATTCGGTAACCAACCATATAACTCAAATACGCATAAAACAACGCCGAACCTTAAGTGTGCAGACCCTGCGGGTTCGAGAACTATGTAGACATGACCCGAGAGACTCCTCGGTCAATATCCAATAGCGGGACCTGGATGCCCATATTGGATCCTACATATTCTACGAAGATCTTATCGTTTGAACCTCAGTGCCAAGGATTCATATAATCCCGTATGTCATTCCCTTTGTCCTTCGGTATGTTACTTGCCCGAGATTCGATCGTCGGTATCCACATACCTATTTCAATCTCGTTTACCGGCAAGTCTTTTTACTCGTTCCGTAATACAAGATCCCGCAACTTACACTAAGTCACATTGCTTGCAAGGCTTGTGTGTGATGTTGTATTACCGAGTGGGCCCCGAGATACCTCTCCGTCACACGGAGTGACAAATCCCAGTCTTGATTCATACTAACTCAACTAACACCTTCGGAGATACCTGTAGAGCATCTTTATAGTCACCCAGTTACGTTGCGACGTTTGATACACACAAAGCATTCCTCCGGTGTCAGTGAATTATATGATCTCATGGTCATAGGAATAAATACTTGACACGCAGAAAACAGTAGCAACAAAATGACACGATCAACATGCTACGTCTATTAGTTTGGGTCTAGTCCATCACATGATTCTCCTAATGATGTGATCCCGTTATCAAGTGACAACACTTGCCCATGGCCAGGAAACCTTGACCATCTTTGATCAACGAGCTAGTTAACTAGAGGCTTACTAGGGACAGTGTTTTGTCTATGTATCCACACAAGTATTGTGTTTCCAATCAATACAATTATAGCATGGATAATAAACGATTATCATGAACTAAGAAATATAATAATAACTAATTTATTATTGCCTCTAGGGCATATTTCCAACAGTCTCCCACTTGCACTAGAGTCAATAATCTAGTTCACATCACCATGTGATTCCAACGAATCCAACACCCATATAGTTATGGGGTCTGATCACGTCTTGCTCGAGAGGTTTTAGTCAACGGTTCTGAAACTTTCAGATCCGTGCGTTCTTTACAAATCTTTATGTCATCATATAGATGCTGCTACTACGTGCTATTCGGAAATGCTCCAAATATCTACTCTACTATACGAATCCGTTTCACTACTCATAGTTATTGGATTAGTGTCAAAGCTTGCATCGACGTAACCCTTTACGATGAACTCTTTAACCACCTCCATAATCGAGAAAAAAATCCTTAGTGCATTAGTTACTAAGGATAAATTTTGACCGCTGCTAGTGATTCAATCATGGATCACTCTCTGTACCTCTCAACATACTTTGAGTCAAGGCACACATCAGGTGCGGTACAGAGCATGGCATACTTTAGATTCTACGGCTAAGGCATAGAAGACGACCTTCGTCTATTCTCTTTATTCTGCCGGGGTCGGGTTTTGAGTCTTACTCAAATTCACACCTCACAACGCAACCAAGAACTCTTTCTTCGCTGATCTATTTTGAACTCCTTCAAAAACTTGTCAAGGCATGCATCTTGTTGAAACTTCTATTAAGCGCTTTCGATCTATCTCCATAGATCTTTGATGCTCAACGTTCAAGTAGCGCAATCCAGGTGTTCCTTTGAAAAACTCCTTTCAAACAACCTTGTATGCTTTACAGAAATTCTACATTACTTCTGATCCACAATATGTCAACCACATATACTTATCAGAAATTCTATAGTGCTCCCACTCACTTCTTTGGAAATACAAGTTTCTCGTAAACCTTGTACAAACCCAAAATCTTAGATCATCTCATCAAAGTGTATATTCCAACTCCGAGATGCTTGCACCAGTCCATTGAAGGATCACTGGAGCTTGCATACTTGCTAGTATCTTTAGGATCGACAAAACCTTCTAGTTGTATCACATACAATGTTTGCTCAAGGAAACCGTCGAGGAAACAATGTTTTGACATCCTATGTGCAATATTTCAAAAATAATGCAACAACTAATAACATAATTCTAACAGACTTTCAGCATCGCTACGAGTGAGAAAGTCTCATCATAGTCAACTGTTTGATCTTGTCGGAAACATCTTTGCGACAAGTCGAGCTTTTCTTAATAGTGACTTATCACCATCATCGTCTGTCTTCCTTTTAAAGATCCATTTTTACTCAATAGTCCAATGACCATCAAGTAGTTCTTCCAAAGTCTACACTTTGTTTTCATACATGGATCCTCTCTCGGATTTCATGGCTTCCAGCCATTTGTCGGAATCTGGGCCCACCATCGCTTTCTCCATAACTCGTAGGTTCACTGTTGCTCAACAACACGACCTCCAAGACAGGGTTACCGTACCACTCTGTAGTAGTACGCGACCTTGTCAACCTACGAGGCTTGTAGTAACTTGATCGGATGCTTGATGATCACCATCATCAGCTTCCACTTCAATTGGTGTAGGCGCCACAGGAACAACTTCCTGCGCCCTGCTACACACTGGTTGAAGTGATGGTTCAATAACCTCATCAAGTTCTATTACCCTCCCACTCAATTCTTTCGAGAGAAACCTTTCCTCGAGAAAGGATCCGTTTCTAGAAACAAACACTTTGCTTTTGGATCTGAGATAGGAGATGTACCCAACTGTTTTGGATATCCTATGAAGATGCATTTATCCGCTTTGGGTTCGAGCTTATCAGACTGAAACATTTTCACATAAGTGTTGAAGCCCCAAACTTTCAAGAAACGATAGTTTAGATTTCTCTAAACCTCAGTCTATACTGTGTCATCTCAACGGAAATACGCGGTGCCCTATTTAAAGTGAATGCGGTTGTCTTTAATGCATAACCCATAAACGATAGTGGTAATTCGATAAGAGACATCATAGCAGGCACCATACAATATAGTGTGTGGCCATGACGTTCAGACACATCATCACACTATGATGTTCCAGGTGGCATGAACTGCGAAACAATTTCCACATTGTCTTAACTGCGTACCAAAACTCGTAACTCAGATATTCATTTCTATGATCATATCGTAGACAGTTTATCCTCTTGTTACAACGAACTTCACTCTGAAACAGAATTGAACTTTTCAATATTTCAGACTTGTGATTCATTAAGTAAATACTCTAGTATCTACTCAAATCATCATTGAAGTAAGAACATAATGATATCCACTGCGTGCCTCAGCACCCATTGGACTGCATACATCAAAATGTATCACTTCCAACAAGTTACTGTCTTGTTTCATCTCAATGAAAACAAGGCCTTGCTCATGTGGTATGATTTGCATGTCACTAGTGATTCGAAATCAGGTGAGTACAAAGATCCATCAACATGGAGCCTCTTCATGCAATTTATACTAACATGACTCAAGCGGCAGTGCCACAAGTAAGTGGTACTATCATCATTAACTCGTATCTTTTGGCACCAATATTATGAACATGTGTAACACTACGATCGAGATTCAATAAACCATTGAAGGTGATTATTCAAGCAAATAGAGTAACCATTATTCTCTTTGAATGAATAATCGTATTGCAATAAACACGATCCAATCATGTTCATGCTTAACGCAAGCACCAAATAACAATTATTTAGGTTTAACACCAATCCCGATGGTAGAGGGAGCGTGCGGCATTTGATCATATCAACCTTGGAAACACTTCCAACACGTATCGTCACCTCGCCTTTAGCTAGTCTCCGTTTATGCCGTAGCTTTCATTTCGTGTTACTAATCACTTAGCAACCGAACCGGTATCCAATACCCTCATGCTACTAGGAGTACTAGTAAAGTACACATCAACATCATGTATATCAAATACACTTCATTCGACTTTTGCCAGCCTTCTTATCTACCAAGTATCTAGAGTTGCTCCGCCTCAGTGACTGTTCCCCTCATTACAGAAGCACTTAGTCTCGGGTTTGGGTTTAATCTTGGGTCTCTTCATTAGTGCAGCAACTGTTTTGCCGTTTCACGAAGTATCCCTTCTAGCCCTTGCCTTTCTTGAAACTTAGTGGTTTTACAAACCATCAACTATTGACGCTCCTTCTTGATTTCTACTGTCGCAGTGTCAAACATCGCGAATCGCTCAAGGATCATTGTATCTATCCTTGACATGTTATAGTTCATCACGAAGCTCTCACAGCTTGGTGGCAGTGACTTTGGAGAACCATCACTATCTCATTTGGAAGATTAACTCCCACTTGATTCAAGTGATTGCTGTACTCAGACAATCTGAGCACACACTCAACGATTGAGCTTTTCTCCTTACTTTGTGGACAAAGAATCTTGTTTGGAGGTCTCATACCTCTTAACAAGGGCACAAGCGTGAAATCACAATTTCATCTCTTTAGAACATCACTTATGTTCCGTGACGTTTTACAACATTTTCAGCGCCTTGCTTCTAAGCCATTAAGTATTTTGCACTGAACTATCGTGTAGTCATCAGAAACGTGTATGTCGGATGTTCATAGCATCCACAGACGACGCTCGAGGTGCAGCACACCGAGTGGTGCATTAAGGACATAAGCCTTGCCTTGCCTTGCCTTGGGAGGGAGGGGGCCTTGCCTTGGGGCTCAAGGAGCCCCAAGGGGGTCGGCCGAGTCCAAGGGGGGAGGACTCCCCCCAAACCGAGTTGGACTTGGTTTGGTGGGAGGGAGTCCTCCTTCCTTCCCACCTCCTCCTTTTTTTTCTCTTGATTTTCTCTTCTTGGCGCATAGGCCCCTCTTGGGCTGTCCCACCAGCCCACTAAGGGCTGGTGCGCCACCCTCAAGGTCCATGGGCTTCCCCGGGGTGGGTTGCCCCCCCCCCCCCGGTGAACTTCCGGAACCCATTCGTCATTCCCGGTACATTCCCGGTAACTCCGAAAACCTTCCGGTAATCAAATGAAGTCATCCTATATATCAATCTTCGTTTCCGGACCATTCCGGAAACCCTCGTGACATCCGTGATCTCATCCGGGACTCCGAACAACATTCGGTAACCAACCATATAACTCAAATACGCATAAAACAACGCCGAACCTTAAGTGGGCAGACCCTGCGGGTTCGAGAACTATGTAGACATGACCCGAGAGACTCCTCGGTCAATATCCAATAGCGGGACCTGGATGCCCATATTGGATCCTACATATTCTACGAAGATCTTATCGTTTGAACCTCAGTGCCAAGGATTCATATAATCCCGTATGTCATTCCCTTTGTCCTTCGGTATGTTACTTGCCCGAGATTCGATCGTCGGTATCCGCATACCTATTTCAATCTCGTTTACCGGCAAGTCTCTTTACTCGTTCCGTAATACAAGATCCCGCAACTTACACTAAGTCACATTGCTTGCAAGGCTTGTGTGTGATGTTGTATTACCGAGTGGGCCCCGAGATACCTCTCCGTCACACGGAGTGACAAATCCCAGTCTTGATTCATACTAACTCAACTAACACCTTCGGAGATACCTGTAGAGCATCTTTATAGTCACCCAGTTACGTTGCGACGTTTGATACACACAAAGCATTCCTCTGGTGTCAGTGAATTATATGATCTCATGGTCATAGGAATAAATACTTGACACGCAGAAAACAGTAGCAACAAAATGACACGATCAACATGCTACGTCTATTAGTTTGGGTCTAGTCCATCACATGATTCTCCTAATGATGTGATCCCGTTATCAAGTGACAACACTTGCCCATGGCCAGGAAACCTTGACCATCTTTGATCAACGAGCTAGTCAACTAGAGGCTTACTAGGGACAGTGTTTTGTCTATGTATCCACACAAGTATTGTGTTTCCAATCAATACAATTATAGCATGGATAATAAACGATTATCATGAACTAAGAAATATAATAATAACTAATTTATTATTGCCTCTAGGGCATATTTCCAACATTGATCGCGCTGAGTATACCTGCATGCCTATCATGAAGGATGCACACATTCTGCTTATCTTGCACAACATCTATTTTCAACTGCCTGAAGAACCATGTCCAACTCTCAATGTTCTCGCTCTCCACAAAAGCAAATGCAAGTGGGACGACTTGATTTTGCCCATCTTGACCTATGGCTGTGAGGATCTGACCCTTGTACTTGCCAGTGAGAAATGTGCCATCAACACATATCACCAGTCGACAATGTCTGAAGAGCTTCGTACTCTGCCTCATTGTTAGAGGAATCAAAGTGTATCTGAAGCACATACTTCAGCTTGTCACCCTTTGGCGATACGATCACAACACCAGCGCCGTATCCATTCAACATCTTAGACCCATCGAAGAACATTGTCCAATGAGCCGAGTAGATGTGAGTCGGTTGCTCTTGTTCTACCCATTCTGCTATAAAGTCAGCCAGGGCTTGAGACTTAATAGCTTTCTTGGCCTTGAACTTGATGTCGCAGTACAACATCTCCATCGCCCACTTCGCCACTCGGCCTGATGCGTCCCGATTGTGGAGAATTTCCGACAACGGAGCATCAGAAACGACAGATACCGAGTGGTCTTGGAAATAATGAGCCACCTTCATTGCAGTCATATAGATCCCATATATAAGCTTTTGATAATGGGGATACCTCTGCTTGGAAGGTGTCAGGACTTCGGAGACGTAGTACACTGGCCGCTGAACTTTGTATGCTTTGCCTTCTTCTTCTCGCTCGACTGTAAGAACAATACTGACGACTTGATTTGTAGCCGCGATGTATAGAAGAAGGGGCTCTTTACTGAGCGGAGCAGTAAGAACCGGCTGGGTGGAAAGTAGGACTTTGAGGTCGTCGAATGCGACTTGGGCTTCGTCTGTCCACTCGAAGGTATCTGATTTCTTCATGAGTCGGTACAGAGGAAGTGCTTTTTCGCCGAGTCGACTGATTAACCTGCTCAAAGCTGCTAAGCAACCTGTGAGTCGTTGAACATCGTGTATTCTGACCGGCCTCTCCATTCGGACGATGGTCCCGGTCTTTTCGGGTTAACATTGATCCCTCGTTCGGAAACGAAGAAACCGAGTAACTTTCCGCTGGGAACACCGAATGAACATTTGGCTGGGTTTAGCTTGATATCGTACCTACGAAGGTTGGCGAATGTTTCTGCCAAGTCAGTCAGCAGGTCGGAACCTTTGCGTGACTTGACTACGATATCATCCATGTATGCCTCCACATTGCGACCGATCTGGTCGAGGAGACATTTTTGGATCATGCGCATGAAGGTAGCTCCTGCATTCTTCAGACCGAAAGGCATAGTGATGTAGCAGAAGCACCCAAACGGGGTGATGAAAGCTGTTTTCAACTCATCGGGACCATACAGACGGATCTGATGATACCCCGAGTAGGCATCAAGAAATGACAAACGCTCGCACCCCGCAGTCGAATCGACAATTTGATCTATGCGGGGGAGCAGAAAATGGTCTTTCGGGCAGACCTTATTGAGGTGCTTGAAGTCAATGCACATTCGGAGTGACTTGTCCTTCTTGGGCACCATGACTACATTGGCGAGCCACTCGGAGTGGTGAACCTCGCGAATGAATTTGGCAGCTAGCAGCTTAGCCACCTCTTCTCCGATTGCCTTCCTCTTGTGCGCGGCGGACCGGCGCAGGCGCTCTCGGACGGGCTGAGCAACGGGATCCACATGCAGTCGGTGCTTAGCCAACTCCCTTGGTACACCCAGCATGTCAGACGGCTTCCATGCGAAGATGTCCCAGTTCTCACGGAGGAATTGGGTGAGCTCGGCTTCCTATTTAGGATCCAGGGTGGTGGAGATGTTCGTCGGGGCGGGAGACTCGTCCGTCGGGTGGATGCTGACCTTCTTAGTCTCTCCCGCCGACTGGAACGCGGACTCAGAAGCTGGCTTCTTTGAGCGCATTAAGTCAGCAGGGTCGACTGTCTTCTTGTACTCTTCGAGCTCGAGTACAGTCATCTGCTGGTCGGCGATCCTTGATCCCTCTTGAAAACACTCCTCGGCTCGCTGGCAGTTGCCGGTGATGGTGATAACGCCTTTCGGACCGGGCATTTTCAACTTCAAGTACACATAGCACGGGCGTGCCATGAAACTTACGTATGCCGGGCGGCCCAGAATTGCATGGTAAGCGCTCTGGAAATCCACCATTTCAAACGTGAGCTTCTCCTTGCGAAAGTTCTTGTCAGAGCCGAAGATGACCTCCAATGCGATCTGGCCGAGTGATTTGGCCTTCCGTCCTGGGACGACTCCGTGGAACTGCATATTGCTCTCGCTGAGTCTGGACATCGGAATGCCCATCCCCTTGAGAGTGTCGGCGTACATAATATTCAGTCTGCTGCCGCCGTCCATGAGAACTTTGCGCAGTCGGACTCCTTCCACCACCGGGTCGACGACACGAGCCTGTCTTCCTGGGGTGGGGACATGTGTTGGATGATCCGACTGGTCGAAGGTGATCGCAGTCTGAGACCATTTGAGAAACTTGGGGGCAGTCGGAACTGCCATGTTGACTTCTCTGTTCACCAGCTTCAGTCGACTTTTGCTTTCAACGTCAGGGAAGATCATGAGGGTTGCATGGACTTGGGGGAACGGATCCTCCTTGTCCTCCTCATCTTGCTCGGGATTCTTCTCACTCGGCTGCCCTTCGCTGAACCCCTGGATCAGGAGACGGCACTGCCGAGTGGTGTGCTTCGCGTATATAGGGTTGCCTTCCTCGTCCATCTTC
Source organism: Hordeum vulgare subsp. vulgare (assembly GCF_904849725.1). NCBI lineage: Eukaryota > Viridiplantae > Streptophyta > Magnoliopsida > Poales > Poaceae > Hordeum > Hordeum vulgare. The sequence goes on along the minus strand of NC_058519.1, from coordinate 656,737,896 downwards.
GTGTGGATTGGACAAGGCTGGTCCAGGATGGGATTGTTGAAAGGCTTCTTCTTGGGGGTGAACTGCGCTTTCCCTTTGCCCTTGAACTTGGCGCTGGTTACAGCTGCAGCTTCTGCTTGCGGTGCGGGCGGAACCTTTGGTTTCTGCTTCCGAGTGTTACCTCCGTCGGCATCGCCGACTGTCTTGTGTTTGCCGCTCCGGATGCGGTCCTCTTCTTCGCCATTTGTGTAGCGAGTCGCTATCTCCATCATCTTGCTCATGGAGATGTCGCCCGTTCGACCGAACTTCAAGTACAGCTCCCTGTACCGCACGCCTGCCTTGAAGGCGCAGACTGCTTGATGCTCGGTGACGTTCTCCACCGTGTGGTAAAGAGTCGTCCATCGCTGGATGAAGTCGCGCAAGGGCTCATTCGGCTTCTGGACACAGTGCTGAAGCTCCACAAGACCTGCAAGGCGTTTGCACGTACCTTCAAAGGTTCTGATGAACACTCGGGCTAGATCTGCCCAACTGTAAATGCTTGAGGGGGCCAACTGGTTCAGCCAAGCTCGGGCCGAGCCGTCGAGCATCAGAGGGAGGTGCTTCATAGCGACATGGTCGTCTCCTCCTCCGATCTGGATTGCCACTCGGTAGTCGTCTAGCCATGTTTCGGGCTTGGACTCTCCTGAGAATTTATCGATTCCCGCTACCAATTGGAAGTGGGGCGGGATATCAGCCGAGCGGATGGCTCGACTAAAACACTCGGGGCCGGACACGATGACCCTGCTTCCATTCGGACGGTCCATATCGCGGCCATCGCGGTGGGCTCGAACCCTGTCGACTCTTCGCTGGGCGATTCGCCCCCTTGCATCGGGCCTTGGGTCGTAAGCGTCGCCGACCGAATGCCGATCATCATGATGCCGGGACCCATAGGGCCCACCCCGTGGAGGGGTGCGTGATCGACGGCGATACTGATGAGAACCAGGGCTGTGAACCGATCGATGCGTGTTTGCATGGACGGAACTATTGTGGATCCGATTGTGTGACTGGGAGACTGCCGAATTCTGCTGCTGCGCCGTGCGCAACAGAGCTCGGATTTGCTCGATTCCCCTTCCTGCCTCTGAATCAGTCGCCTGGAGGGAATCGACAATCTGGGCAGCCGCGGCCAGGTTGAGGAGAGGTGTGCGGAACACCTCCACGTTGCTTCGCCGAGTGTGTCGACTGGCAGAACGACGAGGCGGACGGCGCGCACCGGATGCTTCGCCAACTTCACCTCGGTCGGCTTGACGAAGATCTTCATGGGAGTTGGCCATGTGTACTTCTGCTGCAGGCCCACGACCCACGTACTCGGTAGGAAGCTCAGTCGGAACCGAGCCCGAGCACTGGGAGCGTGGGGCGACCACGACAGACTCCAGAACTGCCACCTGAGAGGACGCGATCTGGCGCGCTCGGGCATGCTGCACCCAACGTTGGAGACGCGGACTACGGGACCACTTACTGCGGCGAGTGACGAGGGTGCAAGCCGGAAATGGAGCCGATTGTTGGAGAAGAAGAACGCCGCGAGCGCCGGCACGGAAGTGCGTGGCCCCGCGACGGGGAAGCGCCTCGACGTCGAGAGGTGCCTCCCGAAGCCACGTCGAATCATCGACGACGAAGGAGAGAGCACCAAAGAGGATCTGGTGACCCATGCTCGAATCTCCACCGGACGACATGACGAAAGGAAGTAGTCGCAAACTCGCCGGAAGTCGCTTAGACGCCAGCCCCACGGTGGGCGCCAACTGTCGTGGGTATAAGCCTGACAGTAGATGTGTAGGGTACGAATGAGATGGGCAGAGTCCTAGCTACGGCGAGGTTGTATGAGTTCAGGCCCCTCTGCGGTGGAGGTAACAGCCCTATGTCTCAGTGCTCTCGGAGCTTGTTACCGAGTGTAATATGGTGTACAATGTTTTTCTAACCCTCTTACCAGTGGGGGAGGTGTTGGGTAACGTAGCATAAATTCAAAATTTTCCTACGCATGTTCAGATCTTCCTATGGAGAGACCAACAACGAGAGAGGGGTAAGAGCATCTTCATACCTTTGAAGATCGCTAAGCGGAAGCGTTTGCTAGAACGCGGTTGATGGAGTCGTACTCGCAGCGATTCCGATCTAGTGCCGAACAACGGCACCTCCGCGTTCAACACACGTGCAGCCCGGTGACGTCTCCCGCACCTTGATCCAGCAAGGAGGAGGGAGAGGTTGGGGAAGAAGACCAGCAACACGACGGCGTGGTGTTGGTGGAGAGACGAGGTCTCCCGGCAAGGCTTCGCCAAAGCGCCGACAGAGAGGAGGAGGGAGAGAAGCAGGGCTGCGAGAGAGAGATTAAACCGTGTCTCAAACAGCCCCGGACCTCATCTATATATAGGGGGAGAGGGAGGGGGCGCAGCCCTTAGGGTTCCCACCCCTAAGGGGTGCGGCAGCCCTCAGATGGGGAAGGGGTGGCGGCCAGGGCAAGGGGGAGGGGTGGCGCACCCCTCTGGTGGGCCTAAGGCCCACCTAAATTAGGGTTCCCCCCCTCTTTTCCTTTCCCCTGCGCCATGGGCTGAGTGGGGAGGCATACCAGCCCAACTAGGGGTTGGTTCCCACCCCCACTTAGCCCATCTTACCTCTTGGGGTCGCAGCCCCCCTTCGGTGGTCCCCCGGGACCACCTCCGGTGGTCCCGGTGGTCCCGGTACGTTACCGATGATGCCCGAAACACTTCCGGTGTCCGAAACCATCCGTCCTATATATCAATCTTTACCTCCGGACCATTCCGGAGCTCCTCATGACGTCCGAGATCTCATCCGGGACTCCGAACAACTTTCGGTAATCTCGTATAACAATTCCCTATAACCCTAGCGTCATCGAACCTTAAGTGTGTAGACCCTACGGGTTCGGGAGACAGGCAGACATGACCGAGACACCTCTCTGGCCAATAACCATCAGCGGGGTCTGGATACCCATGGTGGCTCCCACTAGCTCCACGATGATCTCATCGGATGAACCACGATGTCAAGGATTCAATCAATCCCGTATACGATTCCCTTTGTCTGTCGGTATAGATCTTGCCCGAGATTCGATCGTCGGTATACCTATACCTTGTTCAATCTCGTTACCGGTAAGTCTCTTTACTCGTTCCGTAGCACGTCATCGTGTGACTAACTCCTTAGTCACATTGAGCTCATGATGATGTTCTACCGAGTGGGCCCAGAGATACCTCTCCGTCACACGGAGTGAAAAATCCCGATCTCGATTCGTGCCAACCCAACAGACACTTTCGGAGGTACCCGTAGTGCACCTTTATAGTCACCCAGTTACGTTGTGACGTTTGATACACCCAAAGCACTCCTACGGTATCCGGGAGTTGCACAATCTCACGGTCGAAGGAAAAGATACTTGACATTAGAAAAAACATTAGCATACGAACAATACGATCTAGTGCTAGGCTTAGGATTGGGTCTTGTCCATCACATCATTCTCCCAATGATGTGATCCCGTTATCAATGACATCTAATGCCTATGATCAGGAAACCATGATCATCTATTGACTAACGAGCTAGCCAACTAGAGGCTTGCTAGGGACACATTGTGATCTATTCATTCACACATGTATTACTGTTTCCTGTTAATACAATTATAGCATGAACGATAGACGATTATCATGAACAGGGAAATATGATAATAACCATTTTATTATTGCCTCTAGGGCATATTTCCAACAGTCTCCCACTTGCACTAGAGTCAATAATCTAGTTACATTGTGATGTATCGAACACCCATAGCATCATGGTGTTGATCATGTTTTGCTCGTGGAAGAGGTTTAGTCAACGGGTCTGCAATATTCAGATCCGTGTGTACTTTACAAATATCTATCACTCCACTCTGGACATGGTCCTGGATGGAGTTGTAGCGGCGCTTGATGTGCTTCGTCTTCCGGTGAAACCTGGGCTCCTTGGCTATGGCAATGGCTCCAGTGTTATCACAAAAGAGTGTCATAGGACCCGACGCGCTTGGAACCACTCCAAGGTCGGTGATGAGCTCCTTCATCCAAATTCCTTCATGAGCCGCTTCTGAAGCAGCTATGTACTCCGCTTCACATGTAGATGCTGCCACGACTTCTTGCTTGCTGCTGCACCAGCTCACTGCCCCACCATTCAACACATATACGTATCCGGTTTGTGACTTAGAGTCATCCGGATCTGTGTCGAAGCTAGCGTCGACGTAACCCTTTACGACGAGCTCTTCGTCACCTCCATAAACGAGAAACATTTCCTTAGTCCTTTTCAGGTACTTAAGGATATTCTTGACCGCTGTCCAGTGTTCCGCACCGGGATTACTTTGGTACCTCCCTACCAAGCTTATCGCAAGGTTTATATCAGGTCTGGTACACAGCATGGCATACATTAGAGAGCCCACGGCTGAAGCGTAGGGGACAGAACTCATCTTCTCTCTATCTGCTGCCGTGGTCGGCGACTGAGTCTTACTCAATCTCATACCTTGCAAAACTGGCAAGAACCCTTTCTTTGAGTTTTCCATATTGAACTTCTTCAGTATCTTGTCAAGGTATGTACTTTGCGAAAGACCTATGAGGCGTCTCGATCTATCTCTATAGATCTTGATGCCTAATATGTATGCAGCTTCTCCAAGGTCCTTCATTGAAAAACTCTTGTTCAAATAGGCCTTTATGCTCTCCAACATCTCTATATCATTCCCCATCAATAATATGTCATCCACATATAGTACGAGGAAAGCTACAGAGCTCCCACTCACTTTCTTGTACAGACAGGCTTCTCCGTAAACCTGTATGAACCCAAACGCTTTAATCACCTCATTAAAGCGAATGTTCCAACTCCGAGATGCTTGCACCAGCCCATAGATGGAGCGCTGGAGCTTGCATACTTTGTTAGCACCTTTAGGATCGACAAAACCTTCTGGTTGCATCATATACAACTCTTCCTTAAGATTCCCGTTAAGGAACGCTGTTTTGACGTCCATTTGCCAAATTTCATAATCATAAAAGGCGGCAATTGCTAACATGATTCGGACTGATTTCAGCTTCGCTACGGGAGAGAAAGTCTCTTCGTAGTCAACTCCTTGAATTTGTCGAAAACCCTTTGCGACAAGTCGAGCTTTGTAAACGGTTACATTACCGTTTGCGTCAGTCTTCTTCTTGAAGATCCATTTATTTTCTATGGCTCGCCGTTCATCGGGTAAGTCCACCAAAGTCCATACTTTGTTCTCATACATGGATCCTATCTCGGATTTCATGGCCTCAAGCCATTTGTTGGAATCCGGGCCCGCCATCGCTTCTTCATAGTTCGAAGGTTCACCGTTGTCTAACAACATGATTTCCATCACAGGGTTGTCGTACCACTCTGGTGCGGAGCGTACCCTTGTGGACCTTCGTGGTTCAGTAGTAACTTGATCCGAAGCTTCATGATCATCATCATTAACTTCCTCTTCAGTCGGTGTAGGCACCACAGGAACAACTTCTTGCGCTGCGCTACTTTCCTGTTCGAGAGGGGGTGTAATTACCTCATCAAGTTCTACCTTCCTCCCACTTACTTCTTTCGAGAGAAACTCTTTCTCTAGAAAGGATCCGTTCTTGGCAACAAAGGTTTTACCTTCGGATCTAAGATAGAAGGAATACCCAATGGTTTCCTTAGGGTATCCTATGAATACGCATTTCTCCGCTTTGGGTTCGAGCTTTTCTGGTTCAAGTTTCTTCACATAAGCATCGCAGCCCCAAACTTTAAGAAACGACAACTTAGGTTTCTTGCCAAACCACAGTTCATACGGTGTCGTCTCAACGGATTTAGACGGTGCCCTATTTAAAGTGAATGCTGCAGTTTCTAATGCGTATCCCCAAAATGATAGCGGTAAGTCGGTGAGAGACATCATAGATCGTACCATATCTAATAAAGTGCGATTACGACGTTCAGACACTCCGTTGCGTTGCGGTGTGCCAGGCGGCGTTAGTTGTGAAACGATTCCACACTTTCTTAGGTGTGTGCCAAACTCGTGACTCAAATATTCTCCTCCACGATCAGATCGTAGACATTTTATTTTCCTGTCACGTTGATTCTCAACCTCACTCTGAAATTCCTTGAACTTTTCAAACGTCTCAGATTTGTGCTTCATCAAGTAGATATACCCATACCTACTCAAATCATCGGTGAGAGTGATAACATAATGATAACCACCGCGAGCTTCAACGTTCATTGGACCACACACATCAGTATGTATTATTTCCAATAAGTCGGTGGCTCTCTCCATTATTCCTGAGAATGGAGTCTTAGTCATCTTGCCCATGAGGCACGGTTCGCATGTGTCAAATGATTCAAAGTCAAGAGACTCTAGCAGTCCATCAGTATGGAGCTTCTTCATGCGCTTAACGCCGATGTGACCAAGGCGGCAGTGCCACAAGTATGTGGGACTATCATTATCAACTTTGCATCTTTTGGTACTCACACTATGAATATGTGTAACATCACGATCGAGATTCATCAAGAATAAACCATTCACCAGCGGAGCATGACCATAAAACATATCACTCATATAAATAGAACAACCATTATTCTCTGACTTAAATGAGTAGCCGTCTCGCATTAAGCAAGACCCTGATACAATGTTCATGCTTAAAGCTGGTACTAAATAACAATTATTGAGGTTCAAAACTAATCCCGACGGTAGATGTAGAGGTAGCGTGCCGACGGCGATCACATCGACTTTTGAACCATTCCCGACGCGCATCGTCACCTCGTCCTTGGCCAGTCTCCGCTTATTCCGCAGTTCCTGTTTTGAGTTGCAAATGTGAGCAACAGCACCGGTATCAAATACCCAGGATCTACTACGAGCGCTGGTAAGGTACACATCAATAACATGTATATCACATATACCTTTAACGTTGCCGACCTTCTTGTCCGCTAAGTATTTGGGGCAGTTCCGCTTCCAGTGACCTTTTCCCTTGCAGTAGAAGCACTCAGTCTCAGGCTTGGGTCCGTTCTTTTTCTTCTTCCCGGCATCTGGCTTACCGGGCGCGGCAACAGCTTTGCCGTCTTTCTTGAAGTTCTTCTTACCCCTGTCTTTCTTGAAACTAGTGGTCTTGTTGACCATCAACACTTGATGCTCCTTCTTGATTTCTACTTCTGCAGACTTGAGCATCGAATACAACTCGGGAATGGTTTTCTCCATCCCTTGCATGTTGTAGTTAAGCACAAAGCCTTTGTAGCTTGGTGGGAGAGACTGGAGGATTCTGTCAATGATAGCATCATCCGGAAGTTCGACTCCTAGTGAAGTCAGACGACCGTGTAACCCAGACATTTTGAGTATGTGCTCACTGACAGAACTGTTCTCCTCCATCTTACAGCTGAAGAACTTGTCGGAGACTTCATATCTCTCGACACGGGCATGAGCTTGAAAAACTAGCTTCAGCTCTTGGAACATCTCATATGCCCCGTGTTGCTCAAAACGTCTTTGGAGCCCCGTTTCTAAACTGTATAACATGCCACACCTGACCAGAGAGTAGTCATCACTCCGCGCTTGCCAGACGTTTAAAACGTCCTGGGCTGCTGCGGGAGCGGGAGGGTCACCTAGCGGCGCATTAAGGACATAAGCCTTTTTAGCTGCTTCAAGGATGAGCTTCAGGTTGCGAACCCAGTCCGCATAGTTGCTACCATCATCTTTCAGCTTGTTTTTCTCTAGGAATGCGTTGAAGTTGAGGTTGACGTTGGACATCTACAATATTTATAAAGACAACTTTTAGACTAAGTTCATGACAATTAAGTTCATTTAATCAAATTAAGTATGAACTCCCACTTAAATCGACATCCCTCTAGTCATCTAAGTGATACATGATCCATGTTGACTAACCCGTGTCCGGTCATCACGTGAGACGGACTAGTCACCATGGTGAGCAACTTCATGCTGATCGCATTCAACCATACGACTCATGTTCGACCTTTCGGTCTCTTGTATTCGAGGTCATGTCTGTACATGCTAAGCTCGTCGAGTCAACCTAAGTGTTTCGCGTGTGTAAATCTGGCTTACACCCGTTGTATGCGAACGTTAGAATCTATCACACCCGATCATCACGTGGTGCTTCGAGACAACGAACCTTCGCAACGGTGCACACTTAGGGGAATACGTTCTCGAAATTTTAGGAGGGATCATCTTATTATGCTACCGTCGTTTTAAGCAATAAGATGTAAAACATGATAAACATCACAATGCAATCATATAGTGACATGATATGGCCATTATCATCTTTGCTCATTCGATCTCCATCTTCAGGCATCGCATGATCATCATCGTCACCGGCATGACACCATGATCTCCATCATCATGATCTCCATCATCGTGTCTCCGTGAAGTCGTCACGCCAACTACTACTATTACTACTACTATGGCTAACCGTTAGCAATGAAGTAAAATAGCAAGCACATGGCGTTGCATCTTATACAATAAATTAAGACAACTCCTATGGCTCCTGCCGGTTGTCATACTCATCGACATGCAAGTCGTGAAACCTATTACAATAACATGATCATCTCATACATCATACATGCAACATCACAACTTTGGCCATATCACATCACATGTCAAACCCTGCAAAAACAAGTTAGACGTCCTCTAATTGTTGTTGCAAGTTTTACGTGGCTGATTTGGGTTTCTAGCAAGAACGCCTTCTTACCTACGTGACAGCCACAATGATGATATGCCAAAGCTATTTACCCTTCATAAGGACCCTTTTCATCAAATCCAATCCGACTAGAGTAGGAGAGACAGACACCCGCTAGCCACCTTTATGCACGATGTGCATGTCTGTCGGTGGAACCAGTCTCACGTAAGCGTACGTGTAAGGTCGGTCCGGGCCGCTTCATCCCACAATACCGCGGGAAAAGAATAAGACTAGTAACGGCAAGCAAATTGACAAACCATCGCCCACAACTTTTGTGTTCTACTCGTGCATAGAATCTACGCATAGAAAACCTGGCTCGGATGCCACTGTTGGGTAACGTAGCATAAATTCAAAATTTTCCTACGCATGTTCAGATCTTCCTATGGAGAGACCAGCAACGAGAGAGGGGTAAGAGCATCTTCATACCTTTGAAGATCGCTAAGCGGAAGCGTTTGCTAGAACGCGGTTGATGGAGTCGTACTCGCAGCGATTCCGATCTAGTGCCGAACAACGGCACCTCCGCGTTCAACACACGTGCAGCCCGGTGACGTCTCCCGCACCTTGATCCAGCAAGGAGGAGGGAGAGGTTGGGGAAGAAGACCAGCAACACGACGGCGTGGTGTTGGTGGAGAGACGAGGTCTCCCGGCAAGGCTTCGCCAAAGCGCCGGCAGAGAGGAGGAGGGAGAGAAGCAGGGCTGCGAGAGAGAGATTAAACCGTGTCTCAAACAGCCCCGGACCTCATCTATATATAGGGGGAGAGGGAGGGGGCGCAGCCCTTAGGGTTCCCACCCCTAAGGGGTGCGGCAGCCCTCAGATGGGGAAGGGGTGGCGGCCAGGGCAAGGGGGAGGGGTGGCGCACCCCTCTGGTGGGCCTAAGGCCCACCTAAATTAGGGTTCCCCCCCTCTTTTCCTTTCCCCTACGCCATGGGCTGAGTGGGGAGGCATACCAGCCCAACTAGGGGTTGGTTCCCACCCCACTTAGCCCATCTTACCTCTTGGGGTCGCAGCCCCCCTTCGGTGGTCCCCCGGGACCACCTCCGGTGGTCCCGGTGGTCCCGGTACGTTACCGATGATGCCCGAAACACTTCCGGTGTCCGAAACCATCCGTCCTATATATCAATCTTTACCTCCGGATCATTCCGGAGCTCCTCGTGACGTCCGAGATCTCATCCGGGACTCCGAACAACTTTCGGTAATCTCGTATAACAATTCCCTATAACCCTAGCGTCATCGAACCTTAAGTGTGTAGACCCTACGGGTTCGGGAGACAGGCAGACATGACCGAGACACCTCTCTGGCCAATAACCATCAGCGGGGTCTGGATACCCATGGTGGCTCCCACTAGCTCCACGATGATCTCATCGGATGAACCACGATGTCAAGGATTCAATCAATCCCGTATACGATTCCCTTTGTCTGTCGGTATAGATCTTGCCCGAGATTCGATCGTCGGTATACCTATACCTTGTTCAATCTCGTTACCGGTAAGTCTCTTTACTCGTTCCGTAGCACGTCATCGTGTGACTAACTCCTTAGTCACATTGAGCTCATGATGATGTTCTACCGAGTGGGCCCAGAGATACCTCTCCGTCACACGGAGTGAAAAATCCCGATCTCGATTCGTGCCAACCCAACAGACACTTTCGGAGGTACCCGTAGTGCACCTTTATAGTCACCCAGTTACGTTGTGACGTTTGATACACCCAAAGCACTCCTACGGTATCCGGGAGTTGCACAATCTCCCGGTCGAAGGAAAAGATACTTGACATTAGAAAAAACATTAGCATACGAACAATACGATCTAGTGCTAGGCTTAGGATTGGGTCTTGTCCATCACATCATTCTCCCAATGATGTGATCCCGTTATCAATGACATCTAATGCCTATGATCAGGAAACCATGATCATCTATTGACTAACGAGCTAGCCAACTAGAGGCTTGCTAGGGACACATTGTGATCTATTCATTCACACATGTATTACTGTTTCCTGTTAATACAATTATAGCATGAACGATAGACGATTATCATGAACAGGGAAATATGATAATAACCATTTTATTATTGCCTCTAGGGCATATTTCCAACAGGAGGGCGGCTTATATAGAGTGCGCTGCCCTCCACAACGGTTCTGATTCAAGGGTGGAGTAGTGGCGATTGAATGCATGCGTTACAAGTAACGTATGCTATAAATGCTAGTAAATGCACCCGGAAATGTACGACAGTTTCCCTCCAGAGAGGTTACGATGCACCGAGTGTATCCAGTCGGTAGGCCCGGTGTCCTCCGAGTCTTAGTCTCCGACTGGATGATTCTGGGCCCGTTACCGACTGGATGATGGGGGCACCTTAATACAGTCGGGCATACTTAAGGTTCTGTCCCTTGTGTGGGGTAGTCCTTGGGTAGGACCTGTAGGACAGGCCTATGACCCTACCCTAGGACTATGACCCCATCACCAATTAAAGGAAAAACAAACACGAGGTATCTGGTTTCAAAGAGAGAGCTAGGTTCCAACAAACAAAGCCCTCTACACATATTCATGATGGCACAAAGCATCATAAAGAGCAAGACTTGCCTCCCATCAACACACACTTGATAGGGATCAAAAGATTTTATGATGGGTGAATAAAGAGAGTGTTCTAAAGAAAATAGGATAGCTCCCCCAAGGGACGTGCATTATATAGAGTTTGCATTTAGATACAAAAACGCACACGATGGGATCATCGCTTTCTCTATATCTATAAAAGCACTAGACAGGTTAGAATAGATCCATAAGAGGCAAGGAAGACAAACGAAACACAAAAACCAATGTAAAGATGATTAGCAATTCCAATCACATGATGGGAATACCAATTGTCAAGGACAAGAAGTATTTTTGAAATGATACTCATTGGTAGATCACAAATATATCCAAGATCATCTTTACCCATAAAACACAAGCAAATGACACTTGTAGAGATAACATGCCACCTAGGAACAGGATAATTTACAATATCAACACTAAGTGGCAACACCTCAAATGTACACATTTTCTAGGTTTGTAATATGCACATAGCATATTACTCCCCCATATTGTGATAAACCAACAGTATTAACAAGTGGCAAATCGAAACCAACAAGAGATAATTAATGGACCATATAGAATTTGAATTTCTCATGAGTAAGACATACCACATAGAGACTATATAATCTTGAAATATCAAAACTAAGTGGTATTCCCCATGTATACACATTTATAGGATTGTGAGGTGTGCAAAGCACATCACTCCCCCACAATGGGATAATCCATTAATCTCTCACAAGAGCCAACAAAGATACAGACAAGATGCAACTAGGCTCAATACAAGACTCACATGTACATGATGTGCAAATCAACATACACATACTTGATTACTCAAGATAAGCAAGTTGGAGGCACAACATATACAAACGCATGCAAGGTACAAAACCACAACATGCAAAGGGGCAAGCACCTAACAATGTAAACCGTTTAAGTATAAGGTATCGTAAGGAGGCACATTGGATATAAGATAGAAACTCGATAATCCAAATGACTTGGCTTGAGATAATAAGGATGATGAAGACCCCTTAATTCTTCATTATGTATCCAAGTCTCTAATGTCCTCCATAGTCACCTATTGATCAAGTTTGAGCTTGTTGGTCCCCAACTACGTTGGGTCCTAAGAGGTCAATCACAATAGGCTTGGCAACCCAAATGGTTCTTTTCTTGACACCATTTTGAGTACCAATAAACTTGGCAAACACATTGCCAACCTTATCCTTCCCAAGAGAATAGATATCATCAATAGTGATTGGGTTGGATAAGTTACCTCTTGTGCAAGACGGAGCGACGTGACCCTTCTCACGACATAAGTAGCAACATCTACCCTTTGCTTTCTTCCGAGTTGATTTCTCACCTCGGGGAGTGTTGGCTTGGGTCTTATTGGGAAGAGGCCTTCCTTCAACTTGTAGTTGAATATGTGATTGAGTTTGTGGCCGCTTCCCTTGTTGCTTGTGACTTTGAGACTTTGTCTTCAGAGGGCAAGATCTAACATGGTGCCCTTTAAGTTTGCACTTGAAGCAAATGATTTTGGCCGAATTCTTGACTTGTTCTAGGCCCTTCTTGTTCTTGTTTGAGTTTACTCCAAACTCATTTTTGTCATTCGGAGATGTTTGCTCACACAGGACGGTGTTGAGTGTGGACATCCCTTCATGACACTGTTCCAAGTTTTTCTTCAAAGAAGTGACTTGGGCCTTGAGCTCTTCGATTTCCTCTGCACGGTTAGTATCAATGCAAGTACTAGAGGAAGTGTAAGCTTCAGTGTTAGAGCAACAAGGCAAGGAAAGTAATTCATCACACGAGGTAGCAACATTATGAGTAGACGAATTACGAGGACTAGCACATGAAAATATAGTACTTTGACTAGAAGTAGTGCCATTGTCCACATGAGGCTCACTTGATGTTACCTTGGTGATGATAGCCTCATGAGCTAACTTTTGCACACTATGGGATGTTAGAAGATCGGCATGAGTGCTTGTGAGCATTACATGGTTTTCTTCCAACTTCCCATAATTGCTAGTTAGTAAATCAAGTTGGGCACGTAGCTCAACATTCTCCTTCAATGTTGATACTTCAAAAGAGATAGGGTTAGATGTAGAAGTATCATCAACAATATGAGAGGAGTAAGTAGCAAATAGAGACTTCTCATGAGTAGATTGAAGCTCCTCATAGATCTTAGAGGTTTTGATGAGCTCTCCCTTGGCATTATTGCATTCAAGGAGAAGGACCTCACAATCCCTTTTAAGTTTATCATGAGCAACTTCAATCTCTCCTTTTGAAGATCTTAAGTCTCTACATGCTTGATGACTCTTCTCAAGTTCATGTTCAAGTTGTTCACTTTTAGCTTGTTCATGATTAAGTAAATCATTACAATTTTCAAAGTAAGCAAGAACATCTTGGAACCTTTAAAGAGCATTATTTTTAGCTTTATGAAGAATTTTACTGATCATATAGATATTTTCAGTCAAGTCATCATTATCATCCTCATCGCAAACATCATCGTTATCGCAAAGGGAAGATGATACCTCATTATTACCTCTTGCCATGAGGCACATGTGAACTGGAGGAGTTGATGATGATTCTTTTGGTGAATCAGATTCTTCATTAGCAAAAAGTACTTCATATTTCTTGTTTTCCCCTAAATGATTAGTCATAGAGCAACTAGGGAGAAACAAGATATTTTGATCAACAGGACACGAGGAAGCAGGCATATCACCACAGACATTTGTCGAGGAATCTTTAGGTGAAATGCATGACTTATCAGCACAATAATTTATACTATGTGTGGTGCTAGATATGCTCGTGTCCATATAGGCTATGACATTTTCATCAACATATATTTCTTCACTCACCATGTCATTACCTTGTGAGATTGAAGATGCTGAGGTGTGCAAGCAATCGGATATGGAAGTAGTGGTGGACTCTTTAGGATTGAAAAGAGTGAATAGCTCATGCACCAACTCCTTCATCATAATACTGTCTTCATCAAGATTGGACCCACCATATATATCTTCAAGTTTAGTCCAAACTTCATGAGCTGACTTGCAAGTCGAGATAGACTTGAACACTTCAGGACTTATGTTTCGATGAATGGCAAGAAAAGCCTCACAATCAAGATACATTTCATTAGTAGATGAAGATGCATCATCCTTCTTGTCGGCAATCCCTACAAGAACAATTCGTAAAGTATTTGGGCCCATGGCCCGAAAGTGATGAAGCATACGAATTTTCCATAGGGTATAATTTGTGCCATCAAAGTCAAAGATGCCATTGTGCACTAATCCCATAGTCGACATCGATACTCTCTAGGTCGTGAAACCTAAATAAAGAGAGACCTAGCTCTGATACCAATTGAAAATACCTCGATGACGCCTAGAGGGGGGGTGAATAGGCTATTTTAAAACTTATTCAGATTTGGCTTGAACTTAATGCGGAAATAAACTAAGAGGGTATTGTCAAGCACAAACCTAAATGCACTAGGCACTGCAACGTGTATCGACGACACGATCTACCAAGATGGGCACAAAGCAGTTACTAACAAGCACAAGTAAGTTACACAAACTTACTTGAGCTATATCACACGACAAGTAGGTAAATAGCACAAGATACTAGATCACACTATATCACACGATATATCAAGGGTTGCAAGTATGTACGTGTGGATATAGAGGGTATGCTTGAATGATTAATCTTGTACAAGAAATATCCAACACAATATAATGAGCACAAATAATATGCAATGTATGTATGCTCAAATAACACAAGTAAACCACAAGTAAGGAGTTAGGGTTAGGGATAACCAAGGTCACTGAGACAAAGATGTATCCCGATGTTCACTTCCTTGGAGGGAAGCTAGTCACCGTTAGAGAGGTGGATGTTACCACGAAGGCACACCAACGCCACGAAGGCTCACCCTATTCTCCCTTTGAGATAACACCACGAAGGCGTTTCTCAACCACTAGTGGTAAGCCTTTGAGGTGGCTTCCAAACCCTCACAAACTTTTCCGGGGGTAATCACACGAATTGATTCCTCTCCGAAGGACTCCTACCGCCTAGGAGTCTCCAACCTCCAAGAGTAGCAAGATCACGGGGAATGCTCAAAACTTGCTCAAATCTCGAATAGCTTGGGTTGAGAGGAGGAGAGGGAGAAGATCTATCTTTTGATTGGAACAACTCTCAAAGGGGCTCACAAATGCTCTTGGGATCTAAGATTTGGAGTGAGCAAATGTGTGTGAGGTAGAAGTGTGTTCTTATGAGGATAAGGCTGTGTTGGGCAACCCTCTCACGAAATGGGAGGGGGGGTATTTATAGTGTGGAGAGAAAAAGAGCCGTTGGGGACACTTTTAAGTCACACAGGGTCCGGACGTCCGACAGTTGTCGGAAGTCCGGGCGTCCGCGAGGGGCCGGACGTCCGACAAAGGTCGGACGTCCGAGACCTGTAGGCACGACTTGAACTCTTCTGAATTCATCAGCTACCGGACGTCCGACGGGGGTCGGTCGTCCGAGACCTGTAGATGTGCCTGAACATATTTGAATTCATCAGCCACCGGACGTCCGGAGAGGACCGGAAATCCGAGATATACAGCTCAACTTCTACTGGTGGTAGGTTCCGGATTTCCGACGGGGATCGGACGTCCGGCCCTCGGACGTCCGGAGGGAGCCGGAAATCCGAGTTATAGAACACATGTTCTACTGGTGCAGGGCACCGGATTTCCGAGGCTAGTCGGACGTCCGGACCTTGACCGGTCCTCGGACGTCCGGAGGGAGCCGGAAGTCCGAGATATATGGCTCTGAGTTTTTCTGGTGCAGTGTTCCGGAAATCCGAAGCTGGTCGGATATCCGGCCCTCGAACGTCCGGAGGCAGCCGAAAGTCCGAGTTATATGACTCTGATTTTCTCTGGTATAGGATTCCGGATTTCCGAAGCAGTCGGTCGTCCGGCCCTCGGACGTCCGGAGGAAGCCGGATGTCCGAGGCACTGGTTCTGTTTTCAGATAACAGTAGAGCACTGGAGATGCGGTCTGAGCAGAATAGTGGAGATGTAGTTTGAGCAAGTTCATCGCAAAACCTGTGATCCCCTCTTAATAGTGCGGGATCCCTAAAGACTCAAGAATCATAAAAGGGGTATTGATGATCCATACTTGAGTGTATACTGTTATTTGCTGATCATCACTCCGCACAACTAACGTCAAAGGAACTGATACCTTTGAGTTAGCTCTTTCACTTGAGCTTGATGTTGTTGTTCCTTGTTGGCTCAAGTTGAAAGCAAGACATGATGAAGTCTTCAAGTAGCTCTCCCATACACAATGTGGAAGGCCTAGCTTATGTATTCATCTTCATTTGTCAACCATGTGAACATCCACAAGAATCAAGCATTAAGTGCTCAAGAATGCTCATCTTGATCTTGTCCTGTCCACCATGTGCACATCCACAAGAATCAAGCATGTAGTGCTCATGGATGCTTATCTTGATCTTGTCCTTGTTAGCACATGAGGTTGTCCTTATCAACACATGATCATTGACAGTAGTTTCAATGATATATTCGTGCTGATCCACTTGAACTTGCACACCACAATCTTGATGACGATCACCACTTGACGTCATCCTTCATGGGTTGTATGAGATCTTCCTTTTGACGCAAGCCCAATGGAAACACACCTAACCCCCATATAGGAGTCTCACAAAGACCATGGGTTAGTACAC
This sequence comes from Hordeum vulgare subsp. vulgare, assembly GCF_904849725.1. Lineage (NCBI taxonomy): Eukaryota > Viridiplantae > Streptophyta > Magnoliopsida > Poales > Poaceae > Hordeum > Hordeum vulgare. The sequence continues at coordinate 656,720,966 of NC_058519.1, read as the reverse complement.
AAACACGTAATGGACAATGCTTACCATACCATGGGATCACTTGATCCCTCTCGGTACATCTTATACGCTTTGTGTGTTGATCATCTTGATTTGCTCTTAGTCTGAGATCTTGATCAACCTAGTGTTTCTATGACCATTCTTTGGATAATACCTTGAATAACATCTTGGTCAACATATAAACTCTTTATGTGTTGATCATCTTGATTTGCTCTTAGTCTGAGATCTTGATAAACCTAGTGTTTCTATGACCATTCTTTGGATAATACCTTGAATAACATCTTGGTCAACATATAAACTCCTTAAACCTAACAGATGGACTTCAAGAAGTGCCTATGGACAGATCCTATAAATATAACTTAAGGCAACCATTAGTCCATAGGGATTGTCATCAATTACCAAAACCACATATGGAGATATATTATGCTCTATCAGTTGTGTTTGCCAATTTAAATATGCCAACTTGTCATATTTACATACAATTTTGTCAAAAACTATTTTGTGTGCTTGTTAATTTTAACTATACCGAGTTGTCATATTTACAAACGATGACCAAAAAAGACTTCTTGTTGTCACCGGTTTAAAATATGTTGAGTTGTCATATTTTTGTGTGTAATCGCCTAAAAAAGTTGTTTGTGCTTGCCAATTTGATTATGTCCGGATGTCATATTTATATGCAGTTTCCAAAAATATGGCGATTAAGTTACTTTTTTATCAGACAAGTAAGTACGTACTAATATAACAAGTAAGTGCAACAAATGTGGAAAGTATGAGAAAAAAAAGTTATCGAAACATGTCGACATGGGATCTAGTTTTGAAGATTTCGTCGAAACAAAGTCAACAGCAAAAACAGATCATCAATCGAATTAACGGTTTAAGAGATAAAATTTTTTGAATTCCGGTCATTTAGAACGAATTTGATGACATCATTGCATGCATGCATGACCAAGAGAGGGGCTTGGCCGCACTGTAGCACTGTGTTATTTTGGGAGACAAAAAAATTACACCACCTAATCATGCGTCAAGAAATTACATGTGGTTTGAGAAAAAAAAACAAATCAGACATGAGTGGAGAGCCGGGAGTGGTGCGCACGCTACAGATTAGATTTTTCCTTCAATGAATTGTGTCATGTACATATGTTTGCACGCAATTTGGATGGCCTACTAATTAGGAGCTTTTTGCAGTTTCAACATTTCAAGAATTTCTCGTGCCTGGCCAGATTCTCTCTTTATTCAGTTTTTTATTTATTTCTCGTAATCATGATCAGATGCTACTCATAAGATATATGATCTAGATATGCTGAAGCTAAACATAAGAACAGTACAAGTCTTGTCGTAAGCTACACATATATATTCTTTTATCTTTTTCTCGATCTTTTTGGACATTGTTCACACTGGAAATTAGGTAGTGCAGCGCCAATGCTGCTGCCCTATGTGTGCCGGCGACCCAGCACTGCCCCGCCCAGCCGCACGTCCAGGATGCGGAAGACGCAGCGAAAGCTGGCCAGGGAGGCCCACGGAAGTGAGTTTTAGTTGATTGATCTTGCACATCACACTAATTGGTAGAAATAAATGTACTTGTGGAAATTTCCAATCATCACTCGAATATTTGCTGATTAAATAAAATGATGCTTTTATATATTGAGTTTGTTTATATATTCTATCTCACCGTTGTTTTGCTTCCTTTTTTGATGTCCAGACACAAGCAATGTGAGATCAAATTTATCTTCTTTAGTTTTTACATGAGAGTGCTCCATTCATATGTATTACTGTTGAGACACGAGAATCCTCAAAATGGCAGGTTTGTTCTTATTGTTGCTCAGTATATAAAATCAATATTCTTTTTTGGATTGTAATTTCCAGGAATAATGATGCTCCATTTATATGCTTTATGTAGATTGAGGCCAGACAACTATTGCTTAACAGGGTTCAAGTTAGCTCAATTGTTCCGACATGCAATCTTTTTTTTCTCTGGTGTTTATTCTTGGGACATTTCATAGAAATATAAATAGCATGCAAGCAATCAGGTTGACCAGAGCCAGAAACTCAGTGCAGTAAGCAATGCAATGTAAAGGGCATCTGTTGTCATTAAAATTCCAATCAAGAAGGATTTCATATGTGTGTGTTAATCTGTTTGGTGCATTTATCGTCAAACAATTTATCGGCCATCTACCGATAAACTGGTTGGGCTCCTCGATCGAGGTGAAAACCTCAAAAATGTCCCTCGAAATTTATGGGAAAAATCATCCTTCTGTTGGCTTACAAGTACTTTGTTGTGTACATTACCGTGTGCAAAAGGATCGGTCAGTAAGTTTGACGAGACAACAATCCACACGAAATAACAACTGAAGATGACAAGGGGACTTCACCGAGGAGGTATACGTGCTGACACCAACACGGCTACAAGAAAAGGATGGGGTAGAACTCGCATGGCAAACACATTGACGCACAACGCGGCTGCTCATGCGATGTCGAGCTGGAGGTTGTATCAAATACATCGGGACTTTGCTCTCGTCCACACCAGCGTCGTACATATCGATTATGGGTCGGATCGTTGTTGGACTAAAGGCGTGTGATATTTTATTTTCCCATTACAACGCACAAGCATGTTTATTAGCAATATTTTTTAGAAAAAAGGATAAACTATTCCCAGGCAAACACTCAACTATCTGGTGAAAAAATCCACATAGTAAAATAGTTTTAAAATGTTCACAGTTTTACCTATGTTTACACTTTTTTAAAGAAAATGTTCACACTTTTTTTAAAAGGTTAAAAATTCAAAAAAAAATCCATTTTTTCTAAAAAATATTTTCACTGAAAAATGTACAAAAACTAAAAATAATAAAAATTTCATTTTCAAAACAAGAATCGGTTCAGAAAATGTTCCTATTTTCGTAAAACTTTGACTTTTTCTTTAAATCCAATTTTTGTGACGTTTATTAAAAATAAGCATTTTTTCATGTTTTCCCAAAAAATAAAAAATAAAACTAATGGACAAACTATTCCATGCAAAAGTACTATTCCATCAGACGAAAAACACTAAGTTGGCTTCTTGATGTCCAAGCTTCATGCTACAAAAAGCAATAATCAGTGTAACATTGTCATTGCTGTTTATTAAGTTGGATATAAAAATGATGCATAATGACACATGAAACAGGTTGTGCGCCTTTTTTTGCCTCGTGCAACACACGGGCATTTATACTAGTTCTTCCATATTTTGGAAACAATATGGATATTGTTTGAGGAATAAGGTTATTGATGATAAAAAAAATACAAACAAACCGAACCTAATGTCTCCAGCGCAGAACTCTAACCCCTCTCCGCCTCTCTCTATCTCCGACGGCTCGATCTGCCACTTTCGACTATACCCGGCGACGCCGCGGACATCCGTGGATTCCCTTTGACTCCATCCATCAACCCCCCCCCCCATTGCACATGCCCCACCGCCATCAAAATCGTCGCCACCATCAAATACTACTGCAGCTTGACTCGGGTTTGGCGGGCTCGCCATGGGCAGCAACTTCAACGACGCTTCCCCTGCTACCAATTGCCCCAGCGCAGCCACACGAACTAGGCGTGCAACCACGGCCATAGGGCACACGTGGCTCCGGCGCCATGGTCCACAACACTTCTATGCTACTAGTACAAGTACTAATCCTAATTCCCTCTTCATGTAGTGCTCTAAAATCTAAATTGGACAACAAGTGCTTGCTAGAGGTGAACGTGATGTGCAGATTCTCCACCGCCTATCTTTACAATGATGTGTTCGTCCGAGTTAATCTCAAAATAAGAATTAATAGGTGTGGCTTTGTAAGCGGCAAGTTAGCAGCTTGTGAAGATCTGGTGTTGCAAGAAATTAAATCTAAGTAATGCTTCTATTGTGTGTGTGCGCACTCCTCTCTCAACCCCACAACAATCTAGTGAAAACCAACATTACTAGATTATAATTGTTCTTAGAAAGGAAATTAGGAAAGGGAGTGAGATAATTTAGCAAGATTTCATTTGTGCAAGATTATCACAAAGATGGGTTGTTTTCCAGTACAGGGCATGTGAAGTGAGACATAATAAACTTGAGATCTAGTACTTCACAAATTATGACCATTACGCAAGCAACAATCACTACAAATGGACAAGAATCTCTAAAACAAATAGAATACACAGAAGTTTGTCGTGATATCCACACAGGCAAATCCTCGGCAAATTAATATTTGAGGTTTAACATTTAGCATGACATGGCTATTAGCAGTTCTAGTAGGGGACATAGAACATTCACAAAGGTATTTTTACAACTATTGATGCATTACCACCAAAACTACAATGCATCTATATGCCTTCATCTAATTTATGCATTTTCTTTTACTAACCATCATTCTTCTTTTTACAGATTAACTAGTTCAAAATCAGATGTTCACAGTGTGATTTAAAAGGAGGTGAAGATAAATCAAGTCATAAAGCAAGGATGATACAAGAGCAAAGTACTCGATTAGTACCTGATGGCAACTTGGCATGCAACCGAAAGAGCAGCAGTGAAAGACAACAGTAAAAACAGGTTACTCTAGCGAGTGTGTGTGTGTAAGAGAGGGAGGAATTGTCCACGTTGAAAGGTAAGACTGCTATTTATAAACTGGTGAGGGGCTATGGTCAGTATGGAAAGGTAGTACATGTGTCCTGCATGCGCGGTCTTGTTCCCATGCATGCCGCCACCTGTGTCTTTCTAAGTTGTAGTAGGAACAAGTGTAATTTGTGTTTAGGAATGAAAAACAAAGTGTTGTGCGAATCAATCTTCTCTGTCATTGATCTGAAATATTTATACAAGGATTTGAGACGCGAGTTGAAAAGGCGTTTGTACAAAAGGCGTCCGTACGGACGGATGCGTCCGTACGACGCTTAGACTAATAACGGACTAATCACGTCCTAATGACGATTCGCTAATTTAGTCGGTTCGTAACACTCTCCCTTGTACAACACCGTCTTGAGTAATCCATTATTGAAAGCTCCTTGTATATTCATCAGTCAATTCTTGAGATTCTCCCCAAAAAACCCTGTGGGAAAAAATATGAGGAGAAATGTATAGATATGTTGTTAAAACTCCTTTAAACCCAGTGGAAAAATGATAAGGAGAAAATGATACAACATATAGTGATTATTGTCTCTTGATAACTCATATGAGAAAAACCTTCAAAGAAGGAGAAAATTATTAGTGAGTATTAGAGGACAATAAATATGCTTTAGATACTTTCCTTCTAAAAACCTTCATAGAAAAAATAGAAAGTATAGCATATGATATTAATGAAGATATTGCCTCATTAAAAACATTATGAGAGAAAATTTCAAAGAAACTCATAATGGAAAGAGTGCAATGAGATGTTCCATGAAAAACTCCTTTAAAACCTGGTAGGAAAAATATAAGGAGAAATATGATATGGCATGCATCAATGCTTGTATTTAATTGTCTCGTTAAAAACCTTTTATGAAAAACCTGTTGGAAAAACTCATAAAGGAAAATAATACAATATTTATTACCTGATGATAATTAAAGGGTTATATTTTCAGGAGATTTCTCCCCCTGAACTTTGCAAATCATTAAGTCATCTCATACCAATTCCATGAATGTATTTCTGGAACGCTGAATTTGGTAAAGACTTTGTGAACAGATCTGCTAGATTGTCACATGATTTAGTTTGCAAAATATCAATTTCTCCATTTTTCTGTAATTCATGAGGATAGAACAATTTAGGAGAAATGTGTTTTGTGATATTGCTTTTTATATAACCCATTTGCATTTGAGCAATACAAGCTGCATTATCTTCATAAATAATAGTTGGTGATCCTAATGGACCAACACCACATGTAGTTTGAATGTGGTTAATCATCCTAGAAAGCCATACACATTCTTTTGATGCTTCAAATAATGCAATAATTTCAGAATGATTAGTGGAAGTTGCTACGAGAGTCTGTTTTGTTGACTTCCACGAAAAAGCAGTTCCATCATATAAAAATACGAAACCTGTCAGTGACCTGGCATTGTGAGGATCAGATAGATAGCCAGCGTCAGTATATCCTACCATAGTCATATCTTGTTTTTTCTGATAGAATAAGCCAAGATATTTTGTGCCATGTAAATATCTAAAGATATTCTTTACTCCCGTCCAATGACGTTTTGTTGGAGTAGCGCTATGTCTAGCTAGTAAATTTACCGCAAATGCAATATCAGGCCTGGTGCAATTTGCAAGGTACATTAGCGCACCAATGGCACTGAGATACGGGAACTCAGGTCCTAGTATCTCTTCGTCATCATCCCGAGGTCTAAAAGGATCGTTATTCATATCAAGGGATCTGACAACCATGGGTGTTTTGGTTGGATATGATTTATCCATATTAAATTTTTCCAAAACCTTTTGAATATAGGCAGGTTGGTATACCAAAGTTCCCGAGGGAAGGTGCTCAAGCTGTAAGCCTAAGCAGAATTTGGTCTTTCCCAAATCTTTCATCTCAAATTCCGCCATTAGATGATTGTGTGCTTCTTCGATATCAGGTGTACTTCCAATGATATTGAGGTCATCAACGTACACTCGGATGATGCAAAATCCATTTGAGGACTTCTTTATAAATACACAAGGGCAATCATCATTATTTGAGTAGCATTTCCGAATAAGGAACTCACTTAGTCGGCTATACCACATTCTACCCGATTGTTTTAAGCCATATAGTGACTTCTGTAATTTTACACAATATGTGTTGCGATTTGCTTTTGTATTCTGCATTTTAAGTCCTTCAGGGACTTCATATATATATGTCCGATTTAAGTGATCCATATAAGTATGTTGTCACTACATCCATCAACTGCATAGATAAATTCATTTGTACTGCCAAAGATATTAAGTATTGAAACGTTATTCCACTCATAACAGGAGAGTATGTATCATCGTAATCGATGCCGGGTCTCTGCGTGAACCCTTGTGCTACAAGCCTCGCTTTGTATCTCACCAACTCATTGTTTTCGTTCCTTTTTCGAACGAAAACCCATTTTGCTCCCACAGGGAAGACATTCTGAGGAGTGGGTATTACTGAGGAAAACACCTGTCTTTGGTTGAGCGAGTGTAGTTCTGCCTCAATTGCTTCCTTCCATTTAGGCCAATCAGGACGCTTGAGGCACTCCTTGACGGCCTTTGATTCTGGATCTAGTTGAAGGGTTTCAGCAATTTCAGAGGCAAAATATATGTCGACAATTGTAGTCTCTCTATTATATATGATTCTCCTGATTCTATATAGTTTATGGAAGTTTCTTTTATACCTTCAGACTCTATGTGATTTCCCACAACAATAGAGTCATGGTGTTCCGATGTCCCAGCTATTATGTTTTTATGCGCATTTATGCTAGGTTCAAGATGTTGAGCATCTGGTTGGTGTCCTTCAACTTGAGGTTGAATTGCGTTTACTGGTAGAGGATTTGGTTTCCTCTGTTTCCGCGGAGGCTTTTGAGAAGCTATATTCCGGCTAACCAGATTTCTCCCCCTCTTACTCTCATTTGGGGGTTTGAGTGGTTTTAGTTGGTACCTCCACTCGTTCTGGTGCATTAACAGCGGGAATATGTGATTTAGTGACACCTTTATGGTCAGTAAATGCATCTGGCAGATTATTTGCAATGTGTTGCAAATCTATGATCCTCTGAACTTCAGTTTGAGATTCTTTAGTACGTGGATCTAAGGATTGAATGCCTGTTACATTCCAATCTATTTCCTGGCATTCTTTGTGATATGATTCTCCCCCTAATGCCGGGAAATGGTCCTCATCAAAAATAGAATCAGCGTAGCGAGCAGTAAACAGGTCCCCTGTAAGAGGTTCTAGATATTTAATAATTGACGGAGAATTGTAACCCACATAGATCCCTAGTTTTCTGTGGGGCCCATTGTTGTATGCTGCGGTGGTGATATCGATACGTATACTGCGCAACCGAATTTTCGTAGTTGGGAAATACTTGGCTGAATGCCACGTACTAGTTGTAGTGGGGAGGTTGTATGCTATGCAGTTGGTCTGATTTGTATCAGATCTGCGGCGTGTAATACTGCATGTGCCCAACAAGATGCTGGTAAATTACAATTCTGTAATAGTGGTCGAGCAACTAATTTTGCTCTTTTGATGAGAGATTCAGCCAAACCATTTTGAGTATGGACATAAGGCACAGAATGTTCTAAATGAATGTCCATAGCCATGCAATAGTCATTGAATGCACGTGAAGAGAATTCAGCGACATTGTCCATTCGAATTGTTTTTATCCTATTTTCAGGATGATTTGCTCTTAATTTGATAATTTGAGCAATTAGCTTGGCAAAAGCATGATTTTGTGTGGACAATAGACATACATGTGACCATCTAGTAGATGCATCTATCAGCACCATGAAATATCTAAAAGGTCCTGATAGTGATTGAATTGGACCACATATATCTCCTTGAATGCGTTCAAGGAAGTTAAGTGACTCACTTTTTACTTTAAGATAAGATGGTCTTATAATTAATTTCCCAGTTGCACATGCGGTGCACACAAAATCTGATGATTTTGGGAAATTTTTAGTTGGAAGGATGTGACCAATAGAATTGTCAATAATTTTTCTCATCATTCCTATGCCAAGTCTTCAAATTTATCAAGATCTTGAAAAATTATTTTATACGCAACATGTGGTACGGGTTTTATATAACTGTAATATAATTCAGATGAAAGTGAGGGGATTTTTCAAGAATTTGTTTCTTAGACCTATTACTCTTTGTTAAAAGCAAATATTCAGAATTATTTTCAGAAATTGTTTCCAGATGGAAATTATTTGATCTGTTGTCTTTGAAACTTAGAAGAGTGCGTGTAGATTCAGGATACAAGAGTGCATCCTCAATTACAATTGTAGTACCCATAGGTAGAACAAGTGTGGCTCGTTCTGAACCAATAATTGATGCATCGCGACCGACGATTGTCATAATATTCCCTTTTCTCTTAGTTAGAGTTTGGAAATATTTTATTTCCCTTAATATTGTGTTAGTGGTATAACTGTCCACCAAACATAATTCTTCTTCCATTGGATTATTTTCCCGTAAAATCTCTTTCTGGCAAAGCAGTGCTGATAACGTGTTTAGGAATGAAAAGCAAAGTGTTGTGCGAATCAATCTTCTCTGTCATTGATCTGAAATATTTATATAAGGATTTGAGACGTGAGTTGAAAAGGCGTATGTACAAAAGGCGCCTGTACGGACGGATGCGTCCGTACAACGCTTAGACTAATAACGGACTAATCACATCCTAATGACGGTTCGCTAATTTAGTCGGTTAGTAACAATTTGCTTAGCTAGCCATTAGTGGCATTTACTATGTGCCTAAGTATATGTCCTAATAATTGTTTTTAATATTTAATTTTACATTATGTCTCAAAAATAATTGTTGTATAAAGAGTAGATATCAAAATTTTGCACGATCCAAATTTACTTAACGGTGATTCTAATATTTATTTATCAAATATGTTGTATGCTACTGTCGTTGAAAAAGCCTTATATTTATTTATGTGTTTTTACATGGCTTCTTCTATATGTAAGAAATGAGACAACAGTTTAATTGTAAATTTGCAACCATAAGGAGGTTTGATTAAGAATAGTTGTACATTATTGCATATTAAGTTTTTGGACCATAATTTTTTTCTTGAATATTGTTGTTGTTGTTTTTAATAATGATTATTTAACTAATTAATCATTCTGACTGGGCTTGGGCGTTTGGTACAAACCGAAAATTCGGTTTTTACCATTCGATTATTTTGAAAATTTGGTTAATAAAACAACAAATCAAAAATAACAAACTGAAATAGCAAACCGATATCACGAAGAACTTATTTTGTGTTTTGGTTTTACACGGAAGAGACACGATTTTACCATTTGTGTTTAGTGTGGAGCCGTGACACCCTTTTATAGGCAAAAGTATTTGCCACAACTTCTAAGGCGGGCGATGTGGCACTAAATGAGGCGTTTTTTCGCCTGCTCGCAAGCGCAGACACACCCACCCACGTGAGCTGACCTTTTCTAGTTGTAGGCCCAACATTCTTAAATGCACTTTGGTGCTTAACAACCACATTTTGCACGAACAAACAAAGAACGAATGTGGCCACATGGGTGCATGACTCCCAAGATTCCTGTTGTTCGGCCGAAAAACTATAAGGAACAAGGGCGTGACTCCCGAGAGTCGTTGGCTGCGCGCATGCACGTACTTTTGTGTTCTTTCAATACACTGAGCCCTGTTGTTCGGTTTTTCTTTGGTTAACTGAATTAAAAACCAAAACCCACCGAATTTTGTTCGGTTAGTGGACATGAAAACCAAATTTTCTGTGGCAGTAAAAAAAAACCAAAATTTTGTTTTATTCGGTTTCGAGTTTGGTCCGTCGGTTTTTATGACCACCCCTACTGTGACATGGGTATAAGCTTAACACCGTAAAAATATTGTTATTTAATTTTGAGAATTTTATAGTAACGTTTAATAGTTTGTGTTTTATGCAAAAATTTTGCTTGTTTATATTAAATAGTTTTACTTTTTTAGTTTGTCCTAACTATCATTATGATTATGTTTTAATTGATAATTGATCAATATATTATTGTGTGAAACAATATTCATTTTTTCATACCATGTGTAACAAATCCACACATTTAAATGTTGTGCAAAACATTAAAATATCATGTTCTATGATATACCATTTATTATTACGAACACATATTCTCATGGTAGACTAAATTTTTTTGTCATAATTTTTTTAATCCTTTAGGTGTAGGTTGGATATTTAAGCAAATTGTTACACTAGGTTTCTACATATTTCTCGACAAAGTAAATACTTTCATTTGGAAAAATACTTTCTGGCACATAATGTGGTGTAGTATATATTTACAACCGATTGTTTCTTGTATATGTGGTATCCTTACAGAGTGATATATCTTGTTAGAGTATTCTGGTGCATTCCAGTATACCAAATATCTTAAGAGAGGTTTATACAATACAAACATGTCAAACTATGAATAACCAAATATTGAATTCTATAACAAATGGTTTGTCCTGAAATCATCTGTGCGTATTTCTTTGTCAAATATTCCTCTCCTTTGTGGGGCTCCAACGATAGAAGTGCAGGTATACCACCCTTTACAAATGAGCGCAAAACACACACAAGTGACAGATTTCCGGCCCATCGATTACTTCGATTCGGTTAGGACCTAGGATTGTGCAGTCTCGTTCCTTCTCTAAATACTCCCTCTGTCTCATAATATAGTAATGTTTTTATACTACACTAGTGTTAAAAACGCTTTTATATTATACTCTCTCCGTTCCTAAATATAAGGTGTGTTAGTTTTTGAAAAAGTCAACCGTTGTCTATGTTTGACCAAGGTTATAGCAAAATATATAAATATTTACGATACCTAATATATATAATATAAAAATATATATTAGGGTGAATCTAATGATAATGATTTCGTATTCTAGATATTGATATTTTTGTCAATAAACTTGGTCAAAGTTTGAGAAGTTTGACTTTTTAAAAAACTAATACACCTTATATTTAGGAACGGCGGAGGGTCTACCTAAGTTTATCAGTTGCTAAAAAAAACTAAGTTTACAAAATCTACGACAGGTGCAAGCAAGGGACATCTTGCAAACTCCCAGTGTCACTTCTACTAAAAAAAAAAACTCCCAGTGTCACATTCATTATTTGTTCTCTGCAAATGTCCCATTAAGTTAAGTGTAGAATCTCAAGATAAGCAAATAAACATTGATATGCTGACATGATAAAGTACGTGGGTGCTGGTTGCTGCATCTAGCCATGACGAGATTTTGTTTGAGAAAAAAAAAAGGGACCGTGGCTCGACAAGCTATCCCAGCAGCTTGCCGTGGGTCAGAAACAAGCCACTGGCCAACCCTATTTGGCACGGTGGTCGTTGGCCAGGGACCAAGTACGCAGCCCCTTTCCGGTCTTACACCCATTTTTGTGTTTTTTTTTCATTCATTCTTTTTCCTATTCATTCATGTTTACTTTATATTTTCTTTTTCTTTGCCTGTTCTTTTCTTTTCATTTTAATTGAACATTTTTTCATGAATATTTTTGTGGAATTTTTGGAAATCATGAATATTTTTGTATTCACAAACAGTTTTTATGAAGTCATGAAAATTATCAAATTCACAAATATTTTTTGAAATCATTTTTTTGAATTCATGTGCATTTTTTGAAATTTTGTATATTTTTATAAATCGACGAACATTTTTGAGGATCAATTCTTGGAATTCGTGAACGTTCTTTTTGTTTGAATAATACTTTTTTGTAATGCATGAACATTTCTTGAATTGACGAACTTTTATTGTAATCCATCAACATTCAAAAAACATTATGAGTATATTCTGAATTTGCTAACATCTTATTCAAACTCATGAACATGTTTTGAATACGTGTTTTCTTAAAAAAATCATGATTTTTTTTATGATTTCTTGAAAATGTTTGTCAAAATAGTGAACATTTTTTGTGTCCAACTTCGTGTGGTTAAAACATTCCTGTATCTTTATTTCTTATGCTTGCTAGTTAGTTTTTTGTATGTACTTTATCTAGAGAAATTACTTTATCCGTGTTACCCCTAAGACTGGAAGAAAAGCTAAAATATGGCAGTTCTTTTCACTCCCCTCTAGTCAGGAGCTTTGATCATTTTAGGGGAAAAGCTCTTTAAGGGCGGCCATGTGGGCAGCATAATAATCAGTAAATTGTTTATTATTTGCACATGAAAAAAAAAGATTGTTTCAGAGTGTTCTCCATTTGCTATTGGCTAATAAAATATTTGCATGCAATTTTCTCAATGTAGTTTTTTGGTGTTTCGGTTTTTCACTGATCTTTCTTAGCTTATTGACGAAAAAATATCAAAATTCCTTTTTAGGCAAAAAAACGTGTTTTCTTCACCAGAGGTGCGATTTTGCTTCTACGACAGACACGATTTTGCCTTCGCGAGAGGCACGGCCGTGGCTCTCGGAAACAGGAAAAGAATGTCTTTTTTTTGCGAGAGGCGCGGTTTTCTTTCCGCGAGAGGCACGGTTTTGCCTTCGCGAGAGGTACTGCCATGCCTCTCGGAAAGGGAAAAACGTGTTTTCTGTTTTTTTTTTCCGCGAGAGGCATGGTTTTGCTTCTACGAGAGGGACGGTTTTGTCTTCGTTAAAGGCATGCCCGTGCCTCTAGAAAAGGGGAGAAATACGTTTTTTTTCGCGAGAGGCACAATTTTGCTTCCACAAGAGGCACGTTTTGCCTTCGTGAGAGGCATGTCCGTACCTCTCAGAAAGGAAAATAAAACGCGTTTTCTATTTTTTTATCATGAGAGGCACGGTTTTTTTGTCAAGGTTTTTTCGTGAAAAATAGTTCGTTAAAACCTATCAACAAGGGATCTAGTTTTGAAGATCTCCACGCGAGAAACCAACGGTGAAAACGGTTCGAGATTAGGACACACGGTTTAAGAGATAAAACGTTTTAAAATATCTACGAAAAAGGGGAAATTTCCCTTATTGTGAGAATTGGCACGCATGGAGTGCGTCACTTGTCGCAACCTGGAAAGATGAAAGTGATCTTTAAAAGGTATGCTCCTCAGTTAGTAATTTCTACTCATGACATGTAGCCATAATTATTATGGCAATAACCAAGTGGGCTAGCTGTTCTTGGTCACTGGGCCCAATTTGTTTTTCATTTTCTTCATATAGGTAGTAGCCAAAAAAACAGAATTTCATTTTTCTTTTTCTATTTTGCAAAAATAATCAACAGAGCTAATTGTTGGGGAACGTTGCATGGGAAACAAAAATTTTCCTACGCACACGAAGACCTATCATGGTGATGTCCATCTACGAGAGGAGATTAGATTTTCATACCCTTATAGATCGCTAAGCGGGAAGCGTTAAGAAACATGGTTGATGTAGTGATACAGCTTCATGATTCAAATCACCGTCGTCCCACGATCCGTTTTGATCTAGCGCCGAACGGACGACACCTCCGCGTTCAGCACACGTACAGCTCGATGACGATCTCGGCCTTCTTGATCCAACAAGAGAGACAGAGAAGTAGATGACTTCTCCGCGGGGCTCCGCTCGAGCTCCGCAGAAATCCGATCTAGAGGAAGAATTATCGTGGTATAGGTTTGAGTTGCACGTGGCAAAGTTATGTATCAAAAGCCCTAAAATCATCAGTATATATAGGAGGAGGGGAGGGGCTAGCCTTGGGGCACAAGGGAGCCCCAAGGGTGTCGGCCGAAGGGAGGAGGTGGACTCCCACCCCAATTCGGTTTGGGCAAACTCCTTCCTTCCCACCTCCCTCATTCCTTTTTTTTTCCTTTCCTTTGGTATTTTTCCCTTGTGGTGCCATGGCCCTATTGGGCTGGCCTCACCAGCCCACTAAGGGCTGGTGCGCCACCCTAGGGTCACTGGGCTCACTCCCGGGTGGGTGGCCCCCTCCCAGTGAATACCCGAAACCCATTCGTCACTCCCGGTATACTGCCGGTAATGCCCGAAACTTTCCGGTGACCAAATGAAACCATCCTATACATCAATCTTCGTTTCCGAACCATTCTAGAAACCCTCGTGACGTCTGTGATCTCATCCGGTACTCCGAACAACATTCGGTAACCACACATATAACTCAACTATACTAAAACATCGCCGAACCTTAAGTGTGCAGACCCTGCGGGTTCGAGAACTATGTAGTCATGCCTCGAGGCACTCCTCAGTCAATATCTAATAGCAGGACCTGGATGCCCATATTGGATCCTACATATTCTCCGAAGATCTTATCGGTTGAACCTCAGTGTCAAGGTTTCATATAATCCCGTATGTCATTCCCTTTGTCCTTCAGTATGTTACTTGTCCGAGATTCGAGCTAACATTTTGTCCATTCACTCATAAATAAATTTTTCGGATGGCCTTCCAAACCGTGCAATCAAGGGCCTGCTCCACATATTTTTTTTATCTGATTGGGCCACAAGGAGTTGGTCACCTTACCCTAAAAGAAGGAGTTGGTCGGGGCCTAAAAAACACCAACCGAATAAGTCAGCTCTTCCTATTATCACTAATAGTACCATCTCGCCCTTGAAAACAAAACCACCTATTAATGTATATCTTGGAGTTATCTGTTATTAATCAACTCAACAAGTTGGCTTGGATGCAATAAGCAAAGGATTTGGATGATGGTCTGAGCAGCAAAGAATGAGTCCCGTTAAAGTAAGGAACGAATATGTTGTTGTATATGGGCTAATTATGTGGTGCACAATAAAATGGCTTTCCACATAATTGAAGGAGTTTACAGTGATGCATGTGAAAAAGCTCGCTCTCAGGAAGAAGCTCGCTCTGTGTGGAATACTAGAGGAGATATGTGAGGTACAGAATTAGGACAATAGGGTAGGACAGACGGAAACAAGTGGACGCATGAGACGGGTAACAACTTCTCCCATTGCAATGCACGGGAATTTGTGTTAGTAGTGTATATGCGCATGCTTGCACAAATTGGTGTCTCTTAATATGAGCTGCAGGTTAAGTATCTTATACACGCGTTGGTGGTTGGACAAGCTTTGGACGTGATATACCTAGCAAAAGTCTGTTCAAACATCTCCCACTACAACATTATTTTCTCTGAAGATGCATGCTAAAAAATCTGGGACCAAAACAACTTGTGCCATGAAATGTGGATTTCGTAATCACTCTACTACTACATGAATGTATGTAATTCATACCCTTAGACGTTAGAGCATCTTCAAGCATGCAACCGTTATGATAATTGACTCAACTGAAATATTGCATGTTGAGGGTAGCTTCATCAATTTAACATTATTGCAATGCAAGACGGGAGATGAGCATTCCATAAGGATGATGTGAACGTTTGTTTCTCCTAGTACTATAAAAGGGTCATTGCATAACGTTGAGTTGTTTCAGTGGAGATATCACATCCCTATTGTAGATGAGATGACTACCATTGAAACAAGAGTCACCCATATAGTTTAGTTGAGATACTAGAAGAAAACTGAAGAAATTGGTCTAGAATACGTAGGTATAAAAGGGATAGATGACTCACATGATTATATTGCATGGATACCCCATTCTTAGCTCCCGGCACATGCACCAAGCGGTTGGAGGGGATGATGGCGAGGGTAAAGCTCACCAACAAGTTGCAGCAGTCATCCATGTGGTTACTTCTTGACTTCATCGTTCCTATCCGGGGAGTCTCCGCCCTCGCGCTTTGGACAGACACTCATTCATATGTGGTGGACTTTACTACTGACACGCAGCACTAGCAAACCTCCACGATACAAGATGTCAAAGATTTTATGCTTGATATTACTTACGAAATGAGGTATCCAAATATATTGGGCGCCGTGAAGAATGTAAATTCCAATTTATTATGAATAAAATAAAATAGTGAATTTCTATTTTACCTCCAGTTTGTGATTTTGTGATGTAATCACCACATTTAATTTTGGGAAACTTTCCAAACTAACCGATCGATCTAGTGCTGGATCAGTCGCACCACTCACTCGCTTGTGGCCCCCGTACATCCACAAATGGAGGTGGGGCCCACCCCACGGTCCGCGTCTAATATTTTCTTACGACTTTACGCGTATTTTATTGCAGTTGATTTTCTCAATTGCGTCACAACCATTTATTCCTCCCAAAAACTCTCTCTCATGTGTCTTTCACCTCATGCATAGCATCTCGCCTATGATGGTCCCCGCCAACATGCAAATCTCACCAGCGTATGGTTGCCTCCTGTTAGGGGGCACGCTCACCGCTGCAAAGGATGACGAGAGGCTGTTGCAAGCCTAGGTCAAGCGCTCGTGCGGCTCCCATTCCGCATGGTTGTAACAACGATGGTTGCGGCTGTGACGTGAATGCTGTTGTCCATGGTAGGCGAATCAGTGTCGCGACCATGGTTTTCACTTTCGTTGATATTTTAATGAAATTCACCGAATTTCATTAATTCCAGCTGTTACTGAAATAACTTCTGCCCAAAATATTTCAGCAATTTTAGTAGTACACATGAATTTAAATATTTTTCAAAAATAAGTTGAGCTAAGATCAAATAGTCAATTGACTTCAAGTGAATATTTCAGCCTTTTGGTCAAAACAAGAATTGAAATCACCGAAATTCACTACATTTCAGTGATTTCAATTAGTGTTGATTTTTCTTTTTCTGAAAGTGAAATTGAGAACTTTGGCTACGACTTTGCGGTGGCAAATGGTGCCGAAAACAAACCGAGGGCGGGAGGCGTGTGCATCCCTACAAGGCGATGATTTCCGCAAGAGCAGGGGCGAAGTGTTGTGCCTCATGTGTGTCGGAAGGTGGACATAGAGAGGCAAGATCCGATATCTCACAACGCAGGAATCGGATGGCACGAGAGTTGACCGATCAGTGTGACACCGAGTCGAATAACGGCTAAGCTTTCCTTTAATTTTCCATGTTACATTCTACCCTGAATTTGTGTCGTGGTTTCAAAATTTAACCCATTTAGCTATTTACACCGTCCTAACAGCCTGCAATCACACGCGAGGTCATGCATGTGAACTCAGGTGCCAACTCAAAAACATTTTTTAGTTTCCCACTTCCTCATGACCCTCCAAGGTAGCTGACACGCAGAGGCAGCACAACCCAATGCCCGCACAACTTCACTCGGTGGTGCGAGAGCAAGTCATCCTATAGAGACGCCCCAAATGCCATATGCTTTAGGATGATGTCTATCATGTTTTATTCATGAGAATTTGAAAAAAATGTTATGTTTAAATATATATTTTCAACTTTAAAATTTATGAATTTAAAATGACGCTACATTGTGCGAGGTTGGAACATGAAACTTCAATTATACTGGTGCGGAAGTGGGTTTGAAATATAAGGTAAATAGAAAGAAAAAACAAATATAAAGTCTGCAATTTTAGGAATTCTGAAATGGAATGAGGCTCTAAAACGTTTTAAGGAATCCGAAAGAAGTAAATTGGCACTTGCAGTCATAGAATTTATGGGATGAGTGCAGTTTAGTCACCCTCAACTTGAAAACTAGAAAATGTGGTAACATAACTTGAGCTTCGGTGCGGTCAGATAATTTGAGCTTCGAGTGTAGATAGGTCATATTTAACTGAATTTGTTAGTTTTATTGCAAGAAACCCCTAAATTTTCTAGCATTTTTTTTGGAAATATAGACTCTCCCTTCTAGCGACTGCTCTGATGTAGTTGACGTGCAAGACCTATCGATGAAATTCAAATTGTTCTTGTGTAAAAGAGCGTGCGACGGTGACGGTCCACGCAGCAAAGCGACATATTCACTGGATGCGGAGAAGGAGATGCCTCATCTCTATTCCTTAGGTTAAAAGGCTACCGAAGGGTGGAGGGACATACAACAATGCTTAGAAGAGCTCGGGCTTGCCTCTAAAGGTAACTCGGGAGAGAGAGGGATACATACGACATCCTATTCATCGCACAAATGGCCACCAAGGCTCTTGAGGATTGAAAGAGGCAACACTTAAAACAAAACCAGACGGTGATCCCATGACTTGTTCATCACCAAACCTATTACTCTTGGAGATTTGCAACACCTACATGATTGGAGTCCAGCATGGAATTAGCTTCCTTGCTTTTGGTGTGTTCTGGGAAGTTTGTAAAGGTCTAGTGGTTGCCTTGAAGAACAACCACTAGTGATTTCAGGCTCATCCATTGGGGGTGATTCAAAAGGAGAAAGGGGGTGAATCATTTAGTGGTGTTTGGGAAGTCTTGGCTCTCGCACCTATCAAACGGAGGTTAACACTCCCAAAAAATAGAAACTTCGGGATACATCCTCGTGTCCAACTTGTGTGGTTAATACATATCCGTATCTTTATTTCCTATGTTTGATAGTTAGCTTTGTATATAGTTTATCCGCATTACCCCTTAGACTGGAAGAAAAACTAAAATCCGGTAGTTCTTTTCACTCCCCTCTAGTCTAAAGGGTGGCTGTGTGGGCAGCATAATAATCAGTAAATTGTTTTTTTATATGCACATGAAAAAAATGATTGTTTCAGAGTGTTCTCCATTTGCTATTAGCTGATACAATATTGCCATACCGTTTTCTCAATGTGGTTCATGCCTTAAATTACTTTGTATTGCTTTTGGGGGAAATTGTATACCAAGAACATTTCCTAAAGCATCTATATTCAAGTTGACGTTATCCTTTTTGATTTGGTATCAGTTGGGTAGAATTTCAATCTTAGGCAGGAGGTGGACTATTTTGACATGTAGTGAGATATATGGTAAAAACATTCAAACAGTTTCAACGTTGTTAAATGGTTTTCTTTTGAAGCAAATGCCTGATGGAATAAATAAAAACAGAAAGCAATAGATAACAAGTAGAGTAATATTAGAGACAAACTACATCAATTTAACAATGATTAGTTTCGGCAATTTAACGAAACAGGATCCGGCTGCAAACTTTATAACTAGAGATGAAAATGGAGCGAAAACAGATGGAACTGGGTGCTACCAGATTTGTTTTCATATTTTTTTACAGAAACAGAAACAAATACAGAAACCCCGAAAATGAATATGGAAACAAATATTACCGAAAACAGACACAAAGTGAATACATAGCGGACACGGAAACATAAGTGAGCATTGTCCGGAAATTTAAAACCCCTTAAGTGGTGTAGACATAAACATAAAATCCAAAATATAATGAAATCTTACCATGGCTAAAACTAATATGATTATGTTGGCACCTTAGCATAGTATAGTCGTAGTAGTACTGAACAATTGTGTATAGGGGTCTAGTTAAGTACATATGTGATAATTGGGCCTCAAATGATCCGTTATGATTATTGTGTCATTGTGCGTTATTTGGTAGTTAGGCTACAAAGCTGCCATAGGCTTATACAAAAATTAGAAATTTTATATCCGCGTAAACGAAAAGTTCCCTTTCCACCTTTTTTCCACCGGAAAACATTGTTCCGTTTTTTTTCCGTTTCCGCATAAAATATTCCATTTCCATTTTTATATTTCCTTTTATTTTCATTTTTCCACCAGAAAAGCAGAAAGTTTTCACTCCGTCTTAATCTCTATTTATAACCACATAAAATTAGCATAACACATAATGTTCAACACCATGATCAACTGCGCAAAGCTTGATAAACTTTGGAGACTTAGCATTTGACTCTGTCCTTCACGCAGGGGCCTTGCATGGTTTTATCAGCCCACTCACGCAGCCTCGCATGGGCCTTGCATTGCATCACCTGGACAGTGGCTTCACAGGCTCAAGGCCGCTATGACCATGTGTCTCTGAAAATAGTAAATGTGTCCCAAACAAAACAGCTATCGAATTCCCCTGGAAAAAAAACCTGACATCCAATACTAGGTTGAAAAGAAATACGATCAAATGTTTATATATAGGGGAGTGATCTGCGCCGGTGCGCCGGCCGAAACTTTCGGCCGACCGCGCGCGGGCCGCACGATCCATCACCCCCTGCGCGTTTGCATCGTTGAATCTCCATGCAATATTTTTTCTCCCGATGAAGCCAAATCCGCCGCGATGCAACATTTTTTTTCAACGGTTGCAACAAAAAAAATGTAGCAAAAAAATATCTACGTGATCGTAGCAAAAAGACAAATCTGATGATGCATGGTAACAAAAGTCAAACGCCGGTTGTAACACATATCTACGTGAACGTGTATGCAACTTTTTTAATGAACGGTTGTAGCAAAAAATAATGCTGGTTGTAGCAAAAATTAACACGGTTGTACCAAAAGTAAAACATCGATTGTAACAAAAATCCGACGAACTGGAGTTGCAACCAACGGTATATGCAGCTTTTTTTACTGGACAAAATATAGTAAAAAACGCTTGCAACAAATATGACGCTGGTTGCAACAAATTTAGACGAAAAATGTTACATCCACTGACCAGCGAAGCGCGCGCGTGCGAAAAATGTTGCATGGACCCGCGCGCACGAGGGAGCGACCGGCTCGTCGGTTCGGCCGACGCACCGTATGGAAACGATTCCCTTATATATATGACGAAAACGAGTTTTCCCCCGCTTTGTATTACAAAGCAACCAATCAAAACATTCGATGATAGGTGCTGGGACGAAAACAACACAGTCACGCCCAAAAGAAATGAAAAAGAAAATACAAAGGAAACAAATGCCAACACAGGCGGATTGACAGAAACACAAAAGACTCGCGACCGCTGCGCCCATCAAGAGTCTTTCACCAAGCTCTAGGACTCCGAAGCGTCGGTACCATCAGCACCTCCAAGAAGGAATGCAACGATGACGACTCTGTTGTCAAGGGTTTCCCTCGATACGCGACGAGGCGAGAGGAAGGGTAGCCCCGACGCCCTCGAGGAAGGTTCGGCGACACCCAAGGGCGTCACCGCGTCAGTGTCTGCCGGGCCGACAGGGGTTCCCCCGATCCCAACCTGCACCTCGGGCGCTCCGGAGCCTGCCACCAAACCACCTGACACCCTGCACTAACACGGTCTTGAGGCCCATGCGCTGTCTCACCACGACACCGTAAGGAGAAGCCTACACAATTATGAAGAGGAGCCGGGACAAGGAGCAGCAGCACCGTCGGCACGCGGGAGGGCTTAACCTCCACCGTCAACAACGGTAGCCGATCGGACGCAATAGTAGGAGCATACCAGGCCCGTGAGCTCACATGCCAGCCCGGGACCTACCCCCGTAAACCTCCCGTCATCACGCTGCAACAGGCATGCCGTCGGCAACGCCACCCCCTGTCCAAGCTGCTCCGCCTCACCACCATGCAGAAGCCACTGCAATCACGCCGAGAGCCGGCCCGCTAGGACCCAGATGGGCCCTAGATGGCCTAAATCTGGGCCAAGGGCGCGCCGCCAACCACCCCGCACCACCACGCCGCCCTGCCGCCAAGGAGCATCGCCGCCACCTCATCCGTCACTCGCCACCATCACCGGGTCGCCGAACCGCAGCCGGGCAAACTGCACCGCCGCCGCCCCTGCCTCGGGAAGGGGGAACGGGCGCGCGGGGAAAGGAGGGCTCGCCGCCGCTGGCACCACCCGAGCCAGCGCCGGGGGCCCCGCCGACATCGGCGGGGGAGGAGACGATGTAGGAAACGCCCGTAGGGAGGAGCTCGCATGCCGCCCCGGCCACCTCCCGGGGAGGCGGCGCAAGGGCGGATCTGGGAGGAGGGGGAGGGATGGGGGCGGGGGAGGTGGAGGATGGGGGCTGACTGGCGGCCAACGGCGGAAGGGCTTGCGGCGGCGGCAAGGGGAGGGCGAAACCCTAGGTCGCCCTGGTCGCGGCAGGTCGCCCCTCGACAAAGTTTTTCGTCTCCATTAGTGAGATTTTTAAAAATAAAGCAAACGAAGGATCGGTAGGCTTTAGCTACGACCATGTGTCCTAAAAAAGGCTACGACCATGAGCAGGATGGGAATCTAGAGCTCATGACCTGTAGCTATAATTATTATGGCAATAACCAACTGGGCTAGCTGCTCTTGGTAACCGGGCACAATTTGTTTTTCATTTTCTTCATATATGTAGTAGCAAAAAAAGAAAGAACTTCCCTTTCCTTTTTCTATTTTGCAAAAATAATCAACAGAGCTAGCTAGCTTGCTACTCTTTGTGAATAGATACCATCTGGGCTAGCTACTCCATATATAACGGTTGGCGAAGTGGAAACATGTGTAATCTACCGTTGGTTATTTATACTGTTGTATTTCCATAATACTTAAATAGCAAAAGGGCCCGTGCGTTGCAACGGAAGAAAAAAAATTACAATCTCCAATGGTGCTGATCATATTATGTCTTTAAAATTTTAGGACATTTCTTGAAATGCATGGACATTTTTTGAATTAGCAAGCATTTTTTTCAGTTGCACTCAAAAAATAATACACAATATTTTTAAAAATCGTGGACTTTTATTGTTTTCACCAACATTGTTCTCTAAATTATGAACATTTTTTTGAATATGCGAATATTTTTACAAAAATCCCGAGCATTTTTTGAATTCACAAACATTTTATGTTTTTATCAAACTTTTATTTCAAAATTCTCAGTTTTATAAATTGCAAAAGTTTTTGAAAGTTCTAAATTATTTAAATTAAAAAATGGAACAAAAAAAGAAAATAAAAAACGAGACTAAAAACAGAGGCACGAAAAAAAGATTTTCACACGGACTTTTGTTCAAAATCATTGACTTTTTTTATTTTATGGACATTTTTTCAAATTTAAACATTTTTTGTATATGCAAACATTTTTCAAAACTCCTGAGTAGTTTTTGAATTCTCAAAAAAATATATGTTTTTTTGAATATTTGATTTCGAAATTCTCAGTTTCTTAAAATTGATTTTTTTTATTTTAAGTTCTAAATTATTTAAAGTAGAAAAACAAAATGGAACTGAAAATAAAAATAAAAAACTAAACTAAAAAAACAGGCGCCCACGCATGGGCCAGCCCAAACAAGTGTGCTGCATCTTTTTCTAACGCCCAGAGCGTAATATAGGAGGTGCCTACATGGTCGGCCCAGTTAGAAGATTTTCCTGGTTGAAACGTTTTGGGTGACTTGTGGCATTGGTGGGTAATTTTAGCCAACTTTATGAGCAATTTAAATAACCTATTGTAGAAGCAGTATTTGCTTTATTAACTCCAAAGTTATAGGTCCTTAATCACCATGACCACATAAGAAATCGCGTAGAAGAGAAGAGCAAGTACTGGATTAATCGGATTTATTCATAAAAGATAACCACCTTCTATAACGAAAATCCAAGCCTCCTTCCGGGCTCATTTGTTCCCCGGTCAGAAAAAATTTCAAAACAAATACGTTAGATATTTTGATGTGTGAGGCGCGCTTCAAATTTTAACTTATTTAGACATCTGGGCAGCTCTCAACAAAAAAGACAAATCGGAGTATGTCATATGGCAACTCATGCATGTAATTCATTACTCTATGCATCTTTTGGAAAAATAGCTAGTGTGTTCTAGCTATTTAAAAATAGAAAATTGTCTAAATACGAACCTAGCATCCATCGATTGATGCCGCTGCAGTAACACATGAGTAATTCTATCTGCACTCTTTTCCTTTTGGCCAAATTCACAATAAATATAAGAGCGTTTATAGATCATTAAAGTAGATAAAGTATTGTACGAAGTACTGGGATTTACAGTTAACTCTCGGTAGCCGAATTAACCTTGGCAAGGGCAAACCTCAAATTTCCATACACTATTTCCTGAGCCACTATGACCGTAGAAGAAACATGGAAACATAAATTCGGTGTGATAACTGTAGGTAGAGGGCAAGGGAAATCTCTGATCATTACAGTAAACATTTATATATAAATAGCAAAATGGCCCGTGCGTTGCAACGGAAGAAAATAATAATCTTCAATGATGATGACCACATTATATTCACACATCATAGCTTAATTTTGAAATTTTGTGCACAAATGCAAGAAAATGTTTCTTCTTTTAAATCTATTCACAAGTTGAAGCAATCTTTACATTATTTTTAAAAAACATCATGGTTGTCAAAAATCTTGGTAACTCCAAGAATTATTCTTAATTTCAAGAATTTCTTTTAGAAAACATACAATAATAATCCGATCCATCCAACAGTTAATTCTTTTAAAATCATACGGGTATATTTTCACAAAGACTTAGAAGCATTAATGTTTAACTACATACATTAGATCTTTCATGATTTTTTTTACAAATATGCGAACAATTTTAAAATCGAGAACATTTTTTACAATTTACAAACATTTAATAAAAATCATGAATATTTTTTATATTTCAAACGGGTTTAAATATTTTCTTTTGAATTGGCGACTATTCTAGAAAAGACGAACATAAGTTTTGATGTTGGAGGATTTTAATTTAAATTCACAAACATTTTTGAAACGCATGAAGTTTTTTTGAATAAACAAACATTTTTATAAGTCAGTAATATATTTATGAAATTCACGGACATTGTTTTGGAATTTGCAAAAAACATTTATAAAAATCTGGCGCCTTTTTTGAATCCAGAATTTTTTTATATATTCGTAAACATTTTAATTCAAAATTCCTATTTTTTAATATGCAAATGCTTTTGTAATTCTATATTATTTAAATTAGAACTAAACAAAAATGGAACGGAAAAATGTAAATAACAAACGAAAATTTTCAAAACAGGCATTAGCTATTTTTAAAATTTTAGGACATTTTTTAAATGCATTAACATATTTTGAATTAGAAAGCTGTTTGTTAAATGCGTTTAATAATTTTTAGTACATGATGTTTGATTTGAAATCATGGACTTTTCTTATTTTACAAACATTTTTTCAAACTTGCAAACATTTTATTGTATATGCGAGCATTTTTTACAAAAACTCCGAGCAGTTTTTGAAGTCACAAACGTTTTATTTTTTAAATATGTTGATTTAAAATTTAAAGTTTTATTAAAAATTTAAAAGTTATTTGAAGTTATAAATGATTTAAAATAGAAAAATAAAATGGAACTGAAGAGAAATAAATAAACGGAAATAAAATAACTGGGCCTGTGCATGGGCCGGCTCATACGGTGTGCTGGATATTCTCCCAGGATGCAGAGTTTAATATAGGAGGTTTTTACATGGGCCGGCCCAGTCATAGATTTTTCGCCTTGTGAAACGTTTTCTATTACTTACCGGTGGCACGGTGGGCAATTTATGCAAACTTTAGGGGCAATTTCCATGACGTACCACGAAAGCAATAGGTGCTTTATTAATAGGTAAAGATATTACGTTGAACACACGGGTATTTTTGCTATCTTTATATATACTCCTTACTAATAATAAAGTAAGGTGTGTTCCTCTTAATTTTTAATCCGTTCACTGTATAGAATTATTTTCTTCCATAACTATCTGAAGTGATGCTAAAATTTTGTCCATCCAGGGATAAATAAATTTTTGGACTGGGTCTCCAAACCGTGCAGTGAAGGGCCTGCTCCGCATCTTTTTTATTCGATTGGGCCACAAGAAGTTGGTCCCGTTACCCTAATAAAAAGGAGTTGGTCCTCAACATGGGCCCAAGAGGCCTAAAAATTACCAACCCAATAAGTCGTCTCTTCCTATTAGAATTGTAAATAGAACCATGTCACCCATGAAAACAAATCCATCTATTAATATACATCTTGGAGTTATCTGTTATTAATCAACTCAACAAGTTGGCTTGGGAAGCAATAAACTGAGGATGATGACGATGGTCTGAGAAGCAGAGAATGAGTCCCATTAAAGTAAGGAACGAATATGCTGTTGTATATGGGCTAATTACGTGGTGCACAATAACATAGCTTTCCACATAATTAAAGGAGGTTGCATGATGTGTGCACGGGATTCAATTAGCAATGGGTAATTAAACAGCGGTGGACGAAAGGTTAAATTGATGCATGGGGAGAAGAAGTAGGAAAATAGGGCGGGACAGATGGAAACAAGTGGACGCATGAGAACGTGTAACACGTTCTCCTGCTACAACGCACGATTATTTGTGTTAGTAGTGCATATGCGCATGCTTACACAAGATGGTGTCTCTTAATATGAGCTACCTAAGCGAAAGCGGACGTTTGGAGCTCGGCCTTTATGGAGGTTGAAATTTTTGAATAATTCAAAATTCAAACTTTTCGGTCTTCAAAAAATCTGAAAAAAATATGCAAGTAAAAAAAGGATGTTATGTGTATGTGTGTAAAAATTTAGGATAAAATACCTTGAAATACGATTTGTACAAAAAAGACAAATTCATGACCTGAAACGATGAATAGTGTCATGTGTAAAAAAGCCTAAAATTTGTCTTTTTTGCACAGCCCTCATTTCATTGTATTGTTTTCTGAAAATTTACACACATGTGTGTTACGCCTTCACTTATCCCTGTATTTTGTTTCAGAATTTTTTGAAATATAAAAATACAAATTTTCATGAAATTTGAATTTCAAATTTAAAGGTCTCCATGAAGCTCGGGAGCCAAAAACAATTTCCGCTAGCTAAGCAGCTTATATGCGCGTGGTGGTTGGACAAGCTTTGGACGTGATATACGTACCAAAAGTCTGTTCAAGCATCTCCCACGACAACATTATTTTCTCTGAAGAAGCATGCAGAAAAATCTGAGACCAAAACAACTTGTGCCATGAAATGTGCATTTCAATTTTCACAATCAGTTTACTACTACATTAATGTACGTAATTCACACCCTTAGACGTTAGAGCATCTTCAAGCATGCAACTATCATGATAATTGACTCAACTGAAATTTGGCATGTTGAAGGTAGCTTCATCGATTTAACATTGTTGCAATGCAAGACGTGAGATGGGCATTCCATAAGAATGATGTGAGAGTTTGTTTCTCCTAGTATTATAAAAGGGCCATTGCATAACGTTGAGCTTTTTCCGGGGAGATATCGCATCCCTATTGGAGATGAGATGACTACCATTGAAACAAGAGCCACCCACATAGTTTAGATGAGATACTAGAAGAAAACTGAAGAAATTGATCTAGAATACGTAGGTATAGAAGGGATAAATGACTCACATGTTTATATTGCATGCATACCCCGTTCGTAACTCCGGGCACATGCACCAAGCGGCTGGAGGGGATGATGGCGAGGGTGGAGGTCACCAACAAGTTGGAGTAGTCACCCGTGTGGTTACTTCTCGACTTCATCGTTCCTATCCGGGTAGTCTCTGCCCGCGCGTTGCGGACAGACAACCATTTATACGCGGTACACTTTACTACTGACCTGCAGCAATAGCAAACGTCCACGATAGAGAATATCAAAGATTTTATGCTTGACGTTGCTTACAAAATGAGTTGTCCAAATATATTGGACGCCCTGAGGAATGTAAATTTCTATTTATTATGAATAAAATAAAATAATGATTTTTTCATTTACCTCCAATTTGTGATTTTGACTGTAACTGACACATTTAATTTTGGGAAACTTTTCAAACTAATCGACCGATCTAGCGCTGGATCGGTCGCACTACTCACTCACTTGTGCCCCCCTACATCCACGTGTGGAGGTGGGGCCTGGCCCACAGCTTGCACCTACTTCTTCCTTATGGCTTTTCACGTTTTTCTTTAACAATCACTAGAGGAGAGGATCCCCACCCGAATATATTACTCAAAGGTCCGAAAGGGAGTTGCACATTACATTAAGGGTTACATCAAGAGAAGAGGTACATGCGCCAAGACATGACAGCCTCCCTACTAATTGGGTCCTTAAATCTAAAGGCTCAAAACATAAAATCCGAGATGACATTCCTAATAGTATCTAGGGGAGAGTGCATCTCGTTATGAAAAACACGAGCGTTCCTCGAGTCCCACAACTTCCAAAGGATGAAGAGGACGATGGTAGGCCAGATGTTGATTTCGAGGCTGATCGGAGTCGGAGTATCTTAGATTAGGTCGATGGCGAGAGGGACGTGGAAGCCCAAGCGCAACCAGACCTGAGCCGCACACGGGCAGAGGAGGGCAAGGTGTGTCGCATCCTCGAGAGAAATGCCGCAACAAGGGCAAGACGAGCCTGTAGTGATGGTCTTGCGATGTAAGTTCACCATCATGCTAAGCATGTCACAATAAAGGAACCAACCGAAGATCTTGACCTTGATAGGTGCCTTGGAACCCCAGGTGTACCCACCGTTGAAGTCGAGCTCATGGTCGGAGCAAAGAAGTGAGTAGGCGCACCTCGAGGTGAACGAGGAGCCATGGGTGAGGAACCTGTTATCGGGCTCATCGCTAATGGCAACATCCGGCAACAAAGACAAAACAGACGCCTTCTCGGCAGAAGATACATTGGTTAGGCGGTTCCGAAGAGTAGCGAGTAAACCATTATGCATGACATGTGATACCAGGACAGAGGGGGAAGTGGATTGTGAGAAGATGTGGGGGTAGGTTTCCGTGAGCGGTGTTGACACTAGCCAAGCGTCAAGCCAAAAGAATGTTGACGTGCCATTGTTGGTAAGGACGAATGAGATTTTACGAAGTTGGTATAGCTGTTGGTTTATGAATTTCCATAGGTACGGGGGTTTTGAGGCTTATTCGTGAAGTCTACAGAGTAGTGTTGGAGGAACCAGTTTACCCAGGGTAAGTCTGGTTTTTGGAGGAGTTTGAAGGCAAATTTCATGAGGAGGTAGTTGGGTTGGATAGTGAGATTTTTTATAACAAGACCCCCAGCCGACTTGGGTTTGCAAATGTTTTTCCACGCGATGAGACATTTTGCTCCGGAGCAAGATTCCTCGGCAACGCAAAAGAAGGACCTGCAAATAGCAGCTAGCTTTTTAAGGATCTTCTAGGGGAGTCTAAAGACAGACATGAAGTGAGTGGCGAGGACGTCTACAGAGGAGGAGATGAGGGTAAGCCTGGCACCACGAGAAAGGATTTTTGCCACCCAACCGGAGAGGTATTTTAGGAAGCGCTAGAAGATGGCTTCCAAAGCAGAGGACGGAAGTCGCGTGTGGGGGAGGGGAAGGCCAAGATAGATTTGGGGAAAGGAGGAAAGCTCACAGACGAAAGTGAGGGCAATGTTCAGGCTAGTGGTGTGGTTTGTGTTGATGGGCACGAAGGTAGTCTTCTAGAAGTTGATAGAGTGGCTCGTAGCAAGGGCGAACTTGTCGAGGATATCTTTGAGAATGCTTGCTGCGTGGGTAGAAGCGTGGGCAATGATTAGGGTTTCATGAGCATATTGGAGAATACTCGGTGGTCGGTCCTTGTAGATCGGGTGGAAGACCTGGTTGGGTGTGAAATCCTAGAGGATTAAGCGTTGCAGGAGGTCGGCGACAATGATAAAAAGATAGGGGAGACGGGATCACCTTGCCAAAAACCATTCTTAAAGATCCAAGCACCGGGTGTTCCATTTAGCATGACCGCAATCTTGCTGGAGACAAGCAAAATTCTGATCTAGCTTATGGTTTTCGAACGGAGCCCTATAGAGAGGAGGATTAGGAGGAGGGAGTCCCAACTAATGGAGTCAAGGGCTTTGCGGAAGTCCAGTTTGAACATCATAGTGGGCGCCTTACGAATGTGGCATGCACTGAGGAGGTCGGCAACGAAGATGAAGTTCTCTGCAATGCATCTACCAGAGATGAGCTGTATCTAATTTCCATAGACCGGAAGAGGAATGAGTGGTTTTATCCTGTTGATAATAATTTTGCCGATCGCCTTAGGTGTGCAGTTCTGAAGGGATATAGGTCTGAAATCGTCGGGGGATCTAGCAGAGTCTTTTTTGGGTAGAAGGATCATGTGGGCTCGGTTTAAACGCTCCACATTCTCCCGGAGGTTGGCGAAGTCGTCACAAAAAGGTAGGATTGTATGTTTAATGTTATGCCAAAATTTATGGTAGAACCGAAGGCCGAGGCCGTCAGGTCCAGGACTAGCATTGATGTTCAGCTGGAGGGAGGCGTCTTGGACTTCCTTAGCAAAGAAAGCATAGTCAAGGTGCCGCAATTGAGGAAGCGGAGTCGGATAAAGCTCCTGGAGGGAAAAGACCTAGGTCAAAGCTTTTGAAGTGCCGAGAAGGTTGTGAAAGAAGTTGTGAAGGATGGCGGCTTTGCTGTCATGGGAAGAGAACTCGACCCCATTATCCTCGAGGATGGCGATGTTGTTTTTTTGGAACCTTTGAGAGGCAGAGACATGGAAGAATTTGTTGTTTTCAACCCCGTCGATGACGGCTTTGACTTTCTACCTTTGCTTCCAGAAAAGAACCTTCTGACGCATGGCGCGTTGAAGGGCGGTGATAACGACCACTCTGAGGGAGGAATTAGGTCGGGAGAGAAGGCGTTTTTCTTCAAGGTGGTCAATCATATCGATGATTGCATC
Source organism: Hordeum vulgare subsp. vulgare (assembly GCF_904849725.1). Taxonomy (NCBI): domain Eukaryota; kingdom Viridiplantae; phylum Streptophyta; class Magnoliopsida; order Poales; family Poaceae; genus Hordeum; species Hordeum vulgare. Next base: position 656,690,144 of record NC_058519.1, on the reverse strand, counting down.
GCAACCATTCATTCCTTCCACAAACTCTCTCTCATGCGTCTTTGCCTCATGCATATCATCTCTCCTATGATGGTCCCTGCCAACAACATGCAAATATTACCACCATGTGGTTGCCTACTGTTAGGGGGACGCTCCCCGCTGCAAAGGATGACGAGAGGCTGTTGTAAGCCTAGGTCAAGCGCTCGTGTGACTCCTATTCCTCATGGTTGTAACAACGATGGTTGTGGCGGTGATGTGAATGCTGCTCTCCCTCGAAGGCAAATCAGTGTCACGATCATGGTTTTCACTTTTATTGAGATTATAATGAAATACATTGATCTTCATTAATTCCAGCAGTCATTTAAATAACTTTCGCCCAAAATATTTCAGCAGTTTTAGTAGTACACATAAATTTAAATATTTTTCAAAATCAGTGGAGCAAAGTTCAAATAGTCAATTGAATTCAAGTGAATATTTCAGCCTTTTGGTCAAAACGTGAATTGAAATCACCGAAATTCACTGTATTTCAGTGATTTCAGTTGGTGTTGATTTTTTTTTCTGAAACTAAAAGTGAAAACTTTGGCTACAACTTTGCGGTGGCCAATGATGCCTAAAACAAACCGTAGGCGGGAGGCGCGCACAGGACTACAACACAATGATTTCCATGAGAGCACAGGCAAAGTGTTGCGCGCCATGTGTGTTGGAAGTTGGACGAAGAGAGGGCGAAATCCGACGATACACGAGCAGGAATTGGTTGGCCCGAGAGTTGAACGATCAATGTGACACCGAGCCGACCAACGGCTAGCGCCCTCGTTTAATTTTCAATGACACATCTTACCCTCAATTTGCATCGTGGTTCTAAAATGTACCCTATTTAGCTGTTTACACCGTCCTGACAGCCTGTGTCCACATGTCAGGTTAATATGGATGGAACACACGGGTGCCAATTCAAATACACTTTTTGTTGGGGAACGTCGCATGGGAAACAAAAAATTTCCTACGCGCACGAAAACCTATCATGGTGATGTCCATCTACGAGAGGGGATTTCCAATCTACGTACCTTTGTAGATCGCATAGCAGAAGCGTTAATAAACGCGGTTGATGTAGTGGAAAGTGCTCACGTCCCTCGATCCGCCCCGCGAACCGTCCCACGAACCATCCCGCGATCCGTCCCACGATCTAGTGCCGAACGGACGGCACCTCCGCATTCAGCACACGTACAGCTCGACGATGATCTCGGCCTTCTTGATCCAGCAAGAGAGACGGAGAGGTAGATGAGTTCTCCGGCAGCGTGACGCCGCTCCGGAGGTTGGTGGTGATCTAATCTCAGCAGGGCTCCGCCCGAGCTCCGCAGAAACGCAATCTAGAGGAAAAACCGTGGAGGTATGTGGTCGGGCTGCCGTGGAAAAGTTGTCTCAAATCAGCCCTAAAAGCTCCGTATATATAGGTGGGAGGGGAGGAGCCTTGCCTTGGGGCTCAAGAGGCCCCAAGGGGTTCGGCCGATGGGGGGGGGGGCAGGAGGATTCCTCTTCCAATCCTAGTCCAACTAGGATTGGAAGGTGGAGTCCTTCCCTTCCTTCCCACTTCCCCTTTTTTTTCTCTTTGATTTTCTTATCTCCTGCGCAGGGGCCTCTCTGGGCTTGCCCACCAGCCCACTAAGGGCTGGTGCGGCACCCCTAAGGCCTATGGGCTTCCCCAGGGTGGGCTGCCCCCCGGTGAACTCCCGGAACCCATTCGTCATTCCCGGTAACTCCAAAAACCTTCGGTAATCAAATGAGGTCATCCTATATATCAATCTTCGTTTCCGGACCATTCTGTGTTGGAAATATGCCCTAGAGGCAATAATAAATTAGTTATTATTATATTTCTTTGTTCATGATAATCGTTTATTATCTATGCTATAATTGTATTGATTGGAAACACACTGCATGTGTGGATACATAGACAAAACACTGTCCCTAGTAAGCCTCTAGTTGACTAGCTCGTTGATCAAAGATGGTCAAGGTTTCCTGACCATAGGAAAGTGTTGTCACTTGATAACGGGATCACATCATTAGGAGAATCATGTGATGGACTAGACCCGAACTAATAGACGTAGCATGTTGATCGTGTCATTTTGTTGCTACCGTTTTCTGCGTGTCAAGTACTTGTTCCTATGACCATGAGATCATATAACTCACTAACACCGGAGGAATGCTTTGTGTGTATCAAACGTCGCAACATAACTGGGTGACTATAAAGATGCTCTACAGGTATCTCCGAAGGTGTTCGTTGAGTTAGTATGGATCGATACTGGGATTTGTCACTCCGTATGACGGAGAGGTATCTTGGGGCCCACTCGGTAATACAACATCACACACAAGCCTTGCAAGCAATGTAACTTAGTGTAAGTTGCGGGATCTTGTATTACGGAACGAGTAAAGAGACTTGTCGGTAAACGAGATTGAAATAGGTATGCGGATACTGACGATCGAATCTCGGGCAAGTAACATACCGAAGGACAAAGGGAATGACATACAGGATTATATGAATCCTTGGCACTGAGGTTCAAACGATAAGATCTTTGTAGAATATGTAGGATCCAATATGGGCATCCAGGTCCTGCTATTGGATATTGACCGAGGAGTCACTCGGGTCATGTCTACATAGTTCTCGAACTCGCAGGATCTGCACACTTAAGGTTTGACGTTGTTTTATGCGTATTTGAGTTATATGGTTGGTCACCGAATGTTTTTCGGAGTCCCGAATGAGATCACGGACGTCACGGGGGTTTCCGGAATGGTCCGGAAACGAAGATTGATATATAGGATGACCTCATTTGGTTACCGGAAGGTTTTCGTGCATTACCGGAAAAGTTTCGGGCTCATCGGTAGTGTACTGGGAGTGCCAGGAGGGGTGCCGGGGACCATCAGGAGGGGTGTCATGCCCCAAGGGGTCTCATGGGCTATAGGAAGAGATAAACCAGCCCTTAGTGGGCTGGAATAAGTTCCCACTAAGGCCCATAAGGTTTGAGAAGGAAAAAACACAAGGTGGAAAGAGTTTCCAAGTGGGAAGGTGGAATCCTACTCCAAGTAGGATTGGAGTAGGACTCCTCCACCTCCAATTTCGGCCAAACCTTTAGGTTTTGAGGCTGCCTCCTCCCCTCCCTCCCTCCTATATATAGTGGGGTTTTAGGGCTGATTTGAGACAACTTTTTCAAGGCAGCCCGACCACATACCTCCACGGTTTTACCTCTAGATCGCGTTTCTGCGGAGCTCGGGCGGAGCCCTGCTGAGATTAGATCACCACCAACCTCCGGAGCGCCTTCACGCTGCCGGAGAACTCATCTACCTCTCCGTCTCTCTTGCTGGATCAAGAAGGCCGAGATCATCGTCGAGCTGTACGTGTGCTGAACGCGGAGGTGCCGTCCGTTCGACACTATATCATGGGACGGATCGCGGGACGGTTCGCGGGGCGGATCGAGGGACGTGAGGACGTTCCACTACATCAACCGCGTTCACTAACACTTCTGCTGTGCGATCTACAAGGGTACGTAGATCGGAAATACCCTCTCGTAGATGGACATCACCATGATAGGTCTTCGTGCGCGTAGGAAATTTTTTGTTTCCCATGCGACGTTCCCCAACAGTGGCATCATGAGCTAGGTTCATGCGTAGATGTCTTCTCGAGTAGAACACAAAAGTTTTGTGGGCGGTGATGTGCGTTTTGCTGCCCTCCTTAGTATTTTCTTGATTTCGCGGCATTGTTGGATCGAAGCGGCTCGGACCGACATTACTCGTACGCTTACGAGAGATTGGTTTCATCGCTACGAGTAACTCTGTTGCTCAAAGATGACCGGCGAGTGTCGGTTTCTCCAACTTTAATTGAATCGGATTTGACCGAGGAGGTCCTTGGATGAGGTTAAATAGCAATTCATACATCTCCGTTGTGGTGTTTGCGTAAGTAAGATGCGATCCTACTAGATACCCATGGTCACCACGTAAAACATGCAACAACAATTAGAGGACGTCTAACTTGTTTTTGCAGGGTATGCTTGTGATGTGATATGGCCAACGATGTGATGTGATATATTGGATATATGAGATGATCATGTTGTAATAGTTAATATCGACTTTCACGTCGATGCTACGGCAACCGGCATGAGCCATAGGGTTGTCTTTAAACTAACGTTTGTGTTTCCAGATGCGTTTACTATATTGCTAGGACGTAGCTTTAGTAGTAATAGCATAGCATACACGACAACCTCGATGGCGGCACAATGATGGAGATCATGATGATGGGGATCATGGTGTGGTGCCGGTGACAAGAAGATCATACCGGTGCTTTGGTGATGGAGATCAAGAAGCACATGATGATGGCCATATCATGTCACTTATGAATTGCATGTGATGTTAATCCTTTATGCACCTTATCTTGCTTAGAATGACGGTAGCATTATGAGGTGATCTCTCACTAAAATTTCAAGACGAAATTGTGTTCTCCCCGACTGTGCACCGTTGCGAAAGTTCTTCGTTTCGAGAAACCACGTGATGATCGGGTGTGATAGACTCAACGTTCACATACAACGGGTGCAAAACAGTTGCACACGCGGAACACTCGGGTTAAGCTTGACGAGCCTAGCATGTGCAGACATGGCCTCGGAACACATGAGACCGAAAGGTCGAGCATGAATCGTATAGTTGATATGATTAGCATAGAGATGCTTACCACTAAAACTATTCTCGACTCACGTGATGATCGGACTTGAGATAGTGGATTTGGATCATGTACCACTCAAATGACTAGAGAGATGTACTTTTTGAGTGGGAGTTCTTAAGTAATATGATTAATTGAACTAATTGTCATGAACATAGTCTAATGGTCTTTGCGAATTACGATGTAGCTTGCGCTATAGCTCTACTGTTTTTATATGTTCCTAGAGAAAATTTAGTTGAAAGTTGATAGTAGCAAACTTTGCAGAGGATTGTCCTCGTTGCTGCGCAGAAGGCTTATGTCCTTAATGCACCAGTCGGTGTGCTGCACCTCGAGCGTCGTCTGTGGATGCTGTGAACATCCGACATACACGTTTCTGATGACTACACGATAGTTTAGTGCAAAATACTTAATGGCTTAGAAGCAAGGCGCCGAAGACGTTTTGAAACGTCACGGAACATAAGTGATGTCCTAAAGAGATGAAATTGTGATGTCATCCTTGTGCCCTTGTTAAGAGGTACGAGACCTCCGACAAGATTCTTTGTCCACAAAGTAAAGGATAAAAGCTCAATCGTTGAGCGTGTGCTCAGATTGTCTGAGTACGACAATCGCTTGAATCAAGTGGGAGTTAATCTTCCAGATGAGATAGTGATGGTTCTCCAAAGTCACTGCCACCAAGCTGTGAGAGCTTCGTGATGAACTATAACATATCAAGGATAGATACAATGATCCTTGAGCGATTCGCGATGTTTGACACAGCGAAAGTAGAAATCAAGAAGGAGCATCAATAGTTGATGGTTAGTAAAACCACTAAGTTTCAAGAAAGGCAAGGGCTAGAAGGGATACTTCGTGAAACGGCAAAAACAGTTGCTGCACTAATGAAGAGACCCAAGATTAAACCCAAACCTGATACTAAGTGCTTCTGTAATGAGGGGAACAGTCACTGAGGCGGAGCAACTCTAGATACTTGGTAGATAAGAAGGCTGGCAAAAGTCGAAAGAAGTATATTTGATATACATGATGTTGATGTGTACTTTACTAGTACTCCTAGTAGCACGAGGGTATTGGATACCGGTTCGGTTGCTAAGTGATTAGTAACACGAAATGATAGCTACGGCATAAACGGAGAATAGCTAAAGGCGAGGTGACGATACGTGTTGGAAGTGTTTCCAAGGTTGATATGATCAAAACGTCGCACTCTCCCTCTACCATCGGGATTGGTGTTAAACCGAAATAATTGTTATTTGGTGCTTGCGTTAAGCATGAACATGATTGGATCGTGTTTATTGCAATACGATTATTCATTTAAAAGAATAATGGTTTCTCTATTTGCTTGAATAATCACCTTCAATGGTTTATTGAATCTCGATCGTAGTGTTACACATGTTCATGATATTGGTGCCAAAAGATACGAGGTAATGATGATAGTACCACTTACTTGTGGCACTGCCGCTTGAGTCATGTTGGTATAAATTGCATGAAGAGGCTCCATGATGATGGATCTTTATACTCACCTGATTTTGAATCACTAGTGACATGCAAATCATACCACATGAGCAAGGCCTTGTTTTCATTGAGATGAAACAAGATAGTAACTTGTTGGAAGTGATACATTTTGATGTATGCAGTCCAATGGGTGCTGAGGCACGCAGTGGATATCATTATGTTCTTACTTCAATGAAGATTTGAGTGGATACAAGAGTATTTACTTAATGAATCACAAGTCTGAAATATTGAAAAGTTCAATTCTGTTTCGGAGTGAAGTTCATCGTAACAAGAGGATAAACTATCTATGATATGATCATAGAAATGAATATCTGAGTTACGAGTTTTGGTACATAGTTAAGACAATGTGGAAATTGTTTCGCAGTTCATGCCACCTGGAACATCATAGTGTGATGATGTGTCTGAACGTCATAGCCACGCACTATTTGGTATGGTGCATGCTATGATGTCTCTTATCGAATTACCACTATCGTTTATGGGTTATGCATTAGAGACAACCGCATTCACTTTAAATAGGGCACCGCGTATTTCCGTTGAGATGACAGAGTATAGACTGAGGTTTAGAGAAATCTAAACTGTCGTTTCTTGAAAGTTTGGGGCTTCGACACTTATGTGAAAAAGTTTCAGTCTGATAAGCTCGAACCCAAAGCGGATAAATGCATCTTCATAGGATATCCAAAACAGTTGGGTACATCTCCTATCTCAGATCCGAAAGCAAAGTGTTTGTTTCTAGAAACGGATCCTTTCTCGAGGAAAGGTTTCTCTCGAAAGAATTGAGTGGGAGGGTGGTAGAACTTGATAAGGTTATTGAACCATGACTTCAACCAGGGTGTAGCAGGGAGCAGGAAGTTGTTCCTGTGGCGCCTACACCAATTGAAGTGAAAGCTGATGATGGTGATCATCGAGCATCAAATCAAGTTACTACAAATCTCGTAGGTTGACAAGGTCGCGTACTACTGCAGAGTGGTACGGTAACCCTGTGTTGGAGGTCATGTTGTTGAGCAACAAGGAACCTACGAGTTATGGAGAAAGCAATGGTGGGCCCGGATTCCGACAAATGGCTGGAGGCCATGAAATCCGAGAGAGGATCCATGTATGAAAACAAAGTGTAGACTTTGGAAGAACTACTTGATGGTCATAGGACTATTGAGTAAAGATGGATCTTTAAAAGGAAGACAGACAATGATGGTGATAAGTCACTATTAAGAAAAGCTCGACTTGTCGCAAAGATGTTTCTGACAAGATCAAACAGTTGACTATGATGAGACTTTCTCACTCGTAGCGATGCTAAAAGTCTGTTAGAATTATGTTAGTAGTTGTTGCATTATTTATGAAATATTGCACATAGGATGTCAAAACATTGTTTCCTCGACGGTTTCCTTGAGCAAACATTGTATGTGATACAACCAGGAGGTTTTGTCGATCCTAAAGATACTAGCAAGTATGCAAGCTCCAGCGATCCTTCAATGGACTGGTGCAAGCATCTCGGAGTTGGAATATACACTTTGATGAGATGATCAAAGATTTTGGGTTTGTACAAGGTTTATGAGAAACTTGTATTTCCAAATAAGTGAGTGGAAGCACTATAGAATTTTGGTAAGTATATGTGGTTGACATATTGTGGATCAGAAGTAATGTAGAATTTCTGTAAAGCATACAAGGTTGTTTGAAAGGAGTTTTTCAAAGGAATATCTGGATTGCGCTACTTGAATGTTGAGCATCAAAGATCTATGGAGATAGATCGAAAGCGCTTAATAGAAGTTTCAACAAGATGCATGCCTTGACAAGTTTTTGAAGGAGTTCAAAATAGATCAATAAAGAAGGGGTTCTTGGTTGCGTTGTAAGGTGTGAATTTGAGTAAGACTCAAAACCCGACCACGGTAGAATAAAGAGAATAGACGAAGGTCGTCTTCTATGCCTTAGCCGTAGACTCTAAAGTATGCCATGCTGAGTACCGCACCTGATGTGTGCCTTGCAGCAAGTCTGTTAAGAGGTACATAGAGTGATACAGGATTGAATCACTGATCAGCGGTCAAAGTTATCCTTAGTAACTAAATAGACTAAGGAATTTTTCTCGATTATGGAGGTGGTTAAAGATTTCGTCGTAAAGGGTTACGTCGATGCAAGCTTTGACACTAATCCGAATAACTATGAGTAGTGAAACGCGTATAGTAGAGTAGGTATTTGGAGCATTTCCGAATAGCACGTAGTAGCAGCATCTATAAGATGACATAAAGATTTGTAAAGAATGCATGGATCTGAAAGTTTCAGAACCGTTGACTAAAACCTCTCTCACGAGCAAGACTTGATCAGACCCCATAACTATATGGGTGTTGGATTCGTTGGAATCACATGGTGATGTGAACTAGATTATTGACTCTAGTGCAAGTGGGAGACTGTTGGAAATATGCCCTAGAGGCAATAATAAATTAGTTATTATTATATTTCTTTGTTCATGATAATCGTTTATTATCTATGCTATAATTGTATTGATTGGAAACACAGTGCATGTGTGGATACATAGACAAAACACTATCCCTAGTAAGCCTCTAGTTGACTAGCTCGTTGATCAAAGATGGTCAAGGTTTCCTGACCATAGGCAAGTGTTGTCACTTGATGTTGGGGAACGTCGCATGGGAAACAAAAATTTTCCTACGCGCACGAAGACCTATCATGGTGATGTCCATCTACGAGAGGGGATGAGTGATCTACGTACCCTTGTAGACCGTAAAACAGAAGCGTTAGTGAACGCGGTTGATGTAGTGGAACGTCCTCACGTCCCTCGATCCGCCCCGCGAACAATCCCGCGATCAGTCCCACGATCTAGTATCGAACGGACGGCACCTCCGCGTTCAGCACACGTACAGCTCGACGATGATCTCGGCCTTCTTGATCCAGCAAGAGAGACGGAGAGGTAGAAGAGTTCTCCGGCAGCGTGACGGCGCTCCGGAGGTTGGTGATGACCTTGTCTCAGCAGGGCTCCGCCCGAGCTCCGCAGAAACGCGATCTAGAGGAAAAACCGTGGAGGTATGTGGTCGGGCTGCCGTGGGAAAGTCGTCTCAAATCAGCCCTAAAACCTCCGTATATATAGGTGGGAGGGAGGGGGCCTTGCCTTGGGGCTCAAGAAGCCCCAAGGGGGTCGGCCGAGCCAAAGGGGGGAAGGACTCCCCCCCAAACCGAGTCCAACTTGGTTTGGTGGGAGGAGTCCTTCTCTCCTTTCCCACCTCCTCCTTTTTTTTCTTTTTCCTTGATTTTTTCTTCCTAGGCGCATAGGGTCCTTTTGGGCTGCCCCATCAGCCCACTAAGGGCTGGTGTGCCACCCTCAAGGCCTATGGGCTTCCCCGGGGTGGGTTGCCCCCCCGGTGAACTCCCGGAACCCATTCGTCATTCCCGGTACATTCCCGGTAACTCCGAAAACCTTCCGGTAATCAAATGAGGTCATCCTATATATCAATCTTCGTTTCCGGACTATTCCGGAAACCCTCGTGATGTCCGTGATCTCATCCGGGACTCCGAACAACATTCGGCAACCAACCATATAACTCAAATACGCATAAAACAACGTCGAACCTTAAGTGTGCAGACCCTGCGAGTTCGAGAACTATGTAGACATGACCCGAGAGACTCCTCGGTCAATATCCAATAGCGGGACCTGGATGCCCATATTGGATCCTACATATTCTACGAAGATCTTATCGTTTGAACCTCAGTGCCAAGGATTCATATAATCCCGTATGTCATTCCCTTTGTCCTTCGGTATGTTACTTGCCCGAGATTCGACCGTCGGTATCCGCATACCTATTTCAATCTCGTTTACTGGCAAGTCTCTTTACTCGTTCCGTAATACAAGATCCCGCAACTTACACTAAGTCACTTTGCTTGCAAGGCTTGTGTGTGATGTTGTATTACCGAGTGGGCCCCGAGATACCTCTCCGTCACACGGAGTGACAAATCCCAGTCTTATCCATACTAACTCAACTAACACCTTCGGAGATACTTGTAGAGCATCTTTATAGTCACCCAGTTACGTTGCGACGTTTGATACACATAAAGTATTCCTCCGGTGTCAGTGAGTTATATGATCTCATGGTCATAGGAATAAATACTTGACACGCTGAAAACAGTAGCAACAAAATGACACGATCAACATGCTACGTCTATAAGTTTGGGTCTAGTCCATCACGTGATTCTCCCAATGACGTGATCCAGTTATCAAGCAACAACACCTTGTTCATAATCAGAAGACACTGACTATCTTTGATCAACTGGCTAGCCAACTAGAGGCTTGCTAGGGACGGTGTTTTGTCTATGTATCCACACATGTAAATGAGTCTTCATGCAATACAATTATAGCATGGATAATAAACGATTATCTTGATACAGGAATTATAATAATAACTACATTTATCATTGCCTCTAGGGCATAATTCCAATAGTCTCCCACTTGCACTAGAGTCAATAATCTAGCCCTCGCATCATCATGTGAATTACATTGTAATAAATCTAACACCCATACAGTTCTGGTGTTGATCATGCTTTGGCGTTGGAAGAGGTTTAGTCAGCGGGTCTGCTACATTCAGATCCGTGTGCACCTTGCATATATTTACGTCCTCTCCCTCGACGTAGTCGCGGATGAGGTTGAAGCGTCGTTTGATGTGTCTGGACTTCTTGTGAAACCGTGGTTCCTTTGCTAGGGCAATGGCACCCGTGTTGTCACAGAACAAGGTTATTGGATTCAGTGCGCTTGGCACCACTCCAAGATCCGTCATGAATTGCTTCATCCAGACACCCTCCTTAGCTGCCTCCGAGGCAGCCATGTACTCCGCTTCACATGTAGAATCTGCTACGACGCTCTGCTTGGAACGGCACCAGCTTACCGCACCCCCATTAAGAATAAATACGTATCTGGTTTGCGACTTAGAGTCGTCCGGATCTGTGTCAAAGCTTGCATCGACGTAACCTTTTACGGCGAGCTCTTCGTCACCTCCATACACGAGAAACATCTCCTTAGTCCTTTTCAGGTACTTCAGGATATTCTTGACCGCCGTCCAGTGATCCACTCCTGGATTACTCTGGAACCTACCTGCCATACTTATGGCCAGGCTAACATCCGGTCTAGTGCATAGCATTGCATACATGATAGAACCTATGGCTGAAGCATAGGGGACGGAGCGCATATGCTCTCTATCTTCATCAGTTGCTGGGCACTGAGTCTTACTCATTCTCGTACCTTGTAAAACTGGCAAGAACCCTTTCTTGGACTGTTCCATTTTGAACCTCTTCAAAACTTTATCAAGGTATGTGCTTTGTGAAAGTCCTATCACGCGTTTTGATCTATCCCTATAGATCTTAATGCCTAGAATGTAAGCAACTTCTCCTAGGTCCTTCATAGAGAAACTTTTTATTCAAGTAATCCTTTACGCCATCCAAAAACTCTACGTTGTTTCCAATCAGCAATATGTCATCCACATATAATATTAGAAACGCCACAGAGCTCCCACTCACTTTCTTGTAAATACAAGATTCTCCAACCACTTGTATAAACCCAAATGCTTTGATCACCTCATCAAAGCGCTTGTTCCAACTCCGAGATGCTTGCACCAGTCCATAAATGGATCGCTGGAGCTTGCACACCTTGTTAGCATTCTTAGGATCGAAAAAACCCTCGGGTTGTACCATATACAACTCTTCCTTAAGGAAACCGTTAAGAAACGCCGTTTTGACATCCATGTGCCAGATTTCATAATCGAAAAATGCAGCTATTGCTAACATGATTCCGACGGACTTAAGCATCGCTACGGGTGAGAACGTCTCATCGTAGTCAACTCCTTGAACTTGTGAAAAACCCTTTGCCACAAGTCGAGCTTTATAAACGGTCACATTACCGTCAGCGTCCGTCTTCCTCTTAAAGATCCATTTGTTCTGAATAGCCTTGCGGCCCTCAGGTAGTACTTCCAAAGTCCACACTTTGTTTTCATACATGGATCCTATCTCGGACTTCATGGCCTCTAGCCATTTGTTGGAATCCGGGCCCACCATTGCTTCTTCATAATTCGCAGGCTCATTGTTATCTAACAACATAATTATAAGACGGGATTACCGTACCACTCTGGAGTAGTACGCGGTCTCGTCGACCTGCGAGGTTCGATAGGAACTTGATCCGGAGTTTCATGATCATCATCATTAACTTCCTCCTCAACCGGCGTCGCAACGACATGGGTTTCCCCTTGCCCTATGCCACCATCCAGAGGGATGAGAGGTTCGACAACCTCGTCAAGTTCTATCTTCCTCCCACTCAATTCTCTCGAGAGAAACTCCTTCTCGAGAAAAGCTCCATTCTTAGCAACAAACACTTTGCCCTCGGATTTGAGATAGAAGGTGTACCCAACTGTCTCTTTTGGGTAACCTATGAAGACGCACTTTTCCGCTTTGGGTTCCAGCTTTTCAGGCTGAAGCTTTTTGACATAAGCATCACATCCCCAAACTTTAAGAAACGACAACTTTGGTCTTTTGCCATACCACAGTTTGTATGGTGTCGTCTCAATGGATTTTGATGGTGCCCTATTTAAAGTGAATGCAGCTGTTTCTAATGCATAACCCCAAAACGGTAACGACAGATCGGTAAGAGACATCATAGATCGCACCATCTCTAATAAAGTACGATTACGACGTTCGGACACACAATTACGCTGTGGTGTTCCAGGCAGTGTCAACTGTGAAACAATTCCACATTATCTTAAGTGAGCACCAAACTCGAAACTCAGATATTCACCCCCACGATCAGACCGTAGGAATTTGATCTTCTTGTTACGATGATTTTCAACTTCACTCTGAAATTGCTTGAACTTTTCAAATGTTTCAGACTTGTGCTTCATTAAGTAGACATAACCATATTTACTCAAATCGTCATTGAAGGTGAGAAAATAACGATATCCGCCGCGTGTCTCCACGCTCATTGGACCACACACATCGGTATGTATGATTTCCAACAAGTCACTTGCACGCTCCATTGTTCCGGATAACGGAGTTTTAGTCATCTTGCCCATGAGGCATGGTTCGCACATGTCAAGTGAATCAAAGTCAAGTAACTCCAAAAGTCCATCGGTATGGAGTTTCTTCATGCGCTTTACACCAATATGACCTAAGCGACAGTGCCACAAAAACATGGCGCTATCATTGTTAACTCTAACTCTTTTGGTCTCAATGTTATGTATATGTGTATTATCACTATCAAGATTCAATATGAACAATAATCCTCTCACATTGGGTGCGTGACCATAAAAGATATTACTCATAGAAATAGAACAACCATTATTCTCTGACTTAAACGAGTAACCGTCTCGCAATAAACAAGATCCACATATAATGTTCATGCTCAACGCAGGCACTAAATAACAATTATTCAAGTTCATAACTAATCCTGATGGTAACTGAAGTAAAACTGTGCCGACGGTGATTGCATCAACCTTGGAACCATTTCCTACGCGCATCGTCACTTCATCTTTCGCCAGCCTTCGCCTATTCCGCAGTTCCTGTTTCGAGTTGCAAATATAAGCAACAGAACCGGTATCGAATACCCAGGCACTACTATGAGAGCTGGTTAAGTACACATCAATAACATGTATATCAAATATACCTGATTTTTCTTTGGCCGCCTTCTTATCAGCCAGATACTTGGGGCAGTTGCGCTTCCAGTGACCCATACCCTTGCAATAATAGCACTCCGTTTCAGGCTTAGGTCCAGCTTTGGGTTTCTTCGTCGGATTGGCAATAGGTTTTCCGCTCTTCTTTGAATTACCCTTCTTTCCTTTGCCGTTTCTCTTGAAACTAGTGGTTTTATTCACCATCAACACTTGATGTTCTTTACAGAGTTCTGACTCTGCGACTTTCAGCATCGCGAACAACTCGCCGGGTGACTTGTTCATCCCTTGCATGTTGTAGTTCAACACAAAGCCCTTATAGCTTGGCGGCAGTGATTGAAGAATTCTGTCAGTGATAGCCTCTTGCGGGAGTTCAATCCCCAGCTCAGCTAGACGGTTTGAGTACCCAGACCTTTTGAGCACGTGTTCACTGACAGACGAATTCTCCTCCATCTTGCAAGCATAGAATTTATCGGAGGTCTCATACCTCTCGATCCGGGCGTTCTTATGAAAGATAAACTTCAACTCCTGGAACATCTCATATGCTCCATGACGCTCAAAGCGACGTTGAAGTCCTGGTTCTAAGCCATACAAGACTGCACATTGAACTACTGAGTAGTCCTCCTTACGTGATAACCAAGGGTTCTTAACATCTTGGTCAGCCGTAGCGGGTGGTTCATCTCCTAGCGCAGCATCAAGGACATAATCCTTCTTCCCAGCTTGTAGGATCAACTTAAGATTACGAGATCAGTCTACAAAGTTGCTTCCATCATCTTTCAACTTAGCTTTCTCTAGGAACGTATTAAAATTCAGGATGACTGTCGCGTGAGCCATGATCTACAACACAAATATATTCAAAGTGGACTTAGACTATGTTCAAGATAATTAGAGTTTAACTTAATCAAATTACTTGCTAAACTCCCACTCAAAAAGTATATCTCTCTAGTCATTTGAGTGGTTCATGATCCAATTCCACTAGCTCAAGTTCGATCATCACGTGAGTTGATGATAGTTTCAGTGGTAAGCATCCCTATGCTAATCATATCAACTATATGATTCATGATCGACCTTTTGGTCTCATGTGTTCTGAGGCCATGTCTGCACATGCTAGGCTCGTCAAGCTTAACCCGAGTGTTCTGCGTGTGCAACTGTTTTGCACCCGTTGTATGTAAACGCTGAGTCTATCACACCCGATCATCATGTGGTGTCTCGAAACGACGAAATGTAGCAACGGTGCACAGTCGGGGAGAACACAATTTCGTATTGAAATTTTAGTGAGAGATCACCTCATAATGCTGCCGTCGTTCTAAGCAAAATAAGATGCATAAAAGGATTAACATCACATGCAATTCATAAGTGACATGATATGGCCATCATCACGTGCTTCTTGATCTCCATCACCAAAGCACCGGCACGATCTTCTTTGTCACTGGCGCCATACCATGATCTCCATCAACGTGTAGCCATCGGGGTTGTCGCGCTACTCATGCTATTACTACTAAAGCTACATCCTAGCAATATAGTAAACGCATCTGCAAGCACAAAGGTTAGTTTAAAGACAACCCTATGGCTCCTGCCGATTGCCGTACCATCGACGTGCAAGTCGATATTATCTATTACAACATGATCATCTCATACATCCAATATATCACATCTCATCGTTGGCCATATCACATCACAAGCATACCCTGCAAAAACAAGTTAGACGTCCTCTAATTGTTGTTGCATGTTTTACGTGGTGACCATGGGTATCTAGTAGGATCGCATCTTACTTACGCAAACACCACAACGGAGATATATGAATTGCTATTTAACCTCATCCAAGGACCTCCTCGGTCAATTCCAATTCAACTAAAGTTGGAGAAACCGACACCCGCCAGTCATCTTTGAGCAACGGAGTTACTCGTAGCGATGAAACCAGTCTCTCGTAAGCGTACGAGTAATGTCGGTCCGAGCCGCTTCGATCCAACAATACCACGGAATCAAGAAAAGACTAAGGAGGGCAGCAAATCGCACATCACCGCCCACAAAAACTTTTGTGTTCTACTCGAGAAGACATCTACGCATGAACCTAGCTCATGATGCCACTGTTGGGGAACGTTGCATGGGAAACAAAAATTTTCCTACGCGCACGAAAACCTATCATGGTGATGTCCATCTACGAGAGGGGATTTCCGATCTACGTACCTTTGCAGATCGCACAACAGAAGTGTTAATAAACGCGGTTGATGTAGTGGAACGTCCTCACATCCCTTGATCCGCCCCGCGAACCGTCCCACGAACCGTCCCGCGATCCGTCCCATGATCTTGTGCCGAACGGGCGGCACCTCCACGTTCAGCACACGTACAGCTCGACGATGATCTCGGCCTTCTTGATCCAGTAAGAGAGACGGAGAGGTAGATGAGTTCTCCGGCAGCGTGACGGCGATTCGGAGGTTGGTGGTGATCTAATCTCAGCAGGGCTCCGCCCGAGCTCCGCAGAAACGCGATCTAGAGGAAAAACCGTGGAGGTATGTGGTCGGGCTGCCGTGGAAAAGTTGTCTCAAATCAGCCCTAAAACCTCTGTATATATAGGTGGGAGGGGAGGAGCCTTGCCTTGGGGCTCAAGAGGCCCCAAGGGGTTCGACCGATGGGGGGAGGAGGATTCCTCCTCCAATTCTAGTCCAACTAGGATTGGAAGGCGTGGAGTCCTTCCCTTCCTTCCCACTTCCCCTTTTTTTTGTTTTTTCTTTGATTTTCTTATCTCCTGCGTAGGGGCCTCTCTGGGCTTGCCCACCAGCCCAGTAAGGGCTGGTGCGGCACCCCTAAGGCCTATGGGCTTCCCCGGGGTGGGCTGCCCCCCGGTGAACTCACGAAACCCATTCGTCATTCCCGGTAACTCCGAAAACCTTCCGGTAATCAAATGAGGTCATCCTATATATCAATCTTCGTTTCCGGACGATTTCGGAAACCCTCGTGACATCCTGATCTCATCCTGGACTCCGAACAACATTCGGTAACCAACCATATAACTCAAATACGCATAAAACAACGTCGAACCTTAAGTGTGCAGACCCTGCGGGTTCGAGAACTATGTAGACATGACCCGAGGGACTCCTCGGTCAATATCTAACAGCGGGACCTGGATGCCCATATTGGATCCTACATATTCTACGAAGATCCCGTATGTCATTCCCTTTGTCCTTCAGTATGTTACTTGCCCGAGATTCGATCGTTAGTATCCGCATACCTATTTCAATCTCGTTTACCGGCAAGTCTCTTTACTCGTTCCGTAATACAAGATCTCGCAACTTACACTAAGTCACATTGCTTGCAAGGCTTGTGTGTGATGTTGTATTACCGAATGGTCCCCGAGATATCTCTCCGTCACACGGAGTGACAAATCCTAGTCTTGATCCATACTAACTCAACGAACACCTTCGGAGATACCTGTAGAGCATCTTTATAGCCACCCAATTACGTTGTGACGTTTGATACACACAAAGCATTCTTCCGGTGTCAGTGAGTTATATGATCTCATGGTCATAGTAATAAATACTTGACACGCAGAAAACACTAGCAACAAAATGACACGATCAACATGCTACGTCTATTAGTTTGGGTCTAGTCCATCACATGATTCTCCCAATGATGTGATCCAGTTATCAAGCAACAACACCTTGCTCATAGCCAGAAGACCCTGACTATCCTTGATCAACTAGCTAGCCAACTAGAGGCTTGCTAGGGACGGTGTTTTGTCTATGTATCCACACATGTATCTAAGTCTTCATTCAATATAATTATAGCATGGATAATAAATGATCATCTTGACATAGGAATTATAATAATAACTTATTTATCATTGCCTCTAGGGCATAATTCCAACACTTTTTAGGGGTTGTTTGGTTTTAAATTTTTTTTTGCCACATTTTTCGAGTATGTAGGCCCTAATGTGGTAAAAAGTATATTGCCTAAGATAAGGCTTGAACCAAACACCCTTTTAAGTTTGTCAAAGTTGCCTAACTTAAGGTGTGGCAACCTATGACAACCATAGTCACAAACCAAACATCCCCTTAGTTTCCCACTTTCCCATGACCCGCCAAGGTAGCTGACAAACAGAGCCAACACAACCCAATGACCATGCAGCTTCACTCGATGGAGCCAAAGCAAGTCATCCCATAAAGATGAAAATAGAGTTGCGGATGTCAAATCCTTTAGGACAATGTCTATCATGTTTTACTCATGAATTTGAATTTTTTTGGTAATGTTCAAGTATATATTTTGAACTCTAAAATTTATGAATTTAAAATGTTAAATTGTGCAAGGTTGAAACATGAAACTTTGATTAAACATATACGAAAGTGGGCTTGAAATAGCACACATATAAGATAAATAGAGAGAAAAACAAATATAGAGTCCGCAATTCTAGGAAATCTGAAATGGAATGGGGCTCTAAAATGTTTAAAGGAATCTGAAATAGAACGGGACACAATGATTTAACGTGGAAAAGCCCTCCAACACGAAGAGGAATAAAACACGGCGCCAACCAACAAATCTTTACTATATCGAGGGAGATAAAATATCGGGGATTTACAACCGATCATCTTATCCCATGCGTTGACTTACAAGGGATATACTCCCTCTATCACACGTGACTCAACTCAGTGCCGTAGCTAGGGGTGGACAGACCACCCTGATATTTCCCTCATAGCCAATATGTAGGATAAAAAAAGATTTTTTTTACAATGCATAGAAGTACATGGAATTTTTTATTGTTGGACCATCCAGGCTAACCGAGCTGGCTATGCCACTCACTCAATTTTATACTAACCTTAGTATACATGTAAGAGTAATGGTAGACATACAAAAGATTACGCAGTTATTTTACGAGAGTTCTTATGTGGAGGATTATGATTAAAAGTGGGGGTGAATGGGCACACCCCACCCAAAATGGGGGGGGGGGGGTTAGTTTAGAGAACGTTTGTAAAAGGCTTCGTAGGTGTAATAGCACCGTACAATTAATATAAAGTTGAGTTACATATTTTGAAATAGAGGAACATAGCATTACTATCGAGGGATATCCGCATCCATATTTTGAAATAGAGGAACATAGCATTACTATCGAGGGATACCCGCATCCATATTTTGAAATAGAGGAACATAGCATTACTACGAGGGATACCTGCATCTGCATCGGACGCCGTGCAGGGTCATTCAGTTCGGAAGGAGTCAAGTCTGATTTAAACCTTAAGGTTATTGAGCTCGCCATAAATGAACCAAATCCCTAAAATTTGTATCTTGTCCTTTCAAATTATGGTCGTTTTCAACCCTCAACCAATCCTAGACTTGTTTGCAAGTACAATCCTGTACGGGATTGCTCGTTTCTCTCAATGACAATCTAGGCCTACATGTCATCTCCATCTTCTTCACGTGTCTCTCCTCTTTTTTTCCCACTTGGTGTGAAGCCATGCCAACCGGGCAGCAATGCATGATATGTTGGTTCTTCTGTGCGGACTAAGCGAGTGTGTCTGCCACATGGAGGAGCGCAGGAAGGAGGTGCCGTCGATGGAGCTCTTGGATATTACGTGCAAAGCTACCAGTTTGCAATGCTACAGATGAATACGGAATACACATGCGTACACAGATAAACTAGAACGCATAAATGCAATGTCTTTTTTTTTGCGGGTAACTTGAAGAGCTTTATTTCATATGAAACTCAACCTAGGACAGTCCGTCAAGAGACTGGTCACAAGTAAGCTAGGAGTTACATCGAACCAGCTTTCGGTCACATTCAAAGTGCAAGCATGTTTTACACAAAGATGAGCCAGGATGTTAGCTGACCTATTAACATGAAGTAAACTAAATGAAGAGAAAATGTTACTGAGCTCTTTTATTTCTGGAAGGATAGGAGCCACAATTGAGCGAGAATTGTGGCGAGTGTTCCAGAGTTTAACCAACTCTAGGCAATCCACTTCCACGGACACATGAGAGAAACCCCTAAGAGCAGTGAAACAGACACCATCCCGCAGCGCGAAGGCTTCAGTGGTCAAGGGATCCGAGACCCCCAAATAAGGTTTGCACCAAGATCCTAGCAGGCTTGTCGATGAACGGGCGTCGCCTCCTGCACCGCCCCTTGCTTCAGCGAAACTAAGCGCACCATCTGTGTTAATCTTCACAAACCCCTCATCAGGTGGCCGCCAACCAAAACCTGGCAGAATAGCGGCAGCTTCCCGAGGGAGGTTCAGCAAAGCAATCGCCTCCCTAGTGGCTCGCATGGTTGACACCGGATCCGGACATCCTCCCCGTGCTTAACACGGTTCCGGGAGTGCCAGATTGACCACATAATGGATGTGATCTTGGCACGCTCGTCGTCAGTGAACCGAGGATCACAAGTAATGTCCCTTGCCCAATAACTCTCATGGAGGTTGGGTAGCCTGAGACCGAACCACGCGTAGGCCTCTTCCCAGGGCATCTCGGCAATGTATAAGAGCAGGCTTGAGGTCCTCGTCCAGGTTGGAGCAAATTTTGCAGCATTCAGAATCTGCAACGTGTCGATGCTTCAATGTACTTTCAGCAGGTAGAATGCCCCGAAGCACTCTCCACGAAAAAACCCTAACTTATGAAATGACTTTTAATTTCCATAAGGCCTTTCATAACTGTTGACCAGTCTATGAGGTTCCGGTAGCCGCCCCTTCCTCTTGAGCACACAACTCTTCCTGAGTCACTAGAGCACGATACGCCGTCTTGACAGTATAGTTGCCTGATTTATCAAAAGCCCAATCAAGGAAATCCTCCCCTCCACCCTGCCAAATTTGAATGTTCAGTATAGCAGCAAAGTCAGAAGGAGAAAAATGTCCCTAACAGCATCCTGTCGCCATGACCAAGTATCAGTATCAATCAGTTCAGAGACTTTCTCAATACTTGTCACCGATGGCTGCACTTATGGGATCATTGAAATGGTTCCTGTAATCCATTTATCTGTCCACACAAAGATTGACGTGTTGTCTCCCACTCGTGATATCAGGCCCAAACTGAGAGTTTCCCTTCCTGCTATGATCGCCTTCCAAGTGGACGATGTCGATTTTGGGACTGTAGCTTGCATGAAGTCTGAATCTGGGAAGTAGCGCCCTTTTAAACTCTTGCACATAGGGAGTTCGGGTTGGTGATAAGATGCCATCCGTGTTTCCCTAACATTGCAAGGTTGAACTGGTGTGGGTATCGGAAGCCCATGCCACTATTGTACTTGGGTGTAGATAATTCCTTCAAAGACACCTAGTGCATGGATTTTTTATCAATAGAATTGCTCCAAAAGTATTGAGCCATAGGGGAAGTCAGGCTCTTGCAAACCTTTTTTGAAAATAAAAAAGTGCTCATCGGATAGGTCGGCATTGCTTGGTGACTGATTTCAGAAGTATTTCCCGTCCAGCACATGCTAACAGCTTCTCCGACCAGCCTTGAATTTTTGCACGAGCTCGATCCCCAATATATTGAAAGGTACTGCTCGTAATTCGTCAGAGCCAGGAGCGTTAGAGCTAAAGTAAATGGATATTTAGTGTTGCTTTCATGTTTTGCTTCACAGAGCCAGGAGCGTTAAAGCTAAAGTAAATGAAACTTTTATCACGGTTAATGCGCTGACCTAAAGCATCCCAATAAATCTATAAGATTTCATTGAGTCTGAGAGCACTCTGGTTTTATGCGTTGATGAAGATCAGGCTATCATCAGCGAACAGAACATGGGATACCCAAGGAGCTCTGTACCTGACTCACTCTGGTTTTGCATGCAATGTCTAGCTAGCAAGCAATGCACGCTTGCATGATCAATGTTATTCTGTACGTGCACCTTCCTTCACATCATCGATTCCAAGTTTCCAACACAAGTTCTACAAACCAGAAATGTGGCCGTCCAACTCGCCGTGTGTCCAGGGCGGCGACCATCGGCAAGCCTCGGCTCACGACGATCATCAAGGTTGACATGACTACGGCGCTCTCCACCACGCCGGACGCCCGATGGTCCTCGGCCTATCCGCACCGGCCATCACGTCATGGTGCAGCATGCATACGACGACCGTGACGCTCTCTGCCAACTCCATCGACGGCAGTAACCTGTTGTCACCTTCGAGGCGCCCCCTCATGTCGGCGTCGCTAGGCTCGCACGCTCCATCCCCTCCTTCCTGATCGAGGTGGCCAACATGCAAAGACCAGGTGGTGAACTTGCTTATGCTCTGCCTACCGAGCAATGTCGTTCAGCAGCAATTGGGTGGGCGCAACCATCTTACTCGCGCCCATGGCAGACCTGCTGACCATCGCGATGCTCCTCTCCGACAGCATTTCACTCCGGCAGCGCTTCACTAGAAACCCAGGCTACTTCGTGACTGCCAGCAACGGCGTCGCCATCGACAGGATGTGCATGGTCGCCTCCGGCTACGTCGCGCGCGTGGTCGGCCTCTCCACCACCAATTCCACCTCCTGCGATCAACAACTATGACAAGTGTCCCCCCATCAATGCGCTTCCGCCATTCACAATGAGAAACTGCACATATTAGGCTGGCCATAGTGGGGAATATCATATGGTAGTATCATACATATGATATTATTGTATGATACTACCTTCATAATGCATAGTATGATAAACTAGGCTGCTCATAGTGAGGGTATCATAGTTAGTAACATAGTCTTGAGACTAGCAAACATGGTGATGTGGTAAGTAATTAAAGAAGAGAGAGAGGATTAGAGTAACATAGATAGATACCGTAACATGTTAAATGATATGCTACTATGTGTCATGCATATCAATAAATGAAAACATCATCTCATTTATTGACATGCATGACACATAGTAGCATAGCATTTAACATGTTACGGTATCATCTCATTTATTGACATGCATGACACATAGTAGCATATCATTTAACATGTTACGGTATCTACCTATGTTACTCTAATCCTCTCTCTCTTCTTTAATTGCCTGCCACATCAGCATGTTTGCTATTCCCAAATACATAATACTATCTTAGTTACTCCCACTGTGACCGGCCTTAGTTGCATTGGGAGTGGGTGGTAGGAGTCGTGCATTGAAGAAGGACGTGACATGTGGGTCAACATAGTAAGTTAGAGTAAAGATTGATCCTGACTGGATCATCTTTTTCCCTATGCGCCAAACAGATTTTGGGTTGAGATACGCCGGGATCCTTAGTAGAGGGTACACATTTTAGGGATTTAAAGGTGAGGGGTTATTTATGACAAACTCTATAATCTCAAGGTTTAAATCAAACTTGACCCGTTTGAAAGCGAAAACACCATGGCTCGCCAATTTTGGAAGTCAGACATATATAATACAAGCATACATACATCATTTATCTATGTAATACCGCCGACAAATTCACAAAACCTCAGCTAATTACACGTATACTTGTTCACAATTACACAAATTCACCAAACTAGATACAAGACCACATCAAAGTTATTATTATCACTGAAACGGTGCCACACATGCAACTAAAGCCGTGCGGCCACCGGCATCGGCATGGGCAGCGGCATCGGCAACTAGCACAGCACATGAACACAATGCCCATGCAGCTTCTCTCCGTGGAGCCCGAGCAAGTCATCCCATAAAGATGAAAATAGAGCTGCAGACGCCAAATTCTTTATGACGATGTCTATCATGTTTTAGTCATGAATTTGAAAAAAAAATGTATTGTTAAAGTATATTTTTTGAACGCTAAAATATATAAATTTAAAATGGATGTGGCATGCCAAATCCTTTAGGACGATGCCTATGTGTCTAAAACAGAGCTGGAGATGCCAAATCCTTTAAGACGATGTCTATCAATTACACAAAGTAATCCTACATACATAGGTTTACAGGGCTTTTGCAACCAAGTGGATATTAACTGAAGATTACAAAGTAATGCTACACGTACCAGGAATTACAAGCTGAGTTGGCTTAATGGGATTGGAAAGAAGGAGTGTGAGGCGGGACCACTCGGTTGAAATCAGGAGGGATAATCTTCTATTTTTAAATAGTTGTAACCCATTAAATATCCATGCAACCATGTCACCTCATTAATCATTCATGTCAATTAGTTTTAGTAATTTTTGTGTGACATAGACCATGATGCTACACATTTTTATATCATGACCTACATATATTTGTGTGTGTGTGTATGTATATATATATATATATATATATATATATATATATATATATATATATATATATATATATGACAAATTTTATCTACCACCCGTGGTAGTTACCACCACTTGCGTTTTGTATGTTGTATCATGTTACACATTTTTAATAAAAATGGCACGGTTTCAACCAAATCGTTTTTTATTTTTATACAACATTGTCACATGTCATACTTTATTGTTTTCAGAAAATAATCTGAGAGCATTCTTAAATTTGTTTTTGCAGTCGTATTAATATTTTAGCATCTATGAATTATTTTCATGTAACAATGGGCGGGACATTATCTACTTCCTCCATTCCTAAATACAAGTTTTTTAAAGGTTCCACTAAGGGACGACATACAAATGTATATATATATATTTTAGAGTGTATATTCACACATTTTATTTCGTATGTAGTTTCTTAATGAAATCTTTAAAAAAATTATATTTAGAAAACGAAGGGAATAGTTGTCTTTAAAGGAATTATTGAAGATTACACAGTACATAATAAACTAGATACCCGACCACGTCAAAGTTAACGGCGCCACGGATGCACCTAAAGCCGTGCGGCCACCGGCACCGGCACCGGCAGGGAGTAGCAGCACTTCTTGAAGTTGTCCATGGCGCGGCTGCACAATGGCACGTAGGCGTCCACGCTCCCGTCGCCCACAAAGGACTTGACGACGTAGATGGCGCCGTCCACCGGCGCAGGGCTGTAGCCGGGCCTGAAGAAGAAGGGTGCGCCACAGCCCAGGTCCAGCTTGGGGAACGGGATCGCCAGCAGGCTATCCAGGTCAACGTTGGTGCCCAGCCGGACCTCCGCCGCGTCCGCCGTCGGCACCAGCTTCTCCTCCTCCACCGCCCCGGAGGCCGCGAAGTCGATGAAGGACCTGAAGTAGGCGTCGTCCATCCGGGCCACCTCCTCGGATATGAGCTCCACGGCGTAGCGCAAAGGCCGGTCCAGCAGCTGCCGCGCCGTGGTCGTCGGCCACGCCCACAGCACCACACTGCCGATGTATCCCTCCGGCACCCGCGGGCGGCGCATCCGCGTTCGCCCGTTCACGGCGATGCGGATCCTGGTGGCCTGCCGCCCATCGAGCCCGCGAGCCTTGGTGACGCACCGCCACAAGTGCGCCGCCAGGCACTGCAGCGTGGTGTACGACCGGGGGGCTCCGCCGTCCGGTACCAGCGACTTGAGCTCCATGATCCACTCCTGGCTGAAGTGCACCTTGTGTACCACCACCTCGTCACCGGCGTGGACAATTCCGTCGCCGCCACAGCTTCCTGGCTTCTCGTCACGACGCTTCAGCTCGACGCCACGGTGCTCGAACATGATCTGCGGCGGGCCCCGCCGCGCGAAGAGCGACCTCCGGTCATGCACCGGGACGGGGTTGATGGCGACGCCGCGAGTGGCCTGGCCCCAGGCAACCATGAAGTTCCACATGGCGGGACCGTCGGCCACCTTGTGGTGCATGGTGAAGCCGACGACCAAGGAGCCGCAGGGAAACCGCGTGGCCTGGACCAGCAGCAGCTCCTCGGCGCCGTCACAACTAGGGTACAAGCTCATCAGCTCCTTGTTTCCCGTCGCCAGCAGCGCGACGGCGCAGCTGCCCAGCTCGGAGTCGGCCGTCGCCTCGACAAACCGTGCGCCGGAGTCGCAGAGCACGATCGCGGGGCCATCGCCGAGGCGCCCTGCCCACTCGGGGTACGCAGCCAGTGCCCTGGCGAGCCCGGCCTCGAGGGCCACGCTGGGTGGCGCCGGCGGGTGGAAAGCGTAGACGTAGAAGATGTACTCGTTGTAGTTCACCATGTCGAACACACTCAGCGGGATGACGTCGCCGGCTCTGCCGTCGTCACAGTAGGCAGGCTTCACCAGCTTGGACGACTGCACCGTGATCTCCATTACGAACTACTAGGATGATCTATGTACTATGAGCCACTTGTAGTAAACTCAAATTAGACGACGAGCGTACTCGGCCTTGCTACGTAAGACTCAAGAGGGTAATTTGATCCACCTTGGATCTAGGGAATGTGCTTGCATTGCCGTTTGATTTCTTAGATGGAATGATATGTATTATTGAGGTTAGACATGGGCATGGGCAGCCCGGCCCGGATGATCCGACCCAAAAATCCCGGGCCAGGTCATGCCTGATCAAGGTATCGGGCCGGGCTCGGGCATAAAAACAATGCCCGTCGGCCGGGTCAGGCTGGGCTCGGGCTTGCATGAAGTTAGTTTTTAGTCGTAGTCAGGCCAGGCCAATCGGGCTGGGTCAGGGTTTTACGGGCTTGTGTCGGATTCGGGTCCAATTTATTAGGCCCAACGGCCGGGCCTGGTCGCGCTCGGGCTTAGGTTTTCAGCTTTTGTTTTTTTTGGTCCGACATGAAGCTCGGCCCGGTCTGACTTATGCCCAAGTCTAGTTGAGGTATGTGTTGAATACATGATTTTAAATTGCCGGCTATTATCAGCTATAACTGCCGCTATTGCTGTTTCTGTAGTGTTCAGCTATTTTGCTTTCCTTCACAATTTTGTCGCTATAGCCTTAAATAATCCAGTTATAGCCCCAAATAGCTTAATGGAAAAGTTAGACCCTAAATCCAATAGTTGATAATTTAAAACCTTGGTTGAATATGAGGAAATTCACACAAGCATGGAGATGTGGGGGCACACATTTGTCCGACCATGTGAGCTGGTCCCATTGTTCGGGGATCCGCAGAGTTGTAGAATCCCATACAAGGGCACAATAACTCAGTAAGTTTTATGTTTATGTTTCAGAAACTTGCTATTTTGTAGGTCGAACGCTCTGAAACTTTTAATTTTGCTGGTTGCTCGTATCAAGTTTCAGAGGTTGAAACTTAAAATTTATGATTTTGTAGGTCGATGGTTCTGACACGTAAGATTTTGTCGGTTGCTCATACCAAGTTTCATAAGTTGAAACTTCGCAAAACTTAGCTAAACTCGTCAAAATGTATTCAAAATGGATCTCATTTGAAAGCCCTCATGACCAGAAGCATGAATATGCAAACCGGGTTTAATTTGGATTTTTTTTAAAAAAGATACGGCAAAATGAGATTAAAAGCCAAAAGAAAAAAGGGGTTGTGCGCCCATGCATCCGGGTTCTCATTGTATTGATGTACCAGTTGTAGTATAATTGGACTTCTAATTAAGTGATAGGTTAGGTGTTGAAGCCCGTGGAGTCGCCTCCCCTCTACCAGCCGCTCGGCCCATGGCGGGGAGGAGAATCCCGGTGCCTCCATTCCCTTTGGTAGTGTAGGTTAGAGTTTTTCAGTCCTTGTAGGTGTGGCGCACAGGCGGATGGCGGCGCCTCTTCTTCAATTTTGTTTTTCGGACTTCAATCCTTTTCGAGTTCGTCCATTTGAAAGTAGTCGACCGATCTTCGGTGTAGATTTTTGCCATCTCCTCAAGGCGGTAAGGTTAGGGTTTCTCGTCGTTGCGAGATTTGTTGGCAGGTGCTTCAGATTTATTGAAAGGTCTAACGACGATGACTACGCTTGCAGGATGCTGGTCCTTAGGGGCATGTGCACGAAGATTTCCAGTTGGCATCGATAAGATCAAGCCGACACCGATAGGGAAGTGGTGACTGGGACGCGTTAGCAACTCGATCTGTGACTGGGACGCGTTAGCAGCTCGTTCTGGTGACGGCAGTGGTTATTTTGTTGGTAATTTTGATGTAATTTTTATTATATCTGAGATGTTTTGTAATTTTGATAATTTTTTATAATAGATCTGAATCGTAAAAAAACACTTGTACCCTGGCTGATATATGAAGGCATCATTCGTAGTTAAAATAGATTGGAGGTAAACTTGATATATAACCTAGAAAAGGACAATGCATTGCAGCGGTGGCCGGACTGGCGTCGCGCGGTGATCTGATCCATCTGTTTAGCCTCAGCGGGTTTTTGTCAGCTACACCAAGATTGTCCATCTGTTAGGCTCAGCGGGTTTCTGTTAGCCTCAGCGTGTTGATTAGTACGAGTATATTGGATGTAATTGCTTGTCCTCGTATGATCGATTATGCGCCTCCAACGATAACATGTATACATGCTTGCACTGTTGGTAGAAGAATTGGAACTCTTTTGCAATGTTTGGCCGGCCACAAAAGCCATTGAGACGAAGACCAATACGTCGACATCCCATGTCCAAGTCCAAGTCTACCTAGGACAAAAGATTTCTAACTCATGTCCAGTAAGAAAAAAGCTGGCACTTTTGGACTTGGACATGTGATGCCAGCTTCCGCAGATGCGAGGGACTATGGCCTGCCGTGCCGGCGCCGCGGACAGAGCTAGGAGGGCACTGCTGCCATGTATGCATATGGCAGCTTCAAACTAGATTAATATATAAAGTCTCAGTCTCAAAATTAGTGTGTTAGATTTAGTCTAAAGTTAATATAGTAATATACTTTTATCAAACTTATTCTCATATGACATATTAACATATTACATGTGTATATCTATCTGATGACAACGAGAAGACTCCAAATTTACATAATTTAGGGCATCTCCAACGCTGAATCCCAAATGGACACCGTAAATGTCTGTTTTTAGGTCCAGACGTGGTATGGGTACATGATGTGGAAGAAAACCATTCAACGCCCATTAACAAATAAACCCAGTTGGGATGAGAGAAAGTAGAGAAGGACCATGCATGGGATATTGTAATGTGGTCGTGTTTTTCTTTTTTGGGGGGTCATGCATTTGAATAGAAAGAAAAGATAGGAGGACCGTGTGAAGGCATTTTGTTGACCAATTATACGTCCGGATTCTCCGGCATAGTTCCTCACAGTTTAGTTCGGTTTGCGAAAAAACGAACATTCAGATCACCTCACGAACCAATAAGGACGCCATTGCAGTGTTTCGACGGGCCATACATAGAAGTTTCATGGTGGCTAAAATCCTGCCAAAAACACATGGCGGCCATCTTTCTGTAAATCAATAGGGGAGAAAGGTCTTCTTTTATGCGATCATATAAAGATAAACCTTTTTACGAGAACTATTGAGATGTTTTTGCCTCAACTTTGTAAATAATGGTTATTTTGGAGAGAGAGAAATTGTTGGAGGTGCTCATACATCTGCATGCTAGGTATGAAGTGTGGATAAATGTCCACTTCCCGCTGTGCCTCGCCACACACCCTCTTCCCGCTGTGCCTCGCCACACGCCTTCTTCCCTCTCTGCCTCGCCCACACCCTTTCCGCCGCTCTTCCTTCTCGCCTCGCGTCCGTCGCGTCACCATGCCGCCGCGCTGTCGGGGAAGCTCGAGCTACCGCAGCATTCGCGCGCGCCCCTCCGGCACCATCTATGCCGAGATCCGCTCCGGCGAGATGTGCCTCAGCCTCGGCATGTTTGACACCACCGACGAGGTTGCCCGTGCGTACGACGTGGCGGTGTGGCGCCTCTGGTGGCCTCATAGGGAGATGAACTTCCCCAAGGTGATGACGCGGGACTGGGCGTAGCGGTTCGCGCCTCCCGTGCGGCTTGTCACCGAAGAGGACCACCGCGAGAACTGGAGGCGGGAGCGTTGTCTCTGCATCGCTGAGATGGACGAGCAGGCCATGGCGGTGTGCCTCAATAGTTTTCGCGGGACGTCCTCGACGAGCGTGAATTCTTCGCGCAAAGGAGGACGGAGAGGAGGGCGGAGCGAACCGCCTATCGTAAGGACAGGCGTATGCGGAAGCAGACCACGCTCTTCAACATCGAACTCAAAGAAACGTTGACCTGAGACCCCAACGATGAACGGTGGAATGACACCTTCATCACAACGGAGGAGTCGGAGGAGGACACCACCGTGTCGGAGGAAGACGACGAGTAGTTTTTTATCGGTTTTATCTATTAACTATGTTTTTATCTATGAACTATCGACGAGATTAGTTTTTATTAATAAACTATGATTAAAATATAAGTGGCTCGTTGTAGTTTTACCACGTGTGCTGAAGTGTTACAAAGCTCCCTAAAATTTACAACGCCTGGTGAAACAACTGCGTATTGGGGCGTAAAAAAGGCCTTACGAGTATGTTGGAGATGCTTTAAGTCGTGCTGGAGTTTTTGCGCGTTGGCCTCACGCACTCGGATGGCTTGTATAGTCAAATATATCAATTTCTATTTATGTTTTCCAAGATTTATAAATGTTTTGGTACAAGAGGGTAACCCATCCGGCGGCCATGCATGCACCTAATAAGCACCTTGGTCGTCCATGGGCGGCGGCATGGAGTAGCAGCACTTCTTGAAGGCTTCCATGGTGTGGCCGAACAACGGCACGTAGGCGTCGACGCTGCCGTCGCCCTCGAAGGATTGCAGGATGTACATGAACCCATCCACCGGCACGTTGCTGTACCCGGGCAAGAAGAAGAAGGGCCGGCTGCCGCCCAAGTCCATCTCGTAGAACGGGATCCCCAGCAGGCTGTCCACCTCCACGTTCGGGCTCAGCGTCAGCTCCAGCGAGTCCGCCGTCGGCACCAGCTCCTCTTTCTCCACCTCCCCGGAGCTCGCGAAGTCGATGAACGACCTGAAGTAGGCATCGTCGATCCGTGCCACCTCCCGGGAAATGAGTTCCACGGCGTCCCTGAGCGGCCGCTCCACCAGCTCCTGCGCGGTGGTCGTCGGCCACGCCCAGAGCACGACGTTGCCGGTGTACCCCGCGGGCACGCGCCGGCCGCTCATCCGCGGCCGCCCATTCACGGCGATGCGCATCCTGGTGGTCGTGCCCGCGTCGAGCCCGCGCGCCTTTGTGATGCACCGCCAGAGGTGCGCCGCCAGGCACTGCAGCGTGGTGTACGGCCGGGCGGCGCCCTCCGACGCCTTGGACTTGAGCGCCGTGATCCGCTCCCGGCTGAAGTGCACCCTGTGTATCAGCACGGCGTCATCGCCGGCGTGGGCTCCCGACTTGTCTCCATGAGACTTGAACTCGTTGCCGCGGTGGTCGAACTCGACCCGCGGCGGGTTACGCGGCGCGAATACCGAAGTCCGGTCGTGCACCGGGACGGGGCTGATGGCGACGCCGCGGGTGGCCTGGCCCCATGCGAACAAGAAAGTCCAGATGGCGTGCCCGTCCGCCACCTTGTGATGCATGCTCATGCCAATGATGATGGAGCCGCACCGGAACCGCGTGACCTGGGCCAGCAGCAGCTCGTCGGCGCCGTGGCAGCTCGGGAACAGGCTCAGCAGCTTGTCCCCCGTGGTCAGCTGCATGAGGCTGCTGGCGAGCTCGGCGTCGGCCGTCGCCTCGACGAACCGCGCGCCGGCGTCGTTGAGCATGATGGCACGGTTGCCGCCGGCGTCCACGCCGAGCCGCCCGGCCCACTCGCGGTACTCGGCCAGCGCCTTGGTGAGCCCCGCCTTGAGGACGTGGTTGGCCGGCGCAGGCGGGTGGAAGGCGCACAGGCCGGTGACGTACTCGTCGTAGCTCACCTTGTCAAATACGCTGAGCGGGACGACGTCGGAGGAGGTGCCGGAGCCGTGGTCACCGTAGTCAGGCTTCACGGGCTTGGACGAGGTCACGGTGACCTCCATTATGGTGATTTTACCTCGCTCGCTGGCCGGCGTTTGGGAGCTCAAAAGAAACGAGCTTTTGTCTTGGATGTAGTAGAAAATATCTGCTATGAATACAGGGACTAGGCGGATGACTATAATACCCTCGAGGACAACGTCGTCCTAGCCGGCCTTCCATTCGTAGTATATACAGTACAACTGTAATATTGAAGGCCAAATTGTAAAATACATTCCCATATTCGTATCACTTTGATTTTGACATCCCACCCCATCTACTATATATGAGGTGGGATGTCAAAATCAAAGTGATACATTCCCATATTATGCGGTGGGAAATCAAAATCAAAGTAGATGAAGGGTTTTAATTATAACTTATACACGCCCACCCATCTACTATTGAGCTTGGTAAAAACAACTCGAGTATACACGCTAAACCCAATCGGTCCATTTTTCTGCAAATAGAGTCCCGTCACCTGGACGCGGCTGTTCTACTCCCGAGCGCGCTCATGTAAGCACGAGTGAATAGTAAAATGAAAAAAAAATCAAGTAATTTTGATTTATTTTTTTTGACAAAATGCACACAAGAACACACTCGCATGACAAGATGGATCGTGACCGTCACTGCCTATCTCCTAGCTTGCGGGCGGAACCGGAGAGCGTCGTTGTCCGCATCGGCATGCAGGACGCAGGGGCGCTACAGAAGGTGGCGGCGGATATCAACTAACTCTGCACATGCAAGATGCTATAACAATGATCAAGATTTAGCCTGGACTTGGCGAGCGGGCTCGCGGCCATCCATGGCTCGGACCGAATGGCTCTGCCCTACTCACAAAAATGGCCGATCTGATCTGCGGAACCATGCCCGAAAACAAGTCAGTCCGGTCTAGTTTTTTACTACAAGGCCCGCTAGGTCGGGCCACGACACTTGGCCCAGGCGCCCATCCTAACAGTTAGTCTAGCAACAACGTGGGCATGCCCTCCCATTCCCCGGTCTCCTTTTCCCCGAGCCACTCCTCGTCTTAGAGCATCTCCAACAGTCATTTAAGAAGTGCTCCGTTCGTTGAAAGATTCATTTTTTGGACGCCGGACAGCTCCAACAGACGCTGCAAAACAGTGCGTGCGCTAAAAACTTTTGAACACGCCCGCAACATATTTGATGCGTCGGCTTGCGCGCGTAGCAAACTCTGTGCTGTTGCCGGTGGGGTCGTTGGATTGGGCTGGATTGGGCGTCCCACTAGCGCGCGTCTGTTGGAGGTACTTCGGTCCCCGCACTTTAAAAGTGCTACAGTAACGCGCTAAAAAATTTATTGAACGTAATATTTTTGTGTTGCTGTTGGAGATGCTTTTAGTTGCACCTTTTATGGAGCGTCGCTGACCGTCGAAATGAGATGTGCATGAGCGAGGAGGGAGCACCATGTGTGCACGGCTGCACCTGCCCGCAACTTTTGAGACGACGATCTTTATTCTCTCAACCTGCCCGTCCTCAAGCACCTCCTCCCTTTGGATAGCCGTCGTCAAGCACGAAGCTGGTGGACGTAGCAGTGTACTCACGCCGATGCCGACAGTTGTTAATTCTTCACCTCCTTTGATATTTCTTCAGTGGGTTGTTTGCGAGTGCCACCAATCATGTTTTTCCTTTTTTGCAAACTTGCTTAATTTTTGTAACATAATGATCTATATGTCCAAAATTCAACATCTATAGGTTCAAACCTTTTTAATTTGTGCGACGTAGAGGTTCAAACCTGTTGTCAAAGGGGTCTAGAAAACCTGCCACCGCACACCCATGCATGAACAACGGCCGGTCCATTCGGTCCTCACTAGGCTGAGGTGAAGCCGGTCCGGTTCACAGAAACATAATCGCAGGATAGCACGGTCCTGTCCTGTTCGAGCCCTGGCCCGAACAAAACTGGATATGACCGTGTCCACTCTCATTCAAGATGCACATAATTAAATTAGAGAACAATGTTTGGCTGTGTGCATCTTATCTACGTAGAAACAAACCAGATGTAATGCTTAGATCTATTAAATAATAAACATCCTTTTTTAAGAATAATAATTTAAGATGCGCACAGTTGAATGGCGGATCGAGATTCTGGTCAAGGGAATAAAAATAAATAACAACAATATATCCATGGTGAATGAGTCGGGCCCTAACAAATTAATTTATAAATAGTCAATTACATTGATGCTGCTAGAACTTGACGCAAAGATATGTATTTTTAAATACAGGAATGCTAATTTTCATCCGGATGAAATCTTTTGGCTTTCATCGATCCGTTCTGTGAACCTTTCGTTCTTTGCCTGGAGATTTGGGACGGAAATCCTATACGACCTGGGTCGCCCACGCCCGATGGCTGGACCAAGTCAGGCGCTTGACGCGTGGCAGAAACGAATCTCAAAGCAGCGGGGCTCGCTTATTCCCCAATTCAGCTACCAAATCCCTATTCTCACCAGACCAAATCATCCCTGAACGGTTCATCTACCTGCGAGCGTTTCATCTCCATGCCCCTTTTCCTCTCGCTGTGACGGAACGCCAAGATGGCGATCGACCTTGAAGACGAGGGTAGTGCGGCAAACGGCAGCCAAGGAACAGACATGGAAGCCTCTCCGCCGGATCAATCTCTGCCCACCGCTCCTCCACCGGTGGTAAGTATATTTTACATCTACAGACATACAACCCCTGCTGCACAAATCCTCTTTTGACTGATTTCATACCCGCACAACAATCATCACGGGAATACCCAAACTTTCCGTTGGATGAAACCAGCGGTCAGCCAAGGGCGAGGAACACACCAAGGAATGATTTTGACCTGCAAGATGGAGATAATGTAAATAAGGTTCATAATATTTATGTTCTTGCAATAAGTTATTCAATAACTGAAAATAAAGTAACACATGGTTGCAGGCTAATAATCAGAATACATCATCTGAAAATAGTGTTCCAACAGTTGGGATGTTCTTTCAATCAGAGGAAGAGGCATACGAGTTCTATAATTCTTATGCCGAAGCTAATGGATTCAGCACTAGGAGGTGCCACAGAAAGTACAGAGCAGATGGGACATTAGCTTCAAGATATTTTGTTTGTAGCAAATCAGGTGTGAAGGCTACTCATCTAACACATGTACCCAAGAAAGAACAAGCTACTTCGAGGACAGCTTGCATGGCTCGTGTTCAATTCAGCATCACTCGGGAGGGTATTTGGAATGTTCAGAAAGTTATACTCGATCACAGTCATCAGTTGGTAAGTCCAGATAAAAGGCACATGCTTAGATCTCAACGTCAACTTTTAGACGCTGACTGCCACATGATTAAACAAAAGAGGACATCCGGAATTAGACAATCTAAAATATATGATTATTGTGAGCAATTGTATGGTAAGGATGGTGTACCCTTCTTGCAAATGGATTGCAACAATTACTTGCGAAGTGAGCGCATGAAGTATTTAGAATCCAAAGATGCAGAAACACTTATGGAGTATTTGAAGAATAAGCAAGTTGAGGACCCTTCATTCTTTTATGCCGTGCAGCCAGATAAAGTTGAAGGAAGAATAATGAATATCTTTTGGGTTGATGGACAAGCTATCATGGATTATTCTGTCTTTGGGGATGCTATTTCTTTTGACACCACATTTTCAACAAATAAGTTTAAAATGCCATTTGCTCCGCTTGTTGGTGTTAACCATCACAAACAGACTATTCTTTTTGGTGCAACTTTGCTATATGATGAAACCGCAGATTCATTTGAGTGGCTTTTTAGAACCTTCCTACAAGCTATGTCCGGTAAGCAGCCTGAAACCATATTCACTGATCAATGTGCGGCCATTATAAAGGCTATTGGAAATGTATTTCCAAACACACGCCATCGTCTTTGTTTGTGGCATTTGTATCAAAATGCAGCTAAACATCTAAGTCAAGTAATCAGCGATCATCCTGAATTTCTTAAAGAATTTAAGAGATGTGTGTATGAAGATAGATCAGTGGCACACTTTGAGAATAGATGGCATGGGCTATTGGCTAAATACCAGGTTGTGGACAATTCATGGATGAACAATTTGTACAAGCTGCGTGATAAGTGGGCTACTATTTGTCGTCGAGATTCTTTTAGTGCAGACATGACGACCACTCAGAGGAGCGAAGGAATGAATAATGTGTTCAAGAAAAGTTTCCGCAAAAGACTATGCCTCTCAGAATTTTTACAAGCATATGATAAGTGCACCGCCCGTCTTCGTAGGAAAGAAAAATATGAAGACTACAAATCACGCCATACCAGCCCAGTACTTTGCCTGTCTGACCTACCTTTGTTGAAGATTGCAGCTGAATCATATACTAGGACACTCTACTCTGAATTTGAAGAGGAATTCAAAAGGCAATTTAATTTGGCATGTGTTTTGCTGGGCACCGAGGGCACAACTAGCACTTACAAGGTGACATCCTTCTAGTACAAAAACGATGAAGCTACAGTGGCTTTTAACCCAAGTACTTTGGAGATATCTTGTTCATGCAGATTGTATGGTTGCATAGGTATGTAATATATGCTCATTGTGCAGGAAATGTTAAGCATGCTCATAAGATTTTCACCTGCTGCAATATTCTGCCCACTGCCCACTCCTTCCCCTAATTTGGCATCCTTCCAAATGTTTTAGGTATATTATGCAAGCATGTTCATAAGGTTTTCAGCTGCTGCAATATTATTACACTACCAAGTCATTACATATTGAACAGATGGACAAAATATGCAAAGCAGGAAATATTTACATCCAAACAGAATATTAAGGACAGCCTACAATACATGTTTGCACATACTTCTCGAAAGATGATGTCACTTGCATTGAAGTGTAAGAGTTCAAAGGAGGTTCTTGGGTACCTCAATGATGGTATTGATAAGTTGGCTTTGGAAGTGGGCGATTTACTAAGCAAGATAAATTTGGATGAAGTTGAGGACCCTGAAAGTTCTGCTGAAAGTGGTGAAGATATTGCAAAAACATTGGTTTCATTTAAAGCTCCCGAGCGAATAAAAGGTCGAAAGAAAAAAAGATCAAAAGATGTGCTAGAGAGAGAAAAGAAAGGCAAGAAAGAAGGTGCATTTCCTGTTATGTGTGATTAAGTGGCTGGTTCCGACCACTTTTCTAACTTATTGTATATACACACAATGTGCAGGAAAAACTTCGAACCATCCATCAAAGCAATCGGTACTTGGTCCACCTAGAGATGAAGCTTTTGAAGTTGATTGTGCTTATAATACAAATCCACAGACAACCATGCCATTAGGACAGTATCAGCCAGCCTTAATTCCACCTATCCATGGAGAATTTACAAGATTGTTGT
This sequence comes from Hordeum vulgare subsp. vulgare, assembly GCF_904849725.1. Classification (NCBI taxonomy): domain Eukaryota; kingdom Viridiplantae; phylum Streptophyta; class Magnoliopsida; order Poales; family Poaceae; genus Hordeum; species Hordeum vulgare. Next base: position 656,653,349 of record NC_058519.1, on the reverse strand, counting down.
TTGAGGTTCATGAAGATAGCACAACACCTCCAGCGGCTCGCCAATTGGATTTTGGCGAAGGTGCTAGTACATCATGGTTTCGACAGTAATGTATCATGTTGGTGCTAAATGCTAGTTAGCTGGGCATGTCAGCTAATTATTGTTATTTAATTATTACAACATAACACTGAAGCCATCTTTTGATTTTGATACATGGTGCTTATGTCCTCATGTTGCTATCTGGATATTGGTGAAAATATATTGCCATATTTGTCAAATCTTGTGCATTTGTCTATTTTGAGTTGGCAACTGATGTATTTGGATTAATCCTGATCACCATTGCTCTGTTATGTTAAGTTGCCAAAACCAAATGCCACAAGTGTGAGAATAGTGCTGTAAATAGCACAACTTTTTATTCAGAGCGTTCATCAAATTCTTCCATACAAAAGAAGTGGAATATTCTGTAGGAGCGGGGAGTAAGATTCAGAAGAAAAATAATAAAGCATCACTATCCACTCCTATGTATTTCAGTCCAGTTCAGTTCTTGACACTGTCTATTGCTAACTGAAAGTCTGAAACAGGACAGTCCAAAGTCACGGCAGTCCTGGTCCTATCGTGCAAGACGGCCAGCTGGGGCAAGCAGTGGAGGCCGTCCGTCAGCGGCGCACAGAGCGAAGACGTCGAGGAGGGCGGCCGTGGCTAGCTGGAGCGCCGGTGGTGCCGCGAGCGACGACGCGGGGAAGGAGTTGCGCCGCCGGCCGTGGAGAAGGTTGGTCGTCGCTAGCTAGAGTATCGGTGCTGCTGCGAGCGACGGCGCTGCGAAGGAGATGGGACGCAGGGTCGTGGCCATGGACGCCGAGGAGAGCAGCGAGTGCCGGCGGAGAATCACGGCAGCGCGAGAGCGGTGCTGATCTTGTGGAGAAGACAACGAGAATAAGGATTTGGTAGTTGAATTGGGGAATAAGTGAGCCCTGCTGCTTTGAGATTCGTTTCTGCCACGCGTCAAGCGCTTGACTTGGTCCAGCCATCGGGCGTGGGCGACCCAGGTCGTATAGGATTTCCGTCCGGAGATTTGTGTTTCTTTTTTTTTATTCATTCTTTAAGCTGTTGTTTTTCTTATCGGGTCCGCTCATTTTTGGGGAAACCCGTTTAGGTTTCCTCTCTACGACCGCATCGGTCGTTCCGTTTCTCTATCTTCCATCGCCTACCTTGTCGTTTCAACTCGATCCATGGCGATTTAGCGATTTGTCTCCTCTCTGATTGATTCACTAGGGTGGTGGTTAGGAGTCCGGCGCTCTCCGCCTGTCTGCCCGCGCCCTCCTGCTCCTTCTGCCCCCCCTACCGTAGGTCTGCCACATCTATTTGCCCCCGTTCCCACCCCGGCCCATTTTTGTCGCTAGGCGTTTCTGTTCATCATATTAGGTATGTAATCGTCGTTTTAGTTTGATCCTCGATTCTGATTTGGTAGTGTGTAGGGTTTGTTTGTCAGATCTGTTGCTTATCCCCTTTTGGGATCTTCCATGTGGTAGTCCCCGCAGCGATTTATATGGTGTAGTTAATGGCATCAAATCTCATATGTCTTGTGAGCTAGTTGTAGGATTTGTCTTGTGGGAATTGATTTCTCTGTTTGGGTTAGTTGTTTGAAATCGTCTGGTTGTTACGCGCCGGAAGCTGCTCTGTCACGTAAATACCATTCATGTATGCTGGCAGAAATTAGTGTTGCTAATCCTCTAGAAAAGGGGTGCGGAGGCTTAATTTGGCCTTTGAATTCCTCTGTTATCTCCGCTCATGATGCTTCTGCTATTCTTGTCTGACGATGATAATGAATTTCATTTTGGTTTGCTTTGTTCTCTGATCTGTGCCACTAATAAATAGTTTAGTGTTGCTCCAGCTGGTGGTTAATTAGCTAGCCTGCAGTGTTCCAATAGAGAGATGGATGGGAGATGAGTAGTATATAATACTACATAGGTCTGGTCTTCAGTTAGGTCCACATGTGTCTGTCTGTCTGTTTCCTGTTCTTTGTTTAGTATCCGGTCTTCCAGTTAGGTCTTCAATCCCCACACCATCCCGCTCCCAAACCAACACTCCAGTTGCAGCCATTTCCCCTGTACTAATTTCCACTGAAATTAGTAATAAGGATACATTTGACTGCGTTGCGATTGTCGCTAGAATCCGTTACCCTGAATCCGTCGAACCAGATGGTCTTTTGTGTACGAGTAGATTTGAACTGCCATGGATCCTCTGTATTATTTATAATGCAACAATAACAGTAATCCTCATGCAAAGCTATAGTAATTTTGAACCACAGTCTTCGAGTTCTTTGTTGCTCGATCCAAAACTACTGTTGTTTGTGTACAATGCATCTTCTGTATTACTTACAATGCAACAGGACTTCTAATTCCACTGGAAAGCTATAGTAAATGAGCCAAAACCTCCAAGTTGTTTGCTTCTCCCAGTTTTGGTACTAAACTGCTGCAATTTCTTTTGTGCAATGTGTTCTGTATTGTTTACAGTGTAACAAGAAATGTAATTTTCCTGCAAAGTTTTAGTAATTTTGAACCCTGGCATCCATGTTTGTTTCCAATGCTTTTTTGCATATTTTACGGTAATTCTCCTACAAAGCTACATTAATTTTGAACCATATCTTTCTTGATTCCTATCATTCCTTCAAGGTCAAAATAAATGGAATTCTATCATGTGAATCCAAAGTAGTACTATCCAAGTAATTTACAGTCTAACTATAAATGGATTACTGTGTAGTCTACTTTATACTTTTTGTTTCAATTTACTGTTCTATGATATTTACTGGTTTAGTTTTTAATCTATCCGTAGTGTATCTGTAATATAATTCTTCAATGGCTTCTTAGTAGATTCTTAGTGGATTTACACTCTATTTTTAGTAGATTTTTACACTGTAATTCTGGGTGGATTTATGCTGTAATTTTTAGTGAATTTACACTGTATTTTTAGTAGGTTTTTACACTATAATTCTTGGTGGATTTACAATGTATTTTTTGTAAGTTTTTACACTGTAATTCTTGGTGGATTTACACTGTAATTTTCAGTAGATTTTACAGTGTAATCCTTATTTTGGGTTTGCACTGTAACTCTTGGTTTTTACAGTGTAATTCTTATTGGAGTTACACTGTAATCCTTAGTGATGTTAGTGACTTTACATTGTATTCTTTTATTGGATTACAGTGTAATTCTTAGTAAAGTTTCAATGTAATCCTTTAGCAAGTGTCCCTTTCCATGGGTGTGGTATGTCTGTAACTACCATTTGTCCTGTATTCAGATGCATAATATTAAATCCTCTTTGTTCCCGTGGTATTATGATAGCATCTATCTGTGTTTTGCGATATTGAGATTCAGTTGTCTTCATATAGTTTCTTTACCATTTCTTTAGGCAGCATCAACCCGGGTTCCTTTTGTGTTTTCACCCTGTGGTGGGCTTTTGTCAAGATCTTGGCTTAATGTGTAATTTTCACGGACCCTTTTTCAGATGAACTTGTTTCAATTTGTGCTGCTGTAACATGGTTTGTACATTGTCTTGCTTTTGGTTAAGCTATTCTTGAAGCAAATAGATCGACAATCTTGTACTGCCCTTGAATTGTACTTTTCTCTGGCGAAACCAAAGTGCTGTTTTGGTTTTGCTGACATCTTCTTAGTGGATTTACACTGTTTTTAGTGACTTTTTACGCTGTAATTCTTGGTGGATTTACACTTTGTTTTTAGTTTATTTTTACAGTGTAATTGTTATTTGGTTATGCACTATAACTCTTTGATTTTTACAGTGTAATTCTTATTGGAATTACACGGTAATCCTTACTGATCTTAGTTGACTTACACTGCAATCTTTATTGGATTACAGTGTTGGATTAAAGTGTTGTAATTCTTAGTGGAGTTAGACTGTAATCCTTAGTGATCTTAGTGGATTTACATTGTAATCGTTATTGATGTTTAGTGGATTTACACTGTAATTTTTTATTGGATTACCGTGTAATTCTTAGTGGAGTTAGACTGTAATCCTTAGTGATCTTTAGTGGATTTGCACAGTAATTCTTAGTGGGTTTTACACGGTAATCTTATTCAATTTGCACTGTAATCAGTGTAGCGCATCTGAGTTTACTTCTCAGTAGCATGTAATTTATTATTTTTGGTCATTTTTAAATTTTTTAGGTACTATTGTTTTCATGCTTGATGCTAATATTACTTTTTGGTATTTTTTTGCAGGTTGTTAATGGATAATTGCCTGATAATGTTTTGTTAGTTCTTGTGTTCTTTTTAGTTTATTTGTGTAATTTATTTGTTAGGATCTTCAGTGTATTCATTGTAATATTTTTCAGTTTTTTAGTGGATTTTACACTATAATTCTTGGTGAACATAGTTTTTTTACAGTGCATTCTTGGTGGACATAAAGTAATTCTTGGTGTTTTCTCCTATTAATAGTGTAATTTAAATAGTTTTTGCAATGTATTTTTAGGGTAATTTAGTGGTTCGGAGTGTATTTTCAGGTGTACGTGTTGGTAGATGACCTTATCCTCGCCATTTCCTTCAGCTTAGTGGACATGGCAAAGTTTTACTGTAACTTTAGGTTTTTTGCCCTCATTTTTTTGCTTCGTTCGGTTACACCCCTTTCCTAGGGGATTGGAGTGGATTTGAAGTTTTGGACTTGTAGGTGATAATCCTCCTCAATCCCTGCCAAAACCCCTTCAAATACCTTACAACCGATCGAAGCGTTAATGTATTTTCTGTCCGGGCTGGAAAACTTGGGATGAGGACCCGTTAATCTCATGTCGCTGGTGTGTTTAAAGAGCGGGGACATTGGACAGGACAAGTGGACAGTTGTCAACCTGTAATTGATGGAAAAATATGGCTGAAAGCAAATTCGTTTTCATCCCGATGTTAAATAGACATTCCCTTTAAATAAATAAAGATATATGTTTGGTGATCTAGGCCTAGTGTGCCCTCGGACTGCAAATTATCAAATGTTAACAGTCCTCTGTAGTCACCCAGATTAACAATCCTCTTTAGCCACTAAGTTCCATTGTTTGTATTGGTAGTTCTTCTGCTTCTATCTCTCATGTTGCTTTTTCGAAATTTCATTGTCCTAATTGTGACCTTTACGTGAGAAAAATAAAATACAAGTATTTTTTTTGCAAAAATAACGCGCCCCGCGCCCTGGAGTCACTGACACGGCCTAGACCATGCTGGCACGCCTCGTCATCGTCGTCGGCATATACAAACATGGTTAACACCGGATTTACACATCAGAGTTAAGTTTCTGTATCATTTTAATATACACCACGAGTTCTGGCATTAAAGTGATCATTTACGCCAAGGTGTCACAGCACCGGTGTAATTGACTATTCCCTCAGTTCCTAAATATAAGTTTTTTAAGAGATTTCACGAAGTGACTACATACGAACAAAATAAGTCTAAGAGAAAGGTGTGATAACACTCGGGTGCCTAGGTCGGCGGGGAAGCTGGCCGAATATGATCAATGTTGATCAAGATTTTTTTGATTTTGTTTTCTATTTTTTTGATTTTACTCTTCATAGAGGGTGCCTAGGCATCCGGAAGCTAAAAATCCACAGTCATACTCTAAAGTATGTCTATATACATCCGTATGTAGTCTTGTAGCGAAATCTCTAAAAAAAAAGACTTACATTTAGGAACGTTGGGCGTATTATTCATCCAGATGCTGAGATTCTCTTGAACACCCCATTCATTTCTGGCATGCACTTACCAATGCCATTACCAAATCTAAGAAGAAGAACAGCAGCAGCAGGAGTGCACGCTAGCGCCAGATCGACCCGGGGACGTGCTTGCCGTTCTCGTCAGCGGCGGCACGGATCCATCAACCAGACATGCCTGTTGTTCATCGTCGTCAGGTCCGGGTGCCCGAAGACCTCGCCGCGGCGACGGCGTAGCACCCGAGCACGTACACGAACGCGAGGAACACGAGCCCGAATAGCTGCAGGTTTGCCAGCTGCTCGGCGCGCTCCAGCGCAGCGCCGTCGCGGCACACGACGTGGGCGTCGACGCCCGCGGCGGCGAAGCTGCGGGCGCAACCAGCGGGGAGCGTAGGACCGTAGAGCGTGAACCCAGTCTGGAAGAACCACAGGCCCTGGAGCACGATGAGGACGCCGGTGCCTAGGTCGGCGGGGAAGCTGGCCGGCAGGAGCGCGCCGAGGACGACGGCGACGATGCAGAGGCCGATGATGACGATGAGGAGGCGGTGGTAGTAGGCCTCCAAGCCGACGTGGGTGGTGGAGTGGAAGTAGAAGAGCAGGAACTCCGACATGAAAGCGCTTGCAAACACCAGGCTCAGCGCGGCATCCGACAACGGCAGGTACCTCGTCTTGTGGGAGAGGAGGGCGAGCGCGCCGAAGAGGAAGAAGACGAGGAGCATGCCGGCGTGCTCGAGGCCGTTGAGGTGCGCCGGGTCCACGCCGCGGCCGGTGAGGACGCGGAGCGGGTTGGAGTAGAACAGCTCCATGCACATGTCCAGGAAGGCGCCGCCGGTCACCACGTAGAGCTCCAGGAGCCGCGGCCCCGCCGAGAAGGGGCTCCAGGCGCGGACGCGGAACGCCGGCGGATCGGCGGCGAAGCGCGCGATGCACGCCCACACCCGCCACAGGCCCACGGCCAGCAGCAGCGAGCCCGGCAGCGCGTGCCCCACGAAGTCCCCCATCGAAGCACACTGTCGTCGATCACTGCGACCTGCCGTGCTAGATCGGGTCCTTCGATCTCCGGTCGCCGCCGGCTTTGACTCGCCACAGGCCCACGGCCGCGAGGAGCTATGACGTTCCAGTTTCCAGCGGGTCGGCGGAGCACACGAAGCTGAAACGCGGGCCCACCATGGAAGCGACCTGCCCAGATCGTCAACATGACCGGCGGCACACGAAGATAAAATAACGTATAGAGAATTGTTTAGTTAAACTACTCCCTCTGTTTCTAAATATTTGTTGTTGGGGAGAACTAGACTAGTTCTCCCCAACAACAATTATTATGGTACAGAGAAAGTAGTAAGCATGCACGTGCAACGCACGAATAACAGTATATAAAAAATTTCTTGTTCATAATTAGCAAAAAATCATACATCTAAGACAATTAACATGGTGAATTTCTCCGTAAAGAATATATGAGATATTTATTGTCTATATATTCCCTCCGTTATAAGTCTTTTTAAAGAATTCTATGCACTACATACGGATGCATATACACATGTTTTAGAGTGTAGATTCACTCACTTTGACCTATATGTGATTTATATTAAAAAATTTAAAAACACTTATAATTAGGAATGGAGGGAGTAGTCAATATAGAATCATTTCCATAATGTTTATTTTTTCTAATGCAAATAAAAAATAGAAATTGCATTTCCATAATCATCAACTCTTCAGGCCCATACATCAAGCCAGGGCAGGCCGACACCCACCCCCGAAGCCCACACCCACCCCCGAAGCCCACTACAGCCGTCCCAACAACCCCCCTCAAAATGATCAAACCACCCCCACCTCCAATACCATCCACTACACGCACGCCTGTAATTACCTCGAACCTCCAGCCCCGTTTTCGTCATCATTTTTGAGCTATCACTTCGTTGGTATTTTAAACGAACTCTTGGTCAAACATTTCGTGGAGTAAACTACTTGCCTCAACCCATTACTCGCCTCACATGCAACTATATGGAAATGCTAAAAACATTTAGATGCCTAGGTTACCTTGCTAAAATATATGGAAATGCTAAAAACATGGTACACTTTCTGAGCTATCACATGCAACTCCTCACTGACATTGGAAAATAGAAAAGGAAAACAATGTTCAAAATTATTTACAAGAATATACGGGAAAAAATAGATTTGCATCTTACAACTGAGTATCAAGCGGGAAATTGAATTTGCATCTTCCCACTGAGTATCAAGTGGGAAAATTGAGTATCAAGTAGTTATTTGTTTCAATGGCACTTGAGTTTGGATGTTGCTCTAGAACCAGAAGAGATCTTTCTTTCTCTCATGATTAGAAAACACAGTTATTACTGGTCATGTGTGCTTGCACTTATGATGCATTGACTCAAGAAATAGAAGAGATCTTTCTATTTTCTGAAGTCAATCTCAATTGTTCACCTATCCTTTTATACATGAGTAAAAGTCCTAATAAGAGAAAACAAACAATATGGCGATGGCGACTCTCCTCGCGGCAACAGTTCGCGACGTGCAAAGGGCAGTAGATTGGATTTAGCTGGCTACTTACATAACACAAACATTAAGTTTTAAACTGAGTTTCCATTCAACCAATTCATTTTGGTCAAGTAAAAGAAAACCTCAGGGCTTTACAACAGAAAGTGTTTAATTTAATAGAAGCAAACAAGCAAGGGATTTTCATATTTCCGTAGGTAAAATAAAAAATTGGTCCAGGTTCCAGAGTATTTACATCATAGCATGTTTAGATTAATATAGCGAGAAAAACCAGCCATTAGTATTAGTATATCTCTACTGCCACGTAGGTTTCTCTGCATTTCTGTCAGTCAGTGAACTGGTTTTTGTAGTGGGGTAAGGTACGATATAAAGAGAAAACTTTAGTCAACTGAAACATGCTGCTTTGTCATTTAGACTGGTCCATCTACAATGTATTGTTGCATAGGTTAAACTGAATTTATGTCAGGCAGCAAACTGATTTGTAGAAAAGGGGTGGGTAGCCAACAAGTGCTAAGATATATGAGAGAAATTCCATTGAAACAATATACAAAACGGAAGTGGTAGCCACCAAAAAGGTGATTGCCTGCCACTACTAATCTATTGTTGTAGCAACCATTGAGATTCTAAAGTTAAGTTTGAAATATTACAACTACACATTAGAGTATTATTGTGTCACTATTAGCTACCATTTGGTAAAACGATGTCCATGTGATTAGCATTCCATATGTAACTTAGGTGTTCGCTCAGAGAAAAGTAGGCATGACCAAAACTGTAATGCAGCACATGTCTAATACGGAAACTAATAGTTGGCGACTGGCACTTGGCAGTAAAACCAGGGAAGTGTTTACCTCATATAAGCTCTTGACATTCGTGCTAACAATTAATCTTGCAGAACTCATCTCCTTCTAATACCAATGCTCTTCTTCTTCTGTGTGATCGGAAAACGTCTTGACATTGCGACATTGTAAAATTTTCTCATATGCTCTGACAGCCGATGTATTGCGCCAAGGTTGCCAACAGCTGATAATTGCAGCATGATAGAATCAAACTTCTTGTACGACAGTTTCATGTCATGGTTTATTACTTCATCTAGAAGAGTGGTCGCATCTTCCATTCTTCCGCAATCAAACAGGCCATCAATCATTATTTCATAGGTATCAACAGCACGCCGACATCCTCTCTTGTCCATTTCAATCCAAATATCGAGTGCCCTGTGTGGCTCTCTCATCGCAAAAAACATCACCATCAGCATATTGTAAGTATGAACACTGGGCTCACAGTGTGCTTCTATCATCCTCTCGCGGAGTTTGAGCGCATCATCAGCCTTCTGAAGACTACAAAGCACCTCAAGAAAGCAATTGTAAGTGACAATGTCAGGAGGAAACCCAGCCTTCCCCATCTCCTCCAGAATGCAGTAAGCAGCATCAAGTTTATCCACCAAGCACATGCCTTCAATCAAATCTTTAAATGTTGATACATCAGGCATGCAGCCTCGTTTAATCATATCTGAAATCAGCTCAAAGCACTCGTCCATCCGATCAGCTTTCGCTAGCGCAACAATCATAATAGCATATACCTTAGCAGTGGGCGAGGATATCTTCGATCCCTCGGTCCTCATGAACTCAACCAACTCTCTTGCCTCCGAGATCAAACCAGCGCTGCAGAACGAGTCAATAGCAGCAATGTACGTGAAGTTCTCTGGGGTGTGCTTCATCTGAATCATTTCCTCGAGCACCTTCATGGCCTTCTTGGGGTCCCTGGCGCGGCACCACCCAAAGAACAGGATGTTGTACGCCTCGGCATTTCCCTGCAGCTTCTTCCTTACGCGACCAAACACCGTCTCCGCCTCCCTGACCATCCCGCATTTGCAGAACGCGTCCAGGAGGATGTTGAGCGCGTCGGTCTCCGGCGGCGTGCGCATCCGCACCAGCCGCTTCTTGGCCAGCTTCCTGAGGTTGGCGAGGTGCTTCTCGGTGTAGGCGCGCAGGATGCCCAGCAGGTCCTCGACGGGCACCGACCTGGTGCCGTGGCACTTCATGTGGTCGAGCACATCGTAGAGGACGCCGAACTGGCGGGACTTGTACCTCGTGCCGGAGAGGATGTCGATCATGTCGTTGTACGTCCGGTGCTCGTGCTCGTAGTTGTCCTGCTGGGAGGCCCAGGCGAAGAAGCGTAAGGCCAGCTTCTCCTCGTAGCGCAGGCGGTGCATCACGTCCGCCACGAGCGGGGTGGTGAGCTCGGCGCCCAGCGCGTCGAGGGCGGCCTCCGTGCCCTCGTTGGAGCCCTCCTCTGTCTCTGTCACCGCGTCGTAGATCCTGTCGGACAGAGACGCGACGTGCTCCTCCTGGAGGTTGGTGGGGAGGAGGACGTGCCCGGAGGAGAACCGTCGCGCCGGGAGGTCCGGGAGATGGCGCGGCGAGGGCGGAGGCGGGGGCGGAGGCGGGGCCTGAGCTCGGTTTAACGGCGGGGAATATGCGCGCGAGTAGTATGCGGCGGCGGGGGAGGACAAGTGCGCGGCGGCGAGAAGGCGGCGGAGGTGGTGGAGCCGGAGGGGGAGGTTGGGGGATATCATGTGGCTTTGGAACGCGAGGCAACGGGGGATGGGGGATTCGAAGGCTGAAACGGCCGGCGGCGCGGAGGGTGTGCTTGTCTATACTTCTACATGGCGATGGCGACGCTGCTCGCGGCAACAGTTCGCGACGGCGACGGAGGCGGAGGCGGAGGCGACGGTGAGGGAGCAGGACAGGGCTGGTGGCTGCGGCGTATGGTGTGAGGAGACGTGTTAGTTGCCGTTAATTGTGGCTAAATTTCTGTAGTTGATTGGCTTGATTTTTTTTACGGGAGGTGCAACTGTTGGATTTATTTTTATTTGCTCGCTGTAGGATGGATGGTGAAGGTGGAGCACGGTCAGCCTTTGGTAAATTTAGTAACTGCACACCGTCGTGGTGCATGGATGGTGGAAGGCCGTTAGATTGCAATTTGTTGACTAATTATGTGGTGGTGATTGATGTTTGTTTTTTATGGGTCTAATAGCTGTGTGTACTTAGAAAAGTTCTGGTTTGCTTCTTTATTAGTAGTTTAGATTTATTAGTATGGAGAACTGTTTAGTTAAATTTATTAGTATAGAGAATTGTTTAGTTAGATTTATTAGTATATAATATCTTGTTTATAGCATGTTCAAATGTGTTATAAAAATAACATATTTAAAAAAATGCTAGACCTATAAACAAATACAGGATTGTACACTATCTTTTCATCTAATGACCAATCATAAACTTGCCCCCCCCCCCTCCTTCCGATTTTCAGTCGGGATTTTTTTTTAGAAAAGAAGGCCGAGCCCCGGCCTCTGCATCGAGTGATGCATGCAGCCATCTTTATTACTTATTCAACAAAGGTCTGATAAGAACATACATCAAACCACCCGAAGCCCCCTCCCACACCTACAAACCGTGATAATGTGGAGTGCACTCACTCCCCATATCTAAATCCGGTGTCGTCTCCAATCCATCCACATGACGCATCGAAACTCACAGCCGGTGCAGCAGACCTAAAGGGTACACCACATGCACACGTTTTAGAAGCCGCCATCATCATCGAACCGTTGAACCATCTTCAGGATAGAGATCCGCATAATCCTAGTCAGTCCGGCCATCCGTCGACGCCACCACGACGCCCAACGGCACCCCCTCCCTGCGCTCGTCCATCCAGACGCGAAGACTTAGTAAGATCTGTCGTGCGTAGCACCTGTCGACCAGGCATGACAAAGCGTAGCACCTGTCGGCCAGGCATGACCTGACATCACCACCGAAGTTTCGTGCAGGACGAAGACGCTCCACCTTCTGCCTCCGTCTTCCAGCGCTGCTCCACAAACGATGCTCCCTAGAGAGAAACGACACCGCAATGCCACCATCGTCCGATCTAGAAAACCAGATCCTAGGGTTTCCCCCGGAGCAGCATGAGTGGATCAACAGTAGTTACAGAACGAAGCCTTCATCAAGGTAACGGCGCAGAGAGCCGCCATCGTCCGCCGTCGGCTCGGTTTTCACCGGCAACCATGTCTCCCCACCATCAGACCCGTCATCCCCGACGGAGGGGACGCCGCCACCACCATGGTCCCGGGTTAGCCGTCGCCGTCGGCACCGCCAAGACCGGATTAGAACCGGCCAGCAAGCACCAGGAGAAGGCACCCGGAACCAGTCGCTGGCGCGGTGGATCGTGCCGGATCGGCTACCACCGTTGTACCTTCGCGCACAGGACGTCCAGCAGTACCAGGCGACGCCACCCCGGGAGCCGAAGCCGCCGCCGTCCACGCCCTAGAGCCCCGTCGCCACCGGGAGCCGCCGCCCCGGTAGCCGAAGCCACCGCCGCCCCGTGCGCCGCTTTATTGGTGTCACCCCCTGCTGTCATTCCAACCACACCATCCAACCAAAGTCCAGATCGCTGTACACGCGACGAGCCTGACGGCGGATCTGGACGGAGAAGGAGGAGAGGATGGGGATGCACGCGAGAAGGGCGGCCGGCCGCCACTGTCGGGGTGGCTGGTGATGGCGGCGGCCAGCGGATCTGGCTAGGAGAGGACTCGGAGGACGGCGGCTGGGACGCCTCGGAATCGCCAAGCAGCGATCCAGAGGCGGAGGCAGAAGTCAGGGAAATTTTTCTTCAGTCGGGATGGGCCGTCTTCCTCATCTATTGACCCATCACATTCTAAAAAGTTAATCCATTTTGTAAAACCCTGTAAGTTATCCGTACGTTGTAGCATTACTGTATTTTTAGGGACGAGCTATTTTATGTGGTGTATTACTTTTTTCTTTGGTTGCACCACAATAAAAGATAAATGGAAAATTTTAAATTGCACACAATGCACAGTTGCTTTCCCATGAAGCGGCTCATGCGCGTAAGTCGGAAGAGCTCGCTTAGCAGCGTTGCATTAAAAAAAATATCTTTCAAACCGTTATCTCAATCAATGATTCGTTTTCACCATTAATTTTATCACGACGAGATCTTTAAAACTAGATCCCATGTCGACATATTTTGATAGCTTTTTTTTCTTGTACTTACCATATTTGTTGCACTCACTTGTCACATTAGTAAGTACTTACTTGTGTAATAAAAATAACTTAATCGTCATATTTTTGGAAATTCCATATAAATATGACATATCGACATAATTAAACTGGCAAGCACAAACAACTTTTTTAGACAATCACGCGCAAAAATATGACAACTCAACATATTTAAAACCGATGATCACAAGAAATCTTTTTTGGTCATCGTTTGTAAATATGACAACTTAGCACAGTTAAACTAAGAAGCACACAAAATAGTTTTCTAGCAAAGTTGTATGTAAATATGACAAGTTGACATATTTAATTTGACAAACACAACCTACTACATTCTTTTTTATATCATGTATGATGAAAACTATTACAAGGCTTTGTACGAAACAATGTTAAAAAGTGACAATCAAGTTATTTTTTTAGGCAAGTAAGTGGTTAATAATATGGCAAGTGAGTCAAAAAATGTGATAAGTATGAACGAAAAAAATAGTTGACGAAACATGTTGACATGGGATCTAGTTTCGAAGAACTCGTCGCGAGAAAGTCAATGATGAAAATGGATCATTGATTGAATTAACGGTTTTGTAGATAATTTTTTTTGAATTTCAAACATCAAAGGGAATCTTGCATGTAGTAGCAGGTCGTGCTTAGTCTGTAGGAGCCGCCGCATGGCAAGACTTTCGTGCGGTGCCGCTGCCTAGTCCAGTCCAACATAAATTGTATTCCCTTTGTTCGTGGATATAAGATGGGGGCTGCTACGCATCTACCGCCACCTGGAGGTCCGTCCGATGTACGCGCAGTCGTCCCGATCTACGCGCGCGCAGCCGTCCGATCCGCTTCAGCCGGGCACCATATAATTCCTGAAACGACGGTCGAGTTGCAGAAACTTTCATTCCTGAAACGACGACCAAGTTGCAGAAACTTTCGCTTTGTTGCGAGAAATAAATTTTGCACCCGTTAATTCCTGAAACAACGGTCGAGTTTCAGAAACAATCGCTTTGTTGTAGTATTTTTTTTGTTCGTCTTTATGCAACATAGGTATTGTTTGCGGAAGAAATTTCTGCAACAAAGGTCATGTTTCAGGAAACTTTTGCAACAAATGTCAGGTTGCAGAAATTTTTACAACCGTTCGTGGTGCGGCTGGCTGCGTGCGGAGGGACGGCCGGCGCCGGCGGCGAGCTGCCGTAACGCAACACCGAGTTGCGGGCTTCATGTTTACGGTCTATGGGACACGTGTCGAGTAAACGAGATGGTGGATGTTTCGCGAGATCCGTCGGGTGAGCAGAAGTATTTTGCATATAAGATGGGAATTGATTGGGTGCATCCGCATGTAAACACGACCCCAACAGTCGCTTCCTACGCTCGTCACGCGTCTCGTGTGCCCGCGCGCACGTCGGTCCCCCTCGTCTATATTTCCTCTAGTTAACACGCTCTCCTTTATTCTATCTCTGTTGCAATCGCCTGGGTCTTGCCGTTGGGGGCTTCCTCCTTATTTGTATCACGCAACCATGGAAGCACCTACAATCCTAGTCGTTGACGTCGATGCCATATGGATCCCCAAGCAAAACCTCCATAATCAGGGGCACTGCTGCAAAGGGCGGCTGGAGCCAAGAATCGGGAGCACATAGTGCTGCGAGTGTGGACGTGTCCGGAGCTCAGCTTCTGCATGTTGTTGACAACCAGTGCATGTGGGATTGGCGATGTTATGAGAAGACTGTTGCGAGCAGTGTGGCGATGTACTGTGGTGATACCGGGAGGCTACAAGCCATCGAACGATACTTTGAGCAGCGCGGACGGCGATGCGCCGAGGCTTTGCGGCGATGTTGGGAGGAGGGCTCAGATTGTTGCACGGAATATTGATTGATGACTAAAGCCATGGTTGCTTCAATCGAGCGGTGGCTGATGTCGCTGATGTTTCAACTACCCACCTCATGAAAAGTCCCATGCGGTGTTGCAAAGGGGGTGGTCACAGCTGCCGTCATGCTGCAACCATAGAGCTCGTTGGCGCCGTAGCCGCTACAATTGCCTAGCTCGTCCGCGTCATACTCACACCCGGTTTTGCAACCACAGAGCTCACCGGCGTCGCAGTCATGACAGGTGTTGCAAGTGCGGAGCTCGTCGACGTCGTAGTCGTGACGGGTACTGCAACCACAAAACTTTCCTTTTTGAAGGCGTCTTCATAGATCATGCTTCAATCACTCCGAAATGAGGTCGATCATGTTAGGACTTAGGAGGAGGCGGTCTGTTTTAGTTAACGTTGGGGGTTATTTACTGTGGTTTTTGGCCTAGTTTTTCATATAAACCGGGTCACGGCCGGCCCTGATGTTCTATAGGCCCTTGTGCAAACTGTAAATTATGGGCCCATACACTGTAACAGAAAAAAAATACTTCAACTCCTAATAACTTTGGATTCTCGGTATTAGAAACATTCTCATGGGCACCTAAATTTGCAGAATCCTCAATGTCAGAAATTTCCTCAACTATGTTTTCATCTGATTGTTGTTATTCAACATAATAAACAACTAATATATATTTATTCTCACAGTGGCATTCCTAAAAACAAATTTATGCATAGCACCCTTTTGAGAACCAATGAACTGATCTAAATGTGTCTTTCTTTTTCTTTTCCTACAAAGAAATAAATATTGTTTGTGGGAACATTGTTACAAAAAAAAGGATCGAATAAGCAATCTACCTGACTGCTATATCATACAGATTTAAGGAATGATAGAATAAGCAGAATCATCGCCTTGGAGTAAATTAGATGAAATCCCACACTTCAGCTATGTAAATCCAGATTTAAGTATGCTAGAATATTCAGAATCTACCTGACCGCAATTTCGTACAGAGAAGGAGGAATCAAGCAGGCCGAACATTAGAACATAAATAAATAGACAGGGGCCAAAGAACTGAGATCCAAAATTACATGAAGGGGCACACGCTGCAGGATGCTGCTCTTTCGTTTCTCCCATGGTGGTGTGTCGTCTGCTCCCCCCGATTTTCTGCACCCGTCGACCGGCAGCGACGGGAGAAGTTGCCATCGCGGGTGTCCACCAGTGCTGGAACCGGCTCCCCGTTTTGCTGGAAGCATATGCCGGAGATGTTGGAACAAACACCCAGATTTGCTACAACCAAAGACAACAGTGTGGACGGCGGCCGACAACGAACGTTGCTGTAATTTTTTGCTGCAACCAGCAGCATGAAAGTTACAACCGGCTCCTAGATTTGCTACAACTAGCAACCACGTAAGCTGGAACCGGCAGGGATTTTTGCTGCATCTGGCGTCTGTTTTTTGCTCGAAACCGTCCCCTTTTTAGTTTTTGCTACTATCGGCTTATGTATTGCTGGAACCCACAACCATTTTTGCTACTACTGTTCTTTTTGGTTTTGCTGCGACAACACCATTATTGCTGGAGCTAGTGTCTTTTTTGCCACAACTAGTGTTTTTGTTTGTTACCACCGATTTGGCTGGCTAGCGATGCCGCCGTCACATTAATACTGCAAACCGGAGGGTCGGAAGCACCAGCGAGGACCGGTGTTTTGCGGCCTGTGGCAGAGAGGGAGCACCATGGATGCAACACCGGGGGAGGCAACAAAAAAGCTGTTCTGGGTCAACGACCTTTTTTTGTGATTTTACGGCGATGAGCATCGACGGCAAGCTTTTTTGTTTCATCCGTTGGTGACTGCGCACTGGGAGACCAACTTGAGGTTGTGATGCAATCGGGACCCGCCGAAGCTCGTCGACCAAGGCCCGTCGGTGAAATCGCGGGGGGGGGGGGGGGGGGGGGCGAGGCGATGCTCTGCACGTGGGAGCTTGGGGAGTTGTACGAGAAGACAATGGTAGGAGAGGCCAGATGGACATATCCGACGGCCGCTGATGGGTTAATTGGACGGATGCGCGGTGCAAGGCCCAAATTTAGGCCGGGGCGCTGGCGCCTATCAGTCCCAATACGATTTTCGACTAAGACATTCAATCTAAAATGGGCTTGCAAATAGCTGACCTTAGAGCATCTCCAACAGGCGCGCTATACAAGCGCCGCGTCGTAAAAAAATACAGTTTTAGCGCGCGCGCAACGCGGCGGGCAGCTCCAGCGGGCGCGCAAAAACGACGCGCGCGCCATTTTCAGTTCAGCGCGCTAGCCGAAACGCAATCTCGCGCCCCTTATTTGCTGCGCCGGCTCCCGCGCTCGCTCCTGCTCTCTCCCGCGCTCCCGCGCTCGCTCCTCCACTCTCGCGCCGCCCCCATCCGACCGCGCCGCCGCCGCCGCTCGCGCCCCCGGCGACCGTTCAGCGCTTCCCTGGCCTATCCCCGCGCCCGCCGGCGACCACTCAAGCGCTTCCCCGGCCTGTCTCCGCTGCGGCCGCCGCCCGCGCCCCCCGGCGACCGTTCAGGCGCTTCCCCGGCCTCCCCGCGCCGCCGCGCTTCCGCCCCACTCCCTCCTAGTCCGGCCGGCCCTCGCGCGCCTCCGACGTCCGAGGAACAGCGCCCGAGCGCTCGCTGCCGCGCCGCGCCCGCAAGGTGTTTGACAAAATGCCTACAAGGTATGTATTGCTCCAAACTTATGAATTTGGTGCATGTTTTGAATTGTAGTTTTTATAGTATAGTATTGAACATTGTAGATGAGTTCGTCGTATGATTCTTCCGAAGAAGAATTTGATATGGAAGAGGAGGAGGATCTTGCAATGATCATAGCTATGCATATCAATAAAAAAACCGAAGCACGGTGATTCGGTTATGGGTCGGGAATTTTTTTGGAGAGATAGGATTGATGCCCATAACAGATTGATGAAGAACTATTTCGTGGAGAATCCCACATACCCGGAGTCGTATTTTCGTCGCCGGTTTAGGATGAGCACAGACTTGTTCAAGCGCATTGCAGAGAAACTAGCGAGCCATGACCGGTTTTTCCAGCAAAGGAGGAATGCCGCCGGAGAGCTCGGGCATAGCACCTTTCTGAAGGTGACAGCCGCTTTGCGTATGTTGGCATACGGTATCCCGGCTGATCTAGTTGATGATCACTTGGCTATGGGTGAGAGCCAAGCCATGATGTGTGCCAAGCGCTTTGCAGTGGGAATTGTGCAAGTGTTTGGCGAGGAGTATTTGAGATCTCCCACTGCTGAAGACGCCGCAAGGCTATTGACGATGAACAAATGTCGCGGCTTTCCTGGCATGCTTGGCTTAATAGATTGCATGCATTGGAGTTGGAAGAATTGTCCAAAGGCATGGCATGGGCAATTCCACGGCCAAAAAAAGGGTTCCACAATAATCCTTGAAGCGGTGGCCGATCAGGAGACTTGGATTTGGCATGCATTCTTTGGAATGCCTGGATCTTTGAATGACATCAATGTTGTCAACCGGTCACCACTGATGAATAAGATTGCGAATGGTGAGTTGCCACCGTTGCAGTTTGTAGCAAATGATCGTACGTACAACTATGGCTATTTCTAGCGGATGACATCTATCCAAAGTGGCAAACCTTCGTGAAGCCGTTGAAAAAGCCAGAAGATAAGAAAAATCTTGATTTCCACAATGCTCAGGCGGCTGCTAGAAAAGATGTGGAGAGAGCATTTGGGATTTTGCAAGCCCAATTTGCTATTGTGAGAGGACCGGCTAGATTTTGGGATCAAAAAATGCTTTGGTACATCATGCACGCTTGTGTGATCATGCACAACATGATCATCGAGAATGAGCGTGGCCAAGATTTAGACTACTCACAGTATGAGCTCTTGGGACATCCCGTGCAAGTGCGACGGAGGGCTGAAAGGGTAGCCCGTTTTGTTGCCTCCTATCATGCCATTCGGCGTCCCGCAACGCACAATGATCTTCAGAAGGATCTAATTGAACAGTGGTGGGCATGGCATGGACGACAAAGAGCATGATTTGATTGCATTATTTGTATTATATTGTTCATGAACTATTGGTTGTGTTTATTGCATTATTTGTTGTACTGAACGATAAACTATTTGTTTGAGTTGTAATAACTATTTATTGTTGATTTATTTTGTTTGTTTGATCGTTTTTCTCCTATTTTTTGAAATGTATATGTGGTTTGTGCGTGCTGCGCGCGCTGTATTTTTGGGCACTGCTGGAGCGGCGCGCGCGCGCTGCATTATAGCACGGCTGTTGGAGCCAGCGCCTATCCCCGCGCTAAACCAGCCGAAGCGCGCGCGGTAAATACATTTTTTGGACGCGGCGCGAAGCGCGGCTGTTGGAGATGCTCTTAATACAGGGACTAGAACGAGGGTAACATGCATGGAGACAAGTTAATGTACATAACTATGCCTTATATCTGCATTTTATTTTGTTTTCCAAGAAAAATGATATCTTTCAAATTGAGTATCAAAATTAAGATCCAGTTTTACTCTTAGGTTCCTAACCACAAGCTCTTCAACACTAGATCTCGCATGAGTATGTTTTCACAATTTTTTTTCCTATGCAACTTTAGTGCTCCAGGAATCAACTTTAGTGCTAGCCAAAACAACTTTATTGTCATATATGCCAACTTCCTGTTGGGTGGAAATTATACATCGATGACTAGGTAGTTTATCGGGGCAGCAGACAAAGTTAAACATCCCATTCACATGGTAGCTGGGACAGGGTGCGAGCAATGTAAATTGTATCATCAAACACGAGTAAAAGTTGCACATCAGCTGTGATAGTTGACTGGGCCATGAAAAAAGTTTCACATCTCACCTGTAGGGTATTAGAGTCAAGGTGTCAGCAGTGAAAATTGCATATCCACAACTAGGGATGAGAAGTTATATTGACTGCTAAGTAGTTGACCAGGGCGGTAAACAAAGTGACATATCTCACTCTCACTGGTATGGGAGCTGAGGTAGGATATGGATGCCATCCTTGAGTAGGTGGGAATTCCGCATCCACTGCTAGGCAATTGACCGGGGAAGCAAACGAAGTTCCAAGTTCCACATCACAATAAGTTGGTTAACATGGTTGCTAAGTTGTAGCCCCACATGAAGTTGGATTATACAACGTTAAAGTTGCATCACGTAGTACTACAACTTGGCCCTCTCATATACACTCAAGTTGCATCCCGTAGTACTACAAGTTGGCTCCTTGCTGCACCGAAATTGCTTTTATTAATACACCTTGCTACAGGATGAAGCAATATTTGAAAGGTGGCGGCGTGTGACCAATTGCTCTCGATCGCGGTGACATTAACTGTGTTGTGACAACATTCGTGGCTAATTATTCTGAGTGAGTGCGAAGTGGTAGAATATGGGATGTTTAAGAAAGAATCTCTAATAAAGGAAGGACCGAAAGAGAGGTGATGTAGCGGGCGAACAAGATCTACTTGTGTATGCAACGTAACAAATGTAGTGGTATAAACCAGAAACGAATTGTGAGACCTTTGTTTGTAAGATAACCGGTGGAAGATTCATTTTGGGGGGGGGGGGGGGGGGGGGGGGGGGTTGCTGGGTGGCAGAAATTACTTGACCGGGTGGAAGCTAACGGAAAACTCCTCTTTTAATACTTCCTCTGTATCAAATATAATACGTTTTTTGTACTCCCTTTAGATACGGAGAGGTAAAGATAAAAATATAATAAGGTATCATCACATATTTGTCGTCTCAGAACAATGTACATATATATTGCTTCAATAGTATAAGCACAGTAGAGTCATCATATGACAATTTTTTCTATTGTAACAAACAACTACTAGATATATAAAATTGATCAAATTCAGTAATAAGTTATCGATCGAGCACTATTTATATATCTGGATACCTCCATGTCGCATGTATATTTCTGAAGTTAACACTTATACCGTATTGCACTAGTATCACATGAATCATGGATGGTAATTGTCGCTGTAGGTGGAGGTCTCCGCCGGTGTAAGGCGAGCTGGGTGCACGGGGGGTGCCGGCGGGCTGGGGGTGGGCTCAGG
Organism: Hordeum vulgare subsp. vulgare; assembly: GCF_904849725.1. NCBI lineage: Eukaryota > Viridiplantae > Streptophyta > Magnoliopsida > Poales > Poaceae > Hordeum > Hordeum vulgare. Next base: position 656,632,202 of record NC_058519.1, on the reverse strand, counting down.
TGGCGGTGGCGGGCTGGGTGGACTGGGGTATGGCGGCGGATTGGGGGTGGGTGCAGGAGGTGGCTTGGGGGTGGGTGCAGGAGGTGGCTTGGGGGTGGGTGCAGGCGGCGGCTTGGGTTTGGGAGCAGGCGGTGGCTTGGGTTTAGGAGCAGGCGGCGGCTTGGGCTTGGGAGCAGGCGGTGCTGGCGGCTTGGGTGTGGGTGTGGGAGCAGGCGGCGCTGGCGGCGTGGGTGTCGGCGCGGGAGCAGGCGGCGCTGGCGGAGTGGGCGTGGGAGCAGGCGGCACTGGCGGCTTGGGACCTGGCGGGGAGGGTGTGCGGCCGCAGCTGAACATGCAGACAATGCCCCGATCGTTGCAGCCGATGACGCAGAGCGGCAGGTCGATGCCCTTGCGCACGCGCAGGCACTTGAAGGCACAGCCCAGAACCTTCGTGAAGCACCCGATCACGCACTGCATCGTCCCGTCCAGCTCCGGATCCGCCATGCCCGTCGTCAAGGAGACTTCTGCGGCGCGAACGGTCGTAGGCGCGGCCGCGACGGCCTGCAGATCGACGAGGCCAGCCAGGGCCACGAGGGCGAGGAGGAGGAGGACGGAGCTGGTGGTAGCCATAGTGCCGTTGTGGTGTAAGGGTCTGATGAGATGGTCTTTTGTAGTGAGCTGCTCAATGATGAGCGTGGCGTTCGACTTGCGTTTTTGGTGTGTGCTGCTGTTGCTTTCCCGCACACGCACACACACGAAACGGGTGCTTAACGTATCGATCGGTGCATGAAATATGTGTGAACGGATGTGTATATGTATTTACTTTTGAACTCAGTGAACTCAACATGCTGCAACAACGAGACTCCTAAATTTGATGTTGACTTGAACAACAAATTATAGAGATAGATGATGCTACCAGCTTCAGTACTGTACCTGGGTTTTACTGCATTGACTGATCAATTGGTTTTTTTATCCTGTCGATCATTTTAGCACCCATTTTTTGCCTGGTTAGGATACATGATGCTCGTTTGCATAGGGCACATATCTTACTTGTGCTGCCCACAACGATGCAAGAGACTGTAACTTACCCGATGGTAAGCTTTAATAGAGAATTTTCCGGTGTGTTCACTGGCAAGCTGGCACAACGCACAAGACTTTTTACTATTAGAACGTGCCAAGATCTACTTTTAACAACTGTCATTTCCATAACCACTCAATCAACATGGAAAGTATAAATAGGGCGCTCATAATCCTACTCCCCACAAAAGAAGTGGCCATCTCTGCCTCCGGATTCTGCCCAATCTCACTTTGCAATTGACCCATCAAAGTCATCGCGAAGTTACTCACCTATAATTTTAAATCCCCAACCCCAATCTTGCTTCACGTTGACCTACCGGGGTTCATTTCGGGTTGATAAATTGCAGAAAACTTCATTGTGGCGCGCTCCATATTGATCCCTAGACGACCGCCTCTCCCTCTCTCTTGGGTGATTCTACTTCCATGGGTGTGTGGAAGGGGCCAAGAAAGCCTGCATCGTCACGGTGGTTTCAGAGTCAATATGGAAGATTGACAATCGCTACCTTGTGTGGCAGGGTCGAGTGCATATTCATGTCTTGTGCCCGGATAACTCCAACATGGACGACCATCTTCTCATGCCCCACCACTCCACCTCCTGCTAGGGTGTTAAAGTGTTAACCCGTCGTACTGCTCCGACAAAGGTAACTTCTCCCGGCCCCTTCGGTCTTGTCTCGCACCCTCAGGCTGCTCATAGTGGAGAATAACATATAGTAATATCATGCATATGTTACTATTGTATGATACTACCTTCATAGTGCATAGTATCATAAACTAGTATCATAGGTGAGCTCATTTATTGACATGCATGACACATAGTAGTATAGCATTTAACATGTTACGGTACTCCCTCCGTCTCGGTTTATAAGTCATCTTACGAAAATCAAATAATCCCAAAACACTAGGCACGATGCATTAACTTTCATCTCGTTTCTTGTTTTTTTGACTTGAATAAAGGAATCAACCAATAAGAGACGTGGGGCGTGCATGTTTTTAATGACTTGAGACTAACTAGCACGACATGCATTGGTCAATTCATTGCATGCAATGGTATTAATTAGCAAGTTAACATTAATTTCTCTTGTTTCCCTCTCCGTCTTGGTTGCGATGCACAACCTAAGATGACTTATAAACCGAGATGGAGGGAGTATCTACCTATGTTACTATAATCCTCTCTCTCTTCTTTAATTACTTGCCACATCACCATATTTGCTAGTCCCAATACTATGTTACTAGCTATGATACCCTCACTATGGCCAGCCTCAGTTAGAGTGTGCACGACAAGCTGATGTCGATGGAGGGGCCCCTCTACCTCTGTCCTAACAATCCGTTGTGCATCGAGTTCTCCCTTGCCTATTACGTCTCAAACGTATTTATAATTTTTAATTGTTTCATGTTATTATATTACAACTTTTGTATATATATTATGCAATTGATATTAATTTTCTGGACTAACCTATTAATTTAGTGCCCAGTGCAAGTTTCTGTTTTTGATTGTTTTTGGTTACGCAAAAAATCCATATCTAGAATGGTCATGCCAATTTTTGACACTTTTTCTAGACCAAAAGAGACCCTAGTGTGATAGCCTGGCTTATTAGGGATGATAGACTACTCATATCAATAAGGAATTCCTTCTTTTCCGGGAGCCCATTCGAACAGAACTCTCAGGTTAAGCGTGCTTGACTTGGGGCAGAAAAGACTAGTATTAATATGTGGGGTCAGTCTAGATCCCACCAGAAGTAACGACCGCCGACGGGTGTGTCTGGGGCGTTACAAGTTTGGTATCAGAGCCGACCCTCGCGGTTACACGGATGTCTGCGGACATGTGCGCAGTCATGTTGTTCATGACGTTTGTGACCCATCGTGGCACACGGCATGGTACATGTACTGGACTGGATGCACAGACATTTGTACCAAGAGGGAACGCTCCTGTGGCCCGACGAGGACGTCGGTTCCTCTAAGTGGTGGTGTATGTGATAGCCTGGCTTATTAGGGATGATAGACTACTCATATCAATAAGGAATTCCTTCTTTTCTAAGCGTGCTTGGCTTGGAGTAGTTCTAGGATGGGTGACCGACCGGGAAGTTGATCCCGGGTGCGCATGAGTGAGGAGAAAGTGCGCAGAAAAGACTAGTATTGATATGTGGGGCCAGTCTAGATCCCACCAGGAGTAACGACCGCCGGCGGGGGTGTCCGGGGTGTTACACCTAGCTAGAAGCTTTTCGTGGAAGAAGCACACGACCACCAGGGGCCCACACAACCAGGTGGCGTGCCCCGACCCTAGGGCGTGCTGCTTGGGAGTGTGGGGTCCACAAGAACCACCTTTGCTCGATTCTACTGCCATAAATCCATATAAATACTGAAAACAACAGTTGTATTTTTAGAAGAATTTTATCGCCGCCGCTAGTTCCTGTTTTGCGAAGATCCAATCTCGAGGCGTGTTCTAAAGCTCTACCCGAGGATGAAGACATTGCGGAAGTCTTCTTTATATACTTGATGCGTCGATGATGATGCGTGAGCAGTTCCATGAGGACATTAGGGTCCATAGTAATAGCTAGACGACTCTCCTTTTTTTAATCTTCAATACCATGTTGCCATGAGCTTCTCACATGATCGAGATCAATTTGACGTAATCGGTGGTGGGATATGATGAATTATCACTTTATGACTAGATTTTGAATTGAAAACAATTGAAGCTTTTGAGGTTTTTTATTGTATAATTAAATAACCTTTTATGCTTTCCGATGATCTATTTTCTTTGGCCAAGTTTGATGGGTTTTTACTCAGAGGAAGTGGTGTTTGTAGTGGGTTCAATCTTGCAGTGGGGACAATCTTGTTTGTGTGGTGTGTGTAGCTGATGTTGATTTTTCTAGCTTGGATACTCCTACTGGACTGATAACCTTGATTCTCTAACTGAGGGAAATATTTGATGATGATGAATATCGTGACATGAAGAGGGGTCCAACAATATTTCTCCATCGTCGAAGGAGAAAATCCCAATCTTGAGCTATTTAGTCCCTTGTCATACTTTTATGTGAATCTGTAAGCCTCCGTAATAGCCACTGTGTTACATATGACGTTCAACAAACCCCAAAATTAATGAAGCAAGTATGAAGGAACTCGACACTCATGATCTAAGGAATTATGAAAATGTTTAACCTTCTCTTTGTTATAATCCATTAACTTGTGATGAATTTATCTCGTAGCATAACAACAATTGGGTCAGTTCAGCACAAGTGTTATTCCAACATTGTGTCCTCAAAATTTCCGGCATAGTCATGCCAATGATTAGGAAAATAAAATAATAATGGATCACTTGAGCTAGACTTGGAGGCGAGACCAGGAATCTATTTTATTGTTTATTATTCCACACGTGCGTATGAGTTTTCCTCTGAGCATCGTGGTTATTGCACACTCGAGAACCATAACAGTTGTAGAACGGAATATAAACATAATTATGAACATGAAAATTAATAATAACATTTATTACTTCCTCTATGGCATGCATATTTCCTACATATCCCCTACCTTCTAACTCTGTTGCCTCACCCCACCATCCTAAGTATAGTGTAGATGAGGACTCTACGTGTGTGGGGATGAAGGTCCTACCACCGCCGCCTCCTCGCTCGCCTGGGTGGTCTGCTACCACCATGCGTGAGGGTCTCCTCAACTGATGCTAGGATCCCCGACCCCTTGGTGCCACCTACCCCGATCCTATCCGCTCTGGAGTTGGTCACGATAGCGATTTTTTTCAAAACTACTACGTATTTTATAATAAATTCGAAAAGCATATGTGCTTTTTAAAAAAATTCAAAAATAACACCCCGTCAGCCTCTGGTGGGCCGACGGGGGACCTGTCAGCCTGTGGGAGGCCGAAGTGGGCCTGTCGGCCTACGGGTGGCCGAAGAGCCACCTGTCGGCCTCGGGTTGGCCAAAGAGGGCCCATCGGCCGCCAGGAGGCCTGGGATAAGCCCTGCTGAGCCTTCTTCCTCCTCATTTCCTGGTTCCTCTTCTCCCTCTCATTTTTCTTCCCTCATTTTGCCCCCCTCCGATCTCCTCCATCCTCCGCCCATTTTCCTATTCAATCCGCAGAATCAATACATCCTACCCACCTCCACCGGCCTACAGTCTCATTTTGTGCCATGCGGTAGTTTTTTGTTCGTTTGGAGAAACCATGGTGAGGTGGTGGAGTTGTGAATGGTTAGGTGAGGAGGTGGTGTGGTGCAGAGGAAGAAGAAGGTGGAGAGTAAGAAGAAGGGGACACACGCGTGGAAGGTATACCGATATTTTACTGTAGGTTCTTTTTAGTGTTGGTTTATTTAGTGTACCTAGGTTTATGTTTGTATAAATTTGTTCATTGCGAATAATGACAAGCTCGCAATGTCTCACAGGTGAAAATGTCTAAATCTGTAAATTTGACTGTTTATTACAGCCCTGGTAATGTTCTGTATAATGGGTTGGGGGTTGATCTTAGCGAGTTTAAAAAAGGCATGCTGACACTTTCAGACCCGGACACACTGGACACTAGACAGTTGAAGCATTGGTTGACTACTAGTTTTGGGCTGGAACATGAAGTGTGTTCCGTCAGTATTCATGCATTGTGGACCCAATCTTGTAAAAATGTCAAGTGGGAGTTGATGCCGATAGATAGGAGCCAGCATTGGTTGTCCCTGTTAAGTCGTTCCAGAGGCCGAAGAATCCACCCATATGTCCTAGTGCAACCAGTGGCGAAGGAGGAGAATTTCATACAAGTCAACGTGGGGTATGAACCAGGACAGTGTAGTCATGTATCCGGGTCACAGGCACCGGATGTGGATGCTAGCCAAGCCGAGAAAGAGTCATATTATGTGCCACACAATGAGACTGGGCAGAGTATTCAGTCGATACTATTAGCTGGCTCTCGTGTTGCTGATGGGAATGAGGAAGGCGATGAAATGCAGAGGGTGATGGAGGAAGAGAACAAGGATGGGTTTGCGGAGGATCTGGATTCTCAAAATTCCAAGGATGAAGTGGAGGTACCAATTCCTTCTGGATGGGATAAGGACATAGCCGATGCCATTACTGTCAACGATGGCCATGAGATTCCATGGCAATATAATCTGAACCAAGTCGAGATCGGGGCTATGTTTGACACGAAGAAAAAATTGAAGTATGCGGTGATAAGGTGGGCTATGTCTACGCATAGGGTTTTTCGGACACACATATCGACTCCAACAAAATATATCATGAATTGTGTTCAAATTGGTTGTCATGCGAAGGTGCACGGGCACGTGTCGAAGTATAACATCCACTCGGTTGTCACCAATGTGATCCCACATAATTGTGTGAGAAAAAATCTGTTGGTTCGTCATCCAAACCTGAGTTCAACTCTCATAGCGCAACTCGTGTATACTGAGATAGTTGAGAAGAAATATATGGAAGAAAAACATATCCACAAAGCAGTGAAGGTCAGATGGAATTATGACATTCCATATGGGAAGGCTTGGAGGGCTAAGCAGAAGGCTATGGAGGAAAGGTTTGGGACGTTCTTCGACTCATATGATAATGTTGTCAGTCTCCTTGACATACTAAAGGAGAGGAATCACGACACTTATATCAACATACAACACACGAGGTTGGAGATTATATCAGATTACAAGGTGTTGAAACGAGTATTCTTCTCTTTCGGTTTGTGCAATGAAGCTTTCCGGCATTGTCCTCCTGTGATGCTTTTGGATGGTACATTCCTGACTGGTCAGTACAAAGGGAAAATCCTTACTGCTATTGATGTGGACGGGAACAACCAAGTCATCCCACTAGCCATGGCATTTGTGGAGGGCGAGAACTTTCTGAGCTGGGTATGGTTCCTCCGGCAAGTTAAAATTGTTATCGTGAAGGACCGTCCAAACATGTGTGTCATTCATGACAGACATCCTGGTATATTAAAGGCTGTGAAGACACTAAGTAATCCAACAGCTGACGAGTCAACACCTTGGAAGGACTTGCAAAGCCGGTGGTGCATGCGCCATCTGGGTGCAAATTTTTTCTCACGGTTCAAGAACAAACGGTTGATGAACTTGTTCAAAAAGTTATGCAAGCAGAACCAGCAGTGCAAATACGAATTTATTTGGTCAAAACTAGATGAGTTTACTAAGAAGCAGGTGCTTTCTAGGAAGAAAATGGAAAAAGACCAGGTTAAATTAACAACACTCATTGCGGAGCTAGCGGAGCTAGAGGAGCCAGTGGGTCTTTGTGACTTGCCAGCAATTGACCCTCCTAATACGAAGAGAAAGAAGGACAAGGCAATAAAGAATTTTTCTGAGTGGATAGAGAAAAGGCCTCCAGTCACACTATCGTCATCCCAAGAAGAGCTTGATCCCTCACTCCAAGAAACCATGGCATATTAATTGCAGAACTAAATCTACCAGAGAACCTAAATATATTTAAACCTAATCTTTGGTGCCATTTGGCTAATAAGGGCTTAATGGCAGAATGAACTTGACGATGACGCTTTCGATCAAAGACTCTTGATGTGATGGGGTATAATCCTCGAATGCATCTACCGTGATGGATGAGCTCCCTCGTTGCCCGATCCTTTATGAAAAAATAGGTAGGATAAGTTTCAAAGAAAATATTATTGTCTGAGGTCAAACGAGACATGGAAGCTAGATTTTTATCGGCTTGTGGAACATGAAGACCATCTTTAAGGACAAGATCACGTTCAAGGCTAGGGGAATTAATAGAAGATTGACCAATGTGAAGAATGTCCATACCTTCACCGCTTGCGGTGTGAATCTGATCATTGCGGTGGTACCTCTCTCGGAGGGCAAGCTTCTCTAGCTCGTTTGTGACATGATCCGTAGCACCAGAATTAGCGTACCCGATCGTGTCACCGTCAGCTCCACCGTGCTCCCGCGTGGCTGCAGCAGGATGTCGTGTATCGGGCACGAAGTCCTCATCATACCGGTGCCAGCAGTCAATGACTTCATGGCCCGGTTTCTTGCACAGCTGACATCTAGGCCGACGATTGTTGTTGTAGCCGTCGTTGTAGCCGTTGTTGTAGCCACCAGCGAGATCACCGTCGCCGCGGTCACCACCACCAGGACGAGCCTGGCCCTGGTTGCCACTGCTCCCGCCATCGTTGTTGTTCCCGCGTTCGCGTCCCTGCTGTCCACGCCCACGGCCACGTCCGCGGGAAGCGGCGTTGACAGAAGACTTGCGCAGATTTTCTCCTTGTAGCATGCTGACACGGGCGTCGAAGCTCAGGAGCTGACTATACAGCTCCTGAACCGTAACAGGTTCAACCCGCGCAGCCAGAGCCGAAATCACGGGATTGTAGTCGATGTCGAGGCCGGCTATGACGTGGGTGATGATCTCAGCGTCTCCGAGCGGTGCACCGGCGGAGGCAACTTCATGTGTAAGGGTTTTAATTTTTCCTAGATATTCTTCCATGGTTAGATTACCTTTCTGTAGATTGGTGAGCACCAATCTTCTGGGCTTGTGTTTGCGCAGCGAACATGGCATGGATGGAGGTCCAAACCTCGGCCGGCGTCTGGAGCATTGCAACTTGAGCGAGGACCTCTCGAGACAGGGACCCCATGAGGTATCCTTGTACATGTTGCTGCTGCGCATACCAGATCGATCTGGCGTAGTTGAAGACCTGCTCTTCCTTCCCATTGTTGGTGATGGTGATGGTCGCAGGGGGCGCCGGACTTGCGGCGTCGAGGAAGTGTTCCATCTGTGCTCCCTTGATCTGGGGTAGCACGACAGCCTTCCAGAGGAGGAAGTTTGTCCTCGTGAGCTTCTCTGATGGAGGTGGACCGAGAGAGGGCGAGCTGCTGGAGGTAGATGCGGGCGTGGTGGATGCGGGCGGGGTGGATGCGGGCGGGGTGGATGCAGCGGTGGATGGCGTGGTGCCTGACATGGTTACCTCTCTACTCGATCAACTAGGTTGATTTCTTCTCGAGGGCTAGACGTACGAGAGGAAGGGCTCTGATGACCATATGAGGAAGCGTAGAACCCTTTGTCTCGGGCCGCAATATATTTATATGGCCAATGCCTTGAAGTACAAGTCGAGATCCTCACAGGAGGTTACAGGAGATAAGGGAGAGCAAAAGAGATATAAACAAGTTAAACCACTTATACAATGCATATTCTAACACTCCCCCTCAATCTAAACCCTATTTGCCATGGTTGAGATTGTACTTGAAATCATCTAACCTCCTCATTGTGAGAGGCTTGGTGAATCCATCAGCAAGTTGATCACCTGTTGGAATAAACCTTATATCAAGCAGTTTGCGTGTCACTCTTTCTCTGACAAAATGAAAATCAACTTCAATATGTTTTGTCCGTGCATGAAAAACAGGATTAGCTGAAAGATAGGTTGCACCAAGGTTATCACACCATAATCTTGCAGCTTGTGGAACTTTGACTCCAAGTTCATGTACAATGTCTGGATCCACATTACTTCAGCTGTTGCATTAGCCAAAGCTTTATACTCAGCCTCAATGCTTGACCTTGAGACTGTTGCATGTTTTCTTGCACTCCATGACACAAGGTTTGTTCCCAAAAATACAGCAAAACCACCCGTTGACCTTCTATCATCAGCACACCCTGCCCAATCTGCATCAGAGTAACCTAACACAAGCATAGATGAAAACTTGACAATTTGAAGACCAAGTCCCTCTGTAAACTTGAGATACCTCAAAATCCCTTTTACTGCTGTCCAATGAGAAGTAGTAGGAGCATGCAAGTATTGACACACTTTGTTAACAGAATATGAAATATCAGGACGTGTAAGAGTCAAGTACTGCAATGCACCTACAATGCTTCTATAATTTGTTGCATCATCTGACCCAAGTGCTTCTCCACTTTCAACAGTAAGTTTTTCTCAAGTAGAGATAGGTGTACTGACTGGCTTACACTTTTCCATACCTACCCGTCTGAGAATATCAGTGGTATATCTTTCTTGTGTAAGAAGTATGCCATCCTTTACCTTATTGACCTCAATTCCAAGAAAGTAATGTAGATCTCCTAGATCTTTAAGAGCAAACTCCAGCTTTAAATCCTTAAGCAAACAAGTTGTAGCATCTGAGCTTGAACTGGCAACAATTATATCATCAACATAAACAAGAACAAATATAGTAACATTGTTCTTATTGTAAAAGAATAATGAGGTATCTGCCATTGATGGTGTAAACCCAAGTTTTTGTAATTATGTACTTAGCCTTGAGTACCAGGCTCTTGGGGCCTGTTTTGACCCATACAAAGCTTTGTCCAACTTACAAACATAATGTGGTGTGTTTTTGTTTTCATATCCTGGTGGCTGCCACATGAACACTTCTTCCTCAAGAACACCATGAAGAAACGCGTTCTGGACGTCTAGCTGTCGTAGGCTCCAACCTTTGGAAATAGCAACTCTTAAAAAACAAAAAAGACTTTAGATTTGAATTTAAGCAAATATATCCATGTGAATTTGCTATAATCATCGATAAAACTGACATAGTATTTCTTTCTACCAAAATAATCTCTTGCATGACCCCATACATCACTGAAAATAAGCTCTAAAGGAGCATGAGACACACTATTTGACAAAGGATAAGGAAGTTGGTGACTCTTTGCACATGGACAAGCTTCACAAACTGACTCACTTTCGGAACTACGTGACAATGCGAGATTGCCTTTATTGACTACTTGTTTGACTATATTTGAAGAAGGATGCCCTAACCTTTGGTGCCATTTGGCTAATGAGGGCTTAATGGCAGAATGAACTTGACGATGACGCTTTCGATCAAAGACTCTTGAGGTGATGGGTTATAATCCTCCAATGCATCTACCGTGATGGATGAGCTCCCTCGTTGCCCGATCCTTTATTGAAAAATAGGTAGGATAAGTTTCAAAAAAAATATTATTGTGTGAGGTCAAACGAGACATGGAAGCTAGATTTTTATCGGCTTGTAGAACATGAAGAACATCTTTAAGGACAAGATCACGTTTAAGACTAGGGGAATGAATAGCAGATTGACCAATGTGAAGAATGTCCATACCACCACCGCTTGCGGTGTGAATCTGATCATTGCCGTGGTACCTCTCTCGGAGGGCAAGCTTCTCTAGCTCGTTTGTGACATGATCCGTAGCACCAGAATCAGCGTACCAGATCGTGTCACCTTCAGCTCCACCGTGCTCCCGTGTGGCTGCAGCAGCATGCCATGTATCGGGCACGAAGTCCTCATCATATCGGAGCCACCAGTCAATAACTTCATGGCCCAGTTTCTTGCATAGCTCACATCTAGGTCGACGATTGTTGTTGTAGCCGCCGTTGTAGCCGTTGTTGTAGCCACCGCCGCGATCACCGCTGCCACGGTCACCACCACCAGGACGAGCCTGGCCCTGGTTGCCACTGCGCCCGCCGCCGTTGTTGTTCCCGCGTCCGCGTCCCTGCTGTCCACGCCCATGGCCACGTCCGCGGGAAGCGGCGTTGACAGAAGACTGGCGCAGATTTGCTCCTTGTAGCATGCTGAGACGGGCGTCGAAGCTCAGGAGCTGACTATACAGCTCCTGAACCGTAACAGGTTCAACCCGCGCAGCCAGAGCCAAGATCAAGGGATTGTAGTCGTTGTCGAGGCCGGCTATGACGTGGGAGATGATCTCGGCGTCTCCGAGCGGTGCACTGGCGCAGGCAACTTCATATGTAAGGGTTTTAATTTTCCCTAGATATTCTGCCATGGTTAGATTACCTTTCTGCAGATTGGTGAGCACCAATCTTCTGGGCTTGTGTTTGCGCAGCGAACATGGCATGGATGGAGGTCCAAACCTCGGCCGGCGTCTGGAGCATTGCAACTTGAGCGAGGACCTCTCGAGACAGGGACCCCATGAGGTATCCTTGTACATGTTGCTGCTGCGCATACCAGATCGATCTGGCGTAGTTGAAGACCTGCTCTTCCTTCCCATTGTTGGTGATGGTGATGGTGGCAGGGGGCGCCGGACTTGCGGCGTCGAGGAAGTGTTCCATTTATGCTCCCTTGATCTGGGGTAGCACGACAGCCTTCCAGAGGAGGAAGTTTGTCCTCGTGAGCTTCTCTGATGGAGGTGGACCGAGAGAGGTCGAGCTGCTCGAGGTAGATGCGGGCGTGGTGGATGCGGGCGGGGTGGATGCAGCGGTGGATGGCGTGGTGCCTGACATGGTTACCTCTCTACTCGAGGAAGGGCTCTGATGACCATATAAGAAAGCGTAGAACCCTTTGTCTCGGACCGCAATATATTTATATGGCCAATGCCTTGAAGTATAAATCGAGATCCTCTCAGGAGGTTACAGGAGATAAGGGGGGGGGAGGAGAGATAGAAACAAGTTAAACCACTTATACAATGCGTATTCTAACAGCGTCCACAAAAGCGCAGAGAGACAGACAGCACAGGACGGGCCGGCACACAGATCGATCATGGCCATGGACCAGCTGCCCAAGGACCTGCTCGCCGACGTCCTCCGCTGCCTTCCTCCACACGTCCTCGCCGCAGCGCAGTGCGTGCAGAGCTCCTCGCGCGCCGCCATAGACGCCCGCCGCCTGATGGACCCTCCACGCCTTCCCTGGCCGGAGTCCTCATCAAATTCCAAGATCGCGAGTTCACGGAGCTCTTCGCATGCCCCCCTCGCCGACCTCGACCGCGGTCACCGCCAACTTCCACCGCTGCCTGCCCAACGAAGGCTGCGACGTGCCCGTCAAGGACCACTGCAACGGCCTCCTCCTCCTGCTGGGCGGCTATGTGGTGAGCCCCGCCACGCGGCAGTGGGCCGTGCTGCCGCCACGGCCGCCGCGCCGCAACGCCAAGGAGCTCCTCTTCCGCCACTACGACTACATCGTGTTCGATCCGGCCGTGTCGCCGCACTACGAGGTGTTGGTCGTCCCGGAGGTTCCTTGGAGTGATCGGGGAACATGGGCGGCGGGGTGCCAGTGGCCGCCGTCGGCCATGCTGCTGCAGGTTTACTCCTCCAGGGCTAACCGGTGGGAGGAGAGGTCCTTTGCACGGCAGGGGGCGGCGTTCGGAACCGTCGCCCACGTGCCTTGGTCCCGCGACCAAAGATGCGCCGTCTACTGGCATGGACACCTCTACGTGCACCACCATTTTGTCATGAGGTACTTCCCATCTGTCTCTCTCCCTCCCTCCCTCCCTCTCTCTCTCCCTCTCGCTCCCTCTCTCTCAATTCCAATTTTGTTGGAAACTAGGTCGCGTTACCTGACGAACGTTCCACGGGAGAATTTTCCCAGCAAACGTGCAAACTTGCCATGCGTTTTCAACTAATTCCCATTGATACTGTCATCTTGCACAAAAAAATGGCCATGATCAAAGGCGAAAACTATCGTGTCGAAGATTGAACAAAAAATGGCCATTGATACTATCAGCTATCTTGCACAAAAAATTTCCAAGGATTTTTTTTCAAGGATACGTCAAAGATTGAAGTATCGAGATCATAGATAGAAAGTGCCTACAAAGGTGAGACAGTTTACAACTTAGCCACGGCTATCATAGCCATTGTTCAACGTGCTGATTACTCACTGCCAGCATCCAGTCTTGTCCTTCTAAATCAATCTTATTGAGAGAAGCTCACTTGTGGAAGGAATCGCTCCATTGAACACCACATCGTTCATGTGCTTCCACAACATCCAAGCAACCAGCACAATTACGGTTCATGTCTCCTTCCTAAGCTTAGGCCATGGATTAATTGTAGTCCATCATTCAACTAGACTGGCTTCAGCACTTGGCAGCCAAGTTAGCTTGCCCTAGTGGTTTAGGATGGAGAGCCACACTTGTCTAGCAAAGACGCATTCGAGGAGTATGTGATTGATTGTCTCCGACGCTTGATCACAAAAAGGGCAAGACAGAGGGTGTGGTAGGTGTCGACATGCTATCATGTCTGCCGTCCAGCACCTCTCCCTAGCCGCCAGCCAGACGAAAAACTTTCAAGTCACCTGCGTTGTCGACCACCAGATTTGCGCAGCTCCATTGGCCTCCACTCTCCCAGCGAAGAACACCCGGTAGGCCGATCTTGCTGAGTAGCATCTGTTTGTATCCCAAGCCCAAACCAGTCTGTTGTCACGCCCAAGATGCGATCCTATCCTCAATTTGGCATGAAGGCCTCGTCAGGGATAGAAGCGCATCTCGTCGTGTCGCAAGAATTGATATCGTTACAAGTACATGTACTGAAAAGAAGAGATATATATATAGAATTGGCTTACACTCGCCACAAGCTACATCAGAGACACATCAGTACATTTCATAATCATTAAGAGTAAGAGCAGGGTCCGACTACGGACGAAAACAAACGAGAAAAGAAGAACGACGTCCATCCTTGCTATCCCAGGCTGCCGGCCTGGAACCCATCCTAGATCGATGAAGAAGAAGAAGAAGAAGCAACTCCAAATGAACAATCAACGCGCTCGCGTCGAGTAACCTTTACCTGTACATGCAACTGGTGTTGTAGTAATCTGTGAGCCACAGGGGACTCAACAATCTCATTTCCAAAGGTATCAAGACTAGCAAAGCTTAATGGGTGAGGCATGGTTAAGTGGTGAGGTTGCAGCAGCGGCTAAGCATATATTTGGGGTGGCTAACTTACGAGTACAAGAAATAAGAGGGGGAAGATCTACGCATAACGGACGTGTCTACTCATGATCAAATGAATGATCCCGAACACCTACCTACGTCAGACATAACCCCACCGTGTCCTCGATCGGAGAAGGAACTCACGAAAGAGACAGTCACGGTTACGCACACAGTTGGCATATTTTAATTAATTAACTTCAAGTTATCTAGAACCAGTGTTGAACAAAGCTTCCACGTTGTCACATAACCGCGGGCACGGCTTTCCGAAAAGATTTAACCCTGCAGGGGTGCTCCAACTAGTCCATCACAAATTACCACAAGCCGCATAGAAATCCTCAATCACGAAGCTCGCGATCTCGTCGGATTCCCTAGTGGAAAACCTCAAATCTGAGTTTACCCAAAGCATCACCGGGATCCCGATGCACAAGATATCTCGTCAAAGGTAAAACTAATCCAGCAAGGCCACCCGGTGTGTCGACGAACTCGATAGGAGCCGTGTATCTCGTTCTCTGGACACACCGTCTATGCAAAGTGGACGGGAACCAAACCTCGAGTTGCCCCGTGGTGGCACCGCCGACTGCTAGGTGGGTGGACCAACACTCATGAGGAGCCCTGGCCCGGGGGTTGATTAAATATCCTCGGGTTAATTACTCCCTATGTAGTTCATTAGTTATTAGTCAAATGTAGTACTAAAGTTGGGCCTTGCCAGACCAGCTTCAATCTAAAACGAATTATCAAGGGGGTCCCCATAACAACCCCGATCGTGTTAGGAGCGCTCATTTATGGAACATAACACCGATAGCCGAAAACTAAGGGGGAAAAGGTGGAACAAAACACCAGGCTAGAAAAGGGTCGAGCCTTCCACCTTTTACCAAGTATATAGGTGCATTAAATTAAATAACATTTAAATATATGGTGATATGACAAGGAACCATGTTATCACTTGGAAGCAACTACACCTGCAACTAGCAACGCTAACACAGGGTTAAGCAAGCAGTAACATAGCCAATCAGTGGATTGCTAGGTCGATCAGGTTGAAGGTTATCATGCCACTCACAAGGCACTCACAAGCAACAACACGGAGCAACAAGCAACAGCGACAAAACACAGTTGACATGATGCCATGCATGATGCGACGATGCAAACTAAATGATGATGCAACCAACAAAATAAAATAGCCACACGACGGAAACGAAAATGAAGGAGAATCTTCTGGAACGTCGGTCTCGGGCTGTCACATATGTCCTCAATCCCATCCATGAGCTGAATGTGGTGGGTTCTGTCTACAAGCTGTAGGAACTCGGTCAATGCTTAGGGGGGGGGGGGGGGATTCTTCCGTCCCATAGCCAGCAATCTGTCCATAAAAATGCCACCTCTCCATTTCCTAGCACACACCTGGTCGCCGCCATGTAGATGCTCAAGGAGCCCGGCGAAACTTGCAAGATGAACTCATTCCATGGCCGATTACACTCGGTTCTCATCAGCCAAGGTCATCTTGCTCTGAGTGCCGTGATAAGAAGATGCAAGTTTGGAATGCCGAGGCCGCCGTATTCCTTCGGCATGCAAACTTGGTCACAAGCCACTAAACAGTGACCACCATGCACATCTCCAGGGACGGAGCGAGGATCTATTCATAGGGGGGGCGAGGTTTTACACTAAGTCTCATGAGCAACGGCTATGTTGTAAAAAAAAACTTAGGGTCTGGTCTAATGGAGATGTCATGGTGCAAACATGCCCTTTCTTCTTTATTCATTGCAATCACATGATCAAAACATAAATATAATTGATAAATGACAAAATAAACTCACAACGCTAGAAACATAAAATGATTTCATGAAATAATAATTTGTAGTAATGCAACATGGGTATATAATACAGTACCTTATCTCATTATTATTTTTGGAATCGGCGAGATGGACCTCACTGATTTAACCCAGTCCCAAAACCATAACCGGGGAAAGCATGCGATTATGTGGAAGTAAATAAAGAAGAGTGTTACAGGGAGACTGGCACCCCTTTGACCCCATGAATCCGTCCCTGGTTTTGATGGCTGAGAGTTTGAACCTACTGGTTTGAAAAAATATGAATTAATTCTGCTCTTGTTCTTCTTCATGATGTTTACATAAGCAGAAGTAAATAAATGGGAATGTGAAAATCAACTACCTCATCCCCTTGTTTGAACCTACCTTAGTTGTTCTTAATGACTATAGTATGTATGATTATACTTCTATAGTACTTTTTAAGAGCATCTCCAACAGCCGCGCTTCGCGCCGCGTCCAAAAAATGTATTTACAGCGCGCGCGCCGGCTGGTTTAGCGCAGGGATAGGCGCTGGCTCCAACAGTCGCGTTATAATGCAGCGCGCGCGCGCCGCTCCAGCAGTGCCCAAAAATGCAGCGCGCACACAACATTTTTTAAAAGTAGATTGCATTAAAAATAAAAAGGATACAAAGTTATTTTACATAGATTGCAACTAGATAGGTAGTTCGAAAACATAGATAGATAATTCGGTGCTAGATAGTTCGAAAACAAAAAAACTAATCCTAGTCGCTCCAGTCATCTGCACCGTCATCATCGTCGTTGGTGTCGTCAGAGGTTGACAGCCAGATGTCAAACCAACGCTCATCTTCTTCAGTGAAGAAGGACCTCCCGCCTGCATTGACGAGGTCGGCTTGCGCACACGCCAATACCTTCCGACGACGCCTGTCCAACCGCTCCTCGCGGCGCCGGCGCGTGTCCTCCTCGCGGCGCCCTGCCCAATATTCCTGCTCGTAGGCGACGTCCTCCGGGTGGCGCCGGCACCACTCCGCCATGACCCGCTCGTCCTCCTGGGCGACGAGGAGGCGGCGCTGCAGCGCAGTGTGCTCTGCACGGTCTTGTGCGGAGTTTAGACGAGGCGGCGGGGCGAGGTCTAACGCCTGCTGGAGCGTGTGGATGTCCGGAAAGTTCATTTGGAGGCGCGGCCTGCCTAGGCGTCACGCCGCCGCGTCGAACGCCCGGGCGGCCTCGTGCGCCGTGTCGTAGGTTCCGAGGCTAAGCCGGAGATCGCCGGAGCGTATCTCGGCGTAGAACCCGCCGTTGGGGCGCTGGCGGACGCCGCGGTAGCCCGACGCAGAACGGCGGCGCGGCGGCATGGTGGCGCGTCGGGGGCGGCGCGCTGGAGCGGTGACGGCGCTCTGGGGCGGCGGGCGGCGGCGGCGTCGCGAGAGGCAGAGGGAGAGAGAGTGCGGAGCGGTGGCGCGAGGGAGCGGCAGCGCGCTGCCTTTTATAGGCGCGCAGGACGGGGCGCCGCAAAAATGACGCGCGAGCTGCCGCCTTTTCGCGCGCGCGCAAGCGGTTCCCGCGCGCGTGGTTTTCCCGCCGCTGCTGGAGCACGCCAATCTGTCCTGCGCGCGGTAAAATGCATGTTTAGCGCGCGCGCCCCTTTTTGCGCCGCTGTTGGAGATGCTCTAAAGGCACAAACTAATCTGATGTGAAAATCAATTACCTTCTCCCCTTCTGTTGTTGCTGGCTTGCTGCTCGGTCTACTGGCAAACGGCATCGTCTCCGTGCATCAACAGTTCAACACCAGCCTGTCCCGCGTGGCGGCGTCCGCTTCCCTTCTATGCTACTCTATAGCTGCGCGATGGAGAGATGAGAGATCCGGTCGCAATAGGCATCCGTCTCGATGGCAGCGGCGGTTTGGAAACGAGGCGACGATACGTGCGTATGTACTGCATAATCGTGGCTCTGTTCTGCAACTAACTAAGGTATTCCTGGATATGGCCTGTTCGTGGATTAAGCTGGGCAGTTTGTGGATTTTGTGCCTGTAGCCAATGGGCTATACATGAGCAGATGGGCTGATTCTTCACGTTAGTAACAAAGGCCCAAGAGAGATAGGGGGGCAAAGCAAGCTACGGACAAGTGGCAAAAAAGATTAGCGTATAACCCATCACGACACGGGATGACACAATCGTTGGGGGTCTCGCCCCCCCCCCCCCCCCCCCCCCCCCCCCCCCCCCCGAATCCGTCCCTGCACATCTCGACGTTCTTTCCACACAGCAATCCACGACATATCTTATTTGCTGCTTCGATGCTTTTTACTGGCAGATCGAGGGCCACCATTGCATGAACAAGCATAGAAGATAACGTGGTCTTCATTAGCTCCAATCGCCCAGACCGGTAGAGCAGTCTTGCCTGCCACGCAGGAAGTCGATCGACCAATTTATCCACCAAATACTGCAGCTGCGTTGCCGATATTTTCCACAAGCCCAAAGGCAGCCCAAGGTAGCGGCATGGCCATCCAGCCACCTCGCATCCCAGCTCATCGGCTATCCACTCCACCTGCTCCACCGAACAGCGAATCGGGTGCGCAGAACACTTGGCCATGTTTGTGCAAAGTCCCAAAGCCATGCCAAAGTCTGTGAGCAGCGCAGCACATGCTCTAAGGCTCCCAAGGTCCGGTTTGAGAAATGTGACAACATCATCAACCAAAAAGAATGGCAAGTTATACACAGAATTGTCCATCCGTTTGATCTTGATCCAACTGATCTAAGTGAGTTTGTAGGGAGGTCTTAAAAATCAGAAGCTCTCAGATAACATTGAAGTTGAAATTTGACCTAAATAGGACGAATTCGAGCTTCAACTAGTAATGGATTCGTGCAGAGGCTAGGGATTTATCCTCCTACTAGGAAAATTTACGACTAAAATATCACTCGACCTATAATATATATATTTTTGGCTTTGCGATAATTTTGTAACTACTATATTTGTCTATCTGCAGAATATCTTTGTTAAGTGGCAAGTACCAAGTAATCAAACCGCCCCAAGGTATTACCATGACGCAAGAAGTTCCACAACGACGACTAGGAAAATCGGAAAAGGGAGTGTATTTTGCATCAATTGCTTACCATCGTTGGCTTCAAGTTTGGATCCTCGACGAGTCTCGTGCTCCTATCGAGTGGGTCTTAAAGTATCAGACAAATCTTGTCCTTGGTCGTATATCGGCAGACCTGAGATACAATCCGGATGCTCATGGGTCCTGGATCATAGAAGATGTCAACGACGACTCCTACCATGATAGATTTCCAGAGTACAAAGAAGAAGCAAATCAGGAAAACAAGGACGTCCTTGGCACCAAAGAGTTTTACATCCTTGGATTTCACCCTCATAAAGAAGTTATCTTTCTGAGCGACTCGTTGCAGAGAGGAATGGCCTATCATTTGAGTAGCTCGAAGTTCCAATACCTAGGAAACACGCGCCCGACACGCTACCATGGGTTTCGTGAAGGGTATGAATTCATAGAAAGTTCATTTCCATACACGCCATGCTTGACAGCAGAGTTCCCAACAGATAATTGATTCAGAAGCTCATCATGGGTACCTAAACATCGGATGCAATGGAGTGTCCTGAATATGCTATAGAATGGAGTGGCCTCCCAGTCCTTTTTTTTTACCAAAATCTAATCTCATTCTTCTTCTAGGGTTAGTGGATATGTGTAAGTGAGAAATTGTATAATGAAATGGTTTTTCTCCAAACTAGTGGGTATGACTGAGAGAAGTTGCATAATTGAAATGGTTATTATTACTTGAATACTCCATCCGTTCAAAATTACTTGTCGCACAAATGGATGAAAATAAATGTATCTGTTCAGAATTACTTGTCGCACAAATGGATGAAAATAAATGTATCTAGAACTAAAATACATAAATACATGCATTTCAATGACAAGTATTTCCGGACAAAGAGAGCATACATGAAACAGACAGCAGCAACGCTAGCTAAGGTCTCAGACCAAATTACAGATGTTTTTGGCATTTTGGTCACCTCACATTCCTGAACCTATACGACCAAGGGTAGCCATCCAAAAATGATTGCAATATGCTGCCAAAAAATATTTAGAAAAAGCTTAAAAGATTCTGGTACGCTGCCGACAATAAGAATTAAGCTTGCGAGTTGAAGGGGTGGGTCCTTCCAAAACACTCCCAGTTCATCGACGGACAAAAGAAATCAAGTCTGAAGAGTTACTACAGCAGATCATCATGTAAATCATAAATACATACATTGGTACATATACACAAATAAATTAGAACAAAGAACAACAACCACAAAATACACCACACATACAACACATTTAAGATGTAATAACGGAACCGCGAAATTAACGACCAACAATGGTACATGTCTAGTTTATAGACTAATAGTGCTGCATAATTCATGGAAACATGGTTACTGAGAAAACACGTCATGCTACTAATTAGCCAGTTTGGTGTCGAAGAGACGCTCGGAGTGGGTTGCCGAAAGAGACCTTGGGGACACTATCTCATCACCCTTACGAGCTCACCATGTTGAACTGGAACCTAGACAGCTGCTGTGGGATGGTGGAAATTACAGGTCCATACCGCTGCATCCAAATAGAAAACAGATTTCAGACCTTCATCACATTTAAGACACTTGATAACGGCACGATGTAATAATATAAGTCGAACAGCAAAATATAGCCATGTTTGAGCAAATTTTTGTGGAGTCTGAATTTCATTTTTAAAAAAATGCATGTTACAGCCATCCAATCCCCATCGCCTGGTTAAACAGAAATAAAAATGGTAAAAACTGATGGCATGGATTCTTTCTCGCAGAAATTAATTCAGTAGTACCATCATTCATTTATGTGAAACAAGACAAAAAAAACAGTTGTATGGGGTCAGATTCTTGTGGTGGAATAAAAAACATGTCACTGGAAATTTATTAAGGCATATATACCTGGACACACTCGAGGGATGAGTACAATGTTTTTAAACATCAAGGAAAGCTAACTTTCAGCATGGGGGACTGTCCCTTACCTGAACATTGTCATAGAGTTCAAACAGTGGAACAGCAAGTAGCTTCAAGTTCCTTGGAACAGCGAAATACTCTCTTTCAGTTAGATGAACAATGAAAAGCTTCTTGCATTCCTGTTCATCACATTGGTCAATTTCATTATCTAATCCCAAATCCCAACAATAGATGGTAACAGAAACCTCTTAAAGCAAGAATGTACCTTGGGCTTGGTTATATGTGGAGGGCAATAAGGATACATCACGGTCTCAAAGTTTGGCCTCCACCAAACAGCAACACACTCACCAACCTGTAAGTAAGAAACACATTACAGCTTTATAGGAATGGATACAGTTTACATTACACAAGGTCTACGATCAAAAACATCTCATGGCAACAAAGTGAGCATGCTGTCAATAGGACTGAAACCCAAGATTACTGTAAGAAGCTAGACACGCAAGTTCATGCTGATTTAAGGTATTTCATACTTTGGTAAGTAAATACTACATGGCAGAGTGGCATGTCTTCTACAGATGTTCACTTTGAATATAGATACAGGAAATTATACTTGGGTGTTAGTATCATGAGTTCATGCTGATTTAAGGTATTTCATACTTTGGTAAGTAAATACTACATGGCAGAGTGGCATGTCTTCTACAGATGTTCACTTTGAATATAGATACAGGAAATTATACTTGGGTGTTAGTATCATGGTAGGTACTTCATGTTTTAAATATTGGAAACTGTGATAGCGATTTCTGCTGTTAGCACTTAGCAGCTATGTCACTGTTCCATTTAGGAACAGCCACAACATAGTACATACGGAACTATATAATGTTAATGACAAGCCATAATTTTTTTCTCTCGGACACATGACATGCCATAAATATGACCGTTATAGATCTGTCGAAGAAACTGAAATAGCAGTTCGGTCTTTTATTTCTTCCAGATGCAGATAATCGTCAGTGAGAGATATAGGGAGCAAAAGGACTTGCATATGTGTTCATTGACTTGAAGAAGGCCTATGATAAGATACCGCGGAATGTTAATGTGGTGGACCTTGGAGAAACACAAAGTCCCACCAAAGTACATTACCCTCATCAAGGACATGTACGATAATGTTGTGACAAGTGTTCGAACAAGTGATGGCGACACTGATGACTTCCCTTATCTTTTTGCCTTGGTGATGGATGAGGTCAGAAGGGATATACAAGGAGACAGTGGCGGAGCCATCGCCCGGCGACCCTGGGCAGTTGCCCGGGCTCGCTGGCTGCTGAACACCGCAGGAAGGCTTGTTGCGATTGGGCAAATCCTGCTGCACATCATTGTTTACCCGGGCAGACTGTGCTGGGCTTCTTAAGTAACGGCTTAATGGGCTAATTTAGGTATCGAAAGGCCCAAAAAAGTTACTCACTAAGGAAGACGAGTTGTTACGTTCCTGGTATGTCACGTATCGTGCAGATGACAGGCTGCGAGCGGCCGTGGCAGCCAGTGGTGATCCATCTCCAGGAACGTTTTGCATGCTGGACTGCTCGTCTCCTCCTTCGTTATTACTCACTCCGTTTGTGAACGAAAGTCTTTTTAAAGATTTCACTACACACTACATACGTATGTATATAAATTTATTTCCAAATATAAATTTATTTATTTTATTCCGTATGTAATTCGTAGTGAAATCTTAAAAAAACTTATATTTAAAAATGGGGGAGTAGGTAATATTGCTAACTGATTTTGGAATTGATAGAAATTTTTAGGTTAGGGCACGGAGAATGATCCGCAACTGCAGATGATTCCAAATTTACGACTCTAGTTTTTGGGTTTAGATAGTTATATATTGAAATTTGAGAGTGAATTTATCTTCTTCCGACCTCTATGCACCAATTAGGAATGAGCATGTACAATTTTTTTACTTAAATATTACCGTTTCGTTGGTTCGATATAAACTAAACTGCCCACGCGTTGTCCGTGTGGGCAACATGGGACGAGCCCATCTTTTTTTTTTCTCGCGCCTCATCTATGCACCCTTTCGTCATTGTTTCCGGTGGCTAGCTCCGTCGACTTCCTCCATGTAGCCGGCGGCGACGGTGGGGCTACGTTCCTGATTCCATTTGAACGGCATGAGGCTTTCTTTGGCCGGTGACTTGACGCAGTGGCCCCTCTTATTTGGTGGCATCAATGGCATCAACCGGTGACCTCAGTTCCATCTGTTATGACTTAGCTCTTGCTGACATGATTCTCTGTGTGTGGGTTTGTGTTGGTTGTACCCATTCTAGTTATGCTGAGGCCCTATGTAGACCATTATAATCGCACCCCTCAGTGATATTATTGGTAAAAAAAAACAATTGAATATTAATTTAAAAATTTAAATCATTAAATTTTACTACATTATTAATGTGGATTTGTAGTTCGAAAGTATGGTGATATTAAGTATTGTATATCTGAATACTCAACTTATTTCTAGATTAGAGACTTAGGCTCAAACTCGCCCAGGCTTCACAAAAGTTCTGGCTCCGCCCCTGCAAGGAGATATCCCATGGTGTATGCTCTTTGCGGCCGATGTGGTTCTAGTCGATGATAGTTGGACGGGGTCATCAGAAGTTGGAGTTATGGAGGCAAATATTGGAATCGAAAGGTTTTAGACTTAGTAGGACTAAGACTGAGTACATGAGGTGCGCTTTCAGCACTACTAAGCACGAGGAGGAGGGGGATGTTAGCCTTGATGGGCAGGTGGTACCTAAGAAGTGTTAGAGTATATATAATATAGTTGTGTACCCTTTTGTATTTATCCCAATATATAAGGGGTTTCCTGCATATAGTCCACCACCTGTACATTATATATATCGGCCTATGGCCTTATGGGAATACAAGTTGCAGGTCAATTTTTTTTGCATGCTGCAACTCGTACTATTGATCTTCTCGTCGCCGTGGCTTTTCTCCTCGTCTCCCACCACGACTTCAGCACTGTGTCAGCTCCTCCCGTCGTGCTCAGCTCTTCCCCGGCCGCGTCAGCTCTTCCCAGGCCGCGACGACTCCCTCGCCCTTCACCCGGTCGTGTTGCCAGGTCGCGCCGCTGGCTCCTTGTCCCGATTGGATTGGATCGGATCGGGCTTTCCCAGGTTGCGTCACCGTCTGCTGCATCTACCGATTGGATCGGATCGCTACCATCCCAGGTCGCGCCGCCGTCTGTCTCTATTGATTGGATCGGATCGAAGCTCTCCAGGTCGCGCAGGTCGCGCCGCCTCGCCGTCTCCCGCCGCCGGACCAGGTCACACCATCGGACCAGGTCGCGCTGCCTCCAATCTCGTCGTGATCTCTGCTGAGTAAAAAAAATGTCTTATGCATCGGGCTATGTTGTTGTTCCTCGTTGCCCGGTGATTTTTGATGGCTCTAACTACACCGAGTTCGTTGGCTTCATGCGCATTCATATGCGTGGCATCCGCCTATGGGGTGTTCTTTCTGGCGAGGTCTGTTGTCCGCCACGTCCGGTTCCTCCAGTAGCCCCTACTCCGCCGACTCCACCGGTTCTTCCTGCGGATGCTAATCAAGCCGCAAAGGATGCAGCTAAGCTTGCTGATGAGGCTGTTGATCGTGCTTATGAGGAGGCTCTTCAGACGTATCATAGTGCTCTGTCTGTTTACACCCAGTGGCTTGATGATGATGCTCGTGTTGCAGCTGTTCTCACTGCTAGTGTTCTACCTTAGTTAGCTTCTGAGTTTCTGGGCCTTCCTACTGTATTTGAGATGTTGACCCGTCTTCGTCAGCACTATGAGCCCTCTGGTGATGCCTTATACCTCTCTGTGGTCCGTCAGGAGCATGCTCTTCAGCAGGGTGATTCTGCTGTTGATGACTTCTATGCACAGAGTTCTGCTATCTGGCGCCAGCTTGATTCTCTCCGCAGTGCTGGTTGTCGTACTTGCCCCTGTTGCCAGGCTGTCCAGGCCAATTTGGAGTTTCATCGCGTCTACGAGTTCCTGTCTCGGCTCTGTAAGGAGTTTGAGCCCCGACGTGTTCAGTTGTTTGCTCGTGGTTGTATTTCTCTCATGGAGGCGCTTTCTGAGATTCGTGCTGAGGAGACTCGCTTACGTGGTGCTGGTTTACTAGAGG
The DNA here is from genome assembly GCF_904849725.1 of Hordeum vulgare subsp. vulgare. NCBI lineage: Eukaryota > Viridiplantae > Streptophyta > Magnoliopsida > Poales > Poaceae > Hordeum > Hordeum vulgare. Next base: position 656,606,676 of record NC_058519.1, on the reverse strand, counting down.
TTCCCTCTGTGCTCGCTGCTCGGGCTCCCTCTACGCCACCTGCTGCACCGACCCCTTCTCGCTCGAGTGCTCCGCCGCTCTTGCCCACTCCTTCTGGAGGCTCTGGTCGCCCCCGTTCACATTGCGGCTACTGCAACAATGATGGTCATATTGAGTCCCAGTGCTTCCAGAAGAGGAAACACCTGCGTAAGGCACGATCATCATCTTCAGGGACTTCGCCATCTACCTCGACAGCTCCAGCCATCGCTTTGACTGAGCAGGATATTCTGAGACTTAAGTGTCTGCTCGCTGCTTCAGGTTCTTCCTCGATGGGTACTGCTGGTTCTGTGACTGATGCTTCCCGCACTAAGCAACCACCTTCTACACAGTCAGGTACATCCCCATGGGTTCTGGACTCTGGAGCTTCTTTTCACATGTCTTCTCATTCTTCCACTCTGTTCTCTCTTCGATCGCTTGATTCTCCTGTTCATGTCCTCACTGCTGATGGTACTCCTCTTTGTGTCGTTAGTAGAGGCAATCTTACCACTCCTTATTCTATTCCTGATGTTGTTCATGTTCCTCGACTTACCATGAATCTGTTTTCTGCTGGTCAACTTACTGATTCTGGTTGTCGCGTCATCCTTGACGTTGACTCTTGTTCTGTCCAGGACCGTCGCACGCACACTCTGGTTGGGGCTGACCCTCGCCGCTGTGATTCTCAGGGTCTTTGGGAGTTAGATTGGCCTCATATTCCTTTTGCTGCCACCACTATCGCCAATTCCTCCGCTTCGGTCGCCTCCGCTACTGGTTCCTTCCAGCAGTGGCATCATCGACTTGGTCATCTGTGTGGTTCTCGTTTGTCGTCTTTAGTTCGTCGAGGTCTTCTGGGGTCTGTCTCAGGAGATGTCTCTTTAGAGTGTCAGAGTTGTCGTCTTGGCAAGCAGATTCAGTTGCCATATTCACATAGTGAGTGGTGTCTAAGCGTCCTTTTGATTTAGTCCATCCTAATGTATGGGGTCCGGCTCCCTTCGCTTCGAAAGGGGGTCATAAATACTATATTATTTTCATAGATGATTTCTCTCGTTACACATGGCTTTATTTCATGACTTCTCGTAGTGAGGTGTTGTCTATTTATAAGCGTTTTGCTGCCATGGTTCACACTCAGTTCTCTTCGCCCATTCGTGTGTTCCGTGCTGACTCCGCTGGCAACTATATCTCTAAGATGTTGCGTGGTGTTCTTGCTGAGTAAGGGACTCTCTCTCAATTCTCTTGTCTTGGTGCTCACGCTCAGAATGGCGTGGCTGAGCTAAAGCATCGTCATCTTCTTGAGACGGCTCGTGCACTGATGATTGTTGCCTCTCTCCCGCCTCATTTTTGGGTTGAGGCCGTCTCCACCTCCACCTATCTCATCAATCTACAGCCTTCCGCTGCTCTACAGTGTGGTGTTCCTTTCGAGCGTCTTTTTGATCGTTCCCTCGATTATTCGATGCTTCGCTTGTTTGGTTGTGTTTCCTATGTTCTTCTTGCCCCTCGCGAACGCACCAAACTGACCGCTCAGTTTGTTGAGTGTGTCTTCTTAGGCTATAGTGATGAGTATAAGGGCTATCGTTGTTGGGATCCTATCGGTCGTCGGATGTGTATCTCTCGGGATGTGACTTTTGATGAGTCTCGTCCTTTCTACCCACGCCCATCTTCCTCGACCTTTTCAGTGGAGGAAATCTCTTTCCTCACTTTTCCTGACACACCTATCACCCCCATCGAGCCTTTCCCTATTCGTTCCGCTCCCTCTGCTTCTCCACCTCTTGTCGATTTGCCGCCACCATCTTCCACGGTCTCCTCCCCTAGCATGTCACCAGATTCTGCACCTTCATCTCCGGTGACTTCTTCGTCGCCACCCCCCGATTCTACCTTGGCGATTACTCCTTGCATTGTTCCATCTTTTCCTCAGTGTTACACTCGTCGTTCACGTCCTATGGATGCCTCTGCGGATGTGTCGTCATCCTCGTCTTCGCTTACCTATGGCTTGCGTTCTCGTCCTCGTCCGCCTGTTGATCGCTTTGGATTTCCCACCGCTGGTGCTGCTGTTCTTGAGCTGACTTCTTATCGTCAGGCTGTTGTTCATCCTGAATGGCAATTTGCGATGGCATAGGAGATTGTTGCTCTTGAACGCACTGGTACATGGGATCTTGTTTCCCTTCCTCCCGGAGTCCGTCCCATCACTTGTAAGTGGGTCTACAAGGTTAAGACTCGCTCTGATGGTTCTCTTGAGCGTTACAAAGCTCGTCTGGTGGCTCGTGGTTTTCAGCAGGAGCATGGACGTGATTACGACGAGACTTTTGCTCATGTGGCCCATATGACCACTGTTCGTACACTTCTTGTCGTGGCCTCTGCACGCCACTGGTCTATATCTCAGCTTGATGTTAAGAATGCCTTTCTTAATGGTGAGCTGCGTGAGGAGGTGTACATGCAACCACCACCTGGGTATTCTGTTCCTGATGGCATGGTATGTCGTCTTCGTCGCTCTCTCTATGGCCTTAAGCAAGCCCCCCGCGCCTGGTTTGAGCGTTTTGCCTCTATGGTGACTGCCGCTGGTTTTTCAGCAAGTGCTCATGATCCAGCATTGTTTATTCACCTTTCTCCTCGTGGTCGGACTCTTCTTCTTCTCTATGTTGATGACATGATCATCACTGGGGATGACCCCGAACATATTGCCTTTGTAAAGGCCCGTCTGAGTGAGCAGTTTCTTATGTCTGATCTTGGACCTCTTCGCTACTTTCTTGGGATTGAAGTCTCTTCTACCTCTGATGGCTTTTTTATATCCCAGGAAAAGTATATCCAGGATCTTTTGCTCGTGCTGCTCTTACTAACGAGCGCATTGTTGAGACTCCCATGGAGCTCAATGTTCACCTCCGTGATACTGATGGTGATCCCCTGCCTAACCCGACGCGTTACCGTCATCTTATTGGCAGTCTTGTCTATCTAGCTGTCACTCGTCCGGATATTTCTTATCCGGTTCATATTCTGGGTCAGTTCGTCTCCGCTCCCACATCGGTTCACTATAGTCATCTCCTTCGTGTTCTCCGATATCTTCAAGGCACGATCTCTCACCATCTATTCTTTCCTCGCTCCAGTTCTTTACAGCTTCAGGCCTACTCGGATGCTACATGGGCTAGTGATCCTTCAGATCGCCGTTCACTTTCTGCTTACTGTGTTTTTCTTGGTGGTTGTCTCATTGCCTGGAAGACGAAGAAACAGATTGAAGTTTCGCGTTCAAGTGCAAAGGCTGAGTTGCGAGCGATGACTCTTTTGACGGCAGAGGTGACTTGGTTACGGTGGTTACTTTAGGATTTTGGTGTTTCTGTCACTACACCGACTCTGCTCTTCTCTGGCAGTACAGGTGCTATTAGCATTGCGCGCGATCCTGTTAAGCATGAGCTCACCAAGCATATTGGTGTTGATGCTTTCTATGTGCGTGCTGGTGTGCAGGATCAAGTTATTGCTCTTCAGTATGTGCCTTCCAAGTTACAGTTGGCGGTTTTCTGACGAAGGCCCAAACTAGAGCGCGGCATGGCTTCTATCTCTCCAAACTCAGTGTTGTTCATCCACCATGAGTTTGAGGGGGGTGTTAGAGTATATATAATATAGCCGTGTACCCTTTTGTATTTATCCCAATATATAAGGGGTTTCCTGCATATAGTCCACCACCTGTACATGTATATATATCGGCCTATGGCCTCATGGGAATACAAGTTGCATATTTCCTAACAAGAAGGATATCTTTCGTTATTTGGGGTCAATGTTGCAGAAGGATGGGGATGTCGATGAAGAAGTTAACCATCGAATTAAAGTCGGATGGATGAAGTGGCGCCAAGCTTCTGGCATTCTCTGTGACAAGAGGGTGCCACAAAAGCTAAAAGGCAAGTTCTATAGGACGGCAGTTCGACCCGCTATGTTGTATGGCGCCGAGTGTTGGCCGACTAAAAGGCGACATGTGCAACAGCTAGGTGTGGCGGAGATTCGCATGTTGAGATGGATGTCTGGCCACACAAGGAAGGATCAAATCCGGAATGATGATATACGAGATAGAGTTGGGGTAGTGCCAATTGAAGAGAAGCTTGTCCAACATCGTCTGAGATGGTTTGGGCATATTCAGCGTAGGCCTTCAGAAGCCCCAGTGCATAGCGGACGGCTAAAGCATGCTGATAATGTCAAGAGAGGTCGGTGTAGACCGAACTTGACATGGGAAGAGTCCGTAAAGAGAGATTTAAAGGATTGGAGCATCACCAAAGAACTAGCCATGGACAGGGGTGCGTGGAAGCTTGCTATCCATGTGCCAGAACCATGAGTTGGTCGCGAGATCTTATGGGTTTCACCTCTAGCCTACACCAACTTGTTTGGGACTAAAGGCTTTGTTGTTGTTTGTTTGCACATAATCGCCAGTGTTGTTGGATTAACTATGATTCAGTAAGGTACAAAGTGACCAGTTCCGACATAATTTTGCGACATGATATGGCCATTCACCAGTAACAAAAAAGGAACTGAACTTCTCTCGGGCTCAAAATACCTGCCAGTTAGGTGGAAAGGAAGGTGAGTTCACTGCAAGTTTGCTGCACAGCTTTCTTTTCAGGCCCTCAATTTCTGTAGAATTCAAGTCACATAAGCAAACAGCCAACGAAGAGGAACAAAATAAAAGAGTGAAGCAACATAGAACTCACCATTTTCTCCAGGCTTCAAACGTCCACCAGGAAGTTTGCAAAATGTGTTTCCAATTTGCAATAACAGTATGTGGGGGTGATTGTGCTCTTGCACCTGAATAGGATAATGCAAGTGAATATTTCAGTTTATTTGCCAAATTAATACGTCCACTGACCAATTGTTACTGCAGGAAGTTTGCCAACAATTGGATGTTTTCAATCACAAAAATGTATATGAACATAATGATGAGATGGAAGAATAGAAACATACCAGTAGGATAGCTTCAACACTTGTCCGCATTCCTTCTTTCATGTAGCTGCCATTTGTCAAAGTAATTAGTAGGTTGATCCACTTGGCAGGACAAGTTTAAGAAACATATTTAGCAAAGAAGCCAAACTGTTCGCAGGGTACATAAACCTGCAACCAATTGAAGAACCACCGAAGCTTCTATACGGATTTTCTTTATGATACATATTGACTTGACATTCCAGGCCAGTCTACCAACAAATTATCATGTATAACCATTTTGTTACATAGTGCACCATAATTATAAGTTACATACTTGGCAAAAAAAAAGAAAAAGGATCTACTAGGCAACATAACCATTGTAGTTCCCTTACTACACACATCTATTAAACAGTAATACAATCCTGAAACAATAGGGAGTAGTCAACCTCAGGAACTAGATTGCTCGGCATTTCTGCTGTTATTTCAAGCCAGCACCAGCTTACAATCCGCAACAGAAAGCCATCGAACTAGCAAAAACACCTATTTTAACATACAGACATATTCACATAACACTCAGTTTTCATCAAGTAATTTCCACAGTACCTAAACCCAAGCTAAATAAAATCAGCATTAGCAACAAGATGTTCGAAATTTGACTAAAAACATGGAAATTTGGTCTTCTTCCAATAATGCCCCATGGTATACTCCGTCATAAGGAACCATTAATTACATAACGCTCCATGATTACAACTAAGTCATTACACAACAAATCTGCCAAGCCCCATAACTATTGCAGTTCCCCTGCCAAGCACATCTAGTCAGGGAACTACACAATATTAATAGCCGGATAGAAAGCGACGAGCAGCTTCCAACCCTGAATAGAAAGCCATCACAAATTCCTTATTCCTATATCAACACACAGATCCAGATAACAGTAGGTTTCCATGAATCAATTTCCGGAGCACCTAAATCTGATCCCAGCCAAAACAGAGCGTACAGGCGGAGTAAATTTCAAATTTTTGCAACGATTTGGCCACCTCCAGACATTCCCCCGTGGAAATCTCCAGCACAGGGAACGCTGCTGATGAACTCGAAATTAACGACGGGGATCTTCGGCCCGGGAATAATCTGAGCTCTAGCGTTGAGGGCTTCCGGCGAGAGCAGTATATGGAGTGGATCCGGGAGGCTAGGAGGCGGGGAGGCGGACTTACTTGACCTTCATGCGGGCGAGGCGGTCGGCGACGGAGGTGTCCTTCTCCATCTTGGGCTCCTTGGTGCCGAACGTGTAGTTGGCGAGCGGGTACACGTTCACCACCGACGACGTCGGGGCGCCCACCATCTCCTCCGCTTCGGTCCGCGGGGCGCTCGCGCTTTTCTTCTTCTCGGGCTCCGGTGGTCGCCGGTGGTGGCGGCGGCGGGGGAGGAGAGGCTGGTGGTGGGGGTGCGGTCGGGTCGGGTCGGGTGGGCGTCTCGGTCGCTGCTTGGGCCCGCTTCTTTCCGGCTCACACCTGGTTTACTCTGCAACCTTTTTTTAAGGAACCAACATAAGCTCTGCTTTTTTTAATAGAACTAGCTAGTATGCTCGCGCGTTGCGAATAAATCATCTCTCATACACATGCTCGACGACACCGACAAATCACTTGAAATCTTTCACAGTGCTATATGAAGAACAACATGATAAGTGGTTTTATGCAGAAACATAAAAGTTATGTCCAATTTATTAGACAACAAAAATATCTACCTAGTTGTCGGTATCAACTCACCTTTTTACGACGTTCCTCAATCATACTCAAATAATAGTGCATTAGATTAAAAATAGGAAAGTACACTCTAATACTCAATAATAACATGTGCATAAGAGCATCATTCCTGATTTGTTGATCTATGTGTTTGTAATTGTAACCCAAATCAAGACTTAATTTGGTTGTAAATATATTAGAATCTCCATTGAAAACAACCAATCCGAAAGTACATGCATAACGAATAGATATTTTTTAAACGCCCCATATAAAGAAAGGTATTAATTAAGGATATAAATATAATTTTAGAAATAATTAACATGAAAGATAATATTATATTTAAAATCTACATATTCTTTTAAGCTATTTCATATTTCAAAATTTGAAGTTAGAGTTTAAGGGATATGAATATTTAAAAAAATATTTGAATCTGCAAAAAACAGAAACGTTAAAAAAAATAGTTAGGTTGAAGTTGTAAGAGTGCAGCCCATCTAGTAAAATGACACTTGGCAAGGTAGAGCCAACCTGAAATCAAGTAAAAAAGGAAGCAGAAAGTGGGTGCATCTTCATTAGAAAGGCCGGAAAATTGCTCTTTCATAACAAGATTCAGCAAAACGGCATTGATTTCGTATGACTCCGCACTAGTGGCGGGAGCAATAGGAGTACTAATAAAATCATTATTATTAGTATTCGAAAGTCATAAAGTTTGATGTTTTCAGTCATGGTGACTTCGACAAGTAAGCAAGCACACAAGCAAACAAAGAGCAAGCAAGAAAAAGGGACAACGAAAAGGCAAACGAAAAAGGCAAATTGATGAAGTGGGGGAGAGGAAAACGAGAGGCAACTGGCAAACAAAGTAAATGCAAGAGATGAGTTTGCGACACTTACTTGGATGAGTTTTTGACTTGATCCTCCCCGGCAACAGCAGAAATCCTTCTGCTACTTCTCAAACAACAGCGCCCGAAATTGACACGTTGACGGAGACTTGCTTGCGTTGGTTTTTCCCTTGAAGAGGAAAGGGTGATGCAACACAGGAGCAGTAAGTATTGCCCTCAGTTTGAGAACCAAGGTATCAATCCAGTAGGAGAATCTCGTCAAGTCTAGAGTACCTGCACAAACACAAAGAGCTTGCACCCAACGCTATAAAGGGGTTGTCAATCCCTTCAAGATTGATTGCAAAGTGAGATCTGAAGGCGGAAAGTGAAACGAAGAAAAAGTGTAAGGCTGAAAATATGGTGTGGAGTAGACCCGGGGGCCATAGTGTTCACTAGAGGCTTATCTCAAAATAGCAAATATCACGGTGGGTGAACAAATTACTGTCGAGCAATTGATAGAACTGCGCAAAGTCATGACGATATCTAAGGCAATGATCATACATATAGGCATCACATCCGAGACAGGTAGACCGATACTTTCTGCATCTACTACTATTACTCCACACATCGACCGCTATCCAGCATGCATCTAGTGTATTGAGTTCATGACGAACAGAGTAACGCCTTAAGCAAGATGACATGATGTAGAGGGTAAACTCAAACCAATGATGAAAACCCCATCTTTTTACCCTTGATGGCAACAACACGATGCGTGCCTCGCCAACCCTTCTGTCACTGGATGAGGTCACCGCACGGTATGAACCCAAAATCAAGCACTTCTCACTACTGGAATTTTTAATTTTGCCGTCTGCCATGGCTGACAGCAAAGGGGGCAACCACGGACGGCAAAGGCTTTGCCGTCGGTCAGCAAACGGCAAAGTAGACGGCAAAAAAAAAATCCGATGAAGAGGTTCTTTGCAGTCTGTTTTTGTAAAGCGGACGGCAAAGAATCTTTGCCATGAGGGGGCAGACGGCAAATTAAATGGGACGGCGGATACACCAACGGTCCCGTTAAGTGTTAACGGCAGACCTCCTCTCTTTGCCATCTGTCCTCCCCCCTTTGCCATGAGGGTGCTGACGGCAAAGGGGGGAACTAAGCCCCTCTCTCTCCCCTCTTTGTCGTCTGCCCTCCCCCTTTGCCATGAGGGGGCTGACGGCAAAGGGGGGAACCAAGCCCCTCTCTCTCCCCTCTTTGTCGTCTGCCCTCCCCCTTTGCCATGAGGGGGCTGACGGCAAAGGGGGGAACCAAGCCCCTCTCTCTCCCCTCTTTGCCGTCTGCCCTGCCCCCTTTGCCATGTGGGGGAAGACGGCAAAGGGGGGAACCAACCCCTCTCTCTCCCCTCTTTGTCGTCTGCCCTGCCCCCTTTGCCATGTGGGGGCAGACGGCAAAGGGGGGAACCAGCCCCTTTTTATTTTATTTCTTATTATATCCAGCAATTTTCACAATAATCAGGATATATATATATATATTTGACAAAAATAAATATGTTTCCGTACTCATAAGCATGTTAAAATAACTTTCATCCATAGTACATACATATTATGCAAGTTGCATCCGTACCAAACCATATATTACACCAGTTTCATCCACATGCACACAAAGTTTCATATATATGCATATACTATAATAGTTTCAATACAAGCTTCCGTGAAGCCATGGTACAAGAAATCATCTGCAAGCATTCCATCAATATAATCCAAGCTTCCCGTGAAGTGAATGTAATATGCAAAATGACAAATAAGAAAGTTAGAAGATTAATACTAGATGAAGAACTATATATATATAGGTTATTTCAGAGAGAACTTAGCTAAGTATAGGCCATTTAATAGCTAAGTTAGGTGGAATATGTCATCTTGGAGCTACATAGCCTTATTATGTCATTTAGGAGAGAACTTAGCTAAGTATATGTTATTCTAGAGCTAACTTGGATAAAATATGTCATTTTGTAGCCAACTATGATTATTAATTCATTTTGACCTTATTATGTCATTTTGGAGCTAAATTAGTCATTTTAATGAGCTAACCAAGGTTCTTATGATGTTTTTACCTAACTATGTTAATTATGTCATTTGGGAGGATAATTAGCTAAGTATGTCTTTGTTGGGGAAAATAACCTACGTAGAAGACGAAAGAGAAGAAGCAATAAGAGAAGAAAAAGAAGAAGAAGGAGGAGGAGGAGGAGAAGGAGGAGGAGAAGGAGAAGGAAGAGGAGGAGAAGAAGAAAAGAAGAAGGACAAGAAGAAGGAGAAGAAGGAGCTTCTCTCCTCCTCCTTCTTCTTCCTCCTTCTCTTTCTTCTTCTCTTCTTCTTCTCTTCTTCTTCTCTTCTTCTTCTTCTTCTTCCTTCTTTTCATTTTTCCTCTTTCTTCTCCTCTTGTCCCCTTCTTCGGGCTAAATTAGCTAACTATGCCTTTTTGAAGTTAATTATGTCATTTTGAGGATAATTAGGTAAGTATAGGTCATGTTTTATTGAATAATCTATTTTGAAGCTAAGTAAGCTAATTATGTCATTTAGGTGGAAGCCTAGCTAACTATAGGTCATTTCGGTCTTTGGATGGTTAATTGACATGGATGGTTAATTCATACGGGGAGGCGAACCATAGTCGTTTGGAGGCTTTGGATAGGTAGGCAGGTAAGGGGAGGCGACCCTTATATGCCACGGTAGATCGGCGCACCCCAAGAAAATTGCAAGACACTACCACACTTGGGTACGTCGTGGCGGATATGTATCACTAGTCAAAAATTTTGCATGTCAATACCACTTTACAGACTAATTGTTGCGAAACAGGTTGATAGACGTATAAACGCGTATTGACCACATATCTCACAGACGTGACCCGCATGACAACTCGCTCAAAAAAAGTCAGAGGACGGGCGCCGCATATTCATGGGTGTAAATGGATGGCGCGGTGGGCCTGAAAGAGATGACCATGCCGTTATTTAAGGTTCCGCCCTGTTTATGCCGCGACAATTAATCCGGCAGGAGGAAGAGCAACTGTCTTTGTGTGATCCGCGCATCCTCTTCATTCTATTCGTAGTCATTGCCCCGGTTCCGGTGAGGGCGATCGACCCGACCGTATTGGGTGCATTCATGTATAAATTGATCGACCCCCGTCGTATTGGCTGACATTTTTCCCTTCCGTAGTGACATGCGTGTTCCTTGTTTCCCTTTTTGGTAGGGGCCTGGGATCTATGTAGTGTCGACGATGAAGTTCATCGTCCACATCGACGACCTCAACATGAAGCAAGATATGTTCATAGTCGTAGCGACGACAATAAGCCGGAAGACCGTCCAAAGAACCAGAGTGGCGCTGAAGCATACCGACATAATAACGGAGTTGCCGCACGAACTTGGTGGTGCCGGAGCGGGGCTCCTGCACGCTCGCGATCAGATCTGACAAATATACAAAAGTATTAAAGCTACTAAGCAGGCTCTCCTCTCGTGCATTTCACGTTGTTAGCGAGAGGTTACTGCGTGTTGACACGTACCCATTATTTCCCACGTTGGGTTGGGCTTGCTTCTCTATTTTTCCAGGGTCTTCCATTGTACGACGAGTTCGAACCGTCACCTCACTTTCCTCTCGGTTCGATCGCCTCCATAGGTTGGGCGGCTGGGCGGTCCTTCTACTCCAGGCGGTCGCCCCGGTCAATCGGCCGCTCTTCTGCCACGGGGGCAGTGCATGTGGTTCACTCCGTATGCTCCCTTGATTCAGCGGGGATGCGCTGCGCCGCCCTCTCCTCCACTTCCTCCCCTCCTTAGCGTCCCTCTCCACGACATCCTCTTCCCCAACCTTGCCCTGTCCTTCTCCTCCCTCCAGAAGCCCAATTCCCCTTTCTTGCTCAGGTGGCGAGTCTCGGGTCTGGCCGCCGACTAGCATCAGAGGAGAGGCCTCGATCGGCACAGGATGTCGTGGGGATATGGTAGCAAGCCCGCCTTGAGGTCGCTGCGAGGGCGCCATGGCGGTTGTTCTCGAGCTCGGCCGGCGTCATCTCTACGGGAGGACTGGTTGGTGGAAGTCATGCATGATGCATCTGGTTAGCCTTTCATCCCGTAAGGCCCTCCCTACTATTCCATCACTAATTCCTGCGCTTGCCAAAATCATTAATTGACCGCTCTCTGTTTCCATCTAATTCTGAAAACGATTGCCTGAAGCAAATCTACTAGATGAACTCAAATCCCAGCTTGAGCGTCGAAGCCGTTCCTGCCAGCCTAGGAGATGAGGCAGACGACCGAGGCATCCACCTCCGGCACTGGAGTTCTTAGCCTCTGGGCCATCTCTGTCACCAGGGACTCGGTGACCCCCTGGTCTCCAGCAGAGCTGCTCTGGCCTGCAAACATAAGTGTCGTGCTTGATTTACGGCAATCGATGTTTAGCGATACTGACCCTGATAATGACTTTTGAATTTGATACGAAATTAACCACAAAAGGCAGTGACATCGATGTAGTATCTAGATTAATTCCCAGCAGGCAAAACCATTCAAGCTATGTTATGGAATGAATTTTGTCAGTCAAATTATGTTAAGATGGATCTTTGACACTAGCATAGACACTATCTTGCTATGCTACTGACTACATATAATATAGCTATGCTCGCAAGTGCAAATATATAGTGCACATATGGACGCAGACCGGCCAAACAGTACTATTAGGCTATGCGTGCGTACCTTGATCAGACCACACAAGCAGCTCACCCTCTTCGGGTCGCTGTTCTTCCCACCGATGTGTAAGCAAATACGCGCATATCCCCGTGAGCAATATATATACGTTCTTTTTGCAGGATGTGCGTGGTTGCACTTATACTTCATCATCAGAAGAAGATTGTTCGTCGATTCGCAAAAAAAAAAAATGTTCGTCGTGTTCACCCTGTAGTGCTACATAATTTCCAGTTGATTGAACGAAATCAAAGTCAGTTGTCATCCATGTAATTGAGTTGTTGACAAGTTTATCACACATAAGGCACCAGAACAAAGTTGATAACAGAGGACAATAACGTCGGGTTAATTAACGATCGATGAATCCCATGGAAACGTATCAACTATCAAGATAAGAAAGGAAATGCGACTCTGTTTGGCGACCTAGGGTTAACAACATTGCATCTGCAAGTGCCGATCCGGCGCCGACATCTATCCCTGGATGTGTGCGTTGGTTGGGCGTGTTTGTCTCTCTCCATGCTGGTTTGGTGAGGGGCTCTTCGTGTTTCTAAGGAAGTCTGACATCTAGTCGTACACGGGGACGCTAGGGCGTTCCTGGAGACGGGGACCTAGTTCGTTTCTCCTGGTCTGGGATGGAGTCCAAGTTTGATCCCCGTTGTCTATGTGCTTGGGTGAACGATCCCTGTTGTCTACATAAGGAAGAATGTCATGTTGGCTTGTCTGAGTCTGATATCATATTGGGACTGGCAGATTGCAAGATCAACCAAATACAACCGTTGGTCATTGAGGCATATCTGTATGCTTTGGTGGCAATGGCATCTCTCATACTGGGCGGCAGCCGACGACTTGCTACATCTTGGGTCTTAGCCATCACGTTACCAACCATCCCTAGCTAAGACATGTGCATCCCTATTTGATCGTATCCACAAGTACCTTGCAATCTGAGGCAACCGAAATCCTCTAGAGATATATAAAGACCCTCTGCGAGAGCCAGAGCATCCCTGATGGCCAAAGTTTCAAGGTCAAGGATATGCATACCAGTAATTGTCCTGCATACTATTGCTGACGCCCGTAAAAACCATACTGGACAGGTCATGGGAAACTGCGCTTGCAGCTCCAATACCCTCATCTCATTTCTAGGCTCTAGCACATTTTACTTTCGCATGGTACTCCGACGGCGGCACCTAATGATTCGGTCTTGGAACTTCTGGATAGATCGCGGTTTTCTGCAGGTGCTTGATTTCAGACAGGTATGACAGGATGAAACCGTCATTAGTCAAAGACGTCAGTTTTTTTTCCTTTTTGAGGGTACGGCCCTATTTAGCGACACAGGCACCGGTTAAAGGCAAAATGTGTTAAGCGGCGTCTGCAGCGCTCCGCAATGGGCCGGCCCATCTAGAAATTCATTATGAACTTTTTTAGTCGGTGAACTTTTTTTCAAATCGGTGAACTTTTTTAAAAATCGTTGAACTTTTTCCTGAAATCGATGAACTTTTCTGAAAATTGATGAACTTTTTTCGAAATCAGTGAACTATTTTTAAAAATTGATGATTTTTTTTCAAAATCGATGATTTTCTTTTCGTATTCTGTGATTTTTTTGAAAATTCATGAACATATTTCCAAAAACCGGTGAACTTTTTTTCATAATCATTGATTTTTTTTCTCAAATCTAATTTTTTTTGAAAATTTTATGAACTTTTTGAATTTTTTTTAATAACCAACGAATTTAACATGGGCCGGCCCACGAAGAGGGCCACTGGAGGCGCCCGTTCCCCTAGCAGTGTCTGAAGCGCCACATAGGAGGTCCCCTCCTCCTCCTCCTCGGCGGTTTAGTAGGGGCGGAGCCAGCGTACAACCGTTGGGTTCACTGGTTCAGTGAACCCAAGCTCGAGCTTGTCCTGTCACGTAGCAATACATAGGTACAAAGCAGTGTGAATCCAATAAATTGTTATGGGTGAAGTAAATTCATTCGAGGAAGTAGCAGAATGCACACCCTTTTATAATCCAAAAAAATATTTTAATTGGGGAAAATACTCTAGAAGCCCATGTAAAAGCCCAAAAGTATCCTGGGTTGATTTATCCAATCCCACATCTCTTTTGCTCGTGCTATATCATACATACGCAGCAGGCCCCAAGACTTCCTATCTCCTAAATTCACTCGATCCCTCCCAACTGCAATTCTCCGCCACGATCTCTTGCCTCTTGTCCCTCCCGTTCCGTTTGTTCACAGGTCGCTCGATCGTCAATTGCGCCGCCAGCAACTCTAGTTCCCAGTACATTTCAAGGTACGGGAAGATGACATCATAATATCTTCTATCTCTTGTGCATATATGCATGTCCAATCTAGTCTAGTAGCTTAGTGCGGTGATGGACTTTGCCCAAATCATCAAATTGTTTTATCCATGAACTTTGATTAATCTAGGCTATCAAGGGGTACTTTTTGAAGACAAATCATTCGGTAGATTTAGATAATGATTCAAAAAATTGGATGGTCCTGGTCTAAAATTTTGGATTTGCGTTGACAATGTGCGAACAAATGAAAGGTTAGCAAATTTGGACATAATTGATGATCTTGCTAATCTATGCAGACAAATAAGTATGTTACTTTTTCTTTCCACTAGTGGAAAACGGGCCAAAGGCCCGAACCCTTTAGTCTGGTCCTGCCTCTGGGCCGGGACTAAAGGGCCGGCCACGTCGTCCCAAATCGCAATGCCTCCCACGAGGCTTTGGTCCCGGCCCGTAAGGAGCCTTTAGTCCCGGTTTGTGTCTCAATCCGGGACTAAAGGGCTACGCGGTGTGCAACCCGCATGTGCGCCACCTTTAGTCCCGGTTTGTGTCTCAAATCGGGACTAAAGTCCTCTGCCTATATATAACACAGCCCCCCTCTCCCCTCTTCCTTGCATTTTTCTTGGATGGAAGAGTGTGGGTGTGTGCTAGCTCTCAATTTTTTTTGATGCACTAGAGGTCTTTGTTGAAATGTGTGTTAGAGCGATGCCGCTTCAGTTCACCGAACACAACTACGATATGAGATGCCCGAGCCACGCTTAAACCTCTTCCTCTTCCTCTTTATTTTTACTTATTCTAAAAGGTTAGCAACTATATTTCCTCGTTTAGACCGTGCGGTACTAATTTTTAGGATGGTGATTGTATTTGATATACTGTCGTATAACGCAGATGAGCCATCCATGGATGTACGGTGATCGACGCACAACCGCTTACAGAGAAGGCGTGCATTCTTTTCGAGATGCAGCCGATGCGAACAAGCATGATGGTGGCTATATGTTTTGTCCATGTGTTGAATGTCGGAATGAGAAGGATTACACTTCCTCAAGAGTCATTCAGAGACACCTGATTCGGTCCGGTTTTATGTCGGGCTATAATGTTTGGACCAAGCACGGAGAAAGAGGGGTTATGATGGAAGACGACGATGAAGAAAAAGAGAACGATGATGACAACTATAGATCTATGTTCCCTGAGTATGCTGATACCGCAATGGAAGACAATGAAGAAGAAGATCAGGATGATGAACGGGAACCAGATGAGCCCGCTGATGATCTTGGCCGGGTCATTTCTGATGCACGACGAGGTTGCGACACAGAAAATGAGAGGTTGCAGTTCGAGCAGATGTTACAGGACCACAACAAATTGTTGTACCCAACTTGTGAAGATGGCCAGAAGAAGCTGGGTAGCACACTGGAATTGCTGAAGTGGAAGGCAAAGACCGGTGTGACTGACTCGTCATTCAAAAAGTTGCTGGTACTGATGAAGAAGATGCTTCCAAGAAAGAACGAATTGCCCGCCAACACGTACGAAGCAAAGAAGCTTGTCTGCCCTATAGGATTAGACGTGCAGAAGATACATGCATGCCCTAATGACTGCATCCTCTACCGCGGTGAGAAGTACGAGAATATGGATAAATGCCCGGTATGCACTGCATTGCGGTATAAGATCAGAAAAGATGACCCTGGTGATATTGAGGGCGAGCCACCCAGGAAGAGGGTTCCTGCCAAGGTGATGTGGTATGCTCCTATAATACCACGGTTGAAACGTCTGTTCAGAAATAAAGATCATGCGAAGTTGTTGCGATGGCACATGGAAGATCGTATGAAAGACGATAAGTTGAGGCACACCGCTGATGGTCGGCAGTGGAGAAAAATCGAGAGAGAGTTCCGAGATTTGCAGCTGACGCAAGGAACTTATGGTTAGGTCTGAGTACAGATGGCATGAATCCTTTTGGGGAGCAGAGTTGCAGTCACAGCACCTGGCCCGTTACTCTATGTATTTACAACCTTCCTCCTTGGTTATGCATGAAGCGGAAGTTCATTATGATGCCAGTGCTTATCCAAGGTCCAAAGCAACCCGACAACGATATTGATGTGTACCTAAGGCCATTAGTTGATAAACTTTTACAGCTGTGGGCCATTAGTTCATTTGTAGTGCTTTTCAATTTCAGGGTCAACTAGCTAAAAAAAAAATGGTTTTTAATTGAAAATAACAAAATAGTTAATAGTTTGGATAGTCAAAATAATTAATTTTGAAAATAGAAAATAGTTTTGAATTATTTATTCAATTTCAAACACTTTTCGTTTTCATAGTTTTGTCAAATTCTCAAATATGCAAAAAGAATTTTACTAAACATAGTTTTTAATTGAAAATAACAAAATAATTAATAGTTTGGATAGTCAAAATAATTAATTTTGAAAATAGAAAATAGTTTTGAATTATTTATTCAATTTCAAACACTTTTCATTTTCATAGTTTTGTCAAATTCTCAAATATGCAAAAAGAATTTTTAATAAACATAGTTTTTAATTGAAAATAACAAAATAGTTAATAGTTTGGATAGTCAAAATAATTAATTTTGAAAATAGAAAAAATTTGAAACTATATGAGAATTTATAGATAAAATTCAACCGAAATTCAAAGTGACCTCACTTTGAATTCAGGTTGAATTTTCTCCATAATTTCGAATATAGTTTTAATTTTTAAATTTACACTGAGTTTAGGCCCGTAAGCCTGCTTTAGAGAGGAGCTCGATGAAGATGCTGCGACGGGGCTTATAAACTAGTGTTAGTCCCCCTCGCTGGGCGAGGTGGGACTAAACTTATCGTGCAGCCACCGGAGGGGCTTTAGTCCCGGGTGGAGCCACGACCCGGGACGAAAGCCCCTCGCGTGCCGCCTGCTGAGCACGGGCCTTTAGTCCCCGGTCGTGGCTCCACCCGGGACTAAAGGGTGTCTTTAGTCCCGGCTCGAGCCCCGACCCGGGACTCGAGTCCTCTTGTCAAATTCTCAAATATGCAAAAAGAATTTTAATAAACATAGTTTTTAATTAAAAATAACAAAATAGTTAATAGTTTGGATAGTCAAAATAATTAATTTTGAAAATAGAAAATAGTTTTGAATTATTTATTCAATTTCAAACACTTTTCATTATCATAGTTTTGTCAAATTCTCAAATATGCAAAAAGAATTTTAATAAACATAGTTTTTAATTGAAAATAAATAAAATAGTTAATTTTGAAAATAGAAAAAAATTGAAACTATATGAGAATTTATAAAGAAAATTAAACCTAAATTCAAAGTGACCTCACTTTGAATTCAGGTTTAATTTTCTCCATAATTTCAAATATAGTTTCAATTTTTAAATTTACAGTCAGTTTAGGCCCGTAAGCCTGCTTTAGAGAGGAGCTCGATGGAGATGCTGCGACGGGGCTTATAAACTAGTGTTAGTCCCCCTCGCTGGGCGAGGTGGGACTAAACTTATAGTGCAGCCAGCGGAGGGGCTTTAGTCCCGGGTGGAGCCACGACCCGGGACTAAAGGGTGTCTTTAGTCCCGGCTCGAGCCCCGACCCGGGACTAAAGGCCCCTGCTTCCCGCCTTTTGGTCTGCCGAAAAAGGGCCTTTAGTCCCGGGTCGTGGCTCCACCCGGGACTAAAGGGTGTCCCGGTTCCAGCCCCGAACCAGGACTAAAGGTCCAACCCAAATCGCATTTCGTTCTCTCCTTCTTCGTCGTTCTCCTGCCCAGCGCGGCACACCGACGAACTCGACGACGCCGTCAGGCTGCCCGTCGTCCTCCTCGCCGCCGCCGTCCTCCTCATCGCCGCCTGCCGTCCTCCTCGCCGTCGTCGACGCCTCCAGCCGGTAAGCCCCCCGCCCCCTCGTCCCCAACACTCCGGCTGGTAGAAGAAAAGAAGAAAAAGGAGAAGAAAATAAGAAAAAGGGAAGAAAAGAAGAAAAAGGAGAAGAAAGGAAGAAAAAGGAGAAGAAAGGAAGAAAAAGGAGAAGAAAGGAAGAAAAAGAAAAAGATTTTTTTGTCACTTAATTCCTATTGTTATTAGGTTTGTGCTAGATTATTAGGGTTAGTAATATTTAGAATTAGGTTAGGGTTACAAGAAGAAGAAAGATGAACAAAAATAAGAAAATAAGATTAGGAAAAAGGAAAATAAGAAGAGGAGGAGAAGAAAAGAAGAAAAAGGAGAATAAGAAGAGGAGGAGAGGAGAAGAAGAGGAAAAATAGAAGAAGAGGAGAAGTAGAAGAAGAGACGTTGAAGAAGAAGCGGAGAAGAAAATAAGAAAGAAGAAGAAGAAGAAGAAGACATTTCTACGTATATAGATGCTTAATTAGTGTTTCTTAGATTATTGCTTAATTTTTCTATTGTATATGCTTAAGTGTTAATAGTTTAATTTTGCTATTGTATATGCTTAAGTGTTAATAGTTTATTTTTACCAAGAAAATTAATAGAACTAGTTTATTTTTTTAGTTCATTTTACGATGCCTATCCCGCATCCTCGTCGTCGAATCGGCGGAGGACACCTGCTTGATCAGAGGGGCCATGTTCGAACTGGGCTCCGCCCGGCTGGTATTGGGAGGTGCTACCTTCTGGGGGGCATAGGTTGGTGAGGAGCCAGCCCGTTGTTGACCCGATCCTTGTTTGGAGGCGGTCGCGTGGGCCAGTGACAGTGCCGAGGCTTCCGGACACCGCGGAGGTGGTACGTCACCGTGTCAACGAGGAGGATGAGCACGTCCGTCGCTACATTGTTGCATTGGAGGGCAGGTTCGAGCATACCTGACAGGTTCTTCGGGGATCTCACTGGAGCTATGATCCTGTGATGGTTCCTTCTCTTTGGGTGTCCACCGCCCGCGACGGTACCCGTCGGGCGCTACGGTTCTAGCTTTATCAGTGATGCTATATGTATGATAGTATTCGAGGAGTATTAGTGATAATATTCGACGATGTACGGACAAAAGAGATGATGTAGTTTTGCTTATAATTGAATGCATGCTAATTTGAATACTACTTTATTTTACGAGTTGGTTTTGCTTATTGAATGCTCAAATTGGAAAAGTACTCCTACTTTGAATACTATGCAGAAATCTAGGAGTCCCGGGTGGAGCCACGACCCGAGACTAAAGTTGTTTTGGAACGGAGTTCCTGATAGAATAATTCTTTTTGGTACAAAGTTCAACAAAGTCCTTTGACACTAGACAATGTGACATATAGAAGGGTAGATGAGATCAGGAAAAATAGGATCATTTTCTACACATCTAGAATGTCACCATTTTGTTAAATCCTTAAAGGTTAAGAGAATCCGTTAGACATATTTTAGAGTTTAGGTTCTAACCAAGACCCGGGACTAAAGGTCCTCCTATATAAAACGACACTTCGAAGTTTCCAACCCTCTTATATAGTTTGTTAGTTTATTAGTTAATCAAGTGTCCGTTTTTTGCAGAACTATGGATCCACATATCAGGAACCTCGAAGAGGAAGAACTTCTCGAAGATATAATCAAAGACGGCCCCGACGTTGAACCAGCTGAATCTCCGTCGTCATATCTAAACCCCTCCGGATATGGAATGGAGGTCGACTGACACGAAGATGAAGCCGATGGGGCAGGAGATAGGTCCAATGACGGAGAAGGTGATAGCTCCACTGATGGAGAAGCCGGTGGAGAAATAATAAAGTCCGACGAGGTATACATATGAAGTTCGACAATCACTTGTAATATGTGAAAAATATTGGAGATAGCTCTATATTGTATACATATACATTCATTTGACGAATGTTTCTCCCTCTTAGGCCTCCACATCGAGCAAAGCTACGAAACGAGGCCCGACTAGAAAGTTGGATGCACGGACGCATTACACCTTTGAGGTGATATTGCCTACGGGCGAACCCAAGCTTCCTAAGAATGCTGCTGACACATTCAAGAAGCAATGCGGAGTTCTCGTTAGGGATCACGTCCCGATCAGCGTTCGGGAGTGGAACAAGCGCAAAGGGGCAGCCGATAGTGACTATGTCGCCGAAAGGTACAAAGATAATCTTTGGAATGATCTCCATCAGAAATTCAAGAACATATCCATGAAGGTGGCCGTCGGACAAGCTTTACCTTCTGGCCCTGATGCACGCTGGCATGGCCGTGAGATTCCAGCTGGCTTTGCTAAAGTCGGGGTGGATGAAATCATGGCGGGGTTTCATGATATGGAGCTCGACATAGCTGGACCCGAAGATGAGAGGACACTCGGAGAAGTACTGGGTGGAGTCATCCTATGGGACAAGAACTACATGAAGCTTCCAGGCTTGGCCCCAAGGACAACACCGCCTCCGAGTCGTCGCAGGTCACCTACACCTCCATCACCTCCAAGCCCTCCACATGACGTCGGCCAGCACAACACGAGTCCATCTCGATCACCGCCGCCGGACTTGGGTCGTCCGTCTCCGTCGCCACCCGCTCCGGATACTAAGCGGAAGCGTGCCAACAAGAACGCTCCGCCGATGATTTCTAAGCGACGGAGGCCCCAAAGCGCAAACTGTCGCCCCTCCCAAAGGTACCTCATGCTAATCTTCCTATCAGACCTTATGATCGTACCCCCGAGGAAAACGCCAGGATAGCAAAGGAACATCATGATGCGCAGATGAAAAAGAAGGAATCCGAGCCCCGCCCGGAATACACCGAGAAGCAAATAGCATATGCAAAATACTTCACGACCCTTCCATCACAGTATGACTTACACCATAAGCCTGATGACTATACACGCACATTGCAGAAGGAAGTGAAAAAGAGCAGATCACGTGCAAGTGCAAGTGGGAGCAAATCAAGTTCAACTACAAGCAAAAAAAGATCAGAAGTTCCTCAGCTTGGACAACAGGCCAAACAGTCGATCCCACCCCTCAGGGTGTTACCCAAGAACCAGGGGCAAGATTGGGAATTAGCAAAGAAGTGGGCGAATGAATGGGGTATCCCGGTTGAAGACATTCTGGCTTCCCAAGACGATAGGTTACCCAAGGCTGTGGTAGCCCCTAAGCCACAGTTTGTCATGGGAGCGGCTTTGGTCAGCAAAGATGATCTCCCAACAAATATGCGTTACTTGCATACATGTTACTTAAGTGAATCAAAGAATGGGAGAACGATGATCGTGGTGAGTGTCCCACGGGAGTACTACGGCCGCCCCGAAGAAATCCATATCGACTTTGATGAACTCTTCCAGATGTACAATGCCGACGCCCTCGACAAATCGCTTATGAGTTGCTATTGTCTGTAAGTTTTTCAATTCGTTGTCTACAATCTTCATCTCTCTCAGGAAAAATATGCTAAAGACCTGGTAAGAAGACACTAGTAGAAAATGGGTCTTTCGGTCGAAGCCCAAAACCATATTAGCCCCGGTTCAAACTAAAACTGGGACCAATGCTAGGCATTGGTCCCGGTTCAAGCTGCCAGGCCCTAGCGGGGCAATAGCCCCGGTTCGGTTCGATGCATTAGCCCCGGTTCGCGCCAAAAACTGGGACTAAAGATCCAGCGACTGACACGTGGTGTTCCGCGGTGGTGGCAACCGTTCGTATCCCCCTTTAGTCCCGGTTGGTGGCTCAACCCGGGACTAAAGGTCTGGCACGTGGCCTGCCGTAGTGGTGGCAACTGTTGGTATCCCTCTTTAGTCCCGGTTGGTGGCTCAACCCGGGACTAAAGGCCCAAACGGTTTGCATCCCGCTTCCCAAAACCACAACCGAAGCAGAGTCTCTGTCGCGTCGCCATTTCTCTGTTCTTCTTCCTCTCTCGCTCTCGCTCTGTTCTGCCCCTCTGTTCTTCCCTTCTCTTCTTCCACCATGCCAACTCGCTTTGGAGAGGTGCTCGCACATGGCAAGACCAAGCTCGATGTCGTGTACACGAACGAGAGCAGGGAGGTGCCGCATTTTAGACAGTTGAAGGAACGATGGCTTGACGCCGTAGTGGATCATGAGAAGTTCTTGGGGCTTGATCTGGAGTACACGGCCGATCAACGCGGTGTTTCCATCATCCAACTATGTTTCAAACACCATGTCTTGATCTTCCAATGGGCGAGGTAAGTTTTGAGGCTTTCTTTGATCCAAGGTAATGACACTGTAAGTTTATTTGTTTCAATCATAGTTGGTTCCCTTCAAATAGTTGTAGTGAAACAATTTTGATTAGTTGAAGGGGAACACAATCTGATTGGAATAGTGTTCCATAATCTGAAAAATCTTATTAGAATCAACTAGTGTTTAATATGTTCCATTGGAATCATAGTTGGTTCGCTTCAAATAGTTGTAGTGAAACAATTTTGATTAGTTGAAGGGAACACAATCTAATTGGAATAGTGTTCCACAATCTGAAAAATCTGATTGGTTCAATATGTTCCATTGAAATCATAGTTGTAGTGATACAATTTTATGCGGCGTTCTTTGATCCAAAGTTATGAAAATTGCATATAGCTAGTGATCTCTCTAGGTTCCATTGGATAGCAATATGATATGTCATAGTCATGAAAATTGCATATAGCTAGTGATCTCTCTAGGTTCCATTGGATAGCTATAGTGATCTCTCTAGGTTCCATTGGATAGCAATATGCAATTTGTCTAGCTTATTGAATATTTGCAAAACCGTGGGAGAATATATATATATGTCATAGTTCATTTACGGTTTCTTGATCAATTCATAGGATATGAAAATTGCATAGGATAGCAATATGTTCCATTTGAATCCTAAAGATAATTTTCTCTTTAGTTGTAGTGAAACATGTTTCCTTATTGCAGCAGTATGTAACATTTGTTCCATTTTAAGTTGTTTCTGTTGCAGTGGTGATAAGCATTGTCCAGAACTCATGGACTTCCTTTGCAGCGGCATCACCTTTGCTACCGTTGACATAACGAACGACAAGCTGAATATGAGGTACAACTTCGGTATTGAGATACCAACTGGTTGCCTCATTGATCTCCAAACGGTATTCAGGCTTCGACATGTCAGGACTTCGATGGCTCATATGGCAGTTGCCTTGATCGACGAGGAGTATGGTAATATGAAGACCAATTTCCCAAAGTCTCAGCACAAACATTGGGAGAAGGCCCTAGTTGATCGTATCAACATTGAGTATGCAGCAAAAGATGCATACGTTTCATACTAGTTGTACCGCAAGATTCGAGTCGTCAACTATGGCCAGCGTCACCTCGAGGAAGGTGGACATTCTGATTCAGACGATTCAGACGAGTAGTGTTCTCAACGTCGAACACTTGTATATATATCTATGGTAGCTATTATTATGTACTGTTTGGACTAGTATCATGGACTGCTTGGACCAATTTATATATGTCTAGTTTCTGTTTGTGCCATTATAGTTTCCAAATTTGAATGGTTTAGCCCTTTCTAACTTCATTTGCTACTTTTGAATGGTTTAGCCCTTTCTAACTTCATGGTATCATGCATTTCTACCACATATATATACAAAAAGTCTTCAGTTCAAATAAGTTCAAAAAATGAAATCCCTTTTGTAACAGATCTGTTTTCGATTAAAACAGTCATTTAAAAATGAAAGACCATTAGTCCCACGTGGCGTGCAGCGAAACCACGTGGCGTGCAGTGGAACCACGTGGCGTGCCGCGGAACCACTTTTGTTGTGGGGGTCGCTTTTCCTTCTTCTCCTTGTGCTAGATATTTGTTATGCATTAGGGAAAGAAGGAATAGCGACCATCACCGAAGGTCGAAAAATCAGGTAAGGGAGTGTCCACCATACATGAGAGAAGAAGAATGCCGACTGTTGTTGTGGGGGTCGCTTCTCCTTCTTCTCTTTGTGCTAGATATTTGTTATGCACTAGGGGAAGAAGGAGTAGCGACCATCATCGACGGTCGAAAAATCAGGTGAGAGAGTGTCCACCATATATGAGAGAAGAAGAATGTCGATTGTTGCTGTGGGGTCGTTTCTCCTTCTTCTCCTTGTGCTAGATATTTTTTATGCACTAGGGGAAGTAGGAGTAGCGACCATCATCGACGGTTGAAAAATCAGGTGAGCTAGTATCCACCATATATGAGAGAAGAAGAATATCGTCTCTTGTTGTGGGGGTCGCTTCTCCTTCTTCTCCTTGTGCTAGATATTTGTTATGTGCCTTTGAATGGTGCATTTTGAACACGCAAAAAGTATGGAGTTTAAATAAGTTCAAAAAAATGAACTCCCTTTGTAACGGATGAGTTCTCGTTTAAAACCCTGATACTTCGAGAGAGATTGTCCGTTTTGTACACGAAGTGCATCCAGTTTTTGCCGTAACCCTCTCAACTTTCTCGCACATGCTATGTGGGTGAAATGATGATACCATGCCAACTTGCAACCTTTTCAGAGTTCATTTCAAATGCTTTTCAATTTCATGGTCTTATAGCTCAAAATAATCAGTAAATGCATGAAAAATAACAAATGAAGTCACAAAGGGTTGTAAATTGATGATGTGCCTTTGAATGGTGCATTTTGAACACAGAAAAACTATGGAGTTCAAATAAGTTCAAAAAAATGAAATCCCTTTGTAACAGACGATTTCAGTATGAAACCCTGATACTTCGAGAGAGATTGTCCGTTTTGTACACGAAGTGCATCCAGTTTTTGCTGTAACCCTCTCAACTTTCTGGCACATGCTACGTGGGTGAAATTATGATACAATGCCAACTTGGAACCTTTTCAGAGTTCATTTCAAATGCTTTTCAATTTCATGGTGTTATAGCTCAAAATAATCAGTAAATGCATGAAAAATAACAAATGAAGTCAGAAATGGTTGTAAATTGATGATGCGCCTTTGAATGGTGCATTTTGAGCACACAAAAAGTTTGGAGTTCAAATAAGTTAAAAAAAAAATGAAATCCCTTTGTAACAGACGAGTTTCCATATGAAACCGTGATACTTCCAAAGAGATTGTCCGTTTTGTACACGAAGTGCATCCAGTTTTTGCCGTAAGCCTCTCAACTTTATCGCACATGCTATGTGGGTGAAATGATGATACCATGCCAACTTGGAACCTTTTCAGAGTTCATTTCAAATGCTTTTCAATTTCATGGTGTTATAGCTCAAAATAATCAGTAAATGCATGAAAAATAACAAATAAAGTCAGAAAGGGTTGTAAATTGATGATGTGCCTTTGAATGGTGCATTTTGAACACACAAAAACTATGGAGTTCAAATAAGTTCAAAAAATGAAATCCCTTTGTAATAGACGAGTTTCCGTATGAAATCCTGATACTTCGAGAGAGATTGTCCGTTTTGTACACGAAGTGCATCCAGTTTTTGCTGTAACCCTCTCAACTTTCTCGCACATGCTATGTGGGTGAAATGATGATACCATGCCAACTTGGAACCTTTTCAGAGTTCATTTCAAATGCTTTTCAATTTTATGGTCTTATAGCTCAAAATAATCAGTAAATGCATGAAAAATAACAAATGAAGTCAGAAAGGGTTGTAAATTGATGATGTGGCTTTGAATGGTGCATTTTGAACACAGAAAAACTATGGAGTTCAAATAAGTTCAAAAAAATGAAATCCCTTTGTAACACACGAGTTTCCGTATGAAACCCTGATACTTCCAAAGAGATTGTCCGTTTTGTACACGAAGTGCATCCAGTTTTTGCCGTAACCCTCTCAACTTTGTTGCACATGCTATGTGGATGAAATGATGATACCATGCCAAAATAAAAGAGAGGCACAATGCTCACCCGCACGTTGCTTAGCTTCAGGCCAACGTGCAGGTGAGCACTGCGCTTCTCCCTTCATCGTCTCTACACTCAGGGCTTATAAACCGCTGCGAGTGCCTCTCGCTTGGCGAGGTGGGACTAAAAAACAGCTGCAGAAAGAATCAACTAAAAAACTCTTTTACCGGTTCATGCCACGAACCGGTACTAAAAGGTGCTCGTGGGGCCCCAGCCTTAAAACCTGTACCAAATAAAATGCCTTTGTAAGAGCCTTAGAACTGGTACTAAAGGAATCAACTAAAAAGCTTTTATAAACCTCTAGTATTCTTGAAACTAAAATTATATAGAATTTTGTTACAAACTTTAATAGCAAAAATAATTATCATAAAAGAAAATAAATAAGTAATTAGAATTTTGTTCAAAACTTTAATAGCAAAAAGAATTATCATAAAAGACAATAAATAAGTAATTAGAATTTTGTTCAAAACATTAAATGCAAAAAGAATTATCATAAAAGAAAATAAATAAGTAATTAGAATTTTGTTACAAACTTTAATAGCAAAAAGAATTATCGTAAAAGAAAATAAATAAATAATTAGAAACAAAAAAGAAAGCAAAAAACATGTTTTTTTTTAAAAGGTGCCACCTACAGGGCCACCACGGCGTGCATACGACTAGAAACTGTTGGGGAACGTCGTATGGGAAACAAAAATTTTCCTACGCGCACGAAGACCTATCATGGTGATGTCCATCTAGGAGAGGGGATTTCCGATCTACGTACCCTTGTAGATCGCACAGCAGAAGCGTTAAGAAACGCGGTTGATGTAGTGGAACGTCCTCACGTCCCTCGATCCGCCCCACGAACCGTCCCACGAACCGTCCCACGAACCGTCCCGTGATCCGTCCCACGATCCGCAGAAACGCTATCTAGAGGTAAAACCGTGGAGGTATGTGGTCGGGCTGCCGTGACAAAAGTTGTCTCAAATCAGCCCTAAAACCCCACTATATATAGGAGGGAGGGAGGGGAGGAGGCAGCCTCAAAACCTAAAGGTTTGGCCGAAATTGGAGGTGGAGGAGTCCTACTCCAATCCTACTTGGAGTAGAATTCCACCTTCCCACTTGGAAACTCTTTCCACCTTGTGTTTTTTCCTTCTCAAACCTTATGGGCCTTAGTGGGAACTTATTCCAGCCCACTAGGGGCTGGTTTATCTCTTCCCATAGACCATGAGACCCCTTGGGGCGTAACACCCCTCCTGATGGTCCCCGGCACCCTTCCCGACACTCCCACTACACTACCGATGAGCCCGAAACTTTTCCGGTAATGCACGAAAACCTTCCGGTAACCAAATGAGGTCATCCTATATATCAATCTTCGTTTCCGGACCATTCTGGAAACCCTCGTGACGTCCGTGATCTCATCCGGGACTCCGAACAACATTCGGTAACCAACCATATAACTCAAATATGCATAAAACAACGTCGAACCTTAAGTGTGCAGACCCTGCGGGTTCGAGAACTATGTAGACATGACCCGAGAGACTCCTCGGTCAATATCCAATAGCGGGACCTGGATGCCCATATTGGATCCTACATATTCTTCGAAGATCTTATCGTTTGAACCTCAGTGCCAAGGATTCATATAATCCCGTATGTCATTCCCTTTGTCCTTCGGTATGTTACTTGCGTGAGATTCGATCGTCAGTATCCGCATACCTATTTCAATCTCGTTTACCGGCAAGTCTCTTTACTCGTTCCGTAATACAAGATCCCGCAACTTACACTAAGTCACATTGCTTGCAAGGCTTGTGTGTGATGTTGTATTACCGAGTGGGCCCGGAGATACCTCTCCGTCATACGGAGTGACAAATCCCAGTCTTGATCCATACTAACTCAACGAACACCTTCGGAGATACCTGTAGAGCATCTTTATAGTCACCCAGTTACGTTGCGACGTTTGATACACACAAAGCATTCCTCCGGTGTCAGTGAGTTATACGATCTCATGGTCATAGGAACAAATACTTGACACGCAGAAAACAGTAGCAACAAAATGACACGATCAACATGCTACGTCTATTAGTTTGGGTCTAGTCCATCACATGATTCTCCTAATGATGTGATCCCGTTATCAAGTAACAACACTTGCCTATGGCCAGGAAACCTTGACCATCTTTGATTAACGAGCTAGTAAACTAGAGGCTTACTAGGGACAGTGTTTTGTCTATGTATCCACACAAGTATTGTGTTTCCAATCAATACAATTATAACATGGATAATAAACGATTATCATGAACAAAGAAATATAAGAATAACTAATTATTATTGCCTCTAGGGCATATTTCCAACAGTCTCCCACTTGCACTAGAGTCAATAATCTAGTTCACATCACCATGTGATTTCAACGAATCCAACACCCATATAGTTCTAGGGTCTGAACACGTCTTGCTCGTGAGAGAGGTTTTAGTCAACGGTTCTGAAACTTTCAGATCCGTGCGTTCTTTACAAATCTTTATGTCATCTTATAGATGCTGCTACTACGTGCTATTCGGAAATGCTCCAAATATCTACTCTACTATACGAATCCGTTTCACTACTCATAGTTATTCGGATTAGTGTCAAAGCTTGCATCGACGTAACCCTTTACGACGAACTCTTTAACCACCTCCATAGTCGAGAAAAATTCCTTAGTCTATTTAGTTACTAAGGATAACTTTAACCACTGATCAGTGATTCAA
Source organism: Hordeum vulgare subsp. vulgare (assembly GCF_904849725.1). Classification (NCBI taxonomy): domain Eukaryota; kingdom Viridiplantae; phylum Streptophyta; class Magnoliopsida; order Poales; family Poaceae; genus Hordeum; species Hordeum vulgare. Next base: position 656,577,822 of record NC_058519.1, on the reverse strand, counting down.
TCCTAGATCACTCTGTGTACCTCTTAACAGACTTGCTGCAAGGCACACATCAGGTGCGGTACTCACCATGGCATACTTTAGAGTCTACGGCTAAGGCATAGAAGACGACCTTCGTCTATTCTATTTATTCTGCCATGGTCGGGTTTTGAGTCTTACTCATATTCACACCTTACAACACAACCAAGAACTCCTTCTTTGCTGATCTATTTTGAACTCCTTCAAAAACTTGTCAAGGCATGCATCTTGTTGAAACTTCCATTAAGCGCTTTTGATCTATCTCCATAGATCTTTGATGCTCAACGTTCAAGTAGCGCAATCCAGGTATTCCTTTGAAAAACTCCTTTCAAACAACCTTGTATGCTTTACAGAAATTCTACATTACTTCTGATCCACAATATGTCAACCACATATTCTTATCAGAAATTCTATAGTGCTCCCACTCACTTCTTTGGAAATACAAGTTTCTCATAAACCTTTTACAAACCCAAAATCTTTGATCTTCTCATCAAAGTGTATATTCCAACTCCGAGATGCTTGCACCAGTCCATTGAAGGATCGCTGGAGCTTGCATACTTGTTAGTATCTTTAGGATCGACAAAACCTTCTGGTTGTATCACATACAATGTTTGCTCAAGGAAACCACCGAGGAAACAATGTTTTGACATCCTATGTGCAATATTTCAAAAATAATGCAACAACTACTAACATAATTCTAACAGACTTTTAGCATCGCTCCGAGTGAGAAAGTCTCATCATAGTTAACTGTTTGATCTTGTCGGAAACATATTTGCGACAAGTCGAGCTTTTCTTAATAGTGACTTATCACCATCATCGTCTGTCTTCATTTTAATGATCCATCTTTACTCAATAGTCCTATGATCATCAAGTAGTTCTTCCAAAGTCTACACTTTGTTTTCATACATGGATCCTCTCTCGGATTTCATGGCCTCCAGACATTTGTCGGAATCCGTGCTCACCATTGCTTTCTTCATAACTCGTAGGTTCACTGTTGCTCAACAACATGAATTCCAAGACAGGGTTACCGTACCACTCTGCAGTAGTACGCGACCTTGTCAACCTACGAGGTTTGTAGTAACTTGATCCGATGCTCGATGATCACCATCATCAGCTTTCACTTCAATTGGTGTAGGCGCCACAGGAACAACTTCCTGCGCCCTGCTACACACTGGTTGAAGTGATGGTTCAGTAACCTCATCAAGTTCTACCATCCTCCCACTCAATTCTTTCGAGAGAAACCTTTCCTCGAGAAAGGATCCGTTTCTAGAAACAAACACTTTGCTTTCGGATATGAGATAGGAGATGTACCCAACTGTTTTGGATATCCTATGAAGATGCACTTATCCGCTTTGGGTTCGAGCTTATCAGACTCAAAATTTTTCACATAAGTGTCGAAGCCCCAAACTTTCAAGAAACGACAGTTTAGATTTCTCTAAACCTCAGTCTATACTGTGTCATCTCAACGGAAACACGCGGTGCCCTATTTAAAGTGAATGCGGTTGTCTCTAACGCATAACCCATAAATGATAGTGGTAATTCGATAAGAGACATCATAGCATGCACCATTCTGAATAGTGCGTGGCTATGACGTTCACACACATCATCACACTATGATGTTCCAGGTGGCATGAACTGCGAAACAATTTCCACATTGTCTTAACTGCGTACCAAAACTCGTAACTCAGATATTCATTTCTATGATCATATCGTAGACATTTTATCCTCTTGTTACGACGAACTTCACTCCGAAACAGAATTGAACTTTTCAATATTTCAGACTTGTGATTCATTAAGTAAATACTCTTGTATCTACTCAAATCGTCATTGAAGTAAGAACATAATGATATCCACTGCGTGCCTCAGCACCCATTGGACTGCATACATCAAAATGTATCACTTCCAACAAGTTATTATCTCGTTTCATCTCAATGAAAACAAGGCCTTGCTCATGTGGTATGATTTGCATGTCACTAGTGATTCAAAATCAAGTGTGTATAAAGATCCATTAGCATGGAGCCTCTTCATGCAATTTATACCAACATGACTCAAGCGGCAGTGCCACAAGTAAGTGGTACTATCATCATTACCTCGTATCTTTTGGCACCAATATCATGAACATGTGTAACACTACGATCGAGATTCAATAAACCATTGAAGGTGATTATTCAAGCAAATAGAGTAACCATTATTCTCTTTAAATGAATAATCGTATTGCAATAAACACGATACAATCATGTTCATGCTTAACGCAAGCACCAAATAACAATTATTTAGGTTTAACACCAATCCCGATGGTAGAGGGAGCGCGCGATGTTTGATCATATCAACCTTGGAAACACTTCCAACACGTATCGTCACCTCACCTTTAGCTAGTCTCCGTTTATGTCGTAGCTTTCATTTCGTGTTACTAATCACTTAGCAACCGAACCGGTATCCAATACCCTCGTGCTACTAGGAGTACTAGTAAAGTACACATCAACATCATGTATATCAAATATACTTCTTTTGACTTTTGCCAGCCTTCTTATCTACCAAGTATCTAGAGTTGCTCCGCCTCACTGACCGTTCCCCTCATAACAGAAGCACTTAGTCTCGGGCTTGGGTTTAATCTAGTGTCTCTTCATTAGTGCAGCAACTGCTTTGCCGTTTCACGAAGTATCCCTTCTAGCCCTTGCCTTTCTCGAAACTTAGTGGTTTTACTAACCATCAACTATTGATGCTCCTTCTTGATTTCTACTCTCGCAGTGTCAAACATCGCGAATCGCTCAAGGATCATTGTATCTATCCTTGATATGTTATAGTTCATTACGAAGCTCTCACAGCTTGGTGGCAGTGACTTTGGAGAACCATCACTATCTTATCTAGAAGATCAACTCCCACTTGATTCAAGCGATTGTCGTACTCAGATAATCTGAGCACACGCTCAACGATTGAGATTTTCTCCTTTACTTCGTGGACAAAGAATTTTATCGAAGGTTCTCATACCTCTTGACAAGGGCACAAATATGAAATCACAATTTCATCTCTTTAGAACATCTCTTATGTTCCGTGACGTTTCAAAACGTCTTCGGCGCCTTGCTTCTAAGCCATTAAGTATTTTGTACTGAACTATCGTGTAGTCATCAGAAACGTGTATGTCGGATGTTCACAACATCTACAGACGACGCTTGAGGTGCAGCACACCGAGTGGTGCATTAAGGACATAAGCCTTCTGCGCAGCAACGAGGACAATCCTCGGTTTTACAGACTCAGTCTGCAAAGTTTGCTACTATCAACTTTCAACTAAATTTTCTCTAGGAACATATAAAAACAGTAGAGCTATAGCGCAAGCTACATCGTAATTCGCAAAGACCATTAGACTATGTTCATGGCAATTAGTTCAATTAATCATATTACTTAAGAACTCCCACTCAAAAAGTATATCTCTCTAGTCATTTGAGTGGTACATGATCCAAATCCACTATCTCAAGTCCGATCATCACGTGAGTCGAGAATAGTTTCAGTGGTAAGCATCTCTATGCTAATCATATCAACTATACGATTCATGCTCGACCTTTCGGTCTCATGTGTTCCGAGGCCATGTCTGCATATGCTAGGCTCGTCAAGCTTAACCCGAGTGTTCCGCGTGTGCAACTGTTTTGCACCCGTTGTATGTGAACATTTTGTCTATCACACCCGATCATCACGTGGTGTCTCGAAACGAAGAACTGTCGCAACGGTGCACAGTCGGGGAAAACACAATTTCGTCTTGAAATTTTAGTGAGAGATCACCTCATAATGCTACCGTCGCTCTAAGCAAGATAAGGTGCATAAAGGATTAACATCACATGCAATTCATAAGTGACATGATATGGCCATCATCAGGTACTTCTTGATCTCCATCACCAAAGCACCGACACGATCTTCTTGTCACCGGCGTTACACCATGATCTCCATCAACGTGTCGCCATCGGGGTTGTCGTGCTACTCATGCTATTACTACTAAAGCTACGTCCTAGCAATATAGTAAACGCATCTGCAAGCACAAACGTTAGTTTAAAGACAACCCTATGGCTCCTGCCGGTTGCCGTACCATCGATGTGCAAGTCGATATTAACTATTACAACATGATCATCTCATCCATCCAATATATCACATCACATCGTTGGCCATATCACATCACAAGCATACCCTGCAAAAACAAGTTAGACGTCCTCTAATTGTTGTTGCATGTTTTACGTGGTGACCATGGGTATCTAGTAGGATCGCATCTTACTTACGCAAACACCACAACGGAGATATATGAATTGCTATTTAACCTCATCCAAGGACCTCCTCGGTCAAATCCGATTCAACTAAAGTTGGAGAAACCGACACTCGCCGGTCATCTTTGAGCAACAGAGTTACTCATAGCGATGAAACCAGTCTCTCGTAAGCGTACGAGTAATGTCGGTCCGAGCCGCTTCGATCCAACAATACCGCGGAATCAAGAAAAGAATAAGGAGGGCAGCAAAACGCACATCACCGCCCACAAAACTTTTGTGTTCTACTCGAGAAGACATCTACGCATGAACCTAGCTCATGATGCCACTGTTGGGGAACGTCGCATGGGAAACAAAAATTTTCCTACGCGCACGAAGACCTATCATGGTGATGTCCATCTACGAGAGGGGATTTCCGATCTACGTACCCTTGTAGATCGCACAGCAGAAGCGTTAAGAAACGCGGTTGATGTAGTGGAACGTCCTCACATCCGTCGATCCGCCCCGCGAACCGTCCCACGAACCGTCCCGCGATCCGTCCCACGATCCGCTCCGATCTAGTGCCGAACGGACGGCACCTCCGCGTTCAGCACACGTACAACTCGACGATGATCTCGACCTTCTTGATCCAGCAAGAGAGACAGAGAGGTAGATGAGTTATCCGGCAGCGTGACGACGCTCCGGAGGTTGGTGGTGATCTAATCTCAGCAGGGCTCCGCCCGAGCTCCGCAGAAACGCGATCTAGAGGTAAAACCGTGGAGGTATGTGGTCGGGCTGCCGTGGCAAAAGTTGTCTCAAATCAGCCCTAAAACCCCACTATATATAGGAGGGAGGGAGGGGAGGAGGCAGCCTCAAAACCTAAAGGTTTGGCCGAAATTGGAAGTTGAGGAGTCCTACTCCAATCCTACTTGAGTAGGATTCCACCTTCCCACTTGGAAACTCTTTCCACCTTGTGTTTTTTCCTTCTCAAACCTTATGGGCCTTAGTGGGAACTTATTCCAGCCCACTAGGGGCTGGTTTATCTCTTCCCATAGCCCATGAGACCCCTTGGGGCGTAACACCCCTCCTGATGGTCCCCGGCACCCCTCCCGACACACCCAGTACACTACCGATGAGCCCGAAACTTTTCCGGTAATGCACGAAAACCTTCCGGTAACCAAATGAGGTCATCCTATATATCAATCTTCGTTTCCGGACCATTCCAAGAACCCTCGTGACGTCCGTGATCTCATCCGGGACTCCGAACAACATTCGGTAACCAACCATATAACTCAAATACGCATAAAACAACGTCGAACCTTAAGTGTGCAGACCCTGCGGGTTCGAGAACTATGTAGACATGACCCGAGAGACTCCTCGGTCAATATCCAATAGCGGGACCTGGATGCCCATATTGGATCCTACATATTCTACAAAGATCTTATTGTTTGAACCTCAGTGCCAAGGATTCATATAATCCCGTATGTCATTCCCTTTGTCCTTCGGTATGTTACTTGCGTGAGATTCGGTCGTCAGTATCCGCATACCTATTTCAATCTCGTTTACCGGCAAGTCTCTTTACTCGTTCCATAATACAAGATCCCGCAACTTACACTAAGTCACATTGCTTGCAAGGCTTGTGTGTGATGTTGTATTACCGAGTGGGCCCCGAGATACCTCTCCGTCATACGGAGTGACAAATCCCAGTCTTGATCCATACTAACTCAACGAACACCTTCGGAGATACCTGTAGAGCATCCTTATAGTCACCCAGTTTCGTTGCGACGTTTGATACACACAAAGCATTCCTCCGGTGTCAGTGAGTTATATGATCTCATGGTCATAGGAACAAATACTTGACATGCAGAAAACAGTAGCAACAAAATGACACGATCAACATGCTACGTCTATTAGTTTGGGTCTAGTCCATCACATGATTCTCCTAATGATGTGATCCCGTTATCAAGTAACAACACTTGCCTATGGCCAGGAAACCTTGACCATCTTTGATCAACGAGCTAGTCAACTAGAGGCTTACTAGGGACAGTGTTTTGTCTATGTATCCACACAAGTATTGTGTTTCCAATCAATACAATTATAGCATGGATAATAAACGATTATCATGAACAAAGAAATATAAGAATAACTATTTATTATTGCCTCTAGGGCATATTTCCAACAGAAACCCATTACTAGGGCCAGGATGCAGGCCCGCAGTAGGCCCAATAGGACCACAAGCACAGAGAGTGATTTTAGGTCCGTAAGCCTGCAGTAGAGAGGAGCTCGAAGTGGTTGGTTCGGCAGGGCTTATAAACCACTCCGAGCCCCTCACGGCTAGCGAGGTGGGACTAAACATAACATCGCACCGTGCAAGGCCTTTGGTCCCGGTTGGTGTCACCAACCGGGACTAAAGAGAGACATTGGTACCGGTTGGTGCCACCAACCGTGACCAAAGGCATGTGCTTCCCGCCCTTTGGGGCTGCTGAAAAGAGACCTTTGGTCCCGGTTTGTGCCACCAACCGGTACCAATGCCTGTGCTTCCCGCCCGTCGGGCTGCTGAAAAGAGACCTTTGGTCCCGGTTGGTGCCACCAACCGGGACTAAAGGTGGGGCTATATAAGCGACAGTTTAGAAATTTTGATCTCTCCCCCTCTCTCCATTCGATCCCGACGCCGCCAGGCTGCCCGTCTCGTCGTCGCCATCGTCGTCGTCGCCCCGCGCCGCCCCGACGCCGTCCCGCGTCGCCCCGACGTCGTCCCGTTCCGCCCCGACGTCGTCCCGTTCCGCCCCGACGCCGTCGCCGCCCCCCGCGACGCCGCCGGCCCCTGCCCGTCGCCGCCCCGCCCCGGCCCGCGCCGCACCTCACCGTCGATCGTCGCCGCGCCGCCCCGCCCCACGCCGCACCTCGCCGTCGCCGTCCCCGACACCGTCGCCGTGAGCAAAGATTTTTTTTTTCTGTTAAAAGTTTTTTTTGGTGATATTATTGTTGAATATGCATGTTTGTATGTTCATATATATGCAAAGATCGAATATGTCAAATTTTTATGATTTTTTTTCTGTTCATAGAATTTTTATGATTTTTTTCTGTTGTAATTTTGTTCATAAATTTTAATGATTTTTTTGTTCATAATATTTTCTTTGTCAATTTATGTATATGTTAATATTGTGTATGTATAGGAAAATTGTGCATGATCAAAGTCATTTATGAATATGTTCATATTTAGAATAGAGGAAAAAGGAAAAAATAAGAAGAGAAAGTGTTTAATATAATTAGTTAGAAAAATAATAGAACTATAGTTAAACTAGTTTATTTTTAGTAATTATTACTTTATTTTATTTATAGTAAGTGTTTCATATATAGTTGAACTAGCTAGTTGATTTAATAAACTACTTTATTTTACTATATATAGAAGTACTTTGTTTTTAGTAAGTACTACTTTATTTATTTATAGTAAGTGCTTAGTAGTTGAACTAGTTGATTTAATTAATAAAACTACTTTATTTAACTATATATAGAAGTAGTTTCCGCATCGACGTCGACTTGTTGTTATATATAATCGTGACACACTTTATTTGACTATGTATGATGATGATTAATTAGTAGGACTTGTTGTTATATATGATGATGCATGATGCGAGCATGAAGAGTTATTATATATAGATGTTCAATTCTTTCGATATATATAGCGTGTCATGATTATATTATTGTTTACACACATTTACCACATTAAAACAGGAAATGTCTCACGATGGATATTGCGAGTGTGAATATTGCGGCAACTCTCGGGGTATGTGCGACATGCCTCACCTGCGAGACGATAGGTTCTTCAGCATGAAGGTTGACGAGAACGGCGATATGTACCTCCCTTGCCATGCAAGAAGATATGTGTTGGAGAGGCTCGGTTTCGAAGACCACGAGAGAATTGAGACGAGGAGCGCTAAGCTGAGGACTATACATGGTCATACATTTGTTATCCAAGTATTTAATTCAGTTTTTCAAACAGAATTTGGGTGCCCAAAGTGGAAAGATCTTTGCAAGGCATATGGATTTCAGAAGGGAATGGAAATCACCTTCGATCTTCGTCCTGAAGATAATATGCCAGACAACATCGACATTTGGGTGGTTGTCGATGATATGCTTCCTGTTTTACCTCCATGTGAGTTTCTCAACCATATTTTTCAAGTAATTTGCATTTATATTTATAAATAGTTGGTGTAGTCAACCTGTTTTCCTCTCGCAATTTACATGTCATGTGGTGTTCATCGTCTATTAAAACTTTGGTCACACGTTGCAGGTTCCTAGTTATTGGGCCATAGTTATAATTATATCATGTTACATGTTGTACAAACAACAACAACAACCCAAATTGTCTTTTGAATGATCGTAGCACATGTGGTCGTTTTGAATGCTTTATATAATGCCCACATCTTGTGGACAATTACAAAATTTCTAAGTATTTTTGAAACATTAAATTATTACAAAATTTGGGTGGTTGTCGATGATATGCTTCCTGTTTTACCTCCAGGTGAAGTAATTTGCATTTATATTTAGAAATAGTTGGTGTTCATCTATATACTAAATTTGTTAAATTATAATTTACAGCTTATTTCGTTGCTTCGACTGAATTACGAAAATTAATTGACACGACACACTACACGTATCGATCACATCTAACTTGGGAGGAGAAGGACCATCTTCTCCACTTTCTTGTTGCTGGTGTTCTGGCTTCTAGGGATACCTTCCCGTATCATTTTGGAATTGGCCAAAATTATTCATTTTACATGCCACTAGTGCATAGGTTGAGTCCACATGACATTCGCCGAAATGTCTTGGTAAGAGTTTCCTAATTAAGTACGCTCCACTATTGCATAAATGGTGTTGATTACATTGCTAACTAGGTTATTATTATGTTCTTCAACAGCAACTGCCACATGATGTAGTGCCTCCGTTAATGGACCCAGAAGGTCAAATGAGAATTAGAAGCCCGCTGAGGACTGAGTTCTATGCTCCATACTTGATTAACTTCAAATCAAGATCAAAAAGACTCCAAATTGAAGCATGGAGAGAAATAAAGAAGGTCCGCAAGCCACAAGCTGGAGACCATTGGATCTCTGTGATTCATCATGGAGCCATAGGTGTTATTCTGTTTTATGACATTATATCTAAGAGCGAGGACTAGGTCTTATGAGAGACAAGTTATTCTAGTTTATATTATTACTTGACATGATCGATTAATTAGGATGCATGATGCATATGTTGACTATATATATATTATGATGTTTCTCTGTTTTATTTTATGTGTATCATATGATAACTTGGTATATGATTAAGTTGATGATGAGTTGTTAGATGATCGATTAGAATACTATTGCCATTCGACGAAAATGATATGAAATGATATAGTGTAAAAAAGATGCATATATGTGCATGTAACTCGTGTCTACATTTTGTAAATATGTTCGACAAAGCACGACGGATGACCAAGCACTGAGATATATAAGAGATGACACTTTTCTCGATTAGCTAGCTAATAACAACCTAAATCAACCCCTAAACCAGCCCCTTCAAAAAAACCTCAGCTCCAGCCAGGTGCTGACGCGTGGATGCCTTTTGGTCCCGGTTGGTGTCATCAACCGGGACTAAAGCCCCCCCTGCCTGGCCTGGCCGCAGCGGCCACGTGGAGGCCCACCTGTCCCGGTTCGTGTAAGAATCGGGACTAAAGGCAAAGGGCATTAGTAATGACCTTTTTGTCCCGGTTCCAAAACCGGGACAGAAGGCACTTATGAACCGGGACAAAATGCCCTTTTTCTACTAGTGAGAGCAGGCTTGCAGGGGTGTAAGTCTTCCCTAACTCCTCTCTCAAGCTCTGAAAAATTATCCCTCACTGATGGTGAACCCTTGAATCAAGTGGATAGCACTAGGTATAGAAGTCTGGTAGGAGAACTTCAGTATTTAACCCTGACAAGACCTGATATTTCTTTTGTTGTAAACAAAGTCTGTCAGTTTCTTCGTGCCCCTACCAACACCCATTGGACAACTGCAAAACTTATAGTCAGATATGTAAAGGATACTTTGAGTCTTGGTCTCACTTTCAACAAATCTTCATCAACCCTTGTTAGTGCCTTTTCTGACTCTGACTGGGCAGGGTGTTTAGATGACAGACGCTCTACTGGTGGCTTTGCAGTGTTCTTTGGCCCAAACTTGATATCATGGTGTGCTAAGAAGCAAGCCACTGTATCTAGATCAAGCACATAAGCTGAGTATAAGGCACTAGCAAATGCCACAGCTGAAATTATTTGGGTTCAGTCCATGTTGAAAGAACTTGGTGTGAGGCATACACCAATTTCATGCTTGTGGTGTGACAACCTTGGTGCTACCTACCTATCTACCAATCCTGTCTTTCATGCCAGAACAAAACATATTGAAATTGATTTCCATTTTGTCAGAGAAAGAGTTGCTAGAAGGCAATTGAAAATTTGTTTTGTGCATTCACAGGATCAGGTTGCAGATGGATTCACAAAAGCATTGCCAACAAAAAATCTTGAAGAATTCAAGCGTAATCTCAACTTGATGAAGTTGTGATTAAGGGAGGATGTTAAACAACATTAGTAGCACACGTGAGAGATAGATCTTGCACCGCAAGTTATATATAGATTAGATAGAGTTAGTTTAAATGGTTGTAATCTTCTTCAAACCGAATATCTCTATCTCTCTTATCCCTTGCGCTCCAAGATGTAACTTAAACATTGTAACGCTATCTCAGGGTGTCGCGATCCCTCTATATAACATGCAACCGTCGCCCACACTGGGGTGATCGTTTTTTGAAGAAAGATGTCTTCTCGTTTCTTTCATAGAACTATGAAAGGCAAAACCTTTTTAACAGACTGTTCGAAATACAAATTATTTCTTCTGTTTTATTTAACATGGTGGGATTCTGAAACTAGCTAGATTCTATGTTAATGTGTTTCAGGGTCTTACTATCTGCATCGCCGGCGTCGATGCTTCATGGTTGTGAGACGGAAGTGATGTTCATCGACGCGGAGGGTAGTAGTTGCTACGCTGAGTGTTTCCCACTTATGTATTTTTATTTGGATTCAATTAGATTTAGAAACGCTATTTCTTTTTGTTGATCTCACTTAAGTGAAAACCCTCAAAATCCCAGACACAAAGCAATGAAATATGAAGGAAACAAAAACCTTAACCCTGCCTATGAATATTGAAAATAATTGAGATGAAGGCTTTGCCTGCATTTTTTTTTTGCGTCGCACACCTCCCATAATATTCTTGTGCTCGCATCCCTTCACCATCCCCTCTGACCGGCAGATTCCCCTAGCTAGGGGTTGTTCGAAACACTACAAGAAGAAGCTAGATCTATCTGGTGGGCTCAATTTTCTTTGCTCGATCAGGGGCATACACAAGCGGCCCAGCACCATCGGTGACGTTCATGGAACGCCTCTTTAAGGTTTCCGGAATTCAGATAGTTTTTGTAAACAGAACAATATAACGGAGGCTGATAGATGCAGAAATAATAGTACAATTAATCCTCTATAGGTTAAATAACCTGTTGGCTTCAAGAAGATCATGAGCAGTAAGATGTGCTGAATCATCAAGATTGTTGATTGGCTGGGGGCAACTAGGAGTTTTTTACAAGAAAAAGACAGCGATCAGCATTCGAGGGAAGAACAAAGTAGATTAATTCGTGTCTTCATGATTGATTCTAGAATTAAAATTAATTGGCGTGCATATTGCCATATTGACGCCTCATTCGCTTTTAGGACTAGGGAATCCCAAAATCTGTATCATAAATCAAAGATAAGGAAATGGATAAACCAAGCAAGATGAACAAGTCTACTTTCAATGACAGGGAGTCATGGACGCGTATGCTTCGCTTTGCACAAATCCAAAAGGCTCTATCATAATACATATATGGGTGTGTATTCTCACGAAGAAGTTCCATGACTAGCAGGAGAGGAATCATTGTACTCTTTCTTTTATTTTTAACTTTATCTTCTGATTCTGCAACTGACTAGCTGCAAGCAAAGTACTGATTTGTGGCTTTACCAAAGAAAAAGGTGCAAGACACTAGCTGGAGAGGAATCATTGCATTTTTCTTTATCCCTTTCGAAGGCCTTCAAATCTAGCAGCTACAAGCACAGGATTCATTGGTGGCTTTACCAAAAGAAAAAAAAAGGTGGAAGGAATAACACCGATTTGCTTGTCTAAGGCATTTCTACATACATTGGTACAGAAACCTTGGTCGTCTTAAGTTTTGCTCTCTTTCCAGCTTGTAGTGGCTCCTGAACTACATTTGGCTTCTATCTGGCTACTCTTTGGATAGTATTCAACATAACCAAGGTACATAACTATTTGGCCTGTACTCAATTTGCCTGCTTGCTTCTTCAGATTTAGATAGACTAGCTTTAATTATTTGTTTTGCAAGATGCAAAAGTTTAACCATACGAGGTTCCTTAATGTAGCATGTGTGCATACATGCAAAATTAATATTAACAATTACTCTTTTGTGTGTATGGACGCTTAGAAACAGATCGACAAGAGATTTATCTGCTGGAGCTTGCTAACAAGATTGACAATTGATGACTTAGGTTGTAAGTCCCAAATGAAATAAATTAGAGGCTAGAGATCCACAGATCCGACAATTAATCATGCGCACTGAGGCATGACACTTATCAAACACCTCTCTTTCCATTTTGCATGCTTTATTTTTCGTAGTACGTAGCATAATTTGCAAATTTGCTGTTATTCAGTTATAATCGTTCCACACAAAACTGTGAGATTCCAGTAGTTAACCATGCAGTTTTTCAAGGAAAAAACATGCCTATTGTGTCATTAGTTGATTCGCTAGTTTGAACTAATGATCACCGCACCGCTGCATGTGGTGCACATGTTCATTCAGGTTATAAAGGTGGACACCATTGATGCAGCTGTTAAACGAATTCTTGATGAACTCAAAAACACTCGAAGCAGAGAGAATGCCATCTACTTTGATGGCTGGGATGGGCTTGGTGCGTCTGCCGTCCTGCGAGCCGTGGCCCAACGGCTGGCACCAAATGAACAAACAAGGCCCCCAGGACTGGAGTTTGAGCAAGTCATCCACATTGACTCCTCAAAGTGGGAGAGCAGAAGAGCGGTGCAGAGGGAAATCTCAGAGCAGCTGAAGCTTCCCGGTTGGGTGAGGAAGATGTTTGACAAGCAAGACGATGATGATGATTTCAGTGGTATTGCTGAAGGTTCTCGGACTGAGATAGCAGAAGTCACGGCAGAGATCCATAGGAGCATGCAGAGCCGCAGGTTTCTGCTCGTTCTTCACAATGGAAGCAGCGAGGTGATTGACACATTTAACCTCGGTCTTTCCCTATATGGATACTTGAGTGGCAAGATGCTTTGGACCTTCCAAGGGAGGTTCCGGCTCGACCCCAAGCTGCGAGACAAGGTTGTGACGAAGAACACAACAGATGTTCTTCTCTCAGCTTCCCGCTCTGAGCGAGACCCACAAGATCTCTGGTCCTATCTGGTGCGTGAAGAGGCTACACAAGTTTGCTGCAAGCATGGCCTGGATCCTGCAACTGTTGCTGAGTGCTTCTCATACACGTTGGAACGGAGTTACATGAGCCAAAATATCATTGACTATGACTGGACTCTCCATGCTCCCAGCTTCTGGATGTGTGATGGGATCATACAACATCAGACACATGGCATTCATGAGGCGTGGCAGGTGGCTCATGCTCTGCACCAAGAAATGAAAGTGTGTGTTAACAAGTTGTCTCGACACACAAGGAAGAAGGAGGATATTCATACTTCTCACATGATAAGGTCTGCTGGCCACCGGCCATACTGGATTTCAACGGAAACTTGTGGTTTTGTACTCAATCCGGGCGGGCTTTTCCATAACAATATGTTTCAGAATCCAGACCATATCGGTGTGCTGAAACTGTCATCGTGTGCCTTCAGTTTCTCATCGCCCCCATTCCTGTGCTGCCACCGTCTTCGATTTCTGTGGCTTGACCGTTGTCAGGACCTGCAAAGAAGCAAAGATTCGCAAGAGGAGAAGGACACTACCAGGTCATGGACATGCTTCCAAACCTTGTGGATGCTTGACCTGCGCTACATGGACTGGTCTTGGATCTTGTCTGCAGATACGATGACCCAGCTGATAGAACTAAACATAATGGGAGCCGAGGACTGGGACATGAGCCGTCTACGGGGACGGCTGCGTAACATTCGCAAACTCCGGATAACAAATTCGACCTGCCTCAATTACGACAGTAACTTGTTATCCGAGATGGAACAGATGGAGATTCTTGAATTTTCTGGAAATGACATTACGCAAAGCGGGACGTCAAGCTTGACCCTTTGCAGTGCAGAAAGAAGAGGGAGTGGACTTCAGACTGTCATTGTTGATGGATCGTTTGGGCTAAAAAAGATCTCGCTGCAGGGTTGTGATCAGCTGAAGAGTGTCTTGTTGAGAGGACTACTGATGGCGAGATTGGAGGAGTTGGACCTGTCGGGTACAACATTGCAGACAATTGACCTCCGTGGAATAAGGCATGTTCCCAGGCGGCTCCTTCTAGTAGGCTGCCAGAAACTCCGTGCAATACTGTGGCCACCAAAGGTCTATGGAGGATATTTGGATGTGCTGCATATTGACACCACCTCCCGATCAGCATCAGATACCAGAGTGGAAGAATACTTGGCTGATGCTGCTTCTGCGAGGTCATCATCAGTACTACTATACGAGGACCAAGCACTGCATGCTCATCCTCATATCCATGAATCCCTTAAAGAGCAGAAAGGAAGACAGTTTAATAGATGGCGAATTTCTCTTACTGATGCAAGGCTCCTCAGGTCACTTTTGCCCTTGATGAATTCTTTTAGTAGATCTGACTCCTACGTTCAAGACAGGATTGATGGATCTGTACATATTGATATCTGTTCGGCAGATTCTCTGGGTGGTAGGATCGTCCAAGGAACCAGGAGCAGCAGCCGCAGCGAACAAATGCTATCCCAACCGCATGGAAGTACTTTGGTGGACTTAAAGTACAAAGATGCCTTTGAGAAGACCGGCCTGTCTCATAGTTATGATGATTGTGGTAATGGACCAACCCCATCTGCGGTGATGATGATGTGGGATTGCCCCAAGATAGAGATTCCCATTACGTACCAGACATGTATGATAGAGATGATGGTGGACGAACAGTGCAGTGAACTCACCGAGGATGCTCAAATTACTATCAATAGTGGTTTATCATCTCTGCATTTTCCTGATCCTATATATTCTTATGTTACATCGTTGCACGTGTACGATAGCTCCACCATCACCAATATCTATGCACCTGAGTGGACATTTGGAACAATGCCTCGGCTAAGATGGTGCCGGGTCGAGAGGTGCCCCAAGATACACACGGTCTTTCACACTCCCAAGAGAAAGTGGGTGTCTGGCCAGAGAATTTCGGGGTCCCAGTTTGAGTGGCTTCGTACATTTTGGGCGTCCCAGCTCCTAACTGCACGCTACATCGGGTGCCGGCCTAGTACAAAATCTTATTCTGATGAAAAGTCCTTTGATAACCTGAAGCTCTTGCATCTGGACTTCTGCCCAAGTCTCATACATGTGCTCCCCATACAAGTGTTTGAAATGCAAATCCTGCATCAACTGGAGACCATTGAGATCATATGCTGTGGGGATCTCAGGGAGATATTCCCATTATATTCCCGGTATGAGAACCAAGAAGAGAAGACAATAGTATTCCTCATGTTGAAGCACATCCATCTGTGCGAACTACCAAAGCTGGAGTGCATCTGCTGCGGGCTCAGCGTGGCTGCTCCCATGCTTGAAACTGTCAAGATCAGGGGCTGCTGGAGCCTCAAGCGCCTGCCGGCTGTTGGTGACGACAGCAAGCACCCGAAGGTGGACTGCGAGAAGGATTGGTGGGACGGCCTAGAGTGGGATGGATTGGAGGCCAAACACCACCCTTCCCTGTACGAGCCGGTCCACTCGGCTTACTACAAAAACCAGCTGCCTAGAGTCTCTCTCCTGAGGTGAGTTGAGTCTGACCAATCCTTTTACATTAGTTTTCCTCATTTCTTCACAATAGTCCGATTGCCAGAAAAAATCATCAATCCTGTCCGTTCTACAACATACTCGAACTTTTATTATCATTACATATGCTTGGTTCTTATTAATAGTTGATATATGTATCTAGAGTTTTCTTGCCGGGATATGTATCTAGAGTTAATCGCATCAGTCAATCTGTACAATTTCCTTGATTTAGTTACCCCTCTGTCTGACAGTCTAGTCATAAAATCCTTTTAGTATATATACATGTATATACATGCTTTGTTTGGATGGCGTTTCAATTCAGTTTGATTTGGTTTGCATGGATCATCTAGCTTGCCAGATAGATGATACAGACTGCGTGTCCGTTACGTATTCTTCGTTCCTGACCGATAAAAATAAGCGTGTAGGTATAAGCTTGGCTCAGCTCATTCCCGCGACGCGACGAGGCGAGGCGGGCGACGAAGGAGGAGTGCGCGATGGCTTCTTCTCTTCTCACTCTCCAATAGCATGTAGAAGAGAGACCCTTATAAGGGGTCCAACTTCTTCTCCACTAGCGGGGTGGGACTAAACTTTCCACCACCATCATGTCATGCCGCCACCTACATGGGCCCTTGGAGATTTTCTGAAATTCTCTTATGGGCCTAAGGCCCACTACTAATTTCAGCAATCTCCCATCAGATCTCAAGGGCACATCGTGTTCCCTCGTTCCAATCACTGTTTTAATATATCAGCATTTCAGTGAAGACCTGTTAAGGTTGAGCTTCACCTAAAGCAAGTAGCTACACCCCTTTACAACTGAACAATGGACTATGACTTGAATTGTCAGTTTGGCGTAAAGAAGTTTCACCACAAGTCTCACTAGTACTAGGCTACCGAAGGCTAACCCCTCGGGTGGAGCATATAAGTCACACTCCTGGCCTATTCATGAGTTTACTAGAGATCATCCCAATCTCATAGACTGTGACCAGCAGTCGGGCTCATATAGGTGTGTTCCTCCAAAGACCGCTCTGTAGGACAGCATCTTGCTTACACATAAGCTTTAGAACACATTAAGACAGTAGTCATCCTACCATACAGTATCCGAGAGTATTGCATCTCCAACGGAGTGGGTTAGTAAAGTTACTCTCCTCAGTTCACCACTGGCTTGTTTTCCCAGGTCCTACTTCACGGGATCTCCGATCATATAGGTTGGGTTACTGCCATGGCAACTCATGTGGGTCTCATACCCATCTCCCTTGATGCACTATCTATCACAACACGTGATAGCCCTTTAGTAAAGGGATCTGCCAGATTCTTAGCCGTTTGGATGTAAGCCAACGCTATCACTCCGGAGTTTCTCAAACGTCTGACAGACTTCAATCTCATTCTTATATGTTTGTTGGACATCATATTATCCTTTGAACTCTTCACTTTAACAATAACCGTTTGATTATCGCAGTTCATAAGGATAGCCGGAACCGGCTTCTCAACCACAGGTAAGTCCATCAAGAGATCTCGAAGAAATTCTGCTTCGACACCAGATGTGTCTAATACTGTTAATTCTGCTTCCATTGTCGATCTCGTTAAGATCGTTTGCTCGCAAGACTTCCAGAAAACAGCACCACCCCCAAGAGTAAACATATACCCAGTAGTGGCCTTCATCTCATCAGCATCAGAGATCCAATTCGCATCACTATACCCTTCAAGTAGCGATGGGTATCCCGTATAGTGAAGTCCGTGGTTGACAGTACCTTTCAAGTAGCGCATAATTCTTTCAACAGCACGCCAATGAACATCGCCCGGGTTTGCAACAAACCGGCTAAGTTTGCTCACAGCAAACGCGATGTCAGGCCTCGTTTGCTAGCTAGGTACATAAGCGAACCGATAATTTAAGAGAATCTCAATTGATCTATAGCTGTGCCTTTAAACTTTCAAATAAGCACACTAGGATCATATGGTGTTTGAGAAATTTTGCAGTCTGAATATCCAAAGCGACTCAAAATCTTCTCAACATAGTGGGATTGCAGAAGTGTAATCCCACCCTCATCATCTCTCAAAAGCTTGATGTTCAAGATAACATCAACCACCCCAAGGTCCTTCATCTCAAAGTTTTGAGACAGAAAAGACTTAACCTCCTCAATTACTTTGAGGTTGATTCCAAATATCAGTATGTCATCAACATACAAGCACAATATAACTCCTTCGCCCCCACCATGGTGATAGTATACACATTTGTCAGCTTCATTAACAACGAAGCCAAGAGATGTCAGAGTTGTATTAAACTTCTCATGCCATTGCTTAGGTGCTTGTCTCAGATCATATAAAGATTTCAGCAACTTACACACCTTTCCTTCCTGACCTTCTATCACAAAGGCATCTGGCTGTTGCATATAGATTTCCTCATTTAGCTCTTCATTCAGGAAAGCCGTCTTAACGTCCATTTGATGAACGAGAAGACCATGAGAGGTCGCCAATGAGAGTAGTACTCGAATGGTGGTCAGTCTAGCCACATGTGAATAAGTATCGAAGACATCCTTTTCTTCTTTCTGGGCATAGCCCTTGGCCACAAGCCTAGCCTTGTATTTTTCAATCGTATCATCAGGCCTAAGCTTCTTTTTGAACACCCACTTGCATCCCAATGGTTTGCAACCATATGGACGATCAGTAATTTCCCATGTCCCATTAGCCATGATGGAATCCATCTCGCTACGGACCACAGCTTTCCAGTAATCAGCATCTGGAGAAGCATACGCTTCTGAAATAGAAGTGAAATTATCATCCACGAGGTATACGAAGAAATCATCATCAAAGGTCTTTGCAGTCCTTTGTCTCTTGCCCCTACCAAGGGTTTCCTCGTCATCCTCCTCAGGATTTTCATCATGTGTTTGTTCATAATATTCAATAGGAATGGCAGGCTCAGGAGTTCTCTCAGATTCCTGTCTAGAAGTGATTTGCATATCTCTCATGGGAAAAATGTCCTCAAAGAATGTAGCATCCCTCGACTCCATTATTGTACCGACCTTCACATCAGATACCTCAGATTTCACTACTAGAAATCTATAGCCTACGCTATTCTTAGCGTATCCCAAATTAACGCAGTCCACAGTCACTACTAGAAATCTATAGCCTTCCCTGAGCCGGTTCACTCGGCCTACTACAAGAAGAAGCTGCCCAGAGTCTCTCTCCTGAGGTGAGTTGAGTCTGACCAATCCTTTTACATTAGTTTTCCTCATTTCCCAATAGTCTGATTGCCAGAAAAATTCATCAATCCTGTCCGTTCTACGACATACTCGAACTTTTATTATCATTACATATGCTTGGTTCTTATTAATAGTTGATATATGTATCTAGAGTTTTCTTGCGGGAATATGTATCTAGAGTTAATCCCATCAGTCAATCGTTGTACAATTTCCTTGATTTAGTTTCCCCTCTGTCCGATACTCTAGTCATAAAATCCTCTTAGTATATATACATGCTTTGTTTGGATTGATTGTCCTCCGGTCTTGCAGGTAGTTAATCCAAGTGCAGTCAGGCAGGAGAGAAGAATGGCTCTGCTTTCTTCATCAAATGTTTTTCCAGTGTGTGGTCGTGGTCCTGAGAGACTTGATTCCTGATTGATTTGTGTGTGCCCACTTCCGAATGACATTACATACTAGTACCTGCGTATTGCTTGCTTGTGTGCTAAGTGCACCGTGTCATCTCCACTACCATTGTGGCGGCGTTTCAATTCAGTTTGATTTGGTTTGCATGGATCATCTAGCTTGCCAGATAGATGACACAGACTGCGTGTGTGCGTGAGAAAGAGGAAATATTAAACAACGGAGATGAGAAAGTTGCTGCTCTCCTCTCTTTGTCTGAGAGCAAACTGCCTGAGATGAGCAGTTCGATTTGGCTGTTTGTTTGTGTGAGTGCCTCTGCTTGTTAGCTGTGAAATATGGACCAATGTATTTGTTCTCCAGTATACTTATTTAACATGTGTGTGGTTTGCTTTCTAACATTGTACCACACCCTGCAAGTTTTTGTTGCATTTCATGGATACAAAATTATACTCTGGAGCCCCGAACAAATTTTTATAGTACTCCGAGATATATAATTTCAGATTCTCCTGTCCCACAATTGTACCCTCATCTTCCTCCACCTAGATTATTTTTTTCTTTGTATGCTTTCCATTGGCTATCAGATGAAAATATTGTGTGTTGTCATCTCCTTGTATCACGTGACGGACTTTCGCTCTAAGTGCCCACTTCAACTCCTCCTCTCTGAGCAGTTGTTTGAGCTTTAGTTCAGCAAAATGACCTCTCATTGTCATCTAATAACGTTTGTTCGGCCTTAATGTCTAGCGTATTTATAAGTTCGAGAAGTTTTTGTTTCTCTTTCTTATAAATTCCACTCTCATATTTTGCCCATCCCCGTAAGAATTGCCTCAGGTGCCTTATCTTATTTTGCCACCTGTCAACATTGGTATCACCTTCCGTGACCATACCTCGTTCTCTGGCTACGAGGTCTACAAACCCCTCTCTTTCAAATCATCCCAATTCAAAAGAAAAAAAGTTTCTATTCCCAACGTGAGTTGCTTCCCCTGAGTCTACAAACAATGGCGTATGATCATAGATAGCTCTTGGTAACGCGCGAACTGTGACGTGGGGGAATTTCTGCTCCCATTCCACACTCGTGAGAACCCGGTCCAACTTCTCAAAAGTTGGGTTAGGTAAGGAGTTCGCCCAAGTAAACTTTCTCCCTGATAGCTCTATCTCTCGCAAGTTAAGGCTTTCGATGATAGAATTAAACATAAATGACCATCTGCCATCAAAGTTATCATTATTTTTCTCATCTCGCCTCCGGATTATATTAAAGTCACCCCCACTAAAATCGGCAGTCTCTCGTCCCCGCATATTCGGACAAGGTCAGCCAAGAAGTCTCTCTTGAGCTCAGGCTGGGCCGCCCCGTACACTGCTACGAGGGCCCATTGGAACCCATCCACTTTGGAGCAACTTAACGGCAAAGTCCCCATACAACACATTTCGGACCTCGAGTGTGTCGCACCGTGCCCCAAGCAAGATCCCACCGGATATTCCTCTTGGAGGTAAACAGTGCCAGTCAAATTCAGACCCTCCAGACCCTCAGGACTGTCCACTTGGACTGAGCCGCCGCCTGTTCCCGTAACCCTAGCCGCCGCCTCTCGTCGCCCCCGTGGGCGACCAGGGGGTAACCCTAGCTGCCGCCGTCGGTCCACCCTCTCTCCTCCTTCATCCTCGCCGCCTCCAGCAGCGCCGCTGGGCGAAGCCTGGCCGACATGGGCGGCGGGCGGGATCCTCTCCCCTTCACGCGACATGCCTGGCGCGGGACGGTCGTTCGTGAGGAGGCACCGGACTAGTGCGCGGTGCGGCGGCGCTGCATGTGGATCCTAGTGGCGGTGTGCGGAGCGTGTCGACGACAGGGGTTCATTCTTGCGGTGGCGTCCTTGACGTCGTGACCTTCCTGAAGGCGTCGCCTTGAGGGCTGAGTGGTGGCGGGCACTATGTGGGTCTGGACTCGGAGAGACTTACAAGGATATCAAATCATGCATATAAGAAATCAGCAAAGACTCAAATATATATCATAGATAATCTAATCACAAATCCACAATTCATCGGATCTCGACAAACACACCGCCAAAGAAGATTACATCGGATAGATCTCCATGAAGATCATGGAGAACTTTGTATTGAAGATCCAAGAGAGAGAAGAAGCCATCTAGCTACTAACTACGGACCCGTAGGTGTGAAGTGAACTACTCACGAGTCATTGGAGGGGCGATGATGATGATGAAGAAGCCCTCCAACTCCAAAGTCCCGTCCGGCAGGGCGCCGGGAAGGGTCTCCAGATGAGATCTCGCGGAAATGGAAGCTTGCGGCGGCGGAAAAGTATTTTCGAGGCTCTCCTGATTTTTTGCTGAATATTTGGGAATATATAGGCCAAGGATCTAGGTCAGGGGGCGGCCAGGGAGGCCACAAGCCCTGACACCACCGCCTCCCCCTGGTGGCGGAGTGAGAGCTTGTGGGCTCCCTGGAGCCCACCTGGCTTGGCCCAGAGGCCCCCTGATCTTCTTCCGTTCGGGAAAAAATCATTTCGGGGTTTTTATTCCGTTTGGACTCCGTTCCAAAATCAGATCTGAAAAGAGTCAAAAACACAGAAAAAACAGGAACTGACACTTGGCACTGAATTAATAAGTTAGTCCCAAAAAGATATAGAAGGTACATAAAACATCCAAAGAAGACAAGATAACATCATGAAACCATCAAAAATTATAGATACGTTTGAGACGTATCAAGCATCCCCAAGCTTAACTCCTGCTCGTCCTCGAGGAGGGAAGTGATAAAGAATGAATTTTTGATGCTTTCATGCTACCTAGCATAGATGTCCATTGTAATTCCTCTTATGTGACGTGAATGTTCAGATCCATTAGATTCAAAACAATAGTTTGCTATTGACGTGGAAACAATAATAATTCAAGCAAACTAGCAAGGTAATCATGAAGTTTCAAAATAACAAGGCCAAATGAAAGTTATCCCTACAAGAGCATATAGTCTGGCTATGCTCTATCATCATTGCACAACGAATTTAAATCATGCACAACTCCGATATTGGCCAAGTAATTGTTTCACACCTTTACTTTCTCAAATCTTTTCAACTCTCACGCAATACATGAGCGTGGGCCATGGTTATAGCACTATACATGGTGTGGAGTGTGGTGGAGGTTGCAAGACAAAAAGGAAAAGATAGCCACATTAACTAGGCATATCAATGAGCTGTGGAGATGCTCATGAATAGATATCAATGTGAATGAGTAGGGATTGCCATACAAATGATGCACTAGAGCTACGAGTATGTGAAATCTCTTAAAGAAAACTAGTGGGTGTGCATCCAACTTGCTTGCTCACGAAGACCTAAGGCAATTTTGAGGAAGCCTATCATTGGAATATACAAGCCAAGTTATATAATGGAAATTTTCGACTAGCTATATGGTGGTGACAAAATGAGAGACTCTCAATCATGAAGATCATGGTGCTTAATATGCACAAGTGTGGAAAAAGTGGTAGCATTTTCCCTTCTCTCTTTTTCTCTCATTTTTTTTATTTGGTGGGCTCTTTGGCCTCTTTTTTTTGGTGGGCTTCTTTGGCCTCTTTTATTTCCTCACATAGGACAATGCTCCATTAATGATGATCATCACACTTTCAACTCAAAACTTAGAGTAACTATGACTCTATATGGAATGCCTTCGGTAGTGTACCGTGGCAATGATCTAGCATGGCATAGACATCAATGGAAACATCATGCTAGCTATCTTACGATCATACAATGGAAATGTAGACGTGGTGGCACATGTCATGGTGGTAGTTGCATGGCAATATATCTCGGAATGACTTTGAAAAAGCAATAGTATGTAGGTATGGTGGCTGTTTTGAGGGAGGCTAATGGTGGGTTTTGTGCACCGACGAAAGTTGCACGACACTAAGCAGATAGTGATGGTGGAAGGTGAAAGTGCATCTAAACCATGGACTCAACATTAGTCATGAAGAACTCATATACTTGTTGCAAAATTTTTATTAGTAATCGAAACAAAGCATTCAACGCATACTCCTAGGGGAAGGGTTGGTAGGTATAAACCATTGCGCGATCCCGACCGCCACGCAAAGGATGACAATCAATATACTAATCATGCTCAGATTTCATCACATAGCGGTTCACCATACGTGCATGCTACGGGAATCACTAACTTCAACACAAGTATTTCTAGATCCACAACACCTTACTAGCATGACTTCAATATTACCATAACCACAACTCAAAACTAATTGAGATGAATCAAACTTCTCTAACTATTCAATGCACATGAAGGTGGAACTTTTCGTATCCCTTTGGATAACTACCCCTTTTGAGACTACTTTCAAAGCATAGATCAACTACCAAGCCACACACCGCTTTGCTCTAAAAGATATAAGTGAAGCACATAGAGCAAAAGTATCTAGCTCAAAAGATATAAGTGAAGCACATGTGAGCTGAATTGTCTACTAAAAGATATAAGTGAAGCTCGACAAAATCACGGTGAGTGCATGTCTCCCTCTCTAGGTGTGTAGCAAGGATGATTGTGACACAACAAAAGTAAAAGACTCCTACGATACAAGACGCTCCAAGCAAAAACACATAACATGTGGTGAATAAAAATATAGCCCCAAGTAACGTTACCGATGGATTGAAGACGAAAGAGGGGATGCCTTCCCGGGGCATCCCCAAGCTTAGGCTTTTACGACATCCTTGAATCTCTTGGGGTGCCTTGGGCATCCCCAAGCTTGAGCTCTTGCCACTCTTTATCTTTTTTTCCATAAAAACTTCACCCAAAACTTGAAAACTTCACAACACGAAACTTAAACAGAAACTCGTGATAACATTAGTATGAGAAAGCAAACCACCACTTCCTTAGGTACTGTAGCAAACTAAAATTCTACTTGTGCTGAAGTTGGGTTACTGTATTTTCAATCTTCCATGGCTAATAGCCCCCGATACTATCCATAGTTTCATCAAAATAAGCGACCAACACAACAAAAACAGAATCTGTTAACAGCAGACCAGTCTGTAGAAATCTGTATATTTCGTATACCTCTGGTACTTCAAAAATTCTGAAAAATTACGACAGTCTGAATAATTTGTGTGGCAATCAGCAGCAAAACGAATCAACTCAAAAGCTCTTACAGAAAAAAATGGAAATTCTTTTTGTGAGCAGAAAGTTTCTGTCTTTTCCAGCATGACCAAACGATCATCCCCAAGACTAATCATAACGGTTTTGCTTGGCACAAACGCAAAAAGAAACACAAAAAAACAATCACAGCAGAATTATGAAAGTGTGGAAAACACAAAACAGAAAGAAAAAGGATAGATTCATTGGGTTGCCTCCCAACAAGCGCTATTGTTTAACGCCCTTAGCTAGGCATTCAATGACGCTCTCACAAAAGACAAGAATTGAAGCACAACGAGAGCCTCATAAAGCATGTGAAAATCACATCTAAGTCTAACATACTTCCTATGCATAGGCATTTTATAGAAAAACAGATTGTCAAGACAACCAATAGTTGCCATATGCAGGGAAGAAAGAGACAATAGCAATCTCCACATAACGAGAGGTAATTTGGTAACATGAAAGTTTCTACCAAAATATTTTCCTCTCTCATAGCAATTACATGTGGGATCATATTCAAATTCAACAACATAGCTAACCCATAGGATATTCTTTTCATGATCCACATGCATGCAAAGTTGACGCTCTTCAAAAATAGTGGGATTATCATCAACCAAAGTCATGACTTCTCCAAACACACTTTCAATATTATTGCAAATATCATATTCATCATGAGGCTTGAATAAATTTTCAAGATCATAAGAAAGATCATCACCCCAATCATGATTATTGCAACAAGTAGGGGACAAAGCAAAACTAGCATCCCCAAGCTTAGGGTTTTGCATAATTTTAGCATGATTGTCACTAATAGAATTTATAGTGAAACCATTGCAATCATGCTTTTCATCCAAGAAGACCTCGTGAATCACTTCATAAATTTCTTCCTCACAATTTTCAGATTCACGCATCTCACGCAAAACTCCATAAAGATAGTCAAGTGCCCTTAACTCACTAGCAATTCGTTCCACATAAGTGGGTCTCTTAAAGAGATTAACAAACGAAGATGCAAGCATATTGAAGGCACATGGCACACAAGCAAATAGAAAGCAAGCGAAAGAAGGGCGAACGGAAAAAGGCAAATGGAAACGGCAAATGTGAAGTGGGGGAGAGGAATCGAGAGGCAACTGGCAACAAAAGTAAATGCAAGAGATGAGTTTGTGAGACCTACATGGATAGATCTTGATTTCTCCTCCCCGGCAACGGTGCCAGAAATACTTCTGCTACTGCAACAAAATACCTTCCAATAGCTCCAGAAATAGGCACATCGTCGGGAGAATACTTGGCTTGATCCTTCTGCTGCGGCTACGCCTTAAGGGACTTCCTTGGAAAGTATGCAAAGGATTTCCCCCGTGGTCTTGGAGCCTTGCGTTGGTGTTCCCTTAAAGCGGAAAGGGTGATGTAGCATAGCGGTGGTAAGTATTTCCCTCAGTTTGAGAACCCAGGTATCAATCCAGTGGAGGAGTATCTCAAGATCCTGCACAAACACAAAAGCTTGCTCCCAACGCTATGAAGGGGTTGTCAATCCGTTATAGATTGTTTGCCAAGTGAGAACTGAAAGCAACGAAGTAACAAAGCAAAGTAAAAGCGGAGGTGTAAACGATGGATGTGAATAGACCCGGGTGCCGTAGTGTTTACTAGTGGCTTCTCTCATGAAAGCAAGTAGACGGTGGGTGAACAAATTACTGTCGAGCAATTGATAGAACCGCACAAAGTCGTGACGGTATCTATGCAATGATTATATCTATAGGCATCACGTCCAAAACAAGTAGACCAATACTTTCTGCATCTACTACAATTACTCCACACGTCGACCGCTATCCAGCATGCATCTAGTGTATTAAGTCCATAAGAACAGAGTAACGCCTTAAGCAAGATGACATGATGTAGAGGGATAATCTCAAACCAATGATAAAAACCCCATCTTTTTACCCTTGATGGCAACTACTTGATGTGTGCCTTGCTGCCCCTACTGTCACTGGGAAAGGTCACCACATGGTAGAACCCAAAACCAAGCACTTCTCCCATTGCAACAATCATAGATCTAGTTGGCCAAACAAAACCCAAGACTCGGAGAGACTTATAAGGATATCAAATCATGCATATAAGAAATCAGCAAAGACTCAAATATATATCATAGATAATCTGATCACAAATCCACAATTCATCGGATCTCGACAAACACACCGCCAAAGAAGATTACATCGGATAGATCTCCACGAAGATCATGGAGAACTTTGTATTGAAGATCCAAGAGAGAGAAGAAGCCATCTAGCTACTAACTACGGAACCGTAGGTTTGAAGTGAACTACTCACGAGTCATTGGAGGGGCGATGGTGATGATGAAGAAGCCCTCCAACTACAAAGTCCCCTCCGGTAGGGCGCGCGGAAACGGAAGCTTGCGGCGGCAGAAAAGTATTTTTGAGGCTCTCCTGATTTTTTGCTGAATATTTGGGAATATATAGGCCAAGGATCTAGGTCAGGGGGAGTGGGAGCTTGTGGGCTCCCTCGAGCCCACCTGGCTTGGCCCAAAGGCCCCGTGATCTTCTTCCGTTCGGGAAAAAATCATTTCGGGGTTTTATTCCATTTGGATTCCGTTCCAAAATCAGATCTGAAAAGAGTCAAAAACACAGAAAAAACAGGAACTGGCACTTGGCACTGAATTAATAAGTTAGTCCCAAAAAAGATATAAAAGGTACATAGAACATCCAAAGAAGACAAGATAACAACATGAAACCATAAAAAATTATAGATGCGTTTGAGACGTATGAGGCGGTGGCGCTGTTTGGCGCCGTGGCCGCGTCGATCATCTTGCATGGAGCTTTTGGTGGAGATGTCAAGTCATGGCTAGCCTGTTGGAAATATGCCCTAGAGGCAATGATAAGTAGTTATTATTATATTTCGTGTTTAAAGATAATCGTTTATAATCCATGCTATATTTGTATTGAATGAAAACATAGATACATGTGTGGATACATATAGACAAAACAATGTCCCTAGCAAGCCTCTAGTTGGCTAGCCAGTTGATCAAGGATAGTCAAGGTTTTTTTTGGCTATGTGCAAGTGTTATCACTTGATAACTGGATCGCATCATTAGGAGAATCATGTGATTGACTAGACCCAAACTATGAACGTAGCATATTGATAGTGTCGTTTTATTGCTATTGTTTTCTGCGTGTCAAGTATTTGTTCCTATAACCATGAGATCATATAACTCACTGGCACCGGAAGAATACCTTGTATGCATTTAACTGGGTGACTATAAAGATGTTCTATAGGTATCTCCGAAGGTGTCCGTTGAGTTAGTATGGATCAAGACTGGGATTTGCCACTCCGTGTGAAGGAGAGGTATCTCGGGGCCCACTCGGTAATACAACATCACACACAAGCCTTGCAAGCAATGTGACTAAGTGTAAGTCACGGGATCTTGTATTACGGAACGAGTAAAGAGACTTGCCGGTAACGAGATTGAAATAGGTATGCGGATACCGACGATCGAATCTCGGGCAAGTAACATACCGAAGGACAAAGGGAATGACATACGGGATTATATGAATCCTTGACACTGAGGTTCAATCGATAAGATCTTCGGAGAATATGTAGGATCCAATATGGACATCCAGGTCTGGCTATTGGATATTGACCGAGGAGTGCCTCGGGGCATGTCTATATAGTTCTCGAACCCGCAGGGTCTGCACACTTAAGGTTCGGTGATGTTTTAGTATAGTTGAGTTATATGTGTGGTTACCGAATGTTGTTAGTAGTCCCGGATGAGATCACGGACGTCACGAGGGTTTCCGGAATGGTCCAGAAACGAAGATTGATATATAGGATGGTTTCATTTGGTTACCGGAAAGTTTCAGGCAATTCCGGAAGTGTACCGGGAGTGACGAATGGGTTCCAGGAGTTCACCGGGAGGGGCCCACCCACCCGGGAGTGAGCCCAAGGGCATAGGGTGGCGCCACAAGTCCCTAGTGGGCTGGTGGAGTCATCCCAAGAGGCCCATGGCGCCACTTATAGAAATACCAAAAAGAAAAGAAAAAGAAAAGGAAAAAGGGGAGGTGGGAAGGAAGGAGTGGAGTCCTTCCCCCAAATCGAATTGGGGTGGGAGTCCACCTCCCCCTTGGCCGGCGCACCCCTTGAGGGCTTGGCCCTCAAGGCAAGCCTCCTCCCCCCTCCCTCATATATATAGTGGTCTTTTAGGGCTGATTTGAGACAACTTTTGCCACGTGCAACTCATCCTTAAACCACATAGTTCAACCTCTAGATCGGATTTCTGCAGAGCTCGGGCGGAGCCCTGCAGGAGTAGATCATCACCACCACCGGAGCGTCATCACGCTGCCGGTGAACTCATCTACTTCTCTGTCTTGCTTGCTGGATCAAGAAGGCCGATATCATCGTCGAGCTGTACGTGTGCTGAACGCGGAGGTGCTGTCCGTTCGGCACTAGATCGGAACGGATCATGGGACAATTCATGGGACGGTTCGTGGGGCAGATCGAGGGACGCGAGGACATTCCACTACATCAACCGCGTTTCCTAACGCTTCCTGCTGTGCGATCTACAAGGGTACGTAGATCCAAATCTCCTCTCGTAGATGGACTTCACCATGATAGGTCTTCGTGTGCGTAGGAATTTTTTTTGTTTCCCATGCAACGTTCCCCAACATGGCCGACAAGTGGTACGCTATGTCATGCCTGGCCGGCAGGTGCTACGCACAACAGTTCTTCCAGAATCTTCGCGTCTGGACTGACAAGCCGTGGTGGCGTCGACGGATGGACGGACTGGCAAGGATGATACAGATCTCTCTCCTGAAGATGGGTTAGCGGCCTGATGATGATGGCGGCATCTAAAATGTGTGCATGTGGTGTACGCTTTAGGTCTACTGCACCGGCTATGGGTTCCGATACGTTATGTGGATGTATCGGTGACGACACCGGTTTTAGATATGGGGAGTGAGAGCTCTCCACATTATCGAGTTTTGTAGGTGTGAGTGGTGGCTTCGGATGGTTTGATGTATGTTCTTGTTAGACCTATGTTGAATAATTAATAAAAATGGCCGGATGCATCGATTGATGCAGAGGCCGGGGGTTTGAACCTCCTTTTCAAAAAAAAAAAGACTCAGGACTGTCCACTTGAATCAAGCTTAAACCAGTATACTTAGGAAGATTATTTTTGAAGCTGTTTAGAGCAACCATTTTACTTAATTTAAGTGGGCTCTTATCACAATAAACTTCTTATTTACTAAAAATTGCACGCAGCAAAAACAATTATACATGTTCAAGGAAGAATCGTAGTTAGTAGTTTTGAAAGGGAAAGCCCATGGTTTGAAAGCTAACTCAATGTTTTTATCATTTGACCTTGAATTTTTTCGTACATCGAACATGGACCATTAAGTCTTTCACGTGAACAATTGACTTTTTTGAATATAATTTTTATTTTTAAGTCATTAAATAGATTTATAGTTATTAAATGATAATTTAAATTTCAACAACAAGAATAGAAAAATGCAAACAAATTGATTGAAACATCATATAAAAGTTCCTTTGTATATTAGCAGGTCTTATCCAATAATTTGTTTGAAAATTCAAACATTTCAGTGGCAAAGTTCAAACACATGGCCGGTCTTGAAATTTCGGGGACCCGGGACAAAACTATAACCTATGGGCCTGTAATATAAACCCAGATAACAATTAGTGTATGTATAAATTAAGTGTTGGCAACAAACACTAAAAATATTAGTATTTCCCCCCCTTTGATTTGTCTGTTTTGCATCCCCGACCGCCTCTCTAGCCTACAACATTGACTATAATAATATATAAAAAGATGAAAAGAACAATACTAAGGGGATATGTATCAAACAATTAGCAAGAAGCCAATTCATCTAGACTCGAGCAATATATTGGGCGGACCATGAAAGCAAGGGTATGTGTTGTGCGTCAAATTTCGGCTTCGACAATTGGCATACACATGTGTCGAGGCGGAGCCAGAAATATTGTTGGAGGGTGCAATTATTGTGCAACAAAGATACGACTAGATATCAATCAAAATACACCATGATAAAAGTACATTCATCCTGGCACAAATATAAACAACTAATAGATTATCAATCAATAATATACTCTAAATGGCAAGATATTTTTGAGGCAAACCTCCATGATTCATAAAACATTTATTTGTGACATTGAGTTGCACCTACAATATAGCACATATAGTGCACAATATAATTATAAACAATCTAATATTCAATTACTAACTATTGTCGAACATATCCATTCAAGATTCTAGGGACAAAAATAACATACCTTAGCAAATTAGCACTAGATGAACAAAGGAATGACGAAACCTGACCACTCGGGCATATGGTGGACTACCGCTACAGCGCCGCATCAGATAGGAGATATTTAGCATGGTTGCTTGCCATCAGGACATAGTAGGGTTTGTTGAAAGGGAATAGAGGGATTGGTGGAATAATTGTTGTATTGCTTGAACCTCGTGGGCATATATATAGGAGTACATGATCATCTTAGAGCACAAGTCAAGGCAGGAAAAAAAATCCTAGTCTATCTATGTTTTCCTAAACAATCACATTACTCAACATTCTTATGCAGTCACAACGGTAGCGACGCAGACGGTGAGACTGGAGAAGAATCCGAAGG
This sequence comes from Hordeum vulgare subsp. vulgare, assembly GCF_904849725.1. Lineage (NCBI taxonomy): Eukaryota > Viridiplantae > Streptophyta > Magnoliopsida > Poales > Poaceae > Hordeum > Hordeum vulgare. The sequence goes on along the minus strand of NC_058519.1, from coordinate 656,546,165 downwards.
TAAGCCGACGGTCATCCCCCCACAGTTGTAACAGTCGATGCATCGCAAAGGTTGTAGCTGAAGTGGAAACCGACGAGGTTGCTCAAGCAAAGCGGTAGCCCTTTGTGCCGATGTCGAGGTAGCCGAGAGAGTAGGGTGGTGTAGCCGTGGTCGAGGTAGCCGTGCGAAGAACGTCGTGGTCGATGTCGAGTTGGGGTAGCCGGTGTCGAGAAAATCGTCGTGAAGCCGCAGGCGCAAGGAGGCGTCAAGTCAGTCATGGGCGCAGTGGTATCGAAGTAGTGATGCACCAGGTAGGAGGCGTAGTTGATGAGGCATCGCGCCGAGTTTGCCAAGCCCGGGGACACATCATGGATGAAGGCACGCATTGGTGTTGCCAGCACCGCACATGCGTAGATGGATGAAGTCGATGTTGACGATGCGTCGCTCTAGGTTTACCAGGCCTGGGAACACAACTGGGACGAAGGCACGCGGCGGTGTTGCCAACACTGGGCATGCATTCACGGGGATCTGCACACAACTTGTATGACATGTAGAAGAGACTAGCAGAGAAGGACTCGACGACGGTTGCGGAGAAAATCAGTGGGAGCCGATGTAGCTCGTGGTTGTCGGAGTAGACAAAGTGGTCGGGAAGACGACGACGACGCTGGCGATGAGCTGGTGCGGGACGAAGATGAAGGTGGTGAACGAACGGCGCGAATCGGGTGAGCGAGCTGCGGTAGCGCCCAAGGAGAGCGGCGGCGGCTGCTGGTTAGGAGCGCGGCGGCGCTGCTCGAAGTAGGCGATAAAGAGGCCAATGATACGTCTCCTTCGTCTCTATAATTTTTGATTGTTTCATGCCAATATTCTACAATTTTCGTATACTTTTGGCAACTTGTTATACTATTTTTGGGACTAACATATTGATCCAGTGCCCAGTGTAAGTTTCTGTTTGTTGCATGTTTTTTGTTTTATAGAAATTCCATATCAAACGAAGTCCAAACGGGATAAAAACTTACGAAGATATGTTTTGGAATATATGTGAATTTTGGGAAGTGGAATCAACAGAAGGCAGTGCCCGAGTGGCCCACAAGGCATAGGGGCGCGCCCTGGGGGTGTAGGGCACGCCAGGCTGGCTTGTGGTCACCCCGTAAGGCGGCTGGTGCCCTTCTTTCTCCGCAATAATGCTAATATCCGGATAAAAATCGTGTTAAAATTTCAGCTCAATCGGAGTTTCAGATCTCCGGGAATATAAGAAACGGCGAAAGTCTAGAATCTGGAAGAGAAACAGAAAGAAACAACGAGAGAGATCCAATATCGAAGGGGCTCTCGCCCCTCCGCCGCCATGGAGGCCATGGACCAGAGGGGAAACCTTTCTCCCATCTAGGGGGAAGGACAAGGAAGAAGAAGAAGGAGGGGGGCTCTCTCCCCCTATCTCCCGGTGCCACTGGAACATCGTCAGGGCCATCATCATGACAACGATCTACACCAACAACTTCGCCGCCGTCATCACCAACCCTCTCCCCCTCTATGCAGCGGTATAACACCCCTTCTCCACGCTGTAATCTCTACTTAAACATGGTTCTCAACGCTATATATTATTTCCCAATGATGTATGGTCATCCTATGATGTTTGATTAGATCTGTTTTGTCCTATGGGTTGATTGATGATCATGATTGGTTTGAGTTGCATGTTTTATTATCGGTGTTGTCCTATGGTGCTCTCCATGTCGCGCAAGCGTGAGGGATCCCCGCTGTAGGGTTTGCAATATGTTTATGATTCTCTTATGGTGGGTGGCATGAGTGACAGAAGCACAAACCCGAGTAAGGAGGTTGTTTGTGTATGGGAATAAAAAGAACTTGACACCTTATAATGCTATAGTTGGGTTTTACCTTCATGATCTTCAGTAGTTGTGGATGCTTGCTAGAGTTCCAGTCATAAATGCATATGATCCAAGTAGGAAAAGTATGTTAGCTTATGCCTCTCCCTCATATAAAATTGCAATAATGATTACCGATCTAGTTATCGATTGCCTAGGGACAAATAATGTTCTTGTGACAAAAAGATATCTACTAAGACTAACTTAGTTGTTTATTTATCTAAGCGGCCCCTAGTTTTTATTTACGTGTTCTTTATTATCTTGCAAACCTATCCTATCACACCTACAAAGTACTTTTAGTTTCATACTTGTTCTAGGTAAATAAAACTTTAAGCATGCGTAGAGTTGTATCGGTGGTCGATAGAACTTGAGGGAATATTTGTTCTACCTTTAGCTCCTCGTTGGGTTCGACACACTTACTTATCGAGAAAGGCTACAATTGATCGCCTATACTTGTGGGTTATCCAGACCTTTTTTTGGCGCCGTTGCCGGGGAGCAATAGCGTGGGGTAAATATTCTCGTGTGTGCTTGTTTGCTTTATCACTAAGTAGATTTTATTTGTTGTTTAAGTTGTTATCTATATTTAGTTATGTATATAGAACACGAAATACCAAAAGAATTGGGTGTACTTGCTACTCATGGAGATGTGGAACCTCCTAAAACCCTCGATGCTCATTATGTGGAAGATATTATGCACTACTTTAATAATCCCGTGGAACCCCATTCAATTATATAATGGGAGTCACGTTAGATCAACGTGAATACTTTAGGGATTATCGCTTGACTCAAAAAGGGAAACTGTTATGGGATCAAATTCATATGTTGAAATGGTATGCTTGGAATCTATGCTTGAGACATAATATTACTTGTTGCTCTAGGATGAAGGCTAAACACCTTCCCTTTTCATGTAAATTTAATGATAATGAAACCTTGGTTTCTTATGCTAATGGTATATATCATTACTGTGACGTGGAACAAATAGAAGGGTTTGTTGCTTTTAAGGGTGCTTATGAAATCGAAGCCTTGTTTGAAAAGTATGAAGATTATGATGATGTTGTTTACCGATCTCAAAATTGGGCTATGCTTTGTTATTGTTATGCCAATTATGAATATAATGCCCATATTTATCGATTTATTGAGAAAGTCTCCGCTATCTAAGAAGAGAAAAATATTTTGCAGGGATGTATGGAAGAAGAAATTGATGACACTGTGAGCTCATTGGTTGAAAAAGATGAGGAGGAGAGCGAAGAACAAAAGGAGGAAGAGTGGATTAGCTACCCATGCCCACCTTCTAATGATCGTAACTCTTCAACTCATACATGGTTTAATTTCTCTTCGTGCTTACCGAAGGAAGAATGCTATGATAATTGCTATGATCCCTTGGATTCATTTGAAATGTCCCTTTTTGATAAGTTGATGCTTGCTATGCTTGTGGCCATGATGCCAATATGAATGATGCTTATGGAGATGAACTTGGCATAGTTCCTTATGTTAAATGTGAAATTGATGCTATGGCACCCACACATGATAGTCCTATTATCTTTTTGAATTCTCCCAACTACACTACATCGGAGAGTTTGCACTTATTAAGGGATATATAGATGGGTTGACTTTTCCTATTGCACATGATGATTTTAATGAATATAATATGCATGTGCTTGCTGCTCGTACTTGCAATTATTATGAGAGAGGAAGTACATATTCACCTCTCTATGTTTTCGATACAGTAAAATTGCAAGAAACTGTTTATACTATGCATTGGTCTTTACTTTATGTGCATGAATTGTTCTTTTATGACATGCCGATGCATAGGAAGAGAGTTAGACTTCGTTGTTGCATGATATATGTTACTTTGTGCTCACTATTAAATTATAAATCATTGTTAATTAAAATTTGCTTAAATATACCTTGGGATGCAGGTGGATCCATTACTTGAGCACTTTATGCCTAGCTTAATGGCTTTAAAGAAAGCATTGCCAGGGAGACAAGCCGAAAGTTTTAGAGAGTCGTTTTATTCTGTTGTGTGCTTTTATATGGTTTAAAAACAAAAAAATAAAGAGGCGAACCTAAAACTTAAAAAAAATGAAAGTGAGAGAGACGAGCATTGTTAAAATGGGAGCATGCCTTGAACTTTGTTTATGCCCATGGAAAACTTGTGAATCTTAATTACAGAAAATTTTCAACAAAAATAATTATCCTCTTGTATAAATTCATTGTATTATAAAAATAATGTGCCAAGATTTGCCGTTAGGATGATTAGATTGCCTGTTTGGTGTGTGAAGTGCAAAAACATAAACTTTGGCTGTAGTGCGTGAATTTACATTTTTTACTGGAATGTCAAAAGTTTCTGAAAATTTTCACAGTACTGCTACGACTTTTTTTATTTCGTCCTAATGTTTCAGAATTTGTAGATTTACAGAAGTATGGTGAATGTACAGATTACTATAGACTATCCTGTTTTTGATAGATTCTGTTTTTGATGCATTGTTTTGCTCGTTTTGATGAAATTATCGATTGTATCGGTGGTATAAGCTATGGAAAAGTTATATTAAAGTATATACAATGCAAAAACAAAATATGAATTGGTTGGCAATGCTACTGCAACAAAAGACCTTCCAACGGCGCCAGAAACAAGCGTGCTTACGAGAGACTATTCTTGTCTTGATACTCCTCAGCAACGACACCAGGAATCCTTCTGCTACGGCTACGCCTTTAGGGACTTCCTTGGCAAATATGCAAAGGATTCCCCCGTGGCCTTGGAGCCTTGCGTTGGTGTTCCCTCGATGCGGAAAGGGTGATGTATCACAACGGCGGTAAGTATTTCCCTCAGTTTTGAGAACCAAGGTATCAATCTAGTGAAGGATTATCACAAGTACCTGCACAAACACAAACCCAACGCTATGAAGGGGTTGTCAATCCCTTATAGGTTGTTTGACAAGTGAGAACTGAAATCAAAAAGAAACAAAGCAATCTAAAAGCGAAAGTGGAAACGATAGGTGTGAATAGACCCGAGGGCCGTAGTGTTCACTAGTGGCTTCTCTCATGAAAGCAAGTAGACGGTGGGTGAACGAATTACTATCGAGCAATTGATAGAACCGCGCAAAGTCATGACGTTATCTAAGGCAATGATTATATCTATAGGCATCACGTCCAAAACAAGTAGACCGATACTTTCTCCATCTACTACTATTACTCCACACGTCGACCGCTATCCAGCATGCATCTAGTGCATTAAGTTCATGAGAACAGAGTAACACCTTAAGCAAGATGATATGATGTAGATGGACAATCTCATATCTACAATAAAAGCCCATCTTGTTACCCTTGATGGCAACAACATGATGCGTGCCTTGGTGCCCCTTCTGTCACTGGGAAAGGTCACCACACGGTATGAACCCAAAACCAAGCACTTCTCCCATTGCAAGAATCATAGATCTAGTTGGCCAAACAAAACCCAAGACTCGGAGAGACTTACAAGGATATCAAATCATGCAAATAAGAAATCAGCAAAGACTCAAATATAAATCATAGATTATCTGATCACAAATCCACAATTCATCGGATCTCGACAAACACACCGCCAAAGAGGATTACATCGGATAGATCTCCATGAAGATCATGGAGAACTTTGAATTGAAGATCAAAGAGAGAGAAGAAGCCGTCTAGCTACTAACTACGGACCCGTAGGTCTGAAGTGAACTACTCACGAGTCATTGGAGGGGCGATGATGTTGATGAAGAAGCCCTCCAACTCCAAAGTCCCCTCCGGCAGGGCACCGGGAAGGGTCTCCAGATGAGATCTCGTGGAAACGGAAGCTTGCGGCGGCGGAAAAGTGTTTTCGTGGATTCCCTTATTTTTCTGGATTTTTAGGGAATTTATAGGCCAAAGACCTAGGGCAGGGGAGTGCCAGGGGGCCACAATCTTGGTTGCTGCGACCTCCCCCTGGCCACGGCAACAGGGCTTGTGGGCCCCCTGTGGGCCCACTGCCTTGGCCCTCAAGCCTCCCGATCTTCTTCCGTTCTGGAAAAATTTATTTCGGGGATTTTATTCCGTTTGGACTCCGTTCCAAATTCAGATATGAAAAGAGTCAAAAACACAGAAAAAACAGGAACTGGCGCTTGACACCGAATTAATAAGTTAGTCCCAAAAAAGATATAAAAGGTAAACAAAACATCCAAAGTTGACAAGATAACAGCGTGAAACCATCAAAAATTATAGATACGTTTGAGACGTATCAAGCATCCCCAAGCTTAACTCCTGCTCGTCCTCGAGTAGGGAAGTGATAAAGAACGAATTTTTGATGCTTTCATGCTACCTAGCATAGATGTCCTTTGTAACTCCTCTTATGTGACGTGAATGTTCAGATCCATTAGATTCAAAACAATAGTTTTCTATTGACGTGGAAACAATAATAATTCAAGGAAACTAGCAAGGTAATCATGAACTTTGAAAATGACAAGGCCAAAAGAAAGTTATCCCTACAAAATCATATAGTCTGGCTATGCTCTATCATCATTGCACAACAAATTTAAATCATGCACAACCCCGGTATTGGCCAAGTAATTGTTTTCACACCTTTACTTTCTCAAACTTTTTCAACTCTCACGCAATACATGAGCGTGAGCCATGGTTTTAGCACTATAAGTGGTGTGGAGTGTGGTGGAGGTTGCAAGGCAAACAACGAGAAGATGGTCACATTGACTAGGCATATCAATGAGCTATGGAGATGCTCATCAATAGATATCAACGTGAATGAGTAGGGATTGCCATACAAATGATGCACTAGAGCTAAGAGTGTGTGAAAGCTCTTAAAGAAAACTAGTGGGCGTGCATCCAACTTGCTTGCTCACGAAGACCTAAGGCAAATTTGAGGAAGCCTATCATTGGAATATATAAGCCAAGTTATAAAATGAAAATTTCCCACTAGCTATATGGTGGTGACAAAACGAGAGACTCTCAATCATGAAGATCATGGTGCTTAATAAGCACAAGTGTGGAAGGATAGTAGCATTGTCCCTTCTCTCTTTTTCTCTCATTTTTTTGAATGGGCTCTTTGGCCTCTTTTTTCTGGTGGGCATCTTTGGCCTCTTTTTGTATATGGGCTTCGCTGGCCTCTTTTATTTCCTCACATGGGACAATGCTCCATCAATGATGATCATCACACTTACCACACAAAACTTAGAGCAATGATGATTCTATATGGAATGCCTTCGGTAGTGTACCGTGACAATGATCTAGCATGGCATAGACATTAATGGAAATATCATGCTAGCTATCTTACGATCATGCAATGGCAATGTAGACGTGGTGGCACATGTCATGGTCGTAGTTGCATGGCAATATATCTCGGAATGCCTTTGAGAAAGCAATAGTAGGTAGGTATGGTGGCTGTTTTGAGGGAGGCTAATGGTGGGTTTTGTGCACCGGCGAAAGTTGCACGACACTAAAGAAGATAGTGATGGTGGAAGGTGAAAGTGCATCTAAACCATGGACTCAACATTAGTCATGAGGAACTCATATACTTGTTGCAAAAGTTCTATTAGTAATCGAAACAAAGCATTCAACGCATACTCCTAGGGGAAGGGTTGGTAGGTATAAACCATCGCGCGATCCCAACGGCCACACAAAGGATGAAAATCTAGACTAATCATGCTCAGACTTCATCACATAGCGGTTCACTATACATGCATGCTACGGGAATCACTAACTTCAACACATGCATTTCTAGATCCACAACACCTTACTAGCATAACTTCAATATTAACACAACCACAACTCAAAACTAATTGAGATGAATCAAACTTCTCTAACTATTCAATGCACATGAAGGTGGAAGTTTTCATATCCCTTTGGATAACTACCCCTTTTGAGACTACTTTCAAAGCATAGATCAACTACCAAGCCATGCACCGCCGTGCTCTAAAAGATATAAGTGGAGCACATAGAGCAAAATCAACTAGCTCAAAAGATATAAGTGAAGCACATGTGAGCTGAATTGTCTAACCAAAGGATATAAGTGAAGCTCGACAAAATCACGGTGAGTGCATGTCTCTCTCTAGGTGTGCAGCAAGGATGATTGTGACACAACAAAAATAATAGACTCCTACGGTACAAGACGCTCCAAGCAAAACACATAACATGTGGTGAATAAAAATATAGCCCCAAGTAACATTACCGATGGATTGAAGATGAAAGAGGGGATGCCTTCCCGGGGCATCCCCAAGCTTAGGATTTTACGGCATCCTTGAATCATCTTGGGGTGCCTTGGGTATCCCCAAGCTTGAGCTCTTGCCACTCTTTATCTTTTTGTCCATAAGAACTTCACCCAAAACTTGAAAACTTCACAACACGAAACTTAAACAGAAACTTGTGATAACATTAGTATAAGAAAGCAAACCACCACTTCCTTAGGTACTGTAGCAAACTTAAATTCTACTTATGTTGATGTTGGGTTACTATATTTTCAATCTTCCATGGCTAATACCCCCCGATACTATCCATAGTTTCATCAAAATAAGCAACCAACACAACAAAAACAGAATCTGTTAACAACAGACCAGTTTGTAGCAATCTGTATACTTCGTATACTTCTGGTACTCTAAAAATTCTGAAAATTTACGACAGTTTGAAGAATTTGCGTAGAAATCAGCAGCAAATGGAATCAACTCAAAAGCTCTTACAAAAAAAATGAAAATTCTTTTCGTGAGAAGAAAGTTTCTGCCTTTTCCTGCATGACCAAACGATCATCCCCAATACTAATCATAACGGTTTTGCTTGGCCCAAACACAAAAAGAAACACAAAAAACACAATCATAACAGAATTATGAAAGTGTGGAAAACACAAAACAGAAAGAAAAAGGATAGATTCGTTGGGTTGCCTCCCAACAAGCGCTATTGTTTAACGCCCTTTGCTAGGCAAAAGGTGATGGAATCACGTATAGTCATCTTTGGTGCTCAAACCATAAGTAGCCCTCATCATAGATTCATAAGGCAATCTTATTTTATTTCTAGGAAAGTGCTTGATGGGGTTATAGTCCTAGGGTAGGGTCATAGGCCTGCCATGTAGGTCCTACCCAAGGACTACCCCTCGCAAAGCACAAGGCCCTTAGTTTGCTCCGACTGAACTAAGGAGCCCCCATCATCCAGTCGGTAACATGTCCTCGATCATCCAGTCGGAGACTAGCATTCGGAGGATATCAAGCTAACCGACTGGATACCACTCGGTACATCATAACCCCCCTGGAGGGAAACGGTCATACGTTTCTAGGTGCATTTATTAGCATTTAGGGCGTACGTTACCTGTAGCGTACGCATTCAATCGCTATTACTCCACCCCTGTACCGGAACCGTTGTGGAGGGCAGCACACTCTATATAAGCCACCCTCCCCCGCTGGTAGAGGGGTTAGCAACTCATTGTATTCCATATTCCACTCGACAACAAGCTCCCAGAGCACTGAGACGTAGGGCTATTACCTCCACCGTAGAGGGGCCTGAACTCATACAACCTCGCCGTAGCTGGGACTCTGCCCATCCTTTTCATACCCTACACATCTACTGTCAGGCTTATACCCACGACAGTTGGCGCCCACCGTGGGGCAGGCGTCTAAGCGACTTCCGGCGAGTTTGCGACTACTTCCTTTCGTCATGTCGTCCGGTGGAGGTTCGAGCATGTGTCACCGGATCTTCTTCGGCGCTCTCTCCTTCATCGTCGACGATACGGCGTGGCTTCGGGATGCTCCTCTTGATGTCGAGGCGCTTCCCCGTCGTGGGGCTACGCACTTCCGTGCCGGCGCCCGCGACATTCTTCTTCTCCAACAGTCGGCTCCGGTGTCGACCTGCACCGCCGTCACGCGATGCAGCAAGCGGTCTCGCCGTCCGCGGCTCCAGCGTTGGGTGCAACACGCCCAGGCGCACCAGAACGCGTCTTCACAAGTGGCGGTTCTAGAGTCCGTTGTGGTTGCCCCGCGGTCCCAGCACTCGGACTCGGTTCCGACTGAGTTTCCTTCCGAGTATGCGGGTCGCGGGCCTGCAGCAGAAGTACACATGGCCAACTCCCATGAAGATCCCCGTCAAGCTGGCCGGAACGAGCACGAGATCGGCGAAACGTCCGGCGCGCGTTGTCCGCCTCGCCGTTCTGCCAGTCGACACACTCGGCGGAGCAACATGGAGTTGTTCCGCACACCCCTCCTCAACTTGGCTGCAGCCGCCAAGATAGCCGATTCCCTCCAGCCGACTGATTCAGAGGCTGGTAGGGGAATCGAGCAGATCCGAGCCCTGTTGCACACGGCACAGCAACAGAATTCGGCAGTCTCCCAGTCGCATAACAGGATCCATAATAGTTCCGTTCATGCAAATACGCATCGGTCGGTTCACAGCCCTGGTTCCCATCAGCGGCACAGAGGAGGCAGCCGTTCCATAAATCACGAAGATCGCCGCCGTTCACGCACCCCTCCGCGGGGTGGGCCCTACGGGCCCCGACTTCATGATGATCGACGTTCAGTCGGTGACACTTACGACCCAAGGCCTGACGCAAGAGGGCGTATCGCCCAGCGAAGGGTCGACAGGGGCCGAGCCCACCGCGATGGTCATGATATGGACCGTCCAAGTGGAAGCAGGACCATCGTGTCTGGTCCCGAGTGTTTTACTCGAGCCATCCGCTCGGCTGACATCCCGCCCAACTTCCGATTGGCAACGGGAATCATCAAGTTTACATGAGAGTCCAAGCCGGAAACATGGCTAGATGACTACCGAGTGGCGGTCCAGATCGGAGGAGGGGACGACCATGTCGCCATGAAGCACCTCCCTCTGATGCTCGACGGCTCGGCGCGAGCGTGGCTGACTCAGTTGGCCCCCTCAAGCATCTACAGTTGGGCAGATCTGGCCCAAGTGTTCATCGAGACCTTCGAAGGGACGTGGAAGCGCCCTGCAGGCCTCGTGGAGCTCTAGCATTGCGTCCAGAAGCAGAATGAGCCCGTGCGAGACTTCATCCAGCGTTGGACAACTCTCTACCACACAGTGGAGAACGTCACCGAGCATCAAGCAGTCTGCGCCTTCAAGGTAGGCGTGCGATACAGAGATCTGTACCTGAAGTTCGGCCGAACAGGCGACATCTCCATGAGCAAGATGATGGAAATAGCGACGCGCTATGCTAATGGCGAAGAAGAAGACCGCATCCGAAGCAGCAAGCACAAAACAGTCGCTGATGGAGATGGGAGCAACACTCGGAAGCAGAAGCACAAAGCTCCGACTGCTCCGCAAGCAGAAGCTGCAGCCGTAACCAATGCCAAGTTCAAGGGCAAAGGGAAGGCTCAGTTCACCCCCAAGAAGAAGCAGTTCAATAACCCCATCCTGGACCAGCCATGTCCGGTTCATACGAAGATGGATGAAGAGGGCAACCCCATATATGCGAAGCATACCACTCGACAGTGTCACCTCCTGATCCAGGGGTTCGGCGAAAGGCAACCGAGTGAAAAGGACGACGAACAGGATGAGGAGGACAAGGAGGATCCGTTTCCCCAAGTCCATGCAACTCCCATGATTTTTGCTGACGTTGAGAGCAAGAGTCGACTGAAGCTGGTGAACAGGGAGGTGAACATGGCCACCCCTGCCAGCCCCAAGTTCCTCAAATGGTCTCAGACTGCGATCACCTTTGACCAGTCGGATCATCCAACACATGTACCCACCCCAGGAAGACAAGCTCTAGTCGTCGACCCGGTGGTAGAAGGAGTCCGACTGCGCAAAGTCCTCATGGACGGCGGCAGTGGCTTGAACATCATGTACGCCGACACTCTCAAGGGGATGGGCATTCCGATGTCCAAACTCAGCGAGAGCAGCATGCAGTTCCATGGAGTCGTCCCTGGACGAAAGGCCAAGTCACTCGGCCAGATCGCGTTGGACGTCGTTTTCGGCTCCGACAAGAACTTCCGCAAGGAAAAGCTGACGTTCGAAGTGGTGGACTTTCAGAGTGCTTACCACGCAATTCTGGGCCGCCCGGCGTACGCATGTTTCATGGCCCGTCCATGTTACGTATACCTGAAGTTGAAGATGCCAGGCCCAAAAGGCGTGATCACCATCACGGGCAATCAACAGCGAGCCGAAGAGTGCCTGCAGCAGGGATCAAGAATCGCCGACCAGCAAATGGCCGTCCTCGAACTCGACGAGTACAAGAAAACAGTCGACCCCGCCGACCTGATGCGCTTAAAGAAGCCAGCTTCTGAATCCGCATTCCAGTCGGCGGGAGAGACGAAGAAGGTCAGCATTCACCCGACGGACGACACTGCTGCCCCGACGAACATCTCCACCACCCTCGATCCTAAATAGGAAGCCGAGCTCACCCAATTCCTCCGTGAGAACTGGGACATCTTCGCATGGAAACCCTCTGACATGCCAGGTGTACCCAGGGAGTTGGCTGAGCACCGACTGCATGTGGACCCTGTCGCTCGGCCCGTCCGAGAGCGCTTGCGCCGGTCCGCCGCGCACAAGAGGAAAGCAATCGGGGAGGAGGTGGCCAAGCTGCTGGCATCCAACTTCATTCGCGAGGTTCACCACTCCGAGTGGCTCACCAATGTTGTCATGGTGTCCAAGAAGGACAATTCGCTTCGAATGTGCATCGACTTCAAGCATCTCAATAAGGTCTGCCCGAAAGACCATTTTTCGCTCCCCCGCATAGATCAAATTGTCGATTCGACTGCGGGATGCAATCGTCTGTCATTTCTTGATGCCTATTCAGGCTATCATCAGATCCGTCTGTATGGTCCCGATGAGTTAAAAACAACCTTCATCACCCCATTCGGGTGCTTCTGCTACATCACTATGCCATTCGGTTTGAAGAATGCAGGAGCTACCTTTATGCGCATGATCCAAAGATGTCTCCTCGACCAGATTGGTCGGAATGTGGAGGCGTATATGGATGATATCATAGTCAAGTCACGCAAAGGTTCCGACCTGCTGACTGACTTGGCATAAACATTCGCCAACCTTCGTAGGTACGATATCAAGCTCAACCCCGCCAAATGTTCATTCGGCATTCCCAGCGGAAAGTTACTCGGTTTCTTCGTTTTCGAACGAGGGATCAATGTCAATCCCGAAAAGATCGGGACCATCGTCCGAATGGAGAGGCTGGTCAGAATACACGATGTTCAACGGCTCACAGGCTGCCTAGCGGCTTTGAGCAGGTTCATCAGTTGACTCGGCGAGAAAGCACTTCCTCTGTACCGACTCATGAAGAAATCAGATACTTTCGAGTGGACAGACGAAGCCCAAGTCGCATTCGACGACCTCAAAGTCCTACTTTCCACCCAGCCGGTTCTTACTGCTCCGCTCAGTAAAGAGCCCCTTCTTCTGTACATTGCGGCTACAAATCAAGTCGTGAGTACTGTTCTTACAGTCGAACGAGAAGAAGAAGGCAAAGTATACAAAGTTCAACGGCCAGTGTACTACGTCTCCGAAGTCCTGACTCCTTCCAAGCAGAGGTATCCCCACTATCAAAAACTCATCTACGGGATTTACTTGACTGCGAAGAAGGTGGCCCATTATTTCCAAGACCACTCGGTGTCTGTCGTTTCTGATGCTCCGTTGTCGGAAATCCTCCACAATCGGGACGCGTCAGGCCGAGTGGCGAAGTGGGCAATGGAGATGCTGTACTGCGATATCAAGTTCGAGGCCAAGAAAGCTATTAAGTCTCAAGCTCTGGCTGACTTCATAGCAGAATGGGTAGAACAACAGCATCCGACCCACATCTACTCGGCCCATTGTACAATGTTCTTTGATGGGTCCAAGATGTTGAATGGCTCCGGCGCTGGCGTTGTGATCATATCGCCAAAGGGCGACAAGCTCAAGTACGTGCTACAGATACACTTCGATTCCTCCAACAACGAGGCAGAGTATGAAGCTCTCCTCTACGGGTTGCGTATGGCCATCTCACTCGGCGTCCGTCGCATGATGGTCTACGGCGATTCAGATTTGGTGGTCAATCAAGTGATGAAAGAGGGGGACGTCAGGAACCCCACCATGACTACATACTGCAATGCAGTGAGGAAGCTTGAGAAGAAATTTGAAGGTCTAGAACTTCACCATGTTCCGAGACTGAAGAACCAAGCAGCTGATGAGTTGGCAAAACTCGGATCCACTCGGAGACCAGTCCCGAGTGACGTCTACCTCGAGCACCTTCACCTTCCCTCAATCAAAGAAGATCCTTTTACAGAAGAACCAGTACAACCAAAGAGTTCAACAGATCCGACTGAAGTCGATGTACCTGCTGTGGTTGATTTGGTCATGGAGATTCTTGCTGTCATCCCCGATTGGACTGTGCCGATCATTGCATATATCCTGAGACAGGAACTACCAGAAGACGAAGTCCAGGCTAGGCAGATAGTCCGCAGGTCGAAGTCATTCACTATCATTGATGGCCAATTGTACAAGGAGAGCGTTTCAGGCGTTTTCCAACGATGCGTCTCCCGAGAGGAGGGGCAGCTGATCCTGGAAGATATTCACTCGGGGACCTGCGATCATCACGCCTCTTCAAGAGCAATCATCGCCAAGGCATTCAGGGCTGATTTTTTCTGGCTGCAGGCAAACGAGATGGCTAAAGATATGGTCGACCGATGTGAGGGCTGTCAGTTCTACTCCAACAAGCCCCACAAGCCGACATCTGCGTTGAAGACAATCCCTCTTGTGTGGCCGTTCGCAGTTTGGGGATTAGATATAGTCGGTCCATTCAAGACAGGCCAAGGTGGATACACACATTTGTTGGTGGCAGTCGACAAGTTCACGAAATGGATCGAAGCCAAGCCCATCAAGAAGCTCGACGCCTCAACAGCCGTCAAGTTTGTCAGGGACATCATCTTCAGATTCGGTGTACCTCACAGCATAATCACGGACAACGAGACAAACTTTGATTCGGACAGATTCCAAGGTTTCTGTACAAGCCAAGGTATCCGAGTGGACTTTGCTTCTGTGGCGCACCCGCAGTCCAATGGACAAGCAGAGCGGGCGAACGGACTTATTTTGCAAGGTTTGAAGCCCCGACTCCTGCGAGAGATAGGACATGCCACTGGCGCTTGGGTCACCGAGCTACCTTCAGTACTTTGGGGGTCTTCGAACAACCCCGAACAGATCTACAGGGCGATCACCGTTCTTCCTCGTCTACGGAGCAGAAGCAATCCTTCCGAGTGACTTAGTTCACAACGCTCCA
This sequence comes from Hordeum vulgare subsp. vulgare, assembly GCF_904849725.1. NCBI lineage: Eukaryota > Viridiplantae > Streptophyta > Magnoliopsida > Poales > Poaceae > Hordeum > Hordeum vulgare. Next base: position 656,531,117 of record NC_058519.1, on the reverse strand, counting down.
CGAGTCGAACTCTTCTCCGAAGCTAAAGCAGAACAAGCAAGGCAAGACGGAGTGGACCTTCTAGAGGAGGAGCGCGAGATGGCACTGACTCGCTCAACCATTTATCAACAAGATGTGCGGCGTTTTCACGCGCGACACGTCAGGAGTCGTACGTTCCAAGCAGGCGACCTGGTGCTCCGAGTGGATCAGCAAAGACCTCACAAATTGGCTCCTGCCTGGGAAGGACCCTTCATCATCTCAAAGGTGCTGAACAATGGAGCATACAGACTCTACAACGTCGACAGGGAGATAGACGAGCCGCGAGCATGGAACGGAGACCTCCTGAAGCGTTTCTACACGTGACCGTTGACTGAAGCAATGTAAAGAACAAGTATTGGTGAAATACTATAAAGCAGATTGAGTTTTTTGCAGGTTCAAAGTTCTTCGACGGTCGCAGACTCCGGTCTCAAAAAAAAAAAACTTAGCTGCGATCCAGAATCGCCTAAGTATTAACCCTCTCCGAGTGTGCACTTAACGTCACACTCGGGGACTTAGCTGTGATCCAGAATCGCCTAAGTATGAACTTTCTCCGAGTGTGCACTTAACGTCACACTCGGGGACTTAGCTGCGATCCAGAATCGCCTAAGTATGAACTTTCTCCGAGTGTGCACTTAACGTCACACTCGGGGACTTAGCTGCGATCCAGAATCGCCTAAGTATGAACTTTCTCCGAGTGTGCACTTAACGTCACACTCAGGGACTTAGCTGCGATCCAGAATCGCCTAAGTATGAACTTTCTCCGCGTGTGCACTTAACGTCACACTCGGGGACTTAGCTGCGATCCAGAATCGCCTAAGTATGAACTTTCTCCGAGTGTGCACTTAACGTCACACTCAGGGACTTAGCTGCGATCCAGAATCGCCTAAGTATGAACTTTCTCCGAGTGTGCACTTAACGTCACACTCGGGGACTTAGCTGCGATCCAGAATCGCCTAAGTATGAACTTTCTCCGAGTGTGCACTTAACGTCACACTCGGGGACTTAGCTGCGATCCAGAATCGCCTAAGTATGAACTTTCTCCGAGTGTGCACTTAACGTCACACTCGGAGACTTAGCTGCGATCCAGAATCGCCTAAGTATGAAGTTTTTCCGAGTGTGCACTTAACGTCACACTCGGGGACTTAGCTGCGATCACGAATTGCCTAAGTATTAACTTTCTTCGAGTGTGCACTTAACGCCACACTCGGGGACTTAGATGCGATGCAGAATCGCCTATGCACCCACATGCCTTCGACTGTATCCTATAGGTACACTCGGGTAAACAACTGACATCTACATGATTTGCAGACCCTCATTGAGACTCATGTGGATGTCAAAACAACTGACAACTACATTAGTACCAACTCGCCCCGAGTGCGACCTGATAGTCGCACTCAACAACCTAGCGGCGATCCTACCGATCCACTCGGTGACAATACAGATCCAATCGGAAATTCCACGGACCCTCAATGAGGCTCATGCAGATGTCAAGACAACTGACATGTTCCGAATGTTTGCCTTTGGCTTCACCAAGAAACGCCAAACAAAAACTCGAGTCAAAATTGCAACAGAAGAGCAAAAGATTCGATTCAAAGTTCAACCAAAGATAGTGCCTCGGTGTGGAACAAGCTTACCCACACCAAAACAAGAATGTGACGGCCAACAGCAGTGGCCAAAGTTTCTTACAAAGCAACACTCGGCATACCGAGGATAATGTTTTCTTACGCGTCGTTTGGATCGGCGCCAGGACTGGAGGGCTCTACGAATGTGTCCAGATCAATACCGTCGGCGATGCGGGTAGCACTCTCAAGGAAAGTTTCCATGAAGTCTTCAAATCGAAGTTTCTTCGTGTTGGCCACCTTCAATGTCTTCAGCTTCTCCTCACGCACCTCCTTGCAATGGACTCGGACCAGGGACAGAGCAACATCTGCACCACAACGAGCTGCCGATTTCTTCCACGACTGCACTTGGTTCGGAATCTCCTCCAGTCGAGCCATCAGGTTCTCCATCTCCTGCCGTGACTCATCTTCTGGCCAAAGCTCCTTGTCGATTCGGCCGACGACTTCTCTGAGTCGACCGATGAAAGGACCAACTTTGCCCACGCGGATGTGCGCTTGGAGCAGATCTCGGTTGGCATCCTCGTTGAGTGGAACGTTCTCGAGAATCGACCGCTCCACATCAGCTGCTTCAGCTTCAGCGTCAAAGCAAAAATCTGCGACAACAGGACAAAGAAACAATAAGCGCCGAGTGTGACACGCATAACACAAGCACTCGGAAAAAACAGGACTTACCAGCCAAACGCGTGATCATTTGCCGAGCCGAGTCGCTGACATATTTCTCCTGCGCTTTGCACCGTTTGTTGAGCATGTTCATTTGTCCCATCAGAGCAGTCCTTTGCTTCCCCATCTTCTCAACTTCCTTAGTCAGCACTTTGTTCACTTCACGAGCCTCCTCCAACGACTTCTCTCGCTCCGCCAGAACCACCTTCATACCATCCATTGCAAGCAGTGCCGCATCCCGCTCACCAGCAAACTGGATCTTCTCCGCCCTCAGAGTCTCATATGCTGCCCCCATTTCACAAGTTTTCTGCCAGCCAGCACCAAGAGACAACCAGATAATTCAACAATAAAAGTCTAAGTTCTTCAGACCCCTGACGACGCAAGCAGTCGACAGCGGTCTCGGGGACTACACCCAGTGGGTTCACTGAGAGTGACCCCACTGGCATGCAACTCAAACAGGCCCGCCCTATTGAGATACATGTTACCACCCACGCCTACGAGGCTAATACTACCCGACCTGAGTACAAATTACTCCCGGGGACTCTTACAGTAAGTGCACTCCGAGTGCCACAACTGCTCGCAGTCGGTCATATTATTTACAGACCTGACCAAAGCAAAGACAATATGTATAAAGACAACTGCCGGTGCAAGCACTCGGCAGAAGTCTCGGGGACTACACCCACTGGGTTCACTCAGAGTGAACCCATTGCAAACAACAGATGCTATCCAAGAACACCCAGCGGGTTACAAGAGAAAAGTAAATACTTACTAGCCCACTTACTCGGATATCATCCCACAACTCCAAGCTCCGCTGGTACAAGGATGCGACGTAGTCGTAGGCCCTCTTGGCTTCTCCAGCCATCAGCTCCGCCTGCACCATGGCTCCCTTGGCCGCTCCCACCTGCTCCTCCGGGAGACGCTGGATGTTGAACTCGACATTCGACGAGCCTGGCATCGTCGGAAGTTCCTGAGGCATCCCAAGGTCCGCTCCAGTCGGCTCTTCAACCACCAGCGCCGGTTCAGTTGGCGGCAGCGCCTCAGTCGGCAGCACGTCGGCAGCGAGAGCAGCAACAGGCAGAGCAGCCTCAAGAACAGGCTCCGCAGCTTGTTCAGCTCTCCCCTGATCGCCCTCGTCCACGCAAATCACCCCTGATAGACCGAACGACGCGAGATCTCAGAAAAAGAAAGAGGCAGAACCTATGATAGAATTCGAGACGCGATAGTATAAAACACTCGGAGTCACTACAATGCACCTGGCTGGGGCGAGACGATGTTGTCCGTGTCCATGGGGTCATCCTCCTGGCACGCCGGAGAGGTGGCAGAAGTAGCGACTCTGTCGAGTGAAATCCATTCGACCAATAGACAGGAGTTCACTCGGATATCAGAAGAAATTAGAAGATCGATGCACTTACGTGGAGGTGACGGGGACAACAACCCTCATCCGCGGCAGAGCCTTCCGAGGTTTGGACCCACTCGGTTTGGCCGCGTTGGAAGACTGACCCGTAGGCTCAGCGGCAGCATCCCTGGCCCTCTTGGTGCTCCGAGCACTCGGGGCCACTAGGGCAGTGGGCGGAGCACTCGAATATGCCGGAGGGACCGAGGGAACGGCAGGCTCGTGTCGGCGCTTGGTCCGATGCTCTAATTGCGGAGGCGGCGAGTCTTGCTCTTCATCTTCCTCCTCTTCCTAGTCTCTTCCTCCGACTCCCCGCTGTCGGAGACATACTCAGCGCTCTCCATGCTGCCTTCCTCCTCCTCCTCGGCCGGGTTCCCGTTCGAGACGGGAGAAAACCAGTTGGTCCACTTCTGCGTGAAATACAGTCGGCGACATCAAGCGACAAGCAGACAATAAGCGATAAAATTAAAACAGATACGTGCACTCGACACATGGTACTCACCTGATTCGGAGGAGGATTGTCCGCGCTGAAAGCCCTCACTCACCGAGACCCTATGGGGTTCTCGCAGGCACCTGTGATCTGGAGCACCCACGACGCCACCTTCTCCTCGGTCACGCTCAAGACGTTAGTCCGAGTGGAAACCTAAGCCCCCGCAGAGGTTTTCTCCTGTCTCGGTCCGACTCCCGTCTCCCGTCCGAGTGGAAGACTCAGCTGAACTACTCCGACTCTTTTTCTGGAAACCTAAGCCCCCGCAGAGCTGGAGAAGATGTGTCTTATCATCCGACTGGCTGAGTCGTTTGATGGTTCGGGATCTAGCAGAAAATATGTGTTTGAACAACCCCCAATGGGGGGGGGGGGGCAGCCGATGAAACACTCGCACATAACGATGAAAGCAGAGAGATGGGCAATAGCATTCGGAGGAAAGTGGTGAAGCTGTGCCCCGAAGTGGTTCATGATGCCCTTAAACAAAGGATGCGGGGGCAGGGAGAAACCTCGATAGACATGGCTGAGCAGCAAGACGCGCTCCCCCTCCCGGGGTGCCGGCTCGACCTCGTTCTCAGCAGGCAGCCTCCAAGACTTGTGGACGATCATCCCGTCCTCCACCAGCTGCAGCAGATCCCCCTCCGTCACCGTAGAGGGGAGGAAGTCGCCTTGAATCCACCCCGCCGGCAACGGCCGCTGCCGCTGCTGAGCAGGAGCCGCCGCCTTCCCCTTCTTCTTCCTCGCCTCCATCTTGCTGGTCTGACCCTTGGTCATGGCGGAAGTTGCGAATCCGCAGATGGGAAGGAGGAGTGGAGAGGTTGGGTGCGCTGGAGGCTGCGAGGAGGACGAAGCAGAGGCAAGATTAGGTGCGCTGGAGACGGCGAGGAGGACGAAGCAAAGGAAAAGATCCGGCGGGTGTAACGAAAAACCCTTGCCACCGGGATTTAAGTAAGGTTCCGACTGGGTCGCTGGCAGGTGGCCCCGAAACCTTATCCCTCGACCGGCCGCGGCTATATCAGTGGAGGAGTTGAAGGCGCGAGGATCGAGGCGTCAGGCGCTACTCGAGCGCGCTAGTGTCATCCCCACCGAGCGCGCGGAAACCAAAATTTGAGGATCCCGGAAAATCCGCTCTTGTCAGTTGACTAGTCGCGTCAAGAGATACCCTGGGAGCACTCGGTTTCCGACAGTTTGTTCCACGGAGATTACCACTCGGATCGTTGGTCAGAAAAGATAAAATGGATCGAGGCAAGCAACGCCCAAGCCAAGTCTGTTCCAGTCGGATCCAAACTTCAAGCATCGTTTCGTCGTTCCAACCCCAATCCATTCGGGGACTAATGATGGGGTTATAGTCCTAGGGTAGGGTCATAGGCCTGCCCTGTAGTTCCTACCCAAGGACTACCCCTCGCAAAGGACAAGGCCCTTAGTCAGCTCCGACTGAATTAAGGAGCCCCCATCATCCAGTCGGTAACAGGTCCTCGATCATCCAGTCGGAGACTAGCATTCGGAGGATATCAAGCTAACCGACTGGATACCACTCGGTACATCGTAACCCCCTTGGAGGGAAACGGCCGTACGTTTCCAGGTGCATTTATTAGCATTTAGGGCGTACGTTACCTGTAGCGTACGCATTCAATCGCCATTACTCCACCCCTGTACCGGAACCATTGTGGAGGGCAGCGCACTCTATATAAGCCACCCTCCCCCGCTGGTAGAGGGGTTAGCAACTCATTGTATTCCATATTCCACTCGACAACAAGCACCCAGAGCACTGAGACATAGGGCTATTACCTCCACCGTAGAGGGGCCTGAACTCATACAACCTCGCCGTAAGTGGGACTCTGCCCATCCTTTTCGTACCCTACACATCTACTGTCAGGCTTATACCCACGACAGTGCTCCATGCCCTTCTTTAGAGGAAATTGAAATCTAATATTCCCTTCCTTCATATCGATGATAGCACCAATAGTCCTTAGGAAAGGTCTACGAAGAATAATGGGACATGAAGGATTGCAATCTATGTCAAGTACAATGAAATCCACGGGTACATAGTTCTTATTTGCTACAATAAGAACATCATCGATCCTTCCCATGGGTTTCTTGACAGTAGAATCCGCAAGATGCAAATTAAGAGAACACTCTTCAATCTCATGAAAACCAAGAATATCACATAAAGACTTTGGAATCGCGGAAACGCTAGCGCCCAAATCACACAAAGCATTGCACTCATAGTTTTTGATCTTGATTTTGATAGTAGGTTCCCACTCATCATGAAGTTTTCTTGGTATAGAGACTTCTAATTCGAGCTTCTCTTCAAGAGATTTCATCATAGCATCTACGATATGTGCGGTAAAGGCTTTGCTTTGGCTATAAGCATGTGGAGAGTTTGCAATGGATTGCATTAAAGAAATGCATTCAAACAAGGAGCAACTATCATAATTGAATTCCTTGAAATCCAAAGTGGGAGTTTCATTACTACCCAAAATTTTGATTTCTTCTACTCCACTCTCCACACCTTTATCATCAAGTTAGGTGGACTCCGAATCATTGGGGCGTTTTTCAACCAAAGTGGATTCATATCCAGCCCCTTCATCAATAGGTTTTACATGCGAAAACAAAGATTCAAGAGGAGTCACACCAAGCATTTTAAGATCTTCGTGATTTGCATCACTAGAACACACCCTTTTAAACCATTCATGCCTAGCGCGAATTTGGGCGGTTCTTTCTTTGCTCTCCTTCATGGAGACACGCATAGCTTTCAAAGTTTCATTCAAATTGACCTTGGGAGGAGCACATCTAACTTTCAAATCATCACTATCACAAGACATCCTATCAACGCTCCTAGCCAAATCGTCAGTTTTGAGTAGTTTTTCCTCTATGGACGCCTTGAAAATCTTTTGAGAGTTGATGAACTCTTTGATATTACTCTCTAAATCAGAGGGTAATTTGTTGTGATTTTAAGTGTTGTTGTAGGAATTGCCATAATTATTAGAGGAGTTACTAGGAAAAGGCCTCGGAACATAGTTTCCTCTAAAAGCATTGTTGTTGCCAAAATTGTCCCTACCAACAAAGTTAACGTCCAAACTAGCGTTGCTACTCTCAATCAAGTAAGATAGTGACATGTCATTAGGATCTAAACGAGCATTTCTACTAGCAACCAAATTCATCAACTCGTCCATCTTAGCACTAAGCGAGTTGATTTCTTCTATAGCGTGTAACTTTTTGCTAGCAGATGACCTTTCAGTGTGCCACTGAGAGTAGTTGGTCATGATATTGTCTAAGAGTTTTGTAGCGTCTCCTAACGTGATTTCGATGAACGTTCCACCTGAGGCGGAGTCCAAGATATTGCGAGAGGCAAAATTCAAGCCATCGTAAAAGATTTGTATAATCATCCACAAATTCAAGCCATGAGCGGGACAATTTCTAATCATTAACTTCATCCTCTCCCAAGATTGTGAAACGTGTTCATGATCAAGTTGCTTGAAATTCATGATATCGTTACATAAGGAGATAATCTTAGCCGGCGGAAAATACTTGGATATGTAAGCATCTTTGCACTTATCCCAAGAACCGATACTATTTTAGGCAAAGAAGAAAACCAAGTTTTTGCACGATCTCGCAACAAGAAAGGAAAAAGCTTCAACTTAATCACGTCATTATCCACATCTCTTTTCTTTTGCATATCGCAAAGCTCAATGAAGGTATTGAGATGGGACGCGTCATCTTCACTAGGAAGGCCAGAGAATTGCTCTTTCATAACAAGATTCAGCAAAGCTGCGTTGATTTCATACGATTCCGCACTAGTGGCGGGAGCAATCGGAGTACTAATAAAATCATTGTTATTGGTACTTGAGAAGTCGCAAAGTTTGGTGTTTTCAACCATGATGACTTCAACAAACAAAATAGCACACAAGCAAGGAAGAAAACCGGCAAAGGAAAACGACAAAAAGGCAAAAGGCAAAAGAAAATGGAAAAGGAGAAAGGCAAATGAAAACGGCAAATGTGAAGTGGGGGAGAGGAAAACGAGAGGCAACTGGCAAAAAAGGTAAATGCAAGAGATGAGCTTGTGAGACCTACTTGGATAGATCTCTCCTTCCCCGGCAACGACACCAGAAATACTTCTGGTACTGCAACAAAAGACCTTCCAACGGCGCCAGAAACAAGCGTGCTGACGGGAGACTATTCTTGTCTTGATACTCCTCAGCAATGACACCAGGAATCCTTCTGCTACGGCTACTCCTTTAGGGACTTCCTTGGCAAATATGCAAAGGATTCCCCCGTGGCCTTGGAGCCTTGCGTTGGTGTTCCTTCGAAGCGGAAAGGGTGATGTAGCACAAGCGGCGATAAGTATTTCCCTGAGTTTTGAGAACCAAGGTATCGATCCAGTGAAGGATTATCACAAGTACCTGCACAAACACAAAGAGCTTGCACCCAACGCTATGAAGGGGTTATCAATCCCTTATAGATTGTTTGCCAATTGAGAACTGAAAGCAAAAAGAAACAAAGCAAAGTAAAAGCGAAAGTGGAAATGATAGGTGTGAATAGACCCGGGGGCCGTAGTGTTCACTAGTGGCTTCTCTCATGAAAGCAAGTAGACGGTGGGTGAACGAATTACTGTCGAGCAATTGATAGAACCGCACGAAGTCGTGACGTTACCTAAGGCAATGATTATATCTATATGCATCACGTCCAAAACAAGTAGACCGATACTTTCTGCATCTACTACTATTACTCCACACGTCGACCGCTATCCAACATGCATCTAGTGTATTAAGTTCATGAGAATAGAGTAACGCCTTAAGCAAGATGACATGATGTAGATGGACAATCTCATATCTACGATAAAAGCCCATCTTGTTACCCTTGATGGCAACAACACGATGCGTGCCTTGTTGCCCCTTCTGTCACTGGGAAAGGTCACCACACGGTATGAACCCAAAACCAAGCACTTCTCTCATTGCAAGAATCGTAGATCTAGTTGGCCAAACAAAACCCAAGACTCTGAGAGACTTACAAGGATATCAAATCATGAAAATAAGAAATCAGCAAAGACTCAAATATAAATCATAGATAATCTGATCACAAATCCACATTTCATCGGATCTCGACAAACACACCGCCAAAGAGGATTACATCGGATAGATCTCCATGAAGACCATGGAGAACTTTGTATTGAAGATCCAAGAGAGAGAAGAAGCCATCTAGCTACTAACTACGGACCCGTAGGTATGAAGTGAACTACTCACGAGTCATTGGAGGGGTGATGATGTTGACGAAGAAGCCCTCCAACTCCAAAGTCCCCTCCGGCAGGGCACCGGGAAGGATTTCCAGATGAGATCTCGCGGAAGCGGAAGCTTGCGGCGGCGGAAAAGTGTTTTCGTGGATTCCCTTATTTTTTCTGGATTTTTAGGGAATTTATAGGCCAAAGACCTAGGGCAGGGGAGTGCGAGGGGGGCCACAAGCTTGGTTGCCGCGGCCTCCCCCCGTGGCCGTGGCAACAGGGCTTGTGGGCCCCCTGTGGGCCCACTGCCTTGGCCCTCAAGCCTCCCGATCTTCTTCCGTTTTGGAAAAATTTATTTCGGGGATTTTATTCCATTTGGACTCCGTTCCAAAATCAGATCTGAAAAGAGTCAAAAACACAGAAAAAACAGGAACTGGCGCTTGGCACTGAATTAATAAGTTAGTCCCAAAAAAGATATAAAAGGTAAACAAAACATCAAAAGTTGACAAGATAAAAAGCGTGAAACCATCAAAAAGTATAGATACGTTCGAGACGTATGAGGCAACAATACTGAAAGTTGTAATTTGCTTTATTATTACTAACGGATCTCATTAGGGTTTTGTTAAGTTTTGTGTGATTGAAGTTTTCAAGTTTGGGTGAGATCATGATGGATGAAGGAATAAGGTGTTGAAAGAGACTAAGCTCGGGGATGCTCGAGGCACCCTAAGGTAATATTCAAGGACTCCCAAGAAACTAAACTCAACCATAGGTAATTTTACTTGGAGCTATATTTTAATTCGTCACATGATATGCGTAAATCTTGGAGCGTCGTGTGATTTTTTAATAATGCACCATTGTGGTATGAGATAGTCCTTGGTCGATTATAGAATGCTTCATGTAGTTCACTTATATCTTTTGAGTATGGCTTTATAGAATGCTTCATGTGCTTCACTTATATCATTTGAAGTTTGGATTGTGTGTTTCTCTATACATAGAAAACCCCTATTTGTAGAATGCTCTTTTACTTCACTTATATTTGTTAGACCGTGGGAATATCTTTTGTAGAAAGAATTAAACTCTCATGCTTCACTTATATCTATTTACAGAGTTAACATGAGTTGGTCATTCACATGGTTAGTCATAAAATCCTACATAAAACTTGTAGATTACTGAATATGATATGTTTGATTCCTTGCAATAGTTTTTGCGATATAAAGATGGTGATATTAGAGTCGTGCTAGTGAATAATTGTGGATTTGTAGAAATATTTGTGTTAAAGTTTGTGATTCCGGTAGCATGCGCGTATGGTGAACCGTTATGTGAAGAAGTTGGAGCATGATTTATTTATTGATTGTCATCCTTTGTGTGGAGGTCGGGATCGCGCGATGGTTAACTCCTACCAACCCTTTCCCTAGGAGCATGCATGTAGTACCCTGTTTCGATGACTAATAATTTTTTTCAATAAGTATGTGAGTTCTTTATGACTAATGTAGAGTCCATGGATTATACCCACTCTCATCCTTCCACCTTTGCTAGCCTCTCTATTACCGCGCAACTTTCGCCGGCGCATGAAACCCACCTTCCTCAAAATAGCCACCATATACTTCCCTCAAAACAACCACCATATCTACCTATTACGGAATTTCCATAGCCATTCCAAGATATTTTGCCACGCAACTTCCACCGTTCCCTTTTTTATGACACGCATCATCACTTACATATTGCATATAAAGTCATATTTTGTTCTAGGTATCGAGTTGTAATTTTTGAGTTGTAAGTAAATAAAAGTGTGATGATTTGCATTATTAGAGCATTGTCCCGTGAGAGAAATAGATGATGGAAGCTATGACTCCCTCACAAGTTGGGATGAGTCTTCGAACTTTAAAAAAAAATAAAAGAGGCCAGCGAAGCCCAAATATAAAAATGCCAAATGTGCCCACCAAAGAAAATGAGAGAAAGAGAGAAGGGACAATGCTACTATTCCTTTTTCCACACTTGTGCTTGAAAGTAGCACAATGATCTTCATGATAGAGAGTCTCCTATATTGTCACTTTCATATACTAGTGGGAATTTTTCATTATAGAACTTGGCTTGTACATTCCAATGACGGGCTTCCTCAAATTGCCCTAGGTCTTCATGAGCAAGCGATTTGGATGCACACCCACTTAATTTCTTTTTGAGATTTCATACACTTATAGCTCTAGTGCATCTGTTGCATGGCAATCCCTACTCACTCACATTGATATCTATTGATGGACATCTTCATATGGCCCATTGATACGCCTAACTGATGTGAGACTGTCTCCTTCTTTTTGTCTTCTCTACAACATCCACCATATTATATTCCACCAATAGTGCTATACCCATGGCTCACGCTCATGTATTGCATGAAAGTAGAAAAAGTTTGACAATACTAAAGTATGAAACAATTGCTTGGCTAAAACCGAGGTTGTGCATGATTTAATACTTTGTGTAATGAAGATGGAGCATAGCCAGACTATATGATTTTTGTAGGGATAAATATTTTAGTCATGATATTTTGAGAAGACATGATTGCTTTATTAGTATGCTTGAAGTATTATTGTTCTAATGTCAAATGATAGACTATTGCTTTGGATCACTCATGTCTTAATATTCATGGCATGATTAGATTATATGATCAAGATTATGCTAGGTACCATTCCACATCAAAAAATATCTTTTTTATTATTTACCTACTCGAGGACGAGCAGGAATTAAGCTTGCGGATGCTGATACATCTCCGTCGTATCTATAATTTTTGATTGTTTCATGCCAATATTCTAAAACTTTCATATACGTTTGGCAACTTTTTATACTATTTTTGGGATTAACATACTGATCCAGTGCCTAGTGCCAGTTCCTGTTTGTTGCATGTTTTTTGTTTCGCAGAAAATCCATATCAAACGAAGTCCAAATGGGATAAAAACTTACGGAGATTTGTTTTGGAATATATGTGAATTTTGGGAAGTGAAATCAACAGAAGGCGATTCCCGAGGGGCCCACAAGCCATAGAGGCGCGCCCTGTTTGGTAGGGCATGCCAGGCTAGCTTCTTGTCACCCCGGAAGGCGGTTGGTCACCCAGAAAGAAACACAGAGAGAGATCCAATCTAGGAGGGGCTATCGCCCCTCCGCCGCCATGGAGGACGTGGACTAGAGTGGAAACCTTTCTCCCATCTAAGGGGAAGGACAAGGAAGAAGAAGAAGGAGGGGGGCTTGATACGTCCATTTTGCATCATGCTTTCATGTTGATATTTATCGCTTTATGGACTGTTATTATACTTTATGGTACCATACTTATGCCTTTTCTCTCTTATTTTGCAAGGTTTATTTGAAGAGGGAGAATACCGGTAGCTCGATTTTGGACTGGAAAAGGAGCAAGTCTGAGTCCTCTATTCTGCGCAACTCCAAATGCCCTAAAAATCAACGTGGAATTTTTTGGGAATATATAAAAAATACTGGGCGAAAGAAGTGTCAGAGGGGAGCTGCCAGGGGCCCACAAGCCTGGTGGCCGCAGCAACATGGCTTGTGGGCACCCTGGTGGCCCACTGGCCCCCCTCTTCTGCTATATGAAGGATTTCGTTCGGAAAAAAATCAGGGTGGAGCTTTTTCGTGGATTCTCCGCCGCCACGAGGCGGAAGTTGAGCAGAACCAATCTAGAGCTCCGGCAGGACGATCCTGCCGGGGAAACTTCCCTCCCGGAGGGGGAATTCATCGCCATCGTCATCACCAACACTCCTCTCGTTGGAGGGGAGTCATCTCCATCAACATCTTCATCAGCACCATCTCCTCTCCAAACCCTAGTTCATCTCTTGTAACCAATCTCCGTCTCGCGACTCCGATTGGCACTTGTAAGGTTGCTAGTAGTATTGATTACTCTTTGTAGTTGATGCTAGTTGGATTACTTGGTGGAAGAATTTATGTTCAGATCCTTGATGCTACTCATTACACCTCTGATCATGATTATTATTATGCTTTGTGAGTAGTTACTTTTGTTCCTGAGGACATGGGATAAGTCATGCTAATAGTAGTCATGTGAATTTGGTATTCGTTCGGTATTTTGATATGCTGTATGTTGTCTTTTCCTCTAGTGGTGTTATGTGAACGTCGACTACATAACACTTCACCATATTTGGGCCTAGAGGAAGGCATTAGGGAGTAGTAAGTAGATGATGGGTTGCTAGAGTGACAGAAGCTTAAACCCCAGTCTATGCGTTGCTTCGTGAGGGGCTGATTTGGATCCACTAGTTTAATGCTATGGTTAGACGTTGTCTTAATTCTTCTTTCGTAGTTGCGGATGCTTGTGAGAGGGTTTAATCAGAAGTTGGATGCTTGTCCAAGTAAGGCCAGTACCCAAGCGCCGGTCCACCCACATATCAAACTATCAAAGTAACTAACGCGAATCATATGAACATGATGAAACTAGCATGACAGAAATTCCCGTGTGTCCTCGGGAGCGTTTTTCCTCTTATAAGACTTTGTTCAGGCTTGTCCCTTGCTAGAAAAGGGATTGGGCCACTTTGCTGCATCGTTGCTACTACTTGTTACTTGTTACTTTTCACCTGCTATGTTTCACCTTACTACACCATCACTTGTTGCCGCTACTTTCAGTGCTTGCAGTTATTACCTTGCTGAAAACCGTTTATCAGAGCTTTCTGCTCCTCGGGTATGCTTGAGAAACTGCTAGCTAATCCTTTTATAGGAGATGGATCATCACATCCAGACTTGCATCTAATCTATGTAGATGAAGTTTGTGGTTTATTTAATCTTGCAGGTTTGCCCGAGGATAAGGTAAATAAGAAAGTCTTTCCTTTATCTTTGAAGGATAAGGAGTTGACATGGTATAGGCTATGTGATGATACTGGATCATGGGACTACAATCGGTTGAAATTGGAATTTCATCAAAAGTTTTATCCTATGCATTTAGTACATCGTGATCGGAATTATATTTATAACTTTTGGCCTCATTACAGGGAAAGCAAAGCTCAAGCTTGGGAGAGGCTTAAATCAATGCTATATTCATGCCCCAATCATGAGCTCTCGAGAGAAATTATCACTCAAAACTTTTATGCTCGGCTTTCTCATGAAGATCGTACCATGTTTGACTCTTCTTGTACCGGTTCTTTGATGAAGAAGGATATTGACCACAAGTGGAATTTATTGGAAAGAATCAAACGTAACTCTGAAGATTGGGAGCTTGAAGAAGGTAAGGAGTCAGGTATGAATTTCCAGTTTGATTGCGTTAAATCTTTTGTTGAAACAAACACTTCTAGAGATTTTAGCGCTAAGTATGGACTTGACTCTGAGATAGTAGCTTCTCTATGTGAATCTTTTGCTGCTCATATTGATCTTCCCAAAGAGAAGTGGTTTAAGATAGACGGGCATGTTATCAAATTATGTGAGGACTCCGCTAGAATTGCTAAACCTCATGCGAGAGACAAATACGGACCTGTAGTTGGCCTGCCCGTTGTTCCTGTCAAGATAGGAGATCACTGTTATCATGGTTTATGTGATATAGTTGCTAGTGTTAGTGCAATACCCCGGTCCCTATATGATGAAATCAAAGATGAGATTGCACCTGCTGAGTTAGAACCCATTGACGTCACTATTACGCTAGCTAATAGAGACACTATCTGCCCTGTGGGAATTGTGAGAGACGTAGAAGTCCTGTGTGGTAAGACGAAGTATCCTACTGATTTCCTCGTCCTTGCTACTGCACAAGATAGCTTTTGTCCCATCATATTTGGTAGACCCTTTCTCAACACTGTCAATGCTCATATTGATAGCGTTAAACAAACTGTCACTGTTAGTTCCGAGGGTGTGTCTCATGAATTTAACTTCTCCAAATTTGGAATACAACCTCATGAAAAAGAGTCGTCTGGTAGGGATGAAATCATTGCTCTTGCCTCTATTGCCGTACCTCCTACGGATCCTTTAGAGCAATATCTGCTTGAGCATGAAAATGATATGCATATGGATGAAAGAGATGAGATAGATAAAATAGTTTCGAAACAATATCCTATTCTCAAGAATAATCTGCCTGTTGAACTGCTTGGGGATCCTCCCCCACCAAAGGGTGATCCTGTGTTCGAGCTAAAACAGTTACCACAAACTCTTAAGTATGCCTATCTTGATGAGAAGGAGATATATCCTGTTATTATTAGTGCTCACCTCTCGAATAATGAAGAGAAGAAGTTATTAAAAACTTTGAGGAAGCACCGTGCTGCTATTGGATATACTCTTGATGATCTTAAGGGTATTAGTCCCACTCTATGTCAGCACAAGATTAAAACCGATCCTGATTCTAAGTTAGTTGCTGATCATCAACGGAGATTAAATCCGAGGATTAAAGAGGTCGTGAGAAAAGAAATATTAAAGCTTCTGGAAGCAGGAATCATTTATCCTGTTGCTCATAGTGTTTGGGTAAGTCTAGTACATTGCGTACCTAAGAAGGGAGGTATCACCGTCGTTACTAATGATAAGAATGAACTAATCCCACAAAGGATTATTACTGGCTATAGGATGGTGATAGACTTCCGAAAACTGAACAAGGCAACAAGGAAAGACCATTATCCTTTGCCGTTTATCGACCAAATGCTAGAAAGGCTATCTAAACACACACACACTACACCACAACACTACATTCTTAACACACAAGTTGGTCGGTATAACAGCTTCCACCAACAGACAGTCTGTTGGGAAAAAGTATTGTCGACCGATGAGGTCTATTGGGGAAAAACCAGACGAGAAAGCCCATTGCCGACCGACAAAGTTTTGCCGACCAACAGACCGACGATAGTAGGAAGAATTGCCGACCGACAGTCCATCGGCTATGTCATGGATCTTTCCCGATCGACGACCTGTTGGCCCTTGAAGTAACCTTTCCCGACCGATGTGTCGTTGATATTTTTTTTCCTGACCGACTGTCTGTTCTCCATGTATGAACTTTCCCCAACTGATTGCCTGATGGTGGCTTCTTTGCCGACCGACTTGCCGTCAGCCCTATCATAAACATTTCCCAACCAACAGTCTAATGATGTTTTGTTTTGTCAACCAACAATTCAGCAGAGGCTGATGATATATATTATTTGAACTTACTTAATGCCAACCAACAATTCAGCAGAGGCTGATGATATATATTATTTTATCCTTACTTAAACAATATCAACCACGTTAGATATCTAACTCACCATACAGTATGCATGTACTCCAAAATATTAAAACAGATGCAAACATATCAATTTTTGTTTCTCCGTTACACCTGCAAACATTTATGTTTGTTTGCTACAAAATACCTAGCTAATTAACAAGAGCCAAAATGTGCATTGTTTCTACTCCATTGTTCCCAGTATGGCTAAATGATCCACCATTACAAAATGATAGCTAAGAGATCGACCATATAGATTTACAAAACGATAGCTAGATCCACTATACAGGCTCAAACCAACAGCTTCATGGTGCCTTCCTTGTCCTCTTGTCTTTCCTACAATGTTAACAACAGAGATGACATAGTAAGGGTCATAGCGGATTTATAAAAATGCTCAGTATTTTAAGATTTTTATGTATTTTTTACTATAGCAAAACAAACAGAATCTTGTACTATAGCTAACTGGAGTAGCACAGAGGGAAATTTCCACTCGAGTTTGCTAGTAGATTTTATATGGGAGTATTTTTGTTTGTTTACATTGCAGTGCTCGAGTCCGACGACAACAAAAACTCACCTAAATTTCACAAGAATTTCCTCGTGCTAACCAACCTGTCTTGTGGTTTACCAACATATCACATACGAACGGGGCCGTTGCAGCAATACAACGGCAAAAGCATGGCCGACAGCAGCAACGTATATAGAGTTTTCCACTACAGGCCATCTACGCATATCTATGGAGTATGCTAAGCTACAACATTGTAAGCTACAGCTACAACATTCATGATGGATGCAAATAATGTCTTGTGGAGTATGCTAAGCTACAACATTCTAAGCTACATCTATAGCATTCTAAGCACCATTTTGTGGCAGCAGCAGTTTTGTTACATCAGTTTTATTACATTAGTTTTGTGGCAGCAACAGTTTTGTTACAGCAGCAGTTTTGTGGCCATTTTGTTACAGCAGCAGCAGTTTTGTGGCAGCAGCAGTTCTGTTACAACAACAGTTTTGTGGCAGCAGCAGTTTTGTGACAGCAGCAGCTTGTTACAGCAGCAATAATTTTGTCATTGCTATGGTTTTGATCATTGAACAAAATTCTATGCCTTCAAAGGTATCTATACCCTTTGTGCTGGTTTACTATAAGTTTAATGTAAACTAGCGTTAACTATTAAGGATATTACCTTAACGGCGGGTCGAGGAAGATGCCCCTGGCTTGTAGGGCTTCATCTGGCAAAGTAATCATGAGTCAATATCACACTCCAATGATGAGCTAACCTTATTTCAAGAAGGAATTATGTTGTAGCAGTTCCTTGGAAACATGATGTGTTGATACCTTCCCAGTCTTCTGGATAGTGATAGCATGTTCTCTGAATATGTGAGAGCTGTCCCCTATTTTACTGTACAAATCATTCAACAACTGCTGATGTCTAGAAAGGGTCGTGTTGTTGCACACGCATGTCAAGCAAAAGGATCTTAATGAGTGGCTCAGATATGTTTCTACATTCTGGTTCTAAAATGGCACAAGGATATTCTGCACATGATCACCCTTAGATATGTTTCTACATTCTGGTTCCAAAATGGCACAAAGATATTCTGCACACGAAAATCAAAATAATAGGTAAGCAACTTAAGACCTAGAACCAGTGCACATGAAAACGAAGGATGGTGGACTGTTGTACAATACAAATCATCCAGAGAAACCAGTCATCACACATCAAGTCTGTCAAAAGTGGCATCAAATGCACAACTGAACCCTGAACAGAAAATTTTAACCTTGAATAGAAAATGACCTGCAGGTTCATTTTTTAATTTTTTTGACTAAAAAAGCAAAAAGGAGAGGTAAAGGAGCAAAATCAATTTGATGCCACTTTGTGACAGAACATATATTGTTGGTGATTACCTTGCTAGATGGCCATGGAATGGACTTTACGACAGCATCAACGATACATTGTAAACCGTCACATTCAAAAGGCACCGTAGCATCCCTTCTGATTGCAACATTGACAACAACCTCATAAGTCCCTGGTCCAAGGGGCCCTTCGCCCACAATAGTGTCAGGATCAACTGAGATAATTGTTGCCTTAGCAACAGGAGTTTCCGGACTAGTCCATGCATATAGAAGCACATCCATACCAATATGAATCAATGATAATTTTAGAAACATGAAAATAATATAGAATTTAAACATATAGGTAAGCATGAGAAGATTACCAGGCTTTCATCTTCATGGGCTGATGAGCTTCTTGCAGGGGGCTTCGCAGCAACTCTTCTATGAACAAAGGGCTCTTCATCATCCCCTTGATCATCTTCTTCGCCATAATTATCTTCCTCAACTGCCAGTCTTGAGTTCTATTCAGACAACAATATGGAAAACGAGTTATTGCATGCAAGAAGGATTATTGATGCAATGAAAAGATGTGGAAATAGTTCTTTACTTCTCGAGAATTGGAACCATTATGCGAGCTAGGAGTTTCCATATCATGCCCTTTTTGTGAAGCCAACATCAATTCCATTCGGTCCAGTCGTTCATGCATTTCTAGCACATGCTCCTCCAGCATGCTAACACGATTTTCAGCTACTCGACGCCCTTCCATTGCAACCAGAACTCTTGTGCTCATTTTACCCCGTGTACCCGGTGTGCCCAAATCTTGAGGCGTTGGCCCTAGACCTAACACACGGACACGACCCCTTGGCTCCTTAATTCCATATACACGTGCAAATAGATCACCTTCTTTAATAATTTTTCCTTCCATTCAGGGTGTGTTTCAGCATTCTCTATGAGTTATTTCTGCAAAATGACATTCACTTGCTATGTTAATTCTACTTGTACAATTTCTGAGTAATTCTACTTGTACAATTTCTAAGCATGGCAAAAGAGACTTACAATTGTTGCTGCTGCCTGTGGCACATAACTACCTTTCCTATCCCCTTTCTTGCATGTATGTGTTTCGATATAAACTTGATCTCTTCGAGGCTCATGCTCAAGTTTGACAGCCTCAATCATTTATTTATGCATTAGCAACAAAGACTCTTGCTGCCATTTTTAATGGGGGTAACTATTTTTATCATTTCATCGGCAACACGGGCATGACTCTTGCTGCCAGATGTATAAGGCACTGCCTTGGCACGATTCCTCTTTGCGATAGCACTGCGAGACTACAAGAAGAAAGAAAGGAAAGCAGATTTATACTATGAGTAGCCATGTTGACAGAGTGCTGCATGTATACTGTGATTCAGCGGGATGGCTTACTTCAAATACCGAAGATTTCCAGTAAGTAATAAGGGTCTACCAAGCAGCTTCACTAATTCTGCTATCACGTCTTTTCATAAGTTGTGCATCAGTGAGTGCAGCATCAAACTTGTGCCTCTTCAAATCCGACTTCCAATCCTTCCATTTTATGTGTGAAGTGTTGATAACAAAGCTCAAAGCGGATGAATCCCGATCATAAAATGCTTATTAAAAAGAGAGAAACCAGGAAACTCAGTTAGACAAGAATTGAAATAGTGTACGTTAATCAAACTATGCCCATTTATACCTTCAAGGTCTCCCACACCAACAACTTCTTTTCTACATCAACATCTCGCCAATCTAACTCTGCAGGTGGTATATGCTTCCTCACCAAAGTACCAATGAAATTGGTAAATTCAGTGGCATCTCGCCCAACAGGCTGGCCATTCCCATTAAGTGGAATATGGATTTTGGGTTGATTGAGCCTAGCATATATGTTAGCCTTTCGAGTAATTTTTCGTCCACCTTTCTTTTGACTACCTTCATCATCAAGCTCACGAGTAATTTCTTCATGCAAGAAAATTAACATAGTCATACAACAATTCTAGCAAGTGACATTAGGATACAATATGTGCAACTATACTACAATACCTTTGGAAGGCTGATGCTCAGGATCTACATGATCTTGATCTTTTGATACCCTAGACCTCAAAACGCATCCTTCATTAGCACTTACAGGTGCGCCCTACATAGATATATAGTTAGTGTTGAAAGCTACATTTGCTTTCTTCAGGTAGAAAATGAATATGATGGAAATTCACCTTTCTTTTCTTTTTGGAGGATTGGTTTGCCTCCATATTTGCCTGCATAGAAGCTTTTGTTGCTCGTACAGCTGCTAGCCGTTTATCATTTTCTTCAATGTTCTTACTTCTCTCTAGCTCATACTCTACCGCTTTAAGCTGAGCCACCGTGACCCCGCCATTTTTAGCTTTTGCGTTTGCGCTTGCCATTTTTCCTCCTGCAAAACACACATTATATGAGTACATGTATATCACTCGAAATACTTACAGGATCGTACACAACACTTACTTTTTTTCAATATCACTAGCTTTAAGAACTAGTCCATCTATATCTGTCCTAGCAGAACCAATGCCTCCATCCGCAACACTCACACGTATGGCAGTACATGGATCAGGCAACGTCCCACGTAAAACATTACCATTGTCATCTTCAGACTCCTCTATGTCATACAATGATGGCACAACAACACTAGACCACTCACCATCAATGGGATCTTCAACATAGTAAACTTGAGTTGCTTGTGTGGCTAATATGAAGGGCTCATCTGATATTTTCTCACCGGTATTAAATACATGCTTGAAATTCACAGAAGTGATCCCAAACTGATCGGTTTTTACCCATTCATCTTCTACACGATTATCAACCCAATCACATTTGAACAACACTACTTTCCCTTCATGTTGATAGTTTAACTCAAGAATTTCCTTTATAATGCCATAATATGTCTTGTTTCTTACACTAATATTGCCACCTTCTCCTTTTGCAAAAGACGTGCTTTGTGCAACAAGAGCTACTCCACTACTCTGAAACGGCCGGCCCTCATCGTATGCTTGTGTATGAAAGTGTACCCCATTTATAGTGTAGCTACTATACTTCATCGTGACCATGTTTGGCTCTTTAGCTAATATTTTTATCTTGTGTGGTGCTTTGATGTCAACTGTGTATCCCTGGCAACGGCGCCATAAATACTTCTGCTACTGCAACAAAAGACCTTCCAACGGCGCCAGAAATAGGCACGCCGACGGGAGAATACTTGGCTTGATCTTTCTGCTGCGGCTACGCCTTAAGGGACTTCCTAGGCAAGTATGCAAAGGATTTCCCCCGTGGCCTTGGAGCCTTGCGTTGGTGTTCCCTCGAAGCGGAAAGGGTGATGTAGCACAGTGACGATAAGTATTTCCCTCAGTTTGAGAACCAAGGTATCAATCCGGTGGAGGAGTATCTCAAGATCCTGCACAAACACAAAAACTTGCTCCCAACGCTATGAAGGGGTTGTCAATCCCTTATAGATTGTTTGCCAAGTGAGAACTGAAAGAAACAAAGTAACAAAGCAAAGTAAAAGCGGAGGTGTAAACGATGGATGTGAATAGACCCCGGGGCAGTAGTGTTTACTAGTGGCTTCTCTCATGAAAGCAAGTAGACGGTGGGTGAACAAATTACTGTCAAGAAATTGATAGAACCACGCAAAGTCGTGACGATATCTATGCAATGATTATATCTATAGGCATCATGTCCAAAACAAGTAGACCGATACTTTCTGCATCCACTACTATTACTCCACACGTCAACCGCTATCTAGCATGCATCTAGTGTATTAAGTCCATAAGAACAGAGTAACGCCTTAAGCAAGATGACATGATGTAGAGGTATAATCTCAAACTAATGATAAAACCCCATCTTTTTACCCTTGATGGCAACTACTTGATGTGTGCCTTGCTGCCCCTACTATCACTGGGAAAGGTGACCACATGGTAGAACCCAAAACCAAGCACTTCTCCCATTGCAAGAATCATAGATCTCGTTGGCCAAACAAAACCCAAGACTCAGAGAGACTTACAAGGATATCAAATCATGCATATAAGAAATCAGCAAAGACTCAAATATATATCATAGTTAATCTGATCACAAATCCACAATTCATCGGATCTCGACAAACACACCGCCAAAGAAGATTACATCGGATAGATCTCCATGAAGATCATGGAGAACTTTGTATTGAAGATCCAAGAGAGAGAAGAAGCCATCTACCTACTAACTACGGACCCGTAGGTCTGAAGTGAACTACTCACGAGTCATTGGAGGGGCGATAATGATGATGAATAAGCCCTCCAACTCCAAAGTCCCGTCCGGCAGGGCGCCGGGAAGGGTCTCCAGATGAGATCTCGCGGAAACGGAAGCTTGCGGCGGCGTAAAAGTATTTTTGAGGCTCTCTTGATTTTTTGCTGAATATTTGGGAATATATAGGCCAAGGATCTAGGTCAGGGGGCGGCCAGGGAGGCCACAAGCCCTGCCACCGCCGCCTCCCCCTGGTGGCGGAGTGGGGGCTTGTGTGTTCCCTAGAGCCCACCTGGCTTGGCCCAGAGCCCCCCTGATCTTCTTCCGTTTGGGAAAAAATCACTTCGGGGTTTTTCTTCAGTTTGGACTCCGTTCCAAAATCAGATCTGAAAAGAGTCAAAAACACGAAAAAACACGAACTGGCACTTGGCACTGAATTAATAAGTTAGTCCCAAAAAAGATATAAAAAGTACATAAAACAACCAAAGAAGACAAGATAACAGCGTGAAACCATCAAAAATTATAGACACGTTTGAGACGTATCATGCTTCATCACCCATTTCTGCCACCTGTGATTACAAAATGCTAATGTTACTCTACAATGGAATTATGTATTGTAGGTTTACAAAGTCACATGCCCACATACGTGCATTTTCAACCACTCATGAAAGGTCTCATAATGCACACGATTGACTTCTCGATGACTTCGAACACCAATAGAAGAAAGGTACTCCATATGTTTGCTGCATATATAGGCTACATTTATCAACCGACAAGGAAGAAAAAAATAACATAAAAGCAATACCTAGTATGGATATCTTACTCTAGGTATGGTTCTATGTTGTCATAGTTGAACAAGACATATTTGTGTGCTTGCAGCCAAGTTTTGTTATCTAACATCACCATGCACTTTCCAGCCAGCCCTCGACCAATGTTGTGGAAGAAAGGAGCTGTATCATCAACTTCCATATCCAAACCTCCATCATTCCTAGCTCGGTTGGACCGAGTCTCACCATCTAAATAGCGTGAGCAAAATGTCAAGCTCTTGTCAAACAAATAGCCCTCCGCAATTGATCCTTCCACATGACTTATAGTGTGTACATGTCCCTTGAGCTTTCCTATATACCTCTCTACAGCCCACATGCTGCGAAAATGTACTGGACCAACTATCATTGCTTGGGTTGGAAGATGAACCATCAAATGCACCATAATATAAAACAATGAAGGGAGGAATATAGACTCAAGAAGGCTCAAGGTCTCAGCTATTTCAGCCTACAACCTTTGCATGTCACTTATGCGAATAACCTGTGAGTACATTTGCTTGAAAAATCTACTCACACGAATCAATACCGCACTCACTCTTTCTGGTAATGTTCTTCTCACAGCAAGTGGCAACAAGTCTTGCAAAAGGACATGGTTGTCATGGCTCTTTAACCCAATTATCTTTTTCTCCTTAACATGCACATTACGGCGTATGTCAGATGCATAACCATTAGGAAACACGACATTTTTAAATGCTTTGCAAAATGTCCTCTTCTGATCAAACTCCATTGCGTAAGGCGCCGGAGGGAAAAAACTTCATCATCATCAAGATCAATAGGTTGAAGATCCTATCTAATATTGAGTGCTTCAAGGTCATATCGAGAATTAATGCTATCCTTGGTTTTTCCATTCACAGCCAACAAAGTGTTAACTATGTTATCACACACTTTTTTTCAATGTGCGTGATATCAAAGTTATGATGTGTCGTGGGTATAAGCCTGACAGTAGATGTGTAGGGTACGAAAGGGATGGGCAGAGCCTTAGCTACGGCGAGGTTGTATGAGTTCAGGCCACTCTGCGGTGGAGGTAATATCCCTATGTCTCAGTGCTCAGGGAGCTTGTTGTCGAGTGGAATATCGAATACAGTGAATTGCTAACCCCTGCACCAGTGGGGGAGGGTGGCTTATATAGAGTGCGCTGCCCGCCACAACGGTTCGGTGCACAGGGGTGGAGTAGTGGTGAATAAATGCCTACGTTATAGGTAACGTACGTCTTAAATGCTAATAAAGGCACATGGAAACGTATGACCATTTCCCCCAGGGGGGTTACGATGCACAGAGTGGAATCGAGTCGGTTAGTTTGATA
Organism: Hordeum vulgare subsp. vulgare; assembly: GCF_904849725.1. Taxonomy (NCBI): domain Eukaryota; kingdom Viridiplantae; phylum Streptophyta; class Magnoliopsida; order Poales; family Poaceae; genus Hordeum; species Hordeum vulgare. The sequence continues at coordinate 656,506,354 of NC_058519.1, read as the reverse complement.
AACTCCGAATGCTAATCTCCGACTGGACGGTCGAGGATCTGTTACCGACTGGATGGGGGGAACTCCTTAGTTCAGTCAGAACTGACTAAGGGTCTTATCCCTTATGAGGGGTAGTCCTTGGGTTGGACCTAGCAGGCAGGCCTATGACCCTACCCTAGGACTATGATCCCATGATTAGTCCCCGAATGGATTGGGGTTGGAACGACGAAGCGATGCTTGAAGTTTGGATCCGACTGGAACGGATGTGACTTTGGTGTTGCTTGCCTCGATCCATTTTATCTTTTCTGACCAACGATCCGAGTGGAATTCTTTCTGGAATAAACTGTCGGAAACCGAGTGCTTCCAGGGTATCTCTTGACGCGACCAGTCAACTGACAGCGGCGGATTTTCCGGGATCCTCAAATTTCGGTTACCGCGCGCTCAGCGGGGATGACGCCATCGCGCTCGAGTAGCGCCTGACGCCTCGATTCTCGCGCCTTCATCTTCTCCACTGATATCGCCGCGGTTGGTCGGGGGATAAGGTTTCGGGGCCACCTGCCAGTGACACAGTCGGAACCTTACTTAAACCCCAGCGGCGAGGGTTTTCTCGTTACGCTCGCCGGATCTCTTGCCTTTGCTTGCTCCGCTCCTCTCGCCTTCCCCTGCGCACCCAATCTTTCTCCTTTTCCTTCTCCTTCGCGGACCCGCAGCTTCCGCCATGACCAAGGGACAGACTAGCAAGCTGGAGGCGAAGAAGAAGAAGGGGAAGGCGGCGACTCCTGCTCAGCGGCGGCAGCGAGCGTTGCCGGCGGGGTGGATCCAGGGGGACTTCCTCCCCTCCACGGTGACGGAGGGGGATCTGCTGCAGCTGGTGGAGCACGGGATGATCGTGCACAAGTCGTGGAGGCTGCCGGTGGAGAATGAGATCGAGCCGGCGCCCCGGGAGGGGGAGCGCGTCCTGCTGCTCAGCCATGTATATCGAGGTTTCTCTCTGCCCCCGCATCCTTTCTTCAAAGGCATTATGAACCACTTCGGGGCGCAGCTTCACCACTTTCCCCCGAATGTTATATCTCATCTCTCTGCTTTCATAGTCCCGTGCGAGTGCTTCATCGGCTGTCCTCCCCATTGGGGGCTGTTCAAACATATTTTCTCTGCTAGATCCCAAACTATCAAACGACTTCACCAGTCGGATGATAAGACACACCTTCTCTAGCTCTACGGAGGCTTAGGTTTCCAGAAGAAGAGTAGGAGTAGTTATCCTGCCCTTCAGCTAAGTGAGTCGGTTAGGAACTGGCAGTCGACGTGGTTCTACTGCCAGGACGTTGCCTGCCCGAATGCCACGACAGGGCTGCCTCCCTTTAGCTTAGATCGACCCGCTCCGCCTAAGCAGCTTGCGCTCACGAAGGCGGAGAAGGTCGACACCCAGCCTTTGGTCGGCGCACTCGTAGATGTCATCAGGAGGGGGGGTCACCGGCATAGATTTGCTGGAGATTTTCCTCGGTCGGCGCATACAACCACTGCAGGCTCGCGACCACGCCATGTGGCACTACAGGGGGCCGAAGACTCCACTCGTACCAACGTCTTGGGCTTGACCGAGGTGAAGGTGGCGTCGTCGGTGCTCCAGATCACAGGCGCCTGTGAGAAACCCAGAGGGTCTTGGCGAGTGAGGGCTTTCTGCACGGACAATCCTCCTCCGAACCAGGTGAGTACCATTTGTCAAGTGCATGTATCTGTCTTAGTTTTATTGCTTTCTTGAATCTCTACCTGGCGTCTGATGTCGCCGACTGTATTCTATGCCGAAGTGGACCAACTGGTTTTCTCCTGTCTCGAACGGGAACCCGGCCGAGGAGGAGGAGGAGGGCAGCGTGGAGAGCGCCGAGTATGTCTCCAACAGCGGGGAAACAGAGGAAGAGTCTAGTGAGGAGGAGGAGGAGGAAGACGAAGAGCAGGACTCGCCGCCCCCGCTGCTGGAGCACCGAACCAAGCGCCGACATGAACCTGCAGTTCCCTCGGCCCCTCCAGCATCCTCGAGTGCTCCGCCCACTGCTCCCGTGGTCCCGAGTGCTCGGAGCACCAAGAGGACCAGGGACGTTGCTGCTGAGCCTGTGGGTCAGCCTTCCAAGGTCGCTAAACCGAGCGGATCTAAACCTCGAAAGGCTTTGCCGTGGATGAGGGTCACTGTTCCCATCACCTCAACGTAAGTGCATTGTTCTTCTTCTGATATTCGATTGAACTCCTGTTTGATGGTCGAATGAATTTCACTCGACAGGGTTGCCACCTCTGCCACCTCTCCGGCGCGCCAGGAGGATGATCCCATGGATGCGGACAACGTCGTCTCGTCCCAGCCAGGTGCGTTGTAGCGATTCCGAAAGTTTTATATTATCGCATCGCGAATTTTGTCTTCGGTCTTGCCCCTTTCTTTTTTTGAGATCCCGCGCCGTTCGGTCTGGCAGGGGTGATTTATGTGGATGAGGGTGACCAGGGGAGACCTGAGAAAGCTACGGAGCCTGTTCTTGAGGCTGTCTCGCCAGTTACTGCTCTCGCCGCGGACGTGCCGCCGACTGAGGAGGCGCTGGTGGCTGCTGAACCGACTGGAGTGGGCCTTGGGGTGCCCAAGGAGCTTCCAACGATGCCAGGCCCGTCGAATGTTGAGTTCAACGTCCAGCGCCTCCCGGAGGATCAGGTGGGAGCGACCAAGGGGGCCATGGTGCAGGCGGAGCTGATGGCGGGAGAAGCCAAGAAATCGTACGACTCCATCGCATCCTTGTACCAGCGGAGCTTGGAGCCGCGGGACGATATCCGAGTAAGTGGGCTAGTAAGTATTTACTTTTCTCTTGTAACCCATTGGGTATGCTCGGATACCGTATGATGTTTGCAATGGGTTCACTCTGAGTGAACCCAGTGGGTGTAGTCCCCGAGACTTCTGTCGAGTGCTTGCACCGGCAGTTGTCTTTATGCATATTGTCTTTGACTTGGTCAGATCCATAAATAATATGGTCGACTGCTAACAGTTGGGGCACTCGGAGTGCACCTACTGTAAGAGTCCCCGAGAGTAATTTTACTCAGGTCGGGTAGTATTAGCCTTGTAGGCGTAGGTGTTGTCATGTATCTCAATAGGGCGGACCTGTTTGAGTTTCATGCCAGTGGGGTCACTCTTAGTGAACCCACTGGGTTTAGTCCCCGAGACCGCTGTCGACTGCTTGCGTCGGCAGCGGTCTGAAGAACTTAGACTTTTTAGTGTTGGATTTGTATGATCGTCTCTTGTTGCTGGCTGGCAGAGAACTTGTGAGATGGGAACAACATACGAGACTCTTAGGGCGGAAAAGGTTCAGTTTGCCGATGAGCTGGATGCGGCACTGATTGCAATGGCTGGTATGAAGGAGGTTCTGGTGGAACGAGAGAAGTCGTTGGAGCAGGCTCGTGAAGCGAACAAGGCACTGACTACTGAAGTTGAGAAGATGAAGGCGCAAAGGTCTGATCTGATGGGCAAATGAATGTGCTGAACAAGCGGTGTATAGCGCAGGAGAAATACGTCAGTGACTGGGCTCGGCAGATGATGACGCGTCTGGGTGGTAAGTCCTGTTTTTCTGAGTGCTTGTGGTACGTGCGTTACACTCGGTGCTTATTGTTTGCTTGTCCTGTGTTTGCAGATTTTTGCATGGATGCTGAAGCTGAAGCAGCTGACGTGGAGCGGTCGATTCGCAAGAACATTCCACTCGGCAAGGACGCCAATCGAGATCTACTCGCAGCGCACATTCGCGTGGGCAAAGTTGGTCCTTTCATCGGTCGACTGAGAGAAGTCGTCGGCCGGATCGACAAGGAGCTTTGGCCGGAAGATGAGTCGCGACATGAGATGGAAAATTTGATGACTCGACTGGAGGAGGTCCCAAACCAGGTGCAGTCATGGAAGAAATCTGCGGCTCGCTATGGTGCAGACGTTGCTCTGTCCCTGGTCCGAGTGCATTGCAAGGAGGTGCGCGAGGAGAAGCTGAAAGCGTTGAAGGTCGCCAACACAAAGAAACTTCGATTCGAAGACTTCATGGAAACCTTCCTTGAGAGTGCCACCCGCATCGCCGACGGGATCGTCTTGGACACATTCGTGGAGCCCTCCAGTCCTGGCGCCAATCCGGATGACGCGTAAGAAAACTTTTACCTCGGTATGCCGAGTGTTGGTTGTAAGAAACCTTGGCCACTTCTGTTGGTCGTCACATTCTTGGTTCGGTGCGGGTAAGCTTGATCCGCACCGAGTGAACCATCTTTAGGTGAACTTCGAATTTGAATCAAATCGTTTGCTCTTCTATTGCAATTTTGACTCGAGTTTTGTTTGGCGTTTCTTGGTTAAGCCAATGGGAAACATGCGGAGCATGTAATTGGCAGTTTTCTTGACATCTGTGTGAACCTCTTTGAGGGTCTGCCAAGTCACTGAGTGGATCTGTAGGATACACTCGAGGGTAATAGAGTACTTAGGCGATTCATGATCGCGGCTAAGTCTTCGAGTGCGATAGATATGCCGCACTCGGAGCGAGTTGTTACCCATGTCAGTTGTCTTGACATCCACATGAGCCTCAATGAGGGTCTTCTACTCGTATAATTGTCAGTTGTCTTGACATCCACATGAGCATCAATGAGGGTCTGCTGAGTCCCCGAGTGTATCTGTAGGATACAGTCGTGGGAAGCTTTCCCATTTCAGCGATTCTTGATCGCAGTTAAGTCTTCGAGTGTGACGAGTAGTGCACGCTCGGAGAAAGTTATTACTTAGGCGATTCTTGATCGCAGCTAAGTTCCTGAGTGCGACGTTCAGTGCCCGCTCGGAGAAAGTTATTACTTGGGTGATTCTGGATCGCAGCTAAGTCCCCGAGTGCGACGTTCAGTGTGCACTCGGAGGAAGTTAGTACTTAGGCGATTCTGGATCGCAGCTAAGTCCCCGAGTGCGACGTTTAGTGCACATTCGGAGAAAGTTAGTACTTAGGCGATTCTGGATCGCAGTTAAGTCCCCGAGTGCAACGTTTAGTGCACACTTGGAGGAAGTTAGCACTCGCAGGAAGTTAGTACTTAGGCGATTCTGGATCGCAGCTAAGTCCCCGAGTGCGACGTTTAGTCCACATTCGGAGAAAGTTAGTACTTAGGCGATTCTGGATCACAGTTAAGTCCCCGAGTGCGACGTTTAGTGCACACTTGGAGGAAGTTAGTACTTAGGCGATTCTGGATCGCAGCTAAGTCCCCGAGTGCGACGTTTAGTGCACACTCGGAGAAAGTTAGTACTTAGGCGATGCTGGATCGCAGCTAAGTCCCCGAGTGCGACGTTTAGTGCACACTCGGAGAAAGTTAGTACTTAGGCGATTCTGGATCGCAGCTAAGTCTCCGAGTGCGATGTTTAGTGCACACTCGGAGAAAGTTAGTACTTAGGCGATTCTGGATCGCAGCTAAGTCCCCGAGTGCGACGGTTAGTGCACACTCGGAGAAAGTTAGTACTTAGGCGATTCTGGACCGCAGCTAAGTCCCCGAGTGCGACGTTTAGTGCACACTCGGAGAAAGTTAGTACTTAGGCGATTCTGGATCGCAGCTAAGTCCCCGAGTGTGACGTTAAGTGCACACTCGGAGAAAGTTAGAACTTAGGCGATTCTGGATCGCAGCTAAGTCCCCGAGTGCGACGTTTAGTGCACACTCGGAGAAATTTAGTACTTAGGCGATTCTGGATCACAGCTAAGTCCCCGAGTGCGACGTTTAGTGCACACTCGGAGAAAATTAGTACTTAGGCGATTCTGGATCGCAGCTAAGTATCCGAGTGCGATGTTTAGTGCACACTCGGAGAAAGTTAGTACTTAGGCGATTCTGGATCGCAGCTAAGTCTCCGAGTGCGACGTTTAGTGCACACTCGGAGAAAGTTAGTACTTAGGCGATTCTGGATCGCAGCTAAGTCCCCAAGTGCGACGTTTAGTGCAGACTCGGAGAAAGTTAGTACTTAGACGATTCCGGATCGCAGCTAAGTCCCCAAGTGCGACGTTTAGTGCACACTCAGAGAAAGTTAGTACTTAGGCGATTCTGGATCGCAGCTAAGTCCCCGAGTGTGACGTTAAGAGCACACTCGGAGAAAGTTAGAACTTAGGCGATTCTGGATCGCAGCTAAGTCCCCGAGTGCGACGTTTAGTGCACACTCGGAGAAAGTTAGTACTTAGGCGATTCTGGATCACAGCTAACTCCCCGAGTGCGACGTTTAGTGCAGACTCGGAGAAAGTTAGTACTTAGGCGATTCTGGATCGCAGCTAAGTCCTCGAGTGCGACGTTTAGTGCACACTCGGAGAAAGTTAGTACTTAGGCGATTCTGGATCGCAGCTAAGTCTCCGAGTGCGACGTTTAGTGCACACTCGGAGAAATTTAGTACTTAGGCGATTCTGGATCGCAGCTAAGTCCCCCAGTGCGACGTTTAGTGCACACTCGGAGAAAGTTAGTACTTAGGCGATTCTGGATCGCAGCTAAGTCCCCCAGTGCGACGTTTAGTGCACACTCGGAGAAAGTTAGTACTTAGGCGATTCTGGATCGCAGCTAAGTCCCCATGTGCGACGTTTAGTGCACACTCGGAGAAAGTTAGTACTTAGGTGATTCTGGATTGCAGCTAAGTCCCCGAGTGTGACGTTAAGTGCACACTCGAAGAAAGTTAGAACTTAGGCGATTCTGGATGTCAGCTAAGTTTTTTTTTTGAGACCGGAGTCTGTGACCGCGGAAGTTTTTTTTTTGAGTCCGAAGTCTGTGAATCTGCAAAAGCTCAATCTGCTTTATATTATTTCATCAATACTTGTTCTTTACATCGCTTCAGTCGACGGTCACGTGTAGAAGCGCTTCAGGAGATCTCCATTCCATGCTCGCGGCTCGTCTGTCTCCCTATCGATGTTGTAGAGTCTGTATGCTCCGTTGTTCACCACCTTGGAGATGATGAAGGGTCCTTCCCAGGCAGGAGCCCACTTGTGAGGTCTTTGCTGATCCACTCGGAGCACCAGGTCGCCTGCTTGGAACGTGCGACTCCTGACGTGGCGTGCGTGAAAGCGCCGCGGATGTTGTTGAGAAATGGTTGAGCGAGTCAGTGCCATCTCGCGCTCCTCCTCTAGAAGGTCCACTCCATCTTGCCTTGCTTGTTCTGCTTCAGCTTCGGAGAAGAGTTCGACTCGTGGAGCATTGTGAAGCAAGTCACTCGGAAGGACCGCTTCTGCTCCGTAAACGAGGAAGAATGGTGATCGATCTGTAGATCTGTTCGGGGTTGTGCGGAGACCCCAAAGCACTGAAGGTAGTTCGGTGACTCGTGTGCCAGCGGCATGTCCCACCTCTCGCAGGAGTCGGGGCTTCAAACCTTGCAGAATAAGTCCATTCGCCCGCTCTGCTTGTCCATTGGATTGAGGATGCGCCACGGAAGCAAAATCCACTCGGATACCTTGGCTTGCACAGAAACCTTTGAATCTGTCCGAGTCAAAGTTTGTCCCATTGTCCGTGATTATGCTGTGAGGTACACCGAATCTGGAGATGATGTCCGTGACAAACTTGATGGCTGTTAGGGCGTCGAGCTTCTTGATGGGCTTGGCTTCAATCCATTTTGTGAACTTGTCGACTGCCACCAACGAATGTGTGTATCCTCCTTGGCCTGTCCTGAATGGACCGACTGTATCTAATCCCCATACTGCAAACGGCCACACAAGAGGGATTGTCTTCAACGCAGATGTTGGCTTGTGGGACTTGTTGGAGTAGAACTGACAGCCTTCACATCGGTCGACCATACCTTTAGCCATTTCGTTTGCCTGCAACCAGAAGAAACCAGCTCTGAATGCTTTGGCGACGATCGCTCTCGAAGAGGCGTGATGACCGCAGGTTCCCGAGTGAATATCTTCCAGGATTAACTGTCCCTCCTCTGGGGACATGCATCGTTGAAGGACGCCTGAAACGCTTTCCTTGTACAACTGGCCATCAATGACAGTGAACGACTTCGACCTGCGGACTATCTGCCTGGCCTGGACTTCGTCTTCTGGTAATTCCTGCCTCAGGATATATGCAATGATCGGCACAGTCCAATCGGGGATGACAGCAAGAATCTCCATGATCAGATCAACCACAGCAGGTACATCGACTTCAGTCGGATCTGTCGAGCTCTTTGGTTGTACTAGTTCCTCCGTGAAAGGATCTTCTTTGACTGAGGGAAGGTGGAGGTGCTCGAGGCAGACGTCACTCGGGCCTGGTTTCCGAGTGGATCCGAGTTTTGCCAACTCATCAGCTACTTGGTTCTTCAGTCGCGGAACATGGTGGAGTTCTAGACCTTCAAACTTTTTCTCGAGCTTCCTCACCGCATTGCAGTATGTAGTCATGGTGGTGTTCCTGACGTCCCACTCCTTCATCACTTGATTGACCACCAAATCCGAATCGCCGTAGACCATCAGGCGACGGACGCCGAGTGAGATGGCCATGCACAATCCATAGAGGAGAGCTTCATACTCTGCCTCGTTGTTGGAGGAATCAAAGTGTATCTGCAACACATACTTGAGTTTGTCGCCCTTTGGCGATATGATCACAACGCCAGCGCCGGAACCATTCAACATCTTGGACCCATCGAAGAACATTGTCCAATGAGCCGAGTAGATGTGGGTCGGTTGCTGTTGTTGTACCCATTCTGCTATGAAGTCAGCCAGAGCTTGAGACTTAATAGCTTTCTTGGCCTCGAACTTGATATCGTAGTACAACATCTCCATTGCCCACTTCGCCACTCGGCCTGATGCGTCTCGATTGTGGAGGATTTCCGACAATGGAGCATCAGAAACGACAAACACCGAGTGGTCTTGGAAATAATGGGCCACCTTCTTCGCAGTCATGTAAATCCCGTAGATAAGTTTTTGCTAGTGGGGATACCTCTTCTTGGAAGGAGCCAGGACTTCGGAGACGTAATACACTGGCCGCTGAACTTTGTATGCTTTGCCTTCTTCTTCTCGTTCGACTGTAAGAACAGTGCCGACGACTTGATTTGTAGCCGCGATATACAGAAGAAGGGGCTCTTTACTGAGCGGAGCAGTGAGAACCGGCTGGGTGGAAAGTAGGACTTTGAGGTCGTCGAATGCGACTTGGGCTTCATCTATCCAGTCGAAAGTATCTGATTTCTTCATGAGTCGGTACAGAGGAAGTGCTTTCTCGCCGAGTCGACTGATAAACCTGCTCAAAGCCGCTAGGCAGCCAGTGAGCCGTTGAACATCGTGTATTCTGACCAGCCTCTCCATTCGGACGATGGTCCCGATCTTTTCGGGGTTGACATCGATCCCTCGTTCGGAAACGAAGAAACCGAGTAACTTTCTGCTGGGAACGCCGAATGAACACTTGGCGGGGTTGAGCTTGATATCGTACCTACGAAGGTTGGCGAATGTTTCTGCCAAGTCAGTCAGCAGGTCGGAACCCTCACTACACCACGACACTACATCCCTAACAGCTAGGTTGGACGGGAAAACAACTTTCACCGATAGATAGTTTGTTGGGAAAGATTATTGCCGACCGAAAGCGTCTGTTGGGGAAAGTCCAAACGGGAAAGGTCTTTCCCGACCGACATATTTTTCCCGACCGACCGTTTGTTGGCTATGGTATACCTTTCCCGACCAACATTCTGCTGGGCATACCAAGGGCCTTTCCCGACCGACGGTCTCTTGGGCATGTCCTAAACCTTTCCCGACCAACATTCTACTGGGCATACCAAGGGCCTTTCCCGACCGACGGTCTCTTGGGCATGTCCTGAACCTTTCCCGACCGACTATCTGACGGGGTTAATCATTCCCAACAAACAGTCTATTGGGCATGTCCTCATCTTTTGCCGACCGACTAGCTAATGGGGTTCTGCATTGAACCTTTCCCGACCGACTATCTGACGGGATTCTGCATTCCCAACAAATATTCTATTAGGCATCCATGTGCTTTTCAAAAATTCCACACCAATAGCCCTCACATAGCTTACATTTGTGCTACCAACCAAATATAAATCAATATTTCATAACAAGCATATACTCCAGCAATAATAAACCATAACAAGCATATTCTCCAACAATAATAAACCATAACCAGACAATATTTCATAACATCCAAATTTGCCATAAGCAAATGTAGCTACTTAACTAGAGGAAACATTATGGTTCATTATCTCAAACACAATGTGGGTTTACAAAATGATAGGTAAAATGCATCTCCAATGGTTCAATCACCATTACACAAAATATCCTCAACCTTCGGCTTCATGGTTCCTGGTCCGCTTGCTTGTCTTTCCTGCAAAATGTAAAGAAGTTGCGATTACATTCTTATATTCGTAAATTGAATGGCACCATAAAAACTTGTATGAACAGTAGATATAGAACAGAGGGAGTACATTCTAAGGCAAACCATAACTTGAGATTCTGGTTCAGTTTCAGCCTTAGAACAGTAAATTGAATGTACAAGAACAATAATTATGTTTGTAGCAATAATACTTCCTCCGTCTCATATGTAAGACATTATAGAACAGAGGGAGTACATTCTAAGGCAAACCAAAACTTGAGATTCTGGTTCAGTTTCAGCTCTTGTCTCTCTTAGAGGTAATCTTAAGTTAGTATTGTTTGTCAAGTAGCATGTTGGTCACATGATTAATCAGGCTGGCTTGCACGTCATATGGCAGTACTAGTTTGAGTTTGGTCTGCTCTCTCTCCCAATCTGAATTTTTCTCTGAAGAAACTACATGCACTGAATGTAGATGAAAAACAGAGTTGCACAGAGAGATGAGTTTTTTTGTGACGCACAACAACCTTGCATCTTTTCTATGTTTTTTTTATTCAGTGGCTAACAACCTGAATGGAAACAACGCCACGATCCAACTTCTGTGCATGCCATCCCACGAGCATGGATCGTGTCGATCCATATGCTAAGCAATGACTAAATCTACGGCCTCAGCCTGAACACAGCACACTTCTGGCAGGCAGGCACACTCTGATCTTGTAAGGGTTTTTAGCATACAAAAAGTATGCGTGGTTGTTTAGACTTTTTGCTTCAGTTTTAACAAGCTTTAGTTAAGTAAAGCATCTGCTGTTATATACTTTCTCCGTTCCTAAATATAATTATTCACCTAGATGCCTGTGCTGCTCCGCGCGGCCACGAGCAGCTCCATGCTTCTATGAGACCGGTCCCTATTTTTCAGGACTAGGTGTGGTAGTATTCCTACTTCCTACTGATTTGTCCACTTTTTCTTTGTCCTACTCCTTTCTTTTCATTTAATCCCCCGAATCTCTATTCTTTGTTTGTGCATATTGTCTCTTACCTATGCCTACAAGCTCGATGAAAATACAAGCAAGTTGCAAGGAATATTCATCTATGTAATAATGTAACTTATTTGTAGAGTCATTTGTATGCCTACTAATTCTAGTGTTTACCTATACCTGAATGGAGTGCCTTGTTGAGTAGGTGTTTAGGTACCAGTCACTATACTACGCACCAGATTTCCCTTCACTGTATTGCAAACTGCTCTTAAACCACTGAACCAAACAGCACCAAATTTGGTAGACAAGTAGACACACGAGTTCCTCAGATCCCCTAAAAAATTCAGCTCAATCAGGCACCGTTTGCCTACCCAATCTGGTGGTCTCCCAAAACTACACTGTTCTGAAACTGCAGCAGTTAGAGCTGATAAAACGAACAGGCAGGGTAGGCAGACAGTGTCCGATTGAGCTGCAATTTTGAGGGGATCTGAGGAACTTGTGTGTCTACTTGTCTACCAAATTTGGTGCTGTTTGGTTCTGTGGTTTAAGAGCAGTTTGCAATATAGGGAAGGGAACAGAAGCTGCCACGCAGCTTCTGTGCCAGCTTCTGTTCCCTTCACTATATTGCAAACTGCTATTAAACCACTGAACCAAACAGCACCAAATTTGGTAGACAAGTAGACACACGAGTTCCTTAGATCCCCTCAAAAATTCAGCTCAATCGGACACCATTTGCCTACCCAATCTGGTCATCTCCCAAAACTACACTGTTCTGAAACTGCAGCAGTCAGAGCTGACAAAACGAACAGGCAGGGTAGGCAGACGGTGTCCAATTGAGCTGCAATTTTGAGGGGATCTGAGGAACTCGTGTGTCTACTTGTCTACCAAATTTGGTGCTGTTTGTTTCAGTGGTTTAAGAGCAGTTTGCAATATAGTGAAGGGGACAGAAGCTGTGTGTACTCTGCTTTGCTGAAATCTTCCTTTTGTTAGGATTTTATAGGATGTAAGCATAACAAACAAACAAAATACCTTAGCGGCGAGACGAGGAAGATGTCGCTGGTTTGTAAGGTTTCACCTTGCTAGATGGCCATGGAATGGACCTTGTGACAGCATCAGAGAACATAGATCGAAGTGGCATTCAGGGCAAGCTCCCTCTCCAGAGGAAGCACACGCAACCAAAGACCCAAGACCCGGTTTATCCGTAATTGTGCATATTATGGCAGCATGCAACTGAAAATATTCTCCGGTTGAAGCATCATAGGTCCTAACACCATTGAGAAACATATCTACCATATCATCAACTAGTGGCTCAAGATAGACATCAATATCACTACCAGGGGAATTTCGGCCAGGAATCAACAATGATAGGATGAAATTTGATTGCTTCATAATCATCCAGGGTGAAAAGTTATAAGGAATCAATAATACTGGCCAAATGCTATAGTTGACATTCATGGATCTAAACGGATTAGAACCATCAGCACATACAACAAGCTTAAGATTTCTGCTGTCTTTTGCAAACTCTTTATTTTTTTCATCAAAATCTTTCCAAAGGAAAGAATCTTTAGGATGCCTAATCAAGCCATCTTCCGTGGGCTCTTCTGCATGCCATCTCGTGAGAGCCGCAGTTCTGGAGCACACAAACAACCTTTGAAGCCTATTCTTTATTGGGAAGTAACGAAGAACCTTCTTAGGAACCTTGTGGACACATTTCCCATCTGCACTCTTCCTTTCTGATTTCCATCGTGAAGCCTTACATTCTGGGCATGAATTGGCATTGGCATTGTTCTTCCAAAATAGAATGCAATCATTCTCACATGCATGGATATTAACATACCCAAGTCCTAGGCATTTGACTAGTTTTTTGGCTTCATTGGAGTTTTTGGGTATTGCGGACTGAGGGTAAGCATCTTTGAGTAGATCTAACAACAGATCAAAACTTCTATCAGACCACCCTCCAAGCAGTTTGGTGTGAAGAAGTCTCACTAGGAAACGAAGCTTTGAGAAATTCTTACAGCCTGGATATAACTCTTGTCGAGAATCAGCTTCAAGTTTGTGGAGAGATTCTATAAAAGAATCATTCTGATTTAAACCACAATCATCTACAAGATCTCCATCTTTATCCAAACCAGCAGCAAGGTCTCTTAGCAAATCAGATATATCATCGTCCTCATCCCTTTGGTCACCCTCATCCAGATTTGGAGAAATGGGAGAAGAGACACGTTCTCCATGAAACAACCATTGTTTGTAGCCATCTACAAATCCCTCGCATACCAGGTGCTCACGGACTTCAACTTCTTCTCTCCAGTACGAGTTTACACACTTTTTGCAAGGACATAATATTTTATTCTTGACTGATGATTTAGTAAATGCATAGCCTAAGAATTTGGCGAGCCCTTGTAAGTACTTCTCTGTATGCCTACATGCAAGTGTACATGTGCAGTGTGTTATATAAAGTTTCGGCATCTAAGAAATTTAAAATTTATATGTGGTGCTATACCTATGTGCATCCATCCAACTTCTATCCATGGTAGCTAGCTTCACACTTGGTAACAAGAATCCTAATAACTAACCTAGTTACACACTATAAAAATTAGTGTCAAACATAAGGAGGCATCTCTACATATTTATGGCATCCACACATATGGACGACATCTGGACTTGAGTGGGGCAAAGGAACTCACTTGAGTGGATGCAGTAAGCACGTCAGCGGATGATCTCTTCAAGATGAGCTCCCACGGTGCAGCCTCCTGAAGAAAAAATTGCATAAGAACTGAAGCCTAAGCAAAACCTTCAATTTATGTTCATGGGCAACATCCATTGGGTTATGCTAGGAATACACTAAGATAACAACTTCAGTAAATCTTGGAACCGACATTTGTTATTAAACTCATCAATTTTTCACTAGCAAATATTCTGCTAGGTAAAATCAAATATTCTGCTACTAGTACCAAATATTCTGCCACTAGTAGTACCAAATATTCTGCTAACTACCAAATATTCTGCCAAGTATTCATGGACATATATAAAAATTACATCGAGCGCTAAGATTTGTCCCAAGAGAACTACTTATCCACCTCACCATCATGTACCAGCACAGAAGGTGGAAGCAGCCAACCAACCATTTCGTTCCTTCCTCGAACTAGACTAGGAGCAGCTTGCACATCCTCGCAATGTATCCCCTCAAACGTACCGTACATGGGAGGTCGGGTTAGTGTACCAACCGAGATGAGCAATCTAACGGCGTAAGCGTAACCGACCTCGGAGCTACGAGAAATAGATTAGCAGCAGCAGCATAACATGAACATCCATCCACCTGTCCCTCCAGTAATTGTCCCTCCAGTACCATATGCTGGCATTAGGACAATTTCTTCATTTTGAGGAGGATCACACACGAATACTTTACACACAGAAGACACAGGACATGCATGCATGATGCATGATACTCCCTCCGTTACTAAATATAAACATTTTAGAGATTCTAATATGGACTACATACGGAATAAAATAGATGAATCCATACTCTACAATATATCTATATACATTCGTATGTAGTTTATATTGAAATCTCTAAAAAGGACTTATAATAACAAGTGGAGGGGGGAGTATATTTTGAAGAACATTTGATACAGTTCCATTCAGTGGCATGAACCGTAAGCAAAATCTGAACGAGAATGTCAGTATAAAGTCTATAAATTAGCGAACTAGTCATCTTCTCCCAAATTATTGAACTTTATCTAGGTTAATTCATGCTTAGTTATAACGATGACAACATTTCTGCACTGCAAATGAACCCCAACTCCCAATCTGTTTTACCCCATGACATATGTGGTAAGCAACCTAAATTATTCAGAAAAAAATTCCAACCTCTTCCTTAGTAACCTAGATGAACACGCACTGCGCAGGGGAGGAGAGGGAGGGGGGATTGTGAGGGGAGAGGGGCGAGCTGAGCCGGGGCTGCGCGGGGCGGCCGGGCGGCACCGGGCCGGACGGGCGGTGCCGGGGCGGACGGGCGGCGCCGGGCCGGATGGGCGGCGCTGGGCGGGGCCGACGGGCGGCGTGGGGTCGACGGGCGGCGCCGGGGCGGACGGGCGGCGCGGGGGCGGACGGGCGGCGCCGGGGCGGGGCCAACGGGCGGCGAGGGGTCGGTGCCGACGGGCGGCGCGGTGAGGCTCTGCTCGGTGGTGAGCGTGGGCGTGGAAGCTCGGTGGTGTTCTGCAGCTAGGGATTTCGCGCGTGGGGAAAAGTCCTTGTCATTTTCAGCGAAAAGTTTGGCGCGTTGGGCTGCTTTCGCGCTAAAACATTGGCTATTCGTGTGCGAGGTTCATTTCCCATCCAACAGTTGGTCGGGGTTATTTACCGACCGTTGATCTATGGGCCATACTAGAATCCCCGACCGACTGTTGGATGGTACATGTTGTAGTATTCCCGACCGATAGTGGGTCGGTGTACCTAGTTTTTCCGACCGACAGTGGGTCGGTGTACGTAGTTTTTCCGACCGACAGTTAGTTAGAATTTTTTTTGGCCAACTGTGGGTCGACAAAAATGACTTTTTCCCAACAGCAGCCGGTAGGAATTCTGGTGCATGGTGTAGCGCCTTGCGTGACTTGACTACGATATCATCCATATACGCCTCCACATCCCGACCGATCTGATCGAGGAGGCATTTTTGGATCATGCGCATGAAGGTAGCTCCTGCATTCTTCAAACCGAATGGCATGATGATGTAGCAGAAGCACCCGAATGCGGTGATGAAGGCTGTTTTTAATTCATCGGGGCCATACAGACGGATCTGATGTTAGCCCGAGTAGGCATCAAGAAATGACAGACGCTCGCAACCCGCAGTCGAATCGACAATTTGATCGATGCGGGGGAGCGGAAAATGGTCTTTCGGGCAGACCTTATTGAGGTGTTTGAAGTCGATGCACATTCGGAGCGACTTGTCCTTCTTGGGAACCATGACAACATTGGCGAGCCACTCGGAGTGGTGAACCTCGCGAATGAAGTTGGCTGCCAAAAGCTTGGCTACCTCTTCTCCGATTGCCTTCCTCTTATGCGCGGCGGACCGATGCATGCGTTCTCGGACAGGCCGAGCGGTGGGATCCACATGCAGTCGATGCTCAGCCAACTCCCTGGGTACACCTGGCATGTCAGAGGGTTTCCATACGAAGATGTCCCAGTTCTCACGGAGGAATTGGGTGAGCTCGGCTTCCTATTTAGGATCGAGGGTGGTGGAGATGTTCGTCGGGGCAGCAGTGGCGTCCGTCGGGTGGATGCTGACCTTCTTCGTCTCTCCCGCCGACTGGAATGCAGACTCCGAAGCTGGCTTCTTCGAACGCATCAAGTCAGCGGGGTCGACTGTTTTCTTGTACTCGTCAAGCTCGAGGACGGTCATCTGCTGGTCGGCGATTCTTGATCCCTACTGCAGACACTCTTCGGCCCGCTGTCGATTGCCCGTGATGGTGATCACACCTTTCGGGCCTGGCATCTTCAGCTTCAGGTATACATAACATGGACGGGCCATGAAACGCGCATATGCTGGGGGGCCCAGAATTGCGTGGTAAGCGCTCTGGAAGTCCACCACTTCGAACGTCAGCTTTTCCTTGCGGAAGTTCTTGTCGGAGCCGAAAACGACGTCCAACGCGATCTGGCCGAGTGACTTGGCCTTTCGTCCAGAGACGACTCCATGGAACTGCATGCTGCTCTTGCTAAGTTTGGACATCGGAATGCCCATCCCCTTGAGAGTGTCGGCGTACATGATGTTCAAGCCACTGTCGCCGTCCATGAGGACTTTGCGCAGTCGGACTCCCTCCACCACCGGGTCGACGACCAGAGCCGGTCTTCCTGGGGTGGGTACGTGTGCCGGATGGTCCGACTGGTCAAAGGTGATCGTAGTCTGGGACCATTTGAGGAACTTGGGATTGGTAGGGGTGGCCATGTTCACCTCCCTATTCACCAGCTTCAGTTGACTCTTGCTCTCAACGTCAGCGAAAATCATCAGTGTTGCATGGACTTGGGGGAACGGATCCTCCTTATCCTCCTCATCCTGTTCATTGTCCTTCTCACTCGGTTGCCCTTCACTGAACCCCTGGATCAGGAGGCGACACTGTCGAGTGGTATGCTTCGCATATATGGGGTTGCCCTCTTCATCCATCTTCGTATGAACCGGACATGGCTGGTCCAGGATGGGATTATTGAACTGCTTCTTCTTGGGGGTGAACTGAGCCTTCCCTTTGCCCTTGAACTTGGCATTGGTTACGGCTGCAGCTTCTGCCTGCGGAGTGAACGGAGCTTTCTGCTTCTGCTTCCGAGTGTTATTCCCATCTCCATCGGTGACTGTTTTGTGTTTGCCGCTTCGGATGCGGTCCTCTTCTTCGCCATTTGCATCGCGTGTTGCTATCTCCATCATCTTGCTCATGGAGATGTCGCCTGTTCGACCGAACTTCAGGTACAGATCTCTGTACCGCACGCCTGCCTTGAAGGCGCAGGCTGCTTGATGCTCTGTGACGTTCTCCACCGTGTGTTAGAGAGTTGTCCAACGCTGAATGAAATCACGCAGGGGCTCATTCTGCTTCTGGACGCAGTGCTGGAGTTCCACGAGGCCAGCAGGGCGCTTGCACGTCCCTTCAAAGGTCTTGATGAACACTCGGGCCAAATCCGCCCAGCTGTAGATGCTTGAGGGGTCCAACTGGTTCAGCCACGCTCGCGCCGAGCCGTCGAGCATCAGAGGGAGGTGCTTCATGGCGACATGGTCGTCTCCTCCTCCGATCTGGACTGCTACTCGGTAATCATCCAGCCACGTTTCTGGCTTGGACTCTCCTGTAAACTTGCTAATTCCCGTCGCCAATCGGAAGTTGGGAGGGATGTCAGCCGAACGGATGGCTTGACTGAAACACTCGGGACCAGAAACGATGGTCCTGCTTCCACTCGGACGGTCAATATCATAACCATCGCGGTGGGCTCGGCCCCTGTCGACCCTCCACTGGGCGATATGCCCTCTCGCGTCGGGCCTTGGGTCGTAAGTGCCGCCGACTGAACGCCGATCATCATGATGTCAGGGCCCATAGGGCCCACCCCGTGGAGGGGTGCGTGAACGACGACGATCTTCGGTATTTATGGAACGACTGCCTCCTCTGTGTCGCTGATGAGAACCAGGGCTATGAACTGACCGATGCATATTCGCATGAACAGAACTATTGTAGATCCTGTTGTGCGACTGGGAGACCGCCGAATTTTGCTACTGCGCCGTGTGCAACTGGGCGCGGATTTGCTCGATCCCCCTGCCAGCCTCTGACTCAGTCGGCTGAAGGGAATCGGCTATCTTGGCAGCCGCGACCAAGTTGAGGAGGGGTGTGCGGAACAGCTCCACGTTGCTACGCCGAGTATGCCGACTGGCAGAACGGCGAGGCGGACAATGCGCGCGGGACGTTTCGCGGATCTCGTGCTCGTTCCGGCCAGCTTGACGGGGATCTTCATGGGAATTGGCCATGTGTACTTCTGCTGCAGGCCCGCGACCCGCGTACTCGGAAGGAAACTCAGTCGGAACCGAGCCCGAGCGCTGGGACGGTGGGGCAACCACAACTGACTCTAGAACCGCCACTTGTGAAGGCGCGTTCTGGCGCGCCTGGGCGTGTTGCACCCAACGCTGGAGCTGCGGACGGTGGGACCGCTTGTTGCGGCGCGTGACGGTGGTGTAGGTCGACACAGGAGCCGACTGCTGGAGAAGAAGAATGCCGCGGGCGCCGGCACGGAAGTGCGTAGCCCCGCGGCGGGGAAGCGCCTCGACATCGAGAGGGGCGTCCCGAAGCCATGCCGAATCATCGACGATGAAGGAGCGAGCGCCGAAGATGTTCTCGTGACCCATGCTCGAATCTCCACCGGACGACACGACAAAGTGATGTAGTCGCAAACTCGCCGGAAGTCGCTTAGACGCCTGCCCCACGGTGGGCGCCAACTGTCGTGGGTATAAGCCTGACAGTAGATGTGTAGGGTACGAAAGGGATGGGCAGAGCCTTAGCTACGGCGAGGTGTATGAGTTCAGGCCCCTCTGCGGTGGAGGTAATAGCCCTACGTCTCAGTGCTCAGGGAGCTTGTTGTCGAGTGGAATATCGAATACAGTGAATTGCTAACCCCTGCACCAGTGGGGGAGGGTGGCTTATATAGAGTGCGCTGCCCTCCACAACGGTTCGGTGCACAGGGGTGGAGTAGTGGTGAATAAATGCCTACGTTACAGGTAACGTACGTCTTAAATGCTAATAAAGGCACATGGAAATGTATGACCGTTTCCCTCCGGGGGGTTATGATGCACAGAGTGGAATCCAGTCGGTTAGTTTGATAAACTCCGAATGCTAATCTCCGACTGGACGGTCGAGGATCTGTTACCGACTGGATGGAGGGAACTCCTTAGTTCAGTTGGAACTGACTAAGGGTCTTATCGGTTATGAGGGGTAGTCCTTGGGTTGGACCTACAAGGCAGGCCTATGACCCTACCCTAGGACTATGACCCCATCATGATGCATCTTCAAATCCTTCCAGTAAGGCAGTTTAAACCAAATAGACTTTCTTTTCCAAATGATCAGCGGATCCCCTTTCTTGCGTTTCTTAGTTCTAGGCTTCTTTGTTTTAGGGTCCTTCCCAAACATGGTTTGAATATTTTCTATCAGCTCTAAGATTTTCCTACCGGTAAGTGGAACGGGTGCTGTCCCAAGTTCTATGTCACCGAATGTGCATGTATCATACCTCAAGGGGTGATCTGCATGTAAGAACCTACGATGGCCCATGTAGCAAGTCTTGCTACCATTTTTCAGCCTAAGAGAACATACATGGGAGTGGCATTCAGGGCCAGCTCCTTCTCCACAGGTAGCACAGCCAACCAAAGACCCAAGACCCGGTTTATCTGTAATTGTACATATTATGGCAGCACGCAACTGAAACTATTCTCCGGTTGAAGCATCATAGGTCCTAACACCATCAACAAACATATCTACCATATCATCAACTAGTGGCTCAAGATAGAAATCCATGTCACTACCAGGAGCATTTCGGCCAGGAATCAACAATGATAGAATGAAATTTGATTGCTTCATAATAATCCAGGGTGGAAAGTTATAAGGAACCAATAGTACTGGCCAAATGCTATAGCTAAGATTCATGGATCTAAATGAATTAAAACCATCTGCACATACTACAAGCTTAAGATTTCTGCTGTCTTCTGCAAAATCTTTATTCTTTTCATCAAAGTCTTTCCATAGGAAAGAATCTGCAAGATGCCTAATCGAGCCATCTTGTGTGCGCTCTTCTGCATGCCATCTTGTGAGAGCCGCAGTTCTGGAACACACAAACAACCTTTGAAGCCTCTTCTTTATTGGGAAGTAATGAAGAACCTTCTTAGGAACCTTGTGGACACATTTCCCATCTGCACTCTTCCTTTCAGATTTCCATCGTGAAGCCTTACATTCTGGGCATGAATTAGCATTGGCATTGTTCTTCCAAAATCGAATGCAGTCATTTTCACATGCATGGATATTAACATACCCAAGTCCTAAGCACTTGACAAGTTTTTTGGCTTCATTTGAGTTTTTGGGTATCGCGGACTCAGGGTAAGCATCTTTTGGTAGACCTAACAACAGATCAAAACTTTTATCGGACCATCCTCCAAGCAGCTTGGTGTAAAGAAGTCTCACCAGGAAACAGAGCTTTGAGAAATTCTTACAGCCTGGATATAGGTCGTGTTTAGAATCAGCTTCAAGTTTGTGAAGAGATTCTCGAAAAGAATCATCCTGATCTAAACCATAGCCATCTTCAAGATCTCCCTCTTTATCTAAACCAGTAGCAGGGTCTCTTAGCAAATCAGATATATCCTGGTCCTCATCCCTATCGCCGCCCTCATCTAGATTTGGAGGAATGGCAAAAGAAGAGACGCGTTCACCATGAAATATCCACTTCTTGTAGCCATCTTCAAATTCCTCGTCAACCAGGTGCTCACGGACTTCAGATTCTTCTCTCCAGTACGAGTTCACACAGTTCTTGCAAGGACATAAGATTTTATTCTCGACTGATGATTTAGTAAATGCGTAGCCTAGGAATTTGGCGAGCCCATGTAAGTACTTCTCTGTATGCCTACATGCAAGTGTACATGTGCAGTGTGTTATATAAAGTTTCGGCCTATAAGAAATTTAAAATATATATGTGGCATTATACCTATGTGCATCCATCCAACTTCTATCCATGGTAGCTAGCTTCACACTTGGTAACAAGAATCCTAATAACCAACCTAGTTACACACTACAAAAATTAGTGTCAAACATAAGGAGGCATCTCTACATATTCATGGCATCCACACATATGGACGGCATCTGGACTTGAGTGGGGCAGAGGAACTCACTTGAGTGAATGCAGTAAGCATGTCAGTGGATGATCACTTCAAGATGAGCTCCCACGGTGCAGCCTCCTGAAGAAAAAATTGCATAAGAACCGAAGCCTAAGCAAAACCTTCAAGTTATGTTCATGGGCAACATCCATTGGGTTATGCTAGGAATACACTTAGATAACAACTTCAGTAAATCTTGGAGTCGACATTTGTTATTAAACTCATCAATTTTTCACTAGCAAATATTCTGCTAGGTAAAATCAAATACCACAAGCTGATTGCTAAGTACCAAATATTCTGCTACTAGATCTTCTTCCTTCGCTCAGTAGTACGAGTAGTGGTTCTGTGTGCTACCTGCAAGAAAACAAGATAGTTTAAGTAAGGTCACACAGAGGAGCTGTACCTCAACTAAATGTGAGAAAGTTTGAAAAATGTGCATCTAGTAAAAATCACACTGATTAAGTACTTCATAGCTATCACCCCCTTAATTTTATTGAATTGCAATTTACTGATTCTAACTTGCCCCTCACCTCATCAAGTTTTTCAGGCTCCTCATATAAGTTACTAAGATTGTGTTATAGCTAAAGAGAGGCTTCATTAAGATAGCACAAACAGGTACAGGATTAGAACTTACAACAACTAAACTTGAGAGCTGCAAGGCAAATAATAGAACCCATCCCACGAACTCCTAAAAATTTGTGCTAAAAAGAACCACAAAGTGTATGATAGTATACAGTCCTTATCATAAATAGGTTCCCTAGATTTACAATAGTATGTCCACAACTAATCCTAATAAACAAACTAATCTATACCTAACCTGGCAACCCAAACCGTGCAGGTAACGCAGGGCAGTGGGGCGACAGGGGAGGCACAGGGCAGTGGGGGAGACCGGGGCGACCCAGGGCAGTGGGGGTGGCGGGGGACGACATAGGCCGGTGTGGGGGGCGGCGCTGGGCGGCATAATAGCTGTAGGACGGCGCGGGGTGTGGCAGCTTCAGGACGGCGCGGCACGGGGCGGAGCTGGGCGGCGTGGGGCGGAGCTGGGCGGCACGGGACGTAGCAGCTGCAGGAAGCGGCGCGGGGCGTAGCAGCTGCAGGACGCGGCGCAGGGCGGAGCTGGGCGGCGCGGGGAGGAGCTGGGCGGCGCGGGGCGGTGGGGGATGGCGCGGGCGGCCGGGCTGGTGAGGCATGCACGGGAGTTTTTTGTGTTGGAGAAGATAAGGCAGGGGAAAAAATAGGGGAAAAAGACCGTGAGTTGGGCTGAATTGGCGCTAAAATTTGGTGATTCGGGCGTTAGGCCCATTTAGTGTCCGACTGTTGGTCGGGATTATTTGCCGATCGACGATCCGATGGGCACAACACCTTTCCCGGCCGACCGCTTGACAGGAAAGTTTCTCATATTCCCGACCGACTGTTTGTTATTGTTAGTGAGATTTCCCGACCGACTGTTTGTCATAAGTTTTCTCGACAAATAGTCTGTCGGCGATACCGACTTTTCCCAACACCTAGCCGTAGGGAATGCAGTGTCGTGGTGTAGTGACACTTCTGCTTTCTAGACGGTTATTCAGGTTTCTCGCAAATACCTATTGCACAATCTGATCAGGAGAAAACCACTTTCACCCGCCCCTTCGGAACCTTTGCTTATAGACGTATGCCTTTTGGCTTATGCAATGGACCTGTCACCTTTCAAAGATGTATGATTGCAATATTCTCTGAGTTTTGTGAAATGATTGTTGAGGTTTTCATGGATGATTTCTCCGTTTATGGTTCTTCCTTTGACGATTGCCTCAACAACCTTGATCGAGTCTTACAAAGATGCAAAGATACCAACCTCGTCTTGAACTGGGAGAAGTGTCACTTCATGGTTAATGAAGGCATCGTCTTACGACACAAAATCTCTGATAAAGGCATTGAAGTTGATAAGGCTAAGGTGATGCAATTGAGAAAATGCCTTGCCCCACAGATATCAGAGGTATACGAAGTTTCCTAGGTCATGGTGGTTTCTATAGAAGTTCATTAAAGACTTCTCTAAGATTTCTAGGCCTCTTACCAACCTCGTGCAGAAGGATGTTCCTTTTGTTTTTGATGAGGATTGTGAGGAAGCTTTCGAAATACTTAAGAAGGCCTTGATAACCGCACCTATTGTTCAACCACCTGATTGGAACTTGCCCTTTGAAATCATGTGTGATGCTAGTGATTATGCTGTTGGTGTGGTTCGAGGACAAAGAGTTGACAAGAAGTTGAATGTCATTCACTACACTAGTAAAACTCTAGACGGTGCCCAAAGAAACTATGCCAGTATGGAGAAGGAATTTTTAGCAGTCGTGCTTGCATGTGAAAAGTTCAGATCTTATATAGTTGACTCCAAAGTCATTGTTCACTCTGATCACGCTGCTATTAAGTACCTTATGGAGAAGAAGGACACTAAACCTAGGCTAATTAGATGGGTTCTCCTACTACAGGAATTTGATTTGCACGTTGTTGACCGAAAGGGTGCTGATAACCCTGTAGCAGATAACTTGTCTAGGCTAGAGAATGTCCTTGATGACCCACGACCTATTGATGACAACTTTCCAGATGAGCAACTGAATGTCATCCGTACTTCACATACTGCACCTTGGTATGCTGATTACGCAAACTATATCGTAGCGAAATACATACCACCCAGTTTCACCTACCAGCAAAAGAAGAAATTCTTCTTTGATTTGAGACACTACTTTTGGGATGATCCTCACCTTTATAAGGAAGGAGTAGATGGCGTTATTAGACGTTGCGTGCCTGAACATGAACAGGGACATATCCTGCAGAAGTGTCATTCCGAGGCCTACGGAGGACACCATGCTGGAGACAGAACTGCTCATAAGGTATTACAATCAGGTTTCTATTGGCCCACTCTCTTCAAGGATGCCCGTAAGTTTGTCTTGTCTTGTGACGAATGCCAAAGAATAGGGAACATCAGTAAGCGTCAGGAAATGCCTATGAACTATTCACTTGTCATTGAACCATTTGATGTCTGGGGCGTTGATTATATGGGACCTTTCCCGAGTTCCAATGGGTATACTCACATCTTAGTTGTTGTGGATTACGTCACTAAGTGGGTAGAAGCTATCCCCACTAGAAATGCGGATCACCACACCTCTATTCAGATGCTTAAAGAAGTCATTTTCCCAAGATTTGGAGTCCCTAGATATCTGATGACTGATGGCGGTTCACACTTCATTCATGGTGTTTTCCGCAAGATGCTCGCTAAGTATGATGTCAACCATAGAGTTGCATCTGCTTATCATCCTCAGTCTAGTGGTCAAGTGGAGTTGATTAATAGGGAGATCAAATTGATCTTACAAAAGACTGTCAATAGATCTCGAAAGAATTGGTCTAGCAAACTTGACGATGCACTATGGGCTTATAGGACTGCTTATAAGAATCCCATGGACATGTCGCCGTATAAAATGGTTTACGGTAAGGCCTGGCATTTACCTCTTGAGCTGGAACACAAAGCTTATTGGGTAATCAAAGAGCTCAACTTCGATTTCAAACTTGCCGGTGAGAAGTGGTTGTTTGATATCAGCTCATTAGATGAATGGAGGGCCCAGGCATATGAGAATGCCAAGTTGATCAAGGAAAATGTTAAGAGATGGCACGATAAAATAATACAAAAACGAGAGTTCAATGTAGGTGATTATGTCCTGCTATACAATTCTCGCTTAAGATTCTTCGCAGGAAAGCTTCTCTCTAAATGGGAAGGTCCCTATGTTGTCGAGGAAGTATATCGTTCCTGTTCCGTCAAAATCAATAACACGGAAGGTAATTTTCCTAGAGTGGTAAATGGGCAAAGAATTAAGAATTATATCTCTGGTACTCCCATAAATGTTGAGACCAATATCATCAATATCATAACTCCAGAGGAGTACATAAGGGATGTTTATCAGCCTGTTTCAGACCCTGAAAATGAAGAGGTATGTGTTTCGGTAAGTAATTGGACTCCGAAACTTTTCCAGTAGAAAATTTTCTAGGTTTTGGAATTTATGGAAAATAGGAATATAAAAAGCAGTCCAGAGAGCGCACGAGGCGGCCACAAGCTTGGTCGCCGCGGCCTCCCCCCTGGCCGCGGCAACAGGGCTTGTGGGCACCTCGTGTGCCTCCCGGACTCCGTTTTCTTGCGGAGCACTCCTTCTGGTCCAGAAAAAAATCATTATATATACGCCCGAGGGTTTTGATCTCCGTATCGCGCAGTTTTCCTTTGTTTTCGTTTCGAGCCAGTTTTCTGTCGCAGATCTAGGTCAAGATGTCTTCTCAGGATTCAGAGGGGGAGAGCTATGTGGCTGATTACCTTGCTAACCCCAAGGTCTATGGGGACTTGGAACCATATGGCTGGACCACTGACGAGGAAGAGGACTATGATCCCAAGGGGAAGGAACAAAGGAGTTCCGATGAAGAGGAGGCTCCTCTACCTCAACTTGGACGCACTCATGTGGAGTTCAAGAACTCAAGCCTCGCTGACCAAAGGACGAAGCCTAAGACCTTGTTTATCCCTTCTCGTTTCTTGCAGGAGAGTACGCAGGAACTTTGCCATAGAGTGTTGAAGCTTGAGGAGGAAAATGACGATCTGAGGGAGCAGAACTTTATGCTAAAGTGGAAATTAGACAAGCTCAAGACTGCTTCAACAACTCCACCGCCATCACCACCAAAGGAAGACAACTAAGCATTGGTATGGGCAACTCCCTTGGCTTATGCCAAGCATGGGGGAGTTGTCCTGGTATCTTATCACCTTTATATCTTTTGCTTTTACCTTTTTTTTAGTTCTTTCTTTTTCAGTCTTTACTTTCTTCTCTTAGTGGAATAAGTCTTTAGTGTTTAGTTTGAGTCTTTTGCCTTGTGTCTCCCCCGATGTATTCGATCTTGCGAGCTATATAATAAAGAGTATCTTAGTCAAGGGCTTTGTTTTGTGCCGTGATCAAAAGTATGAAAAGAACAATAGCATGAAAGATCATGAGATGATCTTATGGAAAGTGATAGCTTCACATATAACAAGTATGATGATTGAAACTTGTTGAGAATAGACCAACATAGACCCCAGTCATTGTTTCAATTAATAAGAAGTAATAAGGAAAGAGAGGTTCACATATAAATATACCATCTTAGACACTTTTTA
This sequence comes from Hordeum vulgare subsp. vulgare, assembly GCF_904849725.1. Classification (NCBI taxonomy): domain Eukaryota; kingdom Viridiplantae; phylum Streptophyta; class Magnoliopsida; order Poales; family Poaceae; genus Hordeum; species Hordeum vulgare. The sequence continues at coordinate 656,479,623 of NC_058519.1, read as the reverse complement.
CAATTGTGAGCACTCCCCAAACTATTACATGCTTAGAAGTAGATGTTGGACAAGGAAGACAACATAATGAATTATGTTTGCTTGATTCCAAACAATGCTATATGAATAGAGATCCCTTAGCATGTGACGATTGCTTCCACCTCATATTAGCCAATACTCCCGCACCAAGTAGAGATACTACTTGTGCATCCATAAACCTTCAACCCAGTTTTGCCATGAGTGTCCACCATACCTACCTATGGATTGAATAAGATCCCTCAAGTAAGTTGTCATCGGTGCAAGCAATAAAAATTGCTCTCTAATATGTATGATCTATTAGTGTGTGGAAAATAAGCTTTATACAAACCTGTGATGAGGAAGACATAAAAGCGACAGACTCCATAATAAAGTTCTTTATTACAGGAGGCAATATAAAGTGACGTTCCTCCGCACTAAGAGGACACGCATCCAAACCTCAAAAGCGCATGAGAACCTCTGCTTCCCTCTGCGAAGGGCCTATCTTGTACCTTTACTTTTGTCCTGGTGAAATTCTTGGTGATCAACACCAATTCCCTATTCCGTCCTCATCTTGGTGAACGTCATATACTTGGGAAAGATCTATATTCACTAGTGGAGAAAGGGGTATTAGAACCGGTTGGTAAGGGCCTTTGGACCCGGATACACATCCGGTGCTACGTATCCGGGACTTAAGCCCCCCCCCCTTTAGCACCGGTCTCTTACAAACCGGTGCTAAAGGCCTCCACGTGGGCGCCGAAGAGTGCGCGCAGGCGGAGGACCTTTAGAACCGGTTGGTAACACCAACCGGTCCTAATGCTTTTTTTTCTTTTTTTTTTCCTTTTCTTTTCAGGGTTTCCGATTCCGTATTTCGGTGTTTCCGTGTTCCGTATTTTCAGGGTTTTCATTTATGTGTTTCCGGTTCCGTATTTCCGTTTATGTCTTTCCGATTCCGTGTTTCCGATTCCGTGTGTCCGTGTTCCGTTTTTTACGAACACGGAATCGGAAACACGTAATCGGAAACACGTATCCGGAAACACCGATTCCGTGTTTGCGGTTAAGTGTTTCCGATTCCGTGTTTGCGGTTTAATGTTGATGTACCAAATAAAAGTACATATATACATGTAACATGAAGTACTGGACCGATTATCATTACATAATTTGAAGTTCGTTTCCTATAGTTGTATACTTGCATAGAGAAGGGAGCTGGCTATTGGTTCATAGGATGGAAAAATTCTCCGCCTTCATCTATGACTTGCGTGAGGAGAAATCCTGCCAATTCCTCTGCAACTGCCTTGCAACGTTGGATTGGTCTGAGCATCGCCCGCTTTCGTTGCAGCTATAAAAGAAGTAGATGAAAACAATTAAGTTATGAACAAAACTAAACATAATTGATGGCAACATAAATAAAGTTGTGAAGATCCGGTTACGTACCTCTAGATTTCTAGAAGTACGGGATTTCTCATTGATAATCCTGTGAATGTACTCGCAAACGTAGTATCCACAATAATCAGTGCCCTGTGGTTGTTGCGGGACGTCCTATATACGAGAACATAATTCAGTCAAATTAATAATAATCAAGAGAATGGTAATGGTATTGAAACCAGGGTACGTAGTACTACTTACTTTGTTAATCTGAAAGTGGATCTTGTCTGCCCATGTACCGGGTTCTTCCTTGATGAACATTTGCCAAACCCTGGCCGACAAAGAAAAATAAATACAAGAGTTAATTATTACTTACTTGATATCAGGAAATGAACGAAAAAGAGGCCGATGAACGAAAGAGGCCGATATATATATACCTTTGAAGCATCTGACGCGCGCTCTTCCATGTGTCAGCGTCCCAGGTTAACGGGTCCCAGACTTCAACTTGTCCTTGATCGATTCTAATGATGAACAATATGAAGTGGGACCTGCGCACGTGTACACACGCAGTCATGCATACTCATCAATTACACTTAACATCAGGTAAGCAAAATGGAATGTGTACAAGACAGTAACACTCACTTGAATCCGTAGGGCCAAAGTATTTCTTTTTTGGTACTTTGTCGCTTCAAAAACCTTAGAAAATCATGCGGTGTATCCTTGTTGAACTTTTCTATTGTCTCTTGATGAGACGAATACGGGTCAATGAACCCAAAGTCCCAGATTCCTGCCAGCCTGCATTCACGAATCTTCATTCTGCATAGTAGCGTACAAAAAGAATGTCTCGTGAGTGATAATTATACGGGCAATGAACGCGAGCTTAACTAAATAATTAAATTACACAAATAAATCACTTACAAACAGTAGCAGCCGATGATAGCTTTGTCGAGGGCACGTTGATTGTACATCTGGAAAAAATCATCAAACCCAACCTCCACACCGTACTCTCTGAAGTAGTGTTGATCCTGAACTGCCGCCATGATACAGTCTCTCTTTTGCCTTGCGGCCTCCAAGTACCAAACATGTAAATTCCATAGTTGGGTTGTTAGAGCACTAGGATTTTCGACCAGAGGGTGCTCGGGCTTATATTTATATACCACATCAGCAATAGCGTAACCTACGTCGCCCATGCGTGGACCGGACACTGAAGCCTCGTCAGATAACACCTTGAGCGGGGCAATTGACTGTGCTTCTTGTTGTCCGAGCTGGGGAACTTGTTTCCCGCATTTCGTCTGCTCCGCCTGCTTCATCTGCTCTGCCTGCTTCATCTGTGTGGTGTGCATCTTTTCAATGTACCGTTCATAGTCTGAAAGGGGCGGCGGTGGCGGCGGTTCAGGATAATATAAGTTGTCGATGGTGCGCTCAATTTTCCACTTTGGTACGTTCTTCAGAGTTTCCTTCCAGATGTCTGGAGGGGGCTTCAGGGGAAACCGTGCGAACCATGCTTTGTTTTTGGCTTTCATGGCCTCGTCTAGTTCCTCCGGAGTCATCAGGCCTGGTAACTTCGGGGGAGTCTTGACTTTATTGGGTTTCCTTTCTCTCTTCTTGGGAGGAGTCCCGTTTCTTCTGAACTGCAGCTTCCGCTTTGCCGTACCCGTAGTGGGCGCATCCGTCGGCTCACTGGAGTGCACGGGCGATGGACTCTCGGCCTCGGGCTCCCAATCTTCGTTGTGGGGTGGACTTGGAGGTGAGTTGGGGGGTGGACTTGGAGGTCGTGCATTCTCTGTACGAAAGTGAAAAAACTATGAAAAATAGGCTTACATGTGGTGCAACATTCAGTAATTGTTGGAGGTGGTGCATTTGTACCTGGAGGAGTCGGTGGCCTTGGCGCCGCATTAGGAAACACGATGTGTTTCTTCTTCCACAAGATGATACCAAGCTCCATTTCTCCCAGTGTGTTCTCGCCTTCACCTCCAGGAATATCAAGCTCAATTGACTGGCATCCCGGCGTAATTGTTGACAACCCGACACGAGCATGGGATGCTGGAATCTGACCACCATGGTAGGTTGCTCCAGGTTGATTCGGTAAAGCATAGCCTGACGCCACCATGAAGGATATGTTCCCCATTGGCATATGTATCTCACAGTTTGTCTTCTCCGTGACATCATCCACGGGGTAGTGAGGCGCCGACGGTTCGACTGCAGGACCGTCTTCTAGATGCAGCTGCGTGGAACCCACGCTGCTTCTATGCTGAGATGGGACGACATCTGCTACAGGATCGTCTTCTAATTGCTGCTGATCAGCGTCAGGTGCAGGATCTTCTTCCTCCTCTTCAGTGTCAGGTACAGGGTGTCCCCCTTTCTTCAAGAGAAACGCCACCTTTTCTTCTAATGTCGATATCCGCTCCAGCGCCTTCCTCTTGCTTCTACCACGGCTTCTGTAAGTGCCAAGGTCCGCCGGAAACCCTTGGTTCCACGGGGTAGTGGCTCCAAAGCCTCGTGTTCGTCCCCACTTTTCGGGGTTCCCGAGTGCCTTCGTCAACTCGTCATTCTCTCTATCGGGAACAAAAGTTCCTTTTCGAACAGCTTCTATTGCCTTCTCTAGATCTGATACGACTTGTGTTATTTTTTCTGACCATGGTCCCTCCGCAACAATCATCCCAGTCTCAGCGTCCAACGTTGCCCCATGCGCGAACAACCAGAACTTGGACCTATCGGGCCAGTCATGTGTCTGTGGAATGATATTTCTTTTCAGAAGCGCATCTTCATAGCGTCGCCACCTAGGCAGGGCAGTCATGTAGCCACCTGACCCCAAAATATGGTGATATTTCTTCTTCTTCGCATTCTCCGTATTTGTGGCTGATCGGGATGTAAAGACACCCGATTTCTTGTACGCTTTAAAATCAGGCCAAGCGTCTCTTATCTTCACTAGGTGCCCAGTGAAAACTGGATCTTGGTCCTTATATTTCTTCCACAAGTCTTTCTTCCACCTCTGGAATTGTGTGGCCATCTTCTTCAAAGCCCACTCCTCGACTTTCTTCTTCTTATCTTCCGGTACGCTGAAATTTAGCCAGACCGTGTCGCAAAGCACTCTTTTCAATCTGTCATCGACATAAGTAGCTCCAACGTTGGCGCCGGTCTTCGGCTTATTCCATTCTATTAAGTTGATCGGGACCAGGTCTCTTACAACAACTCCGCACTGATTTACAAATTTGCGATAAGTTTCTGGGGGTTCCAGTGGTTTGCCATCAGCAGCAACTTTATCGATCGAGTACCTTGCAGTATCTTTCAACCTTGCGGCCGGGCCTCGTTTCGACTTTGTCTCAGTACTTGCGCTAGCTGTTCCGGAGGGCGCCTAAACGGGAAAATAATGATTCGTTAGTAAGTGCAATACAAATTAATTGTTGCGTCAACAGTGACTTGAGATATACATTGGCAGAGTTTGTTCCGGAGGGCACTTCTGCATCTACTACATCTTCTATATTCTCAGCTCCGTCACCGGAGTCGTTCAAAAATTGATTGCTAAACGCATGTCCACCGTCGTCATCATGATATATGGCCGTTGCATCTTCAAAAATCATCTGGCACATGTATCTTTCCTTCTCCGCCTCACCCATTCCCGCGAGCTGATCGGCGTGCTGATCATGTGGTTCTTGGGGATCCATAGCTCAACACCTGCTAGTAAAAAGAATTTACCTTAGCAAAATTATTTACGGAAAAGTTTTACGGAACCGGAAAGTTTACGGAAAAGTTTTACGGAATCGTCGGAGTCGTAATCGTCGGAAAGTTTTACGGAATCGTCGGAAAGTTTTACAGAATCGTCGGAATCGTCGGAAACTTTCCCCAGCAAAACTAGTGAGAGGTCGGGGGGACATGACGAAAGGGTCCCTTGGCCAACACAGTTATATTGTGTGACACAGATTTCTTCACCGCAGTTCTGGCACAAATGCTCGGGTGTTTTTTCTAGAAACGTCACCTCATTTATACAATCATAGGACTTTACGATCTCCATCGATAAAACGGTAAGAATAAAGTCTAAGGGTCCGCTTAGAATCGGCAGGGCCGGTCCTGATATTTTGAGGGTCCGGGGCGAAACAAAAATTTCGGGCCTATTAATACTAGTAATAGTATGTGGTTTGCATATGACCATACCACCATGTTTCGGCAGTTGATTCATCTTTAAGAAATAGTTTTGGAAACATTGGATTCTAAAACGCAAGAAGACGAAAATAGGAACTACAACAATATGGATATACCGTGACTTTAAAAAAAATCACAAGAGTTTAAAGCTCTAGAATTTACAATGATGTGAGTGAAGATACATGCAATCACATAAGACAAATTGTAAGATCTCTAAACTCAAACCAAATACCAAGATCGCATACCAAATACCAAGATCGCGTCGGCGTACGAGACGTTCCCGTGGGAGAAGAAGATGAAGTCGCTGCTGCCGGTGCCGGAGTCGACGGCGTGGGGCGGCGAGGAGGCGACGGCGTGGGGCGGCGAGGAGGCGGCGAGGAGGCGGCGAGGAGGCGACGGCGTGGGGCGGCGAGGAGGCGGCGAGGAGGTCGAGTCGGCGAGGAGAGAAGGCGAGGAGAGAGGCGGCGAGGAGAGAAGACGTGCGGGAAGGCGAGGAGATGGCGGCACCGGAGAGGTCTAGGCTGTACAAGCCTTTAGCACCGGTTGGTGTTGACAACCGGTCCTAAAGACCCTTTAGCACCGGTTGTTAACACAAACCGGTACTAAAGGTCTAAAAATTGGGCGTGCGAGCGAACCCACCTTTAGGACCGGTTGTTGTTAAAAACCGGTCCTAAAGGTTTTTTTCCTTTTTCTTTTTTCCTTTTTTCTATTTCCTGTTTTCTTTTTCTTTTTGTTTCCTTTTTCTTGTTCCTGTTTCTTCTTTTATTTTTCTTTTTTTTCCCTTTTCTGTTTTCTTTTACATTTATTTATAAAATCAAAGTAGACTCAAAAAGCTTTTGTAAAATCAAATATTTATAAAAACATATTTATATTTTCTGATATTTTGTGTAAAAATTGTCTAAATGTCATTTAATACAATAAAAAAATAAAAAATAAGATATTTATCAAACTAATTTGAAAATATAAAGATATTTTTTTGTTTCCTTTTTCTTTTTCCTGTTTCTTCTTTTATTTTTCTTTTTTTTTCCCTTTTCTGTTTTCTTTTACATTTATTTATAAAATCAAAGTAGACTCAAAAAGCTTTTGTAAAATCAAATATTTATAAAAACATATTTATATTTTCTGATATTTTGTGTAAAAATTGTCTAAATGTCATTTAAAACAATAAAAATAAAATAAAAAGATATTTATCAAACTAATTTGAAAATATAAATATATTTTTTTGTTTCCTTTTTCTTTTTCCTGTTTCTTCTTTTATTTTTCTTTTTTGTTTCCCTTTTCTGTTTTCTTTTACATTTATTTACAAATTGTCTAAATGTCATTTTAACAGTTAAAAAATAAAAATGATATTTATCAAAATGGTCAAATTTAGTGGAAACTGGTCAAATTTTTGATATTTATCAAAATGGGCAACACAATTACATAAAAGGTTTAATACATTATTACACATCACCAACAACACCCCCTATCTATTTTTCTTCTTGCCTTTCTTCTGATTGCGCCGTAACCATGGAGTATCTTCATCATTTAACGGGATGCTTGGATCATCTTTGACTTTGAAGGGAGGAATTTCATCAAATTTATTGTAATCTTCTGACATGTCTGTCTTGTCCTCGACTTCCACGATGTTTCTTTTCCCTGAAAGAACTATGTGGCGCCTTGGCTCATCGTCTGATGTATTCGCTTCCTTATCTTTTCTTTTTCTCGGTCTGCTAGACATGTCCTTCACATATAAAACCTGAGCCACATCATTGGCTAGGACGAATTGATCATTTCCGTACCCAAGATTCTTCTGATCCACTGTTGTCATTCCGTACTTCGGGTCTACCTTCACGCCTGACAGGTTGAACCATTTGCACGAGAACAAAGGGACCTTAAAGGAAGGTCCGTAGTCAAGTTCCCATATCTGCTCTATGTAACCATAGTATGTGACCCTTTGCCCGTTGTCGTCTTTTGCATCAAACCGGACGCCACTGTTTTGGTTGGTGCTCTTTTTATCTTGGTCTGCCGTGTAAAATGTGTTACCATTTATCTCGTACCCTTTAAAGGTCAATACAGTCGAAGATGGTTGCTTGGCCAACAAGTATAGCTCATCTTTAACAATGTTGTCATTAATGAGACGTCTTTGCAACCAACCGCCGAAAGTCTTCGCGTGTTCTTTAGCAATGAAATCTTCAAGTTGCTCCGGGTATTCCGAACGTAAAATATCCTTGTGTTCCTGGATATATGGAGCCGCCAAGCTGGAATTAACTAGAACTGTGTAGTGTGCTTGAGTGAAAGATTGCTCGTCCATACATGTTGTTGATTTCTTTCCTAGCGTGCCTTTTCCATGCAGTCTCCCCTCATGGCGCGACTGAGGAACACCGATCGGGTTCAGGTCAGGAATAAAGTCAACACAAAACTCAATGACCTCCTCTGTTCCATAGCCCTTGACCATGCTTCCTTCTGGCCTAGCACGGTTTTTAACATAATTCTTCAAGACTCCCGTGAACCTCTCAAAAGGGAACATATTGTGTAAGAATACAGGACCGAGAACGGAAATCTCTTGGACTAGGTGAACTATGAGGTGCGTCATAATATTGAAGAAGGTTGGTGGGAACACCAACTCGAAGCTGACAAGACATTGGACCACGTCCTTCTGTAAACTTGGTAGAGTTGCTGGATCGATTGCCTTCTGAGAAATTGCGTTGAGGAATGCACATAGCATCACAATGGATACTCGCACGTTTTCTGGCAGAAGCTCCCTCAATGCAATCGGAAGTAACTGGGTCATGATCACGTGACAGTCATGAGACTTTAGGTTTTGGAACTTTTTCTCTTCCAGGTTTAGTATTCCTTTTATGTTCGACGAGTAGCCAGACGGGACCTTGATACTGCTCAGGACTTGGAAAAAGATCTCCTTCTCTTCCTTGGTAAGAGCGTAGCTGGCAGGACCTTTGAAATTCTCTGGATTCATCAGGTCGTCTCGTTCATGCATACGTTGGTGGTGCAGCCGGGCTTTTGGTGTATCTCTCGACTTCTTCCCATGCACGCCCAATAAGTTTAGCAGGTTCACGCAAATATTTTTCGTCACGTGCATCACGTCGATCGCAGAGCGAACCTCTAGGAATTTCCAATAGGGTAGTTCCCAGAATATAGATTTCTTCTTCCACATGGCTACGTGGTTGTCGGCGTCATTCGGAACAGATTGTGCGCCAGGACCCTTACCAAAGATTACTTTTATATCTTTGACCATGTCATATATATCAGTACCTTTAGGGAGGGTTGGCTTCCTCCGTGTATCTGCCTCGCCTTTGAAATGCTTTCCTTTCTTTCTTCCGGGATGCCTGTCTGGAAGAAATCGACGATGCCCCGGGTACACATTCTTGCCTATATGTATACTTTCAGTCTCGCCTAAACAGTGTGTGCATGCGCTGTATCCCTTGTTTGACTGTCCTGAGATGTTACTAAGAGCGGGCCAATCATTGATGGTTACAAACAACAACCCTCGTAGGTCAAATTCCTCCTGTTTGTACTCGTCCCACACACGTACACCTTCGTCAGCCCACAACTCTAAAAGTTCATCAACCAGTGGCCTCAGGTACACATCAATGTTGTTGCCGGGTTGCGACGGGCCTGGGATAAGCACTGGCATCATAATGAACTTACGCTTCATGCATAACCAAGGAGGAAGGTTATAGATACATAGAGTCACGGGCCAGGTGCTATGACTGCTACTCTGCTCCCCAAACGGATTCAGGCCATCTGTACTTAGACCAAACCTTAAGTTTCTTGGGTCACGTGCAAAGTCCTCGTACTTATCGTCGATGTTTCTCCACTGCGACCCATCAGCGGGTTGTCTCAGCATATCGTCTTCCTTAAGGTCTTCTTTGTGCCATCGCAGCAACTTGGCATGCTCTTTGTTTCGGAACAAACGTTTCAACCATGGTATTATAGGAGCATGCCACATCACCTTGGCAGGAACCCTCTTCCTGGGGCGATCGTCGCCCTCAACATCACCAGGGTCATCTCGCCTGATCTTATACCGAAATGCACCGCATACCGGGCAGGCATTTAAATTCTCGTGCTGACCGCGGTAGAGGATGCAGTCATTGATGCATGCATGTATCTTATGCACTTCCAATCCTAGAGGGCAGACAACCTTCTTTGCTTCGTACGTACTGCAGGGCAGCACGTTATCTCTTGGAAGCATCTTCTTCATTATTTTCAGCAGCTTTTCAAATCCCTTGTCAGATATTCCATTCTCTGCCTTCCATTGCAGCAATTCCAGGGTGGTGCCCAGCTTTTTCTGGCCATCTTCGCAATTTGGGTACAACAATTTTTTGTGATCTTCTAACATGCGCTCCAACTTCAACCTCTCGTTTTCACTTCCGCAGTTTATCTGTTCTTCACGAATGACCTGACGAAGATCATCATCAGACTCATCAACAATGTCCTCAAGTTCAAGCTCGTCTTCCCCCATTTCAGTATCACCGTGTTCACCGAACATAGGATAGTTATCATTATCCTCTTCTTCTTCATTGTCTTCCATTACAACCCCTCTTTCTCCGTGCTTGGTCCAACAAAAATAACTGGGCATGAAGCCTTCTTGCAATAGGTGGGTGTGTATGGTTCTTGAGTTAGGGAAATTCCTCTTATTCTGGCATTTTTTACATGGACAAAAAATAAATCCATTCTGCCTGTTTTTCTCAGCCACATTGAGAAAACTATGCATGCCATTAAGGAATTCGGGACGACGTCGATCACTGTACATCCATTGCCGGTTCATCTGCATTATATAAATTTATCAAAAACCATTATGCTAAATCATCATGACTAAATTAATTAATTAATACAAAAAGTTCATCACACGTTAAAACCAAAGTAGCGTAGTGACCATACATACATAGTTCTCATAAAAATACACACTGAAACCAACCATAAAAACTCTCTCTAATTAATGCATTTAAAAACAACAACAAATGCGATCAAAATCGCAACAAAGGTAACAATTGACCCGACTGCATAATGATACCAAGCCTCTTTACTAATTGCATATTTTCTAATCTTTCTAATCTTCAGGCGCATTGCGTCCATCACGCTCTTGTGACCATCGACGACACCGGCAAGAACCTTTTCCAAGGTCATCTTCTCTCTTTCAGTTTTTTCCAACCTTTCTTCAGTTTTTTTCAATCTTTCTTTCAGGCCAACATTTTCTTGTTCAACTAAGTGTAACTTCTCAACAATAGGGTCGATTGGCATTTCCGGTTCCACTACCTCCTAGATAAAAATATCTATGTCAAGTTGGTCGGCGTAATTAATTGTCATATAATCAGGAAATGAAAATATGTAGTTATAAAAGATAATATACCACATCCGAATCATAGACTGGACGAGGGCCAACGGGGACGGATATCAAAACCATGGCGCTATACATATAAAAAAAATCTTACACAATAAGAAAATTATATACAAGTAAATATGTAAATCATAAAAATCAAAATTTGTTTTGGTAAATAAAAACAATAGGCTCACCAAGGTTGTGTCGGTGACGGGGCGATCGACGGCGGTGAGGAAGGGGACAAGGCGCGTGACACTAAAAAAACCACAAATCATAATTAAATTTGTACTCAAATTGCATATGTATACATAACAAATGATGAACTCTCTCTAGCTTAGGCATTTCATCAAACACCTAGCTAGCACAACAAAAATGAAATCAGCAAGAAAACGAGCAAAACTTGCAATGCCGGAAGAGGGAATGTTGATGCTAACCGTAGGAGCCATGGGTGCCAACAATCTTGACAAATGGTGGAGAAAAATGGGGATGGATTAGAGCTCCCAAGAGGAAGGAGAGAGCAAAAATGGAGTTGAGCTCGAGCTGGAAATAATGGAGCTGAGCTCGGAGTGGAATATAGGGGAGGGCTTTAGGACCGGTTTGTGTTAAAAACCGGTGCTAAAGGGTCTCACAGCGGGGCCCCGCAGTTGCTGCAAAAATGAGAAAAACTTTAGCACCGGTTTGTGATACAAACGGGTTCTAAAGGGTCTGTCCACTGGGGCCCCCTCCCTTCAGCAAACGGTCCAAAACCCTTTAGGACCAGTTTGTGTTACAAACCGGTCCTAAAGGCCTTGCGGCCATTTGCTGCAGGGATGGGGCCCAGCGGACAGACCCTTTAGAACCGGTTTATATCCAATCCGGGTCCAATGTGGTTGGCTCAATGCCCTGTTTTCTACTAGTGATTCATATATCAACTTGGAGATGAGTACTTATGCTTTATTATTGTTGACTTCACCCTTGAGGTAAATGGTTGGGAGGCAAAATTATAAGCCCCTATCTTTCTCTGTGTCCAACTGAAACTTTGATGCCATGAGTACCACGTGAGTTGTAGCAATTGTGGAAAACAAAAGAGATGATTGAGTATGTGGATTTGCTTTACAAGCTCTTATTTGACTCTTTCTGATGTTATGATAAATTGCAATTTCTTCAATGACTATGGACTGTTGTCGGCTACTTCTCGGTAAGGTTTTTGTTTCATACTTTGCTTTGTGAAGGAATTGTTACTTTCCGATAAGAATCTTTATGATGTATTGTTGTTCTATGTGTGATCATGATGCCCTCATGTCCATATTATGTTTTATCGACACTTTCATCCCTAAACATGTGGACATGTTATGGGTCTTGGTTTTCGCTTGAGGACAAGCGAGGTCTAAGCTTGGGGGAGTTGATACGTCCATTTTGCATCATGCTTTCATGTTGATATTTATCGCTTCATGGATTGTTATTATACTTTGTGGTACCATACTTATGCCTTTTCTCTCTTATTTTGCAAGGTTTATTTGAAGAGGGAGTTACCGGCAGTTGGGATTCTGGACTGGAAAAGGAGCAAGTCTGAGTCCTCTATTCTGCGCAACTCCAAATGCCCTGAAAATCAACGTGGAATTTTTTGGGAATATGTAAAAAATACTGGGCGAAAGAAGTATCAGAGGGGAGCTGCCAGGGGCCCACAAGCCTGGTGGCCACGACCTGCCCCCCTGGCCGCGACAACAGGGCTTGTGGGCACCCTGGTGGCCCACTGGCCCCCCTCTTCTGCTATATGAAGGGTTTTGTTCGGAAAAAAATCAGGGTGGAGCTTTTTCGTGGATTCTCCGCCGCCACGAGGCGGAACTTGAGCAGAACCAATATAGAGCTCCGGCAGGACGATCCTGCCGGGGAAACTTCCCTCCCGGAGGGGGAAATCGTCGCCATCATCATCACCAACACTCCTCTCGTCGGAGGGGAGTCATCTCCATCAACATCTTCATCAGCACCATCTCCTCTCCAAACCCTAGTTCATCTCTTGTAACCAATCTCCGTCTCGCGACTCCGATTGGTACTTGTAAGGTTGCTAGTAGTGTTGATTACTCTTTGTAGTTGATGCTAGTTGGATTACTTGGTGGAAGAATTTATGTTCAGATCCTTGATGCTACTCATTACACCTCTGATCATGATTATGATTATGCTTTGTGAGTAGTTACTTTTGGTCCTGAGGACATGGGATAAGTCATGCTAATAGTAGTCATGTGAATTTGGTATTCGTTCGGTATTTTGATATGTTGTATGTTGTATGTTGTCTTTTCCTCTAGTGGTGTTATGTGAATGTCGACTACATAACACTTCACCATATTTGGGCCTAGAGGAAGGCATTAGGGAGTAGTAAGTAGATGATGGGTTGCTAGAGTGACAGAAGCGTAAAACCCAGTCTATGCGTTGCTTCGTAAGGGGCTGATTTGGATCCACTAGTTTAATGCTATGGTTAGACGTTGTCTTAATTCTTCTTTCGTAGTTGCGGATGCTCGTGAGAGGGGTCAATCATAAGTGGGATGCTTGTCCAAGTAAGGGCAGGACCCAAGCGCTGGTCCACCCACATATCAAACTATCAAAATAACAAACGCGAATCATATGAACATGATGAAACTAGCATGACAGAAATTCCCGTGTGACCTCGGGAGCGTTTTTCCTCTTATAAGACTTTGTTCAAGCTTGTCCCTTGCTACAAAAGGGATTGGGACACTTTGTTGCACCGTTGCTACTACTTGTTACTTGTTACTTTTCACCTGCTACGTTTCACCTCACCACACCATCACTTGTTACCGCTACTTTCAGTGCTTGCAGTTATTACCTTGCTGAAAACCGTTTATCGGAGCCTTCTGCTCCTCGTTGGGTTTGACACTCTTACTTATCGAAAGAACTACGATTGATCCCCTATACTTGTGGGTAATCAGGGCTCTCTCCCCCTCTCTCCAGTGGCACCGGAACGCCACCGAGGCCATCATCGTGACGACGATCTACACCAACAATTTCGCCGCCGTCCTCACCAACTCTCTCCCCCTCTATTAAGCGGTGTACCACCCCTTATCCTTGTTGTAATCTCTACTTAAACATGGTGCTCAACAATATATATTATTTCCCAATGATGTTTGAGTAGATCCGTTTTGTCCTGTGGGTTGATTAATGATCATGATTGGTTTTAGTTGCATGTTTTATTATTGGTGATGCCCTATGGGGCTCTTCGTGTCGCGCAAGCTTGAGTGATCCCCCTGTAGGGTTTTCAATATGTTTATGATTCGCTTATGGTGGATGGTGTGAGTGACAAAACCACAGACCCGAGTAAGTAGGTTGTTTGCATATGGGAATAAAGAGGACTTGATACCTTATAATGCTATGGTTGGGTTTTACCTTAATGATTTTTAGTAGTTGTAGATGCTTGTTAGAGTTCCAATCATAAGTGCATATGATCCAAGTAGAGAAAGTATGTTAGCTTATGCATCTGCCTCATAAAAAATTGCAATAATGATTACCGGTCTAGTTATCGATTGCCTAGGGACAAATAACGTTCTTGTGACAGAAAGATCTCTACTAAGACTAACTTAGTTGTTTATTTATCTAAGCAGCCCCTAGTTTTTATTTACGTGTTCTTTATTATCTTACAAACCTATCCTATCACACCTATAATGTACTTATAGTTTCATACTTGTTCTTGGTAAAGCGAACGTTAAGCGTGCGTAGAGTTGTATCTGTGGTCGATAGAACTTGAGGGAATATTTGTTCTACCTTTAGCTCCTTGTTGGGTTCGACACTCTTGCTTATCTACAAAGTCTACAATTGATCCCCTATACTTATGGGTTATCACTCGACAGCATGACGAAGACTGGCGCAGACGACGACGTTCCCGTGCCGATGAGAGGGCGTTCCCGCGCCGAATGAGACGGCGCGGCGCATACCACAGGAAGTCAACACGCAGGGACGGCGAAGTGGACCGCGCGCCACGGTGCTACGGCCCGAAGGGGTGACGAAGCGGCAACGCATTGGTCGGGTCGACGGGCAAGACCTCGATGCAGCCACGAAGATGGCCTCGGGCAGTGATGGGAACCGCGTGCCGCCGCGCTACAGCACGAAGGGGCGGAGTAGCGTCGGGTTGCGGTCGGTGCATCCGCGAGGAGAACCATGGGGCGGCAGCGCTACAGCCCAACGAGGCGACGCAGCGGCAGCCCGGTGCTCGATCGATGGAGAGGCACGCTTTACTCGGGATAGTCTTCGCAGGACTCGCAAAGGCACACGCAACCGACGGGCTAGATCGGTCGCAATGCATAGACGAGGCGGATCACACGCGGGCGGGTGATCAATCAGATCACGGGCGATGTCGGGTGGAGGCCGGCACGACGCAACCGACCCGATGCGGCCGAAGATGGTCACAATCGGAGCGGGCAGCCGGCCTCAGGAGGTCGAAGGTGCAGCCGGCATGAGGAAGCCGACGAGGCCGACACGGCAGCCAACCAGAAGCCGGCCCGAGGCACGCGGTGAGGCCGACGCTGCTGAAACCGGCAGCCGGCCCGAGGCAGCCGACACCGGACGGATCCGGGAGCTGGCCTAAGGCAGGAAGTGAGGCCAACACGGTGGAAACCGGCAGCCCGCCCAAGGTAGCCGACGCCGGACGGAGCCGGGAGCCGGCCCGATGCATCCTTCCCGAGGAAGGCGGCAAGGCCGACGGGGCCGGAGCCGGGAGCCGGCCCGACGCAGCCGGCCAGAGGCACCCGTTGCGCGACCGAATGAGGCGACCGTGGAGGCGGGTGATGATGAAGCAGTCCCAGTCGTAGAAGGGCAGCGACAGCCGGTGCAGGGCGAGAGGCGAGCAGACGCGCAGGCGACGACCGTGAGGGGCGGCCGCATCGCGCGACGCCGCCGGGTCGGTCTAGAGGCCAGATCGCGCCGATGTAGGAGTAGAGGTGTGATGGTCGACGATGGTGGTGGATGACGCAAATCGATCTTAGATCAAAAAAGCAAAAAAGAAAGAACGCCGATCAATAGACCGGCAAAAAAGAGAAACCCGGATAAGAGATCGGAAATAAGACTCTCTAAGATAGCCGGTCAACAAAACCGACGACCGAACCCAATATACGGACGACGCGGCCCCCGACGACGGTCATGGAGGCCGACCGTCCTAGGGGCGACACGCGGTGCGGAAGCGGCAGGGAGGGCTAGCAAGGAACTTATGAAAGGAGAAGGTCCAAACATATTTGCAGAAGGAGATGCTTCGAGATGTGCAGATCTGTCAACGCCGCATCGATTTCGAGTTGGCATATTTGCAGAAGGAGCAAGCTCGGATACCCTCACCGCGGCTACAACCGGCTTTGGTATACAAATGGTTAGTGGAAGAGGGGAAATTCTTGATGGGGTTATAGTCCCAGGGTAGGGTCATAGGCCTGCCCTATAAGTCCTACCCAAGGACTACACTTCACAGAGGGCAAGGCCCTTAGACAGTTCCGACTGAACTAAGGACCCCCCATCATCCAGTCGGTGACGAGCATTCAGAGCGTATTTATCGTACCGACTGAATTCCACTCTGTACATCGTAACCTCCCAGGAGGGCAACGGTCATACGTTTTCATACACCATTATTAGCATTTAAGACATACGTTACCTGTAACGTAGGCATTTATTCGCCACTACTCCACCCCTGTCCACCAGACCGTTGTGAAGGGCAGCGCACTCTATATAAGCCGCCCTTCCCCACTGGTGCAGGGGTTGGATTTTACTGTAATCCTATATTCCACTCGACACTAAGCTCCCAAGAGCACTGAGACGTAGGGCTTTTACCTCCACCGCAGAGGGGCCTGAACTCATACAACCTCGCCGTAGCTAAGGCTCTGCCCATCCTTTCGTACCCAATACATCTACTGTCAGACTTATACCCACGACAGTTGGCGCCCACCGTGGGGCAGGCGTCTAAGCGACTTCCGACGAGTTTGCAGCTTCATATTTTCATCATGTCGTCCGCCGGAGATTTATGCATGGGTCGGGAGATCCTCTTCGGCGCACTCTCCTTCATCGTCGACGATTCGGCATGGCTTCGGGATGCGTCTCTCGACGTCAAGGCGCTCCCCAGTCGCGGGGCTACGCACTTCCGTGCCGGTTCCCGCGGCGTCCTTCTTCTCCAGCAGTGGGCCCCGGTGTCGACCTTCGCCCCCGTCACGTGCCGCAACAAGCGGTCCCGCCGTCTGCAGCTCCAGCGTTGGGTGCGACACGCCGAGGCGCGCCAGAACGTGTCCTCTCAAGTGGCGGTCCTCGAGTCGGTTGTGGTCGCGCCGCCGTCCCAGTGCTTGGACTCAGTTCCGACTGAGTTACCTTCTGAGTACTTGGGTCGCAGGCCTGCAGCCGAAGTTCTCATGGCAAATTCCCATGAAAGTCCCCACCGGACTGGCCGGAACGAGCACGAGGTCGGTGAATCGTCCGGCGCTCGCCGTCAACACCACCGTTCTGCCAGTCGACGCACTCGTCAGAGCAACGTCGAGGTGTTCCGTACACCCGTCCTGAACCTGGCTGCCGCAGCCAAGATAGCCGATTCCCTCCAACCGACTGATTCGGAGGCTGGTAGAGGAATCGAGCAGATCCGTGCCCTGTTGCACACGGCGCAGCAGCAGAATTTTGCGGTCTCCCAGTCGGACAATAGGATCCACAACAGTTATGTTCACGCGAACACGCATCGGTCGGTTTACAGCCCCCACTCTCATCAGCGACGCGGAGGGGGCTGCCTTTCCACGAATCCCGAAGATCGTCGCCGTTCACGCACCCCTCCACGGGGTGGACCTTACGGGCCCCGACATCATGATGATCGGCGTTCACTCGGTGACACGTATGATCCAAGGCCAACGCAAGAGGGCACATCGCCCAGAGGAAGGTCGACAGGAGTCGAGCCCACCGTGATGGTCACGATAGAGATCGTCCGAGTGGAAGGAGGACCATCGTCTCTGGCCCCGAGTGCTTCAGTCGGGCCATCCGTTCAGCTGACATCCCTCCCAACTTCCGATTGGCGACGGGGATCAACAAGTTCACAGGAGAATCCAAGCCAGAAACGTGGCTGGACGACTACCGAGTGGCGGTCCAGATCGGTGGCAGAGATGACCAGGTCGCCATGAAACATCTCCCCCTGATACTCGACGGCTCGGCACGAGCGTGGCTGAATCAGTTGGCTCCATCAAGCATCTATAGTTGGGCAGATCTTTCCCGTGTATTCATCAGGACCTTCGAGGGCACGTGCAAACGCCCTGCTAGTCTCGTGGAGCTCCAACACTGCGTCCAGAAGCAGAATGAGCCCCTGCGCGATTTCATCCAGCGCTGGACAACCCTCTACCACACGGTGGAGGACGTCACTGAGCATCAAGCAGTCTGCGCATTCAAGGCAGGCGTGTGGTACAGAGATCTGTACCTGAAGTTCGGTCGGACAGGCGACATCTCCATGAGCAAGATGATGGAGATAGCCACACGCTATGCAAATGGCGAAGAAGAAGACTGCATACATAGCGGCAAGCACAAGGCAGTCGCCAACGGAGATCGGAACAACAATCGGAAGCAAAAGCAGAAAGCTCCGTCCACTCCGCAGGCAGAGGCAGCTGTCGTTACAAATGCCAAGTTCAAGGGCAAGGGGAAAGCTCACTATACCCCCAAGAAGAAGCAGTTCGGGAAATCCATCCTGGATCAACCATGTCCGATCCACACGAAGATGGATGAAGAAGGCAACGTGATATTCCCGAAGCACACCACTCGGCAATGTCGCCTCCTGATCCAAGGGTTCGGCGAAGGGCAGCCGAGTGAAAAGGACAACGAGCGGGATGGTGAGGACAAGGAGGATCCGTTCCCCCAAGTCCACGCAACATTAATGATTTTTGCTGACGTGGAAAGCAAGAGTCGACTGAAGCTGGTGAGCAGGGAGGTGAACATGGCCACCCCGACCTACCCCACGTTCCTCAAATGGTCTCAGACTGTGATCACATTTGATCAGTCGGATCATCCAGCACACGTACCCACCCCGGGGAGGCATGCTTTTGTAGTCGACCCGGTGGTGGAAGGAGTCCGACTGCGCAAAGTCCTCATGGATGGCGGCAGCGGCTTGAACATCATGTACACTGACACTCTCAAGGGAATGGGCATTCCGATGTCCAAACTTAGCGAGAGAAGCATGCAGTTCCACGGAGTCGTCCCAGGACGAAAGGCCAAGTCACTCGGTCAGATCGCGTTGGACGTCGTTTTCGGCTGCGACAAGAACTTCCGCAAGGAAAAGCTAACATTCGAGGTGGTGGACTTCCAGAGTGCATACCATGCAATTCTGGGCCGTTCGGCATATGTACGTTTCATGGCCCGCGCATGTTACGTGTACTTGAAGCTGAAGATGTCAGGTCCCAAAGGTGTGATCACCATCACAGGCAATCGGCAGCGGGCCGAAGAGTGTCTGCAGCAAGGGTCGCGGATTGCCGATCAGCAGATGGCTATCCTCGAGCTGGACGAGTACAAGAAGACGGCCGACCCTGCTGATTTGATGCGTTCGAAGAAGCCAGCTTCGGAGTCCGCATTCCAGTCGGCGAGCGACACGAAGAAAGTCAGCATCCACCCGACGGACGACACCACCGCCCCGACGAACATCTCCACCACCCTTGATCCAAAATATGAAGCCGAGCTCATCCAATTCCTTCATGAGAACTGGGACATTTTCGCATGGAAGCCCGCTGACATGCCAGGTGTACCCAGGGAGTTGGCTGAGCACCGACTACATGTGGATCCTACCGCTCGGCCCGTCCGAGAATGCCTGCATCGGTCCGCCGCGCACAAAAGGAAGGCAATCGGAGAGGAGGTGGCTAAACTTTTGGCAGCCAACTTCATTCGCGAGGTACACCACTCCGAGTGGCTCGCCAATGTTGTCATGGTGCCCAAGAAGGACAAGTCCCTCCGTATGTGCATCGACTTCAAGCATCTCAATAAGGTCTGCCTGAAAGATCATTTCCCGCTCCCCCGCATTGATCAAATTGTCGATTCGACTGCGGGTTGCGAGCGTTTATCATTCCTTGATGCCTATTCGGGCTATCATCAGATCCGTCTGTATGGTCCCGATGAAATAAAAAACAGCCTTCATCACCCCATTCGGGTGTTTCTACTACATCAGTATGCCATTTGGTTTGAAGAATGCAGGAGCAACTTTTATGCGCATGATCCAGAAATGCCTCCTTGACCAGATCGGCCGAAATGTGGAGGCCTATATGGACGATATCGTAGTCAAGTCACGCAAAGGTTCCGACCTGCTAACTGACTTGGCAGAAACATTCTCCAACGTTCGTAGGTACGATATCAAGCTCAACCCTGCCAAGTGTTCATTCGGTGTTCCCAGCGGAAAGTTACTCGGTTTCTTCGTGTCCGAATGAGGAATCGATGTTAACCCCGAAAAGATCGGGACCATCGTCCGAATGGAGCGGCCGGTCAGAATACATGATGTTCAAAGGCTCACAGGTTGCCTAGCGGCTTTGAGCAGGTTTATCGCTCGACTCGGCGAGAAGGCGTTACCTCTGTACCGACTCATGAAGAAATCAGATACTTTCGAGTGGACATATGAAGCCCAGATTGCATTCGACGACCTCAAAGCCTTGCTTTCCACCCAGCCGGTTCTTACTGCCCCGCTCAGTAAAGAACCCCTTCTTCTGTACATCGCGGCTACAAATCAAGTCGTCAGCACTGTTCTCACAGTCGAACGTCAAGAAGAAGGCAAAGCGTACAAGGTTCAGCGGCCAGTATATTATGTCTCCGAAGTCCTGACTCCTTCCAAGCAGAGGTATCCCCATTATCAAAAGCTTATTTATGGGATCTACATGACTGCAAAGAAGGTGGCTCATTATTTCCAAGATCACTCGGTGTCTGTCGTTTCTGATGCTCCGTTGTCGGAAATCCTCCACAATCGAGACGCATCACGCCGAGTGGCGAAGTGGGCTATGGAGATGTTATACTGCGACATCAAGTTTAAAGCCAAGAAGGCTATAATGTCTCAAGCTCTGGCTGACTTCATAGCAGAATGGGTAGAACAACAGCAACCGACTCACATCTACTCGGCTCATTGGACTATGTTCTTTGATGGGTCCAAGCTGCTGAATGGCTCCGGCGCTGGCGTAGTGATCATATCACCGAAAGGTGATAAGCTTAAGTACGTGTTGAAGATACATTTCGATTCTTCCAACAATGAGGCAGACTATGAAGCTCTCCTTTACGGATTGCGCATGGCCATCACACTCGGCGTCCATCGCCTGATGGTCTATGGCGATTCAGATTTGGTGGTTAACCAAGTGATGAAGGAGTGGGATGTGAGGAACCCCACCATGACTGCATACTACAACGCAGTAAGGAAGCTCGAGAAGAAGTTTGAAGGTCTGGAACTTCACCATGTTCCACGACTGAAGAACCAAGCAGCTGATGAGTTGGCAAAGCTCGGATCCACTTGGAGACCAGTCCCGAGTGATGTCTGCCTTGAGCACCTATATCTCCCTTCGGTGAAAGAAGATCCTTTTACAAAGGAACCGGTACAACCGAAAAGTTCAAAAGACCCGACTGAAGTCGAGGTCCCCGCTGTGGTTGATTTGATCATGGAGATTCTTGCTATCATCCCCGACTGGACTGTGCCGTTCATTGCATACATCCTGAGGAAAGAATTACCAGAGGACGAAGTCCAAGCGAGGCAGATCGTCCGCAGGTCGAAGTCCTTCACCGTCATTGATGTCCAGTTGTACAAGGAAAGTGTTTCAGGAGTCCTACAGCGATGCATCTCCCCTGAGGAGGGACAGTTAATCCTGGAAGAGATTCACTCGGGAACGTGCGGCCATCATGCCTCCTCAAGAGAAACCGTCGCCGAAGCATTCAGAGCTGGCTTCTTCTGGTTGCACGCGAATGAAATGGCAAAGGATATGGTCGACCGATGCGAAGGCTGTCAGTTCTATTCGAACAAGTCTCACAAGCCAACGTCTGCGCTGAAGACAATCCCTCTTGTTTGGCCGTTCGGAGTGTGTGGATTAGATACAATCGGTCCATTCAGAACTGGCCAAGGGGGATTCACTCATCTGTTGGTGGCAGTCGACAAGTTCACCAAGTGGATTGAAGCCAAGCCCATCAAAAAAGCTCGACGCCCTTACGGCCATCAAATTTGTCAGAGACATCATCTCCAGATTCGGAGTCCCGCACAGCATAATCACTGACAATGGCACTAACTTTGACTCGGATAGATTCAAAGGTTTTTGCACATGCCAAGGTATCCGAGTCGATTTTGCGTCTGTGGCGCACCCTCAAACCAACGGCCAAGCAGAGCGGGCGAACGGACTTATTCTTCAAGGGTTGAAGCCTCGACTGCTGCGAGAAGTTGGACATGCCGCCGGCGCATGGGTCACCGAGTTCCTTCGGTGTTGTGGGGCCTCCGCACAAGTCCGAATAGATCTACAGGGCGATCCCCGTTCTTCCTCGTTTATGGAGCAGAGGCAGTCCTTTCGAGTGACTTGCTTCACAACTCTCCACGAGTCGAACTCTTCTCTGAAGCCCAAGCGGAGCAGGCCAGGCAAGACGGAGTGGATCTACTAGAAGATGAGCGCGAGATGGCACTGACTCGCTCAACAATTTCTCAACAAGATCTGCTGCGCTTTCACGCGCGACATATCAGGAGTCGCACATTCCAAGCAGGTGACTTGGTGCTCCGAGTGGACCAGCAGAGGCCTCACAAGTTGGCTCCCGCCTGGGAAGGACCCTTTATCATCTCGAAGGTGCTAAACAACGGAGAATATCGACTCTACAACCTCGACAGAGAAACGGATGAGCCGCGAGCATGGAACGGAGATCTTCTGAAGCGCTTCTACACGTGACCGTCGACGGAAGCAATGTAAAGAACAAGTATCATTGAAGTAATACAAAGCAGACTGATTTTTTGCAGGTCCAAAATTCCTCCGTGTTTGCAGACTCCGGTCTAAAATTTTTTTCTCTCCGAGTGTGCGCTAACAGCCGCACTCGGGGACTTAGCTGCGATCCAGAATCGCCTAAGTAAAAATTCTCTCCGAGTGTGCGCTAACAGCCGCACTCGGGGACTTAGCTGCGATCCAGAATCACCTAAGTAAAAATTCTCTCCGAGTGTGCGCTAGCAGCCGCACTCGGGGACTTAGCTGCGATCCAGAATCGCCTAAGTAAAAATTCTCTCCGAGTGTGCGCTAACAGCCGCACTCGGGGACTTAGTTGTGATTCAGAATTGCCTAAGTAAAAATTCTCTCCGAGTGTACGCTAACAGCCGCACTCGGGGACTTAGCTGCGATCCAGAATCGCCTAAGTAAAAAATTCTCTCTGAGTGTGCGCTAACAGCCGCACTCGGGGACTTAGCTGCGATCCAGAATCGAATAAGTCAAAAAATTCTCTCCGAGTGTGCGCTAACAGCCGCACTCAGGGACTTAGCTGCGATCCAGAATCGCCTAAGTAAAAAATTCTCTCTGAGTGTGCGCTAACAGCCGCACTCGGGGACTTAGCTACGATCCAGAATCGCCTAAGTCAAAAAATTCTCTCCAGTGTGCGCTAACAGCCGCACTCGGGGACTTAGCTGGGATCCAGAATCGCCTAAGTAAATATTCTCTCCCAGTGTGCGCTAACAGCCGCACTCGGGGACTTAGCTGCGATCCAGAATCGCCTAAAGATTTTTCTCTCCGAGTGTGCACTAAGAGCCGCACTCGGGGACTTAGCTGCGATCCAGAATCGCCTAAGTAAAAATTCTCTCCGAGTGTGCGCTAACAGCCGCACTCGGAGACTTAGCTGCGATCCAAAATCGCCTAAGTAAAAATTATCTCCGAGTGTGCGCTAATAGCCGCACTCGGGGACTTAGCTGCGATCCAGAATCGCCTAAGTAAAAATTATCTCCGAGTGTTGGCTAACAGCCGCACTCGGGGACTTAGCTGCGATCCAGAATCGCCTAAGTCAAAATTCTCTCCGAGTGTGCGCTAACAGCCGCACTCGGGGACTTAGCCGCGATCTAGAATCGTCTAAGTAAAAATTATCTCCGAGTGTGCGCTACAGCCGCACTCGGTGACTTAGCTGCGATCCAGAATCGCCTAAGTCAAAATTCTCTCCGAGTGTGCGCTAACAGCCGCACTCGGGGACTTAGCTGCGATCCAGAATCGCCAAAGTAAAAAATTCTCTCTGAGTGTGCGCTAACAGCCGCACTCGGGGACTTAGCTGCGATCTAGAATCGCCTAAGTCAAAAAATTCTCTCCGAGTGTGCGCTAACAACCGCACTCGGGGACTTAGCTGTGATCCAGAATCGACTAAGTAAAAATTCTCTCCGACTGTGCGCTAACAGCCGCACTCGGGGACTTAGCTGCGATCCAGAATCGCCTAATTTTTTTTCTCTCCGAGTGTGCGCTAACAGCCGCACTCGGGGACTTAGCTGCGATCCAGAATCGCCTAAGTAAAAATTCTCTCCGACTGTGCGCTAACAGCCGCACTCGGAGACTTAGCTGCGATCCAAAATCGCCTAAGTAAAAATTATCTCCGAGTGTGCGCTAATAGCCGCACTCGGGGACTTAGCTGCGATCCAGAATCGCCTAAGTAAAAATTATCTCCGAGTGTTGGCTAACAGCCGCACTCGGGGACTTAGCTGCGATCCAGAATCGCCTAAGTCAAAATTCTCTCCGAGTGTGCGCTAACAGCCGCACTCGGGGACTTAGCTGCGATCTAGAATCGTCTAAGTAAAAATTCTCTCCGAGTGTGCGCTAACAGCCGCACTCGGGGACTTAGCTGCGATCCAGAATCGCCTAAGTAAAAATTATCTCCGAGTGTTGGCTAACAGCCGCACTCGGGGACTTAGCTGCGATCCAGAATCGCCTAAGTCAAAATTCTCTCCGAGTGTGCGCTAACAGCCGCACTCGGGGACTTTGCTGCGATCTAGAATCGTCTAAGTAAAAATTATCTCCGAGTGTGCGCTAACAGCCGCACTCGGTGACTTAGCTGCGATCCAGAATCGCCTAAGTAAAAATTCTCTCCGAGTGTGCGCTAACAGCCGCACTCGGGGACTTAGCTGCGATCCAGAATCGCCAAAGTAAAAAATTCTCTCTGAGTGTGCGCTAACAGCCGCACTCGGGGACTTAGCTGCGATCTACAATCGCCTAAGTCAAAAAATTCTCTCCGAGTGTGCGCTAACAACCGCACTCGGGGACTTAGCTGTGATCCAGAATCGACTAAGTAAAAATTCTCTCCGACTGTGCGCTAACAGCCGCACTCGGGGACTTAGCTGCGATCCAGAATCGCCTAAATTTTTTTCTCTCCGAGTGTGCGCTAACAGCCGCACTCGGGGACTTAGCTGCGATCCAGAATCGCCTAAGTAAAAATTCTCTCCGAGTGTGCGCTAACAGCCGCACTCGGAGACTTAGCTGCGATCCAAAATCGCCTAAGTAAAAATTATCTCCGAGTGTGCGCTAATAGCCGCACTCGGGGACTTAGCTGCGATCCAGAATCGCCTAAGTAAAAATTATCTCCGAGTGTTGGCTAACAGCCGCACTCGGGGACTTAGCTGCGATCCAGAATCGCCTAAGTCAAAATTCTCTCCGAGTGTGCGCTAACAGCCGCACTCGGGGACTTAGCTGCGATCTAGAATCGTCTAAGTAAAAATTCTATCCGAGTGTGCGCTAACAGCCGCACTCGGTGACTTAGCTGCGATCCAGAATCGCCTAAGTAAAAATTCTCTCCGAGTGTGCGCTAACAGCCGCATTCGGGGACTTAGCTGCGATCCAGAATCGCCAAAGTAAAAACTTCTCTCTGAGTGTGCGCTAACAGCCGCACTCGGGGACTTAGCTGCGATCTAGAATTGCCTAAGTCAAAAAATTCTCTCCGAGTGTGCGCTAACAACCGCACTCGGGGACTTAGCTGTGATCCAGAATCGCCTAAGTAAAAATTCTCTCCGACTATGCGCTAACAGCCGCACTCGGGGACTTAGCTGCGATCCAGAATCGCCTAAATTGTTTTCTCTCCGAGTGTGCGCTAACAGCCGCACTCGGGGACTTAGCTGCGATCCAGAATCGGCTAAGTAAAAATTCTCTCGGAGTGTGCGCTAACAGCCGCACTCGGAGACTTAGCTGCGATCCAGAATCGCCTAAGTAAAAATTCTCTCCGAGTGTCTGCTAACAACCGCACTCGGGGACTTAGCTGCGATCCAGAATCGCCTAAGTAAAAATTCTCTCCGAGTGTTCGCTAACAGCCGCACTCGGGGACTTAGCTGCGATCCAGAATCACCTAAGTAAAAATTCTCTCTGAGTGTGCGCTAACAGCCGCACTCGGGGACTTAGCTGCGATCCAGAATCGCCAAAGTAAAAATTCTCTTCGAGTGTGCGCTAACAAACGCACTCGGAGACTTAGCTGCGATCCAGAATCGCCTAAGTAAAAATTCTCTCCGAGTGTGCGCTAACAGCCGCACTCGGGGACTTAGCTGCGATCCATAATCGCCTAAGTAAAAATTCTCTCCGAGTGTTCGCTAACAGCCGCACTCGGGGACTTAGCTGCGATCCAGAATCGCCTAAGTAAAAATTCTCTCCAAGTGTGCGCTAACAGCCGCACTCGGGGACTTAGCTACGATCCAGAATCGCCTAAGTCAAAAAATTCTCTCCAGTGTGCGCTAACAGCCGCACTCGGGGACTTAGCTGGGATCCAGAATCGCCTAAGTAAATATTCTCTCCCAGTGTGCGCTAAGAGCCGCACTCGGGGACTTAGCTGCGATCCAGAATCGCCTAAAGATTTTTCTCTCCGAGTGTGCACTAAGAGCCGCACTCGGGGACTTAGCTGCGATCCAGAATCGCCTAAGTAAAAATTCTCTCCGAGTGTGCGCTAACAGCCGCACTCGGAGACTTAGCTGCGATCCAAAATCGCTTAAGTAAAAATTATCTCCGAGTGTGCGCTAATAGCCGCACTCGGGGACTTAGCTGCGATCCAGAATCGCCTAAGTAAAAATTATCTCCGAGTGTTGGCTAACAGCCGCACTCGGGGACTTAGCTGCGATCCAGAATCTCCTAAGTCACAATTCTCTCCGAGTGTGCGCTAACAGCCGCACTCGGGGACTTAGCTGCGATCTAGAATCGTCTAAGTAAAAATTATCTCCGAGTGTGCGCTAACAGCCGCACTCGGTGACTTAGCTGCGATCCAGAATCGCCTAAGTAAAAATTCTCTCCGAGTGTGCGCTAACAGCCGCACTCGGGGACTTAGCTGCGATCCAGAATCGCCAAAGTAAAAAATTCTCTGTGAGTGTGCGCTAACAGCCGCACTCGGGGACTTAGCTGCGATCTAGAATCGCCTAAGTCAAAAAATTCTCTCCGAGTGTGCGCTAACAACCGCACTCGGGGACTTAGCTGTGATCCAGAATCGACTAAGTAAAAATTCTCTCCGAGTGTGCGCTAACAGCCGCACTCGGGGACTTAGCTGCGATCCAGAATCGCCTAAATTTTTTTCTCTCCGAGTGTGCGCTAACAGCCGCACTCGGGGACTTAGTTGCGATCCAGAATCGCCTAAGTAAAAATTCTCTCCGAGTGTGCGCTAACAGCCGCACTCGGAGACTTAGCTGCGATCCAAAATCGCCTAAGTAAAAATTATCTCCGAGTGTGCGCTAATAGCCGCACTCGGGGACTTAGCTGCGATCCAGAATCGCCTAAGTAAAAATTATCTCCGAGTGTTGGCTAACAGCCGCACTCGGGGACTTAGCTGCGATCCAGAATCGCCTAAGTCAAAATTCTCTCCGAGTGTGCGCTAACAGCCGCACTCGGGGACTTAGCTGCGATCTAGAATCGTCTAAGTAAAAATTATCTCCGAGTGTGCGCTAATAGCCGCACTCGGGGACTTAGCTGCGATCCAGAATCGCCTAAGTAAAAATTATCTCCGAGTGTTGGCTAACAGCCGCACTCGGGGACTTAGCTGCTATCTAGAATCGCCTAAGTCAAAAAATTCTCTCCGAGTGTGCGCTAACAACCGCACTCGGGGACTTAGCTGTGATCCAGAATCGACTAAGTAAAAATTCTCTCCGAGTGTGCGCTAACAGCCGCACTCGGGGACTTAGCTGCGATCCAGAATCGCCTAAATTTTTTTCTCTCCGAGTGTGCGCTAACAGCCGCACTCGGGGACTTAGTTGCGATCCAGAATCGCCTAAGTAAAAATTCTCTCCGAGTGTGCGCTAACAGCCGCACTCGGAGACTTAGCTGCGATCCAAAATCGCCTAAGTAAAAATTATCTCCGAGTGTGCGCTAATATCCGCACTCGGGGACTTAGCTGCGATCCAGAATCGCCTAAGTAAAAATTATCTCCGAGTGTTGGCTAACAGCCGCACTCGGGGACTTAGCTGCGATCCAGAATCGCCTAAGTCAAAATTCTCTCCGAGTGTGCGCTAACAGCCGCACTCGGGGACTTAGCTGCGATCTAGAATCGTCTAAGTAAAAATTCTCTCCGAGTGTGCGCTAACAGCCGCACTCGGTGACTTAGCTGCGATCCAGAATCGCCTAAGTAAAAATTCTCTCCGAGTGTGCACTAACAGCCGCACTCGGGGACTTAGCTGCGATCCAGAATCGCCAAAGTAAAAAATTCTCTCTGAGTGTGCGCTAACAGCCGCTCTCGGGGACTTAGCTGCGATCTAGAATCGCCTAAGTCAAAAAATTCTCTCCGAGTGTGCGCTAACAACCGCACTCGGGGACTTAGCTGTGATCCAGAATCGACTAAGTAAAAATTCTCTCCGACTGTGCGCTAACAGCCGCACTCGGGGACTTAGCTGCGATCCAGAATCGCCTAAATTTTTTTCTCTCCGAGTGTGCGCTAACAGCCGCACTCGGGGACTTAGCTGCGATCCAGAATCGCCTAAGTAAAAATTCTCTCCGAGTGTGCGCTAACAGCCGCACTCGGAGACTTAGCTGCGATCCAGAATCGCCTAAGTAAAAATTCTCTCCGAGTGTGCGCTAACAACCGCACTCGGGGACTTAGCTGCGATCCAGAATCGCCTAAGTAAAAATTCTCTCCGAGTGTTCGCTAACAGCCGCACTCGGGGACTTAGCTGCGATCCAGAATCACCTAAGTAAAAATTCTCTCTGAGTGTGCGCTAACAGCCGCACTCGGGGACTTAGCTGCGATCCAGAATCGCCAAAGTAAAAATTCTCTTCGAGTGTGCGCTAACAACCGCACTCGGAGACTTAGCTGCGATCCAGAATCGCCTAAGTAAAAATTCTCTCCGAGTGTGCGCTAACAGCCGCACTCGGGGACTTAGCTGCGATCCATAATCGCCTAAGTAAAAATTCTCTCCGAGTGTTCGCTAACAGCCGCACTCGGGGACTTAGCTGCGATCCAGAATCGCCTAAGTAAAAATTCTCTCCAAGTGTGCGCTAACAGCCGCACTCGGGGACTTAGCTGTGATCCAGAATCGCCTAAGTAAAAAATTCTCTCTGAGTGTGAGCTAACAGCCGCACTCGGGGACTTAGCTGCGATCCAGAATCGCCTAAGTCGAAAAAATTTCTCCGAGTGTGCGCTAACAGCCGCACTCGGGGACTTAGCTGCGATCCAGAATCGCATAAGTAAAAATTCTCTCCGAGTCTTCGCTAAAAGCCGCACTTGGGGACTTAGCTGCGATCCAGAATCGCCTAAGTAAAAATTCTCTCCGAGTGTGCGCTAACAGCCGCACTCGGGGACTTAGCTGCGATCTAGAATCGCCTAAGTAAAAAATTCTCTCCGAGTGTGTGTTAACAGCCGCACTCGGGGACTTAGCTGCGATCCAGAATCGCCTAACTAAAAAATTCTCTCCGATTGTGCGCTAACAGCCGCACTCGGGGACTTAGCTGCGATCCAGAATTGCCTAAGTAAAAAATTCTCTCTGAGTGTGCGCTAACAGCCGCACTCGGGGACTTAGCAGCGATCTAGAATCGCCTAAGTAAAAAACTCTCTCCGAGTGCACACGAGATGCCGCACTCGGGGACTTAGCTGTGATCCAGAATCGCCTAAGTAAAAAGCTTCCTTCGAGTGTATCCTCGAGATCCACTCGGAGGCTTAGCAGACCCTCATTGAGGTTCATGTGGATGTCAAGACAACTGACAACTACGTGAGTATCAACTCTCTCCGAGTGCACACGAGATGCCGCACTTGGGGACTTAGCTGCGATCCAGAATCGCCTAAGTAAAAAACCTTCCTTCGAGTGTATCCTCGAGATCCACTCGGAGGCTTAGCAGACCCTCATTGAGGCTCATGTGGATGTCAAGACAACTAACAACTACATGAGTATCAACTCGCTCCGAGTGCGCACGAGATGCCGCACTCGGGGACTTAGCTGCGATCCAGAATCGCCTAAGTAAAAAGCTTCCTTCGAGTGTATCCTCGAGATCCACTCGGAGGCTTAGCAGACCCTGATTGAGTCTCTTGTGGATGTGAAGACAACTGACAATTACATGCTCCGCATGTTTGCCATTGGCTTCACCAAGAAACGCCATACAAAAACCACGAGCCAAAATTGTGTCAGAAAATAAACTTGGCGAAAGAACAGCAAAATATTCGATTCGAATTCAAAGTTGGATCTACGATAGTCGGCTCGGTGTGGATCAAGCTTACCCACACCGAACCACGAATGTGATGGCCAACAGCAGTGGCCCAAGTTTCATACACATACGACTCGGCATACCGAGGTAAAGTATTTCAAGCGTCATCAGGACTGGCACCGGGACTGGCAGGCTCCACAAAGGTCTCAAG
The DNA here is from genome assembly GCF_904849725.1 of Hordeum vulgare subsp. vulgare. Lineage (NCBI taxonomy): Eukaryota > Viridiplantae > Streptophyta > Magnoliopsida > Poales > Poaceae > Hordeum > Hordeum vulgare. Next base: position 656,449,088 of record NC_058519.1, on the reverse strand, counting down.
ATCGATCCCGTCCGCGATACGAGTGGCTGTCTTGAGGAAGGTCTCCATGAAATCTTCGAATCGAAGCTTCTTGGTGTTGGCGACCTGCAACGCCTTCAGCTTTTCTTCGCGAGCTTCCTTGCAGTGCACTCGGACCAGCGACAGCGCCACGTCCGCACCACAAAGAGCGTCAGACTTCTTCCATGCCTGCACTCTGTTCGGGACGTCCTCCAGCCGAGTCATCAACCCTTCTATTTCCTGTCGGGAATCGTCTTCGGGCCACAGCTCCTTGTCGATCCGGCCGATGACTTCTCTCAGACGACCGATGAAAGGTCCCACTCTGCCAAGGCGAATATGTGCTTGGAGCATGTCCCGATTGGCTTCGTCGCCGAGTGGAACATTCGGAACGACCGACCGTTCAACGTCGGCCGCTTCAGCCTCAGCGTCCAGACAAAAATTTGCAAAGAAAAGAAGAGCAGAAAGTAAGCGCAGGATGAATTACAAAGTCAAGAAGCACTCAGCAAGAAGCTTACCACCGAGCAGTGCAATCATCTTCCTTGCCCAGTCGTTCACATACTTCTCCTGCGAAATGCATCGACGGTTCATCACCTGCATTTGACCCATCAGTTCACTTCTTTGCTTGCCCATTTTCTCAATTTTGGCCACCAATGCCTTGTTGGTCTCCCGGGACTCCTCCAAAGACTTCTCTCGGTCGGCAAGAGCCCCCTACACACCATCCAAGTCATTCACAGCCGCCTCCAATTCCTCAGCAAGCTGAACCTTTTCAGCCTTCAGAGTATTGTACGCGGATCCCATTTCGCAAGTCTTCTGCCAAATCAGCGCAAAGGGAAGCTCACACACATTCAACAAGGAAAACAAACAAAGCTCAAAGTTCTTCAGACCCCTCCGATGCAAGCACTCGACATTGGTCTTGGGGACTACACCCAGTGGGTTCACTAAGAGTGACCCCACTAGCATGAAGCTCGAATAGGCCGGCCCTATTGAGCTACATGACAAACAGACAAATCTATGTGAATGCTATTACCCGACCTGAGTAACACTACTCTCGGGGACTACATCCAGTGGATGCACTCCGAGTGCCCCCACTAGTAACATTCGGGCAGACCAGCTCGGGTCTGCAAGCACTCGACAGAAGTCTCGGGGACTACACCCACTGGGTTCACTCTGAGTGAACCCACTACAAAATAATCCTACTGTATCCGAGTATATCACTTGGACCCCAGTTGGTTACAAGAGGGAAGTAAACACTTACTAGCGCACTTACTCGGATATCGTCTCGGAGCTCCAAGCTTCTCTTGTACAAAGACGCGATGGAGCCGTACGCTCCCTTGGCATCACCCACCATCAGCTCCACCTGCACCATGGCCTCCTTGGCGGCTCCCACTTGGTCTTTCGGGAGGTGTCGGGCATCGTACTGGATGGTCGATGGACCTGGCACGACAGAAGACTCCTTGGGCATCCCAAGTTCCGCTCCAGTCGGTTCCGCCGCGAGGGACACCGCCTCAGTCGACGACATCGGCTCGGTCGGCGGCGCATCCACGGTGGGAGCAGCACCAGATGGAACAACCTCAAGGACAGGCTCCAAAGTTGGCCCTGATCCCCTTTGGTCATCCTCCTCCAGATGAATCACCTCCGAAGGAAGCCCGACTGAACAACATGAGGTTGCAGAAAAAAGGGCAAGATTAAAGACAGCACTCGCGAAACAAAAATGCAAACTCTCGGAGTCGTCACAACGTACCTTGCTGAGATGTGGCAACGTTATCCGCATCCATGGGATCATCGTCCTGGCGCGGCAGAGAGGTGGCAGAGGTGGCAGCTCTATCGAGTAAAATCCACTCGTCCGATAAGCATGAGTTCAGTCAAATATCGAAAGAAGATGGGAGAACAAGACACTTACGTTGAGGCAACTGGAACAGCGATCCTCATCCGAGGCAAAGCTTTTCGAGGCTTGGGCCCACTCGGTTTGGCCACCTTGGACGGTTGGTCCGTAGGCTCGGCAGCAGCGTCCCTGGTCCTCTTCACGCTCCGAGCACTCGGAGCCACGGGGGGAGTTGGCGGAGCACTCGGAGCCACGGGATAAGCAGGCGGAGCACTTGGAGCTGCTCGAGGAGCCGGCGGAGCCACGTGTTCGCTACGGCGCTTAGTTCGAGGTTCTGATGGTGGAGGTGGCGAGCTCTGCTCCCCAGCCTCCCCCTCCTCCTCTTCAGACTCTTCCTCCGTCTCCCCACTGTCGGAGACGTACTCGGCGCTATCCATTCTGCCCTCCTGGCTGCCGTCCTCTTCCTCAGCGGGATTCCCGTTCGAGACGTGAGAATACCAGTTGGTCCACTCCTGCACAAAATACAGTCGACAAAGTCAGACACCAAGCGGCGACACAAGAAAAGCGATAAATCTAAGAAGATTGAAAGAACTCAACAAGATGCGCTCACCTTGTTCGGAGGAGGGTTGTCGGTGTGGAAGGGCCTCACTCGCCGGGATCCTTGGGGGTTGTCGCATGCGCCTGTGATGCCGCGGACCCACGCTGTCACCGTCTCCCCGGTCACGCACTCTGGGTGAGTCCGAGTGGAATCCTCAGGCCCCACATAGTGCCACATGGCGTGGTGTCGGGCTTGCAGTGGCTGGATGCCCCGACCGAGAAAGGTCTCCAGCAAATCCGTGCCGGTGACTCCCTTGCGGACGACGGTTATCAGCACGTCGACCAGAGGCTGGATCTGAATCTTTTCCATCTTGGAGAGCGCAAGTTGCCTGGGAGGAGTCGGACGGTCTAGGCTAAAGGGCGGCAACCCAGTCGCAGCATTCGGACATGCTATGTCCTGGCAGTAGAACCAGGTCGACTGCCAGTTCCTAACTGACTCGGACAACTGGAGAGGGGGGTAGCTACTCTTCGTTTTCTCTTGGAAGCCTAAGGCCCCGCAGAGCTGGAGGAGATGGGTTTTGTCGTCCGACTGGCTAAGATTTTTGACAGTCTGAGACCTAGCGGAGAAGATATACTTAAAGAGCCCCCAATGGGGGGACATCCAATAACGCACTCGCACAGAGTGACGAATGCGGCGAGATGAGCTATCGCGTTGGGAGGAAAATGATGGAGCTGCACCCCGAAGTGATTCATAATACCTCTAAAGAAGGGGTGGGGAGGCAAGGAGAAGCCCCTGTACACGTGGCTGAGCAGCAAGACACGCTCTCCCTCCTGCGGCGCCGGCTCCGTCTCGCCCTCGGCCGGCAACCTCCACGACTTGTTGGCAATCATGCCTTGTTCCACCAGCTCCAGCAGGTCGTTCGTCGTCACCGAGGAGGGGAGGAAATCCCCGTGGATCCAACCCGCTGGTAGTGCTCGCTGTCGCCGCTGAACAGGAGCCGCCGCCTTCTTCTTCTTCTTCTGCGACTCGAGCTTGCTCGTCTACCCCTTCGTCATGGTGGAGGCAGCAGATCCACAGAGGAGGAGAGGAAGGAGGAGGCTTGGAACGCGTAGTGAGCTACGGGAGAAGCGGGGCGAGTGCGAGCAACAAGGGCAGCGCAACAAGAAACCTCCGCCGGTGAGGCTTAAATAAGGTTCCGACTGGGTCACTAACAGGTGGCCCCGAAATCTTATCCCCCGACCGGCTGCTGCGATATTAGTGGAGAAGATAAAGGCGTGGTAATCGAGGCGGCAGAAACTACTCGATGACGATGTCGACATGCCCGCTGAGCGCGCGGAAACCGAAATTTGAAGATCCCAGAAAATCCGACGCTGTCAGTTTGACCGGTCACATCGAAAGATTCCACGGAAGCACTCGGTCCCTGACGGTTTGTTTCACTGGTATATTCACTCGGATCACTGGTCGAAAGGATAAAATGGACCGGGGCTAACAACGCCAAAGTCACATCCATACCAGTCGGATCCGTACTCCAGGTACCACTTCGTCGTTCCAACCTCGATCCATTCGGGGACTAATGATGGGGTTATAGTCCCAGGGTAGGGTCATAGGCCTACCCTATAAGTCCTACCCAAGGACTACCCTTCACAGAGGGCAAGGCCCTTAGACAGTTCTGACTGAACTAAGGACCCCCCATCATCCAGTCGGTGACGAGCATTCGGAGCGTATTTATCGTACCGACTGAATTCCACTCTGTACATCGTAACTTCCCAGGAGGGCAACGGTCATACATTTTCATACACCATTATTAGCATTTAAGACATACGTTACCTGTAAGGTAGGCATTTATTCGCCACTACTCCACCCCTGTCCACCGGACCGTTGTGAAGGGTAGCGCACCCTATATGAGGTTGGCTTTTACTGTAATCCTATATTCCACTCGACACTAAGCTCCCAAGAGCACTGAGACGTAGGGCTTTTACCTCCACCGCAGAGGGGCCTGAACTCATACAACCTCGCCGTAGCTAAGGCTCTGCCCATCCTTTCGTACCCTATACATCTACTGTCAGACTTATACCCACGACAATTCTCGTACCCAGTTCAGAGCGACATATGGGCGTGTGTTCTCACAGAGCTCAATTGCTCCCTGTCGTGGGTATAAGTCTAACAATAGATGTGTAGGGTACGAAAGGATGGGCAGAGCCTTAGCTACGGCGAGGTTGTATGAGTTCAGGTCCCTCTACGGTGGAGGTAAAAGCCGTACGTCTCAGTGCTCTTGGGAGCTTGTTGTCGAGTGGAATATGGATTACAGTGAATTGCTAACCCCTGCACCAGTGGGGAAGGACGGCTTATATAGAGTGCGCTGCCCTTCACAACGATTCGGTGCACAGGGGTGGATTAGTGGCGAATAAATGCCTACGTTACAGGTAATGTATGTCTTAAATGCTAATAAAGGTACATGGAAACGTATGACCGTTTCCCTCCAGGGGGGGTTACGATGTACAGAGTGGAATCCAGTCGGTAAGTTTGATACGCTCCGAATGCTCATCTCCGACTAGATGATGGAGGAATTGTCGCCGACTGGATGATGGGAAGTCCTTAATTCAGTCGGAACTGACTAAGGGCCTTATCCCTTATGAAGGGTAGTCCTTGGGTAGGACCTATAGGGCAGGTCTATGACCCTACCCTAGGACTATAGCCCCATCATTAGTCCCCGAATGGATTGGGGTTGGAACGACAAAGCGATGCTTGGAGTACGGATCCGACTGGTATGGGTATGACTTTGGCGTTGTTTGCCTCGATCCATTTTATCCTCTTGACCAGTGATCCGAGTGGATGTATCTGTGAAACGAACCGTTAGGTACCGAGTGCTTCCGTGGAATCTTTTGACGTGACCAGTCAACTGACAGCGGCGGATTTTCTGGGATCCTTAAATTTCGGTTGTCGCGCGCTCGGCGGGGATGACGACATCGTAATCGAGTAGTATCTGCCGCCTCGATTTCTGCGCCTTCATCTTCTCCACTAATATCGCAGCGACCGGTCGGGGGATAAGATTTCGGGGCCACCTGCTAGTGACCGAGTCGGAACTTTATTTAAATATCTATAGCGAGGGTTTTTCGTTGCACTCGCCTGACATCTCGCACTTGCCCCGCTTCTCTCGTGACCTCCTGCACATCCCGAGCTCCTTCCTTCCCTTCCTCCTCCGCGGATCTGCAGCCTCCGCCATGACGAAGGGGCAGACGAGCAAGCTCGAGGCGCAGAAGAAGAAGAAGAAGGCGGCGGTCCTGCTCAGCAGCGGCAGCGAGCACTGCCGGCGGGTTGGATCCAGGGGGATTTCGTCCCCTCCACGGTGACGGAGGAGGACATGATGGAGCTGGTGGAGCATGGCATGATCGAGCACAAGACGTGGAGGTTGCCGACGGAGGGCGAGACGGAGCCGGCGCCCCAGGAGGGGGAGCGCGTCTTGCTGCTCGGTCGCGTGCACCGAGGCTTCTCTCTGCCTCCTCATCCCTTCTTCAGATTTATAATGAACCACTTCGGAGCGCAGCTCCACCATTTTCCTCCCAACGCAATAGCTCATCTCTCTGCCTTCGTCGTGTTGTGCGAGTGTTTTATCGGCTGTCCTCCCCATTGGGGGCTCTTTAAGCACATATTCTCTGCTAGATCTCAAACCACCAAAAGGCTTAGCCAGTGGGATGACAAAACTCACCTCCTCCAGCTCTGCGGAGGCTTAGGCTTCCAAAAGAAAAGTAAAAGTAGCTATCCGGCTCTTCAGTTGTCTGAATCCGTTAGGAACTGGCAGTCGACTTGGTTCTACTGCCAGGACGTTGCTTGCCCGGATGCCGCCACTGGACTACCACCTTTTAGCCTAGACCGACCGGCTCCGCCTAGGCAGCTTACACTCACGAAGATGGAGAAGATCCAGATCCAGCCTCTGGTCGATGCGCTTGTAGAGGTCGTCCGAAAGGGAGTCACTGGCATAGATTTGTTGGAGATTTTTCTAGGTCGGCGTATCCAGCCTTTGCAAGCTCGACACCACGCCATGTGGCACTACACGGGGCCTGAGGACTCCACTCGGACTAACCCCGAGTGCGTGACCAGGGAGTTGGTGACGTCGTGGGTCCTCAACATCACAGGCGCCTGCGATAACCCGAGAGGAGCACGACGAGTGAAGCCCTTCCGCGCGGACAACCCTCCTCCGAATGAGGTGAGTATAACTTGTCTAGTGCACACAATTGTCTTAGATTTATCACTTTTTCTTGTATCACTGTCTGACGTCTGATGTTGTCGACTGTATCTCGTGCAGGCGTGGACCAACTGGTTTTCTCCCGTCTCGAACGGGAATCCGGCTGAGGAAGAGGAAGGCAGCCAGGGGGTAGCGTGGAGAGCGTCGAGTACGTCTCCGACAGTGGGGAGACGGAGGAAGAGTCTGAAGAGGAAGAGGGGGAAGATGAGGAACAGAACTCGCCACCCCCACCGCCAGAGCCTCGAACTAAACGCCGCCACGAACCCGTGGCTCCGTCGGCTCCTCCAGCGGCCTCGAGTGCCCCGCCAGCTCCTCCTGTGGTTCCGAGTGCCTTGCCAGCTTCTCCTGTGTTTCCGAGTGCTCGGAGCGCAAAGAGGACCAGGGACTCTGCTGCTGAGCCTGCAGGCCAGCCCTCGAAGGTGGCCAAACCGAGTGGATCCAAGCCTCGGAAGGCTTTGTCGCGGATGAGGATCGCCGTTCCCGTCGCCTCAGCATAAGTGTATTTTTCTTCTATCTTCTTCCAGTATTTGATTGAACTCATGCTTATTGGTCGAGTGAATTTTACTCGACAGAGTTGCCACCTCCGCCACTTCTGTGCCACGCCAGGAAGACGATCCCATGGATACGGACAACGTTGCCACGTCCCAGCAAGGTACGTCGTGGCGACTCCGAGAGCTTACATTATTGTTTCACGAATTCTGTCTTTGGACTTGCCCTTTTTTCTGTGGTCTCACGTCGTTCGGTCGGGATTCTTTCAGAGGTGATTCATGTGGAGGATAATGACCAGAAGAGGTCCGAGCAAGCTGCGGCGCCTGTCCTTGAGGCTGTTCCGTCTGTTACTACCCCCGCCATGGACGCGCCGCCAACCGAGACGATGCCGTCGACTGAAACGGCGCTTATCGTTGCTGAACCGACTGGAGCAGGACTTGGGATGTCCAAGGAGTCTCTTGTGGTGCCAGGTCCGTCGACTGTCCAGTATGACGCCCAGCGCCTCCCGGAAGATCAGGTGGGAGCTTCCAAGGGGGCCATGGTGCAGGCGGAGTTGATGGCGGGTGATGCCAAGAGAGCGTACGACTCCATCGCGTCTGTGTACAAGCGAAGCTTGGAACTCCGGGACGATATTCGAGTAAGTGGGCTAGTAAGTATTTGCTTTCCCCTTGTAACCCATTGGGTGTTTAAGCAAGATACTCGGATACAGAATGATTAGTTTGCAGTGGGTTCACTCTTAGTGAACCCAGTGGGTGTAGTCCCCGAGACTTCTGTCGAGTGCTTGCACCGGCAGTTGTCTTTATATAAATTTTCTTTAACTTGATCAGATCAAAACTAATCTGTTCGAATGTTACCGGTGGGGGCACTCCGAGTACGCCTACTGGATTAGTCCCCGAGAGTAATTTTACTCAGGTCGGGTAGTAGTAGCCTCATAGGCTTGTTTTGTTATGTATCTCAATAGGGCGGACCTGTTTGAGCTTCATGCCAGTGGGGTCACTCTTAGTGAACCCACTGTGTGTAGTCCCCGAGACCGCTGTCGACTGCTTGCGTCGGCAGGGGTCTGAAGAACTTCGAGTTTTTATTGTTGTCCTTGTTGAATTTGTCTGATCGTCTCTTTGCGCTGACTTGCAGAAGACTTGCGAGATGGGGTCAGCGTACGACACTCTAAAGGCTGAAAAGGTTCAGTTTGCTGCGGAACTGGATGCAGCAATGCTTGCCTTGGCTGGTATGAAGGGTGTTCTGGATAAACGAGAGAAGTCCTTGGAGGAGTCCCGTGAGGCAAACAAGGCATTGGTGGCCGAAGTGGAGAAAATGGGGAAACAAAGAACCGAGCTGATGGGGCAGATGAAGGTGATGAACAGGCGGTGCATATCATAGGAGAAGTACTTCAGCGACTGGGCAAGGCAGATGATTGCGCTTCTCAGTGGTAAGTTCTGTTTTTCCGAGTGCTTGTTGACTATGTAATTCATTCTGTGCTTACTTGCTGCTCATCTTGTCTTTGCAGATTTTTGTATGGACGCTGAGGCTGAAGCAGCTGACGTTGAGCGGTCGGTTATTCCGAACGTTCCACTCGGCGACGATGCCAATCGAGACATGCTCCGAGCGCACATTCGCCTGGGTAAAGTGGGACCTTTCATCGGTCAACTGAGAGAGGTCGTCGGCCGAATCGACAAGGAGCTGTGGCCCGAAGACGAGTCCCGGCAAGAGATGGAAGTGTTGATGACTCGGCTGGAGGACGTCCCGAACCGAGTGCAGGCGTGGAAGAAGTCTGCTGCTCGCTGTGGTGCGGACGTGGCGCTGTCGCTGGTCCGAGTGCACTGCAAGGAGGCTCGCGAAGAGAAGCTGAAGGCGCTGCGGGTCGCGAACACCAAGAAGCTTCGATTCGAAGATTTCATGGAGACCTTCCTTGAGAGCGCCACTCGCATCGCAGACGGGATCGACCTCGACACTTTCGTGGAGCCTGCCAGTCCCAGTGCCAGTCCTGACGACGCTTGAGAAAACTTTTACCTCGGTATGCCGACTGTTGGTTGTATGAAACTTTGGCCACTGATGTTGGCCGTCACATTCGTGGTTCGGTGTGGATAAGCTTGATCTACACCGAACCAACTATCTTTAGACGAACTTTGAATTTGAATCGAATCTTTTGCTCTTCCTTTGCCAAAGAGTTGTTGACACGATTTTGGCTCGTGGTTTTTGTTTGGCGTTTCTTGGTGAAGCCAATGGCAAACATGTGGAGCATGTAATTGTTAGTTGTCTTGACATCTGCATGAGCCTCACTGAGGGTCTGCTGAGTCTCCGAGTGGATATGTAGGATACACTCGAGGGCAATTGTGTACTTAGGCGATTCGTGATCGCGGCTAAGTCTTCGAGTGCGACTGTAAGGTCGTACTCGGAGCGAGTTGTTACTCATGTAACTGTCAGTTATCTTGACATCTGCATGAGCCTCACTAAGGGTCTGCTGAGTCTCCGAGTGGATCTGTAGGATACACTCGAAGGCAATTGTGTACTTAGGCGATTCGTGATCGCGGCTAAGTCTTCGAGTGCGACTGTAAGGTCGTACTCGGAGCGAGTTGTTACTCATGTGATTGTCAGTTGTCTTGACATCTACATGAGCCTCAATGAGGTTCTGCTACTCATGTAATTGTCAGTTGTCTTGACATCTACAAGAGCCTCCATGAGGGTCTGCTAAGCCTCCGAGTGGATCTGTAAGATACACTCGAAGGAAGCTTTCTATTTAGGCGATTCTTGATCACAGACAAGTCCCCGAGTGCGACGTTTAGTGCATATTCGGAGAAAGTTAGTACTTAGGCGATTCTGGATCGCGTCTAAGTCCCCGAGTGCAATGTTTAGTGCAAACTCGGAGAAAGTTTGTACTTAGGCGATTCTTGATCGCAGCTAAGTCCCCGAGTGCGACGTTTAGTGCACACTCGGAGAAATTTTGTACTTAGGCGATTCTTGATCGCAGCTAAGTCCCGGAGTGCGACGTTTAGCGCACACTCGGAGAAAGTTTGTACTTAGGCGATTCTTGATCGCAGCTAAGTCTCTGAGTGCGACGTTTAGTGCACACTCGGTGAAAGTTATTACTTAGGCGGTTGTGGATCGCAGCTAAGTCCCCGAGTGCGACGTTTAGTGCACACTCGGAGAAAGTTATTACTTAGGCGATTCTGGATCGCAGCTAAGTCCCCGAGTGCGACGTTTAGTGCTCACTCGGAGAAACTTATTACTTAGGCGATTCTGGATCGCAGCTAAGTCCCCGAGTGCGACGTTTAGTGCACACTCGGAGAAAGTTATTACTTAGGCGATTCTGGGTCGCAGCTAAGTCCCCGAGTGCGACGTTTAGTGCACACTCGGAGAAAGTTATTACTTAGGTGATTCTGGATCGTAGCTAAGTCCCCGAGTGCGACGTTTAGTGCACACTCGGAGAAAGTTATTACTTAGGCGATTTTGGATCGCAGCTAAGTCCCCGAGTGCGGCGTTTAGTGCACACTCGGAGAAAGTTATTACTTAGGCGATTCTGGATCGCAGCTAAGTCCCCGAGTGCGACGTTTAGTGCACACTCGGAGAAAGTTTGTACTTAGGCGATTCTGGATCGCAGCTAAGTCCCCGAGTGCGACGTTTAGTGCACACTCGGAGAAAGTTTGTACTTAGGCGATTCTGGTTCGCAGCTAAGTATTTTTTTAAGACCGGAGTCTGCGAACGCGAAAGAATTTTCAATCTGCAAAAACTCAATCCGCTTTGTATTACTTCAACGATACTTGTTCTTTACATTGCTTCAGTCGACGGTCACGTGTAGAAGCACTTCAGGAGATCTCCGTTCCATGCTCGCGGCTCGTCCGTTTCCCTGTCGAGGTTGTAGAGTCGATATGCTCCGTTGTTCAGCACCTTGGAGATGATGAAGGGTCCTTCCGAGGCGGGAGCCAACTTGTGAGGTCTCTGCTGATCCACTCGGAGCACCAGGTCGCCTTCTTGGAATGTACGACTCCTGACGTGTTGCGCGTGAAAGCGCCGCAGGTCTTGTTGATAAATGGTTGAGCGAGTCAGTGCCATCTCGCGCTCCTCCTCTAGAAGATCCACTCCGTCTTGCCTTGCTTGCTCCGCTTTAGCTTCGGAGAAGAGTTCAACTCGTGGAGCGTTGTGAAGCAAGTCACTCGGAAGGACTGCCTCTGCTCCATAGACGAAATAGAACGGGGATCGCCCTGTAGATCTATTTGGGGTTGTGCGGAGACCCCAAAGCACCGAAGGCATCTCAGTGACCCATGCGCCAGCGGCATGTACCACTTCTCGCAGGAGTCGAGGCTTCAAACCTTGCTGAATAAGTCCATTCGCCCGCTCTGCTTGCCCGTTTGTTTGGGGATGCGCCACAGAAGCAAAATCCACTCGGATACCTTGGCCTGTACAGAAACTTTTGAATCTGTCCGAGTCAAAGTTTGTTCCATTGTCAGTGATTATGCTGTGAGGTACCCCGAATCTGGTGATGATGTATCTAACAAACTTGATGGCCGTGAGGGCGTCGAGCTTCTTGATGGGCTTGGCTTCAATCCACTTTGTGAACTTGTCGACTGCCACCAACAGATGTGTGAATCCCCCTTGGCCTGTACTAAATGGACCGACTGTATCTAATCCCCATACTGCAAACGGCCAAACAAGAGGGATTGTCTTCAACGCAGATGTTGGCTTGTGGGACTTGTTAGAGTAGAACTGACAGCCTTCGCATCGGTCGACCATATCCTTCGCCATTTCATTCGCCTGCAGCCAGAAGAATCCAGCTCTGAATGCTTTGGCGACGATTGCCCTTGAGGAGGCGTGATGACCGGAGGGTCCCGAGTGAATTACTTCCAGGATTAACTGTCCCTCCTCAGGGGAGATGCATCGTTGAAGGACGCCTAGAACGCTTTCTTTGTACAACTGGCCATCAATGAGAGTGAACGACTTTGACCTGTGGACGATCTGTCTCGCTTGGACTTCGTCTTCTGGTAATTCTTGCCTCAGGATGTATGCAATAAACGACACAGTCCAATCGGGGATGATAGCAAGAATCTCCATGATCAAATCAACCACAGCAGGGACTTCGACTTCAGTCGGATCTGTCGAGCTCTTTGGTTGTACTGGTTCCTCTATGAAAGGATCTTCTTTAACTGAGGGAAGGTGGAGGTGCTCGAGGCAGACGTCACTCGGGACTGGTCTCCGAGTGGATCCGAGTTTTGCCAACTCATCAGCTGCTTGGTTTTTCAGTCGTGGAACATGGTGGAGCTCCACACCTTCAAACTTTTTCTCGAGCTTCCTCACTGCATTGCAATATGTGGTAATGGTGGGGTTCCTGACGTCCCACTCCTTCATCACTTGATTAACCACCAAATCTGAATCGCCATAGACCATCAGGCGACGGACGCCGAGTGCGATGGCCATGCGCAGTCCATAAAGGAGAGCTTCATACTCTGCCTCGTTGTTGGAGGAATCAAAGTGTATCTGCAACACATACTTGAGTTTGTCACCCTTTGGCGATATGATCACAACGCCAGCGCCGGAGCCATTCAACATCTTGGACCCATCGAAGAACATTGTCCAATGAGCCGAGTAGATGTGGGTCGGTTGTTGTTGTTCTACCCATTCTGCTATGAAGTCAGCCAGAGCTTGCGACTTTATAGCTTTCTTGGCCTCGAACTTGATGTCACGGTATAACATCTCCATTACCCACTTCGCCACTCGGCCCGATGCGTCCCGATTGTGTAGGATTTCTGACAACGGAGAATCAGAAATGACAGACACCGAGTGGTCTTGGAAATAATGAGCCACCTTCTTTGCAGTCATGTAAATCCCGTAGATAAGTTTTTGATAGTGGGGATACCTCTGCTAGGAAGGAGTCAGGACTTCAGAGACATAATACACTGGCCGCTGAACCTTGTATGCTTTGCCTTCTTCTTCTCGTTCGACTGTGAGAACAGTGCTGACGACTTGATTTGTAGCCGCGATGTATAGAAGAAGGGTTTCTTTACTAAGCGGAGCAGTAAGAACCGGCTGGGTGGAAAGTAGGACTTTGAGGTCATCGAATGCGATTTGGGCTTCATCTATCCACTCGAAAGTATCTGATTTCTTCATGAGTCGGTACAGAGGAAGTGCCTTCTCGCCGAGTCGACTGATAAACCTGCTCAAAGCCGCTAGGCAACCTGTGAGCCTTTGAACATCGTGTATTCTGACCGTCCGCTCCATTCGGACGATGGTCCCGATCTTTTCGGGGGTAACGTCGATCCCTCGTTCGGAAACGAAGAAACCGAGTAACTTTCCGCTGGGAACACCGAATGAACACTTGGCTGGGTTGAGCTTGATATCGTACCTACGAAGGTTGGCGAATGTTTCTGCCAAGTCAGTCAGCAGGTCGGAACATTTCCGTGACTTGACTACGATATCATCCATATACGTCGCCACATTTCTACCGATCTGGTCAAGGAGGCATTTTTGGATCATGCGCATAAAGGTTGCTCCTGCATTCTTCAAACCAAATGGCATAGTGATGTAGCAGAAGCACCCGAATGGGGTGATGAAGGCTGTTTTTAATCCATCGGGGCCGTACAGACGGATCTGATGATAGCCCGAGTAGGCATCAAGGAATGACAAACGCTCGCAGCCCGCAGTTGAATCGACAATTTGATCGATGCGGGGAGCGGGAAATGGTCTTTCGGGCAGACCTTATTGAGAGCCTGAAGTCGATGCACATTCGGAGCGACTTGTCCTTCTTGGGCACCATGACAACATTGGCGAGCCACTCGGAGTGGTGTACCTCGCGAATGAAGTTGGCTACCAAAAGCTTAGCCACCTCTTCTCCGATTGCCTTCCTCTTGTGCGCTGCAAACCGACGCAGGCGTTCTCGGACAGGCCGAACGGCGGGATCCACATGCAGTCGGTGCTCAGCCAACTCCCTGGGTACACCTGGCATGTCAGCGGGCTTCCATGCGAAGATGTCCCAGTTCTCACGGAGGAATTGGATGAGCTCGACTTCCTATTTAGGATCGAGGGTGGTGTAGATGTTTGTCGGAGCAGCAGTGTCGTCCGTAGGGTGGATGCTGACCTTCTTCGTCTCTCCTGCCGACTGGAATGCGGACTCCAAAGCTGGCTTCTTCGAACGCACCAAGTCAGCGGGGTCGACTGTCTTCTTGTACTCGTCTCGAGGACAGCCATCTGTTGATCGGCGATCCTCGATCCCTGCTGCAGACACTCCTCGGACCGCTACCGATTGCCTGTGATAGTGATCACACCTTTTGGGCCTGGCATCTTCAGTTTCAGGTACACGTAACATGGACGGGCCATGAAAGGCGCATACGCCGGGCGGCCCAGAATTGCGTGGCACGCACTCTAGAAGTCCACCACCCTGAACATCAGCTTTTCCTTGCGGAAATTCTTGTCGGAGCCGAAGACGACATCCAATGCGATCTGGCCGAGTGACTTGGCCTTTCGTCCAGGGACGACTCCATGGAACTGCATGCTGCTCTCGCTAAGTTTGGACATCGGAATGCCCATCCCCTTGAGAGTGTCAGCGTACATGATGTTCAAGCCACTACCGCCGTCCATGAGGACTTTGCGCAATCGGACTCCTTCCACCACCGGGTCGAGTACCAGAGCCTGCCTCCCTGGGCTGGGTACGTGCGCCAGATGATCCGACTGGTCAAAGGTGATCGCAGTCTGAGACCATTTGAGGAACGTAGGGTTGGTCGGCGTGGCCATGTTCACCTCCCTGTTCACCAGCTTTAGTCGACTGTTGCTCTCAACGTCAGCAAAAATCATTAGTGTTGCATGGACTTGGGGGAACGGATCCTTCTTGTCCTCCTCAGCCTGTTCATTGTCCTTTTCACTCAGTTGTCCTTCGTCGAACCCCTGGATCAGGAGGCGACATTGTCGAGTGGTATGCTTCGGATATATGGCGTTGCCCTCTTGATCCATCTTCGTGTGAATTGGACATGGCTGGTCCAGGATGGGGTTTCCGAACTGCTTCTTATTGGGGGTGAACTGAGCCTTCCCCTTGCCCTTGAACTTGGCATTGGTAACGGCTGCGGCCTCTGCCTGTGGAGTGGACGGAGCTTTCTGCTTCTGCTTCCGAGTGTTGTTCCCATCTCCATCGGCGACTGCTTTGTGCTTGCCACTACAAATGCGGTCCTCTTCTTCGCCATTTGCATAGCGTGCCACTATCTCCATCATCTTACTCATGGAGATGTCACCTGTTCGACCGAACTTCAGGTACAGATCCCTGTACCGCACGCCTGCCTTGAAGGCGCAGACTGCTTGGTGCTCTGTGACGTTCTCCACCGTGTGGTAGAGGGTCGTCCAACACTGAATGAAATCACGCAGGGGCTCATTCTGCTTATGGACGCAGTGCTGGAGCTCCACGAGGCCAGCAGGGCGTTTGCACGTCCCATCGAAGGTCCTGATGAAGACTCGGGCCAGATCTGCCCAGCTGTAGATGATAGAGGGAGCCAACTGGTTCAGCCACGTCGTGTCAAGCCGTCGAGCATCAGAGGGAGGTGTTTCATGGCGACGTGGTCGTCCCCTCCTCCGATCTGGACTGCCACTCGGTAGTCGTCCAACCACGTTTCTGGCTTGGATTCTCCTGTAAACTTGCTGATCCCCGTCGCCAATCGGAAGTTGGGAGGGATGTCAGCCGAACGGATGGCTCGACTGAAACACTCGGGACCAGAGACGATGGTCCTGCGTCCACTCGGACGGTCCATATCATGACCATCGCGGTGGGCTCGGCCCCTGTCGACCCTCCTCTGGGCGATATGCCCTCTCGCGTCGGGCCTTGGATCATAAGTGTCACCGACTGAACACCGATCATCATGATGTCGGGGCCCGTAGGGCCCACCCCGCGGAGGGGTGCGTGAGCGGCGACGATCTTCGGGGTTCATGGAACGGCTGCCTCCCCTGTGTCGCTGATGAGAACCGGGGCTGTGAACTGAACGATGCGTGTTTGCGCGAACAGAACTATTGTGGATCCTGTTGTGCGACTGGGAGACCGCCGAATTTTGCTGTTGCGCCGTGTGCAGCAGGGCACGGATCTGCTCGATTCCTCTGCCAGCCTCTAAATCGGTCGGCTGGAGGGAATCGGCTAACTTGGCGGCCGCAGCCAGGTTGGGGATGGGTGTGCGGAACACCTCCACGTTGCTCTGATGAGTGCGCCGACTGGCAGAACGGCGGGGCTGACGGCGAGCGCCAGATGTTTCGCCGACCTCGTGCTCGTTCCGACCGGTTTGGTGGGGCTTTCATGGGAGTTGGCCATGTGCACTTCGGCTGCAGGCCCGCGACCCACGTACTCGGAAGGAAACTCAGTTGGAATTGAGTCCGAGCACTGGGACAGCGGCGCAACTACAACCGACTCGAGGACCGCCACTTGTGAAGACGCGCTCTGGCGAGGCTGGGCGTGTTGCACCCAACGCTGGAGTCGCGTATGGCGAGATCACTTGTTGCGGCGCGTGACAGGGGCGTAGGTCGACACCGGGGCCGACTGCCGGACAAGAAGGATGACGCTGGCGCCGGCACGGAAGTGCGTAGCCCCGCGACTAGGGAGCGCCTCGACGTCGAGAGGAGCATCCCGAAGCCATGCTGAATCGTCGACGATGAAGGAGAGAGCGCCGAAGAGGATCTCATGACCCATGCACAAATCTCCACTGGACGACATGATGAAAAGATGTAGTCGCAAACTCGCCGAAAGTCGCTTAGACGCCTGCCCCATGGTGGGCGCCAACTGTCGTGGGTATAAGTCTGACAGTAGATGTGTAGGGTACGAAAGGATGGGCAGAGCCTTAGCTACGGCGAGGTTGTATGAGTTCAGGCCCCTCTACTGTGGAGGTAAAATCCCTACGTCTCAGTGCTCTTGGGAGCTTGTTGTCAAGTGGAATATGGATTACAGTGAATTGCTAACCCATGCACCAGTGGGGAAGGACGGCTTATATAGAGTGCGCTGCCCTTCACAACGGTTCGGTGCACAGGGGTGGATTAGTGGCGAATAAATGCCTACGTTACAGGTAACGTATGTCTTAAATGCTAATAAAGGTACATGGAAACGTATGACCGTTGTCCTCCACGGGGGGTTACGATGTACAAAGTGGAATCCAGTCGGTAAGTTTGATACGCTCCGAATGCTCATCTCCGACTGGATGATGGAGGAATTGTCGCCGACTGGATGATGGGAAGTCCTTAATTCAGTCGGAACTGACTAAGGGCCTTATCCCTTATGAAGGGTAGTCCTTGGGTAGGACCTATAGGGCAGGTCTATGACCCTACCCTAGGACTATAACCCCATCACTCCCCTTCAATCCCACCAACTTCATAAATATCCTCTGATTTAAGCCTGTTTAGGACTACTCTGCGCGTTAAAATTCAGATCTGCTTCAGAAAAAACAAACCAAACAGGATAGCTCCACGATATGATGCTCCGTAAAAAAACTAGAATCTGGGATACAACTTCAAAGTTTTAATGAAGCTCCTGAGAGGATACGCCAAAAAACTCTAGAAGCTGGAGTTGGATGGAAATTACCCACCACCGCCACTAGTAAGTCGATACCCCTTCATTTTCTTTCCCCTCAACCAATCAAATAGATTTTTTTCACCAATTTTTTTATTCTTGAAGCTGGAGCTAGATTGAAGCCAAACATTCTCTTGATAGTGTATAGCTTCTGTATGAAACTGCTCCAAAATGAATTTGATGAAGTGAAACTTATTTTGGTGAATTGAAGCAGTCCCAAACAGGTCTGTCGCGGTGCTGCCGATTAGCTTCATAAAAAATGTGTTGCCACCAAACTTTTAAATAGCGCTATAGCGTCGCTATACGCATCCAGGAGCACGTTGCGCTACACAAAGCTTGATTTTAGCTACGACGGGTTAGCGTGCTAATAGCGCGCTAGAGTTCATTTAGCGCAGAAATTGGGCCTTAGCGTTAGCGTCTCGCGTCTCTGGCCTAGAATTTTTGGTCCAAAATTAAATTGCTACGCGGGCCAAAGCCCAAGGACAGGGCCTATAGCCCCGGCCCGTAAGGGGCTTTAGTCCCGGTTCACCAACCGGGACTAAAGGGGCGGGACTAAAGGCCTAACCTTTAGTCCCGGCCCTATTCCAAGCCGGGACCAAAGGTGCTCCACGTGGGTGCCTCGGAGTGCCCTCAGGGGCAGGCCCTTTAGTCCCGGGTCTTAACACGAACCCGGACTAAAGAGTTTCAGATTTTGTTTATTTTTGGGTTTTAGGGTTTTAGGGTTTAGGTGTTCGGGAGATTAACGTGATGCCTCGTTTGGTGTTTGGGAATTAGTTTTGATATAATTCTAAATAGAAATAATTATGCATATATATATATAAGATTAACTTATCTTACAAGCGAGCATATATATACAATTATATGGAGATCTGAATTATCGGGACTAGAGCCCGTCTATTTGATTACATGGACCAACATCAGTAATGGCCCCTAGCTACACTAAATCGTCCTTTGTCATCTATAGCTTCCGTCCTCAGAAAGGTCGCAAGCTCCTCTGCAACAGCAATCGCACGTTGCTCTGGTAGGGACTTCTCCCTCATGGCCGTGTACTATATAAGAAGAGGAGATGAATATGAATATCAATCATGATAACAAAGAATGACAGGTAAAAATAGAGGTGTGAATGTTCATTGCTTACGTCGTATGTGTGATCCTTGTGCTCAGAGGTAAACGTGCGAATGGTCTCGCAAACATAGTATCCGCATAGATGCGTCCCCCGTGGCTGCTGGTCGCACTTTACGAGAATAGAATATATATAATCAAAATAATAATCTAGCATCATAAATGTATTGAAAATAGAAGTATATCATACTACTACTTACCTGAGCCGCTCTAAAGGTCAGCTTCTCAGGCTCGATACCGGGAGTCACGCACTTGAACCGCTTCCAAACCCTTCCCGACAAGGAAAATGATTTGCTAACTTTTTCATTAATTGATATATCAGAAAATCATCGAAAGAGACCGATAGAGCGCAAGAATGATTGAAATTACCCTTGGAGCATGTCCTGCGGGCTTTGGAACTGTTCCAAGGGTCTCCATAATGGGTCGAAGGCATCAACTCTTCCCTTATCAATTTAAATGTCCAACAGAATCCAATGGAAGCTGCACATGTATATATATATATATATATATGTGTGTGTGTGTGTGTGTGTGTGTGTGTGTGTGTGTGTGTGTGTCAGTAACTTATCAATTACACTTATAAGTGAATGGACACAACAGAATAAAGACCCTCACCTTCTCCGTCATTGGACCTATCTCCTGCCCCATCGGCTTCATCTTCGTGTCGGTCGACCTCCATTCCATATCCGGAGGGGTTTAGATATGACGACGGAGATTCAGCTGGTTCAACGTCGGGGTCGTCTTTGATTATATCTTCGAGAAGTTCTTCCTCTTCGAGGTTCCTGATATGTGGATCCATAGTTCTGCAAAAAACGGACATTTGATTAACTAATAAACTAACAAACTATATAAGAGGGGTTGAAAACTTCGAAGTGTCGTTTTATATAGGAGGACCTTTAGTCCCGGGTCTTGGCTAGAACCTAAAATCTAAAATATGTCTAACGGATTCTCTTAACCTTTAAGGATTTAACAAAATGGCGACATTCTAGATGTGTAGAAAATGATCCTATTTTTCCTAATCTCATCTACCCTTCTATATGTCACATTGTCTAGTGTCAAAGGACTTTGTTGAACTTTGTACCAAAAAAGAATTATTCTATGAGGAACTCCGTTCCAAAACAACTTTAGTCCCGGGTCGTGGCTCCACCCGGGACTCCTAGATTTCTGTATAGTATTCAAAGTAGGAGTACTTTTCCAATTTGAGCATTCAATAAGCAAAACCAAATCGTAAAATAAAGTAGTATTCAAATTAGCATGCATTCAATTATAAGAAAAACTACATCATCTCTTTTGTCCGTACATCCTCGAATATTATCACTAATACTCCTCGAATACTATCATACATATAGCATCACTGATACAACTAGAAGCGTAGCGCCCGACGGGTATCGTCGCGGGCGGTGGACACCCAAAGAGAAGAACCATCACAGGATCATAGCTCCAGTGAGATCCCTGAAGAACCTGCCAGGTATGCTCGAACCTGCCCTCCAACGCAACCATGTAGCGACGGACGTGCTCATCCTCCTCGCTAACACGGTGACGTACCACCTCCGCGGTGTCTGGAAGCCTCGGCACCGTCACTGGCCCAAGCAATCGCCACCAAACAAGGATCGGGTCAACAACGGGCTGGCTCCTCACCAACCTACGCCCCCGGAAGGTAGCACCTCCCAATACCAGCCGGGCGGAGCCCAGTCCCGGACATGGCCCCTCTGATCAAGCAGGTGTCCTCCGCCGAGTCGACGACGAGGATGTGGGATAGGCATCGTAAAATGAACTAAAAAAATAAACTAGTTCTATTAATTTTCTTGCTAAAAATAAACTGATTGTATATATAGTAAAATAACCAATTAACACTTAAGCATATACAATAGCAAAATTAAGCAATAATCTAAGAAACACTAATTAAGCATCTATATACGTAGAATTGTCTTCTTCTTCTTCTTCTTCTTCTTTCTTATTTTCTTCTCCCCTTCTTCTTCAACTTCTCTTCTTCTACTTCTCTTCTTCTAGTTCTCCTCTTCTTCTATTTTTCCTCTTCTTCTCCTCCCCTCCTCTTCTTATTCTCCTTTTTCTTCTTTTCTTCTCCTCCTCTTCTTATTTTCCTTTTTCCTAATCTTATTTTCTTATTTTTGTTCATCTTTCTTCTTCTTGTAACCCTAACCTAATTCTAAATATTACTAACCCTAATAATCTAGCACAAACCTAATAACAATAGGAATTAAATGACAAAAAAATCTTTTCTTCTCCTTTTTCTTCTTTTCTTCTCCTTTTTCTTCTTTTCTTCCCTTTTTCTTCTCTTCTTCCCTTTTTCTTCTCTTCTTCTCCTTTTTCTTCTTTTCTTCTCCTTTTTCTTCTTTTCTTCCCTTTTTCTTCTTTTCTTCTCCTTTTTCTTCTTTTCTTCTCCCTTTTCTTTTTTTCTTCCCTTTTTCTTCTTTTCTTCTCCTATTTCTTCTTTTCTTCTCCTTTTTCTTCTTTTCTTCTCCTTTTTCTTCTTTTCTTCTCCTTTTTCTTCTTTTCTTCTACCGGCCGGAGTGTTGGGGAGGAGGGGGCGGGGGGCTTACCGGCCGGAGGCGTCGACGACGACGAGGAGGATGGCGGCGGCGAGGAGGACGACGGCGACAGCGAGGAGGACGGCAGGCGGCGGCGAGAATGACGGCGGGCAGCCTGACGGCGTCGTCGAGTTCGTCGCGGTGCCGCGCCGGGCAGGAGAACGAGGAAGAAGAGAGAACGAAATGCGATTTGGGTTGGAAATTTTCTAACTCCAGCTTATATAGGTGGACCGTTAGTCCCGGTTCGGGGCTCGAACCGGGACTAAAGACACCCTTTAGTCCCGGGTGGAGCCACGACCCGGTACTAAAGGCCCTTTTCGGCACACCAAAAGGCGGGAAGCAGGGGCCTTTAGTCCCGGGTCGGGGCTCGAGCCGGGACTAAAGACACCCTTTAGTCCCGGGTGGAGCCACGACCCGGGGCTAAAGGCCCGTGCTCGGCAGGCGGCAGGCGAGGGGCTTTAGTCCCGGGTCGTGGCTCCACCCGAGACTAAAGCCCCTCTGTTGGCTGCACTATAAGTTTAGTCCCACCTCGCCCAGCGAGGTGGACTAACACTACTTTATAAGCCCCGTCACAGCATCTCCATCGAGCTCCTCTCTAAAGCAAGCTTACGGGCCTAAACTGACTGTAAATTTCAAAATTGAAACTATATTTGAAATTATGGAGAAAATTAAACCTGAATTCAAAGTGAGGTCACTTTGAATTTAAGTTTAATTTTCTTTATAAATTCTCATATAGTTTCAATTTTTTTCTATTTTCAAAATTAACTATTTTGTTATTTTCAATTAAAAACTATGTTTATTAAAATTCTTTTTCCATATTTGAGAATTTGACAAAACTATAATAATGAAAAGTGTTTGAAATTGAATAAATAATTCAAAAGTATTTTCTATTTTCAAAATTAATTATTTTGACTATCCAAACTATTAACTATTTTGTTATTTTCAATTAAAAACTATGTTTATTAAAATTCTTTTTGCGTATTTGAGAATTTGACAAAACTATGATAATGAAAAGTGTTTGAAATTGAATAAATAATTCAAAACTATTTTCTATTTTAAAAATTAATTATTTTGACTATCCAAACTATTTACTATTTTGTTATTTTCAATTAAAAACTATGTTTATTAAAATTCTTTATGCATATTTGAGAATATGACAAGAGGACTCGAGTCCCGGGTCGGGGCTCGAGCCGGGACCAAAGACACCCTTTAGTCCCGGGTGGAGCCACGAACCGAGACTAAAGGCCCGTGCTCGGCACGCGGCAGGTGAGGGGCTTTAGTCCCGGGTCTTGGCTCCACCCGGGACTAAAGCCCCTCCGCTGGCTGCACGATTAGTTTAGTCCCACCTCGCCCAGCGAGGGGGACTAACACTAGTTTATAAGCCCCGTCTCAGCATCTCCATCGAGCTCCTCTCTAAAGCAGGCTTACGGGCCTAAACACACTCTAAATTTGAAAATTGAAACTATATTCGAAATTATGGAGAAAATTCAACCTGAATTCAAAGTGAGGTCACTTTGAATTTCGATTGAATTTTCTCTATAAATTCTCATATAGTTTCAATTTTTTTCTATTTTCAAAATTAATTATTTTGACTATCCAAACTATTAACTATTTAGTTTTTTTCAATTAAAAAGTATGTTTATTAAAAATTCTTTTTGCATATTTGAGAATTTGACAAAACTATGAAAATGAAAAGTGTTTGAAATTGAATAAATAATTCAAAACTATTTTCTATTTTAAAAATTAATTATTTTGACTATCCAAACTATTAACTATTTAGTTATTTTCAATAAAAAGTATGTTTATTAAAAATTCTTTTTGAATATTTGAGAATTTGACAAAACTATGAAAATGAAAAGTGTTTGGAATTGAATAAATAATTCAAAACTATTTTCTATTTTCAAAATTAATTATTTTGACTATCCAAACTATTAACTATTTTGTTATTTTCAATTAGAAACTATGTTTATTAAAATTCTTTTTGCATATTTGAGAATTTGACAAAACTATGAAAATGAAAACTGTTTGAAATTGAATAAATAATTCAAAACTATTTTATATTTTCAAAATTAATTATTTTGACTATCCAAACTATTAACTATTTTGTTATTTTCAATTAAAAACTATGTTTATTAATATTCTTTTTGCATATTTGAGAATTTGACAAAACTATGATAATGAAAAGTGTTTGATAGTTAGCATGCTATCATCATTTCATCCACATAGCATGTGTTAAAAAGTTGAGAGGGCTACAACAAAAACTGGATGCACTTCGTGTACAAAACGGACAATCTCTCTCAAAGTATCAGGGTTTCGAACGAGAACTCATCTCTTACAAAGGGATTTCATTTTTTTGAACTTATTTGAACTCCATACTTTTTGTGTGTTCAAAATGAACCATTCAAAGGCACATCACAAAATTTCAACAATTTCTGACTTCATTTGGTATTCTTCGTGCATTTACTTTTTTTTTTAGTTAGTTGACCCTGAAATTGAAAAGCACTACAAATGAACTCTGAAAATGTTGAAAGTTGGCATGCTATCATCATTTCACCCACATAGCATGTGTTAAAAAGTTTCGAGGGCTACGACAAAAACTGGATGCACTTCGTGTAAAAACGGACAATCTCTCTCGAAGTATGAGGGTTTCGAACGAGAACTCATCTCTTACAAAGGGATTTCATTTTTGTGAACTTATTTGAACTCCATACTTTTTGTGTGTTCAAAATGCACCATTCAAAGGCACATCACAAAATTTCAACAATTTCTGACTTCATTTGGTATTCTTCGTGTATTTACTTATTTTTTTGAACTAGTTGACCCTGAAATTGAAAAGCACTACAAATGAACTCTGAAAATGTTGAAAGTTGGCATGCTATCATCATTTCACCCACATAGCATGTGTTAAAAAGTTGAGAGGGCTACGACAAAAACTGGATGCACTTCGTGTTTGAAATTGAATAAATAATTCAAAATTAAAAGGTTTAGTACATTCCATACATGCATTACATAAAAGGTTTAATACATTATTACATTATTGCACCAATATTCCTATCTATTATTTCTGTTTTCTTCTGGGTCGTAGCCATGGAGAATGTTCATCATTCAGTAGGATGCTTGGATCCGTTTTCACTTTGAAGGGCGGAATTTCATGAAACTTATTATAATCTACTGACATGTATGTCTTGTCATCTACTCCCACGATGTTTCTTTTCCCTGAAAGAACTATGTGGCATTTTGGTTCATCGGACAATATCTTCTTTTGTTGATTTCTTTTTCTCATTTTTGTAGACATGTCCTTCACATAGAAAACCTGAGCGACATCATTGGCTAGGACAAATGGTTCGTCCATGTACGCAAGATTGTTGAGATCCACTGTTGTCATGCCGTACTTTTGGTCTACAACTACTCCGCCTCCTGTCAGCTTCACCTATTTGCACCGAAACAAAGGGATCTTAAAAGTAGGTCCATAGTCAAGTTCCCATATCTCCTCTATGTACCCGTAATATGTTTCCAAACAGTGCCCATTCTCGTCTGTTGCGTCAAAGCGGACACCACTATTTTGGTTGCTGCTCTTTTTATCTTGGGCAACCGTGTAAAATGTATTCCCATTTATCTCATACCCTTGGAAACTACATATAGTCGAAGATGATGGCCTGGCCAAACAGTACAGCTGATCTCCAACGGTGTCGTCATTCATGAGATGTGTCTGCAACCAACTACCGAAAGTCTTCTCGTGTTCCCCTTTAATCCAAGAGTCAGCCTTCCCCGGGTTTTCGGAGCGTAGAATATTCTTGTCTCTCACGATATACGGAGCCACCATGGTGGAATTGTGTAGAACTGTGTAGTGTGCTTGAGAGAAAGAATGCCTCTCCATACATACTTTTGCTTTCCATCCTAGTGTGCCTTTTCCTGTCAGCCTATCCTCATACCGAGATTCAGGAACACCAATCGGCTTAAGGTCAGGAAGAAAGTTCACACAAAACTCAATGACCTCCTCTGTTCCATAGCCCTTGGAGATGCTTCCTTCTGGCCTAGCACGGTTACGAACATATTTCTTTAAGACTCCCATGAACCTCTCGAAGGGGAACATATTGTGTAGAAACACAGGACCGAGAATTCTAATCTGTTCGACTAGGTGAACTAGGAGGTGTGTCATTATATTGAAGAAGGATGGCGGGAACAACAACTCAAAGCTGACCAGACATTGGACCACATCAATATGTAACCCTGATAGACTTTCTCGATCGATTACCTTCTGAGAAATTGCATTGAGGAATGCACATACCTTCACAATTGCCAGGCGAACATTTTCCGGTAGAATTCCCCTCAATGCAACCGGAAGCAATTGCGTCATAAGCACGTGGCAGTCATGAGACTTTAGGTTTTGGAATTTTTGGTCTTTCATATTTACGATTCCCTTTATATTCGACGAGAAGCCAGTCGGGACCTTGATACTGAAAAGGACTTCAAAGAAGATTTCCTTCTCTTCCTTGGTAAGAGCGTAGGTGGCACGCCCTTGAAACTGCCCTGGATGCATGCCATCTCTTCCTTTATGACGTTCCTGGTCCTCCCATGCTTCCAGTGTATCTTTTGACTTCCCATACAAGCCCAAGAAGCCTAGAATATTCATGCAAAGATTCTTCGTCAGGTGCATCACGTTGATTGCCGAGCGGACCTCATGGACTTCCCAGTAGGGTAGCTCCCAAAATATAGATTTCTTCTTCCACATGGGTACGCGCTTATCAGGGCCGTTAGGAACAGGTTGGCTGCCAGGACCCTTTCCAAAGATTACTTTTAAATCTTTGACCATATCAAATAACTCAGCACCAGTACGGATGACAGGCTTCCCCCGGGGTTCTGCCTTGCCATTGAAATGCTTGCCTTTTTTCTTTAAGGGATGCTTGGGCGGAAGAAAACGACGATTGTACGGGTACACATTCTTCCTACATTTGTCCAGATATATACTTTCTGTCTGATCCAAACAGTGCGTGCATGCATTGTATCCCTTGTTTGACTGTCCTGAAATGTTACTAAGAGTAGGCCAATCATTGATGTTTACGAAAAGCAACGCTCGAAGGTCAAATTCCTCTTGTTTGTGCTCGTCCCACACACGTACACCTGGTTCGGCCCACAGCTGTAAAAGTTCACCAACTAATGGCCTCAGGTACACATCAATATCGTTGCCGGGTTGCTTTGGACCTTGGATAAGCACTGGCATCATAATGAACTTCCGCTTCATGCACAACCAAGGAGGAAGGTTGTAGATACACAGAGTAACGGGCCAGGTGCTGTGACTGCAACTCTGCTCCCCAAAAGGATTCATGCCATCTATACTCAGACCTAACCATAAGTTCCTTGCGTCAGCTGCAAATCTCGAGAACTCTCTCTCGATTTTTCTCCACTGCTGACCATCAGCGGTGTGCCTCAACTTATCGTCTTTCATACGATCTTCCATGTGCCATCGCAACAACTTCGCATGATCTTTATTTCTTAACAGACGTTTCAACCGTGGTATTATAGGAGCATACCACATCACCTTGGCAGGAACCCTCTTCCTGGGTGGCTCGCCCTCAATATCACCAGGGTCATCTTTTCTGATCTTATACCGCAATGCAGTGCATACCGGGCATTTATCCATATTCTCGTACTTCTCACCGCGGTAGAGGATGCAGTCATTAGGGCATGCATGTATCTTCTGCACGTCTAATCCTAGAGGCCAGACAATCTTCTTTGCTTCGTATGTGCTGGCGGGCAATTCATTCTTTCTTGGAAGCATCTTCTTCATCAGTACTAGCACCTTTTCGAATGACGAGTCAGTCACACCGGTCTCTGCCTTCCACTTCAGCAATTCCAGTGTGCTACCCAGCTTCTTCTGGCCATCTTCACAAGTTGGGTACAACAATTTGTTGTGGTCCTGTAACATCTGCTCGAACTGCAACCTCTCCTTTTCTGTGTCGCAACCTCGCCGTGCATCAGAAATGACCCGGCCAAGATCATCAGCGGGCTCATCTGGTTCCCGTTCTTCATCCTGATCTTCTTCTTCATTGTCTTCCATTGCGGTATCAGCATACTCAGGGAACATAGATCGGTAGTTGTCATCATCGTTCTCTTCTTCTTCATCATCGTCTTCCATCATAACCCCTCTTTCTCCGTGCTTGGTCCAAACATTATAGCCCGACATAAAACCGGACCGAAGCAGGTGGCTCTGAATGACTCTTGAGGAAGTGTAATCCTTCTCATTCCGACATTCAACACATGGACAAAACATATAGCCACCACCATGCTTGTTCGCATCGGCTGCATCTCGAAAAGAATGCACGCCTTCTCTGTAAGCGATTGTGCGTCGATCACCGTACATCCATGGATGGCTCATCTGCGTTATACGACAGTATATCAAATACAATCACGATCCTAAAAATTAGTACGCACGGTCTAAACGAGGAAATATAGTTGCTAACCTTTTAGAATAAGTAGAAATAAAGAGGAAGTGGTTTAAGCGTGGATCGGGCATCTCATATCGTAGTTGTGTTCGGTGAACTGAAGCGGCATCTCTCTAACACACATTTCAACAAACACCTCTAGTGCATCAAAAAAAATGGAGAGCTAGCACACACCCACACTCTTCCATCCAAGAAAAATGCAAGGAAGAGGGGAGAGGGGGGCTGTGCTATATATAGGCAGAGGACTTTAGTCCCGGTTTGAGACACAAACCGGGGCTAAAGGTGGCGCACATGCGGGCTGCACACCGCGTAGCCCTTTACTCCCGGTTTAAGACACAAACCGGGACTAAAGGCTCCTTACGGGCCGGGACCAAAGCCTCGTGGGCGGCATTGCGATTTGGGGCGACGTGGCCGGGCCTTTAGTCCCGGCCCAGAGGGAGGCCGGGACTAAAGGGTCCAGGCCAAAGGCCCGTTTTCCACTAGTGCAAGTAGAATACCCCAACCCTCCTCTGAAGCCAAACCCTATCCTCACTCCTGTCCTCTTCTCACGCACGAACAACGGCGGCGGCGGACCAACGACCAACCATGGCGGAGGCCTTGAACTGCGACTCCGGGAACTGACCTTTCCCGCCACTCCCTCTGAGTGACGGGTATTCCACCAGCCAAGGCAACTCCTGGCTACTTCCTCTCGACTGCTCCCTCCTCTCCACTCCCTCTGCTGCGACGACGACCGCATCCACAGGTGGACGAAGGTCCCCACACGACGGTGCTCCCCGCGGCGACCATGAGCCATCAAATCCCATCAACAGGTAAGCTTATTTATCCCCTGTTATCTCTTTTTATGAATGCTTGTACTGCTACAAAAATATGTGAAGGATTGAATGCTCCCGATTCACAATAAAAATGGATGCTACTGAAGTTTTCAGTTATATATAAAATTACAAATACATTGGAAGTCTATTTGTTACTGTCGTACATTTTTCTATCACGTATTTTGGATGCATTTGCTGGGAAGTGAATGCTTTTCTAAACATTTAGATATACTGGGGAGTGAAAGCTACTACTATGTTCTGAATTACATAATACAATATCATTTTTCTATTGATTTCGTTGTATGCTAATTGATATATGTCAATTGTGAAGTACATATATGTTGAATTGATGACTGATTTTATATTTATTTTCTCATTTTTTATTGATTTATACTAAAACGCTAACTGGTGCTTAGCATGCTATAGCTGCGCTATAGCATTTCATAGCTTTTGGCCGAGCTGCCACTATGAGGCTTAGCGCGCTATTTAAAATTTTGGTTGCCACCCAATCTCATTTTGTTAAAAATGTATTGCAACGGAAATATTTAACTGCCACGGTGCTGCCGATTAACCTCATAAAAGAGTCCACTTTCCGTATGAAATAGCAATGACCGGCATGAATGATACTACTCCCTCTGCAAGGAAACATAAGAGCTTTTAAATCATTTCTTTACAGAAGTCATATGCCCAGATTTCAACATTCAAAAAGGAGAAGGTGATTTGGCTCTCACGCTCATATGCTCCCGAATAAGTATTCCATCTACTGTGCAGGTTATTCATACATGTTCGCGGTGGCTCCGTACTTGATCTATCCTGCAGAAGCCGAAAGACAGGGACCTTTTTACGATGGCGTCTACTCGGCTGGAGCGTACAGCCACGGAAGTTTTTTACATCCATGAATGACGGCGTGACCTTCGGATCGGATCGGATTTTTTCTAGGTTGTTAGACCATTTACTTTTATTTGTATTTCTCTTCATACTCGGTACTACTTTCTGGTCTATGTTGGTTGCGTGCATCCTGTTATGCAGAGGCCGGGTTTTTCAGCGATGCGATTTTATCAACTTGATATTTCAAATTAATGAAATGCCCTTTATCGAAAAAATGCTTCCGAATAAGTAAATATTTAAAAAAACTGATTTCTAGGATTTTATAACAAACATGTCCATATATTTTTACTGTGTGCGATTATCTGTGAAAGTTCATTGTGATCAGAGCCAAATTAAATTAAATAAAACAATAGTTCTAAAAAGCTTCAAAAATAGTATTCTTAAGAATACTGGTTTCAGGTTGATCCCAGTGGAGAGTCCTCAATGAAATGTAACAAAACTTTGCAGGATATGGACACTGTTACAAAACAAACCACACACATTAAATAAGTATACTGGAGAACAAATGAAATGTAACAAAACCTTGCAGGATATGGTCCATAGTTTACAGGTGACAAAGCACAAGCACTCCCGCAAATAAAGACAAGAGCAGAGCAGGAAGTTGCTCATCTCAGACACAAGGTAGCCCAACGCTGATGTTTAATTATTCCTCTTTCTCACGCACGCACACGATCTGTCTCATCCATCTGGCGAGGTAGATGATGCATGAAAACCAAATAAAACTGAATTTGAAACTCGCAGCATCGGCACCGCCACAATGGTAGTGGAGATGACACGATGCAGTTAGTATGTAATCTCACTTTTGTAGTGGGCACAACAAATCAATCAGGCATCAGGCCTCTCAGGAACAAGGACAACACACTGGAATACAGTGGATGAGGAAAACAGGGGAATCCAAATCAATCAGGCATCAGGCCTCTCAGGAACACGGCGACAGACTGGAATACAATTGATGAAGAATGCCGAAAAAAGATTTTCCCCGCTTTGTATTACAAAGCAACCAACCGATACAATCAACAGCAGGTGCTGGGGTGGAAGCAGCACAATCACACCCAAAAGAAACGAAAGAGAAACAACAAGAGAAAAAATGCCGACAACGACGGATCAACGAAAACGAAGAAGCTTCACGACCACTGCGCCCACCGAAGATCTCCCACCAAGCTCCAAGGCTCCGAAGCACCGGTACCAATCAACACATCCAAGAAGGACCGCGACGATGACGACGCTGTTGCCAAGGGTTTCCCCCGGTACTTGACAACGCAAGAGGAAGGGTCACCCCCGACGCCCTCCAGGAAGGTCCGGCGGCACCCACAAGCGTCGCCGCGTCGGTGTCGACCAGGCCGACAGGGGTTTACCCCGATCCCAACCTTCACCTCGGATGCTCCAGGGCCTGTCACCAAAGCGACCACCATCTTGCGCCACCGCGGTCATGAAGCCTCCACGCCGTCTCACCACGGCACCATGAAGTGAGGCCTGCACAGCGGGGAATAGGAGCCGGGACTAGGGCCACAACACCGTCGGCACGCAGGAGGGTACAACCTCCACCGTCAACCACGGCAGCCGACCGGGCACAATAGCAGGAGCATACCAGGCCCGTGGGCCCACAGGCCCGGTCGGGCTCTCCACGCCCGTAAAGCTCCCGCCATCGCGCTGCAGCAGGCGCGCCTTCGACATCGCCGCCCCACGTCCGAGCTGCTCCTCCTCCTCACCACACAGACGACGATGAAGCCACGCCAGAAACCGGCCCGCTAGGATCCAGATGGGCCCCACAGGGTCTAGATCTGGGCCGGGGACGCGCCACCGGCCAACCTGCGTCACCACGCCGTCTCATCGCCAAGGGGCAACACCACCACCTCATGCGTTGCCGGCCACTGCTGCCGGGTCGCCGGACCGTCGTCGAGCCGAGGAGCACCGCCGCCGCCCCCATATCCCAGGCAAGGAGGCGCGCGCGGGGACAGGCAGTCCCGCCGCTGCCAACACCACCCGACCAAGCGCCGGGGGCGGCCGTCGGCGGCGGCAGGAAGGGAAGGAGGAGGAGGAAGGCCGAAGAGGGGCGGAGCTCGTGCCGCCCCGGCCACCTCCCGGGAGGCGGCCCGGGGCGGATCCGGGAGGGGGGGAGGGGGGCGGGGACGGCCGGCGGCGGCGGCGGCGGCGGGAACCCTAGGAGTCGCGGGTCGCGAGAGAAGAAACCGGTTTGAGGTTTTTGGCTACCCTGCCAATCGATGAAGAATGGAGGGGAATCCTTCTCTCTTGCCTGACCTGCATCTGCAGGAACTACCTGCAAGACCGGACGACATTCGATCCAACCAAAACATGTATACATGTCAGTTATGGAATAGGTATATATGCATGCTAAATTGTTTATACATACTTTATCTGTAAATTGATATAAGAGCATTTAAATTACTAAAGTAATGTTCTAAATACTTTTATATTAGTTTCGCAGGAAGTACTAAGAAGATTTGATGGCTAGACCGTCGGACAGAGAGGTAACTAAATCAAGGCAGTTGTACAACGATTGATTGGTGTAATTAACTCTGGAACTCTGGATACATATACATATATTTTTTATAGAAAAGGAGATGACCCCCGGCATCTGCATCTAGAAGATGCATGCAGCCATTTTATTGATTATTTTCAAGGATCTTACAAAGTAGTACAATAATATGCGTGAATCCGCCATCTTGACAACATTTGCCGTTACTTCTATCCAAATGATGAAGGGGTGCAAGCTGAATCAAATACCCACACCTCTCACCTAAGCCTAACATCTAAAGCCGGAGGCCCCGGCCAAGCCACATATCAGGTCCGGGTCACAAACCGGTCCGACACACTCACACGTGTCGTTGCCGTCATCTTTCACTGGTCCATCTTCAGATCAGATTGAGGTACCAGCCTTGGCAGGTGCCTCCGCCATCGACGTCACCATGACGCCAAACGACGACCTCCACCTACGTGAGTTCATCTCCAAGCAACAGACACAGATCCATGCTAGGATAGGGCCGCACCACCGCCGTCGCCCATCACCCACAAGCGCCACCCAGCCCCAAAGTTCCCAATGCGGCGCCTTCAAGAAGGGAACGGCGCCGTGAGCATCGTCGCTGTCCAACAAAGTTAAGGCTTTCGCCCGGGAGACCTAGGGGAAGGGGAAGTGAGGGGATCAGTCCATAACGACGCCTCCAAGAAGAGGAACGACGCTCTCAGGCGTCGCCGTCGGTGCGGCCGGCCATGGCCGACCAAGGATTTTGCCCGAACTAGATCCCCGCCACCAGCAGCGCCTACTGTACAAATTCGGCGATCCAAGGAAGCAAGACCCTATCAGACTGGCCCGCACACCGAACAGGGGAGGAGGGGAGGCGCCAGATCGCGCGCACCGACCATCGCAGAAGCCGCCGCCGGACGCCAACGACCACCGGATCCCGCCGCTCGCCCGGCCAGGACACCAGATCCACCGCCCGCACGGCTGCTAGCCTGCCGTGCCTCGCCAATGGAGCCGCCGCTTCAGATCCGGGGCTCCCCACAAAGAGGCAGGGCAGTCTAGTCCCCCGCCACCATCCTTGGCCCCCTCGGGCTTGCCCCGCGGCTGCCCAGGCAACGGCGAGGAAGGGAGGGGGTGGGGGTGAGGCCGAGGGGCGGCTAGGGTTGGGAGGGAGGGAGCGGCTGCATGGGCCTTCTGAATACATATATGTAAGAAACAAAAACAATTATGTACAGTGAGAAATAAAAATTTGAGTATGCCGGTCCACACAAAAGACAGGATGGGCGAATAGTTTTCGGCAAGCAAGCAGATGAAGTAAAGGATTGATCAGCCTCAACTCAGAACTCACCTCATGACAGAGACTCTGGGCAACTGGTTTTTGTAGTAAGCCGAGTGGACCAGCAAGTACATGTATGAGACTTGGGGAGAAGTCCAGATGCAAGAGCTTCAGGTTATCAAAGGACTTTTCATCAGAATAAGATTTTGTACTAGGCCGGCACCAGATGTAGCGTGCCGTTAGGAGCTGGGACGCCCAAAATGTACGAAGCCACTCAAACTGGGACCCCGAAATTCTCTGGCCAGACACCCACTCTCTCTTGGTAGTGTGAAAGACCGTGTGTATCTTGTGGCACACTGGCACTTCTCGACCCGGCACCATCTTAGCCGAGGCATTGTTCCAAATATCAGCTCAGGTGCATAGATATTGGTGATGGTGGAGCAATCGTACACGTGTAACGATTTTTTTTTTAGAAAAGAAGGATGATCCCCGGCTTGTGCATCCGGGAGATGCATGCGGTCATTTTATTGATTATTCTCGAGGACCTTACAAAGTGTTACAACAATATGTCTGAATCCGTCATCTTCACAACATCTGTCGCTACTCTTATCCATATGATGAAGGGGTGCTAGCTGGACCACATACCCAGACCACTTATCTAAGCCTAACTTCAAAAGCCGAAAGCCCCAGCCGAGCCGGTCTAGCCATCTGCCACATACCGGGTCTAGGGCACAAAACCGATCTGACGCACCGGTGTGCAGTCGCCGTCATCTTTCACCAGTCCGTCTTTAGAGCAGATATTGAAGTTTCTACCTTGTGTAGCCACTCTGCCATCGACGTCACCATGACACCAGATAGGTACCTCCTCTTACGCGAGTCCATCTCCACGCATCGGACGCCGAGTCCCCACAGCGTCATGCCGCTGATATCCGTCGCCATCAATGTGTGAGATGAAGCACCGCTGACCGCTCCACCATTCCTCCAGTCAGCACTTGCTTCAAAACGATGCCCTCAAGAGGGAAGGTGATAAAACACCATCATCGTCCGATCCAGGAAGAGTCAGATCTAAGGTTTTGCACGGAGCATCCGAGCCTGATGACGCAAACAGCAACGCCGTTGCTCCACCAGACGAGCGCCGCCGACGTCACAACCTTTAAAATGAACCTGGCCAAAATGCGCCGACATCGAACTGCCGCCACCTCCACTGCCGCTTGAGCAGCCCCCGAGCATCTGTCTCGCAGCTTGGGGTCGAGCCGGAACCTCCCTTCCGCGACTTCTGCTATCTCAGTCCGAGAGCCTTCAGCAATACCACTGAAATCATCCTCCTCGTCTTGCGTGTCAAACATCTTCCTCACCCACTTTGAGGTGTCAATGTGGATGACTTGGTCAAACTCCAGTCCTGGGGGCCTTGTTTGTTCATTTGGTGCCAGCCGTTGGGCCACGGCTCGCAGGACGGCAGACGCACCAAGCCCGTCCCTGTTAGAATAAGCCACTCGGTGGCTGTGGTGATTACTGTGCGTGATGGTTGTGCCGGACACCGTGGCGTGTGTGTGCGTCTGTTAGTGCATGCATTGGAAGAGGTCAAGACAGTTCGTGTTGTTAGTGGCCGAGAGCAGCGGCCGGCTATGTGTGCGTGCGTGGAGTTAGTGGCTTCTGGTCGTGTGCGTGTGTGGGCTTATATAAGGCACCCTAAACATCATGTTAGGGGCGGGGCCGGGTGTAAGCTATGTAGCCATTGTAAAGAAGAAAAGATTGGGGCGTTTGAGCGCCCGTGGCGGCGTTCGTCGCCGGCCAAAAAAAATCTTGTGTCCACGGTTCTTTTTCTTCCACCTCAGTTCGAGTGACAGGAGAGGTAGCTAGAGGGCTTCGGTTCCAACATTTGGTATCATGAGTTTCGTTATCTTGGGCGTGGTTCGCCCTTGCCTGAGGCGTGCCGGCGGTGGCGGCGTTCGTCGGCGGCTGCGCGATGGAGCTCGGGGTCGTGTGTCGGCCTGAGGAGATGCGCGGCGCTGCGGCCTCATGGTGGACGCGGAGGGGCGAGCGGTGAGTTTGCGGCGAATGCGGAGGTGGCGAGCGATGAGTCTGCGGCGAATGCGGAGGCGGCGCACTGTGACGCCATGCGAGCGGCGAGTACGGAGGGCCCGACAGCGTGGCTAGAAGGC
Source organism: Hordeum vulgare subsp. vulgare (assembly GCF_904849725.1). Lineage (NCBI taxonomy): Eukaryota > Viridiplantae > Streptophyta > Magnoliopsida > Poales > Poaceae > Hordeum > Hordeum vulgare. The sequence continues at coordinate 656,413,761 of NC_058519.1, read as the reverse complement.
CACGGAGGTCCTACTTGGTGGCGCAGAGGCCGCGGAGGCGCAGCGCAGCACGGCGGCATGGAGGCTGCGACGGCCGTAGCGCGGCGGCCGGGGAACGTCGGCAATGAGTGGCGCTCAACGGGGAGCAGCGCGGTGGTAGCTGCATCGGCGGCGGTGCGCCACAGCGGCCGGCGAGGTGGCCGCGTTGCACGGCATCAGCGGCAGCTCGTGCTGGAAGCACACGGTGGCGTCGGGCGGCAGCAACCATGGCGACCAGCTTGTCGCGTTGGGCGCGTGTATGGGCGCGCGCCGGGCATGCTGGGCGCGTCGGGTCCATGGCGGGTCGTGCGTGTGGTGTGCACGGGCGTGTCCGTGCACGAGTGCAGCTTGTGTGCGTTCTGTTGGCAAGATCGGGGGAGCGCGGAGTTGGTCCTAGGCGGGCTCGCACGACCCGAACGTGTGTGTGCATGTCGCGGGAGTGGGCGGAGCGGGCCGGACTAGGCGCTAGGCGTGGACTAGGGCGTGGGGTACGTGCCCTGGCGCGCCCCAGGGTATAAGACCCCCGTATGCGTTGTAACAGGTGTGGCTCGAGTTCGTGCTTGAGGAAATCGGCCGTAGTTGCGGCCGGCGGCGTCAGTGCGCCGGGAAGAGAAGCTGCGGCGTGTGTCGCCGGAGGTGAAGAAGGGCGTTCTCCGTGACAGTCAACGAGAGGCCGGAGTCTTGACAGGATGGGCGGCGAGGTCGTGGCTTAAGGGGAGAATGTTAGGAATAAGCCACTCGGTGGCTGTGGTGATTACTGTGCGCGCTGGTTGTGCCGGGCATCGTGGTGTGTGTGTGCGTCTGTTAGTGCATGCATTGGAAGAGGTCAAGACAGTTGGTGTTGTTAGTGGCCGAGAGCAGCGGCCGGCTATGTGTGTGTGCGTGGAGTTAGTGGCTCCTGGTCGTGTGCGTGTGTGGGCTTATATAAGGCACTGTAAACATCATGTTAGGGGCGGGGCCAGGTGTAAGCTATGTAGCCATTGTAAAGAAGAAAAGATTGGGGCATTTGAGCGCCCGTGGCGGCGTTCGTCGTCGGCCAAAAAAAATCTTGTGTCCACGGTTCTTCTTCTTCCACCTCAGTTCGAGTGACAGGAGAGGTAGCTAGAGGGCTTCGGTTCCAACAGTCCCAGCCATCAAAGTAGATGGCATTCTCTCTGCTTCGAGTGTTTTTGAGTTCATCAAGAATTCGTTTAACAGCTGCATCAATGGTGTCCACCTTTATAACCTGAATGAACATGTGCACCACATGCAGCCGTGCGGTGATCATTAGTTCAAACTAGCGAATCAACTAATGACCAATAGGCATGTTTTTTCCTTGAAAAACTGCATGGTTAACTACTGGAATCTCACAGTTTTGTGTGGAACGATTATAACTGAATGACAGCAAATTTGCAAATTAAGCTACATACTACGAAAATTAAAGCATGCAAAATGGAAAGAGAGGTGTTTGATAAGTGTCATACCTCAGTGCGCATGATTAATTGTGGGATCTGTGGATCTCTAGCCTCTAATTTATTTCATTTGAGACTTACAACCCAAGTCATCAATTGTCAATCTTGTTAGCAAGCTCCAGCAGATAAATCTCTTGTCGATCTGTTTCTAAGCATCCATACGGGTCAATAGCTCCTGTGCGACATATTTGACGCGGAATGGAAGCAGTGCGACATTGTTGATCAAAATTGCTCTGGTGCGATATCTTTAGAGCAAACAATAGCTGCAATGCGACATGGCTCTGTTTAACCATGAAATGCAAAACTCAAGGGGTTAAATTATGACACGCGGGATCCACCAGTTATCCACGTCAACATGAGACCCACCACTTACTCGCATGTGTGCGGGACCCACAACTTATCCACAGAAGCATGGCCATGGTCATCCGCGTGCCCGGACCCGAGCCAGCCCATCCTCCCCCCATTGCTTGCCCTTCCTCCTTTCCCCCACCTTCTTCTTCCTCTTCACCGGTGAGGAAGCGCGTCGCCGGCGAGTGATGTCTAGCTCGAGCTCGGCCTCCCGCCAATGGAGGAAGTATGATCTAGTGCCGCTAACAAGCTGCCCCGATTGCCCACGCATGGAGCCTCTGAAGCGTCTGACTTGTATGAGGGAAGAAAATGGCAACCGTGGGCACGACTTCGTGAAATGCTTGAGCAGGCCACAGCCGAGGCAGGTTAGATCTGTCTACTTCACCAATCGTATGGTCTATTTCTCCCAATTTTTTCTTTTTTCGTCAAATTTGGGCGATGGAGCTAGGGTTGGATCTAGAGTTCATGAGTTGCCGACCCCTGTTTTTCAGGTTCTGCAGAAATGCGGGTATTTCGAGTGGCTCAGATGAGTACATTGAGAGGTTGAAATTGGAGGGATCAATCGAAGGGCTCAATTTTGGGGCACCGCTTGCTGTGGAACACGCCCCCCATTTGGCGGATAGATCAGGTCATTGTTATGGGCAAGCTGAACTGGGGTGTGAATTGAAGAAAATGGACAAGCAACTAAAGCAACTGATCGATTTGAAGCAACAAACAAATATGATGGCTGGAGCATTTTATTGTTGTGTCATTGCTATGGGTTTCTTTTACTTGATGTTCATCAATCGCTAGAAATTGTTAGAGTTTCAGTCAGTGTGTCAATCTAGTTTCATTTGTTAACTGAATTTGAATTTATGTGAAGCAAAACCTGCCTGTGTTTGTAATGGATTATTTTAAAATGCAACAATTGATGAAAAAATGCAGCAATTCATAATGTGCAGCAATTCTTCAGTTAACAGAGTGGAGGTGCATCTCATTCAAAAAAAACAGAGTGGAGGTGAAGAGTTCATGGTCAAACAAAAAACGTTATTGGGTCATGGGCTAATGAGGACTGTGAGAAGAAAAAGCAGGCCCAAATAGAAAACAGGCATATCCGCTTGGTGCAACCATGTTGCTTCGATAAAAAATATTCGTGTCCATTTTGTGATGGATCATTTTTTGAGACACATATGTAAATCGATTGTTGCTTCGATAAAAAATAGTTCATCCAACAACAGATAGCAACAGATAACAAATAGCAACAGAAATTTAGCTTAGCTTACATCCATACCTGCAGCAAATAGATATAAAATAGTTCATCCAACAAGAGATAGCAACAGATAACAGATAGCACAGATAGCACCAACTAATAGCTGCAGCATCAGTTCATACAGGGGTCATTCATACAGCCAACACCAGCAACAGTTCATCCAACCAGCACCAGAAATTTAGATTACATCCATACCAAAAGTAGTTCTAACGTATATGCTGACATATAGCAGCATACCTAACCAGTAACAGCCCCTGACGGCGCACTTCAGTTGTTCTTGAGGTTCTTCAGGCGCTCTGAGCGGCGCACCACACCCACCACCGGCTTCTTCTTCTTGTTTCCACCAGTGAAGACTGGCGGAATGATCTGCACTTCAGGGTCGAGGACGGCGGCCGGCAGCGCGAGGAAAGCATCGGTCACCCTCTCCGTCCTCGAGGCAAGACGGGTAGGATCCGGCTGCGGTGCCGTCATCCTGGATGAGCGGTACATCCACCACCTTGCGCGCTGCGTCAGGTCGGTGGTACGCTGCACCTCCATCATCGCCCAAAGGATGACAGAGGAAGGTGGGACGCAGTAGCTGGGGGGGAGGCACAGAGCTTCTCGTCCTCTCACATCACCTTGATCAGGCCACGGGCGTGGTTCCGCATCATCTCGATGCTTGGGAACCAGCCCGTGATTTCACGAAGCTGCTCACGGATCGATCTTGCACGGCCTTCTGCCAGGCAATGCTCTGGTCCATGGCGCCGGTGGTTGCGTCGTGTGGGAGAGAGGACATGGGGGAGAGCGAAGAGACGGAGGGCGGCGATTTCTGTGTAGGAGGAGATGGGGGAGTGGTGCGAAGAGACGGTGGGTGGGTGTGTGGTCTTTTCATCATTTACACCAGCCTACCTCGGAAACCGAAACGGCTACCGCTTGCAAAACACGCTAACACTAAATACAGAGGGTACCCAAATACAGAAGTAGTATTTATTTTTTGACGGGAACGTGAGCATTCAGTTGCATGCACTAGATAGAACTAGATAGAACATATATGAACTAGATAGAACATAGATAAATAAGCTCAGTTGCATGCACTAGATAGAACTAGATAGAACATATATGAACTAGATAGAACATAGATAAATAAGCACGACATAGATATATAGAACATATATGAACACGACATATATAGTACCATTACATAGATAAATAAGCACGACATAGATATATAGTACGATTACATAGATAGATAAGACCCTAAACCCTAACTAGATAAACTCCTCCTCCTCCCCATGGCACCACCGGGTGCTCCAAGCTCCAAGCTCCAAGGCAAACACCTCTGTCACGCCCAAGATGCGACCCTATCCTCAATTTGGCACGAAGGCCTCGTCAGGGATAGAAGCGCATCTCGTCGTGTCGCAAGAATGGATATCGTTACAAGTACATGTACTGAAAAGAAGAGATATATATAGAATTGGCTTACACTCGCCACAAGCTACATCAGAGTCACATCACTACATTACATAATCATCAAGAGTAAGAGCAGGGTCCGACTACAGACGAAAACAAACGAGAAAATAAGAACGACGTCTATCCTTGCTATCCCAGGCTGCCGGCCTGGAACCCATCCTAGATCGATGAAGAACAAGAAGAAGAAAGCAACTCCAAATGAACAATCAACGCGCTCGCGTCCAGTAACCTTTACCTGTACCTGCAACAGGTGTTGTAGTAATCCGTGAGCCACAGGGGACTCAGCAATCTCATTTCCAAAGGTACGAAGACTAGCAAAGCTTAATAGGTGAGGCAAGGTTAAGTGGTGAGGTTGCAGCAGCGACTAAGCATATATTTGGTGGCTAACTTACGAATACCAGAAATAAGAGGGGGAAGATCTACGCATAACGTACATGAACTACTGATGATCAAATGATTGATCCTGAACACCTACCTACGTCAGACATAACCCCATCGTGTCCTCTATCGGAGAAGGAACTCACGAAAGAGACAGTCACGGTTACGCACTCAGTTGGCATGTTTTAATTAAGTTAACTTCAAGTTCTCTAGAACCAGTGTTAAACAAAGTTTCCACGTTGCCACATAACCGCGGGCACGGCTTTCCAAAAGATTTAACCCTGCAGGGGTGCTCCAACTAGTCCATCACAAATTACCACAAGCCGCATAGAAATCCTCAATCACGAAGCTCGCGATCTCGTCGGATTCCCTAGTGGAAACCTCAACTCTGAGATTACCCAAAGCATCACCGGAATCCCGATACACAAGATATCTCGTCAAAGGTAAAACTAATCCAGCAAGGCCGCCTGGCGTGTCGACGATCCCGATAGGAGCCGCGTATCTCGTTCTCACGAGACGACGGATAAGCGACGCGTACGAGTGCCAAACCTCGAGTTTCCTCGCGGTGGCCCCGCACAGTGCTCTGTTTTGGACCAGCACCATCAGCAATGGCCCTCCCTGTATTATGTAAAATTACTCCTCGGGTAGCGCTAACTCCCTATGCATTTCAATTTAACAGAATTATTATGTTGGGCAAATGTAGTACCAATGTTGGGCCTTGCCAGACCAGCTTTAATCTAAAACGAATTATCAAGGGGGTCCCCATAACAACCCTGATCATGTTAGGAGCGCTCATTTATGGAACATAACACCGGTAGCCGAAACTAAGGGGGCAAAGGTGGAACAAAGCACCAGGCTAGAAAGGCCGAGCCTTCCACCTTTTACCAAGTATATAGGTGCATTAAATTAAATAGCATTTAATATGGTGATATAACAAGGAACCCATGTTTTCACATGGAAGCAATGCACCCGCAACTAGCAACGCTAACACAGGGTTAAGCAAGCGGTAACATAGCCAATCAGTGGTTTGCTAGGTCGAACAGGTTGAAGGTTATCATGGCATTGTTGAGAGGCTGATATTTAACATATGGTAGGCAACGAGACATAATCGATAGAAACGGTAAAACTAGCATGGCAATCATAGTAATGGTATCTGGGGAAATGATCATCTTGCATGAGATCCCGCTTGGAAGAAGAATGAATCCGAGAAGTCGGCGAACCAACGTAGTCGAACGGGTCCTCACATTCCGACACGCTTACGGAACTCTATTGGAACGGAGCAAACCGGAAAAAAACATCCTAGACGGAATATTAAATTGTAGTTAACATGTCAAGGGGTGAAGCAGTGACCCTACATGGCATCCTAGACGGTTTAACTCGCGGAACTAAGAACGGACGCTACGGCTCAATAGACATGCAACACAAGAAAATTATGCCATGAATGCGCCATGCATGCGAGTTCAAACATCATGGGCAAGAAGAGAAAGAAACAGGTGTCGCCATGGCGAGCGAAAGGGAAACTATGGCGGCAAGATGGAAACGATGCCACGGCAACGTTCCTATCTCGATACTCAACGAGATATTGTGCCAACGTATACAAGCGTGTGCGGAAACGTTAAATAAAGAATGGGGTGATCCCGTATCTCGGGTTCCCATGTGTCGAGGCACGACGAAAGAAGACAACGTGCAACGGGCATACATACGGTGCAAACAAACGATACAACTCATACAACACTACACACGTTCACGACAACGTCTCAACGTTATACCTTCGAAGCGTGCTATTCGAAGCTGTTCGGGTCGTAGCGGACCAACGGTCGTCGTGGAAGTCGTGGTCGTCGTGGAAGTAGTCGTACACGCACCGGTAGTTGAAGTGGTGGTACACGGTCTTCGGCGACGGTAGTCGTTCGCTTGCGTCGGTAGACGATCTTCGGCGTCGGGAGTCGAACATGTTTCCGAAGAGGTCGGGGTTGTCGCGGATGTCGTGGATCTCATGAACTTGTCGGCGCCTCACTGTGGCGGGGATGGTGCACGCGGCGACGTAACCAGCGGCAGCAAACAGCAACGCGACGCAAGCAGCAAAGCGGCAGCAGGCAACCAACAACATGGCAAACTAGCATGCCGCAACCGACATCCTAGCATCTATCTAGCGTCAGCCAGCAACAAACTGCAACAGCTAGCAATTACTAACTAGCGGCAACCGGCTAGGCAACTAACCTAGAAACAATGCACTAGGCAGCAGAGCAACTAAGCAACAACACCAGTACAAGCAGCAACTACCCGACAGCAAGAGCTACAACCGGCACACAGCGGCACACACCAGCATCTGGCTCGGCAGCTACAACAACATCATTACGCAACAGCAGCAGCCGCTCGACAACAACAGCAAAACGGCATGGCAGGCAAGCAACTAGAGCAGCAGCACGCGGCATGGCAGCAGCAACCAACAGCAACAGCATCGGTACAGCTGCAGCTAGCAGCAAACAACAACTACAGCCACAAGCCAGCTGCAAAACGGCGGCAGCAACAGGAATAGCAACAGGCAGCATCGACAACAGCAACAGCATACTCGCAGAAGCTTGGCATCAGCAACAGCTTCGGCAGGGGAACGCCAAGGCGGCTCGGCAGGACGACGGCGCACAGAGGACCAAGGCATGGCGAGGGACGCGGGGCGCGGGGTGCGGGGCTCCTGCAGGCGGGCGGTGGCAGGGAACCGGCGCGGGAGACGGCGGGGCCGAGGGGGCGCCGCACGGGACCGCCGACAAGGACGACCACGAGGCGGCGCGGGGAGCTGCTGCTCAGCGAGCTCCTGCTGGCGCGCGGGGCCTGGCGGCGACCAGGGCGACGACGGAGCACGGGAGGCCAAGGGCGAGGTCGGGGCGAGCCATGGCGGGGCGAGGGAGGCAGTGCAGGAACGGCGGCTCGCGGCGAGGGCGAGGCAGGACGAGGGCGTCGAGGACTGGGGAAGAACAGAGGGGAGGCTCGCGAGGTCTCCGGCGACGTGGGGGCGAGGCCATGGCGCAGCCATGGCGGCAAGGCAGCTCGGGCCTGGCAGCGAGGGAACGACGGTGCAGCGCGGCGGGGTGGAGCAGCTCCTGGCCTGGGAGGAGGTACCGGGAGGAGAGGGGATCGCCGAGGGGGAAGAGGGGATCGGGCAAGGCACAGAAACAGAGGGAGAGGGAGCTGCACGGGAGGAAGAGGAAAACGGCGTAGGGGAGAGGACGAGGGACGAGGAGGGGATCGGGAGGCCGACGCTAGGGTTGGGCCTTGGATGCTTGGGCCTGGGCCTGACCGGCTGGCTCCCTCCTCTTTCTGGTTTTTTTTCCTTTAAAAAAATAGAACACTCCGCAAAAGGAAAAGGTTTAAAGAAAAGGAAATAAAATAAATGCTTTTGAGCTCCTTGAAAAATAAACCCCAACTATAAGAAATAGATTGGGCTTTTTCTAACGAATAAAAATAAAACATTTTTGAAGAATAAGATAAAACCGCGTTTTAGAAATATAAAGAGACTCTAATTTTAAAATAAAACAAGAGGAGAAAATAAAGAAAACCCAAGGGGTTGCCCCCACATTAAATAGAAGGATTTTAAAAGAAGACGAACTTTTAAAAGGGGGTTAAAACTGAAATCTTTTTAAACAGCCACGAAATAAAACAAGAGATGAGAGAAGGGTTTTAGGTCCACGGGCAATAGGGTTTTGAGGTGGCTCTCACGCACCCACTCTCATCACGCCAACAAACGACGCCACACTCGCAAAGCACTCACACCCAACAACATGGAGCAACAAGCAGCACCGACAAAACACAGATGACATGATGCCATGCATGATGCCATGATGCAAACTACATGATGATGCAACAAATAAAAATAACACACGACGGAAACAAAAATAAAGGGGGAATCTTCTGGAACTTTGGTCTCGGGCTGTCCCAACTCTCCTACACTACAAGAGGATCTCACCCCGAGATCCGAGAATGAAAATGGGGAGAGGATGAGAAAGAACGAGAGGTAAAAACTTTGTTGCTTCTTTGACAAACGAGTGAAACCAACGATCCTTGAAAGTTGCAAGGAGATGAGGATTGACATGAAAAGAAGCAAGAATTCACGGAAAATTTCGGCAGCACTTCGGTAGGAAAATGGGACAAAAAATTCGATAAGAAGAGAGAATTACACAATATACATATCAAACAACTAAACAGAACAAGGGAACACCATGATCTTGATAGAACACCAAGATAGACCCAAAGAGCAACAACACAATGCCTCCGGAAGAATAGAATAGGAACTAGCTCATACGGAAGAAGAGAATGAAGAGAGAATGACAACTTCTAACTCCAACGAACTTGGCAAGCATCCTTGCAAGAAGAATTGAACGTAGTTGTTGGAAAACAACAACGAAAAGAACAAGATAGTAGTGGGCTTATGGGAACCTTTCAAACTAATGAAGTGACAACCAGCCACTAACAGAAACAAGGATTGATTGGGAGAAACAAGATATGAACAATTTCTTACACCAAGAGGATACATTGAGAACTTGGATTAATGACAAGCACCATGATAGCAACAATCCATAGGAAAAGCTTTAGGTGAAATCCAAACCAAGATAGCTCAATGAAGAATCATGGGTTGAAATACCTCATGATCAAAGAATTGATGGATTTAATTATCTCATTCCTGAAAGAAAATCTCTTCGAGACTCCTACACTAACAAGAATGCTATAATACCACCTCAAAGGATAAAGGAAGAACAATTGCACATAGAAATCAAGAGAAAGGATACTTGAGGTTCTCCAACAGAATCTTGAAGAACACTTGAGAATGAATTGAAACCTTGATGAACCACCATGAAGGACCTCCGTATACAAATGAACGATGCAACGATATGAAGGTAGACAAGAATAAGATTATGACCTTACCAAGATTTAGATGAAGCCTCACAAAGAGATACTAAAAGAACTTGGAACTCCGAAAAAAAATAAAGATAAGCACACGAGAAAAGAATTGAAACCATGAGCCACTCCGGAAGAAGAATTGAAATCTCTTGGAAGAAGGAAGAACAAGAATAAGAATTATGTTATGCTTATTCTTCATCAAGTTAAATTGATGACAAGCAACGGATCTAGCATACCACTTATTCTTCTAGAAATGAATCTTGAAGAGGCAGAAAGATAAGCACCACTTGAGGCAAAATTGAAGGAAGCACCGGTAAGAATTTGCAATTGAATGCGAAAACAAAGAATTAATGGAGATACATGAGAATGATGAGATCATGAGCCACCTGAGAGAAAACTTGAACAAGGCACCAGATAATCGAGAGACGAACGAAGATACAACAATTGAGAAGAATTGAGGATGAAAGCTGAAAGCTGAGAACGAAGAAGTCTTCTGAAATGATGGCCTTCGGAGGAACGAGAAATAAAAACAACTCAGAAATGCACCGGATAGCAAGAAAGGGATACTCATGATTGGAACAAATGAGAGGATAACACGAAGCTGAGACGACAATCTCCAAGAGAATGGACCAAGATTTACGAGGAACACTCCTTCGAATTTGCAAGCTGAGAATGATGACGAGGAACAACACCAAGAATAGCTGAGACACTCCGGAATAAAGAAGAATGAAAGGTTGAGCCAATATGAGAATTAATTCAAATAGGTCTTGAAGAAGGAATATGACTGATGAAATCATTCTTACGTCATAGTTGAAAAATAATTAGAGATCTCCGGAAAAAAAAAGATACATATAAGATCCTGGGAAAAACCTGTGGGTTATGGGCCCACTCGAAGAAACCACCATTAGAAAAGATTGCTTAGAAGAGAGATATTGCACCGGTATGAAGAGAACTAGATGAGGTTAGCACCTCGAAATAATTAAAGAATTGAGAACAAGAAACTTCTAGAATAAATTCAACGCTCCGGGTAGAATAGAGAGAAATGACAACAAGAAAGCGTGATAAGAATCTCCAACATGGGGAAGAATTTACAAGGATGAAAAGGATATGATGAACATAGATGACTGAATTAAATTCACCGGAAAAGAACAAAATGAAGAAATGATGAACTCGACTCCTGAGAATCTTCACAATGAATCACCGGATAAGAGAGAAAAGAACAGAAAGCGGAAGCACAAAGAAAAGAAAACTCTTGGATGAAAATCCAATCACTGAAGAAAAGGGTGGGAGGGCGGGGAAAAACAAAGAAAAATTGAGACAGATGATCTGCAAAAACTGGAGAAGATTGAATTCAGTTGTAGAGAAGCACACCGGTTGGAAAAGAATTAACATGACGACTCCAGTTGACAAGAATGATAAGACAATTGATTGAGCAAAAGAATTAATACTCTCAAAAAAAATATGAGGACGCCACTTAGGAAAGATCTGAAACACCACTTGACATCGAAGCAACTTGAATTACCATATTCCAACAAAACAAAGGGTGCGGCTTGCAATTAGCCAGAACAAACTCATGAGAAAGATTTCGTCCAATATTTTCGTGGACAAGATCGCACTGGCTCGATTTTACAGTAGCCATCAAGTGCAAGGCAGTGCACCCGACATACGAAGCGTCCCCGAGTCGTAGCAAGCTACAAGGACTCTTTAAGACACAACGTGTACCGCTGTAAGTCGACCATGAACAAACGAATCCACTAGATGTCGAACCCCAACCTGACATCATGCATTTGTTGGAAGATTGTCCTATAAGCAACTACTTGAATTCCCACCTATGAATTCCCAAAATATCTGGTCATGCAATCTGGTACACGGATACAAGGAGTAATAATCACACAACTCCTATACTAACCCGTCACCTGTATCACATCCATCAACACACAACCAGAATCTCGGACATTCATCTACAACAGACCCTCGTGATCACAATGATACAAAGTATGGCAGTACTCCCGAACAATCCGCACCAGTACTGGGGACATCGGGGTTATCTCGCCACTACTAGTATTGAAGCAATTACGAACATCCTTCGTTCTGAGATACTAAGAAATCTGAATGATAACGATGTGCTCAAGAATCCCCTGGAACTCAACTCCCCGGAGACTTAAAGCAGATAGGAGGCACCAAGACAGAACTCCGTCACATCGGCATCATATAGATTCCAAAAATATCCGCGTGATCCTAAAAAAAATTTGAGTGAGAAGAGGAGTAGAATTAAAATATTACGTCAAGATTCCTCACCAGAGCATAGAAGAGGAGAAAAAAGAATCCTACTCTCCGATATATAACTAGACTCAAAGCAGTTTTTCACTAGACTCGACTCGGCCAAGTTCGATCAATCAAGGGGGCTCCTAGGTCGGTACTACTCTGATACCAACTTGTCACGCCCAAGATGCGACCCTATCCTCAATTTGGCACGAAGGCCTCGTCAGAGATAGAAGCGCATCTCGTCGTGTCGCAAGAATGGATATCGTTACAAGTACATGTACTGAAAAGAAGAGATATATATAGAATTGGCTTACACTCGCCACAAGCTACATCAGAGTCACATCAGTACATTACATAATCATCAAGAGTAAGAGCAGGGTCCGACTACGGACGAAAACAAACGAGAAAATAAGAACGACGTCCATCCTTGCTATCCCAGGCTGCCGGCCTGGAACCCATCCTAGATCGATGATGAAGAAGAAGAAGAAAGCAACTCCAAATGAACAATCAACGCGCTGGCGTCTAGTAACCTTTACCTGTACCTGCAACTGGTGTTGTAGTAATCTGTGAGCCACAGGGGACTCAGCAATCTCATTTCCAAAGGTATCAAGACTAGCAAAGCTTAATAGGTGAGGCAAGGTTAAGTGGTGAGGTTGCAGCAGCGACTAAGCATATATTTGGTGGCTAACTTACGAATACCAGAAATAAGAGGGGGAAGATCTACGCATAACGGACGTGAACTACTGATGATCAAATGATTGATCCTGAACACCTACCTACGTCAGACATAACCCCACCGTGTCCTCGATCGGAGAAGGAACTCACGAAAGAGACAGTCACGGTTACGCACTCAATTCGCATGTTTTAATTAAGTTAACTTCAAGTTATCTAGAACCAGTGTTAAACAAAGTTTCCACGTTGCCACATAACCGCGGTCACGGCTTTCCGAAAGATTTAACCCTGCAGGGGTGCTCCAACTAGTCCATCACAAATTACCACAGGCCGCATAGAAATCCTCAATCACGAAGCTCGCGATCTCGTCGGATTCCCTAGTGGAAACCCTCAACTCTGAGATTACCCAAAGCATCACCGGAATCCCGATGCACAAGATATCTCGTCAAAGGTAAAACTAATCCAGCAAGGCCGCCCGACGTGTGGACGATCCCGATAGGAGCCGCGTATCTCTTTCTCAGGACACGACGGATAAGCGACGCGTACGAGTGCCAAACCTCAGGTTTCCTCACGGTGGCCCCGCACAGTGCTCTGTTTTGGACCAGCACCATCAGCACTGGCCCTCCCTGTATTATGTAGAATTACTCCTCGGGTAGCGCTAACTCCCTATGCATTTCAATTTAACAGAATTATTATGCTGGGAAAATGTAGTACCAATGTTTGGCCTTGCCAGACCAGCTTTAATCTAAAACAAATTATCAAGGGGGTCCCCATAACAACCCCGATCGTGTTAGGAGCGCTCATTTATGAAACATAACACCGGTAGCCAATACTAAGGGGGCAAAGGTGGAACAAAACACCAGGCTAGAAAGGCCGAGCCTTCCACCTTTTACCAAGTATATAGGTGCATTAAATTAAATAGCATTTAATATGGTGATATAACAAGGAACCCATGTTTTCACATGGAAGCAATGCACCTGCAACTAGCAACGCTAACACAGGGTTAAGCAAGCGGTAACATAGCCAATCAGTGGTTTGCTAGGTCGAATAGGTTGAAGGTTATCATGGCATTGTTGAGAGGCTGATATTTAACATATGGTAGGCAACGAGACATAATCGATAGAAACGGTAAAACTAGCATGGCAATGATAGTAATGGTATCTGGGGAAATGATCATCTTGCCTGAGATCCAGCTTGGAAGAAGAATGACTCCGAGAAGTCGGCGAACCAACGTAGTCGAACGGGTCCTCACATTCCGACACGCTTGCGGAACTCTATCGGAACGGAGCAAACCGGAAACAAACATCAACACAGATATTCACCACACGATGCACAACATGATGCACAACCTAATATGATGCATAATCAGTTCAGTGATGCAAGGGATGGCATGGCAATTCACCTCACGCAAACTCTACACATTAAGTGAAGCTCGATATGCAACGGGTTGCATATCGACAAAACTCCACGATTGATTATTTAGTTCACTCCCGATTATTTACACGGCAATATTAAATTGTAGTTAACATGTCAAGGGGTGAAGCGGTGACCCTACATGGCATCCTAGACGGTTTAACTCGCGGAACTAAGAATGGACGCTACGGCTCAATAGACATGCAACACAAGAAAATTATGCCATCAATGCGTCATGCATGCGAGTTCAAACATCACGGGCAAGAAGAGAAAGAAACAGGTGTCGCCACGGCGAGCGAAAGGGAAACTATGGCGGCAAGACGGAAACGATGCCACGGCAACGTTCCTATCCCGATACTCAACGAGATATTATGTGAACGTATACAAGCGTGTGCGGAAACGTTAAATAAAGAATGGGGTGATCCCGTATCTCGGGTTCCCATGTGTCGAGGCACGATGAAAGAAGACAACGTGCAACGGGCATACATACGGTGCAAACAAACGATACAACTCATACAACACTACACACGGTCACGACAACATCTCAACGTTATACCTTCGAAGCGTGCTATTCGAAGCGGTTCGGGTCGTAGCGGACCAACGGTCGTCGTGGTCGTCGTGGAAGTAGTCGTACACGCGCCGGTAGTTGAAGTAGTGGTACACAATCTTCGGCGACGGTGGTCGTTCGCTTGCGTCGGTAGACGATCTTCGGCGTCGGGAGTCAAACATGTTTCCGAAGAGGTCGGGGTCGTCGTGGATGTCGTGGATCTCGTGAACTTGTCGGCGTCTCATGGTGGCGGGGATGGTGCACGCAGCGACGTAACCAGCGACAGCAAACAGCAACGCGACGCAAGCAGCGGGCAACCAACAGCATGGCAAACTAGCATGCCGCAACCGACATCCTAGCATCTATCTAGCGTCAGCCAGCAACAAACTGCAGCAGCTAGCAATTACTAACTAGAAGCAACAGGCTAGGCAACTAACCTAGAAGCAATGCACTAGGCAGCAGAGCAACTAAGCAACAACACCAGTACAAGCAACAACTACCCGGCAGCAAGAGCTACAACCGGCACACAGCGACATACACCAGCATCTAGCTCGGCAGCTACAACAACATCATTACGCAACAGCAGCAGCCGCTCGACAGCAACAGCAAAATGGCACGGCAGGCAAGCAACTAGAGCAGCAGCACGCGGCATGGCAGCAGCAACCAACAACAACAGCATCGGTACAGCTACAGCTAGCAACAAACAACAACTACAGCCGCAGGCCAGCTGCAAAACGGCGGCAGCAATAGGGACAGCAACAGGCAGCATCGGCAACAACAACAACATACTCGCAGCAGCTTGGCATCAGCAACAGCTTCGGCAGGGGAACGCCAAGGCGGCTCGGCAGGACGACAGCACACGGAGGACCAAGGCATGGCGAGGGACGCGGGGCGCGGGGCTCCTGCAGGCGGGCGGCGGCAGGGAACCAGCGCGGGAGACGGCGGGGCCGAGGGGGCGCAGCACGGGACTGCCGGCAAAGACGACCACGAGGCGGCGCAGGGAGCTGCTGCTCGGCAAGCTCCTGCTGGCGCGCGGGGCCTGGCGGAGACCAGGGCGATGACGGAGCACGGGAGGCCAAGGGCGAGGTCGGGGCGAGCCATGGCGGGGCGAGGGAGGCAGTGCGGGAATGGCGGCTTGCGGCGAGGGCGTCGGGGACTGGGGAAGAACAGAGGGGAGGCTCGCGAGGTCTCCGGTGGCGTGGGGGCGAGGCCATGGCGCAACCATGGCGGCGAGGCAGCTCGGGCCTGGCAACGAGGGAACGGCGGCGCAGCGCGGCGGGGTGGAGCAGCTCCTGGCCTGGGAGGAGGTATCGGGAGGAGAGGGGATCGCCGAGGGGGAAGAGGGGATCGGGCAAGGCACAGAAACAGAGGGAGAGGGAGCTACATGGGAGGAAGAGGAAAACGGCGCAGAGGAGGGGATCGGGAGGCCTACGCTAGGGTTGGGCCTAGGATGCTTGGGCCTCGGCCTGACCGACTGGCTCCCTCCACTTTCTGGTTTTTTTTCCTTTTAAAAAAAACAAAACACACCGCAAGAGGAAAAGGTTTAAAGAAAAGGCAATAAAATAAATGCTTTCGGGCTCCTTGAAAAATAAACCCCAACTATAAGAAATAGATTGGGCTTTTTTTTAACGAATAAAAATAAAACATTTTTGAAGAATAAGATAAAACCCCGTTTTAGAAATAGAAAGAGACTCTAATTTTAAAATAAAACAAGAGGAGAAAATAAAGAAAACCCAAGGGGTTGCCCCCACATTAAATAAAAGGATTTTAAAAGAAGACGAACTTTTAAAATGGGGTTAAAACTGAAATCTCTTTAAACAGCCACGAAATAAAACAAGAGTTGAGAGAAGGGTTTTAGGTCCACGGGCAATAGGGTTTTGAGGTGGCTCTCACGCACCCACTCTCATCACGCCAACAAATGACGCCACACTCGCATAGCACTCACACCCAACAACATGGAGCAACAAGCAGCACCGACAAAACACAGATGACATGATGCCATGCATGATGCCATGATGCAAACTACATGATGATGCAACAAATAAAAATAACACACGACGGAAACAGAAATAAAGGGGGAATCTTCTGGAACGTCGGTCTCGGGCTGTCACATCCTCCTCCTCACTCGTCGTCGCCGTCGGTGCGGTACGAGAGAGTGTGCATGCTGCCGTTGGGGAAGGTGATGTCCAGATCCGTGAAGATGTTGTATGTTGTGAATGCGATAAACTCGCATCCACACCAAAAAAACACGACCGAGGAGGTTGTAAGCATCGATGTTGTTGGTGAACCTCACAATAAGGCCGATAGGATAGCCATTGTTGGTCAGCTCCTCCACGTGGAACATCACCGGAGAACCCCTGGGGAGTTGGCGGTAGCCGGCGGAGAGGAAGAACTCGGTGAGAGCCCTTGCACCCCTCCACCTCGAGATCGCCCACACCCGTAGGGTGTTCTCCACCTGGACTTGGGGAGGGTAGAGCATCTCGGGGACGGTGGGCGGCACACGGTAGGTCATCCCGGTGTAGTTCATCTTCCGGCGTGAGAGGTGGAGAAGATGGACTAGGAGATGAAGAAGAAGGCCGGGTGGGAGAAGATGATGTTAGGGGGTGCTTAAAACTCGTGCTTAAATAGGGGTGCTAGCCATGGTGTGCATCGAGTGTGAAACGGCTACCGCATGGCATCGAGGGGGCATCGAGTGTGTACACACCCCACGTAGCACAGGGTCAATTAAAACAGGGTACACGTCGCACATGAGCAATTAAAACGAGCCGAAAAATGACTGCTGCGTCGGTCGGGTTGGGCGACGAGCTTCTGCATGGCTGAGCCGCTGCGTGCCTCTGTTGCGTCGGTCGGGTTGCTGCTCTCTATGGCGTTGGGCGTGCTCCCGCTCGATCGATGCGCATGCATGCAGTGTCGGTCCAACGGGCGAGCGAGGGGAGGCAGGGCAAGCGAGGGGAGGCACGGCTACGCGCATGCATGCAAGGTTGATACGCGTCTTCTCGTCAAACGGATAAAAGGGTGGGCCGCCTTTAATTAAGCCCAACAACGCATGCACGCGTCTTCTCGTCCAGCAATAAAAAAGAGGGCTAAAAAGGCCAGCCAATCAGAGTGAAGGCCACGGATCGCTGTTGACGTAGCCCTAATGCGCGATCCAGATCGTCCATTCACGGCGATCCAATGGTCCGATGGGGTGCTGGGTTTTGAGAGGTTTGGACGGGGTTTTGAGGGGTTTTGATGAGGTTTTGAGAGGTTTTCAAGGGTTAGGGTAGAGCATAACTAATTCAAAAAAAATCAAAAAAATATAAAACTTGTGCCAATCATCATTATATGTGACTAGGCTGCTAGGAAAAATAATAAACTTGGACTATGAAGTTTTTCATGAAAAACCCTTCACAAAAGTGGCTATAACGTACGAGGTTGTACGGTTTTCAAAAGTTAGGGTTGGCTATAACTAATTCAAAAAAATCAAAAAAATATATAACTTGTGCCAATCACCTTTCTATATGACTAGGTTGCTAGGAAAAATAATAAACTTGGACTATGAAGTTTTTCATGAAAAACCCTTCACAAAAGTGGCTATCATGTACGAGGTTGTACGGTTTTCAAAAGTTAGGATTGGCTATAACTAATTAAAAAAAATCAAAAAATATATAAAACTTGTGCCAATCATCTTTCTATATGACTAGGTTGCTAGGAAAAATAATAAACTTGGACTATGAAGTTTTTCACGAAAACCCTTCACAAAAGTGGCTATCACGTACGAGGTTGTACGGTTTTCAAAAGTTAGGGTTGGCTATAACTAATAAAAAAAATCAAAAAAATATAAAACTTGTGCCAATCATCTTTCTATATGACTAATATGTCAAGTTTCATTTTTTGGCTGATTTGAAGAAGGTCAAAAAAAAACTTGCTTACAAATGTGGCTTTGCAGGGGGCTTGGAGGGGGTTTTGGAGCTCATTTGGAGCACATTTTTCATGTCCAAAGTTTCACATAATAAAAGTTCTCCGATTAATCACGTAACATGTGTAATAGTACATAAATCATTGTAACACCATATGACATAACAAATAACTTCAAATTTGAATTTTGGCTCAAATTTGAATTTTGGCTCAAACTTGAAATTTGTCTCAAACTTGAATAGTATTACACAAATACATTTCATATAAAAAATACAACACCATACCACATACCAAATAACTTCAAATTTGAATTTTGGCTCAAATTTGAATTTTGTCTCAAACTGGAAATTTGTCTCAAACTTGAATAGTATCACACAAATACAATTTCATACGAAAAATACAATTTCACGCAAAGTTTTATTCTATAGCATAGGACAACACCCAGTTCACTTCACTTCAGCTTATTCTTCTTCTTCTTTTCATCACTGCATCAGCTGGAATATCATCAAGCTCAGTTGGCAACAGAACTTCCAATATAGGCTTAGTTGGCACCACATCTTCTGGAAAAACAGGGTTAGGCAACACAACTTCTAATATAGGCTCAGCTTGCACAACATCAGCTGGAAGATAATCATTTGGCACCAAATCCATATCTTGCTCATTTTGCACCACATCTTCTGGAAAAACAGGGTTAGGCAACACAACTTAGGCTCAGCTTGCACAACATCAGCTGGAAGATAATTATTTGGCACCACATCCATATCTTGCTCATTTTGCACCACATCTTGATTTTGCAGCACATCCAAGTCTTGCTCATTTTGGACCACATCTTCATTTTGGAACACATCCAAGTCTTGTTGCTCATTTTGCAGCACATCCAAGTCTTGCTCATTTTGCTCAGTTTGCATTGTTTCACCATAACTTCTCTTTTTTCTACAACCATTGCCTCTTTTCTTTTTCTTTGGCCAGCAATCTTCAACAAGGGGCTCAGCTGCACACTTCCTCCTAAAAAATTTAAGCATGTCAATTGGTTTGTAATTGAAAAATGCAGCCAAATAGTAAACATAAAAAACATTAGCACACATACTTTGGCCTTTTAGGAGTGTAACAACACTTGGAAGATCCAGCTCGGTGCCCAAGTTCCTGGCACAACTTGCATCTATTTTGGTTACCTTTTTGGGACCTTTTTGGTTTTCCATCCTTCTTTCCCTTTCCTTTTTACTACTCCCACCTCTCTCAAACCATGCCTTGAATCTGCTCTCTTTAGGCCTACCAGCCTTTCTTTTTGTTAGGGGAGGACACATGGAAAATTCGATGTCCACTTCAGGCCACTGAGACTGATCTGTAAGTGCTGGAATTGGAGTTGCATATGCAGCCCTGAATTTTTCTACCGAGTAATATTCGTGCAAATAAGGGTGCATGTTTATCTTTGGTCGGGAGGCCAAGAAAAGTATGGCATGATCACATGGTTTCCCAGTGTGTTGCCACTCCAAACAAGTGCACTCATGCATTTCAGTGTTAACAACATGCCTTCTACCACTTTTGGTATCTCTAACTTCAGCACCCCACACAAAAGATTTTTCAACACATAAATGTGTAAGATTTCTGCTCCTGTTGACCACCTGTTGTACCACTGCAGGAAGCTTGTCCCCTTGCAGACAATCACCAATCCTTCTTCTCAATTCCCACAAGCGCATGATCATGATCCTGATTTGGTCAACCATGTCATGCACAGGAAGGTTTTTCAAATGCTTCACCTTGTTGTTAAAACTTTATGCCAAGTTGTTGTTGATATGATCACACTTGATGGCAGTGTTAAATCCTGACCTATACCATAATAGAGAATGGTAGGTGTTCACCCATGGACCAAATTCAGGGCATGCTGTCATTATCTTACCAAGATGATATGAATATGTCTGTTTAGTGTAAGATCTTGTTGCTGGCCACATGCGACCAAATTCTTCCCCTCTAAACTTTTTGATCAAATTCATCCACATATGGCCGAAGCACTCTCTCTCTCACAATGGGGGAACACATTCTTGACTGCATTTTCTAGCCCTTTGCATGCATCTGTGTGGACTGCCAAAGGTGACACTGGACCTATGCATCTCTTCAACTGCATCATGAACCATGTCCATGCGACCTCTGTTTTTGACTGAAACAAGCCAATAGCAACAGGGAACACCCAGTTGTGTCCATCTAAAGCATTCCAAGCTGCCAATTGACCATTCCACTTGCCGGTCAAAAACGATGAGTCTATGCTCTAATATGGACGACAACCTGCCTTGAAGACATCGATGCAAGGCTTTAAAGCCATAAAAAACTTTGAGAAAAGGACTCGTCCTTCCTCTGTTACCTCAGTATCTATCTCCACAACACTGCCTGGTGACCTCTTCTCCACCTCTGCTTTGAAATTATAAAGCATCCTAAATGTATTTGCCCATTCACCATATAATTCTTTCATTGCCCTTTGTTTTGCCTTCCACACTGTGTTATACTTCACCTTAATTGGGTACTGCTTTTCAAAGTCTACTTTAAGTTTCTTTGCAGTAGTATTTGGTTTCTTGGCTAAAATAGGAGTGACCTTTTCGGCAATCGAAAGTTTTGATGTCATGGTTGATACTCTGTGTGAACTTGTAATACAAGTATGTTGGTGTGGGATTTGATTGACCCTAATGGTACTTCCATCAGGTTGGCGTCTAGCAGATATGTACCACTTGCTATTGGGGAACGTCGCATGGGAAACAAAAAAAATTCCTACGCGCACGAAGACCTATCATGGTGATGTCCATCTACGAGAGGGGATGAGTGATCTACGTACCCTTGTAGACCGTACAGCAGAAGCGTTAGAGAACGCGGTTGATGTAGTGGAACGTCCTCACGTCCCTCGATCCGCCCCGCGAACAATCCCGCGATCAGTCCCACGATCTAGTACCGAACGGACGGCACCTCCGCGTTCAGCACACGTACAGCTCGACGATGATCTCAGCCTTCTTGATCCAGCAAGAGAGACGGAGAGGTAGAAGAGTTCTCCGGCAGCGTGACGGCGCTCCGGAGGTTGGTGATGATCTTGTCTCAGCAGGGCTCCGCCCGAGCTCCGCGGAAACGCGATCTAGAGGAAAAACTATGGAGGTATGTGGTCGGGCAGCCGTGAGAAAGTCGTCTCTAATCAGCCCTAATTGCTCCATATATATAGGAGGAGGGAGGGGGGGCCTTGCCTTGGGGTCCAAGGACCCTCAAGGGGTCGGCCGAGCCAAGGGGGAGGACTCTCCCCCCCCCCCCCCCAAACCGAGTTGGACTAGGTTTGGTGGGAGGGAGTCCTCCTCCCTTCCCACCTCCCCCCCTCCTTTTTTTTCTTTTCCTTTGATTTCTTATCCTTGGCGCATAGGCCCCTTTGGGGCTGTCCCACCAGCCCACTAAGGGTTGGTGTGTCTCCCCAAAGCCTATGGGCTTCCCCGGGGTGGGTTGCCCCCCCCCCCCGGTGAACCCCCGGAACACATTCGTCATTCCCGGTACATTCCCGGTAACTCCAAAAACCTTCCGGTAATCAAATGAGGTCATCCTATATATCAATCTTCGTTTCCGGACCATTCTGGAAACCCTCGTGACGTTCGTGATCTCATCCGGGACTCCGAACAACATTCGGTAACCAACCATATAACTCATATACGCACAAAACAACGTCGAACCTTAAGTGTGCAGACCCTGCGGGTTCGAGAACTATGTAGCCATGACCCGAGAGACTCCTCGGTCAATATCCAATAGCGGGACCTGGATGCCCATATTGGATCCTACATATTCTACGAAGATCTTATCGTTTGAACCTCAGTGCCAAGGATTCGTATAATCGCGTATGTCATTCCCTTTGTCCTTCGGCATGTTACTTGCCCGAGATTCGATCGTCACTATCCGCATACCTATTTCAATCTCGTTTATCGGCAAGTCTCTTTACTCGTTCCGTAATACAAGATCCCGCAACTTACACTAAGTTACATTGCTTGCAAGGCTTGTGTGTGATGTTGTATTACCGAGTGGGCCCCGAGATACCTCTCCGTCACACGGAGTGACAAATCCTAGTCTTGATCCATACTAACTCAACTAACACCTTCGGAGATACCTGTAGAGCATCTTTATAGTCACCCAGTTACGTTGCGACGTTTGATACACACAAAGCATTCCTCTGGTGTCAGTGAGTTATATGACCTCATGGTCATAGGAATAAATACTTGACACGCAGAAAACAGTAGCAACAAAATGACACGATCAACATGCTACGTCTATTAGTTTGGGTCTAGTCCATCACGTGATTCTCCCAATGACGTGATCCAGTTATCAAGCAACAACACCTTGTTCATAATCAGAAGACACTGACTATCATCGATCAACTGGCTAGCCAACTAGAGGCATGCTAGGGATGGTGTTTTGTCTATGTATCCACACATGTAAATGAGTCTTCATTCAATACAATTATAGCATGGATAATAAACTATTATCTTGATACAGGAATTATAATAATAACTATATTTATCATTGCCTCTAGGGCATAATTCCAACAGTCTCCCACTTGCACTAGAGTCAATAATCTAGCCCTCACATCACCATGTGAATTACATTGTAATAAATCTAACACCCATACAGTTCTGGTGTCGATCATGTTTTGGCCGTGGAAGAGGTTTAGTCAGCGAGTCTCCCACATTCAGATCCGTGTGCACCTTGCATATATTTACGTCCTCTTCCTCGATGTAGTCGCGGATGAGGTTGAAGCGTCGTTTGATGTGTCTGGTCTTCTTGTGAAACCGTGGTTCCTTTGCTAAGGCAATGGCACCCGTGTTGTCACAGAACAAGGTTATTGGATCCAGTGCACTTGGCACCACTCCAAGATCCGTCATGAACTGCTTCATCCAGACACCCTCCTTAGCCGCCTCCGAGGCAGCCATGTACTCCGCTTCACATGTAGAATCTGCTACGACGCTTTGCTTGGAACTGCACCAGCTTACTGCACCCCCATTAAGAATAAATACGTATCCGGTTTGCGACTTAGAGTCATCCGGATCTGTGTCAAAGCTTGCATCGACGTAACCTTTTACGGCGAGCTCTTCGTCACCTCCATATACGAGAAACATCTCCTTAGTCCTTTTCAGGTACTTCAGGATATTCTTGACCGCTGTCCAGTGATCCACTCCAGGATTACTCTGGAACCTGCCTGCCATACTGATGGCCAGGCTAACATCCGGTCTAGTGCACAGCATCGCATACATGATAGAACCTATGGCTGAAGCATAGGGGACGGAGCGCATATGCTCTCTATCTTCATCAGTTGCTGGGCACTGAGTCTTACTCAATCTCGTACCTTGTAAAACTGGCAAGAACCCTTTCTTGGACTGTTCCATTTTGAACCTCTTCAAAACTTTATCAAGGTATGTGCTTTGTGAAAGTCCTATCAGGCATTTTGATCTATCCCTATAGATCTTAATGCCTAGAATGTAAGCAGCTTCTCCTAGGTCCTTCATAGAGAAACTTTTATTCAAGTAACCTTTTATGCTCTCCAAAAGTTCTACGTTGTTTCCAATCAGTAATATGTCATCCACATATAATATTAGAAACGCCACAGAGCTCCCACTCACTTTCTTGTAAATACAAGATTCTCCAACCATTTGTATAAACCCAAATGCCTTGATCACATCATCAAAGCGTTTGTTCCAACTCCGAGATGCTTGCACCAGTCCATAAATGGATCGCTGGAGCTTGCACACCTTGTCAGCATTTTTAGGATCGACAAAACCTTCGGGTTGCATCATATACAACTCTTCCTTAAGGAAACCGTTAAGGAACGCCATTTTGACATCCATCTGCCAGATTTCATAATCGAAAAATGCAGCTATTGCCAACATGATTCTGATGGACTTAAGCATCGCTACGGGTGAGAAAGTCTCATCGTAGTCAACTCCTGGAACTTGTGAAAAACCCTTTGCCACAAGTCGAGCTTTATAAACGGTCACATTACCGTCAGCGTCCGTCTTCTTCTTAAAGATCCATTTGTTCTGAATAGCCTTGCGGCCCTCAGGTAGTATCTCCAAAGTCCACACTTTGTTCTCATACATGGACCTTATCTCGGACTTCATGGCTTCTAGCCATTTGTTGGAATCTGGGCCCACCATTGCTTCTTCATAATTCGTAGGCTCATTGTTGTCCAACAACATAATTGATAAGACATGATTACCGTACCACTCTGGAGCAGCGCGTGATCTCGTCGACCTGCGTGGTTCAACAGAAACTTGAACTGGAGTTTCATGATCATCATCATTAACTTCCTCCTCAACCGGCGTCGCAACGACAGAGGTTTCCCCTTGCCCTGCGCCACCATCCAGAGGGATGAGAGGTTCGACAACCTCGTCAAGTTCTATCTTCCTCCCACTCAATTCTCTCGAGAGAAACTCCTTCTCGAGAAAAGCTTCGTTTTTAGCAACAAACACTTTGCCCTCGGATTTGAGATAGAAGGTGTACCCAACTGTCTCTTTCGGGTAACCTATGAAGACGCACTTTTCCGCTTTGGGTTCCAGCTTTTCAGGCTGAAGCTTTTTGACATAAGCATCACATCCCCAAACTTTAAGAAACGACAACTTTGGCCTTTTGCCATACCACAGTTCGTATGGTGTCGTCTCAACGGATTTTGATGGTGCCCTATTTAAAGTGAATGCAGCTGTTTCTAATGCATAACCCCAAAATGACAACGGCAAATCAGTAAGAGACATCATAGATCGCACCATCTCTAATAAAGTACGATTACGACGTTCGGACACACCATTACGCTGTGGTGTTCCAGGCGGTGTTAACTGTGAAACAATTCCACATTGTTTTAAGTGAGCACCAAACTCGAAACTCAGATATTCACCCCCACGATCAGACCGTAGGAACTTGATCTTCTTGTTACGATGATTTTCTACTTCACTCTGAAATTGCTTGAACTTTTCAAATGTTTCAGACTTGTGCTTCATCAAGTAGACATAACCATATCTACTTAAATCGTCAGTGAAGGTGAGAAAATAACGATATCCGCCGCGTGCCTCTACGCTCATTGGACCACACACATCGGTATGTACGATTTCCAACAAGTCACTTGCACGCTCCATTGTTCCGGAGAACGGAGTTTTAGTCATCTTGCCCATGAGGCATGGTTCGCACGTGTCAAGTGAATCAAAGTCAAGTGACTCCAAAAGTCCATCAATATGGAGTTTCTTCATGCGCTTTACACCAATATGACCCAAGCGGCAGTGCCACAAAAATATGGCGCTATCATTGTTTACTCTAACTCTTTTGGTCTCAATGTTATGTATATGCGTATCGCTATCAAGATTCAATACGAACAATCCTCTCACATTCGGTGCATGACCATAAAAGATGTTACTCATAGAAATAGAACAACCATTATTCTCAGACTTAAAAGAGTAACCGTCTCGCAATAAACAAGATCCAGATATAATGTTCATGCTCAACGCAGGCACTAAATAACAATGATTTAAGTTCATCACTAATCCCGATGGTAGCTGAAGTGACACTGTGCCGACGGCGATTGCATCAACCTTGGAACCGTTTCCTACGCGCATCGTCACTTCATCTTTCGCCAGCCTTCGTCTATTCCGCAGTTCCTGTTTCGAGTTGCAAATATGAGCAACAGAACCGGTATCGAATACCCAGGCACTACTACGAGAGCCGGTTAAGTACACATCAATAACATGTATATCAAATATACCTGATTTTTCTTTGCCCGCCTTCTTATCTGCCAGATACTTGGGGCAATTGCGCTTCCAGTGACCCATACCCTTGCAATAGAAGCACTCCGTTTCAGGCTTAGGTCCAGCCTTGGGTTTCTTCGGCGGATCGGCAACAGGCTTGCCGCTCTTCTTCGAATTGCCCTTCTTGACTTTGCCGTTTCTCTTGAAACTAGTGGTCTTACTCACCATCAACACTTGATGCTCTTTACGGAGTTCAGACTCTGCGACTTTCAGCATCGCAAACAACTCGCCGGGAGACTTGTTCATCCCTTGCATGTTGTAGTTCAACACAAAGCCTTTATAGCTTGGTGGCAGTGATTGAAGGATTCTATCAGTGATAGCTTCTTGCGGGAGTTCAATCCCCAGTTCAGCTAGACGGTTTGAGTACCCAGACATTTTGAGCACATGTTCACTGACAGACGAGTTTTCCTCCATCTTGCAAGCATAGAATTTATCGGAGGTCTCATACCTCTCGATCCGGGCGTTCTTCTGAAAGATAAACTCCAACTCCTGGAACATCTCAAATGCTCCATGACGCTCAAAGCGACGTTGAAGTCCCGGTTCTAAGCCATACAAGACTGCACATTGAACTATTGAGTAGTCCTCCTTACGTGCTAACCAAGCGTTCTTAACATCCTGATCAGCCGTAGCGGGTGGTTCATCTCCTAGCGCAGCATTAAGGACATAATCCTTCTTCCCAGCTTGTAAGATTAGCTTAAGATTACGAGCCCAGTCTACAAAGTTGCTTCCATCATCTTTCAACTTAGCTTTCTCTAGGAACGTATTAAAATTCAGGATGACTGTCGCGTGAGCCATGATCTACAACACAAATATATTCAAAGTGGACTTAGACTATGTTCAAGATAATTAGAGTTCAACTTAATCAAATTATATGCTAAACTCCCACTCAAAAAGTACATCTCTCTAGTCATTTGAGTGGTTCATGATCCACTTACACTATCCCAAGTCCGATCATCACGTGAGTCGAGAGTAGTTTCAGTGGTAAGCATCCCTATGCTAATCATATCAACTATATGATTCATGATCGACCTTTCGGTCTCATGTGTTCCGAGGCCATGTCTGCACATGCTAGGCTCGTCAAGCTTAACCCGAGTGTTCCGCGTGCGCAACTGTTTTGCACCCGTTGTATGTGAACGTTGAGTCTATCACACCCGATCATCACGTGGTGTCTCGAAACGACGAACTGTAGCAACGGTGCACAGTCGGGGAGAACACAATTTCGTCTTGAAATTTTAGTGAGAGATCACCTCATAATGCTACCGTCGTTCTAAGCAAAATAAGGTGCAAAAAAGGATTAACATCACATGCAATTCATAAGTGACATGATATGGCCATCATCACGTGCTTCTTGATCTCCATCACCAAAGCACCGGCACGATCTTCTTGTCACCGGCGCCACACCATGATCATCTATCAACGTGTTGCCATCGGGGTTGTCGTGCTACTCATGCTATCACTACTAAAGCTACATCCTAGAAAAATAGTAAACGCATGTGCAAGCACATATGTTAGTATAAAGACAACCCTATGGCTCCTGCCGGTTGCCGTACCATCGATGTGCAAGTCGATATTTCTATTACAACATGATCATCTCATACATCCAATATATCACATCACATCGTTGGCCATATCACATCACAATCATACCCTGCAAAAACAAGTTAGACGTCCTCTAATTTTGTTGTTGCATGTTTTACGTGGTGACCAAGGGTATCTAGTAGGATTGCATCTTACTTACGCAAACACCACAACAGAGATATATGAGTTGCTATTTAACCTCATCCAAGGACCTCCTCGGTCAAATCCGATTCAACTAAAGTTGGAGAAACCGTCACTTGCCAGTCATCTTTGAGCAAAGGGGGTTACTCGTAACGATGAAACCAGTCTCCCGTAAGCGTACGAGTAATGTCGGTCCAAGCCGCTTCAATCCAACAATACCGCGGAATCAAGAAAAGACTAAGGAGGGCAGCAAAACGCACATCACCGCCCACAAAAAACTTTTGTGTTCTACTCGAGAAGACATCTACGCATGAACCTAGCTCATGATGCCACTGTTGGGGAACGTCGCATGGGAAACAAAAAATTTCCTACGCGCACGAAGACCTATCATGGTGATGTCCATCTACGAGAGGGGATGAGTGATCTGCGTACCCTTGTAGACCGTACAGCAGAAGCATTAGAGAACGCGGTTGATGTAGTGGAACGTCCTCACGTCCCTCGATCCGCCCCGCGAACAATCCCGCGATCAGTCCCACAATCTAGTACCGAACCGACGGCACCTCCGCGTTCAGCACACGTACAGCTCGACGATGATCTCGGCCTTCTTGATCCAGCAAGAGAGACAGAGAGGTAGAAGAGTTCTCCGGCAGCGTGACGGCGCTCCGGAGGTTGGTGATGACCTTGTCTCAGCAGGGCTCCGCCCGAGCTCCGCAGAAACGCGATCTAGAGGAAAAACTATGGAGGTATGTGGTCGGGCTGCCGTGGAAAAAATCGTCTCAAATCAGCCCTAATTGCTCCATATATGTAGGAGGAGGGAGGGGGGCCTTGCCTTCGGGTCCAAGGACCCTCAAGGGGTCAGCCGAGCCAAGGGGGAGGACTCTCCCCCCCCCAAACCGAGTTGGACTAGGTTTGGTGGGAGGGAGTCCTCCTCCCTTCCCACCTCCCCCCTCCTTTTTTTCTTTTCCTTTGATTTCTTATCCTTGGCGCATAGGCCCCTTTGGGGCTGTCCCACCAGCCCACTAAGGGTTGGTGTGTCTCCCCAAAGCCTATGGGCTTCCCCGGGGTGGGTTGCGCCCCCCCCCCCCCCCCCCCCCCCCCCCGTGAACCCCCGGAACCCATTCGTCATTCCTGGTACATTCCCGGTAACTCCGAAAACCTTCCGGTAATCTAATGAGGTCATCCTATATATCAATCTTCATTTCCGGACCATTCCGGAAACCCTCGTGACGTCCTGATCTCATCCGGGACTCCGAACAACATTCGGTAACCAACCATATAACTCATATACGCACAAAACAACGTCGAACCTTAAGTGTGCAGACCCTGCGGGTTCGAGAACTATGTAGACATGACCCGAGAGACTCCTTGGTCAATATCCAATAGCGGGACCTGGATGCCCATATTGGATCCTATATATTCTACGAAGATCTTATCGTTTGAACCTCAGTGCCAAGGATTCGTATAATCCCGTATGTCATTCCCTTTGTCCTTCGGCATGTTACTTGCCCGAGATTCGATCGTCAGTATCCGCATACCTATTTCAATCTCGTTTACCGGCAAGTCTCTTTACTCGTTCCGTAATACAAGATCCCGCAACTTACACTAAGTTACATTGCTTGCAAGGCTTGTGTGTGATGTTGTATTACCGAGTGGGCCCCGAGATACCTCTCCGTCACACGGAGTGACAAATCCTAGTCTTGATCCATACTAACTCAACTAACACCTTCGGAGATACCTGTAGAGCATCTTTATAGTCACCCAGTTACGTTGCGACGTTTGATACACACAAAGCATTCCTCTGGTGTCAGTGAGTTATATGACCTCATGGTCATAGGAATAAATACTTGACACGCAGAAAACAGTAGCAACAAAATGACACGATCAACATGCTACGTCTATTAGTTTGGGTCTAGTCCATCACGTGATTCTCCCAATGACGTGATCCAGTTATCAAGCAACAACACCTTGTTCATAATCAGAAGACACTGACTATCATCGATCAACTGGCTAGCCAACTAGAGGCATGCTAGGGATGGTGTTTTGTCTATGTATCCACACATGTAAATGAGTCTTCATTCAATACAATTATAGCATGGATAATAAACTATTATCTTGATACAGGAATTATAATAATAACTATATTTATCATTGCCTCTAGGGCATAATTCCAACACTTGCAAGGCTTGACACTTCCGTCGAAACCTCTGCATCTTGCATAAAACTTTTTTCTGTCAGTCCACTTTGTCTTGGCATCAGACTCATGTTTGATGGCATAAGTCTTGAAACACATTCTAAATTCATCCATGTTTGGGAACAACTTCCCTACTGCAATAACAGGGTTTTCCTTGTCATAGACATTTACCAACTCATCATCATGTGCATCATCAACATCATCTGCAGCATCTTCCATCAGCTGTCCATCCACATCTTCACATATATCTTTTTGAGCATCAATAAGCGGGTTAGTAGTTTCATCATTCTCTTCCTTATCTTCAACAGGTATTGGAATGCCAAAAAATTTGGCCATCTCAGTGTCATCCATTGGTGCAATGACTAAATCAGTTGGTTCATTTAATTCAACCGAATTCCAATCAACAGAAAGAACCCTTGCAACACCATCAGAGCCCTCCTGTGCATCTGCATCAGCCCCCTCATGTAATACTGTCACCTCACCCGTAAACATGGGCATTATCTGCCTCTCTGAAGCCCAATCATCATCTACCATTTGTGCAGCCAGTTTTGAGGGAACATATCCAACCTTAGAATCTGATTTCAGATCAACCAGCTTTGCACGAAACGTAGTTTGTTTGGTTGTCCAGCCATTTTGTCGATCGATTTCATCAACCATCACTTCGCCATCCTCAATTCTCACATACTCTCCTTTCCAATTATCAAACCATAACAATGCTACCTCTTGCTCTGGACCCCAAAAAATGCTCTCCCCAAGTTTTGCCACCACATTCCTCACGGCCTTCTCTTCCATGCTTTGTAGTTCTTGTGGATCAATCTCTCATAATTCAACCTCCCATTTCACAATAGTATCTCCCTCTATGTCTCGCAAGCTACCATCACCTAGCTTCGCCTTAGAAGGAAAGAATTCGATAGTGAATTCAAATGTGTGAGCATCATCGGCCCTGTTTTTCAATGGCGCGCACTGTGAGCTAGCGGAAGCAGACGTAGCATCGCATAGGATGGAAAGGATGCACAGATTACCTAGTCAACGTTGTTGTTGTCTCTGGCGGCTCCATCACCTTTAGCCCCCCTCCGCCCCACCCAAATCAGGATCAAATCGACCAAAAAAACAGAGGAGGAAACAGGAACTGCAGTGAGATCTAACTCGACACAGAAGGGAACGGGCTGGACAAGGGTTCCGGATTCACTCACCACCGCCGCCGCCGTCGCCGAGATCGAAAGCTCCGCCACCGTCTTCGGCTCACCGCCGGGAGCAACAGAGCTTCAGACGGGCGGCTCAGACAGACAGGCCAGGCACGGGGACACGTCTCACCTGATGCACTGCCAAGTGGGGCCCGTTAGTAGATGCACTGTCAAGTGGGGCCGTAAGTAGACAATCTGCCAAGTAGGACCCACATGTCTTAAACATAACCTCACTCCCGTTGACGACCATTTTAATCGCCCGAGTGGGCCTTTGGCTATTTGGGCCAGAGAAACATCGCACAACACCCAATTCGCATCAAATGTGTCGCACAGGATCCAATTCGCATCAAATGTGTCGCACATGAGCTATTGACCCGCGTCCATACACACAAAAGAGTAATTGTTAATATTAATTTTGCATGTATGCACACATGCTACATTAAGGAACCTCGTATGGTTAAACTTTTGCATCTTGCAAAACAAATAAATAAAGCTAGTCTATCTAAATCTGAAGAAGCAAGCAGGCAAATTGAGTACAGGCCAAATAGTTATGTACCTTGGTTATGTTGAATAATAGGTACTATCCAGAGAGTAGCCAGATAGAAGCCAAATGTAGTTCAGGAGCCACTACAAGCTGGAAAGAGAGCAAAACTTAAGACGACCAAGGTTTCTGTACCAATGTATGTAGAAATGCCTTAGACAAGCAAATCGGTGTTATTCCTTCCACCTTTTTTTTTCTTTTGGTAAAGCCACCCATGAATCCTGTGCTTGTAGCTGCTAGATTTGAAGGCCTTCGAAAGGGATAAAGAAAAATGCAATGATTCCTCTCCTGCTAGTGTCTTGCACCTTTTTCTTTGGTAAAGCCACAAATCAGTACTTTGCTTGCAGCTAGTCAGTTGCAGAATCAGAAGATAAAGTTAAGAATAAAAGAAAGAGTACAATGATTCCTCTCTTGCTAGTCATGGAACTTCTTCGTGAGAATACACACCCATATTAAGGACAGTAAAACTGAACCTAATCCCAGTCCTCTCACACCATTAACAGTTTTGACCGTTGTCTGGCCATTTTCGACCATCTGATCGCTGCCTCACCCCGCTATCAATTGCTAAGTGGGGTAGCTGTCCTCAGGCTGGCTACTCCGGTGAAAAAATCGGTGCATTGTGGTTAACTGGGCTTGCTCCCGCACAAAGCCCATCGATCCGTAGACGCACCCTGTCCTCAGGTTGGCTACTCCGGTGGAAAAATCGGTGCATTGTGGTTAACTGGGCTTGCTCCCGCACAAAGCCCATCGATCCGTAGACGCACCGATTAGGTCTGCATCCCTTCCATACTATCGCTCCTCTCGTGAGCGCTCCTGTCCTGTCTCACGACCTGGATGAACCTAGGCGTGCATAGGCGATGCGGGTGGCACGTCCTTCCCGGTCGCGGAGACCATGCCGAGTTCGTTCGAGCCACCCGGCCCGCATGCCGATGCAGGTAGAGATGAAGCGGCGTTCGACTGTTCGATGGCGGACGACAGAAACTGTCTTGATGGGGTTAAAGGAGGCAATCAGTTACCTGTTCCTGGGAGCATTGACTAATTAAGGTGTGCGTTTCTTTTCCCCAATCTGTAGCTGCTTCCATTCATGTGTGTACATATAGCTTCATCTTCTGGTGCTCTCAACAAGCTGGCTGCCTATAACGTGAGAGTGGGGATTGATTGCCCGGTGGCCACACCCTAGATCGTCAAGCTGACCAGCGTGTAAAAGTGGCGGCAGCAAAGCTACGGGTGGCTTCGACAACGGTGGCGAATCTCCTCCAAGGAGCTCCTCGTCAATCCCTCGGGCTCGCTCCGTTTATGGATAGTTGATGGGGATTCCTCGATACCATCAATCTGCAGGCGACCGCCGCCTTCGGCGACCACCACATACACTGACGCACGCGCCCTACGACACCACATCCCCGGCTGCCTCCTTACCCTATAACCATCTGACCCGTTGTCGTCCTCCCAAGCCTGGGGCTGTTTCCCATCTATGTGACGTAAGCACCCAGTAACATGCTGCGCAACCGAGCATCCCACTCCCCTTCCTCCATCTGCAGTTCATAACAAGGTGAGCAACTGAACACCCCAATCCCTTTCTGCCTTCTGCAGTTTTTTTTTGTTCAGATCTTGCTATTGATGGAACGAAGTGTTTATGTATGTCTGTAAATGGAACTCATGATTAGATTTGTGTCTAAAATTATGTCTTAGCCATGTTGCAATTCTGATTGACTGCTATGGACAAGTTCTTGCTTTACAGCAGTCAATCTATAAAATAAGCTTTTCCCACATGCATTGTTTGATCCTCTCCATCGTGCAGTGCTAGGGAATCGTGTTTCAATGTTTCCACTAGATCACTAGGACTATTTTTCCATTTGATCATTAAAAAAATTTATCTAGTAAACAATCCTGTCATTTATAGGAAAAAATTCTTGGCATTCTGTTTCTAATATAATTGCTTGTTTAATATCTCATCAGGATAGGCAAGATAAAATGTGTAATTTCGAAATTTTTTTTGGTTTTACATGTCAAGGCATCAAGGGTACTAATTAGTACTCCCTCTGTAAACTAATATAAGAGTGTATAGATAACTAAAATAGTTAACTAAACGCTTTTATATTAGTTTACGGAAGAAGTACATGTGTTTCTTATAAAACAATAAGTACATGAATTTGAGTGGCGTCACATGGAAGAGCCGCGTCGTTACTACCTCTACTCGTATAGCCCGCTGCCACAGCCACAACCACGACACCTCGATAACTATATTACCTAATCATATGTGAATGTGAGATTTTATTACCTTATTTTCGTCCAATTTGAGGTTGCTTGTTTTGATAGTTTGTGAGAATATCTGGGGTCAGATAAGGCATGATGGTAAAATGGCGATTAAGAATCTTTGTTCAGGAATCTTGAGCCGGTTGCCTGGTTTCTGATGCTTTTAAACGATAAATATGAACAATTAGGAACGATGGTCAGATCTCGATTAAATTCTATAAACAAGTTAGTATCTATTGATTAGTATGAATGCCACGATATTAGGTATTGTTTGGTGCTTAAGGCCACCCAGATTCTGGTGAGAGGGGATCCTACAAATTAGAAGCCAATATTTTTTATCCAAATGTTCTCAAATTTTGCAAGTGGCTGGCTTGCGACCTTACTCATTCTTTACATCAATTAGGCATCTCTCAGTTATACAATTGGGTACGGCTCTTCCGAAAGAGTGAAACAACATGATATGTTAGTGGTCATTTATCTATCTTAATATTTCGTTGTGTCATAAAACAAGTGGCTAAAGTTTGCTCCACCATTAGAATGTGGAAATTATTATAATTATTATGGGTACATATACACGCATGCACGTAACAATTATTAAATTTAGGGAATTCCCATTTGATAAACATGATCTAGATTTTATTTTCCTAGTTTCAAAGACACATTCTTGGTGTTGTTTTTTGCCACCATGTTATTTCTTAACAGGGAGCAATTATAACTGCTTGGCTTGGGACATTACTCATGTAGTTATTTCATCGATTGATCTGCCTTACTAAGAATCATTTTTCTGGACGTCAATGTATGAATTTGTAAGTTTTTTGGGATGTAACACAACTTGAGTGACTAACATTTTATTTGATACTGAGTTTAAGGAAACTTTTCCTATTGACCATATAGTATTCCTCAACATCAAATCTGAGAAAGCACATGTTCTGTCATCTATGCTGAAGCAATGGAATTGAAAAGGCGCACTAGAAGCCAGCAAGACATGGTAAATGAAATGATTTAGTTATGGATAGGACTGTGATTATGTGTTGAAGGACGTTTGGTGAGTCTCAGGGTTCTGGTTTTGCCTATTTATGTGTATAGATTTATTTTGTATGGTGCGTAAATAAATGACACGTTGTATATGCACACTTGTTTGATTATGAAATAAAGTATGGAATGATTGTACCATTTATCGGTTACTTGCCATGGGCTATTTCTGATGATATTATTTGATATGGTCTTCTATGTATAGCTGCAACTTACATTGATGATGTACTTGCAAATTACTTGGCTAACTTTTATTTGAAACAACTCATTGTGTACCTACAACTTTGAACAATTATATGACTAACTACATGAGCCATTTTTTACTTTTCTCAGATATTTGTTTTGTTATTTTCCCAGAATGGATGGGCAACTTACCGCTCTAATTATATAACTGGCATATTATTCTCCTAAGAACAAATGTTTGTTTTCTTAATCCAAAATTTTAATTTTGTATTGTCCTTGAGTTTCAAACTGCCTGGTTCATTTTAACCAATATATTTAATGCAACAATATACATAGGAATACTCCTACCATTTTCTTGAAAAAATAGACGGCGCAGCAACGCGCGCCAGCATGATGTAGTATGTATTATGATAGAGCCTTTTGGATTTGCGCAAGCAAAGCATACGCGTCCATGACTCCCTGTCATTGAAAGTAGACTTGTTCATCTTGCGTGGTTATCCATTTCCTTATCTTTGATTTATGATACAAATTTTTGGATTCCCTAGTCCTAAAAGCGAATGAGGCGTCCATGGCTCTCTTAATTTGTCATCCAAATTCTACCGTATTGGACTAGACATAGTATAAAGGGTGTGGGCCTTTGCGTTGGTACCGACGTGTAGTGTAGGCATGTATTTCGTATATAGTCATACGTGCTTATGAAAAAGAACTTGCATGACATCTTTTGTCCTACCCTCCCATGCCAGCGAGGTCCATAAGGAAACTAAGGGATATTAATGCCTCCTTTTAATAGAGAACTGAAACAAAGCATTAACACAAAATGAACACATGAACTCTTCAAACTATCATCATCACCGGAAAGAATCACAATTATTGTCAGCTTGGGGGTATGCGGATCATAACACGTAATAGGTGCATATAAACTTGCATGGTAGGATGTAGAACACAAATATATTGGTGAACATATAAAATGTTCAGATCTGAAATCATGACACTCAGGCCCTAGTGACAAGCATTAAGCATAGCAAAGTCATAGCAACATCAATCTCAGAACTTAATAGAGGATGATGGCGAATCCCGCTCTCCGGAGCCTAGAACGGACTCCAGATCTGGCCTCCTGATGAAGAACAGGAGGTGAAGGCGGCTGTGTATCATAAAACGGGATAAAACAAGAGCAAAAGTATTAGGGAAAATAGATACGACGAAGACGTATCAGCCACCACCGCCCGATCCGCGAAGATCAGGTTTTCACCTGAAGCAAGATCACATGAGGTGGAGCGCGATGACAGAGCCTTCAGGAAGGGTACGACAACCACGTCCGCCGCCACCGTTGTCCAGTAAAAGGACGGGGCAAGTGGTGTACCCCGGCACTCGCCCCTACCAGCGCACCCTAACTCCATCAACCACCCGCAACCACGCCACCCACAAGGCCATGGTTGCCCGCCAGCACCTGACACGCACGCTCCGCCCACGGACGTCGCGCCTCCCACCGCTAGAGCCACCGCCCTACAACCAGACATCGTCGAGACCTACACAAAGACCCCAGCTTTGGATCAACCGACGGTCATCGACCAATATAGCCACCCGCAGACGCTCCTAAGGTAGAGCTGCACCAACCCGCCCGTTGTTGAGGAACGAGGGAGAAAGGGGAGCGGATGAATCCGGACTAGCATTGCACTGGCGACAGGTGACATGACCATGTCGAGGCCACCCATCCCTCCAACCCAGGTCCCCGCCGAGCATGAGGAAAAAGGAAGGGGGGAGGAGCACCCTTGTGTTGCCCAACCATCATAGCTGGCACAACTCTTCGTGAGGCCATCCGCAAACGTGCGCCCACCGACGAGGGAGACCAGATCGACCTACCGCCGCAACCGATGTAGCTCACCAGGGAAGCCCTCCAGCGTCGAGCGCCGCCATCCAGCCGCAAGGGCCCGACTGAAAGGGATCGCTCTCATCCACCGCTGCAGCGCCTCCCCCACACCATCACGCCACGGAGAGAGAAGCCGCCTGCGACCCGCAGCGCCAGAGGTGGATCCAGACGCATGGAGCCACCGCCGACGTCACCGTCAGCCGGCCTGCACCACCACCAAGCCTATCATCGCACTACCTCCATGCCCCCGTCACCGGCCCGCGTTGGAGCTCCGATGTGCTCCCTTGCCCGGCCACCAGCACTGCATCCCGACCGCGAGGTTCGGTCCATGTCACACCTCCCAAGCAAGGAGCCAAAGGGGCCGCTGACGCAGGCAACGCACGGGCTTCGCCCGCGTGCGCTCCCTGGCGGCGACGGGAAAAGGGAGAGGAGGGGAGGGGAGTCGGTGGATCTAGGTTTGCCTCCCTCGGGTTTCCGCGGGAGCGCCTCTCGAGGGAGGAGGAAGCGAATTGAAGGTCTGCTTTCGGCCATTGGTTGGACCCATCAATGTTGACTAGCAAATATGCCCGTGCGTTGCAACGGGAGACAAAAAATTACGTTATAGTCAAATAAGCATGGCTCAATACCCCGACATATGAGCATCCTCAATTTTTGTACTTAACACGGTGGCCTATCATGTTGCCACTTATCTTTTTTTTCATCCTCGTCAATGATGGTCATGGTTAAATTTTGTTGATTGATGCCCACTATCTTTTTTCTGAAATGCATGGACAGTTTTTTACTTAGTCTATGAACTTTCTTTAAATGGGGAATAAATTTTGAAATTCAAGATTTTTAAAAAAATTCTCAACGTTATTTTTACTTCATAGACATTTTCTTCGAATTCACAAATATGTTTTGAATAAATGGTCATTTTAAAAATCATGAACATTTTATATTTGCTGACTATATTTTTCAAAATTGTGAATCATTTTATAACATGGAAACAGTTTTTAAAAATCATCAATTTTTTAAACCGTGAACGTTTTATTATTTCCCGAACCTATGTTTCAATTCCCAAACATTCTATGGTTTCATGAACAATATTTTTCAGAACTCAAAAAATTTGAATTTTGAAAAATCATGAATTAATTAAAGAAGTACAAAATAAATGGTATAATAAAACATGGGCTGGCCCGTGAACTCGTGTTTGCTGCTATAAAAAGAGAAAATCAGTGTCCATGTGATCAGGTTTTGTCGATTGATGTAAACTTATCTTTTTTCTAAAATGCATGGACAGTTTTTTATTCAGTGAACAATTTTTGAATCGATGATTTTTTTTGTAAATGGGGAACAACTTGGGTATTCGATTTTTGAAAATTCATAGACATTGCGTGAATTATTTTATAATATGCAAACATTTTTTAAAACAATCAACATTTTTTGAATCCGTGAACATTTTCTGATTTGCTGAACCTTTGTTTTAATGCCCAAACATTCTATGATTTCATGAACATTTTTTTCAAAACTAAAAAAATGGATTTTTGGAAAATCATGTATTAATTTAAAGAAAAAAATATATTGAAATAATAAAACATGGGCTGGTCCATTAACCCATGTTTGCTGCTACATACAAAGAGAAATAATAGGGATGGAAAAATGTGTGCCTACCAGGGGTCAAACTGTGTGGAAGGCAGCCGCTCTAGCCACCAAACTGAGCACATGCTCATGGTTTTTAGTTCTCATATCTTAATAACTGCACGCGACGACGACTTTGACAAAAAAAAATCTGAACCGTTTTTTTCACTTACGGATGGCATAGTGGGTAATTTAAGCCAACTTTAAAGGTAATTTTAATGACCTATCATAAAAGTATATATATGCTTTATTAACAGGTAAATATAAAGATGTACGTTCGGCAATCCCTTCTTGAAAGGATTGTCTAGGACTAGAATACGTTTTTCTTTTTCTTTTTGACTAACAAGTAGTGTACTTTCCGTTGGGTGTCCTGTTGTTCGATATGTTATGATACATGTCAAAGAAGACCACAATCACGAGGCAAGTTCAATAAGCTGGCCTTAGGTTATTTTCCTTTTCTTGTGTTATTCGTTTGTTTGACATCAATGCATGGCATTTTTATATTTTTTTGCGAGTAAAAAACAAATACATAAAAATATCAGGTCAACAAAACTACTCCCTCCGTTGTTAAATATAAGTCTTTTTAGAGGTTTTACTAGAGGACAATATACGAATGTATATAGACATAATTTAAAATGTAGATTCATTCATTTTACTTCGTATGTAGTACCTTAGTGAAATCTTCTAAAAGACTTATATTTAGGAAAGGAGGAAGTAGTAAAGACCGTTCACAAAATTAAAAAAATAGAAAGTGGAATGTTCATATGAATGCACAAAGCAGGACAATTACAATACAAAGTACTCTCTGTTCTTAAATATAAGACTTTTTAGAAATTTCATTATAGACTACACACGAAACAAAATGAGTGAATCTACATCCTTAAATATGACTACATATATCTGTATATAGTTCATAGTGAAATCTTTAAAATGTCTTATATTTAAAAATGAAGGGAGTATGTTTTGGGGCATCAACTAGAAAGCACAATCGTAATACACACGATTTTGATAGGATTTAATTTTTGGGATAGGAATCAGGGTTTGGCTACCAAATAAAAATTTGCATGCACTTTTCGTTGTGTTTTAGAGTTGCTCTTAGGTGTGCAAAATAAAATCATGTCCACGAAACTAATTCTGAAAAATCACATATAGTGCACGCATATCTTTTAGAGAATTAGTATATCTAATTAAGGGAGGCAGCTACACGGAAAGTATGGTCAGTCACATACGAGGACAATGCATGCAAATAATAGAGAGCCACACACACATATATATGGTTGATATCACTGGCTTACGGGCATAAATACCACCACATGCATGCACTCCATCGACACAACAGCTCACAATACTTGCGAGCTTAATTTGAAACCAAGATGGCATCCTTTTCTTCGGCGTCCATGCTCGCTCTAACCATCATGGCGGTGCTCATCGCCGGTGCCCGGTGCGCCACCTCGGGGAAGGTTGGCTTGGCACTCGCCAAAGGCTCCACCCCCACCAACCTCATGGTGGCCGCCAAATGCTTTGGCGGCACTGCCGAAGACATCTCCAAGATGGAGGTCAAGGGGCAGGGCTCGGACAAGTGGATTGACATGAGCAATGCGGGGAGCTCCGGTAAGGGGAACTCCGTCTGGAAGGCCGTATCCTCTACCCCGCTCAAGGCCCCTCTTGCCATCCGTTACACAACAAAGGAGGGCGCGATTACTGTGAATGACGACGCCATTCGTTCATTTTAGAAGATTTGTCTATCCAGGATGCGCCACTTAAGGGTGTTATTTGCTTTTTATTTTGTTACCTTTCATAATTTTGACCTACATGCTAATATGATGATCGCCTTCCAAGGACAAGGAAAGGTGTAGCAGAAATAATAATCCCTTTTTCTTTTTCCTTGTTTTTGAGGGGAAATAGTCTCTTTTTTCGGAAGGCCTAGTTTCATGGCATGTCTTCCGTGACCTGTGAATGTACACTGGAAAAGCGGATCCAGTTTATGACTTACATGTATTTAGGGACTATAGCACATGCCTATGCTAGGGGTTGTATTTGTTACACGGACCGGGACTAAAGAGTTTCAGATTTTGTTTATTTTTGGATTTTTTTTGAATGAAATTATTTTTGGGTTTTAGGGTTTTAGGGTTTTGGTGTTCGGGAGATTAACGTGATGCCTCGTTTGGTGTTCGGGAATTAGTTTTCATATAATTTAAATAGAAAGAATTATGCATATATATATAAGATTAACTTATCTTGCAAGCGAACATATATATACAATTATATGGAGATCTGAATTATCGGGACTAGAGCCCGTCTATTCGATTACATGGACGAACATCAGTAATGGCCCCTAGCTACACTAAATCGTCATTTGTCATCTATAGCTTCCGTCCTCAGAAAGGTCGCAAGCTCCTCTGCAACAGCAATCGCGCGTTGCTCTGGTAGGACCTTCGTCCTCATGGCCGTGTACTATATAAGAAGAGGAGATGAATATGAATATCAATCATGATAACAAAGAATGACGGGTAAAAATAGAGGTGTGAATGTTCATTGCTTACGTCGAATCTGTGATCCTTGTGCTCAGAGGTAAACGTGCGAATGGTCTCGCAAACATAGTATCCGCATAGATGCGTTCCCCGTGGCTGCTGGTCGCACTTTACGAGAATAGAATATATATAATCAAAATAATAATCTAGCATCATAAATGTATTGAAAATAGAAGTATATCATACTACTAAGGTCAGCTTCTCAGGCTCAATACCGGGAGTCACGCACATGAACCTCTTCCAAACCCTGCCCGACAAGGATAATGATTTGCTAAGTTTTTCATTAATTGATATATCACAAAATCGCCGAAAGAGACCGATAGAGTGCAAGAATGATTGAAATTACCCTTGAAGCATGTCCTGTAGGCTTTGGAACTGTTCCAAGGGTCTCGATAATGGGTCGAAGGCATCAACTCTTTCCTTATCAATTTGAGCATAGTATTCAAAGTAGGAGTACTTTTCCAATTTGAGCATTCAATAAGTAAAACCAAATCATAAAATAAAGTAGTATTCAAATTAGCATGCATTCAATTATAAGCAAATACATCATCTCTTTTGTCCGTACATCGTCGAATATTATCAATAATACTCCTCGAATACTATCATACATATAGCATCACTGATACATCTAGAACCGTAGCGCCCGACGGGTATCGGCGCGGGCGGTGGACACCCAAAGAGAAGGAACCATCATAGGATCATAGCTCCAGTGAGATCCCCGAAGAACCTGCCAGGTATGCTCAAACCTGCCCTCCAACGCAACCATGTAGCGACGGACGTGCTCATCCTCCTCGCTGACACGGTGACGTACCACCTCTGCGGTGTCCGGAAGCCTCGGCACCCTCACTGGCCCACGCGACCGCCACCAAATAAGGATCGGGTCAACGACGGGCTGGCTCCTCACCAACCTACGCCCCCCGGAAGGTAGCACCTCCCAATACCAGCCGGGCGGAGCCCAGTCCCGGACAGGGCCCCTCTGATCAAGCAGGTGTCCTCCGCCGAGTTGACGACCAGGATGCGGGATAGGCATCGTAAAATGAACTAAAAAATAAACTAGTTCTATTAATTTTTTTGCTAAAAATAAACTATTAACACTTAAGCATATACAATAGCAAAATTAAACTATTAACACTTAAGCATATACAATAGAAAAATTAAGCAATAATCTAAGAAACACTATTAACACTTAAGCATATACACTATACAATAGCAAAATTAAATGACAAAAATAATATTTCTTCTTCTTGTAACCCTAAACTAATTTTTCCTCTTCTTCTATTTCTCCTCTTCTTCTACTTCTTCTTCTACTTCTACTTCTCCTCTTCTTCTACTACTTCTCCTCTTCTCTTCTTCTACTTCTCCTCTTCTAATTTTTTCTCTTCTTCTACTTCTCCTCTTCTTCTATTTTTCCTCTTCTTCTCCTCTCCTCCTCTTCTTATTCTCCTTTTTCTTCTTTTCTTCTCCTCCTCTTCTTATTTTCCTTTTTTCTAATTCTAAATATTACTAACCCTAATAATCTAGCACAAACCTAATAACAATAGGAATTAAATGACAAAAAAAAATCTTTTTCTTCTTTTCTTCCCTTTTTCTTCCTTTCTTCTCCTTTTTCTTCCTTTCTTCTCCTTTTTCTTCTTTTCTTCTCCTTTTTCTTCTTTTCTTCTACTGGCCGGAGTGTTGGGGAGGAGGGGGCGGGGGGCTTACCGGCCGGAGGTGTCGACGGCGCGCGGCGAGGAGGACGACGGCGACGGCGAGGAGGACGGCAGGCGGCAGCGAGCAGGACGGCGGCAGCCTGACGGCGTCGTCGAGTTCGTCGCTGTGCCGCGCCGGGCAGGGGAACGAGGAAGAAGGAGAGAAGGAAATGCGATTTGGGTTGGAAATTTTCTAACTCCCGCTTATATAGGTGGATCTTTAGTCCCGGTTCGGGGCTCGATCCGGGACTGAAGACACCCTTTAGTCCCGGCTGGAGCCACGACCCGGGACTAAAGGCCTTTTTCGGCAGACCAAAAGGCGGGAAGCATGGGCCTTTAGTCCCGGTTCGGGGCTCGATCCGGGACTAAAGGGGGGTCTTTCGTCCCGGATGGAGCCACGCACCGGGACTAAAGCCCCTCCTCGGCAGGCACGATAAGTTTAGTCCCACCTCGCCCAGCGAGGGGGACTAACACTTGTTTATAAGCCCCGTCGCAGCTTCTCCATCGAGCTCCTCTCTAAAGCAGGCTTACGGGCCTAAACTCACTCAAAATTGAAACTATATTCGAAATTATGGAGAAAATTCAACCTGAATTCAAAGTGAGTTCCATTTGAATTTAGATTGAATTTTCACTATAAATTCTCATATAGTTTCATTTTTTTCTATTTTCATAATTAATAATTTTGACTATCCAAACTATTATCTATTTTGTTATTTTCAATTAAAAACTATGTTTATTAAAATTCTTTTTGCATATTTGAGAATTTGACAAAACTATGATA
Organism: Hordeum vulgare subsp. vulgare; assembly: GCF_904849725.1. Lineage (NCBI taxonomy): Eukaryota > Viridiplantae > Streptophyta > Magnoliopsida > Poales > Poaceae > Hordeum > Hordeum vulgare. The sequence continues at coordinate 656,369,804 of NC_058519.1, read as the reverse complement.
ATGAAAAGTGTTTGAAATTGAATAAATAATGCAAAACTATTTTCTGTTCTCAAAAGTAATTATTTTTACTATCCAAACTATTATCTATTTTGTTATTTTCAATTAAAAACTATGTTTATTAGAAATTCTTTTTGCATATTTGAGAATTTGACAAAACTATGATAATGAAAAGTGTTTGAAATTGAATAAATAATGCAAAACTATTTTCTATTTTCGAAAGTAATTATTTTGACTATCCAAACTATTAACTATTTTGTTATTTTCAATTAAAAACTATGTTTATTAAAATTCTTTTTGCGTATTTGAGAATTTGACAAAACTATGATAATGAAAAGTGTTTGAAATTGAATAAATAATGCAAAACTATTTTCTATTTTTAAAAGTAATTATTTTGACTATCCAAACTATTAACTATTTTGTTATTTTCAATTAAAAACTATGTTTATTAAAATTCTTTTTGCATATTTGAGAATTTGACAGAACTACGATAATGAAAAGTGTTTGAAATTGAATAAATAATGCAAAACTATTTTCTATTTTCAAAAGTAATTATTTTGACTATCCAAACTATTAACTTATTTTTAATTTGAGCTAGTTGACCCTGAAATTGAAAAGCACTACAAATGAACTCTGAAAATGTTGAAAGTTGGCATGCTATCATCATTTCACCCACATAGCATGTGTTAAAAAGTTGAGAGGGCTACGCCAAAAACTGGATGCACTTCATGTACAAAACGGACAATCTCTCTCGAAGTATCAGCGTTTCGAACGAGAACTCATCTCTTACAAAGGGATTTCATTTTTTTGGACTTATTTGAACTCCATACTTTTTGTGTGTTCAAAATGCACCATTCAAAGGCACATCACAAAATTTCAACAGTTTCTGACTTCATTTGGTATTCTTCGTGTATTTACTTTTTTTTTGAGCTAGTTGACCCTGAAATTGAAAAGCACTACAAATGAACTCTGAAAATGTTGAAAGTTGGCATTCTATCATCATTTCACCCACATAGCATGTGTTAAAAAGTTGAGAGGGCTACGACAAAAACTGGATGCACTTCGTGTACAAAACGGACAATCTCTCTCGAAGTATCAGCGTTTCGAACGAGAACTCATCTCTTACAAAGGGATTTCATTTTTTTGAACTTATTTGAACTCCATACTTTTTGTGTGTTCAAAATGCACCATTCAAAGGCACATCACAAAATTTCAACAGTTTCTGACTTCATTTGGTATTCTTGGTGCATTTACTTATTTTTTTTGAGCTAGTTGACCCTGAAATTGAAAAGCACTACAAATGAACTCTGAAAATGTTGAAAGTTGACATGCTATCATCATTTCACCCGCGTAGCATGTGTTAAAAAGTTGAGAGGGCTACGACAAAAACTGGATGCACTTCGTGTACAAAACGGACAATCTCTCTCGAAGTATCAGCGTTTCGAACGAGAACTCATCTCTTACAAAGGGATTTCATTTTTTAAAACTTATTTGAACTCCATACCTTTTGTGTGTTCAAAATGCACCATTCAAAGGCACATCACAAAATTTCAACAATTTCTGACTTCATTTGGTATTCTTCGTGCATTTACTTATTTTTTTTGAGCTAGTTGACCCTGAAATTGAAAAGCACTACAAATGAACTCTGAAAATGTTGAAAGTTGGCATGCTATCATCATTTCACCCACATGGCATGTGTTAAAAAGTTGAAAGGGCTACGACAAAAACTGGATGCACTTCGTGTACAAAATGGACAATCTCTTTAGAAGTAGAAGCGACCCCCACAATAAGAGACGACATTCTTCTTCTCTCATATATGGTGGACACTAGTTCACCTGATTTTTCAACCGTCGATGATGGTCGCTACTCATACTTCCCCTAGTGCATAACCAATATCTAGCACAAGGAGAAGAAGGAGAAACGACCCCCCACAGCAACAGTCGACATTCTTCTTCTCTCATGTATGGTGGACATTCCCTCACCTGATTTTTCGACCGTCGATGAGGGTCGCTACTCTTTCTTCCCCTAGTGCATAAAAAAATATCTAGAACAAAGAGAAGAAGGAGAAGCAACCCCCACAACAATAGTCGGCATTCTTCTTCTCTCATGTATGGTGGACACTCCCTCACCTGATTTTTTGACCGTGATGATGGTCGCTATTCCTTCTTTCCCTAATGCATAACAAATATCTAGCACAAGGAGAAGAAGGAAAAGTGACCCCCACAACAAAAGTGGTTCCGCGGCACGCCACATGGTTTTGCTGCACGCCACGTGGTTCCGCTGCACGCCACGTGGGACTAATGGTATTTCATTTTTAAATGACTATTTTAATCAAAACCAGATCTGTTACAAAAGGGATTTCATTTTTTGAACTTATTTGAACTGAAGACTTTTTGTATATATATGTGGTCGAAATGCATGATACCATGAAGTTAGAAAGGGCTAAACCATTCAAAAGTAGCAAATGAAGTTAGAAAGGGCTAAACCATTCAAATTTGGAAACTATAATGGCACAAATAGAAACTAGACATATATAAATTGGTCCAAGCAGCACATGATACTAGTCCAAACAGTACATAATAATAGCTATCATAGATATATATATTCGAGGTGACGCTGGCCATAGTTGACGACTCGAATCAGAATGTCCACCTTATTCGAGGTGACGCTGGCCATAGTTGACGACTAGAATCAGAATGTCCACCTTATTCGAGGTGACGCTGGCCATAGTTGACGACTCGAATCTTGCGGTACAACTCGTATGAAACGTATGCATCTTTTGCTGCATACTCAATGTTGATACGATCAAGTGGGGCCTTCTCCTAAAGTTTGTGCTGAGACTTTGGGAAATTGGTCTTCATATTACCATATTCCTCGTCGATCAAGGCAACTGCCATATGAGCCATCGAAGTCCTGACATGTCGAAGCCTGAATACCATTTGGAGATCAATGAGGCAACCAGTTGGTATCTCAATACCGAAGTTGTACCTCATCTTCAGCTTGTCGTTCCTTATGTCAACGGTAGCAAAAGTGATGCCGCTGCGAAGGAAGTCCATGAGTTCTGGAGAATGCTTGTCACTACTGCAACACAAACAAATTAAAATGGAACAAATGTTACATACTGCTGCAATAAGGAAACATGTTTCACTACAACTAAAGAGAAAATTATCTTTAGGATTCAAATAGAACATATTGCTATCCTATGCAATTTTCATATCCTACGAATTGATCAAGATACCGTAAATTAACTATGATATATATATATATATATATTCTCCCACGGTTTTGCAAATATTCAATAAGCTAGACATGTTGCATATTGCTATCCAATGGAACCTAGAGAGATCACTATATCTATCCAATGGAACCTAGAGAGATCACTAGCTATATGCAATTTTCATGACTATGACATATCATATTGCTATCCAATGGAACCTAGAGAGATCACTAGCTATATGCAATTTTCATAACCTTGGATCAAAGAACACCGCATAAAATTGTATCACTACAACTATGATTTCAATGGAACATTTTGAACCAATCAGATTTTTCAGATTGTGGAACACTACTCCAATGGAACATATTAAACACTAGTCCCTTCAACTATCACTACAACTATTCCCTTCAACTAATCAAAATTGTTTCACTACAACTATTTGAAGCGAACCAACTATGATTCCAATGGAACATATTAAACACTAGTTGATTCTAATACGATTTTTCAGATTATGGAACACTATTCCAATCAGATTCTGTTCCCCTTCAACTAATCAAAATTGTTTCACTACAACTATTTGAAGGGAACCAATTATGATTGAAACAAATAAACTTACAATGTCATTACCTTGGATCAAAGAAAGCCTCAAAACTTACCTCGCCCATTAGAAGATCAAGATATGGTGTGCGAAACATAGTTGGATGACGGAAACACCGCGTTGATCGGCCGTGTACTCCAGATCAAGCCCCAAGAACTTCTCATGATCCACTGCGGCGTCAAGCCATCGTTCCTTCAACTGTCTAAGAAAATGCGGCACCTCCCTGCTCTCGTTCGTGTACACGACATCGAGCTTGGTCTTGCCATGTGCGAGCACCTCTCCAAAGCGAGTTGGCATGGTGGAACAAGAGAAGGGAAGAAGAGAGGAGAAGAACAGCGCGAGAGCGAGAGAGGAAGAAGAACAGAGAAAGAAGGACGACGCGACACAGACTCTGCTTTGGTTGTGGTTTTGTGAAGCGGGATGCAAACCGTTTTGGGCCTTTAGTCCCGGTTTGAGCCACCAACCGGGACTAAAGAGGCATACCAACGGTTGCCACCACTACAGCAGGCCACGTGTTAGGCCTTTAGTCCCGGGTTGAGCCACCAACCGGGACTAAAGGGGGATACGAACGGTTTCCACCACCACTGCCCACCGCGTAGCCCTTTAGTCCCGGTTTGGGACACGAACCGGGACTAAAGGCTCCTTACGGGCCGGGACTAAAGCCTCGAGGAAGGCATTGAGAATTGAGGCAGGCCGGGACTAAAGTGTCCCGACCAAAGGCCCGTTTTCCATTAGTGTAGCGACGTCGGGTGCACGTGGAGGGGGAACTAGGAAGCCACGAAAGTGCACGCGCTTATAGAATATTGAAACACAACCAAATGTTTTGGTGTGAAAAAACAAGCTAACACACTATCACAAAATGAATCATTATGATGCACTCGAAAACACGACGAAAAGTACATGTGTATTATTTTTATTTTATAAAATAAAACAAATTTGCGTGATTCACCTTCAAAGCGCAATAAACACAATTAAAGACTAATGAATTCCAGAAAATAGTGAAACTCGAGAAAAGTAAATAAAAATGAAAGTTTTTTTTGGTTGTGAGTTGTAAGAAAAAAAATAGCTTTCAAGAATATACTTAATGAACTTTTTTTAAACACCTTGTCGGAAAGAGCACAATTGTTCAAACCAGATATAAATCAAAGATACCATTCAAAAGACATTAGGCATCTAAAAAAAGAAGCGGGAAGACATTTGCGACATAGAGATGTAGTGTGAAAGGTGGGCCGGTGCGGACATGTAATGGAAAAGACCGAAAACGTGTTTTACCGGTTCAGGGAGCTACCGGTGAAGAATCAACCACAAACATTAATTGCTTCCAGATTGGTGTGGCCGGAAGACCCCGCAATGCTTTAGTTTCTCTTTTTTAGCAATACAAATCTTATACAAACAGATATACAGGGTTAAACGGAGTCCACAACAACACCTTTTGTCAGGTGGCAGGGTGAGAGAGTATAGATGGAGGAAGGCTGCATGGACGTCCTAAATACTTCCGCTTTATTTTTTAAGTGGCATTTTGAAAGGTCAATAACTTTTAAATTAAATATGCATTTTTGAAACTTTTTATATTTTTTAATTCAGAGTGACAAGACCTTTAAAACAAGACCAATCTCGGACACACTCTGGTTAGTTTGAATTTTACTATTTCACTCATTTCAGAACGCATTTCAGTCAGTTTCACATTTCACTAGTTTTAGAAAACCTTTTAGTCAGTTTCACATTTCACTAGATTCTGAAAACACATTAGAATCATTTATAAAATATAGATTTCACTCATTTCAAAAAACACATTACACTCATTTATATGTTTGATGAGAAGTGAAATATGGCAATCGATACTTCTGGAAGTGATGTTGATTTGGAAAGCAAGTGAAGTTGATACTTCAATGTGTTGTTGCAATTTTGAAACTATTTTCTGGGAAATATGAAGTTGATATTTCTTTTATGTGTAATTTGTTACTTCAGTGTGAGATGTTTTGAAATAGTTGCTAAAATACAATTTCACTCTTTTTGGGTGAAATGAATTTAGAATTATTTATGAAATATGTATGAAATCCATTGAAACATCGTTTGCAAGACATGATTTATGAATTGTGGAATCCATTGAAATCAATTGTATTTATTGAGAAGGTAATAAATGAATCCAATTATTTGTTATTTGATTGTGTGAAATCAAGATTTTTTTCTTTCTGAAATAGATAGTAGAACTGAACTTTGTTTCTGGCTATGTGATACTATATCAAATATGTAATAAGAAACAAATTATTTCAGAAATGAGTGACAAAAGGTTATTTCAAAAACTGAGATACGTCCTTTGATTGATTCTGAAATTTGTTCTCGGAATTACTGAAAGCATCTTGTTGAAATTTCAAAAATCATTATTTTGGAATAAGTCGAATTAGTTTCTTGATATAATTGAAACATCTCATAGAAAAATATATATCTGTTTTTTAATTTATTGAAAAAGGAACTGATATGTGTATCTAAGTTATTGAAATTAAAAGTTAAAAATATGAAATAGAAACTGGTATGTGTATTATTTATTTGGAAAACCACTTTTTTAAAATATGTGAAATTGGTTTTGAAAAAATAGATTAAAACATTTTCTTTGAAACGAGAAACTTTTATTCAAATGAAACGAATGATTGTTTTTTGAAATTCAATTGTATTTTAAAAACATTTCAAATCAGTTCAAAGTCAGATAGGTTGAAGCGTTGACGGAAAACATGGACTCGCACTTTATTTATGAAGTAAGAGAGATTGATCACTCATACGTAAAGTGAGGGCATGTGAAATCACGTGAGTAGGACTTGGCTGACATCACGTGGTGGGCCCTCATCTGATCAAATACGATGTCTTAAATGGAGAAATGGTGGGATACAAAATGGTATACAAACATACAACTTTTGAGAAATGGTGGGACAACCACTGGTACCTTCCGGACCGGTAAAAAACACCACACCATCTTACACAAGGTGTGAAGAAAGAAGGTAAGTTTATGAAAGTGCGCAACTGCTCGCGAGCTCAAATGAGCTCGCATTGTGAAGTTTTTTGGTGGTAAACTTTAACAAATGTTTTTAGAGCCTGCAAATTTTTACTTTGAAATGGCATTCGTGGAAGCCACAGCAAAAATAAATAAATCAACATTTCAAAATGCTTTTGAAAATGGCTTTTTTGGAGCACCGATTTTCTTTTTGTCACCACTTAGACAAATGTGATTTCATGATGAAAAATTTCAAGCACTCAGAAAATTTGTCCATATTTTGCATAAAAATGAATCAATAGTTTTTTGATTTGTCTTCATTTTTTTGCGAATCTACTGTTGGAGCTCAGAATAACTGTGTCCGTAAGTATAGCACCACTCTTGCCAGTATGGATGGCCAAATTGATCGACAAAGTTTCCTGTGGGAGGGCAGAGAAGTGGCATCTGAAAGAAAATAACTTGTCAACTTGAAGATGGTATGCAGACCAAAGCAATTTGTAGGCCTAGGAATCACCAACCTATCGGCCCAAAGTATGGCTCACAGAATGAGATGGTTGTGGCAATCATGGAACGATCATAACAAGCACCGCCGCAGTAGACGACTTGGACAACGTCACCGATCTCCTTTCTATGGCCTACTCACCACCTTCCCCCAACCTTGCCGTCGGACGGGGCCGCCGGGACAAAGCCCCTCGCGGTGGGCAGCGACGGCCCCCTGTTCTTTGGTGCCTTGGAGGGCCGGTGTGGGGCGGTCTCGCCACGCGGTGGGGTCGGGAGGGCGTGGAAATGGGCGGCGCAGCAACGGTGGCTCACGGCGGCGTCTTCCTTATCGAGACGACGCGGTGGGGCTGGCACGTTGTACGTTGGCCGTGTGCCCACTGCGGCGGTAGGTCAGATCAGATCAGATCCCGACGGCGGAGGCACTGGTTCTGGACTTCGGTCAGACCCGATCCGACTAATACGATGCTTGGCGGCGATGTTTGGTGGCTGTCCCATGCACACGATGTTGGATGAAGGGTCCTCGAGCGGATCCGGGTGAAAACCATACTCTTGGCACATTGCCAAAGTCGGCGATGGCAGCGATTTTCTATGTCCCCCCTTTCTTGAAGGCATCATCGTGGAGAAATTCTAGACCCCTATCCCTCTATCCACTACCTCTGATGGAAACGCTAGATCAGTCGATCGGACGACGACACTCATGTGTCGTACCCCTCTTGAGGGCGTTATTCTTGAAGGTAGGAATGAAAATGGAGTGGAAACTTTTCACTTTTCCGGAGGAAAATGAAAATGGAGAGGAAATATGAAAACAGAAATGAAAATTTGCAAAACGGAAATGGAGATGGAATGTTTTATGCGAAAACGGAAACAAAAATGAAACAGCGTTTTCTGACGGAGTAGAGGTGAAAACGAAACTTTCCATTTCCGCGAATATGAAATTTTAATTTTTTATATAGGCCTATGACTACTTTGTAGCCCAACTGCCAAACAACGCACAATCATACAATGATCATAATGGGTCATTTGAGGCTCAATTACCACATACATGCTCAACTAGACCCTATACACAATTGTCAACTACAACTACTATACTATCACTAGTAGAAAATGACCCATTTGTCCCGGTTCCAAAGGCCCATTAGCCCCTATTCTTGAACCGGAACTAAAGCCCAAAACCTTTAGTCCCGGTTCGTAAGAATGGTCTCCACGTGGCCCCTGCGGGGAGCCCGGGCAGGAGGGCCTTTAGTCCCGGTTGGTCACACCAACCAGGACAACATGGCATCCACGCGTCAGCATCTGGCCTGAGCTGGGTTTTTTTTGGGGGGGGGGGGGGGGGGGTTGGAGGGTTAATTGAGTGGTTCCATATTGTGTTAGCTAGCTAGTAGAGAGAAGTGTCCTCTCTTTCTCCGCGCTTGGTCGACCCTAGCTACTATACATATAGATAGAACATGATGCTAGCTAATAAGAAAATGAAGGAAACCATTTACAATACTTAACATCTTTTATAATATAACATCTTTTACAATGTCTAACAGCATCTACCTAAGATCCAATCACAAATAGCTCACATGGTATTCTCCGTTTTTAGGTATGACGTGGTTAAGAAAGAATCCCGCCAATTCCTCTTGAATTGCTCGTATGCCATAATCTGATAGGGGTTCATCCCGCTTCTTCCAGATCTAATTTAAAGAAGGGGGTCAATACATGCATATATATATGAACAAAACTTAATACAATTGATGGTAATATATAAAATAAAATTGTGAATATTATTTACGTACTTCAAGTTGTTCGTCAGAGATGCCCCGCCCAGATGTCGCATACGTAGTATGTATATTTTTCAGTCCCAACTACCTGGTACAAACACTTTACGAGAATATATAGAGTTCAATTAAACTGATAAGCAATCATGATAATGATATATTGATGAAAATTTAAATCAATTAGAGATGCGCGGACCTAGCTAGTACTACTTACTCAGGAGTGCGTAAATTGCAACTCTTTTGGGTATACCGCGAACCTTATTCGTGAACTTCTTCCAAACCCTGCCACACAAAGAAAATGATTACTTGATATCAGGAAATTAACGAAAGTTGCATGCCGGTATGGTCCCGGTATTGAGTGAACTTACTTCTTGAGCATTGCAGTCATGTCCGCATAATCCTCGGGATCTTTACGTCTTGAGTCTAAGACAATTACTTTTGCCACGTCAAGCTTAATGGATAGCAGAATAAAGTGGTAGCTGCGCACGCATATATAACTCATCAATTACATTTACTTAATCTCGAGTAAGTGAAACCGAATATACAAAGAAGACAACAACACTCACTGGAAGTTGTAAGGAAAGAGTATTTCCCTTTTGTTTTGATTTGCAAGCAACGACTTTAGCAACTTAACCTCGGAATCTTTCGTTTCATTTCGTATCGACAATAAATTACCGATTCTCGGCTAATGAACCCAACATCAAAGATTTCTGCTTTTTTTAATTCAACGATCTTCAATCTGCATAATATATATAGTGAGGACAATTATAGATACATGCAATGAACGAGCTGAGCTAGAGACTTAACTATAGAAGTAATACTTACAAACAGTAGGAAGTCAGGAGTTGTTTGTCGAGGGCCAGTTTATTGTATAACTGAAATAACTCCTCAAATTGAACAAGCAACACTGTAGCTCCAATGAAATCGTGATCTTTTTCACTCTCATATACACCGAGTCTTTCCTAGTCTCCCTGAAGATGTTCATATATCACTCATGCAATTCGTGCATCCTCGGTGTTAGAGGAGGATGACCAGGTTTGATGAGAGGCTTCCCGGGCACGTATTTATATGTTTCTTCATTTGTTACCTTAGCTATCTCAAAAATTACTGAATCGTTCACGTAATCACCAGGATTGGTACCGGGCAGCAACCCCGAATCACTAGCGACGACGATATCGCTAGACACCTTGAGCGGGGGGAGGGGGGCACGATTGCTTCTTCTGTTGGCCGAGATGGGGAATTGTTATTCCCACTTCTTCGTTTTTCTAACATTGCATCACTGCTAGCGGCCAGAGCGGCGGCGGAGTCCGTCTTCCACTTGAGAGAAGGAGAAGGAGGCGACATCTTTCTTACTTGTGTAATTTTTGGCGGAGCGGCGACGACGTCTGTCTTCCGCCATGGTGGAGGAGGCGGACTGCTCCGACGCGCCTGAGGAGGAGCCGAAGGAGGACGACTGCTCCGACGCGCCTGAGGAGGAGGCGAAGGAGGACGACTGCTCCGATGCGCTGGAGGAGGAGCCGGAGAAGGAGGCGGAGTGCTCCGAAATGTCGGAGGAGGAGCCGAAGAAGGAGATGGACTGCTCCGATGCGCCGGAGGAGGAGTCAAAGAAGGAGGCGGACTACTCCAACGCGCTGGAGGAGGAGGCGAAGAAGGAGGCGGGCTGCTCCGATGCGCCGGAGGAGGAGCCGAAGGAGGCGGACTGATCCGACGCGCCAGAGGAAGAAGGAGGCGGAGTGCCCTCACGCGCCGGAGGAGGAGCCGAAGAAGAAGGCGGAGTTCCCTCACGCGTCGGAGGAGCTGGAGTGCCCTGATCATTCGCCGGAGGAGGATGAGGAGTGCCCTGATCACTCACCGAAGGAGGATGAGGAGTGCCCTGATCACTCGTCGGAGGAGGAGTAGGAGGCGTCCAGTTTGTAAGCTTGATGTACTCCTTCGGACATAGACATGTACTCCTCTAAGCATGAACCAACTTATTCTTATCTTCACCTGTAGGGTGGTCAAGCTCGAGCTGGTCAAAATCCTCCTTTACTTCATCCACCATCACAACAACATAGCCACGTGGAATCGGACGATAGTGAAAAGTTTCATTGGATTGAGGAGGTGCAACAACGCCGATAGCAGCCTTGAAAGTGAGGTTCTGACATTTCGTCAAAAGCTCTCAAGGTTGAGACTCCGTGATAGTATCCACGGGGTAGCTAGGAGCCGTGAAGTCAGGATCAACGAGCTCCGTGGAAGCCACGCTTCTTCTCCGCTGAGATGGCGGGGTAAATTCTGGGGTAGTTTTGTGCCGCTGAGATGGTTGGTCGGCAGCTCGCTGGCTCTCAAGTTCCTCTAGAATTTGTAGTCTTGCATTGATCTTCTGCATGTCGCTCAGCTCCGCTTTCCTCTTTCTCACTCGGCTTCTGTAACCGGCTGCGTCGAGAAAACCCAATCTTCCACGAAACGGAGCCTGGTGTGCCTCGTTTTCGTCCAGGGTGCTCAGCATTCCCTAGGGCCTCACTCAGCTCGTCCTTCTCTCTTTTGGGAAAGAACGCCCCTTCCCGCGCTGCAGTGATACACTGCTGAAGCTTGTTGATGGATGTTGCAAGTTGCTCGTCCGTCCAACGACACTCCCCTGTTTTAGGGTCCAAAGTTCCCCCAACCCCGAAGAACCAATTCCTTGAACGGTCGAGCCAGTTCCATGTTTGTGGTTGGACCCCTTTAGCAATCAGGTCATTCTCAGCTTTGTCCCACAATGGACGGCCTTTGAGGTAGCCACCTGACCCCGTGTGATGGTGATACTACTTCTTTGCAGCATTGTTCTTGTTTCTCTCTCACATTTCCTTACTCTTGTCCGATGACTTGTAGGCCACAAATGCGGGCCAGTGATCTCTCATCTTCTCAAATCGGCCGACGAATTATGGAGTCTTCCCTTTGTCGACATGCTTTGATTTCAACTCTTTCTTCCACCTCATGAATAGTTCTGCAATCTTCTTGATAGCACACGCCTTGACCAGTGGCTTTGTAACTGGCTTATTCGGATCCTCCTCTGGCGGTAGGGTGAAATTTTCCTTCAACGCAGTCCAAAGATCATCTTTCAGCCTATCGGTGACATAATCACCTTCAGGGACGTTGTCGCCCTTAGGGTTATTCCATTGCTTGATGCTGATCGGGATGTTGTCCTTGACAATAGCTCCGCACTGAGCAGAAAATGTGTCCCTGGTCCGCTTGGGTTCAATCAGTAGGCCATCGTTCAACAGTTTTGTGATCGTGAACTTTTGATCCTTTCCCAACCTTCTCATCGGGCCTCGTCTCGTTACCGAAGTTTCGCTCGATCCGAAATTTTCAATAGCTCCCTCCTCCATTCGGTCACCGGATCCGTCATCATGGTCTCCTTCCTCTGGGATTAATGTCCTTCCTCCTCCATTGTTCGATCACCGAAGCCGTAATTCTCTCCTTCCAGACCATCAATGTCGCTGAGCAAAAATTCGACATTACTACCGTCGCCGTGGATTATATCCCCAAAAATTTGTTCTTTTTCCATGTCTCTTGGAATATCCATTGTTTCTGCAAATATTACAAAGTGGGGGAAGCATTTTATACATAATCCCAAATATTAACATAAAAACTTAATTTGTAATTTAATCTAATCTAAATATTTTTATAATTTTTATAACTTTATTTGCTATTGTAACTGAATCTAATCTAATTATTTTTATAATTTTATAACTTGTGTCACATTGGGGAGTTAAAAAATGTACCCAACATATTCTAATACGACTGAAATATACACACATGGATTCGCAATTAGACTACGTCTTCTCACACACATGGATCCGCAAATAGGGAGATGGAGATCGATGGATGTGCAATGACGGCGACGGCGACGACGGGCAGCGACGGGCGACGACGACGACGGTGATTGGCTCGGGGGCGACGACGACGATGATGGGCTCGGGGACGACGGCGACGACGATGGGCTCGGTGGCGACGGCGACGACGATGGGCTCGGGAGCGACGACGACGGGCTCGTGAGCGACGACAACGACGACGAGGGGCTCGTGGAGGAGGCGCGGGCCGACGGCGACGGGCTCGGGTGTGACGGCGACGAAGAGAGAACGGGGGGAATGGAAATTGGTGGTAATTTCGACAACTCCGGCAATATACGAACACATTTGTTCCGGCTGGTGGCTCAAACCGGGACCAAAGTATACCTTTAGTCCCGGGTTGTTACACCAACCGGGACTAAAGGTCAATTTTGACAACTCCCGCACTATATGCGAAACCTTTGGTTTCGGTTGGTGGCACCAACCGGGACCAAAGCCGCACTTCCGCTGGCCCAAAAGGGCGGGAAGAAGAGTACTTTCGTACCGGCTGGTGGCTAGAACCGGGACAAACGGTCCGTCGGCCCATTTGATATTTTTCATACATTTACTGATTTGTTTTTAGCTAAATGACCCTTAAATTGAAAAGCACTACAAGGGAGCGATATGCATGATTGTGGGTTCATGCCCCCTGATGTCTAGCTTGAGTGATAGAAACATGACACTAGGAGATGTGATGTTGCCACCAGGGAGAAAACAACGGTGATTGAGACCATGGTTGCAAGGATTGTTTACCTTGCGCGAAGTTCGTTAATGGAGTTGTCCGTTGCTTTGTGTTTATACTTTGGGTGGGGCTCGCAACTTAATACCAGCGAGATGTTCTGGATAGATATCTCAAGGTGGATGATTAGTAAGTATATGTTGATGAATAAATGATCTACTTATCTTGGCGTACTGCCCATTACTTTTAAGCCTCTAACTTTCTAGTAGCATGATTAGCATTGAAGTGCATTTATAATTCTGTCAATTGCCCAGGTGTAATTTGTTTATCCAGCATAGTTGTTTATCGTCTTTTGGGAGAGAAACATCACTAGTGAACACCATGGGTCTCTGGTCCATATTACCATCATTGTTTACACCTCCATCATTTATTGTTTTTATTTACTTTTCCGTTGCAATCAATATCACTATTCCCGCTTGTGTTTTGATCCTTTGTAAACTCCAAGGCCGGAGAAATTGACAACCTCTCTGAACTCGTTGGGAGCAAAGTTATTTGTTGTGTGTGCAGGTCCACGTCTTCTGCTAGCGCTAGAGCAGCGGACACCTACTTGTTGATCCTCGGAGTCCTCCTGGTTCGATAAACCTTACAGTCCCCGTGTAAGGAAAATCTGCTGCTGACTACATCTCCACCTTCCACTTGGGATAACCAACGAGGGGCGAGAAGTATATCCATCAACTCGTCATCACCACGTCATTCCGATCTCGCGGCTGGCTGAAACCGCGCGGAGCCTCGCCATGAAGATGTACGCCGCCGTCGGTACTCCGGCAGAGATCCTTCAACCCTTCATCGTTCCCTCCACGCGCCGCCGGTCGGCGCAAGGCCACCCCGCGGCGGATCCGATCGGGGCATTGGATCCGTAGCCACCGCCGCCACCATCTTCACACAGATCAACCAACCCCGTCAGAAGGGGCACTGCCACCACCACCGCCCTTCAGGGCCGCCGCTCCGTCGGACATGGAGCTTCGGCCACCGCCACGTAGCATAGGGTCGCCGTCCTAGCCGCCGTCCTCGGACTCCCACGTGAGGCGCCCCTGCCGCCTCAGATGGGATCCCGCAGCAACCACCCGCCCCGGTGCCTTCGACACCGAGGCCCACGCCGGCGACAGCGGCGGCAGGAGGAGGCGCTAGGGTTCAGGGGGCCCTAGCGTCGCCCAGGGGAGGCGACGTGAGGGGTTGTGCAACATTACAAGGAGTAGTATTTTTCTTGCAGACGCCCACATGGTCAGCCAAGTTGAATCAGTGCTTCCCCTGTGTAATAACAAGGCCGCGAGTGGACTCTTCGTCTGATTATCAAGGCGTATTTAGTAGATGGTCACCTCCACAAATCAATGGCTATTTGTGATAATGCAACGGTGCAACTGTGCAAGGTATACGTGGTTGATTCCTTCAGCTTTCTTTTTTTAAGAAAAAAAGGATTACCTTCTGTCTCCGCATCAGCATGATGCATACATCCTTTTTTATTAAAATAGACAGTTGATTCCTTCAACAGTGTGTTTGATTCCTGCAGCCTCATGCTAACAAATGCTTCTGAATCTTATGGCCAGAAGAAGAAAATTTGAGTTAATATTTAACAACTTTGAGACATAGCCAAACTAATTTTAGGGCTCACACAGTTTATAACTAAACCTTGATGATCAAAATTCTACGACAAATCCTCCAAAAATACTACAAACTGAATGAGATCTAATTGTGAATCCGTAGTAATGCATACCAATAAATTTGTTCGTTTCTTGGAGGTGGCCTCTTAGGCTAGAAGGACATTAAGTTGGCGAGATCGATGGGACCCTCTATAGGCTTAGAGGCAACTTTAGATCGAAAATGACTACACCATGGATGCTTTTAGGAAATGAGGAAGTGACAACTTCATCATGTTTTGGGTTTCCCCGAATGGCCATTTAAAAGTCTTATTTTGAGATATGTTCCAAAAGTCTTTTTTTTTTATCTCAATCACATCTTCATAGTCTGACTCTTGAGCCTTGCACAACCCTCTGTCGTGATCACTTTTCCCTACAAATTTCAAGTTGAGTACACATGTGAGTATCCTCTCCTTCACTTCTTTGTACAGTTGTGGCCTCTAAACATACGCTTTCTTTTTATAATGACTATTTTTCTGAAGTTTAGGTCGAAATAGGAAATCTTCTGGAGTTGTTTCAAACAGTCCATATCCAAGGGTTGACACAAGGGATCCAAGAAAAAATGGCAAAGAAAACCGAAGTCCAGAAAAAATCGCTGATTAATATTCAAGAGCCACTATAGTCTTGAATATTGGAGGCAGTCTTAGTTGTTCCAGATTAGTAAACTTGATAAATGCAATTTCCTTTCTGGTTCCACCAGACAATTCAGTTTTAGTATGAGGTACTTGACCACTTGGGTATGTTTGATTACTATAGTACAGATTGTAGCAACAACCAGCATTGTTCATGATCTATTTTAATGCTAGATCATTAGCAGTATTGTTGGCTTTTAAACCGTAGATCAAAACACCCAGGAGCATTACGTATGTGTACGTGGAAAGCTAACTCGAACAAGTACGCTAGCAGCTTGATCGATTAACCCTTGTACACACGTACGTGCAACTAGCCAGAGACTTGTGTATGAATACACTTCAACCGGCTAGTTTCGGTTGATTGGATCAATCAGGCGGCAACGGATCAACTCGGCTCTCTCAACAAGAACGTAAAAACTCGAAGGCACTGATCGTTGATGGCCACAAGCTCGTGTCGAGCCTGTCGTAATACTTTGTATTGCTTTGTTATCTGATCTTGTGTTACAAGCACCACCCCTAGGGTGCCTTTTATACACATCCACAAGGGATTATGAAAATAGACTAGGACTAGGTATCCTAATACTACTAGGACTCGGTTTGGCTTTTTTCCTAATCCTATGTGTACAGGGCAACGTGATTAACTCACAAGTACAACATCTTTTTTGGTTCATTCAAATAGTTCTTTCCGATCTTGTTGATTTGGACAGTTTTCCCAAATCCTTAAGCCAACTTCAGATTTTTAGCCTTGCTTGATCATTGTGGATTTAGTGTCAGTTTTGGGTACACGTCTCTTCAACAGAATAAACTACTGATTTTGTGTCCTAAAATAAATGCTACTTGCTCATGGTGACTATGTGCAGGAGTACGATCTCGGTGGAGGAGATTCTGGAGACCGCCATGAAGTCGGGTGTACGAAGGACACAAACAACACCTTCCTAAAAAGAAAAATCTGAAATTTCGGGTACATTTATGTGTTTTAAGAAGTTATTGAGATGTACCTTTTATATTAACATTACAATATGAAATTATATTTCTAGATATTTCACTTTTCACATGAGCCAAGAAGCCATTTTATTTGAAAATAATTTTTTAAATTAAAATTTGTGAATAGATTTTATGATGTTCATTTGTCTGGATTGTGCTTTAGCTCAAAATAAGAGAGCAAGCTGCAGAGGCGATATGAGGATAACTGTCAGAAACAGAATAAACTTGTGTCTATGAAAATTGTACCTACTAGCAAAAGGGCCCATACGTTGCAACGGGAGAAAAAAATACCACACGCTCTTAATTTATAAAAAATGGTCTATAATCTGAGAATTTGTAGTTACGACACAAATAAAGACGGTCTTATCCTACAAAAATGCAGTTTAAAATTTCACAGGTCTTCTATTTTAACACGGCTTGCATGTAGATTTAATACGTATAAAGAATCAGTCAAGTGACATTCAGTTTCATCTATAATCCTGATTTTGTTGACGTGTTCATCCCCAACCCGGATGATTACCGGTATGAAAGAAAGACGAATAATGACTTATTTATTAAGATTGCACCTTAGATAGTATTTTTATTAAACGTTTAACAGATAAAATAATATCATGTTTAAATTCTACATATTTTTCTAATCAAATTCCATATATAGTACGTTAAATTTGGAGTTACGGTTTAAAAGATATGAGTATTTTAAAAAACATTTAATATATACTACGAGTTTAATGTCATAAACAGTAAGTTTTTTTTTTAAATCACCTCGGTGGGTTTTTCGACGGAAGCGATAGCCTCTTTATTATTAGGTAAAGATATCGCGGTGCAAGCCTACGGAATAAAATTACTTATTCTTTTAATCAAATATTACTCGCTGAACAATTATTGTTATAAATATTATTATTTTTCCCCGTGGCAACGCACGAGCATGTGTGTTAGTAAGGCCCTGTTTGGAACCACAATAGATTATGATAATCTGAATTATGAAAATAGATTATATAATCTGGTTTATAAAAATAATCTAGGTGGGTATGTTTGGAGACCAGATTATATAAACTGTAATCCAGATTTTACATTGCATAATGACCTGTCCGCCCTTTGTTTTTTTTAAAAGAGGAGGGTAACGGTGGCAGGAATGTAATTATACAAGGGTAATGGATCATTAGAAATCCGTAATCGGATTTTAGCTGTGGTAGAGTAGATTATGAGTTTTTAATAATATGTCTATCTATTTTTTATAATCTACACCATAAACCGTTATGTTTGAAGACAAAATCTATACCTAATAATAAAGCGGCTATTGCTTCCGTCGGAAAACCCATCATGGTATTTTTATAAAAAAAACTGTAATTTTTATGATAGGTAGAGTCCCTGCCCTAATATTTCTTAATAAAGAAAAGTTCTGTACCCATCACCGATCGTTGCACGAGTTGACGCTCAATGGATTGACATGATGCATGCTGGCCAGGTGAAGGAGCCTGTAGTCAATAGATAGCCGGACGTGAGGGGAGCTTGCATGCAATAACTCAAATATTGACATTGACGCGTGCATGCATGTGAGCAAATTGACGGGCGAGGGTTGCTGCCGTGTTCAGTACACTTGTCCACTAGCTGCGCTCATCTTCCTCCCCATCGGCTATAGGTCAGGCAGTCCTGAAATCTTAAAAAAAAGATCATTGGTGCGACTCCACGCCACCGAGCTCGCCCGCGGAGAATCTAGATCTCCTCTGCTCCCTCGCCTGCGAGTCTCATCGAAATCGAGCTCCTGGAGAAGCAGGAGCTTGCCTCGCTACCTTGGCTGCGCTGGTTGCCGGTCTTCGGCCGCCGCACTTGCGTAGTTACCTCGAGTGCCTCCAAGCGACACAGATCTAAGGTAGGAAGGGACTTTGCGTGGAAAAAGAGAGATGGGGACTTGGAGAGACGATGCATGGACAAAATCGCTGGAAAGAGAATAACGACAGGCAACCAACCGTCGATAGCCTATCCATCTTAGCATCAAACCAAAACAAATATGGATCCCACAAAGGGACATGCGATGAGTAGCACAATTGACTGCGTGATGTGCTCTAGATTTCCTATTATATTTTTTCTGATGCGTATACAATATATGGTTCATTTTGAGCTGAAATTTTTGCATGCACAAGTGGATTTTGTGCCTCCTAATGATTACGCATGTCTTATGGATTTGTGGCTACTGGCCTACTGCTTGTTTCTCACATGATTAGTCATGTGGAGATGGATTTCTGGGTACAAGTGATTAAGCTTGTGATTTTATGATCCTTATCTTCATTCTTTTCTTGATCACGCTTTTGCACCATCAATTTTTCTCATCTTCCCTTTTAATATGTTTTTTTTCTATCATGCCTACTATTTTTCGTAGGTGTTGGGCAGAAAGGTTATGCATGGACGGATCCATCAAGATACTACTATACCTCGACCCAAGATCATCACATGTGAGAGGTGGGTGTTTCGGTCACACAAAGACAAAAATGAGCTATAGTTGCATAGTTTAATGTTCAAATTTGAAGTTGTTTGTTCAAAATCCATACTAAAATGCGAAGAGTCTTGCCTATAAAATAATTGTATTTTGCGCATAAAAAAATAAATATTTTTTTTCCCGTTGCAACGCACGGACATTTGTGCTAGTAGATTATAAAAGCTGAATTATATAATCAGAGTAGTTTCAAACAGGGCCTAAGAAACAAAAGAAAAATGGAAACCGTATTCGTGCCAAGTAGAGTAGTAACATAGTCGGTTGTTTGTGCAGCCCGCTGGCTGGACCGAGCACCCCTCAGAGCATCTCTAGTAGTACCCTCAAATCTTTAAATCTTTAAAAATATCTGCTTTTTACAGTTTGTGAGCAAAAAAAGCATAGACTAGAATATATTAACCCTCAAACCCTCAAAAATATTTGAGGATTCGACGTGCAAACCCTCTCCCAACCTGTACAAATGAGGATTGGGGAGCAAAATCTACCCCAACCCCACTTGCGATCCATCCGAGCGCGGGAGGGAAATTTCCCATCCTAACTCCTCCCGCGCCCACCCGAGCCGTCGCCGCCGCCCGCACCACCTCCCCAGCCGCCGCCGTCGTCTCGCCCCCCTGCCGCCTCTCCTCCCGTCCGAGCCCGCCCCGCCCCTGACATATCACAATTTTCATCATCTCAATAACACCGAATAGTACTTTCAAACACATAAATATATTTCAAAATAATTATACCGTTGCAAAGGCCCAGAGCCATGTTTTAAACATCAAAAGTTTAGGTTTGAAATCCAATTCTCTCATTAGCGGTGTTGCTCTTCCCACTCAGATCTGATGGCAGAAAGAGCCTTTTGTGCAACCCAAACAGCATCATCAACCTGATAGTCAAAGCAGAAACCATTTAATGTTTTTGTAAGATGGAACAAACGATAACCACAATAAGTTTTGTTGATAAATCTGGCGAGCTATACTTGGAGAGCTTCAATTTCAAAATCGTTGAAGGTAGCCAAGATCGTGTAATAGCTAGGCAGCTGAGACAAATAGAGGTACCAACTAGAACTCTTCCCCTTTCAAGCAAACTTCTACATATACGGGAGGATTTTCCATCTCCTGTAACTGTCGGATTCATGTAATCATACTTGCAAAGTTGAACATATAAATGTGTATAAATAACAAATTGTACCAGAAGAAACAAACTGTCTGCAAAAACAAACCCCTACAGTAATCAAGTGGCGATTAATTAGTTATATCCATATGAATTAGTTTGCATTGTACTCCTAGTCCTCTTTTATCCCAGAAACTTGGTAAATTACCAATGTTTTAAATAACGGGCTATGGCAAATAGCGGCAGGCCTGAAAATCAGCTATAGCGGAGCTATAGCGGGCTATATCAGGCTATAGCAGCATATTCGTACGGATACCATTTAGTAGCACCCTACTGAAAAGGATACCATTTAGAACTATGTAAATTACAGAACAATTCACACATGACATGAGCATGTTTTAGTGCATCAAACTGCTGCCTGAAGATACGGCATTACCTGGATGCTAGAGAGGCGAGGGCGATGGGCATCTACGCAGGAAGCAATCCTGGGGTCGTCGGCCATGACGCGGTCGCTGGTGAGCAGGACAGCGCGGGGCACGCGTAGCACCAGCTCGCCGCGCCGGAGGTCCCGAGCCGGATACACCCAGCTCGGCCACCCACCGGAGGAGCGCCTCCATTTGCGGCGGCGACGTGGACGAGGGAGCGGCCGTCCTCGTTGCGGAGGGAGAGGGCAGTGGCGAGGTCGGCCGGGGCGAGGGAGGCGAAGACGCTGGCGGCCCCGGACTCCGTGGCCAGGAAGAGCTCCTTCTCCGACGGCTTCTCCCCGACGGCGTCCACCTCCATTGCTGCGGCCACCACCGACGGCACCTCCGGCGCTGGCGGAGGGAGCGAGGACGGGGCCGCAGGCGTCGCCGAGGCCAAGGCCGGGGGCGGGGCGACGGGCAGAGGGAGGGAGGACGCGGGCGGGGCGGCCGGGGCGACGGAGGAGTCCGGCGGCGCCTCCATGGCTCGCCGCGGCGGCAACGGGAGGGAGCGCGAGGGGAAATTTCCCTCCCGCGCAACGACCGGTGGAGTGCGGGTTGGAGGTGGGTTTCCCTCTCCAATCCTCACTTTTACAGATTGAAAGGGCAACCCGAGATTCAATCCGTAATTTTTTTTTAAGGGTTTAGGGGTTTAGAGGGTGTATTATTTACTGTTTTTTCGTTTTAACTCGTAAAAAACGGTTATTTCTTTTTATTTAAGGGTTTAAGGGCTTTATTAGACATGATCTTAGCTCGGTGTTGTCCCTAATTTACAAAAACAAATCTCAATCCGGGGGAACCGACGGCGTTGGTGTCGCATCACCGGCGTCAGATGACGTTGTCACACCGGATACCGTCACATATGTGAAGGCGTTGCCCGGCGGCGAACCCCTCCCTGACCAGCGTCTGTCAGTCGGCGAGCTGATCTGCATCTGCCGAGCTTTGGTTGGTGCTCATCCTTCCTCCTTCCTAAGGCAAGTCCCACACTCGATCGATTGCATTTTTCCATTTCGAATGTAGACGCAGAAAAACGATAAGAAAAGACTCAATCGCGCGCAGACAAAGCTAAGAACGCGAGGACGGATTCCTCTGCCTTAGCTGTATCTGATCACGCACACCAGGTGTTCGACACATTGCCGGTGCCTGTTTCTGCCCTCCATTTGGCCAGGATAACTCATACCATGTCTCGTACGGATGGAGGCATAGACCAATGGCGAAGTTCGCAGTTCGATTTGGAATGGAATGCAGCCAGGTGGAGTAAGGTGTTTGATCAAATGCCAGTTGCAGAGGCTGTGGTTCATATCTTTTAAGATAGAGAAAAAGTGAATACCACCACAGGAAGAACTAGAAGGTGCTGCAGGTAGGCATTGAATCCTGTTCCGACGCATCTAGCATTGTGTGTGTTCCCTAGTGAATATCACCAGGCTCAAGGCAAATATTCAGCTATTTTAGCGATGTGGCTGGTGATAGTCTTGACCAACAACTCGAGCATATGGGGTCACCACATCCGACATGGTGGACTCATATGTTAACTGTAGCTCTAGAAGCCTGTTTGCATAATTTTAAAGCAGAATGGGAAGTGCCTACAAATTAACATGGAATGGAAGAGAGAAGTAAAACAAGGCCAGTAGGCGCAGGCGCAGAGGAAGCAAGAGCGGGATATTGATCACTTCCTATACTCTTCTTTTGATCTACTTCCAACTACAATTATTTAGGTAGTTCTCCCCAACTATAATTATTTAGGTATAGAGGGAGTATTTGATGGGGAAGCTGTTGGTTTGGCATGGTCCTGACAGGGGGAAATAGCAGGATACAACTACAAGTGACTCACAGTTCCTCACTTGGTGGTGTTCTCAGTTTGCAAAGTAAATATAGCCTTGTTCCTGGAGAAGAGATTTCACAGGAAAACTTCCGGGCATGGCAGAGCTCCATCGGTTCTCTGAAAAATGAAATCTGATGGCACCTATTATGCTACCCATATTAACTTGCCGTTTTCTGAGAATAAAGAAACTGAAGGGGAGTGGAGCCCCCTGATAAGAAGATCTAACAAAGTTCTAGATGTGTAGGTACTGCTAAAGTAAGTGAAATCTCTATGATCAGCTTTAGGAAATTTCTTGTCTGGTCATGAGTGAGCATGTTGTTAAACCGCATGTATATCTTGGATAGAGATAGACTTTAGGTAGTTACTTAAACCTCTTATCTCCTCATGTATTCAAATATCTAACTCTAGTTATCTTCCTCTCCAAGATGTAACTCCCTTCAAATCTTGTACCCATATCCAGGCTTGCAACCTGTTATATAAACACGCACCACGTCGCCCAGCAAGGGTAAGACGTTTCCGCAAGTTCGCACATGGTAATCAGAGCTTTCCTTTTCCAAACCATCTAGCGAAACAAACCCTAGCTATGTCTTCCTCCGGCGCCTCCCAGCCAAACCTCAATGGCCAAGTTACGGAGAGGCTTACCCGCACCAATTTCATCCTCTAGCGTGCGCAGATCACGCCGCAGCTAAGAGGAGCGGGTGTCTTCGGCTACGTCGACGGCACATCACCGGAGCCGGCCAAGATCCTTACCTCCAAAGACAAGGATGGGAAGGAATCCTCTGAGCCCAACCCCCTAAACCCGATCTGGGTTCGGGAGGACCAGCAAGTGCTGGGCTATCTGCTGAACAACCTCTCCAAAGAGGTGCTTGTCCAGGTGACCGCGATCACCACGGCGCAGGCGCTGCGGACGACTCTCGTCGGCATGTTCTCCTCCCAGTCCATGAGCCGCGTCAACAACATCCGCACGGCTCTGGTGGGCGCGCAGAAGGGCACACAATCGGTGCCCACCTTCTTCGCCCACATGCGCGGCCTTGCTGACGAGCTGGCGGCCGCCGGCAAGCCCATCCCCGACGATGAGCTCATCTCCTACATCCTCCACGGCCTTGACATGGAGTATCAACCCCTTGTCTCCATTCTTAACGCTCGCGTCACCCCGGTTTCCCTCGACGAACTGTTTTCCATGCTCAGTAACTTTGATCAGAGAATGGCTATGTTCCAGGGATCCGACGGCTTCAAGTCATCCGCGAATGCTGCGACCCGCGGCCGCGGTGGTTCCTCCTCTCGCTACCGTGGTCGCTCGCGGGGTAGATCGGGAGGAAATGGTCCCTCCTCTGGAACAAATCCCCGTAACGGCCCCCCTTCCTCCACCAACACAAAGGGGCGCCGTGGCGGGCCAGCAGGTCTCGCCGAGATGCCGTGCGCTGTCAGATATGCGGCAAGCTCGGGCACACGGCTAAAGACTGCTAGTACCGCTTCGACGAGGACGAGGCATCCGGTGATGATGAGGAGAAGGTTGCAGCTGCTACCGATGGCTCCTACGGCGTCGACACAAATTGGTACCTCGACAGTGGGGCTACCAACCATCTCACCGGCGAGCTCGAGAAGGTAACCCTCCGTGAGAAGTACCACGGCAAGGATCAGATCCACACGGAAAATGGTGCAGGTATGAGAATAAGTCACATTGGTCACTCAGTCATTCATACCCCTCATCAAAAACTTCATCTTCGAAAAATCTTGCATGTTCCTAGCACCCACAAAAATCTGCTCTCAGTTCATAAAATTGCTATTGACAATCATGTCTTCCTCGAATTTCATCCCTTTTTATTTCTCATAAAGGATCAGGCCACGAAGAAAATACTCTACCGCGGTAGATGTGTTCGAGGACTCTACCCATTGCTTCCACAAGATCAAGGATCAAATAAATATGCCTACGATGTTGTCAAACTTTCTTCAACACGGTGGCATGATCGTCTAGGACAT
Source organism: Hordeum vulgare subsp. vulgare (assembly GCF_904849725.1). NCBI lineage: Eukaryota > Viridiplantae > Streptophyta > Magnoliopsida > Poales > Poaceae > Hordeum > Hordeum vulgare. Next base: position 656,345,065 of record NC_058519.1, on the reverse strand, counting down.
GCATCTTTTTCTTTAGTTGAACGTTTGCTTAGGAAAAATAAGCTCATGTTTGTTGGTGAGCATAGTGTCGAAACTATTTGTGATTCTTGCCAAAGAGCTAAAAGTCATCAGTTGCCTTATCCTATTTCCACTAGTGTTTCTACTCAACCACTTCAATTGATTTTTCGGATGTTTGGGGTCCTGCCCCCAGATCTGTTGGTAGACACACCTATTATGTCAGGTCCATTGATGATTACAACAAATTCTCATGGATCTATCTTCTTAAGAAACGATCTGAAGTTTTTCAAGTGTTTCAAAATTTTCAAGCACTTGTTGAACGCAAATTTGATCGCAAAATACTTGTCATTCAATCTGATTGGGGAGGGGAGTATGAAAAATTAAATTCCTTTTTTCAACATCTTGGCATCTCTCATCACGTGTCATGCCTTCATGCCCATCAACAGAATGGCTCTGCTGAGCGCAAGCACAGACACATTGTTGAGGTCGGCTTAGCTCTCCTAGCCGGGGCCTCCATGCCCCTAAAATTCTGGGATGAGGCGTTTCTCACAGCCGTACATATCATCAACATGCTTCCTAGCCGAGTGATAAACAATGAAACACCCATCGAGAGACTCCTTCACACCAAACCAGACTATAAATCTCTACGTGTTTTTGGCTGTGCATGTTGTCCTAACCTCCGTCCATATAACAAACGAAAACTCATGTTTCGGTCTACTCAATGTGTTTTTCTTGGGTATAGTGCTCAACACAAAGATGTAAAATGCCTTGATGTTTCTTCTGGTAGAGTGTACATCTCTCGTGATGTTGTTTTTGATGAAACAAAGTTTCCCTTCTGTGAGCTTCATCCCAATGCGGGAGCTCTCCTTCGCCAAGAAATTCTTCTCTTGCCATCCCACCTATCAGGTACAAATCAAGGGGTTGATGACTATGCTAATCATATGTTGACTAACTCTCTCACCCCTGCCCCTGAGTTTTGTGATGATTCAGGGAAAAATAGCAAAGAAATTGGAGTTTTTGATGCCCCGGACGGCTTACTGCCTCCATATCACATGTGCCTCCCCGCAGGAAGAAAATCCCCCTCGGGATCCGCTACGCAGTCTGACGCGTCGGCATAATCCCCCTCGGGATCCGTGCAGCAGCCTGGCGCGTCGGCCGTTCCCTGCCCAGACACGGGTGGCGGCATGACAGGCGGGACAGGCGTATCCGCTCCGGTCCCTGTGCCAACTACCCCGCGCCACACATCGCCAGGTGTCGGGTGCGGCGCCGCTGATGATGTTGTCCCCGCACCGCGCCAATCAGGAGCGGGCGCCCCGCGGTTGGCCACCCACTCGCGCTGTGTCTCCTGCGCTTGCCTGCTACAACCGACGCGCGCTAGCCGTGGTGGCCCCCACCTTCGGACAAGCCGACCCGGCCGATCCCGAGACCGTATCTTCATCACCTATCGAGGACGGCTCGCTGCATCTGGTGCCGGCTACTGTTCCCGAACCAGCTGCACCACCATCTTTTGCCTCTTCGACGCTGCCTCGCACACGGCTACAGGGAGGGGTAACAAGACCTGTTAATTACAAGCACCTCACCAAGTATGGTATGGTATGCTCTACAAGTGAATCTGGTGAACCACACACACTTGAGGAAGCCCTTGGCGATGAGAGGTGGGTACAGGCTATGAATGATGAAATCATGGCACTACATAAAAACAAGACATGGCATCTTGTTCCTCCACAACAAGGTAAAAATATTATTGATTGCAAATGGGTATATCGGATCAAAAGAAAATCTGATGGAACAATTGATCGCTATAAAGCTAGGCTTGTTGCAAAAGGTTTTAAACATCGGTATGGGATTGACTATGAGGACACTTTTAGTCCTCTTGTAAAGGCTGCCACCATCCGCCTTGTTTTATCTATTGCTGTTTTCAGGGGCTGGAGCCTTAGACAGCTAGATGTACATAATGTGTTTCTTCATGGCGTTCTGGAAGAGGAAGTGTACATGAAGTAACCTCCTGGGTTTGTAAACAATGCTGCTCCCTCTTATTTTTGTCGACTTGACAAATCATTATATGGGTTGAAACAAGCTCCAAGGGCATGGTACTCACGTCTCAGCCACAAAATGCAAACACTTGGTTTTTCTCCTTCCAAGTCTGACACATCACTGTTTATCTATAATAGACACAGCACATGCATATTTGTTCTGATATATGTTGATGATATCATTGTCACCGGTTCTTCTGATGAGGCCATTACAGGGCTCTTAAAAGATCTTAGTACAGAGTTTGCTCTCAAGGATCTTGGAGATTTGCACTATTTTTTTGAGATTGAAGTAAAAAGGCATGAACATGGTCTTCATCTCTCTCAAGAAAAATATGGAGCAGATCTGATAAAAAAGGCTGGCCTACAAGGTTGTAAACCTTCACCCACTCCATTATCAAGTTCAGAAAGATTATCTCTTGCAGAACGACAGCCCTTGAGTTCAGATGAGAGCACTAAATACAGAAGTCTTGTAGGTGCTCTCTAGTATCTAACACTTACCAGGCCTGATATTTCATTTGCTGTTAATAAAGTCTGTCAGTTTCTACATGCACCTACCACAGCTCATTGGACTGCTGCCAAGCGTATAGTCAGATATATCAAAAATACTCTCAATGTTAGACTTAGCTTCAATAAGTCCTCCTCCACACTTATTAGTGCCTTCTCAGATTCTGATTGGGCTGGATGTCTGGATGATAGGCGTTCAACAGGTGGTTTTGCAGTATTTTTTGGACCAAACTTGATCTCATGGTGTGCAAGGAAACAAGCCAATGTTTCTAGATCCAGCACAGAAGCAGAGTATAAGGCTTTAGCAAATGCTATAACTGAGATCATATGGGTCCAGTCCATGCCAAAAGAACTTGGTCTCAGAATTCCTCAACCACCATGCTTATGGTGTGATAATCTTGGTGCAACTTACTTATCAGCTAATTCAGTTTTTCATGCTCGCACAAAGCATATTGAAATAGACTTTCACTTTGTAAGAGAAAGAGTTGCGAACAAACAACTTCAAATCAGATTTGTGCATTCTCGAGACCAACTTGCAGATGGCTTTACAAAACCACTAGCTACAAGACAGTTTGAAGATTTCAAGCATAATCTCAACTTGATGAAGTTGTAATTACGGAAGGGTGTTAAACCGCATGTATATCTTGGATAGAGATAGACTTTAGGTAGTTACTTAAACCTCTTATCTCCTCATGTATTCAAATATCTATCTCTAGTTATCTTCCTCTCCAAGATGTAACTCCCTTCAAATCTTGTACGCATATCCAGGCTTGCAACCTGTTATATAAACACGCACCACGTCGCCCAGCAAGGGTAAGACGATTCCGCAAGTTCGCACACATGTTACTAAATTCTGTCAAGATGAACAAATATCTGAGAAACCTTCGGTCTGCATAAAACTCCGCTCCAAGGGACAATAATTAAGTGCTGCTGATATTACAGCTGCTAGCTTCGTTATTATGTAAACATATACAGTATAACATACACCAGCCCAGCCAAACGTACATGATATAGCACACAAGTGTATATAATAATAAGTCAAATGTGTGTACAGGCATTGCACTTATTACATGGAACCATATTGTCCAGAGGAAAGCCACACACGTGGACCTGTAAGTAGAATTAGTAACTGGACTCCCACACCCACACCACTCAAACCAATCGGCACAAGCACAACACAAATGCACACTCAGTAGACAGAAACACACAATGGCAAACCACACGAGCACACACAAACACATACCATGGCAGGAATTGATGATGAACGGAAGAAGTAACAGGATGGCCTTCAGTTGCTCCAGCACCAATCCTTCACCTTCCACAAGGATTTATCCGCTTCTCTTTTATTTTTTTTATTTTTTTTGGGCTTATCCGTGGGTTTGTAGTCAAGCCTAATCTTCCGTTTTTTAGTCTCTTCTTCCAACATGTTAGGGACACTGTCACCACCGTTCAACTCCAGCTCCTTTAATGCAGGAAGTTTGTTGATTCCTGACAGAGAAACAATTTCCTTGGATGACCAGACGATCTTCTCAAGATTAGGAGAGCTGTTGGTGAAGCTTATCTCGGTTATGTCAGACTCAGAGGAGTCAACAGTAAGAAGGTTGAGGTTTTGGAATTCATCTTCGAAGATAAGATGACGGTCATTATAAAACTTCCCCAAGAGCGCTAGGTAGCGCATCTTTTTATTGCCTGCGAGGATTTTCAGATCACCTTGCTCTAGCATTGTATCACGAAGAGTCACCTTGGCTATGTGCTTGGCATTGTCAAATAACGAATGCACCATCTTCTTGTCATTGACGCCCTTCAACTCGAGCTCCTCCAGTTTCTGAAGGCAGTTGACTCCACTGATAGAGACTATGTTGGTGGAGGACAAAACGATCTTCTCGAGGTTACTAGCAGCTCCCTTATCAAATTTGATTTCAGTCATGTTGTTTCCCTCAACAAGAAATTTGTTGAGATTTTTGAATTCTCCCTTATTGAAAGTGAGCTTGCTGTCATTGTACGCACTGTGTCGAAGCTTGACACAACGTAAGTTCTTAAGATTGGCAAGGACCTTCAGATGTTTTTGGCTCAAAAAAGTGCAACTTAGAGTTACCTTCGCAAGTTGCTTTCCATTTTCGGTCAATGACTCAAGAAGCTTCCACATTTGTGTGCTAGTGCTCTCAAGATCCTTGGGGCTCTCAAAATCCCTGGGGCATTTACTCTTTCCATTGATAGTTAGGCTCTCAAGATCCTTGGGTTTGTTTCTCAGGCTCCGCTCTGCTTCAGGCTTCTCGTATATGGCTATGTCAAGAGTAATTGTCAGAGAACGGAGAGACTGGTTTAGGAGGTCACTGATTGAATTAAGCAATGACTTGAGGTCACTCTCTTTGTTGATAACCACACCGAGCTTCTTTAGGTCATTTAGAGTTGCAATGTCTACCAAGTCTTGTCGATTCTTCGGCTTGACATTGGACAATACCTCCACACCCAGCATTTTTTCGATCTTGCCAGGGATCTGCACACTGAAGTAATCAGCAGGACTTGAATCAACATGACTAGGCGACAGACGCTTCCGAACATTCTGAAGCTTGGCATTGCACAGGACCTCCACTTTTTCTGTCTTGTCAGCAGGACTGCTTTGACTAGCCATCAGATCCTTTAGCTTTTTACCAGCCAGCAGACGTTTCAGCTTTCGCAGCAGGACATTTCTTGTTGCAGATGCAGGGATCTCAGTCTCCCGGATATCCAATACCTCCAGCTCAAGAAGATTGTTGATTTCACTGGGCAGCCTGGTAACGCCCGTTCCCCTTAGGCTGAGATACTTGAGCATTAGTATCTTCCTGCATATGTCAGTCAGGTAGTGCTGGTACTCCGGGAAGCATACACAACCTTCTAGATCTAGCACCTTGAGCTTGGAGAACTGAGATGATTTTTTCAAGAAATTCTCTATTTTCTCAGAGCTGCGGAGACGGACATCACTGAAAATGGAGAAGTGATGAGCCAAGTGGTGTGACAGACGTGTCTCCAGAATTCGCTGCTTAATGGCGATCTTGGTAATGAACCCATAGACTAGCTTATCCACCATGCAACTCTTGACCTTTCCAGAAGCACCAATGTCAGCTGGACAAACAAGGCACCTAGCAACGAGTGTATCAAAACATTTCTCAGCCTCAACCACTGAAGAAGGCCAGCTCCACTCTTTGGTGGTTATCATCCCTTCTGCAACCCATCGTCCTATCAAGGTTGACCGTCTGACGGTTTGTCCTTGAGGGAAGATAGCGAGGTACAACAAACAGGACCTGTACTCTTTAGGCAGGTCCCTGTAAGAGAACTTGAACATCATACTGGGCAATGATTTTTGTGTGGCAACATCATGCAAGGTGTCGTGCAACTTCTTTAACTCGTCACTGCTCCTTTTGGGTTTGGCATACAATGCATGAGCGAAGATCTTCATGCAGAATTCATGTGGCTTGCACTTGCACAAGATGTTGTGAAGAACCCGATGGTCATTTATATACTGGCTTGTAACCTGGAGCACAATATCAAAGTAGAGGCCAACAGGAGAATATTCTATAAGCTCCAGCCCTGGACAGCCAAAATATTGCCTTGTGTCATCTTGAGTGGTCTTGGCCACAATCACAGCACCAGAGATGGGGCAGTTCGACCCCAACAGGCTCAAACTATTTCTGGTCTCTTCCCATTGGGGTACATACTTGTCAGAAACTTTGAGGATGACCAGGATCCTTTGATTATTATCTCTCAAACATTCTTTAATCTTTTGCGCGACCATTTTGATCTTGAGCTGCTTCATGATCTCCCTTACGATTTCTTCCTTCTTGTTATCTGTGTTTACTTGAAAATCATCTTTCGGGGCGGTTTGAGCTTCTTCACTGCCTGTCTCAGGGTTCTTGTCAGATTTGTCTACCCGCAGCTCATGCAGCATCTCCTTAACCTCTTTCTTGACCATATGTTTGATGATATCATCCACCAATGTTCTAGGAGTACTATTGGAAGCAGTGGTGGTCCACTTTGGGTTTGGGAACACCTCCCGCAGAATGTTTTCATATTCCTGTTTCTCTAGAATGTTTCCAAGTTTTGTTGCTGTATTCTTGATGATGTCATCGTACAATTCTGCCACCATGGATTTGCTCTTTTTCTCTTTTTCAGATGTAGCAGTAGTAGTTGAGTGGTAGGTGAGCAGCCAGAGTAGTATGTCCAGTGATTTATCTCTGACTAAGTGTTCCAAAGTTTCTTTGCCCATGGGTGATTTGCCTTCCGTATTTTTTCTGCCCTTGTGTGATTTTTGCAGCTCTGACAGCTGCTCTTTCCCATCCTCAAGATTGCAAATTTTGATGTCTTGAAGCTTCTTGTTGACATCCATTGTTTTTATCTTTGTCTTGATTTCACCCATCGTCTCCTTTCTGTAATCGTAAGTATCCCATTTTAACATGCAACTACGAGGACCAGCAGGAGGACCTATCTTTTGCTGCCGCTTGATCTCAGCCAGGATGTAGCAAAGAATCTTGTGCGGTCTTAGCCTTACAAAACTGTAGTGCACCTCCAGGACGTCGACCAAGACGACGTGTTCTCCGTCCTTGGTTTCCGATGATACATCTGCCTTAGCTTCAGGCGCAAGAGCGCCGCGGTCTCCCTTGGTCACCGGTTGCACGTCCCCCTTAGCTTCAGGCGCAAGAAGACCGCCATCGCCACTGGTCTTTGATGGCAGATCCGCCTTATCTTCATCCGCAAGAGGGCCACCGTCGCCCTTGGGCCCTGATGGCACATCCGCCATATCTTCATGCCCAAGAGCGCCACTGTTGCCCATGGTCCCGGATGGTACATCCACCTTATCTTCATGCACAAGAGGGCCATCGTCGCCGCCCTTGGTCTCTGATGGCACATCCACCTTATCTTCATGCGCAAGGGCACCACCGTCGCCCTTGGTCGATGATGGCATGCCCGCCTTATCCTCATGCGCAGGAGCGCCACTGTCGCCCTTGGTGCTCGCTGTCACATCCGCCTTATCTTCATGCACAAGAGAGCCGTTGTCACCCTTGGACTCTGATGGCACATTTGGCTTATCTTCATGAGCAAGAGCGCCACCTTCGCCCTTGATCTTTGCTGGAACATCCGCCTTGTCTTCATGCGCAAGAGCGTCATCGTCGCCCTTGGTCTCCAGTGTCACCACAGCCTTATCTTCATGCGCAAGGGTGTCGACATCCTTGATCTTCAGTGGCCCCGACGTCCTTGATCTTCGGTGGCATAACCACCTTATCTTCCTTATCTTTGAGCAAAGAGTGTTGACGTCCTTGCTCGCCGATGGCACAGCTGCCTTATCTTCATGCGTAAGAGCGTCGGCGTCCTTGCTCGCCGATGGCACAGCTGCCTTATCTTCATGCGTAAGAGCGTCGGCGTCCTTGATCTCCGGTGTCACAGCCTTATCTTCATGTGCAGGATCGGTGTCCCGTGGCACACCATTGTTTTTCTCATCCTCTGCCCTCTTGAAATAGGCTTTCGCCACGTCCAAGGCTTCATTCGGAAGAGCATCGGCATCTTTGTTCTCTATTACCACAAAGGTGATGGATGGCAGTGGTGGTTTTGATCCGGCCGCCTCCAGTTTCACCCCCGATTGCACCATCCAGTGGTCTAGCCTCCTCCTAAAGTAATCTTCCTTGTTCATCTTCATACTAGTCATGGACAAGGCCACCACCTTGAGTGGTGGATCACCCCCGTCTTGGTGGTGGTCGTCGTCTTCTTCTTCTTCATGGTCTTGAGTGGCTGGCAATAACGATGGCTCTGCGAGCTGCCCAGCTTGAGAAGATGGTGATGACTCCACCGGTTTGACCTCGACGCCATACCTTAATCGGCGGTTGCCGATATCCTGTGCCCGGTCCTTGAGCTCCCTCAGCTGGCCCGCGGCGCGATGCTGCGCGAGCAGCTTGCGCAGCAGCCAGGGAGCCCACAAGAGGTAGCGGCCAGGACCTTCCTTAGGCAAGTGGAGCGCGGGGTCCCCGCGGTAGAGGTAGAGGTCGATGCAGTTGTTGCAGTCATTGGCGAGGATCCGGACCTGGTTCATCCAGGTGCGGACCTGCTCGTCGTGCTCACGGCTATTCCCGGAGAGGTTCGCCAGGAAGCTGCCCATGCTCTCCATCTCCTCCTGGATGAACTGCACGTCGTGCCGGACGCGTCCGAGCCTCAGCGCCTCATGGCTGATCACGCCCAGCAGCGTCCCCACAGCGCCTGACGCCAGCTCCGCCATGGCTAAATCCCTCCGCCGCCGCCGGCGGACTGGTGTGTGTGATGGTGTCTCAGGAGTTTGATTGATCGGTTTCGCAGAATCAGGCTAGGCTAGCACCTAGCATGCATGCGTCTGTGTGGTGTGTGGGTGTGGCCTTGCATGCAATGCGATGCACACGTCTATCTCCGTGTGTGTGCGCGCCGTGAGCAGCTAGCAAAAGGATTTGTTCTTGTATTCTACCTGGAACCAACGCCACCAAGGCATGCGTGCAGGCAGCTTCTTCTTTTCCTTTTTCTCCATTCCTTACTTCTTTCAAAATGAGCCTTCATGATGAATGTAGGCAGGGGACCGCAATTTTCCTACTCTTCCAGGATGCATCATCCCATTACCCAACTTCTTCTTTTCTTTTCTGTTATTTCTTTACTTTAAAAAAGGCTGCATGAAGGCTGCAGATCCTTCATCATGATTTCTCATTTCATCTTTGATCGACTGGAGTGGTGTAATAGAAGGGATGACCTTAGGCCCTGTTTGGAACCATAATAGATTATAATAATCTGGATTATGAACATAGATTATATAATCTGGTTTATAAAAATAATCCAGGTAGGCATGTTGGAGGCCAGATTATATAAACTGTAAACCAGCTTTTAAAATGTACAATGACATGTTTGTCCTCAGTTTACAAGAAAAAAATAGGAAAGTTGCGGTGCCACTGCGTAATTCTCTTGAAGTTTACAAGGATAACACGTCATTTGTAATCCATAATCTCATTTTAGCTGGGGTAGAGGAGATTATGAGATTATAATAATCTGGTCATCTAGTTTATAAAATCTACAATATAAACTGTCCTGTTTGGAAATACAATAGATTATAAAAACCAGATTATATAATCTGGGTGGTTCCAAACAAGGCCTTAAACGATCTCTTGACTCTGATATCATATTGAATTAATGCATCAACCAACTCATACAAATGTTCGAAGTGATAGAGGAAGGCGGACAATATATTTGAACAGCGAGCAGGATGGAGTGCTCAGCATTTTACACTTTCTGATGAACGTTTTGTTTTAAAATGTAGGCAAGGGTGTTTTTATTAGGGAAAACAAGCAAACAGGTGAGATATACTTTGAGAACTAACTCCAAGCAGGAGCCGGCCTGGGTGCATCGGTCGGTGGAGCCCCATCCGAAGATGTGTCTAAGATGGCCTTGTTCTCACTGGTCTGTACTCTGTAGATACATAGTATATAAGTTCCATAAAGGCCTAAAAGTAATCTGCCCGCAGTTAAATTGTGTTGGTGGAGTTAGAAAAGAACCCATAGTTCTACAAGCAAGCAAGCACAACTGGTAAGTTCTCATGTCATCTTTGGTCTTCTGTAAGGATACGCCACTAATTGATTGGTCATCCCCCTGTTACAATTTCGCTATATATATGGTCCCTTTCGTGTGATAAACTGGTCGGCAACTCGACTACTTCACTGCCAGATGACTTTGATTTCATTCGGACCTTGGTCGTTTGGAAGGGGATAGCATTTGATTCTTCCTCCAAGCAGGAGTCGACCTTGGTGCATCAGCGCTACGCCACCCTACCGCTACGGATGTTTTGGAATGTTTTGTGCATAGTGCAGGTAACGTGAAGGGTCTTTGGTTCTCCCCTGCAGATGATGTTTCTTGGACGGCATTCTTCTCACTGGTTCATGTATACATACCACCTTGTCATAATTAAAGACCTCCAAATCTACAATGTGGCAACAGGTGAATCATGTCGATGAAGTAGAAAAACAAAACAGGATTCTACAAGGGAAAACACCACGGTGTCTATTGGCAATCTCAGGAAAAAAGGCGTTTTATTGGTAGTCTTCTGCAAGTTATCTCCAGCCGGAGCATCAACCCATTACCTAACTTCTTCCTTTTATTTTCTGATATTCCTTTACTCTTCAGGAGGCTGCTGATCCTTCATGTTGATTTCTAGTGTTATCTTCGATCTTGTGGAAGGATACATCGTCGATTGGTTCATCGTCCACGCCTACGTTATGATTCGTGCTATGGTCCCCTCCATGTGATAAACTTGTCGACAACTCGGACTACTTGATTGACAAGTGACTTTGATTTCATTCTAACCTTGCTACCTTTGCAACGAGATAGCATATGTGTTTCTTTCTCCTTTGCTTCCATTTTGCTCGAGGAACACTAAAGATGCTGCACTATTAAGCATGCACTTTGGGACAGTTACATTAATAACATTGATTAGCATGCTCAAAGAACAATTGCAATGGATAAATATGTTGAAATAGCAGGCATCACATGATATAGTTTTAGTATATTACCATAATATAGGGGAGTTTTCATTGATAAGTCACCTAAAACAAAGGGGTGCAGGCTGAATTCTTATTTGTCCATAAACACAACATAGGCAAAAGGTTGAATGGTTATACACGGATATGGCCTTTTGGGTTTTACTTTTCATAAAAAATGGCATCAAGTTTATTGATACATGGTGAGGATAATTATAGATACATGCAATGAACGAGCTGAGCTAGAAACTTAACTATAGAAGTAATACTTACAAACAGTAGGAAGTCAGAGGTTGTTTGTCGAGGGCCAGTTTATTGTATAACTGAAATAACTCCTCAAATTGAACAAGCAGCAATGTAGCTCCAATGAAATCGTGATCTTTTTCACTCTCATATACACAGAGTCTTTCCTAGTCTCCGTGAAGATGTTCATGTACCACTCATGCAATTCGTGCTTCCTCGGTGTTAGAGGAGGATGACCAGGTTTGATGAGAGGCTTTCCGAGCATGTATTTATATGTTTCTTCATTTGTTACCTTAGCTATCTCAAAAATTACTGAATGGTTCACGTAATCACCAGGATTGGTACCGGGCAGCAACCCCGAATCATTAGCGACAACGATATCGCTAGACACCTTGAGCGCGGGGGGGGGGGGGGGGCACGATTGCTTCTTCTGTTGGCCGAGCTGGGGAATTGTTATTCCCACTTCTTCGTTTTTCTAACATTGCATCACTCCTAGCGGCCAGAGCGGCGGCGGAGTCCGTCTTCCACTTGAGAGAAGGAGGACGAGGCGACATCTTTCTTACTTGTGTAATTTTCGGCGGAGCGGTGACGACGTCTGTCTTCCGCCATTGCGGAGGAGGCGGACTGCTCCGACGCGCCTGAGGAGGAGCCGAAGGAGGAGGACTGCTCCGACGCCCTTGAGGAGGAGCCGAAGGAGGAGGACTGCTATGACGCGCCTGAGGAGGAGCCGAAGGAGGAAGACTGCTCCGACGCACTGGAGGAGGAGCCGGAGAAGGAGGCGGAGTGCTCCGACGTGTCGGGGAAGGAGCCGAAGAAGGAGATGGACTGCTCTGACGCGCCGGAGGAGGAGTCAAAGAAGGAGGCGGACTGCTCCGACGCGCTGGAGGAGGAGGCGAAGAAGGAGGCGGGCTGCTCCAATGCGCCGCAGGAGGAGCCGAAGAAGGCGGACTGCTCCGACGCGCCGGAGGAGGAGTCGAAGAAGGAGGCGGAGTGCCCTCACGCGCCGGAGGAGGAGCCGAAGAAGAAGGCCAAGTTCCCTCACGCGTCGGAGGATCCAGAGTGCCCTGATCATTCGCCGGATGTCGTGGTTTTGTCACGGCAGATGTCCTCGTGAAAGGATTTAGTACGGGAGCCATCGCACCTTGGTGGCGACTCAAAGGGGTTGAACAGGAGGAACACGGCGGTTTACCCAGGTTCGGCCCCTCGAGAGGAGGTAATAGCCTACGTCCTGCTTTATGTGTATTGATGTGGATTCGGTTACAAGGGAGGCGTAACTCGCCTATCCTAGCACTCGATGATTTTCTAACCTCTCTCTCCCCCTTAAGGCTTGCCTTTATATATAGGTCGAGGCCTTAGGGTTTTACAAGAGTCCCTTTCTCCTTACAGATCGTGACCACCGCGGTCTCTAAGTCGCCGTCTTGCAAAACCCACAGACCTTCCGTAAATCATAACCGTCCCGCGGCCTTGAACCGCCCAGGCTGAGGCCCAAATAGCCCAGAGGATGAATCGCCTTACTAGTAACCCGGCCCATATTGGGCGGGTCACTTAATAAGCAATATCCCCAACATTAGGCCCCAAATTGACTTGAATTTTCATGCCAAGACTTCCGCTTTAGTTGAAGGTGATTCACTCCTTCGTTTTCCTCCATACGTCAGAAATTTTAACTCGCCATCCGGTACCGGAAAAATCTTGAGTCGCCAATCCATTTCCCGTCGGCACCTTCCTTATCCCTCGATCTTCAGGAAACTTAACATAATCCCAACGGATCTTTTAATGCATCATTACCCCAAAAATTTCGGACGTCATCATGGCGAATCTTTTATTCCCCAACGGTTCCCGCTCACGGCGCCTCGATCCCAGCGCCCGTCCTGATAAATGGGCGGAAGGGACAGAGCTGACGCTGGCCACCTACCAGTCTCGTCAGTCCCCCCCATTATCGCAGCAAAAGACCGCATCGCTTCCCGAGGGCTCCGCCGCCGGCCGCAACTTCCGCCCCCGTTCGAGGAGCTTCAGCGCCGCCCGCAAGCCGTCGCCGTCGTCAAGCTTGGCACCTCGGTCGATCCGTTCGCCGTCACTTGTCCATCGCATCACCACCGGCAACCTCGTTGCTCGCCCCGAGCTCCGCCGCCGCCGAAGGTCTCTTCTTTCGTCGGGACTCCCGCGCTTCTCCAGCGATCTCCGCACCGCCGGTCTTCTCTGATCAAGAACATCAGGTTAGGCCTCCGTTAACCTTCTTAGGAGTAGGTTTATTCCTCGCTTGTATTTCCGCCATTGCCGTAGCTTCGAAGCTTTCCGCTCACAGCTATTCATTCCCCTCGAATCGATTAGTCCGAGCACCGATAGGATAGCCAGTGCCTTGAATAATTTTAATCATCTGCTGTACTTGCGAATTTTTGAACACAATGTCTTCTCCAAATGAGGAGTATCACCTGATAGTAAATTGTTCGTGCTCAGCTATATTCGTAAGCTTTTATATCTGCTCGGCAGATCTATTCCTCATTTACTGTTCGCGAGGAATCTGTTTGTAGCCTTCATCCCCCCTTAGTGCTTTGGAACGAATAAACCTTACCATCCACAGAAATATAGTCTTTGGGAAGTAACTCTACTCCATAAGTCGCCATAACAACCCAACCCGGCCTCTTAGTCCGGCGGGTTAACATGAACAGATCCCGATTCACATAATAGATGTCCAAGACATATAACCTCACACTTCTACCTACTTGTAGCATGGGCGCCGTTTTCAAGAGCGATTGGCTTCCTACCAAAGTTGATGATGCTGTCTTAGCTAATTACGTGAAAGCGGGTTGCTTGGATCCTCAAGATGTCATTGGATGGTGCACCGGGTTGGGAGAAGATCTCCCTAACCCCAAAGAAGGGGAAATAGTAGTCTTCGTGGAACACTTGGAACGGGGTTTTAAGCCGCCCGGATCCAAATTTCTTAGGGACGCTTTGACCTTCATGAACGTCCGACTCCAGGACCTGGGACCCAATTCCATAAGCAACTTGAGCCAATTCCAAGTCCTTTGCGAAGCTTATCTGCGGATTGAACCTTCTGTTCCTTTGTTCTGGCACTTTTTCCATCTGAATCGCCAGACGGAATTCCACAACGGCCCCAGTCTGGAACTCGGCGGTGTCAACGTCCAGCGCCGTAGGGATAGTCCGTTTCCTTCACTCATCATGCCTAGCCATCCCAAGGGCTGGGGTGAATCTTGGTTTTATTGTCAAGAAACGTCCCCTGCTGGTGAGAACAAGCTTCTGGGCTACAGGCCAACCCGCCTTCCGGTTAACTTCAAGCTCCCCGACAAGCTCACCGAGGAAGAAGAGTCGGAGTTCATCCCAATATTGTCTGAACTGAGATCCCTGACGAACAATGGTCTTACCGGGGTTGACCTGATCCGCTGCTGGGTCGAATGGCGGATTCTTCCTCTGAGCCGCCGAGATGGTCTAATGTGTGAATTTGACGGCACTCTGGTGTTTGAAATATGCCCTAGAGGCAATAATAAAATGGTTATTATCATATTTCCTTGTTCATGATAATCGTCTATCGTTCATGCTATAATTGTATTAACAGGAAACAGTAATACATGTGTGAATGAATAGATCACAATGTGTCCCTAGCAAGCCTCTAGTTAGCTAGCTCGTTAGTCAATAGATGATCATGGTTTCCTGATCATGGACATTGGATGTCATTGATAACGGGATCACATCATTGGGAGAATGATGTGGTGGACAAGACCCAGTCCTAAGCCTAGCACTAGATCGTATTGTTCGTATGCTAATGCTTTTCTAATGTCAAGTATATTTTCTTTCGACCGTGAGATTGTGCAACTCCCGGATACCGTAGGAGTGCTTTGGGTGTATCAAACGTCACAACGTAACTGGGTGACTATAAAGGTGCACTACGGGTACCTCCGAAAGTGTCTGTTGGGTTGGCACGAATCGAGATTGGGATTTGTCACTCCGTGTGACGGAGAGGTATCTCTGGGCCCACTCGGTAGAACATCATCATGAGCTCAATGTGACTAAGGAGTTAGTCACACGATGACGTGCTACGGAACGAGTAAAGAGACTTACCGGTAACGAGATTGAACAAGGTATAGGTATACCGACGATCGAATCTCGGGCAAGTTCTATACCGACAGACAAAGGGAATTGTATACGGGATTGATTGAATCCTTGACATCGTGGTTCATCCGATGAGATCATCGTGGAGCTAGTGGGAGCCACCATGGGTATCCAGATCCCGCTGATGGTTATTGGCCAGAGAGGTGTCTCGGTCATGTCTGCCTGTCTCCCGAACCCGTAGGGTCTACACACTTAAGGTTCGATGACGCTAGGGTTATAGGGAATTGTTATACGAGATTACCGAAAGTTGTTCGGAGTCCCGGATGAGATCCCGGACGTCACGAGGAGCTCCGGAATGGTCCGGAGGTAAAGATTGATATATAGGACGGATGGTTTCGGACACCGGAAGTGTTTCGGGCATCACCCGTAACGTACCGGGACCACCGGGACCACCGAAGGTGGTCCCGGGGGACCACCGAAAGGGGGCTGCGACCCCAAGAGGTAAGATGGGCTAAGTGGGGGTGGGAACCAGCCCCTAGTTGGGCTGGTGCGCCTCCCCACTCAGCCCATGGCGCAGGGGAAAGAAAAAGAGGGGGGGAACCCTAACTTAGGTGGGCCTTAGGCCCACCAGAGGGGTGCGCCACCCCCTCCTCCCCATCTGGCCGCCACACCCCCCATCTGGGAGGGCTGCCGCACCCCCTAGGGTGGGAACCCTAGGGGTGGCACCCCCTCTCCCCTTCCCCTATATATAGTGGGCACTTTTGGCCTTTGGAGGACACGGTTTTCCCTCTCCCTTGGCGCAGCCCTGCACTTCTTCCTCCTCCTCTCTGCCGGCGCTTGGCGAAGCCCTGCCGGGAGACCTCGTCTCTCCACCAACACCACGCCGTCGTGTTGCTGGTCTTCTTCCCCAACCTCTCCCTCCTCCTTGCTGGATCAAGGTGCGGGAGACGTCACCGGGCTGCACGTGTGTTGAACGCGGAGGTGCCGTTGTTCGGCACTAGATCGGAATCGCTGTGAGTACGACTCCATCAACCGCGTTCTAGCAACGCTTCCGCTTAGCGATCTTCAAAGGTATGAAGATGCTCTTACCCCTCTCTCGTTGCTGGTCTCTCCATAGGAAGATCTGTACATGCGTAGGAATTTTTTTGAATTTATGCTACGTTACCCAACAGTGGTATCAGAGCCAGGTTTTCTATGCGTAGATTCTATGCACGAGTAGAACACAAAAGTTGTGGGCGATGGTTTGTCAATTTGCTTGGCGTTACTAGTCTTATTCTTTTCCGGCGGTATTGTGGGATGAAGCGGCCCGGACCGACCTTACACGTACGCTTACCTGAGACTGGTTCCACCGACAGACATGCACATCGTGCATAAAGGTGGCTAGCGGGTGTCTGTCTCTCCTACTCTAGTCGGATTGGATTTGATGAAAAGGGTCCTTATGAAGGGTAAATAGCTTTGGCATATCATCGTTGTGGCTGTCACGTAGGTAAGAAGGCGTTCTTGCTAGAAACCCAAATCAGCCACGTAAAACTTGCAACAACAATTAGAGGACGTCTAACTTGTTTTTGCAGGGTTTGACATGTGATGTGATATGGCCAAAGTTGTGATGTTGCATGTATGATGTATGAGATGATCATGTTATTGTAATAGGTTTCACGACTTGCATGTCGATGAGTATGACAACCGGCAGGAGCCATAGGAGTTGTCTTAATTTATTGTATGAGATGCAACGCCATGTGCTTGCTACTTTTACTTCATTGCTAACGGTTAGCCATAGTAGTAGTGATAGTAGTAGTTGGCGTGACGACTTCACGGAGACACGATGATGGAGATCATGATGATGGAGATCATGGTGTCACGCCGGTGACGATGATGATCATGCGATGCCTGAAGATGGAGATCGAATGAGCAAAGATGATAATGGCCATATCATGTCACTATATGATTGCATTGTGATGTTTATCATGTTTTACATCTTATTGCTTAAAATGACGGTAGCATAATAAGATGATCCCTCCTAAAATTTCGAGAACGTATTCCCCTAAGTGTGCACCGTTGCGAAGGTTCGTTGTCTCGAAGCACCACGTGATGATCGGGTGTGATAGATTCTAACGTTCGCATACAACGGGTGTAAGCCAGATTTACACACGCGAAACACTTAGGTTGACTTGACGAGCTTAGCATGTACAGACATGACCTCGAATACAAGAGACCGAAAGGTTGAACATGAGTCGTATGGTTGAATACGATCAGCATGAAGTTGCTCACCATGGTGACTAGTCCGTCTCACGTGATGATCAGACACGGGTTAGTCAACATGGATCATGTATCACTTAGATGACTAGAGGGATGTCGATTTAAGTGGGAGTTCATACTTAATTTGATTAAATGAACTTAATTGTCATGAACTTAGTCTAAAAGTTGTCTTTATAAATATTGTAGATGTCCAACGTCAACCTCAACTTCAACGCATTCCTAGAGAAAAACAAGCTGAAAGATGATGGTAGCAACTATGCGGACTGGGTTCGCAACCTGAAGCTCATCCTTGAAGCAGCTAAAAAGGCTTATGTCCTTAATGCGCCGCTAGGTGACCCTCCCGCTCCTGCAGCAGCCCAGGACGTTCTAAACGTCTGGCAAGCGCGAAGTGATGACTACTCTCTGGTCTGGTGTGGCATGTTATACAGTTTAGAAACGGGGCTCCAAAGACGTTTTGAGCAACACGGGGCATATGAGATGTTCCAAGAGCTGAAGCTAGTTTTTCAAGCTCATGCCCGTGTCGAGAGATATGAAGTCTCCGACAAGTTCTTCAGCTGTAAGATGGAGGAGAACAGTTCTGTCAGTGAGCACATACTCAAAATGTCTGGGTTACACGGTCGTCTGACTTCACTTGGAGTCGAAATTCCGGATGATGCTATCATTGACAGAATCCTCCAGTCTCTCCCACCAAGTTACAAAGGCTTTGTGCTTAACTACAACATGCAAGGGATGGAGAAAACCATTCCCGAGTTGTACTCGATGCTCAAGTCTGCAGAAGTAGAAATCAAGAAGGAGCATCAAGTGTTGATGGTCAACAAGACCACTAGTTTCAAGAAAGGCAGGGGTAAGAAGAACTTCAAGAAAGACGGCAAAGCTGTTGCCGCGCCCGGTAAGCCAGATGCCGGGAAGAAGAAAAAGAACGGACCCAAGCCTGAGACTGAGTGCTTCTACTGCAAGGGAAAAGGTCACTGGAAGCGGAACTGCCCCAAATACTTAGCGGACAAGAAGTCCGGCAACGTTAAAGGTATATATGATATACATGTTATTGATGTGTACCTTACCAGCGCTCGTAGTAGCTCCTGGGTATTTGATACCGGTGCTGTTGCTCACATTTGCAACTGAAAGCAGGAACTGCGGAATAAGCGGAGACTGGCCAAGGACGAGGTGACGATGCGCGTCGGGAATGGTTCAAAGGTCGATGTGATCGCCGTCGGCACGCTACCTCTACATCTACCGTCGGGATTAGTTTTAAACCTTAATAATTGTTATTTAGTACCAGCTTTAAGCATGAACATTGTATCAGGGTCTTGCTTAATGCGAGACGGCTACTCATTTAAGTCAGAGAATAATGGTTGTTCTATTTATATGAGTGATATGTTTTATGGTCATGCTCCGCTGGTGAATGGTTTATTCTTGATGAATCTCGATCGTGATGTTACACATATTCATAGTGTGAGTACCAAAAGATGCAAAGTTGATAATGATAGTCCCACATACTTGTGGCACTGCCGCCTTGGTCATATCGGCGTTAAGCGCATGAAGAAGCTCCATACTGATGGACTGCTAGAGTCTCTTGACTTTGAATCATTTGACACATGCGAACCGTGCCTCATGGGCAAGATGACTAAGACTCCATTCTCAGGAATAATGGAGAGAGCCTCCGACTTATTGGAATAATACATATTGATGTGTGTGGTCCAATGAACGTTGAAGCTCGCGGTGGTTATCGTTATGTTCTCACTCTCACCGATGATTTGAGTAGGTATGGGTATATCTACTTGATGAAGCACAAATCTGAGACGTTTGAAAAGTTCAAGGAATTTCAGAGTGAGGTTGAGAATCAACGTGACAGAAAAATAAAATGTCTACGATCTGATCGTGGAGGAGAATATTTGAGTCACGAGTTTGACACACACCTAAGAAAGTGTGGAATCGTTTCACAACTAACGCCGCCTGGCACACCGCAGCGCAACGGAGTGTCTGAACGTCGTAATCGCACCTTATTAGATATGGTACGATCTATGATGTCTCTCACCGACTTACCGCTATCATTTTGGGGATACACATTAGAAACTGCAGCATTCACTTTAAATAGGGCACCGTCTAAATCCGTTGAGACGACACCGTATGAACTGTGGTTTGGCAAGAAACCTAAGTTGTCGTTTCTTAAAGTTTGGGGCTGCGATGCTTATGTGAAGAAACTTCAACCAGAAAAGCTCGAACCCAAAGCGGAGAAATGCGTATTCATAGGATACCCTAAGGAAACTATTGGGTATACCTTCTATCTTAGATCCGAAGGTAAAACCTTTGTTGCCAAGAACGGATCCTTTCTAGAGAAAGAGTTTCTCTCGAAAGAAGTAAGTGGGAGGAAGGTAGAACTTGATGAGGTAATTACACCCCCTTTCGAACAGGAAAGTAGCGCAGCGCAAGAAGTTGTTCCTGTGGTGCCTACACTGACTGAAGAGGAAGTTAATGATGATGATCATGAAGCTTCGGATCAAGTTACTACTGAACCGCGAAGGTCCACAAGGGTACGCTCCGCACCAGAGTGGTACGGCAACCCTGTGATGGAAATCATGTTGTTAGACAACGGTGAACCTTCGAACTATGAAGAAGCGATGGCGGGCCCGGATTCCAACAAATGGCTTGAGGCCATGAAATCCGAGATAGGATCCATGTATGAGAACAAAGTATGGACTTTGGTGGACTTGCCCGATGACCGGCGAGCCATAGAAAATAAATGGATCTTCAAGAAGAAGACTGATGCAAACGGTAATGTAACCGTTTACAAAGCTCGACTTGTCGCAAAGGGTTTTCGACAAATTCAAGGAGTTGACTACGAAGAGACTTTCTCTCCCGTAGCGAAGCTGAAATCAGTCCGAATCATGTTAGCAATTGCCGCCTTTTATGATTATGAAATTTGGCAAATGGACGTCAAAACAGCATTCCTTAACGGGAATCTTAAGGAAGAGTTGTATATGATGCAACCAGAAGGTTTTGTCGACCCTAAGGGTGCTAACAAAGTGTGCAAGCTCCAGCGCTCCTTCTATGGGCTGGTGCAAGCATCTCAGAGTTGGAACATTCGCTTTAATGAGGTGATTAAAGCGTTTGGGTTCATACAGGTTTACGGAGAAGCCTGTCTGTACAAGAAAGTGAGTGGGAGCTCTGTAGCTTTCCTCGTACTATATGTGGATGACATATTATTGATGGGGAATGATATAGAGATGTTGGAGAGCATAAAGGCCTATTTGAACAAGAGTTTTTCAATGAAGGACCTTGGAGAAGCTGCATACATATTAGGCATCAAGATCTATAGAGATAGATCGAGACGCCTCATAGGTCTTTCGCAAAGTACATACCTTGACAAGATATTGAAGAAGTTCAATATGGAAAACTCAAAGAAAGGGTTCTTGCCAGTTTTACAAGGTATGAGATTGAGTAAGACTCAGTCGCCGACCACGGCAGCAGATAGAGAGAAGATGAGTTCTGTCCCCTACGCTTCAGCCGTGGGCTCTCTAATGTATGCCATGCTGTGTACCAGACCTGATATAAACCTTGCGATAAGCTTGGTAGGGAGGTACCAAAGTAATCCCGGTGCGGAACACTGGACGGCGGTCAAGAATATCCTTAAGTACCTGAAAAGGACTAAGGAAATGTTTCTCGTTTATGGAGGTGACGAAGAGCTCGTCGTAAAGGGTTACGTCGATGCTAGCTTCGACACAGATCCGGATGACTCTAAGTCACAAACCGGATACGTATATGTGTTGAATGGTGGGGCAGTGAGCTGGTGCAGCAGCAAGCAAGAAGTCGTGGCAGCATCTACATGTGAAGCGGAGTACATAGCTGCTTCAGAAGCGGCTCATGAAGGAATTTGGATGAAGGAGCTCATCACCGACCTTGGAGTGGTTCCAAGCGCGTCGGGTCCTATGACACTCTTCTGTGATAACACTGGAGCCATTGCCATAGCCAAAGAGCCCAGGTTTCACCGGAAGACGAAGCACATCAAGCGCCGCTACAACTCCATCCAGGACCATGTCCAGAGTGGAGTGATAGATATTTGTAAAGTACACACGGATCTGAATATTGCAGACCCGTTGACTAAACCTCTTCCACGAGCAAAACATGATCAGCACCATAATGCTATGGGTGTTCGATACATCACAATGTAACTAGATTATTGTCTCTAGTGCAAGTGGGAGACTGTTGGAAATATGCCCTAGAGGCAATAATAAAATGGTTATTATCATATTTCCTTGTTCATGATAATCGTCTATCGTTCATGCTATAATTGTATTAACAGGAAACAGTAATACATCTGTGAATGAATATATCACAATGTGTCCCTAGCAAGCCTCTAGTTAGCTAGCTCGTTAGTCAATAGATGATCATGGTTTCCTGATCATGGACATTGGATGTCATTGATAACGGGATCACATCATTGGGAGAATGATGTGGTGGACAAGACCCAATCCTAAGCCTAGCACTAGATCGTATTGTTCGTATGCTAATGCTTTTCTAATGTCAAGTATCTTTTCCTTCGACCGTGAGATTGTGCAACTCCCGGATACCGTAGGAGTGCTTTGGGTGTATCAAACGTCACAACGTAACTGGGTGACTATAAAGGTGCACTACGGGTACCTCCGAAAGTGTCTGTTGGGTTGGCACGAATCGAGATCGGGATTTGTCACTCCGTGTGACGGAGAGGTATCTCTGGGCCCACTCGGTAGAACATCATCATGAGCTCAATGTGACTAAGGAGTTAGTCACACGATGACGTGCTACGGAACGAGTAAAGAGACTTACCGGTAACGAGATTGAACAAGGTATAGGTATACCGACGATCGAATCTCGGGCAAGTTCTATACCGACAAACAAAGGGAATTGTATACGGGATTGATTGAATCCTTGACATCGTGGTTCATCCGATGAGATCATCGTGGAGCTAGTGGGAGCCACCATGGGTATCTAGATCCCGCTGATGGTTATTGGCCAGAGAGGTGTCTCGGTCATGTCTGCCTGTCTCCCGAACCCGTAGGGTCTACACACTTAAGGTTCGATGACGCTAGGGTTATAGGGAATTGTTATACGAGATTACCGAAAGTTGTTCGGAGTCCCGGATGAGATCCCGGACGTCACGAGGAGCTCCGGAATGGTCCGGAGGTAAAGATTGATATATAGGACGGATGGTTTCGGACACCGGAAGTGTTTCGGGCATCACCGGTAACGTACCGGAACCACCGGGACCACCGGAGGTGGTCCCGTGGGACCACCGAAGGGGGGCTGCGACCCCAAGAGGTAAGATGGGCTAAGTGGGGGTGGGAACCAGCCCCTAGTTGGGCTGGTGCGCCTCCCCACTCAGCCCATGGCGCAGGGGAAAGAAAAAGAGGGGGGGGGAACCCTAACTTAGGTGGGCCTTAGGCCCACCAGAGGGGTGCGCCACCCCCTCCTCCCCATCTGGCCGCCACACCCCCCATCTGGGAGGGCTGCCGCACCCCCTAGGGTGGGAACCCTAGGGGTGGCACCCCCTCTCCCCTTCCCCTATATATAGTGGGCACTTTTGGCCTTTGGAGGACACGGTTTTCCCTCTCCCTCGGCGCAGCCCTGCACTTCTTCCTCCTCCTCTCTGCCGGCGCTTGGCGAAGCCCTGCCGGGAGACCTCGTCTCTCCACCAACACCACGCCGTCGTGTTGCTGGTCTTCTTCCCCAACCTCTCCCTCCTCCTTGCTGGATCAAGGTGCGGGAGACGTCACCGGGCTGCACGTGTGTTGAACGCGGAGGTGCCGTTGTTCGGCACTAGATCAGAATCGCTGCGAGTACGACTCCATCAACCGCGTTCTAGCAACGCTTCCGCTTAGCGATCTTCAAAGGTATGAAGATGCTCTTACCCCTCTCTCGTTGCTGGTGTCTCCATAGGAAGATCTGTACATGCGTAGGAAATTTTTTGAATTTATGCTACGTTACCCAACATCTGGATCATCCCCAATGCTACTTTCACACAACATTAACAGAGAAAGACATTGTTGCCATTATCAAAAAGCTGACCGGCGAACCCGCAGGAAAGTGCGGCCAAATCGGCCTTAAGCCCTTCTGCAAGATTAACCCGGCGCCCAAGGTAAACAAAGCTGACCCGCCCTTAATTTTTATTCCTTCTGTTTTATTGCCATCATGACTTCATACCATATACCTTTTCAGAAAGGCGATAAGTTCTGGTCCAGGAGACCTAAAAAGCAAGCCATGAAAACTGCTAAGCCGCCCTCTAAGAAAAACAAGGGCAGAGGTAAATCTGTTGCGGCTGAGCCATCCGAAGTCGACGAATCTCAAGTCGGCGACGCACTTTCAGAGGTACCAATCCGTCCTCCTTTCACTCGCCACCTATTACTTTTGACCTTTAGTTTATATCTCTCACTCTTCTTGTAATAGAATGAAGATAACGAAAGCCAAGAAGACTCTGTTGAGGTAATTTCTGTTTCCTCCGATTCATCTCCTTCTCCACCTAAGCCGGCCCGGCGAATATGTGGGAAAGTCCCCTTCTCACATCCAAATGCCCATTTGGACCCAAATTTCTTACTGAAGAAAACACAACACGCCTCAAACCGGAAGACACGAAGTCACTCTGGCGATCTGATATCTGGCTTGCCAGCAACAAACAAAAGAAAACCAAGCGAGGTACCTTTTTTATATAAGAGCAACCATTGTTCGTGCTGCTTTGGATTACATCTGCAACCCGCCTGTATTATTGATGTATAATTTCTGCAGAATTCTCCCCCCACTTCCGGCGACTCAGTGATATCAACACTTCCACCAATGATTCGAGTTCCGGGGTAAGTCTTTTGCCTTGACTTTTGAGAATAATGATCTTTTCAATTCCTTAACACGCTTATCTCCTTTTGTTAGGGCACAAGCCAAAAAAAGGAAAACCAGTGGATCAATCCCTGATGCAACTTCCGAACTTCCAAGGAAATCAACTCCGACTCAAGAGGATCCGGGTCAAGCTGAGCCGGCAATTCAAGTGGATCTTCCTGAGTCGCCGAAAGGAACAGCGGATGCCCCTAAATCGCCGACCGTATTGACGACAGCGGATGACCCAGATGCTGTAGTCATTACTGGTTCCGGCTTTTCCAAGCCGGAGGCAACAGTTCTGTCCAAACACGTAGCATCCTCCTCTCAGGCAATCCCCGAGTCTGGGCTCTCCAAGGCGAAGCTTTCCAACTATGCAAATCTGGAGTTTAAAGAACTCTGTTCTGGCTTCGCAAGTCGCCTGGAAGCGAGCTATGAGATGGAGAAAAATCTGCTAAAGATGATAAACAACAAACATGAGGTAAACTTTATACTTTATACTATCCCCAGTAACCCCCAAGGGCCGGGTCATCAGTAAAAAGATGAGCCGGGTCTTTAAAATTTAGAAAAAGCTTCGCGACCAGTAACCCCCAAGGGCCGGGTCATCAATAAAAGATGAGCCGGGTCTTGATTTTTGTATAATTTTTCCTAAGAAATTATACATTAGCCCCCAAGTGTCAGGGGTATTGCTTTGCAATAATTCTGAGACTTGTCTTTATTTTAAACTTTCAATAGGAAAACCTTGCTCAGACCGAACTGGCGCTGGGCGATTTAAGGAGAAACTTAGCTGAACAACAAGACGCCCGAACCCAGTCAGAAGAGAAGTATAAATTGGCTCTAGTCGAACTGGAAAAACTCAAAACCGAGTTAGAAAAAACTC
Source organism: Hordeum vulgare subsp. vulgare (assembly GCF_904849725.1). Classification (NCBI taxonomy): domain Eukaryota; kingdom Viridiplantae; phylum Streptophyta; class Magnoliopsida; order Poales; family Poaceae; genus Hordeum; species Hordeum vulgare. Next base: position 656,319,740 of record NC_058519.1, on the reverse strand, counting down.
GAGCTGACCAAAATGCTGCTTTGAAGAGAGCAGAGAAGGCTGAAGCGAAGCTGGCGACTGTTCAACAGGAGTTATCTGGCTTAAAACGTCACATCTCTAACATGACGCAAGCCATATTTGGTAAGTCTTACCTGAATCTCCAACCTTGTCCCCTCCTTTTGGCCAAATTTCTGATGTTTAAGTTACTGATTATCGAATTCCAGGTCCAAGAGTCGCCAACCTGCAAGAAGACCGTGTGTTGATGCTAAAGGCGATTTATACGCTGACAGAGCAACTGTACACAGGCAGTGTGTTGACCGTCAAAGCTGTAATGGGTGCAAAAGAGCCGATTACTTCCATCAAGAAAGTACTTGGATGTCTGTCCACGCTTCCTCCCCAGATTGGCGAGTTAACTCGGTCAGCCGCTCGGAAAGGCGTCCTGACGGCCCTGAGTCGCTGCTTAGCGTATGCTCCGGAGATTAATTTGGAAGAAGTAGCCGCCGGCTTCCCTCAGCTTAAAGATGATGGATCGGAATTCGTTGAAGAGGATTACCAAAAAGTTGTCAAGGATTATCGGTTGGCTGCAACTCAACTCGCCGCCAGTCTTGATTTAACGAAGTATCAGGCGGCTTATGACAATAAGAATAAGAAAGTCAGCCCGCCAACCTTCGTGGTGACCAACCTAATTCCTCGGCGACCCAAGAATCCTTTCGAGTGGGAAGCAGACTTGGCATCAATCTTGACCGATGAAGACGATTTTGCTTCTTTGGCCAGGTGCAATTGGGTCTTGGGCGACTTACAAATCGAAGCTAGTCAGAGCTCACGCCAGGACTTAGCGGAGTAGACTTTTCTCGAATTTGGCCCGCGAGCCATGTAATACTTAGTACTATCTTTTGATGACATCTTCTGCAAGAAAAATCCTTATACCGCTTTTTGAGGCGGTTTGAAATATTTGGTCCGCCTTTATAAGAATCTTCTACAATGCTTAATCCGCCAAGGATGAAACTTTGAACACATTATCTGTGAAAACAAAAGAACTACGAATAGTTTCAGCAAACATGCAGAAAGGATAAAAAACCTTCAAGATTAAACCATAATAAGAGTAATTTAGTCGGCTCATACGGTCGCGACAGGGGGAGGCGAGTCAGAAAGCTCACGCACCCACCCTAAATGCAGGTTTCGTCGGCTCATACGGTCGCGACAGGGGGAGGCGAGTCAGAAAGCCCGTGCACCCACCCTAAATGCAGGTTTCGTCGGCTCATACGGTCGCAACAGGGGGAGGCGAGTCAGAAAGCTCGTGCACCCACCCTAAATGCAGGTTTCGTCGGCTCATACGGTCGCGACAGGGGGAGGCGAGTCAGAAAGCTCGTGCACCCACCCTAAATGCATGTTCTGTCGGCTCATAAGGTCGCAACAGGATGACACAAGTCTTATTTTCTTTTTTAAAGAAAAAGCCCCCAAGTCGGAGAACATTTTATTACTTCATAATGAAACTGAAAAACTTACAAAGCATGGAGTTTTAAGAACTCAAGTGTAGTAAGGCCGCAAATGAGCAATATTCCAGGGGCGAGTTGACTCAGCCTCTGTAGTCGGTCGATTAGGCCGAAGATCCATCAAGTAGTAAGAGCCATTGCGGAGGTTCTTGCTGACGACGAAAGGCCCTTCCCAAGGGGGCGAGAGCTTGTGCATGCCTGCCTGATCTTGTATCAGACGAAGTACCAAGTCGCCCTCCTGAAAAGCCCGACTCTTAACCCGGCGACTATGATAATGCCGCAGATCCTGCTGATAGATAGCCGAACGAGCCGCAGCTAGGTCACGCGCCTCTTCCAAGGCATCCAAGGAATCCTGACGCGCCAACTCATTATCTTGTTCCACATATGCGGCGACTCTAATAGAATCATGTCTTATGTCAGTGGGAAGGACAACTTCTGCTCCATAGACCAAAAAGAAAGGAGTGAACCCAGTGGACCGATTCGGGGTGGTCCGGATGCTCCATAATACCGAAGGTAATTCTTCAACCCAACACCCTGGAGTCCTTTCCAGGGGAACCATGAGGCGAGGTTTAATCCCTCGTAAGACTTCTTGATTCGCCCGCTCTGCTTGCCCGTTGGACTGCGGGTGAGCAACTGCAGAAATATCAAGTCGGATATGTTCACGGCGACAAAAAGCCAGCATCGCTCCTTGGGACAAGTTAGTACCATTGTCCGTGATAATACTGTGTGGATATCCAAAACGGAAAATCAGCTTTTTCAGAAATTTGACCGCGGTCTCCGCATCGCAAGCTCCAACAGGTTCCGCCTCAACCCATTTAGTGAACTTATCAACCGCCACCAATAAGTGAGTTTTCTTGTTAGAGGACATCTTAAAGGGGCCGACCATGTCTAGCCCCCAGACCGCGAAAGGCCAAGTAATGGGAATCATCCTCAATTCTTGAGCCGGCACATGAGCCTGTCTCCCATACCGTTGGCACCCCTCGCACCAACGTACTATGTCTTCTGCATCCGCATGAGCCGTCAACCAGAAGAAACCATGTCGAAAAGCCTTTGATACCAAAGAACGTGACCCGGTGTGATGCCCGCAGTCTCCAGAATGAATGTCATTCAGGATTACACATCCTTCCTCGGAGGAAACACACCGCTGAAAGACCCCAGAAGCACTCCGTTTATATAACTCGCCATTAATAATGACCAGGGATTTGCTACGTCGAACGATCTGGCGAGCCAAAACTTCGTCGGTGGGTAACTCGCCACGAGCGAGATAAGCCAGATAAGGAAGAGCCCAATCCGGAGTGGCATGGAGAGCCGCCACAAGCTGAGACTCGGGATCTGGTATCGCCAATTCCTCCTCCGTGGGTATAGTCACAGACGGTTTGTGCAAGATATCCAAAAAAACATTAGGGGGGACCGGTTTTCTCTGTGAGCCGAGTCGCGAGAGGGCATCAGCTGCTTCGTTGAGTCGCCGATCAACATGATCAACCTGGTACCCATGAAAATAGCCTGCCACGTCAGATACAGCTCGCCTGTAAGCCGCCATCATAGGATCCCGAGAGTCCCAGGTACCCGAAACCTGTTGTGCCACCAAATCTGAATCCCCAAAGCATCTGACTCGGGTTAAGTTCATCTCTTTTGCCAGCCGCAAACCGTGAAGCAGAGCTTCATATTCCGCCGCATTATTTGTGCAGGGAAACATGAGCCGGAGAACATAACAGAACTGATCTCCTTGAGGGGATATCAACACCACACCAGCCCCTGAGCCCTCCAACTGCCTGGATCCATCAAAGTAAATAGTCCAATAGGTAAGGTCAGGCTGATCTTCCAGAGCCTGAAGTTCTGTCCAGTCGTTAACGAAATCAACTAGTGTCTGGGACTTGATGGCCGTTCGGGGGGTATATTGTATGTGATGAGACCCAAGTTCTATTGCCCATTTGGCGATTCGCCCTGTTGCCTCCCGATTTTGGATGACGTCACCGAGGAGGGCGGAACTGACCACAGTGATCGGGTGCTCCTGGAAATAATGTTTAAGCTTTCGACTCGCCATGAACACCCCATAGACCAGTTTCTGCCAATGTGGGTATCGCTGTTTGGAAAGAGTTAACACCTCACTGATAAAGTATACCGGGCGTTGCACCGGGTATTCCTTTCCTTCCTCCTTTCTTTCGACGACCACAGCCACGCTGACCGCCTTGGAATTTGCGGCGATATACAGGAGCATAGGCTCCTTTTCGGTTGGGGCTGCCAGGACCGGCGGGTTAACCAATTGATGCTTCAAGGCCTGAAGCGCCTCGTCTGCCTCCTCTGTCCATACAAATCGGTCGGATTTTCTCAACAATTGATAAAGAGGAATCGCCTTTTCCCCGAGGCGGCTCACGAAACGACTTAGAGCCGCAATGCGGCCCGCCAATCGCTGAACTTGATTAACAATCGTCGGCTTGCTGAGGGAGGTAACCGCTTCAATTTTGTCCGGGTTAGCCTCGATGCCACGCTCTGATACCAAGAAACCCAGTAGCTTTCCCGCAGGTACACCAAAAACGCACTTGGTAGGATTTAGCTTCATCTGATATACCCGTAAATTATCAAAGGTTTCCTTAAGGTCTTCCAAAAGTGTCTCCTCCCGGCGGGTCTTGATGACAATGTCATCAACGTAGGCATGGACGTTGCGGCCAATTTGGTTATGAAGACAATTCTGGATGCAACGTTGATAAGTCGCCCCTGCGCTTTTGAGTCCGAACGGCATGGACACATCGCAAAAGGCTCCGAAGGGGGTTATGAAGGTCGTCTTCTCCTGATCTTCCACGGCCATTTTGATCTGGTGATAACCTGAATAGGCGTCCAAAAAGCACAATCGTTCGCATCCCGCCACCGAGTCAATGATTTGGTCGATGCGGGGAAGAGCGAAAGGATCTTTGGGACAAGCTCTGTTGAGGTCCGTATAGTCAATACACATACGGAAAGTGACATTCTTCTTGAGTACTAACACCGGGTTAGCCAGCCATTTGGGGTGAAAGACTTCCACGATGAACCCGGCGGCTAAAAGACGGGCGACTTCCTCTCCAATCGCCTTCCGTCGCTCCTCGTTAAATCTGCGAAGGTACTGTTGGATCGGTTTGCATTTTGGGTCAATATTAAGATGGTGCTCAGCAAATTCTCTAGGTACACCCGGCATGTTAGAGGGCTTCCATGCGAAGATGTCCCGATTCTCACGGATGAATTCGATGAGCGCGCTTTCCTATTTGGGGTCCAGACCCGTCCCAATGGTGAACTGCTTGGATGAATCGCCAGGGACGAAATCGACTGTCTCAGTGTCATCCGTCGGCTTGAACTTGAGGGCGACTCGGAATCTGTAGTCGGCTTTTTGAGTGGTGACATGTCTGCCGGGTCAATATTGGCCCGATGGTGTTTGAGCTCTTCCGCCGCACAGGCGACTTCCGCATAAGCCGCGTCCCCTTCCTCACACTCCTTTGCGATTCTTCTATCTCCGTCAATCGTGATGGGTCCTTTAGGACCAGGCATTTTGAGCTTGAGGTAAACGTAGCACGGGCGGGTCATGAAGCGAGCGTAAGCCGGTCGCCCGAACAGCGCATGGTACGGGCTTTTTAGTTTGACCACCTCGAAGATCAGAGACTCCGACCTGTAATTCTGTGCAGTTCCAAACGCTACTGAGAGCCTGACCCGGCCTATGGGGTAAGCTGATTTGCCCGGGACAATGCCGTGGAAAACCGTGGTCGAAGGCATCAAGTCTTTCTCCAATAGATTCATCCTCCGGAAGGTGTCGAAGTATAGGATATTAATGCTGCTGCCGCCATCCATTAGTACTTTCGACCGGGTGTAACCCCCCACTTGGGGAGCCACGACTAATGCCAGGTCACCCGGGTTATCTATTCTCGGCGGGTGATCCTCCCTGCTCCATGTTATGGTCTGTTCGGACCAGTGGAGATATCTGGGAATCGCCGGCTCAATTACGCTGTATGCCCGGTGATTCACCTTTTTATCACGCCTGCAAGCATTAGTGGTGCAAACATGGTACTGCCCATTACTTAGCTGTTTAGGATTGTTGCGGAAGCCCCCGTTGTCGTCCTGGTCCTGTGGAGCCCCCTGTGGGGGCGGCTGCTGGAAGACTCCCGGCGGGTTGTACCGCTGTTGGTGGTGCACCGGGTACTGGCTGCCGCCTGGCTGCGGGCCTCCCTGAGCCCCCTGTTCGGGAAAGCCGCCAAAGGGGTTCTGCCTTTGGTTGGGCGCGGCGAGTTGGTCCTGGCGCCGATTCGGGTCGTCGTTTTGGCTCTTCTTGATTGCCTCCGCCCGAAATTCTCGCATCACGAAACAATTCTCTCAAGAGTGGCCCGCCGGGCCGTCAGCCGTGGCGTGGTGCGGGCAAGGGCCTTTGAGTAGCTCTTCATAATTACGCGGCCTTTTCCCACTGAAACCTCGATTCTTCTTTTTGCCGTCATTGGCATTGGTGTTGGCAACCAAATCCGAGGGCTCCTCCTGTGGCCTGCGTTTGCCGTTGGTTCCGTGATTGTGACGGTTGCGGCCCTGGAAGCGGGTGTGATTTTTTGTTGAATCGCCCTTCTTGGGCGAGTTACCCTTACCATGCTCGCCGGGATCCTTGGTATCATCGGCCTCGGCGTACCTAGTGAGGGTGTCCATCAGCTCGCCCATGTCCTGAACTTTCCGTTTGAGTCGCCCTTGTTTCTGGACCAACGGCTCGTAGTGGCAGTTGTGCTCGAGGATAAGCACCGCTTGTGCTGCCGTGATGCCGTCTGATGAATGAATAATTTCTGCGACCCGCCGTGACCAATGGTGTGCCGACTCATCCGGGCGCTGCACGCAGTGTTGTAAGTCGACGATCGTCATTGGTCGTTTACAGGTTCCCCGGAAGTTTTTGATGAAACGCTCTTTCAGCTCGGCGCAGGACTGGATAGAATTGGGGGGTAAGTTTTTCAACCAAGTGCGCGCCGATCCCTCGAGCATCATGGTGAAGTATCTGGCGCAAACCGCCTCATTTACGTCGAGCATGTCCATGGCGATCTCATAGCCCTCGATCCATGATGTCGGTTCGAGATCCGGTGTGTAATTAGGCACCTTTCTTGGTCCTTTGAAATCCTTGGGCATTCTTTCGTTCCGAAGGGCTAGGGACAAGCAGGGCACCCCGACTCGCCCTCCGGTCCCCGCGAGGGGGGTCTGGGCCTCTTGAATGTTGGGGGGATCTCTGCCCGGCGGGTTCCGTCCGGGCGGGTTGTCCTGCGGAAAGTGTCGCGGGGCACTGTCTACGGCTGGCTGATCCTCCGGCCTACTCCTGGTGTAGCTCGCCTGAGGGGTGGAGTGCAATCTCTCAGGGCTGTGCGAGAACTGCGTGTTTTGAACCACCGCCGTTTTCAACATCTCGATGGTGTTCCTTGCTTCAATCTCAGCTGGGGTGTTGCCGTGGATCGGAAGAGACTCCAGATGGCGAGTTGCGGCAAGCACGTTATCCACCGGGTTGGAGAAGTGGCCTCGAGGGGTTCGGAAACGAGGAATTTGACCCTCAGTCGGCTGAATCGGCGGGTTAGGCGGGCGGCCCGGTCCTCCTGCTGGGACGGCTCCCATCCTGGGTGTTTGGGGAGTGTCGAACAGGCGAGTCGGGTTGAGGTCATGGGGCAGGCGACCCTGGTGTCTCCGTTGATGGACGGCGTCGGACGCGCGCTGCTGTCTTTCGAGCCGCCAGTTGTCGGTGTTCAATCGCATTCTTTCGGCCGTGATTTGGGCTTGTCGAGTCTCAATCCTGGCGGACTCCATCTCAGCATCCTGATGGGCCTTCGCCATCGCCTCCCTCAGCTTTGCCAGCTCTGTGTTTATCTCCCCTTGGTTCTCTGGGGTGAGCGGAGTTGACATTAGCCTCGTGATTTCCTCCGCTAAATCCACCAGGACCGCGGACGCACTTCTGGATGTCCCGCCGGTCCCATCGCCTCCGGTGGGGTTCTGTGCGGGTTGAGTCGCCCCGGCCATGTAGATGGCGATCTGGCGGCGGGTTCGATCAAGGATTTCCGGATCCATGGCCAATGACAAGCCTCCGAGACCGTCTCCGTGGAGGGACTGGATGGAATCTGAATCGCCCATGGATGACTCATCCTCAGAGTTGACCGGGGTAACTTCCTGAGCCGCCGCGTGCTCTGGCTCCTCCGACCCCTGCGTGAACCCCACAAAGACCGGGCGGGTCATATTTCGTGTTATGACTGGGCGGACGTACCTGGCCGGCTCGACGATGTCAGTGGAGATGTCCGGCTCAGGAACAGATGATCCGATGATGCCGATGAAGACGTTGATCTTGCCGAAGGGGACCCTGTAGCCCGATTCGAGAGAGTTCGCTTCAGGTCCCCATCGTTGGTTGTCGATGTAGGTTATGCCGCGTCGGCTCCGAGTCATGAGCGCCGTCGCATAACTCCCAAACCCTGGTAGGGCTCCCTTTGAGAACTCAACTCCACCGTGCGTAGGCCCCACGGTGGGCGCCAACTGTCGTGGTTTTGTCACGGCAGATGTCCTCGTGAAAGGACTTAGTACGGGAGCCATCGCACCTTGGTGGCGGCTCAAAGGGGCCGAACCTGGGTAAACCGCCGTGTTCCTCCTGTTCAACCCCTTTGAGTCGCCACCAAGGTGCGATGGCTCCCGTACTAAGTCCTTTCACGAGGACATCTGCCGTGACAAAACCACGACACCGGAGGAGGATGAGGAGTGCCCTGATCAGTCGCCGAAGGAGGATGAGGAGTGCCCTGATCACTCGCCGGAGGAGGAGGAGGCATCCAGTTTGTAACCTTGATGTACTCCTTCGGCCATAGACATGTACTCCTCTAAGCATGAACCAACTTATTCTTATCTTCACGTGTAGGGTGGTCAAGCTCGAGCTGCTCAAAATCCTCCTTTACTTCATCCACCATCACAACAACATAGCCACGTGGAATCGGATGATAGTGAAAAGTTCCGTTGGATTGAGGAGGTGCAACAACGCCGATCGCAGCCTTGAAAGTGAGGTTCTGACATTTCGTCAAAAGCTCTCAAGGTTGAGACTCCGTGATAGTATCTACGGGGTAGCTAGGAGCCGTGAAGTCAGACTGAACGAGCTCCGTGGTAGCCACACTGCTTCTCCGCTGAGATGGCGGGGTAAATTCTGGGGTAGTTTTGTGCCGCTGAGATGGTTGGTCGGCAACTCGCTGGCTCTCAAGTTCCTCTAGAATTTGTAGTCTTGCATTGATCTTCTGCATGTCGCTCAGCTCCGCTTTCCTCTTTCTCGCTCGGCTTCTGTAACCGGCTGCGTCAGGAAAACCCAACCTTCCACGGAACGGAGCCTGGTGTGCCTCATTTTCGTCCAGGGTGCTCAGCATTCCCTAGGACCTCACTTAGCTCGTCCTTCTCTCTTTTGGGAAAGAACGCCCCTTCCTGCGCTGCGGTGATACACTGCTGAAGCTTGTTGATGGATGTTGCAAGTTGCTCGTCCGTCCAACGACACTCCCCTGTTTTAGGGTCCAAAGTTCCCCCAACCCCGAAGAACCAATTCCTTGAACGGTCGGGCCAGTTCCATGTCTGTGGTTGGACCCCTTTAGCAATCAGGTCATTCTCAGCTTTGTCCCACAACGGACGGCCTTTGAGGTAGCCACCTGACCCCGTGTGATGGTGATACTACTTCTTTGCAGCATTGTTCTTGTTTCTCTTTGACATTTCCTTACTCTTGTCCGATGACTTGTAGGCCACAAATGCGGGCCAGTGATCTCTCATCTTCTCAAATCGGCCGCCGAATTATGGAGTCTTCCCTTTGTCGACATGCTTTGATTTCAATTCTTTCTTCCACCTCCTGAATAGTTCTGCAATCTTCTTAAGAGCACACGCCTTGACTAGTGGCTTTGTAACTGGCTTATTCGGATCCTCCTCTAGCGGTAGGGTGAAATTTTCCTTCAACGCAGTCCAAAGATCATCTTTCAGCCTATCGGTGACATAATCACCTTCAGGGACGTTGTCGCCCTTAGGGTTATTCCATTGCTTGATGCTGATCGGGATGTTGTCCCTGACAATAGCTCCGCACTGAGCAGAAAATGTGTCCCTGGTCCGCTTGGGTTCAATCAGTAGGCCATCATTCAACAGTTATGTGATCGTGAACTTTTGATCCTTTCCCAACCTTCTCATCGGGCCTCGTCTCGTTACCGAAGTTTTGCTCGATCCGGACTTTTCAATAGCTCCCTCCTCCATTCGGTCACGGGAGCTGTCATCATGGTCTCCTTCCTCCGGGATTAATGTCCTTCCTCCTCCATTGTTCGATCACCGAAGCCGTAATTCTCTCCTTCGAGACCATCGATGTCGCTGAGCAAAAATTCGACATTACTACCGTCGCCGTGGATTGTATCCCCCAAAATTTGTTCTTTTTCCATGTCTCTTGGAATATCCATTGTTTCTGCAAATATTACAAAGTGGGGGAAGCATTTTATACATAATCCCAAATATTAACATAAAAACTTAATTTGTAACTTAATCTAATCTAAATATTTTTATAATTTTTATAACTTTATTTGCTATTGTAATTGAACCTAATCTGAATATTTTTATATTTTTTATAACTTGTGTCACATTGGGGAGTTAAAAAATGTACCCAACATATTCTAATACGACTGAAATATACACACATGGATTCGCAATTAGACTACGTCTTCTCACACACATGGATCCGCAAATAGGGAGATGGAGATCCATGGATGTGCTACCGGTGTGTCGATGGCGGGCTTCGGAACGACGACGGGTGACGGGCGACGACGACGACGACGATGTGCTCGGGGGCTACGGCAACGACGGCGACGGCGACGACGGGCAGCAACGGGCGACGACGACGACGGTGATGGGTTCGGGGGCGACGGTGACGACGATGGGCTCGGGGACGACGGCAACGACGATGGGCTCGGGGACGATGGCGACGATGATGAGCTCGGTGGCGACGGCGATGACGACGGGCTCGGGAGCGACGACGACGGTGATGGGCTCGGGGCAACGACGGGCTCGTGAGCGACGACAACGACGACGAGAGCTCGTGGAGGAGGCGCGGGCCGGCGGCGACGGGCTCGGGTGCGACGGCGACGAAGAGAGAACGGGGGGGGGGGGGAATGGAAGTTGGTGGAAATTTCGACAACTCCGGCAATATACGAACACATTTGTTCCGGCTGGTGGCTCAAACCGGGACCAAAGTATACCTTTAGTCCCGGGTTGTTACACCAACCGGGACTAAAGGTCAATTTCGACAACTCTCGCACTATATGCGAAACCTTTTGTTTCGGTTGGTAGCACCAACCGGGACCAAAGCCGCACTTCCGCTGGCCCAAAAGGGCAGGAAGAAGAGTACTTTCGTACCGGCTGGTGGCTAGAACCGGGACAAACGGTCTGTCGGCCCATTTGATATTTTTCATACATTTACTGATTTGTTTTTTAGCTAAATGATCCTTAAATTGAAAAGCACTACAAGGGAGCGATATGCATGATTGTGGGTTCATGCCTTCTGATGTCTAGCTTGAGTGACAGAAACATGAGACTAGGAGATGTGATGTTGCCACCAGGGAGAAAACAACGGTGATTGAGACCACGGTTGCAAGGATTGTTTACCTTACGCGAAGTTCGTTAATGGAGTTGTCCGTTGCTTTGAGTTTATACTTTGGGTGGGGCTCGCAACTTAATACCAGCGAGATGTTCTGGATAGATATCTCAAGGTGGATGATTAGTAAGTATATGCTGATGAATAAACGGTCTACTTATCTTGGCGTACTGCCCATTACTTTTGAACCTCTAACTTTCTAGTAGCATGATTAGCATTGCGGTGTGTTTATAATTCTGTCAATTGCCCAGGTGTAATTTGTTTATCCAGCATAGTTGTTTATCGTCTGTTGGGAGAGAGACATCACTAGTGAACATCATGGGTCTCTGGTCCATATTACCATCATTGTTTACACCTCCATCATTTATTCTTTTTATTGTTTTTATTTACTTTTCTGTTGCAATCAATCATATTATCATCATAGTTCTCCATCGTTGAACTAATGGAGAGAGACGGGCAATATATTTCAACACTCTCTATCACGCCACTTCTAGGCTTCTTTAGTCTTTAGGCGTGGTATCAATGTAAGCCACAAAATATATATTATTAATAGTGCTTCAACTGGGTCTTGATCTCAGTGGCGAAGCCACACATAGGTGGCTACACAGCTCTTTGGAAAAAACGTCATATAGCAAGTATAGTATGCAGAAAAAACATAAAAACATGTACTTTTTTTTGGACGAAGACGCTAAAGGCGTCTGGCTTGAAATTAATAAAGCCATCAGACAACATCCACAAGGTAACGGTACAGACCAAAGATAACATCAATGAGCGACCATGTCTAAACAAAACCAATAGTCTGACACGAAGCAAACAGAACAGTAGAAACAAGTGTCTCGCCCATCGGGCCAGTCTCCAAAAGGCGAAAAAGATGATAGCATAACATCCTCGTCTAGACGGACGAGCCGTCGTCTGGGTGCTCCGACTCTTCTCCATGATCTCTAGCATGCGATCAGTATCACGTTGCTTCCTCAACGAAGCCCATGTCTATAAAAAGGTGGCATTTGAATAAGACATCAAAAGGGTGGGCGAGGAATTTCTTGTCGATTGTAATCTTGTTACAGATGGTCCAAATATACCAAAATAGCGCCTATGCATCGCCACGCTGTCCTAGCGTTGTCACCCCTTTGGGCCTTCAGCAGAGTTAGAAGACCTGCTCTAGACAAGGGGTTCCTCGATTGTTGGAATGCTTCTCTAACGACGCTCCATACAAATTTAGGAAGAAAGCAACGAAAGAAAACGTGATTTGCATCTTCCCCTTGCCCGCACCCTGCGCAGGTTCCTTTGGAAGGTCCATTTTGCTTAGCAACATTGTCAGACGTCGGCAACTGGTTTCTGAGAATTTGCCACAAGAATTTTTTAATCTTTAGAGGCAATCCCGCCTTCCATAGCCCCTAGCTACGTCTAAAGAATTGCTCTCGATCAATTTGTTGTAGAGGGACTTGACCGAGAAGTTCCCAGAGGTAGAAAGTCTCGAGGAGACTGTATCAGCCTCGAAGCTGACCGTCCTGCCGTCAATTTTGTGAAGCACGTCCTCCCAAGCCACCCTCTCACCGGGGAGAGGGTGCATGCAAAGTGCACCGTTGGCGGGGAAAATCTTAAAGCTTATCCCAGGATAATGTCCGTCTCGGTGGCTAGTTGGAAGGTCGGCGTGTGACTTTGCCAAAGCGGTTCCGAGCCCAACCAATGGTCCAGCCAGAAACGTGTTGATTTCCCGCTGTTAACCTGGAAACTGGCCCCCATCGTGAAAGTCGGTCTAACCGCTTGGATCCCGTTCCAGAAAGCGGATCCCGAAGACTTAGCCATGAAAAGGTTCCTGTCCGGGAAGTATTAGGCACGGAGTAAGTCGGCCCAGAGCCGTGACTCCTTTTGGGCTAGGCGCCACCACCATTTGGTAAGCAGTGTCACATTCATAAGCTTGGAGTTGAGAATACCCAGCCCTCCATATTTTTTAGGTCTACATATGGCAGCCCACTTGACTAAGTGGTATTTACGTTTGATTCTGGTTCCTTCCCAAAAGAAACACGCCCAAGGAGTGTCTAGCTTGGCGTGAACCCCGTCCACGAGCAGAAACACACCCATGGTGAAAAACGGGAGGGAGGATAGGCTCGACTTGGTTAAAGAGCAGCCTTGCTGCCGAGGACATGAACCTCCCTCTCCACGCGCTTACCCTAACCACCACTTTCCCATATAATGGCTCCCATTCGTGGATTGAGAGCTTCCGATGTGAAATAGGAAGGCCTAAATACTTAATTGGGAGGCGTCCAATCTTGCAATTCAGGAGGTTAGCTAGCCGCTTACTCTCCAAGTCATCCATCCCCATGGTAATGACCTCGCTTTTAAGGAAGTTAAGTTTCAGACCCGATAAGATCTCGAAGGCTAGGAGCAGGAGCTTGACGGAGGCAAGACTATGATCATCTGGCTCGAAAAGCAGCATTGTGTCGTCAGTGTATTGCAAGTGTGTCACCTCTCCTGGGATGAGGTGAGGCACCAACCCTTTGATGTAACCCGCAACCCTGGCTTTGACAATCATGGCCGACAAGGCATCCGTAACAAAGTTAAAGATGATCGGGGATATGGGGTCACCTTGGCGAAGCCCTCTTTTGTTGCGGAAGAACTTGCCAACCTCGCCATTAATCATAATCACCGTGTGACCACCTTGAATTAAATTCATAATCCGATGGACAAAGCCTGCCTCAAAACCTTTTTGAGGAGGAGTTCCCGCACAAACTCCCAGTTCACGCGGTCATAGGCTTTTTCGAAGTCCAACTTGAGAAGAACTCCCTTTTGTTTCGTTCTCTTCAGCTCGTGGACGATTTATAGCAAGGGAATCCATCCCTCTAAGCTGTTGCCGCCTTTGAGAAATGTTGATTGGCTTTTAAGGATAACTCGTTGCGTGATGGGCGCAAGGCGAGTGGTGTACGCTTTAGCACATATCTTGAAAGGGATATTAATTAGGATGATAGGTCTAAACAACCTAATGTTATCCGCGCCTTTCACCTTAGGGGTGATGCTAATGGCACCATAGTTCAGTCACACCATATCTACCGTGCCAAGAGCAAACCTGTTTACTATCTCATAGAACAAGTGTCGGAGACACAACCAGAACTTTTTGAAAAATTCGACCGGACAGCCGTCTGGGCCTCGCGCCATGTTTGTTTCCATATCGGCCAGGGCCGCATCAATCTCCTGCGGCAAGAAAGGCTGGGCTAGTCCCTCGTTTTCCTGCGGCGACACCCTCTCCGATGGATCCCACAAATCCGCTTGAAGGCTATGAAGTTTTTCCTCATCCGCCCCCAACAGACCGATGAAAAACTCATAGAGATGAGAAACAATCTCACTCTAGGTGAGGAGGAGGCCGTTATCACCCTGAAGTCGCAAAATAGAGCACTTGTGCTTCCGTCCATTCACAAAGGCATGAAAGTATCCGGTGTTGGCGTCCCCCTTCGTCACCCACTTGAAGTCGCCCCTATGGTGCCAATATTCTTCTTCCGCGCGAAGAATAGCCAATACTTTGTTCTCGAGGTCATATCTATGGGCCCATTCTAGTTCCGAGAACACTCTCTGATCGGCCTAGGCATCAAGTCCCGCAATCTTGTCCACAAGGCGAGTTCGCTCCTGCTTAGATTCGCTGTCATGGTTGGCTCCCCAGCCCCTAAGGAAAGCACGCATAGCGGCGGCCGACGTGTTCCAGACCTCAATTGGGCCTCGCTAGGGGCCAAGCTACGTCGCGATTAGCTCCCAGCGATCAAAGACCAGATGCAAAGAAAAACCTCATGCTTCTGTGTCTCATATCCTCCCCTGGGGGCGGAACATGATCCGAACCTATCCGTGTCTCAGCCACTAAGGAACACGTGGGGAAAAGAACCTCCCACTCCGAAGTAAAAAACACAGTCCAAGACACTCTGAATCGACGCCAGCTGTTTGTTTGTCTAGGTGAAGCGAGCACCTGAACGCGAGATTTTCCTAAGAGATGTCGCCACAATGACGTTGTTGAACAAGGACACCCTAGTCTAGTCCACATTGCCATTGTTCTTGTCCGCGCCCCCGCGGATCAAGTTAAAATCGCCTCCGATGATCAGCGGGAGGTATATCGCCCTTTTGTCCCCTACCAAATTTGTGATTTTGCTAAGGAAATCTGTGGATCTTGCGTGATCCGCGGGACCGTATACGCACACAATCACCCAAGACAGACGTGAAAAGCGGTGTTTAATAGTCACGGTAATGAAGAAATTGCCAGGCTACCACATAATTACATCACATATGTCTTTATTACAACCCGTAAGAAGACCCCCTGAGTGACTGGAGGGAGGCACTCGGTGCCAATCAAAACGCTACAGAGGATCAAAAGCTAACAAATCACGGAAAGAGAAATCTTATTTGATCGTCTCCTGCACCACCACAACACCAATGTGTTCTTTCGCCATATATTCCTCAAGCTGAGGCCCTGTTTCTTTAAAAAGTTATAAGACTTTTTTTAGTCCCAACTAAAAAGTCTCTAATCCCTACCCGTTTCTTTACAAGGACTAAACATGGACTAGAGATCATTAAATGACATGTAAAAAGACCATGTTACCCCTAGTAATATATTAGAAGTTATTAAATGACTTGTTAAAAGTAAGGGCACTGTTGGAAAAAGTGTCCAAAAAGTCTCTTCCATAGGGACTTCTTCCTTTAGTCCCATATACCCCTTTTAGTCCCTAAAAGTCCCTCCTGTTTTTTTCACATGGGACTAAAAAAGACCTTTTTTTAATCCCTACACTAAAAAGTCTCTGGAAAGAAACACCCAGTGAGTCCTACGCCCCCTATGGCCACAACCACGAATGTTCCAAAATAGGTAGCGCATCAAATAATTCTATTTCGAAGGCGGACTCCACGGGAGTCACTGCTTTGACCACACGCTTCCTGGACGGCACACGACTGGAAGGAGGGAAGTCCGAGGCATCCCTCGCCTCTGCTGCCTCTTCGGATCTGGAAACACCACCAGGCACTACTGATGTGATGAGGTGATCCTCTGAGACCGCAGCCACCACACAACGCGCAGCAGCCTCGGCGAGTGCAGGCATGCTCCTCTTCATCTGGTTCGAACGAGCGAAATAATGTCCCCCTGAGAGGCATCTACCGCCACGCCACTATCGTCTAACATCCCAGCCAAGTGTTCATCCGAGAAAGCGTTCAGAATTATGTAAGAGGTCGGAGGATTACCTCACACTTCTATGTTCTTGTCTGCAAGACGAAGCTTGGCGCTCTCCATGGACGTCAACTCCCCCAGCTTGGCCTTCGCCCGCATAATAGGGGCGCGCCGAACCACTCGGGTCGCCATAGATCGCTTGGCCTTGACACCCACGTTCTGCACACCCAGCGCCTCCCCTAGGTCACCCCTCACCAAGGCTGCCGACGCAGGAGCCAGCACAGCCGATGACTTGGCCACCGGCTTCCTACCCGTTGTTTTCTTTGGTTGTCTCCCCAAGCCGCTGGAACCCCGCAAACCCGAGGAAGGGGTGAGGTCAGACACCTCGTTAAGCACACAGCCCGAGTCGACGACCCCTGCGAGCGGTGTGGATGCCAAGCCAGGAAGCCCCACCACATCCATGGAAGGCGCGATGATCTTCGGGACGGGCACCTCCAGGTTGGAGCCGAATTCATCAAAGGAAACCGCCAGCGAGGGGGCCAAGGGTAGGCTCACAACCATGTCCTTTGTAGCCATCACCAAGGCACCACCAGTGGATGCCCCCAACTTGTCCCAGGTTTCGGTATCAATGGAAGTGTCTTGGATGCTATCTTTCATCTCTTCGTCAAGCCCCTCCATCATCACCTCCATGTTCGAAGCGGAGCCCCTAGCCCCATGCGTCGCTGGCTTGTCCTTTCCCTTAGAGCCCCCACGCTCCGCTTGGAGTTGTTATCCGCGCCATGCTCGCGGCCATCCTCACCATGAGCCTGGGGATGGAGGTTGTCAGAGGGGCCCGACCCATGGTCACCCTCATCCCCTCAGCGCTTGGGCAAGCGTTCCAGCTCCACCTTGATCTGGTGGCCTTTATGGTTAAACCAAACCTCCTCTATGTAACCATAATATGTTTCCTTTGGTTTATTGGTGTTTGCTGCATCAAAGCGGCCATCACTATTTTGGTTGGTGCTTTTTTTATCTTGGGCGATCGTGTAAAATGTATTTTCATTTATATCGTACCCTTTGAAAGTTAATATAGTCTAAAATGTTGTCCTCGCCAACAAGTACAAGTCATCTCCAACAATGTTGTTACCCATGAGATGTGTTTGCAACCAACTGCCGAAAGTCTCAATGTGTTCACGTGTAATCCATTCGTCAGATTGCTTCGGGTGTTTGGAGTGTAGAATATTCTTTTGTTCATTGATATACGGGGTCATCAAGGTAGAATTCTCTAGAACTGTCTAGTGTGCTTCCACCCAAGAATGCACGTCCCTACATACTATTGTGTTTGGTCCTAGCGTGCCTTTTTCACTTAGTCTCCATTCATGCCGCGATTGAGGGACACCAATCGGCTTAATGTGAGCACTACAAATGAACTCTAAAAAGGGTGAAACTTGGCATGGTATCATAATTTCACCCACATAGCATGTGCTAAAAAGTTGAGAGGGTTACGACAAAAACTGGATGCACTTCGGGTAAAAATTGGACAATCTATTTCGAAGTATCAGAGTTTCAGACGAAAACTCATCTATTACAAAGGGATTTCATTTTTTGACATGTAACTGCAGTGATATTGTAGGATCAAAGTTTGGATAATCTTATTGCTTATTGTGTCATAACCATGGATAATCTTCGCCATTTAATAGGATGCTTGGGCTAGCCTTCACTTTGAAGGGAGGAATTTCATGGAACTTTTCATAATCTTGTGACATGTCTGTCTTGTCCTCCATTCTCACGATGTTTCTTTTCCCTGAAAGAACTATGTGGTGCTTTGGCTCGTCGTATGATGCATTCGCTTCCTTATCTTTTCTTTTTCTCGGTTTGGTAGACATGTCCTTCACATAGAAAACTTGGGCCACATCATTGGCTAGGACGAATGGTTCGTCTGTGTACCCAAAATTGTAGAGATCCACTGTTGTCATTCCGTAACGCGACTCTTCCTTTACCCCGCCTCCTTTCATATTGACCCATTTGCACCGAAACAAAGGGACCTTCAAATTTTTCCCATAATCAAGTTCACATGTCTCCTTTAGGTAACCATAATATGTCTCCTTTGGCCTATTGGTGAGTGCTGGCATTGCAAAATTGAGCTCGGCATTCCACACTAGGCCCATTAGACCCATGCCAACACTAGTTTCTTTTAACAGCTCCCGACGGTAAAAAAAAGGTTATATGTTCATCTTCCCCTCGATCCCAACTCCACGTCGTCCTCCTTTCAATTCCTGCCACCGTGCCGCCTGACGTCGCCGCCGCCCCACCACACATATGTGCTAGTCTCATTGATTTGCATAATTAGACTTGTTTTCTCCTTTTATTCCTTTTTCTATCGGTAGTGATATTATCCTCTCATATCCAAGTAGTGATATTTTTGTGTTGTTTTTGTATTGAGATACTTCGGTTTTGAACATCATTACGAAGATTCGAGTAGATAGCATGGCAACTTTGCCGACGTTACCAACAGTTCATTTGGTTCCCTCTTTTTCCCTGTTGCCAAAATCATGCTTGATGTTGGATATTTTAATTTATGTTCATTAACTTGATGATTTAATGATTGGACATCCGTTCTAACATTTATAAAATAAGTCCATGTTTAATTATTTCTTGATTTTGTGGGGCAACTTAGCCGAGGGTGCCAAGATACAGTTCAGTTTCCTCTTTTTCCCTATTGCCTATATCATTTTTCAATTGTTTGCTCAAGCTCATTGACCTTCAAGTTTAGATAGGCACATTAAATAGGATAGGACTATATGATGACCATGTTCCTTATAACTAAATATAAAAACTTGGCGAAGCCCTCTTTTGTTGCGGAAGAACTTGCCAACCTCGCCATTAATCATAATCACCGTGTGACCACCTTGAATTAAATTCATAATCCGATGGACAAAGCCTGCCTCAAAACCTTTTTGAGGAGGAGTTCCCGCACAAACTCCCAGTTCACGCGGTCATAGGCTTTTTCGAAGTCCAACTTGAGGAGAACTCCCTTTTGTTTCGTTCTCTTCAGCTCGTGGACGATTTATAGCAAGGGAATCCATCCCTCTAAGCTGTTGCCGCCTTTGAGAAATGTTGATTGGCTTTTAAGGATAACTCGTTGCGTGATGGGCGCAAGGCGAGTGGTGTACGCTTTAGCACATATCTTGAAAGGGATATTAATTAGGATGATAGGTCTAAACAACCTAATGTTATCCGCGCCTTTCACCTTAGGGGTGATGCTAATGGCACCATAGTTCAGTCACACCATATCTACCGTGCCAAGAGCAAACCTGTTTACTATCTCATAGAACAAGTGTCGGAGACACAACCAGAACTTTTTGAAAAATTCGACCGGACAGCCGTCTGGGCCTCGCGCCGTGTTTGTTTCCATATCGGCCAGGGCCGCATCAATCTCCTGCGGCAAGAAAGGCTGGGCTAGTCCCTCGTTTTCCTGCGGCGACACCCTCTCCGATGGATCCCACAAATCCGCTTGAAGGCTATGAAGTTTTTCCTCATCCGCCCCCAACAGACCGATGAAAAACTCATAGAGATGAGAAACAATCTCACTCTAGGTGAGGAGGAGGCCGTTATCACCCTGAAGTCGCAAAATAGAGCACTTGTGCTTCCGTCCATTCACAAAGGCATGAAAGTATCCGGTGTTGGCGTCCCCCTTCGTCACCCACTTGAAGTCGCCCCTACGGTGCCAATATTCTTCTTCCGCGCGAAGAATAGCCAATACTTTGTTCTCGAGGTCATATCTATGGGCCCATTCTAGTTCCGAGAACACTCTCTGATCGGCCTAGGCATCAAGTCCCGCAATCTTGTCCACAAGGCGAGTTCGCTCCTGCTTAGATTCGCTGTCATGGTTGGCTCCCCAGCCCCTAAGGAAAGCACGCATAGCGGCGGCCGACGTGTTCCAGACCTCAATTGGGCCTCGCTAGGGGCCAAGCTACGTCGCGATTAGCTCCCAGCGATCAAAGACCAGATGCAAAGAAAAACCTCATGCTTCTGTGTCTCATATCCTCCCCTGGGGGCGGAACATGATCCGAACCTATCCGTGTCTCAGCCACTAAGGAACACGTGGGGAAAAGAACCTCCCACTCCGAAGTAAAAAACACAGTCCAAGACACTCTGAATCGACGCCAGCTGTTTGTTTGTCTAGGTGAAGCGAGCACCTGAACGCGAGATTTTCCTAAGAGATGTCGCCACAATGACGTTGTTGAACAAGGACACCCTAGTCTAGTCCACATTGCCATTGTTCTTGTCCGCGCCCCCGCGGATCAAGTTAAAATCGCCTCCGATGATCAGCGGGAGGTATATCGCCCTTTTGTCCCCTACCAAATTTGTGATTTTGCTAAGGAAATCTGTGGATCTTGCGTGATCCGCGGGACCGTATACGCACACAATCACCCAAGACAGACGTGAAAAGCGGTGTTTAATAGTCACGGTAATGAAGAAATTGCCAGGCTACCACATAATTACATCACATATGTCTTTATTACAACCCGTAATAAGACCCCCTGAGTGACTGGAGGGAGGCACTCGGTGCCAATCAAAACGCTACAGAGGATCAAAAGCTAACAAATCACGGAAAGAGAAATCTATTTTGATCGTCTCCTGCACCACCACAACACCAATGTGTTCTTTCGCCATATATTCCTCAAGATGAGGCCCTGTTTCTTTAAAAAGTTATAAGACTTTTTTTAGTCCCAACTAAAAAGTCTCTAATCCCTACCCGTTTCTTTACAAGGACTAAACATGGACTAGAGATCATTAAATGACATGTAAAAAGACCATGTTACCCCTAGTAATATATTAGAAGTTATTAAATGACTTGTTAAAAGTAAGGGCACTGTTGGAAAAAGTGTCCAAAAAGTCTCTTCCATAGGGACTTCTTCCTTTAGTCCCATATACCCCTTTTAGTCCCTAAAAGTCCCTCCTGTTTTTTTCACATGGGACTAAAAAAGACCTTTTTTTAATCCCTACACTAAAAAGTCTCTGGAAAGAAACACCCAGTGAGTCCTACGCCCCCTATGGCCACAACCACGAATGTTCCAAAATAGGTAGCGCATCAAATAATTCTATTTCGAAGGCGGACTCCACGGGAGTCACTGCTTTGACCACACGCTTCCTGGACGGCACACGACTGGAAGGAGGGAAGTCCGAGGCATCCCTCGCCTCTGCTGCCTCTTCGGATCTGGAAACACCACCAGGCACTACTGATGTGATGAGGTGATCCTCTGAGACCGCAGCCACCACACAACGCGCAGCAGCCTCGGCGAGTGCAGGCATGCTCCTCTTCATCTGGTTCGAACGAGCGAAATAATGTCCCCCTGAGAGGCATCTACCGCCACGCCACTATCGTCTAACATCCCAGCCAAGTGTTCATCCGAGAAAGCGTTCAGAATTATGTAAGAGGTCGGAGGATTACCTCACACTTCTATGTTCTTGTCTGCAAGACGAAGCTTGGCGCTCTCCATGGACGTCAACTCCCCCAGCTTGGCCTTCGCCCGCATAATAGGGGCGCGCCGAACCACTCGGGTCGCCATAGATCGCTTGGCCTTGACACCCACGTTCTGCACACCCAGCGCCTCCCCTAGGTCACCCCTCACCAAGGCTGCCGACGCAGGAGCCAGCACAGCCGATGACTTGGCCACCGGCTTCCTACCCGTTGTTTTCTTTGGTTGTCTCCCCAAGCCGCTGGAACCCCGCAAACCCGAGGAAGGGGTGAGGTCAGACACCTCGTTAAGCACACAGCCCGAGTCGACGACCCCTGCGAGCGGTGTGGATGCCAAGCCAGGAAGCCCCACCACATCCATGGAAGGCGCGATGATCTTCGGGACGGGCACCTCCAGGTTGGAGCCGAATTCATCAAAGGAAACCGCCAGCGAGGGGGCCAAGGGTAGGCTCACAACCATGTCCTGTGTAGCCATCACCAA
This sequence comes from Hordeum vulgare subsp. vulgare, assembly GCF_904849725.1. Classification (NCBI taxonomy): domain Eukaryota; kingdom Viridiplantae; phylum Streptophyta; class Magnoliopsida; order Poales; family Poaceae; genus Hordeum; species Hordeum vulgare. The sequence goes on along the minus strand of NC_058519.1, from coordinate 656,297,594 downwards.
GGCACCACCAGTGGATGCCCCCAACTTGTCCCAGGTTTCGGTATCAATGGAAGTGTCTTGGATGCTATCTTTCATCTCTTCGTCAAGCCCCTCCATCATCACCTCCATGTTCGAAGCGGAGCCCCTAGCCCCATGCGTCGCTGGCTTGTCCTTTCCCTTAGAGCCCCCACGCTCCGCTTGGAGTTGTTATCCGCGCCATGCTCGCGGCCATCCTCACCATGAGCCTGGGGATGGAGGTTGTCAGAGGGGCCCGACCCATGGTCACCCTCATCCCCTCAGCGCTTGGGCAAGCGTTCCAGCTCCACCTTGATCTGGTGGCCTTTATGGTTAAACCAAACCTCCTCTATGTAACCATAATATGTTTCCTTTGGTTTATTGGTGTTTGCTGCATCAAAGCGGCCATCACTATTTTGGTTGGTGCTTTTTTTATCTTGGGCGATCGTGTAAAATGTATTTTCATTTATATCGTACCCTTTGAAAGTTAATATAGTCTAAAATGTTGTCCTCGCCAACAAGTACAAGTCATCTCCAACAATGTTGTTACCCATGAGATGTGTTTGCAACCAACTGCCGAAAGTATCAATGTGTTCACGTGTAATCCATTCGTCAGATTGCTTCGGGTGTTTGGAGTGTAGAATATTCTTTTGTTCATTGATATACGGGGTCATCAAGGTAGAATTCTCTAGAACTGTCTAGTGTGCTTCCACCCAAGAATGCACGTCCCTACATACTATTGTGTTTGGTCCTAGCGTGCCTTTTTCACTTAGTCTCCATTCATGCCGCGATTGAGGGACACCAATCGGCTTAATGTGAGCACTACAAATGAACTCTAAAAAGGGTGAAACTTGGCATGGTATCATAATTTCACCCACATAGCATGTGCTAAAAAGTTGAGAGGGTTACGACAAAAACTGGATGCACTTCGGGTAAAAATTGGACAATCTATTTCGAAGTATCAGAGTTTCAGACGAAAACTCATCTATTACAAAGGGATTTCATTTTTTGACATGTAACTGCAGTGATATTGTAGGATCAAAGTTTGGATAATCTTATTGCTTATTGTGTCATAACCATGGATAATCTTCGCCATTTAATAGGATGCTTGGGCTAGCCTTCACTTTGAAGGGAGGAATTTCATGGAACTTTTCATAATCTTGTGACATGTCTGTCTTGTCCTCCATTCTCACGATGTTTCTTTTCCCTGAAAGAACTATGTGGTGCTTTGGCTCGTCGTATGATGCATTCGCTTCCTTATCTTTTCTTTTTCTCGGTTTGGTAGACATGTCCTTCACATAGAAAACTTGGGCCACATCATTGGCTAGGACGAATGGTTCGTCTGTGTACCCAAAATTGTAGAGATCCACTGTTGTCATTCCGTAACGCGACTCTTCCTTTACCCCGCCTCCTTTCATATTGACCCATTTGCACCGAAACAAAGGGACCTTCAAATTTTTCCCATAATCAAGTTCACATGTCTCCTTTAGGTAACCATAATATGTCTCCTTTGGCCTATTGGTGAGTGCTGGCATTGCAAAATTGAGCTCGGCATTCCACACTAGGCCCATTAGACCCATGCCAACACTAGTTTCTTTTAACAGCTCCCGACGGTAAAAAAAAGGTTATATGTTCATCTTCCCCTCGATCCCAACTCCACGTCGTCCTCCTTTCAATTCCTGCCACCGTGCCGCCTGACGTCGCCGCCGCCCCACCACACATATGTGCTAGTCTCATTGATTTGCATAATTAGACTTGTTTTCTCTTTTTATTCCTTTTTCTATCGGTAGTGATATTATCCTCTCATATCCAAGTAGTGATATTTTTGTGTTGTTTTTGTATTGAGATACTTCGGTTTTGAACATCATTACGAAGATTCGAGTAGATAGCATGGCAACTTTGCCGACGTTACCAACAGTTCATTTGGTTCCCTCTTTTTCCCTGTTGCCAAAATCATGCTTGATGTTGGATATTTTAATTTATGTTCATTAACTTGATGATTTAATGATTGGACATCCGTTCTAACATTTATAAAATAAGTCCATGTTTAATTATTTCTTGATTTTGTGGGGCAACTTAGCCGAGGGTGCCAAGATACAGTTCAGTTTCCTCTTTTTCCCTATTGCCTATATCATTTTTCAATTGTTTGCTCAAGCTCATTGACCTTCAAGTTTAGATAGGCACATTAAATAGGATAGGACTATATGATGACCATGTTCCTTATAACTAAATATAAAAACTTGGCGAAGCCCTCTTTTGTTGCGGAAGAACTTGCCAACCTCGCCATTAATCATAATCACCGTGTGACCACCTTGAATTAAATTCATAATCCGATGGACAAAGCCTGCCTCAAAACCTTTTTGAGGAGGAGTTCCCGCACAAACTCCCAGTTCACGCGGTCATAGGCTTTTTCGAAGTCCAACTTGAGAAGAACTCCCTTTTGTTTCGTTCTCTTCAGCTCGTGGACGATTTATAGCAAGGGAATCCATCCCTCTAAGCTGTTGCCGCCTTTGAGAAATGTTGATTGGCTTTTAAGGATAACTCGTTGCGTGATGGGCGCAAGGCGAGTGGTGTACGCTTTAGCACATATCTTGAAAGGGATATTAATTAGGATGATAGGTCTAAACAACCTAATGTTATCCGCGCCTTTCACCTTAGGGGTGATGCTAATGGCACCATAGTTCAGTCACACCATATCTACCGTGCCAAGAGCAAACCTGTTTACTATCTCATAGAACAAGTGTCGGAGACACAACCAGAACTTTTTGAAAAATTCGACCGGACAGCCGTCTGGGCCTCGCGCCGTGTTTGTTTCCATATCGGCCAGGGCCGCATCAATCTCCTGCGGCAAGAAAGGCTGGGCTAGTCCCTCGTTTTCCTGCGGCGACACCCTCTCCGATGGATCCCACAAATCCGCTTGAAGGCTATGAAGTTTTTCCTCATCCGCCCCCAACAGACCGATGAAAAACTCATAGAGATGAGAAACAATCTCACTCTAGGTGAGGAGGAGGCCGTTATCACCCTGAAGTCGCAAAATAGAGCACTTGTGCTTCCGTCCATTCACAAAGGCATGAAAGTATCCGGTGTTGGCGTCCCCCTTCGTCACCCACTTGAAGTCGCCCCTACGGTGCCAATATTCTTCTTCCGCGCGAAGAATAGCCAATACTTTGTTCTCGAGGTCATATCTATGGGCCCATTCTAGTTCCGAGAACACTCTCTGATCGGCCTAGGCATCAAGTCCCGCAATCTTGTCCACAAGGCGAGTTCGCTCCTGCTTAGATTCGCTGTCATGGTTGGCTCCCCAGCCCCTAAGGAAAGCACGCATAGCGGCGGCCGACGTGTTCCAGACCTCAATTGGGCCTCGCTAGGGGCCAAGCTACGTCGCGATTAGCTCCCAGCGATCAAAGACCAGATGCAAAGAAAAACCTCATGCTTCTGTGTCTCATATCCTCCCCTGGGGGCGGAACATGATCCGAACCTATCCGTGTCTCAGCCACTAAGGAACACGTGGGGAAAAGAACCTCCCACTCCGAAGTAAAAAACACAGTCCAAGACACTCTGAATCGACGCCAGCTGTTTGTTTGTCTAGGTGAAGCGAGCACCTGAACGCGAGATTTTCCTAAGAGATGTCGCCACAATGACGTTGTTGAACAAGGACACCCTAGTCTAGTCCACATTGCCATTGTTCTTGTCCGCGCCCCCGCGGATCAAGTTAAAATCGCCTCCGATGATCAGCGGGAGGTATATCGCCCTTTTGTCCCCTACCAAATTTGTGATTTTGCTAAGGAAATCTGTGGATCTTGCGTGATCCGCGGGACCGTATACGCACACAATCACCCAAGACAGACGTGAAAAGCGGTGTTTAATAGTCACGGTAATGAAGAAATTGCCAGGCTACCACATAATTACATCACATATGTCTTTATTACAACCCGTAATAAGACCCCCTGAGTGACTGGAGGGAGGCACTCGGTGCCAATCAAAACGCTACAGAGGATCAAAAGCTAACAAATCACGGAAAGAGAAATCTATTTTGATCGTCTCCTGCACCACCACAACACCAATGTGTTCTTTCGCCATATATTCCTCAAGCTGAGGCCCTGTTTCTTTAAAAAGTTATAAGACTTTTTTTAGTCCCAACTAAAAAGTCTCTAATCCCTACCCGTTTCTTTACAAGGACTAAACATGGACTAGAGATCATTAAATGACATGTAAAAAGACCATGTTACCCCTAGTAATATATTAGAAGTTATTAAATGACTTGTTAAAAGTAAGGGCACTGTTGGAAAAAGTGTCCAAAAAGTCTCTTCCATAGGGACTTCTTCCTTTAGTCCCATATACCCCTTTTAGTCCCTAAAAGTCCCTCCTGTTTTTTTCACATGGGACTAAAAAAGACCTTTTTTTAATCCCTACACTAAAAAGTCTCTGGAAAGAAACACCCAGTGAGTCCTACGCCCCCTATGGCCACAACCACGAATGTTCCAAAATAGGTAGCGCATCAAATAATTCTATTTCGAAGGCGGACTCCACGGGAGTCACTGCTTTGACCACACGCTTCCTGGACGGCACACGACTGGAAGGAGGGAAGTCCGAGGCATCCCTCGCCTCTGCTGCCTCTTCGGATCTGGAAACACCACCAGGCACTACTGATGTGATGAGGTGATCCTCTGAGACCGCAGCCACCACACAACGCGCAGCAGCCTCGGCGAGTGCAGGCATGCTCCTCTTCATCTGGTTCGAACGAGCGAAATAATGTCCCCCTGAGAGGCATCTACCGCCACGCCACTATCGTCTAACATCCCAGCCAAGTGTTCATCCGAGAAAGCGTTCAGAATTATGTAAGAGGTCGGAGGATTACCTCACACTTCTATGTTCTTGTCTGCAAGACGAAGCTTGGCGCTCTCCATGGACGTCAACTCCCCCAGCTTGGCCTTCGCCCGCATAATAGGGGCGCGCCGAACCACTCGGGTCGCCATAGATCGCTTGGCCTTGACACCCACGTTCTGCACACCCAGCGCCTCCCCTAGGTCACCCCTCACCAAGGCTGCCGACGCAGGAGCCAGCACAGCCGATGACTTGGCCACCGGCTTCCTACCCGTTGTTTTCTTTGGTTGTCTCCCCAAGCCGCTGGAACCCCGCAAACCCGAGGAAGGGGTGAGGTCAGACACCTCGTTAAGCACACAGCCCGAGTCGACGACCCCTGCGAGCGGTGTGGATGCCAAGCCAGGAAGCCCCACCACATCCATGGAAGGCGCGATGATCTTCGGGACGGGCACCTCCAGGTTGGAGCCGAATTCATCAAAGGAAACCGCCAGCGAGGGGGCCAAGGGTAGGCTCACAACCATGTCCTGTGTAGCCATCACCAAGGCACCACCAGTGGATGCCCCCAACTTGTCCCAGGTTTCGGTATCAATGGAAGTGTCTTGGATGCTATCTTTCATCTCTTCGTCAAGCCCCTCCATCATCACCTCCATGTTCGAAGCGGAGCCCCTAGCCCCATGCGTCGCTGGCTTGTCCTTTCCCTTAGAGCCCCCACGCTCCGCTTGGAGTTGTTATCCGCGCCATGCTCGCGGCCATCCTCACCATGAGCCTGGGGATGGAGGTTGTCAGAGGGGCCCGACCCATGGTCACCCTCATCCCCTCAGCGCTTGGGCAAGCGTTCCAGCTCCACCTTGATCTGGTGGCCTTTATGGTTAAACCAAACCTCCTCTATGTAACCATAATATGTTTCCTTTGGTTTATTGGTGTTTGCTGCATCAAAGCGGCCATCACTATTTTGGTTGGTGCTTTTTTTATCTTGGGTGATCGTGTAAAATGTATTTTCATTTATATCGTACCCTTTGAAAGTTAATATAGTCTAAAATGTTGTCCTCGCCAACAAGTACAAGTCATCTCCAACAATGTTGTTACCCATGAGATGTGTTTGCAACCAACTGCCGAAAGTATCAATGTGTTCACGTGTAATCCATTCGTCAGATTGCTTCGGGTGTTTGGAGTGTAGAATATTCTTTTGTTCATTGATATACGGGGTCATCAAGGTAGAATTCTCTAGAACTGTCTAGTGTGCTTCCACCCAAGAATGCACGTCCCTACATACTATTGTGTTTGGTCCTAGCGTGCCTTTTTCACTTAGTCTCCATTCATGCCGCGATTGAGGGACACCAATCGGCTTAATGTGAGCACTACAAATGAACTCTAAAAAGGGTGAAACTTGGCATGGTATCATAATTTCACCCACATAGCATGTGCTAAAAAGTTGAGAGGGTTACGACAAAAACTGGATGCACTTCGGGTAAAAATTGGACAATCTATTTCGAAGTATCAGAGTTTCAGACGAAAACTCATCTATTACAAAGGGATTTCATTTTTTGACATGTAACTGCAGTGATATTGTAGGATCAAAGTTTGGATAATCTTATTGCTTATTGTGTCATAACCATGGATAATCTTCGCCATTTAATAGGATGCTTGGGCTAGCCTTCACTTTGAAGGGAGGAATTTCATGGAACTTTTCATAATCTTGTGACATGTCTGTCTTGTCCTCCATTCTCACGATGTTTCTTTTCCCTGAAAGAACTATGTGGTGCTTTGGCTCGTCGTATGATGCATTCGCTTCCTTATCTTTTCTTTTTCTCGGTTTGGTAGACATGTCCTTCACATAGAAAACTTGGGCCACATCATTGGCTAGCACGAATGGTTCGTCTGTGTACCCAAAATTGTAGAGATCCACTGTTGTCATTCCGTAACGCGACTCTTCCTTTACCCCGCCTCCTTTCATATTGACCCATTTGCACCGAAACAAAGGGACCTTCAAATTTTTCCCATAATCAAGTTCACATGTCTCCTTTAGGTAACCATAATATGTCTCCTTTGGCCTATTGGTGAGTGCTGGCATTGCAAAATTGAGCTCGGCATTCCACACTAGGCCCATTAGACCCATGCCAACACTAGTTTCTTTTAACAGCTCCCGACGGTAAAAAAAAGGTTATATGTTCATCTTCCCCTCGATCCCAACTCCACGTCGTCCTCCTTTCAATTCCTGCCACCGTGCCGCCTGACGTCGCCGCCGCCCCACCACACATATGTGCTAGTCTCATTGATTTGCATAATTAGACTTGTTTTCTCTTTTTATTCCTTTTTCTATCGGTAGTGATATTATCCTCTCATATCCAAGTAGTGATATTTTTGTGTTGTTTTTGTATTGAGATACTTCGGTTTTGAACATCATTACGAAGATTCGAGTAGATAGCATGGCAACTTTGCCGACGTTACCAACAGTTCATTTGGTTCCCTCTTTTTCCCTGTTGCCAAAATCATGCTTGATGTTGGATATTTTAATTTATGTTCATTAACTTGATGATTTAATGATTGGACATCCATTCTAACATTTATAAAATAAGTCCATGTTTAATTATTTCTTGATTTTGTGGGGCAACTTAGCCGAGGGTGCCAAGATACAGTTCAGTTTCCTCTTTTTCCCTATTGCCTATATCATTTTTCAATTGTTTGCTCAAGCTCATTGACCTTCAAGTTTAGATAGGCACATTAAATAGGATAGGACTATATGATGACCATGTTCCTTATAACTAAATATAAAAACTTGGCGAAGCCCTCTTTTGTTGCGGAAGAACTTGCCAACCTCGCCATTAATCATAATCACCGTGTGACCACCTTGAATTAAATTCATAATCCGATGGACAAAGCCTGCCTCAAAACCTTTTTGAGGAGGAGTTCCCGCACAAACTCCCAGTTCACGCGGTCATAGGCTTTTTCGAAGTCCAACTTGAGAAGAACTCCCTTTTGTTTCGTTCTCTTCAGCTCGTGGACGATTTATAGCAAGGGAATCCATCCCTCTAAGCTGTTGCCGCCTTTGAGAAATGTTGATTGGCTTTTAAGGATAACTCGTTGCGTGATGGGCGCAAGGCGAGTGGTGTACGCTTTAGCACATATCTTGAAAGGGATATTAATTAGGATGATAGGTCTAAACAACCTAATGTTATCCGCGCCTTTCACCTTAGGGGTGATGCTAATGGCACCATAGTTCAGTCACACCATATCTACCGTGCCAAGAGCAAACCTGTTTACTATCTCATAGAACAAGTGTCGGAGACACAACCAGAACTTTTTGAAAAATTCGACCGGACAGCCGTCTGGGCCTCGCGCCGTGTTTGTTTCCATATCGGCCAGGGCCGCATCAATCTCCTGCGGCAAGAAAGGCTGGGCTAGTCCCTCGTTTTCCTGCGGCGACACCCTCTCCGATGGATCCCACAAATCCGCTTGAAGGCTATGAAGTTTTTCCTCATCCGCCCCCAACAGACCGATGAAAAACTCATAGAGATGAGAAACAATCTCACTCTAGGTGAGGAGGAGGCCGTTATCACCCTGAAGTCGCAAAATAGAGCACTTGTGCTTCCGTCCATTCACAAAGGCATGAAAGTATCCGGTGTTGGCGTCCCCCTTCGTCACCCACTTGAAGTCGCCCCTACGGTGCCAATATTCTTCTTCCGCGCGAAGAATAGCCAATACTTTGTTCTCGAGGTCATATCTATGGGCCCATTCTAGTTCCGAGAACACTCTCTGATCGGCCTAGGCATCAAGTCCCGCAATCTTGTCCACAAGGCGAGTTCGCTCCTGCTTAGATTCGCTGTCATGGTTGGCTCCCCAGCCCCTAAGGAAAGCACGCATAGCGGCGGCCGACGTGTTCCAGACCTCAATTGGGCCTCGCTAGGGGCCAAGCTACGTCGCGATTAGCTCCCAGCGATCAAAGACCAGATGCAAAGAAAAACCTCATGCTTCTGTGTCTCATATCCTCCCCTGGGGGCGGAACATGATCCGAACCTATCCGTGTCTCAGCCACTAAGGAACACGTGGGGAAAAGAACCTCCCACTCCGAAGTAAAAAACACAGTCCAAGACACTCTGAATCGACGCCAGCTGTTTGTTTGTCTAGGTGAAGCGAGCACCTGAACGCGAGATTTTCCTAAGAGATGTCGCCACAATGACGTTGTTGAACAAGGACACCCTAGTCTAGTCCACATTGCCATTGTTCTTGTCCGCGCCCCCGCGGATCAAGTTAAAATCGCCTCCGATGATCAGCGGGAGGTATATCGCCCTTTTGTCCCCTACCAAATTTGTGATTTTGCTAAGGAAATCTGTGGATCTTGCGTGATCCGCGGGACCGTATACGCACACAATCACCCAAGACAGACGTGAAAAGCGGTGTTTAATAGTCACGGTAATGAAGAAATTGCCAGGCTACCACATAATTACATCACATATGTCTTTATTACAACCCGTAATAAGACCCCCTGAGTGACTGGAGGGAGGCACTCGGTGCCAATCAAAACGCTACAGAGGATCAAAAGCTAACAAATCACGGAAAGAGAAATCTATTTTGATCGTCTCCTGCACCACCACAACACCAATGTGTTCTTTCGCCATATATTCCTCAAGCTGAGGCCCTGTTTCTTTAAAAAGTTATAAGACTTTTTTTAGTCCCAACTAAAAAGTCTCTAATCCCTACCCGTTTCTTTACAAGGACTAAACATGGACTAGAGATCATTAAATGACATGTAAAAAGACCATGTTACCCCTAGTAATATATTAGAAGTTATTAAATGACTTGTTAAAAGTAAGGGCACTGTTGGAAAAAGTGTCCAAAAAGTCTCTTCCATAGGGACTTCTTCCTTTAGTCCCATATACCCCTTTTAGTCCCTAAAAGTCCCTCCTGTTTTTTTCACATGGGACTAAAAAAGACCTTTTTTTAATCCCTACACTAAAAAGTCTCTGGAAAGAAACACCCAGTGAGTCCTACGCCCCCTATGGCCACAACCACGAATGTTCCAAAATAGGTAGCGCATCAAATAATTCTATTTCGAAGGCGGACTCCACGGGAGTCACTGCTTTGACCACACGCTTCCTGGACGGCACACGACTGGAAGGAGGGAAGTCCGAGGCATCCCTCGCCTCTGCTGCCTCTTCGGATCTGGAAACACCACCAGGCACTACTGATGTGATGAGGTGATCCTCTGAGACCGCAGCCACCACACAACGCGCAGCAGCCTCGGCGAGTGCAGGCATGCTCCTCTTCATCTGGTTCGAACGAGCGAAATAATGTCCCCCTGAGAGGCATCTACCGCCACGCCACTATCGTCTAACATCCCAGCCAAGTGTTCATCCGAGAAAGCGTTCAGAATTATGTAAGAGGTCGGAGGATTACCTCACACTTCTATGTTCTTGTCTGCAAGACGAAGCTTGGCGCTCTCCATGGACGCCAACTCCCCCAGCTTGGCCTTCGCCCGCATAATAGGGGCGCGCCGAACCACTCGGGTCGCCATAGATCGCTTGGCCTTGACACCCACGTTCTGCACACCCAGCGCCTCCCCTAGGTCACCCCTCACCAAGGCTGCCGACGCAGGAGCCAGCACAGCCGATGACTTGGCCACCGGCTTCCTACCCGTTGTTTTCTTTGGTTGTCTCCCCAAGCCGCTGGAACCCCGCAAACCCGAGGAAGGGGTGAGGTCAGACACCTCGTTAAGCACACAGCCCGAGTCGACGACCCCTGCGAGCGGTGTGGATGCCAAGCCAGGAAGCCCCACCACATCCATGGAAGGCGCGATGATCTTCGGGACGGGCACCTCCAGGTTGGAGCCGAATTCATCAAAGGAAACCGCCAGCGAGGGGGCCAAGGGTAGGCTCACAACCATGTCCTGTGTAGCCATCACCAAGGCACCACCAGTGGATGCCCCCAACTTGTCCCAGGTTTCGGTATCAATGGAAGTGTCTTGGATGCTATCTTTCATCTCTTCGTCAAGCCCCTCCTCATCACCTCCATGTTCGAAGCGGAGCCCCTAGCCCCATGCGTCGCTGGCTTGTCCTTTCCCTTAGAGCCCCCACGCTCCGCTTGGAGTTGTTATCCGCGCCATGCTCGCGGCCATCCTCACCATGAGCCTGGGGATGGAGGTTGTCAGAGGGGCCCGACCCATGGTCACCCTCATCCCCTCAGCGCTTGGGCAAGCGTTCCAGCTCCACCTTGATCTGGTGGCCTTTATGGTTAAACCAAACCTCCTCTATGTAACCATAATATGTTTCCTTTGGTTTATTGGTGTTTGCTGCATCAAAGCGGCCATCACTATTTTGGTTGGTGCTTTTTTTATCTTGGGCGATCGTGTAAAATGTATTTTCATTTATATCGTACCCTTTGAAAGTTAATATAGTCTAAAATGTTGTCCTCGCCAACAAGTACAAGTCATCTCCAACAATGTTGTTACCCATGAGATGTGTTTGCAACCAACTGCCGAAAGTATCAATGTGTTCACGTGTAATCCATTCGTCAGATTGCTTCGGGTGTTTGGAGTGTAGAATATTCTTTTGTTCATTGATATACGGGGTCATCAAGGTAGAATTCTCTAGAACTGTCTAGTGTGCTTCCACCCAAGAATGCACGTCCCTACATACTATTGTGTTTGGTCCTAGCGTGCCTTTTTCACTTAGTCTCCATTCATGCCGCGATTGAGGGACACCAATCGGCTTAATGTGAGCACTACAAATGAACTCTAAAAAGGGTGAAACTTGGCATGGTATCATAATTTCACCCACATAGCATGTGCTAAAAAGTTGAGAGGGTTACGACAAAAACTGGATGCACTTCGGGTAAAAATTGGACAATCTATTTCGAAGTATCAGAGTTTCAGACGAAAACTCATCTATTACAAAGGGATTTCATTTTTTGACATGTAACTGCAGTGATATTGTAGGATCAAAGTTTGGATAATCTTATTGCTTATTGTGTCATAACCATGGATAATCTTCGCCATTTAATAGGATGCTTGGGCTAGCCTTCACTTTGAAGGGAGGAATTTCATGGAACTTTTCATAATCTTGTGACATGTCTGTCTTGTCCTCCATTCTCACGATGTTTCTTTTCCCTGAAAGAACTATGTGGTGCTTTGGCTCGTCGTATGATGCATTCGCTTCCTTATCTTTTCTTTTTCTCGGTTTGGTAGACATGTCCTTCACATAGAAAACTTGGGCCACATCATTGGCTAGGACGAATGGTTCGTCTGTGTACCCAAAATTGTAGAGATCCACTGTTGTCATTCCGTAACGCGACTCTTCCTTTACCCCGCCTCCTTTCATATTGACCCATTTGCACCGAAACAAAGGGACCTTCAAATTTTTCCCATAATCAAGTTCACATGTCTCCTTTAGGTAACCATAATATGTCTCCTTTGGCCTATTGGTGAGTGCTGGCATTGCAAAATTGAGCTCGGCATTCCACACTAGGCCCATTAGACCCATGCCAACACTAGTTTCTTTTAACAGCTCCCGACGGTAAAAAAAAGGTTATATGTTCATCTTCCCCTCGATCCCAACTCCACGTCGTCCTCCTTTCAATTCCTGCCACCGTGTCGCCTGACGTCGCCGCCGCCCCACCACACATATGTGCTAGTCTCATTGATTTGCATAATTAGACTTGTTTTCTCTTTTTATTCCTTTTTCTATCGGTAGTGATATTATCCTCTCATATCCAAGTAGTGATATTTTTGTGTTGTTTTTGTATTGAGATACTTCGGTTTTGAACATCATTACGAAGATTCGAGTAGATAGCATGGCAACTTTGCCGACGTTACCAACAGTTCATTTGGTTCCCTCTTTTTCCCTGTTGCCAAAATCATGCTTGATGTTGGATATTTTAATTTATGTTCATTAACTTGATGATTTAATGATTGGACATCCGTTCTAACATTTATAAAATAAGTCCATGTTTAATTATTTCTTGATTTTGTGGGGCAACTTAGCCGAGGGTGCCAAGATACAGTTCAGTTTCCTCTTTTTCCCTATTGCCTATATCATTTTTCAATTGTTTGCTCAAGCTCATTGACCTTCAAGTTTAGATAGGCACATTAAATAGGATAGGACTATATGATGACCATGTTCCTTATAACTAAATATAAAAACTTGACAATTCTTGTGGTAGCCTCCCTACTACAGTAGCCACTTTATAAAAACAACATATTTTAGCATTTACATTAATAAGATCTTTATATATATATTGGACTATTTATAGGATCTTTATATTCTTATTTGGGATCTTTAATATACTTACCAATTTTGAATATGTGTTTGGTAGCACACTCATAATTAGTTTTTCATATGTGTTTGGTAGCATACTCGTAAATCATTTTTATTTAATTTGTTTCATATTTATTACTCTTTAGTTTAAAAGCTACTTATTATTTTCATGCATACTAATTAAACACTCCCATGTGGCTTTTTTTGTAATAGCATGGCGGACTCTAATTTGTGGATAGGATCCTGTGACCATTGGTCAGGATATGCCGAAGATAAAGGGCACGTGAGCACTAACCAGGTAATTACGGTTACAAAAAACATGCATTGGCATTGCAAACATCCAAATATTTAACCATGCATGATTCGAAACCCTTGCCAAGCATACATACCAGCTGGTCCGCCTTCTCCAGCTGAGTTGTGCAGGAGACACGTGATGTGGACATGCTCAATCACGAGCTGATCGCATCACATGAGAGTGCGGTCAAGGCCCTGGAGTAGTTTAATGCTTCCCTGAAGAAGGAGAGGACAAGATCATCGATGACAATGCTATTGTCATTCATAAGATTTTCAGTCTCGAGCGATAATTCGAGTTTCTAAGGACTCACATAAGTCATTACAAGAAGGACATAGAAGTCCCGAAGTCCAAAAACATTCAATTGAAGACGGAGAAAGCCCGTTATATGATGGACGGGGAAATGAATAGGAATAAGATTCGTGTGCTTAAGTCAGTCCTTACAAAAAACTAGGTAGTGTTGAAAGGGGGAAAATTGATACATTGTAGAGTGAGTAATTTGGTACTTTTCTTTTGTTAATTTCGTCAAACATTTAGTTTGTGGAGCTGGTAGCATCTTTTGTGAATAGCTTAAACGTTTAACATCTTTTGTGAATTGCTGAAATGTTTAGTTTGTGAAGCTAGTAGTATATTTTATATTAGCTAAATAAGACAGTGCCGGCGTGCAACTCTGTCCGACGTCATAGGTATTCAAACTACTGTTGGCGTAGTCTCCCATGCCACCACTATATTCTAACAGTGGAGCCATATTGCTGGCGTGGGATGTCCACGCAAGCAGATCCCTTTTTGACATGCCATAGCTAGTTTTTTCTGCACTAGTGTAAGGGAATGCACAACGGAATATTTTTTGTACACAGTTCACGCCATCTAAGGAAGATTAAAAAATGAGTTAACAAATAGATTATATCTTAATATATCGCTGTCAACTAATGTTTGCCTTCTTTGCAAATTAGAGTGATCAAAATATTAAAAAAAATACTCCCTCCGTCCAAAATTCTTGTCTTAGATTTAGCTAAATATGAATGTATCAAGTCACGTTTTAATATTTAGATACATCCATTTCTATACAAACCTAAGACAAGAATTTCGAGACGAAGGGAGTATGCAACTTAGAGAAGAATGCCAATAACTATCATATTTTTCTTACCAAGGTATCACCAGTTGGATAAAAGAGGGCAAAGATCATTTTTTCGTTTATCTCTCTACCGACCCATCAAAAATAATAATCAGCAATTATCCTACATGTCATTTGCTAAGATAATACTATTGTGCATGCTTTGTTTGACTACACAGATTTGTTTGTCTTCTCAAAGTAGAATAGTGTTCCGATTGTACTGTTGTGAAACAAATCAAATGGTGCTCCTTTGATTCAAAAGTGTTCCTATGTTGGTTGTTTAATTCACAGGGCTAAATCCTATAGGATTTTTTCATAATAATTCCTTTGTACTACATCCCATATGAATTTTGGCATCCACTCAAACCTCTTTGGAAGGTCCTTTGATTCTCCTACGACGCAACCAGACAAACCAAAATCATGCAAAACTGGGATGAGCATGACATTTCAATCTTATGTTTTTCCTATTCCCCGCGCTTTTAAAATCATACGACACAAACATGCCCTAATTAAGACAATGAACTAACTTAGACAATAGTAAAAACATCTATGTATTTATGACCATTATATAATATCAAGTAATTTTAGGTCGTAAGATATAACAAATCATCCACCATAGAAAAAGGATACCGATATTGTGCGAATGTTCGATACCCACGTACCCCACCCTGAACAAGACGTTCAGTAGGAGGAAGGCACTCACCTGAACAAAAACATTCGATGTGAGCGGCCTTGCCACCGAACCAAACGAGCGTGGTGCTAGGCAATTTTCTCATGGTTTTTGTACAGGAAAACTTGGGGACCCATAAAAAATAGAACAATATGTACATAAAAAATCGACATGATAAACTTTAGACTAAAAAGCTATAGAAAAGAAAAAAGCCATATAGAAAATTGCCAATGCTCAACTATGAAAATAACAAAATAGGTACACGAAAAAAGTATACCAACAAAGATTTTAATCCTTTTCAATGATAAACTAATGCAACAAAAAATCAAAAAGGATGCAACAAAACAGATTTGTTGTATTAAAAAAATTACAAAAAAGAAAAGAATTTTTGATTGGTGTGTGGGATAAAAGTTACCATGGTGGTGTACAAGTGAAGGTGTAAACTATTTGAAAGATGGAAAGTTTGCCATGATTTAAAAACTTTCAAAATTTGCCATGTTTTAGTGATCATTTTGTCATGGATGTCTAAAACATGGCAAATTTCGGCATGGTACTTGAGTTAAACTTACCATGCACAGACTATAAAGAAAAAACTATTTTATGTAAAGTAATATTTGTTCGTGATATGATAAAAGAATTTTTCCATGCTACTCGGATTAAACTTGCCATGGTCCATCAACTAATTTGTCCATGGTCCATATAGTAACTTTGCCATGTTAGAGAAATATAAAAACTAACAAACATTTGAATAAAATGTTGGCAAACTATTTAAAGAATGGCAAGATTGCCATGTTTTAGAAACTTTCACATTTTTTGTAAGTTTTTCATGGCAAAACACATCTTAAACTGCCATGGTAAACGTTTTTGTTAGTTACCATGGTACTTGGATTAAACTTTCCATGGTCCATAAATTAGTTTTGCCATGATCCATGAAATAATTCTAACATGTTAATAGATATAAAAATAATATACATTTGAAAAAAATGGTGACAAACTATATGAAAATGGAAAGTTTGCCATGCTTTTAAACTTTCAGAATTTGCCATGTTTTAGTGATCATTTTCTCATGGCAATTTTTGAGATGTCTGAAAAACATGAAAATTTTAGACATGATACTTGAGTTAAACTTACCATGTAGAATCTATGAAAAAATGTCATTTATTAAAAATAATTTGGTCGTGATACGCCAAAAGAATTTTTCCATGGTACTTGGATTAAAGTTGTCATGGTCCATCGATTAATTTTTCCACGGTCCATATAGCAAGTTTGCCATGTTAGAGAAATAAAAACTAACATATATTTGAAGAAAATGGTGGAAACTATTTAAAGGGTGTATAAACTTCCATAATTTTTGTTAGATATCCATGGTAAAACACATCATAAAAACACATATTCGTTTGGCATGGCAAAAACACATTTTAATTACCATGAAAACGCATATGTTAGTGTGATAGCCTGGCTTATTAGGGATGATAGACTACTCATATCAATAAGGAATTCCTTCTTTTCCGAGAGCCCATTCGAACAGAACTCCCAGGTTAAGCGTGCTTGGCTTGGAGTAGTTCTAGGATGGGTGATATCCGGGAAATTGATCCCGGGTGCGCATGAGTGAGGACAAAGTGCACGGAAAAGACTAGTATTGATATGTGGGGCCAGTCTAGATCCCGCGAGGAGTAACGACCGTCGGCGGGTGTGTCCGGGGCGTTACAAGTTTAACCTGGGAGTTCTGTTCGAATGGGCTCTCGGAAAAGAAGGAATTCCTTATTGATATGAGTAGTCTATCATCCCTAATAAGCCAGGCTATCACATACACCACCACTCAGAGGAACCGACGTCCTCGTCGGGCCACAGGAGCGTTCCCTCTTGGTACAAACGTCTGTGCATCCAGTCCAGTACATGTATCATGTCGTGTGCCACGACGGGTCACAAACGTCATGAACAACATGACCGCACACCTATCCACAAACATCCGTGTAACCGCGAGGGTCGGCTCTGATACCAAACTTGTAACGCCCCAGATACACCCGCCGGCGGTCGTTACTCCTGGCGGGATCTAGACTGACCCCACATATCAATACTAGTCTTTTCCGTGCACTTTCTCCTCACTCATGCGCACCCGGGATCAACTTCCCGGACGGTCACCCATCCTAGAACTACTCCAAGCCAAGCACGCTTGCTTAACCTGGGAGTTCTGTTCGAATGGGCTCTCGGAAAAGAAGGAATTCCTTATTGATATGAGTAGTCAGTCTATCATCCCTAATAAGTCAGGCTATCACAGTTAGTTGCTATGGTACTTGGATTAAACTTGCCATGATCCATAATTAATTTTGTCATGGTCCATGAAATAAATTTGTCATGTTGTCACATCCCTGGAACCCTAGACAAGCTTTAGCATTGTGCTCATATTTTCTTTGCATTGCATCCAAGAAAATGGCAACAAGATCAAAGTAAGTGGTGAAGGGAAACTCAAAACCCTAGCCACTTCTTAATTCAAAGGAATTATAAACTTATTCAAATCAATGAACCCAAAATGGCCTCAAGAAAAGTTCAACTTTTGTGATAATTCTTGAAAACAAATAAGCAATGAAGGAAACCATTTCCTTTATACTTTTGGCATTTTAAATAAATGCAAAAGACTACTGGTTTCAAGTTTTAAATTTGAATTCAAAGATTTATAGTTTTCAAAAATGCTGAAAACTTTATGGGTGATTGGAAATATTCCAACTAACACCCCAGCATTTTTCAAACTATTTATGGTTTGTTTGTGAAGCCAAAATAAATGGGAAATAATGTTAGTAAATAAAACAGAAGAAAAAGAGAAAGGAAAGGCTTACCTTCTATCTGTCGCCGGCCCAGCCCACCAGGGGCTCCCCGGTCATCTTCCTCCTCCTGCCAGTAGGCAGAGGAGAAGATGAGCTCGGCGGCCAAGCCCCGGCCACCTCCTGCCTGCCTGCTCGCCGCTGGAGGCCTCCAGGAGCGCCAGCGCGACGCCCCGAGCCTACTTGTCCTCCTCCTCGCGGCCTTATCTCCTCCCCTCGGCCTCTCGATCCCCTTTCCCCTCTCGGATCTCTCTCTCTCCCCGAAGCTCCGGTCGTCGTCGATCCGTCGCCTCCCGGTCCTCCCCGACCCTGCCGGCAGCTTCACAAGAACCGTCGTGAGCTCCTCTTCCCGTTGCCCCTCTTCCCGAGGCCATTCCCCTCCTCTAACCCCGTTAGCCGCCGGAGCCCGAAGGTCCTCGTCGTCGGCCATGTCGTTGCCGTCGTTGTGGTACCCCGCTCGCGAGACCGAGCTCAGAAATGAGCTCCTGGAGCTCTGTAGATGCCGTAGGGCCCCTCTCCCAGCTCGCTAGCGTCTCGCAACACCACTCCCGACGATGCCCGAGCCGCAGCCGCCGCTGACCTCATCGCCGGCGTGGATTCCGGTGACCACTGGGTCCAGCTCCTCCCCCTTTAGATGCGGCGCTTCACTAGCTAGTCATAGTACTAAACCGCGACCAAAACCGATGCCTGTAGCGCCGTTTAGCTCAACTCCGGCGAGTCCTCCGCCGCGCCCGTGGTCGCCGCCGGCCATATTCCGGTGGGGGCCGATGTGGTCAAACTAATTACCCACTAAACACCCCCCTAGCCACTGACAGTGGGCCCCAGGGTGGGTCAAACCCCAGTTAGGGGCTGGTCAACTCGGGGATTAGTCCCTGGTCACTGACCAGTGGACCCCACTGGTCAGGTTTGACCTGGCCCAGCCTCTGTTGACCAGAGACGTCACTGTGATGCAATAAAGGGATTCTCTAATATAAAAATAATTCCAGAAATGTCCAAAACTTCTAAAAATCATAGAAAATAATTTGTAAGTCCAATGAAAATAATTTATATATGAAAGAGTATCACAAAAATTCAAGGAATCTGAATATGTCATTTTCAAACATGTTTGAAAATGTTACTGACCCCAAACATGTAGATTAATGAATAAGTTAATTCTTATAAATACTTTGGAGATGGAATTTGGAAATTATTTAAATTTCACTACAAATTATATGATCAAACACTGTCCAAATCACAAACCAGCAACCTAACATGTCACTCCATGCATGTTAAAAGCAAGTCGATCTGAGCATTAGGTCGAATCAATTAAAATGGTATCCGAGAATACCTCGTTTGAAGTAATATTTGAATTTGATTCAAATCAACTTCAAACCTAATAAATGTTAGCTATAATAGTATACCACTTTGCATCCTCATGCCATGCTCATGCATCATCTTGTTGCATATGCTTGTGATTGAATGTTGTCACTCTTTTCGGTAGGCTCCGCTCCTCCGGATTCCACCGAATATCCTATTGACGGATATTGTCCCTCCTCTGAGCAACAAGGCAAGCAAGCATTTTGATCATCCCGATAAATCCCATGTTCTCGCTCCTGCACTTACTTATTGCATTAGGATCAAATGCTTCAAATGCTTTTGCCACGTTAGTTGAACCCACTTCCTTTGCATGACCTATCCTTGTCACAGTAAATAGCTGAACCTTGCAACCTAGCATACCTGGTAGTTGCTAGAGCCATGATGTGCCTTATCCTGCTATGCATGCTATGCTTAGAGTTGTGTATGGTCTGTCATCTGAGAGATGAACAGAATTGTGAGAATGTGTTCAGTAAGTAAAGGGTGTGTGTTGAACCTGATTTGGTAAAGGTACCGGTGAAAGGCTGTGTAGGAGTACATGGCGGGTTGTTTCATTGGAACCGTCCTTAGGAACTGAGTTCCGTGTATGTAATCCAAGACTAGATACTACCACACGTTGGGATACTTAATTGACCCTCTCGATTTATTAATCGCTTAGTACTCTGTCCAGGAGTTGCAAGTAGTTTCTGGTGTTTATAGTCATGCTGGAGGCCGTGCATAGCGCTGACCTGAGAGGTGGGCTGTGATGCGGTAGGCAGTGGCACAGTGTACCAAGTGGCACCCGGATGGTGGGCTTGGGAACCCTGCGCACATCGTTTGAGGCCGTGGCGGAAACATCGGCCGGACTTCCGTGCGGGTTACTCTCAGATAGGCGATAAACCTGGACTAGGTACTAGTGTGGTTAACGGTCGTGGCCGACTCCCTCGCCGGGCTTCCGCTTGAAGGTTGCCGAGGTGCATGACGTGCACATGGCGATAAGTGGCGAGAGCGTGTGTGACGAAGTACACCCCTGCAGGGTTATGATCTATTCGAATAGCCGCGTCCGCGGATATGGACTACTTGGAGACATATGTTGTTCATAGATAACTTAAATGGCTACTCATAAAATTGTCAAGATAAGCGTGAGTGTCGTGGACGGCATTTCCGTATGGAGACGGAATGATTCCATGATGGAGTATTGTTATGGTGTTAGTGGACTCGTGTGCGAGAAATGAAGTTGTAAAAAAATTGTTTTAAAAATGTAAGTTGTCTAGCCACGAGTGAAATGATGGCTTTCTGCATGAAACCCCACAATTCCTTATTGATACATTGCATGAGTAGATAGTTATCCTAAAGTCTTGTTGAGTACCTCCGTACTCATGTTTGTTTAATAATTGTTGCAGAGGTTGTTAATGACCCTAACGGAGGGTTCTTCCTAGACATCGACGACGACGAGTAGTTGGTGTCCTAGCTATGATCTGGCCCTAGGTTGGGTCTGTAGTATAGTCAGGCCATGTGCCTTCTAGTTTCACCTGTCTGTACTCAGACAGTTTTAAACACTTCCGCTGGCTTGTAACTGAATGTCTGCTATGATGGGTTGTGAGACCCTTACTGTGTAATATTATGTGTGTGGCTCTTCCGAGCCTCTTAAATAAAGCTTGTATGTTATGGTTATGTTGTGATGCCATCAAAGTATCTATACATATCGGTATGCCATGCGTACGTGTGTCGTACTTGATATGTATGGGGTTCGATTACCTAGCTGTAAACTTTAGTAGCACTCCTTAAAGGGAAATGCCCCTTTGTGATCCAACGAGCCATGGTAGTTCGCTACTGCTCCGGACACATTGGTTGACCGGCATGTGTCCTTCTTAGCTGTTGTGTCTGTCCTCTTTGGGGAAATGTCACGCGATGTAATGGAGTCCTTGTAGCTTGCTACGACTCGTCTACATTCGCTGGTGACTGACACCTGCTTTGCTGGGTCATGTATGCATGTCCCTGTGCGGAACTGCCACTTTGGTTTATGACTAGACATGTCGATCCGGGTTCTTTGTCATTGGAATGCTAGCGACACAATTGCATACGTGAGTCAAAAGGCGCAAACGGTCCCGACTAAGGTAAGGCTGCAGCCATGGGGTTAACCGTGCGTGAGACCGCAAAGGGATGCGATGTGTTACAGGCTGGATTCCTATGGCTTAGGATCAGGGTCCCGACAGCGTTGGTATCAGAGCCTCACTGACTGTAGGACTACTAAGCCAAACTGGTCGAAGTTGAGTCTAGAATTGCTTTAGTTATATATAAGGGAATTGTTTGTGGAAGGGAACATAAGATTCTTGTTCTCTTCTCAATTTATTCTATTCTGGTCATCCTCGTCTTTTCCTGCGGGAATTAAGGACTAGGTTACTCATCTTCTTCTAGGCTCGTGTTTCTGATCGATAGATTATAAGACTACGGGTCGAGAGTTATATTGGGTTCCTTTTATTCCTAGGAAAAAGGAAGTAAGTTTGATGATCAAAGACTTGAACTTGAGTGGTTACGCTATTCCATTTTTGGGTTGTCTCAAAATTTGTTTTTGAGCATTTACAGCCGTTATGTTGCCCAATTTTTCATTCAGAGCTCTAATGCTTTTGCATTACTCTCTATTTTCAGATGCCTGGCCATCCTTCTCGTCAGGTGGTACGTCTGACCAGGTGCATTGATGTGTCGGGTCATACGACCATGCTGGTCAGGGTGATGTCGGTGTGCGGTTACCGCTGGTACCCCGAGTACATAGTGGAGGAACAGTACCGAGACTTCAACCAGAGCCAATATATCTGCACTGTTAGGGTATTTCCAGACTACCCTGGAGCTAGCCGAACTTAAGAAGCAACTAGATGAGGCCTTGAATAAAGGTTTCATTCATCCCAGCTCTTCTCCTTGGGCTTGCCCCGTCCCCTTTGTCAAGAAGAAGGACGGAACGGATCGGATGGTTGTAGATTATCGACCAGTTAATCTGGTCACCATAAAGAACAAGTATCCGCTCCCCAGGATCAACGACCTGTACGATCAGCTCGCTGGATCCTCAGTCTTCTCCAAAATGGATTTGAGGTTGGGATACCATTAAATCAAGATCAAGAACGGGGACATTCCAAAAACGGCTGTTGTTACTCGTTATGGCCAATACGAGTACATCGTCATGTCCTTCAGATTAACCAATGCCCCAGCCACCTTCTCTCGTCTGATGAATTCAATCTTCATGGAGTATTTGGATAAATTCATCGTGGTATACCTCGATGATATTCTGATCTACTCGAAGAACGAACAAGAACATGTCGAGCATCTAAGGCTGGTATTGATGAAACTTCGAGAGCATCGCCTTTATGCCAAGTTTTCAAAATGTGAATTTTGGTTACCATAAGTGACCTATCTAGGTCACGTAATCTCTGGTAAGGGTATTGCTTTTAATCCCGAGCGAGTTCAAGCCATCCTTGAATGGACTCAACCTGAATCGGTTAAGCAAGTTAGGTGTTTTGTTGGTCTAGCGAGCTATTGTTGCCGCTTTGTCGAGAATTTCTCCAAGTTTGCAAAGCCTCTAACTGAACTCCTCAAGAAGGATAAAAAGTTCGAGTGGACACCACAGTGTGAGCATAGTTTTTAGGAACTGAAAAGACGCCTGACTTCCGCACCTGTGTTGCTACCACCAGATTTTTCTAAGGACTTTGTTATCTATTGCGATGCGTCGCGACAAGGATTAGGTTGCATTCTCATGCAAGATCGTCATGTGATGACATACGCATCTCGACAGTTGCGTCCACATGAGGATAATTATCCCACACATGACCTTGAGCTTGCAGCTGTGGTCCATGCACTAAAAACCTGGCGACATGACCTTCTGGGTAATTGTTGCGAAATATTCACTGATCACCAAAGTCTGGAATATATCTTCACCCAGCCGGATTTGAATCTCAGGCAAAGATGGTGGGTTGAGTTGATCTCGGATTACGACTTAGGGATAATTTACACCCCGGGGAAGGCCAATGTTATGGCTGATGCACTAAGTCGTAAATCTTATTGTAACAATTTGATGCTACAACAAGGTCAACCACATCTCTATGAGGAATTTCGGAAGTTGAATCTTCATATTGTTCCTCAAGGATTCCTTTCTACCCTGGTGGCGAAGCCTACTCTTAGGGATCAAATCATAGCCGTGCAGGCTTATGATAAGGGTATATCCCGGATCAAGGAGAATATTGCTAGCGGAAACGCTAGGGATTTCTCCATCGATGAGAAAGGTGTTGTGTTCTTTCAGAACCGTTTAGTGGTTCCTAAGAGCAAACGTCTGCGGCAGTTGATCCTTAAGGAGGCTCATGATTCTCCTCTCACCATTCATCCCGGTAGTACTAAGATGTATCAGGACCTACGCCAGAGGTTCTGGTGGACTAGGATGAAGAGAGAAATTGCTGAGTTCGTTGCTAACTGCGACGTTTGACGTCGAGTTAAGGCAGAACATCAAAGGTCTGCTGGCACCCTTCAACCTTTAGCTATTCCTGAATGGAAATGGGATAAAGTTAGTATGGATTTCATTACCGGATTTCCCAAGACCAAGAAAGGAAATAATGCTATCTTTGTGGTCATTGACCGTCTTTCCAAAGTACCTCATTTTCTTCCCGTTCGTGAGAGTATAACAGCTAGCCAGCTAGCGGAGTTATATATCTCTCGAATAGTGTCTCTTCATGGTGTTCCCCTAGAGATTAACTCAGACCATGGGAGTATCTTTACTTCTCACTTCTGGGAAAGTTTTCAAAATGCTATGGGAACTCACTTATCTTTTAGCACTGCTTTCCATCCTCAATCAAGTGGTCAAGTAGAAAGAGTAAATCAAATCCTAGAGGATATGCTCCTAGCTTGCGTTATATCGTTCGGTATGAATTGGGAGAAGTGCCTTCCATTCACCGAATTTGCTTATAACAATAGTTATCAATCAAGCTTGGGCAAAGCCCCTTTTGAAGTTCTCTATGGACGAAGATGTCAAACACCTCTTAATTGGTCAGAAACCGGAGAGGGAACTCTTTGGCCCGGATATGTTCCAGGATGCAGAAGAGCAGGTTCGCATTATTCGTGAAAAGTTGAAAACAGCCCAGTCTCGTCAAAAGAGCCAATATGATCGTCATCATAAGGCTGTGACCTTTGAAGTTGACGAGAAGGCTTACCTTCGGGTTACACCTTTGAAGGGTACCCATCGATTCGGTATCAAGGGCAAGTTGGCTCCTTGTTACATTGGTCCTTTTCGCATTCTTGCCAAACGAGGAGAAGTTGCCTACCAGTTGGAACTTCCTCCGCGTATTTCCAAGGTTCATGATGTCTTCCACGTCTCGCAACTCACGCGTTGCTTTTCGGATCCTATCCGTGAAGTGGACCACGAAACGCTTGATCTCCAAGATAACCTTTCTTATCGAGAATACCCTGTTCGTATTCTCGACCAAGCTGAGTGTACTACTAGACGTCGGAACCTTAAGTTTTTTAAAGTTCAATGGTCAAATCATTCTGAGAAAGAGGCAACATGGGAAAGAGAAGATCGTCTTCGACAAGAGTATCCTGCGCTATTCCCGACGACTTCTAAATCTCGGGACGAGATTCTTTTGAGTGGGGGTGAATTGTCACATCCGTGGAACCCTAGCCAAGGTTTAGCATTGTGCTCATATTTTCTTTGCATTGCATCCAAGAAAATGGCAACAAGATCAAAGTAAGTGGTGAAGGGAAACTCAAAACCCTAGCCACTTCTTAATTCAAAGGAATTATAAACTTATTCAAATCAATGAACCCAAAATGGCCTCAAGAAAAGTTCAACTTTTGTGATAATTCTTGAAAACAAATAAGCAATGAAGGAAACCATTTCCTTTATACTTTTGGCATTTTAAATAAATGCAAAAGACTAATGGTTTCAAGTTTTAAATTTGAATTCAAAGATTTATAGTTTTCAAAAATGCTGAAAACTTTATGGGTGATTGGAAATATTCCAACTAACACCCCCAGCATTTTTCAAACTATTTATGGTTTGTTTGTGAAGCCAAAATAAATGGGAAACAATGTTAGTAAATAAAACAGAAGAAAAAGAGAAAGGAAAGGCTTACCTTCTATCTGTCGCCGGCCCAGCCCACCAGGGGCTCCCCGGTCATCTTCCTCCTCCTGCCAGTAGGCAGAGGAGAAGATGAGCACGGTGGCCAAACCCCGGCCACCTCCTGCCTGCCTGCTCGCCGCTGGAGGCCTCCAGGAGTGCCAGCGCGACGCCCCGAGCCTACTTCTCCTCCTCCCCGTGGCCTTATCTCCTCCCCGCGGCCTCTCGATCCCCTTTCCCCTCTCGGATCTCTCTCTCCCCGAAGCTCCGGTCGCCGTTGATCCGTCGCCTCCCGGTCCTCCCCGACCCTGCCGGCAGCTTCACAAGAACCGCCGTGAGCTCCTCTTCCCGTTCCCCCTCTTCCCGAGGCCATTCCCCTCCTCTAACCCCATTAGCCGCCGGAGCCCGAAGGTCCTCGTCACCGGCCATGTCATTGTCGTCGTTGTGGTACCCCGCTCGCGAGACCGAGCTCAGAAATGAGCTCCTGGAACTCTGTAGATGTCGTAGGGCCCCTCTCCCAGCTCGCTAGCGTCTCGCAACGCCACTCCCGGCGATGCCCGAGCCGCAGCCGCCGCTGACCTCGTCGCCGGCGTGGATTCCGGTGACCACTAGGTCCAGCTCCTCCCCCTTTAGATGCGGTGCTTCAATAGCTAGCCGTAGCACTAAACGGCGACCAAAACCGATGCCTGTAGCACCATTTAGCTCAACTCCGGCGAGTCCTCCGCCGCGCCCGTGGTCGCCGCTGGCCATATTCCGGTGGGGGCCGACGTGGTCAAACTAATTACCCACTAAACACCCCCCTAGCCACTGACAGTGGGCCCCAGGGTGGGTCAAACCCCAGTTAGGGGCTGGTCAACTCGGGGATTAGTCCCTGGTCACTGACCAGTGGACCCCACTGGTCAGGTTTGACCTGGCCCAGCCTCTGTTGACCAGAGACGTCACTGTGACGCAATAAAGGGATTTTCTAATATAAAAATAATTCCAGAAATGTCCAAAACTTCTAAAAATCATAGAAAATAATCTGTAAGTCCAATGAAAATAATTTATATATGAAAAAGTATCAGAAAAATTCAAGGAATCTGAATATGTCATTTTCAAGTTTGAAAATGTTACTGACCCCAAACATGTAGATTAATGAATAAGTTAATTCTTATAAATACTTTGGAGATGGAATTTGGAAATTATTTAAATTTCACTACAAATTATATGATCAAACACTGTCCAAATCACAAACCAGCAACCTAACATGTCACTCCATGCATGTTAAAAGCAAGTCGATCTGAGCATTAGGTCGAATCAATTAAAATGGTATCCGAGAATACCTCGTTTGAAGTAATATTTGAATTTGATTCAAATCAACTTCAAACCTAATAAATGTTAGCTATAATAGTATAGCACTTTGCATCCTCATGCCATGCTCATGCATCATCTTGTTGCATATGCTTTTGATTGATTGTTTTCACTCTTTTTGGTAGGCTCCGCTCCTCCGGATTCCACTGAATATCCGACTGACGGATATTGTCCCTCCTCTGAGCAACAAGGCAAGCAACCATTTTGATCATCCCGATAAATCCCATGTTCTCGCTCCTGCACTTACTTATTGCATTAGGATCAAATGCTTCAAATGCTTTTGCCACGTTAGTTGAACCCACTTCCTTTGCATGACCTATCCTTGTCACAGTAAATAGCTGAACCTTGCAACCTAGCATACCTGGTAGTTGCTAGAGCCATGATGTGCCTTATCCTGCTATGCATGCTATGCTTAGAGTTGTGTATGGTCTGTCATCTGGGAGATGAACAGAATTGTGAGAATGTGTTCAGTAAGTAAAGGGTGTGTGTTGAACCTGATTTGGTAAAGGTACCGGTGAAAGGTTGTGTAGGAGTACATGGCGGGTTGTTTCATTGGAACCGTCCTTAGGAACTGAGTTCCGTGTATGTAATCCAAGACTAGATACTACCACACGTTGGGATACTTAATTGACCCTCTCGATTTATTAATCGCTTAGTACTCGGTCCAGGAGTTGCAAGTAGTTTCTGGTGTTAAATTTCATGCTGGAGGCCGTGCATAGCGCTGACCTGAGAGGTGGGATGTGATGCGGTAAGCAGTGGCACCCGGATGGTGGGCTTGGGAACCCTGCGCACATCGTTTGAGGCCGTGGCGGAAACCTCGGCCGGACTTCCGTGCGGGTTACTCTGAGATAGGCGATAAACCAGGACTAGGTACTAGTGTGGTTAACGGTCGTAGCCGACTCCCTCGTCGGGCTTCCGCTTGAAGGTTACCGAGGTGCATCACGTGCACATGGCGATAAGTGGCGAGAGCGTGTGTGACGAAGTACACCCCTGCATGGTTATGATCTATTCGAATAGCCGCGTCCGCGGATATGGACTACTTGGAGACATATGTTGTTCATAGATAACTTAAATGGCTACTCATAAAATTGTCAAGATAAGCGTGAGTGTCGTGGACGGCATTTCCGTATGGAGACGGAATGATTCCACGATGGAGTATTGTTGTGGTGTTAGTGGACTCGTGTGCAAGAAATCAAGTTGTAAAAAAATTGTTTTAAAAATGTAAGTTGTCTATCCACGAGTCAAATGCTCGCTTTCTGCATGAAACCCCACAATTCCTTATTGATACATTGCATGAGTAGATAGTTATCCTAAAGTCTTGCTGAGTACCTCCGTACTCATGTTTGTTTAATAATTGTTGCAGAGGTTGTTAATGACCCTAACGGAGGGTTCTTCCTAGACATCGACGACGACGAGTAGCTGGTGTCCCAGCTACGATCTGGCCCTAGGTTGGGTCTGTAGTATAGTCAGGCCATGTGCCTTCTAGTTTCACCTGTCTGTACTCAGACAGTTTTAAACACTTCCGCTGGCTTGTAACTGAATGTCTGCTATGATGGGTCGTGAGACCCTTACTGTGTAATATTATGTGTGTGGCTCTTCCGAGCCTCTTAAATAAAGCTTGTATGTTATGTTTATGTTGTGATGCCACCGATGTATCTATACATATCGGTATGCCATGCGTACGTGTGTCGTACTTGATATGTATGGGGTTCGATTACCTAGCTGTAAACTTTAGTAGCACTCCTTACAGGGAAATGCCCCTTTGTGATCCAACGAGCCATGGTAGTTCGCTACTGCTCCGGACACATTGGTTGACCGGCATGTGTCCTTCTTAGCTGCTGTGTCTGTCCTCTTTGGGGAAATGTCACGCGATGTAATGGAGTCCTTGTAGCTTGCTACGACTCGTCTACATTCGCTGGTGACTGACACCTGCTTTGCTGGGTCATGTATGCCTGTCCCTGTGCGGAACTGCCACTTTGGTTTATGACTAGACATGTCGATCCGGGTTCTTTGTCATTGGGATGCTAGCGACACAATTGCATACGTGTGTCAAAAGGCGCAAACGGTCCCGGCTAAGGTAAGGTTGCAGCCGTGGGGTTAACCGTGCGTGAGACCGCAAAGGGATGCGATGTGTTACAGGCTGGATTCCTATGGCTTAGGATCGGGGTCCCGACACATGTTAAAAGAGATAAAAAGTAATACACATTTTAATAAAATGGTGGTAAATTATTGAAATATGGCAAGTTCGCCATGATTTAAACACTTTCGAAATTTTCCACGTTTTAGTGATCATTTTGTTATGGAAATTTTAGAGATGTCTGAAAACATGGGAAAATTAGACAAGATACTTGAGATAAAATTGTCATGTAGAATATATAAAGTATTTAGACATATAAATTTGAAGTGCCAAGATTGCCATTTCCTTGAAACTATGCCAAATTTGCCATGGTAAAATACAAGAGACCACGAATTATACCTAAAAATGTTTTCTGATCAGTCCATTAATGTACACGAAATCACCATGTCCTATATATCATATTTTATATGAATTATTTGTGCACCTACTTAGAAGCTTTGTAAATTTGCCATGATGATGATTGAACTCCATTGATTCCCGTAGTAACTAATCCAAATCACCAAGCAAACATAAAAATAAAAATGGCAAATTTGCCATCGGAAGATGTAGAGAACACAATTACACCTAAAGTTGCCATTAGAACAGTCCATCCATTTTACACAAAAAGATGCAAATGTGCTTTAAATCAAATTTCCATGGACTAGTGATGCCGGCTGTGCTACTGCAACAAAAGATCTTCCAATGGCGCCAGAAATAGGTGTGTCGACGGCACCAGGAATCCTTCTGCTACGGCCACGCCTTAAGGGACTTCCTAGGCAAATATGCAAAGGATTTCCCCCGTGGCCTTAGAGCCTTGCGTTGGTGTTCCCTCGAAGCGGAAAGGGTGATGTAGCACAGCGATGTTAAGTATTTCCCTCAGTTTGAGAACCAAGGTATCGATCCAGTGAAGGAGTATCGCAAGAGCCTGCACAAACACAAAGAACCTACTCCCAACGCTATGAAGGGGTTGTCAATCCCTTATAGATTGTTCGCCAAGTGAGAACTGAAAGGAACAAAGTAACAAAGCAAAGTAAAAGCGAAGGTGTAAACGATGGATGTGAATAGACCCGGGGGCCGTAGTGTTTACTAGTGGCTTCTCTCATGAAAGCAAGTAGACGGTGGGTGAACAAATTACCGTCGAGCAATTGATAGAACCACGCAAAGTCGTGACGATATCTATGGCAATGATTATATCTATAGGCATCAAGTCCAAAACAAGTAGACCGATACTGTCTGCATCTACTACTATTACTCCACACGTCAACCGCTATCCAGCATGCATCTAGTGTATTAAGTCCAAAAGAACAGAGTAACGCCTTAAGCAAGATGACATGATGTACATGGACAATCTCATATCAACGACAGAGCCCACCTTTTTACCCTTGATGGCAACTACTTAATGTGTGCCTTGCTGCCCCTACTGTCACTTGGAAAGGTCACCACATGGTAGAACCCAAAACCAAGCACTTCTCCCATTGCAAGAATCATAGATCTAGTTGGCCAAACAAAACCCAATACTCGGAGAGACTTACAAGGATATCAAATCATGCAAATAAGAAATCAGCAAAGACTCAAATATATATCATAGATAATCTGATCACAAATCCACAATTCATCGGAAACACACCGCCAAAGAAGATTACATCGGATAGATCTCCATGAAGATCATGGAGAACTTTGTATTGAAGATCCAAGAGAGAGAAGAAGCCATCTAGCTACTAACTACGGACCCGTAGGTCTGAAGTGAACTACTCACGAGTCATTGGAGGGGCGATGATGATGATGAAGAAGCCCTCCAACTCCAAAGTCCCCTCCGGCAGGGCACCGGAAAGGGTCTCCAGATCAGATCTCGCGGAATCGGAAGCTTGCGGCGGCGGAAAAGTATTTTCGTGGATCCCCTGATTTTTTGTTGTATTTTAGGGAATATATAGGCCAAAGATCTAGGTCAGGGGGCGCTCAGGGAGGCCACAAGCCCTGCCACCGCCGCCTCCCCCTGGTGGCGGAGTGGGGGCTAGTGGGCTCCCAGGAGCCCTCCTTGCTTGGCCCACAGGCCCCCTGAACTTCTTTCGTTCGGGAAAAAATCATTTCGGGGATTTTATTCCATTTGGACTCCATTCCAAAATCAGATCTAAAAAGAGCCAAAAACACAGAAAAAACGGGAACTGGCACTTGGCACTGAATTAATAAGTTAGTCACAAAAAATGTATAAAAGGTACATAAAACATCCAAAGATGACAAGATAACAGCGTGAAACCATCAAAAATTATAGATACGTTTGAGACGTATCAAGCATCCCCAAGCTTAACTCATGCTCGTCCTCGAGTAGGGAAGTGATAAGGAATGAATTTTTGATGCTTTCATGCTACCTAGCATAGATGTCCTTTGTAACTCCTCTTATGTGACGTGATAGTTCAGATCCATTAGATTGAAATGAATAGTTTGCTATGGACGTGGAAACAATAATAATTCAAGCAAACTAGCAAGGTAATCATGAATTTTTAAAATAACAAGGCCAAAAGAAAGTTATCCCTACAAAAGCATATAGTATGGCTATGCTCTATTATTATTGCACAATGAATTTAAATCATGCACAACCCTGGTATTGGCCAAGTACTTGTTTCACACCTTTACTTTCTCAAACCTTTTCAACTTTCACGCAATACAAGAGCGTGAGCCATGGTTTTAGCACTATAGATGGTGTGGAGTGTGGTGGAGGTTGCAAGACAAAACAAGGAGAAGATGGTCACATTAACTAGGCATATCAATGAGCTGTGGAGATGCTCATCAATAGATATCAATGTGATTGAGTAGGGATTGCCATACAAATGATGCACTAGAGCTACGAGTATGTGAAAGCTCTTAAAGAAAACTAGTGGGTGTGCATCTAACTTGCTTGCTCACGAAGACCTAAGGCAATTTTGAGGAAGCCTATCATTGGAATATACAAGCCAAGTTATATAATGAAAATTTCCCACTAGCTATATGGTGGTGACAAAACGAGAGACTCTCAATCATGAAGATCATGGTGCTTAATATGCACAAGTGTGGAAAAAGTGGTAGCACTGTCCTTCTCTCTTTTTCTCTCGCATATTTTTTTTATTTTTTTGGTGGGCTCTTTGGCCTCTTTTTTTATTTTATTTTTATTTTGGTGGGCTTCTTTGGCCTCTTTTATTTCCTCACATGGGACAATGCTCCATTAATGATGATCATCACACTTTAAACTCAAAACTTAGAGCAACGATGACTCTATATGGAATGCCTTCGATAGTGTACCGTGACAATGATCTAGCATGGCATAGACATTAATGGAAACATCATGCTAGCTATCTTACGGTCATGCAATGGCAATGTAGACGTGGTGGCACAAGTCATGGTGGTAGTTGCATGGCAATATATTTCGGAATGACTTTGAAAAAGCCATAGTAGGTAGGTATGGTGGCTGTTTTGAGGGAGGCTAATGGTGGGTTTTGTGCACCGGCGAAAGTTGCACGGCACTAAGAAGATAGTGATGGTGGAAGGTGAAAGTGCATCTAAACCATGGACTCAACATTAGTCATGAAGAACTCATATACTTGTTGCAAAAGTTTTATTAGTAATCGAAACAAAGCATTCAACGCATACTCCTAGGGGAAGGGTTGGTAGGTATAAACCATCGTGCGATCCCGACCGCCACGCAAAGGATGACAATCAATAGACTAATCATGCTCAGATTTCATCACATAGCGGTTCACCATACGTGCATGCTACGGGAATCACTAACTTCAACACAAGTATTTCTAGATCCACAACACTTTACTAGCATAACTTCAATATTACCAAAACCACAACTCAGAACTAATTGAGATGAATCAAACTTCTCTAACTATTCAATGCACATGAAGGTGGAAGTTTTCGTATCCCTTTGGAAAACTACCCCTTTTGAGACTACTTTCAAAGCATAGATCAACTACCAAGCCACGCACCGCTGCGCTCTAAAAGATATAAGTGAAGCACATAGAGCAAAAGTATCTAGCTCAAAAGATATAAGTGAAGCACATATGAGCTGAATTGTCTACCAAAAGATATAAGTGAAGCTCGACAAAATCACGGTGTGTGCATGTCTCTCTCTCTAGGTGTGCAATAAGGATGATTGTGACACAACAAAAATAAAAGACTCCTACGATACAAGACGCTCCAAGCAAAAACACATAACATGTGGTGAATAAAAATATAGCCCCAAGTAACGTTACCGATGGATTGAAGACGAGAGAGGGGATGCCTTCCCGGGGCATCCCCAAGCTTAGGCTTTTACGGCATCCTTGAATCTCTTGGGGTGCCTTGGGCATCCCCAAGCTTGAGCTCTTGCCACTCTTTATCTCTTTGTCCATAAGATCTTCACCCAAAACTTGAAAACTTCACAACACGAAACTTAAACAGAAACTCGTGATAACATTAGTATGAGAAAGCAAACCACCACTTCCTTAGGTACTGTAGCAAACTTAAATTCTACTTGTGCTGATGTTGGGTTACTGTATTTTCAATCTTCCATGGCTAATACCCCCGACACTATCCATAGTTTCATCAAAATAAGCAACCAACACAACAAAAACAGAATCTGTTAACAGCAGACCAGTCTGTAGCAATCTATATATTTCATATACCTTTGGTACTTCAAAAATTCTGAACAATTACGACAGTCTGAAGAATTTGCGTAGCAATCAGCAGAAAAAAGAATCAACTCAAAATCTCTTACAGAAAAAAAATGAAAATTCTTTTCGTGAGCAGAAAGTTTCTGTCTTTTCCGGCATGACCAAACGATCATCTGGCACAAACGCAAAAGGAAACACAAAAAAGACAATCATAACAGAATTATGAAAGTGTGGAAAACAAAAAACAGAAAGAAAAAGGATAGATTCGTTGGGTTGCCTCTCAACAAGCGCTTTTGTTTAACGCCCTTAGCTAGGCAAAACGAATTCAATGATGCTCACACAAAAGACAAGAGTTGAAGCACAACGAGAGCATCATGAAGCATGTGAAAATCACATCTAAGTCTAACATACTTCCTATGCATAGGCATTTTATAGGAAAACAAATTGTCAAGACAACCAATAGCTGCCATATGCAAGGAAGAAGAAAAAGACGAGAGCAATCTCAACATCACGAGAGGTGATTTGGTAACATGAAGGTTTCTACCACAATATTTTCCTCTCTCATAGCAATTACATGTGGGATCATATTCAAATTCAACAATATAGCTATCCCATAGGATATTCTTTTCATGATCCACATGCATGCAAAGTTGACGCTCTTCAAAAATAGTGGGATTATCATCAACTAAAGTCATGACTTCTCCAAACCCACTTTCAGTATTATTGCAAATATCATATTCATCATGAGGTTTGAACAAATTTTCAAGATCATAAGAAAGATCATCACCCCAATCATGATTATTGCAACAAGTAGTGGACATAGCAAAACTAGCATCCCCAAGCTTAGGGTTTTGCATATCTTTAGCATGATTGTCACTAATAGAATTTATAGTGAAATCATTGAAATCATGCTTTTCATTCAAGGAGCCCTCGTGAATCACTTCATAAGTTTCTTCATCACGATTTTCAGAATCATGCATCTCAAGCAAAACTCCATAAAGATAGTCAAGTGCTCTCAACTCACTAGCAATTCGTTCCACATAAGTGGGTCTCTTAAAGAAATTAGCTAGTGGATGAGGATCCATGTCACTAGATTTCAGCAAGCGAAGATGCAAGCATATTGAAGGCACATGGCACACAAGCGAACAGAAAGCAAGCGAGAGAAAAGGGCGAACAAAAAAGGCAAAAGGCAAAAGAAAACGGCAAAGGAGAAAGGCAAATGAAAACGGCAAATGTGAAGTGGGGGAGAGGAAAACGAGAGGCAACTGACAAAAAAGTAAATGCAGGAGATGAGTTTGTGAGACCTACTTGGATAGATCTTGATCTCTCCTCCCCGGCAACAGCGCCAGAAATACTTCTGATGTCGGCTGTGCTACTGCAACAAAAGATCTTCCAATGGCGCCAGAAATAGGTGTGTCGACGGCACCAGGAATCCTTCTGCTACGGCCACGCCTTAAGGGACTTCCTAGGAAAATATGCAAAGGATTTCCCCCGTGGCCTTGTTGCCTTGCGTTGGTGTTCCCTCGAAGCAGAAAGCGTGATGTAACGCAGCGATGGTAAGTATTTACCTCAGTTTGAGAACCAAGGTATCGATCCAGTGAAGGAGTATCGCAAGAGCCTGCACAAACACAAAGAACCTGCTCCCAACGCTATGAAGGGGTTGTCAATCCCTTATAGATTGTTCGCCAAGTGAGAACTGAAAGCAACAAAGTAACAAAGCAAAGTAAAAGCGGAGGTGTAAACGATAGATGTGAATAGACCCGGGGGCCATAGTGTTTGCTAGTGGCTTCTCTCATGAAAGCAAGTAGACGGTGGGTGAACAAATTACTTTCGAGCAATTGATAGAACCGCGCAAAGTCGTGACGATATCTATGACAATGATTATATCTATAGGCATCACATCCAAAACAAGTAGACCGATACTGTCTGCATCTACTACTATTACTCCACACGTCGACCGCTATCCAGCATGCATCTAGTGTATTAAGTCCAAAAGAACAGGGTAACGCCTTAAGCAAGATGACATGATGTAGATGGACAATCTCATATCAACGACAGAGCCCACCTTGTTACCCTTGATGGCGACTACTTAATGTGTGCCTTGCTGCCCCTACTGTCACTGGGAAAGGTCACCACATGGTAAAACCCAAAACCAAGCACTTCTCCCATTGCAAGAATCATAGATCTAGTTGGCCAAACAAAACCCAAGACTCGGAGAGACTTACAAGGATATCAAATCATGCAAATAAGAAATCGGCAAATACTCAAATATATATCATAGATAATCTGATCACAAATCAACAATTCATCGGATCTCGACAAACACACCGCCAAAGAAGATTACATCGGATAGATCTCCATGAAGATCATGGAGAACTTTGTATTGAAGATCCAAGAGAGAGAAGAAGCCATCTAGCTACTAACTACGGACCCGTAGGTCTGAAGTGAACTACTCACGAGTCATTGGAGGGGCGATGACGATGAAGAAGAAGCCCTCCAACTCCAAAGTCCCCTCCGACAGGGAACCGGAAGGGTCTCCAGATGAGATCACGCGGAAACGGAAACTTCCGGCGGCGGAAAAGTATTTTCGTGGATACCCTGATTTTTTGTTGTATTTTAGGGAATATATAGGCCAAAGATCTAGGTCAGGGGGCGCTCAGGGAGGCCACAAGCCCTGCCACTGCTGCCTCCCCCCCTAGTGGCGGAGTGGGGGCTTGTGGGCTCCCAGGAGCCCTCCTGGCTTGGCCCACAGGCCCCCTGATCTTCTTTCGTTTGGGAAAAAATCATTTCGGGGAATTTATTCCGTTTGGACTCCGTTCCAAAATCAGATCTGAAAAGAGCCAAAAACACAGAAAAAACAGGAATTGGCACTTGGCACTGAATTAATAAGTTAGTCCCAAAAAAGATATAAGAGGTACATGAAACATCCAAAGATGACAAGATAACAGCATGAAACCATCAAAAATTATAGATACGTTTGAGACGTATCAACTAGCCATGTAACTAATACAAGGTTTATAATTTGTCATGATGTTGTGTGAATTTATCATTCGTATCAAACTTACAATCCAAGCACGAAGCTAACACTAGATATAATCTAGTGAGAGAGTAACAACAATAAAAAAGGGATTTT
Organism: Hordeum vulgare subsp. vulgare; assembly: GCF_904849725.1. Classification (NCBI taxonomy): domain Eukaryota; kingdom Viridiplantae; phylum Streptophyta; class Magnoliopsida; order Poales; family Poaceae; genus Hordeum; species Hordeum vulgare. The sequence continues at coordinate 656,260,979 of NC_058519.1, read as the reverse complement.
TATTTCTGTGCCCCTCGTTCGTTAGTTCTACTCATTTACCCCATGCTCTTAACTTTTTCTCACTTTTCCCCACTCCTTTGCTCGAAACCCTCAGAACAGGTTACAACGGACGTTGACATCGGGTCAACACCTTTGACCGTTAACTCTCACGAGTGGGGCCGCGTAGGGCCGAGTCCACCTTTGACCGTTTACCCGTATAGTGGTTTCGTATGCTGACTGTACAGTGGTATTCATATACGTGAGCGCATGCAACTGACCGCGGTCGTGGGGTAGCACGTGTCCATGGAACATGCCCGAAACGTCCCATCGTATAAAGAGGGGGAACCACCTCCCAGTGCATCGCCCCTACCATTTCCCCCAAATCCCCTCCCTATCGCATCGTCTTCCTCTCCCCCACTGACATCATCTCGCTCTCCTCCACTGCCTCCACCGCACCGTCTCGCTGTCCCCCACCGCATCCTCTTCCTCCCCTTCGTCGCCTCCATCTATCCGATGGCGGAAGCTCATGGCGACGCCAGCGCAGCGGCCAGAGATGTAGTGGACTTGCAGGGTGCGGTGACCGCGGATGAAGTGAAGGATGTTGGTGGCGTCCATGGCGGTGCGGGGAAACTCGCAACCGTTGCGGATGTGGAGAAGGAGGTGGCGGTCTCCGCCTTAGTGCTGCCGGAGCAGAAGGTTACGGCCTCGAGCGGCCCGGTCCATCCCGATACCCCGATGCGCAACCTGGCGAGGAGCAGGAGGTATTTGCACTTGCTTGTTAGTTGCAATATTTAGGATATTAGCTTGTAGAGTTAGTTGCATTGGTTAGATTGTGATTCATACGGTAGTACGGATGGTTAGAGTAGTTGGTTTGACGGATGGGCCGGGGTTTTCTATACGAGGGCATGGGGGGTTTTTTCGTTGCAAATATGCTAGATAGATTTGTATGAGAGATAGGGATCTTTATGCCTCAATGCTACACATATGTATGCTTATTAGATTTGTTTTTAATGCTACACAAATTGGGTTTTTAATGCTACAGACATGTATGCTTATTAGATTGGGTCCCTATTAGATTTGTTTTTGAATGCTACACGGATTGGGGTTTTGAATGTCATATGCCCAAATGGAATCCATTGATTAAGAAGTTATTTGATTCATTAGTATATAAATTTTTCCACAATATGTAGTTATATTAGCTATGTTGTTCAATGTGTGTGCATGACAATGTAAAATGCAAATATGATCATAGTATATTAGCCCTATGATCAATGTGTCATGTGTGCATCTCTAAATTTTCAATTGGCTTCTGTATTTACTAGTGATGGATGTAATTGTATATTCAGGAGGATGATGGATGGGGGGAAAGAGGAAGCTGGCCTTTACTGGGTTCGACCCGTACGATCTAGAGTATAGTGACGACGAAGAGTATGAGGTAAGCCTACTTGAAATTTAGATTGTTCATTTAGTTTCTTCGACATGGTGTATATGAATCTATAATGTATTAATGCAATTCATTCATGTGTGCAGTATGATTCTGGAGAAGATGTGTACAAGGGCAACTTTGTGTCCTTCATAGCGAAGGAGGTGGAGAAGATCAAGGCCAAGGGAGTTGCTTCCTTCTCCAACCATAAGATCAAGAAGTGGCGTGATACGTCTCAAATGTATCTGTCATTTTTGATGGTTTCATGTTGTTATCTTGTCAACTTTGGATGTTTTATATACCTTTTATATCTTTTTTGGGACTAACTTATTAATTCAGTGCCAAGTGCCAGTTCCTGTTTTTTCTATGTTTTTGACTCTTTTCAGATCTGATTTTGGAACGGAGTCCAAACGGAATAAAATCCCCGAAATGAATTTTTCCAGAACAGAAGAAGATCGGGGGACTTGAGGGCCAAGGCAGGAGGCCCATAGGGAGCCCACAAGCCCTATAGCCGCGGCCAGGGGGGCCGCAACTACCAGGCTTGTGGCCCCACTGGAGCTCCCCTGCCCTAGCTCTTTGGCCTATATATTCCCTAAAATCCCGGAAAAAATAAGGGCGTCCACGAAACCACTTTTCCGCTGCCGCAAGCTTCCGTTTCCGCGAGATCTCATCTGGAGACCCTTCCCGGTGCCCTGCCGGAGGGGACTTTGGAGCTGGAGGGCTTCTACATCAACATCATTGCCTCTCCAATGACTCGTGAGTAGTCTACTTCAGACCTACGGGTCCGTAGTTAGTAGCTAGATGGCTTCTTCTCTCTCTTGGATCTTCAATACAAAGTTCTCCATGATCTTCATGGAGATCTATCCGATGTAATCCTCTTTGGCGGTGTGTTTGTCGAGATGTGATGAATTGTGGATTTGTGATCAGATTATCTATGAATTATATTTGAGTCTTTGTTGATTTCTTATATGCATGATTTGATATCCTTGTAAGTCTCGCTGAGTCTTGGGTTTTGTTTGGCCAACTAGATCTATGATTCTTGCAATGGGAGAAGTGCTTGGTTTTGGGTTCATACCGTGCGGTGACCTTTCCTAGTGACAGAAGGGGCAGCAAGGCACGCATCGTGTTGTTTCCATCAAGGGTAACAAGATGGGCTTTCATCATAGATTTGAGATTGTCCATCTACATCATGTCATCTTGCTTAAGGCGTTACTCTGTTCTTATGAACTCAATACACTAGATGCATGCTGGATAGCGCGGTCGACGTGTGGAGTAATAGTAGTAGATGCAGAAAGTATCGATCTACTTGTTTTGGACGTGATGCATATATGTATGATCATTGCCATAGATAACGTCATGACTTTGCGCGGTTCTATCAATTGCTTGACAGTAATTCGTTCACCCACCGTCTACTTGCTTTCATGAGAGAAGCCACTAGTGAACTCTACGGCCCCCGGGTCTACTCACAATTATCGTCTCCGCTTTTACTTTTACTTTGCTTTGTTTACTTTTTGCTTTCAGTTCTCACTTTGCAAACAATCTATAAGGGATTGACAACCCCTTCATAGTGTTGGGTGCAAGCTCTTTGTGTTTGTGCAGGTACTTGTGACTTGACGCGATCCTCCTACTGGATTGATACCTTGGTTCTCAAACTGAGGGAAATACTTACCACCGCTGTGCTACATCACCCTTTCCTCTTCAAGGGAACACCAACACAAGGCTCCAAGGCCGCGGGGAAATCCTTTGCATATTTGCCAAGGAAATCCCTATAGGCTTAGCCAGCAGCATGGCGCTGCCCCTACTACACTACCAATCCAAAGCCAAAGGATGGCCGCTTCGATCACCTTGTGTCTCATGCAGAGGATGTAGCGATTCGCGGGGAGGACTACATGATCAGGGGGCAACATGCTGCCCTCGCGAAGGCACTGACTCCGGTGTGATGTGATGATGTGATGAACTGAATGTGGCAGCATGTTTTATCTTTATCTTTTGGGTTACTTTTGGTAAACTGAATGTGGTTGTTTATGATGTGATGAACTGAATATATGGTAGTAATGTATTAGGGTACCCAATGTATTATGCTATATATATTTGTCTGTCCTTAAATTTGCATGTGGTGTATGGTTACTTCTGTTTAGATATTGTGAGCTATGAGTTTAGGTGTTGCAATGATCACACATGTTGTTTCAGTGTTGCTTCACTGATTAGACATGCTGCAAAAAAAACCTTGGCAAACTATCTATGTTTGTATAGGAGATCATGTGTGCAAAATTTGAGGTGATTTAGAGGATGTCAAAGAAATTTTAATTTGAGAAATGTGCTCCAAATGAGCTCCCAGGCTAGGGTAAACAGCCCCATTTGTAATTAAGTTTTTCTGGACCTACTCTAAATGAGCCAAATGTTTTTTATTAACACCTATTTAATCTATATAGTGTAGATTCGAAGTCTCACTATTTTTTGAATTAATTTTCATATTTTTACATTTTCTTTTGAAAAATATGCTTTAATATAAAAACTATTAAAAACACGATTAAAATATGAAAATGTAAAACTAAGTTCAGATCCTTCTTATTCACTTTGAAATAAAGCTTTGGTGGTTTTTTTGATTTTTTAAAAAAATTCAAAAACAGAAGGTAACCCTACCTCATCTCCTTAAACTCTATGAAATCTTGTAGGTGATAGCTCATATGTGTGAAGGTTTTCTCATGAAAATGACCATAGACCAAGTTTATGATTTTTGGTTGGTAACATGTCACATAAGACAACATTGTGCGCAGGTTTCATATTTTTTTGATTTTTTAAAATTAACGGTGCTTATTTGACCTCGATCGTGCCAGCTAGGGTTTTTTCATGAAAATGACCATAAACCAAGTTTAGTATTTTTCCTCGTTAGTGTGTCTTATAAAACAACGAACGGCGAAGGTTTCATATTTTTAATTTTTTTTAATGAGTTATGCTCACTCAAAGCTTTCGTAACCCCATTGACCAGCTCAAAACCCCTCTAAAACCCGCGGGGTTTCTCCTAACCCTAGCTCCCAACGTCAGCCATCCAATCACACCCTCGCGCCAAGCGACAGCCCTCAGATGTGGTCTTGTAGAAGGAATTCGGTGGGCAGGCTGCGTGCAGGCTCCGGGCCGTTGGATCACAAGGACGGCTCCGCATCGTTGGATCATGGGGCGATCCGCGAGAGGTGATCCCGTTGGTTGTGCTCGGCTGCTCGCCCACCACTGACTCCGTGAAAAAAAAATGGTGGTGTTGGGCCCAAAAGGAAACCAAGCTCTAGTTGGACCGTCGGATCGCATCATTTTTTGCATCGTATGTAAACGTGCTGGCTCTTTCACATTTGAACCCGATCACAGTCCACTCATCAAACCAACCATAGTTTCCCACGCAGTACACTCCTAATGCCGCGGTGGGTGTGAAAACGGGGCGGTTTAGGGTTTAGGTTACAATGGCTATTTAAGCCGGACGAACACTCCCCTCCCCCAGCCATAGCTCATTCGCCTGCTCCGTTTTCCCGCCGGGACCCGAGGACTCGCCTCTCCCAGCCCATAAGCCATGCCACCACGCCTCCAGTACTACACGATCGAAGAACGTCTCTACCTCCTTCGGCGGGCCCAAATCCGGAGGCAAGCGAGGCTACCTCTAGAGGATTTCGAGGAGCCGGAGGAGGAGGCGCCGACGCAGGAGCCAGAGGTGGAGGCATCGCCGGAGGAGGAGGAGGAGGCGCAGGAGACGGAGGTGGAGGCGCTTCCGCAGGAGCCGGAGGTGGAGGCGCTGCCGCAGGAGCCGGAAGTGGAGGCACCGCCGGTCTACTATCTATGGCCCGACCAAGTGGTCATCCTCAACTCCATCCGCTCGGAAGCAGCTGCGCAGGCCCGACGTCTTTGTCAGCAGCAGGTGCAGGCAGTGTGGGCGGCGCAGGAGGAGGCACAGGTGGTGGCCCAGGAGGACCTGGCTCCGGCGCAGGCGGATCATGCCATGTCCGACTACGAAGACGCATAGTGCACTAGGCAGTACGTAGGATATATATCGTAGGCTTCCCTATATTGTATGCTTTCATTATTATGCTCTCTGAGCTACGTTTGTTGATGCTTCAGCATGTATGCTTTCACTATTATGCTCTCTGAGCTATGTTTGTTGATGCTTCAAAATGTTGATGCTTCAAAAAATATATTACATGCTTTTGTTGATGCTTCAAAGCCCTAAACCCTAAAATACCTAAACCCTAACCCTAAACGTAGCACTGCACCCTAGCCTTGGTCTATGGCACTTGGAAGGTGGAGACGCATGTGAGAAGATAGGAACCAGTGGCAGCGACTGTCGCTGCGTCCGTGACGGCGCGCATGCACGCAGCCTAGCTCGATCACATGGCATGCACAACAGGCTTCGGTATCATGGCGGCGCACGTCGATCGGTATGCCCTAGAGTTTAATTGCCATGCTGAATTGATGCTGCGGTGGTCAAAGGCTAAGACGGTGTGAAATGTGAATCGATCGAGGAGGCGACAGACGCTGCATCCCGTGGCGGCTCACAGGAAGGCTGCATCCATGGCGGGGCGCATCGACGCATGCTGGCAGGCAGGAACGCGGTTCAGGTCGTGCATGCATAGCAGGCTTATCGTGGCGGCTAGCGTGCAAAAATCATGGCGGCTCGCCACTTTAATTGCCACGTTGAATAGATGCGAGTGGATTGGGGAGACAAGCGTGTGACATGAGACGAACCAGCAGCAGCGACCGTCCGTGCGTCCATGGCGGCCAGCATGCAGAAAGATGTCGGTCAGTGTACGTAGCGGCTCGTGTGCAGAAAGAGGGGAGGTCAGCGCATCGTGGCGGCGGGCATCAGCGCATGGAGGCAAGCTAGCTGCGTGCATGCATAGCAGGCTCATGTCGTTACGGCACGCGCAGGGCCCAACAATCTAACCACGGCCCAACGAGCGAATAGCGGCATCGTTCGACGTGGCCCCAATTGTCAGGTCCAACGGGCGGCACAGTCCAGCATGGCCCCACTCGTCAGAGTTAACGGTCAAAGCATTGACCCGACGGCAATGTCCGTTGTGACCAGTTCTGAGGGTTTCGGGCAAAGGAGTGGGTAAAAGTGAGCAACATTTAAGAGTGTGGGGATGAATGAGTAGAGCTAACGAACCAGAGGCACAGAAATAAAAATCCCATAAAAATGGAGAAATCATACATACCATCAGAGCGTCGCCCACACACATCCGTCGTTGCTCCTCCCCCTCCTCGCTCTTCCTCCTCAAGCACCTTGTTGGCGCCCCGGGAAGAAAGGTGGCGGGGCATATGGGACGCCCAACACCTGGATCCACCGCTGGGATGGGGGTCGCCGGGGAATGGTTGGGCTCTAGGCCTGTGTCGTGCCCCAACCTCGAGGTCGTCCCCGCTTGGTGTCAGGAGTCAGCATCGTGCCGCTGTAGTGCCGATGTGGAAACAACCTCCTCACCTCAAAAGCACGGACACGACAAAACCAGCCAAATCCCCGTGCTCACACAGCCAGACACGGGGACACACTGCGACACAGCCGGACACGTGTATCCCACCATATTTTGTGAAATACAAATTAAAAAACAAAAAAGAAGGTGTGACATGACTGGGACACATAGGGGACATATGAGGCCCAACTTGGCCTCCGCCGGACAGAAAGCCTTGTTTTTTTTGCAGATTCATTCACAGACGGCATAAAAGGAGCACTCGAAACCTCCTCAACCAATCCACACCAGAAATAAGGTTTGCCACTCCTGGACTCACCGCCGCCAGCTCCTGGACTCGCCGCCGCCGTCACCTCCTAGACTCGCCACCGCTGCTAGCCCCTATGGAGTCGCTGGCGCTGCATGCACCCAATCGCCGCAATTCCCCAAGTGCAGCCGCTTTTCCTCCCAATGGAAACCAAGCCGGAGCAGGTAACCTCGAGTCCTGGACCTCTTTCTTTCATCTATATGAATCAACTTGCTATGGATCTGCTGCTTGCTATTGCTTTTCATGCTTGCCATGCCATTGTTGTAGTTCCTACTCGCCATGCCCTTGTTGTTTCTTCCCCATGTTGTACCCTTGTTGATTGAATGTTTATTGATGCTGCTACTTGGTTCATTTTAGGGAACATTGCATCTGAGAGTGGGACTGGCGCCACTAGTGGAAGCCAATCATCCATGGGTGAGAGCCAAGGAGAACAGCTTTGCAAGGAGGATCGGGCAACAAATCAACTCATTGAACATGGTATAAGTAGGCACATGCTTCCTTTGCCTCCCTATGTGGGTTCTGGTCCATCAAGAAAGAGAAAACAAACAACAATTGGAGATAGTTTTAATGTTGAGGTCCGACAACAAGTGGATGCTCATATAGCTAGGATGTTTTACACTGCTGGGGTGCAATTTTCCTTGTTGTTCACTGTATCAAAGTATGTTCTTTTTATTCAAGCATGATAAATTTTGTTGACTTTGTTTGTTGTTCCATGTTGCAGGGCTTCCATTCAATCTTGCAAGGAATCCTAACTTTTGGGGAGCCATGAGTTTTCTTGCAAACAGTAGCTTGGGTGGATATGTGCCTTTTGGATACAATTCATTGAGGACAACTCTTCTTGACCAAAAGAAGAAGCACATTCAAAGGACATGGACTTGGTCTGGATTTGGTATGTCAGGCACTTGAATTGAAATAGGAGGCATGAGACAACAAATGGGGCAGTATTTATTTCTCATTTTAATGTCTTAAACTCTATATTACATGGATATTTATATTTATTTTTATATATACTTGTCGTGCCCCGATGGGCTGTTTCTAGAAAAAGTTGTATCCCGTGTCCCCGTATGCGTGTCGCTGATACGTCTCAAACGTATCTACAATTTTTTATGGTTTCACGGTGTTATCTTGTCTTCTTTGGTTGTTTTATGTACCTTTTATATCTTTTTTGGGACTAACTTATTAATTCAGTGCCAAGTGTCAGTTCCTGTTTTTTCCGTGTTTTTGACTCTTTTCAGATCTGATTTTGGAACGGGGTCCAAACGGAAGAAAAACCCCGAAATGATTTTTTCCCGAATGGAAGAAGATCAGGGGGCCTTTGGGCCAGGCCAGGTGGGCTCCAGGGAGACCACAAGCCCCCACTCCGCCACCAGGGAAGGCGGCGGTGGGCAGGCTTGTGGCCTCCCTAGCCGCCCCCTGACCTAGGTCTTTGGCCAATAAATTCCCAAATATTCCGCAAAAAATCAGGGAGCCTCGAAAATACTTTTCCGCCGCCGGAAGCTTCCGTTTCCGCGAGATCTCATCTAGAGACCCTTCCCGGAGCCCTGCTGGAGGGGGCTTTGGAGTTGGAGGGCTTCTTCATCATCATTATCGCCCCTCCAATGACTCGTGAGTAGTTCACTTCAGACCTACGGATCCGTAGTTAGTAGCTAGATGGCTTCTTCTCTCTCTTGGATCTTCAATACAAAGTTCTCCATGATCTTCATGGAGATCTATCCGATGTAATCTTCTTTGGCGGTGTGTTTGTCGAGATCCTATGAATTGTGGATTTGTGATCAGATTATCTATGATATATATTTGAGTCTTTGCTGATTTCTTATATGCATGATTTGATATCCTTGTAAGTCTCTCCGAGTCTTGGGTTTTGTTTGGCCAACTAGATCTATGATTCTTGCAATGGGAGAAGTGCTTGGTTTTGGGTTCTACCATGTGGTGACCTTCCCAGTGATAGTAGGGGCAGCAAGGCACACATTAAGTAGTTGCCATCAAGGGTAAAAAGATGGGGGTTTTATCATTGGTTTGAGATTATCCCTCTACATCATGTCATCTTGCTTAAGGCGTTACTCTGTTCTTATGGACTTAATACACTAGATGCATGCTGGATAGCGGTCGACGTGTGGAGTAATAGTAGTAGATGCAGAAAGTATCGGTCTACTTGTTTTGGACGTGATGCCTATAGATATAATCATTGCATAGATATCGTCACGACTTTGCGCGGTTCTATAAATTGCTCGACAGTAATTTGTTTACCCACCGTCTACTTGCTTTCATGAGAGAAGCCACTAGTAAACACTACGGCCCCCGGGTCTATTCACATCCATCGTTTACACCTCCGCTTTTACTTTGCTTTGTTACTTTGTTGCTTTCAGTTCTCACTTGGCAAACAATCTATAAGGGATTTACAACCCCTTCATAGCGTTGGGAGCAAGCTTTTGTGTTTGTGCAGGATCTTGAGATACTCCTCCACCGGATTGATACCTTGGTTCTCAAACTGAGGGAAATACTTACCGTCACTGTGCTACATCACCCTTTCCGCTTCAAGGGAACACCAACGCAAGGCTCCAAGGCCATGGGGGAAATCCTTTGCATACTTGCGTAGGAAGTCCTTTAAGGCGTAGCCGCAGCTGAAGGATTCCTGGTGCCGTCGACACACCTGTTTCTGGCGCCATTGGAAGGACTTTTGTGCATTAGCATAGCTGACATCAGAAGCATTTCTGGCGCCGTTGCCGGGGAGGAGAAATCCAGATCTATACAAGTAGGTCTCACAAACTCTTCTCTTGCATTTACTTTTGTTGCGAGTTGCCTCTCGTTTTCCTCTCCCCCACTTCACATTTGCCGTTTTCATTTGCCTTTCTCCTTCGCCGTTTTCTTTTGCCCTTGTCGTTTTCCTTTGCCGGTTCTCTTGCTTGCTTATGTGCTTGTTTGTTTGTTGAAGTCATCATGTCTGAAAACACCAAACTTTGTGACTTCTCGAGCACTAATAATAATGATTTTATTAGTACTCCGATTGCTCCCGCCACTAGTGCGGAATCGTATGATATCAACGCAGCTTTGCTGAATCTTGTTATGAGAGAGCAATTCTCTGGCCTTCCTAGTGAAGATGCCGCATCCCATCTCAATACCTTCATTGAGCTTTGTGATATGCAAAATAAAAGAGATGTGGATAATGACATGATTAAGTTGAAACTTTTTCCTTTCTCGTTGCGAGATCGCGCAAAAACTTGGTTTTCTTCTTTGCCTAAAAATAGTATCGATTCTTGGGATAAGTGCAAATATGCTTACATATCCAAGTATTTTCCACCAGCTAAGATCATCTCCTTACGTAACGATATCATGAATTTCAAGCAACTTGATCATGAACACGTTGCACAATCTTGGGAGAGGATGAAGCTTATGATTAGAAATTGTCCCGCTCATGGCTTGAGTTTGTGGATGATTATACAAATCTTTTACGCTGGCTTGAATTTCGCTTCTCGCAATATCTTGGACTCCGCCTCAGGTGGAACGTTCATGGAAATCACGTTAGGAGACGCTACAAAACTCCTAGACAATATCATGACCAACTACTCTCAGTGGCACACTAAAAGGTCGCGTGCTAGCAAAAAGGTGCACGCTATAGAAGAGATTAACTCGCTTAGTGCTAAGATGGACGAGTTGATGAATTTGGTTGCTAGTAGAAACGCTACCGTAGATCCTAATGACATGCCACTATCTTCTTTGATTGAGAGTAGCAACGCTAGTTTGGACATGAATTTTGTTGGTAGGAACAATTTTGGCAACAACAATGCCTTTAGAGGAAACTATGTTCCTAGGCCTTTTCCTAGTAACTCCTCTAACAATTATGGCAATTCCTACGGCAACACTTATGGAAATCACAACAAATTACCCTCTGATCTAGAGAGTAATATCAAAGAGTTCATCAACTCTCAAAAGATTTTGAATGCGTCCATATAGGAAAAACTACTCAAAATAGACGATTTGGCTAAGAGCGTTGATAGGATGTCTTGTGATATTGATGCTTTGAAAGTTAGATGTGCTCCTCCCAAGGTCAACTTGGATGAAACTTTGAAAGCTATGCGTATCTCCATGAATGAGAGCAAAGAAAGAACCGCCCAAATTCGCGCTAGACATGAATGGTTTAAAAGGGTGCGTTCTAGTGATGCAAATCACGAAGATCTTAAAGTGCTTGGTGTGTCTCCTCTTGAATCTTTGTTTTCGCGTGTCAAACCTACTTATGGAGGGGCTGGATATGAATCCACTTTGGTTGAAAAATGCCCCAATGATTCGGAGTCCACCTATCTTGATGATAAAGGTGTGGAGAGTGAGGTAGAAGAAGTCAAAAATTTGGGTAGTAATGAAACTCCCACTTTGGATTTCGAGGAATTCAATTATGATAATTTCTCCTTGTTTGAATGCATTTCTTTGATGCAATCCATTGCAAACTCTCAACATGCTTATAGCCAAAGTAAAGCCTTTACCGCGCATATCGTAGATGCTATGATGAAATCTCTTCAAGAGAAGCTTGAACTAGAAGTCTTTATACCTAGAAAACTTCATGATGAGTGGGAACCTACTATCAAAATCAAGATCAAAAACTATGAGTCCAATGCTTTGTGTGATTTGGGTGCTAGTGTTTCCGCGATTCCAAAGTCTTTATGTGATATTCTTGGTTTTCATGAGATTGAAGAGTGTTCTCTGAATTTGCATCTTGCGGATTCTACTGTCAAGAAACCCATGGGGAGGATCGATGATGTTCTTATTGTTGCAAATAAGAACTATGTACCCATGGATTTCATTTTACTTGACATAGATTGCAATCCTTCATGTCCCATTATTCTTGGTAGACCTTTCCTAAGGACTATTGGTGCTATCATCGATATGAAGGAAGGGAATATTAGATTTCAATTTCCTTTAAAGAAGGGCAGGGAGCACTTTCCTAGAAAGAAAATAAGATTGCCTTATGAATCTATGATGAGGGCTACCTATGGTTTGAGCACCAAAGATGACTATACGTGATTTCATCACCTTTCGCCTAGCTAAGGGCGTTAAACAAAAGCGCTTGTTGGGAGGCAACCCAACGAATCTATCATTTTTATTTCTGTTTTGTGTTTTACACACTTTCATAATTCTGTTATGATTGTGTTTTTGTGTTTCTTTTTTGCGTTTGTGCCAAGCAAAACCGTTATGATTAGTCTTGGGGATGATCGTTTGGTCATGCTGGAAAATACAGAAACTTTCTGCTCACGAAAAGAATTTTCATTTTTTTTCTGTAAGAGATTTTGAGTTGATTCTTTTTGCTGCGAATTTATATGCAAATTCTTCAGACATTCGTAATGTTTCAGAAGTTTTTGAAGTACCAGAGGTATATGAAATATACAGATTGCTACAGACTGGTCTGCTGTTAACAGATTCTGTTTTTTGTTGTGTTGGTTGCTTATTTTGATGAAACTATGGATAGTATCGGGGGGTATTAGCCATGTAAGATTGAAAGTACAGTAACCCAACATCAGCACAAGTAGGATTTAAGTTTTCTACAGTACCTAAGGAAGTGGTGGTTTGCTTTCTTGTACTAATATTATCACGAGTTTCTGTTTAAGTTTTGTGTTGTGAAGTTTTCAAGTTTTGGGTGAAGTTCTTATGGACAAAGAGATAAAGAGTGGCAAGAGCTCAAGCTTGGTGATTCCCAAGGCACACCAAGAGATTCAAGGATGACGTAAAAGCCTAAGCTTGGGGATGCCCTGGGAAGGCATCCCCTCTCTCGTCTTCAATCCATCGGTAACGTTACTTGGGGCTATATTTTTATTCACCACATGTTATGTGTTTTTGCATGGAGCGTCTTGTATCGTAGGAGTATTTTATTTTTGTTTTGTAACAATCATCCTTGCTGCACACCTAGAGAGAGAGAGACATGCACACACCGTGATTTTGTCGAGCTTCACTTATATCTTTTGGTAGACAATTCAGCTCACATGTGCTTCACTTATATCTTTTGAGCTAGATACTTTTGCTCTATGTGATTCACTTATATCTTTTAGATCACAGAGGTGCGTGGCTTGGTAGTTGATCTATGCTTTGAAAGTAGTCTCAAAAGGGGTAGTTATCCAAAGGGATACGAAAACTTCCACCTTCATGTGCATTGAATAGTTAGACAAGTTTGATTCATCTCAATTAGTTTTGAGTTGTGGTTATGGTAATTTTGAAGTCATGCTAGTAAGGTGTTGTGGATCTAGAAATACTTGTGTTGAAGTTAGTGACTCCCGTAGCATGCACGTATGGTGAACCGCTATGTGATGAAATCTTAGCATGATTAGTACATTGATTGTCATCCTTTGCGTGGCGGTCGGGATCGCGCGATGGTTTATACCTACCAACCCTTCCCCTAGGAGTATGCGTTGAATGCTTTGTTTTGATTACTAATAAAACTTTTGCAACAAGTATATGAGTTCTTCATGACTAATGTTGAGTCCATGGTTTAGATGCACTTTCACTTTCCACCATCACTATCTTCTTAGTGTCGTGCAACTTTCGCCGGTGCACAAAACCCACCATTAGCCTCCCTCAAAACAGCCACCATACCTACCTACTATGGCTTTTTCAAAGTCATTCCGAGATATATTGCCATGCAACTACCACCATGACATGTGCCACCACGTCTACATTTCCATTGTATGATCGTAAGATAGCTAGCATGATGTTTCCATTGATGTCTATGCCATGATAGATCATTATCACGGTACACTACCGAAGGCATTCCATATAGAGTCATCGTTACTCTAAGTTTTGAGTTGAAAGTGTGATGATCAACATTAATGGAGCATTGTCCCATGTGAGGAAATAAAAGAGGCCAAAGAAGCCCACCAAAATAAAAAATAAAAAGAGGCCAAAGAGCCCACCAAATAAAAAAATGAGAGAAAAAGAGAGAAGAGACAATGCTACCACTTTTTCCACACTTGTGCATATTAAGCACCATGATCTTCATGATTGAGAGTCTCTTATTTTGTCACCACCATATAGCTAGTGGGAAATTTTCATTATATAACTTGGCTTGTATATTCCAATGATAGGCTTCCTCAAAATTGCCTTAGGTCTTCGTGAGCAAGCAAGTTGGATGCACACCCACTAGTTTCCTTTAAGAGTTTTCACATACTCGTAGCTCTAGTGCATCATTTGTATGGCAATCCCTACTCATTCACATTGATATCTATTGATGAGCATCTCCACAGCTCATTGATATGCCTAGTTAATGTGACTATCTTCTCCTTTTTTGTCTCGCAACCTCCACTACATTCCACACCATCTATAGTGCTATAACCATGGCTCACGATCATGTATTGCGTGAGAGTTGAAAAGGTTTGAGAAAGTAAAGGTGTGAAACAATTACTTGGCCAATACCGGGGTTGTGCATGATTTAAATTCGTTGTGCAATGATGATAGAGCATAGCCAGACTATATGCTTTTGTAGGGATAACTTTCTTTTGGCCTTGTTATTTTGAAAGTTCACGATTACTTTGCTAGTTTGCTTGAATTATTATTGTTTCCACGTAAATAGCAAACTATTGTTTTGAATCTAATGGAACTGAACATTCACATCACATAAGAGGAATTACAAAGGACACCTATGTTGGGTAGCATGAAAGCATCAAAAATGCATTCTTATCACTTCCCTACTTGAGGACGAGCAGGAGTTAAGCTTGGGGATGCTTGATACGTCTCAAACGTAGCTATAATTTTTTATGGTTTCACGCTGTTATCTTGTCTTCTTTGGTTGTTTTATGTACCTTTTATATCTTTTTTGGGACTAACTTATTAATTCAATGCCAAGTGCCAGTTCCTGTATTTTTCCGTGTTTTTGACTCTTTTCAAATCTGATTTTGGAACGGAGTCCAAACGGAAGAAAAACCCCGAAATTATTTTTTCCCGAACGGAAGAAGATCAGGGGGCCTTTGGGCCAGGCCAGGTGGGCTCCAGGGAGACCACAAGCCCCCACTCCGCCACCAGGGGGAGGCGGCGGTGGGCAGGCTTGTGGCCTCCCTGGCCTCCCCCTGACCTAGGTCTTTGGCCTATAAATTCCCAAATATTCCGCAAAAAATCAGGCGAGCCTCGAAAATACTTTTCCGCCGCCGCAAACTTCCGTTTCCGCGAGATCTCATCTGGAGACCCTTCCCGGCGCCCTGCCGGAGGGGACTTTGGAGTTGGAGGGCTTCTTCATCATCATCATCGCCCCTCCAATGACTCGTGAGTAGTTCACTTCAGACCTACGGGTCCGTAGTTAGTATCTAGATGGCTTCTTCTCTCTCTTGGATCTTCAATACAAAGTTCTTCATGATCTTCATGGAGATCTATCCAATGTAATCTTCTTTGGCGCTGTGTTTGTCAAGATCCGATGAATTGTGGATTTGTGATCAGATTATCTATGATACATATTTGAGTCTTTGTTGATTTCTTATATGCATGATTTGATATCCTTGTAAGTCTCTCCGAGTCTTGGGTTTTGTTTGGCCAATTACATCTATGATTTTTGCAATGGGAGAAGTGCTTGGTTTTGGGTTCTACCATGTGGTGACCTTTCCCACGGACAGTAGGGGCAGCAACGCACACATCAAGTAGTTGCCATCAAGGGTAAAAAGATGGGGGTTCTATCATTGGTTTGAGATTATCACTCTACATCATGTCATCTTGCTTAAGGCGTTACTCTGTTCTTATGGACTTAATACACTAGATGCATGTTGGATAGCGGTCGACGTGTGGAGTAATAGTAGTAGATGTAGAAAGTATCGGTCTACTTGTTTTGGGTGTGATGCCTATAGATATAATCATTGCATAGATATCGTCATGACTTTGCGCGGTTCTATCAATTGCTCGACGGTAATTTGTTCACCCACCGTCTACTTGCTTTCACGAGAGAAGCCACTAGTAAACACTACGGGCCCCGGGTCTATTCACATCCATCGTTTACACCTCCGCTTTTACTTTGCTTTGTTACTTTGTTGCTTTCAGTTCTCACTTGGCAAACAATCTATAAGGGATTGACAACCCCTTCATATCATTGGGAGCAAGCTTTTGTGTTTGTGCAGGATCTTGATATACTCCTCCACCGGATTGATACCTTGGTTCCCAAACTGAGGGAAATACTTACCGTCACTGTGTTACATCACCCTTTCCGCTTCAAGGGAACACCAATGCAAGGCTCCAAGGCCACGGGGGAAATCTTTTGCATACTTGCCTAGGAAGTCCCTTAAGGCGTAGCCGCAGCTGAAGGATTCCTGTTGCCTCGACACACCTGTTTCTGGCGCCATCGGAAGGACTTTTGTGCATTAGCATAGCTGACATCAGTCGCCGTGTCCGTGCTTTTTAGCTCCTCACTACCCGGCGGGTTGGACACCGTTAGAGCAGAGAGCGCCACCTCTCCCGCCTCCATGCTTGAGATCCTGCGGGTGAGGATCTTCCGAGTGACGCCAGCATTGATGTGCTCCCCTGCTTTCAACGGTAGCCGTCGTCGACGAGCTGTTGCACCGCTGCGCATGGATCTCCCGAGCGACGCTAGCATCGACGAGCCCCCTGCTTTCTGCCCAATCGTCGTCGGTGAGCTAGTGGGTCGTCGTGCATGGATCTCCCGAGCAACACCTGCATCAACAAGCCTCCCCCCTACTTTTATCCCCAGCCAATGTCGGCGATATGATGCATTACCGCACATCATCTCTCTCCTCCCTCCATCCTTCTACTACAACGTTGTGGAAGTCAGTGGATTAGGAAAGGACAGGGGAGACGACTGCATCAGGGACCGACAAAACCGGGGACTAGTTAGATGTCCGCTCTCGCGACTTGATCCTCCCTGATGGCGAACCACCATGCCTCCACTAGAGTCTGGGTGCCAGGAAGGGAGGGGTTCCGGATGCCGCTCTCGCACATATATCAAGCATTCTCGAAGATGTTGCGGTCGATCAATTCGATCCTGCCAACGACATTGAGGGAGACAAGGGGGAAGCGCTGGCGAGAATATGCGGAGTGGATCCGCGACAATGTGCTCTCGTGGTCGTTGTACGCGAAGGAATGGAGGGATGCGAAATCGGAGGTGAAGGAGTCAGATCCACTCTGTTTTGAGCAACGATGAGCTCGGGTATGCAAGGATCAATCCGACAAGGAGATGTTGAACCTAGCATGGAGAATCTACTTCGAAGGAACCGCAAAAGAGAAGCGCGGGATGCCTCATCCTTCTGAGTCACCCATGGTTTCGTCCACTAGGCACGTCAGGAGGGGAAATTAGAGGATCCATGTCGTGCTGCAAGATGGGGATGTGTTATGGGGCTTATGCCCACCAGGGTGCCACCGGAGCCACTACCGGTCGACCCGCTGCCGTTCCTGTCACCAGCACAAGCCTCGAATTGACTGATGGCATTCCACTGCTTGATTTTACTGCCTCTCCTCCTGGTGAAGATTTGGAAGAGTTGCAAATTTCTATCATGTTGCAGTCTTATGTTCCCGGGCTAATCCTTCTGCTAGACCGAATTTCTCTTCCTACCACAGACACCATCAATGTGCGCATGGCTCTAAGAAATCTGTTGTTCATCTTGGAATTGGATCTATCCTGGAAATTCATGAAGCACAGGTGCAATCTTACCATGGACAGCTGCCCGATAGAAGCGACTCTGAATCTAGCAATTTCTATGACTCTCTAGTGTCGGTTGCAATGCCCCAACCAGTTGTTGTTGCTTTGGAAGTAGATCACCCCCGGCATTGTTGATTATGCAGCAAGCGGGAGGGTTTAAAATTCTACAGCAAAGTGAGCATCCCCAAAAGCATAGAAAAACTAAAGTGGATTAGGACGCTACCTTCTCTAGTGTCTTGCCCCGCTGCCATGGTGACCTGGCTGAGGGCTTCTACAGACAGCTTTGGCTCCCTATAAAAGGATCAGATGGGGCTAACCCTAATGGAAATTGATCTTCATCCTTCCACCCCCTAGCGCCACCAAAACTATCAAGCTCTCGGCAATGGCAGAGGGGAAGACGGGTCGTGGGAGAGGTAAGAACAGAGGGGGAGAGGGGAGGATGTCAACAATTGGGCTATGGATCAAGGGCAGCAGTCACCTCCTCCCCAATTCTTCGGGTATGGTTTCCGTGGGGCTCCTCCTCCATGGGGATTGCCACGACAATTCCCAGCTCCTTACCCCCAACAAGCTTGGCCTGCTCAGCAGCAGCCATGGTTCGGACAGACTCCCCCCTCCAAGGTCAATCTAGGCAGAGTGGACTGGGGGGTCAGGGAATCCCACCCCTCCTCCTCGGGGAATCAAACCACCAGCAAAAATCAGTCCAAGCATGTGCAAAAGAACAAGCAAGATCACGTCCCTAGGAACTCCTCCTCTACTAATTCTGGTCTCATGTTATATGCCTCTGTTGTTTGCTATAATTGTGGAGACCCTGCAAATCATGTGGATAAATGCTTGAAGCCTATATGTTGCTTTATCTACAAGATAGTGACTCACAAAGTTGAAAACTGCCCCACTAGGAAGAAACTACACACCTCTGCAAGATTTGTTGGAAGTGTTGCTCCTAGTCTTGGTTTCTATCATGTTGATGCCCGAGATGTCAACTTCCAACATCAAGGGAACTTGAAGAATTTTGGAATTGTCCTTATTGAAGATGGAGATGTCACTAAGCAGGAATTAGCTGAGGAATTTGCAGAGATCTACAAGACTAACTAGCTATGGCCCATCAATGCCCTCGATGAGTGGACCTTCTTGGTTAAATTTCCACCAGAAATTGATGTGGAGGAAGTGGCTGGTTATCCTTGTTTTGGCCTTAAGAAAGAGAATGTATCTGTCAAAGTAGAAGTTTGGAATGGTAATATTGAGGCAGAGGATGTCCTGGAGGAAATCTGGATTAAAATCAAGAAGCTCAACCCCAAGTGGTGTGAGTGGTCCATGCTAGACCAAATCAACTCTACACTTGGAGTGCTGGTCGATGTGGATTGGCAGCATAACTTCAAGAACTTCTATGAGTCTGTCAGGGTGAAGATATCATGTAAAGATCATTCGAGAATTCCTGAAGAAAGGCTATTTGGGATTGATGGTAAAATCTACAAATTATTGATTGAGGTAGAACCCCTGCTGCTACAAGAGATCCCGCTTCCTCAACCAACCCTAGATCTGCTGATCAAATATCCACAAGCTCTGATCCTAGGGATAACATCTGTGAGGATGTCGCATCACACAAAAGTTCCAGGGCTGGATCTGACCATGGGTCTGCTGCTGGGTCTGCAGGTGCAAACATGTCCCAATCTCATACTAGGAACCACTCCATTGGAGGCTCCACTCCCACCTCCCTCCTGAAGAGTCAACTCCGTGAATCTCAATACAACTACAGACCGAAAGACCTTGAGCTATTGCTGAACTCTACTCAAGGGGATGCTGTTGAATTCAACTTGTTGAAATAGATGGAAATGATGGAAGATGATGAGCTGATGTTTGATCATATGGCTTGATGGATGGTACTCAGATAACTGTTGATGATGAGGCTTCCAAACCTGTTAATGTTGAAAATGACCCACTCATTGTGGAGGATTACAATCTTGACTTCCCTACCCTGTCTAAGTCCATGAAAGTGACTTCCACCAAATGGGGACATGTGCAAGCTTCCAGAGCTAGCTCCAGGATTGTTGGGGATGCCATGCCTATCTTGGAAAAAGCCCAACAGCTTAAGCAGAACCAAAACCTCGAAAAGGCCAAGGACCAAGGTAAAAAACAACTCCCATTCTCATCATTCAATGACCCAACTATTATTTCTGTTGCCCATTCAATAGGAGTAGAAGTTGATGTTTAAAGAATTTCTAGGAATATAATTAGCGTTGGGGATCATTTGTGCCACGACAAAACGGTGGGTTTTTGTCCTGCATAGACCCCATTAGGAGCTCCTATTAGTACTTCTGCCAAGACTCCCAAAAAGGAGGCTCGAGGCCCTAATTTTGAACCCTCCGTTCCTATTGATAGTGATATTTTTTCTTATCCTCACTCTAGCCCAAATGAAGGTTTGTGGTCTCTAGTTTGCAGACATAAAAGGGGCAAGC
Source organism: Hordeum vulgare subsp. vulgare (assembly GCF_904849725.1). Classification (NCBI taxonomy): domain Eukaryota; kingdom Viridiplantae; phylum Streptophyta; class Magnoliopsida; order Poales; family Poaceae; genus Hordeum; species Hordeum vulgare. The sequence goes on along the minus strand of NC_058519.1, from coordinate 656,240,770 downwards.
ACCCCACATACACAGTTTCTACATGAATGCTCTTTTTTGTATTAGAGGGATTTCTGCCCCTGGTAGAAAACCCTTGGTCATAGATACTATCAACAAAACTCATGCCATTGTACTGGGTTTTCAAGAAACAAAAAAGGAAGAATTATCTACTTCTTACTTCAAATATCTAGTTAGCAATAGAGATTTTGCCTGGCACCATCTCCCATCCAAAGGATCTGTTGGAGGCATCCTGATGGGAATAGATGTAGATATTTTTTAGGTACTTTCTTGGTCTCACCTAGATTTCTCTGTCAGTTGTCTGGTCAAAATGAAATCTAGTGGCAACACTTTTAGGATTATAACAGTTTATGGCTCCCCCTATGAGGAGGGAAAAGAGGCTTTTCTCTCTGAACTCCACTCTCTGTTTGTAGAGGTGGATACTCCCACCCTCATTGGTGGAGATTTCAACTTAGTTAGGAATGATAAAGATAAAAGTAATGGTGTGATCAAACACAAGTGAAGTGATAATTTTAATGCTTGGATTGAAATCTGGAGTTTACTAGAAATTCAACTTTCTAGTAGAAAATTTACGTGGGCCAACAATCGGGTAGATCTTATTATGCCAAAATTGATAGGCTCTTTTGCAATACTAAGCTTGATCAGATGTTCCCATTAGCTTCTTGTAGAGCATTACCTAGATTTGGTAGTGACCACACCCCTGTTCTCTGGGATTTAGGTATAGGCCAACCTCCTAGATGTAATAGCTACAAATTTGAGAAATGGTGGCTCCTCAGGGAAGACTTCCCCACTTTGGTTAAGAAAATTCGGGCTTCCAATTCTTCTCCTGGATCCCCTCTAGAAAATTGGCAAAATAAAATTAGATGTCTTAGGAAAGTCATGAAAGGATGGAATTCTAATGAAGAAGCCAGTCTCAAGAGATATAAGAAAATTCTCCTTGAAGAATTTGACTCTCTAGATATCAAATCTGAGACCCCTATTCTATCTGAAGCGGAATCTACTAGGCTCAGGTTTGTCCATTCCGAACTTCAGAAAATTTGGCTCCAAGAGGAGATTAAAGCCGAACAAAGATCTAGAGATAGAGATATTAAAGAGGGTGATAGGAATACTACATACTTCCATGCAGTAGCTAACCATAGGAGAAGGAAAACTTCAATCCAGCCCTTAGATGGCCCTGATGGGTCAATCACTAATACTCAGGACATGTTGAAAATAGCTAGTGACTTCTACAAGGATCTCTTCAAAAAAGAGGATAATAGTTCCTTTAATTTGAGAGATGATTTCTTCTCTGGAGGAGACAAAGTTACCACTGCTGAAAATTCTCTATTTGAAGCTAGTTTCTCAAAGGAAGAAATTAAGACTAGTGTGTTTAGTTCCTACCCAGATGGGGCTCCTGGCCCAGATGGTATTCCTTTTATTTTCTATCTCCACTTTTGGGAACTGATCAAACCAAATCTTCTGGCCTTGTTGATGAGTTTCACAAGGGCAATCTAGATATACATAGGCTCAACTTTGCTATGATCACACTTATTCCTAAGGAGGAAGATGCCACTTCCATGAAGAAATTCAGGCCTATTAGTTTAATTAATTGCAGCTCTAATATCTTTTCCAAAGTCATGACTAATAGACTTGCAGGTATCCTAAATAGACTGATTAATAATAATCAATCTACTTTTCTGAAAGGTAGATACATCCTAGAGAATGTGGTAACTGCACATGACGTCCTCCATTCTGTTCACTCTAGTAAACAGCAAAGCCTGGTATTAAAGTTGGATTATGAAAAAGCCTTTAACCAAGTAGATTTAGACTTTATGAATAAACTTATTAATCTAAGAGGTTTTGGAGATAAATGGCACCAATGGATCCACCAGCTTACTCGTGGTGGTTCTGTTGGTGTTAAGCTCAACAATGTTGAGAGTAATTACTTTCTCACTCATAAAGAGCTCAGACAAGGAGACCCCTGCTACTTCTCAAACAACAGCGCCAGAAATTGACACTTTGATGGAGACTTGCTTGCGTTGGTTTTTCCATTGAAGAGGAAAGGGTGATGCAGCACAGGAGCAGTAAGTATTTCCCTCAGTTTGAGAACCAAGGTATCAATCCAGTAGGAGAATCTTGTCAAGTCCAGAGTACCTGCGCAAACACAGAAGAGCTTGCACCCAACGCTATAAAGGGGTTGTCAATCCCTTCAAGATTGATTGCAAAGTGAGATCTGAATGCGGAAAGTGTAACGAAGTAAAAGAGTAAGGCTGAAAATATGGTGTGAAGTAGACCCAGGGGCCATAGTGTTCACTAGAGGCTTCTCTCAAAATAGCAAATATTACAGTGGGTGAACAAATTACTCTCGAGCAATTGATAGAACCGCGCAAAGTCATGACGATATCTAAGGCAATGATCATACATATAGGCATCACGTCCTAGACAAGTATACCGATACTTTCTGCATCTACTACTATTACTCCACACATCGACCGCTATCTAGAACACATCTAGTGTATTGAGTTAATGACGAACAGAGTAACGCCTTAAGCAAGATGACATGATGTAGAGGGATAAACTCACACCAATGATGAAAACCCCATCTTTTTACCCTTGATGGCAACAACACGATGCGTGCCTCGCTACCCCTTCTGTCACTGGGTGAGGTCACCGCAGGGTATGAACCCAAAACCAAGCACTTCTCCCATTGCAAGAATCATAGATCAAGTTGTCCAAAGAAAACCCACAACTCGAAGAAAATTACAAGGATATGAAATCATGCATATAAGAGATCAGAAGAAACCCAAATAAGATTCATAGATAATCTGATCATAAATCCACAATTCATCGGATCTCGACAAACACACCGCAAAAGAAGATTACATCGGATAGATCTCCATGAAGATCATGGAGAACTTTGTATTGAAGATCCAAGAGAGAGAAGAAGCCATCTAGCTACTAGCTATGGACATGTAGGTCTATGGTGAACTACTCACGCATCATCGGAGAGGTCATGGTGTTGATGAAGAAGCCCTCCGTATCCGAATCCACCCTCCGGCAGGGCACCAGAACGTGCCACAGATGGGATCTTGCAGAGATAGAAGCTTGCGGCGGCGGAAAAGTACTTTCGCTGATCTCCTGATTTTTCTGGAATTTTTGGGAATATATAGGCGAAAGACCTAGGGCAGAGGAGGCTCAGGGAGCCCAGAAGCCTGGGAGGTGCCCCCTGGCTGCGGCTAGGGGGCTTGTGGGGTCCCTGGTGGCCCCCTGCCTGGGTTCTCAAGTTCCCCGATCGTCTTCTGTTTCGGAAAAAATCTTTTTGGAAGTTTTCTTCCGTTTGGACTCCGTTTAAAATCCTCCTCTGAAAAGGGTCAAAAACACGGAAAAAACAGTAACTGGCACTTGGCACTGAGTTAATAAGTTAGTCCCAAAAAAAGATATAAAAGGCATACAAAACATTCAAAGTTTGACAAGATAATAGCATGAAACCATCAAAAATTATAGATACGTTGGAGACGTATCAACCCCATATCTTGCCTCCTCTTTAACCTACTAGTATATGTTCTCACAAAGAACCTAGCTAAGGCAGTTAACCATGGTCTAATTGTTGGGTTATGTCCTGGGGTTTGCCCCGGAGGGGTTCTTTGCCTCCAATATGCAGATGACACAATCATGTTTATAGATGTGGACCTTGCTCATGCCAAAACCTAAAAATAGCTCTTACTTGCTTTGAGCAGGTATCTGGGATGAGAATTAATTACTCTAAAAGTGAGCTTATTCCCATTAATGTAGATGAGGCTTAGTTTCAAAGCTTCATTACTACCCTAGAGTGTAGTGGTGGAAAATTCCCTATTAAATATCTGGGAATACCTCTGCACCATGATAAGCTTAGAAGAGAAGATATTCAGCCTCTGATAGATAAAATCCTGAAAAAGATTGTTGGATGGAGAGGGAAGCTCCTCTCTCATAGAGAGGTAGGCTTATTCTCATTCAAGCTTACAGAGCCAGCATCCCCATTTATTTGCTCTCCTTTTTCAAATTCCCTCAATGGTCTATAGAGATGATTAATTCCCATATAACTAACTGCTTGTGGAATGAGTTTGAAGGCCACGGAACACTTAGCAAACTGGGGATTAGTCTCCGTGAAGAAAGAAATAGGGAGGACTTGGGATACCTAACCTTCAAGAGTTGAACCTTTGTCTGTTAGGCTCTTGGGTTAAGAGATACTATGAAGGGTATGATAAACTTTGGAAAAAGATTATAGATCATAAGTATAATCCTGAGAAACCAAACTTATTATGCTCTCCCCAGACTCAAAAAAAATCTACCTTCTGGTAGGGGATTGGAAGTATTATCCAAACTCTGAAATTTGGATATAGATGGAAAGTAGGTAATGGTGGCAAAATTAGATTTTGGGAAGATACTTGGTTTGGTACTTCCCCTCTAGGAGTTCAATTCTTGTAGGTTTATTCTATTTGTAATGAGCAATCCAAATCCATTAGTGAAGTTTGGGATGGGCATCAATTAAAATTATCTTTTAGAAGGAATTTTGATGACTCTCTTATGGAATGTTGGTACCAACTAGTTGAGATTGCCAAGAGCATCGATCTGTCTAATGACACTGATGCATTGATGTGGCAACTAGAAAATAAGGGGCAATATTCTAGTATCTCCCTTTACCATGTTATTAACTTTAGAGGTGTGCAACATGTATTTCTCCATGCGGTGTGGAAAGTTAGAGTTCCTCCCATGATTCATGTGTTTCTTTGGTTGTTAACTCATAATAAACTAATGACTAGAGAAAATCTTCGGAAAAGACACATAATCAAACCCCTTGATTGTGTGTTTTGCTTTGAAAATGAGTCCATTCATCATCTGTTCTTTGACTACATTGTAGCCATGAACATTTGGCCTTTAGTTTGTGAGCACTTTAACATCCACTTTGGTGGTGATTTTGAATCAGTTGCTCGATTTTGGGTTTCTAATAACAGAAACTCTACTCTCAATACCACTAGTGTAGCTGTTATGTGGTGTCTTTGGAAATATAAGAACTCTATGATATTCAATAATGCCACATGGCTATCTGTCCATCAGGTCCTGAAGGTGCTGCTGTCTATGATCAAAGTTGGAGCATTTTGTCTCCGGATCTGCCCCGAGAGAGACTCTCGACCTTTGCAAGAAAACTGGAGGGATTCTTGAGGAAGCCATTGGTCATCACAAGTGGCTGACCCGTGCATGGCACAACTCCCTAGCAACTGATCTGTGGGACAAGCTCAAGATTGCTGATGACTCGGCCACCAGATCTCTCGTGAAGAAGAAAGCCGTTGAAGACCGGTCCTTCGTCTCCAACCCAATTTCCACCCTAGTGGACTGCTGGTCTCCTCAGGCTCCATCTGCGCCGTCGTTGAAGACCAGGAAATCTATGTGTGAGATCACCTGCGAGCAGTAGTTTTCCCTCGCGTGGCTTGCCTATCAAAGTTCTTGTTTTCCCCCTCTTGGTGGGGCTTAAAATATTGTTCCTTTAATCTTGCTTTTCTTTTGAACTGCTCCTCTTATAGAGCCGACGTATGCAACTGTTTGGTTTCGTTCCTGCAATGAAATCGGGGAGTCACATCTCCCTTTTCCTCTAAAAAAGACGACCACGTCAGGAATTGATAGGGTGGGTACAACCGTGTTGTTCGGTTGAATCAGACAAACTCCAAAACGAATGAAAAAGATGAGGTGACTGAAGTTCCGGCTCTAAGATGCATGCGAGGAATCAAACGGCTCACATGCACCGTTTAGGCTGAAATTCGGAAACACGGTACATTCGGTAGTTATTATTTCGGTAGAAAAATCCATGAATGCAAATACGAACTCCAGTCACTTGGATACAAAATTAAACCAGTTAAGTGAAATATTTACAAGGTGTCATGATCTTCAAACCTAAATGTATTGCTCGGAAATTGAAGGATGCAACTATAGCATTAATCTTGAAATTAGGAAGATATCCAGCAGGTCAAGAATTCTAGTGCTCCAAAATATTTCAAGCGTGCTATTCTTTTTCTAATAATAAAGCAGCGACTACTTCTGTCGTCCGTCGTGGCGGTTTTGCAAAAAAAAATCTGACGTTTTGTGTATTCAACCCGCACTGCCTTTTTAAGTGAAAAACGAAAAACGGTTTATTTAGTTTTTGTATATATAACGTTCCACCTCTATTTTAGCACAGTCATGGATCTAGCCCAGTGGCCAACGCACCGATGCCTTGCCTCCAGCACACTAGGAGGAGACCTGAGTTCGACTGCTCCACCACCCAGTTTTTTCCTATTGCTTCATTTTTTGTGTAAATTCAAATGCTTTTAAAACATTCATATCTTTTAAATCCTAACTCCAAATCTAACATGTTATATATGAAAATCGCTCAGAAAAAAGTGAAGATTTCAAATATGCTACTATTTTGCATGTTACTTTCTACAATAAAGCTTATTGTGCAATATTAATTAATACCTTCTCTATATTGGTTATTTTGGAAATGTCTATTACACATGTTTCTTGTCCCATTTAACTTGAGTAGATATAACAGTTTAATGCTCTCATAAAAGATATAGTTGACATTATAGCAGATGTTGATTCCTACTAGCTACCATATGCTAAAGGTTACAATATGTACATATATACTCATCCTATTTTCCATTGTGCACAATAACCAATCAATATACGATGATGTATACTAAACTGTTGATGCGAGGTTTGTGTAAACAAGTGAATTAATGTTGACCTTTCTATTTATTTAAATCGTGCCCATAAAGATTTTTAAAAACATATTGAGTACACTAAAAAAATCGTGCAGTCATTACATTTTTATGTAACACTATTTATCGTGTTGTTTGTTGTCAAAGGATTTACAAATATCGTCCAATCTCTCCCCAAGAATAAAGCAAATACGGTTTCTGGTCGTTTGTCTTGGAAATTACCCCAAAAGTTTGCATAAATTACCCACCATGCCATCGGTAAGTAAAAAAAGACGTTTCACAAAGCGAAAAATCTTGGACTGGGCCGGCCCATGTAAAAACCTCCTATATTACGCTCAGCAGGCTGGGAGAATATCCAGCACACCGTATGGGTCGGCCCATGCACAGGCGCCTGCTTTTAGTTCCGTTTATTTATTTATTTTCAGTTCCGTTTTATTTTTTATTTTAAATAATTTAGAACTTCAAATAATCTTTAAAATTTTAATAAACTGAAAATTATAAATCAACATATTTAGAAAAATAAAATGTTTGTAACTTCAAAAACTGCTCGGAGTTTTGTAAACAAATGCTCGCATATACAATAAAATGTTTGCAATTTTAAAAAATATTTTTACAATAAGAAAAGTCCATGATCTCAAATACAATTCCATGTATTAAAAATTATTAAAGGTATTTAACAAAATGCTTTCTAATTGAAAATATGTTAATGCATTTAAAAAATGTCCTAAAATTTTAAAAATACCTAATGCCTGTTTTGATAGTTTCTTTTTTTTATTTAAAATTTTCGTTACATTTTTGTTTATTTATAATTACATAATTTAGAATTAAAAAACCTTTTGCATATTAAAAAATAGTAATTTTGAATTAAAATGCTGACGAATTTTTATTTTGAATTAAAAATAAGGATTCAAAAAAAGCTCCGGATTTTTATTTTATTTTTTGCAAATTCCAAAACAATGTCCATGAATTTAATAAATATATTACTGATTTATAAAAATGTTTGTTTATTCAGAAAAACTTCATGCGTTTCAAAAAAAGTTTGTGAATTTAAAATAAAATCCTCCAACATCAAAAATTATGTTCGTCTTTTCTTGAATTGGTCGCCAATTCAAAAGAAAATATTTAAATCCGTTCGAAATATAAAAAATATTCATGATTTTTAGTAAATGTTTTGAAATTGTAAAAAATGTTCTCGATTTTAAAATTGTTCCCATATTTGTAAAATTGTTCACGACAGATCTAATGTATGTAGTTAAACATTAATGCTTCTAAATCTTTGTGACTATATAGCTGTGTGAATTTTGAAGAATTAACTATTGGATGAATCGGATTATTATGTATGTTTTCTAAGAAAAAATCTTGAAATTCAGAATAAATCTTTGAGTTACCAAGATTTTTGACAACCATGATATATATTTTTTGAAAATGTAAAGGTTGCTTCAACTTGTGAATAAATTTAAAAGAAGAAACATTTTCTTACATTTGTGTACAAATTTTTTAAATCAAGCAATGATATGTGAACATAATATGGTCACCATCATTGAAGATTATGTTTTTTTTCTTCCGTGGCAACGCACAGGCTATTTTGCTAAAAGAAAAAATTTCGTTGCAACGCACGGGCATGTTTGCTAGTTTATTTTCAAGCATGAAAACAACTATTCCAAATCAAGGTCGATTACACGTGGAGCTACTACATGGTGACGTTACCCTTTATGAAACAACTATTCAGTATTTTGGGATAGATCTGTAGGTCTTGCCAGCCTGCCAGCCGGAGGGGATGACGTTGGTGGCCACGAGCTTCTTCCCAGAGCCGGTGGTAAGGCGGATCGACATGGGCGCCCGTAGGGTGGACCCGGAGTTGTACTTCCACACCGCGCCCCACGACTGCTGCATCGGCGCCCACCCGCCGCCGCGCTGCTGGAGCTCGACCGCCGACACCTCGCCGTCGCCGGACTCGTACTCGATGAGCACCGCGAGGTAGTTCGGGTTGGAGCCAGCGTCGACCTCGAACGCGACGTCCAGCCCTCGCCAGCTGCATGGAACCCTACAAGCGAAGAAATCATTCAAAGAGATGACAATGGATCGATCGAAGCATGCATTGGGCTCGAGCTTAGTTACCGGTTGTACTGGACTTTGAGGTTGCCGACGTTGCGGAGGTTGTCGGCCTGACCCGGCTTGGCCAAGGCGCCGAACGCCTTGCCGCTGAGGTCGAAGTGGGTGGCCTCGGCCAGGCACGGCCCGCCGGGGCACTGGTCGGTGACAACCACGGTCACCGGACGGCCGGAGCAAGCGGCATTGCTGCTGCATCTCACCTGGTAGCAAGCGCCGCAGCCCTTGCCGTTCTTGTAGAGGGAGGGGCCGCCGGCCGTGATCATGGCGGAGAACGGCGGGCTCTCCACGTCGCGCTGGTACCCGCACGCACCACCTGCAACATGCACGTACGTACATTCATCCATGCTTGCGTTATTCAACATACACAACTATACTAATATATACGTTGCTTGCTGGTACCCGCACGCACCACCTGCAACATGCATGCGTGCGTCGTCCATGCATGCGTGCGTACGTACCGTCGCTGCCGCCGCCGATGCGGGGGCCGTACCACGTCGCGCCGGCGTCGGACCAGCCGGAGACGCCGTGGGAAAGGAGGAGGAGCCAGCAGCTGGCTTGAGCCGCGAAAACGACGAAGGAAGGAGAAGCCATGTCGCGCAGTGAAGGACGCAGGATGCTCCGCGACTCCGTCTACGTACGTGGGGGAAGAGGAGAATGGATTGGGGAGAGATGAGGTGATGTGTGTACTATATAGGCAGAGGCGAGATCGCACGCTCATTATATTCCTTTCAATTTGCGGACTCGGAGGGATATTATTCTTGTTAATGAGCAATTGATCCTCAAACATGATTCCATTTCTCAAGACTGATTCGCAGGGATTAAATTCCTTAGTTCAGAGGAACCCCTACCCTGATTCTAGGCAGTACGATCTGAGTAATTTGATCCAAATGCATAAATTGTGATGGGTCATATCGGATGGAAATCGGACGGAAATTACATATGTATTGCTAGTATTGTTCATAACTTTACACATCAATAATATTCATATAAGGATATACTGCATGGGACATGTGTAGTTAGCAAACTCAGAGTTCACACAGGTTACCATCTTTTTAAAAATAAATAAAAGCCTCATCATCAGGACAGGGGTTACTGCATTTCATTTAGAAGAAGAAAGATGGTCATGAGGAAACTGAACCCAAAAACATAACATTTCCTGGTTTATTAAGAAAAGCTGGACCCAAAAATCTAACATTTCCCGGTTTATTAAGGAAAACCGAATGAAGAAAAAATAGAGCTTGTGGGTAGGGAAAAAACATAGATGTGACATCAAGGGACACCGTGTGAACTAGACACAAGAGTGCCAATGCCCAAAACCAGTTCATGTGGTACGAGTGCAACCGAACTCATCAGCACACACTCAACATAACTCATCCATAACGAACCCCGCCACCACTTCTGCATGGAACCATCATTAGCTAACATTATCTTGTGGGAAACATCCAGCAAGGTTAAACTCCGGCTTCCCAGTAATGCATGATAGTGTTCAATGTTGCAATCACTTGTGGTGAAAGCAACTTTTTTGTACATGTCCATATACTGTTTCATCTTTTGCCCAATGCCCTCCACCTAGAGCATCTCTCGCAACTCATCAAAAACTTCCAACAACATATACTCTTCGCGCTTGGTCATCGGGATGTTGCATGCAATGTTCTTCTTTTCCAAGCGCCTGTTATGCCGCTGAGAGGCATCCCCCCTATCCTAGGGTCTCAAGCAAAGGGGGTGGGACGACACGAGTAACCAGGGACGAAGCCAACATGCAAGCATAGGGGGGCAAGTTTGTTCATGGAGGGACAAAGTTCATATGAAGTAAAAAAATAGCTACAACAACCATTATTATAGTAGAAAAATCAATTTGTTAGGGGGGGTCTAGCCCCCCCCCCCCCCCCCCGCCCCCTTGTCCCCCCTAGAATCGTCCCAACGAGTAACCTTGCTAAGAAATTTCTCCAAAGATAAAGGTGGTGCATCAACCTGAGTCACCTCGACAATAAGACTGCTCCCTTAACCCAAGACTCAACCAAAACGGTAGGCTTGTCGAAATCTCTCATCACGCACTCCACGTTGAAATCAATTTGCTCCCCCAATCTCTGAGTCGTACGTGCGAGCGAATGCACATAAGTAGTCAGGGAGCAGCCACCGCGATGAGACACTGAGATCATAGCCTCCGAGCACATTGGGTCAACGAACTCATCGCCCCCTCCCTCCCTCCTCCCCCCCCCCCCCCCCCCCCGACGGCACAATAGGATTCAACCACACCTCATCACACTAATCAGAGCGCTCATCACATTAGTCAGAGCAACTGACAAGACAGATGATAGGAGGTGGTGCCACAGCTTCATCAAGCATTGGATCATTATCCCGTGAAACAATCACTAGTAGAAAAAGGGCCTTTTGTCCCGGTTCGTAAGGGCCTTCTGTCCCGGTTTTGGAACCGGGACAAAAAGGTCGTTACTAATACCCTTGGCCTTTAGTCCCGGTTCTTACACGAACCGGGACAGATTGGCCTCCACGTGGCCGCTGCGGTCAGGCCAGGCAGGGGGGGCCTTTAGTCCCGGTTGGTGACACCAACCGGGACCAAAAGGCATCCACGCGTCAGCACCTGGCTGGAGCTGAGGTTTTTTTTTTTGAAAGGGGCTGGTTTAGGGGTTAATTTAGGTTGTTATTAGCTAGCTAATAGAGAAAAGTGTCCTCTCTTATATATATCCGTGCTTGGTTTACCAACGCTACTGCTATGCCTAACGTTAACACGGCTTAGATTGAAAAGTGTCCTCTCTTATATATCTTCGTGCTTGGTTTACCAACGCTACTGCTACTGCTATGCCTAACGTTAACACGGCTTAGAAAAGTGTCAGCTCTTATATATCTCCGTGCTTGGTAATTCGTCGTGCTTTGTCGAACATATTTACAAAATGTAGACACGAGTTACATGCACATATATGCATCTTTTTTACACTATATCATTTCATATCATTTCCGTCGAATGGCAATAGTATTCTAATCGATCATCTAACAACTCATCATCAACTTAATCATATACCAAGTTATCATATGATACACATAAAATAAAATAGAGAAACATCATAATATATATATAGTTATCATATACATCAGGCATCCTAATTAATCGATCATGTCAAGTAATAATATAAACTACAATAACTTGTCTCTCATAAGACCTAGTCCTCGCTCTTAGATATAATGTCATAAAACAGAATAAGACATATGGCTCCATGATGAATCACAGAGATCCAATGGTCTCCAGCTTGTGGTTTGCGAACCTTCTTTATTTCTCTCCATGCTTCAATTTGGAGTCTTTTTTATCTTGATTTGAAGTTAATCAAGTATGGAGCATAGAACTCAGCCCTCAGCGGGCTTCTAATTCTCATTTGACCTTCTGGGTCCATTAACGGAGGCACTACATCATGTGGCAGTTGTTGTTGAAGAACATAATAATAACCTAGTTAGCAATGTGATCAACACCATTTATGCAATAGTAGAGCGTACTTAATTAGGAAACTCTTACCAAGACATTTCGGTGAATGTCATCTGGACTCAACCTATGCACTAGTGGCATGTAAAATAAATAATTTTGGCCAAATCCAAAATGATACGGGAAGGTATCCCTAGAAGCCAGAACACCAGCAACAAGAAAGTGGAGAAGATCATCCTTCTCCTCCCAAGTTAGATGTGATCCATACGTGTAGTGTGTCGTGTCAATTAATTTCCGTAATTCGGTCCAAGCAAAGAAATAAGCTGTAAATTATAATTTAACAAATTTAGTATATGGATGAACACCAACTATTTCTAAATATAAATGCAAATTACTTCACATGGAGGTAAAACAGGAAGCATATCATCGACAACCACCCAAATACTAAACATCAAATTCAATTTTGTAATAGTACACCTTGAGCTCTAAACAGTTCCACACAATATGGGCATTATATAAACCATTCAAAACGACCACATGTGCTACGATCATTCAAAGGATAATTTGGGTTGTTGTTGTTGTTTGTACAACATGTAACATGAGACAATTATAACTATGGCCCAATAACTAGGAACCTCCAACGTGTGGCCAAAGTTTTAATAGACGATGAACACCACATGACATGTAAATTGCGAGAGGAAAACAGGTTGACTACACCAACTATTTCTAAATATAAATGCAAATTACTTGACAAATATGGTTGAGAAACTCACATGGAGGTAAAACATGAAGCATATCATCGACAACCACCCAAATGTCAACGTTGTCTGGCATATTATCTTCAGGACGAAGATCGAAGGTGATTTCCATTCCCTTCTGAAATCTATATGCCTTGCAAAGATCTTCCCACTTTGGGCACCCAAATTCAGTTTGAAAAACTGAATTAAATACTTGGATAACAAATGTGTGACCATGTATAGTCCTCAGCTTAGCGCTCCTCGTCTCAATTCTCTCGTGGTCTTCGAAACCGAGCCTCTCCAACACATATCTTCTTGCATGGCAAGGGAGGCACATATCGCCGTTCTCGTCAAGCTTCATGCTGAAGAACCTATCGTCTCGCAGGTGAGGCATGTCGCACATACCCCGAGAGTCACCGCAATATTCACACTCCCAATATTCATCGTCAGACATTTCCTGTTTTAATGTGGTAAATGTGTGTAAACAACAATATAATTGTGACACACTATATATATCGAAAGAATTGAACATCTATATATTTCGATCGACAAAAACTTAGCACAATTTAGCAAGCAAAAGTGAGAAACTAACTACTTTTTTACGCATTATATTAACACCAACAATATTTGTAGGTTTGGTGAAATATGTATATGTGCCCTTTTTTATCTTCAAAGTTTAAATAAGTTGTTGAAACCATTGTACTACTTTCGACATGCACCACATGCATGTTGCCTTCACTTCAATAATCCAATCCATGTTCATTTCACCCGCTGATATATAATAACTCTTCATGCTCGCATCATGCATCATCATATATAATAACAAGTCCTACTAATTAATCATCATCATACAACTTCTACTCGTTATTAATAACAAGTCATATGATCATCATCCTCATAGTCATCGAACCAACCCTACTTAATTGTTCTTAGCACAGCTAGAACCGTAGCGCCCGACGGGTATCGTCGCGGGCGGTGGAAACCCAAAGAGAAGGAACCATCACATGATCATAGCTCCAGTGAGATCCCTGAAGAACCTGCCAGGTATTGCCAAACTTGCCCTCCAACGCAACCATGTAGCGACGGACGTGCTCGTCCTCCTCGCTGACACGGTGACGTATCACCTCCGCGGTGTCCGGAAGCCTCGGCACCGTCACTGGCCCACGCGACCGCCACCAAACAAGGATCGGGTCAATAACGGGCTAGCTCCTCACCAACCTACGCCCCCCGGAAGGTAGCACCTCCCAATACCAGTCGGGCGGAGCCCAGTCCCGGACAGGGCCCCTCTGATCAAGCAGGTGTCCTCCGTCGAGTCGACGACGAGGATGCGAGATAGGCATCGTAAAATGAACTAAAAAAATAAACTAGTTCTATTAATTTTCTTGCTAAAAATAAACTACTTCTATATATAATAAAATAAAGTAGTTTTATTAAATCAACTAGTTCAACTACTAAGCACTTACTGTAAATAAATAAAATAAAGTAGTTCTTACTAAAAATAAACTACTTCTATATATAGTAAAATTTAATAAAGTGGTTTTATTAAATCAACTAGTTCAACTACTAAGCACTTACTATAAATAAATAAAATAAAGTAGTTCTTACTAAAAATAAACTACTTCTATATATAGTAAAATATTAACTCTCTTCTGATGATAATGTCTGTACAACAAAGGGTATTAGAAAACTTCCTATAACATTTCTGATATTATTATTTCAGAGCACCCAGAAACAGTCTAGTTTATAAAGTCTATTGCTAAAAGACTGCCACTAGTTACTTGTAGTTTCACTTTTTTTGCAAAAAGCAGAATTTCAAGAAATCAGAAGTTTTTCTTTCAACAAATATTTCAAGAGTAGTCAAAATAGTAACTACTTGACAATAAAACAGCAAGCATCATGTACAATAATGAAAGCAGAGGGTTGTCCAGCCAATTGATATTACCCCTTCCCAGCCTAAACTACAAGATGAAGGGTGCATGCAATGCAAGGCATGTTGTACAACATGTGTAAATAAGTGATTCAGAACTCACACTTCTACTAAATAACATAATGGTATTATGCACCGATGCCAACCTAAACAAGAAGATAACAGTCATCTGACAAGGATCCATGCAATGCAAGGTAAGCTGTCCAATATGTGCAAGTAAGCAATCTAGAACCACTGTTCTACTAAAAAACATAATGCTAGAATGTTAAACGAAAATAATAAAACCAGATAGAAGTATATTACAGAATGGTATAGACTAAAACACCAAATATCCCTATGAGTGATCAGAAATAGGCTATGCAGGTGGGAAAACAAAACATAGTATGCCAAGCAATTGCGCTACTCACTCCATAATCCGTATAGTTGATAACTTTGCATACCCACAGCCAAATTCTAAATTGGACATATCAGTGGATAACTTTGCAAACCAAATCATTAAAGAAGGTCAAACTAGCATAGCACAAGCAATAGATATCCCACACACTCATGTGACTGGTTCTCCCTTCCAAGTAACTACAGTGTCTGGCGCGTTTAAAGGTAGTTTAGAAGAATTGAAGGAGACGGAAACTAGGATCGCATATGGCAATTGCACATATTCTAGTGCATGGAGTTGCAGTATATTGAGCTTCCATAACTTTGTTTAAAGTTCATAGTTCTACTGCAAACCACCGCGTAGGAATAACCCAGTATTTAGTAATCGAACTAATTGGAAATGGACATCTCCAGGTAACATTTTGTGTGATGTAAAGTTAATTATAAATTATTTTGAATATATACTCCATGCTGGTAATGATCCAAGGCTACTATAGACCGACATAAATGTAGGATGCACGTATCCAAAGGAGATCATCCTTGCAATATTTATGGAATAACTCATCTAAAATAGGAAAGTACTAAAACCTTAAGATATTGAAATGATTTATATGTTGTATATGTTATTGAAATGCTTTAAGAAAGGAAAGGAGTCATTTGCTAACAATTGGGTAAAATGTTTATGAACTGAAACAATTGCAGACATGTGAGAGTTGTCATCAATGAAAAAAATGGCACCGCGGCATGGGGGTGCACGGCACCGGCGAGGGGAGAGGATGGGGGCACCTGAGCGCGGCGTGGGGAGAGGAGGGGCGCCAGAGCGTAGCCCGACGGGAGGAGGCCGGAGCTAGAGGAGGAGAGGTAGGAGTGGCGGCGGATCTCACCGTGGGAAGTAGAGGAGGTTCGGGCTGCTCGTCAGCGGCCAGATGGAGGAGGCGCAGGCAGCCGGCGTAGGTGGCGGCGACGACGAGGACGGCTTCGGGGGCAGCAGCGACTCCGGCGTCGGGGGCAGGGGCGGCGTCGACGTCGGAGTCGAATGGAGAGAGGGGGAGAGATCAAAAATTCTGAACTTCCGGTTATATAGCCCCACCTTTAGTCCCGGTTGGTGGCACAAACTAGGACTAAAGGGGGGCATTGGTCCGGTTGGTGCCGCAAACCGGGACTAAAGGTCAATTTTCAGCAGCCCAAAGGGCAGGAAGCACAGGTCGTTGGTCCCGGTTGGTGGCACCAACCGGGACTAATGGTGGCATTGGTCCCGGTTGGTGTCACCAACCGGGACCAAAGGTCTCTTTTCAACAGCCCAAAGGGCGGGAAGCAGAGGCCTTTGGTCCCAGTTGGTGGCACCCCCCTTTAGTCGCGGTTGGTGCCACGAACCGGGACCAAAGGCCTTGCGCGGTGTGGTGCTATGTTTAGTCCCACCTCGCTAGCCGAGAGGTGCTCGGAGTGGTTTATAAGCCCTGTCGAACCAACCACTTCGAGCTCCTCTCTACTGCAGGCTTACGGGCCTAAAATCATTCTATGTGCTTGTGGGCCTATTGGGCCTACTGCGGGCCTGCATCTTGGCCCTAGTAATGGGTTTCTAGTCGTATGTAGGCCGTGGTGGCCGTGTAGGTGGCACTTTTTTTAAAAAAAATCCAGTTTTTTGCTTTCTTTTTTGTTTCTAATTACTTATTTATTTTATTTTGTGATAATTCTTTTTGCTATTAAAGTTTGTAACAAAATTCTAATTACTTATTTATTTTCTTTTATGATAATTTTTTTTGGTTTTAATGTTTTGAACACAAAATACTTTGATAATTTTAGTTGCATAAATTCTATATAATTTTAGTTTCAATAATGAAGAGGTTTATAAAAGCTTTTTAGTTGATTCCTTTAGTACCTTTCTGACTTAAATCATTAATTTGTATCCCTTTCTAACTTCATATGTTATTTTTCATGCATTTACTGATTATTTTGAGCTATAAGACCCTCATGAGGAAAAGCATTTCAAATGAACTCTGAAAAGCTTGGAATTTCGCATGGTATCATCATTTCATCCACATAGCATATGCAAGAAAGTTGAGAGGGTCACGGAAAAAACTGGATGCACTTCATGTACAAAACGGACAATCTGTTTCGAAGTATCGAGGTTTCATACGGGAAACTCGTCTGTTACAAAGGAATTTCATTTTTTTGAACTTATTCGAACTACATAATTTTTCTATGTTCAAAATGCACCATTCAAAGCCACATCATCAATTTACAACCATTTCTGACTTCATTTGTTATTATTCATGCATTTACTGATTATTTTGAGCTATAAGACCATGAAATTGAAAAGCATTTAAAATGAACTCTGAAAAGGTTCCAAGTTGGCATGGTATCATCATTTCACCCACATAGCATGTGTGAGAAAGTTGAGAGGGTTACGGCAAAAACTAGATGCACTTCGTGTACAAAACGGACAATCTGTTTCGAAGTATCACGGTTTCATACGGAAACTCGTGTGTTACAAAGGGGTTTTATTTTTTGAACTTATTTGAACTCCATAGTTTTTTTGTGTTCAAAATGCACCATTCAAAGCCGCATCATCAATTTACAACCCTTTCTGACTTCATTTGTTATTTTTCATGCATTTACTGATTATTTTGAGCTATAAGACCATGAAATTGAAAAGCATTTGAAATGAACTCTGAAAAGGTTCCAAGTTGGCATGGTATCATCATTTCACCCACATAGCATGTGCGAGAAAGTTGAAAGGGTTACGACAAAAACTAGATGCACTTCGTGTACAAAACGGACAATCTGTTTCGAAGTATGACGGTTTCATATGGAAATTCGTGTGTTACAAAGGGATTTCATTTTTTTGAACTTATTTGAACTAAATAGTTTTTCTGTGTTCAAAATGCACCATTCAAAGCCACATCATCAAATTTCATCCCTTTCTGACTTCATATGTTATTTTTCATGCATTTACTGATTATTTTGAGCTATAAGACCATGAAATTGAAAAGCATTTAAAATGAACTCTGAAAAGGTTGGAATTTGGCATGGTATCATCATTTCACCCACATAGCATATGCGAGAAAGTTGAGAGGGTTACGGCAAAAACTGGATGCACTTCGTGTACAAAATGGACAATCTGTTTTGAAGTATCACGGTTTCATACGGAAACTCGTTTGTTACAAAGGAATTTCATTTTTTTGAACTTATTTGAACTCCATAGTTTTTCTATGTTCATAATGCAAAACGCGATGAAACCAGTCTCTCGTAAGCGTACGAGTAATGTCGGTCCAAGCCGCTTCAATCCAACAATACCGCGGAATCAAGAAAAGACTAAGGAGGGCAGCAAAACGCACATCACCGCCCACAAAAACTTTTGTGTTCTACTCGAGAAGACATCTACGCATGAACCTAGCTCATGATGCCACTGTTGGGGAACGTCGCATGGGAAACAAAATTTTCCTACGCGTACGAAGACCTATCATGGTGATGTCCATCTACGAGAGGGGATTTCCGATCTACGTACCCTTGTAGATCGCACAGCAGAAGCGTTAGTGAACGCGGTTGATGTAGTGGAACGTCCTCACGTCCCTCGATCCGCCCCGCGAACCGTCCCACGAACCGTCCCACGATCTAGTGCCGAACGGACGGCACCTCCGCGTTCAGCACACGTACAGCTCGACGATGATCTTGGCCTTCTTGATCCAGCAAGAGAGACGGAGAGGTAGATGAGTTCTCCGGCAGTGTGACGGCGCTCCGGAGGTTGGTGGTGATCTGATCTCGGCAGGGCTCCGCCCGAGCTCCGCAGAAACGCGATCTAGAGGTAAAACCGTGGAGGTATGTGGTCGGGCTGCCTTTGAAAAGTTGTCTCAAATCAGCCCTAATAGCTCCATATATATAGGAGGAGGGAGGGGAGGCTTGCCTTGAGGCTCAAGGAGCCCCAAGGGCTGCGCCACCAAGGGAGGAGGAGTCCTCCTCCAATCCTAGTCCAACTGGGATTGGAAAGTGGAGTCCTTCTCTCCTTTCCCACCTCCTTTTTTTTCTTTCTCTTTGATTTTCTATCCTTGGCGCATAGAGCCTTCTTGGGTTGTCCCACCAGCCCACCAAGGGCTGGTGCGCCACCCCCAAGGCCTATGGGCTTCCCCGGAGTGGGTTCCCCCCCCCCCCCCCCCCGGTGAACACCCGGAACCCATTCGTCATTCCCGGTACATTCCCGGTAACTCCGAAAACCTTCCGGTAATCAAATGAGGTCATCCTATATATCAATCTTCGTTTCCGGACCATTCCAGAAACCCTCGCGACGTCCGTGATCTCATCCGGGACTCTGAACAACATTCGGTAACCAACCATATAACTCAAATACGCATAAAACAACGTCGAGCCTTAAGTGTGCAGACCCTGCGGGTTCGAGAACTATGCAGACATGACCCGAGTGACTCCTCGGTCAATATCCAATAGCGGGACCTGGATGCCCATATTGGATCCCACATATTCTACGAAGATCTTATCGTTTGAACCTCAGTGCCAATGATTCATATAATCCCGTATGTCATTCCCTTTGTCCTTCGGTATGTTACTTGCCCGAGATTCGATCGTCAGTATCCTCATACCTATTTCAATCTCGTTTACCGGCAAGTCTCTTTACTCGTTCCGTAATACAAGATCCCGCAACTTACACTAAGTCACATTGCTTGCAAGGCTTGTGTGTGATGTTGTATTACCGAGTGGGCCCCGAGATACCTCTCCGTCACACGGAGTGACAAATCCCAGTCTCGATCCATACTAACTCAACGAACACCTTTGGATATACCTGTAGAGCATCTTTATAGTCACCCAGTTATGTTGCGACGTTTGATACACACAAAGCATTCCTCCGATGTCAGTGAGTTATATGATCTCATGGTCATAGGAACAAATACTTGACACGCAGAAAACAGTAGCAACAAAATGACACGATCAACATGCTACGTCTATTAGTTTGGGTCTAGTCCATCACGTGATTCTCCTAATGACGTGATCCAGTTATCAAGCAACAACACCTTGTTTATAATCAGAAGACCCTGACTATCTTTGGTCAACTGGCTAGTCAACTAGAGGCTTGCTAGGGACAGTGTTTTGTCTATGTATCCACACATGTATATAAGTCTTCATTCAATACAATTATAGCATGGATAATAAACGATTATCTTGATACAGGAATTATAATTATAACTATATTTATTATTGCCTCTAGGGCATAATTCCAACAGTCTCCCACTTGCACTAGAGTCAATAATCTAGCCCTCACATCATCATGCGAATTACACTGTAATAAATCTAACACCCATACAGTTCTGGTGTTGATCATGCTTTGCCCGTGGAAGAGGTTTAGTCAGCGGGTCTGCTACATTCAGATCCGTGTGCACTTTGCATATATTTACGCCCTCCCCTTCGACGTAGTCGCGGATGAGGTTGAAGCGTCGTTTGATGTGTCTGGACTTCTTGTGAAACCGTGGTTCCTTTGCTAAGGCAATGGCACCCGTGTTGTCACAGAACAAGGTTATTGGATTCAGTGCGCTTGGCACCACTCCAAGATCCGTCATGAACTGCTTCATCCAGACACCCTCCTTAGCCGCCTCCGAGGCAGCCGTTAAGGAACGCCGTTTTGACATCCATCTGCCAGATTTCATAATCGAAAAATGCAGCTATTGCTAACATGATTCTGACGGACTTAAGCATCGCTACGGGTGAGAATGTCTCATCGTAGTCAACTCCTTGAACTTGTGAAAAACCCTTTGCCACAAGTCGGGCTTTATAAACGGTCACATTGTCGTCAGGGTCCGTCTTCTTCTTAAAGATCCATTTGTTCTGAATAGCCTTGCGGCCCTCAGGTAGTACTTCCAAAGTCCACACTTTGTTTTCATACATGGATCCTCTCTCGGACTTCATGGCCTCCAGCCATTTGTTGGAATCTGGGCCCACCATTGCTTCTTCATAATTTGCAGGTTCATTGTTGTCTAACAACATGATTGACAAAACGGGATTACCGTACCACTCTGGAGCAGCACGTGGTCTCGTCGACCTGCGTGGTTCTATAGGAACTTGAACCGGAGTTTCATGATCATCATCATTAACTTCCTCCTCAACCGGCGTCGCAACGACAGGGGTTTCCCCTTGCCCTGCGCCACCATCCAGAGGGATGAGAGGTTCGACAACCTCATCAAGTTCTATCTTCCTCCCACTCAATTCTCTCAAGAGAAACTCCTTCTCGAGAAAATCTCCATTTTTAGCAACAAACACTTTGCCCTCGGATTTGAGATAGAAGGTGTACCCAACTGTCTCTTTTGGGTAACCTATGAAGATGCACTTTTCCGCTTTGGGTTCCAGCTTTGGGTTTCTTCGTCGGATTGGCAACAGGCTTGCCGCTCTTCTTTGAATTACCCTTCTTGCCTTTGCCGTTTCTCTTGAAACTAGTGGTCTTATTCACCATCAACACTTGATGTTCTTTACGGAGTTCAGACTCTGCGACTTTCAGCATCGCAAACAACTCGCCGGGTGACTTGTTCATCCCTTGCATGTTGTAGTTCAACACAAAGCCCTTATAGCTTGGCGGCAGTGATTGAAGAATTCTGTCAGTGATAGCCTCTTGCGGGAGTTCAATCCCCAGCTCAGCTAGAAGGTTTGAGTACCCAGACATTTTGAGCACATGTTCACTGACAGACGAATTCTCCTCCATCTTGCAAGCATAGAATTTATCGGAGGTCTCATACCTCTTCGATCCGGGCGTTCTTCTGAAAGATAAACTTCAACTCCTGGAACAACTCATATGCTCCATGACGCTCAAAGAGACGTTGAAGTCCCGGTTCTAAGCCATACAAGACTGCACATTGAACTACTTAGTAGTCCTCCTTACGTGTTAACCAGGCGTTCTTAGCATCCTGGTCAGCCGTAGCGGGTGGTTCATCTCCTAGCGCAGCATTAAGGACATAATCCTTCTTCCCAGCTTGTAGGATCGACTTAAGATTACGAGCCCAGTCTACAAAGTTGCTTCCATCATCTTTCAACTTAGCTTTCTCTAGGAACGTATTAAAATTCAGGGTGACTGTCGCGTGAGCCATGATCTACAACACAAATATATTCAAAGTGGACATAGACTATGTTCAAGATAATTAGAGTTTAACTTAATCAAATTACTTGCTAAACTCCCACTCAAAAAGTACATCTCTCTAGTCATTTGAGTGGTTCATGACCCACTTACACTAACTCAAGTCCGATCATCACGTGAGTTGAGTATAGTTTCAGTGGTAAGCATCCCTATGCTAATCATATTGTCTATATGATTCATGATCGACCTTTCGGTCTCATGTGTTCCGAGGCCATGTCTGCACATGCTAGGCTCGTCAAGCTTAACCCGAGTGTTCCGTGTGTGCAACTGTTTTGCACCCGTTGTATGTGAACGTTGAGTCTATCACACCCGATCATCACGTGTGTCTCGAAACGACGAACTGTAGCAACGGTGCACAGTCGTGGAGAACACAATTTCGTCTTGAAATTTTAGTGAGAGATCACCTCATAATGCTACCGCCGTTCTAAGCAAAATAAGGTGCATAAAAGGATTAACATCACATGCAATTCATAAGTGACATGATATGGCCATCATCACGTGCTCCTTGATCTCCATCACCAAAGCACCGGCACGATCTTCTTGTCACCGGTGCCACACCATGATCTCCATCAACGTGTCGCCATCGGGGTTGTCGTGCTACTCATGCTATTACTACTAAAGCTACATCCTAGCAAAATAGTAAACGCATCTGCAAGCACACACGTTAGTTTAAAGACAACCCTATGGCTCCTGTCGGTTGTCGTACCATCGACGTGCAAGTCGATATTATCTATTATAACATGATCATCTCATACATCCAATATATCACATCACATCGTTGGCCATATCACATCACAAGCATACCCTGCAAAAACAAGTTAGACGTCCTCTAATTTTGTTGTTGCATGTTTTACGTGGTGACCATGGGTATCTAGTAGGATCGCATCTTACTTACGCAAACACCACAACGAAGATATATGAATTGCTATTTAACATTATTCAAGGACCTCCTCGGTCAAATCCGATTCAACTAAAGTTGGAGAAACCGACACTTGCCAGTCATCTTTGAGCAAGGGGGTTACTCGTAGCGATGAAACCAGTCTCTCGTAAGCGTACGAGTAATGTCGGTCCAAGCCGCTTCAATCCAACAATACCGCGGAATCAAGAAAAGACTAAGGAGGGCAGCAAAACGCACATCACCGCCCACAAAAACTTTTGTGTTCTACTCGAGAAGACATCTACGCATGAACCTAGCTCATGATGCCACTGTTGGGGAACGTCGCATGGGAAACAAAATTTTCCTACGCGTACGAAGACCTATCATGGTGATGTCCATCTACGAGAGGGGATTTCCGATCTACGTACCCTTGTAGATCGCACAGCAGAAGCGTTAGTGAACGCGGTTGATGTAGTGGAACGTCCTCACATCCCTCGATCCGCCCCGCGAACCGTCCCACGAACCGTCCCACGATCTAGTGCCGAACGGACGGCACCTCCGCGTTCAGCACACGTACAGCTCGACGATGATCTTGGCCTTCTTGATCCAGCAAGAGAGACGGAGAGGTAGATGAGTTCTCCGGCAGTGTGACGGCGCTCCGGAGGTTGGTGGTGATCTGATCTCGGCAGGGCTCCGCCCGAGCTCCGCAGAAACGCGATCTAGAGGTAAAACCGTGGAGGTATGTGGTCGGGCTGCCTTTGAAAAGTTGTCTCAAATCAGCCCTAATAGCTCCATATATATAGGAGGAGGGAGGGGAGGCTTGCCTTGAGGCTCAAGGAGCCCCAAGGGCTGCGCCACCAAGGGAGGAGGAGTCCTCCTCCAATCCTAGTCCAACTGGGATTGGAAAGTGGAGTCCTTCTCTCCTTTCCCACCTCCTTTTTTTTCTTTCTCTTTGATTTTCTATCCTTGGCGCATAGAGCCTTCTTGGGTTGTCCCACCAGCCCACCAAGGGCTGGTGCGCCACCCCCAAGGCCTATGGGCTTCCCCGGAGTGGGTTCCCCCCCCCCCCCCCGGTGAACACCCGGAACCCATTCGTCATTCCCGGTACATTCCCGGTAACTCCGAAAACCTTCCGGTAATCAAATGAGGTCATCCTATATATCAATCTTCGTTTCCGGACCATTCCAGAAACCCTCGCGACGTCCGTGATCTCATCCGGGACTCCGAACAACATTCGGTAACCAACCATATAACTCAAATACGCATAAAACAACGTCGAGCCTTAAGTGTGCAGACCCTGTGGGTTCGAGAACTATGCAGACATGACCCGAGTGACTCCTCGGTCAATATCCAATAGCGGGACCTGGATGCCCATATTGGATCCCACATATTCTACGAAGATCTTATGGTTTGAACCTCAGTGCCAATGATTCATATAATCCCGTATGCCATTCCCTTTGTCCTTCGGTATGTTACTTGCCCGAGATTCGATCGTCAGTATCCGCATACCTATTTCAATCTCGTTTACCGGCAAGTCTCTTTACTCGTTCCGTAATACAAGATCCCGCAACTTACACTAAGTCACATTGCTTGCAAGGCTTGTGTGTGATGTTGTATTACCGAGTGGGCCCCGAGATACCTCTCCGTCACACGGAGTGACAAATCCCAGTCTCGATCCATACTAACTCAACGAACACCTTCGGATATACCTGTAGAGCATCTTTATAGTCACCCAGTTACGTTGCGACGTTTGATACACACAAAGCATTCCTCCGATGTCAGTGAGTTATATGATCTCATGGTCATAGGAACAAATACTTGACACGCAGAAAACAATAGCAACAAAATGACACGATCAACATGCTACGTCTATTAGTTTGGGTCTAGTCCATCACGTGATTCTCCTAATGACGTGATCCAGTTATCAAGCAACAACACCTTGTTTATAATCAGAAGACCCTGACTATCTTTGATCAACTGGCTAGTCAACTAGAGGCTTGCTAGGGACAGTGTTTCGTCTATGTATCCACACATGTATATAAGTCTTCATTCAATACAATTATAGCATGCATAATAAACGATTATCTTGATACAGGAATTATAATTATAACTATATTTATTATTGCCTCTAGGGCATAATTCCAACACGAAGTACTTGTGGTTGTCTGGCTGAGACATCGGAAGCATCTCACATCCATCAATTTGAGGTAAGCTGGGTTTCGTCTAGGTTGGGCTGACACTTAATTATGGTTGTGTCGTTTAATTATGGTTGTGTTGTTTCTTTTTATGGGTGCGGTCTCAGTTGGTGCATGCGGTATGTAGTGTTTGTGGTGGAGATAGATGTTGCTTTGGTCATCGTGATTTTGTTACACATTGTCGTGTTGATGCCCACCCATGAGGTTCACGTGAGTCTCATAAGGACAACACCATTACCTCCTAGTAGACACATATTGTTGGAACACGCGATACGTTACCCTAACACCAAATAAAATAATTTATCGCGCACCCAAGAACATGCTGCTAGAAAGGGATTAAATTTACCACTAGATGCCCACCCATGATGTTCACATGAGCCTCATAAGGACACCACCTCATAAGGACACCACCATTACCTCCTAGTAGGCACATATGCCCCCTCACGCGGTGAAACTCACTCTTATAGCCGAGACCCACCAACGACACCCCCTTCCAAAGGTCTGAGACATGCATTCAGATGGAGCGCTTAGTAACTTAGGACATCTCGAGCACCGACTCTCAAACCTTCAGGATACGTTCGGAGCGGATCGTAGAGTGTGATTTTTGTATCATGTAGCGTGCATTTCACGTTTTTATTTTATTTTTCTCTTTACTTTGCTTTTTTGTTGGTTTTCTTCATTTCCTTCTTGATTTTGACCAGTTTTTTTTGTTTTTATTCATTTTTATTCGTTTCTTTCCGGTTTTCAATGCTTTTTTATTTGGTTCTTCGGTTTTCTTTTATTTCTTTCTAATTTTAACTGATTTTTTTTGTTTTGTTTCTTGGTATTTTTTGTCTCCTTTATTTTGAATTGGTCTCTTCGGGTCTTTATATTATTTGTATTTATTGGGTTTTCTTCATGTTTATTTGTTTTTGTCATTTTTTATTGGTTTCCTTTTGGTTCAAGCCATGTTAACTTTTTTCAGTACACATTCAACATTTTCATATACATCTGAATTTTTTATATATACATGGTGAACAATTTTGATGTCAACTTTTTGTCATAAATTTTTCAAAGACATGTTTAAAATTATTCAAATAGAAGATTACCATTTTTTAATAATTTTTCAACAATTTTTATATACACATATATCATTTTTCAGATGCTTATTTAACTTTTTCAAATACATGATTACCAATTTTTGAAAAAGCAAATGCTTGACTAACATCTGTCAAATACATAATTACCATTTGTTGAATACACGGTCAACATTGTTTTATATATACATTTAACATTTGTCAACTGCTTGATTAACATTTTCGAATTACTTGTGTAACAGTTTTCTTTCAAATGCTTGAGTAACATTTTCCAAAGACAATGTTCAACTTCTTTCACACACATTGTATATTTTTTGTTTACATGAGAAACTAGTTTTCTATACACATTTACACTTATCAATCGCTTGGTTAACATTTGTTTCAAATGTTTTATGTAAAGTGTTTTTTTAATATATTCTATTTAGAATATTTGGAAGCATATAAAGAAAATAGAAAAACGAGGCTGTGGTGTGGCCTCCAGTGTTTCTTTCATGTGGTTCTGGGCCGCATACACCGGGCCGGTCAATTCTCTCTCTCTCTCCTTCATTCTCCCACTGCCTCGCCGTCTCCCTCCCCCGCCGTCGCGGATCGATCCCACACCCGGAATCTCCCTCCGCCGTATTTCCTCTGAGCTTCTTCCTCGGAGCCCGGTCGCGCCACCCCCAAGCCTAGTGGAGATTCATCTCGAGCACCGGCGGCGACCAGTGAGGAGGAGGAGGAGGAAGTCGGCGGGGATCTCGCGCGCGCGTCGGAGAAGGAGAAAGGCGCCGGCTGCTTCAGGTAACATGGCGCACTATTTGGTTTTAGAAAGTTGTAGCATCAAACTATTTATCGTATCTCCATGGAATTTTAACTCAGCACACTATGCGCTGAATGATACTACTATGAATCTCACCACTACTATTTACAGACCTCAATATATAAGTAAGTACTGGTAAATAAGTGCAGAAAATACTCATTGTAGCACACAGTTTGGTTCTTTGTGCTTTTGTGATGATTCCCTGGTTGGATCCATAAGAAATAATCCAGATTTTCTTTAATGTCTCCCCTGTTCACTGGATAAATTGTTGAACTCTGTAGGATTGGAACCCTTGTCTCGCCTAAATGCTCCGCCCCTCCTCGCCGCGGCCGCAAGACGGCGTCCAGTGGGCTGAGGCCGCCTCCTCGGCCGCCCTCCGCCAGTACTGTGCCCTCCCCAAGAAGGGTAAGCCACAGGGGCGCGAGTCCACCGTCCTCGCCGCCTTCCTGCTCTCCTCCCCGGAGAACCCACTCAACCCCACCGTCCTCTCCCTCGCCACCGGCACCAAATGCCTCGGCGCAGCACGCCTCGGACCTCGCGGTGACCTCGTCCATGACGCCCATGCCGAGGTCATCGCCCGCCGTGCGCTCCTCCGCCTTATCTATGCCGAGATCGGTACGGACAATCCACCAAGTTGGCTGGTTGCCTCTGGCACTGATGGGCGGTGGAGGCTCAACGACGGGCATCAGCTGCATCTCTATATCACCCAGATCCCCTGTATGTACATGAATTTTCGATTTTGTTCCTCTTAAGCCGAATTATCTTCGGCGTTCCTGATAATATATCATAGTATTTGTTCGAAGATAATGTACTGCTTTATTTGGACAGCTGCAGCGATGTCTTGGATTTTTTTTTACCACAGCACATAGCGTGAACAATTGGTTTGGTCAACTTGTGCAGGTGGCGTCATGCCGGTTCCGCCGTCACCCTTGGAGGTTCGAAGGGAACAACTGGATACCATGGTCAATGGATGCAATGGTATGCTTCTTTCTTATTCTTGGTGTTCCGCAGGAGTTGTTAGTTCATGCCTGGAGCTGTTATTTTGGATATACTATAACCTATAGATTTGCCGAACTGTCTGAATTGAACATGGCCTGTTATAAATGTTTTTGTATAATTTTGTTATCAATCAGGAATGACTTTTTTTATGATGATTTTGTGAACCCAATTGCTTTGAGGGTGCTGTAGAAGTGTGGTATATTAGCTATTTGACAACATGATATTAGTGACCACTGACCATTGTTCGCTAGAATTTGAATTGGTGTGTTTAGATATCTTTATTGAACTAACTGGTGGATCACACTTTAGACTCTGCAAATGTTTGATACAGCTTTGAAGTTGGACTCTTCGTTTTTATATGCATTGTTACTAATTCGTTACGTATTTCTAATCGGCGCACCGTTTTGCATATCAGATGTTGGGTTCGTTCAGAGGAAGCCGGGGCGTGGTGATACAACATTGTCAGTGAGCTGTTTTGACAAAATTACTCGCTGGTGTGCTGTCGGGATTCAAGGTTTGTTTTCCAGAATCGTTTGCAGATCCATATTTGCGACTGTGTAGTATGTAAGGTCACATATTTGCTATTTTGACGGTATTAAACTATCAATCTTGTGATGTATGTCAGTATATGGTGCAGACCAATTTAATGACAACCATTTCTTATTTATTTTTTCAGTTATGTTTGTGCCTCTTCACTGATTACCTGATTACCAAGTGTTCAATTTTCTTACTTTATGAACTGTCATGACTTTATGCCTATGTGTTCTTCTGCAGGTGCACTGCTGTCACATATTCTTGAACCCTTGTATTTATCCACTATTACCATTGGACAATCACCTGATGGTGCATCTGAAGGGTTTTGTATTGAAAATAATGTTGTAAAAGTTCTTGGTACTCGTTTGTCCTGTCTATCTAGAAAATTCCCTGAACCTTTCAAACCGAATAAGGTTGGTTATTTGGTTTAACTATTAATTCCTTCTAGTTCTGCAATGAAGCATACATTATTCATGTGACATGTTGGTGGAACTTTCTATATCTGCAGCCACTATTTTTTGAGGCACCTATTCCCCCTAAAGAGTTTCAACAGACTTCGGGAGATATACCCCCTTTGACATGCGGGTAGTTAGTTAATATGGTTTGTTGCCATTTTGAACTCCTTTTCATTTTGCTCTTACTGTATCTTTATGTACCATTCTTTGGTTGAACTTTTAAATAAAAGCTTAGCTTTGCCATTAATGTTAGGTACTCAATATGCTGGAATAAATCCGGTTTGCATGAAGTTATTTTAGGAACAACTGGGAGGAAACAAGGCACATCTTCAAAGGCAGCATCCTTACCCTCCACTGAGTCATTGCTCTGCAAGTAAGAGAGTTCCCTTTCTCATTCCTAGCATTCTGAATTCCTGATGTAAGCCTGGCATAATATCTGTGTTTTGATGGCAGGATAAGATTGGCAGAGGCCTTCATATCACTCGAACATCCATTAGTCACAAAATTCCGTCACGAGAAGATTGCTTATCGTGCAATTAAGGTATTTCATCCTATACTGTACGGTTTTTAATTACTCAGATGGATAATGAGTTGAAGCCACAGAGCTAGATTACATTAAATGATTTCTGTTTCTTTGTGAGCAATGATTGTGAATACAATAAGTGAAGGTTTAAGATGTCTCATCTCTGTTGCAGGGTATGGCTTGTGAGTACCAGCAGATGCTTGAGCTTCTTAGAAAGGCCCCATTTTTTGGCAGATGGCGTGCTAAGCCAGCATCCATTGATTCGTTTACAGTTCCACGGTGATGACCAGATCTTGAGGTTCTATGCTGCGTCGCAGAGGCTGGTTCTTGAAGTTTCTTGATTTCACCACAATTTTAGCAGTTTTGTGTACCAGCTCTTTCAGCTTATTTGTAGCATGTGTGCTTCTGCACAATACTGAAGTTTTGAACAGTGGTAGCCTGTAACAAACCTATAAAGACCTATGATGTTTGGCACCATGAGGTGTTTATATGGATTGGTTACTGTGTAACTCTTGTTCTTTTAATTGTTGGAGAAAAAAAGAAATTATGAAGGAATTGGCACACAATAAATATGTTAACTCTGCGATGTCTGTCTCAGACGTCCCAATGTAGTTAGACTTTGCCACTTTTCAAGGAACAGTTCACTTAGTTGTCTGAAGTTATACAGAGCAGTATTTTGGCTATACCACTCTCCAGTACTTTTATTACATGTTAACATACTGATTAACAGTTGTCAGTTCTTCTCTTCTCAATCCTGGACAGGTGGTGACACCGGAGCAGGTGTGTGTGCAGGCATTATCTAAGTAACTTGGCAATCAGAGCTGACGATTGAGCTTGGGTTTCTGGCCGATATGCATTACAGTGCTTTATTTTGGGCAGTGGCCCTAGGAGAAGATCCTCGGTCAAATCATCATGCTCTGGCATAATTTGTGACGCCTGAGTTAAACATGTTTGAATGAAAGGATAATAAGTGTCAGTCAGGTCTAACTTTCCAAGCTTACAGTAGCTTCTTTGTGGACCTATTGTAAGCACACTATTGTTAGCACTATACATCCAAGATGATGCAATGATTCAGAGGACATGCGGCCAAACCTCTCCATGAAAACTGGCGCAGTTTGTCACAAAATTTCTGTGGAAGTGGTCACATGGGCAATTACCAGGTACACATTACCTGAATGATCTCCTTTTTTTAGGTAGATCTCAATGTAGCTGAGATTGCAATTGGGGCGTTGAGATTGATCAGTGAGCGCAGTGCTTTCGCAGTACGGGCTATATATTCTCAACAAAGCAAAGTAAATGGTTAAGAGTGCAGACCTGTTTTGGATGAATAAATAAAATCAACTTCTTCTTTTTTTACCCACTGTATGTCCCTTTATTAGACCAGGATAGTCTGGCCATCATCAATCTATGAGTGTAGAAGCAAGGAAATCCGGGGGAACTAGGAGCTGACAAATGGCTAATACTGTCTTCCTTTAGTTTGTAGTGCTGCCTAAAGGAAATCTTGTTTTCGTTGTAGCATGCTGGTATTTTGCTTCCTCCACATCTGCTGATTGGCTGAAAACAACAACAACGTGCAGAATTTCCTGTGTAGTCCAGTGATGAGCTGAACAGAAATGAAACAAAAATGTACAGACATGATAGACACAGGTACATGGCACTAGCACCTAAGATATGTCCATGAACAATGTCCAAAGTAGCTAGTATCATTAAGTGCCTGATGGCACTCTCACATAATGCTCCACACCAAACTCACCTCACCACCCCTGTCCTCACAGTCCTCACACCCTAGCAAATGACCGGTGGTACTAGTCGACAACGTATCAGGCCAAAAGTGTAGTCTTAGCAATAGTACTAGTCTCTTGTCATCACACCAGGACATTTAGGTGAGGTCTTGTAACTGACAACAACAATAACAAGGTGTCTGATTGATTCTGACTCCAGTACACCACTGTTCTTCCAGCAATTTCTTCTCCCTTATTACAAAAACTGCAAGGAGGAAAAAAGTTGCAGAGATGTTGAGATTTTTCTGTCTGTTTTTTTTATTTGTATGCTTGTCTGGATACTGGATAGGCTTCAGTTGCAAGGCAGAGCAACCACTCTTGAGTGCCAGTTGGGCATTGTGGGATATGTGGTATGGTGCAAGTGAGTACCGAGTATTGAGTAGAGTGTTGCTTAGGATCTCCTCAAAGGAAAGGGAGCTCTACTTGCTTCAGCCTCACACCAGTACACCCACACACAGCATTGCCTGCTGCTTCACAGCTCACACACGCGCAAACACACACACAGAAGAAACAAAGTTAAAATTAGGTAATAGTACATTTTTGTAATCTTCTCTTTGTGTTAAATTACATGAGTTGCTAATGTTGATGAAACACATAGATAATAATCTCTTTGTGGAGTTTGTTCAGTTTGCCTATGAAGAACAAACCAGACAAAAACTGAATTATGAGCCTGGTTTCAGCATGCAGTTTATTCAACAATAATCCAGTTTGTCTCCCCAGAATCTAAGCATGTTGTCTGACATGCCCGGAAGCTGCCTCGTGCAGGCATTATCGTTCCAACACAGGTGACAAAGCATCATAAAAAGAAAAGCCTTCTTCTTCTTTCCTTTTTATTTATTTTATTATTATTAAGCATCGCATCATATCATCTCACCTTCCTTTCCCATTAACTAACTACCAGCTCCTCCTACTTTACAAAAGCATCGTGTCATCAAAAAGGCCACCGGCATAGCATCTGCCTGCTTCCTGGATGGATCATTGCTAAGTACCACGCTTTTGTCCTCTAATAAAAACACTTTTTGCTACTGTGATCTAATCAAGTAATCATGCTTAGCAGAGGCTAACAGGTGTTGGGATCATGGTTGCCTCAGCCTCTCTGCTTGAAACCTTTATTGGAGGATAAGAGGGTGGCCAAGGCTGCTGTTGACATGGATGGGACCACCTGCTGACGATGATTTTGGTGAAGATGATTAAAAGGAAGGTGGCAACATCAGAGAGGGAAAGCTGGGTGGAGGGAGGAGGCAGCAGGCAGACCAGAAAGAGCAGTGGGCACATGCACCGCCTTGAATACCAGAAGGCCTGCTTGCTTGTGGCATGAGTGCTACCATTGATCACAGCTTCTTTTTTCCATATGTTTTCTTCCTGACTAGTAGCACTAGCACCATTGAGATAGATCTTTAGTTGGTGTGGTGTGCCATCATCATCCTCTTGGAGAAGAGAAGAATGTAGTACCCCCTCCGTTGCTAAATATAAGTCTTTTTAGAGATTTTACCATGCATTACATACGGGTGTATATAGACATAATTTAAAGTGTAGATTCACTCATTTTGCTCCGTTTGTAGTCCGTAGTGAAATCTTTAAAAAGACTTATGTTTAGGAACGGATGCAGTAGACCATATTTTCTTTGGATAAAATGTTAGTCTCTGTTCAAGGAGAAAAAAAGTAAACATGGATGATATCATATGTGCCATGACTAGCAAATACTCCCTCCGTCCGGACTTACTTGTCGCATAAATTTATAAAAATAGATGTATCTAAAACTAAAATACATCTAGATACATCCATTTTTATGACAAGTATTTTCGGACGGAGGGAGTACTAGTGACATGTTTTGAGTTGGGGGGCACGTACGTAACGTACTACCAGGCACTCAGATCTTTAGTTGGTGTGCCATCATCTTCTACCAGGCACAAAGGACCACCATATCCCCCTTCCAAGAAACTACAAATTCTCTACTGCTGAAAGAAAGGGAAGATGAAGAGGAAGAGGAAGAGGAAGAGGAAGAGGAAGATGAGTCTCTGTTTGGGTTTGCCAGCCCAAGGAAACAAGCACTCTGGATCTCTTGGCAGAAAGGAAGGATGCATGTTTTTGGGGAGGTTGCTTGGATTGTGGATGTAGGAAGGATGGCACACACCGCAATGGATGGCAAATGTCACCTACATCTCCATACATGGCCGGTGGCCCAGTGCCCCTCCTCACAAGGAAAAAATGTCTTCCCTCTGTTTCTAAACTATGAATGAAAGCACATTCACCGGCAAAGCGTGGTGTGGTGCGGTGTGCCCCCCACAAGCCACGAAACAAGCACCGCTCCTCCTCTGCCCAACATTTTTTTTTTCCGCATTCCATCGATCTGGCAGTGCAAGAAAACTCACCACAATTCTTGTTTTTGTTGGGGGTTTGCTTGGATTGTGGATCCAGGAAGAGGAAGACACCGTTTGTCTTGAGCACGTTCGCCGGCATTCTCGCAAGGGTAAAAGAAAAAACCACATTCACTGGCAAAGAAGCCTGGTGTCTGAAACGAGGCAACCTGCTTTTTGGAGTCGGTCTTCTTGAAATAGGCATTCGCCCCGCTAAATATATATAACAACCACATGATACAACATGAAATCACTTTGGGACAAACAATACATTCACGCAAAAAAGAAAAGAAAACAATGCCAATGCCGACGGATTAACGAAAACAACAATGACCCGCAACCGCTGGGTCTCCTTCGGAATATTCCCACCACGATCCAAGCACTCTGATTCATCGCGCACCAAGCAGCACCTCCAAGAAGGATAATGACGACGACGAACTTGCTGCCCGAACAAGTCCTAGGGTCTCCCCCGGTATGCTCCGGGGCGTGAGGAGGAGGTACACCCGACAACCTTCATGAAGGAAGGGTGGCATTCTCAAGCGTCACTGTGTCGGTGGCAAAAGACAAGGATTTCTATCGACCCTCAAACCACCACCGCCCGGACAATCAGAGGCGCTCCGCCAAGCATACCATCCACCAACAAACGCCACCACGGTCTTGCAGTCACCATCGTCGTCTCACCATGGCCAACTTAGCAAGGTCGGCCAGTCTGAGGCGAACCACTCGAAGACAAGGTCCGACAGGAGGACAAACACGCAAGAGGGGACCACCTCCACCGTCCAAGACGGTTGCCGTCCGGACACGACAACGAGAGCACATTGAATCATTGAAACTAGAGGGCGGCGGCAGCGCAGCCACCCGGAGGACGTCCTCCACCGCCATTAGCAGGTGCTGACCGGACACAACAGTCGGGACACACCAGGCCAGATAGGCCCGGCCGAGCCCTGGCCAAGTCCCGGGGCTCGTAAAGTCCCTGCCACTGTGTTGCTGCACGTAGATCGCCGCCGCCGCTACCCTCATGCAGCCCAAAAGCGCAGCCGGGCATGTACAAGCCCGTGAAGCTCCCATCGCCACGCTGCAGCGGAGCGGCGTCAACACTGTCGTCCCGCCGCGAGCCGGGCTGCAGGCCAACCGTAGGCACCGAAGCAGACCCGACCTGACCCGGATCTGGGCCTGCAGGGCCAGAACACCACCATCACCGCCCAGCCACCAACAACAGCACCACCGCCACCAAGACCACCCACGCCGCACCAGGGGGAAGCCCCGTCGCTGTGGTAGGCCGGTGACGCCAAGGAGCACCACCAGGCCCCGGGCTGCCTCGTGCCACCCGAGCCAGGAGGGGAAGGGCCGGAGGCCCTTCGTCATCGGGACTGCCCGACCAAGGGCTGGCGTGGCACACCGACGACGATGGGAGGGAAGGGGGGCATGGCCCGGCCGCCGCGGAGGCGGCGCGGGTCGCGGAAGGGAGTAAGGGGAGGGAGGGATGGGTTTCACGAGGAGTCAGTCTTGCTTGCAGGTTAC
This sequence comes from Hordeum vulgare subsp. vulgare, assembly GCF_904849725.1. NCBI lineage: Eukaryota > Viridiplantae > Streptophyta > Magnoliopsida > Poales > Poaceae > Hordeum > Hordeum vulgare. The sequence goes on along the minus strand of NC_058519.1, from coordinate 656,205,242 downwards.
TCATGTTGGAATTATGCCCTAGAGGCAATAATAAATATAGTTATTATTATAATTCATGTATTAAGATAATAGTTTATTATCCATGCTATAATTATATTGAATGAAGACTCATTTACATGTGTGGATACATAGACAAAACACTGTCCCTAGCATGCCTCTAGTTGGCTAGCCAGTTAGTCAATGATAGTCAGTGTCTTCTGATTATGAACAAGGTGTTGTTGCTTGATAACTGGATCACGTCATTGGGAGAATCACGTGATGGACTAGACCCAAACTAATAGACGTAGCATGTTGATCGTGTCATTTTGTTGCTACTGTTTTCTGCGTGTCAAGTATTTATTCCTATGACCATGAGATCATATAACTCACTGACACCGAAGGAATGCTTTGTGTGTATCAAACGTCGCAACGTAACTGGGTGACTATAAAGATGCTCTACAGGTATCTCCGAAGGTGATAGTTGAGTTAGTATGGATCAAGACTGGGATTTGTCACTCCGTGTGACGGAGAGGTATCTCGGGGCCCACTCGGTAATACAACATCACACACAAGCCTTGCAAGCAATGTAACTTAGTGTAAGTTGCGGGATCTTGTATTACGGAACGAGTAAAGAGACTTGCCGGTAAACGAGATTGAAATAGGTATGCGGATACCGACGATCGAATCTCAGGCAAGTAACATACCGAAGGACAAAGGGAATGACATACGGGATTATATGAATCCTTGGCACTGAGGTTCAAACGATAAGATCTTCGTAGAATATGTAGGATCCAATATGGGCATCCAGGTCCCGCTGTTGGATATTGACCGAGGAGTCTCTCGGGTCATGTCTACATAGTTCTCGAACCCGCAGGGTCTGCACACTTAAGGTTCAACGTTGTTTTATGCGTATTTGAGTTATATGGTTGGTTACCGAATGTTGTTCGGAGTCCCGGATGAGATCACAGACGTCACGAGGGTTTCCGGAATGGTCCGGAAACGAAGATTGATATATAGGATGACCTCATTTGATTACCGGAAGGTATTCGGAGTTACCGGGAATGTACCGGGAATGACGAATGGGTTACGGGAGTTCACCGGGGGGGGGGGGGGGGGGGCAACCCACCCCGGGGAAGCCCATAGGCCTTGGGGGAGACACACCAGCCCTTAGTGGGCTGGTGGGACAGCCCACAAGTGCCCTATGCGCCAAGGAGAAGAAAATCAAGAGAGAAAGAAAAAAAAAGGGAGGAGGTGGGAAGGAAGGGGGACTCCCTCCCACCAAACCTAGTCCAACTCGGTTTGGGGGGGGGGGGAGAGTCCTCCCCCTTGGACTCGGCCGACCCCCTTGGGGCTCCTTGAGCCCCAAGGCAAGGCCCCCTCCCTCCCACCTATATATACGGAGGTTTTAGGGCTGATTTGAGACGACTTTTCCACGGCAGCCCGACCACATACCTCCACGGTTTTTCCTTTAGATCGCGTTTCTGCGGAGCTCGGGCGGAGCCCTGCTGAGACAAGGTCATCACCAACCTCCGGAGCACCGTCACGCTGCCGGAGAACTCTTCTACCTCTCCGTCTCTCTTGCTGGATCAAGAAGGCCGAGATCATCGTCGAGCTGTACGTGTGCTGAACGCGGAGGTGCCGTCCGTTCGGTACTAGATCGTGGGACTGATCGCGGGATTGTTCGCGGGGCGGATCGAGGGACGTGAGGATGTTCCACTACATCAACCGCGTTCTCTAACGCTTCTGCTGTACGGTCTACGAGGGTACGTAGATCACTCATCCCCTCTCGTAGATGGACATCACCATGATAGGTCTTCGTGCGCGTAGGAAAATTTTTGTTTCCCATGCGACGTTCCCCAACAGTGGCATCATGAGCTAGGTTCATGCGTAGATGTCTTCTCGAGTAGAACACAAAAGTTTTTGTGGGCGGTGATGTGCGTTTTGCTGCCCTCCTTAGTCTTTTCTTGATTCCGCGGTATTGTTGGATTGAAGCGGCTTGGACCGACATTACTCGTACGCTTACGAGAGACTGGTTTCATCGTTACGAGTAACCCCCTTTGCTCAAAGATGACTGGCAAGTGTCGGTTTCTCCAACTTTAGTTGAATCGGATTTGACCGAGGAGGTCCTTGGATGAGGTTAAATAGCAACTCATACATATCCATTGTGGTGTTTGCGTAAGTAAGATGCGATCCTACTAGATACCCTTGGTCACCACGTAAAACATGCAACAACAAAATTAGAGCACGTCTAACTTGTTTTTGCAGGGTATGATTGTGATGTGATATGGCCAACGATGTGATGTGATATATTGGATGTATGTGATGATCATGTTGTAATAGAAATATCGACTTGCACGTCGATGGTACGGCAACCGGCAGGAGCCGTAGGGTTGTCTTTATACTAACGTTTGTGCTTGCAGATGCGTTTACTATTTTGCTAGGATGTAGCTTTAGTAGTAATAGCATAAGTAGCACGACAACCCCGATGGAAACACGTTGATGGATGATCATGGTGTGGCGCCGGTGACAAGAAGATCGTGCCGGTGCTTTGGTGATGGAGATCAAGACGCACGTGATGATGGCCATATCATGTCACTTATGAATTGCATGTGATGTTAATCCTTTTATGCACCTTATTTTGCTTAGAACGACGGTAGCATTATGAGGTGATCTCTCACTAAAATTTCAAGACGAAATTGTGTTCTCCCCGACTGTGCACCGTTGCTACAGTTCGTCGTTTCGAGACACCACGTGATGATCGGGTGTGATAGACTCAACGTTCACATACAACGGGTGCAAAACAGTTGCGCACGCGGAACACTCGGGTTAAGCTTGACGAGCCTAGCATGTGCAGACATGGCCTCGGAACACATGAGACCGAAAGGTCGATCATGAATCATATAGTTGATATGATTAGCTTAGGGATGCTTACCACTGAAACTATACTCAACTCACGTGATGATCGGACTTGGGATAGTGTAAGTGGATCATGAACCACTCAAATGACTAGAGAGATGTACTTTTTGAGTGGGAGTTTAGCATATAATTTGATTAAGTTGAACTCTAATTATCTTGAACATAGTCTAAGTCCACTTTGAATATATTTGTGTTGTAGACCATGGCTCACGCGACAGTCATCCTGAATTTTAATGCGTTCCTAGAGAAAGCTAAGTTGAAAGATGATGGAAGCAACTTTGTAGACTCGGCTCGTAATCTTAAGCTAATCTTACAAGCTGGGAAGAAGGATTATGTCCTTAATGCTGCGCTAGGAGATGAACCACCCGCTACGGCTGATCAGGATGTTAAGAACGCTTGGTTAGCACGTAAGGAGGACTACTCAATAGTTCAATGTGCAGTCTTGTATGGCTTAGAACCGGGACTTCAACGTCGCTTTGAGCGTCATGGAGCATTTGAGATGTTCCAGGAGTTGAAGTTTATCTTTCAGAAGAACGCCCGGATCGAGAGGTATGAGACCTCCGATAAATTCTATGCTTGCAAGATGGAGGAAAACTCGTCTGTCAGTGAACATGTGCTCAAAATGTCTGGGTACTCAAACCGTCTAGCTGAGTTGAGGATTCAACTCCCACAAGAAGCTATCACTGACAGAATCCTTCACTCACTGCCGCCAAGCTATAAAGGCTTTGTGTTGAACTACAACATGCAAGGGATGAACAAGTCTCCCGGCGAGTTGTTTGCGATGCTGAAAGTCGCAGAGTCTGAACTCCGTAAAGAGCATCAAGTGTTGATGGTGAGCAAGACCACTAGTTTCAAGAGAAACGGCAAAGGCAAGAAGGGCAATTCGAAGAAGAGCGGCAAGCCTGTTGCCAATCCGCCGAAGAAACCCAAGGCTGGACCTAAGCCTGAAACAGAGTGCTTCTATTGCAAGGGTATGGGTCACTGAAAGCGCAATTGCCCCAAGTATCTGGCAGATAAGAAGGCGGGCAAAGAAAAATCAGGTATATTTGATATACATGTTATTGATGTGTACTTAACCGGCTCTCGTAGTAGTGTCTGGGTATTCGATACCGGTTCTATTGCTCATATTTGCAACTCGAAGCAGGAACTGCGGAATAGACGAAGGCTGGCGAAAGACGAAATGACGATGCGCGTAGGAAATGGTTCCAAGCTTGATGCAATCGCTGTTGGCACAGTGTCACTTCAGCTACCATCGGGATTAGTGATGAACTTAAATCATTGTTATTTAGTGCCTGCGTTGGGCATGAACATTATATCTGGATCTTGTTTATTGCGAGACGGTTACTCTTTTAAGTCTGAGAATAATGGTTGTTCTATTTCCATGAGTAACATCTTTTATGGTCATGCACCGAATGTGAGAGGATTGTTCATATTGAATCTTGATAGCGATACGCATATACATAACATTGAGACCAAAAGAGTTAGAGTAAACAATGATAGCGCCATATTTTTGTGGCACTGCCGCTTGGGTCATATTGGTGTAAAGCGCATGAAGAAACTCCATGCTGATGGACTTTTGGAGTCACTTGACTTTGATTCACTTGACACATGCGAACCATGCCTCATGGGCAAGATGACTAAGACTCCGTTCTCCGGAACAATGGAGCGTGCAAGTGACTTATTGGAAATCATACATACCGATGTGTGTGGTCCAATGAGCGTGGAGGCACACGGCGGATATCGTTATTTTCTCACCTTCATTGACGATTTGAGTAGGTATGGTTATGTCTACTTGATGAAGCACAAGTCTGAAACATTTGAAAAGTTCAAGCAATTTCAGAGTGAAGTGGAAAATCATCGTAACAAGAAGATCAAGTTCCTACGGTCTGATCGTGGGGGTGAATATCTGAGTTTCGAGTTTGGTGATCACTTGAGAAAATGTGGAATTGTTTCACAGTTGACACCGCCTGGAACACCACAGCGTAATGGTGTGTCCGAACGTCGTAATCGTACTCTATTAGAGATGGTGCGGTCTATGATGTCTCTTACTGATTTGTCGTTATCATTTTGGGGTTATGCATTAGAAACAGCTGCATTCACTTTAAATAGGGCACCATCAAAATCCGTTGAGACGACACCATACGAACTGTGGTATGGCAAAAGGCCAAAGTTGTCATTTCTTAAAGTTTGGGGATGTGATGCTTATGTCAAAAAGCTTCAGCCTGAAAAGCTGGAACCCAAAGCGGAAAAGTGCGTCTTCATAGGTTACCCAAAAAAGACAGTTGGGTACACCTTCTATCTCAAATCCGAGGGCAAAGTGTTTGTTGCTAAAAACGGAGCTTTTCTCGAGAAGGAGTTTCTCTCGAGAGAATTGAGTGGGAGGAAGATAGAACTTGACGAGGTTGTCAAACCTCTCATCCCTCTGGATGGTGGCGCAGGGCAAGGGGAAACCTCTGTCGTTGCGACGCCGGTTGAGGAGGAAGTTAATGATGATGATCATGAAACTCCAGTTCAAGTTTCTGTTGAACCACGCAGGTCGACGAGATCACGCGCTGCTCCAGAGTGGTACGGTAATCCCGTCTTATCAATCATGTTGTTAGACAACAATGAACCTGCAAATTATGAAGAAGCAATGGTGGGCCCAGATTCCAACAAATGGCTAGAAGCCATGAAGTCCGAGATAGGATCCATGTATGAGAACAAAGTGTGGACTTTGGAGATACTACATGAGGGCCGCAAGGCTATTCAGAACAAATGGATCTTTAAGAAGAAGACGGACGCTGACGGTAATGTGACCGTTTATAAAGCTCGACTTGTGGCAAAGGGTTTTTCACAAGTTCCAGGAGTTGACTACGATGAGACTTTTTCACCCGTAGCGATGCTTAAGTCCGTCAGAATCATGTTAGCAATAGCTGCATTTTTCGATTATGAAATCTGGCAGATGGATGTCAAAACGGCGTTCCTTAACGGTTTTCTTAAGGAAGAGTTGTATATGATGCAACCCGAAGGTTTTGTCGATCCTAAGAATGCTAACAAGGTGTGCAAGCTCCAGCGATCCATTTATGGACTGGTGCAAGCATCTCGGAGTTGGAACAAACGCTTTGATGAGGTGATCAAGGCATTTGGGTTTATACAAGTGGTTGGAGAATCTTGTATTTACAAGAAAGTGAGTGGGAGCTCTGTGGCGTTTCTAATATTATATGTGGATGACATATTGCTGATTGGAAACAACGTAGAGCTTTTGGAGAGCATAAAAGGTTACTTGAATAAAAGTTTCTCTATGAAGGACCTAGGAGAAGCTGCTTACATTCTAGGCATTAAGATCTATAGGGATAGATCAAAACGCCTGATAGGACTTTCACAAAGCACATACCTTGATAAAGTTTTGAAGAGGTTCAAAATGGAATAGTCCAAGAAAGGGTTCTTGCCAGTTTTACAAGGCACAAGATTGAGTAAGACTCAGTGCCCAGCAACTGATGAAGATAGAGAGGATATGCGCTCCGTCCCCTATGCTTCAGCCATGGGTTCTATCATGTATGCAATGTTGTGCACTAGACCGGATGTTAGCCTGGCCATAAGTATGGCAGGTAGGTTCCAGAGTAATCCAGGAGTGGATCACTGGACAGTGGTGAAGAATATCCTGAAGTACCTGAAAAGGACTAAGGAGATGTTTCTCGTATATGGAGGTGACGAAGAGCTCGCCGTAAAAGGTTACGTTGATGCAAGCTTTGACACAGATCCGGACGACTCTAAGTCGCAGACCGGATACGTGTTTATTCTTAATGGGGGTGCAGTAAGCTGGTGCAGTTCCAAGCAAAGCGTCGTAGCAGATTCTACATGTGAAGCGGAGTACATGGCTGCCTCGGAGGCAGCTAAGGAGGGTGTCTGGATGAAGCAGTTCATGACGGATCTTGGAGTGGTGCCAAGCGCACTGAATCCAATAACCTTGTTCTGTGACAACACTGGTGCCATTGCCTTAGCAAAGGAACCACGGTTTCACAAGAAGACCAGACACATCAAACAACGCTTCAACCTCATCCGCGACTACGTCGAGGAAGAGGACGTAAATATATGCAAAGTGCACACGGATCTGAATGTAGCAGACCCGCTGACTAAACCTCTTCCACGGCCAAAACATGATCGACACCAGAACTGTATGGGTGTTAGATTTATTACAATGTAATTCACATGGTCCCTAGCATGCCTCTAGTTGGCTAGCCAGTTAGTCAATGATAGTCAGTGTCTTCTGATTATGAACAAGGTGTTGTTGCTTGATAACTGGATCACGTCATTGGGAGAATCACGTGATGGACTAGACCCAAACTAATAGACGTAGCATGTTGATCGTGTCATTTTGTTGCTACTGTTTTCTGCGTGTCAAGTATTTATTCCTATGACCATGAGATCATATAACTCACTGACACCGGAGGAATGCGTTGTGTGTATCAAACATCGCAACGTAACTGGGTGACTATAAAGATGCTCTACAGGTATCTCCGAAGGTGATAGTTGAGTTAGTATGGATCAAGACTGGGATTTGTCACTCCGTGTGACGGAGAGGTATCTCGGGGCCCACTCGGTAATACAACATCACACACAAGCCTTGCAAGCAATGTAACTTAGTGTAAGTTGCGGGATCTTGTATTACGGAACGAGTAAAGAGACTTGCCGGTAAACGAGATTGAAATAGGTATGCGGATACCGACGATCGAATCTCGGGCAAGTAACATACCGAAGGACAAAGGGAATGACATACGGGATTATATGAATCCTTGGCACTGAGGTTCAAACGATAAGATCTTCATAGAATATGTAGGATCCAATATGGGCATCCAGGTCCCGCTGTTGGATATTGACCGAGGAGTCTCTCGGGTCATGTCTACATAGTTCTCGAACCCGCAGGGTCTGCACACTTAAGGTTCGACGTTGTTTTATGCGTATTTGAGTTATATGGTTGGTTACCGAATGTTGTTCGGAGTCCCGGATGAGATCACGGACGTCACGAGGGTTTCCGGAATGGTCCGGAAACGAAGATTGATATATAGGATGACCTCATTTGATTACCGGAAGGTTTTCGGAGTTACCGGGAATGTACCGGGAATGACGAATGGGTTCCGGGAGTTCACCGGGGAGGGGGGGGCAACCCACCCCGGGGAAGCCCATAGGCCTTGGGGGAGACACACCAGCCCTTAGTGGGCTGGTGGGACAGCCCACAAGTGCCCTATGCGCCAAGGAGAAGAAAATCAAGAGAGAAAGAAAAAAAAAGGTAGGAGGTGGGAAGGAAGGGGGACTCCCTCCCACCAAACCTAGTCCAACTCGGTTTGGGGGGGGGGGGAGAGTCCTCCCCCTTGGACTCGGCCGACCCCCTTGGGGCTCCTTGAGCCCCAAGGCAAGGCCCCCTCCCTCCCACCTATATATACGGAGGTTTTAGGGCTGATTTGAGACGACTTTTCCACGACAGCCCGACCACATACCTCCACGGTTTTTCCTCTAGATCGCGTTTCTGCGGAGCTCTGGCGGAGCCCTGCTGAGACAAGGTCATCACCAACCTCCGGAGCGCCGTCACGCTGCCGGAGAACTCTTCTACCTCTCCGTCTCTCTTGCTGGATCAAGAAGGCCGAGATCATCGTCGAGCTGTACGTGTGCTGAACGCGGAGGTGCCGTCCGTTCGGTACTAGATCGTGGGACTGATCGCGGGATTGTTCGCGGGGCGGATCGAGGGACGTGAGGACGTTCCACTACATCAACCGCGTTCTCTAACGCTTCCGCTGTACGGTCTACGAGGGTACGTAGATCACTCATCCCCTCTCGTAGATGGACATCACCATGATAGGTCTTCGTGCGCGTAGGAAATTTTTTGTTTCCCATGCGACGTTCCCCAACAACTCAAGGCCAATGCATTTTCATGGCACAGAGGAGGACATGGGAGCACGTACATAGCGTAATAAATTTCCGATCGGAGCGAATGATTTTTTTTTAGAAAAGGAGAGTTACCTCCGGCCTCTGCATCAGCATGATGCATACGGCCCTTTTATTAATGAAGTAAACAAAGTTCGGTACCTCATAGTCTCAAACAAAAAACATAAGGCTAAAAATAATAATAATAATGCCACAACCGGCAAAATAGGCCTAGATGTCTACTCATCTATCCTATTAATTAGTGGACTGCCATCCAAACCGGTTGAAGATATCCCGCGCTACCGTCTCCCATCGGGTAGACCCAGTAACCAAAGGCTCCCTGATTTCCGCAGGAGTGAGTAATGATCAGGTACGGATCGATGCCACCGCTCTGTGAATTACCTGCAAAAAATGTATATTTGTATGTCTGTCAAACACCGCATCGTTCCTACAGTTCCAAATAGCCCAGAAAAGTGCACAAACTCCAATACAAATGTGTCTAGCAATAGTCGAATGCACTCCATCTAGCCACGTTCCAAATAACGTGTCAATGATGTCCGGAGGTGTAATATTAAAGGCTATGTGAATAGTCTGCCAAAGAACCTTCGCAGGGGGCATAGGAGAAAGAGGTGTGCAATATTTTCCTCGTTGTCACAGAAACTACAAGTAGTATTACCCTCCCAATTTCGTTTAGCTAAGTTGTCCTTGGTTAGAATCACCTTCTTGTGCACAAACCACATGAAGACTTTGATCCTTAAGGAAACCTTTACTTTCCAAATATTTCTGAATTTTGGGATAACAAAGGTATCAATAAGATCGAGATACTTGGACTTAACTGTGAAGATTCCACTATTTGTGAGCTTCCAACGCACCCTATCCGGTTCGTCGGAAAGGTGTATGTCCATGAGTCTTCTAACTAGGTTAAGCCAGTCTGCCCATCTGTGTCCTATCAAGGCTCTTCGGAATTGTATATTGAGAGGGTTAGACTGTAAGATTATGGCTACATACGCATCCTTGCGTTACACAATATTATAAAGGGCTGGATATTGAGTGGCTAGAGGCGTCTCCCCAGCCACGAATCCTCCCAGAATCGAGCGAATGATGATTGCGGCCATTTTCTTTCCGCTGCAAATGGCAAGTAGACGTAGTAGTAGCCAGCACCAGCCCGAACCAAGTGGCAAGTGTGGCTGTCGTTGCTGTGTACAGTGTTCATACACATAGTACATCAGTACATCTAAATGAGGAACCAATTTGGCCCCAAGAAATGTACGCAGACAAACTTGCACACATGCCTCCCGTTTGCACAGTGCCGAGTTCACGGCTGACTGACTTGCTCAGTTGCTCTGAAGAAGGGAGAGCTGCTGACCTGAGGAAGAAGATGATGGTGGTGCTACCACTATCAGCGTCGAGGTGGTATCGAGGAGGAAGGCCGTGCTGTGCAGTTCCGGCGGCAAGAATTTACCGGTGGCAACAAAGGAAGGTGCAACGAGACTGCACTTTTAATGCAGGAGGGAGGGAGGAGGAACCAAAGCAAAGACATTGGACGGGGTGGCGCTTGCATTGAATACTGCATTTTCTCCGCCCTTTCGGTGGCCACTGTTACGTGCGGCTAGCGCCGGACGAAAGGCCCGCGTCCTCTCACAGCATCTACAACTCGACCCCTCAAACGGTTTCCTCATCCGTCAGTGATCGAACAACCCAACCCCTTTTAACATAGCTTAGTTTGATCTGACCTCGTTTGCGAACTTTTTTCGAATCTGGTCCTTTTTTCTACCGCTTCACGCTGTGGTGGTAGGTATACATATCCTACCGCCAGAGACAGTGACAACATGGTCGTTTGACTCCGTTGATCCAAATAAACCATCCGCATTGACCCAATCCATATGTCTGTGGCGTACTGACGGTAGGGTGTGCATGCCTACTGCCACAATCGGTGGCAATAGGAAAAAGGATGAGATCCTAAAAAAATTCACAAACAGGACCAGGGCTAAAGTTAGCAAAAAGATCAAAATCGCAAAAAGGGTCAAAACCATGAATTTGTCCACGCGTCGTGGCGTGTTCGGTCAATCTGTCACGTAGGACGCGACCCCATCCAGATCATCTTTTCCTCTTGTTTTATTCATTTCTTTTCTTTCTATCTCTTCATCATATGCAAGTGATCGTACATATGAAAAAAAAAATATGGTTGCGCGGATGAACAAATAAAGGACACGTCCGATCACTGACTAATCGCGCCCGCGGACATATAAGAGGTCATATTTGTTATGTCCAGCTGTAGATGCTCTTACTCGTTGCAGCTAGGGGTACTGGCGTCTTGCAGAGAGCATGGGCTTTGACCTCGTGAAAAAATTCAAGACCTTCGACCCCGTCCTCAGCTTGCTTGCATTTTTTCGCCGAACTTTTACTCTATTAATCTTCAACCCATATTCATAGAACACCTATCTATGACTACAAGCATTAGGCTTGGAGGAGCCGAAGTCACGCCATCCCTTGTACCCTTGGAGCCGTGCGGAATCTGTTCTAGTAGACAGTTGAGAAGTTGTCGTGGTAAGATCTTATAAATCCAATGCATAAGAACAACAACCGTCGCCCATGAAGAAAATGCATATCCGGCTATGAATAACAAATAAAGCAAACATGATTTGAGCAAAATCATGGAGTATGCGGCCAGCATGTGTCCATCCCATCCCGTCCCTCCATCGTGGGAAGTTTGCGGGCGCATGGAGCAGGTGGCTACAACCAGGTGGACACCCTTAATTTATGAGCTACCGTACAAAAAAATACTGCTACTCTACTGCTGTATATGTATAGGTGTGACGTACGAGACCAAGCCTGTCTGCTTCCGTTCTACGACTGACCGAACTGCCACCGCTGACACTACCTACGTTACATTTACTGTGGGCAATCTCATTCAGCGTGTATTGCTCGTCACCGGACCTGCCCTTGAACCTTGCACTTCGTTTTAGTCCATTTTTTAAGATATCCTTTTTTTACACCAGAGCGGCGCCTTTGAATTCAGTTGAATAAATGGTCAGATACTTAGGCCAACTCCACCGCACGACCCCATTCTGTCCGGTCCCGTTTGTTTAGGGTAAAACGGACAAATAGGTTGACCAACGTGAGACGGCCCGGATCCATCTTGTTCGTTTCGTGTCCGGCACGACCTGTCAGACCCTCGAGCCTAGCTAATTCTCTCTTACGAAGAACAAGAGAGGACGGGAGGTAGACCAAGCACTCGAGACTTAGTGTTTCTCTGGCGACATACGCCACCGGCGCTCAAACGCCCTTGTTTTCTCTTCAGCACAAAGCTACTACCAGTAACACACTCTCATGGCCGGGTCTTTGTAGCCCCACAGCAGCGTAGCTCCCACGTTTCTGCGCACGTACGCACGAACGCCCAGCTAGCTCCATTGCGATCTGCCCGGCCATGCGCACGACGCTGTTAGCTTCATCGACCGCTACTAACCGACTACTACCACTACGCGCGCGCACGTTATTGCCACCAGCACACAAAACGCACGCACGCACAGCTACGACCTGACCCGACTCCGCGGACTCAACCTGACGCGCCTACGCCAGTCTGCACCACACCGGACTCGACCTGGCGCACGCACGCCGGTCATCACCGTGTTTGGGTCACGGCTTATTCCCAACAGTCACCCCCTAAGCTGTGACCTAGAGGAGCGTCGGCCTGACGTCGTCAACGTCGGTGAGGAGAGTCTTCTCTTCCGCCGCCTTCTTTGGCTTCCGGCAGTCGTGGGAGAAATGCCCACGCACACCGCAGTTGTAGCATCGACCACGCCGCCTTCCTCCGCTGCCCGACGTCGTGTTGCACGCGTCATCGTTGTCGTGGTCGAACTTGCCGCCTTGCTGACGTCGCTGCGTCGCCCATTGAGCCGCCGTGAGCATGAGCTGGTCGTCGCCTCGTCCGCCGCTGTCCTAAGTGCGCCGCCTTGTCCGCTCCTCGAACGCCTTGAGCCGCCCAAGCGCCTCCTCGAACGGCATGTCGTCGACGTTGCAGAACTGCTCAATTCCGGCCATCGCTGCATACAGCCGGTCCGCACAGTGTCGAGATGTTTCTTCACCATTGTCGCGTCGTCGAGCGTTGCTCCGAGGGCCGCGTACCTTGCTGCCATGCCGCTGATCCTCCCGGCGTACGCGTCCAGCTCGTCGCCGTCCTCCATGCGCAGGCGATCGAACTCGCTGTGGAGAGTGGAGAGCCGCGCCGCCCTCACCCGGTCCGCGCCGACGAACCGTGTCTTGAGGCTCGCCCACATCTCCGCCGCCGTCTTCTTCGACGACACCTGCAACAGGATGTCCTCGGAGAGCGCTCCGAGGAGGTATGCCCTCGCCGTCTTGTCCTTCTTGGCGATGACGGTCGTCGCCGAGTCCTTCGCTGGAACCACCGCTTCCCACAACCCTTGCGCGTCGAGGTTCGCCTCCACCTTGATCGCCCACACGGTGTAGTTGTCACCGGTGAGCATCGGCACGGAGAACGACACCGTGCTCCCTCCGGCGCCGTACGGGAGTAGGCCATGGCCGCCGATAGGATCGCAACGAAGCTCTGTATACCAAATGTCAGACCCTCGAGCCTAGCTAATTCTCTCTTACGAAGAACAAGAGAGGACGGGAGGTAGATAAAGCACTGGAGACTTAGTGTTTCTCTGGCGACGTACACCACCGGCGCTCAAACGCCCTTGTTCTCTCTTCAGCACAAAGCTACAGCCAGTAACACACTCTCATGGCCGGGTCTTTGTAGCCCCACAACAACGTAGCTCCCACGTTTCTGTGCGCACGTACGCACGAACGCCCAGCTAGCTCCATTGCGATCTGCCCGGCCATGCGCACGACGCGGTCAGCTCCACCGACCGCTGCTAACTGACTACTACCACTATGCGCGCGCACACGCTACTGCCACTAGCACACAAAACGCACGCACGCAACGCACGCACACCTACGACCTGACCCGACTCCGCGGACTCGACCTGACGCGCCTACGCCAGTCTACACCGCACCGGACTCGACCTGGCGCACGCACGCCGGTCATCACCGTGTTTGGGTCACGACTTATTCCCAACACGACCCATCTTGAGCGCAAACTTGCGCGGCATTTGGGTCGCGGCGGACACCAAACGGACGTGTGCTCGTGTGCGTCGGGGACGAGCGGCACGCGGCCGCCAACCTCCCACCCACCCGCATGAATGCGCACGAGTGGCCGGGCCCGCCTGTCATCCGCCCAGGGAACGGTCGCGGTCCTTCTTAAATGAGGAAGCCGTGGACCGGCCGTTCACAGTTCCCATCGCCAACCCCGCGGCCTCCTCGAAACCCAACAGCCCCCTCGCGAAACCCTAGCCTCCTCCTCAAGCTCGTCGGCCGCGACAACCATGGGTCTGTGGAACTACGACCGCAAGGGCACCCACGACCGCGAGGCTGGCTCCTCGTCGGGATGTCGCCGCGGCTCCGTCAAGGAGGAGGCCGGAGCGCCACCGCTCCAAGCCGCGACTGTTGGAATTATGCCCTAGAGGCAATAATAAATATAGTTATTATTATAATTCCTGTATCAAGATAATCGTTTATTATCCATGCTATAATTGTATTGAATGAAGACTCATTTACATGTGTGGATACATAGACAAAACACCGTCCCTAGCAAGCCTCTAGTTGGCTAGCCAGTTGAACAAAGATAGTCAGTGTCTTCTGATTATGAACAAGGTGTTGTTGCTTGATAACTGGATCACGTCATTAGGAGAATCACGTGATGGACTAGACCCAAACTAATAGACGTAGCATGTTGATCGTGTCATTTTGTTGCTACTGTTTTCTGCGTGTCAAGTATTTATTCCTATGACCATGAGATCATATAACTCACTGACACCGGAGGAATGCTTTGTGTGTATCAAACGTCGCAACGTAACTGGGTGACTATAAAGATGCTCTAAAGGTGTCTCCGAAGGTGTTAGTTGAGTTAGTATGGATCAAGACTGGGATTTGTCACTCCGTGTGACGGAGAGGTATCTCGGGGCCCACTCGGTAATACAACATCACACACAAGCCTTGCAAGCAATGTGACTTAGTGTAAGTTGCGGGATCTTGTATTACGGAACGAGTAAAGAGACTTGCCGGTAAACGAGATTGAAATAGGTATGCGGATACTGACGATCGAATCTCGGGCAAGTAACATACCGAAGGACAAAGGGAATGACATACGGGATTATATGAATCCTTGGCACTGAGGTTCAAACGATAAGATCTTCGTAGAATATGTAGGATCCAATATGGGCATCCAGGTCCCGCTATTGGATATTGACCGAGGAGTCTCTCGGGTCATGTCTACATAGTTCTCGAACCCGCAGGGTCTGCACACTTAAGGTTCGACGTTGTTTTATGCGTATTTGAGTTATATGGTTGGTTACCGAATGTTGTTCGGAGTCTCGGATAAGATCATGGACGTCACGAGGGTTTGCGGAATGGTCCGGAAACGAAGATTGATATATAGGATGACCTCATTTGATTACCGGAAGTTTTTCGGAGTTACCGGGAATGTACCGGGAATGACGAATGGGTTCCGAGAGTTCACCGGGGGGGGGGGGGCAACCCACCCCGGGGAAGCCCATAGGCCTTGAGGGTGGAACACCAGCCCTTAGTGGGCTGGTGGGACAGCCCAAAAGGGCCCTATGCGCCTAGGAAAGAAAATCAAAGAGAAAAGAAAAAAAAAGAGGAGGTGGGAAGGGAAGGAAGGACTCCCACCCACCAAACCAAGTCCAACTCGGTTTGGGGGGGGGAGCCTTCCCCCTTGGACTCGGCCGACCCCCTTGGGGCTCCTTGAGCCCCAAGGCAAGGTCCCCTCCCTCCCACCTATATATACGGAGGTTTTAGGGCTGATTTGAGACAACCTTTCCACGGCAGCCCGACCACATACCTCCACGGTTTTTCCTCTAGATCGCGTTTCTGCGGAGCTCGGGCGGAGCCCTGCTGAGACAAGGTCATCACCAACCTCCGGAGCGCCGTCACGCTGCCGGAGAACTCTTCTACCTCTCCGTCTCTCTTGCTGGATCAAGAAGGCCGAGATCATCGTCGAGCTGTACGTGTGCTGAACGCGGAGGTGCCGTCCGTTCGGTACTAGATCGTGGGACTGATCGCGGGATTGTTCGCGGGGCGGATCGAGGGACGTGAGGACGTTCCACAACATCAACCGCGTTCACTAACGCTTCTGATGTACAATCTACAAGGGTACGTAGATCACTCATCCCCTCTTGTAGATGGACATCACCATGATAGGTCTTCGTGCGCGTAGGAAATTTTTTGTTTCCCATGCGACGTTCCCCAACAGCGACTCCCTTCTCCATCCATCCCAGGCCCGGCGCCGGCCATCGTGACTGGCAGTACCTCAGTGTTGAGGTCTGCCGGCGCTACTGGGAGACTGGACGCCGGTCCCGTGGAGTGTCGTGCCTCGTACTTCGCCGGGACGGTCGCGGGGCCGCGACAGGCACAGGAGGTGCGCGGCCTCACGCCCATGTCATCGCCTTCCCCGTCTCCGTCACCACCTCCACCTCCTCTCATGACGGAGGAGGAGGAGGCCCGGCTCATTCAGCGCGTCATGGAGGACTCCATGGCGACACATGATGAGCGTCAATGGTCAGGCCTGGACCGCGCCATGGCCCTCTCTGCGGCCGGCGACGTCGCCATCCCCGAGCCGATGGAGGAGGAGGAGGGTGGCTACGTCCCCCCCGGCGTTCGTTGGCGCGTCGTGGGGCTGGTCCTGCACCGCGGGAGATGGCGCAGGCAGTGGGGGCCGTGAACTGGCATCCCACGCCGCCGCGGTCACCGGAGTGGGAGGCCTCTCCACGGGAGGAGGTGCTGCAGGCCAGCTTCCAGCACGCCCCCGCGCACGAGGGACCGTCGTCCCACCTCTGGACGCCGCCGCCCTACGTCGACCTCGTCAGCGACGACGACGAAGACGACACCGATGACCAGTGAAGACGGCGACAGCGATGGCAACGACGGGCGGGCTACTTTTTTTTATGTTAATTATGTCAAAAACTGGGCCGTTTTGTGGCCGTGAAAACTGGGCCTTTATTAATGTTTATCTTATTAATGTTTTAAGCTTTTAAAGTGAGTTTATTTATTTTTAGTTGAGTTTTTTCCTTTTTAAATCAAGTCCAACACGGACATGATTTGGGGTGCGGCCGCACGGTGGACGCACACACGACCCAACGAACATAGCGGAGATGGGCGAACCTATTGCCGTCCCAAACGGACAAAATCCGGCCAAACCGGACGTCCGTTTGGGGTCGTGGGGGTGGAGTTGGCCTTACGTACTTAGATTGTTGTCGTTGTCTTGGGTTCACTCTCTTCTATTTGCCGTGTTGAATGCTTCCATTCTTATCGCCACCCGATGCCCGTGCCTAGTTTACCACAACCCACGCATGTTTTTTTGTCTTTTTTCTTCTCTCTCTTTGTCTCTCTTCTTGTTTCATACATCCTTTCTTCTCTCGTTCTCTCATCAAACTGCCCCTCTAGCTCTTCGGTCGGGTGTCATCATCGACACCCTTCGTCCTTAATAAATGAAGATGGCAAATCTATTGCCTTGTTTAAAAAAAAGATGTGCCTTGAACTCTCGGTCAAGCCTATGACTAAGGAGGAACTCACGCCGAGTTCACCTACCAGCGACGGTGCAACCGTCACCCCAACTTGTTTCGGGCTGGTTGCAAAAACAATAAAAACACATATGTTCGTAAACACTGCCGGCGATGAACGCGCACACACACCCAATTATCATGAGCATCTTAAAAGACTGACCCATTCGATCTCGAGGTGACAGAAGTCATCACTTTCTTGTGTTTGATCTCTCTCAAACTGTAAGAGCATCTACAGCCGGACCCCTTAAACCCTCCTTAAACGTTCGGGCAGGCCGCATGGTCACTGTCCGGTCACAAAAATTCGACCCAGACGGGCCCTTAAACCGGCCTCAAAAGTGTTGGAAATATGTCCTAGAGGCAATAATAAAGTAGTTATTATTATATTTTCTTGTTCAAGATAATCGTTTATTATCCATGCTAGAATTGTATTGACTGAAAACTCAAATACATGTGTGGGTACATAAACAACACGCTGTCCCTAGTAAGACTCTAGTTGACTAGCTCGTTGATCAAAGGTGGTTAAGATTTTCTAGCCATAGACAAGTGTTGTCACTTGATAACGGGATCACATCATTGGGAGAATGATGTGATGGACAAGACCCAAACTATGAACGTAGCATGTGATCTTGTCGTTTTATTGCTACTATTTTTCTATATGTCAAGTATACGTTCCTTTGACCATAAGATCATGTAACTCACTAACATCGGAAGAATACCTTGTGTGTATTAAACGTCGCAACGTAACTGGATGACTATAAAGGTGCTCTATACGTATCTACAAAGATATCCGTTGAGTTAGCATGGATCAAGATTGAGATTTGTTACTCCGTATGATGGAGAGGTATCTTGGAGCCCACTCGGTAATACAACATCACAACAGGCCTCCATCGTGGAAAGTTTGCGGGCACATAGAGCAGGTGGCTACAACCTCGTGGACACCCTTGATTTGTGAGCTACCGTACAAAAAATACCGCTACTCTACTGCTGTATATGTACTCCTAGGTGTGACGTACAAGACCAAGCATGCCTGCTTCTGTTCTACGACAGACCAAACTGGTTTTTTTCACTATTCTGACCCACTTGACATAAAAAAATCACAGAATGAACTCACCCCGAAACAATTTCACGTTTTGATCCTTTTTAGAAACGCCATATACCGTGGCGTTGCACGTCAACAATGAAACACCGTTCTAATGTGGTGTTTCCTGCCTTCATTGAAACGCCACTTTATCATGGCGTTGACTGTCACCTTAGAAACGCCAACCTCCCTGGCTTTTCTAGGGGCCATATCTGCCCAGCCCGACCCATCGCCCACCAACCACCTTTTCTTCCTCCTCTTCCCTTCGAGCTTGGGCGAAAAACTTCTCGCTCTTCCTCCATATCCTCCCCCCTTCGATCTCCCTCCTCCCTCAACCGTTTTGTGGGTTCTTTGGGGCAAATCGAAGAGGCCGGTAAGCTCCTCCAATCCCTCCAATTAGTTTTTGCAACACCTTTGTATTTGTGTAGCTTTTTTTGCACTAGGTGTAACCTAAGTTTTGAAGTAAAATCTATTTTGTGATGGTTAATGCATATGTTTTAAAGTAAAACTGAATTTGTGATGGTGAATGCCTATGTTTTTGGCAATAGGTGTAGTTTTTTGTGGCACTAGGTTTAACCTAGGTTTTGTTCATATTATTGGCACTAGGTTTATGCCTAAGTTTTGTTCATATTATTGGCACTAGGTGAATGCCTAGGTTTTGTTCATATTATTGACACTAGGTGAATGCCTAGGTTTTTGGCACTAGGTGTAGTGTGATTGTTTTTGGCACTAGGTTAATGCCTAAAAGAATTTTGTTCATATTATGTAGGATGTTTCAGCCGGATAAATATTCGGGCCTTGATGATTTCTACGAGCAGAAGCATCGTGCGGTGCTAGTGGAAAGAGGAGAGGTAATTGTGCTGGTCTTGATGATTTAGAGTACACACAATGGAGTTCCCATAGTGATTTAGAGTGTACATAGAGATGAAATACTAAATTAAAGTTCAAACTTCCCATAGCGATTTAGAGTGCACATGATGACAACGACGCAACTCTATTGTGCTTCTTCTTCGCTAGACCGACTGCCTCCTCCTATTTGACCTTCTTGACAACCTTGTCCCACCACCCCGGCATTTCACCTCCCCCTCCATGTCCTCCACCCCCTTCATTGTTGCTTTGTTGGGTTGACAAGATGCCATACCTACAAAAAATTACAAGACATTAGTTAGTAAAGCGAAAAACAACATGAAGAAAATGTACAACATGACAATAATAATGAAGCCATCCTCGTCCAACTCATTCACCGGGCCTTCATCATCCGACTCATCCACACAAGCACACTGATACACAATGTCAGGATCCATGTCATCATGCCTTACTTGAGCCTCTACGTCACCAACAATGTTGTGGTGCCTCTCATACTCTTCATCGGAGTCATGACCATCATCTTTGATCGGTGCACTACCTCTGAACTCATATTGGGGATATTCATTGGCTTCCACTTCAACTTTATGCTCAACAATAGGTGCCACACCACTATACGGGCTCAAATCATCTACTAAGGGTTGATTCAAGTCAACATGAAAAAGAGGAGCATTGACCACCATACTAGCAAACATTTCGAGTGACTTGACTATTGAGGATGCAACAACCTCCTTGTATGCAACCCAATGCAAATTGGACTTGATAGGCATTGTCTTCATTCGACACTTGTGTGCCGACCCAACATCATATCTTCCTAATAATTCTACTTGGTCACTTGGATCAACCCACTTCAATCTTATCCGAGTTTCTGCCACAACCTCTTCATAAGTAGGACTATCAAGAAATGTCAACACTTCCTCATATTTGTCAACAATATCAACATTCATGAATGCCGCTTTGTCAACACAATGAATATTCACAATCTTGTTCATCTAAAAAAGGGAACAAAATTACCAATGCTAAGTATAACACATTCCTAACAAAACAACTAACAAAACATTACTCAAACCCTAACCCTAACCCTTGTCCATCCAAATTAGGCATTACCCAAACCCTAACCCTAACCCTAACCCTAACACTAAATCTTATCAATAATCATAAACCAACCAATACAATGCAACATAAATGGAACAACTATGCTCATTAGTAGATAAACTAAGAACATCTATACTAATTATTGCAAAAACTATACTCATTATTAGGGCTACAACACATGAGAAAAAAACCACCCAAATAGACAATTTCAACCAATAAAAATGGGGAGATGAAGGAGATTACCTCAAGCAACGCAAATGATACCGGATCCACGGACCAAACCAATCCTTTTGAAAGGATTTGAGAGGGGAGAAGTGGGGGAGAAATGGGGGAAAAGGGGCCGCAGCTCGGGAAGATAAGAGAGTGAGAGTGGTGGAAGAAGAGAGTGAGTGGTGAGTGAAGGGTGGCCCCATAATAAATAGGCAGGAAGAAACACCATAGCTTTTGGCGTTGCAGTGCTTCCCAGAAACGCCAGACAACCGTGGCGTTGCGAGGAAATAAAAACACCACGACAGACTGTAGTTTTGGTGGTGGTAAGAAACTCCACACTTGACTGGCGTTTTGTAGTGGGACAACAACGCCACGGCTTGTGGCGTTTCAAAAAGGGTTAGATCATGAAATCTTGTCAAACCGGGTTCATTTTGTGCACAACTTCAACAAAAAGGTTAGAACAGTGAAAAAATCCACCGAACTGCCACCGGTGACTGACATGTCAAGCCAACTCGAGCTCCCAAGTCCAAAATAGAAGTTTCTACCCGTGACACTACCAGCAATGCTACACATACATAATTTTACATGGGTTTTACAAACAAATGAATTTTGATTGGAGATTAAAGGGTATGAGGGCTCACCCCCTTGAAAATCAAGGGAAGAGTGGTTAGTTAGAAAGAAAGAATCCTAGTCAGCGTGTAACCTTGTGTAACTCTTTGTATGTCTAGCATTTTTGTTACTTTTAGTGTGGACAATCTCATTCAGCGTGTACTACTCGTCATCGGACCTGCCCTCGAACCTTGCACTTCTTTTTATGCCAACTCGCGACTCCATTCGGATCGGGTGCGTTCGTTTAGAGTAAAACGAACGAATAGCGCGGCCCAACGCGCGGCCCCAAACGAACAAATGTCTGTTTTTTGTTCGTTTTTGATCCATCCCCAATCCAAACTTGCGCGGCGTTTAGAGAGAAATGGACAGCGCGCAGACGGACGGAACGCGCGGCCCCAAACGGACAAATGTACGTTTTTCATTCGTTTTCAACCCATCCCCAGTCCAAACTTGCGCGACGTTTGGGGAGAAACGGACAGTGCACGGACAGGCGGAACGGACACCCTTGTCTTCCTGTGGCCCACTTGTCGGGGACTCTGCCGATTCATCCCCCCAAGCCTCAACCTGCCCCTCCCCACCCAACCCGCCGCCGGCGCCGCCACTATTACCCGACCGCCAACGACACCCATCGGCAACGGCAACTTCCGTCGGGGGTGCTACAGAGCAACCTGTAGCCGGCCGCCATCCACCCCCGTTGCCTCAAGGTGATTCGCGGCCTCTTCGCCATCATGACCGCAAGGTGTTTGACACTTTGCCCACAAAAGGTATGGACAGTGGAGATGAATTTTTCTTCTTCGTTCTCGTATGACAAAGAACTTGTGGTGGTTGCACTGGTCGTTCATGACCACATTCAAAGGCAGCGGCCTCGGTAAAGGGGGTCAGTGCCTGGCCGTGTGCCCCACCTGAGTTGCACGCGAGAGAGAGGCCATGCCTTGCTCTGTGTTGATTAATTTGAGAATACCGCACTCTTCAAACCGGAGAAATTCCGTCACCGTTTTCGTATGTCAAGGCATGTGTTCAATCACATTCGTGAGGGAGTGGTTCAGCATGACCCATTCTTTGAATGCAAAACGGATGCCCTTGGCAAGCTTGGATTCTCCTCTTATCAGGAATGCACCACCGTCATTCGCATGCTTGCATATGGAATTTCAGACAATCTTGTGGATGAGTACGTGAGAATGAGTGAGTCCACATGTCTGCTGTCAATGTACAACTTTTGCAAGGCCGTGGTAGTGGTGTTTGGCCTCGAGTACTTGAGGCAGCCAAATGTCGCTGACACAGAAAGGCTCTTGGCGATCAACACCGATAGAGGCTTTCCAGGCATGCTTGGCAGCATAGATTGTATGCACTCAGAGTGGAAGAACTGTCCATTTGCTTGGCAAGGCCAGTACAAGGGGCATGTGAAAAGCATGCACTGTCATATTAGAAGGGGTGGCTTCGCACGATCTTTGGATATGGCACTCTTTCTTCAGCATGACTGATGTCTACTACGCAACCTTCTCCTTGTAGACGTTGTTGGGCCTCCAAGTGCAGAGGGTTGTAGGACAGTAGCAATTTTCCCTCAAGTGGGTGACCTAAGGTTTATCAATCCGCGGGAGGCGTAGGATGAAGATGGTCTCTCTCAAGCAACCCTGCAACCAAATAACAAAGAGTCTCTTGTGTCCCCAACACACCTAATACAATGGTAAGTTGTATAGGTGCACTAGTTCGGTGAAGAGATGGTGAAACAAGTGCAATATGGATGGTAGATATAGGTTTTTGTAATCTGAAATTACAAAAACAGCAAGGTAACTAGTAACAAAAGTGAGCACGAACGGTATTGCAATGCATGGAAACAAGGCCTAGGGTTCATACTTTCACTACTGAAGTTCTCTCAACAATGATAACATAATTGGATCATATAACTAGCCCTCAACATGCAACAAAGAGTCACTCCAAAGTCACTAATAGCGGGGAACAAATGAAGAGATTATTGTCGGGTACGAAACCACCACAAAGTTATTCTTTCTGATCGATCTATTCAAGAGTTCGTACTAGAATAACACCTTAAGATACATATCAACCAAGACCCTAATGTCACCTAGATACTCCATTGTCACCTCAAGTATCCGTGGGCATGATTATACGATATGCATCACATAATCTCAGAATCATCTATTCAACCAACACATAGAACTTCAAAGAGTGCCCTAAAGTTTCTACCAGAGAGTCAAAACGTGTGCCAACCCCTGTGCATAGGTTCCCAGTGTCACGAACCCGCAAGTTGATCACCAAAACATACATCAAGTACTCACATGAATCCACGTGTGCCAACCCATATGCATAGGTTCCCAATGTCACAAACCCGCAAGTTGATCACAACAGATAGACACGTGCAAGACATACATCAAGTGTTCTCAAAGACTCAATCCGATAAGAAAACTCCAAAGGGGAAACTCAATTCATTACAAGAGGGAGAGGGGGAAGAACATCATAAGATCCAACTATAGTAGCAAAGCCCATGGTACATCGAGATCAAGACATATCAAGAACACGAGAGAGAGAGAGAGAGATCAAACACATAGCTACTCCTACATACCCTCAGCCCCGAGGGAGAACTACTCCCTCCTCGTCATGGAGATCGCCGAGATGATGAAGATGGCCACCGGAGATGGATTCCCCCTCCGGCAGGGTGCCGGAACGGGCTCCAGATTGGTTTTTGGTGGCTACAGAGGCTTGCGGCGGTGGAACTCCCGATCTAGGTTTCTTTCTGGGGGTTTCTGAATTTATAGGAATTTATGGCGGTGGAATTGCGTCAGTTGGGCCCACGAGGAGGTCACAAGCCTGCGCGCCACCACCGGGGGTGGTGGTGGTGGAGTGAGGGCTTGTGACTCCCTCGTGGCCCATCTGGCCTTCTCCCAAAGCTTCGGGGGTCTCTTTTGGTCCAAAAAAAATCATTGTAAAGTTTCATTCCATTTGGACTCCTTCTGAAAATGGGCCAAAAACACGGAGAAAACAGAAACTCGCACTTGGCACTGAGTTAATAGGTTAGTCCCAAAAAAGATATAAAATAACATATTCATGCATATAAAACATCCAAAATTGACAAGATAATAGCATGGAACCATCAAAAATTATAGATACGTTGGAGACGTATCAATGACCGATTCTCACAATGATATCAACATGATGCAGTGTTCCCTAGTGTTCGCTAGGCTTGCAGAAGGCCACTCCCCACCTGCCAACTTTGAGATCAATGGCTACAACTACAACAAGGGATACTAACTGACTGATAGTATATATCCTGAGTGGTCAACTTTTGTGAAGACAATCTCAAACCCCCAAAGAGAGAAGAGAAAGAGATTTGCCAAAATGCAAGAGAGTTCTAGAAAGGATGTGGAGCGTGCTTTTGGTGTGCTTCAATTCTGATGGGGTATCGTTCGAAACCCTGCATTGACATGGGATGAAGGGAAGCTTTGGGAGGTGATGACTGCTTGTGTGATCATGCACAACATGATAGTCGAGGACGAGCATGATGACTCCATTTTCGACCAAGGATTTCGTTTTCAAGGTAACAGTGTTGAGCCCCTGCACCAAGAACCGGCCACATTTGAGCAATTTACCCTATTCTATCGTGAACTCCGTGATTGGCACACTCATTTGCATCTTCAAAATGACTTGGTTGAGCACATGTAGGATCACATTGGAAACCAATAGATGTATTGGTTAATTATCTTTATTCAAGATAATTTCGATTTGGTTGTAAAACTATTTTATTTGAGACAATTTTGATTGGGTTGTAAAACTATTTTTATTAGAGACAATTAATATTTGGACGTACAAACTTGTTTAAAACATTGATAAATATGAATATACGGGCATATTGGCCGTGGCGGACATGATGTGGCAGAAGGATGCGTTCGCGCAATCGGCGCACGACCACCGCATCCCAGGACAGGCTCGGACACAACCCCATCGCCCGCCCCAAGCGGACAGAATCCGGACAAAACGGATGGCTGAATGGGGTCGCGCGCTGGAGCTGGCCTTAGTCCATTTTTGCTTCATCTTTTTTTACCACGAGAGCGACGTCTTTGAATTCAGTTGAATAAATGGTCAGATAGTTACATACAACAGATTGTTGTTGTCGTTGTCGTCTTGGGTTCACTCTCTTCTATTTGCCGCGTTGAATGCTTCCATTCTTATCGCCGCGTGATGCCCGTGCCTAGTTTGCCACAAACCACACCGATTTTTCGCTTTTTTCTTCTTCTCTCTCCTTGTTTCATACATTCTTTCTTCTCTCGTTCCATCATCGAACTATCCCTCTGGCTCTTGGGTTCGATGTCATCGCCGACATCCTTCGTCCTTAATCAATGAAGATGGCAAATCTATTGCCTTGTTTCAAGAAAAGAAAATAAATATGCCCCGAACTCTCGATCAAGCGTACGCCTAAGGAGAAGCTGACGCCGAGTTCACCTACCAGCGGCAGTGCAACCGTCACCCCAACTTGTTTCAGGCTGGCTGCACGAACAATAAAAACACATACGTTCGTAAACACTGTCGACGATGAACGCGCACACACACCCGATTATCATGAGCATCTTAAAAGACTGACCCATTAGATCTCGAGGTTGATAGAAGTCACCACTTTCTTGTGTTTGATCTCTCTCAAACTATAAGAGCATCTACAACCGGACCCCTTAAACCCTCCTTAAACGATCGGGCAGGCCGCCCGGTCACAAAAATTCGACCCAAACGGGCCCTTAAACCGGCCTCAAAAGCCCGGGCTCACCGGCACCCCCCATTTCCAGCCCAAATATGGGGCGAATATGGGGGAGCCCGGGCGCGCCCTCGCACGTCCGTCTGGCCTGCACTGTCCCGCATCTACCCCACATATATTCGTCCCATTTGCTCGCCGGACCAAACCCTAGCCACTCCACTCCACTCCACTCCACTCCACTCCCATCTGCCACCCAAGCTCACCTCGGCATGGTGGGCAGCGTATTTAAGTTCTTCACCTCTAGATCCGTCGACCATGAGCTTGTCCCGCGCGGCCCCGAGGAGGAGATGGTCGTCCGGCTTGCACTCCGCCGCTCCCGGGAGGCGGCCACACGACGGCAGCGCTCAGACTCACAACGTCGAGAATCCGTTGCACCCCGTAGGGTGCACCAGTGTTGTCAACACAACTGCGTCGTGGTAGACGCCTGCTCCTCATAGGAAGGATCCATCATTGACCTCACGTCGACTGGCACCGTTCGGGTTACGGGCTCCGACGAGGAAGAGTAGGGCTTGCGAGACGGCGGGAGCTCGACTCCCGTGAGCCGACTAATGTCTCATGTCCTACTCTACCTCGCCGGCGACTCAACAACACTATGAAGGGCGCCGCCAGCCTTCAGACATGGACATGACGGAGCCGGGCGAGCTTCGCTTAGTATTAGGTTTACGTTGCATGTAATAGTATGGATTTGAGGTTTCTAATTTCAGGTATCCGAATGTAGAATACATTATTTGAAACGTGATCGGTCAGTGTCCGTGGAGCCGTCCGGACGCGGACGTTTGAGGGGTCGGGTCCGGTAGTAGAGGCTGAAAAAAAAAGGAACTTGAGGACCACACCACATGGGCCAGAAGGAAGAGTCAAAGCCACACCTCCCTCTGAAGAAGAAAGAAGATTCAAGGAGACAGGAGTCTGCACACACATTTAAACTAGTATCAACAAAATTTAAACTAGTGTCAACAAGACCAGTAGCTCACACGGCAAGCAGTCTTAACAAATTACTCCTCTTTCCTAAGATACCGTTCCTCCCTAATCCACTTGTCACTAGTACTAATCTCCTCTACTAACCAAATAATCATAAAATTACAAAAATTAACAGCAGAGTTAGTGGGCGCCATAACTAATCCGCCACCCTCCGCTCCGCTCCTCCCCTGCCATCGCCATTTATTTCCTCCTCCTCCTCCTCCTCCCTCCACCCTCACTGGATCACCACAACATTCTCTCTCCCTCTGGATCCTCCCCACCTCCCTTTACCCAACTGCTCCACTCCCCACCGCCGCGGCCAACCACCCCCGGCCCCACGCCGACGCGGCGCCGGTTGCCGGGAAGCAGCAGCAGCAGCAAGAGCGGCGGCGGCGAAGGAAGCGGCAGGAGCATGGCCCGCTGATCCCTGCTGCTCGCGCGGAGTAGCTTGGAACATGGGCCGGCGGCATTGGGCCGGCGTCCTGCTCCTCGCCCTGCACTGCGGGGTGGCCACGCTGCTCCCCCCCTGCAGTTCGGCCGCCTCCGCCCTGCCTCCTCCCATCGGCGGCGACGGTGAGCGCCGGCGCGCCCCTTATATAATTTTTTTTACCTCGCCTTGCTTAAATGCCGTTTTTTTTGTGACAAATTTGCGCCGCCTGTCGCTTCCCTTGTCCGGGATCACGTCCCCGCTCCTTTCCATTTCCTCCCCACCCCGTTTCAATTCAAACCGCCGTCCTAAATTTGGTCCGGTTCTTTTTCTTTCCGCGAAATTAGTGCCCAAGATTGGATTGCTTTTCTCGCCTGCAATTTGCCGACCGACGAGCTTCGAATTCGTGGGAATCACGACGCCGTGTGCAAAAATTTGCCTTTTTTTCTTCTCTCTGACATGACATCTTTGGCTGGATTGGTCTACGGCAGTGTCGGCGCTGCTGGCCTTCAAGCGGGCGGTGATCGAGGACCCGCACTCGGCGCTGGCCGACTGGACGGACGCCGACGGGGACGCCTGCGACTGGCGCGGCGTCATCTGCTCCTCGCCCCACGGCTCCGTCGTCTCCCTGTAAGCAATCCCTTCCTCCTCACTCTTCCAGATCTCACTCGCTCATGCTCTGCTCATCACAACCACCACCTACTTGTCACTACCAGCTCAACGCGCTTAGGTTGGGAGGTAAAGTGGGTTCGGTGACTGTGATTTGGTACTTTAAACTCCTCTCCAGAAGAGAACAAAGCGGATTCGGTCAGCTGTGATGTGGATGGATGGAATAGATGCTTGGCGATGTGCCAAATGTGCCCATGGCTTGTGAGAGTGGACTGATGTGCCACTTTGATCGGTAGTCAGTCAGTGAGTAGTAGGTTTGAGCTACTACAGGGAAATGCCAACTGAATTTTGTACTGCTTGCATAATCTAGCGACCGCTGATCACGACAACGGATGATGAATTTGGCTTTGCTTCTTGCAGGAGGCTGTCGAACGCGTCGCTCAAGGGGTTCATCGCGCCGGAGCTCGGGCAGCTCGGCTTCTTGCAGGAGCTGTATGTGCTGCTTCAATCTTCATTGCGTCTTCAACTGTTCTCTCCAGGACCTGGTTTCCATAAATATCTGTATTTTGGGCAGGTATTTGGATCAAAACCTGCTTTTCGGCACCATCCCGAAGCAGCTAGGCTCGTTGAGGAACCTCAGGGTCCTGGATTTGGGCGCTAACCGGCTTGCTGGCCCTATTCCTCCTGAGCTGAGTGGACTGAACAGCGTGAGCGTAATGTAAGATGCCGATTGCTTTGCTTCTACATTTGGAGTTTTTAAGTTTGGATGCTTATTTGCTATGCAAACTAAGGTCTCGTCTCTTGTAGAAACTTGCATTCGAACGGGCTAACCGGGAACATACCACCGCAGCTGGGCAAGCTACCAAATCTTGTTCAGCTTAGGTTGGACAGGAACAGGCTGAAAGGGTCAATTCCAGGTGGCAATGCTACTGGTTTTTCTCCTATGGCAGATACCGGGTAGGTGACTTGTCCTAACTCCTTTTTTCTGTATGGTGCTTAGTATAGTAGATATATTTTACATAATAAATATAATTCAATACTGATGCAAAATTAGATACGCTGTAATGATCATTTTTGGCATAGGTTGAACTGAACTTCAGAATAATGGTTAGCTAGAATAGAACCAAAAGGACAAGTACCCGTTATAATACTTGCTAAATTTGTCCATGAACTTTTGTTACCATTTGCTGTCGATGGCATGTTCAGTAAGAACACCGTGCAAAACCAAATGTGACCATGTTCCGGTATATTGCCACTTTAACTCAATACTGTCTGTTTGCTCCGTCAGATCCACACCTCACAGTGGACTATGCCCGTCTCCTCGGTTAAACGTTGCAGATTTCTCCTTCAACTTCCTTGTTGGAAAAATCCCAATTTGTTTGAAGTATCTTCCAAGGTACTGCTATTACACAAGTCACTTCCCACTGTTAATATCAGTTAGAAGTCCATCCATTCACGTGGCTAGTTTGCAGGTCAAGTTTCCAGGGGAACTGCTTCCAGGATGAGTACTCTATCCGACAACGTGCCCATCAGATTTGTGCAAGTACGTGTCTTAGCCTCTACAAGCTAACTCAATTATTGCAGTGTTACCTACAAAGATGACCACCCGCAAAAAAAAAAAACCCCACAAAGATGAAATATTTCTCGAATTAGTCAATGGACATTTGAATTCAACTCACTTATTAATCCGAGAAGTATGGAACATCATGCTTTATGATTATATACATGTTGCCCTTATAAAATTTCTCTGTAGGATTTACCATCAATGCTCATGAGGCAACACTTTTTCCCCTTTTATCTGCAAGCGTAATTGTCCTTTAAATTACACTACTTATGCGACATGGCATATTCATTTCTTCAAGGGTAGTTTTGATACTTAGTCAAAACCTTATGTTGAAACACATGCACCACCAATATGGGTTATAGCTATTTACTGTATAACTAGCACTTAGTAGTGGCCTAAGGTCATCTTCAACTTCCATCAACTGAAATCTACTCTTGTTTTAGGTGCGTCTACAGCTGCTAATTTAAAGGGATTCAAACGCCCTGCTTCTGAGCATAAGCACGATAAAGTGCAGCAACCCACTTGGCTTATTGCTTTGGAAATCGCAACCGGTGCTCTCCTGCTTATTTTCTTGATCACTGGTGCAATTACTGCCTCCAGAAGCTGCAATATAAAGCCTTCTATAAGAATATCATCATGGAGTAGATCAAAAAGTTGGAGCGACGAGATAACAGTACTCATTGGTTGGTATTAACTTTATCTTATAAATTGCTTATTTTGTCTAACATATATTGTTCCTAATGTGTTTCATTCATGCTGTTCTCAGATTCTGATATGCTGAAAAGTTTGCCCAAGTTGAGTCGCCAGGAACTTGAAGTAGCATGTGAGGATTTTAGCAACATTATTGGCTCAACTCCGGAGACTGTAGTCTATAAAGGAACAATGAAGGATGGACCAGAGGTTTCTGTCATATCATTATGCGCCTTTGAGGGTCATTGGACTAGCCAGCATGAGCTCTTTTACCAAAACAAGGTATAGTTCGTTTGTCTAAAATTGTGACCCAAAAACACCTTTTAGCTCAAATAAATAAATAAATAAAATGGGATGAACATTGTAGGTTATTGATCTGGCAAGGTTGAATCATGAGAACATAGCAAAGTTTCTGGGCTATTGCAGAGAGAGTGACCCATTCTCGAGGATGTTAGTCTTTGAGTACGCATCAAATGGGACCCTGTATGAGCACCTACACTGTAAGACTATCTCTTTCAATTTCGTTACGATAGACTAAATATTTGCATTTTATGTATGTCGTAGATTTGATGTCATTTGTTTTTTCCTTTAGATGGGGAAGCGGCTCAATTTTCTTGGCTCAGACGAATGAAAATAGCCATCGGCATCGCCCAAGGTTTAAGGTATCTGCACACCGAGTCGCAGCCTCCATTTGCAATATCAGAGCTGAACTCCAATTCAGTTTACGTTACAGAAGATTTTACCCCCAAGGTACTGCATGCTTTGCTTTTACCTGTAGACTAGTACCGTCTCTTTGGAGCTTATCTTTCAGATGAATACACACTGTCTAACATGGTGAAACGAACAACAGCTTGTCGACTTTGAATGCTGGAAAATGCTGTTTTCAAGACACGAGAAGGCGCTCGGCCACTTCAACAACAAAGCCTCTTTCCCTAGCCGAGACTCTTCCGAGGATAAGTACGCAGACATCCAGGGCAACACGTTTGCATTTGGAGTGATCTTGCTCGAGATCATCAGCGGGCGGCTTCCCTACTGCAAGGACAAAGGCTACTTGGTAGACTGGGTGAGCCAGTAATCCGTTTCTCAACCTCATTGCAATAACAGCACATGTCTTACTCAAAGATCGCATAAAAGTAAAATAAAATGCTGGAACATTCTTTCATTTCACTAACTGAAGAAGTCATGTGCAACAAAAGTTCAAACTGATCAGTCTGAATTTCTGATCCTCTACATTTCCGCAGGCCATCAAGTACCTCCAGCAGCCAGAGGAGATCGGGAAGCTGGTCGACCCGGAGCTGACCAATGTGCGGACGGAGGACCTGGCGGTGATCTGCAGCGTGGTGAGCCGGTGCGTCGACCCCGACCCGTCCAAGCGCCCGTCGATGCAGATCATCGCGGGGGCCCTGGAGACCGGCATCGACCTCTCGGCGGCCGGCATCCTCAAGGAGTCCTCCCTGGCGTGGGCTGAGCTCGCCCTGTCGTTGTAGCACATGCCCCACCTTGTTCCACTGTAGATTTTCATCAATGCTAACGCTGATTTCTTGCACGTCGCCTTCTTGGCTCACGTACACAAAGCTTGCTAAACTGGGCGAGACGGCGGGTTGGATTTAGCTCAGATTCTCGCATAACGCTTGCCCAGTTCGTCGCCATGTAATCCTGTGTGCCTTAGTTGTAGTTTCAGTGTGGGGGCTCAGAAATGCAATGCTGCTCCTTATCTGACATGATGTTGCACCTTGCGTCCTTGCCCCAACCGTGTTTTCCAGTTAAGAGTTGATGATAGAAGGATACTTTTCTCTAGATCTTGTGTGATGGTCTGATGGTCCGGTGCGTTTCGACGTAACATCTTGTGATCTGCAAGAATGCAGCGATTCCGAGTGAGCAGTTAAAACGTGAAAGCTGGCTGCAAATGTTTGAAAGTTGGCTGCAAATTGCAACAAGAGTGTAGGAGAAGTAGGAAGCTGGCTGCAAATTGTTTCAGCATTTCATTTCATGTTATAAGATCTTTTTGTAGTAGGGAAGTAGGAGCATGTTACATGATCTTTGTGTAAGGTAAATGAGGTTGGGGGAATTTATATCGGCTCACCGAGGGGAAGTTGGTTGAACTAGAGAAGAAACACAACCCGACGACGACGGAATTCAGAAGAGGACCAAAAACGCCGAATAAACCTGACCCAATCCCAGGTTGACCTGCCATGTTCCATGATGATTTTGCCCAAGGAATTCTTTGTCCTGCAGGAGTGCCGTTGGTTGCAGTGAGCGTATCTGCTTGCTGCTCTAAAACAAAAGTAGTGTTGCCAGGAGACAGCAGGTAAGTAGTAAGTAAATTGCCGCAGTAGTAAGTAATGAAACACTGCGTACAAGGAGACTGACTAAATTGCAAAGCCCTTGTTGGAACCAAGGCGCATGGAACATGGCAGAACACCGTGCAGAAACGCGTAGAAATGACCGCCATGCTTGCCTTGCCACCGTGCATCATAAGCGCATTTTCATCAGACAAATGGCCATCATCATCATTCGCACCGATCGGCACGTCCTCCCAGTCCCATCCCATGTCGTCTGCCTGAAAACGCATGGGCCTTAAGTCATCTGTAAGCAAGCAAGCAACACTCACACACACTCCCAAGATGGCTGCCCATTTCTGTTTTCTTTCTGCCAAGAGAGTAGTATATGCTTGTTTTCTAAAATGTGTAGGTAGTTTCTTGGAGGGGGCAAGTGGTCCTTGTCCCGGCCTGTTACAACTTCAAGTGGATGGCACACCAACTAAAGATCTCAGTGCAAGTGTTTCCGGCCAGCACTTACTAGTCATATCACAGATCCTACTTACATTTCTCCTTCACAGAACTGGCAGAGGAGATTATTGTAAATAAATTTATCCAGAAAATATAGATTTACATCCTTTTTGAAAAAACCCTATTTTCATTCTTGGCAAATGCTAGAAGATGATGGCACTCCACACCAACTAAACATCTCAGTGGTGATAGTACTAGCCAGGAAAAAAGAAAGTTTGTGATCAATGGTACCACTCATACCACTAGCAAGCAGAAGCAGGTGTTGGATATTCAAGGCAGTGCATGTGCTCACTAGGGGTTTCTGGTCTCCCTGCTGCCTCCACCTTTCCTTCTCTGATGTTGCCACCTTTTAGTTCTCTTCAGCAAAATCATCAGCATGTGGTCCCATGACTACAGAAGCCATGGCCCACCTCTTATCCTTCTTCTTCTCCAAATAATGCAACAATTTCAATACTAAAAAGATGTAATGGTTTCAGGCTGAGGCTGGGGCAACCATGATGCCGGCCAACACCTGTTGATTATGCCCAGCATGATTACTTGATTAGATTGCACTAGCAGAAAAGAGCTTTTATACAAGGACAAAAGCATGGTACTTAGCGATGATCTATCCAGGAAGCGATCAGATGCCCTTTTTGCAAAGTAGGCGCTGGTAGGTAGCTAGTTAGGGCATGACGAACGCTACATGCTGGACGGCTGCCCCATCTGCCACATCGGCGCACTCAGTCCAGCTCAAGTAAAAGGTGGTGCTTGCAGAGGCAGACGGGCTCTTGCAGAGGAGTCCGGTTCCTCACTGACAAAAACGTTAAAAAGTGATGGATGGAGTAGTGAGCTTTTTTTTTTGAGGTCAGATAAATGAAAGAAGGAAAATTCTATCAAGAAGCGCCGCATCTTCGACATCCCGTGCGGCGGCTCTCTTCGTCATGCATGCATGCATGCATGCAATGATGTCATCAGATTCGTTTTAAATGATTGAAATTTAAAAACTTTTATCTCTTAAACCGTTAATTCGATCGATGACCCGTTTTCGCCGTTGACTTTGTTTCGACGAAATCTTCAAAACTAGATCCCATGTCGATATGTTTCGATAACTTTTTTTTGCTCGTACTTACCACATTTATTGCACTTATTTGTCATATTAGTAAGTATTTACTTGTTTGATAAAAAATAACTTAATCGCTAATTTTTTGAAAATTACGTATGAATATGACATCTCGACATAACCAAAATGACAAGCACAAACAACTCTTTTAGGCTATTATGCGCAAAATTATGACAACTCAACATATTTAAAACCGGTAACCATAAAAAATATTTTTTGGTCATCGTTTGTAAATATGACAACTCAGCATAGTTAAACTAACAAGCACATAAAATAGTTTTCTAGTAAAGTTGTATGTAAATATGACAAGTTAGCATATTTAAATTGGCAAACACAGCTTATGACATGCTTTTATATCATGTATAATAAAAACTGCTACAAGGCTTTGTACGAAAAAACATCAAAAAGTGTTAATTAAGTTTTTTTTGGCAATTAAGTGATTAATAATATGACAAGGGGGTCAAAGAATGTGACAAGTATGAACGAAAAAAAAGGTTGACGGAACATGTCAACATGGGATCTAGTTTCGAAGAACTTGTCGCGAGAAAATCAATGGTGAAAGCGGATCATCGATTGAATTAATGGTTTTGTAAATAAAACTTTTTGAATTTTCAAACATCAAAGAGAATCTTGATGACATCATTGCATGCATGTAGCAGTTTCTATTATACATGATGGTATCATTGCATGCATGCATGCATGAGAGAGATACTCCAGGCACACTAATTTTGCATTAGATGAGTGATTAGTAGGGTGTTAATTTTTGCATTGAAAGACGATTAACCAAGCCGCCGCACCGCAAGACGCAGGTGCGGCCCCGCTCTCTAATGTTGTCCATGAAAGAAAGGGGAAAGAACTAGTGACTGCAGGATAGAAAAAGGACCACTGCCACCGTTGAGCAATTCTTGGTTGGGATAGTAGCTTCAATTAAAAAATCTATGTGGAGTGCATGGGGCATCACCTTGGTGATGCCACCGTTATACATGCCACCAGGCTTATAATTCAGTTCCTCTCTGGTTTGTTTACATGCAAACTGAACAGGCTCCACAACTTATAGATGCTCACCATTTTTTTTCCTGTGTTTCAACATTGGCAACTTTCTCATGTAAATTAACATAAAGAGAAGACTAAAAATATGTGTATCTTTCTTTGACTTCCTATCTTCTGACAGTATGTGTGTGAGCTGTGAAGCAGCAGGCAGTGGTGTACTGGTGTTGAGTCTGAACTCTGAAGCGAGTACATCCATCTTCCTTTACTTTGAGGAGATCCTAAGAAACACCACCAGAGACTTGTACTCAGTACTCACTTGCACCATACCACAAATCCCACAATGGGACGAAGCTCTGCCAACTGGCACTGTATCCAGACAAACATACAAAGCAAAAAACAGACATAAAATCTCAAAGATCTACTGCAACTTTTTCCTCCTTGCAGTTTTTGTGCAGATCTTAGTAGCTAGCTAAGAAGGGAAAAGGAATGCTGGAAGAACAGTGGATGAAATACTGGAGTCAGAATCAATCAGACTACACTTTTGGCTGTCAGTTAAACAGCTGCTGAAGAAACACTTTCAGTTTCGTCAGTCTTAGGTGTAGGTGTTAGTTTCGTCAGTTCGACAGTTTCGTCAGTAGCTTCTTTCGCGGCATTGATCTGATCGTGGGATGGCACGAGGTAAATGGTCATGGCCGCATCACGAGCGACTTGCGGGGAACGCTGGGATGGCAGCAATCACGACATGGGCGTGGCTTGATTTTCGGTTTTCAGTTAGACTGTACTCAGGCTGAATAAAAAGCAAAACAGAAAAGCTGCAAGCATGTTACGCAGCCCAAAAACCTCTCTTCATCGTCTTCCTCTCGCGTGAGCTCGAGCTTACCTCCAACAAGTGGCATCAGAGCCAATCGCTAGCAATCCTGTGATGGGCGGAGATGGCGGCAAGAAGAAGGCGGGGGACGCCGACGACGACAGAGGAACGGCCTCGCCAAAGGCGCAGTCGGCCACGGGCGCGAGCTGGCGGTGGAGAGACAGTTTGCTCCGGTTGTGTCGGATCACGCCAACATGCCTCCATTGACCCGCACGAACTACGCGGAGTGGAGCCTCCTGATGGAGATCGGGATGCAGGCGAGAGGTATGTTGCGCGCCATCGAGGGAGCTGAAGACCTCGATGATGAGTATGGGTACCGCAATGACCGGGGCACGATGGAATTCATTCTCTGATCGGTGCCGTCGGAGATGCTGCCCATGCCGCGGAAACACAAAACCTCCCAGGACCTGTGGGAGGCGATCCGAGCCATGCGCGCGGGCTCCGAGCGCGTCCGCGACGTCAAGGCGCAGACGCTTCGCGGCGAATTCGACCAGCTTCGTCATAAGCTTGGTGAATCCATTGATGATCTAGCAATGCGCCTGACACGCCTATGTGCACGTCTCGGCGAGCTCGGAGACACGATCAGCGACAAAAGGGTGATCCAGAAGTGGCTGCGGGTCGTCCCCAAGCGATACTCGCAGCTCGCAGTCTCCATCGACAACCTGGTCAATCTGGACTCAACCTCGATTGAGGAGATCATCGGTCGTTTCAAGGCGGCCGAGGAGCGGTACGAGCTGGACATCAAAGAAGAGGGCGGCAGCAAGCTCCTTCTCACTCTGAAGGAGTGGAACGCGCGCCTCGGGCATGGTGACTGTCGTGGTTTTGTCACGGGAGATGTCCTAGTGAAAGGACTTAATGATGGAGCCATCACACCTTGGTGGCGACTCAAAGGGGTTGAACGGGAGCGGGACTCAGATTTATCCAGGTTCGGCCCCTCATGAGGAGGTAAAAGCCTACGTCCTGCTGTGTGTTGTATTGATGATGTTTCGATTACAAGGAGGGCGTAACTCGCCTGACCTAACTCTCGATGATTTCTAACTTGCCCTATCCTCCCCGGGGACTCGCCTTTATATACAGGTCGAGGCCTTAGGGTTTACAAGAGTCCCAACCACGATACAGATCGTGGTTTCCTTTATCTCTAAGTCGCCGTGCTTTCCAAGACTGGAAACCTCCTCAATGGCCTATCCTCTGTGTAGATCTTGAACCGCCATCCGGCTCCTGGGCCCTCTAGGCCAAGGCTTGCATCGCCAAAGGATGAGTCGCCCTTTTAGTGACCCGGCCCAGCTAGGGCGGGTCACACCGCAGGTAATATCCCCAACATTAGGCCCTAGATTGACTTGAACCTGTTCACGCCAATAAAATTTTGTTCAGCTTAGGAGAGACTCATCCTACTCCCTTCACGCACCATGCGCCAATCTGCCATTCTCCATGAAAACACCCAAGCCGCCAAACCGTTTTCTGATGACATCATATTATCCCTTTAATCTCGGAAAAATGATGGCGCAACCCCCAACGGATCTCGCGGCACAGATATCCCGAAAATCTTGGCGCTATTATTGCGAATCTTTAACTTGTCTTTTCGGTTCCCACGCGAGGTGCCTCGATTCCAGCGCCCGTCCCATTAAATTGCTCGGGAAAGGGAGCGAAAAGCATCTCCACCTACTCACTTCGTCTGCCTCTTCTTCCTCGCGACCGCACCAAGAACTCTGTCGCCGCCCGAGGAACTCCGTCATCGGCCACTGCGTCCGACGCATCTCCGAGCCAACCAAGGACACAACATTCACCGCGGATCTCCCACGGTCGCTTCCAAACGCCATTATCAGGTCAGTCCTTCGCCATTATAAATAGATCTTAGCTCCTCGATGTTCGTCGTCTGCTGGTTTCTTAGAACACCTCGAACGCCTCCACATATGCTGATTGATTCATAGTAGTAATAGGCACGGTAGCATTGACCGTATCCTCAATCGATTAGCTCCTGTTTGAGGAACCAAAACGGCTTCGGTCAGATCACCCGCAGTGTATTTACCCTAGCCATGGCCTGTTTCACCTTATCCAGGCCCTTTTCCGTTCATTTTAACTTGTTCGTAGATCTATATTTCACTGCCTGCTGTGTAGAAACCTGTTTATAGATCCACACTTCATCATTTTACCGCACATCTCTTATGCCCTGAGACGTCTTCCCTGAACAATAGGAAATTCCTAAGTCGCCCTTGTGCCAAATCTGGTCCCTTATTGGCGAGTTAATAGATTTTCTTAGCAACTCGACAAGTGTTCGGCGAGTTGAGGGATTCTCTTAGCCACTTTAACAAGTTTTAGGCGGGTTATCTTACCCATGACCTTTTCCTCTGTAGTTAACGGTGCTGTTTTCAAGGCCGACTGGCTTCCGGCCAAAGTTGACGATGCCTTCCTTGAGGATTGCGTAAAGACAGGGAATCTTGATCTGAAGGAAGTCATCGGATGGCGATCTGGACTAGGCGACGAAATTCCCAACCCGGAGGAAGGGGAGATAGTTGTTTTTTGCTGAACACCTCGAACGGGGGTTTAAGCCGCCAGGATCAAAGTTCCTCAGAGATGCTATGGCCTTCATGAACGTCCGCCTCCTTGGGCCCCAACTCGATCAACAACATGTGCCAGTTCCAAGTATTCTGTGAAGCTTACCTGCGAATGGAACCATCGGTCCCTTTGTTTTGGTACTTCTTCCATCTGAATCGCTAGACCGAGTTCTCCAATGGCCCTAGCTTAGAACTTGGAGGCGTTAATGTTCAACGACGCAGGGACAGCTCATTCCCGTCACTCGCCATGCCTAGCCATCCCAAAGGCTGGGGCGAGT
The DNA here is from genome assembly GCF_904849725.1 of Hordeum vulgare subsp. vulgare. Taxonomy (NCBI): domain Eukaryota; kingdom Viridiplantae; phylum Streptophyta; class Magnoliopsida; order Poales; family Poaceae; genus Hordeum; species Hordeum vulgare. The sequence continues at coordinate 656,166,375 of NC_058519.1, read as the reverse complement.
CTTGGTTTTATTGCCGGGACACTTGCCCTCTGGGTGAAAACAAACTCCTCGGCTATAGGAAGGAACGTCTGCCCACAAACTTCAAACTTCCAGACAAGCTCACTGGAGCGGAGGAGTCGGATTTCATTCCAGTGCTATCCGAGTTACGATCTTTAACAAACAACGGTCTTACTGGAGTTGATCTGATCCGCTGCTGGGTGGAATGGCGCGTCCTTCCCTTGAGTCGCCGAGACGGCTTGATGTGCGAGTTTGATGGTACTTTGGACCACCCCCAATGCTACTTCCGCACAACACTCACAAAGGAAGACATTGTGACCATCATCAAGAAGCTAACCGGCGAGCCCTTGGCCAAGTGTAGCCAGATAGGGCTTAAGCCGTTCTGCAAGATTAACCCAGCTCCTAAGGTAAATAATTTAACCCGCCCTTGGTTTACTCTTTCCAACTTACTCGGATTCTGACTTGCATAATGAAAATTCCACCTCAAAAAGGCGACCGATTCTGGTCACGAAGGCCAAAGAGGAATGCCCTGAAGCAAGCCAGACCGCCTCCAAAGAAGAAAACCAAGAGTAAAAACAAAACCGCCATCGCCGAATCGTCTGATGTGGACGAATCCCAAGTCGGCGAAGCGTCTTCAGAGGTAAAACTTTATCTTCTTTGTCTTGACGCCCTTTGCTCTAATTTGTGCTTATATCTCTACACTTCTATGTATAGAATGATGATAACGAAATCCAGGATGACGCCGTAGAGGTAATTTCTATTTCTTCCGACTCATCTTCTCCTCCGCCTAAGCCGGCCAAGCGAGTTTGTGGGAAAGTTGCCATGTCTCACCCTAATGCTTGTTTGGACCCTAATTTCCTCTTGAAGAAAGCGCAACACGCTTCCTTTCGGAAGACTCGAAGCCACTCAGGAGATTTGGTATCCGGGTTACCAGTAAAACCCCCTACCAAGAAACGGCAAAATGAGGTATCCTTTATCAATGCCCACCTTCGTTTTCTTTTGGATCACACTTGTAACTCGCTCACATTTTGAGATATTACTTTTGCAGACTTCTCCCCCTTCGTCAGGCGACTCAGTGATGTCGGCCCTTCCACCAATGATTCGCGTACAAGGGTAAGTCCTTATAATACTTATGTCCTTCCTGATGATAATGATGCTTGCTTTAAGCATGACCCTCTTTTCCTTAGAGCGCAAGCGAAGAAGAGAAAAATTAGCGGCTCAACTTCCACTCCGGCTCCAGAACTTAAAGAAAACCCAGCACCGGCTCGTGCTGACCCGACAAAAGATATATCTGATGACCGAGTTGACCTTCCAAGTTCTCCCAAGGAAGGCATGGAAGCGCCCAACCCGCCAAATCCATTGAAGGCGGCTGAAGACCCTGACGCTGTAATCATTACTGGTACTGGCTTCTCTAAGCCGGCTTCGGCAATCTTATCGAAGCATGTATCAACATCGTCCCATCCTTCCACCGGACATGAAATTTCCAAGGCCAAACTTTCTCAATATGAAAATCTTGAGTTTAAAGAGCTCTGCTCCGGCTTCGCAAGTCGCTTGGAAACAAGTTATGAAATGGAGAAGAATCTGCTCCATATGATGAAGAATAAACATGAGGTACGCCTTAATGCATACCCTCCTCATTAGCCCCCAAGGGCCGGGTCATCTTTTGAAAGATGAGCCGGGTCTTGATGTAGAAAAACTTTCGACCTGTAACCCCCAAGGGCCGGGTCATCTTTTGAAAGATGAGTCGGGTCTTGATGTAGAAAAAACTTTCGACTTGTAATCCCCAAGGGCCGGGTCATCTTTTGAAAGATGAGCCGAGGCTTGATGTAGAAAAACTTTCGACCTGTAACCCCCAAGGGCCGGGTCATCTTTTGAAAGATGAGTCGGGTCTTGATGTAGAAAAACTTTCGACCTGTAACCCCCAAGGGCCGGGTCATCTTTTGAAAGATGAGCCAGGTCTTGATGTAGAAAAAACTTTCGACCTGTAACCCTCAAGGGCCGGGTCATCTTTTGAAAGATGAGCCGGGTCTTGATGTAGAAAAACTTTCGACCTGTAACCCCCAAGGGCCAGGTCATATTTTGAAAGATGAGTCGGGTCTTGATGTGGTATAATTTTGTCTAAAAAAATTATACATTAGCCCCCAAGTGTCAGGGGTGTTGCTTGCAATAATTCTGGGACTTGTCCCTTGATAATATGTTGACAGGAATCTCTGGCCCAAGCTGAGTCGACGTTGGGCGACTTAAAGAAAAGTTTAGCCGAACAACAAGACGCGCGGGCTAAAGCAGAAGAAAAATACCAGGTGATCTTAGCTGATATGGAAAAGCTGAAAGCCGCCAACAAGAAGTCTCAAGCTGATCAGGCCACCGTGCTAAAGCGAGCGGAAATGGCTGAAACAAAACTCGAAGCCGTGCAGCAAGAGCTGGCCGGTTTAAAGAAACATATCTCCAACATGACACAGGCCATCTTTGGTAAGAAGGAATCCCTGGTTTTGTATCTTTTAAAAGAAAAAATTAGTGTGAAAAAACACTAACCATTATTGTCCCTTATGCAGGCCCTAGAGCCGCCAACCTTCAGGACGACTGTATCTTGAAGTTAAAGGCGATTTACACATTGACTGAGCAGCTGTACACTGGGAGCGTGCTGACCGTGAAGGCAGTGATGGGCGCCAAGGAACCAATCACATCAATCAAAAAGATGCTTGGCTGCTTATCTACCCTTCCGCCTCAGATAGGTGAGCTAACCCGATCAGCTGCCCGGAAAGGGGCGCTGACTACGTTGACTCGGTGTTTGGCGTATGCTCTAGAACTGAAACTCGAAGAAGTAGCAGCAGGCTTCCCACAGCTCAAGGACGATGAGTCAGAATTTACTCAAGATGATTATCAGCGTGTCGTCAGGGAATCAGGCTCGGCGGCGACTCAGCTAGCAGCAAGCTTGGATTTGTCAAAGTACCAAGCCGCTTATGACGACAAGAACAAGAAAGTAAACCCGCCAACCTTTGTGACAACCAGCTTGACTCCTGGTCGGCCCAAAAACCCTTTTGATTTGGAGGCAGATCTCTCGGCATTTTTGAATGATTAAGACGAATTTGCCGCTCTATCCAAGTGTAATTGGGTACTGGGCGATTTACAACTTGAAGTCGGCCAGAGCTCACGACAAGTTGACCCGGAGGCACCAGCAGAATAGATCTTACTGATTTGGCAACCCGAGCCATGTAATAGGTTATGGTATTAAACAATCCCTTGCTTATGCCTGCCGCGGAACTCTTTTGTGATCCTTTAAAAAACCTTGTGCCGCCCTTGGGGCGCCTATGATGCTTGACCCGTCGTGTCAATAAAGATTTTGATCACCGACCTGTTGGGCTAACAAAAACATACATCAAACCATCTCAATGAGTAATGGATGATAGTAAATAATAACCGACTCAAGGTGTTCTGGCGAATTATATGCAGAAAACCCGGCTCAACAAGATCCGACGAGTCTTATAAATCTGTGAAACCTTGTGGCAGTGCCAGGAAGTTGAGAGTAAGAATTTCGTCGGCTCGTTCAAGTCGCGAGAGGATAGGATGAGTTAGACAAACTCAAGTGCTACCCAAGGGAGACTTTTTGTATAAGAAAGCTCAAGTATTTAGACCGGTTGATCAGGCGCGAGTCAAGCTTCGGTGAAGCAGGCTCAATGAACCAATGGTTTCTCTATTTTCCATGTGGGGCGCTAGCCGGTACCATGCATGTTTTAACCAAGGTGAGTTCAGGGTCCAAATAGTGGATTGACTCGCCAAGAGTTCATGGGTCCATATGGCGATTTGGCTAACACACAGTCCAATATAACCATTTGTAGTGCGATAATTTTTCACTAGCCAAATGGGTAATTAAGCTGATCTCAGTGAGAGGAAGCCCCCAAGTGACCTATGATTAGGGGAAAGACCAGTCATAGGATTGTAGAAGCGTATACGATCTTACCACAAAACGACTTGGGGCCGATAGCCCCCAAGTAAGCCGGCCTAATCCTCAGAATCACATAAGGAGCCCATGTTTGAATTGTGCGCGTGTAGCGACTGGATCCTCTTTGGCTTATCGATACCCAGTGTTGTAATAAGTGCAACATGGTGACTTATGCTCTCTGGTATTGATAGCGTCCATGTTTGGGCGACTTATCGACGAACAATAAAGATCCATGCTTTCAAGAAGATGAAGTGGCAGGAAAAACCCAGAATTCGTGGGTATGAACTTCATTGCTTTATATAAATGAGAGACTTACAATTTTAAAAGATGGGAGAGAAAGGAAAAGACGGAGCCAATAACTCAAGTGTAGTAAGGCCGCAGATGGGCTATGTTCCAGGGGCGAGTTGACTCAGCCTCTGTGGTTGGCCGATCAGGCCGAAGATCCACCAAATAGTATGACCCGTTGCGAAGTTTTTTTGCTGACGACAAGCAGTCCTTCCCATGGTGGTGACAACTTATGCATGCCAGTGCGATCTTGGATCAAACGGAGCACTAAGTCGCCCTCCTGAAAAGCTCGGCTCTTGACCCGGCGGCTATGATAACGCCGCAAATCTTGCTGATAGATAGCCGACCGAGAGGCATCCAAATCGCGTGCTTCCTCCAAAGAATCCAAAGAATCCTGTCGTGCCAGCGCATTATCCTGTTCCACATAAGCGGCGACTCTGGGCGAGTCATGCCTAATGTCACTGGAAAGAACGACTTCTGCTCCGTACACCAGGAAGAAAGGAGTAAAACCTGTAGAACGATTCGGGGTGGTTCGAATGCTCCATAATACCGAAGGCAACTCCTCAACCCAACACCCCGGGGTGCGCTCCAGGGGAACCATAAGTCGGGGCTTGATTCCTCGTAGTACTTCGTGATTCGCCCGTTCTGCCTGTCCATTAGATTGTGGATGAGCGACCGCAGACACATCCAGCCGGATGTGATCCCGGTGGCAAAACCCCTGCATCGCCCCTTGTGATAAATTGGTACCATTATCAGTGATAATGCTGTGTGGGTATCCAAACAGGAATATCAACTTTTTCAAGAATTTGACGACCGTTTCTGCATCACAGTTGCCAACAGGCTCTGCTTCAACCGACTTGGTGAATTTATCAACCGCCACCAGTAGATGAGTTTTTTTATAGGATGACATCTTAAAAGGACCAACCATATCTAGCCCCCAGACCGCGAAAGGCCAAGTGATAGGGATCATCCTTAGTTCTTGAGCCGGCACATGAGCCTGTCGTCCAAAACGTTGACAACCATCACATCGATGAACTATCTCTTCTCCATCCGCATGAGTCGTTAACCAAAAGAATCCATGTCGAAACGCCTTGGAAACCAGGGAACCTGACCCGGCATGATGCTCGCAATATCCGGCATGGATTTCGTTCAGAATTACGCACCCTTCATCAGAAGAAACGCATCTTTGAAATACCCCGGAAGTACTCCGCTTATATAACTCGTTGTTGATGATGACCATGGATTTGCTCCGACGAACGATTTGACGGGCCAACACCTCATCCGAAGGTAACTCGCCTCGTGTGAGGTATTCCAAGTAAGGAAGAAACCAATCCGGCGTAACACGGAGAGCCGCCACAAACTGGGACTCAGGATCTGGTATCGCCAACTCCTCTTCCGAGGGCAGCCTCACGGAAGGATTATGGAGAATATCCAGGAAGACATTAGGAGAAACCGGCTTACGTTGCAAGCCGAGACGCGAGAGGGCATCAGCTGCTTCGTTAAGTCATCGGTCGATATGATCAACCTGATAACCATGGAAATGACCCTCCACATCGGACACAACCCTTCTATAAGCCGCCATCAGGGGGTCCTGGGAATCCCATGTACCTGAAACTTGTTGAGCCACCAGATCGGAATCGCCCAAACATCTAACGCGTGTGAGGTTCATCTCCTTGGCAATTCGCAAACCATGAAGCAGGGCTTCATACTCTGCAGCGTTATTGGTACACGGGAACATGAGTCGGAGAACATAACAAAACTTGTCTCTCTGGGGTGAAATCAACACCACGCCAGCCCCCGAGCCTTCCAATTGCCTAGACCCATCAAAATAAATAGTCCAGTACGTGAGATCATGCCTGTCTTCTGGAATCTACAACTCGGTCCAATCATTGATGAAGTCGACCAATGCCTGGGACTTGATAGTCGTGCGAGGCGCATACCGCACGTGGTGCGGCCCAAGCTCAATCGCCCATTTGGCGATTCGCCCCGTTGCTTCTCGGTTCTGGATGATATCCCCAAGAGGGGCGGAGCTAACCACCGTGATAGGATGTTCTTGGAAATAATGTTTGAGCTTCCGACTCGCCGTAAAGACCCCATAAACCAACTTCTGCCAATGCGGGTAACGTTGTTTGGAGAGGGTTAGCACCTCGCTGATAAAATACACTGGGCGTTGTACCGGGTATTCCTTTCCTTCTTCCTTCCGTTCGACAGCCACTGCCACGCTCACCGCCTTGGTATTCGCCGTGATGTATAAAAGCATAGGCTCCTTTTCAGTCGGGGCGGCCAGAACCGGCGGGTTGACCAGCTGCTGCTTGAGAGCTTCAAAAGCTTCATTGGCCTCGTCCGTCCAAACAAAACGATCAGCTTTCTTAAGCAACTGATAGAGGGGAATAGCTTTCTCCCCCAGGCGGCTTATAAAGCGACTCAAGGCCGTGATACGACCCGCCATGCGTTGAACTTGATTAATATTCGCTGGTTTCCCAAGCGAAGTGATTGCCTCGATTTTGTCCGGGTTGGCCTCAATGCCGCGTTCGGACACCAAGAAACCCAACAGCTTTCCTGCGGGAACGCCAATGACACATTTGGTGGGATTAAGCTTCATCTGATACACCCACAGATTGTCAAAAGTTTCCTTGAGATCCTCCAAGAGCGTCTCCTTCTTGCGAGATTTAACCACGATGTCATCAACGTAAGCGTGAACGTTGCGTCCAATTTGGCCGCGGAGACAGTTTTGGATACAACGCTGGTAAGTCGCCCCAGCGCTCTTGAGCCCAAACGGCATGGATACATAGCAAAAAGCCCCAAACGGGGTTATGAAAGTTGTCTTCTCCTGATCTTCCACAACCATCTTGATTTGGTGATATCCGGAGTAGGCGTCCAAGAAACACAAACGCTCGCAACCCGCAACCGAATCAATGATTTCATCAATGCGGGGAAGGGCGAAAGGATCCTTTGGGCAAGCTCTGTTGAGTTCGGTGTAGTCGATGCACATGCGAAAAGTGTCGTTCTTTTTGAGCACCGGGACCGGGTTAGCCAACCATTTAGGGTGGAAGACCTCAACGATAAATCCGGCGGCCAAAAGACGGGCGACTTCTTCTCCGACCGCCTTGCGTCGCTCCTCATTAAACCTGCGAAGATATTGCTGAATCGCTTTGCTTTAGGGTCAACATTAAGATGGTGCTCAGCGAATTTTCTCGGTACACATGGCAGGTCAGAAGGTTTCCATGCGAAGATGTCCCGACTCTCACGGATGAATTCGATGAGCGCGGTTTCCTATTTGGGATCCAGACCCACCCCGATAGTGAATTGCTTGGATGAATCGCCAGGAGTGAAGTCCACCATCTTAGTGTCACCCGTCGGCTTGAACTTGAGGAGCGGCTCGGCATCAGTCGTTGGCTTCTTGAGGGGCGACATATCCGCCGGGTCAACACTCACTTGGTGATACTTGAGTTCTTCTGCAGCACATGCGATTTCTGCATAAGCCGCATCTCCTTCCTCACACTCCTTTGCTATCCTCCTGTCACCATCGACCGTGATGGGTCCCTTAGGGCCAGGCAACTTGGGTTTAAGGTAGACATAGCAGGGGCGAGCCATGAACCGGGCGTAAGCCGGCCGCCCGAACAACGCATGATAAGGGCTCTTTAGCTTGACCACCTCAAATGTAAGCGACTCACTCCTGTGATTGGATGATGTCTGATACGTCCATTTTACATCATGCTTTCATGTTGATATTTATTGCTTTTTGGGCTGTTATATTACTTGTGGTACCATATTTATGCCTTTTCTCTCTTATTTTGCAAGGTTTATTTGAAGAGGGAGAATTCAGGCAGCTGGAATTCTGGACTGGAAAAGGAGCAAATCCTAGTCCACTATTCTGCACATCTCCAAATGCCCTGAAAAGTTACGTGGATTTTTTCTGGATTATATAAAAAATACTGGGCGAAAGAACTACCGGAGGGGGACTGCCAGGGCGCCACAAGCCCTGACACCGCCACCCCCTGGTGGCGGAGTGGGGGGCTTGTGGGCTCCCTGACGGCCCACTAGCCCCCCTCTTTTGCTATATAAAGCATCCTGGTCCAGAAAAAAATCAAGAGGGAGCTTTTTCGTGGTTTCGCCGCCGCCACGAGGCGGAACTTGAGCAGATCCAATCTAGAGCTCCGGCAGGACGATCTTGACGGGGAAACTTCCCTCCCGGAGGGGGAAATCGTCACCATCGTCATCACCAACACTCCTCTCGTCGGAGGGGAGGCATCTTCATCAACATCTTCATCAGCACCACCTCCTCTCCAACCCCTAGTTCATCTCTTGTAACCAATCTTCGTCTCGCGACTCCGATTGGTACTTGTAAGGTTGCTAGTTGTGTTGATTACTCTTTGTAGTTGATGCTAGTTGGATTACTTGGTGGAAGAGTTTATGTTCAGATCCTTGATGCTATTCGTTACACCTCTGATCATGATTATGATTATGTTTTGTGAGTAGTTACTTTTGTTCCTGGGGACATGGGATAAGTCATGTTAATTATAGTCATGTGAATTTGATATTCGTTCGGTATTTTGATATGTTGTTTGTTATCTTTTCCTCTAGTGGTGTTATGTGAACGTCGACTACATAACACTTCACCATATTTGGGCCTAGAGGAAGGCATTGGGAAGTAGTAAGTAGATGATGGGTTGCTGGAGCGACAGAAGCTTAAACCCCCAGTCTATGCGTTGCTTCGTGAGGGGCTAATTTGGATTCACTAGTTTAATGCTATGGTTAGACTTTGTCTTAATGCTTCTTTTGTAGTTGCGGATGCTTGCGAGAGAGGTTAATCATAAGTGGGATGCTTGTCCAAGTAAGGGCAGTACCCAAGCGTCGGTCCACCCACATATCAAACTATCAAAGTAACGAACGCGAATCATATGAACATGATGAAACTAGCATGACAGAAATTCCCGTGTGTCCTCGGGAGCGTTTTTCCTCCTATAAGACTTTGTTCAGGCTTGTCCCTTGCTACAAAAGGGATTGGGCCACTTGCTGCACCGTTGCTACTACTTGTTACTTGTTACTCTTTGCTTGCTACGTTTCACCTCGCTACACAATCACTTGTTACCGCTACTTTCAGTGCTTGCAGTTATTACCTTGCTGAAATCCGTTTATCAGAGCCTTCTGCTCCTCGTTGGGTTCGACACTCTTACTTATCGAAAGGACTACGATTGATCCCCTATACTTGTGGGGCATCATGTACCAAAAGCCACATTAAGTTTGACCCACCCAATTGGATATGCCGACTTACCTGAGACGATACCATGGAATACTGTGGTTGACAGCATTAGGTATTTCTCTAAGAGGTTCATCCTTCGAAAGGTGTCGACATATAATATGTTGATGCTGCTGCCACCATCCATAAGAACCTTTGAAAGGGTATATCCCCCGACTTGGGGGGCCACGACCAATGCCAAGTCGCCGGGGTTGTCGATTCTGGGCGGGTGATCCTCCCTACTCCACGAGATAGTCTGCTCAGACCAGTGGAGGTACCTGGGGAGTGCCGGCTCGGACACGCTATACGTCCTGTGCTTCACCTTTTTGTCTCGCTTACAGGCACTGGTAGTGAACACGTGGTATTGTCCGCTGTTTAATTGTTTGGGATTGCTGCGGAATCCGCCATTATCTTCTTGCCCCTGGGGAGCCCCCTGCGGGGGTGGCTCCTGAAACACTCCGGGCGGGTTATACCGGTGTTGGTTATGCACAGGGTACTGGCCATTGCTTGGTTGCGAGCCGCCCTGGGCCCCTGGTTCGGGAAAACCGCCGAACGGGTTCTGACGTTGATTAGGCGCACCGAACTGTTCCTGCCGTTGGCTCTGGTCACCGGTTTGGCCCTTCTTGAGTGCCTTCGCCCGAAATTCCTGCATTACGTAGCAGTCTTCCCAAGAGTGAATCGCCGGTCCTTCCGCTGTGGCGTGATGCGGGCAGGGGCCCTTAAGTATCTCCTTATAGTTGCACGGCTTCTTGCCACTGTAACCCTCTTCTTCTGGCGTCGATTGCCATTATTAGCATTGGTGTTGGCGACGAAGTCCGTGGATCCTTCCTGCTGCCTTCTCTTGCCATTTCCACCATGATTATGGTGGGCGCGTCCCTGAAACCGGGAGTGATTCTTGGATGACTCGCCCTTCCTCGGCGAGTTGGCCTTGCTGTCGTCCTCTCCTGGATCTTTAGTATCGTCTGCTTCGGCGTGCCGAGTGAGGGTGTCCATCAATTCGCCCATATCCTGGACCTTGCGCTTGAGTCGCCCCAGCTTCTGTACCAAGGGCTCATAGTGGCAGTTTTGCTCCAGCATCAGCACGGCTTGAGCCGTCGTGATGCCATCTGACGAGTGGATGTTTTCCGCAACCCGCCGCGTCCAGTGGTGGGCCGACTCATCGGGGCGCTGAACGCAATGCTATAAGTCGACGATCGTCATCGGGCGTTTGCAAGTTCCCCGAAAGTTTTTGATGAAACGTTCCTTCAGTTCAGCCCAAGTATGGATGGAGTTGGGTGGCAGGTTTTTTAACCAAGTGCGCACCGTCCCTTCGAGCATCATTGTAAAGTACGTGGCACAGACTGCTTCACTTACGTCGAGCATGTCCATTGCGAGTTCGTAACTCTCAACCCATGATGCCGGCTCAAGGTCCAGGGTGTAGTTGGGCACCTTCCTTGGTCCTTTAAAGTCCTTCGGCATCCGCTCGTTGCATAGGGCAGGGGGCAAGCATGGCACCCCTACTTGACTGTCGCCTCCGCTAAGTGGCGCTGGGCAGGTTTGGATGTCCTGGTGATCCTGGCCTGTCGCCCCAAAGGTGTTGCGGACGGGAGGGTCCCGATGGTCAGCCGGGTTACCCTGAGGTAGGTGTCGCGGTCCGCTGGTTATGGCGGGTTGGTCCTCTGGCCGGCTTCTTGTGCGGCTCGTTTGGGGGGTGGAGTGCAGCCGATCGAGGTTGTGTGAGAATTGCGCGTTCTGGACCACCGCCGTTTTCAACATCTCAATGGAGTTTCTTGCTTCTATTTCAGCCGGGGTGTTGCCATAAATCGGAAGAGATTTTAAGTGGCGAGTCGCAGCGAGCACGTCGTCCATGGGGTTGGAAAAGTGGCCCTGAGGCATTTGGAAACGGGGAACGCGACCATCTGCTGGCTGAAGCGGCGGGTTTGGCGGCTGAGCCGGCCCTCCCCTGGAACGGTTCCTGCCCCGGGGGTGCGCGGAGTATCGAAGACGCGGGTAGGGTTCAGATCAGGGGTAAACGCCCTTGGTATCTCCTCTGATGGACAGCGTCAGACGCGCGTTGATGCCTTTCAAGTCGCCAGTTCTCGGTGTTCAAGCGGGCCGTCTCCGCGGTGATCTGAGCTTGCCAAGTCTCAATCCTGGCGGCTTCTGCCTCCGCATCTCGTTGGGCCTTCGCCATCTCGTCTCGCAGCTTTGCCAACTCGGCGTTTATTGTTCCTTGCTTTTCTGTCGTCACTGGGGTCGCCATGATCCTTGCTATCTCCGCCGACAGGTCCACCACGATCGCAGCTGGGCTCTTGGATGGTTCGCCAGCCTCGTTGTTGCCTGCAGGGTTTTGCTGGGACTGTGTTGCCCCCGCCTTATATACGGCAATCTGACGGCGGGTCCGATCGAGGACTTCAGGATCCATCGCCAGCGACAGATCTTCGAGGCAACCCTCGTGCAGAGACTGGATTGAATCTGTGTCGCCCATGGATGACTCGTCGTCAGTGTTGACCGGCGTAGTCTCCTGAGTCGCCGATCGCTCTGGTTCATCAGCTCCCTGCGTGAAGCCGACGAAAACCGGGCGCGTCAGACTTGGCAGCGCGACGGGACGGACATACCTGGCCGGCTCGACGGTGTCAGTGGAGATGTCCGGCTCAGGCATGGGTGCACCGACTATGCCGATGAAGATGTTGATCTTGCCGAAGGGGACTCTGTAGCAGGATTTGATTAAATCGGCCTCGGGCCCCCACAACGAGTTGTCGATGTAGCACTTTCCGCGGCGGCTCCGGGTCATGAGCCCGGCCGCGTAGCTCCCTGACCCTGATAGGGCTCCCTTCGAGAACTCAACTCCACCGTGCGTAGGCCCCACAGTGGGCGCCAACTATCATGGTTTTGTCACGGCAGATGTCCTAGTGAAAGGACTTAATGATGGAGCCATCACACCTTGGTGGCGACTCAAAGGGGTTGAACGGGAGCGGGACTCAGATTTACCCAGATTCGGCCCCTCGTGAGGAGGTAAAAGCCTACATCCTGCTCTGTGTTGTATTGATGATGTTTCGATTACAAGGAGGGCGTAACTCGCCTGACCTAGCTATCGATGATTTCTAACTTGCCCTACCCTCCCCGGGGACTCGCCTTTATATACAGGTCGAGGCCTTAGGGTTTACAAGAGTCCCAACCACGATACAGATCGTGGTTTCCTTTATCTCTAAGTCGCCGTGCTTTCCAAGACTGGAAACCTCCTCGATGGCCTATCCTCTGTGTAGATCTTGAACCGCCATCCGGCTCCTGGGCCCTCTGGGCCAAGGCTTGCATCGTCAAAGGATGAGCCCCCCTTTTAGTGACCCGGCCCAGCTAGGGCGGGTCACATCGCACGTAATATCCCCAACAGTGACCAAGGCGGCTCCTCTAGCGGTGGCGCAAACGGCGTCAAGAAGCCACGCGTCAAGACCCAGGGAGACCGCGGCAAGAATGCCGCATGCTCGGGCGGAGGAAAGGGCGGCCCCAAGCACGCCGGAAACTGCCGCTACTGCGGCATTAGCGGCCACTGGGTGCGCGAATGTCGCAAGAAGATCAGAGATGAGGGCGGCGGTGAGGCGCATCTCGCGGCAACTGAAGACGAAGACCCTGTGCTTCTCATGGCGCAGGTGACGCCACTGCCTGTCGAGACCGCTCAGGATGCGCGGGGCGACGAGGTTGTGCATCTGCATGAGGAGCCCGCTGAGGCTTGTCATGGGGCTGCTAGGGACGGCAAGGAGCCCCGATGGCACCTGGATACATGCGCGTCCAACCACATGACGGGCAACTCCACTGTCTTCTCCAAGCTGGGCCACCACGTCGGTGGTACAGTGCGCTTCGACGATGGATCGGTGGTCGAGATCGAGGGTCACGGGACGGCGGTCTTCGTCACGCACGGAAGGCGCCATCGTGTGCTCTCCAAGGTATACTACATACCATGTCTTCGCACCTCGATCATCTCCATCGGACAGCTCGATGAGACAGGCTGCACCGCCCTGGTCAGGAGCGGTATGATGGTGCTACATGATCGGCAGCAGAACATCATTGCCAAGGCGCCCAAAACCAGGAATCGCCTCTACACCATTGAGCTGGAGATCACACGGCTGGTGTGCTTGGCAGCCACGGCCGAAGAGGACGCATGGCGCTGGCACGCACGCTACAACCATCTGAACTTCGACTCACTCCGCAAGCTGGGCCAGAGTGACATGGTGCGTGGCATGCCTCTGCTCGAACATGTCAATTAGGTGTGCGATGGTTGCCTCATTGGCAAGCAGCGACGCGCCCCTTTCCTTGCAGAGGCAAGCTATCGAGCCGGTGATCGCCTGGACCTGGTCCATGGAGATCTTTGCGGCCCGATCTCGCCACCGACGCACGGCGGGAAGAGGTACTTCTTGCTGCTTGTTGATGATAAGTTGCGGTACATGTGGATCGTATGGCTAAGCAGCAAGGATGAAGCACCGGTGGCGATCAAGCGCTGGCACGCCGGCGTCGAGGTGGAGACCTCCCTCAAGCTGCGTGTGCTGCGGACCGATAGAGGTGGCAAATTGACCTCAACAGAGTTCGGTGAATACTACGCTGACCGTGGTGTGCGTCGGCAACTCACGGCCCCGTACTCGCCGCAGCAAACGGAGTCGTGGAGCGGCGGAACCAGTCCGTCATCGGAACGACACGGTGCCTCCAGAAGTCGAAAGGCGTCCAAAACGAGTTCTGGGGGGAGATGGTGACCACCGCCGTCCACCCGCTGAACTGCGCGCTGATAACCCACAAGTATAGGGGATCGCAACAGTTTTTCGAGGGTAGAGTATTCAACCCAAATTTGTTGATTCCACACAAGAGGAAGCAAAAGAATATTCTCGAGTATTAGCAGTTGAGTTGTCAATTCAACCACACCTGAAATACTTAGTATCTGTAGCAAAGTTTCAGTAACACAGTAGTGTGATAGTAACGGTAGCAATGGTAACAGTAGCAGTAGTGACAACAGTAGCGGTAACAGTAGCAACAGTGAAAGCAGTAGCGGTAATAATAGCAGCAGTGACATCAGTAGCAGTAAAGTAACGTAGCAAGGACCAGTAGGAAAAGACTCGTAGGCATTGGATCGGTGATGGATAATTATGTCGGATGACATTCATCATGTATCAGTTATAACATGGGGTGATTTGTAACTAGCTCCAGTTCGTCAATGTAATGTAGGCATGTATTCTGTATATAGTCATACGTGCTTATGGAAAAGAACTTGCATGACATCTATTGTCCATCCCTCCCGTGGCAGCGGGGTCCTAATGGAAACTAAGGGATATTAAGATCTCCTTTTAATAGAGAACCGGAACAAAGCATTAGCACTTAGTGAATACATGAACTCCTCATACTATGGTCATCTCCAGGAGTGGTTCCGGCTATTGTCACTCTGGGGTTGCCGGGTCATAACACATAGTAGGTGACTACAACTTGCAAGATAGGATCAAGAACACACATATATTGATGAAAACATAATAGGTTCAGATCCGAAATCATGGCACTCGGGCCCTAGTGACAAGCATTAAGCATGGCAAAGTAGTAGCAACATCAATCTCAGAACATAGTGTTTACTAGGGATAAAACCCCATCAAAACTAACTCGATTACATGATAGATCTCATCCAACCCATCACCGTCCAGCAAGCCTACGATGAGATTACTCACGAATGGTGAAGAGCATCATGGAATTGGCGATGAAGGATGGTTGATGATGACGACGGCGACAATCTCCCCTCTCCGGAGCCTAGAACAGACTCGAGATATGCCCTCTAGAGGAAGAACAGGTGGTGGCGGCGGCTCCGTATCGTAAATCGCAATGAACTCTTCTCCCTTAATTTTTTCTGGGCGAGAGAGACTATATAGAGCTGGAGTTGAGGCGGCGGGGCCACGAGGGCCTCACAAGCCTGCCAGGCGCGGCCAGGGGGGCGCCTCCTGGGCTTGTGGGCTTCTGGCTCCGTCCCTCCAGGTAATTCTTGCGTCAATATTTTTTATATATTCCACAAAAAATCCTCGTAAATTTCCAGTTCATTCCGAGAACTTTTATTTCTGCGCAAAAACAACACCATGGCAATTTTGCTGAAAACAGCGCCAGTCCGGGTTAGTTCCATTCAAATCATGCAAATTAGAGTCCAAAACAAGGGCAAAAGAGTTTGGAAAAGTAGATACGATGGAGACATATCAACTCCCCAAGCTTAAAGCCTTGCTTGTCCTCAAGCAATTCAGTTGAGAAACTGAAAGAGACAAAAGAAAAACATTTACGAACTCTGTTTGACCTTGTTATTATAGTTATGTCTAACTCATATTCAGATTTTCAGCAAGATCATAATCTAACCACATAAGCAATAACATTTAGGTCTCATGGAGTACTCATATCAATGGCATAATCAACTAGCGAGCAATAATGATAAGTTTCAAACGTCAACACTTCAATCAAAACAATCATGAAGCAATATGAACAGATGGTATCTCACTAGCTCTTTCCGAGACCGCAAAACATAAATGCAGAGCACCTTCAAAGACCAAGAGCTGACTGAACATTGTAATTCATGGCAAAGAAGATCCAGTCATAGTCATACTCAATAACAATTAATAGCAAAGCATAAAAATGACGGAGGTGCTCTCTAATTGGTGACTTTATAAGGAGAGGATGACTCAACAGAAACATAAATAGATAGGCCCTTCGCAGAGGGAAGCATCGATTTGCAGAGGTGACAGAGCTCAAGCTTTTAAAACAGAGATAAATAATTTTGGGTGGCATTGCTTTCATTGTCAACGCGATGACCAAGAGTTTTCACCATCTTCCATGCTACACATATTATAGGCGGTTCCCAAACAGAAAAGTAAAGTTTTGACTCCCCCACCACCGATCAATCACACTCCACGACTAGCCGAATCCTCGGGTGCCGTCCATACCAACAACAATCCATGGGGAGTTTTGTTTGCAATTATCTTTTCGATTTGAGCATGGAACTGGGCATTCCAATTACCAGACCCTTTCTCGTGAGTGATAGTGAAGCACGTATCGAGGATAACATGCCTAGCATGGAAGATACTGACCGCCCCTTGTCACCACATGAGCGGTTCGGGCATGCAAAACAGATTATTACTTGAAGGTTTAGAGAGTGGCACATGCAAATTTACTTGGAACGACAGGTAGATACCACATATAGGTAGGTATGGTGGACTCATATGGAACAACTTTGGGTTTATGGAAGTGGATGCACAAGCAGTGTTCCCACTTAGTACAAGTGAAGGCTAGCGAAAGACTGAGAAGCGACCAACTAGAGAGCGACAACAGTCATCAATATGCACTGAAATTAACCAACATTGAGTGCAAGCATGAGTAGGACATAAATCACCATAAACATGAATATCATAGAGGCTATGTTGATTTTGTTTCAACTACATGCATGAACATGTGCCAAGTCAAGCCACTTGAATCATTCAAAGGGAGACACCATCCTATCATACTACATCATAATCATCCCGAAATTCATGTTGGAATCCAAGACAAACCATTATAAGCTCCTAGCTAATTAAGCATGGCATCAGAAACTATGATCATTGCAAACATGTTTCTCTCATAACAAAGCTGAATTAGGAACGATGAGCTAGTCATATTTACAAAAACAAAATAGATCGAGTTCATACCAGCTTTTCCAGGCTCAGTCACTTCATCATATATCTTCATTATTGCCTTTCACTTGCACGACCGAATGATGTGAATAATAATGAGAGTGTTCGTGCATTGGACTAAGCTGGAATCTGCAAACAAACACAGAGGAGAATACAAAGTAATATGTCTCTTTGACGGATAAACAGATATGCATGTGAGAGCCACTAAACATTTTAATCATGGTCTTCTACCTTGACCCAAAGAAAAAGAAAACTATTTACACGGGAAAGCTCTCAACAAGCAAAAGAAGAACGGGAAATCTTTTTGGGTTTTCTTTTTTAATTACCACTAAGCAAGCTGGAAAGTAAACTTACAACTACTTTTTTATTTTTCTCAATCTAAACAAACACATGAGAAGAAAGCGAGAAAAAGAAATAAACTAGCATGGATGATACAGTGGCAAGGTGTGAACACCGACTATCAAAGTGAAAGCGTGAGCATGAATATAAAGTCAGTGAGAAACACATACTCCCCCAAGCTTAGGCTTTTGGCCTAAGTTGGTCTACTCCCAAGGCTGGTCTGGGCGATATCCAAAATCATAATGGGGGTTGTACGGGAACGCGGCAGCTACCGCCTGAATAGCTGCCTCACGGAGGCGAGCAGCCTTCGCCTCCCTCTCATACTCATGTGCCTCTCCTCTGGTTATGTAATATCTCCGTTTTACCTGAAAGTCAAAGAAGGCAGGAGCAAGAAGGGTAATATGGAAAACACGTTGTCAGTTAAATATTAACCGGTATAGGAGGGATTCATTATCCCTCTCAAGGAACTGATAACGTGTCATAGCGGCGCGATCAAGGAAAGTTGTATGGAGCGAGGGATCTCCTTCGCAGATGGGTACTCCAAGAAAATTTGTTATGCGAGTGGCATAGATCCCACCAAAGAAATCCCCTTTATTAGCATTATTATTTAGCCTCCTCGCAATTATAGCTCCCATGTTGAAACTTTGATCACCCATTACTGCGCTCTTAAGAATACTAAGGTCAGGTGCGCAGAGGTGACAATGCTTAGTCTTGCCATTAATGCATCTACCTATGAAGAGGGAAAAATAATGCAGGACAGGAAAATGAATGCTCCCCATGGTAGCCTCCATACTATCTCTAGTTTCTCCGACAGTTATACTAGAGATAAAATCTCTAACCAAAGACTTAGGCGGATCATTGAGACTACCCCAATCAGGTATCTTGCAAATTCTATTGAATTCCTCTAAATCCATGGTATACGATTTGTCATAAAGATCAAACAGTATGGATGTGTCACGGCCAACTGAAAATTTAAATCTACGAACAAAAGAGGCAGTGAGAGTAGTATATTGTTCACATTTATTGGAGATGAATTCTTCGAGCCCGACATTGTGAACAAATGTATCAAACTCGTCTTTGAAACCTGCATCAATCATGAACTCATCAGAAGGCCATTCACATGGTTGTACATGTGCGTTCCTCGGTTGGTAAGGATCGGGCTCCCAAATTGCGAGACGGGGACCCCTCTTGCTTGAAGAACCACCATGATAGTTTTTCCTGAACATCTTATTTTTCTGAAATTTTTAGTGACTCAAAAGAAAAATGAACAAGGCTCAACAAAACTCATAGCAACTACTCCTACAAGTGCCTAGAGGCCATATCATGCATCAAAACTACTTGGGACCAACTAAAATTAACATGCAAAGCTCAAGAACAGGGTCACCAAGGCAGCAAAAATATGCAACGAATAAAGCACTAGAGCAAAAACTAATTGGAACAATGGAGGAGTCACATACCAAGGAACAATTCCCCCAAAACAGTTTGGTGAATGGGGCTTTCCACAAGGGGATAGAAAAACGCAGCAAGAAGAGCAAGAACACAGGTTTGAGCTATGGAATGATTTTTTCTGGAGGTAGGAGAAGGAGATGGGAGCTAGAATAAGTGGAGGGGGCCACATGGGGCCCACAAGCCTGGCAGGCGCGGCCAGGGGGGTGCCCGCACCTTCTAGGCTTGTGGCCCACTGGTGCATCCCCCTGACTAGCTCTTTATCTCAGAATTTTTCAAAGATTTCAGAAAAAATCATACTTGAATTTCAGGGCATTTGAAGAACTTCTATTTTCGGGACACTTTTCTAAGGGACGCAAAAACATAAAACAGGAAAAACTAAAGCTAAATTTATCATTTTTCTTCTAAACAACAGAAAGTAAAAGTTCGGAACAGAAGGTTGTGACTCCTAAATTCATCCATCTCATGGTCATCAAAAGAAATCTGTCAATGAGGTTGATCAAGTCTCCTTGACAAACTTTTTTCGAATCACATGAAACCAGAGAATTTTCGAATAATCACTAGGTTACCTCAATGGGGATGTGCATATCCCCAACAAGTAAATCATACTTCATCTTGGCAGATGGTATAGGGCATTCAAAGCTTCCAATAAGAATTGATGAAGATTTCTCAATAGCATTGATACAATGTACTCGATATTGTTCCTTCGGAAAGTGCACCGTGTGCTCATTACCACTTACATGAAAAGTGACATTGCCTTTGTTGCAATCAATAACAGCCCCTGCAGTGTTTAAAAAGGGTCTTCCAAGGATGACCGCCATGGCATCATCCTCGGGAATATCCAGAATAACAAAGTCCGTTAAGATAGTATCGTTAGCAACCACAATAGGCACATCCTCGCAAATGCCGATAGGAAAAGCAGTTGATTTGTCGGCCATTTGCAAAGACATTTCAGTGGGTGTCAACTTATCCAATTCAAGTCTACGATAAATAGAGAGAGGCATAACACTAACACCGGCTCCAAGATCGCATAAAGCAGTTATAACGTAGTTTCCTTCAATGGAGCAAGGTATAGTGGGCACTCCGGGATCACCTAGTTTCTTAGGAGTTCCACCCTTGAAGGTGTAATCTGCGAGCATGGTGGAAATCTCAACCTCAGGTACCCTCCTTTTATTGGTCACAATATCTTTCATGTACTTAGCATAAGGAGACATTTTGAGCATATCTGTCAAACACATTTGCAAAAAGACAGGTCTAATCATTTCAACAAAGCGCTCAAAATCCTCATCATCCTTTTTCTTGGATGGTTTGGGAGGAAAGGGCATGGGTTTCTGAACCCATGGTTCTCTTTCTTTACCATGCTTCCTAGCAATAAAGTCGTTCTTAACATATCTCCTATTCTTAGGTTGTGGGTTATCAAGATCAACAAGTTCAATCTCCACATCCTTATCATTGCTAGGTTGAGCATCAACATGAACACCACTATCAATATTATCACTAGGCTCATGTTCATCACCAGATTGTGTTTCGGCATCAGAAACAAAGATATCATTTGGATTCTCGGGTGTAACAGCAGCAGGTTTGCTAGCATGCAAGTTCATATCATCTTTCTTTTTCTTCCTAATACCAGGATGACTAGGTGCATTAGTGTTAACTCCTTGAGAATCTTGTTCAATTCTCTTAGGATGACCCTCAGGATACAAAGGTTCCTGGGTCATTCTACCACCTCTAGTGACAACTCTAACAGACTTGTCATTCAACTCATTGAGCAAGTCATTTTGAGCCTTAAGTACTTGTTCTACTTGAGTAGTGACCATAGAGGCATGTTTACTCAAAAGCTTAAGATCATTGACATTTCTATCCACACAAGCACTTATATGATCAATCATACGAGCATTTTGCGTCAATTGTCTGCTAACATAATCATTGAAACTTTATTGTTTGGCAACGAAGTTATCAAATTCATCTAAGCATAAGCTAACAGGTTTATCATAAGGAATATCACTCTCATTGAATCTACGAAGAGAATTTACCTCTACTACCTGTGTCGGGTTACCAACACCATGTATCTCTTCGATAGGTGGTAGATTCTTAACATCTTCAGATTTAATACCTTTCTCTTGCATAGATTTCTTGGCTTCTTGCATATCTTCAGGATTGAGGAATATAATACCTCTTTTCTTAGGAGTTGGCTTCGGAGGTGGTTCAGGAATAGTCCAAGCATTATCATTGATCAAGATATTATTCAATAGAATCTCAGCTTGTTCCACAGTTTGTTCCCTAAAAACACAACCAGCACAACTATCTAGGTGGTCCCTAGAAGCATCAGTTAGTCCATTATAAAAGATATCAAGTATTTCATTTTTCACAAGAGGGTGATCAGGCAAAGCATTCGGTAACTGGACAAGCCTCCCCAAGCTTGTGGGAGACTCTCTTCTTCAACTTGCACAAAGTTATATATATCCTCCAAGGCAGCTTGTTTCTTATGGGTAGGAAAATATTTCTCAGAGAAGTAGTAGATCATATCCTGGGGACTACGCACATAACCAGGAGCAAGAGAAGTAAACCAAGTCTTAGCATCACCCTTTAGCGAGAAAGGAAACAACTTAAGGATATAGTGATGCCGAATCTTTTCCTCACTCGTGAATAGGGTGGCTATATCATGCAGTTTGGTAAGATGTGCTACAACCGTTTCAGCCTCATAACCATGAAAAGGATCAGATTCGACCAAAGTGATTAACTCAGGATCGACAGAGAATTCATAATCCTTATCAGTCACAAAGATGGGCGAAGTAGCAAACTTAGGATCGTATTTCATTCTAGCATTCAGAGATTTTTCTCTAATATTCTCAAGATCATATATATCCTTACAAGCAAGAAAGTCCTCAGCTACCTCTCCCTCCATAACATAACCCTCAAGTATATCATGCAATTCATATCTAGGAGAGCTAGTTCTAACAGGTGAAACAGCAGGTTCTACTTCAATAATTTCAGCAGTTTCAGAAGTATCATCACATTCAGCAGCAACTCTAGCAATTTGTGCATCAAGGAATGCACCCAGTGGCAAAGCAGTATCAAGAAAAGCATCATCATAAGCATCATGGATAGCATAAGTAGCATCATCAAGCACATGCGACATATCAGAATTACCAATAGGTGGTGGTGTCGCAAACTTACTCATAACTGAAGGTGAATCAAGTGCAGAGCTAGATGGCAGTTCCTTACGTGTCCTCGTAGTTGAGGGCAAGACTTTAGTTTTTGGATCTCTCGGATTCCTCATAGTGATCAACAGACGTAAATCCCAAGTGACTCAGAGAATAGAGCTAGGCCTCCCCAACAACGGCACCAGAAAATAGTCTTGATAACCCACAAGTATAGGGGATCGCAACAGTTTTCGAGGGTAGAGTATTCAACCCAAATTTGTTGATTCGACACAAGGGGAAGCCAAAGAATATTCTCGAGTATTAGCAGTTGAGTTGTCAATTCAACCACACCTGAAAGACTTAGTACCTGCAGCAAAGTTTCAGTAACAGAGTAGTGTGATAGTAACGGTAGCAGCGGTAACAGTAGCAGTAGTGACAACAGTAGCGGTAACAGTAGCAGCAGTGAAAGCAGTAGCGGTAATAATAGCAGCAGTGACAGCAGTAGCAGTAAAGTAACGTAGCAAGGACCAGTAGGAAAAGACTCGTAGGCATTGGATCGGTGATGGATAATTATGTCGGATGACATTCATCATGTATCAGTTATAACATGGGGTGATTTGTAACTAGCTCCAGTTCGTCAATGTAATGTAGGCATGTATTCCGTATATAGTCATACGTGCTTATGGAAAAGAACTTGCATGACATCTATTGTCCATCCCTCCCGTGGCAGCGCGGTCCTAATGGAAACTAAGGGATATTAAGGTCTCCTTTTAATAGAGAACCGGAACGAAGCATTAGTACTTAGTGAATACATGAACTCCTCATACTATGGTCATCTCCGGGAGTGGTTCCGATTATTGTCACTCCGGGATTGCCGGGTCATAACACATAGTAGGTGACTACAACTTGCAAGATAGGATCAAGAACACACATATATTGATCAAAACATAATAGGTTCAGATCTGAAATCATGGCACTCGGGCCCTAGTGACAAGCATTAAGCATGGCAAAGTAGTAGCAACACCGATCTCAAAACATAGTGGATACTAGGGATCAAACCCCATCAAAACTAACTCGATTACATGATAGATCTCATCCAACCCATCACCGTCCAGCAAGCCTACAATGAGATTACTCACAAACGGTGAAGAGCATCATGGAATTGGCGATGAAGGATGGTTGATGATGACGACGGCGTCGATCTCCCCTCTCCGGAGCCTAGAAGAGACTCCAGATCTGCCCTCCAGAGGAAGAATAGGTGGTGGCGGCGGCTCCGTATCGTAAAACGCAATGACCTCTTATCCCTTAATTTTTTCTGGGCGAGAGAGACTATATAGAGCTGGAGTTGGAGGCGACGGAGCCACGAGGGCCTCACAAGCCTGCCAGGAACTGCCAGGGGGGCCCTACTACTGCAACAAAAGACCTTCCAACGGTGCCAGAAACACGTGCTGACGGGAGACTGTTCTTGTCTTGATTCTCCCGAGCAACGGCACCAGGAATCCTTCTGCTACGGCTACGCCTTTAGGGACTTCCTAGGCAAATATGCAAAGGATTTCCCCGTGGCCTTGGAGCCTTGAGTTGGTGTTCCCTCGAAGCGGAAAGGGTGATGTAGCGCAGCGGTGGTAAGTATTTTCGTGGCTCCCTTGATTTTTTTCTGATTTTTAGGGAATATATAGGCGCAAGATCTAGGTCAGGGGGGTGCCAGGGAGGCCACAAGCCTGCCCACCACCGCCTCCCCCCTCATGGCGGAGTGGGGGCTTGTGGGCTCCCTGTAGCCCTCCTGGCTTGGACCACAGACCCCCCTGAGCTTCTTCCGTTCGGAAAAAAATCATTTCGGGGATTTTATTCCATTTGGACTCCGTTCCAAAATCAGATCTGAAAATAGCCAAAAACACAGAAAAAACAGGAACTGGCACTTGGCACTGAATTAATAAGTTAGTCCCAGAAAAGATATAAAAGGTACATAAAACATCCAAAGATGACAAGATAACAGCGTGAAACCATCAAAAATTATAGATACGTTTGATACGTATCAAGCATTCCCAAGCTTAACTCCTGCTCGTCCTCGAGTAGGGAAGTGATAAAGAATGAATTTTTGATGCTTTCATGCTACCTAGCATAGATGTCCTTTGTAACTCCTCTTATGTGACGTGAATGTTCAGATCCATTAGATTCAAAACAATAGCTTGCTATTGACGTGGAAACAATAATAATTCAAGCAAACTAGCAAGGTAATCATGAACTTTCAAAATAACAATGCCAAAAGAAAGTTATCCCTACAAAAGCATATAGTCTGGCTATGCTCTATCATCATTGCACAACGAATTTAAATCATGCACAACCCTGGTATTGGCCAAGTAATTGTTTCAAACCTTTACTTTCTCAAACCTTTTCAACTCTCACGCAATACATGAGCGTGATCCATGGTTATAGCACTATAGATGGTGTGGAGTGTGGTGGAGGTTGCAAGACAAAACAAGGAGAAGATGGTCACATTAACTAGGCATATCAATGAGCTGTGGAGATGCTCATCAATAGATATCAATGTGAATGAGTAGGGATTGCCATACAAATGATGCACTAGAGCTAAGAGTATGTGAAATCTCTTAAAGAAAACTAGTGGGTGTGCATCCAACTTGCTTGCTCACGAAGACCTAAGGCAATTTTGAGGAAACCTATCATTGGAATATACAAGCCAAGTCATATAATGAAAATTTCCCACTAGCTATATGGTGGTGACAAAACGAGAGACTCTCAATCATGAAGATCATGGTGCTTAATATGCACAAGTGTGGAAAAGTGGTAACATTGTCCCTTCTCTCTTTTTATCTCATTTTTTTTTGGTGGGCTCTTTGGCCTCTTTTTTTTGGTGGGCTTCTTTGGCCTCTTTTATTTCCTCACATGGGACAATGTCCATTAATGATGATCATCACACTTTCAACTCAAAACTTAGAGCAACAATGACTCTATATGGAATGCCTTCGGTAGTCTACCGTGACAATGATCTAGCATGGCATAGACATTAATGGAAATATCATGCTAGCTATCTTACGATCATGCAATGGCAATGTAGACGTGATGGCACATGTCATGGTGGTATTTGCATGGCAATATATCTCGGAATGACTTTGAAAAAGCCATAGTAGGTAGGTATGGTGGCTGTTTTGAGGGAGGCTAATGGTGGGTTTTGTGCACCGGCGAAAGTTGCACGGCACGAAGAAGATAGTGATGGTGGAAGGTGAAAGTGCATCTAAACCATGGACTCAACATTAGCCATGAAGAACTCATATCCTTGTTGCAAAAGTTTTATTAGTAATCGAAACAAAGCATTCAACGCATACTCCTAGGGGAAGGGTTGGTAGGTATAAACCATCGCGCGATCCCGACCGCCACGCAAAGGATGACAATCAATAGACTAATCATGCTCAGATTTCATCACATAGCGGTTCACCATACGTGCATGCTACGGGAATCACTAACTTCAACACAAGTATTTCTACATCCACAACACCTTACTAGCATGGCTTCAATATTACCATAACCACAACTCAAAACTAATTGAGATGAATCAAACTTCTCTAACTATTCAATGCACATGAAGGTGGAAGTTTTCGTATCCCTTTGGATAACTACCCCTTTTGAGACTACTTTCAAAGCATAGATCAACTACCAAGCCACGCACCGCTGCGCTCTAAAAGATTTAAGTGAAGCACATGGAGCAAAAGTATCTAGCTCAAATGATATAAGTGAAGCATATGTGAGCTGAATTGTCTACCAAAAGATATAAGTGAAGCTCGACAAAATCACGGTGAGTGCATGTCTCTCTCTCTCTAGGTGTGCAGCAAGGATGATTGTGACACAACAAAAATAAAAGACTCCAACGATACAAGACGCTCTAAGCAAAAACACATAACA
This sequence comes from Hordeum vulgare subsp. vulgare, assembly GCF_904849725.1. Lineage (NCBI taxonomy): Eukaryota > Viridiplantae > Streptophyta > Magnoliopsida > Poales > Poaceae > Hordeum > Hordeum vulgare. The sequence continues at coordinate 656,140,425 of NC_058519.1, read as the reverse complement.
TGTGGTGAATAAAAATATAGCCCCAAGTAACGTTACCGATGGATTGAAGACGAGAGAGGGGATGCCTTCCCGGGGCATCCCCAAGCTTAGGCTTTTACGGCATCCTTGAATCTCTTGGGGTGCCTTGTGCATCCCCAAGCTTGAGCTATTGCCACTCTTTATCTCTTTGTCCATAAGAACTTCACCCAAAACTTGAAAACTTCACAACACGAAACTTAAACAGAAACTCGTGATAACATTAGTATGAGAAAGCAAACCACCACTTCCTTAGGTACTGTAGAAAACTAAAATTATACTTATGCTGATGTTGGGTTACTGTATTTTCAATCTTCCATGGCTAATACCCCCCGATACTATCCATAGTTTCATCAAAAATAAGCAACCAACACAAAAAAAACAGAATCTGTTAACAGCAGACCATTCTGTAGCAATATGTATATTTCGTATACTTCTGGTGCTTCACAAATTCTGAAAAGTTACGACAGTCTAAAGAATTTGCGTAGAAATCAGCGTAAAGAAGAATCAACTCAAAAGCTCTTACAGAAAAAAAAATGAAAATTCTTTTCGTGAGCAGAAAGTTTCTGTCTTTTCCAGCATGACTAAACGATCATCCCCAAGACTAATTATAAGGATTTTGCTTGGCACAAACGCAAAAAGAAACACAAAAAACACAATCATAACAGAATTATGAAAGTGTGTAAAACACAAAACAGAAAGAAAAAGGATAGATGTGTTGGGTTGCCTGCCAACAAGCGCTTTTGTTTAACGCCCTTAGCTAGGTGAAAGGTGATGGACTCACGTATAGTCATCTTTGGTGCTCAAACCATAAGTATCCCTCATCATAGATTCATAAGGCGATCTTATTTTATTTCTAGGAAAGTGATCCATGCCCTTCTTTAAAGGAAATTGAAATCTAATATTCCCTTCCTTCATATCGATGATAGCACCAATAGTCCTTAGGAAAGGTCTACCAAGAATAATGGGACATGAAGGATTGCAATCTATGTCAAGTACAATTAAATCCACGGGTACATAGTTCTTATTTGCGATAATAGGAACATCATCGATCCTTCCCATGGGTTTCTTGACAGTAGAATCTGCAAGATGCAAATTAAGAGAACACTCTTCAATCTCATGAAAACCAAGAATATCACATAAAGACTTTGGAATCGCGGAAACACTAGCACCCAAATCACACAAAGCATTGCACTCATAGTTTTTTTATCTTGATTTTGATAGTAGGTTCCCACTCATCATGAAGTTTTCTAGGTATAGAGACTTCTAGTTCGAGCTTCTCTTCAAGAGATTACATCATAGCATCTACGATATGCGCTGTAAAGGCTTTGCTTTGGCTATAAGCATGTGGAGAGTTTGCAATGGATTGCATCAAAGAAATGCATTCAAACAAGGAGCAATTATCATAATTGAATTCCTTGAAATCCAAAGTGGGAGTTTCATTACTACCCAAAATTTTGATTTCTTCTACTCCACTCTCCACACCTTTATCATCAATATGGGTGGACTCCGAATCATTGGGGCGTTTTTCAACCAAAGTGGATTCATATCCAGCCCCTCCATCAATAGGTTTGACACGCGAAAACAAAGATTCAAGAGGAGACACACCAAGCACTTTAAGATCTTCGTGATTTGTATCACTAGAACGCACCCTTTTAAACCATTCATGCCTAGCACGAATTTGGGCGGTTCTTTCTTTGCTCTCATTCATGGAGATACGCATAGCTTTCAAAGTTTCATCCAAGTTGACCTTGGGAGGAGCACATCTAACTTTCAAAGGATCAATATCACAAGACATCCTATCAACGCTCTTAGCCAAATCGTCTATTTTGAGTAGTTTTCCCTCTATGGATGCATTGAAAATCTTTTGAGAGTTGATGAACTCTTTGATATTACTCTCTAAATCAGAGGGTAATTTGTTGTGATTTCCATAAGTGTTGTTGTAGGAATTGCCATAGTTGTTAGAGGAGTTACTAGGAAAAGGCCTAGGAACATAGTTTCCTCTAAAAGCATTGTTGTTGCCAAAATTGTTCCTACCAACAAAATTCACGTCCAAACTAGCGTTGCTACTCTCAATCAAAGAAGATAGTGGCATGTCATTAGGATCTACAGTAGCGTTTCTACTAGCAACCAAATTCATCAACTCGTCCATCTTAGCACTATGCGAGTTAATTTCTTATATAGCGTGCATCTTTTTGCTAGCAGGCGACCTTTCAGTGTGCCACTGAGAGTAGTTGGTCATGCTATTGTCTAGGAGTTTTGTAGCGTCTCCTAACATGATTTCCATGAACGTTCCACCTGAGGCGGAGTCCAAGATATTGCGAGAAGCGAAATTCAAGCCAGTGTAAAAGATTTGTATAATCATCCACAAACTCAAGCCATGAGCGGGACAATTTCTAATCATAAGCTTCATCCTCTCCCAAGATTGTGCAACATGTTCGTGATCAAGTTGCTTGAAATTCATGATATCGTTACGTAAGGAGATGATCTTAGCCGGCGGAAAATACTTGGTTATGTAAGCACCTTTGCACTTATCCCAAGAATCGATACTATTTTTAGGCAAAGAAGAAAACCAAGTTTTTGCACGATCTCGCAACGAGAAAGGAAAAAGTTTCAACTTAATCACGTCATTATCCACATCTCTTTTCTTTTGCATATCGCAAAGCTCAATGAAGGTATTGAGATGGGATGCGGCATCTTCACTAGGAAGGCCAGAGAATTGCTCTTTCATAACAAGATTCAGCAAAACTGCGTTGATTTCATACGATTCCGCACTAGTGGCGGGAGCAATCGGAGTACTAATAAAATCATTATTATTAGTGCTCGAGAAGTCGCAAAGTTTGGTGTTTTCAGCCATGATGACTTCAAAAAACAAACAAGCACACAAGCAAGCAAGAAAACCAGCAAAGGAAAACGGCAAAGGCAAAAGAAAACGGCAAAGGAAAAAGGCAAATGAAAACGGCAAATGTGAAGTGGGGGAGAGGAAAACGAGAGGCAACTGGCAAAAAAGTAAATGAAAGAGATGAGTTTGTGAGACCTACTTGGATAGATCTCTCCCTCCCCAGCAACGGCGCCAGAAATACTTCTTCTACTATAACAAAAGACCTTCCAACGGTGCCAGAAACACGTGCTGACGGGAGACTGTTCTTGTCTTGATTCTCCTCAGCAACGGCACCAGGAATCCTTCTGCTACGGCTACGCCTTTAGGGACTTCCTAGGCAAATATGCAAAGGATTTCCCCGTGGCCTTGGAGCCTTGCGTTGGTGTTCCCTCGAAGCGGAAAGGGTGATGTAGCGCAGCGGTGGTAAGTATTTTCGTGGCTCCCTTGATTTTTGTTCTGATTTTTATGGAATATATAGGCGCAAGATCTAGGTCAGGGGGGCGCCAGGGAGGCCACAAGCCTGCCAACGCCTCCTCCCCCTGGTGGCGGTGTGGGGGCTTGTGGGCTCCCTGTATCCCTCCTGGCTTGGCCCACAGGCCCCCTGATCTTCTTCCGTTCGGGAAAAAATCATTTCGGGGATTTTATTCCGTTTGGACTCCGTTCCAAAATCAGATCTGGAAAGAGCCAAAAACACAGGAAAATAGGAACTCGCACTTGGCATTGAATTAATAAGTTAGTCCCAAAAAAAGATATAAAAGGTACATAAAACATCCAAAGATGACAAGATAACAACGTGAAACCATCAAAAATTATAGATACGTTTGAGACGTATCAGGCCCGCGCCTCCTGGGCTTGTGGGTTCGTGGATCCATCCCTCCAGGTAATTCTTGCGCCAATATTTTTTATATATTCCACAAAAAATCCTCGTAAATTTCCAGGTCATTCCGAGAACTTTTATTTCTGCACAAAAACAACACCATGGCAATTCTGCTGAAATCAGCGTCAGTCTGGGTTAGTTCCATTCAAATCATGAAAATTAGAGTCCAAAACAAGGACAAAAGAGTTTGAAAAAGTAGATACGATGGAGACGTATCACGCGCCAACAAAGGCAGTGCACGGCATGACGCCGTATGAGGTTTGGCACGGCAAGAAGCCGGCGGTAGGCTATTTCCGCACCTTTGGGTGCATTGCCTATAACAAGGTGACTCGGCCGGGGGTCAAGAAGCTGGACAACCGCAACCTGTGCACCGTCTTGTTCGGGTACGAGCACAGGCAGTCCAAGGCATGGCGCGTCTATGATCCCGTGGGCAAGCGAGTACATGTCACTCGCGACGCCGTCTTCGACGAGGCGGCAGGCTGGGATTGGGAAGCGCCAGCCCAAGGGGACGACTCGTTCGTCATCGACTTCACGTCAACGGTGTCACTGCCACAACACGGGGAGCAGACTAGTGCGATGCCCACACCTGCGATGCGCCCAACCACGCAGGTGCATGCCCACACTCCCGAGCGAGGCGTGTACAAGGAAAACGAAGCAAAGGAGGGGTACGTCTCCCCCTTCTGGAGCCACACCGGATGGAGAGCTGGGTGGCAATGAAGCACCGCGCCGCTACCACACGCTCGAGACTATCCTCCGGAGGCGGAGCCGGTCACACTGGACCCAGCCACACTGCTCCTTGTGGCTGGGGAGGAGCCGAACACATTTGAGGAGGCGGAGTCAGATGCGGCATGGCGGGCGACCATGTTAGATGAACTCCAGTCCATCGATGAGAATAAGACATGGACGCTCACCACGCTCCCCGCCGGCAAACAACCCATCGGCCTCAAGTGGGTGTTTAAGCTGAAGAAGAACTCCGGCGAGATCATCAAGCACAAGGCAAGGCTCGTGGCGAAGGGATACACGCAGCGCCCAAGAGTGGACTACGACGAGGTGTTCACCCCGGTGGCGCGACTCGAGTCTGTGCCGCTACTCCATGCGATCGCAGCTCAAGCTGGGTGGGAGGTGCATCACCTGGATATCAAATCCGCGTTCCTAAACGGAGAACTGTAGAAGGAAGTGCACGTCGCCCAGCCCCCTGGTTTCGAGCGCGCCGGCAAAGAGGAGAAGGTGTTTCGGCTCTCCAAGGCTCTGTATGGGCTCTGCCAGACACCGCATTCCTGGAACATCAAGCTAGACGACACATTGGTGTCCCTTGGATTCCAGAGGAGTCCATCAGAGCACGCAGTGTACATGCAGTGCAACGGCGACGAGCGGCTGCTGTTGGGTGTCTATGTCGACGACCTTATTGTCACCGGATCGAGCTTGGAGGCCATCACACAGTTCAAGCAATAGATGCAGTCTGTTTTCTCCATGAGTGACCTCGGAGTGTTGAGCTACTACCTCGGCATCGAGGTGCACCAGGGAGACGACGCGATCACCCTCAAACAGGCAAGCTACACGGCCAATATCGTGGACAAGGGCGGGCTGACAGGGTGCCACCCTATGCACATCCCGATGGAGCCGCGTCTGAAGCTGAGCAAGATGAGCACTAACCCTCCAGCAGACAAGAAGCTTTACCGCAACATCGTCGGAAGCCTACGCTATCTGGTGCACACGAGGCCGGACATCTCATTCGATGTGGGTTTCGTCAACAGGTTCATGGAAGCGCCCACGACAGAGCACTGGGCGGCTGTCAGGCACCTGCTGAGGTATGTTGCTGGTACTCTGAACTTTCGGTGCAGATACAAGAAGGGAGAGCCGGAGTCGCAACTGGTCGGTTACAGCGATGTAGACTTCACCGGTGATGTTGATGACAGGAAGAGCAAGTCTGGCACGGTGTTCGTCTTTGGAGGGAGTGCGATCAGTTGGCAGTCCCAGAAGCAGAAAGTGGTCGCCCTCTCCTCGTGTGAAACTAAGTACATGCCGGCAACCACAACCGCGTGTACGGGCATCTGGCTCCGGCGGATGCTGGGTGACCTGCTAGGAGACCCAGACAGAGGAACACCGCTACTCATCGACAACAAATCTGCAATCCAGCTCTGCAAGAACCCGGTCTTCCACGACAGAACCAAGCACATCGAGACTCGTTTTCACTTCATCCGTGAGTGTGTGCAAGATGGGAGGATCACCGTCGACTACATCCACACTGGCAAGCAACTAGCTGACATCATGACCAAGGCACTGCCTAGAGAGAAGTTCCAGGAGTTGCGCGAGAAGATGGGCATGGTCGACATCAGCAGCCGATTATGGGGGAGAATGTCAGTTAAACAGCTGCTGAAGAAACACTTTCAGTTTTGTTAGTCTTAGGACTTTCAATTTCACCAGTCTTAGGTGTAGGTGTTAGTTTCATCAGTTCAACAGTTTCGTCAGTAATAAGCTGAGCTGCAACTCGGCCGTAGTTAGTTAGCTTCTTTCGCGACATTGACCTGATCGTGGGATGGCACGAGGTAGATGGTCATGGCCGCACCACGAGCGACGTGCAGGGAACGCTGGGATGTCAGTGATCACGACCCTGGCGTGACTTAATTTTTGGTTTTCAGTTAAACTATACTCAGGCTGAATAAAAAGCAAAACAGAAAAGTTGCAAGCATGTTACGCAACGCAAAAACCTCTCTTCATCGTTTTCCTCTCGCGTGAGCTCGAGCTTACCTCCAACATTGGCCTGATGCGTGGTACTAGTAACTAGACCTGATGTGATGACAAGAGTAGTGTGCTCTAGACTACACTTTTGGCCTTATGTAACATGGATCTTGTACATGTTTTACACCAAGTTCCTTTAGCATGGATTGAACCCACGTAATTTGTGCCCTTGCATTTGTCAACATCCTGTATTCTACTTCTGGACTTGATCTAGAGACAGTAACTTGTTTCTTTGCATATCATGAAATTATGTTAGGTCCGAAAAATATAGCAAAACCACCGGTGGAGCATCTACCATCTAGACAACATGCCCAATCGAAGTCAGAGAAGGCAGTAATGAGAGTGGATGATGACTTGTTGAAAGTGAGATCAATATCCAGAGTATTTTTTTCACATATCTTATTATGTGTTTGAGAGCAGTCCATCTAATCTTTCTAAGCTTATAATAAAACACATATTTTTCACCTGTCAAATAAAACATCTATTTACCAAATAAACGGTTCATTCAAACATTCCAAGCTCATACTCGGCAAGGTCAAAATTCACTAGTAGAAAAAGGACCTATTGTCCCGGTTCGTGAGGGCCATTTGTCCCAGTTTTTGAACCAGGACTAAAGTGTTGGTACTAATGCCCTAAACCTTTAGTCCCGGTTCTTGCATAAACCGGGAAAGATGGGCCTCCACGTGGCCGGTGCGGCGAGCCCAGGCAGGAGGCCCTTTGGTCCCGGTTGGTGGCACCAACCGGGACCAACAGGCATCCACGCGTCAGCATCTCAGGTGCTGGGGTTTTTGTTTTTTTTTTTGAAGGGGGAGGGGGGAAGGGTTTGGGGGTTTTGGGGGGTTAATTAAGTTGTTTCATATATTGTGTTAGCATGCTAATTAATAGCGAGAAGTGATCTTTCTTATCTCCGTGCTTGGTCGATGCTACGTACTATACGTATAGAGAGGACTAGACACGCTAGCTAGTTAAGCAAATGAAGGAAACAGAAGATCGTCATGAACAGATGCATACAAAGAGAAGTGATATCGACCACCTCTCCTTCTCTGAGAGATTGGTCGAACAACAAGTTCTCGTATATCTATCCGACGCTACTGGCTACATATATACAATATAAGTATCTTTTACAATATAATCTCCTAATTAAAATTGAACGCATCAGGGTCCACATATAGTATTCTCCGTCTTTAGCGATCACGTGGTCAAGAAAGAATGCCGCCAATTCCTCTTGAATTCCTCGCATACGATCTGGTGCTAGGAGTTCATCTCGCATCCGAAATATCTAATTTGAAGAAGGGGGTCAATTCATATATATGAATAAATGAAACTGAACACAAATGATGGTAATAAAATAAAATTGTGAATATAATTATTTACGCACTTCATATTGTTTCTTGGAGTAGCCCCGCTCACAGGTTGTGTGGCGGATGGACTCGCAAATGTAGTATCCACAGTAATTAGTCCTTTCTTCCTGCCACAACCACTTTACAAGAAATAGAGGTCAATCAAACTGATAATTAGCAAGCATGCTAAATGGTATTGATGAAACTAGCGCTTGAATCACTAGGAGATGCGTGGAACATATATGCTACTATAGTACTTACTTTCGGGTGCCTAAACTGCAGCTTCTTTGGCAGTCCCGGAGTTTTTGAGGTGAATTTACTCCAAACCCTGCAAGACAAAGAAAACAATTACTTGATATCAGGAAATGAACAAATTGAAGTTGCCGATATGGTGCGATAATGATAGATTTAACTTACTTCTCTAGAATTTCAGTCATGTTCGCGTACTTCTTGGGATCTTTTCGTCTCGAGTCTAAGACGGTTACTAGTCCCTGCTCAAGAATAATCTCTAGGAGAATATAGTGGAACCTGCACACGCATGCATAACTCATCAATTACATTACTATAACCTCGACTAATAAGGGAAACCGAATATGCACAAGACAGTAACACTCACTCGAAGTTGTAAGGGAAGAGTATTATAGCTTTGTTTTGATTTAATATAAACGATTGTAGCAGCTTGGCCTCGGTATCTTTGGCCTGAAATTTAACCATATATGCATCTATGAGATTTGTGTTAATGAACCCAATATCACCGATTTGTCTTTTCTTCAATTCGGCGATCTTCAATCTGCATAATATAGTGAAAATAATTAAAGATACATGCAATAAAATAGCTGACCTATATATAGAGACTTAATGACAGAAGTAGTACTACTTACAGGCAGTAGCAAGTGATCATTAACTTATCGAGGGCCTTTAGATTGAAAAACTCGAAGAACTCCTCAAATGGAACATTCAACAGATCAATTCCAACGAGGTCATGCTTCTCTTTAACTACGAGCGTCAAAATATTCCTCCCCTCAGACTCTCTGCGGGTTTTCATATACCAATCATGGAATCTTCGCATCATCATTGTTAGAGATTTTTCATCTTTGACGAGAGGCTTCCCGGACACGTATCTGTGTTCGTCCACCTCCAAAAAATAAAAATGTGCATCGTCGGGCAGGTAATCTCCAAGATCGTTATAACCGGGCACCATCCCGCCCGAATGATTCGCGACGACGCTAGACACCTGGAGCGGGGGCAATGATTGGTTCGCTTGTTCGCCGAGCTGGGCAACTTTTTTCCCAGCTCGTCGTTCTGCTAACCTTTGACCACTGACAGTACTTCCCGACCGCCCCGCTTTGATAAATGACTTTGTAAGAATGCGCTCATAGTTCTCTTTCACCGGAGACTTTGGTGGTTTCGTCAGGGCAGCCAGAGTACGCTTCGCTTTTACCGGATCTATCTTCTCCTCCGGGGGTGGATTTTTCTTTGCTTTGACCCCTTCAAAGAAGTTGGTCACTTCGGATTGCACGACCTTCGCGTTTTCCTCCTGGCTCCTCTCGTATGGTAACTTCTCTGGACTCTTCAGAGAAGGACCGTATCTGTATTGCCTGCCTCTGGCTATACTGCTAGACGTCGGAGCAGACGGAGCGGCTGCGACTGTCTTTCCTTTCTTACGAGGCGGAGGAGAAGGACGACGCGCCGGAGGAGCTGGAGCGGCGGCGGGTCTCTTCCGCCCTTGTTGACGAGGCGGATAAGGAGGAGGCAGCTGGCTTCTCGGGCGCGCCGGCGCAGGCGGAGTGCCGCCACACGCCGGAGAAGGAGGCTGAGTGCCCTGATCACTCGCCGGAGGAGGCGGAGGAGGAGGCGGAGTTCCCTGACTCGCTGGAGGAGGAGGAGGAGGAGGCGGAGGCATCCATTTCGGAAGGTTGATGAGCTCCTTCCGCCATAGGCATGGAGTCTTCAGAGAAGAACCCGGCCGAATCTCCCCTTCACCCGTAGGGTGGTCAAGCTCAAGGTCCTCAAATCCGTCCGTTATTTGATCCACCATCACCCTAGCATATCCTTCTGGAATCGGCTGGCCGTGGTAGGTTGAGCCAGGTTCATTAGGTATAACAGAGCCAACAGCCGTCTTGACTTTCAATGTCATCCATCGCGTCATAAGGTGGCAATGTTGAGACTCTGTGATAGCATCCACGGGGTAGCTCGTGAAAACAGGCTCCAGCTGCTGAGTCTGCTCGGTGGAAGCCACGCTGCTTCTCCGCTGAGATGGCGGGGTAGCTTCAGGGGAAGCTTCGGCAGGTCGTTTGCTGCGATATGCTTCTCGTTCCTCTAGCCCTTGTACCCTTTCGTGCAACGCCTGCAGTTGGATATGCTCCACTTTCTTCCTCCTCTCCTGGATTTTGTAACCCCCTGCGTCCGGAAACCCAGCGTTCCACGGAAGAGAGCCTCGCGTGCCTCGTGTCCGTCCAGGGTGCTCAGGATTCCCGAGGGCCATTGTGAGCTCGTCCTTCTCTCTGTCTGGAATGAACGTCCCTTCCTGTGTTGCGGCGATATAGTGCCGAAGCTTCCTGACGGGTATTCGCAGTTGCTCTTCCGTCCAAACGCACTTCCCTGGTACAGGGTCTAAGGTTTCGCCAACCCCGAAGAACCAAGTCCGGCAACGGTCTGGCCATCTCAATGTCTCTGGTTCGACCCCTTTAGCAATCAGGTCATTCTGAGCCTTGTCCCACAAAGGTCGGGCTTTGAGGTAACGACCTGACCCCGTGCGATGGTGATGCTTCTTCTTCGCAACATTTTTCTTGTTTGTCGCTGACATCTTCTTACTCTTTTCCGATGTCTTGTAGGCCACAAATGCGGGCCATTGATCTCTGATCTTCTCAAACCGGCTGGTGAATTCTGGTGTCTCTTCTTTGTCGACAAACGTTTTCAGCTCATTCTTCCACCTCCTGAATAGTTCTGCCATCTTCTTAAGAGCATGAGACTTGATCAATTCCTCTTTAAATGGCTTCTCTGTATCCTCCTCTGGCGGTAGGGTGAAATTTGCCTTAAGCGTTGTCCAAAGATCTTCTTTCTGCATATCGGAGACATAAGACGTCGGCACCTCAGGGTCTTCCTTCTTTGGCTTTAACCATTGCTGGATACTGATCGGGATCTTGTCCCTAACAAGAACCCCGCACTGAGCATGAAATGCATCCCTTGTCCGGATGGGTTCAATCGGCTTGCCATCGCGCGCGATTGCAGTGATCTCAAACCTTTCATCCGAGCGCAACTTTTTCTTCGAGCGTCGTTTCTTTACCGAAGTTGAGCTCGATCCGGAGGGCTAGAGAAAAAGGAAGAAATACGAGAGTTAATTAATATGTGTACATATGAAAACAATGAATGCATCAATTAACTAGTCAGCACGGGCTTAACTAATATATATATACCTGGCCGGACTCGGTTCGATCACCGGAGTCGTCATCACGGTCTCCTTCTTGTACCTCCATTGGGTCACCGGAGCCATCATGAACATATCCCTCTTCTTGTACCGGCATTAATGGGTCACCGGAGCCATCAGGAACATAGCCCTCTTCTTCACCTGGTCCTTCCTGACCATCGGTGTCGTAGAGAAACGACGCAACGACATCACTTCCTTGTGCGATTATCTCCCCCAACATCGCTTCTGTTGCTTCGTCTCGGGAGTGATCCATAGTTTCTGCAAATATTTACAACATGTCAATTATTATTCAAACATGGTACAGATGGATATATATTAGTGGCAAATGTAGAACTAGCTAGCTAATCACAATAAGGAATCATGTTAGTGGCCTCGAGGCTGCTTCTCTAGGGTTTGGGGTGGCCTAGACAACGCTTCAAGGGTTTGGGGTGGCCTCGACACAACGCTTCAAGGGTTTGGGGTGGCCTCGACGATAACGCTCTTTTAACTTGGTAAATTTGGGTGGCCTCGAGAGAGTTTGTCGGGTAGGGGCACGGCGGGAGGGGGTAGGAGACCAACATCGTTTTTTCTCTAGGGTTTGGGTGTCCTCAAGAGTTTTTGTCGAGCGAGAGGGCCGAGGGGGGTGCTCCCGTGGTATAAGTTATCACGGTCGAGAGTGGGTATATATATCGACCGCCCCACATGTCGAAGTTATCCGGGAGGGGGTTATATCAACAACGACGCGACATACATATACATGGGAAAATAATGTTATTGGGGAGGGGGTATATCGGTACCCCCCCTCGTGTTGAAGTTCGATCGGGAGGGGGTATATCGACAACGACATACCCGATAATAAATAAGAAGACAAAATAAGAAATAAAAAGAGGAGAAGAAGAAAGGAATAGAAGAGAAGCAATCGAAGAAAAAAAAGAAGAAGAAAAAAGGAGAAGAAGAAAGGAATAGAGGAGAAAGAAGAAAAAAATAGAAAATTTCTATTTTTTTCTTCTTTCTCCTCTATTCCTTTCTTCTTCTCCTCTTCTTTTTCTTCTTTTTTCCTCTTCTTATTTATTTCTCCTCTTCTTCCTCTCCTCTTCTTCTCCTTTCTTCCTCTTCTTATTTTCCGTTTTCTCCTCTCATTCTTTTTCTTCTTCTTCCTTTCCTAGCTAGATATTTAAAAAAATTCTAAAAATTAAACTAACCTAAAATGTACTAAATCTAACTTTTGCATATATGAACATATATGCACAAAGAACATACAAACATATATACATTTAAAAAAAACAAAAACACCATATTCTATAAAAAAATATACATATAATCTGAAAAAAACATCATATTCCATAAAAAAAATCATCATATATATGAACAAAAACAATTATCACATATATTAAAAAAAACAGGGGAGGGCGCCGCCGGACCAAGGTGAGGAGGGGCAGGGGCGCGGGGTCGGGGCAAGGCGGCGAGCGGCGACGGCGACGACGTCGGGGAAGGGCCGGGGCGGCGCGCGTCGCGGCAGGGCGGCGAGCGGCGACAGCGTCGGGCGACGGCGCGGGCGACAGCGTCGGGGCAGGGCGACGAGCGGCGACGTTGTCGGGCGAGGGCGCGGGCAACGGCGTGGGGGCAGGGCTCGGCGGCGACGGCGACGAGGAGCAGCGTGGGGGCGGAGAAGAAGTGACTTTTGCAGAAACTGCTAAGTGTTTCTTATATACCCAAGGCATTGGTACCGGTTCGTGGCACCAACCGGTACCAATGCCCCCCTTTAGTCCCGGTTGGTGCCACCAACCGGGACCAACGGTCACTTTTCAGCAGCCCAAAGGGCGGGAAGCGGCGGCCTTTGGTCCGAGTTGGTGGCACCAACCGGGACTAAAGGGGGCATTGGTACCGGTTGGTGCCACCAACCGGGACCAAAGGCCTCCGCTTCCCGCCCTTTGGGCTGCTGAAAAGAGACCTTTAGTCCCGGTTGGTGCCACGAACCGGTACCAATGCACCCCCTTTAGTCCCGGTTGGTGCCACCAATCGGGACCAAAGGCCCGTGCGCTGCCCGCGTCGCGGCCAAAGTTTAGTCCCACCTCGCTAGTTGAGAGGGGCGCGCAGTGGTTTATAAGCCCCACTACCGCACTCCTCTCGAGCTCCTCTCCACTTCAGGCTTACGGGCCTACTTGCTACTGCTTTGCCTGATGGGCCTTCTGGGCCTACTGTGGGCCTGAATCCTGGCCCATGGATGGGTTTCTAGTCGTATTCACGTCGTGGTGGCCTAGTTGGTGGCAATTTTTTTTATTTTTTCCCAATTTTTTTTCTTTTTTGCTTTATTTATTTTGTTTTCTTTCTACTTACAACAAAATACTTATTTATTTTATTTTATTTTGTTTATAATTACTTATTAATTTTATTTTATGATAATTCTTTTTGCTATTAAAGTTTCTAACAAAAAAAGTTCTTTATGAAAATTAATTTTGCTTTTAATGATTTTGAACAGAAAATACTTTGATAATTTTAGTTGCATGAATTTTATATAATTTTAGTTTCAATAATACTAGAAGTTGCTTATAATGTTTTGAACAGAAAATACTTTGATAATTTTAGTTTCAAAAATTTTATTTATGTTATTAAAGTTTTTTTGTTTATACTTATCTATTTTATTAAAGTTTATATTATTTTGTTTCAAATTACTTATTTTATTTATTTTTATTTTTCTAACTTCATTTGTTATTTTTCATGCATTTACTCATTATTTGAGCTATAAGACCATGAAATTGAAAAGCATTTGAAATGAACTCTAAAAATGTTCCAAGTTGGCATGGTATCATCATTTCACCCACATAGCATGTGCAAGAAAGTAGATAGGCTTACGGCAAAAACTAGATGCACTTCGTGTACAAAACAGACAATCTCCTTCGAAGTATGAGGGTTTCATACGGAAACTCGTGTGTTACAAATGGATTTCATTTTTGTTGAACTTATTTGAATCCCCTTGTTTTTGTGTGTTCAAAATGCACCATTCAAAGCCATATCATCAATTTACAACCCTTTCTGACTTCATTTGTTATTTTTCATGCATTTACTGATTATTTTGAGCTCTAAGACCGTGAAATTGAAAATCATTTGAAATGAACTCTGAAAAGGTTCCAGGTTGGCATGGTATCATCATTTCACCCACATAGCATGTGCAAGAAAGTAGAGAGGCTTAGGACAAAAACTGGATGCATTTCGTGTACAAAACAGACAATCTCCTTCGAAGTATCACGGTTTCATACGGAAACTCGTCTGTTACAAAGGGATTTCAATTATTTTTTGAACTTATTTGAACCCCCTTGTTTCTGTGTTCAAAATGCACCATTCAAAGCCACATCATCAATTTACAACCCTTTTTGACTTCATTTGTTTTTTTTCATGCATTTACTGATTATTTTGAGCTATAAGACCATGAAATTGAAAAGCATTTGAAATGAACTCTGAAAAGGTTCCAAGTTGGCATGGTATCATCATTTCACCCACATAGCATGTGCAAGAAAGTAGAGAGGCTTACGGCAAAAACTGGATGCACTTCGTGTACAAAACAGACAATCTCCTTCGAAGTATGAGGGTTTCAGAAATGTTGGAAATATGCCCTAGAGGCAATAATAAAATGGTTATTATCATATTTCCTTGTTCATGATAATCGTCTATTGTTCATGCTATAATTGTATTAACAGGAAATAGTAATACATGTGTGAATAAATAGATCACAATGTGTTCCTAGCAAGCCTCTAGTTGGCTAGCTGTTAGTCAATAGATGATCATGGTTTCCTGATCATGGGCATTAGATGTCATTGATAACGGGATGACATCATTGGGAGAATGATGTGATGGACAAGACCCAATCCTAAGCATAGCACTAGATCGTATTGTTCGTATGCTAAAGCTTTTCTAATGTCAAGTGTCTTTTCCTTCGACCGTGAGATTGTGCAACTCTCGGATACCGCAGGAGTGCTTTGGGTGTATCAAACGTCACAACGTAACTGGGTGACTATAAAGGTGCACTACGGGTACCTTCGAAAGTGTCTGTTGGGTTGGTACGAATCGAGATCGGGATTTGTCACTCCGTGTGACGGAGAGGTATCTCTAGGCCCACTCGGTAGAACATCATCATGAGCTCAATACGACTAAGGAGTTAGTCACACGATGACGTGCTACGGAACGAGTAAAGAGACTTACCGGTAACGAGATTGAACAAGGTATTGGTATACCGACGATCGAATCTCGGGCAAGTTCTATACCGACAGACAAAGGGAATTGTATACGGGATTGATTGAATCCTTGGCATCGTGGTTCATCCGATGAGATCATCGTGGAGCAAGTGGGAGCCCCAGATGAGATCATTGATCGAACCTGTAGGGTCTACACACTTAAGGTTCGATGACGCTAGGGTTATAGGGAATTGTTATACGAGGTTACCGAAAGTTGTTCGGAGTCCCAGATGAGATCCCAGACGTCACAAGAAGCTCGATAATGGTCCGAGGTAAAGATTGATATATAGGACGGAAGGTTTTGGACACCGAAAGTGTTTCGGGCGTCACCCGTAACGTACCGGTACCACCGGGACCACCGGGGGTGGCCCCGAGGGTCCACCGAAGGGGGGCAACGACCCCGGGAGGTAAGGTGGGCCAAGTGGGGAGGGAACCAGCCCCTAGGTGGGCTGGTGCGCCTCCCCACTCAGCCCAATGCGCAAGGGAGAGGGAAAGGGGGGGCAAACCCTAAGCCAGGTGGGCCTAAGGCCCACCAGGTGGTGCGCCACCCCCTCCCACCCTAGTCGCCGCCCCTTTTCCCATCTGGTGGCTGCCGCACCACCTAGGGGGGAACCCTAGGGGTGGCGCACCCCCTCCCCTTCCTCCTATAAATAGAGAGGGGTTTTGGCCGTTGGGAGACAGACTTCTCCCTCTCCCACGGCGCAGCCGTGCCCTTCTTCCTCCTCCTCTCTGCCGGTGCTTGGCGAAGCCCTGCCAGGAGACCTCGTCTCTCCATCGACGCCACGCCGTCGTGCTGCTGGAGTTCTTCCCCAACCTCTCCCTCCTCCTTGCTGGATCAAGGTGCGGAAGACGTCACCGGGCTGCACGTGTGTTGAACGCGGAGGTGCCGTAGTTCAGCACTAGATCAGAATCACACCGCGATCCGAATCCTGTGAGTACGACTCCATCAACCGCGTTCTAGCAACGCTTCCGCTTAGCAATCTTCAAAGGTATGAAGATGCTCTTACCCCTCTCTCGTTGCTGGTCTCTCCATAGGAAGATCTGAATATGCGTAGGAAAATTTTGAATGTATGCTAAGTTCCCCAACAGTGGTATCAGAGCCAGGTTTACTATGCGTAGATTCTATGCACGAGTAGAACAGAAAAGTTGTGGGCGATGATTTGTCAATTTGCTTGCCGCTACTAGTCTTATTCTTTTCCGGCGGTATTGTGGGATGAAGCGGCCCGGACCGACTTTACACGTACGCTTACGTGAGACTGGTTCCACCGACAGACATGCACACCGTGCATAAAGGTGGCTAGCGGGTGTCTGTCTCTCCTACTCTAGTCGGATTGGATTTGATGAAAAGGGTCCTTATGAAGGGTAAATAGCTTTGGCATATCATCGTTGTGGCTGTCACGTAGGTAAGAAGGCATTCTTGCTAGAAACCCAAATCAGCCACGTTAAACTTGCAACAACAATTAGAGGACGTCTAACTTGTTTTTGCAGGGTTTGACATGTGATGTGATATGGCCAAAGTTGTGATGTTGCATGTATGATGTATGAGATGATCATGTTATTGTAATAGGTTTCATGACTTGCATGTCGATGAGTATGACAACCGGCAGGAGCCATAGGAGTTGTCTTAATTTATTGTATGAGATGCAATGCTATGTGCTTACTACTTTTACTTCATTGCTAACGGTTAGCTATAGTAGTAGTTGGCGTGACGACTTCACGGAGACACGATGATGGAGATCATGGTGTCACGCCGGTGACGATGATGATCATGCGATGCCTGAAGATGGAGATTGAAAGAGCAAAGATGATAATGGCCATATCATGTCACTATATGATTGCATTGTGATGTTTATCATGTTTTACATCTTATTGCTTAGAACGACGGTAGCATAATAAGATGATCCCTCTTAAAATTTCGAGAACGTATTCCGCTAAGTGTGCACCGTTGCGAAGGTTCGTTGTCTCGAAGCACCACGTGATGATCGGGTGTGATAGATTCTAACGTTCGCATACAACGGGTGTAAGCCAAATTTACACACGCGAAACACCTAGGTTGACTCGACGAGCTTAGCATGTACAGACATGACCTTGAATACAAGAGACCGAAAGGTCGAACATGAGTCATATGGTTGAATACGATCAGCATGAAGTTGCTCACCATGGTGACTAGTCCGTCTCACGTGATGATCGGACACGGGTTAGTCAACATGGATCATGTATCACTTAGATGACTAGAGGGATGTCGATTTAAGTGGGAGTTCATACTTAATTTGATTAAATGAACTTAATTGTCATGAACTTGGTCTAAAAGTTGTCTTTATAAATATTGTAGATGGCCAACGTCAACCTCAATTTCAACGCATTCCTAGAGAAAAACAAGCTGAAAGATGATGGTAGCAACTATGCGGACTGGGTTCGCAACTTGAAGCTCATCCTTGAAGCAGCTAAAAAGGCTTATGTCCTTGATGCGCCGCTAGGTGACCCTCCCGCTCCTGCAGCAGCCCAGGACATTCTGAACGTCTGGCAAACGCGGAGTGATGACTACTCTCTGGTTAGGTGTGGCATGTTATACAGTTTAGAAACGGGGCTCCAAAGGCGTTTTGAGCAACACGGAGCATATGAGATGTTCCAGGAGCTGAAGCTAGTTTTTCAAGCTCATGCCCGTGTCGAGAGATATGAAGTCTCCAACAAGTTCTTTAGCTGTAAGATGGAGGAGAACAGTTTTGTCAGTGAGCACATACTCAAAATGTCTGGGTTACACGGTCGTCTGACTTCACTTGGAGTCGAACTTCCGGATGATGCTATAATTGACAGGATCCTCCAGTCTCTCCCACCAAGCTACAAAGGCTTTGTGCTTAACTACAATATGCAAGGGATGGAGAAGACCATTCCCGAGTTGTACTCGATGCTCAAGTCTGCAGAAGTAGAAATCAAGAAAGAGCATCAAGTGTTGATGGTCAACAAGACCACTAGTTTCAAGAAAGGCAAGGGTAAGAAGAACTTCAAGAAAGACGGCAAAGTTGTTGCCGCGCCCGGTAAGCTAGATGCCGGGAAGAAGAAAAAGAATGGACCCAAGCCTGAGACTAAGTGCTTCTATTGCAAGGGAAAGGGTCACTGGAAGCGGAACTGCCCCAAATACTTAGCGGACAAGAAGGCCGGCAACGTTAAAGGTATATGTGATATACATGTTATTTATGTGTACCTTACCAGTGCTCGTAGTAGCTCCTGGGTATTTGATACCGGTGCTATTGCTCACATTTGCAACTCAAAGCAGGAACTGCGGAATAAGCGGAGACTGGCCAAGGACGAGGTGACGATGCGCGTCGGGAATGGTTCAAAGGTCGATGTGATCGTCGTCGGCACGCTACCTCTACATATACCATCGGGATTAGTCTTAAACCTTAATAATTGTTATTTAGTACCAGCTTTAAGCATGAACATTGTATCAGGGTCTTGCTTAATGCGAGACGGATACTCATTTAAGTCAGAGAATAATGGTTGTTCTATTTATATGAGTGATATGTTTTATGGTCATGCTCCGCTGGTGAATGGTTTATTCTTGATGAATCTCGATCGTGATGTTACACATATTCATAGTGTGAGTACCAAAAGATGTAAAGTTGATAATGATAGTCCCACATACTTGTGGCACTGCCGCCTTGGTCATATCGGCGTTAAGCGCATGAAGAAGCTCCATACTGATGGACTATTAGAGTCTCTTGACTTTGAATCATTTGACACATGCGAACCGTGCCTCATGGGCAAGATGACTAAGACTCCATTCTCAGGAATAATGGAGAGAGCAACCGACTTATTGGAAATAATACATACTGATGTGTGTGGTCCAATGAACGTTGAAGCTCGTGGTGGCTATCGTTATGTTCTCACTCTCACCGATGATTTGAGTAGGTATGGGTATATCTACTTGATGAAGCACAAATCTGAGACATTTGAAAAGTTCAAGGAATTTCAGAGTGAGGTCGAGAATCAACGTGACAGAAAAATTAAGTGTCTACGATCTGATCATGGAGGAGAATATTTGAGTCACCAGTTTGGCACACACCTAAGGAAGTGCGGAATCATTTCACAACTGACGCCGCCTGGCACACCGCAACGCAACGGAGTGTCTGAACGTCGTAATCGCACTTTATTAGATATGGTACGATCTATGATGTCTCTTACCGACTTACCACTATCATTTTGGGGATACGCATTAGAAACTGCAGCATTCACTTTAAATAGGGCATCGTCTAAATCCGTTGAGACGACACCGTATGAACTATGGTTTGGCAAGAAACCTAAGTTGTCGTTTCTTAAAGTTTGGGGCTGCGATGCTTATGTGAAGAAACTTCAACCAGAAAAGCTCGAACCCAAAGCGGAGAAATGCGTATTCATAGGATACCCTAAGGAAACTATTGGGTATACCTTCTATCTTAGATCCGAAGGTAAAACCTTTGTTGCCAAGAACGGATCCTTTCTAGAGAAAGAGTTTCTCTCGAAAGAAGTAAGTGGGAGGAAGGTAGAACTTGATGAGGTAATTACACCCCCTCTCGAACAGGATAGTAGCGCAGCGCGGGAAGTTGTTCCTGTGGCGCCTACACCAATTGAAGAGGAAGTTAATGATGATGATCATGAAGCTTCGGATCAAGTTACTACTGAACCGCGAAAGTCCACTAGGGCACGCTCCGCACCAGAGTGGTACGGCAACCCTGTGATGGAAATCATGTTGTTAGACAACGGTGAACCTTCGAACTATGAAGAAGCGATGGTGGGCCCGGATTCCAACAAATGGCTTGAGGCTATGAAATCCGAGATAGGATCCATGTATGAGAAAAAAGTATGGACTTTGGTGGACTTGCCCGATGACCGGCAAGCCATAGAAAATAAATGGATCTTCAAGAAGAAGACTGATGCAAACGGTAATGTAACCATTTACAAAGCTCGACTTGTCGCAAAGAGTTTTCGACAAATTCAAGGAGTTGACTACGAAGAGACTTTCTCTCCTGTAGCGAAGCTGAAATCAGTCCGAATCATGTTAGCAATTGCCGCCTTTTATGATTATGAAATTTGGCAAATGGACGTCAAAACAGCATTCCTTAACGGGAACCTTAAGGAAGAGTTGTATATGATGAAACCAGAAGGTTTTGTCGACCCTAAGGGTGCTAACAAAGTGTGCAAGCTCCAGCGCTCCATCTATGGGCTGGTGCAAGCATCTCAGATATTGAAGAAGTTCAATATGGAAAACTCAAAGAAAGGGTTCTTGCCAGTTTTGCAAGGTATGAGATTGAGTAAGACTCAGTCACCGACCACGGCAGCAGAAAGAGAGAAGATGAGTTCTGTCCCCTACGCTTTAGCCGTGGGCTCTCTAATGTATGCCATGCTGTGTACCAGACCTGATATAAACCTTGCCATAAGTTTGGTAGGGAGGTACCAAAGTGATCCCGGTATGGAACACTGGAGAGCGGTCAAGAATATTCTTAAGTACCTGAAAAGGACTAAGGAAATGTTTCTCGTTTATGGAGGTGACGAAGAGCTCGTCGTAAAGGGTTACGTCGATGCTAGCTTCGACACAGATTCGGATGACTCTAAGTCACAGACCGGATACGTATATGTGTTGAATGGTGGGGCAGTGAGCTGGTGCAGCAGCAAGCAAGAAGTCGTGGCAGCATCTACATGTGAAGCGGAGTACATAGCTGCTTCAGAAGCAGCTCATGAAGGAATTTGGATGACGGAGCTCATCACCGACCTT
Organism: Hordeum vulgare subsp. vulgare; assembly: GCF_904849725.1. Lineage (NCBI taxonomy): Eukaryota > Viridiplantae > Streptophyta > Magnoliopsida > Poales > Poaceae > Hordeum > Hordeum vulgare. The sequence continues at coordinate 656,119,189 of NC_058519.1, read as the reverse complement.
GGAGTGGTTCCAAGCGCGTCGGGTCCAATGTCACTCTTCTATGATAACACTGCGGCCATTGCCATAGCCAAGGAGCCCAGGTTTCACCGGAAGACGAAGCACATCAAACGCCGCTACAACTCCATCCAGGACCATGTCCAGAGTGGAGTGATAGATATTTGTAAAGTACACACAGATCTGAATGTTGCAGACCCGTTGACTAAACCTCTTCCATGAGCAAACCATGATCAACACCATAATGCTATGGGTGTTCGATACATCACAATGTAACTAGATTATTGACTCTAGTGCAAGTGGGAGACTCTTGGAAATATGCCCTAGAGGCAATAATAAAATGGTTATTATCATATTTCCTTGTTCATGATGATCGTCTATTGTTCATGCTATAATTGTATTAACAGGAAACAGTAATACATGTGTGAATAAATAGATCACAATGTGTCCCTAGCAAGCCTCTAGTTGGCTAGCTCGTTAGTCAATAGATGATCATGGTTTCCTGATCATGGGCATTAGATGTCACTGATAACGGTATCACATCATTGGGAGAATGATGTGATGGACAAGACCCAATCCTAAGCATAGCACTAGATCGTATTGTTCGTATGCTAAAGCTTTTCTAATGTCAAGTGTCTTTTCCTTCGACCGTGAGATTGTGCAACTCCCGGATACCGTAGGAGTGCTTTGGGTGTATCAAACGTCACAACGTAACTGGGTGACTATAAAGGTGCACTACGGGTACCTCTGAAAGTGTCTGTTGGGTTGGTACGAATCGAGATCGGGATTTGTCACTCCGTGTGACGGAGAGGTATCTCTGGGCCCACTCGGTAGAACATCATCATGAGCTCAATATGACTAAGGAGTTAGTCACACGTTGACGTGCTACGGAACGAGTAAAGAGACTTACCGGTAACGAGATTGAACAAGGTATTGGTATACCGACGATCGAATCTCGGGCAAGTTCTATACCGACAGACAAAGGGAATTGTATACGGGATTGATTGAATCCTTGACATCGTGGTTCATCCGATGAGATCATCGTGGAGCAAGTGGGAGCCACCATGGGTATCCAGACCCCCGCTGATGGTTATTGGCCGGAGAGGTGTCTCGGTCATGTCTGCGTGTCTCCCGAACCTGTAGGGTCTACACACTTAAGGTTCGATGACGCTAGGGTTATAGGGAATTGTTATACGAGGTTACCGAAAGTTTTTCGGAGTCCCGGATGAGATGTCGGACGTCACGAGGAGCTCTGAAATGGTCCGGAGGTAAAGATTGATATATAGGACGGATGGTTTTGGACACCGGAAGTGTTTAGGGCGTCACCGGTAACGTACCGGGACCACCGGGACCACCGGAGGTGGCCCCGGGGGTCCACCGAAGGGGGGCAACGACCCCGGGAGGTAAGGTGGGCCAAGTGGGGAGGGAACCAGCCATTAGGTGGGCTGGTGCGCCTCCCCACTTAGCCCAATGCGCAAGGGAGAGGGAAAGGGGGGGCAAACCCTAAGCCAGGTGGGCCTAAGGCCCACCAGGTGGTGCGCCACCCCCTCCCACCCTAGCCGCCGCCCCTTTTCCCATCTGGTGGCTGCCGCACCACCTAGGGGGGAACCCTAGGGGTGGCGCACCCCCCCCCCTCCCCTTCCTCCTATAAATAGAGAGGGGTTTTGGCCCTTGGGAGATAGACTTCTCCCTCTCCCACGGCGTATCCCTGCCCTTCTTCCTCCTCCTCTCTGCCGGTGCTTGGCGAAGCCCTGCCGAGAGACCTCGTCTCTCCATCGACACCACGCCGTCGTGCTGCTGGAGTTCTTCCCCAACCTCTCCCTCCTCCTTGCTGGATCAAGGTGCGGGAGACATCACCGGGCTGCACGTGTGTTGAATGCGGAGGTGCCGTAGTTCAGCACTAGATCGGAATCACACCGCGATCCGAATCGCTGCGAGTACGACTCCATCAACCGCGTTCTAGCAACGCTTCCGCTTAGCGATCTTCAAAGGTATGAAGATGCTCTTACCCCTCTCTCGTTGCTGGTCTCTCCATAGGAAGATCTGAATATGCGTAGGAAAATTTTGAATTTATGCTACTTCCCCAACAGGAAACTCGTCTGTTACAAAGGGATTTCAATTTTTTTGAACTTATTTGAACCCCCTTGTTTTTCTGTGTTCAAAATGCACCATTCAAAGCCATATCATCAATTTACAACCCTTTCTGACTTCATTTGTTATTTTTCATGCATTTACTGATTATTTTGAGCTATAAGACCATGAAATTGAAAAGCATTTGAAATGAACTCTGAAAAGGTTCCAAGTTGGCATGGTATCATCATTTCACCCACATAGCATGTGCAAGAAAGTAGAGAGGCTTAGGGCAAAAACTGGATGCACTTCGTGTACAAAACAGACAATCTCCTTCGAAGTATCAGGGTTTCATATGGAAACTCGTCTGTTACAAAGGGATTTCAATTTTTTTGAACTTATTTGAACCCCCTTGTTTTTCTGTGTTCAAAATGCACCATTCAAAGCCACATCATCAATTTACAAACCTTTCTGACTTCATTTGTTATTTTTCATGCATTTACTGATTATTTTGAGCTATAAGACCATGAAATTGAAAAGCATTTGAAATGAACTCTGAAAAGGTTCCAAGTTGGCATGGTATCATCATTTCACCCACATAGCATGTGCAAGAAAGTAGAGATGCTTACGGCAAAAACTGGATGCACTTCGTGTACAAAACGGACAATCTCTTTCGAAGTATCAGGGTTTCATACGGAAACTCGTCTGTTACAAAGGGATTTCAATTTTTTTGAACTTATTTGAACTCCCTTGTTTTTCTGTGTTCAAAATGCACCATTCAAAGTTGTAAGACCATGAAGTTGAAAAGCATTTGAAATGAACTCTGAAACCAAAGTACATACATAGTTCTCCAGAGCATTAAAACCAAAGTACATACATAGTTCTCATTGAACAGCATATAGCTCTCCAGAGCATCTAATTAAACCATACATTGAAATTATGTAAAACATTTCAATGCAAAAACAAATGCGATCATAACCGCAACCAAGGTAACAACTGATCCAACTGCATAATGATACCAAGCCTCGGTATGAATGACATATTTTCTAATCTTTTTAATCTTCAACCGCATTGCATCCATCTTGATCTTGTGATCATCGACGACATCCGCAACATGCAACTCCAATATCATCTTCTCCTCCTCAATTTTTCTTATTTTTTCCTTCAAGTAATTGTTTTCTTCTTCAACTAAATTTAACCTCTCGACAATAGGGTCGGTTGGAATTTCCGGTTCAACAACCTCCTAGATAAATAAAATCTATGTCACATTGGTCGGTATAATTGTCATAAACAATAAATGAACCAAATAGTTATGAAAAGATAATATATACCACATCTGAATCATAGACAGGACGAGGGCCGACGGGGGCGGATACCAAAACGATCGCACTATATAATAACAAGGAATAATAAAAGTAAGAAAATTAGACAAGTATCTATCTGAAGTCAGAATTTTTTTCTTTCAGAAAGAAGATAAGAACAAGAGGCTCACCACGGTGGTGCCGGCGACGAGATCGGCGCGGGCGATCGACGGCGGTGAAGACGGGGCGGGGATGGGGCGTGACAGACCGCTAAATCCAGACAAATCTCGTTGAAAATGGAGCTCGGAGGTCGAGTTTCGAGAGGAGAAAGCTTAACTAGTGTGGCTCGGGCATTTCATCGAACACCTCATGTGCATAGGAGGTGAACTAGAGCACCCAAATGCCCTTCCCTCGCCGGCTTGACAAAAACAGAGCACTGTGGAGTGCTCTGCCGCGGTGGTGGGTATATATAGGCAAGTTATTTGTCCCGGTTTATGGCATGAACCGGGACTAAAGCCAACCCTTCTGTCCCGGTTCAAGCCACGAACCGGGACCAATGGTTGTGGGCCAGGAGCAAGAACCATTGGTCCCGGATCGTGGCTCGAACCGGGACAAATGGTTCCACACAAACCGGGACCAATGCCCACGAGGCTCCGGCCGGACCCCTGGGCTCACGAACCGGGTCTAATACCCCCCATTGGTCCCGGTTCTTGAAGAATCGGGACTAATGGGCTGGCCAGGGCCGAACGGTAGCCCTGTTTTCTACTACTGATTGCTGGGGTCTCATGGGTAGGTAGGGTCATTCCCTAAGGTTGTCCGTAATGGTAGTATCATAGGTAGTATCATGCATGTCAACTAAGCATTTTTTATGAGATGGCATATAATTAAATAAAAAAAAGAGGATTGAGTATCATATCATGATACCGTATCATATTAAATAATGTGCTACTATGTGTCTTGCATGGCAATAAATGAACTACACTATGATACTAACATATGATATTATGCATTACGAATATATATGGTATCATACACTAGTATCATATGGATGATACTAATATATGATACTATCCGTTACCACCAGCCTAATGCCGTTGTCATGCATCAGATATTCAAATCTTGACTGAATATTGGATAAATGGATCAGACGCGCCAAAAACGGAAACTAGTCAGTTCACACTATAAAATCAATGAGGTGATAAGTATCCACGTCTATTCAATGATATGCAATAATCATTTCATTAATTCTAGCCTAATGAGGTGATAAATATGGACGTCTTTTCACGCTATAAAATCATTCCAATATTTTTTTTCAAATTATGGTGTTAAATACTCATTCCAAGAACCATGTGAAAGAGACAGGCCTGGGCCGAAGTCAGCACGCATGACTAAGTACTCTATTTTTTCTATAAAAAAATGGTGCTAAGGACTAATTTTTATGGGCACTGATCTATGCCGGCGTGCCGGTCGAAACTTTCGGCCGGTCGCACTTGAGCCGACAGATCCGTCAGTTCGAATCCCGTTTGACCGTTAGACCTATTCATGCAATAAAAATCATCGATAGTAGCAAAAACAAGCAGCGATGTACCAAATTCCGTTCACGGATGCAGCAAAAACATGGTTGTAGCAAAAAAAATCAACATGGTCATAGCAAAAAGACGACGTTAATGATGCATGGTAGCAAAACAAAATGTGGGTTGTAGCAAAACAATCCGGTGAACTCGTGTTTTAACTCTGACGAACGTGTATGTAGTTTTCTTAGTGAACTGTTATAGCAAAATTTGATACCGGTTGTAACAAAAATCAACATCAGTTATAGCAAAAAATCAAACGCTGGTTGTAGCGAAAAAATCCGACGAATTCGGATTGCAACCAAATATGGATGCAACTTTTTTAGTGGACAAATGTAGCAAATGGAAGACGCTTGTAGCAAATTTGAACGCCGGTTGCAGCAAATTTGAACGGGAAAAGGCTGCATGCCTGGCCATCTACACACGTGGGGCGCGCGATCGGCCGAATGGTTCGGCCGGCGCGTCGACTACGAGCGTTTTCCATTTTTTATATAAAAATTAGGTGTTCAAAACTCTCTTTACATGGGGGCTGCTGGAACCGACAATCTGATTTATTTTATTTTTTGTGGGTGTACAATCTGAATACTTTCACAATCGTGTCCGGCTTGAAGATCTTTAGTAACTAGATATACCATGTGCATTGTTGCGGGAATCAGTTACAATATATTTTAATGATATTTGGTTGTTTGTAGTTGGACTGGATATATAATTTTCTAAGTATTGTGTAGAATACTGATTTGCGCATAAGAGAAAAATATCTTACCATGAAAATTTGTGCATGCCATAATTAGATGCAATGTGATTTGTAGTTTCTAAATATTGTGTAGAATATTAATTCACTCCTTACGATATAAACTACTCCCTCAGTTCCAAAATAATTGTCTTAAACTTAGTAAAATAACTGTCTCAAGCTTAATATAAATTTAACTAGAGCTAGTACAAAGTTGAGACGCTTATTTTGGGATGGAGGAAGTATGTGAGTAATCTATGCATAAAGGAAAGAGACTCTTAACATGAAAAGTTGTGCATGTTACCACTAAATGCAATGCGATTAAAAACCACAATGCACCGATGCATGTTACATGTAGACAGGAGGGATGCTATTAGGTCAAACTAGTAAACCTAATGGCTACAACAATTCTGATGATGTGCAAACACACATATATTGAGATAATTAGAAGTGGTGAGATATAGGATTCAACAGGTTCTCCCATTTGGACTTGGGCATATAGGAATTTCCCAATTCGGTTCTGAATCTAGGGACAAAGCAGGGGGTTTTCTTTACTCTACTCCCATCCAAACACTAGTTGTCGCCCAACACCCCGCCACTCCCGGGTAGCGCTGCGCCGACAAGCGTAAGCGATGTCAGGCAATATGGATACACAGATTTACTTAAGCGAGACAATCGTGTACCATATTTATTCATTAAAAAAACTAAAGAAAAACACTCCCAGCAATCATCTACTGTAAAATTATCAAATATATTTCTTGAGTTGAGACAGACAGAACACGCAGCCATTCCGTCGTGCCCAAGCTAACCAAATTCAGGCCTGCTCACATCATTTTTTTTACCTTCTTTTTTTTTTTTTTTGAATCAGGCTTGCTCACATCATAACTGGAAATTACCACAAACTTCAGGAAATATATAAATTCAGCATTCATCATTCCACACTATTACAAACCATAGGGAACTAGTCAATTCAGGAGGGTTCATCACTCATATTACAACACAGCGAACTATAGTTCACCGTCCCATAATTTAAAAATCCATGGGGAATACATAAATTCAGCACTTAACATTCAAGGATTTCTCAAACAATAGGAAACGAGTAGTTTCGGTGTTCATCGACTCCGGACATGGCTTTCTGCACCGCTCTTGCTGTATGACAGGATCTGTAGACAGCACCATTCAGAGTCCCAGATTACCCGGTATCAAAGAACCAAGCACATGCGCCTAGACGACCCACATGTTCAGATGCTGGAAACATTGTCATCAAACTGTACACCTTGTTTTTTGGTAGGTTAGCCAAGGAATTTTAGATACTACATAAGCAGAACTAGTAATTGCTCGTACTTATGGAACCTACATAGCGAGGTTTTCCAGAAGACACAATGGGAAAAGTAAGCATCATGGGGAAGAGTCCGTAAATTTTCCAGTTGAAAAGTCTTCATGGCAAGCTTCTCTCCATTATAAGTATCAATAAAAAGATGGCGAACACCTGGAGGAATTTCTCCTGTCCATCCATCCTCAATTCTAAAGCAATCGTGTCCAGCGATCCTCTCTGCTAAATCATACATCAGATCATGCATTAAATAGTAGTCCTCACCGCAGGACTCCTTTCCCCCAAATTGCAGAAATGAGATTGACACAAGTTCATCAAAGTAAGCCTGACCAACATCTTCCATTTCCTTCCCAGCATTACTACTTCTTATAAACCCTTCTGCCACCCACAACTTAACTAACACATTAAGTCTGAAATGATGTCCTCTCGGGAACATACTACAGTAAGCAAAGCATTGTCTAATCTGATCATTAAGATGCTGGTAGCTCCACGATAGAGCTCCCATCGTCTCGTTCAATAAGTCCTGGTTTCTAGCTCTTCTCCAAAACTCAGCATTTTTTCTTTTACGTAGCTGTCCTCCCACTGTACTGGCTGCTAGAGGTGACCTCTTAAGCTTTTCTGCAATGTGGGCCCCAATATTCCAAAGTGTGCTCCCAACTCCATCGTTTGCATTCCCATCTCCAAGTGCATAATACATGAATAGCTCAAGGAACATACTATCATCCAAGTCACTAATTGGAAAAGTGGCACATCTCACATCAGGACCAAGATCAAAGAAGGCATCTACATTTCGACTTGTCGCTAGGATCTTGCTTCCTCTCTTTCCAATCTTGAATGGAGAAAGTAATTGTGGTAGATTCTGCTCGCCAACATCCTTGTTGCACCAGACATCATCTAGTACCAAGAAAAACCTTTTGCCACTCAGCTTATCCTTCAGTTCTCTTTGTAGCCTATCAAGACTATTAAGTTCACAATCATATCCTTCAATCGCCTCAAACATTTGCCTGTAAATGGCCTCGATGCTATATTTTTGAGAGAGATAAACCCATAATAGAATGTCAAAATGGCCATCTTTTTCAGCTAGCTTGTCCTTTTCTTCCTGGGCATAAACAAACTGTGCAAGGGTTGATTTCCCAGAACCAGCTATGCCATGAATTCCAACAACAGAATAACATAGACTGCTATTCATGTTTGTCTGACCGTGACCTGCCTTCTCATGCAGCATTTCTATGATGTTGTCACACTCCTCATCTCGACCAATTACCTTTACTGGGGAAGTTCCAGTGGTACATGCATTGGCTGCAATAGGTTGCCTCTCACCGCCCTTATTTACGGTGGGCAAGTTCAGCCATTCCAAAATTTGGTATGCTTCATTTATAACCTTTTCTATTTTCTCTAGGCTCCGCTTTAATTGCCTTTTAGACATACCAGTCTCCTGCAAAACAAAATCAAACGCAAGGATCCATGTTTAATAACAGAAACAGGTAGGGCTAACATATTTTGGGGGCAATTTCTGACATCCCACCAACATATCGGCAAGCTAAAAGTGGAGTGCCACTTGCCTCCGTCAGCTGTGGCAACGCTTATTTTTATCCATTTTGTCCTTCCTTGTATGCCTTAAGCCACCCTCGACTCGACACAGAAGAGCTGATAAAGGTTTGTTAAATGAAATTAAGTGAAAATAAAGTTTAGCTCCACAAAAATAGTCGAGCTCAGTTGGACGAGTACTCTGGCTTGTGAGTGATTAGGTGGATTTTCCAAAAAGCCGTAACGCATCAAAAGAGGAAAGAACCTGATCTTTTTAAGATTCGATAGCCCGACCTAAGTGTCCCTAACAACTCAACTCCTAGTTATACTTAAGGTTGGAGCGATGGTACAGACATACTCCCTCCATTCCTAAATATAAGGTGTATTATTTTTTTTAAAAGTCAAACTTCTGAAACTTTGACCAAGTTTATTGACAAAAATATTAATATCTAGAATACGAAATTATTATCACTAGATTCACCCTGAAATATATTTTTATATTATATATATTAGGTATTGTAAATATTTATAAATTTTTCTATAACATTGGTCAAACATAGACAACGGTTGACTTTTTGAAAAACTAATACACCTTATATTTAGGAACGGAGCGAGTATATAATAAAGTAGTCAAAAGAACAACTTTTCGAACATTTTATACAGCGAATTTTGAGTGCGAGAGAGAAATCTGAAAACAGCGAAGCTTGAGGATGGCAATCGACCTTATTTGTTAGGGGGGAGACGGCCAGGGACTGGACCTTCTGCTTCAGCAAATCCATGGTACTTGGAGGCCCGTCTGAGTTGAGCTCGTAATTTTGGACCTGCTTCTCGAGGCGATGATACTCAACATCGTCCCAGATGTCTTCAGCTTCGTAGAAAGCAGACTTAAGGTCCTCGAACAGCTGCTGGAGACGAACCCTGTGAGGGCTCTCCGCCACCATCTCCATCACCCGCTCCAGCAGTAAAATCTTGGGCTCAAGTTTTCTTAGCTTCTCCGATGCGTTGAAGCCGAGGAAGCAGGAGCATTTCTTGAAAAGGTCGGAGATGGCCGGCGAGGCTACCCAGCCTACGGCTTTCAGGCCCCATCCTATGGCAGCAGCAGCAGTCACCGGATCCGCCATTAGAAGCTGCTGCAAGTTGTTGGACAATCAGCTGAAAATACGCACGGAAATGAGATCTTGCACTGGGCTGGATCTATAGAGTCAAATCCGGTGGTAGATTACCAAGGCCGGAAGCGGTGAGGGTCAAATCCGGCGGCTGAAGCAGGTCGGGGGCGGCACTCGGCTGATGGGGGCTCGACTCCGTGGGAGGAGGAGGAGGTAGGGGACGGCGCTCAAGCACTGGAGGAGGTTGCTGGAGTCGCCATGACTCGATTTCCGCTGGCGGCGCCGGCGCCGGGGACGATTGGGTGGATTGCGGCGGAAACTTGTCACACATGTGTGGCCTGGAAATGTTATCCCAGATTCCCTAGTCGAGTATTGCTGTTTCGTAGATCAGTTAATTTTACGCCAGTGGAGTACATAGGGATGTATATAGACATAGTTTAAAGTGTAAATTCACTCATTTTACTCAGTATGTAAGACTCTTAGTGAAATCTCTTAAAAGACTTATATTTAAGAACGGAGGGATAGAATGCACGGCTTTGTCACGGACTTTTGAAATATTTTTGCGGGTTATATAATTCTAATGCATGTGTATTTTCATACATAGAAAACGTTATAACATGAGCATAAATTCTGAAGACCGTGTTCATACTAATATGGCTGTATGCATCTTTAATTGGTGCAGAGGTCGGGAAGTGAAACTCTCTCTATTTTTAAGACGCACGTCTCTCTCGCTCCCTCCCAACCCTAGCCGCCTCCCCCTCCCCTTCTCTTCCTCGCCGCTGCCTGAGGCAGCCGCCGGGCAAGCCCGGGGCGTCAAGGATGGTGGCGGCGGGGCCTAAAGAGCAACTAGTTAGCAAGCATTTCCACGCGTCATCATTTGACACGTTACCGGCCGCCGTCACATGTCGGGCTCTCAACATTTCCTTCAAATTTAGTTAGTTTTTATTTTTTTGGCACGCGTATTCAGCTTTTTAGATTGTTTTTGTTTTGGTGTTTTGGTTTTTCATCAGTCTGTCAAAAAATTTAAAATGATTTTTTTGCGAAAAACATATTTTTTGCAAGAGGTACGGTTTGCTTTCGCAAGAGACACGATTTTGCCTTCGCGGGAGGCATGGTTGTGCCTCTCGGAAAGAGAAAAAACAATGTTTTCTATTTTTTTGCGACAGGCACGGTTTTGCTTACAAAGGCAAGGTTTTGCTTCCGCGAGCTTGGAAATGAAAAAAAAACACATTTTTTTGCGAGAGGCATAGTTTTGCTTCTCCGAGAAGCGCAGTATTGCTTTCGCGAGAGGCATGGTTTTGCTTTCGCAAGAGGCACGGCCGTGCCTCTCAGAAACAAAAAAAATTGTTTTATATTTTTTTGCGATAGACATGATTTTGCTTCCGTTAAAGACACGGTTTTGCCTACGTGAGAGGCAGTGTCGTGCCACTCAAAAATAAAAAAAACGTGTTTTCCGTTTGTTTTCTATCACGAGAGGCACAGTATTCCCGTTTGTTTTTTTATGAAAAACAGTTCGTCAAAACCTATCAATACGGGATCTAGTTTTGAAGATTTCGACGGGAGAAACCCAATGGTAAAAACAATTCGAGATTTGAACATACGGTTTTAAAGATAAAACATTTTAAAAACACGGACCTACGAAAAAAAGGAAAAACTTGCATGTTGCGATAAATGACGTGTGCCATCGTCGTAACCTGAGGAGGTAAGAATGATCTTTAAAAGAAATACTCTTCAATTAGTAATTTCGCGAGTAATGTTGTTGTTCGATTGTTGCCAAGCCCAAGGTGGTGAATGAGCGTCTACGAACGTCGTTTTTTCAATATTAGATATATAGCAAATAAGCTTGTGTAGAAAATAAATAAATTCTATATAAAAACATTTAGCACCTCCCATCGTTATTGCATAAGATGAGTCGTCAATGTGCCACTTGGGCCGGGATTTGGGACAGCCGCTCCTTTTATTTTCTGCCATATTGCTCCCGCATTTTCTCAAACCATGGTTCTACCACTTGGGTCGTGAACCTTGGCGGCATGGATGATGTATTGCCTCGCCTCGACTCAACTCATTACTTCCTCCGTTCCTAAATATAAGACCTTTTATATATTGCACTATGAACTACATATGGATGTATATAGACATATTTTAAAATGTAGATTCACTCATTTTGCTCCGTATGTAGTCTCCTAGTGTAATCTCTAAAAGGTCTTATATTTTGAAACGGAGGGAGTACATGACAAGGAGTGGTAGAAAAAAAATTTAAACATGGTTAAGTTGCACCTGATTCTTAAGTAGCTCTCTGACATAAAAGGAAACGTGGGCCCTCTAACTCTATAGGCATAGCAAGAAGTTAAGTGCTAAAGCTCCACGCTGCAGCTTGAGCACAATACTAATTAAATATAATCTAATTAATCTAGCATTGTTGTGATATGTGCACCTGCAAAACTATGTAACCTATCAAAGAAACAAAATATACAACATGCAATGAGCCTTGCATTGTTATCAGATGCAATGCCATTGCATTTGTGTATGATCAAACTCAATTTATTTATTGAAGTCGAGCTTTGCGACCCCACAAAAAAGAAGAAGTTGTGCTTTGCAACTGGGAATAGTGCATCAAAGATAAAACAAAAATAACAAATTTAGGAAGTTTTACAAATGGATTAATCAATTGGCCAAGAATCCAGCTACAATAGTTTGTTAACATCGCCGAAAGGAATGATATAAATCAAGAAAAATGCCAGCATCAGTATCAATTCTAAAACTTGAACTTGGATGGGATATGAAGGTATCATTGTCCTCCTAATTATCCAACCACGAGTTGGTACGTCCAATTTTGCATTCTTATTCTTGTTCGGGCATCTTTCTTTGTAAGGGCATCTACAAAAAAGAAACAAGAAAAATGCCAGCACTTCAATTCCGGACATTTTTTATCAATTGAATGGGCTCTTTCATTCGAGTCAATCCTCCAATACGATGCTAAATCCTCCAATGCTGTCCACCATGTCATGGGGTCCGTCCTAGCGCCGCGACCGGGCTCTAGCAACAAGAGGGGTGGACAAGAAAGAAGCTTAATGGAAATACAATGGAGGAATATTCCGGTGTGACCCACCCAGTTGTGGGTTGGATCCGTGATGGCGATGCAGTTGCGACCTCCTTAATTATGCACCGGTATTCCCAATAGGCGCTCACAGTCACAGGCGAGGTCTCTTTAGCCTACTCAGGATCTCACGCTTTGCTAGGTCGCTCTCGATCATTGCTAGCCCGTTCGTTGGTTGACCATCTGACTTTTTTTGTGAATACAGGAAAAATTCAAGAATTTGGAAAAAAATCACAAATACAAAAAAAGTTCACGAGTTTGGAGAATGTTCAGGAATACAAAAACTGTTCATGAATTCAAGTTCGACACTACAAAAAAGTTCATGCATTTGAAAAAAATTTCGCAAACAAAAAAGGAACAAGAATTTGAGAAAAGTTCCACGTATACAAAAAGGTATGAATACGAAAAAGTACATGAATTGAGGAAAGTTCATGGATTAAAAAATATAAGAGTCCACGGGTTTGAACAAAAAATTGCATGAATTGGAAAAAGATCACAAATTAAGAAGAAACAAAAGAAAAATCAACTGAAATGCTTCCAGAAGCATGTAAAAACCGGGAGGGCTTTTGGAAAGCGAACATCGAATGACTCTCGAACGGGCCGAACCGTTACAAAGCGGACGGTGTGTGCCAAGAACGATTAACGCTGTATTTGGGGCATTCAGCGCCAAATAAGATTTGAGGAGGCATACACACGACCTTGTTTGTTAAATTATGATTCAAATTCTACCGTATTGGACTAGACGTAGTGCAAATGGTGTGGACCTTTGTGTTAGTACCGACGCGTACGAGTACAACTCGTTTATTTATCCGTCAAGGACTTTCATGTATTGTCCCTCATATATACTTCATGTAGTCGCACCTAAAGACGGTCTATCGTCTCGTGCTTGTAATACGCCATCCTCATAGGGCGTGTTTGGTTCCCTGGGTAGCTACATGTTGCATTGCATCAGAGTCCTGGATGAGCATGGCCTGGTTAGGCTGATGCAAGCAGGAGTAGAGATGGGTGTTTGGTTCAGTTGCATCAGATGGCTGCAGCTCCTACATATTTTTCTGAATTTTGCTGAAATCGAGGTGACGAAGACGGCTCCAGACGGCAAAATCCGACGTGCGGCGGCGCTAGGCGGCCGGATCTGGCGTGGGGCGGCTTGACGAGGGCGGCGGCGGTGCTTGGTCGAGGATGGCGGCGGCGCATGGTCGAGGACGACGGCGCTAGGCGGCCGAATCTGGCATGGGGCGGTCGGATCTGGCGTGGGGCGGCTTGAAGAGAGCGGCGGCGGTGCTTGGTCGAGGACGGCGGCGGCGCATGGTCGTGGACGACGGCGTTTGGTCGAGAACGGCGGCGGCGACGCTTGATGGTGGCGGCGGAGCTTCGTCGAGGATGAATGAGGAGGGCGGCGACGGAGCTCGGTGGAGGACAACGACGGGGCTCGATGGAGGACGGCGGTGGAGCTCGATGGAGGAGGAACAAGGACGGCGGTGGAGCTCGATGGAAAAGGAAGGAAAGAACGAGGCAATGACCTGCATGCGAGTTACGCAGGAAACTTGCGTTTCCCTCGGCCTGGCTGAGAGGCCTACTTTTGCATCCAGCGGACCAGGCTCAAAAGACCATGCAATGTACCAAACATCTGATTTTTTGCATGATGGATGCGAGCCACATGCAGTGCGGGGAACCAAACACCCCCATAGTGATTGCGCCTTCGTGCGTCCGTGGTTTTCTTTCGTAAGGGTTTTCACGAAAAAATCCGTGTCTCTCGTGTCTCGTTTATCTCGTTTTATCTAACAAGTGGTATATAGAGCTATGATTTAGTATACAAGATTTGAGACGAGAGAGTTAGGGTTTTCCTCGCCGCCGCCACGTCGGACGATCCGCTGATCCGGATCGATACATGAGCCGAGTTCGACACGATTTCTGCTACAATGGCTGTACGTCGCGTGATATCATCCGTCGAAGCCGTGCATTGTTCCGCCGTGTCCCGAGGCTGTAGCTGCTCGTCGATCCGAGTGCTGCCGCTCCTGGTTGATTAGAGCATGGTTAATAGTACAACCAGCTGCTGGTTATATGATGTTGACACGTCGTCTATATCCAAGCTTATAACCCACAAGTATAATAGGTAGATGTAAATAAGTGCTACTTTATTGATACAAGGTCCACCATCATTTCTCACAAAGTGCCTAGGAGCACGTGTTACAGCCGGTTGTTAGTTTGTAGCCCGCTTCTCCTCTTTCTCCTCTTTTTTCTCTCTTTCAACTCATCACAAATATATTATTTTAAGTTTTACAGTCCGCCTACATCATCCTATTATATTTGCTCTTACCACCGAGTTCCAGACCAAGTTCCGCTGCAACTACAGATTGATTAGCCACGCGCTGTCTCCTGTGCTCCGGTTGCAAGTCGCCGCTGCTTCACGCAAGTTGCTGCTGTTCCGCTGTACGCGGCCACACTTCGTCCACGTGAAGATCGAAGCAGTCAATCTCACGTGAAGGACTAGTACTAGTTTAGATTTGACTATTCTCTCCAATTACTACATCCACTGCCCAATACTATCAGGTATTTTTCCAATAATTCTTTGATCAACATATTAATTCTATCAAGAATTTTTTACCGGTTTGTGCTATTTTGTGTACACAGATTTATCTACTCATGGCATCCATGAAGTACGATCTTCCATTGCTGGACCGTGACACAAGGTTTACCCTATGGCAAGTCAAGATGCGGGCGTTGTTGGCGCAGGCCTACTATGATGATGCACTGGATAGTTTTGGAAAGAATATAATTGAGGATTTGACTGTTGATGAGAAAAAAAGGGATCGTAAGGCTTTGTTACAAATTCAACTCCATTTGCATAATAATATTTTGCAGGAAGTTTTGAGCGAGAAAACTGCCGCCGCTCTATGGTTAAAGCTGGAAGGGATTTGCATGACAAAAGATCTCACCATCAAGATGCATCTGAAGTAAAAATTATTCATGAACAGGTTACCCGAGGGAGGTAATGTTTTGAATTATATTTCAGAATTTAAAGAGATCATATCCGATCTAGCTGCAATGAAGGTTACGTATGATGAAAAAGATACTGCTTTAATGTTACTTTGTTCACTGTCAAGTTCTTATACCAATTTTTGAGACACCATATTATACAGTCATGATACTCTCACGCTTAATGAAGTTTATGAAGATTTGAACTCTAAGGAGAAGATGAAATTAATGATGCCTCATGATGGTTCGGGTTCATCCCAAGCCGAGGGATTATCTGTTCATGGCAGGACAAAGAAGAAGAACTCACATAATAGAAACCGTGGCAAAAGTAAGAACGAACAGAGGGGTCGATCGCAATCCAGAGACAAGAAGCAGTCTTGCAGATATTGCTAGAGAGACGGACATGATATCTCAGAATGTTTCAAGTTGCAGAGCAAGGAAAAGAGGAATGGTACGTATAAACCGAAAGGTAACAAACAAGGTGAAAATTCTGCTAATGTTGCTCGTGATGATAGTTCCGATGATGCTCTTATTGTTATTGCTGGATGTGCTGAGACCAATGATGAGTGGGTACTTGACACTGCGTGTACTTTTCATATGTGCCCGCATAGAGATTGGTTTACTACTTTTGATTCTACTACTCCTGCTGGTTCCGTTTTGGGTTTTGATAATTCACCCTGCAAGATTGAAGGCATAGGTTCCATTCGAATCAAGATGTTTGATGGCACAATCAGAACTTTGACACATCTTCGGTATATTCCGAAGATAAAGAGAAAACTTATCTCTGTGAGTGCCCTTGATGCAAAGGGGTACAAGTATTCAGGTGGAGATAGCGTTTTGAAGGTTACCAAAGGTTCTCTCATTGTGATTAAAGGTGACTTAAGTTCGACCAATGGTCTTTATTACCTTCGAGGTTCTACCGTTTCAGGTAACGCTACTCCGGTTATTTTAAAGAATTCTGATTGTGATGCTTCTAACCTTTGGCATATGCGTCTTGGACATATGAGTGAACTTGGTTTGGCAGAGTTAAATAAGAGAGGTCTTCTTAAAGGATATCAAACTGGTAAATTCAAATTATGTGAGCATTGTATCTTCGGCAAGCACAAGAGGGTGAAGTTCAACACTTCCACTCATACAACTGAAGGTATTCTTGATTATGTGCATTCTGATTTATGGGGACCATCTCGTAAAAAGTCAGTAGGTGGTGCTAGTTACATGTTGACTATTATTGATGATTATTCGAGAAAGGTTTGACCTTATTTCTTGAAGCATAAATGGCAAGCTTTCTCAGCTTTTAAGGAGTGAAAGATTATGATTGAGAGACAAACTGAAAAGAAGGTAAAAATACTTCGCATTGATAATGGTATGGAATTCTGTTCTAAGCAATTTGGTAATTATTGCAAGTCTAGAGGCATTGTCAGACACCACACCGTTCCTTATACTCCTCAACAAAACGGTATTGCTGAGCGTATGAACAGGACCATTATTTCCAGAGCTCGTTGCATGTTGTCCAATGCAGGTTTGCATAGGCGTTTTTGGGCCGAGGCCGCTTCCACTGCTTGTTATCTCATCAACTATTCACCATCTATTCCTCTTAATAAGAAAACTCCAATTGAGGTATGGTCTGGTTCACCTGCTAATTATTCATAGTTGAGAGTTTTTGGTTGCACTGCTTATGCTCATGTTGATAATGGAAAGTTGGAGCCTAGGGCTCTTAAGTGCATCTTTCTTGGTTATAAATCCGGTGTTAAAGGTTTTAAATTATGGAATCCTGAAACACAAAAGATTGTTATTAGCAGGAACGTTATCTTTAATGAATCTGCTATGTTACATGATGTTGCATCTACTAATGTTCCAATTGAGAGTGAATAGCAGCCTACTGTTCAGCAACCTACTATCTAGGTGGAGCATGTTATCGATTCAGGTGATACTTATGATAAGGAAAATGTTGATGCGCATGATGAACCCGTTTTTGATGATGAACATGTCACTCCAAATCAGCCTATTGTTACACCCGGTTGGAATCTCGCACGTGACAGAGTTAGGCGGGGTATTAATGCACCTGAAAGGTTAATTGAGGAGTGCAATATTGTTTATTTTGCTTTATCTGTTCTAGAAGAAATTGAAGGTAATATTGAGCCTTCTTCATATTCCGAGGCTATTATTGCTGGTGATAGTAATAAGTGGATGACTGCTATGCATGATGAGATGGAATCACTTGAAAAGAATGACACTTGGGATTTGGTAAGATTACCTAGAGAGAAGAAACCTATTCGTTGCAAGTGGGTTTTCAAAATAAAGAAAGGTGTTTCTCCTAATGACGAGGCAAGATATAAAGCAAGGTTGGTTGCTAAAGGTTATAGCCAAATTCCAGGTATTGACTATAACGAAGTCTTTTCTCCTGTTGTGAAGCATAGCTATATTCGCACTTTACTTAGTATTGTTGCCATGAATGATTTTGAGCTTGAACAATTGGATGTTAAAACTGCATTCTTACATGGAGAATTAGAAGAGGATATTTATATGGAACAACCTGAAGGTTTTGTTATTCCTGGAAAAGAAAAGCTTGTCTGCAAGTTAAAGAAATCTCTTTATGGATTGAAACAATCCCCTCGACAGTGGTACAAGAGATTTGACACCTTTATGCTCTCTCAAGGTTTCAATCGGTCTAATTATGATAGTTGTGTTTATTTAAAAACTGTCAATGGTTCAACTATTTATTTGCTCCTTTATGTTGATGATATGTTAATTGCTGCTAAGAGCATGTTAGAGATTGATGAACTAAAGAAGCAATTGAGTAAAGAATTTGAGATGAAGGATTTGGGTGCAGCAAAGAAAATACTTGGCATGGAAATATCTAGAGATAGACCATCTGGAAAATTATATCTCAGTCAGAAGGGATATATTGATAAAGTTCTTCGTCGTTTTAATATGCATAATGCCAAGCCAGTAAGTATTCCATTAGCTGCACACTTCAAATTATCATCAGCCTTATGTCTTGAGTCAGATGCAAATATTGAGTACATGTCTAGAGTTCCCTATTCGAGTGCAGTTGGTTCACTTATGTATGCCATAATTTGTTCTCGTCCAGATTTATCTTATGCACTGAGTGTTGTTAGTAGATACATGACTAATCCTGGAAAAGAGCATTGGAAAGCAGTTCAGTGGATTTTCAGATACCTGCGAGGTACTTCTAATGCTTATTTACAGTTTGGGAAAACTGGAGATGGATTTGTTGGTTTTGTTGATTCTGATTTTGCTGGTGATTTGGATAAGAGAAGATCACTCACAAGTTATGTTTTCACCATTGGTGGTTCTGCTGTGAGTTGGAGAACAACTTTGCAGTCTATTGTGGCTTATTCCACTACTGACGCCGAGTATATGGCTATTTCTGAGGCATGCAAAGAAGCTATCTGGTTGAGAGGTTTATACACTGAGCTTTGTGGAGATTCATCTTGCCCTATCATATTTTCTGACAGTCAAAGTGCTATATATCTTACAAAGAATCCAATGTATCATGAGAGAACAAAACACATTGATGTTAAATTTCACTATGTTCGAGATGTTGTTGCTAAAGGTGATTTGAAGGTATGCAAGATAAGTACTCATGATAATCTAGCTGATATGATGACAAAGCCAGTTCTATCAATAAGTTTGAGCTTTGCTCAGGCTTAGTTGGTATTTCTCACTAGTCATTTGGACTTTGACGCACAAGGTGTTTAAGCTGATCACTTTCTTCGACTACTGGAGGGAATTTGGCTCAAGGTGGAGATTGTTAAATTGTGATCCAAATTCTACTGTATTGGCCTAGACGTAGTACAAACGGTGTGCACCTTTGCGTTGGTACCGACGCGTATGAGTACAACTCGTTTACTTGTCCTTCAAGGACTCTCATGTATTGCTCCTCGTATATACTCCATGTAGTCGCACCTAAAGACGGCATGTCGTCTCGTGCTTGTAATACTCCACCTTTATAGTGATTGCGCATTCATGCGTCCGTGATTTTCTTCCGCAAGGATTTTCACATAAAAATCCGTGTTTCACGTGTCTCGTTTATCTTGTTTTATCTAACATTGTCAAATGTGGGCGTATGTATTTACCAAACCACCTCATAGAGTAGGAGTTCGATGTTCCAGCCCTATTGTCTGTTTGTGCCAAAGTCGATATGCCGCAGCACCGTTAAGTAACACACCTATGCTTTCAAAAAAAACATGCGGATATTAAGAGAGAGAGCAAATCATTAATTGATGAGTACTTTTTTATGTAAATTCGTACTGCATGTGTGTCATTTATCGCAACCTAAGAGTTTTCCTTTTTTAATGTAAATTTGCATTTTCAACATGTTTTCTCTCTTAAATCATGCGTTCAAATTTCGAATCTTTTACACCGTTGGATTTCTCACGTTAAGATCTTCGAAACTAGATCCCATGTTGATAGGCTTTGATTAATTTTTTTACAACAAAAAAATTAGACGAAAATAACCGAACGGAAAAACGTGCCTCTCGTGAAAAACACATTTTTGAGGCATGGTCGTGCCTCTCGCGGAAGCAAAACCATACCACTCACGAAAGAAACATATTTTTTTTAATTTCTGAGAGGCACGGTCATACCTCTCGCGAAAAAAAATTTGTACCTATCTGAAAGCAAAATCGTGCCTCTCATTGAAAAAACAGAAAACAATTTTTTCATTTCCGAGAGCTCGCGGAAGCAAACCTGCCTCTTACGAAAGAAAAATAAATTGAAAACACATACTTTTTCGCTTTCAAGAGGCACGGTCATGCCTCTCGCGAAAGAAAAAACAGAAAACATATTTTTTTCGTTTTCGAGAGGCACGGCTGTGCCTCTTGAGGAAGCAAAACCGTGCCTCTGGCGAAAGCAAACCCGTGCCTAACGGAAAACACGTTTTTTTTTGCGTTTTTGAGAGGCACGTTCATGCCTCTCGCGGCAGAAAATCCGTGCCTCTGGTGCAAGAAAAACTAAGCTTTTCAGGAAAAAAAGAAAACACGGTTTTTCCGCAATTTATTTTATGATTTTTCTGGTAAAAAAACTAAGAAATGGCGGTGAAAAACCGAAATACCAAAAAACCTCGGAAAACACACACCTTAAAATCCAAAAACATGTGCAAAAAATAAATAAATCAAAGGGAATTGTGAAAACGCGATACGTGACGGTGGTTGAAAACGTGCAAAATAGCGATGCATGGGAATGATCGTTGGGAGGTTCTCGAAGGTGCGCTCACCAACTAGTTGCTCTCTTTCGTACTGGATTAGCAAAAGCCCCACGTTCAAACAACAAGCTAGAACTGGGCCAAGCCTGAAAGTTACTCCTTTCTAAGCCCAAATTTAGCCCAAACTAAAGTCTGAAAGATTGGTTCAAACGGGATTTCCTATTTAGTGCTTATGCGCCCGTTCACAAACGCGCGCCTGTAGGCATCCGTTCACCTGTATAAGGTGGGCCGGCCTATCTTTATTCGCCAAAGTTCAGAAAAAAAGAAGAGTCGTGGGAGGTTGAACACGCGAACAGCAACTTCAATGCGAGTGACACCCACCACTCACTGCTACGTGCTATAAACATGTTATTCGTGTTTTTATTTACTGCACCTGTCGCGGGAATCCTTCAATTTTTTGCAAGCTTCCAAAACCTTCCCAAACCGTTTCACCCAATTCCCTGGTCATTTGCGAGGCTATTTTATTCGAGTTTTATTTTTTCATTTCATCTTTTATGTTAATGCGTGAAATTTTTCCAAATTCGTATTTTTATTCCAAATTTATGATTTTCCTTATTAAAAAAATTAGACAAACTTTTCTGACAAGTGGCGAACTCTTATAAAGTTTGATGAACTTTTTTCAAAATTCTATGAAGTGATTTCAAATTTGATGAACTTATTTTAAAGTTTGATGAACTTTTTTCAAAATTCTATGAAGTGATTTCAAATTTGATGAACTTATTTTAAAATTTAATGAACTTTTTTCAAAATTACATAAACTTTTTTTCCAAATTCTGGGAACATCTTTCAAATTTGATGAACTTTTTTCTGATTCATGAACTATTTCTTCAATATCCGTGAACTTTTTTTAAAATTTATGAACCCTTTTTTCAGATCACATTGAACTTTTCAAATCCATGAACCTTTTACAAAATATTACGAACTTTTTTTCATTTTCATGAACTTTTTTGTGTTCAACTTTTTTTTTTTTGCTTTTTTGGTACTTCCTGTATGAAAATGACCACGAAACTGGGCCCTCCTAGCCGACGCTTAAGGCGCCGACTAGGAGCTCCCGGTTCAAACAACAATTCTCGTCAACTCCGTGTACAAGCCCGACTTGAAAATCATGAGAAAACACAAGCAATAGCCCAGCGCAAACTGGGTTCTGGTCTAGAAAATGAGGCCTCAACCCATCCCGAATGCCAAGTAAGACCCGCTCTGGTTGGAGGGTACCCAAGGGTCACTTTTCCTAGTCTAGGAGCGCCCAAGCATGTCATGTGGCCCATCCCAGCGCTGCCACATGACATGCTTGGCACTCCCAGACTAGGTTTTTTGGAGCGAGTTGGGCCCGTCCCTGTTGGGTCCTTTTTAGGAGCGAGCGGTTGGGGTTTCATTTTTTGGTTTTCTAGGTTTTTCTTCTGATTTTTCTCTGTCAAGAGCGTGGAGCATAGTTGTGCTTCTCACTTGAAAGCCCCAAAACTAAAGAATAGGTGTGCTTCCAGGTGAAGCACAAGTGTACTTTCACATAAAGCATAGTTGTGGTTCCCGAAAAATGAATCATAGTTAGTACAACTTTGAACCGTAGGATAGCACAATTGTGAAGCACGGATTGGTAGAAGTACATATTTCATCCAAAAAAAGGTTTATCGAAACGTATCAGTACAAGATCTAGTTTTAAAGATATCGGCACAAGTAACGTAATGGAGAAAATGGTTTGTTATTTGGACGCACAGTTCTAGAGATAAATCGTTGTGGAAAATTGAATCTACGAAAGCACGAATAAACCAACCCATATCTTCTATGCATGGAAAGTAATTCCATCAAACTCTTTAATTTCGACAAGTGACACACGTGCGGTATATCACTTATAAACGTCATAGTAGGTAAGAGTTATGTTTGGTAGGGGTGTATTAAAAAACAACATTTGAAAGGGTACCCTTTAATTAGTAATTTTGTCGTCTCCTTTATGAGTCTCAACACTAATTGGTTGGCCCAGTCATGTAGTTGCCTCTATGCAAGTTTTTTTTGCCGTTTTTCTCTGTGTTTTGTTTTCTTCAGCTTGCTTTGGTTTTGCTTCTTCACTTTTCACTTATTGTTTTTCATTATTATCTTTCTTCTAATGATTTTTCAACACATGTCTACTTTTTAATTCATACTATACATTTTCTTATACATCAGAAATATTTTTCTTACACATTTTTTTGAAATACCCCCTCGGTTGTAAAATTATTGTCAGGATTTTATTTCACAGTTGAATTAAATTTGAAATCAAAAAACGACAATAATTTTGGAATGGAGGGAGTACATGATTAACATAATTTTTGAAATATATGTTTTGACGTCTACTTTTTTCATACACATTGTCGTATAGATCTAAAACATGTATTACACATGTTAAACATTTTACAAGTGTATGCTTAATATTTTTTAAAATACATGAGATGAACATTTTTAATATGTCTAAAACACTTTTTGAGTATACCTTATTTTTTGTAGATGCTACAGAACCTTTTTGTATTGTATAGTTCTTTAGAATTGTAGCAAACATATTTATTGAATACTTGAACATATTTAAAAATGTAACATAGAACTTTTTGATTGGTACACAACATTTCATATATCACAAATAATTGCATCACTTAGACACTTACTGTTGCACAGTAGCTACTGCCATGCAGTCGACAACCACAAAATTTAATCTTAGCCCATAGCAACATGAAAAATAGTGTGGTACAACAATTATTCCATGAAACTCTCCTATTCAATGTCCGCATCAAGGTCAAAACGCCGTATATAATGGACCTCCTCGTGTACATGATGGTAGATTTAAATCTCCATAGCATTGGAGCATAGGTGTGGAATAACTCTTAGGTGCAGGTCAGAACTTCTGCGTACAATTAACCCAAATTTCTCGGACATGTCCACCGAGGTGGCCCCATCTGGAAGCACCCAGTCAAAGTGATAGAGAAAGTTTGCCAATGCCATCTCCAAAACTGATGAGGCGAATGTTATCCCTGGACAAAGGCGTCGCCCAAACCCGAAAGGAGTGAATTCGAAGCATGTCCCGTTGTAATCCATGTTATTGTTCTCAAACCTCTCTGGATTAAAAACTCCAGGATTGTTCCAGTATTGAGGATCCTGGGAAATTGCAAAGGCATTAATGTATATATTCGTACCTTTAAGCATATCATAACCCATAATTTTGCAGTCCACTTCATTCGTGCGGTTAAGTAGAGGAGCAGGTGGATGCAATCTAAAAGTTTCCTTGATGACCATCCGCATGTAGTGGAGTTCTGCAAGGTCGTCACTGACAATGATAGCTCGTTCTGGACCTAGCACCTCACGGACCTCTAACTGTGCCTTGGCCATAGCTTCTCCATGGTTGACGAGTTCCGACATAGCCCACTCTAAAGTTGTTGAAGTGGTATCAGTACCAGCTCCAAACATGTCCTGGAATTAATATATATCAATCATTATTTTCAAGAAATGCTAGCTACTCCATCCGTTTCATAATAAGTCTCTTTGATTTAAGACGTACAGATTTCATAATCAATTAAGATGCGTGTTAAGTCCTAAGCAAGCACATGTTAGGTATTAGTACCGTTGTCATGAGATAGCAATAGACGGTAAAATATATACTCACAAACAAGACGGTGGTTATCATGTCTGTGGTTAGAGGGGATTCGAGCGAGCCCTCCTCCTGGCGTGTGAGCAGCACGTCTAGCAGCCCCTCGTCGCAGGTGCCGCCATTGCTGGCAGCTCGCACAGCCTTGCGCTCGTCGATGACGTCGGTGATGATGCGATGCATGAGGTCGCGGCTGCTCTGTATGCGGCGCTCCTCGCTGCTCAACCACCGCACGAGCCTCGAGGATGGGAAGAGGTCGACGAGGAAGAAGCCTCCCAGCAGGTCCATGATCCTGTCGGACGCGTGGATGAAATCCTCCTGCTGGCTGAACTTGCCGCCGAAGACCGCCCGTGCCACGACGTCGTTGCTCAGCGCCGCCACCTTCTGGCTGAAGTTGACGGTGGCGCCAGCTGACGCTGTCATGGAGCGGAGGAGGCTGCCCATCTCCTCGGCCCTGACGCTCTCCATGCGCCTCACCTGCTTGGAACTGAGGAGCTCCGTGACACACACCTTGCGCATTTGTCGCCAATGGTCGCCGTAAGGGGCGAAGGTGATGCCCTTGCCACCAAAGCCGACGATGTCCTGCATAGCGGTGATCCGCCGTTTCGTGAACTGGAGGTCGCTGGCCTTCATCATCTGCCCCACCGCCTCCTTGCTGGAGAGAACCACGGTGGGGATCTCGCCAAGCTGCAGGTACATCATCGGTCCGTGCCGGCGACACAGCTCTGTCATGGTGCGATGCGGGAGGATGCTGACAACGTGGTGGAGGCTGCCGATGATGGGGAGTCTCCATGGCCCTGGAGGCAGCGCCTGCTTCTTACCACCGGAGAGCTTGAAAAGCCCAAGTGCCAGTAGCGTGGATAGTGCTATCAAACTGAAGGTCAACCATTCCTCCATGATAATGATTTGCATGTGAGCAGCTCGCTGTCCATCTGCTTAGTAATATAGGCAATCAGCCATACCAAATTTTACTTTGCAGCCCGCCTGGCAGAAGAGACATAGCAGTGAGAGGCGTTAGGGAATATGATTTCAGATTCCAAGTAACAAAAAAGCTGTGAGAAAGCTAACTTGAGTCAAAGATGTTGCTTTCGTGATTAGGACGAAACAACACATCTTTTTCTTCAATGCCCACTTGCTAAGTTGTTGTGGAGGACCATTCACGCGTCATTGAACGTATCTCCGTCTGTCACGATTTTATATTTATTTGGGACTTGGTTAACTGGCATGGAACCTAAGACCGCGACACATATTTGAATTGGGATGTGTGCATTACTTTGGACCATATGAAATTATCGTAATGATATTACCTTTAACAAACAAACCATTACACATTTTATGTAGCTTATCTTCAGGACGTTTCCTTGGATTCATATGTGATCGTTACTTAGTCGTACAGACCACGGAGAGCTTATGAATGCAACCGATGAAAGATGATCCTATGAGATACTTACAATCAGTTTTTTATCCTCTTTTTGTCGGTTGTGGCAACTTTTTTTATGAGATTCATCGTTATGTTTGAGACTTTGTACTGAACTAGGAACTTCACCTCCCCCCTCGTTGCCGTTGCCTGATGCGTCCCCCCAGTGCAGCGCCGCCCTCGTCTCTCCATTTTCTCCTTCTTCGTTTCCGTGTGGGCCTCCCGCCTCGCTGCCGGCGCCTGATGCAACGCCTGAGCGCAGTGCCCGGGAGCCGACGAATCCTTCGGTGAGGTGCTGGGCGGCGCCCTCCATCATCACCGCTGCTTGGGGAGGGACGCGGTCCCGTTCGATGCGATGTGGGGCGGGCGTCGCGGGGCAGGAGGTGGTGGCGGGATGGAGGTGGAGATGGGATCGAGGAGGCAGGGTCTTGCGGGGCGCTATTTTTTATTCTTTTCTCCTCTCTGTACATTTTCGGCAATAAAACAGGAGGTTTTTTTTTTGCAAACCGTTCACGACGGGTTTTCCGACAGAAACAGTAGTCGCTTTATATTAGGTATAGATATGGCGGTTGAGGGTATTATAACTTGTCGTGCTCTTTGCGTCTGGATCTACTTATCATCAACTACTACGAGTTACCCGTATATTTTAAGACACCGGGACTCGTAGACAAAGGGTTCATATTTTGAGACGCTTGGGATGTAATCAGTCACTGATCAGTCCCACCCAAGAAGAGACCTTTTTGCTTTTGCAAACGTCGCTTCCTCCATGTCACCATGTTTACTAGAGATATATACGTTAGTTAGGCTTATAGTACTTATCTTGTATATCGAGTAGGTAGTTGCGATGATGAGATGTGCAATGCCTCGTCTATCTATCCTGTTGGATGTTAGTCTATCTTGCGGCCCTGAGTCTCGTCGTTCTCCTGTCTCGGGATCGACTGGGACAAGATTGATTGGGCGGCCGCGCCGGTAAGTTTGGCGGAGCAGGACGCTCTATCAGTGCTCAACGACGGGGGATGCCATGGCTGCAGGAGAAGAGGGGTGTGTCAACTGTCAAGGCGAAAGCAAGAGACTTATGAGGAGCTTAATTCTTCAATACTTCTGGAACGACGTCAGATTTCCGGGGGTATGTCTTCTCCTGTTTGTAATTCACAATCCTCGAGCTCACCAAGGTCGAAAGGAAGGACATTGCAGTCTTGCATCTTGATCACATTTTTTTTTTGGAATATTTGGATTTTTTCCTTACAAGTCGCGGTACTATTCACCGGGCTCATGTAACTATGATCCGCATGCTTCGTGACAATCAATCCACCACACTACCACTAGCGTTATGGTAAAAGACAAAAGAAATTCGCAACTTTTAGACAAAGGCTCAAAGAAGGAAAAGTTGCATGTGAGCTGCTGGTGATGAGTCCAATCTGAGATAGACCCCAGATTTCTTCCATCCCAAAGACAAGTTTTCAGCCATCACCCTCAGTAAGGGCACGACATAAATGCGGGTCAGCATTGTTAAAAATGTTTCCGTCGAAGTGTGCAATCTCAGTGTTAAACGATATATCTACTAATGGGGTTATAGTCCCAGGATAGGGTCATATGCCTGCCCTATAAGTCATATCCAAGGACTACCCTTCATAGAGGACAAAACCCTTAGACAGTTCCGATTGAACTAAGGACTCCCCCATCATCCAGTCGGTGACGAACATTCGGAGCGTATTTAACGTACCGACTGAATTCCACTCTGTACATCGTAACCTCCCAGGAGGGCAACGGTCATACGTTTTCACACACCATTATTAACATTTAAGGCATACGTTACCTGTAACGTAGGCATTTATTCGCCACTATTCCACCCCTGTCCACCGGGCCATTATGAAGGGCAGCGCACTCTATATAAGCCGCCCTTCCCCACTGGTGCAGGGGTTGACATTTACTGTGATCCGATATTCCATTCGACACTAAGCTCCCAAGAGCACTGAGACGTAGGGCTTTTACCTCCACCGTAGAGGGGCCTGAACTCATACATCCTCGCCGTAGCTAAGGCTCTGCCCATCCTTTCATACCCTACACATCTACTGTCAGACTTATACCCACGACAGTTGGCGCCCACCGTGGGGCAGGCGTCTAAGCGACTTCCGGCGAGTTTGCAACTTCATCTTTTCATCATGTCGTCCGGTAGTGATTTGTGCATGGGTCATGAGATCCTCTTTGGCGCACTCTCCTTCATCGTCGACGATTCAGCATGGCTTCGGGATGCGCCCCTCGATGTCGAGGCGCTCCCCAGTCGCGGGGCTACGCACTTCCGTGCCGGTTCCAGCGGCATCCTTCTTCTCCAGCAATCGGCCCCGGTGTCGATCTTCGCCCCCGTCACGCACCGCAACAAGCGGTCCCGCCGTTCGCGGCTCCAGCGTTGGGTGCGACACGCCCAGGTGCGACAAAACGCGTCCTCTCAAGTGGCGGTCCTCGAGTCGGTTGTGGTCGCGCCGTCGTCCCAGTGCTTGGACTCAGTTCCGACTGAGTTACCTTCCGAGTACTTGGGTCGCGGGCCTGCGGCCGAAATTCTCATGGACGATTCCCATGAAAGTCCCCTCCGAACTGGTCGGAACGAGCATGAGGTCGGCGAATCATCCGACGCTCGTCGTCAACACCACCGTTCTGCCAGTCGACGCACGCGCCAGAGCAACGTCGAGGTGTTCCGCACACCCGTCCTCAACCTGGCTGCCGCTTCCAAGATAGTCGATTCCCTCCAACCGACTGATTCAGAGGCTGATAGAGGGATCGAGCAGATCCGTGCCCTGTTGCAAACGGCGCAGCAGCAGAATTCGGCGGTCTCCCAGTCGCACAACAGGATCCACAACAGTTCCGTTCACGCAAACACGCATCGGTCGGTTTTCATCCCCGACTCTCATCAGCGACGCGGAGGAGGCAGCCGTTCCAGGAATCCCGAAGATCGTCGCCGTTCACGCACCCCTCCGCGGGGTGGGCCTTACTGGCCCCGGCATCACGATGATCGGCGTTCAGTCGGTGACGCGTATGATCCAAGGCCCGACGCAAGAGGATACATCGCCCAGAGGAAGGTCGACAGGAGTCGAGCCCACCGTGATGGTCACGATAGAGACCGTCCGAGTGGAAGCAGGACCATCGTCTCTGGTCCCGAGTGCTTCAGTCGGGCCATCCGTTCAGCTGACATCCCTCCCAACTTCCGATTGGCGATGGGAATCAACAAGTTCACAGGAGAGTCCAAGCCAGAAACATGGCTGGACGACTACAGAGTGGCGGTCCAGATCGGTGGCGGAGATGACCAGGTCGCCATGAAGCATCTCCCCCTGATGCTCGACGGCTCGACACGAGCGTGCCTGAACCAGTTGGCTCCGTCAAGCATCTACAACTGAGTAGATCTGTCCCGAGTCTTCATCAGGACCTTCGAGGGCACGTGCAAACGCCCTGCTGGTCTCGTGGAGCTCCAGCACTGTGTCCAGAAGCAGAATGAGCCCCTGCGCGATTTCATCCAGCGCTGGACGACCCTCTACCACACGGTGGAGAACGTCACGGAGCATCAAGCAGTCTGCGCCTTCAAGGCAGGCGTGGGTACAGGGACCTGTACCTGAAATTCGGTTGGACAGGCGTCATCTCCATGAGCAAGATGATGGAGATAGCCGCACGCTATGCAAATGGCGAAGAGGAGGACCGCATACGTAGCGGCAAGCATAAGGCAGTCGCCGATGGAGATGGGAACAACAATCGGAAGCAGAAGCAGAAAGCTCCATCCACTCCGCAGGCAGAGGTAGCAGCCGTTACAAATGCCAAGTTCAAGGGCAAGGGGAAAGCTCAGTACACCCCCAAGAAGAAATAGTTTGGGAATTTCATCCTAGATCAGCCGTGTCCAATCCACACGAATATGGACGAGGAAGGCAACGCCATATTCCCGAAGCACACCACTCGGCAGTGCCGTCTCCTGATCCAAGGATTCGGTGAAGGGAAACCGAGTGAAAAGGACACCGAGTAGGGTGATGAGGACAAGGAGGATCCGTTACCCCAAGTCCATGCAACGCTGATGATTTTTGTTGATGTGGAAAGCAAAAGTCGACTGAAGCTGGTGAACAGGGAGGTGAACATGGCAACCCCAACCACTCCCATGTTCCTCAAGTGGTCACAGACTGCGATCACCTTTGATCAGTCGGACCATCCAGCACACGTACCTACTCTAGGGAGGCAAGCTCTGGTCGTCGACCCGGTGGTGGAAGGAGTCCGACTGCGCAAAGTCCTCATGGACGGCGTCAGCGGTTTGAACATCATGTACGCCGACACTCTCAAGGGAATGGGCATTCCGATGTCCAAACTTAGCGAGAGCACTATGCAGTTCCACGGAGTCGTCCCAGGACGAAAGGCCAAGTCACTCGGTCAGATCGCGTTGGATGTCGTCTTCGGCTCTGACAAGAACTTCCGTAAGGAGAAGCTGACATTCGAGGTGGTGGACTTCCAGAGTGCATATCATGCGATTCTGGGCCGTCCGGCGTATGCGCGTTTCATGGCCCGTCCATGTTACGTATATTTGAAGCTGAAGATGCCAGGCCCCAAAGGTGTGATCACGGTCACAGGCAATCGGCAGCGAGCCGATGAGTGTTTACAGCAGGGGTCGAGGATTGCCGATCAGGAGATGGCTATTCTCGAGCTGGATGAGTACAAGAAGACCGCCGACCCTGCTGACTTAATGCGTTCAAAGAAGCCAGCTTCCGAGTCCGCATTCCAGTCGGCGGGCGACACGAAGAAAGTCAGCATCCACCTGACAGACGACACCGTCGCCCCGACGAACATCTCCACCACCCTTGATCCAAAATAGGAAGCCGAGCTCATCCAATTCCTCCGTGAGAACTGGGACATTTTTGCATGGAAGCCCGCTGACATGCCAGATGTACCCAGGGAGTTGGCTGAGCACCGACTGCATGTGGATCCTGTTGCTCGGCCCGTCCGAGAACGCCTGCGTCGGTCTACCGCGCACAAGAGGAAGGCAATCGGAGAGGAGGTGGCTATTCTTTTGGCAGCCAACTTCATTCGCGAGGTACACCACTCCGAGTGGCTCGCTAATGTGGTCATGGTGCCCAAGAAGGACAAGTCTCTCCGTATGTGCATCGATTTTAAGCATCTCAATAAGGTCTGTCCGAAAGATCACTTCCCGCTCCCCCGCATCGATCAAATTGTCGATTCGGCTGCGGGTTGCGGGCGTTTATCCTTCCTTGATGCCTATTCGGGCTATCATCAGATCCGTCTGCATGGTCCGGATGAATTAAAGACAGCCTTCATCACCCCATTCGGGTGTTTCTGCTACATCACTATGCCATTCGGTTTGAAGAATGCAGGAGCAACATTTATGCGCATGATCCAAAAATGCCTCCTTGACCAGATCGGTCGAAATGTGGAGGCATGTATGGACGATATCGTAGTCAAGTCACGCAAAGGTTCCGACCTACTGACTGACTTGGCAGAAACATTCGCCAACCTGCGTAGGTACGATATCAAGCTCAACCCAGCCAAGTGTTCATTCGGTGTTCCCAGCGGGAAGTTACTCGGTTTCTTCGTTTCCGAACGAGGGATCGATGTCAACCCCGAAAAGATCAGGACCATCGTCCGAATGGAACGACCGGTAAGAATACATGATGTTCAAAGGCTCACAGGTTGCCTAGCGGCTTTGAGCAGGTTTATCGCTCGACTCGGCGAGAAGGCGTTACCTCTGTACCGACTGGACATACGAAGCCCAAATTGCATTCGACGACCTCAAAGCCCTGCTTTCCACCCAGCCGGTTCTTACTGCCCCGCTCAGTAAAGAACCCCTTCTTCTGTAAATCGCTGCTACAAATCAAGTCGTCAGCACCGTTCTGACAGTCGAACGCGAAGAAGAAGGCAAAGCGTACAAGGTTCAGCGGCCAGTATATTATGTCTCCGAAGTCCTGACTCCTTCCAAGCAGAGGTATCCCCATTATCAGAAGCTTATTTATGGGATCTACATGACTGCAAAGAAGGTGGCTCATTATTTCCAAGACCACTCGGTGTCTGTCATTTCTGATGCTCCGTTGTCAGAAATCCTCCACAATCGGGACACATCAGGCTAAGTGGCGAAGTGGGCAATGGAGATGTTATACTGTGACATCAAGTTCGAAGCCAAGAAGGCTATAAAGTCTCAAGCTCTGGCTGACTTCATAGCAGAATGGGTAGAACAACAGCAACCGACTCACATCTACTCGGCCCATTGGACTATGTTCTTCGATGGGTCCAAGATGTTGAATGGCTCCGGGGCTGGCGTAGTGATCATATCGCCAAAAGGTGATAAATCCAAGTATGTGTTGCAGATACATTTTGATTCTTCCAACAATGAGGCAGAGTACGAAGCTCTCCTTTATGGATTGCGCATGGCCATCACACTCGGCGTCCGTCGCCTGATGGTCTATGGCGATTCAGATCTGGTGGTTAATCAAGTGATGAAGGAATGGGACGTAAGGAACCCCACCATGACCGCATACTGCAACGCAGTAAGGAAGCTCGAGAAGAAGTTTGAAGGTCTGGAATTTCACCATGTTCCCCGACTGAAAAACCAAGCAGCAGATGAATTGGCAAAACTTGGATCCACTCGGAGACCAGTCCCGAGTGATGTCTGCCTCGAGCACCTACATCTCCCCTCGGTGAAGTAAGATCCCTTTACAGAGGAGCCGGTACAACCGAAGAGCTCAACAGATCCGACTGAAGTCGAGGTCCCCGCTGTGGTTGATTTGATCATGGAGATTCATGTTGTCATCCCTGAGTGGACTGTGTCGTTCATTGCGTACATCATGAGGCAAGAGTTACCAGAAGACGAAGTCCAAGCGAGGCAGATCGTCCGCAGGTCGAAGTCCTTCACCGTTATTGATGGCCAGTTGTACAAGGAAAGTGTTTCACGCGTCCTTCAGCAGTGCATCTCCCCTGAGGAGGGACAATTGATCTTGGAAGAAATTCACTCGGGAACCTGCGGCCATCATGCCTCCTCAAGAGCAATCGTCGCCAAAGCATTCAGAGCTGGTTTCTTCTGGTTGCAGGCGAATGAAATGGCAAAAGATATGGTCGACTGATGCGAAGGCTGTCAGTTCTATTCGAACAAGTCCCACAAGCCAACATCTGCGCTAAAGACAATCCCTCTTGTTTGGCCGTTCGCAGTGTGGGGATTAGATACAGTCGGACCATTCAGAACAGGCCAAGGGGGATTCACTCATCTGTTGGTAGCAGTCGACAAGTTTACCAAGTGGATTGAAGCTAAGCCCATCAACAAGCTCGACGCCCTTACGGCCATCAAATTTGTCAGAGACATCATCGCCAGATTCGGGGTTCCGCACAACATAATCACCGACAATGGCACAAACTTTGACTCGGACAGATTCAAAGGTTTTTGCACAGGCCAAGGTATCCGAGTGGATTTTGCATCTGTAGTGCACCCCCAAACAAACGGGCAAGCAGAGCGGGCGAATGGACTTATTTTGCAAGGGTTGAAGCCTCGATTCCTGCGAGAAGTTGGACATTCCGCCGGCGCATGGGTCACCGAGCTGCCTTCGGTGTTGTGGGGCCTCCGCACAACTCCGAATAGGTCTACAGGGCAATCTCCGTTCTTCCTCGTTTATGGAGCCGAGGCAGTCCTTCCGAGTGACTTGCTTCACAACTCTCCACGAGTCGAACTCTTCTCTGAAGCCGAAGCAGAGCAAGCCAGGCAAGATGGAGTAGATCTTCTAGAAGAAGAGCGCGAGATGGCACTGACTCGCTCAACAATTTATCAACAAGATCTGCGGGATTTCACGCGCGACACGTCAGGAGTCACACATTCCAAGCAGGCGACCTGGTGCTCCGAGTGGATCAGCAGAGACCTCACAAGTTGGCTCCCGCCTGGGAAGGACCCTTCATCATCTCTAAGGTGCTGAACAACGGAGCATATCGACTCTACAACCTCGACAGGGAAACGGACGAGCCGCGAGCATGGAATGGAGATCTCCTGAAGCGCTTCTACACGTGACCACCGACGGAGATAATGTAAAGAACAAGTATCATTGAAGTAATACAAAGCAGATTGATTTCTTGCAGGTTCAAAATTCTTCCACGTTTGCAGACTCCGATCTAAAAACTCGCTCCGAGTGTGCACTAAAAGTCGCACTCGGGGACTTAGCTGTGACCCAGAATCGCCTAAGTAAAAACTCGCTCTGAGTGCGCACTAAAAGCCGCACTCGGGGACTTAGCTGCGATCCAGAATCGCCTAAGTAAAAACTCGCTCCGAGTGTGCACTAAAAGTCACACTCGGGGACTTAGCTGCGACCCAGAATCGCCTAAGTACAAACTTGCTCCGAGTGCGCACTAAAAGCCGCACTCGAGGACTTAGATGCGACCCAGAATCGCCTAAGTAAAAACTCGCTCCGAGTGCGCACTAAAAGTCGCACTCGGGGACTTAGTTGCGATCCAGAGTCGCCTAAGTAAAGAGCTTCCTCCAAGTGTATTCTCGAGATCCACTCGGAGGCTTAGCAGACCCTCATTGAGGCTCATGTGGATGTGAAGACAACTGACAACTACATGAGTAACAACTCGCTCCGAGTGCGAGCTTGCAGCCGCACTCGGGGACTTAGCTGCGACCCAGAATCGCCTAAGTACAAACTCGCTCCGAGTGCGAGCTTGCAGCCGCACTCGGGGACTTAGCTGCGACTCAGAATCGCCTAAGTACAAACTCGCTCCAAGTGCGCACTAAAAGCCGCACTCGGAGACTTAGCTGGGACCCAGAATCGCCTAAGTACAAACTCGCTCCGAGTGAGCACTAAAAGCCGCACTCGGAGACTTAGCTGCGACCCAGAATCACCTAAGTACAAACTCGCTCCGAGTGCGCACTAAAAGCCGCACTCGGGGACTTAGCTGCGATCCAGAGTCGCCTAAGTAAAAAGCTTCCTCCGAGTGTGTACCCGAGATACACTCGAAGGCTTAGCAGACCCTCATTGAGGTGTTGGAATTATGCCCTAGAGGCAATAATAAATGTATAGTTATTATTATAATTCCTATATCAAGATAATAGTTTATTATCCATGCTATAATTGTATTGAATGAAGACTCATTTACATGTGTGGATACATAGACAAAACACCGTCCCTAGCATGCCTCTAGTTGGCTAGCCAGTTGATTGATGATAATCAGTGTCTTCTGATTATGAACAAGGTGTTGTTGCTTGATAACTGGATCACGTCATTAGGAGAATCACGTGATGGACTAGACCCAAACTAATAGACGTAGCATGTTGATCGTGTCATTTTGTTGCTACTGTTTTCTGCGTGTCAAGTATTTATTCCTATGACCATGAGATCATATAACTCACTGACACCGGAGGAATGCTTTGTGTGTATCAAACGTCGCAACGTAACTGGGTGACTATAAAGATGCTCTACAGGCATCTCCGAAGGTGTTAGTTGAGTTAGTATGGATCAAGACTGGGATTTGTCGCTCCGTGTGACGGAGAGGTATCTCGGGGCCCACTCGGTAATACAACATCACACACAAGCCTTGCAAGCAATGTAACTTAGTGTAAGTTACGGGATCTTGTATTACGGAACGAGTAAAGAGACTTGCCGGTAAACGAGATTGAAATAGGTATGCGGATACTGACGATCGAATCTCGGGCAAGTAACATACCGAAG
This sequence comes from Hordeum vulgare subsp. vulgare, assembly GCF_904849725.1. Classification (NCBI taxonomy): domain Eukaryota; kingdom Viridiplantae; phylum Streptophyta; class Magnoliopsida; order Poales; family Poaceae; genus Hordeum; species Hordeum vulgare. The sequence goes on along the minus strand of NC_058519.1, from coordinate 656,083,559 downwards.
GACAAAGGGAATAACATACGGGATTATACGAATCCTTGGCACTGAGGTTCAAACGATAAGATCTTCGTAGAATATGTAGGATCCAATATGGGCATCCAGGTCCCGCTATTGGATATTGACCGAGGAGTCTCTCGAATCATGTCTGCATAGTTCTCGAACCCGCAGGGTCTGCACACTTAAGGTTCGACGTTGTTTTATGCGTATTTGAGTTATATGGTTGGTTACCGAATGTTGTTCGGAGTCCCGGATGAGATCACGGACGTCACGAGGGTTTCCGGAATGGTCCGGAAACGAAGATTGATATATAGGATGACCTCATTTGATTACCGGAAGGTTTTCGGAGTTACCGGGAATGTACCGGGAATGACGAATGGGTTCCGGGAGTTCACCGGAGGGGGGCAACCCACTCCGGGGAAGCCCATAGGCATTTGGGGGGGTCACACCAGCCCTTAGTGGGCTGGTGGGACAGCCCACCAATCCCCTCTGCGCCAAGAGAGAAAAAATCAAAGAAAAGAAAAAAAAAGGGGAGAAGTGGGAAGGGGGAAGGACTCCCTCCCACCAAACCAAGTAGGACTCGGTTTGGGGGGGGGGGGAGAGTCCTCCCCCCTGGCTCGGCCGACCCCTTGGGGATCCCTTGGACCCCAAGGCAAGGTCCCCCTCCCTCCTCCTATATATATGGGGCTTTTAGGGCAGATTTGTGACGACTTTCTCACGGCTGCCCGACCACATACCTCCATAGTTTTTCCTCTAGATCGTGTTTCTGCGGAGCTCGGGCGGAGCCCTGCTGAGACAAGATCATCACCAACCTCCGGAGCGCCGTCACGCTGCCGGAGAACTCTTCTACCTCTCCGTCTCTCTTGCTGGATCAAGAAGGCCGAGATCATCGTCGAGCTGTACGTGTGCTGAACGCGGAGGTGCCGTCCGTTTGGTACTAGATCGTGGGACTGATCGCGGGATTGTTCGCGGGGCGGATCGAGGGACGTGAGGACGTTCCACTACATCAACCGCGTTCTCTAAACGCTTCTGTTGTACGATCTACAAGGGTACGTAGATCACTCATCCCCTCTCGTAGATGGACATCACCATGATAGGTCTTCGTGCGCGTAGGAAATTTTTTGTTTCCCATGCGACGTTCCCCAACATGAGGCTCATGTGGATGTGAAGACAACTAACAACTACATGAGTAACAACTCACTTCGAGTGTGCACGAAAAGTCACACTCGGGGACTTAGCTGCGACTCAAAGCCACTTAAGTAAAAAGCTTCCTCATGTTTGCCATTGGCTTCACCAAGAAACGCCAAACAACAACCACGAGCCAAAATCGTGTCAAAAAAAACTTGGCGAAAGAAGAGCAAAATATTCGATTCGAATTCAAAGTTGGATCTACGATCAGTCAGCCTGGTGTGAATCAAGCTTATCCACACCGGACCACAAATGTGACGGCCAACAGCAGTGGCCAAAGTTTGATGCAGGTACCACTCGGCATACCGAGGTAAATGTGCGTTCGCCATAAAGTTTTTCAAGCATCACCGGGACTGGCAGGCTCCACAAAGGTGCCAAGGTCGATCCCGTGTGCGATGCGAGTGGCTGTGTCGAGGAAGGTCTCCATGAAATCTTCGAATCGAAGCTTCTTGGTGTTGGCGACCTGCAACGTCTTCAGCTTCTCTTCGCGAGCTTCCTTGCAGTGCACTCGGACCAGAGATAGCGCCACGTCCGCACCACAACGAGCAGCGGACTTCTTCCATGCCTGCACTCTGTTCGGGATGTCCTCCAGCAGAGTCATCAACCCATCTATTTCTTGCCGGGAATCGTCTTCGGGCCACAACTCCTTGTCGATCCGGCCGATGACTTCTCTCAGGCGGCCAATGAAAGGTCCCATCTGCCAAGGTGAATATGCGCTCAGAGCAAGTCCCGGTTAGCTTCGTCGCCGAGTGGAACGTTCTGAACAATCGACCGTTCAATGTCGGCTGCTTCAGCCTCAGCGTCCAGACAAAAATCTGCAAAGAAAATACAAGCAGAAAGTAAGCGCAGAATGAACTCCAAAGTCAAGAAGCACTCGGCAAAAGACTTACCACCAAGCAGTGCAATCATCTTCCTTGCCCAGTCGCTGATGTACTTCTCCTGCGCCATGCACCGAGTGTTCATCAACTTCAGCTAGCCCATCCGTTCGGTTATTTGACTCTTCAAGTTTTCAATTTCGGCTACCAATGCCTTGTTGGTCTCCCGGGACTCCTCCAAAGACTTCTCTCGGTCAGCAAGGGCCCCCTTTACACCAGCCAGGTCATTCACAGCCGCCTCCAAGTCCGCAACAAGCTGAATCTTTTCAGCCTTCAGAGCATTGTACGCGGATCCCATTTCGCAAGTCTTCTGCCAAATAAGCGCAAAGGGAAGATCAGACACATTCAACAATGAAAACAATCAAAGCTCAAAGTTCTTTAGACCCCTGCCGATGCAAGCAATCGACAGCGATCTCGGGGACTACACCCAGTGGGTTCACTAAGAGTGACCCCCACTGGCATGAAGCTCGAATAGGTCGGCCCTATTGAGCTACATGACAAACAGACAAATCTATGAGACTACTATTACCCGACCTGAGTAACACTACTCTCGGGGACTACACCCAGTGGGTGCACTCGGAGTGCCCCCGCTGGTACCATTCGGGCAGATCAACTCTGATTTGTTCAGGTCATGGAAAATACATATAAAGACAATTGCCGGTGCAAGCACTCGACAGAAGTCTCGGGGACTACACCCACTGGGTTCACTCGGAGTGAACCCACTGCAAAATCATCCTACCGTATCCGAGTCTATCACTGAAACCCCCAGTGGGTGACAAGAGGAAAGTAAACACTTACTAGCGCACTTACTCGAATATCGTCCCGGAGCTCCAAGCTTTTCTTGTACAAAGACGCGATGGAGTCGTACGCTCCCTTGGCATCACCCACCATCAACTCCACCTGCACCATGGCGTCCTTGGCGGCCCCCACCTGGTCTTCCGGGAGATGTCGTGCGTCATACTGAACGGTTGACGGACCCGGCGCGGCAGAAGACTCCCTGTGCATCCCGAGCTCCGCTCCAATCGGTTCCGCCGTGAGGGGCACCGTCTCAGTCGGCGGCACCGTCTCGGTCGGCGGCACGTTCATGGTGGGAGCAGCAGCAGATGGGACGATCTCAAGGATAGGCGCCAAAGCTGGCCCCGACCCCCTCTGGTCGTCGTCCTCCAGGTGGATCACCTCCGAAGGAAGCCCGACTGAACAACACGAAATTAAGAAAAAGGGGCAAGATTAAAGACAGCACTCGCGAAACATTAATGCAAACTCTCGGAGTCGTGGCAACGTACCTTGCTGGGACGTGGCGGCGTTATCCGTGTCCATAGGATCATCATCCTGGCGTGGCAGAGAGGTGGCGGAAGTAGCAGCCCTGTTGGGTGAAATCCACTCGACGGATAAGCATGAGTTTAATCATACACTGAAAAAGATGGGAGAACAAGTCACTTACGCTGAGGCGACTGGAACAGTGATCCTCATCCGAGGCAAGGCTTTCCGAGGCTTGGGACCACTAGGTTTGGCCACCTTGGACGGATGGTCCATGGGCTCGGCAGCAGCGTCCCTGGTCCTCTTCACACTCCGAGCACTCGGAGCCACGGGAGGGGCTGGCGGAGCACTCGGGGCCGCTGGAGGAGCCGGCGGAGCCGCAGGACCGTGACGGCGCTTAGTTCGATGCTCTGATGGTGGAGGTGGCGAGCTCTGCTCCCCAACCTCCTCCTCCTCCTCTTCCGTCTCCTCCTCCGTCTCACCACTGTCGGAGACGTATTCGGCACTGTCCACGCTGCCCTCCTCTTCCTCGGCTGGATTCCCATTCGAGACGGCAGAATACCAGTTGGTCCACTCCTGCACAGAACACAGTCGGCAACGTCAGGCGGGAGGACAAGAAAAGCGACAAATCTAAAGAGAGCAAAAGCACTTGACAAGATGCGCTCACCTCATTTGGAGGAGGATTGTCGGCGCGGAAGGGCTTCACTCGCCGGGCTCCTTGGGGGTTGTCGCATGCGCCTGTGATGCCACGGACCCACGCTGTCACAGTCTCCCCGATCACGCATTCTGGATGAGTCCGAGTGGAATCCTCAGGCCCCGCGTAGTGCCACATGGCGTGGTGTCGGGCTTGCAGCGGCTGGATGCGCCGACCCAGAAAAGTCTCCGGCAAGTCCGTGCCGGTGACTCCCTTGCGGACGACGGCTATCAGTGCGTCGACCAGAGGCTGGATCTGGATCTTTTCCCCCTTTGAGAGCGCAAGTTGCCTGGGAGGGGCCGGGCGGTCTAGGCTAAAAGGTGGCAACCCAGTCGCAGCATTCGGACAAGCGATGTCCTGGCAATAGAACCAGGTCGATTGCCAGTTCCTAACTGACTTGGACAACTTGAGAGGGGGATAGCTACTCTTTGTTTTCTTCTGGAAGCCTAAGCCCCCGCAGAGCTGGAGGAGATGGGTCTTATCGTCCGACTGGCTAAGCTTTTTGATGGTTTGGGACCTAGCGGAGAAGACGTACTTAAAGAGCCCCCAGTCGGGGGGGGGGGCATCCAATAAAGCACTCGCAAAGGGTGACGAATGCTGCAAGGTGGGCTATCGCGTTCGGAGGAAAATGATGGAGCTGCGCCCCGAAGTGATTCATAATACCTCGGAAGAAGGGGTGGGGAGGCAAGGAGAAGCCCCTGAACACATGGCTGAGCAGCAGAACGCGCTCCCCCTCCTTCGGCGCCGGCTCCGTCTCGCCCTCCGGCAGCCTCCACGACTTGTTGGGGATCATGCCGTGCTCCACCAGCTCCAGCAAGTCGTCCCGCGTCACCGTGGAGGGGAGGAAATCCCCCTGGATCCAACCCGCCGGCAGTGCCCGCTGTCGCCACTGAGCAGGGGCCGTCCCCTTCTTCTTCTTCTGCGCTTCGAGTTTGCTGGTCTGCCCCTTCGTCATGGTGAAGGCAACAGATCCGCAGAGGAGGAGAGGAAGGAGGAGGCTTGGGGCGCGCAGGGAGCTACAGGAGGAGCGAGGTTAATGCGAGGAAGAAGAGCAGCGCAACCAGAAATCCCCGCCGGAGGGGCTTAAATAAGCTTCCGACTGAGTCACTAACAGGTGGCCCCGAAATCTTATCCCCCCGACCGGCTGCTGCGATGTTAGTGGAGAAGATAAAGGCGCGGTAATCGAGGTGGCAGAAACTACTCGATGGCGATGCCGTCACCCCCGCTGAGCGCACGGCAACCAAAATTTGAGGATCCCGGAAAATCCGCCACTGTCAGTTTGACCGGTCACATCAAAAGATTCCGCGGAAGCACTCGGTCCCTGACGGTTCGTTTCACTGGTATATTCACTCGGATCACTGGTTGAAAGGATAAAATGGATCGAGGCAAACAATGCCAAAGTCACATCCATACCAGTCGGATCCGTACTCCATGCATCACTTCATCGTTCCAACCCCGATCCATTCGGGGACTAATGATGGGGTTATAGTCCCAGGGTAGGGTCATAGGCCTGCCCTATAGGTCCTACCCAAGGACTACCCTTCATAGAGGACAAGGCCCTTAGACAGTTCCGACTGAACTAAGGACTCCCCCATCATCCAGTTGGTGACGAACACTCGGAGCGTATTTAACGTACCGACTGAATTCCACTATGTACATCGTAACCTCCCAGGAGGGCAACGGTCATACGTTTTCGTACACCATTATTAACATTTAAGGCATACGTTACCTGTAACGTAGGCATTTATTCGCCACTATTCCACCCCTGTCCACCGGGCCATTATGAAGGGCAGCGCACTCTATATAAGCCGCCCTTCCCCACTGGTGCAGGGGTTGGCATTTACTGTGATCCGATATTCCACTCGACACTAAGCTCCCAAGAGCACTAAGACGTAGGGCTTTTACCTCCACCGTAGAGGGGCCTGAACTCATACATCCTCGCCGTAGCTAAGGCTCTGCCTACCCTAGACATCTACTGTCAGACTTATACCCACGACACCTACATCACCTATGTGGCTAACAACACATCACTGACCATATTCCGCTGGAGGAGAAACTAGAAGAAGATGACGCCCTATACCGCCACATGTCTAGCCACTGTGGCACCACCTTCGAACCAACATCAACAAGGATGACTTGACACCGCAGAGGAGTCGTCGTGCATAGCTCCTTCCAAGGTTAGGCATAACATGGTGCCTCCGTATGATACACCACATCACCACCACTGGCTAGACATGAATTGACAGCTCCCCCGAACCCATCGTGCGTAGCATCTCCTATGTCGAATCCAACCTGATCATGAAGTGGACGTGGCGTCCCATACCGCCCCGGCCTCAAAGCTCCACCACACGAAGCATAAGACCATCACCGGATCAAAGAACCAGCCACCGCGTCAACCACATGACCATGATGCTCACTGCCGTACAAATATTAGGGCCGGTGCCACTTGCGACAAACTCCTACGTCGTCATAACTTGAAGCGGCAGTGAGAAAAAAATGGCTGGATCGTCGATGCTAGACCAATGGACGGCTACCGTGCTGCAAACGCAGCAACGACCACTGGCAGTCACCACCTACCCACCGCAGACCACAACATGTGCCGTCTTCATAAGCCCATGTGCCTGTAGAGATGAGGCAACCACAACCTCAACGCCGCCGCCGGGTTTTCGCCGGCAGGCCGAGCAAGCGAGCGGCCCTATGTCCACCATCGTCCCACGGTCGCCGTTGGAGAGTCCATGGCCGGCCATACCCGTAGCTGGCGCGAGGGTCTCTGCTGTGATCAAGTACCGAAGTATCTCGCCGCGGGGAACGGCGATGCAGTGAGATCCTACCATCCACCAGGAGGAGCTTTGCCAACCGGCTTACTCCAACACGGGAGAGGGGGGGGGGAGGAGCTGCATGAGAGTAAGGGGTTTGGGCGATGGCTAGGGTTTCGCCGAGTCTGCCCCTCAGATCAATGCGAGCCATCTATGGTTGACCCACAAGTGCAGGGGATCGCAAGAGTCTTTGAGGAAAGTATTTTCTCCCAAAATTTTCTATTCGATATAAAGGGAGCAAAAGAATACCTATAAGACTTCGTAGCTCATTTGTAAATTCAGCCACACCTAGAGAAGCACTTGCTTGACAATGTTTATTAGTATCAAGAGGGATACATTGTCAGTAGATGTTTGATAGCAATACTAACAGTAAAGTAACATCAGTAATAGAAAAAGTTGTAGCGATAATTATTAAAGATGGACTCGGGTTCATTGTTTCACGAGAGGTATCTCTCCAAATAAAAGAACACGTGTTGGATGAACACATTACAGTTAGGCAATTGATATAATTGAACTAATTCCCGACAGAGAATCTAGTTCATTAGTCATACGTAGGCATGCATTTCATATATAGTTGTACATGATTGCAATAAGAACTTGTACACCAACTTTTCTCCTACCATCCAATTTCGGGGGGGGGGGGGGGGGGATAACAGAACTTGTTATAATTAAGATACTCATTTTAGAAAGCATCGGAAAAAAGTATTATCACTTATTTACCACATGTAATCCTCAAAGTTAAAGCCTTTCCCTTTGATAACCCAATCTGTCACCTCGAGGTCTCGGATTCTGGACAATTAACATGTGGATACAACTTGTAGGTATGATCGGAAACAACAATTATATTCATAGATACATAAAAGCTTCATATCGAAAATTATGGCACTGAGACCCTAGTGACAAGCATTCGACACAACAAAGCCACAGAAACAATAATTCACAAACATAGTGGATACTAGGCATCAAGCCAAACTAATCATAATATAACAATTCATCATATCCCAACAAACACAACATGGATTACATCAGATGGATCTCAATCATGTAAGGCAGCTCAAGAGATCATTGTTTTGAAGATCGCGGGAGAAAGAGAGTAACATCTAGCTACTGCAATGAATCCATAGTCCATGGGAAACTACTCACAAACCATCATGAAGGCAACACGGTCAATGAAGATGGCTCCGGAGATCAATGCCCGCCCCGGTGGGGTGACGGGACAGGACCCAGGAAACCCCAAATTAGGATTTCGTGTTGCGACGGCTCCATCTCGAAACTGGGGAAAAGTTCTTCTGTGGTCGTTTTAGGTTTTCACGGGCTTTATATAGGCGAAGCGACATCGCAAGGAGATGCACGAGGTGGGCATGTGATCCCTAGCCGTTCTTGGAGGAGAGGGGCGGCCAGAGGGCGCGTGTCTGACTGGTGGTCCCCCTCTGGGTGGGTGCTATATTTGACGCACATCCTTCTTGGGTATGATTAGGACTATGAGATTTTTTAGATTTTTCCAGTGACTTTTCCTGTAGAAATTTTCCGATACACAAAAGCAGCAAGAAAATAGAAAATCACACTAGCCATCTTGTATTGTTAGTCTAGGAAAATTCTATAAAATGATATAAAAATTATAGTAGAATCATGTAACAATGGTATAAAACAAGCATGCAACAGTAACAAATTATAAATACGTTTTACAGGTATCACCTGTGTAAACCAAACCGAGTCTCAATGCGACAGCTTCTCATCTCTAAATTCCCACATACACATGGTCAACTAGTTGTACTTCTTTGTGAACTGGAAGAGCACCCTGCCTTCCAGTAAAGGTAAGTACACACATTTTTTTAAATGGGGAACAAAGCCCTGGCCTTTTTATGAACAGTAAAATAAATAAAAAGATGTAACAACCCTCGGGGGTAGACACCTTCTATGGACAATAAAAATAGGATTTTTTTTTAAATCTGAAACTTTGAAACATCAAAGATGGTCAAACTTTGTAGGTTTTTGCAAGTGTTCATGCAAAAATATCATGTAGAGAAAGGTGTACAAACAAGTTTCAGATTGTAGTGCTAAAAGTGCTCAAAACTTGAAGCACTGAAATGTTTTTCATGTGTAGAGCTCGTCGAATATATTTTTTGGCACGAAAACTTGCAAGCACATAGAAAGTTTGATCATCTTTCTTGTTGCAAAGTTTTAGATTTTTTAGATTTTGTTTTTAATTGTTTTGATTTTACTGTTCATAGAGGGTGCCTAGGCACCCGTGAGCTGAAAATCCACTCTCAACCTTTTATTGCATATTGCCTACACTTTGCTGATTATGATATAACCTTTTGTTGCATATTGCCCACACTTTGCTGATTATGTCTTTAGCAACCACATGACATCATGTATATTAAGTGCATCCGCAGTGTGCATATACTGCAGCCTCTGAACACTGTTGTTCTTATTGTAATACAGGTCCTTCCATTCCTGATTCAAGTCGCCTCAAATACACTTCTCACTTTATTTTTTTTCTCAGTATAAGCATTTCATGCAAATGAATATATACTCTGTTACAATCTTTAGTGTTTCAGTTCTGCAGTGCCAAAAAACCATGTTTTTAATGCATAGAAGAATGTTTCACCGAGTAATTTTACCAAGCTCTATTGTTCTTACGTTTCGGTTTATTGTTGTATAAAAGAAAGGGTCCAATAGATATTCCTCAGACAATTTGCACATGTTTCTCTCTTCCTTTCGCTACTAATGTGTTCTTTCGATGCTCGTATTCAATCCGAAGTTTAACATATGTCACATAAGTAAATTTGTTTTCTCAGTTTCCTACAACAACACGCGGGGTATCATCTACTCCCATCCGTTCTTAAATATAAATCTTTTAAAACATTTTAATACGGACTATATATCGATGTGTATAGACATACTTCCGAGTGTAGATTCACTGATTTTATTTCGTATATAATCTGTAATAAAATCTGTAAAAGGACATATATTTAAAAACGAAGTGAGTAGTATATAGAAGAGCTGTCTTCTCTTGGTATTCTTCCCCACCAAGCAGCGGCGATCATGATCATGCTAAATAACGTGATATGAAATTGCCATGTCCATCCACTTGCCAAACAGCGACAAAGCAGTGGCGACCATGATCATGCTAATTAATATAGTACGTGATATTATATTGTTCTAATTAACATATCTAGTACTCCCTCCGTCCGAAAATACTTGTTCTAGAAATGGATGTATCTAGACTTATTTTAGTTATAGATACATCCATTTTATTCATTTTTAGGACAAGTATTTCCGGACAGAGGGAGTATGTGATATGATATTGCCATGTCCATCCACTTGCCTAACAGCGACAAAGCAGTGGCGACAATGATCATGCTAATCAACATAGTACGTGATATGATATTGTTCTAATTAAAATATCTATTACGTGATATGATATTGCCATGTCCATCCACTAACCTAACGGCTTTCATTAGTGCACGCTGACTCACCTCCAGTTCGCGAACCGGTGGACCACCGGCATGCAGGACATTGTCGGTTTTGATCGCAAGGGCATCACCTTCGCCCCCTACGGTGATCATTGGCGCCAAATGCGCAAGGTGTGCGTGTTAAACATGGTACATTATCTGTATCGGTATTGTATAAACCGATACATGTAGGGATAAGTGCGTGAGTTGTAAACGTGTTGGTTGTTAGACTTTGATCTCCCTTAGCTGTTTATATTCCTTGGAGATCAATCCTAATCCCAACCACCTTTGTATCTTGTTGATCTATATAACACGTACCGCGTCCCTGCACATCGTATACGCTTCTAGCCTCTATTTTCTATAGTGTGTCCCGAAGCTCCTTAGTTCCAAGCAGGCGAGGCGCATGCAGAGCGTCAGGACCGAGGAGATGGGCAGCCTCCTCCGCTCCATGACAGTGTTAGCTGGCTTCGCCTTCAACATCAACGAAAAGGTGGCGATGTATTTTTTTTTTGGAAAGAAAGAACCTAGCCTTTGTTCTCTGCATTAATCGATGGATGCAGTCATAAAAGGTAACAGTGCTAAGCAACGACGTCGTGGCGCAGGGGGTCTTAGACGGCAAGTTCACCCAATAGAAGGATTTCATCCACGCATCTGACCGGATCATGGACCTGTTGGTAGGCTGTTAGACATAATCACGATTAGGTAACTGAGTCCGGACTCGTAGTTTTGGCCGAGTCAGGCGTGCATTGGTAGGATAGTAGTACTATATGAGTAATGCTACACGTATAAAATAATAGTACAGACTTTTACAGAAAGGTGAGTTTTTTTATTGAAGATTGAGGGGCCAGAAGTTAGTTAAGTTGAAACCATCTTAGTCAGTAAAGGCCTGGCCTGAAAACCTTTGTAAGTTTAGCCCCCCCCCCCCCCCAACACACCCATTTTTTATGCGATGGACCCTCCTCTTCCTTAATCTCCAATAAAAACTCACTTTTCTATAAAAGTCTATATTGCTTTATACGTGTTGCATTACTCACCGGTACTATACATACCTGTCCGTGGCTCCCCTGTAAACTTAGATAAAAAGAAAAGAAATACCAAACATTTTTTTAATAGAAACAGAGGTTCAACCCCCTGCCTCTGCATCAATCGATGCATACAATCATCTTTATTAATTATTTCACAAATGTCTCATAAAGATATACATCAAACCACCCAAAGCCACCATTCTCACCTACACACTCTATAATATGGAGTGCTCTCATTCCCCATATCTAAAACCGGTGTTGTCGTCAATCCATCCACATAACGTATCGGGACCAACAGCCGGTGCAGCATACGTAAAGCGCACACCATATGCACACATTAGAAGCCGCCATCATCACCCGTCCACTGACCCATCTTTAGGAGAGAGATCCGTATCATCTTTGCCAGTCCGAACATCCGTCGACGTCACCACGATGCCAAACAGCGTCACCGCCCTATGCTAATTCTGTTGGGGAACGTCGCATGGGAAACAAAAATTTTCCTACGCGCACGAAGACCTATCATGGTGATGTTCATCTACGAGAGGGGATGAGTGATCTACGTACCCTTGTAGACCGTACAGCAGAAGCGTTAGAGAACGCGGTTGATGTAGTGGAACGTCCTCACGTCCCTCGATCCGCCCCGCGAACAATCCCGCGATCAGTCCCAAGATCTAGTACCGAACGGACGGCACCTCCGCGTTCAGCACACGTACAGCTCGACGATGATCTCGGCCTTCTTGATCCAGCAAGAGAGACGGAGAGGTAGAAGAGTTCTCCGGCAGCGTGACGGCGCTCCGGAGGTTGGTGATGACCTTGTCTCAGCAGGGCTCCGCCCGAGCTCCGCAGAAACACGATCTAGAGGAAAAACCGTGGAGGTATGTGGTCGGGCTGCCGTGGAAAAGTCGTCTCAAATCAGCCCTAAAACCTCCGTATATATAGGTGGGAGGGAGGGGGCCTTGCCTTGGGGCTCAAGGAGCCCCAAGGGGGTCGGCCGAGTCCAAGGGGGAGGACTCTCCCCCCCCCCCCAAACCGAGTTGGACTAGGTTTGGTGGGAGGGAGTCCCCCTTCCTTCCCACCTCCTCCTTTTTTTTTCTTCCTCTCTTGATTTTCTTTTCCTTGGTGCATAGGGCACTTGTGGGCTGTCCCACCAGCCCACTAAGGGCTGGTGTGTCTCCCCCAAGGCCTATGGGCTTCCCCGGGGTGGGTTGCCCCCCCGGTGAACTCCCGGAACCCATTCGTCATTCCCGGTACATTCCCGGTAACTCCGAAAACCTTCCAATAATCAAATGAGGTCATCCTATATATCAATCTTCGTTTCCGGACCATTCCAGAAACCCTCGTGACGTCCGTGATCTCATCCGGGACTCCGAACAACATTCGGTAACCAACCATATAACTCAAATACACATAAAACAACGTCGAACCTTAAGTGTGCAGACCCTGCGGGTTCGAGAACTATGTAGACATGACCCGAGAGACTCCTCGGTCAATATCCAATAGCGGGACCTGGATGCCCATATTGGATCCTACATATTCTACGAAGATCTTATCGTTTGAACCTCAATGCCAAGGATTCATATAATCCCGTATGTCATTCCCTTTGTCCTTCGGTATGTTACTTGCCCGAGATTCGATCGTCAGTATCCGCATACCTATTTCAATCTCGTTTACCGGCAAGTCTCTTTACTCGTTCCGTAATACAAGATCCCGCAACTTACACTAAGTTACATTGCTTGCAAGGCTTGTGTGTGATGTTGTATTACCGAGTGGGCCCCGAGATACCTCTCCGTCACACGGAGTGACAAATCCCAGTCTTGATCCATACTAACTCAACTAACACCTTCGGAGATACCTGTAGAGCATCTTTATAGTCACCCAGTTACGTTGCGACGTTTGATACACACAAAGCATTCCTCCGGTGTCAGTGAGTTATATGATCTCATGGTCATAGGAATAAATACTTGACACGCAGAAAACAATAGCAACAAAATGACACGATCAACATGCTACGTCTATTAGTTTGGGTCTAGTCCATCACGTGATTCTCCCAATGACGTGATCCAGTTATCAAGCAACAACACCTTGTTCATAATCAGAAGACACTGACTACCATTGACCAACTGGCTAGCCAACTAGAGGCATGCTAGGGACGGTGTTTTGTCTATGTATCCACACATGTAAATGAGTCTTCATTCAATACAATTATAGCATGGATAATAAACTATTATCTTGATACAGGAATTATAATAATAACCATATTTATTATTGCCTCTAGGGCATAATTCCAACAGTCTCCCACTTGCACTAGAGTCAATAATCCAGCCCTCACATCACCATGTGAATTACAATGTAATAAATCTAACACCCATACAGTTCTGGTGTCGATCATGTTTTGGCCGTGGAAGAGGTTTAGTCAGCGGGTCTGGTACATTCAGATCCGTGTGCACTTTGCATATATTTACGTTCTCTTCCTCGACGTAGTCGCGGATGAGGTTGAAGTGTCGTTTGATGTGTCTGGTCTTCTTGTGAAACCGTGGTTCCTTTGCTAAGGCAATGGCACCAGTGTTGTCACAGAACAAGGTTATTGGATTCAGTGCGCTTGGCACCACTCCAAGATCCGTCATGAACTGCTTCATCCAGACACCCTCCTTAGCCGCCTCCGAGGCAGCCATGTACTCCGCTTCACATGTAGAATCTGCTACGACGCTTTGCTTGGAACTGCACCAGCTTACTGCACCCCCATTAAGAATAAATACGTATCCGGTTTGCGACTTAGAGTCGTCCGGATCTGTGTCAAAGCTTGCATCGACGTAACCTTTTACGGCGAGCTCTTCGTCACCTCCATACACGAGAAACATTTCCTTAGTCCTTTTCAGGTACTTCAGGATATTCTTGACCGCTGTCCAGTGATCCACTCCTGGACTACTCTGGAACCTACCTGCCATACTTATGGCCAGGCTAACATCCGGTCTAGTGCACAGCATCGCATACATGATAGAACCTATGGCTGAAGCATAGGGGACGGAGCGCATATGCTCTCTATCTTCATCAGTTGCTGGGCACTGAGTCTTACTCAATCTCGTACCTTGTAAAACTGGCAAGAACCCTTTCTTGGACTGTTCCATTTTGAACCTCTTCAAAACTTTATGAAGGTATGTGCTTTGTGAAAGTCCTATCAGGCGTTTTGATCTATCCCTATAGATCTTAATGCCTAGAATGTACGCAACTTCTCCTAGGTCCTTCATAGAGAAACTTTTATTCAAGTAACCTTTTATGATCTCCAAAAACTCTACGTTGTTTCCAATCAGTAATATGTCATCCACATATAATATTAGAAATGCCACAGAGCTCCCACTCACTTTCTTGTAAATACAAGATTCTCCAACCACTTGTATACACCCAAATGCTTTGATCACCTCATCAAAGCGTTTGTTCCAACTCCGAGATGCTTGCACCAGTCCATAAATGGATCGCTGGAGCTTGCACACCTTGTTAGCATTCTTAGGATCGACAAAACCTTCGGGTTGCATCATATACAACTCTTCCTTAAGGAAACCGTTAAGGAATGCCGTTTTGACATCCATCTGCCAGATTTCATAATCGAAAAATGCAGCTATTGCTAACATGATTCTGACGGACTTAAGCATCGCTACGGGTGAGAAAGTCTCATCGTAGTCAACTCCTGGAACTTGTGAAAAACCCTTTGCCACAAGTCGAGCTTTATAAACGGTCACATTACCGTCAGCGTCCGTTTTCTTCTTAAAGATCCATTTATTCTGAATAGCCTTGCGGCCCTCAGGTAGTATCTCCAAAGTCCACACTTTGTTCTCATACATGGATCCTATCTCGGATTTCATGGCTTCTAGCCATTTGTTGGAATCTGGGCCCACCATTGCCTCTTCATAATTTGCAGGTTCATTGTTGTCCAACAACATGATTGATAAGACGGGATTACCGTACCACTCTGGAGCAACGCGTGATCTCGTCGACCTGCGTGGTTCAACAGAAACTTGAACTGGAGTTTCATGATCATCATCATTAACTTCCTCCTCAACCGGCATCGCAACGACAGAGGTTTCCCCTTGCCCTGCGCCACCATCCAGAGGGATGAGAGGTTCGACAACCTCGTCAAGTTCTATCTTCCTCCCACTCAATTCTCTCGAGAGAAACTCCTTCTCGAGAAAAGTTCCATTCTTAGCAACAAACACTTTGCCCTCGGATTTGAGATAGAAGGTGTACCCAACTGTTGTAGGGGAACGTCGCATGGGAAACAAAAAATTTCCTACGCGCACGAAGACCTATCATGGTGATGTCCATCTACGAGAGGGGATGAGTGATCTACGTACCCTTGTAGACCGTACAGCAGAAGCGTTAGAGAACGCGGTTGATGTAGTGGAACGTCCTCACGTCCCTCGATCTGCCCCGCGAACAATCCCGCGATCAATCCCACGATCTAGTACCGAACGGACGGCACCTCCGCGTTCAGCACACGTACATCTCGACGATGATCTCGGCCTTCTTGATCCAGCAAGAGAGACGGAGAGGTAGAAGAGTTCTCCGGCAGCGTGACGGCGCTCCGGAGGTTGGTGATGATCTTGTCTCAGCAGGGCTCCGCCCGAGCTCCGCAGAAACGCGATCTAGAGGAAAAACTATGGAGGTATGTGGTCGGGCAGCCGTGAGAAAGTCGTCTCAAATCAGCCCTAATTGCTCCATATATATAGGAGGAGGGAGGGGGGGGGCCTTGCCTTGGGGTCCAAGGACCCCCAAGGAGTCGGCCGAGCCAAGGGGGGGAGGACTCCCCCCCCCCAAACCGAGTTGGACTTGGTTTGGTGGGAGGAGTCCCCCTCCCCACTTCCTCCCTCTTTTTTTTTCTTTTTCCTTTGATTCTTTATTCTTGGTGCATAGGCCCCCTTGGGGCTGTCCCACCAGCCCACTAAGGGCTGGTGTGTCTCCCCAAAGCCTATGGGCTTCCCCGGGGTGGGTTGCCCCCCCAGTGAACTCCCGGAACCCATTCGTCATTCCCGGTACATTCCCGGTAACTCCGAAAACCTTCCGGTAATCAAATGAGGTCATCCTATATATCAATCTTCGTTTTCGGACCATTCCGGAAACCCTCGTGACGTCCGTGATCTCATCCGGGACTCCGGACAACATTCGGTAACCAACCATATAACTCAAATACACATAAAACAACGTCGAACCTTAAGTGTGCAGACCTTGCGGGTTCGAGAACTATGTAGACATGACCCGAGAGACTCCTCGGTCAATATCCAATAGCGGGACCTGGATGCCCATATTGGATCCTACATATTCTACGAAGATCTTATCGTTTGAACCTCAGTGCCAAGGATTCATATAATCCCGTATGTCATTCCCTTTGTCCTTCGGTATGTTACTTGCCCGAGATTCGATCGTCAGTATCCGCATACCTATTTCAATCTCGTTTACCGGCAAGTCTCTTTACTCGTTCCGTAATACAAGATCCCGCAACTTACACTATGTTACATTGCTTGCAAGGCTTGTGTGTGATGTTGTATTACCGAGTGGGCCCCGAGATACCTCTTCGTCACACGGAGTGACAAATCCCAGTCTTGATCCATACTAACTCAACTAACACCTTCGGAGATACCTGTAGAGCATCTTTATAGTCACCCAGTTACGTTGCGACGTTTGATACACACAAAGCATTCCTCCGGTGTCAGTGAGTTATATGATCTCATGGTCATAGGAATAAATACTTGACACGCAGAAAACAGTAGCAACAAAATGACACGATCAACATGCTACGTCTATTAGTTTGGGTCTAGTCCATCACGTGATTCTCCCAATGACGTGATCCAGTTATCAAGCAACAACACCTTGTTCATAATCAGAAGACACTGACTATCATTGACCAACTGGCTAGCCAACTAGAGGCATGCTAGGGACGGTGTTTTGTCTATGTATCCACACATGTAAATGAGTCTTCATTCAATACAATTATAGCATGGATAATAAACTATTATCTTGATACAGGAATTATAATAATAACCATATTTATTATTGCCTCTAGGGCATAATTCCAACAAATTCGTCCAGACGTGAAGATTCTGGTAGAACTGTCGTGCGTAGCACCTACCAACCAGGCATGAGTCAGCGTAGCACATGTCAGCCAAACATGACTTGACAGGTTCACCAAATCTCCAGGCCAGATGAAACCGCTCCATCTCATGCCTGTGCCATCCAGCACTGCTCCACAAACGATGCTCCCAAGATAGAAACGACACCGCAGTACCGCCATCGTCCGATCTGGAAGGTCAGATCTTAGGGTTTCCCCCGAAGCAGTGCCCACCACCAGCAACCGTCAAGGACCCACACGGTGCCCACCACCACTCAGTCCTCAAGGCGACTTCTTCAGGAAGGTCACGGCGTTAAAGACGCAGCCGCCGCCCACCGAAGTTAAGGTTTTCACCCAAGAGGTAGTGAGGTAGGAAGTGGAGTAGCAGACGTAGACCGACGTCTCCAAGAAGAACAACGGCGCCCTTGAACGTCGTCGTCTGCGCGGCCGGCCAGGGCCGACCAAGGAGTTTCCCCTTATCTGAATCTCCTCTACCAGCTTCATCCGCAGTCACGCCGATACCGCCAGAAACCCAAGGAAGAGAAGCACACTGTGGGTATCTGAATCAATGAAGATCCGATATGGACAGTGACGAGTACCACCACCCTGCGCTGGCCGACGACGTCCGGGCGCTTGATCGAGAAGGATCTAACCCGAACTAGGCGATGCACGCGATCACCGTGTCTTGCCCCTCCCGCAGCTGGCACACCGCGCCGCAAGAACGAACCCCAGCCGTCGACACGCTCCGCACGCCGCCGCTAGGATCCACATGCAGTGCCGCCGCACCGCGCCCTAGTCTGGTGCCTCCTCACGAACGGCCGTCCCGCGCCGGCCATGTCACGTGAAGGGGAGAGGATCCCCGCCGCCGCCCCTGCCGGCCAGGCTTTGCCCGGCGGCGCTGCTGGCGGCGGCGAGGAGAAAGGAGGGGCGAGGGAGGACCGGCGGCGGCTAGGGTTACCCCCTGGTCGCCCATGGGAGAGACGGGAGGGCAGCAATACGAAACATAGGTGCGACACGTGCTTATTAGCCATCAATCTCGACGACTTCGTGTTGTCTTGCGTGCGTATATTTTCATGTTCTCGATGGAATCCATCCACCTGCTAGCTTGCTAGCTAGCTTGGATATTGTTGTTCTGTCAAAAGTATGGGTCGGGTACAACGCATCAGGCAACAAGTCCGGACATGCATATCGTCCAAAAGTAATCGAAGGATTACAGGGTCGAGGTCAGGCCTGTGCTAAAAATTGGTATCTAGAGTTTGCTTTATTGACGTGTTTTTTGGAAAGCAATCGAAGGATCATGTCGAACCTAGGAAAAGAGATCATTGTGAAGGGAGCGGGAGGATTGATACCAATGGTGGGGGTGTCACAATTCGTCTGGATGGATCGAGAGGACTACACACTATGGGCGAACATGGAGGTTGTGATGGAGGGAGCAGAGTCCTGGTTAGCAGTCGAGCCCGGCGGCGCCGAGTGCACGAGGGGCGCAATGATCCACCATGCAGAATTATATGCTACAACACCTCGTCGGAAAGAAAATGGCAAAAGAAAGCATGAGAGACCATCAAGATCCTGCACCAGCGGTATGACCGTGTCAAGGACGGACACCTCCAGTTCCTGATGAGAAGCTATGAGTGCGTGAAGATGAAGGAAATCGAGATGATTGATCAGTTCGCCGTCCGTCTCAGGACCCTCGCCAACGGCATACGCGGCTATGGTTCAACCCTAGAAGAAGTTGCGATCTTCCGATGATTTTTGCATGCTGCGCCGACATGCTACATACATATCGTCGCGTCGATTGAGAAATGTCTTTACCTGAACACTCTCACAGGTGAGGACCTCGTCCGAAGGTTCAATGCCCACGACGAGAGAATTCGTCTCAACTTCGATGATTTGAAGGAGAGTGACCATCACATGATTACGATGGTGCAATAGATGACCCTGTCAAAAGAAAAGCAAGGTGGATCCACGAGCGGTAGTAAAGCAAAGGAGAACCAAAGCCCGATGAAAAAGGACATCGCTGGACAGGAAGAAAAGGCTAGAAACCCAAGGAGAAAATTTGAGATAAAAAAGTGAGGTGTCACAATTGTGGAATCCTCGGTCACTTCAAGTCTGATTGCAAGAATCCATCGAAGGGAAGAGCTCTCATGGCCAAGGAAGGCGTTGATAGAGATATGATGCTCAAGGTTGAAGTTTGCGAGCTTATGGAAGAGGAAGGTCCAACTTCAAAGGTGCCGGATACCGAGATTGTCACGCTCGACGAAGAGAAGGTTTACCTTCAGGACAAGAAGAGGATGAACACGACGAGGCACGTGTGGTACTTTGACACATGAGCAAACAAACACAAGACCGGCGACAAGGACCAATTTTCTAAGCTAAATCTCTTTGTTGGAGGCACGACTCGGTTCGGTGACGGGTGAATCGTTCATATCACAAGGCGAGGTACTGTCCTATTTGAGCTGAAGAACGACGATCACAAGGTTCTCACAGATGTGTACTATATTCCCAAGTTAAAGAGCAACATCATTTGTCTTGGCCAGCTCGAGAAGCGTGGTTGTAAGAGCATCTCTAGTGGATCCTCTATATGGAGGTGTATAGCAAATATATAACATCCCAGCAATATTTTACCCCCCAGCGGCTCGTGTAAAACGACGTGTACACCATCCACGCCCATCCACGACGGTAGGAGGCGTGGAAGTAAACACGAGCCAACCACGCTCGTGGAGCTCGCGTCGTCCCAACATCTCGCAAGGTAAATCGCTAGATCTGGCATGCGGGTGGGCTGCGGGCGGCGCTGTGCGGGGCGGGGTGCGGGCGGCGCCGCGGGGCGGGGTTCGGGATCACTACTGGAAAACAGTTTTTTGCCATCTGCCTAGTCTTTGCCGTCTGCTAGCTGATGGCAAAGAGTGTCTTGTTGGGTAACGTAGCAAAAATTCAAAATTTTCCTACGCTTATTCAGATCTTCCTATGGAGAGACCAGCAACGAGAGAGGGGTAAGAGCATCTTCGTACCTTTGAAGATCGCTAAGCGGAAGCGTTGCTAGAACGCGGTTGATGGAGTCGTACTCGCAGCGATTCCGATCTAGTGCCGAACAATGGCACCTCCGCGTTCAACACACGTGCAGCCCGGTGACGTCTCCCGCACCTTGATCCAGCAAGGAGGAGGGAGAGGTTGGGGAAGAAGACCAGCAACACGACGGCGTGGTGTTGGTGGAGAGACGAGGTCTCCCGGCAGGGCTTCGCCAAGCGCCGACAGAGAGGAGGAGGAAGAAGTGCAGGCTGCGCCGAGGGAGAGGGAAAAACTGTATCCTCCAAAGGCCAAAAGTGCCCACTATATATAGGGGAAGGGGAGAGGGGGTGCCACCCCTAGGGTTCCCACCCTAGGGGGTGCGGCAGCCCTCCCAGATGGGGGGTGTGGCGGCCAGATGGGGAGGAGGGGGTGGCGCACCCCTCTGGTGGGCCTAAGGCCCACCTAAGTTAGGGTTCCCCCCCTCTTTTTCTTTCCCCTGCGCCATGGGCTGATTGGGGAGGCGCACCAGCCCAACTAGGGGCTGGTTCCCACCCCCACTTAGCCCATCTTACCTCTTGGGGTCGCAGCCCCCCTTCGGTGGTCCCCCGGGACCACCTCCGGTGGTCCCCCGGGACCACCTCCGGTGGTCCCGGTGGTCCCGGTACGTTACCGGTGATGCCCGAAACACTTCCGGTGTCCGAAACCATCCGTCCTATATATCAATCTTTACCTCCGGACCATTCCGGAGCTCCTCGTGACGTCCTGGATCTCATCCGGGACTCCGAACAACTTTCGGTAATCTCGTATAACAATTCCCTATAACCCTAGGGTCATCGAACCTTAAGTGTGTAGACCCTACGGGTTCGGGAGACAGTCAGACATGACCGAGACACCTCTCTGGCCAATAACCATCAGCGGGGTCTGGATACCCATGGTGGCTCCCACTAGCTCCACGATGATCTCATCGGATGAACCACGATGTCAAGGATTCAATCAATCCCGTATACGATTCCCTTTGTCTGTCGGTATAGAACTTGCCCGAGATTCGATCGTCGGTATACCTATACCTTGTTCAATCTCGTTACCGGTAAGTCTCTTTACTCGTTCTGCAGCACGTCATCGTGTGACTAACTCCTTAGTCACATTGAGCTCATGATGATGTTCTACCGAGTGGGCCCAGAGATACCTCTCCGTCACACGGAGTGACAAATCCCGATCTCGATTCGTGCCAACCCAACAGACACTTTCGGAGGTACCCGTAGTGCACCTTTATAGTCACCCAGTTACGTTGTGACGTTTGATACACCCAAAGCACTCCTACGGTATCCGGGAGTTGCACAATCTCACGGTCGAAGGAAAAGATACTTGACATTAGAAAAGCATTAGCATACGAACAATACGATCTAGTGCTAGGCTTAGGATTGGGTCTTGTCCACCACATCATTCTCCCAATGATGTGATCCCGTTATCAATGACATCCAATGTCCATGATCAGGAAACCATGATCATCTATTGACTAACGAGCCAGCCAACTAGAGGCTTGCTAGGGACACATTGTGATCTATTCATTCACACATGTATTACTGTTTCCTGTTAATACAATTATAGCATGAACGATAGACGATTATCATGAACAAGGAAATATGATAATAACCATTTTATTATTGCCTCTAGGGCATATTTCCAACAGTCTCCCACTTGCACTAGAGTCAATAATCTAGTTACATTGTGATGTATCGAACACCCATAGCATCATGGTGTTGATCATGTTTTGCTCGTGGAAGAGGTTTAGTCAACGGGTCTGCAATATTCAGATCCGTGTGTACTTTACAAATATCTATCACTCCACTCTGGACATGGTCCTGGATGGAGTTGTAGCGGCGCTTGATGTGCTTCGTCTTCTGGTGAAACCTGGGCTCTTTGGCTATGGCAATGGCTCCAGTGTTATCACAGAAGAGTGTCATAGGACCCGACGCGCTTGGAACCACTCCAAGGTCGGTGATGAGCTCCTTCATCCAAATTCCTTCATGAGCCGCTTCTGAAGCAGCTATGTACTCCGCTTCACATGTAGATGCTGCCACGACTTCTTGCTTGCTGCTGCACCAGCTCACTGCCCCACCATTCAACACATATACGTATCCGGTTTGTGACTTAGAGTCATCCGGATCTGTGTCGAAGCTAGCGTCGACGTAACCCTTTACGACGAGCTCTTCGTCACCTCCATAAACGAGAAACATTTCCTTAGTCCTTTTCAGGTACTTAAGGATATTCTTGACCGCTGTCCAGTGTTCCGCACCGGGATTACTTTGGTACCTCCCTACCAAGCTTATTGCAAGGTTTATATCAGGTCTGGTACATAGCATGGCATACATTAGAGAGCCCACGGCTGAAGCGTAGGGGACAGAACTCATCTTTTCTCTATCTGCTGCCGTGGTCGGCGACTGAGTCTTACTCAATCTCATACCTTGCAAAACTGGCAAGAACCCTTTCTTTGAGTTTTCCATATTGAACTTCTTCAATATCTTGTCAAGGTATGTACTTTGCGAAAGACCTATGAGGCGTCTCGATCTATCTCTATAGATCTTGATGCCTAATATGTATGCAGCTTCTCCAAGGTCCTTCATTGAAAAACTCTTGTTCAAATAGGCCTTTATGCTCTCCAACATCTCTATATCATTCCCCATCAATAATATGTCATCCACATATAGTACGAGGAAAGCTACAGAGCTCCCACTCACTTTCTTGTACAGACAGGCTTCTCCGTAAACCTGTATGAACCCAAACGCTTTAATCACCTCATTAAAGCGAATGTTCCAACTCCGAGATGCTTGCACCAGCCCATAGATGGAGCGCTGGAGCTTGCATACTTTGTTAGCATCTTTAGGATCGACAAAACCTTCTGGTTGCATCATATACAACTCTTCCTTAAGATTCCCGTTAAGGAATGCTGTTTTGACGTCCATTTGCCAAATTTCATAATCATAAAAGGCGGCAATTGCTAACATGATTCGGACTGATTTCAGCTTCGCTACGGGAGAGAAAGTCTCTTCGTAGTCAACTCCTTGAATTTGTCGAAAACCCTTTGCGACAAGTCGAGCTTTGTAAACGGTTACATTACCATTTGCATCCGTCTTCTTCTTGAAGATCCATTTATTTTCTATGGCTCGCCGGTCATCGGGCAAGTCCACCAAAGTCCATACTTTGTTCTCATACATGGATCCTATCTCGGATTTCATGGCCTCAAGCCATTTGTTGGAATCCGGGCCCGCCATTGCTTCTTCATAGTTCGAAGGTTCACCGTTGTCTAACAACATGATTTCCATCACAGGGTTGCCGTACCACTCTGGTGCGGAGCGTACCCTTGTGGACCTTCGTGGTTCAGTAGTAACTTGATCCGAAGCTTCATGATCATCATCATTAACTTCCTCTTCAGTTGGTGTAGGCATCACAGGAACAACTTCTTGCGTTGCGCTACTTTCCTGTTCGAGAGGGGGTGTAATTACCTCATCAAGTTCTACCTTCCTCCCACTTACTTCTTTCGAGAGAAACTCTTTCTCTAGAAAGGATCCGTTCTTGGCAACAAAGGTTTTACCTTCGGATCTAAGATAGAAGGTATACCCAATAGTTTCCTTAGGGTATCCTATGAATACGCATTTCTCCGCTTTGGGTTCGAGCTTTTCTGGTTGAAGTTTCTTCACGTAAGCATCGCAGCCCCAAACTTTAAGAAACGACAACTTAGGTTTCTTGCCAAACCACAGTTCATACGGTGTCGTCTCAACGGATTTAGACGGTGCCCTATTTAAAGTGAATGCTGCAGTTTCTAATGCGTATCCCCAAAATGATAGCGGTAAGTCGGTGAGGGACATCATAGATCGTACCATATCTAATAAAGTGCGATTACGACGTTCAGACACTCCGTTGCGCTGCGGTGTGCCAGGCGGTGTTAGTTGTGAAACGATTCCATACTTCCTTAGGTGTGTGCCAAACTCGTGACTCAAATATTCTCCTCCACGATCAGATCGTAGACATTTAATTTTTCTGTCACGTTGATTCTCAACCTCACTCTAAAATTCCTTGAACTTTTCAAACGTCTCAGATTTGTGCTTCATCAAGTAGATATACCCATACCTACTCAAATCATCGGTGAGAGTGAGAACATAACGATAACCACCGCGAGCTTCAACGTTCATTGGACCACACACATCAGTATGTATTATTTCCAATAAGTCGGAGGCTCTCTCCATTATTCCTGAGAATGGAGTCTTAGTCATCTTGCCCATGAGGCACGGTTCGCATGTGTCAAATGTTTCAAAGTCAAGAGACTCTAGCAGTCCATCAGTATGGAGCTTCTTCATGCGCTTAACGCCGATATGACCAAGGCGGCAGTGCCACAAGTATGTGGGACTATCATTATCAACTTTGCATCTTTTGGTACTCACACTATGAATATGTGTAACATCACGATCGAGATTCATCAAGAATAAACCATTCACCAGCGGAGCATGACCATAAAACATATCACTCATATAAATAGAACAGCCATTATTCTCTCACTTAAATGAGTAGCCGTCTCGCATTAAGCAAGACCCTGATACAATGTTCATGCTTAAAGATGGTACTAAATAACAATTATTAAGGTTTAAAACTAATCCCGACGGTAGATGTAGAGGTAGCGTGCCGACGGCGATCACATCGACCTTTGAACCATTCCCGACGCGCATCGTCACCTCGTCCTTGGCCAGTCTCCGCTTATTCCGCAGTTCCTGCTTTGAGTTGCAAATGTGAGCAACAGCACCGGTATCAAATACCCAGGAGCTACTACGAGCGCTGGTAAGGTACACATCAATAACATGTATATCACATATACCTTTAACGTTGCCGGCCTTCTTGTCCGCTAAGTATTTGGGGCAGTTCCGCTTCCAGTGACCTTTTCCCTTGCAGTAAAAGCACTAAGTCTCAGGCTTGGGTCCGTTCTTTTTCTTCTTCCCGGCATCTGGCTTACCGGGCGCGGCAACAGCTTTGCCGTCTTTCTTGAAGTTCTTCTTACCCTTGCCTTTCTTGAAACTAGTGGTCTTGTTGACCATCAACACTTGATGCTCCTTCTTGATTTCTACTTCTGCAGACTTGAGCATCGAGTACAACTCGGGAATGGTTTTCTCCATCCCTTGCATGTTGTAGTTAAGCACAAAGCCTTTGTAGCT
Organism: Hordeum vulgare subsp. vulgare; assembly: GCF_904849725.1. Taxonomy (NCBI): domain Eukaryota; kingdom Viridiplantae; phylum Streptophyta; class Magnoliopsida; order Poales; family Poaceae; genus Hordeum; species Hordeum vulgare. The sequence continues at coordinate 656,057,948 of NC_058519.1, read as the reverse complement.
TGGTGGGAGAGACTGGAGGATTCTGTCAATGATAGCATCATCCGGAAGTTCGACTCCAAGTGAAGTCAGACGACCGTGTAACCCAAACATTTTGAGTATGTGCTCACTGACAGAACTGTTCTCCTCCATCTTACAGCTGAAGAACTTGTCGGAGACTTCATATCTCTCGACACGGGCATGAGCTTGAAAAACTAGCTTCAGCTCTTGGAACATCTCATATGCCCCGTGTTGCTCAAAACGTCTTTGGAGCCCCGTTTCTAAACTGTATAACATGCCACACCTGACCAGAGAGTAGTCATCACTCCGCGCTTGCCAGACGTTTAGAACGTCCTGCGCTGCTGCGGGAGCGGGAGGGTCACCTAGCGGCGCATTAAGGACATAAGCCTTTTTAGCTGCTTCAAGGATGAGCTTCAGGTTGCGAACCCAGTCCGCATAGTTGCTACCATCATCTTTCAGCTTGTTTTTCTCTAGGAATGCGTTGAAGTTGAGGTTGACGTTGGACATCTACAATATTTATAAAGACAACTTTTAGACTAAGTTCATGACAATTAAGTTCATTTAATCAAATTAAGTATGAACTCCCACTTAAATCGACATCCCTCTAGTCATCTAAGTGATACATGATCCATGTTGACTAACCCGTGTCCGATCATCACGTGAGACGGACTAGTCACCATGGTGAGCAACTTCATGCTGATCGTATTCAACCATACGACTCATGTTCGACCTTTCGGTCTCTTGTATTCGAGGTCATGTCTGTACATGCTAAGCTCGTCGAGTCAACCTAAGTGTTTTGCGTGTGTAAATCTGGCTTACACCCGTTGTATGCGAACGTTAGAATCTATCACACCCGATCATCACGTGGTGCTTCGAGACAACGAACCTTCGCAACGGTGCACACTTAGGGGAATACGTTCTCGAAATTTTAGGAGGGATCATCTTATTATGCTACCGTCGTTTTAAGCAATAAGATGTAAAACATGATAAACATCACAATGCAATCATATAGTGACATGATATGGCCATTATCATCTTTGCTCATTCGATCTCCATCTTCAGGCATCGCATGATCATCATCGTCACCGGCGTGACACCATGATCTCCATCATCATGATCTCCATCATCGTGTCTCCGTGAAGTCGTCACGCCAACTACTACTATCACTACTACTATGGCTAACCGTTAGCAATGAAGTAAAAGTAGCAAGCACATGGCGTTGCATCTCATACAATAAATTAAGACAACTCCTATGGCTCCTGCCGGTTGTCATACTCATCGACATGCAAGTCGTGAAACCTATTACAATAACATGATCATCTCATACATCATACATGCAACATCACAACTTTGGCCATATCACATCACATGTCAAACCCTGCAAAAACAAGTTAGACGTCCTCTAATTGTTGTTGCAAGTTTTACGTGGCTGATTTGGGTTTCTAGCAAGAACGCCTTCTTACCTACGTGACAGCCACAACGATGATATGCCAAAGCTATTTACCCTTCATAAGGACCCTTTTCATCAAATCCAATCCGACTAGAGTAGGAGAGACAGACACCCGCTAGCCACCTTTATGCACGATGTGCATGTCTGTCGGTGGAACCAGTCTCACGTAAGCGTACGTGTAAGGTCGGTCCGGGCCGCTTCATCCCACAATACCGCCGGAAAAGAATAAGACTAGTAACGGCAAGCAAATTGACAAACCATCGCCCACAACTTTTGTGTTCTACTCGTGCATAGAATCTACGCATAGAAAACCTGGCTCGGATGCCACTGTTGGGTAACGTAGCAAAAATTCAAAATTTTCCTACGCTTATTCAGATCTTCCTATGGAGAGACCAGCAACGAGAGAGAGGTAAGAGCATCTTCGTACCTTTGAAGATCGCTAAGCGGAAGCGTTGCTAGAACGCGGTTGATGGAGTCGTACTCGCAGCGATTCCGATCTAGTGCCGAACAACGGCACCTCCGCGTTCAACACACGTGCAGCCCGGTGACGTCTCCCGCACCTTGATCCAGCAAGGAGGAGGGAGAGGTTGGGGAAGAAGACCAGCAACACGACGACGTGGTGTTGGTGGAGAGACGAGGTCTCCCGGCAGGGCTTCGCCAAGCGCCGGCAGAGAGGAGGAGGAAGAAGTGCAGGGCTGCGCCGAGGGAGAGGGAAAAACTGTATCCTCCAAAGGCCAAAAGTGCCCACTATATATAGGGGAAGGGGAGAGGGGGTGCCACCCCTAGGGTTCCCACCCTAGGGGGTGCGGCAGCCCTCCCAGATGGGGGGTGTGGCGGCCAGATGGGGAGGAGGGGGTGGCGCACCCCTCTGGTGGGCCTAAGGCCCACCTAAGTTAGGGTCCCCCCCCCTCTTTTTCTTTCCCCTGCGCCATGGGCTGATTGGGGAGGCGCACCAGCCCAACTAGGGGCTGGTTCCCACCCCCACTTAGCCCATCTTACCTCTTGGGGTCGCAGCCCCCCTTCGGTGGTCCCCCGGGACCACCTCCGGTGGTCCCGGTGGTCCCGGTACGTTACCGGTGATGCCCGAAACACTTCCGGTGTCCGAAACCATCCGTCCTATATATCAATCTTTACCTCCGGACCATTCCGGAGCTCCTCGTGACGTCCTGGATCTCATCCGGGACTCCGAACAACTTTCGGTAATCTCGTATAACAATTCCCTATAACCCTAGGGTCATCGAACCTTAAGTGTGTACACCCTACGGGTTCGGGAGACAGTCAGACATGACCGAGACACCTCTCTGGCCAATAACCATCAGCGGGGTCTGGATACCCATGGTGGCTCCCACTAGCTCCACGATGATCTCATCGGATGAACCACGATGTCAAGGATTCAATCAATCCCGTATACGATTCCCTTTGTCTGTCGGTATAGAACTTGCCCGAGATTCGATCGTCGGTATACCTATACCTTGTTCAATCTCGTTACCGGTAAGTCTCTTTACTCGTTCCGCAACACGTCATCGTGTGACTAACTCCTTAGTCACATTGAGCTCATGATGATGTTCTACCGAGTGGGCCCAGAGATACCTCTCCGTCACACGGAGTGACAAATCCCGATCTCGATTCGTGCCAACCCAACAGACACTTTCGGAGGTACCCGTAGTGCACCTTTATAGTCACCCAGTTACGTTGTGACGTTTGATACACCCAAAGCACTCCTACGGTATCCGGGAGTTGCACAATCTCACGGTCGAAGGAAAAGATACTTGACATTAGAAAAGCATTAGCATACGAACAATACGATCTAGTGCTAGGCTTAGGATTGGGTCTTGTCCACCACATCATTCTCCCAATGATGTGATCCCGTTATCAATGACATCCAATGTCCATGATCAGGAAACCATGATCATCTATTGACTAACGAGCCAGCCAACTAGAGGCTTGCTAGGGACACATTGTGATCTATTCATTCACACATGTATTACTGTTTCCTGTTAATACAATTATAGCATGAACGATAGACGATTATCATGAACAAGGAAATATGATAATAACCATTTTATTATTGCCTCTAGGGCATATTTCCAACAGTCTCCCACTTGCACTAGAGTCAATAATATAGTTACATTGTGATGTATCGAACACCCATAGCATCATGGTGTTGATCATGTTTTGCTCGTGGAAGAGGTTTAGTCAACGGGTCTGCAATATTCAGATCCGTGTGTACTTTACAAATATCTATCACTCCACTCTAGACATGGTCCTGGATGGAGTTGTAGCGGCGCTTGATGTGCTTCGTCTTCTGGTGAAACCTGGGCTCTTTGGCTATGGCAATGGCTCCAGTGTTATCACAGAAGAGTGTCATAGGACCCGACGCGCTTGGAACCACTCCAAGGTCGGTGATGAGCTCCTTCATCCAAATTCCTTCATGAGCCGCTTCTGAAGCAGCTATGTACTCCGCTTCACATGTAGATGCTGCCACGACTTCTTGCTTGCTGCTGCACCAGCTCACTGCCCCACCATTCAACACATATACGTATCCGGTTTGTGACTTAGAGTCATCCGGATCTGTGTCGAAGCTAGCGTCGACGTAACCCTTTACGACGAGCTCTTCGTCACCTCCATAAACGAGAAACATTTCCTTAGTCCTTTTCAGGTACTTAAGGATATTCTTGACCGCTGTCCAGTGTTCCGCACCGGGATTACTTTGGTACCTCCCTACCAAGCTTATTGCAAGGTTTATATCAGGTCTGGTACACAGCATGACATACATTAGAGAGCCCACGGCTGAAGCGTAGGGGACAGAACTCATCTTTTCTCTATCTGCTGCCGTGGTCGGCGACTGAGTCTTACTCAATCTCATACCTTGCAAAACTGGCAAGAACCCTTTCTTTGAGTTTTCCATATTGAACTTCTTCAATATCTTGTCAAGGTATGTACTTTGCGAAAGACCTATGAGGCGTCTCGATCTATCTCTATAGATCTTGATGCCTAATATGTATGCAGCTTCTCCAAGGTCCTTCATTGAAAAACTCTTGTTCAAATAGGCCTTTATGCTCTCCAACATCTCTATATCATTCCCCATCAATAATATGTCATCCACATATAGTACGAGGAAAGCTACAGAGCTCCCACTCACTTTCTTGTACAGACAGGCTTCTCCGTAAACCTGTATGAACCCAAACGCTTTAATCACCTCATTAAAGCGAATGTTCCAACTCCGAGATGCTTGCACCAGCCCATAGATGGAGCGCTGGAGCTTGCATACTTTGTTAGCATCTTTAGGATCGACAAAACCTTCTGGTTGCATCATATACAACTCTTCCTTAAGATTCCCGTTAAGGAATGCTGTTTTGACGTCCATTTGCCAAATTTCATAATCATAAAAGGCGGCAATTGCTAACATGATTCGGACTGATTTCAGCTTCGCTACGGGAGAGAAAGTCTCTTCGTAGTCAACTCCTTGAATTTGTCGAAAACCCTTTGCGACAAGTCGAGCTTTGTAAACGGTTACATTACCATTTGCATCCGTCTTCTTCTTGAAGATCCATTTATTTTCTATGGCTCGCCGGTCATCGGGCAAGTCCACCAAAGTCCATACTTTGTTCTCATACATGGATCCTATCTCGGATTTCATGGCCTCAAGCCATTTGTTGGAATCCGGGCCCGCCATTGCTTCTTCATAGTTCGAAGGTTCACCGTTGTCTAACAACATGATTTCCATCACAGGGTTGCCGTACCACTCTGGTGCGGAGCGTACCCTTGTGGACCTTCGTGGTTCAGTAGTAACTTGATCCGAAGCTTCATGATCATCATCATTAACTTCCTCTTCAGTTGGTGTAGGCATCACAGGAACAACTTCTTGCGTTGCGCTACTTTCCTGTTCGAGAGGGGGTGTAATTACCTCATCAAGTTCTACCTTCCTCCCACTTACTTCTTTCGAGAGAAACTCTTTCTCTAGAAAGGATCCGTTCTTGGCAACAAAGGTTTTACCTTCGGATCTAAGATAGAAGGTATACCCAATAGTTTCCTTAGGGTATCCTATGAATACGCATTTCTCCGCTTTGGGTTCGAGCTTTTCTGGTTGAAGTTTCTTCACGTAAGCATCGCAGCCCCAAACTTTAAGAAACGACAACTTAGGTTTCTTGCCAAACCACAGTTCATACGGTGTCGTCTCAACGGATTTAGACGGTGCCCTATTTAAAGTGAATGCTGCAGTTTCTAATGCGTATCCCCAAAATGATAGCGGTAAGTCGGTGAGGGACATCATAGATCGTACCATATCTAATAAAGTGCGATTACGACGTTCAGACACTCCGTTGCGCTGCGGTGTGCCAGGCGGTGTTAGTTGTGAAACGATTCCATACTTCCTTAGGTGTGTGCCAAACTCGTGACTCAAATATTCTCCTCCACGATCAGATCGTAGACATTTAATTTTTCTGTCACGTTGATTCTCAACCTCACTCTAAAATTCCTTGAACTTTTCAAACGTCTCAGATTTGTGCTTCATCAAGTAGATATACCCATACCTACTCAAATCATCGGTGAGAGTGAGAACATAACGATAACCACCGCGAGCTTCAACGTTCATTGGACCACACACATCAGTATGTATTATTTCCAATAAGTCGGAGGCTCTCTCCATTATTCCTGAGAATGGAGTCTTAGTCATCTTGCCCATGAGGCACGGTTCGCATGTGTCAAATGTTTCAAAGTCAAGAGACTCTAGCAGTCCATCAGTATGGAGCTTCTTCATGCGCTTAACGCCGATATGACCAAGGCGGCAGTGCCACAAGTATGTGGGACTATCATTATCAACTTTGCATCTTTTGGTACTCACACTATGAATATGTGTAACATCACGATCGAGATTCATCAAGAATAAACCATTCACCAGCGGAGCATGACCATAAAACATATCACTCATATAAATAGAACAACCATTATTCTCTGACTTAAATGAGTAGCCGTCTCGCATTAAGCAAGACCCTGATACAATGTTCATGCTTAAAGCTGGTACTAAATAACAATTATTAAGGTTTAAAACTAATCCCGACGGTAGATGTAGAGGTAGCGTGCCGACGGCGATCACATCGACCTTTGAACCATTCCCGACGCGCATCGTCACCTCGTCCTTGGCCAGTCTCCGCTTATTCCGCAGTTCCTGCTTTGAGTTGCAAATGTGAGCAACAGCACCGGTATCAAATACCCAGGAGCTACTACGAGCGCTGGTAAGGTACACATCAATAACATGTATATCACATATACCTTTAACGTTGCCGGCCTTCTTGTCCGCTAAGTATTTGGGGCAGTTCCGCTTCCAGTGACCTTTTCCCTTGCAGTAAAAGCACTAAGTCTCAGGCTTGGGTCCGTTCTTTTTCTTCTTCCCGGCATCTGGCTTACCGGGCGCGGCAACAGCTTTGCCGTCTTTCTTGAAGTTCTTCTTACCCTTGCCTTTCTTGAAACTAGTGGTCTTGTTGACCATCAACACTTGATGCTCCTTCTTGATTTCTACTTCTGCAGACTTGAGCATCGAGTACAACTCGGGAATGGTTTTCTCCATCCCTTGCATGTTGTAGTTAAGCACAAAGCCTTTGTAGCTTGGTGGGAGAGACTGGAGGATTCTGTCAATGATAGCATCATCCGGAAGTTCGACTCCAAGTGAAGTCAGACGACCGTGTAACCCAAACATTTTGAGTATGTGCTCACTGACAGAACTGTTCTCCTCCATCTTACAGCTGAAGAACTTGTCGGAGACTTCATATCTCTCGACACGGGCATGAGCTTGAAAAACTAGCTTCAGCTCTTGGAACATCTCATATGCCCCGTGTTGCTCAAAACGTCTTTGGAGCCCCGTTTCTAAACTGTATAACATGCCACACCTGACCAGAGAGTAGTCATCACTCCGCGCTTGCCAGACGTTTAGAACGTCCTGCGCTGCTGCGGGAGCGGGAGGGTCACCTAGCGGCGCATTAAGGACATAAGCCTTTTTAGCTGCTTCAAGGATGAGCTTCAGGTTGCGAACCCAGTCCGCATAGTTGCTACCATCATCTTTCAGCTTGTTTTTCTCTAGGAATGCGTTGAAGTTGAGGTTGACGTTGGACATCTACAATATTTATAAAGACAACTTTTAGACTAAGTTCATGACAATTAAGTTCATTTAATCAAATTAAGTATGAACTCCCACTTAAATCGACATCCCTCTAGTCATCTAAGTGATACATGATCCATGTTGACTAACCCGTGTCCGATCATCACGTGAGACGGACTAGTCACCATGGTGAGCAACTTCATGCTGATCGTATTCAACCATACGACTCATGTTCGACCTTTCGGTCTCTTGTATTCGAGGTCATGTCTGTACATGCTAAGCTCGTCGAGTCAACCTAAGTGTTTTGCGTGTGTAAATCTGGCTTACACCCGTTGTATGCGAACGTTAGAATCTATCACACCCGATCATCACGTGGTGCTTCGAGACAACGAACCTTCGCAACGGTGCACACTTAGGGGAATACGTTCTCGAAATTTTAGGAGGGATCATCTTATTATGCTACCGTCGTTTTAAGCAATAAGATGTAAAACATGATAAACATCACAATGCAATCATATAGTGACATGATATGGCCATTATCATCTTTGCTCATTCGATCTCCATCTTCAGGCATCGCATGATCATCATCGTCACCGGCGTGACACCATGATCTCCATCATCATGATCTCCATCATCGTGTCTCCGTGAAGTCGTCACGCCAACTACTACTATCACTACTACTATGGCTAACCGTTAGCAATGAAGTAAAAGTAGCAAGCACATGGCGTTGCATCTCATACAATAAATTAAGACAACTCCTATGGCTCCTGCCGGTTGTCATACTCATCGACATGCAAGTCGTGAAACCTATTACAATAACATGATCATCTCATACATCATACATGCAACATCACAACTTTGGCCATATCACATCACATGTCAAACCCTGCAAAAACAAGTTAGACGTCCTCTAATTGTTGTTGCAAGTTTTACGTGGCTGATTTGGGTTTCTAGCAAGAACGCCTTCTTACCTACGTGACAGCCACAACGATGATATGCCAAAGCTATTTACCCTTCATAAGGACCCTTTTCATCAAATCCAATCCGACTAGAGTAGGAGAGACAGACACCCGCTAGCCACCTTTATGCACGATGTGCATGTCTGTCGGTGGAACCAGTCTCACGTAAGCGTACGTGTAAGGTCGGTCCGGGCCGCTTCATCCCACAATACCGCCGGAAAAGAATAAGACTAGTAACGGCAAGCAAATTGACAAACCATCGCCCACAACTTTTGTGTTCTACTCGTGCATAGAATCTACGCATAGAAAACCTGGCTCGGATGCCACTGTTGGGTAACGTAGCAAAAATTCAAAATTTTCCTACGCTTATTCAGATCTTCCTATGGAGAGACCAGCAACGAGAGAGAGGTAAGAGCATCTTCGTACCTTTGAAGATCGCTAAGCGGAAGCGTTGCTAGAACGCGGTTGATGGAGTCGTACTCGCAGCGATTCCGATCTAGTGCCGAACAACGGCACCTCCGCGTTCAACACACGTGCAGCCCGGTGACGTCTCCCGCACCTTGATCCAGCAAGGAGGAGGGAGAGGTTGGGGAAGAAGACCAGCAACACGACGACGTGGTGTTGGTGGAGAGACGAGGTCTCCCGGCAGGGCTTCGCCAAGCGCCGGCAGAGAGGAGGAGGAAGAAGTGCAGGGCTGCGCCGAGGGAGAGGGAAAAACTGTATCCTCCAAAGGCCAAAAGTGCCCACTATATATAGGGGAAGGGGAGAGGGGGTGCCACCCCTAGGGTTCCCACCCTAGGGGGTGCGGCAGCCCTCCCAGATGGGGGGTGTGGCGGCCAGATGGGGAGGAGGGGGTGGCGCACCCCTCTGGTGGGCCTAAGGCCCACCTAAGTTAGGGTCCCCCCCCTCTTTTTCTTTCCCCTGCGCCATGGGCTGATTGGGGAGGCGCACCAGCCCAACTAGGGGCTGGTTCCCACCCCCACTTAGCCCATCTTACCTCTTGGGGTCGCAGCCCCCCTTCGGTGGTCCCCCGGGACCACCTCCGGTGGTCCCGGTGGTCCCGGTACGTTACCGGTGATGCCCGAAACACTTCCGGTGTCCGAAACCATCCGTCCTATATATCAATCTTTACCTCCGGACCATTCCGGAGCTCCTCGTGACGTCCTGGATCTCATCCGGGACTCCGAACAACTTTCGGTAATCTCGTATAACAATTCCCTATAACCCTAGGGTCATCGAACCTTAAGTGTGTAGACCCTACGGGTTCGGGAGACAGTCAGACATGACCGAGACACCTCTCTGGCCAATAACCATCAGCGGGGTCTGGATACCCATGGTGGCTCCCACTAGCTCCACGATGATCTCATCGGATGAACCACGATGTCAAGGATTCAATCAATCCCGTATACGATTCCCTTTGTCTGTCGGTATAGAACTTGCCCGAGATTCGATCGTCGGTATACCTATACCTTGTTCAATCTCGTTACCGGTAAGTCTCTTTACTCGTTCCGCAGCACGTCATCGTGTGACTAACTCCTTAGTCACATTGAGCTCATGATGATGTTCTACCGAGTGGGCCCAGAGATACCTCTCCGTCACACGGAGTGACAAATCCCGATCTCGATTCGTGCCAACCCAACAGACACTTTCGGAGGTACCCGTAGTGCACCTTTATAGTCACCCAGTTACGTTGTGACGTTTGATACACCCAAAGCACTCCTACGGTATCCGGGAGTTGCACAATCTCACGGTCGAAGGAAAAGAAACTTGACATTAGAAAAGCATTAGCATACGAACAATACGATCTAGTGCTAGGCTTAGGATTGGGTCTTGTCCACCACATCATTCTCCCAATGATGTGATCCCGTTATCAATGACATCCAATGTCCATGATCAGGAAACCATGATCATCTATTGACTAACGAGCCAGCCAACTAGAGGCTTGCTAGGGACACATTGTGATCTATTCATTCACACATGTATTACTGTTTCCTGTTAATACAATTATAGCATGAACGATAGACGATTATCATGAACAAGGAAATATGATAATAACCATTTTATTATTGCCTCTAGGGCATATTTCCAACATGTCTTTGCCGTCAACTTCAGCAAAACAGACGGAAAAGCACAGGCTGATGGCATAAAGCCTTTTTGCCGTCTGCTAGCGGGGGCAAAGAGTCCAGAGGCAGACGGCAAAGATATAGATAGGCCCACCTGACCGCGGGGTGGCTAGGTCAAACTGGAGTCGGCCCTTTGCCGTCTGCTAGCGGACGGCAAAGAGTCCGGAGGCAGACGACAATACTCTAACACCGTTAACGGCTCCTTCCCCCCACCCCGTCCCTCTCTCTCTGTAACGGTCACCCCGCGCGCCCCCCTCTCTCTCTCCCCACCCCGCGCACCCCTCTCTTTGTAACGGCCGCCGCCACCACCGTCGCGCCCCCGCCCCCGTCGCGTCGCCGCCCCTGTCGCCCCCGCAGCCCCCATTGCCGCCCTTGTCGCCCCTGTCGCCCCTATCGCCCTTGCCGCCGCCCCTCTCTCTCTCCCCACCTCGCCCCCGCTGCCGCTGCCACCATCGTTGCGCCGCCGCCCCTGTTGCCCCTGTCGCCTCCACAGCCGCCCCGCCGCCACCACTGCCCCCGCCACCGCACTGCCCCCGATGACGCCCCACTGCCCCGTCGCACCCGTCCTCCTCGCAGCCTCGACGCCCCAGCCGCCCCCGCCGGTGAGTCCCCCCATTTTTTTGTTTTTCCTTATTTTTATTTATGTTAAATTAGTTAGGTTAGTTTTTTAGTTTATTAGGTTAGTTAGGCTAGTTAGTTAGATTGTTAAATTAGTTTAGTTTAGGATTAGTTTTAGTTTAGGTTTAGGCTGCGTTTGACAACAAAGTATTGTAAAAATCGGTGTAACGGTAAACTACAGTATCTTAACCCGATGGTATAAGATATCATGGTTTTTAAATATCAAAGTATTTTAGAGTATCAATGATACAGAGGACCTGTTTGGTTTCTACCCTGTGCATCGACGTGAAAATTGCTGACTAGCCATTAATTGTTGCAAACACATCCGTTTTTTACGCTAGCTAACAACTAGCTACCACGGACTTCGCTAGTTCTCTGCCTCTAGCCTGCCATGTCAATTTTTAATCATGTACTGGACTAGGAGCCAGCCTCACTTTTGGATGTTTTGTTTGAGTCAAATCATAATTGGAGGATCCTAATGGAAAGTAAAATCGCCAAACAGAAGGTACTAATAAACGGACGCACAATTAGATCGGAAAGAACAACGGCCTTGGCACCTTGCTCCGTGCATGGAGTGGATTCACTTTTTCAAGTGGCTCAGTTTTAAACAAGAGGCCAGGGGTTCTTTTTTAAATACTGAGAAAATACCATGGTTTTGGAGATATTATAGTATTAATACCACAATTTTTTTTGGGTAGCCAAACAACTCATAGTAATCAAAACTGTAAATATTAGAAAAACTGTGGTATTCTCATAATACTTAGAAAATACTAAGCTATCAAACAGGGCCTTAGTTAGGTTAGTTTCCTGTTTAGTAAAGGAGAAAAGGAGAAGAAGAAGAAGGAGAAAGGAGGAGAAGAAGAAGGAGAAAGGAGAAGAAGAAGAAGGAGAAAGGAGAAGAAGAAGAAGAAGGAGAAAGGAGAAGAAAAAAATAAGAAGAAGAAGGAAAAGAAGAATGGTAGAATTGATTATCACCCCCCTGTTCGTGCGCCACCACAACATAAGCCCCCCTGTTTGCCTGGCTCCCTTTTAACCCCCCAGTTTTTACCATGCTGTAGCTGATGCCCCCCGTTGCAATGTTTAACAGATTTGTCAATGGATAAATAACAAATGGGTACATCAATAGACAAAACTAGTTCACAGTTCACTTAATTTCTTCTTCTTTGGAGTCATCTTCTTCTTCTTTCCTTTTGCTGGAGACTTTGTTGGTGTAGCAGCAGCAAAAGTAGTTCATGGCAGCACAAACGAGTTCACAGTTTACTTAATTTCTTCTTCTTTGGAGTCATCTTCTTCTTCTTTCCTTTTGCTGGAGACTTTGTTGGTGTAGCAGCAATGGGGCAGCTAGGGAAGGGAAGAGGCTTGCCTTACCTTGGAGCAGCAATGGAGATGTGGCGGCTGGGGCAGATGTGGCGGCTGTGGCAGCTGCGGCGGAGGCGAGGCGCAGCAGCACTTGGGGCAGCTAGGTAAGGGAGGGGAACTAGCAGAGAACGGGAGCAGCTTCTGTCCAGCTCGTGTGACTTATACTAGATGAGGGAGGGCAATTTTGTCATTTCAGAAAATAATTAGACTAGTCGGTGCTATTATTTGCTTAATGTAGAGCTAATCATCTCAAAGGGGGCCATTAGCAACATCGTTAGCACAACTGGGGGGTTAAAAGGGAGCCAGGCAAACATGGGGGCTTATGTTGTGGTGGCGCACGAACAGGGGGGTTAAAAGGAAAAGGAAGGGAAGGAGAAGAAAGAAGAAGAAGAAGAAGGAAAAGGAAGGGAAGGAGAAGAAGAAGAAGAAGAAGAAGAAGAAGAAGAAGAAGAAGAAGAAGAAGGAAAAGGAAGGGAAGGAGAAGAAAGAAGAAGGAGAAGAAGAAGAAGGAAAAGAAGAAGAAGAAGAAGGAGAAAGGAGAAGAAAAAAAATAAGAAGAAGAAGGAAAAGAAGAAGAAGGAAAAGGAAGGGAAGGAGAAGAAAGAAGAATAAGAAGAAGAAGAAGAAAAATAGGAGAGGAAGAGAAGAATAAGAGGAAAAAAGAAAATAATAATAATAATAAGAAGAAGAAGAGAAGAAGAAGAAAACAAGAAGAAGGAGAAGAAGAATAAGAGGAAAAAAGAAAAAAGAAAATAAGAATAATAATAAGAAGAAGAATAAGAATAAGAAGAAGAAGAAGAAGAAGAAGAAGAAGACAAGAAGAAAATAAGAAGAAGGAGAAGAAGAATAAGAGGAAAAAAGAAAAAAGAAAATAAGAAGAAGAAGAAGAAGAAGAAGAAGAAGAAGAAGAAGAAGAAGAAGAAGTAGAAGAAGAAGAAGAAGAGAAGAAAAGAAGAAGAAGGAGAAGAAGAATAAGAGGAAAAAAGAAAAAAGAAAATAAGAATAAGAATAAGAAGAAGAAGAATAAGAGGAAAAAAGAAAAAAGAAAATAAGAGTTAGGTCACATATTTTTTGATTATCTTATAAAAACATCATATTTGTGTTGATCGGGTCAATTTCAATGTGCAGTTGTTCGACGACCTCCACGTGCGTTGGACGAGCTCCGCCCCTACGTTTGTTGGTGAGCACAAATGACTTCTCCTCCTACCCCCTTAATTTGCTCTTTCCCGGTCTTCGTGCCAATGAAACTTGCTATCTATATATAGGTTTCTTCAATCATGAGTATGCATGACCAGTATGCGTCTCCCATTCGAAAGGGAGACATCTATAAATATGCATGTCTTTGCATATTTATAACCGCAATCCTTTCGAATTGTCCAACATTATCCATGGACAGCCCGAGTATGTGTAGATTGGGTTCGTTTTCCCGTATGCTGTGCTCTGGATCCGATGCGGAATTTCGTTAGTGCCTCCCTGTTGTTCTCCGGATGCACATCCTCTCTGTTTATTGCGGAGATGTGTATCGGGAGAACAGCGGAGAGGTGCTGCCGAAATTTTGCGTTGGATCTGGAGCAGAGCATGGGAAAACGAACCCAATCTACACATACTTGGGTGGGATTAGGACCTATCTTTACCTATTAGCGTGTAGGTTGCGTGGACGTAATAAAAATGGCGAACCTGATTAACTGATGAATATAAATGCTAAATTATATATAAATATATTTCTTCTATCTTTAGTAGCTACGCAAGATGAGTGATCGTGCGTGGATGTATACCGGTCACCCTAGTCAGAAAGAGATGACGAAAGAATGGTTTGTAAAAATAAAGGAATTTGTGAAAGCCGCATTCGCAAATGGCCAGGAAAGAAACTATTGCCCCTGTCCTGGATGCGACAACTATAAAAAGATGACAGAGGCTGTAATGATTAAACACCTGCAGAGGAGGGGTTTTAAGCCTAATTATACGGTGTAGACATTTCATGGTGAGTCTATACAACGCACACGAGCTGAGGTGGTCCGTCGTCGCACGGACGAGCATGGTACCGGGATCGAAGACATTGTGCAAGACTTTGATGATGCTCGGGATTCGGAAGATGAGATGGAGGAATCTGCAAAGGCCTTTTATGAAATGTTGGAGTCTTCAAAACTTCCTCTCCATGAGCACACCGAGCTCTGTCAGCTGGATGCAATTGCACAAGTAATGGATTTGAAGGCTCAGTTCAACTTGGGAAGAGAATGCTACGACGCGATGATGACACTATTTGGACGTTTCCTACCCAAAGGCCATGTCATGCCTGCAAACCTGTACCGGTCGGAAAAAATACTTCGTGTACTTAAGATGCCCTATGAGAAGATAGATGCATGTGAGAAAGGATGTGTCTTATTTAGGAAGGAGTATGCACACTTGGACTATTGTCCCAATTGCGAGTCTTGCAGGTATCTTGTGGTAGACAACGGTATGGGTGAGAAGAGGCAGACCAAAATCGCAGTTAGTGTTCTTCGGTATATGCCAATCGTACCAAGACTTCAACGTCTTTTCATGGTCGAAGAGACAGCCAGACAGATGACATGGCACAAATGGGGCAAAAGAACCGAACTAGATGCGGATGGGAATAAGATGATGGTACACACATCGGATGGGGAAGCGTGGAAACATTTCGATGGATTGCATCAGGATAAAGCGGCAGATCCAAGGAATCCTCGAGTCTGCGCCGCCACAGATGGTTTTAATCCCTTCGGTATGACGGCAACCCAATACAGTTGTTGGCCTGTATTTGTCATTCCACTCAATCTCCCCCCCGGGGCAGATTATGCAAAGAAAGAACATATTTCTTACGTTGATAATTCCAGGGCCCAATTATCCGGGGAAGAATATGAATGTGTACCTGCAACCGCTTAAGTATAAATTGGAAGAAGCTTGGAAAAACGGGGTCAAGACATACGATGCCGCTAGAAAAGAAAACTTCAAAATGCATGTGTGGTACATGTACTCTATGCATGACTTGCCAGTGTATGCGCTATTCTCTGGATGGTGTGTGCATGGAAGGTTCCCGTGCCCCCAATGCAAGGCAGCTCTTCAGTTTCATTGGTTGCAGGAGGGTCGGAAGTATTCTTGCTTTGACTTGCATAGACAGTTCCTGGATCCTGACCATCAGTTCAGAAAAGACGAGAAGAACTTTACCAAAGGTAAAGTTGTCAAAAACTTGGCACCACGTGCGTTCACAGGCCAACAGATCCTGGATCAGTTAAACACCCTCGAGCCTGATCCAGAGCGTCCAGGGTATTTCAAGGGGTATAATTCAAAACACGCCTGGACTCACAAGCCATGCTTCTGGGATCTGCCTTACTTCAAAGACCTCCTTCTTCCACACAATATCGACATGATGCACACTGAGAAGAATATCGGAGAGGCTATTTTTGTACATTGTTCGACATAGATGGGAAGACAAAGGATAATATTAAGGCTAGAGTCGATCAAGAGACACTATGTCATAGACCGTTACAAAA
This sequence comes from Hordeum vulgare subsp. vulgare, assembly GCF_904849725.1. Lineage (NCBI taxonomy): Eukaryota > Viridiplantae > Streptophyta > Magnoliopsida > Poales > Poaceae > Hordeum > Hordeum vulgare. The sequence continues at coordinate 656,041,842 of NC_058519.1, read as the reverse complement.
CATGCGAGAAGGCAAAGGAAAGCAGAAGTGGTCGAAGCCAAAGGCCTAGTTCAATCTTGGAAGGCCAGCTATGAGGGAAATTATCTTGTGGGTCAAAATGCACTTGATGTTCCCCGATGGGTATGCAGCGAATCTAAAAAGGGGAGCGAGTCTTGAAAAATTAAAAATCTTTGGTCTCAAGAGTCATGATTGGCACATATGGCTAGAGCGGGTAATGCCGGTGATGTTACGTGGCTTTATTCCTGAGGATGAATGGCTAGTACTGGCGGAGCTGAGCTATTTCTTCCGTGTTCTTTGTGCGGAAGAATTGTCGCCTGGCATGGTAGAAGACATGGAGGAGTTTGCACCGGAGTTGTTGTGCAAGTTAGAGAAGATCTTTCCACCGGGCTTCTTTAATCCAATGCAGCTTTTGATTTTACATCTACCGACCGAGGCAAGATTGGGCGGGCCCGTGCAAGATCGTTGGTGCTATGCAACTGAGAGGATGCAGAAGACCCTTCGAGCTAAATGTAAAAATAAGCGTAGAATTGAAGCATCGATGGCTGAGGCATTCATTACTGAGGAGGTGGCAAACGTTGTGACAGCACACTACGAAGCCAAAAATCATCATTTGCATAATCCGAAGCCTCGACACAATGATGCAGACCCTAAAAAAGGTGGGTCCAACCTCAGCCTATTCAAAGGGAAGCTCGCACCAGCCGGTGCTTCGAAACCAATAACGTTGGATGTCGAAGAATGGTGGAACATTTCGTTGTATATCTTCAACAACCTAACAGAAGTGCGGCCGTACATCGAGTGAGTTCTCGACACATTTTCCCATAACTTCTAATTCATTTGAACTGCTCTTATTCCCGGATATTTCAAACAGCCATTACGTCGTCAAATTCTCGGATGGAGTGGTGATCGAAAATGATTCCGTCGAAGAGTATGAGCTTCTGTCAAAGACAGGAGGCGGCTATCCCGGTTTCATCTCTTGGTTCAAACAAACGGTAATTATCAATAATGGACCATTTCATTCTTGGTCTAACTTTCGGCTAATGCAACAACCGTTTCGTATTAAACTTGTAGGCTAATTCAGAGTCTATGGACGCCGAATTGAGACAAGTCGCTAATGGTTTTGACTATAAGGTCCGTTCATTTGAGAAATACAACATCAACGGGTATCTCTTTCGTACCTTTGGCAAAGAGCTATCTATGCCCGACCAGAAATCTACAAATTGTGGTGTCTCTGCTATAGGCGAAGGTGTTATCGAGTATTATGGAAGAGTTGAAGCAATTTATGAACTTCAATTCTATGGTGAAAACCCACCGAACGTCATGGTCTTCAAATGTTATTGGTTCCAGCCGAAAAAGACTAGAAGGACTCATGAACATATAGGACTAGTCGAAATCAATCCAAACACCCATTTAGATGTTCCCGATGTCTATATTACGGCTCAAGTTTTCTATCTACCGTGGGCATGCCAAACGGATACGAATCTGGAAGGTTGGTATGTTGTTTATGAAGTCCCGCCACATGTCAGACCACCTCTCCCAAATGAACAGGATTATGAACCTCACATTAACCCAGACACATATGATGGAGAATTCTTCCAAGAAACACGTCTTTCCAAGAAACGTTTCAAGAACCACCGTGCTTCACCCAAGAACATGGAAGTAGACAGCGACAATGAATCCGACTCCAGCCCTGAGCCGGAACCAGAAGACCTGGAACTCATAGAGGTTACTGATGCGGATGACCTGTCAATGCTTCAACGATTAAAGGAAGGCCTTTCACAACTTCACGCCGTTGAACCGACAAGCACGTCATTCATGAAGACATGCGTGATAGTGATGATGATGATGCATTTATTGATGATGATTACTAGTTTGTAAGATTCACAACTTAAATTATATATATTTTAATCTTTATTATTCATGTACATATTATTATTCATGTCAGTTGTTCAATTTTTTTTATGTTGTACTAATTTCTTTTAATCTTTATCATGGCAGGTCACCAGGTGTGGAAAGATGGTGGGCGCTGGTCCAGAGCGCTCGACGGGTTCTTCCCAGGCGCCCCGCACGAGGGGTGATACTTCCCTTCCACCCCTATCTCTCCGTAGAGCCTTGGCAGACAGTCTGTCGACACCACCCGTGGGTTCTTCTTCGTCGGCGACATTGCCCACTGGGAGAGGTACTGGTCAGGTAGGGAAGAAGGGAAGGGTACAGGGAGAGGTGGTGGCCGCGAAAGATCCACGAGGACTGTTGAGCCGTTCTCACCACCACCACCAGCTCATTCACCCGAGCATAGGACTAGTATGGTCGACCCGTTTGCGGAGGAGGCTACGGGGATTCCGGTCCAGGAGCCTGGTGTTGACGGGCATTCGTCCCATGAGACTCCGGTCCTGGAGCAGCCTTGGGTCGAGGTGCATTCGGCCCAGGAGCAGCCGAAGGAGACTACGGTTCCGGAGGCTTCACCCGACGTGGTGAGGCCCGGATGGGAGACCTCGCCGGATCGTACCGAGTTGCCGGATTGGACCGAGGGTCCGGGTGGCTCAGGGGGCGGGGATGGCGGGGATGAGCTTACGGATAGTGAGGGCGATGTGCAGGTGGACGGGGCCACCGTGTACAAGCGTAGTAGTACACGTCTCCCGGTCGCCCCGGCTACCCGCGAGCAGAGGCCGGTGATTAAACCTGAAGGAGATAGGTAAGTACATTTACCCTTTTTTAGCTTTTGCCTTCAAGTTTGTTCAAATATCTAATGCGTTGACCTTATCATACTGCAGGGGATGGGTACACCCTCTTGGAGTCCGCAGGCCGAACTCCGTCCTTGGTGTGCTTTGCCGGACAAATTTCCCGGGGTTTGTCACGTTGCCTAGTGAGGGTCAGGTTCCTACACTAGGATTTACCTGGGAGCACTACCAGGCTGCGCAGGCCCCGCCGGAGGAGATTATAGATGGTGTCTTGTGCCACACGAGGGCCGAGATGGTGATCAAGTGCTTTTGGGTAAATTATCCTTTTACAGAATCTAAAATTAACAATATAGCTAATTATTGTACTAATCGGTGTTTTCACGTTTGATTGCAGACCTCTATAGGTGTGAGGATGGATATGAGGAGGAGGCGGCTAGGGTTCTCGAGGCTGAGTGTAGGCGGTTACTACAGAACTTGCGCCACGAGGCTCGGCCCCAGGCTATTCGAGATTACTACGCCACACGTGGTATTAAGAAGCAGAAGAAGGATTGCCGCGGAAAGTTTCTGAAGAAGGAACAATACATGAGGGTAATTACCTATTCTCAAGTCCTTCTATGTAGTTTTCTTGATTTCATTCATAGGCGTAGCGCTAAAAATTCTTTCTAATAACTTACAGGTGCCCCCGAGATGGTGTGCGGATAAGATGGATTGTTGGGAGGCGTTGGTTGATGAGTGGTGCACAGGCAGCTGGCGAGCCGTCCATGAGAATGCGAAGGATCGGCGTAGCCAAATGGTTGGTGTGCCACACCATCAAGGCAGCGCCAACTTACTTCAGCTTGGACGAAACTAGGTATGTGATTTGCTTCATGATTCATGCAATTCATTCTTGATGCTAATATTTTGTTCCTCTCTTTTAGGCGCATCACAATAAGACTGAGATGCCACACTTGTACGACCTTTATGGCATGGCCCATACTGCCTCGTACAAGAAGGCGAAGGCATTCTCTGAGTCTGACCTGGATGATCCCAATAACTTCACCAACATATCATCCCACCAGAAGCTCGTGGCATACAGGGACGTGGGGAAGGCTAGGAAAAGGGATGACTTTAATCCTAGGTAGGAACCTTTGGATCCACAGTTGGTGATGATATCTGGTGGCGGGAGGCCCGATGGCTCGATAGCCATTGGAGATGGGATAATACGTTGTCCGCTCACTCTTCCGGAGATCAAGGCGCGCCAGTCGAGCAGCTGTCCTGAGATAACGCGTCGTCCACGGCTAGTCGAACTTGCCATCGAGGTTAGTTGTACGGACTAAGAACACTTTCATCCATTTCATTATGTGTGTCACCATAGATCATTACTGTGGTAACGAGGAATGGTGTTTAAGGTTGCTCTTCAGAAAGAGAGAGCGGCAAACCAGGCTGCTCTTGAGAAAGAGAGATTGGCAAGCCAGGCTGCTCTTGATGAGAGGGACCAGACCACGACACGATTGCTTGAGGAGGAGAGGGCCCGGAATGAGGCGGGTGAACGGGCGCTGTACGAGCTTTTTGTGGTATGTTTTTTTTTCACATTAGCCAAATCATGTGTGTAATGTCTGTTTCAATACTAACTAATACGACCCACTCTTCAGGGTCTGTGCGAGAAGAGCGGTCAAGTCCCTCCGCCGATGCCCGTCTTCTCTTCGATTGGCACGGTGAGTTTCATTATAAACTAGTATTAATAATTGAGTGTCATCATGCTAACTCAGACATTGCAAAATATCTTTTCTGCAGAATAACTCCCGAGCGGCATCGCACGACCCTTCTCCAGGGCAACCATCTCCAAACGAAGCCGCCGCGAGCAACCGTGGTGTTTCTTTCTCCTCCTTGATGACCACTACGGTAAGTTTCTCCTCCAAACTTAGCTTGTTTTCCTCTAAAATGAGATAATTAGCCATTTAGCTCCAAGAAGATATAATTAGGTAATTTAGCTCCAACAAGAGGAGACGAAATAGGAAAAATAAAAGGAAAGAAGAAGAAGAAGAAGAAGAGAAGGAGAAGGAGGAGAAGGAGGAGGAGGAGGAGGAGGAGAAGGAGGAGAAGGCCCTTCTCCTCCTTCTTGATTTCTTCTTCTTCTCCTCCTCCTACTCTTTCTTCTCCTCTTTCATATTATCCTTGCTTTAATTTCCCCAACAATGACATAATTAGGTCATTTAGCTCCAAAATACCATAATAAGCTCAAAATGGCATAAGAACCTTGGTTAGCTCATGAATATTATATACTTAGCTTGTTTTCCTCTAAAATGGGATAATTAGCCCATTTAGCTCAAGAAAGACATAATTAGGTAATTTAGCTCCAACAAGAGGAGAAGAGGAGAATAAATAGGCAAAATTAAAAGAAAGAAGAAGAAGAAGAAGAAGAAGAGAAGAAGGAGAAGGAGGAGGAGGAGGAGGAGAAGGCCAAGGACCTTCTAGTCCTTCTCCTCCTCCTCCTTCTCCTCCTTCTCCTCTTTCTTCTTGATTTCTTCTTCTTCTCCTCCTCCTCCTCTTTCTTCTCCTCTTTCATATTATCCTTGCTTTAATTTCACCAAAAATGACATAATTAGCCCATTTAGCTCCAAAACTACCATAATAAGCTCAAAATGGCATAAGAACCTTGGTTAGCTCATGAATATTATATACTTAGCTTGTTTTCCTCTAAAATGGGATAATTAGCCCATTTAGCTCAAGAAAGACATAATTAGGTAATTTAGCTCCAACAAGAGGAGAAGAGGAGAATAAATAGGCAAAATTAAAAGAAAGAAGAAGAAGAAGAAGAAGAAGAAGAGAAAAAGGAGAAGGAGGAGGAGGAGGAGGAGAAGGCCAAGGACCTTCTAGTCCTTCTCCTCCTCCTCCTTCTCCTCCTTCTCCTCTTTCTTCTTGATTTCTTCTTCTTCTCCTCCTCCTCCTCTTTCTTCTCCTCTTTCATATTATCCTTGCTTTAATTTCACCAACAATGACATAATTAGCCCATTTAGCTCCAAAACTACCATAATAAGCTCAAAATGGCATAAGAACCTTGGTTAGCTCATGAATATTATATACTTAGCTTGTTTTCCTCTAAAATGGGATAATTAGCCCATTTAGCTCAAAAAAGACATAATTAGGTAATTTAGCTCCAACAAGAGGAGAAGAGGAGAAGAAATAGGCAAAATGAAAAGAAAGAAGAAGAAGAAGAAGAAGAAGAAGAAGAAGAGAAGAAGGAGGAGGAGGAGGAGGAGGAGAAGGCCAAGGACCTTCTAGTCCTTCTCCTCCTCCTCCTTCTCCTCCTTCTCCTTCTTCTTCTTGATTTCTTCTTCTTCTCCTCCTCCTCCTCTTTCTTCTCCTTTTTCATATTATCCTTGCTTTAATTTACCCAACAATGACATAATTAGCCCATTTAGCTCCAAAATACCATAATAAGCTCAAAATGGCATAAGAACCTTGGTTAGCTCATGAATATTATATACTTAGCTTGTTTTCCTCTGAAATGGGATAATTAGCCCATTTAGCTCAAAAAAGACATAATTAGGTAATTTAGCTCCAACAAGAGGAGAAGAGGAGAAGAAATAGGAAAAATGAAAAGAAAGAAGAAGAAGAAGAAGAGAAGAAGGAGAAGGAGGAGGAGGAGGAGAAGGTCAAGGACCTTCTATTCCTTCTCCTCCTCCTCCTTCTCCTCCTTCTTCTTGATTTCTTCTTCTTCTCCTCCTCCTATTTCTTCCCCTCTTTCATATTATCCTTGCTTTAATTTCCCCAACAATGACATAATTAGCCCATTTATCTCCAAAATACCATAATAAGCTCAAAATGGCATAAGAACCTTGGTTAGCTCATGAATATTATATACTTAGCTTGTTTTCCTCTAAAATGAGATAATTAGCCCATTTAGTTCAAAAAAGACATAATTAGGTAATTTAGCTCCAACAAGAGGAGAAGAGGAAAAGAAATAGGAAAAATGAAAAGAAAGAAGAAGAAGAAGAAGAAGAAGAAGAAGAAGAGAAGAAGGAGGAGGAGGAGGAGGAGAAGGCCAAGGACCTTCTAGTCCTTCTCCTCCTTCTTCTTGATTTCTTCTTCTTCTCCTCCTCCTCCTCTTGCTTATCCTCTTTCATATTATCCTGGCTTTAATTAACCAACAATGACATAATTAGCCCATTTAGCTCCAAAATACCATAATAAGCTTAAAATGGCATAAGAACCTTGGTTAGCTTTTGAATATTATATACTTAGCTTGTTTTCCTCTAAAATGGGATAATTAGCCCATTTAGCTCCAAAAAGACATAATTAGGTAATTTAGCTCCAACAAGAGGAGAAGAGGAGAAGAAATATGCAAAATTAAAAGGAAGAAGAAGAAGAAGAAGAAGAAGAAGAGAAGGAGGAGAAGGAGGAGGAGGAGGAGAAGGAGAAGGCCAAGGACCTTCTAGTCCTTCTCCTCCTCGTCCTTCTCCTCCTTCTCCTCCTTCTTCTTGATTTCTTCTTCTTCTCCTCCTCCTCCTATTTCTTATCCTCTTTCATATTATCCTTGCTTTAATTTCCCCAACAATGACATAATTAGCCCATTTAGCTCCAAAATACCATAATAAGCTCAAAATGGCATAAGAACCTTGGTCAGCTCATGAATATTATATACTTAGCTTGTTTTCCTCTAAAATGGGATAATTAACCCATTTAGCTCCAAAAAGACATAATTAGGTAATTTAGCTCCAACAAGAGGAGAAGAGGAGAAGAAATAGGCAAAATGAAAAGAAAGAAGAAGAAGAAGAAGGTCAAGAAGAAAGAGAAGGAGGAGGAGGAGGAGGAGGAGCCAAGGACCTTCTAGTCCTTCTCCTCCTCCTCCTTCTCCTCCTTCTTCTTGATTTCTTCTTCTTCTCCTCCTCCTCCTCTTTCTTCTCCTCTTTCATATTATCCTTTCTTTAATTAACCCATTTAGCTCCAAAATGCCATAATAAGCTAAAAATGGCATAAGAACCTTGGTTAGCTCATGAATATTATATTCTTAGCTTGTTTTCCGCTAAAAATGACATAATTAGCTGAAAAACATCATATTTTGTTCTTCTTCTAACTTTCTTATTCACATTTTTGCAGATTGGATATACTACATGCATGGAAGCTGTCATTCGTGGAGTTGAATAATGTCGATGGATGAACTTTATATGTATATCATCTAGTTTTCATTTGAGTTGATGAACAATGTCGAACTATATGTATATGTATATATGGATAAACAATGCAATACTTTGTATGTTGGTTCTTTGGATATATGGGGATGTACATTGATTTATATGTATATCATATATGTGTGGTGAATTATATATATGTGTTGACAAGTATATGTGTGGTGAACTATATATCATATATGTGTGGTGAATTATATATATCATATATGTGTGGTGAATTATATATATATATATATGCTGTGAAATAATATAAAACAAAAAAACAGGTACTATATGGGCTCTTTGCCGTCTGCCAGCTGATGGCAAAGACATGTGCCATCAGCTGGCAGATGGCACAGGTGCCACATGGCACCCAGGTGTGCATCCTGCGGTGTCTATATAGTCTCTTTGCCGTCAGCCTCCAGGGTGGGCAGACGGCAAAGAAGAGGGCACAGAGGAGGGGGGGAGGAGGAGGCAGACGGCAAAGAGTGGAGGGGGGGAGAGGCAGACGGCCAAGAGTGGAGGGGGAGGGGAGGAGTAGGCATACGGCAAAGACGGAGGGGGGGAGGCAGACGACAAAGATGGAGAGGGAGGGAGGGGAGGAGTAGGCAGACAACAAAGATGGAGGGGGAGGCTGACAGCAAAGATGGAGGGGAGGCAGATGGCAAAGCCTCCGTTAACCCCTAACGGAGGCAACGCCTGTCGGCTGCCGTCTCGAGCACTTTGCTGACAGCTCCTAAGGAAAGCTGACGGCAAAGAGCTATGCCGTCCGCTTTGGAGGGGCACACGACAAAGAAGGTCCTATGCCATCGTGGGCTGACAAAGAAATTTTGCCGGCCGTGAAAATCTTTGCCGTCTGTGATTTTGTCTTTGTCGTCTGTGATGGCAGACGACAAAGAAGCTGATTCCTGTAGTGGATGCGGCGCAGGCGGGGTGCGGGGCGGCTGCGGGCGGGGTGCGGGGCGGGGTGCGCTGCGGGCGGCGGGGTGTGGGGCGGCGCTGCGGGCGGCAGGGTGCGCGGCGGCGATGCGGGCGGCGGCGACTTGCTGTGCGGGATGCCGCGGGGTGCGGGCGGCGGGGTGCGGGGCGGCGCTGCGGGGTGCGGGCGGCACTGTGCGGGGCGGGCTGTGCGGTGAGATGCAGGGCATTGTTGCTGTCCATTGTTGCTGTTCATTGCTGTCTAAAATTTCTATTTCTATTTGTCTATTGCTTGCAGATGAATGATGACCAAACCTTCTTGGACATCATTGATTTTGGTTACACACAAACACAACCAGATAGTCCAATTGGAGAGCAGGCAACTCCATCAATTCAGCATCGTTCTGCAATAACACAGAAAGGAAAATCCAAGAAAGGAAAAAAATGGTCTAGTGATGAGGACAAGGTTCTCATAGCAGCATGGGCAAATACAAGTTTGGATATTGTTGGGACATATCAAAACCGAGATACTTATTGGGCTAGAATTTCAGAGTACTACAACAGACAGAAGGAATCATCATGGTCGGAGCGAAATGATAATGCAATCAATTGCCGTTACACATTCATTAACAGAGAGACCTCTGAATTTTGTGGTTGCCTTCAGCAGATTTTAAATAGGCAAGAAAGTGGAAGGACTATAGAAGAAAAGGTATGCGCCAATATGTGGTGTGCAATATTCTATATGTGTTGTGCATATTTTAACCATATATTTATATGTGCAGACAAACGATGCACACATTATGTTCAAGGAAATGGATCCTACAAAAAAGAAGCCTTTCACATTGATGCATTGCTTAGAGTTTTCGAAGTATCCAAAGTGGCAGACAAGAGAACTTGAAACTTTTCTGAAGAAACAAAAGAAGACCATTGATGCAAGTCCGGGCACAGCCACCAATGATCCGGCTGATGCATCCTCGGTACATACTGATGCTACCTCGATACGCACTGATGCTCTTGAACATGAGAAAAGACCTGATGGTGTGAAGAAGGACAAGAGAGGTAAGGCTGATGACATTGCTTCCAAGCTTTCATTAGAAACTGTGTGGGCAGCAAAGCAAGAGAAGGATGAGATCAAAGAGGCGGCAAGAAATGCTCGCTACGCGCAGTAACTTGAATTGCGAAAAGAGGAGATTGCACTAAAAAAGAAGGAGGATGCACGAAACGATAGGGAGGATGCACGAAGACAGTTTGAATTAGATGAGAGGATCATGCTCATCGACACTAGTGGTATGACTGATGTGCAAAAGCAGTTCTACCAAGCTAAGCAGAAGGAGATCCTTGCTCACGGCCTAGAGTAATGTGAGCTATGTGTTATTGTATAATTTAACAACGTGTATATGGACGTGTAAATGAAGATATACACGTTCAAATTTACACCATCCACTAGATATGCTCTAAGATTGTGCTCGAAGATGGTTGCAAGGTTCACATGGAAATTGCACTCTAGCGCACTGCAGACTGAAGCCGCTTGCCGTCGACGTCCCACACGCCTCCATGCTAGCATGAAGAAGCTCCACCAGGGGGCCATGTTGCTGCATTCATGGCAGGTTGAGCAGGGTGTTGGTGACGAAGCTCGTCAGCACCGGGGAACAGAGTCACACCTTGGGAACATGCAGATCCGGCATGGAAGAGGGGGGTGCCCATTTGTGAAGGAAGTCAAGGTTGGGCAGGGGGGGATCCACGATCGGATCTGGCGAAGTGGCTCCACGGCTACTAAAATATACGCACCCTAATTTTCATATATACACCTGGGATGCCTACGATTTTCATATAATGAATCTTCCTAAGTTACTATTGTTGACGCTACTGTTACAATCACTACAAAACTGCTGCTATTACCGTTACTACTATTATTTTGCTCGGCTACTAAAATATTTGCTGGAGAGAGATATCCCAGGTGTGGCTGAATTGACAACTCAACTGCTAAGACCAATAAATAGTCTTTGGCTCCCTTGTGTCGAATCAACATATCAGGGTGTAATACTACCCTCGAAGGCTTTTACGATCCCCTATACTTGTGGGTTATCAGGGTGACCGCACCCTGATTTCTTGTAGTCACCTCCTAGCTGCTCTAGCCCTGATCTCTCTGAATATTTTGGGAAAACCCTAGAGAGCCACCGAAACACTTTTGTCGCCGCCGCAAGTCTCTGTTCTGTTGTGTGCCCATTTGAAGCCATGTTTTGGTGCCTCGCCGGAGAGGGGATTGATCACATAGGGTCTCTACGTCAACCTTGTTGTTCCCATTGTGATGTTTGAGTAGTTCACCACAGACCTACGGGTCCATAGTTAGTACCTAGAGGACTATCTCTCTCTCTATGTTCATCATTGTCAAGATCACCACAATTCATGTGGTGATCTATCTTATGTAATCACTCTTTTGTTGTGCGTTTGTTGGGATCCGGTGAATTTTAGGTTTATGTTCACATTATTCATGAATAATATTTGAGCCTTTTCAGAATTCCTATATGCATGATTTTTATAGCTTCGTAATTCTCTTCGATCTATCAGTTCGGTTTGGCCAACTAGATTTATCTTCGATGGGAGTGGTGCATTGTAGTGGGTTCAATTTTACGGTGCTTAATCCAGTGACAGAAACGGACATGCCACGTATTATAATGCTGCCATTAAGGGTAAAACGATGCGGTTTACTCATATTAATTGGATTTACTTTTTCTACATCATGTCACCATCCTCCAAGCATTACTCTGTTTTTACTTAATACTCTAGATGCATGCGGGATAGCAGTCGATGGTTGAAATAATAGTAGTAGATGCAGGAAGGAGTCGGTATACTTGCTTATGAATGTGATGCTTATATACATGATCATTGCCGTGAATAAGTATTACGTAACTATGCGTTTTTCTATCAATTGGTCATCAATATTTTTCTAACCATCGTATGCTTCTTCTGGAAAGAAGCCTCTAGCGAAAACTATGGCCCTCGGGTCTCCTCACAAATATTTTTATAAAAAATCTAAATACCTTCTGTCATTATTTACTTTCTTTCTATTTTCAATTTATATTTATAAATTATCTATATATCACTATTATCCCTTGCAAGTAACGAATTAAAGGGGATTGACAACTCTCATACCCGCATTGGGTGTAAGTGTGTTCTTTTTTGTGTTGGCGCTAAAGACGGAAATTTGCACGGTCCTTCTATTGATTCGATAATCTTGGTTCTCACTGAGGAAAATATCTACATCTACTATGGTGTATCATCCCCTCATCTTCAGAGAAAATTCCAACACAGTTTACAGGTATCACCACCTGAGCACGTGACACTTTCGCAAGCTCAAACCTCCACATCGTGTGTGTACCCATCAGCCACCAAGGTAACCTGAAGCCGCCTCCGGCAAGGATTAGAGACAAGCCATACCGCTAACGGTCAGCCACGTAGCACACCTGATCTAGACGAGACTCCCCCGTGCCCTGGCGAATCAGAACCGCATGCCTTCCGTCAACAAAAGACATGTAGCAGCAAGCAAGGGTTGTCGAAGTTGTGGCCACCCGCTACATCTAAGCACGAAGCACTTACCAACCGCTCTCGAACATCACATCTCCCTTAATCTCCTCCAATCTTTACCTACTAATAAAGCACCGATAACTTTTGTTCGTACGTCGTCGGCGGTTTTGCAAAAAAATCCTTATGTTTTCGGCTATTCAACCTGCGGTCCTTACGTGCGTTAAAAAACGTTTCGTTTTTACGTAAACCCCCTCGTCCGTCCGTAGCTACGGGCCTCCCCCACCACCAGCACCGGGCTCTCCGCCACCGCCCGCCTCACCGCCTCCCCACCGTCGCCCCTCGCCGGCGCGCCCTCCTGGCCGCCCGCGCCGGGCCAGCCCCTGGCCTATAGCCTCCCCTCGGGAGGCACTGACACCCCCACTCCCACACGATCCTCCCCCACTTCTCTCCCCTCCCCTCCCGATCCCGATCTGGATCGGGGCTAGACCGCCCCCGTCGCCATCCCATGAAGTTTCGTTGACGCTCGCCGTCATCGGCGCCCTCCCACACCGGCCCCGCCTTGCAGCACCCCTTCATAGCCTCCAAACCGACCCCGTCGTCCTCACCGGTGACTCCCCGCCTTGCCCCGAGCCCACTGCCCCCAACACGTCGCCGGTGAGGCCATGGCCTACATCCTCCGTCCTCTCCCTCTCCCCTCGCCTCGCGCTCGCACCGTCGCATCAGTACGTCCCTGGATCTGCTCGTCGTTCTCGCTCGCCATGTTGGAAATATGCCCTAGAGGCAATAATAAATTAGTTATTATTATATTTCTTAGTTCATGATAATCGTTTATTATCCATGCTATAATTGTATTGACTGGAAACACAATACTTGTGTGGATACATAGACAAAACATGTCCCTAGTAAGCCTCTAGTTGACTAGCTCATTGATCAAAGATGGTCAAGGTTTCCTGGCCATAGGCAAGTGTTGTCACTTGATAATGGGATCACATCATTAGGAGAATCATGTGATGGACTAGACCCAAACTAATAGACGTAGCATGTTGATCGTGTCATTTTGTTGCTACTGTTTTCTGCGTGTCAAGTATTTGTTCCTATGACCATGAGATCATATAACTCACGGACACCGGAGGAATGCTTTATGTGTATCAAACGTCGCAACGTAACTGGGTGACTATAAAGATGCTCTACAGGTATCTCCGAAGGTGTTCGTTGAGTTAGTATGGATCAAGACTGGGATTTGTCACTCCGTGTGACGGAGAGGTATCTCGGGGCCCACTCGGTAATACAACATCACACACAAGCCTTGCAAGCAATGTAACTTAGTGTAAGTTGCGGGATCTTGTATTACGGAACGAGTAAAGAGACTTGCCGGTAAACGAGATTGAAATAGGTATGCGGATACTGACGATCGAATCTCGGGCAAGTAACATACCGAAGGACAAAGGGAATGACATACGGGATTATACGAATCCTTGGCACTGAGGTTCAAACGATAAGATCTTCGTGGAATATGTAGGATCCAATATGGGCATCCAGGTCCCGCTATTGGATATTGACCGAGGAGTCTCTCGGGTCATGTCTACATAGTTCTCGAACCCGCAGGGTCTGCACACTTAAGGTTCGACGTTGTTTTATGCCTATTTGAGTTATATGGTTGGTTACCGAATGTTGTTCGGAGTCCCGGATGAGATCACGGACGTCACGAGGGTTTCCGGAATGGTCCGGAAACGAAGATTGATATATAGGATGACCTCATTTGATTACCGGATGGTTTTCGGAGTTACCGGGAATGTACCGGGAATGACGAATGGGTTCCGGGAGTTCACTGGGGGGGCAACCCACCCCGGGGAAGCCCATAGGCTTTGGGGAGACACACCAGCCCTTAGTGGGCTGGTGGGACAGCCCCAAGGGGGCCTATGCACCAAGAATAAATAATCAAAGGAAAAAGAAAAAAAAAGAGGGAGGAAGTGGGGAGGGGGACTCCTCCCACCAAACCAAGTCCAACTCGGTTTGGGGGGGGGGGGAGTCCTCCCCCCCTTGGCTCGGCCGACTCCTTGGGGGTCCTTGGACCCCAAGGCAAGGCCCCCCCCTCCCTCCTCCTATATATATGGAGCAATTAGGGCTGATTTGAGACGACTTTCTCACGGCTGCCCGACCACATACCTCCATAGTTTTTCCTCTAGATCGCGTTTCTGCGGAGCTCGGGCGGAGCCCTGCTGAGACAAGGTCATCACCAACCTCCGGAGCGCCGTCACGCTGCCGGAGAACTCTTCTACCTCTCCGTCTCTCTTGCTAGATCAAGAAGGCCGAGATCATCGTCGAGCTGTACGTGTGCTGAACGCGGAGGTGCCGTCCGTTCGGTACTAGATCGTGGGACTGATCGCGGGATTGTTCGCGGGGCGGATCCAGGGACGTGAGGACGTTCCACTACATCAACCGCGTTCTCTAACGCTTCTGCTCTACGGTCTACAAGGGTACGTAGATCACTCATCCCCTCTCGTAGATGGACATCACCATGATAGGTCTTCGTGCGCGTAGGAAATTTTTTGTTTCCCATGCGAAGTTCCCCAACAGTGGCATCATGAGCTAGGTTCATGCGTAGATGTCTTCTCGAGTAGAACACAAAAGTTTTTGTGGGCGGTGATGTGCGTTTTGCTGCCCTCCTTAGTCTTTTCTTGATTCTGCGGTATTGTTGGATTGAAGCGGCTTGGACCGACATTACTCGTACGCTTACGAGAGACTGGTTTCATCGTTACGAGTAACCCCCTTTGCTCAAAGATGACTGGCAAGTGTCGGTTTCTCCAATTTTAGTTGAATCGGATTTGACCGAGGAGGTCCTTGGATGAGGTTAAATAGCAACTCATATATCTCCGTTGTGGTGTTTGCGTAAGTAAGATGCGATCCTACTAGTTACCCATGGTCACCATGTAAAACATGCAACAACAAAATTAGAGGACGTCTAGCTTGTTTTTGCAGGGTATGATTGTGATGTGATATGGCCAACAATGTGATGTGATATATTGGATGTATGAGATGATCATGTTGTAATAGAAATATCGACTTGCACGTCGATGGTACGGCAACCGGCAGGAGCCATAGGGTTGTCTTTATACTAACGTTTGTGCTTGCAGATGCGTTCACTATTTTGCTAGGATGTAGCTTTAGTAGTAATAGCATGACTAGCACGACAACCCCGATGGCAACACGTTGATGGATGATCATGGTGTGGCGCCGGTGACAAGAAGATCGTGCTGGTGCTTTGGTGATGAAGATCAAGAAGCACGTGATGATGGCCATATCATGTCACTTATGAATTGCATGTGATGTTAATCCTTTTATGCACCTTATTTTGCTTAGAACGACGGTAGCATTATGAGGTGATCTCTCACTAAAATTTCAAGACGAAATTGTGTTCTCCCCGACTGTGCACCGTTGCTACAGTTCGTCGTTTCGAGACACCACGTGATGATCGGGTGTGATAGACTCAACGTTCACATACAACGGGTGCAAAATAGTTGCGCACGCGGAACACTCGGGTTAAGCTTGACGAGCCTAGCATGTGCAGACATGGCCTCAGAACACATGAGACCGAAAGGTCGAGCATGAATCGTATAGTTGATATGATTAGCATAGAGATGCTTACCACTGAAACTATTCTCGACTCACGCGATGATCGGACTTGAGATAGTGGATTTGGATCATGTACCACTCAAATGACTAGAGAGATGTACTTTTTGAGTGGGAGTTCTTAAGTAATATGATTAATTGAACTAATTGTCATGAACATAGTCTAATGTTCTTTGCAAATTACGATGTAGCTTGCGCTGTAGCTCTACTGTTTTTATATGTTCCTAGAGAAAATTTAGTTGAAAGTTGATAGTAGCAAACTTTGCAGACTGAGTCTGTAAAACCGAGGATTGTCCTCGTTGCTGCGCAGAAGGCTTATGTCCTTAATGCAACACTCGGTGTGCTGCACCTCGAGCGTCGTCTGTGGATGCTGTGAACATCCGACATACACGTTTCTGATGACTACATGATAGTTCAGTGCAAAATACTTAAATGGCTTAGAAGCAAGGCGTCGAAGACGTTTTAAAACGTCACGGAACATAAGTGATGTTCTAAAGAGATGAAATTGTGATTTCATGCTTGTGCCCTTGTTAATAGGTACGAGACCTCCAACAAGATTCTTTGTCCACAAAGTGAAGGAGAAAAGCTCAATCGTTGAGCATGTGCTCAGATTGTCTGAGTACGACAATCACTTGAATCAAGTGGGAGTTGATCTTCCAGATAAGATAGTGATGGTTCTCCAAAGTCACTGCCACCAAGCTGTGAGAGCTTCGTGATGAACTATAACTATTCAAGGATAGATACAATGATCCTTGAGCGATTCGCGATGTTTGACACTGCGAAAGTAGAAATCAAGAAGGAGCGTCAATAGTTGATGGTTTGTAAAACCACTAAGTTTCAAGAAAGGCAAGGGCTAGAAGGGATACTTCGTGAAATGGCAAAACAGTTGCTGCACTAATGAAGAGACCCAAGATTAAACCCAAACCCGAGACTAAGTGCTTCTGTAATGAGGGGAACAGTCACTGAGGCGAGCAACTCTAGATACTTGGTAGATAAGAAGGCTGGCAAAAGTCGAAAGAAGTGTATTTGATATACATGATGTTGATGTGTACTTTACTAGTACTCCTAGTAGCATGAGGGTATTGGATACCGGTTCAGTTGCTAAGTGATTAGTAACACGAAATGAAAGCTACGGCATAAACGGAGACTAGCTAAAGGCGAGGTGACGATACGTGTTGGAAGTGTTTCCAAGGTTGATATGATCAAACGTCGCACGCTCCCTCTACCATCGGGATTGGTATTAAACCTAAATAATTGTTATTTGGTGCTTGCGTTAAGCATGAACATGATTGGATCGTGTTTATTGCAATACGATTATTCATTTAAAGAGAATAATGGTTACTCTGTTTTCTTGAATAATCACCTTCAATGGTTTATTGAATCTCGATCGTAGTGTTACACATGTTCATGATATTGGTGCCAAAAGATACGAGTTGATGATGATAGTACCACTTACTTGTGGCATTGCCGCTTGAGTCATGTTAGTATAAATTGCATGAAGAGGCTCCATGCTGATGGATCTATGTACTCACCTGATTTCGAATCACTAGTGACATGCAAATCATACCACATGAGCAAGGCCTTGTTTTCATTGAGATGAAATAAGATAGTAACTTGTTCGAAGTGATACATTTTGATGTATGCAGTCCAATGGGTGCTGAGGCACGCAGTGGATATCATTATGTTCTTACTTCACTGACGATTTGAGTAGATACTAGAGTATTTACTTAATGAATCACAAGTCTGAAATATTGAAAAGTTCAATTCTGTTTCGGAGTGAAGTTCGTCGTAACAAGAGGATAAACTGTCTACGATATGATCATAGAAATGAATATCTGAGTTACGAGTTTTGGTACGCAGTTAAGACAATGTGGAAATTGTTTCGCAGTTCATGCCACCTGGAACATCATAGTGTGATGATGTGTCTGAACATCATAGCCACGCACTATTTGGTATGGTGCATACTATGATGTCTCTTATCAAATTACCACTATCGCTTATGGGTTATGCATTAGAGACAACCGCACTCACTTTAAATAGGGCACCGCGTATTTCCGTTGAGATGACACAGTATAGACTGAGGTTTAGAGAAATCTAAACTGTCGTTTCTTGAAAGTTTGGGGCTTCGACACTTATGTGAAAAAGTTTCAGTCTGATAAGCTCGAACCCAAAGCGGATAAATGCATCTTCATAGGATATCCAAAACAGTTGGGTACATCTCCTATCTCGGATCCGAAAGCAAAGTGTTTGTTTCTAGAAACAGATCCTTTCTCGAGGAAAGGTTTCTCTCGAAAGAATTGAGTGGGAGAGTGGTAGAACTTGATGAGGTTATTGAACCATCACTTCAACCGGTGTGTAGCAGGGCGTAGGAAGTTGTTCCTGTGGCACCTACACCAATTGAAGTGGAAGCTGATGATGGTGATCATCAAGCATCGGATCAAGTTACTACAAGCCTCGTAGGTTGACAAGGTCGCGTACTACTACAGAGTGGTACAGTAACCATGTCTTGGAGGTCATGTTGTTGAGCAACAGTGAACCTATGAGTTATGGAGAAAGCGATGGTGGACCCAGATTCCGACAAATGGCTGGAAGTCATGAAGTCCGAGATAGGATCCATGTATGAGAACAAAGTGTGGACTTTGGAGGTACTGCCTGAGGGCCGCAAGGCCATTCAGAACAAATGGATCTTTAAAAGAAAGACAGACGATGATGGTGATAAATCACTATTAAGAAAAGCTCGACTTGTCGCAAAGATGTTTCCGACAAGATCAAACTATTGACTATGATGAGTCTTTCTCACTCGTAGCGATGCTAAAGGTCTGTTAGAATTATGTTAGTTGTTGATGCATTATTTATGAAATATTGCACATAGGATGTCAAAACATTGTTTTCTCAACGGTTTCTTTGAGCAAACATTGTATGTGATACAACCAGAAGGTTTTGTCGATCCTAAAGATACTAGCAAGTATGCAAGCTCCAGCGATCCTTCAATGGACTGGTGCAAGCATCTCGGAGTTGGAATATATATACTTTGATGAGATGATCAAAGATTTTGGGTTTGTACAAGGTTTATGAGAAACTTGTATTTCCAAAGAAGTGAGTGGGAGCACTATAGAATTTCTGATAAGTATATGTGGTTGACATATTGTGGATCAGAAGTAATGTAGAATTTCTGTAAAGCATACAAGGTTGTTTGAAAGGAGTTTTCAAAGGAATACCTGGATTGAGCTACTTGAACGTTGAGCATCAAAGATCTATGGAGATAGATCAAAAGCGCTTAATAGAAGTTTCAACAAGATGCATGCCTTGACAAGTTTTTGAAAGAGTTCAAAAATAGATCAGCAAAGAAGGAGTTCTTGGTTGCGTTGTGACGTGTGAATTTGAGTAAGACTCAAAACCCGACCACGGCAGAATAAAGAGAATAGACGAAGGTCGTCTTCTATGCCTTAGCCGTAGAATCTAAAGTATGCCATGCTGTGTACCGCACCTGATGTGTGCCTTGACTCGAAGTATGTTGAGAGGTACAGAGAGTGATCCATGATTGAATCACTAGCAGTGGTCAAAATTTATCCTTAGTAACTAAATAGACTAAGGAATTTTTCTCGATTATGGAGGTGGTTAAAGAGTTCGTCATAAAGGGTTACGTCGATGCAAGCTTTGACACTAATCCGAATAACTATGAGTAGTGAAACGGATTCGTATAAGTAGAGTAGATATTTGGAGCATTTCCGAATAGCACGTAGTAGCAGCATCTATAAGATGACATAAAGATTTGTAAAGAACGCACGGATCTGAAAGTTTCAGAACCGTTGACTAAAACCTCTCTCACGAGCAAGACGTGATCAGACCCCATAACTATATGGGTGTTGGATTCGTTGGAATCACATGGTGATGTGAACTAGATTATTGACTCTAGTGCAAGTGGGAGACTGTTGGAAATATGCCCTAGAGGCAATAATAAATTAGTTATTATTATATTTCTTAGTTCATGATAATCGTTTATTATCCATGCTATAATTGTATTGATTGGAAACACAATACTTGTGTGGATACATAGACAAAACACTGTCCCTAGTAAGCCTCTAGTTGACTAGCTCATTGATCAAAGATGGTCAAGGTTTCCTGGCCATAGGCAAGTGTTGTCACTTGATAATGGGATCACATCATTAGGAGAATCATGTAATGGACTAGACCCAAACTAATAGACGTAGCATGTTGATCGTGTCATTTTGTTGCTACTGTTTTCTGCGTGTCAAGTATTTGTTCCTATGACCATGAGATCATATAACTCACGGACACCGGAGGAATGCTTTGTGTGTATCAAACGTCGCAACGTAACTGGGTGACTATAAAGATGCTCTACAGGTATCTCCGAAGGTGTTCGTTGAGTTAGTATGGATCAAGACTGGGATTTGTCACTCCGTGTGACGGAGAGGTATCTCGGGGCCCACTCGGTAATACAACATCACACACAAGCCTTGCAAGCAATGTAACTTAGTGTAAGTTGCGAGATCTTGTATTACGGAACGAGTAAAGAGAATTGCCGGTAAACGAGATTGAAATAGGTATGCGGATACTGACGATCGAATCTCGGACAAGTAACATACCGAAGGACAAAGGGAATGACATACGGGATTATACGAATCCTTGGCACTGAGGTTCAAACGATAAGATCTTCGTGGAATATGTAGGATCCAATATGGGCATCCAGGTCCCGCTATTGGATATTGACCGAGGAGTCTCTCGGGTCATGTCTACATAGTTCTCGAACCCGCAGGGTCTGCACACTTAAGGTTCGACATTGTTTTATGCGTATTTGAGTTATATGGTTGGTTACCGAATGTTGTTCGGAGTCCCGGATGAGATCACGGACGTCACGAGGGTTTCCGGAATGGTCCGGAAACGAAGATTGATATATAGGATGACCTCATTTGATTACCGGAAGGTTTTCGGAGTTACCGGGAATGTACCGGGAATGACGAATGGGTTCCGGGAGTTCACCGCGGGGGGGGGGGGGGGGGGCAAACCACCCCGGGGAAGCCCATAGGCCATAAGGGTGGCGCACCAGCCCTTAGTGGGCTGGTGGGACAGCCCAAAAGGGCCCTATGCGCCAAGGATAAGAAATCAAAGGAAAAAGAAAAAGAAAAAAAGGGAGGAGGTGGGAAGGGAAGGGGACTCCCTCCCACCAAACCTAGTCCAACTCGGTTTGGGGGGGAGAGTCCTCCCCCTTGGCTTGGCCGACTCCTTGAGGGTCCTTGGACCCCAAGGCAAGGCCCCCCTCCCTCCCACCTATATATACGGAGGTTTTAGGGCTGATTTGAGACGAATTTTCCACGGCAGCCCGACCACATACCTCCACGGTTTTTCCTCTAGATCGCGTTTCTGCGGAGCTCAGGCGGAGCCCTGCTGAGACAAGGTCATCACCAACCTCCGGAGCACCGTCACGCTGCCGGAGAACTCTTCTACCTCTCCGTCTCTCTTGCTGGATCAAGAAGGCCGAGATCATCGTCGAGCTGTACGTGTGCTGAACGCGGAGGTGCCGTCCGTTCGGTACTAGATCGTGGGACTGATCGCGGGATTGTTCGCGGGGCGGATCGAGGGACGTGAGGACGTTCCACTACATCAACCGCGTTCTCTAACGCTTCTGCTGTACGGTCTATAAGGGTACATAGATCACTCATCCCCTCTCGTAGATGGACATCACCATGATAGGTCTTCGTGCGCGTAGGAAAATTTTTGTTTCCCATGCGAAGTTCCCCAACACGCCATGCCCGCAAGCCTCTGGCCACGAACGGCTGCACCCGGCTTTGCCACGCGCGCGCCTGTTGTGGGAGCCCACGTCCGCCATCTTCCCCGCATCCGGCAAGGAAGTTCGGATCCACATGGCGGCGCGGGTCGGGGACGCCGCAGCGCTGCGTCGCGCGCTGGACGAGGCGGCGCTGGTCGTGGCGGCGGGGGAGGTAGGAGAGGGGCTGGAGGCGGTCCGCTGCGCCGTGGCCGCGGTGGCCAACGAGGCCGGGGAGACGCCGCTCCTGGCTGCCGTGGAGAAGGGCCGCCTCGAGGTGGTGGTGGAGCTGCTCCGGCACCTCGACGCCCAGGGCGTCGCCGCGGAGGCGAACGAGGCCGGGAAGACGCCGCTCCTGGCCGCCGCGGAGAAGGGCTACCTTGAGGTGGTGGTGGAGCTGCCCCGGCACCTCGACGCCCAGAGCGTCGCCGCGGAGGCCAACAAGGCCGGCGAGCACGCGGCGGCGCTGCAGAGGTACCGGCAGAACGCCGAGTTCTTCGTGTGCTCGTGCGTCGGTAAGGGCACCGTCAACGTCCCGAGGACCCCCGGCGGCATCATGTACCACCAGCGGTGGAACAACCTCCAGTTCGTCACCAGCGCCTCCTTCCTGCTCACGGCGTACGCCGACTACGCGACGGTGGCCGGCGGGGGCGCCGTGCGCTGCCCTGGCGGCGCCGCGCGGCCCTACGAGATCCTCGCGTTCGTCAGGTCCCAGGTGAACTACATCCTGGGGGACAACCCGAGGGCGACGAGCTACATGGTCGGGTACGGGCTCAACTACCCGCGGCAGGTGCACCACCGGGGCGCCTCCATCGTGTCGGTGAGGACGGACCCGTCGTTCGTGAGCTGCCAGGAGGGCTACGCGAGCTGGTACAGCAAGCAGGCCGTCAACCCCAACACGCTGGACGGCGCCGTCGTCGGGGGCCCCGACGAGTACGACGACTTCGCCGACGAGAGGAACAACTACGAGCAGACCGAGGCGGCCACCTACAACAGCGCGCCGCTGCTCGGCGTCCTCGCCCGCCTCGCCGGCGCCTGCGGCGGGCTGGACGAGTACCGGCCGTCGCTCCCGGCGGAGGCGGCCGCGAACCGCACAGCGAGGTTGGCGGCGGCTCGTCGGCGGCATCCTCACCTTGAGGTGGAGCAGAACGTGACGGGGACATGGGAGGTCAGGCGCAGGACGTACCACAGGTACTCGGTGACGGTGACCAACAGGTCCCGGAAGACGGTGCGGGGGCTCCACCTCGGCGTCTCGGAGCTCGCCGGCAGGCTGTGGGGGCTCGACAAGGCGCGGTACGGGTACGTTCCCCGGAGGTGGCTGCGGGCGCTGCGCCCCGGGAGGAGCGTTAGGTTTGGGTACGTGCAGCCCGGCCCTCCGGCCAATGTGTGGGTCACCGGATACAAGCTGGTGTGAGTGAGTGAGTGAGTGAACTCTTTCCATGCATGTTTGAGGTCCTAGCTAGGATAATCCAGGGTTTTTGTTTTGGTGAGTGATGGGTTCATTGGGATGGGAGGAAGGAGTTAAGAGATTAAGAATGGCGTTGTGCTCATCCTCTTCCTCCCGAGAGTGTTCGGTTAGGCCAGAGAGGGATTTGGATTTCAGGGAGATGGAGATGTAATGTCGATCCTTCTTACTTTTTCAAGTTTTGATTGAAAAATACAAGGCATTGCCTCAGCTTTAATCTTTACTCTTTATCTACTAATAAAGCAATTAGTGCTTCCATCGTTCGTCATTAACATTGTCCATAAAGTTAATGAAAATTACCCACAATTGCCACTTATAAGTCATAAAAAACGTTTCAAACAGTAAAATCTTCGGACTGGGCCGGCCCATGTAGGCACCTTCTATATTACGCTCTGGGCATAGGAAAAACATGCAGCACACCTATTTGGGCCGGCCCATGCGTGGCTGCCTGTTCTTTTAGTTTAGTTTTTTTATTTTACTTTTCAGTTCCAATTTTTTCTACTTTAAATAATTTAGAACTTCAAAAACTTTTCTTAAATTTAAGAAAATGAGAATTTTGAAATAAAATATTAAAAAAACATATTTTTTTGAGAATTCAAAAACTACTCAGGAGTTTTTAAAAATGTTTGCATAAATTAAAAAATGTTTAAATTTTTAAAAAATGTCTGTAAAATAAAAAAAATCAATAATTTTAAACAAAAGTCCGTGTAAAAATCTTAAAAACAGTTTGTGCCTCTGAGTGGCTAAAGGCCTTCATGGCAAAGAGAGGTAACGACATCGTTTCCTTTGTTAATGAATCCCTGTATTTACAGTTTTCAAAATCTACTTGGTGGATTGACTCAGGTGCAACTGTTCATGTTGCAAACGGATTCAGTTCGACGAGGATCATGCAAAGAAAAGAAAGAAGTATTGAAGTCGCAAATGGTGTGCAAGCAGAAGTTGAAGCCGTCGGTGACGTCTCCTTGGAGCTAACCGAAGGATTCAAGCTTTTGCTTAGAGATGTTCTATTTGTTCCTTCATGTAATAGAAATTTAATTAGCGTCTCATGTTTGGATAAAGACAATTATGAATGCTTTTTTGGACATGGCAAATGTGCCATTTGGTATAATAATGCTTATGTGGGTGATGCTTTCCTTCACAATGAGTTTATTTGTTATCACTTCGTGAAAAAGTGCATTATGCATATACTGTGAATGAGAAAAGTTCCTTGTTGAACAAAGAACAAAAGAAAAGAAAGAGAACTCACAACTCGTCGAAATTATGACACTGTCGCTTGGGCCATATTTCCAAGGGGAGAATAGAAAGATTAGTCAAAAGTGAAATTATCCCTCCGTTGGAGTTCTCTGACTTAGAACAATGCATAGATTGTGTTAAAGGAAAATATGTAAAACAAATCAAAAATGCTGCAAACCAAAGCACGGGAATACTGGAAATTATTCACACTGACATTTGTGGACTATTTCCTGTGAAAAATGTGGATGGCTATGGTTCGTTCATAACATTCACGGATGATTACTCCCCCTTCGGTTACATTTATCCAATCAAAGAAAGAAATGAAGCATTGGATAAATTCAAAATATTCAAAGCTAAAGTTGAAAATCAGCTTGACAGAAAGGTAAAGATAGTGAGATCTGACCGTGGGGGTAGTACTACAGTCGACACACTCCATATGGCCAAGTCCCCTGGACCTTTTGCAAAGTTCTTGCAGGGGACTCGCATAGTTGCCCAGTATTCAATGTCGGGCGAGCCTCAGCAAAATGGAGTAGCTGAAAGGCATAACCATACCCTTATGGATATGTTGCGCAACATGATGAGTTACTCTAACCTGCCATTGGGATTATGGATGGGGGCGCTTAAAACCGCAATTCACATTCTCAACAAAGTACCAAGAAAGTCGGTGCCCAAAACACCGCACGAGCTGTGGATAGGAAGAGTACCATCCCTGCAACACTTTAGGGTGTGGGGATGCCCAGCTGAGGCCAAAATGCTTAATCCAAACATTGGAAAGTTAGATCCCAAAACAGTGAGTTGCCATTTCATTGGCTATCCTGATAGATCAAAAGGTTTTTATTTCTACTGTCCAGAAAGATACACAAAGTTTGTAGAAACGAGACATGCGGTCTTCTTAGAGAACGAAATGATGAAGGGGAGCATGGTAGCTCGAAAAATTGATCTTGAGGAGAAGAGGGTGCATGCACCTAATCCGATGATTCAAGAGCCATTTTTCGCACTACATGTTGCAACTCCAACCATGACAACTATGGGAGAAGATCCGGAACCTGTCATTCAGGATCCGGCTGAACCTGTTGTTGAGCATGAAAGGGAGGTACAACAGCCAATTTTAGAGGATGTGCTAGAGAATGAGGCACTTAGAAGATCTAAAAAAAAGAAGATCAACTATTTCTGCTGATTATAAAGTTTATAACACAGAATTGGTTCATATGGAAGGTGATACCACTTCATATGAAGAAGCGATGAGAAGTCCTCACTCATCGAAGTGGCTGGAGGCAATGTAAGACGAGATGAAATCAATGAGTTCCAACGATGATTGGGACTTAGCAATTATTCCTAAAGGAGCCAAAACAGTAGGCTGCAAGTGGGTCTACAAAACAAAGTATGACTCTAATGGTAATATAGAAAAGTATAAAGCACGACTCGTCACAAAAGGATTTACACAAAGAGAAGGGATAGACTACAATGAGACGTTTTCCCCAGTCTCATGTTAGGATTCCTTCAGAATCATAATGGCATTAGTTGCACATTTTGATTTAGAGTTGCATCAAATGGATGTAAAGACGGCTTTTTTAAACGGAGATTTAGAAGAAAATGTCTACATGAAACAACCCAAGGGTTTTATCATGGAAGGCAAGGAAGATATAAGATGCCGCCTAAAGAAATCTATTTATGGACTAAGGCAAGCCTCTAGACAGTGGTATCTAAAGTTCAGTGATACTATTAAAAGATTTGGATTTCAATAAAATGTTGAGGATAATTGCGTTTATGCAAAGTTTAAAAATGGGAAATACATTTTCCTAATCTTGTATGTGGATGATATCTTGCTTGCAAGCAATGGTGTTAGTTTACTACAAGAGACAAAGAATTTTTTATCCTCAAACTATGATATGAAAGACCTTGGTGATGCTACAAATGTTTTGGGCATTGAAATTCACCGAGACAGGGAAAATGGAGTCTTAGGACTGTCGCTGAAAGCATATTTAGAGAAAGTTCTCAAAAAGTACAATATGCATAAGAGTAAAGCCACACCTGCTCCTATAGTCAAGGGCGATAGTTTTGGGAATTACCAATGTCCCAAGAACCAGTACGAGCTCGATCAGATGAAAACAGTGTCATATACTTCGGCGGTTGGAAGTTTACAGTATGCACAAGTGTGCACACGCCCTGACTTCACTTTTATCACCGGGGTACTCGGTAGATATCAAGCGAATCCAGGCCAAGAGCACTGGAAGATGGCTCATAAAGCATTGCGTTATGCGCAAGGCACAAAGGATATCATGCTAACATACAGAAGATTTGATTACCTATAGATAAAAGGGTATTCAAACGTAGATTTTGCGGGAGATAGAGATGATAGAAAATCCACGTCTGGATACGTGTTCACTCTCGCTGGAGGGGCTATTTCATGAAAAAGCTCCAAACAGACCATAGTTGCATCATCCACGATGCAAGCAGAGTTCATAACATGTTTTGAAGCCACCGGGCAGGTGATATGATTAAATAAATTTATACCCGACTTGAAAGTGGTAGATTGTATTCACAAACCACTAAAGATATACTGTGACAACCAGCCAGCAGTATTTTATGCTCGCAATAACAAGTCGAGTAATGCTTCCAAGACAATAGATATAAAGTACTATGTTGTGAAAGATAAAATCCAGGATCACACTATAAGTCTCGAGCATATAAGTACAAAGAATATGCTTGCGGATCCGCTAACTAAAGGCTTACCATCCAATGTGTTCAAGGAACACTTAGCCGGCATGGGTTTAATGGAAAGCCTATGATTCCTGGATCATAAGAGACCCAAAAGTAAAAGAATTTGTTTCAAAGCAAAACGTGTGTTGTGGCTGTATGATTCTATCGGCAATTAAGTTGTGACGATGAGACATGCTCTATATGCCTATTTGTGATGGAACAAATAAACTAGAAATATAAAGTAAAAGTAAAAGTTGAGATCAAGGGAGAGAATGTTAGGTTGATTTCTCCGTGTGGGCCAAACGGCCCACCGGACCCTTGATCTATATGCGCCCTGATGGGGGCGCCCAACCCGTTATGGTTGGTGGGTCCCTGTGACCCGCGTCATATAAACAGAGGTGGGGACCGAGCCACGGAATACGAGATTCGCGACCGCCACACTCCCCACCTACACTCCCTACCGACCTAGGGTTGTGCGGTGCTCACGGAAAGCTCCACCAACGCCACCATCTCTCTCTCCGCCGTCATCACCGTCGCCCCTCTGTGATGGCGTCAGGCTCGAGTTCCTCGAGCACAGGACAAGGTAATCTTCGTCGCTACCGTGAATCCCTAACACCGATCCGATCTACAGTGGGTCTAACATATATATGTGCACACAATTTCATCACGCATGGGCACATTTATTAGGTGTGAAAAAAATATTTCAATCGTTATAACGCACGGACACATTTATTTAATATATGAAAAAACTGTATCATCCGTTGTAACCCACATACATATTTACTAATGCTATATAATGATGGATGGAATGATGAAGGATGAAACAAGTGCTCGTGCCATGGCAACGAGAACATACTTTGTGCCCTTTAATAGATTTTTTTATACCGTTACGACGCGCATGCATATTTTTTAGTATAAAGGCTATACTATCGACATGCACACACATACCTACTTTAGTCGCTCGATGAAAAACGACAAAAGGATTTGCAACTACTTTGGTCGCGCCGCTCACCTGCTCCCACTCTATAAAGTGCTCATTTCATTACATCGTTGCTGGTGATTAATGAAATCTACAACGTGATAAACTAATGAAAGTTGTCAGGTGAGTGGATGGACATCACATGAGTGACCAGCGCGAGCCAAAATACCCACATGGAAACACCATCTTGGATCGATGCAATTGAATCTGTGTTTAACCCTTCAGAGCATTTTCAACGGCCGCGCCAAAAAAAAGCTTCATGCATTAAATTATTATTTTTTGGGTTAATTGGATAGATTCCATTACAATTTTTGGCTATTTGAGAAGCGTCACTGCAACTTTCATCTTTTAAAAAATGCCATTGCAATTCTGTGTATATTCATCAGATGCCATTATGCCCACTTTCACGCATATACCGGCCAATATACCAACGTATTCCTGCCGTATGTATTTATAAATGGTGGGACCCACACGAATCTTTTTTTTTTTGAAAGAACAGTTGACTCGCTGCATCCTTCCACCAGAGTGCCAGACCCGCTGCATCCTTCCACCAGACCAGATAAAATTGAAATGCTGCTGTAAATAAAATTGGAATGCTGTTGTAAATAATTTGAAATGCAGAAAATAATTGACATGTAAATAAACATTCAAATGGCTCCATTAAAAGGGTTGCATACAGGAACATATATAAAGGATTAAGCCTTAGGCAAGCGTACGTAAATACTCCGGGTTCAAACATTCAGCAGTTCTACAGGTTCAGATGGCCATCGGAAAACATCACAAATGTTCGAAGGGCCACAATGTCAGGGAATAGAGCCCCTGCTCTAATGTCAGGTTTTTCAGGATCATGCGCAATTCTGTATTGCAGGGGATCAAAGTCAGCAATTTATGCCTCCTCTTGGATATGTTGCATTACCACTGCCTCATCCATGTTATCATCTCCTTCATCAATAATCGTTGGGGCTTCGGGTTGCGTTGTGATAGTAATAGGCACTGTAACATCATACATATTCTCATCATCAACTCCAATATACTCCTCTTCATTATCAAATGGGTCAGCTAAAGAATATTCAAATTCTTGGTCACCATCTACATCATTTGTTTGGCGCTCAACGTCCACATGATTCGGCTGGCTTGAACTAGCAAGCTGGGATGTGGAACAGTCAATCCCTTGAACAAGCAAAGGAAGCAAAGGACCAGCAGAAACGCCACCCATAGTTAGCATTCGTGCATCATCGGCTAGGTAATCTCCCCAATCTATGTCAAATTCTTTGCTCCCGTTGCACCTACCAAAAATTGGCAGAAACGACAGTCAAGAACCAACACCAACGACTACTGCTATACTATGACAATGAATTTAATTCCGGACAGAGAACCACCAACAAAATATTATTCAGATACTTACAGGGAGAGAGGATTTGGGGCTGCAGTCATGCTTGGCATCGGGTGAGCTTCCTCCATCTGATTGGACAGGAGAGTTGGGGATGCACGGACCAGGTCATGGATGCCCCCAAGCTGCAGTCTGTCCGCTGCAACAATGCTTATTGCCTTCAGCCGCCGAGGGGAAGGAGGTTTGGGGGAAGCTTCCGTCCGGTCTGAGGGCAGGGAAAGGAAGGCAGGAATCAGGTCCTCGCTCCCGCCATGCTCGCCGCCTTCCACCGGCACCAGCGCCTCCATGCTCGCCGCCTTCCGTCCGCAAGGGGAGTGACGAAACTGGGGAGGGACTGCGCTGTCGCCAAGGAGGGGAGGGACTACGGGAAGAAGGTGCTCTTCTCCGCCGGGGTCGCCGGCGTCCGCCGCCGCCATGCCCATGCATGTCACCGGCCGCCGCCACGATCTAAGTTTAGGTCTGGATGGGGAACACGCGGGGGTTGAGGAAGGATGCAGCGAGTCTGGTCTGATGGAAGGATTCAACGAGTCAACCGGTCTTCCAAAAAAAAAAAGATTCGTGTGGGTCCCACCATTTATACGTACATACGGCAGGAATACGTTGGTATATTGGCCGGTATATGCGTGGAAGTGGATATAATGGCATCTGTCAAATGTACACAGAGTTGCAATGGCATTTTTCGAAAGATGAAAGTTGCAGTGGCATTTCTCAAATAGCCGGAAATGTAGTGGCATCTATCCAATTAACCCTTTTTTTTACGCCGGACGGCTCTAACAGAAGCTGTAAAATTGTGCGTGCGATATAAAATTTTAGGCACGCGCTCTAAAACGCTATTGCGCGCGTACTTTATTTGGGCGCCGGCTTGCGCGCGCTTCACAATTCACACTATATACATTTCAAACGCACGTTTTTGTGCATTCGCTAAAGCAACGTTGCTCCGCACATAATGAAAGTGCTAAACTGATGCGTTATCTTCATAATTCACACTATATACATTTCGAACGCACGTTTTTGTGCATTCGCTAAAGCAACGTTGCTCCGTACATAATGAAAGTGCTAAACTGATGCGTTAAAATAAATTAGACGCGGATTTTTTGTGCAACCGTTGGAAATTATCTTATAGTGCTCTTGATATCGTCGGCGTTTAGTGCCTGCACTTTTACATGGTCAACTTCATACTCTTGTCATATTTATATAAAGGTCATAAACTGATACTACAGACACGTAAAAAATATTAATGCCTTTATTTGTACGTAAGTTAAATTTCGTTTTCGTTTACTGGGATGAGTAAGACGCTGCATGCATGTATGCATGTATACAACAATTGGCTAGTATGGAGAAAAATAATTAGCATTTATCTCTGCTGGATTTTCTTATTTAGAAATGGAGGATATATCTCGGCCTCTGCACCTAGAGAATACATGCAGTCATTTTATTAATAATTCAGAAAAATGTTATAAAGTCATAAGTAAGCCCGAGCCCTATCTTGACAACACATGTCGCTACTCTTATCCTCTTGATGAAGGTGTGTCAAATGTCTGAGCCGAATACCAAATAGACATCACACCAAAGCCTAAAGTCTAAAGTCGGATGCCTCAGCCAAGCCACAAAGTCGGCACTGGATCACACACCGGTCCGGCGCACTCTCAGAGGCCGCCATCGCTGTGTTTTAGTGATCCATCTCCAAAGCAGGTACTGATGCACGTACCATGGCAGGCCCGCCGCCGACGTCACCACAATGCCAAACAACGCCATTGTCCTGCGTGTACCCATTGACATGTGTTGTCACCGAAACTCTGCAGCGCCATGTCAACGGGATCCACCGTCGGCCTTGCGGTAGATGTAACACCACTCCTCCTCTTGTTCCTTCAGCAAACACTTTCTCCAAAATGATTGCCCCGGAGGGAGAATGACACCAAAGGTGCCGTTATCATCAAATGGGGTAGAACCAGATCTAGAGTTTCCCCCAAAGCATCCTAATCGAGTTGATGTGACCTTTAACAATGATGCCACGAGAAGGAAACGACGTCAGAGACGCTAACATCGTCGGCCAAGACTGTAGTCAGACGCGGTTTTCACCGGAAGCCGCGTCGTCCCGATATTGTGGCAGTCTGGAACCGCACGGATAGTCGCCATGAGGACATATGCCGCCACCGGTTCTCCGACGGAGATCCTCCATCGCCTCATCGGATCTGGCTGGGATCCAAGTATGCGGCCGCCGCAATGCCCACCATCGTCCGAGACCTCGGATCCCACGGGTCATGAAGGGTACCGTGCCCGTCGCACGACCAGGGGCGCCGCCCTGGCCGCTATGCGCAACTCCCTCCCCGCCATGCCCCAGCCGCACTAGGAGATCGCCGCCGCGTCTAGATCCTGGTTCCTTCGGTGTCGGGCCTGCCGGCACCGAGGCCTACGCCGGCGACAGTGGCAGATGAGGAAGCAGCAGTGCAAGCGTTTGCCCCTGACGTCGCCTCAGGGAGACGACATGAGGGTCGGACCCCTGGTGGCCTTGTATAGACGTAATTTTTTTATAGGGGCCTTGTATAAGTAAATAGGAGTAGTACTGACATGCCAGTTGTCTCTTTTGGATACTAGCAGGTCAATGGAAGACTTCAATATCACTGGAGCACAATGGAGCAGTTGGCTAGGTATAAATATAATCAATCTGAAAGAAAAATACAAGATGGAAAGCATCTAACCGTTGTATATCCACGGCAGCACTGAGCAATAGTTGAGATTTCACCATCGTTCCATGGTGACATCACTTGAGCACAATGCAGGAGCTTCTTTTTTTTTGGAAAAGGAGGATTGACCCCCGGCCTCTGCATCAATCGATGCATGCAACCATATTATTAAAATAACAAAGTAGTATCATAGCTGCACAAAAAATTCACAATGCATGAGTTGGCTAGGTATAATCAATCTGAAAGAAAAATACAAGTTGTGAAGCATGTATCCGTTGTATATCCAGGGTAGCTTAATTGAGCAATAATTGAGATTTCCCGATTATTCCATGGTGACAATCTGCGAAGAAATAAATGCAACTAGCATGTGGTTTCTTGAAAGCATCCAAACCATTGGGATCCAAACCATTCCTCTAACGAACCCCACTCATGGATCACCCACTACGACACACGTTTACCTGAAAGGTGAAAGCCACGACCGCCCACAAGCACCACACTCCACCAGCAGAGGAACAGAACTCTGGTTCTCGACTCTACAGCCGGCGTGATGACATCTGTGGCAGGTGATGCGATGAGGAGGAAGACGGCGTGCGTCACCGGAGGGGACGGGTACATCGCCTCGGCCCTCGTGAAGATGCTGCTGCAGAAGGGATACACCGTGAAGACGACTGTCAGAAAGTCTGGTTAGATCCTCGATCGCTCTCTATTCGGACGACTGTCTGTTGTGATGTGATGAACTCTGAGCTGACAGGCACTGCTATTTGTTTTTGGATCTCAGATGACATGGAGAATCACCCCCATCTCAAGGACTTGCGAGCGCTCGGTCCCTTGGAGGTCTTCCGCGCCGACCTGGA
Organism: Hordeum vulgare subsp. vulgare; assembly: GCF_904849725.1. Taxonomy (NCBI): domain Eukaryota; kingdom Viridiplantae; phylum Streptophyta; class Magnoliopsida; order Poales; family Poaceae; genus Hordeum; species Hordeum vulgare. The sequence goes on along the minus strand of NC_058519.1, from coordinate 656,008,854 downwards.
GGACGAGGGCAGCTTCGACGAGGCCGTGGCCGGCTCCGACTATGCCTTCCTCGTCGCGGCTCCGACGAACCTCAACAACGCAGAGAATCCTGAGGTAGAGCCAGATCAAACACACTGATTTTGGAAAAGGAACTGTTTTTAGTTAGTTATATCTCATGGCATGGCAGAAAGAAGTGATCGAGCTGGCCGTCATGGGAACCCTTAACGTAATGAGATCGTGCGTGAGGGCGGGGACGGTGAAGCGCGTGATCCTGACATCGTCAGTGGGGGCTGTCGCCGGCCGGCCTCTGCTACCAGGAGACAGCCATGGCCTGGACGAGGAGTCCTGGACCGACGTCGAGTACCTCAGACTGACCAATGCCGGCGGCTGGGTAGCCATCACATTTTTCAGTACTTCCGTTCCTTATTAATTTTAGGACGGGTAGTAATAATGTCAGCGTGATATGACGTGCTTGCGTGCCGTATCACAGGCCTACAATGTCTCCAAGGTTCTTATGGAAAAGGCGGCGTGGAGTTTCGCGCGGGAGAACGGCATCAGCCTTGTTACGGTGTGCCCTTCCGTCACGGTTGGCGAGGCGCCGGCGACGACTGTCCATACCTCCGTTCCCTGTGCCCTTTCTTTGCTAACTGGTGAGCCTGATACCAAGTCACTCAAGAGTCAAGATGCAATGATAATTAAAGGGACCATTATCTTTTTTAGATTAATTCATCCAACGATCAACCTATATATGAGCGTGCACGCGTGTGGTGAACGATTATCTCAGGTGACGACGAGAAGATCCGCAACCTGGAACTCATCGAGAGGGCGTCTGGCTGCATCCCGATGGTCCATGTCCAAGACGTCTGCCGCGCGATGATCTTCGTAGCCGAGGAGGAGGCTGCTCAAGGAAGATATATCTGCAGCTGCCTCGACACCACCCTCGCGGAGCTGGCCACCTTACTGGCCACCAAGTTCCCGCAGTACAACGTCAAGGCCGACGGGTGTGTAGTGTACCAACATCTATAAATGGAAACACGGCAACATCTATATACTGAATAGCGTGTATGTTTGTTTTCAGGTTCGGTGGTCGCCCCGACAAGCTGAGAGTCTGCATTTCGTCGGCGAAGCTCGTTGGGGAAGGGTTCGAGTTCAAGTACAAGCTGTTGGACGAGATATACGATGACGTCGTCAAATACGGAAGGTCCTTGGGAATCCTTCCGTACTAGCAGTCTAGCATGTATGTGAGCCTCTATGTATGTTGGTTGGTTGGATCTCGGAACCAAGCTGAAGTTCAAATTTGCTTATAGGAGCACTAGCGGACAGTACCGCCCCTGTGTTTCTACAGGTCTATTTTAATCCATGCATATTCTTTTCTTTTCCTAAACATTTGTACACGGAAGACAACAGTAAGGCAAACATCAACGCAGCACCGACAGTACCGGAATTACCCTCTATGCCGACGGCTTCGAACTGTCGGCATAGGGGCCTATGTCGACGTCTACCATTAGTATAGAGCCGTCGGTAATAATCACCGACTTCTTCTTTTCAAACCATCAGCATAGAGCCCTATGCAGACGGCTTTCCGTACGGATTTCAACATAGACTAATCGTCGGCAAAAAGGAAGACGAGGCGGCACCGTTAGTCGTAGTCTCTTGCCGACAAGTATGCCAATCGCGAGATCATCGACATGGTTTTTGACATGTGCCGACGCTTTGCCGATGGGTTAGCCGTCACCCAGAAACTACGAGGACGTGTTGCTTACCTCGTGTCGTCTCCATAGAAATATTTGTTGATGGCCTTGCCATCGCCATAGGCTTCACGTGTTGCCTCCTGGAAACTCGGCTGCAACCTGTCCCATCGGCATAATTTTGTTTTTTTTTCTGTTTTGTTTCCGCCCTGTAAATTCAGAGCATGTATTGCTTCGTATATAGCCCCCTTAGTGAAACGTTTAAAAAATATATACTTAGAAACTTATACTTCGTAGTCTCTGGCCGACAAGTATGCCGATGGCAAAGTCGTCGGCATAGTTTTTGACATGTGTCGGCGCTCTGCCGACGGGTTGCCGTCATCCAGAACATACGAGGATGTGATGCTTGCCATGTCTCGCCTCCATAGATATTTTGATGGTCATACCGTCGTCATAGGCTCCACGTGTTGCCACCTCGGAGACCAGCTGTAACTTGTCCCGTTGGCATAGTTTTGGTTAACCTTTTTAAATATTTTCTGTTTTGTTTTTGCCCTGTAAATTAACGGCACATATATACATATATGGTACAACGCAACAGATATACCAACATCACCACATATATATAGCAATATAGCAAGTCATCAACATCATCATCATCTTCTAAACAACCACACATATAACATCATTATCATTGAAACCAAGTCGTCATCAGCATCTAAACAAGCATAGCATCGTAGCAACAAGTCATGAACAAGCATCATAGCACCAAGGACATACACATAATGTCCCAAACATAACCTTAACACCACGATGACCATCATAAGCACCATTATCGGAAGCACCACCATCGAAAGCGCCTCCAGAAGAAGCACCAGCACCATCGAGCCATAGCGGAGTGTGTGGGCTCGAGTAGCACCACCAGCAGTAACACCACTAACGGATGATCCATAGGATTCCTACAAGTTTTAAACGATATAGTAAGGGGAAATATGTTAGTGTTGAATCAACGATATCTATTCATTGAATATTTTGGTAATGTACTAACCGAAGTCCCATTGCCTAGTGCCACGAATTCTTCGAACCAAGGAAATTGTGGGTACGGTTTAGAATGTGGTGGTTCTGATCCCGTTGTCGGAAGAACGGTGTCGTTTTGTGTAACCATATATATGGTATGGATGTTAGTTGACCAAGCAAGCACGAATGTAAGAAGAAATGAAAGTGTGATATTTATATTGGCTCTAAGTGAGCAAAAGGAACTGTCATTAGCTGAAGGTTGTACTCCTCGTACGCTTGCAGTTTCTCAGCATGTTGCTCACACCTTAGAGGATGAAGCTTGACTAACTTAACATAGGCCTACAATATGACATGATGGAAGTCATAAAACAATGCAATGCAAAAAATAAAGTGAGAAAAAAGGAAGAAAGGGGGATACTTACATCCTTCTGGCCGGATCCGCTCGGCTGTGCATGGGGCATACTTCGCTCGGGGAGGTTCCAGGTTCCTCGGAGCCATGTGTAAGAGAAAGCAGGTTGGGTCACGCCATCCAGAATCACGTAGCGGCCATGTTTCTTCAGTCCAGTCAAGAATGGCGTCGTCTCGTTGGACTCTGACTCTATGGGTTTAGCAACATACTCCCGAGTATGGAGCCGACGAAACTCCTGCATGTAGGTCGTCAGATTCTCCTTGTTTCAACCATAGTACTTGCCCTTTCCATCCTAGGGCTTCTTCCGCACAAGGCCAAGCTTCCACACCTTCATGACCGATATCTGTTGCTTCAACAACTACTCCTGGAACACCAAACAGAAGTTACGCGCACATAAGAACATGACCGTCAATAAAAAATGAAGAATGTTAGATACACCTCAACTTCCTTGGTGGCGCTGGTGGATCCGATTTCCTTGACCGTGTGTTCCGTTGGTTCCACGATTCCTCCAATTTTTGCTCCTCTTGGCACCAAGCTCTACATCCTCCCCGAGCCACCTATCCACCAACCTCTCATGTACATCACTCCTTCCGAAGCACCAAGGAAGAATCACCTAAATAATGGAAGTATACCATGTTAATACGAAACCGAAAGAATGAAATTTACCACAAACGTGGGAATGAAAAATCTGTAATACTCACGTCCAAATATTCTCCTTGGCTAAAGCGAGCCACTTCTCTTGTGCCATTTTCTTGGTCATCTTCTGGTGGAGAACGGGGTGGTATTAGTGTGAGATGGCCACCCGGCGCACCTCGTATGATATCTGGAGGACCTTCTTAGCTTCCTCGTAGCCTCCACCAAGACCATGTCGGTTGTGGCGTTGTCCTCCTTCAAATATCTATGGAATTCCCACAGTCATGCATAAAATCAGAATGAAACAAGCCATGAGTTAAGTGAATTGGATGATGCACTGTGAACGAAACTCAAGACTCGTGCTTGTGAAAAGAACTTACCCAAAAAGAGATAGCGTGAGTCACGTACAACGCAAGGCTGGTAGCTTCATAGTGATCCCAGATCATTGCCAAAGCCCGCTCCTCACACTGCGGGTTTGCGTTTGCCATGGAACTAACAAAAGCTATTAGCAGCTACAGTGAACTTACAAAATCGTTGCTTCGAAATATCACTCTCGTCCATTAAAGACCTATAGTCGCGCACCAATTTCAGTTAAAGATGAGCTTCTACATAACTGCCTGATCCAGAACAAACACATCTGTTAGCACTTCACATTAAGCATATGCTTTGATCAACCCAAAGGAAAGGAACGCAAAAGCACTATGTGAATAGACCATCAATCAACTGCATTTATATTGTCACAATCCAAACAGCCCCTTAGCACTTCACATTAAGGGGTTATTTCGATTGTGACTATTTTCTCTATATATTGTCACATTATTTTTTCCAAACTTGCCACACTTTCCTTACTTGAGTGGTTAAAATTGTTAGCCACACTTTGGCTTTCCTAAGAGAATCTTGTCGCACTTTTTGTGTCTATGACATGTAGGGTTTACTATAAATAAAAAATGACTAGAATAAACTGAACTAAGTAGGAAGAAAGGAACTAGTATCTCATCTTCTTTGCATAGGCAAGCAAGCCTCCAAGGCCATGATGAAGCTTTCATCTCAAACGTCAAGTAAGTCATTCTTTTTCTTCTATAGTAAAGGGAATAAGCAATGGCCTTAGCTAGCTGGTTAAACAAACATGATGCGATTAGCTCAAGCAAAATGATGTCACGATGAAGCATTCCATTTGTATTTCTTGTTGGTACAAATCTCGCATGGCAAATACTGGTAAATTACATAATCATTGTGGGTTGAGGTGCTACTGCATGCACGGCGGATGGGCGCAAGGGCCAGGAGAATGACCTGAACGATCCTATAGATTCAACCAGGATTCATACCTAAGGATGGTAGACGGAAAGAGTTGGGATTGCCCGCCGACATCACCGCCGATTCAGTCGGTGCAGACGTGGTGCCTTCTCCTTCTTCTTCTAGCCGGGCACATCGGGGAGAGTGAGGGTGGGGTTGGGGTTGGTGGGGTGGTCGACGAGGACGATGAATTCATTCCTCTCGCCGGACACAACGAAAAAAGTGAAGGGCACGGGCACGAGGCCGAGGACTTGGATCTGACAAAGACTTTGAACTGGGTCGAGTAGACGTGGATCTGGTTGTGGAGGTGATTGGTTGAAAAAAAATCATCCTGGACCATTATGCCCTTCTCGAAATAAACATATTAAATTTAATCATTATTAATTCCTCACCGGGTGGGATGGCTAATAAAAATCAGAGGGATAAGTACTGGGTAGTCATCCGAGTACTATGCCAATCACCGTGAATTAAGAAACTAATCTCTTGGTCCTGGTTGTGTTATAAATGTTAGAATATTAGGCAATATCATGATTAATACCAGTAAATAATTCATGATTAGAACACATACCAACATGCAATAATCTAGCAAACTAGATGAGCAACAAAGCATGCAAATCATCATCTTACACGAAGTAGCAACTCCAGAAAGTAACATGAACAGATCATGAAGAACGTATTGTTCGTTAACTATTGCAGGCGAGACGGTGTTGATGATGATGATGTTCACGACGATGAAGACGGAGATGAGTAGCACCGCCCGACTTGGACGGTAGACGACCCATGATGATGAATTTGAGCACTCATGCAAAGTGCTTCCCAAAAACTTAATCCGTCCTCTCCCGGTGCAGGATCGCAAAGACGAACGATTTTGGAGACCTACTCTATCGTACGCCGATGCACGCCGGCGTTAGAGATGAGCTAGACAACGATGACAGCGCAAGTTGTGAGAGGAGACAAAACCCTAGGTGTTTTTGGTGTGTTTTCGGCCGACCACGGTAAGCAATATATATAGGAGGACTAAAGTCGGTACCATGTCTGGATCACAATCTCAAACCGACTTGGTTTCTATGTCGTATACTTGTTGGACAAGAAATAATTAATCTCGTCTCCGAAGACATAAAAATAAAAAATCCAAAGGAAGTCGTTCCCCCGTAAATCGGCAGACCATTCACGCGCATGTCGCACGTACGTGTGTGTGCGAGGCGAGCGAGTGTGTGTGGTCTTCTCCTTTCTCTTCTCAACACACACTTAAAGTGGTGGGGAGAAGTCACTATATGAAGAGGTTCAACTCTTCCTCAACTAGCGATATGGGATTAAACTTTAGCACCACCATATCACCAGTTGCGATTTTACTCATGGGCTCATTTGAGATTTCAGAATTTTGTAGATGGGCCAAGCCCATTAAATATAGCAATGCCCCACAAGATCTCAAATACCCATTTAGATATTTGCCTTTTCTCTCCACTTGTTTAATATACCAGTGTTTCAACAGAGACTGTTAAGTTGAACTTCTCCCTATAGATTTTAAGTTACATCCATCCACGACTTGACAATGGACTATGCACTAGTAGAAAAAGGGTCTTTCGGCCAAGGGCCGAAAGACCATTAGTCCCGGTTCAAATGAAAAACGGGACCAATGCCAGGCATTGGTCCCGGTTCGGTTCACATCACTAGTCCCGGTTCGGGGCAAAACCCGGGACTAAAGATCCAGCGACTGCCACGTGGTGTGCCGCGGAGCACTAGTCCCGGTTTCTGGCACGAACCGGGACTAAAGGGTAGGCTATTAGTCCCGGTTTTAGACAAAACCGGGACTAAAGTGTTGCCTATATAAACCCTCGCCCCTGCCCACTGATGCCAACTGTTCTTCCCCTTGCAATAGCACCAGAAGAATGCTCCTAGCAATCGAAACTAGAAGAATGTTGTTGACGGCCCACAAGCGCATGGGATCGTAGCAGTTTTCGAGGGTAGAGTATGTTGGAATTATGCCCTAGAGGCAATAATAAATGTATAGTTATTATTATAATTCCTGTATCAAGATAATAGTTTATTATCCATGCTATAATTGTATTGAATGAAGACTCATTTACATGTGTGGATACATAGACAAAACACCGTCCCTAGCATGCCTCTAGTTGGCTAGCCAGTTGATCAATGATAGTCAGTGTCTTCTGATTATGAACAAGGTGTTGTTGCTTGATAACTGGATCACGTCATTGGGAGAATCACGTGATGGACTAGACCCAAACTAATAGACGTAGCATGTTGATCGTGTCATTTTGTTGCTACTTTTTCTGCATGTCAAGTATTTATTCCTATGACCATGAGATCATATAACTCACTGACACCGGAGGAATGCTTTGTGTGTATCAAACGACGCAACGTAACTGGGTGACTATAAAGATGCTCTACAGGTATCTCCGAAGGTGTTAGTTGAGTTAGTATGGATCAAGACTGGGATTTGTCACTCCGTGTGACGGAGAGGTATCTCGGGGCCCACTCGGTAATGCAACATCACACACAAGCCTTGCAAGCAAAGTAACTTAGTGTAAGTTGCGGGATCTTGTATTACGAAACGAGTAAAGAGACTTGCCGGTAAACGAGATTGAAATAGGTATGCGGATACTGACGATCGAATCTCGGGCAAGTAACATACCGAAGGACAAAGGGAATGACATACGGGATTATACGAATCCTTGGCACTGAGGTTCAAACGATAAGATCTTCGTAGGATATGTAGGATCCAATATGTGCATCCAGGTCCCGCTATTGGATATTGACCAAGGAGTCTCTCGGGTCATGTCTACATAGTTCTCGAACCCGCAGGGTCTGCACACTTAAGGTTCGACGTTGTTTTATGCGTATTTGAGTTATATGGTTGGTTACCGAATGTTGTTCGGAGTCCCGGATGAGATCACGGACGTCACGAGGGTTTCCGGAATGGTCCGGAAACGAAGATTGATATTTGGATGACCTCATTTGATTACCGGAAGGTTTTCGGAGTTACCGGGAATGTACCGGGAATGACGAATGGGTTCTGGGAGTTCACCGGGGGGGGGGGGGGGGGCAACCCACCCCGGGGAAGCCCATAGGCTATGAGGGTGGCGCACCAGCCCTTAGTGGGCTGGTGGGACAGCCCAAGAGGGGCCTATGCGCCAAGGATAAGAAATCAAAGGAAAAGAAAAAAAAAGGAGGGAGGAGGTGGGAAGGGAGGGGGACTCCCTCCCACCAAACCTAGTCCAACTCGGTTTGGGGCAGGAGAGTCCTCCCCCTTGGCTCGGCCGACTCCTTGAGGGTCCTTGGACCCCAAGGCAAGGCCCCCCTCCCTCCCACCTATATATACGGAGGTTTTAGGGCTGATTTGAGACGACTTTCTCACGGCTGCCCGACCACATACCTCCACGGTTTTTCCTCTAGATCGCGTTTCTGCGGAGCTCGGGCGGAGCCCTGCTGAGACAAGGTCATCACCAACCTCCAGAGCGCCGTCACGCTTCCAGAGAACTCTTCTACCTCTCCGTCTCTCTTGCTGGATCAAGAAGGCCGAGATCATCGTCGAGCTGTACGTGTGCTGAACGCGGAGGTGCCGTCCGTTCGGTACTAGATCGTGGGACTGATCGCAGGATTGTTCGCGGGGCGGATCGAGGGACGTGAGGACGTTCCACTACATCAACCGCGTTCTCTAACGCTTCTGCTGTACGATCTACAAGGGTACATAGATCACTCATCCCCTCTCGTAGATGGACATCACCATGATAGGTCTTCGTGCGCGTAGGAAATTTTTTGTTTCCCATGCGACGTTCCCCAACAGAGTATTCAACCGAAATTTGTTGGTACGCGTATAGAAGGTGAGAGGATACTCTCAAGTATTAGCAGCTGAATATGTCAGATTCAACCACACCTGAAAGATTAGTATCTGCAAGCAAAGTATCAGTTGCAAAGTAGTATGATAACAACGGTGTCAGAAACGATCTCTTGACGGCAGACTATTCCTAACGATTGTATCAATGGCGCCAAGTTGCCTCGTTGACGGAAGTTGTCATTTCCCGTCAACGACTAGCGAACCAAAATTGTAGCAGGTAGCAGCAGTGTAATGAGCAATAGTAGCGGCAAGGAAAAGCAGTAGTGACAGTAGTAGCAAGTAGCAACAGTAGCAAGCGACAGTAGTAGCAACAGTAGCAGCAGAGTAAGACAAGTAACAGCAGTAGCAACAGTAGGACAAACTCGTAGGCAATGGGTCGGTGATTTGTTTGGATGATATAAATCATGCAACAGTTATAACACGGAGAGATATGTGGCTAGCTCCGTTCGTCAATGTGATGTAGGCATGCATTCCCTGTGTCGTCATACGTGCTTAGGGAAAAGAACTTGCATGACATCTATTGTCCATCCTTCCCGTGGCAGAGGGGTCCAAAAGGAAACTACGGGATATTAAGGTTCTCCTTTTAATAAAGAACCGGACCAACACATTAGCACTTGGTGAACACATGAACTCCTCAAACTATGGTCATCACCGGGAGTGGTTCCGGTTATTGTCACTCCGGGGTTGCCGGATCATAACACATAGTAGGTAACTACAACTTGCAAGATCGGATCTAAAACACACATATATTGGTGACAACATAATAATTTCAGATCTGAAATCATGGCACTCGGGCCCTAGTGACAAGCATTAAGCATGGCAAAGTAGTAGCAACATCAATCTCAGAACATAGTGGATACTAGGGATCAATCCCCATTAAAACTAACTCGATTACATGATAGATCTCATCCTACTCATCACCGCCCAGCGAGCCTACGAATAGATTACTCACGAACGATGAAGAGCTTCATGGAATTGGAGACGGAAGAAGGTTGATGATGACGATGGCGACGATTTTCCTCTCCGGAGCCCAAGACGGACTCCAGATCTGCCCTCCAGATGAAGAACAGGTGGTGGCGGCGCCTCCGTATCGCAAACGCGACCAAAACTTCTCTTTTTATTTTTTCTAGGATGAAAGGGATCTTATAGACCTGAGATTGGGGGCGGCAAATCCGTGTGAGCCCCACAAGCCTGCCCACCGCCACCGGGGGGGTGGTGGCGGAGCCAGGGCTTGTGGCCCACTCGCCCACCCCTTGAGGTGGAACTTGGCGCAGATATTTTTCTTATTTTCCAAAACTGCTCCCCGTAAATTTTCAGGACGTTTGGAGAACTTTGATTTCTGCACAAAAATAACACCAAGGCAATTCTGCTGAAAACAGCGTCAGTCCAGGTTAGTTCCATTCAAATCATGCAAATTAGAGTCCAAAGCAAGGGCAAAAGAGTTTGGATAAGTAGATACGATGGAGACGTATTAACTCCCCCAAGCTTAAAACCTTGCTTGTCCTCAAGCAACTCAGTTGACAAACTGAGAGAGAAAGGAAAACTTTGACAAACTCTGTTTGATCTTGTTGTTGCAACTATGTCTGACTCATAACCAGAATTTCAGCAAGATCACAAGTTAACCACATAAGCAAATGACACAAAGGTCTCACGGTAAACTAATATCAATGGCATAATCAACTAACGAGCAAATAATAATGAGTTTCAAATACCAACACTTCAATCAAAATAGGCATGAAGCAATATGAATAGGTGGTATCTCGCTAGCTCTTTCTGAGACCGCAAAACATAAATGCACAGCACTTTCAAAGATCAAGGGCTGACTAAACATTGTGATTCATAGCAACGAAGATCCAGTCATAGTCATACTCAATATCAATCAAAATCAAAGCATAAAAATGACAGAGGTGCTCTCTAATTGGTGCTTATTAAGAGGAGGATGACTCAACAGGAAAATTAATAGACAGGCCCTTCGCAGAGGGAAGCATTGATTTGCAAAGGTGCCAGAGCTCAAGCTTTGAAAACAGAGATAATAATTTTGGCTGGCATGCTTTCATTGTCAACACAATGACCAAGAGTTCTCAATATCTTCCATGCTACTCATGCTATAGGCGGTTCCCAAATAGAAAAGTAAAGTTTTAACTCCCCCACCACCAATCAATCACACTCCACGGCTAGCCGAATCCTCGGGTACCGTCCATACTAACATCAATCCGGGGGGAGTCTTGTTTTACAGTTATGTTTTCGATTTAAGCGTGGAACTGGGCATTCCAAATACCGGCCCCTTTCTCGTTAATGACAGTGAATAAACACATGTCGAGGATAACACTCCTAGCATGGAAGATACCAATAGCCCTCTATCACCACATGAGCGGTTCGGGCATGCAAAACATATTATTTTTTGAAGGTTTAGAGAATGGCACCATGGAAAAACTTTTGGGTTTATGGAGGTGGATGCACAAGCAGTATTCCGCTTAGTACAAGTGAAGGCTAGCAAAAGACTGGGAAGCGACCAACTAGAGAGCGACAATAGTCATCAAGATGCAATGAGTTTGACCAACATTAAATGCAAGCATGAACAGGATATAAATCACCATGAACACGAACATCATAGAGGCTATGTTGATTTTGTTTCAACTACATGCATGAACATGCGCCAAGTCAAGCCACTTGAATCATTCAAAGGAGAATACCATCCTACCATACTACATCATAGTCATCTCAAAAACTATGTTGGCATTCAAGACAAACCATTATAAGCTCCCAGCAAAATAAGCATGGCATCAGAAACTATGATCTCTAAGTTGTGATTGCAAACATGGTTCTCTCACAACAAAGCTAAATCTGTGTCGACAAGCTAGTCATATTTACAAAAACAAAATAGATAGAGTTCATACCAGCTTTTCAGTCTCAGTCACTTCATCATATATCATCATTGTTGCCTTTCATTTGCACGATCGAACGATGTGAACAATAATAAGCGCATTTGACTAAGCTGAATCTGCAGGAAAACACAAAGGAGAAGACAAAGTAATATGGCTCTTTGAAAGCTAAACAGGTAAGCATGCAAGAACCAATAAACATTGTAACCAATATCTTCTACCTTGACACAAAGAAAAATAAAACTATTTACACGGGAAAGCTCCCAACAAGCAAAAGAAGAAATAAAAATCTTTTTGGGTTTTCTCAAAAGGACACAAAACAAGAAAACAAGAAAACGAAAATAAACTAGCATGGATAATACAGTGGCAAAGTGTGAACACTAGCTAACAAAGTGAAAGCATAAGCATGAATGTAAAGTCGGTGAGAACACATACTCCCCCAAGCTTAGGCTTTTGGCCTAGCTTGGTCTACTCCCAGGGTGGGAAATAACCAGCTCCGGGATACTCTGGAGCAGACTGTGGATGCCACTGCTGTGTGAGCTCCTGTGGCTCCCACTGATAAACTGGCATCTGGTACTCGACTGGCGGCTCGGGCACGGGCGCCTGTGGTTGGGCCAAGCCCCAATATGCATAGATGTCCGCGGGCATAATAGTGTACCTGTCTGCATGAAGATCAAACAAAGAAGGAGGAGGCAAAGTAATAGTCTCTCGAGTACCCTGACTAAACACCAGGTTATAAATCACCCGTCTACTAGCATCTCTATCCACAAAATCATGGCGAACCATGCTGTCATAATCCAGATATCTCTCAGGGAGAAGCATCTCTCCTTCCACTCCTAGTCTAATGGGTATCTCAAAGTGTCTGGCAAGATGGGTAGCATAGATACCTCCATAGACGACACCTTTATAACGGTTCAGGTTCAACCGTTGAGCTACTATAGCGCCCAAGCTATAAGTCTTATCGTTATAAAGGCCTTCGGGCAAAACCGCAAGGTCTGGAGAACTAAGTGATCCAGCCTCCCCACGACCAATCCAACATTTTCCCACAAATAGTGAGAAGTACCGAAGCACTGGAAAATGTATGCTACAATTCTAGCGCGAGACACTCCTCTCTCCTCTCCAACAACAATAGAACCAATGAAATCCTCCAAGTCTCGTGGACGAGGGTCACGGATATCCCCAACATAAGGTAACTTACATACATTGCAAAAGTCCTGCAGCGTCATGCACTGGGGGACATCGTATATCATGAACTCAACCATGGGAGGATTCTTCCTTGGATAAAAGTTGAAGCTTTGAACGAAAATATTGGTGAGGAGGAGGTATTGTGGGCACTTATATTCAACGAACGCAGTAAGACCTGCGTTCTCCACCAAGTAATAAAAGTCTTCATAAAGTCCGGCGGCGCGCAAAAATTCATCACTTTGCCACTCGCATGCTCGAACTTTTGTGACTCGAGGGACTACGTACTTGGGGTGGTTCTTCTCATCTTCCTTGGGGTTACGGCTTGAAGAGCCTCTCAAGAACCTCCTCATATTTTCCTTTTTCTAGCTTTGAAAAATTCTGAAATTTTTAGAGACTTCGAAAGAAAAGTGAATAAGGATTAACCCAACTTGTAGCAACTACTCCTACTAGTGCCTAGAGACCGTATCACGTGCTAAAACTACTTGGGACCAAGTAAAATCAACATTTCTAGCTCAAGAACAGGGTCACCAAGGTAGCAAGAATACTCGAAAGATAAAGCACTAGAGCAAAAACTAATTGGACCAATGGAGGAGTCACTTACCAAGAATACTCGAAAGATAAAACGGTTCGGAGAATGGTGCTTTGAGCAAGGAGATCGAAAATCACAGCCAAATGAGCAAGAACACGGGTTTGAGCTGCGAAACAATTTTTTATGGAGGTGGAAGAAGAGGGTGGAAGCTGGAATGAGTGGAGGGGGTGCCTGTGGGCCCCACAAGCTTGCACCCCGCCACCAGGGGGTAGGTAGCGGTGGCAGGGCTTGTGGCCAACTGGTCTGGCCCCCAGGCCAGCTCTCAGGCCCAGAAATTTTCAAAAATTCCAGAAAAAATCGTACTGAATTTTCAGGACCATCGGAGAACTTTTATTTTTGAGGTATTTTTCTCCGGGACGCTAAAACAGAAAACAGGGAAAAACTAAACTAATTCTACCATTTTTCTTCTAAGCAACAGAAAAGGAAAACTCAAAACAGAGGTATGTGACTCTTTGATTCATCCGTTTCATGGTCATCGAAAGAAATCCGTCAATGGGATTGATCAAGTCCTTATGACAAAACCTTCTCGAATCGCAATAGAGAACGGAGAATTTTTGAATAGCCACTAAATCACCTCAATGGGGATATGTATCTCCCCAACAAGCAAATCATACTTCATCTTGACACAAGTAATAGGGCATTCAAAGCTCCCAATGAGAATGGATGAAGTCTTTTCGATAGCATTGATGCAATGTACTTGATATCGTTTCGTCGGAAAGTGCACGATGTGCTCATTACCGTTGACATGGAAAGTGACATTGCCTTTGTTGCAATCTATAACAGCCCCTGCAGTGTTTAAAAAGGGTCTTCCGAGGATGACAGCCATGGCATCGTCCTCGGGAATATCCAAGATAACAAAGTCTGTTAAGATAGTGGTGTTATCAACCACAACAGGCACATCCTCGCAAATGTCGATAGGGAAAGCAGTTGATTTGTCGGCCATTTGCAGAGAAATTTTAGTGGGTGTCAACTTATCCAATTCAAGTCTACGATAAAGAGAGAGCGGCATAACACTAACACCGGCTCCAAGGTCACATAAGGCAGTTCTTACGTAGTTTCCTTTAATGGAGCAAGGTATTGTGGGCACTCGGGGATCACCAAGTTTCTTAGGAGTTCCACCTTTGAAAGTATAATTGGCAAGCATGGTGGAGATCTCAGGATCTGGTATCTTCCGTTTATTAGTCACGATATCTTTCATGTACTTGGCATATGGAGACATCTTGAGCATATGAGTTAACCGTATCTGCACAAAGACGGATCTTATCATCTCAATGAAGCACTCAAAATCCTCATCATCCTTTTTCTTGGATGGCTTAGGAGGAAAGCGCATAGGTCTCTGAACCCATGGCTCCCTTTCTTTACCATGCTTCCTAGCAGTAAAGTCATTCTTATCATACTTCTTAGGTTGTGGATTATTAGGATTAACCGAAGGTTCAATCTCCACATCCTCATCATTGCTAGGTTGAGCATTATTATGAACATCACTGTCCATATTGTCACCAGGTTCATGTTCATCACCAGATTGTGTTTCTGCATCAGACGCAGAAATATCATTAGGTTCTTCAGGTGTGATGGTATTTGGTGAACTGGCGTGTACGCTTCTATCATCCTTCTTCTTCTCCGTAGGACGACTAGGTGTAGCAGCATTGATTTTTTGAGAATCTTGATCAATTCTCTTAGGATGACCTTCAGTATACAAAGGTTCATGAGTCATTTTCCGTCCTCTAGTAATGACTCTGACAAAGTTGTCTTTTAATTCATTGAGTAGGTCATTCTGAGCTTTAAGTACTTGTTCTACCTGAGTAGTAATCATAGAGGCATGTTTACTCAGAAGCTTCAGATCATTGACATTTCTGTCTACACAAGCACTTAAATGGCTAAGCATACGAGTACTTTGTTCCAAATGTCTGCTAACATAATCATTGAAACTCTGTTGTTTGGCAACAAAGTTGTCAAATTCATCAAAGCATAGGCTAGCAGGTTTATCAAAAGGAATATCACTCTCATCAAACCTACGCAGAGAATTCACTTCTACTACCTGTATCGGGTTATCGAGACCATGGATCTCTTCGATAGGTGGTATATTTTTGACATCTTTAGATCTAATGCCTTTCTCTTGCATAGATTTCTTGGCTTCTTGCATATCTTCGGAACTGAGGAATAGAATACCTCTTTTCTTCGGAGTTGGCTTAGGAGGTGGTTCGGGAATAGTCCAAGCATTATCGTTGGTCAAGATGTTATTCAGTAGAGTCTCAGCTTGTTCTACAGTTCGTTCCCTAAAAACACAACCGGCACAACTATCTAGGTAGTCTCTAGAGGCATCGGTAAGTCCGTTATAGAGGATATCAAGTATCTCGTTCTTCTTAAGAGGGTGATCAGGCAAATCATTTTGTAGCTGGACGAGCCTCCCCCAAGCTTGTGGAAGACTATCTTCTTGGAGTTGAACAAAGTTGTATAGTTCCTGCAAGGCAGCTTGCTTCTTTTGGGCAGGGAAATATTTCTCACACAAGTAATAGATCATCTCCTGGGGACTACGCACACATCCAGGAGCAAGAGAGATGAACCAGGCTTTAGCGTCATCCTTTAGAGAGAAAGGAACAACTTAAGGATATAGTAGTGGCGAATCTTCTCCTCATTAGTGAAAAGGTTGGCTATTTCGTGCAGTTTGGCAAGATGGGCTATGACCGTCTCAGACTCATAACCGTGAAAAGGATCAGATTCGACTAGAGAGATTATCTCAGGATCGACAGAGAATTCATAATCCTTATCGGTGATAAAGATAGGCGAAGTGGCAAACTTCGGGTCATATTTCATCTTAGCTTCCCGAGATTTTTCCTTCCACTTGAGAAGTAATTGTTGGAATTATGCCCTAGAGGCAATGATAAATGTATAGTTATTATTATAATTCCTGTATCAAGATAATAGTTTATTATCCATAATATAATTGTATTGAATGAAGACTCATTTACATGTGTGGATACATAGACAAAACACCGTCCCTAGCATGCCTCTAGTTGGCTAGCCAGTTGATCGATGATAGTCAGTGTCTTCTGATTATGAACAAGGTGTTGTTGCTTGATAACTGGATCACGTCATTGGGAGAATCACGTGATGGACTAGACCCAAACTAATAGACGTAGCATGTTGATCGTGTCATTTTGTTGCTACTGTTTTCTGCGTGTCAAGTATTTATTCCTATGACCATGAGATCATATAACTCACTAAACGCCGGAAGAATGCTTTGTGTGTATCAAACGTCGCAACGTAACTGGGTGACTATAAAGATGCTCTACAGGTATCTCCGAAGGTGTTAGTTGAGTTAGTATGGATCAAGACTGGGATTTGTCACTCCGTGTGACGGAGAGGTATCTCGGGGCCCACTCGGTAATACAACATCACACACAAGCCTTGCAAGCAATGTAACTTAGTGTAAGTTGCGGGATCTTGTATTACGGAACGAGTAAAGAGACTTGCCGGTAAACGAGATTGAAATAGGTATGCGGATACTGACGATCGAATCTCGGGCAAGTAACATACCGAAGGACAAAGGGAATGCCATACGGGATTATACGAATCCTTGGCACTGAGGTTCAAACGATAAGATCTTCGTAGAATATGTAGGATCCAATATGGGCATCCAGGTCCCGCTATTGGATATTGACCGAGGAGTCTCTCGGGTCATGTCTACATAGTTCTCGAACCCGCAGGGTCTGCACACTTAAGGTTCGACGTTGTTTTATGCGTATTTGAGTTATATGGTTGGTTACCGAATGTTGTTCGGAGTCCTGGATGAGATCACGGACGTCACGAGGGTTTCCGGAATGGTCCAGAAACGAAGATTGATATATAGGATGACCTCATTTGATTACCGGAAGGTTTTCGGAGTTACCGGGAATGTACCGGGAATGACGAATGGGTTCCGGGGGTTCACCGGAGGGGGGCAACCCACTCCGGGGAAGCCCATAGGTATTTGTGGGGGTCACACCAGCCCTTAGTGGGCTGGTGGGACAGCCCACCAAATCCTATGCGCCAAGGAAGAAAAATCAAAGGAAGAAAAAAAAAGGAGGAAGAAGTGGGAAGGGGGAAGGACTCCCTCCCACCAAACCAAGTAGGACTCGGTTTGGGGGGGGGGGAGAGTCCTCCCCCCTGGCTCGGCCGACCCCTTGGGGTTCCCTTGGACCCCAAGGCAAGGTCCCCCTCCCTCCTCCTATATATATGGGGCTTTTAGGGCAGATTTGAGACAACTTTCTCACGGCTGCCCGACCACATACCTCCATAGTTTTTCCTCTAGATCGTGTTTCTGCGGAGCTCGGGCGGAGCCCTGCTGAGACAAGATCATCACCAACCTCCGGAGCGCCGTCACGCTGCCGGAGAACTCTTCTACCTCTCCGTCTCTCTTGCTGGATCAAGAAGGCCGAGATCATCGTCGAGCTGTACGTGTGCTGAACGCGGAGGTGCCGTCCGTTCGGTACTAGATCGTGGGACTGGTCGCGGGATTGTTCGCGGGGCGGATCGAGGGACGTGAGGACGTTCCACTACATCAACCGCGTTCTCTAATGCTTCTGCTGTACGATCTACAAGGGTACGTAGATCACTCATCCCCTCTCGTAGATGGACATCACCATGATAGGTCTTCGTGCGCGTAGGAAATTTTTTGTTTCCCATGCGACGTTCCCCAACAGTGGCATCATGAGTTAGGTTCATGCGTAGATGTCTTCTCGAGTAGAACACAAAAGGTTTTGTGGGCGGTGATGTGCGTTTTGCTGCCCTCCTTAGTCTTTTCTTGATTCCGCGGTATTGTTGGATTGAAGCGGCTTGGACCGACATTACTCGTACGCTTACGAGAGACTGGTTTCATCGTTACGAGTAACCCCCTTTGCTCAAAGATGACTGGCAAGTGACGGTTTCTCCAACTTTAGTTGAATCGGATTTGACCGAGGAGGTACTTGGATGAGGTTAAATAGCAACTCATATATCTCCGTTGTGGTGCTTGCGTAAGTAAGATGCGATCCTACTAGATACCCTTGGTCACCACGTAAAACATGCAACAACAAAATTAGAGGACGTCTAACTTGTTTTTGCAGGGTATGATTGTGATGTGATATGGCCAAACGATGTGATGTGATATATTGGATGTATGAGATGATCATGTTGTAATAGAAATATCGACTTGCATGTCGATGGTACGGCAACCGGCAGGAGCCATAGGGTTGTCTTTATACTAACGTATGTGCTTGCAGATGCGTTTACTATTTTGCTAGGATGTAGCTTTAGTAGTGATAGCATAAGTAGCACGACAACCCCGATGGCGACACGTTGATGGAGATCATGATGATGGAGATCATGGTGTGGCGCCGGTGACAAGAAGATCGTGCCGGTGCTTTGGTGATGGAGATCAAGAAGCACGTGATGATGGCCATATCATGTCACTTATGAATTGCATGTGATGTTAATCCTTTTATGCACCTTATTTTGCTTAGAACGACGGTAGCATTATGAGGTGATCTCTCACTAAAATTTCAAGACGAAATTGTGTTCTCCCCGACTGTGCACCGTTGCTACAGTTCGTCGTTTCGAGACACCACGTGATGATCGGGTGTGATAGACTCAACGTTCACATACAACGGGTGCAAAACAGTTGCGCACGCGGAACACTCGGGTTAAGCTTGACGAGCCTAGCATGTGCAGACATGGCCTCGGAACACATGAGACCGAAAGGTCGATCATGAATCATATAGTTGATATGATTAGCATAGGGATGCTTACCACTGAAACTACTCTCGACTCACGTGATGATCGGACTTGGGATAGTGTAAGTGGATCATGAACCACTCAAATGACTAGAGAGATGTACTTTTTGAGTGGGAGTTTAGCATATAATTTGATTAAGTTGAACTCTAATTATCTTGAACATAGTCTAAAGTCCACTATGAATATATTTGTGTTGTAGATCATGGCTCACGCAAGTGTCATCCTCAATTTTAATACGTTCCTAGAGAAAGCTAAGTTGAAAGATGATGGAAGCAACTTTGTAGACTGGGCTCGTAATCTTAAGCTAATCTTACAAGCTGGAAAGAAGGATTATGTCCTTAATGCTGCGCTAGGAGATGAACCACCCGCTACGGCTGATCAGGATGTTAAGAACGCTTGGTTAGCACGTAAGGAGGACTACTCAATAGTTCAATGTGCAGTCTTGTATGGCTTAGAACCGGGACTTCAACGTCGCTTTGAGCGTCATGGAGCATTTGAGATGTTCCAGGAGTTGAAGTTTATCTTTCAGAACAACGCCCGGATCGAGAGGTATGAGACCTCCGATAAATTCTATGCTTGCAAGATGGAGGAAAACTCGTCTGTCAGTGAACATGTGCTCAAAATGTCTGGGTACTCAAACCGTCTGGCTGAACTGGGGATTGAACTCCCGCAAGAAGCTATCACTGACAGAATCCTTCAATCACTGCCGCCAAGCTACAAAGGCTTTGTGTTGAACTACAACATGCAAGGGATGAACAAGTCTCCCGGCGAGTTGTTTGCGATGCTGAAAGTCGTAGAGTCTGAACTCCGTAAAGAGCATCAAGTGTTGATGGTGAGCAAGAACACTAGTTTCAAGAGAAACGGCAAAGGCAAGAAGGGCAATTCGAAGAAGAGCGGCAAGCCTGTTGCCAATCCGCCGAAGAAACCCAAGGCTGGACCTAAGCCTGAAACAGAGTGCTTCTATTGCAAGGGTATGGGTCACTGGAAGCGCAATTGCCCCAAGTATCTGGCAGATAAGAAGGCGAGCAAAGAAAAATCAGGTATATTTGATATACATGTTATTGATGTGTACTTAACCAGCTCTCGTAGTAGTGCCTGGGTATTCGATACCGGTTCTGTTGCTCACATTTGCAACTCGAAGCAGGAACTGCGGAATAGACGAAGGCTGGCGAAAGACGAAGTGACGATGCGCGTAGGAAACGGTTCCAAGGTTGATGCAATCGCCGTCGGCACAGTGTCACTTCAACTACCATCGGGATTAGTGATGAACTTAAATCATTGTTATTTAGTGCCTGCGTTGAGCATGAACATTATATCTGGATCTTGTTTATTGCGAGACGGTTACTCTTTTAAGTCTGAGAATAATGGTTGTTCTATTTCTATGAGTAACATCTTTTATGGTCATGCACCGAATGTGAGAGGATTGTTCATATTGAATCTTGATAGAGATACGCATATACATAACATTGAGACCAAAAGAGTTAGAGTAAACAATGATAGCGCCATATTTTTATGGCACTGCCGCTTGGGTCATATTGGTGTAAAGCGCATGAAGAAACTCCATGCTGATGGACTTTTGGAGTCACTTGACTTTGATTCACTTGACACGTGCGAACCATGCCTCATAGGCAAGATGACTAAGACTCCGTTCTCCGGAACAATGGAGCGTGCAAGTGACTTGTTGGAAATCATACATACCGATGTGTGTGGTCCAATGAGCGTGGAGGCACGCGGCGGATATCGTTACTTTCTCACCTTCACTGACGATTTAAGTAGATATGGTTATGTCTACTTGATGAAGCACAAGTCTGAAACATTTGAAAAGTTCAAGCAATTTCAGAGTGAAGTGGAAAATCATCGTAACAAGAAGATCAAGTTCCTACGGTCTGATCGTGGGGGTGAATATCTGAGTTTCGAGTTTGATACTCACTTAAAACAATGTGGAATTGTTTCGCAGTTAACACCGCCTGGAACACCACAGCGTAATGGTGTGTCCGAACGTCGTAATCGTACTTTGTTAGAAATGGTGCGATCTATGATGTCTCTTACTGATTTGCCGTTATCATTTTGGGGTTATGCATTAGAAACAGCTGCATTCACTTTAAATAGGGCACCATCGAAATCCGTTGAGACGACACCATATGAACTGTGGTATGGCAAAAGGCCAAAGTTGTCGTTTCTTAAAGTTTGGGGATGTGATGCTTATGTCAAAAAGCTTCAGCCTGAAAAGCTGGAACCCAAAGCGGAAAAGTGCGTCTTCATAGGTTACCCAAAAGAGGCAGTTGGGTACACCTTCTATCTCAAATCCGAGGGCAAAGTGTTTGTTGCTAAGAACGGAACTTTTCTCGAGAAGGAGTTTCTCTCGAGAGAATTGAGTGGGAGGAAGATAGAACTTGACGAGGTTGTCGAACCTCTCATCCCTCTGGATGGTGGCGCAGGGCAAGGGGAAACCTCTGTCATTGCGACGCCGGTTGAGGAAGAAGTTAATGATGATGATCATGAAACTCCAGTTCAAGTTTCTGTTGAACCACGCAGGTCGACGAGATCACGCACCGCTCCAGAGTGGTACGGTAATCCCGTCTTATCAATCATGTTGTTAGACAACAACGAACCTGCAAATTATGAAGAAGCAATGGTGGGCCCAGATTCCAACAAATGGCTAGAAGCCATGAAATCCGAGATAGGATCCATGTATGAGAACAAAGTGTGGACTTTGGAGATGCTGCCTGAGGGCCGCAAGGCTATTCAGAACAAATGGATCTTTAAGAAGAAGACGGACGCTGACGGTAATGTGACCGTATATAAAGCTCGACTTGTGGCAAAGGGTTTTTCACAAGTTCCAGGAATTGACTACGATGAGACTTTCTCTCCCGTAGCGATGCTTAAGTCCGTCAGAATCATGTTAGCAATAGCTGCATTTTTCGATTATGAAATCTGGCAGATGGATGTCAAAACGGCGTTCCTTAACGGTTTCCTTAAGGAAGAGTTGTATATGATGCAACCGAAGGTTTTGTCGATCCTAAAAATGCTGACAATGTGTGCAAGCTCCAGCGATCCATTTATGGGCTGGTGCAAGCATCTCGGAGTTGGAACAAACGCTTTGATGAGGTGATCAAAGCATTTGGGTTTATACAAGTGGTTGGAGAATCTTGTATTTACAAGAAAGTGAGTGGGAGCTCTGTGGCGTTTCTAATATTATATGTGGATGACATATTACTGATTGGAAACAACGTAGAGCTTTCGGAGAGCATAAAAGGTTACTTGAATAAAAGTTTCTCTATGAAGGACCTAGGAGAAGCTGCTTACATTCTAGGCATTAAGATCTATAGGGATAGATCAAAACGCCTGATAGGACTTTCACAAAGCACATACCTTGATAAAGTTTTGAAGAGGTTCAAAATGGAACAGTCCAAGAAAGGGTTCTTACCAGTGTTACAAGGTACGAGATTGAGTAAGACTCAGTGCCCAGCAACTGATGAAGATAGAGAGCATATGCGCTCCGTCCCCTATGCTTCAGCCATAGGCTCTATCATGTATGCAATGCTGTGCACTAGACCGGATGTTAGCCTGGCCATAAGTATGGCAGGTAGGTTCCAGAGTAATCCAGGAGTGGATCACTGGACGGCGGTCAAGAATATCCTGAAGTACCTGAAAAGGACTAAGGAGATGTTTCTCGTGTATGGAGGTGACGAAGAGCTCGCCGTAAAAGGTTACGTCGATGCAAGCTTTGACACAGATCCGGACGACTCTAAGTCGCAAACCGGATACGTATTTATTCTTAATGGGGGTGCAGTAAGCTGGTGCAGTTCCAAGCAAAGCGTCGTAGCAGATTCTACATGTGAAGCGGAGTACATGGCTGCCTCGGAGGCGGCTAAGGAGGGTGTCTGGATGAAGCAGTTCATGACGGATCTTGGAGTAGTGCCAAGTGCACTGGATCCAATAACCTTGTTCTGTGACAACACTGGTGCCATTGCCTTAGCAAAGGAACCAAGGTTTCACAAGAAGACCAGACACATCAAACGACGCTTCAACCTCATCCGCGACTACGTCGAGGAGGAGGACGTAAATATATGCAAAGTGCACACGGATCTGAATGTAGCAGACCCGCTGACTAAACCTCTTCCACGGCCAAAACATGATCGACACCAGAACTGTATGGGTGTCAGATTTATTACAATGTAATTCACATGGTGATGTGAGGGCTAGATTATTGACTCTAGTGCAAGTGGGAGACTGTTGGAATTATGCCCTAGAGGCAATGATAAATGTATAGTTATTATTATAATTCCTGTATCAAGATAATAGTTTATTATCCATGCTATAATTGTATTGAATGAAGACTCATTTACATGTGTGGATACATAGACAAAACACCGTCCCTAGCATGCCTCTAGTTGGCTAGCCAGTTGATCGATGATAGTCAGTGTCTTCTGATTATGAACAAGGTGTTGTTGCTTGATAACTGGATCACGTCATTGGGAGAATCACGTGATGGACTAGACCCAAACTAATAGACGTAGCATGTTGATCGTGTCATTTTGTTGCTACTGTTTTCTGCGTGTCAAGTATTTATTCCTATGACCATGAGATCATATAACTCACTAAACACCGTAAGAATGCTTTGTGTGTATCAAACGTCGCAACGTAACTGGGTGACTATAAAGATGCTCTACAGGTATCTCCGAAGGTGTTAGTTGAGTTAGTATGGATCAAGACTGGGATTTGTCACTCCGTGTGACGGAGAGGTATCTCGGGGCCCACTCGGTAATACAACATCACACACAAGCCTTGCAAGCAATGTAACTTAGTGTAAGTTGCGGGATCTTGTATTACGGAACGAGTAAAGAGACTTGCCGGTAAACGAGATTGAAATAGGTATGTGGATACTGACGATCGAATCTCGGGCAAGTAACATACCGAAGGACAAAGGGAATGATATACGGGATTATACGAATCCTTGGCACTGAGGTTCAAACGATAAGATCTTCGTAGAATATGTAGGATCCAATATGGGCATCCAGGTCCCGCTATTGGATATTGACCGAGGAGTCTCTCGGGTCATGTCTACATAGTTCTCGAACCCGCAGGGTCTGCACACTTAAGGTTCGACGTTGTTTTATGCGTATTTGAGTTATATGGTTGGTTACCGAATGTTGTTCGGAGTCCTGGATGAGATCACGGACGTCACGAGGGTTTCCGGAATGGTCCAGAAACGAAGATTGATATATAGGATGACCTCATTTGATTACCGGAAGGTTTTCGGAGTTACCGGGAATGTACCGGGAATGACGAATGGGTTCCGGGGGTTCACCGGAGGGGGGCAACCCACTCCGGGGAAGCCCATAGGTATTTGTGGGGGTCACACCAGCCCTTAGTGGGCTGGTGGGACAGCCCACCAAATCCTATGCGCCAAGGAAGAAAAATCAAAGGAAGAAAAAAAAGGAGGAAGAAGTGGGAAGGGGGAAGGACTCCCTCCCACCAAACCAAGTAGGACTCGGTTTGGGGGGGGGAGAGTCCTCCCCCCTGGCTCGGCCGACCCCTTGGGGTTCCCTTGGACCCCAAGGCAAGGTCCCCCTCCCTCCTCCTATATATATGGGGCTTTAGGGCAGATTTGAGACGACTTTCTCACGGCTGCCCGACCACATACCTCCATAGTTTTTCCTCTAGATCGTGTTTGTGCGGAGCTCGGGCGGAGCCCTGCTGAGACAAGATCATCACCAACCTCCGGAGCGCCGTCACGCTGCCGGAGAACTCTTCTACCTCTCCGTCTCTCTTGCTGGATCAAGAAGGCCGAGATCATCGTCGAGCTGTACGTGTGCTGAACGCGGAGGTGCCGTCCGTTCGGTACTAGATCGTGGGACTGGTCGCGGGATTGTTCGCGGGGCGGATCGAGGGACGTGAGGACGTTCCACTACATCAACCGCGTTCTCTAATGCTTCTGCTGTACGATCTACAAGGGTACGTAGATCACTCATCCCCTCTCGTAGATGGACATCACCATGATAGGTCTTCGTGCGCGTAGGAAAATTTTTGTTTCCCATGCGACGTTCCCCAACAGTAATTTCTCAGCATCATAGGCATCCTTACACACAAGAAAATCCTCAGCTATCTCTCCCTCCATAACGTAACCCTCAGGTATATCAGGCAATTCATATCTAGGAGAGCTAGATCTAGTAGGAGCAAAAGCAGGTTCTATCTCAATAGTATCGGCAGTTTCAGAAGCATCACGAGCATTGGCAGTAACTCTAGCAATATGAGCATCAAGGAATACCCCTAGTGGAACATCAGGCAAAGTAGCATCTCTAGTAGTATCAAGCATAGCATCATCAGGCGTAGCATCTCTAGCAGTATCATCATAAGCATCATCAAGCACATGCGATATATCAAGATTTCTAGGAGGAGGTGATGTCGCAAACTTACTCATAGCTGAAGGTGAATCAAGTGCACAGCTACATGGAAATTCCTTACCTCCCCTCGTAGTTGCGGGCGAGACTTTGGTCTTCGGATCCTTCAGATTCTTCATAGTGATCAACAGATATAAATCCCAAGTAACTCAGAGAATATAGCAATACCTCCCAGGCAACGGCGCCAGAAAAATGCTTGATGCCAACTGTTCTTCCCCTTGCAACGGCACCAGAAGAATGCTGCTAGCACTCTCCAACAATCGAAACTAGAAGAATGTTGTTGACGGCCCACAAGCGCATGGGATCGTAGCAGTTTTCGAGGGTAGAGTATTCAACCCAAATTTGTTGGTACGCCTATAGGAGGTGAGAGGATGCTCTCAAGTATTAGCAGCTGAATATGTCAGATTCAACCACACCTGAAAGATTAGTATCTGCAAGAACAGTATCATTATCAAAGTAGTATGATAACAACGGTGTCAGAAACGATCTGTTGACGGCAGACTATTCCTAATGATTGTATCAATCGCGCCAAGTTGCCTCGTTGACGGAAGTTGTCAGTTCCCGTCAACGACCAGCGAACCAAAATTGTAGCAGGTAGCAGCAGTGTAACGAGCAATTGCAGCGGCAAGGAAAAGAAGTATTGTTGGGGATATTACCTATTGATAACCCGCCCTAGTTGGGCCGGGTCACCACATCAGGCGATCCATCTAAGCATGGTTCGGGCCTTGGCCTAGCAAGACTGAAGGTTGTATGGTGGTTTACGGCTTCCGGAAGGTTTCCAAACTTTGGAGGATGGCGACTTAGAGATCATAAGAGTCACGGTTTGTAGAAAGGAAAGTACCCTTGTGAACCCTAGGGACTCGACCTGTATATAAAGGCGAGTCCCAGGGAAGAAGAGGGCAGGTTAGAAATCTTCGAGTGCTAGGTCAGGCGAGTTACGCCCTCCTTGTAATCCAAACTCCATCAATACAACTCGAAGCAGGACATAGGCCTTTACCTCCTCACGAGGGGCCGAACCTGGGTAAATCGCCGCCTCACTCCCGTTCAACCCCTTTGAGTCGCCACCAAAGTGCGATGGCTCCAATACTAAGTCCTTTCATGAGGACATCTGCCGTGACAAAACCACGACAGTTGGCGTCCACCGTGGGACCTGCGCACGGTGGAGTTGAGTTCTCAAAGGGAGCCCTACCAGGGTTTGGGAGCTACGCGACGGGGCTCATGACCCGGAGCCGCCGTGGGAAGTACTACATCAACAACCTGCTATGGGGGCCCGAGGCGGATTCAATCGAATCTGGTTACAGGGTCCCCTTCGGCAAGCTCAACGTCTTCATCGGCATGATCGGATCATCCGTGCCTGAGCCAGACATCTCCACCGACATCGTCGAGCCGGCCAGGTACGTCCGCCCAGTAATAACGCCGAATATAACTCGCCCGGTCTTTGTTGGGTTCACGCAGGGATCGGAGGAACCAGAACACTCAGCGACCCAGGAAACCACACCAATCAACACCAATGACGAATCGTCCATGGGCGATTCAGATTCAATCCGGTCTCTACATGGAGATTGTCTTGGGGGCTTGTCGCTGGCCATGGACCCCGAAGTTCTTGACCGAACCCGCCGCCAGATCGCCATTTATATGGCTGGGGCGACTCAGCCCTTGCAAAACCCGACAGGCGGGGATGGAACTGGCGAGACATCGAAAGACACCAGCGCGCATCTGACGCTGTCCATCAGCGGAGGCACCAGGGTCGCCTGCCCCCTGATCTCAACCCGACCCGCCTGTTCGATACTCCGCGAACTCCCGGGGCGGGAGCCGCCCCAGGGGGAGAACCGGGCCAACCACCTAACCCGCCGGTTCAGCCAATTGAGGATCGCATTCCCCAATTCCGGACACCTCAAGGTCACTTTTCCAACCCAGTGGACAACGTCCTCGCCGCAACTCGCCATTTGGAATCTCTTCCGATTCACGGCAATACTCCTGCCGAGATAGAAGCAAGGAACGCCATTGAGATGTTGAAAACGGCGGTGGTTCAAAACGCCCAGTCCTCACATAGCCTAGATAGGTTGCACTCCACTCCCCAGGCGAGTTACACCAGGAGTCGGCCAGAGGACCAGCCCGCTGTAAACAGCGGACCGCGGCTCATCCCCCAGGACAACCCGCCTGATCATCAAAACCTGCCGGGCCGAGATCTCCCGGACATCCAAGTCGCCCCAACCCCTCTCGTCGGGAGCGGTGGACGGGTGGGGGTGCCGTGCTTGGCCCCCTCCCTTCGCAACGAACGAATGCCCAAGGATTTTAAAGGACCAAGAAAGGTGCCTAACTACACCCCGGACCTTGAGCCGGCGGCGTGGGTCGAGAGTTATGAAATCGCCATGGACATGCTCGACGTAAACGAAGCAGTCTGCGCCAGATACTTCACGATGATGCTCGAGGGGTCAGCACGTACTTGGTTAAAAAACTTACCCCCCAACTCCATCCAGACCTGGGCTGAAATTAAAGAGCGCTTCATCAAAAACTTCCGAGGAACCTGCAAACGCCCAATGACGATTGTTGATCTGCAGCACTGCGTTCAGCGCCCCGATGAGTCGGCCCACCATTGGTCACGGCGGGTCGCGGAATATATTCATTCATCAGACGGTATTATGGCGGCTCAGGCAGTGTTGATCCTCGAGCAGAATTGCCACTGTGAACCTCTGGTGCAGATGTTGGGGCGACTCAAGCGAAAGGTTCAAGACATGGGGGAGCTAATGGATACCCTCACTAAATACGCTGAAGAGGACGACACCAAAGATCCCGGTGAGGATGGTAAAGCTAACTCGCCAAGGAAGGGCGAATCATCCAAAAATCATACCCGTTTCCAGGGACGTAACCGCCACAATTAGGGAGCCAACGGCAAGAGAAGGCAGCAGGAGGAATCTTCGGATTTAGTCGCCAATACCAACACCAACAATGGCAACCAACGACAGAAGAAAAACAGGGGGTACAGTGGTAAAAAGCCGCGTAACTATGAAGAGTTACTCAAGGGCCCTTGCCCGCATCATGCCATGGCAGACGGACCGGTGACTCATTTCTGGGAGAACTGTTACGTGATGCCGAAGTTTCGGGCAGAGGCGATTAAAAAAGGACAAAACCCTGACCCGGACCAACGGCAGGAGCAGTTTGCTGCACCCAACCAACGTCAGACCCCTTTGGCGGTTTTCCCGAGCCGGGGGCTCAGGGGGGCTCGCAGCCGAGCAGCGGCCAGTATCCGGTGCATCACCAGCGGCGGTATAACCCGCCCAGAGTTTTTCAGCAACCGCCCCCACAGGGAGCTTCGCAGGGCCAGGATGACAACGGCGGCTTTCGCAACAACCCCAAACAGTTAAGCAATGGGCAGTACCACTTTTTCACCACCAATGCCTGTAGGCGTGATAAAAAGGTGAGTCACCGGGCGTACAGTGTGTCTGAGCCGGCACTTCCCAGGTACCTCCACTGGTCCGAGCAGACCATATCATGGAGTAGGGAGGATCATCCGCCAAGAGTTGACAATCCTGGCGACTTAGCGTTGGTCGTAGCTCCCCAAGTCGGGGGGTACACCCTGTCGAAGGTACTAATGGATGGTGGCAGCAGCATTAATATCTTGTATTTTGACACTTTCCAAAGGTTGAACCTATTGGAAAAGGATTTGATGCCTTCAACCACGGTATTCCACGGAATCGTCCCGGGCAAGTCGGCGTACCCCATAGGCCGAGTCAGACTCACATTTGCATTTGGAACATCATATAACTACAGGAGTGAGTCGCTGATGTTTGAGGTGGTCAAATTAAAAAGCCCCTACCATGCGCTATTTGGGCGGCCGGCTTACGCCCGGTTCATGGCTCGCCCATGCTATGTTTACCTTAAGCTCAAGATGCCTGGTCCTAAGGGACCCATCACGGTCGATGGTGATAGAAGGATTGCAAAGGAATGTGAAGAAGGGGACGCGGCTTATGCGGAAGTCGCCTGCGCTGCAGAGGAGCTCAAATATCATCGGGCCAATGTTGATCCGGCTGACATGTCACCCTTAAAGAAGCCAACAACAGATGTTGAGTCGCCCCTCAATTTCAAACCAACGGATGACACTAAAACGGTTGATTTCGTTCCTGGCGATTCATCCAAGCAGTTCACCATTGGGACGGGTTTGGATCCCAAATAGGAAAGCGCGCTCATCGAATTCATCCGTGAGAATCGGGGCATCTTCACATGGAAACCTTCTGACATGCCTGGTGTACCGAGAGAATTTGCTGAGCACCATCTTAATGTTGACCCAAAGGCAAAACCTATCCAGCAGTATCTTCGCAGGTTTAACGAGGAACGGCGCAAGGCAATCGGGGAAGAGGTTGCCCGTCTCTTAGCCGCCAGATTCATCATAGAAGTTTTCCACCCCAAATGGTTGGATAACCCGGTCTTGGTACTAAAAAAGAATGGTACCTTCCGTATGTGCATTGATTACACGGACCTCAACAGAGCTTGTCCGAAAGACCCTTTCGCTCTTCCCCGCATCGACCAGATTATTGACTCGGTGGCGGGATGCGAACGTTTGTGCTTTTTGGACGCCTACTCTGGATATCACCAAATCAAGATGGATGTGGAGGATCAAGATAAAACAACTTTTATAACCCCCTTTGGGGCTTTTTTCTATGTGTCCATGCCGTTTGGGCTCAAGAGTGCAGGGGCGACTTATCAGCACTGCATCCAGAATTGCCTCCGCAGCCAAATCGGACGCAACGTCCACGCCTATGTCGACGACATTGTGATTAAAACCCGCCAGGGGGAGACGCTACTTGAGGATCTCAAGGAAACTTTCGATAATTTGCGGGTGTATCCGATGAAGCTGAATCCCACCAAGTGTGTTTTCGGTGTTCCTGCGGGGAAAATGTTGGGCTTCCTGGTGTCTGAGCGTGGCATTGAAGCTAACCCGGACAAAATTGAAGCAGTTACGTCCCTTGGAAAACCGGCAAATGTTAACCAAGTCCAACGAATGGCGGGTCGCATTGCGGCTTTAAGTCGCTTCGTAAGCCGCCTGGGAGAAAAGGTGATTCCCCTTTATCAATTACTAAAGAAATCCGACCATTTTGTTTGGACAGATGAAGCAGACGAAGCTTTCGAAGCCTTGAAACGGCAACTGGTCAACCCGCCGGTCTTGGCCGCCCCGACTAAGAAAGAACCCATGCTTTTGTATATTGCGGCAAACTCTAAAGCAGCAAGTGTGGCGGTGGTCGTTGAAAGGAAGGAGGAAGGGAAGGAATACCTAGTGCAGCGCCCAGTATATTTTGTCAGCGAAGTGCTAACTCTTTCCAAGCAACGGTACCCACATTGGCAGAAGTTAGTGTATGGGGTGTTTATGGCGAGTCGGAAGCTTAAGCATTATTTCCAAGAGCATCCCATCACGGTGGTTAGTTCCGCCCCCCTCGGGGACATCATACAGAATCAGGAGGCAACAGGGCAGATCGCCAAATGGGCGATTGAACTTGGGCCGCATCACGTACGATACACCCCTCGTACAGCCGTTAAATCTCAAGCCTTAGTTGATTTCGTCAATGATTGGACGGAGTTGCAGGCCCCGGAGGACAGGCCTGATCTTACATACTGGACTATTTATTTTGATGGATCCACACAGCTGGAAGGCTCGGGGGCTGGTGTGGTACTGGTATCCCCTCAAGGAGATAAATTATGTTATGTCCTCCGACTCATGTTTCCGTGCACTAACAATGCTGCGGAATATGGATAAATGCCCGGTATGCACTGCATTGCGGTATAAGATCAGAAAAGATGACCCTGGTGATATTGAGGGCGAGCCACCCAGGAAGAGGGTTCCTGCCAAGGTGATGTGGTATGCTCCAATAATACCACGGTTGAAACGTCTGTTCAGAAATAAAGATCATGCGAAGTTGTTGCGATGGCACATGGAAGATCGTATGAAAGACGGTAAGTTGAGGCACACCGCTGATGGTCGGCAGTGGAGAAAAATCGAGAGAGATTTCCTTTTGGTTAGGTCTGAGTACAGATGGCATGAATCCTTTTGGGGAGCAGAGTTGCAGTCACAGCACCTGGCCCGTTACTCTATGTATCTACAACCTTCCTCCTTGGTTGTGCATGAAGCGGAAGTTCATTATGATGCCAGTGCTTATCCAAGGTCCAAAGCAACCCGGCAACGATATTGATGTGTACCTAAGGCCATTAGTTGATGAACTTTTACAGCTGTGGGCCGAACCAGGTGTACGTGTGTGGGACGAGCACAAACAAGAGGAATTTGACCTTCGAGCGTTGCTTTTCGTAACCATCAATGATTGGCCTGCTCTTAGTAACACTTTAGGACAGTCAAACAAGGGATACAATGCATGCACGCACTGTTTGGATCAGACAGAAAGTATATATCTGGACAAATGTAGGAAGAATGTGTACCCGTACAATCGTCGTTTTCTTCCGCCCAAGCATCCCTTAAAGAAAAAAGGCAAGCATTTCAATGGCAAGGCAGAACCCCGGGGAAGCCTGTCATCCGTACTGGTGCTGAAGTATTTGATATGGTCAAATATTTAAAAGTAATCTTTGGAAAGGGTCCTCGCAGCCAACCTGTTCCTAACGGCCCTGATAAGCGCGTACCCATGTGGAAGAAGAAATCTATATTTTGGGAGCTACCCTACTGGGAAGTCCATGAGGTCCGCTCGGCAATCGACGTGATGCACCTGACGAAGAATCTCTGCGTGAATATTCTAGGCTTCCTGGGCTTGTATGGGAAGTCAAAAGATACACCGGAAGCACGGGAGGACCAGGAACGTCATAAAGGAAGAGATGGCATGCATCCAGGGTAGTTTCAAGGGCGTGCCAGCAACGCTCTTACTAAGGAAGAGAAGGAAATCTTCTTTGAAGTCCTTTTCAGTATCAAGGTCCCAACTGGCTTCTCGTCGAATATAAAGGGAATCGTAAATATGAAATACAAAAAATTCCAAAACCTAAAGTCTCATGAGTGGCACGTGCTTATGACGCAATTGCTTCCGGTTGCATTGAGGGGAATTCTGTTGGAATTATGCCCTAGAGGCAATAATAAATGTATAGTTATTATTATAATTCCTGTATCAAGATAATAGTTTATTATCCATGCTATAATTGTATTGAATGAAGACTCATTTACATGTGTGGATACATAGACAAAACACCGTCCCTAGCATGCCTCTAGTTGGCTAGCCAGTTGATCGATGATAGTCAGTGTCTTCTGATTATGAACAAGGTGTTGTTGCTTGATAACTGGATCACGTCATTGGGAGAATCACGTGATGGACTAGACCCAAACTAATAGACGTAGCATGTTGATCGTGTCATTTTGTTGCTACTGTTTTCTGCGTGTCAAGTATTTATTCCTATGACCATGAGATCATATAACTCACTAAACACCGGAAGAATGCTTTGTGTGTATCAAACGTCGCAACGTAACTGGGTGACTATAAATATGCTCTACAGGTATCTCCGAAGGTGTTAGTTGAGTTAGTATGGATCAAGACTGGGATTTGTCACTCCGTGTGACGGAGAGGTATCTCGGGGCCCACTCGGTAATACAACATCACACACAAGCCTTGCAAGCAATGTAACTTAGTGTAAGTTGCGGGATCTTGTATTACGGAACGAGTAAAGAGACTTGCCGGTAAACGAGATTGAAATAGGTATGCGGATACTGACGATCGAATCTCGGGCAAGTAACATACCGAAGGACAAAGGGAATGACATACGGGATTATACGAATCCTTGGCACTGAGGTTCAAACGATAAGATCTTCGTAGAATATGTAGGATCCAATATGGGCATCCAGGTCCCGCTATTGGATATTGACCGAGGAGTCTCTCGGGTCATGTCTACATAGTTCTCGAACCCGCAGGGTCTGCACACTTAAGGTTCGATGTTGTTTTATGCGTATTTGAGTTATATGGTTGGTTACCGAATGTTGTTCGGAGTCCCGGATGAGATCACGGACGTCACGAGGGTTTCCGGAATGGTCCAGAAACGAAGATTGATATATAGGATGACCTCATTTGATTACCGGAAGGTTTTCGGAGTTACCGGGAATGTACCGGGAATGACGAATGGGTTCCGGGGGTTCACCGGAGGGGGGCAACCCACTCCGGGGAAGCCCATAGGTATTTGTGGGGGTCACACCAGCCCTTAGTGGGCTGGTGGGACAGCCCACCAAATCCTATGCGCCAAGGAAGAAAAATCAAAGGAAGAAAAAAAAAGAGGAAGAAGTGGGAAGGGGGAAGGACTCCCTCCCACCAAACCAAGTAGGACTCGGTTTGGGGGGGGAGAGTCCTCCCCCCTGGCTCGGCCGACCCCTTGGGGTTCCCTTGGACCCCAAGGCAAGGTCCCCCTCCCTCCTCCTATATATATGGGGCTTTTAGGGCAGATTTGAGACGACTTTCTCACGGCTGCCCGACCACATACCTCCATAGTTTTTCCTCTAGATCGTGTTTCTACGGAGCTCGGGCGGAGCCCTGCTGAGACAAGATCATCACCAACCTCCGGAGCGCCGTCACGCTGCCGGAGAACTCTTCTACCTCTCTGTCTCTCTTGCTGGATCAAGAAGGCCGAGATCATCGTCGAGCTGTACGTGTGCTGAACGCGGAGGTGCCGTCCGTTCGGTACTAGATCGTGGGACTGATCGCGGGATTGTTCGCGGGGCGGATCGAGGGACGTGAGGATGTTCCACTACATCAACCGCGATCTCTAATCGCTTCTGCTGTACGATCTACAAGGGTACGTAGATCATTCATCCCCTCTCGTAGATGGACATCACCATGATAGGTCTTCGTGCGCGTAGGAAATTTTTTGTTTCCCATGCGACGTTCCCCAACAGTGGCATCATGAGCTAGGTTCATGCGTAGATGTCTTCTCGAGTAGAACACAAAAGGTTTTGTGGGCGGTGATGTGCGTTTTGCTGCCCTCCTTAGTCTTTTCTTGATTCCGCGGTATTGTTGGATTGAAGCGGCTTGGACCGACATTACTCGTACGCTTACGAGAGACTGGTTTCATCGTTACGAGTAACCCCCTTTGCTCAAAGATGACTGGCAAGTGATGGTTTCTCCAACTTTAGTTGAATCGGATTTGACCGAGGAGGTCCTTGGATGAGGTTAAATAGCAACTCATATATCTCCGTTGTGGTGCTTGCGTAAGTAAGATGCGATCCTACTAGATACCCTTGGTCACCACGTAAAACATGCAACAACAAAATTAGAGGACGTCTAACTTGTTTTTGCAGGGTATGATTGTGATGTGATATGGCCAAACGATGTGATGTGATATATTGGATGTATGAGATGATCATGTTGTAATAGAAATATCGACTTGCATGTTGATGGTACGGCAACCGGCAGGAGCCATAGGGTTGTCTTTATACTAACGTATGTGCTTGCAGATGCGTTTACTATTTTGCTAGGATGTAGCTTTAGTAGTGATAGCATAAGTAGCACGACAACCCCGATGGCGACACGTTGATGGAGATCATGATGATGGAGATCATGGTGTGGCGCCGGTGACAAGAAGATCGTGCCGGTGCTTTGGTGATGGAGATCAAGAAGCACGTGATGATGGCCATATCATGTCACTTATGAATTGCATGTGATGTTAATCCTTTTATGCACCTTATTTTGCTTACAACGACGGTAGCATTATGAGGTGATCTCTCACTAAAATTTCAAGACGAAATTGTGTTCTCCCCGACTGTGCACCGTTGCTACAGTTCGTCGTTTCGAGACACCACGTGATGACCGGGTGTGATAGACTCAACGTTCACATACAACGGGTGCAAAACAGTTGCGCACGCGGAACACTCGGGTTAAGCTTGACGAGCCTAGCATGTGCAGACATGGCCTCGGAACACATGAGACCGAAAGGTCGATCATGAATCATATAGTTGATATGATTAGCATAGGGATGCTTACCACTGAAACTACTCTCGACTCACGTGATGATCGGACTTGGGATAGTGTAAGTGGATCATGAACCACTCAAATGACTAGAGAGATGTACTTTTTGAGTGGGAGTTTAGCATATAATTTGATTAAGTTGAACTCTAATTATCTTAAACATAGTCTAAATTCCACTTTGAATATATTTGTGTTGTAGATCATGGCTCACGCAAGTGTCATCCTCAATTTTAATACGTTCCTAGAGAAAGCTAAGTTGAAAGATGATGGAAGCAACTTTGTAGACTGGGCTCGTAATCTTAAGCTAATCTTACAAGCTGGAAAGAAGGATTATGTCCTTAATGCTGCGCTAGGAGATGAACCACCCGCTACGGCTGATCAGGATGTTAAGAACGCTTGGTTAGCACGTAAGGAGGACTACTCAATAGTTCAATGTGCAGTCTTGTATGGCTTAGAACCGGGACTTCAACGTCGCTTTGAGCGTCATGGAGCATTTGAGATGTTCCAGGAGTTGAAGTTTATCTTTCAGAACAACGCCCGGATCGAGAGGTATGAGACCTCCGATAAATTCTATGCTTGCAAGATGGAGGAAAACTCGTCTGTCAGTGAACATGTGCTCAAAATGTCTGGGTACTCAAACCGTCTGGCTGAACTGGGGATTGAACTCCCGCAAGGAGCTATCACTGACAGAATCCTTCAATCACTGCCGCCAAGCTACAAAGGCTTTGTGTTGAACTACAACATGCAAGGGATGAACAAGTCTCCCAGCGAGTTGTTTGCAATGCTGAAAGTCGCAGAGTCTGAACTCCGTAAAGAGCATCAAGTGTTGATGGTGAGCAAGACCACTAGTTTCAAGAGAAACGGCAAAGGCAAGAAGGGCAATTCGAAGAAGAGCGGCAAGCCTGTTGCCAATCCGCCGAAGAAACCCAAGGCTGGACCTAAGCCTGAAACAAAGTGCTTCTATTGCAAGGGTATGGGTCACTGGAAGCGCAATTGCCCCAAGTATCTGGCAGATAAGAAGGCGAGCAAAGAAAAATCAGGTATATTTGATATACATGTTATTAATGTGTACTTAACCAGCTCTCGTAGTAGTGCCTGGGTATTCGATACCGGTTCTGTTGCTCACATTTGCAACTCGAAGCAGGAACTGCGGAATAGACGAAGGCTGGCGAAAGACGAAGTGACGATGCGCGTAGGAAACGGTTCCAAGGTTGATGCAATCGCCGTCGGCACAGTGTCACTTCAACTACCATCGGGATTAGTGATGAACTTAAATCATTGTTGTTTAGTGCCTGCGTTGAGCATGAACATTATATCTGGATCTTGTTTATTGCGAGACGGTTACTCTTTTAAGTCTGAGAATAATGGTTGTTCTATTTCTATGAGTAACATCTTTTATGGTCATGCACCGAATGTGAGAGGATTGTTCATATTGAATCTTGATAGAGATACGCATATACATAACATTGAGACCAAAAGAGTTAGAGTAAACAATGATAGCGCCATATTTTTATGGCACTGCCGCTTGGGTCATATTGGTGTAAAGCGCATGAAGAAACTCCATGCTGATGGACTTTTGGAGTCACTTGACTTTGATTCACTTGACACGTGCGAACCATGCCTCATGGGCAAGATGACTAAGACTCCGTTCTCCGGAACAATGGAGCGTGCAAGTGACTTGTTGGAAATCATACATACCGATGTGTGTGGTCCAATGAGCGTGGAGGCACGCGGCGGATATCGTTACTTTCTCACCTTCACTGACGATTTAAGTAGATATGGTTATGTCTACTTGATGAAGCACAAGTCTGAAACATTTGAAAAGTTCAAGCAATTTCAGAGTGAAGTGGAAAATCATCGTAACAAGAAGATCAAGTTCCTACGGTCTGATCGTGGGGGTGAATATCTGAGTTTCGAGTTTGGTACTCACTTAAAACAATGTGGAATTGTTTCGCAGTTAACACCGCCTGGAACACCACAGCGTAATGGTGTGTCCGAACGTCGTAATCGTACTTTGTTAGAAATGGTGCGATCTATGATGTCTCTTACTGATTTGCCGTTATCATTTTGGGGTTATGCATTAGAAACAGCTGCATTCACTTTAAATAGGGCACCATCGAAATCCGTTGAGACGACACCATATGAACTGTGGT
Source organism: Hordeum vulgare subsp. vulgare (assembly GCF_904849725.1). Taxonomy (NCBI): domain Eukaryota; kingdom Viridiplantae; phylum Streptophyta; class Magnoliopsida; order Poales; family Poaceae; genus Hordeum; species Hordeum vulgare. The sequence goes on along the minus strand of NC_058519.1, from coordinate 655,971,088 downwards.
ATGGCAAAAGGCCAAAGTTGTCGTTTCTTAAAGTTTGGGGATGTGATGCTTATGTCAAAAAGCTTCAGCCTGAAAAGCTGGAACCCAAAGCGGAAAAATGCGTCTTCATAGGTTACCCAAAAGAGACAGTTGGGTACACCTTCCATTTCAAATCCGAGGGCAAAGTGTTTGTTGCTAAGAACGGAACTTTTCTCGAGAAGGAGTTTCTCTCGAGAGAATTGAGTGGGAGGAAGATAGAACTTGACGAGGTTGTCGAACCTCTCATCCCTCTGGATGGTGGCGCAGGGCAAGGGGAAACCTCTGTCATTGCGACGCCGGTTGAGGAAGAAGTTAATGATGATGATCATGAAACTCCAGTTCAAGTTTCTGTTGAACCACGCAGGTCGACGAGATCACGCACCGCTCCAGAGTGGTACGGTAATCCCGTCTTATCAATCATGTTGTTAGACAACAACGAACCTGCAAATTATGAAGAAGCAATGGTGGGCCCAGATTCCAACAAATGGCTAGAAGCCATGAAATCCGAGATAGGATCCATGTATGAGAACAAAGTGTGGACTTTGGAGATGCTGCCTGAGGGCCGCAAGGCTATTCAGAACAAATGGATCTTTAAGAAGAAGACGGACGCTGACGGTAATGTGACCGTATATAAAGCTCGACTTGTGGCAAAGGGTTTTTCACAAGTTCCAGGAATTGACTACGATGAGACTTTCTCTCCCGTAGCGATGCTTAAGTCCGTCAGAATCATGTTAGCAATAGCTGCATTTTTCGATTATGAAATCTGGCAGATGGATGTCAAAACGGCGTTCCTTAACGATTTCCTTAAGGAAGAGTTGTATATGATGCAACCCGAAGGTTTTGTCGATCCTAAAAATGCTGACAAGGTGTGCAAGCTCCAGCGATCCATTTATGGGCTGGTGCAAGCATCTCGGAGTTGGAACAAACGCTTTGATGAGGTGATCAAAGCATTTGGGTTTATACAAGTGGTTGGAGAATCTTGTATTTACAAGAAAGTGAGTGGGAGCTCTGTGGCGTTTCTAATATTATATGTGGATGACATATTACTGATTGGAAACAACGTAGAGCTTTTGGAGAGCATAAAAGGTTACTTGAATAAAAGTTTCTCTATGAAGGACCTAGGAGAAGCTGCTTACATTCTAGGCATTAAGATCTATAGGGATAGATCAAAACGCCTGATAGGACTTTCACAGAGCACATACCTTGATAAAGTTTTGAAGAGGTTCAAAATGGAACAGTCCAAGAAAGGGTTCTTGCCAGTGTTACAAGGTACGAGATTGAGTAAGACTCAGTGCCCAGCAACTGATGAAGATAGAGAGCATATGCGCTCCGTCCCCTATGCTTCAGCCATAGGCTCTATCATGTATGCAATGCTGTGCACTAGACCGGATGTTAGCCTGGCCATAAGTATGGCAGGTAGGTTCCAGAGTAATCCAGGAGTGGATCACTGGACGGCGGTCAAGAATATCCTGAAGTACCTGAAAAGGACTAAGGAGATGTTTCTCGTGTATGGAGGTGACGAAGAGCTCGCCGTAAAAGGTTACGTCGATGCAAGCTTTGACACAGATCCGGACGACTCTAAGTCGCAAACCGGATACGTATTTATTCTTAATGGGGGTGCAGTAAGCTGGTGCAGTTCCAAGCAAAGCGTCGTAGCAGATTCTACATGTGAAGCGGAGTACATGGCTGCCTCGGAGGCGGCTAAGGAGGGTGTCTGGATGAAGCAGTTCATGACGGATCTTGGAGTAGTGCCAAGTGCACTGGATCCAATAACCTTGTTCTGTGACAACACTGGTGCCATTGCCTTAGCAAAGGAACCAAGGTTTCACAAGAAGACCAGACACATCAAACGACGCTTCAACCTCATCCGCGACTACGTCGAGGAGGAGGACGTAAATATATGCAAAGTGCACACGGATCTGAATGTAGCAGACCCGCTGACTAAACCTCTTCCACGGCCAAAACATGATCGACACCAGAACTGTATGGGTGTCAGATTTATTACAATGTAATTCACATGGTGATGTGAGGGCTAGATTATTGACTCTAGTGCAAGTGGGAGACTGTTGGAATTATGCCCTAGAGGCAATAATAAATGTATAGTTATTATTATAATTCCTGTATCAAGATAATAGTTTATTATCCATGCTATAATTGTATTGAATGAAGACTCATTTACATGTGTGGATACATAGACAAAACACCGTCCCTAGCATGCCTCTAGTTGGCTAGCCAGTTGATCGATGATAGTCAGTGTCTTCTGATTATGAACAAGGTGTTGTTGCTTGATAACTGGATCACGTCATTGGGAGAATCACGTGATGGACTAGACCCAAACTAATAGACGTAGCATGTTGATCGTGTCATTTTGTTGCTACTGTTTTCTGCGTGTCAAGTATTTATTCCTATGACCATGAGATCATATAACTCACTAAACACCGGAAGAATGCTTTGTGTGTATCAAACGTCGCAACGTAACTGGGTGACTATAAAGATGCTCTACAGGTATCTCCGAAGGTGTTAGTTGAGTTAGTATGGATCAAGACTGGGATTTGTCACTCCGTGTGACGGAGAGGTATCTCGGGGCCCACTCGGTAATACAACATCACACACAAGCCTTGCAAGCAATGTAACTTAGTGTAAGTTGCGGGATCTTGTATTACGGAACGAGTAAAGAGACTTGCCGGTAAACGAGATTGAAATAGGTATGCGGATACTGACGATCGAATCTCGGGCAAGTAACATACCGAAGGACAAAGGGAATGACATACGGGATTATACGAATCCTTGGCACTGAGGTTCAAACGATAAGATCTTCGTAGAATATGTAGGATCCAATATGGGCATCCAGGTCCCGCTATTGGATATTGACCGAGGAGTCTCTCGGGTCATGTCTACATAGTTCTCGAACCCGCAGGGTCTGCACACTTAAGGTTCGATGTTGTTTTATGCGTATTTGAGTTATATGGTTGGTTACCGAATGTTGTTCGGAGTCCCGGATGAGATCACGGACGTCACGAGGGTTTCCGGAATGGTCCAGAAACGAAGATTGATATATAGGATGACCTCATTTGATTACCGGAAGGTTTTCGGAGTTACCGGGAATGTACCGGGAATGACGAATGGGTTCCGGGGGTTCACCGGAGGGGGGCAACCCACTCCGGGGAAGCCCATAGGTATTTGTGGGGGTCACACCAGCCCTTAGTGGGCTGGTGGGACAGCCCACCAAATCCTATGCGCCAAGGAAGAAAAATCAAAGGAAGAAAAAAAAAGAGGAAGAAGTGGGAAGGGGGAAGGACTCCCTCCCACCAAACCAAGTAGGACTCGGTTTGGGGGGGAGAGTCCTCCCCCCTGGCTCGGCCGACCCCTTGGGGTTCCCTTGGACCCCAAGGCAAGGTCCCCCTCCCTCCTCCTATATATATGGGGCTTTTAGGGCAGATTTGAGACGACTTTCTCACGGCTGCCCGACCACATACCTCCATAGTTTTTCCTCTAGATCGTGTTTCTACGGAGCTCGGGCGGAGCCCTGCTGAGACAAGATCATCACCAACCTCCGGAGCGCCGTCACGCTGCCGGAGAACTCTTCTACCTCTCCGTCTCTCTTGCTGAATCAAGAAGGCTGAGATCATCGTCGAGCTGTACGTGTGCTGAACGCGGAGGTGCCGTCCGTTCGGTACTAGATCGTGGGACTGATCGCGGGATTGTTCGCGGGGCGGATCGAGGGACGTGAGGACGTTCCACTACATCAACCGCGATCTCTAATCGCTTCTGCTGTATGATCTACAAGGGTACGTAGATCATTCATCCCCTCTCGTAGATGGACATCACCATGATAGGTCTTCGTGCGCGTAGGAAAATTTTTGTTTCCCATGCGACGTTCCCCAACAAATTCTACCGGAAAATGTTCGCCTGGAAATTGTGAAGGTATGTGCATTCCTCAATGCAATTTCTCATCAGGTAATCGATCGAGAAAGTTTATCAGGGTTACAGATTGATGTGGTCCAATGTCTGGTCAGCTTTGAGTTGTTGTTCCCGCCATCCTTCTTCAATATAATGGCACACCTCCTAGTTCACCTAGTCGAAGAGATTAGAATTCTCGGTCCTGTGTTTCTACACAATATGTTCCCCTTCAAGAGGTTCATGGGAGTCTTAAAGAAATATGTTCGTAACTGTGCTAGGCCAGAAGGAAGCATCTCCAAGGGCTATGGAACAGAGGAGGTCATTGAGTTTTGTGTGGACTTTCTTCCTGACCTTAAGCCGATTGGTGTTCCTGAATCTCGGTATGAGGGTAGGCTGACAGGAAAAGGCACACTAGGAAGGAAAGCAAAAGTATGTATGGACGGGCATTCTTTCTCTCAAGCACACTACACAGTTCTACACAATTCCACCGTGGTGGCTCCGTATATCGTGAGACACAAGAATATTCTACGCTCCGAAAACCCGGGGAAGGCTGACTCTTGGATTAAAGGGGAACACGAGAAGACTTTCGGCAGTTGGTTGCAGACACATCTCATGAATGACGACACCGTTGGAGATCAGCTGTACTGTTTGGCCAGGCCACCATCTTCGACTATATGTACTTTCCAAGGGTATGAGATAAATGGGAATACATTTTACACAGTTGCCCAAGATAAAAAGAGCACCAACCAAAATAGTGGTGACCGCTTTGATGCAACAGACGAGAATGGGCACTGTTTGGAAACATATTACGGGTACATAGAGGAGATATGGGAACTTGACTATGGACCTACTTTTAAGATCCCTTTGTTTCGGTGCAAATGGGTGAACCTGACAGGAGGCGGGGTAGTTGTAGACCAAAAGTACGGCATGACAACAGTGGATCTCAACAATCTTGCGTACATGGACGAACCATTTGTCCTAGCCAATGATGTCGCTCAGGTTTTCTATGTGAAGGACATGTCTACCAAAACGAGAAAAAGAAATCAGCAAAAGAAGATAACGTCCGATGAGCCAAAACGCCACATAATTCTTTCAGGGAAAAGAAACATCGTGGGAGTAGATGACAAGACAGACATGTCAGAAGATTATAATAAGTTTCATGAAATTCCGCCCTTCAAAGTGAAAACTAACCCAAGCATCCTACTGAATGATGAAGATTCTACATGGCTGCGACCCAGAAGAAAACAGAAATAATAGATAGGAATATTGGTGCAATAATGTAATAATGTATTAAACCTTTTATGTAATGCATGTATGGAATGTACTAAATTTCAAACACTTTTCATTTACATAGTATCCATGTAAGAGATGAGTTCTCGTTTGAAACCCTGATACTTCGAGAGAGATTGTCCGTTTTGTACACGAAGTGCATCCAGTTTTTGTCGTAGCCCTCTCAACTTTTTTAACACATGCTATGTGGGTGAAATGATGATAGCATGCCAACTTTCAACATTTCATTTGTAGTGCTTTTCAATTTCAGGGTCAAATTGGCAATTCATCTCTATTATGAAATTAAATATATCAAAAAACCATTGCAGAGCATATGACCAAATTAATACAAGTTCATCAACACATTAAAGCCAAAGAACAGTAGTGATGAAATGTTATTATTGCAAAAAATAAATACATAAAGTTCTCTCATAAAACAACATACAACTATGTAAAACATTTAAATGCAACAACAAACGCGATCAAAATCGCAACTAAGGTAACAATTGACCCAACAGCATAATGATACCAAGCCTCTTTATCAATGACATATTTTCTAATATTCCTAATCTTCAAGCGCATTTCATCCATCTTCAAGCGCATTGCATCCATCTTCAACCGCATCGCATCGATCTTCATCTTCCGATCATCGATGACATCGGCGACATGCAACTCCAGTTCCATATTCTTATCCTCAATTATTTTCAATTTTTTCTTCAATTATTTGTTTTCTTTTTCAACCAAATTTAACTTTTCGACAAGAATTTTTATGTGGGTTGGAATTTCCGGTTCACATACCTCCTAGATTGAAAAAATATATGTCACGTTGGTCGTCATAATTGTCATAAACACTAAATAAAACAAATAGTTATAAAATATAATATATACCACATCCGAATCATAGACAGGACGAGGGCCGGCGGAGGCGGATACCAAAACCATCGCACTATATAATAACAAAAAATAATGAAAGTTAGTAATTTATACAAGTATGTATCTAAATCATACAAGTAAGATTTTTTTCTTTTAAAAAGAAGATAAGAACAAGAGGCTCACCACGGTGGTGCTCGCGACGAGATCGGCACGGGGCGATCGACAATGGTGAGGACGGGCACGGACGACACCCTACGCATGTGCAGACTCTAAGAAGTTAATTTGAGCATTTGAAATGAGCTACATTAGCAGTGAAAAATTAAAGGATGAAGTAGCTAACCTTTTAAAAAACTTGTGCAGTTGGTGCACGGCCAAACCTAGACAAATATTAAGGAAAATGGAGCTTGGAGGTCGAGCTTGGAGAGGAGAAAGCTTAAGTAGAGTGGCTCGGGAATTTCATCGAACACGTCATGTGCATGAACTAGATTGGCAAGAGCATGGCATGGTCACACTTCAACAACCAAAAAACAGGGGATATGGTGGGCAGGGGCGAGGGTTTATATAGGCAACACTTTAGTCCCGGTTCTTGCCACGCCCCGGGACTAATGGCCCCTGCTTCCCGCCTTCTGGTCTGCCGAAAAAGGGCCTTTAGTCCCGGGTCGTGGCTCCACCCGGGACTAAAGGGTGTCTTTAGTCCCGGTTCGAGCCACGCCCCGGGACTAAAGGACCCTGCTTCCCGCCTTTTGGTCTGCCGAAAAAGGGCCTTTAGTCCCGGGTCGTGGCTCCACCCGGGACTAAAGGGGTCTTTAGTCCCGGATCGAGCCCCGAACCGGGACTAAAGATCCACCTGTATAAACGGGAGTTAGAAAATTTCGAACCCAAATCATCCATTTCTCTTCTTCTTCCTCTTGTTCTCCTGCCCAGCGCGGCACAGCGACGAACTCGACGACGCCGTCAGGCTGCCCGCCGTCCTGCTCGCCGCCGCGTGCCGTCCTCCTCGCCGTCGCCGTCCTCCTCGCCGCGCGCCGCCGTCCTCCTCGCCGGGCGCCGTCAACACCTCCAGCCGGTAAGCCCCCCGCCCCCTCCTCCCCAACACTCCGGCCAGTAGAAGAAAAGAAGAAAAAGGAGAAGAAAGGAAGAAAAAGGAGAAGAAAAGAAGAAAAAGGAGAAGAAAGGAAGAAAAAGGAGAAGAAAGGAAGAAAAAGGAGAAGAAAGGAAGAAAAAGGGAAGGAGAAGAAAAGAAGAAAAAGGAGAAGAAAAGAAGAAAAGGGAAGAAAGGAAGAAAAAAGGAGAAGAAAAGAAGAAAAAGGGAAGAAAGGAAGAAAAAGGAGAAGAAAGGAAGAAAAAGGAGAAGAAAGGAAGAAAAATATTTTTTTGTCATTTAATTCCTATTGTTATTAGGTTTGTGCTAGATTATTAGGGTTAGTAATATGTAGAATTAGGAAAAAGGAAAATAAGAAGAGGAGGAGAAGAAAAGAAGAAAAAGGAGAATAAGAAGAGGAGGAGAGGAGAAGAAGAGGAAAAATAGAAGAACAGGAGAAGTAGAAGGAGAGAAAAAATTAGAAGAGGAGGAGAGGAGAAGTAGAAGAAGAGAAGAGGAGAAGTAGTAGAAGAAGAGGAGAAGTAGAAGTAGAAGAAGAAGTAGAAGAAGAGGAGAAATAGAAGTAGAGGAAAAATCAGTTTAGGGTTACAAGAAGAAGAAATATTTTTTTGTCATTTAATTTTGCTATTGTATAGTGTATATGCTTAAGTGTTAATAGTGTTTCTTAGATTATTGCTTAATTTTGCTATTGTATATGCTTAAGTGTTAATAGTTTAATTTTGCTATTGTATATGCTTAAGTGTTAATAGTTTATTTTTAGCGAGAAAATTAATAGAACTAGTTTAATTTTGCTATTGTATATGCTTAAGTGTCCGGGACTGGGCTCCGCCCGGCTGGTATTTTAGAGTTTAGGTTCTAGCCAAGACCCGGGACTAAAGGTCCTCCTATATAAAACGACACTTCGAAGTTTCCAACCCCTCTTATATAGTTTGTTAGTTTATTAGTTAATCAAATGTCCGTTTTTTGTAGAACTATGGATCCACATATCAGGAACCTCGAAGAGGAAGAACTTCTCAAAGATATAATCAAAGACGGCCCCGACGTTGAACCAGCTGAATCTCCGTCGTCATATCTAAACGCCTCCGGATATGGAATGGAGGTTGAGCGACACGAAGATGAAGCCGATGGGGTAGGAGATAGGTCCAATGACGGAGAAGGTGATAGCTCCACTGATGGAGAAGCCGGTGGAAAGCTGTTGAAGAAATAATAAAGTCCGGCGAGGTATACATATGAAGTTCGACAATTACTTGTAATATGTAAAAAATATTGGAGATAGCTCTATATTGTATACATATACATTCATTTGACGAATGTTTCTCCCTCTTAGGCCTCCACATCGAGCAAAGCTATGAAACGAGGCCCGACTAGAAAGTTGGATGCACGGACGCATTACACCTTTGAGGTGATATTGCCTACGGGCGAACCCAAGCTTCCTAAGAATGCTGCTGACACATTCAAGAAGCAATGCAGAGTTCTCGTTAGGGATCACGTCCCGATCAGCGTTCGGGAGTGGAACAAGTGCAAAGAGGCAGCCGATAGTGACTATGTCGCCGAAAGGTACAAATATATTCTTTGGAATGATCTCATGTCACATTTCAACCTGCCAGAATGTGAGAATGAAGACGCGACAGACAAACTGAGGGCCAAAGTCAAACAGTGGACTCTAAAGAAGATGGCCGAACTGTTCCGTAGCTGGAAGAAGAAGCTCTGGAAAAACTATCTGAAGACAAAGAAAGTGCCAGTATTCGAGGGGTATCTAGCCAAGCAGGCGAATCACTGGAAGGCATTTCAAGAGTACAAGGAGTCAGAAGATGCCCAGGCATTATCAGAAAAGAACAAGATAAATGCCGACAAGAAGAAATATCACCACAAGCTGGGGCCAGGGGGCTATGAGACTGCCATCCCAAAGTGGGATAAGAAAGAGCAAGATGTGCTAGATAAAGGCATCGTACGTGAACCACTTCGTGATGAGTGGGAATTGAGAGCAAGAAATTGGTTCCTTGCGCATGGTGGGTCGTACGACGAAAAATCAGGGGACCTCATCTGCAATGACGGTCTTAGGATACAAAGGGAGAATTGGAAAAGGATAGTGAAAGAAATTAAGGAGGGAAAAAGAAAGTTCACTGCAGATAGAGATAAAGATTTGCTCACACTGGTCCTCGGCAATAACGAACATGGACGACGAACGCGAGGCTTCGGTCCTTCTTACCCGTGGTGGCTTGGGTTTGCCAGAGACCAAGACACTTACAAAAGCCGAGAGAGACCAAAGAAGCGGCAGCAGGATGAGGAGAATGACAAGTTCAACCAGTTGCTTGCCAGGATTAACGAGCAATAGAAGAAGATTGATGAGCTTAGAGGAGTACCGCACCAGGAAGATCCTGCACTTGATATTACCGGCGCCCCATCTAAGCGGAAAAGCAGCGTGGCTGATTCTGAGGCCCCGCCCGACGATGCACGAAGAATGATAGAGGGCGGTCCCGGCTACCCCGTGGATGGAATCAAGGAGTCAACATCATGTGAACTCCATCAGAAATTCAAGAATATATCCATGAAGGTGGCCATCGGACAAGCTTTACCTTCTGGCCCTGATGCACGCTGGCATGGCCGTGAGATTCCAGCTGGCTTTGCTAAAGTCGGGGTGGATGAAGTCATGACGGGGTTTCATGATATGGAGCTCGACATAGCTGGACCCAAAGATGAGAGGACACTCGGAGAAGTACTGGGTGGAGTCATCCTATGGGACAAGAACTACATCAAGCTTCCAGGCTCGGCCCCAAGGACAACTCTCCGAGTCATCGCAGGTCACCTACACCTCCATTACCTCCAAGCCCTCCACATGACGTCGGCCAGCACAACACGAGTCCATCTCGATCACCGCCGTTGGACTTGGGTCGTCCGTCTCAGCTGCCGCCCGCTCCGGATACTAAGAGGGAGCGTGCCACCAAGAACGCTCCACCGACGATTCCTAAGCCATGGAGCCCCCCAAGGCGCAAACGATCGCCCCTCCCAAAGGTAGGTCATGCTAATCTTCCTATCAGACCTTATGATCGTACCCCCGAGTAACACGCCAGGATAGCAAAGGAACATCATGATGCGCAGATGAAAAAGAAGGAACCCGAGCCCCGCCCGGAATACACCGAGAAGCAAATAGCATTTGCAAAATACTTCACGACCCTTCCATCACAATATGACTTACACCATAAGCCTGATGACTATACACGCACATTGCAGAAGGAAGTGAAAAAGAGAGATCACCTGCAAGCCCTCCACATGACGTTGGCCAGCACAACACGAGTCCATCTCGATCACCGCCGCCGGACTTGCGTCGTCCGTCTCCGCCGCCGCCCGCTCCGGATACTAAGCGGGAGCGTGCCACCAAGAACGCTCCGCCGACGATTCCTAAGCCACGGAGCCCCCCAAAGTGCAAACGGTCGCCCCTCCCAAAGGTAGGTCATGCTAATCTTCCTATCAGACCTTATGATCGTACCCCCGAGGAAAACGCCAGGATAGGAAAGGAACATCATGATGCGCAGATGAAAAAGAAGGAACCCGAGCCCCGCCCGGAATACACCGAGAAGCAAATAGCATTTGCAAAATACTTCACGACCCTTGCATCACAGTATGACTTACACCATAAGCCTGATGACTATACACGCACATTGCAGAAGGAAGTGAAAAAGAACAGATCACGTGCAAGTGCAAGTGGGAGCAAATCAAGTTCAACTACAAGCAAGAAAAAATCAGACGTTCATCAGCTTGGACAACAGGCCAAACAGTCGATCCCACCCCTCAAGGTGTTAATCGAGAATGTTCCCCCTCTGGTGCAGGGGCTAGCTTTTGAAATAGCAAAGGAGTTGGCGGCTGAATGTGGTGTCTCGGTTGAAGATTTGCTGGCTTCCCAAGACGATAGGATAACCAAGGCTGTGGTAGCCCCTAAGCCACAGTTTGTCATGGGTGAGCCTTTGGTCAGCAAAGATGATCTCCCAACAAATATGCGTTACTTGCATCAATGGTACTTAAGTGAATCAAAGAATGGGAGAACGATGATCGCGCTGAGTGTCCCATATCGACTTTGATGAACTCTTCCAGATGTACAATGGCGACGCCCTCGACAAATCGCTTATGAGTTGCTATTGTCTGTAAGTTTTTCAATTCGTTATCTACATATAACTTGTTTAGTTATTTCAATTCATTGTCTATATATAACTTGTACTCCATTATGCAGAATGAAGATTCTGGATTGTAAAAGTAAGAACATCCTAAATATTGGGTTTATTGACCCAGATAAAATACATATAGCAACGCTAACTGATTATCCCAAGGAGACGGAGGAAAACCTTCTAAGGTTTCTAACAGATCAAAATTTCTGTGACCACATACTGTTTCCATACAACTTCAGGTGAGGGTCTTTACTCTGTTGTGTCCATTCACTTATAAGTGTAATTGATAAGTTACTGATATATATATATATATATATATATATATATATATATATATATATATATATATATACACACACACACACACATGTGCAGCTTCCATTGGACCAACGCATTAGCACTTGGTGAACACATGAACTCCTCAAACTATGGTCATACCGGGAGTTGTTCCGGTTATTGTCACTCCGGGGTTGCCGGATCATAACACATAGTAGGTAACTACAACTTGCAAGATCGGATCTAAAACACACATATATTGGTGACAACATAATAATTTCAGATCTGAAATCATGGCACTCGGGCCCTAGTGACAAGCATTAAGCATGGCAAAGTAGTAGCAACATCAATCTCAGTACATAGTGAATACTAGGGATCAATCCCCATCAAAACTAACTCGATTACATGATATATCTCATCCTACTCATCCCCGTCCAGCAAGCCTACGAATAGATTACTCACGAACAACGAAGAGCTTCATGGAATTGGAGAGGGAAGTAGGTTGATGGTGACAATGGTGGTGCCCAAGACGGACTCCAGATCTGCTCTCCAGATGAAGAACAGGTGGTGGCGGCGCCTCCGTATCACAAACGTGACAAAAACTTCTCTTTTTATTTTTTTGGGACGAAAGGGATCTTATAGACTTGAGATTGGGGGCGGCAGAGCCGTGTGGGCCCCACAAGCCTGCCCACCGCCACCAGGGGGTGGTGGCGGAGCCAGGGCTTGTGGGCCACTGGCCCACCCCCTGAGGTGGAACTTGGCACAGATATTTTTCTTATTTTCCAAAACTGCTTCCCATAAATTTTCAGGACGTTTGGAGAACTTTGATTTTTGCACAAAAATGACACCAAGGCAATTCTGCTGAAAACAGCGCCAGTCCATGTTAGTTCCATTCAAATCATGCAAATTAGAGTCCAAAACAAGGGCAAAAGAGTTTGGAAAAGTAGATACGATGGAGATGTATCACCCACCCTCTCCTCTGTTTTTTGGGTGTTGAGGTGTGACCATGCCATGCTCTTGCCACTCTAGTTCATGCACATGAGGTGTTCGATGAAATTCCCGAGCCATGCTACTTAAGCTTTCTCCTCTCCAAGCTCGACCTCCAAGCTCCACTTTCCTCAATATTTGTCTAGGTTTGGTCGTGCACCAACTGCACAAGTGTTTTAAAAGGTTAGCTACTTCATCCTTTCATCTGTCACTTCTAGTTTAGCTCATTTCAAATGCTCTAGAAGTAGAGTGATTTGTGAGGGAGTCTCCACCATATATGAGAGAAGAAGAATGCCGACTATTATTGTAGGGGTCGCTTCTCCTTCTTATCCGTGTGCTAGATATTTGTTATGCACTAGGGGAAGTAGGAGTAGCGACCATCATCGACGGTCGAAAAATTAGGTGAGGGAGTGTCCACCATATATGAGAGAAGAAGAATGTCGACTGTTATTTTGCGGATCGCTTCTCCTTCTTCTCCTTGTGCTAGATATTTGTTATGCACTAGGGGAAGTAGGAGTACCGTCCATCATCGACGGTCGAACAATGGGTGAGGGAGTGTCCACCATATATGAGAGAAGAAGAATGCTGACTGTTGTTCTGGGGGTAGCTTCTCCTTCTTCTCCTTGTGCTAGATATTTGTTATGCACTAGGGGAAGTAGGAGTAGCGACCATCATCGACGGTTGAAAAATCGGTGAGGGGAGTGTCCAACATATATGAGAGAAGAAGAATGCCGACTGTTGTTGTGGGGGTCACTTCTCCTTCTTCTCCTTGTGCTAGATATGTGTTATGCACTAGGGGAAGTCGGAGTAGCGACCATCATCGACGGTCGAAAAATCAGGTGAGGGAGTGTCCACCATATATGAGAGAAGAAGAATACCGACTCTTGTTGTGGGGGTCGTTTCTCCTTCTTCTCCTTGTGCTAGATATTTGTTATGCACTTGGGGAAGTAGGAGTAGCGACCATCATCGATGGTCGAAAAATTGGTGAGGGAGTGTCCACCATATATGAGAGAAGAAGAATGCCGACTATTGTTGTGGGGGTCGCTTCTCCTTCTTCTCCTTATGCTAGATATTTGTTATGTACTAGGGGAAGTAGGAGTAGCCATCATCATCGGCGGTCGAAAAATCAGGTGAGGGATTGTCCACCATATATGAGAGAATAAGAATGCCGACTGTTGTTGTGGGGGTCGTTTCTCCTTCTTCTCCTTCTGCTAGATATTTGTTACGCACTAGGGGAAGTAGGAGTAGCGACCATCATCGACGGACAAAAAATCAGGTGAGGGAGTGTCCACCATATATGAGAGAAGAAGAATCGCGACTGTTGTTGTGGGGGTTGTTTCTCCTTCTTGTCCTTGTGCTAGATATTTGTTATGCACTAGGGGAAGTAGGAGTACCGACCATCATCGACGGTCAAAAAATCGGTGAGAGAGTGTCCACCATATATGAGAGAAGAAGAATGCTGACTATTGTTGTGGGGGTCGCTTCTCCTTCTTCTCCTTGTGCTAGATATTTGTTATGCACTAGGGGAAGTAGGAGTAGCGACCATCATCGACGGTCGAAAAATCGGTGAGGGGAGTGTCCACCATATATGAGAGAAGAAGAATGCTGACTGTTGTTGTGGGGGTCACTTCTCCTTCTTCTCCTTGTGCTAGATATGTGTTATGCACTAGGGGAAGTCGTAATAGCGACCAGCATCGACGGTCGAAAAATCAGATGAGGGAGTGTCCACCATATATGACAGAAGAAGAATACTGACTCTTGTTGTGGGGGTCGTTTCTCCTTCTTCTCCTTGTGCTAGATATTTGTTATGCACTTGGGGAAGTAGGAGTAGCGACCATCATAGACGGTCGAAAAAACGGTGAGGGAGTGTCCACCATATATGAGAGAAGAAGAATGCTGACTGTTGTAGTGGGGGTCGCTTCTCCTTCTTCTCCTAATGCTAGATATTTGTTATGCACTAAGGTAAGTAGGAGTAGCCACCATCATCGACGGTCGAAAAATCAGGTGAGGGAGTGTCCACTATATATGAGAGAAGAAGAATGCCGATTGTTGTTGTGGGGGTCGTTTCTCCTTCTTCTCCTTGTGCTAGATATTTGTTATGCACTAGGGGAAGTAGGAGTAGCAACCATCATCTACGGTCGAAAAATCAGGTGAGGGAGTGTCCACCATATATGAGAGAAGAAGAATGTCGAATTTTGTTATGGGGGTTGCTTCACCTTCTTCTCCTTGTGCTAGATATTTGTTATGCACTAAGGGAAGTAGGAGTACCGACCATCATCGACGGTCGAAAAATTGGAGAGGGAGTGTCCACCATATATGAGAGAAGAAGAATTCCGACTGTTGTTGTGGGGGTCACTTCTCCTTCTTCTCCATGTGCTAGATATTTGTTATGCAGTAGGGGAAGTAGGAGTAGCGACCATCATCGACGGTCGAAAAATCGGTGAGGGGAGTGTCCACCATATATGAGAAGAATAATGCCGACTGTTGTTGTGGAGGTCGCTTCTCCTTCTTCTCCTTGTGCTAGATATCTGTTATGCACTAGGGGAAGTAGGAGTAGCGACCATCATCGACGGTCGAAAAATCGGTGAGGGAGTGTCCACCATATATGAGAGAAGCAGAATGCCGACTTTGTTGTGGGGGTCGCTTCTCCTTCTTCTCCTTATGCTAGATATTTGTTATGCACTACGGGAAGTAGGAGAAGCGACCATCATCGACGGTCGAAAAATCAGGTGAGGGAGTGTCCACCACATATGAGAGAAGAAGGATGCCGACTGTTGTTGTGGGGGTCGTTTCTCCTTCTTCTCCTTGTGCTAGATATGTCTTATGCACTAGGGGAAGTAGGAGTAGCGACCATCATCGAAGGATGAAAAATCAGGTGAGGGGGTGTCCACCATATATGAGAGAATAAGAATGTCAACTGTTGTTGTGGGGGTCGCTTCTCCTTCTTCTCCTTGTGCTAGATATTTGATATGCACTAGGGGAAGTAGGAGTACCGACCATCATCGACGGTCAAAAAATCGGTGAGGGAGTGTCCACCATATATGAGAGAAGAAGAATGTCGACTGTTGTTGTGGGCGTCGCTTCTCCTTCTTCTCCTTATGCTAGATATTTGTGATGCACTAGGGTAAGTAGGAGTAGCCACCAACATCGACGGTCGAAAAATCAGGTGAGGGAGTGTCCACCATATATTAGAGAAGAAGAATGCCGATTGTTGTTGTGGGGGTCGTTTCTCCTTCTTCTTCTTGTGCTAGATATTTGATATGCACTAGGGGAAATAGGAGTAGCGACCATCATCAACGGTCGAAAAATCAGGTCAGGGAGTGTCCACCATATATGAGAGAAGAAGAATGTCGAATTTTATTGTGGGGGTTGCTTCTCCTTCTTCTCCTTGTGCTAGATATTTGTTATGCACTAGGGGAAGTAGGAGTACCGACCATCATCGACGGTCAAAAAATCGGAGAGGGAGTGTCCACCATATATGAGAGAAGAAGAATTCCGACTGTTGTTGTGGGGGTCACTTCTCCTTCTTCTCCATTTGCTAGATATTTGTTATGCACTAGGGGAAGTAGGAGTAGCGACCATCATCGACGATTGAAAAATCGGTGAGGGGAGTGTCCACCATATATGAGAAGAAGAATGCCGACTGTTGTTGTGGGGGTCGCTTCTCCTTCTTCTCCTTGTGCTAGATATTTGTTATGCACTAGTGGAAGTAGGAGTAGCGACCATCATCGCCGGTCGAAAAATCAGTGAGGGAGTGTCCACCATATATAAGAGAAGATGAATGCCGACTTTGTTGTGGGGGTCGCTTCTCCTTCTTCTTCATGTGCTAGATATTTGTTATGCACTAGGGGAAGTACGAGTAGAGACCATCATCGACGGTCGAAAAATCAGGTGAGGGAGTGTCCACCATATATGAGAGAATAAGAATGCCGACTGTTGTTGTGGGGGTCATTTCTCCTTCTTCTCCTTGTGCTAGATATGTCTTATGCACTATGGGAAGTAGGAGTAGCGACCATCATCGACGGACGAAAAATCAGGTGAGGGAGTGTCCACCATATATGACAGAAGAAGAATACTGACTCTTGTTGTGGGGGTCGTTTCTCCTTCTTCTCCTTGTGCTAGATATTTGTTATGCACTTGGGGAAGTAGGAGTAGCGACCATCATAGACGGTCGAAAAAACGGTGAGGGAGTGTCCACCATATATGAGAGAAGAAGAATGCTGACTGTTGTAGTGGGGGTCGCTTCTCCTTCTTCTCCTAATGCTAGATATTTGTTATGCACTAAGGTAAGTAGGAGTAGCCACCATCATCGACGGTCGAAAAATCAGGTGAGGGAGTGTCCACTATATATGAGAGAAGAAGAATGCCGATTGTTGTTGTGGGGGTCGTTTCTCCTTCTTCTCCTTGTGCTAGATATTTGTTATGCACTAGGGGAAGTAGGAGTAGCAACCATCATCTACGGTCGAAAAATCAGGTGAGGGAGTGTCCACCATATATGAGAGAAGAAGAATGTCGAATTTTGTTATGGGGGTTGCTTCACCTTCTTCTCCTTGTGCTAGATATTTGTTATGCACTAAGGGAAGTAGGAGTACCGACCATCATCGACGGTCGAAAAATCGGAGAGGGAGTGTCCACCATATATGAGAGAAGAAGAATTCCGACTGTTGTTGTGGGGGTCACTTCTCCTTCTTCTCCATGTGCTAGATATTTGTTATGCAGTAGGGGAAGTAGGAGTAGCGACCATCATCGACGGTCGAAAAATCGGTGAGGGGAGTGTCCACCATATATGAGAAGAAGAATGCCGACTGTTGTTGTGGAGGTCGCTTCTCCTTCTTCTCCTTGTGCTAGATATCTGTTATGCACTAGGGGAAGTAGGAGTAGCGACCATCATCGACGGTCGAAAAATCGGTGAGGGAGTGTCCACCATATATGAGAGAAGCAGAATGCCGACTTTGTTGTGGGGGTCGCTTCTCCTTCTTCTCCTTATGCTAGATATTTGTTATGCACTACGGGAAGTAGGAGAAGCGACCATCATCGACGGTCGAAAAATCAGGTGAGGGAGTGTCCACCACATATGAGAGAAGAAGGATGCCGACTGTTGTTGTGGGGGTCGTTTCTCCTTCTTCTCCTTGTGCTAGATATGTCTTATGCACTAGGGGAAGTAGGAGTAGCGACCATCATCGAAGGATGAAAAATCAGGTGAGGGGGTGTCCACCATATATGAGAGAATAAGAATGTCAACTGTTGTTGTGGGGGTCGCTTCTCCTTCTTCTCCTTGTGCTAGATATTTGATATGCACTAGGGGAAGTAGGAGTACCGACCATCATCGACGGTCAAAAAATCGGTGAGGGAGTGTCCACCATATATGAGAGAAGAAGAATGTCGACTGTTGTTGTGGGCGTCGCTTCTCCTTCTTCTCCTTATGCTAGATATTTGTGATGCACTAGGGTAAGTAGGAGTAGCCACCAACATCGACGGTCGAAAAATCAGGTGAGGGAGTGTCCACCATATATTAGAGAAGAAGAATGCCGATTGTTGTTGTGGGAGCCGTTTCTCCTTCTTCTTCTTGTGCTAGATATTTGATATGCACTAGGGGAAATAGGAGTAGCGACCATCATCAACGGTCGAAAAATCAGGTCAGGGAGTGTCCACCATATATGAGAGAAGAAGAATGTCGAATTTTGTTGTGGGGGTTGCTTCTCCTTCTTCTCCTTGTGCTAGATATTTGTTATGCACTAGGGGAAGTAGGAGTACCGACCATCATCGACGGTCAAAAAATCGGAGAGGGAGTGTCCACCATATATGAGAGAAGAAGAATTCCGACTGTTGTTGTGGGGGTCACTTCTCCTTCTTCTCCATTTGCTAGATATTTGTTATGCACTAGGGGAAGTAGGAGTAGCGACCATCATCGACGATTGAAAAATCGGTGAGGGGAGTGTCCACCATATATGAGAAGAAGAATGCCGACTGTTGTTGTGGGGGTCGCTTCGC
Source organism: Hordeum vulgare subsp. vulgare (assembly GCF_904849725.1). Taxonomy (NCBI): domain Eukaryota; kingdom Viridiplantae; phylum Streptophyta; class Magnoliopsida; order Poales; family Poaceae; genus Hordeum; species Hordeum vulgare. Next base: position 655,952,512 of record NC_058519.1, on the reverse strand, counting down.
CTTCTTCTCCTTGTGCTAGATATTTGTTATGCACTAGTGGAAGTAGGAGTAGCGACCATCATCGCCGGTCGAAAAATCAGTGAGGGAGTGTCCACCATATATAAGAGAAGATGAATGCCGACTTTGTTGTGGGGGTCGCTTCTCCTTCCTCTCCTTATGCTAGATATTTGTTATGCACTAGGGGAAGTACGAGTAGAGACCATCATCGACGGTCGAAAAATCAGGTGAGGGAGTGTCCACCATATATGAGAGAATAAGAATGCCGACTGTTGTTGTGGGGGTCATTTCTCCTTCTTCTCCTTGTGCTAGATATGTCTTATGCACTATGGGAAGTAGGAGTAGCGACCATCATCGACGGACGAAAAATCAGGTGAGGGAGTGTCCACCATATATGAGAGAAGAAGAATGTCGACTGTTGTTGTGGGGGTCGCTTCTCCTTCTCCTTGTGCTAGATATTTGTTATGCACTAGGGGAAGTAGGAGTACCGACCATCATCGACGGTCAAAAAATTGGTGAGGGAGTGTCCACCATATATGAGAGAAGAAGAATGCCGACTGTTGTTGTGGGGGTCACTTCTCCTTCTTCTCCTTATGCTAGGTATTTGTTATGCACTTGGGGAAGTAGGAGTAACGACCATCATCGACGGTCAAAAAATCGGTGAGGGGAGTGTCCAGAATATATGAGACAAGAAGAATGACGACTATTGTTGTGGCGGTCGCTTCTCCTTCTTCTCCTTGTGCTAGATTTGTGTTATGCACTAGGGGAAATCGGAGTAGCTACCATCACCGACGGTCGAAAAATCAGGTGAGGGAGTGTCCACCATATATGAGAGAAGAAGAATACCGACTCTTGTTATGGGGGTCATTTCTCCTTCTTCTCCTTGTGGTAGATATTTTATATGCACTAGGGGAAGTAGGAGTAGCGACCATCATCGACTGTCGAAAAATCAGTGAGGGAGTGTCCACCATATATGAGAGAAGAAGAATGCCGACTGTTGTTGTGGGGGTCGCTTCGCCTTCTTCTCCTTATGCTAGATATTTGTTATGCACTAGGGAAAGTAGGAGTAGTGACCATCATCGACGGTCGAAAAATCAGGTGAGGGAGTGTCCACCATATATGACAGAAGAAGAATGCCGACTGTTGTTGTGGGGGTTGCTTCTCCTTCTTCTCCTTGTGCTAGATATTTGTTATGCACTAGGGGAAGCAGGAGTACCGACCATCATCGACGGTCGAAAAATCTGTGAGGGAGTGTCCACCGTATATGAGAGAAGAAGAATGCCGACTGTTGTTGTGGGGGTCCCTTCTCCTTCTTGTCCATGTGCTAGATATTTGTTATGCACTAGGGGAAGTAGGAGTAGCGACCATCATCGACGGTCGAAAAATCGGTGAGGGGAGTGTCCACCATATATGAGAAGAAGAATGCCAACTGTTGTTGTGGGGGTCGCTTCTCCTTCTTCTCCTTGTGCAAGATATTTGTTATGCACTAGGGGAAGTAGGAGTAGCGACCATCATCGACGGTCGAAAAATCGATGTGGGACTGTCCACAATATATGAGAGAAGAAGAATGCCGACTGTTGTTGTGCGGGTCGCTTCTCCTTCTTCTCCTCGTGTTAGATATTTCTTATGAACTAGGGGAAGTAGGAGTAGCGACCATCATCGACGGTCGAAAAATCGGTGAGGCAGTGTCCACCATATATGAGAGAAGAAGAATGCCGACTGTTGTTGTGCGGTTCGCTTCTCCTTCTTCTCCTTGTACTAGATATTTGTTATGCACTAGGGTAACTAGGAGTAGGGACCATCATTGGCGGTCGAAAAATCGGTGAGTGGAGTGTCCACCATATATGAGAGAATAAGAATGCCGACTGTTATTGTGGGGGGTCGCTTCTCCTTATTCTCATTATGCTAGATATTTGTTATGCGCTCGGGGAAGTAGGAGTAGCGACCATCATCGACGGTCAAAAAATCGGCGAGGGAGTGTCCACCATATATGAGAGAAGAAGAATGCCGACTGATATTGTGGGGGTCGCTTCTCCTTCTTCTCCTTGTCCTAGATATTTGTTATGCACTAGGGGAACTAGTTGTAGCGACGATCATCGACGGTCGAAAAATCGGTGAGGGAGTGTCCACCATATATGAGAGAAGAAGAATGCCAGAAATTGTTGAAAATTTGTGATGTGCCTTTGAATGGTGCATTTTGAACACACAAAAAGTAGCGAGTTCAAATAAGTTAAAAAAATGAAATCCATTTGTAACAGATGAGTTCTTGTTCGAAACCTTGGTATTTCGAGAGAGATTGTCCGTTGTGTACACGAAGTGCATCCAGTTTTTGTCGTAACCCTCTCAACGTTTTAGCACATGCTATGTGGGTGAAATGATGAGACCATGCCAACTTTCAACATTTTCACAGTTCATTTATAGTGTTTTTCAATTTCAGGGTCAACTAGCTCAAAAACAATAAGTAAATGCACGAAAAATACCAAATGAAATAAGAAATTGTTGCAAATTTGTGATGTGCCTTTGAATGTTTCATTTTGAACACACAAAAAGTATGGAATTAAAACAAGTTCAAAAAATTGAAATCCCTTTGTAAGAGATGCGTTCTCGTTCGAAACCATGATATTTCGAGAGAGATTGTCCGTTTTGTACACGAAGTGCATCCAGTTTTTGTCGTAAGCCTCTCAAATTTTTAGCACATGCTATGTGGGTGAAATGATGATACCATGCCAACTTTCAATATTTTCAAAGTTCATTTGTAGAGCTTTTCAATTTCAGGGTCAACTAGCTCAAAAACAATAAGTAAATGCACAAAAAATAGCAAATGAAGTAAGAAATTGTTGCAAATTTGTGATGTGCCTTTGAATGGTGCATTTTGAACACACAAAAAGTATGTAGTTCAAATAAGTTCAAAAAATGAAATCCCTTTGTAACATATGAGTTCTCGTTCGAAACCCTCATACTTCGAGAGAGATTGTCCGTTTTGTACACGAAGTGCATCCAGTTTTTGTTGTAACCCTCTCAACTTTTTAGCACATGCTATGTGGGTGAAATGATGATACCATGCCAACTTTCAACATTTTGAGAGTTCATTTGTAGTGTGCTACTTCTGAAACAACAGCGCGAGAAATTGAAACGTTGACGGAGACTTGCTTGCGTTGGCTTTTCCCTTGAAGAGGAAAGGGTGATGCAGCACACGAGCAGTAAGTATTTCCTTCAGTTTGAGAACCAAGGTATCAATCCAGTAGCAGAATCTCGTCAAGTCCAGAGTACGTGCACAAACACAAAAGAGCTTGCACCCAACGCTATAAAGGGGTTGTCAATCCCTTCAAGATTGGTTGCAAAGTGAGTTCTGAAGGCGGAAAGTGCAACGAAAAAAAGAGTAAAGCTGAAAATATGGTGTGGAGTAGACCCGGGGGCCAAAGTGTTCACTAGAGGCTGCTCTCAAAATAGAAAATATTACGGTGGGTGAACAAATTACTGTCGAGCAATTGATAGAACCGCGCAAAGTCATGACGATCTCTAAGGCAATGATCATACATATAGGCATCACGTCCGAGACAAGTATACCGATACTTTCTGCCTCTACTACTATTACTCCACACATCGACCGCTATCCAGAATGCATCTAGTGTATTGAGTTCATGACGAACAGAGTAATGCCTTAAGCAAGATGACATGATGTAGAGGGATAAAATCAAACCAAGGATGAAAACCCCATCTTTTTACCCTTGATGGCAACAACACAGCGTGTGCCGCACTACCCCTTCTGTCAATGGGTGAGTGATACGTCTCAAACGTATCTATAATTTTTGATGGTTTCATGCTGTTATCTTGTCATCTTTGGATGTTTTATGTACCTTTTATATCTTTTTTGGGACTAACTTATTAATTCAGTGCCAAGAGCCAGTTCCTGTTTTTTCTGTGTTTTTGGCTCTTTTCAGATCTGATTTTGGAACGGAGTCCAAACGGAATAAAATCCCCGAAATGATTTTTTCCCGAACGGAAGAAGATCACGGGTCCTGTGGGCCAAGCCAGGAGGGCTCCAGGGAGCCCACAAGCCCCCACTCCGCCACCAGGGGGAGGCAGCAGTGGCAGGGCTTGTGGCCTCCCTGAGCGCCCCCTGACCTAGATCTTTGGCCTATATATTCCCTAAAATACAGCAAAAAATCAGGGGATCCACGAAAATACTTCCGCCACCGCAAGCTTCCATTTTCGCGAGATCTCATCTGGAGACCCTTCCCGGTGCCCTGACGGAGGGGACTTTGGAGTTGAAGGGCTTCTTCATCATCATCATCGCCCCTCCAATGACTCGTGAGTAGTTCACTTTAGACCTACGGGTCCGTAGTTAGTAGCTAGATGGCTTCTTCTCCTTCTTGGATCTTCAATACAAAGATCTCCATGATCTTCATGGAGATCTATCCGATGTAATCTTCTTTGGAGGTGTGTTTGTCGAGATCCAATGAATTGTGGATTTGTGATCAGATTATCTATGATATATATTTGAGTCTTTGCTGATTTCTTATATGCATGATTTGATATCCTTGTAAGTCTCTCCGAGTCTTGGGTTTTGTTTGGCCAACTAGATCTATGATTCTTTCAATGGGAGAAGTGCTTGGTTTTGGTTTCTACCATGTGGTGACCTTTCCCAGTGACAGTAGGGGCAGCAAGGCACACATTAAGTAGTTGCCATCAATGGTAACAAGGTGGGCTCTGTCGTTGATATGAGATTGTCCATCTACATCTTGTCATCTTGCTTAAGGCGTTACTCTGTTCTTTTGGACTTAATACACTAGATGCATGCTGGATAGCGGTCGACGTGTGGAGTAATAGTAGTAGATGCAGACAGTATCGGTCTACTTGTTTTGGACATGATGCGTATAGATATAATCATTGCCATAGATGACGTCACAACTTTGCGCGGTTCTATCAATTGCTCGACAGTAATTTGTTCACCCACCGTCTACTTGCTTTCATGAGAGAAGCCACTAGTAAACACTACGGCCCCGGGGTCTATTCACATCTATCGTTTACACCTCCGCTTTTACTTTGCTTTGTTACTTTGTTGCTTTCAGTTCTCACTTGGCAAACAATCTATAAGGGATTGACAGCCCCTTCATAGCGTTGGGAGCAGGTTCTTTGTGTTTGTGCAGGCTCTTGTGATACTCCTCCACCGGATTGATACCTTGGTTCTCAAACTGAGGGAAATACTTACCACCGCTGTGCTAGATCACCCTTTCCGCTTCGAGGGAACACCAACGCAAGGCTCCGTAGCCGTAGCAGAAGGATTCCTGGTGCCGTCGACACGACAATTCCTGTCGCCGTTGTCGGGGAAGCACAACTGACATCAGAAGTATTTCTGGCGCCGTTGTCGGGGAGGATAGATCAAGATCTATCCAAGTAGTTCTCACAAACTCATCTCTTGCATTTATTTATTTTTTGCCAGTTGCCTCTGGTCTTCCTCTCCCCCACTTCACATTTGCCGTTTTCATTTGCCTTTTTCCGCTCGCTGTTTGTTTGCTTGTATTACCATGTGCCTTCTTTTAGCTTGCATCTTTGCTTGCTAAAAATCCATTGATGTGGATCCTCACCCACTTGCTAATCTCTTTAAGAGACCCACTTATGTGGAACGAATTGCTAGTGAGTTGAGGGCACTTGACTATCTTTATGGAGTTTTGCTTGAGATGCGTGAATCTGAAAATTGTGAGGAAGAAATTTATGAAGTGATTCACGAGAGCTCATTGGATGAAAAGCATGATTGCAATGGTTTCACTATAAATCCTATTTGTGAAAATCATGCTAAAAATATGCAAAACCCTAAGCTTAGGGATGTTAGTTTTGCTTTGTCCACTACTTGTTGCAATAATCATGATTGGGGTGATGATCTTTCTTATGATCTTGAAAATTTGTTCAAACCTCATGATGAATATGATATTTTCAACAATACTGAAAGTGGGATTGGAGAAGTCATGACTTTATTTGATGATAATCCCACTATTTTTGAAGAGCGTCAACTTTGCATGCATGTGGATCATGAAAAGAATATCCTATGGGATAGCTATATTGTCGAATTTGAATATGATCCCACATGTAATTGCTATGAGAGAGGAAACTATTTTGGTAGAAACTTTCATGTTACCAAATCACCTCTCGTTATGTTGAGATTGGTATTGTCTCTTTCTTCTTCCTTGCATATGGCAGCTATTTGTTGTCTTGACAACTTGTTTTCCTATAAAATGCCTATGCATAGGAAGTATGTTAGACTTAGATGTGATTTTCACATGCTTTAGGATGCTCTCGTTGTGCTTCAATTCTTGTCTTTTGTGAGAGCATCATTGAATGCCTAGCTAAGGGCGTTAAACAAAAGCGCTTGTTGGGAGGCAACCCAACGAATCTATCCTTTTTCTTTCTGTTTTGTGTTTTCCACACTTTCATAATTCTGTTATGATTGTGTTTTTTGTGTTTCTTTTTGCGTTTGTGCCAAGCAAAACCGTTATGATTAGTCTTGGGGATGATCGTTTGGTCATGCTGGAAAAGACAGAAACTTTCTACTCACGAAACGAATTTTCATTTATTTTTTGTAAAAGTTTTTGAGTTGATTCTTTTTGCTGCTGATTGCTACGCAAATTCTTCAGACTGTCGTAAGTTTTCAGAAGTTTTGAGGTACCATAAGTATACGAAATATACAGATTTCTACAGACTCCTCTCCTGTTAACAGATTCTGTTTTTGTTGTGTTGGTTGCTTATTTTGATGAAACTATGGATAGTATCGGGGTGGTATTAGCCATGGAATATTGAAAATATAGTAACCCAACATCAGCATAAGTATAATTTAAGTTTGCTACGGTACCTAAGGAAGTGGTGGTTTGCTTTCTCATACTAATGTTATCACGAGTTTCTGTTTAAGTTTCGTGTTGTGAAGTTTTCAAGTTTTGGGTGAAGTTCTTATGGACAAAGAGATAAAGAGTGGCAAGAGCTCAAGCTTGGGGATTCCCAAGGCACCCCAAGAGATTCAAGGATGCCGTAAAAGCCTAAGCTTGGGGATTCCCCGGGAAGGCATCCCCTCTCTCGTCTTCAATCCATCGGTAACGTTACTTGGGGCTATATTTTTATTCACCACATGTTATGTGTTTTTGCTTGGAGCGTCTTGTATCGTAGGAGTCTTTTATTTTTGTTGTGTCACAATCATCCTTGCTGCACACATAGATAGAGAGACATGCACTCACCGTGATTTTGTCGAGCTTCACTTATATCTTTTGGTAGACAATTCAGCTCACAGGTGCTTCACTTATATCTTTTGAGCTAGATACTTTTGCTCTATGTGCTTCACTTATATCTTTTAGAGCGCAGCGGTGCGTGGCTTGGTAATTGATCTATGCTTTCAAAGTAGTCTCAAAAGGGGTATATCCAAAGGGATACGAAAACTTCCACCTTCATGTGCATTGAATAGTTAGAGAAGTTTGATTCATCTCAATTAGTTTTGAGTTGTGATTATGGTAATATTGAAGTCATGCTAGTAAGGTGTTGTGGATCTAGAAATACTTGTGTTGAAGTTAGTGATTCCCGTAGCATGCACGTATGGTGAACCGCTATGTGATGAAATCTGAGCATGATTAGTCTATTGATTGTCATCCTTTGCGTGGCGGTCGGGATCGCGCGATGGTTTATACCTACCAACCCTTCCCCTAGGAGTATGCGTTGAATGCTTTGTTTCGATTACTAATAAAACTTTTGCAACAAGTATATGAGTTCTTCATGACTAATGTTGAGTCCATGGTTTAGATGCACTTTCACCTTCCACCATCACTATCTTCTTAGTGCCGTGCAACTTTCGCCGGTGCACAAAACCCACCATTAGCCTCCCTCAAAACAGCCACCATACCTACCTACTATGGCTTTTTCAAAGTCATTTCGAGATATATTTCCATGCAACTACCACCACGACATGTGCCACCACGTCTACATTGCCATTGCATGATCGTAAGATAGCTAGCATGATGTTTCCATTAATGTCTATGCCATGCTAGATCATTGTCACGGTACACTACCGAAGGCATTCCATATAGAGTCATTGTTGCTCGAAGTTTTGAGTTGAAAGTGTGATGATCATCATTAATGGAGAATTGTCCCATGTGAGGAAATAAAAGAGGCCAAAGAAGCCCACCAAAAAAAAAGAGGCCAAAGAGCCCACCAAAAAAAATGAGAGAAAAAGAGAGAAGGGACAATGCTACCACTTTTTCCACACTTGTGCATATTAAGCACCATGACCTTCATGATTGAGAGTCTCTCGCTTTGTCACCACCATATAGCTAGTGGGAAATTTTCATTATATAATTTGGCTTGTATATTCCAATGATAGGCTTCCTCAAAATTGCCTTAGGTCTTCATGAGCAAGCAAGTTGGATGCACACCCACTAGTTTTCTTTAAGAGCTTTCACATACTCGTAGCTCTAGTGCATCATTTGTATGGCGATCCCTACTCATTCACATTGAGATATATTGATGAGCATATCCATAACTCATTGATATGCCTAGTTAATGTGACTATCTTCTCCTTTTGTGTCTTGCAACCTCCACCACATTCCACACCATCTATAGTGCTAAAATCATGGCTCACGCTCATGTATTGCGTGAGAGTTGAAAAGGTTTGAGAAAGTAAAGGTGTGAAACAATTACTTGGACAATACCGGGGTTGTGCATGATTTAAATTCGTTGTGCAATGATGATAGAGCATAGCCAGACTATATGCTTTTGTAGGGATAACTTTCTTTTGGCCTTGTTATTTTGAAAGTTCATGATTACCTTGCTAGTTTGCTTGAATTATTATTGTTTCCACGTCAATAGCAAACTATTGTTTTGAATCTAATGGATCTGAACATTCACGTCACATAAGAGGAGTTACAAAGGACATCTATGCTAGGTAGCATGAAAGCATCAAAAATTCATTCTTTATCACTTACCTACTCGAGGACGAGCAGGAGTTAAGCTTGGGGATGCTTGATACGTCTCAAACGTATCTATAAATTTTGATGGTTTCATGTCGTTATCTTGTCATCATTGGATGTTTTATGTACCTTTTATATCTTTTTCGGGACTAACTTATTAATTCAGTGCCAAGTGCCAGTTCCTGTTTTTCTGTGTTTTTGGCTCTTTTCAGATCTGATTTTGGAACGGAGTCCAAACGGAATAAAAGCCCCGAAATGGATTTTTCCCGAACGGAAGAAGATCAGGGGCCTGTGGGCCAAGCCAGGAGGGCTCCAGGGAGCCCACAAGCCCCCACTCCACCACCAGGGGAGGCGGCGGTGGCAGGGCTTGTGGCCTCCCTGAGCGCCCCCTGACCTAGATCTATGGCCTATATATTCCCTAAAATACAGCAAAAAATCAGGGGATCCACGAAAATACTTTTCCGCCACCGCAAGCTTCCGTTTCCGCGAGATCTCATCTGGAGACCCTTCCCGGTGCCCTGCCGGAGGGGACTTTGGAGTTGGAGGGCTTCTTCATCATCATCATCGCCCCTCCAATGACTCATGAGTAGTTCACTTCAGACCTACGGGTCCGTAGTTAGTAGCTAGATGGCTTCTTCTCTCTCTTGGATCTTCAATACAAAGTTCTCCATGATCTTCATGGAGATCTATCCGATGTAATCTTCTTTGGCGGTGTGTTTGTCGAGATCCAATGAATTGTGGATTTGTGATCAGATTATCTATGATATATATTTGAGTCTTTGCTGATTTCTTATATGCATGATTTGATATCCTTGTAAGTCTCTCCGAGTCTTGGTTTTTGTTTGGCCAACTAGATCTATGATTCTTGCAATGGGAGAAGTGCTTGGTTTTGGGTTCTACCATGTGGTGACCTTTCCGAGTGACAGTAGGGGTAGCAAGGCACACATTAAGTAGTTGCCATAAAGGGTAACAAGGTGGGCTCTGTCGTTGATATGAGATTGTCCATCTACATCATGTCATCTTGCTTAAGGCGTTACTCTGTTCTTTTGGATTGAATACACTAGATGCATGCTGGATAGCGGTCGACGTGTGGAGTAATAGTAGTAGATGCAGATAGTATCGGTCTACTTGTTTTGGACGTGATCCCTATAGATTTAATCATTGCCATAGATGACGTCACAACTTTGCGCGGTTCTATCAATTGCTCGACAGTAATTTTTTCACCCACCGTCTACTTGCTTTCATGAGAGAAGCCACTAGTAAACACTACGGCCCCCGGGTCTATTCACATCTATCATTTACACCTCTGCTTTTACTTTGCTTTGTTACTTTCTTGCTTTCAGTTCTCACTTGGCAAACAATCTATAAGGGATTGACAACCCCTTCATAGCGTTGGGAGCACGTTCTTTGTGTTTGTGCAGGCTCTTGTGATACTCGTCCACTGGATTGATACCTTGGTTCTCAAACTGAGGGAAATACTTACCACCGTTGTGCTACGTCACCCTTTCCGCTTCGAGGGAACACCAACGCAAGGCTCCGTAGGCGTAGCAGAAGGATTCCTGGTGTCGTCGACACGACCATTCCTGTCGCCGTTGCCGGGGAAGCACAGCTGACATCAGTGAGGTCACCGCACGGTATGAACCCAAAACCAAGCACTTCTCCCATTACAAGAATCATAGATCTAGTTGGCTAAACAAAACCCACAACTCAAAGAGAATTACAAGGATATGAAATCATGCATAAGAGAGATCAGAAGAAACTCAAATAAGATTCATAGATAATCTGAAACACACCGCAAAAGAAGATTACATCGGATAGATCTCCATGAAGATCATGGAGAACTTTGTATTGAAGATCCAAGAGAGAGAAGAAGCCATCTAGCTACTAGCTATGGACCCGTAGGTCTATGGTGAAATGATGACCCACAAGTATAGGGGATCAATCGTAGTCCTTTCGATAAGTAAGAGTGTCGAACCCGACGAGGAGCAGAAGGCTCTGATAAACGGATTTCAGCAAGGTAATAACTGCAAGCACCGAAAGTAGCGGTAACAAGTGATTGTGTAGCGAGGTGAAACGTAGCAAGCAAAGAGTAACAAGTAACAAGTAGTAGCAACGGTGCAGCAAGTGGCACAATCCCTTTTGTAGCAAGGGACAAGCCTGAACAAAGTCTTATAGGAGGAAAAACGCTCCCGAGGACACACGGGAATTTCTGTCATGCTAGTTTCATCATGTTCATATGATTCGCGTTCGTTACTTTGATAGTTTGATATGTGGGTGGACCGGCACTTGGGTACTGCCCTTACTTGGACAAGCATCCCACTTATGATTAAGCTCTCTCGCAAGCATCCGCAACTACAAAATAAGAATTAAGACAAAGTCTAACCATAGCATTAAACTAGTGGATCCAAATCAGCCCCTCACGAAGCAACGCATAGACTGGGGTTTAAGCTTCTGTCACTCCATCAACCCATCATCTACTTACTACTCCCCAATGCCTTCCTCTAGGCCCAAATATGGTGAAGTGTTATGTAGTCTACGTTCATATAACACCACTAGAGGAAAAACAACATACAACATATCAAAATACCGAACGAATATCAAATTCACATGACTATTATTAACATGACTTATCCCATGTCCTCGGGAACAAAAGTAACTACTCACAAGACATAATCATAATCATGACCAGAGGTGTAATGAATAGCATCAAGGATCTGAACATAAACTCTTCCACCAAGTAATCCAACTAGCATCAACTACAAAGAGTAATCAACACTACTAACAACCTTACAAGTACCAATCGGAGTCGCGAGACGAAGATTGGTTACAAGAGATGAACTAGGGATTGGAGAGGAGATGGTGCTGATGAAGATGTTGATGAAGATGCCTCCCCTCCGGTGAGAGGAGTGTTGGTGATGACGATGGCGATGATTTCCCCCTCCCGGAGGGAAGTTTCCCCGGCAGGATCCTCATGCCGGAGCTCTAGATTGGATCTGCTCAACTTCCGCCTCGTGGCGGCGGCGAAACCACGAAAAAGCTCCCGATTGATTTTTTTTCCACACCAGGACGCTTCATATAGCAAAAGAGGGGGGCTAGTGGGCCTTCAGGCAGCCCACAAGCCTGCCCTGCGCCACCAGGGTGTGGTGGCGGTGGGCAAGCTTGTGGAGCCCTGGTGGCCCCCCTCCGGTAGTTCTTTCGCCCAGTATTTTAAATATATTCCCGAAAAAATCCACGTAAATTTTCAGGGCATTTGGAGATGTGCACAATAGTGGACTAGGATTAGCTCCTTTTCCGGTCCAGAATTCCAGCTGCCTGAATTCTCCCTCTTCAAATAATCCTTGCAAAATAAGAGAGAAAAGGCATAAATATGGTACCACAAGTAATATAACAGCCCAAAAAGCAATAAATATCAACATGAAAGCATGATGCAAAATGGACGTATCAACTCCCCCAATCTTAGACCTCGCTTGTCCTCAAGCGAAAACCAAGTTCCATAAACATGTCCACATGTTTGGGGACAAAGGTGTCTATAAAACATAATACGGACATGAGGGCATCATGATCACACATAGAACAGCAATATATCATAAAGATTCTTATGGGAAAGTAACAATTCCTTCACAAAGCAAAGCATGAAGCAAAAACCTTACCGAGAAGTAACCAACAATAGTCCATAGTCATTGAAGCAATTGCAATTTATCACAACATCAGAAAGAGTCAAATAAGAGCTTGTAAGGCAAACCCACATACTCAATCATCTCTTTTGTTTTCCACAGTTGTTACAACTCACGTGGTACTCATGGTGTCAAAGTTTCAGCTGGACACAAAGGAAGATAGGGGCTTATAGTTTTGCCTACCAACGGTTTACCTCAAGGGTAAAGTCAACAACAATAAAGCATAAGTACTCAACTCCAAGTTGATATATGAATATAGATCTTTCCCAAGCATGTGAAAGTAGCCAAGACAAAGGCAAAAAGGGAATTGGTGATGATCACCATGACTCTTACAAGGGCAAAAAGTAAAGGTACAAGATAGGCCCTACGCAGAGGGAAGCAGAGGTTGTCATGCGCTTTTGAGGTTTGAATGTGTGTCCTCTTAGTGCGGAGGAACGTCACTTTATATTGCCTCCTGTGACAAAGAACTTTATTATGCAGTCTGTCGCTTTTATGTCTTCCTCATCACAGGTTCGTACAAAGCTTATTTTCCACACACTAATAGATCATACATATTAGAGAGCAATTTTTATTGCTTGCACCGATGACAACTTACTTGAAGGATCTTATTCAATCCATAGGTAGGTATGGTGGACTCTCATGGCAAAACTGGGTTGAAGGTTTATGGATGCACAAGTAGTATCTCTACTTGGTGCGCGAGTTTTGGCTAATATGAGGTGGAAGCAATCGTCACATGCTTAGGGATCTCTAATCATATAACATTGTTTGGAACCAAGCAAACACAATTCATTATGTTGTCTTCCTTGTCCAACATCTACTCCTAGGCATGTAATAGTTTGGTGAGTGCTCACAATTGCAAAAAGTGTCTAAGATGATATATTTATATGTGAACCTCTCTTTCCTTATTACTTCTTATTAATTGCAACAATGACTAATGTCTATGTTGATTTATTCTCAACAAGTTTCAATCATCATACGTGTCATAAGTGAAGTTATCACTTTCCATAAGATCGTCTCATGATCTTTCATGCTATCGTCCTTTTCATACTTTTGATGTGGCACAAAGCAAAGCCCTTTGACGAAGACACTCTTTATTATATAGCTCGTAAGCTCGAATACATCGGGGGAGAGACAAAAGCAAAAGACTCAAACTAAAACTAAAGACTTATTCCTCTAAAAGAAGAAATAAAAACTGAAAAGGAAAGAACTAAAAGAAAGGTAAAAGCAAAAGATATAAAGGTGATACGATACCAGGGCAACTCCCCCAAGCTTGGCAGAAGCCAAGGGGATTGCCCATACCAAAGCTTAGTCGTCTTCCTTTGGTGGTGAAGGTGGTGTTGTTGGAGTAGTCTGATCCTCTGTCTTCCAAGGCATAGCTGCTCCATCATGGCAGGATGAACGAGTCCCCGGAATCCTCAAATCTGCAGCCAACCTTATTGATTTAAATCTATACTCATACTCACAGTTTTGATTCTGCAGGTCATAGATCTGGCCCTGAAGTTGGTCAACCCTATCGTAAAGCCTGGAGAGGTGTTTCCCAATATCAATGGCATCCATCTTGTGATTGCTAGTGAACTCCGTGATCATCGTGTGGTTAGCGTTGAGTCCACGCTCTACCATCCCTTGGCACTTGAAGACTTGTTGCTCCATTGCTTCGAGCCTCGTCTCCATGCTTCCGGTCTTCTTAGGCCCCTAAACATCACGGATGTGCAATATCCCCTCGCTCATCTTGATAGATTGAGGGTGTTTCAGCACTTCCGTGAAGTAGGGATTGATGACCTTCTCGAAGATCTTGTCCTTAGGAGCGTTTGGGGAAGTCATGATGATCTAGATCTGCGGCGGAAACAAGCTCGAAACGAAAACATAGGAAAACTGCGCGATACGGAGATCAAAACCCTCGGGCGACTATATATTGATTTTTTCTAGGCCAGAAGGAGTCTTCCGCAAGAAAACGGAGTCCGGGAGGCACACGAGGTGCCCACAAGCTTGCCCACCGCCACCAGGGGGTGGTGGCGGAGTGGGCCCTTGTCGCTGCCTCGTTTGCTCTCCGGACTGCTTTTTATTTTTCTAATTTTCCAAAAATTCCAAAACGGAAGAAATTTCCTATTGGAAAAGTATCGGAGTCCAATTTCTTGCTGAAACAGATACATCTTCATTTTCAAGGTGTGATACAAGCTGATAAACATCCCTTATGTACTCCTCTGGAGTTATGACATTGATGATATTGGTCTCAACATTTATGGGAGTACCAAAGATGTAATGCTTGATTCTTTGCCCATTTACCACTCTAGGAAAATTTCCTTCCGTGTTATTGATTTTGATGGCACTGGAACGATATACTTCCTCGACAACATAGGGACCTTCCCATTTAGAGAGAAGCTTGCCTGCAAAGAATCTCAAACGAGAGTTGTATAGCAAGACATAATCACCTACATTGAACTCTCGTGTCTGTATTCGTTTGTCGTGCCATCTCTTAACCTTTTCCTTGAAAAACCTCGCATTCTCATATGCCTGGGCTCTCCATTCATCTAAAGAGCTGATATCAAACAACCGCTTCTCACCGGCAAGTTTGAAATCAAAGTTGAGCTCTTTGATTGCCCAATATGCTTTGTGTTCCAGCTCAAGAGGTAAATGACAGGCCTTACCGTAAACCATTTTATATGGTGACATGCCCATGGGATTCTTATAAGCAGTCCTATAAGCCCATAGTGCATCGTCAAGTTTGCTAGACCAGTTCTTTCGAGATCTATTGACGGTCTTTTGTAGGATCAACTTGATCTCCCTATTACTCAACTCAACTTGACCACTAGACTGAGGATGATAAGGAGATGCAACTCTATGGTTGACATCATACTTAGCTAGCATCTTGCGGAAAACACCATGAATGAAGTGTGAACCGCCATCAGTCATCAAGTATCTAGGGACTCCAAATCTTGGGAATATGACTTCTTTAAGCATCTTAATAGAGGTGTGGTGATCAACATTTTTAGTGGGGATAGCTTCTACCCACTTAGTAACGTAATCCACACCAACTAAGATGTGAGTGTACCCATTGGAACTCGGGAAGGGTCCCATATAATCAAAGCCCCAGACATCAAATGGTTCAATGACAAGTGAATAGTTCATAGGCATCTCTTGACGCTTACTAATGTTCCCTATCCTTTGGCATTCGTAACAAGACAAGAAAAACTTACGAGCATCCTAGAAGAGAGTGGGCCAATAGAAACCTGATTGCAATACCTTATGGGTAGTTCTATCTCCAGCATGGTGTCCTCCGTAGGCTTCGGAATAACACTTCTGCAAGATCCGTCCCTATTCATGTTCAGGCACACAACGTCTAATAACACCATCTACTCCTTCCTTATAAAGGTGAGGATCATCCCAAGAGTAGTGTCTCAAATCAAAGAAGAATTTCTTCTTTTGCTGATAGGTGAAACTGGGTGGTATGTATTTGGCTACGATATAGTTTGCATAATCGGCATACCACGGTGCACTCAGTGAAGTGTGGATGACATTTAATTGCTCATCAGGAAAGCTGTCATCAATAGGTAGTGGGTCATCAAGGACATTCTCTAGCCTGGACAAGTTATCTGCTACAGGGTTATCAGCACCCTTTCGGTCAACGACGTGCAAATCAAATTCCTGTAGCAGGAGAACCCATCTGACCGACCTAGGCTTAGCGTCCTTCTTCTGCATAAGGTACTTAATAGAAGCATGATCAGAGTGAATAGTGACTTTGGAGTCAACTATGTAAGATCTGAACTTTTCACATGCAAACACGACTGCTAAAAATTCCTTCTCCGTAGTGGCATGGTTTCTTTGGGCATTGTCTAGAGTTTTACTAGCGTAGTGAATGACATTCAACTTCTTGTCAACTCTTTGTCCTAAAACAACACCAATAGCATAATCACTAGCGTCGCACATGATTTCAAAGGGCAAGTTCCAGTCAGGTGGTTGAACAATAGGTGCGGTTATCAAAGCCTTCTTAAGTATTTTAAAGGCTTCCTCACAATCCTCATCAAAAACAAAAGGAACATCCTTCTGCAAGAGGTTGGTAAGAGGCCTAGAAATCTTAGAGAAGTCTTTAATGAACCTTCTATAGAAACCAGCATGACCTAAGAAACTTCGTATACCTCTGATCTCTGTGGGGCAAGGCATTTTCTCAATTGCATCAACCTTAGCCTTATCAACTTCAATGCCTATTTTAGAGATTTTGTGTCCTAAGACGATACCTTCATTAACCATAAAGTGGCACTTCTCCCAATTCAAGACAAGGTTGGTTTCTTCGCATCTCCGTAAGACTCGATCAAGGTTGCTGAGGCAATCATCAAAGGAAGACTCGTAAACAGAGAAGTCATCCATGAAAACCTCGACAATCTTCTCACAAAAGTCAGAGAATATAGCCATCATACATCTTTGGAAGGTGGCAGGTGCATTACATAAGCCAAAAGGCATACGTCTATAGGCAAAGGTACCAAAAGGGCAGTTGAAAGTGGTTTTCTCTTGATCAGATTGTGCAACAGGTATCTACGAGAAACCTGAATATCCGTCTAGAAAGCAGAAGTGTGTGTGCTTTGATAGCCTTTCTAGCATTTGGTCTATGAACGGCAAAGGATAATGATCTTTCCTGGTTGCCTTGTTCAGTTTCCGGAAGTCTATCACCATTCTATAGCCGGTAATAATCCTTTGTGGGATTAGTTCATCCTTACCATTAGGAACGACGGTGATACCTCCCTTCTTAGGTACGCAATGTACTGGACTTACCCAATCACTATGAGCAATAGGATAAATGATTCCTGCTTCCAGAAGCTTTAATATTTATTTTCTAACGACCTCCTTCATCTTAGGATTTAATGTCCTTTGATGATCAGCAACTGGTTTAAAGTCAGGATCGGTTTTAATCTTGTGCTGACATAGAGTAGGACTAATACCCTTAAGATCATCAAGAGTATATCCAATAGCAGCGCGGTGCTTCCTCGGAGTTTTTAGTAACTTATTCTCTTCGCTCTCTGAGAGGAGAGCACTAACAATGACAGGATATATCTCCTTCTCATCAAGATAGGCATACTTAAGAGTATGAGGCAACTGTTTAAGCTCGAACATAGGATCACCCTTTGGTGGGGGAGGATCCCCAAGCAGTTCAACAGGTAGATTATTCTTGAGAATAGGATGTTGTTCTAAGACAATTCTATCTATCTCATCTCTCTCCTCCATATGCATATCATTTTCATGCTCAAGCAGATATTGCTCTAAAGGATCCGTAGGAGGTACGTCAATAGAGGCAAGAGCAATGATTTCATTCCTACCAGACGACTCTCTTTCATGGGTTTGTCTTCCAAACTTGGAGAAGTTAAATTCATGAGACACACCCTCGAAACTTACTGTGGCAGTCTGCTTAATGCAATCAATGTGAGCATTGACAGTGTTGAGAAAGGGTCTACCGAATATGATGGGACAAAAGCTATCTTGTGCAGTACCAAGGACGAGGAAATCAGTAGGATACTTCGTCTTACCACACAGGACTTCTACGTCTCTCACAATTCCCAGAGGGCAGATAATGTCTCTATTAGCAAGCGTAATAGTGACATCAATGGGTTCTAACTCAGCAGGTGCAATCTCATCTTTGATTTCATCATATAGAGAACAGGGTACTGCACTAACACTAGCTCCCATATCACATAAACCATGGTAACAGTGATCTCCTATCTTAACAGAAACAACGAGCGGGCCAACTACACGTTCGTGCTTGTCTTTCGCGTGAGGTTTAGCAATTCTAGCGGAGTCCTCATAGAATTTGATAACATGCCCATCTATGTCTTCGGCTAAGAGATCTTTGATAATAGCAACACTAGGTTCAACTCTAATCTCTTCAGGGGGTGCAAGTGGTCTAATGTAACCCCTACGTATCACAGCTGGAGCTTTAGAATAATCCTTCATCCTAGCAGGGTATGGTGGTTTCTCAGTGTAAGCACAAGGAACAACAGGATCACTAAAAGTTATGATTTTCTCCTCAACTAGATTGGTTTTGTCTATGTTGCTTTCTACAGGAGGATAATATTTAAACCACTTCTCTTTGGGAAGATCAACATGAGCAGCAAAAGATTCACATAGAGAAGCTACTATCTCAGAGTCAAGTCCATACTTAGCGCTAAAATCTCTAGAAGTATTTGTCTCAACAAAAGATTTAACGCAATCAAACTGGAAATTCATACCTGAGTCCTTACCTTCCTCCAGCTCCCAATCTTGAGAGTTGTGTTTGATTCTCTCCAATAAATTCCACTTGTGATCAATATGCTTCTTCATAAAAGAACCGGCACAAGAAGTGTCAAGCATGGTACGATCTTCATGAGAAAGCCAAGCATAAAAGTTTTGAGTGATGATTTCTCTCGAGAGCTCATGATTGGGGCATGAATATAGCATTGATTTAAGCCTCCCCCAAGATTGAGCTATGCTTTCCCTGTCACGAGGCCAAAAGTTATAAATAAAGTTCCGATCACGATGTACTAAATGCATAGGATAGAACTTTTGATGAAATTCCAATTTCAACCGATTGTAGCCCCATGATCCAGCATCATCACATAGCGTATACCATGTCAACGCCTTATCCTTCAAAGATAAAGGAAAGACTTTCTTCTTTACCTCATCCGCGGGCAAACCTGCAAGCTTAAATAAACAACAAACTTCATCTACATAGATTAGATGAAAGTCTGGATGTGAACATCCATCTCGTGTAAAATGATTAGCCAGCAGTTTCTCAAGCATACCCAAAGGAATTTCATAAAAGATATTTTCAGTAGGTACCTTAGGTTGAGGAGAAACTCCTCGTCCTTCCGTTCGTGGTGAAGATACCCCGAACAAACTCCTCAAAGGAAGAGTTTCCATAGTGACAAGTGACAATAAATTTCAGCACAATATATGAATGTTTCCTTACCAATTTCCACTTACCAAAGGCGCTTCACTCCCCGGCAACGGCGCCAGAAAAGAGTCTTGATGACCCACAAGTATAGGGAATAAACTATAGTCCTTTCGATAAGTAAGAGTGTCGAACCCAACGAGGAGTAGAAGGCTCTGATAAACGGATTTCAGCAAGGTAATAACTACAAGCACTGAAAGTAGCGGTAACAAGTGATTGTGTAGCGAGGTGAAACGTATCAAGCAAAGAGTAACAAGTAACAAGTAGTAGCAACGGTGCAGCAAGTGGCCCAATCCCTTTTGTAGCAAGGGACAAGCCTGAACAAAGTCTTATAGGAGGAAAAACGCTCCCGAGGACACACGGGAATTTCTGTCATGCTAGTTTCATCATGTTCATATGATTCGCGTTCGTTACATTGATAGTTTGATATGTGGGTGGACCGGCGCTTGGGTACTGCCCTTACTTGGACAAGCATCCCACTTATGATTAACCTCTTTCGCAAGCATCCGCAATTACAAAATAAGAATTAAGACAAAGTCTAACCATAGCATTAAACTAGTGGATCCAAATCAGCCCCTCACGAAGCAACGCATAGACTGGGGTTTAAGCTTCTGTCACTCCAGCAACCCATCATCTACTTACTACTCCCCAATGCCTTCCTCTAGGCCCAAATATGGTGGAGTGCTATGTAGTCGACGTTCATATAACACCACTAGAGGAAAAACAACATACAGCATATCAAAATACCGAACGAATATCAAATTCACATGACTATTATTAACATGACTTATCCCATGTCCTCAGGAACAAAAGTAACTACTCACAAGACATAATCATAATCATGACCAGAGGTGTAATGAATAGCATCAAGGATCTGAACATAAACTCTTCCACCAAGTAATCCAACTAGCATCAACTACAAAGAGTAATCAACACTACTAACAACCTTACAAGTACCAATCGGAGTCGCGAGACAAAGATTGGTTACAAGAGATGAACTAGGGATTGGAGAGGAGATGGTGCTGATGAAGATGTTGATGAAGATGCCTCCCCTTCGGTGAGAGGAGTGTTGGTGATGACGATGGCGACGATTTCCCCCTACGGGAGGGAAGGTTTCCCGGCAGGATCATCCTGCCGGAGCTCTAGATTGGATCTGCTCAAGTTCCGCCTCGTGGCGGCGGCGAAACCACGAAAAAGCTCCCGATTATTTTTTTCCAGACCAGGACGCTTCATATAGCAAAAGAGGGGGGCTAGTGAGACTTCAGGCAGCCCACAAGCCTGCTATGCGCCACCAGGGGGTGGTGGCAGTGGGCAAGCTTGTGGAGCCCTGGTGGCCCCCCTCCGGTAGTTCTTTCGCCCAGTAATTTTAATATATTCCAGAAAAAATCCACGTAAATTTTCAGGGCATTTGGAGATGTGCACAATAGTGGACTAGGATTTGCTCCTTTTCCAGTCCAGAATTCCAACTGCCTGAATTCTCCCTCTTCAAATAATCCTTGCAAAATAAGAGAGAAAAGGCATAAATATGGTATCACAAGTAATATAACAGCCCAAAAAGCAATAAATATCAACATGAAAGCATGATGCAAAATGGACGTATCATGAACTACTCACGCATCATCGGAGAGGTCATGGTGTTGATGAAGAAGACCTCCGTATCCGAATCTCCCTTCCGACAGGGCACCAGAACGTGCCCGAGATGGGATCTTGTGGACATAGAAGCTTGCGGCGGCGGAAAAGTACTTTCGATGATCCCTTGATTTTTTCTGGAATTTATGGGAATATATAGGCGAAAGACCTAGGGAAGAGGTGGCCCAGGGAGCCCACAAGCCTCGGAGGCCCGCCCCCTGGCCGCGGCTAGGGGGCTTGTGGGGTCCCTACTGGCCCCCTGACCTGATTCTCAGGCTTCCCGATCTTCTTCTGTTTCGGAAAAAATCTTTTTGGAAGTTTCGTTCCGTTTGGACTCCATTTAAAATCGTCCTCTGGGAGGGATCAAAAACATGGAAAAAAAACAGGAACTGGCACTTGGCTCTGAGTTAATAAGTTAGTCCAGAAAAAGATATAAAAGGCATACAAAACATCCAAAGTTTGACAAGATAATAGCATGAAACCATCAAAAATTATAGATACGTTGGAGACGTATCAAGCATCCCCAAGCTTAACTCCTGCTCGTCCTCGAGTAGGGAAGTGACAAATACTGAATTTTTGATGTGGAATGCTACCTAGCATAGTTGTCCTTCGTAACTTCTTTCATGTGACATGAATGTTCAGATCTGTAAGATTCAAAACAATAGTTTTCTATTGACATGAAAACAATAATACTTCAAGCAAACTAGCAAGGTAATCATGAACTTTCAAAATAACAAGGCCAAGGAAAGTTATCCCTACAAAATCATATAGTCTGGCTATGCTCCATCATCCCCACACAACTAATTCAAATCATGCACAACCCCAGTATTTGCCAAGTAATTGTTTTCGCACTCTTACTTTCTCAAAACTTTTTATAACTATCACGCAATACATGAGCGTGAGCCATGGATATAGCACTATAGGTGGAATAGAGTGTGGTGGTGGTTGTGAGAAAAAAAAGGAGGAGATGGTCACATTGACTCGGCGTATCAAAGGGTTATGGAGATGCCCATTAATAGATATCAATGTGAATGAGTAGGGATTGCCATACAAAGGATGCACTAGAGCTATAAGTATTTGAAAGCTCCAAAGGAGAACTAATGGGTGTGCATCCAACTTGCATGCTCACGAAGACCTAGGGCAATTTTGAGGAAGCCCATCATTGGAATATACAAGCCAAGTTATATAATGAAGATTCCCATTAGCATATGGTAGTGACGAAACGAGAGGCTCTCAATCATGAAGAACATGGTGCTATTATGAAGCACAAATGTGGAAAAAGATAGTAGCATTGTCCCTTCTCTCTTTTTCTCTCTCTTTTTTTATTTTTTTATATGGGCTCTTGGGCCTCTTTTTTTTTGGCCTGTTTTTTTTATTTCCTCACATGGGACAATGCTCTAATAATGATGATCATCATACTTTTATTTACTCACACCTCAAAGCTTAGAATGATGATGACTCTATAGGAAATGCCTCCGAAAGTGTACCGGGATGTGCAACTATCTAGCTTGGCATATGACGTTGAAACATCTCGCTAGTATCTTATGATCATGCAATGGCAATATGAGAGTGACGGCACAAGTCATGAGACGAAATGGTAGGACTTGCATGGCAATATATCTCGGAATGGCTATGAAAATGCCATAGTAGGTAGGTATGGTGGCTGTTTTGAGGAAGGCATATGGTGGGTTTGTGCACCGGCGAAAGTTGCGCGGCACTAGAGAGGCTAGCAATGGTGCAAGGTGAAAGTGCATCTATACCATGGACTCACATTAGTCATGAAGAACTCACATACTTGTTGCAAAAGTTTTTATTAGTAATTGAAACAAAGTGCTAAACGCATACTCCTAGGGGAAGGGTTGATAGGTGTTAACCATCGCACGATCCCGACCTCAACACAAAGGATGACAATCAATAGATCAGTTATGCTCCAACTTCCTGACATAGCGGTTCACCATACGTGCATGCTACGGGAATCACTAACTTCAACACAAGTATTTCTAGATTCACAACACCCTACTAACATAACTCTTAATATTACCAAATCCACGTCTCAAAACTAATTGAGAGGAATCAAGACTTCTCTTTCTACTCAATGCACATGAAGATGGAGGTTTTTGTATCCTATTTGGGTACCTATCACCTTTGGGACTACATTCATAGCATAAGCCAACTACCAAGTCACGCACCGCCGTGCTCTAAAAGATCTAAGTGAAGCACATAGAGCAAAATTATCTAGCTCAAAAGATATAAGTAAAGCACGATGAGCATTCTAGCAAAATCACGATGAGTGCATGTGTCTCTCTAAAGGTGTGCAGCAAGGATGATTGTGACACAACAAAAAGAAAAGACTCCTACGATACAAGACGCTCCAAACAAAACACATATCATGTGGTGAATAAAAATATAGCTCCAAGTAATGTTACCGATGGATTGAAGACGAAAGAGGGCGTGCCTTCCCGGGGCATCCCCAAGCTTAGGATTTTTGGTGTCCTTGAATTTGGCTTGGGATGCCTTGGGCATCCCCAAGCTTGAGCTCTTTCCACTCCTTATCTCTTTGTCCATGAGAACATCACCCAAAACTCGAAAACTTCACAACACAAAACTTAAACAAAAAACTCGTGACAACATTAGCACAAGAAAACAAACTACCACTTCTTTAGGTACTGTAGCAATCTTGATTCCTATTTATATTGGTGTTGGATTACTGTATTCTCACTTTTCCGTGCCTAGTACCCTCGGATACTATCCATAGTTTCCTCAAAACAAGCAACCAACTCAACAAAAACAGAATGTGTCAAAAACAGACCAGTCTGTAGCAATCTATATACTTTGTATACTTTTGGTACCTAAAAAATTCTGAAACATTAAGACTGCTTGGGAAAAAGGCGTATCAACCATCAGAAAAAAGAATCAACGCAAAAGCTCTTTCTGAATAATAATGAAAAATCATCTTGTGAGCGAAAAGTTTCTGTCTTTTTCCAGCAGGATCAAACAACCATCACCAAGACTAGTCATAAAGGTTTTGCTTGGCTCAAACACAAAAAGAAACACAAAAGACACAATCATAACAGAATTATGATGGTGTGGACGCAACAAAATAGAAAGAAAAAGAAATAAATTCATTGGGTTGCCACCGAACAAGCGCTATTGTTTACCACCCTTAGCTAGGCATAAGGCGATAGAATCACGTATCGTCGTCTTTGGTGCTCAAACCATAAGTAGCCCTCATCATGGATTCATAAGGCAATCTTATTTTCTTTCTAGGAAAATTTTCCATGCCCTTCTTTAAAGGAAATTGAAATCTAATATTCCCTTCCTTCATATCGATGATAACACCGATAGTCCTTAGGAAAGGTCTACCAAGAATAATAGGACATGTAGGATTGCAATCAATGTCAAGCACAATAAAATACACGAGTACATAGTTCCTATTTGCAATAATAAGAACATCATTGATCCTTCCCATGGGTTTCTTGACAGTAGAATCCGCAAGAGGCAAATTAAGAGAACACTCTTCAATCTCATTAAAACCCAGAACATCACATAAAGACTTTGGAATCGCGGAAACACTAGCACCGAAATCACACAAAGCATTGCATTCATAGTTTTTGATTTTGATTTTGATAGTAGGTTCCCACTCATCATGAAGCTTTCTAGGGATAGAGACTTCCAATTCAAGTTTCTCTTCAAGAGATTTTATCATAGCTTCGACGATATGATCGGTAAAGGCCTTGTTTTGGCTATAAGCATGTGGAGAATTTAGCATGATTGCATCAAGGAAATGCATTCAATCAAGGAGCAACTATCATAATTGAATTCCTTGAAATCCAACGTAGTAATTTCATTACTACTCAAAGTTTTAATATCTTCTACTCCACTTTTAATGCTTTTAGCATCAAGATAGATGGACTCCGAATCATTGGCGCGTTTTTCAACCAAAGTGGATTCATATCCAGCCCCATCATCATTAGGTTTGACACAAGAAAACAAAGATTCAATGGGAGTCACACCAAGCACTTTAAGATCTTTGTGATTCTTATCACGAGAACACGCCTTTTTAAGCCATTCATGTCTAGCACGAATTTGGGCGGTTCTTTCTTTGCTCTCACTCATGGAAACACGCATAGCTTTCAAAGTTTCATCCATATTGATCTTGGGAGGAGCACATCTAACTTTCAAAGCATCAATATCACTAGACATTCTATCAACGCTCTTAGCCAAATCGTCAATTTTGAGTAGTTTTTCCTCTATGGACGCACTGAAAATCTTTTGCGAGTTGATAAACTCTTTGATATTACTCTCTAGATCAGAGGGTAATCTATTGTAATTTCCATGAGTATTGTTGCAGGACTTGCCAAAGTTATTAGAGGACTTACTAGGAAAAGGCCTAGGAACATAGTTTCCTCTAAAATCATTGTTGTTGCCAAAATTATTCCTACCAACAAAATTAACGTCCAAGCTAGCGTTGCTACAGTCAATCAAGGAAGACAAGGGCATATCATTAGGATCTAAAGGAGCACTTCTACTAGCAACCAAATTCATTAACTCATCCATCTTAGCACTCAACGAGTTAATTTCTTCTATAGCGTGTACCTTCTTACTAGTACGTGACCTTTCAGTGTGCCACTGAGAGTACTTCGTCATGATATTGTCTAAGAGTTTCGTGTCTTCTCCTTACGTGATTTCCATGAACGTTCCACCTGAGGCGGAGTCCAAGATATTTCTAGAAGCGAAATTCAAGCCAGCGTAGAAGATTTGTATAATCATCCAAAGACTCAAGCCATGAGTGGGATAATTTCTAATCATCAATTTCATTCTCTCCCAAGATTGTGCAACATGTTCATGATCAAGTTGCTTAAAATTCATGATATCATTACGGAGAGAGATAAACTTAGCCGGCGGAAAATACTTGGATATATAAGCATCTTTGCACTTATCCCAAGAATCAATACTATTTTTGGGAAAGACGAAAACCAAGTTTTTGCTCGATCTCGCAACGAGAAAGGAAAAAACTTCAATTTAATCACATCATTATCCACATCTTTCTTCTTTTGCATATTGCATAGCTCTATGAAGGTGTTAAGATGGGATGCGGCATCTTGACTAGGAAGGCCGGAAAATTGCTCTTTCATAACAAGATTCAGCAAAGCGGCATTGATTTTGTATGACTCCGCACTAGTGGCGAGAGCAATCGGAGTACTAATAAAATCATTATTATTAGTATTCGAGAAGTCACAAAGTTTGGTGTTTTCAGTCATGGTGACTTCGACAAGCAAGTAAGCACACTACCGAACAAAGAGCAAGCGAGAGAAAATGGTGAACGAAAAGGCAAACGAAAAAGGCAAAGATTTTTTGTAATTTTTTGTTTTTCAGAAGTGGGGGAGAGGAAAACGAGAGGCAAAAAAGAAAATGCAAGAGATGAGTTTGCGACACTTACTTGGATGAGTTCTTGACTTGATCCTCCCCGGCAATGGCGCCAGAAATCCTTCTCCTACTTTTCAAACAACAGCACCAGAAGTTGAGACGTTGACGGAGACCTGCTTGCGTTGGCTTTTCCCTTGAAGAGGAAAGGGTGATGCAGCAGCACAGGAGCAGTAAGTATTTCCTCAGTTTGAGAACCAAGGTATCAATCCAGTAGGAGAATCTCGTCAAGTCCAGAGTACGTGCGCAAACACAAAAGAGCTTGCACCCAACGCTATAAAGGGGTTGTCAATCCCTTCAAGATTGATTGCAAACTGAGATCTGAAGGTGGATAGTGTAACGAAGAAAAAGAGTAAGGCTGAAAATATGGTGTGGAGTAGACCCAGGGGCCATAGTGTTCACTAGAGGCTTATCTCAAAATAGCAAATATTATGGTGGATGAACAAATTACTGTCGAGCAATTGATAGAACCGCGCAAAGTCATGATGATATCTAAGGCAATGATCATACATATAGGCATCACGTCTGAGACAAGTAGACCGATACTTTCTGCATCTACTACTATTACTCCACACATCGACCGCTATCCAGCACGCTTCTAGTGTATTGAGTTCATGACGAACAAAGTAACGCCTTAAGCAAGATGACATGATGTAGAGGGATAAACTCAAACCAATGATGAAAACCCATCTTTTTACCCTTGATGGAAACAACACGATGCGTTCCTCGCTACCCCTTCTATCATTGGGTGAGGTCACCGCACGGTATTAACCCAAAACCAAGCACTTCTCTCATTGCAAGAATCATAGATCTAGTTGGCCAAACAAAACCCACAACTCAAAGAGAATTACAAGGATATGAAATCATGCATAAAAGAGATCACAAGAAACTCAAATAAGATTCATAGATAATCTGGTCATAAATCCACAATTCATCGGATCTCGACAAACACACCGCAAAAGAAGATTACATCGGATCGATCTCCATGAAGATCATGGAGAACTTTGTATTGTAGATCCAAGAGAGAGAAGAAGCCATCTAGCTACTAGCTATGGACCCGTAGGTCTATGGTGAAGTACTCACGCATCATCAAAGAGGTCATGGTGTTGATGAAGAAGCCCTCTGTATTTGAATCTCCCCTTCGGCAGGGCACCAGAACGTGCCCTAGATGGGATCTTGCGGAGCTAGAAGCTTGCGGCGGCGGAAAAGTACTTTCGATGATCCCTTGATTTTTTCTGGAATTTATGGGAATATATAGGCGAAAGACCTAGGGCAGAGGTGGCCCAGGGAGCCCACAGGCTTGGGAGGCGCAAGCCCCCCTGGCCGTAGCTAGGGGGCTTGTGGGGTCCCTGCTGGCCCCCTGCCCTGATTCTCAGGCTTCCCGATCTTCGTCTGTTTCAGAAAAAATCTTTTTGGAAGTTTCGTTCCATTTGGACTCCGTTTAAAATCCTGCTCTGAAAGGGGTCAAAAACATGGAAAAAACATGAACTCGCACTTGGCACTGAGTTAATAAGTTAGTCAAAAAAAAGATATAAAAGACATACAAAACATCCAAACTTTGACAAGATATTAGCATGAAACCATCAAAAATTATAAATACGTTGAAGACGTATCATAGTGCTTTTCAATTTCAGGGTCAACTAGCTCAAAAAAATAAGTAAATGCATGAAAAATACCAAATGAAGTCAGAAATTGTTGAAAATTTGTGATGTGCCTTTGAATGGTGCATTTTTAACACACAAAAAGTATGGAGTTTAAATAAGTTCAAAAAAATGAAATCCCTTTGTAACAGATGAGTTCTCGTTCGAAACCCTCATACGTCGAGACAGATTGTCCGTTTTGTACACGAATTGCATCCAGTTTTTGTCATAACTCTCTCAACCTTTTAGCACTTGCTATGTGGATGAAATGAAGCTACCATGCCAACTTTCAACATTTTCAGAGTTCATTTGTAGTGCTTTTCAATTTCAGGGTCAACTAGCTCAAAAAAATAAGTAAATGCACGAAAAATAAAAAATGAAGTTAGAAATTATTGAAAATTTGTTAAAATATTTAATAGAAAACAAAAAAGGAGTCAAATAAAAAGAATCAACTAAAACATTAACCAAAATAAATGAATTCAAAATAATCAACTAACATTATCAAAGTGCTTATTTGTTAAAAAGAATCAAGTAAAACATTAACTAAAAAGAAACAAAAAAATATCAACTCAAAAGAATTTTCATAAAGTTTTTTGGTTAAAATCTTTAATAGAAAACTAAAATAGAAGAGAAAAAAATTCAACCCAAAGAATTCAAATTTGAAAACTAAATATTTAGGTGTAAGTAGAAAAAACCAAAATAAATAAAGCAAAGAACAAAACAAAAATAATGGGAAAAAATTGAAACTATATGATAATTTATAGAGAAAATTCAACCCAAATTCAAAGTGATTCACTTTGAATTTTGTTGAATTTTGTCTTTAATTTGACATATATTTTCAATTTTTAAATTTAGAGTGCGTTTAGGCCCGTAAGCCTGCTTTAGAGAGGAGCTCGAAAGAGCACGCGCAGCGGTGCTTATAAAGCACTGTCGACGCCCCTCGCTAGGCGAGGTGGGACTAAAGGTTTGCACTGCGTCGCGCCGGAGCCAGCCCAGGCCTTTAGTCCCGGTTCGAGCCACTAACCGGGACTAAAGACCCCCTTTAGTCCCGGGTCGAGCCACGAGGGGTCTTTAGTCCCTCGTCGTCGCTCGACCCGGGACTAAAGGGGGTCTTTAGTCCCGGTTCGAGACACGACCCGGGACCAAAGGTCCGCCTATATAAGCGGGAGTTGGAATTTTGTGGTGCCCAAATCGCGGTTTCGATCTCTTCTTCCTCCTCGCGACGCGGACGAACCCTTGACGTCGCGAGGTTGCACAACTCTTCCCCGACATCGTCGCCGTCTCCTCGCTCCTCCCCGCCATCGCCTCCCTCGCGTCGTCCTCGCTGCCGCCTCCCTCGTCGTCGTTGCCCCTCCCTCGCCGTCGCCGCCGCCCCCTGCCCTCCCCTTCCCCTCTCTGGCCCGCTCCGGTAAGCCCCCTCCCCATCCCGCTCCGGTAAGCCCACCGCCCTCCAGGCGCTGCCGCCCCCATCCCCTCCCGCTCTAGGCACCCGGCTGTTGTCATTTTGATTTTAGGGCCATCGATCAGTTCAAGATGTCATCTTGAGATGCATGTTAATAACAAAATCAAGATATGTTTGTTGAAGATCTTTTGATGGGCTAACTAGAAAGAAGGAAAAAATCCTGTTTGTAAATTTCATGTAAGTAGGAACATTAGGTTTGAATTAGACAATCAATGGTTTCAAACAACTTATTTAAAATTTGGAGAGGAAAAAAGGGCACATACATATTTCACCAACCTACAAATATCATCCTTTTCTTGGTGTTAATGCATAAAACAGTAGTGAGTTACTCACTTTTGCTTGCTAATTAGTTGTGCTAAGTTTTGCTGGAATGTCTGAGTGGTCTGGATATGTTTATATATAGATGTTCAATTCTTTCAATATAGTGTCATGATTGTTGTTTATACATTTACCACATTAAAACAGGAAATGTCTGATGATGAATATTGGGAGTGTGAATATTGTGGCGACTGTCGGGGTATGTGCGACACACCTCACATGTGAGACGATAGGTTCTTCAGCATGAAGCTTGATGAGAATGGAGATATGTTCCTCCCTTGCCATGCAAGAAGATATGTGTTGGAGAGACTCGGTTTCGAAGACCACGAGAGAATTGAGACGCGGAGCCTAACCTGAGGACTATACATGGTCACACATTTGTTATCAAAGTATTTAATTCAGTTTTTCAAACAGAATTTGGGTGCCCAAAGTAGGAAGATCTTTGCAAGGCATATGGATTTCAGGAGGGTATGGAAATAACCTTCGATCTTCGTCCTGAAGATAATATGCCAGGCAACATCGACATTTGGGTGGTTGTCGATGATATGCTTCCTGTTTTACCTCCATGTGAGTTTCTCAACCATATTTGTCAAGTAATTTGTATTTATATTTAGAAATAGTTGGTGTTCATCCATATACTAAATTTGTTAAATTATAATTTACATCTTATTTCATTTCTTCGAGTGAATTACGAAAATTAATTGACACGACACACTACACGTATGGATCACATCTAACTTGGGAGGAGAAGGATGTTCTTCTCCACTTTGTTGTTGCTGGTGTTCTGGTTTCTTGGGATATCTTCCCGTATAATTTTGGAATTGGCAAAAATTATACATTTTACATGCCACTAGTGCATAGGTTGAGGCCGGATGACATTTGCCGAAATATCTTGGTAAGAGTCTCCTAATTAAGTACGCTCTACTATTGCATAAATGGTGTTGATTACATTGCTAACTAGGTTATTATTATGTTCTTCAACAGCAACTGTCACATGATGTAGTGCCTCTCTTGATGCACCCAGAAGGTCAAATGAAAATTAAAAGCCCGCTGAGGGCTGAGTTCGATACTCCATACTCGAGTAACCTCAAATCAAGATCAAAAAGGCTCCAAATTGAAGCATGGAGATAAATAAAGAAGGTTCACAAGCCACAAGTTGGAGACCATTGGATCTCTGTGCTTCATCATGGAGACATAGGTTTTATTCTGTTTTATGACATTATACCTAAGAGCGAGGACTAGGTCTTATGAGACATAAGTTATTCTGGTTTATATTATTACTTGACATGATCGATTAGGATGCATGCATATGATGACTATTATGATGTTTCTCTGTTTTACTTTATGTGTATCATATGATAACTTTGTATATGATTAAGATGATGATGAGTTGTTAGATGATCGATTAGAATACTATTTCCATTCGACGGAAATGATATGAAATGATATAGTGTAAAAAAGATGCATATATGTGCGTGTAACTCGTGTCTACATTTTGTAAATATGTTCGACAAAGCACGACGGATGAGATGGTGTAATATATTCCTGACGATGTGCAATATATATGTAAAAAATAAATGGAAAAATAGGGGGAAGCAAAATAGCCCATCCAATTTAGTGCAAAACCCTAAACCCAAAAATTGCTCAAAAAAACAGCGAAGAAATAGCCCCGATTCGTAATACGAACCAGGACTAATACCCCTCCCCCCTTGCTCCCAGCCCCGCCACGTCGAAGGCCATTAGCCCCGGTTCGGGGCCGAACCGGGGCCAGCATTAGTCCCGGTTCGCGAACCGGGACTAATGGCCTAACCGAACCGGGACTAAAGGTCCTTTTTCTACTAGTGATGCCTTGAATTGCTAGTTTTGTATGAACTGGTTTCACTCAAAGTACCTGACTGTCAGTAGGCTACCCTGTGGTTTGGAGCATATACTGTTGGGGAATGTTGCATGGGAAAGAAAAAATTCCTACGCACACGCAAGACCTATCCACGGTGATGATCATCTACGAGAGGGGAGAGTGTATCTACATATCCTTGTAGATTGCTAAGAGGAAGCATATATAATGGGGTTGATGTAGTCGAACATCTTTGCGATCAAAATCGCAGTCCGTCCCGCGATCTAATCACGAACCGTCCCGCGATCCCATCTCGATCTAGTGCCGAACGGACGGCACCTCCGCATTCACCACATGTACAGCTCGATAACGATCACCGCCTTCTTGATCCAGCAGGAGGGGCGGAGAGGTAGATGAGTTCTCCAGCACGATAGTGTGGTGGTGGTGATGATGAACTAATCGAGCAGGGCTGCGCCAAGCTCTGTGGAACTAATCTAGAGGAGAAAATGATCTAGCGAGAGGGCAGCCGTGGCTATTAGGGTTAGGGCTGCCTCTAATTCCTCTAGTATATATATAGGAGGGAGGGAGGGGAGGAGGTAGCCAAAGGCTCCTCCTTTGGTTCGGTCGAATAGGAGGTGGAGGAGTCCACCTCCAATTGTACTCCAAGTAGGACTCCTCCCACTTGTAATATTCCCCCTCTCCCTTTGGGATTTTTCCCTCTTTGCTTCTTGGCCGAAATAGACCATCTTGGGCTGGCCGCACCAACCCACTAAGGGCTGGTTTACCACCTTTAGGCCTATTAGGTTCTCTCCCGGGTGGATGGCCCCTCACGGTAAAACCCCGGAACCCATTCGTCACTCCCGGTACTTTATCGATAATGCCCGAAAACTTTCCGGAAGCCAAAGGCAACTTTACTATATGTCAATCTTTACCTATGGACCATTACGGAGCTCCTCATGACGTCCGAGATCTCATCTGGGACTCCGAACAACTTTCGATCACCAGACACACATAACTCAATAATACCGAAACGTCACTGAACCTTAACTATGCAGACCCTGCGGGTTCGAGAACTATGTAGACATGACCTGGGACACTCTCCAGTCAATAACCAATAGCGGTACCTGGATGCCCGTATTGTCTCCTACATATTCTACAAACATCTTTATCGGTTGAACCTCTATATCAAGGATTCAGTTAATCTTGTATGTTGTTCCCTTTGTCCTTCGGTATGTTACTTGCCCGAGATTCGATCGTCGGTATCTCTATAGCTAGTTCAATCTCATTACCGGCAACTCTCTTTACTCGTCTGTAATACAAGATCCCATGACTAACTCCTTAGTCACATTGCTTGTAAGGCTTATTGTGATGTTGTATTACCGAGTGGGCCCCGAGATACCTCTCCGTCAGACGGAGTGACAAATCCCAGTCTTGATCCATGCCAACCCAACAAACACCTTCAGAGATACCTGTAGAGCACCTTTATAGTCACCTAGTTATGTTGCGATGTTTGATACACACAAGGTATTCTTCTGGTGTCCGGGAGTTGCATGATCTCATGGTCATAGGAACGGATACATTGACATGCATAAAACAGTAGCAATAAACTGGCACGATCATATGCTACGTTCATAGTTTGGGTGTTGTCCATCACATCACTCTCCTAATGATGTGATCCCGTTATCAAGTGACAACACTTGTCTATGGCCAGGAAACCTTGACCATCTTTGATCAACGAGCTAGTCAACTAGGGACAGTGTGTTGTCTATGTATCCACAAATGTACTTGAGTTTCTAATCAACACAATTCTAGCATGGATAATAAATTATTTTCATGAACAAGGAAATATAATAATAACCAATTCATTATTGCCTCTAGGGAATATTTCCAACACTCTCCTCCTTGCACTCGAGTCAATAATGTAGTTCACATCACTATGTGATTCACACCCAATAAGTACTGGGGCTTAATCAAGTTTGCTTGTGAGAGAGGTTTTTAGTCAACGGTACTGAACCTTTCAGATGCATGTGTGCTTTACAAATATCTATGTCATCCTATAGATGTTGTTACTATGCGCCATCTGGAACTATTCCAAATGACTGCTCCACTATACGAATCCGGTTTGCTACTCAAAGTCATCCAAATTAGTGTCAAACCTTGCATCGTCATAACCATTTACGACGAACTCTTTTATCACCTCCATAATCGATAAATATTCCTTAGTCCACTAGTTACTAAGGATAACTTTGACCGATGTTCAGTGATTCATTCCTGGATCACTCTTTGTGCCCCTTGACAGACTCATGGCAAGGCACACATCAGTTGTGGTACATAGTAGGACATACTATAGAGCCTATGGCTAAAGCATAGGGGAGGACCTTCATCCTTTCTCTTTATTATGCCATGGTCGGGCTTTGAGTCTTACGCAATATTCACACCTTACAAGACAGCCAAGAACTCCTTCTTTGACTGATCTATTTTGAACTCCTTCAAAATCTTGTCACGGTATGTATTCATTTGAAAGTTCTATTAAGAGTTTTGATCCATCTCTACTGATCTTAAAACTCAATGTTCGAGTAGCTCAATCCAGGTTTTCCTTTGAAAAACTCCTTTCAAACAACCCTTTATGTTTTCCAAAAATGCTACATAATTTCCGATCAACAATATGTCAACCCCATATACTCATCAGAAATTCTATAGTGCTCTCACTCACTTCCTTGGAAATACAAGTTTCTCATCAACTTTGTATAAACCCAAAAGCTTTGATCATCTCATCAAAGCACATATTCCAACTCCGAGATGCTTACTCTAGTCCTTAGAAGGATCGCTGGAGCTTGCATACTTGTTAGCATCCTTAGGATCG
Organism: Hordeum vulgare subsp. vulgare; assembly: GCF_904849725.1. NCBI lineage: Eukaryota > Viridiplantae > Streptophyta > Magnoliopsida > Poales > Poaceae > Hordeum > Hordeum vulgare. The sequence goes on along the minus strand of NC_058519.1, from coordinate 655,917,816 downwards.
TCAAAACCTTCTGGTTGTATCACATACAACCTTTCCTCAAGGAAACCGTCGAGGAAACAATGTTTTGACATCCATCTGCAAGATTTCATAATTGAAAAATGTAGCAACTGCTAACATAATTCCAACAGACTTTTAGCATCGCTACAAGTGAGAAAGTCTCATCGTAGTCAACTCCTTGAACTTGTCGGAAACCTCTTTGCAACAAGTCAAGCTTTCTTAAATCTTGACATTCACCATCATTGTTTTTCTTCCTTTTATAGATCCATTTGTACTTAATACTCTTACGACCATCAAGTAGGTCTTCCAAAGTCCACACTTTGTTTTCATACATGGATCCTCTCTCGGATTTCATGGCCTCCAGCCATTTGTCGGAATCCGGGCCCACCATCGCTTCACCATAGCTCGTAGGTCATTGTTGTCCAGCAACATGACCTCCAAGACAGGATTACCATACCACTCTGGAGTAGTGCGTGTCCTTGTTTACCTACGAGGTTTGGAAGTGACTTGATCTTAAGCTTCATGATCACCATCATTGGCTTCCACTTGAACTCGTGTAAGCATCACAGGAACAACTTCATGCGCCCTTCTACTCTTTGGTTGAAGTGATGGTTCAAAACCTCATCAAGTTCTACCATCCTCCCACTCAATTCTTTCAAGAGAAACTATTTCTCGAGAAAGTACTTGTTTAAGACAACAAACACTTTGCTTTCGGATCTGAGATAGGAAGTATACCCAACTATTTTGGGTATCCTATGAAGATGTATTTATCCGCTTTGGGCTCGATCTTATCAGGCCGAAACCATTTGACATAAGCATCGTAGCCCCAAACTTTAAGAAACGACAGCTTATGTTCCTCCAAACGAAAGTTCATACGGTGCTATCTCAACGGAACTTACGTGGTACCCTATTAAAGTCAATGTGGTTGTCTCTAATGCATAACCCCAAAACGATAGTGGTAATTGATACGTCTCCATCATATCTATAATTTCTGATTGTTTCACGCCAATATTCTACAACTTTCATATACTTTTGGCAACTTTTTATACTATTTTTGGGACTAACATATTGATCCAGTGCCCGGTGCCAGTTTCCTATTTGTTGCATGTTTTTTTGTTTCGCAGAATATCCATACCAAACAAAGTCCAAACGTAATAAAAACTTACGGGATTTTTTTGGAATATTTATGATTTTTGGGAAGAAGAATCAACGTGAGGCGATGCACGGAGTGCCCATAAGCCCTCTCGCCGCGGTCAGGGGGTGGGCCCGCGGCAGGCAGGCTTGTGGCCGCTCCTTAAGGCAGTTGGTGTCCTTCTTCCGCAGCAATAAAGATAATATCCGAAAGCAAATCGTGTTAAAATTTCAGCCCAATCGGAGTTACGGATCTCCGGGAATTTAAGAAACGGTGAAACGCAGAATCTGAGAGGGCAGAAACAGAAGGACACAGAGAGAGAGATCCAATCTCTGCAGGGCTCTCGCCCCTCCGCCGCCATGGAGACCATGGACCAGAGGGGAAACCCTTCTCCCATCTAGGTAGGAGGTCAAGGAAGAAGAACAAGGAGGGGGGATCTCTCCCCCTCTCTCCCGGCGGCGCCGGAACGCCGCCCCGGACATCATCGTGTGACGGCGATCTACACCAATACCTCCGTCATCTTCACCAACATCTCCATCATCTTCCCCCATCTATATTCAGCGGTTCACTCTCCCGCAACCCGTTATACCCTCTACTTGAACATGGTGCTTTATGCTACATATTATTATCCAATGATGTGTTGCTATTCTATGATGTCTGAGTAGATTATCGTTGTCCTGTGAGTGATTGATAAATTGCTATGATTGGTTTAATTTGCTTATGGTTATGTTGTTGTCCTTTGGTGCCCATCATATGATCGCGCGTGTGGATCACACCATAGGGTTAGTTGTATGTTGATAGGACTATGTATTGGCAGGCTAGAGTGACAGAAGCTTCAAACCTAGCATAGAAATTGATGCATATGGGATTGAAGGGGGACCAATATATCTTATTGCTATGGTTGGGTTTTACCTTAATGAACGTTAGTAGTTGCGGACGCTTGCTAATAGTTCCAATCATAAGTGCATAGAATTCCAAGTAAGGGATGACATGCTAGCAGAGGCCTCTCCCACATGATACTTGTTATCGATCTAGTAACGTGGTCAATTGCTTAGGGACAATTCCGCAACTCCTACCACCACTTTTCCACACTCGTTAGACACTCGTAGTTGTTTCTTTATCTAACCAGCCCCTAGTTTTATTTACGTGTTCTTTACTTTCTTGCAAGCCTATCCTATCACTCCTACAAAGTACTTCTAATTTCATACTTGTTCTAGGTAAAGCGAACGTAAAGTGTGCGTAGAGTTGTATCGGCGGTCGATAGAACTTGAGGGAATATTTGTCCTACCTTTAGCTCCTCGTTGGGTTCGACATTGTTACTTATCGAGAAAGGCTACAATTTATCCCCTATACTTGGGGGTTATCGAGACCTTTTTCTGGCGCCGTTGCCGGGGAGCAATAGCGTGGGGTGAATATCCTCGTGTGTGCTTGTTTTCTTTATCACTAAGTAGATTTATTTGCTGTTCTAAGTTGTTCTCTATATTTAGTTATGGATATGGAACACGAAATACCAAAAAAATTAGGTGTACTTGCTACTCATGGAGATGGGGAACCTCCTAAAACCCTCGAGGCTCGTTATGTGGAAAATATTATGCACTTCTTTAATAATCCTGAGAAAGCCCCATTCAATTATATGATGGGATACACGTTGCATCAACGTGAATACTTTAGGGATTATCGCTTGACTGAAAAAGGGGAACTTTTATGGGATCAAATCCATTTGTTGAAATGGTATGCTTGGGAACTATGCAAAAGACATGGTGTTACTTGTTGCTCTAGGATGAAGGCTCCACACCTTCCCTTTTCTTGTGAGTTTAATGATCATAGAACCTTGGCTTCTTATGCTAATGGTATATATGATTACTATGATGTGGATCAAATAGAAGAGTTTGTTGCTTTTATGGGTGCTTATGAAATTGAGGCTCTGTTTAAAAGGTGTGATGATAATGATGATGCTCCTTACCGATCTGAAAATTTGGCTATGCTTCGTTATTGTTATACTAATTATGAATATAGTGCCCATATTGAACGATTTAAGGAGAAATCCTATGCTGCGCAAGAAGAGACTATTATTTTGCAGGAAACTATGGAAGAAGAAAATGCTGAAATTGTGAGCTCATTAGATGAAAAAGATGAAGAGGAGAGCGAAGAACAAAAGGAGGAAGAGCGGACTAGCTACCCGTGTCCACCTTCAAATGAGAGTAACTCTTCTACTCATACATTATTTAATTTCCCTTCGTTTTTACTGAAGGATGAATGCTATGATCCCTTGGATTCGTTTGAAATATCCCTTTTTGATGAACTTGATGCATGCTATGCTTGTGGCCATGTTGCCAATATGAATGATGCTTATGAAGATGAGCTAGTTGTAGTCCCTTATGTTAAACATGATGATTTTGATAAATATAATATGCATGTGCTTGCTGCTCCTACTTGCAGTTATTATGAGAGAGGAACTACATCTCCACCTTTCTATGTTTCCAATACGATAAAATTGCAAGAAACTGCTTATGCTATGTATTGGCCTTTACTTGATGTGCATGAATTGTTCTTTTATGACATGCCAATGCATAGGAAGAGAGTTAGACTTCGTCATTACATGATATATGTTACCTTGTGCTCACTACTAAATTTTAAATCATTGCTAATTAAAATTGGCTTTGATATACCTTGGGATCCGGGTGGATCCATTACTTGAGCACTTTATGCCTTGCTTAATGGCTTTAAAGAAAGCGTTGCCTGGGAGACAAACCGGAAGTTTTAGAGAGTCATTTATTTCTTTTGCGTGCTTTTATTTAGTTTAAAAACAAAAAAATATAGAGGGGAACTTAAAACTTTTCCAAAAAGAGAAGCGATTGAAAGGTGATGCATTGCGGAAGTGAGGGTCGACCTTGAACACTTGTGTTCATGCTCATGGAAACAATGTAGAATTTTTCATGGAAGTTTCTCACAAAAATAATTATCCCCTTGTACAATTCCTTTGTGTTTTAAAAATAATGTGCCAAGTAAAGCCTTTACGATTAGTTTGGGTGATAGTTGTTTGATCACACTGAGAAAAGACAGAAACTTTCTGCTCACGAAATTAATTTTAATTTTTATTATGGAAGATATTTTGAGTTGATTCTTTTTGATGCTGATTGATATGCAAATTTTCCAGACGTTCGTAATTTTTCAGATTTTTTGAGATATCAGAAGTATACATATTATACAGATTGCTACAGACTGTTCTGTTTTGACAGATTCTGTTTTCTATGCATTGTTCTCTTATTTTGATGAATCTATGGATCGTATCGGGGGGTATGAATCATGGTGAAGTTGCATTACAGTAGATATAATGCTAATATGAATTTAGAATGAGTTCACAACAGTACTTGAAGTGGTGATTTATTTTATTATACTAATGGATCTCGCGAAGTTTTTGTTGAGTTTTGTGTGATTGAAGTTTTCAAGTTTTGGATGAGAGCACGATGGATGAAGGAACAAGGAGAGGCAAGAGCCTAAGCTTGGGGATGCCCGAGGCACCCCAAGGTAATATTCAAGGAATACTCAAGCGTCTAAGATTGGGGATGCTCCGGAAGGCATCCCCTCTTTCGTCTACAATCTATCGGTAATTTTACTCGAAGCTATATTTTAATTCGTCACATGATATATGCAAATGCTTGGAGCGTCTTTTGTGTTTATTTTTCCTTTTTCTTTTATGCACCATGCTGGTATGAGATAGTCCTTGGTTGGCTTTATAGAATGCTTCTTGTGCTTCACTTATTTCTTTTGAAGTTTGGATTGCCTGTTTCCCTACACATAGAAAACCGCCATTTGTAGAATGCTGTTTTGCTTCACTTATATATGTTAGAGCGGGGCATATCTTTTGTAGAAATAATTAAACTCTCATGCTTCACTTATACCTATTTAGAGAGTTAACAGGAGTTGGCCATTCACATGGTTAGTCATAAAATCATACATAAAACTTGTAGATCACTGAATATGATATGTTTGATTCCTTGCAACAGTTTTGCGACATGAATATGTGATATTAGAGTCATGCTAGTGAGTAATTGTGTATTTTTAGAAATACTTGTGTTAAGGTTTGTGATTCCCGTAGCATGCACGTATGGTGAACCGTTATGTGATGAAGTCGGAGCATGATTTATTTATTGATTGTCATCCTTTGTGTGAAGGTCGGGATCGCGCGATGGTTAACTCCTACCAACCTTTCCCCAAGGAGCATGCGTGTAATACCTTGTTTCGATGACTAATAGACTTTTGCAATAAGTATGTGAGTTCTTTATGACTAATGTTGAGTCCATGGATTATACGCACTCTCACCCTTCCACCATTGCTAGCCTCTTTAGTACCGCACAACTTTCGCCGGTGCATTACACCCACCATATAGCCTCCCTCAAAACAGCCACCATACCTACCTATTATGACATTTTCATAGCCATTCCGAGATATATTGCCTTGCAACTACCACCGTTTCGTCTCATGACATGTGCCACCACTTCCATATTGCCATTGCATGATCGTAAGATAGCTAGCATGATGTTTCCATGGCTTGTCCATTTTTTGATGTCATTGCTATGCTAGATCATTGTCACGGTACACTACCAAAGGCATTTCATATAGAGTCATCATTGCTCTAAGTATTGAGTTGTAAGTGTGATGATCATCATTAATAGAGCATTGTCCCATGTGAGGAAATAAAAGAGGCCAGCGAAGCCCATTTATAAAAAAGAGGCCAAAGATGCCCACCAAAATTAAAAATAAAAAATAAAAAAGAGGCCAAAGAGCCCACACAAAAAAGAGAGAAAAGAGAGAAGGGACAATTGCTACTATCCTCTTTCCACACTTGTGCTTCAAATAGCACTATGATCTTCATGACAGAGAGTCTCCTATGTTGTCACTTCCATATACTACTGGGAAATTTTCATTATATAACTTGGCTTGTATATTCCAATGATGGGCTTCCTCAAAATTGCCCTAGGTCTTCGTGAGCAAGCAAGTTGGGTGCACACCCACTAGTCTATTTTGTGAGCTTTCATACACTTATAAGCTCTAGTGCATCCATTGTGTGGCAATCCCTACTCACTCACATTGATATCTATTGATGGGCATCTCCATAGCCCGTTGATACACCTAGTTGATGTGAGACTATCTCCTCTTTTTTTTGTCTTCTCCACGACCACCATATTCTATTCCACCTATAGTGCTATGTACATGGCTCACGCTCATGTATTGCGTGAAAGTTGAAAAGTTTTGATAACACTAAAGTATGAAACAATTGCTTGGCTAAAACCGGGGTTGTGCATGATTTAAATACATTGTGTGGGGAAGATGGAGCATAGTCAGACTATATGATTTTGTAGGGATAACTTTCTTTGGCCATGATATTTTGAGAAGACATGATTGCTTTGTTAGTATGCTTGAAATATTATTGTCTTTATGTCAAATGATAGACTATTGCTTCGAATCACTCGTGTTTTAGTATTCATGCCATGATTAGATTATATGATCAAGATTATGCTAGGTAGCATTCCACATCAAAAATTATCTTTTTTATCATTTACCTACTCGAGGACGAGCAGGAATTAAGCTTGGGGATGTTGATACGCCTCCGTCGTATCTATAATTTTTGATTGTTTCATGCCAATATTCTACAACTTTCATATACTTTTGGCAACTTTTTATACTATTTTTGGGACTAACATATTGATCCAGTGCCTAGTGCCAGTTCCTGTTTGTTGCATGTTTTTTTGTTTCGTGGAATATTCAAACCAAACGAAGTCCAAACGTAATAAAAACTTACGCGGATTTTTTTGGGAATATTTATGATTTTTGGGAAGAAGAACCAACACGAGGCGATGCACGGAGTGCCCACAAGCCCTGTCGCCACGGCCAGGGGGTGGGCCCGCGGCAGGCAGGCTTGTGGCCACTCCTTAAGGCGGTTGGTGCACTTCTCTCGCCGAAAGAAACAAAATATCCGGAAGAAAATCGTGTTAAAATTTCAGCCCAATCGGAGTTACGAATCTCCGGGAATTTAAGAAACGGTGAAATGCAGAATCTGGGAGGGCGGAAACAGAAGGACACAGAGAGAGATCCAATCTCAGAGGGGCTCTCGCCCCTCCGCCGCCATGGAGACCATGGACCAGAGGGGAAACCCTTCTCCCATCTAGGTAGGAGGTCAAGGAATAAGAAGAAGGAGGGGGGCTCTCTCCCCCTCTCTCCCGTCGGCGCCGGAACGCCGCCCGGGACATCATCGTGTGACGACGATCTACACCAACACCTCCGTCATCTTCACCAACATCTCCATCATCTTCCCCCATCTATATTCAGCGGTTCACTCTCCCGCAACCCGCTGTACCCTCTACTTGAACATGGTGCTTTATGCTACATATTATTATCCAATGATGTGTTGCTATCCTATGATGTCTGAGTAGATTATCGTTGTCTTATGGGTGATTGATGAATTGCTATGATTGGTTTAATTTGCTTGTGGTTATGTTGTTGTCCTTTGGTGCCCATCATATGATCGCACGCGTGGATCACACCATAGGGTTAGTTGTATGTTGATAGGACTATGTATTGGCAGGCTAGAGTGACAGAAGCTTCAAATCTAGCATAGAAATTGATGCATATGTTCTTTACTTTCTTGCAAGCCTATCCTATCACTCCTACAAAGTACTTCTAGTTTCATACTTGTTCTAGGTAAAGCGAACATAAAGTGTGCGTAGAGTTGTATCGGTGGTCGATAGAACTTGAGGGAATATTTGTCCTACCTTTAGCTCCTCGTTGGGTTCGACACTCTTACTTATCGAGAAAGGCTACAATTGATCCCCTATACTTGTGGGTTATCAGTAATTCAATAAGAGACATCATAGTATGCACCATATCTAATAGGGCGCAGCTACGATGTTCGGACACACCATCACACTATGGTGTTCCATGTGGCATTAGTTGTGAAATAATTTCCACATTGTATTAAATGTGTACCAAACTCGCAACTCAAATATTCATCTCTACGATCATATCGTAGATATTTCATCATCTTGTGACGACGATCTTCAACTTCATTCTAAAATTACTTAAACCTTTCAATAATTCAAATTTGTATTTCATCAAGTAAATATACTAGTATCTACTCAAATCATCTGTGAAGTAAGAACATAATTATATCGACTGCGTGCCTCGGCACTCAATTGACTGCATACATCAAAATGTATTACTTCCAATAAGTTACTTTCTTGTTCCATCTCACTGGAAAATGAGGCATTCAGTAATCTTGCCCATGTGGCATGATTTGCATGTCTCAAGTGATTCAAAATCAAGTGAGTCCAAACGATCCATATGCATGGAGTTTCTTCATGCGTTTACACCAATAGGCATGGTTCGCATGTCTCAAACGATTCAAAAACGAGTGAGTCCAAAGATCCATCACTATGGAGCTTCTTCATGCGTTTTACACCAATATGACTCAAGCGGAAGTGCCACAAGTAAGTGGTACTATCATTACTACTTTGTATCTTTTGGCATCAAATATTATGAACATTTGTAATACTACGATCAAGATTTAATAAACCATTCATATTAGGTGCATGACCATTGAAGGTATTATTCAAGTAAACAGAATAACCATTATTCTCTTTAAATGAATAACGTATTGAAATAAGAACAATCCAATCATGTTCATGATCAACGCAAACACCAAACAACATTTAGGTTCAACACTAATCTCGAAAGTAGAGGGAGCGTACGATGGTGATCACATCAACCTTGGAAACACTTCCAACACACATCATCACCTCGCCTTTAGCTAGTCTCCGTTTATTCCGTAGCTTTTATTTCGAGTTAGCAACACTTAGCAACCAAATTGGTATCTAATACCCCAGTGCTACTAGGAGTACTAGTAAAGTATACATCAATATCATGTATATACAATATACTTTTGTCGACTTTGCCACCCTTCTTATCTACCAAGTAACTAGGGTAGTTCCGCTTCAGTGACCGTTCCCCTCGTAATAGAAGCACTTAGTCTCGAGTTCGGGTTCAACCTTGGGTTTCTTTACTAGAGTGGCAACTGGTTTGCCATTGCATGAAGTGTCCCTTTTAACCCTTGTCCTTCTCGAAACTAGTGGTTTTACTAACCATCAACACTTAATGCTCCGACTTGATTTCTACCTTCACGGTGTCAAACATCGTGAGTAGCTCAAGGATCATCATCTCTATCCCTAATATGTTATAGTTCATCAGGAAGCTCTGTAGCTCGGTGGCAGTGACTTTTGAGAACTATGTCAATCACTATATTATCTGGAATATTAACTCCCACTCGATTCAAGGGATTGTAGTACCCAGACAATCTGAGCACATGCTCAACGATTGAGCTTTTCTCCCTTCCTTTGTAGACAAAGAATCTTGTCAGAGGTCTTATACCTCTCAACACGGGCACGAGCCTGAAATCTCAATTTCATCTCTTGGAACATCTCATATGTCCCGTGACATTTGAAACGTCTTCGGCGCCTATATTCTAAGTCGTTTAAGCATTATGCACTAAACTATCATGTAGTCATCAAAAACGTGTATGTTAGATGTTCGCAACATCTACAGACGATGCTCGGGGTTTAGCACACCGAGTGGTGCATTAAGGACATAAGCCTTTTATGCAACAATGAGGAGAATCCTCTGTTTACGGACCTAGTCCGCATAATTTCTACTATCATCTTTCAACTAAATTTCTCTAGGAACATATGAATTGCAAAGACCTTTTGACTATATTCATGATAATGAGTTTAATTAATCATATTACTTAAGAACTCCCACTCAAATTGACATCCCTCTAGTTATTCGAGTGGTACATGATCCAAATTCACCAACTCAAGTCTGATCATCACGTGAGTTAAGTTGGCTTCAATGGTGAACATCTCTATGTTGATCATATCCACTATATGATCATGTTAGACCTTTCGGTCGCTTGTGTTCCGAGGTCATGTCTGTACATGCTAGGCTCATCAAGTTTAACCCGAGTGTTCCGCGTGTGCAACTGTTTTGGAACCGTTGGTATATGAACTAGAGTCTATCACACCCGATGATCATGTGGTGTCTCGAAACGACGAACTGTCGCAACGGTGCACACTCGGGGAGAACACAATTTTATCTTGGAATTTTAGTAAGGGATCACCTTATAATGCTACCGTCGTCCTAAGAAAAATAAAGTACATAAAATGATTAACATCACATGAAAATCATAAGTGACATGATATGGCCATGAACTTGTGCTTCTTGATCTCCATCACCAAAGCACCGACATGATCTCTATCGTCACCGGCACCACACCATGATCTCCATCATCATGATCTCTATCATTGTGCTTCCATCGAGGTTGTCGCCCTACCTATGTTGTTACTACTAAAGCTACTAACTAGCGATAAAGTAAAGCATCACCAAGCGCAAAATAACTAAAGACAATCCTATGGCTCCTGTCGGTTGTCATAGCATCGACGTGCAAGTCGATATTTAACTATTACAACATGATGATATCATACATCAAATATATCATATCATGTCTTTGGCCATATCACATCACAACATACCTTGCAAAAACAAGTTAGACTTCCTCTAATTTGTTGTTGCAAGTTTTACGTGGCTGCTATCGGTATCTAGTATGATCGCATCTTACTTAAGCAAAACCACAATGGTGATATGCAAGTTGATATTTAACCTTTTCTAAGGACCGCCTCGGTCAAATCCGGTTCAACTAAAGTTGGAGAAACAGACACCCGGCAGTCATCTTTATGCAACAACTTGCATGTTAGTCGATGAAACCGGTCTCTCGTAAGCGTACGAGTAAGGTTGGTCCGGAACGCTTCATCTAACAATACCGCCGAATCAAGAAAACACTAAGGAAGGGAGCAATCTGAATATCAATGCCCATAAACTCCTTTATGTTCTACTCTAGATGTCATCTACGCATAGACCTAGCTCTGACACCACTGTTGGGGAACGTTGCATGGGAAACAAAAACTTTCTTACGCACACGCAAGACCTATCCATGGTGATGATCATCTACGAGAGGGGAGAGTGCATCTACATACCCTTGTAGATCGCTAAGAGGAAGCGTATATAATGTGGTTGATGTAGTCAAACATCTTTGCGATCCAAATCACAGTTCGTCCCGCGATCTCATCACGAACCATCTCGCGATTCCATCATGATCCATCCCAATCTAGTGCCAAACGGACGGCAGCTCCGCGTTCAGCACACGTACAGCTTGATTACGATCACCACTGTTGGGGATATTATCTGTTGAATAACCCGCCCTAGTTGGGCCGGGTCACCGAAGCTGGCGACTCATCTCCAAGTGGTTTGGGCCTTGTCCTGGTAAGGCCGGAAGTCGTATGGCGGTTCAAGACCTTCGGAAGGAGTCCATAGTAGAGAAGGGCTCCAAGTCTTGGAAAGATGGCGACTTAGAGATCGGAAGAGTCACGATTTGTGTAAAGGAAATGATCCTTGTAAACCCTAAGGACTCGACCTGTATATAAAGGCGAGTCCCAGGGAAGAAGAGGGCAGGTTAGAAATCATCGAGTGCTAGGTCAGGCGAGTTACACCCTCCTTGTAATCGAAACACCATCAATACAACACAAAGCAGGACGTAGGCTTTTACCTCCTCACGAGGGGCCGAACCTGGGTAAATCTCTATCTCGCTCCCGTTCAACCCCTTTGAGTCGCCACCAAGGTGCGATGGCTCCAACACTAAGTCCTTTCACAAGGACATCTGCCGTGACAAAACCACGACAACCGCATTCTTGATCCAACAAGAGGGCGGAGAGGTAGATGAGTTCTCCAGCACGACGGCATGGTGGTGGTGATGGTGAACTAATGCAGCAGGGCTTCGCCAAGCTCTGCGGAACTAATCTAGAGGAAAAAATGATCTAGAGAGAGAGGGCAGCCATGGCTTATTAGGGTTAGGGCTGCCTCTAATTCCTCTAGTATATATAGGAGCGAGGGAGGGGAGGACGCAGCCAAAGGTTCCTCCAATCCTACTCCAAGTAGGACTCCTCCCACTTGGAATATTCCCCCTCTCCCTTTGGAATTTTTCCCTCTTTGCTTCTTGGCCGAAATAGGCCATCTTGGTCTGGCCGCACTAGCCCACTAAGGGCTAGTGTACCACCTTTAGGTCTATTAGGTTCTCACCCGAATGGGTGGCCCCACCCAGTAAAACCCCAGAACCCATTCGTCACTCCCGGTACTTTACCGGTAATGCCCGAAAACTTTCCAGAAGCCAAATGCAACGTTCCTATATATCAATTTTTACCTCTGTACCATTACGGAGGTCCTTGTGATGTCTGGAATCTCATCTGGGACTCCGAACAACTTTCGGTCACCAAACACACATAACTAAATAATACCGAAACGTCATCGAACCTTAAGTGTGCAGACCCTCCGGGTTCGAGAACTATGTAGACATGACCGAGACACTCTCCGATCAATATACAAATAGCGGTACCTGGATGCCCATATTGGATCCTACATATTCTACGAAGATCTTATCGGCTGAACCTATGTGTCAAGGATTCAGTTAATCCCGTATAACATTTCCTTTGTCCTTTGGTATGTTACTTGCCGGAGATTCGATCGTCGCTATCTTCATACATATTTCAATCTCGTTACCGACAAGTATATTTACTCGTACCGTAATACAAAATCTCATGGCTAACTCTTTAGTCACATTGCTTTCAAGGCTTGTTTGTGATGTTGTATTACCGAGTGGGCCCCGAGATACCTCTCCGTCATACCGAGTGACAAATCCTAGTTTTGATCCATGCTAACTCAATGGACACCTTCAGAGATACCTGTAGAGCACATTTATAATCACCGAGTAATGTTGCGACGTTTGATACACACAAGGCATTCCTCCGGTGTCAGTGATTTACATGATCTCATGGTCATAGGAACATATACTTGACATGCAGAAAACAATAGCAACAAAATGAAACGATCACATGCTACGTTTATAGTTTGGGTCTTGTCCATCACATCATTCCCCTAATGATGTGATCCCGTTATCAATTGACAACACTTGTATATGGCCAGGAAACCTTAACCATCAAGTTTTGTCTGTATATCCACACATGCATTAACGAGCTAGTTAACTAGAGGCTCACTAGGGACATTGTTTTGTCTATATATCCACACATGCATTTGTGTTTCCATTCAATACAATTATAGCATGGATAATAAACTATTATCTTGAAACAGGAAATATAATAATAACTATTTAATTATTGCCTCTAGGTCATATTTCAAACAGGGCATTAATAGAGGTGATGGAGGGGCAAAGAAAAGAGTGGATGAAGCATTGAAGGAAGAAGAAAAGGAGAGGTTGGGTAGACAGAAGAGAGAAGAAGAGGTGGGGAAAACGTGATGTAGGGGCAAAGAAGAGAGTGGGAGGAGGGGGAGCATTGAAGGAAGAAGAAAATGAGGTGGGGAAGAAGGAAGGAGGAAGAAGAGGAGGTGGGGAAAAGGTGGAAGATATGTGGATGGCGACCATATCAGTAGCGCCTGATTGTACATGAGCGCTACTAGTATTTTTCACTAGCAGTAGTGCCGCGTGCCGATACGCGTTGCTGTTAAGTTGGTCCCGCCATCGTAACCATAGGAATTTACCATCAACGTTTTTTGCTGGAAACACGCTACTGATTATTAGGTTAGCAGTAGCGCGTCAACAGGGAGCACGCTACTGGTAAGTGAGACCCGCGAACTTAATGGTAGAAAAATATCTGTAGCGCCCATCGTATGAAACGCGCTACAGATATGCCATTAGCTGTAGCGCTGGAAATCCTTTGGCCCGTTTACCAGTAGCGTTCTAATGAACCACAAGCACTACTGATAAGATTTACCAGTAGCACCTTTTCCCTGCTCGCTAGTGGTACTTAGAAGTAGCGCTTGGCCTGTAACAACGCCATTAGTAAGGTTCTGCCTATAAGAGTGTAGGTAGAAGCAAGGTGTTTGCTACTTTAGGTAGGACTAATGCCCATGATACTAATGATGAAGACCGAATGGGACAGGGCCAGAGGAGGATCCCATGTCGTCGTCGCCGTCGAGGCCGCCGTGGACTTCATCCCCACGAACCGCTAGCTCAAGGTGTTGAACCTGCCTGGCAGGTTCGCCTTCATGAGGCGGCCGCGTTCAAGGGGATGAGCTCCTCGGACCGGCCATGAGGAGGGGGCCCGAGAGCCTCTCCGCTTCTACATGCAAATCAGGGATGAGGAGGACCTCGCTATGCTCATCATCCCTCCCAAGTTCGTGGAGCTGATGAAAGCCTAGCTGACAATGAAGCTCATGTGCGTGGTGAGGCATTCAACCAACAAGTGATGCGAGTTCTGGGTTCAGGTCCAGATCTTCGATGGTCCGATGGTCCTTGCAAGGTTCCGGGACTATTTCTGTTGCTACCACAAGATCGTCCCCGACGACCTCGTCGTGCTGCGCATCTTTGGCCTAGGTCTCAAGGTGCAAGTCTACAACCACGACAATTCCATCAGGTGCAGGGCGCACTACAGCAGGCACAGTTGCATCGGTGATGTTGCTTTCGCCCTCAGATCTTGACCCTCTGAACTTGTAGTTAGTAGGTGGTGGTGTGAGACATTGCTGTGAACTTGTTCATATTTTGCCAGGGTTCAGCACCTTGTGTTGAAGCAAGGGGCATGGACTGCCCTTGCTGTGTGAAAATTTACTTTTGTTGATGCTATCTAGTGAGTAGTGTGGTTTATGTTCTGCTTATCTGCTTGTTTTGTGTTGTTTGCTGTTGTTAATCTGCTTGTTTAGCTGTTGTTAGTGTTGTTCATGGTGGTGCGCACAATGTGATGGTAATACCACCACATTTGAATCGGATAAGCAGAACACAAACGTGTATGCAGCCAAACAGCTATGCTTTGCATCTGCTCATCTCATAAGCACAAATACGGACAACTAAACAACCCGTCCTAAAGAGACCTTTGATGCAATGCAGATAACTAAACAATAGACATATGTTGGTTTGTTGTCTGTTTTTTGCTGAAGCTGGCTATAATGAGATGTAACTGAAGTGCAGGCACTATTTACACAAAACGACCAAACATGTCCTTGGCCCTGTTTGGATCCATGTGTTAGAGTTAAAGTTGGTTAGATTGGACCAAATTAACCCTAAAACATCCAAACAGGAAGGTTAGAGTTGGTTAGACGCATTTAACCCACCCAAGAGGCGCTTACTTGGCTTAGAGTTAGGTGGGACCCAGAAAAGTTACTTTTCCCTCTACCTCCACCACACCAAATCCTGGTTAAATGAACTAATTGATTGGAAAAAAATGCTTTTATTAGCAATATAAGCGCTATCCTGATCATGATTTTCCTACCCTTAGGGGGAAAGTAAAGGCCCTTCCCCCTTTGGAAGGTTGTGGGTAAGGACGGATTCGAACCCCCGACACCGTGGGGTTTGGATCGAGTGACACAGGAGGTGCTTCTGCGTGGCACTCTTTTTAATGGGCTTTACCGTCTTTCTTTACCTTCAGAACACAAAGCTTTGCTTGGCGAAATAACTCATGCCTATCGCTAGGGACCAAAGTAGTGAAAACGACATCTCCATTTTCCAAAACTTTCTGTCTCATAAGACTTTGAAACCACACAATTTGACACGATAGGAATGCCGAATAGTATATCGTCTGTGTAGCGAGCGAAATAGACCGATTTTTCACTGTTGAATAAGAGTATAGCGGGTAAGGTAGGGCCAAGAACATGTGGCTGATCGAAGAGGCCGCGCCTCCGACCGATTTTTCACTGTTGAATTTAATGGTGCCCTTTCGCCCTCGGCACACCATCCCCGTCTCCGACGCATTCTCATATGTCCTCGTCCACGCCCAACTTTGCATATATGCTCCTCTCCTGCGCCGTGGATCAGCATCCGACAGAAGAGAACATCCAGTCTCTCCGATCAAACTTCCACCTACCGCCAGATTCCTCCTACCGACCACTGGATCACCGTCTCTTCCAGCGGCCGCTCGCTCTACTGCACTGAACCCGACTGGCGCCGGCGCATCCGGGCTCAAGATCGACCGACTCTACTTTGCTGCCGTGCTGGAACTGGAAGTGGTAGGTGCCCAGCCCCAGCCCACACACACACGCGATGGCTACAAATTTCCTTATGAGCTTGTCTTCATCTGCTCTTTAATAGATGGTGCTGGTGCAGTAGCAGGGGATCGGATGTGCAGACCAGGAACCTCGTCGACAGTGGACACGGGATGTTCCGCGATCGGGGTTTTCTTCTCGTGCAGCTCGCTCCTCCCGACGCCGTCGGACCGTTGGGCCGAGCTCTGGTCGGAGGACATGGACGAGGATGGGGAGGAGATGCTGCGCATGACGATGATGATCAACAGTGTAACACCAATTGATGGCTCCGTGGATGTTCCTGTGGACAAGGGCCATTGCTCGCCGGTGCGTACGCCGACGAGGCCCTCTCACTCCGCCCGTGACCCACATGGTATCCTCGTAGACAAGTTCAGTGCCCATGACCATGAGAGACGACCGGGCACCGCAGAGAAAGACGAGATTGACAATGACAATCACGATGGCTACACTGCCGCAACCACAAAGCAGCATTCTGCCCACATGGTAATGTGCTCTCCACCATACTCCGTGAGGAGAGTTCGAGACCACACGATATACCACTGCAACATTTGAAAGAGATCACGGATAACTTTTCCGACAAGCGAATACTTGGAAAAGGTGGTGTCGGTGTGGTATACCAGGTAAATCATTGATTACTACCCAATTGTCAAATCAATCATTCAAAATAAAATGTTATATGTATATCGTTTGTTCCAATTCCTGCCTCTCCTTGTAACTAAATTTGACTTGCCTTATTCGCAAAAAAAAAAAAAAACAACTAAATTTGACTTGAAACAGGGAGTGCTGCCAAATGGAGAAATGATTGCCGTGAAGAGGATAATCTCGCCATTCATGCCAGGCCCGCAGAAGCAATTCAACAGCGAGGTGTGCCATCTTATGTTGCTTAAGCACCCCAATATAGTGACATTTGTAGGCTACTGCTGCGAAACAAAGAATGAATGCGTAGAGCATGATGGGAAATACGTTCTCGCGGAGTTAGTGGAAATGTTACTCTGTTTTGAGTATCTGCCCAATGGAAGCCTTGATAAATATCTATCTGGTACGATTTTCATTTTTATTTAACACCTTACATTTTTGTAATAATCAATAAGTTTTTTTTACCTTGGGTCACTTTATCAGGTACCACATTTAATATAAGCGTTATTTCTCGGTTTTGTATTTGTTTGAGATTGTAGCTTCTGAGGTAACATCCAATAGAAAATTCTCCTTCTTGTTGCAACTGCAGATGAATCTTCTGGACTTGATTGGAGCACACGCTATAAAATAATTGAGGGGATTTGCTATGGTTTATGTCACCTTCATGAGCAAATGGGTAGACATATTGTTCACCTGGATTTGAAACCTGCAAACATATTGCTAGATGGTAGTATGGTACCAAAAATCGCCGACTTTGGATTGTCAAGACTGCTTGATGAACAACAAACTATTTGCACTTCATCTCGTGATGGAACATTGTAAGTTAATGCATTTTTAATACCTTGCATTATAGTCATAAGAATTACTGTATGTGTCTTCACTATGGTCTGCTAATTAACACTTCAAAATTGCATTGGTTTCTGATTTCGTTATTGTCTTTTTTATTAACACTTCAAAATTGCATTATTTTGTGATTCAGAGGTTACATGGCACCAGAGTTTTTGCATGGAGGTACAATTACACAAAAGTCTGACATTTTCAGTTTGGGTGTAATTATTATGGGGGTAGTAACAGGACACAGGGACTACCCAGACGTCAGTAGAACACCTTTAGATGAATTTATCAAGCTTGTAAGCAAAATAGCTCTTTTTTCACAGACATGATGTTGCCTTCTACCTTTTGCACACTAATTCCATATGTATGTTTTGATTCCCCAGGTGCTTGAGAAATGGAGAAATGTGTTACACAGATCACTGGGATGTGGATCCCTAGACACGTATTGTGAACAAATAAAGAGATGCATCAAGACAAGTCTAATATGTGTGAATCCTGAACGCAACAAGAGACCTCGGATAATGAAAATTATAAATATGCTCCAAGGATCAGAAACTATCGAACTATGAAATACGACCTCGGTAACATCTTATATTTTGGGACATAGGTAGTGGCAACTAAGCCACGTAAACAACAAACAAGGGTCCATGTTTATATCATGCCTGAACAGTCATGCGTTTAAACTGTAAGTAGTCTCTTTTTTGTGTTGATGATTATGTTCAGCCCAACTACTGCATTCTATAGGGCCATTTTATATGTGTTGTAGATATGATTTCAACTTTGTTTTTCCTTTAGATGGGGAAGCAACTCAATTATTTACGCTCAGGCGAATGGAAATAGCCATCAGTATCACCCAAGGCTTAAGGTATCTGCACATCGGAGTTGCAGCCTCCCTTTGCTATATCAGAGTTGATTCGTATATTTTTGCAAGTTGCAAGTGTCCCTGAAATGCTTCATCATGTAACCCAGCTTGTCTGATCACTGAAATGTTTGGCTTTTGATGGCGTTTTCTGGTGTTGAACTTGGATATGATTCAATGATCATGCGTTTCACTGCTTGCACAAATCAGACTATGTATGTATGATTGTTGGAATGCACAAATCATGCGTTCCAATTTTATCACCTGATCGCACATAAAAGTTTCAGTAGCGTCCGCGCGTCTATACTTTATTAAAAAAAAAAGACTCCATTTGCGTCGACGCAATATTAAATGCTGGAATTGAACGGGAACAGGGTACATAAATCGGGCAGGAAATACGTCTTCGTACCTAGGGAGCTCCTAATCGGCACTGTTTGAACGGTCGTTGTTGATCAGTTCACTGGTCAACCATTGACTTAAAAAAAGAGAAATTCAAAAAATTCACAGAAAATCAAAAAATTCAAGAATTCAAAAAGGTTAACCCATTTTGAAAAGAGTTCATTGAATTTTTTTAAAATCATCAAATTTAAAAAAAATATCATACTAGATTTGAAAAAAGTTAGTCAATTTAAAACCAATTATTCGAATATGGAAAAGGTTCATCAAATTTTTAAAAAGTTCATCAAATTTGGAAAAAAAAATGTTCTTAAGAAGTGTTAATGAAATTTGAGAAAAGTTCATCTTTTTTTAAAGCAAAAACTTTAGAGCATCTCCAAGAGCCGCGCTTCGCGCCGCGCCCAAAAAATGTATTTACAGCGCGCGCGCCGGCTGGTTTAGCGCAGGGATAGGCGCTGGCTCCAACAGCCGCGCTATAATGCAGCGCGCGCGCGCCGCTCCAGCAATGCCCAAAAATGCAGCGCGCGCAGCAGGCACAAACCACATATATATTTCAAAAAATAGGAGAAAAATGATCAAACAAACAAAATAAATCAACAATAAATAGTTATTACAACTCAAACAAATAGTTTATCGTTCAGTACAACAAATAATGAAATAAACACAACCAATAGTTCATGAACAATACAATACAAATAATGCAATCAAATCATGCTCTTTGTCGTCCATGCCATGCCCACCACTCTTCAATCAGATCCTTCTGAAGATCATTGTGTGTTGCGGGACGCCGAATGGCATGATCCTAAACCGGCGACGAAAATACGACTCCGGGTATGTGGGATTCTCCACAAAATAGTTCTTCATCAATCTGTTATGGGCATCAATCATATCTCTCCAAAATTTTTCCCGACCCATAACCGAACCACCGTGCTTCGGTTTTTTATTGATATGCATAGCTATGATCATTGCAAGATCCTCCTCCTCTTCCATATCAAATTCTTCTTCGGAAGAAGCATACGACGAACTCATCTATAATGTTCAATACTATACTATAAAAACTACAATTCAAAACCTGCACCAAATTCATAAGTTTGAAGCAATACATACCTTATAGGCGTTTTGTCGAACACCTTGCGGGTGCGGCGCGGCAGCGAGCGCTCGAGCGCTGTTCCTCGGACGTCGGAGGCGCGCGAGGGCCGGCCGGACTAGGAGGGGGTGGGGCGGAAGCGCGGCGCCGCGGGGAGGCCGGGGAAGCGCCTGAACGGTCGCCGGGGGGCGCGGGCGGCGGCCGCAGCGGAGACAGGCCGGGGAAGCCCTTGAGTGGTCGCCGGCGGGCGCGGGCAGCGACGGCGGCGCGGGGATAGGCCGGGGAAGCGCCGAACGGTGGCTCGAGCGGCGGTAGCGGCGCGGTCGGATGGGGGCGGCGGAGCGAACGCAGGAGAGTGCAGAGCGAGCGCGGGAGAGAGCAGGAGCGAGCGCGGGAGAGTCGCGCGCGCGGAAGCCGGTGCAGCAAATAATGGGCGCGGGATTGCGTTTCGGCCAGCGCGCTGAATTGGAAATGGCGCGCGCGTCGTTTTTGCGCGCCCGCTGGAGCTGCCGCCGCGTTGCGCGCTAAAAACTGTTTTTTTACGGCGCGGCGCTTGTATAGCGCGGCTGTTGAAGATGCTTTTAGAAAAGGAAAAAAATCTGATAAAACCGTACCCAAAAATGACCAACAAATCAGTAAAAAACCGGTTTGGAAAGCTTTTAAAAGTTTCCCAAAACCAGGGGATCCCCGATTAAAGAATGAAATAAAAAAAAGTGTTCTCTGAGAATTAAGCAAGCCTCAGTCGGCTGATGTCAGCATGATGTATGTGGTATGTTTACTTTTTGTACGTCACCTGGTTGCTATTTTCAATTTTTTCTGGGCTGGGTTGGTTGCCATACGTTGCCTTCTTTTTTTTGTGGCCTCGTGTTGTTCCTTTTATTTGGGATGGTTGTTCATAGTACGAGTGCAGGGCCTTTTATTCATTATTTTTCTATTTTTTATTCACTACAGTTATTGTACCAGCTGACGCACTCAGTATCAGAGGGTCGGCCGTCTTAGACCCCCCCCCCCCCCAAAAAAGTTCCTACAACTTTTGAAAAGCAAAAATGTGCCTCTAACTTAGATCTGAGTATTGGCCCAGTCTTTTTTTTTCATTCGCAAAGTAGTCTGCATTGTTAAATAACGATAATAGAACGTTAGTACTAAGAATGACTTTTGTGTATGTGGCTTTCAATTACAAATCGAATTTTAATAAAACCAAAAAAGTTGCACCTAGAGACAAAAACAAATAAAAAGCACCATAAACTATTATTCGCTTGAAAAAAAATAATCACATGATCGTTCAATGTTCTTAAAATTACAAATATTTACCATGCGCATATTTTAGTTATGTAGATCAAAAATGTTGACACGAAAAAATACAAATACTCATATATTCCATAAATTGTGCCGAGAAAGCACGTTCATGCATCTAGAAATAAATATGCAAGCTTACACAAAAAGAGATCTTTACAATATGAAAAAGAAGTGTATACTCATTTTCTACGTATTCATGAAATATTCGAAATGTGTCCCGCACGTTCTTAAGATTTTTTTACACAGTCAAAAGAATGTTCGAACATCTATAAAATCTTCATAATTTTAAAGAGTGTTCCCGCCTTCAAAAAAGGTCAAAATGGTTAGGTAAAAACAATAAAAAATGTGCAAACACGTGGGGTGCGGAAGGTGGAGCATCATGCAAAAAATAAAATAAAAAACACAATTGAGTTTTCATGGAAGACATGCAGGTGCAGCGGGGGCAACACTCGCAGATGCGTGCCTAGTGACAGATATGCAATTGTCCCTCCTTCGACGAAGCACCATAATAGTCGGGGGCACTCTTGGAGTTGCAGGCATAATAGCAGACATGTAACTACCCATCCAGATAAACACCACAGAATTGTAGTACTAGCCGACACGTGCAATTGGATGCCTAGTGGATATGCAACTATCGCCCCCCCCCCCCCCCCAAGATAAAATACTAGAGAGTTGTAATCCGATTGAATACATGCAGACGTAAGTCGGGGCATGACAATTGCAATTGTGTGCCTAGTAGACATGAAATTGCCCATGTCCTCACAAAACACCACTACCTTGCAGTCGCGTTGAAGACATGCAGTTACAGTACAAGGCAACACCTGCAGTTGTGTGCTTACTGGAAGACATGCAGTACAAAGCAACACTTGTAGTTGTGTGCTTACTGGAAGACATGCAACTACCCCCCCCCCCCCCACCCCCGGTCTGGCAAGATAAAACGGTAGATAGTTGCAATCCCGTTGAAGACATGCAGTTGTAGTCGGGGCATGACTATTGAAGTTGCATGCCTAGTGATAGACATGAAATTGCCCACTCCCCAAAAAACCACTTAGTTGTAGTCGTGTGGAAGACATGCAGTTTCAGTAGGGGGAAACACTTGCAGTTGCATGTCTAGTGAAAGACACACAACTGCGCCCTTCCCTGGGTAAAAACAATATAGAGTTGGAGTCGTTGGAGACACTTGCATTAGCATGCCTAGTGGCACACATGCAACTTCCCCGTTCTACAAAACACCACCAAGTTGAAGCAGGGGGTGACAGTTGCACTTGCGTGTACAGTGACACATATGCAACTACCCATTTCCTCGTTAAAACACCACAGAGTTGCAATCGCATTAAATACATGTAGTTGCAGTTGGGGCGTGACAATTGTAGTTGCGTGCCTAGTGGTTGACATGCAACTCCCCCTCCAACGATAAAACACCAAGTTGCAGTCATGTTGAAGACTTGCAGTTGCGGTCAGGGTGCGACACTTGCAGCTGCTTGCTCACTCGCACACATGCAAAAGTCTCCCGCAACAAAACACCATCAAAGTTGTAGTAGGGACGACAATTACAGTTGCGTGCATAGTGGCAGAAATGCAACCATACCTTCCCCTCGACAAAATATCATAGAGTTGCAATTGCATTGAAGATATGAAGTTGTAGTCGAGGCGCGACAATTGTAGTTGTGTGCCTCTTGGTAGACATTCGACTTCCCCTCCCCTGATAAAATACCAAAAATTTACACGCACGTTGAAGACATGCGGTTGCAGTCGAAGCGCGACACTTTCACTTGCATGCCTAGTGGCGGACATGCAACTACCCTCACGATAAATCATCATAGATTTGAAGTCAGGGATGACACTTGCAGCTGCATGCTTAGTGGCAGGCATGTAATTGCCCTTCCAACACAACATCATAGAGTTGCAGTCGCGTTCAAGCTATGAAAACATCACTCAATTACGGTTAAGTTGAAAACATGTACTCCCTCTGTTCCAGTTTATAAGTCGAAACGTGTATCTAGGTCGTCAATTTGACCAACTTAATGAGAGACATATATTATAAAAATATATCATTAAAAACTTTAGATGTTCTATTTTTTAATGATATAATTTTTATATTAAATAATATATTTTATATAAGTCAAATTAACGACCTAGGTACACGTGCATGCCTTATAAACTGTAACGGAGGGAGTAGTTACCATCACGGAAGATTAGGCCACCAGATATAAATACTCTCCATTTTTTTTAAAAACTAGCAACAACCGTGTCATTGGCAGGGAAAAGGGAATGAAAAGTACAATACAAAGAGAAAAATGAAAAAGACAACTCATCGAGTTGCAATTTTGCAAGGAAAAAACACAAGAAATCATAATCAATTGAATCTGGAATTCCACGTGGATGGGAAAGGAAAAAAATTCAAAAATACAAAAGAAAAGTTAAATCATAAAATGCCCCAGATCATGCGTATTCCCAATTTCATCCCCACACACAGGTCGTCACAATTGCGTACATGTTGCACTCCTTGCAGCTGCACATGGGTTTAGATGCATACAACTATGCATGTGTTCTACCTCCTTGTATAGTTGCATGTGGGTTCCAATAATTGCAGTTGTCCATAAGATTCATGAGATTTTCTAGTAGTTGAAAAGAAAAGGAAAAAAATACCGCTTCTCTATCAACTTGGCGTAGGAAAAAAAAAGTATATATCAAGACAATGAAAAATATTTTCAGGTAATACATGAATGAAACAAAGTAAAGGATGAAAAAGAATTGGCATCATACAAATAAAACAAAAAATCAATGCACAAAAGACATCAACAAGTGAGAGTAAAAATCTTTCATGTGTGTCAAAACGTCTGTTTTGCAATATTTAAGATGTTCCATATTCCCAAAATAAGGAATAAAAAATAAAAATAACATGTAAAACAGCTTAATAAAAAATGGCAAATAAATACACTAAAATAGAAAAATAGAACAGAAGTTAAAAAAGAAGGGGAAAGTACACGTGAACACACTGCCCCAGTGATCTTGCTTTTCTAAAAACAAGTCCAAGAAAAAAAAAGACAGAAAAATATACGAGGGAGATCTATGAAGAAAACACTAAAAAAATAACCTTAAAAGCACCGAAAGGCACAGCCCAAACATGGACACAACCCCCATAGCAAACTCTACCTGCTGAGACAAAGGGCAAACCCTATTTAGCGTCACAGGCCTCGTTTACAGACAAATTTTGCTAACCGACGCCTGCAACGCTCCGCAATGGGCCAGCCCATGTACAGATCCTCTCAGTGTTTTAGTCCATGAACTTTTACCTAAACCGATGAATTTTTTTTTAAATCGCTGAACTTTTTTGAAAATCCATGAACGTTTTTTTTAGATCCGTGAACTTTTTCGAAAATCTGTGAACATAATTTAAAATTCGTGGAATTTTTTCAACGTCAATGAAATGTTTTTAAAAATTAATGAACTTTTTTAAAATATTGATGATTTTTTTTTCGAATTCTGTGAATGTTTTGAAAATCCATGAACATATTTTAAAAATCAGGGAATTTGTTCTCATAATCATTGAATTTTTTCGCAAAACTGGACTTTTTAAAATTATGTGAACATTTTGTTGATTTTTTTAATGAACAACACTTTGAATATGAGCCGGCCCATGAGGAGGAGTGCTGCACACGCCGGTTCCCCTAACTGGCGCTGAAGGCACCACATTGGAGGTTCCGAGACAAAGTCCACTATGTTTTTGAACGAGCGGAACACTTAAGCGATAAAACACAAATAAAATAAATCGTACAGCTAATCTCGTCGACTGAGACATAACTAATTCTCAGTCGACTGAGAATTAGCACAACCGTAAAAAAACGTTTAGAAAGCAAGTCTTTCGTTCGCATAGGTAGCAATGTCGACGGCGGCATGGCGGTCGGTTTGGCAGTTCCCGACGTCTCTTTTAGGTCTAGGGCGCGTTCCTCAGATTTACGGCTCCTGCTCCTCCCTCAGTAACGTCTCCAACTTTTTCGTCGTATGCCTTGTTTCAAAAAAAGACACCAAGACTACCAAGTTAAATGCGCCAACATGTGTGGCTAACCGCTATGATACAGCAATAGCCGTCTGGTTGCCAGCTCGAAGGAGAAGATCTGCTTCATCTGGTGGTAGTTTTGAATAAGGGTGTTGAGGAACTCTGTGTCCTTGGGTGAGCCTAAGAAGGAACAGGGCAGACAGGTTAGTTAGTATGGCAATGGTTCATAGGCTTGAACTGCTCGTCTGTTAGAATGGCATGGTTTCTGATGGGGTTATAGTCTTAGGGTAGGGTCATAGGCCTGCCTTATAGGTTCCTACCCAAGGACTACCCTTCATAAGGGACAAGGCCCTTAGTCAGTTCCGACTGAACTAAGACCATCCAGTCGGTAACAGACCTTCGACCATCCAGTCGAAGACGAACATTCGGAGCGTATCGAACTGATCGACTGGATTCCACTCTGTACATCGTAACCCCCCAGGAGGGAAACGGCCGTACGTTTCCACACGCCTTTATTAGCATTTAAGACGTACGTTACCTGTAACGTAAGCATTTATTCGCCACTACTCCACCCCTGCGCACCGAACCATTGTGGAGGGTAGCGCACTCTATATAAGCCACCCTCCCCCACTGGTGCGGGGGTTAGCAACTCATTTGTATTCCATATTCCACTCGACAACAAGCTCCCAGAGCACTGAGACGTAGGGTTATTACCTCCACCGCAGAGGGGCCTGAACTCATACAACCTCGCCGTAGCTAAGGCTATGCCCATCCTTTTCGTACCCTACACATCTACTGTCAGGCTTATACCCACGACAGTTGGCGCCCACCTTGGGGCAGGCGTCTAAGCGACTTCCGGCGAGTTTGCGACTACTTCCTTTCGTCATGTCGTCCGGTGGAGATTCGAGCATGGGTCACCAGATCTTCTTCGGTGCTCTCTCCTTCATCGTCGACGATTCGGCGTGGCTTCGGGATGCTCCTCTCGACGTCGAGGCGCTTCCCCGTCGCGGGGCTACACACTTCCGTGCCGGCGCCCGCGGCATTCTTCTTCTCTAGCAGTTGGCTCCGGTGTCGACCTGCACCGCCGTCACGCGCCGCAACAAGCGGTCTCGCCGTCCGCGGCTCCAGCGTTGGGTGCAACACGCCCAGGCGCGCCAGAACGCGTCTTCTCAAGTGGCGGTTCTAGAGTACGTTGTGGTTGCCCCGCTGTCCCAGCACTCGGACTCGGTTCCGACTGAGTTTCCTTCCGAGTATGCGGGTCGCGGGCCCGCAGCAGAAGTACACATGGCCAATTCCCATGAAGATCCTCGTCAAGCTGGCCGGAACGAGCACGAGGTCGGCGAAACGTCCGGCGCGCGCCGTCCACCTCGCCGTTCTGCCAGTCGGCACACTCGGTGGAGCAACGTGGAGTTGTTCCGCACACCCCTCATCAACTTGGCTGCGGCTGCCAAGATAGCCGATTCCCTCCAGCCGACTGATTCAGAGGCTGGTAGAGGGATCGAGCAGATCTGAGCCCTGTTGCACACGGCGCAGCAGCAGAATTCGGCAGTCTCCCAGTCGCACAAGAGGATCCATAATAGTTCTGTTCATGTGAATACGCATCGGTCGGTTCACAACCCTTGTTCCCATCAGCGGCACAGGGGAGGCAGCCGTTTCATAAATCACGAAGATCGCCGCCGTTCACGCACCCCTCCGCGGGGTGGGCCCTATGGGCCCCGACATCATGATGATCGGCGTTCAGTCGGCGACACTTACGACCCAAGGCCCGACGCGAGAGGGCGTATCGTCCAGCGAAGGGTCGACAGGGGCCGAGCCCACCGTGATGGTCACGATATGGACCGTCCGAGTGGAAGCAGGACCATCGTGTCTAGTCCCGAGTGTTTCAGTCGAGCCATCCGTTCGGCTGACATCTCGCCCAACTTCCGATTGGCGACGGGAATCAGCAAGTTTACGGGAGAGTCCAAGCCAGAAACATGGCTAGATGACTACCGAGTGGCAGTCCAGATCGGAGGAGGGGACGACCATGTCGCCATGAAGCACCTCCCTCTGATGCTCGACGGCTCGGCGCGAGCGTGGGTGAATCAGTTAGCCCCCTCAAGCATCTACAGTTTGGAAGATCTGGCCCGAGTGTTCATCAAGACCTTCGAAGGGACGTGCAAGCGCCCTACGGGCCTCGTGGAGCTCCAGCATTGCGTCCAGAAGCAGAATGAGCCCCTGCGTGACTTCATTCAGCGTTGGACAACACTCTACCACACGGTGGAGAACGTCACCGAGCATCAAGCAGTCTGCGCCTTCAAGGAAGGCGTGCGGTACAGAGATCTGTACCTAAAGTTCGGCCGAACAGGTGACATCTCCATGAGCAAGATGATGGAGATAGCAACACGCTATGCAAATGGCGAAGAAGAGGACCGCATCCGAAGCGGCAAGCACAAGACAGTCGGCGATGAAGATGGAAGCAACACTCGGAAGAAAAAGCAAAAAGCTCCGTCCACTCCGCAGGCAGAAGCTGCACTCGTGACCAATGCCAAGTTCAAGGGCAAAGGGAAGGCACAGTTTACCCCCAAGAAGAAGCAGTTCAATAATCCCATCCTGGACCAGCCATGTCCGGTTCATACGAAGATGGACGAAGAGGGCAACCCCATATATCCAAAGCATACCACTCGACAGTGTCGCCTCCTGATCCAGGGGTTCGGCGAAGGGCAACCGAGTGAAAAGGTCAATGAACAGGATGAGGAGGATAAGGAGGATCCGTTCCCCCAAGTCCATGCGACACTCATGATTTTTGCTGACGTTGAGAGCAAGAGTCGACTGAAGCTGGTGAACAGGGAGGTGAACATGGCCACCCCTACCAGCCCCAAGTTCCTCAAATGGTCTCAGACTGCGATCACCTTTGACCAGTCGGATCATCCAGCACACGTTCCCACCCCAGGGAGACAAGCTCTGGTCGTCGACCCGGTGGTAGAAGGAGTCCGACTGCGCAAAGTCCTCATGGACGGCGGCAGCGGTTTGAACATCATGTACGCCGACACTCTCAAGGGGATGGGCATTCCGATGTCCAAACTCAGCGAGAGCAGCATGCAGTTCCATGGAGTCTTCCCTGGACGGAAGGCCAAGTCACTCGGCCAGATCGCGTTGGACATCGTTTTCGGCTCCGACAAGAACTTTCGCAAGGAAAAGCTCACGTTTGAGGTGGTGGATTTCCACAGCGCTTACCACGCAATTCTGGGCCGCCCAGCGTATGTGAGTTTCATGGCCCGTACATGTTACGTATACTTGAAGCTGAAGATGCCAGGCCCGAAAGGCGTGATCACCATCACGGGCAATCGACAGCGAGCCGAAGAGTGTCTGCAGCAGGGATCAAGAATCGCCGACCAGCAAAACAGTCGACCCCGCCGACCTGATGCGCTCAAAGAAGCCAGCTTCAGAGTATGCATTCCAATCGGCGGGAGAGACGAAGAAGGTCAGCATTCACCCGACGGACGACACTGCTGCCCCGATGAACATCTCCACCACCCTCGATCCTAAATAGGAAGCCGAGCTCACCCAATTCCTCCGTGAGAACTGGGACATCTTCGCATGGAAACCCTCTGACATGCCAGGTGTACCCAGGGAGTTGGCTGAGCACCGACTGCATGTGGACCCTGTCACTCGGCCCGTCCGAGAGCGCCTGCGCCGGTCTGCCGCGCACAAGAGGAAGGCAATCGGGGAGGAGGTGGCCAAGTTGCTGGCAGCCAACTTCATTCGCGAGGTTCACCACTCCGAGTGGCTCGCCAATGTTGTCATGGTGCCCAAGAAGGACAAGTCGCTCCGAATGTGCATCGACTTCAAGCATCTCAATAAGGTCTGCCCGAAAGACCATTTTCCGCTCCCCCGCATAGATCAAATTGTCGATTCGACTGCGGGTTGCGAGCGTTTGTCATTTCTTGATGCCTACTCGGGCTATCATCAGATCCGTCTGTATGGCCTCGATGAATTAAAGACAGCCTTCGTCACCCCATTCGGGTGCTTCTGCTACATCACTATGCCATTTGGTTTGAAGAATGCAGGAGCTACCTTTTATGCGCATGATCCAAAAATGCCTTCTTGACCAGATCGGTCGGAATGTGGAGGCATATATGGATGATATCGTAGTCAAGTCACGCAAAGGTTCCGACCTACTGACTGACTTGGCAGAAACATTCTCTAACCTTCGTATGTACGATATCAAGCTCAACCCCGCCAAATGTTCATTCGGCGTTCCCAGCGGAAAGTTACTCGGTTTCTTCGTTTCCGAACGAGGGATCGATGTCAACCCCGAAAATATCGGGACCATCGTCCGAATGGAGAGGCCGGTCAGAATACACGATGTTCAACGGCTCACAGGTTGCCTAGCGGCTTTGAGCAGGTTCATCAGTCGACTCGGCGAGAAAGCACTTCCTCTGTACCGACTCATGAAGAAATCAGATACTTTCGAGTGGACAGACGAAGCCCAAGTCGCATTCGACGACCTCAAAGTCCTACTTTCCACCCAGAGGGTTCTTACTGCTCTGCTCAGTAAAGAGCCCCTTCTTCTGTATATCGCGGCTACAAATCAAGTCATCGGTACTGTTCTTACAGTCGAACGAGAAGAAGAAGGCAAAGCATACAAAGTTCAGCGGCTAGTGTACTACGTCTCCGAGGTCCTGACTCCTTCCAAGCAGAGGTATCCCCACTATCAAAAACTTATCTACGGGATTTACATGACTGCGAAGAAGGTGACCCATTATTTCCAAGACCACTCGATGTCTGTCGTTTCTGATGCTCCGTTGTCGGAAATTCTCCACAATCGAGACGCATCAGGCCGAGTGGCGAAGTGGGCAATGGAGATGCTGTACTGCGATATCAAGTTCGAGGCCAAGAAAGCTATTAAGTCTCAAGCTCTGGCTGACTTCATAGCAGAATGGGTAGAACAACAGCAACCGACCCACATCTACTCGGCCCATTGGACAATGTTCTTCGATGGGTCCAAGATGTTGAATGGCTCCGGCGCTGGCGTTGTGATCATATCGCCAAAGGGCGACAAACTCAAGTACGTGCTACAGATACACTTCGATTCCTCCAACAACGAGGCAGAGTATGAAGCTCTCCTCTACGGATTGCGCATGGCCATCTCACTCGGCGTCCGTCGCCTGATGGTCTACGGCGATTCGGATTTGGTGGTCAATCAAGTGATGAAAGAGTGGGACGTCAGGAACCCCACCATGACCACATATTGCAATGCAGTGAGGAAGCCTGAGAAGAAGTTTGAAGGTCTAGAACTTCATCATGTTCCGAGGCTGAAGAACCAAGCAGCTCATGAGTTGGCAAAACTCGGATCCACTCGGAGACCAGTCCCGAGTGACGTCTGCCTCGAGCACCTTCACCTTCCCTCAGTCAAAGAAGATCCTTTCATGGAGGAACCAGTACAACCAAAGAGTTCAACAGATCCGACTGAAGTCGATGTACCTGCTGTGGTTGATCTGGTCACGGAGATTCTTGCTGTCATCCCCGATTGGACTGTGCCGATCATTGCATATATCTTGAGGCAGGAACTACCAGAAGACGAAGTCCAGGCCAGGCAGATAGTCCGTAGGTCGAAGTCATTCACTTTCATTGGCGGCCAATTGTACAAGGAAAGCGTGTCAGACGTTCTTCAACGATGCATCTCCCCAGAGGAGGGGCAGCTAATCCTGGAAGATATTCACTCGGGGACCTGCGGTCATCACGCCTCTTCGAGAGCAATCGTCGCCAAGGCATTCAGGGTTGGTTTCTTCTGGCTGCAAGCAAACGAGATGGCTAAAGATATGCTCGACCGATGTGAGGGCTGTCAGTTCTACTCCAACAAGTCCCACAAGCCGACCTCTGCGTTGAAGACAATCCCTCTTGTGTGGCCGTTCGCGGTATGCGGATTAGATACGGTCGGTCCATTCAAGACAGACCAAAAAGGATACACACATCTGTTGGTGGCAGTCGACAAGTTCACAAAATGGATTGAAGCCAAGCCCATCAAGAAGCTCGACGCCCTAACAACCATCAAGTTTGTCAGGGACATCATCTCCAGTTTCGGTGTGCCTCACAGCATAATCACGGACAATGGAACAAATTTCGACTCGGACAGATTCAAAGGTTTTTGTGCAAGCCAAGGTATCCGAGTGGATTTTGCTTCCGTAGCACATCCCTAATCCAATGGACAAGCAGAGCGGGCGAATGGACTTATTCTGCAGGGTTTGAAGCCCCGACTCCTGCGAGAGGTGGGACATGCCGCTGGCGCATGGGTCACCGAGCTACCTTCAGTGCTTTGGGGTCTCCGCACAACCCCGAACAGATCTACATGGCGATCACCGTTCTTCCTCGTTTATGGAGCAGAAGCGGTCCTTCCGAGTGACTTGCTTCACAATGCTCCACGCAATCGAACTCTTCTCCGAAGCTGAAGCAGAACAAGCAAGGCAAGATGGAGTGGATCTTCTAGAGAAGGAGCGCGAGATGGCACTGACTCGCTCAACCATATATCAACAAGATCTGCGGCGCTTTCATGCACGCCACGTCAGGAGTCGCACGTTCCAAGCAGGCGACCTGGTGCTCCGAGTGGATCAGCAAAGACCCCACAAGTTGGCTCCTGCCTGGGAAGGACCCTTCATCATCTCCAAAGTGCTGAACAACGGAGAATACAGACTCTACAACATCGACAGGGAGATAGACGAGCCGCGAGCATGGAACGGAGATCTCCTGAAGCGCTTCTACACGTGACCGTCGACTGAAGCAATGTAAAGAACAAGTATTGATGAAATAATATAAAGCAGAATGAGCTTTTGCAGATTCAAAATTCGTCCGCGGTCGCACACTCCAGTCTCAAAAATCGCCAAAAAAAAACTTAGCTGCGATCTAGAATGGCCTAAGTTCTAAAATTCTCCGAGTGTCCACTAAACGTCGCACTCGGGGACTTAGCTGCGATCAAGAATCGCCTAAGCACTAACTTCCTTCGAGTGTGCACTAAACGTCGCACTCGGGGACTTAGCTGCGATCAAGAATCGCCTAAGTATTAACTTTCTCCGAGTGTGCACTTAACGTCGCACTCGGGGACTTAGCTGCGATCAAGAATCGCCTAAGCACTAACTTCCTTCGAGTGTGCACTAAACGTCGCACTCGGGGACTTAGCTGCGATCAAGAATCGCCTAAGTACTAACTTACTTCGAGTGTGCACTAAACGTCGCACTCGGGGACTTAGCTGCGATCAAGAATCGCCTAAGTATTAACTTTCTCCGTGTGTGCGCTTAACGTCGCACTCGGGGACTTAGCTGCGATCAAGAATCGCCTAAGTTCTAACTTCCTTCGAGTGTGCACTAAACGTCGCACTCGGGGACTTAGCTGCGATCAAGAATCGCCTAAGTATTTACTTTCTCCGAATGTGCACTAAACGTCGCACTCGGGGACTTAGTTGCGATCAAGAATCGCCTAAGTTCTAACTTCCTTCGAGTGTGCACTAAACGTCGCACTCGGGGACTTAGCTGCGATCAAGAATCGCGTAAGTATTAACTTTCTCCAAATGTGCACTAAACATCGCACTCGGGGACTTAGCTGCGATCACGAATCGCCTAAGTATTAACTTTCTTCGAGTGTGCACTTAACGTTGCACTCGGGGACTTAGCTGCGATCAAGAACCGCCTCGGTACTAACTTCCTTCGAGTGTGCACTAAACGTCGCACTCGGGGACTTAGCTGCGATCAAGAATCGCCTAAGTATTAACCTTCTTAGAGTATGCACTTCACGTCACACTCGGGGACTTAGATGCGATCCAGAATCGCCTAAATACATGAGTAATAGACCCTCATTGAGGCTCATGTGGATGTCGACACAACTGACAACTACATGGGTAGCAGACCCTCATTGAGGTTCATGTGGATGTCAAAACAACTGACAACTACATGACTAACAAATCGCACCGAGTGTGACCTCATAGTCGCACTCGACAACATAGCTGCGGTCCCGTATCGCCCAAGTATTTTTAGACCTTCGAGTGTGTCCTTCAGATCCACTCGGACACTCACTGGACCCTCATTGAGGCTCATGTCGATGTCAAGACCACTGACAATTACATGAGTACCAACTCGCTTCGAGTGAGGCATGTCCGACGCACTCGACGACTTAGCTGCAATCATGAATCGCCTAAGTACTCTATTGCCCTCGAGTGTACCCTACAGATTCCACTCGGAGACCCCGCAAGACCCTCACAGAGGTTCATGCAGCTGTCAAGACAACTGACACGTACATGCTACGCATGTTTGCCATTCGCTTCACCAAGAAACGCCAAACAGAAACTCGAGGCAAAATTGCAACACAAGAGCAAACGATTTGATTCAGATTCCAAAGTTCAAACAAAGATAGTTCACTCGGTGCGGATCAACCTTACCCGCACCGATTCAAGAATGTGACGGCCAACAACAGTGGCCAAAGTTTCTTACAAATCAACACTCGGCATACCGAGGATAAAGTTTTCTTACGCATCATCAGGATTAGCGCCAGGACTGGAGGGCTCTACGAACGTGTCCAGATCGATACCGTCGGCGATGCGGGTGGCACTCTCAAGGAAGGTTTCCATGAAGTCTTCGAATCGAAGTTTCTTCGTGTTGGCAACCTTCAATGCTTTCAGCTTCTCCTCACGCACCTCCTTGCAATGAACTCGGACCAGGGACAGAGCAACATCTGCACCACAACGAGCCGCAGATTTCTTCCATGATTGCACTCGGTTCGGGATCTCTTCCAGTCGAGTCATCAAGTTTTCCATCTCCTGACGCGAATCATCTTTAGGCCAAAGCTCCTTGTCAATTCGGCCGACGACTTCTCTCAGTCGACCGATGAAAGGACCAACTTTGCCCACGCGGATGTGCGCTCGGAGCAGATCTCAATTGGCGTCCTCGCCGAGTGGAACGTTCTCGCGAATCGACCGCTCCACGTCAGCTGCTTCAGCCTCAGCGTCAATGCAAAAATCTGTTGGAATTATGCCCTAGAGGCAATAATAAATATAGTTTTTATTATAATTCCTGTATCAAGATAATCGTTTATTATCCATGCTATAATTGTATTGAATGAAGACTCATTTACATGTGTGGATACATAGACAAAACACCGTCCCTAGCAAGCCTCTAGTTGGCTAGCCAGTTGATCAAAGATAGTCAGTGTCTTCTGATTATGAACAAGGTGTTGTTTCTTGATAACTGGATCACGTCATTAGTAGAATCACATGATGGACTAGACCCAAACTAATAGACGTAGCATGTTGATCGTGTCATTTTGTTGCTACTGTTTTCTGCGTGTCAAGTATTTATTCCTATGACCATGAGATCATATAACTCACTGACACTGGAGGAATACTTTGTGTGTATCAAACGTCGCAATGTAACTGGGTGACTATAAAGATGCTCTACAGGTATCTCCGAAGGTGTTAGTTGAGTTAGTATGGATCAAGACTGGGATTTGTCATTCCGTGTGACGGAGAGGTATCTCGGGGCCCACTCGGTAATACAACATCACACACAAGCCTTGCAAGCAATGTGACTTAGTGTAAGTTGCGGGATCTTGTATTACGGAACGAGTAAAGAGACTTGCCGGTAAACGAGATTGAAATAGGTATGCGGATACTCACGATCGAATCTCGGGCAAGTAACATACCGAAGGACAAAGGGAATGACATACGGGATTATATGAATCCTTGGCACTGAGGTTCAAATGATAAGATCTTCGTAGAATATGTAGGATCCAATATGGGCATCCAGGTCCCGCTATTGGATATTGACCAAGGAGTCTCTCGGGTCATGTCTACATAGTTCTCGAACCCGCAGGGTCTGCACACTTAAGGTTCGACGTTGTTTTATGCATATTAGAGTTATATGGTTGGTTACCGAATGTTGTTCGGAGTCCCGGATGAGATCACGGACGTCACGAGGGTTTCCGGAATGGTCCGGAAACGAAGATTGATATATAGGATGACCTCATTTGATTACTGGAAGGTTTTCGGAGTTACCGGGAATGTACCGGGAATGACGAATGGGTTCCGGGAGTTCACCGGGGGGGGCAACCCACCCCGGGGAAGCCCATAGGCCTTGAGGGTGGCACACCAGCCCTTAGTGGGCTGGTGGGACAGCCCAAAAGGGCCCTATGCGCCAAGAAGAGAAAATCAAGAGAAAAAGGAAAAAAAAGGGAGGAGGTGGGAAGGAAGGGGGACTCCCTCCCACCAAACCAAGTCCAACTCGGTTTGGGGGGGGGGAGTCCTCCCCCCTTGGACTCGGCCGACCCCCTTGGGGCTCCTTGAGCCCCAAGGCAAGGTCCCCTCCCTCCCACCTATATATACGGAGGTTTTAGGGCTGATTTGAGACGACTTTTCCACGGCAGCCCGACCACATACCTCCACGGTTTTTCCTCTAGATCGCGTTTCTGCAGAGCTCGGGCGGAGCCCTGCTGAGACAAGGTCATCACCAACCTCCGGAGCGCCGTCACGCTGCCGGAGAACTCTTCTACCTCTCCGTCTCTCTTGCTGGATCAAGAAGGCCGAGATCATCGTCGAGCTGTACGTGTGCTGAACGCGGAGGTGCCGTCCGTTCGGTACTAGATCGTGGGACTGATCGCGGGATTGTTCGCGGGGCGGATCGAGGGATGTGAGGACGTTCCACTACATCAACCGCATTCACTAACGCTTCTGCTGTACGATCTACAAGGGTACGTAGATCACTCATCCCCTCTCGTAGATGGACATCACCATGATAGGTCTTCGTGCGCGTAGGAAATTTTTTTGTTTCCCATGCGACGTTCCCCAACAAAATCTGCAACAACAGGACAAGCAAACAATAAGCGTCGAGTGTGACGCACATACCACAGGCACTCGGAAAAAGCAGGACTTACCAGCCAGACGCGTCATCATCTGCCGAGCCCAGTCGTTGACGTATTTCTCCTGAGCTATGCACCGTTTGTTAAGCACGTCCATTTGTCCCATCAGAGCAGTCCTCTGTTTCCCCATCTTCTCAACCTCCACAGTCAGCACTTTGTTCGCTTCACGAGCCTGCTCCAATGACTTCTCTCGTTCCGCCAGAACCTCCTTCATACCAGCCATTGCAAGCAGCGCCGCATCAAGTTCACCAGCAAACTGATTCCTCTCCGCCCTGAGAGTTTCATATGTTGTCCCCATTTCACAAGTTTTCTGCCAGCCAACACCAAGAGACAATCAGACAATTCCACAATAAAA
This sequence comes from Hordeum vulgare subsp. vulgare, assembly GCF_904849725.1. Lineage (NCBI taxonomy): Eukaryota > Viridiplantae > Streptophyta > Magnoliopsida > Poales > Poaceae > Hordeum > Hordeum vulgare. Next base: position 655,881,202 of record NC_058519.1, on the reverse strand, counting down.
GTCTAAGTTCTTCAGACCCCTGCCGACGCAAGCAGTCGACAGCGGTCTCGGGGACTACACCCAGTGGGTTCACTAAGAGTGACCCCACTGGCATGCAACTCAAGCAGGCCCGCCCTATTGAGATACATGTTACCACCTACGCCTACGAGGCTAATACTACCCGACCTGAGTACAAATTACTCTCGGGGACTCTTACAGTAAGTGCACCCCGAGTGCCATAACCGTTCACAGTCGGCCATATTATTTACAGATCTGACCAAAGCAAAGACAATATGTATAAAGACAACTGCCGGTGCAAGCACTCGATAGAAGTCTCGGGGACTACACCCACTGGGTTCACTCAGAGTGAACCCATTGCAAACGTCATACGGTATCCGTGAACACCCAGTGGGTTACAAGAGAAAAGTAAATACTTACTAGCCCACTTACTCGGATATCATCCTGCAGCTCCAAGCTCCGCTGGTACAGAGGTGCGATGGAGTCATATGCCTTCTTGGCTTCTCTCGCCATCAGCTCCGCCTGCACCATGGCCCCCTTGGCCGCTCCCACCTGCTCCTCCGGGAGACGCTGGATGTTGAACTCGACATTCGATGAGCCTGGCATCGTTGGAAGTTCCTGGGGCATCCCAAGACCCGCTCCAGTCGGTTCATCAACCACCAGCGTCGTTTCAGTCGGCAGCATCGCCTTAGTCGGCAGCACGTCTGCGGCGAGAGCAGTGACTGGTGGGGCAGCCTCAAGAACAGGCTCCGCGGCTTGTTCAGCTCTCCCCTGGTCACCCTCGTCCACGCAGAGCTCCCCTGATAGACCGAACGGCGCGAGATCTCAGAAAAAGAAAGAGGCAAGACCTAAGATAGAATTCACGACGCGATAATATAAAACTCTCGGAGTCACTACAACGCACCTGGCTGGGACGAGACGACGTTGTCCGTGTCCATGGGGTCATCCTCCTGGCGTGCCGGAGAGGTGGCGGAGGTAGCAACTTTGTCGAGTGAAATCCATTCGACCAATAAACAGGAGTCCAATCGGATATTAGAAGAAATTAGAAGATTAATGCACTTACGTGGAGGTGACGGGAACAGTAACCCTCATCCGCGGCAAAGCCTTCTGAGGTTTAGACCCACTCGGTTTGGCCGCCTTGGAAGACTAACCCGCAGGCTCAGCAGCAACATCCCTGGCCCTCTTGGTGCTCCGAGCACTCGGGACCACGGGGGCAGTGGGCGGAGCACTCGAGGATGCCGGAGGGACCGAGGGAACTGCAGGTTCATCTCGGCGCTTGGTCCGATGCTCTAACTGCGGGGGTGGCGAGTCCTGCTCTTCGTCTTCCTCCTCTTCCTCGCTAGTCTCTTCCTCCATTTCCCCGCTGTCGGAGTCATACTCGGCGCTCTCCACGCTGCCTTCCTGGCTGCCTTCCTCCTCCTCCTCGGCCGGGTTCCCGTTCGAGATGGGAGAAAACCAGTTGGTCCACTTCTGCATAAAATTCAGTCGGCGACATCAGACGTCACATAGAGATTCAAGCAAGCAGTAAGACTAAGACAGTTACGCGCACTCGACAAATGATACTCACCTGATTCGGAGGTGGATTATCCGCGCAGAAAGGCCTCACTCGCCGGGATCCTCTGGGGTTCTCGCAGGCGCCTGTGATCTGGAGCACCCACGAGGTCACCTTCTCCTCAGTCACGCCCACAATGATGGTCCGAGTGGAATCTTCGGGCCCCGTATAATGCCACATTGCGTGGTCGCGAGCCTGCAGGGGTTGGATGCGCCGACCGAGGAAGACCTCCAGCAAGTCTATGCCGGTGACCCCCCTTCTGACGACATCTACGAGTGCCTCGACCAGAGGCTGGATGTCGTTCTTCTCTGCCTTCGTGAGCGCAAGCTGTTTAGGCGGAGCGGGACGATCTAAGCTAAAGGGAGGCAGCCCTGTCGTGGCATTTGGACAGGCAACGTCCTGGCAGTAGAACCACGTCGACTGCCAGTTCCTGACCGACTCACTTAGCTGAAGGGCAGGATAACTACTCCGACTCTTTTTCTGGAAACCTAAGCCCCCGCAGAGCTGGAGAAGATGTGTCTTATCGTCCGACTAGCTGAGTCGTCTGATGGTTTGAGATCTAGCAGAGAATATGTGCTTGAACAGCCCCCAATGGGGAGGACAGCCAATGAAGCACTCGCACAGAACTATGAAAGCAGAGAGATGGGCAATAGCGTTCGGGGGAAAGTGGTGAAGCTGTGCCCCGAAGTGATTCATAATGCCCTTGAAGAAAGGATGCCGGGGCAAGGAGAAACCTCGATAGACATGGCTGAGCAGCAGGACGCGCTCCCCCTCCCGGGGCGCCGGCTCGACTTCATTCTCCGCCGGCAGCCTCCAAGACTTGTGCACGATCATCCCGTGCTCCACCAGCTGCAGCAGATCCCCCTCCGTCACCGTGGAGGGGAGGAAGTCGCCTTGAATCCATCCCGCCGGCAGCGGTCGCTGCCGCCGCCTTCCCCTTCTTCTTCCTCGCCTCCATCTTGCTGGTCTGACCCTTGGTCATGGCGGAAGCTGCGGATCCGCGGGGAGGAAGGAGGAGGAAGGAGTGTAGGTGTGCTGGAGGTGGCGAGAAGGACGGAGCAAGCAAAGGCAAGAGATTCGGCGAGCGCAACGAAAAACCCTCGCCGCTGAGATTTAAGTAAGGTTCCGACTGGGTCGCTGGCAGGTGGCCCCGAAACCTTATCCCCCGACCAACCGCGGCGATACTAGTGGAGAGGTTGAAGACGCGAGAATCGAGGCGTCAGGCGCTACTCGAGCGCGATGGCGTCATCCCCGTTGAGCGCGCGGTAACCGAAATTTGAGGATCCCGGAAAATCCGCCGCTGTGAGTTGACCGGTCACGTCAGAAGATACCGCGGAAGCACTCGGTTTCCGACAGTTTGTTTCACAAATACTTCCACTCGGATCGTAGGTCAGAAAAGATAAAATGGATCGAGGCAAGCAACGCCGAAGTCACATCCGTACCAGTCGGATCCAAACTTCAAGCATCACTTCGTCGTTCCAACCTCAATCCATTCGGGGACTAATGATGGGGTTATAGTCCTAGGATAGGGTCATAGGCCTGCCTTATAGGTCCTACCCAAGGACTACCCTTCATAAGGGACAAGGCCCTTAGTCAGTTCTGACTGAACTAAGACCATCCAATCGGTAACAGACCTTCGACCATCCAGTCGAAGACGAACATTCGGAGCGTATCGAACTGACCGACTGGATTCCACTCTGTACATCGTAACCCCCCAGGAGGGAAACGGCCGTACGTTTCCACACGCCTTTATTAGCATTTAAGACGTACGTTACCTGTAACGTAAGCATTTATTCGCCACTACTCCACCCCTGCGCACCGAACCGTTGTGGAGGGTAGCGCACTCTATATAAGCCACCCTCCCCCACTGGTGCGGGGGTTAGCAACTCATTTGTATTCCATATTCCACTCGACAACAAGCTCCCAGAGCACTGAGACGTAGGGCTATTACCTCCACCGCAGAGGGGCCTGAACTCATACAACCTCGCCGTAGATAAGGCTCTGCCCATCCTTTTCGTACCCTACACATCTACTGTCAGGCCTATACCCACGACAGTTTCTGAGCTAGCCGTGACGTGGCCTTTGTAGTGCTATGCCTTCAGAAGGATCGAGCATGTGTCCTCATCCGATGAAGCACTGCCGAGGTCTCTGAGCTTGGATGCGGTGATCCACCTAGCTCTCCCACTTCCTCACGTGGTTGTACACCTGGGTCGAGCTGGCCTTCTGTCCACACAAGTCGAACACCTGCTTTGCGACAAGGTTCAAGTGCACCTCCTTGAAGACCTTGTCAGTCCTCACCCCACTAGATATGATCTCACACATCTTGTTAAGCACAAAAGTCGAGAGGAACGGCTGCCATTTCATGTTGTTCCTCCTGCCATCATTCTTCTCCTTTGCTGCTGCCTTTTGAGCATCAACATGAGCAACAACATTGGGCTCAGCTAACACAAATGAAGGAACCGTAAGCGGCACCTCGAAAACCTCTGAATCAAGAGGCATCTGTTCATAGGAGGCTGGGAGTCCTTGACGTAGGATCGCGGAAACTGGCTCTCGGACGACACGATGGCCTGACTAATCTCTTACGTTTGTGTGGTCATGTCCTACAAACGTAAGTGTCATGATCTTGTTCAACACTTGAACACTACCAGCAAATCATCCATGACCACTAGCTACCAACACTTGCCCACATGGAAACAACCCCCAACATTCCCCAAATCCATCACAACTAGCTACTACAACATCACAATCAAACAGATCGGACGACCTAACCCTACCACATGGACAGATCTAGCTAGAACTAGTAAAGAAAGGAGGTGATGATTGAACTTACAGATGCCATCGGAACGACCCGAGAGGAGTCGCCTGGCACGTCCGAGAGGAGGAGGAGGACCCACCGACGCAATCAACCGATCGCCGGAGTTGTTGCGTTGCTTACCTCGTTGTCAAAATGGATCCGCGCCGGAGGAAAGCTCGAGAGGGAGGAAATGGTGGCGGGAGTTTTGCCACCACGGTCATCCTCGATATATAGGGCGATCGAATCGGCGGGTGGTGACTCGAATTTGTCCCGCCGCTTTTTCGGAGATGCGCCATCGCTCCCGCCATCTCCCTCCCCTGCGCAGCGCGGGGCGGCGTTCCCCTCCCCTGCATCTCTCAAGCCTGGCTCGCAAAAAACTATCGTTTCAGCCGTTCCCAGCAGGCCTGTCTAAGAGGTGCTTTGAGATTCATGGTATGCTTGCCAAACAGTGAATGCAGGCTACGAAACAATCTATTTTCATCCCGCACCGGCGTGGCTAGGCCTAATGCAGGCAATCAAACACGTCCTTGCTGCTTGCGTTGCATGGGTAGAGAATTGTTACGGGTTTAATTTGTTCCCTTTTTCTATTTTCTTTGCGAGAATTTTTTTCCTTTTTCTATACGTGGCTTCTAAAATTCATATGCTCTATATTAACTAGATGACGCCCCGCGCGTTGCTGCGGGATTTTTTAATAATTTATTTGAGGAAAGTGAGGATCCAAATTTAAGTAACAAAATGCCTTGCCCATTCCATCTACATTGAGGTAAGGTCAATAGGCCAACACATGCCTCGCCATGGAGGTTTGCAGTATAATACACGGATGATATCATATATCAACAGTTGACACAAATACATGTACTCCAGTATGATGATATATGTAGTCTTGTACCGCTGAAAAACATCTAGAATTATGAGAATCTTTCATGCATGTTGCTACTGGATTGTAGACATTTTTTTGATAGAATGTTGATACATAAGCGGTGTTGAACATTAAAATTCCAATTCCATGTGAAATATACTATGGATTGATGTGCCAAAAAAATAAGAACATATTGGCTATTCATAATAGCTGAAAAGGTAGTCTCCCACTTATAATAACATCAAAATATTATGGTACATCTGCTAAAAAAAAGTATTATGGTACGTGTATGTGTACTGATTGGCCAATTGTTTGTTGAGCTAGCAATATATGAAGAGGCTGATATTAAATCCATGAAATTTTCCATATGGAAAATACTATACATTTGTGCACTGGAAATTTGAGAGCATAGTGGATATTCATAATGCGGGAAAGTAGTGTTCCCCTAAAATAACATGAAAGTACTATGGTCATGTATGCGTATGAAGAGGATGACCGCAAATCAATGGCAATTTTACTGATTCAATACTGATAAGAATGACATTCAAAAATTTATTGATAAGAATATACTAAACCCGCAAGAAAATAAGAACATATAATAAAAAAAATGGTATCTGAATTAACTAAGATGAGGTGTGCTCTTAGCTAGCACATATGAGAAAAGGACGCAGGTAATTAACACCAAAAAGTTTCCTTCCAAAAGCCGGGGCCAAATAGATTTGAGATCATTCCGTAGTATATTTTTTTGGCACATCAATCCATAGTATATTGTGGGCATGTCATTCTATGTGAATGTTGCTAGACGTTTTTTGCAAGTCTCTTATGCTAATCATCACACTCATAGTCGTCCCGTCATGTCCTGGAACATGAATGCATCCAATCCAAACTCCTGGACACCCGTCGACGCCATCTCCAACCCCAAGGGACATCCCATTGTTGGATTCGACTTCAAGTGTTCCCTACTTCAGTGCCGCTGCCAAATCGTCTTGCCATCGCCAATCCTAGCCTGGAGCAAACCCAATGTTTATTACTCCCAAGTCCCAACCATTAGTTAAGGGAAAAAACATATGAATCATGAACTTCTAAGGCAGATGAGTAAGATCTAGGGGCTGATGGGCTCACACTCGAGTCTGTAACTGTGTAACATCCGGGGAGTCAGACTCTGTAACACGTTAAGAAGGGAAGTTAGAGGCGCCCCTTCACAAAAAAGAACGCTGGCGTCATGAAAGGAAAAGGGAAACAAAACAGACTTGCCCGTGATCAGCTCACAATCAGACCGTCTACCCCGCCATTGATTCAAGCCGACCGTCTACCCCGCCATTGATTCGCCAACTTCGTCAGCGTTGCTGGTTAGTATGCTCGCATGTCTGTCAGCTCTTCATCATGCATCTCTCTGGTCACCGGTGACCGGTGACAGGCGACCAGATCAGTAGAGCGCCAAGAATTCCATACCAGTGGCATCTGCAGCCGTACATCTTCATTTCCGTTGATCGGTGCAATACAAATACGGAATTAACATCTTCGTGGCGTAGGAGAAACTCGCTGGCATGGCCTATGGTAGGTAGAACGTTGCGTCGAGGAGAAAAAACGTATGATGATGTAGCGCTATAAAGTACTGGTGCTGTCAATCCGGCCGGCACTGCCTTGTGAATTAATTTTTAGACTAATTGTGTCTGGGCATTTCCAATGGTTGTATGATCATCGTTGGTAAAATTGCCATATAGATGATTTTGATGACATGACGTATAATAAAAGAAGAGAGAGAATGAAATCGTATGAACTTGAAGCAATGGTACACGCACAAGCTCCGAAGCAAGCATGGTTGTTTCTTTCATGTTTAGTGGACCCGCTTAGTTATTTTACATACGATTAACATACACTTCATTGAAGAGCTTGTATGATGTGCTGTTGGTTGTTGATGTAAACACTTATACCAACGATTAAACATACGGACTGTTGAAGATGCTCTCATACGGTGGAAGATGAAACGGGGTGATCAATGCGTTGCGAACTTAGAGCAAAAGCGGGAAGAACAAAAAAGCCATGACGTTGATAGGTTGCATGCTCAGTTAGTGCTCACATGGAGTGATTAGCCGAGTGGAGGGCTACTGCTGATGTGGCTGTAGGAGGATGGAGGCTGATGTGGACAGCTTGCATGTCAAGAGATATAGAAGATTAGCTGACGGTTGATGACCTAGGTTCGCCGTGAGGCGGCTAGATGAGGGCACCGGGTTCGATGGTTTGCATTGATTCGTGGGAGGACACATCATCAAGTTAGTAGGCGTAGCGACATTGATCGTCAGAAAAGTAGCCCTGCTTCCTTCCTGGTCAACAAAGTGTTGCCCTGCTTTATTCGGGTTGTTTGTTTAATAGTATCAATTGTATGTATGTAGCATCTGATCCGAGTTCCCCTCATTCACCACACAAACCTCGACGCGTTTCTTCCTCCTCCGGCCTCTGCTTGCTCCACTGGAGGACTAGCACCGGCGCCGGCTGATCCGGGGTCCAGATCGACTCACTCGATTGATTCCTTGTGCGTGAGTCCCTCTCTGTCTGATCGAGACTATTCTTTTCTTCTGAATCAATCCAGGAATCAGGGTCTCGGGAACGCGCGCCCGTGAATCCGGAGCGGCCAGCCGATAAACAGGACATCCGGCCGGCATACTGATCAGGCACCGTGAGATGTTCTAGTAGTGATTAGTGACCCGGATCGAGTGACACCTTCGATCGATTGCACTCTGGAGGAGATGAACAAGGTGGCCGGTTTCTTGCGGGCGCGGCGGGACACGACGTTGATGACGACGAGCCTCTCCGACTCCTGCTGCGGCAACCTATACGACTACCTTTTGTGCAAGTTCTTGTGCCATGTGACGATCGTCGATGTCGACGATTGTGATGGCCAGTTCACCAACGCGACCTCAGAGCGGCGTTTTCAGGGCGTGCCCGAGCAGATAGTGATCGTGACGATGGCTGGTGATCATCCGCCATATTCGACTTCGGACGATGATCCCTACGCCAACACAACCTCGAAGCGCATCGCAATGACGCCGATCGATGGTGGTGGTGCAGCACCAGCACGCTCTCCAGATACTCCCCATGTTCCCACTACCTTGTTGGAGACCATGCTACTGGATGAGAGCTCGAGGCCACGCGATATACTAATACCACTGCAAGAGTTAAAGGACATCACGGATAACTTCTCCGTCGATCGGATACTTGGCCATGGTGGTTTCAGCGTGGTATATAAGGTACTAGGACCATTCAAGCTTGTCTCTGATTCTTCTTGTTTCAAGCCTATATATTTCTGCCTGATAGATCCGAAAACTCCAACAGGGAGTGCTACGCAATGGGGAATTGATCGCCGTGAAGAGGATCGTGTCGTCACTCGTCCCAGGCCTGCAGAAGCAGTTCGAGAGCGAGGTGTACCATCTTATGCTGCTCAAGCATCCAAATATAGTGCGGTGCATAGGCTACTGCTATGAAACGCGTAATGCGTGTTTGGAGCACAGCGGGAAATACGTTTTCGCAGAGAAAGCAGAGAGGTTACTTTGCTTGGAGTATATGCCCAAGGGAAGTCTCAGAGACTATCTCTCAGGTTGGTTCCAGATTTCTTTTTCAATTGATGTTATAGTTTGTCAATTTTTAAGAAACTTTGAGCTTAGTTGTAAAATAAAATAAAAACTGCATTTTATTCACACTAGCAAACATGCCCTTGCATCGCAACGGGTGACAACACGTCCTTACCCACTTTGTGCATGGCTAAAAACATCACAAATACCTCATCCCCATGTGCACATCCTAACATAATAAAGATCAGCTTTGTCGTCCTCATCGTCGGTACTTGCAGTACCAATTATCACTAACCAAGGTTGGCTAGGTCCAATAGCTGGATAACCGAGTCTCCTCTAGATGAAGGGCGTTGAAAAAAGATTTGTTTTATCATCCGATCAATATAATAGATAAAAGCATAATATATGTATGTGTTATCATGTGAATTGAATAGTTTGTGTTACATAGACCATGAAACCTTAGTTGAACTGCTCATGCATTCAGACAGGTGTCACTGAGTCGAATGAGGCTGGTCGTACGTCTTGACGCAATGAAGAAAAAGATTTCCTCCATATCCCTGATTTATTAAATTTAACTAAAACAATGCATATGTGGGCATATTTCAAAAATTCACCCAGTTATATCAGTAGGTATAGATTTAAAATACGTTAGCTACAGTACCTCTCAGTTTGAGAAAAATGTTAATGTTTTGAAAAATGTTTCCCTTTTCTAATTCAAAGTTCAAAAAATATTTATGTTCATAAAAATTGTTTGCCGATTAAGAAAAATAACTTTCACTATAGTACTTCCTGGTTTTCGAAAATTGTCAGTGTTTAAATAAATAATCAGGTTTCCAAAAATTTAAAAAGGATTGTTATCTTTTTTTTGTAAAAGATATTTTTTATTTTAATTTTTCTTCTCACAACTTTGCAAAAATGTTTGCATTCTAAAATATATTTAATTCTTCGAAAACAAGTACTCCCTCCGTTCCTAAATATAAGACTTTTAAAGGTTTCACTAGTGGACTACATACAGATGTATATAGACATATTTTAGATTATAGATTCACTCATTTTGTTCCGTATGTAGACCTCTAGTGAAATCTCTTAAAAGACTTATATTTAGGAACGGAGGAAGTGTTTTTCTCTTAGTATGTGGCGTCTCTGCCGGCTTAATTTAATACGTCACCCTGCCATTTAAACTCAAGGTCTTGTTTTGTACAGTGGCTAGCGCCCGAGTTCTATTTCTGGTGTGGCAGTTATTTTTTTGGGGGGACAGTTCTGCTAATGGGCCGGCCCATCTTGGCTCTGTGCGTTGGACAAATTATTGGCGGAAACAAATTGGGAGAATGTGGGTGTAGACGAACGAAAAATCATGTGGATCCTACCATAAACGAAAAATTTAGGAGAAACAATCCCCCTTTAAAATTAGATATACATTTTTTTACCATAAAGACTGTAGGGCGTACGCCCCGCAGCATTTTATTGAAACTTAAAAGTAGCATATGTGCAGAAAAGCCCTCAAAAGAGGGGAAAGAGAACTAGAACTAACACAAAAACAAAAAGAGTACAACTGTGTATCTCAAGGTGGAAGGAAATCAATTCATCTAAGGAGGGCATCTCTGTACTTGTCTTTGATTCTGTGAGTGAGGAGGGTAATGTCATGGATGAAACCACTTCTCCATTGACTGAAAGATGGTTTCATGTGCCTGAAAGCCTTACCATGTCAAGAAAACCACTTCAGTAAAGAAAGGTTTGTCAAACTCCTTTCTTGCCAAATAGGCAATATGTACCATGTCAGTGCTGTCAATCCAGGTAATCTGAAGGTAGTTCCATATTCTAACACTGAACTTGCATTGGAAGAAAAGGTGATTTCTATCTTCCAACGTATGGGTGGGACAGAGGACACGTTCTGGTCCATCATTGATTCTCCAATGTATAAGTTGAATCATGTCCTTCGTGTTGATCCTTTCCATGATTACTAGCCATACAAACATCTTGATTCACATGGTGTAACAACTCTTCCAGATCCAGCAAAGAGTGGGGTTGACCACAATAGGCTGATGCACAAAAACATAATATTTTTTGGCAGAGTACTCAAAGACCTTTCCATGTCTCCAGCATATTAGATATACATATTATCAAGAGAACAACAATCATAGATTTTTCATGTACCTTCTGTCGTCTCAGCATAATGGTCTTCCTATGGTTACAAATGCAGACAAATCTTCTGGACATGATTGGAGCACACGCTACAATATAATCGAGGGAATTTGTTTTGGTTTATGTTATCTTCACATGCAAATGGATAAGCCTATTCTTCACCTAGATCTAAAACCTGCCAACATATTGCTCGATGCCGACATGCTCCCCAAAATTTCAGATTTTGGTCTATCACGATTACTTGATAAAAAAGAAACTATCTGCACTACATCTCGCGATGGAACATTGTAAGTTAATGTTAATTTAATACCTTCCACTCTAGTAGTCATAATATAACTCATAAGAACCATGTGTTTTTAGTATGGTGACTTCCAACATCTCAAAATTGTATTTGTGTTATGATCCAGTGGTTACATGTCACAAGAATTCTTGAATGGAGGTAAAATTTCACCGAAATCAGACATATTCAGTTTGGGTGTGATAATCTTGGAGGTAGTAACGGGACACAGGGACTACCCTGACGTTACTAGAACTCCTTCAGAGGACTTTATCGAGCTTGTAAGGAAATTCTTTCTCACATTTCCAAATGGACCTCATTCTTTTCTAAAAACTAATGTATTAGATGTTTGTTCTAATTCTGTAGACTATTAGAAAATGGAGAAATGTGTTACAGAGAACTCCGGGGTGCTGGTCCCTAATAATAGATTGTGAGCAAATAAAGAGATGCCTACATGTAGGCTTAATCTGTGTGAATCCTGACCGCACTAAGAGGCCTTCGATAGCGAAGGTTATCAGTATGCTGCGAGGATCGGAAAGTATTGACTATGACATTTTGCAATGAGGCAGCGTAGACAACAGTCCAGGTATGATCATTTTCTAGCGCTTTCATTCTCTTGTTAGCATTGTACTTCAACATATCTCTAGGTATATACTCCATCGGCACTTGCAAGAGTGGGTGGACCGATGCTGATGATGACCTGGTGCTGATCTGCAGCATGGTGAGCCGGTGCGTCAACCCTAGATATCCAAGATGCTGATCATGACCTGGGGGCGTTGGAGACACGCATCGACCTGTTTGCGGCTGCCATCCTCAAGGAGCCTTCCCCGGCCCTGTCATTTTAGCACACGCTGCTCGCCGTCCTCGTCAGCCCCAGCCATATATTTCCACCAACGCTAAACCTGAACTCTTATTATACGCCATTCGCCTGCTGAAGCGCGCAACGCTTAACAGTAGTCGATTTGAGCACCGGCCTGTAAATTCAATGTGGTATATTTAATCACAGTGTGCGATGCGATGTTGTTCCTGGTATGATATGATGATACCGACTCAACCATTGCTCTGGGTTTTCATAGTGCCAGGCTGCTCTGCTTGTGTGGTCAATGGAATGGTTGTTGGCACAGATAGTGTATTTGCACATCATCCAAAATGCTCTCTGTTTTTGTGAACCTTGGACAAGAAAGCAAGCAATGCAATTCGATTTGGAGTCGACACCAAGGATCTATCTTCAGTCCCGCTGTAAATTCTAACCCCACAGTCATTGGCATAGGACAAGCAGAGGCTAAGGATAGCTCGGTGTCGTGCATACCACTGACTCACTGATCTAGTACACAATAACTGCGTGGTGGTGATATCAGTACATCTGAGTGGTGGTGATCGCCACGTCCAAGTGCTGGAGATGAACAAGGTGGCTGGTAGCCACCTAACCACACCACAACTTGCGGCATTGCCTAGCGTGAAATATATAGGAAAACACAAGAGCGTATTATCTGAAACAATTCAAAAGTTTTATTGAAAAAAATGTGAACAATTTTCAAATGCCGAATAGTTTTTGAATTTATGAACGAAATTTTAGCAAACATTTTTCGAAATTTGAACAAAATTTAGAAATATGAACAATTCCCGAACATCTGTCGAAACATGTTGTGGTTTTAGTTTTTCGGTTTTTATTTGTCTCGTTTTCCTATTATTTTTTTATTCTCTTTTTTCGTTTTATTTTCTTTATTAAAATTTGTGAAGTATTTTTGAATCATCAACCATTATCTTAAATCCATGAACGTTTTGAATTCATGGATATTTTCTTCAATTCGCGAACTTTGTTTTCAAATCCATGAACTTTTTTTCAACCCATGAACGTTTTGAATTCATGGATATTTTCTTCAATTCGCGAACTTTGTTTTCAAATCCATGAACTTTTTTTCAACCCATGAACGTTTTGAATTCATGGATATTTTCTTCAATTCGCGAACTTTGTTTTCAAATCCATGAACTTTTTTTCAACCCATGAACGTTTTGAATTCATGGATATTTTCTTCAATTCGCGAACTTTGTTTTCAAATCCATGAACTTTTTTTCAACCCATGAACTCTCTTTAACTTTTACGAACATATGTCAAAGCACGCAATATTTTGTCAAATTCGCAAACATTTGTTTTCAAAATTGGTGAACTTTTTTCAAATCGGCAAACGCTTGGTTCGTCCCAACAGTAACCCGACGAGAGCAATGTTGTCGTATACTAGGACCAAGGTTTGAACATATTTCTCTATTTTTTATTTTTTATTTCTTTATTAGTTCATTTTCTGCCTTTTGAACTTTATTATTCATTATTAAACCAGTTAAAAAATTGAAATATTTTTGGAATATCAAAAAAATTGTTGTTTTCAAATAGTGTTTATAGTTTTAAAAATGTTTTGGAATTTCCAATAATGTTCCTGTTTTCAAAAAACATTGTTCATTTAAGAAATGTTTGGGTTTCAAAAATTTAATAAATTATTAGAAATGTTTGTGGTTTGCAATTTGTGTACAACATCAATTGTTTGGAATTTGTTTTTAATTTTGGAAAAAGTGCTCAAGTTTATTAAATTTTCATACACAATTTGAATTTCCAAAACTGATGACAAATTTCAAGAAATTGTTTGGATATACGAAAATGTTCATGTTGCTTGATAATGATGTAAAAAATATGGGCACTCAAATTACAAAAAATCTACATCCTCACATATGCACCCGTCTTGCCTAGTCTAGCACATTCCTAAAACCTTTTTTTTGGACTATGGATAAATAACCCCAACTTCATGCAGCAGCCTGACACATACATATGAGGCATCCTTGCCAGGTTTTGGAACACGTTCGGCCCTTTATCCGCCCTTTTTCATCAAGAAAGCTGCAAAAAATGCAAAACTTGTCAAAATTCAAACAATTTTGCATGATGCCCTGAATTGGTCATAAAAGTTTGGTGGAAATTTTTCGGGTCCATTTCACGGATGTTGAAAACTAGTGTGCTTTCAAACTTTTCCTTGTAGCCCTACACGAACACCCTGCAATGCATATGGTCTATTTTTGGATATCCTTCAAATGACCCCAATTTTGCAAGCAGGTGGACATGACCATAGTAGGCATCCATGCTTGGTCTGAACGCCTTTTGACACTGTATTGAAGTTGTGACACGCCCAACCATTTATCAACTTTTTTGACCGAGAAAACTCCATAAAATGCAAAATTTGTTGAAAGCAAAAATAACTTGGCATGGCGCCTTGAATCAGTCATAGAAGGCCATAGAAAAATAGGGTCATTCAAGGATGTCGAGAAATACCGTGCTCTCAAATGGGGTCTTTTTGCGTACCCAACTTTATAAGTATATTTTAGGGGTTTTCCCCACGCAACCAAATTTAGCTCCATTTGGTTAATGTGAAAAAAAAAACCAAGGTAGTCCCTCATGCAAAACTTGAACGTATTCGGACACCAACGCATGTTGCGTCACGTCCGGCCTGTATTTTAGGGTTTTTCACCGAAAAAACTGTAAAAATGCATAAAATGTCATAAACCAAGGAAACTTGGCATGCATGGCGGCCATGAAGATGCCAATGTGTGAAAAAATTAGGTCCGTTTGGTGGAGGTGAAAAGAAAGTGCTTCGAGACATGAAATGACAACAAATTTTGCCAACATGTTGGCATGCCCAAGGTGTCTCCTAGACGCAAAACTTGAACAAATGCGGGCACCAAATGCACGTTGCATCTCATGCGGGCAGTGTTTTAGGAAAAAATTTCCCACTAAGATCTTACCTCGAACCTGTGGGACGCATCGAATCCCCCATGTTCTCTCTCTCTCCCCCTCCCTCCCTCCCTCTCTCTCTCTCTCTCCATGCTTCTTCTCCCTCTACTCCTCTCAAATATTACCTCGAACCCCTCCTCTACGGTTGACGAAACTACGAACCGATCGCCTGAATGGAACCATAACATCGATGCACATCTTTTTCGTATAGAACTTATCTCAAATCAAAGTATCGTCATCTAGTTTAGAAAACACAGAGAAAAGAGGATTAGGGAGGAGTTTAGTGGAGGTAGGAGAACACGTAGAGAGCTCGCATCCCTCGTGTATTCGCTCGTGCGAGGGGATCTACCGTGTGCGCTCGATGTGGCTTGACTCACCCTGACTCACTCGAAACTGTCGATTCGGTTGCTTCCAGCGGGCCTAGCTGGGGAGTCCTTTCAGTTCCGTACGGGCCAACATTTGTATGCGACCCAACCAACCAAACCGACCAAATTCCTTTCGGGTGGGCCAGGTTGGGGTCAATGGAAGCAACCAAACACCTTTGTAGATGTGAAGCTCATTTACATCGGTGCGAGCAACAGGTATTGCCTCGTGGAGCGCCTCCTACGTTAGGGGACCAGGGTTGCAAACGAGTCGAGTTTGAGCGAGCTAGAGTTGGTTCAGCTCAACTCATACTAAAAGTCAAGCGAGCAGAGTCTGAGTGAAGCTCAATATCGAGTTGTAGAACATGATCCGTGTTTAATTTGTAACGATCTCGAGCTAGTTTCGAACTAAATGAGATGGTAAAAATTATAAATCTCTGATGATTATTCCCACTGGTTGCATACAATATTCATAAGCTTCGTGGAGTCCGCATGAATGAGTAACGACCACACGTACGTATCCATGTCGTGGTTCTGTAGATAACCTGCATAAATTATTGAAGTTCTTGTCTTTAAAAATCGTATCATTTTTAGTCTTCTATACAGCACAAAATATACACTTATTTCAACCCGGATATGATTCGCTATAGTTACGTCTACTACATTGAGCCACGTTTTTAATATTATAATAATGCTCATTGGTGAATTAATGTTGAAAGTTACTCCCTCCGTTCCTAAATATAAGTCTTTTTAAAGGTTTCACTAAAAGACTACATACGGATGTATATAGACATATTTTAAAGTATATGAGAAAGAGGTGTCGTAGATTCTTAATAATAGTACAATAGCTAATGGGCAATATGTTTTTCGGAGACGGCGGGAAGGTTGCTCCGTTTGAAATTAATATATGCCGAAAGAAATTAGTCAGGTTGTTTCACAGTTGCATCCTCATTTCGAGGTCATAGGTTTTGAAGTCTGAGAAAGTATCGACTCCAACATGAGCGATGAGGCAGCAGCATAATCGGTAGGCCATGTATGTATGTATGATAATGCGTATTTTCCGAGCCCTTTAATTCTCTTTTATCAACGAAGACAACCGATCATCACACTCCCTAAAATATACATGCTAGACATTGTATTTCTACATCTGTATCTACAACCCGAGGAGCTTGCATACGTATGTGGTGTGGTGACGCGACGGCCTTCTAAGATATCGTGGATGCAGATCATATCATGAGGGCTGGAGAATGGGATCAGTCTGCTCAGAGGGAGTCGTCCTTTTGGTGTTTTTCATCCGTTATACCCTAAACACTGATCGTGATGGCGGGTGGAGATGTAAAGTTCTAAGAAAAGACTCACTGGTAGGTATTCCCTCTGTTCACAAATATAAATGTTTCGTATGTTTCAACATGAAGTACATATACGAGTTAAAATGAGTGAACAAACACACAAATATACATTTGAATCAGAAAGAGTTAGACCAACTTATATTTGTGAACGGGAGAGTATAGTTTGATTGTATCGTGTATCTTGGCAACTTGGAAGTTCCCTCAAATGTCTCATCATGCAACAGAGCCTGTCTGATGGATGAATTTTCTTTTAGACGAAAGGGATGAGCTCCCCGGCTCCCATTTTATAGAATACTCCATCCTAAATATAAGACATTTTAGAGATTTCACTATAGACTAGATACAAAGCAAAATAAATGAATCTACATTCTAAAATATGACTACATACATCCGTATGTAGTTCATAGTGCAATCTGTAAAAGATCTTATATTTAGGAACGAAGGGAGTAGAAGCCAAACCCGAGTACCACAACAGCCTGAGACGGCAGTCCAAAACGCGCACCAACTTAACCAAAAGAAAAACAAAAAGGTAGCTTTACTTATTACATCTTTTCTCTCTCTAGAGGAGGCATGAACTTGAAAACAGACAATATGTATGAAACTCTTTTAGAAAAGGAGGATGACCCACGGCCTCTGCATCTGAAAGATGCATGCACCATTTTATTAATTATTCACAAAGATCTTACAAAGCAATATATCAATATATTTGAAGCCGTCCTCTTGACAATATCTGTCGCTACTCCTATCCAATGATGAAGGGGTGCAGAAAGTGTGAGCCACATACCCAGACCTCTCACCTAGCCTAACATCTAAAGCCGGAGGCCCCGACCGAGCCACATACCGGGTCAGGGGCACAAACCGGTCCAACGCACCCTCATAGGTCGTCGCCGCCGCTTTCCATCAATCCATCTTCAGAAGAGTTACTGACGCATCGACCTTGCAAGGCCTGCCGTCGATGCCCCCACGGCGCCAGACAGCGCCTCCTCCCTATGCGCGCTCATCATCATGCATCCGTCGTCGAGACTTTGTTGCGCCTCGCCGCCGAGACTCCACGACGTCGATGTGTCACAAGGAACGCCGCTCCATCGTTGATGTCGACCAATGATCCCTCGAGCCCGTGTGTACCTCCATGAATGACGTCTCCAAGAGGGAAACGACACCAGAGCATCGCCGTCATCCGATCTACTGATCTAGGGTTTCCCCCGGAGGTAGCAAAGAATGGCCTTGAACTTCTCCTCGGCGATGCCTTCAGGAAGGAAACGACGTAGACAACGCCGCCATCGCCGGCTTTGGCAGTAGCCGAAAGCAAGCTTTTACCCAGATCTGTTCGAAGAACCCATCTCTCCTGCACGGGCCACCACATCCTGCGACGTCCCCGGGAGCGGGATCCCAAGATCCGCTGCCACCGGCAACGCCACAAGGACCCACCACCTGACCGTCATCCCTGGCGAAGGGGATGGCGCCACCACCATGTTCAGATCCAGCATCATCCGAGAAGGAGAACCGATCTGGGGTTGTTAACCCCAGATCCGCCGGCAGCCCCCGCAGCGCCGCCAGGATCCCATCGGGCCGCCGCCCGAGCGCGCCAACTCCGCCTCCATGCCGTACGCCCAGGAACGCCGTCGCATCTCAGCCAGAGGATCCCTTCGTGAAGAAGGGAGGAAGGCCCGCCGTCCGCCGTCCGCCGGGCGAGCTTCGCTCGCCGGCCTCCTCCGGCGGCGGTGGGGAAGCAGGGGAGGAGGGAGGTCGAGGGCGGCGGCGGCTAGGGCGCCCGAGTCGCCCCCCTGGAGGCGACGCGAGTGGTTCTGCCTCATAGCTAAACGGGTTACATATAGCACCTACATGTATGAAACTAGAGGAGGAGACCCTTTTTAACCAGTTTGCATTTTCCATTTTTCTTCTTTTTTCCCCACTGCCGATCAGGGGCTAACGGGGGATTGTTGGTTCCCGAAATCCAAAGTGGAGGTCGGGCTGGGCATCAGTTGGGCCTCGCTGTCGTCTTGACAGGAGCAGGTTCCTTAGCAATCTTCAAGCTGTTAGAATAAATCCGAGGTGTTTCGTTGATCATCCGAGAAGTAAGCAATGAGACGAACACGACATCAAGATTTGTTAACGAGGTTCATCGATATGGCTACATCCTCGGAACATGACTACGGACGCTCCTTCTTGTGACACCGTCATAATACCGCACCCTCGCCGTCCTGGGCACAGGCACACGCCGCCGGCTCCCCGTGCGTGCGTGTGCTATTATGTTGGTATAGGTTACATCGTGTGTCAAGCCCCGCTATATATGAGAGGCTAGGGGTACTGGTGTTCTTAGATGACACGACTCCTACCTTGTCTACACACCGTACAACTCCAAGTTCAACTCTAACCTACCTTGTACAATAATATTCGACACAACTCTAACAAACTCCACCTTGACGAATATTCATCACCACATTGGATTCATCCATGCGCCAAACCTCCATGTACATTGGACTTGAGATTATACCATGATCACCGCTCCTACTCCCAGACTCCATGTGACTCCACCTGCAACTGTAGTCCCTTCTCGTCTTCTTCACAGTCAACACTCGAGCAAAATTAAGTTCCTCATTACTCTACTTTGTGCTCCCAACTTCCGGAGTATCCGTTCAACGCCATCACACACTGATCACTGACCTGCGTGAAAGTGAACAACCACATATTGGATGCCATATATAAGAGTTATCTAAACTCAGCATCCTTGCTCTTCCTTGAGTGTCCGTCTGAAAACTTGAAGAAATTTCATCGTTGCCCTGTGTCACCCTGAGTCTAATTTGTAGTTGTCTCACCTTTTTCCCGAATAGTCTCTCACATGTCCCACAGCTATAGTACTCCACCTCCTTCTGTACTCGTCATCCACACTTTGCCATGTGCACTAAACACGACAGAATATACGGCCATGTACTCTCTCCGCTTATGACAATTCAGACTTTCCGTCACTTTCTCATATTCTCCATGGTCAACCCCGTCTATCAACTAGCACCGATAAACCCAATCACCAACTTAAATCTGGTACTCGTCAACACCACTTCAGCATCCCTGCACACTTTGTATGACCACATGTCTCATTATTAGTGCCTTGGTCTGTCGCTATGTCTTGTGCTTACCGCACACCTCGTCGCTATCACCCGTCGAGCCTCTATTGTCTTGGTCGAGTTTCCCAAGGTCGCGAACCCACACCACTCAACCCCCAGTGCAGAGAACCACCGATCATCACCGACCGATGCCGAGTAACACGTCTCCATCAGGCCACCGGTACCCAGTACAATCCACGTGTCTCTCGATATCCCGCTGAAATAGGCTTCGACTCTCTGTTGACTTACGTCGTAGCCCCTTCATCAGCACAGAGTGAAGTCTTCCGCAAGATTCCAGTTCCACCTTCCACATGACTCCATGTAGCTGGCCGTGCTACCCTGCGCCCTTTCGACTTCAAGCTCTCATGTGTCCACAACCTTGAATCAATCCTGCGTCATAGTCTGTCGAAGCCGTACAAGCTCTCATGCATGCACCACGTGTTTCCACGCCCCAGAAGTTAGCCACCATCAACATCACGCTCCTAAGTCGTCGTCGTTGAAATCATCGTCGTCTTCTGCTTTGACCGATATCCATGTCGATCCATCAGACTGTCCAGTCCGACTCAATCGAAAATTATCCGACTGCAACCATGCTCCACCCTGCATCGTGTTCGCCCGCACATCTTCGTGCATTGCTTGATGCCCTGTGTATGCATGATCCCATCACGACACCCTTGTTCGAGCCGCTCTCCCATGTACAACTTCCGTGTACACCAAGAAGAAAAATCCCAAAAGAACCTTCATTATAGCCTGCCTATGCATGTAGCAAAACAGTCAAATATTACTTTAACCAAGCAAGGCCACGCCTCGTGATTCCTTCCATGGGCAACACCATCTTTTTTCATGTCAAAAAATCTTGTGCCTCTGCTCCTCGCATTGTACGTGTACACAATAACACATCCCCAGCCTCTATACGACCGCGTGCCACTATCAGAACAAAAAAAACAGCTCCAAACATTGACCTTGCTGCCCAGACCCGCAAGTCCGCAATGCGCCTCGACTGCATACCACCACAGCGCCACGCCTTGCCTTAGGTCTTAAGGCCTCGGCTAGCTCGGGTCGCCCAACCCTTAGTCGCGCCAGGTCGCAGCCCCATCGGGCCAGCAAGCGACCACGCATGGCTGAGGCAACACCAGACCCCCGCAGTAGAGGCGCCCAACGATACGCTACACTAGGACAACCACGCGTCGTCACCATGCTCGACTGTTGTTGTACATGCACGTCGAATCAATCTTGTTCGATCCTCCGAGAGCCCCGATCACTTTCAAACAATTATCGACGATGTTTCGATCTGTCTTGTTGCCACAATCCAATCCGCTCCGAACTCAACTCAAATGGTAGCCTCCGATCTCACAACAATCCATCGATCTACGCCATCGACAATTCCTCTAGATCAACTTTCACGGCCTCTTCGAACCTTACTCTGATATCACTTGTTAGAATAAAGCTGAGGCACTCCTCGATCATCCGAGGACCAAGCAATCAGACAAGCACGACATCAAAATTTATTAACGAGGTTCATCGATATGGCTACATCCCTGCGGCATTGACAAAGGACGCTCCTCCCCGTGACACCGTCACAATACCGAACCCTGGCCGCCCTGGGCATCGGCACACGCCGCCGGCTCCCCTGCGTTACCTTGTCGACACACCGTACGACTCCAAGTCCAATTGTAATCTACCTTATACAGTAATATTTGACACAACTCTAATACAAGCAAGAACAAGGGGGCTTCTGATCATGTGCATCGTTTGGCTTTCGAATTCCTCCAGTCGAAGCTTCATGTTTTTTTTTTGGAAAAGGAGGTTCAAACCCCCGGCCTCTGCATCAATCGATGCATACGGCCATTTTTATTAACTATTCAACATAGGTCTACCAAGAACATACATCAAACCATCCGAAGCCACCACTCACACCTACAAAACTAAAAACGGTGTCGTCACCAATACATCCACATAACGTATCGAAACTCACAACCGGTGCAGCAGACCTAAAGCGTACACCACGTGCACACGTTCTAGACGCCGCCATCATCATCAGGCCGTTGACCCATCTTCAGGAGAGAGATCTGTATCATCCTTGTCAGTCCGTCCATCCGTCGACGCCACCACGGCTCGTCAGTCCAGACGCGGAGATTCTGAAAGATCTGTCGTGCGTAGCACCTGCCGACCAGGCATGACACAGCGTTGCACCTGTCGGCCAGGCATGACTTGACATCTTCACCGAAAGCTCCATGCAAGATGATCGATGCCACCACGGCGTCAAACAGCGCCACCGCCCTGCGCTCATTCGTCTAGACACGAACATTCTGGAAGAACTGTCGTGCGAAGCACCTACCAACCAGGCATGACTCAGCATAGCACCTGTCGACCAGGCATGACTTGATAGTTCCACCAAATCTTCGGACCAGACGAAGCCGCTCCATCTCCTGCCTCTGTCATCCAGCGCTGCTCCACAAACGATGCTCCCAAGAGAGAAACGGCACCGCAGTACCGCCATCGTCCGATCTGGAAAGTCAGATCTTAGGGTTTCCCCTGAAGCAGTGCCCACCACCAGCAACCGTCCAGGACCCACATAGTGCCCACCACCACTCAGCCCTCAAGGCGACGCCTTCAGGAAGGTCACGACATCAAGGACGCCGCCGCCGCCCACCGGAGTTAGGGTTTTCACCCGAGAGGCAGTGAGGTAGGAAGTGGAGGAGCAGACGTAGACCGACGTCTCCAGGAAGAACAACGGCGCCCTTGAGTGTCGTCGTCGGCGCGGCCGGCCTGGGCCGACCAATGGGTTTCCCCTTATCTGAATCTCCTCCACCAGCTTCATCCGCAGCCACGCCAGCAACGCCAGGAAACCGCAGGAGAGAAGCACACCGCGGGTATCTGGATCAATGAAGATCCAATCTGAACAGTGACGAGTACCACCACCCTGCGTTGGCCGACGGAGTCCGGGCACCGGATCCAGAAGGATCTGACCCGAACTCGACGACGCACCGGACCACCGTGTCTTACCCCTCCCGCAGTCGCCACACCGCGCCGCAAGAACGAACCCCAGTCGTCGACGCGCTCCGCTAGGATCCACATGCAACGCCGCCACACCGCGCGCTAGTCCGGCGCCTCCTCACGAACGGTTGTCCCGCGCCAGCCATGTCGCGTGAAGGGGAAAGTATCCACGCCGCCGCCCCTGCCGGCCAGGCTTCGCCTAGCGGCGCTGCTGGCGGCGGCGAAGATGAAGGAGGAGTGAGGGTGGACCGGTGGCGGCTAGGGTTACCCCCTGGTTGCCCACAGGGGCGGCGGGACGGGGTTAGGGGGGTCGAAGCTTCGTGTGTTCCTTGAAGATTACCTTCCATTTCCTGATGGATGAATGTCTGGCCTCTGATATGTTGTTATTGAGGAACTTGACTATGATACTATTCAACTGCACTCTCTCGATCTCCCTGCGCCACTCCCGTCTCGTCTCTATCCCCTCCCCTCTGCTATGGCCCCAAGCGGATCCGGCAGCCGTTTCGACGAGATTGATTAGTACAAGCTCGCCATCAACTCCTCAAATTCGTTCGCACCGGATGATAAGGAGCTCGCGACCGCAACCGACACTTGCGGATGGACCAGTGCGGGAGCTCCGCGTCCACGACGTCACCGGCGTCCGGGATAGGCAGCTAAGCTCCTTGACGCCTCGCGGCCGCACTACACATTAATTTTTTCTTTGCTAATTTGCTTTTCAGAGAAAAAAAATGAGATTCATGGACACTAGCATATGACATACTTTTATAAAAATGCCCACCCGGGTGATATGCAGCAGAAATTGCTCGCGATGTGGTTTCACGCACGTACGCGAGCAAAAGCACACGTACATCACCTCTACTACTTGTCTACTTCCTTGCCAGATCTTACACTGCGTCCAGCGAGGGACTAATCACACGAGACGTGCGTGCAGTGCGGTGCGGGGAGGCGACCAATTCTCCGTTTCCGCATTTCGTTTCGCCAGTTAGACAGAGAGTTCTTACCGATGGGCTAATACTGAGAGTCTCCCTCAAAAACCCTGTGGGAAAAATATAAGAAGAGTAGTGTAGATATGTTGCTAAAACTCCTTTAAACCTGATGGAAAAAATAACAAGGAGAAAATGATGCAACATACAATAATTATTGTCTCTTGATAACTCATATGAGAAAAACCTTTGAAGAAGGAGAAAAATCATTGATGAGTTTAGAGAACAATTAATATGTCTTGAGACTTCCTTCAAAAAAATTCAGTAGGGAAAATAGAAAGTATATCATATGACGTTTGATAACATATTGCCTCATTAAAAACCATTATGAGAAACTTTGAGAGAAAACTCATAAAGGAAAAGAGTGCATCTGACATGCCATTGAAAACTCCTTTAAAACCTAGTGGGAAAAATATAAGGAGAAAATGATATGACATATATAGATACTTGTGTTTATATTATCTCGTTAAAAACCTTTTATGAGAAACCATTATGGAAAAACTCATTAAGAGAAAAAGAGTACAATATATGCAATCTGATGATTGTTAATAGGTTATAGTCTGGGAGATTACTCCCCCTCAACTTTGCAAATATGGAGGATGTTTCATACCAATGACATTGACATGAACAGGAGATTTTGTATAATCAGTTGGATTATCACAATATTTTGTTTGCAGATTATTTCCTCAACTTTCTATAATCCATGAGGATAAGTAATTTCTGAGCAATTTGATTTATGATATTGCTCTTCATATAACCTGTAGGTATTGAATAACACAAGTGGAAGTATCTTGATAAATCAAGTTATGTGATTCTGATGAATCTCAACCACATGATTTTGAGTGTGGTTAACCATTCTACTAAGTTATGCATATTTTGCAATGCCTTTAGATAAAGCAATTATGTTAGAATGATAATTGGAAATAACCATTAAAATCCATTTATATGACTAACATGTGAAGGCTATTACAGCAAATTCAGTCATATGATATGGCGTCGTTTGGATCAAATAAAGAGCCAATATCATTACATCATATCATGGTCATATCTTCTATTTCGTGATGGAAATATCCAAGATTTACTGTAATCTTCAGATATAAGATGATATTACTTATATCAACCATATACCTTTTGTTGTGGGTTGCGCTCTGAATAAAGATAGCAAATATAGTGTCACGCCTGACGTAGTTTGCAAGTATACGAGTGCTTTCACATTAGGGAGATATAGAACTTCAGGTCCCAGTATCACTTCATTATCACCCTAGGTATGGACGGATTTGTACCTTATCAAAGGTAGTATGACCATACATGTCTTTTGTTGATATGATATATCAAATTGAACCTCTCGTATATGTTTTGGATATATGTAGACTGATATGTATTGTTGAGAGAATGCTCAAGTTGTAAACTTAAGCTAAATTTGGTTGAATCCAAATTTTCCGTCTTGAGATGATTTTATGTATGTTTAGGTCTTGTAGAGACATTGATGATGAAATCATCGATATGCACTCAGGTGATATAAGGAATTCAAATTTGGGATTCCTTTGTTAACACATAAACAATCATCATTCTTTGAGTAATCCTTGGGAAGAAGAAAATCATTTAGTCGGTAGTACCATATGATTTCCGACTATTTCTAGTCATTTAGTGACTTATGAAGTTTTACACAATACATGTTGCGATTTGTTTTTGGATTCGGAAATGAAGCCCTTCAGGGACTTTAATATAGATTTCCGAAATGAGTGACTCATATGAGTATGTAGTCACTGCATCAATTAACTGCATGGATAATATTATTTGTACTCCCAATGGTATTTATTATCGAAACATAATTCCACTCATACCAAGAAGGTATGTTACATCGTAATCGATGTAGGGTCTCTGCGTGAACCCTTTTGCTACAAGCCTCGCTTTCTCACCACCTCATTGACTTTGTCTATGAATGAGAAGTTTTTATTATTCCATATGGAAGATACTTATGAAGAGTAGGTATTACTGTGGTAAATACCACTCTTTGATGAGCGAGTGCTATTCTTCATTACTTGTTTCCTTTTATGTGAACGAATATGAGTACAAGAGGCATTCTACCATGGATTTTGGTTCAGGGCCCAAAAGGTTTTAGCAATTTGGAGAAGAAATATATGTCGACAAATGTAGACTTATGTTATATGATTCTGGAGAAATCAATGAAATTTGTGGAAATGTATTTATTCCTTTTAACTCCTTGTGATTTCCTACAACAATGGAGTCAAGGTGTTTCGATGTCCCGGCACCAAAACATTTGTGCACATCTATGCCGGGCTTTGGATGATGAGCATCCAGTGAGGTGTCTTTCAACTTGATGTTGAATTACATTTACTGGTTAAGGATTTGATTTCCTCTATTTCCGCGGACGCATATGCGAGATTATATCTCGTGTGGTCAGATTTCTCCCCCTCTTGCTCTCATTTCGGGAGAAGAGTGGTTTATCAGGTACCTCCACTCTTTCTGACACTTTACTCCAGGAATATAATTGAGTAACACCTTTGTCATCAGTAAATGTATGTGGCAGATTTGCAATGTGTTGCAAATATGTGATTCTAAACTTCTTGTTCAGATTCTTTGAGTACGTGGATATAAGGACTGCATGTGAATAACATTTCTAATTTATTTCTTGGCATTCTTTGTGGTACTAATCTCCCCCTAATGCCAGAAATGTCCTTATTGCTGATGCAATCAGCATACGAGCTACGAATAATTTTGATTGACGGATAAATTTTTTATTCCTCACATAGATCCCTATTTTTTTTTGTGAGAGCCCATTGATATATTCTAGAGTGGTGATATTGGTATGTAACCGAATTATCGCAGATAGGAAATACTTTGTTGATTTCCACGTAATTAGTACAAGGAGAAAGTAGTATGCTACGCAGTTGGTATGATTTATATCATACTTACGGTGTGTAATGCCGTATTTGGCTAGCATGAGGCTAGTAAATTACGATTCTATAAGTTTGGTCATATAATTAATTTTATTATCTTTGATAAGATATTGAACTAAGCAATTATGTGTATTACATAATGTATTATGTATAATCAGACATTGCTTGTGAAATGAGTTCAGCGAAGTTGTCCATTCGAATGGATTTATCCCTTGTTTATGATAACTTGCTCTTACTTTGAGAATTTGAGCAATTAATTTAGTTATATCATTCATGGTTTGTGTGACAAGAGACACACTGAAAATCATTTTATAAATGTTTCCATGAGTACCATGAAGTATCTATATAATACCACACAATGGTTGAGTAATCCACATATCTTCTGAATGTGTTCAAGGAAGAATGAGTGGCTCATTTAGAATTGTAAGGTGAGAGAGCCTTAAAACTTATTTCCCCTATGGCACATGCAGTGCACATAAAATCTGTTGATTTGGGAAATATTATAACTTAAAACGTTATGACCAATAGATTTGCCAATAATATTTCTAATCAACCCCAAACAAGGATTGTAAGGCTTAAAGCCAAATATTTTGTAAGATTTAGAAAATTATTTTATACGCAACAAAACTGAGTATGAATTGATTCATACATTCAAAATTTATCAAATATAATGTCCAAGAAATAGGATATTGGACATTACATTACATGTAGTAGTACAAGTATAAGCAAACAATATTTTGGAAATAATCAGGATATTACATGAGGTCTCCCATATTACTAAAAAAATGAATTATGCAAACATATCATCGGCGCAAACGAATTGATTATTCTTTTATTGCACTATATTTTTGGTTCTCCTTGTGATGAAGATTTGAGAACATCATTTACCAGAATAGTTCCGGTCGTATGTTTGCAAATTTTCAAATACCCCAATGAACTTATTTGCCTTTTAATAAACTCATGGTGTGGTTTGACCATATGTTTAAGGGTTTGGTAATCATATGTACGAGATTTATGTAACCACACATTTGACAAACATAAGAGTTGTCTTTGTGATCATTTGGAAATGATCAATTCCCAATTAAAAGATAATTTTGTCATTGGTTGTCTTTAGCCTCCACTTTACTTTGAATTCCTCATGGTTCTTTTTGTGACCATTGACTTGCTTCTCAATACTAGCAAATATTTTGAAGCACCCGTTGGGTGAATATGATGATTTTAAGAAATAACATGTTTCTTTACCATGAAAATGGTAATACCATCATAAAAGGATTTAAAGTGTATCATGGGCTTTTCAATCGGATTCAAATACGAAAAATATCTGATCATAAAATCTCAACTTAAAGTTGATTTTATAACCACCAAAATTGTAAGTTGCAATACACTTGAGGCCTTGAAAAATTATTGGGTGGTCATTCCAAATGTTCTCATGGAAGCATGTTTCTTTAGCTATTAAGAGAATAGCCATGACACATGTTCCAAAGGTGGAGTTCTAGTGGCCACAAATGCCGCATGTGGATATAGTGAGTGATGTCATGAATCATCTTACGATAAATACTCACTAACATGAATTTAAAACATTTGGAAATGTCACCCATGTGTTACATGAAAATGCTATTGCATTCATTTTAATTTACTTCTATGAGTAAGAAATATATATTGATAAAATGATTTGTTTGAGAACAACCATGGCCAAGGTGATCCTTGGTGATCCTAAGTGTATCCTTCAATATAACACATGCGATGAAATTATTGCTATTGTTTTGGACTTCATTCTTGAGGAAGTGTGTGATTTTAGAGTCACTGCCAAAACGTATAGACTTGCATGTGCTCAACATTGGTTAGCCACTATGAAAGTATAACCATGATGTGATGTGGTTCTTGCGGAAGTGTTGCGACACACAATCATTGCCATACATTATGGGATCCATCTTGATGGATGGACGACGCTACAAATTAGAAATAGTGACGTAGGCTCAACTGCCATTATATAAACAATGTAATAGAAGGTAATCACACTTATATGCGAATATTTTCGTAGTTTCCCATGACATATTCAAGCAAAGTGTGCAAGAATAATATTTACTATAGAGTAAAATATTTTAGTGAACAACAACTATAAATGCTTCGGAGGAGCAAATTCTAGTATGGCTGATGCCTTATAGCCATATGTGTAGACCTCAATTTATATAGGATAACACTTTAAAGATAATCACCAATATGGTGTAGATCTCATAGTAATAGAAAACACAGTCTGACTTTTGTCAGTAGATGTACATAATTCTATTACCTTATGTTATGCTATATTTAAGAAAATCACTTTGAAGGTAGTCATATGCCAGGATGACATGATGTAGACCTCACAGTAATATTGGATAATCTGCAAGACTTTGCAGTAGATGCCAATATTACCTTATGATATCTTGAGGTAGTCACATCTAATACTATATTTAAAAAAAACATTTTGAAGGTAATCATCTTGTAAAACTGACAAGATGTAGACCTCACAGTAGTGATGAATAATCTACGAATTGTGCAGTAGTGTCATCAATTTCTTGTGATTCACAAATAAAAGTTTAGGCTATATACACATTAATATTTGGAAGAGCACGTTGAAGATAGTCATCTTGTCAAAATGACAAAAGGTAGATCTTACAGTAATGATGGATAATCTACAAATAGTGTAGTAGATGCCGCCAATACCTTGTGCTTCACAAATAAAATTGCGTACTAGTCATAGTGAGTATGACACTTCATGATACTTTTATTTTCATGTCAAGATGTGACTCTTTTTTTTTACTGCAAAACATAGTTGTTGCACCAAAAATGTTCTAGAAAATAGGTCTAGAATATTGACTTACAAAACATAGATGTAATGCATAAGAACCTGAGGGTACATATTGTATTGACAATGACCTAATTAGAGGTTTATAGTAAGCATAAAGGCTTTTATGCATCAACAAAGGCAGAAATCCGCCAAATCTGTGAAAACATGAGGATTAAAAGAGAAACGCATGTCCTTCCTATTAATAATAAATACAGGAAGGACGAAAATGCAAAACCGCGTAAGGATAAGGTTTGCCCAAATCCTTATCCCGTACGTGTGTGGATAGGAATCAATTTCCTTCCAGTGTGTGCTTGGATTGGATCCATCGATCCTTCCTGTAGTAGTGCTCTGGCCATGAAGAACAATTATGCAGCCGTCCAGTGCAGCCGATTAGTGATTGCAATGCGTTCAGATAGGCCGTGGGACAGATGTTGGCCGCCGCCGGTGACTGCCGCGCCGTCGCTGCATCAAGAGAAGTGGCGTCGGAGCCGAAGGCCGCCGCGCCAGGGGAAGAAGCGACGGGGTCGAGGGCCACCGCACGCTCCGTGATGGGGGCCGTCCTCCCTGGGTTGGATACACCTGCGCGTTGGGGCCGAAGGCCGTGGCAACGCCATGAGCGTTCATGTGTAACCGGCCCTCGGGTCGCATCCGAGGGAGGGCTGTGCGCCGCGCCATGGTCGTGCTATGCCTGAGGGAGGAGCGCCGCGTCGGATGTTGCATCCGAGAGGTGGAGGGCGCCGTCGTCGCCAAACGCCAAGGTACGCTCGCTAGGTCTTCTTCCCTTCCTTTTCTCTGGATGTTTTGTTGCTGATTGTTGGGATGGGCGACGTGATCGTCATAGTGGATGTTGAAGAGGAAAAACAATGCTAAAAACAAGTTTGTTGGAGTTTGTTCCTCATCTTCTAGTCTTGTTCTAGATGATGATTATTCTTTTCTTCTTGATTGAGAAGGAGAATTTCTTCCTCCTTCTGTTTGAGTAGTGATCAATACATCTCACCACGAGCATATGTCGGATGAAGCGATTTACAAAACAGAACTAGCTATTAGATCTTTGATTGATTGCAAGAAGATAAAAATAAAGTGAAGAATGTACTGATCCAGTTTTCCTCTTTTACAGACGCATGTCCATCAATTCCTGTAGTGGACGGGAATATGGCTAATCGAACCGACATCGACACTCATTCTTCTCTCCTCCTGTGGCCATTTCTCAGCGGAGAGCAAAAGTGCGTGATAACGTGTGAAGATAGGAAAAGCAAATGATAGAACCGTTGCTTTCATTGATGAATCTGTGGGTATATATACCCTAGTACAAAAGCGGTTACAAAGAAGCGGTTGCCAAAAGTGGAACCGACATAAGCAGGGATTAACCCATTAATTAACATAATTAATTAATTCCTAACAGATACATAGGAAAGTTGATGTTTTCGCTTACTAGTAGTAATTTCCTACCGATGTGAGTGGTGAATATCCAGTCAAATGTTTGTGCATACTAATACGTGGATGACAAGACACCGTGTATTGGCCGGAGCACCGCGCTTCCCGCTGCATACTAATACTGCTTAGTTCCTTCCTTGCTTGTTCCTCCGCCTTCCTCTCTACCGTCACACACGAGCGTGTCGATCGTCGGACCCTCTCCGCCACCGCCACCAAGCACTCCTCATCTTCTCCAGCCTCTTTAGACCCGCTCTATCCTACTCGGCTTTCTATTCATCGTCATCTCCTAGGTACCAAACTTTACTTGTTCCGTTATAGTTTTTGTTTGGTGATTGCACGGTTGTGTTTCATTGGGGGTGTAGTGTTGGGGGAGAGCTGATACGACTTTAATTTGTTTATTTTTTTTCTAGAGGCGCTATATTGATTAGCAGACATTCTGATCATGGCCGGCTCCTACGTGTAGGCCACGGTGTTAGCCTAGCAGGGCTCTTCTTATGTGCGCTACGTTCTGATAACAGATGTAGGCAATGAGGACATGTAAGTTGATCATAACGGTCGAGCTTGCTCTTGGCCTAATACCCAGGGATGGGCACGGTTCTCCGAGTGCCTATGTCGAGCTTTGCTTGAACGGTCATCGGATCCGCACGACTATCAAGGAGGAGGATCGGCACCCGGTGTGGAATGAAACCTTCTGGTTCGACGTGTCGCCACATCCATCTAATATTCATGACCTCGTTATTGAAGCTAGTGTGTATAACACCAAGGAACCAATCCAAGGTCCGGGAAAGTATTTTCTTGGCATGGTCACACGAAATGGGGACTCGTTCCGTCGCTTATGTGAACCCACACAACCGTGCATCACACAACAAGCAGCGCATTATCCGCTGGAAAGGCGGCGTGGGATGCCCATGGTTGGTGTCAGAGGGGAATTGCTTCTAAATGGATACATCCTTGATGAGACCCCCATCAGAGATCCCAGCATGTCTTCAGCGCCAACGGGCTTATGTGTGGAAGTCACAAATGCTATTAAGCTCAAGCCAATGGACTACCTGACCGTTGTTACTAAAACATCTTCAAATAACTTTATCGAGCTTGTAAGATCTTTTGTTTTACTCACATTTAAGAATGCATGTCTTCGTTTCATAAACACAATGTTGTATTAATATTACCCTTTGCACACTAACATTCTAGATGGTTGTTCTGATTCTGCCGACTCTTAGAAAATGGAGAAATGTATTACAGAGATTATTGGGGTATGGATCCCTAGAAACAAATTGTAAACAAATAAAGAGATGCATCCAGATGGGTCAAATGTGCGTGAACCCTGACCGCTCCAAGAGTCCTCTGATGATGAAGGTTATCCGTATGCTCCAAGGATCGGAAAGTATCACCTGTGATATTGGCAATGAGGCAACAACATAGTTGCAGGAACGGCATGACCAACTTTACTGTAATGCGCATTATCACGGCCCTTGAGAAGTACAAGATCACAATGTATTGTAAATATTTTATCTAGTAGTATATGAGCCTTTGCATTTATATGCAGTGCAGTGAGCCGCCGGATCGACCATTGTAAAAGACCTTGCATGGGCAGGGGTTATCACGATCGGCTTATTCACGAGTATTCTCGGTTGTGTAGCGTGATGAATCGATTACATTGGATGGTGTATCCATTTTTGAACTTGAAAATGATTTAGGACAGTTCTGTTGTTGGACCACCTATTCGGATTTGCATAATTGTTGGATTGAAGGAACCTGTGTTACACTACCGATCCGATATAAACTCGTTAATGGCGTTGCGTATTTGTCCTTACTTCTGCCAGATAATAAGATTCTCTATGCAAATCCATCGTAAACATACAGCTACAGATGCGCGTAATGTTGATTTACAGTCCAGACTACAGATGAAGTACGCTGACTTCAGTGAGTTTTGACGGTAGTCACTCAACTAAGAGTGAGGGGTTTTGGCCCTCAGGCTCATCTGCATCCATGCTGCATAAAAAATTCGAAAAAAAAACTAGAAATTTTTTTAAAATCTATTTTTTTGTCATAGTAGTTAATTTAATGCATGATGTCCGCTTCAGATTTCAAATTATTTTGACATTCGAGTAGCTCTCGGCAAAAAAATAAATTTGGGGTCTTTTAAAAAGTATACTGTTCAAGTACTGTTCGGACCTTAATTTGTCCTTTTTGCTGAAAGCTACTCAGATGTTCAAATGGTCTGAAATTTTGAACGCACCTCACGCGTCACATTATCTACCTTGCACAATTTTTTTGAAATTTTATAAATTTTTAAGAAAAAAATCTGACCAGATGCAGATGAGTCCGGGGTCAAAATTGGATATTCGCTCGACTGAGTTTTTGCTTGGTTTACAATCAGATCTAGAACTCGGCTTTCTCGTTATCTTCCCCTCCGGCCACTAGATGGAGGCAGGGTGGTAACTGGGAACCCTCTCAGCGAGCACTCTTCCTCCTCCGGTCCCGATCGATTCGCTCTGCTGAGCTAGCATTGGCGGTTCAGACTCTGGTTACCAAGCCTAGTTTGGTTCATCTTTCAGATTCCATTATTCCCCCCTAGATCTTTTCGGGTTTCCTCTAATCAACTCATGTGCATCCAATTTGATTAGTGCAGATCTTTTGGTAATAAGAAATATTTGGTATAGTCTCAACATTTTCCATTGCTCCTCATCATTTCTTCATACTGCAAATGTAATTAAGTTACTGCTTGTTACATCATACATCGTACAACTGTTCCAAGCACGTTCTTATTTAGCACTTGTTCTTGCAGAAGCAACGTATAAAAAGGGGTCGGGCGCGGATCATGGCACACACCCCTTCGGTAAAGCCCTCCTTTTTGCATGCCTCAACACATGGATCATGCTTGCACCTGGAAGCCTTACCGGTATAGGTCTTGCTGTACTCATGGCATTTGCCGGCTTCGGAGCCTACAAAACAACGAACACGAAGTAGTGTATGAGAAAAAAGGGCTACGATGTTCTATAGAGAAACAAGGCAGAATGATCATGCATTGAGGAAGTGCCTATCTCTATAGGTGAATTTTTTTAAGACAACGCTTACCAGGAACAAAGAGTGGCATGAGCAGTAGCAAGCATAGCAGGCTTGGCAACTTGAGGTCTCCCATCTCTTTAGGCATAACTAGTAACGATGGCAAGAAAACGAGTATACAAATAGATGCGCATCCAACTAAGCTACATGATCTCTTGCAGGCACTGATGATGTGTGACCTAAAGAAAAATGAATGTCAAAGATATGTTAGCATGATCGCATCTTGAAGATATGTATGATGCAATAATGAGGATATTCTATCGCATGGATGCGGCTTTATCTGATGATGAAATTCTGTGCTTCACGTTTTTTTATACATTGAAATTTGTCATCAAAGAAGATATGAACAAATCGATTTATCCGCAGGAGAAGGAAACCCCGATTCCAGGACACCCCACGTCCCTGGTCAAAGAGGCACCAGGTTTGCATTCCTAGAAATAATCTTGTCATGATGTATCATGTTTAGTTTTGAGTCCTGCGTGTAGCATAGGTTAGGGGAGTAGATTGTCCCGAAAAGCTTAAGTTATGCGCGCGAAGGAGGCGAGATGTCGCAGTGCCGTGCGATGTGGCGAGAGCAACGAGATGACGATGGTGCCGTGTGATACGGCGATGCCATAAGATGTGGCAAGGCCTGATAATGCTGGATCATGATAGGCTATCGGTCGAGCATACTGAGCCGGGTGATCCTCTAGTGATATGTGCATGCTTGTAGTTTGCTTGGGCTAAGTAGCCGACTGAATACGTTAGTTAGTTAGCTTTACGTGATGTTCTTAGCTATCTTGGGGGGTCTGTTTGCATGTTGGCCTAGTCTGGTGCATCCTGGAGTGATTTTAGGAGTGGGAGAGATGATCCTTGTAGTGGTTAGTGGAGTATGCGTCAGTGGAATAGGAGTCAGGCACGGGCAGGTTGTGCAGTGCGTGTGTGAGTCTTGTGTACTGCCTATTTAAGTTGACAAATGAATAACAAAAGAGTGTCATGAGGGCTGTGGAAAATGTAACACGTATGGTTGCCAAGGAAACGCCTCACGACAAAGCTGATTGGTTTTCTTCCTTGGTACATGTGTGTGTGTCTCTGTTCCCCTGGTGGTGTGTGTTCTTGAGTTCATCAGAGTTTTGTTGAGAGCAACAAACAAACAAGAGAGCTTGACAGGTAGGCTCTATAGTGTATGCCTTAGTCGTATGCTCTATAGTGTATGTCATGATGTGTACCGTACTTAATGTGTGTCTTGCCATGAGTGTGGCAATCGGGTACAAGAGTGATCCAGGAGTGGATCACTGGACAGCGGTCAAAATTATCCTTAGTAACCAGAGGACTAAGAAAATGTTTCTCAATTATGGAGATGATAAAGAGTTCGTCGAAAGGTTCACGTTCATGCAAGATTTAACACCGATCCGGATGACTCTGAGTAGCAAACCGGATATGTATAGTGGAGCAGTCATTTGGAATAGCTTCAAGTGGAGCATGGTACCAACATCTAAAGTATGACATATAGATTTACAAAGTACACAACGGTCTGAATGTTGCGGACCCGTTGACTAAAATCTCTCTCACAAGCAAAACATAATCAAACTCCAAAACTCATTGGGTGTGAATCACATGGCGATGTGAACTAAATTATTGACTCTAGTGCAAGTGGGAGACTGTTGAAAATATGCCCTAGAGGCAATAATAAAGTGGTTATTATCATATTTTGCTTGCTCGTGATAATCATTTATTATCCATGCTAGAACTATATTGACCGGAAACTAAGATACATCTGTGGATACATAAACAACACCGTGTCCCTAGTGAGCCTCTACTTGACTAGATCATTGATCAAATATGGTTAAGGTTTCCTAACCATATACATGAGTTGTCATTTGATAACGGGATCACATTATTAGGAGAATGATGTGATGAACAAGACACAACCGTAAGCATAGCATTTGATCATATCACTAAGTTTACTACTACTGGTTTCTACATGTCAAGTATGTGTTCCTAAGACGAGGAGATCATGCAACTCCCTCACACTGGAGGAATACCTTGTGTGTATCAAACATCACTTTGTAACTCGGTGACCATAAAGGTACTCTACAGGTATCTCCGAAGGTGTGTGTTGGGTTGTCATAGATCGAGACTGGATTTGCCACTCTGTAGGACAGAGAGGTATCTCTTTGCCCTCTCGGTAATACAACATCACAAGAAGCTTGCAAGCAATGTGACTAAGGAGTTAGTCATGGGATCTTGTATTGCGGGATGAATAAAGAGACTTGTCGGTAGCGAGAATGAACTAGGTATGGAGATACCGACAATCGAATCTCGGGGAAGTAACATACCGATGCACAAAGGGAACCGCATACGGGATTGACTGAATCCTTGACATCGTGGTTCGACCGATAAAGATCTTTGTGAAATATGTAGGAACCAATATGGGCATCCAGGTACCGCCATTGGTTATTGGCCAGAGAGGTGTCTCGGTCATGTTTGCATGATTCTCGAACCCATAGAGTTCGCACGCTTAACATTCAATGACGATATAGTATTATTGGGATATGTATGTTGGTGAACAAATGTTGTTCGCAGTCCCAAGTGAGATCCCAGACATGATGAGGAGCTCTGGAATGGTCTGGAGTTAAAAGATTTATATATGGGAAGTTGGTATTCAGGTTTCAGAATGGTTCCTGGTTTTACCGGTTTTTGTCGACAGTATCAGAAGGGGTTCCAAGGGTCCATCCGGAAGGTCCACTTGCCCCAGAGGTCCCCATGGGCTGAGAGGGAAGCGCAGCAGCCCTTGGTGGATTGGGCGCCCCACCTCCCAAGGCCCAAGGCGCCCTAGGGTTTGGGAAAACCCTAGAGGGGGCACCACCCTTGCCTTGGGTGGCAAGCCACCCCCCTAGGCTGCCACCCCTCCTTTGGAGGAGGCCCTAGGGACAGTGCAACTCCACCCCTCCTCCTATATATATGAGAGGAGAGGGAGGGCAGCTGCACCACAAGTCTTGGCCCAGCCCTTCCTCTCTCTCTAGGTCATTTTCTCCTTCGATCATAGTTTAATTCGATAATGCTCAGGGAAGCCCCGGCAAGATAACTCCACCATCACTGTCGCCACGTCTTTGTGCTGTCGAAGATCCAATCTACTACTTCGCCCTTGCTCACTGGATCGAGGAGACGAACATGTCATCGATCTGCATCTGTGTTGAACGCGGAGGTGTCGTCTGTTTGGCGCTTGACCGAGACGGATCGTGATTGGATCGTGAAGACGTACGATTCCATCAACCGTGTTTTTAACGCTTCCGCTTAGAAATCTATAAGTGTATGTAGACATACTTCCCCGCGCGTAACTATACATCTCCATGGATAGATCTTGCGTGCATGTAGAATTTTTTTTTCCATGCAACGTTCCATCACAAATAGCAAGGCTCATTTTGTATGCATCACATCAGAACTCTCTCGGTTTTTGCATGGTCATACTAAATCAATCGATCTGATCACAATGTTGCGGCCATATTAGAAAACTTGTTGTTGCTACTTGAAAACTTGCAATTGTGATCCGACTTGTAAACTTGCACTTGTGACCCCTTTTAAAATTTTGCAGTGGCGACCCTCTTTGAATAATTGGAGTTAGCACCAGTTCTGAAAATTGTTGCAATCCCATTTAAAACTTGCAATGGCAACCCCAAGTTAAAATCTTGTAATTCCCTCATTTGCAACCATGTAGTTGCGATCCATTTTTTGAAGCCTTGCAGTTGCGACCTCATTTGCAACTTATAGTTGCAACCCATGTGAAAGAGAGCAGTTGTGACCTCAATTAAAAACTTGTGATTGCAAACTGACTTAAAAACTTTGGTCACATGAAAATTTGGACTAAAAGAACTCATGGAAAAAAAACATTGCCATCGAAATGGATGCTTGGCATTTCATATCATTAGAATAAGAAGGAGAAAAAATACGACGACATTTTACAAATTGACAAATATTTTAAGATTTGCAAAAAATCAAATACATTTGAAATCTTGAAAAAAAAATTGAATTCGTGAAGTGTTTTCATGTTCACAAACTTTTCTCAAGTTTGTGAACATTTTGAAAATTAGAAAAAAATTCAAATTTGTAACTTTCTCAAATTCTTTGACTTCTCTCAAATTCATGAACTTTTTTGTAAAATCTATAAATTTTTCTCAACATGTTCAACATTTTTGTTTTAAATACATGGTTTCTAAGTCAACGGTCACTCTTCATGGTCATAGGTCTACCAACATCCAGCACCGATCGAGCGACCAATC
Source organism: Hordeum vulgare subsp. vulgare (assembly GCF_904849725.1). Lineage (NCBI taxonomy): Eukaryota > Viridiplantae > Streptophyta > Magnoliopsida > Poales > Poaceae > Hordeum > Hordeum vulgare. The sequence continues at coordinate 655,842,941 of NC_058519.1, read as the reverse complement.
AAACTAGCAACAATGTGAATCCAGCGAGCGTGCGAGCAATACGACCTGGGTACATGGACCATAGCAACCTCGGCGACGTTAATGTAGAATCTTGGCCAGGTTACTTTGTGCACAAAAATTGATAACCTTCTTTTATATTGTAATCAACAAATTTACCTTTTCGATTTTTCGAACATTCTTCGAAACTGTGAATAGCGTTTGACATATCAATGTATTTTTGACAAAACACAAACATTTTCCAAATTCTGAACATTGTTTTCTAAAAGTGAACATTTTTTTTACATTTGCAAACATTTTATGAAATTGTGAACAATTTCTGAAATTCCAACCATTTTCTGAAAAGCACAAACAATTTTGGGAATTGTGAATTGTTTCAAAGAAAAAAAATGAAAACCTGAACCCTTTTTTAAACCCCATTTTTTATATATTTCTATAGATTTAAGAATATTTTTGTATGAAAAGGTAAAGAAGCATAAAAAATGAAAACGGGTAAAAATAAGGTTCATAGAGGTTCCGAGGAGGATCGTTGTAGGACTTAACAGGCTAGCCTTGTTAGATCGTTCGCTTGCCAGTATGCTTCAAGCGTCGATATTTTAACATATTGAGCGGCAAATAAGAAATTCCGCTCGCATCAAAATTAAAAGACGAGGCAGCGTTTCGATGACTTCTATGGACGACATGAGGCCGCGACCGACCACCGAGGTGATAACAAACAACCAAAAAGAAAAAAAAACAGTCTGCCGCAGGCCATGGACAATGTTCGCTGGGACATTATGCACGAATCATGGCGCGATTTCGTTCTAACGGTTGTGCGCATCAATGAGACATAACTGAGTTTTAGCAAAACTAGCCCTACTGTGAGGTAAATATTAATATCCCCACAAAATTCCCTTCGGAAAACTACAACAACGCATTTGATCATCTAAAACCAATTTGTCGAGTGTTTAGCGTCGGCCAGTGGTTTGTCATCAATGACCACTAGTACTACAGAGGAAGGATCCCAAATGCACCTCTATGTGTGGCCGATGTTAGAGCATCTCTAGTAGGTTCCCAAAATAGTGCAGATCACTTTTGCATGAGGAGGAACCGGAAATGTTGCTCCAACAGATGCCCTAGATGCAGACAATTTTACTCCAAATGTTGTTTTACATCACACTGTTGCTCGATCAGTTATCCCATTTTGCAACACCTATTTATTGGAGTTGAAGGTTTTTGGTGCTGTAAAAAAGCACTTTTAGATGTTGCGAATTTGGAGACGTTCTTAGGGAAACATTCGAAAGTGGCAGCTTTACAATATCGCACAGCGTAAGCAGGACCATGTGTTCACAGTCTTGCAATCTATACCTATTAATATTCACTTCAGGCGAACTCTAGTAGGTGCACGTTGGGAGGCATGGATGCATTTGGTAAGAAGACTTATGCAGGTCCAATTATCAGATCATTCAGATAGCGTTCGATGGATTTTAACTGCGAATGGGGTATTCTCAGTAAAGTCTATGTATACAAATTTGATTAATTCAGGACCGTTATCTACTTCTTTACATGTATGGAATATTAAAGTGCCACTGCGGATTAAAAAAAATATGTGGTTTGTACACAAATGTGTGGTATTAACCAAATATAATTTAATAAAACATAGTTGAAGGGGTAGATCTAATTGTTGTTACTGTGATCAACATGAAACAATTAGACACTTGTTTTTGGATTGCCCTCTCGCAAAACTACTTTGGCGTACTGTCTATATAGCTTTTAATGTGATCCCACCTACATGCATCTATTCAATTTTTACAACGTGGCTCAATGAAGTAGACGCGAGAGTATCTAAACTTATTAGAATTGGGATATGTGCTCTTTTGTGGGCTATATGAAATACCAGGAACGACATAATCTTTAATGGGAAGAAATTCAACAATTTTTTGCAGGTCATATTTCGAGCAACCTCCTGGATCCGTACGTGGTCATTACTCAGTCATGTGGACAGCAGGGATCTTATGACTATTGGGTGCAACCAATGGAAGATGGCCGCACGGGTTATCTTCAACCGGTTTGAATGGCGTGATAGTAATATACTAGGTGTATAGGCATCGTAGTCTGATATTAGCTACGCCGGACATGGCAAGTTCTTGAGAGTTGGTTTACTTTCAGACTCATTTTATCCTTGAACTATGTTGTTATTTTGGATTTTTAATAATATGGTTGCATGCATCGATTGATGCAGAGGCCAGAGGCTCTTTCCTCCTTTTCAAAAAAAAAATTGAAAGTGGCAACTCAATGGGGATTAAAAAAAACTGCAATTAGGCACAAATGGAGGGTGGGCACTGTGACGCGAGCTGGGCCGCATCTGGTGAAGGCCCCTGCCACACTAGGGATGGACATCTGCTTCCATCAGTCGATGCTTGCCTGTCCCAAACGCGCATGCGGCCGAGCGACGGTGGTCGGCAACACCTTGCCAAAAAATGGCTAGTCGGCAACCGGACCCGTCGCCGCGTCTTTATCTGCATGGCTCCATTCCGGACTTGGACGGACGCACCACCGTACCAGGCCCCTCGTCGAGCTCGACATCGCGTGCAACAATGTTTGTGCATGAGCATTTGGTCGATAGCAAGTAGACCAATACCTCACTTGTGAAGCTGCGCATCTCTAATCTTCCTCTTAAGAATTTTTAACTTCCAAAATTCAGTTTAAGATCTCTGGCCGAGTTCTTAATTTAGCATATTTTGAATGGTTAAATCGCATTTAATGAAAACATCTGACATATAATTCCTCCAATAATTGAGAAGCCAAGTCTTCATAGATTTCTTTTTGGTTCAAATTTAAGAGAGCAACACCACTACTCCTTAAATCCCGAGCTAGCTCTTCTTGAGTTCCCGTCGCTATAGCACCAACCTAGCTACCCGATGTGGTAATTGCGGTGATGTGGCTGAGATCACCACTAGCCATCGTGACCTCGTTGGCTATAGCGCGCAAGTCTTAGTTGCTCGAGCGCAGGTTCCCGCCGCTATATGGATTTTTTTCACTGTTTTAAGCCGTAAGACGCAAATAATTCACAGAATAAACTCGATCTGAAAATATTTCCGGATCTGACCTTTTTAGAAACGTCAGAGCCAGTGACGTTGCTGCTCCACATAGAAACGTCTGTCTATTCCGATGTTTCTGGTCCACATTTAAACGCCAGTCTACAGACGCATTACAGACCACAAGAGAAACGCCATTAGCATTGACGTTTCCGTGCAGGCCATAAACGCCATGCAGCCTGGCGTTGCACGTACCACATTCAAACGCCAGCTCGATGGATCATGGATGAAGCTACTAGCCTCTGCACATGGGCAACGGGGCTGCGCCCAGGACGTTTCGCTTGCTTGCTGCCTTGGGATAAAAATACTACTCCCTTCGTTTTTAATATAAGTCTTTTAAGCGATTTCATTAGACGTCTACATACGGAATAAAATGAGTGAATTTACATTCTAAAGTATGTCTATATACATCCGTATATAGTCTACTACTCCCTCCGTTTCTAAATATAAGTCCTTTTAGGGATTTCACTAGTAGACTATATACGGATGTATATAGACATATTTTAGAGTGTAGATTCACTCATTTTGCTACGTATGTAGACTTTTAGTGAAATTGCTTAAAAGACTTATATTTAGAAACGGATGGGAGTAGTGAAATCTTTAGAAAGACTTATATTTAGAAACGGAGGGAGTAGTATGCATAAGTACCATCCCGAATACCAAGGAGAGCCTTGCTGGTTGTTTCTCCTGTTTTACCCTGTTGAAAGCATGCATGCATGCGTCTGGCCACAGGCTCTCATCCATACCCTGTTGTGCCAGTACAAAGAGCATGCATGCATGCATGCGCCTGGGCACGGGCACGGGCTAGCTCGACCATCCATACCCGGATCCAAGCATGCATGCACCCTGTGCGTGTACGAACTCCAGCCAAAAAGAAAAGCAGCTCACTTCCACTCACGCACGCAGGAAGAGAAGAAAAGCAGCTCACAACGCCACATGATGGGTTGAAACGCCATGGTTCATGGCGTTTCTAGCCTGGATAGAAACGCCAATGACAATGGTGTTTTGGTCTAGGCTGCAACGCGAGTTAGACAAACGTTTGAATGTAGATCAGAAACGCCACAGTAGACAGGCGTTTCTACGTGTAGCTGCAACGCCACGGACTCTGACGCTTCTAAAAAGGGTCTGATCCGAAAATACTTTTAAAATAAGTTCATTGTGTGCTCATGTTTATCTGTAAAGATCAGAACAGTGAAAAAACCCCGCTATATAGCACTAACCTAGACAGTACATGCGTCGTCTCACGGGCAGATCCTCAATGTGGCAATTGCGGTGATGTGACTGAGATCACCATTAGCGATGGTGACCTCATTAGCCATATATGGCGCAGAAGTCTTAGCCGCTCCGGCGTGTCGAGCCTTGGTGTCTAATCATCCTATAAAATAATTTAAACTTTCAAAAATAATCAATTTGAGAAGTTAGAGCATCTCCGGCCGAGTTCTTAAACTAGCATTTTTTAAGAAGTTAAATGAATTTAATCCAAGAATAAAACATGTAATTCATCAAAAATTCGAGAACTGAAGTATCGATAGATATCTTTTTAGAGAGAGCGATACCTCAACTCAAATCCCAAGCTAGCTCTTTTTGTTGGAAACAATGGCAGAAGCATCGGCACCGTGGACGATTGACTTTCCACCGCTATAGCACTTTCCGGATGTGGCACCAAAGACGATTGCGACAATGTGATTGAGACAACCAGTGGCAATCATGGCATCATCAGTTATGGCACGCAAGTCTTATACGATTGGGCTCACCGAGCCGGCAATGTACCTCGACGAGCTCATGTATATAAAGATTTAGGGAGTTATTAAATTACAAAAAAGAGTTAGATGCATAGAATTTTAACTCTTAAAAATTGAAGGAGTTAAGTTTTGAGGGATTGTTTAAAGAGTCAAAGCATAGAAAAGGCATTAACGATTTTATAAGCTACTCCCTCCCTTCACATATACAAGTTTCGAATGTTTCAATATAAACTAGATATGGACTGAAATGAGTAAACAAACAAACCAAAAATATGTCCACATCATCTAATCTAGAAAAACAAATCTTATACTCCCTCGGTCCTATAATGTAATACGTTTTTTGACACTCTTACATTATGGTACGAAGGAAGTATTTGTGAACGGATGCAGTAGAACTTAAGAAGAAGAAAAAAGTGCGGGCAATGCCTCTTGTTAGAGTAAAACGAGATTGAATGAAAGTGAATGGACGATTAGTCCTGTTTCTATTGATTCTCAAGTATATATACATCTGGAAGAGGTGCGAAGAAGAGGTGTATGTTCGGAGGCATCCCTCCAGAACAGGTACCTGTTGGCAATAGAGAGAGAGAGGATACACGACTGTTCGGGGTTGGACACATCCCTTGGATTAATGTATTAATTAATTTCTAACACTCCCCCTTGTACAACACCGCTCCTTGAATGTTTCATCGTTGAAAGCTTCTTGCATATAGATCTTCCATATTGAGAAATCTTTCAGATAATCTTGAGAGTCTCCTCCAAAAACCATGTGGGAAAAATATGAGGAGAATAGAGTAGATATGTTGCTAAAACTCCTTCAAACCCAATGGGAAAAATAAGGAGAAAATGATGCAACATATGATGATGATTGTCTCTTGATAACTCATATGAGAAAACCTTTGAAGAAGGAGAAAACTCATTGATAAGTTTAGAGAACAATTAATATGTCTTGAGTACTTTCTTTAAAAACCTCGGTAGGGAAAATAGAAAGTATGACATATGATCTTTGAGAATATATTGCCTCACTAAAAACCATTATGAGAAACTTGAGAGAAAACTCATAAGGGAAAAGAGTGCAGTCGTACATGCCATTGAAAACTCCTTTAGAACCCAGTGGGATAAATACAAGGAGAAAATGATATGGCATATAAAGACACTTGTGTTTATATTATCTCGTTAAAAACCTTTTATGAGAAACCATTATGGAAAAACTCATCAAGTGAAAAAGAGTACAATATATGCAATCTGATGATTGTTAATAGGTTATAGTCTGGGAGATTACTCCCCCTGAACTTTGCAAATATGGAGGATGTATCATACCAATGCCATTGACATGAACATGAGATTGTGTATAATCTGTTGGATTATCACAATATTTTGTTTGCAAATTATTTCCTCAACTTTCTATAATCCACGAGGATAAGTAATTTCTGAGCAATGTGATTTATGATATTGCTCTTCATATAACCTGTAGGTATTGAGTAACACAAGTGGAAGTATCTTGATAAATCAAGTTATGTGATTCTGATGAATCTCAACCACATGATTTTGAGTGTAGTTAATCATTCTGCCAAGCCATACATATTTTTGCAATGCTTTAGGATAAAGCAATTATGTCAGAATGATAAGTGGAAATAACCATTAAAATCCATTTATATGACTTCCATGTGAAGGCTATTCCAGCAAATCCAGTCATTGGGATCAAATAAAAAGCCAATATCATTACAACATATCATGTTCATATCTTCTATTTCCTGATGAAAATATCCAAGATCTACTGTAATCTTCAGGTATAAGATGACAATACTTATATCAACCATATACCTTTTGTTGGGAGCTGCAATTCCGAATAAAGATAGCAAATATAGTGTCAGGCCTGACGTAGTTTGCAAGTATACAAGTGCTTTGACATTAGTGAAATATAGAACTTCAGGTCCTAGTATCACTTCATTATCACCCCTAGGTATGAATGGATTTGTACCTTATCAAAGATAGTATGACCATACATGTCTTTTGTTGTTATGATATATCCACGCTAAACTTCTCGTATATGTTTTGGATATATGTAGACTGATACATATTCTTGATAGAATGCTCAAGTTGTAAACTTAAGCTAAATTTGGTTGAATCCAAATTTTCCGTCTTCAGATGATTTTATGTATGTTTAGGTCTTGTAGAGACATTGATGATGAAATCATCGATATACACTGAGGTGATATAAAGAATTCAAAGTTGGTATTCCTTTGTTAATACATAAACAATCATCATTGATTAATCCTTCGGAAGAAGAAAATCATTTAGTCAGTAGTACCATATGATTTCCGACTATTTTGAGCCATAGAATGACTTCTGAAATTTTACACAAATATGTTGCGATTTATTTTGGATTTGGAATTGTAAGCCCATCAGGGACTTCATTATAAATTTTCAAAACGAGTAACTCATATGAGTATGTAGTTACTGCATTCATTAACTGCATGGATAATATTATTTGTACTGCCAATGATATTTATTATCGAAACATAGTTCCACTCATACCAAGAAGGTATGTTACATCGTAATCGATGTCGGGTCTCTGCGTGAACCCTTTTGCTACAAGCCTCGTTTTTTCACCACCTTATTGACTTTTTCTATGAATGAGAAGTTTTTAGTATTCCATATGAAAGATATATACTTATGAGGAGTAGGTATTACTGTGGTAAATACCACTCTTTGATGAGCGAGTGCTATTCTTCATTACTTGCTTCCTTTTATGTGAACCAATATGAGTACAAGAGACACTCTACCATGGATTTTGGTTCAGGGCCAAAAGGTTTTAGCAATTTTGAGAAGAAATATATGTCGACAAATGTAGACTTATGTTATATGATTCTGGAGGAATCGATAAAATTTGTGGAAATGTATTTATTCCTTTTAACTCCTTGTGATTTCCTACAACAATGGATTCAAGGTGTTTCGATGTCCCAACACCAAAATCTTTGTGCACTTTTATGTCGGGCTTTGGATGATGAGCATCCAATGAGGTGTCTTTCAACTTGATGTTGAATTACATTTACTGGTTGAGGATTTGATTTCCTCTATTTCCGCGGAAGCATATGCGAGATTATATCTCGTGTGGTCAGATTTCTCCACCTCTTGCTCTCATTTCGGGAGAAGAGTGGTTTATCACGTACCTCCACTCTTTCTGATACTTTACTGCAGGAATATAATTGAGTAACACCTTTGTCATTAGTAAATGTATGTGGCAGATTTGCAATGTGTTGCAAATATGTGATTCTAAACTTCGTGTTCAGATTCTTTGAGTATGTGGATAGAAGGACTGAATGTGAATAACATTTCTAATTTATTTCTTGGCATTCTTTGTGGTACTAATGTCCCCTAATGCCAGAAATGTCCTTATTGCTGATGCAATCCGCATACGGGCTATGAATAATTTTGATTGACGGATAAATTTTTATTCCTCACATAGATCCCTAATTTTTTTTGTGAGAGCCTATTGATGTATGCTGGAGTGGTGATATTGGTATGTAACCGAATTATCGCAGATAGGAAATACTTTGTTGATTTCCACGTAATTACTACAAGGAGAAAGTAGTATTGCTATGTAGTTGGTATTATTTATGTCATACTTACGGTGTGTAATGACGTATTTGTCTAGCATGAGGCTTGCAAATTACAATTCTATAAGTTTGGTCATATTATTAATTTCACTATCTTTGATAAGATATTTAACTAAACCATTCCGGGTATGTACATAAAGTTTTATGTATAATCAGACATTGCTTGTGAAATGAGTTCAACGAAGTTGTCCATTCGAATGGATTTATCCCTTGTTTAGGATAACTTGCTTTCACTTTGAGAATTTGAGCAATTAATTTAGTTATGTCATTCATGGTTTTGTGTGACAAGAGACACACTTGAAATCATTTTATAAATGTTTCCATGAGTACCATGAAGTATCTATATAATATCACATAATGGTTGAGTAATCCACATATCTTCTGAATGTGTTCAAGGAAGAATGAGTTGGCTCATTTAGAATTGTAAGGTGAGAGTTCCTTCAATTAATTTCCCCTATGACACATGTGGTGCATATAAAATCTGATGATTTGGGAAATTTTGCAACTTGTTAAGTTGTGACCAATAGAATTGTTAATAATTTTCTAATCAACCCCAAACCAGGATTGTAAGGCTTAAAGCCAATTATTTTGTAAGACTTAGAAAATTATTTTTTACGCAACAAAACTGAGTATGAATCGATTCATACATTCAAAATTTATCAAATATAATGTCCAAGACATAGGATATTGGACATTTATACTACATGTAGTAGTACAACTATAGGCAAACAATATTTTGGGAATAATCGGGATATTACATGAGGTCTCCCATATTACTGAAAAATGAATTACGTAAACATATCATAGGCACAAAAGAATTGATCATTCTTTTATTGCACTATAATTTTGTTCTCCTTCTGATGAAGATTTGAGAACATCATTTACCAGAATATTTTCTCGTTATATGTTTGCAAATTTTCAAATATCCCAATGAACTTATTTTCCTTTTAATAAATTTGTGGTGTGGTTTGACCATATGTTTGAGGGCTTGGTAATCATAGGTACGATGTTAAAATAACCACACATTTGACAAACTTGAGAGTTGTCGTTTATCGTTTGAAAACGATATATTCCCTATTAAGAAATAATTCCATCTTTGGTTGTATTTTAACCTCCACTTTACTTTGAATACATCGTGGTCTATTTGTGACCACTGACTTGCATAGTATTCTCAATGCTAGCAAGAATTTAAAATAATGGAATAGCACCCGTTGGGTGAATCTGATGATTTTATGAAATTCCATGTTTCTTCATCATGAAAATGGTAGGACTATGATAAGAAGATGTAAAGTGTATTGAGGGCTTTTCAATTGGATCTTCGGATGAAGATATTTGATCATGAGATCTCAACTTAAAGTTGATTGAGTGACAAAAATGTGAGCTGCGATAGACTTGAGGTCTTGAGAAACGAATGGATGATTATTCGCGATGTGCTCATGGCAGCATGTTTCTCTTAAGGGAAATATTCAAGATGAATAAATAGTCGTTCATTATGTACTTAGTTTGAGAACTAAGTGAAGTTAGTGAGAGACGAAATACATATAAACATACTTAGCTATTAAGAGAATAGCCATGATACGTATTTCAAAGGTGGAGTTATAGTGGCCACAAATGCCGCATGTGGATACAATGACTGATGTCATGAATCATCTTACAATAAATACTCCCACCAAATCATGCATTTACTGTATTTGGAAATGACAGTCATGCATTACTTAAAAATGCTAATGCATTTATTTAATTTACTTCTAGGAGTAAAATAAAATATATGGATGAAATGATCTTGTTGAGCACAATCCGCCAAGGTGATGCTTGGTGAACATGGGGTGTAAGCCTTCAATATAGTGCATGCGATAAAATCGTTGCTAAAGTTTTGGGCTTCATTCGTCAGAAATGTGTGACTTTAGAGTCACGGCCAAAACATAGACTTTGCAATTTTAACATTGCTTAGTCACTATGAAAATAACAACCACAATATGATGTGGATCTTGCAATAGTGTTTGAGACACTCGCTATAAATTATGACATCCATCATGATGGATGGATGACACTATAATTAGAAATAGTGACGTAGGCTCCATTGCCATGCATTTTACGAATGTAGTAGAAGGTAATCACATGTATATGCAAATATTTTCATATTTTTCTATAACATATTCAAGGAAAATGTGCAAGAACAATATTTACTATGAGAGTAAAATATTTTAGTGAACAACAACAATAAATGCTTCAGAGGAGCAAGTTCTTGTTTGGCTGATGCCTTATATGTGTAGACCTCAATTGATATAGAATAACACTTTGAAGATAATCAACAATATGGTGTAGATCTCGCAGTAACAGAAAACATAATTTGACTTTTGTCAGTAGATGTTCATAATTGTATTACCTTATGTTATGCTATATTTAAGATAATCAATTTGAAGGTAATCATCTGTCACAATGACACGATGTAGACCTTACAGTAATAGTTGATAGTTTGCAAAATTATGCAATAGATGTTAGTATCACCTTATGATATCTAGAGGTAGTCACATATAATATTAATATTTGAAAGATCACTTTGAAGGTAATCATCTTATCAAAATAAAAAGATGTAGACCTTACAGTAGTGGTGAATAATCTACATATGATGCAGCAGATGTCACCAATACCTTGTGATTCACAAATATTTTTTTTTTGGTTAGTCATATTAATTATGACACATTATCATTCTTGTTTGAATGTATGTCAACATTTACAAGAAATATAATTTCTATTGCAAAATTATAGTTGTTCTATTAAAACGTAGGAAATGTTTGCGGCAAGGACATATATGATGTCTTAAATTCCAAAGGAATAATTTTACGCAAAACATTTTTTTGTGCATTAGTATTATTAGTATTACTGTGGTAATACATATAGATGCAAACCTTAATAATTTACGTGTTTATGTAATATATGAAGACAGAGGCTTCAAATGATATTTTACAAGATGTAAAATGCGCATAATTATATTTTATGCAGTTTTGGAAGACATAAAAGTCTAACAGCAGGGGAAAAGGAATATCATATGCACAAATGGAATAAAGTCAGAGGACTAACTGCAAATAACTTGATTCATTATCGCTTCTGTTCTTGTGCTTGGATAGAAAATAACTCGATTCACTTTATCTCTCCTGTTCCACGCTGATATGGCCGCCGTTGTGGCACACCGCAGGGCTGATGCACTGAAAAACGACATGCAGAAGCCTTGTCCTCGCTGGGATGAGAAAGGCCGAGGGCCACCTTTCACCAGGTCATGCCTGGTGCACCGGAGGGTGATGTCCTTTGTCGTGCAGTCGGCATTGGCCAATCGCTTCTTGAAGATGTAGGTGTGATCCTGAGTGGTCGCTACTACTATCTTCTTCCTGTTTGTTGTTGACGTGGTGGTAATGGAATACTTTTTTCCAGCCAAAATCTTCTTGTTGCAAATTGATGTCTGAGGGCATCGCCGATGAAAGGTCGTGGCCGCAGGCAGCGACGTCATAGGGTGCCAAAACACTGTGTGCCATGGGTAGGCGCGCCGCTTGCCGGGGAGCGCCGCGCTAGATGGCGCAGTTGTGCCATGGCCAGTATCGCCAGAGGGCGCTTTTGCCGCATGTTTGACAGGAGCGCTTGCATAGTATTGAGCCGTCGCGGTGGTGCAAAGGTTGTCGTGGATGCGAGAAATCCATGTGTTAATCGTGGCTTTGAATGAAGCAACATCCATGAGTTTCTGCGGAAGTGATCATCATATAGGTGTACATGCAAAAACAACCAATGATTTGATTAATGTTTTTTTTAATCACTACAAGACAACCAAATTAGCAACCTCTTGATCGACTTCCTGTACGGTTGCATGCATGTCAACACACATCCATCCTTGTTGTAGAAGGCATAGCGTCGATGAAATGCCGTGGTGCCTGATCCGTAGTCGAGCGATGCGGCCGCTGCGCAGGCCATGGCTTTCACCACCAAGCGCAGGCCATAGGTCGCTCCCGCCATTGTATGTGGAAGTGCCTCTTGCAATTAATTCTTGTTTGGATTTTCAATCCATTGATCAGGGGTGCGCTTCTCTGTTCGTCTTTTCCCCTGTTAGTTTCTTGCCCACACAAGAATGCAAACATTGCCCAGCTTCTTGATCACATCATTGATTGATAATTGCGGCCAATCAATTCGTTGATTTCTTCTTATGCAGAACTGCATGCGACACATGCTTGTGTCTTCCTTCCCGTGCGTCTCGTCGTCTCACTTTGGTCGCCTTCACGACCGGCGGAAAGAGCGACGTTGTTGATGTCCGTCCTGCCCATAGCGAGGGAGCACCATGGGTTGATTCTCGTCATGGTTGGCCAACGAGGTTGTTGCCTGCGTGTACAGGATGTCGGTTGTTCGTCGAACTGAAGCAGGGCAAGTTCTTGTGTTCTACAATTCCTCTCTATAGTTTGTGTTCTCGGTAGAGCGTGCTGATAACGTGTTAGAGTAAAACGAGATTGAATGAAAGTGAATGGACGATTAGTCCTGTTTTTATTGATTCTTAAGTATATATAAATCTGGAAGAGGTGCGAAGAAGAGGTGTCTGTTCAGATGCATCCCTCCAGAACAGGTGTCTGTTGGCAATAGAGAAAGAAGAGACACGACTGTTCAGGGTTGGACACATCCATTGAATTAATGCATTAATTAATTTCTAACACCCCTACCGTCCTCCCCAACTATGCTCCCGAGCTGACGTGGGACCAGGATTCCGGCCATTGGTTGGAGGAGGGGCCAAAGTTGGGGGCACGTCGACCGCCGCCGATTGGAGTTGAAAAATGGAGCTTGGCTGAGGTGGACATCTTCTCACTTGCTTGCCCCGCGATCATAGTCATCAAGCATGAGGTAAAGTAAAATGTATGGGACTGACAGATACTCATCAACTGTATAGTAAATATATTTGGTGATCACGCGGATATAATTATGACTGAGGACTTTGCCAATATGTGGCCACAAGTTTCCCGGTATTTCCCTTGCCGATACGTGCAGACTAGTCTTGATCAGACTGACTTTTCATTCCAAACCCTGAATCTTCTTTGTCAGTTGTCGGCAGACTAGTCCATTATTTGTGTCCACGGATGAAACCAGGCCAAGGTGGTCGGCAGGCACCAAAGCACGCGCGCGCCGGGAAGTTGCTGCTCGACCACGACACGTTTCTATGAGTGATGATCATTAGGTGATGATGACTAAGCCACATGATTTGTTAATCACGCATAGTATTATACTAAGTATTTAGCTGAGCAAAGGATCAAGCAACAAGTGATGAGGTGATACGTCAAGCCGATCGGCACCTTCCTTTTTTATTGCTTAAACTATGCCCTTCATCCTCGTCATCATCATCGTATTCATAGCACGAACGACGGTCGACAGGTGGTCGCCGTCCGTCGTGTGAGTCACTCGCCTTCTCGAAGGTCCAGAGAGTGCCACCACTCTGCAATGCGGCCGTCGCCACACTTGGCACTTGCACCGTCACACCATAGTATATTTCATCTTCGTCGCCACGTACTTACTACTACAAGAAAACTTTATTTACAGAAAACATAAATATTTATCTTCTTCTGTTTACACGCATCAAATCTACCATAAGGAAAACATGATGCATCTGCAACGTCTGCAGTCGCATGCATAATTATTTTTTTGATTTGATTTGATTTGGGGTCCTGCCAAGAGGAAGAAGACGAGTCCCCATCAAAGATTAACAACCACCGCAAATCTCCCGGCGGGCCCAGACCGGCGGCGAGCTGACCAAAAAGCGAAACCGCCTCCGTGGATCGCTCCGTTTATAAACCGGTACCAACGGACGGACGACACGCACACAAGACAGAGCACACATTGGCGCACTCCACGGACCGATCAATGGAGGCCCTCACGCTCACCTCCCTCCTCAAGGCCGCCGCCGCCGCCTTCCCGGACCGCCGCGCCATCGCCGTCCACGGCAAGATCGACCTCACGCACGCCGCGCTCGACGCCCTCGTCGATGCCGCCGCCGCGCGCCTCGCCGCCGGCCCCGACGGGCTCCGCCCCGGCCAGACCGTCGCGCTCTGCTTCCCCAACACCGTCGAGGTAACTGGATTCTTCTTGATCACTAACCGATCCATCCATCAACGGATTGATGATTGATGATTGTTGATTGATGATCTCAATTCGTGTATTGATTGGTTGATGATTCTGGCGCAGCTGGTGGTGATGTTCTTGGCGGTGATCCGGGCGCGCGGCGTGGCGGCGCCGCTCAACCCGGCCTACACACAGGAGGAGTTCGAGTTCTACCTCTCCGACTCCGGCGCGCGCCTGCTCGTCACCGGCGCCGACGGCAACGCGCCCGCGCAGGCCGCGGCCGCCAAGCTCGCCCTCCCCCACGCCGTCGCCGCCACGCTCACCGACCCCGCCGGCCCGCTAGCCCTCGCCGGCCTGCCGGACACCCAAGATGACCACCCCGCGCCCCAGAACGGCACCGTCCACCACGAGAACGAGAACGAGCCGTCGGACGTGGCCCTGTTCCTGCACACCTCCGGCACGACGAGCCGGCCCAAGGGTGTGCCGCTGACGCAGCGCAACCTGGCCGCCTCCGTCCAGAACATCCGCGGCGTGTACCGGTTCGTGGAGACGGACGCGACGGTGGTGACGCTGCCGCTGTTCCACGTGCACGGGCTCATGTGCGCGCTGCTGTCCTCGCTGGCGTCCGGCGCGTCGGTGGCGCTCCCCGCCGCCGGCCGGTTCTCGGCGTCCACGTTCTGGGCCGACATGCTGGCGGCGGGCGCGACGTGGTACACGGCGGTGCCGACCATCCACCAGATCATCCTGGACCGGCACACGTCCCGGCCGGAGCCGCGGTACCCGGCGCTCCGGTTCGTGCGCAGCTGCAGCGCGTCGCTGGCGCCGGTGATCCTGGAGCGGCTGGAGGCGGCGTTCGGGGCGCCGGTGCTGGAGGCCTACGCCATGACGGAGGCGTCCCACATGATGACCTCGAACCCGCTGCCGCAGGACGGGCCACGGAAGCCAGGGTCGGTGGGGCGCGCGGCGGGGGCGATGGAGGTGGCGGTGCTGGACGAGGCCGGCAACAAGGTCCCCGCCGACGAGCGCGGGGAGGTGTGCATCCGCGGGGCGAACGTGACGGGCGGGTACAAGACGGCGGACCCGGGGGCGAACGCGGCGGCGTTCGCCCACGGTTGGTTCCACACGGGGGACATCGGGGTGATGGACGGCGAGGGGTACGTGAGGCTGGTGGGGCGGATCAAGGAGCTTATCAACCGGGGCGGCGAGAAGATCTCGCCCATCGAGGTGGACTCGGTGCTGCTTGGCCACCCGGACGTGGCGCAGGCGGTGTCGTTCGGCGTCCCCGACGACAAGTACGGCGAGGAGATCCACTGCGCGGTGATCCCGAGGGGCGGGGCGGCGGTGGCGCTGGGCGAGGAGGAGGTGGTGGCCTTCTGCAGGAAGAACCTGGCGGCCTTCAAGGTGCCCAAGAAGGTGTACATCGCCGACGACCTCCCAAAGACCGCCACCGGCAAGATCCAGCGCCGCATCGTCGCGCAGCACTTCTTCGTGCCGACCGCCGCCGCCGCCGCCAAGGCCTAGGAGAAAGAAAGAGATCGTCCCGTCGATCATCACGCACGCACGTCGTCGTCGTCTGCTGTCTGTTTGTTTACGTGCCAGACAAAAAAGGGTATTGATAAATGAGATTGCGCGCCAGATGAAATTGGAGATCGGGAAATGGGATTTGATTTGATTGAGCGAGGTTACAGTTGCACCGCCGTGCAGTGCGCGCCAACGAATATACCATGGTCGTGTCATCCACGTCAATCTTTGTTGTAAAAAGAGGAGCCTGACACGAAACTGGACCCCTGTATTGTACTGGTATTTATTGTATCGTACTGTACCGGACGAAATTTACGTGGCTGGCTCAGGTACGCCCGTGAACACGCGCCGGCCATCTTCACGGGTACGCTTCCGAACGCCTTTACGTGTCAAAGTACGTATGTTTAAAGAGGGGTGTGGCATATTCTGGAGCTTGCATTCGTCGTCGCTCGCGTGGAAGTAGCCGCATGATTTTCTCGTTGTTGAGTTGATCGAGCATCTTGTTGACCGCCGTAGACTGAACGGACAATTAAGTAAGCAGAGCGACGGCGACATCCCCTTGGACTAAACCAAAATTTGTTGGAATTTTGTTTCAACGGTAGAGTAAACTATATATATATATTTTTATGGAAGAGTAAACTAGTATGATTCGCTGCAATGGCTACCGTCCAAGCTTAGGTTAAATTTTTTTGCTATATACTCTCTCTGCAAACTAACACAAAATCGCTTAGATCACTATTTTAATGATCTAAACACATTTGTATTAGTCTACGAAGGAAGTATTATAAGATGAAGAAGAAAATTGTCCGAACTGAATACTTTCTCTTGCGCATGCAGTGGCATGGCATCTGATCGTGCGGCTACAGATGGATGAGGTAGGCTTCTCTTTCCGTATACAGAGAGATGGGAAACAAACAAACAAACAAAAAAGATAGATAAAGATGGTTCGGTGCTTTCACAGGCGGGAACCGGGGAGGGGGCGAAGGAAGTGCAACTGCAGGGGCCTCCACCAGATGCGCCCGCGTCAATACGGCATGCGCCGGTACCATTCGACGTGCCGGTGCCCGGCTCGTTCCCAACCGACCAATCCACACCGCGGCCTGCGGGCGCGCGTGACCAATAATGCTAGACATATAAAAACTAACAAAGGTTTACTTAACCTTCCAAACTAACCTATACACACAAGGACTGTGCTAACGACTCGACAATTAGCTACAGCTCCGGATGATCATAACTTATCTTTCTTTCAACGTCTTGCGGCCTGTATCGACCTCACATATATTCGTCCTGATCCGTTTATTGGATCAAAACCTAGCCACTGTCCTGCACTCTCCTCCACTCGGATCGTCTCATGTGGACTGGAGGAGGGAATGACGTTTTACATTGTGCTCCCGCGAGGACCACGTCGGCCGACGGCAAGATCTGTCCGCCGCAACTCCTTAGTGTCCGTTCAATGGATGCTCGGTTTCTCTGGGGTGAGATCATTGAGATTTCAGCGAGCGTATACATCGACCGGTCCGACGGCCTTCGAGTTCCATCGGGAATGGGCTCCCCGTCGTGGAAAAGAGAGGATAAGGATCGTCGATGCCTATCTCGCGGAGGAAATGGCGGATTTGGAGGTTACTGATGCGGCGACGCAGGCGGTCTCAAAGGAGGAAGACATCCATGCCCGCATTCGAAGAAACAACAGCCAAGGACACACGCGCGTCCTCACCTGCCATACAAGAAGGTGGGCGAGGTGATCGAGGACGAGGACAGCTCTGATGACGAACAGACCCGGCTCGATGCGTACCGCGTCTTCGATCGGTACTTCCGTGAGAAGGACGACAAGGACTCCGCGGAAGGCAAGGGCAGCCGTGGCTGATGTCCATCATATCCAAATATGTTAAATTTGAATAGTTCAATGGCATGTTAATAGTAAGGAAGTAGCCGGACGATGTGTGCAATGCATCGACGTTGTAGTTCCATGGTTTCTGTAGGTTTAAGATATGAGATTTGAGACCTTTGGTTATAAAATGCATTATTTAAGGCGCGATCGATTATACTCCAGATTCGTCGACCGTAGATGGTCTTAATTTGTTTTGATGGATACGTCCGCAGATGGCGTCGTCTCACTCTCAGCATGCGTTCCCTTTTGTTTCCGCGGTGCGCTGGTGCCGTGCGGTTATGTCCCATTGTCTCGGTAGGCGATCGCCCTGCATGCTGCCGTGATCGCTCGCGTGGAACAAACATCTTTTCTGGGACGAAAGATATCGTTGGCTGAGAGAGAAAGACGGCGTAGGCGACAGATTACGTCGACTGCTTACTTACGTCGTGTCCCTGATCGCTCACCTCACCGTCACCGGCCCGCCGTGGAATGAATAAAGAACGGTCCTACAGGCGACGACGTGTTGGTGTTTGCCATGGAATTAGTTGCTCTTTCTTTCTTTCTTTCTTGTGCCTGTTTGGACCGGCCAGCGAGCGACGGCGACATTTCCGGTGGACGTATTCGGTTACACTCCTGCTGGATTGAGAAAACGCGTGGCCGTGCTTTATATTGCTTGCCCATACAGGTACAGACATGGGAACTGTATTGGCATCGTCCCGGCTGCTCTCAATGACCGTGGCCCTCTTTCCATCTACAAATAAATAAAAATACTGTGCGTATGCCTGTATGGGCACTGCCCATCGTCGTCCCGCAGCAGGTCTGTGTTTATGAACGATGACCAATTTTTGTCCTGTGAATGCGAAACCTGATCGACGGTCTTTTGGAATGCATATGTGAATATCCTTTTGTACTGTTATATGTTGAGCGAAAAAGACCTGCTAGAGAAATAAAGACCGGCTTCCTCGGTCGGCCGCGTTTGAACCGGGGACGAATTAACGATCGCGGGACAGGCAGCGACGCTTCCCCTCCACCAGTTGGATCGAGATTGCGTGCGTGCGTGCGTGTATGTGTCTTGACACGGCCACTTCTTTTTCGTTTCCGTGTGGGTGCACGCACCGGTATGCAACATGCACCTGTTTCGTTTACAAGTTCAAGGTTTATTTTAAACTTTTTCCCGCTGCGTGATGTCCACTACAGCGATATACTTCCTCCGTTCCAAAATAAGTGTCTTAAGCTTAGTATAACTTTGTACTATCTCTAGTATAAAATTGAGACAGTTATTTTAGGATGAAGAAAGTAGTACGTACGTACGTACGCTGCTTGCCCTCTCTCGTCCCTTCGTTTGGTTTCTTCAGCCGCCCGTCAAGTGATCATATACAGTGCTGACTGACTGGCTGCAACAAGGTTTGTGTGCCGGGCTCGTGTCGTACTACGTGGCCTGGTCTATCATATCCTGCAACCACCGTCCCGCGTCGTGGAATGGAACAGGAGCTTTGGTGGCTTGACCGGACGTATTTTTTTATTCATCCGTCCGCGCAGCCACGTTTTAAAGTTTTTTGATCTGTTCGATCATTTACACATAATTAATAAAAAAGGAAAAAAGAATTAATAAAGAAAAAGAAAAGGTGGTCTCGATGAAGTCGCGTTTTACATGGCGGACTGACTGGACGCGTCCACGAACAACCCTCATGTCATTCATATATTTGTTTTTCATATGAGGGTTCGCGGATAGCCGGGACGTATAGATATGAAGGATTCAGTTAGATTACTTTTTTCCTTTTTCCTGCTGTCCGATCATTAACCGAACGTCATTTGAGGCATCGATTACAGATGTTCTTAGACCGAAAGGGATGGTCGACGAGAGACGGTGGAAATCACAAATAGATCACGTCTCCACTCGATCGACCTCGGTCAATCACCTTTTTTTTTTAATTTATATGCCTGTCTGCACTAGCGTGAAATACATAAAATTAACATAATAAAAATCGTGACCAAATGTACTACATGTAATATTTGACAATGATAAAAACATCGATTGTATATGTTCAATTTTTTAACGACGATTCGAATTGGTCGGGGCCACAAGTTAGACTGAGGGAGATCATGACAGAGCGCTTGTTCCGTTAGATGGACCTGGCGCCACCATCGCCAGCTCGTGTCAATGATGAGCCATCATCCCCGACACACGTCCACATGAAGTGGGAGCTGACATCCCGGTCCGACGAATGAAGGATGAACTCGTGTCCCCGTTGCGCAACCGCGACCTTCACATCGAGGCCGCATTAAGGAGGAGTCCTTCGGATCTCCCTAGCGCCTTCATCACGTTAAGGATGAGTTGACATCATTGCCACACAGTTGGTACGCCCGCATAGAGGGGCCTTCATCGTCACCATGCCGCAAATGCCACCCAATAAAAGAGTAGTTGCTGCCCACGGCATGAAGGAGTGTGGCCGCATTTTCTACTAGCTCGCGGGAGGTGTGTTATGGTGGTGCCTCGGCCTCGAGAGTCGTCATATCTTAGAAGGAGTGTGTGATGTGGTGGTAGGTGCGGTATGACCGACGCAATGCGACCGGTTGCTCCGGTTCGCCAAGTCCGACGGGACATGCCAACAATGACCCATACCTAGTCGCTGCGTGGCCCCTCGACCGCTATGTCACCATCACGGAGACGGCGGCTTGTCACCATCCCCGTCGTGCTGGCGAGCTTGCCAAGATCGGCAAGTAGTGATCGTTTAGCGAGTACCATCAACCTCGGTTGTCGTCCGTCAAAGCTCCGCGAGCACCATCTACTCTGGCCATGGCAGCCATTCTCCGTGGGCGCCATCTGCTCCGGCCGAGGCGGCCATCCTACGTGGGCGTGAGGTAACCCGCCAAACAAGGGTGTAGCGACACTCCGAAGCCCTTTTGCCGTTGGAGTGACAACGTCGACCCAAATGGCGACGGGCGATGTGGCAGGGCAGAGTGGCAACGCAAACGAGGTGGTTGTCCGCTATAGAGTTCATTTTTTTTATATTTTTCAGTTAAACGGTTGAAATATCGACTATTGATGTAAATCGTATCTTAAATATAATAAAATTCGTCGTGTTTAATCAAGTTCGTTCGGCTTAATTGAACCATCTTTAAAATATATACGTATAAGCTTTGATGGCCGGAGCAAATTTGTGGGTGCGAAGAATTTACTCGCTGCCCTCGATGAAAGAGCGTGTGAGTTTGCAACGTGTCTCCTCGCGGCGGCGATTTGTTACTCCCTCTGTCACAGTTTATAAGGCATGTACGTGTATCTAGGTCGTCAATTTGATTTATGTAAAATATATTGTTTAACATAAAAATTATATCATTTACAAATAAAACATGTAAAGTTTCTAATGCTATATTTTTTGTAATATATGTCTATCATTAAGTTGATCAAATTCACGACCTAGATACAGGTGCCGGACTTGTAAAAGAGAGTATTTTATATATTTTTTTGAGCGAGAAGCAGTGCTCTTGTCGTCCCTTGTAATGTCCGGACCAGAGGAAGTGGGCAGCGGCGATGTCGACATCTCCTTACCTTAGCCTTGACAAATAATTCGGTGGCATATTCGGTCCCATTGAACCCAGTGGATTAAGAAAGAAAAGGTGTGGGCAGCCCGTGCATATTCAGCCCCATATGATGCGACTGTACAATAATAGTGGGTCCGATACGGAAATGAGCTCTGTAGCATCTGATCGCTCGGCTAGCTGAATGATCATGACCCTCTTTTGTTTTGCCTGAAAATAAATTAGTACACAGCTCAGTTTGAAAAACCGAAGAAGAAGAAGAAGAAGCAGAAAGAAGGAAGTGTAGATGGGCAGGCGGGAACCGGGGACGAACGAATCGCCAACGACATGATTCAGATCACGATGGGAATAGGGAGACCTGATTTTCTTTCCTACTCCTACGTTACGTGTGTGGTGTGGCGTGGCGTCGCCGGCAGGCAGGCAGGGCCTCCACCGGATGCACCCGCACATGCGCCCAGATGCGCCGGTTCGTTTGACAACCGATCGATCCGGACTGCGTGCGTGCGTCGTCGTCAGGTCGTTGCGTTGCGCCTACGTACGTATCGACGTATGTGCCGCTCGCTCGATTTGATCGAAACGGAACGGAACCAACCGGCCGTGCGTGAGCCACCACTCGTCTATTCCCAATCCAGCACCCCTTATTTTGAACATCTACATCCGGACATAGCAAATATGGCATCCTAAACTGGTGCAGACACGTTTGTTCGATGATCAGACGTGTTCCTTAATTTTCCATCAATGCAGTTGTATTTCTCATTTTCTTCCTTACATGTTCGATCAGTTGCACATGATTGATGAAAAGGAAAATAAATGAATAAAGAAAAAAAATACATGATGGAGTTGTGTCCTATATGACAAACAGACTGGTCGTATTCACGAGCAATCATATCCTTTCTATATTTAAAATGGATACAAGGGTTCGCGAACAGTTTCGAATGTATAAAGATGATATGAGGAGTTCGGTTGAATCATTTTTTTTTCTCTTTCCAGTCCAATCAGGTCATTAATCGGATACGTTCAGGCTGGTCATAGTGGGAAGTATCATTTACTAGTAAAATGCATATGATACTATTGTATGATACTACTTTTATAGTGCATGGTATTATAAACTAGTATTATAGATGGTCTCATTTATTAACATGCAAGACACATAGTAGTATAGCATTTAACATGTTACTTTAACCCTCTTTCTCTTCTTCAATTGTCTTCCATATCAGCATGTTTACTAGTCCTAAGATTATGATACTGCTTAAGTTACTCCCACTATGGCGAGCCTCAGAGCCGTATGAAGCGTCATTTACGGCTTCGGTTGTAGATGCTCTTACTCTATTGGCCAGTGGCGAGCACAGTAGAGTTTGGTTGATGAAGTGGGGTCTTGGCATATTCTGTTGCTGGCGTGGAAGACAATCATTTTTCGTGGTGTAGTTGGGGATTTATAGCGGGATGATCGAGTTGATGACTCATGGCCAAGGAAAGAAAGAGACGGCCGGATGCGAACGTTTACATCTGCAGATGCCGTCTCTTAACTTGCCTTCTCTTTCGTGTGGAGCCATGCCTGGAGTGCGCGCGACCGGCCGATCGACGGACAGCGCTCATCGATCCGGTAGGGCCCACCCGAGGTCGGCAGTGTACGATTCTCGCCTCGCCAATGATGTTGGAAGGGGCGCGGGTGGCGTGGAGCGCCATCAGCTGCTGCTCAGGGTCATGGGTTCAATCCAAGGATTTTTTTTAATAATATTATTATATCAACAAATTTGGAAAATATATGTGTTAATTCGAAAATTTTAAAAGTATGATGACCCCGTCGGCCTGACTAAAATCGAAAAGGCACTCTTCGACATCGCTTAGCCTGAAATTGCACTCTTTGGTCTTGCTTAAGGTCGAAAAGGCATGCTTTTATCTCGCTTAGGCCGAAGAGTGACATAACTGGGCCGAAGAGCTCTTTGCTTTTTCCCAGGCCGAAATAACATGTCTATAGGCCTAAACCAAAGCCGAAATGCACTCCTCGTCTTGTCCGTGACCAAAGTGTCCTTTTTTTATACGTTCACCCGGTTGACTTCCTGCCTTAACAAATTTACCTTTTGGGTTCCTTTTTTATAATATTTTGTATTCCAAAATATTTAGCTTGCTCATTCTGTAGTAATATTATTTTCATGTCACATAGCGTCGTTTCTTCTCCCTTCATTTGATTAATATTATTTTAGTGTATGGTTACATGTTTTATATGGGTTGACTATTTTTGAGATACAAGATGTATATTTTTCAGTACGTGGTGAACATATTTGGATTACACGATTATACATTTTTGAAATACATGATTATTATATTATTAATATTCTATAATATTTTATGAATACACATGATGACCATTTTGAGGTTAGAAGAATAACAACTTATCGAATACACAATGATATATTTTTAGCGTTCGATTACATTTTTAATGCATGTTGACCCTTTTATTAGTACATGATGAACATTTTTTTATACGCATGGTGAACACATTTTTTTGCGTGGGTTTTTATCATTTATGCCACTGATTGTATCTCACTACTCAGTTTTGCCACTAGGAACTTCAACTGCTCAAAAATGCCATCGTTTCATTAGGCGGATGCTAAAAAATGCCACTAGGCACCATTATTGTGACCACAAATCTCATTTGCCATGTCATGATGACCAAAATACCAATAAACCAACATGTCAGCTCTCCCTCTATTTCACTACCAAAAAGTATGAGTCCAACTTGATCCCAACAATGTTCTTATTTTACTTTAAAATTATTTGTTTGCTTACTCCTTACTAGTGAGGTCCACACTTATCATTATGAGGTAGAGAGAACTGACATGTGGGTATAAAGGTATTTCATCATATAACATGGTCAACGAATTTGACCTAACAATAATGATGTCTAATGGCATTTTTGAGCAAACATCTAATGAACGATGGCATTTTTGAGATATCTAATGGCATTTTTGAACAAGCATCTCATAGAACGATGGCACTTTTAAGCGATTGTAAATTTTAAGGGCAAAATTGAGTCATGGGACACAACTAGTGTCATAAATGATAAAATCCATTTTTGCATATGATGAGCATTTTCTGAATACAAGGTGAATATTTCCTAAATATATAACAGGGATTTAAGAAATACGAGATCAACATTTTTTAATTATGCTTTGACCATTTGTTAGGATGCAGTGAACAACTATCAGATATGCAATGAACTTTTTTTTGAATAATTAATGAAAATTTCAAATACGCATATACATGAATATTTGTTATGTAAGATGCAAATATTTACATGTTTGTGTATATACGTGAATATTTGTTTTGTAAGATGCAAATACTTACATGTGTTGTGTATATACGTGAATATGTTTTTTGTAAGATGCAAATATTTACATGTTTATTTAAAAAGAATAGCAAACTAAATATTTTAAAATAGAGAAAATAGAATAAAAAATATTAAAAAATTAAAAACAACAGAAACGCTAAATCGGTTAAGGCCAGGAATAGAACTGGGTGGACGAAGAAAGGGAAAAAAAAGACCCTGTGGTCATGGAAAAGCCGAAGAGTGCATTTGGCCCAATTATGCCACTCTTCAGCCTAAACGAGACGAAAGAGTGCCTTTTCGGCTTAAGCGGGACCAAAGGTTGCCTTTCCGGTCTAAGCGAGACCCAAGAGTGCCTTTTCGGTTTTAGAGAGGCTGATGGGTTCATGCTTTTAAAATTGATGAATTAGGGCACATATTTTTCAAATTTGTTAAAACAATATATTTTATGAGGATCCTCCACCCAACTATTGCAGATCGCGGGCTAGTGGTGGGCGACACTAAAGATCCATCAATGGGGCCGAATGCTGCACGACGACCCAACCAGTCATCTTTGTTTTTTCCAACAGGGCAACCCCCTTGCAAATGAAATATAATAGTGTCGAGTTCAAGTTATTACAAACTTCAGGAGAGTGAAGTTTTGGAGGACGGGGGCATTGAAGCACTTTATTTCAAAAGATTTAAAAATGATATTTCTAGGTTTAAAAAAATTCGAAAACAAATCTGTGAAAACTTATACTTCTTTCGTTCCTAAATATAAATCTTTTTAGAGGTTTCACTAGAAGACTACATGCGGATCTATATTGACATATTTTAAAATACTGATTCACTCATTTTACTCCGTATGTAGACCCTTAGTGAAATCTTTAAAAGTCTTATATTTAGGAACGGAGGAAGTACATATTTGCAGTGCATCTGTAAAATTTGGTTTAAAAATATTATTATTTGGAAGCTGTACAAAAAGAACAAAATCCTGGCCCAAGAACAACAGAAGGGGCCCATTTCATTTATGTATATGTTTTTTCTATATGACACGTATGAAAGTATATTGTTTTGCAAATTTTGATGAACGTGTTAGATATATGTATTTTTGTATGTATAATTGTTTTGATTTTTTTATATATGGAAATATGTTTTTTTATTAAAGTCCTTCCTGAAGCCCGTGCTGTATTTGCACTTTTCGCAAACTTCAGCGACTACACAGCCAAAACATAAACAGGAAACTGTAAAGGAGGGAACGAGTTGGGGCACTATCAAGAAACCAACCATACATGCTCCACTCGGTACATCTACCACGGGACCAAAACCAGATAACACCTCATCAACGACATCTAGAACAGTAAGGCAAGTTCACAAAAAGACACCAGCAAACGACCGCAACAGAAGCATACTGCAGCAAAACAACACCGACGCACTTGAATACTTGATTGAGGGAGAACCAAGCCGGAACATCACCACCTCGAAACATCAGGCTCCAGTAAAATACACAGGAACATCAGCACGCCAACCTCAGAGAAACGGCCAGTTACATCACAGAAGGATCAATGTACGCCAGCAGCTGATTTAGAACTGGCCCTAACAGAGATGTCGGTTCAGGCAGCACCACCTGAATCCCCGCCTTCACAGCATTCCCTTCTTCGACCTTCAGCAACTCTTTAAGATAAGAACGAGCAGATAGTTTCTACTAAAGAACGCATCACATGATTATCAAAGGTGATTTTATTCTGAGTACACCAAATCATCCAACAAATGGCAGCCACACATGGTATGCATTTTCTTTTCCGTTAAGAAAAAAAAGGCATACAACCAAGAAATACTTTGCAATACACTATTGGGGCAACTATTAGTGCCCAGCACTTTGGCAACAATACCCCAGGTTATTTTAGCCACTCCACAACAAAAAAAGAGGTGGCTGACAGATTCCATTTCAGGACAAAAGGACCACAAAGGATTTCCTTCCCATTATCTTTTCGTCAGATTATCTCTATTTTCTTTTGTTGCGGGGTTCAGAATATCTCTAGTTAAAACCGCATTTTTGAAATAATTACCACAGGAAATTCTTTATTTTCAAGAGTTTTTTTTACGGTACCTTATACTGCAGTATAAGCCTCATCTAACAGTTGATTTTTAAAGTATCATGGACTTGTTCAAAGGGTAATTAGGTCAATGGTTCTAACTTCTGCGGTAATCATAAAGGAAGATCGATTCTCTGCCTCTGCAGCGTTCAGTGACGTGAGATGATTGGTGTAGCCATCCGCCGCCACCGTGTTCGCCGGGACTATGGCGCCCTCCGCAGCTTGACATGAAACATCAATTACACTGGATGTTCGAGCGCTCGCCTGCGACACAATCTAAATGAAGGAAATCACGTCCTCTGTCCAATTAGGGTCTAGGGATCCTAGTGTAGTATTCAAAGCAAGGTCTCGTTCTTCTGATGAAAAATGAAATTGCAGACCAAACTAACTAAACTAAATGTTAATTTGCTCCAGCGTGGAATAGTCTTGTCTGACAATTTTGCCCTCGCGGATTGGTATACTGCTCACGATTTTGACCCCTCTCATTTGTGCACTGCTCGTTAATCTAAGCAGTATAAGTGGATCTACACCATTAGATTAAGGAGAATGGATGGCTCAGGTTTATTAGAGGGGACAGTAAAAGAGCTCATTTTCAAAGAAAAAGCTGCCATTCCAAATCAACTTATCATTAGCACCCGAGATATGCCTCTCAAGCCAAGAATGCATTGAGTTGGTGGAAAACAAACCAGATTTGGTGAGCTCCATTTGATACCATCAGGTAAGTCAGACTGGGGAATCACATTAGCTTTACCAATAATTTACTCCCACTGCTTGCTCAGGATATCGGTAAGACGACGCCGGAAATTCTCACAAAAGTTTTTAGAATAACAATACTCCACAGTACAGTTCTGGCCATGAGAAATATAAAAAATATCAGGGTAGATATCACACAAAGGTAACTCCTCCAGCCAGGGTCTTGCCAAAACCAAGCAACATCACCTTTGTTCACTACCACTTCCCTCCTAGCAAAATAATATTCCTCCACTTTCATAATAGATTTCCAGCACGGAGAGTCAGAGAATCTCGGTCTTATTAGAGAGGCCGGGATCACGGCCGGCTGCGACATGGGCGGTGACACTGCGATCGAATGGCTGACGTTGGGTAATAATAATCTGAATCATTGCATTATGGTAATGATATTTTTTTAAATAATTTGACAGAAACCCAATGTTATCAAGACAAAACATGATACAAGTTCATTAACTAAGTGTTCTTAGCCCATGGGCTCCCTGCTACTATCTTTTGTTTTTCTTGAGAACACCGCTCCAAGCGTGGCATTTCCTATTTGGCGCCACAGACGTCAGTTAACGTGTATTTTTGTTTACTGGCGCCTGTGGTGTTTGAACTGGGTCGGCCCATTTAGCCGCTTGTGATGTTTTGTTTTATTATTTTATGAACTTATTCGAATATGGATAAACTTTTTAAAAACTTTAATGAATATTTTTAAGATTGATGAACTTTTTTGAATGTTGATGAACTTTTTTGAAATTTTATGAACATATTTTTTTAAATGGATGAACCTTTTTCAGATTTATGAAATTGTTTTCAGTTCAATAAACTTTTTTGGAAAAATACATGTACTTTTGTAAATAAATTATGAGCTTTTTTCATATTTTTGGAACTTTTTAAAATTTTAATGAACTTTTCCTAAATTGGATGAACTTTTTTTCAAATTGATAAACTTTTTTCAAAATTGATGAGCCTTCTTTAAAGATATGAACTTTCTTTGAAATAGATGAACCTTTTTTCATTTAAATCTGTAAACATTTTTTATTTTATATTCTTTTTGTAACAAATAAAAATCAAAAATAAAACAGAAAAACACTCTAGTGGGCCGGCCCTTGCTAGCAGCACCGCAGGCGCCGGATCGTTGACGGGTGCCTGCAGCGCCGCATAGGAGGTACCCCTAGGTTGTGGGATTCATTTGATTTTCTAAGTGTGTCCGAGCTTCCAACTTCCAGTCCAGTTAAAAATCCAAACAACAGCCCATGGGGCATCCAACTTCCAACCCAGTTGAAGATCCAGGGAGCAGCCCATGCAGTACTACAAAGTTTTTCTTTTGTTTCTTGCCTGATGGAAAGAAGAAAAATATAGATATGGAGATGCGAGGAATCAAACCCCGTACCTCTATTCCGCATTTATTAGTGCTCTACCAATTGAGCTACATCCCCTTTTAGATGCATTTCGTTAATTCAGGCCATTAATATTAATTAACTGTGATTAATGCTGGGATATAAGTATTACTGTGATGGAGGGAGTATCCCAATTCGTTAATAGATTTTTTTTGCGGGCAATTACAGTAAAGTAGATTGACACTAGTAACGGTTGCGTGCACAAGTACGAAACAGGATTTCCCTTAATAACATCTTTTATATCTGCATAATCATATTGTGGTAATGATAATTTTGTAAAATCTATTTAACACAAGCCCAATTTCTATCATTATTTAGCGTTCCTTAGCCTGTGGGCTCCCTGCTCCTATCTTTTTTCTTCTTCTTCGGGAAAACACTTCTCCCTAGCTTGTGGGCTTTAAATGTGTCCGAGCCTCCAACTTCCAGCCCAGTTGGAAACCCAAGCATCAGCCCACGCAGGCTCCAGTTTCCAGCCCAGTTGAAGATCCAAGCAGCAGCCCAACGATCAACAAAAGAAAAAGAAAAATATATGGAGATGCGAGGAATCGAACCCCGTGCCTCTATTCCGCATTGATTAGTGCTCTACCAATTGAGCTACATCCCCTTTTACATGCATTTCATTAATTCAGGTCATTAATATTAATTAATTCTGATTATATGTTACTCACATCATGCTGCTTACTCCCTTCGTCCATAATTAAGTGTACATATAGATTAGTACTTAGCAAATTTTTTAAAATTTGATCAACTTTATAAAAAATAGTAGCAACATATATGACATGAAAATGAAATATTTGAAAACCTCATGTACATACAAATCTATTGATATTAATTTTATGTCATAAATGCTAGCACTTTTCTTAATAAAGTTAATCAAAGTTTAACTAGTTTGACTGACAAAAAAGAAAAAAAAACACTTATTACCGGACGGAGGGAGTACATCCTGAGCTTTTTTGGAGTAGTACACTATACACGGTACGAGGCAGTTGCAGCTGCGTTGTTTCACTATCGGTTCAAAAGGCACAGAGACCAGGTCAAATTCAGTTCCAACTTTTTGCTTGTCTTTGGGCGCGCGAAATTGAGGCCAGTTGGACCAAGCAAGATTGGAATGCAACACTTGGAACTGGTCTAGCGGAGTAACAAAAAGGCAGCGATCAGGTCAAATTCAGTTCCAGCTATTTTTGTCTTTTTCTCTAAAAAAAAAACTATTTTTATCTTTGGGCGAGATGAATGCCAGTTGGACGACCAAGATTGGAACGCAGCACTTGGAACATGTTAAACGCAAACTCCTCACTCTTTTATTTACTGTTGCCTGCTGAAGCGCCTACCAGCATGTCTGAACAACCAGCCAGCGACACCGAGATCAGGCTAGCTCTACCTAAAACCCACTGGCGGTGGCGGGCGCTTAGTCGCCTACTCGTCTTCGTCTCCGCCGCCGCCGAAGAGCGCATACCGATAGTAGAGGAGGGCGAGGATGAGGGCCAGCATGAGCGCCACGCCGATGGGAGATCCCCCGACGTGGTGCACGGTGTCGGGCGAGCCGCCGAACGCGAGCATGTGAGGGCCACGGTCGGAGGAGAGGAGGCTGATGATGATGAGGAGCCCCACAGGGAGGAGGAGCAGGCCCACGGGGCCGAGCAGCTCGGCGATGGTATCGGTGAATGCCTCGCCGCCGTCACCCTGCAGGAAAAGCGGCCATGCAATCAGCAGCCCCAACACTACCGCCACCAGCAGCCCGTGCGGGGCCGCGCGCGGGCCAGCGTAGTACTGCTCCTCCGCCATTGACATCGCCTCGCTCTCTTGCTAGCTGTCTTTGTTTCGCCTTGTGATGTAATGAGCGTGTGAGGCGTGATAATGGCTGTGGCTAGAGTACTCAAGCCTTTAGAGATGATGAGATGGGCGTGTGATGTAATGGGGGGAGGGGCGCGTCACGTGAAGGAAAACGGTGGGGTTGTGGTAA
Organism: Hordeum vulgare subsp. vulgare; assembly: GCF_904849725.1. Lineage (NCBI taxonomy): Eukaryota > Viridiplantae > Streptophyta > Magnoliopsida > Poales > Poaceae > Hordeum > Hordeum vulgare. The sequence goes on along the minus strand of NC_058519.1, from coordinate 655,812,004 downwards.
CGCAAGGCCACTGAAAGTGGGCCCAACGAAAGTTCCACGAAACTTCAGATTAACTTTTTGCACAACTTTTTGGTTGCAACAGTATTTGAGAACTAGGACTAGGATACTTCTTGATTTATTAAAAAGAAAAGAGTTGCTCACCTAATTGAGAAAACCCAACAAAAATCAATTGACCAGTTAATTACAAAGAACCGGACGAAAATCATCACAATCGCTCAGCGACATACACAAGATACCCACGCACACCACTCTAAAAGGGCTTCATCGAAACGGCACACATGCGTCATCGTCGTCACTCCTTCCCTAGAGGCGTTATCGTCATCTCTAAACACCAAGCAAACGACTCCGACTTCGGGCCTTGTGGGGATTGTCGACCCAACCCACATTGTAGAGGCCGTGTGGGGATTGTCGACCTAACCCACATTGTAGAGGCCGTGTGGGGATTTCTTAAGATCCACGCCAGACTCACCAAAGGAATTCCGTCTGCTAGAATAAGAAAAAGCGCTTCTGAATTGATCTCATCCTTTGTAATATATTCCAAAATTTTCTTTGTTCAGTAATAACTTAATCTTGGAATAAAACACTTGGTACTTGTTTTGTTATAGGAATTCAATTAATAAATGGAAAGAGTGGGGTATTAGTTCATGAGCAATTCTGCATGAATAGAGGAAGGAAATAATGCAAATTTTCCACCTACGACCACACAAGAAAACTCCGACTCTGACGGAGAACTAGGCACGACTGGCGCCGCAGAAGATCATCGAACGAACTACCTATAGTTCGTCATCGTACGCTATTGGGCCTCGCAACCGTGGTTTCCACTTCACTGCAACAAACTAGCCGATGCAATCCTACAGACACGCTTGAAAAGAGCTGGCTACCACAATCATAGCCACGTCTCCAACATTGCTCCCCACATCATTGTTGCCACAGAAACCCGACACCACCATCGGGGCCAGCTTACCGCCATTGTCTCAGTGCCCCTGCCCCGACATACACTGCCCTGCCAAGCCTCAAGTAGTCAACCAACACCACCTTCCGGGGCGGCTGCCCCGACAGTCCACTGCTCCGCCACGCATCTCGCAATCAATCGACACTGCCTTTCGAGACCGTCGCCCCGACATGCCACCGACCTTCATGAGCTACAGTGCCACACAGACCAGTGCCGGTAGCCCAAGCTGCTAAAACAACCGCCCACAAGCCACGACCGTGTAATGAATGGATATCATACAATATAATTATGCACTACTCTGCTTAAATAATTATCATACAAAATAATTATGCGCTAGTACGACGTTGGCACACACACGGTGTAACTAAGGTGGCTAGACTTTGACAGCAGGCTGGTAGACGATTGCTCACACGCAATACCGCCATCATTGAGTGCATCGTCGCTTCGCATGGCCGTGCAGATTCCGATGCTGCTTTCAATGATGACATAACACTGACCACCGGACACCGGCAGGCATCACGACCTTCCCGCGAACAAGTAAGTCTTTCCTCTCAATCGTCATGGCACGGAGCTCTCTCCCGCCGTTCATCCATGCAACCATCCGACGCGAACCGCAGCTAGACTCTCCACTGCCGGGATGCGGCATCACGAGCATGAGGCGGCAGTAGGAGCTGGCCCACGTGCAGCGTGTCCATCGTCGAGGCCAAGGAGTCAGGGCGTCCCTTCCTACAAAAAATTAAGACTATAATCAATAGTACAAACTAACTGCATATCGCACAAACATATTATATCCCGGCCTAGCAAAACTTGCATATTATTCTTGAACCCATCTCATGTTTTGTCCTGGACATGTACACTAGTAGAAAAAGGGCCCTTTGTTCCGGTTCATAAGGGCCTTCTGTCCCGGTTTTGGAACCGGGATAAAAAAATCGTTACTAATGCCCTTTGCCTTTAGTCCCGGTTCTTACATGAACCAGGACATGTGGGCCTCCACGTGGCTGCTGCGGCCAGGCCAGGCAGAGGGACTTTAGTCCCGGTTGATGACACCAACCGGGACCAAAAGGCATCCACGCGTCAGCACCTTGCTGGAGCTGAGGTTTTTTTAAAGGGGCTGATTTAGGGGTTAATTTAGGTTGTTATTAGCTAGCTAATAGAGAAAAATATCCTCTCTTATATATCTCCGTGCTTGGTCATCCGTCGTGCTTTGTCGAACATATTTACAAAATGTAGACACGAGTTACATGCACATATATGCATCTTTTTACACTATATCATTTCATATCATTTTTATCGAATGGCAATAGTATTCTAATCGATCATCTAACAACTCATCATCAACTTAATCATATACCAAGTTATCATATGATACACATAAAATAAAACAGAGAAACATCATAATATATATATAGTCATCATATGCATCATGCATCCTAATTAATCGATCATGTCAAGTAATAATATAAACTAGAATAACTTTCTCTCATAAGACCTAGTCCTCACTCTTAGATATAATGTCATAAAACAGAATAACACCTATGGCTCCATGATGAATCACAGAGATCCAACGGTCTCCAGCTTGTGGCTTGCGAACCTTCTTTATTTCTCTTCATGCTTCAATTTGGAGTCTTTTTGATCTTAATTTGAAGTTAATCAAGTATGGAGCATAGAACTCAGCCCTCAGCGGGCTTCTAATTCTCATTTGACCTTGTGGGTCCATTAACAAAGGCACTACATCATCTGGCAGTTGCTGTTGAAGAACATAATAATAACCTAGTTAACAATGTAATCAACATCATTTATGCAATAGTGGAGCGTACCTAATTAGGAAACTCTTACCAAGACATTTCGGCGAATGTCATCTGGACTCAACCTATGCACTAGTGGCATGTAAAATGAATAATTTTGGTCAATTCCAAAATGATACGGGAAGGTATCCCTAGAAGCCAGAACACCAGCAACAAGAAAGTGGAGAAGATGGTCCTTCTCCTCCCAAGTTAGATGTGATCCATACGTGTAGTGTGTCGTATCAATTAATTTTCGTAATTCAGTCGAAGCAACAAAATAAGCTGTAAATTATAATTTAACAAATTTAGTATATAGATGAACAACAACTATTTCTAAATATAAATGCAAATTACTTCACATGGAGGTAAAACAGGAAGCATATCATCGACAACCACCCAAATTTTGTAATAATTTAATGTTTCAAAAATACTTATAAATTTTGTAATTGTCCACAAGATGTGGGCATTATATAAACCATTCAAAACGACCACATGTGCTATGATTATTTAAAGGACAATTTGGGTGGTTGTTGTTGTTTGTACAACATGTAACATGATATAATTATAACTATGGCCCAATAACTAGGAACCTGCAACGTGTGGCCAAAGTTTTAATAGACGATGAACACCACATGACATGTAAATTGCGAGAGGAAAACAGGTTGACTACACCAACTATTTATAAATATAAATGCAAATTACTTGACAAATATGGTTGAGAAACTCACATGGAGGTAAAACAGGAAGCATATCATCGACAACCACCCAAATGTCGATGTTGTCTGGCATATTATCTTCAGGACGAAGATCGAAGGTGATTTCCATTCCCATCTGAAATCCATATGCCTTTGCAAAGATCTTCCCACTTTGGCACCCAAATTCTGTTTGAAAAACTGAATTAAATACTTGGATAACAAATGTGTGACCATGTATAGTCCTCAGCTTAGCGCTCCTCGTCTCAATTCTCTCGTGGTCTACGAAACCGAGCCTCTCCAACATATATCTTCTTGCATGGCAAGGGAGGTACATATCGTCGTTCTCGTCAAGCTTCATGCTGAAGAACCTATCGTCTCGCAGGTGAGGCATGTCGCACATACCCCGAGAGTCGTCGCAATATTCACACTCGCAATATCCATCGTCAGACATTTCCTATTTTAATGTGGTAAATGTGTGTAAACAACAATATAATCGTGACACACTATATATATCGAAAGAATTGAACATCTATATATAATAACTTTTCGTGCTCGCATCATGCATCATCATATATAACAAGTCCTACTAATTAATCATCATCATACATAGTTAAATGAAGTGTGTCACGATTATATATAACAATAAGTCGACGTCGATGCGGGAACTACTTCTATATATAGTTAAATAAAGTAGTTTTTATTAATTAAATCAACTAGTTTAACTACTAAGCACTTACTATAAATAAATAAAGTAGTACTTACTAAAAACAAACTATTTCTATATATAGTAAAATAAAGTAGTTTATTAAATCAACTAACTAGTTCAACTATATATGAATCATTTACTATAAATAAAATAAAATAGTACTTACTAAAAATAAACTAGTTTAACTATAGTTCTATTATTTTTCTAACTAATTATATTAAACACTTTCTCTTCTTATTTTTTCCTTTTTCCTCTATTCTAAATATGAACATATTCATAAATGACTTTGATCATGCACAATTTTTCTATACATACACAATATAAACTTATACATAAATTGACAAAGAAAATACTATGAACAAAAAAATCATAAAAATTTTATGAACAAAATTAGAACAGAAAAAATCATAAAAATTTTATGAACAGAAAAAAAACATAAGTCCATATAACAAGGTTTGAGATTGAAATTGAGATTGAGATTGAGATTGACAGGTTTGTGGCCAACAGTATTCTCAAGTGTACATTGGCTATCACACACAAGTCCATATAAGATGTTATGTTTGCATTTTTTTTTTGTCTTTTTTCGTGATAGTTGTATATACATCAGTTTTCTTCAACATTTAGTATTTGTTGCATGTCTATTTCCGAGAAGTGTTCATGAAGCCGATGAACACTCCATCCACCATGTTCATTCAAGATGTTCGGTACTCGGTTGAACTGACAATTTTTCTTTTCGTGGTTCGGTACTCCATCGAATCATGACACATGCGGATCAAAGAACTATCAGCGTTGAAAATATGAACATATACATAAATTGACAAAGAAAATACTATGAACAAAATTACAACAGGAAAAAATCATAAAAATTATATGAAGAGAAAAAAATCATAAATATTTGACATATTCGATCTTTGCATATATATGAACATACAAACATGCATATTCAACAATAATATCACCAAAAAAATCTTTTAACAGAAAAAAAATCTTTGCTCATGGCGACGGCGAGGTGCGGCGCGGGGCGGGGCGGCGCGGCGACGGTCGACGGTGAGGTGCGGCGCGAGCCGGGGCGGGGCGGCGACGGGCAGGGGCCGGAAGCGTCGCGGGGCACGGGGCACGGGGCGGGGGGCGGCGCGGGACGGCTCGGGGCGACCATGGCGACGGCGACGACGAGGCGGCGAGACGGGCAGCCTGGCGGCGTCGGGATCGAATGGAGAGAGGGGGAGAGATCAAAATTTCTAAATTGTCGCTTATATAGCCCCACCTTTAGTCCCGGTTGGTGGCACCAACCGGGACCAAAGGTCTCTTTTCAGCAGCCCAAAGGGCGGGAATCAGAGGCATTGGTACCGGTTGGTGGCTCAAACCAGGACCAAAGGTCTATTTTCAGGAGCCCAAAGGGCGGGAAGCAGAGACATTGGTACCGGTTGGTGGCATAAACCGGTACCAATGCCTCCCTTTAGTCCCGGTTGATGCCACCAACCGGGACCAAAGGCCTTGCACGGTGCGATGCTATGTTTAGTCCCACCTCGTTAGCCGAAAGGGGCTCGGAGTGGTATATAAGCCCTGCCGAACCAACCACTTCGAGCTCCTCCCTACTGCAGGCTTACGGGCCTAAATTCACTCTCTCTGCTTGTGGGCTTATTGGGCCTACTACGGGCCTGCATCCTGGCCCTAATAATGGGTTTTCTAGTCGTATGCACGCCGTGGTGGCCCTGTAGGTGGCACTTTTAAAAACAAATTCATGTTTTTTGCTTTCTTTTTTGTTTCTAATTACTTATTTATTTTCTTTTACAATAATTTTTTTTCTATTAAATTTTGTAACAAAATTCTAATTACTTATTTATTTTCTTTTATGATAATTCTTTTTGCTTTTAATGTTTTGAACAAAATTCTAATTACTTATTTATTTTCTTTTATGATAATTCTTTTTGCTATGAAAGTTTGAACAAAATTCTATATAATTTTAGTTTCAATAATACTAGAGGCAAAAACTGGATGCACTTCGTGTACAAAACGGACAATCTCTTTGAAAGTATGAGGGTTTCATACGGAAACTCGTCTGTTACAAAGGGATTTCATTTTTTCGAACTTATTTGAACTCCATGGTTTTTCTGTGTTCAAAATGCACCATTCAAAGGCACATCATCAATTTACAACCCTTTGTGACTTCATTTGTTATTTTTCATGCATTTACTTATTATTTTGAGCTATAAGACCATAAAATTGAAAAGCATTTGAAATGAATTCTTAAAAGGTTCCAAGTTGGCATGGTATCATCATTTAACCCACATATCATGTGCGAAAAAGTTGAGAGGGTTACGGCAAAAACTGGATGCACTTCGTGTACAAAACGGACAATCTCTCTCGAAGTATCAAGGTTTCAAATGAGAACTCATCCGATAGAAAGAGATTTCATTTTTTTAAACTTATTTAAACTCCATACTTTTTGTGTGTTCAAAATGCACCATTCAAAGGCACATCATCAATTTACAACCCATTCTGACTTCATTTGTTATTTTTCATGCATTTACTAATTCTTTTGAGCTATAAGACCATGAAATTGAAAAGCATTTGAAATGAACTCTGAAAAGGTTCCAAGTTGGCATGGTATCATCATTTCACCCACATAGCATGTGCGAGAAAGTTCAGAGGGTTACGGCAAAAACTGAATGCACTTCGTGTACAAAACGGAAAATCTCTTTCAAAGTATTAGGGTTTAATACGGAAACTCGTTTGTTACAAAGGGATTTCATTTTTTTGAACTTATTTGAACTCCATAGTTTTTCTGTGTTCAAATGCACCATTCAAAGCCACATCATCAATTTAAAACCCTTTCTGACTTCATTTGTTATTTTTCATTCATTTACTGATTATTTTGAGCTATAAGACCATGAAATTGAAAAGCATTTGAAATGAACTCTGAAAAGGTTCCAAGTTGGCATGGTATCATCATTTCACCCACATAGCATGTGCAAGAAAGTTGAGAGGGTTATGGCAAAAACTGAATGCACTTTGTGTACAAAACGGACAATCTCTTTGTAAGTATGAGGGTTTCATACGGAAACTCGTCTCTTACAAAGGGATTTCATTTTTTCGAACTTATTTGAACTCCATAGTTTTTCTGTGTTTAAAATGCACCATTCAAAGCCACATCATCAATTTACAACCCATTCTGACTTCATTTGTTATTTTTCATGCATTTACTGATTATTTCTAGCTATAAGACCATGAAACTGAAAAGCATGTGAAATGAACTCTGAAAAGATTCCAAGTTGGCATGGTATAATCATTTCACCCACATAGCATGTGCAAGAAAGTTGAGAGGGTTATGGCAAAAACTGAATGCACTTTGTGTACAAAACGGACAATCTCTTTGTAAGTATGAGGGTTTCATACGGAAACTCGTCTCTTACAAAGGGATTTCATTTTTTTGAACTTATTTGAACTCCATAGTTTTTCTGTGTTCAAAATGCACCATTCAAAGTCACATCATCAATTTACAACCCATTCTGACTTCATTTGTTATATTTCATGCATTTACTGATTATTTTGAGCTATAAGACCATGAAATTGAAAAGCATTTGAAATGAACTCTGAAAAGGTTCCAAATTGGCATGATATCATTATTTCACCCACATAGCTTGTGCGAGAAAGTTGAGAGGGTTACGGCAAAACTTGATGCACTTCGTGTACAAAACGGATAATCTCTTTGGAAGTATGAGGGTTTCATATGGAAACTCGTCTGTTACAAAGGGATGTCATTTTTTTGATCTTATTTGAACTCCATAGTTTTTCTGTGTTCAAAATGCACCATTCAAAGGCACATCATCAATTTACAACCCTTTCTGACTTCATTTGTTATTTTTCATGCATTTACTGATTATTTTGAGCTATAAGACCATGAAATTGAAAAGCATTTGAAATGAACTCTGAAAAGGTTCCAAGTTAGCATGGTATCATCATTTCACCTACATAGCATGTGCGAGAAAGTTGAGAGGATTACGGCAAAAACTCGATGCACTTCGTGTACAAAACGGACAATCTCTTTCGAAGTATCAGGGTTTCATACAGAAACTCGTCTGTTACAAAGAGATTTCATTTTTTTGAACGTATTTGAACTCCATACTTTTTGTGTGTTCAAAATGCACCATTCAAAGGCACATCATCAATTTACAACCCTTTCTGACTTCATTTGTTATTTTTCATGCATTTACAGATTATTTTGAGCTATAAGACCATGAAATTGAAAAGCATTTGAAATGAACTCTGAAAAGGTTCCAAGTTGGCATGGTATCATCATTTCACCCACATAGCATGTGCGAGAAAGTTGAGAGGGTTACGGCAAAAACTGGATGCACTTCGTGTACAAAACGGACAATCATTCTCGAAGTATGAGGGTTTCAAACGAGAACTCATCCGTTACAAAGGAATTTCATTTGTTTGAACTTATTTGAACTCCATAGTTTTTGTGTGTTCAAAATGCACCATTCAAAGCCACATCATCAATTTACAACCCATTCTGACTTCATCTGTTACATGCATTTACTGATTATTTTGAGCTATAAGACCATGAAATTGAAAATCATTTGAAATGAACTCTTAAAAGGTTCCAAGTTGGCATGGTATCATCATTTCACCTACATAGCATGTGCGAGAAAGTTGAGAGGGTTACGGCAAAAACTCGATGCACTTCGTGTACAAAACGGACAATCTCTTTCGAAGTATCACGGTTTCATACGGAAACTCATTTGTTACAAAGGGATTTCATTTTTTTTGAACTTATTTGAACTCCATAGTTTTTATGTGTTCAAAATGCACCATTCAAAGTCACATCATCAATTTACAACCCTTTCTGACTTCATTTGTTATTTTTCATGCATTTACTAATTATTTTGAGCTATAAGACCATGAAATTGAAAAGCATTTGAAATGAACTCTAAAAAAGGTTCCAAGTTGGCATGGTATCATCATTTCACCCACATAGTATGTGCAAGAAAGTTGAGAGGGTTACGGGAAAAACTAGATGCACTTCGCGTACAAAACAGACAATCTCTTTGAAAGTATCACGGTTTCATACGGAAACTCGTCTCTTACAAAGGGATTTCATTTTTTTGAACTTATTTGAACTCCATAGTTTTTCTGTGTTCAAAATGCACCATTCAAAGCCACATCATCAATTTACAACCCATTCTGACTTCATTTGTTATTTTTCATGCATTTACTGATTATTTTGAGCTATAAGACCATGAAATTGAAAAGCATTTGAAATGAACTCTGAAAAGGTTCCAAGCTGGCATGGTATCATCATTTCACCCACATAGCATGTGCGAGAAATTTGAGAGGGTTATGGCAAAACTGGATGCACTTCGTGTACAAAACGGACAATCTCTTTCGAAGTATCAGGGTTTCATACGGAAACTCGTCTGTTACAAAGGGATTTCATTTTTTTGAACTTATTTGAACTCCATAATTTTTCTCTGTTCAAAATGCACCATTCAAAGGCACATCATCAATTTACAACCCTTTCTGACTTCATTTGTTATTTTTCATGCATTTACAAATTATTTTGAGCTATAAAACCATGAAATTGAAAAGCATTTGAAATGAACTCTGAAAAGGTCCCAAGTTGGCATGGTATCGTCATTTCACCCACATAGCATGTGCGAGAAAGTTGAGAGGGTTACGGCAAAAACTGGATGCACTCCGTGTACAAAACGGACAATCTCTTTGAAATTATCAGGGTTTCAAACGGAAACTTGTCTGTTACAAAGGGATTTCATTTGTTTGAACTTATTTGAACTCCATAGTTTTTTTGTGTTCAAAATGCACCATTCAAAGGCACAGCATCAATTTACAACCCATTCTGACTTCATTTGTTATTTTTCATGCAATTACTGATTATTTTGAGCTATAAGCCCATGAAATTGAAAAGCATTTGAAATGAACTTTGAAAAGTTCCAAGTTGGCATGGTATCATCATTTCACCCACATAGCACGTGCGAGAAAGTGGAGAGGGTTACGGAAAAAACTGGATGCACTTCGTGTACAAAATGTTGGATTATGCCCTAGAGGCAATAAGAAATATAGTTATTATTATAATTCCTGTATCAAGATAATCGTTTATTATCCATGCTATAATTGTATTGAATGAATACTTATATACATGTGTGGATACATAGACAAAACACTGTCCCTAGCAAGCCTCTAGTTGGCTAGCCAGTTGATCAAAGATAGTCAGCGTCTTCTGATTATGAACAAGGTGTTGTTGCTTGATAACTCGATCACGTCATTAGGAGAATCACGTGATGGACTAGACCCAAACTAATAGACGTAGCATGTTGATCGTGTCATTTTGTTGCTACTGTTTTCTGCGTGTCAAGTATTTGTTCCTATGACCATGAGATCATATAACTCACTGACACCGGAGGAATACTTTGTGTGTATCAAACGTCGCAACGTAACTGGGTGACTATAAAGATGCTCTACAGGTATCTCCCAAGGTGTTCGTCGAATTAGTATGGATCGAGACTGGGATTTGTCACTCCGTGTGACGGAGAGGTATCTCGGGGCCCACTCGGTAATACAACATCACACACAAGCCTTGCAAGCAACGTGACTTAGTGTAAGTTGCGGGATCTTGTATTACGGAACGAGTAAAGAGACTTGCCGGTAAACGAGATTGAAATAGGTATGCGGATACTGACGATCGAATCTCGGGCAAGTAACATACCGAAGGACAAAGGGAATGCCATACGAGATTATATGAATCCTTGGCACTGAGGTTCAAACGATAAGATCTTCGTAGAATATGTAGGATCCAATATGGGCATCCAGGTCCCGCTATTGGATATTGCCCGAGAAGTCTCTCGGGTCATGTCTACATAGTTCTCGAACCCGCAGGGTCTGCACACTTAAGGTTCGACGTTGTTCTATGCGTATTTGAGTTATATGGTTGGAATGTTGTTCGGAGTCCCGGATGAGATCACGGACGTCACGAGGGTTTCTGGAATAGTCCATAAACGAAGATTGATATATAGGATGACCTCATTTGATTACCGGAAGGTTTTCGGAGTTACCGGGAATTCACCGGGAATGACGAATGGGTTCCGGGAGTTCACCGGGGGGCAACCCACCCCGGGGAAGCCCATAGGCCTTGGGGGTGGCGCACCAGCCCTTAGTGGGCTGGCGGGACAGCCCAAGAAGGCCCTATGCGCCATAGGAAGAAAATCAAAGAGAAAAAAAAGAGGAGGTGGGAAAAGGGGGAAGGACTCCTCCTTCCAAACCTAGTTGGACTCGGTTTGGAAGGGGAGGGTTGCCCCCTTGGCTCGGCCGACCCCCTTGGGAGTCCTTGGACCCCAAGGCAAGGCTCCCCCTCCTCCCCCTATCTATACGGAGGTTTTAGGGCTGATTTGACACAACTTTGCCACGGCAGCACGACCACATATCTCCACGATTTTGCCTCTAGATCACGTTTCTGCGGAGCTCGGGCGGAGCCCTGCTGAGATAAGATCACCACCAACCTCCGGAGCGCCGTCACGCTGCCGGAGAACTCTTCTACCTCTCCGTATCTCTTGCTGGATCAAGAAGGCCGAGATCATCGTCGAGCTGTACGTGTGCTGAACGCGGAGGTGCCGTCTGTTCGGCACTAGATCGTGGGACTGATCGCGAGACGGTTCGCGGGGCGGATCGAGGGACGTGAGGACGTTCCACTACATCAACCGCGTTCACTAACGCTTCTGCTATACGGTCTACAAGGGTACGTAGATCGAACATCCCCTCTCGTAGATGGACATCACCATGATAGGTCTTCGTGCGTGTAGGAAAATTTTGTTTCCCATGCGACGTTCCCCAACAGTGGCATCATGAGCTAGGTTCATGCGTAGATGTATTCTCAAGTAGAACACAAAAGTTTTTGTGGGCGGTGATGCGCGTTTTGCTGCACTCCTTAGTCTTTTCTTGATTCCACGGTATTGTTGGATCGAAGCGGCTGGGACCGACATTACTCGTACGCTTACGAGAGACTGGTTTCATCGCTACGAGTAACTCCGTTGTTCAAAGATGACTGGCGGGTGTCAGTTTCTCCAACTTTAGTTGAATCGGATTTGACCGAGGAGGTCCTTGGATGAGGTTAAATAGCAACTCATATATCTCCGTTGTGGTGTTTGCGTAAGTAAGATGCGATCCTACTAGATACCCATGGTCACCACGTAAACATGCAACAATAAAATTAGAGGACGTCTAACTTGTTTTTGCAGGGTATGCTTGTGATGTGATATGGCCAACGATGTGATGTGATATATTGGATGTATGAGATGATCATGTTGTAATAGATAATATCGACTTGCACGTCGATGGTACGGCAACCGGCAGGAGCCATAGGGTTGTCTTTATACTAACGTTTGTGCTTGCAGATGCGTTTACTATTTTGCTAGGATGTAGCTTTAGTAGTAATAGCATGAGTAGCACGACAACCCCGATGGTGACATGTTGATGGCGATCATGGTGTGGCGCCGGTGACAAGAAGATTGTGCAGGTGCTTTGGTGATGGAGATCAAGGAGCACGTGATGATGGCCATATCATATCACTTATGAATTGCATGTGATGTTAATCCTTTTATGCACCTTATTTTTCTTAGAACGACGGTAGCATTATGAGGTGATCTCTCACTAAAATTTCAAGACAAAATTGTGTTCTCCCCGACTGTGCACCGTTGCTACAGTTCGTCGTTTCGAGACACCACGTGATGATCGGGTGTGATAGACTCAACGTTCACATACAACGGGTGCAAAACAGTTGCGCACGCAGAACACTCGGGTTAAGCTTGACGAGCCTAGCATGTGCAGACATGGCCTCGGAACACATGAGACTGAAAGGTCGATCATGAATCATATAGATGATATGATTAGCATAGGGATGCTTACCACTGAAACTATACTCAACTCACGTGATGATCGGACTTGAGCTAGTGTAAGTGGATCATGAACCACTCAAATGACTAGAGAGATGTACTTTTTGAGTGGGAGTTTAGCGAGTAATTTGATTAAGTTAAACTCTAATTATCTTGAACATAGTCTAAGTCCACTTTGAATATATTTGTGTTGTAGATCATGGCTCACGTGACAGTCACCCTGAATTTTAATACGTTCCTAGAGAAAGCTAAGTTGAAAGATGATCAAAGCAACTTTGTAGACTGGGCTCGTAATCTTAAGCTAATCTTACAAGCTGGGAAGAAGGATTATGTCCTTAATGCTGTGCTAGGAGATGAACCACCCGCTACGGCTGATCAGGATGTTAAGAACGCTTGGTTAGCACGTAAGGAGGACTACTCAGTAGTTCAATGTGCAGTCTTGTATAGCTTAGAACCGGGACTTCAACGTCGCTTTGAGCGTCATGGAGCATTTGAGATGTTCCAGGAGTTGAAGTTTATCTTTCAGAAGAACGCCCGGATCGAGAGGTATGAGACCTCCGATAAATTCTATGCTTGCAAGATGGAGGAAAACTCGTCTGTCAGTGAACATGTGCTCAAAATGTCTGGGTACTCAAACCGTCTAGCTGAGCTGGGGATTGAACTCCCGCAAGAGGCTACACTGACAGAATCCTTCAATCACTGCCGCCAAGCTATAAAGGCTTTGTGTTGAACTACAACATGCAAGGGATGAACAAGTCTCCCGGCGAGTTGTTTGCGATGCTGAAAGTCGCAGAGTCTGAACTCCATAAAGTGCATCAAGTGTTGATGGTGAATAAGACCACTAGTTTCAAGAGAAACGGCAAAGGAAAGAAGGGCAATTCAAAGAAGAGCAGCAAGCCTGTTGCCAATCCGACGAAGAAACCCAAAGCTGGATGTAAGCCTGAAACAGAGTGTTGCTATTGCAAGGGTATGGGTCACCCGAAGTGCAATTGCCCCAAGTATCTGGCTGATAAGAAGGCGGCCAAAGAAAAATCAGGTATATTTGATATACATGTTATTGATGTGTACTTAACCGGCTTTCGTAGTAGTGCCTGGGTATTCGATACCGGTTCTGTTGCTCATATTTGCAACTCGAAACAGGAACTGCGGAATAGACGAAGGCTCGAGAAAGATGAAGTGACGATGCGCGTAGGAAATGGTTCCAAGGTTGATGCAATCGCCGTCGGCACAATTTCACTTCAGTTACCATCAGGATTAGTTATGAACTTAAATCATTGTTATTTAGTGCCTGCATTGAGCATGAACATTATATCTGGATCTTGTTTATTGCGAGACGGTTACTCTTTTAAGTCAGAGAATAATGGTTGTTCTATTTCTATGAGTAACATCTTTTATGGTCATGCACCCAATGTGAGAGGATTGTTCATATTGAATCTTGATAGTGATACACACATACATAACATTGAGACCAAAAGAGTTAGAGTTAACAATGATAGTGCCATATTTTTGTGGCACTGCCGCTTAGGTCATATTGGTGTAAAGCGCATCAAGAAACTCCATGCCGATGGACTTTTGGAGTCACTTGACTTTGATTCACTTGACACGTGCAAACCATGCCTCATGGGCAAGATGACTAAAACTCCGTTCTCCGGAACAATGAAGCATGCAAGTGACTTGTTGGAAATCATACATACCGATGTGTGTGGTCCTATGAGCGTAGAGGCACGCGGCGGATATCTTTATTTTCTCACCTTCACTGACGATTTGAGTAGATATGGTTATGTCTACTTAATGAAGCACAAGTCTGAAACGTTTGAAAAGTTCAAGCAATTTCAGAGTGAAGTTGAAAATCATCGTAACAAGAAGACCAAGTTCCTACGGTCTGATCGTGGGGGTGAATATCTGAGTTTCGAGTTTGGTGCTGACTTAAGACAATGTGGAATTGTTTCACAGTTGACACCACGTGGAACACCGCGGCGTAATGGTGTGTCCGAACGTCGTAATCGTACTTTATTAGATATGGTGCGATCTATGATGTCTCTTACCGATTTGTCGTTATCGTTTTGGGGTTATGCATTAGAAACATCTGCATTCACTTTTAATAGGGCACCATCAAAATCCGTTGAGACGACACCATACGAACTGTGGTATGGCAAAAGGCCAAAGTTGTCGTTTCTTAAAGTTTGGGGATGCGATGCTAATGTCAAAAAGCTTCAGCCCGAAAAGCTGGAACCCAAAGCGGAAAAGTGCATCTTCATAGGCTACCCAAAAGAGACAGTTGGGTACACATTCTATCTCAAATCCGAGGGCAAAGTGTTTGTTGCTAAAAACGGAGCTTTTCTCGAGAAGGAGTTTCTCTCGAGAGAATTGAGTGGGAGGAAGATAGAACTTGATGAGGTTGTCGAACCTCTCATCCCTCTAGATGGTGGTGCAGGGCAAGGGGAAACCTCTGTCATTGCGACGCCGGTTGAGGAGGAAGTTAATGATGATGATCATGAAACTCCGGTTCAAGTTTCTGTCGAACCACGCAGGTCGACGAGACCACGTGCTGCTCCAGAGTGGTACGGTAATCCCGTCTTGTCAATCATGTTGTTAGACAACAATGAACCTGCAAATTATGAAGAGGCAATGGTGAGCCCAGATTCCAACAAATGGCTAGAAGTCATGAAGTCCGAGATAGGATCCATGTATGAGAACAAAGGGTGGACTTTGGAAGTACTACCTGAGGGCCGCAAGGCTATTCAGAACAAATGGATCTTTAAGAGGAAGACGGACGCTGACGGCAATGTGACCGTTTATAAAGCTCGACTTGTGGCAAAGGGTTTTTCACAAGTTCAAGGAGTTGACTACGATGAGACATTCTCACCCGTAGCGATGCTTAAATCCTTGAGAATCATGTTAGCAATAGCTGCATTTTTCGATTATGGAATCTGGCAGGTGGATGTCAAAACGGCGTCCTTAACGGTTTCCTTAAGGAAGAGTTGTATATGATGCAACCCGAAGGTTTTGTTAATCCTAAGAATGCTAACAAGGTGTGCAAGCTCCAACAATCCATTTATGGACTGGTGCAAGCATCTCGGAGTTGGAACAAACGCTTTGATGAGGTGATCAAAGCATTTGGGTTTACACAAGTGGTTGGAGAATCTTGTATTTACAAGAAAGTGAGTGGGAGCTCTGTGGCGTTTCAAATATTATATGTGGATGACATATTGCTTATTGGAAAGAACGTAGAGTTTTTGGAGAGCATAAAGGATTACTTGAATAAAAGTTTCTCTATGAAGGACCTAGGAGAAGCTGCTTACATTCTAGGCATTAAGATCTATAGGGATAGATCAAAACGCCTGATAGGACTTTCACAAAGCACATACCTTGATAAAGTTTTGAAGAGGTTCAAAATGGAACAGTCCAAGAAAGGGTTCTTGCCAGTTTTACAAGGTACGAGATTGAGTAAGACTCAGTGCCCAGCAACGGATGAGGATAGAGAGCATATGAGCACCGTCCCCTATGCTTCAGCCATAGGTTCTATCATGTATGCAATGGTGTGCACTAGACCGGACGTTAGCGTGGCCATAAGTATGGCAGGTAGGTTCCAGAGTAATCGAGGAGTGGATCACTGGACGGCGGTCAAGAATATCCTGAAGTATCTGAAAAGGACTAAGGAGATGTTTCTCGTGTATGGAGGTGACGAAGAGCTCGCCGTAAAAGGTTACGTCGATGCAAGCTTTGACACAGATCCGGACGACTCTAAGTCGCAAACCGGATACATATTTATTCTTAATGGGGGTGCGGTAAGCTGGTGCAGTTCCAAGCAGAGCGTCGTAGCAGATTCAACATGTGAAGCGGAGTACATGGTTGCCTCGGAGGCGGCTAAGGAGGGTGTCTGGATGAAGCAGTTCATGACGGATCTTGGAGTGGTGCCAAGCACACTGAATCCAATAACCTTGTTCTATGACAACACGGGTGCCATTGCCCTAGCAAAGGAACCACGGTTTCACAAGAAGTCCGGACACATCAAACGACGCTTCAACCTCATCCGCGACCACGTCGAAGGGGAGGACGTAAATATATGCAAAGTGCACACGGATCTGAATGTAGCAGACCCGCTGACTAAACCTCTTCCACGGGCAAAGCATGATCAACACCAGAACTGTATGGGTGTTAGATTTATTACAATGTAATTCGCATGATGATGTGAGGGCTAGATTATTGACTCTAGTGCAAGTGGGAGACTGTTGGAATTATGCCCTAGAGGCAATACTAAATATAGTTATTATTATAATTCCTGTATCAAGATAATCGTTTATTATCCATGCTATAATTGTATTGAATGAAGACTTATATACATGTGTGGATACATAGACAAAACACTGTCCCTAGCAAGCCTCTAGTTGGCTAGCCAGTTGATCAAAGATAGTCAGTGTCTTCTGATTATGAACAAGGTGTTGTTGCTTGATAACTGGATCACGTCATTAGGAGAATCACGTGATGGACTAGACCCAAACTAATAGACGTAGCTTGTTGATCGTGTCATTTTGTTGCTACTATTTTCTGCGTGTCAAGTATTTGTTCCTATGACCATGAGATCATATAACTCACTGACACCGGAGGAATACTTTGTGTGTATCAAACGTCGCAACATAATTGGGTGACTATAAAGATGCTCTACAGGTATCTCCGAAGGTGTTCGTCAAGTTAGAATGGATCGAGACTGGGATTTGTCACTCCGTGTGACGGAGAGGTATCTCGGGGCCCACTCAGTAATACAACATCACACACAAGCCTTGCAAGCAATGTGACTTAGTGTAAGTTGCGGGATCTTGTATTACGGAACGAGTAAAGAGACTTGCCGGTAAACGAGATTGAAATAGGTATGCGGATAGTGACGATCGAATCTTGGGCAAGTAACATACCGAAGGACAAAGGGAATGACATACGGGATTATATGAATCCTTGGCACTGAGGTTCAAACGATAAGATCTTCATAGAATATGTAGGATCCAATATGGGCATCCAGGTCCCGCTATTGGATATTGACCGAGAAGTCTCTCGGGTCATGTCTACATAGTTCTCGAACCCGCAGGGTCTGCACACTTAAGGTTCAACGTTATTTTATGCGTATTTGAGTTATATGGTTGGTTACCGAATGTTGTTCGGAGTCCCGGATGAGATCACGGACGTCACGAGGGTTTCCGGAATGGTCCGGAAACGAAGATTGATATATAGGATGACCTCATTTGATTACCGGAAGGTTTTCGGAGTTACCGGGAATCTACCGGGAATGACGAATGGGTTCCGGGAGTTCACCGGGGGGGGGGGGCAACCCACCCCGGGAAGCCCATAGGCCTTGGGTGCGGCGCACCAGCCCTTAGTGGGCTGGTGGTACAGCCCAAGAAGGCCCTATGCGCCATAGGAAGAAAATCATAGAGAAAAAAAAAGAGGAGGTGGGAAAAGGGGGAAGGACTCCTTCTTCCAAACCTAGTTGGACTCGGTTTGGAAGGGGAGGGTTGCCCCCCTTGGCTCGGCCGACCCCCTTGGGAGTCCTTGGACCCCAAGGAAAGGCTCCCCCTCCTCCCCCTATATATACGGAGGTTTTAGGGCTGATTTGACACAACTTTGCCACGACAGCCCGACCACATATCTCCACGGTTTTACCTCTAGATCACGTTTCTGCGGAGCTCGTGCGGAGCCCTGCTCAGATAAGGTCACCACCAACCTCCGGAGCGCCGTCACGCTGCCGGAGAACTCTCCTACCTCTCCATCTCTCTTGCTGGATCAAGAAGGCCGAGATCATCGTCGAGCTGTACGTGTGCTGAACGCGGAGGTGCCGTCCGTTCGGCACTAGATCGTGGGACTGATCGCGGGACGGTTCGCGGGGCGGATCGAGGGACGTGAGGACGTTCCACTACATCAACCGCGTTCACTAACGCTTCTGCTGTACGGTCTACAAGGGTACGTAGATCGAACATCCCCTCTCGTAGATGGACATCACCATTATAGGTCTTCGTGCGCGTAGGAAATTTTTTGTTTTCCATGCGACGTTCCCCAACACAAAACGGACAATCTCTCTCGAAATATCAGGGTTTCAAAAGAGAACTCATCCGTTACAAAGGGATTTCATTTTTTGAACTTATTTAAACTCCATACTTTTTGTGTGTTCAAAATGCACCATTCAAAGGCACATCATCAATTTACAACCCATTCTCACTTCATTTGTTATTTTTCATGCATTTACTGATTATTTTGAGCTATAAGACCATGAAATTGAAGAGCATTTGAAATGAACTCTGAAAAGGTTCCAAGTTGGCATGGTATCATCATTTCACCCACATAGCATGTGCGAGAAAGTTGAGAGGGTTACGTCAAAAACTGGATGCACTTCGTGTACAAAACGGACAATCTCTTTCGAAGTATCAGGGTTTCATACGGAAACTCGTCTGTTAGAAAGGGATTTCATTTTTTTAACTTATTTGAACTCTCTGTGTTCAAAATGCACCATTTAAAGCCACATCATCAATTTACAACCCTTTTTGACTTCATTTGTTATTTTTAATGCATTTACTGATTATTTTGAGCTATAAGACCATGAAATTGAAAAGCATTTGAAATGAACTCTGAAAAGGTTCCAAGTTGGCATGGTATCATCATTTCACCCACATAGCATGTGCGAGAAAGTTGAGAGGGTTACGGCAAAAACTGGATGCACTTCGTGTACAAAACGGACAATCTCTTTGGAAGTATCACGGTTTCATATGGAAACTCGTGTGTTACAAAGGGATTTTATTTTTTGAACTTATTTGAACTCCATAGTTTTTCTATGTTCAAAATGCACCATTCAAAGCCACATCATCAATTTACAACTCATTCTGACTTCATTTGTTATTTTTCATGCATTTACTCATTATTTTGAGCTATAAGACCATGAAATTGAAAAGCATTTGAAATGAACTGTGAAAAGGTTCCAAGTTGGCATGGTGTCATCATTTCACCCACATAGCATGTGCGAGAAAGTTGAGAGGGTTATGGCAAAAACTGGATGCACTTCGTGTACAAAACGGACAATCTCTTTGGAAGTATCACGGTTTCATACAGAAACTCGTCTCTTACAAAGGGATTTCATTTTTTTGAACTTATTTGAACTCCATAGTTTTTCTGTGTTCAAAATGCACTATTCAAAGTCACATCATCAATTTATAACCCATTTTGACTTCATTTGTTATTTTTCATGCATTTACTGATTATTTTAAGCTATAAGACCATGAAATTGAAAAGCATTTGAAATAAACTCTGAAAAGGTTCCAAGTTGGCATGGTATCATCATTTCACCCACATAGCATGTGCGATAAAGTTGAGAGGGTTACGGCAAAAACTGGATGCACTTCGTGTACAAAACGAACAATCTCTTTGGAAGTATCATGGTTTCATACCGAAACTCATCTTTTACAAAGGGATTTTATTTTTTTAAACTTATTTGAACTCCATAGTTTTTCTGTGTTCAAAATGCACCATTCAAAGGCACATCATCAATTTACAACCCTTTCTGACTTCATTTGTTATTTTTCATGCATTTACTGATTATTTTGAGCTATAAGACCATGAAATTAAAAAGCATTTGAAATGAACTATGAAAAGGTTCCAAGTTGGCATGGTATCATCATTTCACCCACATAGCATGTGCGAGAAAGTTGAGAGGGTTACGGCAAAAACTGGATGCACTTCGTGTACAAAACGGACAATATCTCTCGAAGTACCAGGGTTTCATACAGAAACTCGTCCGTTACAAAGGGATTTCATTTTTTTTAACTTATTTAAACTCCATACTTTTTGTATGTTCAAAATGCACCATTCAAAGGCACATAACAAATATCTAGCACAAGGAGAAGAAGGAGAAGCGACCCCCCAACAAGAGACGACATTCTTCTTCTCTCATATATGGAGGACACTAGCTCACCTGATTTTTCAACCGTCGATGATGGTCGCTACTCCTACTTCCCCTAGTGCATAACAAATATCTAGCACAAGGAGAAGAAGGAGAAACGACCCCCACAACAACAGTCGACATTCTTCTTCTCTCATATATAGTGGACACTCTCTCACCTGATTTTTCGACCGTCGATGACGGTCGCTACTCCTTCTTCCCCTAGTGCATAACAAATATCTAGCACAATCAGAAGAAGGAGAAGCGACCCCCACAACAACAGTCGGCATTCTTCTTCTCTCATGTATGGTGGACACTCCCTCACCTGATTTTTCGACCGTCGATGATGGTCGTTATTTCTTCTTTCCCTAATGCATAACAAATATCTAGCACAAGGAGAAGAAGGAAAGGCGACCCCACAACAAAAGTGGTTCTGCGGCACGCCATGTGGTTCCGCTGCACGCCACGTGGGACTAATGGTCTTTCAGTTTTAAATGAATGTTTTAATCAAAAACAGATCTGTTACAAAAGGGATTTCATTTTTTGAACTTATTTGAACTGAAGACTTTTTGTATATATATGTGGTCGAAATGCATGATACCATGAAGTTAGAAAGGGCTAAACCATTCAAAAGTAGCAAATGAAGTTAGAAAGGGCTAAACCATTCAAATTTGGAAACTATAATGGCACAAACATAAACTAGACATATATAAATTGGTCCAAGCAGTACAGGATACTAGTCCAAACAGTACATAATAATAGCTACCATAGATATATATATATATAAGTGTTCGACGTTGAGAACACTACTAGTCTGAATCGTCTGAATCAGAATGTCCACCTTATTCAAGGTGACGCTGGCCATAGTTGACGACTCGAATCTTGCGGTACAACTTGTATGAAACGTATGCATCTTTTGCTGCATACTCAATGTTGATACGATCAAGTGGGGCCTTCTCCCAAAGTTTGTGCTGAGACTTTGGGAAATTGGTCTTCATATTACCATACTCCTCGTCGATCAAGGCAACTACCATATGAGCCATCGAAGTCCTGACATGTCGAAGCCTGAATACCGTTTGAAGATCAATGAGGCAACCAGTTGGTATCTCAATACCGAAGCTGTACCTCATATTCAGCTTGTCATTCGTTATGTCAACGGTAGCAAAAGTGATGCCGCTGCGAAGGAAGTCCATGAGTTCTAGACAATGCTTGTCACTACTGCAACAGAAAAAAATTAAAATGGAACAAATGTTACATACTGCTGCAATAAGGAAACATGTTTCATTACAACTAAAGAGAAAATTATCTTTAGGATTCAAATGGAACATATTGCTATCCTATGCAATTTTCATATCCTATGAATTGATCAAGAAACCGTAAATTAACTATGACATATATATATATATATATATATATATATATTGTTGGGGAACGTCGCAAGGGAAACAAAAAATTTCCTACGCGCACGAAGACCTATCATGGTGATGTCCATCTACGAGAGGGGATGAGTGATATACGTACCCTTGTAGATCGTACAGCAGAAGCGTTAGAGAACGCGGTTGATGTAGTGGAACGTCCTCACGTCCCTCGATCCGCCCCGCGAACAATCCCGCGATCAGTCCCACGATCTAGTACCGAACGGACGGCACCTCCGCGTTCAGCACACGTACAGCTCGACGATGATCTCGGCCTTCTTGATCCAGCAAGAGAGACGGAGAGGTAGAAGAGTTCTCCGGCAGCGTGACGACGCTCCGGAGGTTGGTGATGACCTTGTCTCAGCAGGGCTCCGCCCGAGCTCCGCAGAAACGCGATCTAGAGGAAAAACCGTGGAGGTATGTGGTCGGGCTGCCGTGGGAAAGTCGTCTCAAATCAGCCCTAAAACTTCCGTATATATAGGTGGGAGGGAGGGGGGCCTTGCCTTGGGGTCCAAGGACCCTCAAGGAGTCGGCCGAGCCAAGGGGGAGGACTCTCCCCCCCCCCCAAACCGAGTTGGACTAGGTTTGGTGGGAGGGAGTCACCCTCCCTTCCCACCTCCTCCCTTTTTTTTTCTTTTTTCCTTTGATTTCTTATCCTTGGCGCATAGGCCCCTTTTGGGCTGTCCCACCAGCCCACTAAGGGCTGGTGCGCCACCGTTATGGCCTATGGGCTTCCCCGGGGTGGGTTGCCCCCCCCCCCCCCCCGGTGAACTCCCGGAACCCATTCGTCATTCCCGATACATTCCCGGTAACTCCGAAAACCTTCCGGTAATCAAATGAGGTCATCCTATATATCAATCTTCATTTCCGGACCATTCCGGAAACCCTCATAACGTCCGTGATCTCATCCGGGACTCCGAACAACATTCGGTAACCAACCATATAACTCAAATACGCATAAAACAACGTCGAACCTTAAGTGTGCAGACCCTGCGGGTTCGAGAACTATGTAGACATGACCCGAGAGACTCCTCGGTCAATATCCAATAGCGGGACCTGGATGCCCATATTGGATCCTACATATTCTACGAAGATCTTATCGTTTGAACCTCAGTGCCAAGGATTCGTATAATCCCGTATGTCATTCCCTTTGTCCTTCGGTATGTTACTTGCCCGAGATTCGATCGTCAGTATCCGCATACCTATTTCAATCTCGTTTACCGGCAAGTCTCTTTACTCGTTCCGTAATACAAGATCCCGGAACTTACACTAAGTTACATTGCTTGCAAGGCTTGTGTGTGATGTTGTATTACCGAGTGGGCCCCGAGATACCTCTCCGTCACACGGAGTGACAAATCCCAGTCTTGATCCATACTAACTCAACTAACACCTTCGGAGATACCTGTAGAGCATCTTTATAGTCACCCAGTTACGTTGCGACGTTTGATACACACAAAGCATTCCTCCGGTGTCAGTGAGTTATATGATCTCATGGTCATAGGAATAAATACTTGACACGCAGAAAACAGTAGCAACAAAATGACACGATCAACATGCTACGTCTATTAGTTTGGGTCTAGTCCATCACGTGATTCTCCCAATGACGTGATCCAGTTAGCAAGCAACAACACCTTGTTCATAATCAGAAGACACTGACTATCATTGATCAACTGGCTAGCCAACTAGAGGCATGCTAGGGACGGTGTTTTGTCTATGTATCCACACATGTAAATGAGTCTTTATTCAATACAATTGTAGCATGGATAATAAACTATTATCTTGATACAGGAATTATAATAATAACTATACATTTATTATTGCCTCTAGGGCATAATTCCAACAGTCTCCCACTTGCACTAGAGTCAATAATCTAGCCCTCACATCACCATGTGAATTACATTGTAATAAATCTAACACCCATACAGTTCTGGTGTCGATCATGTTTTGGCCGTGGAAGAGGTTTAGTCAGCGGGTCTGCTACATTCATATCCGTGTGCACTTTGCATATATTTACGTCCTCTTCCTCGACGTAGTCGCGGATGAGGTTGAAGCGTCGTTTGATGTGTCTTGTCTTCTTGTGAAACCGTGGTTCCCTTGCTAAGGCAATGGCACGAGTGTTGTCACAGAACAAGGTTATTGGATTCAGTGCGCTTGGCACCACTCCAAGATCCGTCATGAACTGCTTCATCCAGACACCCTCCTTAGCCGCCTCCGAGGAAGCCATGTACTCCGCTTCACATGTAGAATCTGCTACGACGCTTTGCTTGGAACTGCACCAGCTTACTACACCCCCATTAAGAATAAATACGTATCCGGTTTGCGACTTAGAGTCGTCCAGATCTGTGTCAAAGCTTGCATCGACGTAACCTTTTACGACGAGCTCTTCGTCACCTCCATACACGAGAAACATCTCCTTAGTACTTTTCAGGTACTTCAGGATATTCTTGACCGCTGTCCAGTGATCCACTCCTGGATTACTCTGGAACCTACCTGCCATACTTATGGCCAGGCTAACATCCGGTCTAGTGCACAGCATCGCATACATGATAGAACCTATGGCTGAAGCATAGGGGACGGAGCGCATATGCTCTCTATCTTCATCAGTTGCTGGGCACTAAGTCTTACTCAATCTCGTACCTTGTAAAACTGGCAAGAACCCTTTCTTGGACTGTTCCATTTTGAACCTCTTCAAAACTTTATCAAGGTATGTGCTTTGTGAAAGTCCTATCAGGCGTTTTGATCTATCCCTATAGATCTTAATGCCTAGAATGTAAGCAGCTTCTCCTAGGTCCTTCATAGAGAAACTTTTATTCAAGTAACCTTTTATGCTCTCCAAAAGCTCTACGTTGTTTCCAATCAGTAATATGTCATCCACATATAATATTAGAAACGCCACAAAGCTCCCACTCACTTTCTTGTAAATACAAGATTCTCCAACCACTTGTATAAACCCAAATGCTTTGATCACCTCATCAAAGCGTTTGTTCCAACTCCGAGATGCTTGCACCAGTCCATAAATGGATCGCTGGAGCTTTCACACCTTGTCAGCATTTTTAGGATCGACAAAACCTTCGGGTTGCATCATATACAACTCTTCCTTAATAAAACTGTTAAGGAACGCCGTTTTGACATCCATCTGCCAGATTTCATAATCGAAAAATGCAGCTATTGCTAACATGATTCTGACGGACTTAACCATCGCTACGGGTGAGAAAGTCTCATCGTAGTCAACTCCTGGAACTTGTGAAAAACCCTTTGCCACAAGTCAAGCTTTATAAACGGTCACATTACCGTCAGCGTCCGTCTTCTTCTTAAAGATCCATTTGTTCTGAATAGCCTTGCGGCCCTCAGGCAGTATCTCCAAAGTCCACACTTTGTTCTCATACATGGATCCTATCTCGGATTTCATGGCTTCTAGCCATTTGCTGGAATCTGGGCCCACCATTGCTTCTTCATAATTTGCAGGTTCATTGTTGTCTAACAACATGATTGATAAGACGGGATTACCGTACCACTCTGGAGCAGCGCGTGATCTCGTCGACCTGCGTGGTTCAACAAAAACTTGATCTGGAGTTTCATGATCATCATCATTAACTTCCTCCTCAACCGGCGTCACAACGACAGAGGTTTCCCCTTGCCCTGCGCCACCATCCAGAGGGATGAGAGGTTCGACAACCTCGTCAAGTTCTATCTTCCTCCCACTCAATTCTCTCGAGAGAAACTCCTTCTCGAGAAAAGCTCCGTTTTTAGCAACAAACACTTTGCCCTCGGATTTGAGATAGAAGGTGTACCCAACTGTCTCTTTTGGGTAACCTATGAAGACGCACTTTTTGTTGGAATTATGCCCTAGAGGCAATAATAAATGTATAGTTATTATTATAATTCCTGTATCAAGATAATAGTTTATTATCCATGCTATAATTGTATTGAATGAAGACTCATTTACATGTGTGGATACATAGACAAAACACCGTCCCTAGCATGCCTCTAGTTGGCTAGCCAGTTGATCGATGATAGTCAGTGTCTTCTGATTATGAACAAGGTGTTGTTGCTTGATAACTGGATCACGTCATTGGGAGAATCACGTGATGGACTAGACCCAAACTAATAGACGTAGCATGTTGATCGTGTCAGTTTGTTGCTACTGTTTTCTGTGTGTCAAGTATTTATTCCTATGACCATGAGATCATATAACTCACTGACACCGGAGGAATGCTTTGTGTGTATCAAACGTCGCAACGTAACTGGGTGACTATAAAGATGCTCTACAGGTATCTCCGAAGGTGTTAGTTGAGTTAGTATGGATCAAGACTGGGATTTGTCACTCCGTGTGACGGAGAGGTATCTTGGGGCCCACTCGGTAATACAACATCATACACAAGCCTTGCAAGCAATGTAACTTAGTGTAAGTTGCGGGATCTTGTATTATGGAACGAGTAAAGAGACTTGCCGGTAAACGAGATTGAAATAGGTATACAGATACTGACGATCGAATCTCGGGCAAGTAACATACCGAAGGACAAAGGGAATGACATACGGGATTATACGAATCCTTGGCACTGAGGTTCAAACGATAAAGATCTTCGTAGAATATGTAGGATCCAATATGGGCATCCAGGTCCCGCTATTGGATATTGACCGAGGAGTCTCTCGGGTCATGTCTACATAGTTCTCGAACCCGCAGGGTCTGCACACTTAAGGTTCGACGTTGTTTTATGCGTATTTGAGTTATATGGTTGGTTACCGAATGTTGTTCGGAGTCCCGGATGAGATCACGGACGTCATGAGGGTTTCCGGAATGGTCCGGAAACAAAGATTGATATATAGGATGACCTCATTTGATTACCGGAAGCTTTTCGGAGTTACCGGGAATGTACCGGGAATGACGAATGGGTTCCGGGAGTTCACCGGGGGGGGGGGGGGGCAACCCACCCCGGGGAAGCCCATAGGCTTTGGGGAGACACACCAGCCCTTAGTGGGCTGGTGGGACAGCCCCAAGGGGGCCTATGCGCCAAGGAAAGGAAATCAAAGGAAAAGAAAAAAAAAGGAGGGAAGAAGTGCGAAGGGAGGGGGACTCCTCCCACCAAACCAAGTCCAACTCGGTTTGGGGGGGGGGAGTCCTCCCCCCCTTGGCTCGGCCGACCCCTTGGGAGTCCCTTGGACCCCAAGGCAAGGTCCCCCTCCCTCCTCCTATATATATGGGGATTTTAGGGCAGATTTGAGACGATTTTCTCACGGCTGCCCGACCACATACCTCCATAGTTTTTCCTCTAGATCGCGTTTCTGCGGAGCTCGGGCGGAGCCCTGCTGAGACGAGATCATCACCAACCTCCGGAGCGCCGTCACGCTGCCGGAGAACTCTTCTACCTCTCCGTCTCTCTTGCTGGATCAAGAAGGCCGAGATCATCGTCGAGCTGTACGTGTGCTGAACGCGGAGGTGCCGTTCGTTCGGTACTAGATCGTGGGACTGATCGCGGGATTGTTCGCGGGGCGGATCGAGGGACGTGAGGACGTTCCACTACATCAACCGCGTTCTCTAACGCTTCTGCTGTACGATCTACAAGGGTACGTAGATCACTCATCCCCTCTCGTAGATGGACATCACCATGATAGGTCTTCGTGCGCGTAGGTAAATTTTTGTTTCCCATGCGACGTTCCCCAACAGTGGCATCATGAGCTAGGTTCATGCGTAGATGTATTCTCGAGTAGAACACAAAAGGTTTTGTGGGCGGTGATGTGCGTTTTGCTGCCCTCCTTGGTTTTTTCTTGATTCCGCGGTATTGTTGGATTGAAGCGGCTTGGACCGACATTACTCGTACGCTTACGAGAGACTGGTTTCATCGTTACGAGTAACCCCCTTTGCTCAAAGATGACTGGCAAGTGACGGTTTCTCCGACTTTAGTTGAATCGGATTTGACCGAGGAGGTCCTTGGATGAGGTTAAATAACAACTCATAGATCTCCGTTGTGGTGTTTGCGTAAGTAAGATGCGATCCTACTAGATACCCTTGGTCACCACATAAAACATGCAACAACAAAATTAGAGGACGTCTAACTTGTTTTTGCAGGGTATGATTGTGATGTGATATGGCCAATGATGTGATGTGATATATTGGATGTATGAGATGATCATGTTGTAATAGAAATATCGACTTGCACGTCGATGGTACGGCAACCGGCAGGAGCTATAGGGTTGTCTTTATACTAACGTTTGTGCTTGCAGATGCGTTTACTATTTTGCTAGGATGTAGCTTTAGTAGTAATAGCATAAGTAGCACGACAACCCCGATGGCAACACGTTGATGGATGATCATGGTGTGGCGCCGGTGATAAGAAGATCGTGCCGTTGCTTTGGTGATGGAGATCAAGAAGCACGTGATGATGGCCATATCATGTCACTTATGAATTGCATGTGATGTTAATCCTTTTATGCACCTTATTTTGCTTAGAACGACGGTAGCATTATGAGGTGATCTCTCACTGAAATTTCAAGACGAAATTGTGTTCTCCCCGACTGTGCACCGTTGCTACAGTTTGTCGTTTCGAGACACCACGTGATGATCGGGTGTGATAGACTCAACGTTCACATACAACGGGTGCAAAACAGTTGCGCACGCGGAACACTCGGGTTAAGCTTGACGAGCCTAGCATGTGCAGACATGGCCTCGGAACACATGAGACCGAAAGGTCGATCATGAATCATATAGTTGATATGATTAGCATAGGGATGCTTACCACTGAAACTACTCTCGACTCACGTGATGATCGGACTTGGGATAGTGTAAGTGGATCATGAACCACTCAAATGACTAGAGAGATGTACTTTTTGAGTGGGAGTTTAGCATATAATTTGATTAAGTTGAACTCTAATTATCTTGAACATAGTCTAAGTCCACTCTGAATATATTTGTGTTGTAGATCATGGCTCACGCAAGTGTCATCCTTAATTTTAATACGTTCCTAGAGAAAGCTAAGTTGAAAGATGATGGAAGCAACTTTGTAGACTGGGCTCGTAATCTTAAGCTAATCTTACAAGCTAGAAAGAAGGATTATCTCCTTAATGCTGCGCTAGGAGATGAACCACCCGCTACGGCTGATCAGGATGTTAAGAACGCTTGGTTAGCGCGTAAGGAAGACTACTCAATAGTTCAATGTGCAGTCTTGTATGGCTTAGAACCGGGACTTCAACGTCGCTTTGAGCGTCATGGAGCATTTCAGATGTTCCAGGAGTTGAAGTATATCTTTCAGAAGAACGCCCGGATCGAGAGGTATGAGACCTCCGATAAATTCTATGCTTGCAAGATGGAGGAGAACTCGTCTGTCAGTGAACATGTGCTCAAAATGTCTGGGTACTCAAACCGTCTAGCTGAACTGGGGATTGAACTCCCGCAAGAAGCTATCACTGACAGAATCCTTCAATCACTGCCGCCAAGCTATAAAGGCTTTGTGTTGAACTACAACATGCAAGGGATGAACAAGTCTCCCGGCGAGTTGTTTGCGATGCTGAAAGTCACAGAGTCTGAACTCCGTAAAGAGCATCAAGTGTTGATGGTGAGCAAGACCACTAGTTTCAAGAGAAACGGCAAAGGCAAGAAGGGCAATTCGAAGAAGAGCGGCAAGCCTGTTGCCAATCCGCCGAAGAAACCCAAGGCTGGACCTAAGCCTGAAACAGAGTGCTTCTATTGCAAGGGTATGGGTCACTGGAAGCGCAATTGCCCCAAGTATCTGGCAGATAAGAAGGCGGGCAAAGAAAAATCAGGTATATTTGATATACATGTTATTGATGTGTACTTAACCGGCTCTCGTAGTAGTGCCTGGGTATTTGATACCGGTTCTGTTGCTCACATTTGCAACTCGAAGCAGGAACTGCGGAATAGAC
This sequence comes from Hordeum vulgare subsp. vulgare, assembly GCF_904849725.1. Classification (NCBI taxonomy): domain Eukaryota; kingdom Viridiplantae; phylum Streptophyta; class Magnoliopsida; order Poales; family Poaceae; genus Hordeum; species Hordeum vulgare. The sequence goes on along the minus strand of NC_058519.1, from coordinate 655,781,750 downwards.
GGAGGCTGGCGAAAGACGAAGTGACGATGCGCGTAGGAAACGGTTCCAAGGTTGATGCAATCGCCGTCGGCACAGTGTCACTTCAACTACCATCGGGATTAGTGATGAACTTAAATCATTGTTATTTAGTGCCTGCGTTGAGCATGAACATTATATCTGGATCTTGTTTATTGCGAGACGGTTACTCTTTTAAGTCTGAGAATAATGGTTGTTCTATTTCTATGAGTAACATCTTTCATGGTCATGCACCGAATGTGAGAGGATTGTTCATATTGAATCTCGATAGCGATACGCATATACATAAGATTGAGACCAAAAGAGTTAGAGTGAACAATGATAGCGCCATATTTTTGTGGCACTGCCGCTTGGGTCATATTGGTGTAAAGCGCATGCAGAAACTCCATGCTGATGGACTTTTGGAGTCACTTGACTTTGATTCACTTGACACGTGCGAACCATGCCTCATGGGCAAGATGACTAAGACTCCGTTCTCCGGAACAATGGAGCGTGCAAGTGACTTGTTGGAAATCATACATACCGATGTGTGTGGTCCGATGAGCGTGGAGGCACGCGGCGGATATCGTTATTTTCTCACCTTCACTGACGATTTAAGTAGATATGGTTATGTCTACTTGATGAAGCACAAGTCTGAAACATTTGAAAAGTTCAAGCAATTTCAGAGTAAAGTGGAAAATCATCGTAACAAGAAGATCAAGTTCCTACGGTCTGATCGTGGGGGTGAATATCTGAGTTTCGAGTTTGGTACTCACTTAAAACAATGTGGAATTGTTTCGCAGTTAACACCGCCTGGAACACCACAGCGTAATGGTGTGTCCGAACGTCGTAATCGTACTTTGTTAGAGATGGTGCGATCTATGATGTCTGTTACTGATTTGCCATTATCATTTTGGGGTTATGCATTAGAAACAGCTGCATTCACTTTAAATAGGGCACCATCAAAATACGTTGAGACGACACCATACGAACTGAGGTATGGCAAAAGACCAAAGTTGTCGTTTCTTAAAGTTTGGGGATGTGATGCTTATGTCAAAAAGCTTCAGCCTGAAAAGCTGGAACCGAAAGCGGAAAAGTGTGTCTTCATAGGTTACCCAAAAGAGAGAGTTGGGTACACCTTCTATCTCAAATCCGAGGGCAAAGTGTTTGTTGCTAAAAACGGAACTTTTCTCGAGAAGGAGTTTCTCTCGAGAGAATTGAGTGGGAGGAAGATAGAACTTGACGAGGTTGTCGAACCTCTCATCCCTCTGGATGGTGGCGCAGGGCAAGGGGAAACCTCTGTCGTTGCGACGCCAGTTGAGGAGGAAGTTAATGATGATGATCATGAAACTCCAGTTCAAGATTCTGTTGAAGCACGCAGGTCGACGAGATCACGCGCTGCTCCAGAGTGGTACGGTAATCCCGTCTTATCAATCATGTTGTTAGACAACAATGAGCCTGCAAATTATGAAGAAGCAATGGTGGGCCTAGATTCCAACAAATGGCTAGAAGCCATGAAATCCGAGATAGGATCCATGTATGAGAACAAAGTGTGGACTTTGGAGATACTACCTGAGGGCCGCAAGGCTATTCAGAACAAATGGATTTTTAAGAAGAAGACGGACGCTGACAGTAATGTGACCGTTTATAAAGCTCGACTTGTGGCAAAAGGTTTTTCACAAGTTCCAGGAGTTAACTACGATGAGACCTTCTCACCCGTAGCGATGCTTAAATCCGTCAGAATCATGTTAGCAATAGCTGCATTTTTCGATTATGAAATCTGGCAGATGGATGTCAAAACGGCGTTCCTTAACGGCTTCCTTAAGGAAGAGTTGTATATGATGCAACCCGAAGGTTTTGTCGATCCTGAAAATGCTGACAAGGTGTGCAAGCTCCAGTGATCCATTTATGGACTGGTGCAAGCATCTCGGAGTTGGAACAAACTTTTTGATGAGGTGATCAAAGCATTTGGGTTTGTACAAGTGGTTGGAGAATCTTGTATTTACAAGAAAGTGAGTGGGAGCTCTCTGGCGTTTCTAATATTATATGTGGATGACATATTACTGATTGGAAACAACGTAGAGCTTTTGGAGAGCATAAAAGGTTACTTGAATAAAAGTTTCTCTATGAAGGACCTAGGAGAAGCTGCTTACATTCTAGGCATTAAGATCTATAGGGATAGATCAAAACGCCTGATAGGACTTTCACAAAGTACATACCTTGATAAAGTTTTCAAGAGGTTCAAAATGGAACAGTCCAAGAAAGGGTTCTTGCCAGTGTTACAAGGTACGAGATTGAGTAAGACTCAGTGCCCAGCAACTGATGAAGATAGAGAGCATATGCGCTCCGTCCCCTATGCTTCAGCCATAGGTTCTATCGTGTATGCGATGTTGTGCACTAGACCAGATGTTAGCCTGGCCATAAGTATGGCAGGTAGGTTCCAGAGTAATCCAGGAGTGGATCACTGGACAGCGGTCAAGAATATCCTGAAGTACCTGAAAAGGACTAAGGAGATGTTTCTCGTGTATGGAGGTGACGAAGAGCTCGCCGTAAAAGGTTACGTCGATGCAAGCTTTGACACAGATCCGGACGACTCTAAGTCGCAAACCGGATACGTATTTATTCTTAATGGGGGTGCAGTAAGCTGGTGCAGTTCCAAGCAAAGCGTCGTAGAAGATTCTGCATGTGAAGCGGAGTACATGGCTGCCTCGGGGGCGGCTAAGGAGGGTGTCTGGATGAAGCAGTTCATGACGGATCTTGGAGTGGTGCCAAGTGCACTGGATCCAATAACCTTGTTCTGTGACAACACTGGTGCCATTGCCTTAGCAAAGGAACCAAGGTTTCACAAGAAGACCAGACACATCAAACGACGCTTCAACCTCATCCGCGACTACGTCGAGGAGGAGGACGTAAATATATGCAAAGTGCACACGGATCTGAATGTAGCAGACCCGCTGACTAAACCTCTTCCACGGCCAAAACATGATCGACACCAGAACTGTATGGGTGTTAGATTTATTACAATGTAATTCACATGGTGATGTGAGGGCTAGATTATTGACTCTAGTGCAAGTGGGAGACTGTTGGAATTATGCCATAGAGGCAATAATAAATGTATAGTTATTATTATAATTCCTGTATCAAGATAATAGTTTATTATCCATGCTATAATTGTATTGAATGAAGACTCATTTACATGTGTGGATACATAGACAAAACACCGTCCCTAGCATGCCTCTAGTTGGCTAGACAGTTGATCGATGATAGTCAGTGTCTTCTGATTATGAACAAGGTGTTGTTGCTTGATAACTGGATCACGTCATTGGGAGAATCACGTGATGGACTAGACCCAAACTAATAGACGTAGCATGTTGATCGTGTCATTTTGTTGCTACTGTTTTCTGCGTGTCAAGTATTCATTCCTATGACCATGAGATCATATAACTCACTGACACCGGAGGAATGCTTTGTGTGTATCAAACGTCGCAACGTAACTGGGTGACTATAAAGATGCTCTACAGGTATCTCCGAAGGTGTTAGTTGAGTTAGTATGGATCAAGACTGGGATTTGTCACTCCGTGTGACGGAGAGGTATCTCGGTGCCCACTCGGTAATACAACATCACACACAAGCCTTGCAAGCAATGTAACTTAGTGTAAGTTGCGGGATCTTGTATTACGGAACGAGTAAAGAGACTTGCCGGTAAACGAGATTGAAATAGGTATACGGATACTGACGATCGAATCTCGGGCAAGTAACATACCGAAGGACAAAGGGAATGACATACGGGATTATACGAATCCTTGGCACTGAGGTTCAAACGATAAAGATCTTCGTAGAATATGTAGGATCCAATATGGGCATCCAGGTCCCGCTATTGGATATTGACCGAGGAGTCTCTCGGGTCATGTCTACATAGTTCTCGAACCCGCAGGGTCTGCACACTTAAGGTTCGACGTTGTTTTATGCGTATTTGAGTTATATGGTTGGTTACCGAATGTTGTTCGGAGTCCCGGATGAGATCACGGACATCACGAGGGTTTCCAGAATGGTCCGGAAACGAAGATTGATATATAGGATGACCTCATTTGATTACCGGAAGGTTTTCCGAGTTACCGGGAATGACGAATGGGTTCCAGGAGTTCACCGAGGGGGGGGGCAACCCACCCCGGGGAAGCCCATAGGCTTTGGGTAGACACACCAGCCCTTAGTGGGCTGGTGGGACAGCCCCAAGGGGGCCTATGCGCCAAGGAAAGGAAATCAAAGGAAAAGAAAAAAAAAGGAGGGAAGAAGTGGGAAGGGAGGGGGACTCCTCCCACCAAACCAAGTCCAACTCGGTTTGGGGGGGGGGGGAGTCCTCCCCCCCTTGGCTCGGCCAACCCCTTGGGAGTACCTTGGACCCCAAGGCAAGGTCCCCCTCCCTCCTCCTATATATATGGGGCTTTTAGGGCAGATTTGAGATGATTTTCTCACGGCTGCCCGACCACATACCTCCATAGTTTTTCCTCTAGATCGCGTTTCTGCGGAGCTCGGGCGGAGCCCTGCTGAGACGAGATCATCACCAACCTCCGGAGTGCCGTCACGCTGCCGGAGAACTCTTCTACCTCTCCGTCTCTCTTGCTGGATCAAGAAGGCCGAGATCATCGTCGAGCTGTACGTGTGCTGAACGCGGAGGTGCCGTCCGTTCGGTACTAGATCGTGGGACTGATCGCGGGATTGTTCGCGGCGCGGATCGAGGGACGTGAGGACGTTCCACTACATCAACCGCGTTCTCTAACGCTTCTGCTGTACGATCTACAAGGGTACGTAGATCACTCATCCCCTCTCGTAGATGGACATCACCATGATAGGTCTTCGTGCGCGTAGGAAAATTTTTGTTTCCCATGCGACGTTCCCCAACACTTTTCCGTTTTGGGTTCCAGCTTTTCAGGCTGAAGCTTTTTGACATAAGCATCACATCCCCAAACTTTAAGAAACGACAACTTTGGCCTTTTGCCATACCACAGTTCGTATGGTGTCGTCTCAACGGATTTTGATGGTGCCCTATTTAAAGTGAATGCAGCTGTTTCTAATGCATAACCCCAAAATGATAACGGCAAATCAGTAAGAGACATCATAGATCGCACCATCTCTAACAAAGTACGATTACGACGTTTGGACACACCATTACGCTGTGGTGTTCCGGGCGGTGTTAACTGCGAAATAATTCCACATTGTCTTAAGTGAGCACCAAACTCGAAACTCAGATATTCACCCCCACGATCAGACCGTAGGAACTTGATCTTCTTGTTACGATGATTTTCCACTTCACTCTAAAATTGCTTGAACTTTTCAAATGTTTCAGACTTGTGCTTCATCAAGTAGACATAACCATATCTACTTAAATCGTCAGTGAAGGTGAGAAAATAACGATATCCGCCGCGTGCCTCTACGCTCATTGGACCACACACATCGGTATGTATGATTTCCAACAAGTCACTTGCACGCTCCATTGTTCCGGAGAACGGAGTCTTAGTCATCTTGCCCATGAGGCATGGTTCGCACGTGTCAAGTGAATCAAAGTCAAGTGACTCCAAAAGTCCATCAGCATGGAGTTTCTTCATGCGCTTTATACCAATATGACCCAAGCGACAGTGCCACAAAAATATGGCGCTATCATTGTTTACTCTAACTCTTTTGGTCTCAATGTTATGTATATGCGTATCGCTATCAAGATTCAATATGAACAATCCTCTCACATTCGGTGCATGACCATAAAAGATGTTACTCATAGAAATAGAACAACCATTATTCTCAGATTTAAAAGAGTAACCGTCTCGCAATAAACAAGATCCAGATATAATGTTCATGCTCAACGCAGGCACTAAATAACAATGATTTAAGTTCATCACTAATCCCGATGGTAGCTGAAGTGACACTGTGCCGACGGCGATTGCATCAACCTTGGAACCATTTCCTACGCGCATCGTCACTTCATCTTTCGCCAGCCTTCGTCTATTCCGCAGTTCCTGTTTCGAGTTGCAAATGTGAGCAACAGAACCGGTATCTAATACCCAGGCACTACTATGAGAGCCGGTTAAGTACACATATATAACATGTATATCAAATATACCTGATTTTTCTTTGCCCGCCTTCTTATCTGCCAGATACTTGGGGCAATTGCGCTTCCAGTGACCCATACCCTTGCAATAGAAGCACTCTGTTTCAGGCTTAGGTCCAGCCTTGGGTTTCTTCGGAGGATTGGCAATAGGCTTGCCGCTCTTCTTCGAATTGCCCTTCTTGCCTTTGCCGTTTCTCTTGAAACTAGTGGTCTTGCTCACCATCAACACTTGATGCTCTTTACGGAGTTCAGACTCTGCGACTTTCAGCATCGCAAACAACTCGCCGGGAGACTTGTTCATCCCTTGCATGTTGTAGTTCAACACAAAGCCTTTATAGCTTGGCGGCACTGATTGAAGGCTTCTGTCAGTGATAGCTTCTTGCGGGAGTTCAATCCCCAGTTCAGCTAGACGGTTTGAGTACCCAGACATTTTGAGCACATGTTCACTCACAGATGAGTTTTCCTCCATCTTGCAAGCATATAATTTATCGGAGGTCTCATACCTCTCGATCCGGGCGTTCTTCTGAAAGATAAACTCCAACTCCTGGAACATCTCAAATGCTCCATGACGCTCAAAGCGACGTTGAAGTCCCGGTTCTAAGCCATACAAGACTGCACATTGAACTATTGAGCAGTCCTCCTTACGTGCTAACCAAGCGTTCTTAACATCCTGATCAGCCGTAGCGGGTGGTTCATCTCCTAGCGCAGCATTAAGGACATAATCCTTCTTCCCAGCTTGTAAGATTAGCTTAAGATTACGAGCCCAGTCTACAAAGTTGCTTCCATCATCTTTCAACTTAGCTTTCTCTAGGAACGTATTAAAATTCAGGATGACTGCCGCGTGAGCCATGATCTACAACACAAATATATTCAAAGTGGACTTAGACTATGTTCAAGATAATTAGAGTTCAACTTAATCAAATTATATGCTAAACTCCCACTCAAAAAGGACATCTCTCTGGTCATTTGAGTGGTTCATGATCCACTTACACTATCCCAAGTCCGATCATCACGTGAGTTGAGTATAGTTTCAGTGGTAGGCATCCCTATGCTAATCATATCAACTATATGATTCATGATCGACCTTTCGGTCTCATGTGTTCCGAGGCCATGTCTGCACTTGCTAGGCTCGTCAAGCTTAACCCGAGTGTTCCGCGTGCGCAACTGTTTTGCACCCGTTGTATGTGAACGTTGAGTCTATCACACCCGATCATCACGTGGTGTCTCGAAACGACGAACTGTAGCAACGGTGCACAGTCGGGGAGAACACAATTTCGTCTTGAAATTTTAGTGAGAGATCACCTCATAATGCTACCGTCGTTCTAAGCAAAATAAGGTGCATAAAAGGATTAACATCACATGCAATTCATAAGTGACATGATATGGCCATCATCACGTGCTTCTTGATCTCCATCACCAAAGCACCGGCACGATCTTCTTGTCACCGGAGCCACACCATGATCATCCATCAACGTGTTGCCATCGGGGTTGTCGTGCTACTTATGCTATTACTACTAAAGCTACATCCTAGCAAAATAGTAAACGCATCTGCAAGCACAAACGTTAGTATAAAGACAACCCTATGGCTCCTGTCGGTTGCCGTACCATCGACGTGCAAGTCGATATTTCTATTACAACATGATCATCTCATACATCCAATATATCACATCACATCGTTGGCCATATCACATCACGATCATACCCTGCAAAAACAAGTTAGACGTCCTCTAATTTTGTTGTTGCATGTTTTACGTGGTGACCAAGGGTATCTAGTAGGATCGCATCTTACTTACGCAAACACCACAACGGAGATATATGAGTTGCTTTTTAACCTCATCCAAGGACCTCCTCGGTCAAATCCGATTCAACTAAAGTTGGAGAAACCGTCACTTGCCAGTCATCTTTGAGCAAAGGGGGTTACTCGTAACGATGAAACCAGTCTCTCGTAAGCGTACGAGTAATGTCGGTCCAAGCCGCTTCAATCCAACAATACCGCGGAATCAAGAAAAGACTAAGGAGGGCAGAAAAACGCACATCACCGCCCACAAAAACTTTTGTGTTCTACTCGAGAAGACATATACGCATGAACCTAGCTCATGATGCCACTGTTGGGGAACGTCGCAAGGGAAACAAAAAATTTCCTACGTGCACGAAGACCTATCATGGTGATGTCCATCTACGAGAGGGGATGAGTGATCTACGTACCCTTGTAGATTGTACAGCAGAAGCGTTAGAGAACGCGGTTGATGTAGTGGAACGTCCTCACGTCCCTCGATCCGCCCCGCGAACAATCCCGCGATCAGTCCCACGATCTAGTACCGAACGGACGGCACCTCCGCGTTCAGCACACGTACAGCTCGACGATGATCTCGGCCTTCTTGATCCAGCAAGAGAGACGGAGAGGTAGAAGAGTTCTCCGGCAGCGTGACGGTGCTCCGGAGGTTGGTGATGACCTTGTCTCAGCAGGGCTCCGCCCGAGCTCCGCAGAAACGCGATCTAGAGGAAAAACCGTGGAGGTATGTGGTCGGGCTGCCGTGGGAAAGTCGTCTCAAATCAGCCGTAAAACTTCCGTATATATAGGTGGGAGGGAGGGGGCCTTGCCTTGGGGTCCAAGGACCCTCAAGGAGTCGGCCGAGCCAAGGGGGAGGGACTCTCCCCCCCCAAACCGAGTTGGACTAGGTTTGGTGGGAGGGAGTCCCCCTCCCTTCCCACCTCCTCCCTTTTTTTCTTTTTCGTTTGATTTCTTATCCTTGGCGCATAGGCCCCTTTTGGGCTGTCCCACCAGCCCACTAAGGGCTGGTGCGCCACCCTTATGGCCTATGGGCTTCCCCGGGGTGGGTTGCCCCCCCCCCCCGGTGAACTCCCGGAACCCATTCGTCATTCCCGGTACATTCCCGGTAACTCCGAAAACCTTCCGGTAATCAAATGAGGTCATCCTATATATCAATCTTCGTTTTCGGACCATTCCGGAAACCCTCGTAATGTTCGTGATCTCATCCGGGACTCCGAACAACATTTGGTAACCAACCATATAACTCAAATACGCATAAAACAACGTCGAACCTTAAGTGTGCAGACCCTGCGGGTTCGAGAACTATGTAGACATGACCCGAGAGACTCCTCGGTCAATATCCAATAGCGGGACCTGGATGCCCATATTGGATCCTACATATTCTACGAAGATCTTATCGTTTGAACCTCAGTGCCAAGGATTCGTATAATCCCGTATGTCATTCCCTTTGTCCTTCGGTATGTTACTTGCCCGAGATTCGATCGTCTGTATCCGCATACCTATTTCAATCTCGTTTACCGGCAAGTCTCTTTACTCGTTCCGTAATACAAGATCCCGCAACTTACACTAAGTTACATTGCTTGCAAGGCTTGTGTGTGATGTTGTATTACCGAGTGGGCCCCGAGATACCTCTCCGTCACACGGAGTGACAAATCCCAGTCTTGATCCATACTAACTCAGCTAACACCTTCGGAGATACCTGTAGAGCATCTTTATAGTCACCCAGTTACGTTGCGACGTTTGATACACACAAAGCATTCCTCCGGTGTCAGTGAGTTATATGATCTCATGGTCATAGGAATAAATACTTGACACGCAGAAAACAGTAGCAACAAAATGACATGATCAACATGCTACGTCTATTAGTTTGGGTCTAGTCCATCACGTGATTCTCCCAATGACGTGATCCAGTTATCAAGCAACAACACCTTGTTCATAATCAGAAGACACTGACTATCATTGATCAACTGGCTAGCCAACTAGAGGCATGCTAGGAACGGTGTTTTGTCTATGTATCCACACATGTAAATGAGTCTTCATTCAATACAATTATAGCATGGATAATAAACTATTATCTTGATACAGGAATTATAATAATAACTATACATTTATTATTGCCTCTAGGGCATAATTCCAACATATATATATATTCTTCCACGGTTTTGCAAATATTCAATAAGCTAGACATATTGCATATTGCTATCCAATGGAACCTAGAGAGATCACTATTGCTATCCAATGGAACCTAGAGAGATCACTAGCTATATGCAATTTTCATGACTATGACATATCATATTGGTATCCAATGGAACCTAGAGAGATCACTAGCTATATGAAATTTTCATAACCTTGGATCAAAGAACGCCGCATAAAATTGTATCACTACAACTATGATTTCAATGAAACATATTGAACCAATCAGATTTTCCAGGTTGTGGAACACTATTCCAATCAGATTGTGTTCCCTTCAACTAATCAAAATTGTTTCACTACAACTATTTGAAGCGAACCAACTACGATTCCAATGGAACATATTAAACACTAGTTGATTCTAATAAGATTTTTCAGATTATGGAACACTATTCCAATCAGATTGTGTTCTCCTTCAACTAATCAAAATTGTTTCACTACAACTATTTGAAGGGAACCAACTATGATTGAAACAAATAAACTTACAATGTCATTACCTTGGATCAAAGAAAGCCTCAAAACTTACCTCGTCCATTGGAAGATCAAGACATGGTGTTTGAAACATAGTTGGATGATGGCAACACCGCGTTGATCGGCCGTGTACTCCAGATCAAGCCCCAAGAACTTCTCATGATCCACTACGACGTCAAGCCATCGTTCCTTCAACTGTCTAAGAAAATGCGGCACCTCCCTGCTCTCGTTCGTGTACACGACATCGAGCTTGGTCTTGTCATGTGCGAGCACCTCTCCAAAGCGAGTTGGCATGGTGGAAGAAGAGAAGGGAAGAAGAGAGGGGAAGAACAGGGCGGGAGCGAGAGAGGAAGAAGAACAGAGAAATGGCGACGCGACAGAGACTCTGCTTCGGTTGTGGTTTTGGGAAGCGGGATGCAAACTGTTTGGGCCTTTAGTCTCGAGTTGAGCCACCAACCGGGACTAAAGAGGGACCAACGGTTGCCATCACTACGGCAGGCCACGTGTCAGACCTTTAGTCCCAGGTTGAACCACCAACCGGGACTAAAGGGGGATACGAACGGTGGCCACCACCGCGGAACACCACGTGTCAGTCGTTGGATCTTTAGTCCCAGTTTTTGGCGCGAACCGGGGCTAATGCATCGAACCGAACCGGGGCTATTGCCCCGCTAGGGCCTGGCAGCTCGAACCGGGACCAATGCCTCGCATTGGTCCCGGTTTTAGTTTGAACCGGGGCTAATATGGTTTTGGGCTTCGACCGAAAGACCCCTTTTCTACTAGTGGTAATAAGGGAGGTACTAGAAATATACAATACAAATATATGATTAAATCAATACCTGGTATTATTCAGTGAAGTGCATATCATAGAATTAATTTTTTAGAACAAAAGGTGCAGATCAACAAGAATGAGCAAAGTCCCTTGGAAAAAAATGGCAAAGTCCCTTGCTAAAAGGAAAAAAACAATGTGGAATGAGCAAAGCCACTTGCTGGCTGCCTCCTAATTAATAGGCCATTCTGGGCCTATCATGCGGCTTGCAGCCGATTCATGGACCCATGAGTCAGCCCATGCATAGTCGCATAGTCTTTTTTCTTGCTAGCTAATTTAATTTCGTAGAATAAAAACAGCGATTAAAAATTGGAGTCGGAGATGCCAGGAATCGAACCCCGTGCCTCTATTCAGCATTGATTAGCACTCTACCAATTGAGCTACATCCCCTTTCACATGCATTAAATTACTTCTAAAAATTAATATTAATTAACTGATCGCAATCATGTAAAATATTGGTCGTAGATATATCCCAAGAAAAGCGTGAGTTCGTTTTCATGAAATGATCCCCTCATCTTGTTTGTTTAGACACCACAACGTTCCTGGGCGAGCTGGGCATCCATAACGTTTAGAGGCTGGATTGCCTTTAAGCTGGGACCCATAGTGAATTGTTAGAGTCAGCTCAAAAGTACGTAGTGCATGACAAATGTTTGCTGCCTTTAAGATCTACCATAAGCAATAGTATATTGATTATTCAAAGGGTCCCTTTCCATCCTCTTGATGTGACACATCATACTTTTTTTGTATGACATGTAGCGCCAGCAGATTAATTTATTTCATGAAAAGACTAGCAAATTTAGCTGGTTGTTCTCATAATGTATAGCGGCTGCTTCTATGGCCTTCGAGGCTGCTTTAGAGGCAACAAAACATCACACTGTGGATGCAAGCAGAAGCCGTTGAGCAGGCGAGGAAGCTATCTATGCACGCAGGGAGGCTGTACTTCAACTAACTTCCTCGTAATTAGCAAACAAAATAGTCCAACTGAGACATGCTACACAATACACATGAACAGTTCAGACAGCGATGTGAGGAGGTGGTGTTGATGATGTTGGGCGTGGTGCTTTGTCGTGCGGGCGGCGAGACGGTGGTGAGCGCAAATCTTTGGAACTAGGCGGCCCCGTTTGGGCATGGTTCCGATCCTAAGACAGTGACCTCCGCGTTCTTCGGCCTCCCACACCGACCCAGATGTCGGCGACCTCGTGTGGCCGATCAGGTGGTTGGTTGGGGTGGGCTTTGGTTGGAGAAACCCTTGACAGGCGGCGCTCCAACGTCGTTCTGGTTCTTGCTTGTAGTTGTAGTCGGGATATTATTCCCGAACCCATCCTGGACATGTAATAAGGGAGGTATTACTAGAAATACACTCCCTCCGTTTCTAAATATAAGACCTTTTAGAGATTTCATTAAGAGACTACATACGGAGCAAAATGAATGAATCTACACTCTAAATTATGTCTATGTACATCCGTATGTAGTTCATAGTGCAATCTTTAAAAGGTCTTATATTTAAGAACGGAGGGAGTGCAATACAAATATATGATAAAACAATACCTAGTACTATCTCCGTCCGGAAATACTTGTCCTAGAGATGAATGTATCTAGATTTATTTTAATTGTAGATACATTCATTATATGTATTTTTATGACAAGTATTTCCGGACAGAGTGAGTATTATTCAGTGAAGTGCATATCATAGAATTATTTTTTTAGAGCATCTCCAACAGCCGCGCTACGCGCCGCGTTCAAAAAATGCATTTGCCGCGCGCGCTTCGGCTGTTTTAGCGCGGGGATAGGCGCCGGCTCCAACAGCCGCGCTATAATGCAGCGCGCGCGCGCCGCTCCAGCGGTGCCCAAAAATGCAGCGCGCGCAGCAAGCACAAACAACATATAATTTCAAAAAATAGGAGAAAAACCATCAAACAAACAAAATAAATCAACAATAAATAGTTATTACAACTCAAACAAATAGTTTATCGTTCAGTACAACAAATACAATAAACACAACCAATAGTTCATGAACAATACAATACAAATAATGCAATCAAATCATGCTCTTTGTCGTCCATGCCATGCCCACCACTCTTCAATCAGATCCTTCTGAAGATCATTGTGCGTTGCGGGACGCCGAATGGCATGATAGGAGGCAACAAAACGGGCTACCCTTTCAGCCCTCCGTCGCACTCGCACGGGATGTCCCAAGAGCTCATACTGTGAGTAGTCTAAATCTTGGCCACGCTCATTCTCGATGATCATGTTGTGCATGATCACACAAGCGTGCATGATGTACCAAAGCATTTTTTGATCCCAAAATCTAGCCGGTCCTCTCACAATAGCAAATTGGGCTTGCAAAATCCCAAATGCTCTCTCCACATCTTTTCTAGCAGCCGCCTGAGCATTATGGAAATCAAGATTTTTCTTACCTTCTGGCTTTTTCAACGGCTTCACGAAGGTTTGCCACTTTGGATAGATGCCATCCGCTAGATAATAGCCATAGTTGTACGTATGGCTATTTGCTACAAACTGCACCGGTGGCAACTCACCATTCGCAATCTTATTCATCAGTGGTGACCGGTTGACAACATTGATGTCATTCAAAGATCCAGGCATTCCAAAGAATGCATGCCAAATCCAAGTCTCCTGATCGGCCACCGCTTCAAGGATTATAGTGGAACCCTTTTTTTGGCCGTGGAATTGTCCATGCCATGCCTTTGGACAATTCTTCCAACTCCAACGCATGCAATCTATTGAGCCAAGCATGCCAGGAAAGCCGCGAGATTTGTTCATCGCCAATAGCCTTGCGGCGTCTTCAGCAGCGGGAGATCTCAAATACTCCTCGCCAAACACTTGCACAATTCCCACTGCAAAGCGCTTGACACACATGATGGCTTGGCTCTCACCCATAGCCAAGTGATCATCAACTAGATCGGCCGGGATACCGTATGCCAACATACGCAAAGCGGCTGTCACCTTCAGAAAGGTGCTATGCCCGAGCTCTCCGGCGGCATTCCTCCTTTGCTGGAAAAACCGGTCATGGCTCGCTAGTTTCTCTGCAATGCGCTTGAACAAGTCTGTGCTCATCCTAAACCGGCGACGAAAATACGACTCCGGGTATGTGGGATTCTCCACGAAATAGTTCTTCATCAATTTGTTATGAGCATCAATCCTAACTCTCCAAATTTTATCCCGACCCATAACCGAACCACCGTGCTTCGGTTTTTTATTGATATGCATGGCTATGATCATTGCAAGATCCTCCTCCTCTTCCATAACAAATTCTTCTTCGGAAGAATCATATGACGAACTCATCTACAATGTTCAATACTATACTATCAAAACTACAATTCAAAACATGCACCAAATTCGTACCTTGTAGGCGTTTCGTCGAACACCTTGCGGGCGCGGCGCGGCAACGAGCCCTCGGGCGCTGTTCCTCGGACGTCGGAGGCGCGCGAGGGCCGGCCGGACTAGGAGGGAGTGGGGCGGAAGCGCGGCGGCGCGGGGAGGCCGGGGAAGCGCCTGGAACGGTCGCCGGGGGGCGCGGCGCGGCGGCCGCAGCGGAGACAGATCGGGGAAGCGCTTGAGTGGTCGCCGGCGGGCGCGGGCGGCGACGGCGGCGCGGGGATAGGCCGGGGAAGCGCTGAACGGTCGCCGGGGGCGCGAGCGGCGGCGGCGGCACGGTCGGACGGGGGCGGCGGCGCGGTCGCGAGAGTGGAGGAGGGAGCGAGCGAGCGCGGGAGAGAGCAGTGGCGAGCGCGAGAGAGTCGCGCGCGCGCGAGCCGGCGCAGCAAATAACGGGCGCGGGATTGCGTTTCGGCCAACGCGCTGAATTGAAAATGGCGCGCGCCGTTTTTGCGCGTTCGCTGGAGCTGCCCGCCGCGTCGCGCGCGCGCTAAAACTGTCTTTTTTACGGCGCGGCGCTTGTATAGCGCGGCTGTTGTAGATGCTCTTAGAACAAAAGGTGCAGATCAACAAGAAAGAGCAAAGTCTCTTTGAAAAAAATGGCAAAGTCCCTTGCTAAAAAGAAAATACAATCTGGAATGAGCAAAGCCACGCGCTCCACTTGCTGGCTGCCTCCTAATTAATAGGCCATTCTGGGCCTATGACGCGGCTTGCAGCCGATTTATGGGCCCACGAGTCAACCCATGCATAGTCGCATAGTCTTTTTTCTTGCTAGCTAATTTAATTTCGCTGAATAAAAACAGCGATTAAAAATTGGAGTTGGAGATGCGAGGAATCGAACCCCGTGCCTCTATTCAGCATTGATTAGCGCTCTACCAATTGAGCTACATCCCCTTTCACATGCATTAAATTACTTTTGAAAATTAATATCAATTAACTGACCGCAATCATGTAAAATATTGGTCGTAGATACTTCCTCCGTTTTTTTCTTTTTAGTCTGTATACAAGGTTTGGTCGAAGTCAAGCTTTGTAAAGTTTGATTAATCTTATATTAAAAAATATCAACATTCACAACATGAAATCAATATTATCAGATGCACAACGAGATGTATTTTCATACTATATGATTTTAATATAGTAGATATCCATATTTTTTAATATAAATTTGGTTAAACTTTATGTTGTTTGACTTTGACCAAATCTTATATGCGAAGTAAAAAGAAACGGAGGGAGTATATCCCAAGAAAAGCATGAGTTCGTTTTCATGAAGTGATCCCCTCAACTGGTTTGTTTAGACACCCCAACGTTCCTGGACGAGGGGCATCCATAACGTTTAGAGGCTGGATTGCCTCTAAGCTGGGATCCACGGTGAATTGTTAGAGTCAGCTTAAAAGTACGTAGTGTATGGCAAATGTTTGCTGCCTCTAAGATGTATCATAAGAAATACTATATTGATTATCCAAAGGACCCCTTTCCATCCTCTTGACGTGACACATCATACTCTTTTTGTATGACAATGTAGGGCCAATAGATTATTTTATTTCATGAAAAGACTAGCAAATTTAGCTTAGAGGTTGTTTTCACAGTGTATAGCGGCTGCCTCTATGGCTTTAGAGGCTGCTTTAGAGGCAGCCAAACATCACACTGTGGATGCAAGCAGCAAGCCGTTGAGCAGGCGAGGAAGCTATCTATGCACGCACGGAGGTTGTACTTCAACTAACTTCCTCGTAATTAGCAAACAAAATAGTCCGACTAAGACATGCTACACAATACACATGACCTGTTCAGGCAGCGATGTGAGGAGGTGTTGTTTATGATGTTGGGCGTGGTGCTTTGCCGTGCGTGCGGCAAGACGGTGGCGAGCGCAAATCTTTGGACCTAGGCGGCCCTGTTTACCCATGGTTCCGATCCTAAGGCAGTGACCTCCGCGTTCTTCGACCTCCCACACCGACCCAGATGTAGGCGACCTCGTGTGGCCGATCCGGTGGTTGGTTGGGGTGGGCTTTGGTTGGAGAAACCCTTGACAGGCGGCGCTCATACTGTGCGGTGTCCTTAACAGAAGGGGTAGCGAGACACGTATCGTGTTGTTGTCATCAAGGGTAAAAAGATGGAGTTTATATCTATTGCATGAATTTATCCCTCTACATCATGTCATCTTGCTTAAGGCGTTACTCTGTTTGTTATGAACTCAATACATTTGATGCATGCTGGATAGCGGTCGACGTTGGAGTAATAGTAGTAGATGCAAAAAGTACCGGTCTACTTGTCTCGGACGTGATGCCTATATGTATGACCATTGCCTTAGATATCATCATGACTTTGCGCGGTTCTATCAATTGCTCGACAGTAATGGAGAGAGTAGCTGCGGTTGGCGTCGGATAGTTGCATGGATGAACGACAAAAGAGAGCTCCGTGCCATGACGATAGAGAGGGAAAGCCATATTTGTTCACGGGAAGGTCATGATGCCTGCCGGTGTTCAGGGTTATGCCATGATTTATATCAGCATCGGAATCCGCACGGCCACGCGAGACAACGATGCAGTCAATGACAACGGTATTGCGTGTGAGCAATCGTTTACCGGCTTGCTGTCAAAGGTTGGCCACCTTAATTACACCATGTGTGTGTCATTGGAGGCACACGGCATACTGGCGCATAATTATCTTGTATGGTAATTATTTAAATAAATTAGTGCATAATTGTTTTGTATGATATTCATTCGTTACGCGCGGCCTCGGATTTGGAGCGGACGCCATGGCTTGCGGTGGGTTGCTTTGAGCAGCTTGGGCTGTCGGCGCTAGTTCGTGTGGCACTGCAGGTCATGAAGGTCGATGCCTCGGTGGCATGTCGAGGCGGCGGTCCCGAAAGGCGGTGGCCCTTGAAGGTGGTGTTGGTGGACTACATGGAGCTTGGCGGAGCAGTGTATGTCGGGACGAGGACACTGAGATAGTAGCGGTAAGCTGACCCGATGATGGTGTCGGGGTTTCTGTGACAACAATGATGTGGGGAGCAATGTCGGAGACGTGGCTATGATTGTGGTAGCCCGCTCTTTTCAAGCGTGTCTACGGGATTGCCTCGGCTAGTTTATTGCAGTGAAGTGGAAGCCACTGTGATGAGCCGCAATGACGTAGGATAACGGTTTGCAGGCAGTTCGTTCGATGATCTTCTGTGGCGCCAGTCGTGCCTAGTTCGTCGTTAAAGTCGGAGATGCCTTGTCTGGTCGCAGGTGGATGAATGTGGTGCGGATCTTCATACATCCCCACACGGCCTCTATAGTGTGGGTTGGGTCAACGATGTCGTATGATGAAGTTGGAGTCGTTTGCTTGGTGTTTATAGATGATGATGACACCTTTAAGGGAGAAGTGATGACGATGGCGTATGCGTGCTATCTCGACACAGTCCTTTTTAAAATGGTGTGCGTGTGTATCTTATGTGTGTCGCTGAGCGGTTGTCATGATTTTCATCCAATTCTTCACAATTAACTGGACAATTGATGTTTGTCTGGTTTTTCTCAATTAGACGAGCAACTCCTTTTCTGAATAAATACCGCAAGTTTGAGTACTCGCAGCCTAAAGCCTTATGTTTGCCCAAATCACTTATGCTTGCGTACACCTTCCTAAACACAAGAATAGTCCAAATTAGCCGATACCTCTTCGTTAGAAAGAGTATGATGGTCATATTCATATATACGTTATATATTTTTTTTGTCAATGAACGCGCACACCCTCCTATATTAGGCCGGCCCATTCTTGCATTATTTACTTTATAATACGCCAAAAAAAGCACGCTTCCGACAATATTCGAGCCACGATCGTTCATGAATTAACAAAGCTACGCTAACCAACTGGCCAACAAGACCTAACATGCTATGTCCATTTTTGTTTATTCTAATAAGGCATGCAGAAGCGCACTATTCTCTGTGTTTTTTCTTTGTAGATGCTTGCGATTTTTAAAACTCTTATTTTTTCACAAACGATGAGTTTAAAAAAAAATCATCAACTATTCTTCAAAATCCGTGAGCTTTTTTCCAAAATTGATGAAGGTTTTTTCTAAATTTATGAACAATTTCTCAAATTCATGAGCTTCTTTGAAAGTCAATGAACTTTTTAGGAAATTGATCAAATTTATATACAATTAAGAAACTTTTTACAAATGGATGAACTTTTTAATATTTTGTGAACGTTTTTCAAATTTGTGATGAACGTTTTTTTGAATTTTCGAACTTTTTTCAAAATTGATAACGTGTTTTACATTTTCTTTCCAAATCTAGTGATATTTTTTAATTTTAATGTGAAGTTCCTTGAATTCCTAATTATTTTGTATTCCAAATTTATTCACGTTTCAAGAAAGTTCAGAATTCCATATTCCAATAAATGTTATAAATTCCAGTTTTGTTCGTTTTCAAAAAGTTATTCATGTGTTAATAAAATCACCGTGTTGAAGAAATTCGTTCGGTGTACATTTATTTGACATTTTGTTCCTCATTACTGAGTTTTTGTGTTTTTCTAATCTTATTATTTATTTATACAAAGAATTTACGCGTGTATTAATAAAATGTTTATCATACATTCTAAAAAAAATCACCGCATATTAAAAAAATGTATAATATATTTTTAAGTGTTCATGCATAATTAAAAATGTTCAGCGTAGCGTTTGTCACAAAAGTGTTCAGTGTGTATTTAAATATTGTTCAGCGTATATGAAAAAAATGTTCAATGTGTATTTAAATATTGCTCCGCATATATTACCTAAATGTTCAATGTGTATTAAAATATTGTTTAATGTATATTACGGAAACTTTATTGTATATTAAGAAATATTCATCGTATATGAAAAATTAAGAATTTTTAAGAATTTCAAAGCTGTATACACTTTTTTCATTTTTTTCACTTCACAAAAAATGTTCATGTTCTAAAAGGTCTTTTCAATTTCACACTTTGTTCACGATTTTCAAAGATTATTCGCATTCTTTCTTGAAATGTGTAAAAAATCTTTTTTAGCAAATGTCAAAGGTTTTGGAAAAAATGTATCTTTCGATTTACTTAGTATTTTATGAGTATAGATTCGATTTAGCCACCAATAGTTGTTAGCTTAATTGGTGAGAAAGGCCGCGAACTAACAAGAGGTCTGGAGATCAACTCCCCTTAAAGACACTTAGTTTTTGCTGACATTTAGGCCGGCCCGTTCAGCAATAGCGTATGCGTGACCCATCGTATATATACCAAAGTGAATACAGCTAGTGAAAGGTCTATATTGCCCTTTATACTATTTAACTATTTATGAGGGGGTGTATCGAAGCGGGACTAGTGTGTAAATACTGTAGCAGCCTACAAGTTCACCAAAAAGTTTCTGAACTTTCCTGGAACTTTCATTGGGCCCACTTTGGTGGTATTTTCCTGAATGGGCCGGCCCGCTCAGCAATAGCGTATGCGTGACCCATCATATCTAGCCATAATAAAGCAAATAGTGCTTATATCGTACGTCATCCAAATTACCCTTAAAGTTGACTAAAATTACCCACCAATGCCACCTATAAATCATAAAAAAGGTTTCAAACAGGAAAATATCTGGACTGGGCCGGCCCATGTAGGCAATTCCTATATTACGGTCTGGGCGTTGGAAAAAGATGCAGCACACCTGTTTGGGCCGGCCCATGCGTGGGCGTCTTATTTTTTAGTTTAGTTTATTTTTATTTTTATTTTCAGTTACATTTTGTTTTTCTACTTTAAATAATTTAGAACTTCAAACAACTTTTCTCAATTTTAAGAAACTGAGAATTTCAAAATAAAATATTTAAAAAAACATATTTTTTTAGAATTCAAAAATACTCAGGAGTTTTAAAAAATGTTTGCATATAAAAAATGTTTAAACTTTGAGAAAATGTCCATAAAATAAAAAAGTCAACGATTTTAAACAAAAGTCCGTGTAAAAATCTTAAAAACAGTTCGTGCCTCTGTTTTTAGTCTCATTTTTTATTTTCATTTTTCTGTTCCATTTTTTAGTTTAAATAATTTAGAACTTTGAAAAACTTTTGCAATTTGTAAAACTGGGAATTTTGAAATAAAAATTTGAAGAAAATATAAAATGTTTGTGAATTTAAAAAATGCTCAGGATTTTTGTAAAAATATTCGCATATTCAGAAAAATGTTCATAATTTTGAAAACAATGGTGGTGAAAACAATAAAAGTCCAGGATTTTGAAAAAAAGTTTGTGTGTTATTTTTTGAGTGCAATTGAAAAAAATGTTTGCTAATTCAAAAAATGTTCATGCATTTCAAGAAATGTCATAAAATTTTAAGGACATAATATAATCAGTATCATTGGATATTATAATTGTTTTTTCTTCCATTGCAACGCACGGGTCCTTTTGCTAGTATATACCAAAGTGAATGTAGCTAGTGAAACGTCTATATCGCCCTTTATACTATTTATGAGGGGTGTATCGAAGCGGGACTAGTGCGCAAATAGTGTAGCAGCCTACAAGTTCTGCAAAAAGTTTCTGAACTTTCCTGGAACTTTCGTTGGGCCCACTTTCGGTGGTATTGCGTTGCCACCATCCCACAGTTTTCCTTCATGTGACGCGCCCCTTCCCCATTACATCACACGCCCATCTCATCTCTAAAGGCTTGAGTACTCGCAGGCCATAGCCGACAGCCATTACCACGCCTCGCACAATTGTCACCAAGCATCCACGAGACCAAGGCGATGTCAATGGCGGAGGAGCAGTACTACGCTGGCCCGCGCGCGGCCCCGCACGGGCTGCTGGTGGCGGTAGTGTTGGGGCTGCTGATTGCATGGCCGCTTTTCCTGCAGGGTGACGGCGGCGAGGCATTCACCGATACCATCGCCGAGCTGCTCGGCCCCGTGGGCCTGCTCCTCCTCCCTGTGGGGCTCCTCATCATCATCAGCCTCCTCTCCTCCGACCGTGGCCCTCACATGCTCGCGTTCGGCGGCTCGCCCGACACCGTGCACCACGTCGGGGGATCTCCCATCGGCCTGGCGCTCATGCTGGCCCTCATCCTCGCCCTCCTCTACTACCGGTCTGCGCTCTTCGGCGGCGGCGGAGACGACGACGAGTAGGCGACTAAGCGCCCGCCACCGCCAGTGGGTTTTAGGTAGAGCTAGCCTGATCTCGGTGTCGCTGGCTGGTTGTTCAGACATGCTGGTAGGCGCTTCAGCAGGCAACAGTAAATAAAAGAGTGAGAAATTTGCCTTTAACCTGTTCCAAGTGCTGCATTCCAATCTTGGTCGTCCAATTGGCATCCATCTCGCCCAAAGATAAAATTAGTTTTTTTTAGAGAAAAATACAAAAAAAGTTGGAACTGAATTTGACCTGATCGGTGCCTTTTTGTTACTCCGCTAGACCTGTTCCAAATGTTGCATTCCAATCTTGCTTGGTCCAACTGGCCTCAATTTCGCGCGCCCAAAGACAAGCAAAAAGTTGGAACTGAATTTGACCTGGTCTCTGTGCCTTTTGAACCGATAGTGAAACAACGCAGCAGCAACTGCCTCGTACCGTGTATAGTGTACTACTCCAAAAAGCTCACGGATTCTGCTGATAGTAGCTGAAAATGAAAACTTAACTTTCAATCTCCAAATAAAGGAAAATAAAATGGCAATTTGAAGTCAATTTCACGGCCGGGATGTTTAATTAGCTGACGAATCCGTGTACTAACAAGTGACCATACACTCATCCTAGGCGCGAACATAGCTTGCTTAGAACTTCGTGGTATCTAATTGTTACTCTTTACAAATGGAAACACGCTTCTCTGTTCTATGTGTACCCGATTGGGGCTGATCAGTTACTCATGAGTGACGCGATGGGGGAGAAAATTATTTAAAAATTGTAAACAACTTATCGAAAATGTGTACCAAAAGTCCAACATCAATCACATTGATACAAAACAGAGGGAAAAAACAAACTGTAAACGACATAGTAACTTATTGTGCTAAGCTATTCTATTTAGTATAGGTAGTAACTATTCCCTTCGTTCCTAAATATAAGTCCTTTTAGAGATTCCACTAGGAGACTACATACGGAAGAAAATGAATGAATCTACACTCTAAAGTGTGTCTATATACATCCGTATGTAGTATTCTAGTGAAATCTCTAAAAAGACTTATATTTAGGAACGGAGGAAGTATGTCATAAGCAAGTGTACTCCCCTAATCTTTTGTAGGGTTTCCCTGTCCTCCGAGGCGATCCTGATTGCCCCCGGAGTCTACCACCGAATCTTGCAGTGCTGCGTCGGGAAGTACCCTGGGCGACCTTGCGCCGCCCCGTCGTGTCCCTTAGGATGGCTGCTCCGTCCGACGCTCAGTCGGGTACGGGTAGCGGAACCAAGGGTGGAAACCCTAACGACCTCGGAGACTTCTTTAGTCAACTGGATCTGGAAGGTGAGGAATCTGATGATCCGATCATCGACGAGGAAGATCCTGAAATCAACAAAAGTGTGCAATGGCACGCGCTAGCCAGAGTTCAAACTGAGAAGAATTTTAGCTAGGCGGCGTTCTTCAAGGACATGAGAGCGGCTTGGAATCCTGGCCAGCAAGTGCGGTTTCGCCCGGTGGGGGCAAATCTTTTCGTTGTCCAAGCCTTCTGCCTTGACGACTAGGAACGTATCATGGAGAGAGGTCCATGGTTATTCAGGAACATGGCAGTGCTTATGGTACCGTTCGACGGGCCGAGCAAGGCCGAGGACCATACTATAGCTCACATGGCTATATGGCTCCAAATCGATAAGCTACCTCGCGCGTATTGCAAGAAGGAGATTGTGGAAACAATAGTTAAGAATGCTGGGAAAGTTTTGGAGGTGAGACTGCAAGGAAATTCCAGAGGCGATTACATCCGTGTGAGGGTTCTCCATGATGTTAGAGGACCCCCTCACAAAGTTTCCTAGCATAGTCAGAGGTAAGGAGAGGCAAGTTTTCGTGGTCAGATATGAAAAGTTGGCTTGGTTCTGCAAATTTTGTGGAAAGATTGGTCATGACTTCAAAGAATGTGGTACTGGGGTTTTTTAGGCTAAGAATCTAAAATTTGGAGACTGACTATATGCCGATCCACCAAACTCCACCCGTCTGGACATGAGAGGGGTTAACAAAGGAGGCATAGAGATGGAGGAGACAAGGGATACTGCTAGTAGCCCTGCCAAACGAGCCCCCTGGGTCCAAACTGTCAGGGAGAAGGGGCCAAGGAAATGCCTCAACATGGACCAAGGCATTGAGAACTCGGGGCCCCATCCCCACAACACAAAATCACTACTTTTAATTGATGAAAAGTCTCATGCAGAGAGGCAGGAAGTTGAATCCCCTGAAGGAAGTCAGGATAGTAAGCGTGCAAAGGTTAGTGGAAAGGATGATGACTAAACCAGTGTATCAGCGGGCTCCCTAGAGGAGTGCCGCCGAGATCAATGAATTCCCTATTTTGGAACTACCGGAGGGCGGGGAACCGTGGGATAGTTCGAGATCTCTTGGCTCTGGTTAGAGCCAATTGCCCAAAAGTCGTCTTCTTGTGTGGGATGAGACAAACATCACGAAAAGTAGAGAAGTTGAGGTGGAGATTGGGACTCAAGGGATCCAAAGGAGTAGACTGTGTCGGTCTTGGGGGCGGCCTTGGCCTTTTTTGGGACGAGTCCTTACAAGTATCGGTGCTCGAGGCGTGCATTCAGTTCATTGATGTAAAAGTATTCGACCCTGGGGCGGATAAAACCTAGAGATCCACATTTGTCTACAGAGGGGTTCAACCCAAATGGAGGCCTCTCGCGACTGCTTGGAAGTGTGCGAGCTAAAGGACCTGGGTTTTTGTGGTATACCTTTCACATACAATAATAGCCAAGTGGGTGCTTGAAATGTGCAGGTGAGGCTCGTCTGGGTGTGCGTTGATGATCTATGGTGGGATATGTTCCCCCATGCCAGGGTGAAGCACTTGGTTTCCCCGGCGTCTGACCACTTGCCTTTACTCATTGAGGTAGAGGTGGACCGAGGAGGTGGACGAGTGGTTCTAGGTATGAGATAATGTGGGAGCGGCATGAAGCACTCCCATGCATCATTGCCAATGCATGGTCCAAGAGAACTGCCTCCGATCTTGGGAAGGTAGCATAGAAAATGCAGCATATGATGACTGATCTGCGGGCATGGAGCAAGGTACATTTCGGCCAAGTGTCCAAGCAAATTGAAAAGATCATAACCGAATTAGAAGCTTTGCAGCTGAATAGTGCAAGTAGAATGCTTATAAGGGATAAGATGGGTGTCCTTGATGAATTACGATATCGGGAGGAAATGATGTGGCTCCACACATCACGCATCAGCTGGCTGAAGGAGGGGGGTCGTAATACAAAGTATTTTCACAGGAAATATGTTTGGCGAGCAAGGAAGAATTATATCCGCAGACTAAAGAAGGCAGATGGAACCTGGTGCAAAGCCCCGGTGGATATGGAGCGCATGTGAGAGTCCTATTTCCACGAGCTATTCGCAAAGGACCCAACTTTATCGCCCGATGAGCTGTTGAACAACATTGATGCAAAGATTACACAACAAATGAATGAGACTCTTGATGCACCTTTCTCTGACAAAAAAGTGGTCGATGCTCTATTCCAGATCGGTCCTCTCAAGGCTCCGGGTCCGGATGGATACCGTGCGCGGTTTTTCCAATGCAATTGGTTGGTTCTCAAAGAGGAGTTGACATCGGTCGTGCTAAAATTCTCTGCAACGGGACACATGCTGGAGGGTGTTAATGATACGACTATAGTTCTGATTCCGAAAATCCCCAACCGTGTGGACCTCAAGAACTTTTGGCCTATTAGTGTATGCAATATGATCTACAAAGTGGTGTCCAAGTGTATGGTAAATAGGCTCCGTCCGCAGCTGTCGGATTTAACTTCAGAGAATCAAATTGCTTTTATCCCATGTCATTTGATCAGTGACAACACTATCATTGCTTTTGAGTGTATCCATCACATAGAATTGATGAACATGACCAATCCTATTGTGCCTACAAGTCGGATCTTTCTAAGGCGTATGATCGGGTCAACTGAGATTTCTTGAAGAAGGCCCTGACTAAATGGGGCTTTTCGGAGGCCTGGATAAAACGTGTCATGGAGTGCATTCGCTCGATTAAATAATCGGTGAAGCTCAATGGAAAATTGTTGAATAAATTATGTCCGAGCCGTGGGCTGAGACAAGGTGACCCTTTGTCTCATTTCTTATTTCTTTTTGTTGCTAACGCTCTATGTGCATTGTTGCATAAGTCCATTCGAAATGAAGGGTTGGAAGCTCTAAAGATTTGTCGGACAGCCTATCTCTCATCTTCTATTCGCGGATGATACCTTATTATTCTTCCGAGCTAGACCAGACCAGGTGACTATTGTCAAGAAGGTGTTGAACACTTATGCGGAAGCGACTGGACAATTGATTAATCCATCATAGTGTTCCATCTTGTTTGTTGACAACTGTCCACCTGCTGTCATCTCGGAGTGGATCAAATTAATCAAAAATATGCTAATATATCCAGCACTAACAAGGGCTTAACTGTCCGATTTAATGGCAACATGCATCATCCCGTTGATTGGTGCGGCATGATGATGTTTAACGCAACTTGTCAATGATCCTCATATTGTCCTATCGAAAGATTGAGCCACAGTGTATTGTGATTAAGTGTTCAGTCAAATCCTCAACGAACTTAGATATTTTTAACTAGGAACAGCCTTGTGCTTAAAAATGTTCACATTTCATTTAGCGAGAGTAAACAAATGCCTAAAGTGTGGGTGCATACTTTTTCTTTTGGAGAAACCGGCCCCTTAAATGCAAAGTAGATGGACGCAGATAATGATTGCGTGTGCATACTTTTATATGAAACAGAATTTTCAGTAATTAAATCTTTTAGATCTGCATCATCGTATTGTGGTAATGATATTTTTTTATCTATTTAATCTTTTTTTAGGTGTGTAATTTTTTTAACAATATTTTATGGAAACCCAATTTTTATCGTGATTTTTTTGCTACAAGTTCATTATTTTCGGTTCTTAGCCCGTGGGCTCCCTGCTCCTATCTCTTTACTTCAGAACACTCCCTAGCTTGTGGGCTTCTCAACTCCTAGCCCAGTTGAAAATCCAAGAAGGAGCCTATGCAGCGTCTGAGATTTTTCTTTTTCTTTCTTGCGTGATGGCGAATTTCACAAAAAATAAATAAATGAAGCGATGGACAAAAGAAGAAAAATAGATATTGGAGATGCGAGGAATCGAACCTCGTGTCTCTATTCCGCATTGAATAATGCTCTACCAATTGAGCTACATCCCCATTTATATCTATTTAAGATATAATATTAAATTTTAAGATATTAATCTTTACTAATAATAAAGAGTCTATTGTTTCTGTCGAAAAACCCGTCGTGGTCGTTTTACAGAAAAGTCCCTTCATGGTTTAGATTCAACCCGCAGTCCACTGTTAAGTGGAAAAACGTTTCGTTTTTTAAAAAGGCCCTAGGCAGCGTTGGGCTGCGTCCGTCCCGTCGTTACCAAGCGCTACCACTCCGGTGCATCTCGCAGTCCGGTCCACCTCCTGCCCCGCCCGCCCCGCATCACCGCTCGTCGCCGACCACCCCCCGTCACCGAGCGTCGCCACCGCCCACCCTCCTCTCGTCGAGATCCCCCCGATCCAAAAATCCATCCATCGAGTCCTCTCCTCGATGTCCAAATCGAGCCTGCCTGCAGCCTCCTTGTGCAGTTGTGCCCCTCTCCTCTGCCTGACCGAGCACCCGACCCGGCCGTCCTTCGTCACTTGCACCCGCGGATCCGGCCGCCCCTTGACTTCCCCGTTGGTTGCACCTCCCTGCGCTGCCGCCCTACCAAGCTCCAATGCTGGAGGATCTCCGTCGCCTAGATCCACATCCCCACGGTCGGAATGGGTACTCCTCGAGGAGCCGTGTATCCTTCGCATCCCGTCGCCTACGACTGTCGATGTCGTCAGATCTGCTCCAGTTTTGAGCACCCCCAATCTTTATCCATGCGAAGCAACAGGTCATGTCTGGCTGGTGCTCCAGTGGTGGATGTTAGACATGCTTTGCACTGCACCACACAGGACCTCGCTCTGAACTTTATTGCACAAACGGTCAACAACATGGTTCTGTTAAGGTGTGTTTGCTTTGAGGATATAGTGGCACGGGATGGGTTGATTCCGTCCGCGGTCCACCATTCCAATGTTTAGTTGAGGATGGAACCGGAATCGGGTGATACTTAGAAAAGGAATATTCCCTATATATGCTTCATCAAGTGATTCCACCAAATCGAAGGAATCACCTGGTTATTCTTCTCTTATTGATAGAAGAAAAAAGAAAACACCTCTGCTAATTGTTAAAATCAAAAATACAATGAAATGTTGCTGGAATTTATATAATATTTTGATTAAAAAAAAGAATAACCCCACAAGGTGAGTTGAGTCATATTCTTCTCATTTCATATCTCCAACCAAACACAAGAATGGAACGAACCCGTGACATTTTTTATCTTCAACCGAACACAAGAATGGAACCAACCCATTCCTTCAGAACGAGACCATGACATGCCATGACTTTTGGTTCTCAAACCAAACACACCCAGTGACCGAGGGACATGCACTCGACAGCGTGGTTTTCAGAAAAATAATTTTTTCCTCAGTTTCTGAATGACCCAGAGACCACGCAAGCATCAATGAAATCACACAGGACAGTTTTATAACATTAGGTCAGATAGAGAAGAGATTTAGACCAACATACTTATGTCTCTCTGATCGGAGAAATACTGGGAATTTAAATAAAGTGCTTTGGTGAGTTTTACCAACTTTACATTTGGTGATTGACACATCAAGTTTTCCGTTGCAACGCACGGTCATATGTGCTAGTATTATACAAATTGAGCTACATCCCCATTTAAGATATTAATATTAATTTAAGATATTAGTATTAATTAAGCATGATTATGAAAAAATATTGGCAGTAAATATCCTAAGAAAAGCATGAGTTATCTCACACAAAAAAAACATGCGTTGTTTTCACCGCGTAAATATCCCAGATTTGACATAACCCAGATAGGCCATGCTCAAACTAATTCCTTCCTAGCAAACGATGGTGTATATCTTTGTAGAATCTTCCAGTTAACGATGACATCGCTGAAGACGGAGCCCTATCATATCGATCCATCCATCATCCCAACGAATGGAGTGATAAACACAATCATGGCCATGAGTGGCAATGCTGCCCTCAAGATGCAGCGTCAGCTTATTAGAGCTTTGTTCACGTCTGATTTTGTCCATTTAGTTCAGTATAAGTGTAGGTCGAATCTCGAGCTGAATCTTCTCGAGGTGTAATACTCTCCGGAATAAGAGCAACTCCAACGGATCGACCCAAACGGACAGCGATTTCGTTCGCTTTTTGTTCTTTTGGGTCGGTCAGGCGGACACGAACGTCCGCTTTCTCAAATGAGTAGGCTCGTGCGCCCAACGCTGACTGAACGTATTTTTTGCGGGCGTGAAAAAAAAACATAATGCATAATTAAACATTAAAAGCCGGCCACGAAGACCGGCGATAGTCCACGCGTCGTGTCCGCATTATATTAAATAAAAATAAAAAAACTAAAACTACGTCCATGCAGCCCTAGTCGTCGTCGTCGGGGCTGGTGAGGTCGACCAACGTTGGCGCAGGGCCGGCCCAGAGGAATGCCGAGTTCCAGAGCGCAGCTGCCTGCGCCTCCGTCGTGTGCCCCGCCGACGCGGGTTGTGCTGGTGGCGGTGGCAGCGCAGCAGCACGGGCACGCTCCTCCTCTTCCGCCTCTCGTCGCTCATCATCCTCCTTCTTCTCCAACTCCATGAGCCGGAGGCCTTCGGCGCGCTCCATCCGCAGGTGCTCCGACCTCCGGTGCTTGAGGTAGGCCTGCTCCTACTGCGGTTAGTGGCGAATCCAGGAATAATTTTTAGATGTGGCGGACCTTACAAAAAAGAAAAACATGTAAAATGTAACTATCCAAAAACACACTAAAATTAGACATATATCACTTTGTGTTATGTGAATATAACTAAAATAAGAAAAAATAGGCACTATGTTGTTTATCCTGCATGTACTGGTGTTTTTATTCGGTAGAGTCTTACAACATTCCCACTAGTTAAGTACTAGTAGCTTGTCCATGCCTAACGTCTAGGTGTATTAGTATATTGATGACTTCAAATTTTTAGGTATGGCAGCTGCGGCTTCGCCACTGGCTGCGGTGTCGCGCCCAGCCAGATGGGCGACGCGCTGACGAACTCCTGGATGACGCCGGTCTACTGGCAGATCTCCCGCGGCAGCGCGGGCTCGGGCTCCGATGGAGGTGGCACGACGCAGTCGCTGACGACCGAGAGTGCGATGGCCTCCGCAAGCTGCTGCTGGTACGCTGCCTCCTCTTCGGCCATGCGCCGCGCTTCTTCCTCGTTGTCGCGGAGGACACCAGTGAGCGCCGCCTGGTAGGCGACATCAGCCTCCTGGTCCTCGTCTCTGACAACAGGCGGGGGCGGCGGAGGGCCTCCTGGCTGCACTTCGCGCACGCCACGGCGGCGCTGCTCCTCGTGCTCCATCGCGAACCACACCTCCCAGTTAGGGGAGTCAGACGCTTACATGGGGTCTCGCCACTGCTCCACCGTCAGCAGACGCCGTCGCTTGGTCACCTCCTCCGCATGCACCCGTGCCGACCGCGGCACGGCCGACACCGGAATCCTCTCCGGATCCAGATGCCAGTAGTGCGACAGCGTGACGTCGGGGTAAGGGACTGGCACACGGTGCTCCCAGTGCCACCGCGCTTGGTGCACCGAAACGCTCACGCGCTGGCGAGGCTGGTGGGAAGACGACGGCGGGGAGATGGCGTGGGGGAAGAGCGGGGCCTTGCCCTTGTTTGGGAAGCCGCCGGCCATGGTGGGCTAGGGTTTCGGTCGCTTGGTCGCCGAGGAGGTGACGAGATGGGGACGGGGGAGGGTTCTGGAAGCAGATGGCGGAACCCACCGCACGCTCGGATTAAAAAAGGCCGGCCGCGGTCGCTGACGTGTGGGCCCGAGGATGACGGCCGTCATAAATTATGTTGACCGTGATGGGTGGGAGCGGACACCGAGGGGCGCGCGTGTCCGTCTCCGCGCAGATACATTTCAGTCCCAAATTTAGGCCGGAAATGGGTTGGTGCGAACGCGTTTTGGCAATGGATCAGCGCGTTGGGCCGTCATTTTTGTCCGCACCGACCCAAACGAACGACGACGAACGAAATGGGTCGCCCCATTAAAATTTCTCCAACGTCTTTGGTCAAGTCCACACGGATGCATGGGTTGACGTTCCCTGCTGGGCTAGTTATATCATTGCCACTGCCATTAGTCCTTCGGTATTGTACAAGTCCACACGGAATACAGGAGATGGAGCACCTTTACCGAAGTTTGTACTGTGGTATAATGCACTCGAGTCCTTATTCCGAGGAACTCTTGTCTCTAGATTATAACCCTATTATAACGAAATAAAACTCACATATTCCAGAAAAAAAAACAAGTGCATGCCAGAATACGTCTTTTTAGAACGAAGCATCCGAGATTAACAGGAAAGACCCTGGAAAAAAAGATCAAGATGAAAGAGCAAAATACCAAGCAGAAAAGATAATAAATACTCCCTCCGTTTCTAAATATATAAGTCTTTTTAAAAAATACTAAAAAACTATATACGGATATATATAAATACTTTAGAGTGAAGACTTGCTCATTTTACTTTGTATGTAAAATCCTAATAATTTTTTTAAAAAGACATATACTCCCTCTGTAAATTAATATAAAAGCATTTAGAACACTATCTTAGTTATCTAAACGCTGTTATATTAATTTATAGAGGGAGTACTTAAAAACGAACGGAGTAAAACGAAAAGAGCAAAGTGAACTCTGGTTTAGCCCGCCGGATCCACTTGCTGGGCTGTCTCCTCATTTATTGGCGATTATGGGCTTATAGTCTGCAGCTTGCAGCCGAATCATGGACCCAAGAATTAGCCCATGCACCGTCGCATAGTTTATTTAATCTTCCTAGTTCCTACTGGCTGATGACAGTTAAATTCTGTAGGGAAAATACGGCGATAAAAAATTAGAGTTGGAGATGCGAGGAATCAAACCCCGTGCCTCTATTCCACATTGATTAGCGCTCTATCAATTGATTAGTACATCCCCTTTCATATGCATTTTATTAATTCAATCCAACTATAAATTAACTGGTTGAAATCTATAAAATTGGGCCACCAGATTTTACGTGGTTTGTTCAGATTTGACAATGTTGCTCAGCGAGCGAGCTAAGGCTTGTTTCTTTAAAAAGTTCTAGGACTTTTTTAGCCCCAACTAAAAAGTTTCTAGTCCCTATCCGTTTCTTTCCAAAGACTAAACATGGACTAGAGGTCATTAAATGACATGCAAAAAGACCATGTTACCCCTAGTAATATACTAGAAATTATTAAATGACATGCTAAAAGTAGGGGTATTGTTGGGAAAAGAGCCAAAAAAGTTCCAAAAAGTCCCTCACATAGAGACTTCTTCCTTTAATCCCAAATACCCCCCTTTTAGTCCCTAAAAGTCCCTCCTGTTTCTTTCACATGGGACTAAAAGGGACTTTTTTTAGTCCCTGCACCAAAAAGTCCCTGGAAAAAACACCCCCTAAGAGCATGGTTAATAGTACAGCCAGCTGTTGGCTATATGATGTTGACACGTCATCTATAGCCAAGTTTATAGCCCACAAGTATAATAGGTAGATGTAAATAAGTATTACTTTATTGATACAATGCTCATCATCATCTCTCACAAAGTGTCTAGGAGCACGTGTTACAGCCGGCTGTTAGTTTGTAGCTCGCTTCTCTTCTCTCTTCTCTTCTCTCTCTTTCAACTCATCACAAATATGTTATTTTAAGTCTTACAGCCCGCCTACATCATCCTATTATACTTGCTCTAAGCACAATGCGGTTTGTTCATGCAGGCGTGAAAGCTGTACTTAAACTAGTTTCTTCCTATAACAAATAAAACAGTCAGCCAGGACACGACGACATATGCCTCTATCCAACATAGATTAGCCCTCTACCAAATTGAGCTACATCCCCATTCACATGTTTTCCATTAATTAGGTTTAAAAATATATATTAATTAGATATATTAATTGTAATTGTTGTTAACATCCCAAGAAAAACGTGGGTTTGTTTAAGTCTGTTTCAAGGAATTGAGAGAGATAAAATGAATAATAATCACCCGGTGTTTGTACTGATCATGATTGTTCCAAAAAGAGTGCATCGTAATTTTTATACATAAACTTGAAAAATGAGACAAATTGCCCCTACAAACTTGTCGGTGGCATATGAAGAAACAGAAACATAACGAAAGTTCATTGCTCATAGCTCAAATCAAACCGAAGAAATTCACCTGCAAGCGAGAGACACTAGCCACTGCACTGCCTCCTAGTTCTTGTTAATGGTTTAGATACCGTAATTTATATATTTCGTTCAGAAAATTGATTTGAATACTTTGCATGGGATTTTTTTCCGGTCGAAGGAAAATTCTATTAGCCACGAAGGTTTTTGTATAGTTCACAAAATAATTGTTTTAAAATTATAAATGTCATATACTGTCAAGTAGAGCTCGTATGCCAAGATCGAGTCCCCGTAAGGTTTTCACATGAGTTAACTTGAGAGATGATTAACATATTTCTTGAATGTAGGAGTTGGTAGAGACTTAGGCACTTTTCGGCAATGCTCCGCTCCGCGGAGCCAGCGGAGCGAGCTTGGACCAGCTCCAAAAAATTTAACTGGACTCCACTCCGCTCCGGCGCGGAGTCGCCGAGCGGAGGGAATCCGAACGCCGCCTTAGTTAACAAATTAGCAAGGTTTTCGCATGAGTTAACTTGAAAGATGCTTATTTCCTCACTTTTCTGAAACTCGTGAGAGAAAACAACTTAGCGGCAATATGTTTAGTCATATTGTTCTTGATGTACACGGGCGTCGAAAATGATGTTCAAGTTGCCACTCAAGCCGCCAGGAACAATTTTGGCAAGGAATGAGGTACAAATGCATCTTACGAGTGGTGTCCATTGCCGTTGACTCCACCAGTGTTATTCACCTACATCTACATTTAGGATTTACACTAGAACTGAAGTATTGTTATTTCACTCCTGCGTTATGTAAACATATTATCTTGGGATGTTGTTACGCGATGTATATTCATTTAAATCAAAGAACAATGCTTGTCAAAGATGAGTGTCAGGACAAACATGGGAACCAAAGGGATGCCTTTTCTAAAACCCGAGAACCGGCCTCCAGAAGATCCCATTTAATCGAGCATCTCGAGCAGATCCCGCATTTCGCCACCCCGCAAACCTGGGATGAGGGTCGCGGCAAAGCGCTTTGCAGGTCTGGTTTTGGCTGCGGCAGAACAGACACCGCAATGCGGTGTTTGTTCTGCCATTGCGGTGTCTGTTCTGCCGCAGCCAAAACCGGACCTGCATACGTAGGTTTTGATAGTAAAATCTCCAGCAAATTCTTATGCAAACATTAACTAAAATATAAATATATGTTTATCGTACATTACAACAATAGTCAAACTTACAAGAATGGTTCAAATGAACGAATTAAACAAATAATTCAATACAACAATTATCCAGAATAAAAGAATAGTTCAAATTACACAATAATCAAATAGATGAACATAAAAAATCTCTGCTGCCCATGCAACTGTCATATGTGCTCAATGAGATCATGATGCAGCTGGGTGTGCCCATGGGCGTCCTCTATATGCCGGTAGGACTCCAGGAAAGCCTGAATATGGTCACAGTTTCTAGATGCCTTCACACAGCTACCAACATTGTCGTAGAACAACTCCAAGTTTAAATCCCTCTCATCTTCAATGATCATGTTGTGAAGAATCACACAACATGTCATGATGTTGCTAAGGGTTTTCTTATCTCAAAAACGAGCTGGCCCACGAACAATAGCAAATCTAGATTGCAAAACCCCAAAGGCTCTCTCAATATCCTTTCTGCACGCCTCTTGTTGCTTAGCAAATTCAGCTTGTTTCCTAGTGCTTGGATTGGATATAGTTTTCACGAAAGTAGTCCAAGGAGGATAAATGTCGTCGGCAAGGTTGTACCCTTGAGTGTAGGCATTACCATTCACAGTGAAGTTGCAAGCAGGAGCATCACCACTAGCAAGCCTTCCAAATAGGTGTGACCGTTGCAACACATTGATATCATTGTTCGCGCCAGGAGGTTCTCCACATCTGAGTCGTCGTCGGAGGAAGAATCGGCGAGCACAAATTCCTCATCGGAGCTCAATTCCATCTGCCGAAAGAAGAAAATGAGAGTGCGCGGCGGAGCGGTTGGGGCGGAGGGGGGAGAAGGAGGCAAATCCCACCTGAGATCAAGAGGCCAGCGCGGTGGGGGTCGGTCCCGACAGGTGGCGCCGCGGTGAAGGATGCCCTTTTTCCGGGGCGGCCTCGATATTGGGAGGCGGAGACAAAGACTCGGCGCCGCTGTCGGAGCCCGGACGCGCAGGGCCCGCGATGACGTGCGGCAGCGGCGGGGGCGGGGAGAAGGTGTTCGGCGGCCGAATCTAGGGCGGCGACGACAAGGACTGTCGTGGCGAATGGAAGGGAAAAGAGGAGGGAAGCAACCCGCGCGCTGAAATGTCTCTCCCGCCAAGTATTTCCGCGCAATGCAGGGCACCCCCGGGTCGCATCGCGAAACCTTGTTTTCACGGTTCCGCGATCGAAAATTTTCGCGCCCCTCAAATTTTTTTGCAGGCCGGTCACTTTTGCAGGATCTGCTCGGCGAGCGTTTTTGGCCCAAAACGGCAAAACAGCGGTTATTATACAGTTTCCGCGGAAATGCGAGATCTGCTAGAGATGCTCTCACTTGTTGCGGGTATGGTGGTCGGACTCAGACCTGACCACATTCACAACCTCTCATGTGGGGTTGCATCTCTCAAGATGCACACATGATTCACTTCTCTGCTATCTTCTGCATTGTCGAGACCCCACACCGGGGTCCCTCTATTAAGATGCACACTACGTGGTCATTGAATCACTTCTATGTTATCTTCTGCATTGTCGGGACCCCACATCAGGGTCGTCTCTGTCAAGATGCACACCGTGGGGGTCATTGAATGACGTATATGTTATCTTATGCATTGTCGGGACCCCACACCGGGGTCGCCTCTGTCAAGATGCACACCATGGGGGTCATTGAATCACATCTATGATATCTTGTGCATTGTCGGGACCCCACACCGGGGTCGCGTCTCTCAAGATGCACACCATGGGGGGTCACTGAATCACGTCTATGCTATCTTCTGTATTGTCACTGAATCACGTCTATGCTATCTTCTGCATTGTCAGGACCCCACACCGGGGTCGCCTCTATCAAGATGCACACCATGGGGGTCATTGAATCACATGTATGATATCTTGTGCATTGTCGGGACCCCACACCGGGGTTGCCTCTCTCAAGATACACACCGTGGGGGGTCACTGAATCACGTCTATGATATCTTCTGCATTGTCACTGAATCACGTCTATGCTATCTTCTGCATTGCCAGGACCCCACACCGGGATCACCTCTATCAAGATGCACACCTTGGGGGTCACTGGACCACGTCTATGATATCTTGTGCATTGTCGCGACCCCACACCAGGGGCACTGGAACACTATTGACCCAAGTAAACAACACCTTTGCGAGCTGGTTTGCTTGATGCCTACCCCACAGAGACCGGTACATCTTCTCCATGTCCACCGCAGAGACTCCCTCCCAAAATTCTTGCGATCCCATATGTCATTGTTAGCACATAGCAAAAATTGACATATCACACATATACATGCATACACCACATTACATTGACGACACAATAACTAAGGGTTTTAGTAAATAAAATATCACATTGAAATATAAAAGTGTATGGCATGCATGTGTCATGGCATAATTAAGAGTTTGACAAGTTATTTGGAAGGTGTTTATCCAGCGATGAGCAATGCTAGCAATCAACGAGAACAAGTCAGCGATGTACCATCCCTACCCGTCGTTGTATTCGAGCATCTCGGTCCTCCTTGCGATGTAGAACGTCCCGCCCATCCGGGTAACATCATTATTGATCATAATGCTACATAAGAACATTGTGAGAACATTGACACACATTTTGAATTCCTTCAAATGATAAGAATACGATGTAAATTTATCGCGAGCAACACAAGGTCGTTGCACCGGCTCGATGGCTAGAATTTCATAGTACAAAATGCTATAACAAGTAGTGGACACGTAACACAAGCATATCTCGAAATTCATTACAAATCACATGTTACTAAGAGGTCTCTAGCGAACAATCGACAAAGAACAATCCGAAATAGCACGAGGCAACTATTTGTTAGTCTGACCTTTTGGCTAGTATACGAAACTGGTCGTATGCCCCACCCTTAAATAAGACACACAATAAGGGATGATTGGCTAGATGTCTCAGGGAAAAATTGTCATTTCATATGCCATTTAGCACCGCCAGCTTGAATAAAAAGGATGGGGTCCTAGGTCACTACTATAAAATGGTCCATTTGTCGGTTCCAGAGGCCCATTAGCCCCGGTTTCGAAACCGGGACTAAAGGGTCGGGACTAAAGCCCAAAATCTTTAGTCCCGGTTCCTTTACCAACCGGGACAAAAGGGCCTCCACGTGGCCTGTGCGGGAGCCCATGCAAGAGGGCCTATAGTCCCGGTTGGTAATACCAACCGGGACCAGGAGGTGTTTTTTTTGAATGGGGGGGGGTATGTTGGGGGTTTTGGAGGGTTAATTTAGGGTTTCATATTGTGTTAGATAGCTAATAGAGAGAAGTGTCCGCTCTTTCTCTGTGATGTAGAAGTAACGACTTTAGCAAGTTATCCTGGTCTCTTAGGTATTGTGGCGTATCGACCATTCATTTATGACATCTGGGCTAATGAACGCAACGTCGAAGATTCATCCACACATGAATCTAATCCACTTTCCTTACCCCAATGATATAATAACCAATCATGATCATAATAACAAATCATCATGATAATCATGATCAACATCATCATCATATTAATATAAAAACTCTTGCATCACTATAGCTAATAATCATCATAGTCATTACCACCAACACTATTTAATCATCATTTTCGTCAATGAGACATCATATACAAAAGTTGGTCATTAGTCATAATCACAACTCCTCCTCATCATCATCATCAACTATAACACACTGTAGCACCTAATAACACATTGTACCTAGGACCTACTCCTCTCTCATAGGACCTATTCTACCCTCTCTTAGGTAGAATATCATAAAACAAGATAGGCCCTGACTCTCCATTATGGAGAATGGAGATCATCTTGTCTCCCATTCTTGGCCTATGCACAATGTTGCTTCCAAGTAGCTCTCTACGATTGACCATACATTTTTTCCAATCTTTGATTGTCATTTCATCGGTTTTAGAAATCCGGTATGGACATGAGTGATGCAGATACCTAGGCTGACCTGTCTGTGTTGGTCGTATGCTCATAACATCAACGCGACCTCTTGGAAACATCAGATCAGGTCCACAATCTTGCGGGATTTCTGTTGAAAAACATAGTATTAACTTTGTAGCTAGCAATGTAGTTTAGTTTTACAAGAATTTATGCAAAAGATGCACGGATGTCGTAATATTACAAAATCTTACCATGCAATCTCCATGCATGTTACCGTAGTTCACCACGTGCACTAGTGGCACGTATTGACCATAATATGGGGGAGTTTGCTGATAGGTATTATAATTCTTAAGATCATTGATAAATGCGACAAGATGATGTTTCTCCTTACAAGTTAATTCTGTTTCATCATTGTAGTAATATGTTCTTTCTACCATCTTTCGTACATTTTTTGAAGAACGAAAATAAGTTGTCAATGAAAATAAGTTGTCAACTATTTTTAAATAAACAATAGAAATTACTTAATAAATATGGCCGATAAACTCACATAATGGTAGAACTGGAGGCGTCTGCACATCGACCCAGATGTCGATATTACCTTAAATTTCATCTTCCGGATGAATATCAAAGGCGATAAACATATTAGGCTCAAATGCCTAAGCCTTGCATAGTGCTTGCCAATTTGTGCATTCAAAATAGGAGTAGGTGTGTGCATTGTACAACTTTACGGCAAAAGTATAACCATGCTCGGTCCTCAAGTGAACTCTCTTTACCTCCATAGTTTTTTCAGCACCGAAATCAATCTTATCCAAGACATAAATTCTTGCATGGCAGGAGATACACTAGTAGAATAGTAAAAAATAAAAATTATAAGTTGAAGCAAAAGAAGTCATGCTTAATTACGAAAAAAGATTTGTCGTTGTGACTTATTGTATCCACTTTGAAGTCCTCATCCAGCATGATGCTGAAGCGCCTATCATCAACTAGGTGAGACGCGTTGGACAATCTCTTTCGAAGTATGAGGATTTCATAGGAAAACTCATGTGTTACAAAAGGCATTTCATTTTTTCGAACTTATTTCATTTTTTCCACATGGGTGATAGTATTCAAAACCATTATAACATATCATGAATAGAGGAGTGATCAAACTAATAGAAATTCATCATTACATTAAAGTCAAAGTACAGTAGTGACCAAAATAAATACATAGCGTTCTTACATAGTTCTCATTATTGAAC
This sequence comes from Hordeum vulgare subsp. vulgare, assembly GCF_904849725.1. Classification (NCBI taxonomy): domain Eukaryota; kingdom Viridiplantae; phylum Streptophyta; class Magnoliopsida; order Poales; family Poaceae; genus Hordeum; species Hordeum vulgare. The sequence goes on along the minus strand of NC_058519.1, from coordinate 655,742,290 downwards.
AACATATAGCTCTCTAGAGCATCTAATTAGAACATACATTGAACATATTAAATTTAAATGCAACAACAAATGCGATCATAACCGCAACTAAGGTACAAATTGATCCAACGACATAATGATACCAAGCCTCAGTATGAATGGCATATTTTCTAATGTTTCTAATTTTCAAGCGCATTGCATTCATCTTGATCTTGTGATCGCCACGCACATCGGCAACATCCAACTCCAACATCATCTTCTCATCTTCAACTCTTTGTAATTTTTCTTTTAAGTAATTGTTTTCTTTTTCAACCAAATTTAACTTCTCGGCAAGAATTTGTATGTCGGTTCTAATTTCCGGTTCACATACCTCCTAGATTAAAAAATCTATGTCACATTGGTCGGCATAATTGTCATAAACACTAAATAAAACAAATAGTTATAAAAGATAATATATACCACATCCAAATCATAGACAGGACGAGGGCCGACGGAGGCGGATACCAAAACCATCGCACTATATAATAACAAACAATAATAGTAGTAAGAAAATTACACAAGTATCTATCTAAATCATACAAGTAAGAACTTTTTTCTTTTAAAAAGAAGATAAAAAGAAGAGACTAACCACGATGGTGCCGACGCCGAGATGGGCGCGGGCGATCGACGACGGTGAGGACGGAGACGGGACACGGACGGACCGCCAAAGCTACACAAAACTAGAGGAAAATGGAGCTTGGACAAGGAGCTTCGAGAGGGGAAAGCTTAAGTGTGGCTTGGACATTGCTACGTCAACAAAAGTCCTTCCCCGGCAGTGGTGCCAGAGATCCTTCTGTCGTCTCTTGAGCTTGCGTTGGTTTTCCCTTGAAGAGGAAAGGGTGATGCAGCACAGGAGCAGTAAGTATTTCCCTCAGTTTGAGAACCAAGGTATCAATCCAGTAGGAGAATCTCGTCAAGTCCAGAGTAACTGCACAAACACAAAAGAGCTTGCACCCAACGCTGAAAAGGGGTTGTCAATCCCTTCAAGATTGTTTGCAAAGTGAGATCTGAAGGCGGAAAGTGCAACAAAGTAAAAAGTGTAAGGCTGAAAATATGGTGTGGAGTAGACTCTGGGGGCCATAGTGTTCACTAGAGGCTTCTCTCAAAATAGCAAGTATTACGGTGGGTGAACAAATTACTGTCGAGCAATTGATAGAACCGCGCAAAGTCATGACGATATCTAAGGCAATGATCATACATATAGGCATCACGTCCGAGACAAGTAGACCGATACTTTATGCATCTACTACTATTACTCCACACATCGACCGCTATCCAGCATGCATCTAGTGTATTGAGTTCATGACGAACAGAGTAACGCCTTAAGCAAGATGACATGATGTAGAGGGATAATCTCAAACCAATGATGAAAACCCCATCTTTTTACCCTTGATGGCAACAACACGATACATGCCTCACTACCCCTTGTGTCACTGGGTGAGGTCAATGCACGGTATGAACCCAAAACAAAGCACTTCTCCCATTGCAAGAATCATAGATCTAGTTGGCCTGACAAAACCCACAACTCGAAGAGAATTACAAGGATATGAAATCATGCATAAGAGAGATCAGAAGAAACTCAAATAAGATTCATAAATAATCTGATCATAAATCCACAATTCATCGGATCTCGACAAACACACCGCGAAAGAAGATTACATCGGACAGATCTCCATGAAGATCATGGAGAACTTTGTATTGAAGATCCAAAAGAGAGATTAAGCCATCTAGTTACTAGCTATGGACTCGTAGGTCTATGGTGAACTACCCACGCATCATCGGAGAGGTCATGGTGTTGATGAAGAAGCCCTCCGTGTCCGAATCCCCCCTCCGGCAGGGCACCAGAACGTGCTCCAGATGGGATCTTGCGGAGACAGAAGCTTGCGGCGACGGAAAAGTACTTTCGATGATCTCCTGATTTTTTGTGGAATTTTTGGGGATATATAGGCGCAAAACCTAGGGCAAAGGAGGTCCAGGGGGCCCACAAGCCCGAGGGTCGCGGCCTCCCCCCTGGACGCGGGGTGGGGGCTTGTGGGACCCCTAGGGACCCCCTGCCTTGGCTCTCAAGTGTCCTGATCTTCTTCCGTTACGGAAAAAATGTTTTCGGGGATTTTATTCCATTTGGACTCTGTTTCAAATTCTCCTCTGAAAGGGGTCAAAACATGGAAAAAATAGGAACTGGCACTTGGCACTAAGTTAATAAGTTAGTCCCAAAAAATATATAAAAGGCATGCAAAACATCCAAAGTTTGACAAGATAATAGCATGAAACCATCAAAAATTATAGATACGTTGGAGACGTATCAAGCATCCCCAAGCTTAACTCCTGCTCGTCCTCGAGTAGGGAAGTGATAAAGACTGAATTTTGATGTGGAATGCTACCTAGCATAGTTGTCCTTTGCAACTTCTTTCACGTGACACGAATGTTCAGATCCGTAAGATTCGAAACAATAGTTTGCTATCGACATGAAAACAATAATACTTCAAGCAAACTAGCAAAGTAATCATGAACTTTCAAAATAACAAGGTCAAGGAAAGTTATCCCTACAAAATCATATAGTCTGGCTATGATCCATCATCCTCACACAACTAATATAAATCATGCACATCCCCGGTATTGGCCAAGTAATTGTTTTCGCACTCTTACTTTCTCAAAATTTTTATAACTATCACGCAATACATGAGCGTGAGCCATGGATATAGCACTATAGGTGGAATAGAGTGTGGTGGTGGTTGTGAGACAAAAAGGAAGAGATGGTCACATGGACTCGGCGTATCAAAAGGCTATGGAGATGCCCATTAATAGATATCAATGTGAATGAGTAGGGATTGCCATACAAGAGATGCACTAGAGCTATAAGTATGTGAAAGCTCAAAAGGAAAACTAGTGGGTGTGCATCCAACTTGCTTGCTCACGAAGACCTAGGACAATTTTGAGGAAGCCCATCATTGGAATATACAAGACAAGTTATATAATGAAGATTCCCACTAGCATATGGTAGTGACAAAGCAAGAAGCTCTCAATCATGAAGAACATGGTGCTATTATGAAGCACAAATGTGGAAAAAGATAGTAGCATTGTCCCTTCTCTCCTTTTCTCTCTTCTCTTTTTTTGGGCTCTTAGGCCTCTCTTTTTTTCTCCTTTTTTTGGGGCTCTTTGGCATATTTTTTTATTTCCTCACATGGGACAATGCTCTAATAATGATGATCATCACACTTTTATTTACTCATAGCTCAAAGCTCAAAATGATGACGACTCTATAGGAAATGCCTCCGGCAGTGTACCGGGATGTGCAACGATCTAGCATGGCGTATGACATTGAAACATCTCGCTAGCTATCTTAGGATCATGCAATGGCAATATGAGAGTGACGGCACAAGTCATGAGACGAAACGGTGGGAGTTGCATGGCAATATATCTCGGAATGGCTATGAAAATGCCTTAGTAGGTAGGTATGGTGGCTGTTTTGAGAAAGGCATATGGTGGGTTTGTGCACCGGCGAGAATTGCGCGGCACTAGAGAGGTTAGCAATGGTGGAAGGTGAAAGTGCATCTATACCATGGACTCACATTAGTCATGAATAACTCACATACTTGTTGCAAAAGTTTTTATTAGTAATCGAAACAAAGTGCTAAACGCATACTCCTAGGGGAAGGGTTGGTAGGTGTGAACCATCGCGCGATCCCGACCTCAACGCAAAGGATGACAATCAATAGATCAATTATGCCCCGACTTCCTAACATAGCGGTTCACCATACGTGCATGCTACGGGAATCACTAACTTCAACACAAGTATTTCTAGATTCACAACACCCTACTAACATAACTCTTAATATTACCGAATCCACGTCTCAAAACTAATTGAGAGGAATCAAGACTTCTCTTTCTACTCAGTGCACATGAAGATGGAGGTTTTTGTATCCTCTTTGGGTACCTATTGTTGGAATTATGCCCTAGAGGCAATGACAAATGAAGTTATTATTATAATTCTTGTATCAAGATAATAGTTTATTATGCATGCTATAATTGTATTGAATGAAGACTCATTTACATGTGTGGATACATAGACAAAACACCGTCCCTAGCATGCCTCTAGTTGGCTAGCCAATTGGTCAATGATAGTCAGTGTCTTCTGATTATGAACAAGGTGTTGTTGCTTGATAACTGGATCACGTCATTGGGAGAATCACGTGATGGACTAGACCCAAACTAATAGACGTAGCATGTTGATCGTGTCATTTTGTTGCTACTGTTTTCTGCGTGTCAAGTATTTATTCCTATGACCATGAGATCATATAACCCACTGACACCGGAGGAATGCTTTTTGTGTATCAAATGTCGCAACGTAACTGGGTGACTATAAAGATGCTCTACAGGTATCTCCGAAGGTGTTAGTTGAGTTAGTATGGATCAAGACTGGGATTTGTCACTCCGTGTGACGGAGAGGTATCTCGGGGCCCACTCGGTAATACAACATCACACACAAGCCTTGCAAGCAATGTAACTTAGTGTAAGTTGCGGGATCTTGTGTTACGGAACGAGTAAAGAGACTTGCCGGTAAACGAGATTGAAATAGGTATGCGGATACTGACGATCGAATCTCGGGCAAGTAACATACCGAAGGACAAAGGGAATGACATACGGGATTATACGAATCCTTGGCACTGAGGTTCAAACGATAAGATCTTCGTAGGATATGTAGGATCCAATATGGGCATCCAGGTCCCGCTATTGGATATTGACCAAGGAATCTCTCGGGTCATGTCTACATAGTTCTCGAACCCGCAGGGTCTGCACACTTAAGGTTCGACGTTGTTTTATGCGTATTTGAGTTATATGGTTGGTTACCGAATGTTGTTCGGAGTCCCGGATGAGATCACGGACATCACGAGGGTTTCCGGAATGGTCCGGAAACGAAGATTGATATATAGGATGACCTCATTTGATTACCGGAAGGTTTTCGGAGTTACCGGGAATGTACCGGGAATGACGAATGGGTTCCGGGAGTTCACCGGGGGGGGGGGGCAACCCACCCCGGGGAAGCCCATAGGCCATGAGGGTGGCGCACCAGCCCTTAGTGGGCTTTTGGGACATCCCAAAAGGGGCCTATGCGCCAAGGATAAGAAATCAAAGGAAAAAGAAAAAAAAAGGGAGGAGGTGGGAAGGGAGGGGGACTCCCTCCCACCAAACCTAGTCCAACTCGGTTTGGGGGGAGGAGAGTCCTCCCCCTTGGCTCGGCCGACCCCTTGAGGGTCCTTGGACCCCAAGGCAAGGCCCCCCTCCCTCCCACCTATATATACGGAGGTTTTAGGGCTGATTTGAGACGACTTTCCCACGGCAGCCCGACCACATACCTCCATAGTTTTTCCTCTAGATCGCGTTTCTGCGGAGCTCGGGCGGAGCCCTGCTGAGACAAGGTCATCACCAACCTCCGGAGCGCCATCACGCTGCCGGAGAACTCTTCTACCTCTCCGTCTCTCTTGCTGGATCAAGAAGGCCGAGATCATCGTCGAGCTGTACGTGTGCTGAACGCGGAGGTGCCGTCCGTTCGGTACTAGATCGTGGGACTGATCGCGGGATTGTTCGCGGGGCGGATCGAGGGACGTGAGGACGTTCCACTACATCAACCGCGTTCTCTAACGCTTCTGCTGTACGGTCTACAAGGGTACGTAGATCGCTCATCCCCTCTCGTAGATGGACATCACCATGATAGGTCTTCGTGCGCGTAGGAATTTTTTTTGTTTCCCATGCGACGTTCCCCAACAGTGGTATCAAAGCTAGGTTCATGCGTAGATGTCTTCTCGAGTAGAACACAAAATTTTTTGTGGGCGGTGATGTGCGTTTTGCTGCCCTCCTTAGTCTTTTCTTGATTCCGCGGTATTGTTGGATTGAAGCGGCTTGGACCGACATTACTCGTACGCTTACGAGAGACTGGTTTCATCATTACGAGTAACCCCCTTTGCTCAAAGATGACTGGAAAGTGACGGTTTCTCCAACTTTAGTTGAATCGGATTTGACCGAGGAGGTCCTTGGATGAGGTTAAATAGCAACTCATATATCTCCGTTGTGGTGTTTGCGTAAGTAAGATGCGATCCTACTAGATACCCTTGGTCACCACGTAAAACATGCAACAACAAAATTAGAGGACGTCTAACTTGTTTTTGCAGGGTATGATTGTGATGTGATATGGCCAACGATGTGATGTGATATATTGGATGTATGAGATGATCATGTTGTAATAGAAATATCGACTTGCACGTCGATGGTACGGCAACCGGCAGGAGCCATAGGGTTGTCTTTATACTAACGTTTTTGCTTGCAGATGCGTTTACTATTTTGCTAGGATGTAGCTTTAGTAGTAATAGCATAAGTAGCACGACAACCCCGATGGCAACACGTTGATGGATGATCATGGTGTGGCGCCGGTGACAAGAAGATCGTGCCGGTGCTTTGGTGATGGAGATCAAGAAGCACGTGATGATGGCCATATCATGTCACTTATGAATTGCATGTGATGTTAATCCTTTTATGCACCTTATTTTGCTTAGAACGACGGTAGCATTATGAGGTGATCCCTCACTAAAATTTCAAGACGAAATTGTGTTCTCCCCGACTGTGCACCGTTGCTACAGTTCGTCGTTTCGAGACACCACGTGATGATCGGGTGTGATAGACTCAACGTTCACATACAACGGGTGCAAAACAGTTGCGCACGCGGAACACTCGGGTTAAGCTTGACGAGCATAGCATGTGCAGACATGGCCTCGGAACACATGAGACCGAAAGGTCGATCATGAATCATATAGTTGATATGATTAGCATAGGGATGCTTACCACTGAAATTATACTCAACTCACGTGATGATCGGACTTGGGATAGTGTAAGTGGATCATGAACCACTCAAATGACTAGAGAGATGTACTTTTTGAGTGGGAGTTTAGCATATAATTTGATTAAGTTGAACTCTAATTATCTTGAACATAGTCTAAGTCCACTTTGAATATATTTGTGTTGTAGATCATGGCTCACGCGACAGTCATCCTGAATTTTAATACGTTCCTAGAGAAAGCTAAGTTGAAAGATGATGGAAGCAACTTTGTAGACTGGGCTCGTAATCTTAAGCTAATCTTACAAGCTGGGAAGAAGGATTATGTCCTTAATGCTGCGCTAGGAGATGAACCACCCGCTACGGCTGATCAGGATGTTAAGAACGCTTGGTTAGCACGTAAGGAGGACTACTCAATAGTTCAATGTGCAGTCTTGTATGGCTTAGAACCGGGACTTCAACGTCGCTTTGAGCGTCATGGAGCATTTGAGATGTTCCAGGAGTTGGAGTTTATCTTTCAGAAGAACGCCCGGATCGAGAGGTATGAGACCTCCGATAAATTCTATGCTTGCAAGATGGAGGAAAACTCGTCTGTCAGTGAACATGTGCTCAAAATGTCTGGGTACTCAAACCGTCTAGCTGAGCTGGGGATTGAACTTCCGCAAGAAGCTATCACTGACAGAATCCTTCAATCACTGCCGCCAAGCTATCAAGGCTTTGTGTTGAACTACAACATGCAAGGGATGAACAAGTCTTCCGGCGAGTTGTTTGCGATGCTGAAAGTCGCAGAGTCTGAACTCCGTAAAGAGCATCAAGTGTTGATGGTGAGCAAGACCACTAGTTTCAAGAGAAACGGCAAAGGCAAGAAGGGCAATTCAAAGAAGAGCGGCAAGCCTGTTGCCAATCCGCCGAAGAAACCCAAGGCTGGACCTAAGCCTGAAACAGAGTGCTTCTATTGCAAGGGTATGGGTCACTGGAAGCGCAATTGCCCCAAGTATCTGGCAGATAAGAAGGCGGGCAAAGAAAAATCAGGTATATTTGATATACATGTTATTGATGTGTACTTAACCGGCTCTCGTAGTAGTGCCTGGGTATTCGATACCGGTTCTGTTGCTCACATTTGCAACTCGAAGCAGGAACCGCGGAATAGACGAAGGCTGGCGAAAGACGAAGTGACGATGCGCGTAGGAAACGGTTCCAAGGTTGATGCAATCGCCGTCGGCACAGTGTCACTTCAGCTACCATCGGGATTAGTGATGAACTTAAATCATTGTTATTTAGTGCCTGCGTTGAGCATGAACATTATATCTGGATCTTCTTTATTGCGAGACGGTTACTTTTTTAAGTCTGAGAATAATGGTTGTTCAATTTCTATGAGTAACATCTTTTATGGTCATGCACCGAATGTGAGAGGATTGTTCATATTGAATCTTGATAGCGATACGCATATACATAACATTGAGACCAAAAGAGTTAGAGTAAACAATGATAGCACCATATTTTTGTGGCACTGCCGCTTGGGTCATATTGGTGTAAAGCGCATGAAGAAACTCCATGCTGATGGACTTTTGGAGTCACTTGACTTTGATTCACTTGAGACGTGCGAACCATGCCTCATGGGCAAGATGACTAAGACTCCGTTCTCCGGAACAATGGAGCGTGCAAGTGACTTGTTGGAAATCATACATACCGATGTGTATGGTCCAATGAGCGTAGAGGCACGCGGCGGATATCGTTATTTTCTCACCTTCACTGACGATTTAAGTAGATATGGTTATGTCTACTTGATGAAGCACAAGTCTGAAATATTTGAAAAGTTCAAGCAATTTCAGAGTGAAGTGGAAAATCATCGTAACAAGAAGATCAAGTTCCTACGGTCTGATCGTGGGGGTGAATATCTGAGTTTCGAGTTTGGTGCTCACTTAAGACAATGTGGAATTGTTTCGCAGTTAACACCGCCTGGAACACCACAGCGTAATGGTGTGTCCGAACGTCGTAGTCGTACTTTGTTAGAGATGGTGCGATCTATGATGTCTCTTACTGATTTGCCGTTATCATTTTGGGGTTATGCATTAGAAACAGCTGCATTCACTTTAAATAGGGCACCATCAAAATCCGTTGAGACGACACCATACGAACTGTGGTATGGCAAAAGGCCAAAGTTGTCGTTTCTTAAGGTTTGGGGATGTGATGCTTATGTCAAAAAGCTTCAGCCTGAAAAGCTGGAACCCAAAGCGGAAAAGTGCGTCTTCATAGGTTACCCAAAAGAGATAGTTGGGTACACCTTCTATCTCAAATCCGAGGGCAAAGTGTTTGTTGCTAAAAACGGAGCTTTTCTCGAGAAGGAGTTTCTCTCGAGAGAATTGAGTGGGAGGAAGATAGAACTTGACGAGGTTGTCGAACCTCTCATCCCTCTGGATGGTGGCGCAGGGCAAGGGGAAACCTCTGTCATTGCGACGCCGGTTGAGGAGGAAGTTAATGATGATGATCATGAAACTCCAGTTCAAGTTTCTGTTGAACCACGCAGATCGACGAGATCATGCGCTGCTCCAGAGTGGTACGGTAATCCCTTCTTATCAATCATGTTGTTAGACAACAATGAACCTGCAAATTATGAAGAAGCAATGGTGGGCCCAGATTCCAACAAATGGCTAGAAGCCATGAAATCCGAGATAGGATCCATGTATGAGAACAAAGTGTGGACTTTGGAGATACTACCTGAGGGCCGCAAGGCTATTCAGAACAAATGGATCTTTAAGAAGAAGACGGACGCTGACGGTAATGTGACCGTTTATAAAGCTCGACTTGTGGCAAAGGGTTTTTCACAAGTTCCAGGAATTGACTACGATGAGACTTTCTCACCCGTGGCAATGCTTAAGTCCGTCAGAATCATGTTAGCAATAGCTGCATTTTTCGATTATGAAATCTGGCAGATGGATGTCAAAACGGCGTTCCTTAACGGTTTCCTTAAGGAAGAGTTGTATATGATGCAACCCGAAGGTTTTGTCGATCCTAAAAATGCTGACAAGGTGTGCAAGCTCCAGCGATCCATTTATGGACTGGTGCAAGCATCTCGGAGTTGGAACAAACGCTTTGATGAGGTGATCAAACCATTTGGGTTTATACAAGTGGTTGGAGAATCTTGTATTTACAAGAAAGTGAGTGGGAGCTCTGTGGCGTTTCTAATATTATATGTGGATGACATATTACTGATTGGAAACAACGTAGAGCTTTTGGAGAGCATAAAAGGTTACTTGAATAAAAGTTTCTCTATGAAGGACCTAGGAGAAGTTGCTTACATTCTAGGCATTAAGATCTATAGGGATAGATCAAAACGCCTGATAGGACTTTCACAAAGCACATACCTTGATAAAGTTTTGAAGAGGTTCAAAATGGAACAGTCCAAGAAAGGGTTCTTGCCAGTTTTACAAGGTACGAGATTGAGTAAGACTCAGTGCCCAGCAACTGATGAAGATAGAGAGCATATGCGCTCCGTCCCCTATGCTTCAGCCATAGGTTCTATCATGTATGCAATGCTGTGCACTAGACCGGATGTTAGCCTGGCCATAAGTATGGCAGGAAGGTTCCAGAGTAATCCAGGAGTGGATCACTGGACAGCGGTCAAGAATATCCTGAAGTACCTGAAAAGGACTAAGGAGATGTTTCTCGTGTATGGAGGTGACGAAGAGCTCGCCGTAAAAGGTTACGTCGATGCAAGCTTTGACACAGATATGGACGACTCTAAGTCGCAAACCGGATACGTATTTATTCTTAATGGGGGTGCAGTAAGCTGGTGCAGTTCCAAGCAAAGCGTCGTAGCAGATTCTACATGTGAAGCGGAGTACATGGCTGCCTCGGAGGCGGCTAAGGAGGGTGTCTGGATGAAGCAGTTCATGACGGATCTTGGAGTGGTGCCAAGTGCACTGGATCCAATAACCTTGTTCTGTGACAACACGGGTGCCATTGCCTTAGCAAAGGAACCACGGTTTCACAAGCAAACCAGACACATCAAACGACGCTTCAACCTCATCCGCGACTACGTCGAGGAGGAGGACGTAAATATATGCAAAGTGCACACGGATCTGAATGTAGCAGACCCGCTGACTAAACCTCTTCCACAGCCAAAACATGATCGACACCAGAACTGTATGGGTGTTAGATTTATTACAATGTAATTCACATGGTGATGTGAGGGCTAGATTATTGACTCTAGTGCAAGTGGGAGTCTGTTGGAATTATGCCCTAGAGGCAATGACAAATGAAGTTATTATTATAATTCCTGTATCAAGATAATAGTTTATTTTCCATGCTATAATTGTATTGAATGAAGACTCATTTACATGTGTGGATACATAGACAAAACACCGTCCCTAGCATGCCTCTAGTTGGCTAGCCAGTTGGTCAATGATAGTCAGTGTCTTCTGATTATGAACAAGGTGTTGTTGCTTGATAACTGGATCACGTCATTGGGAGAATCACGTGATGGACTAGACCCAAACTAATAGACGTAGCATTTTGATCGTGTCATTTTGTTGCTACTGTTTTCTGCGTGTCAAGTATTTATTCCTATGACCATGAGATCATATAACCCACTGACACCGGAGGAATGCTTTTTGTGTATCAAATGTCGCAACGTAACTGGGTGACTATAAAGATGCTCTACAGGTATCTCCGAAGGTGTTAGTTGAGTTAGTATGGATCAAGACTGGGATTTGTCACTCCGTGTGACGGAGAGGCATCTCGGGGCCCACTCGGTAATACAACATCACACACAAGCCTTGCAAGCAATGTAACTTAGTGTAAGTTGCGGGATCTTGTGTTACGGAACGAGTAAAGAGACTTGCCGGTAAACGAGATTGAAATAGGTATGCGGATACTGACGATCGAATCTCGGGCAAGTAACATACCGAAGGACAAAGGGAATGACATACGGGATTATACGAATCCTTGGCACTGAGGTTCAAACGATAAGATCTTCGTAGGATATGTAGGATCCAATATGGGCATCCAGGTCCCGCTATTGGATATTGACCGAGGAATCTCTCGGGTCATGTCTACATAGTTCTCGAACCCGCAGGGTCTGCACACTTAAGGTTCGACGTTGTTTTATGCGTATTTGAGTTATATGGTTGGTTACCGAATGTTGCTCGGAGTCCCGAATGAGATCACGGACGTCACGAGGGTTTCCGGAACGGTCCAGAAACGAAGATTGATATATAGGATGACCTCATTTGATTACCGGAAGGTTTTCGGAGTTACCGGGAATGTACCGGGAATGACGAATGGGTTCCGGGAGTTCACCGGGGGGGGGCAACCCACCCCGGGGAAGCCCATAGGCCATGAGGGTGGCGCACCAGCCCTTAGTGGGCTGGTGGGACAGCCCAAAAGGGGCCTATGCGCCAAGGATAAGAAATCAAAGGAAAAAGAAAAAAAAAAGGGAGGAGGTGGGAAGGGAGGGGGACTCCCTCCCACCAAACCTAGTCCAACTCGGTTTGGGGGGAGGAGAGTCCTCCCCCTTGGCTCGGCCGACCCCTTGAGGGTCCTTGGACCCCAAGGCAAGGCCCCCTCCCTCCCACCTATATATACGGAGGTTTTAGGGCTGATTTGAGACGACTTTCCCACGGCAGCCCGACCACATACCTCCATAGTTTTTCCTCTAGATCGCGTTTCTGCGGAGCTCGGGCGGAGCCCTGCTGAGACAAGGTCATCACCAACCTCCGGAGCGCCGTCACGCTGCCGGAGAACTCTTCTACCTCTCCGTCTCTCTTGCTGGATCAAGAAGGCCGAGATCATCGTCGAGCTGTACGTGTGCTGAACGCGGAGGTGCCGTCCGTTCGGTACTAGATCGTGGGACTGATCGCGGGATTGTTCGCGGGGCGGATCGAGGGACGTGAGGACGTTCCACTACATCAACCGCGTTCTCTAACGCTTCTGCTGTACGGTCTACAAGGGTATGTAGATCGCTCATCCCCTCCCGTAGATGGACATCACCATGATAGGTCTTCGTGCGCGTAGGAAAATTTTTGTTTCCCATGCGACGTTCCCCAACACCTATCACCTTTGGGACTACTTTCATAGCATAAGCCAACTACCAAGTCAGCACCGCCGTGCTCTAAAATATATAAGTGAAGCACATAGAGCAAAAGTATCTAGCTCAAAAGATATAAGTGAAGCACTATGAGCATTCTAGCAAAAATCACGATGAGTGCATGTCTCTCTCTCTCAAAAAGGTGTGCAAAAAGGATGATTGTGACACAATAAAAAGAAAAAAAATCCTACGATACAAGACGCTCCAAGCAAAACACATATCATGTGCTGAATAAAAATATAGCTCCAAGTAATGTTACCGATGGATTGAAGACGAAATAGGGGATGCCTTCCCGGGGCATCTCCAAGCTTAGGCTTTTTGGTGTCCTTCAATTTGGCTTTGGATGCCTTGGGCATCCCCAAGCTTGAGCTCTTTCCATTCCTTATCTCTTTGTCCATGAGAACATCACCCAAAACTTGAAAACTTCACAACACAAAACTTAAACAGAAACTCGTGATAACATTAGCACAAGAAAACAAACTACCACTTCTTTTGGTACTGTAGCAAACTTGAATTCTATCTATATTGGTGTTGGGATACTGTATTCTCACTTTTCCATGGCTAGTACCCCCCGATACTAACCATAGTTTCATCAAAACAAGCAACCAACTCAACAAAAACAGAATCTGTCAAAAACCAAGACTAGTCATAAAGGTTTTGCTTGTCTCAAAGACAAAAAGAAACACAAAAAACACAATCACAACCGAATTGTGATGGTGTGGACGCAACAAAACAGAAAGAAAAAGATAAATTCATTGGGTTGCCTCCCAACAAGCGCTATTGTTTAATGCCCTTAGCTAGGCATAAAAGTGATAGAATCACGTATCGTCGTCTTTGGTGCTCAAACCATAAGTGTCCCTCATCATGTATTCATAAGACAATCTTATTTTATTTCTAGGAAAGTGTTCCATGCCCTTCCTTAAAGGAAATTGAAATCTAATATTCCTTTCCTTCATATCAATGATAGCACTGATAGTCCTTAGGAAAGGTCTACCAAGAATAATAGGGCATGTAGGATTGCAATCAATGTCAAGCACAACGAAATCCAAGGGTACATAGTTTATATTTGCAATAATAAGAACATCATTGATCATTCCCATGGGTTTCTTGACAGTAGAATCAGCAAGATGCAAATTAAGAGAACACTCTTCAATCTCATTAAAACCCAGAACATCACATAAAGACTTTGGAATCGCAGAAACACTAGCACCCAAATCACACAAAGCATTGCATTCATAGTTTTTGATTTTGATTTTGATGGTAGGTTCCCACTCATCATGAAGCTTTCTAGGGATAGAGACTTCCAATTCAAGTTTCTCCTCAAGAGATTTTATCATAGCTTCGACGATATGATCGGTAAAGGCCTTGTTTTGGCTATAAGCGTGTGGAGAGTTTAACATGGATTGCATCAAAGAAATGCATTCAATCAAGGAGAAACTATCATAATTGAATTCCTTGAAATCCATGGTAGTAATTTCATTACTACTCAAAGTTTTAACATCTTCTACTCCACTTTCAATGCTTTTAGCATCAAGATAGATGGACTCCGAATCATTGGGGCACTTTTCAACCAAAGTGGATTCATATCCAGCCTCATAATCATTAGGTTTGACACAAGAAAACAAAGATTCAATGGGAGTCACACCAAGCACTTTAAGATCTTCGTGATTCTCATCACGAGAACACGCCTTTTAAGCCATTCATGTCTAGCACGAATTTGGGCGGTTCTTTCTTGGCTCTCAATCATGGAAACACGCATAGCTTTCAAAGTTTCATCCATGTTGATCTTGGGAGGAGCACATCTAACTTTCAAAGCATCAACATCACCAGACATTCTATCAACGCTCTTAGCCAAATCGTCAATTTTGAGTAGTTTTTCCTCTATGGACGCATTGACATTTTTTTGTGAGTTGATAAACTCTTTGATATTACTCTCTAGATCAGACGGTGATGTATTGTAATTTCCATTAGTATTGTTGTAGGAGTTTCCAAAGTTATTAGAGGAGTTACTAGGAAAAGGCCCAGGAACATAGTTTCCTCTAGAAGCATTGTTGTTGCCAAAGTTATTCCTACCAACAAAATTAACGTCCAAGCTAGCGTTGCTACTCTAAATCAAAGAAGACAAGGGCATATCATTAGGATCTGAAGGAGCACTTCTACTAGCAACCAAATTCATTAACTCATCCATCTTAGCACTCAACGAGTTAATTTTCTTCTATAGCGTGTACCTTCTTACTAGTAGGTGACCTTTTAGTGTGCCACTGAGAGTAGTTCGTCATGATATTGTCTAGGAGTTTTGTGGCCTCCACTAACGTGATTTTCATGAACGTTCCACCTGAGGCGGAGTCCAAAATATTTCTAGAAGCAAAATTCAAGCCAGCGTAAAAGATTTGTATAATCATCCAAAGACTCAAGCCATGAGCGGGACAATTTCTAATCATTAATTTCATTCTCTCCCAAGATTGTGCAACATGTTCATGATCAAGTTTATTGAAATTCATGATATCATTACACAGAGAGATAATCTTAGCCGACGGAAAATACTTGGATATATAAGCATCTTTGCACTTATCCCAAGAATCGATACTATTTTTGGGCAAAGAAGAAAACCAAGTTTTTGCGCGATCTCGCAATGAGAAAGGAAAAAGCTTCAATTTAATCACGTCATTATCCACATCTTTCTTCTTTTGCATATCGCAAAGCTCAATGAAGGTATTGAGATGGGATGCAACATCTTCACTAGGAAGGCCGGAGAATTGCTCTTTCATAACAAGATTCAGCAAAGCGGCATTGATTTCGTATGACTCCGCACTAGTGGCGGGAGCAATCAAAGTACTAATAAAATCATTATTATTAGTATTCGAGAAGTCACAAAGTTTGGTGTTTTCATTCATGGTGACTTCGTCAAGCAAGCAAGCACACAAGCGAACAAAGAGCAAGCGAGAAAAAGGCGAACGAAAAGGCAAACGAAAAAGGCAAACGAAAAAGGCAAATTGGTGAAGTTGGGGAGAGGAAAACGAGAGGCAACTGGCAAACAAAGTAAATGCAAGAGATGAGTTTGCGACACCTACTTGGATGAGTTCTTGACTTGATCCTCCCCGGCAACGGCGCGAGAAATCCTTCTGCTACATCAACAAAAGTCCTTCCCCGGCAGTGGTGCCAGAGATCCTTCTGTCGTCTCTTGAGCTTGCGTTGGTTTTCCCTTGAATAGGAAAGGGTGATGCAGCACACGAGTAGTAAGTATTTCCCTCAGTTTGAGAACCAAGGTATCAATCCAGTAGGAGAATCTCGTCAAGTCCAGAGTACGTGCACAAACACAAAAGAGTTTGCACCCAACGCTGAAAAGGGGTTGTCAATCCCTTCAAGATTGTTTGCAAAGTGAGATCTAAAGACGGAAAGTGCAACGAAGTAAAAAGTGTAAGGCTGAAAATATGGTGTGGAGTAGACCCTGGGGGCCATAGTATTCATCGAACACCTCATGTACATAGGATGTGAGCTAGAGCACCACAAAGCTCTGCCACGCCGGCCAAAAAAACAGAGCAGCGCACTGCTCTGCTCGCGGTCGGATGGTATATGTAGGCCAAGCATTGGTCCCGGTTTATGGACCGAACCGAGAGTGAAGGACAACATTTGGTCCTGGTTCCAGCCAAAACCGGGACCAATTGTTGTGGGCCAGGAGCAAGGCACATTTGTCCCGGTTCGTGTCTGGAACCTGGACCAAAGAGGCCAGACGAACTGGGACCAATGGCCCACGAGGCCCGGCAGGCGCCCTGGCCTCACGAACCAGGACTGATGTCGTCATGGGTCCCGGTTCGTAAATGAACCGGGACTAATGAGATTTCATCAAGTGGACCAAAACCCTCTTTTCTAATAATGGATAGGAAAGAAATGTTTCTCGAGTCTCTAAGGACGGAGGTACCACATAGTTGGGTAAATGGAACTTGCTTCTCTACCGTGGCACTTTTTTTCTTTTCCTTTTTTTTGATTGACAACCCATTTTATTCAACTCATAATCATTACAGAGAGAGATAATCTTAGCCGGCGGAAAATACTTGGATATATAAGCATCTTTGCACTTATCCCAAGAATCGATACTAATTTTGGGCAAAGAAGAAAACCAAGTTTTTGCGCGATCTCGCAACGAGAAAGGAAAAAGCTTCAATTTAATCACGTCATTATCCACATCTTTCTTATTTTGCATATCACAAAGCTCAATGAAGGTATTGAGATGGGATGCAACATCCTCACTAGGAAGGCTGGAGAATTGCTCTTTCATAACAAGATTCAGCAAAGCGGCATTGATTTCGTATGACTCCGCACTAGTGGCGGGAGCAATCGGAGTACTAATAAAATCATTATTATTAGTATTCGAGAAGTCACAAAGTTTGGTGTTTTCATTCATGGTGACTTCGTCAAGCAAGCAAGCACACAAGCGAACAAAGAGCAAGCGAGAAAAAGGCGAACGAAAAGGCAAACGAAAAAGGCAAACGAAAAAGGAAAATTGGTGAAGTTGGGGAGAGGAAAACGAGAGGCAACTGGCAAACAAAGTAAATGCAAGAGATGAGTTTGTGACACCTACTTGGATGAGTTCTTGACTTGATCCTCCCCGGCAACGGCGCGAGAAATCCTTCTGCTACATCAACAAAAGTCCTTCCCTGGCAGTGGTGCCAGAGATCCTTCTGTCGTCTCTTGAGCTTGCGTTGGTTTTCCCTTGAAGAGGAAAGGGTGATGCAGCACATGAGTAGTAAGTATTTCCCTCAGTTTGAGAACCAAGGTATCAATCCAGTAGGAGAATCTCGTCAAGTCCAGAGTACGTGCACAAACACAAAATAGTTTGCACCCAACGTTGAAAAGGGGTTGTCAATCCCTTCAAGATTGTTTGCAAAGTGAGATCTAAAGACGGAAAGTGCAACGAAGTAAAAAGTGTAAGGCTGAAAATATGGTGTGGAGTAGACCCTGGGGGCCATAGTGTTCATCGAACACCTCATGTACATAGGAGGTGAGCTAGAGCACCACAAAGCTCTCCCACGCCGGCCAAAAAAACAGAGCAGCGCACTGGTGTGCTCGCGGTCGGATGGTATATATAGGCCAAGCATTGGTCCCGGTTTATGGACCGAACCGAGAGTGAAGGACAACATTTGGTCCCGGTTCCAGCCAAAACCGGGACCAATTGTTGTGGGCCAGGAGCGAGGCACATTTGTCCCGGTTCGTGTTTGGAATCTGGACCAAAGAGGCCAGACGAACTGGGACCAATGGCCCACGAGGCCCGGCAGGCGCCCTGGCCTCACGAACCAGGACTTATGTCGTCATGGGTCCCGGTTCGTAAATAAACTGGGACTAATGAGATTTCATCAAGTGGACCAAAACCCTCTTTTCTAATAATGGATAGGAAAGAAATGTTTCTCGAGTCTCTAAGGACGGAGGTACCACATAGTTGGGTAAATGGAACTTGCTTCTCTACCGTGGCACTTTTTTTTTCCTTTTTTTTTTATTGACAACCCATTTTATTCAACTCGTAATCATTACAGAGAGAGATAATCTTAGCCGGCGAAAAATACTTGGATATATAAGCATCTTTGCACTTATCCCAAGAATCGATACTATTTTTGGGCAAAGAAGAAAACCAAGTTTTTGCGCGATCTCGCAACGAGAAAGGAAAAAGCTTCAATTTAATCACGTCATTATCCACATCTTTCTTCTTTTGCATATCGCAAAGCTCAATGAAGGTATTGAGATGGGATGCAACATCTTCACTAGGAAGGCCGGAGAATTGCTCTTTCATAACAAGATTCAGCAAAGCGGCATTGATTTCGTATGACTCCGCACTAGTGGCGGGAGCAATCGGAGTACTAATAAAATCATTATTATTAGTATTCGAGAAGTCACAAAGTTTGGTGTTTTCATTCATGGTGACTTCGTCAAGCAAGCAAGCACACAAGCGAACAAAGAGCAAGCGAGAAAAAGGCGAACGAAAAGGCAAACGAAAAAGGCAAATTGGTGAAGTTGGGGAGAGGAAAACGAGAGGCAACTGGCAAACAAAGTAAATGCAAGAGATGAGTTTGCGACACCTACTTGGATGAGTTCTTGACTTGATCCTCCCCGGCAACGGCGCGAGAAATCCTTTTGCTACATCAACAAAAGTCCTTCCCCGGCAGTGGTGCCAGAGATCCTTCTGTCGTCTCTTGAGCTTGCGTTGGTTTTCCCTTGAAGAGGAAAGGGTGATGCAGCACAGGAGTAGTAAGTATTTCCCTCAGTTTGAGAACCAAGGTATCAATCTAGTAGGAGAATCTCGACAAGTCCAGAGTACGTGCACAAACACAAAAGAGTTTGCACCCAACGCTGAAA
This sequence comes from Hordeum vulgare subsp. vulgare, assembly GCF_904849725.1. Classification (NCBI taxonomy): domain Eukaryota; kingdom Viridiplantae; phylum Streptophyta; class Magnoliopsida; order Poales; family Poaceae; genus Hordeum; species Hordeum vulgare. The sequence continues at coordinate 655,723,013 of NC_058519.1, read as the reverse complement.
AGGGGTTGTCAATCCCTTCAAGATTGTTTGCAAAGTGAGATCTAAAGACGGAAAGTGCAACGAAGTAAAAAGTGTAAGGCTGAAAATATGGTGTGGAGTAGACCCTGGGGGCCATAGTGTTCATCGAACACCTCATGTACATAGGAGGTGAGCTAGAGCACCACAAAGCTCTCCCACGCCGGCCAAAAAAACAGAGCAGCGCACTGCTCTGCTCGCGGTCGGATGGTATATGTAGGCCAAGCATTGGTCCCGGTTTATGGACCGAACCGAGAGTGAAGGACAACATTTGGTCCCGGTTCCAGCCAAAACCGGGACCAATTGTTGTGGGCCAGGAGCGAGGCACATTTGTCCCGGTTCGTGTCTGGAACCTGGACCAAAGAGGCCAGACGAACTGGGACCAATGGCCCACGAGGCCCGGCAGGCGCCCTGGCCTCACGAACCAAGACTGATGTCGTCATGGGTCCCGGTTCGTAAATGAACCGGGACTAATGAGATTTCATCAAGTGGACCAAAACCCTCTTTTCTAATAATGGATAGGAAAGAAATGTTTCTCGAGTCTCTAAGGACGGAGGTACCACATAGTTGGGTAAATGGAACTTGCTTCTCTACCGTGGCACTTTTTTTCTTTTCCTTTTTTTTTGATTGACAACCCATTTTATTCAACTCATAATCATTACAGAGAGAGATAATCTTAGCCGGCGGAAAATACTTGGATATATAAGCATCTTTGCACTTATCCCAAGAATCGATACTATTTTTGGGCAAAGAAGAAAACCAAGTTTTTGCGCGATCTCGCAACGAGAAAGGAAAAAGCTTCAATTTAATCACGTCATTATCCACATCTTTCTTCTTTTGCATATCGCAAAGCTCAATGAAGGTATTGAGATGGGATGCAACATCTTCACTAGGAAGGCCGGAGAATTGCTCTTTCATAACAAGATTCAGCAAAGCGGCATTGATTTCGTATGACTCCGCACTAGTGGCGGGAGCAATCGGAGTACTAATAAAATCATTATTATTAGTATTCAAGAAGTCACAAAGTTTGGTGTTTTCATTCATGGTGACTTCGTCAAGCAAGCAAGCACACAAGCGAACAAAGAGCAAGCGAGAAAAAGGCGAACGAAAAGGCAAACGAAAAAGGCAAATTGGTGAAGTTGGGGAGAGGAAAACGAGAGGCAACTGGCAAACAAAGTAAATGCAACAGATGAGTTTGCGACACCTACTTGGATGAGTTCTTGACTTGATCCTCCCCGGCAACGGCGCGAGAAATCCTTCTGCTACATCAACAAAAGTCCTTCCCCGGCAGTGGTGCCAGAGATCCTTCTGTCGTCTCTTGAGCTTGCGTTGGTTTTCCCTTGAAGAGGAAAGGGTGATGCAGCACATGAGTAGTAAGTATTTCCCTCAGTTTGAGAACCAAGGTATCAATCCAGTAGGAGAATCTCGTCAAGTCCAGAGTACGTGCACAAACACAAAAGAGTTTGCACCCAACGCTGAAAAGGGGTTGTCAATCCCTTCAAGATTGTTTGCAAAGTGAGATCTAAAGACGGAAAGTGCAACGAAGTAAAAAGTGTAAGGCTGAAAATATGGTGCGGAGTAGAACCTGGGGGCCATACTGTTCATCGAACACCTCATGTACATAGGAGGTGAGCTAGAGCATCACAAAGCTCTCCCACGCCGGCCAAAAAAACAGAGCAGCGGACTGCTCTGGTCGCGGTCAGATGGTATATATAGGCCAAGCATTGGTCCCGGTTTATGGACCGAACCGAGAGTGAAGGACAACATTTGGTCCCGGTTCCAGCCAAAACCGGGACCAATTGTTGTGGGCCAGGAGCGAGGCACATTTGTCCCGGTTCGTGTCTGGAACCTGGACCAAAGAGGCCAGACGAACTGGGACCAATGGCCCACGAGGCCCGGCAGGCGCCCTGACCTCACGAACCAGGACTGATGTCGTCATGGGTCCCAGTTCATAAATGAACCGGGACTAATGAGATTTCATCAAGTGGACCAAAACCCTCTTTTCTAATAATGGATAGGAAAGAAATGTTTATCGAGTCTCTAAGGACGGAGGTACCACATAGTTGGGTAAATGGAACTTGCTTCTCTACCGTGGCACTTTTTTTCTTTTCCTTTTTTTTTTATTGACAACCCATTTTATTCAACTCATAATGTCTTGGGGAATACATAAGTTGTCAGGAGGACGCTGGAGCCAAAGATGACGCCCTAAACCTAGGGTAGTAGCCATCCTTGCTATTTTATGCGCCTCACTATTACTATCACGACGTTCAAAAACAAAAGTGCAACTATTGAAACTAGATTTACTCTTTTGAATATCATGGAGGATCATGCAATACTCGCCCCGTTGATCTTGGATTTGAAGATCTTTTATGACTCTTAGACAGACCGATGCAATCTGAATGTTTGGGATCATCAAATCTTCCGCCCAAGCTATTGCCTCCCTGCATGCATGGGCCTCTACCAACGCAGGATCAATCACCCCCATCAGGACTATCACCGAAGCCCCCATGAAAAGTCCCTGTGCATCACGGCATATTACTCCAACCGCCCCAATATTGGAAGACTTGGCGACACCTCCATCCACATTCAACTTCGCCTCACCCGCGGATGGGGGGATCCACCTCGGAGCAGGCAAAACATCGGTCCTCCTTGTCGTGCTCTTCTGCATCGATGGTAAACCACGTAGCTCATTTAGGTACCTCTCGATGAACAGGTGGGTCGAGAGGGGGCTCTGAAATTCCTTCTCATGTATGGCCTTTAGTCGAGCCCACCAGATCACCCACGGTGTGGTCAAAATAGCGATGAACCGCTCGAAGGTTAGTGTGTTGCACATCCCATGTAACCTGAGCTTCGGGTCTTGCGTTTCATCCCCGTAGGCTCGAAGCAAAGAATCATCGTCATCGGCACGCAAAGACCAGACACTACGCGCCATATTGCAGTCCAGTAGAGCATGGCGCCAGCTATCCTCCGCCCCTTGACAGATTGGGCATGATGTATCTACTGTCATCTGCCATCTCCCCCTCTCCTGCCCCGTTGGTAGTGAGGCGCGAGCGAGCCGCCAAGCGAACAGACGTAGTTTTGCCAGCACCTTAGTCCCCCATAGTTTCTTCCAGTTGGCCTCTTGTCGGTCAGTGTCTGAAGCTTCTGCATCTCCATTGAGCCAGCGTTCCCGCCGCAATTTCGTTGCCACTACCATCCTGTAGCATGATCTCACTGTAAACAAACCCGACTTTTCATAATGCCATGCATAGAAATCTGTTTGTGCAGTGTAGCTAAGATGGATCTTGCGCACTATATCGGCGTCCATTGGGAGCATGTGAACAGATAGAGCATGATCATCCCAACATCGGTCCGCATGTGATATTAACTCCGAGACCTTCTCCGGAGGATTTGCCGAGATCGCAGCATAGGGGCGTAGGCAGAAATCTCGGGGCAGCCAATTGTCATTCCATATGTGAGTATCCTCGCCATTACCAATCCGTTTTACTAAACCTGTCCTGAGAATATCTCTACCCTCACAGAGAGCCCGCCATACCTGCGATGGCCGTGATCCCAGCTGGGAGGACATAATGTCTGTTGAGGGGAAGTAGACCGCCTTCAGAATCCTTGCACTCATCGTGTTGGGCTCCGACATCACCCTCCAAACCTACTTGGCAAGCAAAGCCAGGTTAAAAAGCTCCATATCGCGGAATCCCAAACCCCCTTTGTACTTCGGCATGCACATAGTTTCCCACGACACCCACGCCATTTTCCTCTCCCCTGACTTGCACCCCCACCAAAATTTCCGAATCATGGCCGTGATATGCTCGCATAACCCCCGTGGTAACTTGAAGATCGCCATAGAATAGGTTGGTATTGCCTGCACCACTGATTTTATGAGAACCTCCTTGCCGCTGCCTACCAAGCACTTCTCCATCCACCCTTGGATATTCTTCCATACACGGTCCTTCAGATATGAGAATACTCCATTCTTTGCTTGCCCCACCTCTGATGGTAAACCCAAATATCTCTCGCATAGTGTCTCCCTGTGGATTTGAAGAATAGCTTTGAACACTTCCCTCTGCACTTCCGGGCATCCCTTCCCAAAGTAGATAGATGATTTCGCATTGTTTATTCGCTGGCCCGATGCGTGGCAGTATGTTGTTAGTATTTCCTTCAATTTGTGGGCGTTCTCTGAGGTAATCTTACTAAAAAGCAAGCTGTCATCCGCAAACAGTAGATGGTTTACCTTTGGCGCGAGAGTAGCAATTTGAATACCTTCAAAAACCCCTTCCGTACTGGCATGATGTAGCATACAGGAGAGCCCCTCTGCCGCAATCAAAAACAGGTATGGGGAGATCAGATCCCCTTGCCTAATGCCCCTTGATGGTTTAAAACCCTCGGTCTGCATTCCATTAAAAAGTACCGAGAAAGACACCGAGGTTACCCCTCTCATAATCTGGCGCACAAAAGCTTCACAAAGACCCAACTTCTTCATAATGGCCTCTAGATAGACCCATTCAACTCGGTCGTAAGCTTTCATCATGTCCAGCTTTACTGCACAATGCCCATTCTTTTTTGCTCTATTATTCTTCATAAAATGAAGGCATTCATAAGCTGTAATAACATTATCAGTGATCAAGCGGCCTGGCACAAACGCCGATTGTTCTTGAGAGATGATTTCCGGGAGAATCTGCTTCAGACGGTTAGCAAGTACTTTGGATACAATTTTAAAGAGCACATTGCACAAGCTGATCGGCCGAAACTGAGATAGTAATGTGGGGTTTAATACCTTAGGGATGATAACAATGAACGTCCTGTTAAGCTCCTCGAGGGAGTCTTCTCCTTTCAACACTCGAATAACAATGTTGGTCACTTCAGCACCACATAAATGCCAATATTTTTGAAAGAAATGCGCCGGGAAGCCATCCAGTCCTGGAGCCTTTGTAGGATACATTTGAAACATCGCCTTTTTTACCTCCTCCTCCGTTACAACCTGCGCTAGCATCTCATTCATGGGTGTGGAAACCTTACAAGGTACATGGGATAGCACTTCCTCCATTCTGATAACCCCCTCAGAAGCATATAACTTCTCATAGTACTGGACTGTCATGTGCTGCAATTCCCCTAGATCATCACATGTGGATCCGTCAGGGCGCATCAAGCTCACCACTGTATTCTTCTTTCTTCTGCTCGAGGCTTTCTTATGAAAAAACTTCGTATTCTTATCCCCTTCCATAAGCCACTGGATTCGTGCACGCTGGCGCCACATGATCTCTTCTCGGAATCTCAGCTCAATGATTCTATCCTCTGTTTTAACTTCCTCACGGGATGCTGCAACTCGATGGGGATCCTCCCGCAGCACACTTAGCCTAGCCCGCAACGTCCTCAGCTCAGCTCGAACCGCACCAAAGGTGCTGGAGCCCCACCCCGACAGAGTTACTGCCAAGCGCTGCAACTTCTCCCCTATCTCCTTTGCTGATGTAGCAGTGGTTGCAGTCCATGCTTCCTGGTCTGTTGTTTGGAATCCCTCATGCCTCTCCCACATCATTTCGTATCGAAAGGGCCTCCCCTTCCCTATTCTCTGATTGTGTGCTTCCATACTATTTAGAACGAGGATAGGGGAATGATCCAATTTGACCGCATGGAGATGATGTAACAAGGCCATTGGGAACATGGCGCTCCACTCAACCGAAGCCAAGGCTCTGTCCAGACGAACTCTGCATGTAGCCCCATTCTGTACTTTACGTTCGAAAGTCCAGTCCAGCCCGATATACCCTAGATCCCCCAACTGGCACACATCCACCGCCTCGCGAAAAGCCTGAATTTGCCCCATATCGCGATTGTTTGGGCCTAGCTGCTCTTCCCTCCAGAGGACCTCGTTAAAATCTCCTATGCATAACCACGGAAGATCACTATCCGCCTTCAGGAAACGCATCATCTCCCACGTTTTATACCGCAAGCTCCTATTTGCCTCCCCATACCAACATGTTAATCGCCATGGATTTCTACCTTCCTCATTAACCTCCATGTCAATGTGATATTTGGAGAAATTTCGCAGCTGTAGTATGAGGGGTTTCCTCCAAAACATGCATAATCCTCCACTTCTGCCCGAGCTTCCCACTCCATATGCACTTTCATATCCCAAAGTTCTTGCCAATCCCTCCATGCGATTCTTTGATATTTGTGTTGTTGGAAATATGCCCTAGAGGCAATAATAAAATGGTTATTATCATATTTCCTTGTTCATGATAATCGCCTATCGTTCATGCTATAATTGTATTAACAGGAAACAGTAATGCATGTGTGAATGAATAGATCACAATGTGTCCCTAGCAAGCCTCTAGTTAGCTAGCTCGTTAGTCAATAGATGATCATGGTTTCCTGATCATGGACATTGGATGTCATTGATAACGGGATCACATCATTGGGAGAATGATGTGGTGGACAAGACCCAATCCTAAGCCTAGCACTAGATCGTATTGTTCGTATGCTAATGCTTTTCTAATGTCAAGTATCTTTTCCTTCGACCGTGAGATTGTGCAACTCCCGGATACCGTAGGAGTGCTTTGGGTGTATCAAACGTCACAACGTAACTGGGTGACTATAAAGGTGCACTACGGGTACCTCCGAAAGTGTCTGTTGGGTTGGCACGAATCGAGATCGGGATTTGTCACTCCGTGTGACGGAGAGGTATCTCTGGGCCCACTCGGTAGAACATCATCATGAGCTCAATGTGACTAAGGAGTTAGTCACACGATGACGTGCTACGGAACGAGTAAAGAGACTTACCGGCAACGAGATTGAACAAGGTATAGGTATACCGACGATCGAATCTCGGGCAAGTTCTATACCGACAGACAAAGGGAATCGTATACGGGATTGATTGAATCCTTGACATCGTGGTTCATCCGATGAGATCATCGTGGAGCTAGTGGGAGCCACCATGGGTATCCAGACCCCGCTGATGGTTATTGGCCAGAGAGGTGTCTCGGTCATGTCTGCCTGTCTCCCGAACCCGTAGGGTCTACACACTTAAGGTTCGATGACGCTAGGGTTATAGGGAATTGTTATACGAGATTACCGAAAGTTGTTCGGAGTCCCGGATGAGATCCCGGACGTCACGAGGAGCTCCGGAATGGTCCGGAGGTAAAGATTGATATATAGGACGGATGGTTTCGGACACCGGAAGTGTTTCAGGCATCACCGGTAACGTACCGGGACCACCGGGACCACCGGAGGTGGTCCCGGGGGACCACCGAAGGGGGGCTGCGACCCCAAGAGGTAAGATGGGCTAAGTGGGGGTGGGAACCAGCCCCTAGTTGGGCTGGTGCGCCTCCCCACTCAGCCCATGGCGCAGGGGAAAGAAAAAGAGGGGGGGAACCCTAACTTAGGTGGGCCTTAGGCCCACCAGAGGGGTGCGCCACCCCTCCTCCCCATCTGGCCGCCACAAACCCCATCTGGGAGGGCTGCCGCACCCCCTAGGGTGGGAACCCTAGGGGTGGCACCCCCTCTCCCCTTCCCCTATATATAGTGGGCACTTTTGGCCTTTGGAGGATAGTTTTCCCTCTCCCTCGGCGCAGCCCTGCACTTCTTCCTCCTCCTCTCTGCCGGCGCTTGGCGAAGCCCTGCCGGGAGACCTCGTCTCTCCACCAACACCACGCTGTCGTGTTGCTGGTCTTCTTCCCCAACCTCTCCCTCCTCCTTGCTGGATCAAGGTGCGGGAGACGTCACCGGGCTGCACGTGTGTTGAACGCGGAGGTGCCGTTGTTCGGCACTAGATCGGAATCGCCGCGAGTACGACTCCATCAACCGCGTTCTAGCAAACGCTTCCGCTTAGCGATCTTCAAAGGTACGAAGATGCTCTTACCCCTCTCTCGTTGCTGGTCTCTCCATAGGAAGATCTGAATAAGCATAGGAAAATTTTGAATTTATGCTACGTTACCTAACAGTGGCATCCGAGCCAAGTTTTCTATGTGTAGATTCTATGCACGAGTAGAACACAAAAGTTGTGGGCGATGGTTTGTCAATTTGCTTGCCGTTACTAGTCTTATTCTTTTCCGGCGGTATTGTGGGATGAAGCAGCCCGGACCGACCTTACACGTATGCTTACGTGAGACTGGTTCCACCGACAGACATGCACATCGTGCATAAAGGTGGCTAGCGGGTGTCTGTCTCTCCTACTCTAGTCGGATTGGATTTGATGAAAAGGGTCCTTATGAAGGGTAAATAGCTTTGGCATATCATCGTTGTGGCTGTCACGTAGGTAAGAAGGCGTTCTTGCTAGAAACCCAAATCAGCCACGTAAAACTTGCAACAACAATTAGAGGACGTCTAACTTGTTTTTGCAGGGTTTGACATGTGATGTGATATGGCCAAAGTTGTGATGTTGCATGTATGATGTATGAGATGATCATGTTATTGTAATAGGTTTCACGACTTGCATGTCGATGAGTATGACAACCGGCAGGAGCCATAGGAGTTGTCTTAATTTATTGTATGAGATGCAACGCCATGTGCTTGCTACTTTTACTTCATTGCTAACGGTTAGCCATAGTAGTAGTGATAGTAGTAGTTGGCGTGACGACTTCACGGAGACACGATGATGGAGATCATGATGATGGAGATCATGGTGTCACGCCGGTGACGATGATGATCATGCGATGCCTGAAGATGGAGATCGACTGAGCAAAGATGATAATGGCCATATCATGTCACTATATGATTGCATTGTGATGTTTATCATGTTTTACATCTTATTGCTTAAAACGACGGTAGCATAATAAGATGATCCCTCCTAAAATTTCGAGAACGTATTCCCCTAAGTGTGCACCGTTGCGAAGGTTCGTTGTCTCGAAGCACCACGTGATGATCGGGTGTGATAGATTCTAACGTTCGCATACAACGGGTGTAAGCCAGATTTACACACGCAAAACACTTAGGTTGACTCGACGAGCTTAGCATGTACAGACATGACCTCGAATACAAGAGACCGAAAGGTCGAACATGAGTCGTATGGTTGAATACGATCAGCATGAAGTTGCTCACCATGGTGACTAGTCCGTCTCACGTGATGATCGGACACGGGTTAGTTAACATGGATCATGTATCACTTAGATGACTAGAGGGATGTCGATTTAAGTGGGAGTTCATACTTAATTTGATTAAATGAACTTAATTGTCATGAACTTAGTCTAAAAGTTGTCTTTATAAATATTGTAGATGTCCAACGTCAACCTCAACTTCAACGCATTCCTAGAGAAAAACAAGCTGAAAGATGATGGTAGCAACTATGCGGACTGGGTTCGCAACCTGAAGCTCATCCTTGAAGCAGCAAAAAAGGCTTATGTCCTTAATGCGCCGCTAGGTGACCCTCCCGCTCCCGCAGCAGCCCAGGACGTTCTAAACGTCTGGCAAGCGCGGAGTGATGACTACTCTCTGGTTAGGTGTGGCATGTTATACAGTTTAGAAACGGGGCTCCAAAGACGTTTTGAGCAACACGGGGCATATGAGATGTTCCAAGAGCTGAAGCTAGTTTTTCAAGCTCATGCCCGTGTCGAGAGATATGAAGTCTCCGACAAGTTCTTCAGCTGTAAGATGGAGGAGAACAGTTATGTCAGTGAGCACATACTCAAAATGTCTGGGTTACACGGTCGTCTGACTTCACTTGGAGTCGAACTTCCGGATGATGCTATCATTGACAGAATCCTCCAGTCTCTCCCACCAAGCTACAAAGGCTTTGTGCTTAACTACAACATGCAAGGGATGGAGAAAACCATTCCCGAGTTGTACTCGATGCTCAAGTCTGCAGAAGTAGAAATCAAGAAGGAGCATCAAGTGTTGATGGTCAACAAGACCACTAGTTTCAAGAAAGGCAGGGGTAAGAAGAACTTCAAGAAAGACGGCAAAGTTGTTGCCGCGCCCGGTAAACCAGATGCCGGGAAGAAGAAAAAGAACGGACCCAAGCCTGAGACTGAGTGCTTCTACTGCAAGGGAAAAGGTCACTGGAAGCGCAACTGCCCCAAATACTTAGCGGACAAGAAGGCCGGCAACATTAAAGGTATATGTGATATACATGTTATTGATGTGTACCTTACCAGCGCTCGTAGTAGCTCCTGGGTATTTGATACCGGTGCTGTTGCTCACATTTGCAACTCAAAGCAGGAACTGCGGAATAAGCGGAGACTGGCCAAGGACGAGGTGACGATGCGCGTCGGGAATGGTTCAAAAGTCGATGTGATCGCCGTCGGCACGCTACCTCTACATCTACCGTCGGGATTAGTTTTGAACCTCAATAATTGTTATTTAGTACCAGCTTTAAGCATGAACATTGTATCAGGGTCTTGCTTAATGCGAGACGGCTACTCATTTAAGTCAGAGAATAATGGTTGTTCTATTTATATGAGTGATATGTTTTATGGTCATGCTCCGCTGGTGAATGGTTTATTCTTGATGAATCTCGATCGTGATGTTACACATATTCATAGTGTGAGTACCAAAAGATGCAAAGTTGATAATGATAGTCCCACATACTTGTGGCACTGCCGCCTTGGTCATATCGGCGTTAAGCGCATGAAGAAGCTCCATACTGATGGACTGCTAGAGTCTCTTGACTTTGAATCATTTGACACATGCGAACCGTGCCTCATGGGCAAGATGACTAAGACTCCATTCTCAGGAATAATGGAGAGAGCCACCGACTTATTGGAAATAATACATACTGATGTGTGTGGTCCAATGAACGTTGAAGCTCGCGGTGGTTATCGTTATGTTCTCACTCTCACCGATGATTTGAGTAGGTATGGGTATATTTACTTGATGAAGCACAAATCTGAGACGTTTGAAAGGTTCAAGGAATTTCAGAGTGAGGTTGAGAATCAACGTGACAGAAAAATTAAATGTCTACGATCTGATCGTGGAGGAGAATATTTGAGTCACGAATTTGGCACACACCTAAGAAAGTGTGGAATCGTTTCACAACTAACGCCGCCTGGCACACCGCAACGCAACGGAGTGTCTGAACGTCGTAATCGCACCTTATTAGATATGGTACGATCTATGATGTCTCTCACCGACTTACCGCTATCATTTTGGGGATACGCATTAGAAACTGCAGCATTCACTTTAAATAGGGCACCGTCTAAATCCGTTGAGACGACACCGTATGAACTGTGGTTTGGCAAGAAACCCAAGTTGTCGTTTCTTAAAGTTTGGGGCTGCGATGCTTATGTGAAGAGACTTCAACCAGAAAAGCTCGAACCCAAAGCGGAGAAATGCGTATTCATAGGATACCCTAAGGAAACTATTGGGTATACCTTCTATCTTAGATCCGAAGGTAAAACCTTTGTTGCCAAGAACGGATCCTTTCTAGAGAAAGAGTTTCTCTCGAAAGAAGTAAGTGGGAGGAAGGTAGAACTTGATGAGGTAATTATACCCCCTCTCGAACAGGAAAGTAGCGCAGCGCAAGAAGTTGTTCCTGTGGTGCCTACACCAACTGAAGAGGAAGTTAATGATGATGATCATGAAGCTTCGGATCAAGTTACTACTGAACCACGAAGGTCCACAAGGGTACGCTCCGCACCAGAGTGGTACGGCAACCCTGTGATGGAAATCATGTTGTTAGACAACGGTGAACCTTCGAACTATGAAGAAGCGATGGCGGGCCCGGATTCCAACAAATGGCTTGAGGCCATGAAATCCGAGATAGGATCCATGTATGAGAACAAAGTATGGACTTTGGTGGACTTGCCCGATGACCGACGAGCCATAGAAAATAAATGGATCTTCAAGAAGAAGACTGATGCAAACGGTAATGTAACCGTTTACAAAGCTCGACTTGTCGCAAAGGGTTTTCGACAAATTCAAGGAGTTGACTACGAAGAGACTTTCTCTCCCGTAGCGAAGCTGAAATCAGTCCGAATCATGTTAGCAATTGCCGCCTTTTATGATTATGAAATTTGGCAAATGGACGTCAAAACAGCGTTCCTTAACGGGAATCTTAAGGAAGAGTTGTATATGATGCAACCAGAAGGTTTTGTCGATCCTAAAGGTGCTAACAAAGTATGCAAGCTCCAGCGCTCCATCTATGGGCTGGTGCAAGCATCTCGGAGTTGGAACATTCGCTTTAATGAGGTGATTAAGGCGTTTGGGTTCATACAGGTTTACGGAGAAGCCTGTCTGTACAAGAAAGTGAGTGGGAGCTCTGTAGCTTTCCTCGTACTATATGTGGATGACATATTGTTGATGGGGAATGATATAGAGATGTTGGAGAGCATAAAGGCCTATTTGAACAAGAGTTTTTCAATGAAGGACCTTGGAGAAGCTGCATACATATTAGGCATCAAGATCTATAGAGATAGATCGAGACGCCTCGTAGGTCTTTCGCAAAGTACATACCTTGACAAGATACTGAAGAAGTTCAATATGGAAAACTCAAAGAAAGGGTTCTTGCCAGTTTTGCAAGGTATGAGATTGAGTAAGACTCAGTCGCCGACCACAGCAGCAGATAGAGAGAAGATGAGTTCTGTCCCCTACGCTTCAGCCGTGGGCTCTCTAATGTATGCCATGCTGTGTACCAGACCTGATATAAACCTTGCGATAAGCTTGGTAGGGAGGTACCAAAGTAATCCCGGTGCAGAACACTGGACAGCGGTCAAGAATATCCTTAAGTACCTGAAAAGGACTAAGGAAATGTTTCTCGTTTATGGAGGTGACGAAGAGCTCGTCGTAAAGGGTTACGTCGATGCTAGCTTCGACACAGATCCGGATGACTCTAAGTCACAAACCGGATACGTATATGTGTTGAATGGTGGGGCAGTGAGCTGGTGCAGCAGCAAGCAAGAAGTCGTGGCAGCATCTACATGTGAAGCGGAGTACATAGCTGCTTCAGAAGCGGCTCATGAAGGAATTTGGATGAAGGAGCTCATCACCGACCTTGGAGTGGTTCCAAGCGCGTCGGGTCCTATGACACTCTTCTGTGATAACACTGGAGCCATTGCCATAGCCAAAGAGCCCAGGTTTCACCGGAAGACGAAGCACATCAAGCGCCGCTACAACTCCATCCAGGACCATGTCCAAACTGGAGTGATAGATATTTGTAAAGTAAACACGGATCTGAATATTGCAGACCCGTTGACTAAACCTCTTCCACGAGCAAAACATGATCAACACCATGATGCTATGGGTGTTCGATACATCACAATGTAACTAGATTATTGACTCTAGTGCAAGTGGGAGACTGTTGGAAATATGCCCTAGAGGCAATAATAAAATGGTTATTATCATATTTCCTTGTTCATGATAATCGCCTATCGTTCATGCTATAATTGTATTAACAGGAAACAGTAATGCATGTGTGAATGAATAGATCACAATGTGTCCCTAGCAAGCCTCTAGTTAGCTAGCTCGTTAGTCAATAGATGATCATGGTTTCCTGATCATGGACATTGGATGTCATTGATAACGGGATCACATCATTGGGAGAATGATGTGGTGGACAAGACCCAATCCTAAGCCTAGCACTAGATCGTATTGTTCGTATGCTAATGCTTTTCTAATGTCAAGTATCTTTTCCTTCGACCGTGAGATTGTGCAACTCCCGGATACCGTAGGAGTGCTTTGGGTGTATCAAACGTCACAACGTAACTGGGTGACTATAAAGGTGCACTACGGGTACCTCCGAAAGTGTCTGTTGGGTTGGCACGAATCGAGATCGGGATTTGTCACTCCGTGTGACGGAGAGGTATCTCTGGGCACACTCGGTAGAACATCATCATGAGCTCAATGTGACTAAGGAGTTAGTCACCCGATGACGTGCTACGGAAAGAGTAAAGAGACTTACCGGCAACGAGATTGAACAAGGTATAGGTATACCGACGATCGAATCTCGGGCAAGTTCTATACCGACAGACAAAGGGAATCGTATACGGGATTGATTGAATCCTTGACATCGTGGTTCATCCGATGAGATCATCGTGGAGCTAGTGGGAGCCACCATGGGTATCCAGACCCCGCTGATGGTTATTGGTCAGAGAGGTGTCTCGGTCATGTCTGCCTGTCTCCCGAACCCGTAGGGTCTACACACTTAAGGTTCGATGATGCTAGGGTTATAGGGAATTGTTATACGAGATTACCGAAAGTTGTTCGGAGTCCCGGATGAGATCCCGGACGTCACGAGGAGCTCCGGAATGGTCCGGAGGTAAAGATTGATATATAGGACGGATGGTTTCGGACACCGGAAGTGTTTCGGGCATCACCGATAACGTACCGGGACCACCGGGACCACCGGAGGTGGTCCCGGGGGACCACCGAAGGGGGGCTGCGACCCCAAGAGGTAAGATGGGCTAAGTGGGGGTGGGAACCAGCCCCTAGTTGGGCTGGTGCGCCTCCCCACTCAGCCCATGGCGCAGGGGAAAGAAAAAGAGGGGGGGAACCCTAACTTAGGTGGGCCTTAGGCCCACCAGAGGGGTGCGCCAGCCCTCCTCCCCATCTGGCCGCCACAAACCCCATCTGGGAGGGCTGCCGCACCCCCTAGGGTGGGAACCCTAGGGGTGGCACCCCCTCTCCCCTTCCCCTATATATAGTGGGCACTTTTGGCCTTTGGAGGATAGTTTTCCCTCTCCCTCGGCGCAGCCCTGCACTTCTTCCTCCTCCTCTCTGCCGGCGCTTGGCGAAGCCCTGCCGGGAGACCTCGTCTCTCCACCAACACCACGCCGTCGTGTTGCTGGTCTTCTTCCCCAACCTCTCCCTCCTCCTTGCTGGATCAAGGTGCGGGAGACGTCACCGGGCTGCACGTGTGTTGAACGCGGAGGTGCCGTTGTTCGGCACTAGATCGGAATCGCCGCGAGTACGACTCCATCAACCGCGTTCTAGCAAACGCTTCCGCTTAGCGATCTTCAAAGGTACGAAGATGCTCTTACCCCTCTCTCGTTGCTGGTCTCTCCATAGGAAGATCTGAATAAGCGTAGGAAAATTTTGAATTTATGCTACGTTACCTAACATGTGTCTCCACAACACAAAGAACAACCGGCGCACTCTCCCGCGCAAGGTCGCGGAGTTCATGAACTGTCACCGGGTCGCCCAGCCCGCGGCAGTTCCAGCATAAGATCGACATTAGGCCCGGCGGTCCTCCTCGAGGGAGGCCGCCGTAAGTGCCAAGGTCTGAACTTCTTTTCCTGATGCCACCGTCGTGCTATACTTGATAGGCGATGATGTCTTCTTTGCTTTTTTGAGCTCCCGGGGAGAAATATACGTTGGTGGCGGGGGTGGAATGGGCTTATCTGTGTTAACCTCATTCATCACCCTCCCTCCTTCAGTCCGATCCTTCTCACTTCCCATACTATGCGTGCTGCTAGATGCTGTTCGCACCCTTGTGCTTTCATGCTGACAGATCGACAGAGCTAAGTTCAGACTACGCCGGGTTCCTGAATTATTATCCGATGCTTCTCCCTCGGGTCTGGGTGCTTTCAAAGGACTAGTAACATCATCTTCCTCTCCCTGTCCATCATCCAGTCCCGCATCCTGGGACGATCTCTTGCGAGCTGGAGATGTATGGCCCCTGTTACCACCACGCCCCCTACCACCAGTTCTCGCTCTACCTCCAGAACGACCGCCTCTTCCTACGTGGTCCTCATCTCTCTTACCCGACGCCACCTCCTTCCTCTGTGCCAGCATCCAGCTCCCCCATTGTTTCTGCTTCGCCTCCCACACACCATCACCACACTCCTCATGGTTGTGTCCTATAAGTCCACAAACCTGACAGAAATATGGTGTTTTCTCATACTTGATAGGGAACATGCGCCGGCCCTCCCCTGATACTACCAAAACCGTAACCCTAGTAAGAGGTTTGCCAACCAGTATGCGCGCGCGAACTCGCACGTAATCTCCTGCGTAGAATAGTCTGGGAGAGAGTTGGATTTCCTTGACCCTGCCGATACGCCGGGCAAGCTGATTCACAATGTCCGTACTCCTATACATATCAGGGATCCCATGAATCTGTGCCCAGACATGGATACCATCGAGCACCACCTTCGCAGGGTTCGTCTTCCCGTCATAGTCCTCCACTATAAGCCCCATGCCCCGGAACAGCCACGGTCCTCCATGGACCACCTTCTTCCAATCCCCCAAGCAGAACATCTGGAACACAAACATATTGTCTCCCGCTTCTCTGTACTTCGGGGGGTTTAGCCAATCCCCACACCGTTTTTAGGGTTTCAAACATAGCTGCCGATGAGAAAGGCCGAGAGGTGTGCAACTTCCCAATCGCAAGCCACCGTGCGTCCGCCTCAAGTTTCTTGACCTCCTCTTCGCCCACCACCACATCATCTAGTTCCTCGTCCTTCAGATCAAGGTGCTGCAACATGTCCTTCAGATTCTTCCCAGTCCACCCCGAGGAGGAGGATGACCCATTGTCTCCGGCCATCGCACCCCGTTGAAAGCGCCCAAATTGCCTCGCCCGGACTAGCCCAGCGATCGATAATCCTCACGTCGGCGATCGGATCACCGTCGGAGGTCCTAAAACCCTAAACGAGAGGGTACTGCGTAGATATGCATGATCTCTCATTTCTTTTCCTTTTAAGACAAAGAGCACGGCACGGCTGCTCCGGAGGAGTCCGGACGCTCGCGAATGCATTGGCTTGAGCTGGAAATTTACCAAAAACTAGTCAGCCTAGCCCAACCCAGCCCGTTAGATGTGAACGTGCCTGAGCTGATTAAAAAAACAAATATTGTTTGCGGAACTGATTAAATAATTAACTGTAATTTCAAAATAACTAGATGATGCGTTGCTACAGAAAACTTATTAAAAATATGAATAAATATTAGAAAATTAATGTGAATGCAAAAACTATTATAAAAATGTCTTGCTTAATCACCTAGAAAAAAATACTTTGCATGAAGAGATTAATAAAAAAAATAACTTATGACTACATGTATGACTTGATGATGTGATATTATTGCATGTAGAGAAAAATTGAGTAGCAAGTTCTAGCTATTTAAAAATAAAAGATACTTCATCCGTTCGTAAATATGACCCTTTAAAGATTGCATTATAAACTACATATGGATATACCTAAACATATTTTAGAATATAAATTCACTCATTTTGTTCCGTATGTAGTCTTCTAGTGAAATTTATAAAACGTTTTATATTCAATCCGTTCCAAAATAAATTCACATCTACACAAATCTAAGACAATAATTTTGAACGAAAGGAATATTTTGAAACGTAGGGAGTACATAATTAAGTACAGTTAAAATACGTGATCAATGCTGGCGTGCCGTGCCGTGCTCTGAGGCATGGTAGAGGAGCCGGTTCCCGTGCATCGATGGTGGTAAAAGCCGAGTCACCGCGGCAGCTGCCCGTTGGTCCGTTGGTGGTGAAAGCCACACCAAACGGGCCTGCTGCCATTTCGAATTCCGACGAGAGGCAACCAGGCAAAGGAGGAGAGAAACTGCCGAGGAAAAAAAAGGAACCCGATGCGGACCGACGGGCCTGCTGAAACAGAAACCGACGCGGCGCGGCGCGGCGCACGAGGACGAGGACGGCGACCGACCCACCCCACACCTCACCTCCTCTTTACTCCACGCCACGCAGTCCACTCACTCCCTCACACCCAACGCAAGCTCCCCCGCACGCGACGCAAAACCCAGACCCCTCCGCCTCCGCCTCCCCCGGAATCCCCTCCACCGTCGGCCGCCCTCCCGCTCACCCACAACCAGCCAGCCCGGCCACGGACGCCATGGCGGCGGCGGCAGACTGAACCACCAGGCTCTCGTGCGTGCCCGCGCTCGCTCGCGGCTCCGTCGGCCCGCGCTCTCGCGGCGGCATTGGGCCAGATCCGCCCGGATCTGGGCGCCTCCAGCTCCACAGGTGAGCCCCGGCCCTCCCCGCCGTCGAATCCCGGGGTTTCTCGGGGGACCCTTTATTACGCGTTCGCTGCGCTGCGCTGCGCGGCGGAAAACAAAAAGCGCCACCGCCCCTTTTCGCATATGCTTGCTGATCCATTAGGTGTGGCTCAAAATCCACGAATCGCCCCGATTCCGTGGTTCAATAAACTAGTCTGGCTGGCTTTTCGCCAAAAGCTTTGATGCGCTTGTCCTGCCTCCCTCCCTGATTCCGACGGATATCCATTTGTTTATACTGTATGCTATACACTGCTTATCCACAGGTTAGATCTGTGTGCGTACGTCGCCTTCAGCTGTGATGTGAGCTCCGATACGTCACAACCCGCCTGAGGCCAGCGTTAGATAGAGGTTGGTTGCTGACATGAAAGCGAATTTAGTTTACTAGGCTTGATGTGGACTGTTCCCGTCGAGTTTTCCATTTCATGCAAATGGAAACAGAAACAATACCGGCGCGCCCTTTAGTGAGCTGGAACACACAGGTTCTTCTGTAGATCAGGGGCGCGTGATCTGTGGACGTGGTTATGCGACTGTGATTGCGACGCTTTAGCGATTCACAGCATATAAGTTTTTCTTGTTGAGCCTGGTTTTTATTCTTATTTGGATGTGACACCCGGTTTGTAGCATCTGCCAGGGTGCTACCTAACTCTGCTTTTCTTTGTATATGTATATATGCTTATTTGGCTGTGCCAGATAAATTGCTGCATTTGCCATGGTGCTACCTAACTGTGTTTTTTCTTTTTATGTATGCTTATTTGTTTGTAGCATTTGCAGTGGCGCTAACTGCTTTTCTTTCATGTGTGCAGTGCGGTGCAGTAGACCGCGACATCACCAGAAGCAATGGCGACATATAAGTTGGGCGTGGAGGTCGCAAGTGCTCATGACCTGATGCCCAAGGACGGGCAAGGCTCTGCCAGCGCCTGTGTCGAGCTTACCTTTGATGGTCAGAGGTTCCGCACGGCCATCAAGGAGAAGGACCTGAACCCTGTCTGGAACGAGCGCTTCTACTTCAACGTGTCTGATCCATCAAATCTGCCCGAGCTCGCTCTCGAAGCATATGTCTACAACATCCACAAGTCTGTTGAAGGCTCCAGGTCATTCCTTGGCAAGGTCAGAATTGCTGGGACCTCATTTGTTCCCTTCACCGATGCTGTCATCATGCACTATCCACTGGAGAAGCGGGGGATGTTCTCCCGTGTGAAGGGGGAATTGGGCCTCAAAGTGTACATCACAAATGACCCCTCCATCAGGGCTTCCAACCCTCTTCCTGCAATGGACCCTGTTTCGAACAATACTCCTCCAAGTCAAGCTGAGCAGATTGCTGCTGATATAACTGGTACTAATCTGAATGCCTCTCAGCGTCATCAGGAGCACAGGCATGATGAAGTGAGAACCTTGCATACCATAGCTAAGGACGTACAGCATCATCAGCACCATGGCCATCTTCCAGCCTCCTTTGCTGAGCAACCCTCCAACTCCAAGTATGGTGTTGAGCAAATGAAACCTCAACCTCAACAGCCCAAGATGGTCAGGATGTATTCAGCTGCCTCCCAGCAGCCCATGGACTATGCACTTAAAGAAACTAGCCCCTTTCTTGGTGGTGGACAGATTGTTGGCGGTCGGGTTATAGGTGGTGAGAAGCATGCTAGTACCTATGACCTAGTTGAGAGAATGCAGTATCTGTTTGTGCGTGTGGTCAAGGCACGGGACTTGCCTAACATGGACATCACTGGGAGCCTGGATCCTTTTGTGGAAGTGAGAGTTGGCAACTACAGGGGCATAACTAAGCACTTTGAGAAGCAGAGGAACCCCGAGTGGAATGCTGTCTTTGCTTTCTCTAGAGAACGTATGCAGGCCTCTGTCGTTGAAGTGTTGGTCAAAGACAAAGATCTTGTCAGGGATGATTTTGTTGGCATGGTGCGATTCGATCTGAATGACGTGCCAGTACGTGTGCCCCCTGACAGTCCACTGGCTCCGGAATGGTACCGGCTTGTTCACAAGGATGGGGACAAGTCAAGGGGTGAGCTGATGCTGGCGGTTTGGGTTGGCACCCAAGCCGATGAGGCATTTCCTGATGCATGGCATTCGGATGCTGCTACACTTGAGGATCCATCTGCGGTAACACACATGAAGTCCAAAGTTTACCATGCACCCAGACTGTGGTACCTGCGAGTTAATATAATTGAGGCCCAAGATATTCTCATACATGATAAGACCCGCTATCCAGATGTTTTTGTCAGAGCACAGGTGGGGCATCAGCATGGGAGGACAAAACCTGTTCAGGCTAGAAACCTCAACCCGTTTTGGAATGAAGACCTTATGTTTGTGGCTGCTGAACCTTTCGAGGATCACCTTATTCTGTCGCTTGAAGATCGTGTAGCTCCTAACAAGGATGAGACGCTTGGCCGCATAATTATACCATTGACGATGATTGATAGGCGGGCTGATGACCGCATTGTCCATGGGAAGTGGTTTAATCTTGAGAAGCCTGTACTTGTTGATGTGGACCAACTAAAGAGAGAGAAGTTCTCTAGCCGGCTCCATCTCCGTCTCTGCCTTGATGGAGGATATCATGTTCTGGATGAGTCTACAAACTACAGCAGTGACCTCAGACCAACAGCCAAGCAACTCTGGAAGCCCTCAATTGGTTTGCTTGAGCTTGGTGTCCTTGGTGCACAGGGGATTGTTCCTATGAAGACTCGGGATGGAAAGGGTTCATCAGACACCTATTGTGTTGCAAAGTATGGGTCAAAGTGGGTGCGGACACGTACTATCATGAACAACCCAAACCCCAAGTTCAATGAACAGTACACTTGGGAGGTCTATGATCCGGCAACTGTCCTGACTATTGGTGCTTTTGACAATGGCCAGCTTGGAGACAGGAATGGGGAGAAGCCATCCAGTGGTAAAGATGCGAAAATCGGCAAGGTTCGAATTCGCCTGTCGACACTTGAAACTGGCCGTGTATACACCCACTCATATCCTCTTCTGGTTCTGCACCCATCAGGGGTGAAAAAGATGGGTGAGCTGCACCTAGCCATACGATTTTCTTCAACGTCATTGGTGAACATGCTGTACCTGTACTCCCGACCTTTGCTGCCGAAGATGCACTATGCACGTCCAATACCAGTGCTTCAGGTTGACATGCTCCGCCATCAAGCTGTCCAGATTGTGGCTGCCCGCCTCAGCCGAATGGAGCCACCTCTGAGAAAGGAAGTTGTTGAGTACATGTCAGATTTTGACTCTCACTTGTGGAGCATGAGGAGAAGCAAAGCAAACTTCTTCAGGCTGATGAATGTCTTCTCAGGCCTGTTTGCCATCAGCAAGTGGTTCAGTGGTGTCTGTGCATGGAAGAACCCCATTACCACTGTGCTAGTTCACATCCTCTTTATAATGCTGGTGTGCTTTCCAGAGCTCATACTTCCAACAGTGTTCCTTTACATGTTCCTGATAGGGATCTGGAACTACCGTTACCGGCCTCGCTATCCTCCTCACATGAACACCAAGATCTCTCATGCAGAGGCCGTTCACCCAGATGAACTCGATGAGGAGTTTGACACATTCCCCACAAGCCGGAGTCAAGAGATCGTAAGGATGAGGTATGATAGGCTGAGGAGTGTTGCTGGAAGGATACAAACTGTTGTTGGTGATATCGCAACCCAAGGGGAGAGAGTTCAGGCACTGCTTAGTTGGAGGGATCCTCGGGCCACGGCCATATTTGTGCTATTCTGTTTCATAGCCGCGATAGTGCTCTACGTCACACCGCTCCAGGTTCTCGCAGCATTAGGAGGGTTCTATGCCATGAGGCACCCAAGGTTCAGGCACAGGTTGCCTTCAACGCCGGTAAACTTCTTCAGGCGTTTGCCAGCGAGGACGGACAGTATGCTGTGAAGATGCTACTATCTGGTGGCCTTATCGTTGTAATCCCTAGAATTACTCCATGTCTGTCGCTGTAGCTCGCTTCGCTGTGTTATTATTTGTGACTGTTCGTCGTTCAGGACTTATGAGCCTGTCTATCGTGTTAGATGCTGGATCCAGGAAATAATGTGCTGACAGCTTATCATGACTTGCCAGGTTTTGGAAGCATGTTGATGAAATATCTTGTTGTGTAATGTTAAATATCCTGCTTGACTGGTTTCTGTGGTCTGTTTTATATCTGTGTTTCTAACCACTTTTGTAATTGCATTTTTCTACAAAGTCTTTCTATGGCTATTTCTTTTCCTGTGAAAAAGTTTCTATTGGTCGATTGTCCTATAGGTTTGTGCGTTCATGTGATTTTGAAGCGATATTCTTTTGCATGGCTTGATTAGAGGAATATTGCTAAACTGCGATATTCTTTTGCATGGCTTGACCAAGGGAATATTGCTTTGACTTTTGTAACTGTTACTGTATGAATACATATGGCCGAACCGGTAGTGTAACACTATATGATTTCTTCCCCTTCCATTTGCATTCTAATGATAAATTTTAAAACTGTCCATTCCAAAAATAAGTGAGTGTACTAGCTGGTGTATTGTAGGCCCAAAATATTTTGTCTACTTCTCTTTGTAGCATTCTCTGCCATGAATTTTTGTGATTGAGTAATAGCCCATACAAATATAATGCTTTGCAATATGTGTGGTTGTCATTAGAATCTGTGGACAACATATGGACTGCAAAAAATAATGAGGAATTTTATGACATTCTAAGACTTCCTGAGATGCACAAATAAATTTCAGGACAGGTGCTTGCCACTTGGAACGAGTTGTTCAGGGTGCTGCCGCTTAACTCTTCTCCAATCCTTCCTCTAGTTATTGCTGAAAGCAAAGATGGGCGCAGCAGAGTCGTCTTCCAAGCTTGGTGGTTCCGTCCATGACTTCGTCGTTAAGGTACGCCTCCTATCCCTCTCTCTGTTTCTCCCCCTGATGTTCATGCTTGTCTATCTATCGTTTACTCGTATGGATGATTTGCTTGCGGAACTTTGAACAAAAGGCCTGTTGAAAGATACCTGTAATTCAATGGAATTGGATTAGTTGTAGGTAAACAAGAAGATGATGAATTATTCAGTATGTCAGTTTGTTTTTGTTGAATTCACAGTTCCATGCCATCCTTCTAATTGAAACAGTCGGTGGGTTTGCTCTGCAGGATGTGAGAGGAAATGATGTGGAGCTCAGCAGATACAAGGGGAAAGTCCTGCTTATTGTCAATGTCGCATCTCGATGGTAGCGTGTTTTTCTGTTTTAGTTCAGAATCCTCCTATTTGAATCTGTGTTTACCACCTGAGTTAATATCCTTGCAGCGGTCTGGCCAATTCCAACTACACGGAAATGGGCCAGCTCTATGAGAAATACCGGGAGAAAGGTACTCCCTTCAATCCAAAATAAGCGTGGCAGTTTTAAACTAGGGTTGAACCCTTTTCTATAGCTTTGCACATGACATTCCACTATTGCAGTACCTCTAATGCATTATATTCACCCTAGCTTTCTTTATTGCTGTAAGCAAATTCTCATTTGGTACTCTGTACGGCTCTTAACCATTGTTTCTTGATTGAGCATTTGGTATTTGTGCTGAAACTGAACACAGTATATGATATAAATGATGTATGTTAAAATAGTACGGTTATATTTCTCATGCAGGGAAGGGAATGTCCCATCTTTTCAGTAACTAGACATTCACTTTTACAAACCCAAAGTGAATAATGTTTGATAAAGACCTTATGCGCGTCTTTACTCATAACACCTGAGAACTCATAGCAGAGGCAATTCAATCAACACAGCAGATATGGCATCCGAGAGGTTTCCTGGTTATAGTGCATACATAATACACTTCATCTGCTTACTAAAAAAGCCGCGGAACTTTACCTGTAGCTTACCTAGCTGTTCAGAGCATGGCTTCTCAGGTATAGGCTTATACTGTGACTGATCGTGCTCTTACAAGACTGAAGTGGTGTTGAGAAGTCCTAGAAGTTGAACCAGGTCAACAATTTGCTTCCATCAAACAGATATGACACAAGCGATGCTGTGTTCGGCTCTAGCTAGCCAAGTTGAGTTAGTTTTCAGATTGGAGATTGGAATCGATCGTTGGGTTAAATAGTGGTAGAAAGAGACATCTATACAGTTTATGTTAGACATCTAGACAGTAAGACGAGGCGTGCCATTGTGCAGGCTAAAGCACTTGCATTGTACTCTTTCTTCAACCTTCATTTATCTTTGCACATGTTTTTTTGCTGCAATTAGGTTTGGAGATATTGGCGTTCCCCTGCAATCAATTTGCCGGGCAGGAACCAGATAGCGATGAGAAGATTGTGGAGTTTGCTTGCGACCGCTTCCAAGCACAGTTTCCTATTTTTCGCAAGGTTTATCCAGTGAAAAAACTTTCTTTCCATTTTTCAGTGTGTGCTAGCTTCCAAACACAAATACACTTATTTTCGATCTAAACATTTCCGAGTTGGCAACAGGTGGACGTGAATGGCAACAATGCTGCCCCGCTGTACAAGTTCTTGAAGTCAGAGAGGGGCGGTCTATTCGGAGAGCGTATCAAATGGAACTTCACCAAGTTTCTAGTTGACAAAGAGGGGCATGTCATGAATCGATATGCACCGACCTGGTCCCCACTCGGCATTGAGGTGATGCTCTAACTCAACATTTTATTTTCCATATCCCTTGTCTCCACCAGAGCAGTGATTCACTTGGCGAATGTTGTTTCCGCAGAATGATATCAAGAAGCTGTTGGAGGTTTGAGGTATCTCAAGGGAAGATCATGCGTCGTCTGTGTCATGTTTTCGCTACTATATGTGTATGTACACTTGCTCTATCATGAGTAACCCCAGCCTGTTGTATGCTACTCTGTTTTCTACACTGTGAAAGGAAAATAACATTCCGCTGAAATATAAACAAAATTATATTGATGCAACAGAAACACAGCCTGGAGAGTAATCTATAAGAATGATCTCAAAAACCAAATGGGCTATTTCAAAGTATACATTTGGTATTCTTTTCGGGAACAGAAAAATCTCTCTCGAGATGGAAGTGTCGACAAATATGAGCTATCCTCTAGAAGAGTTGATATCAATATTGGAGCTTCGCGTGTCAAATATCCCAGAGCTAGGCCATCCTCCCGTCGTTACAATGGAGGGCGGCGTTAGGTTTTGGTTATGTCCTGAGCTGGGTGACGCCACGTCTGGCCCAGCGCCGGCGAGCGACTCGGGACCAAAGGCCGCCGGCGGTTTCACGGCTTTCTTGGACTTCGATTTGGACCCTCCTTGCACAAAAGTCCCTAGCACCACCTGCTCAATGCCCAAAGGAATTAGCAACTTTTATTATGCTGTATGATATCTGATTTGGGAAGATGGTGCAGGGGATTCAATGTCTGAAGCTTAACAGATGGGTGATCTGGTCTGGTAGATTGCTGTTACCTGCACAGTACTGGCAGCTACCAATGCTCCACCCAGAACACCTCCAATGACATGCCTCTCCGGGCTGCAGAGCGTGACGCTGATCCCATCGGTTTGATTTTGCTGGCCCTCGTTCAGATTGTAAGAGCCAGATAAACTCAGGATTTCATACAATCCCTACAAACAAATGCACGTTATAAAGGGTTACATATAAGTCTCAGGTGCATCAGTTATTTGATGGCAGGATATAGGATGGTCGCCTACCTCGTAAATGGAGGGATTGTTGTAGGAAGGAGGATGATCTGCCGGGTGGCGGAGGACGGCCCTGGAGACGGAGCCCATCGCCGAGAGCACGCATACCGCCCTCGGCGACTGGCTCGCGAATGCCGCGATCTTCCCGGCGACATCCTGCCAAAACAATTGATATGAACGATTCTGTTTGTCAGTTCAGTCTGCTGCAACCGGGATAACAGAGGAATATGTTGGAAACCTGGTGGGTATGTTACAGTTTGCAATGTGTGGTTACCTCTGAAGGAGATGCTGTGATGATGTGGGGAGTGAAGCTCGTCCCAGCTGAACCGGGGAACGCATTGCCTGGACAAAATAACAATTTTCAGTTACATACATGATGATCAGGAGACCCCCCAAAAAAGGAAGGAATTAATTTTCTTCATTGTGGTTTCAGTGAACTGCAGACTATGCTGTGACAGTTGAAGGTTTGTTTTTGCTATATATTTCTCCAGCCCAAATCAGACTTCAGAATGTCACAAAAGTTTGCAGAAAAAGTAGCTAGCGGCATGCAAAAACAAGAGGATTTTTAATTGGCAGCAGCCGGTAAACAGAGTAGGATAATAATATTTTGTACGGTAGTACTAAAATCAGCAGAGATTAACATTTGTTTGATACAGCCCATCGATAACTTTATAGATGTTCTTTTGACAAGTGGCAGAGGGCTGATGAGAATCTGACAGAAAGTCTGAAGAAAAATCACCTTAACTAGGACAGTGTAAATTCAGAGTTTGGGCATATATATATATATATATATACTGACCGGAGGGTTTACTGGTGGTTGAGGAGAGCTTCTTCCCGGTGCCGGGCGGCCGGCCGCGCTTCTTCTTCTGGGCGGCGTCGTCAAGCCCGCCGGCCATGCCCTGCCCGGACATCGGCCCCATCCTCTGCTGCGGCGCGCCCATCATCTGATGCTGATGCTGCTGCTGATGATGATGCGCCGACGAGGAGGACGAGGACACGTGGTGTTTCATGGCGCCGTCGGGCCCGTACTTGCGCGGCCGGCCGCGCTTCCGCTTGACGGGCTCCGGCGGCGGGCTGGCGACCGGCATGGTCCCGGAGCCGGAGACGGAGCCGCCCATGGTGTTGTGCTGCTGCTGCATGATGGAGGAAGGCGAGGGCGACTGGGCGTTGTTGTCCATCTGGAACTGCATGGCAGCGAGCGAGGAGGCGCCCCCGCCGGCGCCGCCGATGGACTGGAGGATGGCGGTGGGGCTCATGCTCATGTTGGGCATGGGGCGGATGACGGAGTGCATCCCGGCGAGCGAGGAGGGGCTATGCTGCCCCCCGCCGCCGCCGGTGCCGCCGAGCATGCGTAGGTGCTGCTGCTGCGCGTAGAATGGCGGCAGGTCGGACGGTGCGATGAGGTCTTTGCCATCCATGCATGGATCACCGCTTTCTTCCTCCTCCAAAGGCGTGAAAACCTACTGCCCTCGCCCTGATGATCGTGCACGAACACGGTCGATCAGCCCCGGCCGAGGAGCGCCAAGCGATGCTCCCTTCTTCCTCCTCCTCCGGCGTGACCAGGCGGCGCTGCCACCGCCGGAGAAAGAAGGGATGATGAGGAGGGAGATGGGACGACGCACCACCGGACGGGCAGCTGGATAGATCAGAAGGAGGAGGAGGAGGAGGCAATGATGGGAGGGAGATAAGGTGAGGCGGTTGGCCTACATGCAGGCACGCACGCACAGGCGGGGCAAGCAGCAGCTAGCAGCGGCTTGGACGTGTTTGTCAGCCAGGATGGAGGATGGGCGCAGCGCCGATGGATCAATGGATGGAAACGGAACGCCCCACAGCACAGACAGATAGGTGGATAGATAGAGGCATAGGCGATAAGATTTCTGTTCCGTTCCTTTCGCCCAAGGAAAAGGCGCTGGATCCGCTCCTTGCCGCCATAGCTTTCGTCGGGCGCGCGGAATCATCCATCCATCCATCCATCCCTCCGTCCGTCCGCTAGCTTAGCCAGCCGCTTCGTGGGGTGGGGGTGGGGGTGGGGTGGGGTGGGGTGTCGCTGCCGGCCCGCTCGATCCCAGCCCCCACTCTACAGTCCACGGGCCCGCGTGTCATGTGCCAAGCCAACTTGCTGCCCTCCTCCACAAGATATTTTCTCGCCTTTCTTCTTTCTTCTGCCACAGGTAACAGTGGGACGGAAGGCGACGCTCGCCTTCCTTCCTCCATCCCACCGCTTTCTTTCGTACAATTACATTATTATTACAATTATATAAGGAGGAAGTAGGCGTAGATTATGTACATGTGTTGAGTGTTTTCCAAGTACCATCGAGTTTGAAGGGACGATACTATGGCTAGCTAGGAAGCTGGTGCCCCTTTTCGGTTGTCAAATTGCATCGAGCGCATTTTGTTGAATATCTCAGCAATATTCCATCACGTTTAGTAAAATAACGGCAGATAAAACACGATAATCCTAGTACAAGCACGCCGACCCTCATATATTGTGACGTTTAATGGAAAATAATTGGTTTCAGCCAGCGGATTGCATGCAAGATGTCCGTCGTCTTAACCTTACGACATGTGTCTTGCATAGGTCCATCTAGTATAATTGATATTGGTTCAATGCAACGCAAAGTTTTCTGCAATATCTGTTGTGTTGCAAAATTTCATCTGCAACAACTCCCATGTTGTAATAAAGCAAAAATAATAATAATCATAACATCATTAGTAGAAGTTGCACGTGTCTGATCGTGCCGCCACAGGCTGACAAGTTTCTGTAACGATGACGGAATTACAAAAAGGCGACGACAATGAGGGCGGTCTTCCTATGGCATCATCTTTCATTAAAAAAAATCCGCAACAACATCCATGTTGCAGAAGTCTTTTTCGCAACATCATCTATGTTGTAAAAAGGTGAAGAAGAAAACAAAATATGTCATACAATCTATATTACAAATCTTTCTGCAACATAAGCTCTGTTGCAAAAGATTTTAAAATGATGTATTTGTTGCAATGGATTGTGTCAAATGTACGGCTGCTGAGGCGGCGGATTATTTAAAAAGATCTGCTGGTCCGGTTCTTTATTAAAAGGAGAACCTTAATATCCCGTAGTATCCATTTGGACCCCGCTGCCACACGGAATGTCATGCAAGTTCTTTTCCATAAGCACGTTATGACTACACACGGAATGCATGCCTACACCACATTGACGAACGGGAGCTAGTCACATATCTCTCTGTGTTATAACTGTTGCATGATGAATGTCATCCAACGAATCATCGATCCATTGCCTATGAGTTTGTCCCACTACTGTTGTTACTTGTTTTGCTCTGTTGCTGTTACTACTGTTGCTGCTACTGTTCTTGCTGCTACTGTTACTCGCTACTGCTGCTACTTGCTACTGTTGTCACTACTGCTGTTCCTTGCCACTGCCGTTACTCGTTACACTGCTGCTACCTGCTACAATACTTTTTCTGGCACCGTTGTCGGGAAAGAATATTTCCCATCCATGGGCAACTTACTGGCGCCATTGATACAACAGTTAGGAATAGTCTGCCTTGTCACGAGATCGTTTCTGGCACCATTGTTATCATACTACTTTGCTACTGATACTTTGCTTGCAGACACTAATCTTTAAGGTGTGGTTGAATCTGACACATTCAGCTGCTAATACTTGAGAATATTCTTTCACTTCCCGTCGTGCGAACCAACAAATTTGGGTTGAATAATCTGTTGGGGAACGTAGCATGGGAAACAAAATTTTTCCTACGCGCACGAAGACCTATCATGGTGATGTCCATCTACGAGAGGGGATTTCTGATTTACGTACCCTTGTAGATCGCACAGCAGAAGCGTTAGTGAACGCGGTTGATATAGTGGAACGTCCTCACGTCCCTCGATCCGTCCCGCGAACCGTCCCACGAACCGTCCCGCGATCCGTCCCACGATCTAGTGCCGAACGGACGGCACCTCCGCGTTCAGCACACGTACAGCTCGACGATGATCTCGGCCTTCTTGATCCAGCAAGAGAGACGGAGAGGTAGATGAGTTCTCCGGCAGCGTGACGGTGCTCCGGAGGTTGGTGGTGATCTAATCTCAGCAGGGCTCCGCCCGAGCTCCGCAGAAACGCGATCTAGAGGTAAAACCGTGGAGGTATGTGGTCGGGCTGCCTTAAAAGTTGTCTCAAATCAGCCCTAATAGCTCCATATATATAGGAGGAGGGTAGGGGAGGCTTGCCTTGAGGCTCAAGGAGCCCCAAGGGCTGCGCCACCAAGGGAGGAGGAGTCCTCCTCCAATCCTAGTCCAACTAGGATTGGAAAGTGGAGTCCTTCTCTCCTTTCCCACCTCTTTTTTTTTTCTTTTCTCTTTGATTTTCTATCCTTGGCGAATAGGGCCTTCTTGGGCTGTCCCACCAGCCCACCAAGGGCTGGTGCGCTACCCCCAAGGCCTATGGGCTTCCCCGAGGTGGGCTGCCCCCCCCCCCCCGGTGAACACTCGGACCCCATTCGTCATTCCCGGTACATTCCCGGTAACTCCGAAAACCTTCCGGTAATCAAATGAGGTCATCCTATATATAAATCTTCGTTTTCGGGCCATTCCGGAAACCCTCGTGACGTCCGTGATCTCATCCGGGACTCCGAACAACATTCGGTAACCAACCATATAACTCAAATATGCATAAAACAACGTCGAACCTTAAGTGTGCAGACCCTGCGGGTTCGAGAACTATGTAGACATGACCCGAGTGACTCCTTGGTCAATATCCAATAGCGGGACCTAGATGCCCATATTGGATCCTACATATTCTACGAAGATCTTATCGTTCGAACCTCAGTGCCAAGGATTCATATAATCCCGTATGTCATTCCCTTTGTCCTTCGGTATGTTACCTGCCTGAGATTCGATCGTCAGTATCCGCATACCTATTTCAATCTCGTTTACCGGCAAGTCTTTTTACTCGTTCCGTAATACAATATCCCGCAACTTACACTAAGTCACATTGCTTGCAAGGCTTGTGTGTGATGTTGTATTACCGAGTGGGCCCCGAGATACCTCTCCGTCACACGGAGTGACAAATCCCAGTCTCGATCCATACTAACTCAACGAACACCTTCGGAGATACCTGTAGAGCATCTTTATAGTCACCCAGTTACGTTGCGACGTTTGATACACACAAAGCATTCCTCCGGTGTCAGTGAGTTATATGCTCTCATGGTTATAGGAACAAATACTTGACACGCAGAAAACAGTAGCAACAAAATGACACGATCAACATGCTACGTCTATTAGTTTGGGTCTAGTCCATCACATGATTCTCCTAATGATGTGATCCCTTTATCAAGTGACAACACTTGCCTATGGTCAGGAAACCTTGACCATCGTTGATCAACGAGCTAGTCAACTAGAGGCTTACTAGGGACAGTGTTTTGTCTATGTATCCACACATGCACTGTGTTTCCAATCAATACAATTATAGCATGGATAATAAACGATTATCATGAACAAAGAAATATAATAATAACTAATTTATTATTGCCTCTAGGGCATATTTCCAACAGTCTCCCACTTGCACTAGAGTCAATAAGCTAGTTCACATCACCATGTGATTCCAACGAATCCAACACCCATATAGTTATGGGGTCTGATCACGTCTTGCTCGTGAGAGAGGTTTTAGTCAACGGTTCTGAAACTTTCAGATCCGTGTGTTCTTTACAAATCTTTATGTCATCTTATAGATGCTGCTACTATGTGCTATTCGGAAATACTCCAAATATCTACTCTACTATACGAATCCGTTTCACTACTCATAGTTATTCGGATTAGTGTCAAAGCTTGCATCGACGTAACCCTTTACGACGAACTCTTTAACCACCTCCATAATTGAGAAAAATTCCTTAGTCCATCAGTTACTAAGGATAAATTTTGACCGTTGCTAGTGATTCAATCATGGATCACTCTCTGTACCTCTCAACAGACTTTGAGTCAAGGCACTCATCAGGTGCGGTACCCAGCATGGCATACTTCAGATTCTACGGCCAAGGCATGGAAGACGACCTTCGTCTATTCTCTTTATTCTGCCGGGGTCGGGTTTTGAGTCTTACTCAAATTCACACCTCACAACACAACCAAGAACTCCTTCTTTGCTGATCTATTTTGAACTCCTTCAAAAACTTGTCAAGGCATGCATCTTGTTGAAACTTCTATTAAGCGCTTTAGATCTGTCTTCATAGATCTTTGATGCTCAACGTTCAAGTAGCGCAATCCAGGTATTCCTTTGAAAACTCCTTTCAAACAACATTGTATGCTTTACAGAAATTCTACATTACTTCTGATCCACAATATGTCAACCACATATACTTATCAGAAATTCTATAGTGCTCCCACTCACTTCTTTGGAAATACAAGTTTCTCATAAACCTTGTACAAACCCAAAATCTTTGATCATCTCATCAAAGTGTATATTCCAACTCCGAGATGCTTGCACCAGTCCATTGAAGGATCGCTGGAGCTTGCATACTTGCTAGTATCTTTAGGATCGACAAAACCTCCTGGTTGTATCACATACAATGTTTGCTCAAGGAAACCGTCGAGGAAACAATGTTTTGACATCCTATGTGCAATATTTCATAAATAATGCAGCAACTACTAACATAATTCTAACAAACTTTTAGCATCGCTACGAGTAAGAAAGTCTCATCATAGTCAACTGTTTGATCTTGTCGGAAACATCTTTGCGACAAGTCAAGCTTTTCTTAATAGTGACTTATCACCATCATCGTCTGTCTTCATTTTAAAGATCCATCTTTACTCAATAGTCCTACGACCATCAAGTAGTTCTTCCAAAGTCTACACTTTGTTTTCATACATGGATCCTCTCTCAAATTTCATGGCCTCCAGCCATTTGTCGGAATCCGGGCCCACCATTGCTTTCTCCATAACTCGTAGGTTCATTGTTGCTCAACAACATGACCTCCAAGACAGGGTTACCGTACCACTCTGCAGTAGTACGCGACCTTGTAAACATACGAGATTTGTAG
The DNA here is from genome assembly GCF_904849725.1 of Hordeum vulgare subsp. vulgare. Lineage (NCBI taxonomy): Eukaryota > Viridiplantae > Streptophyta > Magnoliopsida > Poales > Poaceae > Hordeum > Hordeum vulgare. The sequence continues at coordinate 655,690,472 of NC_058519.1, read as the reverse complement.
TAACTTGATTCGATGCTCGATGATCACCATCATCACCTTTCACTTCAATTGGTGTAGGCGCCACAGGAACAACTTCCTGCGCCCTGCTACACACTGGTTGAAGTGATGGTTCAATAACCTTATCAAGTTCTACCACCCTCCCACTCATTTCTTTCGAGAGAAACCTTTCCTCGAGAAAGGATCCCTTTCTAGAAACAAACACTTTGCTTTCGGATCTGAGATAGGAGATGTACCCAACTGTTTTGGATATCCTATGAAGATGCATTTATCCACTTTGGGTTCAAGCTTATCAGACTGAAACTTTTTGACATAAGTGTCGAAGCCCCAAACTTTCAAGAAACGACAGTTTAGATTTCTCTAAACCTCAGTCTATACTATGTCATCTCAACGGAAATACGCGGTGCCCTATTTAAAGTGAATGCGGTTGTCTCTAATGCATAACCCATAAACGATAGTGGTAATTCGATAAGAGACATCATAGCATGCACCATACCGAATAATGCATGGCTATGACGTTCAGACACATCATCACACTATGATGTTCCAGGTGGCATCAACTGCGAAACAATTTCCACATTGTCTTAACTGCGTACCAAGACTCGTAACTCAGATATTCATTTCTATGATCATATCGTAGACAATTTATCCTCTTGTTACGACGAACTTCACTCCAAAACAGAATTGAACTTTTCAGAATATTCATAAAATTAGATATGTTTGTGGTCAAATCCAAATGATGACTACAAATTTTTAGGTGGAAAGTTTTATCATTTTGACATGTGCAAAAAAACAAGCCGAACACCAAATATTACATCCAAATGCCATGCACACCCAAGCAGTGCTAGGCGCCACTCCAAGGATGCTCTTACCCCTTCGTCCTCGCCACCGCTGTCCCCCACAACGGTTCTCAGGATGCCTCCAACTTCCAAGCGTGACACTATCAGGGCAGCGACAACAACCTTGCAAGACACAACCCCGTCTTTCATTGAGCTGTGCTCCCCTGCCTCCTTGCAGCACCCGTTGCTCCACCTCTCGTCGTCTCACCCGCTCAGCTTCAAGGCGTCACCTACACTACCACTCATCTCCAGCGTCCCTCTGTAGAGTACTCCTACATCCCCCTGCTCGCCTGCATGCTGATGATGATGGCCTATCAGCTGGTCTTGTGGAGCTACTGGTGCCCGGCATAGACATGCCCTCCCCCAACCTCTCTTCCGTGCACGCGCTCCTGCACTCATGCAGCCTGCCCCGACACCAACTCAGCTGGACTCCTCTTCGGCCCTGTCCTTTGCGTCACCTCCAAGGAAGCTGGCGGCCCAGGGGAAGACGTTGGTCGGTGTGAAGATCAGCTCGACTGGGGGAGGACTCTCTCTTTAGAGGGTCCGGCGTCCTGCTTTGCATGCTAAGGCTGCTACAACATCAAAGATGACAGGGAGGCTTGTTTGTCGCAGCCTAGGTATCACTAGAGATGGCGAAGACATCACAACTGCTACCCTGGACACCTTTGCGAAGAAATTCAAAGAGGAGCTGACTCCTGAAGTGATCTTGGACATGAGAGAGTTCTTCGAACTAGACAACTTTCATGTTTCAATTGTGGACGAAACCCTGCTTAGCCATGGAGGAGATGGCGTTCTTGACACGGTGGGTGTTGAGGAGGAACTAATTGTTTGAAGCTTTGTTAGCTTCTGTCGGTATAGTGTTATGTTAGTCTCCCATGTTAGTGCATCTTAATTGTGCGTGTGTGGTTCTGCTCTTGTGCCATAGTGATGGCCAAGTTGTTGGTTGGGTCCCGTGTGTCTTTTGCCCCTGGCCGTGTGGTTGAGTCCGGTGTGTCCTTGGCCCTTGGCTGTATAGCTCTGGATCTTGGTCATGTATTAGTGTATCTGTGATGTTGGTTTGTCAGCTTGGTGCATGTGCTGTATGTTTGCCGCCTGCTTCTAGGGTGGCTGGGAGGGAAGAGTCTTTTTCCTAATGGCAGTACAACCAATCAACACTCTTAGCTGGAATGTTCGAGGGCTTAGTGTTGCAAATATGCCCTAGAGGCAATAATAATTAGTTATTATTATATTTCTTTGTTCATGATAATCGTTTATTATCCATGCTATAATTGTATTGATTGGAAACACAATACTTGTGTGGATACATAGACAAAACACTGTCCCTAGTAAGCCTCTAGTTGACTAGCTCGTTGATCAAAGATGGTCAAGGTTTCCTGGCCATAGGCAAGTGTTGTTACTTGATAATGGGATCACATCATTAGGAGAATCATGTGATGGACTAGACCCAAACTAATAGACGTAGCATGTTGATCGTGTCATTTTGTTGCTACTGTTTTCTGCGTGTCAAGTATTTGTTCCTATGACCATGAGATCATATAACTCACTGACACCGGAGGAATGCTTTGTGTGTATCAAACGTCGCAACGTAACTGGGTGACTATAAAGATGCTCTACAGGTATCTCCGAAGGTGTTCGTTGAGTTAGTATGGATCAAGACTGGGATTTGTCACTCCGTGTGACGGAGAGGTATCTCAGGGCCCACTCGGTAATACAACATCACACACAAGCCTTGCAAGAAATGTGACTTAGTGTAAAGTTGCGGGATCTTGTATTACGGAACGAGTAAAGAGACTTGCCGGTAAACGAGATTGAAATAGGTATGCGGATACTAACGATCGAATCTCGGGCAAGTAACATACCGAAGGACAAAGGGAATGACATACGGGATTGTATGAATCCCTGGCACTGAGGTTCAAACGATAAGATCTTCGTAGAATATGTGGGATCCAATATGGGCATCCAGGTCCCGCTATTGGATATTGACCGAGGAGTCACTCGCGTCATGTCTACATAGTTCTCGAACCCGCAGGGTCTGCACACTTAAGGTTCGACGTTGTTTTATGCGTATTTGAGTTATATGGTTGGTTACCCAATGTTGTTCGGAGTCCCGGATGAGATCACGGACGTCACGAGGGTTTCCGGAATGGTCCGGAAACGAAGATTGATATATAGGATGATCTCATTTGATTACCGGAAGGTTTTCGGAGTTACCGGGAATGACGAATGGGTTCCGGGTGTTCACCGGGGGGGGGGGGGGGGGCAGCCCACCCCGGGGAAGCCCATAGGCCTTGGGGGTGGCACACCAGCCCTTGGTGGGCTGGTGGGACAGCCCAAGAAGGCCCTATGCGCCATAGATAGAAAATCAAAGAGAAAAGAAAAAAAAAGGAGGTGGGAAAGGAGAGAAGGACTCCACCTTCCAATCCTAGTTGGACTAGGATTGGAGGAGGACTCCTCCTCCCTTGGTGGCGCAGCCCTTGGGGCTCCTTGAGCCTCAAGGCAAGCCTCCCCTCCCCTCCTCCTATATATATGGAGCTATTAGGGCTGATTTGAGACAACTTTTGCCACGGCAGCCCTACCACATACCTCCACGGTTTTACCTCTAGATCGCGTTTCTGCGGAGCTCGGGCGGAGCCCTGCTGAGATTAGATCACCACCAACCTCCGGAGCGCCGTCACACTGCCGGAGAACTCATCTACCTCTCTGTCTCTCTTGCTGGATCAAGAAGGCCGAGATCATCGTCGAGTTGTACGTGTGCTGAACACGGAGGTGCCGTCCATTCGGCACTAGATCGTGGGACGGATCGCGGGACGGTTCGTGGGACGGTTCGCGGGGCGGATCGAGGGATGTGAGGACGTTCCACTACATCAACCGTGTTCACTAACGCTTCTGCTGTGCGATCTACAAGGGTACGTAGTGTTGGAATTATGCCCTAGAGGCAATAATAAATATAGTTATTATTATAATTCCTGTATCAAGATAATCGTTTATTATCCATGCTATAATTGTATTGAATGAAGACTCATTTACATGTGTGGATACATAGACAAAACACCTTCCCTAGCAAGCCTCTAGTTGGCTAGCCAGTTGATCAAAGATAGTCAGTGTCTTCTGATTATGAACAAGGTGTTGTTGCTTGATAACTGGATCACGTCATTAGGAGAATCACGTGATGGACTAGACCCAAACTAATAGACGTAGCATGTTGATCGTGTCATTTTGTTGCTACTGTTTTCTGCGTGTCAAGTATTTATTCCTATGACCATGAGATCATATAATTCACTGACACCGGAGGAATGCCTTTTGTGTATCAAACGTCGCAACGTAACTGGGTGACTATAAATATGCTCTACAGGTATCTCCGAAGGTGTTAGTTGAGTTAGTATGGATCAAGACTGGGATTTGTCACTCCGTGTGACGGAGAGGTATCTCGGGGCCCACTCGGTAATACAACATCACACACAAGCCTTGCAAGCAATGTCTACATAGTTCTCGAACCCGCAGGGTCTGCACACTTAAGGTTCGACGTTGTTTTATGCGTATTTGAGTTATATGGTTGGTTACCGAATGTTGTTCGGAGTCCCGGATGAGATCACGGACGTCACGAGGGTTTCCGGAATGGTCCAGAAACGAAGATTGATATATAGGATGACCTCATTTGATTACCGGAAGGTTTTCGGAGTTACCGGGAATGTACCGGGAATGACGAATGGGTTCCGGGAGTTCACCGGGGGGGGGGGCAACCCACCCTGGGGAAGCCCATAGGCCTTGAGGGTGGCGCACCAGCCCTTAGTGGGCTGGTGGGACAGCCCAAAAGGGCCCTATGCTCCTAGGAAAGAAAATCAAAGAGAAAAAAAGAGGAGGTGGGAAGGGAAGGAAGGAGTCCCACCCACCAAACCAAGTCCAACTCGGTTTGGGGGGGAGCCTTCCCCCCTTGGCTCGGCCGACCTCCTTGGGGCTCCTTGAGCCCCAAGGCAAGGTCCCCTCCCTCCCACCTATATATACGGAGGTTTTAGGGCTGATTTGAGACGACTTTTCCACGGCAGCCCGACCACATACCTCCACCGTTTTTCCTCTAGATCGCGTTTCTGTGGAGTTCGGGCGGAGCCCTGCTGAGACAAGGTCATCACCAACCTCTGGAGCGCCGTCACGCTGCCGGAGAACTCTTCTACCTCTCCGTCTCTCTTGCTGGATCAAGAAGGCCGAGATCATCGTCGAGCTGTACGTGTGCTGAACGCGGAGGTGCCGTTCGGTACTAGATCGTGGGACTGATCGCGGGATTGTTCGCGGGGCGGATCGAGGGACTTGAGGACGTTCCACTACATCAACCGCGTTCACTAACGCTTCTGCTGTACGATCTACAAGGGTACGTAGATCACTCATCACCTCTCGTAGATGGACATCACCATGATAGGTCTTCGTGCGCATAGGAATTTTTTTTGTTTCCCATGCGACGTTCCCCAACAGTGGTATCAGAGCTAGGTTCATGCGTAGATGTCTTCTCGAGTAGAACACAAAAGTTTTTGTGGGCGGTGATGTGCGTTTTGCTGCCCTCCTTAGTCTTTTCTTGATTCCGCGGTATTGTTGGATTGAAGCGGCTTGGACCGACATTACTCGTACGCTTACGAGAGACTGGTTTCATCGCTACGAGTAACCCCGTTGCTCAAAGATGACTGGTAAGTGTCAGTTTCTCCAACTTTAGTTGAATCGGATTTGACCGAGGAGGTCCTTGGATGAGGTTAAATAGAAACTCATATATCTCCGTTGTGGTGTTTGCGTAAGTAAGATGCGATCCTACTAGATACCCGTGATCACCACGTAAAACATGCAACAACAAAATTAGAGGACGTCTAACTTGTTTTTGCACGGTATGCTTGTGATGTGATATGGCCAATGATGTGATGTGATATATTGGATGTATGAGATGATCATGTTGTAATAGATAATATCGACTTGCACGTCGATGGTATGACAACCGGCAGGAGCCATAGGGTTGTCTTTATACTAATGTTTGTGCTTGCAGATGCGTTTACTATTTTGCTAGGATGTAGCTTTAGTAGTAATAGCACGAGTAGCACGACAACCTCGATGGCAACACGTTGATGGAGATCATGGCGTGGCGCCGGTGACAAGAAGATCGTGCCGGTGCTTTGGCGATGGAGATCAAGAAGCACGTGATGATGGCCATATCATGTCACTTATGAATTGCATGTGATGTTAATCCTTTTATGCACCTTATTTTGCTTAGAACGACGGTAGCATTATGAGGTGATCTCTCACTAAAATTTCAAGACGAAATTGTGTTCTCCCCGACTGTGCACCGTTGCTACAGTTCGTCGTTTCGAGACACCACGTGATGATCGGGTGTGATAGACTCAACGTTCACATACAATGGGTGCAAAACAGTTGCGCACGCGGAACACTCGGGTTAAGCTTGACGAGCCTAGCATGTGCAGACATGGCCTCGGAACACATGTGACCGAAAGGTCGATCATGAATCATATAGATGATGTGATTAGCATAGGGATGATTACCACTAAAACTATATTCAACTCACGTGATGATCGGACTTGAGCTAGTGTAAGTGGATCATGAACCACTCAAATGACTAAGAGAGATGTACCTTTTGTGTGGGAGTTTAGCGTATAATTTTGATTAAAGTTAAACTCTAATTATGTTGAACATAGTCTAAGTCCACTTTGAATATATTTGTGTTGTAGATCATGGCTCACGCGACAGTCACCCTGAATTTTAATACGTTCCTAGAGAAAGCTAAGTTGAAAGATGATGGAAGCAACTTTGTAGACTGGGCTCGTAATCTTAAACTAATCTTACAAGCTGGGAAGAAGGATTATGTCCTTAATGCCGCGCTAGGAGATGAACCACCCGCTACGGCTGATCAGGATGTTAAGAATGCTTGGTTAGCATGTAAGGAGGACTACTTAGTAGTTCAATGTGCAGTCTTGTATGGCTTAGAACCGGGACTTCAACGTCGCTTTGAGCGTCATGGAGCATATGAGATGTTCCAGGAGTTGAAGTTTATCTTTCAGAAGAACGCCCGGATCGAGAGGTATGAGACCTCCGATAAATTCTATGCTTGCAAGATGGAGGAAAACTCGTCTGTCAGTGAACATGTGCTCAAAATGTCTGGGTACTCAAACCGTCTAGCTGAGCTGGGGATTGAACTCCCGCAAGAGGCTATCACTGACAGAATCCTTCAATCATTGCCGCCAAGCTATAAAGGCTTTGTGTTGAACTACAACATGCAAGGGATGAACAAGTCTCCCGGCGAGTTGTTTGCGATGCTGAAAGTCGCAGAGTCTGAACTCCGTAAAGAGCATCAAGTGTTGATGGTGAATAAGACCACTAGTTTCAAGAGAAACGGCAAAGGCAAGAAGGGTAATTCAAAGAAGAGCGGCAAGCCTGTTGCCAATCCGACGAAGAAACCCAAAGCTGGACCTAAGCCTGAAATGGAGTGTTACTATTGCAAGGGTATGGGTCACTGGAAGCGCAATTGCCCCAAGTATGTGGCAGATAAGAAGGCGGCCAAAGAAAAATCAGGTATATTTGATATACAAGTTATTGATGTGTACTTAACCGGCTCTCGTAGTAGTGCCTGGGTATTCGATACCGGTTCTGCTGCTCATATTTGCAACTCGAAACAGGAACTGCGGAATAGACGAAGGCTGGCAAAAGATGAAGTGATGATGCGCGTAGGAAATGGTTCCAAGGTTGATGCAATCGCCGTCGGCACAGTTTCACTTCAGTTACCATCAGGATTAGTGATGAACTTAAAACATTGTTATTTAGTGCCTGCGTTGAGCATGAACATTATATCTGGATCTTGTTTATTGCGAGACGGTTACTCTTTTAAGTCAGAGAATAATGGTTGTTCTATTTCTATGAGTAACATCTTTTATGGTCATGCACCCAATGTGAGAGGATTGTTCATATTGAATCTTGATAGCAATACACACATACATAACATTGAGACCAAAAGAGTTAGAGTTAACAATGATAGCGCCATATTTTTGTGGCACTGCCGCTTAGGTCATATTGGTGTAAAGCGCATGAAGAAATTCCATGCTGATGGACTTTTGGAGTCACTTGACTTTGATTCACTTGACACGTGCGAACCATGCCTCATGGGCAAGATGACTAAGACTCCGTTCTCCGGAACAATGGAGCGTGCAAGTGACTTGTTGGAAATCATACATACCGATGTGTGTGGTCCGATGAGCGTGGAGGCACGCGGCGGATATCGTTATTTTCTCACCTTCACTGACGATTTGAGTAGATATGGTTATGTCTACTTGATGAAGCACAAGTCTGAAACATTTGAAAAGTTCAAGCAATTTCAGAGTGAAGTTGAAAATCATCGTAACAAGAAGATCAAATTCCTACTGTCTGATCGTGGGGGTGAATATCTGAGTTTCGAGTTTGGTGCTCACTTAAGACAATGTGGAATTGTTTCACAGTTAACACCGCCTGGAACACCACAGCGTAATGGTGTGTCCGAACGTCGTAATCGTACTTTATTAGAGATGGTGCGATCTATGATGTCTCTTACCGATTTGCCGTTATCGTTTTGGGGTTATGCATTAGAAACAACTGCATTCACTTTGAATAGGGCACCATCAAAATCCGTTGAGACGACACCATACGAACTGTGGTATGGCAAAAGGCCAAAGTTGTCGTTTCTTAAAGTTTGGGGGTGTGATGCTTATGTCAAAAAGCTTCAGCCTGAAAAGCTGGAACCCAAAGCGGAAAAGTGCGTCTTCATAGGTTACCCAAAAGAGACAGTTGGGTACACCTTCTATCTCAAATCCGAGGGCAAAGTGTTTGTTGCTAAAAACAGAGCTTTTCTCGAGAAGGAGTTTCTCTCGAGAGAATTGAGTGGGAGGAAGATAGAACTTGATGAGGTTGTCGAACCTCTCATCCCTCTGGATGGTGGCGCAGGACAAGGGGAAACCTCTGTCGTTGCGACGCCGGTTGAGGAGGAAGTTAATGATGATGATCATGAAACTCCGGTTCAAGTTTCTGTCGAACCACGCAGGTCGACGAGACCACGTGCTGCTCTAGAGTGGTACGGTAATCCCGTCTTGTCAATCATGTTGTTGGACAACAATGAACCTGCAAATTATGAAGAAGCAATGGTGGGCCCGGATTCCAACAAATGGCTAGAAGCCATGAAGTCTGAGATAGGATCCATGTATGAGAACAAAGTGTGGACTTTGGAGGTACTGCCTGAGGACCGCAAGGCTATTCAGAACAAATGGATCTTTAAGAGGAAGACGGACGCTGACGGCAATGTGACCGTTTATAAAGCTCGACTTGTGGCAAAGGTTTTTTCGCAAGTTCAAGGAGTTGACTACGATGAGACATTCTCACCCGTAGCGATGCTTAAGTCCGTCAGAATCATGTTAGCAATAGCTGCATTTTTCGATTATGAAATCTGGTAGATGGATGTCAAAACGGCGTTCCTTAACGGTTTCCTTAAGGAAGAATTGTATATGATGCAACCCGAAGGTTTTGTCGATCCTAAGAATGCTAACAAGGTGTGCAAGCTCCAGCGATCCATTTATGGACTGGTGCAAGCATCTCGGAGTTGGAACAAGCGCTTTGATGAGGTGATCAAAGCATTTGGGTTTATACAAGTGGTTGGAGAATCTTGTATTTACAAGAAAGTGAGTGGGAGCTCTGTGGCGTTTCTAATATTATATGTGGATGACATATTGCTGATTGGAAACAACGTAGAGTTTTTGGAGAGCATAAAGGATTACTTGAATAAAAGTTTCTTTATGAAGGACCTAGGAGAAGCTGCTTACATTCTAGGCATTAAGATCTATAGGGATAGATCAAAACGCCTGATAGGACTTTCACAAAGCACATACCTTGATAAAGTTTTGAAGAGGTTCAAAATGGAACAGTCCAAGAAAGGGTTCTTGCCAGTTTTACAAGGTACGAGATTGAGTAAGACTCAGTGTCCAGCAACTGATGAAGATAGAGAGCATATGCGCTCCGTACCCTATGCTTCAACCATAGGTTCTATCATGTATGCAATGATGTGCACTACACCGGATGTTAGCCTGGCCATAAGTATGACAGGTAGGTTCCAGAGTAATCCAGGAGTGGATCACTGGACAGCGGTCAAGAATATCCTGAAGTACCTGAAAAGGACTAAGGAGATGTTTCTCGTGTATGTAGGTGACAAAGAGCTCGCCGTAAAAGGTTATGTCGATGCAAGCTTTGACACAGATCCGGACGACTCTAAGTCGCAAACCGGATACGTACTTATTCTTAATGGGGGTGCGGTAAGCTGGTGCAGTTCCAAGCAAAGCGTCGTAGCAGATTCTACATGTGAAGCGGAGTACATGGCTGCCTCGGAGGCAGCTAAGGAGGGTGTCTGGATGAAGCAGTTCATGACGGATCTTGGAGTGGTGCCAAGCGCACTGAATCCAATAACCTTGTTCTGTGACAACACGGGTGCCATTGCCTTAGCAAAGGAACCACGGTTTCACAAGAAGACCAGACACATCAAACGACGCTTCAACCTCATCCGCGACTACGTCGAGGGAGAGGACGTAAATATATGCAAAGTGCACACGGATCTGAATGTAGCAGACCCGCTGACTAAACCTCTTCCACGGCCAAAGCATGATCAACACCAGAACTGTATGGGTGTTAGATTTATTACAATGTAATTCGCATGATGATGTGAGGGCTAGATTATTGACTCTAGTGCAAGTGGGAGACTGTTGGAATTATGCCCTAGAGGCAATAATAAATATAGTTATTATCATAATTCCTGTATCAAGATAATCGTTTATTATCCATGCTATAATTGTATTGAATGAAGACTCATTTACATGTGTGGATACATAGACAAAACACCGTCCCTAGCAAGCCTCTAGTTGGCTAGCCAGTTGATCAAAGATAGTCAGTGTCTTCTGATTATGAACAAGGTGTTGTTGCTTGATAACTGGATCACGTCATTAGGAGAATCACGTGATGGACTAGACCCAAACTAATAGATGTAGCATGTTGATCGTGTCATTTTGTTGCTACTGTTTTCTGCGTGTCAAGTATTTATTCCTATGACCATGAGATCATATAATTCACTGACACCGGAGGAATGCCTTTTGTGTATCAAATGTTGCAACGTAACTGGGTGACTATAAAGATGCTCTACAGGTATCTCCGAAGGTGTTAGTTGAGTTAGTATGCATCAAGACTGGGATTTGTCACTCCGTGTGACGGAGAGGTATCTCGGGGCCCACTCGGTAATACAACATCACACACAAGCCTTGCAAGCAATGTAACGTAGTGTAAGTTGCAGGATCTTGTATTACGGAACGAGTAAAGAGACTTGCCGGTAAACGAGATTGAAATAGGTATGCGGATACTGACGATCGAATCTCGGGCAAGTAACATACCGAAGGACAAAGGGAATGACATACGGGATTATATGAATCCTTGGCACTGAGGTTCAAATGATAATATGTTCGTAGAATATGTAGGATCCAATATGGGCATCCAGGTCCCGCTATTGGATATTGACCGAGGAGTCTCTCGGGTCATGTCTACATAGTTCTCGAACCCGCAGGGTCTGCACACTTAAGGTTCGACGTTGTTTTATGCGTATTTGAGTTATATGGTTGGTTACCGAATGTTGTTCGGAGTCCCGGATGAGATCACGGACGTCACGAGGGTTTCCGAAATGGTCTGGAAACGAAGATTGATATATAGGATGACCTCATTTGATTACCGGAAGGTTTTCGGAGTTACCGGGAATGTACCGGGAATGACGAATGAGTTCCGGGAGTTCACCGGGGGGGGGGGGGGGGAAACCCACCCCGGGGACGCCCATAGGTCTTGAGGGTGGCGCACCAGCCCTTAGTGGGCTGGTGGGACAGCCCAAAAGGGCCCTATACTCCTAGGAAAGAAAATCAAAGAGAAAAGAAAAAAAGGGGGAGGTGGGAAGGGAAGGAAGGACTCCCACCCACCAAACCAAGTCCAACTCGGTTTGGGGGGGGGGAGCCTTCCCCCCTTGGCTCGGCCGACCCCCTTGGGGCTCCTTGAGCCCCAAGGCAAGGTCCCCTCCCTCCCACCTATATATACGGAGGTTTTAGGGCTGATTTGAGACGACTTTTCCACGGCAGCCCGACCACATACCTCCACCGTTTTTCCTCTAGATCGCGTTTCTGCGGAGCTCAGGCGGAGCCCTGCTGAGACAAGGTCATCACCAACCTCCGGAGCGCCGTCACGCTGCCGAAGAACTCTTCTACCTCTCCGTCTCTCTTGCTGGATCAAGAAGTCCGAGATCATCGTCGAGCTGTACGTGTGCTGAACGCGGAGGTGCCGTCCGTTCGGTACTATATCGTGGGACTGATCGCGGGATTGTTCGCGGGGCGGATCGAGGGACGTGAGGATGTTCCACTACATCAACCGCGTTCACTAACGCTTCTGCTGTACGATCTACAAGGGTACGTAGATCACTCATCCCCTCTCGTAGATGGACATCACCATGATAGGTCTTCGTGCGCGTAGGAAATTTTTTGTTTCCCATGCGACGTTCCCCAACACTTAGCTGCCTAGACCGGCATGCTACTCTCAATGCTATGATTGCGGGCTGCTCTTGCTAGTTGGTCTGCCTCTAGGAGACGAAAATGAGTGCCATCGACTAGTTCATTGTTGCGTCAATTGGCGGTAATAATTTGGGTGGCTTCGCTTAGCGGTCGAGGAACGACACTCATGGTAGCATCCTTATGCTATGCGACGAAAACCTTCTTGACGTCTTCGACATTGTCGCCTTGAATTACTACCTCTCGACCTCTCGCCCAAACCTCGTACTTCAAAAACCTCCTTCAAGCTCACATTGGTGTATGTTCCTGATACGTCTCCATCGTATCTACTTTTCCAAACTCTTTTGCCCTTGTTTTGGACTCCAACTTGCATGATTTGAATGGAACTAACCCAGACTGACGATGTTTTCAGCAGAATTGCCATGGTGTTGTTTTTGTGCACAAATGAAAGTTCTCGGAACGTCCTGAAAATTCACGGAGAATATTTCTGGAAAATATGAAAAATACCTGCGCAAAGATCCACCGGAGGGGGTGAGCCAGTGGGCCATAAGCCCTGTGGCCGCGGCCACCCCCCCAGGCCGCGCCGTCAGGGCTTGTGGGGCCCACGAGACTCCACCGCCTCCAAACTCAGCTCTATATATTCCCTTTCATCCTGAAAAAAAATCAAGAGCAAAGATTTCATCGCGTTTCACGATCCAGAGGCGCCGCCACATCCCGTTCTTGCCCTCGAGGGCAGATCTGGAGTCCGTTTTGGGCTCCAGATCAAGGAGATCGTCGCCATCGTCATCATCAACCTTCTTCCCTCTCCAATTCCATAAAGGTCTGCATCGTTCATGAGTAATCTATTCGTAGGCTCACTGTGTAGTGATGAGTAGGATGAGATCTATCATGTAATCGAGTTAGTTTTGATGGGAATTGATCCCTAGTATCCACTATGTTTTGAGATTGATGTTGCTACTACTTTGCTATGCTTAATGCTTGTCACTAGGGCCCGAGTGCCATGATTTCTGATCTGAAATTATTATGTTGTCACCAATATATGTGTGTTTTAGATCCGATCTTGCAAGTTGTAGTTACCTACTATGTGTTATGATCCGGCAACCCCGGAGTGACAATAACCGGAACCACTCCCGGTGATGACCATAGTTTGAGGAGTTCATGTGTTCACCAAGTGCTAATGCGTTGGTCCGGTTCTTTATTAAAAGGAGAACCTTAATATCCCGTAGTATCCATTTGGACCCCGCTGCCACGGGAGGGATGGACAATAGATGTCATGCAAGTTCTTTTCCCTAAGCATGTATAACTACACACAGAATGCGTGCCTACATCGCATTGACGAACGGGAGCTAGCCACATATCTCTCCGTGTTATAACTGTTGCATGATGAATGTCATCCGAAAAATCACCGATCCATTGCCTACGAGTTTGTCCCACTGCTGTTGTTACTTGTTTTTCTCTGCTGTTGTTACTACTGTTGCTCTACTGTTACTTGCTGCCACTATTACTTGCTTTGTCCTGCTGCTGCTGCCACTACTCTTGCTACTACTGTTACTTGCTACTGCTGTTACTCGTTACTGCTGCAACTTGCTACTACTGTCACTATTGTTGTTCCTTGCCACTGCTGTTACTCGTTACACTGCTGCTACCTGCTACAATAATTTTCTGGCGCCATTGATACAACAGTTAGGAATAGTCTTCCTTGTCAACAGATCGTTTCTGGCACGGTTGCTATCATACTACTTTTGCTGCTTATATCATGCTTGCAGATACTAATGTTTCAGGTGTGGTTGAGCTGACACCTCAACTGCTAATACTGGAGAATATCCTTTCATTCCCATCGTGTCGAACCAACAAATTTGGGTTTAATACTCTACCCTCGAAAACTGCCTCGATCCCACACGTTGGTGGGCCATTGCAAGACAATTGCTAATTGTTGAGCAACTGGGAGTAGCTCTTTTCTGGCGTCGTTGCCGTGGAGGCATCAAGTCAGGAATAGTTGCACGTCAACAGCATTTTTCTGGCGCCGTTGCCGGGGAAGGATAGCTATATTCTCTGAGACACTTGGGATTTATATCTGCTGATCACTATGAAGAATCTGAAAGATACAAGAACCAAAGTCTTGCCCTCAACTACGAGGGGAGGTAAGGAACTGCCATCTAGCTCCGCACTTGATTCACCTTCAGTTATGAGTAAGTTTGCGACACCACCTCCTGATAGAAATCTTGATATGTCGCATGTGCTTGATGATGCTTATGATGCTGCTATGTCTGATACTGCTAAAGATGCTATGCCTGATACTGCTAGAGATGCTATGCTTGATACTGCTTTGCCTGATGATGCTAGAGATTCTATTTTGCCTGGTGATGTTATGCTTGATACTGCTAGAGATACTACTTTGCCTGATATGTCACTAGGGGTATTCCTTGATGCTCATATTGCTAGAGTTACTGTCAATGCTCGTGATGCTTCTGAAACTGTCGATACTATTGAGATAGAACCTGCTTTTGCTGCTCTAGATCTAGATCTCCTAGATATGAATTGCCTAATATACCTGAGGGTTATGTTATGGAGGGAGAGATAGCTGAGGATTTTCTTGCGTGTAAGGATGCCTATGACGCTGAGAAATTACTTCTCAAGTGGAAGGAAAAATCTCTGAAAGCTAGGATGAAATACGACCCGAAGTTTGCTACTTCACCTATCTTTATCACCGATAAGGATTATGAATTCTCTGTCGACCCTGAGATAATCTCTCTAGTCGAATCTGACCCTTTCCACGGTTATGAGTCTGAGACGGTTGTAGCCCATCTTACCAAACTACACGATATAGCCACCCTTTTCACTAGTGAGGAGAAGATCCGCTACTACTATATCCTTAAGATGTTTCCTTTCTCTCTAAAGGATGACACTAAAGCCTGGTTCACTTCTCTTGCTCCTGGATGTGTGAGTAGTCCCCAGGATATGGTCTATTACTTCTGTGAGAAATATTTCCCTGCCCATAAGAAGCAAGCTGCCTTGCAGGAAATATACAACTTTGCTCAACTCAAAGAAGAGAGTCTCCCACAAGCTTGGGGGAGGCTCATCCAGCTACAGAATGCTTTGCCTGATCACCCTCTTAAGAAGAACGAGATACTTGATATCTTCTATAACGGACTTACCTATGCTTCTAGAGACCACCTAGATAGTTGTGCCGGTTGTGTTTTTAAGGAACGAACTATAGAACAAGCTGAGATTCTACTGAACAACATCTTGATCAACGATAATGCTTGGACTATTCCCGAACCACCTCCTAAGTCAACTCCTAAGAAAATAGGTATTCTATTCCTCAGTCCCGAAGATATGCAAGAAGTCAAGAAATAAATGCGAGAAAAAGGCATTAAATCTGAAGATGTCAAAAATCTACCACCTATCGAAGAGATCCATGGTCACGATAACCCGATACAGGTAGTAGAAGTAAATTCTCTGCGTAGGTTTGATGAGAGTGATATTCCTTTTGATAAACCTGCTAGCCTATGCTTTGATGAATTTGACAACTTTGTTGCCAAACAACAGAGTTTCAATGATTATGTTAGCAGACAATTGGAACACATTACTCGTATGCTTAGTCATTTAAGTGCTTGTGTAGACAGAGATGTCAATGATCTGAAGCTTCTGAGTAAACATGCCTCTATGATTACTACTCAAGTAGAACAAGTACTTAAAGCTCAGAATGACTTGCTCAATGAATTAAATGACAACTCTGTGAGAGTCATTACTAGAGGATGCAAAATGACTCAGGAACCTTTGTGTCCTGATGGCCATCCTAAGAGAATTGATCAAGATTCTCAAGGAATTAATGTTGATACACCCAGTCATCCTAAGAATAAGAAGAAGGATGATAGAAACCTACATGTCAGTTCACCAAATACTGTCACACCTGAAGAACCAAATGATATTTCTGGGACTGATGCAGAAACATAATCTGGTGGTGAACATGAACCTGGTGACAATATGGACAGCGATGTTCATAATAATGCTCAACCTAGAAATGATAAGGATGTGGAGATTGAACCTACGGTTAATCCTGATAACCCACAACTTAAGAGATACGATAAGAATGACTTCACTGCTAGGAAGCATGGTAAAGAAAGGGAGCCATGGGTTCAGAGACCCATGCCCTTTCCTCCTAAGCCATCCAAGAAAAAAGGATGATGAGGATTTTGAGCGCTTTATTGAAATGTTGAGACCCGTCTTTCTGCAGATGCGGTTAATTGATATGCTCAAAATGTCTCCATATGCCTGATACGTCTCCAACGTATCTATAATTTTTTATGGTTCCATGCTATTATCTTGTCAACTTTGGATGTTTTATATGCATGATTATGCTATTTTATATCTTTTCTGGGACTAACCTATTAACTCAATGCCAAGTGCCAGTTTCTGTTTTTTCCGTGTTTTTGGCCCATTTTCAGATGGAGTCCAAATGGAATGAAACTTTACAATGAATTTTTTGGACCAAAAGAGACCCCCGAAGCTTTGGAAGAAGGCCAGAAGAGCCACGAGGGAGTCACAAGCCCTGACACCGCCACCACCCCCTAGGTGGCGCAGGGCAGGCTTGTGACCTCCTCGTGGGCCCAACCGACGTAATTCCACCGCCATAAATTCCTATAAATTCAGAAACCCCCAAAAAGAAACCTAGATCGGGAGTTCCGCCGCCGCAAGCCTCTGTAGCCACCAAAAACCAATCTGGAGCCCGTTCTAGCACCCTGCCGGAGGGGGAATCCATCTCCCATGGCCATCTTCATCATCCCGGCGATCTCCATGACGAGGAGGGAGTAGTTCTCCCTTGGGGCTGAGGGTATGTACGAGTAGCTATGTGTTTGATCTCTCTCTCTCGTATTCTTGAGATGTCTTGATCTCGATGTACCATGGGCTTTGCTACTATAGTTGGATCTTATGATGTTCTTCCCCCTCTCCCTTCTTGTAGTGAATTAATTGAGTTTCCCCTTTGGAGTTATCTTATCGGATTGAGTCTTTGAGAACACTTGATGTATGTCTTGCACGTGTCTATCTGTTGTGATCAACTTGCGGGTTTGTGACAATTGGGAACCTATGCATATGGATTGGCACATGTGGATTCATGTGAGTACTTGATGTATGTTTTGGTGATCAACTTGCGGGTTCGTTACATTGGGAACCTTTGCACAGGGGTTGGCACACGTTTTGACTCTCTGGTAGAAACTTTGGGGCACTCTTTGAAGTTCTATGTGTTGGTTGAATAGATGATTCTGAGATTGTGTGATACATATCGTATAATCATACCCACGGATACTTGAGGTGACAATGGAGTATCTAGGTGACATTAGGGTCTTGGTTGATATGTATCTGTTGGAATTATGCCCTAGAGGCAATAATAAATATAGTTATTATTATAATTCCTGTATCAAGATAATCATTTATTATCCATGCTATAATTGTATTGAATGAAGACTCATTTACATGTGTGGATACATAGACAAAACACCATCCCTAGCAAGCCTCTAGTTGGCTAGCCAGTTGATCAAAGATAGTCAGTGTCTTCTGATTATGAACAAGGTGTTGTTGCTTGATAACTGGATCACGTCATTAGGAGAATCACGTGATGGACTAGACCCAAACTAATAGACGTAGCATGTTGATCGTGTCATTTTGTTGCTACTGTTTTCTGCGTGTCAAGTATTTATTCCTATGACCATGAGATCATATAACTCACTGACACCGGAGGAATGCTTTATGTGTATCAAACGTCGCAACGTAACTGGGTGACTATAAAGATGCTCTACAGGTATCTTCGAAGCTGTTAGTTGAGTTAGTATGGATCAAGACTGGGATTTGTCACTCCGTGTGAACGGAGAGGTATCTCGGGGCCCACTCGGTAATACAACATCACACACAAGCCTTGCAAGCAATGCAACTTAGTGTAAGTTGCGGGATCTTGTATTACGGAACGAGTAAAGAGACTTGCCGGTAAACGAGATTGAAATAGGTATGCGGATACTGACGACCGAATCTCGGGCAAGTAACATACCGAAGGACAAAGGGAACGACATACGGGATTATATGAATCCTTGGCACTGAGGTTCAAACGATAAGATCTTCGTAGAATATGTAGGATCCAATATGGGCATCCAGGTCCCGCTATTGGATATTGACCGAGGAGTCTCTCGGGTCATGTCTACGTAGTTCTCGAACCCGCAGGGTCTGCACACATAAGGTTCGATGTTGTTTTATGCGTATTTGAGTTATATGGTTGGTCACCGAATGTTGTTCGGAGTCCCGGATGAGATCATGGACGTCACGAGGGTTTCCGGAATAGTCCAGAAACAAAGATTGATATATAGGATGACCTGATTTGATTACCGGAAGGTTTTCGGAGTTACCGGGAATGTACCGGGAATGACGAATGGGTTCCGGGAGTTCACCGGGGGGGGGGGGGGGGCAACCCACCCCGGGGAAGCCCATAGGCCTTGAGGGTGGCACACCAGCCCTTAGTGGGCTGGTGGGACAGCCCAAAAGGGCTCTATGCGCCAAGAAGAAAAAAATCAAGAGAAAAAAAAGGAGGAGGTGGGAAGGAAGGGGGACTCCCTCCCACCAAACCAAGTCCAACTCGGTTTGGGGGGGGGGGGGAGTCCTCCCCCCTTGGACTCGGACGACCCCCTTGGGGCTCCTTGAGCCCCAAGGCAAGGTCCCCTCCCTCCCACCTATATATACGGAGGTTTTAGGGCTGATTTGAGACGACTTTTCCACGGCAGCCCGACCACATACCTCCACGGTTTTTCCTCTAGATCGCGTTTCTGCGGAGCTCGGGCGGAGCCGTGCTGAGACAAGGTTATCACCAACCTTCGGAGCGCCGTCACGCTGCTGGAGAACTCTTCTACCTCTCCATCTCTCTTGCTGGATCAAGAAGGCCGAGATCATCGTCGAGCTGTACGTGTGCTGAACGCGGAGGTGCCGTCCGTTCGGTACTAGATCGTGGGACTGATCGCGGGATTGTTCGTGGGGCGGATCGAGGGACGTGAGGACGTTCCACTACATCAACCGCGTTCACTAACGCTTCTGCTGTACGATCTACAAGGGTACGTAGATCACTCATCCCCTCTTATAGATGGACATCACCATGATAGGTCTTCGTGCGCGTAGGAAAATTTTTGTTTCCCATGCGACGTTCCCCAACAGTATCTTAAGGTGTTATTCTAGTACGAACTCTATGATGGATCGAAAGGAAAGAATAGCTTCGTGTTATTTTACTACGGACTCTTGAATAGATCGATCAGAAAGAATAACTTTGTGGTGGTTTCGTACCCGACAATAATATCTTTGTTTGTTCCCCGCTATTAGTGACTTTGGAGTGACTCTTTGTTGCATGTTGAGGGCTAGTCATATGATCCAATTATGTTATCATCGTTGAGATAACTTCGCTAGTGAAAGTATGAACCCTAGGCCTTGTTTCCACGCATTGCAATACCGTTCGTGCTCACTTTTACCATTTTTTACCTTGCTGTTTTTGTAATTTCAGATTACAAAAACCTATATCTACCATCCATATTGCACTTGTATCACCATCTCTTCGCCGAACTAGTGCACCTATACAACTTACCATTGTATTAGGTGTGTTGGGGACACAAGAGACTCTTTGTTATTTGGTTGCAGGGTTGCTTGAGAGAGACCATCTTCATCCTACGCCTTCTGCGGATTGATAAACCTTAGGTCACCCACTTGAGGGAAAATTGCTACTGTCCTACAACCCTCTACACTTGGAGGCCCAACAACGTCTACAAGGAGAAGGTTGCGTAGTAGACATCAAGCTCTTTTCTGGCGCCGTTGCCGGGGAGGTTAGCGCTTGAAGGTATATATTTAGATCTTGCAATCGAATCTTTTTGTTTCTTGTTCTTTCGCTAGAAAACTAAAAATGGAATTGAGGATGCCTCATATGCTCCATCATTTCAATGTTTTTCGTGAGCATGATGGGAAGGAAAATTGTGCTCAAGTGCTGAAAGAAAAATTACATAGAATGCTTGGCATAGAATATGTGAATGATGAGCATGATTGCAATGTTGTTAGCATGAATTCTGTGAATACCCATGATGCTAATGATATGCAAAGCCACAAGCTTGGGGATGCTATATTTGATGAAGATGATCTTTTTAGTTCTTCCACTTTGAATGATCAAAATCATTTTGATGAAAACATGCCCCCTATCTATGATGATTATTGTGAGGATACCTATGCTTTAAAGAAGACGGATGATAAAACTTGTCATAGTTTCGAAAACCCCTTTGCTAAACCTTGCTTTTTCATTGTGGACATAATTTGTAGTGCTCAAGTCTTTTACGATACTCCCACTACTATTCTTGAGAATAGATTTCCTTATGTGGAGAGTAGTAAAATCCCTATTCTTGTAGATCATGAAAAGAAAGCCTTAGGTGATGGTTATATTGTTGAATTCATTCATTATGCTACTGAAAATTACTATGAGAGAGGATCATATGCTTCTACTTATTGCAATAGTATCAAGCTTCCTCTCCATATGTTGAAATTTTTTAAGCTATGCTTGTTTTGCCTTCCTATGCTAGTTGATTCTTGCTCCAATAAATTGTTTGATCACAAAATCCCTATGCATAGGAAGTGGGTTAGACTCAAATGTGCTAGCCATTTGCCCCATGATGCTCTAGTTGTGTTTCAATCCTTACCTTTTATGTGAGCATCATTGAAATCAATGCCTAGCTAAGGGCGTTAAACGATAGCGCTTGTTGGGAGGCAACCCAATGAATAAATTTTTCTTTGCTTTTTTTGCTTCCTGTTTTGTTTTCTCCACACCATCATAATTCTGTTATGATTGTGTCTTTTGTGTTTCTTTTTGTGTTTGTGCCAAGAAAAACCGTTATGATTAGTCTTGGTGATGATTGTTTGATCATGCTGGAAAAAGACAGAATCTTTCTGCTCACGAAAAGAATTTTAATTTTTATTCCGTAAGAGCGTTTGAGTTGATTCTTTTTTCTGATGATTTCTATGCAATTTCTTCACACTGTCGTAATGTTTCAGATTTTTTGAAGTACCAGAAGTATACGAAGTATACAGACTGCTACAGACTGGTCTGTTGTTAACAGATTCTGTTTTTGTTGAGTTGGTTGCTTATTTTGATGAAACTATGGATAGTATCGGAGGGTATTAGCCATGGAATATTGAAAATACAGTAACCCAACATCAGCATAAGTAGAATTTAAGTTTGCTACAGTACCTAAGGAAGTGGTGGTTTGCTTTCTCATACTAATGTTATTACTAGTTTCTGTTTAAGTTTCGTGTTGTGAAGTTTTCAAGTTTTGGGTGAAGTTCTTATGGACAAAGAGATAAAGAGTGGCAAGAGCTCAAGCTTGGGGATGCCCAAGGAACCCCAAGAGATTCAAGGATGCCGTAAAAGCCTAAGCTTCGGGATGCCCCGGGAAGGCATCCCCTCTCTCCTCTTCAATCCATCGGTAACGTTACTTGGGGCTATATTTTTATTCACCACATATTATGTGTTTTGCTTGGAGCGTCTTGTATCGTAGGAGTCTTTTATTTTTGTTGTGTCACAATCTTCCTTGCTGCACACCTAGAGAGAGAGACATGCACTCACCGTGATTTTATCGAGCTTCACTTATATCCTTTGGTAGACAATTCAGCTCACATGTGCTTCACTTATATCTTTTGAGCTAGATACTTTTGCTCTATGTGCTTCACTTATATCTTTTGAGCTAGATACTTTTGCTCTATGTGCTTCACCTATATCTTTTGGAGCGCAGCGGTGTGTGGCTTGGTAGTTGATCTATGCTTTGAAAGTAGTCTCAAAAGGGGTAGTTATACAAAGGGATACGAAAACTTCCACCTTCATGTGCATTGAATAGTTAGGAGAAGTTTGATTCATCTCAATTAGTTTTGAGTTGTGGTTTTGGTAATATTGAAGTCATGCTAGTAAGGTGTTGTGGATCTAGAAATACTTGTGTTGAAGTTAGTGATTCCCGTAGTATGCACGTATCGTGAACCGCTATGTGATGAAATATGAGCATGATTAGTCTATCGATTGTCATCCTTTGCGTGGCGGTCGGGATCGCGCGATGGTTTATACCTACCAACCCTTCGCCTAAGAGTATGCGTTGAATGCTTTGTTTCAATTACTAATAAAACTTTTGCAACAATTATATGAGTTCTTCATGACTAATGTTGAGTCCATAGTTTAGATGCACTTTCACCTTCCACCATCACTATCTTCTTAGTGTCGTGCAACTTTCGCCGGTGCACAAAACCCACCATTAGCCTCCCTCAAAACAGCCACCATACCTACCTACTATGGCTTTTTCAAAGTCATTCCGAGATATATTGCCATGCAAGTACCACCATGACATGTGCCACCACGTCTACATTGCCATTGCAAGATCGTAAGATAGCTAGCATGATGTTTCCATTAATGTCTATGCCATGCTAGATCATTGTCACGGTACACTACTGAAGGCATTCCATATAGAGTCATCGTTGCTCTAAGTTTTGAGTTGAAAGTGTGATGATCATCATTGATGGAGCATTGTCCCATGTGAGGAAATAAAAGAGGCCAAAGATGCCCACCAAAAAAATGAGAGAAAAAGAGAGAAGGGACAATGCTACCACCTTTCCACACTTGTGCATATTAAGCACCATGATCTTCATGATTGAGAGTCTCTTATTTTGTCACCACCATATAGCTAGTGGGAAATTTTCATTATATAACTTGGCTTGTATATTCCTATGATGGGCTTCCTCAAAATTGCCTTAGGTCTTCGTGACCAAGCAAGTTGGATGCACACCCACTAGTTTTCTTTAAGAGCTTTCACATACTCCTAGCTCTAGTGCATCATTTGTATGGCAATCCCTACTCATTCACGTTGATATCTATTGATGAGCATTTCCATAGCTCATTGATATGCCTAGTCAATGTGACCATCTTCCCCTTGTTTGCCTTGCAACCTCCACCACACTCCACACCACTTATAGTGCTAAAACCATGGCTGACGCTCATGTATTGCGTGAGAGTCGATAAAGTTTGAGAAAGTAAAGGTGTGAAAACAATTACTTGGCCAATACCGAGGTTGTGCATGATTTAAATTTGTTGTGCAAGGATGATAGAGCATAGCCAGACTATATGATTTTGGAGGGATAACTTTCTTTTGGCCTTGTTATTTTGAAAGTTCATGATTACCTTGCTAGTTTGCTTGAAGTATTATTGTTTCCACGTCAATAGCAAACTATTGTTTTGAATCTAATGGATCTGAACATTCATGTCACATAAGAGGAGTTACAAAGGACATCTATGCTAGGTAGCATGAAAGCATCAAAAAACCATTCTTTATCACTTCCCTACTCGAGGACGAGCAGGAGTTAAGCTTGGGGATGCTTGATACGTCTCCAACGTATCTATAATTTTTTATGGTTCCATGCTATTATCTTTTCAACTTTGGATGTTTTATTTGCATGATTATGCTATTTTATATATTTTTTGGGACTAACCTATTAACTCAGTGCCAAGTGCCAGTTTCTGTTTTTTCCGTGTTTTTGGCCCATTTTCAGACGGAGTCCAAATGGAATGAAACTTTACGATGATTTTTTTTGGACCAAAAGAGACCCCCGAAGCTTTGGAAGAAGGCCAGAAGAGCCACGAGGGAGTCACAAGCCCTGACGCCGCCACCACCCCCCTAGGTGGCGCAGGGCAGGCTTGTGACCTCCTCGTGGGCCCAACCGACGTAATTCCACCGCCATAAATTCCTATAAATTCAGAAACCCCCAAAAAGAAACCTAGATCGGGAGTTCCGCCGCCGCATGCCTTTGTAGCCACGAAAAACCAATCTGGAGCCCGTTCTGGCACCCTGTCGGAGGGGGAATCCATCTCCGGTGGCCATCTTCATCATCCCGGCAATCTCCATGACGAGGAGGGAGTAGTTCTCCCTCGGGGCTGAGGGTATGTACCAGTAGCTATGTGTTTGATCTCTCTCTCTCGTGTTCTTGAGATGTCTTGATCTTGATGTACCATGGGCTTTGCTACTATAGTTGGATCTTATGATGTTCTTCCCCCTCTCCCTTCTTGTAATGAATTGAGTTTCCCCTTTGGAGTTATCTTATCGGATTGAGTCTTTGAGAACACTTGATGTATGTCTTGCACGTGTCTATCTGTTGTGATCAACTTGCGGGTTTGTGACAATTGGGAACCTATGCATATGGGTTGGCACACGTGGATTCATGTGAGTCCTTGATGTATGTTTTGGTGATCAACTTGCGGGTTCGTGACATTGGGAACCTATGCACAGGGGTTGGCACACGTTTTGACTCTCTGGTAGAAACTTTGGGGCACTCTTTGAAGTTCTATGTGTTGGTTGAATAGATGATTCTGAGATTGTGTGATGCATATCGTATAATCATACCCACAGATACTTGAGGTGACAATGGAGTATCTAGGTGACATTGGGGTCTTGTTTGATATGTATCTTAAGGTGGTATACTAGTACTAACTCTATGATGGATCGAACGGAAAGAATAGCTTCGTGTTATTTTACTACGGACTCTTGAATAGATCGATCAGAAAGAATAACTTTGTGGTGGTTTCGTACCCGACAATAATCTCTTCGTTTGTTCCCCGCTATTAGTGACTTTAGAGTGACTCTTTGTTGCATGTTGAGGGCTAGTCATATGATCCAATTATGTTATCATTGTTGAGAGAACTTCGCTAGTGAAAGTATGAATCCTAGGCCTTGTTTCCATGCATTGCAATACCGTTCGTGCTCACTTTTACCATTTGTTACCTTGCTGTTTTTGTAATTTCAGATTACAAAAACCTATATCTACCATCCATGTTGCACTTGTATCACCATCTCTTCGCCGAACTAGTGCACATATACAATTTTACCATTGTATTAGGTGTGTTGGGGACACAAGAGACTCTTTGTTATTTAGTTGCAGGGTTGCTTGAGAGAGACCATCTTCATCCTACGCCTCCCGCGGATTGATAAACCTCAGGTCACCCACTTGAGGGAAAATTGCTACTGTCCTACAACCCTCTGCACTTGGAGGCCCAACAACGTCTACAAGGAGAAGGTTGCGTAGTAGACATCAATGCCAAGTACATGAAAGATATCGTGACTAATAAACGGAAGATACCAGATCTTGAGATCTCCACCATGCTCGCCAATTACAGTTTCAAAGGTGGAACTCGTAAGAAACTTGGTGATCCCGGAGTGCCCACTATACGTTGCTCCATTAAAGGAAACTACGTAAGAACTGCCTTATGTGACCTTGCAGCCGGTCTTAGTGTTATGCCTCTCTCTCTTTATCGTAGACTTGAACTGGATAAGTTGACACCCACTAAAATTTCTCTGCAAATGGCCGACAAATCAACTGATTTCCCTGTCGGCATTTGCGAGGATGTGCCTGTTGTGGTTGCTAACACCACTATCTTAACAAACTTTGTTATCTTGGATATTCCCGAGGACGATGCCATGGCTGTCATCCTCGGAAGACCCTTTTTAAACACTACAGGGGCTGTTATAGATTGCAATAAAGGCAATGTCACTTTCCATGTCAACGGTAATGAGCATACGGTGCACTTTCCGAAGAAACGATATCAAGTACATTGCATCAATGCTATCGAAAAAACTTCATCGATTCTTATTGGGAGCTATGAATGCCCTATTCCTCGTGTCAAGATGAAGTATGATTTGCTTGTTGGGGAGATTCATATCCCATTGAGGTGACTTAGTGGCTATTCGACAATTCTCCGTTTCCTTTTGCGATTCGAATTTTTTTTTCATGAGGATTTGATCAACCCCGTTGACGGATTTCTTTTGATGACCATGAAATGGATGAATCAAAGAGTCACATACCTCTGTTTTAAGCTTTCACTTTCTGTTGCTTAGAAGAAAACTGATAGGTTTAGTTTAGTTTTCCCTGTTTTCTGTCTTAGCGTCCGGTGGAAAAGTACCCCGAAAATAAAAGTTCTCCGAACGCTGTGAAAATCTAGTATAATTTTTTTTTGGAATATTTGAAAAATACTGGGACTGAGAGCTGGTTTGGGGCCCACACCAGTGGGCCACAAGCCGTGTGGCCGCGGCCACCAAGCTTGTGGGGCCCACAGGGACCCCCTCCACTCACTCCAGCTCCCATCCTCTTCTTCTACCTCCAGAAAAAATCGTTTCGCAACTCAAACCCGTGTTCTCGCTCATTTGGCTGTGATTTTCGATCTCCTTTCTCAAAGCACCATTCTCCGAACCGTTTTGGAGAAATTACTCCTTGGTAAGTGACTCCTCCATTGGTCCAATTAGTTTCTACTCTAGTGCTTTATCCTTCGCGTATTCTTGCTACCTTGGTGACCCTGTTCTTGAGCTTGAAATGTTGATTTTAGCTGGTCCCAAGTAGTTTTAACGCGTGATACGGTCTCTAGGCACTAGTAGGAGTAGTTGCTACGAGTTGGGCTAATTTTTACTCACTTTTCTTTCGAAGTC
Organism: Hordeum vulgare subsp. vulgare; assembly: GCF_904849725.1. NCBI lineage: Eukaryota > Viridiplantae > Streptophyta > Magnoliopsida > Poales > Poaceae > Hordeum > Hordeum vulgare. The sequence continues at coordinate 655,663,544 of NC_058519.1, read as the reverse complement.
TCTAAAAATTTCAGAATTTTTCAGAGCTAGAAAAAGGAAAAGATGAGGAGGTTCTTGAGAGGCTCTTCAAACCGTAACCCCAAGGAGGATGAGAAGAACCACCCCAAGTACGTGGTTCCTCGAGTCACAAAAGTTCGAGCGTGCGAGTGGCCAAGTGATGAATTTTTGCGCGCCGCTGGGCTTTATGAAGACTTTTATTACTTGGTGGAGAACGCAGGTCTTACCGCGTTCGTTGAAGATAAGTGCCCACAATACCTCCTCCTCACCAATATTTTCGTTCAAAGTTTCAACTTTTATCCGAGGAAGAGTCCTCTTATGGTTGAGTTCATGTTATACGATATCCCCCAGCGCATGACACTACAGGATTTTTGCAAAGTGTGCAAATTACCTTATGTTGGGGATATTCATGATCCTCGTCCATGGGACTTGGAGGCTTTCATAGGTACTATTGCTGTTGGAGAGGAGAGAGGAGTGTCTCGCGCTAGAATTGCTAGCATACATTTTCCTGTGCTTCGGTACTTCTCGTTATTTGTGGGAAAATGTTTGATTGGCCGTGGGGAGGCTGGATCCCTTAGCTCTCCAGACCTTGCGGTTTTGCGCGAAGGCCTTCATAACAATAAGACTTATAGCCTAGGTGCTATAGTAGCTCAGCGGTTAAACACAAACCATTCCAAAGGTGTCGTCTATGGAGGTATCTATGCTACCCGTCTTGCCAGAAACTTTGAGATACCCATTAGACTAGGGGAGGAAGAAGAGATGCTTCTTCCTTAGAAAAATCTGGATTATGACAGCATGGTTCGCTATGATTTTATGGATAGAGATGCTAGTAGACAGATGATTTATAACGTGGTATTTAGTCAGGGTACTCGAGAGACTATTACTTTGCCTGCTGCTTCTTTGTTCAATCTTCATGCAGGCAGGTACACTATTATGCCCTCGGACATCTACGTATATTGGGGCTTGGCCCAACCACAGGTGCCCGTGCCCGAGCCACCAGTCGAGTACCACACGCCGGTTTATCAGTGGGAGCGAGAGGAGCTCACACAACAGTGGCATCCACAGTCCACTCCGGAGTATCCCGGAGCTGGTTATTTCCCTCCTTGGGAGTAGACCAAGCTAGGCCAAAAGCCCAAGCTTGGGGGAGTACGTGTTTGCACCAACTTTACATTCATGCTTATGCTTTCACTTTGTTAGTCAGTGTTTACACTTTGCCACTGTATTATCCATGCTAGTTTATTTTCGTTTTCTTGTTTTGTGTCCTTTTGAGAAAACCCAAAAAGATTTTCCTTTCTTCTTTTGCTTGTTGGGAGCTTTCCCGTGTAAATAGTTTTCTTTTTCTTTGGGTCAAGGTAGAAGATATTGGTTATAATGTTTAGTGGCTCTTGCATGCATACCTGTTTAGCTTTCAAAGAGCCATATTACTTTGTCTTCTCCTTTGTGTTTGCCTGCAGATTCCAGCTTTAGTCCAATGCACGAGCACTCTTATTATTGTTCACATCGTTCGATCGTGCAAGTGAACGGCAATAATGATGATATATGATGAAGTGACTGAGACTGGAAAAGCTGGTATGAACTCTATCTATTTTGTTTTTGTAAATATGACTAGCTTGTCGTCCTAGATTCAGCTTTGTTGTGAGAGAACCATGTTTGCAATGACAACTTAGAGATCATAGTTTTTGATGCCATGCTTAATTAGCTAGGAGCTTATAATGGTTTGTCTTGAATGTCAACATAGATTTTGAGATGACTATGATGTAGTATGATAGGATGGTATTCTCCTTTGAATGATTCAAGTGGCTTGACTTGGCGCATGTTCATGCATGTAGTTGAAACAAAATCAACATAGCCTCTATGATGTTCGTGTTCATGGCGATTTATATCCTGCTCATGCTTGCACTCAATGTTAGTCAAACTCATTGCATCTTGATGACTGTTGTCGCTCTCTAGTTGGTTGCTTCCCAGTCTTTTGTTAGCCTTCACTTGTACTAAGCGGAATACTGCTTGTGCATTCACTTCCATAAACCCAAGAGTTTTTCCATGAGAGTCCACCATACCTACCTATTTGCGGTATCTACCTGCCGTTCCAAGTAAATTTGCATGTTCCATTCTCTAAACCTTCAAGAAATAATCTGTTTTGCATGCCCGAACTGCTCATGTGGTGACAGGGGGCTATTGGTATCTTCCATGTTAGGCGTGTTATCCTCGACATGTGTTTATTCACTGTCATTCACGAGAAAGGGGCCGGTAATTGGAATGCCCAGTTCCACGCTTAATTCGAAAACATAACTGTAAAACAAGACTCCCCCTGGATTGATGTTAGTATGGACGGTACCCGAGGATTCGGCTAGCCGTGGAGTGTGATTGATTGGTGGTGGGGGAGTTAAAACTTTACTTTTCTGTTTGGGAACCGCCTATAGCATGAGTAGCATGGAAGATATTGAGAACTATTGCTCATTGCGTTGACAATGAAATCATGCCACCCAAAATTATTATCTCTGTTTTCAAAGCTTGAGCTCTGGCACCTCTGCAAATCAATGCTTCCCTTTGCGAAGGGCCTGTCTATTATTTTCCTGTTGAGTCATCCTCTTCTTATATAAGCACCAATTAGAGAGCACCTCTATCATTTTTATGCTTTGCTTTTGATTGATATTGAGTATGACTATGACTGGATCTTCGTTGCTATGAATTACAATGTTTAGTCAGCCCTTGATCTTTGAAAGTGCTCTGCATTTATGTTTTGCTGTCTCAGAAAGAGCTAGCGAGATGCCACCTATTCATATTGCTTCATGCTTGTTTTGATTGAATTGTTGGTATCTGAAACTCATTATTATTTGCTCGCTAGCTGATTATGCCATTGATATTAGTTTACCATGAGACCTTTGTGTCACTTGCTTATGTGGTTAACTTGTGATCTTGCTGAAATTCTGGTTATGAGTTAGACGTAGTTGCAACAACAAGATCAAACAGAGTTTGTCAAAGTTTTTCTTTCTCTTTCAGTTTGTCAACTGAGTTGCTTGAGGACAAGCAAGGTTTTAAGCTTGGGGGAGTTGATATGTCTCCATCGTATCTACTTTTCCAAACTCTTTTGCCCTTGTTTTGGACTCTAACTTGCATGATTTGAATGGAACTAACCCGCATTGACGCTGTTTTCCGCAGAATTGCCATGGTGTTGTTTTTGTGCAGAAATGAAAGTTCTCGGAACGTCCTGAAAATTTACGGAGAATATTTCTAGAAAATATGAAAAATACCTGCGCGAAGATCCACCGGAGGGGGTGAGCCAGTGGGCCACAAGCCCTGTGGCCGCGGCCACCCCCCCCCCCCAGGCTGCACCGTCAGGGCTTGTGGGGCCCATGAGACTCCACCATCTCCAAACTCAGCTCTATATATTCCCTTTCGTCCAGAAAAAAATCAAGAGGGAAGATTTCATCGCGTTTCACGATCCAGAGGCGCCGCCACATCCCGTTCTTGCCCTCGAGGGCAGATCTGGAGTCCGTTTTGGGCTCCGGATCAAGGAGATTGTCGCCATCGTCATCATCAACCTTCTTCCCTCTCCAATTCCATGAAGCTCTTCATCGTTCGTGAGTAATCTATTCGTAGGTTCGCTGGGCGGTGATGAGTAGGATGAGATCTATCATGTAATCGAGTTAGTTTTGACGGGGATTGATCCCTATTATCCACTATGTTCTGAAATTGATGTTGTGACTACTTTGCTATGCTTAATGCTTGTCACTAGGGCCCGAGTGCCATGATTTCAGATCTGAAATTATTATGTTGTCACCGATATATGTGTGTTTTAGATCCGATCTTGCAAGTTGTAGTTACCTACTATGTGTTATGATCCGGCAACCCCGGAGTGATAATAACCGGAAGCACTACCGGTGATGACCATAGTTTGAGGAGTTCATGTGATCACTAAGTGCTAATGTGTTGGTCCGGTTCTTCGTTAAAAGGAGAACCTTAATATCTGTAGTATCCATTTGGACCCCGCTGCCACGGGAGGGATGGACAATAGATGTCATGCAAGTTCTTTTCCCTAAGCACGTATGACTACACACGGAATGCATGCCTACATCGCATTGACGAACGGGAGCTAGCCACAAATCTCTCTGTGTTATAACTGTTGCATGATGAATGTCATCCGACAAATCACCGATCCGTTGCCTACGAGTTTGTCCCACTTCTGTTGTTACTTGTTTTGCTCTGCTGTTGTTACTACTGTTGTTGTTACTGTTACTTGCGGCCACTTTTACTTGCTTTGTCCTGCTGCTGCTGCCACTACTGTTGCTACGACTGTTACTTGCTACTGCTGTTACTCGCTACTGCCGCTACTTGCTACTACTGTCACTACTGTTGTTCCTTGCCACTGTTATTACTCCTTACACTGCTGCTACCTGCTATAATACTTTTCTGGCGCCATTGATACAACAGTTAGGAATAGTCTGCCTTGTCAACAGATCGTTTCTGGCACCGTTGCTATCATACTACTTTTGCTGCTTATATCCTGCTTGCAGATACTAATCTTTCAGGTGTGGTTGAGCTGACACCTCAACTGCTAATACTGGAGAATATCCTTTCATTCCCATTGTGTCGAACCAAGAAATTTGGATTGAATACTCTACCCTCGAAAACTGCCTCGATCCCACACGCTGGTGGGCCATTGCAAGACAATTGCTAATTGTTGAGCAACTGGGAGTAGCTCTTTTCTGGCATCGTTGTCGTGGAGGCATCAAGTCAGGAATAGTTGCACGTCAACAGTTCCCACTAACTCCACGTGCAAAGATGCCTTCTTTGCGGAGCTACTATCTCACAAACCTCTGCCAGGCGTTCCTTGGCTGGCGGCCGAAGACTTCAACCAAATATACTGAGCCAGGGATAAAAATAAAAGGAATGTTAATGCTAGTAGAATCAATCGCTTTCGTTGTACTCTTCACACCTACGAGCTCAAGGAAATGCTTCTTCAGAACACACGCTTCACTTGGAGCAACGAGCGAGCCAATCCTACCTTATGCAAGTTGGATTCCTTCTTTTGCAATAGTGGGACACCAAGCACAACAACCATATTTTCCACGCCATGTCGTCATCCTTTCCGATGACTGCCCTCTCTTGATCGTCGATGATAAGGTGTCAAGGCGTTTATGTACCTTCAAATTTGAGAACTTTTGGGTATCTTTGCCTGGGTTTCAAGAGGTCGTCCAAAATGCGTGGGACGAGCAGGTGGCCCACTCTGAGCCGTGTCAAATCCTACACCATAAGCTCAAGAAAACTGCTCTTCGTCTCTCTGAGTGGAGTAGAAGAATCATTTCCAAAGTCAAGGTGTAACTCCATGCAACCCTTATGATCATTTTGCGGCCAAATATTGCGCGAGAAGCCCGGCTTCTGTCCACGACGGAGCTTAAACTACATAGCCGTCTTAAGCGAAGGGTCATCATCCTTGCGGTCCTCCGGAGGACAAGGAAGCGGGAATGCACCAGAATTTCAAACCTCAGGGATGGTGACGGAAACCTAAAATTCTGTAACCGTCGCATTAACGATAGACGAAGGAAAAAAATCATATTCACAAGATCAAGCATATTCATGGCTGGGCCACTAACCATGGCCAAAAAGAGGAGATCGTCCACAGTCACTTCCAAGGGGTCATAGGGAAAGGAAACACCAGCAACATCGATTTCAAATGGGATGAGCTTGACATCCAACCCATGACTTTCTCCATCTGGGTGACCCCACCTCCGAGGATGAGGTTTGTGTTGGGGAACATCGCATGGGAAACAAAAAATTTCCTACGCGCACGAAGACCTATCATGGTGATGTCCATCTACGAGAGGGGATGAGTGATCTACGTACCCTTGTAGATCGTACAGCAGAAGCGTTAGTGAACGCGGTTGATGTAGTGGAACGTCCTCACGTCCCTCGATCCGCCCCGCAAACAATCCCGCCATCAGTCCCACGATCTAGTACCGAACGGACGGCACCTCCGCGTTCAGCACACGTACAGCTCGACGATGATCTCGGCCTTCTTGATCCAGCAAGAGAGACGGAGAGGTAGAAGAGTTCTCCGGCAGCATGACGGCGCTCCGGAGGTTGGTGATGACCTTGTCTCAGCAGGGCTCCGCCCGAGCTCCGCAGAAACGCGATCTAGAGGAAAAACGGTGGAGGTATGTGGTCGGGCTGCCGTGGAAAAGTCGTCTCAAATCAGCCCTAAAACCTCCGTATATATAGGTGGGAGGGAGGGGACCTTGCCTTGGGGCTCAAGGAGCCCCAAGGGGGTCGGCCGAGCCAAGGGGGGAAGGCTCCCCCCCCAAACCGAGTTGGACTTGGTTTGGTGGGTGGGAGTCCTTCCTTCCCTTCCCACCTCCTCTTTTTGTTCTTTTCTCTTTGATTTTCTTTCCTAGGCGCATAGGGCCCTTCTGGGCTGTCCCACCAGACCACTAAGGGCTGGTGCGCCACCCTCAAGGCCTATGGGCTTCCCCGGGGTGGGTTGCCCCCCCCCCGGTGAACTCCCGAAACCCATTCGTCATTCCCGGTAAATTCTCGGTAACTCCGAAAACCTTCCGGTAATCAAATGAGGTCATCGATCCAGTGGGAGGATTGCGTCAAGTCACAAGTACCTGCACAAACACAAAGAGCTTGCACCCAACGCTATGAAGGGAATTTCAATCCCTTATAGATTGTTTGCAAAGTGAGAAATGAAAGCAAAAAGTAAACAAAGCAAAGTAAAAGTGAAGGTGGAGATGATAGTTGTGAATAGACCCGGGGGGCGTAGTGTTCACTAGTGGCTTATCTCATGAAAGCAAGTAGACGGTGGGTGAACGAATTACTGTCGAGCAATTGATAGAACCGCGCAAAGTCGTGACGTTATCTATGACAATGATTATATCTATAGGCATCACGTCCAAAACAAGTAGATCGATACTTTCTGCATCTACCACTATTAATCCACACGTCGACCGCTATCCAGCATGCATCTAGTGTATTAAGTCCAAAAGAACAGAGTAACGCCGTAAGCAAGATGACATGATGTAGATGAACAATCTCAAATCTATGATGAAAGCCCATCTTGTTACCCTTGATGGCAACAACACGATGCGTGCCTTGCTGCCCCTTCTGTCACTGGGAAAGGTCACCACACGGTATGAACCCAAAACCAAGCACTTCTCCCATTGCAAGAATCATAGATCTAGTTGGCCAAACAAAACCCAAGACTCGGAGAGACTTACAAGGATATCAAATCATGCATATAATAAATCAGCAAAGACTCAAATATAATTCATAGATAATCTGATCACAAATCCACAATTCATCGGATCTCAACAAACACACCGCCAAAGAGGATTACATCGGATAGATCTCCATGAAGATCATGGAGAACTTTGTATTGAAGATCCAAGAGAGAGAAGAAGCCATCTAGCTACTAACTACGGACCCGTAGGTCCGAAGTGAACTACTCACGAGTCATTGGAGGGGCGATGATGTTGATGAAGAAGCCCTCCAACTCCAAAGTCCCCTCCGACAGGGCACCGGGAAGTGTCTCCAGATGGGATCTCGCGGAAACGGAAGCTTGCGGCGGCGGAAAAGTGTTTTCGTTGACGCCCTGGTTTTTTCTGGATTTTCAGGGAATTTATAGGCCAAAGACCTAGGGCAAGAGAGCGCCAGGGGGGCCACAAGCTAGGGCAGGGGAGCGCAAGGGAGGCCAAGAGCCTGGTTGCCGCGGGCCCCCCAAGCCGCGGCAACAGGCGTTGTGGGCTCCCTGTGGGCCCCCTGCCTTGGCCCTCAAGCCTCCCGATCTTCTTCTGTTTTGGAAAAAATTATTTCAGGGATTTTATTCCGTTTGGACTCCATTCCAAAATCAGATCTGAAAAGAGTCAAAAACACAGAAAAAACAGAAACTGGCACTTGGCACTGAATTAATAAGTTAGTGCCAAAAAAGATATAAAAGGTAAACAAAACATCCAAAGTTGACAAGATAACACCGTGAAACCATCAAAAATAATAGATACTTTTGAGACGTATCAAATCACCCTCATGAAATCGTGTTTGATGGTTGGCTAACACCTCTTGAAGAAGGTGCTCGTGAATCCGTTTGGCCCGAGGGCCTTGTCCCCACGTAGCAGTTTGATAACCGACCAAACTGTTGGAATTATGCCCTAGAGGCAATAATAAATATAGTTATTATTATAATTCCTGTATCAAGATAATCATTTATTATCCATGCTATAATTGTATTGAATGAAGACTCATTTACATGTGTGGATACATAGACAAAACACCGTCCCTAGCAAGCCTCTAGTTGGCTAGCCAGTTGATCAAAGATAGTCAGTGTCTTCTGATTATGAACAAGGTGTTGTTGCTTGATAACTGGATCACGTCATTAGGAGAATCACGTGATGGACTAGACCCAAACTAATAGACGTAGCATGTTGATCGTGTCATTTTGTTGCTACTGTTTTCTGCGTGTCAAGTATTTATTCCTATGACCATGAGATCATATAACTCACTGACACCGGAGGAATGCTTTGTGTGTATCAAACGTCGCAACGTAACTGGGTGACTATAAAGATGCTCTACAGGTATCTCCGAAGGTGTTAGTTGAGTTAGTATGGATCAAGACTGGGATTTGTCACTCCGTGTGACGGAGAGGTATCTCGGGGCCCACTCGGTAATACAACATCACACACAAGCCTTGCAAGCAATGTAACTTAGTGTAAGTTGCGGGATCTTGTATTACGGAACGAGTAAAGAGACTTGCCGGTAAACGAGATTGAAATAGGTATGCGGATACTGACGATCGAATCTCGGGCAAGTAACATACCGAAGGACAAAGGGAATGACATACGGGATTATATGAATCCTTGGCACTGAGGTTCAAACGATAAGATCTTCGTAGAATATGTAGGATCCAATATGGGCATCCAGGTCCCGCTATTGGATATTGACCGAGGAGTCTCTCGGGTCATGTCTACATAGTTCTCGAACCCGCAGGGTCTGCACACTTAAGGTTCGACGTTGTTTTATGCGTATTTGAGTTATATGGTTGGTTACCGAATGTTGTTCGGAGTCCCGGATGAGATCACGGACGTCATGAGGGTTTCCGGAATGGTTCGGAAACGAAGATTGATATATAGTATGACCTCATTTGATTACCGGAAGGTTTTCGGAGTTACCGGGAATGTACCGGGAATGACGAATGGGTTCCGGGAGTTCACCGGGGGGGCAACCTGATGGGTAACGTAGCATAAATTCAAAAAAATTCCTACGCATGTTCAGATCTTCCTATGGAGAGACCTGCAACGAGAGAGGGGTAAGAGCATCTTCGTACCTTTGAAGATCGCTAAGCGGAAGCGTTGCTAGAACGCGGTTGATGGAGTCGTACTCGCAACGATTCCGATCTAGTGCCGAACAACGGCACCTCCGCGTTCAACACACGTGCAGCCCGGTGACGTCTCCCGCACCTTGATCCAGCAAGGAGGAGGGAGAGGTTGGGGAAGAAGACCAGCAACACGACGGCATGGTGTTGGTGGAGAGACGAGGTCTCCCGGCAGGGCTTCGCCAAGCGCCGGCAGAGAGGAGGAGGAAGAAGTGCAGGGCTGCGCCGAGGGAGAGGGAAAACCGTGTCCTCCAAAGGCCAAAAGTGCCCACTATATATAGGGGAAGGGGAGAGGGGGTGCCACCCCTAGGGTTCCCACCCTAGGGGGTGCGGCAGCCCTCCCAGATGGGGGGTGTGGCGGCCAGATGGGGAGGAGGGGGTGGCGCACCCCTCTGGTGGGCCTAAGGCCCACCTAAGTTAGGGTCCCCCCCTCTTTTTCTTTCCCCTGCGCCATGGGCTGAGTGGGGAGGCGCACCAGCCCAACTAGGGGCTGGTTCCCACCCCCACTTAGCCCATCTTACCTCTTGGGGTCGCAGCCCCCCTTCGGTGGTCCCCCGGGACCACCTCCGGTGGTCCCGGTGGTCCCGGTACGTTACCGGTGATGCCCGAAACACTTCCGGTGTCCGAAACCATCCGTCCTATATATCAATCTTTACCTCCGGACCATTCCGGATCTCCTCGTGACGTCCGGGATCTCATCTGGGACTCCGAACAACCTTCGGTAATCTCGTATAACAATTCCCTATAACCCTAGCGTCATCGAACCTTAAGTGTGTAGACCCTACGGGTTCGGGAGACAGGCAGACATGACCGAGACTCCTCTCTGGCCAATAACCATCAGCGGGGTCTGGATACCCATGGTGGCTCCCACTAGCTCCACGATGATCTCATCGGATGAACCATGATGTCAAGGATTCAATCAATCCCGTATACGATTCCCTTTGTCTGTCGGTATAGAACTTGCCCGAGATTCGATCGTCGGTATGCCTATACCTTGTTCAATCTCGTTACTGGTAAGTCTCTTTACTCGTTCCGTAGCACGTCATCGTGTGACTAAATCCTTAGTCACATTGAGCTCATGATGATGTTCTACCGAGTGGGCCCAGAGATACCTCTCCGTCACACGGAGTGACAAATCCCGATCTCGATTCGTGCCAACCCAACAGACACTTTTGGAGGTACCCGTAGTGAACCTTTATAGTCACCCAGTTACGTTGTGACGTTTGATACACCCAAAGCACTCCTACGGTATCCGGGAGTTGCACAATCTCACGGTCGAAGGAAAAGATACATGACATTAGAAAAGCATTAGCATACGAACAATACGATCTAGTGCTAGGCTTAGGATTAGGTCTTGTCCACCACACCATTCTCCCAATGATGTGACCCCGTTATCAATGACATCCAGTGTCCATGATTAGGAAACCATGATCATCTATTGACTAACGAGCTAGCTAACTAGAGGCTTGCTAGAGACACATTGTGATCTATTCATTCACACATGTATTACTGTTTCCTGTTAATACAATTATAGCATGAACGATAGATGATTATCGTGAACAAGGAAATATGATAATAACCATTTTATTATTGCCTCTAGGGCATATTTCCAACAGTCTCCCACTTGCACTAGAGTCAATAATCTAGTTACATTGTGATGTATCGAACACCCATAGCATCATGGTGTTGATCATGTTTTGCTCGTGGAAGAGGTTTAGTCAACGGGTGTGCAATATTCAGATCTGTGTGTACTTTACAAATGTCTATTACTCCAGTTTGGACATGGTCCTGGATGGAGTTGTAGCGGTGCTTGATGTGCTTCGTCTTCCGGTGAAACCTGGGCTCCTTGGCTATGGCAATGGCTCCAGTGTTATCACAGAAGAGTGTCATAGGACCCGACGCGCTTGGAACCACTCCAAGGTCGGTGATGAGCTCCTTCATCCAAATTCCTTCATGAGCCGCTTCTGAAGCAGCTATGTACTCCGCTTCACATGTAGATGCTGCCACGACTTCTTGCTTGCTGCTGCACCAGCTCACTGCCCCACCATTCAACACATATATGTATCCGGTTTGTGACTTAGAGTCATCCGGATCTGTGTCGAAGCTAGCGTCGACGTAACCCTTTACGACGAGCTCTTCGTCACCTCCATAAACGAGAAACATTTCCTTAGTCCTTTTCAGGTACTTAAGGATATTCTTGACCGCTGTCCAGTGTTCTGCACCGGGATTACTTTGGTACCTCCCTACCAAGCTTATCGCGAGGTTTATATCAGGTCTGGTACACAGCTTAAGGATATTCGTCGGCGACTGAGTCTTACTCAATCTCATACCTTGCAAAACTGGCAAGAACCCTTTCTTTGAGTTTTCCATATTGAACCTTTTCAGTATCTTGTCAAGGTATGTACTTTGCGAAAGACCTATGAGGCGTCTCGATCTATCTCTATAGATCTTGATGCCTAATATGTATGCAGCTTCTCCAAGGTCCTTCATTGAAAAACTCTTGTTCAAATAGGCCTTTATGCTCTCCAACATCTCTATATCATTCCCCATCAATAATATGTCATCCACATATAGTACGAGGAAAGCTACAGAGCTCCCACTCACTTTCTTGTACAGACAGGCTTCTCCGTAAACCTGTATGAACCCAAACGCCTTAATCACCTCATTAAAGCGAATGTTCCAACTCCGAGATGCTTGCACCAGCCCATAGATGGAGCGCTGGAGCTTGCATACTTTGTTAGCACCTTTAGGGTCGACAAAACCTTCTGGTTGCATCATATACAACTCTTCCTTAAGATTCCCGTTAAGGAACGCTGTTTTGACGTCCATTTGCCAAATTTCATAATCATAAAAGGCGGCAATTGCTAACATGATTCGGACTGATTTCAGCTTCGCTACGGGAGAGAAAGTCTCTTCGTAGTCAACTCCTTGAATTTGTCGAAAACCCTTTGCGACACGTCGAGCTTTGTAAACGGTTACATTACCGTTTGCATCAGTCTTCTTCTTGAAGATCCATTTATTTTCTATGGCTCGCCGTTCATCGGGCAAGTCCACCAAAGTCCATACTTTGTTCTCATACATGGATCCTATCTCGGATTTCATGGCCTCAAGCCATTTGTTGGAATCCGGGCCCGCCATCGCTTCTTCATAGTTCGAAGGTTCACCGTTGTCTAACAACATGATTTCCATCACAGGGTTGCCGTACCACTCTGGTGCGGAGCGTACCCTTGTGGACCTTCGTGGTTCAGTAGTAACTTGATCCGAAGCTTCATGATCATCATCATTTACTTCCTCTTCAGTCGGTGTAGGCACCACAGGAACAACTTCTTGCGCTGCGCTACTTTCCTATTCGAGAGGGGGTGTAATTACCTCATCAAGTTCTACCTTCCTCCCACTTACTTCTTTCGAGAGAAACTCTTTCTCTAGAAAGGATTCGTTCTTGGCAACAAAGGTTTTACCTTCGGATCTAAGATAGAAGGTATACCCAATAGTTTCCTTAGGGTATCCTATGAATACGCATTTCTCCGCTTTGGGTTCGAGATTTTCTGGTTGAAGTTTCTTCACATAAGCATCGCAGCCCCAAACCTTAAGAAACGACAACTTAGGTTTCTTGCCAAACCACAGTTCATACGGTGTCGTCTCAACGGATTTAGACGGTGCCCTATTTAAAGTGAATGCTGCAGTTTCTAATGCGTATCCCCAAAATGATAGCGGTAAGTCGGTGAGAGACATCATAGATCGTACCATATCTAATAAAGTGCGATTACGACGTTCAGACACTCCGTTGCGCTGCGGTGTGCCAGGCGGTGTTAGTTGTGAAACGATTCCATACTTCCTTAGGTGTGTGCCAAACTCGTGACTCAAATATTCTCCTCCACGATCAGATCGTAGACATTTAATTTTTCTGTCACGTTGATTCTCAACCTCACTCTGAAATTCCTTGAACTTTTCAAACGTCTCAGATTTGTGCTTCATCAAGTAGATATACCCATACCTACTCAAATCATCGGTGAGAGTGAGAACATAACGATAACCACCGCGAGCTTCAACGTTCATTGGACCACACACATCAGTATGTATTATTTCCAATAAGTCGGTGGCTCTCTCCATTATTCCTGAGAATGGAGTCTTAGTCATCTTGCCCATGAGGCACGGTTCGCATGTGTCAAATGATTCAAAGTCAAGAGACTCTAGCAGTCCATCAGTATGGAGCTTCTTCATGCGCTTAACGCCGATATGACCAAGGCGGCAGTGCCACAAGTATGTGGGACTATCATTATCAACTTTGCATCTTTTGGTACTCACACTATGAATATGTGTAACATCACGATCGAGATTCATCAAGAATAAACCATTCACCAGCGGAGCATGACCATAAAACATATCACTCATATAAATAGAACAATCATTATTCTCTGACTTAAATGAGTAGCCGTCTCGCATTAAGCAAGACCCTGATACAATGTTCATGCTTAAAGCTGGTACTAAATAACAATTATTGAGGTTCAAAACTAATCCCGACGGTAGGTGTAGAGGTAGCGTGCCGACGGCGATCACATCGACTTTTGAACCATTCCCGACGCGCATCGTCACCTCGTCCTTGGCCAGTCTCCGCTTATTCCGCAGTTCCTGCTTTGAGTTGCAAATGTGAGCAACAGCACCGGTATCAAATACCCAGGAGCTACTACGAGCGCTGGTAAGGTACACATCAATAACATGTATATCACATATACCTTTAACGTTGTCGGCCTTCTTGTCCGCTAAGTATTTGGGGCAGTTCCGCTTCCAGTGACCTTTTCCCTTGCAGTAGAAGCACTCAGTCTCTGGCTTGGGTCCGTTCTTTTTCTTCTTCCCGGCATCTGGCTTACCGGGCACGGCAACAGCTTTGCCGTCTTTCTGAAGTTCTTCTTACCCTTGCCTTTCTTGAAACTAGTGGTCTTGTTGACCATCAACACTTGATGCTCCTTCTTGATTTCTACTTCTGCAGACTTGAGCATCGAGTACAACTCGGGAATGGTTTTCTCCATCCCTTGCATGTTGTAGTTCAGCACAAAGCCTTTGTAGCTTGGTGGGAGAGACTGGAGGATTCTGTCAATGATAGCATCATCCGGAAGTTCGACTCCAAGTGAAGTCAGACGACCGTGTAACCCACACATTTTGAGTATGTGCTCACTGACAGAACTGTTCTCCTCCATCTTACAGCTGAAGAACTTGTCCGAGACTTCATATCTCTCGACACGGGCATGAGCTTGAAAAACTAGCTTCAGCTCTTGGAACATCTCATATGCCCCGTGTTGCTCAAAACGTCTTTGGAGCCCCGTTTCTAAACTGTATAACATGCCACACCTGACCAGAGAGTAGTCATCACTCCGCGCTTGCCAGACGTTTAGAATGTCCTGGGCTGCTGCGGGAGCGGGAGGGTCACCTAGCGGCGCATTAAGGACATAAGCCTTTTTTACTTGCTTCAAGGATGAGCTTCAGGTTGCGAACCCAGTCCGCATAGTTGCTACCATCATCTTTCAGCTTGTTTTTCTCTAGGAATGCGTTGAAGTTGAGGTTGACGTTGGACATCTACAATATTTATAAAGACAACTTTTAGACTAATTTCATGACAATTAAGTTCATTTAATCAAATTAAGTATGAACTCCCACTTAAATCGACATCCCTCTAGTCATCTAAGTGATACATGATCCATGTTGACTAACCCGTGTCCGATCATCACGTGAGACGGACTAGTCACCATGGTGAGCAACTTCATGCTGATCGTATTCAACCATACGACTCATGTTCGACCTTTCGGTCTCTTGTATTCGAGGTCATGTCTGTACATGCTAAGCTCGTCGAGTCAACCTAAGTGTTTCGCGTGTGTAAATCTGGCTTACACCCGTTGTATGCGAACGTTAGAATCTATCACACCCGATCATCACGTGGTGCTTCGAGACAACGAACCTTCGCAACGGTGCACACTTAGGGGAATACGTTCTCGAAATTTTAAGAGGGATCATCTTATTATGCTACCGTCGTTCTAAGCAATAAGATGTAAAACATGATAAACATCACAATGCAATCATATAGTGACATGATATGGCCATTATCATCTTTGCTCTTTCGATCTCCATCTTCAGGCATCGCATGATCATCATCGTCACCGGCGTGACACCATGATCTCCATCATCATGATCTCCATCATCGTGTCTCCGTGAAGTCGTCACGCCAACTACTACTATCACTACTACTATGGCTAACCGTTAGCAATGAAGTAAAAGTGGCAAGCACATGGCGTTGCATCTCATACAATAAATTAAGACAACTCCTATGGCTCCTGCCGGTTGTCATACTCATCGACATGCAAGTCGTGAAACCTATTACAATAACATGATCATCTCATACATCATACATGCAACATCACAACTTTGGCCATATCACATCACATGTCAAACCCTGCAAAAACAAGTTAGACGTCCTCTAATTGTTGTTGCAAGTTTTACGTGGCTGATTTGGGTTTCTAGCAAGAACGCCTTCTTACCTACGTGACAGCCACAACGATGATATGCCAAAGCTATTTACCCTTCATAAGGGCCCTTTTCATCAAATCCAATCCGACTAGAGTAGGAGAGGCAGACACCCGCTAGCCACCTTTATGCACGATGTGCATGTCTGTCGGTGGAACCAGTCTCACGTAAGCGTACGTGTAAGGTCGGTCCGGGCCGCTTCATCCCACAATACCGCCGGAAAAGAATAAGACTAGTAACGGCAAGCAAATTGAAAAACCATCGCCCACAACTTTTGAGTTCTACTCGTGCATAGAATCTACGCATAGAAAACCTGGCTCGGATGCCACTGTTGGGGAACGTAGCATAAATTCAAAATTTTTCCTACGCATGTTCAGATCTTCCTATGGAGAGACCAGCAACGAGAGAGGGGTAAGAGCATCTTCGTACCTTTGAAGATCGCTAAGCGGAAGCGTTGCTAGAACGCGGTTGATGGAGTCGTACTCGCAGCGATTCCGATCTAGTGCCGAACAACGGCACCTCCGCGTTCAACACACGTGCAGCCCGGTGACGTCTCCCGCACCTTGATCCAGCAAGGAGGAGGGAGAGGTTGGGGAATAAGACCAGCAACACGACAGCGTGGTGTTGGTGGAGAGACGAGGTCTCCCGGCAGGGCTTCGCCAAGCGCCGGCAGAGAGGAGGAGGAAGAAGTGCAGGGCTGCGCCGAGGGAGAGGGAAAACCGTGTCCTCCAAAGGCCAAAAGTGCCCACTATATATAGGGGAAGGGGAGAGGGGGTGCCACCCCTAGGGTTCCCACCCTAGGGGGTGCGGCAGCCCTCCCAGATGGGGGGTGTGGCGGCCAGATGGGGAGGAGGGGGTGGCGCACCCCTCTGGTGGGCCTAAGGCCCACCTAAGTTAGGGTTCCCCCCTCTTTTTCTTTCCCCTGCGCCATGGGCTGAGTGGGGAGGCGCACCAGCCCAACTAGGGGCTGGTTCCCACCCCCACTTAGCCCATCTTACCTCTTGGGGTCGCAGCCCCCCTTCGGTGGTCCCCCGGGACCACCTCCGGTGGTCCCGGTGGTCCCGGTACGTTACCGGTGATGCCCGAAACACTTCCGGTGTCCGAAACCATCCGTCCTATATATCAATCTTTAACTCCGGACCATTCCGGAGCTCCTCGTGATGTCCGGGATCTCATCCGGGACGCCGAACAACTTTCGGTAATCTCGTATAACAATTCCCTATAACCCTAGCATCATCGAACCTTAAGTGTGTAGACCCTACGGGTTCGGGAGACAGGCAGACATGACCGAGACTCCTCTCTGGCCAATAACCATCAGCGGGGTCTGGATACCCATGGTGGCTCCTACTAGCTCCATGATGATCTCATCGGATGAACCACAATGTCAAGGATTCAATCAATCCCGTATACGATTCCCTTTGTCTGTCGGTATAGAACTTGCCCGAGATTCGATCGTCGGTATGCCTATACCTTGTTCAATCTCGTTACTGGTAAGTCTCTTTACTCGTTCCGTAGCACGTCATCGTGTGACTAACTCCTTAGTCACATTGAGCTCATGATGATGTTCTACCGAGTGGGCCCAGAGATACCTCTCCGTCACACGGAGTGAAAAATCCCGATCTCGATTCGTACCAACCCAACAGACACTTTCGGAGGTACCCGTAGTGAACCTTTATAGTCACCCAGTTACGTTGTGACGTTTGATACACCCAAAGCACTCCTACGGTATCCGGGAGTTGCACAATCTCACGGTCGAAGGAAAAGATACATGACATTAGAAAAGCATTAGCATACGAACAATACGATCTAGTGCTAGGCTTAGGATTAGGTCTTGTCCACCACACCATTCTCCCAATGATGTGACCCCGTTATCAATGACATCCAATGTCCATGATCAGGAAACCATGATCATCTATTGACTAACGAGCTAGCTAACTAGAGGCTTGCTAGAGACACATTGTGATCTATTCATTCACACATGTATTACTGTTTCCTGTTAATACAATTATAGCATGAACGATAGATGATTATCGTGAACAAGGAAATATGATAATAACCATTTTATTATTGCCTCTAGGGCATATTTCCAACACAACCCACCCCGGGGAAGCCCATAGGCCTTGAGGGTGGCGCACCAGCCCTTAGTGGGCTGGTGGGACAGCCCAAAAGGGCCCTATGCGCCTGGGAAAGAAAATCAAAGAGAAAAGAAAAAAAAAAGAGGAGGTGGGAAAGGAAGGAAGGACTCCCACCCACCAAACCAAGTCCAAGTCGGTTTGGGGGGGGAGCCTTCCCCCCTTGGCTCGGCCGACCCCCTTGGGGCTCCTTGAGCCCCAAGGCAAGGTCCCCTCCCTCCCACCTATATATACGGAGGTTTTAGGGCTGATTTGAGACGACTTTTCCACGGCAGCCCGACCACATACCTCCACCGTTTTTTCTCTGAAACTAGTGGTAGTGACTATAAAGGTTCACTACGGGTACCTCCGAAAGTGTCTGTTGGGTTGGCACGAATCGAGATCGGGATTTGTCACTCCGTGTGACGGAGAGGTATCTCTGGGCCTACTCGGTAGAACATCATCATGAGCTCAATGTGACTAAGGATTTAGTCACACGATGACGTGCTACGGAACGAGTAAAGAGACTTACCAGTAACGAGATTGAACAAGGTATAGGCATACCGACGATCGAATCTCGGGCAAGTTCTATACCGACAGACAAAGGGAATCGTATACGGGATTGATTGAATCCTTGACATCATGGTTCATCCGATGAGATCATCGTGGAGCTAGTGGGAGCCACCATGGGTATCCAGACCCCGCTGATGGTTATTGGCCAGAGAGGAGTCTCGGTCATGTCTGCCTGTCTCCCGAACCCGTAGGGTCTACACACTTAAGGTTCGATGACGCTAGGGTTATAGGGAATTGTTATACGAGATTACCGAAGGTTGTTCGGAGTCCCAGATGAGATCCCGGACGTCACGAGGAGATCCGGAATGGTCCGGAGGTAAAGATTGATATATAGGACGGATGGTTTCGGACACCGGAAGTGTTTCGGGCATCACCGGTAACGTACCGGGACCACCGGGACCACCGAAGGGGGGCTGCGACCCCAAGAGGTAAGATGGGCTAAGTGGGGGTGGGAACCAGCCCCTAGTTGGGCTGGTGCGCCTCCCCACTCAGCCCATGGCGCAGGGGAAAGAAAAAGAGGGGGGGACCCTAACTTAGGTGGGCCTTAGGCCCACCAGAGGGGTGCGCCACCCCCTCCTCCCCATCTGGCCGCCACACCCCCCATCTGGGAGGGCTGCCGCACCCCCTAGGGTGGGAACCCTAGGGGTGGCACCCCCTCTCCCCTTCCCCTATATATAGTGGGCACTTTTGGCCTTTGGAGGACACGGTTTTCCCTCTCCCTCGGCGCAGCCCTGCACTTCTTCCTCCTCCTCTCTGCCGGCGCTTGGCGAAGCCCTGCCGGGAGACCTCGTCTCTCCACCAACACCATGCCGTCGTGTTGCTGGTCTTCTTCCCCAACCTCTCCCTCCTCCTTGCTGGATCAAGGTGCGGGAGACGTCACCGGGCTGCACGTGTGTTGAACGCGGAGGTGCCGTTGTTCGGCACTAGATCGGAATCGTTGCGAGTACGACTCCATCAACCGCGTTCTAGCAACGCTTCCGCTTAGCGATCTTCAAAGGTACGAAGATGCTCTTACCCCTCTCTCGTTGCTGGTCTCTCCATAGGAAGATCTGAACATGCGTAGGAAATTTTTTGAATTTATGCTACGTTACCCATCAGGTTGCCCCCCCGGTGAACTCCCGGATCCCATTCGTCATTCCCGGTACATTCCCGGTAACTCCGAAAACCTTCCGGTAATCAAATGAGGTCATCCTATATATCAATCTTCGTTTCCGGATCATTCCGGAAACCCTCGTGACGTCCGTGATCTCATCCGGGACTCCGAACAACATTCGGTAACCAACCATATAACTCAAATACGCATAAAACAACGTCGAACCTTAAGTGTGCAGACCCTGCGGGTTCGAGAACTATGTAGACATGATCCGAGAGACTCCTCGGTCAATATCCAATAGCGGGACCTGGATGCCCATATTGGATCCTACATATTCTACGAAGATCTTGTCGTTTGAACCTCAGTGCCAAGGATTCGTACAATCCCGTATGTCAATCCCTTTGTCCTTCGGTATGTTACTTGCCCGAGATTCGATCGTCAGTGTCCGCATACCTATTTCAATCTCGTTTACCGGCAAGTCTCTTTACTCGTTCCGTAATACAAGATCCCGCAACTTACACTAAGTTACATTGCTTGCAAGGCTTGTGTGTGATGCTGTATTACCGAGTGGGCCCCGAGATACCTCTCCGTCACACGGAGTGACAAATCCCAGCCTTGATCCATACTAACTCAACTAACACCTTCGGAGATACCTGTAGAGCATCTTTATAGTCACCCAGTTACGTTGCGACGTTTGATACACACAAAGCATTCCTCCGGTGTCAGTGAGTTATATGATCTCATGGTCATAGGAATAAATACTTGACACGCAGAAAACAGTAGCAACAAAATGACACGATCAACATGCTACGTCTATTAGTTTGGTCTAGTCCATCACGTGATTCTCCCAATGACGTGATCCAGTTATCAAGCAACAACACCTTGTTCATAATCAGAAGACACTGACTATCATCGATCAACTGGCTAGCTAACTAGAGGCATGCTAGGGATGGTGTTTTGTCTATGTATCCACACATGTAAATGAGTCTTCATTCAATACAATTATAGCATGGACAATAAACTATTATCTTGATACAGGAATTATAATAATAACTATACATTTATTATTGCCTCTAGGGCATAATTCCAACAGTCTCCCACTTGCACTAGAGTCAATAATCTAGCCCTCACATCACCATGTGAATTACATTGTAATAAATCTAACACCCATACAGTTCTGGTGTCGATCATGTTTTGGCCGTGGAAGAGGCTTAGTCAGCGGGTCTGCTACATTCAGATCCGTGTGCACTTTGCATATATTTACGTCCTCCTCCTCGACGTAGTCGCGGAGGAGGTTGAAGCGTCGTTTGATGTGTCTGGTCTTCTTGTGAAACCTTGGTTCCTTTGCTAAGGCAATGGCACCAGTGTTGTCACAGAACAAGGTTATTGGATCCAGTGCACTTGGCACCACTCCAAGATCCGTCATGAACTGCTTCATCCAGACACCCTCCTTAGCCGCCTCCGAGGCAGCCATGTACTCCGCTTCACATGTAGAATCTGCTACGACGCTTTGCTTGGAACTGCACCAGCTTACTGCACCCCCATTAAGAATAAATACGTATCCGGTTTGCGACTTAGAGTCGTCCGGATCTGTGTCAAAGCTTGCATCGACGTAACCTTTTATGGCGAGCTCTTCGTCACCTCCATACACGAGAAACATCTCCTTAGTCCTTTTCAGGTTCTTCAGGATATTCTTGACCGCTGTCCAGTGATCCACTCCTGGATTACTCTGGAACCTACCTGCCATACTTATGGCCAGGCTAACATCCGGCCTAGTGCACAACATTGCATACATGATAGAGCCTATGGCTGAAGCATAGGGGACGGAGCGCATATGCTCTCTATCTTCATCAGTTGCTGGGCACTGAGTCTTACTCAATCTCGTACCTTGTAACACTGGAAAGAACCCTTTCTTGGACTGTTCCATTTTGAACCTCTTCAAAACTTTATCAAGGTATGTGCTTTGTGAAAGTCCTATCAGGCGTTTTGATCTATCCCTATAGATCTTAATGCCTAGAATGTAAGCAGCTTCTCCTAGGTCCTTCATAGAGAAACTTTTATTCAAGTAACCTTTTATTCTCTCCAAAAGCTCTACGTTGTTTCCAATCAGTAATATGTCATCCACATATAATATTAGAAACGCCACAGAGCTCCCACTCACTTTCTTGTAAATACAAGATTCTCCAACCACTTGTATAAACCCAAATGCTTTGATCACCTCATCACCTCATCAAAGATTCTCCCAATGACGTGATCCAGTTATCAAGCAACAACACTTTGTTCATAATCAGAAGACACTGACTATCATTGACCAACTGGCTAGCCAACTAGAGGCATGCTAGGGACGGTGTTTTGTCTATGTATCCACACATGTAAATGAGTCTTCATTCAATACAATTATAGCATGGATAATAAACTATTATCTTGATACAGGAATTATAATAATAACTATATTTATTATTGCCTCTAGGGCATAATTCCAACAGTTACAAAGGACATCTATGCTAGGTAGCATGAAAGCATCAAAAATTCATTCTTTATCACTTCCCTACTCTGGGACGAGCAGGAGTTAAGCTTGGGATGCTTGATACGTCTCAAACGTATCTATAATTTTTGATGGTTTCACGTTGTTATCTTGTCAACTTTGGATGTTTTGTTTACCTTTTATATCTTTTTTGGGACTAAATTATTAATTCAGTGCCAAGTGTCGGTTTCTATTTTTTCTGTGTTTTTGACTCTTTTCAGATCTGATTTTGGAACGGAGTCCAAACGGAATAAAATCCCCGAAATAATTTTTTCCAAAACAGAAGAAGATCGGGAGGCTTGAGGGCCAAGGTAGGGGGCCCACAGGGAGCCCACAAGGCCTGTTGCCGCGGCTTGGGGGGGCCCGCGGCAAGCAGGCTTGTGGCCTCCCTCGCGCTCCCCTGCCCTAGCTCTTTGGCCTATAAATTCCCTAAAAATCCAGAAAAAATCAAGGCATCCACGAAAACACTTTTCCACCGCCGAAAGCTTCCGTTTCCGCGAGATCTCATCTGGAGACCCTTCCCGGTGTCGTGCTAGAGGGGACTTTGGAGTTGGAGGGCTTCTACATCAACATCATCGCCTCTCCAATGAGTCGTGAGTAGTCCACTTCGGACCTACGGGTCCGTAGTTAGTAGCTAGATGTCTTCTTCTCTCTCTTGCATCTTCAATACAAAGTTCTCCATGATCTTCATGGAGATCTATCCGATGTAATCCTCTTTGGCGGTGTGTTTGTTGAGATCCGATGAATTGTGGATTTGTGATCAGATTATCTATGAATTATATTTGAGTCTTTGATGATTTCTTATATGCATGATTTGATATCCTTGTAAGTCTCTCCGAGTCTTGGGTTTTGTTTGGCCAACTAGATCTATGATTCTTGCAATGGGAGAAGTGCTTGGTTTTGGGTTCATACCGTGTGGTGACCTTTCCTAGTGACAGAAGGGGCAGCAAGGCACGCATCGTGTTGTTGCCATCAAGGGTAACAAGATGGGCTTTCATCATAGATTTGAGATTGTTCATCTACATCATGTCATCTTGCTTACGGCGTTACTCTGTTCTTTTGGACTTAATACACTAGATGCATGCTGGATAGCGGTCGACGTGTGGAGTAATAGTGGTAGATGCAGAAAGTATCGGTCTACTTGTTTTGGACGTGATGCATATAGATATAATCATTGTCATAGATAACGTCACGACTTTGCGCGGTTCTATCAATTGCTCGACAGTAATTCGTTCACCCACCGTCTACTTGCTTTCATGAGAGAAGCCACTAGTGAACACTACGCCCCCCCGGGTCTATTCACAACTATCGTCTCCACTTTCACTTTTACTTTGCTTTGTTTACTTTTTGCTTTCATTTCTCACTTTGCAAACAATCTATAAGGGATTGACAATCCCTTCATAGCGTTGGGTGCAAGCTCTTTGTGTTTGTGCAGGTACTTATGACTTGACGCGATCCTCCCACTGGATCGATACCTTGGTTCTCAAAACTGAGGGAAATACTTACCGCCGCTGTGCTACATCACCCTTTCCTCTTCAAGGGAACACCAACGCAGGGCTCCAATGCCGCGGGGAAATCCTTTGCATATTTGCCAAGGAAGTCCCTATAGGCGTCGCCCGTAGCAGCAGGATTCCTGGCGCCGTTGTCAGGGAAGGTCTGTTGTCGCAGTAGCATGATTCAAAGCTTCGACTCCCTCCACACTTCTCATTTGCAATGGCTCAACTCTGCCAACATTGTGCTCTTGCCCAAGAAGGACGGGGCTGAAGACATCTCAGATTATAGGCCAATTAGCCTTGTGGATGCCATCGCCAAAATTACTGCGAAGATTCTATCACTGCGCCCAACCCCCCCCCCCCCCCCCACATGGATGGCCTCGTCTCAAACGCTTAAAGTGCTTTCATCAAAACGAGGAGCATTCATCAAAACTTCATGTATGTTCGCAACTTTGCTTGTTGGCTGCACAAATGCAAGACGCCTACCCTCCTCTTCAAGCTAGACAATAATAAAGCTTTCGACTCGGACAAATGGGAATATATCGTGAACTTGCTGTAGCGCAAGGGGTTACCTTGCCAATTTTGGAACTAGGTTGCCACTTTTCTCTAAACGTACTCCTCTTACATTCTGCTCAACGGCCTCCCAGGCCTCCTATCAAGCATGGATGTGGGTTTCATCACTGGGACCCCATTTCCCCTCTGCTGTTTGTCCTTTCTATTGATCCCCTCCACCAAATCTTCGACCTTGCAACTTGCAACGGTATCATCCACAAGATCCGTGGGCCCGGTGCCATGATGCGTACATCCCTTTATGTGGATGATGCGGCCATTTTCATGGCTCCTATCAAGAGGGGCATCAACAACCTTTGTCATCCTTAAAGGATTTGGCGAGTGACACGGCTTTGCAACAACTTCCTTAAGAGCTCAGCTATGCCCATTCGGTGCAACAATCTTCCCCTCAAGCGCATTCTGCGGAGTATCCCGGCGACCCGTGCCTCGTTCCCTATAAAATATTTGGGCCTCCCACTATCAGTTTGGCAACTAAGACATATGGACTTCCAATACCTTGAAGACAAGGCGACTGGTAAATTAGCAGCGTGAGACGGGCAGAACATCACTACTATTGGGTGCACGACCCTTGTCAGAGCGGTCATCACCTCCCAAGAAGTTTACTCCATCACGCCTATCATTGCGCCGCGGGGGTACTCTGCACAACCTCAACAAGCTTGAGAGGGCCTTTCTATTGTCGGGTTCGGAAAAGACGACGGGTGCAAAATGTAAGGTCAATTGGGATGTGGTTTGCCGGCCTATGGTTTACGGAGGTCTTGGGGTTCTCAACATTGACAAATTTGCTAGAGTTATGCGCTTACGTTAGCCATGGTATGAATGGAAGGATCCCAACAAGCTTTGGGTTGGGTTGGGAAACCTGTGCACCAGTGAAGACTTGGTTTCTTCTATGCTTCCACCACCATCACCGTTCGGAATGGGGCTAAAACACCTTTATGCGACTCCCCGTGGTTGCTTGGCCGCAAACCTAGAAGCATTGCTCCTCTGATTCACGAAACCTCCACGAGAAAGAACTGGAAAGTTTGGGAGGCTCTTCGCGGGAATGCATGGATGACAAAGATCAAACTCCAAACCGTCGTCTCGGGTGCCCACGACTGAGAACTTTTGTCCTTATGGATGCTTGTGAGCGACTTTCCTCTTGATGACCAAGCCGAAGATGACATTGTCCGAAAGCATGGAGTGGATGGAATTTACATGGCCACAACCGCATACAAGGCTTAGTTTTTTGGCTTGATGCTCTCTCCCATGGACTACATGGTTTGGAAAGCATGGGCTCCTCCAAAAGTCAAATTCCTCGCGTGGCTTGCTCTACAAAACCGGATATGGACCGCCGACCGGCTAGAGCGGCGTGGATGGGACAACTGTGGTCTCTGCCCTCTTTGCAACAGAGTGCAAGAAACGTGCATCCACCTTTTCGTCACGCGTCGCTTCTCTATCAGACTATGGCGTTTGGTTATTGAGAAGTTTGGCCTGGCACACATGGACACATCCGATTGGCACCTTGAGGACTCCTCGTGAGATAGTGGGACAAGAGAACTGACGCGATGGACCCCGACACACGTGTCATGACCTTCCTCACCATGCTTGTCTCTTGGTCTATTTGGAACGAGCGAACGCCTTAGTTTCCCGTCACAAGAACGCTCCACCAACTATCATTCTCAATAGCGTGGGTGCTAAGAAACTAGGGTTTATTGTCGTACGCGAGTAATCGGCACGCCGTAATCGTGTGTCACTTATAAAACTCTATTCTTTTTTTATTTAATGGATGAGGGAAATCTTTTGCCTTCATTTTGGAAACATCTAAATGTTACACTTAATATTTCTTTTTTTACTGAAGAAGATCCGCCATCTCGTTGCGAATGAAAATTGTCATTCACGATTGGTACATTAACATGAACATCTGAAAAAAAAATCAATCTGAAAAAGTACTAATTATTTTGAATTTACTGTTCATTCAAGAATATATACTCACCCGAGCCGAAATGGTCCATTTGAAATGCAAGAAATTTAGTACGCAATTGCACAGTAAAATTCATCAAACAATATAATGATACATCCCATGACTTACAAACTTCATGTAAACCTCTTGACACGTGGTGGTTCAGACTTAATTTATACAATCTTGTGACTCGATCAATCCACATCAAAGCTATCCAGCGATCCCTTCCAGAGTCCCCTCCATGGTCTCTGCAAAAGCAAAAGAGAGAAAGGAAAAGGTTCTCTCGGCGCTGCAACTGGGAAGGACGGGAATCGTGGATGGAAAGGCTATGAAATCAGCATCGATGGCATGGTTATCGGCATCCAAAAATCAGCCGCGCGGGGCACCCAGCGGATGTGGATGAGATGACCATGACGTCGGTCTGCGCTGCGAGCCACAAACAAAATATCCAATCTAGATGCATGTGGATCGAGGACGGAGCATCCAGAATATGAGTATGCCCCTCGCCTGCTAGCTGCTCAAATTCGCTTTCCGGTCCGGCCTGCGTTCCAGCTGATCTTTTCGCGCCGCTTTGTTAAGATATTTATTTGTATGCTCGTGCTTATATGACTAGGGCTTCCAAATAAGATATTTATTTGTATACTCGTGCTTTGAGTCCAATTATATTTACGAGCAAAAGGGCCCGTGCGTTGCAACGGAAGAAAAATAATTATAATCTTCAAGGATGCTGATCATATTACGTCCTTAAAATTTTAGGACATTTTTTAAAATGCATGAACATTTTTTGAATTAGCAAAAAAATAATTCAATTGCACTAAAAAAATAATACACAAACTTTTTTCTCAAAATCATGGACTTTTATTGTTTTCACCAACATTGTTCTCAAAATTATGAACATTTTTCAGAATATGGAAATACTTTTACAAATATCCCGAGCATTTTTTGAATTCACAAACATTTTATGTTTTCTTCAAAATTCTATTTCAAAATTCTCAGTTTTATAAGTTGCAAAAGTTTTTCAAAAGTCGATATTATTTAAATTTTAAAAAATGGAGCAGAAAATGAAAATAAAAAATGAGACTAAAAACAGAGGCACGAAATGTTTTTAAGATTTTTACACGGACTTTTGTTTACAATTATTGACTTTTTTCATTTTACAGATATTTCTTAAAAAAAATTTAAAAAATTGTATATGCAAACATTTTTCAAAATCCTGAGTAGTTTTTGAATTCTCAAAAAAAATTATGTTTTTTTTAATATTTTATTCCAAAATTCTCAGTTTCTTAAATTTAAGAAAAGTTATTTGAAGTTCTAAATTATTTAAAATAGAAAAAAATGAAACTGAAAAGTAAAATAAAAAAAACTAAACTAAAAGAACAGGCGGTCACGCATGGGCCGACCCAAATAGGTGTGCTACATCTTTTGCAATGCCCAGAGCGTAATATAGGAGGTGCCTACATGGGCCGGCCCAGTACGAAGATTTTCCTGTTTGAAACGTTTTTAATGACTTATAAGTGGCAATTGTGGGTAATTTTCATCAACTTTATGGACAATGTTAATGACGGACGACATAAGCACTAATTGCTTTATTAGTAGGTAAAGATTTGTATACTCGTGTTTTTGTGACTAGGGCTTCCAAATAAGATACATTTTGAATACATATTGAAGTGTTTCTAAAACTTTGTTAAGTATCAAATGCCGAAACTTGGTACGAACAAACGACAAATTTGCAAGTCTCGAGAACTAAAACTTAAATCTTGTTATACCCTCGTCCAAAATCCAACAACTTTGTGGATCGCGAGACAAATCGGGTGGCCACGCAATTTTCCACTACAAACTTGATAGGAACGATGGTAGAATTAGCAAGTTTCACAAACTACAAACTGAACCCTAAGCCCAAAGTCGAGAACCCTAAAATCTTAAAAGTACATGAAACTTGGTAAAACTAAGGTAAAGTCTTACCTCCCATGGACTGATCCGCGTGATCCATCCGCCGCCCGCTGGTCCGTTGGATATGGCCCCGATCTGATCGCGAACCGTTTCTTGAAGCTGGATCGTTGTTTCAGAAACTGGGCTGTTGTTTCAGGAAACTACCCATCCGTGCCTCCGCCTCCGCCTCGGCCCCGACGACATCGCCGTCGCCGGCCTGCTGCGTCTCGCCGCCCCTCCGCCAACTAACCGAAGGAGGCCCTCCGATCGGAGGGGAGCCACTTCCGCGTGAGCGCGCGGCGGTGGCCGATGGAGCCGAACCCGGTGAAGATCCCGACGAAGGCCATGACCATGTGCCTGCCACGCGATCCGGTGGCGTGGCCCGCTAGGAGCTCGAAGGCGCCGCCCGCGGCATCCCTGGGGCGACGGATACGGCGACGGCGAGGAACCCGGCGAGGCCGAAGAGGAGGCAGGTGCTACTGCAACAAAAGACCTTCCAACGGCGCCAGAAACAAGCGTGCTGACGGGAGACTATTCTTGTCTTGATACTCCTCAGCAACGGCACCAGGAATCCTTCTCCTATGGCTACGCCTTTAGGGACTTCCTAGGAAAATATGCAAAGGATTCCCCCGTGGCCTTGGAGCCTTGAGTTGGTGTTCCCTCGAAGAGGAAAGGGTGATGTAGCACAGCGGTGGTAAGTATTTCCCTCAATTTTGAGAACCAAGGTATCGATCCAGTGAAGGAATATCACAAGTACCTACACAAACACAAAGAGCTTGCTCCAACGCTATGAAGGGGTTGTCAATCCCTTATAGATTGTTTGCCAAGTAAGAACTGAAAGCAACAAAGAAACAAAGCAAAGTAAAAGCGAAAGTGGAAACGATAGGTGTGAATAGACCCGGGGGTCGTAGTGTTCACTAGTGAGTTCTCTCATGAAAGCAAGTAGATGGTGGGTGAACGAATTACTGTCGAGCAATTGATAGAACCGCGCAAAGTCGTGACGTTATCTATGGCAATGATTATATCTATAGGCATCACGTCCAAAACAAGTAGACCGATACTTTCTGCATCTACTACTATTACTCCACACGTCGACCGCTATCCAGCATGCATCTAGTGTATTAAGTTCATGAGAACAGAGTAACGCCTTAAGCAAGATGACATGATGTAGATGGACAATCTCATATCTACGATAAAAGCCCATCTTGTCACCCTTGATGGCAACAACATGATGTGTGCCTTGCTGCCCTTTCTGTCACTCGGAAAGGTCACCACACGGTATGAACCCAAAACCAAGCACTTCTCCCATTGCAAGAATCATAGATATAGTTGGCCAAACAAAACCCAAGACTCGGAGAGACTTACAAGGATATCAAATCATGCATATAAGAAATCATCAAAGACTCAAATATAATTCATAGATAATCTGATCACAAATCCACAATTCATCGGATCTCAACAAACACACCGCCAAAGAGGATTACATCGGATAGATCTCCATGAAGATCATGGAGAACTTTGTATTGAAGATCCAAGAGAGAGAAGAAGCCATCTAGCTACTAACTACGGACCCGTAGGTCTGAAGTGAACTACTCACGAGTCATTGGAGGGGCGATGATGTTGATGAAGAAGCCCTCCAACTCCAAAGTCCCCTCCGGCAGGGCACCGGGAAGGGTCTCCAGATGGGATCTCGCGGAAACGGAAGCTTGCGGCGGCGGAAAAGTGTTTTCGTAGACGCCCTGGTTTTTTCTGGATTTTTAGGGAATTTATAGGCCAAAGACCTAGGGCAGGGGAGCGCCAGGGGGGCCACAAGCTTGGTTGCCACTGCCTCCCCCCCCCCTCGCAGCGGCAACAGGGCTTGTGTGTCCCCTGTGGGCCCACTTGCTTGGCCCTCAAGCCTCCCGATCTTCTTCCGTTCTGGAAAAATTCATTTCGGGGATTTTATTCCTTTTGGACTCCGTTCCAAAATCAGATCTGAAAAGAGTCAAAAACACAGAAAAAACAGGAACTGGCACTTGGCACTGAGTTAATAAGTTAGTCCCAAAAAAGATATAAAAGGTAAACAAAACATCCAAAGTTGACAAGATAACAGCGTGAAACCATCAAAAATTATAGATACGTTTGAGACGTATCAAGCATCCCCAAGCTTAACTCCTGCTCGTCCTGGGGTAGGGAAGTGATAAAGAATGAATTTTTGATGCTTTTATGCTACCTAGCATAGATGTCCTTTGTAACTCCTCTTATGTGACGTGAATGTTCAGATCCATTAGATTCAAAACAATAGTTTTCTATTGACGTGGAAACAATAATACTTCAAGCAAACTAGCAAGGTAATCATGAACTTTCAAAATAACATGGCCAAAAGAAAGTTATCCCTACAAAATCATATAGTCTGGCTATGCTCTATCATCATTGCACAACGAATTTAAATCATGCACAACCCCGGTATTGGCCAAGTAATTGTTTTCACGCCTTTACTTTCTCAAACCTTTTCAACTCTCACGCAATACATGAGCGTGAGCCATGGTTTTAGCACTATAAGTGGTGTGGAGTGTGGTGGAGGTTGCAAGATAAACAAGGATAAGATGGTCACATTAACTAGGCATATCAATGAGTTGTGGAGATGCTCATCAATAGATATCAATGTGAATGAGTAGGGATTGTCATACAAATGATGCACTAGAGCTAAGAGTATGTGAAAGCTCTTAAAGAAAACTAGTGGGTGTGCATCCAACTTGCTTGCTCACGAATACCTAAGGCAAATTTGAGGAAGCCTATCATTGGAATATACAAGCCAAGTTATATAATGAAAATTTCCCACTAGCTATATGGTGGTGAAAAAACGAGAGACTCTCAATCATGAAGATCATGGTGCTTAATATGCACAAGTGTGGATAGGTGGTAGCATTGTCCTTTCTCTCTTTTTCTCTCAATTTTTTTAGATGGGCTCTTTGGCCTCTTTTTATTATTATTACTATTTTGGTGGGCATCTTTGGCCTCTTTTATTTCCTCGTATGGGAAAATGCTCCATCAAAGATGATCATCACACTTACAACTCAAAACTTAGAGCAATGATGACTCTATATGGAATGCATTCGGTAGTGTACCGTGACAATGATCTAGCATGGCATGGACATCAATGGAAACATCATGCTAGCTATCTTACGACCATGCAATGGCAATGTAGACGTGGTGGCACATGTCATGGTGGTAGTTGCTTGGCAATATATCTCGAAATGACTTTGAAAAAGCCATAGTAGGTAGGTATGGTGGCTATTTTGAGGGAGGCTAATGGTGGGTTTTGTGCACCGGTGAAAGTTGCACGGCACTAAAGAAGATAGTGATGGTGGAAGGTGAAAGTGAATCTAAACCATGGACTCAACATTAGTCATGAAGAACTCATATACTTGTTGCAAAAATTTTATTAGTAATCGAAACAAAGCATTCAACGCATATTCCTAGGGGAAGGGTTGGTAGGTATAAACCATCGCGCGATCCCGATCGCCACGCAAAGGATGACAATCAATAGACTAATCATGCTCAGACTTCATCACATAGCGGTTCACCATACGTGCATGCTACGGGAATCACTAACTTCAACACAAGTATTTCTAGATCCACAACACCTTACTAGCATAACTTCAATATTACCATAACTACAACTCAAAACTAGTTGAGATGAATCAAACTTCTCTAACTATTCAATGCACATGAAGGTGGAAGTTTTCGTATCCCTTTGGATAACTACCCCTTTTGAGACTATTTTCATAGCATATATCAACTACCAAGCCATGCACCGGCGTGCTCTAAAAGATATAAGCGAAGCGCATGTGAGATGAATTATCTACCAAAGGATATAAGTGAAGCTCGACAAAATCATGGTGACTGCATGTCTCTCTCTCTAGGTGTGCAGCAAGGATGATTGTGAAACAACAAAAATAAAAGACTCCTGCGATACAAGACGCTCCAAGCAAAACACATAACATGTGGTGAATAAAAATATAGCTCCAAGTAACGTTACCGATGGATTGAGGACGAAAGAGGGGATGCCTTCCCGGGGCATCCCCAAGCTTAGGCTTTTACTTCATCCTTGAATCATCTTGGGGTGCCTTGGGCATCCCCAAGATTGAGCCCTTGCCACTCTTTATCTTTTTGTCCATAAGAACTTCACCCAAAACTTGAAAACTTCACAACACGAAACTTAAACAGAAACTCGTTATAACATTAGTATAAGAAAGCAAACCACCACTTCCTTAGGTACTGTAGCAAACTTAAATTATACTTATGTTGATGGTGGGTTACTGTATTTTCAATCTTCCATGGGTAATACCCCCCGATACTATCCATAGTTTCATCAAAATAAGCAACCAACGCAACAAAAACAGAATCTGTTAACAGCAGACCAGTCTGTAGCAATCTGTATACTCCGTATACTTCTGGTACTTCAAAAATTCTGAAAAATTACGACAATCTGAAGAATTTGTGTATAAATCAGCAGCAAAAAGAATCAACTCAAAATCTCTTACAGAAAAAAATGAAAATTCTTTTTGTGAGCAGAAAGTTCATGTCTTTTCCACCATGACCAAACGATCATCCCCAAGACTAATCATAACGGTTTTGCTTGGCACAAACGCAAAAAGAAACACAAAAAACACAATCATAACAGAATTATGAAAGTGTGGAAAACACAAAACCGAAAGAAAAAGGATAGATTCGTTGGGTTGCCTCCCAACAAGCGCTATTGTTTAACGCCCTTAGCTAGGCAAAAGGTGATGGAATCACGTATAGTCATCTTTGGTGCTCAAACCATAAGTAGTGTGATCATTTATCATCTTCAGATCTTCATCTTTATTGGATGACTCACCACTAGCTTTAGGAACAAAAATGGACTTGACGGTCTTTTTGAGAGGGAGATTTGGAGTTTGCACAGCGGCAAAAGCGGAACCCAGGTTGGTTATGACATCCTCTAGTTTGCCAATTCTAGAGGAATCATTAACTATGGGTTCCTTCTCCCTTAAATTTTACAAAACATTTCCCACTTTGGATCCGTACTGAGTAATTTGATTGTGGATCTTTCTATCCAAACCCTCAATAAGTTCAAATGTGGCAATTTTGTTTTCAATAGCGTCAAGCCTTTGCATCACGTGTTCCAAGGTTAAGGTAGTTCCATTAACCATGAGCGGGGGTGAGCCTACCAAATTCATGATAGCTCCATAGGAGTCAACAATATGGCTCCCCAAAAAAGTCCCGCCTACGATGGTATCAAGAATATACCTATTCCAAGGAGAGATTCCAACATAAAAACTGCGAAGAAGAATGGTAGTGGACTGCTTACGAGCAGATCTACTCTGAGCATTGCAAATCCGGTACCAAGCGTCCTTTAAATTTTCTTCCTCATTTTGCCTGAAATTGAGAACTTCGTTTTCAGGGGTATCGCTTGGAGTAGTGGGTCTAGCCATTGATTGACTATCCCACACACAAACGAGCAGGAAGTAAGCGAGTGAAGCGGGCAAAAGAGAACGGCAAATGTGAAGTGGGGGAGAGGAAAACAAGAGGCAACTGGCAAAAAAGTAAACGCAAGAGATGAGTTTCTGAGACCTACTTGGATAGATCTATCCTTCCCCGGCAACGGCGCCAGAAATACTTCTTGCTACTGCAACAAAAGACCATCCAATGGCGCCAGAAACAAGCGTGCTGACGGGAGACTATTCTTGTCTTGATACTCCTCAGCAACGGCACCAGGAATCCTTCTGCTACGGCTACGGCTTTAGGGACTTCCTAGTCAAATATGCAAAGGATTCCCCCGTGCCCTTGGAGCCTTGCGTTGGTGTTCCCTCGAAGCGGAAAGGGTGATGTAGCACAGCGGTGGTAAGTATTTCCCTCAGTTTTGAGAACCAAGGTATCGATCCAGTGAAGGAATATCACAAGTACCTGCACAAACACAAAGAGCTTGCTCCCAACGCTATGAAGGGGTTGTCAATCCCTTATAGATTGTTTTCCAAGTGAGAACTGAAAGCAACAAAGAAACAAAGCAAAGTAAAAGCAAAAGTGGAAACGATAGGTGTGAATAGACCCGGGGGCCGTAGTGTTCACAAGTGGCTTCTCTCATGAAAGAAAGTAGACGGTGGGTGAACGAATTACTGTCGAGCAATTGATAGAACCGTGCAAAGTCGTGACGTTATCTGTGGCAATGATTATATCTATAGGCATCACGTCCAAAATAAGTAGACCGATACTTTCTGCATCTACTACTATTACTCCACACGTCGACCGCTATCCAGCATGCATCTAGTGTATTAAGTTCATGAGAACAGAGTAACGCCTTAAACAAGATGACATGATGTAGATGGAAAATCTCATATCTACGATAAAAGCCCATCTTGTTACCCTTGATGGCAACAACACGATGTGTGCCTTGCTGCCCTTTCTGTCACTCGGAAAGGTCACCACACGGTATGAACCCAAAACCAAGCACTTCTCCCATTGCAAGAATCATAGATCTAGTTGGCCAAACAAAACCCAAGACTCAGAGAGACTTACAAGGATATCAAATCATG
Organism: Hordeum vulgare subsp. vulgare; assembly: GCF_904849725.1. Classification (NCBI taxonomy): domain Eukaryota; kingdom Viridiplantae; phylum Streptophyta; class Magnoliopsida; order Poales; family Poaceae; genus Hordeum; species Hordeum vulgare. The sequence goes on along the minus strand of NC_058519.1, from coordinate 655,628,884 downwards.
CATATAAGAAATCAGCAAAGACTCAAATATATATCATAGATAATCTGATCACAAATCCACAATTCATCGGATCTCGACAAACACACCGCCAAAGAGGATTACATCGGATAGATCTCCATGAAGATCATGGAGGACTTTGTATTGAAGATCCAAGAGAGAGAACAAGCCATCTAGCTACTAACTACGGACCCGTAGGTCTGAAGTGAACTACTCTTGAGTCATTGGAGGGGCGATGATGTTGATGAAGAAGCCCTCCAACTCCAAAGTCCCCTCCGACAGGGCACCGGGAAGGGTCTCCAGATGAGATCTCGCGGAAAAGGAAGCTTGCGGCGGCGGAAAAGTGTTCTCGTGGACGCCCTGATTTTTTCGGGATTTTTAGGGAATTTATAGGCCAAAGACCTAGGGCAGGGGAGCGCCAGGGGGGCACAAGCTTGGTTGCCATAGCCTCCCCCTGGCCGCGGCAACAGTGCTTGTGGGCCCCCTGTGGGCCCACTTGCTTGGCCCTCAAGCCTCTCGATCTTCTTCCGTTCTGGAAAAATTCATTTCGGGGATTTTATTCCGTTTGGACTCCGTTCCAAAATCAGATCTGAAAAGAGTCAAAAACACAGAAAAAAAAGGAACTGGCACTTGGCACTGAGTTAATAAGTTAGCCCTCAAAAAGATATAAAAGGTAAACAAAACATCCAAAGTCTACAAGATAACAGCGTGAAATCATCAAAAATTATAAATACGTTTGAGACATATCAGCAGGCCGCGGAGACGGCCGGCGAGGAGAGGAGGCGACGGAGCGAGGAGCGTCGGGAGGCTACGGCCGCCGAGGAGGAGAACACCTTGGGTTAGCTGGGCATGGCTGCGGCCGCGCTGCCCTGCCACGAGTGTGGAGGGCGGGCGGGCGGTGGCCGGGGCGCGTGCTGGGGCCGGTTGGTGGGGCAGCGGCGGCGTCAGATCGGAGAAGGGAGACGAAAAAATTTCTGCAACTTGACCTTTGTTGCAAAAATTCCTGAAACATGACCTTTGTTGCAAAAATTTCTCCCGTAAAAGTACCTATGTTGCAGAAAGACGAAGAAAAAAAAATCTGCAACAAGCAAATTGTTTGTGAAACTCGACCGTTGTTTCAGGAATTAACGGGTCCAAAGTTTATTTCTTGCAACAAAGCGAAAGTTTCTGCAACTCAACCATCGTTTCAGGAATTATGCGTAGCAGCGTGCTTGTTTCCGCAACTGGGGCGTTGTTTCGGAATTTTGTGTGGTGGACGCAAGGCGACCGAGCTGGTGATCGGACGGTGCACGCGTATGCATCGAACGGCTAAAAGGGTGGTGGATGGTTACTACAAATCCACCGATGGATGCCTAACAGTCCCCTTATAACTAAATGTTACAATTATCAAGTTTTAATATTTCAAACTTAGAATATTTTAGAAGTCGTAAAAAATGTATTCAAAATTAGTCTTGTTTGAAAGTTCTCGTCGTGACGAACACAAATATGCAAACTAAACTTAATTTCGACTTTCATTTCAAAAGGTATACTACATTTTACATTCGTACACTATTATAAGATGTTTTGCCTATTTCAATAGGGACTCACTAAAACACGTCAACATACATCTGATTTGGAAAAAAAGTTAGAAGATCTTATAATTTGAAACAGATGGAGTGGTAGATTGAAATTGAAAGATGAAATGAAAAAGGCATGAGAGGTGGGATGGATGGCACATTCATCTCTAGAAAAAGCTGCCAAAAGCATGCTTCGATGGATCTTGGCCTATAGTAGTCAAATTCCTAATACTAAATGGGGGCTGCTACACATCCACCGGCGGATGTTTAGTAAACATCCGCCACCTCAATGGTCGTTGGATGTATTGATGCAGTCGTCCGATCTACCACTGGTAGAAAAAGGGCCTTTTGTCCCGGTTCGTAAGGGCCTTCTGTCTCGGTTTTGAAACCGAGACTAAAAGGTCGTTACTAATGTCCTCGGACTTTAGTCCCGGTTATTACACCAACCAGGACAGATGGGCCTCCACGTGGCCGCTGCAGCCAGGCCAGGCAGGGGGGCCTTTAGTCCCGGTTGGTGACACCAACTGGGACCAAAAGGCATCCACGCGTCAGCACCTGGCTGAAGCTGGGGTTTTATTTTTGAAAGGGGCTGGTTTAGGGGTTAATTTACGTTGTTATATACACCAACAAGGAGCATCCATGAGCAAGCACAAAAAGAAATAATTTTATCTTTCATCCATGAGCATGCACAAAATTTCATTAGGCACACCACCATCATACTTAAAAGTGCAGTAGCAGTTCAACACTATCGTACTTAAAAGGTTTACACTATAAAGATTAAAGCTCCATCAGATTCTTAAGATCTTCACTCCTGCTTCTTCACCTTCTCCTTCATCATCCTGATGCGCTTAGAGCAGCGAAGCCCCAGACCAGGCTGTGGGATGTACTCCTCTACCACAATTGGCATGGCCCTGTCGCCCAGTTGTGGGATCACCATCGCGAGGCCATCGTCGCTGCTACTTTTGCAGTAGCCAGAGTCGCTGCTACTTTTGTTGTAGCCTGAGTCGCTGCTGCCGTAGACATAACACATGTCGCGGTACTCGCTGCTCCTGCTCCCATTTCCTTGCCAAATGCAAAAAAGTTTTTTTAATGGGTGTGAGACATAGCCTAATGGAGAGGGAGAAGAGACAGAGCGTACTAGCATCGTCGTCGTCCTGGTAGCGCCTCCGGCACATAGTCGTGTCGAACACCTTCACGGCGAACGTAGCGTTGTCGTCGTACCCGAAGACAAGGAAGTACCCGTGCCGCAGGTCGTAGGCACGGATGAACTGCTTCCAGCCATGATCTAGGTACATGCTTCCATCGGTGTCGAACACCACCTCCACGTCCCACAGCTTGCGAAGCCCGTTGTCGGCCTTCCTCAGCTTCATGTTCTGTGGCCGATGGCCGTCCAACATCTTCACAAAATTGTCCGGCAGCACCTGCCTGCTGGAGGATTTCTCAAGTATAATCGTGAAGAAATCCATCTCTAAAAAGCAGCAGAACAGACCAATTACTACCCTTTACAACATTGTCAGTACTCGCTGCTCCTGCTCCCATTGCCTTGCCAAATGCAAAAAAGTTTTTTTAAAAATGGGTGTGAGACATAGCCTAATGGAGAGGAAGAAGAGACAGAGCGCACTGGCATCGTCGTCGTCTTGGTAGCGCCTCCGACACATAGTCGTGTCGAACACCTTCACGGCGAACATGGCGTTGTCGTCGTACCTGAAGACAAGGAAGTACCCGTGCTGCAGGTCGTAGGCACGGACGAACTGCTTCCAGCCACGATCTAGGTACATGCTTCCATCGGTGTCGAACACCACCTCCACGTCCCACAGCTTGTGAAGCCCGTTGCCGGCCTGCCTCAGCTTCATGTTCTGTGGCCGATGGCCATCCAACATCTTCACAAAATTGTACGGCACCACCTGCCTGCTGGAGGATTTCTCAAGTATAATCGTGAAGAACTCCATCTCTGAAAAGCAGCTGAAGAGACCAATTACTACCCGTTACAACATTGTCATACAACATTTACAGCAACATGATCATCAATATTAGGTAGGACCTAATCAAATACCGTCTTTAAGGTAAAATAGCATAAAACAATATAGACCCTGACTCGAGGTCGGAGGGGGGTCGGTGACGGGGACGACGACGTGGATGATGGAGGAGGCTCCCAGATTTCTGCATAGTGCTCTCCAATTTTAGCATTCAAAGTAGGAGTACTTTTCCAATTTGAGCATCCAATAAGCAAAACAAAATCGTAAAATAAATTAGTATTCAAATTAGCGTGCATTCAATTATAAGCAAAACTACATCATCTCTTGTCATACATATAGCATCATTAATACAGCTAGAACCGTAGCGCCCGACGGGTATCGTCGCGGGCGGTGGACACCCAAAGAGAAGGAACCATCACAGGATCATAGCTCCAGTGAGATTCCTGAAGAACCTGTCAGGTATTGTCGAACCTGCCCTCCAACGCAACCATGTAGCGACGGACGTGCTCGTCCTCCTCGCTGACACGGTGACGTACCACCTCCGCGGTGTCCGGAAGCCTCGGCACCGTCACTGGCCCACGCGACCGCCACCAAAAAAGGATCGGGTCAACAACGGGTTGGCTCCTCACCAACCTACGCCCCCCCCGGAAGGTAGCACCTCCCAATACCAGCCGGGCGGAGCCCAGCCCCGGACAGGGCCCCTGTGATCAAGCAGGTGTCCTCCGCCGAGTCGACGACGAGGATGCGGGATAGGCATCGTAAAATAAACTAAACAAAATAAACTAGTTCTATTAATTTTCTTGCTAAAAATAAACTACTTCTATATATAGTAAAATAAAGTAGCTTTTTCGGAAAAGGCTTTTCAGCGTATCGATTTTGTTTTTTTCATGCCTTATAGGAATGTTATTTCATGCCAAATTTTTGCACGCACTTAAATTTTCTATCAATGCTGGTCAAAAAATCAGATTATTTTTTAATTTGTTTCAATTTTGTTTAAATTTACTGGTCACGGAGCTCAAATGATCTCAGGAGCAGAAACTCTGCGTCCTGAGTCTATATGCGTGTATGTAAGCATCTGCAATTGTATTGTGTTAAAAAAATGCAACTTTTGTTTTCTTTTTATAAGTACACATGTTGTTTATTAAAGTACAATTGAGAGAAAATACAAATTGAATATGTAGACTGAAATCAAGTTATACTTCTTTTAATCAATAAAAATTAAGAAAATCTTATTGAAACAAGAACTCAAAAGAGCTCTCGAAGTTTGTTAAACCCATATTTTATATCCAAATAGTTAGCCTTCACTAACTATTTATCTCAAAAATGCAAACATGTCATATCATTATTTCAGAACGTGCATAAGAATAGGTCCGGTCCACTATTATATGTCTCTCAAGATGAAAACATACACTTCATTATTATACATACATGCATGAAAAAAAAGACTCATCAATCATCATAACATTCAAACATACATAAGAATGTTTATTCCATTATGTTATTTATATGTACTCCTATATAGAAATGAGCATTTTAGAACTATGCATATAGAAATCAAATGTTATAAATCAAAAATTAAAAACAATAAATCAAAAAAATGAACAGAGCCGCGTGGCGGCGGCGGCTCACATCGGGGGCGGTCGGGGCGACGGCGTGGGCGGCTAGGGCGACGGCGACGGGGGGGCAGATGGCGAGGGCGGCGGTGACGGGCGACGGCTCGGGGGCGGCGGAGGGCGGCGGCAACGGCGGCAGGGGGCCGAGGGCGACGGCGATGGGCGATGGACGACGGCGACGACGGCGGGCGACGGGGCAGCCTGGCGGCGCCGTGGATGAGCTCGTGGCGTCGTCAGGCGGGGGGGGGGGGGGGCAACTGGCGATACCAATCTGAAAATTTCCCAAGTGCCCGCTTATATAGCAAAGGCCTTTCGTCCCGGTTATTTCCACCAACCGGGACCAAAGGCCTCTTTTCAGCAGCCCAAAGGGCGGAAAACAGAGACCTTTGGTCCCAGTTAGTGGCACCAACCGGGACTAAAGTGGGGCATTAGTCTCGGTTGGTTCCACCAACCGGGACCAAAGGTCTCTTTTCAACAGACCGAAGGGCGGGAAGGGACTAATGCCCCCTTTAGTCACCAACTGGGACTAAAGGCATGTGTCAGCCACGGCCGCGGCGCGGTTGGATGTTTAGTACCACCTCGCCAAGCGAAGGGCTCCCGAACCTGTTTATAAGCTCCGCCAAGGCTGCAACATCGAGCTCGAATTTAAAGACAAAATTCAACCTAAATTCAAAGTGCTAGTTAGCCAGTTAAGCTAACTAGTACTTTGAATTTGGGTTAAATTTTCTCTATAAATTCGCATCTTTTTTTTAAAAAAAAATCCATTATTTTTGTTTTGTTTTTTGCTTTATTTTCTTCTTTTGTTTCTACTTACAACTCATTTTTTGTATTTTGGCACCAACCGGGAACAAAAGCCGTGTGCTGGCTTGGTGCTGTGCTATGTTTAATTTTTTTTCCTATTTTATTTTGCTTTCTTTTTTGTTTCTAATTACTTATTTATTTTATTTTATGATAATTCTTTTTGGTATTAAAGTTTCTAACAAAGTTCTAATTACTGATTTATTTTCTTTTGTCATAATTCTTTTTGCTATTAAAGTTTGTAACAAAATTCTAATTACTTATTTATTTTCTTTTATGATAATTCTTTTTGCTATTAAAGTTTATAACAAAATTATAATTACGTATTTATTTTCTTTTATGGTAATTCTTTTTGCTTTTAATGTTTTGAACAGAAAATATACTTTGATAATTTTAGTTGAATAAGTTCTATATAATTTTAGTTGAAAGACCTTGAAAATGAAAAGCATTTGAAATGAACTCTGAAAAGGTTCCAAGTTGGCATGGTATTATCATTTTACCCACATAGCATGTGCGAGAAAGTTGAGAGGGTTACGGCAAACACTGGATGCACTTCGTGTACAAAACAGACAATCTCCTTCGAAGTATCACGGTTTCATACGGACACTCGTTTGTTACAAAGGGATTTTATTTTTTTGAACTTATTTGAACTCCATAGTTTTCTGTGTTCTAAATGCACCATTCAAATCCACATCATCAATTTACAACCCTTTCTGACTTCATTTGTTATTTTTCATGCATTTACTGTTTATTTTGAGCTATAAGACCATGAAATTGAAAAGCATTTGAAATGAACTCTGAAAAGGTTCCAAGTTGGCATGGTATCATCATTTCACCAACATAGCATGTGCGAGAAAGTTGAGTGGGTTACGCCAAAAACTGGATGCACTTCGTGTACAAAACGGACAATCTCTTTCGAAGTATCATGGTTTCATACGGAACTCATGTGTTACAAAGGGATTTCATTTTTTGAACTTATTTGAACTCCATAGTTTTTCTGTGTTCAAAATACACTATTCAAATCCACATCAGCAATTTACAACCCTTTCTGACTTCATTTGTTATTTTTCATGCATTTAGTCATTATTTTGAACCATAAGACCATGAAATTGAAAAGCATTTGAAATGAACTCTGAAAAGGTTCTAAGTTGGCATGGTATCATCATTTCACCCACATAACATGTGCGAGAAAGTTGAGAGGGTTACGACAAAAACTCGATGCACTTCGTGTACAAAACGGACAATCTCTTTCGAAGTATCACGGTTTCATACGGAAACTCGTCTGTTACAAAGGGATTTCACTTTTTTGAACTTATTTGAACTCCATAGTTTTTCTGTGTTCAAAATGCACCTTTCAAAGCCACATCATCAATTTACAACCCTTTCTGACTTCATTTGTTATTTTTCATGCATTTACTCATTATTTTTGAGCTATAAGACCATGAAATTGAAAAGCATTTGAAATGAACTCTGAAAAGGTTCCAAGTTGGCATGGTATCATCATTTCACCCACATAGCATGTGCAAGAAAGTTGAGAGGGTTACGGCAAAAACTGGATGCACTTCGTGTACAAAACGGACAATCTCTTTCGAAGTATCACGATTTCATATGGAAACTCGTCTGTTACAAAGGGATTTCATTTTTTTGAACTTATTTGAACTCCATAGTTTTTCTGTGTTCAAAATGCACCATTCAAAGCCACATCATCAATTTACAACCCTTTCTGACTTCATTTGTTATTTTTCATGCATTTACTCATTATTTTGAGCTATAAGACCATGAAATTGAAAAGCATTTGAAATGAACTCTGAAAAGGTTCCAAGTTGGCATGGTATCATCATTTCACCCACATAGCATGTGCGAGAAAGTTGAGAAGGTTACGGCAAAAAATGGATGCACTTCGTGTACAAAACGGACAATCTCTTTCGAACTATCAGGGTTTCATACGGAAAGTCGTGTGTTACAAAGGGATTTTATTTTTTGAACTTATTTGAACTCCATAGTTTTTCTATGTTCAAAATGCACCATTCAAAGCCACATCATCAATTTACAACCCTTTCTGACTTCATTTGTTATTTTTCATGCATTTACTGATTATTTTGAGCTATAAGACCATGAAATTGAAAAGCATTTGAAATGAACTCTGAAAAGGTGCCAAGTTGACATGGTATCATCATTTCATCCACATAGCATGTGCGAGAAAGTTGAGAGGGTTATGGCAAAAACTGGATGCACTTCGTGTACAAAACGGACGATCTCTTTCGAAGTATCAGGATTTCATACGAAAACTTGTCTGTTACAACAGGCATTTCAAATGAACTACGAAAAGGTTGAAAGTTGGAATGGTATCATCATAATAGTTGTGGAGAAAGTCTTTACTTTTTCTTCGCTTGTGTCCTTTCCTTATTGCGCCGTAACCATGGATAATCTTCATCATTTATTAGGATGCTTGGTTCAACATTGACTTTGAAGGGAGGAATTTCATGAAACTTTTCATAATCTTCGGACATGTCTGTCTTGCCCTCCACTCCCAAGATGTACCTTTTTCCTCAAAGAACTATGTGGCACTTTGGCTCATCGTATGATGTATTCGGTTCCTTATCTTTTCTTTTTCTCGGTTTGGTAGACATGTCCTTCACATAGATAACCTGTGCCACATCATTGGCTAGGACGAACGGTTCGTCAGTGTACCCAAGATTTTTCAGATCCACTGTTGTCATTCTGTATTGTGGGTCTACCTGTACCCCGCCTCCTGACAGATTGATCCATTTGCACTTAAACAAAGGGACCTTAAAATCATGTCCGTATTCCAGTTTCCATATGTCCACTATGTAACCATAATATGCGTCTATTCCACTCTCGGTTGCTGCATCAAAGCGGACACCGCTGTTTTGGTTGGTGCTCTTTTGATCTTGGGCAATCGTGTAAAATGTATTCCCATTTATCTCGTATCCTTTGTAAGTCAATACAGTTGAAGATGGTCCCCTGGACAACGAGTACAGCTCAGCACAAACAGTGTTCTCACCTCTGAGACGTGTTTCCAACCAACTGCTGAAAGTCCTGATGTGTTCACTTGTAATCCAGTCATCGCACCGCTCCGGGTGTTTGGAGCGCAGACTGTTCTTGTGTTCATCGACGTACGGGGTCACCAAGGTAGAGTTCATTAGTACTGTGTAGTGTGCTTGAGACCAAGAATATCCGTCCCTGCATATTATTGAGTCCCCTCCAAGCGTGCCTTTTCCAGTCAGTCTCCCCTCATACCACGATTCAGGAAGACCTATCTTCTTAAGGCCAGGAATGAAGTCAACACAAAACCTAATGACATCCTCTATTTGATGGCCCGTGGAAATGCTTCCTTCTGGCCTAGCGCGGTTACGTACATATTTATTTAGGACTCCCATGAACCTCTCAAAGGGGTACATATTGTGTAGAAATACGGGGCCCAGAATGACAATCTCGTCAACTAGATGAACTAGGACGTGCGTCATGATATTGAAGAAGGATGGTGGGAACACCAGCTCGAAACTGACAAGACATTGCACCACATCACTCCTTAGCCTTGGTATGATTTCTAGATTGATCACCTTCTGAGAGATTGCATTGAGGAATGCATATAGCTTCACAATGGCTAATCGGACGTTTTCTGGTAGAAGCCCCCTCAATGCAACCGAAAGCAGTTGTGTCATAATCACGTGGCAGTCATGAGACTTTAGGTTCTGGAACTTTTTCTCTGCCATATTTATTATTCCCTTTATATTCGACGAGAAGCCAGTCGAGACCTTCATACTAAGAAGACATTCAAAGAAGATTTCCTTCTCTTCTTTGGTAAGAGCGTAGCTGGTCGGACCTTCATACTACTTTGGAGGCATGCCGTCTTTTTCATGCAAACGTTGCAGGTCCTCCCGTGCCTCAGCTGTATCTTTTGTCTTCCCATACACGCCCAAGAAGCCTAGAAGGTTCACGCAAAGGTTCTTCATGACGTGCATCACGTCGATCGAAGAGCGGACCTCTAGGTCTTTCCAGTAGGGTAGGTCCCAAAATATAGATTTCTTCTTCCACATGGGTGCGTGTCCCGCAACGTCACTCGGAACAGATAGTCCGTCGGGACCCTTTCCGAAGATTACTTTTAAATCATTGACCATAGCAAGTACGTGATCACCGTTACGCATGGCGGGCTTCTTCCGGTGATCTGCCTCGCCTTTGAAATGCTTCCCTTTCTTTCGACATTGATGGTTGGTCGGAAAAAATCGACAATGGCCCAGGTACACATTCTTCCTGCATTTGTCCAGGTATATACTTTCGGTGTCAGCTAAACAGTGCGTGCATGCATGGTATCTCTTGTTTGTCTGTCCTGAAAGGTTACTGAGAGCGGGCCAATCATTGATGGTTACAAACAGCAATGCGTGCAGGTCAAATTCGTCCTGTCTGTGCTCATCCCACACACGTACACCGTTTCCATTCCACGGATGTAAAAGTTCTTCAACTAATGGCCTTAGGTACACATCAATGTCGTTGCCGGGTTGCTTAGGGCCTTGGATGAGAACTGGCATCATAATGAACTTCCGCTTCATGCACATCCAAGGAGGAAGGTTATACATACATAGAGTCACGGGCCAGGTGCTGTGATTGCTGCTCTGCTCCCCGAAAGGATTAATACCATCCGCGCTTAAACAAAACCATACGTTCCTTGGGTCACGTGCAAACTCAACCCAGTACTCTCTCTCGATTTTTCTCCACTGCGACCCATCAGCGGGTGCTCTCAACTTCCCGTCTTTCTTACGTTCCTCACTGTGCCATCGCATCAACTTGGCATGCTCTTTGTTTCTGAACAGTCGTTTCAACCGTGGTATTATAGCAGCATACCACATCACCTTCGCAGGAACCCTCTTCCTGCGGGGCTCGCCGTCAACATCACCAGGGTCATCTCGTCTGATCTTATACCGCAATGCACCGCATGCCGAGCATGTGTTCAAATCCTTGTACGCACCGCGGTAGAGGATGCAGTCATTAGGGCATGCATGCATCTTCTGCACCTCCAATCCTAGAGGGCATACGACCTTCTTTGCTGCGTACGTACTGTCGGGCAATTCGTTATCCTTTGGAAGCTTCTTCTTCAATATTTTCACTAGCTTCTCAAATCCTTTGTCAGGCACAACATTCTCTGCCTTCCAGTGTAACAATTCCAGTACGGTACCCAGCTTTGTGTTGCCATCTTCGCAATTGGGGTACAACCCTTTTTTGTGATCGTCTAACATGCGATCGAACTTCAGCTTCTCCTTTTGACTTTCGCATTGCGTCTTTGCATCGACAATGACCCGGCGGAGATCATCATCATCGGGCACATCGTCTGGTTCCTCTTGATCTTCAGTAGCTTCCCCCGTTGCAACATCATCGGGCACATCGTCTGGTTCCTCTTGATCTTCAGCAGCTCCCCCTGTTGCAGCATCACGGTATTCAGGGGGCACATAGTTGTCATCGTCCTCTTCTTCTTCGCCGTCTTCCATCATAACCCCTATTTCTCCGTGCCTCGTCCAAACATTATAGTGTGGCATGAAACCCTTGTAAAGCAGGTGGGTGTGAAGCATTTTCTGGTCAGAGTAAGACTTCGTATTCCCACATTTAGGGCATGGACAACACATAAAACCATTCTGCTTGTTTGCCTCAGCCACTTAATATACTCGGAGGTGTGTCTGTCACCATACATCCATTGCCGGTTCATCTGCGTGCATTATATATAATTATGTCTGTCAAAAGTAAGAAAATCAGACAAGTATCTATCTAAAGTAAGAAAATCAGACAAGTCTTTATCTAAAGTAAGAAAATCAGAAAGAAGATAAGAACAAGAGGCTCACCACGGTGGTGTTGGCGACGAGATTGACGCGGGCGATCAACGGCGGTGAAAACGCGGACGGGGCATGATGGACCGCTAAATCTAGACAAATCTCGGGAAAAATGGAGCTCCGAGGTCGAGCTTCTAGAGGAGAAAGGTTAACTAGTCTGGCTCGGGCATTTCATCAAATACCTCATGTGCATAGGAGGTGAGCTAGAGCACCCAAATGCCCTCCCCTCGTCGGCCAGAAAAAATAGAGTGCTTTGTCGCGGCGATGGGTATATATAGGCAAATTATTTGTCCCGGTTCGTGGCATAAACCGGGACTAAAGCCCCCCTTCTAAACCGGTTCAAGGCACGAACCGGTACCAATTGAATTGGGCCAGGAGCGCGACCCATTGGTCCTAGTTCGTGCCAAGAACCGGGACAAATGGATCCACACGAACCGGGACCAATGCCCACGAGGACCCGGCCGGCCCCCTGGGCTCATGAACCGGGACTAATGCCCCCCATGGGTCCCGGTTTTTGAAGAACCGGGACTAATGGGCTGGCCAAGCCCGAACCAAAGCCTTGTTTTCTACTAGTGTACGTCCCCGTACCCAATAGCTTCTGAAACACAGGTCGAGTTGCAGAAACAATTACCACGTTGCGAAAACAATGATCGTGCTTCAAAAAAATCCTGAAACAACGATCGCGTTGCAGAAAAAAATTACGTAACTCCTGAAACAATGGTTGAGTTGCAGAAACCACGACCCTGTTGCAGAAATGTTGTAGGCCAGTTGCGGAGCTGCCCGACGGCGGAGGGCGACGGCCAGGCCGACGGCGGAGGGCCGTGGGGCAGGCCGACGGGGCGGGGTCGTGGCGCGGGGCGGCGGAGGGCGACGGGGCCGCAGCAGGCCGGCGGTGGCGAGGTCATCGGGGCCGCAGCAGGCCGAGGACGGAGGGGCGACGGGGCCGCAGCAGGCCGGCGGCGGCGAGGTCGACAGAGCCGCAGCAGGCCGACGGCGGAGGGGCGACGGGGCCGCAACAGGCCGGCGGCGACGAGGTCGTCGGGGCCGAGGCGGAGGCGAAGACACGGACTAGGCAGTTTTCTGAAACACCTGCCCAGTTTCGAGATTCAACGGACGACCAGGCAGCGGATGGATCGCGCGGATCAGCCGGTGGAAGATAATCTTTTCCCATACTAAATATGAATATTAAAGCAATCGGACGGCCGAACATGAACGGGCAGATGCGTGCGTCCGCACCTGCATGCCCCCTGAGAGTTTCTCTTGAAATTCCAGGCGCTTGTTATTTTTTTTAAAGGATGATCTCTCGCTTGTGCATCTTCAAGATGCATGTAACCATTTTATTAATTATTCACGAAGACCTTACAAAGCAGTCAATAAATATGTCTGAATCCGTCATCTTGGCAACATCTGCCGCTACTCCTGTCCACTTGATGAAGGGGTGCAGAAATGCCGAGCCAAATACCCAGTTCTCTCATCTAAGCTTAACATCTAAAACCGGAGGCCCCAGCCCGACCACATATCAGGTCTGGAACACAGACCGGTCCAACACACTCTCATAGGTCGTCGCCGCCATCTTCCACCGATCCATCTTTGGAGTAGGTATTGAAGCATCGACCTTGCTAGGCCTATCATCGACACCGCCACGGTGCCAAACAGCTCCACCGCCCTATGCTTGTCCATCTAGCCGCATCCATCGTCGAGATCCAGCTGCACCATGCCGCCAATACTCGTCGTCATCGACGAGATAGATACAAAGCTACTCCTCCTACCAACCTCCACACCGTCGCCGCTGCTGGAGCTACACAGAGCCCACCACCCATAGCATCTCTCCCCACAAACACCTGAGCCTCCCAAGACGGCGCCTCCATGGAGGGTACTATGCGTGGGCCGCCGCCGCTGCCAAATCCAGTCTAAATTTCGGACTTACGTCTAGGAGGGGTTCGGAGGTGGATAGGAGGGACCTCGACTTCGTCTCCGGGGAGGGTAACGGCATCGAGGGACGCCGCCGATACCAAACCGAACCGGCCGACCAAAGTTTCCTCCGGTCCCCATCCTATACCACCAAACCTCCGCATGCTCCAGATCCGACAGCGAGCCATGAACCGGAACCTACGGAGATGAAAGTGCCATGGAGCTCGGCCTACTAGGAAGGAGGATCGAGAAGAACCGTCGTTGTAGATCTGCAGCGCCGAATCCGATCCGTCGTGGCCAGCGGCGAAGACCACCACCCCACGCCGGCCGATAGCATCCAAGCGTCGGATCCAGAGAGGTCCGACCTGAACGATGTGGCGCCCGCGACCACCCTGTCCTGCACACAAATACTCCCTCCGTTCACAAATATAAGATGTTCTAACTTTTTTAGATTCAGATGTATGTAAACATGTTGTAGTGTGTTTGTTCACTCATTTCAATTTATATATAGTTTATATTGAAATATTCATAACATTTTATCATAATGAACTGGAGTAGCAAACACGGTGAACCTCTTAGTATATTGAAATACTTCCTACATACATGTAAGCTGCCATTCGCAGCACAACCATGTTAGTAATTTTTTGCTCAGTATAACCCTCTTAGTACTCCTTCCGTAAACTAATATAAAAGCATTTAAAACACTACTTTAATAATCTAAACACTCTTACATTAGTTTACAGAGGAAGTATTTAATAAGAGCTTATTTATAAAGTATGAAGGGCATCTTTAAAGGAGGTCCAAAGGTCGTGTATATGTCTGGATCGATTGCGGTGTTCAAACAAAATTTGTCAACTTTTATCATCCAATGAGGAGCTGAGCGGTCTGGACATCCGTTTTCTCACGAACTGGAAGCAACTTGGGAGAGGGGGCGGGGGTTATGCGAGAGTTCAAACATTCACTTGACCAACAAAAAACAACCACGTAGTCCTTCTCTCGTTTATCTCTCCTCTCTTCTTCCAACCGCAAACCACAGACACATATTCAACCACATGCATATGGTTGTCCTCTGTCCTTTTAACCAAACAAATGACAATTATTCATGAATATGCAGTGGATGACTCTCTTCCGCATCATTGTCCGTGGACTAGCCTCATCGACCCGTAGACGGATATGGTATCAAATTTAAGGGTCGGCGTTAGAGATGCCCAAACGAGAGCAAATGCATCACCATCTAAAAGTGTAATGTGTCCAATTGGCTGAGATACTCTACTAGATACATTTTGACGCCTCTCACATGCACTGAGATACTCCTATTGGCTGATATCCCGGCCAATTTATTAGCACACATGCACGTCCCTTTCGGCTTCCACGATTAGCACAGCGGCACCAGCATCGATTGGCAGTGCACATCTGCTAACATATACTCCCTCCGTTTTTAAATATAAAACATTTCAAAGATTTCATTACAAATTACATACAGATGTATATAAACATATTTTAAAGTATAGATTCGCTTTTTTTTCGTATGTAGTCCATAGTAAAATCAATGTTTTAAATAGCGGGCTACGGCAAATAGCGGTGAGCCTCTAAATCAGCTATAGCGGGATATAGCGGCATATTTGTACATGATACCATTTAACGACACCCTGCTGAAAAGGCTATAGTGAAGCTATAGCGTGCTATTTAAAACTATGAGTAAAATCTTTGAAAGGTCTTATATTTAAGAATGAAGGAAGTAGCATCATGCGTTGCCGCATGCGCGTACGCAGCTGCCGTGTGTTTTGTGGCGGCAGCCAGCTGGCAGAGCCACTTGGCTATGCTCACTCAAGCCGTCGCACTAAGAATAGGCCTCCACGGTGCGACACGTCCCAATACCATCATGCGTTGAGGTCCCGCCCGTCAGTGAACGAAACTCGATTGACAATTTTGTTACTTATCTGTAAACTGGTTATGATAAACGACCGGCTGTCCTCTTGAGTTGAGTGCAGGAAAGAGACGGGGCGCTGGATGAAAGAAGGACTGAGAGTAACACGCGCGGGCTTAACTAATGGAGTACTACACCACGTACGCATGGGCCATGCATGGATGATGAACGCTGACAGGAGCTTAACATGCATTGAAGAGGCAGTGAGATTGTCTGCTCGGCCATGCCATATCCCGGGACCAGCCGCCGGCCAGTGGGACGAGACGAGACGGGGTAGTGGTTGTGTGGATATGTAGGCGGCGCGCGTGCGTGCGTGCATGTGGATAAGGCCGGATGGCCGGTCGGAAGAAGATGCTGAGCGTACAGTGACCGCCATTGATCGGCCAGCGGCGCGAGGAGGAGACCCATCCGAGCCGATCCGATCCAACTTGACGTACGACAGCTACGTCCCTGATTGCTGTTGTCGATCGGAGCCGGCCAACCAACCAACCAATCCTATTTGCCGCCCGCTGAAGCAAGTCACCAGTCGGCCCGGCCAACATACGGATTTGGTTGGCTTTTGTTCCCTTGTTTCATGCGGGGTTTTATTTTCGTTTTTCTTCTATGGTTTTTACTTCCAGTTTTTTCACTGTTTTGCTCGGTTTTCAGTTGTTTTGTTTCGGTTTTATTTGGAAGTGCCTAGAACTCATTGAAATGAGATATAATTTGGCCTCATTCATATGAAAAATAGCAACAGATAGAACCAGATCAACACACACGTGTCTTAAAATATCACATCCAATAGCTATAAAAGGTGAATGAGACATAACTAGATGAGATATGCAAAAGCATTTTTTAATTTTTCTGTTTGGCTCCGTTTTCCCTTTCTTTTTTATGTTTAGATTTCCTTTCATGTTTTTCTGTTTCTGTTATTTTTTCCTTTATTGCCCATTATATAAAAAGTTCACCGTGTATTACGAAAATCTTCATTGTATCAATAAAATGTTCATCTTATACTATGAAATAGTTAACCTTGCATTACAAAATATGCTCAGCTTGTATTACAAAAATGTTAATCGTATATTATTAAATTGTTCAACGTATATTATAAAATGTTCATTGCGTATTTCAATTTTGTTCATTAGTGTATATTAGATTTGTTCGGTACTTTTGAAAAAAAGTTCACTTTGTTTTAAAATTTGGTCAACGTACATTATATATATTTTGAATTCTTTTAGAAAAAAAAATGTTGCCACTTTATTTTATACTTTTAAGCCTCGCGCCGTGTTTATAACTTTCTAGGTTGCTAGCATGGCTGGCTAGCCTCTCTATAATCCAGCATGAGGTCATGGGTATGATCCCACGTGTGGGCTTCTTTTTTTCCATGAATTTTCATTTGACGCGTGATAACTGGGCCGGCTCATGTGCTATTCCCTTCAGCAAAGCCGCGACGAAAGGACGCACATGGGCGGCATGTAGGACCTCTCCTGATATCACAGATTGAGGAATATTCATTTTAAAGATCACTCTTACCTTTTCAGATTGCGACAAGTGACGCATTACATGTGTTAGTTCACATAATTATCATGCGTTTTCTGTTTTCTCTTTTTTCGTGGCTCTCTTGATAGGATCTCTCGCAATAAATTCGTGTTTTCACACAATTGTTTTTCCTCAAGAAGCTGAGAAATACCGGTGAAAAACCAAAAGACCAAAAAACCAGGAAAACATCATTCTACAAAACCAAAAACGCGTCTGAATAATAAAAAAAACGAAGGGAACGGACAGTACATGACACTTGGCGGCAGCTGAGAACGCCTAAGTGGCGATGTGTGAGAGTGATTGTTGGAAGGCTCCCAAAGGAGCACTCGCCAACCAGTTGTTGCTGAGTTCTACACCCTGGGTAGAATTCTTCTTCCTTTAAAAAAATACACGTGGACCCGTCGATGTAATTCAAAGTGCAAAGGCCCATCTGACATTATGACAGCCCAAGCCCACATCTCCAACATGATTTATTTTTTTTAAATAGTGAAAGCTTGTAAACAATTTGTATATGCCAAACTTTATTGAAACCACAAATAATTTCTATATTATAATGCACTTTTCGAAATTAATACTAATTTTGAAATACTGAAGATTTCATAAACTTTCATTTTTTAACACAAGAACAACTTTTGAAAGCATGACAATTTTCTAAATCCCAAAATATTTATCTTAATATGTAAAATTAATTTATAATCTTGGAACATTCTTTGGAACATACAAATAATTTTCTAATATCTTGATTTTGTTTCAAAACACTAACACCCTCTTTGGATGTAGGAAAAACTAGCTCGGAATTGAAAATATGGAATTTATGGACCGATTCTGCTGTTTGGGATGGTTACAAAATTGGCCCATGGAAACGTAGTCGAATTCCAAGCCTGGCCCCGCACGTCCGCCACGTGCGACCAGTTTCTGAGCCTGGCACCTCAGAAGCGCACGGAAACGCTCTCTGCCCCTCACCGTCGCGTACCCCTTCGCTCCCGTGCGAGACCCGAAGCCCTCCGGCTAGGGTTTGCCCGCCGCCACCGCATCCGGCCACCTCCGCCCCCGCATCCGGATGCTCCACCGCAAGCCGCCACAGCTGCTACGCCCGGAGCCCCGAGCAACAACCAAGTCTCCGTCACCAAGTGGCCTGCTCATCCTAGGCCACCTCCTCCACCGCCGCATCCGGACACCTCCGCCCCCGCATCTGGCTGCTCCACCCCGAGCCGCCACAACTGCTCCGCCCCGATTCCATGGTTTGCACATCCAAACATGATTTGAAATTAGGTGCTAGCCTTTGATTCCAACAGCAAATGCCAAGCACATCCAAACAACAGAATTTGAATTGGAGGCCATTTTCTTTCCATCTTGGATTTGGTATTCCAGTCCAATTCCATTCCGATCCGGTTTTTCCTACATCTAGGGTGTAACCTTTTTTGAAAACATGAACATTTTTTAAAGATCGATCTTTTTGAAAATAGCATCAGTTTTAAACTTCAATTTTTGTGGGGGAAAAGGCAAAGGACCTCTGAACAATTATTGCAAAAGGTGACATTTTTAAAATCCAAAAATTTTGAAAATGAAACATTTTAACATATTTGTGAACCTTTTTGAAGAAACACGAATAATTTTTGAACTTGTGAAATTTTGTGAAATCAAATTTTTTTGTAAAATCTGAACAAAGGGAAAGGAGAAAGTATCTAGAAAAGGTGAGTAAGAAAATAAATAAATAAATCAACTTGGAAAACATATTAAAGAAAAAACTATAGAAAAATCATGAACCGGATGGTAACTTCTAGAAGTTTTCCAAAACTGGTTAAAACACTCGACTATACTACGCTAAAATGATCCGGCCCACCCTATAACGCCCACCTAGCTTGGAATGTGCGTCCAGTCTACAGTGTGCCAGACGGAAACTCCTACCTGTCGCTCGTTGCGGCAGGGAGCCCCTCCCACGCACAGGGGAGCTCCAGACAGAGACAGCCCAGTTTTTTTTGGGGGGGGGGGGGGGGGGTCTAAAAACTAGGATAGTTTCTTTTTTCTGTTTTCTTTCCTTTTCTGCTTATTTCTTTTTTTCCTTTTCCAGCTCGTTTTTCTTCCCGTTTTCCTTTTTTTATTATTTTTTATCAAAACTAACAAACATTAAATTTCTCAATCATTTTTTGATAACATGAATGTTTTTTAAATCTGAGAACAAATTTAAAACACGGACATTTATAAAGCACGAATATTTTTTAATATTCAGAACAAATTTTAAAACCAAGAATAATTTTGAAAAATCCTAAACAATTTTGGGACCATGGACAATTTTTTAAAGCACAAACATTTTTTGTATCTTGAGAACAAAATTTTGAAATGTAGAACAATTCTGAAAACCTTGAACAAATTTGAAAGCGTGAACAATTTGTTAAAAGCACGGACATTTTTTAATCTTGAGAAGAAAATTTGAAAATGAGAACAATTTTGATATATACTGAACAAAGTCATAATCGTGAACAATTTTTGAAAACACGAACATTTTAGAATCTTGAGGACAAATTTCGGAAAACAAAGAGATTTTGAAAAAAATATATAAAATTTTCTGAAAAGCCAGAACATTTATTGAAAATTCAGGACATTTTTATAAAAAGCAAAAACATTTATAAAATTTGAAGAACAATTTTTAAGAATCCAGAACATTTTCTTAAAAAACCAGAAACATTTTCCAAACTTGAAATGCTTTTTTTAAAATCCAGAACATTATTTTTAAAAAGTGGAAACATTTTCTGAATTTGAAGAATATTTTTAGAAAATCCAGAAGATTTTTGTCAAAAAGCAATAACATTTTTCGAATTTGAAGAACAATTTTTGAGAACATGAAACATTTTCTGAAAATCTAGAACAATTTTTGAAAATCCAAAACATTTTTTGAAACAGAAACAGAAAAAAAAAACTGAAAAAATGAAGGAAAAAAAAAAGAAAAATCGGTTCGGGAACCTTCTAGAAGTTTTCCAAAAGCAGGAAAAACCGGCTGGGAACATCTTGAAGTTTCCCCAAACCGAAGGCCTTGAAACAGTTAAACGGTCGGCCCACTCCTAAACCAGAACTAGGTGCGTGTGCGAAGCCCCGACTATTTGACGCAACACGCATCAAATAGGGTTTCCCGTACCGGACCTAGCGAGAGATAGAATTATCCGTGGCTACATGGGACCCATAGCGACTATTATGAGAGGGTCGTGTGCAAGGAGTTGATGCTGGGTCAGCCTTGTTACAGCACCGCATCGTCATGCTAAGGCCAGGATAATGATCACTAGTGGAGAAAGGGGTATTAGAACCGGTTGGTAAGGGCCTTTGGACCCGGATACACATCCGGTGCTACGTATCCGGCACTAAAGGCCCCCCCCTTTAGCACCGGTCTCTTACAAACCGGTGCTAAAGGCCTCCACGTGGGCGCCGAAGAGTGCGCGCAGGCGGAGGACCTTTAGAACCGGTTGGTAACACCAACCGGTCCTAATGCTTTTTTTTTTCCTTTTCTTTTCAGGGTTTCCGATTCCGTATTTCGGTGTTTCCGTGTTCCGTATTTTCAGGGTTTTCGTTTACGTGTTTCCGGTTCCATATTTCCGTTTACGTCTTTCCGATTCCGTGTGTCCGTGTTCCGTTTTTTACGAACACGGAATCGGAAACACGTAATCGGAAACACGTATCCGAAAACACCGATTCCGTGTTTGCGGTTAAGTGTTTCCGATTCCGTGTTTGCGGTTAAATGTTGATGCACCAAATAAAAGTACATATATACATGTAACACGAAGTACTGGACCGATTATCATTACATAATTTGAAGTTCGTTTCCTATAGGTGTATACTTGCATAGAGAAGGGAGCTGGCTATTGGTTCATAGGATGGAAAAATTCTCCGCCTTCATCTATGACTTGCGTGAGGAGAAACCCTGCCAATTCCTCTGCAACTGCCTTGCAACGTTGGATTGGTGTGAGCATCGCCCGCTTTCGTTGCAGCTTTAAAAGAACTAGATGAAAACAATTAAGTTATGAACAAAACTAAACATAATTGATGGCAACATAAATAAAGTTGTGAAGATCCGGTTACGTACCTCTAGATTTCTGAACGTACGGGATTTCTCATTGATAATCCTGTGAATGTACTCGTAAACGTAGTATCCACAATAATCAGTGCCCTGTGGTTGTTGCGGGACGCCCTATATACGAGAACATAATTCAGTCAAATTAATAATAATCAAGAGAATGGTAATGGTATTGAAACCAGGGTACGTAGTACTACTTACTTTGTTAATCTGAAAGTGGAGCTTGTCTGCCCATGTACCGGGTTCTTCCTTGATGAACATTTGCCAAACCCTGGCCGACAAAGAAAAATGAATACAAGAGTTAATTATTACTTACTTGATATCACGAAATAAATGAAAAAGAGGCCGATGAACGAAAGAGGCCGATATATATATACCTTTGAAGCATCTGACGCGCGCTCTTCCATTTCTCAGCGTCCCAGGTTAACGGGTCCCAGACTTCAACTTGTCCTTGATCGATTCTAATGATGAACAATATGAAGTGGGACCTGCGCACGTGTACACACGGAGTCATGCATGCTCATCAATTACACTTAACATCAGGTAAGCAAAATAGAATGTGTACAAGACAGTAACACTCACTTGAATCCGTAGGGCCAAAGTATTTCTTTTTTGGTACTTTGTCGCTTCAAAAACCTTAGCAAATCATCCGGTGTATCCTTGTTGAACTTTTCTATTGTCTCTTGATGAAACGAATACGGGTCAATGAACCCAAAGTCCCAGATTCCTGCCAGCCTGCATTCACGAATCTTCATTCTGCATAGTAGCGTACAAAAAGAATGTCTCGTGAGTGATAATTATACGGGCAGTGAACGCAAGCTTAACTAAATAATTAAATTACACAAATAAATCACTTACAAACAGTAGCAGCTGACGATAGCTTTGTCGAGGGCACGTTGATTGTACATCTGGAAAAAATCATCGAACCCAACCTCCACACCGTACTCTCCGAAGTAGTGTTGATCCTGAACTGCCGCCATGATACAGTCTCTCTTTTGCCTTGCGGCCTCCAAGTACCAACCATGTAAATTCCATAGTTGGGTTGTTAGAGCACTAGGATTTTCGACCAGAGGGTGCTCGGGCTTATATTTATATACCACATCAGCAATAGCGTAACCTACGTCGCCCATGCGTGGACCGGACACTGAAGCCTGGTCAAATAACACCTTGAGCGGGGCAATTGACTGTGCTTCTTGTTGTCCGAGCTGGGGAACTTGTTTCCCGCATTTCGTCTGCTCCGCCTGCTTCATCTGCTCCGCCTGCTTCATCTGTGCGGTGTGCATATTTTCAATGAACCGTTCATAGTCTGAAAGGGGCGGCGGTGGCGGCGGTTCAGGATAATATAAGTTGTCGATGGTGCGCTCAATTTTCCACTTTGGTACGTTCTTCAGAGTTTCCTTCCAGATGTCTGGAGGGGGCTTCAGGGGAAACCGTGCGAACCATGCTTTGTTTTTGGCTTTCACGGCCTCGTCTAGTTCCTCCGGAGTCATCAGGCCTAGTAACTTCGGGGGAGTCTTGACTTTATTGGCTTTCCTTTCTCTCTTCTTGGGAGGAGTCCCGTTTCTTCTGAACTGCAGCTTCCGCTTTGCCGTACCCGTAGTGGGCGCATCCGTCGGCTCACTGGAGTGCACGGGCGATGGACTCTCGGCCTCGGGCTCCCTATCTTCGTTGTGGGGTGGACTTGGAGGTGCGTTGGGGGTGGACTTGGAGGTCGTGCATTCTCTGTACGAAAGTGAAAAAACTATTAAAAATAGGCTTACATGTGGTGCAACATTCAGTAATTGTTGGAGGTGGTGCATTTGTACCTGGAGGAGTCGGTGGCCTTGGCGCCGCGTTAGGAAACACGATGTGTTTCTTCTTCCACAAGATGATACCAAGCTCCATTTCTCCCAGTGTCTTCTCGCCTTCACCTCCAGGAATATCAAGCTCAATTGACTGGCATCCCGACGTAATTGTTGACAACCCGACACGAGCATGGGATGTTGGAATCTGACCACCATGGTAGGTTGCTCCAGGTTGATTCGGTAAAGCATAGCCTGACGCCACCATGGAGGATATGTTCCCCATTGGCATATGTATCTCACAGTTTGTCTTCTCCGTGACATCATCCACGGGGTAGTGAGGCGCCGACAGTTCGACTGCAGGACCGTCTTCTAGCTGCAGCTGCGTGGAACCCACGCTGCTTCTATGCTGAGATGGGACGACATCTGCTACAAGATCGTCTTCTAATTGCTGCTGATCAGCGTCAGGTGCAGGATCTTCTTCCTCCTCTTCAGTGTCAGGTACAGGGTGTCCCCCTTTCTTCAAGAGAAACGCCACCTTTTCTTCTAATGTCGATATCCGTTCCAGTGCCTTCCTCTTGCTTCTACCACGGCTTCTGTAAGTGCCAAGGTCCGCCGGAAACCCTTGGTTCCACGGGGTAGTGGCTCCAAAGCCTCGTGTTCGTCCCCACTTTTCGGGGTTCCCGAGTGCCTTCGTTAACTCGTCGTTCTCTCTATCGGGAACAAAATTTCCTTTTCGAACAGCTTCTATTGCCTTCTCTAGATCTGATACGACTTGTGTTATTTTTTCCGACCATGGTCCCTCCGCAACAATCATCCCAGTCTCAGCGTCCAACGTTGCCCCATGCGCGAACAACCAGAACTTGGACCTATCGGGCCAGTCATGTGTCTGTGGAATGATATTTCTTTTCAGAAGCGCATCTTCATAGCGTCGCCACCTAGGCAGGGCAGTCATGTAGCCACCTGACCCCAAAATATGGTGATATTTCTTCTTCTTCGCATTCTCCATATTTGTGGCTGATCGGGATGTAAAGACACCCGATTTCTTGTACGCCTTAAAATCAGGCCAAGCGTCTCTTATCTTCACTAGGTTCCTAGTGAAAACTGGATCTTCGTCCTTATATTTCTTCCACAAGTCTTTCTTCCACCTCTGGAATTGTGTGGCCATCTTCTTCAAAGCCCACTCCTCGACTTTCTTCTTCTTATCTTCCGCTACGCTGAAATTTAGCCAGACCGTGTCGCAAAGCACTCTTTTCAATCTGTCATCGACATAAGTAGCTCCAACGTTGGCGCCGGTCTTCGGCTTATTCCATTCTATTAAGTTGATCGGGACCAGGTCTCTTACAACAACTCCGCACTGATTTACAAATTTGCGATAAGTTTCTGGGGGTTCCAGTGGTTTGCCATCAGCAGCAACTTTATCGATCGAGTACCTTGCAGTATCTTTCAACCTTGCGGCCGGGCCTCGTTTCGACTTTGTCTCAGTACTTGCGCTAGGTGTTCCAGAGGGCACCTAAACGGGAAAATAATGATTCGTTAGTAAGTGCAATACAAATTAATTGTTGCGTCAACAGTGACTTGAGATATACATTGGCAGAGTTTGTTCCGGAGGGCACTTCTGCATCTACTACATCTTCTATATTCTCAGCTCCGTCACCGGAGTCGTTCAAAAATTGATTGCTAAACGCATGTCCACCGTCGTCATCATGATATATGGCCGTTGCATCTTCAAAAATCATCTGGCACATGTATCTTTCCTTCTCCGCCTCACCCATTCCCGCGAGCTGATCGGCGTGTTGATCATGTGGTTCTTGGGGATCCATAGCTCAACACCTGCTAGTAACAAGAATTTAACTTAGCAAAATTATTTACGAAAAAGTTTTACGGACCGGAGAGTTTACGGAAAAGTTTTACGGAATCGTCGGAGTCGTAATCGTCGCAAAGTTTTACGGAATCGTCGGAAAGTTTTACGGAATCGTCGGAATCGTCGGAAACTTTCCCCGCAGTTATGGAATCGTCGGAATCGTAGGAAAGTTTTACGGAATTGTAATCGTCGGAAAGTTTTACGGAATCGTCGGTTTAGGGTTTTACGGAATCGTCGGAATCGTCGGAATCGTCGGAGTCACCTCATTTATACAATCATAGGACTTTGCGATCTCCATCGATAAAACAGTAAGAATAAAGTCTAAGGGTAAAAATAGGAACTACAACAATATGGATATACAACAATATGATAAGGCTCTAAAATAGGATATACAACAATATGGATATATGATATACAACAATATGGATATACGAAAAAAGGATATATGATACAACAATATGGATATATGATATATGAAAAATATGATACAACAATATGATATACAACAATATGGATATACAAAAATAGGATATACGAAAATAGGAACTACAACAAATATGGATATACCGTATGTGAGAAGAAGATGAAGTGGGGCGGCGAGGAGGCGGCGTGGGGCGGCGCGCGAGGAGGCGGCGAGGAGGCGTCGCGAGGAGGAGGCGAGGAGGCGACGGCGGCGAGGAGGCGGCGAGGAGGCGACGGTGCGGCGAGGAGGCGGCGAGGATCAGCGAGGAGGCGGCGCGAGGAGGCCGCGCGCGAAGAGGCCGCGCGCGAGGAGGCGGCGAGGATCGGCGAGGAGGCGGCGGCGCGGCGAGGAGGCGACGGCGCGGCGAGGAGGCGGCGAGGATCGGCGAGGAGGCGGCGCGAGGAGGCGGCGCGCGAGGAGGCGGCGCGCGAGGAGGCGGCGAGGAGGCGGCGAGGATCGGCGAGGAGGCGGCGAGGAGGCAACGGCGGCGAGGAGAGAGGCGGCGAGGAGAGAAGGCGAGGAGAGACGCGCGGGAAGGCGAGAAGTTGGCGACCCCGGAGAGGTCTAGAGCCTTTAGCACCGGTTTGTGTTAACAACCGGTGCTAAATGGTCTTTAGCACCGGTTGTTAACACAAACCGGTGCTAAAGGGTCCAAAAATTGGGCGCGAAGCGAACCCACCTTTAGGACCGGTTGTTGTTACAAACCGGTCCTAAAGGTTTTTTTCCTTTTTCTTTTTTCCTTTTTTCTGTTTCCTGTTTTCTTTTTCTCTTTGTTTCCTTTTTCTTTTTCCTGTTTCTTCTTTTATTTTTCTTTTTTCCTTATTTCTGTTTCCTGTTTTCTTTTTCTTTTTGTTTCCTTTTTCTTTTTCCTGTTTCTTCTTTTATTTTTCTTTTTTCCTTTTTTCTGTTTCCTGTTTTCTTTTTCTTTTTCTTTCCTTTTTCTTTTTCCTGTTTCTTCTTTTATTTTTCTTTTTTGTTTCCCTTTTCTGTTTTCTTTTACATTTATTTACAAATTGTCAAAATGTCATTTTAAGACTTAAAAAATAAAAATGATATTTATCAAAATGGTCAAATTTAGTGGAAACTGGTCAAATTTTTGATATTTATCAAAATGGTCAACACAATTACATAAAAGGTTTAATACATTATTACACATCACCAACAACACCCCCTATCTATTTTTCTTCTTGCCTTTCTTCTGATTGTGTCGTAACCATGGAGTATCTTCGTCATTTAACGGGATGCTTGGATCATCTTTGACTTTGAAGGGAGGAATTTCATCAAATTTATTGTAATCTTCTGACATGTCTGTCTTGTCCTCGACTCCCACGATGTTTCTTTTCCCTGAAAGAACTATGTGGCGCCTTGGCTCATCGTCTGATGTATTCGCTTCCTTATCTTTTCTTTTTCTCGGTCTGCTAGACATGTCCTTCACATAGAAAACCTGAGCCACATCATTGGCTAGGACGAATTGATCATTGCCGTACCCAAGATTCTTCTGATCCACTGTTGTCATTCCGTACTTCAGGTCTACCTTCACGCCTGACAGGTTGAACCATTTGCACCAGAACAAAGGGACCTTAAAGGAAGGTCCGTAGTCAAGTTCCCATATCTGCTCTATGTAACCATAGTATGTGACCCTTTGCCCGTTGTCGTCTTTTGCATCAAACCGGACGCCACTGTTTTGGTTGGTGCCCTTTTTATCTTGGTCTACCGTGTAAAATGTGTTACCATTTATCTCGTACCCTTTAAAGGTCAATACAGTCGAAGATGGTTGCTTGGCCAACAAGTATAGCTCATCTTCAACAATGTTGTCATTAATGAGACGTCTTTGCAACGAACCGCCGAAAGTCTTCGCGTGTTCTTTAGCAATGAAATCTTCAGGTTGCTCCGGGTATTCCGAGCGTAAAATATCCTTGTGTTCCTGGATATATGGAGCCGCCAAGCTGGAATTAACTAGAACTGTGTAGTGTGCTTGAGTGAAAGATTGCTCGTCCATACATGTTGTTGATTTCTTTCCTAGCGTGCCTTTTCCACGCAGTCTCCCCTCATGGCGCGACTGAGGAACACCGATCGGGTTCAGGTCAGGAATAAAGTCAACACAAAACTCAATGACCTCCTCTGTTCCATAGCCCTTGACCATGCTTCCTTCTGGCCTAGCACGGTTTTTAACATAATTCTTCAAGACTCCCGTGAACCTCTCAAAGGGGAACATATTGTGTAAGAATACAGGACCGAGAACGGAAATCTCTTGGACTAGGTGAACTATGAGGTGCGTCATAATATTGAAGAAGGTTGGTGGGAACACCAACTCGAAGCTGACAAGACATTGGACCACGTCCTTCTGTAAACTTGGTAGAGTTGCTGGATCGATTGCCTTCTGAGAAATTGCGTTGAGGAATGCACATAGCTTCACAATGGGTACTCGCACGTTTTCTGGCAGAAGCCCCCTCAATGCAATCGGAAGTAACTGGGTCATGATCACGTGGCAGTCATGAGACTTTAGGTTTTGGAACTTTTTCTCTTCCAGGTTTAGTATTCCTTTTATGTTCGACGAGTAGCCAGACGGGACCTTGATACTGCTCAGGACTTGGAAAAAGATCTCCTTCTCTTCCTTGGTAAGAGCGTAGCTGGCAGGACCTTTGAAATTCTCTGGATTCATCAGGTCGTCTCGTTCGTGCATACGTTGGTGGTGCAGCCGTGCTTTTGGTGTATCTCTCGACTTCTTCCCATGCACGCCCAATAAGTTTAGCAGGTTCACGCAAATATTTTTCGTCACGTGCATCACGTCGATCGCAGAGCGAACCTCTAGGAATTTCCAATAGGGTAGTTCCTAGAATATAGATTTCTTCTTCTACATGGCTACGTGGTTGTCGGCGTCATTCGGAACAGATTGTGCGCCAGGACCCTTACCAAAGATTACTTTTATATCTTTGACCATGTCATATATATCAGTACCTTTAGGGAGGGTTGGCTTCTTCCGTGTATCTGCCTCGCCTTTGAAATGCTTTCCTTTCTTTATTACGGGATGCTTGTCTGGAAGAAATCGACGATGCCCTGGGTACACATTCTTGCCTATATGTATACTTTCAGTCTCGCCTAAACAGTGTGTGCATGCGTTGTATCCCTTGTTTGACTGTCCTGAGATGTTACTAAGAGCGGGCCAATCATTGATGGTTACAAACAGCAACCCTCGTAGGTCAAATTCCTCCTGTTTGTACTCGTCCCACACACGTACACCTTCGTCAGCCCACAACTCTAAAAGTGCATCAACCAGTGGCCTCAGGTACACATCAATGTTGTTGCCGGGTTGCGACGGGCCTGGGATAAGCACTGGCATCATAATGAACTTACGCTTCATGCATAACCAAGGAGGAAGGTTATAGATACATAGAGTCACGGGCCAGGTGCTATGACTGCTACTCTGCTCCCCAAACGGATTCAGGCCATCTGTATTTAGACCAAACCTTAAGTTTCTTGGGTCACGTGCAAAGTCCTCGTACTTATCGTCGATGTTTCTCCACTGCGACCCATCAGCGAGTTGTCTCAGCATATCGTCTTCCTTACGGTCTTCTTTGTGCCATCGCAGCAACTTGGCATGCTCTTTTTTTCGGAACAAACGTTTCAACCCTGGTATTATAGGAGCATGCCACATCACCTTGGCACGAACCCTCTTCCTGGGGCGATCGTCGCCCTCAACATCACCAGGGTCATCTCGCTTGATCTTATACCGAAATGCACTGCATACCGGGCAGGCATTTAAATTCTCGTGCTGACCGCGGTAGAGGATGCAGTCATTGATGCATGCATGTATCTTATGCACTTCCAATCCTAGAGGGCAGACAACCTTCTTTGCTTCGTACGTACTGCAGGGCAGCACGTTATCTCTTGGAAGCATATTCTTCATTATTTTCAGCAGCTTTTCAAATCCCTTGTCAGATATTCCATTCTCTGTCTTCCATTGCAGCAATTCCAGGGTGGTGCCCAGCTTTTTCTGGCCATCTTCGCAATTTGGGTACAACAATTTTTTGTGATCTTCTAACATGCGCTCCAACTTCAACCTCTCGTTTTCACTTCCGCAGTTTATCTGTTCTTCACGAATGACCTGACGAAGATCATCATCAGACTCATCAACAATGTCCTCAAGTTCAGGCTCGTCTTCCCCCATTTCAGTATCACCGTGTTCACCGAACATAGGATAGTTATCATTATCCTCTTCTTCTTCATTGTCTTCCATTACAACCCCTCTTTCTCCGTGCTTGGTCCAACAAAAATAACTGGGCATGAAGCCTTCTTGCAACAGGTGGGTGTGTATGGTTCTTGAGTTAGGGAAATTCCTCTTATTCTGGCATTTTTTACATGGACAAAAAATAAATCCATTCTGCCTGTTTTTCTCAGCCACATTGAGAAAACTATGCATGCCATTAAGGAATTCGGGACGACGTCGATCACTGTACATCCATTGCCGGTTCATCTGCATTATATAAATTTATCAAAAACCATTATGCTAAATCATCATGACTAAATTAATTAATTAATACAAAAAGTTCATCACACGTTAAAACCAAAGTAGCGTAGTGACCATACATATATAGTTCTCATAAAAACACACACTAAAACCAACCATAAAAACTCTCTCTAATTAATGCATTTAAAAACAACAACAAATGCGATCAAAATCGCAACAAAGGTAATAATTGACCCGACGGCATAATGATACCAAGCCTCTTTACTAATTGCATATTTTCTAATCTTTCTAATCTTCAAACGCATTGCGTCCATCTCACTCTTGTGACCATCGACGACACCGGCAAGAACCTTTTCCAAGGTCATCTTCTCTCTTTCAGTTTTTTCCAACCTTTCTTCAGTTTTTTTCAATCTTTCTTTTCAGGCCAACATTTTCTTGTTCAACTAAGTGTAACTTCTCAACAATAGGGTCGATTGGCATTTCCGGTTCCACTACCTCCTAGATAAAAATATCTATGTCAAGTTGGTCGGCGTAATTAATTGTCATATAATCAGGAAATGAAAATATGTAGTTATAAAAGATAATATACCACATCCGAATCATAGACTGGACGAGGGCCAACGGGGACGGATATCAAAACCATGGCGCTATAAATATAAAAAAAATCTTACACAATAAGAAAATTATATACAAGTAAATATGTAAATCATACAAATCAAAATTTGTTTTGGTAAATAAAAACAATACGCTCACCAAGGTTGTGTCGGTGACGGGGCGATCGACGGCGGTGAGGAAGGGGACAAGGCGCGCGACACTAAAAAAAACCACAAATCATAATTAAATTTGAGCTCAAATTGCATATGTATACATAACAAATGATGAACTCTCTCTAGCTTAGGCATTTCATCAAACACCTAGCTAGCACAACAAAAATGAAATGAGCAAGAAAACGAGCAAAACTTGCAATGCCGGAAGAGGGAATGTTGATGCTAACCGTAGGACTGATGGGTGCCAACAATCTTGACAAATGGTGGAGAAAAATGGGGATGGATTAGAGCTCCCAAGAGGAAGGAGAGAACAAAAATGGAGTTGAGCTCGAGCTAGAAAAAATGGAGCTGAGCTCGGGGTGGAATATAGGGGTGCTCGGGGAGGAAGGAGAGGAGGGCTTTAGGACCGTTTTGTGTTAAAAACCGGTGCTAAAGGGTCTGACAGCGGGGCCTCGCAGTTGCTGCAAAAATGAGAAAACCTTTAGCACCGGTTTGTGATACAAACCGGTTCTAAAGGGTCTGTCCACTGGGCCCCCCTCCCTGCAGCAAACGGTCCAAAAACCTTTAGGACCGGTTTGTGTTACAAACTGGTCCTAAAGGCCTTGCGGCCATTTGCTGCAGGGAGGGGGCCCAGCGGACAGACCCTTTAGAACCGGTTTATATCCAATCCGGGTCCAATGTGGTTGGCTCAATGCCCTGTTTTCTACTAGTGGATGTATATGAAAAATGTACCATGTGTATGAGAAATAAATACTCCCTCTCTTCCTAAATATAAGTCTTTTAAGAGATTTCACTAGGTGACTACATACGAAGCAAAATGAGTGAATCTATATTGTAAAGTATGTAGTCCTTTAGTAGAATCTCTAGAAAGACTTATATTTAGGAACGGAGGGAGTATATGTTGAATAAAAGAGGAAAAAAAAAGAAAATCAATCAAAATAGAAGAAAAAATACTAGAGAAAATACAAAGAAACAAGCTACAAATAGTGGAGAAACCACACAAAAACAACAACTGATAAAGAAAAATCACGCATGGCTACAATGTTGGGCGGGCCGCCGCCGTAGACGAACCAAATAGGTATGGCTACGGGCCACACATAGCCCTGCTGCAAGACTACGGCCTACTGCAGTACTCCCTCCGTCCGAAAATACTTGTCTTACAAATAAATAAAATGGATGTATCTATAACTAAAATAAGTCTAGATACATGCATTTCTAGGACAAGTATTTCCGGACGGAGGGAGTATGTAGCACTTGCTCGCCTACAGCATGCGGTGAATGGCCCGCCCCAGTAATGGAAGTTTGATATTAGTTTTCTATTTATTTCTTCAGTTAACCTATTCGTGTCTTCGGTTTTCTTTGGTGTTCAAATTTTCTCTATTTCTTTTTTTTTGACCGGCTACTGTAGGGAAAACCCCCCACAGCCGTTTTTCTTTTATTCCCATATATAAGAGTAGTATGTACAAGAAGAAGTTAGAATGTACAAAGGGGATGGGTAGCTATGGGTACAAACCTCAAGGAGGCAAAAAGGAAATCCATTTAAGGAGATCATCCCTGAAACTAGCCTTAATCCTATGAGCTAACAGGGAAATGTCATGGATGAAACCAGATCTCCATTTTCTGAACCATGGCTGCTCCTGGTTAAACACCTTGGCATTTCTGACAGTCCAGATGTTCCAACATGCAGTAAAGAGCATTCAGGGGTTGTGGAAGTCTCTCTTAGCAGCTACAGCAGCGCTCCACATGGATGTACCCTGCCATGTGATCTGCAGGTAGGTCTAGACCCTCGTGCTGAAAAGACAGATGAAAAATAAGTGATCTTTGTCTTCTTTAATGCTGGCATGACATAGAACACAGATATTGGAGTCAGAAACATTCCAGTGACACCATTCAAGCATGTCTTGGGTGTTAAGCCTATCCATGATGAGCATCCAGGCAAACATCTTGATCTTCATTGTACAATAGCTCCTCCAGATCCAGTTTAGCAAGGGGTTTGGTGTAATAGTGCTGTGAATATGAATATAGTATCTCTTGGTTGTGTAGGCCTTAGCATCCTTTCCCCATACCCATCTGTCAGAGGCGTGGGGATCAATATTCAGGGCTTGAAGCAGGGAGTTGACTGAAAGTAGCTCGTGGTAAGCTTGATCAGAGAGGGGTAAGTGAAACACGAAGAGCATACTTTCATCATAAAAAGCTTTAAAAACTTCCTCAGCTGTGTAGAAAGGATCAGCAACAAAGGAGAATAGCCTTTGAAATCTAGCAGCCAGAGGCCCAGTAGAGTTTCCAACCAACCAGGAGTCGGACCAAAACAGGAAAGTGTCACCCTTGTTAGGCTGAACATATGTAACTGATCTGAACTTGTCAAGCCTTTTGCAGATATCCTTCCACCAAAAAGAACCACAAAGAGCAGTTCCCTGAGGTACTGTGCTATGATAGTAAGTGTTCCAGATTAAGTGAACCCATGGGATATCAGCATGATTCAGAAATTTATCAACATTCTTGAGCAGCAGGGCTTCATTCTGGATTGCCAGATTGATAATTCCTAATCCCCCATTATTTTTGGGTCTGCACACCAGTTTCCACGCAGCAAGAGAGGGTGCATGATCTTGCCCATTTTTCCTCCAGAGACATTGCCTCTGAATTCTTTCAAGCTGCTTCAGTATGCCTGGTGGGATATCCAGACTGCATAGGAAAAAATAGGAAGAGATGACAGTGCTGAGTTTAAATATTGTAACCTTCCCCCCTGGGCCAGGAAAGATGAACTAGCACTGAGCCTTCTTTCCAAGTTGTCAACCAGTGGCATGAGATCAATGATTCTTGGTTTAGTTGTCCCAACTGGAAGGCCAAGGTATGTGAAGGGCAAAGATCCCACTTTGCAGCCAATGGAGTGTGCTAGGTCTTGGAGTTGCTGTGGAGAAGTGTTGACAGGCAGAAGGGCAGATTTGTGATAATTCACTTGTAGTCCAGTGGATTGGGAGAAAAGCAAGAGCATTTTTCTTGAACTGTAACAGTTGAGTTTCATCAGCACGGAGGATGATAAGGTATCATCAGCATATTGGACTATAGGGAAATCCTTATCATGACAAGGGATGGGCAGCTGAATCAGTCCCTCCATTAGCAGTTGGTTAACCAAGGTCTGTAAAAAATCAGCAGCAATTGCAAAAAGCAGTGGGGACATGGGATCTCCCTGCCTGACCCCTTTCTTGCACATAAATTTCTTTCCAGGCACACCATTGACCAGGACAGAAGAAGAGCCAGAAGTTAGGAGCTGTTGTACCCAAAGTATCCATTTATCATTGAATCATTTGTGTTTGAGAATCTGAAAGATGAACTCATGCTCTACAGAATCAAATGCCTTTTCAAAATCGAGTTTGAGAATAACTATTGGTTTCTTGGATTGATGGCATTGGTGCAGGTACTCCAGAGTCCACCCAACACAATCTTGAATGGTTCTAGACTTGATAAAGCCATACTGATTCTTGTGAATACACTTCATGATCTGCAACTGCCACCTGTTGGCTATCATTTTGGACAGAAACTTGAGGCCCATCCCAGTGAGGGATATTGGTCTGTAGTCTCCCACTTGCTCAGGTGATCTCTTCTTGGGAATCAAAGTAATATAAGATGAGTTCATGTTCTCAAGTTGAGCAGTACCAGCATGAAAGGCAGCAACAAGTTGATAAAACTCAGGAGAAATAATGGACCAGCATTTCTTAAAGAAAAGGCCATTGAAACCATAAGGTCCAGGAGCTTTGTCAATGGGCATTTCCTGAACAGTCTTGTCCATTTCAGACTTAGAAAAAGGTTGTGTGAGAACATCAAGACCCTCCACCTTCTGAAGCAGAGATTGTAAATCAAAGTCCATGTTAATTCCAAGGGAAGTTCCCATTCTATCCTTAAAGGATGCCCAAAAGCATGCAGCAATTTGATCATGGTCAGATATGATGGATCTATCATTTAGCTTGAGAGAGGCAATAGAGTTCCTCCTATATCTCTCAGTTGCCATAGCATGAAAGAATTTGGTGTTTTCTCACCAACTTTAACAAATCTGATAGTGACCCTCCTTTTCCAGTATAAGCACTGAAGATGCAATAGGTGCTCCAGGTGCAACTTAATAATACTCCTGAAGTTAGCTTCAGGCCTGAAAAGGGGCCTTAATTCCTCAAGCTCATCCAAACATAACACAGCTTGATTGCATCTCGAGATGAAAATTTTCAGCTGGGATAAGTTTGTCTGCCATCTTTTCAGGGCCTGCGTGAGATGTTTCATCTTATCCATAATGACAGCAGTAATATGGGCTTTCTTAGAAGGAATGACCCAGGACTGTTGAACACACTCCATGAAGCCCTCCATTTCAACCCAGTAGTTTTCAAAACGAAAGAGGCTACACTTAGGGATGGAAGTGTTGACAGTGATCACACATGGAACATGATCAAAAGCTGTCTTTGCAAGGGGGAGCACTTGTTAAGAGGATATGAAGAGATCCAGCTGGCAGATGTGAAGAACCAGTCAAGTTGCTCAAGAAGAGGGGAATCTTGCAATTGGACCAAGTGAAAGATCTGCCTTTAATAGGTAGTTCTAGTAAGCCCAGATGACCAATAATTTCATTGAAGATGAACATATCATTTACATCAGCCCCAGTGAGGTTTCTGTTGTCAGGTGATCTAATGAAATTAAAGTCTCCAAGAAGCAACCAATTAGACTCAGTAGGTATATAAAGATTATATAGCCAGCTAACAAAGAGATCTCTAGCTTCACCCTGACAAGGACCATAGACATTCACCAAAGTCCAGGATTCTCCAGTATGATTTGAGGTAAAGGAGATGATTAATCCATAAGGTGTGCATTCTACTAACAGACCAGTAAGAATGGATGAGTTCCAGAGTGTGATAAGCCCCCCCCCCCCCCGATGCTCCCCTGGAGGGGGAGTAGGCAAACTGGTCAAAACGTTTAGGACAGAAACACTTGACTGTTCGAAAATCAACAGACTGCATTTTGGTTTCTTGCAAGCACACCATGGCAGCTAGGATCTCATCAATCTTGTTACGAACCGCACGTTGTCTATGGTCCGAATTTAGGCCACGCACATTCCAACACAGCACACGCCAACTTCTCGTAGAACTACTATCCATTGGACGATATATATAGAGCAAAAGCAGGGGTATGTAATAGCCCTTGCAAGCGAGGTTCAGTTAACCAAAAGACAGAGCAAACAGTAGTCTGACAGTACATGGAGCCAGTACAACAACAAGTTAACATAAGAAGACTAAACATCTGCAGATGATGGCATGGGATCGGCTGGATCTTCCATAAGACTATCCACAGTCAGCTTCTCAGGGATGATGCCAAGCGTATGCCCGACCGCCTGAATCACCGGAATAGGAGTGGCAGGAGGAATTTGCACATCAGCAGACTCCTGCGCTGGAGAAGGCATTGGCTTGGCCTTGGGCTTCCTCTTCTTGGGGACATGCACCGGTAGCTCCTGCAAAACCGGTTTGAAGCCATCCCGTTTGATGGAGCCGCGAGTACATCGACGAACAGAGGAGTCGACGACAGGAGTGGCCTTCTTACGAGTCCCTTTCTTCGTTGGAGCAGGAGATTGAAAGGAGAAGGAGTCCTCTACGGACGAAGAGGGGCTGACTGGGATTACCTCATCCAAAGAGAGTGTGGTGCTTGCTGGCTCTGGTGGTGGCAGCTCTGGGGCAGCAGTATCAAAAGCCACCGCCCAGGATCGCTTGGGGATCACAATGGGCGTCACCATTGGCATCTGCAGCTGGCGAGGGACATGCATGGAGGTGGGAACTCCCATGAAAGCATCAAAAGTTCGGGACCAGGATAGTACCGGCGGCAGAGGAGGCCCATAAAAAAACCTGGCAGCCCCAACAAAAAGATTGTCAGACTAAACCTACGGGGGTTTGTATGGGACGATCGCCACAGGATTGTCGTCCTGCGCCTCATCCTCCCCTTGCACTTCTTCCTCCGGCTCAACGGCAAGAGCCTGGACAACCGGTGCCACATCAGCGTCAGGGGCGGCAGGGTCAGCAGCCACTATCGCATCTAGGTTGGGAGCAGGGGGAGCAAGATCAGCAGCGTCCGCCTCAATGTCACCCTGCGGCTGAGGGTCTAAGTCTACAAGCTCATGAACCGGGTCAGAAGAAGGACTCGGTTGATCAATCACCATGGACTCCTAGTCTTGAGCAGAATCAGCAGGTGGTGCTTCTGGGGCCGCCTCACGCTCCCATCCTCCTCCATCAGCAGCTGCCGGCGGCTGCCCCCAACCACCGTCATCAGCAGCAGCAGGTACCATTGGTTCTTCAGGCGGTGGCGGCACTGCATTCCAGCCCAAAGCAGGGTACGGGGGCACAGCAAACAACAGGTTGGCCAGGAAGAGGGTGAGGGTTGCCATTGAGGGGCATAGGATCCTCGTCATTGGGCAGCAGTTCAGCAGGCACTGCCCCCAAGATGTAGACAGGTGCAGACCAGGACACCTTCGCCCCCCCCCCCTCCCCCAAGCAGCATATTCAGAGAAGCTGATGCTGCGAGGGACTCGACGGTCATCCGGGAAAGATGCAAACACAATGGAGCGAACCAAGTAAGGATCATCGCTGACCCAATGGTGGAACTCTCTGAAGGTGTTGACAGCAGCCCGCAAGTCCTCAGTATTGCGGAAATCCAGAGGGACCCCCAGGAGCATCAGACACCCCTGCCGAAAACCCTCTTGTCCTCGGAAGCCAACGCCTTGATCATGCCGCAAGAAGCGAACCACAGAGTTGTGAGCAACTTCCTGTGGAACCATCTGTACCGCAGCGAAGCTCTCCGCCGCATCCCGAAGTTCAAACAGCCCCACGCCCTTGATCCATGGCTGGGCTGATCGAACATGAAGTCCTCTGTGAAGAAGAAGAGCGGCCACCTCTTGCCGTTCCTGGACCAAGTTGTCTGCCGGGGGTGCAGGGTGGACATCAGCAATGATGAAGCGCTCATTACGCCTCGTGATGGGGACAGCAAGCGTGGTGTAGGTCCGAGGCAGCCGGCCAGGACCTCCGTCGATGATGTTGTGGCCCGGCGGGAGGAAGAAATCCGGGTCAAGCTCAAAGTTCGCCATTTTGGGAGGTGGCGGCGGCGTGGTAGGCGGTGTCTCGGAGGGAGTTCGAGGATGCGACGGCGATAAGACAGGGAGGAACTGTTCTGCAGGCGTTGCGGTTTCGCCAAGAGTATCGGCAGTTCCGAGATATCGGCGACAGGGGAGGTGGTGGGTCTCTTACAGTTCCAAGTAAGACAATTATTACGCATAAAAGAGGCTCCTCTAGATCATGCGTGACCCACAGTTCTGTCAACGTATACAGGCAAAGCCGTGCAGTTGGCAGCTAGATGTCCCCGAGCATTGCAAATAGAGCAAGAAAAGATTTCCTCAACCATGCCATTAATAAGTTCATCAAAGGCCAGATGGGCTTCTTGTGAGGAGGGAATATCCATCGTAGTATTACGTTCAGGCCGAGGTAAGGAGGTAACCTCAAAAGGCTCATTAATGAGCATAGAAATCGGCCCAGAATCCAAACTCTCCGCCGAAAATTGAATCTCATAATTCGAAACACCATGAATCTCGGCGGGATCAGGTGCAGCTCCGTGTTGCATGGGAGAATTTCCGTTACACTTGGCAATTTGAAAATCAGGTCCGGGAGATCCGGAGGGTGACTCTTGGTGAGAAACAGTGTCGAACGTAATATGCGGCGTGGCCGTCGTCCACCGGAGTTCCGCCGGCGGTGGCGCAGAAATGATGACACGTTCAGGAGAAGGCACTGTATAACCATCCTGCTCAAGCGTGAGGAGCTCTTCATGGGAAACAGGACATCTATAACCCTTGCAAACCTCATATTGCTGGAGGGATGCGAATGTGAGCTTCTTACGAACTGATGATCCAGTTTTAAGAGAAAATTTTAGAGGTCTGGAATGCATTGCCATCAGACCTAGTGAGGCTCTCCTCTTAGATGGACTCACAATAATCCATTCAGCATCACATTGTTTCTTCCAAAGAGAGAATTCCCGACGCCAATTCGGACCACCATGGCCCCATAGATGGAAGAAGCACTTAAAATTTGAGCATTTGAATGAACGTAAGTCCAAAATATGAAAACCAACTTGCATGCAGGACACTTTGAAGGAGAAAACCAAATCTGTAACTTGGGAGACGCGAAACTCAATGGCAGAGCCCCCAATCACATATTCCAGAGCTGCGGCGACCGTGTCCTCAGGGAGACGGAACACATGACGACCAAAAGAAACCACCATGATGAAGGAGCGGCGGTGCTTCATAGGGTGCACCGTAACACCAGAATGACGATAAACCTCATCGGCGAAGGCCAAACCATGAGAAAAATCCAGATCCAACGTAGAACCACCCATGCAAGCCATGCACGACCACGTGAGGGGGGTCGGGAGGGTTCACCTGAGCAGAAGAGAGGCGAGGAGGGAGGATACACCGGCTAGAGCACCAGATAGCCATGGGGTCGCCGAGGTGGGAGGTGGGAGGTGGGAGTCGCCATAGCTTAATCAGTTTTATTTTCGAAAAATATTTCTTAGGTTTAATTTTTTGATACAAACCCACTTTTTTTAATACACATCATACATGTTTTGTATAGACATGAAATATTGTCAAATATATGGTGTATATTTTAAAAAATACATGTTTTAAATCTTTTTGAACTACATGGAAATTGTTTAAATGCACTAACAAGAGTTATGCACTGCATTAATTTTGTTCTAAATGTGAACTGAATGATTCAGTAAATTAACTGTGAAAAATAAAATATTTTTTATAATTTTCAATGTGTAAAAAAGGTTAAGGAGAAAGGGAAAGGAAAAAAAGAAGGAACCTGACACTATTGGGCCGAACCACAATTTCCCTCTTGGGGCGATGCTACCTTATATCTCGCATCAAGTGAGATATAGAAGTGACATGCCTGGGCGGCCTACTCCTTTTTTGCTTCTTTTGCTCCTGGGCTACAATAATGTGGATAGAACAAGGGTACACCAACGCAATGTGACTAGCGCAACTTTGATAAATTAGAGGGCCCAGACAGTTTCAAAATATCTCCTCTTAACCGTGAAGGCTATCTATTCCTCTAAACCAAATTTATCTAAAAGCAATTCATCTTACACAAAATTAATCTTTGTTTGTGTGTAAAGATGACCCCATCCCCCTCCCCGCTCACCGGTCTTAGCTGCAACTAAGGTATTCTTCAAGTCGCCACCTAAGCCACCTCCTTTTATCTTGTCTTGTGTCCTCATCACTACCTATAATTCCCATAGGTTTTGGTTTTCTAGCGGCATTGACGATGACGATAGTGGCGGTGGCGCATTGGAGTAAGATCTCTCTAGTCTCCAACATCAAACTCGTGATCTGCCAACCATTACAAATAAATATTATTATGTTATTGGAGTAGCCATTGAAAATCAGAACTAATATACTTTGCTATATCATAATGGAAACAAGATATACACCATTGAGGAAGTGGCCTCATGTTGAATTTTATGTCAGGCCACAGCATGAATATCTTAGATATTATTGATTGGTAAGGTACTGTATAAATATTTAGCTTGATAGATGGCACTATTTCCTGTCATCCCCCCCCCCCTCCCAAACAAAAACATGTCAATATATGCTTGTATGAGCGCACCTTCATTCCTGCATGTACATGTAGTCCCAACATAACGTACTTACACCATCATTCATTCTATTTTCTCTTGGATCTCAACTTGGTCACTCTCACTTAGTTAAGTTTACTATACTTAAGTTCTTGGACAAATCGATTCAAAACACCATTTGTGGTAGATGTTTATTGTTTATTCTAATCACTCTCTTTTAGTTAAAATGACTACATAGGTTGTTAGATAAATTTGTCCATACTGAATGTGTTGATGGTTTACTTATAAAGGTCATGTGCAATTATAATCATTTATATTTTCTACATGATGGTTTAGTGCAACATTTAATTGAGAAGCCTTTTCTAGTTTGCTTCATAACCTCTCCTGGTTTGTCTAAAAAATATGATGTAGGGGGGCACTAATTCATGTCTTATTGGATCCCGAGCACTCGGTGACCACACTGCTTAAGTGGTGATGGTGATTCAGGTGGTAATGTTGGCAGTGAAAACACCAGTGGGGATATTAACGACCAGGCTATTGGTGCAGCTAACCTTTGCACCAACAATGTTTGTGTTGGTGGTGGCAATACTACCTCCAACAACAGTGAAAACGTGACTTAGATAGTGGTGGTAACCTGAGTAGTGCCTTTGTTGATTTAGAGCATGTAACAAGACTTTGGAACTTCTCGCAAAAAAAGAAGAATTTGGAACTAATGCTGGTGTTGTTAACACACTAGCATTTTGGTGTTGCAATGGACACTAGAGCCAGGTTATCTACTCTTGCGAAGTATGATTTTTTTTTGTAATGCACTAAAGTTTAGCACTGAAACTTGCAACTTAACTTAACTTTATTTATTGAGAACTGTTATGTACTTAGATGTGCAAAACTGAACCTTATCATTCCAATTCACAATTGTGGTTGATACATGGATCTGATCATGGTATGATTTGTGTTGATAGATGCAATACAAATTTATATGGAACATCACGTTGTACATTCCATTGCTAACAGTTTTAGGCCGACAATACTATAAAATCATTGTTGGTGCTACATACAAATTTATGTATGTCGGGCTTGTCAATTAAGGTCCGTGGTTGGATGGCTCCTGTTGTCGTTATTTCGATCTCTTCTTTTGGTTTGTTTAGCGGCATGATCTGGTTTCTCCACCCTATACACAAATGGTGAAAGGCTACAAGTCGGTATTGCTTGGGATGATAAAACAACTTATGTTCCTTCAACGACTATTATATCTTGTTTATAAAGGTGAGTGGAAATCGTGCGCGTCTTGGAAGCCTAGTATAATGAGGACGTTTGCTTGCGTGCTTTTTCCACACTACCAGTTGAATGCAACTTTTAATGTTCGCCAGATGGCATACAATGGAAGAAGAAGACCACCAACATATTTTTGTGTAATTTTATATCAGATGTCTAAACAAAGATGACACCTTATAATGCTAATGCTAAAGGGTCTTTCCTTAGCCTTGCTAATGCTACAGGTCAACCATCGAAGCTAGCTAGTTGCATTCATGTATGGCTAAACCTTGAGCGTTTGTTTAGAGAATCTCCAACAGCTACATTATTATAGAGCAACACTCCTTTTTAGTATTGGGGGCAAAAATATCTCCAACAGCTTCCCAAATACTCTAACCTAATCAAAAATGTTTTTGGGCAGCCCAAAAAAAGGGCAAGTGGCTACATATATGCGGCATGAAGGTTCTTCCACAAAAACTCCAACCAACCTCCCGCCACCCAACCGCCTACTTCCTGTAGCCCCCCTCCCCGCCCCCACAAATCAAATCCCGCCAACACACCTCCCCACCGCTTGGATTCATCGCCTCCCCAAGCTTAATCGGTCGTTCTTACTTCTTACACCGTGTGGGCATACTGCTCCATCACCATCACACCTCCTCCTCTACCCATTGTTGCACCTCATCCATCGCCTCATCCCTGACTCTGGCTATT
The DNA here is from genome assembly GCF_904849725.1 of Hordeum vulgare subsp. vulgare. Lineage (NCBI taxonomy): Eukaryota > Viridiplantae > Streptophyta > Magnoliopsida > Poales > Poaceae > Hordeum > Hordeum vulgare. Next base: position 655,586,738 of record NC_058519.1, on the reverse strand, counting down.
CACCACTTCCACATCCAATCCTCCTGCACACCGTCGATGTTCTTTCCTCCGCTCTCGATACCACATACCCATGCTACCACCGCCCTGCCGCTAAAGTGCTTCAGGGGAGTGCGACCGCGGGTGTTTGGCCGGTTTGGTATCAAGTTTCATCACACCAGTAGTGGAAGTGGCGCGCGCTTACGACATCGTTGTGTGGAGATTCGGCCTGTCGCGATTGAAGATCAACTTTCGGGAGGTGGAGTCCCGTATCGAGGCGGAGTTCGTCGGGCTGGGGGTGACCATTATGACCCAACCTGCGAAGCCGGAGACCCGTATTGTTTTCGATGAGAGGGTCAACATCTCGAAGACTAATGAGGTGAGAATGTCGAGGTTCGCAAGGGAACGCCCGGTGTACGTCTAGTACAAGGCGGAGTGGTACTAGAAGAGGGATTGGGAGCTCTAGAAGCGCAAGAATAACAAGGAGGAAATGTCTTTCGTGAGAAAGGTAGAGTCCGATGATGAGGGTTCCTACATTGACTAGGACAAACTTGAGCGTGGGAGTGAGGGTTCCGACGGTGACTAAGACAATGTTTGAATGTTTGGTGTTTCTAGTAATTAGTTTGAATGTTTGGATATTCGTATGTTTAAACTTGGCACGTTTGTAAGTTTGAATCAAAGTTTGTAGTTGCAAAAAAGTGTTTCAATCTTCCGGTGCACTGTTTTAGGGTATCTGTTGGAGATGCCACCTTTTATGCAAAAAATGAAACTTTTTGATACCCTAGATTTTACTCCAACAATATATTTGGTGCTTAAGATATGGCACATGATGTTGGAGATGCTCTTACAGAAGGCAATGGGGGACAAATATATGTGCATATAAACAAGGGAGTGCCTAAAACTCATCTAGATTAGATATAATTTGATCTCATTTACCTGGAAAACAAAAACAGAAACAAAGTAATACAACATCCACATCAGCACACACACATCTTATAGTCACATTTAATGGCTATATATTACTCTCTCCATTCCTTAATATAAGGTGTATTAGTTTTTCAAAAGTCAAAGGAAGACTATGTTTGACCAACTTTATAGAAAATATATAAACATTTACACTACTAAAAATGCAAAATATAGAAATATATTTCATGGTGAATCTAGTGATAATGATTTGGTATTCTAAACATTGATATTTTTATCAATAAACTTGGAAAAGTTTGAGAAGTTTGACTTTTTGAAAAAATAATACACCTTATATTTAGAAACAGAGAGAGTATATCACTAACCTTCCTAGGATTGGAGGCCTCACAATCAATCGAGGTCTCCAATTGAAATTTGGTCATCCGATTTCGACCGGATCAACAATTTTCCAAACCCTTTCATTTAGTTTTTTATACAATACACTATGCTTCCTAATTTTTAAACCTTCACAATTAATTCAGGCTTCAGTTTAGACTTTGGTCACCTGATTTTGATCGGGTCAACAATTTCTCAAGGAGCTCTCATATTTAATTATTTTAATCCTATATGCTTCCTAATTTTAAAACCTTTTCATTTGATTGAAGTATTCAATTTTGGATTGGGTTTATGATTTTGTTCGGGCCAACGATTTCTTTAATCAATCACCAACAACCGGCCTATAAAAACGTATCAACCCTCGCAGACTCCTATCACCCATAAAAAAGCGTTATCATGTGATACTATAGAACGAATATAGTACATGCAGTCGACAATGAAAAAATATCCCCACATAAATATGGATTGATTAGCGGATAACACGGGACCACACCACGAAAAACCCATCAAATAACTGCATTATAAAGAAACATGAAACACACTCCATCGCCCCCCTCATTGGTCAAACAGCATGTCTCATCCTTCTAGGAAAGGAAACAGTAACTAAAACTCATATAGATAGCAAAACTATATAAACAAACCTTTACTCCAACTCAATAAAAACAAAAGTAAAGCTTACACATGCTTAATCAGGAGCTAGTGAAATTCATGGTCTGCATCATTCATTGAACTGCTCCTTTCTTCATTAATCTTCCTCCTCATATAACACTATGCTACAGCTATTGAAAAAAAAAAAACTAAACCAAACTTTGCTATGTCGTATTACTCCCCCCTTTCCTAAATATTAAGATATTTTAGAAATTTTTACTATAGACTAGATACGGAGCAAAATAAATTAATCTACATCCTAAAATATGATAACATACATCTGTATGTAGTTCATACTCAAATCTCTAGAAGGTCTTATATTCAGAAACGGAGTGAGTACTTAGTTTCGGTTTCCGCCAAACGCACGCTCACCATATACAGAGAGAGACAGTAAGTGCACAGTCAGTGAATTAACTACTCCAAGCAAGTTGAAGTGATTCACCTGGACAAGAGTCAAGAGAGAAATGACACGGAGAAGGGGTCCAAAACCAAAACCAAAAGCGATCAGGCACACGTAGGAACAGTCCCACCGACACCCTTGCAGTGAATCCTGCGCATGCATGCATGCAACTATTGCAGTGAATCCTCTGCTGCACATGCAGATGATTGCACGGGACGTGCATGCGCGCATGCTGCATGTCGATCAGTCCATCGGGGCTTCACTTCGCTTAGCTACACGGAAGTACTAGTACTTGGTACATTTAGTTCTGTGCTCTGAGGTCTGAGCAGAAGATTTCATCATGCATGGATACCATTCTAGAAAATCATCCATGCACGTACACCGGACGCAGTGATTTAGATCATGGTTCAGCCGAACCTATACTCCACGCTGTAGGATTCAACATCTTATTACATGCATCGATTTACTTGCAAACATCTTTCACTATGTATTTTTTTTAATCAATCATGCACAGATGTTTATTAACAGTGTCTAAAAATCAATGATGTCGAGTGTAAGTTCGGCTGAACCATGGTTTTTTGTGCACGTATGCACTATGCCGTGCATGAACATATGGACAACGATTGATTAGTTAATGGAGTTATCAGATTATATGCAATTGCATTCGTCGTAGCTGTGTTTTATGGAATATCTTGTAATGGTTCGAGCGTGGTTGCATTTCTTATGTAGCCTACTCAATAGTTAATAAATTACTATGGTTGCGTGCATCGCAATGATGCAGAAGGCAGGAGAGTAATACTCCCTCCGTCCCAAAATAACTGTCTTAAGCTTAGTATAAATTTATACTAGATCTAGTATAAAGTTGAGACAGTTATTTTGGAACGGAGGGAGTAGCATAAATTGCGCTTGCTGTTTGAAAATCTCCGAGTAATTAACAACATTGCGGGCAATGAGATGGATCGATACCGGTTTGTACGTATGTACGTAAACATCACAAATTGATGGCCCCCCGATCGGTATGAGTTGCCTTCTATCTTTTAATTTATCATTCTTTCTCCTCTAACACTATTCATCGTGTTTTTGTTGTGTTACGTCACACAAGTAGATTGAGCGAATCAAACACAGGAAAACGATTCGTATATTGTGAAAGAGAAAGATGCAAGCATGGACAAATTTGCAGGCATATGTGCAAGCAGTTACAAGATGCTCCTTTTAAATAGCCACTATGTACATACAGTTCTTGCAAGAAAACATGGCAATCAGTTGTCATGTGCAACGAGCATTTATAGGCACGCGGTAGCCGAATTCAACTTCATTCCTCGATGTTGACACTTGACAGCATCTGAAATGTGTGTGATCAGAATTTCTGAAGCATCTCTCGTAGTACAAAGGGACCGATGCCTGTGTGCCATCATAATTTCAGGATCAACCGATGCCATATCAAGATTTTTCAACCAGAAAATGCATGTGTAGTCATTAATTAAACTACTAGCAACTTGATTGTCTCCTAATAAATTTAGGAAGGAAACATACTCCCTCCATCACAGTTTAGAAGACATGCACGTGTATCTAGATTGTCAATTTAACTTATATAAAATATATTATTTAACATAAAAATTATATCATTAAAAAATAAAATATCTAAAGTTTGTAATTATATATATTTTGTTATATATGCCTCTCATTAAGTTGGTCAAATTAACGACTTAGGTACATGTGCCGGACTTGTAAAATGAGACGGGGAAATAATAAGAATGTGCAACAAAGCAATCATTATCCTTTTGGATAAATTTTATGCAAAATCGAGATGCTTAGTTATCCATTAATTTCTTATATCAGGATACATTATCCTTTAATTTATTATCCTATTTGGGTATTTTTCATTATTCCAAACAAGCATTTCGTGTTAAAAGAGGGCCTAAAATTAATACTCATGCTAATATCATAGTATCTTTTTTGCGATAATAGCCTATTGCCTTTGATACACTCTAAGGAAGCTTACTTAGGTTACATGTTTTGAATCTGTTTGTCTAGAATTAGTTGGTGAAGCCGTGATGAACCAATACAGAAAAATAAATATAATAGAAGCTTATGCAATTATCTTTACCAAAAATTCATTAATCTGTTTCTAACAATTACCACCCCAACTCAAAACTCATGCCAAGGTTTCTCTAAACTAATTAATGCAAAAAAATACCACATGTCCCCGCCAAATTGAGGGCTAAATTAGCCCTACCTAAAATTAATGAAGTGTTGTTCATACAAAGTTTAGGCTGACCTTTGGTCCGCCTTATTTACAGCCAAGAAAATATTTAACCCTTCTCATCCCAACAGTTGGACACCTGGTAAAAAGGGAGTGAATTATCCCTGCCCATCCCAGCAATTTTTTAACCAAGTAGTTCATAATAGCATTAAAGCAATTTAATTGAAACAACCAGTTAACTGCATCGATAGAGAACCTATCTTTGGTAGATGGTTAAGGCAGCTCGATGTTTGTAAAAAAAAGGTATCCAAACATACACATGATATCTTAGCATGCACACAAATCAGTCTCCATGATTTTCTTTGCGTAGCCTATGGTTTTCTGGCACCCACTCTTTATTGCCTTGTTTTGCTTAGTTACAGTTGCATGTGTAGAGCAGTTGAGGAAAGAACTTTGATTTCTAGCTAGGTTCAGAAAGGGAAATTAATTTTATGTGGGGAATTTTTTTTCCATAATAAAATACATTCGGTTTCTGCAAGAACAAGTCAATAGTGCTATTTAGACCTCAAGAATGCACACAGCCAAAATACTACAAAATAAGCAAAAACATAACATACAATTGCCACGCACGTCGAGAATCAGCACATTACAGCCTTTCTTTACCCATCGATGATAACATATTCGTATTCACTCAGAGATTAGCCCTGCGAAGTAGTGCCTTATATAAATGAATGGAACATTTGAGCTGTCATAATTTTTGGAGCGAACCACTTATGACCATATGTCTAGAATTCCCACTCTAGAAATACATGTATAATAATTAAACTACTAACTAGTGGCCCGGATCATCTCCTAATAAATAAATCTAGGTACAAAATGAAAGAGAATATGCCATAAAGCAATCGTTATCATTTTGAGTAAAGTTTATGCAAAATCGAGATGCGCCGTTATCCTTGCACTTGCATGTTATACATGTCCATATATTTGACGGTATTAAAAACATGCACTTGATGCCTAAAAAAAGCAAGCCTGGAATTAACACCAGTAATATCCTATCAGTTTCTCGGTCACAAACAAGTGAGCCTTCCTCATGTCCCCGTCTCTTTTTTGCTATTACTAGCTAGCTTTGGTGGTATGCATTCACACACATGGGTCTTGGGATAGCTACATGTTTAGAACAAATTTCCCCTAGACTTACTCGTTGTAGAATTTTTTTTCTAAAACAAATTGCAGAACTGAGATGAACAAACTATTAAAAAAAAGCTGGCTGATGTTCGTTGCCAAAAAAAAAGGCTGATGCAATCATCCTCATCATACCACCAATTAAGTAACTCCCGTTTCTACCCCGCAAAAAGAAAAAGAAAAAATAACTCCCGTTTCTAACAACACCAATTCATCAACACTCATGTCCACAGTTTCCCCCAAAACTAATGTAAAACCATCACACACCGATCAATAACCCCAAATAAAAGGACTGAGCCTAACCCTTTCCGTCCCACAAACCAAGAGGAAAAATTAAGCGGCAAACATGTGCCTCAACCGTGAGCAGCTGGTAAAAAGAGCAAGCTGCTAGACGATGTTACCTTGTGATTCTTGTAGATGGTCTATCTCTGTTTGATTACCTCGTGGAAACCGAAGAGGTAGAGGGGGAGGCGGAGGCAAGCGGAGAATTCCAGAGGGATCGCACTGATCCATCGATCTTGCACGCCGATGACGGAGGGAGATCGATCAATGCGATCCCTTTGGAATCCTCCACTAGCTTCCTGGAAGCTCTCGGCCTTTCTCTAGCTAGCTAATCACCCGAATGGATCCATGATAACCCGAATTGAGTCCCTATTCTAGCTGTGCCGGGGAATTTCCATCCGCATGGCAGCAGCTAATCCGCATGGCAGCAGCTATATATGTGAGCTAGTAGGGCTGTAGATGGGTAGCTAGCTAGGAGATGGGAGGGGCTTTATAACGCCATGGCGAACCAAAAGAGCTCAAGGGAGGGAGAGAGAGAGAGAGAGAGAGAGAGAGAGAGGAGGGGGGTGGGTGCTGAAGTTGAGAGCTACAGGGCAGGAGATTGCTCTGGTACAAGCCTGATGAGAGGCTAGGTGAAAAGCATCGTACGCCCCGACCCGGCCATAATTAGCTAGGCAAGCACAGCTCCTCTCTCTCCCTCCCTCTGGCTGGCAACTGGCAAAGATCAGCTCACGCTTTGTACGTGAGAGCGAGGGAGAGGGACAGGGTGTGGACCAGGGGGACACGCCGGGCCCACCGCCGAGATGCTGGTGTCGCGCTGGTCCGGTCCAGCCGCGAAATTACTCATCTGTCCTCCTCCTCGTCACTCCTCTCAAACTTGTACGTAAATACTTGTAGTTGAAAAGAATTAGTCTAGTTCTTCCTAATTATTCTCTTCATTTCTAAATATATGTTTTCTTTTGCACAGGAAATATATGTTTATTTAAAGATTGTATTAAAAAATTCATATGGATATATGTAGAGATATTTTAGAGTGTAAATTCATTCATTTTACGTTGTATTTAGTCTACTAGTAAAATTATGTTTAAAAATAAAGGAAGTACAACTATTTAGATAACTGCATGCATCGTTTTGATGCAAAGATCGAAGGAAATCCTTCTTTTCTTAAAAAACACAAGTATTTAGATACAGCCGAAGGAAATCCTTTCTTTAAAAAATTAAGTATTTAGATATAAAGAGAGTACAATTACATGTACTTCGTGCGCCGGCCCTACGTGGCTGTACGGACAGACCATACGTGCATGATATAGAGGGTGTTTGGATCCAAGGGACTTATTTTAATCTGACTAAAAGTAATCTCTTTAAGAGGCTAAAATTTCAAGCACCCCTGATTAAAGAGGGGCTAAAACTAGTCTTGAGACTATAATTTTTTAGCCAGGGGTACACCTACTAAAATATGGATTAGTCATCTCTCCTCATTTAACTCATCTCCTTTAACATAGGCGACTTCAGGATTGAAGGGTTTAGAGGATAATAAATGCTCATTAACTTGATTTTAGTCTCTTTAATATTTGAATTCAAGCATGGATGATGCTACTAGCAAGTTTTAGTCCCACTATTTTTAGTTATGGGACTAAAACTTATCAAGCACCCTCATGCTAGTGTACTGCACACTCTTCTAGTCTGCTTGCACCCACTCCACCGCCTGCACCTGCCTGCCATTTTTTAAGTGCTTCTAGTACATGTCCCCTCCGACTTGCATGGTTAAAAAAGAAAAAAAATCTTGATCCAAGCAACCGCTTAGGTATGAGGTCTTCGTCTACAGTGAGCTGGCTAGGGCTAGCTCTGATTCTTTTAGTAGCTGCATCAATGGTGCACATATATGTGCATGCGCCATGCATGTCCCTCCCTCCTAGTCCCAGGTCCCAGTGCCAGTCCCAGTGCCAGAGCAGTCCCCGTGTGTGTGTGCGTGTGACGGATTAAGTTAAATTTGAGTAAACATGGCTGTAGCCTGCCATGCATGATTGTCGACAGCGCCACAAGCCAGCCAGAGCGATGCACGCTCGCTTGTCACATGCGTGTAGCCGCTAGGTAGGATGGCCACGCCTAGCTAGGACTGTGCGTGAGGCCCATGATTTCTGGATCTGATTACCTTCCGCTACCTACCAGCCCCAGCTGCTGCACGGCTACATGCCTAGACCCAGCTACGGCTACCTACCTGAAGGCTGAAGAGAGACGGATCATGGACGATGGTTATAACTGATGAGGTGAGGAGCACCCACACGGAACAAATTTAAGCGTCCCGCCATGGCTCCATGCACGTACGGCCTCACATGCAATGCACACACATGCATGCAGGACCATGTCATGCTACTTGTCCTTAACCACCAGCCATCAGCCACGCATGCCCTCGCCGGCCCGGCCCCGGCCCCGGCGCCAAAGCCAAACGAACCAATAAACCGATCGGGCTAAGGTTGTCGCATTTCATGGAGATAAGCTTGCAAAACCACAGAGAGAAGAGAAGGTAAAACGAATTCTCATCTAATTCCAAGACCAAAGCCGAATTATCGACAAACTCAATTTAGAGCAACTTCAACCGGTCGATCCAAACGGATGGCCATTTTATCCGTTTTTTATCCGTTTGGATCGATTCAACGGACATCAATGTTCGTTTCGCCATTTGGGTCGGCGCATACGTCTTACGCTGGCCGATTCATTTTTACTGACGTGCAAAAAAAATATAAAGTCTTTATAAAAATAATAAACATGCATAATTAAGCATTAAAAGTCGGCCACGAAGGCCGGCGAGAGTCCACGCGTCCGCATTATATTTATTAAAAAAACTAAAACTACGAGGCAGCCCTAGGCGACGGCGGGCCGGTGAGGTCGAACAGCGTAGGCGCAGGGCTGGCCCACGGGAACACTGTGTTTCAGAGCGCAGCTGCGTGCGCCTCGTCGTCAGTCCCACTGGTGCGGGTTGTGCTGGTGGCGGTGGCAGCGCAGCAGCACGGGCGCGCTCCTCCTCCTCCATCTCCCGTCGTTCCTCGTCCGACTCCTTCTGCGGTTCTGTGTCCTTCAGTGCTCCATCAGCCGAAGGCCTTCGGCGCGCTCCGCCCCGTAGGTGCTCCGTCCTTCAGTGCTCGAGGTAGGCTTGCTCCTGCTGCGGTGTCGCGCCCAGCCAGATGGGCGGCACACTCACAAACTCACTGACGATGCTGGTCCACTAGTAGACCTTCCGCGGCTCCGTGGGTTCGAGCTTCGGCGGAGGTGGCACGACACAGTCATCGGCGGCCGACGGCGCGATGGCCTCTGCGAGCTGCTGCTGGTACGCCGCCTCCTCGTAGGTCTTGCGTCGCTCTTCCTCCTCGCTCTCGCGGAGCACAGCTGCGAGCGTCGCCTGGTAGGCGGCTTCAGCCTCCTGGTCCTCGTCGCTGACGACAGGCCGGGACAACGGCGGGCCTCCTGGCTACACGTCGCGCACGCCATGATGGCGCTGCTCCTCGTGCTCGACCACCAACCAGAGCTTTCAGTTGGGGGAATCGACCGCGTATGCAGGGTTTTGCCGTTGCTTCGACGTCAGCAGACGTCGATGGCGGCTCACCTCCTCTGCACGCACCCGCGCGATCGCGGCACGACCGGCACCGGAATCCTCTCCGGGTCCAGATGTCAGTGGTGCAGGAGGGTGACGTCGGGGTAAGGCAGCGTCACGCGGTGCTCCCAGTGCCATCACGCTTGGTGCACCGGGACGTTCACACGCTGGCGAGGCCGACGGAATGACGCCGGCGGGGAGATGGCGCGGGGGTAGAATGGGGCCTTGCCCTTGTTTGGGAAGGAGACGACCATGGTGCTAGGTTTTTGGTTGCCGACGAGGTGGCGAGATGGGGACGGCTGGGTTCTGAAAGCAGATGAGGCGGAACCCACCGCACGGGCATATTAAAAAAGGGCGAATGTGGTCGCTGGCGTGTGGGCCCGAGGAAGGCGGTCGTCATTAATAATGTTGACCGTGGGTGGTTGGGTCGGACATCGTGGGGGCGTGCGAGTCCGCTTCGCGTCCGCGTATTTCATTTTCAAATTTGGACCAAAAATAAATCGACGCGGATACAAAACAAATGCGTTATGACAATGGATCGACGTGTTAAGCTATCCATTTTATTCGCAACCTTAAACGTTGACAGCGAACGAAATGAATCGTTTCATTGAAGTTGCTCTTTAACAGAGCACGCATCACAACCTCGGTTATTGCTGGAGTGGTAAAATTTAGGATCATCATATGTAAATAAAAGAATAGACGAGAAGAAGAGGAGGAGGGTGGGGGCATTGGGGTCATTACGTGGGTGGGCAGGCGAGCGTGCACGCAGCAACTGTTGCGCATGCACAGGGTGGGGTGGTCCAGATCGGGAGGAGGGAGGGAGCAGGAAGTGAGTGAGGGTCGTCGTCATTGTCCCTCACCGGCCCACCGTGCGATGCGACGGGATTCCCCACCGCCACCGCCACCGCCACCGCTGCCGGAGAAGACAAGAAGAAAGCAACGTACGCCCATACTGCGTGTGTATAAACCGTTTCTTCACTAGTCACTCACACCACCGCAAACAAATATCTCTCGCCCTCTACTACAGTCTACAGGTAACGAAAATGAGACCATCTTGATGTCAAACGTGCATCATCACCCGTTCGACCGGACGGCCGGGGCGCCGGGCAGGAGCATCCGTCAGGAATTTTTGGGTTCTTCTGCCAAACTAAAGGCGTGGAATATTACTGAAATTTTAATGTTCAAAGAGTTTTCTAGTCAATTTGGTAGGTTAAAAAGAAGTCCACGAAGCCTAAGCTTAGAGCATCTACAGTTCGGATCTTTTGTACCCGTCTCAAATGTCTGGATAGACCGTCCGATAACTGGTCACGAAAAATCGACCCACTCAGGTCCCTCAAACACCTGAGCTAACCGACACCCCCATATCCAGCCCGAATATGGAACGGGTATAGGGAGCCCGGACATGCCCGCCACGTCAGTCTGGCACGTATGTTGGCCCGCATCGACCCCGTATATATTCGTCTTCATCCCCTCGCGTTGGCGAACGCGCGACCCCTCCGTTGGCGTGTCGTGGACGCATCATGGGCTTCCTCGGATGCAAACATGGCATGACGGGTACGGCAGGCGGCGGATGACCTTGCGGTGGTGGTCGTTGGAGAGGTGGAGTCAAACTCTTTAGCGTCCTATATAATGCACGGGTGCGGGCGCCACAACCGCGTCATGATGGACATCGTCTTCTTTCTAGAAGGATCCTTCATCGACCTGATGTCCGTCAACACCGCCCAGGTTACGGGCTCTGACAAGGAAGAGTATGGTATGGGAGACGATCCGGCTAATGTCCCATGTCCTGCTCTACCTTACCAATGACCGGACCGACAATACGAGGGACACAGCCGGTCGCCGGACGTGGACATGATGGAGCTAGACAAGCTTCGCTTGTATGTGTCTGCGAACGCAACAGGATGCGTGCACTTTTGAGGGGTCGAATTTGTCAAATCCGATTGGAGATGCCATCGTCGTCACAAAGAAATTCACAGTCGACTGCGAGAGATGGAAAAGGTAAAGACTGGTCCAGTGGCTGCCTGGCCAGTGTATTGGCAAGTCGCCAACCTACCAGCCGTGCGCGCCAACCAAAATTCACCGGGACGATGCTTTGCCTTTTGAAAATTCCTTTCACCAAACAACGCCAAGCTGGAGTATTTTATTCCGGCGAATAATGTCAAGCGTGTTTTTGTTTTATTACTTTGGAAGGAAAGACTAGCTTTTCAAGGTCAAGCATAGCTCAAGCATTTTATGACTCAGACCTGAAGAATGTGAGTGTGGAACACACATGAATGAGGAAAAAGAGACAACTCCGTGAATGCAACTAGTGATTGAGTAAAAAACAATAGTAGTCTCTCTCACTTAAAAAAAAATTGCGCACGTTATCTCAGGCATACCAAGAAAACTATGTAAAAGCAACTCTAGCGGAGTCGTCATATGACCCCGATCTTCATAATAACTATCAGTACGACGATTTCAGACCAAAATGACACTCTAGCAAAGTCGTCATATATGTGTCGATCAACAAAATTTAAGGAGCTCACTTCATTGGAGGCTAAGGAGGCCTGCATGGACCTCGCTCCATACCCAACCACGAGCGTAGGAGAAAAGCTTCAGTTTGTTCCTCATCACGCTACGGCCGTGTTTGAAGCAGCGTGCCACCCATACATGCATCTCAGTGTCCTGATTAATCTTCAGTGAATTGACGACGTGACCCATAACTAGCCACCCATTAGTGACTCCCCCACCCCCCTCGGATCAGTAAGGCGGGCGTTTGGATGACCATGCGGCTTCATCCTCGGCAATAAAATCTCAGCAGCAATGCATCCCCAACATGAAAGCCTAGCTGTGTTCATCCCCCTTCTCTCCGCTTCATCCCCAGCAATAAAACCCACTGGGCGAGGTGGCCCCATACCAAAACCTAGCTACCTCTTCCCCTCCTATGTCATTCACCATCCGAAACATGCCACAAAGCAGGAACACAATGTATTGGATGAACTTGGTTGCGGTGCATAACCTCCCATCCCAGATGGCGCACACCACCGGGAACTCTCACCGCAGTGCACTAGCTACGACAACCATCGGATACTCCTCCCATGGTGGTGGTGGACTTGTCAGCCGCATGGGATCCAATGTTTCCCTTTGTCCTCGGTGTCGGTCGCAGGGATCCACCCTCCTTGTCCGGATGAAGGAGGGGGTCACTGTCCCCATCGTGGCCCTCGTCCCGGTGAATGATGTTGTCACCGTCGAGGCCCAGCTAGAGGTCGAGTTACGGATCTCCGCCCCCTAGATATTTTAGTTGATGCACACACAAAAAATGAATATAGAAGAAAAGATATGGATGCGGCATTATAGCAACTTTGTATTTGTGCACAACGGTCGTGACCTCCATATCTCATATGATGGCCACGACTCTACTAGAGTTGCTCTAAGTGTTCGCACCCGAAGCCTAGATAGTAAGAGCATGGTTAATACTATAGCCAACTGCTGGCTATAACCATCTTGTAGTCCATCTTATAGCTAGCTTGTACAATAGTTAGCTATAAAAGAGTACTACTTTTATCATATATGGTCCACCTTTCATTCTCACAAAGCACCTAGGAGCACGTGCTAGAGCTACCTCTTCACGAAGAGCCCGCTTCCCTTCTCTCTCCTCTTCTCTCTCATCTAACTCAACAAAAATATAGTATTCTAATCCTTACAGTCTGCTGACTGTACCTTATTGTACTTGCTCTAATTGGTCTACATGATCATGTACCTTGCCTTTGGAGAAAAGTGGGATAAAGTGATTTTCAAAAAACGTACCAATTCATGTTCAGGGATGGGTATACATAATCTTTGAGAATCTTTCAGGAGAGTGACATGCAAATCAAAACAGTAAAAAGTTGATTCCATGAACAGTTGGATTACCTTTATAAAAAAAACCATACATAAATACCAATTTGCGACACCCTACTCAAATCGCTATAGCCGCATTATAGCCCGGCAAAGCATCAAACATTAGATGCCACGCATGCAGCAGCTCCTCCTGGACAGACGAAGCTTCACGCGGCCGATTGCCACTGCATCATCAAAGCATCAATTCCAAGCAGCACCTCCTACTCCTAGTCGAAATGCAATGATGCATTGCTGCCGTTGCAGCCAGTTTGAAAACGAACCGGAATGATGCGCCCCATGATGCCACGCACGCAACTCACCGACCGCCGGACCCGATCGGGCCGAATCGCGGCGGGCCCGGCCGTGGCGTACGTGCGTGCTCGACAGACGCCAAGACAGACAAGCCTCATGTGAGCGGCAGGGTCCAGCAGAGCAGAGGAGGAGAAAAAGCCTGCCGTGGCCCACGGAGGCGGGCGGGCGGACAGCGCCTGGCCCGCGCGCGGCGTCCTCTTGCCCCCCCTCGGTTGTGGCTCGCCTGGGCCTCCCACTTCGGGCCCATCTGCCCTTTCGAGTCTGCCTCCGCCATTATGCTGTTCCCCCGGCTCCTCCTCTTTTCCTGCTCTGCTCTTCAATTGTGCTCCTGACTTGCTCGCCTCACCTTTTCATCTTATTGTGCTGGTAAATCGAAACTGGATCAATGGAGGCATATAGTTTATGGATATTTGCTAAAGCCTCTAGTAGTTTTTGACTGCACCGCCGTCACAAAAAATGAAACAAGAACAATTTGACTGACTTATTACAGTTTCTGACCCTAGAAAGTGCAGGTATATTGGAAACAGACCCAGATGCTCATATCATTATCTACTATAATACTATTATTTATTTATTTATTTATTTTGGTGGTAATACTTTCACAGAAGAACATATATAGACAGTGCCCTGGTGCTTCTGATGAAATGTGGACGGTGGAACTATATATGTATATAGACAGCCCCCTAGTGGTTCTTATGTTGCGTCATGATGATGCTGGCTAGAGTCTAGGTTGGCTATCCCTTTCTGTCGACTCTTCTCTGTGCTCCTTCAGTCCCACGATGACTTGGGGAATCAGCCTGTTTTAATTTAGGGTAGCACTTCATGCGATTCAGTTAATTCCGTTGAGACACACGTCGAGTCTGAAAAAAATAACTCCAAATTTGCCAAGAGCATAATCATGTGTGTATCACTTTACAGCAACAGGAAACCGAAGTATGTTTTAGACTGGTTTGTTAGATATTTTCCGGGTATATCGTCTCAGTCTAGCTATGTGCTCTAGCTTTTCCAAAAGATCAAACAGACCCATCTATGCATACTTGTGAGCTTGACTAGGAAAATCCTGTCCGGTTCCAATCTGAGGCCACACGGTGTAGACAACTAATGCGATTCAGACAGATCACCAACCTTGAGGAAAGGAGGAAGACATGATCGATTGAGTTAAGTCCAACGTTTCTAGAACCCCCTTTGAGAAACACCCCCTCCTTTCGGGCGACGCTTTGATCCGGGGCATCGTTTCCATCGAATCCCCGGTCTGCTACATAAAGATGAGGCAAGAAGCTGTCCAGACATGTTTCCTCTCTTTCTTTCCGATGATTTGGACCGAGAAGAAAGGAACGAGCTTACGACACGGGGAAGTTGCCAATTGCGTAGGACAGACAACAAAATAGTGGCGACATGATTCCGCCTTTAGAAATGCTCCACTTCCTGGCCAATTACGTGTGTGGCCGGGGAGGAATGCAAAGTTCTTGGGAGTCACCACGTAGCACTTTGTGTGTGCAGCCACTTAATTTGAGCGCACTTGCTCCGAAACAGATCCCCATAGAGGTGATGAGCAGAAAAAAGCAGCTAGTCAAGGTGGTAGTGGATTGATCTTTGCTGCCTGTGTGTGAAAAGTCAGTTTCAACACAGTTCCTCCTCTAAAGTGATGGCAAAGGCAAAGCAAGTCGATGATGGAAAGAGCAAAGGACCTAAGATAAGATATTTAACTAATTGTGGCAATCATCATACCATGTAAAATTAACAGCGTTGTACGATAGGAGAAAGGGGAAACATTAAAACATGAGGGTTGAATTAAATCTATATAAGAAATGAGACCAGTAGTTGATGATGATTATTTCGTATGAAGTATCTTGCATTTCGCTGTTGGGGGGTTCTGGACCGGCTATTTGCACCCCACAGGCCACAGTTACTGCAAAACCAGGACGATCACAGGAAAAACGCTTGGAGTGTTCGCACGCTTGGAGTGTTCCCAGTAAGAATGGCTTTGACGAGAATGCACGAAAGAAGCCGAGACAGACATCCGTGGCGGGATCTGGGCGCGGTTTAATTGTCGGGCACTCGGTCGATCGATTGGAAAGAAACAAAGCATTTTTTGATCAGTTTCCAGTGCATGTAGCGCAGTACTAGTGTGTGTTGCTTCTCCTAGCTAGGTACCCAGGGTAGAAAGAAACTGTGAAGGACCAAGTGCAGGTAGCTTTTAGCTAGGCGTTCAGGGAAGCACGCACTTGGGTTATGAGACTGTTGGTGCTGACTTTACGAGCACAGCACATACGAAAGGTGAGGGGAAAGTGTGCAGGGAAGTTGACCATCTTCGTCTTCAGGCATTCACATGGTTCAGTGGCGTACTTACAGTAAGTAGTAAGCAGTGCGTCGTGCATGTCATGTGCACTGAAACATAATCCAATCGTATCAGCAGGCCATCGATCGGTGTGTCCAACGACGTGGAACATTCAGAGAAGCGGTTACGCTCGGCCGATCTGGACGTCCAAACCAAAGGCGCGTACGTACCGATGATTCCGGTCGAGATCATCATGCATGCGGCTCCCGCAGGATGCCGGGCAGTTGGTGCCATGGAAAAGGGGTGCTGCTTGCCACTAGTTAGCAATTTAGCATGTTGGTGGGGAGCACCGCACCGTACCGGCCGGCGAGGGACGGACCCGGATGACGGCCACCGGCATTTGCCCACAGCACGCAGTGCTCGGGTACGTAGTGGATGGCAATATGCGGCATGAAGCCAGCACGGATCCCGGGTCCGGCACCGCCAACCAGAGAGAAATGGCCGTATTATTAGACAGACAGCAACGAGGGATTGCAGGTATGTGGACCTTCTTATTCGATCGCCACGCCGCTGCACAACCACCGCCGGCATTTGAATGGAATGGGGATCGAGTGGTGAGCGGCCAACACGGTTGATTGTGGAACGGAGTTTAGTCACGCGCGGCGGCGTCGTGCAGGCTGACGGGCAAGGCGGAAGCGTAGTGCGCGGGCACTTACGGCGGACATGGTGGCCGATATATTGGTTGGCACACCATCGCCGGCGCCATTTCGTCGAACATCCTGTGCGCATGCGCGGCAAGCTAGACCGTGGCAGATCACCGCGAAATGCACACGGCGGAGCAAGCATGCGGGAATTATGGATACGCGATGGTACACGATCAATGAGAGCTTGTACTTAACTCGTTGTAGGCGCAGGAGATGAGACGAGGTGAGCTGAGCTGAGCTGAGCTGAGCCAGGTTCGCGGGAGTCGGCGAAGCCGGCATGGTTGCATTCGGCCACATTTCGCTCCCGAATTCTTGTAATCATATCATTTTCCCATGGACTCGCTAAAACACACAGAAATATAAAGTACCTCCGGCTCCCGTGGCATTGCAACCAAGCACCTTTCCTATCAAATAAATTATGAAAAGCCCCCCTAGACGCCTTCGGAGTTCACATTTGACTCGATAATAATTAAAAAATTACCGGAAATTTCGCAATGGTTTCCAAGCAGAAAAGAAATCAGTGAAAAGGAACCTTACATTTTAAAGATGATGAAAAGGTTATGTTTAAAAGCTGTTCACGCATTTATAAATTTTTTTCATGATTCCACATTTATTTAACCATACATTTAGAAATATTTTTATGTTTGAAAAAAAATCGTATGTTTCAAAAAAAATATATAATATTCATACATTTACAAAACATACACTTGCTCAAATAAGTGTATGTGTGGTTAAAAATGTCACACTTCTAGAAAGTGTACATATGTTTACAAAACTATTGTTGCACTTAAAAAATATGAATACTGAAAAAAAGAAATTTAAATTTGTGTATTAAATTTAATTATTTGCCAAAAATTAATGTATTTAGAAAAGGTTAAGGAGAAAAATGAGAAAACGGACAAGAAATCCTCCTAGGGCTTGCTACTTTCTCAAATAATTTGTCTCGTGTCGTGGGCTTTCAATTCATGTGTTAGCGCCCTGGGCCTTTAATGAGCAATATAGGTGCTTCATTTTTTGGTATTATTTTTATGATAGTTAGATTGTCAGTCGGAATTCGTGTGCATCAAATGGGCATTAAGATGACCTCGTAGTTTAAGCAGTAAAAGTGAGAAAATTAGTCCATAAAGGTATTTAAGAGATGCATTTCACCTTGCCGGGTGGCCGCACTTGGACAACACTTCACCTCTACGTCCCCTCCCCCTACTTTTTACATCATGTAACCTTAACCCTCAAGTTATCGCCTGATTTTTGGCAGCCGCATTCAAGAACGACAGAGCATTGGACCAACTTTCTCTCTCAAGAAGGGCTGGAATAATATATGCCGTCCGCCGTTTTCGTTAAAGGAAATGAATTCACCGATTCTTCACCATTGGCACAAGCATATTGGGGGGGGGGGGGGGGGCATCATCACCATCTCCATCCCCATGCAATGTTTGTGGATTAAAACATGCAACTTATTATCTTTTGTCTCTTTATTCCCAGTTAGTATCGTGCAAAGTGTTGTGAACAACTCATTTATTCGTATTGTAAACCATATCGTTATACCATTGCTCGTGTTTGTGTTGGTTGTTCGTGACAAGTTCATCTAGTTCGTTCGTGCTGTAATTTGCAAACCGCATAATAAGAACCACTCAAAAGTACAATTTCTTCATTCTTACATATATCAAACAAAATTTGGAATGCGACATGGGACCAAATTATTTTCCTCGCGAGGGCAAAATGTAAATAGTGTGTGCCTAGGTACAACCTACCGAGGTGCACGCTGAGACGACACAAACTCCTGCTCTTGGCTCAACTGGCGTGAGCCATGCTGACCAACCACCGGAACAACGCCACCATGCTCATCGTCTTCCGCATGTTGTGCCTCTTCGTCTTGCCTCGCCCTTGATGCAACACGGCGCCCCGTGAGGAGCTGCAGCCTCATCTCCACGTCCTTCATGGTTGGCCTCTCCTCTCGCGTTAGACTGAGGCACTCCTCCGCCAACCGAGCCATGGACAGAACCCCTTCATCTCTTCCATCCCCTTGGATCTGCGCGTCCACCGTTTCCTCGAGGGGCCTCTCCCTCATTGCCCACAAGAAGTAGTTTGACAGGTTCTGCTTCTCGCCATGCTCGTTCTGGATGATGGGTTTCCTCCTCGTCAGCAGCTCAACAAGTATCACTCCAAAACTATAAACATCGCTCTTCTCGTTGAGCTGGCCCGTGTAGTAATACTCCGGATCCAGGTACCCAAACGTACCCTGAACAGCGGTGACCAGGTGTGTTTGGTCGATGGGGATCAGCCTCGATGCGCCGAAATCTGAGACCTTGGCGGTGTAGCTGTCATTTAGGAGCACGTTCATAGACTTGATGTCTCTGTGGAGGATCAATACGGAAGCCGCGGAGTGCAGGTACGTTAGTGCGCCCGCAATCTCAATGGAGATCCTCAGGCGCTCCTCCCAGGACAGGGGCAGTGATAAGCTGCTACCGTTTTGCTCCGAGGTACGGTGCAGAAGGTCGTAGAGTGTGCCGTTGGAGATGAACTCGTATACAAGCAGAGGGACTTCGGATTCGAGGCAGCATCCGTGGAGCTTCACCACGTTTCGGTGGTTGATCTGCGAGAGGATGGACACCTCGTTGATGAACTCGTCGATCTCACTGATCACTGAGAGCGTTGATTTTTTAATGGCCACCACGCGCTGGTCGGTCAGGATGCCCTTGTAGACGGTGCCATGGCCGCCCCGTCCGACCACGCGGGCCTGGTCGAAACTGTTTGTTGCCTTCTCCAGCTCCTCCAGGGAGAATATCTTTGTGCCGTCGCTGACACTTTTGTCGGAAGAGATAAGCTGTTCAAGCAGGATGCCTTTGTTCTTCCGGAAATACCTTTTTCTCAGCCGCTTCTGAATGACCCGATTCCATCTCCGAGTAAGAATAACAACAATTGCGGCAAGAAATATAATGCCTCCACCACTGCTTAGCCCAATGGTGACACCTACAACCGTTCAGGTCGAATTAGCAATAATGCATCCAATCGGTTCTTTATTTCAAAACAATGATCACACTGTTACAAGATTTCATATGGCATGGTAGATCTCTTACCTAATATTACCGTGCTGGTGCATGTGTAACTCCCGAGTTTATTATGGCAAATGCCATTGCAGGTGTATTTATCTGGCTGTAGGCACTCGTTAATATCTGTATAATTTGCACAATATATAACATCAGTGGTGATCCACACGAAACTTCGGAGCCACTATATGTATATGGATTTCGGATAAGAGCGTGTATTACACCCAGGTTGAGCAACACCTTCTCCAAAATATAAACAAACATGTAAAGATATTATACCTGTGCAACCATCTTTAATGTAAGGATTTCCTTCAAAACCAGAAGAGCACTTGCAGCGGTAGCCGAGATGTTGGAGTGTTCCATCATTGGTGACATCGACACAATCACTATGGGAGCTGAAACATATGTCGTTGTTCACGTTTAGCTTTGCCTGTTTGCATGTCATTTTATTAACGACCCACTTCACCACACCCCATTTCCCGGACAAGGCATAGAGGGAGTCCGAACCAGACAAGATATCACTTGCCTCTGATTCCTCATGAACGCGCAAAATACCGTCCTCAATAGATATGTCAGTGACGACCAATCGACTGGTCAATTCAAGTACCTGAATAACAGTCCCAGGCAAGGGCGGGCTACATGCGAGGAAGAGATGTTCATTTGCAAAGCAGCCAACCTCTGTTCCAAAGGGGAATGGGATGCTCACGTTCCCGCATGACATGGGGCAATCCTTTCTTGGCTGGATGGAGCCATAAACTGTTGAAGGGGGGAGAACATGCCAAATGTTTTAGCAGATGAAGAATACATATTAACAACTTTCGGGATACAAACAATGATGTTTCGGAAAAATCCTCAAGATTCATATCTTCCAATGTTCCTATGGGAATCCTATGATCTAAAGTGGTCCTCACATTTATCTTCCTCGTGACGAGATCCTCGAAACTATATACCATGCCGGCATGTTTTGATAAAGTTTTGTTCCTCCATACTTGCTAGGTTGCTGTACTTACTTATCAGGTTATTAAACATTTGCTACACAAGAATAACGTTCTTGCGGGATTACTGAACGACGATATACACCAACGTAAAATTTACGTCGTGGTATTTGTATCAGTTTTTTTTTAAACAGGCTTTCACCCCGCATTAACGCGACCTCTCCTGGAGAGAAAGCACGTCCGAGATACCCGCCATCCCACCTCCCGTTGCCCTCACAATCCGAGAAGGGGGCCACCATCGTCGCAATGCTACCCGCCGGAGAGCAAGCATGCGACCTGCCATCCGGGGCCGCTGCCCCGGCATCCCTGTCGCGAGATACCGTCGGTCACGCACCTCACGTCACACACAACCACGGTAGGAAGAGCGATGCCACACCATCAACTCCTAGTCCGGCATCAGTCCCCGAGTCTCGGTAGGCGCTTCCACCGTAGGAGGCATCCACACCTGCGTCCCCAGCCAATACCCAGCGGACTGGAAGGGACACGACTCGGAGACTATCGACGACCGCCGGCGAGCTAGCCCCAAGCCCATGGCCAGGCGAGCTCACATGACGCCATGCCCGCGATAACTGTCGCCGATTCGTGCATCGACACACCGGTATCACGACCACCACCAACGAGCACCATACCCGCGAGGGAAGCCCAAGCATCTGTGCGGGCACATCTCGGGTCACTCCCAACCTTTCCTACTGGAAGCAAAAGCTCTGATCCGCCCCGGGCCCGATTTGACACGCCCGAGCACGAACCCCAGATCAGGCGCATCCCCGAAATGTGTGCGGCCGGCACCATCGGTACCTGCCCAGCCCCGTGCCCTGTTGGACCAGATCCGGGAGAAGGAGGCCGACACCACCGCCCCATGCCGCTTGAAGGAGCCTGGCCGCCGCGCCGCCACAGCCCCGCATGACGTGCTCCGTCGCCCAGCCCCGGAGCTGCCTAGACCGAGCCTACCCCCGAGGCCGAGCACCACCGCCGCCTGCAGCGCCTTCCACCGGAGGAGAAGCAAAGGCCACCGGCTCCTGTCGCCGCGGCCCGCCGCCGCCTGCCGACCAGATCCGGCCACCATATGAGGCGTGCACCCCTACCGGCTAATGTCGCTGGAAATCCCTCGCACCAGGCTTTCGCAGCCCCGCCTCTCCAAGCCCAGTCGAGCCAATGCAACCGTCGCAGACCCCCATCCGCCCACACCGCCGACACAGACGTTAGCATCATCACCGATGCGCCCTGTGCGGGCGCCGCGCCTCGAGGTGGCCGCTGCATACCGCGCTGCAGAGAGCCGCCGAGGAAGGAGAAATGCCTCACCGCCGCTACGCCAACCGGGCTTTGCCCAGCGGCGTGCACCGGTGGAGGCGAGGGGGGCAGCGAGGGGACGGCTGGCAGCGGCGTGATTTAGGGTTCGCCCTCCCGCTCACGGGAGCGGGTCGGGCGAACGGGTGGGAGTCCATTTGTATGAGTTTTTTTAATACCGGTACTTGTATTAGTTGACATTTGAATACCCACCCTCTAGCTGTGTGTATCATTACAATGTTTAGAAATATACAAAACTATTGTCTGGTAATAGTACCCAGTTATCGTGGCAATTGCTTACTCCTAACATGATAATCATGGTGGCATGCACTGGCAACTACTTCCTTCGTTTCTAAATATTTGTCTTCTTAAAAATTCAAGTACAAACTATATACGGAGTAAAATGAACGAACCTATACTTTGAATTATATCTATACACATTTATATGTAATTTGTAGTGAAATCTTTAAAAATACAAATATTTAGGTACGGAGGGAGTTGTTGTGAAAAAAATCAACGAAGCATTATGACATGGGATGTTGTTTTGAAGCCCTAGTTGAGATGAACTCCCAATGAAGACCGATCACAGATCAAATTATGATTTGTGAGATAAATAATTTTAAAATTCTGAATTTAGTACTTCATACAGTGATGTCATCATGCTGTTTAGTATTTCTACATGTAAGCAAAATCTAATTAAAACCCCGCTTCACTGGGCAACCACAGTGTTTAGAGGCAGGCCTGCCTCCAAGCTGGGGCCCACGGTTGGCTGCTAGAGTCAGGTCAAAAGTCTGCAATTAATGTATAGCAAATTGGAAGCCACTACACAGCGGCACCCTAGGAGCACTTTCCCGTGCGGCGGTTTTTTCAATATGCATGCAAACTAAGGCCGGTCATAGTGGGATATCATAACTAGTAACATAGTCTTGGGACAAACAAACATGGTGATGTGGCAAGTAATTAAAAAGAGAGGGACAAACAAACATGGTGATGTGGCAAGTAATTAAAAAGAGAGAAAGGGTTATAGTAACATAGGTAGATACTGTATCATGTTAAATATTATGTTACTATGTGTCATGCATGTTAATAAATGAGATCACCAATGATAATAGTTTATGATACTATGCACTATGAAGATAGTATCATACAATAGTAACATATGCATGATACTACCATATGTTACTCCCCACTATGAAGCCTAATACATCAGCAAAGATTCTTCTAATGTTGAATTTTAAAAAAAAATTATCTCTTAAACCATAAATCCAATTGACGATCCGTTTTCACCGTTAGCTTTTTCGCAACGAGATCTTCAAAACTAGATTCACATGTCGACATGTTTCGACAACTTTTTTTTTCGTCGATAGTTGCCAGATTACTATTATTTAGTTGTTACACTATGAGACACTTAGTAGCCATATTTAATTAACTTAGTTGTCAACTTGGTAACCGTGTGTATAGATTTTTGACAACTACGCTTGGTTAAACCCGACGACCATGTTTGACAAATGATTGTTGTCTTGTAACAATTTTCATTATACATGATATAAACGCATGTCATAGGTTTGGTTTGCCAATTTAAATATGTCAACTTGTCATATTTACATACAACTTTTCTAGAATTTTTTTTGTGTGCTTGCTAATTTAACTGTGCCCACTTGTCATATTTACTAACAATTACCAAAAACAAAAAAAATTCTTGTGGTCGTCGGTTTTAAATATGGTGAGTTGTCATATTTTTACACGTTATCGTCTCAAAAAAGCTGTTTCTGCTTGTCCGTTCGATTATGTCGAGATGTCATATTTATACGTAATTTTCAAAAAATATGACGATTAAGTTATTTTTTATCAGACAAATAAGTATTTACTAATATGACAAGTAAGTGCAACAAATGTGGTAAGTACGAGCAAAAAAAAATGTTGTCGAAACATATCGACATAATATCTAGTTTTAAAGATTTCGTCGAAACAAAGTTAACGGCGAAAACGAATCATCGATCGAATTAACGGTTTAAGAGATAAAGGTTTTTAAATTCTGATCGTAGAAATGAAATCTAACGTGAGCCCGCTGCATGGAAGCACCCGTATAAGCACGCTTCTCTTTGGATTTTCCCTAGCAAATTTGCTTTCCCTCTAAGGTGTCCTCACAATGCGTAAAATACTAAATTTCAAAGGAATTCTTTTCTAGCTGCTTGAGACATATGCAACACACTCCATCTATGACATGTAGGGTCAGGGAAATATTCTATTATAAAGAAAGGCTTGGAGGCTGTCCAAGCATTGCGTTGATGCTTAACAAATTTAAGCTCGAGGCTATCTCCACCACAGTGTGTGGCATCTGACTCTATGGCCTTAGAGGCAGCAAAACATCACACTGTGGATGCTCTTCAATTCTGTGTCATTCCCATAATTAAACCTGATCAAAACTTTGTATGCCAGAAAATTATATAGCACATCTATAGTATTAACTATGTTAGCGTTTGGAGACGAGTTAACATTAAAATAACATTACCCATCCCACAAATGTGCGCACATTAAAAAGATTATTAACAATATGCATGGGCTGAATTAAAGTTAACCCTGACCACAAATCAAACGAACTGTAGTTTAATTTAGAGCTGACCTGCCGGAGGAGCGGGAGGCGGTGGAGGTGGAGGGGGTGGTTGGTATTTTTGGCACTCGCCATGGACATAGGGGTTGCCGCCCCATTTGCAAACGCAAAAGTATCCACCGATCAGCGAGTCCTGACACTTGCTGCGATTAGCAACGCATGCATAGCTGGCCCTGTCCTCCATAGCGCGCTTACAGTTCGGCTGGTAGGGAATAGCCCACTCCACGGTAGCATCTGGGTCGAGATCTTCCGGCAACATAGATCTCAGGGCGTCAATCGGCCTGAATAACAGGTACTTATTATTGTCTCCGCTAATGAACGCGTACACCTTCTTCGAGCGTGCAGAATCGCTGGTGCGCGAGATGTTGAGGGTGAACGCCCTCAGGTTCACCTGTATGTCGATGAAACAACATCCGATGCCATCGCACACCTCCTCGGGAAGCTTCTCCATGATTTTAGCTTCGACACAGGTGACGGAACAGCTACCGACCTCAACGGTCGAGTTGCCAACGAACAGAGTGGCCTTGATGCCGCAGCCAACAATGAACAACGACATGAATGACGAGCCAGACACTGCAAAGTGCCGGGCTGGAGCTTCCCAGTGAACAGAGTAGTCACGGACACCGGGAATCATCCTCACGGAGTATGAGATAGTGGCGCTCAGGTAGTTGTCACCTTTGCTAAAGTACTTGATGGGTAGGTTGCCTAGCAGGGGGTAACCTGGGCCGTGTGCATGATGATGCACAACCAGGGGTATCGACTCCCCTTCTCGATAAAAACTGGTGTTGCCCACACAAGTGAGACTGAAACCGGGTAAGGAGCACGAAGAACCTAATCCGAATGGATAAGGTATCTTATCATAACCATCACAGGTGTCAGAGCAGTTTCTTCTAGCTGCAGTCACCGCGGCAGTTGTTGCCGACTGTAACACAAGCACTGCAAGCACGAGTGATACCATGGTAGGGTTCGTCTTGCATAAGTGCAGTGTGTCTCTGTTTGTGTTGGGTAGCACCAGGCTGCCGCTGCTTCAACTTGTTGATGATATATATATATAACACCTACCAAGATATGCGTATATGTTGAGTCTCACTGACACTGGCTGACTAGTAGTGAGAACGAGTAAAGTTTGGAAGAAGAGTGTATGCTGTGGAAGAAGGGCAGTATTAATTAATTGTTGACTAGTTGTTCACATGTACCTTTCAAGTCGGTACTTGTCTTTGTCGTATATTTGGAAGTCCTCTCAAGTCTTGAATCTTGGATGTAACCTGTGGAACAAGAGGAAGGCAAGATCATGAGGGCAATGTTTGAGAGGTCAGTTTTTTGGAGACTTGCAGAAGTATGACGTTTTCTTTTCATGAGGAGAAAACAAGTTGCACCAATATCTACAAGCTCTTATATCTCCAAATAGTCCTCTAGGTATGACAATACATAATACTCCCTCCATAAATAAATGTAAGAGCGTTTAGGTCACTTATTTCTTTACAGAGGGAATATTATACAATGAATTATGTTATTGTAGTGAAAGACAACATGAAGAAGGGATAGTTATGTGACGCTCGGTGCAATCGTGACTAAGTAAAATGGCACGCCAAACAACCTACCATGGGACGTCGAGCACTAACACAAGACACAAGATCTTATAGTAACTTGGTGTGCCCACAGGAGTGGTGGAACACAGGAACAAAATGAAGAGTGCGCACAATATTTAGAAGAAGAAAAAAATCGAACTGTTGTACAATATTTGACAAGATGATCGCCTTGCTGCATCGAATTGGTAGACATGGTGACAAACTGGGATTAGCAATGGAGCCCGGAGGCCGGAGCAGCCACCAACGATCAGCAAAGCAGACGTCGGTGCCGGTGGCTGGTGGCAGCCAATAGTTGTGGTGCATTCATCGGCAGTTGTAGGAGCCTAGAGCTAGTGGCGGATCTAGGATTTGAAACCAGAGTGGTCTTATACTTTTTAACCAGAGTGGTCTTATACTTTTTTTTATTTTTATTTTGCCAACTGTGATTATGCGAGCCCTAAATGTAGTTACCAATACCACATAGAAATAGATCGATATGTCTTACTTTACTATCTTTGGTGCCAATCCCTTGATGTTGAGTTGGCCTCGGTCAAGAAAGACGAAATCCGGTGGAAGCTCACGAAATGCTACTCAGCTGCCACTACTTACAAGATGGGATTTGTAGGACCGATCAAATCCGAGATGCCTAATAGGTTTGGAGGATTTGGGCATCTTCAAAGGTCAAGTTTTTCTCCTGGTTTTTTCTTCATGATCGAATCTGGACGGCAGACAGGCTGATCCAGAGAGGTTGGCCAAACTGTTGACCTTGCCAGCTTTGCAAGCATGAACCGGAAATAGGGCCCACCTGATTTCAAGTGTCGCTTTACGATTAGAGTCTGGAATTTGATCTACAGCTGGATGGATGGCATGGATGGATGGCAGTCCAGGACGCCGTCTTGGAGTGACCTCCACACAATTAAGTAAGGAAAAAGCTGTTCTTCACCCGGCGGAAAACTCCAACCCATCATTCGCCTCCCCTAAACAACACGTGTCCCTATGGTCCATCCATGTATCTCTTTCTAGCCTTATCTCTTCTTCAACCTCCTCCCTCCACTCATTTCTTCTCAGAGAGGGTCTGGTGGAAGGCCAGGAGGGGCGGGCTGACCGGGGCAAGGTGCGCCTTCGCCGTTGTTGAGAAGACCGTCGGTGGAAGGAGTTCAAGTGTATCTTCAGGTTGGATTTTTGGATCCCGTCTCCTACCTCTCCCTCTCTTACCTTTTCCTCTTCAGTTTTCTGCAACGCGGTCGTTGCTTCTGCAACGCATCCGTTGTTTCAGGAGTTCTGGTTGGATTTTTGGATCCCGTCTCCTACCTCTCCCTCTCCATTTATCTCTCTTTAGTTTTTTGCAACGCAGTCGTTTGTTGCAAAAATTCTACAACTAAGACGAAGAAATTTTTTGAAACATGATCTTTGTTGTAAAAATTTCTCCCGCAACAGTACCTGTGTTGCAGAAAGACAGAAATAAAATTCTGCAACAAAGCGATTGTTTCTGGAACTCAACCGTTGTTTCAGGAATTAATGGGTCCAAAGTTTATTTTTTGCAACAAAGCGATTATTTCTGCAACTCGACCATCGTTTCAGAAATTATTGGATGCCCGACAGGAGCCCCGCGCGCGCGGATCGGACGGCTGCGCGCGTAGATCGGACGATCATTTAGTAAAACATCCGCCGGTGGATGTGTAGCAGCCCCCATTAAGGAATGTTGAAACTCGAGCGAAGGGCAGCCAAGATACAACAGGAAGACGATCAACTCTTTGCAGATGCTCATCTGCTGGGAGACTTGGAATGAAAAGGATGCGCGAGTTTTCCGCAACAAGGAATCCCTGCCCACTCGGGTGGCGGCCACAATCATGGACGAGGCGAAGACTTGGGTAATTGTCAGGACTAAATTTTTGAAAAACGCTTTACCGGGAGAGTGATCCCTTTTAATCGGGCCTGTGTGGCCATGTAACAATTAAAACTACGTTATCTTCCTTCTTATTTAATGAGATGAGACAAAGTTTTTGCTTTCGTTTTGAAAAAATCTGGTTTTACAAGCTTACTTAAATTCCCAGTTTTGCATAACATAATGATTTCTCTGTACCATAATATTTGTTGTTGGGAAAAACTAGAACTAGTTTAGTTCTTCTCAACAACAAGTATTTAGGAACAAAGGAAGTACATAGCTTGAGAAGTTAAAAGAAGGCTAATTTTGGTCTACACTCTTGCATGGTCATGAAAGTATCAATTATATCTCTGTTTTGCTCTTCAATAGATATAGGCCCCTTCTTTCTTCTCTATCTTTAAAGCATGTCTACGAAAAAGAGAGGCAATGTATCTTCATTCTTCAACAGAGTTTACTTTACTTTCTATCAATAAGGCTAATTGAGGCAAAATTGATGTCCAAATTTATGTGTGTGTTCGGTTCATGTCATGAACTTCAATCAGGCTAACACAACAAAAAAGCAAACCAAAAATAGCTAAATAAGAAATTGAGGAATGGATAAATTGGGCACCTTAAATCAGGCTAATTGTGGTAGGGTTGCTGACTTGCTAGTTGCTACCGGCCGAGTGCCGGACTGGTGACCGGGCGGCTGCCGCCTGTTTCGCAGGGGCGCCACCGCGCCAGACATCCATGGACAGGGCAAGGTCGCAGCTCGTAGGATGGGCGTGGCTGCCGCCGAGGGCCAGGCGGGCGGCAAGGAGTGGAAGGGACCGCTTGCGTGGCTGAGCTCCGGCCAGGGACCGGCCAAGGCGGTGAGCTAGCGAGGAACATCGAGGCAGTGCCGCAGCGGGGATGGGACGGCTCAGCCGCTGGGGAGTCTGCCATCGGGGACCGAAGAACTCGTTGGATCGACGCGTCTCTGTGCGTGCTATGTGTGTTGGGTCGAATATGAAGTTGGGCTTTTCTTTCTCTGGCCCGTCTAAATATGCATAAGTATATAACGCAGTCCAAAATTTCAGGATGGGCCGCGACCCACTCTGTACCTCCGCCCCTGCCTAGAGCTGACGCGTGGAAATTCTCAACAACAACAAAAAAAAACGGACGCACCACTCAAAAAAAATGACCATGGGTCGATGGCAGAGAGGTGACACAACATGGTGTAGTCATAAGACCGCCTACAATCAAAAATAACATAGAGTAGTAACATGTATATGTTATTGTTACTACTTTCTCCGTCTCAGTGTATAAGTCATTCTACGAAAATCAAATTATCCAAAAACACTTAGACACAGTGCATTAACTTTCATCTCGTTTCTTGTTTTTTGACATGAATAAAGGAATCAACCAATAAAAGACATCTGGCGTGTATGTCTTTAATGACTTAGACTAACTAGCACAACATGCAGCGATTAATTCATTGCATGTAATGGTATTAATTAGCAAATTAACATTAATTTCTTTCATTTTCCTCTTTGTCTTGGTTGCGGTGCACAACCTAAGATGATCTATACACCGAGACGGAGGGAGTAGTCTAAATCATTACCTCCATAGTGGATAGTAACATAAAGGCTTTCATTTATTAGCTTATAGAATCGTCTTGTCTTCGTATGTGTGATGTTAGTCATAGTATGAGTAACTAGCTATATTACTACTATTCAATTTATCTGTCTCCTCACTAATTAGCTATCACATCATGTTTTTTGTTTAGGTGTCATCTATATTACTATCTACGTTACTCCACTTGTTATGAATGTGCAACTTATCTTATTAGGAGGCTAAAGCCAACATATATACACATACATGAGGATGCAAAAAGGACACGAGGATGCCAAGAGACTAGAATGCAAAAGGTCAAAAGACATTACTAATACTCCCTCCTTTCAAATTTGTAAGGCTCATATAAACAAAATAGATTTTCATTATATTAGGCTTATTTTGAGTCTAATTGAGTTACAGTGCTTTGAGTCTCATGCCATGTTTAATTCATAGAGATAAGAGAAAGAAATACTAGTGGTTATGCATGCATCTTTCTCTACATGCACCTTGCAAGTCCAATAAAAGGGAGGATGCTACATTTAAAACTAGTGTCATCCACTCACAATTCACCTTGGTTGATGAGATTTCATATTTGAGCCATATAAACTCGAAAGAAGGGAGTATAACTCTAACACCCTTCAAACTCAGTGTTGTAGATCCACCATGAGTTTTGAACCCTATAAACTAGAAAGGTTAAATCCATGTTGCGCTCTAGTCTGGGCCTTCGTGAAGAACTCTGGTAGTTGTAACTCGGAAGGCACATACCAAAGAGCAACAACATGATCCTGCATAGCAGTGCGCACATTAGAAGTCTGGTAAGTTCATGCTTCACGGGATCCCGCGCAATACTGATAGCACATGTACTGTATGGCAAGAGGATGGTAGGTGTAGTAATAGAAACACAAAAATCCTCCAGTAACCATCGTAACCAAGTCACCTCTACCGTTAGAAGAGACATGGCTTGCAACTCAGGCTCTACGCTCGAACGGGAAACTGCAGTATGTATCTTCGTCTTCCAGGCAATGAAAGAACCATCAAGAAAAACACAGTAAAAATAAAGTGAACGGCGATCCGTAGGATCACTAGCTAGCATACGTAGCATATGAATAGGCACGGAGCTGTAACAAACTGGAGCGGGGAAAGAAGAGACAGTAAGAGATCGTGCCACAAAGTTATCGTAGAACATAAAGAAGGTGACTACAGTGTATCGAAGTGGGAGAAGAAACAAATTGGCTCAAGATATGGACATGATAGGAAATATCTGAACGAGTGACATCGAGATAGACAAGACTCCCAACAAGATGATGATAACGTGTGGGATCAGACAAGGCCTTACCATCAAAAGCACGGAGATGAACATTGGACTCCATAGGAGTCTCAACAGTGCGCTCATCACTAAGAGCCGCACGAATAAGAAGATCCTGGATATACTTTTCTTGAGAAATAAAAAAAGTCATCACATATGGAGGAAACCTCAATCCCAAGAAAGTAACAAAGAGGACCAAGATCGGACATAAGAAACTGCTCACTGAGACAAGCCTTAACAAAGGCAATGTACTCAGGGTTGTCGCCAGTGATGATCATGTCGTCAACATATAGAAGAAGAAGAGTCCTTCCACGAGCTAAAAGGTGGAAAAAAGCGTCAGATCATGAGCACTTGCTGAAAAACCAGCGGCGGTCATCACGAGGCAAAACACTCAAACCAGGCACGAGGGGCTTTCTTAAGTCCATAAAGAGAGCGACAAAGACGGCATAACATGCCATCAGGAACAGAATACCCGGGTGGTGGCTACATATAAACCTCCTCATGCAACTCACCATTAAGAAAGGCATTCTTAACATCAAGCTGAGAAACAAACCAATGGAGAATAGAGGCCACCGTAAGAAGTGTGCGGATAGTGGTCATATGGGCCACAAGAGCAAATGTCTCATCGTAATCACGACCATGCTCCTGCTGAAATCCAGGATGATAACCGACAAGTGTAGGGGGTCGTTTGTAGCATTTTTTTGATAAGTAAGAGTGTCGAACCCAACGAGGAGCTAAAGGTAGAATTAATATTCTCTCAAGTTCTATCGATCACCGGTTCAACTCTATGCACGTTAACGCTTAATTTACCTACAACAAGTATGAAACTAATTTACGGGAAGGAAACTAGAAGTACTTAGTAGGTGTAATAGATAGTTTTGCAAGATAATAAAGAACATGAAAATAAAAGTTAGGGGCTCTTTATATAAAGATCATTAAGTAAGTTGTTTAGTAGAAAGCTTTTTTGTGTAACGCAAGAGAAAAATTGTCCGTAGGCAATTGAATATAACATGACAGATACTTGTCATATGCAATGAGGGAGAGCCATACGCTAACACAGTTTTTGTACTTGGATCATATGCACTTATGATTGGAACTCTAGCAAGCACCCAAAACTACTAAATATCATCAAGGTAAAACACAATCATAGCATTAAACATCAAGTCCTCTTTACTCCCATACGCAAACAACTTCCTTACTCGGGTGTAAGCTTTTGACACTCCAGCCATCCACTATAAGAGAATCATGAACATATTACAAACCCTCCAGCGCAAATCCCTCACATAGGTGCCTCACGGAAGGCAAACCCTCCAGCGTAAATCAATGGCGAGGGACGGACCGGCCGGATGACGGCTGTTGGGGAACGTCGCAAGGGAAACAAAAATTTTCCTACGCGCACGAAGACCTATCATGGTGATGTCCATCTACGAGAGGGGATGAGTGATCTACGTACCCTTGTAGATCGTACAGCAGAAGCGTTAGTGAACGCGGTTGATGTAGTGGAACGTCCTCACGTCCCTCGATCCGCCCCGCGAACAATCCCGCGATCAGTCCCACGATCTAGTACCGAACGGACGGCACCTCCGCGTTCAGCACACATACAACTCGACGATGATCTCGGCCTTCTTGATCCAGCAAGAGAGACGGAGAGGTAGAAGAGTTCTCCGGCAGCGTGACGGCGCTCCGGAGGTTGGTGATGATCTTGTCTCAGCAGGGCTCCGCCCGAGCTCCGCAGAAACGCGATCTAGAGGAAAAACTATGGAGGTATGTGGTCGGGCAGCCGTGAGAAAGTCGTCTCAAATCAGCCCTAAAACCTCCGTATATATAGGTGGGAGGGAGGGGAGGAGGCAGCCTCAAAACCTAAAGGTTTGGCCGAAATTGGAGGTGGAGGAGTCCTACTCCAATCCTACTTGGAGTAGGATTCCACCTTCCCACTTGGAAACTCTTTCCACCTTGTGTTTTTTCCTTCTCAAACCTTATGGGCCTTAGTGGGAACTTATTCCAGCCCACTAGGGGCTGGTTTATCTCTTCCCATAGCCCATGAGACCCCTTGGGGCGTGACACCCCTCCCGATGGTCCCCGGCACCCCTCCCGGCACTCCCGGTACACTACCGATGAGCCCGAAACTTTTCCGGTAATGCACGAAAACCTTCCGGTAACCAAATGAGGTCATCCTATATATCAATCTTCGTTTCCGGACCATTCCGGAAACCCTCGTGACGTCCGTGATCTCATCCGGGACTCCGAACAACATTCGGTAACCAACCATATAACTCAAATACGCATAAAACAACGTCGAACCTTAAGTGTGCAGACCCTGCGGGTTCGAGAACTATGTAGACATGACCCGAGAGACTCCTCGGTCAATATCCAATAGCGGGACCTGGATGCCCATATTGGATCCTACATATTCTACGAAGATCTTATCGTTTGAACCTCAGTGCCAAGGATTCATATAATCCCGTATGTCATTCCCTTTGTCCTTCGGTATGTTACTTGCCCGAGATTCGATCGTCAGTATCCGTATACCTATTTCAATCTCGTTTATTGGCAAGTCTCTTTACTCGTTCCGTAATACAAGATCCCGCAACTTACACTAAGTTACATTGCTTGCAAGGCTTGTGTGTGATGTTGTATTACCGAGTGGGCCCCGAGATACCTCTCCGTTCACACGGAGTGACAAATCCCAGTCTTGATCCATACTAACTCAACTAACACCTTCGGAGATACCTGTAGAGCATCTTTATAGTCACCCAGTTACGTTGCGACGTTTGATACACACAAAGCATTCCTCCGGTGTCAGTGAGTTATATGATCTCATGGTCATAGGAATAAATACTTGACACGCAGAAAACAGTAGCAACAAAATGACACGATCAACATGCTACGTCTATTAGTTTGGGTCTAGTCCATCACATGATTCTCCTAATGATGTGATCCCGTTATCAAGTGACAACACTTGCCTATGGCCAGGAAACCTTGACCATCTTTGATTAACGAGCTAGTCAACTAGAGGCTTACTAGGGACAGTGTTTTGTCTATGTATCCACACAAGTATTGTGTTTCCAATCAATACAATTATAGCATGGATAATAAACGATTATCATGAACTAAGAAATATAATAATAACTAATTTATTATTGCCTCTAGGGCATATTTCCAACAGTCTCCCACTTGCACTAGAGTCAATAATCTAGTTCACATCACCATGTGATTCCAACGAATCCAACACCCATATAGTTATGGGGTCTGATCATGTCTTGCTTGTGAGAGAGGTTTTAGTCAACGGTTCTGAAACTTTCAGATCAGTGCGTTCTTTACAAATCTTTATGTCATCTTATAGATGCTGCTACTACGTGCTTTTCGGAAATGCTCCAAATATCCACTCTACTATATGAATCCGTTTCACTACTCATAGTTATTCAGATTAGTGTCAAAGCTTGCATCGACGTTACCCTTTACGACGAACTCTTTAACCACCTCCATAATCGAGAAAAATTCCTTAGTCCATTTGTTACTAAGGATAAATTTTGACCGCTGCTAGTGATTCAAACATGGATCACTCTCTGTACCTCTCAACATACTTTGAGTCAAGGCACACTTCAGGTGCGGTACACAGCATGGCATACTTTAGATTCTACGGCTAAGGCATAGAAGACGACCTTCATCTATTCTCTTTATTCTGCCGTGGTCGGGTTTTGAGTCTTACTCAAATTCACACCTCACAACGCAACCAAGAACTCCTTCTTTGCTGGTCTATTTTGAACTCTTTCAAAAACTTGTCAAGGCATGCATCTTGTTGAAACTTCTATTAAGCGCTTTCGATCTATCTCCATAGATCTTTGATGCTCAACCTTCAAGTAGCATAATCCAGGTACTCCTTTGAAAACTTCTTTCAAACAACCTTGTATGCTTTACAGAAATTCTACATTACTTCTGATCCACAATATGTCAACCACATATACCTATCAGAAATTCTATAGTGCTCCCACTCACTTCTTTGGAAATACAAGTTTCTCATAAACCTTGTACACACCCAAAATCTTTGATCATCTCATCAAAGTGCTTATTCCAACTCCGAGATGCTTGCACCAGTCCATTGAAGGATCACTGGAGCTTGCATACTTGCTAGTATCTTTAGGATCGACAAAACCTTCTGGTTGTATCACATACAATGTTTGCTCAAGGAAACCGTCGAGGAAACAATGTTTTGACATCCTACGTGCAATATTTCATAAATAATGCAGCAACTACTAACATAATTCTAACAGACCTTTAGCATCGCTACGAGTGAGAAAGACTCATCATAGTCAACTGTTTGATCTTGTCGAAAACATCTTTGCGACAAGTCGAGCTTTTCTTAATAGTGACTTATCACCATCATCGTCTGTCTTCTTTTAAAGATCCATTTTACCCAATAGTCCCATGACCATCAAGTAGTTCTACCAAAGTCTACACTTTGTTTTCACACATGGATCCTCTCTCGGATTTTATGGCTTCCAGCCATTTGTCGGAATCTGGGCCCACCATCGCTTTCTCCATAACTCGTAGGTTCACTGTTGCTCAACAACATGACCTCCAAGACAGGGTTACCGTACTACTCTGCAGCAGTACGCGACCTTGTCGACCTACGAGGTTTGTAGTAACTTGATTCGAAGCTTAATGATCACCATCATCAGCTTCCACTTCAATTGGTGTAGGCGCCACAGGAACAACTTCCTACGCCCTGCTACACACTGGTTGAAGTGATGGTTCAATAACCTCATCAAGTTCTACTACCCTCCCACTCAATTCTTTCGAGAGAAACCTTTTCTCGAGAAAGGATCCGTTTCTAGAAACAAACACTTTGCTTTCGGATCTGAGATAGGAGATGTACCCAACTGTTTTGGATATCCTGTGAAGATGCATTTATCCGCTTTGGGTTCGAGCTTATCAGACTGAAACTTTTTCACATAAGTTTCGAAGCCCCAAACTTTCAAGAAACGACAGTTTAGATTTCTCTAAACCTCAGTCTATACTGTGTCATCTCAACGGAAATACGCGGTGCCCCATTTAAAGTGAATGTGGTTGTCTCTAATGCATAACCCATAAACGATAGTGGTAATTCGATAAGAGACATCCCAGCATGCACCATACTAAATAGTGCGTGGCTATGACGTTCAGACACATCATCACACCATGATGTTCCAGGTGGCATGAACTGTGAAACAATTTCCACATTGTCTTAACTGTGTACCAAAAATTCGTAACTCAGATATTCATTTCTATGATCATATCGTAGACAGTTCATCCTCTTGTTACGACGAACTTCACTCTGAAACAGAATTGAACTTTTCAATATTTCAGACTTGTGATTCATTAAGTAAATACTCCTGTATCTACTCAAGTCGTCAGTGAAGTAAGAACATAATGATATCCACTGCGTGCCTCAACACTCACTGGACTGCATACATCAAAATGTATCACTTCCAACAAGTTACTATCTTGTTTCATCTCAATGAAAACAAGGCCTTGCTCATGTGGTATGATTTGCATGTCACTAGTGATTCGAAATCAGGTGAGTAAAGATCCATCAGCATGGAGCCTCTTCATGCAATTTACACTAACATGACTCAAGCGGCAGTGCCACAAGTAAGTGGTACTATCATCATTTAACTCGTATCTTTTGGCACCAATGTGTAACACTACAATCGAGATTCAATAAACCATTGAAGGTGATTATTCAAGCAAATAGAGTAACCATTATTCCTTTTGAATGAATAATCGTATTGCAATAAACACGATCCAATCATGTTCATGCTTAACGCAAGCACCAAATAACAATTATTTAGGTTCAACACCAATCCCGATGGTAAAGGGGGCGTGTGACGTTTGATCATATCAACCTTGGAAACACTTCCAACACGTATCGTCACCTCGCCTTTAGCTAGTCTCCGTTTATGCCGTAGCTTTCATTTCGCGTTACTAATCACTTAGCAACCGAACCAGTATCCAATACCCTCGTGCTACTAGGAGTACTAGTAAAGTACACATCAACATTATGTATATCAAATATACTTCTCTCGACTTTTGCCAGCCTTCTTATCTACCAAGTATCTAGAGTTGCTCCGCCTCAGTGACTGTTCCCCTTATTACAGAAGCACTTAGTCTCGGGTTTGGGTTTAATCTTGGGTCTCTTCATTAGTGCAGCAACTGTTTTGCCGTTTCACGAAGTATCCCTTCTAGCCCTCGCCTTTCTTGAAACTTAGTGGTTTTTCAAACCATCAACTATTGATGTCCTTCTTGATTTCTACTTTCGCAGTGTCAAACGTCGCGAATCTCTCAAAGATCATTGTATCTATCCTTGATATGTTATAGTTCATCACGAAGCTCTCAAAGCTTGGTGGCAGTGACTTTTGGAGAACCATCACTATCTCACCTGGAAGATTTACTCCCACTTGATTCAAGCGATTGTCGTACTCAGACAATCTGAGCACACGCTCAACGATTGAGCTTTTCTCCTTTACTTTGTGGACAAAGAATCTTGTTTGGAGGTCTCGTACCTCTTAACAAGGGCACAAGCATGAAATCACAATTTCATCTCTTCGGAACATCACTTATGTTCCGTGACGTTTTACAACGTTTTCGGCGCCTTGCTTCTAAGCCATCAAGTATCTTGCACTGAACTATCGTGTAGTCATCAGTAACGTGTATGTCGGATGTTCATAGCATCCACAGACGACGCTCGAGGTGCAGCACACCGAGTGGTGTATTAAGGACATAAGCCTTCTGCGTAGCAACGAGGACAATCCTCGGTTTTACAGACTCAGTCTGCAAAGGTTGCTACTATCAATTTTCAACTAAATTTTCTCTAGGAACATATAAAAACAGTAGAGCTATAGCGCAAGCTACATCGTAATTCGCAAAGACCATTAGACTATATTCATGACAATTAGTTCAATTAATCATATTACTTAAGAACTCCCACTCAAAAAGTACATCTCTCTAGTCATTTGAGTGGTACATGATCCAAATCCGCTATCTCAAGTCCGATCATCACGTGAGTCGAGAATAGTTTCAGTGGTAAGCATCCCTATGCTAATCATATCAACTATACGATTCATGCTCGACCTTTCGGTCTCATGTGTTCCGAGGCCATGTCTGCACATGCTAGGCTCGTCAAGCTTAACCCGAGTGTTCCGCGTGTGCAACTGTTTTGCACCCGTTGTATGTGAACGTTGAGTCTATCACACCCAATCATCACGTGGTGTCTCGAAACGAAGAACTGTCGCAACGGTGCACAGTCGGGGAGAACACAATTTCGTCTTGAAATTTCAGTGAGAGATCACCTCATAATGCTACCGTCGTTCTAAGCAAAATAAGGTGCATAAAAGGATTAACATCACATGCAATTCATAAGTGACATGATATGGCCATCATCACGTGCTTCTTGATCTCCATCACCAAAGCACCGGCACGATCTTCTTGTCACCGGCGCCACACCATGATCATCCATCAACGTGTTGCCATCGGGGTTGTCGTGCTACTTATGCTATTACTACTAAAGCTACATCCTAGCAAAATAGTAAACGCATCTGCAAGCACATATGTTAGTATAAAGACAACCCTATGGCTCCTGCCGGTTGCCGTACCATCGACGTGCAAGTCGATATTTCTATTACAACATGATCATCTCATACATCCAATATATCACATCACATCATTGGCCATATCACATCACAATCATACCCTGCAAAAACAAGTTAGACGTCCTCTAATTTTGTTGTTGCATGTTTTACGTGGTGACCAAGGGTATCTAGTAGGATCGCATCTTACTTACGCAAACACCACAACGGAGATATATGAGTTTCTATTTAACCTCATCCAAGGACCTCCTCGGTCAAATCCGATTCAACTAAAGTTGGAGAAACCGTCACTTGCCAGTCATCTTTGAGCAAAGGGGGTTACTCGTAACGATGAAACCAGTCTCTCGTAAGCGTACGAGTAATGTCGGTCCAAGCCGCTTCAATCCAACAATACCGCGGAATCAAGAAAAGACTAAGGAGGGCAGAAAAACGCACATCACCGCCCACAAAACCTTTTGTGTTCTACTCGAGAAGACATCTACGCATGAACCTAGCTCATGATGCCACTGTTGGGGAACGTCGCAAGGGAAACAAAAAATTTCCTACGCGCACGAAGACCTATCATGGTGATGTCCATCTACGAGAGGGGATGAGTGATCTACGTACCCTTGTAGATCGTACAGCAGAAGCGTTAGTGAACGCGGTTGATGTAGTGGAACGTCCTCACGTCCCTCGATCCGCCCCGCGAACAATCCCGCGATCAGTCCCACGATCTAGTACCGAACGGACGGCACCTCCGCGTTCAGCACACGTACAACTCGACGATGATCTCGGCCTTCTTGATCCAGCAAGAGAGACGGAGAGGTAGAAGAGTTCTCCGGCAGCGTGACGGCACTCCGGAGGTTGGTGATGATCTTGTCTCAGCAGGGCTCCGCCCGAGCTCCGCAGAAACGCGATCTAGAGGAAAAACTATGGAGGTATGTGGTCGGGCAGCCGTGAGAAAGTCGTCTCAAATCAGCCCTAAAACCTCCGTATATATAGGTGGGAGGGAGGGGAGGAGGCAGCCTCAAAACCTAAAGGTTTGGCCGAAATTCTAGGTGGAGGAGTCCTACTCCAATCCTACTTGGAGTAGGATTCCACCTTCCCACTTGGAAACTCTTTCCACCTTGTGTTTTTTCCTTCTCAAACCTTATGGGCCTTAGTGGGAACTTATTCCAGCCCACTAGGGGCTGGTTTATCTCTTCCCATAGCCCATGAGACCCCTTGGGGCGTGACACCCCTCCCGATGGTCCCCGGCACCCCTCCCGGCACTCCCGGTACACTACCGATGAGCCCGAAACTTTTCCGGTAATGCACGAAAACCTTCCGGTAACCAAATGAGGTCATCCTATATATCAATCTTCGTTTCCGGACCATTCCGGAAACCCTCGTGACGTCCGTGATCTCATCCGGGACTCCGAACAACATTCGGTAACCAACCATATAACTCAAATACGCATAAAACAACGTCGAACCTTAAGTGTGCAGACCCTGCGGGTTCGAGAACTATGTAGACATGACCCGAGAGACTCCTCGGTCAATATCCAATAGCGGGACCTGGATGCCCATATTGGATCCTACATATTCTACGAAGATCTTATCGTTTGAACCTCAGTGCCAAGGATTCATATAATCCCGTATGTCATTCCCTTTGTCCTTCGGTATGTTACTTGCCCGAGATTCGATCGTCAGTATCCGTATACCTATTTCAATCTCGTTTACTGGCAAGTCTCTTTACTCGTTCCGTAATACAAGATCCCGCAACTTACACTAAGTTACATTGCTTGCAAGGCTTGTGTGTGATGTTGTATTACCGAGTGGGCCCCGAGATACCTCTCCGTTCACACGGAGTGACAAATCCCAGTCTTGATCCATACTAACTCAACTAACACCTTCGGAGATACCTGTAGAGCATCTTTATAGTCACCCAGTTACGTTGCGACGTTTGATACACACAAAGCATTCCTCCGGTGTCAGTGAGTTATATGATCTCATGGTCATAGGAATAAATACTTGACACGCAGAAAACAGTAGCAACAAAATGACACGATCAACATGCTACGTCTATTAGTTTGGGTCTAGTCCATCACATGATTCTCCTAATGATGTGATCCCGTTATCAAGTGACAACACTTGCCTATGGCCAGGAAACCTTGACCATCTTTGATTAACGAGCTAGTCAACTAGAGGCTTACTAGGGACAGTGTTTTGTCTATGTATCCACACAAGTATTGTGTTTCCAATCAATACAATTATAGCATGGATAATAAACGATTATCATGAACTAAGAAATATAATAATAACTAATTTATTATTGCCTCTAGGGCATATTTCCAACAACGGCCACCGGCATTTGCCCACAGCCCGCAGTGCTCGAGTAGTGGATGGCAATATGCGGCATGAAGCCAGCACGGGTCCCGGGTCCGGCACCGCCAACGAGAGAGAAATTGTCGTATCATTAGACAGACATCAACGAGGGATTGCAGGTAAGTGGGCGTTCCAATTCGATTGCCACGCCACTGCACAAACCACCGCCGGCAGTTGAATGGAATGGGGATCGAATGGCGAGCGGCGACACCAACGATTTATTGTGGAAAGGAGTTTGGTCACCACGGCGTCGTGCAGGCTGACGGACACGGCGGAAGCTTGGTGCTCCGGCACTTACGGCGGGCAGGGTGGCCGATCTATTGGTTGGCACACCATCGCCGATCTACACCGTGGAGTTAACTGGTTGTAGGCACACGAAATGAGACGAGGTGAGTTGAGCCGAGTTCGCGATAGTCGGCGGGTCGGCACGGAGTTTTTTTCTGGGTTTTTTTTTGGGTGGGTGGGGGGGGGGGACCGGCACGGAGTAGAAGGTGTATGAATCCAAGTGGGCTGTATGGGCTTCCTGTTTGTGGACATGGCTGTATTCGGCCACATTCCGCTCCCGAATTCTTTCTGCAGTGATAATATCAATTTTCCCAAGGACTCGCTAAAACACACACAAAGAGAAAGGACCTCACACAAAGAGAAAGGACCTCAGGCTCCCGTGGCATTGCAAACAAGCCCCTTTCCTATTAAATAAATTATATGAAATGCCACCTAGATGCCTTCGGAGTTTACATTTGACTCAACAATAATTGATATATTTTTTGATATTTTGCAAAAAATATATCCACAACAGCAAACAAATCCATTAAAAATGAACATTTCATTTTAAAGACGATAAAAAGGTTATGTTTCAAATCTGTTTCCACCTTTTGTTTTCAATTATACATTTAGAAATATACATATGTTTGAAGAAATATTCATAAGTTTCAAAGCTTTTTAAGAAATATATTCATACAAAACGTACACACCTTCAAAAAAGTGTGTGTAAAAATGTCATAGTGTCCATATCTTTACAAAACTATACATGCATTTAGAGAAAATATGAATACCATAAATAAGAAAAATAATTTTTTTATTAAATTTATATATTTAACAAAAAATATTGTATTTAGGAAAAACAAAGGAGAAAAAAACAGAAAAAGGACAGGAAAATCCCCCGCCGTTTGCTACTTCCTCCAATAATCTGCCTCATGTCATGGGCTTTAAATTCATGTGTTAACGGCCCTAGGCCTTCGATGAGCCATATAGGTGCTTCATTTTATGGTATTACTTTTATGATAGCTAGATTGTCACTCAGAATTCATGTAAACCAAATGGGCATTAAGACGATCTCATAGTTTAAGTAGGCAGTAAAAGTGAGAAAATAAGTCAGTAAAGATATCTAAGAGATGCATTTCACCTTGTCGGGTGGCAGCACTTTGACAACACTTCACCTCTATGTCCCCTCCCTCTATTTTTTACATCATGTAACCTTAACCCTCAAGTTATCGCCTGATTTTTGGCGGCCACATTCGAGAACGATTTTCTCTCAAGAAGGACTGTAATAATATATGTCGTCGGCCGTTTTTTGTTGAAGGAATTCATCGATTCTTCACCATTAGCACTAGCATACTGTGGGGGCATCATCACCATCTCCATCCCCATGCAATGTTTATGGATCAAAACATGCAACTTATTATCTTATTTCTCTTTACTCTCTGTTGATATCGTGTGATTTATTGTGAACAACTCATTTATCTGCATTGTAAACCATATCGTTATGCCACTGCTCGTGTTTGTGTGTGTCGTTTGTGACAAGTCCATGTAGTTCATTCATACTGTAATTTGCAACTCGCATAATGAGAACCGCTCAAAAGTACAATTTCTTCATTCTTACATATATCAAACAAAATTTGAAATGCGACATGGGACCAAATTATTTTCTTGGCAAGGGCAAAATGTAAATAATGTGTGCCTAGGTACAACCTACCGAGGTGCATACAGAGACGACACAAACTCCTGCTCTTGGCTCAACTAGCGTGAGCCATGCTGACCAACCACCGAAACAACGCCACCATGCCCATCGCTTTCCGCATGTTGTGACTCTTTGTCTTGCCTCGTCCTTGATGCAACACGGCGCCCCGTGAGGAGCTGCAGCCTCATCTCCGTGTCTTTCATGGATGGCCTCTCTTCTCGAGTCAAACTGAGGCACTCCTCCACCAACAGAGACATGCACAAAACCCCTTCATCTTTTTCATCCCCTTGGATCTACGCGTGCACAGTTTCCTCGAGGGGCCTCTCCCTCATTGCCCACAAGAAGTAGTTTGACAGGTTCTGCTTCTTGCCATGCTCGTTCTGGATGATGGGTTTCCTCCTCGTGAGCAGCTCAACAAGTATCACTTCAAAATTGTATACGTCGCTCTTCTCATTGAGATGGCCCGTGTAGTAATACTCTGGATCTATGTACCCAAATGTACCCTGAACGACGGTGACCAGGTCAGTTTGGTCGATGGGATCAACCTGGACGCGCCGAAATCTGAGACCTTGGTGGTGTAGCTGTCATTTTTTTTTTTTTGAAAAAGGAGGAAACGAGCCCCCGGCCTTTGCATCAATCGATGCATGCAACCATATTATTAAAAATAAGCGTAAAGTATGTGATGTCCACAAATCTCTGAACCTGAGTACAAAAATTAAACAAATAAATTGCCCATCCGGCTCCACTGATAACAGACTACGATGCATATACACCTAGCCTATTATTAGCACGTCATCCAAATCGGTTGAAGATAACCCGAGCGGCCGTCTCCCATCGGTTGCACCCAATATCCATAAGATCCCTGGAGTCCACATGACTGAGTAA
The DNA here is from genome assembly GCF_904849725.1 of Hordeum vulgare subsp. vulgare. Taxonomy (NCBI): domain Eukaryota; kingdom Viridiplantae; phylum Streptophyta; class Magnoliopsida; order Poales; family Poaceae; genus Hordeum; species Hordeum vulgare. Next base: position 655,542,920 of record NC_058519.1, on the reverse strand, counting down.
CGACCACATACGGATCCAGGACGTTGCTCTGAAAATAACCTGCAAAAAGTTGTTGAAATTCTTGCCATTAAAAATCATGTCATTCCTAGTATTCCATATAGCCCAACATAACGCACATACTCCAATTCTAATAAGTTTCGATATTCTGCCGTCGACTCCATTGAGCCACGTTGTGAATAAGGAATTCATACATGTAGGTGGAGATATATTAAAAGCTATGTGTAGTGTGCGCCAAAGAAGTTTTGCAAGCGGGCATTCTAAGAAAAGATGTTTAATCGTTTCATTTTGCTCACAAAAACAACAATTCACCCTGCCTCTCCATCTTCGTTTTTTCAAATTATCTTTGGTTAATACCACACCCTTGTGTATGAACCACATGAAAACTTTAATCCTCAGGGGTACCTTGATTTTCCATATATGTAGCGATCTAGATATTAGCGCGTTATTAATGAGATCCATGTACATAGATTTAACTGAGAATACTCCGTTGGAAGCCAAAGTCCAACGAATAGTATCTGTCTGGTTAGATAGTTGAATCTGCATTAACCTTCTGACCAGATGTAGCCATGTGTTCCACCGTGGTCCAACTAAAGCTCTCCTAACTTGTATGTTAAGAGGTATGGATTGAAGTACTGTGTCAACATAATCCTCTTTTCGTTGGGCAATGTTATATAGAGTTGGATATTGAAGAGCTAGGGGAGTGTCTCCCAACCAAGTATCCTCCCAAAACATTGTTGATGCACCATCCCCAACTACAAATCTTACCCGCTGGAAAAAGGTCACCTTTACCTTCATTAGACCTTTCCAGAAAGGAGAATCCTGTGGTCTAACTTTAACCCGTGCTAAAGTTTTTGAATGTAAGTATTTATTTTTAAGTATTTGAAACCACATTCCTTCAGTTTCCATAGATAGCCTAAAAAGCCATTTGCTGAGAAGGCATCTGTTCTTGACTTGTACGTTTTCAATACCCATAACCCCCCCCCCCCCGTTCTTTAGGTCTACATATAATATCCCAATGTGTCAGTCTGTATTTCTTCTTGACCTCATCACTTTGCCAGAAGAACCGAGACCTATAAATCTAGTCTTTTTCGAACCCCTACTGGTATTTCAAAAAAAGACAAGAGAAACATGGGCAGGCTAGTTAACACCGAATTTATTAATACTAGCCTTCCTCCATATGACATAAGCTTGCCCTTCCAACAACTTAGTTTTTTTTCAAATCTATCTTCAATACATTTCCACTCCTTATTCAATCAGTCGCCTATGATGAATAGGGATCCCAAGATAACTAAATGGTAGTGATCCCATTTCACATCCAAAAAGCTGTCTATAAGCGTCATGTTCCTCTTTTGCCTTTCCAAAGCAAAATAGTTCACTTTTGTTGAAATTTATTTTTAATCCTGATAATTGTTCAAAAAGACAAAATAATAGTTTCATGTTCCTTGCTTTGGCCATATCGTGCTCCATGAAAATAATTGTATCATCCGCGTATTGTAAAATAGACACCCCTCCTTCTACAAGATTTGGTATGAGGCCTCCAACTTGGCCTTTTTCTTTGGCTCTTTGTATTAATATTGTTAACATGTCTGCAACTATGTTAAACAACACTGGGGATAATGAATCACCTTGCCTGAGTCCCTTATGTGTTTGGAAAAAACGACCTATGTCATCATTAACTTTAACACCTACACTCCCTTTTTGGATGAAATTATCAACCTGATTTCTCCATGCATCATTGAATCCTTTCATACGTAAGGCCTGTTGGAGAAAAGACCATTTTACTTTATCATATGCTTTCTCGAAATCCACTTTAAATATAACCCCATCTAGTTTCTTTGTATGGATTTCATGCAATGTCTCATGCAGGACCACAACACCCTCCAAGATATGTCTCCCAGGCATGAACGCAGTCTGCGTCGGTTGGACTACAGAATTAGCAATCTTTGTTAATCTGTTTGTACCAACTTTTGTAAAGATCTTCAAACTCACATTGAGCAGACATATCGGTCTAAACTGTTCAATTCGAATAGCTTCCACCTTTTTTGGCAATAGTGTAATTGTTCCAAAGTTGAGATGAAATAATTGCAAGTGACCATTAAATAGATCATGAAACATATGCATCAAGTCACTCTTAATAATGTACCAACACTTCTTATAAAACTCAGCAGGGAACCCATCTGGTCCCGGTGCTTTATTTAATTTCATTTGTGTGATTGAGTCATATACTTCTTTCTTTGTAAATGGAGCTGATAACACCTCATTCTCATCTGCATTTAGTTGAGGTATATCATGAGTGATGCTTTCATCCAAAGAGACCATTGTCTCTTCTGGTTTAGCAAATAATTTTTTGTAAAATTCAGAGATATATAATTTTAAGTTCTCGTGTCCTATAATTGTTCCTTCATCTTGCTCAAGCTGAGTAACTTTTTTCTTCCTGTGTTTGCCATTTGCAATCATGTGGAAGAATTGTGTGTTATCATCCCCATGAACCACCTTTGCCACCTTGGCTCTAGTTGCCCATTTCATCTCCTCTTCTCTTAGGAGTTTTTGCAACCTCCTCTCAGCATCAATCTTTTTATTCCTGTCTGTCAAATTGAGTTGATTAGACTCCGCTTTAATGTCTAATTCATTAATCAGACGACAGAGTAGTTCTTTTTCAATTCTATATTTACCACTCTGATTTTTTGCCCATCCTCTTAAAAACTGTCGTAAATTTCTAATTTTGTTTAGCCATATATCGATATTTGTTATCCCACCCGAGTCCCTTGCCCATTCTTCGGCTATGAGATCCATGAAACCTTCTCTTTCAAACCAACTTAATTCAAAAGAAAAGATATTTCTATTTCCCACATGATTTGCCTCTCCGGAGTCCAGTAGTAGAGGCGTGTGATCAGATATAGCTCTTTGCAAGGCCTGTACTGTAACCAGTGGGTATTTCTGTTCCCACTCAACGCTAGTCAGTACCCGGTCCAATTTCTCATATGTTGGTACCAGTAAAGAATTTGCCCAAGTAAATTGTCTACCAGTGAGATCAATCTCCCTCAAATTAAGACTCTCAATGACCATGTTAAACATAGTGGACCAGCGTGTATCAAAATTATCATTGTTTTTTTCATTTTGTCTTCTAATGATGTTAAAGTCTCCCCCACCATAAGTGGTAATCTTTCGTCTCCACAAATCCGTACCAAATCTGCCAGAAAATGAGGTTTGAGTTCTGGTTGCGCTGCCCCATATACAGCCACCAGAGCCCACCTGAACCCATCGGTCTTCGACCTCAGTCGAAATTTAACCGTGAACTCGCCATATATCACATTCATCACCTCTAGTGTTTCACATTTTACCCCAAGTAAGATCCCACCAGATCTTCCCCTTGGCGGCAAACAATGCCAGTCAAAATCAACCCCTCCCGAGAGGATATTAAGAAATTGTGATGTGAAATTATCCCTACCCGTTTCTTGTAAAGCTATAGAGTCAAGTTTATGTTCGAGAGATGCTTCTCTAAGGAACCTTCTTTTAGCCAAGTTCGCTAGACCTCTGCTATTCCAAAAAATCCCTTTCATATCTCATCATGAATTTTTTTCTTTTGTTTTACTCTGGCACTCCTCCTGACCGCTGATTGAGGAAATACTTTTCTATTCCAAGGTCTCTTGGGTTTGTCTTTAATACCATCTAAGTTATTTTGTACTACTCTGACATTTGGAAGACAACCGTCAATCGAAGGAGCCACATACCCCTCCGATCCCATGTCATCCAGATCTACCTCATCTTCCTCTAGATGTAGTAAATTGTCACAAAGAGTCTGTAGTTGTGCACCTCCTAAGTCATTAATATCTGAATCTTCCATTGGTTTTAATGCTGCTAAATGCTTAATAAAGTCAATGGTTCTGTCTGCTTCTAAGTCTAAAATATCATTGATAGATTTAGCTACTTGTTTGCCTGAGGAACCAAGAGAAATTCCTATGTCGCTAGCATTATTAATAATATCTGAATCTGAAAGTTGAAGAATTGATGCTTCAGGAGCGACACACATACCTGAAGTATTTTCAGCATCTCGGATTTTAGCGGCCCTCATGGCGCGCCCTATGGACATGTCATCAGCATCTGGTTGTTCCTGGATAGGTTGACTGTAGCTGCCATTTAGGAGCACGTTCATAGACTTGATGTATCTATGGAGGATCGACACGGAAGCTTCATAGCGCAAGTACGTAAGTGCACCCGCAATCTCGGTGGCGATCCTCAAGCGCTCCTACAAGGACAGGGGAATCGATAACATGCTGTCGTTTTGCACCGAGGGACGGTGCATGAGGTCATAGAGCGTGCCACTGCATACGAACTCGTACACGAGCAGATGGACCTCCGAAAATACTCTTCCAAAACACATTTTTAAAAACATTGAACAAGTATTTAATTTTTTGAATAAGTATTAAAAAATGTTGAACAAAATTTTAAAAATGTTAAATAAGTATTGGAAAATGTTGAAGTATTATTGAACAGGTATATGAAAAATCTTACATGAGTATTTGAAAAATGTTGAACGAGTATTTGAAAATATTGAATACATATTAAAAAAATTGAATAAGTATTTGTTTTTTTCGAATAAGTATTAAAAACTATTGAACGAGTATTTAGAAAATGTTGAACAAGTATTTGAAAAATGTTAAATAAGTATTAAAATCGTAAACACGTATTTGGAAAAAATATTTAATAAACGTTTGAACAATGTTGACCGTGTATACTAAAAAATGTTGATCGCTTATTTAAAAAAGTTTTTGACATATATAAAAATGTAGAGTGAAAACGAAAACAAACATAAAAAAACAAAAGGAACCCCAAAAATGGAGAATAAAAAAAATAAACAAAAAAATAAAAAAAAACAGATGTAAACCCGGCTCTTATGTCCTATATATAGGTTGAGTCGAGGTATGCATCACGAACATAACGCTGGTAGAGTGGGTTGCTTCACTACTCCACATACCCACGTTCAAATTCTGGGTCGACCCATGCGCAGTGCCGTAGCTAGGATCAGCCAACGACCCGTGCCATCCTTTCTAGCTACGGTACTCCCTCCGTTTCTTTTTAGTCCGTATATAAGATCTGGTCAAAATCAAACTTCATAAACTTTGATTAAATTTATAGAATAAAATATTAACATTTATAGTATGAAATCAATATTAGTAGATGCATAATGACATTAATTTTATAGCATTTAGGTTTAGTATTATAGATGTTGATATCTTTTGATATATTTTTGATCAAACTTTATATCATTTGACTTTAATCAAATCTTATATTCGGACTAAAAAGAAATGGAGGGAGTACCGTCTTCAAAGAGTTTCACTGCCACCCCTCAGGCCACAGCCCAGGCAACCTGGGGCTTGGTTACGTCCCTGCCCTTCGCGCCCTGCCTTTTATCAGAACTTCCTATTTGCTGCTCTTTGCGGTAAATTGTAGCTGATTCACACATACCCTAGCGATTACCGATAAGATAGGCCGGCCCAATTAAGAGGTAACGCACCTGTTACAGTTTCCGGGTTTTGGAACCCCCGAGATGGTTCCTGGTGGATTATGGAAAACTTCTAGAAGCTTCCTAAACCGGTTTTCTGTGGTTTTTGGTTTTTTATTTCAGGTTTTTGGCTTCTTTTGTTTTTTCTGTTTCATTTTTATTTTTCTTTTTTCATATTTCCCCTTTTACTTTTTTTCTATTGCTTTTGTAATTCCTTCTATACTTTTTTTTATTCTCACTTTTCTTTTTTCGGAATTTCAAATTTGTTGGAAATTCTAAAAAAATATTTGGAAATTCATTTTTTTCTGTTTCTTTAAATCAGATGTTCCAAAAAAATCGGGATTATTAAATATTGTTCACCAGTCAAAAAATGTTCCTGTTTCAATTGTTTTTCATAAAATCAAAAACAAATCTTGGTTTTAAAAAAAATGTGTGCATATTTGAAAAACCTGTTCACCTTTTCAAAAAATGTTCATAAGTTCAGAAAATATTCCTGTTTCTAATTTTGTTGAGAAATTCAGATGCATTTCATCATTTTCCAAAAATGTGCGCATATTTGAAAAAAATGTTCGCCTTTTAATATATGTTCATAAGTTCAAAAAATGGTTCGCTTTGCAATATTGTTAAGGATTATAAAAAAAGTTCCGTTTATTCCGAATTTGTTCAGAATGTTTAAGTTCAATTCTTCAAAACTTTTCAGAAAATGTTCAGAACTTTTAAAATGCTTGCATTTTATATTTGTTTTAACAAATTCACAAAATGATCAAGTATTTCAAAAAATGTTCTCCCTTTCAAAATGTGTTCATAATTTGAATATATTTTTTTCAAACTCAAAATATGATTGAGGAATTTGAGAAAATGTTGTTATTTCTAAATTTCTGTCATAAATTCGAAAAATGTCCAAGGTTTTCCATTTTGTTCACATATGAAGAAAAATCATGCGTTTTGAACTTCTGAAGAAATTTCGTATTGAACAAATGTTTTGTAGTTAGAAAAATATCCATGTTTTGAAAAAAATATTTGCATCTTGAAACAATCGCAGCCCAAGTCGTTGCGTTTGTCACCTTTTTTTTTCAAAAGGAGGATCGCCTCCGGCGTGTGCATCATGATGATGCATGCAACCATTTTATTAATAAACGAAAATGTTGGTTTCATAAAACTGCTTAATCTAAAAGAGTTCACATGTTTAACTCGTATAAGAAAATCTATACATAATAATAAAGCGGTTATTGCTTCCGTCGGAAAACCAACCGCGATATTTTTATAAAAAAGCCCCTGTAATTTTTGTTATCCAACCCGTGCTCCATCATTTATCTGCAATGCAAAAGGAAAAAATGATTCGCTGCAAAAATTATACCTATACGCATCGCCTCCTCCCGTCGATCCTGGGCCACCCTGACCTATGCCCAGGCCGCCGCCACACCACTCGCCACTGCGGTCGACCTCAACCGCCACCGCTGCCGATCTCAACCCACCCGCCTCCGCGGCCGTACCTCTCCCCGCTCACTGCCCCCGTTGCGGCGCTCGAGCGCATCGCGTCGACCCTGGTCCACCCTGGCATGTGCCTAGGCCGCTGCCACACCACTCGCCGCCGCGGTCGACCTCAACCACCACTATTGTCGATCTCAACCCACTCGCCTCCGCGGTCGTACCTCTGCCCGCTTGCTGCCCCCGTTTCGGCGCTCGAGCACAGCTTCTGGATCAAATCAACGTGACAGCTACAGTGACTGGGGATGATGCGTCTGCAAGATGCAGAAAAGCGGCGGCGCGCGGATAAGGCGCGGCGGAGCGAAGTACTTGCAGGTGGAGGCGGGCCTCCATGGCTCACACGGGGAACTTCGAGGTTATGGTGAGGCAACGGCGACTCCTTATAGCCAGATAGAGGCGCCTAACCCTTGCTCCCCTCATCGTATCCCCTCCTTCGGCAAGAACTCATCATCTGGTGAGATCCCCTCCCCATGCCTCCAACCGTGTGCCAAGCACCGACAAGAAATTTTGTTTTGTGGGGATTTGTTTGCTGATGAATGAATGTATTGAATGTAAGATTGTATTGTTTGTAGAGACAGAGAATGGAACACCACCTTCAGTTTGTCATATGATCCCACATTCTCTACCCCATGAGTGAAATAAGATAACAGTCTATTGATTAATTCACGTAGCCTCTTTGTTTTGCTTTGTTTGTCCCGCTGAATTTCTCATCATGATGGAATTAACAATGAACGGGTTGATTTCTCAACAAAATAGGATAGGACTCACTACATTAGTTAGTTAGCTTATTATTTTAATAAATCAAAATGGTTATAAAAAGATTAAAAGCGTGTGGTATTTTTTTTCTCCCGTTGCAACGCAAGGGCCCTTTTGCTAGTAATAATAAAAGCCACAACCGGCTAAGACAACAATAAGCTTCGATGAATATATAACTAACCTATTAGTTAGCCACTATCCAAAACGGTTGAAGATAGTCCGTGCTACAATCTCCCATCGGTTGCATCCAGTAGCCAAAAGCTCCCTGGACTACATAGTTGTGAGTAATTATCATGTACGGATCCATGTCGTAGCACTGTAGATAACCTGTAAAAAGTTATTGAAGTTTTTGTTTTTAAATATGATATCATTTATGCAGTTCCATATAGTCTAGAATAAAGCACATATTCCTATCCGAATATGACCCGCAATATTTGTTTGCACTCCATTAGTGTGACAGCCCAAGGCCGACGTTCGAGAAGATTCTCCTTTCTTTCCGTTTTCGTCGTGTGTCTGTGTTCTTTTGTCGCATCATGCATGGCATCATGTCAACTGTGTTTTGTCGGTGTTGCTTGTTGCTCCGTGTTGTTGCCTCTGAGTGCTTGTGAGTGTGGCGTTGTTCGTTGGCGTGACGAGAGTGGGTGCAACAGAGCCGCTTCAAACCCTGTTGCACCGCGGACCTAAACCTTCTCTCCCCTCTTATTTCATTTTTGTGGTTTTGTTAAAGATTTCAGTTTCAACCCCTTTAAAATAAGTTCGCCTTTTTTTAAAATACTTTGTTAAAGGTGGAGGCAACCCATTGGGTAATCTTTATTTTATTTTAAAATTGGTTCTCTTTCTGTTTCAAAAGGGGTTTATTTTATTCTCTTCTAAAGAGGTTTTTATGTATTCTTTAAAAGAGGTTTTATTTTTTTTATTCGTTTAAAAAATGCCCAAACTATTTTTATAGTTGGGGTATATTTTATTTTCAAGAAGCCAAAAGCATTTTTTTTAAACCTTTTTTTTCTTTTGTTTATGTTTTCTGTTTAAAAAAAAGATAAAAAAACAAATAGGGGGAGGGAGCAGGCCCAGCCGAGCTGGCCCAGGCCCAGCTCCCCCTGCCCTACCGAGACCCCCATCTCCCGTGCGCCTCGCTCGATCCCATCTCCTCTCGTCCTCTCCTTCTCCCGTTTCCTCCTCCCTCTCCCCGAGCTGCCCGTCGCCGGCTTGCCCAGGCCGAGCGCCCCTGCTCCCCGCCGTCGACCACGCCTCCCCGTCCCCGCGCGCCCTCGCATGCCGAGTCCCTGCGCCTCCCGTGCCCCGCCGTCTCCCGAGCGCGCCGCCCCGCCTTGGCCTGCCGCTGCCAGCAGCTCGTCGCCCCGCCGCGCATCCCTGCCACCGGCGACCTGCCCTGCCGTGGCGCCTCCCTCTCCCCGCCGGCGCCGCCCCGCCTGCTCCACGACGGCCTCACCTCCCTGCTCGAGCAGATCGCGAGCAGCTCACCCCGGCCACGTCCGAACCTCGCCTCCAGGCCTCCCCGCCGTGGCTCGCCCAATCCTCGCCGCTCCTCCGTCGCCGCCGTTCCGCTCGGGTGCGTCGTTCGCCGGCCGTGGCCGCCGCCTCCAGGGCCTCCTCCTGCCGAGCTAGTGCTTGATGTCGCCTTGTGTAGCTGTTGCTGCCGCTGTTGCCGTGTAGATAGCTGCTGCGCTTGCTGTTTTCCTGTTGCCTGCAGTGCTGCGATTTGCTGTTGCTTATTGCCGACAGCCGCCGATGCTCCTGTTGTCGTGTAGCCGAGCCGCCTGCTGATGTGCGTGTTGTTGCGTTTTGCTCTTGTTGTGCCATGATGGCTAGCCGATGCATGCCACTTAGCTAGCTTGCCTTGTTGCCTGCTGCTGCATGTTGTAGCTTGCTGCTGCCGCTAGAGCTTAGATGCTGCCTGTGCTTGCTTGCCGAGCTAGCTGGTACTTAGTTGCTTAGTTGCTGGTGCTGTTGCCGCGTTGCCATTGCCAGGCTGCTTGTGCTTGCTTGCTATTTTTGCTTGCTGCTAGTGCTGTTGCCGCTGCCCGGCTGCTAGCTTGCTGTAGCTGCTGTTTGCTTGCTTGCTAATAGGTGCTTGCTGATGCTAGTTGCTGCTGTTAGTTGCTAACTGCAGATTGTTGCTTGCCATCGCTAGATAGATGCTAGGAGTTGGCTGCTGCCAGATGTTGCTGCTTGCTATTGCGTGCCTCGCCCTATCGCCTTTCGGGAACGTCGCCGAAGACCGGTGCACCATTCCCTCCTTCGTGAGTCATCCACAAATTCGACGAGCGCCACGTCGTCCTCGATGGCCTCTTTGGACAACCCGAAGATCGTCTACCAACGCAAGAGAACGACTACCGTCGATGTGACCCGAGTACCACTACTTCCACGACGACCACGACTTCCACGACGTCCGCTACGAACCGATCCGCTTCGAATCGCACGCTTCGAAGGTATACCGATGAGATGTGTCGTGTAACGAAAAAAGGTGATGTATGAGTTGAATGTTTGTTGCACCGTATGTATGCCCGTTGCACGTTGTCTTCTTTCGTCGTGCCTCGACACATGGGAACCCGAGATACGGGATCACGCCATCTTTATTTACGTTTCCGCACACGCTTGTATACGTTGGCACAATATCTCGTTGAGTATCGGGATAGGAACGTTGCTGTGGCATCGTTTCCGTTTTGCCGCCATGGTTCCCTCTCGCTCGTCTTGGCGACATAGGTTTCTTCTCCTCTTGCCGTGGTGTGATGACTTGCATGCATGACGCATTCATGGCATATATATCGTGTGTTGTATGTTTCTTGTGCCGTAGCTCCGATCTATGTTTCACGTGTTAACCGACTAGGATGACACGTAGGATCATCGCTTCACCCCTTGCCATGTTAACAACATTTAATATTGCGTGTTAAATAAACGGAGTGAATTAAATAATTAATCGTGGAGTTTCGTCGATATGCAACCCGTTGCATATCGAGCTTCACTTAATGTGTAGTGTTTGAGTAGGTGAATTGTCATGCCATGACTTGCATCTTTGAACTAATCATGCATCATATTAGGGTGTGCATCATGTCATGCATTTGTCATGGTGAATATCTGTGTTGATGTTTGTTTCCGGTTTCCTCCGTCTCGATAGAGTTCCGCAAGCGTGTCGGAATGTGAGGACCCGTTCGACTACGTTGGTTCGCCGACTTCACGGAGTTGTTCTTCTTCCAAGCGGGATCTCAGGCAGATGACCATTTCCCCAGATACCATTACTATCATTGCCATGCTAGTTTTATCGCTTCTATCGATTATGTCTCGTTGCCTACCACATGTTAAATATCAGCCTCTGATCAATGCCATGAAACCTTCAACCTGTTCGACCTAGCAAACCACTGATTGGCTATGTTACCGTTTGCTTATCCATGTTGTTAGCGTTGCTAGTTGCAGGCGCAGTTGCTTCCATGTGATAACATGGGATTCCTTATTATATCACCATATTAAATGCTATTTAATTTAATGCACCTATTGTGACAGCCCGAGACCGACGTTCCAGAAGATTCTCCTTTTCCTTTCCGTTTCCGTCGTGTGGGTATTTTTACTTGTTGCATCATCATGTAGTTGCATCATCGCATCATGCATGGCATCTTGCATCGTCTGTCGCGTGTGGTGTTTGGAGTGTTGTGCTTCAAGTGATCACCGAGTCGTAGTGCGATAGTAGCTCCCCCTCCTCTCCCCTCTTATTTAAAAAAACGTCTTCTTTTAAAAGGGTTCGTCTTCTTCTTTTCAAATAAAAGTCCTTTTATTAAATGCGGGGGCAACCCTTGGGTTTTTTCTATTTCTCCTTTTGTTTCATTTCAAATCCGTATCATTTTTCTTTTCTCATTTAAAGCGCTTTTATTTTTATTCTTTAAATAAAGAGGTTCTATTTATTTCTTCAAAAGGTTTCATTTTTATTTTGTTTAAAAAAAATGCCCAAGCTAATTTTCTAGTTGGCGTGTATTTTTTTCAAAGGAGCCCAAAAGCCTTTTTCTATTCTGTTTAAACCTTTTTTCCCTTTCTTCTGTGTGTTGCTGTTTTTTTAAAGGGAAAAAACTCAAGAGAGAGGGAGCAGGCCGAGCCGAGCAGGCCAAGGCCCAGCTCCCCCTGCCCTAGCGCCCCGGCCCGATGCCTCTCCTTGTCGATCCCGTGTTCCTCGTCCTCCCAGCGCCTCCTTCTTCCTCCCATCTTCCCCCGATCCCCTCTGTTCTCCCCGTCTCCCTCCCCTGTGTGTGCCATGGCCTCCCTCAATCCCACCTCTCCTCGTCCCTGCGCCGCCCTAGACCTCCAGTCCCCGTGCTCGCTCGCCTCCGGCAGCCCCGCCGCTTGCGCCGTGCGCTACCCCGAGCGCCGCCCTGTGCCCGGTCGCCGCCAGCCCCGCGCGCCAGCAGGTGCTCGCCGCAGCCGCCGTCTCCCACACGAGCCCCGCCGTCGGCCGGCCATGGCAGCCCCGTGCTCGCCTCCCTCGTCTCGCGCACATGGCCCCCGTGCCCCGCCGTCGGCCCTGCCGGATGTCGCCGAGCTCGCCGTTCCCCATGCCGCCGTGCCGCCAAGCTCCCTGCGCCGCCTCGCGCTCCTCGCCGCCGCCGTGGACGTTCTCTCCGCCGGTGCGTGCCCCGCCGCCGGTTTGCTCCTGTTGCTGCAATTTGAGTTGTTGGGCTGTGTTGCTCGCCCCGCGCTGTAGCTGCTGTCGCTGCCGATCGCTTGAGGTTGCTGAGTCGTGCTATGTTGCGATGTTGCTTGCCCGCTGCATGTTGCTTGCTGGCCTGAAGTTTGCCGTTGCCGCGTGTTGTTTCTGCCTGCTGCTGCCGAGCTGTGCTGTCGCTGAGTTGCTGCTGCCGCCTCTGGCTTGCCGTTTTGCTAGCTGGTGCATGCTTGCTGCCTATGCCGATACCTGCTGGTGATGCTAGATGTTGCTGCTTTGCCATCTGCTTGCTGTTAGTTGCTATGTTAGTTGCTAGCTGTCGATGCCTGATGCTAGCTATTGCTGTCAATTGTTGTTGTCGCTACCTTGCTTGCCTAGCTAGATGTTGCTGCTTGTAGTTTCCTGCTAGGTGGCTTAGTGCTATTAGCTGTTAGTTGCTGCTGTAGTTTGCATGCTTGCTAGCTAGCTAGTTGTCGTAGCTTACATGCTAGTAGATGTCGTTGCTTGTGCTGCCGCTTGTCGTCGCCGCGTGCTCCATCCCCTCCTTCGTGGAACCGTCAGATCGCGCGTACCACGACGTCCCCGACGACCCCCGACCATCTTCGAAAGACGTGATCGACTACCGACGCCGAAGACCCGAGAACCACGACGCCGAGCGAACGACTACCGTCGACGAGACCCGACTTCCACGACGACCGTTGTTCTCCTTCACCGATCCGATCCACCCGAACGCACGCGTCGAAGGTATACGGTGGGAACGTGTCGTGTACCGTATGCATGTGTTGTATGAGTTGTATCATGTGTTTGCACCGTTTGTATGCCCGTTGCACGTTGTCTTCTTTTCGTCGTGCCCCCGACACATGGGAACCCGGTAGCGGGATCACCCCATTCTTTATTTACGTTCCCGCACACGCTTCCAGATCGTGGCACCGATATCTCGTTGAGTTATCGGGATAGGAACATTGCCGTGGCATCGTTTCCGACTTGCCGCCTTGGTTCCCTCTCGCTCACCGTGGCGACATATGCTTCTTTCCCTTCTTGTCGTGATGTTGTAACTTGCATGCATAAAGCATTCATGGCATATGATCTTGTGTTGCATGTCTCTTGTGTCGTAGCTCCGTTCTATGTTCTGCGAGTTAAACTGACTAGTTTGACAGGTAGAATCATCGCTTCACCCCTTGCCATGTTAACAACATTTTAAATATTTCCGTGTAAATTAACGGGAGAGAACTAAACAATTAAATGTGGAGTTTCGTCGATATGCAACCCGTTGCATATCGAGCTTCACTTAATGTGTAGTGTTTGATTGTTGTGATTGTCATGCCTTGCATTAGACCATTCATGCATCATATGTGTTATGCATCATGTGGTGAATATCGTGTGTTGATTTGTGTTTCCGGTTTGCTTCGCCTCGATAGAGTTCCGCAAGCGTGTCGGAAAGTGAGGTTCCGTTCGACCATGTCGGTTCGTGTGCTTCTCCGAGTTGTTCTTCTTCCAAACGGGATCCCAGGCAAGATGACCATTTCCCGAGATACCATTACTATCATTGCCATGCTAGTTTTACCGCTTCTATCGATTATGTCTCGTTGCCTACCACATGTTGAATATCAGCCTCTCAACAATGCCATGAAACCTTCAACCTGTTCAACCTAGCAAACCACTGTTTGGCTATGTTTATGCTTGCTTAACCCTGTGTTAGCGTTGCTAGTTGCAGGTGTAGTTGCTTCTATGTGAAAGCATGGGTTCCTTGTCATATCACCATATTAATTGCTATTTAATTTAATGCACCTATATACTTGGTAAAAGGTGGAAGGCTCGGCCTTTCTAGCCTGGTGTTTTGTTCCACCTTTGCCCCCTTAGTTTTCGGCTACCGGTGTTATGTTCCATAAATGAGCGCTCCTAACACGATCGGGGTTGTTATGGGGACCCCCTTGATAATTCCTTTGAGATTAAAGCTGGTCCGGCAAGGCCCAACATTGGTTCTACATTTGCCCAACATAATAATTTTGTTAATACTGAAATGCATAGGGCGTCATGAACCCGAGGAGTAATTTTACATAAACAGGGGGGCCAGTGCTGATGGTGTTGGTCCCTAACGGTCTGTCTGCGGGGCCACCACGGGGAAACTCGAGGTTTGGCACCCGTAGCTAGTTCCATCCGTCGTGTCCTGAGAACGAGATACGCGGCTCCTATCGGGATCGTCGACACGCCGGGCGGCCTTGCTGGATTAGTTTTACCTTTGGCGAGATATCTTGTGCATCGGGATTCCGGTGATGCTTTGGGTAATCTCAGAGTTGAGGTTTTCCACTAGGGAATCCGACGAGATCGCGAGCTTCGTGGTTGAGGATTTCTATGCGGCTTGTGGTAATTTGTGATGGACTAGTTGGAGCACCCATGCAGGGTTAAATCTTTTCGGAAAGCCGTGCCCGCGGTTATGTGGCAACGTGGAAGCTTTGTTTAACACTGGTTCTAGATAACTTGAAGTTAACTTAATTAAAACATGCCAACTGTGTGCGTAACCGTGACTGTCTCTTTCGTGAGTTCCTTCTTCGATTGAGGACACGGTGGGGTTATGTCTGACGTAGGTAGGTGTTCAGGATCATTCATTTGATCATCAGTAGTTCATGTCCGTTATGCGTAGATCTTCCCTCTCTTAGTTCTTGTACTCATAAGTTAGCCACCATATACATATGCTTAGCCGCTGCTGCAACCTCACCACTTTACCATGCCTCACCCATTAAGCTTTGCTAGTCTTGATACCTTTGGAAATGAGATTGCTGAGTCCCGTGTGGCTCACAGATTACTACAACACCAGTTGCAGGTACATGTAAAGGTTACTCGACGCGAGCGCGTTGATTGTTCCTTTGGAGTTGCTTCTTCTTCTTCATCATCATTGATCTAGGATGGGTTCCAGGCCGGCAGCCTGGGATAGCAAGGATGGACGTCGTTCTTATTTTTCTTGTTTGTTTTCGTCCGTAGTCGGACCCTGCTCTTACTCGTGATGATTATGTAATGTACTGATGTGACTCTGATGTAGCTTGTGGCGAGTGTAAGCCAATTCTATATGTATCTCTTCTTTTCAGTACATGTACTTGTAACGATATCCATTCTTGCGACACGACGAGATGCGCTTCTATCCCTGACGAGGCCCTCGTGCCAAATTGAGGATAGGGTCGCATCTTGGGCGTGACACCTATATACTTGGTAAAAGGTGGAAGGCTCGGCCTTTCTAGCCTGGTGTTTTGTTCCACGTTTGCCCCCTTAGTTTCGGCTACCGGTGTTATGTTCCATAAACGAGCGCTCCTAACACGATCGGGGTTGTTATGGGGACCCCCTTGATAATTCGTTTTAGATTAAAGCTGGTCTGGCAAGGCCCAACATTGGTACTACATTTGCCCAACATAATAATTTTGTTAATACTGAAAGCATAGGCCGTCATGAACCCGAGGAGTAATTTCACATAGTACAGGGGGGCCAGTGCTGTTGGTGCTGGTCCAAAACTAGAGCCGTTTGCGGGGCCAACCCGGGGCAACTCGGGAGATTTCTATCAGGCCACCGTACGTTGTGCTTATCCGTCGTGTCCTGAGAACGATATACGCGGATCCTATCGGGATCGTCGACACGCCGGGCGGCCTTGCTGGTTTCGTTTTACCTTTGACGAGATATCTTGTGCATCGGGATTCCGGTGATGATTTGGGTAATCTCAGAGTTGACGTTTTCCACTAGGGAATCCGACGAGATCGCGAGCTTCGTGATTGAGGATTTCTATGCGGCTTGTGGTAATTTTTGATGGACTAGTTGGAGCACCCCTGCAGGGTTAAATCTTTTCGGAAAGCCGTGCCCGTGGTTATGTGGCAACTGGAAACTTTGTTTAACACTGGTTCTAGATAACTTGAAGTTAACTTAAATAAAACTTGCCAACTGTGTGCGTAACCGTGACTGTCTCTTTCGTGAGTTCCTTCTCCGATCGAGGACACGGTGGGGTTATGTCTGACGTAGGTAGGTGTTCAGGATCATTTATTTGATCATCAGTAGTCACGTCCGTTATGCGTAGATCTTCCCCCTCTTATTTTTCTTGTACTCGTAAGTTAGCCACCAAATATATGCTTAGCCGCTCCTGCAACCTCACCACTTAACCATGCCTCACCTAATAGGCTTTGCTAGTCTTGATACCTTTGGAAATGAGATTGTTGAGTCCCGTGTGGCTCACAGATTACTACAACACCAGTTGCAGGTACAGGTAAAGGTTACTTGACGCGAGCGCGTTGATTGTTCATTTGGAGTTGCTTCTTCTTCTTCTTCTTCATCGATCTAGGATGGGTTCCAGGCCGGCAACCTGGGATAGAAGGATGGACGTCGTTCTTCTTTTGTCGTTTGTTTTCGACCGTAGTCGGACCCTGCTCTTACTCTTGATGAATATGTAATGTACTGATGTGACTCTGATGTAGCTTGTGGCGAGTGTAAGCCAATTCTATATATCTCTTCTTTTCAGTACATGTACTTGTAACGATATCCATTCTTGCGACACGACGAGATGCGCTTCTATCCCTGACGAGGCCCTCGTGCCAAATTGAGGATAGGGTCGCAGCTTGGGCGTGACAATTATCCATGTCCCAAATAACGTGTTCATAATAATTGGAGGGCCAATGCTAAAGCCTATATGTATAGTACGCCAAAGCAATTGGGCAGGTGAGCACTCAAGAAAGAGGTGTTTAATAGTCTCATTATGATCACAAAAACAACATCTCGTGTTTCCGACCCATCTTCTCTTGATGAGATTGTCCTTCATCAAAATCACTCCCTTGTGAATGAACCACGTAATTTTTTTTAATTCTTAATGGTACTTTAACCTTCCAAATGTGAGGTGATGTCAGTAATGTCCCAAACTCAATGAGATCTAGATACAATGATTTCACACAAAAGCTGTCATTTGCGGTTAGTTTCCAGTAAATAGTATCAGGCTGGTCCGCGAGTTGAACTTCCATCAACCTACGGACTAAGTGTAGCCAAGAATCCCATCGCTCCCCCACCAAAGATCTCCTAAATTTATTATTTAGGGGAACCATCTGTAATACTGTAGCAATATAATCTTCCTTATATTGCGCAATATTATATGAGGAGGGATATTGTAGAGCCAAGGGCATCTCCCCTAGCCATGTATCTTTCCAAAATCTAGCAGGGTGCCATTACCAACATTAAATTTCACCCTATGGAAAGAATTAATTTTCATCTTCATTAACACCTTCGAGAAAGGTGAATCGGAGGATCTAACTGTTGTTGGGGAACGTCGCATGGGAAACAAAAAATTTCCTACGCGCACGAAGACCTATCATGGTGATGTCCATCTACGAGAGGGGATGAGTGATCTACGTACCCTTGTAGACCGTACAGCAGAAGAGTTAGTGAACGCGGTTGATGTAGTGGAACGTCCTCACGTCCCTCGATCCGCCCCGCGAACAATCCCGCGATCAGTCCCACGATCAAGTACCGAACGGACGGCACCTCCGCGTTCAGCACACGTACAACTCAACGATGATCTCGGCCTTCTTGATCCAGCAAGAGAGTCGGAGAGGTAGAAGAGTTCTCCGGCAGCATGACAGCGCTCTGGAGGTTGGTGATGACCTCGTCTCAGCACGGCTCCGCCCGAGCTCCGTAGAAACGCGATCTAGAGGAAAAACCGTGGAGGTATGTGGTCGGGCTGCCGTGGAAAAGTCGTCTCAAATCAGCCCTAAAACCTTCGTATATATAGGTGGGAGAGGGGGGGCCTTGCCTTGGGGCTCAAGGAGCCCCAAGGGGGTCGGCCGAGCCAAGGGGGGAAGGTCTCCCCACCCAAACCGAGTTGGACTTGGTTTGGTGGGTGGGAGTCCTTCCTTCCCTTCCCACCTCCTCCTTTTTTTTCTTTCTCTTTAATTTTTCTTCCAATGCGCATAGGGCCCTTTTGGGCTGTCCCACCAGCCCACTAAGGGCTGGTGCGCCACCCTCAAGGCCTATGGGCTTCCCCGGGGTGGGTTGCCCCCCCCGGTGAACTCCCGGAACCCATTCGTCATTCCCGGTACATTCCCGGTAACTCCGAAAACCTTCCGTAATCAAATGAGGTCATCCTATATATCAATCTTCGTTTATGGACCATTCCGGAAACCCTCGTGACATCCGTGATCTCATCCGGGACTTCGAACAACATTCAGTAACCAACCATATAACTGAAATACGCATAAAACAACGTCAAACCTTAAGTGTGCAGACCCAGCGGGTTCGAGAACTATGTAGACATGACCCGAGAGACTCCTCGGTCAATATCCAATAGCGGGACCTGGATGCCCATATTGGGTCCTACATATTCTACGAAGATCTTATCGTTTGAACCTCAGTGCCAAGGATTCATATAATCCCGTATGTCATTCCCTTTGTCCTTCGGTATGTTACTTGCCCGAGATTCGATCGTGAGTATCCGCATACCTATTTCAATCTCGTTTACCGGCAAGTCTCTTTACTCGTTTCGTAATACAAGATCCCGCAACTTACACTAAGTCACATTGCTTGCAAGGCTTATGTGTGATGTTGTATTACCGAGTGGGCCCCGAGATACCTCTCCGTCACACGGAGTGACAAATCCCAGTCTTGATCCATACTAACTCAACGAACACCTTTGGAGATACCTGTAGAGCATCTTTATAGTCACCCAGTTACGTTGCGACGTTTGATACACACAAAGTATTCCTCCGGTGTTAGTGAGTTATATGATCTCATGGTCATAGGAACAAATACTTGACACACAGAAAACAGTAGCAACAAAATGACACGATCAACATGCTACATCTATTAGTTTGGGTCTAGTCCATCACGTGATTCTCCTAATGTCCTGATCCAGTTATCAAGCAACAACACCTTGTTCATAATCAGAAGACACTGACTATCTTTGATCAACTGGCTAGCCAACTAGACGCTTGCTAGGGACAGTGTTTTGTCTATGTATCCACACATGTAAATGAGTCTTCATTCAATACAATTATAACATGGATAATAAACGATTATCTTGATACAAGAATTATAACTATATTTATTATTGCCTCTAGGGCATAATTCCAACAGTCTCCCACTTGCACTAGAGTCAATAATCTAGTCCTCACATCATCATGCGAATTACATTGTAATCAATCTAACACCCATACAGTTCTGGTGTTGATCATGCTTAACCCGTGGAAGAGGTTTAGTCAGCGGGTCTGCTACATTCAGATCCGTGTGCACTTTGCATATATTCACGTCCTCCCCTTCGACGTAGTCGCGGATGAGGTTGAAGCGTCATTTGATGTGTCTGGACTTCTTGTGAAACCGTGGTTCCTTTGCTAAGGCAATGGCACCCGTGTTGTCACAGAACAAGGTTATTGGATTCAGTGCGCTTGGCACCACTCCAAGATCCGTCATGAATTGCTTCTTCCAGACACCCTCCTTAGCCGCCTCCGAGGCAGCCATGTACTCCGCTTCACATGTAGAATCTGCTACGACGCTTTGCTTGGAACTGCACCAGCTTACCGCACCCCCATTAAGAATAAATACGTATCCGGTTTGCGACTTAGAGTCGTCCGGATCTGTGTCAAAGCTTGCATCGACGTAACCTTTTACGGCGAGCTCTTTGTCACCTCCATATACGAGAAACATCTCCTTAGTCCTTTTCAGGTACTTCAGGATATTCTTGACCACCGTCCAGTGATCCACTCCTGGATTACTCTCGAACCTACCTGCCATACTTATGGCCAGGCTAACATCCGGTCTAGTGCACAACATTGCATACATGATAGAACCTATGGCTGAAGCATAGGGGACGGAGCGCATATGCTCTCTATCTTCATCAGTTGCTGGGCACTGAGTCTTACTCAATCTCGTTCCTTGTAAAACTGGCAAGAACCCTTTCTTGGATTGTTCCATTTTGAACCTCTGCAAAACTTTATCAAGGTATGTGCTTTGTGAAAGTCCTATCAGGCGTTTTGATCTATCCCTATAGATCTTAATGCCTAGAATGTAAGCAGCTTCTCCTAGGTCTTTCATAGAGAAAATTTTATTCAAGTAATCCTTTATGCTCTCCAAAAACTATACGTTGTTTCCAATCAGCAATATGTCATCCACATATAATATTAGAAACGCCACAGAGCTCCCACTCACTTTCTTGTAAATACAAGATTCTCCAACCACTTGTATAAACCCAAATGCTTTGATCACCTCATCAAAGCGTTTGTTCCAACTCCGAGATGCTTGCACCAGTCCATAAATGGATCGCTGGAGCTTGCACACCTTGTTAGCATTCTTAGGATCGACAAAACCTTCGGGTTGCATCATATACAATTCTTTCATAAGGAAACCATTAAGGAACGCCGTTTTGACATCCACCTGCCAGATTTCATAATCGAAAAATGCAGCTATTGCTAACATGATTCTGACGGACTTAAGCATCGCTACGGGTGAGAATGTCTCATCGTAGTCAACTCCTTGAACTTGTGAAAAACCCTTTGCCACAAGTCGAGCTTTATAAACGGTCACATTGCCGTCAGCGTCCGTCTTCCTCTTAAAGATCCATTTGTTCTGAATAGCCTTTCGGCCTTCAGGTAGTACCTCCAAAGTCCACACTTTGTTCTCATACATGGATCCTATCTCGGACTTCATGGCTTCTAGCCATTTGTTGGAATCTGGTCCCACCATTGCTTCTTCATAATTTGCAGGTTCATTGTTGTCCAACAACATGATTGATAAGACGGGATTACCGTACCACTCTGGAGCAGCACGTGATCTCGTCGACCTGTGTGGTTTGACAGAAACTTGAACCGGAGTTTCATGATCATTATCATCAACTTCCTCCTCAACCGGCGTCGCAATGACAGAGGTTTCCCCTTACCCTGCGCCACCATCCAGAGGGATGAGAGGTTCGACAACCTCGTCAAGTTCTACCTTCCTCCCACTCAATTCTCTCGAGAGAAACTCCTTCTCGAGAAAAGCTCTGTTTTTAGCAACAAACACTTTGCCCTCGGATTTGAGATAGAAGGTGTACCCAACTGTCTCTTTTGGGTAACCTCTGAAGACGCACCTTTCCGCTTTGGGTTCCAGCTTTTCAGGCTGCAGCTTTTTGACATAAGCATCACATCCCCAAACTTTAAGAAATGACAACTTTGGCCTTTTGCCATACCACGGTTCATATGGTGTCGTCTCAACGGATTTTGATGGTGCCCTATTTAAAGTGAATGCAGTTGTTTCTAATGCATAACCCCAAAACGATAACGGCAAATCGGTAAGAGACATCATAGATCGCACCATCTCTAATAAAGTACGATTACGACGTTCGGACACACCATTACGCTGTGGTGTTCCAGGCGGTGTCAACTGTGAAACAATTCCACATTGTCTTAAGTGAGCACCAAACTCGAAACTCGGATATTCACCCCCACGATCAGACCGTAGGAACTTGATCTTCTTGTTACGATGATTTTCAACTTCACTCTGAAATTGCTTGAACTTTTCAAATGTTTCACACTTGTGCTTCATCAAGTAGACATAACCATATCTACTTAAATCGTCAGTGAAGGTGAGAAAATAACGATATCCGCCGCGTGCCTCCACGCTCATCGGACCACACACATCGGTATGTATGATTTCCAACAAGTCACTTGCACGCTCCATTGTTCCGGAGAACGGAGTCTTAGTCATCTTGCCCATGAGGCATGGTTCGCACGTGTCAAGTGAATCAAACTCAAGTGACTCCAAAAGTCCATCGGCATGGAGTTTCTTCATGCGCTTTACACCAATATGACCTAAGCGGCAGTGCCACAAAAATACGGCGCTATCATTGTTAACTCTAACTCTTTTGGTCTCAATGTTATGTATGTGTGTATCGCTATCAAGATTCAATATGAACAATCCTCTCACATTGGGTGCATGACCATAAAAGATGTTACTCATAGAAATAGAACAACCATTATTCTCTGACTTAAAAGAGTAACCGTCTCGCAATAAACAAGATCCAGATATAATGTTCATGCTCAATGCAGGCACTAAATAACAATGATTTAAGTTCATAACTAATCCTGATGGTAACTGAAGTGAAACTGTGCCGACGGCGATTGCATCAACCTTGGAACCATTTCCTACGTGCATCGTCACTTCATCTTTCGCCAACCTTCGTCTATTCCACAATTCCTGTTTCGAGTTGCAAATATGAGCAACAGAACCGGTATCGAATATCCACGCACTACTACAAGAGCCGGTTAAGTACACATCAATAACTTGTATATCAAATATACCTTATTTTTCTTTGGCCGCCTTCTTATCTGCCACATACTTGGGGCAATTGCGCTTCCAGTGACCCATACCCTTGCAATAGTAACACTCCGTTTCAGGCTTAGGTCCAGCTTTGGGTTTCTTCATCGGATTGGCAACAGGCTTGCCGCTCTTCTTTGAATTACCCTTCTTGCCTTTGCCGTTTCTCTTGAAACTAGTGGTCTTATTCACCATCAACACTTGATGCTCTTTACGGAGTTCAGACTCAGCGACTTTCAGCATCGCAAACAACTCGCTGGGAGACTTGTTCATTCCTTGCATGTTATAGTTCAACACAAAGCCTTTATAGCTTGGCGGCAGTGATTGAAGGATTCTGTTAGTGATAGCCTCTTGCGGGAGTTCAATCCCCAGCTCAACTAGACGGTTTGAGTACCCAGACATTTTGAGCACATGTTCACTGACACACGAGTTTTCCTCCATTTTGCAAGCATAGAATTTATCGGAGGTCTCATACCTCTCGATCTGGGCGTTCTTCTGAAAGATAAACTTCAACTCCTGGAACATCTCAAATGCTCCATGACGCTCAAAGCGACGTTGAAGTCCCGGTTCTAAGCCATACAAGACTGCACATTGAACTACTGAGTAGTCCTCCTTACGTGCTAACCAAGCGTTCTTAACATCCTGATCAGCCGTAGCGGGTGGTTCATCTCCTAGCGCAGCATTAAGGACATAAGCCTTCTTCCCAGCTTGTAAGATTAGCTTAAGATTATGAGCCCAGTCTACAAAGTTGCTTCTATCATCTTTCAACTTAGCTTTCTCTAGGAACGTATTAAAATTCAGGGTGACTGTCGCGTGAGCCATGATCTACAACACAAATATATTCAAAGTGGACTTAGACTATGTTCAAGATAATTAGTATAAAGACAACCCTATGGCTCCTGCCGGTTGCCGTACCATCGACGTGCAAGTCGATATTATCTATTACAACATGATCATCTCATACATCCAATCTATTACATCACATCGTTGGCCATATCACATCACAAGCATACCCTGCAAAAACAAGTTAGACGTCCTCTAATTTTGTCGTTGCATGTTTTACGTGGTGACCATAGGTATCTAGTAGGATCGCATCTTACTTACGCAAACACCACAACGGAGATATATGAGTTGCTATTTAACCTCATCCAAGGACCTCCTCGGTCAAATCCGATTCAACTAAAGTTGGAGAAACCGACACTTGCCAGTCATCTTTGAGCAACGGGGTTACTCGTAGCGATGAAACCAGTCTCTCGTAAGCGTACGAGTAATGTCGGTCCAAGCCGCTTCAATCCAACAATACCGCGGAATCAAGAAAAGACTAAGGAGGGCAGCAAAACGCACATCACCTCCCACAAAAACTTTTGTGTTCTACTCGAGAAGACATCTACGCATGAACCTAGCTCATGATGCCACTGATGGGGAACGTCGCATGGGAAACAAAATTTTCCTACGCGCACGAAGACCTATCATGGTGATGTCCATCTACGAGAGGGGATAAGTGATCTACGTACCCTTGTAGACCGTACAGCAGAAGCGTTAGTGAACGTGGTTGATGTAGTGGAACGTCCTCACGTCCCTCGATCCGCCCCGCGAACAATCCCGCGATCAGTCCCACGATCTAGTACCGAACGGACGGCACCTCCGCGTTCAGCACACGTACAGCTCGACGATGATCTCGGCCTTCTTGATCCAGCAAGAGAGACAGAGAGGTAGAAGAGTTCTCCGGCAGCGTGACGGCGCTCCGGAGGTTGGTGATGACCTCGTCTCATCAGGGCTCCGCCCGAGCTCCGCAGAAACGCGATCTAGAGGAAAAACCGTGGAGGTATGTGGTCGGGCTGCCGTGGAAAAGTCGTCTCAAATCAGCCCTAAAACCTCCGTATATATACGTGGGAGAGGGGGGCCTTGCCTTGAGGCTCAAGGAGCGCCAAGGGGGTCGGCCGAGCCAAGGGGGGAAGGTCTCCCCCCCCCAAACCGAGTTGGACTTGGTTTGGTGGGTGGGAGTCTTTCCTTCCCTTCCCACCTCCTCCTCTTTTTTTTTCTTTCTCTTTGATTTTTCTTCCAATGCGCATAGGGCCCTTTTGGGCTGTCCCACCAGCCCACTAAGGGCTGGTGCGCCACCCTCAAGGCCTATGGGCTTCCCCGGGGTGGGTCCCCCCCCCCCCCGGTGAACTCCCGGAACCCATTCGTCATTCCCGGTACATTCATGGTAACTCCGAAAACCTTCCGTAATCAAATGAGGTCATCCTATATATCAATCTTCGTTTCCGGACCATTCCGGAAACCCTCGTGACGTCCGTGATCTCATCCGGGACTCCGAACAACATTCGGTAACCAACCATATAACTCAAATACGCATAAAACAACGTCAAACCTTAAGTGTGCAAACCCAGCGGGTTCGAGAACTATGTAGACATGACCCGAGAGACTCCTCGATCAATATCCAATAGCGGGACCTGGATGCCCATATTGGATCCTACATATTCTACGAAGATCTTATCGTTTGAACCTCAGTGCCAAGGATTCATATAATCCCGTATGTCATTCCCTTTGTTCTTCGGTATGTTACTTTCCCGAGATTCGATCGTCACTATCCGCATACCTATTTCAATCTCGTTTACCGGCAAGTCTCTTTACTCGTTCCGTAATACAAGATCCCACAAGTTACACAAAGTCACATTGCTTGCAAGGCTTATGTGTGATGTTGTATTACCGAGTGGGCCCCGAGATACCTCTCCATCACACGGAGTGACAAATCCGAGTCTTGATCCATACTAACTCAACGAACACCTTTGGAGATACCTGTAGAGCATCTTTATAGTCACCCAGTTACGTTGCGACGTTTGATACACACAAAGTATTCCTCCGGTGTTAGTGACTTATATGATCTCATGGTCATAGGAACAAATACTTGACACGCAGAAAGCAGTAGCAACAAAATGACACGATCAACATGCTACATCTATTAGTTTGGTTCTAGTCCATCACGTGATTCTCCTAATGACGTGATCCAGTTATCAAGCAACAACACCTTGTTCATAATCAGAAGACACTGACTATCTTTGATCAACTGGCTAGCCAACTAGAGGCTTGCTAGGGACAGTGTTTTGTCTATGTATCCACACATGTAAATGAGTCTTCATTCAATACAATTATAGCATGGATAATAAACGATTATCTTGATACACGAATTATAACTATATTTATTATTGCCTCTAGGGCATAATTCCAACAACTGTAACATGTGACAAAGTCTTAGACTGTAGGTATTTATTCCAGAGAATTTGTACCCATGCGCCTTCCGTCTGAACATCCAATCTGAAGAGCCATTTACTAAGAAGGCATTTATTTTTAATTTCTAAGTTCACAATCCCTAACCCACCTTAATCTTTGGGTCTACATATTATGTCCCATCTGGCAAGTTTGTACTTCTTCTTTGTATCATCACTTTGCTAAAAGAATCGAGAACGATAGAAATCTAGTCTTTTTCGTACCCCGACCAGTACTTAAAAAAAGACAGTGAGAACATTGACAGGTAGTCAAAACTGAATTTATTAACACTAAGTGACCCCCATAAGACATAAGCTTACCCTTTCACAACTTAGTCTCTTCTCGAACTATCCTCAATACATTTCCATTCCTTGTTTGTGAGCTTATGGTGGTGAATGGGTAGTCCGAAATAACTAAATGGAAGAGATCCCATCTCATACCCAAATAATTGTCGGTATGATTCTTGTTCTTTCTTGGCTTTCTCAAAGCAAAACAATTCACTCTTGTTGAAATTAATCTTGAGTCCAGACAATTGCGCAAAGAGACAAAAAATAAGGTTCATATTTGTAGCTTTTGCGAGGTCAAGTTCCATGAAAATAATCATATCATCTGCATACTGCAAGATGGACACTCCTTCATCTACGAAATGCGGAATCAATCCTCCTATTAGATCGGCATCCTTTGCCCGACCAATAAGAACAACCAGCATGTCAGAAATAATGACCTACATCATCATTCATCCTAATTCCAATGCTACCTTTATGAACAAACGAATCAACCTCGTTACTCCAGGATTTGTTGACCTACATCATCATTCATCCTAATTTCAGCCTAGTTTCGGTGCAAATTTGGCCCACTTTTGGCCCATATTCAGCATTCTTCAGCACAAATCAAACAACAATAGTTATTTTTTATGACATAGTTCATCACAGAAATCAATATATGTTGGGGATATTGCTTATTAAGTGACCCGCCCAATATGGGCCGGGTTACTAGTAAGGCGATTCATCCTTTGGGCTATTTGGGCCTCAGCCTGGGCGGTTCAAGGCCGCGGGACGGTTATGATTTATGGAAGGTCTTTGGGTTTTGCAAGACGGCGACTTAGAGACCGCGGTGGTCACGATTTGTAAGGAGGAAGGGACTCTTGTAAACCCTAAAGCCTCGACCTATATATAAAGGCGAGTCGGAAGGAGGAGGGGGAGTTAGAAAATCACCGAGTGCTAGGTTAGGCGAGTTACGCCTCCCTTGTAATCGAATCCACATCAATACACACAAAGCAGGACGTAGGCTATTACCTCCTCTCGAGGGGCCGAACCTGGGTAACCCGCCGTGTTCCTCCCGTTTAACCCCTTTGAGTCGCCACCAAGGTACGATGGTTCCCGTACTAAGTCCTTTCACGAGGACATCTGCCGTGACAAAACCACGACAGTTGGCGCCCACCGTGGGGCCTACGCACGGTGGAGTTGAGTTCTCAAAGGGAGCCTTACCAGGGTTTGGGAGCTATGCGACGGCGCTCATGACTCGGAGCCGCCGCGGGATAACCTACATCGACAACCAACGATGGGGACCTGAAGCGAATTCTCTCGAATCAGGCTACAGGGTCCCCTTCGGCAAGATCAACGTCTTCATCGGCATGATCGGATCATCCGTTCCTGAGCCGGACATCTCCACCGACATCGTCGAGCCGGCCAGGTATGTCCGCCCAGTCATAACACAGCATCTGACTCGCCCGGTCTTTGTGGGATTCACGCAGGGGTCGGAGGAGCCGGAACACGTGGCGGCTCAGGAGGTCACCCCGGTCAACTCCGACGATGAGTCATCCATGCGCGATTCAGATTCCATCCAGTCCCTCCATGGAGACGGTCTCGGAGGCTTGTCGCTGGCCATGGATCCGGAAATCCTTGATCAAACCCGCCGCCAGATCGCCATCTACATGGCCGGGGCAACCCAAACCGCACAGAACCCCACCGGAGGTGATGGGACCGGTGGAACATCCAGAAGTGCGTCTGCAGTCCTGGTGGACTTGGCGGCGGAAATCACGAGGCTAATGTCAACTCCGCTCACGCCAGAGAACCAAGGGGAGATAAACGCAGAGCTGGCAAAACTGAGGGAGGCGATGGCGAAGGCCCATCAGGATGCTGAGATGGAGTCCGCCAGGATTGAGACTCGACAAGCCCAAATCACGGCCGAAAGGATGCGATTGAACACCGACAACTGGCGGCTCGAAAGACAGCAGCGCGCGTCCGACGCCGTCCATCAGCGGAGACACCAGGGTCGCCTGCCCCATGACCGCAACCCGACTCGCCTGTTCGACACTCCCCAAACACCCGGGATGGGAGCCGCCCCAGCAGGAGGACCGGGCCGCCCGCCTAACCCGCCGATTCAGCCGACTGAGGGTCAAATTCCTCGTTTCCGTACCCCTCGAGGCCACTTCTCCAACCCGGTGGATAACGTGCTTGCCGCAACTCGCCATCTGGAGTCTCTTCCGATCCACGGCAACACCCCAGCTGAGATTGAAGCAAGGAACGCCATCGAGATGTTGAAAACGGTGGTGGTTCAAAACGCGCAGTTCTCGCACAGCCCTGAGAGATTGCACTCAACCCCTCAGGCGAGCTACACCAGGAGTAGGCCGGAGGATCAGCCAGCCGTAAACAATGCCTCGCGACACTTCCCGCAGGACAACCCGCCCGAACGGAACCCGCCGGGCAGAGATCCCCCCAACATTCAAGAGGCCCAGACTCCCCTCGCGGGGACCGGAGGGCGAGTTGGGGTGCCCTGCTTGTCCCTAGCCCTTCGGAACGAAAGAATGCCCAAGGATTTCAAAGGACCAAGAAAGGTGCCTAATTACACACCAGATCTCGAACCAACATCATGGATCGAGGGCTATGAGATCGCCATGGACATGCTCGACGTAAACGAGGCGGTTTGCGCCAGATACTTCACCATGATGCTCGAGGGATCGGCGCGCACTTGGTTGAAAAACTTACCCCCCAATTCTATCCAGACCGAGCTGAAAGAGCGTTTCATCAAAAACTTCCGGGGAACCTGTAAACGGCCGATGACGATCGTCGACTTACAACACTGCGTGCAATGCCCGGATGAGTCGGCGCACCATTGGTCACGGCGAGTCGCGGAAATTATCCATTCATCAGATGGCATCACGGCAGCGCAAGCTGTGCTTATCCTCGAGCACAACTGCCACTATGAACCGCTGGTACAGAAATTGGGGCGACTCAAACGGAAAGTTCAGGATATGGGCGAACTGATGGACACCCTCACTAGGTACGCCGAGGCTGATGATACCAAGGATCCCGGCGAGGATGGTAAGGGTAACTCGCCCAAGAAGGGCGATTCGACCAAAAACCACACCCGCTTCCAAGGCCGCAACCGTCACAACCAGGGGGCCAACGGCAAGCGTAGGCCACAGGAGGAGCCCTCGGATTTGGTTGCCAACACCAATGCCAATGACGGCAAAAAGAAGAATCGAGGTTTCAGTGGGAAAAGTCCGCGTAATTACGAAGAGCTACTCAAAGGCCCTTGCCCGCACCACGCCATGGCCGACGGCCCGGCGGGCCACTCTTGGGAGAACTGTTTCGTGATGCGAGAATTTCGGGCCGAGGCAATCAAGAAGAGCCAAAGCGAAGATCCGAACCGTCGCCAGGACCAACTCGCCGCGCCCAACCAAAGGCACAACCCCTTCGGCGGTTTTCCCGAACAGGAGGCTCAGGGAGGCCCGCAACCAGGCGGCGGCCAGTACCCGGTGCACCACCAGCGGCGGTACAACCCGCCGGGAGTTTTCCAGCAGCCACCCCCACAGGGGGCTCCACAGGACCAGGATGACAACGGGGGCTTCCGCAACAATCCCAAACAGCTAAGTAATGGGCAGAACCACGTTTTCACCACTAATGCTTGCAGGCGTGATAAAAAGGTAAATCACCGGGCGTACAGCGTAACTGAGCCGGCGATTCCCAGGTATCTCCATTGGTCCGAGCAGACCATAACGTGGAGTAGAGAGGATCACCCGCCAAGAATAGATAACCCGGGCGACCTGGCATTAGTCGTGGCTCCCCAAGTGGGGGGTTACACCTTGTCAAAGGTATTAATGGATGGTGGGAGCAGCATTAATATCCTATACTTCGACACCTTTCGGAGGATGAATCTATCGGAAAAAGACTTGATGCCTTCAACCACGGTTTCCATGGCATTGTCCCGGGCAAGTCGGCTTATCCCATAGGCCGGGTCAGGCTCTCAGTAGCGTTTGGAACTGCGCAGAATTACAGGTCGGAGTCCCTAATCTTCGAGGTGGTCAAACTGAAAAGCCCATACCACGCGCTGTTCGGACGACTGGCTTACGCCCGCTTCATGGCCCGCCCGTGCTACGTCTACCTCAAACTAAAAATGCCGGGTCCCAAAGGACCCATCACGATCGATGGAGATAGAAGAATCGCAAAGGAGTGCGAGGAAGGGGACGCGGCTTATGCGGAGGTCGCCTGTGCGGTGGAAGAGCTCAAACACCATCGGGCCAATGTTGACCCGGCAGACATGTCACCACTCAAGAAGCCGACTACAGATTCTGAGTCGCCCCTGAAATTCAAACCGACGAATGATACTAAGACAATCGATTTCGTTCCTGGCGACTCATCCAAGCAGTTCACCATTGGGACGGGTCTGGATCCTAAATAGGAAAGCGCGCTCATCGAATTCATCCATGAGAATCGGGACATCTTCGCATGGAAGCCCTCTGACATGCCGGGTGTATCGAGAGAATTCGCTGAGCACCATCTTAATATTGACCCAAAATGCAAACCTGTCCAACAATACCTTCGCAGGTTTAACGAGGAGCGACGGAAGGCGATTGGAGAGGAAGTCGCCCGTCTTTTAGCCGCCGGGTTCATCGTGGAAGTCTTTCACCCCAAATGGCTGGCTAACCCGGTGTTAGTACTCAAGAAGAATGGCACTTTCCGTATGTGTATTGACTATACGGACCTCAACAGAGCTTGTCCCAAAGATCCTTTCGCTCTTCCCCGCATCGACCAAATCATTGACTCGGTGGCGGGATGCGAACGATTGTGCTTTTTGGACGCCTATTCAGGTTATCATCAGATCAAAATGGCCGTGGAAGACCAGTAGAAGACGGACTTCATAACCCCCTTCGGGGCCTTTTGCTATGTGTCCATGCCGTTCGGGCTCAAGAGCGCAGGGGCGACTTATCAATGCTGCATCCAGAATTGTCTTCATAACCAAATTGGCCGCAACGTCCATGCTTATGTTGACGACATTGTGATCAAGACCCGCCGGGAGGAGACACTTCTGGAAGACCTTAAGGAAACCTTTGATAATTTACGGGTATATCAGATGAAGCTAAATCCTACCAAGTGCGTTTTTGGCGTACCTGCGGGAAAACTACTGGGTTTCTTGGTATCAGAGCGCGGCATCGAGGCTAACCCGGACAAAATTGAAGCGGTTACTTCCCTCGGCAAGCCGACGAATGTCAATCAAGTTCAGCGATTGGCGGGTCGCATTGCGGCTCTAAGTCGTTTCGTGAGCCGCCTCGGGGAAAAGGCGATTCCTCTTTATCAATTGCTGAGAAAATTCGACCGATTCATATGGACAGAGGAGGCAGACGAGGCGCTTCAGGCCTTGAAGCATCAATTGGTTAACCCGCCGGTCCTGGCAGCCCCAACTGAAAAGGAGCCTATGCTCCTGTATATCGCCGCGAATTCCAAAGCGGTCAGCGTGGCTGTGGTCGTCGAAAGAAAGGAGGAAGGAAAGGAATACCCGGTGCAACGCCCGGTATACTTTATCAGTGAGGTGTTAACTCTTTCCAAACAGCGATACCCACATTGGCAGAAACTGGTCTATGGGGTGTTCATGGCGAGTCGAAAGCTTAAACATTATTTCCAGGAGCACCCGATCACTGTGGTCAGTTCCGCACCCCTCGGTGACGTCATCCAAAATCGGGAGGCAACAGGGCGAATCGCCAAATGGGTAATAGAGCTTGGGTCTCATCACATACAATATACCCCCCGCACGGCCATCAAGTCCCAGGCACTAGTTGATTTCGTTAACGATTGGACGGAGCTTCAGGCTCCGGAAGATCGGCCT
Organism: Hordeum vulgare subsp. vulgare; assembly: GCF_904849725.1. Lineage (NCBI taxonomy): Eukaryota > Viridiplantae > Streptophyta > Magnoliopsida > Poales > Poaceae > Hordeum > Hordeum vulgare. The sequence goes on along the minus strand of NC_058519.1, from coordinate 655,510,833 downwards.
GACCTTACCTATTGGACTATTTACTTTGATGGATCCAGGCAGTTGGAGGGCTCAGGGGCTGGTGTGGTGTTGATATCCCCTCAAGGATATAAGTTCTGCTATGTTCTCCGGCTGATGTTCCCATGCACAAATAATGCGGCGGAATATGAAGCTCTGCTTCATGGTTTGCGATTGGCAAAAGAGACGAACCTAACCCGAGTTAGATGCTTTGGGGATTCAGATTTGGTGGCGCAACAGGTTTCGGGTACCTGGGACTCTCGGGATCCTATGATGGCGGCTTACAGGCGAGTTGTATCTGACGTGGCGGGCTATTTTCATGGGTACCAGGTTGATCATGTTGATCGGCGACTCAACGAAGCAGCTGATGCCCTCTCGCGACTCGGCTCACAGAGAAAACCGGTCCCCCCTAATGTTTTCTTGGATATCTTGCATAAACCGTCTATGACTATACCCACGGAGGAGGAATTGGCGATACCAGATCCCGAGTCGCAGCTTGTGGCGGCTCTCCACGCCACTCCGGATTGGGCTCTTCCTTATCTGGCTTATCTCACTCGTGGCGAGTTACCCACCGACGAAGTTTTGGCTCGCCAGATCGTTCGACGTAGCAAATCCCTGGTCATCATTAATGGCGAGTTATGTAAACGAAGTGCTTCAGGGGTCTTTCAGCGGTGCGTTTCTTCCGAGGAAGGATGCGTAATCCTAAATGACATTCATTCTGGAGACTGCGGGCATCACGCCGGGTCACGTTCTTTGGTATCAAAAGCTTTTCGACATGGTTTCTTCTGGTTGATGGCTCATGCAGATGCAGAAGATATAGTACGGTGGTGCGAGGGGTGCCAACGATATGGGAGACAAGCTCATGTGCCGGCTCAAGAATTGAGGATGATTCCCATTACTTGGCCTTTCGCGGTCTGGGGGCTGGACATGGTCGGACCCTTTAAAATGTCCTCTAACAAGAAAACTCACTTATTGGTGGCAGTTGATAAGTTCACTAAATGGGTTGAAGCGGAACCTGTTGGAGCTTGCGATGCGGAAACCGCGGTCAAATTTCTGAAAAAGCTAATTTTTTGTTTTGGATATCCGCACAGTATTATCACGGACAATGGTACTAACTTGTCCCAAGGAGCGATGCTGGATTTTTGTCGTCGAGAGCATATCCGGCTTGATGTTTCTGCAGTTGCTCACCCGCAGTCCAACGGGCAGGCAGAGCGGGCGAATCAAGAAGTCTTGCGAGGGATTAAACCTCGGCTCATGGTTCCCCTGGAAAGAACTCCAGGGAGTTGGGTTGAGGAACTACCTTCGGTATTGTGGAGCATCCGGACCACCCCGAATCGATCCACGGGGTTCACCCCTTTCTTTTTGGTCTATGGAGCAGAAGCTGTCCTTCCTACTGACATAAGACATGATTCTCTTAGAGTCGCCGCATATGTGGAGCAAGATAATGAGTTGGCGCGTCAGGATTCCTTGGATGCCTTGGAAGAGGCGCGTGACTTAGCGGCGGCTCGTTCGGCTATCTATCAGCAAGATCTGCGGCGTTATCATAGTCGCCGGGTTAAGAGTCGGACCTTTCAGGAGGGCGACTTGGTACTTCGTCTGATACAGGATCGGGCAGGCATGCATAAGCTCTCGCCCCCTTGGGAAGGGCCTTTCGTCGTCAGCAAGAACCTCCGCAATGGCTCTTACTATTTGATGGATCTTCGGCCTGACCGACCGACTACAGAGGCTGAGTCAACTCGCCCCTGGAATATTGCTCATTTGCGTCCTTACTACACTTGAGCTCTTAAAACTCCATGCTTTGTAAGTTTTTTCAGTTTCATTATAAAGTAATAAAATATTCTCCGACTTGGGGGCTTCTTCTTTAAAAAGAAAGCGATTTGTGTCATCCTGTTGCGACCTTATGAGCCGACAGAACATGCATTTAGGGTGGGTGCACGAGCTTTTTGACTCGCCTCCCCCTGTCGCGACCGTATGACCGACGATACCTGCATTTAGGGTGGGTGCACGAGCTTTTTGACTCGCCTCCCCCTGTCGCGACCGTATGAGCCGACGAAACCTGCATTTAGGGTGGGTGCACGAGCTTTTTGACTCGCCTCCCCCTGTCGCGACCGTATGAGCCGACGAAACCTGCATTTAGGGTGGGTGCACGAGCTTTTTGACTCGCCTCCCCCTGTCGCGACCGTATGAGCCGACGAAACCTGCATTTAGGGTGGGTGCACGAGCTTTTTGACTCGCCTCCCCCTGTCGCGACCGTATGAGCCGACGAAACCTGCATTTAGGGTGGGTGCACGAGCTTTTTGACTCGCCTCCCCCTGTCGCGACCGTATGAGCCGACGAAACCTGCATTTAGGGTGGGTGCACGAGCTTTCTCACTCGCCTCCCCCTGTCGCGACCGTATGAGCCGACGAAACCTGCATTTAGGGTGGGTGCACGAGCTTTCTGACTCGCCTCCCCCTGTCGCGACCGTATGAGCCGACGAAACCTGCATTTTGGGTGGGTGCACGAGCTTTCTGACTCGCCTCCCCCTGTCGCGACCGTATGAGCCGACGAAACCCGCATTTAGGGTGGGTGCACGAGCTTTCTGACTCGCCTCCCCCTGTCGCGACCGTATGAGCTGACGAAACCTACATTTAGGATGGGTGCACGAGCTTTCTGACTCGCCTCCCCCTGTCGCGACCATATGAGCCGACGAAATTACTCTTATTATGATTTAATGTTGAAACTATTCGTAGTTCATTTGTTTTCACAGATGATGTGTTCAAAGTTTAAAACAGGAGGGTGCTAAGATTTGTTTCATCCTTGGCGGATTAAGCATTGTAGGATATTCTTATAAAGGCGGACCAAATATTTCAAATCGCCTCAAAAAGCGATATAAGGGTTTTTCTTGCAGATGTCATCAAAAAATAGTATTGGCTATTACATGGCTCACAGGCCAAATTCAGGAAAGTCTACTTCGCTAAGTCCTGGCGTGAACTCTGACCAACTTCGATTTGTAAATCGCCCAAGACCCAATTGCATCTGGCCAAAGCAGCAAAGTCGTCGTCATCGGTCAAAATTGAGGCCAAGTCTGCTTCCCAGTCGAAGGGATTCTTGGGTCGCCGAGGAATTAGGTTGGTCACCACGAAGGTTGGCGGGCTGACTTTCTTATTCTTACTGTCATAAGCCGCCTGATACTTCGTTAAATCAAGACTTGCGGCGAGTCGAGTTGCAGCCAACCGAGAATCCTTGACAACTTTCTGGTAATCTTCTTCAACGAACTCCGATCCATCATCTTTAAGCTGAGGGAAGCCAGCGGCTACTTCTTCCAAATTAATCTCCGGGGCATACGCTAAGCAGCGACTCAGGGCCATTAGGACGCCTTTCCGGGCGGCTGACCGAGTTAACTCGCCAATCTGGGGAGGAAGCGTGGACAGACATCCAAGTACCTTCTTGATGGAAGTAATAGGCTCTTTTGCACCCATTACAGCTTTGACGGTCAACACACTGCCTGTGTACAGTTGCTCTGTCAGCGTATAAATCGCCTTCAGCATCAACACACAGTCTTCTTGCAGGTTGGCGACTCTTGGACCTGGAATTTGATAACCGGTAACTTAACATCAGAAATTTGGCCCAAAGGAGGGGACAAGGTTGGAGATTTAGGTAAGGCTTACCAAAGATGGCTTGCGTCATGTTAGAGATATGACGTTTTAAGCCGGATAACTCCCGTTGAACAGTCGCCAGCTTCGCTTCAGCTTTCTCTGCTCTCTTCAAATCCGCGTTTTGGTCAGCTTGAGTTTTTTCTAACTCGGCTTTGAGTTTTTCCAGTTCAACCAGAGCCAATTTATATTTATCTTCCGACTGAGTTCGGGCGTCTTGTTGTTCAGCCAAGTTTTTCCTTAAATCGCCCAGCGCCAGTTCGGTCTGAGCAAGGTTTTCCTATTGAAAGTTTAAAATGAAGACAAGTCTCAGAATTATTGCAAAGCAATACCCCTGACACTTGGGGGCTAATGTATAATTTCTCAAGGAAAATTATACAGAAATCAAGACCCGGCTCATCTTTTATTGATGACCCGGCCCTTGGGGGTTACTGGTCGCGAAGCTTTTTCTAAAAAATTTAAGACCCGGCTCATCTTTTTACTGATGACCTGGCCCTTGGGGGTTACTGGTCGCGAAGCTTTTTATAAATTTTTTAAGACCCGGCTCATCTTTTTACTGATGACCCGGCCCTTGGGGGTTACTGGTCGCGAAGCTTTTTCTAAATTTTTTAAGACCCGGCTCATCTTTTTACTGATGACCCGGTCCTTGGGGGTTACTGGGAATAGTATAGAGTATAAAGTTTACCTCATGTTTGTTGTTTAACATCTTTAGCAGGTTTTTCTCCATCTCATAGCTCGCTTCCAGGCGACTTGCGAAGCCAGAACAGAGTTCTTTAAACTCCAGATTTGCATAGTCGGAAAGCTTCGCCTTGGAGAGCCCAGACTCGGGGATTGCCTGAGAGGAGGATGCTACGTGTTTGGACAGAACTGTCGCCGCCGGCTTGGAAAAGCCGGAACCAGTAATGACTACAGCATCTGGGTCATCCGCTGTCGTCAATACGTTCGGCGATTTAGGGGCATCCGCTGTTCCTTTCGGCGACTCAGGAAGATCCACTTGAATTGTCGGCTCAGCTTGACCCGGATCCTCTTGAGTCGGAGTTGATTTCCTTGGAGGTTCGGAAGTTGCATCAGGGATTGATCCACTGGTTTTCCTTTTTTTGGCTTGTGCCCTAACAAAAGGAGATAAGCGTGTTAAGGAATTGAAAAGATTGTTATTCTCAAAAGTCAAGGCAAAAGACTTACCCCGGAACTCGAATCATTGGTGGAAGTGTTGACATCACTGAGTCGCCGGAAGTGGGGGGAGAATTCTGCAGGAATTATACATCAATAATACAGGCGGGTTGCAGATGTAATCCAAAGCAGCACGAAAAATGGTTGCTCATATAAAAAAAGGTACCTCGCTTGGTTTTCTTTTGTTTGTTGCTGGCAAGCCAGATATCAGATCGCCAGAGTGACTTCGTGTCTTCCGGTTTGAGGCGTGCTGTTTTTTCTTCAGTAAGAAATTTGGGTCCAAATGGGCATTTGGATGTGACAAGGGGACTTTCCCACATATTCGCCGGTCCGGCTTAGGTGGAGAAGGAGATGAATCGGAGGAAACAGAAATTACCTCGACAGAGTCTTCTTGGCTTTCGTTATCTTCATTCTATTACAAGAAGAGTGAGAGATATAAATAAAAGGTCAAAAGTAATAGGTGGCGAGTGAAAAGAGGACGGATTGGTACCTCTGAAAGTGCGTCGCCGACTTGAGATTCGTCGACTTCAGATGGCTCAGCCGCAGCAGATTTACCTTTGCCCTTGTTTTTCTTAGAGGGCGGCTTAGCAGTTTTCATGGCTTGCTTTTTAGGTCTCCTGGACCAGAACTTGTCGCCTTTCTGGAAGGGTATATGGTATGAAGTCATGATGGCAATAAAACAGAAGGAATAAAAATCAAGGGCGGGTCAGCTTTGGTTACCTTGGGCGCCGGGTTAATCTTGCAGAAGGGCTTAAGGCCGATTTGGCCGCACTTTCCTGCGGGCTCGCCGGTCAGCTTTTTGATGATGGCAACAATGTCTTTCTCTGTTAATGCTGTGTGAAAGTAGCATTGGGGATGATCCAGAGTGCCGTCAAATTCACACATTAGACCATCTCGGCGGCTCAGAGGAAGAATCCGCCATTCGACCCAGCAGCGGATCAGGTCAACCCCGGTAAGACCATTGTTCGTCAGGGATCTCAGTTAAGACAATATTGGGATGAACTCCGACTCTTCTTCCTCGGTGAGCTTGTCGGGGAGCTTGAAGTTAACCAGAAGGCGGGTTGGCCTGTAGCCCAGAAGCTTGTTTTCACCAGCAGGGGACGTTTCTTGACAATAAAACCAAGATTCACCCCAGCCCTTGGGATGGCTAGGCATGGTGAGTGAAGGAAACAGACTATCCCTACGGCGTTGGGCGTTGACACCGCCGAGTTCCAAACTGGGGCCGTTGTGGAATTCCGTCTGGCGATTCAGATGGAAAAAGTGCCAGAATAGAGGAACGGAAGGTTCGATCCGTAGATAAGCTTTGCAAAGGACTTGGAACTGGCTCAAGTTGCTTATGGAATTGGGACCCAAATCCTGGAGTCGGACGTTCATGAAGGTCAAAGCGTCCCTAAGAAATTTGGATCCGGGCGGCTTAAAACCCCGTTCCAAGTGTTCCACAAAGACTACTATTTCCCCTTCTTTGGGGTTGGGGAGATCTTCTCCCAACCCGGTGTGCCATCCGATGACATCTTGAGGATCCAAACAGCCCGCTTTCACGTAATTAGCTAAGACAGCATCATCAACTTTGGTAGGAAGCCAATCGCTCTTGAAAACGGCACCCATGCTACAAATAGGTAGAAGTATGGTATTACATGTCTTGGACATCTACTATATGAATCGGGATCAGTTCATGTTAACCCGCCAGACTAAGAGGTCGGGTTGGGTTGATATGGCGACTTATGGAAGCAGGGCTATTTCCAAAGGCTATATTACTGTGGATGGTAAAATCTATTCGTTCCGAAGCACTAAGGGGGGGATGAAGGTTACAAACAGTTTTTTACAAACAGTGAATGAGGAATGGATCTGCCGAACAGATATGAAAACCTACGAATATGGCTGAGCATGAACAATGTATTATCAGGTGACGCCCCTCGTTTGGAGAAGACATTGTATTCAGAAATTCGCAAGTACAGCGGATGGTTAAAATTATTCAAGGAACTGGCTACCCTAGCGGCGCTCGGACTAATCGATTCGAGGGAAATGAATGACTATGAGCGGAAAGCTTCAAAGCTACGGCAATGGCGGAAATACAAGCAAGGAATAAACCTACTCCTAAGAGGGGGAACGAGGGCCTAACCTGATGCTCTCGATCAAAGAAGACCGGCGGTGACGGAGATCGCTGGAGAAGCGCGGGGGTCCCGACGAACGAAGAGGCCTTCGGCGGCGGCGGAGCTCGGGGCGAGCAACGAGGTTGCCGGTGATGATGCGATGGACAATGACGGCGGACGGATCGACCGAGGTGTGAAGCTTGACGACGACGACGGCTTGCGGGCGGCACTGAAGCTCCTCGAACGGGGGCGGAAGTTGCGGCCGGCGGCGGAGCCCTCGGGAAGCGATGCGGTCTTTTGCTGCGATAATGGGGGGCACTGACGAGACTGGTAGGTGGCCAGCGCCAGCCCTGTCCCTTCCGCCTATTTATCAGGACGGGCGCTGGAATCGAGGCGCCGTGAGCGGGAACGGTTGGGGAATAAAAGATTCGCCATGATGACGTCCGAAAATTTTGGGATAATGATGCACTAAAAGATCCGTTGGGATTATGTTAAATTTCCCGAAGATCGAGGGATAAGGAAGGTGCCGACAGGAAATGGATTGGCGACTCAAAGATTTTTCCGGTACCGGATGGCGAGTTAAAATTTCTGACGTATGGAGGAAAACGAAGGAGTGAATCACCTTCAACTAAAGCGGAAGCATTGGCGTGAAAATTCAAGTCAATTTGGGGCCTAATGTTGGGGATATTGCTTATTAAGTGACTCGCCCAATATGGGCCGGGTTACTAGTAAGGCGATTCATCCTTTGGGCTATTTGGGCCTTAGCCTGGGCGGTTCAAGGCCGCGGGACGGTTATGATTTATGGAAGGTCTTTGGGTTTTGCAAGACGGCGACTTAGAGACCGCGGTGGTCACGATTTGTAAGGAGGAAGGGACTCTTGTAAACCCTAAAGCCTCGACCTATATATAAAGGCGATTCAGAAGGAGGAGGGGGAGTTAGAAAATCATCGAGTGCTAGGTTAGGCGAGTTACGCCTCCCTTGTAATCGAATCCACATCAATACACACAAAGCAGGACGTAGGCTATTACCTCCTCTCGAGGGGCCGAACCTGGGTAACCCGCCGTGTTCCTCCCGTTTAACCCCTTTGAGTCGCCACCAAGGTACGATGGTTCCCGTACTAAGTCCTTTCACGAGGACATCTGCCGTGATAAAACCACGACAATATAAATCAAAAAATAGTTTAACAAGTCAATACAAATCAAAATTCGAGCTAGGCGTTGCCCTTCAGCCTCCATAGGTGCTTCACCAAATCGTGTTGCAGTTGTTGATGCACCTGTGGGTCTCGGATCTCCTGACACATGTTGAGGAAGGCAGTCCAGGTTGTCGGTAGCTGGTGATCAACTTGGGCAAGAGGACCTTGCATGTAATATGGTTCAGTGTCAAACATTGCCTCCTCCTGCTTGCGCTCAATAATCATGTTGTGCAAGACAACACAACAAGTCATAACTTCCCACATTTGATCTTTCGACCAGGTTTGAGCGAGGTACCGGACAACAGCAAAACGAGATTGAAGCACACCAAATCCACGTTCGACATCCTTCCTGCAAGCTTCTTGACGCTTGGCAAAATAGGAGTGCTTGCCTCCTGGTGCGGATTTGAGATAGTCTTCACAAATATGGACCATTTCAGATAGATGCCATCTGCTAGGTAGTATCCCTTGTTGTAGTGGTGCCCATTGACCTTGTAGTTAACCGAAGGAGCATGACCTTGAACAAGCTTGGCAAAGACATCCACACACTGCAGTACATTGATGTCATTGTGAGTTCCTGGCATACCAAAGAAGGAGTGCCAAATCCGGAGGTCATGTGTGGCCACTGCCTCAAGTACCATACCACAACCTCCTTTGGCGCCTTTGTACATCCCTTGTCAAGCAAATGGATAGTTTTTCCATTTCCAATGCATGCAGTCGATACTTCCAAGCATCCGAGGAAATCCTCTTTCTGCATTACGTGCTAGGATCCGAGCAGTGTCTTCAACATTGGGTGATCGCAAATATTAAGGTCCAAAAACTGCCACCACTGCCCTACAGAACTTGTATAAACACTCAATGGTGGTGGACTCAACCATGCATCCATAGTCTTGAAGAATACCAACGGGAGCTCCGTACGCAAGCATCCTCATAGGTGTCGTGCACTTCTGGAGCGAGATGAATCCAAGTGTGCCAATGCAATCCTTTTTGCACCTCAAGTAGCTGTCGAACTCCCTCATGGAATTCACAATCCTGAGGAAGAGCTTCTGGCTCATACGATAACGGTGCCGAAAATACTTTGTCGACATGCCGAGGAGCGTCTACAAAGTAGTCGGCGTAGAGCAAGCAATAGCCTTCCAGTCGATGCCTCTGCTTTGCCTTTAGCCGGCCTGGCGCCGAGCCACTTCGTCGTGGCTTTGCATTGCTCGCGAACAGGACCATGAGGTGCTCTTCATCCTCGGCGTCGGCATCGGCTTCCTCCTCCACCAGCGCCGTGAACACCTCCTCTTCCTCGGAGTCCATCGCCCAGGCAAATCGTCAAACACCTGGCGAGCGTGGTGGACGCGCGGCCGCATACGTGCCCGGAGCGCCGGGAAAACTCGCCAAGAAGCGGGGAGCGGGGGAAGGGGGCGAAGACGCGACGAACCCTACGTCTGTCGACGGGGAGATGGCCTTTGTAGCAGCGGTAGGCAGGTGGACGGCGCCGGAATCGGCACGGTGACGAAAGGTGTGGTGCGCGAGGGGCGGTTTCGGAGAAGAAAAGACCTTTTTCATGTGACAGGGGCCCGACACGTCTTTTTCCTAAAGTCGACGTCCCCGGGCTCCCCCCGAACGTGCTGGGTTCGGAGTGGGACCGTCGGGGTCAATTTCGACCATAATTTCGACCATAACCGACGAAAAACCGTCTTTTGGAGACGCGATTGAGCTGTATTTTCCTCGCCGCGGAAAAAGATAACCTGAGAAGGGTGTGTTGGGGACGCGGATAGTAGTAATTGGTCTTCCTTAAAAGAAGCACCGAGAGTTAATGTGGCTTCGAGCTAGCTAAATAATTGTATATGATGAAAAATTGTCAAGGGAGTGGGTGGTTAGATTAAGAGTTGAAACGTGACGCGAAGCGAGAAACCAGCGTCGATGTCAGGTGTGGAAGCATGGGAGAAAACGGGCAGAAGGGTCAAAGAACACGCGTCACGTCAGTGCAGCAAAGGTCAAACGGTTAACTCCCTGAGCTAATCAATCATACTGTAGAATATCATTACGCAGCTAGCTAGCTACAGTAGCTAGTACTACTCTGGTTAGGGTCGACCGCTAACTAATTAATCCAGCTAATTAATTCAGGGGGTCGGCCGATCCCGATCGGCGGCTGAGATGACAGGCCCCACGTTTTGCTCTTAAGTACTCCGTTGTTTTAAAATTCTTATCTTAGTTTTGTTTAGATATGAATGTATCTAGTCATGTTTTAGTATTTAGATACATTTATTTTTAGATAAATCTAAGATACTCCCTCCGTTCTTAAATATAAGACCTTTTAGAGATTTCACTATAAACTACATACATATGTATATAGACATATTTTAGAGTATAGATTCACTCATTTTATTTCGTATGTAGTCCATAGTGAAATGTCTAAAAGTTCTTATATTTAGAAACGGAGGGAGTACTTCTATATGGTCGTTGAAAATAAAGGGTGTAAATTTATAACTAAATTAATACAAATAAAGGGAGTATTAAATGAGAAACATTTATTTTGTGACGAAAGGAGTTCTCTACTATCAATCCGGAATGAAGCAGTTTAATTAAATGTACATACTACTATATGGTCGTTGATTTGATTTGATAGGGCTGGTTTGGTTATGTGCTACGTTCAGAGTACTGACAGATATGTAGCATATCCCTCCAGCTCCAGGATCCAGCTATCTACCCATCATTCCAGCTAGATCCACTAAATATGCGCTAGTTTGATCATTAGTTCTCGATCTCTTGCAAACCACTACGTATAATTTTTATTTCCCCGGTACACTATCATTAGCACTATCACAACCACTTTGGTGGGTTATAAAGTAAAGTAGGAGTATAATTCATCGTTCTAAAAACAGGAGTATATTTGTTCGTATGTACGAGATTCCTGGGCGCGGCAGGGAGGCCCGATAATATCATTATTATAGACATCGTACTTTTCTGCGTACTCTACGTTCTGATTTATGCCATAATTTGTGCACACATGCAGAAATGAAAGTGGTGCGCACGCACGGTTGCCGGCCGCCCTCTCCCGGTTGCCGTTTTCGAACAAACTAATTAATGTACGTACGCTACGTGCGACCACCGGACACACATCCACACCAACAAGAAAAAACAAGCAGTCTAAAGCATCTCCAGCTGCCGAGCCTTCCACAAGGTGTTTTTTGCACTGGTTAGGGTTGTTTCGGCGTAATTTTTGCTTTGGGATATTTTTTTTACTCTTTGTGATCCCAGCCATCAGAGGACGCTCTACACCGGCCATGCGTCCTTTATGCGGTTCCTGTGTCATCTACGGACGGGAGAAAAAAGAGAGGACACAGAGGTGATGGGCGACTGATGATGGACCATTTGCATGTAGAAAGTTGCATCGGCGTCTTCGAATGCCCCCCGACGGCCTGAGTTTGGCTTGGAAGCGTCGACTCTAATTTAAACCAAATCCAACCAAAAGTAAGACGTTGCGGACGCGAATGAATTTTTTTTCGTCCGTCAATACTGAAAAAATGCTCCCGGTCCTCTTGGGCGGACGGCTGGAGTTGCTCTAAGCTGCGAATATCACATTAGGTATACAGATACTCTACACTAGACAGCATCATTAGGCTCGCTGGAGAGATATTTTCGCGCATTTGTACTACTCCACCGCCGTCCCTCCCACGGCCACGGGGGGCGGTGGGTGGCCCCACCCACCGGAACGGCCACTTGGCACGGCCGCCAGATCAGCCCTGCCCTGTCGGAGCATGCAGTGCAGGCGAGGTGCAGAGCTGCCCTGTCCGAGATGATTGGTGGACAGCTGGACGCCGATGGAGCCGGTTCCCGTATGTCGTCGGCACCGCCGTCCGTGCCCTGCTCCTGCCACGCTGTACCGTGCACGCCAGGCCAGGCTGTACGCACGCACGCACGTACTGTACGTGCAACCAGTTCAATCGTAATCATGCGTGCGTGCGTGCGGATTCTTTCTCGGCGAGCGATCACCGCTTTGGAGGAATGAAAAGTGAAGCTTTCATCGCATCTCATCTCATCTCAGGCGTTCATCATGGCGCACGTACGCACCGAGCCCAAGAGCGAGCCTTGTTCACATAAAGACGGGGCGGAAAGTGAAAGTGAACCTTCTTTCTCCGTCTCGCGCCGTGCACACCCATTTTTTGTTGTTGCTTGCAAGCCGTGATCCCCATGATCATATGCATCCTTTTTTGGCAAGCCATGTGTATGTACAGTGGCGAATCTTGGAAAAAAATAGAGAAATATGAAGAAAAAACACTAACTCTCAGTTTTCTATTCAAATAATGCTATATTTTTTTGTATGAAGCTGGGATGAATACTAGTATTTTTTTTTTTCAATTTTTGGTGAGGGGGCTCAAATCTGTTGAAGCACCCCCCCTTAGATTCACCATTGTGTATGTTTATCCGTCGACTAGGTTTGACTGTCTTGACAAAGGTCCATCCTCGAAACATAATGTACGTCATTTTTCTAACATTATACAATCCTTATATTATGAGACGAAATGGTAATGTCCATTTTTTGTAGTGAGGACAACTCCTGCAGGAACAAGGAAATGAGGACGAGCGAATTGCCGAACCGCTACTTTTCATCACTTTGCCTACTTTCCTTCGCATTTGATCAACTGGTCATGCTGGAGACAAAGAAGGTCATGGACAGTCTGCCGCGTCACGGGTTGTAGCAAGCAACAACAACTCGGTTCAACCGGCGTCTACTTAGATGATGTCTAGGAAGGTGGATATGCACCCGGTTCGTGTGGGGATAAAAGTCTCAGTTTTGATGTCATCGTGGGTCTCGTTGTTTGGAATACTCTTTTAGTAAGAGGCGATTTTTGTCGATAGCGAGACATTTGTGATGACGTCAATGCCCAAATACTTTGAGACTCAGATCTCCAGTAGTCACGTGCAAGGTGTGAGTGTGGAGGTGCAATGTATGCATCTATGTTGTGGTGCTCGATTGCTCGCTTTTTTATAAGAAAAGTGACATGGTGGCAAGACCAAAGAACGCATTCCATCAAGGTTTCTTTCTTTATTTGACTATATAAATGGAAACCGATACTTCCTCCGTCCGTAAATACTTGTCCTAGAAATGAATATAACGGATGTATCTATAACTAAAATAAGTCTAGATACATTCATCTTTAGGACAAGTATTTCCGGACGAAGGGAGTATTAATTAGAGGTGGAGACCTTGAGTCATGCCGCTCAAATAAAACCCATGGATCAAACCAAAAGGAGAATAGATGAAAAACCGTACACAAGCACGAGTTCGAAGCCCACGAGCAAGACCTCGAAGCCCCCCGCCATGTTGTAAAGAATTCAACCTGAACACAATTCAAAATTGTCCACCTGTTTTCAAGTAGAAGTATCGCCGTCCAACCGGGCATGGTTCAGCGGAATACGACCAAACAAAGGACCATCATGGAGTCTTACCCAAATGAAGAAAATTCACTTTTCTGTTTGTGTATTTCAAAGAAAAAAAAATCTCTTTAATGTTTAAATGACAAATTCAAAATCTAGCATGAATATTCGTTGAATCAAAGAGACAATCTTTTTTATTTTAGGGTGAATCAAAGAGACCATCTTGACTTGGTAGTAGACCATAGACCAGTAGTAGTGGTAGTAGCAGGAACAAAAGTGGTGATTCCCAACGGCCTCGCCGTCCCGTTTTAGGCGGCCATTTATTTACTTCCAGCAGCTCGTCCTTTCATCTACTCCTACTGTACTCCCAGTTAATTATTATACTTTCCCATTAGTGGAGTAAGTACTGCAGTACACTTATTATTATTACTAGTATGTCAACTTGTGCTAGTAAAAATTACCGCGCGATTGAAGCCCCGGGCCCACAGCCCGGCGGCACACAGTACGGGCATGTCGGTATAAAAACCATTAGTAATCAACAGCAGCATTAGCGAATAATATCACCACACCAGCGGCTCCCACCCCCACCTCAACCCCAGCACAGCAAGCGCAAGGTGGTGAGAGAGAGGCGAGGGGGGGAGAGGGAGCGAGCGGAGCCGAGACCGAGAGAGATCCAATCCAATCCAGCCCAGTCCCCTCCCCATACCCCGCCTCCGCCTCCTCGATTCGCTCCGGTTCCGCGCTCGCTTGCTCAGGCGAGGCAGGTCCGTGCTCCGCCTCCGTTACGCTTGCTGCGCTGCCGCCTGCGGCCTCGCTCGCTCGACTCCGACTCCGACTCCGCGCTCAGATCCGCGTGCGCCGCCGACGACCTGCCCCGCTCTCAGGCCGGTCGCTGCTCTGCTTGCAGGTTCGGCGGCGAGGGGGATCGGAATGGGCGCGCGGGTGTCCAAGGCCACCTCCTGCTGCTGCCTCCGCGGGCAGCTCCACGGCAGCACCCGCCTCGACGACCCCGGCTCCGGTGCGTGCCTGCTCCCGCTCCCAATGCTCCATGCTCGCTTGCTTCCCTCGCCCCGCCCACTGGCTCTCGAGATTCTCCGCTCGCTGTTTCTGGCGCGCACCGCTCCGAGATTGTTGGCGGTGGCGGGATTCAGGGGGCGGTTTACCTTTCCGATCGCGCGTGCCGCCGCATTTGGGGGCGGTTGACGATGCGTTGTTGACTTGAGTCCAAGGGTTATTATCCGCCTCTGATTTGTTGGCTTCTGCCGGCGGATTGGAACGGCTTGCCAGATGGGTGGATTGGAGATGGGAGTAATCTGACGGACGGACTGACTGACCGGGGCGACTTTTGAATTTTGATGCGCAGAGGAGGACGAGCAGGGGGAGGCCTACGAGCTGCCGGCGTTCCAGGAGTACACCTTCGAGCAGCTGCGGCTCGCCACGGCCGGCTTCGCCGTCGACAACATCGTGTCCGAGCATGGCGAGAAGGCGCCCAACGTCGTCTACAAGGGGAAGCTCGACGCCCAGCGCCGCATCGCCGTCAAGCGCTTCAACCGCTCCGCCTGGCCCGACCCGCGCCAGTTCCTGGTATATGCCTCCTGTCGCCTTGGCTTATCCTCCCTATCTAACAACGTGCGTCTGGTGGGTGTTACTAATGCCTTGATGGCTGGCACTAGTTCGTTGCTGGTTAGTTATTGTGCTGCTTGCAATTTGAGAATGATGTCTCTTATCATGGAGGCTGTTGATTTCTACCTGCGATGATATGCACGCTTGTTAATTTACTTATTTTGCTTTCGGATGGATTCTTATGATGGCTGGCAGTAGCAGATTAAAGGGTGGCATCTACCAACTGTTTGGCCAACATTTTCTCTTTCTCTGCGATTATTAGATTCCAATGCTAAACCAGTGTGAGACAGCAATCATTACCAGCCACAACTTGTCCCATACTCCCATCATTGTGTTCTACTAATGCTCTTGGCAAATCAATGGTTCAGCATTTTTACCATATCTATTCCGTTGCTATCATAATTTGCATCACATGTTAATTTATTTGGCATGGTTGTGTATTTTCTTACTGTAATAAGGTTTACTCCTTGCTCCAGTGCTTTATATGACCCTTCTACTATCAGTTATCTCACTGTTTTTTTTAACCTTTTAGGGTGATATCTTTATTTAGATGGCTAGTAATATGTAGAAGTTTTTTGCTCTCTCTGTAGCAGGACAGTGGATGGCATTTTTTTGTGTCAAAAGTCAAAACAAAATCCTGTTTGTTGATACATTTTTCGCTTGACCCATACAGTTCCAGTAATTTTCTAAGATTTGCCAATATCTTTTGGGGAAATAATTATGCTTCAGGAAGAAGCTAAATCAGTTGGTCAGCTCCGGAGCAAAAGGTTAGCAAATCTGCTTGGCTGTTGCTGCGAAGGTGACGAGAGATTGCTTGTTGCAGAGTACATGCCTAACGACACACTAGCAAAACACCTTTTCCACTGTGAGTCGCCTTGCATTTCCTGGTTGTAATTATGTTTAGCGCAGTTTGTTATTGTTATCTATTATTTTTCTCAACCTATAAGCTTAAGTACTTATAGGTTCATGATGTCGTATCTGTTAACGATTGGTCTTTGTCCATGTCTAAATTTTGCAAATGAATTTTGACAAGAAATTGTGCAGATTGCTCATTTTCTAAACATTGTTCCTCATGACTGTTGGTAATTGTTACATAATGCATAGGAGTAATAAGATTATTTGTTCTACACACATTAGGTCATGCAACTCAAATCTTTCTTGAAAGATTTTCACACTTGTATTATGTCTAGTCTATCTATCATTTCGGAGGTTTAATTGGACCGGGACCATCTGCATATTATATTTAATTCCTTACTTGATTAATGATGTAATATTTCTGCATTACTGTATGCTTTTGACAGGGGAAACCCAAGCGATGAAATGGCCCATGAGATTAAGGGTTGTTCTCTATCTTGCTGAGGCTTTAGAATATTGCACCAGTAAGGGGCGTGCTCTCTACCATGATCTTAATGCCTACAGAGTTCTGTTTGATGATGTGAGTATCATACAAATTATTTTGCCAGCATGGTAAACTTTGTTTATATGCGTGTTTGCTGTTGCATTGGTTGATTTATACATTGTTTACATGCTGCAGGATTGTGACCCTAGACTTTCATGCTTTGGTCTTATGAAGAATAGCCGGGATGGCAAAAGTTACAGTACCAATCTGGCATTTACTCCTCCTGAATACATGAGGACTGGTTGGTTCCTTTATATGTTGCTAAAACCATATAGCTTGCTTTTATGTAGCAGTCCCTTTTTTTTCGAGAAGGAGGATTATACCCCCGGAAATGTAGCAGTCCCTGGATGATCTTCATAGAATTTTTCTTGTCAGATCACATTGGCACTGAACTTTCTCGCAAAGCTGCTATGTTCTAATGCTATAGTTTTCTAGTTGGAGATTATACCTTGAGTTTGTTTCTGCCTGCGGGGCATCCTTAACCATTGTACAGTCGAGTGGATTCAGCTTCCTTAGTACTATTACTAGTATAGCACTGTTTTCATAACACCCTACATTAGATTCTCAGAATGTTTTTTGCACCCTAATGGTTTGATCTGTGAAGTAAAAATATACTCAGTAGTTGTTAATTTTAACTGGCATGTCTTACAATATGATCTGAACCATGACTGTACCTTGAGATCTTCACACGTTGTGATAATTGTAAGAGGAGAGGATCTGCATAGGTCTCAAGGTTGCAATTCATAGTTGAGATAATGTGTGCAGTCACCCCTTCATGATAGATGATGTTGACAGTTTGCCCTTTTTACAGAACCTAGGCTCAATGATAGCTTCACAATCAAGCATGTTAACTTCTTCTGAAGATTATATAATGTTTCATTTAAGTTCCTTGTACTAGGCAGTGTAGGCGATAACTTCATATCTTTTTAACCACGTATAAACACTTTACTGCCCCAAAAATAACATATTATCATTTATTACACCACCATTCACCTCTAACATCACCCTCACACTTTCCTGTTTGTTCTTTTACTTGCAGGACGTATAACACCTGAAAGTGTCATATATAGCTTTGGCACTTTGCTACTGGATGTTCTTAGTGGGAAGCATATTCCTCCGAGCCATGTAACTACTTTGAGCTCTAGTTCTTCCACATCATTTTCTATCTTACTTCACTTCTTTGGCATCATTATACATTTATTGTAATTTTAAGCTCCTTCCGTATCATTATGCATTTGTTGTTTTATTTACTGCTATAGTATGCCATAAATGATTATATGTCATAAAGCTGTCTGATAGGTGCGCTGACCAGGGAGTTGATTGATTTCCTAGTTTTTCTTCCAACTGCTTTCTGGTCTTCATGCCTGTGAAGCAAAATGTGAAACTATTTCTTGTATGAAGATATTGGCCTGTACTCACTATCTACATTGAACAATGTGAAGAATATAAATATAAGTCCTTATGTCCATCAACTTGCAGCAAGAAATGGATTGACTATTTGGGATCTTCAAACTAAGTATAGGACAACAACACTTCAATAGTGGAATAAAAAGAATAATTTCCTAGAACAATGGCTATGGCTTGACTTTGTACCAAATAGTTGTTTATATATCTTCACTTTACCAGACTAACCGATGCTAGTTAATATCTGCAGGCCCTTGACCTGATTCGAGATCGGAACTTTAGCATGCTTACAGACTCGTGTTTAGAGGGTCAATTTTCAAATGAGGAAGGAACGGAACTGGTACGATTAGCTTCAAGGTGTCTGCACTATGAACCCCGAGAACGGCCGAATGTAAGATCTATGGTTCAAGCATTGGCTCCTCTTCAGAAGGATGTTGAGGTGAACTTTCCTTGCTCTGTCTATAACAATTGAATTCAAGTTATCTTCCTATAAAATTTGGTGCGAAAATGCCACCAGGGTTTTTGGTATGTGTAATGTGCTATTTAGTCGTGTCTTCAAATAAGTTATTTCCATCTCCCAGCTTTATAAACTTTTCTGGCAGTTCTCTTAGCCTGACAGTATAATACATAGCAAGGTCAAATAAGCCGTTAGCACCTTTTGAATTTAATGTGAAAAAGAAGATATGGCGAACACTAACTTAGTAGTTATCTTGCTCCGATCAACATTGGGCATGAAGTATATAATGTTATAACTGCAGTGGTGTTGATCTGTTTTGTAGACTCCATCTTTCGAACTGATGGATATGCCTCAAGCCGGTGCATCATCTGTCCAATCATTGCCTCTTTCTCCTCTTGCTGACGCCTGTTCAAGAAAGGATCTGACAGCAATACATGAAATTCTAGAAAAGACGGGATACAAGGATGATGAGGGAACTGCAAATGAGGTAACTAATAAAATCATGATACTTTATGTGGTGCACTTTATGTTTTGATCCAACATATAATATCACATATCTTTCGGGGGAAGTTTTAATGTAAGATCTCTTTTGGTAGCATGCAAAATGCATTTTGGTTGAGTGATTAAAGTTTATCACACATCTTGCAGGGAGATGTTATAGTGAAGACATCTTTCCATGACCATATGTTCCTAAATAAACAGATCACTTTCCTAACTCGATGATATTCTATATGTACTTGACCCATCCCAAATCTGATCCCTTCTTTGCATGCGTGCGCTAGCTGAGGGCACTAGCCTATGTCCAAAAGTTTCTTATGCAACATTTGTTAAGAAGCATATGAAAATGTCAAACTAGTCTGACACCGTCATTATCTCAGCTGAAACTGTGTCCTGTAAAATGATTTTGGATAATCTTTGTATTTGTAAATTTTGAAGCAGAGAAGGCCAAAATCTTCAAAAATATCCCCCTTCTGTTCTTGTGATGCCTGTTATAAGAACAAGCATAGAACTGGGGAGGAGTCTTAAGACTCCCAGCGTTGCTTTGGATAGATTCTCTTGCCTAACCTTATACATGTAATTTTTTTTCTTTCTTTGTACAATCCTTTTCCTGAACCCTATGTGCACTGCTGTCTATAGACTCTTGTACTTTCATTAAAATTTACTGTGGAGGCCTCTCCTACGGTTTCCCAAAACGAGAAAATCGTTGGATTGGTATTTCCCTTTGTTTTACTGGAACTGTTAAAATTGCTTTGCTGTTACATGATCTTTGCCCCCTCTTTCTTTGCCGCAGCTTTCATTTCAGATGTGGACCAATCAAATGCAAGACACATTAACCTCAAAGAAGAAGGGTGACAGTGCATTTCGGCAAAAGGATTTTACTACTGCTATAGATTGTTACTCTCAGGTTGCTTTCACTTCTCAATTTCTTTCGTTCTTCTATACAAATTGACATGTTGTAGGTGTCTCATGTTGAAATGTCACTGATCATGCCAGAGTTACCATTCAATCTCCTAAAATTCAAAAACACTAGTAGTAGCAATTAGTTCCAGGCTATGAAGTGATCTAATGACTTTTCTAACAAGGGCTATGAACCAATGTTGACTCTGTTCATTGCTGTTGATTTTTGACATGCAGTTCATTGAAGTCGGCACGATGGTTTCCCCCACCATTTATGCCCGCCGTTGCCTATCATATCTGATGAATGACATGGCAGAACAGGCTCTCAGTGATGCAATGCAGGCACTAGTAATATCTCCGACATGGCCGACTGCATTTTACCTTCAAGCTGCAGCGTTGCTTTCTTTAGACATGGAGAATGAAGCTCAAGATGCTCTCAAGGATGGTTGTGCCCAAGAGACAAGTAGCAGCAGTGGACGCTGAATATGAACTGATATCTTGTCTAGAAAATGCACATAATTCCAGGTATTATCTTTTACCAAATCTTGTTATTGTAAATTTGTAGTACCTCCCTTAATTTTAGTGTCCGGGGGATCGAGCATGGGGTCATGACTAGTATGTCAGTTTTGATAGTTTTGGTTGTCCCAAGGATTTCTGAACATGTTTCTGCAATATGCAGTTTGTATTGATACATTGTGGATCATGCAAATCAAATACAGAATTCAATTTAAATTGGTACACCTTATTTATCTGTTTATTTAATTTTACTATAAATGTCATTAGCTGGTGAAGTGTTTCAAATATAAATGTTATCACTTGGAAATTGAAACAGTGATATGCAACCAGGAATACTTCTGTCTGAGTTTGTTTGCTCAAGATATTCTATGGACAGCGGATACTAAAAAGAGGCGCCCTAATATTACTTGAGATGTAATGTCCTCATTATTGTGCTTGTGGCCCAGGTGCTCGCTTGATCAAAATCATTGGGATGGAAGAAGCAGCTGTGGTTCATCTGTCAAATTTGGCGGCCAAGTGTTCTTTGAGCTTCTTATGATTTGCGTGCGCGAAACTACGTCGTTCCTCCTCCGTATGTAAATATGGAACAAAGCGACAACAGAGACCAGGAAAGAGATGCCATATACATTGAAGGGTGAATAAGCCCCGTAGACAGGAATTTTTTTTTGTGGAAGCAAAAAATCCGTCTTTGGTTCCTCCTACCGAAAAAAGGGAGAAAAAAAAAGAGATTGTTAATGTACATTATTTGTAAACCTGTACAGTTTTTCCTTTTCGGAGCAGGATCGTCTTTGGCTGTATGGTTGCCAAAAAAACTCTAAATTTCTATTACTATGATTTGACGCTGTTATCATAGGTTTTGGAGAGTAGTCGCCGCTTTGCAAGTTATCAGCTCGTGGTTTTATTTCTCGTTTAGATTAGCAGCCGCCGCGGCTTTCTTCCAGTTCTGTTCATTTTCTTGTTCTGTAAGCTGTGGAGAGTTAGAGAACAATTGGTGGTTAAGGGCGGGCTTATGTGTTGATATACTACTGCACAGCTACAAGATCTAAGTTGGTGATGTTGCTATGAAATACTCCCTCCCGTTACTAAATATAAGTCTTTTTAGAGATTTTACTAGGGGACTATATACGGAACAAAATACGGAACAAAATGAGTGAATCTATATTCTAAAATATGTCTATATACATCTGTATGTAGTCTTTTAGTAGAACATTTAAATAGACTTGTGTAGTTCTTTAGTGAAACCTTTAAAAAGACTTGTACTCCCTCCGTTCTTAAATATAAGTCTTTTAAGATATTTCACTAGGAGTCTACATACAAATCAAAATGAGTGAATCTACACTCTAAAATATGTCTATATACATCTGTATGTAGTCCACTAATGAAACCTCTTTAAAGACTTATATTTAGGAACGGAGGGAGTATTTAGGAACGGAGGGAGTATTACAGTATCCCTCCGATCCATGCATGAATGAATCCCAGTGTTAAGATTGTAAACTCATGGTTAAAAAAAGGACAAGCCAACAAGTATAGTGTTTGGTCCTGCTGTCATCTCTTTTTTTCTTGAAAAGAGAAACCTAAATGCTAAAAAGTGCAGCTGTGCTTGTTAGTTGTCCTGAGTGCACACGTCTTGCGTCGTTCGATCCACATTCAACGATATATCGAAGCCGTCGCGCGGTTGGTCAGGGTCGTCGCTGCCCGCGCGAGGTATCCCCTAGTCGAGTCCCTCCAGCCTCCACCATTTCATTCCTCCCGTTTCGAATCCTCCTCCATCCCTCTCCCTTCCTCCCCTTCCACCGGCAAAATCCCGAGCCCCCATCCAAATCCCCCAAATCAGGAGCGAGGCGGCGGCGATTCGTGACCGTTTTTGCCGCCGGAGGTGCATCTGGAGGCGGCCAATGGTCGTGTGGTGACGGAGGAGAGGAGGAACGGGCCGCCGCAGCAACAACCACACCAGCAACAGCAGTATCATAGACGCGGGAGAGGAGGTACTGGCCGTCGCGTACACCGTTCCTGATTTCCAGTGCGGCGACGAGGGGAGGTGCGACCACCACAGCAACACCAGCGCGCCGTTGTTGTGGTAGCAGGAGTCGGCGGCGGAAGGTGCTGCAGTACCGGAGACGCGACAGAGAAGAACAACAACCGAGGACGTCATCGGAGGGTACAATCGCTGCAAGCTCCCCTTGGTGAGTTTATCGATTCCGTTTTGAGGCATGGGTTTCAAATCTCCTCTGTTTTGGCACATCGATTTGAGTACCGTTGTCCTAGGGGTCCTTCTAGTGCATGTATGCGACGACTTGAGCTAGGGTTTGAATGCATGCGAGCTCCTACGAGGTTTGATGATTGCTAAGTAGGTGGGTGGGTGTGCGGGGGGTCAACATTGGGTCTTGGATTTGCTCGTCGTTTGTAGATCAGGCCAAGTCCATGTTTGTTGCTCCAGTTTTGTATTTGAGTTGCCCAACAATAGCTCCCGAGTTGCATATTGTTGTCGTGTTGAACAAGGCAAGGCTTGATGTTGTAGGTCATATGTGTGTGAGGGAGGGGTGTTTGTGATATGATGCTCATTATGGCTGCAGGTTAGGGGTTGGTTTTTTGGTGCTTTAATTTTCTGCTAGTTTCTGTGTGTTGCTGCTTAGTTTTGTGTTTTCACTTGCCGAATGTCTTATCATTTGTTGCCTAGGTTTTATATTCCACTTGCCTGTTGTGTCCTAGATTTTTTGCTATTTTTTGTGTACATTGCTCCCCTACTTAAGTAGTTTCTAATGTTGGAGCTCTCCTACTTAAGTAGTTTGTGTTTGTTGGAACAGTTTGAATTTCATATAGTGGACAATCCTATATTTGTCCAACAATCCTTTTGGCACTTTAGTCGTGCTTTGTTATCGTGTTGTCTTTTGTATACTTCACCTGAATTTTTTAGGGTGCATGATATACAGTTACAGTTTTTTGTAGAACTGAATTGTTTGAGTTTTGCTTGATGTTTTTAATTGTTTTCCTTTTTGTACGCAACAGAAAATAGATGGCTGGGAGAGGCAAAAAGGAAAAACATGATGATCCTCCTGTAGCAAGTCATGATGAAGTTGCGTCTCATGGAAATGAAGAGCATCAATCACATGTGTGCGAAATTCCTTTGAAGTTTTATGTTATTTTTGGACATAACAGATTTTGTTTTACTGATTTGTGTGTTTTTACTCTTTAGCCACCGAGTGGTTCAACAATGATTGGGTACAAGCGTCGGAGTTGCAAGGCTATTATTCCGCGACGGATGAGTCCTGATGATATTAATTCAAATCAGAGCCTAGGTGGAGATTCTGAAAATGTAAATGCTGAAGGTCCAACTGTGGATCAACCTCAAAATCCAAAACGACAGAAGACTGGAGGAACTGAGGTATTTGCATGGTTACCTGTGTTTTTCAAAACAGTTGCCCAACAATGTTGTCCAGTAACGAACATTATTGCTAATTCCTTCCTTCTTTTTCATCTTGTTGTGCAATAGGGTCGTAGGAACAGGGCATCACCTGCAAGGCTCTTCAAGTTGAACAAGGACTTGATTTTTGAGCAAAAAGGTGTCATCATTGAAAAAGAATTTGGTGGCCTTCTGGACCTTGCATCGAATAGCATGCGTGGAGATATTAGCCAATGGATAATGAGGCATTATGATCTTGAGATGTCGCAGATAGTTATTACGAAAAGGGGCAAGATTCTTGTAGATGCTGCAAGTGTCCGTAGGATATGGGGTTTGCCAAATAGGAGGAGGAAGGTGTGCTTTGATAACCGTCCCGAAATCACAAAGGCACTATACAACATTTACAATATCACCTCCAAAAATTCACCGAGTCTCACAAATTGGTGCAAGATGATTAAGGAAATGAATGGGTCTCATGATGATGACTTCGTCCGAGCTTGGCTAGCTCTTGTTTTTTCTTGCTTCCTTGCCCCCTCAACTAGTTTAAGTATTTCCCCAAAAAGCTTCCCGGCGGTCATGGATGTCAATGTGATAACATAGACCAACATATGTCAGTTTGTTGTTGATCAACGGAAGCCGGCATTCACATTGGGTCGTCGCAATAAGAAGGTTGTTTGTTGCTCTATCTTCCACCTTGTTGTAAGTGCTTCTAGTTGTTTGTTGCTAGCATCCACCTTTTTTTTCAAACATCAACTAACTTCAAACGTCTGTTTTTTTTGTCATCACACAACTGTTGTCTCTAGACTCGTTGGATGTTAATGAGCCAATTCCCAACTTGGTACCAAGGGTGTCAGTTTGGAATTCAGATTAAATTGCTAAAGTTATCAAGAAGGACGGGAAGGCCCCGGGAGAATACGGCAATTTGAGGGTAACCTCATTTCTTTTCTTTTCTATTAGACTTTTTTTTCATGTGCAAACACAATCCTTTTTTGTTTATAAGGACCTATGTTTTCTCAAGAAACCCGATGTACTCTACTGTAGGAGGCAACTGAATTTGAAAGAGCAAGCAAGTTAATTAGATTTTCTGGGCAACTGCTTTACACATATTTTAAGTAGTTTTCAGTTTTAGTTTGAACTTGTGTTTATGACAGTAATGGCACATGTTTTGTACTACTTTTTGAAATGAAAAGTAGGCAAACGATGGATAGTTTAACTATTTACCGTTTTATATGTTTAACATCAGCTAGTTTCTCATGCAACAAAAGCAAATTATGCACTGAAAACTAGCAAACTACATATATTTTTCTGCAACTCTAACACCTACTGAATCTTAACTATCCATTATATTAGTAGGCATCAAGAAATCTGATAGTGGATGCAGGCAAATTCACAAAATTAGAATTACCATTTTTTTCATTTGAAATATGCATCTGCCACATTTGTTGTCACTCATATTTTCCCTTTTCTGATAACAAAACACCAGCCTAAGACCGAGTTTTCACGGTGTGCAGATTATAGCTTGTTTGGAAGCATGGATCACATCACCAAATTTGTTGCTACAAGATTGCCCGAGTCATATGACAAAACAGTAAGTCAACCGATGGTTGTTTTTCCTGTAATGGTGATTCCCTTTTTTTGATCGTTTATTTACTTGTTCCATTTTTTGAACCCTCAACAAATGGTGATTCTTATAAGGGTTTTATTGTCCACGTCTATGTTTTGCATAAGCAAAAGAAGCTCACAGGTATGGTGCACGAAATGTGTTCCATAATTTCACATGCAGTTGGAAAACTCATGACTGGGTTTGGTAGGATCGATGATGATGAACGGGGGGCAAGGACGACAGATCCTATTATGTGGAGACAAGCACGCGACCGTCAAAGAGAAGACGTCAACAAGTACCAGTCGACATAGACAACTTGCCAAGTGATGAAGAGTCATTTATTTCCGATGATGATGGCAGTGAGGAAGACCATAGTGAAATGAGGAAGTTTATGAGGAGAAAGATAATGACGAAAGCGAAGAAGATGGCAGTTCGGACAATGATGATGGTGGCAAGGTGGGAACAAGTGTTCACATGGGGAGGGAAGTCGAAATTGATGGAAACAAGGGCAAAGAAGATGAGGAGGAAGGAAAGGAAGACGACGATGATGATGAAGGTGATGACAATGAAGAAGAGAAGGAAGATGATGAATGTGATGACAACGAAAAAGAGAAGGAAGACGATGAGCAGGGGGTGATGATGACGACAATGGAGGCAACAGTGGATCAGGCGGCAATGGTGGCTCAGGCGACAACGGTGGCTCAGGCGGGACACCGTCCAGCGATGATGATGAACAATGCAACTGCAATTTCTACTTGAAAAGAGGAGAGATAACAAGAAGAAAGAAGCACTGGATGAGGCACAAAGCATGTGTGTCAGAGATCTTGTGATGACAGACATTAAAACTGTTGCATCCCCAACGCCAGGCTTATCATTGTTTGAAGTGAGAGAAATGCTGGACATTGATGACAGATCCCTTGCATTGGAAGCGAGGATGATTTTTGAAGAGTTGTTGAGGGGAAAAGAACTGGATCTGCCGTACACATTCAACCCTGTGGAAATATGCCCAAAGGAGATTCGCCGGTAAATTATGAGAGAAATTAGTTCAGCACTTGAAGTTGGAGAACCAAAGCAAGTTGGTCACAACCAAGTTCCACCGCCTCCGCCACCAAAGAAGAAGAAGCCAAGTGTCAGCTTCATATTAGAGCCAATTGTGATGAATAAAACAGGAGGGGGCCTGATACGTCTCAAACGTATCTACAATTTTTGATGGTTTCACGCTGTTATCTTGTCATCTTTGGATGTTTTATGTACCTTTTATATATTTTTTGGGACTAACTTATTAATTTAGTGCCAAGTGTCACTTCCTGTTTTTCTGTGTTTTTGACTCTTTTCATATCTGATTTTGGAACAGAGTCCAAACGGAATAAAAACCCCGAAATGATTTTTTTTCCGAATGAAAGAAGATCAGGGGGCCTCTGGGCCAAGCCAGGTCGGCTCCAGGGAGCCCACAAGCTCCCACCACGCCACCAGGGGGAGGCGGCGGTGTCAGGGCTTGTGGACTCCCTGGCCGCCCCCTGACCTAGATCCTTGCCCTATATATTCCCAAATATTCAGCAAAAAGACAGGGGAGCCTCGAAAATACTTTTCCGCCGCCGCAAGCTTCCGTTTCCGCGAGATCTCATCTGGAGACCCTTCCCGGCGCCCTGCCGGAGGGGACTTTGGAGTTGGAGGGCTTCTTCATCATCATCATCACCCCTCCAATGACTCGTGAGTAGTTCACTTCAGACCTACGGGTCCGTAGTTAGTAGCTAGATGGCTTCTTCTCTCTCTTGGATCTTCAATACAAAGTTCTCCATGATCTTCATGGAGATCTATCCGATGTAATCTTCTTTGGCGGTGTGTTTGTCGAGATCCGATGAATTGTGGATTTGTGATCAGATTATCTATGATATATATTTGAGTCTTTGCTGATTTCTTATATGCATGATTTGATATCCTTGTAAGTCTCTCCGAGTCTTGGGTTTTGTTTGGCCAACTAGATCTATGATTCTTGCAATGGGAGAAGTGCTTGGTTTTGGGTTCTACCATGTGGTGACCTTTCCCAGTGACAGTAGGGGCAGCAAGGCACACATCAAGTAGTTGCCATCAAGGGTAAAAAGATGGGGTTTTTTATCATTGGTTTGAGATTATCCCTCTACATCATGTCATCTTGCTTAAGGCGTTACTCTGTTCTTATGGACTTAATACACTAGATGCATGCTGGATAGCGGTCGACGTGTGGAGTAATAGTAGTAGATGCAGAAAGTATCGGTCTACTTGTTTTGGACGTGATGCTTATAGATATAATCATTGCATAGATATCGTCACGACTTTGCGCGGTTCTATCAATTGCTCGACAGTAATTTGTTCACCCACCGTCTACTTGCTTTTATGAGAGAAGCCACTAGTAAACACTACGGCCCCCGGATCTATTCACGTCCATCGTTTACACCTCCGCTTTTACTTTGCTTTGGTACTTTGTTGCTTTCAGTTCTCAATTGGCAAACAATCTATAAGGGATTGACAACCCCTTCATAGCGTTGGTAGCAAGCTTTTATGTTTGTGCAGGATCATGTGATACTCCTCCACCAGATTGATACCTTGGTTCTCAAACTGAGGGAAATACTTACCACCGCTGTGCTACATCACCCTTTCCGCTTCGAGGGAACACCAACGCAAGGCTCCAAGGCCACGAGGGAAATCCTTTGCATACTTGCCTATGAAGTCCCTTAAGGCATAGCCGCAGCTGAAGGATTCCTCGTGCCGTCGACACGACTATTCTGTTGGTGAACGTCGCATGGGAAACAAAAATTTTCCTACGCGCACGAAGACCTATCATGGTGATGTCCATCTACGAGAGGGGATGAGTGATCTACGTACCCTTGTAAATCATACAGCAGAAGCGTTACTGAACGCGGTTGATGTAGTGGAACGTCCTCACGTCCCTCGATCCGCCCCGCGAACAATCCCGCGATCAGTCCCACGATCTAGTACCTAACGGACGGCACCTCCGCGTTTAGCACACGTACAGCTCGACGATGATCTCGGCCTTCTTGATCCAGCAAGAGAGACGGAGAGTTAGAAGAGTTCTCCGGCAGCGTGACGGCGCTCCGGAGGTTGGTGATGACCTTGTCTCAGCAGGGCTCCGCCCGAGCTCTGCAGAAACGCGATCTAGAGGAAAAACCGTGGAGGTATGTGGTCGGGCTGTCGTGGAAAAGTCGTCTCAAAACAGCCCCAATACCTCCGTATATATAGGTGGGAGGGAGGGGACCTTGCCTTGGGGCTCAAGGAGCCCCAAGGGGGTCGGCCGAGTCCAAGGGGGGAAGGCTCCCCCCCCCCAAACCGAGTTGGACTTGGTTTGGTGGGTGGGAGTCCTTCCCTTCCTTCCCACCTCCTTTTTTTTCTCTTTGATTTTTCTTTGTATGGCGCATAGGGCCCTTTTGGGCTGTCCCACCAGCCCACCAAGGGCTGGTGCGCCACCCTCATGGCCTATGGGCTTCCATGGAGTGGGTTGCCCCCCCGGTGAACTCCCGGAACCCATTCGTCATTCCCGGTACATTCCCGGTAACTCCGAAAACCTTCCGGTAATCAAATGAGGTCATCCTATATATCAATCTTCGTTTCCGGACTATTCCGGAAACCCTCGTGACGTCCGTGATCTCATCCGGGACTCCGAACAACATTCGGTAACCAACCATATAACTCAAATACGCATAAAACAACGTCGAACCTTAAGTGTGCAGACCCTGCGGGTTCGAGAACTATGTAGACATGACCCGAGAGACTCCTCGGTCAATATCCAATAGCGGGACCCGGATGCCCATATTGGATCCTACATATTCTACGAAGATCTTATCGTTTGAACCTAAGTGCCAAGGATTCATATAATCCCGTATGTCATTCCCTTTGTCCTTCGGTATGTTACTTGCCCGAGATTCGATCGTCAGTATCCGTATACCTATTTCAATCTCGTTTACCGGCAAGTCTCTTTACTCGTTCCGTAATACAAGATCCCGCAACTTACACTAAGTTACATTGCTTGCAAGGCTTGTGTGTGATGTTGTATTACCGAGTGGGCCCCGAGATACCTCTCCGTCACACGGAGTGACAAATCCCAGTCTTGATCCATACTAACTCAACTAACACCTTCGGAGATACCTGTAGAGCATCTTTATAGTCACCCAGTTACGTTGCGACGTTTGATACACACAAAGCATTCCTCCGGTGTCAGTGAGTTATATGATCTCATGGTCATAGGAATAAATACTTGACACGCAGAAAACAGTAGCAACAAAATGACACGATCAACATGCTACGTCTATTAGTTTGGGTCTAGTCCATCACGTGATTCTCCTAATGACGTGATCCAGTTATCAAGCAACAACACCTTGTTCATAATCAGAAGACACCGACTATCTTGGATCAACTGGCTAACCAACTAGAGGCTTGCTAGGGACGGTGTTTTGTCTATGTATCCACACATGTAAATGAGTCTTCATTCAATACAATTATAGCATGGATAATAAACGATTATCTTGATACAGGAATTATAATAATAACTATATTTATCATTGCCTCTAGGGCATAATTCCAACAGTCTCCCACTTGCACTAGAGTCAATAATCTAGCCCTCACATCATCATGTGAATTACATTGTAATAAATCTAACACCCATACAGTTCTGGTGTTGATCATGCTTTGGCCGTGGAAGAGGTTTAGTCAGCGGGTCTGCTACATTCAGAACCGTGTGCACTTTGCATATATTTACGTCCTCTCCCTCGACGTAGTCGCGGATGAGGTTGAAGCGTCGTTTGATGTGTCTGGTCTTCTTGTGAAACCGTGGTTCCTTTGCTAAGGCAATGGCAACCGTGTTATCACAGAACAAGGTTATCGGATTCAGTGCGCTTGGCACCACTCCCAGATCCGTCATGAACTGCTTCATCCAGACACCCTCCTTAGCCGCCTCCGAGGCAGCCATGTACTCCGCTTTACATGTAGAATCTGCTACGACGCTTTGCTTGGAACTGCACCAGCTTACCGCACCCCCATTAAGAATAAATACGTATCCGGTTTGCGACTTAGAGTCGTCCGGATCTGTGTCAAAGCTTGCATCGACGTAACCTTTTACGGCGAGCTCTTCGTCACCTCCATACACGAGAAACATCTCCTTAGTCCTTTTCAGGTACTTCAGGATATTCTTGACCGCTGTCCAGTGATCCACTCCTGGATTACTCTGGAACCTACCTGCCATACTTATGGCCAGGCTAACATCCGGTCTAGTGCACAGCATCGCATACATGATAGAACCTATGGCTGAAGCATAGGGGACGGAGCGCATATGCTCTCTATCTTCATCAGTTGCTGGGCACTGAGTCTTACTCAATCTCGTACCTTGTAGAACTGGCAAGAACCCTTTCTTGGACTGTTCCATTTTGAACCTCTTCAAAACTTTATCAAGGTATGTGCTTTGTGAAAGTCCTATCAGGCGTTTTGATCTATCCCTATAGATCTTAATGCCTAGAATGTAAGCAGCTTCTCCTAGGTCCTTCATAGAGAAACTTTTATTCAAGTAACCTTTTATGCTCTCCAAAAACTCTACGTTGTTTCCAATCAGTAATATGTCATCCACATATAATATTAGAAACGCCACAGAGCTCCCACTCACTTTCTTGTAAATACAAGATTCTCCAACCACTTGTATAAACTCAAATGCTTTGATCACCTCATCAAAGCGTTTGTTCCAACTCCGAGATGCTTGCACCAGTCCATAAATGGATCGCTGGAGCTTGCACACCTTGTCAGCATTCTTAGGATCGACAAAACCTTCGGGTTGTATCATATACAACTCTTCCTTAAGGAAACCGTTAAGGAACGCCGTTTTGACATCCATTTGCCAGATTTCATAATCGAAAAATGCAGCTATTGCTAACATTATTCTGACGGACTTAAGCATTGCTACGGGTGAGAAAGTCTCATCGTAGTCAACTCCTTGAACTTGTGAAAAACCCTTTGCCACAAGTCGAGCTTTATAAACGGTCACATTGCCGTCAGCGTCCGTCTTCCTCTTAAAGATCCATTTGTTCTGAATGGCCTTGCGGCCCTCAGGTAGTACCTCCAAAGTCCACACTTTGTTCTCATACATGGATCCTATCTCGGATTTCATGGCCTCTAGCCATTTGTTGGAATCTGGGCCCACCATTGCTTCTTCATAATTGCAGGTTCATTGTTGTCTAACAACATGATTGATAAGACGGGATTACCGTACCACTCTGGAGCAGCACGTGGTCTCGTCGACCTGCGTGGTTCGACAGAAACTTGAACTGGAGTTTCATGATCATCATCATTAACTTCCTCCTCAACCGGCGTCGCAATGACAGAGGTTTCCCCTTGCCCTGCGCCACCATCCACAGGGATGAGAGGTTCGACAACCTCGTCAAGTTCTATCTTCCTCCCACTCAATTCTCTCGAGAGAAACTCCTTCTCGAGAAAAGCTCCGTTTTTAGCAACAAACACTTTGCCCTCGGATTTGAGATAGAAGGTGTACCCAACTGTCTCTTTTGGGTAACCTATGAAGATGCACTTTTCCGCTTTGGGTTCCAGCTTTTCAGGCTGAAGCTTTTTGACATAAGCATCACATCCCCAAACTTTAAGAAACGACAACTTTGGCCTTTTGCCATACCACAGTTCGTATGGTGTCGTCTTAACGGATTTTGATGGTGCCCTATTTAAAGTGAATGCAGTTGTTTCTAATGCATAACCCCAAAACGATAACGGCAAATCGGTAAGAGACATCATAGATCGCACCATCTCTAATAAAGTACGATTACGACGTTCGGACACACCATTACGCTGTGGTGTTCCAGGCGGTGTTAACTGTGAAACAATTCCACATTGTCTTAAGTGAGTACCAAACTCGAAACTCAGATATTCACCCCCACGATCAGACCGTAGGAACTTGATCTTCTTGTTACGATGATTTTCCACTTCACTCTGAAATTGCTTGAACTTTTCAAATGTTTCAGACTTGTGCTTCATCAAGTAGACATAACCATATCTACTTAAATCGTCAGTGAAGGTGAGAAAATAACGATATCCGCCGCGTGCCTCCACGCTCATCGGACCACACACATCGGTATGTATGATTTCCAACAAGTCACTTGCACGCTCCATTGTTCCTGAGAACGGAGTCTTAGTCATCTTGCCCATGAGGCATGGTTCGCACGTGTCAAGTGAATCAAAGTCAAGTGACTCCAAAAGTCCATCAGTATGGAGTTTCTTCATGCGCTTTACACCAATATGACCCAAGCGGCAATGCCACAAAAATATGGCGCTATCATTGTTAACTCTAACTCTTTTGGTCTCAATGTTATGTATATGCGTATCGCTATCAAGATTCAATATGAACAATCCTCTCACATTCGGTGCATGACCATAAAAGATGTTACTCACAGAAATAGAACAACCAATATTCTCTGACTTAAAAGAGTAACCGTCTCGCAATAAACAAGATCCAGATATAATGTTCATGCTCAACGCAGGCACTAAATAACAATGATTTAAGTTCATCACTAATCCTGACGGTAACTGAAGTGACACTGTGCCGACGGCGATTGCATCAACCTTGGAACCATTTCCTACGCGCATTGTCACTTCATCTTTTGCCAGCCTTCGTCTATTCCGCAGTTCCTGTTTCGAGTTGCAAATATGAGCAACAGAACCGGTATCGAATACCCAGGCACTACTACGAGAGTCGGTTAAGTACACATCAATAACATGTATATCAAATATACCTGATTTTTCTTTGGCCGCCTTCTTATCTGCCAGATACTTGGGGCAATTGCGCTTCCAGTGACCCATACCCTTGCAATAGTAACACTCCGTTTCAGGCTTAGGTCCAGCTTTGGGTTTCTTCGTCGGATTGGCAACAGGCTTGCCGCTCTTCTTCGAATTGCCCTTCTTGCCTTTGCTGTTTCTCTTGAAACTAGTGGTCTTATTCACCATCAACACTTGATGCTCTTTACGGAGTTCAGACTCTGCGACTTTCAGCATCGCAAACAACTCGCCGGGAGACTTGTTCATCCCTTGCATGTTGTAGTTCAACACAAAGCCTTTATAGCTTGGCGGCAGTGATTGAAGGATTCTGTCAGTGATAGCTTCTTGCGGGAGTTCAATCCCCAGCTCAGCTAGACGGTTTGAGTACCCAGACATTTTGAGCACATGTTCACTGACAGATGAGTTTTCCTCCATCTTGCAAGCATAGAATTTATCGGAGGTCTCATACCTCTCGATCCGGGCGTTCTTCTGAAAGATAAACTTCAACTCCTGGAACATCTCAAATGCTCCATGATGCTCAAAGCGACGTTGAAGTCCCGGTTCTAAGCCATACAAGACTGCACATTGAACTATTGAGTAGTCCTCCTTACGTGCTAACCAAGCGTTCTTAACATCCTGATCAGCCGTAGCGGGTGGTTCATCTCCTAACGCAGCATTAAGGACATAATCCTTCTTCCCAGCTTGTAAGATTAGCTTAAGATTACGAGCCCAGTCTACAAAGTTGCTTCCATCATCTTTCAACTTAGCTTTCTCTAGGAACGTATTAAAATTCAGGATGACTGTCGCGTGAGCCATGATCTACAACACAAATATATTCAAAGTGGACTTAGACTATGTTCAAGATAATTAGAGTTTAACTTAATCAAATTATTCGCTAAACTCCCACTCAAAAAGTACATCTCTCTAGTCATTTGAGTGGTTCATGATCCACTTACACTAGCTCAAGTCCGATCATCACGTGAGTTGAGTATAGTTTCAGTGGTAAGCATCCCTATGCTAATCATATCATCTATATGATTCATGATCGACCTTTCGGTCTCATGTGTTTCGAGGCCATGTCTGCACATGCTAGGCTCGTCAAGCTTAACCCGAGTGTTCCACGTGCGCAACTGTTTTGCACCCGTTGTATGTGAACGTTGAGTCTATCACACCCGATCATCACGTGGTGTCTCGAAACGACGAACTGTAGCAACGATGCACAGTCGGGGAGAACACAATTTCGTCTTGAAATTTTAGTGAGAGATCACCTTATAATGCTACCGTCGTTCTAAGCAAGATAAGGTGCATAAAAGGATTAACATCACATGCAATTCATAAGTGACATGATATGGCCATCATCACGTGCTTCTTGATCTCCATCGCCAAAGCACCGGCACGATCTTCTTGTCACCGGCGCCACACCATGATCTCCATCAACGTGTTGCCATCGGGGTTGTCGTGCTACTCATGCTATTACTACTAAAGCTACATCCTAGCAAAATAGTAAACGCTTCTGCAAGCACACACGTTAGTATAAAGACAACCCTATGGCTCCTGCCGGTTGCCGTACCATCGACGTGCAAGTCGATATTTCTATTACAACATGATCATCTCATACATCCAATATATCACATCACATCATTGGGCATATCACATCACAAGCATACCCTGCAAAAACAAGTTAGACGTCCTCTAATTTTGTTGTTGCATGTTTTACGTGGTGACCAAGGGTATCTAGTAGGATCGCATCTTACTTACGCAAACACCACAACGGAGATATATGAGTTGTTATTTAACCTCATCCAAGGACCTCCTTGGTCAAATCCGATTCAACTAAAGTTGGAGAAACCGACACTTGCCAGTCATCTTTGAGCAACGGAGTTACTCGTAACGATGAAACCAGTCTCTCGTAAGCGTATGAGTAATGTCGGTCCAAGCCGCTTCAATCCAACAATACCGCGGAATCAAGAAAAGACTAAGGAGGGCAGCAAAACTCACATCACCGCCTACAAAAACTTTTGTGTTCTACTCGAGAAGACATCTACGCATGAACCTAGCTCATGATGCCACTCTTGGTGAACGTCGCATGGGAAACAAAAAATTTCCTACGCGCACGAAGACCTATCATGGTGATGTCCATCTACGAGAGGGGATGAGTGATCTATGTACCCTTGTAGATCGTACAGCAGAAGCGTTAGTGAACGCGGTTGATGTAGTGGAACGTCCTCACGTCCCTCGATCCGCCCCGCGAACAATCCCGCGATCAGTCCCACGATCTAGTACCGAACGGACGACACCTTCGCGTTCAGCACACGTACAGCTCGACGATGATCTCGGCCTTTTTGATCTAGCAAGAGAGACGGAGAGGTAGAAGAGTTCTCCGACAGCGTGACGACGCTCCGGAGGTTGGTGATGACCTTGTCTTAGCAGGGCTCCGCCCGAGCTCTGCAGAAACGCGATCTAGAGGAAAAACCGTGGAGGTATGTGGAAGGGCTGCCGTGGAAAAGTCGTCTCAAAACAGCCCCAATACCTCCGTATATATAGGTGGGAGGGAGGGGACCTTGCCTTGGGGCTCAAGGAGCCCCAAGGGGGTCGGCCGAGTCCAAGGGGGGAAGGCTCCCCCCCCAAACCGAGTTGGACTTGGTTTGGTGGGTGGGAGTCCTGCCCTTCCTTCCCACCTTCCTTTTTTTTTTCTTTCTCTTTGATTTTTCTTTGTATGGCGCATAGGGCCCTTTTGGGCTGTCCCACCAGCCCACTAAGGGCTGGTGCGCCACCCTCATGGCCTATGGGCTTCCCCGGGGTGGGTTGCCCCCCCGGTGAACTCCCGGAACCCATTCGTCATTCCCGGTACATTCCCGGTAACTCCAAAATCCTTCCGGTAATCAAATGAGGTCATCCTATATATCAATCTTCGTTTCCGGACTATTTCGGAAACCCTCGTGACGTCCGTGATCTCATCCGGGACTCCGAACAACATTCGGTAACCAACCATATAACTCAAATACGCATAAAACAACGTCGAACCTTAAGTGTGCAGACCCTGCGGGTTCGAGAACTATGTAGACATGACCCGAGAGACTCCTCGGTCAATATCCAATAGCGGGACCTGGATGCCCATATTAGATCCTACATATTCTACGAAGATCTTATCGTTTGAACCTCAGTGCCAAGGATTCATATAATCCCGTATGTCATTCCCTTTGTCCTTCGGTATGTTACTTGCCCGAGATTCGATCGTCAGTATCCGTATACCTATTTCAATCTCGTTTACCGGCAAGTCTCTTTACTCGTTCCGTAATACAAGATCCCGCAACTTACACTAAGTTACATTGCTTGCAAGGCTTGTGTGTGATGTTGTATTACCGAGTGGGCCCCGAGATACCTCTCCATCACACGGAGTGACAAATCCCAGTCTTGATCCATACTAACTCAACTAACACCTTTGGAGATACCTGTAGAGCATCTTTATAGTCACCCAGTTACGTTGCGACGTTTGATACACACAAAGCATTCCTCCGGTGTCAGTGAGTTATATGATCTCATGGTCATAGGAATAAATACTTGACACGTAGAAAACAGTAGCAACAAAATGACACGATCAACATGCTACGTCTATTAGTTTGGGTCTAGTCCATCACGTGATTCTCCTAATGACGTGATCCAGTTATCAAGCAACAACACCTTGTTCATAATCAGAAGACACCGACTATCTTTGATCAACTGGCTAGCCAACTAGAGGCTTGCTAGGGACGGTGTTTTGTCTATGTATCCACACATGTAAATGAGTCTTCATTCAATACAATTATAGCATGGATAATAAACGATTATCTTGATACAGGAATTATAATAATAACTATATTTATCATTGCCTCTGGGGCATAATTCCAACATATTCTTGGTGCCGTTGCAAGGGAAGCACAACTGACATCAGAAGTATTTCTGGTGCCATTGCCGGGGAGGAGGATCGTTTGCCGAGGAAGATCAAGACAAGAATAATGTCCCGTCAACACGCCAATTTCTGGCGCCGTTGCCGGGGAGGAGAGATCAAGATCTATCCAAGTAGGTCTCACAAACTCATCTCTTGCATTTACTTTTGTTGCCAGTTGCCTCTCGTTTTCCTCTCCCCCACTTCACATTTGCCGTTTCCATTTGCCTTTCTCCTTCGCCGTTTTATTTTGCCTTTTTTCGTTCGCCCTTTTCTCTCGCTTTCTTTCTGTTCGCTTGTGTGCCATGTGCCTTCAATATGCTTTCATCTTCGTTTGTTAATCTCTTTAAGAGACCCACTTATGTGGAACGAATTGCTAGTGAGTTGAGGACACTTGACTATCTTTATGGAGTTTTGCTTGAGATACGTGAATCTGAAAATCGTGATGAAGATATTCAGGAAGTGATTCACGAGGGCTCCTTGGATGAAAAGCATGATTGCAATGGTTTCACTACAAATTCTATTAGTGACAATCATGCTAAATATATGCAAAACCCTAAGCTTGGGGATGCTAGTTTTGCTTTGTCCACTACTTGTTGCAATAATCATGATTGGGGTGATGATCTTTCTTATGATCTTGAAAATTTGTTCAAACCTCATGATGAATATGATATTTGTAACAATATTGAAAGTGGGATTGGAGAAGTCATGACTTTAGTTGATGAATCCCACTATTTTTGAAGAGCGTCAACTTTGCATGCATGTGGATCATGAAAAGAATATCCTATGGGATAGCTATATTGTTGAATTTGAATATGATCCCACATGTAATTGCTATGAGAGAGGAAAATATTGTAGTAGAAACCATCATGTTACCAAATCACCTCTCGTGATGTTGAGATTGCTCTTGTCTTTTTCTTCTTCCTTGCATATGGCAGCTATTGGTTGTCTTGACAATTTGTTTTCCTATAAAATGCCTATGCATAGGAAGTATGTTAGACTTAGATGTGATTTTCACATGCTTTAGGATGCTCTCGTTGTGCTTCAATTCTTGTCTTTTGTGAGAGCATCATTGAATGCCTAGCTAAGGGCGTTAAACAAAAGCGCTTGTTGGGAGGCAACCCAACGAATCTATCCTTTTTCTTTCTGTTTTGTGTTTTCCACACTTTCTTAATTATGTTATGATTGTGTTTTTTGAGTTTCTTTTTGCGTTTTTGCCAAGCAAAACCGTTATGATTAGTCTTGGGGATGATCGTTTGGTCATGCTAGAAAAGACAGAAACTTTCTGCTCACGGAAAGAATTTTCATTTTTTTTTGTAAGAGCTTTTGAGTTGACTCTTTTTTCTTCTGATTGCTACGCAAATTCTTCAGACTTTCATAATTTTTTAGAATTTTTGAAGTACCAGAGGTATTCGAAATATACAGATTGCTACAGACTGGTCTGCTGTTAATAGATTCTGTTTTGGTTGTGTTGGTTGCTTATTTTGATGAAACTATGGATAGTATCGGGGGGTATTAGCCATGGAAGATTGAAAATACAGTAACCCAACATCAGCACAAGTAGAATTTAAATTTGCTACAGTACCTAAGGAAGTGGTGGTTTGCTTTCTCATACTAATGTTATCACGAGTTTCTGTTTAAGTTTCGTGTTGTGAAGTTTTCAAGTTTTGGGTGAAGTTCTTATGGACAAAAAGATAAAGAGTGGCAAGAGCTCAAGCTTGGGGATTCCCAAGGCACCCCAAGAGATTCAAGGATGTCGTAAAAGCCTAAGCTTGGGGATGCCCCGGGAAGGCATCCCCTCTCTCGTCTTCGATCCATCGGTAACGTTACTTGGGGCTATATTTTTATTCACCACATGTTATGTGTTTTTGCTTGGAGCGTCTTGTATCGTAGGAGTCTTTTATTTTTGATGTGTCACAATCATCCTTGCTGAACACCTAGAGAGAGAGACATGCACACACCGTGATTTTGTCGAGCTTCACTTATATCTTTTGGTAGACAATTCAGCTCACATGTGCTTCACTTATGCCTTTTGAGCTAGATACTTTTGCTCTATGTGCTTCACTTATATCTTTTAGAGCACAGCGGTGCATGGCTTGGTAGTTGATCTATGCTTTGAAAGTAGTCTCAAAAGGGGTAGTTATCCAAAGGGATACGAAAACTTCCACCTTCATGTGCATTGAATAGTTAGAGAAGTTTGATTCATCTCAATTAGTTTTGAGTTGTGGTTATGGTAATATTGAAGTCATGCTAGTAAGGTGTTGTGGATCTAGAAATACTTGTGTTGAAGTTAGTGATTCCCGTAGCATGCACGTATGGTGAACCGCTATGTGATGGAATCTGAGCATGATTAGTATATTGATTGTCATCCTTTGCGTGGCGGTCGGGATCGCGCGATGGTTTATACCTACCAACCCTTCCCCTAGGAGTATGCGTTGAATGCTTTGTTTCGATTACTAATAAATTTTTTGCAAC
The DNA here is from genome assembly GCF_904849725.1 of Hordeum vulgare subsp. vulgare. Lineage (NCBI taxonomy): Eukaryota > Viridiplantae > Streptophyta > Magnoliopsida > Poales > Poaceae > Hordeum > Hordeum vulgare. The sequence goes on along the minus strand of NC_058519.1, from coordinate 655,471,388 downwards.
AAGTATATGAGTTCTTCATGACTAATGTTGAGTCCATGGTTTAGATGCACTTTCAGCTTGCACCATCACTATCTTCTTAGTGCCGTGCAACTCTCGCCGGTGAACAAAACCCACCATTAGCCTCCCTCAAAACAGCCACCATACCTACCTACTATGGCTTTTTCAAAGTCATTCCGAGATATATTGACATGCAACTACCACCATGACATGTGCCACCACGTCTACATTGCCATTGCATGACCGTAAGATAGCTAGCATGATGTTTCCATTGATGTCTATGTCATGCTAGATCATTGCCACGGTACACTACCGAAGGCATTCCATATAGAGTCATAGTTGCTCTAAGTTTTGAGTTGAAAGTGTGATGATCATCATTAATGGAGCATTGTCCCATGTGAGGAAATAAAAGAGGCCAAAGAATCCCACCAAAATAAAAAAAGAGGCCAAAGAGCCCACCCAAAAAAAATGAGAGAAAAAGAGAGAAGGGACAATGCTACCACTTTTTCCACACTTGTGCATATTAAGCACCATGATCTTCATGATTGAGAGTCTCCCATTTTGTCACCACCATATAGCTAGTGGGAAATTTTCATTATATAACTTGGCTTGTATATTCCAATGATAGGCTTCCTCAAAATTGCCTTAGGTCTTCGTGAGCAAGCAAGTTGGATGCACACCCACTAGTTTTCTTTAAGAGCTTTCACATACTCGTAGCTCTAGTGCATCATTTGTATGGCAATCCCTACTCATTCACATTGATATATATTGATTAGTATCTCCACAGCTCATTGATATGCCTAGTTAATGACTATCTTCTCCTTTTTGTCTTGCAACCTCCACCACATTCCACACCATCTATAGTGCTATAACCATGGCTCACGCTCATGTATTGCGTGAGAGTTGAAAAGGTTTGAGAAAGTAAAGGTGTGAAACAATTACTTGGCCAATACCAGGGTTGTGCATGATTTAAATTCGTTGTGCAATGATGATAGAGCATAGCCAGACTATATGCTTTTGTAGGGTTAACTTTCTATTGGCCTTGTTATTTGAAAGTTCATGATTACCTTGCTAGTTTGCTTGAATTATTATTGTTTCCACGTCAATAGCAAACTATTGTTTTGAATCTAATGGATCTGAACATTCACATCACATAAGAGGAATTACAAAGGACATCTATGCTAGGTAGCATGAAAGCATCAAAAATTCATTCTTTATCACTTCCCTACTCGAGGACGAGCATGAGTTAAGCTTGGGGATGCTTGATACGTCTCAAACGTATCTATAATTTTTGATGGTTTCACGCTGTTATCTTGTCATCTTTGGATGTTTTATGTACCTTTTATATCTTTTTTGGGACTAACTTATTAATTCAGTGCCAAGTGCCAGATCCTGTTTTTTCTGTGTTTTTGGCTCTTTTCAGATCTGATTTTGGAACAGAGTCCAAACGAAATAAAAACCCCGAAATGATTTTTTTTCCCGAACGAAAGAAGATCAGGGGGCCTCTGGGCCAAGCCAGGTGGGCTCCAGGGAGCCCACAAGCTCCCACCACGCCACCAGGGGGAGGCGGCGGTGTCAGGGCTTGTGGCCTCCCTGGCCGACCCCTGACCTAGATCCTTGGTCTATATATTCCCAAATATTCAGCAAAAAGTCAGGGGAGCCTCGAAAATACTTTTCCGCCGCCGCAAGCTTCTGTTTCCGCGAGATCACATCTGGAGACCCTTCCCGGCGCCCTGCCGGAGCGGACTTTGGAGTTGGAGGGCTTCTTCATCATCATCATCATCACCCCTCCAATGACTCGTGAGAAGTTCACTTCACACCTACGGGTCCGTAGTTAGTAGCTAGATGGCTTCATCTCTCTCTTGGATCTTCAATACAAAGTTCTCCATGATCTTCATGGAGATCTATCCGATGTAATCTTCTTTGGCGGTGTGTTTGTCGAGATCCGATGAATTGTGGATTTGTGATCAGATTATCTATGATATATATTTGAGTCTTTGCTGATTTCTTATATGCATGATTTGATATCCTTGTAAGTCTCTCTGAGTCTTGGGTTTTGTTTGGCCAACTAGATCTATGATTCTTGCAATGGGAGAAGTGCTTGGTTTTGGGTTCTACCATGTGGTGACCTTTCCCAGTGACAGTAGGGGCAGCAAGGCACACATCAAGTAGTTGCCATCAAGGGTAAAAAGATGGGGTTTTTATCATTGGTTTGAGATTATCCCTCTACATCATGTCATCTTGCTTAAGGCGTTACTCTGTTCTTATGGACTTAATACACTAGATGCATGCTCGATAGCGGTCGACGTGTGGAGTAATAGTAGTAGATGCAGAAAGTATCGGTCTACTTGTTTTGTACGTGATGCCTATAGATATAATCATTGCATAGATATCGTCACGACTTTGCGCGGTTCTATCAATTGCTCGACAGTAATTAATTCACCCACTGTCTACTTGCTTTTATGAGAGAAGCCACTAGTAAACACTATGGCCCCCGGGTCTATTCACATCCATCGTTTACACCTCCGCTTTTACTTTGCTTTGTTGCTTTCAGTTCTCACTTGGCAAACAATCTATAAGGGATTGACAACCCCTTCATAGCGTTGGGAGCAAGCTTTTGTGTTTGTGTTGGATCTTGTGATACTCCTCCACCGGATTGATACCTTGGTTCTCAAACAGAGGGAAATACTTACCACCACTGTGCTACATCACCCTTTTCGCTTCGAGGGAACACCAACGCAAGGCTCCAAGGCCACGGGGGAAATCCTTTTCATACTTGCCTAGGAAGTCCCTTAAGGCGTAGCCGCAGCTGAAGAATTCCTGGTGCCGTCGACACGACTATTCTTGGCGCCGTTGCAAGGGATGCACAGCTGACATGAGGGTCCACAAACATTTAGTGCTGAAAATAGCAAATATGGCCAAGGGGGAAGGCAAGGCAGCCAGCCATGAAAAAATCCGGGGCTTCTCAGCAGCAATACGAAGCAATAAGTGAAGTAAAAGAGGCAAGTAACGGAATTGATGAAACACAACTGCTAGACAATATGCTACCAAGCTCAGTATCTCCAGGCTTAGCCTCAAAGCAGACTGGTAAATAGGCAAGTTGCACACAAGTTCTGGCAAATCAGTCCAAGCAGGAGGCAAGTCCAACTGTTTTTCAGGCAAGTATTGCAGATGCAACACTTAACACCACAAAAGTAGTACCAGTTCAAGTTAAAAAGGGAGGCAACACTCTGTCAGTTAGTAAAGCAAAACCTGGTGGAACACAACCTCTAGGTGACTTAACTTGGCAAGTGCCTTTTTCGTCTCGAGGAAATGTAACACAATTAGGCAATGTTTTCCAGAGGGGCATGGTGCAAGATCTCAAGGCATCACCACAAGTTGTAGCGTTAAATGATGCAGGTCAGGAAAAGGAGAAAGAGAACATCCCTCCGGCAGTGTCATGTATATAGATCAAAAAGGAGCAAGACAAAATTGCTGAAACCATGGGAAAAATTTCAGAACAAAAGTTGCTAACAACCCTAGGGAAATTGCATGTATGTTCCACTACAGTTGCCCAACATGAAGCCAAAAGTGTTCCATAAGTAGTACACGCAAGTAGCCATGATAACCTTTTCCATTTCTTTGATGTGGAGGACCGGTTCCAGCAGTTCATGCCTCTTAGTGGGAAGACAACAAATGCAGTAGAAATCAATGTTCTAGATGTCAGTGAGCTCTTAGCAAGGTTTGCTCATCCAAACAGAAAGAACCCCCAAATCAACCCCACAAATCATGCCCCAGCAAAGATAGAACAACAACATTTTCATCAAAGCAACAGTGAAAGATCAGCTGCATTTTATAGTGAGTACTGCCCAACACCAAGTTTTGATCTAGGCATAGATGATTTGCCCACAACATGTGTAGATGACACAGCACATCAGAATGACGGGTCAAGTGGATTTGCTGAGCATGAGTTCAAGGAATTGTGTGTACCTATGCATCCAACCATTGAAATAATCGATGACCATTATGTTTTGGACCTCGAAGGCATAGATGAACCGTGTGCAGAAGCAGTCTGTTCAGCTGGGATCATAACTGAGTGAAACATGTATCAAACTACCGACAAAATTTCCAACCAAGGAGAAGTGGGATCAGGCAGCAAGATTTATAACAGTAGTAGCTCAGGGGATATGCCCCCACATCGATTTGAGAGAAGGATTATCAAGCCACCTCCTTGCAAGAGGTCCCCATTCATTGACTATAATGAGAAAAAAGTATATATTGTTGGGGAACGTCGCATGGGAAACAAAAAATTTCCTACGCGCACGAAGACCTATCATGGTGATGTCCATCTACGAGAGGGGATGTGTGATCTACGTACCCTTGTAGACCGTACAACAGAAGCGTTAGTGAACGCGGTTGATGTAGTGGAACGTCCTCACGTCCCTCGATCCGCCCCGCGAACCGTCCCGCGATCAGTCCCACGATCTAGTGCCGAACGGACGGCACCTCCGCGTTCAACACACGTACAGCTCGACGATGATCTCGGCCTTCTTGATCCAGCAAGAGAGACGGAGAGGTAGAAGAGTTCTCCGGCAGCGTGACGGCGCTCCGGAGGTTGGTGATGATCTCGTCTCAGCAGGGCTCCGCCCGAGCTCCGCAGAAACGTGATCTAGAGGTGAAACCGTGGAGATATGTGGTCGGGCTGCCGTGGCAAAGTTGTCTCAAATCAGCCCTAAAACCCCACTATATATAGGAGAGAGAGGGGGGAGACTTGCCTTGGGGTCCAAGAACCCCCAAGGGGTCGGCCGAGCCAAGGGGGGAAGGATTCCCCTCCCAAACCGAGTCCTACTTGGTTTGGAAGGTGGAGTCCTTCTTCCCTTTCCCACCTCCTCCTTTTTTTCCTTTTCTCTTTGATTTTCTTCCCAATGCGCATAGGCCTCTTTTGGGCTGTCCCACCAGCCCACTAAGGGCTGGTGCGGCACCCCCAACACCTATGGGCTTTCCCGGGGTGGGTGCCCCCCCGGTGAACTCCCCGAACCCATTCGTCATTCCCGGTACATTCCCGGTAACTCCGAAAACCTTCCGGTAATCAAATGAGGTCATCCTGTATATCAATCTTCATTTCCGGACCATTCCGGAAACCCTCGTGACGTCCGTGATCTCATCCGGGACTCCGAACAACATTCGGTAACCAACCATATAACTCAAATACGCATAAAACAACGTCGAACCTTAAGTGTGCAGACCCTACGGGTTCGAGAACTATGTAGACATGACCCGAGAGACTCCTCGGTCAATATCCAATAGCGGGACCTGGATGCCCATATTGGATCCTACATATTCTATGAAGATCTTATCGTTTGAACCTCAGTGCCAAGGATTCATATAATCCCGTATGTCATTCCCTTTGTCCTTCGGTATGTTACTTGCCCGAGATTCGATCGTCAGTATCCGTATACCTATTTCAATCTCGTTTACCGGCAAGTCTCTTTACTCGTTCCGTAATACAAGATCCCGCAACTTACATTAAGTCACATTGCTTGCAAGGCTTGTGTGTGATGTTGTATTACCGAGTGGGCCCCGAGATACCTCTCCGTCACACGGAGTGACAAATCCCAGTCTCGATCCATACTAACTTAACGAACACCTTCGGAGATACCTGTAGAGCATCTTTATAGTCACCCAGTTACGTTGCGACGTTTGATACACACAAAGTATTCCTCCGTGTTAGTAAGTTATATGATCTCATGGTCATAGGAATAAATACTTGACACGCAGAAAACAATAGCAATAAAATGACACGATCAACATGTTACGTCTATTAGTTTGGATCTAGTCCATCACGTGATTCTCCTAATGACGTGATCCAGTTATCAAGCAACAACACCTTGTTCATAATCAGAAGACACTGACTATCGTTGATCAACTGGCTAGCCAACTAGAGGCTTGCTAGGGACAGTGTTTTGTCTATGTATCCACACATGTAAATGAGTCTTCATTCAATACAATTATAGCATGGATAATAAACGATTATCTTGATACAGGAATTATAATAATAACTATATTTATTATTGCCTCTAGGGCATAATTCCAACAGTCTCCCACTTGCACTAGAGTCAATAATCTAGCCCTCACATCATCATGCGAATTACATTGTAATAAATCTACCACCCATACAGGTCTGGTGTTGATCATGCTTTGCCCGTGGAAGAGGTTTAGTCAGCGGGTCTGCTACATTCAGATCCGTGTGCACTTTGCATATATTTACTTCCTCCCCTTCGACGTAGTCGCGGATGAGGTTGAAGCGTCGTTTGATGTGTCTGGACTTCTTGTGAAACCGTGGTTCCTTTGCTAGAGCAATGGCACCCGTGTTGTCACAGAACAAGGTTATTGGATTCAGTGCGCTTGGCACCACTCCAAGATCCGTCATGAATTGCTTCATCCAGACACCCTCCTTAGCTGCCTCCGAGGCAGCCATGTACTCCGCTTCACATGTAGAATCTGCTACGACGCTCTGCTTGGAACTGCACCAGCTTACCGCACCCCCATTAAGAATAAGTACGTATCCGGTTTGCGACTTAGAGTCGTCCGGATCTGTGTCAAAGCTTGCATCGACGTAACCTTTTACGGCGAGCTCTTCGTCACCTTCATACACGAGAAACATCTCCTTAGTCCTTTTCAGGTACTTCAGGATATTCTTGACCGCCGTCCAGTGATCCACTCCTGGATTACTCTGGAACCTACCTACCATACTTATGGCCAGGCTAACATCCGGTCTAGTGCACAACATTGCATACATGATAGAACCTATGGCTGAAGCATAGGGGACGGAGCGCATATGCTCTCTATCTTCATCAGTTGCTGGGCACTGAGTCTTACTCAATCTCGTACCTTGTAAAACTGGCAAGAACCCTTTCTTGGACTGTTCCATTTTGAACCTCTTCAAAACTTTATCAAGGTATGTGCTTTGTGAAAGTCCTATCACGCGTTTTGATCTATCCTTGTAGATCTTAATGCCTAGAATGTAAGCAGCTTCTCCTAGGTCCTTCATAGAGAAACTTTTATTCAAGTAATCCTTTATGCTCTCCAAAAACTCTACGTTGTTTCCAATCAGCAATATGTCATCCACATATAATATTAGAAACGCCACAGAGCTCCCACTCACTTTCTTGTAAATACAAGATTCTCCAACCACTTGTTCCAACTCCGAGATGGTTGCACCAGTCCATAAATGGATCGTTGGAGCTTGCACACCTTGTTAGCATTTTTAGGATCGACAAAACCTTCGGGTTGCATCATATACAACTCTTCCTTAAGGAAACCGTTAAGGAACGCCGTTTTGACATCCATCTGCCAGATTTCATAATCGAAAAATGCAGCTATTGCTAACATGATTCTGACAGACTTAAGCATCGCTACGGGTGAGAATGTCTCATCGTAGTCAACTCCTTGAACTTGTGAAAAACCCTTTGCCACAAGTCGAGCTTTATAAACGGTCACATTGCCGTCAGCGTCTGTCTTCCTCTTAAAGATCCATTTGTTCTGAATAGCCTTGCGGCCCTCAGGTAGTACCTCCAAAGTCCACACTTTGTTCTCATACATGGATCCTATCTCGGACTTCATGGCTTCTATCCATTTGTTGGAATCTGGGCCCACCATTGCTTCTTCATAATTTGCAGGTTCATTGTTGTCTAACAACATGATTGATAAGACGGGATTACCGTACCACTCTGGAGCAGCACGTGGTCTCGTCGACCTGCGTGGTTCGACAGAAACTTGAACTGGAGTTTCATGATCATCATCATTAACTTCCTCCTCAACCGGCGTCGCAACGACAGAGGTTTCCCCTTGCCCTGCGCCACCATCCAGAGGGATGAGAGGTTCGACAACCTCGTCAAGTTCTATCTTCCTCCCACTCAATTCTCTCGAGAGAAACTCCTTCTCGAGAAAAGCTCCGTTTTTAGCAACAAACACTTTGCCCTCGGATTTGAGATAGAAGGTGTATCCAACTGTCTCTTTTGGGTAACCTATGAAGATGCACTTTTCCGCTTTGGGTTCTAGCTTTTCAGGCCGAAGCTTTTTGACATAAGCATCACATCCCCAAACTTTAAGAAACGACAACTTTGGCCTTTTGCCATACCACAGTTCGTATGGTGTCGTCTCAACGGATTTTGGTGGTGCCCTATTTAAAGTGAATGTAGCTGTTTCTAATGCATAACCCCAAAATGATAATGGCAAATCGGTAAGAGACATCATAGATCGCACCATCTCTAATAAAGTACGATTACGACGTTCGGACACACCATTACGCTGTGGTGTTCTAGGCGGTGTTAAATGTGAAACAATTCCACATTGTCTTAAGTGAGCACCAAACTCGAAACTCAGATATTCACGCCCACGATCAGACCGTAGGAACTTGATCTTCTTGTTACGATGATTTTCAACTTCACTCTGAAATTGCTTGAACTTTTCAAATGTTTCAGACTTGTGCTTCATTAAGTAAACATAACCATATCTACTCAAATCGTCAGTGAAGGTGAGAAAATAACGATATCCGCCGCGTGCCTCTACGCTCATCGGACCACACACATCGGTATGTATGATTTCCAACAAGTCACTTGTACGCTCCATTGTTCCGGAGAACGGAGTTTTAGTCATCTTGCCCATGAGGCATGGTTCGCATGTGTCAAGTGAATCAAAGTCAAGTGACTCCAAAAGTCCATCGGCATGGAGTTTCTTCATGCGCTTTACACCAATATGACCTAAGAGGCAGTGCCACAAAAATATGGCGCTATCATTGTTAACTCTAACTCTTTTGGTCTCAATGTTATGTACGTGTGTATCACTATCAAGATTCAATATGAACAATCCTCTCACATTGGGTGCATGACCATAAAAGATGTTATTCATAGAAATAGAATAACCATTATTCTCTGACTTAAAATAGTAACCGTCTCTCAATAAACAAGATCCAGATATAATGTTCATGCTCAATGCAGGAACTAAATAACAATGATTTAAGTTCATAACTAATCCTGACGATAACTGAAGTGAGACTGTGCCGACGGCGATTGCATCAACCTTGGAACCATTTCCCACGCGCATCGTCACTTCATCTTTCGCCAGCCTTCGTCTATTCCGCAGTTCCTGTTTCGAGTTGCAAATATGAGCAACAGAACCGGTATCGAATACCCAGGCACTACTACGAGAGCCGGTTAAGTACACATCAATAACATGTATATCAAATATACCTGATTTTTCTTTGGCCGCCTTCTTATCAGCCAGATACTTGGGGCAATTGTGCTTAAAGTGACCCATACCCTTGCAATAGTAACACTCTGTTTCAGGCTTAGGTCCAGCTTTGGGTTTCTTCGTCGGGTTGGCAACAGGCTTGCCGCTCTTCTTCGAATTACCCTTCTTGCCTTTGTCGTTTCTCTTGAAACCGGTGGTCTTATTCACCATCAACACTTGATGCTCTTTACGGAGTTCAGACTCTGCGACTTTCAGCATCGCAAACAACTCGCCGGGAGACTTGTTCATCCCTTGCATGTTGTAGTTCAACACAAAGCCTTTATAGCTTGGCGGCAGTGATTGAAGGATTCTGTCAGTGATAGCTTCTTGCCGGAGTTCAATCCCCAGCTCAGCTAGACGGTTTGAGTACCCAGACATTTTGAGCACATGGTCACTTACAGACGAGTTCTCCTCCATCTTGCAAGCATAGAATTTATCGGAGGTCTCATACCTCTCGATCCGGGCGTTCTTCTGAAAGATAAAAGTCAACTCCTGGAACATCTCAAATGCTCCATGACGCTCAAAGCGACGTTGAAGTCCCGGTTCTAAGCCATACAAGACTGCACATTGAACTATTGAGTTGTCCTACTTACGTGCTAACCAAGCGTTCTTAACATCCTGATCAGCCGTAGCGGGTGGTTCATCTCCTAGCGCAGCATTAAGGACATAATCCTTCTTCCCAGCTTGTAAGATTAGCTTAAGATTACGAGCCCAGTCTACAAAGTTGCTTCCATCATCTTTCAACTTAGCTTTCTCTAGGAACGTATTAAAATTCAGGATGACTGTCGCGTGAGCCATGATCTACAACACAAATATATTCAAAGTGGACTTAGACTATGTTCAAGATAATTAGAGTTTAACTTAATCAAATTATTTGCTAAACTCCCACTCAAAAAGTACATCTCTCTAGTCATTTGAGTGGTTCATGATCCACTTACACTAGCTCGAGTCCGATCATCACGTGAGTTGAGTATAGTTTCAGTGGTAAGCATCCCTATGCTAATCATATCATCTATATGATTCATGATCGACCTTTCGGTCTCATGTGTTCCGAGGCCATGTCTGCACATGCTAGGCTCGTCAAGCTTAACCCGAGTGTTCCACGTGCGCAACTGTTTTGCACCCGTTGTATGTGAACGTTGAGTCTATCACACCCGATCATCACGTGGTGTCTCGAAACGACGAACTGTAGCAACGGTGCACAGTCGGGGAGAACACAATTTCGTCTTGAAATTTTAGTGAGAGATCACCTCATAATGCTACCGTCTTTCTAAGCAAAATAAGGTGCATAAAAGGATTAACATCACATGCAATTCATAAGTGACATGATATGGCCATCATCACGTGCTTCTTGATCTCCATCACCAAAGCACCGACACGATCTTCTTGTCACCGGCGCCACACCATGATCTCCATCAACGTGTCGCCATTGGGGTTGTCGTGCTACTCATGCTATTACTACTAAAGCTACATCCTAGCAAAATAGTAAACGCATCTGCAAGCACAAACGTTAGTTATAAAGACAACCCTATGGCTCCTGCCGGTTGCCGTACCATCGACGTGCAAGTCGATATTATCTATTACAACATGATCATCTCATACATCCAATATATTACATCACATCGTTGGCCATATCACATCACAAGCATACCCTGCAAAAACAAGTTAGACGTCCTCTAATTTTGTTGTTGCATGTTTTACGTGGTGACCATGGGTATCTAGTAGTATCGCATCTTACTTACGCAAACACCACAACGGAGATATATGAATTGCTATTTAACCTCATCCAAGGACCTCCTTGGTCAAATACGATTCAACTAAAGTTGGAGAAACCGACACTCGCCGGTCATGTTTGAGCAACGGAGTTACTCGTAGCGATGAAACCAGTCTCTCGTAAGCGTACGAGTAATGTCAGTCCGAGCCGCTTCGATCCAACAATACCGCGGAATCAAGAAAAGACTAAGGAGGGCAGCAAAACGCACATCACCGCCCACAAAAACTTTTGTGTTCTACTCGAGAAGACATCTACGCATGAACCTAGCTCATGATGCCACTGTTGGGGAACGTCGCATGGGAAACAAAAAATTTCCTACGCGCACGAAGACCTATCATGGTGATGTCCATCTACGAGAGGGGATGTGTGATCTACGTACCCTTGTAGACCGTACAGCAGAAGCGTTAGTGAACGCGGTTGATGTAGTGGAACGTCCTCACGTCCCTCGATCCGCCTCGCGAACCGTCCCGCGATCTAGTGCCGAACGGACGGCACCTCCGCGTTCAGCACACGTACAGCTCGACGATGATCTCGGCCTTCTTGATCCAGCAAGAGAGACGGAGAGGTAGAAGAGTTCTCCGGCAGCGTGACGGCGCTCCGGAGGTTGGTGATGGTCTCATCTTAGCAGGGCTCCGCCCGAGCTCCGCAGAAACGCGATCTAGAGGTGAAACCGTGGAGATATGTGGTCGGGCTACCGTGGCAAAGTTGTCTCAAATCAGCCCTAAAACCCCACTATATATAGGAGAGAGAGGGGGGAGACTTGCCTTGGGGTCCAAGAACCCCCAAGGGGTCGGCCGAGCCAAGGGGGGAAGGATTCCCCTCCCAAACCGAGTCCTACTTGGTTTGGAAGGTGGAGTCCTTCTTCCCTTTCCCACCTCCTCCTTTTTTCCTTTTCTCTTTGATTTTCTTCCCAATGCGCATAGGCCTCTTTTGGGCTGTCCCACCAGCCCACTAAGGGCTGGTGCGGCACCCCCAACACCTATGGGCTTCCCCGGGGTGGGTGCCCCCCCCGGTGAACTCCCGGAACCCATTCGTCATTCCCGGTAACTCCGAAAACCTTCCGGTAATCAAATGAGGTCTTCCTATATATCAATCTTCGTTTATGGACCATTCCGGAAACCCTCGTGACGTCCGTGATCTCATCCGGGACTCCGAACAACATTCGGTAACCAACCATATAACTCAAATACGCATAAAACAACGTCGAACCTTAAGTGTGCAGACCCTACGGGTTCGAGAACTATGTAGACATGACCCGAGAGACTCCTCAGTCAATATCCAATAGCGGGACCTGGATGTCCATATTGGATCCTACATATTCTACGAAGATCTTATCGTTTGAACCTCAGTGCCAAGGATTCATATAATCCCGTATGTCATTCCCTTTGTCCTTCGGTATGTTACTTGCCCGAGATTCGATCGTCAGTATCCGTATACCTATTTCAATCTCGTTTACCGGCAAGTCTCTTTACTCGTTCCGTAATACAAGATCCCGCAACTTACATTAAGTCACATTGCTTGCAAGGCTTGTGTGTGATGTTGTATTACCGAGTGGGCCCCGAGATACCTCTCCGTCACACGGAGTGACAAATCCCAGTCTTGATCCATACTAACTTAACGAACACCTTCGGAGATACCTGTAGAGCATCTTTATAGTCACCCAGTTACGTTGCGACGTTTGATACACACAAAGTATTCCTCCGATGTTAGTAAGTTATATGATCTCATGGTCATAGGAATAAATACTTGACACGCAGAAAACAGTAGCAATAAAATAACACGATCAACATGTTACGTCTATTAGTTTGGATCTAGTCCATCACGTGATTCTCCTAATGACGTGATCCATTTATCAAGCAACAACACCTTGTTCATAATCAGAAGACACTGACTATCGTTGATCAACTGGCTAGCCAACTAGAGGCTTGCTAGGGACAGTGTTTTGTCTATGTATCCACACATGTAAATGAGTCTTCATTCAATACAATTGTAGCATGGATAATAAACGATTATCTTGATACAGGAATTATAATAATAACTATATTTATTATTGCCTCTAGTGCATAATTCCAACATATATGTCCAAACCTGAAGCAAATAGATTGTATGCATCGGTTATCTTGCATGGGAGACTTAATGAAGAAGCATCACTAGATACAGATACTAGGTATGACAATATGCCCATTCCATTTTGCTTGTAAGGTTTTGCACAATGCACTTTTTCTAGACAAGTTAATGCTTTTATGCATGCAATTCAAACTAATTTTAGAGGCAATCCAAATCATAGAATCAGGCAATTTGGTTTAATTTGAAATGTTTTCTGCATTTTTTTATTTTTCATCTGACCATCCCCTCATTGGTTTTTCTTAGCTGGATGATGGTAGGCAAATCAGGAAGGATTTTTTATTTAAATGTCTTTGTTTTATTGCAGCCCAATGGTAATTGAATATGATGGATACTTTGTCATCGTGAGGGAGCTCCAAATTCAATGAAGAAGGAAGGTTTTGTCTTGAGCCATGTAATGGAAGTTGGAATTCAATCTATAATGTTGAACTTGCCACCAGACTCAAAGAAGGCCGTGATGCCGCTCAGGTTCTCGGTAAGAAAAGTTGAATCATTAATACATGTAGTTTTGCAATTATTTTCTTTTTTTCAGAATATCTTCTTATGGTCATCTCCATATTATTTTTGTCACAAGATTTGGCTGCAAAAAATGGCTTTGGTTTATTTAACAGCAATCTCCAAATGTAACGCTCGCAGTGGCTACGAAGAGAACCTTCTATTGGAAAGACGCGGGTCCGAGCCCAGGTTCTGAGACTAAACTTTCTTGCATTTGAAGAATACCCATCCGAGGTGTTGCGGCGTGCTAGATGTTAGCCACAACACTATTTGTGTGTCGTCGTTGCACTGTATGAGCGGCATCGGTGATCTGTTGCGCAAGCGTCGAGTCCAGGTGACGGACGGCGGAGTCCTTGCCGGCAAACCGATGACAACGGCTAGAGGACGAACCAGTACCTACATGCCGCACTGGGGCTTTGACGGGGCTGTGCGGGGTGCTCCCCGACCAATCTATGGCTTGGCTCCGGTGGCCACGACAAACAGCCGGCCGACCGAGGCAGCAGGAATTGGTAGAGGTCAATCCCGGTCATGTGGCGACCCACTGGTGTGATCCCGATGGCTGGTATGGCTAGAATCATAGACGGCAGCCCGACGGCGGTGGGTGATGTCTACTACGCAACCTTCTCCTTGTAGACGTTGTTGGGCCTCCAAGTGTAGAGGTTTGTAGGACAATAGCAATTTTCCCTCAAGTGGGTGACCTAAGGTTTATCAATCCGCGGGAGGCATAGGATGAATATGGTCTCTCTCAAGCAACCCTGCAACCAAATAACAAAGAGTCTCTTGTGTCCCCAACACACCCAATACAATGGTAAGTTGTATAGATGCACTAGTTCGGCGAAGAGATGGTGATACAAGTGCAATATGGATGGCAGATATAGGTTTTTGTAATCTGAAAATATAAAAACAGCAAGGTAATTAATAATAAAAGTGAGCACGAACGGTATTGCAATGCGTGGAAACAAGGCCTAGGATTCATACTTTCACTAGTGAAGTTCTCTCAACAATGATAACATAACTGGATCATATAACTAGCCCTCAACATGCAACAAAGAGTCGCTCCAAAGTCACTAATATCGGAGAACAAACGAAGAGATTATTGTCGGGTATGAAACCACCACAAAGTTATTCTTTCTGATCGATCTATTCAAGAGTCTGTAGTAAAATAACACGAAGCTATTCTTTCCATTCAATTTATCATAGAGTTCGTACTAGAATAACACCTTAACACACACATCAACCAAAACCCTAATGTCACATAGATACTCCATTGTCACCTCAAGTATCCGTGGGCATGATTATACGATATGCATCACACAATCTCAGAATCATCTATTCAACCAACACATAGAACTTCAAAGAGTGCCCCAAAGTTTCTACCGGAGAGTCAAAACGTGTGCCAACCCATATGCATAGGTTCCCGATGTCACGAAACCCGCAAGTTGATCACCAAAACATACATCAAGTACTCACATAAATGTCCCATTGTCACCACAGATAGACACGTGCAATATATACATCAAGTGTTCTTAAAGACTCAATCCGATAAGATAACTTCAAAGGGAAAACTCAATTCATTACAAGAAGGGAGAGGGGGAAGAACATCATAGGATCCAACTATAGTAGCAAAGCCCGCGGTACATCGAGATCATGACATCTCAAGAACACGAGAGAGAGAGAGAGATCAAACACATAGCTACTGGTACATACCCTCAGCCCCGAGGGAGAACTACTCCCTCCTCGTCATGGAGATCGCCAGGATGATGAAGAAGGCCACCGGAGATGGATTCCCCCTCCGACAGGGTGCCGGAACAGGCTCCCGATTGGTTTTTGGTGGCTACAGAGGCTTGTGGCGGCGGAACTCCCGATCTAGGTTTATTTCTGGAGGTTTCTGTATTTATAAGACCAGATGGCATCGAGAACAAGTCAGGGGGACCCACGAGGGAGTCACGAGCCCCCCAGGCGCGCCTAGGGGGGTGGGCGCGCCTCCCTGGCTCGTGGCTTCCTCGGGACTCCTCTCCGGTATCTTTTTCTTTTGGTATTTTTGATATTTTCCATAAAAAAATCACGGCGTAAGTTTTATTCCGTTTGGACTCTGTTTGACATTCCTATGTGAAAAAGGTCAAAAACAAGGAAAAAACAGAAACTGGCACTGGGCTCTAGGTCAATAGGTTAGTCCCAAAAATAATGTAGAATAGCATATTCATGCATATAAAACATCCAAAGTTGATAATATAATAGCATGGAACGATCAAAAATTATAGATACGTTGGAGACGTATCAAGCATCCCCAAGCTTAATTCCTGCTCGTCCTCGAGTAGGTAAATGATAAAAACAGAATTTTTGATGTGGAATGCTACCTAACATATATTGTGGCATGAATATTCAGATCCATATGATTCAACACAAAAAGTTTAATGTTGACATAAGAACAATAATACTTCAAGCATACTAACAAAGCAATCATGTCTTCTCAAAATAAATGGCCAAAGAGAGTTATCCCTACAATATCATATAGTCTGGCTATGCTCCATCTTCCCCACACAACGCATTTAAATCATGCACAACCCCGGTATTAGTCAAGGAATTGTTTTACACTTTTACTTTCTCAAACCTTTTCAACTCTCACGCAATACATGAGCGTGAGCCATGGACATAACACTATAGGTGGAATAGAATATGGTGGTGGTTGTGAGGCAAAAAGGAGGAGATGGTCACATCAACTAGGCGTATCAGCGGGCTATGGAGATGCCCATAAATAGATATCAATGTGAGTGAGTAGGGATTGCCATGAAAGAGATGCACAAGAGCTATAAGTTTATGAAAGCTCAAAAAGAAACTAAGTGGGTGTGCATCCAACTCGCTTGCTCACGAAGACCTAGGGCAATTGAGGATGCCCATCATTGGAATATACAAGCCAAGTTCTATAACAAAAATTCCCACTAGTATATGGAAGTGACAATATATGAGACTCTCTATCATGAAGATCATGGTGCTACTTTGAAGCACAAGTGTGGTAAAGGATAGTAGCATTGTCCCTTCTCTTATTTTTAGGCTCTTTGGCCTCTTTTTTTCAAAAAAAAATTTCATTCTTTTTTTTGGTGGGCTCTTTGGCCTCTTTTATTTTCTTTTTATTTTAAGTCCGGAGTCTCATCCCAACTTGTGAGGGAATCATAGCTTCCGTCCTTTCCTCACATGGGACAATGCTATAATAATGATGATCATCACACTTTTATTTACTTACAACTCGATACTTAGAACAAAGATATGACTCTATATGAATGCCTTCGGCAGTGTACCAGGATGTGCAATGATTCATGAGTGACATGTATGAAAGGTAATGGTGGCTTTGACACAAATACGATGTCAACTACATGATCATGCAAAGCAATATGACAACGATGATGCGTGTCATAATAAACGGAACGGTGGAAGTTGCATGGCAATATATCTCAGAATGGCTATGGAAATGCCATGATGGGGTAGGTATGGTGGTTGTTTTGAGGAAGGATATATGGTGGGTGTATGCACCGGTGCAAGTTGCGCGGTACTAGAGAGGCTAGCAATGGTGGAAGGGTGAGAGTGCGTATAATACATGGACTCAACATTAGTCATAAAGAACTCACATACTTATTGCAAAAGTTTTATTAGTAATTGAAACAAAGTGCTAGACGCATGCTCCTAGGGGAAGGGTTGGTAGGAGTTAACCATCGTGCGATCCCGACCGCCACACAAAGGATGACAATCAATAAAAACATCATGCCCCGATTTCCTAACATAGCAGTTCACTACACGTGCATGCTACGGGAATCACAAACTCTAACACAAGTATTTCTATCAATCCACAATTACTCACTAGCATGACTCTAATATCACCATCTTTATATCTCAAAACTATATGCAAAGAATCAAACTTCTCATAGTATTCGATGCACTCTATATGAAAGTTTTTATTATATCCCTATTGGATGCCCATCATATTAGGACTAGATTCATAACCTAAGCAAATTACCATGCTGTTTAAGACTCTCAAAATGATATAAGTGAAGCATGAGAGTAAAAGAAAAACTACTCCAAAAGATATAAGTGAAAATCAATGATTAGTTGAATAAAATTATTTGGCTATGTGAAGACTCTCCCATCTAAGAATTTCAGATCCTAAGTACCTTATTCAAACAAAATAAAATGACACTCCAAAGATAGCATGAATCATGTGAAGAAGCAAAAACTTAGGTTCAACCGATACTAACCGATAATTGTTGAAGAAGAAAGGTGGGATGCCAACCGGGGCATTCCCAAGCTTAGGTGCTTGAGACTTCTTGAAATATGTATTCGGAATGATATGGGCATCCCCAAGCTTGAGCTTTTGTGTCTCCTTAATTCCTCTCGTATGATGATCTCCAAAATCTTAAAAACTTCATCCACACAAAACTCAACAAAAACTCGTGAGATAGGTTAGTATAAATCAATGCAAAACTTTATCATCCTCTACTGTAGTAAATCACTAAGATTGTTATTTGACATTGCATACTAAATGCCTCTGCATATTTAAAACTCCCATCGTCGAATGGAATCATTAAACAAGCAAACATATGCGAACAATACAAACATAACAGCAATCTGCCTAAACAAAACAGTCTGTGAAGAATGCAGCAAGATCCAGACTTAATTATTTCAAAAAATCTTAAAAATCATTCCACGATGTAGAGAATTTATAAGAGCAAACTGTGTCCAAATTTCAAGTTATTCTGACATACAAAAAATTCTAGGGAATTTTTGTACTACAAGCAAACTTTCTGTTTTGGAACAGCAACTCCTATACTTGCAAATTAAGCATGGTAAAGTCTATCCTTGACATTTTTATTGAACTAAATGATGCAAAACATTAATATAAATAACAGCAAGCAAGTATTAATAAAATAAAATGACGCTCCAAGCAAAACACATATCATGTGGTGAATAAAAATATAGCCCCAAGTAAAGTTACCGATGGATTGAAGACGAAACAGGGGATGCCTTCTCGGGGCATCCCCAAGCTTAGGCTTTTTGGTGTCCTTTAATATGGCTTTGGGGTGCCTTGGAATCCCCAATATTAGGCTCTTTCCACTCCTTGTTCCGTTGTCCATCCGAACTTTACCCAAAACTTGAAAACTTCACAACACAAAACTTAACGGAACTTAGTGAGATGGGTTAGTATAATAAAGACAAATCATTCACTTTGGTACTGTCAAGACAATATTCATAATTGTTCTCGCACAATGCCTACTGTATATTATCATTTCCACAATTTATATAACTTAACATAATGTATGGAAATACTAGAACAAGCAAACTATGCATTGAAAACAGAATCTGTCAAGAACAGAACATTCTGTAATGATCTGAATGATAACCATACTTCTGCACTTCCAAAAATTCTGAATTTTTTTATGAAAATTAAGGAAATTTGTATATCAATCAGCAGAAAAAATAATAAACCTAAAATCACTCTCTGTATAGAAATTAGAAATGATTTCATGAGCGCAAAGTTTCTGTCTTTTTCAGCATGATCAAACAACTATCACCCAAACTAATCATAAAGGCTTTACTTGGCACTTTATTGAAACTAAGGCACTAAAACATGATTAATACAGTAGACTAATAATGTGAACACACAAAAACAGTAAGGATACATATTGGTTTGTCTCCCAACAACCACTTTTCTTTAATGCCTTTCAAGCTAGGCATGATGATTTCAAAGATGCTCACATAAAAGCTAAGGATTGAAACATAATGGAAGCATCATGGAGCATATGACTAGCACATTTAAGTCTAACCCACTTCCTATGCATAGGGATTTTGTGATCAAACAATTTATTGGAGCAAGAATCAACTAGCATAGGAAGATAAAACAAGCATGACTTCAAAAGTTTCAACACATGGAGAGGAAGCTTGATATTATTGCAGTATGTAGAAGCATATGATCCTCTCTCATAATAATTTTCAGTAGCATCATGAGTGAATTCAACAATATAACCAGCACCTAAAGCATTCTTTTCAGGATCTACAAGCATAGAAATTTTACTACTCTCCACATAAGGAAATTTATTCTCATCAATAGTACTGGGAGTATCATAAAAGACTTGAACACTACGAATTGTTTCCACATTAAAAGAGTAATGTTCAGTAAGAGGGTACTCATAATTGTGACAAGTTTTATTATCATTCTTATTTAGAGCATAAGTATCATCACAATAATCATCATAGATAGGGGCATGCTTTCATCATAATAATTTTGATCATTCAAAGTGGGGGAACGAAAAAGATCATCTTCATCAAACATAGCATCCCCAAGCTTGTGGCTTTGCATATTATTAGCATCATGGGTATTCAAAGAATTCATACTAACAACATTGCAATCATGCTCATCATTCACATATTTTATGCCAAGCATTCTATGTAATTCTTCTTTTAGCACTTGAGCACAATTTTCATTTCCATCATTTTCACGAAAGACATTAAAAAGATGAAGATTATGAGGCAACCTTAATTCCATTTTTTTGTAGTTTTCTTTTATGGACTAAACTAGTGATAAAACAAGAAACTAAAAGATTCGATTGCAAGATCTAAAGATATACCTTCAAGCGCTAACCTCCCCGGCAACGGTGCCAGAAAAGAGCTTAATGTCTACTACGCAACCTTCTCCTTGTAGATGTTGTTGGGCCTCCAAGTGCAGAGGTTTGTAGGAAAGTAGCAATCTCCCTCAAGTGGGTGACCTAAGGTTTACCAATCCGCGGGAGGCGTAGGATGAAGATGGTCTCTCTCAAGCAACCCTGCAACCAAATAACAAAGAGTCTCTTGTGTCCCCAACACACCCAATACAATGGTAAGTTGTATAGATGCACTAGTTCGGCAAAGAGATGATGATACAAGTGCAATATGTATAGTAGATATAGGTTTTTGTAATATGAAAATATAAAAACATCAAGGTAATTAATAATAAAAGTGAGCACGAACGGTATTGCAATGCGTGGAAACAAGGCCTAGGGTCCATACTTTCACTAGTGAAGTTCTCTCAACAATGATAACATAACTGGATCATATAACTAGCCCTCAACATGCAACAAAGAGTCGCTCCAAAGTCACTAATATCGGAGAACAAACTAAGTGATTATTGTCGGGTATGAAACCACCACAAAGTTATTCTTTCTGATCGATCTATTCAAGAGTCCGTAGTAAAATAACACGAAGCTATTATTTCCGTTCAATCTATCCTAGAGTTCGTACTAGAATAACACCTTAAGACACACATCAACCAAAACCCTAATGTCACCTAGATACTCCATTGTCACCTCAAGTATCCATGGGCATGATTATACGATATGCATCACACAATCTCAGAATCATCTATTCAACCAACACATAGAACTTCAAAGAGTGCCCCAAAGTTTCAACCGGAGAGTCAAAACGTGTGCCAACCCATATGCATGGGTTCTCTATGTCACGAAACCCGCAAGTTGATCACCAAAACATACATCAAGTACTCAACATGAATATCCCATTGTCACCACAGATAGACACGTGCAAGACATACATCAAGTGTTCTTAAAGACTCAATTCGATAAGATAACTTCAAAGGGGAAACTCAATTTATTACAAGAAGGGAGAGGGGGAAGAACATCATAGGATCCAACTATAGTAGCAAAGCCCGCGGTACATCGAGATCATGACATCTCAAGAACACGAGAGAGAGAGAGAGATCAAACACATAGCTACTGGTACATACCCTCAACCCCGAGGAAGAACTACTCCCTCCTCATCATGGAGATCGTCGGGATGATGAAGAAGGCCACCGGAGATGGATTCCCCCTCCGACAGGGTGCCGGAACGGGCTCCTAATTGGTTTTTGGTGGCTATAGAGGCTTGCGGCGGCGGAACTCCCGATCTAGGTTTATTTCTGGAGGTTTCTGTATTTATAAGACCAGATGGCATCGACAACAAGCCGGGGGGACACACGAGGGAGTCACGAGCCCCCGAGGCGCGCCCAGGGGGGTGGGCGCGCCTCCCTGGCTCGTGGCTTCCTCGGGACTCCTCTGTGGTATCTTTCTCTTCTGGTATTTTTGATATTTTCCATAAAAAATCACGGCGAAAGTTTTATTCCGTTTGGACTCCGTTTGATATTCCTATCTGAAAAAGGTGAAAAACAAGGAAAAAACAGAAACTGGCACTGGGCTCTAGGTCAATAGGTTAGTCGCAAAAATAATATAAAATAACATATTCATGCATATAAAACATCCAAAGTTGATAATATAATAGCATGGAACGGTCAAAAATTATAGATACGTTGGAGACGTATCAGTGGGTGGGGGAAAAGTTCCTCCTATATATAGGGCACCAACGAGGCGAGGTGGAGAACGTGCGTTTTCGCGGGTTGGAGTGGGAATTTTGCCGCGTCTCGTAAAAATATATACGGGTCCGCGTTTGCGGGGTCTAATAGGATTTATTTTTTATGTGAACTTGTATTTTGATAATTATTTTACGGATTGGAACATTATATGGAGTTTGGTAGAGATGCTCTAAGAGCAACTCTAGCACACCCCGCATCCCGCCCCGACCCGCAAAGTAACCGCCAAAGTGCGGGTCGGGGCAGAAAAACCTGCCCGATCAGACCCCGCATCCCGCCCCGGCCCGCAAATATTTTTGCGGGGCGCGGCAAAATTCCCCCCAACCTCTAGTTTCACGGGCCGGGAGGCCGACCCGAGCTCAACCTCTATCCACAACAAGATTTGGCGGGAGGGACATTTCCGCGCGGCCTTTCCCGCTTCCCCCACCCGCCGCCACCATTGCCTCGCCACCGCATGCTCCGGTGCATCCTCCGCGGCCGTCCCTCGCCGCCATGGACGCCTCCTTCCTGTCGCCCGTCACCGTCGAGGTCGCGCACGCTCCTTCCCCGGCTCTCGTCGCGGGCCATGTTGGCCCCGTCGTCGCTCATGCTAGCGCCGCGCCTTCCCCGGCTCTCGTCGCCGGCCATGTTGGCCCCACCTGCGTCGTGGCGGGCAGAAATCCGACAGCCCCCGCCACGAAGGCTCGCGCTCCGGGCGCTAAGGCTGTTGTGCGATCTCGGCCGACGACGGAGAAGGTCACCAAGGCCGTGGGTGTCAAGAGGAAGAGGATTCAGGCTCCTCCTTCATCCTCTCACTCCATCCCGGAAAGAGATGCCCTGGCGATGCCGTTCAACGGTGTCGCTGACCCCGCAAGCGAGGTGTTCGACGAAATGGTCGGAAGGTATGCGTCTTCGGCCATGGTCATTTCCTTTCGTTTGCGCCATTTGTTGCGATAGCTCGTGACTTGTCAATCGTTCAATATAGCCAAAGATCGAAGAACTACACGATCATGGAAGATCAAGCTTTGATCCAAGCATGGAGTGTGGTGTCTCTTGATGTATGCACGGGTACATTTCAAACCGCCAAGAGATATTGGCAAAGGATCGAAAATCAATACTTCCGCATTATGGCAAAGTATCCCAATACGACTCCACGCACATTTAGGTCGCTTGAAGGGCGTTGGGAGAATATCAACCCTATGTGCAGCCGTTGGGCAGCTTGCTTGGAGCAAGTACGCAATGCACTTTCAAGTGGCACCGTGGAGTCTGACTATGTGAGTTTGGTTTGCCTTTGTTCAAGTTGTGTGTAATCATATTTGCATCATGAGAATTGATTACATCACTTTGTGCACATTATGTAGGACAAGATTGCCCAACATAGATATAAAGACATGGAAGCTTCGGAAGGCAAATTCTTCAAACTAGAGCATTGTTGGAAGTTGCTCCAAACATGCGAGAAGTGAAAGTTGATCGACAAAGAATCTTTCTTGCTCGCCGAAGAGAACAAGATCATGTCAATGAACCGCGATGACATGGACGACCTCACCAAAACATGGCATGATATGGCAAGTAGAGCGATCTTGAAGAGGAGGATGGAAGACTCTCCTCCATATGGTGGCATGATATGGCAAGGAGATAGATCATGAACATGACATGATATGGCAAGGAGTGAAGATCGACCAAGATGATGCAAGACCCTCTTTTGCGTTTGTCTTATTGAACTTGGCTTTTATTTCCGCGTATAACTGTGGTATGTTTGTTTGAATTTGAACTTATTTGTGTGAACTAATGTCAAATGCGAGAATTGAGCGTTTTCTGTTTGCGGGTTGTTGCGGCCGTATCCGAACAGACCCCGCAAAAGCTTGCCCGTAAAAAGGCATATTCGACGAATATACTTTTATACGGGTCCGTTTGGAGGGTCTGCATCTGTGCCACCTCGCGCCGGCCCGTAAAACCATGGTTTTACGCGAATTGCAAACGCGTTTTGCGGGCAGGCATTATGCGAGATCTGCTAAAGTTGCTCTAAGAGATCCGGTTATAGATGCTCTCACCTGACGGTCAACCAGTCCATCAGGTTGCGCTGCACGCAAGAGAGACTTGATCATGGTGCATGCCACGGGACAGACGACAGTACTGCCGGCCGGCGCCATGGGCCGTGATAGCGTGCAAGATAGAAGATGTGACGATGGGCTTAGTGTGGACGAGTTGGGATAGTACTCCAGCATTAATCACAGTTAATTAATATTAATGGCCTGAATTAACGAAATGCATGTAAAAGGGGATGTAGCTCAATTGGTAGAGCACTAATCAATGCTGAATAGAGGCACGGGGTTCGATTCCTCGCATCTCCAATTGATTTTACTATCGTTGTTGTTTTCTCATGCGAAATTAAATAATTTAGGAAGTTGAAAAAAATAAACATTTTCACCACGGCCCGTGCGCTCATTTCTTGGGCCCATAGTTAGGCTGGAAGCCGCAAGCGAGGCCAGCTAAACAAGTAGAGCCCAACTTCTTTAATTGTTTTTGGTGACATCACTTTTTTTTATCTTGCCGTTGCATGTCCTATATGATGAATGAGATGTTTTTACAATTTTTTCTAATGAATGAGATGTTATAGAGGACGCAATGGGGCGCTAGTAATATCTCCAATGTGGCGCCACACGAAACATTCGCCGTTTTCATTTTTTCGTTGGTACCCATTTCCTCCATCACGAGATGGGAAGCACTCTTGTCTTCCTTGCAACTGTGCTAGACAAGAGCTTTAAGCGATGCAGGTGCACATGTCTTATTTTTGCTTCTCCAAATGAATCTAATCTATACACTTGGATTGGTTATTATATTTATAAAGGGTATATTTTATTGATTCATAATATCACATCAAAAGAATACAGGCACTACTAGCACACGTTCAGCCTTTACACGACTATGATACACACAACCAACACGAACGCACAAATAGTGAAAACACAACCCTTGAAAGTCATGTTGAAGTGAACTCGAGCATAGATAACCATCAACAAGCACCAACGACAACATTCTGAACTGTGGGCAAACTGCTTAAAAAACGACTCCACCCAACCACTATTTGTTGTGATGATGGATATACATAAGGGGAAGTTCCAGCTTCATCCATGTCATCGTTTCAATTCCAAAGTTGATTTTGAACTAGCATGATTGGATGGAGATTTTGCAAAGATTCTATTCATCATGTGTCATCATGTATGTCTCAATTAACCAATTTGTTTGCTAGGAAGTACTTTGTTTGAGTATAGCTTCTCATAGAATCGTGTCAGCCGGTACATAATCTGAAAGCGAAAAATCTAAAGATTTGTCATATGGCTCTCTCTCCAAACTAAAGATTTGTCATTTATTTTCATTTGGACATTTTTGAATTGGAAATAACTGTTCAACCAAACTTTTAGGACTCTCTTTTACATATTTGAATTCAGCTCAACAAAATCTTTAAAACAAGTCCAATATTTGATATATTTTAAACAAGTTCAAAATTCACAAAAAAATCTCTCCTTTATAAAAAAATATTTCACTCATTTCTTAATGGCTGGGAGTGTGCAATATATTTAAAACACTCATTCATGCATTTCAAAATGTTGATTTCACTCATTTAGCTAAATAAATAATTTGAATCATTTTCAAATGGAGTGGTTTAACTCATTTAAAACAACATGTTTCGCTCATTTCAGACCATAGATTTCAATACTTCTAGATCACGATTTTGCTAAATTCAAAACACTAATACTAGTCAAATAAAAATCATATTTCCTAGAACTCGTTTCACTGAGTTCACAAAGATTTAAGAAAAGGTCTTCACTCGTTTACCAAAATTGATTTCATCAATTTTTTTAAAAAAACTTTTCACTCATTTCAAAAGACTTCTTTCACAAATTTTGGATAGTAGATTGTACACTGAAAAAATTCACTCTTCTGAATAAACCTATTTCGCTCATTTAAAAAGTATTATTTTGCTCATTACAGAAACACATTTCACTCATTTCTCAAAAAATAGGATTGTGAAATATATTCAAAACACCGGTTTCACACTCATTTCACTCAAATTTTAAAAATAATTTCACTCATTATTAGAAAGGCCAATTTCACTTGGTTAAAATGACAAATTTCGCTCATTAAAAAATATTTATTATTTTTCTGAAAGATTGATTTCACTTACAGTAAACACGAATTCATTCAATTGAAAAAAATAATTTCAGTTATTTCAAAGAAGTGGTTCCACTTATTTCACACAATTAAAAAGAGTTTTCACTCATAACAAAAAATGTCCCTAATCATGCCAAAAAAAATGTTTTAACTCGATCTACAAAATCACTCGTTTCAAAGAAAAATGACTTCACTCATTTCACATTTTAGGTAGCTGATTTCAGAAATTTCAAAGAAGTGATTTCACTAATTTCACAAGATTCAAGAAAAGGGTTTCACTCATTTCTGAAAAATGATTCTAGTCAATTCGAAAAACTCATTCTAGTCAATTCAGAAGACTTAGTTCACTTTTTTGAAAAAGGCCACTCTTCTAAAAGATATCCATTTCACTGATTTTGAAATAATAGGCTTTGCTTATTTAACAGGAAAAAAAAGAGTTCACTCATTTCCTAAAAATCGAGTGTGAAAGACAGTAAATACAGTGGGTTCACTCATATCATATGAATCATTTCACTCAAACAGCATATTTCACTCATTTAAAAAATAGATTTCAGTATTTTATTAACCCTTGGTTTCACTTAATTCAAAACACCAATTTCACTCAACTTAAAACCCATTCCAGTCAAAGAAGTGACGTAACTTGTTTCACATAATTATAGAACGTCACCATTTAAAATACGACCTTTGTCATTTCAAAAAATGGATTTAACTAAATTAAAAAATCACTCATTTTAAAGAAAACTATTTCACTCATTTTACATTTTAGGTAGCAGATCTCACTCATTTAAAAAATGATTTCATGCACATGAAAACATTGAATCTTCTAAAAGAAAACTAATATCACCAAAAAAACATTCTCTCATTAAAAAAACCAGGTTTCTCTGATTTCAAATGAATAGTTTCACTAAACTCAAAACCAATTTTCACTCATTGGTATTGTTCTAAGCAGTTGCACACACTAAAATAGATTGAGTGAAACAAGTGGAGTGAAACCTAGCAGCATAAACATGTTTGAAATGTATCCAAGATCGATCTTGTTTTTAAAGGTCTTGGCACCATGAGTTGAAATATTTTTTCTTTCAAAAAGATATTATGATTAAAAAGATATAAATAATTTAATTGGCTAACATGTAATAAAGTCTATGTTTTTTTGTGTGTGTGTGTGTGTGAGAGAGAGAGAGGGAGATATGAAGCGAGAGAGGAGATGTTGCATGGGTACTATGTCATCTCGGTTGCACACACGAAGGCATCCTGATTGTAATCGACAATGTCAAACTGAGTCCGGTAGGGGACCGGCGACATCGACACATCGACGACTCGTTCTAATGGTAGTAGTGGTCGTAGGCATATCACACACATCAAGATCAACACTATGTATCATCAGATAAGTTGAGAAACATCATTCTCCAGCTATGAGTGCAAGACGTATTGACATGCAAATCCTTTTGTCTGCATGTTGTTAGGGATGAGTGGGTGGCTGGATGTAGGTATGGCTCTCTCTCCAAACTAAAGATTTATCATTTATTTTCATTGGTGCGTTTTTAATTGGAAATAACTATTCTAGCAAATTTTTAAGACTCTTTTTTACATATTTAAATTCAGGTCAACAAGATCTTGAAAACAAGAACAATCCGTGATATATTTTAAACAAGTTCATAATTAATACAATCACGCATTCATAAAAAATGGATTTCACACATTTCTTAATTACTGGGAGTGTGCAATATATTTAAAACACTGATTTCACCCATTTCAAACTGTTGATTTCACTCATTTCAAAATGAGTGAAATCAACAATTTGCTAGATAAATAATTTCAATCATTTTCAGATGGAGTTGTTTAAATCATTTAAAACATTTCACTCATTTCAAACCATAGATTTCAATACTTTATAAATCATGATTTCTCTAAATTCAAAACACTAACACTAGTCAAATAAAAAAATCATTATTTCACATAAGAGGTTTCACTTAATTCACAAAGATTCAAGAAAAGGTTTTTACTCCTTTAGCAAAATTGATTGCATCCAATTAAAAAACTCTTTTCACTCATTTTAGATAGGAGATTTCACACATTTTTTATTAAAAAAATATCACTCTTATGAAAAAAAACTATTTTACTCATTTTAAAAAGTTATTTTGCTCATTAAAAAATAGAGGTCACTCAATTTTTAAAAACTAGGATTGTGAAATATATTCAATACATCGGTTTCACACTCATTTCAATCAATTTTAGAAAATAATTTCACTCATTATTTGAAAGGCCAAATTCACACATTTAAAATGACATATTTCACTCATTTCAAAAAACACATTTTATTGAATGATTGATTTCACTTAAAGTAAACACGAATTCATTCAACTCAAAAAATAATTTCAGTTATTTTAATGAAGTGGTTTCACTTATTTCACACAATTTTAAAAAAATTCACTCATAATAAAAAACCAAGCTCATTCATTTCAAAAAACTGATTTAACTCAACCTACAAAATCATTCGTCTCAAAGAAGAACAATTACACTCATTTCACATTTCAGGTAGCATATTTCACTCATTTTAAATAAGTGATTTCACTAATTCCGCAAGATTCAAGAAAAAAGTTTCACTCATTTCATCTCACTGATTTCAAAAAACTTACATCACTCATTTTAAAAGGGTCACTCTTCTAAAAAAAATCAATTTCACTGATTTTGAAAAAGAGACTTTGCTCATTTAACGAAAAATGGAGTTCACCCATTTCTTAAAAATTGAGTGTGAAATAAAGTAAATTCAATGGTTTCACCCATTTCACATGAATTATTTCACTCAATTCAACGAAACGCCAATCTCACGCTCTTAAAACAAAATTTTACACTCGTTTCAACAAATAGATTTTTGCAGAATCCTTGATTTCACTTCATTCAAAACACCGATTTCACTCAACTCAAAAATAGTTTCAGTTATTTCAAAGAAGTGGTATAACTTATTTCACATAATTCAGAAAAGTCACCCATTTCAAAATTTTGATCTCAGTTATTTGAAAAAAGGATTTAACAAAAAATCACTCATTTTAAAGAAAACTATTTTCACTCCTTTCATATTTTAGGTAGCAGATTTCACTCATTTCAAAAAAATTATTTCACGCACATGGAAACATTGAATCTTCTAAAAGAAAACTAATTTCACCAAAAAAAACGTCATCTCATTTCAAAAAATCACGTACCTCTCATTCCAAAAGAATAATTTCACTAAACTCAAAAACATTTTTCACTTATTGGTATTGCTCTAAGTAGTTTCGCACACTAAAATATATTGAGTGAAACAAGTGGATTGAAATGTTGGAGTTTAAACATGTTTGAAATGCATCCAAGATTGACCTTGTTTTAAAGGTCTTGGCACCATGAGTTGTTTTATAAAAAGATGAGATTATGATTAAAAGACATAAATAATTAAAATTGGCTAAGGTGAAATAAACTCCATTTATCTGTTTGTTTGTGTGTGTGTGTGTGTTTGTGTGTGTGAGAGAGAGAAAGAGAGGAGATGTTGCATGCGTACTACATCATCTTGGTTGCAAGCACAAATAGATCTTGCTTGTCATCAATAAGGTCAAACCGGCTTCACTAGGGAGCGGCGAGAGTGGCACATCGACAACTCATTCTCATGGCAGTAATGGTCGTTCGATGATATTGAAATCTCAATGTAATTTTTATTACGTTTGAGATGCTTTGTAATTTCAATAAACTTTTATATTAGATATGATCATTCCTGCAAAAAAAGTACAATGCTTTGAGACATACATCAAAAGGAGCATATATTTTATAGACACTTCATTTCTTTTTGATTCAATCACTTTCCTCTTATTCGGGAGAGCAACATCCAACAACCAACGCGTGTGCACTGTCCTTCTTCCTTCGCATGCAGCGACTCCTCCTTCCAAAGACCTATCCATCAGTCATGCTGGCCATCATCCCGACCATCCCTCTAAGCCCCTAACCCCACATTGACATGCAGATGCTCCATCAACCCTTTCACTAGCCCTTGGATCCCGTGAGCTCCTGGCTCTACCTCGAGGCAACCGACGCTCCTCCACTACTAGGGAAAACCTTATAGGCAGGAGTCTAGTAGTAGCGGTGGAAAAAATCAAGTGCTACTGCTACTTAGCAGTAGCGCTGGATATCTAAAGCGCTACTACTAGGGTCATTATCAGTAGCGCTTTACGTATTTCAAGCGCTACTGCTAAAGGAGGTCCAACGAGGCCACCGAAAGTAGTAGTAGTAGCAGCGGGCGCTTGTACAAAGCGCTACTGCTAAGTGGAATTGCAGTAGCGCTTGGTCAGATCCAGCGCTACTGACAAGTTAGCAGTAGCTCCGGCGCGGATCCAGCGCTACTGCTAGATTTAGTTAACCGGCTAACTTGATCCCCTCTCCCCCACTCCTTCCCTCCCCGTTCAACCGACCCTCTGTCCCTTTCGCCTGTGATCCAGCGCGTTGCTTCTTCCCTCTCCGCCGCTGACCCCCTCCAAGCATCGTCGTGCCACCTTCACATGTCGCCGCCCCCTCCAAGCACCGTCGGGCCACCTCCACGCGTTGTTGTTC
This sequence comes from Hordeum vulgare subsp. vulgare, assembly GCF_904849725.1. NCBI lineage: Eukaryota > Viridiplantae > Streptophyta > Magnoliopsida > Poales > Poaceae > Hordeum > Hordeum vulgare. The sequence goes on along the minus strand of NC_058519.1, from coordinate 655,440,624 downwards.
GACCACCTCCCCTCCTGCTCCGGTGAGCCCTGATACGTCTTCGTCGTATCTACTTTTCCGAACTCTTTTGCCCTTGTTTTGGACTCTAATTTGCATGATTTGAATGGAACTAACCCGGACTAACACTGTTTTCAGCAGAATTGCCATGGTGTTGTTTTTGCGCAGAAATAAAAGTTCTCGGAATGATCTGAAAATATATGAAGAATTTTTATGGAATTTATGAAAAATACTGGCTTGACAATCAGCGGAGGAAGTGGAGACGTGAGCCCACAAGCCCACCAGGCGCACCCACCCTGGCCGCGCCTGGCAGGCTTGTGGAGCCCACGACGCTCCACCGCCTCCAAATCCAGCTCTATTTAGTCCGTCTCGCCCGAAAAAAATCAAGGAGAAGAGTTCATCACGTTTTATGATACGGAGGCGCCTCCACCTCCTGTTCTTCATCTGGAGGGCAGATCTAGAGTCCGTTCTGGGCTCCGGAGAGGGGAGAACGTCGCCATCGTCATCATCAACCTTCCTTCATCGCCAATTCCATGATGCTCTTCACCGTTCGTGAGTAATCTCATCGTAGGCTTGCTGGACGGTGATGGGTTGGATGAGATCTATCATGTAATCGAGTTAGTTTTGACGGGGATTGATCCTAGTATCCACTATGTTCTCAGATTGATGTTGCTACTACTTTGCCATGCTTAATGCTTGTCACTAGGGCCCGAATGCCATGATTTCAGATCTGAACCTATTATGTCGTCGCCAATATATGTGTGTTTTAGATCCTATCTTGCAAGTTGTACTCACCTACTATGTGTTATGACCCGGCAACCCCAGAGTGACAATAGCCAGAACCACTCCCGGAGATGACCATAGTATGAGGAGTTCATGTATTCACCAAGTGTTAATGCATTGGTCCGGTTCTTTATTAAAAGGAGAACCTTAATATTCCGTAGTTTCCATTAGGACCCCGCTGCCACGGGAGGGATGGACAATAGATGTCATGCAAGTTCTTTTCCCTAAGCACGTATGACTACATACGGAATACATGCCTACATTAGATTGACGAACTGGAGCTAGTTACTTATCTCTCCGTGTTATCACTGTTTCATGATGAATCACATCCGGCATAATCATCCATCACCGATCCAATTCCTACGAGTCTTTTACTACTGGTCCTTGTTATGTTACTTTGCTGCTACTGTTGTCACTGTTGCTACTGGGTACTGTTGCTACTGCTGCTATCTCCCTACTTTGCTACTGATACTTTGCTGCAGATACTAAATCTTTCAGGTGTGGTTGAACTGACAACTCAACTACTAATACTTGAGAATATTCTTTGGCTTCCCCTTGAGTCGAATCAATAAATTTGGGTTGAATACTCTACCCTCGAAAACTGTTGCGATCCCCTATACTTGTGGGTTATCAAGACCTTTTTCTGGCGCCGTTGCCGGGGAAGCACAACTATATTCTCCGAGTCACTTGGGATTTACGTCTGCTGGTCACTATGAGGAATCCGATAGATCCAAGAACTAAAGTCTTGCCCTCAATTACGAGGACTGGTAAGGAACTGTCATCTAGCTCTGCACTTGATTCACCTTTAGTTATGAGTAAGTTTGCGACATCACCTCCTGCTAGAAATCTTGATATGTCGCCTGTGCTTGATGATGCTACTTCTGCTGCCCATGATGCTTATGATGATGCTATGCTTGATACTGCTTTGCCTGATGATGTTATGCTTGATACTGGTTTGCCACTTGGTGCATTCCTTGATGCACAAATTGCTAGAGTTGCTGCTAGATGTGATGATACTTCTGAAACTGCTGATACTATTGAGGTAGAACCTGCTATTTTGCCTGCTAGAACTAGCTCTCCTAGAAATGAATTGCCTGATATGCCTGAGCGTTATGTCATGGAGGGAGAGATAGGTGAGGATTTTCTTGCGTGTAAGGATAGCTATGATGTTGAGAAATTACTGCGCAAGTGGAAAGAAAAATCTCTGAACGCTAGGATGAAATACGACCCGAAGTTTGCTACTTCGCCTATCTTTGTGACCGATAAGGATTATGAATTCTCTGTCAACCCTGAGTTAATCACTCTGGTCGAATCTAATCCTTTTCACGGTTATGAGTCTGAAACAGTTGTAGCCCATCTTACCAAACTGCACGATATAGCCACCCTATTCACTAGTGAGGAAAAGATCCGCCACTACTATATCATCAAGTTGTTTCCTTTCTCGCTAAAGGATGATGCTAAGACTTGGTTCACTTCTCTTGCTCCTGGTTGTGTGTGTATCCCCCAGGATATGGTCTACTACTTCTCTAAAAAATATTTCCCTGCCCATAAGAAGCAAGTTGCCTTGCAGGAAATATACAACATTACTCAAGCTGAAGAAGAGAGTCTCTGCTACTTCTCAAACAACAGCGCCAGAAATTGACACTTTGACAGAGACTTGCTTGCGTTGGTTTTTCCCTTGAAGAGGAAAGGGTGATGCAGCAAAGGAGCAGTAAGTATTTCCCTCAGTTTGAGAACCAAGGTATCGATCCAGTAGGAGGGTCTCGTCAAGTCCACAGTACCTGCGCAAACACAAACGAGCTTGCACCCAACGCTTCAAAGGGGTTGTCAATCCCTTCAAGATTGTTTGCAAAGTGAGATCTGAAGGCGGAAAGTGCAACGAAGTAAAAAAGTGTAAGGCTGAAAATATGGTGTGGAGTAGACCCGGGGGCCATAGTGTTCACTAGAGGCTTCTCTCAAAATAGCAAATATCACGGTGGGTGAACAAATTACTGTCGAGCAATTGATAGAACCGCACAAAGTCATCACGATATCTAAGGCAATGATCATACATATAGGCATCACGTCCGAGACAAGTAGACCGATACTTTCTGCATCTACTACTATTACTCCACACATCAACCGCTATCCAGCATGTGTAAGTACATCTAGTGCCCCTTAGTGATTTTGGTGGTTTGAAGACTTATAGGTTAAGTATCTAATGTGTTCTTGAGTGTACACAGGATCTATAAGTCACTAAGGAGTTTGAAATATTTGATGAATATCGACCCCTAAAAATGTATATCTTCGATTGAAGAAATTGGTCTGAAGCTGAAGAACTGAATCGCGAAGAATCTGCGATGAAATTGATATTCCTCATGAAGATATTGAAATTGAGGAATTCGGTGTGTCGTGAAGAAAATCATTCTGAAGACTTTGAAGCATGTAGATTTACTCTTTCTGTTTTATTTTCTTCACACTTGAGTAATAGGAACACAGTACTGTTAAAGGAGGTCGAAGTTACACTCTGGATTGAATTTCGTCATGATGATCAACCCAAGCCTAATCCTACCAAAAGCCTCAAGTGAGGAATACAAGTGACATGAGGACTCTCACAGTTGAGGGTTCTGACTGTTTCGATAGCCACGCCACATCATTGGTCTTATCCACACCAACGGTCATATTATTTAAGGGCATTAGTGTCAAATCATGTCGGGATGCTCCCAGGCTATAAATAGCCACCCCCCACAACCATTAACGGGTTGGCTGCTCCGTTAGAAACTGACACTTGTCATAAGAGCAACCCAATTCCTCAGAGTCTTCGAGAGTAATTCATCAGTGAGGAAATACCCCAAACACCAAACCACAAACCTAGAACCAAGTGATTGAGCATCACTGAAGAAGTTGTTCCTGTGTGGGACTGAAGCCTTTTATCTTTGAGGATTGTGCATCCTCCAGACGGTTAGGCGTCATGGTCTAGAGCAATCCAGCAGTCAATTGTGGATCGCCGGGTGACCAAGTTTGTGAGGGTTTGGAAGTCTGCCCTGAAGACTTACCACGAGTGTTGGGCGAGGACTGTGTGTTCTTAGCCCAAGGAGAACACGGTAGGGACTGTGTGTCCCGGGACTGTGTGTCCTTTGGTTTCAATACCAAGCCGCTCCAAACCAGATGTACAACTGTCACAGCAGTTGGAACTGGGTCATCAACCACTGTCTTTGCTGTGAAACGGGTTCTAATTCCTCAACTCCTTACTTTCCTCAGATTATGTGTTGATGACTTTCATTGTTACTATTTGAAGAATTTGTTGAACACTTTCTCTGAAATTCCTCAACCCCAAATTCTTCACTCTAGTTAATCCTCATCTGTTGTCTGCGTGCCTACTCACTGTGCAATTTGTTTTCACATTCCTCACACTGAAAAACTGCTGTTGTGAAACTTTGCACTTCTGATCCTTTACTATTTCCGGTGTAAGTTACTCATCAGTGAGGAATTTCCTCAAAAGGAATTTCCTCAGTGATGAAATTCTAAAAATATCCTATTCACCCCCTCTAGTCGATATAACGCACTTTCAATTGGTATCAGAGCAAGGTACTCCCTTGTTCTGTGTGATTTTGGTTTAACCACCTGGAGTTTTAGTTATGTCGACTGCAGGCATGTTTAAGGTTACTGCAGCATGTCTTACTTTCGAAGGAAAGAACTTTCCCTTCTGGAAGAACAAGATGCAAATGCATCTACAAGCTATTGACAATGATCTCTGGTATATTGTGGAACATGGCGTCCCCATCATCTCTGCTAGTGTCTCTGCTGCTGATGTGAATAAATTCAAACAACTTGATTCTCAAGCGAAGAATATCATCGGTGGCCACCTGAGCCCATGCCAGTTGGAAGAGTGAGTGCTTTGGGCTCTGCAACACTTATCTGGGAGAGAATGTGCAAAGTAAATGAAGGAGTATCAACCCAGCGTGACTCTCGTGTTAATATTCTTCGCAATCTCTTCAATCGCTTCAAGAGGCATGACAATGAAAGCTGCCAAGATACCTTTGATCGCCTCACTGACATATCAAATGAACTGCAAGCACTAGGAGCTCGAGACATTACTGATCACGAAGTTGTGAAGAAACTGCTAAGATCTTTGGATTCTTCATTTGATACTTTAGTACTGATGATTCAAGAAAGACCAGACTACAAGATGCTTGATCCAGCTGATATACTCATGAATTCCAGCTAGAAGAAAAGAAAGATCTATATGGACCAAGCTATTCTAGACCACGTGCACTGAAGGCTAGAGCAATTTCCTCGTCTGAAGAAGAAGATTCGGATGATAGCATTGGTGACCCTGAAGAATTTGGACATGAGCTTGCAATGCTTGTGAGGAAATTCCTGAGGTTTACACGACGTGGCCAGTTCAGTAAATCTTCAAGAAGAGACATGAGGAAATCAGAATCTTCATCTGAGGACTACAAGAAAAGAACCTGCCACAAATGCAAGAAATTAGGTCATTACATTGCTGACTGTCCCCGTTGGGGAAAGGAATCAAAGAAGAAGAAATACAAGGATGACAGTTCTGATGACTCGAAGAAGAAGAAGAAATTTTCAAAATCCTCATCTTCAAAGCCCTCATCGCACAAGAAGACTAGTTTGAGAAAGGCTAGGGCACTTATTGGCAAGGAAATGGATTCTGAGGCAGAATCAGAGGAATGTGATGAAGAAGAGGGCTCTGATGAAGACTCAGAATCCGGACAGGCTAGTCTTGCACTGGCAACCACTTTCGTCAGCAAGTCAATCTTCAACCTTGAAGAAGATGATAACACCATCCACACTGATGACTATGCTGATGACTTCGCTCCAACCTATTGCTTCATGGCAAAAGGTTCAAAGGTACCGAATGATGCTTCCTCCTCTAATTCAAGTGACTGTGAACCTGATGATTATAAAAAACCCAGTTACAGTAAACTTGCTCCCATTGCCACTAAACAACAAACTGCCCTGGAAAAGCTTCAGAAAATGCTAGATAGAAGTGATGATCTGTTGAATGATGAAATGAATCTTACCCAAATCCTCACTGAAGATGTGAAAAGTCTTCAGTCTAGATTTGATAATCTTCAAGATTGTTATGATACCCTCCTCGCTGATCATGAGAAACTTCCCAACGAATTTCTTCAAAGGAAGCTTGATCTAGAGAAGCTGAGGATTTCTCATGATGATCTTCGTATGGAAAATGATTCATTTCTAGCTCAACAGATCAGCGCTGCTCAAGCTGAATTTATTCCTCCATGTCTTAAATGCATTGAACGCGAAACTGCTAATTCTTCACCAGAATCATCAAATGCTTCTATTGCTACAAATTCTTCAACTGCACCTGTAGTGTCTATTTCCTCACTTGAGGAAAACACAAATGTTACTGGTGAAAATGCAGGGTTGAAGGAATTGTATGTGACATGCATATACAAAAGTCTCAAAGGACATCAAACCCTTTGTGATGTGCTCAAAAAGCAGATCTTGAACAGGAACCCGAGGAAAGAAGGAATTGCCTTTGAGAGGAAATTAAATGCAGATGGATCTTATTGGAAACATGAGAAGTATCCCAAAACCTCATGGGTTGCTGCTACTCGGCCTCCTTTTGACCCATCCAATCTAACTGGCTTTTCATGTGAAATATCCTATTCCTCAGATGAGTCATTGACTCCAACTATAAACTGTTCAAAAATCAATCTGGTGAAGTATTTGCTCGATATGTTGGAACTAACTGCGGGAATGGCCCTCCTTTGAGGAAAATCTGGGTTCCCAAAAGTTGTCTTGAAAATCTTCAGGTGAATGTCCTCATGACACCACCAATGAAGAATCTGAACCCCAGATCAAAATCCTCAGGAGGAGCAAAGTCTTCAAGAGGATCAAAATCCTCAACTGGTCAAAATTATGCTCGTACCCGTGCTAATGTGTCTAACATGTAGGGAAACTACAAGGAATATGAATATGAGCGTTACTCTTCAAATGATTATGTTCATAAATCCTCAAACCAGTTCTTTGCATATTCATATGAGTACTTTAACCCCCCTACTATTAAGAGAAGTGCATTAGCTTCAATGCCACCTTTCTCATATGGTGCTCGCAGGATGATGAATGCTTTACCACCCCTTCAGATGTGGATGGTGAAGAAATCGAACTAATCACTTCTGCAGGTCAGCTCTCCAGATGAAAATCATCATCTGAAGAATTTGCTTGAGACCTGAAGAAATGCTTGATAGGACGCAAGCTAATATTGATGAAATAGAAATATTTCACACGTCCTTTAATTCTGTTATGATGAAACTCTTATCTGATGAAATTGATATCATATTCTTCAAATCTGAAGCATATGAGATGGTAAGCTAAACTATTTCATCTGCAGGATGATAAACCCAAGAATACTGAGTGGGTTCTTGATAGTGGTTGCACACATCACATGACTGGTGATAAAAGCTTGCCGATGAATATGCCACTAACTCCATCACCTCTGAAGCAAATCACATATGCTGAAAAAGGTAAAAGCAAGGTATTGGGACTTGGCAAAGTGGCTATTTCCAAGGATAGGCATATGGACAAAGTGATGCTTGTTGAATACCTTGGTTTTAACCTCATGTCAGTCTCGATGCTTTGTGAACTTGATATGATTGTTATCTTTGGTAGATATAGATGTGTAGTCATCATGGAATCTGACAGATCCAAAGTCTTCGAAGGTGTAAGAAGAGGGGATTTGTACATTGTTGATTTCTCTATAGGTCCTCAGCCAGCCACTTGCTTACTAGCAAAAACCTCAGAAGGATGGTTGTGGCACCGAAGACTAGATCATGCAGGCATGAGGAATTTGCACACGCTCGCGAAGAAGAAGGATATCATCGACATCGAATCAATCAAATTCCTCAAGGATCATCTCTGCGGTGCATGTGAATCTGGGAAAATGACCAGATCCAAGCATCCCTCGAAGACTATCATGACCACTACACGTCCCTTCAAATTGCTTCATATGGATCTATTTGGACCTACTCACTATGCCACAGTAACCAATGCAGCATCTTTATATGGCTTCGTCATAGTTGATGATTATTCCAGATATACATGGGTGCATATCATAGTATATAAAACTGAAGTGCAGGAAATCTTCAAACGATTTTCTTCAAGGGCCTCGATGAACTTTGGCATCAAGATCAAACATATCAGGAGTGATAATGGAACATAGTTCAAAAACACTGGTCTTGATGATTATCTTGATGAACTTGGTATTACTCACGAATTATGTGCTCCTTATACTGCTCAGCAGAACGGTGTCGTCGAAAGGAAGAACATGACTCTGGTTGAGATGGCAAGAACTATGCTTGAAGAATATCAGACTCCTCGTCGCTTTTGGCCTGAAGCAATCAACACTGCATGCCATATCATCAACATGGTATATCTTCACAAATTCCTCAAGAAAACATCATATGAACTCCTCATTGATAAGAAACCCAATGTAAGTTATTTCAATGTCTTCGGTGCAAAATGTTGGATTAGAGATCCTCACCATAGCTCAAAATTTGCACCTAAGGCACATGAGGGTTTTATGCTCGGTTATGGAAAGGACTCGCACACCTACAGAGTCTTCAACAACTATCACAACAAAGTTGTTGAGACTGTAGATGTGCGGTTCGATGAAACTAATGGCTCGCAAAGAGAGCAATTGCCTTCTGATCCACATAAGTTGTCTCCTAAGGAAGCAATAAAGCTCAAACCTACTGAAGACATTGTTCCCACTGAGGAAATTGATGAAGAAACCATCCCCATCACTGATGAAAATCAAGAACATGCTCCTGAGGAAATTACACCAGAACCACTTCCTCAGCCCAGACGAAATCCTCAACTAGCTCATCCGAGGATTGCAAATGAAGTAGAACTTGACAAAATCCTCAACGACATGAACGCGCCAGGTCCTCTCACTCGTTCAAAAGCTTCACACTTAGTTAACTTTTGTGGGCATTTTTCCTTTGTATCTATCACAGAACCCTCAAAAGTTGCTGAGGCTTTCCTGGAACCGGAGTGGATCCAAGCTATGCAAGACGAACTTCTTCAATTCAAGCTGAATGACGTATGGGAGCTCGTTAAACGACCAGATCCTCGCAAACACAACATCGTCGGTACCAAGTGGATTTTCCTAAACAAGCAAGATGAGGACGGTCAAGTGGTGAGGAACAAGGCACGACTTGTAGCCCAAGGCTACACCCAGGTTGAAGGAATAGATTTCGATGAAACTTTTGCACCCGTTGATAGACTTGAAGCTATTCGAATACTACTTGCTTATGCTAATCATCATAACATCATCTTATATCAAATGGATGTGAAAAGTGCATTCCTCAATGGTAAGCTTGAGGAAGAAGTATATGTTGCTCAGCCCCCAGGTTTTGAGGATCCAAAGAATCCAGACAAGGTCTTCAAACTCAAAAAGGCGCTCTATGGTCTCAAGCAAGCCCCTCGGGCATGGTATGACACATTGAAGGAATTCCTCATGAAGAAAGGCTTCAAACCTGGTTCACTCGATCCAACTCTTTTCACTAAATCCTATGATAATGAGCTATTTGTGTGCCAAATATATGTCGATGATATCATATTTGGCTGTACTGACACACGATACAGTGATGAATTTGCTTACATGATGAGTGAAGAATATCAGATGTCTATGATGGGGGAGCTGAAGTTCTTCTTAGGTCTTCAAATTCGTCAACAACGCAATGGAATCTTCATATCACAGGAGAAATACCTCAAGGATGTTCTGAGGAAATTCGACATGCATGAATGCAAAGGTGCCAAGACTCCAATGCCTACCAACGGCCATCTCGGCACTGATGAAAATGGTAAAGAATTTGATCAGCAGGTATATCGCTCTATGATTGGCTCTTTATTGTATCTATGTGCATCTATGCCAGTGCTCAGTGTTTGCATGTGTGCACGTTTTCAAGCAAAACCGAAGGAATCACACCATAAGGCTGTGAAGCATATTCTTCGATACTTAGCTCACACGCCAACACTAGGATTATGGTATCCCAAGGGCTCCAATCTTCATCTGGTAGGATATTCTGATTCTGACTATGCTGGTGATCGTGTGGATCGCAAGTCAACTTCTGGTACATGCCATTTCCTCAGAAGATCACTAGTTTGCTTGTCCTCAAAGAAGCAGAACTGCGTATCACTCTCCACTGCCGAAGCTGAGTACATTGTTGCTGGTTCATGCTGTGCTCAGTTACTATGGATGAAGCAAACCCTCAAGGACTACGGCATCAACATGAAGAATGTGCCTCTCTACTGCGACAATGAGAGTGCAATCAAGATTGCATACAACCCAGTACAACACTCGAAGACTAAGCACATCCAGATTCGTCATCATTTTCTTTGGGACCATGTCCTCAAGGGAAATATCCTCATCGACCATGTGAAGACTGATGATCAACTGGCAGATATCTTCACTAAGCCCTTGGATGAGAAAAGATTTTGCAAGTTGCGGTGTGAGCTAAATATCTTAGAAACTTCAAATGTTTTGTAAAAACATGCACACATCCTAACACTTATGCAAAATTGATGACTTAGATGTGCAACACATGATTAATCAATTTTCTTCAACTGATGAAAAATATCACTCTGAATGTGAAGAAATCAACGAAGAAATTGATTCTCACGGCCCTACGACAATTGTACGCGGCGTCTGTAATCAACATTCTTATATGGTGGGTCACGCCACCGCCCAACGTGAAATTCCTCAAGTTGATTTTTTTTCAATGTTCCATTTTCTCAAAATGTGTTTTTCTTCAAAACAATTGTTCTTCATTGTGACGATTTATCACAAAATCCTCAAGTTACTCAAATCTTCAAAAACACTTGATGACTTTCGTTTGACTAGATAGACTGTGATTTCAAGTCCTCAACAACATTCACTTATAGCTATTTCTTCAAGTTGATATTTCATCTAAGTGAATGTGATCGGACCCTACTTTCCCTCTATGCTATTCTCATCCAGTCTATTCGATTCTTCATATGCGTTCTACTTGAAACTTTGTTCAAAATCCTCACTGCGTCCTTGTTAGCTGATGATTATGTAACAAAATCCTCAACTCTTCAAAAATGTTTCTTTAATGCACAGTAACTGAACCCCACTTCTCACGTTCAGATAACCACGATCTCCACTATCTCCAACGCCTTGCTCGGGAGCTATACGTGTCCTGCGGAGACGTAGAGGCAGGGGCTGTTTGGTCCGAATTCTTCGCGCCAACAGTAACTGTCTGGCTATAAATATGTCCTTATCCCCCTCGGCAAACACATCTTCGCCCCATCACTCTCCTGCTACAGCAAAAGCACCAAACCCTAGCGCCTCCGCTGGAAGTCTCGTCGCCGGCGAAGAAGAGCTTCACTGCCTTGACTTCTCCGTCGCCGGAACCACGCCGGAGTCGGACCATCTTCGTCCGCCGTCGCCGTAGGCGTCCTCTGCTACCGGGTTAGGGCGCATTGGACACGCACCGAAGAGCTTCTCTCTACAACTTTACTCTGTTCTTCGTGCGCGCCATCTAGGGTAAATAAAACCCTATTTTTACAGCAAGTTAGATCTACTATTTTACATCTGTGATGTGAAATCTGTATTTTCTCAAGAATCCATATGCACTTGATTCCTCAAACACTCCCTATCACCACACCATTGATGAACTTCACTAAGCATCTAAGATTTTCACGAGATTCCTCAATTGTGCAAATTTTCGGATCTGTACAACTCTGGAACCCAAGAACAATATGCTTAGGCAAATTCCTCAACCACTGGTTAAATTCCTCAACTGTCAAACTTTTTCATTTTCTTCAAATCTGAGAACGCATATGACCTCTCCAAATTCTTCGCAACTATACTCTGTTCACAGGTACACACATGTCAGCTGATGAATCTCTCGGTTCTCATCACATTAACTCATTTGCAGCGTTTCTTGAAGAAAATCTTCAAGTCTCATCAGAATCCTCAAGAATTCAATCTCATTAGCAAAATCCTCAGCTGAAGAAAATGGAGGATGACAGGAAACACAAGGGAGGGAAGAAACTTGAGCAGAACACAGCTTTGGATATCCCTGAGGATATTTACTTGGACTATTGCACACCTGATGAAAATGAAACAATGGCCAAGAGAAAGATTCGGCTTCAGAAGATAGAACGCCGATGGGCTAAGGAATGGAAAGAATACAGATTTGTAACTGCCAAGTATGCGAAGAAATTCGCCGTGAAGCCTGCTGGCAAACGGGCCCCACTTGAGGCTCATCAAGTAGCACACCCCTCAAGCCTCAAGACCCTTGATGACTATCCTGATGAAAAGGACAAGCACTTGGCTAAGCTTAAAAAGCAGACACATGCTACGGTGAGGAAATTCAATGAATCCTCAGCTGCTTCTTCAACTGCGGCTTCTTCCTCTGCTGCTGAGACCTGTGGTTCAGCAATTCCTCAACCAAAGTCTGTGCCGTCTAAACCAAGGGCTCCAAGGCCTCAAGAGAAACCAGCTCAGGCATCAGTTACAAAACCCTCAGCGCCAAAATCCTCAGCACCACCACAGGTTTCAAAACCAGAACTCAAGCAAGTCGTGAAGCCACTGCCCGCTACCTCCAGCTCCTCACTCCCAGCTGCAACCAGCTCGGAGACAAAGTCTTCACCACCTCCTGTGAAGACTCAGGTGTCTGCTGAAAGAGGAACACAACCAAGCCCCAGCAAAATCATCACAGTCCCGTTTGCTTCAGAGGATAGTGATGAATATGATGATCAAACCTTGCAAGCTATAATCAGAAACAAGCAGGAAAGGGTAGCTCAAGCTTCTGGTAGCGCCATTCCTCTGGCCATGGACCCCAAGGTCCGCCTAGACTACATAAACATCTGGTATGAGGACCCCAACACTCCGCTTGATGATTTGAAACTTCCCCCTGGAATCAGCCACATGGTGGCCACATTCATCAACGAGGCCAAGTGGAAGGATCAACAAGCCAAACAGGCCAAAGTTGCTAAGCTCAAGAAGGAGAAATTCCTCAAGCAGAATCTCCTCAACTTGACGCCTGATGCACTGGTGTCAACACAGGCTGAGTTGAAGACTTTGACAGATAAGTACTCCAAGCTATCTGATCGTCAGAGTCTCAGAAGATGTTTCATCAAATTTGCCACTAAAGTTGCTGACGACTACAACAAGAAGGCTGCCCCTCCAGCACCAACTCCTTAGCCTCTGATTGAAGAGCCAGCTGATGAATCTCCTCAAGCTGATGAAACTCCTCAAGCTGAGGAAATACCCCAAGAAAGCCGTGTGGATGTACCGGCTATTGAAGAAATCACCACGGAAAATCCAGCTGATGACTCTGCTACAGTTGGTGAGACTGCCCCTGATCCAGCTGCTGCATCAAAGCAAGCTGATGACTCTGCTCTAGCTGGTTCCTCAAAGCCAGCTGATGAATCTGTCGAGAGAACCCCCTTCACCAAAAGCTTCAAAGGTGAAGAAGATGACTCCGTCTGCATCAGACGTGAAGAAGAACAGGGCTGCTGAGAAGGAATCCAAAAAGAGAAAGGCCTCCTCAGCAGAAGAAGAAACTAAGGCCAAACGCCTCAAAACGCTTGAATATAATGCTCCACTGGACCCTGTGCCCCTCAACGTCGCTCCATCTTATGAAATGGTCACCTTTGTAGACCAAGAGAAAGGGACAGATGAGGAAATGAAAGACGCCGCATCTGAGGAACACACTGACGAAGAAATTCATATTGACGACAGTCCTCAGCACTCCATTCCTCAGGAAGACACTGCACAAGGATCAGCTGCACCAGCTGATGAAACTGCCTCTGTCACCAAGCAAGCTGAGGAAGAGCAAAGTGAAATTCCTCAAGCTGATGAAATTCAAAGTCCTGAGAAAAATCCTCAAGATGAGGAACAAGCTGACCCAACTCCTCCACCTGAGCAAGATCTTCACACTGAGGCTCAGAATGAACCTATTCCTTCTCCGGAGCAGAACCCTCAACAGGATGCTCCAGTTGATGAAATTCCTCAGCATGATGCCCAGCCTGATCCCATTCCTCAACATGAAGCACAACATGAGCAAGCTCCTCGGCCTGAAGCCCAAGCTGATGAAATTCCTCACCCTGAGGACAATGCTCAGGAAAATGCACCAGACCAAGAAAATGCTTTCGTCATGCTAAACCCAGAGACTGCAATTGTTTCTCCCCTCCAGTTCCTCAGCAAAATCTTCAGCCAATGCAGCGTCAGCCATTCTCCAAGCGACCACAGTTTCAAAAGGAGAACTTCTTTGAAGAACACATGTACTTCATTGGAGAAAACCCTATGATAAGCCTCAAATCAGACATCTGAAGTTTTGGACGAGGACACAGCTGAATTACTATGCCTCTGTGTTGTGTGGAAGAAACAAGATATTCCAGCACATGCATATTCCTCATGTTGAACTTGAAGCAATACCATGCCTGGCTCCAGTCCTCAATGTCCTTCATGAAGCGGGACTGCTACCAATGTGCTCACACATCTCTGATTGGAACAGTGAGCTCATTCTTCAGTTTTATGCCACTCTTCACATATCTGGCGATCCTGAAGACATTAACACCTGGGTGTTTGACTGGATGACACAAAACACTCACTACAAGGCTCCTGCTACTGAGCTACTGCGTGAACTGCCAGTATCAATTCCCTCAGAGGAGGATGTGAAGCTTTACGGTGAATGTGAGCTGCCCAACGGGATGATGGAAGTCCTCATGAAGCCTTTGGCTAAAGGGAAACCACCGAGAAAAACCTTCCTCGTCCACGAGCTCAAATATACACCAAGGTCTGTTTACAGAATCCTCTGCAGTGTGCTTGCGCCGATCAAAGGCCATGATGATGATGAAGATGTCGTAGGCATCATGAAGAATATACTCTTCAACATCATCCATGGTATTCCTATCAACATACATGATTTCTTCTTGAGGACTTTGGCCGACAACGCTATGTGTCCATTTGATCACAAGATATATGCCCCATGGATCATGAGATTCATCAGGACAAGGGCTGGCATCAACTTCCACACTGATTTCAACAACCATGTTGGTTATATGCCTCCTATCAGGGTCAACAAGAAGACTTTCGAGCCAGTTGAAGGAAAAGGCAAGTCAGTGATTGATGAAGGCCGTAGGCCCCTTGATGGCTAGTTCAGAGAACCGGAAGCTTATTCTTCATGGGATGATACTTAGACTCACCCGCCAAGCCCTGTTGCTCCTCGTGTGCTGAACACAAGAGAGCTTCTCCTCAGTCTTCACCAGAAGGTGGATCGCAATCACAAGTGGGTCAAACGCCAGTTCGGCACCATTGTGAAAACCCTCACTGAAACACATAACTCTGTGAAGCTTAACCATCACTATCTGCATGATGTTTTTGATCGCACCTGGGCCACACTTGCTCATCTGAAGACTCAGACATAACTTGAAGAATTGTACTTTGAGCGAGACTTTGACTGGTCGTGGCCTCCCAAGAAGAAGTTCAGGCCAATTCCAGTTCCAGACCTTGAAGACAGTTCCTTTTCTTCATTCCGCACTGCTGAATCTGATGAAGAACAGCTCGACACTGCCACCGGTCCAAGGAAGAAGACTACTCCCAAGAAGCATCACGCCTCTTCATCAACCGCCAAGAAGTGAAGTCTTCATGGGCGTTAGTCCTGAGTTTGTCCCTTTTTGTCACTTGATGACAAAGGGGGAGAAACTTGAGATTTAGTCTTCAAGCGGGATATTTTGGGGCTTATGAACTATATTTAAGTTACAAACTCTTGGCTCTTCCGAAGTTTTTATGTAATGAGTTGTAACTTAAGCCCGATGGTACTCTGACGCTTTTGAACGTTTTTCTTCACATGCTTATTCCTCAAGTTTTTAATGCACGCATGCTGGAATTCGTCAGATACCATTTGTCATCATGCATCTTCATTTTCTTCATACTATATGTTACATGTATGCATGATTTACAAGACTCACGGGGAGATCTCCATGATATAAATCATCAATGTGCATTTGCTGTGAAAAGAAAAATCCTCAAGATATGCACATCTTCAGGGGGAGTCTCTCTGAATCTTGATTTCAAATTCCTCAAATGAGTATTTACACTTCATATTTTTGATCCCTGTTGAAGACTTAACCTAATTGTCATCAACCACCAAAAAGGGGGAGATTGTAAGTGCATCTAGTGCCCCTTAGTGATTTTGGTGGTTTGAAGACATATAGGTTAAGTATCTAATGTGTTCTTGAGTGTACACAGGATCTATAAGTCACTGAGGAGTTTGAAATATTTGATGAATATCGACCCCTAAAAATGTATATCTCCGGTTGAAGAAATTGGTCTGAAGCTGAAGAACTGAATCGCGAAGAATCTGCGATGAAATTGATATTCCTCATGAAGATATTGAAATTGAGGAATTCGGTGTGTCGTGAAAAAAATCAGTCTGAAGACTTTGAAGCATGAAGATTTACTCTTTCTGTTTTATTTTCTTCACACTTGAGTAATAGGAACACCGTACTATTAAAGGGGGTCGAAGTTACACTCTGGAATGAATTTCCTCATGATGCTCAACCCAAGCCTAATCCTACCAAAAGCCTCAAGTGAGGAATACGAGTGACATGAGGACTCTCACAGTTGAGGGTTCCGATCGTTTCGATAGCCACGCCACATCATTGGTCTTATCCACACCAACGGTCATATTATTTAAGGGCATTAGTGTCAAATCATGTCGGGATGCTTCGAGGCTATAAATAGCCGCCCCCCACAACCATTAGCGGGTTGGCTGCTCCGTTAGAAACTGACACTTGTCATAAGAGCAACCTAATTCCTCAGAGTCTTCGAGAGTAATTCATCAGTGAGGAAATACCCCAAACACCAAACCACAAACCTAGAACCAAGTGATTGAGCATCACTGAAGAAGTTGTTCCCGTGTGGGACTGAAGCCTTTTACCTTTGAGGATTGTGCATCCTCCAGACGGTTAGGCGTCATGGTCTAGAGCAATCCAGCAGTCAATTGTGGATCGCCGGGTGACCAAGTTTGTGAGGGTTTGGAAGTCTGCCCTGAAGACTTACCACGAGTGTTGGGCGAGGACTGTGTGTTCTTAGCCCAAGGAGAACACGGTAGGGACTGTGTGTCCCGGGACTGTGTGTCCTTTGGTTTCAATACCAAGCCGCTACAAACCAGATGTACAACTATCACAGCAGTTGGAACTGGGTCATCAACCAGTGTCTTCGCTGTGAAACGGGTTCTAATTCCTCAACTCCTTACTTTCCTCAGATTATGTGTTGATGACTTTCACTGTTACTGTTTGAAGAATTTGCTGAAGACTTTCTCTGAAATTCCTCAACCCCAAATTCTTCACGCTAGTTAATCCTCATCTGTTGTCTGCGTGCCTGCTCACTGTGCAATCTGTTTTCACATTCCTCACACTGAAAAACTGCTATTGTGAAACTTTGCACTTCTGATCCTTTACTGTTTCTGCTGTAAGTTAGTCATCAGTGAGGAATTTCCTCAAAAGGAATTTCCTCAGTGATGAAATTCTAAAAATCTCCTATTCACCCCCCCCTCTAGTCGATATAACGCACTTTCAGCATGCATCTAGGGTATTGAGTTCATGACGAACAGAGTAACGCCTTAAGCAAGATGACATGATGTAGAGGGATAATCTCAAACCAATGATGAAAACCCCATATTTTTACCCTTGATGGCAACAACACGATGCGTACCTGGCTACCCCTTCTGTCACTGGGTGAGGTCACCGCACGGTATGAACCCAAAACCAAGCACTTCTCCCATTGCAAGAATCATAGATCTAGTTGGCCAAACAAAACCCACAACTCGAAGAGAATTACAAGGATATGAAATCATGCATAAGAGAGATCAGAAGAAACTCAAATAAGATTCATAGATAATCTGATCATAAATCCACAATTCATCGGATCTCGACAAACACATCACAAAAGAAGATTACATCGGATAGATCTCCATGAAGATCATGGAGAACTTTGTATTGAAGATCCAAGAGAGAGAAGAAGCCATCTAGTTACTAGCTATGGACCCGTAGGTCTATGGTGAAGAAGCCCTCCGTATCCTAATCCCCCCTCTGGCAGGGCACCAGAACGTGCCCCAGATGGGATCTTGCGGAGACAGAAGCTTGCGGCGGGGGAAAAGTACTTTCGATGATCTCCTCATTTTTTGTGGAATTTTTGGGGATATATAGGCGCAAAACCTAGGGCAAAGGGCCCTCACGGATCCCACAAGCCAGGGAGCCGTGGGCCCCCCTGGCCGCGCCATGAGGGCTTGTGGTGTCCCTGGTGGCCCCCTGCCCAGATTCTCTGGCTCTCCGATCTTTTTCTGTTCCGGAAAAAATCTTTTTGGCAGTTTCATTCCGTTTGGACTCCGTTCAAAATCCTCGTGTGAAAGGGGTCAAAAACATGGAAAAAACAGGAACTGGCACTTGGCACCGAATAAATAAGTTAGTCCCAAAAAATATATAAAAGACATGCAAAACATCCAAAGTTTGACAAGATAATTGCATGAAACCATCAAAAATTATAGATACGTTGGAGACGTATCAGTCTCCCACAAGCTTGGGGGAGGCTCGTCCAGCTGCTGAATGCTTTGCCTGATCACCCTCTCGAGAAGAATGAAATACTTGATATCTTCTATAATGGACTTATCGATGCTTCTAAAGACCACCTAGATAGTTGTGTCGGTTGTGTTTTTTGGGAACGAACTGTAGAACAAGCTGAGATCCTATTGAATAACATCTTGTGCAATGAGAATGCTTGGACTATTCCCGAACCACCTCCTAAGCCAACTCCGAAGAAAAGAGGTATTCTATTCCTCAGTCCTGAAGATATGCAAGAAGCTAAGAAATCTATGCAAGAGAAAGGCACTAAATCTGAAGATGTAAAAATCTACCACCTATCGAAGAGATCCATGGTATTGATAACCCGATACAGGTAGTAGAAGTAATTTCTCTGCGTAGGTTTGATGAGAGTGATATTCCTTTTGATAAACCTGCTAGCTTATGCCTGGATGAATTTGATAACTTTGTTGCCAAACAACAGAGTTTCAATGATTATGTTAGCAGACAATTGGAACAGAATGCTCGCATGCTCAGTCATTTAAGTGCTTGTGTGGACAAAAACGTCAATGATCTTAAGCTCTTGAGTAAACATGCCTCTATGGTTACCACTCAAGTAGAACAAGTACTTCAAGCTCAGAATGACTTTCTCAATGAGTTGAATGACAATTCTGTCAGAGTCGTCACTAGAGGCGGTAAAATGACCCAGGAACCCTTGTATCCTGAGGATCATCCGAAGAGAATTGAACAAGATTCTCAAGGAGTTAGCACTGATGCACCTAGTCATCCTAGGAAGAAGAAGAAAGATGATAAGAACCCGCACGCTAGCAACCCTGTTGCTGCTACACCTGAGAGTCCAAATGATGTCTCTGCTTCTGATGCCGAAACACAATCTGGTGATGAACATGAGCCTAATGATAATATCAATAGTGACGTTCATGATGATGCTCAACCTAGCAATGATAAGGATGTGGAGATTGAACCAGTTGATCTTGATAACCCACAGCCCAAGAATAAGAGATATGATAAGAACGACTTTGCTGCTAGGAAGCATGGTAAAGAAAGGGAACCATGTGTTCAGAAACCCATGCCCTTTCCTCCTAAACCATCCAAGAAAAAGGATGATGAGGATTTTGAGCGATTTGTTGAAATGATCAGACCTGTCTTTCTGCAAATGCGTTTGACAGATATGCACAAAATGTCTCCGTATGCTAAGTACATGAAGGATATTGTGACTAATAAGAGGAGGATACCTGATGTTGAGATTTCCACCATGCTTGCTAACTATACCTTCAAGGGTGGAACTCCTAAGAAACTAGGTGATCCCGGAGTGCCCACTATACCTTGCTCCATTAAAGGCAACTACGTTAGAACTGCTTTATGCGACCTTGGAGCCGATGTTAGTGTTATGCCTCTTTCTCTTTATCGTAGACTTGAACTAGATAAGTTGACACCCACTGAAATCTCTCTGCAAATGGCCAACAGATTAACTGCTTTCCCTATTGGCATTTGCGAGGATGTGCCTGTTGTGGTTGCTAACGTTACTATCTTAACGGACTTTGCTATTCTGGATATTCCCGAGGACGATGCCATGGCGGTCATCCTTGGAAGACCCTTTTTAAACACTGCAGGGGCTGTTATAGATTGCAACAAAGGTAATGTCACTTTCCATGTCAACGGTAATGAGCATACGGTGCACTTTACGAAGAAACAATATCGAGTACATTGCATCAATGCTGTCGAAAAAACTTCATCGATTCTTATTGGGAGCTTTGAATGCCCTATTCCTCCTGTTAAGATGACGTATGATTTGCTTGTTGGGGAGATACACATCCCCATTGAGGTAACCTAGTGACTATTCGAAATTCTCCGTTTTCTTTTGCGATTCGAAAAAGTTTGTCAAGGAGACTTGATCAACCTCATTGACGGATTTCTTTCGATGACCATGAGATGGATGAATCGAGGAGTCAGAAACCTCTATTCCAAGTTTTCACCTTCGATTGCTTAGAAGAAAAATGATAGATTTAGTTTAGTTTTCCCTGTTTTCTATTTTAGCGTCCCGTAGAAAAGTACCCCGAAAATAAAAGTTCTCCGAATGCCGTGAAAATCAAGTATGATTTTTTTCTGGAATTTTTGAAAAATACTGAGACGAAGAGCTAGTCTGGGGGCTGCACCAGTGGGCCACAAGCCCTGGAGGCACGGGCACCCCCTTGGTCGCACCTACCTGGCTTGTGGGGCCCACGTGCACCCCCTCCACTCATTCTAGCTCCCATCTGCTTCACCTACCTCCAAAAAAAATCGTTTCGCAGCTCAAACCCGTGTTCTTGCTCTTCTTGCTGGGATTTTCGATCTCCTTGTGCAAAGCACCATTCACCAAACTGTTTTGGGAAAATTGCTCCTTGGTAAGTGACTCCTCCATTGGTCCAATTAGTTTTTGCTCTAGTGCCTTATACTTCGCGTATTTTTTCTGCCTTGGTGACCATGTTCTTGAGCTTTGCATGCTAATTTTAGCTAGTCCCAAGTAGTTTTGATGCGTAATATGGCCTCTAGGCACTTGTGGGAGTAGTTGCTACGAGTTTAGTTTAGCCTTGTTCACTTTTCCTTTGGGTCACTGAAAATTTCAGAAAAGGAAAATGTTCAGGAGAAACTATCATGGTGGTTCCTCAAGCAAGAGAGGTCCCCTTCTTGCGATTCGGGAACCCGATCCTTACCAACCGAGGAGCGCACAGGTACAACCATGTGAATGGCCTTCTAATGAATTCATGATTGAGGCAGGTTTCAAAGACGAGTTTGATACACTTGTTCACAACGTCAGACTCGAAGAATTCATCTCCGATAAATGTGAACAATATGTTGCTCTCACTGCCTCTTTTGTTCGTAGATTCAAATTTTCAGTTGGTCGTGATACATCTGTACTGTTCGACCTCTATGATAAATCGTATACCATGGATTTAGAGGATTTCAATAGAATTTGCAAGATACCTATTTGGGGTAGTCTCAATGATCCCCCTAAATCCCCGGTTAGAGATTTTTTCTCTGGTATAACTGTCGAAGAAACTAGAGATATTACGCAGGCTACCATGGGGAGCATTCATTTTCCTGCCTTGCATTACTTTGCCCTCTTCATAGGCAGATGCATTAATGGCAAGATTGAGCATTGTCACCTATGCGCACCCGACCTTAGTATTCTTAAGAGCGCAGTAACGGGTGATAGAAGTTTCAACATGGGAGCTATAATAGCAAGGAGGCTGAACAATAACACTAATGAAGGGGATTTCTTTGGTGGGATCTATGCCACTCGCATAGCAAATTTTCTTGGAGTACCCATCCGCGAAGGAGATCCCCCGCTCCATACAGCTTTCCTTGATCGCACCGCTTTGACACGCTATCAGTTCCTTGAGAGGGATGATGAATCCCTCCTATACCGTTTGATATTTAACCGGCAACGTGTTTTCCATATTACCCTTCCTGCTCCTGCCTTCTTTGACTTTCAGGTAAAATGGATATATTACATAACCAAAGGAGAGGCAGAGGAGTATGAGAGGGAGGCAAAGGCTGATTGTCTCCGTGAGGCAGCTATTCAGGCAGTGGCTGCAGCGCTCCCGTATAACCCCCATTATGATTTTGGGTATCGCCCGGACCATCCTTGGGAGTAAACCAACTTAGGCCAAAAGCCTAAGCTTGGGGGAGTACGTGTTTCTCACCGACTTTACGTTCTTGCTTATGATTTCACTTTGTTCGTCGGTGTTCACACTTTGTCACTGTATCATCCATGCTAGTTTATTTTCTTTTTCTCGTTTTCTTTTCGTGTGTCTCTCTAGTTTGAGAAAACCCAAAAATATTTTCTTTTTCTTCTTTTGCTTGTTGGGAGCTTTCCCGTGTAAATAGTTTTCTTTTTCTTTGGGTCAAGGTAGAAGACCATGGTTACAATGTTTAGTGGCTCTTGCATGCATACCTGTTTATCTCTCAAAGAACCATATTACTTTGTCTTCTCCTTTGTGGTTGCCTGCAAATTCTAGCTTAGTCCATTGCACGAGCACGCTTATTATTGTTCACATCGTTCGGTCGTGCAAGTGAAAGGCAATAATGATGATATATGATGAAGTGACTGAGCCTGGAAAAGCTGGTATGAACTCGATCTATTTTGTTTTTGTAAATATGACTGGCTCACTGTTCCTAGTTCAGCTTTGTTGTGAGAGAAACATGTTTGCAATGACAACTTAGAGATCATAGTTTATGATGCCATGCTTAATTAGCTAGGAGCTTATAATGGTTTGTCTTGGTTGCTGCTACTGCAACAAAAGACATTCCAACGGCGCCAGAAACAAGCGTGCTGATGGGAGACTATTCTTGTCTTGATACTCCTCAGCAACGGCACCAGGAATCCTTCTGCTACAGCTACGCCTTTAGGGACTTCCTAAGAAAATATGCAAAGGATTCCCCCGTGGCCTTGGAGCCTTGCATTGGTGTTCCCTCGAAGCGGAAAGGGTGATGTAGCACAGCGGTGGTAAGTATTTCCCTCAGTTTGAGAACCAAGGTATCAATCCGGTGGAGGAGTATCACAAGATCCCGCACAAACAAAAATCTTGCTCCCAACGCTATGAAGGGGTTGTCAATCCCTTATAGATTGTTTGCCAAGTGAGAACTGAAAGCAACAAAGTAACAAAGCAAAGTAAAAGCGGAGGTGTAAACGATAGGTGTGAATAGACCCGGGGGCCGTAGTGTTCACTAGTGGCTTCTCTCATGAAAGCAAGTAGATGGTGGGTGAACGAATTACTGTCGAGCAATTGATAGAACCGCGCAAAGTCGTGACGTTATCTATGGCAATGATTATATCTATAGGCATCATGTCCAAAACAAGTAGACCGATACTTTCTGCATGTACTACTATTACTCCACACGTCGAGCGCTATCCACCATGCATCTAGTGTATTAAGTTCATGAGAACATAGTAACGCCTTAAGCAAGATGACATGATGTAGATGGACAATCTCATATCTACGACAAAGCCCATCTTGTTACCCTTGATGGCAACAACACGATGCGTGCCTTGCTGCCCCTTTTGTCACTGGGAAAGGTCACCACGCGGTATGAACCCAAAACCAAGCACTTCTCCCATTGCAAGAATCATAGATCTAGTTGGCCAAACGAAACCCAAGACTCGGAGAGACTTACAAGGATATCAAATCATGCATATAAGAAATCAGCAAAGACTCAAATATATATCATAGATAATCTGATCACAAATCCACAATTCGTCGGATCTCGACAAACACACCGCCAAAGAGGATTACATCGGATAGATCTCCATGAAGATCATGGAGAAGTTTGTATTGAAGATCCAAGAGAGAGAAGAAGCCATCTAGCTACTAGCTACGGACCCGTAGGTCTGAAGTGAACTACTCACGAGTCATTGGAGGGGCGATGATGTTGATGAAGAAGCCCTCCAACTCCAAAGTCCCCTCCGGCAGGGCACCGGGAAGGGTCTCCAGATGAGATCTCGTGGAAATGGCAGCTTGCGGCGGCGGAAAAGTGTTTTCGTGGACGCCCTCATTTTTTCTGGATTTTTAGGGAATTTATAGGCCAAAGACCGAGGGCAGGGGAGCGCCAGGGGGGCCACAAGCTTGGTTGCCGCGGCCTCCCCCTCGCCGCGGCAACATGGCTTGTGGGCTCCCTGTGGGCCCACTTGCTTGGCCCTCAAGCCTCCCGATCTTCTTCCGTTCTAGAAAAATCATTTTGGGTATTTTATTCTGTTTGGACTCCGTTCCAAAATCGGATCTGAAAAGATTCAAAAACACAGAAAAAACAGGAACTGGCACTTGGCACTGAGTTAATAAGTTAGTCCCAAAAAAGATATAAAAGGTAAACAAAACATACAAAGTTGACAACATAAGAGCGTGAAACCATCAAAAATTATAGATACGTTTGAGACGTATCAAGCATCCCCAAGCTTAACTCATGCTCGTCCTCGAGTAGGGAAGTGATAAAGAATGAATTTTTGATGCTTTCATGCTACCTAGCATAGATGTCCTTTGTAACTCCTCTTATGTGACGTGAATGTTCAGATCCATTAGATTCAAAACAATAGTTTGCTATTGACGTGGAAACAATAATACTTCAAGCAAACTAGCAAGGTAATCATGAACTTTGAAAATAACACGGCCAAATGAAAGTTATCCCTACAAAATCATATAGTCTGGCTATGCTCTATCATCATTGCACAACGAATTTAAATCATGCACAACCCCGGTATTGGCCAAGTAATTGTTTTCACACCTTTACTTTCTCAAACTTTTTCAACTCTCACGCAATACATGAGCGTGAGCCATGGTTTTAGCACTATAAGTGGTGTGGAGTGTGGTGGAGGTTGCAAGAAAAACAAGGAGAAGATGGTCACATTAACTAGGCATATCAATGAGCTGTGGAGATGCTCATCAATAGATATCAATGTGAATGAGTAGGGATTGCCATACAAATGATCCACTAGAGCAAAGAGTATGTGAAAGCTCTTAAACAAAACTAGTGGGTGTGCATCCAACTTGCTTGCTCACGAAGACCTAAGGCAAATTTGAGAAAGCCTATCATTGGAATATACAAGCCAAGTTATGTAATGAAAATTTCCCACTAGCTATATGGTGGTGACAAAAGGAGAGACTCTCAATCATGAAGATCATGGTGCTTAATATGCACAAGTGTGGAAAGGTGGTAGCATTGTCCCTTCTCTCTTTTTCTCTCAATTTTTTTATGGACTCTTTGGCCTCTCTTTTTTTTATTTTTTTTATTTTGGTGGGCATCTTTTGGCCTCTTTTATTTCCTCACATGGGACAATGCTCCATCAATGATGATCATCACACTTACAACTCAAAACTTAGAGCAACGATGACTCTATATGGAATGACTTCGGTAGTGTACCGTGACAATGATCTAGCATGGCATGGACATTAATGGAAACATCATGCTAGCTATCTTACGATCATGCAATGGCAATGAAGACGTGGTGGCACATGTCATGGTGGTAGTTGCATGGCAATATATCTCGGAATGAGTTTGAAAAAGCCATAGTAGGTAGGTATGGTGGCTGTTTTGAGGGAGGCTAATGGTGGGTTTTGTGCACCGACGAAAGTTGCACGGCACTAAAGAAGATAGTGATGGTGGAAGGTGAAAGTGCATCTAAACCATGGACTCAACATTAGTCATGAAGAACTCATATACTTGTTGCAAAAGTTTTATTAGTAATCGAAACAAAGCATTCAAGGCATACTCCTAGGGGAAGGGTTGGTAGGTATAAACCATCGCGCGATCCCGACTGCCACACAAAGGATGACAATCAATAGACTAATCATGCTCAGACTTCATCACATAGCGGTTCACCACACGTGCATGCTATGGGAATCACTAACTTCAACACAAGTATTTCTAGATCCACAACACCTTACTAATATAAATTCAATATTACCATAACCACAACTCAAAACTAGTTGAGATGAATCAAACTTCTCTAACTATTCAATGCACATGAAGGTGGAAGTTTTCGTATCCCTTTGGATGACTGCCCCTTTTGAGACTACTTTCAAAGCATAGATCAACTACCAAGCCACGCACCGCTGTGCTTTAAAATATATAAGTGAAGCACATAGAGCAAAAGCATCTAGCTCAAAAGATATAAGTGAAGCACATGTGAGCTGAATTGTCTAACCAAAGGATATAAGTGAAGCTCGATAAAATCACGGTGAGTGCATGTCTCTCTCTCTAGGTGTGCAGCAAGGATGATTGTGGCACAACAAAAATAGAAGAATCCTACGATAAAAGATGCTCCAAGCAAAACACATAACATGTGGTGAATAAAAATATAGCCCTAAGTAACGTTACCGATGGATTGAAGACGACAGAGGGGATGCCTTCCCGGGGCATCCCCAAACTTAGGCTTTTATGGCATCCTTGAATCATCTTGGGGTGCCTTGCGCATCCCCAAGCTTGAGCTCTTGCCACTCTTTATCTTTTTGTCCATAAGAACTTCACCCAAAATTTGAAAACTTCACAACACCAAACTTAAACAGAAACTCGTGATAACATTAGTATAAGAAAGCAAACCACCACTTCCTTAGGTACTGTAGCAAACTTAAATTCTACTTATGTTGTTGTTGGGTTACTGTATTTTCAATCTTCCATGGCTAATATCCTCCGATACTATCCATAGTTTCATCAAAATAAGCAACCAACACAACAAAAACAGAATCTGTTAACAGCACACCAGTGTGTAGCAATCTGTATACTTCGTATACTTCTGGTACTTCAAAAATTCTGAACAATTACGAAAGTCTGAAGAATTTGCGTAGAAATCAGCAGCAAAAAGAATCAACTAAAAAGCTCTTACAAAAAAATGAAAATTCTTTTCGTGAGCAGAAAGTTTTTGTCTTTTCCAGCATGACCAAACGATCATCCCCAAGACTAACCATAACGGTTTTTCTTGGCACAAACGCAAAAAGAAACACAAAAAACACAATCATAACAGAATTATGAAAGTGTGGAAAACACAAAAGAGAAAGAAAAAGGATAGATTCGTTAGGTTGCCTCCCAACAAGCGCTATTGTTTAACGCCCTTAGCTAGGCATAAGGTCATGGAATCACGTATAGTCATCCTTGGTGCTCAAACCATAAGTAGCCCTCATCATAGATTCATAAGGCAATCTTATTTTCTTTCTAGAAAAGTGCTCCATGCCCTTATTTAGAGGAAATTGAAATCTAATATTCCCTTCCTTCATATCGATGATAGCACCAATAGTCCTTAGGAAAGGTCTACCAAGAATAATGGGACATGAAGGATTGCAATCTATGTCAAGTACAATGAAATCCACGAGTACATAGTTCTTACTTGAAACAATAAGAACATCATCGATCCTTCCCAGGTTTTTTGACAGTAGAATCCGCAAGATGCAAATTAAGAGAACATTCTTCAATCTCATGAAAACCAAGAATATCACATAAAGACTTTGGAACCGCGGAAACACTAGCACCCAAATCACACAAAGCATTGCACTCATAGTTTTTGATCTTGATTTTGATAGTAGGTTCCCACTCATCATGTAGTTTTCTAGGTATAGAGACTTCTAATTCGAGCTTCTCTTCAAGAGATTTCATCATAGCATCTACGATATGAGCGGTAAAGGCTTTGCTTTGGCTATAAGCATGTGGAGAGTTTGCAATGGATTGCATCAAAGAAATGCATTAAAACAAGGAGCAACTATCATAATTGAATTCCTTGAAATCCAAAGTGGGAGTTTCATTACTACCCAAAATTTTGATTTCTTCTGCTCCACTCTCCACACCTTTATCATCAAGATAGGTGGACTCTGAATCATTGGGGCGTTTTTCAACCAAAGTGGATTCATATCCAGGCCCTTCATCAATAGGTTTGACACGCGAAAACAAAGATTCAAGAGGAGTCACACCAAGCACTTTAAGATCTTCGTGATTTGCATCACTAGAACGCACCCTTTTAAACCATTCATGCCTAGCGGGAATTTGGTCGGTTCTTTCTTTGCTCTCATTCATGGAGACACGCATAGCTTTCAAAGTTTAATCCAAGTTGACCTTGGGAGGAGCACATCTAACTTTCAAAGCATCAATATCACAAGACATCCTATCAACGCTCTTAGCCAAATCATCAATTTTGAGTAGTTTTTCCTCTATGGACGCATTAAAAATCTTTTGAGAGTTGATGAACTCTTTGATATTACTCTCTAAATCAGAGGGTAATTTTTTATGATTTCCATAAGCATTGTTGTAGGAATTTCCATAATTGTTAGAGGAGTTACTAGGAAAAGGCCTAGGAACATAGTTTCCTCTAAAAGCATTGTTGTTGCCAAAATTGTTCCTACCAACAAAGTTAACGTTCAAACTAGCGTTGTACTCTCAATCAAGGAAGATAGTGGCATGCCATTAGGATCTAAAGGAGCGTTTCTACTAGCAACCAAATTCATCAACTCCTCCATCTTAGCACTAAGCGAGTTAATTTCTTCTATAGCGTGTACCTTTTTGCTAGCAGGTGACCTTTCAGTGTGCCACTGAGAGTAGTTAGTCATGATATTGTCTAGGAGTTTTGTAGCGTCTCCTAACGTGATTTCCATGAACATTCCACCTGAGGCCGAGTACAAGATATTGCGAGAAGCGAAATTCAAACCAACGTAAAAGATTTGTATAATCATCCACAAACTCAAGCCATGAGCGGGACAATTTCTAATCATAAGCTTCATCCTCTCCCAAGATTGTGCAACGTGTTCATGATCAAGTTGCTTGAAATTCATGATATCGTTACGTAAGGAGATAATCTTAGCCGGCGTAAAATACTTGGATATGTAAGCATCTTTGCACTTATCCCAAGAATCGATACTATTTTTAGGTAAAGAAGAAAACCAAGTTTTTGCGCGATCTCGCAACAAGAAAGGAAAAAGCTTCAACTTAATCACGTCATTATCCACATCTCTTTTCTTTTGCATATCGCAAAGCTCAATGAAGGTATTGAGATGGGATGCGGCATCTTCACTAGGAAGGCCAGAGAATTGCTCTTTCATAACAAGATTCAGCAAAGTTGCGTTGATTTCATACGATTCTGCACTAGTGGCGTGATCAATCGGAGTACTAATAAAATCATTATTATTGGTACTCGAGAAGTCGCAAAGTTCGGTGTTTTCAGCCATGATGACTTCAACAAACAAAAAAGCACACAAGCAAGCAAGAAAAACGGCAAAGGAAAACAGCAAAGGGGCAAAAGAAAAAGGCAAAGGAAAAAAGGCAAATGAAAACGGCAAATGTGAAGTGGGGGAGAGGAAAACGAGAGGCAACTGGCAAAAAAGTAAATGCAAGAGATGAGTTTGTGAGACCTACTTGGATAGATCTCTCCTTCCCCGGCAACGGCGCCAGAAATACTTCTTGCTACTGCAACAAAAGACCTTCCAACGGCGCCAAAAACAAGCGTGCTGACGGGAGACTATTCTTGTCTTGATACTCCTCAGCAACGGCACCAGGAATCCTTCTACTACGGCTACGCCTTTAGGGACTTCCTAAGAAAATATGCAAAGGATTCCCCCATGGCCTTGGAGCCTTGCGTTGGTGTTCCCTCGAAGAGGAAAGGGTGATGTAGCACAGCGGCTGTAAGTATTTCCCTCAGTTTTGAGAACCAAGGTATCGATCCATTGAAGGAATATCACAAGTACCTGCACAAACACAAAGAGCTTGCCCCCAACGCTATGAAGGGGTTGTCAATCCCTTATAGATTGTTTGCCAAGTGAGAACTGAAAGCAACAAAGTAACATAGCAAAGTAAAAGCGAAAGTGGAAACGATAGGTGTGAATAGACCCGGGGGCGTAGTGTTCACTAGTGGCTTCTCTCATGAAAGCAAGTAGACGGTGGGTGAACGAATTACCGTCGAGCAATTGATAGAACCGCGCAAAGTCATGACGTTATCTGTGACAATGATTATATCTATAGGCATCACGTCCAAAACAAGTAGACCGATACTTTCTGCATCTACTACTATTACTCCACACGTCGACCGCTATCCAGCATGCATCTAGTGTATTAAGTTCACGAGAACAGAGTAACGCCTTAAGCAAGATGACATGATGTAGATGGACAATCTCATATCTACGACAAAGCCCATCTTGTTACCCTTGATGGCAACAACACGATGCGTGCCTTGCTGCCCCTTCTGTCACTGGGAAAAGTCACCACACGGTATGAACCCAAAACCAAGCACTTCTCCCATTGCAAGAATGATAGATCTAGTTGGGCAAACAAAACCCAAGACTCGGAGAGACTTACAAGGATATCAAATCATGCATATAAGAAATCAGCAAAGACTCAAATATATATCATAGATAATCTGATCACAAATCCACAATTCATCGGATCTTGACAAACACACCGCTAAAGAGGATTACATCGGATAGATCTCCATGAAGATCATGGAGAAGTTTGTATTGAAGCTCCAAGAGAGAGAAGAAGCCATCTAGCTACTAACTACCGACCCGTAGGTCTGAAGTGAACTACTCACAAGTCATTGGAGGGGCGATGATGTTGATGAAGAAGCCCTCCAACTCCAAAGTCCCCTCCGGCAGGGCACCAGGAAGGATCTCCAGATGAGATCTCGCGAAAACGGAAGCTTGCGGTGGCGGAAAAGTGTTTTCGTGGACGCCCTCATTTTTTCTAGATTTTTAGGGAATTTATAGGCCAAAGACCTGGGGCAGGGGAGCGCCAGGGGGGCCACAAGATTGGTTGCCGCGGCCTCCCCCTAGCCGCGGCAACAGGGCTTGTGGGCTCCCCGTGGGCCCACTTGCTTGGCCCTCAAGCCTCCTGATCTTCTTCCGTTCTGGAAAAAATCATTTTGGGGATTTTATTCCGTTTGGACTCCGTTCCAAAATCAGATCTGAAAAGAGTCAAAACACACACAAAAAACAAGAACTGTCACTTGGCACTGAGTTAATAAGTTAGTCCCAAAAAAGATATAAAAGGTAAACAAAACATCCAAAGTTGACAAGATAACAGCGTGAAACCATCAAAAATTATAGATATGTTTGAGACGTATGAGTTGCCCACATGAATTTTGAGATGACTATGATGTAGTATGATAGGATGGTATCCTCCTGTGAATGTTTCAAGTGGCTTGACTTGGCGCATGTTCACGCATGTAGTTGAAACAAAATCAACATAGCCTCTATCATATTCATGTTCATGGTGATTTATGTCCTACTCATGCTTGCACTCAATGTTAGTTAATCTTAATGCATCTTGATGACTGTTGTCGCTCTCTAGTTGGTCGCTTCCCAATCTTTTGCTAGCCTTCACTTGTACTAAGCGAGAATACTGCTTGTGCATCCACTTCCATAAACCCAAAGTTCTTCCATATGAGTCCACCATATCTACCTATATGCGGTATCTACCTGCCGTTCCAAGTAAATTTGCATGTGCTACTCTCTAAACCTTCAGGAAATAACCTGTTTTGCATGCCCGAACCGCTCATGTGGTGACAAGGGGCTATCAGTATCTTCCATGCTAGGCGTGTTATCCTCGATATGTGTTTATTCACTATCATTCACGAGAAAGGGGCCGGTAATTGGAATTCCCAGTTCCATGCTCAAATCGAAAAGATAATTGCAAACAAAACTCCCCCTGGATTGATGTTGGTATGGACGGCACCCGAGTATTCGGCTAGTCGTGGAGTGTGATTGATCGGTGATGGGGGAGTCAAAACTTTACTTTTCTGTTTGGGAACCGCCTATAGCATGTGAAGCGTGGAAGATGGTGAGAACTCTTGGTCATTGCGTTGACAATGAAAGCATGCCACCCAAAATTATTATCTCTGTTTTCAAAGCTTGAGCTCTAGCACCTCTGCAAATCAATGCTTCCCTCTGCGAAGGGCCTGTCTATTTATGTTCCTGTTGAGTCATCCTCCTCTTATAAAATCACCAATTAGAGAGCACCTCTGTCATTTTTATGCTTTGCTTTTAACTATGTTGAGTATGACTGTGACTGGATCTTCTTTGCCATGAATTACAATGTTTAGTCAGCCCCTGGTCTTTGAAGGTGCTGTGCATTTAAGTTTTGCGGTCTCAAAAAGAGCTAGTGAGATACCATCTGTTCGTACTGCTTCATGATTGTTTTGATTGAAGTGTTGATGTTTGAGACTTATTATTATTTGCTCGCTAGTTGATTATGCCATTGATATGAGTTTACCGTGAGACCTAGATGTCATTTGCTTATGTGGCTTGCTTGTGATCTTGCTGAAATTCTGGATATGACCTAGACATAGTTGCAACAACAAGATCAAACAGAGTTCGTCAAAGTTTTTCTTTTGTCTCTTTCAGTTTGTCAACTGAATTGCTTGAGGACAAGCAAGGCTTTAAGCTTGGGGGAGTTGATACATCTTCGTCGTATCTACTTTTCCGAACTCTTTTGCCCTTGTTTTGGACACTAATTTGCATGATTTGAATGGAACTAACCCGGACTAACGCTGTTTTCAGCAGAATTGCCATGGTGTTGTTTTTGCGCAGAAATAAAAGTTCTCGGAATGACATGAAAATTTACGAAGAATTTTTCTGGAATTTATGAAAAATACTGGCGCAAGAATCAGCGGAGGAAGTGGAGCCATGAGCCCACAAGCCCATCAAGCGCGCCCCCTGGCCGCGCCTGGCAGGCTTGTGGAGCCCACGACACTCTGATGTCACCTGTGCTTCCCTTGCAACGGCACCAGGAATCCTTCAGCTGTGGCTACGCCTTAAGGGACTTCCTAGGCAAGTATGCAAAGGATTTCCCCCGTGGCCTTGGAGCCTTGCGTTGGTGTTCCCTCGAAGCGGAAAGGGTGATGTAGCACAACGGTGGTAAGTATTTCCCTCAGTTTGAGAACCAAGGTATCAATCCGGTGGAGGAGTATCACAAGATCCTGCACAAACACAATATCTTGCTCCCAACGCTATGAAGGGGTTGTCAATCCCTTATGTTTTCCAAGTCAGAACTGAAAGCAACAAAGTAACAAAGCAAAGTAAAAGCGGAGGTGTAAACGATGGATGTGAATAGACCCAGGGGCCGTAGTGTTTACTAGTGGCTTCTCTCATCAAAGCAAGTAGACGGTGGGTGAACAAATTACTGTCGAGCAATTGATAGAACCGCGCAAAGTCGTGACGATATCTATGCAATGATTGTATCTATAGGCATCACGTCCAAAACAAGTAGACCGATACTTTATGCATCTACTACTATTACTCCACACGTCAACCGCTATCCAGCATGCATCTAGTGTATTAAGTCCATAAGAACAGAGTAACGCCTTAAGCAAGATGACATGATGTAGAGGGATAATCTCAAACCAATGAATGAACCCCCATCTTTTT
The DNA here is from genome assembly GCF_904849725.1 of Hordeum vulgare subsp. vulgare. NCBI lineage: Eukaryota > Viridiplantae > Streptophyta > Magnoliopsida > Poales > Poaceae > Hordeum > Hordeum vulgare. The sequence goes on along the minus strand of NC_058519.1, from coordinate 655,407,367 downwards.
ACCCTTGACGGAAACTACTTGATGTGTGCCTTGCTGCCCCTACTATCACTGGGAAAGGTCACCACATGGTAGAACCCAAAACCAAGCACTTCTCCCATTGCAAGAATCATAGATCTAGTTGGCCAAACAAAACCCAAGACTCTGAGAGACTTACAAGGATATCAAATCATGCATATAAGAAATCAGCAAAGACTCAAATATATATCATAGATAATCTGATCACAAATCCACAATTCATCGGATCTCGACAAACACACCGCCAAAGAAGATTACATCGGATAGATCTCCATGAAGATCACGGAGAACTTTCTATTGAAGATCCAAGAGAGAGAAGAAGCCATCTAGCTACTAACTACGAACCTGTAGGTCTGAAGTGAACTACTCTCGAGTCATTGGAGGGGCGATGATGATGATGCAGAAGCCCTCCAACTCCAAAGTCCCCTCCGGCAGGGCGCCGGGAAGGGTCTCCAGATGATATCTCGCGGAAACGGAAGCTTGCGGCGACGGAAAAGTATTTTCGAGGCTCCCGTGATTTTTTGCGGAATATTTGGGAATATATAGGACAATGATCTAGGTCAGGGGGCGGCCAGGGAGGCCACAAGCCCTGCCACCTGGTGGCGGAGTGGGGGCTTGTGGGCTCCCTGGAGCCCACCTGGCTTGGCCCAAAGGCCCCCTGATCTTCTTCCGTTCGTGGAAAAAATCATTTCGGGATTTTTCTTCCGTTTGGACTCCGTTCCAAAATCAGATCTGAAAAGAGTCAAAAACACGGAAAAAACAGGAACTGGCACTGGGCACTGAATTAATAAGTTAGTCCCAAAAAGATATAAAAGGTACATAAAACATCCAAAGAAGACGGGATAACAACGTGAAACCATCAAAAAATATAGATACGTTTGAGGCGTATCAAGCATCCCCAAGCTTAACTCCTGCTCGTCCTCGAGTAGGAAAGTGATAAAGAATGAATTTTTGATGCTTTCATGCTACTTAGCATAGGTGTCCTTTGTAATTCTTCTTATGTGACGTGAATGTTCAGATCCATTAGATTCAAAACAATAGTTTGCTATTGACGTGGAAACAATAATAATTCAAGGTAACTAGCAAGGTAATCATGAACTTTCAAAATAACAAGGCCAAAAGAAAGTTATCCCTACAAAAGCATATAGTCTGGCTATGCTCTATCATCATTGCACAACGAAATTAAATCATGCACAACCCCGGTATTGGCCAAGTAATTGTTTCACACCTTTACTTTATCAAACCTTTTCAACTCTCACACAATACATGAGCGTGAGCCATGGTTATAACACTATAGATGGTGTGGAAAGTGGTGGAGGTTGCAAGACAAAAAAGGAGAAGATAGTCACATTAACTAGGCATATCAACGAGCTGTGGAGATGCTCGTCAATAGATATCAATGTGAATGAGTAGGGATTGCCATACACATGATGCACTAGAGCTAAGAGTATGTGAAAGCTCTTAAAGAAAACTACTGGGTGTGCATCCAACTTGCTTGCTCACGAAGACCTAAGGCAATTTTGAGGAAGCCTATCATTGGAATATACAAGCAAAGTTATATAATGAAAATTTCCCACTAGCTATATGGTGGTGACAAAACGAGAGACTCTCAATCATGAAGATCATGGTGCTTAATATGCACAAGTGTGGAAAAAGTGGTAGCATTGTCCCTTCTCTCTTTTTCTCTCATTTTTTGGTGGGCTCTTTGGCCTCTTTTTTTTGGTGGGCTTCTTTGGCCTCTTTTATTTCCTCACATGGGACAATGCTCTATTAATGATGATCATCACACTTTCAACTCAAAACTTAGAGCAACTATGACTCTATATGGAATGCCTTCGGTAGTGTACCGTGGAAATGATCTAGCATGGCATAGACATCAATGGAAACATCATGCTAGCTATCTTACGATCATGCAATGGCAATGTAGATGTGATGGCACATGTCATGGTGGTAGTTGCATGGCAATATATCTTGGAATGACTTTGAAAAGGCCATAGTAGGTAGGTATGGTGGCTGTTTTGAGGGAGGCTAATGGTGGGTTTTGTGCACGGGCGAAAGTTGCACGACACTAAGAAGATAGTGATGGTGGAAGGTGAAAGTGCATCTAAACCTTGGACTCAACATTAGTCATGAAGAACTCATATACTTGTTGCAAAAGTTTTATTAGTAATCGAAACAAAGCATTCAACACATACTCCTAGGGGAAGGGTTGGTAGGTATAAACCATCGCGCGATCCCGACCGCCACGCAAAGGATGACAATCAATATACTAATCATGCTCAGATTTCATCACATAGCGGTTCACCATACGTGCATGCTACGGTAATCACTAACTTAAACACAAGTATTTCTAGATCCACAACACCTTACTAGCATGACTTCAATATTACCATAACCTCAACTCAAAACTATTTGAGATGAATCAAACTTCTCTAACTATTCAATGCACATGAAGGTGGAAGTTTTCGTATCCCTTTGGATAACTACCCCTTTTGAGACTACTTTGAAATCATAGATCAACTACCAAGCCACGAATCGCTGTGCTCTAAAAGATATAAGTGAAGCACATAGAGAAAAAGTATCTAGCTCAAAAGATATAAGTGAAGCACATGTGAGCTGAATTGTCTACCAAAAGATATAAGTGAAGCTCGACAAAATCACGGTGAGTGCATGTATCTCTCTCTAGGTGTGCAGAAAGTATGATTGTGACACAACAAAAAAATAAAAGACTCTTACGATACAAGACGCTCCAAGCAAAAACACATAACATGTGGTGAATAAAAATATAGCCAAGTAACGTTATCGATGGATTGAAGACGAGACAGGGGATGCCTTCCCGGGGCATCCCCAAGCTTAGGCTTTTACGACATCCTTGAATCTCTTGGGGTGCCTTGGGCATCCCCAAGCTTGATCTCTTGCCACTCTTTATCTCTTTGTCCATAAGAACTTCATCCAAAACTTGAAAACTTCACAACACGAAACTTAAACAGAAACTCGTGATAACATTAGTACAAGAAAGCAAACCACCACTTCCTTAGGTACTGTAGCAAACTTAAATTCTACTTGTGCTGATGTTGGGTTACTGTACTTTCAATCTTCCATGGCCAATACCCCCCGATACTATCCATAGTTTCATCAAAATAAGCAACCAACACAACAAAAACAAAATCTGTTAACAGCAGACCAGTCTGTAGCAATCTGTATATTTAGTATACCTATGTTACTTAAAAAATTCTGAAAAATTACGACAGTCTTAAGAATTTGTGTAGCAATCAAAAGCAAAAATAATCAACTCAAAATCTCTTACAGAAAAAAAATGAAAATTCTTTTCATAAGGAGAAAGTTTGTGTCTTTTCCAGCATGACCAAACGATCATCCCCAAGACTAATCATAACGGTTTTGCTTGGCACAAACGCAAAAGGAGACACAAAAAACACAATCATAACAGAATTATCAAAGTGTGGAAAACACAAAACAGAAAGAAAAAGGATAGATTCGTTGGGTTGCCTCCCAACAAGCGCTTTTGTTTAGCGCCCTTAGCTAGGCATTGATTTCAATGATGCTCACACAAAAGACAAGAATTGAAGCACAACGAGAGCATCATGGAGCATATGGCTAGCATATTTAAGTCTAACCCACTTCCTATGCATAGGGATTTTGTGAACAAACAACTTGCTGGAGCAAGAATCAACTAGCATAGGAAGACAAAACAAGCATAGCTTCAAAAATTTCAAGACATGGAGAGGAAGCTTGATACTATTGCAATAAGTAGAAGCATATGATCCTCTCTCATAGTAATTTTCAGTAGCATCATGAATGAATTCAACAATATAACCAGCCTACAAGCATGCAAAGTTAACGCTCTTCAAAAATAGTGGGATTATCATCAACTAAAGTCATGACGTCTCCAAACCCACTTACAATATTGTTGCAAATATCGTATTCATCATGAGGTTTGAACAAATTTTCAAGATCATAAGAAAGATCATCACCCCAATCATGATTATTGCAATAAGTAGTGGTCATAGCAAAACTACATCCCCAAGCTTAGGTTTTTGCATATTTTTAGCATGATTATCACTAATAGAATTTATAGTGAAACCATTGCAATCATGCTTTTCATCCAAGGAACCCTCGTGAATCACTTCATCATTTTCTTCCGCACAATTTTCAGTTTCACGCCTCTCAAGCAAAACTCCATAAAGATAGTCAAGTGTCCTCAACTTACTAGCAATTCGTTCCACAATAGTGGGTCTCTTAAAGAGATTAGCAAACGAAGATGCACGCATATTGAAGGCACATGGCACACAAGCGAAGAGAAAGCAAGCGAGAGAAAAGGGCGAACGAAAAAGGCAAAAGAAAACGGGAAAGGAGAAAGGCAAATGGAAACGACAAATGTGAAGTGGGGGAGAGGAAAACGAGAGGCAACTGACAACAAAAGTAAATGCAAGAGATGAGTTTGTGAGACCTACTTGGATAGATCTTGATTTCTCCTCCCCGGCAACGGCGCCAGAAATGCTTCTGATGTCAGCTGTGCTTCCCTTGAAACGGCACCAGGAATCCTTCAGTTGCGGCTACGGCTTAAGGGACTTCCTAGGCAAGTATGGAAATGATTTACCCCGTGGCCTTGGAGCCTTGCGTTGGTGTTCCCTCGAAGCGGAAAGGGTGATGTAGCACAACGGTGGTAAGTATTTCCCCCAGTTTGAGAACCAAGGTATCAATCCGGTGGAGGAGTATCACAAGATCCTGCACAAACACAAAAGCTTGCTCCCAACGCTATGAAGGGGTTGTCAATCCATTATAGATTGTTTGCCAAGTGAGAACTGAAAGCAACAAAGTAATAAAGCAAAGTAAAAGCGCAGGTGTAAACGATGGATGTGAATAGACCCGGGGGCCGTAGTGTTTACTAGTGGCTTCTCTTATGAAAGCAAGTAGACGGTGGGTGAACAAATTACTATCGAGTAATTGATAGAACCGCACAAAGTCGTGACGATATCTATGCAATGATTATATTTATAGGCATCACGTCCAAAACAAGTAGACCGATACTTTCTGCATCTACTACTATTACTCCACACGTCGACCACTATCCAGCATGCATCTAGTGTATTAAGTCCATAAGAACAGAGTAACGCCTTAAGCAAGATGACATGATGTAGAGGGATAATCTCAAACCAATGATAAAAACCCCATCTTTTTACCCTTGATGGCAACTACTTGATGTGTGCCTTGCTGCCCCTACTGTCACTGGGAAAGGTCACCACATGGTAGAACCCAAAACCAAGCACTTCTCCCATGGCAAGAATCATAGATCTAGTTGGCCAAACAAAACCCAAGACTCTGAGAGACTTACAAGGATATCAAATCATGCATATAAGAAATCAGCAAAGACTCAAATATATATCATAGATAATCTGATCACAAATCCACAATTCATCGGATCTCGACAAACACACCGCCAAAGAAGATTACATCGGATAGATCTCCATGAAGATCACGGAGAACTTTCTATTGAAGATCCAAGAGAGAGAAGAAGCCATCTAGCTACTAACTACGAACCTGTAGGTCTGAAGTGAACTACTCTCGAGTCATTGGAGGGGCGATGATGATGATGAAGAAGCCCTCCAACTCCAAAGTCCCCTCCGGCAGGGCGCCGGGAAGGGTCTCCAGATGATATCTCGCGGAAACGGAAGCTTGCGGCGACGGAAAAGTATTTTCGAGGCTCCCGTGATTTTTTGCGGAATATTTGGGAATATATAGGACAATGATCTAGGTCAGGGGGCGGCCAGGGAGGCCACAAGCCCTGCCACCGCCGCCTCCCCCGGTGGCAGAGTGGGGGCTTGTGGGCTCCCTGGAGCCCACCTGGCTTGGGCCAAAGGCCGCCTGTCGTGGTTTTGTCACGGCAGATGTCCTCGTGAAAGGACTTAGTACTGGAGCCATCGCACCTTGGTGGCGACTCAAAGGGGTTAAGCGGGAGAGACACGGCGATTTACCCAGGTTCGGCCCCTCGAGAAGAGGTAATAGCCTACGTCCTGCTTCTGTGTGTATTGATATGAATTCGATTACAAGGAAGGCGTAACTCGCCTAAACCTAGCACTCGATGATTTCTAACCTACCTCTCCCCCTCCAGACTCGCCTTTATATATAGGTCGAAGCCTTAGGGTTTACAAGAGTCCCTTCCTTTTTACAAATCGTGACCACCGCGGTCTCTAAGTCGCCGTCTTGCAAAACCCAGAGTCCTTCCATAAATCATAACCATCCTGCGACTTTGAACCGCCCAGGCTGAGGCCCAACTAGCCCTAAAGGATGAATCGCCTTAACAGTAACCCGGCCCATATTCGGCGGGTCACTTAACAGGCAATATCCCCAACATTAGGCCCCAAATTGACTTGAATCTTCATGCCAATGCTTCCATTTTAATTGAAGGCGATTCACTCCTCTGTGTTCCTCCGTACACCAGAAATCTTAACTCGCCGACAGGTACCGGAAAAAGTCTCTGAGCCGCCAACGTATTTCCCATCAGTACTTTCCTTAGCCCTCGATTTTCGGGAACTCCAACACAATCCCAACGGATCTTTTAGTGCGTCATTATCCCGAAATTTCCGGACGTCATCATGGCGAATCTTTCCTTCCTCGACGGTTCCCGCTCATAACGCCTCGATCCCCGCGCCCGTCCTGATAAATAGGCGGAAGGGACAGGGCTGACACCGGCCACCTACGAGTCTCGTCAATCCCTCCACCATCATCTCAGCGAGAAGAGACGCTCCGCATCCCGAAGGCTTCGCCGCCGGCCGCGAACTCCACCCCCGTCCGAAGAACTCCAGTGTTGCCCGCAAGCCGTTGCCGTTCGAGGAGCTCCGGCGCCGCCCGCAAGCCACTGTCGTTCGAAGAGCTCCGGCGCCGTTCGAGGAGCTCCAACGCCGCTCGCACGTCGTCGCCGTCGCCAGGCTCCGCCGCCGCCGAGGGTCCCTTCATTCTCCAACAGCCTCCATCATCGCCGATCCTCTTCGACCAAGATCTTCAGGTTAGGCCACTGTTTCCCCTTCTTTAAGGGTAGATTTATTTTTTGTTCTTGCTGCCGCCATTGCCATAGTTCCGAAGCTCTATGCTCGTCACCATCTTAACAGTCGAACTGATTAGTCCGAGCGCCATTAGGGCACCCAGTGCTTCGAACAATGCTATCCATCTGTGCCCTAGCGAAATTTCTAAATAGACTAGTCTTTTTAAACATGAGGCACCATCCTGATCACACATCGTTCATGTTTTAGCCACGTCCGTAAGCTTTTATATCTGCTGAATAGATCCATTCCTCTTTCACTGTTTGCAAAAAGCTGTTTGGAAACCTCGTCCTTCCCTTAGTGTCTCGGAAAGAATAAATTTTACCACCCACAGTAGCGTCGCTTCTGAAAATAGCCCTGCTCCGATAGGTCGCCACATCAGCCCAACCCGGCCTCCCAATCTGGCGGGTTAAGCAGAAGCTAGTCCTGACTCACATAGTAAATGTTCGAGTCATGTAATACCATTTTCTTGCTTATTTGTAGCATGGGTGCCGTTTTCAAGAGCGATTGGCTTCCCACCAAAGTTGACGATGCTGTTTTGGCGAATTACGTGAAAGCGGGCTGCTTGGATCCTCAAGACGTCATTGGATGGCGCACCGGGTTAGGAGAAGACCTACCCAACCCCAAGGAAGGGGAGATAGTAGTTTTTGTGGAACACTTAGAACGGGGTTTTAAACCGCCCGGATCCAAATTCCTTAGAGATGCCCTGAATTTTATGAACGTCCGACTCCAGGATTTGGGGCCCAATTCCATAAGCAACCTAAGTCAATTCCAAGTCCTTTGCGAAGCTTATTTGCGGATCGAGCCTTCCGTCCCTCTGTTTTGGTATTTTTTCCACTTGAATCGCCAGACGGAATTCCACAATGGCCCCAGTTTGGAACTCGGCGGGGTCAACGTCCAGCGTCGCAGGAACAGTCCGTTCCCTTCACTCACTATGCCTAGCCATCCCAAAGGCTGGGGTGAATCTTGGTTTTACTGCAAGGAAACATCCCCTGCCGGCGAGAACAAACTTCAGGGCTACAGGCCAAGCCGCCTTCCGGTCAACTTCAAGCTCCCTGACAAGCTCACCGAGGAAGAAGAGTCGGAATTCGTCCCAATTCTGCCCGAACTGAGATCCTTGACTAACAACGGTCTCACCGGGGTTGACCTGATCCGCTGCTGGGTCGAATGGCGGATCCTTCCTCTGAGCCGCCGAGAAGGCTTGATGTGCGAATTTGACGGTACTCTGGATCATCCCCAATGCTACTTCCACACAACATTAACGGAAAAAGACATCGTCACCATCATCAGTAAGCTGACCGGCGAACCTGCAGCGAAATGCGGCCAAATCGGCCTTAAGCCCTTCTGCAAGATTAACCCGGCACCCAAGGTAACCAAAGCTAACTCGCTCTCAACTTTTATTTCATCTGTTTTACTGTCATCATGACTTCATGCCATATCCCTTTCCAGAAAGGCGACAAGTTCTGGTCTAGGAGACCTAAGAAACAAGCCATGAAGAGTGCTAAGCCGCCTTCCAAGAAAAACAAGGGCAAAGGTAAATCGGCTGCGGCCGAGCCATCCGAAGTTGACGAATCTCAAGCTGGCGACGCACTCTCAGAGGTACCAATCCGTCCTCATTTTCACTCGCCACTTATCACCTTTTAACTTTTATTTATCTCTCGCTCCTCTTATAATAGAATGAAGATAACGAAAGCCAGGAAGACTCTGTCGAGGTAATTTCCGTCTCTTCCGATTCATCTCCTTCTCCACCTAAGCCGGCCCGGCGAATATGTGGGAAAGTACCTCTCTCACATCCAAATGCCCATTTGGACCCAAATTTCTTACTGAAGAAAACGCAGCACGCATCGAAACGGAAAACGCGAAGTCATTCTGGCGACCTGACGCCTGGCTTGCCAACAACGAACAAAAGAAAACCAAGCGAGGTACCTCCTTTTTTTTATTTGAGCAACCATTGTTCGTGCTGCTTTGGATCACAGTCCTAACCCGCCAGTATTATCGATGTACAAATTCTGCAGGATTCTCCCCCCACTTCTGGCAACTCAGTGATGTCGACCCTTCCACCAATGATCCGAGTCCCGGGGTAAGTTCCTTGTCCTGATCCTTGAAAATAGCACTCTTTTTAATTTTTTAACACGCCTATCTATTTCATTAGGGCGCAAGCCAAAAAGAGGAAGACCAGTGGATCAAACCCTGACGCCACTCCTGAACCTCCAAGGAAAGCTACTCCGACTCAAGAAGATCCGAGTCAAAACGAGCCGACAATTCAAGCAAACCCTCCTGAGTCGCCCAAAGGATCAACGGATGTCCCTAGATCACCGGTCGTAATGGCGACAACTGATGACCCAGATGCTGTGGTCATTACTGGTTTCGGTTTCTCCGAGCCGGCAGCGACAATCCTCTCCAAACATACAGCATCCCCTTCTCCATCAATTCCTGAGTCTGGGCCTTCCAAGGCGAAACTTTCTGACTATGCAGGTCTGGAGTTTAAAGAACTCTGTTCTGGCTTCGCAAGTCGCCTGGAAGCGAGTTACGAGATGGAAAAGAATCTGCTGAAGATGTTAAATAACAAGCATGAGGTAAAATTTATACTCTATATTATTCCCAGTAACCCCCAAGGGCTGGGTCATCAGTAAAATGATGAGCCGGGTCTTTTAAAAGCTTCGCGACCAGTAACCCCCAAGGGCTGGGTCATCACTAAAATGATGAGCCGGGTCTTGATTTCTGTATAATTTCCCTTGAGAAATTATACATTAGCCCCCAAGTGTCACGGGTATTGCCTTGCAATAATTCTGAGACTTGTCTTTGTTTTTAAATTTTGAACAGGAAAGCCTTGCCCAGACCGAACTGGCCCTGGGCGACTTAAGGAAAAACTTGGCTGACCAACAAGATGCCCGAACTCAGTCGGAAGACAAATATAAGTTGGCTCTAGTTGAACTGGAAAAGCTCAAAGCCGAGTTAGAAAGAACTCAGGCTGACCACAGCGCGGTTTTGACGAGAGCCGAAAAAGCAGAAGCAAAGCTGGCAACTGTGCAGCAGGAGCTATCCGGGTTAAAGCGCCATATTTCCAACATGACACAAGCCATCTTTGGTAAGCTTTACCTAACTCTCCAATCTTATCCTCTTCCTTGGGCAAATTCCTTAATGTTTAACTTACCGGTTATTTAATCACAGGCTCGAGAGTCGCCAAACTGCAAGACGACAGCGTGTTGATGCTGAAGGCGATCTATACACTGACGGAACAACTGTACACAGGCAGTGTGCTGACCGTCAAAGCTGTGATAGGTGCAAAGGAGCCCATAACTTCCATCAAGAAGGTGCTTGGATATCTATCCACACTGCCTCCCCAGATCGGCGAGTTAACCCGATCAGCCGCCCGAAAGGGTGTCTTGACGGCTCTGAGTCGCTGCCTGGCGTATGCTCCAGAAATTAACTTGGAAGAAGTAGCTGCCGGCTTCCCTCAGCTTAAAGATGACGGCTCGGAGTTCGTGGAAGAAGACTACCAGAAGGTTGTCAAGGATTCTCGACTGGCCGCGACTCAACTCGCCGCCAGCCTTGACTTGACAAAATATCAGGCGGCTTACGATGACAAAAATAAGAAAATCAGCCCGCCAACCTTCATGGTGACCAACCTTATCCCTCGGCGACCCAAGAATCCCTTCGACTGGGAAACAGACCTGGCATCAATCTTGACCGATGAAGACGATTTTGCCTCTTTGTCCAGATGCAATTGGGTCTTGGGCGATTTATAAATCGAAGCTGGTCAGAGCTCACGCCAGGACTTAGCGGAATAGATTTTCCTTGAATTTGGCCCAAGAGCCATGTAATAGTCAGTGCTATCTTTTGATGACATCTTCAGCAAAAAACCCTTATACCGCTTTTGAGGCGGTTTAAAACATTTTGTTAATCCTTGTCAGAATCGCCTGAAATGCTCAATCCGCCAAGGATGAAAACCTTGGGCACATTATCTGTGAAAATAAAAGAACTACAAACAGTTTCAACGAATAAGCAGTGAGGATAAAAATCTCCAAGGTCAAATCATAACGCGAGTAATTTTGTCGGCTCATACGGTCGCGACAGGAGGGTACGAGTCAGAAAACTCGTGCACCCACCCTTAATGCAGGTTTCGTCGGCGCATACGGTCGCGACAGGAGGAGGCGAGTCAGAAAGCTCGTGCACCCACCCTTAATGCAGGTTTCGTCGGCTCATACGGTCGCGACAGGAGGAGGCGAGTCAGAAAGCTCGTGCACCCACCCTTAATGCAGGTTTCGTCGGCTCATACGGTCGCGACAGGGGGAGGCGAGTCAGAAAGCTCGTGCACCCACCCTTAATGCAGGTTTCGTCGGCTCATACGGTCGCGACAGGGGGAGGCGAGTCAGAAAGCTCGTGCACCCACCCTTAATGCAGGTTTCGTCGGCTCATACGGTCGCGACAGGAGGAGGCGAGTCAGAAAGCTCGTGCACCCACCCTTAATGCAGGTTTCGTCGGCTCATACGGTCGCGACAGGGGGAGGCGAGTCAGAAAGCTCGTGAACCCACCCTTAATGCAGGTTTCGTCGGCTCATACGGTCGCGACAGGGGGAGGCGAGTCAGAAAGCTCGTGCACCCACCCTTAATGCAGGTTTCGTCGGCTCATACGGTCGCGACAGGGGGAGGCGAGTCAGAAAGCTCGTGCACCCTCCCTTAATGCATGTTCTGTCGGCTCATAAGGTCGCAACAAGATGTCATGAAATTGCTCTCTCTTTTTCTTTAAAGAAGAAGCCCCCAAGTCAGGGAAACATTATATTATTCCATAATGAAACTGAAAAACTTACAAAGCATGGAGTTTTAAGAACTCAAGTGTAGTAAGGCCGCAAATGGGCAATATTCCAAGGGCGAGTTGACTCAGCCCCCGTAGTCGGTCGATCAGGCCGAAGATCCATCAAATAGTAAGAACCATTGCGGAGGTTCTTGCTGACAACGAAAGGTCCCTCCCAAGGGGGCGAAAGCTTGTGCATGCCTGCCCGATCTTGTATCAGTCGAAGCACCAAATCGCCTTCCTGGAAAGTCCGACTCTTCACCCGGCGACTATGATAACGCCGCAGATCTTGCTGATAGATCGCCGAACGAGCCGCTGCTAAGTCACGTGCCTCTTCCAAGGCATCCAAAGAGTCCTGACGCGCCAGCTCGTTGTCTTGCTCCACATATGCGGCGACTCTAAGAGAATCATGCCTTATGTCGGTAGGGAGGACGGCTTCTGCTCCATAGACCAAAAAGAAAGGGGTGAACCCCGTGGACCGATTCGGGGTGGTCCGGATGCTCCATAATACCGAAGGTAACTCCTCCACCCAACATCCTGGAGTTCTTTCCAGGGGAGCTATGAGCCGAGGTTTGATCCCTCGCAAGACTTCCTGATTCGCCCGCTCGGCCTGCCCGTTTGACTGCGGGTGAGCAACTGCAGAGATATCAAGCTGGATATGTTCACGGCGACAGAAATCCAGCATCGCTCCTTGGGACAGGTTAGTACCATTGTCCGTGATGATACTGTGTGGATATCCAAAACGGAAAATCAGCTTCTTCAGAAATTTTACCGCAGTCTCCGCATCGCAAGTCCCAACAGGTTCCGCCTCAATCCATTTAGTGAATTTATCAACCGCCACCAATAAGTGAGTTTTCTTGTTGGAGGACATCTTAAAGGGACCGACCATGTCCAGCCCCCAGACCGCGAAAGGCCAAGTGATGGGGATCATCCTTAATTCTTGAGCCGGCACATGAGCCTGTCTCCCATATCGTTGGCACCCCTCACACCGCCATACTATATCTTCTGCATCTGCGTGAGCCGTCAACCAGAAGAAACCGTGTCGAAAGGCTTTTGATACCAAAGAACGTGACCCGGCGTGATGTCCGCAGTCTCCAGAATGGATGTCATTTAGGATTATGCATCCTTCCTCGGAGGAAACGCACCGCTGAAAGACCCCTGAAGCACTTCGTTTATATAGCTCGCCATTAATGATGACCATGGACTTGCTACGCCGAACAATCTGGCGAGCCAAAACTTCGTCAGTGGGTAACTCGCCGCGAGCAAGATAAGCTAGATAAGGAAGGGCCCAATCCGGAACGACATGGAGAGCCGCCACAAGCTGAGACTCGGGATCTGGTATCGCCAATTCCTCCTCCGTGGGTACAGTTACGGACGGTTTATGCAGGACATCCAATAAAACATTAGGGGGGACCGGTTTTCTCTGTGAGCCGAGTCGCGAGAGGGCATCAGCTGCTTCGTTGAGTCGCCGATCAACATGATCAACCTGGTACCCATGAAAATAGCCCGCCACGTCAGATACAGCTCGCCTGTAAGCCGCCATCATAGGATCTCGAGAGTCCCAGGTGCCCGAAACCTGTTGCGCCACCAAATCTGAATCCCCAAAGCATCTGACTCGGGTTAGGTTCATCTCTTTTGCTAGTCGCAAACCGTGAAGCAGAGCTTCATACTCTGCTGCATTATTTGTACAAGGGAACATGAGCCGGAGGACGTAGCAGAACTTATCTCCTTGAGGGGATATCAACACCACACCCGCCCCCGAGCCCTCCAACTGCCTGGATCCATCAAAATAAATAGTCCAATAGGTAAGGTCAGGCCGATCTTCCGGAGCCTGAAGCTCCGTCCAATCATTGACGAAATCAACTAGTGCCTGGGACTTGATGGCCGTGCGGGGGGTATACTGTATGTGATGTGACCCAAGTTCTATTGCCCATTTGGCGATTCGCCCTGTTGCCTCGCGGTTTTGGATGACGTCGCCGAGGGGCGCGGAACTGACCACGGTGATCGGGTGTTCTTGGAAATAATGTTTTAGCTTTCGACTCGCCATGAACACCCCATAGACCAGTTTCTGCCAATGTGGGTATCGCTGTTTGGAAAGAGTTAACACCTCACTGATAAAGTACACCGGGCGTTGTACCGGGTATTCCTTTCCTTCCTCCTTTCTTTCGACGACCACAGCCACGCTGACCGCTTTGGAATTCGCGGCGATATACAGGAGCATAGGCTCCTTTTCAGTCGGGGCCGCCAGGACCGGCGGGTTAACCAATTGATGTTTCAAGGCCTGAAGTGCCTCGTCAGCCTCCTCTGTCCACACGAATCGGTCAGACTTCCTCAACAATTGATAAAGAGGAATCGCCTTTCTCCGAGGCGGCTCACAAAACGACTGAGAGCCGCAATGCGTCCCGCCAATCGCTGAACTTGGTTAACATTCGTCGGCTTGCCGAGGGAAGTAACCGCTTCAATTTTGTCCGGGTTAGCCTCGATGCCGCGCTCCGATACTAAAAAACCCAGTAGTTTTCCCGCAGGCACGCCGAAAACGCACTTGGTAGGATTTAGCTTCATCTGATATACCCGTAAATTATCAAAGGTTTCCTTAAGGTCTTCCAGAAGTGTCTCCTCCCGGCGGGTCTTGATCACAATGTCGTCAACATAAGCGTGGACGTTGCGGCCAATTTGGCTATGAAGACAATTCTGGATGCAGCGTTGGTAAGTCGCTCCTGCGCTCTTGAGCCCGAACGGCATGGACACATAGCAAAAGGCCCCGAAGGGGGTTATGAAAGCAGTCTTCTCTTGATCTTCCACAGCCATTTTGATCTGATGATAACCTGAATAAGCATCCAAAAAGCACAATCGTTCGCATCCCGCCACCGAGTCAATGATTTGGTCGATGCGGGGAAGAGCGAAAGGATCCTTGGGGCAAGCTCTGTTGAGGTCCGTATAGTCAATACACATACGGAACGTGCCATTCTTCTTGAGTACTAACACCAGGTTAGCTAGCCATTTGGGGTGAAAGACTTCCACGATGAACCCGACGGCTAAAAGACGGGCGACTTCCTCTCCAATCGCCTTCCGTCGCTCCTCATTAAACCTGCGAAGGTATTGTTGGACAGGTTTGCATTTTGGGTCAATATTAAGATGGTGCTCAGCGAATTCTCTCGGTACACCCGGCATGTCAGAGGGTTTCCATGCGAAGATGTCCCGATTCTCACGGATGAATTCGATGAGCGCGCTTTCCTATTTGGGGTCCAGACCCGTTCCAATGGTAAATTGCTTGGATGAATCGCCAGGGACGAAGTCGACTGTCTTCGTGTCATCCGTTGGTTTAAACTTGAGGGGCGACTCGGAATCTGTAGTCGGTTTCTTGAGTGGTGACATGTCTGCCGGGTCAACATTGGCCCGGTGATTTTTGAGCTCTTCCGCCGCGCAGGCGACTTCCGCATAAGCCGCGTCTCCTTCCTCACACTCCTTTGCAATTCTTCTATCTCCGTCGACCGTGATGGGCCCTTTAGGACCAGGCATTTTGAGCTTGAGGTAGACGTAGCACGGGCGGGCCATGAAGCGAGCGTAAGCCGGTCGCCCGAACAGCGCATGGTACGGGCTTTTTAATCTGACCACCTCGAAGACCAGAGACTCCGACCTGTAGTTTTGTGCAGTTCCAAACGCTACTGAGAGCCTGACCCGGCCAATCGGATAAGCCGATTTGCCCGGGACGATGCCGTGGAAGACCGTGGTTGAAGGCATCAGGTCTTTCTCTAATAGATTCATCCTCCGGAAGGTGTCGAAGTATAGGATATTAATGCTGCTGCCGCCATCCATTAGTACTTTCGATAGAGTGTAACCCGCCACTTGGGGAGCCACGACCAAGGCCAGGTCGCCCGGGTTATCTATTCTCGGCGGGTGATCCTCTCTGCTCCATGTTATGGTCTGTTCGGACCAGTGGAGATATCTGGGAACTGCCGGCTCAATTACGCTATACGCCCGGTGATTTACCTTTTTATCACGTCTGCAAGCATTAGTGGTGAAAACATGATATTGCCCATTAGTTAGCTGTTTAGGATTGTTGCGGAAGCCCCCATGGTCATCCTGGTCCTGCGGAGCCCCCTGTGGGGGCGGCTGCTGGAAAACTCCCGGCGGGTTGTACCGCCGGTGGTGGTGCACCGGGTACTGGCCGCCGCATGGCTGCGGCCCCCCCTGAGCCTCTTGTTCGGGAAAACCGCCGAAGGGGTTGTGCCTTTGGTTGGGCGCGGCGAGTTGGTCTTGGCGACGGTTCGGATCTTCGCTCTGGCTCTTCTTGATTGCCTCGGCCCGAAATTCCCGCATCACGAAGCAGTTCTCCCAGGAGTGACCCGCCGGGCCATCGGCCGTGGCGTGGTGCGGGCAAGGGCCTTTGAGCAGCTCTTCGTAGTTACGCGGTCTTTTCCCACTGAAGCCTCGATTCTTCTTTTTGCCGTCATTGGCGTTGGTGTTGGCAACCAGATCCGAGGGCTCCTCATGCGGCCTACGCTTGCCGTTGGTCCCCTGGTTATGACGGTTGCGGCCTTGGAGGCGGGTATGCTTATTCGTTGAATCGTCCTTCTTGGGCGAGTTACCCTTACCATCCTCGCCGGGATCCTTGGTATCATCGGCTTCGGCGTACCTAGTGAGGGTATCCATCAGCTCGCCCATATCCTGAACTTTCCGTTTGAGTCGCCCCAGTTTCTGGACCAGCGGTTCGTAGTGGCAGTTGTGCTCGAGGATAAGCACAGCTTGCGCTGCCGTGATACCATCCGATGAATGGATAATTTCCGCGACTCGCCGCGACCAATGATGCGCCGACTCATCCGGGCGTTGCACGCAGTGCTGCAAGTCGACGATTGTCATCGGCCGTTTACAGGTTCCCCGGAAGTTTTTGATGAAACGCTCCTTCAACTCGGCCCAGGAGTGGATAGAATTGGGGGGTAAATTTTTCAGCCAAGTGCGTGCCGATCCCTCGAGCATCATGGTGAAATATCTGGCGCAAACCGCCTCGTTTACGTCGAGCATGTCCATGGCGATCTCATAGCCCTCGATCCAAGATGTTGGTTCGAGATCTGGTGTGTAATTAGGCACCTTTCTCGGTCCTTTGAAATCCTTGGGCATTCTCTCGTTTCGAAGGGCCAGGGACAAACAGGGCACCCCAACTCGCCCTCCGGTCCCCGCCGGATGAGTCTGAGCCTCTTGAATGTTGGGTGGACCTTTGCCCGGCGGGTCCCGCTCGGGCGGGTTGTCCTGCGGGAGGTGTCGCGTGGCGCTATTTACAGCTGGCTGATCCTCCGGCCAACCCCTGGTATAGCTTGCCTGGGGGGTGGAGTGCAATCGCTCGGGGCTGTGCGAGAACTGTGCGTTTTGGACCACCGCCGTTTTCAACATCTCGATGGCGTTCCTTGCTTCGATCTCAGCTGGGGTGTTGCCGTGGATCGGGAGAGACTCCAGATGGCGAGTTGCGGCGAGCACGTTATCCACCGGGTTAGAGAAGTGGCCTCGAGGGGTACGGAAACGAGGAATTTGACCCTCAGTCGTCTGAATTGGCGGGTTAGGAGGGCGGCCGAGCCCTCCTGCTGGAGCGGCTCCCATCCCGGGTGTTTGGGGAGTGTCGAACAGGCGAGTTGGATTAAGATCATGGGGCAAGCGTCCCTGGTGCCTTCGCTGATGGACGGCGTCGGATGCGCGCTGCTGTCTTTCAAGCCGCCAATTGTCGGTGTTCAACCGCATCCTTTCGGCCGTAATCTGGGCTTGTCGAGTTTCCATCCTGGCGGACTCCGTCTCAGCATCCTGATGGGCCTTTGCCACCGCCTCCCTCAGTTTTGCTAACTCCGCATTTACCTCTTCTTGGTTCTCAGGCGTGAGGGGGGTTGACATTAGTCTTGTGATTTCTGCCGCTAAATCCACCAGGACTGCTGACGCACTTCTGGACGTCCCGCCGGTTCCATCGCCTCCGGCGGGATTCTGTGCGGGTTGAGTCGCCCCGACCATGTAGATGGCGATCTGGCGGCGGGTTCGATCGAGGATTTCCGGATCCATGGCCACGGTGGGCGCCAACTGTCGTGGTTTTGTCACGGCAGATGTCCTCGTGAAAGGACTTAGTACTGGAGCCATCGCACCTTGGTGGCGACTCAAAGGGGTTAAGCGGGAGAGACACGGCGATTTACCCAGGTTCGGCCCCTCGAGAAGAGGTAATAGCCTACGTCCTGCTTCTGTGTGTATTGATATGAATTCGATTACAAGGAAGGCGTAACTCGCCTAAACCTAGCACTCGATGATTTCTAACCTACCTCTCCCCCTCCAGACTCGCCTTTATATATAGGTCGAAGCCTTAGGGTTTACAAGAGTCCCTTCCTTTTTACAAATCGTGACCACCGCGGTCTCTAAGTCGCCGTCTTGCAAAACCCAGAGTCCTTCCATAAATCATAACCATCCTGCGACTTTGAACCGCCCAGGCTGAGGCCCAACTAGCCCTAAAGGATGAATCGCCTTAACAGTAACCCGGCCCATATTCGGCGGGTCACTTAACAGGCAATATCCCCAACACCGCCTGATCTTCTTCCGTTCGGGAAAAAAACATTTCGGGGTTTTTCTTCCGTTTGGACTCCGTTCCAAAATCAGATATGAAAAGAGTCAAAAACACGGAAAAAACAAGAACTGGCACTTGGCACTGAATTAATAAGTTAGTCCCAAAAAAGATATAAAAGGTACATAAAACATCCAAAAAGACAAGATAACGGCGTGAAACCATCAAAAATTATAGATACGTTTGAGACGTATCATGCTCCACCGCCTCCAAATCCAGCTCTATTTAGTCCGCCTCGCCCGGAAAAAAATCAAGGAGAAGAGTTCATCGCGTTTTACGATACAGAGGCGCCGCCACCTCCTGTTCTTCATCTGGAGGGCAGATCTGGAGTCCGTTCTGGGCTCCGAAGAGGGGAAATCATCGGCATCGTCATCATCAACCTTCCTTCATCGCCAATTCCATGATGCCCTTCACCGTTCGTGAGTAATCTCATCGTAGGCTTGCTGGATGGTGATGGGTTGGATGAGATATATTATGTTATCGAGTTAGTTTTGACGGGGAATAATCCCTAGTATCCACTATGTTCTGAGATTGATGTTGCTACTACTTTGCGATGCTTAATGCTTGTCACTAGGGCCCGAGTGCCATGATTTCACATCTGAACCTATTATGTTGTCGCCAATATATGTGTGTTTTAGATCCTATCTTGCAAGTTGTAGTCACCTACTATGTGTTATGACCCGGCACCCCCGGAGTGACAATAGCTGGAACCACTCCCGGAGATGACCATAGTATGAGGAGTTCATGTATTCACCAAGTGTTAATGCGTTGGTCCGGTTCTTTATTAAAAGGAGAACCTTAATATCCCGTAGTTTCCATTAGGACCCCGCTGCCACGGGAGGGATGGACAATAGATGTCATGCAAGTTCTTTTCCCTAAGCACGTATGACTACATACAGAATACATGCCTACATTAGATTGACGAACTGGAGCTAGTTACTTATCTCTCCGTGTTATAACTGTTGCATGATGAATCACATCCGGCATAATCATCCATCATCGATCCAATGCCTACGAGTATTTTACTATTGGTCCTTGCTACATTACTTTGCTGCTACTGCTGTCACATCCTGCTACTGCTTACTGTTGCTACTGTTGCTATCACCCTACTTTGCTACTGATACTTTGATGCAGATACTAAATCTTTCAGGTGTGGTTGAACTGACAACTCAACTGCTAATACTTGAGAATATTCTTTAGCTTCCCCTTGAGTCGAATCAATAAATTTGGGTTGAATACTCTACCCTCGAAAATTGTTGCGATCCCCTATACTTGTGGGTTATCAAGCCCCCCGCCCCCTCCTCCCTACCACCTCGCTCGCCCACCCTAGCACTACACCGCATGCCACCCCCCTGTCGTGGACGCCCCCGTTGACCGTGGACACAATATTTTCACCTAAAGTTTGTTCAAAGGTTATTCAATCCATCTAAAGTAATATATGTGGATATGAGATAGTGGTAGTGTTTATCAGTAATTTTGGTATGAGGATCTACCAATGCATCTAGGGGTTAAGAGACTTAGTGAAGATGGGGTGGTTGATGACCTAGGGCATGTAAGAATGCTTGGGGGAAAATTTTGCAATATGGTTAGGCATGAGAGGTTGTTCATAATATTCTCTGTTTTACCCCATCTTTTGTACTTGTTCATTGTTGCTATATCCGAGCGGCCTATGTTTTGCCGGAATGTTGATTCATTTCCGTCCCGACAAATTTAGGGCGCTCCATATGTCCACTTTTTAGTAAATGTCATGCCCAAATTTTCTCTGTTTTAGGAAATGTTTGACGATGAAGGGGAATTCGTTATGTGCCAATACTGCAAAGACAAGCGCGGCCTTTGCGACACGCCTTACCTAGTTGATGATAGACGCTTCAGCATCATGCTGGACAAGGACTTCAAAGTGGATACAGTAAATCACAACGACAAGTCTTTTTTCGTAATTAAGCATGACTTCTTTTGCTTCAACTTATAATTTTTATTTTTTACTATTCTACTAGGGTATCCTCTGCCATGCAAGACATTATGTGTTGGATAAGATTGGTTTCAGTACTGAAATAAATATGTAGGTAAAGATAGTTCACTTGAGGACCGAGCATGGTTATACTTTTGCCGTAAAATTATACAATGCAAACACCTACTCCTATTTTGAATGCCCAAGTTGGAGAGCACTATGCAAGGCTTATGCATTTGAACCTAATATGCTTATCACCTTTGATATTCATCCGGAAGATGAAATTGAAGGTAATATAGACATCTGGGTCGATGTGCAGACGTCTCCAGTTCTACCATTATGTGAGTTTCTCAACCACATTTATTAAGTAATTTATATTATTTAATTAAAAATAGTTGACAATTTATTTCCATTGACAGCTTATTTTCATTCTGCAAAAAATGTACGGAAAATGGTAGACATAACCTATTACTACAATGATGAAGCAGAATTAACTTGTAAGGAGAAACATCATCTTGTTGCATTTATCAATAATCTTGAGAATTACAATACCTATCAGCAAACTCCCCAACATTATGGTCAATATGTGCCACTAGTGCACGTGGTGAACTATGGTAACCTGCATGGAGATTGCATGGTAAGATTTTCTACTATTACGACATCCATGCATCTTTTGCATAAATTCTTGTAAAACTAAACTACATTGCTAGCTACAAAGCTAATACTATGTTTTTCAACAGAAAATCCTGCAAGATTGTGTGCCTCATCTGATGTTACCAAGAGGTCACGTTGATGTTATGATGATACGACCAGCACGACCAGGTCAGCCTAGGTATCTGCATCACTCCTGTCCATACCGGATTTCTAAAACCGATGAAGTCATGACAATCAAAGATTGAAAAAAATGTATGGTCAATCGTAGAGAGCTACTTGGAAGCAACATTGTGCGTAGCGCAAGAATTAGAGACAAGATGATCTCCATTCTCCACAATGGAGAGTCAGGGTCTATCTTGTTTTATGATATTCTACCTAAGCAGAGGAGTAGGTCCTAGGTACAATGTGTTATTATGTGCTACAATGTGTTACAGTTGACGATGATGATGATGAGGAGTTGTGATTATGACTAGTGACCAACTTTTGTTATATGATATCTCATTGACGAAAATGATATTAAATAGTATTGGTGGTAATGACTATGATGATTATTAGCTATTTCCGAGATGATGTGATGATGTGCTACAATGTGTTAGAGTTGACGATGATGATGATGAGGAGTTGTGATTATGACTAGTGACCAACTTTTGTTATATGATGTCTCATTGATTATGATGATTACTTCTACATCACTTATGTATCGCTATTTTTGAGATGATGTGATGATATTTTATGAAACTATTGTATAGAATATGTATCACTTACTTCTACATCACTTATATATGTATCACTATGTGGTGTATGTTTAATACGATGTGATGAAACTATTGTATAGAATATGTATAAATACATCACAAATACGTAGAGGGTTCAAATTTGTGAAAATGGTAAAAGTTAGCAGTAGCGCTGGTAAATAGTTACCAGTAGCGCGGCTTAGCAGCAGCGCTTTCTATGCGAAAGCGCTACTACTAACACTACTTACCAGTAACGCTGCCAAACCTGCGCTACGACTAATGTTTAGCTGTAGCGCAATAATAGTAGCGCACGACCCATCGCTACTGGTATGCATATTACCAGCGCTACTACTGGTTTTCCCTAGTAGTGCTCGCTGTTGTTGCTCCTCACGCCATCCCCATCTTCGGCCTTAGGCAAAGCAAGAATCGATTGACGGTCAAATATCTCTTTTCGAGTCACATGATGATTAGAAAATGTGTAAATAAAAGGGAAGTACTACGCTCGGCGCGAACGCTCGTGCCGGTCACAGCGCGACCGTCAGATCTGCGAGGGGGACCGTTAGATCTATCCATACAATATTTTTTCCTCGATGTAGCAAATTTCGGCGCGATGCAGCAATTTTTGTCAACGGTTGTAACAAAAAAATTGTAGGAAAAAAATATCTGCGCGATCGTAACAAAAAAACGAAGCTGATGATGCGTGGTAGCAAAAGTCAAACACCGGTTGTAGCAAATATCTACGTGAACGTGTATGCAAACTTTTAGTGAACGACTGCAGCAAAAAATGATGCCGATTGTAGCAAAAATTAACACGGTTGTAACAAAAATCAAACGTCGATTTTAGCAAAAATTCAACGAACTCGAGTTGCAACCAACCGTATATGTAACTTTTTAAATGGACAAAATGTAGCAAAATGACAAACGTTTGAAGTAAAATTAAACGTGGTTGCAACAAATCGGATAAAAAAATGTTGCATGACTGCCAGCAAGGCGCGCGGCCTACTGGACGAACGATTCGGCCGACGCGCCGGTTGAAAGCATTTCCCTAAATAAAAATACATATCAACTCATTTTTCTCTCTCTTCAAAATAAATATAATAATAGGTCATAAACTTTTCAATATAATTTTTTAGTGCAATATATGCCATAAAATTTTTTAAATTCCCTCCAATTATACCTGATCATGGGAAACCCAGCCCGACCAGACCCAACTCGAAATTTCCGGAGGGGCCGGGCTAGGCCTGGGCTTGCCCGCGGGCCGGACTCGAGCGTGAGAATCAAGCCCGAATGTTGGGTCATCCCGGGCTCGAGCCTGCGTTAACCCGTCTTTACACCTATGCCGGGCTAGGACGGCCCGGGATTCTTCGGGCTCGGCCGGGTTTGGCCCCATAACTGGACCTGATGTCCGGGCCGGGCAGGGCCGGGCCTGGGCTTGCGTTTTCTACCACGGACTTTTTTAGGCCCGGCCTGGCCGCGAGTTTCGGCCAGGTATACTGGCCCCAATCTTGGTCCTCCTCCTCGGCCCGCCTTATCCTCCGTCGCGATTGCGTTGGCATCGTCGTTCTTCCCGGGCCATTCGAACTCTCCTCAGCAATGCCGATGCAGTTCCTCTCGCTGCCCACCGCCCCCGCCGCCTCCCCGGCGCCGCACCTCCTCCCTCCCAAGCCCTTCTTCCTCAAGCCCCTCTCCTCCTCGTCCTCCGCCGCCTCCTCCTTCCGCCGCCCGTCCCAGCCCCCGCCCCCGCCCCCAAAACCCTCCCCTCCGCCCCCACCGCCGCCGCCTCCCCCACCTCTCCCCAACCCGCTCTCCTCCAAGCTATGGCTCTCCAGCAAGCTCTCCCCGCCCCCGCCTCCCCCTCCCCCTCCTCCACCCCGAACGCGCCAACACCACCCTCCGCCGCCGAAGCCAGAGCCAGAGCCAGAGCCCGAGCCGGAGCCGGAGGAAGAGCAGGGGGACGAGGCTTTCCGGCACAAGGGGAAGGTGTTCGTCGGGAACCTGCCTCTGCGGGCTCGGAAGGCGGAGGTGGCCGACTTCTTCCGCCAGTTCGGGCCGCTCGACAAGGTGGAGCTCGTGCGCGCCCACGACGACCCCGAGCGCAACGCCGGCTTCTGCTTCCTCTACTACGCGGACGCCGACGCCGAGGGACAGGGCGCCGAGGCCGCCGCGGAGCGCGCGGCGGAGGTCGACGGGGTGGACTTCCGGGGCAGGTCGCTCACGGTGCGGCTCGACGACGGGAGGAAGGCGAAGGCCAGGGCGGAGGACCGGGCGCGCTGGGTGGACCACGGCCAAGGGAAGGAGGCGCCGTCGCCGTGGCACCACGGCAGGGACGAGGCCTGCCGCGAGTTCCGCAGGGTGGTGGAGTCCCGGCCCGAGGACTGGCAGGCCGTCGTCTCCGCCTTCGAGAGGATCCCCAAGGTGGCCTTTCATACCTCCTCAGCTTTGTTAACTGTGATGCCAATTGCGCTTGCACAATAATGTTATAGTGATCTACTCCTAGTTGTCTATTTAATGAGAGATGATCCGACTGCACACACCTTCTGTAGATTTTCATTTGCCTAATGCAGTTGCTGCACAGCTCTTTTCTGGTCCTAAAACATTGTATTTCCGTTATGA
Source organism: Hordeum vulgare subsp. vulgare (assembly GCF_904849725.1). Lineage (NCBI taxonomy): Eukaryota > Viridiplantae > Streptophyta > Magnoliopsida > Poales > Poaceae > Hordeum > Hordeum vulgare. The sequence goes on along the minus strand of NC_058519.1, from coordinate 655,382,965 downwards.
AAGTAATGGAAAGGGGAGAAAGCCCGGTTCGAAAAAAGTTGCTGCACAGCTTTGCCTCTGCTGTTTACTTCGATGTCATCTGCAATTCCAATCAAACTTCAAGTTCCCAAATATTTGGCTAGTTGACTGTTGAAAAATTAGCTGCTCCACAAGGTGTTCTTCGTTTACATGAACAATTTTTGTACTCATTCTGCATTTTCTGCATATTTTGTAAGCTGTAGCCATGTGCAGGAATATATATTATATGGAATGATTAAGAGTTGGCGACCCTGTATTTTTGTGTGTGCAAGCAACTGTGTTTGAACTCATATCGATCCTTTCATGTTCGAAAATCTGGATAATGATATTTATGCACCCAAGACCTCCTATGGAAGTTGCACAGCAGCAATTTACTTGATATGCAGGGCCGAAAAACAAAAAGAATGTTGGTTTAATTGATGCTCGCTGCTTTTTTTTTTTATTGCACAGAGGGTAGAATCACCCGAGTCTCATTGTGATTGAAATCTTTTGATATGGTCCCATTAATATTCTTTGTTTTGACTGTTTCAGCCATCAAGGAGAGAATTTGGTCTGATGATTGTGTATTATGCCAAGCGGGGTGATAAGCATCATGCTCGTGCAACCTTTGAGAACATGAGAGCAAGAGGAATAGAACCCAATGCCTTTGTCTTCACAAGGTAGGTGCATTTTAGCTGTTACTTACATTTTTTAGGTCGTTTCTTTCCCATGATAGACAGACTAATGTAGGATAAAATAAAAGCCAGAGGTCTTGTGCAAACAACTTCATGAAATAGGCGAACTGCAAAACTTATTACATGTAAATTGACTAATTGAGCATGAACATGTTTCTGCATGGTAGTACCAGAATGAAAGGTGACTGAGGAAATATTAGTAGTGAACCGACCCAGGAACAGAATAGGCTGCCACCTTAATGCCAGTTTGCCAATGTGAAATAAATATGTTTATCGATGCAGATAATGAGATACAAAGGCAGGTGGTTCTCAAGGTCACATCTAGAAAAACATGCTTTACATACATAGGCTGCTCCAGTCATAATTCTTTTTAAACGTAAAATGAAAATCCTTCAATATGGTGTTGTAGTCACATTGCTATTATACTTCTACATTTGTGGTGTTGCTAGAGATAATCTTCATGGTTGCTTCACTTTGCTGGCTTCTCCCCTGCATTAAATTTTATTCATTTCATGCAGCCTTGTTCACGCTTATGCAGTTGCTAGAGATATGCGTGGAGCGCTGTCATGTACTGAAGAAATGAAAGCTGAGGGCATTGAGCTGACAATTGTTACTTACAGTATCCTTATTTCAGGATTTGGCAAAATCAATGATACTCAGTGAGTAACCAGCCCCCTACCCCCTCCTCCTCCCTCGATCAATCTAGCCATGCTCTATGTGCTCCTTATGTCCTTTATTCAAAACTTCTGATATTTATATCAATACTTTTGCATTTGACAGCTTCAGACATTTTCTTTATGTACTATGTCACTTGACTTTTTCATGTCTCTATTTCTCAGCCCAAGATGGCTTCTTGCTAATATATTTTCACTTGTTTTGGAAGATCTGCAGACAACTTGTTCAAAGAGGCTAAGACCAACCTAGGGGATCTCAATGGGATCATATATAGCAACATCATACATGCCCACTGGTTAGTGCTACCAGATTCATAAGGCCCTTCAAAATTCAAATGGACAAGACTATTATACGGGAAATGATTATGATGCTAATATGTTACCTATTTGGGATGTAGTAATAATGTAATATCATCTTGTAGCTCATATAGTATCGATCTAGCACTTAAGTATATGTAGTTTTTGCAGCCAGTCTGGCAATATGGATAGAGCTGAAGAGCTGGTCCGTGAAATGGAAGAGGATGGAATAGACGCTCCCATAGATGCGTATCACAGTATGATGCATGGATATACTATCATTCAAGATGAAAAGAAATGTCTAATTGTGTTTGAAAGGCTGAAGGTATAGTCTATAATGGGAAATGACATCTCATGGCTAATTGAGCTGTCTGGCATTCTTACATTATTGTTTTCTCCTTCCTGAATCTATAATACATTTCTAAGCTTTTGGTTTTGGGTTGAATTGGGTACTATGTGTTGCATTTTGCTTTTTGATCTGGTTATTTACTTATAATTTTGCAGGAATGTTGCTTTACACCATCAATAATTTCTTATGGATGCCTTATTAATTTGTATGTCAAGGTAAAATTCTAGCTTATACCTTTCCAGTTTTTTCGTTGTCTGCGTGGGTCGCTGCCTGGCTGCCTGGCTGCCTGGCGGAATAGCCTTTTACTTCCCCGCAAAAAAAAGCCTTTTACTATCTTTTTCCCTTTGTGTTAAATGCGTAAAACTAGCTGATTTAGGGTTTTCTCTTTTGCTTTCGGTTGCTCATTGTTTTTTATACTAGTGTCTGGCAGCTTTAATGGAAGAAAGATTTCTTATATAAGATATTTGAAGTGCAACTATTGTTCAGATAATGTGCAAGTGATGTTCTCTGAGGATTGTCCCAGGCTGGGGAAGTAAAGTTGATAAAGCTATTACGTGCTTGATAGTTATTGATGAACTTATCTGCTTCATAATGTGTCTTCTACAATCTACATCCAGTACTTTCTAGCATGCTCACAAATCATGGTTTCATCTTGCAAGTAGGCAAATGAAACAAAAAAAGTATAAAAAGAAAACAAATATTTAGCCCTACAGTATAGACCAACAATATATGAGCATCATTTTTGTGCATGTTGCATTGCACTCTATGATGACAATCGCTGATGCCACTTTGGTGTGTTTTTGTACAGATTGGTAAGGTCGCTAAAGCTATAGCTATTAGCAAAGAAATGGAGTCATCTGGAATCAAGCATAACAACAAAACTTACTCTATGCTGATAAGTGGATTTATCCATTTACACGACTTCACAAATGCTTTCCGCATATTTGAGGAAATGCTAAAATCCGGTCTTCAGCCTGATCGTGCCATATACAATTTGCTGATAGAAGCATTTTGTAAGATGGGAAATATGGATCGAGCTATTCGCATTCTGGAAAAAATGCAGAAAGAACGAATGCAACCATCAAATAGGGCATTTAGGCCAATCATAGAGGGGTTTGCGGTTGCTGGAGATATGAAAAGGGCTCTGGATATTCTTGATCTGATGCGACGAAGTGGTTGTGCTCCCACTGTAATGACTTACAATGCTCTTATTCATGGCCTAATTAGAAAGAACCAGGTATTTTTCAAATACATCACAGCTCTTCAAACTTAAACCATGCACTGTTGTCATTTCCTTTATTTGCTTTTGTAGGTTGAAAGGGCCGTTTCTGTGCTTAACAAGATGTCCATTGCTGGTATTACGCCAAATGAACATACGTACACAATCATTATGAGAGGTTATGCTGCTACTGGGGATATCGCAAAGGCATTTGAATATTTCACGAAGATCAAAGAGGGTGGTCTAAAACTTGATGTCTACATTTACGAGACGCTGCTAAGGGCCTGTTGCAAATCAGGGAGAATGCAGAGTGCTTTAGCAGTCACCCGGGAGATGAGCTCTCAGAAGATAGCAAGGAATACATTCGTATATAACATTTTGATTGATGGGTAGGTACTCTAGATAAGCTCTTTGATCAATATCTGTTAACCTTGTTTTACTATAGTTCTGCTAGGTTATTATTCCCTTGGTGCCAAAATATAAGACATTTCTTGACACTACATTAGTGTTAAAAAACGCCCTACATTATGGGACGGAGGGAGTATTTGTTAGCTGGCTCCGTAACTCAGTGACACCTGTATTCCTTTCATGACTAGTGGAGCTTGTAGAACTAGTTAGCCAAGTTCTAATTCAGAGAGACGAAGAAACTATCATGGTCTTTCTTTATTTAATCAGCTCTACAGTATTCTGCAAGGGCATACTGCAAAATAATTTATGGTCTATTTTACAAAGTATTTTAGGCAATTCGTTTTGCTTGTCTAATCGCTGATCTTTTCTCTAGGTGGGCTCGGAGAGGAGATGTTTGGGAGGCAGCAGACTTAATGAAGCAGATGAAAGAAGATGGGGTCCCTCCGAACATTCATACATATACCTCCTACATAAATGCATGTTGCAAAGCAGGAGACATGCAGGTATGCAAATTTTGCATTACTTATTTAATTTATAGCCTATTGCTACTGGATGCTGGAGATAGCCCGACAAGGATAGTACAATTCCTTGTGACAATCATGAGTACACATTTTCTAGCACAATGAACTTTACCCTGCATGGCTTCATCGTGTTACAATTTGAAATATTGCGAATGGAAAAATATTTCTCTTGGACGTTTCTTTGCACACTGTCCGTCGGTTAATCTTAATTAAATGATTTATTTGTAGAGGGCACAAACGGTGATAGATGAGATGTCAGATGTTGGACTGAAACCCAATCTCAAGACATATACTACCTTGATTAAAGGTTGGGCAAGGGCGTCGCTTCCAGACAGAGCATTGAAATGTTTTGAAGAGATGAAACTGGCGGGGCTGAAGCCTGATGAGGCCGCTTATCATTGCTTGGTAACTTCACTTCTCTCAAGGGCAACTGTGATGGAGGGAAGCACCTACACAGGAATCTTGAGTGTTTGTAGAGAAATGTTTGAGAATGATTTGACTGTTGATATGCGCACTGCTGTTCACTGGTCAAGGTGGCTTCACAAGATTGAGATGACTGGGGGCGCACTAACTGAAGCACTTCAGAGAATATTTCCTCCTGATTGGAATTCATTCGAAGTTCTAGGAGAGGTTTCTGATTCTGTAAGCACTGGGGATTCAGATTATTCCAGTGATTCCGATTTTAGCGATGGTGATGAGAATCAAGACGCTGATGACAGCTGACAACCTGTAATCAAGATTCAACGGTATGCACTTCTGAGCTGCTTTTGCATGAGCTGTGCCGGAGTTTACCTAACAAGGTATGTTGTATCTTGTATGCTTGCGGGAAATATGACACTACCTTCTGTCGATGTTAATAATTACACAAACATTATGTTTATATTTCTATCATTAATCGATTGTCCATAATTTCATCAAGAATGATTTAATATGAAAAGAAAGTTTGCAACGATCTTCAGTCATTGATAATTTTTGTAGTTTCTGAAAGCATTGGCCCAATGTAAACTAATATTCTTTATTTGAAATGACAGCGTCGTTGAACAAACACTGTTCGCGAATTACATGTCGGCAATTTGTGGACGAGCCAATAGTTGGGTTTGGAATCTTACAGTGCAGTTAAGCATGGGCTGCCTGGCTTCTGCTGCGTTGTTTCAAGACCTGCCGACAGTCAGCAACAGTTCTACTGTGGCTAAGGGCTCAGTCTGTCATTGCAAGTTTGCAGCAGACGAAGCTTACTCAGTTATGTGTGTTCCTGTACAGAACAGTGACTGCCGTAGGTAAATATTCGTGAGGTATGGGCAGGTTCAGTTTTGTTATGCTATCCTTGACTAGAGTCCAACTTGTTTATACCTGTAAATAAAATTTATGGGCATGCATTTGCATAAATGTTGATCTTTAGCCACACACCACCAGTTTTTGGCTTGCTTTTTAGTATTAGCCATGATGGAATCTGGGCGCTCACTTTACAGCATCCAATGCTAGGAGTAGGACGTAAGACTACTCACAATGAGGAGTAACATAGAGTAGTAACATGTATATGTTACTAGTCTAAGTTACTACCTCCATAGTGGACAGTAACATATGAGTAGTAACATTAAGCCTTTCATTTATTAGCTTATAGATTCATCTTGACTTTGGTATGCGTTATGTTACTCGTATGAGTAACTAGCTAAGTTACTGAATTTTTCTCTTTTGTTATTAATTAGTTGCCACATCATATTTCTTGCTCAGGTGGCATCTATGTTACTACATGTGTTACTCCCATCGTGGGAATTGTATGTGTAGTATGCTTTTCTATAGGATTTGCAGGCCTATGGTTGAAAACCAGTGCTTTGATGGGCATTTAGTAAAGCATTTCGTTGCATAAGACTCCTAACCTGGGTGTAGGGCATAACACAGTATCCTACAAGCTTAGCTGAATACCATGCAAAGCAACTGTGGTCTAGTGGTAGTAAGTACGCCTATAAAATGTAAGATAATCTGAATTCTGATAATATGTTGTGAAACGAAGCTTCTCATTGTGTCCATAAGGAGATACTACTCCATCTGTAAACTAATACTCGCTCCCTACATACGGATGTATCTAACACTAAAACGTGTCTATATACATCCGTATCTAGAGAAATCTGAGTCAACTAATTCGGGACGGAGGTAATATAAGATTTATATAGCGATCTAAAACGTCTTATATTAGTTCACAGAGGAGCATAGATTGTTGTCTCGTCGGTGGCTTGTATTGTATACACCATTGGGCAGATTCAACGGAGGAATTCCCCTCTTACATCAAGATTATTGTTTGAAACACAAGCCCAATCAAGTGCTAGATGATGACTTGACTGCTCTCTCATTAAAGATTTGGCATCTTCCAGTACAGCAGCTTCAATAAAACGAGCCTTAACTTGGTACAGCCCGGCTCAGCATCACTTGGAAATGCGCCTCTGAGTCCAAGCTGGGGAGCCTTTACTAGCCAGGGCTGAGCTGAATGCCTGCATAAGTCCGGCATTATGAGCCCAGTTTCTTGAGACTGGCGTGTGCCTGTCTGTAAACTCGTAGCTGGCTGGTAGGAGTACTCCATCTTTCTTCATTGATTCAAGCAAGAGTGGTCTCCATCACATCCCCCATTCAAGTCCTGCCCACAAGATAACACAGTGCTCCATTTATGCCACGTGAATAGTAAAATCAGAAAAAATACTAGAATTTTTTTAAAAAAATCTGAAGTTTTGGGGGTATCAAACTTGATCGCCCATTCTACTCATGTGCGAAGTTTCGTGAAGTAATGACACCCGTGGCTTTCTTATTGAAGAAAATACAGTCAGTGCCTTACCATTCATCAAACTATGTTTCTTAGTATAGCTTCGATTTTCTCACTTTTGCCAGGAATACGACGGATGTTATTTCTTCGTGAAACTTCATACGCGAGTATACAATAGACTATGGCCCTGTTTGTTTGGGCTTTTGCTTCTGCTTTTGCAGCTTTTCCATTTTGACCAAAAAGCCATAAAAGCTCCTAGATAGATGCTTTTAAAACATTTATGAATTTTGGAGCCAAATATTGGAGTATATCGATTCATCAAAATCCATAAAAGCTCCAAAAGCACCTACTCCCTCCGTTCCTAAATATAAGGCCTTCTAGAGATCCCACTATGGACTACATACGGAGCAAAATGAATTAATCTACACTTTAGAATGTGTCTATATGCATCCGTATGTAGTCCTTAGTGAAATCTGACCTGTATTTAGGAATGGAGGGAGTATGTAGGAGCTTTTGTGGCTTTTTGGTCAAAATGGAAAGCTTCAAAAGCAGAAGCAAAGCCCAAACAATATAAAATAGCAGTTTAAAAAAAAATCATAGTATTTTTTCTTTTGAATTTACTGTTCTAACGGTGCGCTGGAACCATGTTCCAAAAATTCCTGTCCTCCATTTATGCCCGTTATTTAAGCTGCATTCATCTCCATTCATACGCACCATAAATTCGTGCTAGGAAACCTTAATGTAGCTGCAGTATTTTGTATTCAGTGTGCCACTTAATGTTCTTTGGATGATAAGGATGTGCCAGGAGTAGTGTACAGAATATTTTTAGACCATCAGTACTGTGGAGAATTTCTTTCCCCTTGCACATTTTTGTGAATATTTTTTCTTTTGGCGTTGCAGCCTCTGCCTTGTGAGGCAGTCAAGGTGGCAAAGGCTTGAGGATGTGTCTAGTTTCGTGAGGTTGCTGTGTGTTGCCCTATCCCAATGAAGATGGAAGGGACCGGAGATATCTTTGTTCATACAGGACGAGTAACTGGAAATGCCACCACAGTCGCAGGTGGGCAACAATCAAAATCTTCTTTTTTGTTTTAATTTCGTTTGGAAATGGACTTTCGGAACCCCTTCGTAGCGGGATTGTCACTGCGATCTGCATAGAAGGTAGCCATTGTACAAAGATTTGTCTGCTGTAGTGATATAATTTGAACAGATGAAATATCTGTATGTTCTGATGAATTTGAAGTTGAGATAGAGGGTGTGAAACCGTTAGTTGGCTCTTACTTCGGCATGGCTCAGCCAGCTGTTCCATAACTAAATCTACTACTACATCCGATCCAAATTAATTAACGCAACCTTAGTACTACTCCTTTATTTCTGCATTTGTTTTGGATCGGAGGGAGTATAGTAAATTCTCTTGAGTGATTCCGAGAGCACAGGCCAGTTTGTTTTCAGTGCTCTGTTTTATTTCTGCATTTCCATTTTCATCCACTTGTTAGACGGTGATAAACATACCCTACCCTCGTGTAGAGGAAAAGTTAGGGTTTTTTTTTTGTTTATAAGAACTTTTTGGTGTAGGGACTAAAAAAGTCTCTTTTAGTTTCATCTAAATCAAACATGAAAGACTTTTAAGAACTAAAAATGGGTATTTGGGACTAAAGAAAGAAGTCCCTAAGGAAAAGTCTTTTAGCATGTCATTTAATAATCTCTGGTCCATTAACATGGTCTTTTAGCATGTCATTTGATAACATCTAGTCCATGTTTAGTCCCTGAAACCAAACATGTAGGGACTAGGGATTTTTGAAGTTAAAATTGAAAAAACTTTTAGAACTTTTTAAACAAACAAGGCCTTAGTATATGAAGCAACGTTCAGCGGGACGCAGGCAAACATTCTTCGCTGTTGATGCATTCAATTTCAAGTGACCCCCTCCCTCTTCTTGGGCTCTTCCACCCCAAGCCAGGACGCACAACAGAAGCACTCTCCTATATATAATACAGCAAGGTGGCACCATTCATCCGCAGCACAAGTTATAGTACACGAGCACTAGGAAGATAGGCAGGAGCTGACATATATCCATGGCGCAGTCGCCGGCGAGCTCCTGCGTGTCGTCCGACGACGACGATGACGAGGAGGCCAAGACGATGGTGGTGGCGGGGTGCCCGCGGTGCCTCATGTACGTGATGCTCTCGTCGGAGCCGCCCCGGTGCCCCCGCTGCAAGAGCCCCGTGCTGCTGCAATTCCTCCACGGCGCCGACGTCAACACCGCCAACGCCAGCAGGCAGGGCAGCAAGAGCTAGCCTGCCTGCCTGCACTCTTGCATTGCTAATGCTACCCCTTTCTTACCTTACCTTACTCCTCCCGTAGCTGTGACCATCTGCATGGACATTTCAGATCCTACCTAGTAAGTCAGTAGCAGAATCGAGATGTAGCATCGGTGACCAGCCAAATCTAGAATTATCGGAGCGGACTGCATGCGGGCGAGTAAGAGCGTTTGCAATGTGGCTTGTGACCAATCACCGTACGTGTGCCTCGACCTGGATGGATGCATGCGTGCATGATTGGATTGCACGGCTATCTCTCCTTTGATTTCATTCTATCTACTATTAGTGATGGGTTCGTGACCGATCAACCTCCAGCTAGCTACTAGCTACTTCCTCCGTACCATTTAGTTCTCCCAAACTACAATTATTATGGTAGAGAGGAAGTATATAGCACTATAGTCAGCCCGGATGGTGACAGGGAATGATCAAAGTAAGGATGGCTTATTATGAGGGGTGAACGGATGCATGATCGATCCATAATCTCTGACAGTTTTAATGAGGGATCAAGTACTAGCAGATGGAATGAGTAAGTTACAATTAAAATCGGGGTCGGCGCGCGGTCGAAAATAGTTTTTTTTTACCTTGGAAGAGGTACTCCCTCCGGTCCTTTTTACTTCGCGTATTAGATTTTGGTCAAGTCAAACTTTGCAAAGTTTAACCAAATTTATATTAAAAAATATCAATATCTACAATACCAAATATATACATTATGAAACAACATTTCATAAAGAATCTAACAATATTGATTTGGCATGGTGAATGTTCATAATTTTTTCTATAAGTTTGGTCAAAGTAGAGATACTTTGACTTCGGACAAAACTTATATGCAAACTAAAAAGGACCGGAGGGAGTATCTATTAACACCATCTAGAGAGAAAAAAAATCACTAGTGAACTAACCCATAATGTGTTGTTCTTATTTGAATAAACAACATACTAATGAGGCACCGGAAAATAGTTAAGATGAAATTTTATGAAGTGTGCAGAATGGATCCCGCTTGATGGTTGGCGTGTGCATTGCACGTGCTTGCTGATCACACTCTTTCTTCCTTGTGCTCGTGTGGTGTGAGTGCCCGGTTCTGATGGTTTCCATCACCTCGGCTGTTGGGTTGCTCTGACCCGTAAAAAAAGGCCATCCTTACGGGATGGAAGAGAAGAAAGGAAGAGATGGGGGAGAAGATGGTTTGATCAGAAAGAGGAACAACGTGTGGCTGAAAAATGGTCACACGAAAGGATAAGTGGAAGATAGAATAAGCGATGGTGGGGTCCATGGGACACGTGGCAGTCACAAAAGACGGCTGCGCGAGCAAGAGTGTGCATTCGAAGAGTCGATCGTGTCGCCCTCCCCCACGGGCGAGCCGGGCAAAAACCCTAGCTGCCACTCCAGTTCCCCCCCGATCCCCTGCCGCTGGCAAGCGCAAAGCCCGCGCGGCGTCGACGGTGCCGGGGCCTCCCTTTCCCCTCTCTCGTGAGGTCTAGGCAGCGTGGGGGTGCTCGGCCAAGGGGAGATGTGGTCAAAAACCCTAGCTGCCACTCCAGTTCCCCCCCGATCCCCTGCCGCTGGCAAGCGCAAAGCCCGCGCGGCGTCGACGGTGCCGGGGCCTCCCTTTCCCCTCTCTCGTGAGGTCTAGGCAGCGTGGGGGTGCTCGGCCAAGGGGAGATGTGGTACGCGGCGGGCGCGGCGAGCAGGCGCCGGTGGGAGCGGCGAGCGCGACGCGCATGCGACGGTGGTCGCGACGCGTGCGCCGGGCAGGCGAGCAAACACCGATGGGCGACGCGTGCACCGGGCAGGCGAGCAAACATCGATGGGTGACGCGTGCGCGGGCGCGGCGAGAGCGTGATGAGGCACGGCGGCATGCCGAGCGGGGGTTGTGGGCAGCTGCGGGAGGGGGCTCACGGGATCCCCTCGATGGACGGTCTCTAGCTTGGTGCCGCCGGATCTGGTAGGCCGTTGACGGCCAGATCTGGCGCCCTGGAGGCTGGGGCCCGGAGGCGGCTCGACCAACGACTTGCTTCCAGCGGGTACGAGGTGGCTTCACATCGGGTTTGCGGTCTGCGGTGGCGTGGTCTTGGCACGGCCTTCGGGTTGCTATGGCACGGCGCCATCGGTGGTGCTCCAGCTAGTTTTATGAGGTGCAACAAGTGGCGTTTGCTGTTCCGGTCTGGTGGTGGTGTGTTGGGGACGTCGTCCCTGGCATAGGTGCTCGGTTCCTTGATGAAAGTCATGTTCAACTTCGGTCTGAGCGAATGGTGAATGATTCCCTTGGGTGTGATTTTTTCCTTGTTGGGGGCACCATCGAGGGGGTCCGACACCTCTTCTTGCTCCATGTTCTTGTCTCACTTTGTTGGAAGCATTGATTTGGAGCCAAATCTGATGATGGAGCACTTGGTTGGTGGTGGTGCGGTGGTTTTGAAGCATTTTCAGAGTATTGATTTTGTTTTTGTTTTGCCACCGCCTCACAAAAATGTGACTTTTTGATGAAGTTTTGCAAGATATTGTAACTTTTGTCAATTTTATCACAATTTGTTTCTAGAAATTTTTGAACTTTTTTTTGTGTTAGTTTTGATTTTACTGTTACCCGAGCTCATTTGAGCTCGGGCCGAGAAACTCCACATCCGATTAACCGGTCCTTGAAGCCTTCGCAATCGGGCGGGCACAAATAAGAAGTCCAGGATCGAAAGTCGATCGCACGTGGCATTCACCATGATCTAGTTCAACCATGTCCGCCCCGATTTGGTTTAATTGTCAATTTACCCACTACATGAAATGTTGTACTCCCTCTATACCTAATAATTGTAGTTGGGAAGAATTAGGCTAGTTCTCCTCAACTACAATTATTTAGGTACATGGAGTACTTTATTTTATTTATATACATGCAATAGGGTTAGATCTCTACCCCTTTTGTCAAATACTTGATCCGTTTCAAAATAAGTGTCTAAACTTTCTATCAACATTAATGTAAAGTTTTAGTAAGGGTGAGACACTTATTTTGAGACGGAGGGACTAGCTTTTCAGTGTTGAGAGAGGTTTTCTTTCATTCAATGCAAGTGCCTTAGCCCGTTGATTAGTTTGAAGGGGGCCTTCATGTCTTTTTATTTGCCTTGTAGATTTCAATTTAATATGTCTTTTAAATTGAAAGTCCAATTTGTGCTTCGTATTCACAAAAATAAATAAATTGAAAGCCTAATTTGTGCTTTGTTTGCATATTTATGTTCCATGTGCCAAGGACTTGCAAGGACTTTCAGATAAGGCCACTTTTAAACTCGTTTAAAAAATTTCATCTAGTTTCAAACCGTCAAACTTGTAAAAAACCAAGGATAAATTCACCAAATTTCATATACAAAAACTAAAACCCTACTGAACCCCTAAAACTCTAAACCCAAAGCCTAAACCCTAATCCTAAGGCCTAACCCCGAATAGCTAGCGGATAACTTGGTGAAACTTGGTAAAAATGTAATATTACGATTATTAAGTTTGAATATTGATAAAAGATTTAAATTTGTCAAAACACATTGAAGCGTGGTCTTGTTTTAAAGCCCTCGTCGCAAGGGGATGAATATGGAAACGGAAGAGAATTGGACTTTCAGTTCACAAAGAGATAATAAAATTTAAAATGGAAAGTCAAAACTCAAAAGAAGAAGCATGGGAAATGAGATGGGTGGGTCATATGCAATCTCTGAAGAAGAAAAACATCCATACATGGGACACCCCAAAGATAATCAAAAGCTAAGCCATGCACGCAGAGAAGATAATCACGTATGCGCAAGAATCTCCAACAAGATGCAATATCCCATGCATGGTAGAGTTTAGTTTCTCTTTCACCATGGTCATCGCGAATTTGTGTTCATTTGGTGTTCCCTTTGTTTTCCCTCTGTTTTCATTATGCATCCAAAAACTGGATGTGACCAGCACCATCCGATAAAATGGTTTGCCCAGTGACCCATTCATGCGAACGGTCCGTGGCGCGCATTAAAGACACGCCCCTGATATAGACCTTCTCCATTTTAATGTACGTACTCGCAGAAAGCCACACGTTCATGTAACATGCACCCTTATTTTGGTTCTGCCTGAGACGAGTCATGCGTCCCCATTCCGGTGAAGCGGGGAAGCCAAAGCTATTGTCTGCATCCCCGCGGCTGCTTCTTCCCACGTCCACACAATCACAAGAAACGTCGGGGACTCGCCGGTGATCGATCCCCATCACAAGCCGGCGATCAGTCCGGACACGACCAATGGCAGAAACCGCAGCGATAGCACCACCACCACAACCAATGGCTGAAAGCGCAACGGCGGCACCACCACAACCAATGGCGGGAAACGCAACGACGGCGGCAGTGGTTGTGGTGGTGCCACCACCATCACCGCCGGACAACACCATGACATTCCTCTGCCTCCTCATCGCCATCTTCCTCCCTCCCCTCGGCGTTTTCATCAAGTACAATTGTGAGGTAAATGTGTACGGGGTGCCCCCACATCATCTCAAGGTTGTCGACGTGACACAATATATAGCTGCCATGGATATATGCATGCATTTAAACATTCAGGGCTCCTAATCTGATCGGTTCTTGCTGGTGTTTCTGCCGCAGGTTGAGTTTTGGATCTGCCTGGTCCTAACATTCTTTGGCTACTTTCCAGGCGTCATCTATGCCATCTGGGTGATCGTAAAGCCGTAGGGATTGCACCCGTGGATGTTAGGACGGCAGGGATATGATTCTTCTCTTCGAATCCCAGCCAATAGAAAAAAGAAAGACTTCGGGAAATCCTAGGGGGAAAGGACGCGCCATTGGAACGGGACGACTGAAGGATTTGTCACCGCGGTTTTAGGCTATGTCTTTTTCCCACCTTCCATTTTTTGGTGATGAAAATTAGTTATTGTTATTTGGGAAATTAACAATAACGTACAGGTTGTCTTGTCATTGACATATCATGGCTGCAAAATTCCAGAGAAACATGCCATTCCCTCTTTATTCAAAAACTGACTTAGGGGGAAATGATATGTTCATTACAGACTCAAGTGGCCGGGGACACGAACATATATATCAATGTATGGCTCCCAAGTACGTCAGTGCCGATGAAGTCACTTGTTCATTAGTTTGAGGTGTAAAAACAAACTTAAAGTGTTACCCACCGCCATCCCGTGATTTTCTGACTCAAACTCTCTTTTCTCATTTCTGTTCTACACATTTTATTGAACCACATTTGTTCCAAGGTAAATATTATTGAGGTGAGGTTCATATAGTTCAACAAAAAAAAAAAAATCAAACGATAGAGTTTCAATTAAAATCAAGTTTTATTCCAAAAAAGAAATCCGAAATACACAAACATATATAGTTCAATCACAAGCAAAACAAACTAGAAAATGCATGCCAATTAAATTTAAAATGCTCAAAGCATAAGCAAACAAGGAAACAAATAAGTAAACTTGTGCGCTGTTGGGTCACTGCCAAAGGGCCACATCACACCCTCACCCTCCCACTCCTTTTCACTTGGCCATGTTAAACACTAGATATTGTATAGGCATTGTATAGGTGGTTAGTATCCCCTGATTTTCTTGTTGTAACAACTTATGTAACCTTGTGCCCTAGTGCACCCCTTTATAAGGTGATCGGAGGCACCCCTGGAGGTTGTGTCGTTCCAATCTAATCTCTCTCAATCTCATATGTATCAGTCCATCTATCGATGGATTCTCCCTCTGCTTCCGCCATGACCTCCTCTGCCGTCGCTACCCTTCCCATCTCGACGCTCGTCTCGCCCGCTGCTGCCACGGTTCTTACCCCCTCTGCTAGTCTCATTACAACCAAACTCTCCTCCTCCAACTACCTCATGTGGAAGGCTCAGGTTCTTCCCCCTCTTTGCATCGCCAACGTCACCGGCTACATCGACGACACCTTACCCACTCCGACGCGCTTCCTCCCACTAGAAGACAAGGATGTGTGCGTTCCCAACCCGGAATACACTACCTGGTACCGGCAGGACCAGATCGTTCTCAGTTACCTCCTTGCCTCTCTCACCGATGATGTTCTACATCAAGTCATCAGGTTTGACACCTCTCGCGCTATTTGGGCGCATCTTGAGGAGATGTATTCCACCCATTGCCGTGCCAGCGTTGTGCAGATCAAGCTGGACATGGCGAACTTCAAGAAGGTCAACCTCTCCATGGTTGACTAGTTCGCCATGATCCGTGCCAACGCCGATCAACTTGATGCCGCCGGTCGTCCCATGCAAGACAACGACATCATCACTGTTGTCATCATCGGCCCCGACAGTGACTATGAGCCCCTCATCACTGCTGCCACCACTCACATCGACGTCATGAATCTTGGGGAGTTCTACTCCCATGCCATCACCTTCGAGCATAGGCGCGAGTCCTCGGCGGCTCATCTTCTTCAAGCTCGCGGATCTTCCGCCAACTTCATTGCCCGCGACAAGAACAACAACACCAACAACAATCACGCCCGCGGTCGTGGTCACGGCCGCGGCAACTTTGGCGATCACAACGGCTTCAACAACTACTCTTGTGGTGGTCATCGTGGTGGTGGTGGTGGTGGCAATCTCCCGCACATGGTGACTGCGATGGCGACCGCGGCGACTATGCTACTCGCAATGAAAATTGTTTTCAGTGTCAGCTCTGTCATGGTCCTGGGCACTTCGCCTAGGAGTGTAGTGAGCGCTACAACCACGCGTTTCAACCTCAGCACTCCAAGATGGCGGGCCTTGATGTTGGCTCCCCTCCCTCCATCCTCGGCGATCCTACCTGGTTCACTAACACAGGCGCCACAGATCACATCATTTCTGATCTTGATCGCCTAACTATAAGGAAGAAGTACCTAGGACGTGATCACATACATACTGCAGACAATTCAGGTTTGCACATAGCTCATCGTGGTCATTATATTCTTCCTACACCTACTGCTAATCTCCAACTTTGCAACATCCTTCATGTCCCTAACGCCGACAAAAACCTACTCTCAGTTAATCGCCTTGCTATTGATAATCATGCTTATCTATAGTATTACCTTACTCATTTTCTCATGAAGGATTTGATCACCAAGCGGGTTCTTCTTCAAAGCAGATGTGAAAACAGGCTCTATCCTATTCGACCATCACCATCACGTGTTCTGTCTTCGATTCGGCTCTCCGCTGAAGATTGGCATGCTCGGTTTGGCCACCCGTCGCCACAAGTAGTTCACCATATCTTGGCGTCCAATAAACTTGCTTCATATAGTCGGGCTTTCACCCATGTGTGCCATGCATGTGAGCAAGGCAAGGCACATCAGCTAACCTTTCCTAGATCTTCGAGTGTTTTCTGTGTCCCCTTGGAATTAGTTTTCTCATATGTGTGGGGACCTGCTAAGACTTCTTCTAGTGGGTTTCAATACTATGTTTTATTCATTGATGATTATAGTAAATTTGTTTGGATTTATCTCCTTAAGAAGAAAAGTGATGTGTTTACAGTTTTTCATGACTTTCTTGCTTATGTTGAACGCCTTCTCTCCCGCAAAATTCTCCACATCCAATCTGATTGGGGTGGTGAATACGAAAAACTCAGCAACACATTTGTTCATGAACTTGGCATCGCTCATCATGTTTCATGCCCGCACACACATTAACAAAACGGTTCTGTTGAAAGAAAACACCGCCACATTGTCGACATGGGCTTATCCCTGTTGGGGAACGTCGCATGGGAAACAAAAAATTTCCTACGCGCACGAAGACCTATCATGGTGATGTCCATCTACGAGAGGGGATGAGTGATCTACGTACCCTTGTAGATCGTACAACAGAAGCGTTAGTGAACGCGGTTGATGTAGTGGAACGTCCTCACGTCCCTCGATCCGCCCCGCGAACAATCCCGCGATCAGTCCCACGATCTAGTATCGAACGGACGGCACCTCCGCGTTCAGCACACGTATAGCTCGACGATGATCTCGGCCTTCTTGATCCAGCAAGAGAGACGGAGAGGTAGAAGAGTTCTCCGGCAGCGTAACGACGCTCCGGAGGTTGGTAATGACCTTGTCTCAGCAGGGCTCCGCCCGAGCTCCGCAGAAACGCGATCTAGAGGAAAAACCGTGGAGGTATGTGGTCGGGCTGCCGTGGAAAAGTCGTCTCAAATCAGCCCTAAAACCTCCGTATATATAGGTGGGAGGGAGGGGACCTTGCCTTGGGGCTCAAGGAGCCCCAAGGGGGTCGGCCGAGTCCAAGGGGGAAGGTTCCCCCCCCCCCCAAACCGAGTTGGACTTGGTTTGGTGGGTGGGAGTCCTTCCTTCCCTTCCCACCTCCTTTTTTTTTCTTTCTCTTTGATTTTTCTTTGTATGGCGCATAGGGCCCTTTTGGGCTGTCCCACCAGACCACTAAGGGCTGATGCGCCACCCTCATGGCCTATGGGCTTCCCCGGGGTGGGTTGCCCCCCCGGTGAACTCCCGGAACCCATTCGTCATTCCCGGTACATTCCCGGTAACTCTGAAAACCTTTCGGTAATCAAATGAGGTCATCCTATATATCAATCTTTGTTTCCGGACCATTCCGGAAACCCTCGTGACGTCCGTGATCTCATCCGGGACTCCGAACAACATTCGGTAACCAACCATATAACTCAAATACGCATAAAACAACGTCGAACCTTAAGTGTGCAGACCCTGCGGGTTCGAGAACTATGTAGACATGACCCGAGAGACTCTTCGGTCAATATCCAATAGCGGGACCTGGATGCCCATATTGGATCCTACATATTCTACGAAGATCTTATCGTTTGAACCTCAGTGCCAAGGATTCATATAATCCCGTATGTCATTCCCTTTGTCCTTCGGTATGTTACTTGCCCGAGATTCGATCTGTTGGGGAACGTAGCATAAATTCAAAATTTTCCTACGCATGTTCAGATCTTCCTATGGAGAGACCAGCAACGAGAGAGGGGTAAGAGCATCTTCGTACCTTTGAAGATCGCTGAGCGGAAGCGTTGCAGGAACGCGGTTGATGGAGTCGTACTCGCAGCGATTCCGATCTAGTGCCGAACAACGGCACCTCCGCGTTCAACACACGTGCAGCCCGGTGACGTCTCCCGCACCTTGATCCAGCAAGGAGGAGGGAGAGGTTGGGGAAGAAGACCAGCAACACGACGGCGTGGTGTTGGTGGAGAGACGAGGTCTCCCGGCAGGGCTTCGCCAAGCGCCGGCAGAGAGGAGGAGGGAGAGGAGCAGGGCTGCGCCGAGAGAGAGAGATTAAACCGTGTCTCAAACAGCCCCGAACCTCATCTATATATAGGGGGAGGGGGAGGGGGCGCAGCCCTTAGGATTCCCACCCCTAAGGGGTGCGGCAGCCCTTATATGGGAGAGGGGTGGCGGCCAGGGCAAGGGGGAGGGGTGGCGCACCCCTCTGGTGGGCCTAAGGCCCACCTAAGTTAGGGTTCCCCCCTCTTTTTCTTTCCCCTGCGCCATGGGCTGAGTGGGGAGGCGCACCAGCCCAACTAGGGGCTGGTTCCCACCCCCACTTAGCCCATCTTACCTCTTGGGGTCGCAGCCCCCCTTCGGTGGTCCCCCGGGACCACCTCCGGTGGTCTCGGTGGTCCCGGTACGTTACCGGTGATGCCCGAAACACTTCCGGTGTCCGAAACCATACGTCCTATATATCAATCTTTACCTCCGGACCATTCCGGAGCTCCTCGTGACGTCCGGGATCTCATCCGGGACTCCGAACAACTTTCGGTAATCTCGTATAACAATTCCCTATAACCCTAGCGTCATCGAACCTTAAGTGTGTAGACCCTACGGGTTCGGGAGACAGGCAGACATGACCGAGACACCTCTCTGGCCAATAACCATCAGCGGGGTCTGGATACCCATGGTGGCTCCCACTAGCTCCACGATGATCTCATCGGATGAACCACGATGTCAAGGATTCAATCAATCCCGTATACGATTCCCTTTGTCTGTCGGTATAGAACTTGCCCGAGATTCGATCGTCGGTATACCTATACCTTGTTCAATCTCGTTGCCGGTAAGTCTCTTTACTCGTTCCGTAGCACGTCATCGTGTGACTAACTCCTTAGTCACATTGAGCTCATGATGATGTTCTACCGAGTGGGCCCAGAGATACCTCTCCGTCACACGGAGTGACAAATCCCGATCTCGATTTGTGCCAACCCAACAGACACTTTCGGAGGTACCCGTAGTGCACCTTTATAGTCACCCAGTTACGTTGTGACGTTTGATACACCCAAAGCACTCCTACGGTATCCGGGAGTTGCACAATCTCACGGTCGAAGGAAAAGCTACTTGACATTAGAAAAGCATTAGCATACGAACAATACGATCTAGTGCTAGGCTTAGGATTGGGTCTTGTCCACCACATCATTCTCCCAATGATGTGATCCCGTTATCAATGACATCCAATGTCCATGATCAGGAAACCATGATCATCTATTGACTAACGAGCTGGCTAACTAGAGGCTTGCTAGGGACACATTGTGATCTATTCATTCACACATGTATTAGTGTTTCCTGTTAATACAATTATAGCATGAACGATAGACGATTATCATGAACAAGGAAATATGATAATAACCATTTTATTATTGCCTCTAGGGCATATTTCCAACAGTCTCCCACTTGCACTAGAGTCAATAATCTAGTTACATTGTGATGTATCGAACATCCATAGCATTATGGTGCTGATCATGTTTTGCTCGTGGAAGAGGTTTAGTCAACGGGTCTGCAATATTCAGATCCGTGTGTACTTTACAAATATCTATCACTCCAGTTTGGACATGGTCCTGGATGGAGTTGTAGCGGCGCTTGATGTGCTTTGTCTTCCGGTGAAACCTGGGCTCTTTGGCTATGGCAATGGCTCCAGTGTTATCACAGAAGAGTGTCATAGGACCCGACGCGCTTGGAACCACTCCAAGGTCGGTGATGAGCTCCTTCATCCAAATTCCTTCATGAGCCGCTTCTGAAGCAGCTATGTACTCCGCTTCACATGTAGATGCTGCCACGACTTCTTGCTTGCTGCTGCACCAGCTCACTGCCCCACCATTCAACACATATACGTATCCGGTTTGTGACTTAGAGTCATCCGGATCTGTGTCGAAGCTAGCATCGACGTAACCCTTTACGACGAGCTCTTCGTCACCTCCATAAACGAGAAACATTTCCTTAGTCCTTTTCAGGTACTTAAGGATATTCTTGACCGCTGTCCAGTGTTCCGTACCAGGATTACTTTGGTACCTCCCTACCAAGCTTATCACAAGGTTTATATCAGGTCTGGTACACAGCATGGCATACATTAGAGAGCCCACGGCTGAAGCGTAGGGGACAGAACTCATCTTCTCTCTATCTGCTGCCGTGGTCGGCGACTGAGTCTTACTCAATCTCATACCTTGCAAAACTGGCAAGAACCCTTTCTTTGAGTTTTCCATATTGAACTTCTTCAGTATCTTGTCAAGGTATGTACTTTGCGAAAGACCTATGAGGCGTCTTGATCTATCTCTATAGATCTTGATGCCTAATATGTATGCAGCTTCTCCAAGGTCCTTCATTGAAAAACTTTTGTTCAAATAGGCCTTTATGCTCTCCAACATCTCTATATCATTCCCCATCAATAATATGTCATCCAAATATAGTACGAGGAAAGCTACAGAGCTCCCACTCACTTTCTTGTACAGACAGGCTTCTCCGTAAACCTGTATGACCCAAACGCTTTAATCACCTCATTAAAGCGAATGTTCCAACTCCGAGATGCTTGCACTAGCCCATAGATGGAGCGCTGGAGCTTGCATACTTTGTTAGCACCTTTAGGATCGACAAAACCTTCTGGTTGCGTCATATACAACTCTTCCTTAAGATTCCCGTTAAGGAATGCTGTTTTGACGTCCATTTGCCAAATTTCATAATCATAAAAGGCGGCAATTGCTAACATGATTCGGACTGATTTCAGCTTCGCTACGGGAGAGAAAGTCTCTTCGTAGTCAACTCCTTGAATTTGTCGAAAACCCTTTGCGACAAGTCGAGCTTTGTAAACGGTTACATTACCGTTTGCATCAGTCTTCTTCTTGAAGATCCATTTATTTTCTATGGCTCGCCGTTCATCGGGCAAGTCCACCAAAGTCCATACTTTGTTCTCATACATGGATCCTATCTCGGATTTCATGGCCTCAAGCCATTTGTTGGAATTCGGGCCCGCCATTGCTTCTTCATAGTTCGAAGGTTCACCGTTGTCTAACAACATGATTTCCATCACAGGGTTGCCGTACCACTCTGGTGCGGAGCGTACCCTTGTGGACCTTCGTGGTTCAGTAGTAACTTGATCCGAAGCTTCATGATCATCATCATTTACTTCCTCTTCAGTCGGTGTAGGCACCACAGGAACAACTTCTTGCGCTGCGCTACTTTCCTGTTCGAGAGGGGGTGTAATTACCTCATCAAGTTCTACCTTCCTCCCACTTACTTCTTTCGAGAGAAACTCTTTCTCTAGAAAGGATCCGTTCTTGGCAACAAAGGTTTTACCTTCGGATCTAAGATAGAAGGTATACCCAATAGTTTCCTTAGGGTATCCTATGAATACGCATTTCTCCGCTTTGGGTTCGAGCTTTTCTGGTTGAAGTTTCTTCACATAAGCATCGCAGCCCCAAACTTTAAGAAACGACAACTTAGGTTTCTTGCCAAACCACAGTTCATAC
The DNA here is from genome assembly GCF_904849725.1 of Hordeum vulgare subsp. vulgare. Lineage (NCBI taxonomy): Eukaryota > Viridiplantae > Streptophyta > Magnoliopsida > Poales > Poaceae > Hordeum > Hordeum vulgare. The sequence goes on along the minus strand of NC_058519.1, from coordinate 655,361,067 downwards.
GGTGTCGTCTCAACGGATTTAGACGGTGCCCTATTTAAAGTGAATGCTGCAGTTTCTAATGCGTATCCCCAAAATGATAGTGGCAAGTCGGTGAGAGACATCATAGATCGTGCCATATCTAATAAGGTGTGATTACGACGTTCAGACACTCCGTTGCGCTGCGGTGTGCCAGGCAGCGTTAGTTGTGAAACGATTCCACACTTTCTTAGGTGTGTGCCAAACTCGTGACTCAAATATTCTCCTCCACGATCAGATCGTAGACATTTTATTTTTCTGTCACGTTGATTCTCAGCCTCACTCTGAAATTCCTTGAACTTTTCAAACGTCTCAGATTTGTGCTTCATCAAGTAGATATACCCATACCTACTCAAATCATCGGTGAGAGTGAGAACATAACGATAACCACCGCGAGCTTCAACGTTCATTGGACCACACACATCAGTATGTATTATTTCCAATAAGTCGGTGGCTCTCTCCATTATTCCTGAGAATGGAGTCTTAGTCATCTTGCCCATGAGGCACGGTTCGCATGTCTCAAATGATTCAAAGTCAAGAGACTCTAGCAGTCCATCAGTATGGAGCTTCTTCATGCGCTTAACGCCGATATGACCAAGGCGGCAGTGCCACAAGTATGTGGGACTATCGTTATCAACTTTGCATCTTTTGGTACTCACACTATGAATATGTGTAACATCACGATCGAGATTCATCAAGAATAAACCATTCACCAGCGGAGCATGACCATAAAACATATCACTCATATAAATAGAACAACCATTATTCTCTGACTTAAATGAGTAGCCGTCTCGCATTAAGCAAGACCCTGATACAATGTTCATGCTTAAAGCTGGTACTAAATAACAATTATTAAGGTTTAAAACTAATCCCGACGGTAGATGTAGAGGTAGCGTGCCAACGGCGATCAAATCGACCTTTGAACCATTCCCGACGCGCATTGTCACCTCGTCCTTGGCCAGTCTCCGCTTATTCTGCAGTTCCTGCTTTGAGTTGCAAATGTGAGCAACAACACCAGTATCAAATACCCAGGAGCTACTACGAGCGCTGGTAAGGTACACATCAATAACATGTATATCACATATACCTTTAACGTTGCCGGCCTTCTTGTCCGCTAAGTATTTGGGGCAGTTCCGCTTCCAGTGACCTTTTCCCTTGCAGTAGAAGCACTCAGTCTCAGGCTTGGGTCCGTTCTTTTTCTTCTTCCCGGCATCTGGTTTACCGGGCGCGGCAACAACTTTGCCGTCTTTCTTGAAGTTCTTCTTACCCCTGCCTTTCTTGAAACTAGTGGTCTTGTTGACCATCAACACTTGATGCTCCTTCTTGATTTCTACTTCTGCAGACTTGAGCATCGAGTACAACTCGGGAATGGTTTTCTCCATCCCTTGCATGTTGTAGTTAAGCACAAAGCCTTTGTAGCTTGGTGGGAGAGACTGGAGGATTCTGTCAATGATAGCATCATCCGGAAGTTCGACTCCAAGTGAAGTCAGACGACCGTGTAACCCAGACATTTTGAGTATGTGCTCACTGACAGAACTGTTCTCCTCCATCTTACAGCTGAAGAACTTGTCGGAGACTTCATATCTCTCGACACGGGCATGAGCTTGAAAAACTAGCTTCAGCTCTTGGAACATCTCATATGCCCCGTGTTGCTCAAAACGTCTTTGGAGCCCCGTTTCTAAACTGTACAACATGCCACACCTGACCAGAGAGTAGTCATCACTCCGCGCTTGCCAGACGTTTAGAATGTCCTGGGCTGCTGCGGGAGCGGGAGGGTCACCTAGCGGCGCATTAAGGACATAAGCCTTTTTAGCTGCTTCAAGGATGAGCTTCAGGTTGCGAACCCAGTCCGCATAGTTTCTACCATCATCTTTCAGCTTGTTTTTCTCTAGGAATGCGTTGAAGTTGAGGTTGACGTTGGACATCTACAATATTTATAAAGACAACTTTTAGACTAAGTTCATGACAATTAAGTTCATTTAATCAAATTAAGTATGAACTCCCACTTAAATCGACATCCCTCTAGTCATCTAAGTGATACATGATCCATGTTGACTAACCCGTGTCCGATCATCACGTGAGACGGACTAGTCACCATGGTGAGCAACTTCATGCTGATCGTATTCAACCATACGACTCATGTTCGACCTTTCGGTCTCTTGTATTCGAGGTCATGTCTGCACATGCTAAGCTCGTCGAGTCAACCTAAGTGTTTTGCGTGTGTAAATCTGGCTTACACCCGTTGTATGCGAACGTTAGAATCTATCACACCCGATCATCACGTGGTGCTTCGAGACAACGAACCTTCGCAACGGTGCACACTTAGGGGAATACGTTCTCGAAATTTTAGGAGGGATCATCTTATTATGCTACCGTCGTTTTAAGCAATAAGATGTAAAACATGATAAACATCACAATGCAATCATATAGTGATATGATATGGCCATTATCATCTTTGCTCATTCGATCTCCATCTTCAGGCATCGCATGATCATCATCGTCACCGGCGTGACACCATGATCTCCATCATCATGATCTCCATCATCGTGTCTCCGTGAAGTCGTCACGCCAACTACTACTATCACTACTACTATGGCTAACCGTTAGCAATGAAGTAAAAGTAGCAAGCACATGGCGTTGCATCTCATACAATAAATTAAGACAACTCCTATGGCTCCTGCCGGTTGTCATACTCATCGACATGCAAGTCGTGAAACCTATTACAATAACATGATCATCTCATACATCATACATGCAACATCACAACTTTGGCAATATCACATCACATGTCAAACCCTGCAAAAACAAGTTAGACGTCCTCTAATTGTTGTTGCAAGTTTTACGTGGCTGATTTGGGTTTCTAGCAAGAACGCCTTCTTACCTACGTGACAGCCACAACGATGATATGCCAAAGCTATTTACCCTTCATAAGGACCCTTTTCATCAAATCCAATCCGACTAGAGTAGGAGAGACAGACACCCGCTAGCCACCTTTATGCACGATGTGCATGTTTGTCGGTGGAACCAGTCTCACGTAAGCGTACGTGTAAGGTCGGTCCGGGCCGCTTCATCCCACAATACCGCCGGAAAAGAATAAGACTAGTAACGGCAAGCAAATTGACAAACCATCGCCCATAACTTTTGTGTTCTACTCGTGCATAGAATCTACGCATAGAAAACCTGGCTCGGATGCCACTGTTGGGGAACGTAGCATAAATTCAAAATTTTCCTACGCATGTTCAGATCTTCGTATGGAGAGACCAGCAACGAGAGAGGGGTAAGAACATCTTCGTACCTTTGAAGATCGCTGAGCGGAAGCGTTGCTAGAACGCGGTTGATGGAGTCGTACTCGCAGCAATTCCGATCTAGTGCCGAACAACGGCACCTCCGCGTTCAACACACGTGCAGCCCGGTGACGTCTCCCGCACCTTGATCCAGCAAGGAGGAGGGAGAGGTTGGGGAAGAAGACCAGCAACACGACGGCGTGGTGTTGGTGGAGAGACGAGGTCTCCCGGCAGGGCTTCGCCAAGCGCCGGCAGAGAGGAGGAGGGAGAGGAGCAGGGCTGCGCCGAGAGAGAGAGATTAAACCGTGTCTCAAACAGCCCCGAACCTCATCTATATATAGGGGGAGGGGGAGGGGGCGCAGCCCTTAGGGTTCCCACCCCTAAGGGGTGCGGCAGCCCTTAGATGGGAGAGGGGTGGCGGCCAGGGCAAGGGGGAGGGGTGGCGCACCCCTCTGGTGGGCCTAAGGCCCACCTAAGTTAGGGTTCCCCCCTCTTTTTCTTTCCCCTGCGCCATGGGCTGAGTGGGGAGGCGCACCAGCCCAACTAGGGGCTGGTTCCCACCCCCACTTAGCCCATCTTACCTCTTGGGGTCGCAGCCCCCCTTCGGTGGTCCCCCGGGACCACCTCCGGTGGTCCCGGTGGTCCCGGTACGTTACCGGTGATGCCCGAAACACTTCCGGTGTCCGAAACCATACGTCCTATATATCAATCTTTACCTCCGGACCATTCCGGAGCTCCTCGTGACGTCCGGGATCTCATCCGGGACTCCGAACAACTTTCGGTAATCTTGTATAACAATTCCCTATAACCCTAGCGTCATCGAACCTTAAGTGTGTAGACCCTACGGGTTCGGGAGACAGGCAGACATGACCGAGACACCTCTCTGGCCAATAACCATCAGCGGGGTCTGGATACCCATGGTGGCTCCCACTAGCTCCACGATGATCTCATCGGATGAACCACGATGTCAAGGATTCAATCAATCCCGTATACGATTCCCTTTGTCTGTCGGTATAGAACTTGCCCGAGATTCGATCGTCGGTATACCTATACCTTGTTCAATCTCGTTGCCGGTAAGTCTCTTTACTCGTTCCGTAGCACGTCATCGTGTGACTAACTCCTTAGTCACATTGGTCTCATGATGATGTTCTACCGAGTGGGCCCAGAGATACCTCTCCGTCACACGGAGTGACAAATCCCGATCTCGATTCGTGCCAACCCAACAGACACTTTCGGAGGTACCCGTAGTGCACCTTTATAGTCACCCAGTTACGTTGTGACGTTTGATACACCCAAAGCACTCCTACGGTATCCGGGAGTTGCACAATCTCACGGTCGAAGGAAAAGCTACTTGACATTAGAAAAGCATTAGCATACGAACAATACGATCTAGTGCTAGGCTTAGGATTGGGTCTTGTCCACCACATCATTCTCCCAATGATGTGATCCCGTTATCAATGACATCCAATGTCCATGATCAGGAAACCATGATCATCTATTGACTAACGAGCTGGCTAACTAGAGGCTTGCTAGGGACACATTGTGATCTATTCATTCACACATGTATTAGTGTTTCCTGTTAATACAATTATAGCATGAACGATAGACGATTATCATGAACAAGGAAATATGATAATAACCATTTTATTATTGCCTCTAGGGCATATTTCCAACACGATCGTCAGTATCCGCATACCTATTTCAATCTCATTTACTGGCAAGTCTCTTTACTCGTTCCGTAATACAAGATCCCGCAACTTACACTAAGTTACATTGCTTGCAAGGCTTGTGTGTGATGTTGTATTACCGAGTGGGCCCCGAGATACCTCTCCGTCACACGGAGTGACAAATCCCAGTCTTGATCCATACTAACTCAACTAACACCTTCGGAGATACCTGTAGAGCATCTTTATAGTCATCCAGTTACGTTGCGACGTTTGATACACACAAAGCATTCCTCCGGTGTCAGTGAGTTATATGATCTCATGGTCATAGGAATAAATACTTGACACGCAGAAAACAGTAGCAACAAAATGACACGATCAACATGCTACGTCTTATTAGTTTGGGTCTAGTTCATCACGTGATTCTCCTAATGACGTGATCCAGTTATCAAGCAACAACACTTTGTTCATAATCAGAAGACACTGACTATCTTTGATCAACTGGCTAGCCAACTAGAGGCTTGCTAGGGACGGTGTTTTGTCTATGTATCCACACATGTAAATGAGTCTTCATTCAATACAATTATAGCATGGATAATAAACGATTATCTTGATACAGGAATTATAATAATAACTATATTTATTATTGCCTCTAGGGCATAATTCCAACAGTCTCCCACTTGCACTAGAGTCAATAATCTAGCCCTCACATCATCATGTGAATTACATTGTAATAAATCTAACACCCATACAGTTCTGGTGTTGATCATGCTTTGGCCGTGGAAGAGGTTTAGTCAGTGGGTCTGCTACATTCAGATCCGTGTGCACTTTGCATATATTTACGTCCTCTCCCTCGACGTAGTCGCGGATGAGGTTGAAGCGTCGTTTGATGTGTCTGGTCTTCTTGTGAAACCGTGGTTTCTTTGCTAAGGCAATGGCACCCGTGTTGTCACAGAACAAGGTTATTGGATTCAGTGCGCTTGGCACCACTCCAAGATCCGTCATGAACTGCTTCATCCAGACACCCTCCTTAGCCGCCTCCGAGGCAGCCATGTACTCCGCTTCACATGTAGAATCTGCTACGACGCTTTGCTTGGAACTGCACCAGCTTACCGCACCCCCATTAAGAATAAATACGTATCCGGTTTGCGACTTAGAGTCGTCCGGATCTGTGTCAAAGCTTGCATCGACGTAACCTTTTACGGCGAGCTCTTCGTCACCTCCATACACGAGAAACATCTCCTTAGTCCTTTTTAGGTGCTTCAGGATATTCTTGACCGCTGTCCAGTGATCCACTCCTGGATTACTCTGGAACCTACCTGCCATACTTATGGCCAGGCTAACATCCGGTCTAGTGCACAGCATTGCATACATGATAGAACCTATGGCTGAAGCATAGGGGACGGAGCGCATATGCTCTCTATCTTCATCAGTTGCTGGGCAGTGAGTCTTACTCAATCTCGTACCTTGTAAAACTGGCAAGAACCCTTTCTTGGATTGTTCCATTTTGAACCTCTTCAAAACTTTATCAAGGTATGTGCTTTGTGAAAGTCCTATCAGGCGTTTTGATCTATCCCTATAGATCTTAATGCCTAGAATGTAAGCAGCTTCTCCTAGGTCCTTCATAGAGAAACTCTTATTCAAGTAATCCTTTATGCTCTCTAAAAACTCCACGTTGTTTCCAATCAGCAATATGTCATCCACATATAATATTAGAAACGCCACAGAGCTCCCACTCACCCTTTTGTAAATACAAGATTCTCCAACCACTTGTATAAACCCAAATGCTTTGATTACCTCATCAAAGCGTTTGTTCCAACTCCGAGATGCTTGCACCAGTCCATAAATGGATCGCTGGAGCTTGCACACCTTGTTAGCATTCTTAGGATCGACAAAACCTTCGGGTTGTATCATATACAACTCTTCCTTAAGGAAACCGTTAAGGAACGCCGTTTTGACATCCATCTGCCAGATTTCATAATCGAAAAATGCAGCTATTGCTAACATAATTCTGACGGACTTAAGCATCGCTACGGGTGAGAATGTCTCATCGTAGTCAACTCCTTGAACTTGTGAAAAACCCTTTGCCACAAGTCGAGCTTTATAAACGGTCACATTGCCGTCAGCGTCCGTCTTCCTCTTAAAGATCCATTTGTTCTGAATAGCCTTGCGGCCTTCAGGTAGTACCTCCAAAGTCCACACTTTGTTCTCATACATGGATCCTATCTCGGACTTCATGGCCTCTAGCCATTTGTTGGAATCTGGGCCCACCATTGCTTCTTCATAATTTGCAGGTTCATTGTTGTCTAACAACATGATTGATAAGACGGGATTACCGTACCACTCTGGAGCAGCACGTGGTCTCGTCGACCTGCGTGGTTCGACAGAAACTTGCACTGGAGTTTCATGATCATCATCATTAACTTCCTCCTCAACCGGCGTCGCAACGACAGAGGTTTCTCCTTGCCCTGCGCCACCATCTAGAGGGATAAGAGGTTCGACAACCTCGTCAAGTTCTATCTTCCTCCCACTCAATTCTCTCGAGAGAAACTCCTTCTCGAGAAAAGCTCCGTTTTTAGCAACAAACACTTTGCCCTCGGATTTGAGATAGAAGGTGTACCCAACTGTCTCTTTTGGGTAACCTATGAAGACGCACTTTTCCGCTTTGGGTTCCAGCTTTTTAGGCTGAAGATTTTTGACATAAGCATCACATCCCCAAACTTTAAGAAACGACAACTTTGGCCTTTTGCCATACCACAATTCGTATGGTGTCGTCTCAACGGATTTTGATGGTGCCCTATTTAAAGTGAATGCAGCTGTTTCTAATGCATAGCCCCAAAACGATAACGGCAAATCAGTAAGAGACATCATAGATCGCACCATCTCTAATAGAGTACGATTACGACGTTCGGACACACCATCACGCTGTGGTTTTCCAGGCGGTGTTAACTGTGAAACAATTCCACATTGTCTTAAGTGAGTACCAAACTCGAAACTCAGATATTCACCCCCACGATCAGACCACAGGAACTTGATCTTCTTGTTACGATGATTTTCCACTTCACTCTGAAATTGCTTGAACTTTTCAAATGTTTCAGACTTGTGCTTCATCAAGTAGACATAACCATATCTACTCAAATCGTCAGTGAAGGTGAGAAAATAACGATATCCGCCGCGTGCCTCCACGCTCATCGGACCACACACATCGGCATGTATGATTTCCAACAAGTCACTTGCACGCTCCATTGTTCCGGAGAACGGAGTCTTAGTCATCTTGCCCATGAGGCATGGTTCGCACGTGTCAAGTGAATCAAAGTCAAGTGACTCCAAAAGTCCATCAGCATGGAGTTTCTTCATGCGCTTTACACCAATATGACCTAAGCGGCAGTGCCACAAAAATATGGCGCTATCATTGTTAACTCTAACTCTTTTGGTCTCAATGTTATGTATATGCGTATCGCTATCAAGATTCAATATGAACAATCCTCTCACATTTGGTGCATGACCATAAAAGATGTTACTCATAGAAATAGGACAACCATTATTCTCTGACTTAAAAGAGTAACCGTCTCGCAATAAACAAGATCCAGATATAATGTTCATGCTCAACGCAGGCACTAAATAACAATGATTTAAGTTCATAACTAATCCTGATGGTAACTGAAGTGAAACTGTGCCGACCTATTTCAATCGTCAGTATCCGCATACCTATTTCAATCTCGTTTACTGGCAAGTCTCTTTACTCGTTCCGTAATACAAGATCCCGCAACTTACACTAAGTTACATTGCTTGCAAGGCTTGTGTGTGATGTTGTATTACCGAGTGGGCCCCGAGATACCTCTCCGTCACACGGAGTGACAAATCCCAGTCTTGATCCATACTAACTCAACTAACACCTTCGGAGATACCTGTAGAGCATCTTTATAGTCATCCAGTTACGTTGCGACGTTTGATACACACAAAGCATTCCTCCGGTGTCAGTGAGTTATATGATCTCATGGTCATAGGAATAAATACTTGACACGCAGAAAATAGTAGCAACAAAATGACACGATCAACATGCTACGTCTTATTAGTTTGGGTCTAGTCCATCACGTGATTCTCCTAATGACGCGATCCAGTTATCAAGCAACAACACTTTGTTCATAATCAGAAGACACTGACTATCTTTGATCAACTGGCTAGCCAACTAGAGGCTTGCTAGAGACGGTGTTTTGTCTATGTATCCACACATGTAAATGAGTCTTCATTCAATACAATTATAGCATGGATAATAAACGATTATCTTGATACAGGAATTATAATAATAACTATATTTATTATTGCCTCTAGGGCATAATTCCAACAGCACACACATTAACAAAACGGTTCTGTTGAAAGAAAACACCGCCACATTGTCGACATGGGCTTATCCCTGTTATCACATGCATCTATGCCTTTGCGTTTTTGGGATGAGGCTTATCTTTCTGCTTGCTATCTTATCAACCGGCTACCCACCCGTGTGATCGGCAATCTCAGTCCCTTAGAAAAATTGTTCAATCAGAAGTCCGACTATGTGTCTCTTCGGACGTTTGGATGTGCCTGTTGGCCCAACATGCGCCCCTACAACACCCATAAACTTGCTTTCCGCTCTCAACTTTGCGTGTTTGTTGGCTACATCATTCGGCATAAAAGCTACAAATGTCTTCAATACCCACTTCTCGCATATACATCTCATGAGACCTAGTATTCGATGAAAAACTTTTCCCTTTTGCTGAACCTCAGCCGCATCATATACCTCCACACGTTTCTGAACACTCCATTCTCCTGCTCCCGCATGACCACCTGAATTATGTCGCACCTGCTGCGACTACTAATCTAGATGCAGGTCTCCCTTCGACGTAGCATACCCCGACCACCACAGGATCTCCTGCAGCTCCTGGTATGGCCTTCGCGGCTGACACTTCCCCGACATCAGCCTCTTTAGCTACACCCACATCGTCGGATGGTCGCCTGCACACACGCCAGCAACCGCCTTGACTGGTCTAGCGGCCACATCACCTCCGGTCGCCTCTCCCGTTGAGGCCAGTCCTGTTGCTCGTGTTAATGCGAGCCCAGCATCTGTCGGCCTGACGGGCCCTTCTGATGCTCCAATCACCATTTTCGCGCCATCACGACCTTCTGCTTTAGCAACACCCTGCACCACCACGGGTCGCTAGGAGGACCCAACTGCTGATCCAGCTCCCTGCGTCACTACCCCTTCTGCGACAGGATCTGCTGCACCAACCAGTCATGCCATGGTTACTCGCAACAGAGACAACACGCGATCTATCAAGCAACGCACTGATGACATGGTTACTTATGATCCGTCCAAACGTGCGTTCCTGAATCTTCACGAATCTGCTGATCATCACGAAGCCCTTCAGCACCCTGGCTAGCGTCAGGCTATGCAGGCTGAACTCGAGGCCCTTCGGCAGAACGACACCTAGACACTCGTTGCTCCTCCACCCAATGTCAACATCATCGACTACAAGTGGGTATACAAGATCAAGCACAAAGCTGATGGATCGGTTGACCGTCTCAAAGCTCATCTTGTTGCCAAGGGATTCAAGCAATGCTATGGGCTGGACTATGACGATACATTTAGTGTGGTGGTCATTCATGTCACTATTCGTTTAGTGATCTCAATTGTTGTGTCTCGTGGGTGGTGTCTAAGGTAGCTGGATGTCCAGAATGCAATCCTCCATGGCATTCTTCAGGAGGAAGTATATATGCGGCAGCCCCCTGGTTTTGCAGATTTGTCTGCCCCTCGCTACTTGTGCAAGCTTCAGAAAGCAATATATGGCCTCAAACAGGCGCCTCGTGCGTGGTACTCTCGATTGAGCTCCGACCTACAACAGCTTGGTTTGCTCACATCAAAGGCTGACACATCTCTGTTCATCTTCAACCACGGTGGGGTCACCATCTTCATGCTTGTGTTTTTTTAGAAAAGGAGGCCAAGCCCCGGCCTTTGCATCGAGTGATGCATGCAGCCATATATTAAGTATTCCAGTCTCAACAGAGTACATAAAAAGTCTAAGCATCAAAGCACTAAAAGCGCAAAATAAAAGATACAAGACGAGCATCGTGCCCAAACCGGAGATGACCAGAAGATCTAGATGCCTAGACACCTATCCTATTAATATGACGCCATCCAAACCGGTTGAAGATACCCTGTGCTACCATCTCCCAACGGGCACACCCAGTAACCATAGGCTCCCTGGCTGCCACAGGAGTGAGTAACGACCACGTGCGGATCAGTGTAGTAGCCCTGAAGATAACCTGAAGAAAGTGAATATTTCATAATCTGTTAAAAACTAAGTCATTTCTGCTGTTCCAAATAGCCCACAAAAGTGCACATGAACCGACGCGAATAAGTTTAGCCAATTGAACATCAACTCCCTGTAACCACGTTCCAAATAACACGTTCAAACTATTAGGAGGAGAGATGTTAAAAGCTATGTGAATCGAACGCCAAACCAACTTAGCCAAAGGACAATCAAGAAAGAGGTGCTGAATACTCTCCACCCTCGGACAGAAGCTGCATCTAGGATTACCCTTCCAATTCCGTTTGGCAAGGTTATCCTTCGTTAGAATAACCCCTTTGTGAACAAACCACAAGAAGACTTTAATTCTAAGAGGAACTTTGATCTTCCATATATGCTCTGATTTTGGAATAGGTATTGAATCTATGAGATCTAGATACATAGATTTGACCGTGAACACTCCATTAGAAGTCAACTTCCAAAAAACACGATCAGGCCTGTCAGAAAGGTTAACCCCCATCAACCTTCTGACAAGATGCAGCCAGGCCGTCCATCGATCACCAATAAGTGAACTACGGAATTGAATATTCAGAGGAGTCTCACCCAATACAGCCGCCATGGACGCTTGTCTGCGTTGGGCAATGTGGTACAGCCGTGGGTATTGAATAGCTAAAGGCCTATCCCCTAGCCAGGCATCTTCCCAGAAACTAGTTGATTCACCATTTCCTAGAATAACCCTAGTTCTAATGAAAGCATTTTTTACCTGCATCAGACCCTTCCAGAAAGGCGAATCCAGAGGTCTAGCTGTGACCAGAGAAAGGGGTTTGGACTGTAGGTACTTGTTCGTCAGAATCTGTACCCACATCCCATCAGTCTCCGTAGATAGTCGAAACAACCACTTGCTGAGGAGACTTCTATTTTTGGTTTCCAAATCTTCAATTCCTAAACCCCCTTGCTCTTTAGGCCTACAAATAATGTCCCATCTAGCAAGTCTGTACTTAGTCTTAATGTCATCACTTTGCCAGAAGAAACGGGGTCAATAAAAATCCAACCTTTTTCTTACCCCAACAGGTATCTCGAAAAAAGATAAAAGAAACATATGCATACTTGGTAATACTGAATTAATAAGAACCAACCTTCCTCCATACGATAGGAGTTTGCCTTTCCAACAACTTAATTTCTTTTCAAATCGAACCTCAATGCATTTCCACTCCTTATTTGATAGTTTTTGGTAATGAATGGGGATACCTAAATACGTAAAAGGCAAATTCCCAGTTTCACACCCAAACAGCTGATTGTAAGTGTTTTGTTGGGTTTTGGCTTCACCAAAACAAAACAATTCACTTTTATGAAAATTAATCTTTAGTCCAGATAGCTGTTCAAATAAGCAAAGGATGAGTTTTAATTTCCTGGCGTTCTTTATATCATGTTCCATAGAGAGAATAGTGTCATCGACATATTGTAGAATAGAGACACCCCATCGACAAGATGAGGAATCAGTCCCCCTACGAGGTCCTTCTCGTTAGCTCGCTTAATCATAAGAGCCAACATATCAGCAATAATGTTAAATAAAATAGGTGACATCGGATCCCCTTGCCTGAGACCCTTGAGTGTCTGGAAAAAGTGACCTATGTCATCATTAACCTTAATCCCGACACTCCCTCTTTTAATAAAACAGTTGACATGCTTTCGCCAAAGCTCGTCGAACCCCTTCATCCGCAAGGTTTGTTGCAAAAAGGACCATTTCACTTTATCATATGCCTTTTCAAAATCCACTTTGAAAATAACCCCATTAAGTTTGTTCGAGTGAATTTCATGCAAAGTCTCATGCAGTACAACTACTCCCTCTAGAATATTTCGACCGGGCATGAAGGCTGTTTGCGAAGATTGCACGACCGAATGTGCCATGTTAGTTAGCCTATTCGTTCCCACCTTTGTGAAGATTTTGAAGCTAACATTGTGCAAACAAATTGGACGAAACTGTTCAATGTGGGTCGCCCCCTCTTTCTTTGGTAACACAGTTATGGTACCGAAGTTCAAATGAAAGAGTTGTAGGTTACCAGCAAACATATCATCAAACATTGCCATAAGATCTTTCTTGATAATATGCCAACATTTTTTTTGTAAAACTCCGCCGGAAACCCATCTAGTCCAGGAGCTTTACCTCCTTTCATGTCCGCAATCGCGTCCAGCACCTCCTTCTCCGTAAAACGAGCGGACAAAGACTCATTGTCAGCCTCACCGACTTGGGGAATATCCGCGACCTGGTGCTCATCCATAGTCACAAAACTATTATGAGGGGCACCAAACAGCTGTTTATAATAATTTGAGATATACAACTTTAGGTTCTCATGACCTACAATTGTACCTGTTGGAAATATGCCCTAGAGGCAATAATAAATTAGTTATTGTTATATTTCTTAGTTCATGATAATCGTTTATTATCCATGCTATAATTGTATTGATTGGAAACACAATACTTGTGTGGATACATAGACAAAACACTGTCCCTAGTAAGCCTCTAATTGACTAGCTCGTTGATCAAAGATGGTCAAGGTTTCCTGGCCATAGGCAAGTGTCGTCACTTGATAACGGGATCACATCATTAGGAGAATCATGTGATGGAATAGACCCAAACTAATAGACGTAGCATGTTGATCGTGTCATTTTGTTGCTACTGTTTTCTGCGTGTCAAGTATTTGTTCCTATGACCATGAGATCATATAACTCACGGACACCGGAGGAATGCTTTGTGTGTATCAAACGTCGCAACGTAACTGGGTAAATATAAAGATGCTCTACAGGTATCTCCAAAGGTGTTCGTTGAGTTAGTATGGATCGAGACTGGGATTTGTCACTCCGTGTGACGGAGAGGTATCTCGGGGCCCACTCGGTAATACAACATCACACACAAGCCTTGCAAGCAATGTGACTTAGTGTAAGTTGCGGGATCTTGTATTACGGAACGAGTAAAGAGACTTGCCGGTAAACGAGATTGAAATAGGTATGCGGATACTGACGATCGAATCTCGGGCAAGTAACATACCGAAGGACAAAGGGAATGACATACGGGATTATATGAATCCTTGGCACTGAGGTTCAAACGATAAGATCTTCGTAGAATATGTAGGATCCAATATGGGCATCCAGGTCCCGCTATTGTATATTGACCGAGGAGTCTCTCGGGTCATGTCTACATAGTTCTCGAACCCGCAGGGTCTGCACACTTAATTTCGACGTTGTTTTATGCGTATTTGAGTTATATGGTTGGTTACAGAATGTTGTTCGGAGTCCCGGATGAGATCACAGACGTCATGAGGGTTTCCGGAATGGTCCGGAAACGAAGATTGATATATAGGATGACCTCGTTTGATTACCGGAAGGTTTTCGGAGTTACCGGGAATGTACCGGGAATGACGAATAGGTTCCGGGAGTTCACCGGGGGGGGGGGGCAACCCACCCCGGGGAAGCCCATAGGCATTGGGGGTGGCGCACCAGCCCTTAGTGGGCTGGTGCGACAGCCCAAGAGAGCCCTATGCGCCATAGGAAGAAAAATCAAAGAGAAAAGAAAAAAAAAGAGGAGGTGGGAAAAGGGGGAAGGACTCCTCCTTCCAAACCTAGTTGGACTCGGTTTGGAAGGGGAGGGTTCCCCCCTTAGGTTCGGCCGACCCCTTGGGAGTCCTTGGACCCCAAGGCAAGGCTTCCCCCTCCTCCCCCTATATGTACGGAGGTTTTAGGGCTGATTTGACACAACTTTGCCACGACAGCCCGACCACATATCTCCATGGTTTTACCTCTAGATCGCGTTTCTGTGGAGCTCGGGCGGAGCCCTGCTGAGACGAGATCACCACCAACCTCCGGAGCGCCGTCACGCTGCCGGAGAACTCATCTACCTCTCCGTCTCTCTTGCTGGATCAAGAAGGCCGAGATCATCGTCGAGCTGTACGTGTGCTGAACGCGGAGGTGCCGTCCGTTCGGCACTAGATCGTGGGACTGATCGTGGGACGGTTCGCGGGGCGGATCGAGGGACGCGAGGACGTTCCACTACATCAACTGCGATCACTAACGCTTCTGCTGTACGGTCTACAAGGGTACGTAGATCACACATCCCCTCTCGTAGATGGACATCACCATGATAGGTCTTCGTGCGCGTAGGAAATTTTTTGTTTCCCGTGCGATGTCCCCAACAGTGGTATCAGAGCTAGGTTCATGCGTAGATGTCTTCTCGAGTAGAACACAAAAGTTTTTGTGGGCGGTGATGTGCGATTTGCTGCCCTCCTTAGTCTTTTCTTGATTCCGCGGTATTGTTGGATCGAAGCGGCTCTGACCGACATTACTCGTACGCTTACGAGAGACTGGTTTCATCGCTACGAGTAACTCCGTTGCTCAAAGATGACTGGCGGGTGTCAGTTTCTCCAACTTTAGTTGAATCGGATTTGACCGAGGAGGTCCTTGGATGAGGTTAAAGAGCAACTCATATATCTCCGTTGTGGTGTTTGCGTAAATAAGATGCGATCCTACTAGATGCCCATGGTCACCACGTAAACATGCAACAACAAAATTAGAGGACGTCTAACTTGTTTTTGCAGGGTATGCTTGTGATGTGATATGGCCAACGATGTGATGTGACATATTGGATGTATGAGATGATCATGTTGTAATAGTTAATATCGACTTGCACGTCGATGGTACAACAACCGGCAGGAGCCATAGGGTTGTCTTTAAACTAACGTTTGTGCTTGCAGATGCGTTTACTATATTGCTAGGACGTAACTTTAGTAGTAATAGCATGAGTAGCACGACAACCCCGATGGCGACACGTTGATGGAGATCATGGTGTGACGCTGGTGACAAGAAGATCGTGCTGGTGCTTTGGTGATGGAGATCAAGACGCACATGATGATGGCCATATCATGTCACTTATGAATTGCATGTGATGTTAATCCTTTATGCACCTTATCTTGCTTAGAACGACGGTAGCATTATGAGGTGATCTCTCACTAAAATTTCAAGACAAAATTGTGTTCTCCCCGACTGTGCACCGTTGCGACAGTTCTTCGTTTCGAGACACCACGTGATGATCGGGTGTGATAGACTCAACGTTCACATACAACGGGTGCAAAACAGTTGCACACGCGGAACACTCGGGTTAAGCTTGACGAGCCTAGCATGTGCAGACATGGCCTCGGAACACATGAGACCGAAAGGTCGAGCATGAATCATATAGTTGATATGATTAGCATAGAGATGCTTACCACTGAAACTATTCTCGACTCACGTGATGATCGGACTTGAGATAGTGGATTTGGATCATGTACCACTCAAATGACTAGAGAGATGTACTTTTTGAGTGGGAGTTCTTAAGTAATATGATTAATTGAACTAATTATCATGAACATAGTCTAATGGTCTTTGCGAATTACGATGTAGCATGCGCTATAGCTCTACTATTTTTATATGTTCCTAGAGAAAATTTAGTTGAAAGTTGATAGTTGCAAACTTTGCAGACTAAGTCTGTAAAATCGAGGATTGTCCTCGTTGCTGTGCAGAAGGCTTATGTCCTTAATGCACCACTCGGTGTGCTGCACCTCGAGCGTCGTCTGTGGATGCTGTGAACATCCGACATACACGTTTCGGATGACTACACGATAGTTCAGTGCAAAATACTTAATGGCTTAGAAGCAAGGCGCCGAAAATGTTTTAAAACGTCACGGAACATAAGTGATGTTCTAAGATGAAATTGTGATTTCATGCTTGTGCCCTTGTTAAGAGGTACGAGACCTCCAACAAGATTCTTTGTCCACAAAGTAAAGGAGAAAAGCTCAATCGTTGAGCGTGTGCTCAGATTGTCTGAGTACGACAATCACTTGAATCAAGTGGGAGTTAATCTTCCAGATGAGATAGTGATGGTTCTCCAAAGTCACTGCCACCAAGCTGTGAGAGCTTCGTGATGAACTATAACATATCAAGGATAGATACAATGATCTTTGAGTGATTTGCGATGTTTGACACCGCGGGAGTAGAAATCAAGAAGGAGCATCAATAGTTGATGGTTAGTAAAACCACTAAGTTTCAAGAAAGGCAAGGGCTAGAAGGGATACTTCGTGAAACGGCAAAACAGTTGATGCACTAATGAAGAGACCCAAGATTAAACCCAAACCCGAGACTAAGTGCTTCTGTAATGAGGGGAACAGTCATTGAGGCGGAGCAACTCTAGATACTTGGTAGATAAGAAGGCTGGCAAAAGTCGAAAGAAGTATATTTGATATGCATCATGTTGATGTGTACTTTACTAGTACTCCTAGTAGCATGAGGGTATTAGATACCGGTTCGGTTGCTAAGTGATTAGTAACACGAAATGATAGCTACAACGTAAACAGAGACTAGCTAAAGGCGAGGTGACGATACGTGTTGGAAGTGTTTCCAAGGTTGATATGATCAAACGTGGCACGCTCCCTCTACCATCGGGATTGGTGTTAAACCTAAATAATTGTTATTTGGTGCATGCGTTAAGCATGAACATGATTGGATCGTGTTTATTGCAATACGATTATTCATTTAAAGAGAATAATGGTTACTCTATTTGCTTGAATAATCACCTTCAATGGTTTATTGAATCTCGATCGTAGTGTTACACATGTTCATGATATTGGTGCCAAAAGACACGAGGTAATGATGATAGTACCACTTACTTGTGGCACTGCCGCTTGAGTCATGTTAGTATAAATTGCATGAAGAGGCTCCATGCTGATGGATCTTTATACTCACTTGATTTTGAATCACTAGTGACATGCAAATCATACCACATGAGCAAGGCCTTGTTTTCATTGAGATGAAACAAGATAGTAACTTGTTGGAAGTGATACATTTTGATGTATGCAGTCCAATGGGTGCTGAGGCACGCAGTGGATATCATTATGTTCTTACTTCAATGACGATTTGAGCAGATACAAGAGTATTTACTTAATGAATCACAAGTCTGAAATATTGAAAAGTTCAATTCTATTTCGGAGTGAAGTTCGTCGTAACAAGAGGATAAACAGTCTACGATATGATCATAGAAATGAATATCTGAGTTACGAGTTTTGGTACGCAGTTAAGACAATGTGGAAATTGTTTCGCAGTTCATGCCACCTAGAACATCATAGTGTGATGATGTGTCTGAACGTCATAGCCACACACTATTTGGTATGGTGCATGCTATGATGTCTCTTATCGAATTACCACTATCGTTTATGGGTTATGCATTAGAGACAACCGCATTCACTTTAAATAGGGCACCGCGTATTTCCATTGAGATGACACAGTATAGACTGAGGTTTAGAGAAATCTAAACTGTCATTTCTTGAAAGTTTGGGGCTTCGACACTTATGTGAAAAAGTTTCAGTCTGATAAGCTCGAACCCAAAGCGGATAAATGCATCTTCATAGGATATCTAAAACAGTTGGGTACATCTCCTATCTCAGATCCGAAAGCAAAGTGTTAGTTTCTAGAAACGGATCCTTTCTCGAGGAAAGGATTCTCTCGAAAGAATTGAGTGGGAGGGTGGTAGAACTTGATGAGGTTATTGAACCATCACTTCAACCAGTGTGTAGCAGGGCGCAGGAAGTTGTTCCTGTGGCGCCTACACCAATTGAAGTGGAAGCTGATGATGGTGATCATCGAGCATCGGATCAAGTTACTACAAGCCTCGTAGGTTGACAAGGTCGCGTACTACTGCAGAGTGGTACGGTAACCCTGTCTTGGAGGTCATGTTGTTGAGCAACAATGAACTTACGAGTTATGAAGAAAGCAATGGTGGGCCTGGATTCCGACAAATGGCTGGAGGCCATGAAATCCGAGAGAGGATCCATGTATGAAAACAAAGTGTAGACTTTGGAAGAACTACTTGATGGTCATAGGACTATTGAGTAAAGATGGATCTTTAAAAGGAAGACAAACGATGATGGTGATAAGTCACTATTAAGAAAAGCTCGACTTGTCGCAAAGATGTTTTCGACAAGATCAAACACTTTACTATGATGAGACTTTCTCACTCGTAGCGATGCTAAAGGTCTGTTAGAATTATGTTAGTTGTTGATGCATTATTTATGAAATATTGCACGTAGGATGTCAAAACATTGTTTTCTCAACGGTTTCCTTGAGCAAACATTGTATGTGATACAACCAGAAGGTTTTGTCGATCCTAAAGATACTAGCAAGTATGCAAGCTCCAGTGATCCTTCAATGGACTGGTGCAAGCATCTCGGAGTTGGAATATATACTTTGATGAGATGATCAAAGATTTTGGGTTTGTACAAGGTTTATGAGAAACTTGTATTTCCAAAGAAGTGAGTGGGAGCACTATAGAATTTCTGATAAGTATATGTGGTAGACATATTGTTGATCAGAAGTAATGTAGAATTTCTGTAAAACATATAAGGTTGTTTGAAAGGAGTTTTCGAAGGAGTACCTGGATTGCGCTACTTGAACATTGAGCATCAAAGATCTATGGAGATAGATCAAAAGCGCTTAATGAAAGTTTCAATAAGATGCATGCCTTGACAAGTTTTTAAGGAGTTCTAAATAAATCAGCAAAGAAGGAGTTCTTGGTTGCGTTGTAAGGTGTGAATTTGAGTAAGACTCAAAGCCCGACCATGGCAGAATAAAGAGAATAGACGAAGGTCGTCTTCTATGCCTTAGCCGTAGACTCTAAAGTATGACATGCTGAGTACCGCACCGGATGTGTGCCTTACAGCAAGTCTGTTAAGAGGTACGCAGAGTGATCCAGGATTAAATCACTGATCAGCGGTCAAAGTTATCCTTAGTAACTAAATGGACTAAGGAATTTTTCTCGATTATGGAGGTGGTTAAAGAGTTCGTCGTAAAGGGTTACGTCGATGCAAGCTTTGACACTAATCCGAATAACTATGAGTAGTGAAACGGATTCGTATAGTAGAGTAGATATTTGGAGCATTTCCGAATAGCACTTAGTGGCAGCATCTATAAGATGACATAAAGATTTGTAAAGAACGCACGGATCTGAAAGTTTCAGAACCGTTGACTAAAACCTCTCTCACGAGCAAGACGTGATCAGACCCCATAACTATATGGGTGTTGGATTCGTTGGAATCACATGGTGATGTGAACTAGATTATTGACTCTAGTGCAAGTGGGAGACTGTTGGAAATATGCCCTAGAGGCAATAATAAATTAGTTATTATTATATTTCTTAGTTCATGATAATCGTTTATTATCCATGCTATAATTGTATTGATTGGAAACACAATACTTGTGTGGATACATAGACAAAACACTGTCCCTAGTAAGCCTCTAGTTGACTAGCTCGTTGATCAAAGATGGTCAAGGTTTCCTGGCCATAGGCAAGTGTTGTCACTTGATAACGGGATCACATCATTAGGAGAATCATGAGATGGAATAGACCCAAACTAATAGACGTAGCATGTTGATCGTGTCATTTTGTTGCTACTGTTTTCTGCGTGTCAAGTATTTGTTCCTATGACCATGAGATCATATAACTCACGGACACCGGAGGAATGCTTTGTGTGTATCAAACGTCGCAACGTAACTGGGTGACTATAAAGATGCTCTACAGGTATCTCCGAAGGTGTTCGTTGAGTTAGTATGGATCGAGACTGGGATTTGTCACTCCATGTGACGGAGAGGTATCTCGGGGCACACTCGGTAATACAACATCACACACAAGCCTTGCAAGCAATGTGACTTAGTGTAAGTTGCGGGATCTTATATTACGGAACGAGTAAAGAGACTTGCCGGTAAACGAGATTGAAATAGGTATGCGGATACTGACGATCGAATCTCGGGAAAGTAACATACCGAAGGACAAAGGGAATGACATACGGGATTATATGAATCCTTGGCACTGAGGTTCAAACGATAAGATCTTCGTAGAATATGTAGGATCCAATATGGGCATCTAGGTCCCGCTATTGGATATTGACCGAGGAGTCTCTCGGGTCATGTCTACATAGTTCTCGAACCCGCAGGGTCTGCACACTTAAGGTTCAACGTTGTTTTATGCGTATTTGAGTTATATGGTTGGTTACCGAATGTTGTTCGGAGTCTCGGATGAGATCACGGACATCACGAGGGTTTCCGGAATGGTCCAGAAACGAAGATTGATATATAGGATGACCTCGTTTGATTACCGGAAGGTTTTCGGAGTTACCGGGAATGTACCGGGAATGACAAATGGGTTTCGGGAGTTCACCGGGGGGGGGCAACCCACCCCGGGGAAGCCCATAGGCATTGGGGGTGGCGCAGCAGCCCTTAGTGGGCTGGTGGGACAGCCCAAGAGAGCCCTATGCGCCATAGGAAGAAAAATCAAAGAGAAAAAAAAGAGGAGGTGGGAAAAGGGGGAAGGACTCCTCCTTCCAAACCTAGTTGGACTCGGTTTTGAAGGGGAGGGTTCCCCCCTTAGGTTCGGCCGAACCCTTGGGAGTCCTTGGACCCCAAGGCAAGGCTTCCCCCTCCTCCCCCTATATATACGGAGGTTTTAGGGCTAATTTGACACAACTTTACCACGGCAGCCCGACCACGTATCTCCATGGTTTTACCTCTAGATCGCGTTTCTGCGGAGCTCGGGCGGAGCCCTGCTGAGACGAGATCACCACCAACCTCCGGAGCGCCGTAACGCTGCCGGAGAACTCATCTACCTCTCCGTCTCTCTTGCTGGATCAAGACGGCCGAGATCATCGTCGAGCTGTACGTGTGCTGAACGCGGAGGTGCCGTCCGTTCGGCACTAGATCGTCGGACTGATCGTGGGACGGTTCGCGGGGCGGATCGAGGGACGCGAGGACGTTCCACTACATCAACTGCGTTCACTAACGCTTCTGCTGTACGGTCTACAAGGGTACGTAGATCACACATCCCCTCTCGTAGATGGACATCACCATGATAGGTCTTCGTGCGCGTAGGAAATTTTTTGTTTCCCATGCGACGTCCCCAACAGTGGTATCAGAGCTAGGTTCATGCGTAGATGTCTTCTCGAGTAGAACACAAAAGTTTTTGTGGGCGGTGATGTGCGATTTGCTGCCCTCCTTAGTCTTTTCTTGATTCCGCGGTATTGTTGGATCGAACCAGCTCGGACCGACATTACTCGTACGCTTACGAGAGACTGGTTTCATCGCTACGAGTAACTCCGTTGCTCAAAGATGACTGGCGGGTGTCAGTTTCTCCAACTTTAGTTGAATCGGATTTGACCGAGGAGGTCCTTGGATGAGGTTAAAGAGCAACTCATATATCTCCGTTGTGGTGTTTGCGTAAGTAAGATGCGATCCTACTAGATGCCCATGGTCACCACGTAAACATGCAACAACAAAATTAGAGGACGTCTAACTTGTTTTTGCAGGGTATGCTTGTGATGTGATATGGCCAACGATGTGATGTGACATATTGGATGTATGAGATGATCATGTTGTAATAGTTAATATCGACTTGCACGTCGATGGTACAACAACCGGCAGGAGCCATAGGGTTGTCTTTAAACTAACGTTTGTGCTTGCAGATGCGTTTACTATATTGCTAGGACGTAACTTTAGTAGTAATAGCATGAGTAGCACAACAACCCCGATGGCGACACGTTGATGGAGATCATGGTGTGACGCTGGTGACAAGAAGATCGTGCTGGTGCTTTGGTGATGGAGATCAAGACGCACATGATGATGGCCATATCATGTCACTTATGAATTGCATGTGATGTTAATCCTTTATGCACCTTATCTTGCTTAGAACGACGGTAGCATTATGAGGTGATCTCTCACTAAAATTTCAAGACAAAATTGTGTTCTCCCCGACTGTGCACCGTTGCGACAGTTCTTCGTTTCGAGACACCACGTGATGATCGGGTGTGATAGACTCAACGTTCACATACAACGGGTGCAAAACAGTTGCACACGCGGAACACTCGGGTTAAGCTTGACGAGCCTAGCATGTGCAGACATGGCCTCGGAACACATGAGACCGAAAGGTCGAGCATGAATCATATAGTTGATATGATTAGCATAGAGATGCTTACCACTGAAACTATTCTCGACTCACGTGATGATCGGACTTGAGATAGTGGATTTGGATCATGTACCACTCAAATGACTAGAGAGATGTACTTTTTGAGTGGGAGTTCTTAAGTAATATGATTAATTGAACTAATTATCATGAACATAGTCTAATGGTCTTTGCGAATTACGATGTAGCATGCGCTATAGCTCTACTATTTTTATATGTTCCTAGAGAAAATTTAGTTGAAAGTTGATAGTTGCAAACTTTGCAGACTAAGTCTGTAAAATCGAGGATTGTCCTCGTTGCTGTGCAGAAGGCTTATGTCCTTAATGCACCACTCGGTGTGCTGCACCTCGAGCGTCGTCTGTGGATGCTGTGAACATCCGACATACACGTTTCTGATGACTACACGATAGTTCAGTGCAAAATACTTAATGGCTTAGAAGCAAGGCGCCGAAAATGTTTTAAAACGTCACGGAACATAAGTGATGTTCTAAGATGAAATTGTGATTTCATGCTTGTGCCCTTGTTAAGAGGTACGAGACCTCCAACAAGATTCTTTGTCCACAAAGTAAAGGAGAAAAGCTCAATCGTTGAGCGTGTGCTCAGATTGTCTGAGTACGACAATCACTTGAATCAAGTGGGAGTTAATCTTCCAGATGAGATAGTGATGGTTCTCCAAAGTCACTGCCACCAAGCTGTGAGAGCTTCGTGATGAACTATAACATATCAAGGATAGATACAATGATCTTTGAGTGATTCGCGATGTTTGACACCGCGGGAGTAGAAATCAAGAAGGAGCATCAATAGTTGATGGTTAGTAAAACCACTAAGTTTCAAGAAAGGCAAGGGCTAGAAGGGATACTTCGTGAAACGGCAAAACAGTTGATGCACTAATGAAGAGACCCAAGATTAAACCCAAACCCGAGACTAAGTGCTTCTGTAATGAGGGGAACAGTCATTGAGGCGGAGCAACTCTAGATACTTGGTAGATAAGAAGGCTGGCAAAAGTCGAAAGAAGTATATTTGATATGCATCATGTTGATGTGTACTTTACTAGTACTCCTAGTAGCATGAGGGTATTAGATACCGGTTCGGTTGCTAAGTGATTAGTAACACGAAATGATAGCTACAACGTAAACAGAGACTAGCTAAAGGCGAGGTGACGATACGTGTTGGAAGTGTTTCCAAGGTTGATATGATCAAACGTCGCACGCTCCCTCTACCATCGGGATTGGTGTTAAACCTAAATAATTTTTATTTGGTGCATGCGTTAAGCATGAACATGATTGGATCGTGTTTATTGCAATACGATTATTCATTTAAAGAGAATAATGGTTACTCTATTTGCTTGAATAATCACCTTCAATGGTTTATTGAATCTCGATCGTAGTGTTACACATGTTCATGATATTGGTGCCAAAAGACACGAGGTAATGATGATAGTACCACTTACTTGTGGCACTGCCGCTTGAGTCATGTTAGTATAAATTGCATGAAGAGGCTCCATGCTGATGGATCTTTATACTCACTTGATTTTGAATCACTAGTGACATGCAAATCATACCACATGAGCAAGGCCTTGTTTTCATTGAGATGAAACAAGATAGTAACTTGGTGGAAGTGATACATTTTGATATATGCAGTCCAATGGGTGCTGAGGCACGCAGTGGATATCATTATGTTCTTACTTCAATGACGATTTGAGCAGATACAAGAGTATTTACTTAATGAATCACAAGTCTGAAATATTGAAAAGTTCAATTCTATTTCGGAGTGAAGTTTGTCGTAACAAGAGGATAAACTGTCTACGATATGATCATAGAAATGAATATCTGAGTTACGAGTTTTGGTACGCAGTTAAGACAATGTGGAAATTGTTTCGCAGTTCATGCCACCTAGAACATCATAGTGTGATGATGTGTCTGAACGTCATAGCCACACACTATTTGGTATGGTGCATGCTATGATGTCTCTTATCGAATTACCACTATCGTTTATGGGTTATGCATTAGAGACAACCGCATTCACTTTAAATAGGGCACCGCGTATTTCCATTGAGATGACACAGTATAGACTGAGGTTTAGAGAAATCTAAACTGTCATTTCTTGAAAGTTTGGGGCTTCGACACTTATGTGAAAAAGTTTCAGTCTGATAAGCTCGAACCCAAAGCGGATAAATGCATCTTCATAGGATATCTAAAACAGTTGGGTACATCTCCTATCTCAGATCCGAAAGCAAAGTGTTAGTTTCTAGAAACGGATCCTTTCTCGAGGAAAGGATTCTCTCGAAAGAATTGAGTGGGAGGGTGGTAGAACTTGATGAGGTTATTGAACCATCACTTCAACCAGTGTGTAGCAGGGCGCAGGAAGTTGTTCCTGTGGCGCCTACACCAATTGAAGTGGAAGCTGATGATGGTGATCATCGAGCATCGGATCAAGTTACTACAAGCCTCGTAGGTTGACAAGGTCGCGTACTACTGCAGAGTGGTACGGTAACCCTGTCTTGGAGGTCATGTTGTTGAGCAACAATGAACTTACGAGTTATGAAGAAAGCAATGGTGGGCCTGGATTCCGACAAATGGCTGGAGGCCATGAAATCCGAGAGAGGATCCATGTATGAAAACAAAGTGTAGACTTTGGAAGAACTACTTGATGGTCATAGGACTATTGAGTAAAGATGGATCTTTAAAAGGAAGACAGACGATGATGGTGATAAGTCACTATTAAGAAAAGCTCGACTTGTCGCAAAGATGTTTTCGACAAGATCAAACACTTTACTATGATGAGACTTTCTCACTCGTAGCGATGCTAAAGGTCTGTTAGAATTATGTTAGTTGTTGATGCATTATTTATGAAATATTGCACGTAGGATGTCAAAACATTGTTTTCTCAACGGTTTCCTTGAGCAAACATTGTATGTGATACAACCAGAAGGTTTTGTCGATCCTAAAGATACTAGCAAGTATGCAAGCTCCAGTGATCCTTCAATGGACTGGTGCAAGCATCTCGGAGTTGGAATATATACTTTGATGAGATGATCAAAGATTTTGGGTTTGTACAAGGTTTATGAGAAACTTGTATTTCCAAAGAAGTGAGTGGGAGCACTATAGAATTTCTGATAAGTATATGTGGTAGACATATTGTTGATCAGAAGTAATGTAGAATTTCTGTAAAGCATATAAGGTTGTTTGAAAGGAGTTTTCGAAGGAGTACCTGGATTGCGCTACTTGAACGTTGAGCATCAAAGATCCATGGAGATAGATCAAAAGCGCTTAATGAAAGTTTCAATAAGATGCATGCCTTGACAAGTTTTTAAGGAGTTCTAAATAAATCAGCAAAGAAGGAGTTCTTGGTTGCGTGGTAAGGTGTGAATTTGAGTAAGACTCAAAGCCCGACCATGGCAGAATAAAGAGAATAGACGAAGGTCGTCTTCTATGCCTTAGCCGTAGACTCTAAAGTATGCCATGCTGAGTACCGCACCGGATGTGTGCCTTACAGCAAGTCTGTTAAGAGGTACGCAGAGTGATCCAGGATTAAATCACTGATCAGCGGTCAAAGTTATCCTTAGTAACTAAATGGACTAAGGAATTTTTCTCGATTATGGAGGTGGTTAAAGAGTTCGTCGTAAAGGGTTACGTCGATGGAAGCTTTGACACTAATCCGAATAACTATGAGTAGTGAAACGGATTCGTATAGTAGAGTAGATATTTGGAGCATTTCTGAATAGCACGTAGTGGCAGCATCTATAAGATGACATAAAGATTTGTAAAGAACGCACGGATCTGAAAGTTTCAGAACCGTTGACTAAAACCTCTCTCAGGAGCAAGACGTGATTAGACCCCATAACTATATGGGTGTTGGATTCGTTGGAATCACATGGTGATGTGAACTAGATTATTGACTCTAGTGAAAGTGGGATACTGTTGGAAATATGCCCTAGAGGCAATAATAAATTAGTTATTATTATATTTCTTAGTTCATGATAATCGTTTATTATCCATGCTATAATTGTATTGATTGGAAACACAATACTTGTGTGGATACATAGACAAAACACTGTCCCTAGTAAGCCTCTAGTTGACTAGCTCGTTGATCGAAGATGGTCAAGGTTTCCTGGCCATAGGCAAGTGTTGTCACTTGATAACGGGATCACATCATTAGGAAAATCATGAGATGGAATAGACCCAAACTAATAGACGTAGCATGTTGATCGTGTCATTTTGTTGCTACTGTTTTCTGCGTGTCAAGTATTTGTTCCTATGACCATGAGATCATATAACTCACAGACACCGGAGGAATGCTTTATGTGTATCAAACGTCGCAACGTAACTGGGTGACTATAAAGATGCTCTACAGGTATCTCCGAAGGTGTTCGTTGAGTTAGTATGGATCGAGACTGGGATTTGTCACTCCGTGTGACGGAGAGGTATCTCGGGGCCCACTCGGTAATACAACATCACACACAAGCCTTGCAAGCAATGTGACTTAGTGTAAGTTGTGGGATCTTGTATTACGGAACGAGTAAAGAGACTTGCCGGTAAACGAGATTGAAATAGGTATGCGGATACTGACGATCGAATCTCGGGCAAGTAACATACCGAAGGACAAAGGGAATGACATACGGGATTATATGAATCCTTGGCACTGAGGTTCAAACGATAAGATCTTCGTAGAATATGTAGGATCCAATATGGGCATCCAGGTCCCGCTATTGGATATTGACCGAGGAGTCTCTCGGGTCATGTCTACATAGTTCTCGAACCCGCAGGGTCTGCACACTTAAGGTTCGACGTTGTTTTATGCGTATTTGAGTTATATGGTTGGTTACCGAATGTTGTTCGGAGTCTCGGATGAGATCACGGACATCACGAGGGTTTCCGGAATGGTCCGGAAACGAAGATTGATATATAGGATGACCTCGTTTGATTACCGGAAGGTTTTCGGAGTTACCGGGAATGTACCGGGAATGACGAATGGGTTCCGGGAGTTCACCGGTGGGGGGGGGGGCAACCCACCCCGGGGAAGCCCATAGGCATTGGGGGTGGCGCACCAGCCCTTAGTGGGCTGGTGGGACAGCCCAAGAGAGCCCTATGCGCCATAGGAAGAAAAATCAAAGAGAAAAAAAAGAGGAGGTGGGAAAAGGGGGAAGGACTCCTCCTTCCAAACCTAGTTGGACTCGGTTTGGAAGGGGAGGGTTCCCCCCTTAGGTTCGGCCGACCCCTTGGGAGTCCTTGGACCCCAAGGCAAGGCTTCCCCCTCCTCCCCCTATATATACGGAGGTTTTAGGGCTAATTTGACACAACTTTACCACGGCAGCCCGACCACGTATCTCCATGGTTTTACCTCTAGATCGCGTTTCTGCGGAGCTCGGGCGGAGCCCTGCTGAGACGAGATCACCACCAACCTCCGGAGCGCCGTCACGCTACCGGAGAACTCATCTACCTCTCCGTCTCTCTTGCTGGATCAAGAAGGCCGAGATCATCGTCGAGCTGTACGTGTGCTGAACGCGGAGGTGCCGTCCGTTCGGCACTATATCGTGGGACTGATCGCGGGACGGTTCGCGGGGCGGATCGAGGGACGTGAGGACGTTCCACTACATCAACCGCGTTCACTAACGCTTCTGCTGTACGGTATACAAGGGTACGTAGATCACACATCCCCTCTCGTAGATGGACATCACCATGATAGGTCTTCGTGCGCGTAGGAAAATTTTTGTTTCCCATGCGACGTTTCCCAACAGTACCCTCATCCTGCTCAAGCTGTAGGATCCTCTTTTTCCTGTGCTTGCCATTTGCAATCAAGTGGAAAAATTTAGTGTTATTATCCCCTAGAACTATTGCTCGAACTTTAGCTCTGGTGGCCCACTTCATTTCCTTCTCTCTAAGAAGTACTCGAAGTCTTTGTTCAACCTCAAACTTCAAAATCCGCTCATTCCCATCCAGCAAAATGTTCTCAGCCTTACGATCAAGTTCATCTATAAGTTTGAGAAGCCTCTCCTGCTCATCCTTATAGATTCCGGATACATTCTTAGCCCAACCACGAAGGTATTGTCTAAGATGTATGATTTTATTTTGCCAGCGATCTACATTGGATGACCCACCCAAGTTTCTATTCCATTCCCTGGCAACCATCTCCATGAAGCCCTCCCTTAAGAACCAGCTTGACTCAAAGGAGAACCCATCTTTATTACCCATATGCATAGCATTACCCGAGTCTAGCAAAAGTGGCGTGTGGTCAGAGATCACTCTTTGAAGCGCACGCACCGTTACTAAAGGAAACTTCTGTTCCCAATCAATACTAGTTAGAACCCTATCTAACTTTTCAAAAGTTTGGTTAGGTCGGGAATTTGCCCATGTGAATTTCCGACCCGAGAGTTCTATCTCCCTTAGGTCCAGGCTCTCTATTATAGTATTGAACAAAAATGGCCATCTGCCATCAAAATTATCATTGTTCTTTTCATCAGCCCGCCTAATAATATTGAAATCACCCCCAATCAGAAGTGGCAATTTCTCATCGCAGATCCGCACAAGATCAGCAAGAAATTCAGATTTAAGTTCCGGTTGAGCAGCCCCATACACCGCTACAAGGGCCCACTAGAAACCATCACCTTTGGATGAAATTCTAAGTTTAACCGCAAAGTCACCGAACACCACTTCTCTAACTTGAAAAGTGTCACATCGGAATCCAAGCAAAATCCCACCATATCTTCCTCTCGGAGGGAGACAGTGCCAATCGAAATCAACCCCCGCAGATAAAGAACTTAAAAACTTAGAGGTGAAATTATCTCGCCCTGTCTCCATAATTGCAATAAAATCAAGCTGATGCTCCAAAGTTGCTTCTGAAAGGAATCTAGTTTTTGCCAAGTCACGTAGACCTCTGCTATTCCAAAAGATGCCTCTCATCTTTCGTCATAAATTTTTTTAACAATCTTAAAACGAGCGCTCCTACGGACCGCAGAAACCGGATATACTTTCTGTTTCCAAGTCCGTTTAGGTTTCTCCCCTAATCCCTGGTCCATATAACCAGGAATCTGGGATTCGGTTTGACTAGCAAACTCGGCTACAGAGCCATAATCTAGAACAGAATCCTCTCCAACGTCCGGCTCATCTATGGGGATCAAGTTATCACAAAGAGAATTGGGGCCCCCTAGATCATTAGTCTCAGAGTCAGTCATAGGTTTCACATCAGCTAAATTCCGAACAATATCAAGGGCCCTATCTACCTCTAAGTCTAGTAGATCATTAATAGATTTTGAAACTTGAGCCTATGAATTGCCTAAAGACACTCCGACCGAAGTAGCCTTAACAATAATTTCTTGCGGCGAAAAATGAAGAATGGAATTTTCGGTATTAGAAGACATACCTGTCACACATTCCGCTTCCCTCAGTTTTGCAGCTCGCACCGCTCGCCCCAACTGCAGGTCATCCGCGTCCGGCTGATCCTGAATACGCTGACTGGACCTCCTGTCATGTGTCATCGGATTCGGTATACCGCCAAAAGCTATAACCTCCTCAACAGTGACCGGGGGCAAATCAAGATTGCTACTCCCATCACCCAGCACCTCTGTCGCCGGAACCGCAACATCCACCTCAACAACAACATCAGGTACAACAACCCCCTCCTCGACCACATCAGCATGGGACCGTGGCCGAACAGCTTCCTCTCTAGCCTGCGCCAGAAACTGATCCAAGGATACCACAGGTAGACCGACAGCAGGAGAAGAAGGTTGTAACGCCGCACTGGCGGGCTGCTTACCTGGAATTGAGAGGACCATACCTCGCTGCCCAAATCGGCCTGACCCCATCGACCCAGCAGCCATCCTAGCTGGTGCCGAAGGAGGCACCACCGAGCCGAACCGGAGCTGCTGCATAGGAACCATAGCAGCCCCTCCCCCAGCCGAGGCAGTGCTATAAGGCTCAGGAGCCAAAGACGGCTTGATCTTTGGATCCACCTTGTCAGATTCCTTCGAGGCCGACTCATCATCCCCATCAAACATATTGACATCAGGATCCGACACCCCTTCAAACATAGGTGGACTCTCGATCTCAATGCGAAGGGTATATCTCATACCCTCATGTGCCCATACCACTTCATCTGGCACGGGCTCGATATCAATAACATTGACTAGCAACCGCACTACACCTTTGGCTCGAGAGAACACCATGTCGACCTTCTCCGTCTTGCCGATCAAAGACCCAAGACTCCAAGCAACTTGAAAGTCATTGACCGCCTTAGTTGGAGCGCCCGAAACACAAACCCAAATCTGATGAAGAGGGACCCCCTGAGGCTCTTCAGTCTTCCAGGAATCAAACTCTAAGATGCAGGACGTGCTTGGCACTCTGCACATACCAAACTTGAGCAACCTTGCCAAGTCTTCCTTGGAAGGAAACACCACCTTGAACACGTTGTCAGCAATGGCAACAGGATCCCAATGGAAAGATGAAGAAACCAGCTCACGCAATTGCTGCACCACCTGGTCAGCAGTCATAGCCCCGCTAGCAACAGTCACAGTAGCCGTAAGGTCCACATCTGGCGTACGAACGGTAGACGTCACAGATGGGGACTCAAAGAACATAAGATCCTGACAACAAACCCCATAGATAGCCACCACAGGCATCGGTCCAACCGTCAAAGGACACTGAGTAGACCCATGCACTGGTTTGAGACAGAACTCACAAAGCTCCATCGCACATTCAGACACAAAGTGGCCATTCTCTCCACAACGGTAACAAATCATATTCTCCTTCTTGCGTGCCCACTTAGACGGCCGGTCACCCCCATCCAGTTTCACCTGAGAATTACCCTTGTCCGCCACAACCACCACCGAGTCCACAACCCCCTTAGACTCAGGCTGCTCAACAGAAGTAGCCACCGGCTGCCCATGCACCTGCACACCAACCTGGTCACGCTGCGCATGTGAGTCCGACGGTGGAAGAGGAGGTCTTGTTTTCCGGCCGCCGCCACGTCCACCCCAATTTTGTCGGTAACCACCTCTCTTGGGATGCGTCGGGCCAGCAATACCGGGCGTAAACTTACCCGGAGGCCCCGAGAACCCAGCTCCATTACCACCTATCCCCTACCAAGCATAGCCACGCCCGCCACCGGAGGAAGACGACCCTCGGTGCTGGCCCTGACCATAAGCGTTAACACCGTCGTCACCCCACCGACCTCGTGGCTGCAGACGATTCACATCCTCACCCACTGGCTCCACTGCCTCCGGCTGTTTCGACAGATGGGCAGGAAGTTGATTCCCCTGTCCAAAAGGCCTACCAGGATGCGTGACCTCCCCAGCCAACGACGACGAGGTGGCACCCTGACCTGGCGCTCTGCCAAGAAGCGTGCCCTCCCCCGAAGCCGGCATACTCCTAGCTTGCTTCGATGAGTTGGCCTGGGGACGAACCCCAGCCCTGCCGGGTTGCGTGCCCTGCAACTTCGGTCCCTTGGGCAGCTCAGGCCTAGCAGAAGGCGCACCTCTCCCAGCCATGATCGCCAAAGGCTTGGGCGGAGGTACTCGAGTTGCCCGCCCCAGACCTAACCGAGGGAATCCCTTGTGACAATGAACCCTAGGGATCAACGTTTCGGTGATCGCTAAGTCAGCCTCCAGAACACCGGGAGAGGATAGGCAAGCGAGAGGATTCTCAGGCTGGGCCATATACCCAGCTATTTTAGGGTCCACTTGCGACAATCCATCCAGCCCATCAGCAGCCAACGCTGCGTTCAAAAAAGCTACCCTAGAAACCCGGACAGGCGACACGATCAACACCGGCCCTGATGGACGAGCAGAGCGACGCTCCTTCTTGGTAATCTGGTTCCTCGAGACCCAGCAATCAGGCTTGAAAAAGTCCGATAAGGAAAGGGGAGGTAAGTTTACCTTAGGCATTGGACCAATCCAGGGTTTCCTTGGTGCTGCATCTATCTTCTTCCTCGGCAGGATAAGATCACGCTGAAGTCTGCGCTCCTTCGAGGTCACCAGCGATGGTGACAGACTCGCCGGGGAACGAACTTCCGGTGTCAACACCATCGACGCCTCCGATCGAAAACCATGAACCAGCCGGACACCCTCGTGTGACGAAGACAGAGCCTCCTCATCGAAGTCCGGCACTTCTACCGACGCCCAGAACTTCCCTCCAACCGGAACTGGGACAGACTTCGGCTCAATATACTGATCCTCATCGGACGAAACATCAACAACCTGGAAACATTCCTCTAACGAACCCCCCTTCGCGACAAAAGACACAACACAGACAGAGAAACCATCTAACTCTAAATGCGTACCTGCAGATATCTGATCTCCCTGTAGGAGATACTTGCCGACAAGGATATCATCCTCCTCATCTCGGAGAGTAAGCCATCGAGAAATCTGATGAAAAACGACCTTACCTGCATGCTGCAACAATCCATCAATCTCTGAAAAAACGACCTTCCACACAGAACACTGTGGGGAAAGCTCCGTGGGCGAGAACTGAATCCGCTGATCCTCCGCCGACCTATCACCGGCGAGAGCATTCCGTCCACCGAGCGGCCTGAGATCCCCGGCATCCGCTCTGGTGATGCCTCTGGTGAGGCCCGAACTTTTCGGTACGCCCGGGTCGCCCGGGTCACCAGGCGGGATACCCATCCGAGCGGAATGATTTGTTCCCTCCCAATTTGGATGACCTGCTGGACATGAAGTGCATGTCGATGATGTCTTTGTAGCCAGCTCCTCTCCTTCGGCTACCACCAAGCTCCTAGCTGATCTTCAATCCTCGTTTGCACTCAAAGACCTTGGTCTGCTACACTATTTTCTTGGGGTTCAGGTAACCTCGTCGCGAGGGGGCATTCTTCTGTCACAGCAGAAATACATTGGCAACTTTCTGCATCGAGCAAGAAACTCTCCAAAGACACCGGATCATCTCTTGGACACGATGATAGCACCAAATATGAGAGTATGGTTGGAGCTCTGCAATACTTGACTCTCACGAGACCGGATATCTCCTTTGCAGTAAATAGAGTATGTCAATTCCTGCATTCTCCAACCACTGTCCACTTCTCAGCTGCAAAACGCATTCTGCCGTACTTAAAATATACAAGTGAACTGTGTCTGTCGATACGGAAGTCCCCCTCCTTGTTGTTGAGTTGCTTCTCAGATACAGATTGGGCCGGATGCAGCGATGATTGGCGGTCCACATGCGGCTTTGCAGTGTTCCTTGGACCCAACCTTGTGTCATGGAGCTCCAGGAAGCAAGCTACTGTCTCGCGATCGAGCACTGTATCTGAGTACAAGGCGCTAGCTAATGGCACCGCTGAAGTGATGTGGATACAATCTGTTTTTGAAGAACTTGGAGTCTTTATGTCACGACCTACAGTTCTGTGATGTGATAACCTAGGAGCGACCTATCTATCTGCTAACCCAGTTTTTCACGCCGGGACAAAACACATTGAGGTAGATTTTCATTTTGGTCGTGAAAGAGTGGCAACCAAGGCTCTTGATGTTCGATTCATCTCATCCAAGGAACAAATCGCTGACATATTCACCAAACCGCTAGCTGAGACACCTTTCATCTCAAATAGATACAATCTTAATCTTCTCACTAGAAGTTTAGATTGAGGGGGGATGTTAAACTTCAGATGTTGTATAGGTAGTTAGTATCCCCTGATTTTCTTGTTGTAACAACTTATGTAACCTTGTGCCCTAGAGAACCCCTTTATAAAGTGATCGGCGGCACCTCTGGAGGTTGTCCCGTTTCAATCTAATCTATTTCAATCTCACAGGCCATGACGCTCTCCGGTCACCATGGCCGGCAAACCTCACCACCTTGAGAGACAATGAATGCATCTCCCTTTCTTATTGACTGACGAGTGATCAAAGTCTGATCCTAACATGCACAGAGAGTGTTCAATGCCGAACATGCAATATTGATTAGGCAGTCAGTTTGGTTCTTGGAGACTACTCCTAGATCAGAAAGGAAGATAAGTATGTCTCCAAACAACAAAATACAATGGCATGCAGCTGCAGCACAAGGCCAGCAGCGATCGCCTGTGTGCGTCTTGCTATGCAGAAGCCGACATTTTTTCGATGCGGTTGTATCATCTCAAATATATCAATTCAATGAAATGTCTTTTTTTGAAGCGGTCGCCTGACCTACTCGCTTGCTGTTGAGAGCATGACACATAGAAACAAGGGCAGAGCATTTAACTAACTATAGAAGCCCTGAACCCCAAACATCCACGATGTGCATGCATTTTGATGCAGAGGCCGGGGTTTCACCTCCTTTAAAGAGGATGATTGTTACTTACCATGCTACAATGCTTCACGTGGGAAGTAGTGCTGATTGGCAAGTCAACACATAGATGGCGCGAGGGAGGGAAGTCCTTGCATGCTATCTGCTGAAAGCATACAATCTGATTGTAATTTAACTGATACAGAAATGCTACCACAGGTAAACTGCGGCGGTGTAGTAATCTCTGCGATAAAGCTCCTCCTTATCTCTGCTCAATATGACAGTTAGACAATGAACAATCTCTATGTACTTAAAAAGGCCACTTTCTTGTTACAAGTTGAATAGTGCAGCTATTTGGTCTTCAACCAATTTACACATCATTTGACTCAGGAAGTCTTGTACGGCAGTGAACGATAACTTAAATTGAACAAACCAAGCATGGCTCCTCCAAAACACTTCTTCAGTGTGTGCAAGATTACTGACAGCAATATACCACCAAGGGAACAGCATAGTCGACTCAACACCAAAAAGTGGAATTCTTCTCAATGGTGGAGCATTTTAAAACGAGCTCAGCTTGTAAGGAAGGGCATGATTTCGAGAGTCGGGGATGGAAGGAACATAAGACTAGTTCTCACTAACTATAATTATTTAGATACAGAGGGAGTATAATTTAATCAATAACAAACTCTTGGGATGCTCAACTGATGAAGCAGACCTTCAATGCCGAATATGCTGAGATAATAATGCAAATTCCCATTCAGAATCACAATAGCGACTTCATTGCTTGGCACTTTCACAATAAGGAAAAGTTATCAGTGAAGTCAGCAAACAAAGTGGTCATGAATTGTGCAGAAAGAGAGTCAAGGAATGGCCAAGCATCTAGCTCGTCAAGCAATGTGAAGCTACAGATTTTGAGTGAAAAAAACTCTGGACTCTATCACTAACAAACACCGTCTTGCATTTTCTATGGCATATAGCTACACATAGTTCACCTCTGAGAATGAAGCTAAAGTAAAGAGGCGTGAATATGAAGCTACAGATTTACAGTAAAAAAAACTATTTTCTGTTTTACTTTTCTGTTTGCTTTTGGTTTGTCTCTTTATTTTCGTTTTCCTATACACATGAAAATTATTAAATAATTGCACATGTCATTTTTATTTACATTATATATTTTTATGCACATGAACATTTTTAAATACACGACGACATGTTATGTTACATATAATATAAAGCATTTTTTCAAAAATATACGAACGTGCCTTTTCAAATACTTGTTTTATCACACAAACATTTTATTGTAGTGAACGAGCCACACCTTTCGCTGGTCAAATAATCATGTATAATTGTATCCATTTCCGCGACAGGTAATTCGGGAAGGAGGGACTATATATATCGGATATTGCTTTTGGAGGCCGAGCTCACTGGAGCCCTTTAAATTTGAAACTCAAATTTCATGAAAGTTCATATTTTTACATTTCAAAAAATTCTGAAAAAAAATACAGGGATAAGTGAAGGTGTAACACACATGTGTGTAAATTTTCAGAAAAAAATACATTGAAATGAGGGCTGCGCAAAAAAGACAAATCTAAGGCTTTTTTACACATGATACTATTCATCATTTCATGTCATGAATTTGTCTTTTTTGTGTAGATCGTATTTTAAGGTATTTCATCCTAAATTTTTGCACACATACGCATAACATCCTTCTTTACTTCCATATTTTTTCTCAGATTTTTTTGAAACCGAAAAGTTTGAATTTTGAATTATTCAAAAATTTCGGCCTCCATGGAGGCCGAGCTCCAAACGTCCGCTCTCTATATATATATTATGTTCATCTTGTCTTATGTACTAGCTGTTGTTTCGAATTAAAGTTGTTGCTAAATTACTCATATATTCTCGGTCACTCTAGCCGTACCACTGAAGCCGCATGGCGTGTGTTTTTGACACCTGGTTACTTGCATTACTGATGGTCCTACTAGCTGTTGCATCCTGTTTTTTTAAAGGAGGTTAAAACTCCCGACCTATGCATCAATCGATGCATACATCTATTTTTATTATTATTCAACAGATGTCTAACAAAAACATACATCGATCAAGCCATCCGAAGTCATCACTCATATCTACAAAACTCGATAATATAAAGTGTTTTAACTCCCCATATCTAAGACTAGTTTTTTTTAGAAAAGGAGGAATGACCCCGGCCTCTGCATCAATAGATGCATACAATCATTTATTAAAGAAATCCCAAAACATGTCCACAACAAAGTACAAATATAACCCAAAAAATGAAGATACATAGCGCCTTACACGCCACAACCGGCTGAAAATAGGCCTAGATGGCTAACCACCTATCCTGTTACTGGACTGTCATTCAAACCGGTTGAAGATACCCCGAGATACCATCTCCTAACGGGCAACCAAAGGCTCGCTGGCTTCCGCAGGCGTGAGTAAGGACCACATACGGATCATGGTAGTAGTCATGTAGATAACCTGTAAAAAGTTAATAGAACTTTGTCTATTAAACATCAAATCATTCCTGCAGTTCCATGTAGCCCAAAGTAATGCACATACTCCCAATCGTATATGCTTTGCAGTGGTTGTGCCAACCCCTTTTAACCACATCCCTGAATAACGTGTGTATACGGTTAGGAGGGTTGATGTTAAAGGCTATATGGAGAGAGCGCCACATTATCTTAGCCATCGTACATTCCAGAAAGAGGTGCTTGATAGTCTCGTTGTTATGACAAAAGACGCATCTTTGACTACCTGCCCAATTACGTTTTGCCAAATTGTCCTTCGTTAGAATAACTTCTTTGTGGACAAAACACATGAAAACCTTTATTCTTAATGGGACTTTGAACTTCCAATTATGAATTGACTTGGGTATAGGCGCCATATCTATGAGATGAAGGTACATAGATTTAACCGAAAAATGTCATTTGTGGTCAACTTCCAATGAACACTATCAGGCAAATTAGAGAGATTGATGTCCATCGACCGTCTGACAAGATGCAACCACTCATTCCATCGATCTCCGATCAGAGACCTTCAAAATTGAATATTTAGAGGCACAGACCAAAATATTGTAGCAACGTAAGCCTCTCTACAGTTGCGGATACCGAACAACAAGAGGCATCTCCCCTAACCACATATCCTCTCAGAATCTAGTCGACTCACCGTTTCCAATGATAAACTTAGTTCTCTGTAAAAAGGCTACTTTAGTCCTCATCAATCCCTTCCAAAACGGAGAGTCATTTGGTCTTGCTGTAGCATGCGCTAAGGTCTTATTTTGTAGGTACTTATTCCTCAGAATTTGTACCCACATGCCTTCATTTTCAACACAATCTGTACATCCACTTGCTGAGCAGACATATGATTTTAACCTCTAAATTCTCAATTCCTAAGCTCCCTTGATCCTTCGGTCTATAGATGATGTCCCATCTAGTAAGACGATACTTCCTCTTGTTCTCATCACTCTGCCAGAAGAAACAAGATCGATAGAAATCCAACCTTTTTCGCACCCCAACCGATATCTCGAAAAAAGATAGGAGGAACATTGGCATACTCGTTAACATCGAGTTAACCAGTATTAGCCGACCCCCATAGGATAAAAGCTTGCCCTTCCAGCAACTCAATACCCAAATAACTGAATGGTAAATTCCCACTTTCGCACTCGATAGGTTTTTGTAAGTTTCTTGTTCAACTTTGGCCTTTCCGAAGCAGAACAATTCGCTTTGATTGAAGATTTTATTCAAACCAGATAGCTGTTCGAATAAGCATAAAATGAGTTTCATGTTTCTAGCCTTCTCCACATCATGCTCCATAAAGAGAATCATATCATCAGCGTACTATAGGATGGACACTCCCCCATCAACTAGATGTGTTACAAATCCACCCACAAGGTCTTCCTCTTTAGCTCTCCCAATCATTATTGCCAACATATCCGCAACAATGTTGAACAAAATAGGAGACTTAGGATCCCCCTTTTATGAGACCCTTAAGGATTTGGAAAAAGTGACCTAAATCATCATTCACTTTAACACCGACACTTCCTTTTTTATAAAGCAATCGATATGATGCTTCCTCTATAGCTCGTCGAAACCCTTCATACGTAAGGCTTGCTGCACGAAAGACCATTTGACATTATCATACGCTATCTCGAAATCCAATTTTAAGATAACCCCATCTAGTATCCTCGAATGGATTTCGTGCAACGCCTCATGCAGAACGACCACCCCTTCTAAAATGTTGCGGCCAGGCATGAAAGCAGTTTGAGTCGGCTGCACCACAGAATGTGAAATCCTAGTCAGTCTGTTCGTTTCCACCTTTGTGAAAATGTAAAAACTGACATTAAGCAGGCAAATTGGACGAAACTGCTCAATGCGCACCACCCCTCCTTCTTTGGAAGCAACGTTATGGTGCCAAAGTTCAGTTGGAAGAGATGCAGGTGCCCATTAAACAGGTCCAGGAACATTGGCATAAGATCATCTTTAACTATATGCCAATATTTCTTATAAAACTCAGCCGGAAAATCATCCGGTCCAGGAGCTTTGTTATTCTTCATTTGCACAATGGCATCAAGCACCTCTTTCTCCGTAAAAGGTGCGGAGAAAATCACGTTCTCGTCATTATCGAGCTGAGGAATATAGGCCACCATTTGCTCATCCATAGAGACAAAACTATGATCAGGAGCCCCGAAAAGTTGTTTATAATAATTTGAGATGTACAACTTTAGTTTCTCATGACCTACGATTGTACCCTCATCTTGCTCAAGCTGCATAATTTTCTTTTTCCTATGCTTTCCATTTGCAAGCAAATGAAAAAATTGAGTATTGTCAT
The DNA here is from genome assembly GCF_904849725.1 of Hordeum vulgare subsp. vulgare. Taxonomy (NCBI): domain Eukaryota; kingdom Viridiplantae; phylum Streptophyta; class Magnoliopsida; order Poales; family Poaceae; genus Hordeum; species Hordeum vulgare. The sequence continues at coordinate 655,320,759 of NC_058519.1, read as the reverse complement.
CGCCCTGAATGATAGCTCGTACTTTAGCTCTGAGTGCCCATTTCATTTCCTCTCGAAGGAGCACTCGCACTCTCTGTTCCGCCTCGTTTTTCGATGCCCTCTCATTTGCATCTAATAAACAAGTCTCGGCTTTACGATCAAGCTCATCTATAAGTTTGAGAAGCATGTCCTTCTCTTCCTTATAGATACCAAATTCATTCTTCGCCCGACCCCTCAGGAACTGTCGAAGGTGTCTAATCTTATTCTGCCATCTTTCAATGTTTGATCTCCCTCCCGACTCCTTAGCCCATTCCCTGGCTATCATGTGAGTGAATCACTCTCTCAGAAACCATCCTGTTTCGAAAGAGAAACCATTCTTGTTTCCTACTTGAGTCGCCCCACCGGAATCTACCAGCACAGGAGTATGGTCGGAGATGGCTCTTTGTAATGCGCGGAAACTCACCATAGGGAACTTCTCTTTGTAATGAGCTGGTCCAACTTTTCAAAAGTTTGATTTTGCAAAGAATTTGCCTAGGTAAACTTCCTCCCTCACAGTTCAATCTCCCTCACGACTAGGCTCTCGGTAATTGTGTTAAACATAAATGACCATGTGCCATCAAAATTATCGTTATCTTTTTGTCTCTCCTTCGAATAATATTGAAATCGCCCCCAACCAATAGAGGTAATCTTTCATCACAGATACGAACCAAATCTGCAAGAAAATTCGGCTTGAGCTGTGGTTGAGCTGCTCCATATACAGCCACCAATGCCCACTGAAAACCATCACTTTTAGACCGAACCCTGAACTTGACCGCAAACTCATCCAAAAAATCTTCTCGCACTTGAAGAGTCTCACATCTAACTCCATGTAAGATTCCACCGGACCTTCCTCTCGGAGGGAGACAGTGCCAATCAAAATCTACACCTCCTGATAAGGTGCTTAAAAATTGAGAGGCAAAATTATCGCGCCTTGTCTCCATCAGCGCAATAAAATCCAGCCTATGTTCTAGTGTTGCATCCGCAAGGAACCTTCTTTTATCCAAGTCCTTTAGACCTCTGCTATTTCAAAAGATTCCTCTCATCTTTCGTCATGGTTTTTTTTTGCAGTCCTGAATCTAGCACTCTTACGCACCGTAGATATCGGATACACTTTTCGTTTCCACGGTCGTTTTGGTTTCTCTTGCCCAACAGCCTGATCCATATAACCAGACTGTGGCAAACCTATTATCTTAGGTTGCAAAGAAGCCATATACTCCTCTGTATCATGCTCTTCCTCCCCCTTCTGTTCATTCGAAGGGACAAGATCCTCACATAGAGAATTAAGCGCCTCAACCCTAAGTGCATTGATTTCAGAATCTTTCATTGGTTTCACAGCTGCTAAATTTCGAACTAAGTCCAAGGACCTATTGACCTCTAAGTCTAGCAGCTCATTGATAGAGTTTGAAATTTCTTTATCGGTGTTACCCAATGAGCCACCAACTAAATCAGCATTATCCATAATATTTTTTGTAGAAAAATAAAGAATTGAATGGGCCTTATTAATTGTCATACCTGTCGTTGCTTCGACGTCACGCAGCTTTGCCAAGGAGAATATATAACCAAGGAGAAAAATCTAAGGCCAGGAGTCTACAAAATCTAAGGCAAGGAGAGAAATCATTGCCAAGGAGAATATATCATAGTCGTTGACAAACTCGGCCTGGAGTGAAGTTAATTCTCCTTGGTAACCAAGGAGAATATATAACCAAGGAGGCTGGGTTATGTTGCACAATAAGCTAGGTTAGCTAGCAGGTTCAGTTTAGTCTTCAGTTAGTTCAGTTAGCAGATAGGTTCAGTTAGCATTTCCTTTTCGTCAGGTTAGTTAGTCCCTCCCGCAAGACGCGTTCGTGCGATCTTGGAGGAGTTTTAGCTCGCCGTGGACCAAGTGCTCGATCGTGAGATGGCACGATCCAGTCGGAGCGCTGGAACCGCGGCACGTTCGTTTCAGTTAAGGAATAAAAGGAGAAGAAAGCGGAAAAGCAGCAAGTAGCTCGCTGCGCAAAATCTCTCGTGTGTGCTGTGTTTCAGAGAGTTGAGAGGCAACAAGTGGTATCAGAGCCATGTCAAGGACGCCGGCGGCCGCGGCAAGGACGTCCGCGGGCGGCTCAGGGCGTTCGCAGACCCCTCCACGCCTCCGTGCACCGTCCCAGGATCGGGGACGAACTCGCCGCCGCGGCGACATGCCTATGCAGCCGATGGTGCAGCCGGCGCCCTCTTCGGACGCGCTCCCGATGCTGACGCGCACCAACTACGCCGAGTGGGCTCTGCTCATGAAGGTCTACCTTCAGGCCCATGGCTGGTGGGGGGCGGTATCCCATGGCGACGTCTCCTTCCACCACGAGCGCAACGCGATGATCACCATCTTGCGCGGCCTCCCTTCGGATGTGCTGCTCGCGGTGGGAGAGAAGGAGACCGCCAAGGAGGCGTGGGACGCCATCGCCCTGCAGCGCCTCGGTGCCACGCGTGTGCGCGAGGCCAACGCGCAGAAACTCCGGCGTGACTTCGAAGGCATCACTTTCCGCGACGGTGAGACAATCGACGACTTCTCGCTCCGCCTGTCAGGGATCGTCACCGGCCTGCGCGCCCTTGGCGACACCATGGAAGAATCAAAGGTAGTGGCCAAGTTTTTGCGCGTGGTTCCACCCCAGTTCGCGCAGGTGGCGATCGCGATCGAGACGCTGCTGGACATCAGCACGCTCTCTCTGGACGAGGTCACCGGCAGACTACGCGTCGTGCAGGACCGCCTCGACGACGCACAAGGCGGCAGCAACAGCCAAGGTGGGCGGCTGCTTCTCACTCGGGAGGAGTGGCAGGCCAGCGAACTGCCGCCGCGTACCTCGGGCGGCATCAACAACCGTCGCAAGGGCGGCGGCCGTGGCCGAGGTAGGGGCCGCGGTGGCAGACGTGGCGCCGCGCGCGGCGCGGACTACCCCGACAAGAGCGGCGGGGACGAGAAGAAGTGCCGATACTACGGCATCAAGGGCCACTGGGCTCGCGAATGCAGGAAGAAGAAGAGGGAGGAGGAGGCCCTTCTCGCCCAGGCCGATCAGGAGGCCGATCCTCAGATGCTGTTCGCCGAGGTGGTCGAGCTCGTGCACCCGATCCAGACGGAGTCGCCGGCCGATGATCGTCGTGATCCACCCCAGGCCGCTGTCTTCCTCAACGAGGAGCACTCCAGCGTCGCTCCAGCCACAGGGGACGCCGCCCCGGACCCAGTGTGGTACCTGGACACTGGCGTGTCCAACCACATGACCGGCGACCGCGCGACATTCACCGAGCTCGACAACGCGATCACCGGATCCGTGCGGTTCGGGGACGGCTCGGTGGTCCAGATCGAAGGGCGCGGCACCGTCGCGTTCGCCACCGACAGGGGAGCGCAACGCGCCCTGATGGACGTGTACTACATCCCCAGGGTTGCGTTCCCGATGGACGTGTACTACATCCCCAGGCTCAAGAGCAGCGTGGTGAGCCTCGGACAACTCGACGAGAACGGCTGCGACATCAACGTCCACCACGACATCCTCTCCGTCCACGACCGCCGCGGCGCCCTAATTGTCAAGGTAAAGCGATCTCCAAATCGCCTGTACAAATTGCACATTCACCCCGTGCGCCCGGTCTGTCTCGGTGTGCGCACGGACAGCGTGTCATGGCGCTGGCACGCCCGCTTCGGCCACCTGCACATCGACGCTCTGCAGAGGATGGCGCGGGGAGGAATGGTGTGAGGGCTGCCAGGCATTGAGCATTCCGGAGAGCTCTGCCAGGCGTGCCTTGCCGGCAAGCAACGCCGGGCGCCGTTTCCCCAGACGGCCAAGTACAGAGCGGAGGCGCCGCTCGACCTCATCCACGCGGACCTCTGCGGAGCGATCACGCCAGCGACACCAGGAGGACGGCGCTACTTCCTCCTTCTCATGGACAATCACAGCCGCTACATGTGGCTCAACCTGCTGACAAGCAAGGACGAGGCCGCGGCAGCGTTCAAGGAATTCCAGGCGCGTGTTGAGACAGAAGCACGACGTAAGCTGGGCACACTGCGGACGGACCGCGGTGGAGAGTTCACGTCCACGGCGCTGGCAAAGCACTTCGCGTCCACCGGAGTCCAGCGCCATCTGACCGCGCCCTACTCACCGCAGCAGAACGGCGTGGTCGAGAGGCGCAACCAGACGGTGGTGGGCATGGCAAGGAGCATGATGAAAGCCAAGGGCATGCCGGACTACTTCTGGGGAGAGGCGGTGACCACGGCCGTCTACCTCCTGAACCGGGCGTTCACGCGCAGCATGGACGAGGCGACTCCGTATGAGGTCTGGCACGGCAGGAAGCCGGAGGTGAGCCACATGCGCGTCTTCGGGTGCGTGGCGCATGTCAAGAGCGCGCGCCCCCTTCTCAAGAAGCTGGACGACCGGAGCACTCCCATGGTACACATCGGGTATGAGCCCGGCTCCAAGGCGTACAGGGTGTACGACCCGGCGACGCGTCGGGTGCACGTGTCCCGCGACGTCGTGTTTGACGAGAGCGCGAGCTGGGATTGGAGCAATGAGACGGCGGGCGCAGGCGGCTCCTTCGTCGTCGACTTCTCGGCATATGGAGGACCCCTTGAAGATGTGGTCACGCCGGCAAGAACTTCTGCTCCGCCGTCACCCGAACCTGCCACCGGGGGAGCTGGATTGAGCACGCCTACATCGCCACGCCCCGTTTCCGCTGCCGGGACAGAGAACTCGCCAGCAGCAGGCGGCGCGTCCGCTGCCACTCCTGTCTGGCAGGATGTGCAGTTCGCAACCCCGCCGCCTCATGACGCGGACATGTTCGACGACGCAGACGATCCCGACACCGTGCACCGCTTTCGCCGCCTGGATGATCTGGTCAACCTTGGCGCGGCGCAAGGCGGGAGGACAGAGCATCTCCTCCTACTACCCGAGGGAGAGCCGGCGACGTTCGCAGAAGCGGAGCCCCATGCGGCGTGGCGGGCAGCGATGATCGAAGAGATGGGGTGCATTGAGTCCAACGAGACCTGGTCTCTCTGCGATCTGCCCGCAGGTCACCGACCCATCGGCCTGAAGTGGGTCTTTAAGGAGAAGAGGAACGCCGCCGGCGAGGTGATCAAACACAAGGCCCGTCTGGTGGCGAAGGGTTTTGTGCAGCGCGCCGGCATCGACTTTGAAGAAGTCTTCGCCCCGGTGGCCCGTCTCGACTCAGTGCGTGTGTTGCTCGCCGCGGCCGCACAGGAAGGGTAGGAGGTGCACCACCTGGATGTCAAATCGGCCTTCCTCAACGGCGAACTTGAGGAGGAGGTGTACGTGGTGCAGCCTCCCGGATTCGAGCACGCCGGCGCGACGAGCAAGGTGCTCCGGCTGCACAAAGCGTTCTATGGGCTGCGTCAGGCACCAAGGGCGTGGTACGCGAAGCTCGACAGCAGCCTCAATGCTCTCGGCTTCGAGAAATGCCCATCCGAGCACGCAGTGTACACGCGCGCTGGCCACGGCGGACGGCTCCTGGTGGGCATGTACGTGGACGACTTGATCATCACCGGAGCGTCCACGGCGGCGATCATTGAGTTCAAGGAGGAGATGATGGGGCTCTTTAAGATGAGCGATCTGGGGCTACTGAGCTATTACCTCGGCATCGAGGTGGACCAAAGGCCGGGCCGGATCGTCATCGCGCAGTCCTCGTACGCCGGCAAACTGTTAGAGAAGGCCGACATGGCCGACTGTCACCCCGTGGCCACGCCGATGCAGCCGCGCCTCAAGCTCAGGCGGGAGGGGGCCGGCGAACTCGTGGACGCCACATACTACAGGAGCGTGGTGGGAAGCCTACGCTACCTCACCCATACGCGACCTGACATCACCTACGCCGTCGGGTATGTCAGCAGGTTCATGGAGGCACCGACGAGCGAACACTAGGCCGCTGTGAAGCAGCTTCTCAGGTACATCGCCGGCACATGGCAACTAGAGTGTTGCTATGCCCGGCAGGAGCGCGGCGCAGAGCTCGTCGGCTACAGCGACTCGGACCTCGGGGGAGACCTGGATGACCGCAAGAGCACGAGCGGCACCATCTTCTTCCTCGGAGGCAGTCCGGTGTCGTGGCAGTCAGCCAAGCAGAAGATCGTCGCACTCTCCTCGTGTGAAGCGGAGTACGTCGCCGCGGCTGGAGCTGCCTGTCAGGGCATCTGGCTCAGGCGGCTGATCGGAGAATTACTTGGGCGCGACGACGGCGCCATCAGGCTCTGCATCGACAACAAGTCAGCGATCGCGCTGAGCAAAAACCCTGTCTTCCATGACAGGAGCAAACACATTGAGCTGCGCTACCATTGCATCCGTCAGTGCGTCGAGGACGGCAGCATCAATGTTCAGTATGTGCGGACCGGCGATCAGCTTGCGGACATTTTCACCAAGGCGCTCGGTCGGATCCATTTCCAGGAGATGCGTGATTGAGTGGGAGTCGTCAGATGCAAGCAAACCTAGCTTAGGGGGAGTTTGTTGCACAATAAGCTAGGTTAGCTAGCAGGTTTAGTTTAGTCTTCGGTTAGTTCAGTTAGCAGATAGGTTCAGTTAGCATTTCCGTTTCGTCAGGTTAGTTAGTCCCTCCCGCAAGACGCGTTCGTGCGATGTGGGAGGAGTTTTAGCTCGCCGTGGACCAAGTGCTCGATCGTGGGATGGCACGATCCAGTCGAAGCGCTGGAACCGCGGCACGTTCGTTTCAGTTAAGGAATAAAAAGAGAAAAGCAGCAAGTAGCTCGCTGCTGCGCAAAATCTCTCGTATGTGCTGTGTTTCAGAGAGTCGAGAGGCAACAATATTCCTTCCAGTACGTGAATGATTTTCTTCTCTTTTGCGTGTGTAACAGGAAGAATCATGACGGTGACACTTTGTGTAGAGCATACACTCCTTTGTAAATAAGGCACGAGAATCTGAAGGGGAAGTCAAGTCAAGTGGGTAGTTGGGAAATTGCAGGGGGCTTTCCGTACCTTCTCCATTGATCGATTGTCTGAATTTAGAAAGGTGCAAGCAGCCGGCATGTGTGCACCGTACGTCTGCGAAACTGTTAACTACTGGCCTGTCGGCTTGACTGTCCTGAAACAAAAAGTCAACGAGGGTCAAAGTATATATAGGCGGCTAATTGTATTTTCTTCTGCATGTATGTTTGTCGTTAAATGTACCAGATTTCACTAAAGATTAAGTACGAAGTAAAATAAATGAATCTATATCTAAATATATCTATATACATTTATATACGATCTGTAGTGGAGTATTTAGGAACTGAAAAGTAGCACAAGTATCGCGTATATATATATATTTAGTATGGCATTGGTAGACAGACACCACTAACTAATTGTAGGGAATGCTCTTCTTTTTTTAGACGACCGGGTGCTAGCAGCCAGGGGACGTTGCATCTCAGGCATGCTGTATATATTTAGTATACTACTCCCTCCGTTTCTAAATGTAAGACATTTTAGAGATTGCACTATAAACTACATACGGATGTATATAGACATATTTTAGAGTATACATTCATTCTTTTTGCTTTGTATGTAGTCTTCTAATGAAAATTTTAAAATGTCTTATATTTTGGAACGGAGGGAGTAGCAGGTAGCAGCCAGCGTTTCAGGATGACATGGACACTTTGTTGATGTTTTTTGAGATCGAGGATTCTGCACTAGAAGCTGGCCAGAGCCCGGCGTAGTTGACCCCAGCGACGAAACAGAGTCAAGATCGAGATCAAAGTTACGTGATTAAATCCCTGTATCTACTCTCTTTGTTTTTTTAAATATAAGTCATTTTAGAGATTTTATTAGGTGACTAGATACGGAGTAAAATGGATGAAGCTATATCCTAAAATATATCTATATACAGTGACGGAGCTTGAGACAAAAACATGAAGGGGCAATGGGCTTGAGGAGCGGCAAGCATAATTATTTTTAACTAATATTAGTAAAAAAAAAGTAAGTCTAATACAAATGTATACAGGTTTATTTTTTTGAGCTGGAGGGCCGTGACCTAGGTTGACCCCCACCAAGCTCCGTCAATGTTTATATACATATGTATGTAATCGTTTAGTAAAACCTTTTAAAAGTCTTATATTTAGAAGACGGAGGAAGTAATATCCTACATAGACACATGAATGAGTATCGGAGTGAATAACGGTCAAACTTACAGGTGAGGAACCCCGGTAAAAAAAATTGCAGGTGAGGTGCAGGAGCGTGGGTGGAGGAGAACGGGACGGAGCTAGGAGGTGCTGTGCTCGCTGACTATGGGTCGTCCGTTCGCACATGTCTGCGACGGCGTGGAATATATTTATTTTGTGTGGATTAATCAATCATTTCAACGGTCGGGTCAATCACGGAGGCCCGGCCCGGCTAGTTAATAATTAAGCCAACTCAGTGAGTTGATGAACTCACAGAAAGAGAGAAAGAAAAAACTAGACGAGCGAGTGAGTGACGCAGACATATGCATGCGGATCCCTTCACCGGCCGGAGAAGAAGAGGACGAGAAGGAAAGCGACCCGCCGGTGCGGTCGCTCCAGGAGAGGGTCGAAACACTGTCCACATGCATCCACCTGCACGAGGTGGTGACTGTTTTTTTTTTCAAGGAAAAAAAAATCATTGTAAACCTTGAACTTGTAGAGCTTAGCTAAATCAAATCCAACTTTGAATTCCGGTCGTTGTCACTCTAAACTTATACATCCCGCTATAAATTGAACCTTGAAGCTGTTTACTTATAAATCCCGCTCTAAATTAAACCTTGAAGTTGTTTGGTGCACCGGAAAAGCGACGATCCTGTGATTACATCTCTCAGATCGCTTCTTTGATGCGTCGGTCAGCCTGTAAAATAGTCAAGATTACTTTTTTATGAATATGACAAAATGTGCATGGTCTTAAAAGATGTTTGCAGATGAGAAATAATTTTTCGAACATTAACAAATATTGTTAAATACAGAGAAACTTCAGGAGTTTGGGAAAAAAGTTTGTGAATTCAAAAATATTCACAAATCTGAAACAAATTGGGAAATAAATTTTTCCCAAATTTGAAAATATTAAGGAGTTTGTAAAAAATGTTTGCAAAATGGAAAAGGTTTCTTGAATTTGAAAAGGTTTCATGAATTCCAAAGATGTTTTGAGTATTAAAAACTGTTCCTGGATTTGAAAAAAAGACCATGAACTAAAATGAAAAAATTGTTCACGACCTCGAAAAGTGTTGACAAATTTATAAAGTAAAAATGAATTGGGAAAAATGTTCATGAGTTTGAAAATCTTTTGCGAAGTTGAACAAATATCCACAAACTCGAAACACGTTTGCGAAGTTAAATTAAAAAGAAAAAACGGGATATAAAATGCTAACAGAAATTACGACAACGGAAAATCAAAAGAGAAGAAAAAGAGTTGTTGGGCATGAGTATGAAAAAAAAAGAATTACCAAAACCGGCTTATGTTCCTGTGCAAGTGGGCATAAATACAAATAAAAATAGTTACAAGGCGGCCCACGCAAGACTAGAGGTAGAAATTGTCTCATTTTGGGATATATGATTTTTCTTACGGGAAAAACAGCTCCACTGCTCAATTTCGATCGGGATTGATAAGTTCAGGGTATCAACAACCGAAATTCTGAGTTGGGGATTTGATTTAGCGAAGCTTTACAAGTTCAAGGTTTAAAATGAACTTCGAGCATAGCAACTTATTCTCAGATTTTTCTAAAAAAAACTATTTGCAAAGAACATGTACTCCCTAGCGACGGACATGATTGACGAACAGGTCGCGACAGATCCATCTATGGATCGAGGAGGTACTCCCTCATTGGGTGGGACGAAGAACCACCACGGGTCGCTTTCAAAAACAGAGGTCGGGAACCGTACCGGGCTCAACACGTAGCCAATCTCCGACGCAACATAGCACGGATCAGAGGCGCCACTCACCCATTGTGTTTCACAGATGAGGTCATGCAGCACCAATTCTCGGAAGGGTAAAAACCCATGAACATAAAACAATACGACGGGACGACAGATCCCGCTGTGTGGATAGAAGATTTTCTTCTCCACATCCATATGGCCACGGGAGATGATCTCAATGCCATAAAATACTTGCCCCTAAAGCTCAAAAGACCGACACAGCACTGGCTAAACAGCCTACCCGAAGACTCCATTGGAAGCTGGGAAAAGCTCGAGGAGGCTTTCCTATCTAATTTTCAAGGAACCTATGTTCGGCCACTGGATTCATCCGACCTGAGCAACGTCGTTCAAAAGGCGAGTGAATCGGCCAGAGATGAAATGGATCTGGGTGCTCGAGCTTCGAAGAAAGGGGAGTCGAGTTTGCAATGCTTGTGGTGGGCTTTGGATTTTTTTTTTCTTTTTATGGGAGGTCGTAAAACCAAGGGTTTCCGCTTACTGCGCCGCTGGCTTCGCCCCTTCCCGAAACGAACGCACCGCTGAGCGTGCGTGGACTGGCTCGTGTCATTATTCGAATCCCCTTAAATGTGGAGCACGATTTCCTTGTTGATAGGACGTGCCCAAGGGAAGTGGTCTCGAGCCGCGGTTCGAGTTTTTTTGTGATTGATTATCGCTACTTTTCGTCACAAGGGTTGCTAGATAAGGGACTGTTCACCTCTCGGCTTTTAAAGCCTTTAGATGTAATGACGCATGTTAAAAAAACGTGATATCAACGGAGCGACTAAACCGATGCCAGCCGAACATAAGGGAAACTCGTTGTGCAAGCCGATTATTCTAAGTGTCCGGCTGCCGAAGACTGTACACATCGGTGTTGGAGGCCAGCTCGGGGGCTACTGAGTAAGTTCTGGATTAAGGGGTCCTCGGATGGTCGGGTTATCCCTTATGGGCCGACCATATGTGCCGCGTCATTGAAGATCGAATTGTCTCACAACTTTATGATTAAGATGAAATGCTTCGAAGACTAGGCGTGTACTCCAAGTCAAGAGGACCAGATCGGCTCATCTGTCCCCGGCTGATGTCCACAACATGTAACTCTAGGAACCCTGGTGTCAATATAAACCAGAGGTTCTTATGCATATAGGTAGGTTATCTTATCTAAGGTTTAGCTCATATGATCTCGAGGTAGATCGACTCTGTAATCATCCTTCCACATCAATATAATCAAGTAGGACGTAGGGTTTTACCTCCTCAAAAGGGCCCGAACCTGAGTAAATATTTATTTTCCCTTCTCTCCTGCAACCCATCAATCCAAGGTCTACTGTTCCAGACCCCCTATCCGAGATCTGTCAAATTTTTACACCGACATGCACGATGAAGCCGGACGAGCTCCGCTTGCAATTAAGTTTATGTTACATGTAATAGTATGCATTATGTAAAACGTGGTAGGTTAATGTTCACACGCACGTCTTCAGATGTGTGAGCGACGGATTTGCAAGTAGGTAGAGTTGTGTGCAGGCATAAACAAAGGAGGGCCAAGGAATCATGACCAAAGCTGCACGTACCTACTTATGGGGCCTGGCATCTAACAAGCCTCCTTGCCACTTACGTGCACCTTAAACAACCCGTATGCCTTTGTATATTTTGACAAGGAAACGCGTGCCATCATTCTCTTCTATATCACAGTGTGTGGTCGTCAACAACTGTGGAACATGCATCTTTACTTCTAACGATGAATGTTGAGAGGACGCATGACTATCTACCTCGGACATCATCCACAGTGACGGCTCGTAATGTTTTGTCTATCTATGGTGGTGTTTGTTTCCAGGGATTTTTTGGTGTAGGGACTAAAAAAAGTCCCAAAAAGTCCCATGTGAAACAAACAGGAGGGACTTTTAGGGACTAAAGTGGGGTGTTTGGGACTATTTGAAGAAGTACCTATGTGAGGGACTTTTTGGGACTTTTTTGCACTTTTTCCAACAATGCCCCTACTTTTAGCATGTAATTTAATAACTACTACTACATTACTAAGGATAACATGGTCTTTTTACATGTCATTTTATGACCTCTAGTCCCTATTTAGTCCCTGGAAACAAACGGGTAGGGACTAGGGACTTTTAAGTTCGGACTAAAAAAAGTCTCAGGACTTCTCAAACAAACAGGGCCTATGTATTTTATTATCGTGTTGGACTAGTTTTATTATCTATATTATCGTGTTGGACTAGTTTATTATTATTTATATGATGAACTATGTATAAAATTTATGCATATATTTTTAGCGTGTTGGACTAGTTTTGCATTTTAATTTGCAGCGTTTGCTGAAACGCCACGCGCGTTAAAATATGTTGCGGCCGTTGGAGCCGACGCTCGTCAGGGCGTTAAAAAAAAGCTGGTCGCGTGTTGTTGGAGATGCTTTAAGGATCCCACGTGGTGTTAAATTGCAGTTTAAAATTTTGGTTGTCAGGTTGCCGCTTTTGTCGTCTTGTAAGCATGCATGATTGCTTTTGAGTGTTGTGACATGTAAAAACTGCTCGTTGCTGGTGACTTGAAAGGATTTATTTTTTCTCAACAGCAGCAGTAATCTAAGAAATGCCAGCCGTTGGATCACTTGAGTTTGGCATTGATGAAGAATGAAGATCCCCCTGTGTAACAAATGAACGGCCAACAATTTCCTTCTACAATGTTGGGGATGGCTAGCCCAAGTTCGAAAACTGCTGTACTATAGTAGCAGAGATAATTCTGCGTGACTATATACGGGACTTGGACAGTGCAAAAAACACCACTTCTTTCGTCTCATAATATAAAAGCCTTTTTAACACTATAGAGCAAGTATTATATTATGGAAGACGAAGGAATAATAATCTTGGTAAAAAAAGAGGAGTACTATACAGTCTGGCTGTGAGCTCATAACGTAGAGTGTTGACCAAGGCAGTACAGTTGTTGTGGTGTGTGTCAGCCTGACTGCTGTCTGTCTGTCTGTCTGCAAATAAAAGCGATCGTCTGTTGGGGTGGAATTCCGTCCGCGGTTCTTCTCCTTCTTTCCCCACACGCGTTCAAATTTCAAGCCCACCATCCATCCCGTGACTTTTGCTTCTGCAACTACTTTTAGTAGAGTACTCCACGGAGTAGTGCGTGTGTCGGTCAAACGCCAGGTCCACGGACGACGAGGAAGCCAGCCGCACCCGATGGACACCCCTTTTTATTTCCAAAATCCAACGGCCGCGGTGCCCCGTCCATCATCACGCTCACAGCCGCTGCCGCCGCAACGATACACGTTTGAATATCTGTGCTCGTCAAGTTTTTGCATATGAGCTCATGTGAATGGTTGAAAATGTCGAAAGCATTTTGAAGCACTGGTTGCTCTTTTTACGGTGATTTTCATAAATGTGATTTTATAATGAAACTTTACAAGCCCTTAGAACATTTGGCAAAGTTTTCTTTTTATAGAAAACATCATGTTTTAAGCATTTTTAAATGTTTTTCGAGTCATTGTCTGTTATGAGCTCATTTGAACTCGGCGTGCTCTCTTCTTTCTTTGGAGGCTCCTTTGTTTCCTCCCTTCACGCTGCCCCTGCAACGGACGAGGTATCCCGGAAGTAGGCCCAAATTCCGAGGAGACCTGAGCGCACTAATCACATTTAACCAATCAACCAAACATAAGGTTTCCTGATTTCTTTCCATTCTATCCTAATCCAATCCAACAAAGGAAAGATCCAACGTCGTGACCTGATTTCTTTCCATACTAGGTTGCATCTTTCCTTTGTTGGATTGGATTAGGGTAGAATGGAAAGAAATCAGGAAACCTTATGTTTGGTTGATTGGTTAAAAATGATTACAAGGCAACCTGTAATCATCAAACATCTCTAGCATCCTGTGACAGTATAATAGCAAGATGCAACCTAGACGATGTGATCACGTCACGACGTAGGTATCGACCGCGTCATCTATGACGACACGACTACATTCACACAACTCACTATAATTACAAGCTCGACGTAGCCACACGACCAAGGCCAAACTGATGTGTGCTTGATTGGTTTTCTCTGGTCTTGGCAAAATCGATGTACTCATCGCCGACGACACCATCTCACACTGCAAGGTGCATCGTCCACGCCCATAGCTCCGTCAGAGCGTTTTTTTGTGTGCCTTCGGCTTTGGGCGGCTTCATCATCCATGACGACTACCTCGAGCACGGCTAAATCATGATCGGCCACCTCGACAACGACATATGGGTTGTTTCTACAGTACACATCGGCAACAACTCTAAAGAACCGTGTCTGCATCGTCATTAGCGTCCACGACACTTTCGTTATGACCGTGTGAGGTAATAGAAGAGAGACAAGGAAGGCATCCGAAGAAGACGTAGTCATCGTCCTAGGTGCCAATCCATCAAAGATGCGGTTAATGTTGGCACAACGAAAAAGACTACGAAAGCACAAGACTTCAAATTCAATCGTAATCGTCTGCTTAACTCCCGTAACAACTGAGAAAGAATGTTAGAAATACAAACATGAATAAAAAATATATAAGAAGATAGATCTAGAATTAGTATAAACATATTATGTCAAGTCTTGTACTCCAAACCTCTTCCATGTACGTAGTACTCATGTATACCCGATACCCGATATAAGAATTGGATCAGTACAACACAAGATCAAACATTAGCTATCCTATAATTTCTACAGTACTGTTTGTCCTGTCTCCACAGCGGCGACGCTGGTACGCGTTCCCGTGGCCCGCAGCTGCATGCATGACGTCGCATCTGAGGCATGCAATGTTGTAGAGTAGCAGCACTCGAGCAGCCAGCGCTTGAGTTCCAATTTCAACGCTTTGTGTGTGCGTGTAACTGTTTGTTTCAGGATGACAAGGACACTTTCTTTATCGAGTTTATTCTTGGAAGCTTCCTCGGAGGAGGCCGCCGGCAATTGCAGCAAGCACCTTGCACGGGGCCTTTGGTTTTGGTTGTTGCCGTGATGGATTTTCGAAGTCGAGGATTCTGCACTGCACTGCACTGCACGCACAGATGAGGAATATAATTAGGAGCTGGCCAGGCCACAAAGCAGAGTCAGGACTAGCTAGGATCAAAGCAGAGTCGTCAAGATTGTCTTGTAATACTAATATCTTGTGCCATGCCGTAGTGGATAGATAGAGACTGGATGAATAAGCATAGAGTATTTCGTCGCTGTCTGCCGGGGCGGCCACCAACCGTGCAGGAGCGCCGGAGGAGACCGGAGAATCGTCGAACGAACACGCGGAGATGGAGCTACGGCGCTGTGCTAGTGCTAGTGCTAGTGCTAGCTGACGGACGGTCGTCGGTTCGCCCATGTCTGCGACGGCGTCGATTAATCAAGGAATCATTTTAGCGGGCGGGGCAATCACGGAGGCCTGGCCCGGCGGAGACAGACATGGTTAGTTGTTAAGCCCACTCACGAGACGAAGACGAGTGACGCCGACGTAGGTACATACTGTACGCCCGAGCTCCATTGACCAGCTGAAGCGGCCACCTTCAACTCGAAAAGAAAAAAAGCTGACGCGGCCACCTCCTGCGAGTGACTCGTCAGAGTCTCCAGGCGGCAGTGCACGCGGGTGACCGAGGCGAGGCGACCGCGTCTGACGACGGCCGGCGACGACTCTTCGGCTCTCCAGCTGGCACATCACATCCAGGATTGGCGCGTGGCACGCAGTAGTACGTCACTGGCCAAGTTCACCGGAGGCGATGGAGTCGTCGTGCACGACCGGTGGTTTGCGCATCTTCTCGATCGGCTGCCGACGCCAGGTAAAACAACGACTTGGGACAAGCATGCACGCTTGGTTACCGGGTCTGAATGAACGTGCCGGTGGCGGGTCCTGTCCACATCCGGCGCACCGGACGGTAGCCATCAACTGCCACTCAACTTGGACCTTCCCCGGGGCAACATCTCCTCTGTGTCGGTTTGCTGCTTGGGTTCTCGTTTTGCAATTTTCAAATAATAATGCCAAAAACAGTTCTGTTCATACATATGCATATTCCTTTTTTTTTGCGGATGCATATTCTCCAAGTATGTATAAAATTGAGTGAGTCTAGGACACATCTAGATGTGACATAGTTATTGTACATCTAAATGACCAAATCCAAAATAAAAAACAAAAGGAAAAAGAAGAAAATACTCACACGAATTCCCATGTAAGATCAAATGATATAGGATTTAGATATGTAATATGTTGAGGAATTAGGCACAATTTTCATGATTAATTCCAGAATATAAAGCATGACGATAGCAGCTATTAACATGTGAAACTCTAACATACTAGATGCAGCACACAACATGAATAGCAGCAAGACCGTGTAGCAAAACATGTACGCATCTAACATTTTTATCAGGCTAACGGGAACACGACGCACTTACCGAACGTTTGTAGAGGAAGCAGATGTGTTCGGTGCAGACGCGTTGTTGACGATGACGGGACGAAGTAGACGACGCTTGAGGCGGCGGTACGCAGCACCGCCCGACTTGCTTGGTAGACGATCCGTTGTGGAAGCAGCGAGCAGTCGCGCAAAGCGCTTCCCAAAAACCTAATTCGCCTTCTACCGTACAGGATCGAAAAGGCGTCTGGTTCCGCAGACCTGCTCTCCCGTTCTTCATTGGACGCCGGCGCTCGGGATGAGGTAGACTACGATGGCGGCGCAAGTTGTGAGACGAGGCATCGGACCGGATTTTGGCGGACCATTCACGCGCATGTCGCCCGGCCCGGCGAGGCGAGGCGAGCGCGCGCGTGTGGTTCTCTCCTTTCTCTTCTCAACACACACTTAGAGTAGTGGGGAGAACTCACTATATAAAGAGATCCAACACTTCCTCCACTAGTGGTATGGGACTAAACTTTAGCACCACCACACCACCACTTGCCATTTTATTCACGGGTTCAAATTGAGATTTCAGAATTTTGTACATGGACCAAGCCCATTCAATTCTAACAACCCCCCACCAGATTTCAAATACCCATTTAGAGATTTACCTTGTCTCTCCACTTGTTTAATATACCAGTGTTTCAGCAGAGACTGTTAAGTTGAACTTCTGCCTAGAACTTTAAGCTACATCCATCCACAACTTGACAATGGACTATGCCTTGAATTGCTAGTTTTGTGTGAACAGGTTTCACTCAAAGTCTTAACCAGTACCTGGCTGCCAGTAGGCTACCCTGCGGTTTGGAGCATATACGTCGTACTCCCTGGTCTCTTCGTGAGCTTACTAGAGATTACCCATATCTCCTAGATTGCGACGTTTTACAATCGGAGCTCATATAGGTGTGTTCTTTCAAGATTGTTCTGTAGGACAACATCTTTGCTATAATAGCCAATAGAATCACATTAAGGCATGTTGCCAACCTGCCTAACAGTACTTAAGCCTTACAGCTCTGAGAGTTTTGCATCTTCACTTAGAGACGGTCACTTATTACTCTCCTCTGCTAAACAATAGCTTGTTCTTCCCAGGTCCTAATTCACGGGATCTCCGATCACAAAGGTTGGGTTACTACTATGGTGTAACGTCTATGGGTTTCATACCCATCTCCCTAGATGCACTATCTATCACATTGCGTGATAGTCCCTTTGTAAAAGGATCTGCCAGGTTTTTGTTTGTTTGAATATACGTAACAGTTATTACTCCGGAGTTTCTCTACTTCCTGACAGATTTTAAACGTCTCTTCATGTGTCTTGATGACTTCGCGTTATCCTTAGAATTATTCACTTTAGCGATAACCGTTTGGTTGTCACAATTCATAAGAATAGCCGGTACATGTTTTTCAACCATAGGCAAGTCCATCAAGAGTTCACGCAGCCATTCTGCCTCTAAAGTGGCTGTGTCTAACGCAGTTAGTTCTGCTTCCATAGTTGACCTTGTCAATATGGTTTGCTTGCAAGACCTCCATGACACTACATCACTTCCATGAGTAAATACATACCCACTTGTAGCGTAGAGTACATCAACATCAAAGATCCAATTTGAATCACTATGTCCTTTTAGCACAGCGGGGTGCCCTGAATAGTGAATTCCATAACTCATAGTACCTCTCACATAGTGCAAATCCCTTTCTAGTGCATGCCAATGATCATTACCCGGGTTGGACATGAACCTACTCAGTTTGCTCACAACAAAAGAGATGTCTGGTCTTGTAGCACTAGCTAGGTACATGAGTGAACCGACAATTTGAGAGTATCTTAATTGCTCTCTCTTTCTTTCTTGTTCTTTCTAAGTGTCATGCTGGGATCATAAGGTATTGGAGAAGGCTTGCTATCCATAAAGCCGAAACAGCTCAAGACCTTCTCAACATAGTGAGATTGCGTTAGAGTAATCCCACTCTCATCCTTGATAAGTTTGATGTTTAGGATCACATCGGCTTCTCCCAGATCTTTCATGTCAAAACTCTTTGATAGAAAAGTCTTGACCTCATTGATCACAACAGTGTTTGTACCAAAGATCAATATGTCATCCACATACAAACATAATATGATACTATTGGCTCCACCATGGCGATAGTAGACACACCTATCAGCCTCATTAATGACAAATCCCGCATGAGTAAAAGTTCTTTCAAACTTCTCATGCCATTGCTTAGGTGCTTGTTTCAGACCATACAAAGATTTTAGCAACTTGCACACCTTTTTTCTCTTCTCCTTTTACCACAAACCCATCAGGCTGATCCATATAAATTTCCTCTTCCAACTCTCCATTTAGGAAAGCTGGTTTTACATCCATTTGATGAATGATCAGACCATAAGACGCAGCCACGGAAAGTAGCACCCGAATGGTGGTTATTCTAGCAACAGGTGAATAGGTGTCAAAGTAATCTTCACCTTCTTTCTGAGTGTAGCCCTTGGCCACAAGTCGCGCCTTGTACTTATCAATGGTACCATCACGCCTTAACTTCTTTTTGAACACCCATTTACAACCCACAGGTTTACAACCATAAGGTCGTTCAGTTAACTCCCAAGTTTCGTTAGAAAGAATTGAGTCCATCTCATTATGAACAACTTCTTTCCAATCATCTACATCTGGAGACACATATGCCTCTTCAATAGACTTGGGAGTATCGTCCACAAGGTATACAATGAAATCATCACCAAAGGATTTTGCAACCCTTTGTCTCTTGCTCCTTACAGGAGTTTCATCGTTATCCTTCTCATGGACTTCCTCGGGTATTTGTTCAATATAATCATCAAGTGTACTAGATTTAGATTTTAACTCAGAAGAAAATCTAGCAATGCTATGCATATCTTTCATAGAAAACATATTCTCAAAAAATGTTGCATCACGAGATTCCATTAGAGTATCTACATGCATATCAGGAACCTCAGATTTAACTACTAAAAATCTATAAGCAATGCTCCGCTGAGCATAACCCAGAACAACACAATCCACTGTCTTTGGTCCAAGTTTGCGTTTCTTAGGGATAGGAATATTGACCTTTGCCAAACATCCCCAAGTGCGGAAATAAGAAAGTGATGGTTTTCTCCCAACCCACTCTTCATAAGGGGTTTTCTCTTTATTTTTGTTAGGAACTTTATTCAGGACA
Organism: Hordeum vulgare subsp. vulgare; assembly: GCF_904849725.1. Classification (NCBI taxonomy): domain Eukaryota; kingdom Viridiplantae; phylum Streptophyta; class Magnoliopsida; order Poales; family Poaceae; genus Hordeum; species Hordeum vulgare. The sequence continues at coordinate 655,301,330 of NC_058519.1, read as the reverse complement.
TGACATACAGTCAACAAAGCCTCCTCCCACCATGCCTTAGATAAACCAGCAATGTCTATCATGGCGTTCACCACTTTAGCACCATCACACCACCACTTGCCATTTTATTCATGGGCTCAAATTAAGATTTCAGAGTTTTGTACATGGGCCAAGCCCATTCAATTCTAACATAATACTTATCTCACATTTAGATGTCTTTAGCAAAACCGTATAAAATTTTATCAACTAATTTAATGCTTTCATGCTAAACAAAAATGACAAATATCTGACCCAAATACAACAAAGAAAAATCCTATTTTAATCTATGTATTTGTCTTTTTTGTGCACGTTACGTATGAATATATATGCTCATGAAATTTTATACATGTATAGTACTACCTCTGTCTCAAAATAAGTGTCTCATGCTTATTACAACTTTAGATTTAGTACAAAGTTAAGACATTTATTTTGAAACGGAGGGAGTATTAATATATGCCTACATTAGACTTTTTTCTAGTTTTTTTGAGGAATGGAAAAGGCTTTTCTCCTGAAAAAAAGTTAAGAGCTCAATGGAGCTTGGCCTTCCTTTTTCTCGAGTCATTCTTCAAAAATAATGAGGGGTTGCCCATCTCTTGCAGGTTTTAAGATGTTCCTCTAGCTAGGGTTTTCCTTCTTTCGCCGGCCACGACCGACGTTGAGCATCTACTTCGATCCTATCGGTAGTCCCCGTGGTTGGTATTCTTGGTATGATGATTAGGGAGTCACTGATTTGATATCCAATGACAGACAATATTCCTATCGACTATCGGTAGTCCCCGTGGTTGGTGTTCGTCATCTCAAGATATACTGACTCAGCCTGTCGGATGTTAATAGAGATACGTTATATGTGCACAACACTTATAAAAAATAAGTGTATGTACGTATATATTAACGTACAAAGAAGGAGCAAAACTGTTGGGTTGGTTTCCAACTTTGGTCTCTGATTCACCAAAACGATTGATCGATTTCAATATTCAAATAACGCAACAAGAAATAAAAAGGGAACCAGTAGGGCCTCGCCAAGCTACCGAATCTTTATCATTGGTGCCGGTACTGCGACAGGACAAACTTGTCTCCGGGTTTGAGTTTCCGATGAGGAGCAAGGAAGGAGACACAACTGCTCACTGATTTGATCCGATGGAATTCGGTGACGTGCACACAAGTAGTGCACCTACTAGTCTGGAACGATAGTTGTTGTTTTAGATTGTATATACTCGGTTTAATCAGTCGATCAAATCAGAGTGTGTTTCTTCTTGCTTTGTTTGTTAATAACTCGTGATCAATCATCCGTGCGTCGTGTTCCGGAATCCTCAACAAAGGCAGACATCCATCCTGTGGAGAAGAAAGAAAGGGTGGTGAGTGAATCAGTGAAAACCCTTTGATTCGGCAAGCTGCCTGGGTTTTTTCTCAACCAACACACACTGGGGACATACGTGGTCAACGGAACAATAATAGTACTTCAATTATACATATAATTGTGCCTAATGCTGCCTAGTATACTATAGCACTAAGAGCATCTACAGCTGCACGTTGCAAATATGATTTCCGAGGACGCGTTCAGTTAGTGACCGGATGTGTCCCTTATTTGTCCGTTCATGCAGCCACATTCTTCATTTTCTTCCTCATATCTGATCGCTTCATGTGATTGATGGAGAAAAAGAAAGAGAAATACAAGAATAAATAAAGAATAGAAAAAGGTGGTTCAGGGTGGGTCACGTTCAATATTGTGACGGATTGACCGGACGCGTCCGCGAGCCCTCATATCCTCCCCATGTTTAAGATGAAGATGAGAGTTTGCGGACATCCCAAACATATAAGGACGATGTGAGGGTTTCAAATGGATCATTTTTTCTCTCTTTCATATCTGGTCACTGACCGGACGCGTCTGCGGCATATTATGAGTCATTTAAGAGGTTTGGCTATAGATGATCTAAAAGCATTTGCAACCATGAACAAAAGAGTTGGCATCTAAACACGTGCACACTCTTCCATGGACAATGACCGAACACCTCGTCACAACCATGAAACTCAAACTGCGTACTCTAGTGAATCTATAATAGCCATGCAAATAAAAAGCTACGCATATCGGATAGACGGGAAGTGTCTAAGCTCCTGCATCGGCGGAGGCTCCGACCCCTTCACTCCCTCCGTCTTCGCGTCCAGTTTGTTAAACAACACCTTTGTCGCCGCCTGTTTTTGCGGGACGAACTGTCGGTTGGCCTCGACGAAGGCCTCATCTTGGACGGACTCAAGGATGGCAGTGTGCTTCGCCACCTCTCTCACTTGGACAGCCTCGTACTCTGCCTCCGTGTCCGCCATGGCGAAGCCCGTAGGCCGCAACACCTCCTTCTCCTTCTCCTCCGGTTTGTTGCCTCCTTGTGCCATTACTAGTGGGGACAGGGCCTATAGCCCCGGCCCGTAAGGGGCTTTAGTCCCGGTTCAGCAACCGGGACTAAAGGGGCGGGACTAAAGGCCCAACCTTTAGACCCGGCCCTGTTACAAGCCGGGACTAAAGGTGCTCCATGTGAGCACCTCGTAGCGTCCCAGGGGCAGGCCCTTTAGTCCCGGTTCGTTACACGGACCGGGACTAAAGATTTTCAGATTTTGCTGATTTTTGGGTTTTTTTTGAATGAAATTATTTTTGGGTTTTAGGGTTTTAGGGTTTAGGTGTTCGGAAGATTAACGTGATGCCTCGTTTGGTGTTCGGAAATTAGTTTTCATATAATTTAAATAGAAATAATTATGTATATATATATAAGATTAACTTATCTTACAAGCGAGCATATATATACAATTATATGCAGATCTGAATTATCGGGACTAGAGCCCGTCTATTCGATTAAATGGACGAACATCAGTAATGGCCCCTAGTTACACTAAATTGTCATTTGTCATCTATAGCTTCCGTCCTCAGAAATCCCGCAAGCTCCTCTGCAACAGCAATCGCGCGTTGCTCTGGTAGGACCTTCGTCCTCATGGCCGTGTGCTATATAAGAAGAGGAGGTGAATATGAATATCAATCATGATAACAAAGAATGACGGGTAAAAATAAAGGTGTGAATGTTCATTGCATACGTCGAATCTGTGATCCTTGAGCTCAGAGGTAAACGTGCGAATGGTCTCGCAAACATAGTATCCGCATAGATGCGTTCCCCGTGGCTGCTGGTCGCACTTTACGAGAATAAAATGTATATAATCAAAATAATAATCTAGCATCATAAATGTATTGAAAATTAATAGAAGTATATCATACTACTACTTACCTGAGCCGCTCGAAAGGTCAGCTTCTCAGGAAAGTTACCGGGAGTCACGCACTTGAACCGCTTCCAAACCCTGCCCGACAAGGATAATGATTTGCTAAGTTTTTCATTAACTGATATATCAGAAAATCATCGAAAGAGACCGATAGAGCGCAAGAATGATTAAAATTACCCTTGGAGCATGTCCTGCAGGCTTTGGAATTGTTCCAAGGGTCTCGATAATGTGTCGAAGGCATCAACACTTCCCTTATCAATTTGAATGTCCAACAGAATCGAATGGAAGCTGCACATGTATATATATATGTGTGTGTGTGTGTGCGTGCGTGTGTGTGTGTGTGAGTAACTTATCAATTACACTTATAAGTGAATGGACACAACAGAGTAAAGACGGGTATCATACATATAGCATCACTGATACATCTAGAACCGTAGCGCCCGACGGGTATCGGCGCGGGCGGTGGACACCCAAAGAGAAGGAACCATCACAGGATCAGAGCTCCAGTGAGATCCCCGAAGAACCTGCCAGGTATGCTCGAACCTGCCCTCCAACGCAACCATGTAGCGGCGGACGTGCTCATCCTCCTCGCTGACACGATGACGTACCACCTCCGCGGTGTCCGGAAGCCTCGGCACCCTCACTGGCCCACGCGACCGCCACCAAACAAGGATCGGGTCAACGACGGGCTGGCTCCTCACCAACCTACGCCCCCGGAAGGTAGCACCTCCCAATACTAGCCGGGCGGAGCCCAGTCCCGGACAGGGCCCCTCTGATCAAGCAGGTGTCCTCCGCCGAGTCGACGACGAGGATGCGGGATATGCATCGTAAAATGAACTAAAAAATAAACTAGTTCTATTAATTTTCTTGCTAAAAATAAATTATTAACACTTAAGCATATACAATAGCAAAATTAAACTATTAACACTTAAGCATATACAATAGCAAAATTAAGCAATAATCTAAGAAACACTATTAACACTTAAGCATATACACTATACAATATTTCTTCTTCTTGTAACCCTAAACTAATTTTTCCTCTTCTTCTATTTCTCCTCTTCTTCTACTTCTTCTTCTACTTCTACTTCTCCTCTTCTTCTACTACTTCTCCTCTTCTCTTCTTCTACTTCTCCTCTCTTCATCTTCTAATTTTTTCTCTTCTTCTACTTCTCCTCTTCTTCTATTTTTCCTCTTCTTCTCCTCTCCTCCTCTTCTTATTCTCCTTTTTCTTCTTTTCTTCTCCTCCTCTTCTTATTTCCCTTTTTCCTAATTCTAAATATTACTAACCCTAATAATCTAGCACAAACCTAATAACAATAGGAATTAAATGACAAAAAAATCTTTTTCTTCTTTTCTTCCCTTTTTCTTCCTTTCTTCTCCTTTTTCTTCTTTTCTTCTCCTTTTTCTTCTTTTCTTCTACTGGCCGGAGTGTTGGGAGGAGGGGGCGGGGGGCTTACCGGCCGGAGGTGTCGATGGCGCGCGGCGAGGAGGACGACACGGAGGACGGCGTGACGGCGAGGAGGACGGCGCGACGACGAGGAGGACGGCCGATGGCGAGGAGGACGGCAGGCGGCGGCGAGCAGGACGGCGGGCAGCCTGACGGCGTCGTCGAGTTCGTCGCTGTGCCGTGCCGCGCACGAGAACGAGAGGAAGAAGAAGAGAAATGGACGATTTGGGTTGGAAATTTTCGAAGTCCCGCTTATATAGGTGGATCTATAGTCCCGGTGCGTGGCTCGAACCGGGACTAAAGACCCCCTTTAGTCCCGGGTGGAGCCACGACCCGGGACTAAAGGCCTCTTTTCGGGCAGACCAAAAGGCGGGAAGCAGGGGGTCTTTAGTCCCGGTGCGTGGCTCCAACCGGGACTAAAGGGGGTCTTTAGTCCCGGGGCGTGGCTCTACCCGGGACTAAAGCCCCTCCTCGGCTGCACGATAAGTTTAGTCCCACCTCGCCCAGCGCGGGGGACTAACACTTGTTTATAAGTCCCGTCGCAGCTTGTCCATCGAGCTCCTCTCTAAAGCAGACTTACGGGCCTAAACTTACTGAAAATTGAAACTATATTCGAAATTGTTGAGAAAATTCAATCTGAATTCAAAGTGAGTTCACTTTGAATTTAGATTGAATTTTCTCTATGAATTCTCATATAGTTTCAATTTTTTTCTATTTTCAAAATTAATTATTTTGACTATCCAAACTATTAACTTATTTTGTTATTTTCAATTAAAAATTATGTTTATTAAAAATTCTTTTTGCATATTTGAGAATTTGACAAAACTATGATAATGAAAAGTGTTTGAAATTGAATAAATAATTCAAAACTATTTTCTATTTTCAAAATTAATTATTTTGACTATCCAAACTATTAACTATTTTTGTTATTTTCAATTAAAAACTATGTTTATTAAAAAATCTTTTTGCAGAATTGAGAATTTGACAAAACTATGATAATGAAAAGTGTTTGAAATTGAATAAATAATGCAAAACTATTTTCTATTTTCAAAAGTAATTATTTTGACTATCCAAACTATTAACTATTTTGTTATTTTCAATTAAAAACTATGTTTATTAAAAATTCTTTTTGCATATTTGACAAAACTATGATAATGAAAAGTGTTTGAAATTGAATAAATAATGCAAAACTACTTTCTATTTTCAAAAGTAATTATTTTGACTATCCAAACTATTTACTATTTTGTTATTTTCAATTAAAAACTATGTTTATTAAAAATTCTTTTTGCATATTTGAGAATTTGACAAAACTATGATAATGAAAAGTGTTTGAAATTGAATAAATAATGCAAAACTATTTTGTATTTTCAAAAGTAATTATTTTGACTATCCAAACTATTAACTTATTTTTTTTTGAGCTAGTTGACCCTGAAATTGAAAAGCACTACAAATGAACTCTGAAAATGTTGAAAGTTGGCATGCTATCATCATTTCACCCACATAGCATGTGTTAAAAAGTTGAGAGGGCTACGACAAAAACTGGATGCACTTCGTGTACAAAACATACAATCTCTCTCGAAGTATCAACGTTTCGAACGAGAACTCATCTCTTACAAAGGGATTTCATTTTTTGAACTTATTTGAACTCCATACTTTTTGTGTGTTCAAAATGCACCATTCAAAGGCACATCACAAAATTTCAACAATTTCTGACTTCATTTGGTATTCTTCGTGCATTTACTTATTTTTTTTGAGCTAGTTGACCCTGAAATTGAAAAGCACTACAAATGAACTCTGAAAATGTTGAAAGTTGGCATGCTATCATCATTTCACCCACATAGCATGTGTTAAAAAGTTGAGAGGGCTACGACAAAAACTGGATGCACTTCGTGTACAAAACATACAATCTCTCTCGAAGTATCAACGTTTCGAACGAGAACTCATCTCTTACAAAGGGATTTCATTTTTTGAACTTATTTGAACTCCATACTTTTTGTGTGTTCAAAATGCACCATTCAAAGGCACATCACAAAATTTCAACAATTTCTGACTTCATTTGGTATTCTTCGTGCATTTACTTATTTTTTTTGAGCTAGTTGACCCTGAAATTGAAAAGCACTACAAATGAACTCTGAAAATGTTGAAAGTTGGCATGCTATCATCATTTCACCCACATAGCATGTGTTAAAAAGTTGAGAGGGCTACGACAAAAACTGGATGCACTTCGTGTACAAAATGGACAATCTCTCTCGAAGTATCAGCGTTTGAAACGAGAACTCATCTCTTACAAAGGGATTTCATTTTTTTGAACTTATTTGAACTCCATATTTTTTGTGTGTTCAAAATGCACCATTCAAAGGCATATCACAGAATTTCAACAATTTCTGACTTCATTTGGTATTCTTCGTGCATTTACTTATTTTTTTTTGAGCTAGTTGACCCTGAATTTGCAAAGCACTACAAATGAACTCTGAAAATGTTGAAAGTTGGCATGCTATCATCATTTCACCCATATAGCATCTGTTAAAAAGTTGAGAGGGCTACGACAAAAACTGGATGCACTTCGTGTACAAAACGGACAATCTCTTTCGAAGTATCAGCGTTTCGAACGAGAACTCATCTCTTACAAAGGGATTTCATTTTTTTGAACATATTTGAACTCCATACTTTTTGTGTGTTCAAAATGCACCATTCAAAGGCACATCACAAATTTCAACAATTTATGACTTCATTTGGTATTCTTCGTGCATTTACTTTTTTTTTTTGAGCTAGTTGACCCTGAAATTGAAAAGCACTACAAATGAACTCTGAAAATGTTGAAAGTTGGCATGCTATCATCATTTCACCCACATAGCATGTGTTAAAAAGTTGAGAGGGCTACGACAAAAACTGGATGCACTTCGTGTACAAAACATACAATCTCTCTCGAAGTATCAGCGTTTCGAACGAGAACTCATCTCTTACAAAGGGATTTCATTTTTTTGAACTTATTTGAACTCCATAATTTTTGTGTGTTCAAAATGCACCATTCAAAGGCACATCACAAAATTTCAACAATTTCTGACTTCATTTGGTATTCTTCGTGCATTTACTTATTTTTTTGAGCTAGTTGACCCTGAAATTGAAAAGCATTACAAATGAACTCTGAAAATGTTGAAAGTTGGCATGCTATCATCATTTAACCCACATAGCATGTGTTAAAAAGTTGAGAGGGTTACGACAAAAACTGGATGCACTTCGTGTACAAAACGGACAATCTCTCTCGAAGTATCAGCGTTTCGAACGAGAACTCATCTCTTACAAAGGGATTTCATTTTTTGAACTTATTTGAAATCCATACTTTTTGTGTGTTCAAAATGCACCATTCAAAGGCACATCCCAAATTTTCAGCAATTTCTGACTTCATTTGGTATTCTTCGTGCATTTACTTATTTTTTTTGAGCTAGTTGACCCTGAAATTGAAAAGCACTACAAATGAACTCTGAAAATGTTGAAAGTTGGCATGCTATCATCATTTCACCCACATAGCATGTGTTAAAAAGTTGAGAGGGCTACGACAAAAACTGGATGCACTCCCTCACCTGATTTTTTGACCGTCGATGATGGTCGCTACTCCTTCTTCCCCTAGTGCATAACAAATATCTAGCACAAAGAGAAGAAGGAGAAGCAACCCCCACAACAACAGTCGGCATTCTTCTTCTCTCATGTATGGTGGACACTTCTTTTTGTATATATATGTGCTCGAAATGCATGATACCATGAAGTTAGAAAGGGCTAAACCATTAAAAAGTAGCAAATGAAGTTAGAAAGGGCTAAACCATTCAAATTTGGAAACTATAATGGCACAAACAGAAACTAGACGTATATAAATTGGTCCAAGCAGTACATGATACTAGCCCAAACAGTACATAATAATAGCTACCATAGATATATATACAAGTGTTCGACGTTGAGAACACTACTCGTCTGAATCGTCTGAATCAGAATGTTCACCTCGAGGTGACGCTGGCCATAGTTGACGACTCGAATCTTGCGGTACAACTCGTATGAAATGTATGCATCTTTTGCTGCATACTCAATGTTGATAGGATCAAGTGGGCCCTTCTTCCAAAGTTTGTGCTGATACTTTGGGAAACTGGTCTTCATATCACCATATTCCTCGTCGATCAAGGCAACTGCCATATGAGCCATCGAAGTCCTGACATGTCGAAGCTTGAATATCGTTTGGAGATCAATGAGGCAACCAGTTGGTATCTCAATACCGAAGCTGTGCCTCATCTTCAGCTTGTCGTTCCTTATGTCAACGCTAGCAAAAGTGATGCCGCTGCGAAGGAAGTCCATGAGTTCTGGACAATGCTTGTCACTTCTGCAACAGAAACAAATTAAAATGGAACAAATGTTACATACTGCTGCAATAAGGAAACATGTTTCACTACAACTAAAGAGAAAATTATCTTTAGGATTCAAACAGAACATATGCAATGGAACCTAGAGAGATCACTATAGCTATCCAATGGAACCTAGAGAGATCACTAGCTATATGCAATTTTCATGACTATGACATATCATATTGCTATCCAATGGAACCTAGAGAGATCACTAGCTATATGCAATTTTCATAACCTTGGATCAAAGAACGCCGCATAAAATTGTATCACTACAACTATGATTTCAATGGAACATTTTGAACCAATCAGATTTTTCAGATTGTGGAACTCTATTCCAATCAGATTGTGTTCCCTTCAACTAATCAAAATTGTTTCACTACAACTATTTGAAGCGAACCAACTATGATTCCAATGGAACATATTAAACACTAGTTGATTCTAATACGATTTTTCAGATTATGGAACACTATTCCAATCAGATTGTGTTCCCCTTCAACTAATCAAAATTGTTTCACTACAACTATTTGAAGGGAACCAACTATGATTCCAATGGAACATATTAAACACTAGTTGATTCTAATACGATTTTTCATATTATGGAACACTATTCCAATTAGATTGTGTTCTCCTTCAACTAATCAAAATTGTTTCACTACAACTATTTGAAGGGAAGCAACTATGATTGAAACAAATAAACTTACAATGTCATTATCTTGGATCAAAGAAAGCCTCAAAACTTACCTCGCCATTGGAAGATCAAGACATGGCGTGCGAAGCATAGTTGGATGACGACAACACCGCGTTGATCGGCCGTGTACTCCAGATCAAGCCCCAAGAACTTCTCATGATCCATTGCGACATCAAGCCATTTTTCCTTCAACTGTTCAAGAAAAAACGGCACCTCCCTGCTCTCGTTCATGTACACGACATCAAGCATGGTCGTGTCATGTGCAAGCACCTTTTGAAAGCTTGTTGGCATGGTGGAAGAAGAGAAGGGAAGAAGAGAGGAGAAGAACAGAGAGCAAGAGCGAGAGAGAAGAAGAAATAGAGAAATGGCGACTGTGTGGTTCGGTTCGTGCTTTTCATCGCCCGAAACGATGCGGGATGCAAACCATTTGGGCCTTTAGTCCCGGGTTGAGTCACCAACCGGGACTAAAGAGGTATACCAACGGTTGCCACCACTACGGCATGCCACGTGTTAGGCCTTTATGTTGGAAATATGCCCTAGAGGCAATAATAAATTAGTTATTATTATATTTCTTTGTTCATGATAATCGTTTATTATCCATGCTATAATTGTATTGATTGGAAACACAATGCATGTGTGGATACATAGACAAAACACTGTCCCTAGTAAGCCTCTAGTTGACTAGCTCGTTGATCAAAGATGGTCAAGGTTTCCTGACCATAGGCAAGTGTTGTCACTTGATAACGGGATCACATCATTAGGAGAATCATGTGATGGACTAGACCCAAACTAATAGACGTAGCATGTTGATCGTGTCATTTTGTTGCTACTGTTTTCTGCGTGTCAAGTATTTGTTCCTATGACCATGAGATCATATAACTCACTGACACCGGAGGAATGCTTTGTGTGTATCAAACGTCGCAACGTAACTGGGTGACTATAAAGATGCTCTACAGGTATCTCCGAAGGTGTTCGTTGAGTTAGTATGGATCAAGACTGGGATTTGTCACTCCGTATGACGGAGAGGTATCTCGGGGCCCACTCGGTAATACAACATCACACACAAGCCTTGCAAGCAATGTGACTTAGTGTAAGTTGCGGGATCTTGTATTACGGAACGAGTAAAGAGACTTGCCGGTAAACGAGATTGAAATAGGTATGCGGATACTGACGATCGAATCTCGGGCAAGTAACATACCGAAGGACAAAGGGAATGACATACGGGATTATATGAATCCTTGGCACTGAGGTTCAAACGATAAGATCTTCGTAGAATATGTAGGATCCAATATGGGTATCCAGGTCCCGCTATTGGATATTGACCGAGGAGTCACTCGGGTCATGTCTACATAGTTCTCGAACCCGCAGGGTCTGCACACTTAAGGTTCGACGTTGTTTTATGCGTATTTGAGTTATATGGTTGGTTACCGAATGTTGTTCGGAGTTCCGGATGAGATCACGGACATCACGAGGGTTTCTAGAATGGTCCGGAAACGAAGATTGATATATAGGATGATTTCATTTGGTTACCAGAAGGTTTTCGGGCATTACCGGTAATGTACCGGGAATGACGAATGGGTTCCGGATCTTTACCGGGAGGGGGGACCACCCACCCGGGAGGGCCCAAGGACCTTGGGGGTGGCGCACCAAGTAGTTGGGGTCAGCCCAAGGCTGTCTTGCGCAAGAGAAAGAAAAACCAAAAGAAGAGAAAGAAAAAAAAGGGAAAGGTGGGAAAAGAGAGAAGGACTCCACCTTGCAATCCTAGTTGGCCTAGTATTGGAGGAGGACTCCTCCTCCCTTGGTGGCGCAGCCCTTGGGGCTCCTTGAGCCTCAAGGCAAGCCTCCCCTCCCCTCCTCCTATATATATGGAGCAATTAGGGCTGATTTGAGACAACTTTTGCCACGCCAGCCCGACCATATACCTCCACGGTTTTAACTCTAGATCGCGTTTCTGCGGAGCTCGGGCGGAGCCCTGCTGAGATTTGATCACCACCAACCTCCGGAGCGCCGTCATGCTGCCGGAGAACTCATCTACCTCTCTGTCTCTCTTGCTGGATCAAGAAGGCCGAGATCATCGTCGAGCTGTACGTGTGCTGAACGCGGAGGTGCCGTCCGTTCGGCACTAGATCGGAGCGGATCGTGGGACGGATCGCGGGATGGTTCGTGGGACGGTTCGCGGGGCGGATCGAGGGACGTGAGGACGTTCCACTACATCAACCGCGTTTCTTAACGCTTCTGCTGTGCGATCTACAAGGGTACATAGATCGGAAATCCCCTCTCGTAGATGGACATCACCATGATAGGTCTTTGTGCGCGTAGGAAATTTTTTGTTTCCCATGTGACGTTCCCAACAGTGGCATCATGAGCTAGGTTCATGCGTAGATGTCTTCTCGAGTAGAACGCAAAAGTTTTTGTGGGCGGTGATGTGCGTTTTGCTGCCCTCCTTAGTCTTTTGTTGATTCCGCGGTATTGTTGGATCGAAGCGGCTCGGACCGACATTACTCGTACGCTTACGAGAGACTGGTTTCATCGCTACGAGTAACTCCGTTGCTCAAAGATGCCGGCGAGTGTCGGTTTCTCCAACTTCAGTTGAATCGGATTTGACCGAGGAGGTCCTTGGATGAGGTTAAATAGCAATTCATATATCTCTCTTGTGGTGTTTGCGTAAGTAAGATGCGATCCTACTAGATACCCATGGTCACCACGTAAAACATGCAACAACAATTAGAGGACGTCTAACTTGTTTTTGCAGGGTATGCTTGTGATGTGATATGGCCAACGATGTGATGTGATATATTGAATGTATGAGATGATCATGTTGTAATAGTTAATATCGACTTGCACGTCGATGGTACAGCAACCGGCAGGAGCCATAGGGTTGTCTTTAAACTAACGTTTGTGCTTGCAGATGCGTTTACTATATTGCTAGGATGTAGCTTTAGTAGTAATAGCATGAGTAGCACGACAACCCCGATGGCGACACGTTGATGGAGATCATGATGATGGAGATCATGGTGTGACGCTGGTGACAAGAAGATCGTGCCGGTGCTTTGGTGATGGAGATCAAGAAGCACGTGATGATGGCCATATCATGTCACTTATGAATTGCATGTGATGTTAATCCTTTTTGCACCTTATCTTGCTTAGAACGACGGTAGCATTATGAGGTGATCTCTCAATAAAATTTCAAGACGAAATTGTGTTCTCCCCGACTGTGCACCGTTGCGACAGTTCTTCGTTTCGAGACACCATGTGATGATCGGGTGTGATAGACTCAACATTCACATACAACGGGTGCAAAACAGTTGCGCACGCGGAACACTCGGGTTAAGCTTGACGAGCCTAGCATGTGCAGACATGGCCTCGGAACACATGAGACCGAAAGGTCGAGCATGAATCGTATAGTTGATATGATTAGCATAGAGATGCTTACCACTGAAACTATTCTCGACTCACGTGATGATCGGACTTGAGATAGTGGATTTGGATCATGTACCACTCAAATGACTAGAGAGATGTACTTTTTGAGTGGGAGTTCTTAAGTAATATGATTAATTGAACTAATTATCATGAACATAGTCTAATGGTCTTTGCGAATTACGATGTAGCTTGCGCTATAGCTCTACTGTTTTTATATGTTCCTGGAGAAAATTTAGTTGAAAGTTGATAGTAGCAAACTTTGCAGAGGATTGTCCTCGTTGCTGCGCAGAAGGCTTATGTCCTTAATGCACCATTCGGTGTGCTGCACCTCGAGCGTCGTCTGTGGATGCTGTGAACATCCGACATACACGTTTTTGATGACTACACGATAGTTCAGTGCAAAATACTTAATGGCTTAGAAGCAAGGCGCTGAAGACGTTTTGAAACATCACGGAACATAAGTGATGTTCTAAAGAGATGAAATTGTGATTTCATGCTTGTGCCCTTGTTAAGAGGTACAAGACCTCCAACAAGATTCTTTGTCCACAAAGTAAAGGAGAAAAGCTCAATCGTTGAGCGTGTGCTCAGATTGTCTGAGTACGACAATCGCTTGAATCAAGTGGGAGTTAATCTTCCAGATGAGATAGTGATGGTTCTCCAAAGTCACTGCCACCAAGCTGTGAGAGCTTCGTGATGAACTATAACATATCAAGGATAGATACAATGATCCTTGAGCGACTCGCGATGTTTGACACTGCGAAAGTAGAAATCAAGAAGGAGCATCAATAGTTGATGGTTAGTAAAACCACTAAGTTTCAAGAAAGGCAAGGGCTAGAAGGGAAACTTCGTGAAACGGCAAAACAGTTGCTGCACTAATGAAGAGACCCAAGATTAAACCCAAACCCGAGACTAAGTGCTTCTGTAATGAGGGGAACAGTCACTGAGGCGAAGCAACTCTAGATACTTGGTAGATAAGAAGGCTGGCAAAAGTCGAAAGAAGTATATTTGATATACATGATGTTGATGTGTAGTTTACTAGTACTCCTAGTAGCATGAGGGTATTGGATACCGGTTCGGTTGCTAAGTGATTAGTAACACGAAATGATAGCTACGGCATAAACGGAGACTAGCTAAAGGCGAGGTGACGATACGTGTTGGAAGTGTTTCCAAGGTTGATATGATCAAAACGTCGCACGCTCCCTCTACCATCGGGATTGGTGTTAAACCTAAATAATTGTTATTTGGTGCTTGCGTTAAGCATGAACATGATTGGATCGTGTTTATTGCAATACGATTATTCATTTAAAGAGAATAATGGTTACTCTATTTTCTTGAATAATCACCTTCAATGGTTTATTGAATCTCGATCATAGTGTTACACATGTTCATGATATTGGTGCCAAAATATACAAGGTAATGATGATAGTACCACTTACTTGTGGCACTGCCGCTTGAGTCATGTTGGTATAAATTGCATGAAGAGGCTCCATGCTGATGGATCTTTATACTCACTTGATTTTGAATCACTAGTGACATGCAAATCATACCACATGAGCAAGGCCTTGTTTTCATTGAGATGAAACAAGATAGTAACTTGTTGGAAGTGATACATCTTGATGTATGCAGTCCAATGGGTGCTGAGGCACGCAGTGGATATCATTATGTTCTTACTTCAATGACGATTTGAGCAGATACAAGAGTATTTACTTAATGAATCACAAGTCTGAAATATTGAAAAGTTCAATTCTGTTTCGGAGTGAAGTTCGTCGTAACAAGAGGATAAACTGTCTATGATATGATCATAGAAATGAATATCTGAGTTACGAGTTTTGGTACGCAGTTAAGACAATGTGGAAATTGCTTCGCAGTTCATGCCACCTGGAACATCATAGTGTCATGATGTGTCTGAATGTCATAGCCACACACTATTTGGTATGGTGCATGCTGTGATGTCTCTTATCGAATTACCACTATCGTTTATGGGTTATGCATTAGAGACAACCGCATTCACTTTAAATAGGGCACCGCGTATTTCCGTTGAGATGACACAGTATAGACTCAGGTTAAGAGAAATCTAAACTGTCGTTTCTTGAAAGTTTGGGGCTTCGACACTTATGTGAAAAAGTTTCAGTCTGATAAGCTCGAACCCAAAGCGGATAAATGCATCTTCATAGGATATCCGAAGAAGTTGGGTACATCTCCTATCTCAGATCCGAAATCAAAGTATTTGTTTCTAGAAACGGATCCTTTCTCGAGGAAAGGTTTCTCTCGAAAGAATTGAGTGGGAGGGTGGTAGAACTTGATGAGGTTATTGAACCATCACTTTGACCAGTGTGTAGCAGGGCGCAGGAAGTTGTTCCTGTGGCGCCTACACCAATTGAAGTGAAAGCTGATGATGGTGATCATCAAGCATCGGATCAAGTTACTACAAGCCTCGTAGGTTGACAAGGTCACGTACTACTGCAGAGTGGTACGGTAACCCTGTCTTGGAGGTCATGTTGTTGAGCAACAGTGAACCTACGAGTTATGGAGAAAGCAATGGTGGGCCCGATTCCGACAAATGGCTGGAAGCCATGAAATCCGAGAGAGGATCCATGTATGAAAACAAAGTGTAGACTTTGGAAGAACTACCTGATGGTCATAGGACTATTGAGTAAAGATGGATCTTTAAAAGGAAGACAGACGATGATGGTGATAAGTCACTATTAAGAAAAGCTCGACTTGTCACAAAGATGTTTCCGACAAGATCAAACAATTGACTATGATGAGACTTTCTCACTCGTAGCGATACTAAAAGTATGTTAGAATTATGTTAGTAGTTGATGCATTATTTATAAAATATTGCACATGGGATGTCAAAACATTGTTTCCTCGACGGTTTCCTTGAGCAAACATTGTATGTGATACAACCAGGAGGTTTTGTCGATCCTAAAGATACTAGCAAGTATGGAAGCTCCAGCGATCCTTCAATGGACTGGTGCAAGCATCTCGGAGTTGGAATATACACTTTGATGAGATGATCAAAGATTTTGGGTTTGTACAAGGTTTATGAGAAACTTGTATTTCCAAAGAAGTGAGTGGGAGCACTATAGAATTTCTGATAAGTATATGTGGTTGACATATTGTGGATCAAAAGTAATGTAGAATTTCTGTAAAGCATACAAGGTTGTTTGAAAGGAGTTTTCAATGGAATACCTGGATTGCGCTACTTGAACGTTGAGCATCAAAGATCTATGGAGGTAGATCGAAAGCGCTTAATAGAAGTTTCAACAAGATGCATGCCTTGACAAGTTTTTGAAGGAGTTCAAAATAGATCAGCAAAGAAGGAGTTCTTGGTTGCGTTGTGAGGTGTGAATTTGAGTAAGACTCAAAACTCGACCCCGGCAGAATAAAGAGAATAGACGAAGGTCGTCTTCTATGCCTTGGTCGTAGAATCTGAAGTATGCCATGCTGGGTACCGCACCTGATGTGTGCCTTGACTCAAAGTCTGTTGAGAGGTACATAGAGTGATCCATGATTGAATCACTAGCAGCGGTCAAAATTTATCCTTAGTAACTGATGGACTAAGGATTTTTTCTCGATTATGGAGGTGGTTAAAAAGTTCGTCGTACAGGGTTACGTCGATGCAAGCTTTGACACTAATCTGAATAACTATAAGTAGTGAAATGGATTCGTATAGTAGAGTAGATATTTGGAGTATTTCCGAATAGCACATAGTAGCAGCATCTATAAGATGACATAAAGATTTGTAAAGAACACACGGATCTGAAAGTTTTAGAACCGTTGATTAAAACCTCTCTCACGAGCAAGACGTGATCAGACCCCATAACTATATGGGTGTTGGATTCATTGGAATCACATGGTGATGTGAACTAGATCATTGACTCTAGTGCAAGTGGGAGACTGTTGGAAATATGCCCTAGAGGCAATAACAAATTAGTTATTATTATATTTCTTTGTTCATGATAATTGTTTATTATCCATGCTATAATTGTATTGATTGGATACACAATGCATGTGTGGATACATAGACAAAACACTGTCCCTAGTAAGCCTCTAGTTGACTAGCTCGTTGATCAAAGATGGTCAAGGTTTCCTGACCATAGGCAAGTGTTGTCACTTGATAATGGGATCACATCATTAGGAGAATCATGTGATGGACTAGACCCAAACTAATAGACGTAGCATGTTGATCGTGTCATTTTGTTGCTACTGTTTTCTGCGTGTCAAGTATTTGTTCCTATGACCATGAGATCATATAACTCACTGACACCGGAGGAATGCTTTGTGTGTATCAAACGTCGCAACGTAACTGGGTGACTATAAAGATGCTCTACAGGTATCTCCGAAGGTGTTCGTTGAGTTAGTATGGATCAAGACTGGGATTTGTCACTCCGTATGACGGAGAGGTGTCTCGGGGCCCACTCGGTAATACAACATCACACACAAGCCTTGCAAGCAATGTGACTTAGTGTAAGTTGCGGGATCTTGTATTACGGAACGAGTAAAGAGACCTGCCGGTAAACGAGATTGAAATAGGTATGCGGATACTGAAGATCGAATCTCGGGCAAGTAACATACCGAAGGACAAAGGGAATGACATACGGGATTATATGAATCCTTGGCACTGAGGTTCAAACGATAAAATCTTCGTAGAATATGTAGGATCCAATATGGGCATCCAGGTCCCGCTATTGGATATTGACCGAGGAGTCACTCGGGTCATGTCTACATAGTTCTCGAACCCGCAAGGTCTGCACACTTAAGGTTCGACGTTGTTTTATGCGTATTTGAGTTATATGGTTGGTTACCGAATGTTGTTCGGAGTCCCGGATGAGATCACGGACGTCACGAGGGTTTCCGGAATGGTCCAGAAACGAAGATTGATATATAGGATGACTTCATTTGGTTACCGGAAGGTTTTCGGGCATTACCGGTAATGTACCGGGAATGACGAATGGGTTCCGGATCTTTACCGGGAGGGGGGACCACCCACCCGGGAGGGCCCAAGGACCTTGGGGGTGGCGCACCAAGTAGGTGGGGTCAGCCCAAGGCTGTCTTGCGCAAGAGAAAGAAAAACCAAAAGAAGAGAAAAAAAGGGAAAGGTGGGAAAAGAGAGAAGGACTCCACCTTCCAATCCTAGTTGGACTAGGATTGGAGGAGGACTCCTCCTCCCTTGGTGGCGCAGCCCTTGGGGCTCCTTGAGCCTCAAGGCAAGCCTCGCCTCCCCTCCTCCTATATATATGGAGCAATTAGGGCTGATTTGAGACAACTTTTGCCACGGCAGCCCGACCACATACCTCCACGGTTTTACCTCTAGATCGCGTTTCTGCGGAGCTCGGGCGGAGCCCTGCTGAGATTAGATCACCACCAACCTCCGGAGCGCCGCCACGCTGCTGGAGAACTCATCTACCTCTCCGTCTCTCTTGCTGGATCAAGAAGGCTGAGATCATCGTCGAGCTGTACGTGTGCTGAACGCGGAGGTGCCGTCCGTTCGGCACTAGATCGGAGCGGATCGTGGGACGGATCGCGGGACGGTTCGTGGGACGGTTCACGGGGCGGATCGAGGGACGTGAGGACGTTCCACTACATCAACCACGTTTCTTAACGCTTCTGTTGTGCGATCTACAAGGGTACGTAGATCGGAAATCCCCTCTCGTAGATGGACATCACCATGATAGGTCTTTGTGCGCATAGGAAATTTTTTGTTTCCCATGCGACGTTCCCCAACACTTTAGTCCCGGGTTGAGCCACCAACCAGGACTAAAGGGGGATACGAACGGTTGCCACCACCACTTCCCGCCGCGTAGCCCTTTAGTCCCGGTTTGGGACACGAACCGGGACTAAAGGCTCCTTACGGGCCGGGACTAAAGCCTCGAGGGAGGCATTGAGAATTGGGGCGACGTGGCCGAACCTTTAGTCCCAGCCCAGAGGCAGGCCGGGACTAAAGGGTCCCAGCCAAAGGCCCGTTTTCTACTAGTGCATGTGCATTTGCATTCAAAGCAAAATCTTCATATGCACTTCTTCGAGGGGAGCTCTTTATACCTTGTAATCAACATCTCATATTCTTTATCTTCAAGTATTTTTATCCCTATTGAAAATTTCAACCACTTGTCGTCAATCAACAAAAAGAGGGAGACTGTAAGTGCATCTAGTGCCACCCATCGTTGGTTTTGGAGTATTGAAGATGAATATGGTTGAGGAAGTAATGTGTTTATGAGAGCACACATTATAATACAGATAGAAGTCCCTGAAGATCCGGTTTACCCCTTGAATATGACCCTAAAAAATGTCTCGAGACATTGAAGATAATGGTGGTGTGCGAAGTCATTCGCCCAAAGACAATGGAACGTGAAAACTTAGGTCTTCTGGCAGTTTCATTTTCTTCTTTCCCGAGTCATAGGAACCACCGTAAGGTTAAGTGGGTCAAGGTGATTGAAGTCAGAAACTGACGTGATGTCAACCCAAATACCTATATCTTATAGTGAAGACAATGAGAGGAAACCTCTTTAAGACTTGGTTTAGTGAGCTTTGCTCGGAGCCCAAATAAAGCCGGCGTGTGTGTTTGAAATCGTCAGATCGCTCATATTAGGTTGGGTTGCCCTTGGCTATAAATAGCCCACCCCCTCTATCGTAAGTTGGTGGCTGCTCCGAGTTATTGCACGACTTCTCTCATTTGGGAGCAATCTACCTCAAAGACTTTGAGACAGAGATATCATGCGAGGATAAACCCAAACACATAGAGCTAGCTTGTTTGAGCATTAGTGAAGTCGGTCTGTTCTAAGTGAGACAAAGACTTATTACACTTGAAAACTATGATCTTCCAGACGGTTAGACGTCATGGTGTGAGCATCCAAGATTGATTATGGATTGTCGGCTGACCAAGTTTGTGAAGGTTTCAGAAGTCTACCTTGAAGACTTACCAGAGTGATTGGGTGAGATCTAAGTGATCTTAGCTCAAGGGAAATAAGGTGAAGACGTGGTCTTGTAGGTTCGATCTCAGCCTCCCTAACCAGACGTACATTTGTCACATCAATTGGAACTGATCTAACAAATCATTTATCTCTACCATGCAATTTGTTCTATGTCTTCACTCCTTTACTTACAGTTTTGGACTGCGGAGCCTTCGCTTGCTCGTCTCTGTGTGAAAAGATTCACCGACGACATTCATCTGTTCGTGTATTTGTCTTAGTGTTGCATCTATTTTTCTTCGATGCAACGTTATATGCATGATGTGTATGCTTGCCATATCTCTTCGGTCCTCACTATGCATGATGTGTATGCTTGCCATATCTCTTCGGTCATCACTATGATGCATGCCTTGCGTAGTTCCTTGATATGTTACACTTGTTAGATCCTGGTTCACTTTCTCTTACTTCGAAGATATTGACTGTTTCGAAGCCTTTCATAAAAAAACATATTCATCCCCTTTTGTCAATAACTATCGCTTGAGATGGTCTACAACATCAATGCATCCAACAACAAAAATTGTGCCCATAGGCGCCATCATCGATGAAACTGTAGCCACTTTATTGCTTTCACCGACGACCTCACCCATCTTCCCTACCTGCTCCACGAAGCAAGCACCGTGCCACATCTATGAAGCTGAGACACGAAACACAACAAGGACATCCCCCCTAGGAACATAGATCGTCCATGCCTCCTATGGAACTTCGCATGGTCACGCTCCCTCGTGCAGACGCACCACCCGTGTTCATTGAGCACGACTGCCATCACGCAACCACTGCTGCCAGGTCGGCAACAAGCCCTCCGTCAAATCCACACCTTGGAGGCTCGAAACCAGCCTAGATTAGGTCCATGTATGGTCACCCTTACACCACCACAATCATCCCATGCTACGCACTTCGCACGCTGAACTCATAGGACGGGAGTGACGACATCCGGTTGGTATCTCATAGGGCACCAGACAGGCCGGACCATAGCTGCCATCTGACACCCATACATCCCAAAGGCAACAACCGGGCCAGGGGACTGTGGTCAGTGGGTTGAGTGTCCGACGACTAGGGTTCAAATCATCTACACGCGAACCTTCCAAACCCGTCTCGAACGCTCACGCAGACCGTCCGATTACTGACTAGTAAAAAAAAAGCGACCCAATCGGACCTCTCAAACCCGTCTCAAATGCCTGCCCTAACCGATACCCCTCATATCCAGCCCAAATCTAGGGCGGATATGGGGCTGACACGTTTGACCCACCATCGACCCCACCGATGTCCCATAAAAACTCATATCCGGCGCCTCGCTCGGAAACCTAGTTCACTCTCTCTCGCTTCGTCCTCTTCTCTTCCTCTCCGATTCTGATCCAATCCAATGCGATGTCCATCTCCGACAGCCACTCTGATTCCAACGTCGACTACGAAGAGGAGCTAGCCCTCCGCATTGCCTTGGAGCGATCCAAGGTGGACATCGGCGGTAGCTTCGGATCTGCAGCGGCGCCGCAACTCCCACGTCGACGTAGCGGAGACGCAGGAGCTGGACCCTCCGGGCCCGGGCGCAACTCCGTCAGGACAACACAGTCCACACCTCCCCAACACCGTCTCCTTCGCTGTTGTACGCTCCTCCATGCGGGCAGCGGTAGGTGCTATTGCCCGCGTTGCCCGTCGCGAGAGGTAGCGGGCAAGTGAGAGGGATGCGACGGAGCAGTCCGCGCGCCGCCGCCGCGGGATGCAGGCGAAGCCCGACTAGGACGAGCGGCTCCACGCATGGGTTTATCACCGCCCTTCATGGCGAAGGAGACGGACGCTCGACACCTATGATAGAAGAACACGAAGGCGCTCCGACTTGATATTGAGAAGTTGGAGCACGAGGCAAAAAGAGGCAGTGACGGAGGCGGCTTGGGTCGCCAAATTAAAACGGGAGCTGGACAAGGCGGTTTGTTGGGTGAAGGGGTCGATCGTCCTACCTGACGCTGATGACGACGACGGTGACGGTGATAGCCGCACCTCCAACGATGACGACCAAGACCCTTCACCAGCGGCGGACGTGTGGGCATAGGCCCTACGAGAAAGTGGTAAATCTCCACCGTCTCCGTTCTGAATTTGTAGTTATTTAGTACTGTAAGTAGAACATGTTGGCCGTTATGTGAACTTTGAGTAGGTTTTGGAGATCCGTATGTGATTTTTTGTTGATCGAAACGTAATTCTTCTCCTTTCCTATAGATGAACTTGATGTGAAGAAGATAACTTGATACGCGTGGGCGCTGCTTTACTCTAGATGAGTGCTAGTAGCAGTAGGCTATGAGCTCGAAATGCAGTGTGTTGACCAAGAAACAAGAGGCAGTGTGTGGAGTCGTCTGCCTGCAACTTTCTGTGCCCCAGTTGAGACGCGCATGCATGCTTTTGCCTTGTCGTCAGAGTGGAATTCTGCCTGCCCTGCTGCGATTCTACCTTCTCCTTTCCCCCTTTTCCCCACACCGCGTTCAAACCCAACCACCCTCGTGACTTGTTCTTCTTCTTCTTCCAGTCCAGTGTGCCCGCCGGCCGGTCAAACGCCCGGTCCACGCAACGCACGCGGCCGTCTGCTCCACCACAGACCACACCACAGTGCGAGTCGCTCTGCTTCCTCCTCTGCTCTGCTCTGTTCTCCTCTGCTTTGCAGTTGATTGACGAATTCGACTGACGCCCACCACACCACAGTGCAGATTACGAACGAATGAATGAATGACCGTCTAGACAGACAGATTATGAATGAATGAATGAATTAACCAACGAAAGAACACATGTTGTTATTATTATAAATTATCATCATCCAAATCACGGATTAAACGAAGGAACGCCGCTAGCTGTATGTACACATCCATCCATCGACAACACAACAGACGGGCATCGCACGAGCTAAGCTAATCAAGGTATCGGGTAGGAGGATCATCAGCAATTAACCCCAAGGTTAACTAATCATCTCATCGCCGCCACGGCCCGCCTGTTGTTGTTGCTGCCACCTCGGCCTTTGCCGGTGCCGGTGCCGGTGCCGTTGGCGGTAACGGCGTTGCCGTTGGCGTTGGCGGCGCCGCACTTCTTGCCGCCGCCGTTGTCGGCGGGCGCGAGGGCGAGGTCGAGCTCCAGCCCGTAGAGCACGCCGGCGAAGGCGCCCAGGCCCTGCCTGTTGGCGAAGTAGACCTCCCGGATGCGTCGGAACACGTCCCAGGTGAGCGCGGCGTCCGAGCCGGCCTGGTGGGACATCCCCGCCGCGCGCTCCACGCCCAGCTGCGCCGCCAGGGCGTCCAGCCCGCCGTAGAGCCCGGCGCAGCTGTCCATGACGTGGCGCGCGTCGTACACCTGCTGGCCGAAGAAGACGCGCACCAGGCCGATGAACTCGGGCAGCGTGCGCGGCAGCTTGCGGCCCATGAGCAGCTTCACCAGGTAGCCGAAGTCGTAGGCCGAGTGGAACGTGACCCACGCCGCGGCGCCCGAGCACACCAGCCCCGACGACATGAGCAGCGCGGAGAACACGCGCGCGTCCACGCCGTGCCTCCGCTGCAGAGCGAAGTCGAGGCCGTGGTCCGCGAGCAGGGCCACCGACCTGGGGTTGTGGCGGTGCACGCGCGGGTCGAACTCGCGGAGGTTGATCTCGAACGCCACCGACGGCGGCGCGTCGGGGGACGCCGCGAAGGCCAGGCCGACCTGGATGAGGTGGAGCGCGTCCACGTTGGCCTTGAGCGCCTCGTAGCGCTCCGACGGGGTCAGGGACGCGTGGTGCTTGCTGGGGCAGTGGATCACGCCCGGGAACTCAGTGTCCATGGACACGTACGGGAACCGCTCGGCCGCCTGCCGGATCGCATGGAACTCCGACTCCACGTTGTGTGCCCACACCTGCCGGATCACCAGCTTGCCCTCTCCCCCAGCGCCGGCGGCGGCCTCCGTCTGCACCTTCATCGCGGCGGCGGTTTAATCTTCTTGGGCTCTATGTAATCGTGATCGTGATCGGATCGAGTGGCGGTGGGGCTCCGAGATCGATCGGCTGACTGCTCTTTGCTCTAGTCGGAGTTGGATTTGGATTTGGGAGATTGAGGCGACGGCGGCGAGGGTTTTATAGGGTGGGATTCGGGGGATTCCAGCCGGGCGCCGCGAAAGGAAGGAGAAGGCGGCGGGGGCGCGTCGAGATAAGTGCGGTGCGGAGCGGACGGCGGATGCGCGCCGTGACAGCGCGTTTATGGCGTGCGCGATTTGCCAATCATTGTTGCTCCGAGCGTCTCAAGTCTGACCAGACCAGGAAGGTATTTTTTTTAGCGTCCTCTATATGTTATGTATCTGGATGGAATTCAAGAGAGGTGGACTCGGTCCTAACTAAAATATGGCACTAGCTTTTGTATTTCAATAACATAACATGTACTCTCCGTTTTTAAATATAAGTCTTTTTAAAATTTCATTAAAACTACATATGGATGCATGTAGACATATATTTTAGAATACATATTCACTTATTTTATTCCATACGTAGTCTTTTTGTGGAATCTTTAAAAAGAATTAAATTTATAAATGACGGGAGTATATACAGTACTAATATAATGCGGGTTTCTGAAATTACGCATGGTTTTACTCGCAACGCTCTCGCTTTAAGAGGAAAAGATCGTTGGGCTTTAACGCACACACTTATCCACTATGGTCGGTAATCGGGAGTGTGGTTCTTTGTGAAGGGATATGTCTACTTGTTCACGTGAAGTATTTGTTGGGACACTTGTCGCATGAAAATATAACGCTCGATTTATATTCAGACACGCAAAGCGGTTTCCTAAAATTTTGCAGCGTTTTACTCGTAACGCCCTCACATTAATGAGAAAATATTCTTGAGATTTAACGCCAAGTCGTCAACCCTTATCTTGTTTGGTCAGTAGTGTCTATCTTGGTGAAGGGATATATGTGCTTGCCCATATGAAGTATGCAATGACACTTGTAGCACGAAATTGGGACACTTGACACATAAAGCGGTTTTTAAAAATTATGTGGTGTTTGCTCGTAACGCTCTCATATTAATGAAAAAAGATTGTTGAAATATAACGCTAGCCCTTATCTAGTTTGGTCGGTAGTGTTTATCTTCGTGAAGGGATAGATATGCTTGTCCCTATGAAGTATGCAAGGACACTTGTCACATGAAACTATGAAGCTTGACAAATAAAGCGGTTTTCAAAACTTATGCAGTGTTTACTCGTAACGCTCTCACATTAATGGAAAAAGATTGTTGAATTTGACTCTAGACCTTATCTAATTTGGTCGGTAGTGTTATTCTTCGTAAGGATACATGTACTTGTCAACATGAAGTACATTGGGACACTTGTATGAAAATATGACCCTCGGTTTTGTATTCTGACACATAAAGAGGTTTCTAAAATTACAGGGTGTTTTACTCATAACGACCTTGCATTAATGGGAAAAGATTGTTCAAATTTAACGTAATTCCTTATTTAGTTTGGTTGGTAGTGTCGTTCTTCATGAAGGGATGCATGCACTTGTCCATGTGGAATACGGAGGGACACTTTTCGCACGAAAATATGACGCTTGGCGTTCTATTTTGAGACTTAAAATGATTTTGTAATTATGTGTTGTTTTACTCATGACGCTCGTGCGTTAATAAGAAAGGATGGTTGAAATTTATTGCTAGCCCTTATCTAGTTTAGTCGGTAGTGTTATCTTTATGAAGGGATACATGTACTTATCCATGTGGAGTACACAAAGACATTTGTCACATGAAAATATGATGCTCGGTTTTCTATTTTACTATTTTAACACGTAAAGCTGTTTTCCAAAATGATGAATTGTTTTACTCATAAAGGTCTTACATTAAGGCTCTATTTGGAACCACCGAGATTATATAATCTGGTTTTTATAATCTATTGTATTTTCAAACAGGACAGTTTATATTGTAGATTTTATAACTAGATGATCAGATTATTATAATCTCATAATCTGCTCCACCCCAGCTAAAATGAGATTATGGATTACAAATGACGTGTTACCATTGTAAACTTCAAGAGAATTACGCAGTGCTACCGCCACTTTTCTTTTTTTTTCTTGTAAACAGAGGGCAAACATGTCATTATGCAATTTAAAAGCTGGTTTAGAGTTTATATAATCTGGCCTCCAAACATGCCCACCTGGATTATTTTTATAAACCAGATTATATAATCTATCTTCATAATCCAGATTATCATAATCTATTATGGTTCCAAACAGGGCCTAATAAGGAAGGATTTTGCAATTTAACGCCAACCCTTAGGCTGGTTGTAATGGGGAGTATCATATACTAGTATCATGCATATGATACTACACCCGTAATGCATAGTATCATATGTTAGTATCATAGAATAGGTAATTTATTGACATGCAAGACACAAAGTAGCACAACATTTAATATGATACGGTATCATGATATGATACTCAACTCTCTCTTTCTTCATTTAATTCTATGCCACATCATCAAAACTCTCTAGTTGGCATGCATGATACTAGCTATGATACTCCCATTACGACCAGCCTTATCTACTTTGGTTGGTAGTGTTGTTCTTCGTGAAGAGATACATGTACTTGTCCACGTGGAGTATGCATGGACACCTGTCGCACGAAAATATGACGCTCGGTGTTCTATTTTGAAACGTAAAGCTGTTTTCTGAAATTATGCAGTGTCTTGCTCATAAAGCTCCTGCATTAATAGGGAAGGATGTTGAAATTTAACGCTAGCCCTTATCTAGTTTGGTCGGTAGTTTAATCTTTGTGAAGGCAGTGCCGATTCTACTAGGCAGGCTTCAACAGGCGTCCTTCGAAATTAAAATAATTGAAAATATGCCCTAGACACAATGATGAAGTGATTATTATTATATTTCCTTGTTCATGATAATCGTTTATTATCCATGCAAGAATTGTATTGCTTGAAAACTCAAATACATGTGTAGATATATAGACAACACACTGTCCCTAGTGAGCCTCTATTGGACTAGCTCGTTGATTAAAGATGGTCAAGGTTTCCTGGCCATAGACATGAGTTGTCATTTGATAACGGGTGGACAAGACACAAACTATAAACGTAGCATATGATCGTGTCAGTTTATTGCTATTGTTTTGTGCATGTCAAGTATTTGTTCTTATGACCATGAGATCATGCAACTCCCGGATACCGGAGGAATGGCTTGTATGTATCAAACGTCACAACGTAACTAGGTGACTATAAAGGTGCTCTACAGATATCTTCGAAGGTGTCTGTTGGGTTGGCATGAATCGATACTGGGATTTGTCACTCCATATGACAGAGAGGTATCTCTCGACCCACTCGGTAATACAACATCACAATGCCCTTGCAAGCAATGTGACTAAGGACTTAGTCACTGGATCTTGTATCACGGAACGAGTAAAGAGACTTCCCGGTAACGAGATTGAACTAGGTATGCAGATACCAACGATCGTATCTCGGGCAAGTAACATACCGATGGACAAAGAGAACAACATACGTGATTAACTGAATTCTTGACATAGAGGTTCAACTGATAAAAATCTTCGTAGAATATGTAGGAACCAATATGGGCATCGAGGTCCCGCTATTGGTACTGGCCTGAGAATGTCTTGGTCACGTCTGCATAGTTCTGGAACCCGCAGGGTGTGCACACTTAAGGTTCGGTGATGTTTTGGTATTATTGAGTTATGTGTGTTGGTGACCGAAGGTTGTTCAGAGTCTAGGATGAGATCCCAGAAGTCACGAGGAGCTCTAGAATGGTCCAGAGGTCAATATTTATATGTAGGAAAGTGGTATTCGGGTTCCATAATAGTTTCGGGGATTTTTGGTATTGTGCCGGGAGTGTCGGAAGGGTTCCCGGAGTCCACTGGAAGGATCCCACCCGCCCCGAGGGGCCACATGGGCGTAGGAGGTGGTCCACCAACCCCTGGTGGGCTTGGGCAGCCGACCACAGGAGGCGCATGTGCCAAGCCTTGGTGAAGGAGGTGGAGGAAGAGTCCTCCCAAGGGTGTCCACCTCCCTTGTGGGAGGTGGACTCTCTCCCCACTTTGGTTGAACCCCTTCTCCTTGGAGGAGGAGCCAAGGCAAGCCCACCTACCCCTTCCTCCTATATATAGTGGAGGTTTTATTGGAAATATGCCCTAGAGGTAATAATAAAATAGTTATTAATATATTTCCTTGTTCAAGATGATCGTTTATTATCCATGTTAGAATTGTATTGAATGAAAATCAGATACATGTGTGGATGCATAGACAACACACTGTCCCTAGTAAGCCTCTAGTTGACTAGCTCGTTGATCTAAGATGGTTAAGGTTTCCTAGCCATAGACAAGTGTTGTCACTTGATGACGGGATCACATCATTAGGAGAATGATGTGATGGACAAGACCCAGACTATGAACGTAGCATGTGATCGTGTCGTTTTATTGCTACTGTTTTTCTCCATGTCAAGTATATGTTCCTATGACCATGAGATCATGTAACTCAGTGAGACCGGAAGAATACCTTGTGTGTATCAAACGTCGCAACGTAACTGGGTGACTATAAAGGTGCTCTATAGGCATCTTCGAAGGTATCCATTGAGTTATCATGGATCAAGACTGGGATTCGTCACTATGTATGATGGAGAGGTATCTTGGGGCCCACTCGGTAATACAACATCACTACAAGCCTTCCAAGCATTGTGAATAAATAATTAGCCACGGGATTTTGTATTACGGAGAGAGTAAAGTGACTTGCCGGTAACGAGATTCAAATAGGTATAGAGATAACGACGATCGAATCTCGGGCAAGTAACATACGGAAGGACAAAGTGAATGTTGTACGAGATTAACTGAATCTTTGATATAGAGATTCAACCGATTAAGAGCTTCGTAGAATATGTAGGATCCAATATGGACATCCATGTCCCGCTATTGTATATTGGCCGGAGAGTGTCTCGGTGATGTCTACATAGTTCTCGAACCCGTAGGGTCTGCACACTTAGGGTTCGGTGACGTTTCAATATAGTTGAATTATTGATGTTGGCAACAGAATGTAGTTTGGAGTCTCGGATGAGATCCCGGACATCACGAGGGGTTCTGGAACGGTACGAAGACGAAGATTGATATATAGGAAGTATTCATTCGACTTCCAGAAGGATTTTGGTATTACCGGTAAAGTACCGGAAGTGACGAATGGGTTCCGGAGTTCCACCTGGAGGGGCCACCCACCCGGGAGGGGACCAAACAGCCCCAAGGGTGGTGCACCAGCCCCTGGTGGGCTAGGCGGCCAGCCAAGGTGGGCCTATTCGTCCGATGTGGAGAAAGAGAGAGAGGTGGACCAAACCGACTAGGGAGAGGAGTTCTCCTCCACCAAATCGAAATGGAGGAGGACTCGTGTAACGACTAAGATGCGGCCCTTTCCTTATTTGGGTCGGAACCCCCAAAAAAGGAAAGAGGCGCATCTACACACTTTGCAAACGGGATAATCATTGCACATTACAATAAATAAAGTAAGACAAGAAGGGAAACACCTATCATCTGTTATAATATCAATAGTTTACAGGCATACAATTATTCAGAGTACGGAAGCCCGGCTAAGGACTTAAAACATGAAAAGAAACAGATAAATGATCTATCCCGCAAGCTGCCTCGGATCACGACCATGGGCTCTAGTCATCTGGATACGCCACGTACATCCTGCCCCGCTCTTCGTCAAATTCCCACTTCAACTTTCTGCGTGAGGCTCCACATCATCTGTCGTATCTGTACCTGTACCTGTGGTGTTTATATGAATCCGTGAGTCATGAGGACTCAACAATCATGTGACCGTGATATCGCGTCTAACCAAGTTTAATAGGTGAGGAAGGTAAAGTGTTTGGGTCTGCAGCAACCTAAGCTTTATGTGGCTAACTTACGAAGACTGAATATATGAGTGGTCTGCGCAAGCGGTCGAATCTATGTGATCATCTGATGATCCTGAACACCTACTTACGTCATTCATAACCCCTCCGTGTTCTCGGTCGAAGAAAGGTCTTCGAGGGAAACAATCACGGATACGCACACAGTTGCCAGTTTTAATTAGCATTTCTTTAAGTTGTCTAGAACCAGATGTTAACAAAATATCCATATTTGCCACATAACCGCGGGCATGACTTTCCGAAAAGATTTAACCC
The DNA here is from genome assembly GCF_904849725.1 of Hordeum vulgare subsp. vulgare. NCBI lineage: Eukaryota > Viridiplantae > Streptophyta > Magnoliopsida > Poales > Poaceae > Hordeum > Hordeum vulgare. Next base: position 655,271,001 of record NC_058519.1, on the reverse strand, counting down.
TGCAGGGGTGCTCCAACTAGTCCATCACAAACTGCCACGGACCGCAAAGTAATCCTCTATCACAAAACTTGTGATCTCGTCGGATTCCTTAAAGGAAAACCTCAACTTTGAGGAGACCCAAAGTTTCACTGGAATCCCTATACGCAAGATATATCGCTAAGGTAAGACAAATCTGGCAAGATCTCCCGTCGCGTCGACGATCTCGGTAGGAGCCGCGTATCTCATTCTGAGGACACGACGGATGAGCGCAGCGTACAGTGGCCTGATAGAAATCTCCCGAGTTGCCTCAATTTGGCCCCGCACACGACTCTAGTTTGGACCAACACTCATGAGGAGCACTGGCCCGGGGGATTGATTAAGACCCTCGGGGTAGCTATTCCCTATGCAATTAATTATAATGTTGTTATCAAATGAACACTAAAGTTGGGTCCTGCCAGACAAGCCTTAACACTAAGCGATTTATCAAGGGGGTCCCCATAACAACCCCGAACGTGTTAGGAGCGATGAGTTATGGAAACAAACATCGGTAGCCGAAACTAAGGCGGCAACAACGGAACAAATCACCCGGCAAAAGGCTGGGCCTCCCGTCATTTACCAAGTATATATGTGCATTAATTAAATAACTTCTAAATAGATGATATCAATAACCATGTAACACATGGTTCAACTGGCACCTGCAACTAGCAACGCTATTCATTAGAGGTTAAGCAAGCCTAGTTAAGCCAAACAACATTTTCTAGGAAGGTGAAGTGTTTGAGTTTCATGGCAAAGGGGTTGGCTTATTTAACATGTGGTAGGCAGCGGACAAGTAACGAAGGAAAACGTAATACTAAGCAAAACAAGTCTAGAAACGATATCAAAGTCACGGTCATCTTGCCTGTGAGATCTTCACCTTGGAACTCGTCTTGATCCTCCTGCACGTACTCTGTGGAATCCACGTACTCGCTCTCCGATACCGATGCTACCCAAATAAACAACAACCAATGAACAACGGCAACACATAGGCACACATGATATAATCAAGTAGGTAGAACAAAGGAACGGAGTCACGGATCAATAGACAAGTGTCAAATGACCTACGGATCAAACCAACCACACTCCAATGGCATTACATGGTATAACTAGGTTGCCACATGATCACACAACGACAAACACAAGTGGGATGGGGCTGGAACCACTCCACACCATCAACTATGCACTCACAAGCTCAAATCTACAAAACTATGCAATCTGTTTGGAACAACATGATGGCATTTTGATTACAACAAAACAAGGTCAAGGCAAACACCTACTAGGCCAACCAAGATATGAGGCACAAGACATCAAACCTGACTACAACATATATCAAAGAGTTGCTGCAAGGAATTTCCCAAGAGCAACTTAACAACCACCAAACTTGGAATAAAATAACAGATTCCAGGGACTTAGTGAAAACATCAAATTTTCACCAGCTGCTTATGCTCTGAAGCATTTTGGCAGCCCTGAAAACAATATCTACATGAAAGCTATGAGCATGAAATTGTACAGGGAGCTAGATAAACACTAAGGCTACAACTTTCCAGTTGATTGCCAAGGTTCATTCCCAACACACAAACTTTTGCAACCACAACAACAGGAGAAGAAAATATCAGCAGATTCCGAGACTTAGTGAAAATCACAGGGTTTTCCCAAATCTGTAATCTGCTGCCAAGTCCCTACTTTGACAGTTCACCAAAGTGACATGCAAACTCCTATGGGCAAAACAAAGGTACAAGGTTGTAGAGGGGTTAACCCACTACAACCACATCAAGGACCCATCCTCATAGGCTCAACACATCAATAAATACAAAGTCCCAAACATGGCAACAAATCCGAAAATGAAATTTTCAGGAAGTGTCCCAAAGTGAAATCTGATTCCACCAATGGGTTCCTTGGGAGATTCTACTCCAAAAACATATAAAATATGCAGGCACTTGCATACAACATGAAGGCACAAAATTGAAAGGAAAACTACTAAGAATCATAAGAACATGAATAGTGCCATATCATATGTGCACTCACTATTCAAACCTACACTTGCTCATGCACACCCACATATCTCCAATGGTGGACATGAGAGATCACCCTCATGCTCATGTGCATAGCACATCACTACACACACCATCAACCACATGAACACAAAACACCCACATGGATACACACACACAAACACAAGGAAGCATGCACACACACACATATGGACATGTGTTGGTGCATGCTTGCACAAGTATGCGGGGGTGACCCACACACATACACACAAATACATGCAAAACCTACACTTGCCTATGCATACCCACATATCTCCAATGGTGGACATGAGAGATCACCCTCATGCTCATGTGCATAGCACATCACTACACACACCATCAACCACATGAACACAAAACACCCACATGGATACACACACACAAACACAAGGAAGCATACACACACACATATGGACATGTGTTGGTGCATGCTTGCACAAGTATGTGGGGGTGATCCACACACATACACACAAATACATGCACAAGTATGCAACAACTCCCTAAGCATAATAAAACACATAGGAAAAATATACCCACAAGTATGTCCACTAGTTGGGAAAAGAAAGAAATGAAAAAAAACACAAAACACCAAATGGGGAGGTTCTTGGAATCGAACCTAGGCCCTCTGTTACTATTGCTAGCACCACAACAACACACCACTTCGCTAGCAGCTACTGGCTCGACAAAGAGAGGAAGGCTAACAGGGTAAGTGATACGTCTCAAACGTATCTATAATTTTTGATGGTTTCATGCTATTATCTTGTCATCTTTGGATGTTTTATGTACCTTTTATATCTTTTTTGGGACTAACTTATTAATCTAGTGCCAAGTGCCAGTTCCTTTTTTTTCTATGTTTTTGGCTTTTTTCAGATATGATTTTGGAACGGAGTCCAAACGGAATAAAATCCCCAAAATGATTTTTTCCCGAACGGAAGAAGATCACGGGGCTTGAGGGCCAAGCCAGGAGGGCTGCAGGGGGCCCACAAGCCCCCTATCCGCCACCAGGGGGCGGGGGCCAGCAGGCTTGTGGCCTCCCTGGCGCCCCCCTGACCTAGGTCCTTCGCCTATATATTCCCTAAAATATAGAAAAAAAATCAAGGGATCCACGAAAATACTTTTCCGCCGCCGCAAGCTTCCGTTTCCGCGAGATCTCATCTGGACACCCTTCGCGGTGCCCTGCCGGAGGGGACTTTGGAGGTGGAGGGCTTCTTCTTCATCATCATCACCCCTCCAATGACTCGTGAGTAGTTCACTTCAGACCTACGGGTCCGTAGTTAGTAGCTAGATGGCTTCTTCTCTCTCTTGGATCTTCAATACAAAGTTCTCCATGATCTTCATGGAGATCTATCCGATGTAATCTTCTTTGGCGGTGTGTTTGTCGAGATCCGATGAATTGTGGATTTGTGATCAGATTATCTATGATATATATTTGAGTCTTTGCTGATTTCTTTTATGCATGATTTGATATCCTTGTAAGTCTCTCCGAGTCTTGTGTTTTGTTTTGCCAACTAGATCTATGATTCTTGCAATGGGAGAAGTGCTTGGTTTTGTTTTCTTACCGTGTGGTGACCTTTCCCAGTGACAGTAGGGGCAGCAAGGCACACATTGTGTAGTTGCCATCAAGGGTAACAAGGTGGGCTCTGTCATAGATATGAGATTGTCCATCTACATCATGTCATCTTGCTTAAGGCGTTACTCTGTTCTTTTGGACTTAATACACTAGATGCATGTTGGATAGCGGTCGACGTGTGGAGTAATAGTAGTAGATGCAGAAAGTATCGGTCTACTTATTTTGGACGTGATGCCTATAGATATAATCATTGCCATAGATGACGTCACGACTTTGCGTGGTTCTATAAATTGCTCGACAGTAATTTGTTCACCCACCGTCTACTTGCTTTCATGAGAGAAGCCACTAGTGAACACTACGGCCCCCGGGTCTATTCACACCTATCGTTTACACCTCCGCTTTTACTTTGCTTTTTTACTTTGTTGCTTTCAGTTCTCACTTGGCAAACAGTCTATAAGGGATTGACAACCCCTTCATAGCGTTTGGAGCATGTTCTTTGTGTTTGTGCGGGCACTTGTGATACTCCTTCACTGGATCGATACCTTGGTTCTCAAAACTGAGGGAAATACTTACCACCGCTGCGCTACATCACCCTTTCCGCTTCGAGGGAACACCAACGCAAGGCTCGACGGCCATGGGGAAATCCTTTGCATATTTGCCTAGGAAGTCCCTAAACGCGTAGCCGTAGCAGAAGGATTCCTGGTGCCGTTGCTGAGGAGAATCAAGACAAGAACAGTCTCCCGTCAGCACGTGTTTCTGGCACCGTTGGAAGGTATTTTGTTGCAGTAGCAGAAGTATTTCTGGCGCCGTTGCTGGGGATGGAGAGATCTATCCAAGTAGGTCTCACTAACTCATCTCCTGCACTTACTTTTTTCCCAGTTGCCTCTCGTTTTCCTCTCCCCCATTTCACATTTGCCGTTTTCATTTGCTTTTCTCCTTTGCTGTTTTCTTTTGCCTTTTTGCCTTTCTCCTTTGCCGTTTTCTTTTGCCTTTTTCCGTTCGCCCTTCTTCCACCCGCTTTCTATTTGCTTGTGTGCTATGTGCCTTCATTATGCTTGCATCTTCGCTTGCTGAAAATCTAGTGAAATGGATCCTCACCCACTTGCTAATCTCTTTAAGAGATCCAATTATGTTGATCCAATTGCTAGTAAGTTGAGGGCACTTGACTATTTTTATGGAGTTTTGCTTGAGATGCGTGAATCTGAAAATTGTGAGGAAGAAATTTATGAAGTGATTCACGAGGGCTCCTTGGATGAAAAGCATGATTGCAATGGTTTCACTATAAATTCTATTAGTGACAATCATGCTAAAAATATGCAAAACCCTAAGCTTGGGGATGCTAGTTTTGCCATGTCCACTACTTGTTGCAATGATCATGAGTGGGGCGATGATTTTTCTTATGATCTTGAAAATTTGTTTAAGCCTCATGATGAATATGATATTTGCAATATTATTGAAAGTGGGTTTGGATAAGTCATGACTTTAGTTGATGATAATCCCACTATTTTTGAAGAGCGTCAACTTTGCATGCATGTGGATCATGAAAAGAATATCCTATGTGATAGTTACATTGTTGAATTCGAATATGATCCCACGTGTAATTATTATGAGAGAGGGAAATATGGTGGTAGAAACTTTCATATCACTAAATCACCTCTCGTTATTTGGAGATTGCTATTGTCTCTTTCTTCTTCCTTGCATATGGCAACTATTGGTTGTCTTGACAATCTGTTTTCCTATAAAATGCCTATGCATAGGAAGTATGTTAGACTTAGATGTGATTTTCACATGCTTTATGATGCTCTCGTTGTGCTTCAATTCTTGTCTTTTGAGTGAGCATCATTGAATTTTCAATGCCTAGCTAAGGGCGTTAAACAATAGCGCTTGTTGGGAGGCAACCCAACGAATCTATCCTTTTTCTTTCTGTTTTGTGTTTTCCACACTTTCATAATTCTGTTATGATTGTGTTTTTTGTGTTTCTTTTTTGCGTTTGTGCCAAGCAAAACCGTTATGATTAGTCTTGGGGATGATCGTTTGGTCATGCTGGAAAAGACAGAAACTTTATGCTCACGAAAAGAATTTTCGTTTTGTTTCTGTAAGGGCTTTTGAGTTGATTCCTTTTTCTGCTGATTTCTACGTAAATTATTCCGACCTTTGTAATTTTTCAGAATTTTTGAAGTAACAGAAGTATACGAAGTATATAGATTGCTACAGACTGGTCTGCTGTTAACAAATTCTGTTTTTGTTGTGTTGGTTGCTTATTTTGATGAAACTATGGATAGTATCGGGGGGTATTAGCCATGGAAGATTGAAAATACAGTAACCCAACATCAACATAAGTAGAATTTAAGTTTGCTACAGTATCTAAGGAAGTGGTGGTTTGCTTTCTTATTCTAATGTTACCATGAGTTTCTGTTTAAGTTTCGTGTTGTGAAGTTTTCAAGTTTTGGATGAAGTTCTTATGGACAAAAAGATAAAGAGTGGCAAGAGCTCAAGCTTGGGGATGCCCAAGGCACCCCAAGATGATTCAAGGATGCCGTAAAAGCCTAAGCCCCTCTTTCGTCTTCAATCCATCGGTAACGTTACTTGGGGCTATATTTTTATTCACCACATGTTATGTGTTTTTGCTTGGAGCGTCTTGTATCGTAGGAGTCTTTTATTTTTGTTGTGTCACAATCATCCTTGCTGCACACCTAGAGAGAGAGACATGCACTCATCGTGATTTTGTCGAGCTTCACTTATATGTTTTGGTAGACAATTCAGCTCACATGTGCTTCACTTAGATCTTTTTTGTGCTAGATACTTCTACTGTATGTGCTTCACTTATATCTTTTAGAGAACAGCGGTGCGTGGCTTGGTAGTTGATCTATGCTTTGAAAGTAGTCTCAAAAGGGGTAGTTATCCAAAGGGATACGAAAACTTCCACCTTCATGTGCATTGAATAGTTAGAGAAGTTTGATTCATCTCAATTAGTTTGGAGTTGTGGTTATGGTAATATTGAAGTTATGTTAGTAAGGTGTTGTGGATCTAGAAATACTTGTGTTGAAGTTAGTGATTCCCGTAGCATGCACGTATGGTGAACCGCTATGTGATGAAGTCTGAGCATGATTAGTCTATTGATTGTCATCCTTTGCGTGCGGGTCGGGATCGCGCGATGGTTTATACCTATCAACCCTTCCCCTAGGAGTATACGTTGAATGCTTTGTTTCGATTACTAATAAAACTTTTGCAACAAGTATATGAGTTCTTCATGACTAATGTTGAGTCCATGGTTTAGATGCACTTTCACCTTCCACCATCACTATCTTCTTAGTGCCGTGCAACTTTCGCCGGTGCACAAAACCCACCATTAGCCTTCCTCAAAACAGCCACCATACCTACGTACTATGGCTTTTTCAAAGTCATTCCGAGATATATTGCCATGCAACTACCACCATGACATGTGCCACCACGTCTACATTGCCATTGCATGATCGTAAGATAGCTAGCATGATGTTTCCATTAATGTCTATGCCATGCTAGATCATTGTCACGGTACACTACCGAAGGCATTCCTTATAGAGTCATCGTTGCTCTAAGTTTTGAGTTGAAAGTGTGATGATCATCATTGATGGAGCATTGTCCCATGTTAGGAAATAAAAGAGGCCAAAGATGCCCACCCAAAAAAAGTGAGGCCAAAGAGCCCATCCAAAAAAATGAGAGAAAAATAGAGAAGGGACAATGCTACCACCTTTCCACACTTGTGCATATTAAGCACCATGATCTTCATGATTGAGAGTCTCTCGTTTTGTCACCACCATATAGCTAGTGGGAAATTTTCATTATATAACTTGGCTTGTATATTCCAATGATAGGCTCCCTCAAAATTGCCTTAGGTCTTCGTGAGCAAGCAAGTTGGATGCACACCCACTAGTTTTCTTTAAGAGCTTTCACATACTCTTAGCTCTAGTGCATCATTTATATGGCAATCCCTACTCATTCACATTGATATCTATTGATGAGCAGCTCCACAACTCAGTGATATGCCTAGTTAATGTGACCATCTTCTGCTTGTTTGTCTTGCAACCTCCACCACACTCCACACCACTTATAGTGCTAAAACCATGGCTCACGCTCATGTATTGCGTGAGAGTTGAAAAGGTTTGAGAAAGTAAAGGTGTGAAACAATTACTTGGCCAATACCGGGGTTGTGCATGATTTAAATTTGTTGTGCAATGATGATAGAGCATAGCCAGACTATATGCTTTTGTAGGGATAACTTTTTCTTTTGGCCTTATTATTTTGAAAGTTCATGATTACCTTGCTAGTTTGCTTGAATTATTATTGTTTCCACGTCAATAGCAAACTATTGTTTTGAATCTAATGGATCTGAACATTCACGTCACATAAGAGGAGTTACAAAGGACATCTATGCTAGGTAGCATGAAAGCATAAAAAATTCATTCTTTATCACTTCCCTACTCGAGGACGAGCAGGAGTTAAGCTTGGGGATGCTTGATACGTCTCAAACGTATCTATAATTTTTGATGGTTTCATGCTGTTATCTTGTCATCTTTGGATGTTTTATGTACCTTTATATCTTTTTTGGGACTAACTTATTAATTCACTGCCAAGTGCCAGTTCCTTTTTTTCTGTGTCTTTGGCTCTTTTCAGATCTGATTTTGGAACAGAGTCCAAACGGAATAAAATCCCCGAAATGATTTTTTCCCGAACGGAAGAAGATCAGGGGGGCTTGAGGGCCAAGCCAGGAGGGCTTCAGGGGGCCCACAAGCCCCCTATCCGCCACCAGGGGGCGGCGGCCAGCAGGCTTGTGGCCTCCCTGGCGCCCCCCTGACCTAGCTCCTTCGCCTATATATTCCCTAAAATATAGAAAAACAATCAAGGGATCCACGAAAATACTTTTCCACCGCCGCAAGCTTCCGTTTCCGCAAGATCTCATCTGGAGACCCTTCGTGGTGCCCTGCCGGAGGGGACATTGGAGGTGGAAGGCTTCTTCTTCATCATCATCGCCCCTCCAATGACTCGTGAGTAGTTCACTTCAGACCTACGGGTCCGTAGTTAGTAGCTAGATGGCTTCTTCTCTCTCTTGGATCTTCAATACAAAGTTCTCCATGATCTTCATGTAGATCTATCCGATGTAATCTTCTTTGGCGGTGTGTTTGTCGAGATCCGATGAATTATGGATTTGTGATCAGATTATCTATGATAAATATTTGAGTCTTTGCTAATTTCTTTTATGCATGATTTGATATCCTTGTAAGTCTCTCTGAGTCTTGTGTTTTGTTTGGCCAACTAGACCTATGATTCTTGCAATGGGAGAAGTGCTTAGTTTTGGGTTCTTACCGTGTGGTGACCTTTCCGAGTGACAGTAGGGGCAGCAAGGCACACATTGTGTAGTTGCCATCAAGGGTAACAAGGTGGCCTCTGTCGTAGATATGAGATTGTCCATCTACATCATGTCATCTTGCTTAAGGCGTTACTCTGTTCTTTTGGACTTAATACACTAGATGCATGCTGGATAGCGGTCGACGTGTGGAGTAATAGTAGTAGATGCAGAAAGTATCGGTCTACTTGTTTTGGACGTGATGCCTATAGATATAATCATTGCCATAGATGACGTCACGACTTTGCGTGGTTCTATAAATTGCTCGACAGTAATTTGTTCACCCACCGTCTACTTGCTTTCATGAGAGAAGCCACTAGTGAACACTACAGCCCCCGGGTTTATTCACACCTATCGTTTACACCTCCGCTTTTACTTTGCTTTTTTTACTTTGTTGCTTTTAGTTCTCACTTGGCAAACAGTCTATAAGGGATTGACAACCCCTTCATAGCGTTTGTAGCAGGTTCTTTGTGTTTGTGCGGGCACTTGTGATACTCCTTCACTGGATCGATACCTTGGTTCTCAAAACTGAGGGAAATACTTACCACCGCTGCGCTACATCACCCTTTTCGCTTCGAGGGAACACCAACACAAGGCTCCAAGGCCACGGGGAAATCCTTTGCATATTTGCCTAGGAAGTCCCTAAAGGCGTAGCCGTAGCAGAAGGATTCCTGGTACCCTTGCTGAGGAGAATCAAGACAAGAACAGTCTCCCGTGAGCACGTGTTTCTGGCGCCATTGGAAGGTCTTTTGTTGCAGTAGCAGTAAGCACTGCTGCGCTACTGCTACAGGAAAAGAAATCAAAACAAAAGGCGCTACGGGGACTCGAACCCACGACCTGCGGAAAGACAAAACGCACTGCTACCACTGCGCTATGATATCGATACTTAACAGAGAGGGGGGCGTTGCTCTTTTGAGCATCCCCCTCTGTATCTGCTACAACCTGATGTGGCCGAAACAGGGGAAGGTCACCTGTGACAGCCGATGCCGACGTGCCAGAAGATTCCCTTTCCTTTCCGTTTTCGTCGTGTGTCTGTTTTATTTTGTCGCATCATCATCGCATCATTCGCATCATCTGCATTGCATCGGCGTCTCCGTTGCCGCCCGTTTTCAAAACTTGCATCCGTTAGTAGTTGCCGGTTCTCGTCGTTGTCCGTTCTGAGCCCGACTGCACTCGCACGCGCCCGCGGCACCGTCAAAACCCTGTTTTTAAAGCGTGCGTAAAACTTTCTCTGATTAGATTGAGATTTGACGTGCGGTCCTATTTTAATATAGCCAGGCCGGCTGTCAAATTTCGTCGCGATCAGAGTTCGTCTGGTACCCGAACGGTCGACTGTAGCGGCACCGTATTCGGTCTACCGTCGGACGTCTGTCAATGTTTTTAAATCGTTGCCGCGCCGCCCGTTTCCCCTCTCGTCTCCGGATATCTACACAACACGGCCACGTAACCGTTCCCGAGTTCGGAATTATCCGAATCCGACCCCGCGGTTGGATCCGGAACGCGATTCCGGTTAACCGAGCCCCCCATTTGTCTATAAATATCCCCCCATGCATTTTAGACAGCTTTCCTCAAATCCCTCCTTGTTTTCCGCGCCCACCTACCCCTAACCCTAATTTTCCACCTCTCTCTCCTCCCCCAGCCGCCGGGCCTGCCCGAGGCCCATCCGGCCGCCGCCGCCGCCCGTTCAACCTCCTGTCCCGAGCCCCCTCGCGCCTCGCGCTAGTAGCCGTCGGCCAGCCCCGCAGCTCCCCGCCGTTCCAGGGTCCGCCGGAGCACGTCGGGGTCTGTAGCCCCTCGCCCCGCTGCCAGCCTCCACGGTTCGCCGCCCCACTGCCCGCAAGCCGTCGGCCACCGCTCGAGCCAGGAACCACAACCAGATCCCCGCCGCCGATTTGCCCGCCTCGGTCCGCCACCACTGAGAATGGGTTCCCCACGACTGGATCGGCGATCCCGCCGTTTTCCCCATGCTGCCGCGGCCGGAACGATGGCCGCTGCCGCGGCCAACTCCCTCCCTCGCCGGAACGATGGCCGCTGCCGCGGCCAACTCCCGCCGCCGGTCCCTGTGTGCATGCGGGAGGTGCACGACGAGCAGCCGCCCGACCCAGCGGAGCGCTCCTCCCGCCTAGGCCCGCGCCGGCCCAGGCCAGCTCAGCCCACCCCCGTGCCAGCGCCGCACCAACTCCAGCAGCCCCGGCCTCTCGCTCGGCCCAGGTGCGCCCCTAGGCCCATCTCAGCCTCTCGAGCAGCCTCGACCCGGGCCGCCTCTCCACCGCCGGCCCAAGTGGCCTCAGGTGAGCGCCGGCCCCGTTAACCCCGCCCAGTGCGTTTTTTTAATTTAAGCGCTTGCTCTGTTAGGCCCATGAACGAATTAGGCCTGTTAGCATATTTTAGGATTTTCCAAAGATTTATTATTTTCAGAAAAATTGCTAGATTTTAAAATGACCGTAGTTTCTAAACCGTAAGTCGGAACGAGGCGTATTTTATATGGTTTTGGGGTAGTTTTGCGAGTAAAACATGATTTCACAACTTGCATAATTAGTTGAAGTAGTTTTACGTGCCGAACGCCTAGTATAACGTGCTGACCTATTTTGTTTCGTCCCGTATTTTTTTTTTCTTGCGGTCCGGATAGCTCGAGTGCCTTAGATAAAATGCCCATGTTCTAGGAACTATTTTTCCATGTATTTTAGACCAGTCAATTATATTTTTGCGTGTAGGGATTGCCTCTAGTTTATTTTCCCGTATATAGGGTATTTTCCCGCATTAATGTGTCGCTTTATTTTGTGTTGCAAACCCCACTTATTTTATATGTTTCCGGGGTAGAAAAATCCCATGGATTTTTCTGTGCAATTAGTTTTAGCCTTTGAGTAGATTAGTTCGCGCGATATTTGCTATGTTGCCCTTTTGATTAATTCGTAGGATTTATTCCGTGCCTCGTTTGAATTAGTTGTCAACTAGAGAGTTGATTTTGGATGTTTTGTTTAGCCACTGGTATTTTTGGTTGCAATAGAAATGCATGTTTAGGTGTGTTGTTTGCTTGCTCTCAAGTTGCTAGAAATTGTGCTGTTTTCGACGAGCTGAAATATTTCTAAGTCTGGAATCTGTTATTATTTTGTTGCTGTCTTGTCTTGCTTCTATCTTTGGATCTGTAGCTCTTTTGAGGTTGGTCCAATGGAGTTAGTTGTACCCCTTGTGTTTCTCTAGCATTCTGTAAATTTTCATGCCATTTGGAGTCCTGTAGCTATAGGTTTTTCTGCTGTCAATATATCTTCAGGTCGAAAACTGCACTTTCACGAGGTGTAATTTTCACTAAGTCTGAAATAGTGCGCGAGATGCCATTTTGTGTCTTCTTTTCCTAGTGCTCCTTGCTGCCATGCTAGTTGTTGTTAGTTGTTTGTAGTAGTGCGTCTTGCCCTCTTTCATGCCATGTCTTGCTTGAGTTTATCAGAGTTGTGTAGGCGTAGTTGTGGGGCACAGTAAATGCTATGTGGCTGATTTTGGCAGATTGTAGAGATTTCTTGTTTTGCTCGTAGTTTGTGAACCGTAGCTCCGTTTTGATCGAGTCCTACATGAAACTTGCTTAGAATCTCGTGTAGTTTCATTTTCTCTTGCTGTTTGTATGTTTTGAAGTGCTCGTGACCGTCTTTGCACACATATTGCATTAATGCCATCATATCTTGCGGTGCTTGTATCTTTTGAACCGTAGCTCCGTTGGAGATGTTCTTTATGTGTAGATTGCTTGCCTTGACGCGTAGAATCACGTGAACCTATTTGTTTTGCTGTTTAACAACTAATTAAAGGTGTTAATTCAGATCTGGACAGAATTGTTAATTAACATGTGAGGTCGTTTCGGAGGTGCTATATGTCATTTCCGACCTCACTTAAAATACCTAGATAGGTAGTTTATTTACGCTTCACCTCTTGCATGTTTGAAAACATTATTATTGCCGTGTAGATAACCGGGAGTGAACAAAATAATTAACGTGGAGTTTCGTCAATATGCAACTCGTGCATATTGAACTTCACTTAATGTGTAGTGTTTGATTGTGTGATTTGTCATGCCGTGACTTGCATGTATTCAGTAGCTCATGCATCATATGTGTTGTGCATCGTGTGGTGAATTTCGTGTGTTGATTTGTGTTTCCGGTTTGCTTCGTCTCGATAGAGTTCCGCAGCGTGCCGGATTGTGAGGACCCGTTCGACTACGTCAGTTCGTCTGCTTCACGGAGGCATACTTCTTCCAAGCGGGATCTCAGGCAAGATGATCATTTCCCTAGATACCATTACTATCATTGCCATGCTAGTTTATCGCTTCTATCATTTATGTCTCCTGGCCTACCACCTGTTAAATTCAGCCTCTCAACAATGCCATGAAACCTTCAACCTGTTCAACCTAGCAAACCACTGATTGGCTATGTTACCGCTTGCTTTACCCTGTGTTAGCGTTGCTAGTTGCAGGGGCAGATGCTTCCATGTGAAAACATGGGTCCCTTGTCATATCACCCTATTAATGCTATTTAATTTAATGCACCTATATACTTGGTAAAAGGTGGAAGGCTCGGCCTTTCTAGCCTAGTGTTTTGTTCCACCTTTGTCCCCTTTAGTTACCGGCTACCGGTGTTATGTTCCATAAATGAGCACTCCTAACACGATCGGGCTCGTTATGGGGACCCCCTTGATAATTCGTTTTAGATTAAAGCTGGTCTGGCAAGGCCCAACTTTGGTACTACATTTTCCTAAACACCTAATAAAATTGCATAGGGACTTTCCGGACCCCGAGATAATTTAATCAACCCCCGGGCCAGTGCTCCTCATGAGTGTTGGTCCAAAACAGAGCAGCTTATTAACGCTACCCGGGGCAACTCGGCGTTTGGCGTGGTAACCATCGCTCATTCGTCGTGTCCTGAGAACGAGGTACGCGACTCCTATCGGGACCGTCGACACGTCGGGCGGCCTTGCTGGATTAGTTTTACCTTTGACAAGATATCTTGTGCATCGGGATTCCGGTGATGCTTTGGGTAATCTCAGAGTTGAGGTTTTCCACTAGGGAATCCGACGAGATCGCGAGCTTCGTGATTGAGGATTTCTATGCGGCTTGTGGTAATTTGTGATGGACTAGTTGGAGCACCCGTGCAGGGTTAAATCTTTCGGAAAGCCGTGCCCGCGGTTATGTGGCAACGTGGTTACTTTGTTTAACACTGGTTCTAGATAACTTGAAGTTAACTTAATTAAAACTTGCCAACTGTGTGCGTAAGCATGACTGTCTCTTTTGTGAGTTCCTTCTCCGATCGAGGACACGGTGGGGTTATGTCTGACGTAGGTAGGTGTTCAGTATCATTCATTTGATCATCAGTAGCTCTCGCCCGTTATGCGTAGATTATCCCCCTCTTTATTCTTGTACTCGTAAGTTAGCCACCAAATATATACTTAGCCGCTGTTGCAACCTCACCACTTAACCATGCCTCACCCATTAAGCTTTGCTAGTCTTGATACCTTTGGAAATGAGATTGCTGAGTCCCCTGTGGCTCACAGATTACTACAACACTAGTTGCAGGTGCAGGTGAAGGTTACTTGACACGAGCGCGTTGGTTGTTCATTTGGAGTTGCTTCTTCTTCTTCTTCTGCATCGATCTAGGATGGGTTCCAGGCCGGCAGCCTGGGATAGCAAGGATGGACGTCGTTCTTCTTTTGTCGTTTGTTTTCGTCCGTAGTCGGACCCTGCTCTTACTCTTGATGATTGTGAAATGTACTGATGTGACTCTGATATAGCTTGTGGCGAGTGTAAGCCAACTCTTTATATATCTCTTCTTTTCAGTACATGTACTTGTAACGATATCCATTCTTGCGACACGGCGAGATGCGCTTCTATCCCTGACGAGGCCTTCGTGCCAAATTGAGGATAGGGTCGCATCTTGGGCGTGACAAGTTGGTATCAGAGCAAGGATCGACCTAGGAGCCCCCTTGATTGATCGAACTTGGCCGAGTCGAGCCTAGTGAAAAACTATTTGAGTCTAGTTATATGTCGGAGAGTAGGATTCTTTTTTCTCCTCTTCTATGCTCTGATGAGGAATCTTAACGTAATAATTTACTCTACTCCTCTTCCCACTCAAATTTTTTTAGGATCACGCGGATATTGTTGGAATCTATATGATGCCGATGTGACGGAGTTCTGTCTTGGTGCCTGCTGTCTGACTTGATTTTCTTCCGGGGAGTTGAGCTCCAGGGGATTCTTGAGCACATCGTTATCATTCAGGTTTCTTAGTATCTCAGAACGAAGGATGTTCGTAATTGCTTCAATAGTAGTATTGGCGAGATAACCCGATGTCCCCAGTACTGGTGCAGATTGTTCGGGAGTACTGCCATACTTTGTATCGTTGTGATCACGAGGGTCTGTTGTAGATGAAGGTCCGAGATTCTGGTTGTGTGTTGACGGATGTGATACAAGTGACGGGTTAGTTTAGGACTTGTGTGAAATACTCCTTGTATCCGTGTACCAGATTGCATGACCAGATATTTCGGGAATTCATAGGTGGGAATTCAAGTAGTTGCTTATAGGATAATCTTCCAACAAATGCACGATGTTAGGTTGGGGTTCTACATCTAGTGGATTCGTTTGTTCACGGTCGACTTACAGCAGTACACGTTGTGTCTTAAAGAGTCCTTGTAGCTTGCTACGACTCGGGGACGCTTCGTATGTCGGGTGCACTGCCTTGCACTTGATGGCTACTGTAAATCGAGCCCGTGCGATCCTGTCCACGAAAATATCGAACGGAAATCTTTCTCATGAGTTTGTTCTGGCTTCTTTCATAAGCCTCATCCTTTGTTTTGTTGAATATGGTAATTCAAGTTGCTTCGATGTCAAGTGGTGTTTTCAGATCTTTCTTAATTTGTGTTCTCATATTTTTATGTGAGCGCTAATTCTTTTGTTCAATCAGTTGTCTTATCAATTCTTGTCAACCGGAGTCGTCGTATCAATTCTTTCCAACCGGTGTGCTTCTCTTCAGTGAATTCAATCCTCTTAAATGTTGCAAGATCAGTCTCTCAATTTATTCTGGAGTTCATCTCATCTGTCCTGAGTTGTCTTTGTTTTTCCCCACCCTCCCGCCCTTGTTCTTAGTAATTCAATTTTCATCCAAGAGTTCCCTCTTCTTTGTGCTTCCGCTGTCTGTTCTTTCTCTCTTACCCAATGAATTTAGTTCAGTTGTCCGTGTTCATCATATCCTTTTCATCCTTGTAATCCTTTCCTATGTTGGAGATTATTATCAATCTATCTTATTTATTCAGTTATCTCTATTCTATCCGGTGTGTTGAAGACATCTCAGAGTTTCTTGTTTCAGATCTTTCATTATTTCGAGGTGCTAACCTCATCTAGTTCTCTTCATACCGGTGCAATACCCTCTTCTAAGCAATCTTGTCAACGGTGATTTCTTTGAGTGGGCCCATAACCCACAGGTTCTTTCCGAGGATCTTACCTGGCTCTTTTAATCATCTCCGGAGATCTTTAAATCTTTTCAACTATGACGTAAGTATGATTTTCATCAGTCATATCCCTTCTTCAAGATCTATTTCAATTAATTCATTCTTTGGCTCAACCTTTCATTCTTCTCTATTCCGGAGGGTCTCATTAATTCTTAGTGGTGTTGTTCTCGTCATCATTCTCAGCTCGCAATCCGAAGGAGTGTTTCTCTCAATCTTGGTTCATTCTTTTGGAGATTCATCATTTCAGCTTGGTGCCATCTTCTTAATTGTTGTGAGTCATGAGCAATCCCTTTCTTGCTATCCGGTGCATTTCTGAGTTGTTTTATTTCTCGTTCCTCCGAAGGCCATCATTTTAGAAGATTCTTCGTTCTCAGCTTTCAGCTTTCATCCTCAAATCTTCTCAATTGTTGCCTCTTCGTTCGTCTCTCGGTTATCCGGTGCCTTGTTTTAGTTTTCTCTCAGGTGGCTTATGATCTCATCATTCTCATGTATCTCCATTAATTCATGGTGTTCCCATTCAATTGTGAATTCTTACCGGTGCTTCCTTCAATTTTGCTTCAAGTGGTGCTTATCTCTCTATCTCTTCAAGGTTCTTTCAAGAAGAATAAGTCATATGCTAAATCCGTTGCTAGTCATCAATTAAACTTCATGAAGGATTAGCATAAAATAATTCTTATTCTTGTTCTTCCTTCTTCAAATGATTTAAATTCTTCTTCCGGAGTGGCTCATGATGTCAATCCATTCTCAAGTGTTCTTCAAGATTCGTGTTGGAGAACCTCAAGTATCCTTTCTCTTGCGTTTCTATGTGTAATTGTTCTTCCTTTATCCTTTGAGGTGGTATTATAGCCTTCTTGTTAGTGTAGGAGCCTCGAAGAGTTTTCCTCTCAAGAATGAGATAATTAAACCCACCAATTCTTTGATCATGAGATATTTCAAACTCATGATTTCTTCATTGAGCTATATTGGTTTGGATTTCACCTAAAGCTTTCCCCTTTGGATTATGCTATCATGGTGCTTGTCAGTAATCCGAGTTCTCAATGCACCCTCTTGGTGTGAGAGTTTTGATATCCGTGCTTTCTTCTATCCTTGGTTCTTGTAGTGGTTTGTTGTCACCTCATATTTGTTGAAATGATTTTCGTAAGCCCACCACTATCTTGTTCTTTTCGTTGTTGGTTTTCCAACTACTCCGTCAATTCTCTATCCGGAGGCTCTTCAATTCTATCGTGATGATAGTTGTCATTTCTTTCTTTATTCTCTTCTTTCGTATGAGCTAGTTCATGTTCTATTGTTCTGGAGGCATTGTGATATTGCTCTTTTGGGTCTATCTTGTTGTTCTATCAAGATCATTGTGTTTCCTTGCTCTATTCACTTGTTTGTTGTGAATATTGTCTATTTCTTCTACCGTTTCGAATTTTCTGTCCCTTTTTCCTACCGAAGTGCTGCCGAAATTTTCCGTGAATTCTTGCTCGTCTCATATCAGTCCTCATCTCTTTGCAACCTCAAGGATCGTTGGTTTCACTCGTTTGTCAAAGAAGCGACTAAGTTTTTACCTCTTGTTCCTTCTCATCCTCTCCCCCTTTCATTCTTGGATCTCGGGGCGAGATCATCTTGTAGTGTAGGAGAGTTGTGACAGCCCGATGCCGACGTGCCAGAAGATTCCCTTTCCTTTCCGTTTTCGTCGTGTGTCTGTTTTATTTTGTCGCATCATCATCGCATCATTCGCATCATCTGCATTGCATCGGCGTCTCCGTTGCCGCCCGTTTTTAAAAGTTGCATCCGTTAGTAGTTGTCGGTTCTCGTCGTTGTCCGTTCTGAGCCCGACTGCACTCGCACGCGCCCGCGGCACCGTCAAAACCCTGTTTTTAAAGCGTGCATAAAACTTTCTCTGATTAGATTGAGATTTGACGTGCGGTCCTATTTTAATATAGCCAGGCCGCCTGTCGAATTTCGTCGCGATCAGAGTTCGTCTGGTACCTGAACGGTCGACTGTAGCGGCACCGTATTCGGTCTACCGTCGGGCGTTTGTCGATGTTTTTAAATCGTTGCCGTGCCGCCCGTTTCCCCTCTCGTCTCCGGATATCTACACAACACGGCCACGTAACTGTTCCCGCGATCGAAATCGTCCGATTCCGACCCCGCGGTTGGATCCGGAACGCGATTCCGGTTAACCGAGCCCCCATTTGTCTATAAATACCCCCCATGCATTTTAGACAGCCTTCCTCAAATCCCTCCTTGTTTTCCGCGCCCACCTACCCCTAACCCTAATTTTCCACCTCTCTCTCCTCCCCCAGGCGCCGGGCCCGCCCGAGCCCGCGCGCAGCCCGCCCGAGGCCCATCCGGCCGCCGCCGCCCGTTCAACCTCCTGTCCCGAGCCCCCTCGCGCCTCGTGCCAGCAACCGCCGGCCAGCCCCGCAGCTCCCCGCCGTTCCAGGAGCCGCCAGAGCACGTCGGGGTCTGTAGCCCCTCGCCCCGCTGCCAGCCTCCGCGGTTCGCCGCCCCACTGCCCGCAAGCCGTCGGCCACCGCTCGAGCCAGGAACCACAACCAGATCCCCGCCGTCGATTTTCCCGCCACCACCGAGAATGGGTTCCCCACGACTGGATCCGGCGATCCCGCCGTTTTCCCCATGCTGCATGTGCCCTCCCTCGCCGGAACGATGGCCGCTGCCGCGTCCAACTCCCGCCGCCGGTCCGTGTGTGCGTGCGGGAGGTGCACGACGAGCAGCCGCCCGACCCAGCGGAGCGCTCCTCCCGCCTGGGCCCCGCGCCGGCCCAGGCCAGCTCGGCCCACCCCCGTGCCAGCGCCGCACCAACTCCAGCAGCCCCGGCCTCCCGCTCGGCCCAGGTGGGCCCTAGGCCCATCTCGGCCTCTCCAGCAGCCTCGACCCGGGCCGCCTCTCCACCGCCGGCCCAAGTGGCCTCAGGTGAGTGCCGACCCCGTTAACCCCGCCCAGTGCGTTTTTTTTATTTAAGCGCTTGCTCTGTTAGGCCCATGAACGAATTAGGCCCGTTAGCATATTTTAGGATTTTCCAAAGATTTATTATTTTTTTCAGAAAAATTGCAAGATTTTAAAATGACCGTAGTTTCTAAACCGTAAGTCGGAACGAGGCGTATTTTATATGGTTTTGGGGTAGTTTTGCGAGTAGACCATGATTTCACAAATTGCATAATTAGTTGAAGTAGTTTTACGTGCCGAACGCCTAGTTTAACGTGCTGTCCTATTTTGTTTCGTCCCGTATTTTTTTTTCTTGCGGTCCGGATAGCTCGAGTGCCTTAGATAAAATGCCCATGTTCTAGGAACTATTTGTCCATGTATTTTAGACCAGTCAATTATATTTTTGCGTGTAGGGATTGCCTCTAGTTTATTTTCCCGTATATAGGGTATTTCCCGCATTAATGTGTGGCTTTATTTTGTGTTGCAAACCCCACTTATTTTATATGTTTCCGGGATAGAAAAATCCCATGGATTTTTCTGTGCAATTAGTTTTAGCCTTTGAGTAGATTAGTTCGCGCGATATTTGCTATGTTGCCCTTTTGATTAATTTGTAGGATTTATTCCGTGCCTCGTTTGAATTAGTTCTCAACTAGAGAGTTGATTTTGGATGTTTTGTTTAGCCGCTGGTATTTTTGGTTGCAATAGAAATACATGTTTAGGTGTGTTGTTTGCTTGCTCTCAAGTTGCTAGAAATAGTGCTGTTTTAGACGAGCTGAAATATTTCTAAGTCTGGAATCTGTTATTATTTTGTTGCTGTCTTATCTTGCTTCTATCTTTGGATCTGTAGCTTTTTTGAGGTTGGTCCAATGGAGTTAGTTGTACCCCTTGTGTTTCTCTAGAATGCTGTAAATTTTCATGCCATTTGGAGTCCTGTAGCTATAGGTTTTGCTGCTGTCAATATAGCTTCAGGTCGAAAACTGCACTTTCACGAGGTGTAATTTTCACTAAGTCTGAAATAGTGCGCGAGATGCCATTTTGTGTCTTCTTTTCCTAGTGCTCCTTGGTGCCATGCTAGTTGTTGTTGGTTGTTTGTAGTAGTGCGTCTTGCCCTCTTTCATGCCATGCCTTGCTTGAGTTTATCAGAGTTGTGTAGCCGTAGTTGTGGAGCGTAGTAAATGCTATGTGGCTGATTTTGGCAGATTGTAGAGATTTCTTGTTTTGCTCGTAGTTTGTGAACCGTAGCTCCGTTTTGATCGAGTCCTACATGAAACTTGCTTAGAATCTCGTGTAGTTTCATTTTCTCTTGCTGTTTGTATGTTTTGAAGTGCTCGTGACTGTCGTTGCACACATATTGCATTCATGCCATCATATCTTGCGGTGCTTGTATCTTTAGAACCGTAGCTCCGTTGAGATGTTCTTTATGTGTAGATTGCTTGCCTTGACGCGTAGAATCACGTGAACCTTTTGTTTTTCTGTTTAACAACTAATTAAAGGTGTTAATTCAGATCTGGACAGAATTGTTAATTAACATGTGAGGTCGTTTCGGAGGTACTATATGTCATTTCCGACCTCACTTAAAATACCTAGATAGGTAGTTTACTTACGCTTCACCTCTTGCATGTTTGACAACATTAATATTGCTGTGTAGATAACCGGGAGTGAACTAAATAATTAACGTGGAGTTTCGTCAATATGGAACTCGTGCATATTGAACTTCACTTAATGTGTAGTGTTTGATTGTGTGATTTGTCATGCCGTGACTTGCATCTATTCAGTAGCTCATGCATCATATCTGTTGTGCATCGTGTGGTGAATTTAGTGTGTTGATTTGTATTTCCGGTTTGCTTCGTCTCGATAGAGTTCCGCAGCATGCCGGATTGTGAGGACCCGTTCGACTACGTCAGTTCGTCTGCTTCGCGGAGGCATACTTCTTCCAAGCGGGATCTCAAGCAAGACGATCATTTCCCCGGATACCATTACTATCATTGCCTTGCTAGTTTATCGCTTCTATCGTTTATGTCTCGTTGCCTACCACCTGTTAAATTCAGCCTCTCAACAATGCCATGAAACCTTCAACCTGTTCAACCTAGCAAACCACTGATTGGCTATGTTACCGCTTGCTTTACCCTGTGTTAGCGTTGCTAGTTGCAGGGGCAGATGCTTCCATGTGAAAACATGGGTCCCTTGTCATATCACCCTATTAATGCTATTTAATTTAATGCACCTATATACTTGGTAAAAGGTGGAAGGCACGGCCTTTCTAGCCTAGTGTTTTGTTCCACCTTTGCCCCCTTTAGTTACCGGCTACCGGTGTTATGTTCCATAAATGAGCGCTGCTAACACGATCGGGGTCGCTATGGGACCCCCTTGATAATTCGTTTTAGATTAAAGCTGGTCTGGCAAGGCCCAACTTTGGTACTACATTTGCCTAAACACCTAATAAAATTGCATAGGGACTTTCCGGACCCCGAGGATAATTTAATCAACCCCCGGGCCAGTGCTCCTCATGAGTGTTGGTCCAAAACAGAGCATCTTATTAACGCTACCCGGGGCAACTCGGCGTTTGGCGTGGTAACCATCGCTCATCCGTCGTGTCCTGAGAACGAGGTACGCGACTCCTATCGGGACCATCGACACGTCGGGCGGCCTTGCTGGATTAGTTTTACCTTTGACGAGATATCTTGTGCATCGGGATTCCGGTGATGCTTTGGGTAATCTCAGAGTTGAGGTTTTCCACTAGGGAATCCGACGAGATCGCGAGCTTCGTGATTGAGGATTTCTATGCGGCTTGTGGTAATTTGTGATGGACTAGTTGGAGCACCCGTGCAGGGTTAAATCTTTCGGAAAGCCGTGCCCACGGTTATGTGGCAACGTGGATACTTTGTTTAACACTGGTTCTAGATAACTTGAAGTTAACTTAATTAAAACTTGCCAACTGTGTGCGTAACCGTGACTGTCTCTTTTGTGAGTTCCTTCTTCGATCGAGGACACGGTGGGGTTATGTCTGACGTAGGTAGGTGTTCAGGATCATTCATTTGATCATCAGTAGCTCTCGCCCGTTATGCATAGATCATCCCCCTCTTTATTCTTGTACTCATAAGTTAGCCACCAAATATATGCTTAGCCGCTGCTGCAACCTCACCACTTAACCATGCCTCACCCATTAAGCTTTGCTAGTCTTGATACCTTTGGAAATGAGATTGCTGAGTCCCCTGTGGCTCACAGAATACTACAACACCAGTTGCAGGTGCAGGTGAAGGTTACTTGACACGAGCGCGTTGGTTGTTCATTTGGAGTTGCTTCTTCTTCTTCTTCTTCATCGATCTAGGATGGGTTCCAGGCCGGCAGACTGGGATAGCAAGGATGGACGTCGTTCTTCTTTTGTCGTTTGTTTTCGTCCGTAGTCGGACCCTGCTCTTACTCTTGATGATTATGAAATGTACTGATGTGACTCTGATATAGCTTGTGGCGAGTGTAAGCCAACTCTTTATATATCTCTTCTTTTCAGTACATGTACTTGTAACGATATCCATTCTTGCGACACGGCGAGATGCGCTTCTATCCCTGACGAGGCCTTTGTGCTAAATTGAGGATAGGGTCGCATCTTGGGCGTGACATCACCGCTGGCGATTCTCACCAAATTGCACTACGACCTCTTGCAGGGAGATCGAGGGGAACAGCACGACACCATTCCACTACTAAGTCCTACGGGAGGAGCTACACATCTACCTATCCACGTGAACGGTGGCGCCGGCGACATAGACGAACCACGGCGGCGTTGCTACGCTCTACACGCGAACCTACGGCAGGGAAACGAAGAAGGGGCTGCTTCTCACCCACTTCTCGAGGAGGAGGCGCTCGACGGAGAGGAAGAAGAGGACGTCGAGGAGGAAGATCATGCAGAATAAGCCGTCGGAGCCGAGGAGGAAGAAGGGGACGGCGTCGACGTCGAGGAAGAAGACCGATCTGCACCTCCTAGCTGCGGGAAAGGAGCTCCTTGGATATGTGCAAGCTCCTGGACCGATCGAAGAGGAAGAAGACGACCAGCATCGACGGAGAGGACCTCAATAGGGGTCGGCCATGGTGGAGCAGGAGCTTCGGGCCGCCCCTGGTTTGATTGCAGAGGGAGGAAAACGATGGGGAAGAAGAACTATTGGAACTAGTTTGAAAACAACCAAGGTTTTGAACCCAAGGTGCAACCACACATCATCACCCAATCACATCAACCACACATCCATCACATCACAAACACCAAGGAAAAGGGACAACATGCAAAGAAGATGGCAAGGCAAAACATGCACAAGTACCCACATGAAATAACACATGGTATGGCACTACCATCATCATGACATCATGGACCCAAACATAGGTTCCAAATATGGCAATGTTACATATAGGGCATTACAAACTCTCCCACACTACAAAGAAGATATCGTCCCCGAGATCTAAGACTGAAAGAAGTCGGGAAATTCAGAACGAATGTAATCCTCGCGTTCCCAAGTAGCCTCTTTATCGGAATGATGTGACCATCGGATCTTGAGAAACTTGATAGACTTGTTGCGGGCCTTGCGCTTAGTCGTCTCAAGAACTGCAACTGGATGCTCATGATAGAAAAGCTCGGGTTGAAGGTCGATGTCCTGAAGATCAACAGTGCGCTCGGGGGTCTTGAAGCACCTCCGAAGCTGAGAGACATGGAACACGTCATGCACATTTGCAAAGTTGGAAGGGAGCTCAAGTCGATATGCCAGGTCGCCTCTCTTGCCAACAACTCTGAAAGGACCAACAAAACGAGGAGCCAGCTTGCCTTTGATGCCAAAGCGTTGAGTGCCCTTCATGGGAGACACTTTGAGATAGACGAAATCATCGAGATGAAAAGTCACGTCACGATGCTTGCTATCATAGTAGCTCTTCTGACGGGACTGGACTGCTTTGAGATTATCCCGAATGACACGGCACATATCTTCTCCTTCAGTGATCATGTCATTCCCAAGAAGATGACGCTCACTTGTCTCAGACCAGTTAAGCGGGGTACGACACTTCCTGCCATAGAGAATCTCGAAAGGAGCCTTGCCTGAACTTGCCTGATAGCTGTTGTTATAAGAGAACTCAGCGAAAGGTAGGAAGTCTTCCCACTTCATGCCAAAAGAAATGACACAGGCTCTTAGCATGTCCTTAAGGACCTGATTGACTCTCTCAACTTGCCCACTAGTCTAAGGATGGAAAGTTGTACTGAACCGAATCCTAGTACCCATCGCAGACTAAAAAGAATTCCAGAACTTGGAAGTGAAGATACTTCCACGATCTGAAGAAATCAGCTTCGGAACACCGTGCAAGGAGACTATCCTTGACGTATACAGTTCTGCTAGCTGAGATGCCGATATAGATTCTTTGACCGGCAAGAAATGAGCAACCTTGGACAGCTTGACGATGACGACGAAGATAGCATCATTGCCCTTCTTGGACTTCGGAAACCCGGTGACGAAATCCATCTCAATGTGATCGAATTTCCACTCGGGAATCGGCAAAGGCTGCAAGAGACCTGTTGGACGTTGATGTTCTGATTTCACCTTGCGACAGACATCACACTCATTCACGAACTGAGCAACCTCACGCTTCATGCGAGTCCACCAGAAAGTCTGCTTGAGATCCTGATACATCTTGGAGCTGCCTGGATGTATCGGAAGGAGAGAATTATGAGCTTCATCCAAGATCACCTTCCTGAGATCCCCTTTGGGAACGACAAGGCGATCCTCAAAGAACAGTGTATCTTTGTCATCAACACAGAAGCATCTATACTTGGGAATGCTCTTTGCCAAGCCAATCTTGACTTTCTTCACCATCACATCAAGAATTTGAGCTTGTCGGACCTGGTCTTCCAAGGTTGGGGAAATCTGGAGATTAGCAAGGAATCCCTGAGGAACTATCTGAAGGTTGAGCTTTCTGAAAGAATCACAACGGTCGGGCTGGAGAGGCTTCAAAATCAGACTGTTGCAGTAAGCCTTCCTGCTCAAGGCATCCGCAACAACATTGGCCTTGCCTGGAGTGTACTCAACACTCAGATTGAAATCTTGGAGCATTTCCACCCAACGAGTCTGCCGCAGATTTAGGTTAGGCTGGGTGAAGATGTACTTGAGACTCTTGTGATCGGTGAATACCTCAACCTTTCTCTCCAACAAGAGATGTCTCCAAGTCATCAAAGCATGCACCACAGCTGCCAACTCAAGATCATGAACAGGGTAGTTCTTCTCATTAGGCCTCAACTGCCTCGAGGTGTAAGCTACCACTTTATTCTCTTGCATCAGAACTGCACCAAGACCCTGAAGAGAGGCATCAAAGAACACTTGGTAGGGCTTAGAATCATCAGGCGGAGTCAACACTGGAGTAGAAGTCAGTTTCTCTTTGAGTGTGTCAAAGGCCAATTGACACTCTCGAGACCACACATACTTCACTCCCTTCTGAAGAAGACTTGAGAGAGGCTTAGCAATCTTTGAGAAGTTCTCAATGAACCTTCTGCAATAGCTAGCAAGTCCGAGAAAGCTGCGAAGCTGCTTCACATTCTGAGGAGGTTCCCACTCAAGAATAGCATGCACCTTTGATGGATCAACCTGAATTCCCTCGGCACAGATGATGTGCCCAAGGTAGTTCACTTCTTTCAACCAGAACTCACATTTGGAAAACTTAGCATAGAACTTATGCTCTCTAAGCTTATCAAGCACCAACCGGATATGTTCTTCATGCTCTTCCTCAGTTTCCGAAAAGACCAGAATATCATGAAGATACAACAAGACGAACTCATTCTTGAACGGAGAGAAGATATAATTCATCATTCGACAGAATGTCGGTGGAGCATTGGCCAGACCGAAAGACATCACAGTGTACTCATATGAGCCAAAGCTTGTTCTTAAAGCGGTCTTTGGAATGTCCTCTTCGCGAATGCGAATCTGATGATAACCCATCCTGAGATCAATCTTCGAGAAAATCTTGGCCCCTTTCAACTGGTCAAATAACTCATTGATGTTAAGAAGTGGATACTTGTTTCTGATTGTTTTCTTGTTCAATGGACGGTAATCGACACACAATCGGTCTGTGCCATCCTTCTTCTTGAAAAATAGAACACCACAACCCAAGGTGAAGAGCTTGGCCTGCTCAGACCCAGACGCTCTTGCTCATCTAGCTGCTTCTTCAATTCCTTCAACTCTTCCGGACCCAGCTTGTACGGCCGTTTACACACAGGCTCAGTACCCGGCTCAAGCTCAATTACGAACTCGACTGCCTGATGCGGAGGCATGCCTGGCAGCTCCTCCGGAAAAACATCTTCATACTCACACACCACTGGAATCTGAGAAATTGGAGAGATCTCACCCTTCTCATTCAGGGAAAACAAACGGATTGTTTCATTGCGCGCAGCGAAGATAATCACGTCCTCCAAGTAGTGAGTAAGCTTCACTTCCTTATCTTCACATTCAATGGATGCCTTATTCATAGCCAACCAGTCCATCCCGAGAATCAAATCAATGTCCGAATTACCAAGCACCATAGGGGAAGACAGAAAAGCATAACCACCCATCTTGACAATGATCTCTGGAACTATCCGACTAGAATTCAAAATCAAACCAGGAGAGACTACCGACATAGGCTTAGGCAAATCCTGATAACCAAACTCATGCTTGACGAAGAAAGACTTTGACATAAAGCAATGCGAAGCACCAGAATCAAATAACACTTTTGCAGGAATATCATTGACGAGGAGGTTACCCATAATCACGTCCGAGGAATTCTCTGCCTCAGCTGCATTCACCTTGTTGACTCGAGCTGATCTGGGGTTGAATTTAACCATCGCATTGCCTCGGGGCTTCACTGGAGGAGGCGGCAGAAGCCGCTGTTGAGAGTTGCACTTGTTGGCATAGTGACCCATCTTGCCGCACTTGTGACAGGTGACCTCTGACAAAGGATGACTTTGAACTGGAGGAGCCACTTGCTTCTGCTACTGGAACCTCTGCTGAAAACCTGGGTTGGGTGGGTGGGAAGATCAACGATCACCTGAGTGCTTAAACTGTTGGTTCTGAGGAGGAGCAGGAGGAGAGACCCAATACTTCTGCTACTTCTGGACCACCTGAGTTGAAGCTGAGGAACTAGACTCCCTGAACCGCTTCTTGGAATTCTCCACCCTGAGCAACGCTGCCTCTGCCCTAAGAGCCAAGTTATAGAACTTATCAAACTCATCAGGATCGTGCAATGCCAAAGCCAGGTGCAAATCATCTTTCAAGCCACCTCTGAACTGATAGATCTTGCTCTTCTGATCTGGGATGTCCTGCACTGCGTATCAAGCCAGCTCGTGAAACTCAACA
Source organism: Hordeum vulgare subsp. vulgare (assembly GCF_904849725.1). Lineage (NCBI taxonomy): Eukaryota > Viridiplantae > Streptophyta > Magnoliopsida > Poales > Poaceae > Hordeum > Hordeum vulgare. The sequence continues at coordinate 655,243,245 of NC_058519.1, read as the reverse complement.
TTATACTTGTACACCGAGGAACCACCTTGCTTCAAGCGTCTGAACTTATCACGCATCTCTTCCACGAAGGTGGACGGGATATAGTGAGACCTGATGTCCCTACAGAACCCATCCCAACTGACCACTCTGCCACCCCTAGAATCCTTCAACTCCTGCCACCAAACTGCTGCTTGCCCTTTGAGCTGAAACGTCGCAAACTTGACGAAGTCCTCCAGACGAACATTGCTGCACTCAAAATGCTTGTTCATGTCCCGGATCCCATCCTCAGCGTCGAATGGCTGATCACACGACGTAAAGGACTTCGGCTGGTTCGCCAGGAACTGATTCAGCGAAGCAAACTGCTGACCACCATGGTTGAAATTTCCCTGCTGCTGATTGCCCCTCTATTGGAACAACTGAAGTAACATCTGGGTGTTAGCATTTGTTGCAGCCATCACCGCTTGCCATGCCTTTGGAGGAGGAGGCGGCGGCGGAGGCGACGGAGCCTCAACACCTTCACGACCCGGATTCTGACGGGTTGGTGGAGCCATCCTAAAGAAAGACAACACATTAGAACATAGAAATCTTCAAGGTGAAGCTGAATCCAAAAAGGCAGGAATAATAGAACTGAATTTAGCAATTGCATTCAAACAAAATAGTAAGAATGCTTCCTCAAATTGACTTCCGACATCATCTGATCTAGAGGCTACTTGCAAGCCAAGTATGAGCTAGATGCTCGGAACAAACACATGACAAAGATTCCATCCGAAATTTTTGTGAATATGATCGCACGGGCTCGGATTACAGTAGACATCACGTGCAAGTCAGTGCACATGAGATACGAAGCATCCCTGAGTCGTAGCAAGCTACAAGGACTCTTTAAGACGCAACGAGAACTGCTGTAAGACGACCGTGAACAAACGTACCCACTGAATGTCGAATCCCAACCTCACATCATGGATCTGCAGGAAGATGGCCCTATAAGTTTCTATTTGATATTCCACCTATGAATTCCCAAAATATCTAGTCATGCAATCTGGTACACGGATACACGAAGTAATGTCACACAACTCCTATACTAATCCATCCATTGTATCACATCCGTCAACACATAACCAGAATCTCGGACCTTCATCTACTATAGACCCTCGTAATCACGATGATACAAGTATGGCAATACTCCCGAACAATCTGCACCAGTACTTGGGAAATTGGGGTTATCTTGCCACTACAAGTATTGAAGCAATTTCGAACATCTTTGAACTAAGATACCAAGAAATCTGAATGATAGCGATGTGCACAATAATTCCCTGGAGCTCAACTCCCCGGAACAAAGTCAACACAGCACGAGGCACCAAGACAGAATACCGTCACATCGATATCATATAGATTTCAAAAATACCCGCGTGATCCTAAAATTTTTTTTGAGCGAGAAGAGGTATAGAATACATATTTCCTAAGTCGAGAACCTCACCAGAGCATAGAAGAGGAGAAAAAAGAAACCTACTCTCCGATATAACTAAGACTCAAAACATTTTACTTGACTCGACTCGGCCAAGTTCGATCACACACAGGCTCCTATGGTTGTAAGGCTCTGATTACCAACTTGTAACGACTAAGATGCGACCCGTTCCTTATTTGGGTCAGAACCCCAAAAAAGGAAAGAGGCGCATCGACGCACATTGCAAACGGGATAATCATTGCACATTACAATAAATAAAGTATGACAAGAAGGGAAACGCCTGTCATCTGTTACAATATCAATAGTTTACAGGCATACAATTATTCACAGTACGGTAGCCCGGCTACGGACTTAAAACATGAAAAGAAACAGATAACTGATCTATCCCGCAAGCTGCCCCGGATCATGACCATGGGCTCTAGTCATCTGGATACGCCACGTACATCCTGCGCCGCTATTCGTCAAATTCCCACTTCAACTGGCTGCCGTCAGGCTCCACATCATCTGTCGTATCTGTACCTGTACCTGTGGTGTTTATATGAATCCGTGATTCACGAGGAATCAGCAATCATGTGACTGTGATATCGCGTCTAACCAAGTTTAATAGGTGAGGAAGGTAAAGTGTTTGGGTCTGCAGCAACCTAAGCTTTATGTGGCTAACTTACGAAGACTGAATATATGAGTGGTCCGCGCAAGCGGTCGAATCTATGTGATCATCTGATGATCCTGAACACCTACTTATGTCATTCATAACCCCTCTGTGTTCTCAATCGAAGAAAGGTCTTCGAGGGAAACAATCACGGATATGCACACAGTTGGCAGTTTTAATTAGTATTTCTTTAAGTTGTCCAGAACTGGATGTTAACAAAATATCCATATTTGCCACATAACCGCGGGCACGGCTTTCCGAAAAGATTTAACCCTGAAGGGGTGATCCAACTAGTCCATCACAAACTGCCACGGACCGCAAAGTAATCCTCTATCACAAAACTTGTGATCTCGTCGGATTCCTTAAAGGAAAACCTCAACTTTGAGGAGACCCAAAGTTTCACTAGAATCCCTATACGCAAGATATATCGCTAATGTAAGAGAAATCTGGCAAGACCTCTGATCGTGCAATCTCTGGCGTTAGCTAGACGAATGCTTATAACAACAAACCTTCCCCGGCAACGGCGCCAGAAAAATGCTGATCGTGCTCCGCGACAATGAAACTAGAAGAATGTTGTTGATGGCCCACCAGCGCGTGGGTTCACAACAGTTTTTGAGGGTAGAGTATTCGACCCAATTTGTTGATAAGACAGTCAGGAGGTGAGAGTATACTCTCAAGTATTAGCAGCTGAATTTGTCAGATTCAGCCACACCTGAAAGATTAGTATCTGCAAGCACAGTAGTAACAACACAGTAGTATGATAATAACGGTGTCAAAAACGATCTGTTGACGGCAGACTATTCCTAACGATTGTATCAATGGATCCTTCATTGTCGCGTTGACGGAAGTTGTCAATTCCCGTCAACGGTAGGTGAACCAACAGTGTAGCAGGTAGCAGCAGTGTAACGAGCAATAGCAGTGGCAAGGAACAGTAGTAGTGACAGCAGTAGCAAGTAGCAACAGTAGCAAGCGACAGTAGTAGCAATAGTAGCAGCCGAGCAAGACAAGTAACAGCAGTAGTAACAGTAGTAGCAGCAGAGCAAGACACGTAACAACAGTAGCAACAGTAATAGCAGCAGCAGACCAAGACAAGTAACAGCAGTAGTAGGCCAAACTCGTAGGCAATGGCTCGGTGATTTGTTTGGATGATATTCATCATGCAACAACTATAACACGGGGAGATATGTGGCTAGCTCCCGTTTGTCAATGTGATGTAGGCATGCATTTCGTGTGTCGTCATACGTGCTTAGGGAAAAGAACTTGCATGACATCTATTGTCCATCCCTCCCGTGGCAACGGGGTCCAAAAGGAAACTACGGGATATTAAGGTTCTCCTTTTAATAAAGAACTGGACCAACACATTAGCACTTGGTGAACACATGAACTCCTCAAACTATGGTCATCACCGGTGGTGGTTCCGGTTATTGTCACTCTGAGGTTGCCGGATCATAACACATAGTAGGTAACTACAACTTGCAAGATCGGATCTAAAACACAAATATATTGGTGACAACATAATAATTTCAGATCTGAAATCATGGCACTCGGGCCCTAGTGACAAGCATTAACCATGGCAAAGTAGTAGCAACATCAAATCTCAGAACATAGTGGATACTAGGGATCAATCCCCATCAAAACTAACTCGATTACATGATAGATCTCATCCTACTCATCACCGCCCAGCGAGCCTACGAATAGATTACTCACGAATGACGAAGAGCTTCATGGAATTGGAGAGGGAAGAAGGTTGATGATGACGATGGCGACGATTTCCCCTCTCCGGAGCGCAAGACGGACTCCAGATATGCCCTCCAGATGAAGAACAGGTGGTGGCGGCGCCTCCGTATCGAAAACGCGACGAAAACTTCTCTTTTTATTTTTTTTGGGACGAAAGACAACTTATAGAGCTGGAGTTGGGCGCGGCAGGTGCCTGTGGGCCCCACAAGCCTGCCCACCGCCACCAGTGGTGGTGGTGGCGGGGCAGGGGCTTGTGGCCCACTGGCCCACCCCCTGAGGTGGAACTTGGCGCATATATTTTTGATATTTTCCAAAACTGATCCCCGTAAATTTTCAAGACGTTTGGAGGACTTTTATTTCTGCACAAAAATAACACCAAGGCAATTTTGCTGAAAACAACGTCAGTCCAGGTTAGTTCCATTCAAATCATGCAAATTATAGTCCAAAACAAGGGCAAAAGAGTTTGGAAAAGTAGATACGTTGGAGACGTATCAACTCCCCCAAGCTTAAAACCTTGCTTGTCCTCAAGCAACTCAGTTGAGAAAGTGAGAGAGAAAGAAAAACTTTGACAAACTCTGTTTGATCTTGTTGTTACAACTATGTCTAACTCATAACCAGGAATTTCAGCAAGATCACAAGTTAACCACATAAGCAAATGACACGAAGATTTCACGGTAAACTAATATCAATGGCATAATCAGCTAACGAGCAAATAATAATGAGTTTCAAATACCAACACTTCAATCAAAACAAGCATGAAACAATATGAATAGGTGGTATCTCGCTAGCTCTTTCTGAGACCGCAAAACATAAATGCAGAACACTTCCAAAGATCAAGGGCTGACTAAACATTGTAATTCATAGCAACAAAGATCCAGTCATAGTCATACTCAATATCACTCGAAAGCAAAGCATAAAAATGACAGAGGTGCTCTCTAATTGGTGCTTATATAAGAGGAGGATGACTCAACATGAAAATAAATAGACAGACCCTTCGCAGAGGGAAGCATTGATTTGCAGAGGTGCCAGAGCTCAAGCTTTGAAAACAGAGATAATAAATTTGGGTGGCATACTTTCATTGTCAACGCAATGACCAAGAGTTCTCAATATATTCCATGCTACTCATGCTATAGGCGGTTCCCAAACAGAAAAGTAAAGTTTTAACTCCCCCACCACCAATCAATCACACTCCACGGCTAGCCGAATCCTCGGGTACCGTCCATACTAACATCAATCCGGGGGGAGTCTTGTTTTACAGTTATGTTTTCGATTTAAGCTTGGAACTGGTCATCCGAAATACCGGCCCCTTTCTCATGAATGACTGTGAATAAACACATGTTGAGGATAACACTCCTAGCATGGAAGATACCAATAGCCCTCTGTCACCACATGAGCGGTTCGGGCATGCAAAACGGATTATTTCTTGAAGGTTTAGAGAATAGCACATCCAAATTTACTTGGAACGGCAGGTAGATACCGCAAATAGGTAGGTATGGTGGACTCTCATGGAAAAACTTTTGGGGTTTATGGAAGTGGATGCACAAGCAGTATTCCCGCTTAGTACAAGTGAAGGCTAGAAAAAGACTGGGAAGCGACCAACTAGAGAGCGACAACAGTCATCAAGATGCAATGAGTTTGACTAACATTAAATGCAAGCATGAACAGGATATAAATCACCATGAATACGAACATCATAGAGGCTAAGTTGATTTTGTTTCAACTACATGCATGAACATGCGCCAAGTCAAGCCACTTGAAACATTCAAAGGAGAATACCATCCTATCATACTACATCATAGTCATCTCAAAATCTATGTTGGCATTTAAGACAAACCATTATAAGCTCTCAGCTACATAAGCATTGCATCAGAAACTATGATCTCTAAGTTGTCATTGCAAACATGGTGCTCTCACAACAAAGCTAAATCTGGATCGACAAGCTAGTCATATTTACAAAAACAAAATAGATAGAGTTCATACCAGCTTTTCAGTCTCAGTCACTTCATCATATATCATCATTGCTGCTTCGAACGATGAAAACGATAATAAGCGCATTGGACTAAGCTGAATCTGCAGGCAAACACAAAGGAGATGACAAAATAATATGGCTCTTTAAAAGCTAAACATGTAAGCATGCAAGAACCACTAAGCATTGTAACCCATATCTTCTACCTTGACACAAAGAAAAGGAAAGCTATTTACACGGGAAAGCTCCCAACAAGCAAAAGAAGAAAGAAAAATCTTTTTGGGTTTTCTCAAAAGGACTCAAAACAAGAAAACAAGAAAACGAAAATAAACTAGCATGGATAATACAGTGGCGAAGTGTAAACACCGGCTAACAAAGTGGAAGCATAAGCATGAATGTAAAGTCGGTGAGAACACGTACTCCCCCAAGCTTAGGCTTTTGGCCTAGCTTGATCTACTCCCATGGATGATCCTGGCGAAAACCAAAGTCATAATGGGTGTTATACGGGAGTGCTGCAGCCACTGCCTGAATAGCTGTGTCACGAAGTCAAGCAGCAGCCACCTCCCGCTCATACTCCTCTGCCTCTCCTATGGTTATGTAGTATCTTCGTTTAACCTGAAAGTCAAAGAAATCAGGAGCAGGAAGGGTAATATGGAAAACACGCTGCCGGTTAAATATCAAGCGATATAGAAGAGATCCATGATCTGTGTCAAGGACTGGTAGCGTGTTAGAGCGACACGATCAAGGTAGGCTGTACGGAGAGGAGGGTCTTCTGGACGGATGGATACCCCAAGAAAATTTGCTAAGCGTGTAGCATAAGCTCCACCAAAGAAATCCCCCTCACTGGCATTTTTATTAAGCCTCCTTGCTATTATAGCTCCCATACTGAAGCTCCGGTCACCTGTTACTGCGCTCTTAAGGATACTAAGGTCGGAAGCGCATAGGTGAAAATGTGCACTGTTGCCGTTAATGCACCTACCTATGAAGAGGGCAAGGTAGTGCAAAGCAGGGAAATGGATGCTTCCTATGGTGGCTTGCGTGATATCTCTAGTTTCTCCAACAGTTATACTGGAGACAAAGTCTCTGACCGAAGACTTAGGAGGATCATGAACACTACCCCCATCGGGTATCTTGCAAATCCTATTGAAATCCTCCAGGTCCACGGTATAGGATTCATCATACAGATCAAACAGTATGGATGATTCACGGCCAACTAAAAATTTAAATCTATGCACGAAAGAGGCAGTGAGCATAGCATACTGTTCACATTTATCTGAGAGGAATTCTTCTAACCCGGCATTGCGGACAAGTGCATCAAACTCATCCTTGAAACCTGCTTCGATCATGAACTCATCAGAAGGCCATTCACATGGTTGCACCGGTGCGTCCCTTAGTTGAAAAGGTTCGGGCTCCCGAAAGGAGAGACGAGGACCCTTCTTACTTGAGGAACCACCATGAAACTTCCTCCTGAACATAATTTCCTCCTTCAAAAGAAAAGTAAATAAAGACCCACCACACCTTGTAGCAACTACTCCTACTAGTGCCTAGAGACCGTATCACGTGCTAAAACTACTTGGGACCAGCTAAAATCAACCTTTCAAGCTCAAGAACAGGGTCACCAAGGTAGCAAGAATTCATGAAGGATAAAGCACCAGAGCAAAAACTAATTGGACCAATTGAGGAGTCACTTACCAAGGAATAATTTCCCCAAAATAGTTCGGAGAATGGTGCTTTGAGCAAGGAGATCAATAATCACAGCTAAATGAGCAAGAACACGGGTTTGAGCTGCGAAACAATTTTTTCTAGAGGTGGAAGAAGAGGCTGCGAGCTGGAATGAGTGGAGGGGATGCCCGTGGGCCCCACAAGCTTGCACCCTGCCACCAGGGGGTAGGTGGCGGTGGGGGGGGGTGCTTGTGGACCACTGGTCAGGCCCCCTCGCCCGCTCTCACGCCCAGAAATTTTCAAAAATTCTAGAAAAAATCATACTAAATTTTCAAGACCACCGGAGAACTTTTATTTTCGAGGTATTTTTCTCCGGGACGCTAAAACAGAAAACAGGAAAAACTAAACTAATTATATCATTTTTCTTCTAAGCAACAGAAAAGGAAAGCTTAAAACAGAGGTATGTGACTCTCTGATTCATCCGTTTCATGGTCATCGAAAGAAATCCGTCAATGGGATTGATCAAGTCCTTAAGACAAAACCTTCTCGAATTGCAAGAGAGAACGGAAAATTTTCTGATAGCCACTAAGTCACGTCAATGGGGATATGAATCTCCCCAACAATCAAATCATACTTCATCTTGACACGAGGAATAGGGCATTCAAAGCTCCCAATAAGAATCGATGAAGTCTTTTCGATAGCATTGATGCAATGTACTGGATATCATTTCTTTGGAAAGTGCACTGTGTGCTCATTACCGTTGATGTGGAAAGTGACATTGCCTTTGTTGCAATCTATAACAGCCCCTGCAGTGTTTAAAAAAGGTCTTCCGAGGATGACAGCCATGGCATTGTCCTCGGGAATATCCAAGATAACAAAGTCTGTTAAGATAGTGGTATTAGCAACCACAACACGCACATCCTCGCAAATGCCGACAGAGAAAGCAGTTGATTTGTCGGCCATTTGCAAAGAAATCTCAGTGGGTGTCAACTTATCCAGTTCAAGTCTACGATAAAGAGAGAGAGGCACAACACTAACTCCTGCTCCAAGGTCACATAAGGCAGTTCTTACGTAGTTTCCTTTAATGGAGCAAGGTATAGTGGGCACTCCGGGATCACCAAGTTTCTTAGGAGTTCCACCTTTGAAAGTGTAATTGGCAAGCATGGTGGAGATCTCAAGATCTGGTATCTTCCGTTTATTAGTCACGATATCTTTCATGTACTTGGCATACAGAGGCATCTTGAGCATATCAGTTAACCGCATCTGCAAAAGGATGGGTCTTATCATCTCAACGAAGTGCTCAAAATCCTCATCATCCTTTTTCTTGGATGGCTTAGGAGGGAAGGGCATAGGTCTCTGAACCCATGGCTCTCTTTCTTTACCATGCTTCCTCGCAGTGAAGTCATTCTTGTCGTATCTCTTAGGTTGTGGATTATTAGGATTAACTGTAGGTTCAATCTCCACATCATCATCATTGCTAGGTTGAGCATTATTATGAACATCGCTGTCCACATTGTCACCAGGTTCACGTTCATCACCTGATTGAGTTTCTGCATCAGACGCAGAGATATCATTAGGTTCTTCAGGTGTGACAGTATTTGGTGAACTGGCATGTAGGTTTCTATCATCCTTCTTCTTCTCTTTAGGATGACTGGGTGTATCAGCATTGATTCCTTGCGAATCTTGATCAATTCTCTTAGGATGACCTTCAGGATACAAAGGTTCCTGAGTCATTTTGCCTCCTCTAGTAATGACTCTGACAGAGTTGTCATTTAATTCATTGAGCAGGTCATTCTGAGCTTTAAGTACTTGTTCTACCTGAGTAGTAATCATAGAGGCATGTTTACTCAGAAGCTTCAGATCATTGACATTTCTGTCTACACAATCACTTAAATGGCTAAGCATACGAGCACTTTGTTCCAAATGTGTGCTAACATAATCATTGAAACTCTCTTGTTTGGCAACAAAGTTGTCAAATTCATCAAAGCATAGGCTAGCAGATTTATCAAAAGGAATATCACTCTCATCAAACCTACGCAGAGAATTAACTTCTACTACCTGTATCGGGTTGTCGAGACCACGGATCTCTTTGATAGGTGGTAGATTTTTGACATCTTCAGATCTAATGCCTTTCTCTTGCATAGATTTCTTGGCTTATTGCATATCTTCGGGACTGAGGAATAGAATACCTCTTTTCTTAGGAGTTGGCTTAGGAGGTGGTTCGGGAATAGTCCAAGCATTATCGTTGATCAAGATGTGATTCAGTAGGGTCTCAGCTTGTTCTACAGTTCGTTCCCTAAAAACACAACCGGCACAACTATCTAAGTGGTCTCTAGAGGCATCGGTAAGTCCGTTATAGAGGATATCAAGTATCTCGTTCTTCTTAAGAGGGTGATCAGGCAAAGCATTCTGTAGCTGGACGAGCCTCCCCCAAGCTTGTGGAAGACTCTCTTCTAGGAGTTGAGCAAAGTTTTATATTTCCTGCAAGGCAGCTTGCTTCTTATGGGCAGGGAAATATTTCTCACAGAAGTAATAGACCATCTCCTGGGGACTACGCACACATCCAGGAGCAAGAGAGGTGAACCAGGCTTTAGCGTCATCCTTTAGAGAGAAAGGAAACATCTTAAGGATATAGTAGTGGCGGATCTTCTCCTCATTAGTGAAGTGGTTGGCTATTTCGGATAGTTTGGCAAGATGGGCTATGACCGTCTCAGACTCATAACCGTGAAAATGATCAGATTCGACTAGAGAGATTATCTCACGGTCGACCGAGAATTCGTAATCCTTATCGGTGACAAAGATAGGCGAAGTGGCAAACTTCGGGTCATTCATAATCCTAGTAATTTCTCAGCGCCATAGGCATCCTTACACGCAAGCAAATCCTCAGCTATCTCTCCCTCCATAACGTAACCCTCAGGTATATCAGGCAATTCATATCTAGGAGAGCTAGATCTAGCAGGAGCAAAAGCAGGTTCTATCTCAATAGTATCGGCAGTATCAGAAGCATCACGAGCATTGGCAGTAACTCTAGCAATATGAGCATCAAGGAACACTCCTAGTGGAACATCAAGCAAAGGAGTATCTCTAGCAGTGTGACAGCCCGATGCCGGCGTTCCAGAAGATTCCCCTTCTATTCCGTTTTCGTCGTGTGTCTATTTTCTTTTATTGCATCATCATCGCATCATGCGCATCATCTGCATTGCATCAGCATCTCCGTTGCCGTCAGTTTTCAAAACTTGTATCCGCTCTTAGTTGCCGGTTCTCGTCGTTGTTCGTTCCGAGTCCGACCGCACACGCACGCGCCCGCGACATCGTCAAACCTTGTTTTTAAAAGTGTGCGTAAAACTTTCTCTGATCGAGGTGAAACTTGGCATGCGGTCGTAATTTGTTTTAGTTAGGCCGCCTTCGAATTTCGTCGCGATCGGGGTTCGTCTGGTACCCGAACGGTCGACCGTAGCGGCACTGTATTCGGTCTACCGTCGGACGTCTGTCGGTGTTTTAAAATTCGTTGCCGCGCCGCACCGTTTCCCTCTCTTCCCCGTCTAGCCTACTCTACGCGGTCATTTAGCCGACCCCGCGTTCGAGTTCGTTCGTTTACGATCGCATGGGCGAAAACGGGGCCGGATTCGGATAAACCTAGCCCCCCATTTGTTATAAATAGGCCTCCCCCTAATTTTTAGGAAACCCTAAACCCCCCATCGTTTTCCGTGCCCGCAGCTCTCTCCCACCTCCTCTCTCCACCCACCAGACGTCGGGCCCGCCCGAAGCCCATCCGGCCGTCGCCCCATTCTCCCTGCGCTCGAGCTCCTCTCTCCCTGCCCCGAGCGCCCCTAGCCGGAGGTTGTCGCCGCCCTCGCCGGTCGCCGCCTCCCCTGCCGGGCTCGCCGCGCCGCCCAACCGCCTGCCGGTGCCTCACCGGTCCCTGCCTGCTCCTCCGTGGGGACCTCTCAGATCCGAGGTCCTCCCGAGCTCTCCCCTCGCCGTTTAGCCCGCGCAGCCAGTGTCGCCTCCTGTGCCGCCCCGATCTGCTCGCCACCTCCCGCCGGCCGGATCCGGTCTGGGAAACGGCCGCCTCGCCCCGCCTCGCCTGTTGCCGGCGAGATACCGCTGCCGCCCCTCTGTGGTGCTCGCGAGCTAGCAGAGCTCGAGGAGGATGACGCCCCGATGCGTGCCCCCTCGCCCCCGTGGGCCGGCCTGGCCAGGCGGGCCACCAGATCGGTCCTCCCCACGCGGCCCACCACTGCGTGCGTCCTTTCCGGCCTATTAGGCCCAAGGTAAGCCCCCCTGCTGTATCTATCCCCCGCCTAGGCACCCTTTTGGTATATTGCGCCCACAGGATTCGGCCCGTTTGTTTTTTTTAGATTCCTGCGAATTTAAATATTTTCAGGGAAAAAAGGCTAGATATTAAAACGACCGTAGTTTCTATTCCGTAAGTCGGATCGCGACGTATTAGATATGTTTTTCATGTAGTTTTGCGTGTAGAGTCCGTTTATAAAACTTGCACATTTGTTTGACGTCGTTTAGCGTGCCTAACGCCTAATTTAGCGTGCTGTTCTAATATGTTTTGCCCATAGTTTATTTTTCGCGCGTGTCCGGTTTGCCCGAATGCCTTAGATTAAATGTTCATGCTCTAGGGACCCTTTTTCCATGTATCTTAGAGCGGTCACTCGTATTTTTGCGTGTAGGGAATTGCCGCTAATTTATTTTCCTGTGTATAGGTTATTTTCTCGCATTTATGTGTGGCATTATTTTTGTGTTGCAACCCCACATATTTTATATGTATTCGGGGTAGAAAAATCCATGGGACTTTTCGGAGAATTTAGTTTTAGCTTTTGAGTAAGTTAGTTCGCGCGACATTTTTCCGTGATGCCCTTTTGTTTAATTCGTAGGATTTATTCCGTGCTTCGTTTGATCAAGTTGTCAACTAGAGGGTGTTTAGTCTAGCCCCTGGTATTTTTAGTTGCAATAGAAATGCATGTTTAGGTGTGGTTTGCTTGCTCTCAAGTTGCTAGAAATAGTGCTGATTTGGAGGTGCTGAAATATTTCTAAGTCCTACATGAAACTTGCTTAGAATCTCGTATAGTTTTATTTTCCCTTGCTGGTTGTATGTTTTGAAGTGCTCGTGATCGTCGTTGCACACATATTGCATTCATGCCATCATATATTGCGGTGCTTGTATCTTTTGAACCGTAGATCCGTTGGAGATGTTCTCTATGTGTAAATTGCTTGAAATTACGCGTAGAATCACGTGAACCTATTTGTTTTTCTGTTTAACAACTAATTAAATGCGTTAGTTCAGGTCTGGACAGAACTGTAAATTAACATGTGAGGTCGTCTCGGAGATGCTATATGTCATTTCCGACCTCATTTAAAATGTCTAGATAGGTAGTTTAATTACGCTTCACCTCTTGCCATGTTTAATAACATTTAATATTGCCGTGTACCTAATCGGGATAGAACTAAATTAATAAACGTGGAGTTTCGTCAATATGCAACTCGTTGCATATTGAACTTCACTTAATGTGTAGTGTTTGATTGTGTGAATTGTCATGCCGTGACTTGCATGTTTTCATCTGCTCATGCATCATATGTGTTGTGCATCATGTGGTGTATATCGTGTGTTGATTTGTGTTTCCGGTTTGCTTCGTCTCGATAGAGTTCCACAGCGTGCCGGATTGTGAGGACCCGCTCGACTACGTCGGTTCGTCTGCTTCACGGAGGCATTCTTCTTCCAAGCGGGATCTCAGGCAAGATGACCATTTCCCCAGATACCATTACTATCATTGCCATGCTAGTTTTATCGCTTCTATCGATTAAGTCTCATTGCCTACCACATGTTAGATATCAACCTCTCAACAATGCCACGTAAACCTTCAACCTGTTCAACCTAGCAAACCACTGATTGGCTATGTTTCTGCTTGCTTAATCCTGTGTTAGCGTTGCTAGTTGCAGGTGCAGTTGCTTCCATGTGATAACATGGATTCCTTGTTATATCACCATATTATTGCTATTTAATTTAATGCACCTATATACTTGGTAAAAGGTGGAAGGCTCGGCCTTTCTAGCCCGGTGTATTGTTCCACCTTTGCCCCCTTAGTTTCGGCTACCGGTGTTATGTTCCATAATTGAGTGCTCCTAACACGATCGAGGTTGTTATGGGGACCCCCTTGATAATTCGAGTTGGTCTCGCAAGGCCCAACTTTGGTACTACATTTGCCTAAACACCTAATAAAATTGCATAGGGACTTTCCGGACCCCGAGGATAATTAATCAACCCCCGGGCCAGTGCTCCTCATGAGTGTTGGTCCCAGCTGAGCGATGTCCGGCGCCCCTCTGGTCACCCGGAGGTTTAGCGATCCTGACGTCTAGCTCATCCGTCGTGTCCTGAGAACGAGGTACACGACTCCTATCGGGATCGTCGACACGTCGGGCGGCCTTGCTGGATTAGTTTTACCTTTGACGGAATATCTTGTGCATTGGGATTCCGGTGATGCTTTGGGTAATCTCAGAGTTGAGGTTTTCCACTAAGGAATCCGACGAGATCGCGAGCTTCGTGATTGAGGATTTCTATGCGGCTTGTGGTAATTTGTGATGGACTAGTTGGAGCACTCCTGCAGGGTTAAATCTTTCGGAAAGCCGTGCCCGCGGTTATGTGGCAACGTGGAAACTTTGTTTAACACTGGTTCTAGATAACTTGAAGTTAACTTATTTAAAAGATGCCAACTATGTGCGTAACCGTGACTGTCTCCTTCGTGAGTTCCTTCTCCGATCGAGGACACGATGGGGTTATGTCTTAGGTAGGTAGGTGTTCAGGATCGTTTATTTGATCATCAATAGTTCACGTCCGTTATGCGTAGATCATCCCCCTTTTTATTCTTGTACTCGTAAGTTTAGCCACCAAATATATTCTTAGCCGCTGCTACAACCTCACCACTTAACCATACCTCACCTATTAAGCTTTGCTAGTCTTGATACCTTTGGAAATAATATTGCTGAGTCCCCTGTGGCTCACAGATTACTACAACACCAGTTGCAGGTAAAGGTAAAGGTTACTTGACGCGAGCGCGTTGATTGTTCATTTGGAGTTGCTTCTTCTTCTTCTTCATCGATCTAGGATGGGTTCCAGGCCGGCAGCCTGGGATAGCAAGGATGGACGTCGTTCTTATTTTTCTCGTTTGTTTTTCGTCCGTAGTCGGACCCTGCTCTTACTCTTGATGATTATGTAATGTACTGATGTGACTCTGATGTAGCTTGTGGCGAGTGTAAGCCAATTCTATATTTATCTCATCTTTTCAGTACATGTACTTGTAACGATATCCATTCTTGCGGCACGACGAGATGCGCTTCTATCCCTGACGAGTCCTTCGTGCCAAATTGAGGATAGGGTCGCATCTTGGGCGTGACAAGCAGTATCAAGCATAGCATCATCAGGCAAAATAGCATCTCTAGCATCATCAGGCAAAGCAGTATCAAGCATAGCATCTCTAGCAGTATCAGGCATAGCATTAAGCATAGTATCATCAGGCATAGTATCAAGCATAGCATCTCTAGCAGTAGCATCATAAGAATCATCAAGCACCGGCGACATATCAAGATTTCTAGCAGGAGGTGATGTCGCAAACTTACTCATAACTGAAGGTGAATCAAGTGCAGAGCTAGATGGCAATTCCTTACCTCCCCTCGTAGTTAAGGGCAAGACTTTGGTCTTGGATCCTTCAGATTCTTCATAGTGATCTGCAGATATAAATCCCAAGTGACTCAGAGAATATAGCAATACCTCCTCGGCAACGGCGCCAGAAAAATGCTGATCGTGCAATCTCTAGCGTTAGCTAGACGAATGCTTATAAAAACAAACCTTCCCCGGCAACGGTGCCAGAAAAATGCTGATCGTGCTCCCCGACAATGAAACTGGAAGAATGTTGTTGATGGCCCACCAGCGCGTGGGTTCGCAGCAGTTTTCGAGGGTAGAGTATTCGACCCAATTTGTTGATAAGCCAGTCAGGAGGTGAGAGTATACTCTCAAGTATTAGCAGCTGAGTTTGTCAGATTCAGCCACACCTGAAAGATTAGTATCTGCAAGCACAGTAGTAACAGCAAAGTAGTATGATAACAACGGTGTCAGAAACGATATGTTGATGGCAGACTATTCCTAATGATTGTATCAATGGCGCCTTCGTTGCCGCGTCGACGGAAGTTGTCAATTCCCGTCAACGGTAGGTGAACCAACAGTTTAGCAGGTAGCAGCAGCGTAACGAGCAATAACAGTGGCAAGGAACAACAGTAGTGACAGCAGTTGCAAGTAGCAACAGTAGCAAGCGACAGTAGTAGCAACAGTAGCAGCAGAGCAAGACAAGTAACAGCAGTAGTAACAGTAGTAGCAGCAGAGCAAGACAAGTAACAGCAGTAGTAGGACATACTCGTAGGCAATGGGTCGGTGATTTGTTTGGATGATATTCATCATGCAACAGCTATATCACGGAGAGATATGTGGCTAGCTCCCGTTCGTCAATGTGATGTAGGCATGCATTCTGTGTGTCGTCATACGTGCTTAGGGAAAAGAACTTGCATGACATCTATTGTCCATCCCTCCCGTGGCAGCGGGGTCCAAAAGGAAACTACGGGATATTAAGGTTCTCCTTTTAATAAAGAACCGGACCAACGCATTAGCACTTGGTGAACACATGAACTCCTCAAACTATGGTCATCACCGGGAGTGGTTCCAGTTATTTTCACTCTGGGATTGCCGGATCATAACACATAGTAGGTAACTACAACTTGCAAGATCGGATCTAAAACACACATATATTGGTGACAACATAATAATTTCAGATCTAAAATCATGGCACTCGGGCCCTAGTGACAAGCATTAAGCATGGCAAAGTAGTAGCAACATCAAATCTCATAACATAGTGGATAATAGGGATCAATCCCCATCAAAACTAACTCGATTACATGATAGATCTCATCCTACTCATCACTGCCCAGCGAGCCTACAAATAGATTACTCACGAACGACGAAGAGCTTCATGGAATTGGAGAGGGAAGAATGTTGATGATGACGATGGCGACGATTTCCCCTCTCCGGAGGCCAAGACGGACTCCAGATCTGCCCTCCAGATGAAGAACAGGTGGTGGCGGCGCCTCCGTATCGAAAACGCGACGAAAACTTCTCTTTTTATTTTATTTTCTGGGACAAAAGACAACTTATAGAGCTGGAGTTGGGGGCGGCAGGTGCCTATAGGCCCCACAAGCCTGCCCACCGCCACCAGGGGGGTGGCGGCGGGGCAGGGGCTTGTGGCCCACTAGCCCACCCCCTGAGGTGGAACTTGGCGCAGATATTTTTGATATTTTCCAAAACTGCTCCCTGTAAATTTTCAGGACGTTTGGAGAACTTTGATTTCTGCACAAAAATAACACCAAGGCAATTCTGCTGAAAACAGCGTCAGTCCAGGTTAATTCCATTCAAATCATGCAAATTATAGTCCAAAACAAGGGCAAAAGAGTTTGGAAAAGCGGATACGTTGGAGACGTATCAACCTCCCGTCGTGTCGACGATCCCTATAGAAGCCACGTATCTCGTTCTCAGGACACGACGGATGAGCGCAGCATACAATGGCTTGATAGAAATCTCCCGAGTTGCCTCAGGTTGGCCCCGCACACAACTCTAGTTTGGACCAACACTCATGAGGAGCACTGGCCCGGGGGGTTGATTAAGATCCTCGGGGTAGCTATTCCGTATGCAATTAATTATAATGTTGTTATCAAATGAACACCAAAGTTGGGTCCTGCCAGACAAGCCTTAACACTACGCGATTTATCAAGGGGGTCCCCATAACAACCCCGAACGTGTTAGGAGCGATCAGTTATGGAAACAAACACCGGTAGCCGAAACTAAGGCGACAACAACGGAACAAATCACCCGGCAAAAGGCTGGGTGTTGGGGATATTACTTATTAAGTGACCCGCCCAAGATGGGCCGGGTTACTTGTGAGGCGATTCATCCTTTAGGTTACTTGGGCTTCAGCCTGGGCGGTTCGAGGCCGCGGGACGGTTATGATTTCTGGAAGGTCTCTGGGTTTTGAAGGACGGCGACTTAGACTCTACAATGGTCACGATTTGTAAGGAGGAAGGGGCTCTTGTAAACCCTAAGGCTTCGGCCTATATATAAAGGCGAGTCTTGAGGAGGAGAGAGAGGTTAAAAAATCATCGAGTGCTAGGTTAGGCGAGTTACGCCTCCCTTGTAATCGAATCCACATCAATACACACAAAGCAGGACGTAGGCTATTACGTCCTCTCGAGGGGCCGAACCTGGGTAAATCGTCGTGTTCCTCCCGTTTAACCCCTTTGAGTCGCCACCAAGGTGCGATGGCTCCAGTACTAAGTCCTTTCACGAGGACATCTGCCGTGACAAAACCACGACAGTTGGCGCCCACCGTGGGGCCTACGCACGGTGGAGTTGAGTTCTCAAAGGGAGCCCTACCCGGGTTTGGGAGTTACGTGACGACGCTCATGTCCCGGAGCCGCCGTGGGATAATCTACATCGACAACCAGCTATGGGGACCTGAAGCAAATTCGATCGAATCTGGCTACAGGGTCCCCTTCGGCGGGATCAACGTCTTCATCGGCATGATCGAATCACCCGTCCCTGAGCCGGACATCTCCACCAACATCGTCGAGCCGGCCAGGTACGTTCGCCCAGTTATAACACGAAACTTAACTCGCCCGGTCTTTGTGGGGTTCACGCAGGGATCGGAGGAGCCAGAGCACCCAGCGAGTCAGGAGATTACCCCGATCAACTCGGACGACGAATCATCCATGGGCGACTCAGATTCTATCCGGTCCCTCCACGGGGACGGCCTCGGAGGCTTATCTCTGGCCATGGATCCGGAGGTGCTTGACCGAACCCGCCGCCAGATCGCCATCTACATGGCCGGAGCGACTCAGCCGACACAAAACCCCACTAGAGGCGCTGGGACTGGCGAAACATCGAGAAGTGCATCCGCAGTCCTGGTGGATTTAGCGGCGGAAATCACGAGACTAATGTCAACTCCCCTCACACCAGAGAACCAAGAGGACATAAATGCAGAGTTGGCAAGGCTGAGAGAGGCGGTGGCAAAGGCCCATCAGGATGTTGAGATGGAGTCCGCCAGGATCGAGACTCGACAAGCCCAAATCACGGCCGAAAGGATGCGATTGAACACTGACAACTGGCGGCTCGAAAGACAGCAGCGCGCGTCCGACGCCGTCCATCAGAGGAGACACCAGGGTCGCCTGCCCCATGACCTCAACCCGACCCGTCTGTTCGACACCCCTCGAACCCCCAGGATGGGAGCCACCCCAGCAGGAGGACCGGGCCGCCCACCTAACCCGCCGGTTCAGCCGACTGAGGGTCAAATTCCTCGTTTCCGGACCCCTCCAGGCCACTTCTCCAACCCGGTGGATAACGTGCTTGCCGCAACTCGCCACTTGGAGTCTCTTCCGATTCACGGCAACACCCCAGCTGAGATTGAAGCGAGGAACGCCATCGAAATGTTGAAAACAGCGGTGGTTCAAAACGCACAGTTCTCACACAGCCTTGAGAGATTGCACTCCACCCCTCAGGCGAGCTATACCAGGAGTAGGCCGGAGGATCAGCCAGCCGTAAACAGTGGCCCGCGACACTTCCCGCAGGACAACCCGCCGGGCAGAGATCTCCCCAACATTCAAGACGCCCAGGCCCCCCTCGCAGGGACCGGAGGGCGAGTTGGGGTACCGTGTTTGTCCCTAGCCCTTTGGAACGAAAGAATGCCCAAGGATTTTAAAGGACCAAGAAAGGTGCCTAATTACACACCAGATCTCGAACCAACATCATGGATCGAGGGCTATGAGATTGCCATGGACATGCTCGACGTAAATGAGGCGGTTTGCGCCAGATATTTCACCATGATGCTCGAGGGGTCGGCGCGCACTTGGCTGAAAAACTTACGTCCCAATTCTATCCAGTCCTGGGCCGAGCTGAAAGAGCGTTTCATCAAAAACTTCCGGGGAACCTGTAAACGACCGATGACGATCGTCGACTTACAACACTGCGTACAACGCCCGGATGAGTCGGCACACCATTGGTCACGGCGGGTCGCAGAAATTATTCATTCATCAGATGGTATCACGGCAGCACAAGCTGTGCTTATCCTCGAGCACAACTGCCACTATGAACCGTTGGTCCAGAAATTGGGGCGACTCAAACGAAAAGTTCAGGACATGGGCGAACTGATGGACACCCTCACTAGGTATGCCGAGGCCGATGATACCAAGGACCCCGGCGAGGATGGTAAGGGTAACTCGCCCAAAAAGGGCGATTCGACAAAAAATCACACCCGTTTCCAGGGCCGCAACCGTCACAATCAGGGGACCAATGGCAAGCGTAGGCCACAGGAGGAGCCCTCGGACTTGGTTGCCAACACCAATGCCAATGACGGCAAAAAGAAGAATCGAGGTTTCAGTGGAAAAAGACCGCGTAATTATGAAGAGCTACTCAAAGGCCCTTGCCCGCACCATGCCACGGCCGACGGCCCGGCGGGCCACTCCTGGGAGAACTGTTTCGTGATGCGAGAATTTCGGGCGGAGGCAATCAAGAAGAGCCAAAACGAAGATCCGAACCGGCGCGAGGACCAACTCGCCGCGTCCAACCAAAGGCAGAACCCCTTCGGCAGCTTTCCCGAACCGGGGGCTCAGGGAGGCCCGCAACCAGGCGGCGGCCAGTACCCGTTGCACCACCAGCGGCGGTACAACCTGCCGGGAGTGTTCCAGCAGCCGCCTCCACAGGGGACTCCACAAGACCAGGATGACAATGGGGGCTTCCGCAGCAATCCCAAACAGCTAAGTAATGGGCAGTACCACGTTTTCACCACTAATGCTTGCAGGCGTGATAAAAAGGTCAATCACCGGGCGTACAGTGTAACTGAGCCAGCGATTCCCAGATATCTCCACTGGTCCGAGCAGACCATAACATGGAGCAGAGAGGATCATCCGCCAAGAATAGATAACCCGGGCGACCTGGCATTAGTCGTGGCTCCCCAAGTGGGGGGTTACACCCTGTCAAAGGTATTAATGGATAGTGGCAGCAGCATCAATATCCTATACTTCGACACCTTCCGGAGGATGAATCTATTGGAGAAAGACTTGATGCCCTCAACCACGGTTTTTCATGGCAATGTCCCGGGCAAGTTGGCTTATCCCATAGGCCGGGTCAGGCTCTCGATAGCATTTGGAACTGCGCAGAATTACAGGTCGGAGTCTCTAATCTTCGAGGTGGTCAAGCTGAAAAGCCCGTACCATGCGCTGTTCGGGCGACCGGCTTACGCCCGCTTCATGGCCCGCCCGTGCTACGTCTACCTCAAGCTCAAAATGCCTGGTCCTAAAGGACCCATCCCGGTCGATGGAAATAGAAGAATCGCAAAGGAGTGTGAGGAAGGGGACGCGGCTTATGCGGAAGTCGCCTGTGCGGCGGAAGAGCTCAAACATCATCGGGCCAATGTTGACCCGGCAGACATGTCACCACTCAAGAAGCCGACTACAGATTCTGAGTCGCCCCTCAAGTTCAAACCGACGGATGATACTAAGACAATCGATTTCGTGCCTGGCGATTCATCCAAGCAGTTCACCATTGGGACGGGTCTGGACCCCAAATAGGAAAGCGCGCTCATCGAATTCATCCGTGAGAATCGGGACATTTTTGCATGGAAGCCCTCTGACATGCCGGGTGTACTGAGAGAATTCGCTGAGCACCATATTAATGTTGACCCAAAGTGCAAACCTGTCCAACAGTACCTTCGCAGATTTAACGAGGAGCGACGCAAGGCGATTGGAGAAGAAGTCGCCCGTCTTTTAGCCACCGGGTTCATCGTGGAAGTTTTTCGCCCCAAATGGCTGGCTAACCCGGTGTTAGTACTCAAGAAGAATGGCAATTTCCGTATGTGTATTGACTATATGGATCTCAACAGAGCTTGTCCCAAAGATCCTTTCGCTCTTCCCTGCATCAACCAAATCATTGACTCGGTGGCGGGATGCGAACGATTGTGCTTTTTGGACGCCTATTCAGGTTATCATCAGATCAAGATGGCCGTGGAAGATCAGGAGAAGACGGCCTTCATAACCCCCTTCGGGGCCTTTTGCTATGTGTCCATGCCGTTCGGACTCAAGAGCGCAGGGGCGACTTATCAACGCTGCATCCAGAATTGTCTTCATAATCAAATTGGCCGCAACGTCCATGCTTACGTTGACGACATTGTGATCAAGACCCGCCGGGGGGAGACACTTTTGGAAGACCTTAAGGAAACCTTTGATAATTTACGAGTATATCAGATGAAGCTAAATCCTACCAAGTGCGTTTTTGATGTACCTGCAGGAAAATTACTGGGTTTCTTGGTATCGGAGCGCGGCATCGAGGCTAACCCGGACAAAATTGAAGCGGTTACCTCTCTCGGGAAGCCAACGAATGTTAATCAAGTTCAGCGGCTGGCGGGCCGCATTGCGGCTTTAAGTCGTTTCGTGAGCCGCCTTGGGGAAAAGGCGATTCCTCTTTACCAATTGTTGAGGAAATCCGACCGATTCGTATGGACAGATGAGGCAGACGAGGCGCTTCAGGCCTTGAAACATCAACTGGTTAACCCGCCGGTCCTGGCAGCCCCAACTGAAAAGGAGCCCATGCTCGTGTATATCGCGGCAAATTCCAAGGCTGTCGGTGTGGCTGTGGTCGTGGAAAGAGAGGAGGAAGGAAAGGAATACCCGCTGCAACGTCCGGTATATTTTATCAGTGAGGTGTTAACTCTTTCCAAACAGCGATACTCGCATTGGCAAAAACTGGTCTATGGGGTGTTTATGGCGAGTCGAAAGCTTAAACATTATTTCCAGGAGCACCCGATTACTGTGGTCAGTTCCGCCCCCTTGGTGACGTCATCCAAAATCGGGAGGCAACAGGGCGAATCGCCAAATGGGCGATAGAGCTTGGGTCTCATCACATACAATATACCCCCCGCACAGCTATCAAATCCCAGGCACTAGTTGATTTCGTTAATGATTGGACGGAACTTCAGGCTCCGGAAGATCGGCCTGACCTTACCTATTGGACTATTTACTTTGATGGATCCAGGCAGTTGGAGGGCTCGGGGGCTGGTGTGGTGCTGATATCCCCTCAAGGAGATAAGTTCTGTTATGTTCTCCGACTCATGTTTCCCTGCACAAATAATGCAGCGGAATATGAAGCTCTGCTTCACGGTTTGTGACTTGCAAAAGAGATGAACCTAACCCGAGTCAGATGTTTTGGTGATTCAGATTTGGTGGTGCAACAGGTTTCAGGTATCTGGGACTCTCGGGATCCTATGATGGCCGCTTACGGACGAGCTGTGTCGGATGTGGCGGGCTATTTTCACGGATATCAGGTGGACCATATTGATCGGCGACTCAACGAAGCAGCTGATGCTCTCTCGCGACTCGGTTCACAAAGAAAACCGGTCCCCCCTAATGTTTTTCTGGATATCTTGCATAAACCGTCTGTGGTTTTACCCACAGAGGAGGAGTTGGCAATACCAGATCCCGAGTCTCAGCTCGTGGCGGCTCTCCATGTCACTCCGGACTGGGTTCTTCCTTATCTGGCTTATCTCACTCATGGCGAATTACCCACCGACGAAGTTTTGGCTCGCCAGATCGTTCGACGCAGTAAATCCATGGTCATCATTAATGGCGAGTTATATAGACGGAGTGCTTCTAGGGTCTTTCAGCGGTGTGTCTCCTCCGAGGAAGGATGCGTGATCCTAAATGACATTCATTCTGGAGACTGCGGGCATCACACCGGGTCACGTTCTTTGGTAGCAAAGGCTTTTCGACATGGTTTCTTTTGGTTGACGGCTCATGCAGATGCGGAAATATCGTACGGCGGTGCGAGGGGTGCCAACGTTATGGGAAACAGGCTCATGTGCCGGCTCAAGAATTGAGGATGATTCCCATTACTTGGCCCTTCGCAGTCTGGGGGCTGGACATGGTCGGTCCCTTTAAAATGTCATCCAACAAGAAAACTCACCTATTGGTGGCAGTTGATAAGTTCACCAAGTGGGTTGAGGCGGAACCTGTTGGAACTTGTGATGCCGAGACAGCGGTCAAGTTTCTGAAAAAGCTGATTTTTCGTTTCGGATATCCACACAGTATTATCACGGACAATGGTACTAACTTATCCCAAGGAGCGATGCTGGATTTTTGTCGTCGGGAACATATCCGGCTTGATGTTTCTGCGGTTGCTCACCCGCAGTCCAACGGGCAAGCAGAGCGGGCGAATCAGGAGGTCTTGCGAGGGATTAAACCTCGACTCATGGTTCCCCTGGAAAGGACTCCAGGGTGTTGGGTTGAAGAGTTACCTTCGGTATTGTGGACTATTCGGACCACCCCGAATCGATCCACGGGGTTCACTCCCTTCTTTTTGGTCTATGGAGCAGAGGTTGTCCTCCCTACTGACATAAGACATGATTCTCTTAGAGTCGCTGCATATGTGGAGCAAGATAATGAGCTAGCGCGTGAGGATTCTTTGGATGCCTTGGAAGAGGCGCGTGACCTGGCTGCGGCTCGTTTGGCTATCTACCAGCAAGATCTGCGGCGTTATCATAGTCGCCGGGTTAAAAGTCAGACTTTTCAGGAGAGCGACTTGGTACTTCGTCTGATACAAGATCGGCCAGGCATGCACAAGCTATCACCCCCTTGGGAAGGTCCGTTCGTCGTCAGCAAGAACCTCCGCAATGGCTCTTATTATTTGATGGATCTTCGGCCTAATCGACCGACTACAGAGGCTGAGTCAACTCGCCCCTGGAATATTGCTCATTTGCGGCCTTACTACACTTGAGCTCTTAAAGCTCCACGTTTTGTAAGTTTTTCAGTTTCATTATGAAGTAATAAAATGCTCTTCGACTTGGGGGCTTCTTCATCAAAAAGTGCAAATTGTGTCATCCTGTTGCGACCTTATGAGCCGACAGAACATGCATTTAGGGTGGGTGCACGAGCTTTCTGACTCGCCTCCCCCTGTCGCGACCTTATGAGCCGACGAAACCTGCATTTAGGGTGGATGCACGAGCTTTCTGACTCGCCTCCCCCTGTCGCGACTTTATGAGCCGACGATACCTGCATTTAGGGTGGGTGCACGAGCTTTCTGACTCGCCTCCCCCTGTCGCGACCTTATGAGCCGACGAAACCTGCATTTAGGGTGGGTGCACGAGCTTTCTGACTCGCCTCCCCCTGTCTCGACCTTATGAGCCGACGAAACCTGCATTTAGGGTGGGTGCACGAGCTTTCTGACTCGCCTCCCCCTGTCACGACCTTATGAGCCGACGAAACCTGCATTTAGGGTGGGTGCACGAGCTTTCTGACTCGCCTCCCCCTGTCGCGACCTTATGAGCCGACGAAACCTGCATTTAGGGTGGGTGCACGAGCTTTCTGACTCGCCTCCCCCTGTCACGACCTTATGAGCCGACGAAACCTGCATTTAGGGTGGGTGCACGATCTTTCTGACTCGCCTCCCCCTCTCGCGACCTTATGAGACGACGAAACCTGCATTTCGGGTGGGTGCACGAGCTTTCTGACTCGCCTCCCCCTGTCGCGACCTTATGAGCCGACGAAACCTGCATTTAGGGTGGGTGCACGAACTTTCTGACTCGCCTCCCCCTGTCGCGACCGTATGAGCCGACGAAGTTACTTTTATTGTGATTTAATCTTGAAGGTTTCAATCCATTTTTTCCTTTCTACATACTTTTTGAAACTATCCATAGTTCATTTGTTTTCACAGATGATGTTTTCAAAGTTTAAGGCAGGGGGGTGCTAAGTTTTGTGTCATCCTTGGCGGATTAAGCATTATAGAAGACTCTTATAAAGGCGGGCCAAATATTTTAAATCACCTTAAAAAGCGATATAAAGGTTTTTCTCGCAGAAGATATCATCAAAACAGCACTGACTATTACATGGCTCGCAGGCCAAATTCAGGAAAGTCTACTCTGCTAAATCTTGGCGTGAGCTCTGACCAACTTCGATTTGTAAATCGCCCAATACCCAATTGCACCTGGCCAAAGCAGCAAAGTCGTCTTCGTCGATCAGAATTGATGCCAAGTCTGCTTCCCAGTCGAAAGGATTCTTGGGTCGCCGAGGAATTAGGTTGGTCACCACGAAGGTTGGCGGGCTGACTTTCTTATTCCTACTGTCATAAGCCGCCTGGTACTTCGTTAAATCAAGGCTTGCGGCGAGTCGAGTTGCAGCCAGCCGAGAATCCTTGACAACTTTTTGGTAATCCTCTTCAACAAATTCCGATCCATCGTCCTTAAGTTGAGGGAAGCCAGCGGCTACTTCTTCTAAATTGATCTCTGGGGCATACGCTAAGCAGCGACTCAGGCCAGTCAGGACACCTTTCCGGGCGGCTGACCGAGTTAACTCGCCAATCTGGGGAGGAAGTGTGGACAAACATCCAAGTACCTTCTTGATGGAAGTAATAGGCTCTTTGGCACCCATCACAGCTTTGACGGTCAACACACTGCCCGTGTACAGTTGCTCTGTCAGCGTATAAATCGCCTTCAGCGTCAACACACAGTCTTCTTGCAGGTTGGCGACTCTTGGACCTGAGATATGATGATTAGCGACTTAAACATCAGAAATTTGAGTAAAAAAAAGGGGGGTTGAAGATTTAGGTAAAGCTTACCAAAGATGGCTTGCGTCATGTTAGAAATATGACGTTTTAAGCTGGATAACTCCTGTTGAACAGTCACCAGCTTCGCTTCAGCTTTCTCTGCTCTCTTTAAAGCGGCGTTTTGGTCAGCCTGAGCTTTTTCCAACTCGGCTTTAAGTTTTTCCAGTTCGGCCAGAGCCAATTTACACTTTTCCTCCGACTTAGCTCGGGCGTCTTGTTGTTTAGCTAAGTTTTTCCTTAAATCGCCCAGCGCTGATTCGGTCTGAGCAAGGTTTTCCTATTGAAAGTTTAAAATAGGGACAAGTCTCAGAATTACTGCAAAGCAATATCCCTGACACTTGGGGGCTAATGTATAATTTTTTCAGGAGAAATTATACAGATATCAAGACCCGGCTCATCTTTTTACTGATGACCCGGCCCTTGGGGGTTACTGGTCGCGAAGCTTTTTTCTAAAATTTTCAAGACCCGGCTCATCTTTTTACTGATGACCCGGCCCTTGGGGGTTACTGGTCGCGAAGCTTTTTTCTAAAAAATTTCAAGACCCGGCTCATCTTTTTACTGATGACCCGGCCCTTGGGGGTTAACGGGAATAATATAAGTATGACAAAATTTACCTCATGTTTGTTGTTTAACATCTTCAGCAGGTTCTTCTCCATCTCATAGCTCGCCTCCAGGCGACTTGCAAAGCCAGAACAGAGTTCCTTAAACTCTAGATTTGCATAGTCAGAAAGTTTCGCCTTGGAGAGCCCAGACTCGGGAATGGCCTGAGAGGAGGACGCTACATGTTTGGACAAAACTGTCGCTACCGGTTCAGAAAAGCCAGAGCTAGTAATAACTACAGCATCTGGCTCTTCTGTTGTCATCAATGGGTTCGGCGACTTAGAGGCATCCATTGTCCCCTTCGGCGATTCAGGAAGATCCACTTGAATCGCAGGCTCAGCATGATCTGGATCGTCTTGAGTCGGAGTTGATTTCTTTGGGGGTTCTGAAGTTGCATCAGGAATTGATCCACTGGTCTTCCTTTTCTTGGCTTGTGCCCTAACAAAAGGGAATAAGCACGTTAAGGAATTGAAAAGATCGTTATTCTCAAAAGTCAAGGCAAGAGACTTACCCCGGAACTCGAATCATCGGTGGAAGTGTTGACATCGCTGAGTCGCCGGAAGTGGGAGGAGAATTCTACAAGAATTATATATCAATAATACAGGCGGGTTACAAATATGATCCAAAGAAGCACGAATAATGGTTACTCATAAAAGTACCTCGCTTGGCTTTCTTTTTTCGTTGCTGGTAAACCAGATATCAGATCACCAGAGTGACTTCGTGTCTTCCGGTTTGAGGCGTGCTGTGTTTTCTTCAGTAAGAAATTTGGGTCCAAATGAGCATTTGGATGTGAGAAGGGGACTTTCCCACATATTCGCCGGGCCGGCTTAGGAGGAGAAGGAGATGAATCGGAGGAAACAGAAATTACCTCAACAGAGTCTTCTTGGCTTTCGTTATCTTCATTCTATTACAAGGAGAGAGAAAGATATAAATAAAAGGTCAAAAGTGATAGGTGGCGAGTGAAAAGAGGACGGATTTATACCTCTGAAAGTGCATCGCCGACTTGAGATTCATCGACTTCAGATGGCTCAGCCGCAGCAGATTTACCTTTGCCCTTGGTTTTCTTAGAGGGCGGCTTGGCAGTTTTCATGGCTTGCTTTTTAGGTCTCCTGGACCAGAACTTATCGCCTTTCTGGAAAGGTATATATTATGAAATCATGATGGCAATAAAACAGAAGGGATAAATACCAAGGGCGGGTCAGTTTTGGTTACCTTGGGCGCCGGGTTAATCTTGCAAAAGGGCTTAAGGCCGATTTGGCCGCACTTTCCTGCAGGCTTGCCGGTCAACTTTTTGATGATGGCAACAATGTCTTTTTCTGTTAATGCTGTGTGGAAGTAGCATTGAGGATGATCCAGAGTGCCGTCAAACTCACACATCAGACCATCTCGGCGGCTCAGAGGAAGAATCCGCCATTCGACCCAGCAGCGGATCAGGTCAACCCCGGTAAGACCATTGTTCGTCAGGGATCTCAGTTCAGATAATATCGGGATGAACTCCGACTCTTCTTCCTCGGTGAGCTTGTCTTGGAGCTTGAAATTGACCGGAAGGCGGGTTGGCCTGTAACCCAGAAGCTTATTCTCACCAGCAGGGGACGTCTCCTGACAATAAAACCAAGATTCGCCCCAGCCCTTTGGATGGTTAGGCATGATGAGTGAAGGGAACGGACTATCCCTACGGCGCTGGACGTTGACGCCGCCGAGTTCCAAACTGGGGCCATTGTGGAATTCCGTCTGGCGATTCAGATGAAAAAAATGCCAGAATAGAGGGATAGAAGGCTCGATCCTCAGATAAGCTTCACAAAGAACTTGGAACTGGCTCAAATTGCTTATGGAATTGGGTCCCAGATCCTGGAGTCGGACGTTCATGAAGGTCAAAGCGTCCCTAAGAAACTTCGATCCGGGCGGCTTAAAACCCCGTTCCAAATGTTCAACAAAAACTACTATTTCCCCTTCTTTGGGGTTAGGGAGATCTTCTCCCAACCCGGTGCGCCATCCAATGACATCTTGAGGATCCAAACAGCCCGCTTTCACATAATTAGCTAAGACAGCGTCATCGACCTTGGTAGGAAGCCAGTCACTCTTGAAGACAGCGCCCATGCTACAAGTAGGTAAAAGTATGATATCACATATCTTGAACATCTACTATATAGGATGGAATCAGTTCATTTAACCCGCTAGACCAAGAGGCCGGGTTGGGTTGCTATGACGACTTATGGAAGTAGGGCTATTCCCAAAGGCTACGTTTTTTGCGGATGGTAAAATCTATTCGTCCCGAAGCACTAAGGGGGGATGAAGGCTACAAACGGCTTTTCGCAAATAGTAAATGAGGAATGGATCTACCAAACAGATGTGAAAACCTACGAATATAACTGGGCCTAAACAATTTATTATCAAGTGACGCCCCTCGTTTGGTGAAGACATTGTGTTCAAAAATTCGCGAGTACAGCGGGTAATTAAAATTATTCAGGGCACTGGCTACCCTATCGATGCTCGGACTAGTCGATTCGAGGGAGATGAATAACTGTGAGCGAAAAGCTTCGAAGCTACGACAATGGCGAAAGCACAAGCAAGGAATGAACCTACTCCTAAGAAGGTGAATGAAGGCCTAACCTGATGCTCTCGATCGAAGAAGGCCGGCGGTGACGGAGATCGTTGAAGAAGCGCGGGGGTCCCAACGAACGAAGAGATCTTCGGCGGCGACGGAGTTCGAGGCGAGCAATGAGGTGGTCGGTGATGATGCGATGGACAATGGCGGCGGACGGATCGTCCGAGGTGCGAAGCTTGACGACGGCAACGGCTTGCGGGCGGCGCTGAAACTCCTCAGACGAGGGCGGAAGTTGCGGCCGGCGGCGGAGCCCTCGGGAAGCGATGAGGCCTTTTGTTGTGATAATGGGGGGGGACTGACGAGACTGGTAGGTGGGAAGCGCCAGCCCTGTCCCTTCCGTCTATTTATCAGGACGGGCGCTGGAATCGAGGCGCCGTGAGCGGGAACCGTTGGGGAATAAAAAGATTCGCCATGACGACGTCCGAAGATTTTGGGATAACGATGCACTAAAGATCTGTTGGGATTGTGTTAATTTTCCCGAGAATCGAGGGATAAGAAGATGCCAACAGGAAATGGTTTGACGACTCAAAGATTTTTTTCGGTGCCAGATGGCGAGTTACAATTTCTGACGTATGGAGAAAGACGAAGGAGTGAATCACCTTCAACTGAGCGGAAGCATTGGCGTGAAAGTTCAAGTCAATCTGGGGCCTAATGTTGGGGATATTACTTATTAAGTGACCCGCCCAAGATGGGCCGGGTTACTTGTGAGGCGATTCATCCTTTAGGTTACTTGGGCTTCAGCCTGGGCGGTTCGAGGCCGCGGGACGGTTATGATTTCTGGAAGGTCTCCGGGTTTTGAAGGACGGCGACTTAGAGACTACAATGGTCACGATTTGTAAGGAGGAAGGGACTCTTGTAAACCCTAAGGCTTCGACCTATATATAAAGTCGAGTCTTGAGGAGGAGAGAGAGGTTAGAAAATCATCGAGTGCTAGGTTAGGCGAGTTACGCCTCCCTTGTAATCGAATCCACATCAATACACACAAAGCAGGACGTAGGCTATTACCTCCTCTCGAGGGGCCGAACCTGGGTAAATCGCCGTGTTCCTCCCGTTTAACCCCTTTGAGTCGCCACCAAGGTGCGATGGCTCCAGTACTAAGTCCTTTCACGAGGACATCTGCCGTGAAAAAACCACGACACTGGGCCTCCTTCATTTACCAAGTATATAAGTTCATTAATTAAATAACTTTTAAATAGATGATATCAATAACCATGTAACACATGGTTCAACTGGCACCTGCAACTAGCAACGCTATTCATTAGAGGTTAAGCAAGCCTACTTATGCCAAGCAACATTTGCTAGGAAGGTGAAGTGTTTGAGTTTCATGGCAAAGGGGTTGGCTTATTAAACATGTGGTAGGGAGCGGACAAGTAACGAAGGAAAACGTAATACTAAGCAAAACAAGTCTAGAAACGATATCAAAGTCACAGTCATCTTGCCTGTGAGATCTTCAGCTTGGAACTCGTCTTGATCCTCCTCCACGTACTCTCCGGAATCCACGTACTCGCTCTCCGATCCCGATGCTACCCAAATAAACAACAACCAATGAACAACGGCAAAACATAGGCTGTAGTGCCCCAAGCCTAAGACTTTCCCTTTTTGTAACCTTCCATGTGGGACCACCTTGACTTGGTCATGAATGCATGTATGATTTCATGTGTCACCTTGTGTTCTTCTTTTGCATGCATGCATCCATGTCATACCATCCTTGCCATACCTTATGATGCTATGTCTTGATATGATTGCATGTGATCTTGCTAGGTGTGATTTATGTGATCTTGTGATTTCATGCTTGTGTGGCTTGAGTGGAGTGGTGCATGTGATAGTAAGTACTTAGGTTTCAAAACCATATCCACCCCTCCTCTTTATTTCTCCTATGTCAAGATTCCCTTCTCCTTTCCCTCTTTTAAAAATGCCCATGGTTTAACATGTTATGTGTGGGGTATGGAGTGGTGTGTTTGCTATTTTAAAACATGTTTTGAGGGGCATATAATTACAAAACAGACCAAGTAAATTCTGTTTTGTAAAATATTTACGTGCTCCTAAACCCTTGTTTCTATTTTTATTAATTGGGTTTAGATTTTACATGTCCAATGCAAGTGCCATTTTTATTTTAGCACTTGTAGTTTATCTTGGGCTTTTCTTTTTCTCTCTGTTATTTCTGTAAACAGGAAATAGCTTAGGATGTTTTTTCTTCCTTATGTGGCGCCTAAGGTGGGCTTTCTCCCCCTGGCGGCTCATTCCTCTCTTTCTCTCGCTGCAACTCCTCTTCCTGGCCCGTAACTCCTCGCTGTAGCAGCCCAGCTAGCGGCGCGTCTTCTTCTTCCCCGACGTCATGCACGTACGATCAACGCTCCACCACTGATCTCCCTTCCCCTCGATCTGGTGGCTCCAAGCGTGCCTCCCAAGGATATTTAAGCGACCGGCCCTCCTCCCCGCAACCCTAGGGCGCCGTTTTTCCCTCCCCTCGTCCCTTGCGCCGTCAAGGCATGACCCCGCAGGCCGCCATGAGAGGAGCTCGATGAGCTCGTAGCGGCAGCAGGAGACGACTTCTCGCCCCGTCAGCAGTGCCAGGAGGACGCGGTGGCCGAGGAGGTCGCGTTCCCGCAGCCACCCGTCGACGTCCTCGACATCCTCGACGTCCTCGACGTCCACTTCTTCCCAGGCCGGCCACCTCCTCTTCATCGGCTCGCTCCCCCTCCTTCCTCTCCGTTCGTTCCCGTAGGTGAGCCGAGGTGAGTTGCAGTGCCTTTTTCGCTCCCCCTCTCGGCGTAGCATGCGTAGGAGAGGAGTGACCGACGCCCTGCCGGAGTAGACGGTAGACCACGGCGTCGTTGTAGCAGCAGCTCCGGTGCAGTGACTTGGTGCCAAGCGGACACCTTTTCCCGTGCTTAGTGCAAAAACGGAACCCCTGGGTTCCCCGCGTCCCCCGTCGAGGTTTCTTCCTGTCGCAGAGGGTCGTGAGAGGCGCCGCCAACTCCCTCTGGTTCGGTCGCCGGCGGGACGCCTCGTAGCAGCACAGAGGCCTTCTTCTGTTTTCACAACGCGGATGTGCCAGTCGTCGAGCCGTAGCATAGTTGTAGTGGTGCGTGTGCCTGATGAGGAGGGCGTGGGTTCGAGTCCCCACCTCGGCACCGTCTTTTTGGTTTGATTTGTTTTCGGTTCAGTGATCTGCATGGAAGCCTTACCCTGCTTATTCCATCTCCTTTGTCAACAACAGCAGCAGCAGCGCAGTGGATGTGTGTGGTGTGTTGCACCAGGGGCTCTGGGGTTCGAATCCCAGAGAGACCCCAATTTTTTTCCCTTTTCTTTCTTTCTGATTTTTTTTTCCCTTGCTTTGTTTGCTACTCTATGCCTAGATCAATGGGGTACAAATGCCCTTATATATTTTTACTTCCCTGTTGTTTGATGGAGGAGTGAGAGAGAGCATGTATGTAGGGTTCATGTGTGTTAGGGTAGATGTGTAGATTTATGTGTGTGTGAGTGTGTGCTTGAGGGTGAGTGTGTGTGCAAGTGTGTGTGTGTCCCTACACACATGCTTGTGCAATTGCACAAGCCCTTGATTTTAAGCTTTGGTGGTAGTAGTTTTGTGCATGTGGGTGTGTCTCCCCACACACTTATGCATACACACCCATGTGAGCATGAGTGTAGGTTTGAGCTACATCATAATGTGAGTGTAGTTAGTGTATGTTCTAACTAGCATGGGTAGGACTAGCTAGATGTGTGTGCATGTGAGTGTGTGGACCTTCCCACCTTTGCAAGTTGTGCAGCTCCTCATGTTTAATATGAGAGAGAGCATGTTGTGTGTGGGGTTGGCTTGTGATAAGTATTGGTGTTGTTGATGTGCATGACACAAACATGGGGTTCAAACCCCCATGTCACTTTGTCATTGTGCACATGAACTCAACCTTTAGTTGTTCTCTTAGTAGGATACTCTATGGAGTTGACATATTCAGATTGGTTGCAAGTTTGATCTTTGATTCCATGGAATAGGTGGAGCCCAAGGGCTTGAGCTTTTGTGTGATAGTAGTAGGGGTTTTTGCTCTACACCATAGTGGTGTCATTTATCACTTGGTGTTAGGTGTGTGCAAACTATGCCTAGACAAAGTGGGCATGTGGCTGAAAATTCCAGATTGGTGAAATCTGTAATTTCACCAAGTCTGGAATTCTGGGAACATTTTCTTCTCTTATAGATGAGGATGTGCTGGTCATTCTATTGAGAACTAGCCTTAGTTCAGTGCTAGGATTTTGAACCTGATATGTTGGTGAAGCTCGATGTCAAATTTCAAATAATTTGGAGTCCAGTAGGTTGTGTTTTGATTGCTATCAAAAAGCTTCAGAACAGAGACAGAAACTCAGGTGCAGGAATTTTCACCAAGTCCCTGAGATCTGATGGTTTTGGGAAAGTTTGTGGCCTTGTATCTTCTAGAGTTTAATTACTTTTGCTGTGATTCTTGCTGGTGCTTGTAGTGTTCTTGATGGACTACAACCACATATATTATTTTTCATGTTTGGAGGCCTGTAGCTATGTTGCATGTAGCTCCCAAAGAGCTAAGATGCAGGTTGTGGCAGATTGTGTAGTATAGTCTTTTGATCAATGTGTGAGCTTAGTTGATGTTGTGGTGTTCTTCCTTGCTCCATTCCATTCATGTTGGAATGATACATGTCTTGGCAACCTGGGAATACCAGATTTGTGCCATTTGAGTGTGTGGTGTTGAATCTTCCACGTAGAGCTTCATATCTTGCTTCGTTGATTCCCGTTGATCCGTAGCTCCGTTTGCAATGTTCTTTATATAGTTTTGCATCGTTTTCACGAGCCGCATCTGTTCATGCCATCCTCATGCATGTCAAAAATAACTTAGTGTACAGTTCTGTCCAGAAGCTTGTAGTAGTTTCTTTTGCTTGTGCTAGTGATAGAAATAGTGTTGCATGCTCATTTTTCATCTGATGCATTATGTGCTTGTTGCATCTTGTGGTGCTACTGTTCATTGTCTGTTATTCTTATGTTGGGTAGCACCGGGATCGGAGAACTTATACGTGGAGTCAGGAGAGTACGTGCAGGACGATCCAGAACCATTCCAAGCTGAGGATATCACAGGCAAGATGATATGACCTTGATTCCATCTCTAGACTTGTTGTGCTAGTTTCGTTTCCATGTCTTATTGCTCGCTGCCTACCACTGAAATTAAATTGCCTCTTCATATGCCATGATCCCAAACACCGTTCTCCTTCCTAGCAAAACTTGTATGGCTAAGTAGGCTTTGCTCAGCTGCTAACGATAGCATTGCTAGATGCAGGTGCTTTGACTCATGTGATAACATGAGCTTGATATCATTATCCTAAATTCTGTTATTTAATTAATGCATCTATATACTTGGTAAATGATGGGAGGCCTAGCCTTTTGTCGGGTGCTTTGTTCCGTTATTGCTGCCTTAGTTACCGGTTACCGGTGTTTGATTCCATAATGATCGCTCCTAACACGTTCGGGGTTGTTATGGGGATCCCCTCGATAAATCGCGTAGTGTTGAGGCTTGTCCGACAGGACCCAACATTGGTATTATTTGCTAATCACCTAATAACCTGCATAGGGAATAGCTACCCCGAGGAATTTAATCAACAACCCGGGCCAGTGCTCCTCATGAGTGTTGGTCCAATCACCTAGCAGTCGGCAAGACCACCCCAGGGAAACTTGAGGTTTGTTCCTTGTCCACTTTGCATAGACGGTGTTGTCCTGAGACTGAGATACGCGGCTCTTATCGGGTCGTCGACACACCGGGAGGTCCTGTTAGCCTTGGCTTACCTTAGCGGTATATCTTGCGTATATGAATCCCGGTGAAGCTTTGGTTTCCCCCAGAGTTGAGGTTTTCCTCTAAGGAATCCGACGAGATCACGAGATTCGTGATAGAGGATGCCTTTGCGGCCTGTGTTCGTTTGTGATGGACTAGTTGGAGCACCCCTGCAGGGTTTAATCTTTTGGAAAGCCGTGCCCGCGGTTATGTGGCAACTTGGAATATTTTGTTAACATCCGGTATTAGAGAACTTAAACATAAACAAATAAAACTGCCAACTGCGTGCGTAACCGTGACTGTCCCTTCGAAGATCTCTCTTCGATCGGGATCACGGTGGGGTTATGAATGCCGTAGGTAGGTGTTCAGGATCACTTAGTGATCAAGTAATCCCGACCGCTAGTGTAGACCACTTTCACTTCTACTTTGCGTAAGTTAGCCACTTAATCAAGCTTAGGGTGCTGCAGCCTTATACACTTCACCCTTCCCCTACCTAATATCATGACTAGTTCTGGCACCAAGGTCTTAGATTGCTGAGTCCCCGTGGCTCACGGATTCCTCCGAAACTCCCAGCAGGTACAGGTACCCTAGAGACAGATGATCCCGACGTCACCCAGCTGGCGTGGCAGTACGACGAGGAGACAGACCGCCTCTACGTGAACTATCCAGAGGACCGAGGCATGGTCGTGATCGTGGGCCTGCAGCAGGGTAGCATAGCATTTTCCATGTTTTGTAGTCCGTAGAGGAACTACCTTGATTGTATCTGTGTTGTACTCTGAGTTATTAATAAGAAGACAGTTGAATCCCGAATTGTCTACTTGTATTATTTATTTGTGCCATGTTACTTGCTTGCGAAACGCTTAGATTCGCTTCTTTCCCATTCGGGGGCCTCGAACCCCAGATCGGAAAGGACCGCATCTTGGTCGTTACAAGTTGGTAATCAGAGCCTTACGACCATAGGAGCCTTTGTGTGATCGTATTTGGCCGAGTCGAGTCTAGAAAATGTTTTGAGTCGTAGTTATATCAGAGAGTAGGACTCTTTTTTCTCCTCTTCTATGCTCTGGTGAGGTTCCCGTCTTAGGAAATCTTTAACTCTACTCCTTTTCTCGCTCAAATTTTTTTTAGGATCACGCAGGTATTTGTGAAATCTATATGATTTCGATGTGATGGAATCATGTCCTGG
Organism: Hordeum vulgare subsp. vulgare; assembly: GCF_904849725.1. Taxonomy (NCBI): domain Eukaryota; kingdom Viridiplantae; phylum Streptophyta; class Magnoliopsida; order Poales; family Poaceae; genus Hordeum; species Hordeum vulgare. Next base: position 655,206,928 of record NC_058519.1, on the reverse strand, counting down.
TGCCTCCTATCTGCTCTAAGTATCAGGGGAGTTGAGCTCCAGGGATTATCGCGCACATCGCCATCATTCAGATTTCTGAGTATCTAAGAACGGAGGGTGTTCGTTATTGCTTCAACACGGGTAGTGGTGAGATAACCCCGATGTCCCCAGTACTGGTGTAGATTGTTCGGGGGTAATACCACACTTGGTATCGTTGTGATCAAGAGGATTTGTTGTAGATGAAGGTCCGAGATGCTGGTTGTGTGTTGAAGGATGTGATACAGGTGACGGGTTAGTTTAGGAGTTGTGTGAAATACTCCTTGTATCCGTGTACCTGATTGCATGACCAGTTATTTCGGGAATTCATAGGTGGGATATCTAGTAGTATCTTATAGGAGTATCTTCTTACAGACGCTTGATTGAGGATTGGGAATTCTCGGTCATATGTTTGTCCCGAGCAATTCTAGCTCACACTTGTTTGCAGTGGTCCTTATCGTAATTTTGTCGTCTGTTACTTTGAGGATGCACTCTTGCTAGGTTGTTCAAGTGCAATTCTAAATTCTATTCAGATATTCTGCCTTTTGATTCAGCAATATCTTCAATTATTCTGTGGACTAATTTGATGTTCGTCTTCAGGATGGCTCCACCGACTCGTCAGACCCCAACGCGTGAGGACGTGCTGCCTCCACCTCCTCCTCCTCCGCCTCCGCCGCCGCCTCCTCCTGCAGAGGCCTGGCAAGCGATGATGGCAGCTACTAATGCAAACACTCAGATGTTGTTGCAGTTGATCCAGGAGAGAGCCAATCATCAGCAGGGCAATTTCCAGCAGGGTGGCAATCACTTCGCGAGTCTGAGTCAGTTCCTGTCAAACCAGCCTAAGACGTTCACTTCTTGCGACCAGCCGTTTGATGCGGAAGATTGGATCCGTGATATGAACAAGCATTTCGAGTGTAGCAATGTGCGTCCGGAGGACTATGTCAAGTTTGCAACATTTCAGTTGAAGGGGCAGGCTTCTATTTGGTGGCAGCAGCTTAAGGACTCCAAAGGTGGCAGGGTGATGTCTTGGGACGAGTTTTGTCGTGACTTCAGGTCCCACTACATCCCTTCCAGTTTTGTTGAGGAAATGCGTGAGAAGTTCAGGCGTTTGAAGCAGGGCAGCAATTCTGTGTACAAGTACAATGTCTAGTTCCACAAGCTGGCCCGTTACGCGCTGCAGGATGTCCCGGATCAGAAGAGCAAGATCTATCAGTTCAGGGGTGGCTTGAAGGAGGATTTGCAGTTAGCGCTTGCTTTGCACAATCCTGAGGAGTTTGATAAGTTCTACAACTTACCTCTCCGAGCAGAGGCAGCCTTGCTCAGGGTGGAGAACTCCAAGAAGCGCTTCAGAGATTCCAACTCTTCCTCGACTCAGGTGGTTCAGAAGCAACAGAGGTTTTGGGTTTCTCCTCCTCCTCCTCGGCACTCGCAGCAGCCGAAGCACTCAGGTGGACGTGGTTCTTCCCACCCACCCATCCCTGGCTTCCAGCAGAGATACCAGCATCAGAAGCAAGGGCCTCCTCAGATTCAGTTCCGGCAGCCAGCAGATGTCATTTGTCACATTTGTCACAAATGTGGGCAGAAGGGTCACTATGCCAACAAATGTATTTCTCAGCTCCGTCTGCCGCCTCCTCCTCCAGGCAAACCTCCAAGCAATGCTCTTGTCAAGTTCAACCCCAGATCAGCTCGAGTCAACATGGTGAATGCAGCTGAGGCAGAAAATTCATCGGATGTGATCATGGGTAATCTCCTAGTCAATGATTTTCCTGCTAAAGTCTTGTTTGATACTGGTGCATCGCATTCGTTTATCTCAAGGCCATTCTCATTTAAGCATGGGTTCCCTACTCGTGATTTGCTTAAGCCTCTTTCAATTGTGTCTCCGGGTAAGATCATGAATTCTCACATGATGGTTCCGGACGTTTCTGTCAAGATGGGCAGTTATTCTTTTCTGGCGTCTCCTATTGTCTTGGGCAAGTCCGACATTGATTTGGTCCTTGGTATGGACTGGTTGGCCATGAACAAGGCATCAATTGATTGTGAAGCTAAAGAAGTAAAACTTACCCACTCTTCGGAGGATGTGATTATATTCGCGGCGCGTGATGACACAATCCGTTTGTTCTCCTTGAACGAAAAGGGTGAGATCAATCCTATTGAGCAAGTTCCTGTGGTCTGCGAATATCAAGATGTGTTTCCTGAAGAGCTGCCAGGCATGCCTCCGCACCGTGAAGTGGAGTTCGTCATTGAGCTTGAGCCAGGCACAGAGCCAGTGTGCAAACGGCCGTACAAGCTGGGTCCAAAAGAGTTGAAGGAACTCAAGAGGCAACTCGATGAGCAGGAGCGTTTGGGTTTGATCAGACCAAGCTCGTCTCCGTGGGGATGTGGTGTTCTGTTTGTCAAGAAGAAGGATGGTTCAGACCGGCTGTGTGTCGATTACCGTCCATTGAACAAGAAGACAATCAAGAACAAATATCCACTTCCAAACATAAATGAGTTGTTCGAACAGTTGAAAGGTGCTAAAGTATTCTCCAAGCTTGATCTCAGAATAGGCTATCATCAGATTCGCATTCGCGAGAAAGACATTCCGAAGACGGCATTCAGGACTAGTTCTGGCTCGTATGAGTATACGGTCATGTCTTTTGGTCTGGCTAATGCTCCTCCTACTTTTTGCCGATTGATGAACTATATTTTCTCACCATACAAGAATGAATTTGTCTTGCTCTATCTCGGCGACATTCTGGTCTTTTCTGAGGATGAGGAAGAACATGAGAAACATCTCAGGTTGGTGCTTGATAAACTGAGAGAATGCAAGTTGTATGCCAAGTTTTCCAAGTGCGAGTTCTGGCTGAAAGAAGTGGTTTATCTTGGGCATATTATCTCTGCCGAGGGCATTAAGGTTGACCCGTCCAAGGTTCAAGCCATTGTTGAATGGGAACCTCCACAGAATGTGAAGCAGCTTCGAAGCTTTCTCGGTCTTGCCGGATATTGCAGAAGATTCGTTGAGAACTTCTCCAAAATCGCCAAGCCACTCTCTAGTCTTCTTCAGAAGGGTGTCAAGTATGTTTGGTCTCCAGAGTGTCAACTGGCTTTCGATACACTCAAATAGAAGCTTATCTCCACTCCGGTATTGGCTCCTCCGGATGATTCCAAGCCGTACCAGGTCTTTTGCGACGCTTCTCTCCAGGGTCTCGGTGCAGTCTTGATGCAAGATAGGAAGGTGGTTGCTTATACCTCCACGCAGCTGAAGCCTGCGGAGAAGAACTATCCTGTGCACGATCTCGAGCTAGCAGCTGTTGTGCACGCCTTGATGACTTGGAGACATCTCTTGTTGGAACTTAAGGTTGAAGTTTTCACTGATCACAAGAGCCTCAAGTACATCTTCACTCAGCCTAACTTGAATGTTCGGCAAACACGTTGGGTGGAAATGCTCCAGGATTTTAATCCGAGTGTTGAGTACACGCCAGGCAAGGCAAATGTTGTGGCAGATGCATTGAGTAGGAAGGCATATTGCAACAGTTTGATTCTGCAACCTCTCCAGCCGGGTCTTTCTGAGTCTTTCAGGAAGCTCAATCTTCAGCTGGTTCCTCAGGGTTTTCTTGCGAACCTTCAGATCTCTCCTACCTTGGAAGATCAGGTCAGAGCAGCTCAGCTACTTGACGCTATGGTGAAGAAGGTCAAGATTGGCGTGGGAAAGAGTCTTCCCAAGTATAAGTGTTTCACTCTTGATGCGAGGGACACATTGTTTTTCGAGAATCGCCTTGTCGTCCCGAAAGGTGATCTCAGGAAGGTGATCATGGAAGAAGCTCATAACTCTCTGCTCTCTATTCATCCTGGAAGTTACAAAATGTACCATGACTTGAAGCAGACTTTCTGGTGGACTCGTATGAAACGTGAAATTGCTCAATTCGTAAACGAGTGTTATGTATGTCCAAGGGTGAAAGCAGAACATCAAAGACCAGCGGGCCTCTTGCAGCCTTTGCTGATTCCCGAGTGGAAGTTCGATCACATTGAGATGGATTTCGTCACTGGGTTTCCGAAGTCCAAGAAGGGCAATGATGCTGTCTTCGTCGTCATCGACAAATTGAGTAAAGTAGCGCATTTCCTTCCAGTCAAGGAGTCCATTTCAGCAGCTCAGCTGGCAGAGTTGTACACCTCCAGGATTGTTTCTTTGCACGGCGTACCTATGATGATCTCGTCAGATCGCGGAAGTATCTTCACTTCCAAGTTCTGGGACTCCTTTCAGTCTGCTATGGGAACGAAGATCCGCTTCAGCACAGCGTTCCATCCTCAGACTAGTGGTCAAGTGGAGAGAGTGAATCAAGTTCTTGAGGACATGCTGAGAGCCTGTGTTATCTCTTTTGGCATGAAGTGGGAGGATTGTCTGCCTTTCGCGGAGTTCTCGTATAACAACAGTTATCAAGCTAGTTCTGGCAAGGCTCCGTTTGAAATTCTCTATGGCAGGAAGTGACGTACTCTGCTCAACTGGTCCCAGACAGGCGAGCGTCAGATCCTTGGCAATGATATGATAGAAGAAGCTGAGGAGATGTGTCGGATCATTCGCGACAACCTCAGAGCAGCTCAGTCCCGTTAGAAGAGCTATTAGATAGCAAGCACCGTGACATGGCATATGAGCTTGATGATTTTGTCTATCTCAAGGTGTCGCCTATGAAGGGTATGCAGCGTTTTGGCATCAAAGGCAAGCTTGCGCCTTGTTTCGTTGGTCCGTTCAGAGTGGTTGGCAAGAGGGGCGACCTTGCGTACCAACTCGAGCTTCCGTCAACCTTTGCAAATGTCCATGATGTGTTCCATGTTTCTCAGCTTCGGAGGTGTTTCAAGAACCCCGAGCGCACTGTGCATCTTCAAGATACCGATCTTCAGCCCGACCTTTCTTATCGTGAGCATCCAGTTGCGGTTCTCGAGGCGACTAAGCGCAAGACCCGTAACAAGACTGCCAAGTTTCTCAAAGTGCAGTGGTCACACCATTCCGATAAAGAGGCTACGTGGGAACGTGGGGATCACCTCCGTTCCGAATTCCCCGATTTCTTTCAGTCTTAGATCTCGAGGGCGAGATCTTCTTTGTAGTGTGGGAGAATTTGTAGTGCCCCAAGCCTAAGACTTTCCCTTTTTGTAACCTTCCATGTGGGACCACCTTGACTTGGTCATGAGAATTATCTATGCATGTATGATTTCATGTGTCACCTTGTCTTCTTCTTTTGCATGCATGCATCCATGTCATACCATCCTTGCCATACCTTATGATGCTATGTCTTGATATGATTGCATGTGATCTTGCTAGGTGTGATTTATGTGATCTTGTGATTTCATGCTTGTGTGGCTTGAGTGGAGTGGTGCATCTGATAGTAAGTACTTAGGTTTCAAAACCATCTCCACCCCTCCTCTCTATTTCTCCTATGTCAAGATTCCGTTCTCCTTTCCCTCTTTTAAAAATTCCCATGGTTTAACAGGTTATGTGTGGGGTATGGAGTGGTGTGTTTGCTATTTTAAAACATGTTTTGAGGGGCATATAATTACAAAACAGACCAAGTAAATTCTGTTTTGTAAAATATTTACGTGCTCCTAAACCCTTGTTTCTATTTTTATTAATTGGGTTTAGATTTTACATGTCCAATGCAAGTGCCATTTTTATTTTAGCACTTGTAGTTTATCTTGGGCTTTTCTTTTTCTCTCTGTTATTTCTGTAAACAGGAAATAGCTTAGGATGTTTTTTCTTCCTTATATGGCGCCTAAGGTGGGCTTTCTCCCCCTGGCGGCCCATTCCTCTCTTTCTCTCGCTGCAACTCCTCTTCCTGGCCCGTAACTCCTCGCTGTAGCAGCCCAGCTAGCGGCGCGTCTTCTTCTTCCCCGACGTCATGCACGTACGATCAACGCTCCACCACTGATCTCCCTTCCCCTCGATCTGGTGGCTCCAAGCGTGCCTCCCGAGGATATTTAAGCGACTGGCCCTCCTCCCCGCAACCCTAGGGCACCATTTTTCCCTCCCCTCGTCCCTCGCGCCGTCAAGGCATGACCCCGCAGGCCGCCATGAGAGGAGCTCGATGAGCTCGTAGCGGCAGCAGGAGACGACTTCTCGCCCCGTCAGCAGTGCCAGGAGGACGCGGTGGCCGAGGAGGTCGCGTTCCCGCAGCCACCCGTCGACGTCCTCGACATCCTCGACGTCCTCGACGTCCGCTTCTTCCCAGGCCGGCCACCTCCTCTGCATCGGCTCGCTCCCCCTCCTTCCTCTCTGTTCGTTCCCGTAGGTGAGCCGAGGTGAGCTGCAGTGCCTTTTTCGCTCCCCCTCTCGGCGTAGCATGCGTAGGAGAGGAGTGGCCGACGCCCTGCCGGAGTAGACGGTAGACCACGGCGTCGTTGTAGCAGCAGCTCCGGTGCAGTGACTTGGTGCCAAGCGGGCACCTTTTCCCGTGCTTAGTGCGAAAACAGAACCCCTGGGTTCCCCGCGTCCCCCGTCGAGGTTTCTTCCTGTCGCAGAGGGTCGTGAGAGGCGCCGCCAGCTCCCTCTGGTTCGGTCGCCGGCGGGACACCTCGTAGCAGCAGAAAGGCCTTCTTCTGTTTTCACAACGCGGATGTGCCAGTCGTCAAGCCGTAGCGTAGTGGTAGTGGTGCGTGTGCCTGATGAGGAGGGCGTGGGTTCGAGTCCCCCCCCTCGGCACCGTCTTTTTGGTTTGATTTGTTTTCGGTTCAGTGATCTGCATGGAAGCCTTACCCTGCTTATTCCATCTCCTTTGTCAACAGCAGCAGCAGCAGCGCAGTGGATGTGTGTGGTGTGTTGCACCAGGGGCTCTGGGGTTCGAATCCCAGAGAGACCCCAATTTTTTCCCTTTTCTTTCTTTCTAATTTTTTTGTTTTCCCTTGCTTTGTTTGCTACTCTATGCCTAGATCAATGGGGTACAAATGCCCTTATATATTTTTACTTCCCTGTTGTTTGATGGAGGAGTGAGAGAGAGCATGTATGTAGGGTTCATGTGTGTTAGGGTAGATGTGTAGATTTATGTGTGTGTGAGTGTGTGCTTGAGGGTGAGTGTGTGTGCAAGTGTGTGTGTGTCCCTACACACATGCTTGTGCAATTGCACAAGCCCTTGAGTTTAAGCTTTGGTGGTAGTAGTTTTGTGCATGTGGGTGTGTCTCCCCACACACTTATGCATACACATCCATGTGAGCATGAGTGTAGGTTTGAGCTACATCATGATGTGAGTGTAGTTAGTGTATGTTCTAACTAGCATGGGTAGGACTAGCTAGATGTGTGTGCATGTGAGTGTGTGGACCTTCCCACCTTTGCAAGTTGTGCACCTCCTCATGTTTAATATGAGAGAGAGCATGTTGTGTGTGGGGTTGGCTTGTGATAAGTATTGGTGTTGTTGATGTGCATGACACAAACATGGGGTTCAAACCCCCATGTCACTTTGTCATTGTGCACATGAACTCAACCTTTAGTTGTTGTCTTAGTAGGATACTCTATGGAGTTGACATATTCAGATTGGTTGCAAGTTTGATCTTTGATTCCATGGAATAGGTGGAGCCCAAGGGCATGAGCTTTTGTGTGATAGTAGTAGGGGTTTTTGCTCTACACCATAGTGGTGTAATTTATCACTTGGTGTTAGGTGTGTGCAAACTATGCCTAGACAAAGTGGGCATGTGGCTGAAAATTCCAGATTGGTGAAATCTGTAATTTCACCAAGTCTGGAATTCTGGGAACATTTTCTTCTCTTATAGATGAGGATGTGCTGGTCATTCTGTTGAGAACTAGCCTTAGTTCAGTGCTAGGATTTTGAACCTGCTATGTTGGTGAAGCTCCCTGTCAAATTTCAAATCAGTTGTAGTCCAGTAGGTTGTGTTTTGATTGCTGTCAAAAAGCGTCAGAACAGAGACAGAAACTCACGTGCAGGAATTTTCACCAAGTCCCTGAGATCTGATGGTTTTGGGAAAGTTTGTGGCCTTGTATCTTCTAGAGTTTAATTACTTTTGCTGTGCTTCTTGCTGGTGCTTGTAGTGTTCTTGATTGACTACAACCACATATATTATTTGTCATGTTTGGAGGCCTGTAGCTATGTTGCATGTAGCTCCCAAAGAGCTAAGATGCAGATTGTGGCAGATTGTGTAGTATAGTCTTCTGATCAATGTGTGAGCTTAGTTGATGTTGTGGTGTTCTTCCTTGCTCCATTCCATTCATGTTGGAATGATACATGTCTTGGCAACCTGGGAATACCAGATTTGTGCCATTTGAGTGTGTGGTGTTGAATCTTCCACGTAGAGCTTCATATCTTGTTTCGTTGATTCCCGTTGATCCGTAGCTCCGTTTGCAATGTTCTTTATATAGTTTTGCATCGTTTTCACGAGCCGCATCTGTTCATGCCATCCTCATGCATGTCAAAAATAGCTTAGTGTACAGTTCTGTCCAGAAGCTTGTAGTAGTTTCTTTTGCTTGTGCTAGTGATAGAAATAGTGTTGCATGCTCATTTTTCATCTCATGCATCATGTGCTTGTTGCATCTTGTGGTGCTGCTGTTCATTGGTTGTTATTCTTATGTTGGGTAGCACCGGGATCGGAGAACGAATACATGGAGTCAGGAGAGTACGTGCAGGACGATCCAGAACCATTCCAAGCTGAGGATATCACAGGCAAGATGATATGACCTTGATTCCATCTCTAGACTTGTTGTGCTAGTTTCGTTTCCATGTCTTATTGCTCACTGCCTACCAATGAAATTAAATTGCCTCTTCATATGCCATGAGCCCAAACACCGTTATCCTTCCTAGCAAAACTTGTATGGCTAAGTAGGCTTTGCCCAGTTGCTAACGATAGCATTGCTAGATCTAGGTGCTTTGACTCATGTGATAACATGAGCTTATATCATTATCCTAAATTATGTTATTTAATTAATGCATATATATACTTGGTAAATGACGGGAGGCCTAGCCTTTTGCCGGGTGCTTTGTTCCGTTATTGCCGCCTTAGTTACCGGTTACCGGTGTTTGATTCCATAATGATCGCTCCTAACACGTTCGGGGTTGTTATGGGGACCCCCTCGATAAATCGCGTAGTGCTAAGGCTTGTCCGACAGGACCCAACATTGGTATTATTTGCTAATCACCTAATAACCTGCATATGGAATAGGTACCCCGAGGAATTTAATCAACAACCCGGGCCAGTGCTCCTCATGAGTGTTGGTCCAATCACCTAGCAGTCGGCAAGACCACCCCAGGGAAACTTGAGGTTTGGTCCTTGTCCACTTTGCATAGACGGTGTTGTCCTGAGACTGAGATACGCGGCTCTTATCGGGTCGTCGACACACCGGGAGGTCCTGCTAGCCTTGCCTTACCTTAGCGGTATATCTTGCGTATAGGAATCCCGGTGAAGCTTTGGTTTCCCCCAGAGTTGAGGTTTTCCTCTAAGGAATCCGACGAGATCACGAGATTCGTGATAGAGGATGCCTTTGCGGCCTGTGTTCGTTTGTGATGGACTAGTTGGAGCACCCCTGCAGGGTTTAATCTTTCGGAAAGTCGTGCCCGCGGTTATGTGGCAACTTGGAATATTTTGTTAACATCCGGTATTAGAGAACTTAAACATAAACAAATAAAACTGCCAACAGTGTGCGTAACCGTGACTGTCCCTTCGAAGATCTCTCTTCGATCGGGAACACGGTGGGGTTATGAATGCCGTAGGTAGGTGTTCAGGATCACTTAGTGATCAAGTAATCCCGACAGCTAGTGTAGACCACCTTCACTTCTACTTTGCGTAAGTTAGCCACTTAATCAAGCTTAGGGTGCTGCAGCCTTATACACTTCACCCTTCCCCTAACTAATATCATGACTAGTTCTGGCACCAAGGTCTTAGATTGTTGAGTCCCCGTGGCTCACGGATTCCTCCAAAACTCCCAGCAGGTACAGGTACCCCAAAGACAGATGATCCCGACGTCACCCAGCTGGCGTGGCAGTACGACGAGGAGATAGACCGCCTCTACGTGAACTATCCACAGGACTGAGACGTGGTCGTGATCGTGGGCCTGCAGCAGGGTAGCATAGCATTTTCCATGTTTTGTAGTCCGTAGCGGAACTACCTTGATTGTATTTGTGTTGTACTCTGAGTTATTAATAAGAAGACAGTTGAATCCCGAATTGTCTACTTGTATTATTTATTTGTGCTATGTTACTTGCTTGCGAAACGCTTAGATGCGCTTCTTTCCCATTCGAGGGCCTCGACCCCCAGATCGGAAAGGACCGCATCTTGGTCGTTACATAGGCACACAAGATATAATCAAGCAGGTAGAACAAAGGAACGGAGTCACGGATCAACAGACAAGTGTCAAATGACCGACGGATCAAACCAACCACACTCCAGTGGCATTACATGGTATAACCAGGTTGCCACATGATCACACAACGACAAATACAAGTGGGATGGGGCTGGAACCACTCCACACCATCAACTATGCATCACAAGCTCAAATCTACAAAACTATGCAATCTGTTTGGAACAGCATGATGGCACTTTAACTACAACAAAACAAGGTCAAGGCAAACACCTACTAGGCCAACCAAGATGTGAGGCACAAGACATCAAACCTGACTGCAACATATATCAAAGAGTTGCTGCAAGGAATTTCCCAAGAGCAACTTAACAACCACCAAACTTGGAACAAAATAACAGATTCCAGGGACTTAGTGAAAATCACAGATTTTCACCAGCTGCTTATGCTCTGAAGCATTTTGGCAGCCCTGAAAACAATATCTACAAGAAAGCTATGAGCATGGAATTTTACAGGGAGCTAGATAAACACTAAGGCTACAACTTTTCTGTTGATTGCCAGGGCTCATTCCCAACACACAAACTTTTGCAACCACAACAACAGGAGAAGAAAATATCAGCAAATTCCCAGACTTAGTGAAAATCACAGGGTTTTCCCAAATCTGTAATCTGCTGCCAAGTCCCTACTTTGACAGTTCACCAAAGTGACATGCAAACTCCTATGAGCAAAACAAAGGTACCAGGTTGTAGAGGGGTTCACCCACTACAGCCACATCAAGGACCCATCCTCATAGGCTCAACACATCAATAAATACAAAGGCCCAAACATGGCAACAAATCAGAAAATGACATTTTCAGGAAGTGTTCCAAAGTGAAATCTGATTCCACCAATGGGTTCCTTGGGAGATTCTACCCCAAAAACATATAAAATATGCACGCACTTGCATACAACATGAAGGCAAAAAATTGAAAGGAAAACTACTAAGAATCATAAGAACATGAATAGTGCCATATCATATGTGCACTCACTATTCAAACCTACACTTGCTCATGCACACCCACATATCTCCAATGGTGGACTTGAGGGATCACCCTCATGCTCATGTGCATAGCACATCACCACACACACCATCAACCACATGAACACAAAACACCCACATGGATACACGCACACAAACACAAGGAAGCATGCACACACACACATATGGACATGTGTTGGTGCATGCTTGCACAAGTATGTGGGGGTGACCCACACACATACACACCTACACACAAATACAAGCACAAGTATGCAACAACTCCCTAAGCATAATAAAACACATAGGAAAATATACCCACAAGTATGTCCACTAGTTGGGAAAAGAAAGAAATGAAAAAAAACACAAAACACCAAAAGGGGAGGATCCTGGAATCAAACCCAGGCCCTTTGTTACTACTGCTAGCACCACAACAAAACACCACTGCGCTAGCAGCTACTGGCTCGACAGAGAGAGGAAGGCTAATATGGTAAGCACTGCTGCGCTATGGGGACTCGAACCCACGACCTGCACAAAGACAAAACCCACTGCTACCACTGCACTATGCTATCGATACTTAACAGAGAGGGGGGCGTTGCTCTTTTGAGCACCCCCCCCCTCTGGATCTGCTGACGTGGCCGGAACAGGGGAAGGTCACCGCCGGCGATTCTCACCAAATTGCACTACGGCCTCTTGCAGGGAGATCGAGGGGAAGACCACGACTCCATTTCACTACTAAGACCTACGGGAGGAGCTACGCATCTACCTATCCACGTGCACGGAGGTGCCGGCGACAGAGACGAACCACGGCGGCGTTGCTACGCTCTACACGTGAACCTACGGACAGGGAAACGAAGGAGGGGCTGCTTCTCACCCACTTCTCGAGGAGGAGGCACTCGGCGGAGAGGAAGAGGAGGACGTCGAGGAGGAAGGTCTTGCGGAAGAACCGTCGGAGCCGAGGAGGAAGAAGGGGACGACGTCGACGTCGAGGAAGAAGACCGATCTGCACCTCCTAGCTGCGGGAATGGAGCTCCTTGGATCTGCGCAAGCTCCTGGACCGATCGAAGAGGAAGAAGACGGCCAGCATCGACGGAGAGGACCTCAACAGGGGTCGGCCATGGCGGAGCAGGAGCTGTGGGCCGCCCCTGGTTCGATTGGAGAGGGAGGAAAACGATGGGGAAGAAGAACTATAGGAACTAGTTTGAAAACAACCAAGGTTTTGAACCCAAGGTGCAACCACACATCATCACCCAATCACATCAAGCACACATCCATCACATCGCAAACACCAAGGAAAAGGGACAACATGCAAAGAAGATGTCAAGGCAAAACATGCACAAGTACCCACATGAAATAACACATGGTATGGCACTACCATCATCATGACATCATGGACCCAAACATAGGTTCCAAATATGGCAATGTTACATATGGGGCATTACAACTCCTCCCTCCTCCTTGCGCTAGCCGAACCCTAGGGCACCACCCCTCCCCTCCCCTCCTATATATAGTGGAGGATAGAGAGGCTTTTTGCACCACAAGCCACGACGTAACCCTCTCTCCCTCCACCACCTCGTGACACCCTGTAGTTATTTCGGTATGGCACAACGAAGCCCTATCGAAGTAGCCCCTCCATCATCACCATCACGTTGTCGTGCTTCCGGAGAATTCAGCTACCTCTTTGTCTCTCTTGCTGGATCAAGAAGGAGGAGATTGTCATCGGGCTGTACGTGTGCTGAACACGGAGGTGCCGTACGTTCGGCGCTAGATCGTAGTTGGATCGCGGGACGGCTTGCGATTTGGATCATGGAGACGTTCGACTACATCAACACGTTTCTTAACGCTTTCCAGTTAGCAATCTACAAGGGTGTGGATCCGATCTCCCCTCTCGTAGATGGTCATCATCATGGATAGATCTTATGTGTGCGTAGGAAAATGTTTGTTTTCCATGCAATGTTCTCGGAGAGGTTTTGAGGGCAACCACTACCTAAAAAATCCATGTGGTGCCCTATCCTCCATATATCAAGAAGGCGGAGATCGTCATCGAGCTGTACGTGTGCTGAATGCGGAGGTGCCGTCCGTTCGGTGCTAGATCGTGATTGGATCGCGGGACGGCTTGCGATTTGGATCACGAAGACGTTCGACTACATCAACCGTGTTTCTTAACACTTCCCGCTTAGCGATGTACAAGGGTATGTGGATCCGATCTCTCCTCTCGTAGATGGTCATCACCATGGATATATCTTGTATGTGCGTACAATTTTTTTTGTTTTCCATGCAATATTCCCCAACAGTGGTATGAGAGCTAGGCCTATGCGTATATGACATCTCGAGTAGCACACAAAGGAGTTTGTGGACGTTGATATTCAGATTGCTTCCCTCCTTAGTCTTTTCTTGATTTGGCAGGTTTGTGGAATAAAGCGGTCCGGACTAACCTTACTCGTCCACATACCAGAGACTAGTTTCATCAACTCACATGCAACTTGTTGGATAAAGATGGCTGACGCACTACAAGAAAAACTGCATGTAGAGACGTCATACTCCATAGCTACATACGTGTTATTTCATCTCTAGCCAACCATAGAGTCGACTTAGTAAAGCTTCTTTGAAGCGTCTCCCTATGCACTATCTCAAAATGTGTAGATGACATGAGACGCTATATTGGGGCGTCCAAAAGCGTATGTAAATATGAGACGGTATATTGGGACATCCAAAAGCGTCCCTTCATATGAGACGCTATATTGGGACGTCAAAAGAGTATCTAGGTATGAGACGCTGTATTGTGAGGTTTAAAAGCCAATCTAGATATGTAGAGTCGTTCTATTAGATGCCCTTATCACGTCTCTACTCATAGTCGTTTCATTCATCATGGGCCCTAACCCCTTCTTATACACGCTATGTATAGACGATATATCTGTCTCTAAATATACGCAAGCTTATTTGTAACTACATATATTAAACTTTAGAAATTATTTGATTTATTTTGAATTTGTATTTCATCATTTCAAATTGAGTTACTTTATCGCAACACACGTTTGTGCAGAATGAATAACAAATATTGTTATGTAAAAGCATCCACTCATATCACAAACCACATTCTTAGGAAACAAATATTATATAAAGGGATCCTCCAATATCACCAATTGTATTCAGAAGCATCTCATTAGCACAATTTCAATTAGTAGGAACAAACACCTTGAGTTCAGAACTTTATGAAATCAGATATTCATATGAAAGATGCAAATAATTATGAAAATATAATACAACCAGAACCAAATTTTCTTATGAAGCTAGAAATCCTTTATATAATACACAATATTTGTCAATTTAAAACCAAATTCTTCTGTGGTTGCTTGCCGCTCTTGCAATGCACTCCTTTTCTAATCTTGGGCTACCCTGAAAAAGAAACATAACAAAGAAAATATTAGTATGTACTCCTAACTTTTAAGAGTAGTGTGAGAAGAAATGTACTTTGATGAATTTGTAAGAGTTATACCAGTGTTTGGTGGCTTGTTTTCAGGCTGTGTAGGAGTGGTTGGGATTGGTTTTTTCACCTAAAATGCAAATATTCTTCCTAAATAATATTCCTGAAGTATGTACATTGGAGCATAATCAGTCATTGTATGGAAGTGTACTTACGTGTGATAGAGGCCATGCAACAACACGACCAATAGCATCCATTACTATTCAAAACTTTTCATAAGGTCTAACGAGTGTCTCATCTCCGAGTCTTGAAACAACGAAAACAAAAACTGCTACATATTGATCTGCAATCATGCTTCCTCCAATCACATATGTTTTATCTCTACTCACTAAAGTTCCTTCAGCCACACATTTGTTTTTGCTTCTCAGGTTCAACAAAAATAACAAGACTTTCATTTTATCCTATATTTTCAAGAAATAAAACATTCATTATCACAAACCATGGAAGATTTCACTTAATGCAAAAATGGACGATTACACATGGAATTACACCAACTAACTTTTCTAACCATTGTCATTCAGATATATATATATATATATTATTACAGAAATGGATGATTGCACATGTATCCCTTCTTAGGAGTTGTTCGGAGATGCTCCAGCTTCGTCAAATCTGAGGATCTGCAGAGCACCTTTTCCCCCACTCTACAATTTTTTACTGCTGCTCCACCAAGTCCGAGAGTGGGATTGCGGAGCGGACGACCTCCGAATAGGCCCTTAGTGACGCGATTCAGTTGTACACTTGGTTGAGAACCACCTTGCTTGGTCGCATTGATACTTTCAGTATGACCATTCTTTGATTCACGACCACCATGTGCTTTTTGCAATTGACCTTCTGGTCAGTTTGATCTTATACAAAACACATAAATTGTTTGATAACAAAGAAGAAATTTATGCGCGCGAAGACACACACCTTAGCAAAACTGTGTGTTCATGTGGTGAAGATAAACTGGTGCAACCCTCTTTTGTTCTCGCACATTTTCTGGGATGCAATTCTGGTTAGTGAACTGTTGGTCCAGTAAATTTGATTCTTCACAACCTTGAGTGACCATTTGTGCTTTCTACAATTGACATATACAAAAACATAGACATATACAAAAACATTTTTCTAGATGTGTGCTTTCTACAATTGATGTTCAGTTCGGTTGTAAGTACACATATACAAAAACATAGACATTGTGCGATAACATAGGAGAAATTTATGCACAAGGGACACACCTTAGCAACCATGTGTTCATGTGGTAAAGAAAAATTGATGTGACCCTCTTTGGTTGATTCCGCACAACCTTGATTGGCCCTATCAAACTTGTTAATACGTGCCTTCTACAGTTGAGGTTCAATTAAGTACTCCCCCCGTAAACAAATATAAGAGTGTTTAGGTCACTAAAATAGTGATCTAAACGCTCTTATATTTCTTTACGGAGGGATTACTACATTTACCTACATAAAACATAGGCTATGTTTGATAATGAAGTAAAAAAATATGCAAATGTGCACCTTAATTAGCAACCATGTGTGGTAAAGATAAACCATTGCAATCCTCTTTGGTTCCCACACAAAAGCTAGGATGCAATTCCTCGATAGTGATCTGCTTGTCCAGTACAGTTATTTCTACGCTTCCTTGATTTAACCTATCAGACTTCTCAATGTGCTTTCTACAATTAAGGTTCGGTTCACTTGTAAGTAAACCTATATAAAACATAGGCACTATTACCTCACGTGCATGGAAGTAAATGAGAATAAACAAGAATATTTATTAGAGGCTCACTAGGGACAATGTGTTGTCTATGTATCCACACATGTATTTGAGTTTCCAGTCAATACAATTCTAGCATGGATAATAAATGATTATAATGAACAAGGAAATATAATAATAACAAATTTATTATTGCCTCTAGGGCATATTTCCAACGTTCTCCCACTTGCACTAGAGTCAATAATCTAGTTCACATCACTGTGTGATTGTAATGAATCTAACACCCATACAGTTCTGAGCTTCGATCATGTCTTGCTTGTGAGAGAGGTTTTTAGTCAACAGGTCTGAACCTTTCAGATCTGAGTGTGCTTTACAAGTGTCTACGTCATCCGGTAGGTGCTGCTACCAACGTGCCATTTCGAACTATTCTAAATGACTGTTCCACTATACGAATGCGGTTTACTACTCATAGTTATTCGGATTAGTGTCAAAGCTTGCATCGGCGTAACCCTTTACGACGAACTCTTTTAACACCTCCATAATCGAGAAAATTTTCCTTAGTCCACTAGTTACTAAGGATAACTTTTGACCGCTGTCCAGTAATCCATTCGTGGATCACTTTTGTACCCCTTGACAAATTCATGGCAAAGCACCCATCACGTGTGGTACACAACATAGCATACTATAGAGCCCATGGCTAATGCATAGGGGATGACCATAGTCCTTTCTCTTTCTTCTGCCATGTTCGGGCTTTGAGTCTTACTCAAATTCACACCTTAGAACGCAGCCAGGAACTCCTTCTTTGCTGATCTATTTTGAACTCCTTCAAAAACTTGTCAAGGCATGCATTTTGTTGAAACTTCTATTAAGTGTTTCGATCTATCTCCATAGATCTTGATGCTCAATGTTCAAGTAGCTCAATCTAGGTTTTCCTTTGAAAAACTCCTTTCAAACAATCCTTTAGGCTTTAGAGAAATTCTACATTACTTTCGATCAACAATATGTCAACCACATATACTTATCAGAAATTCTATAGTGCTCCCACTCACTTTTTTGGAAATATAAGTTTCTCATAAACCTTGTATAAACCCAAAATCTTTGATCATCTCATCAAAGCGTATATTCCAACTCTGAGATGCTTGCACCAGTCCATAGAAGGATCGCTGGAGCTTGCATATTTGTTAGCATCCTTAGGATCGACAAAACCTTCTGGTTGTATCATTGATGACCCACAAGTATAGGGGATCAATCGTAGTCCTTTCGATAAGTAAGAGTGTCGAACCCAACGAGGAGCAGAAGGCTCTGATAAAAGGATTTCAGCAAGGTAATAACTGCAAGCATGAAAGTAGCGGTAACAAGTGATTGTGTAGTGAGGTGAAACGTAGCAAGCAAATAGTAACAAGTAACAATTAGTAGCAACGGTGCAGCAAGTGGCCCAATCCCTTTTGTAGCAAGGGACAAGCCTGAACAAAGTCTTATAGGAGGAAAAACGCTCCCGAGGACACACGGGAATTTCTGTCATGCTAGTTTCATCATGTTCATATGATTCGCGTTCGTTACTTTGATAGTTTGATATGTGGGTGGACCGGCGCTTGGGTACTTCCCTTACTTGGACAAGCATCCCACTTATGATTAACCTCTCTCGCAAGCATCCGCAACTACAAAAGAAGAATTAAGACAAAGTCTAACCATAGCATTAAACTAGTTGATCCAAATCAGCCCCTCACAAAGCAACGCATAGACTGGGGTTTAAGCTTCTGTCACTCCAGCAACCCATCATCTACTTACTACTCCCCAATGCCTTCCTCTAGGCCCAAATATGGTGAAGTATTATGTAGTCGACGTTCACATAACACCACTAGAGGAAAAGACAACATACAACATATCAAAATACCGAACGAATATCAAATTCACATGACTATTATCAGCATGACTTATCCCATGTCCTCAGGAACAAAAGTAACTACTCACAAAGCATAATCATAATCATGATCAGAGGTGTAATGAATAGCATCAAGGATCTGAACATAAACTCTTCCACCAAGTAATCCAACTAGCATCAACTACAAAGAGTAATCAACACTACTAGCAACCTTACAAGTACCAATCAGAGTGGCGAGACGAAGATTGGTTACAAGAGATGAACTAGGGATTGGAGAGGAGATGGTGCTGATGAAGATGTTGATGAAGATGCCTCCCCTCCGACGAGAAGAGTGTTGGTGATGACGATGGCGACGATTTCCCCCTCCGGGAGGGAAGTTTCCCCGGCAGGATCGTCCTGCCGGAGCTCTAGATTGGATCAGCTCAAGTTCCGCCTCATGGCGGCAGCGAAACCACGAAAAATCTCCCGAATGATTTTTTCCACAACAAAACCCTTCATATAGCAAAGGAGGGGGGCTAGTGGGCCGTCAGGAAGCCCACAAGCTTGCCCTGCGTCACCAGGGGGGTGGTGGTGGTGGGCAAGCTTGTGGAGCCATGGTGGCCCCCTCCGGCAGTTCTTTCGCCCAGTATTTTTTATATAATCCAGAAAAAATCCACGTAACTTTTCAAGGCATTTGGAGATATGCAGAATAGTGGACTAGGATTTGCTCCTTTTTCGGTCCAGAATTCCAGCTGCCTGAATTCTTCCTCTTCAAATAAACCTTGCAAAATAAGAGAGAAAAGGCATAAATATGGTACCACAAGTAATATAACAGCCCAAAAAGCAATAAATATCAACATGAAAGCATGATGCAAAATGGACGTATCAATCACATACAACCTTTCCTCAAGGAAACCGTCGAGGAAACAATGTTTTGGCATCCTATGTGCAATATTTCATAAATAATGCCGAAATTGCTAACGTAATTCCAACAGACTTTTAGCATCGCTATGAGTGAGAAAGTATCATCATAGTGAACTATTTGAACTTGTCAGAAACATGTTTGCAACAAAGTCGAGCTTTTCTTAATGGTGACTTTTCACCATCATCGCTTGTCTTCCTTTACAGATCCATATGTAATCAATAGTCTACGAACATCAAGTAGTTCTTCCAAATCTACACTTTGTTTTATACATGGATCCTCTCTCAGATTAAATGGCCTCCAGCCATTTGCCGGAATCCGGACCCACCAACGCTTCTCCATAGCTCGTAGGTTCATTTGTTGTCCAACAACATGACCTCAAACAGCTTGTATCTTTATGCGTTTATATCAATAGGTATGGTTTGCATGTCTCAAACGTTTCAAAAATGAGTGAGTTCAAAGATCCATCGGCATGGAGCTTCTTCATGCATTTTATACCAATATGACTCAAGCGACAGTGCCACAAGTAAGTGGTACTATCATTACTACTTTATATCTTTTGGCATCAATATTATGAACATGTGTATCACTACAATCGAGATTCAATAAACCATTGAAGGTGTTTATTCAAGCAAATAGAATAACCATTATTCTCTTTGAATGAATAATCGTATTGCAATATACACGATCTAATCATGTTCATGCTGAACGCAAACACCAAATAACAATTATTTAGGTTTAACACTAGTCTCGATGGTAGAGGGAGTGTGCGATGTTTGATCACATCAACCTTGGAAACACTTCCAACACGTATCATCACCTCGCTTTTAGCTAGTCTCTGTTTATTCCGTAGGTTTTATTTTGTGTTACTAACACTTAGCAACCGAACCGGTATCTAATACCCTCGTGCTACTAGGAGTACTAGTAAAGTACACATCAATATCATGTATATCAAATATACTTATGTCTGTTGGAAATATGCCCTAGAGGCAATAATAAAATGGTTATTATCATATTTCCTTGTTCATGATAATCGTCTATCGTTCATGCTATAATTGTATTAACAGGAAACAGTAATACATGTGTGAATGAATAGATCACAATGTGTCCCTAGCAAGCCTCTAGTTGGCTAGCTCGTTAGTCAATAGACGATCATGGTTTCCTGATCATGGGCATTAGATGTCGTTGATAACGGGATCACATCATTGGGAGAATGATGTGATGGACAAGACCCAATCCTAAGCCTAGCACTAAATCGTATTGTTCGTATGCTAATGCTTTTCTAATGTCAAGTATCTTTTCCTTCGACCGTGAGATTGTGCAACTCCCGGATACCGTAGGAGTGCTTTGGGTGTATCAAACGTCACAACGTAACTGGGTGACTATAAAGGTGCACTACGGGTACCTCCGAAAGTGTCTGTTGGGTTGGTACGAATCGAGATCGGGACTTGTCACTCCGTGTGATGGAGAGGTATCTCTGGGCCCACTCGGTAGAACATCATCATGAGCTCAATGTGACTAAGGAGTTAGTCACACGATGACGTGCTACGGAACGAGTAAAGAGACTTACCGGTAACGAGATTGAACAAGGTATAGGTATACCGACGATCGAATCTCGGGCAAGTTCTATACCGACAGACAAAGGGAATCGTATACGGGATTGATTGAATCCTT
This sequence comes from Hordeum vulgare subsp. vulgare, assembly GCF_904849725.1. Lineage (NCBI taxonomy): Eukaryota > Viridiplantae > Streptophyta > Magnoliopsida > Poales > Poaceae > Hordeum > Hordeum vulgare. The sequence goes on along the minus strand of NC_058519.1, from coordinate 655,186,001 downwards.
GACATCGTGGTTCATCCGATGAGATCATCGTGGAGCTAGTAGGAGCCACCATGGGTATCCAAACCCCGCTGATGGTTATTGGCCAGAGAGGTGTCTCGGTCATGTCTGCCTGTCTCCCGAACCCGCAGGGTCTACACACTTAAGGTTCGATGACGCTAGGGTTATAGGGAATTGTTATACGAGATTACCGAAAGTTGTTCGGAGTCCCGGATGAGATCCCGGACGTCACAAGGAGCTCCGGAATGGTCCGGAGGTAAAGATTGATATATAGGACGGGTGGTTTCGGACACCGGAAGTGTTTCGGGCATCACCGGTAACGTACCGGGACCACCGGGACCACCGGAGGTGGTCCCGGGGGACCACCGAAGGGGGGTGACGACCCCGGGAGGCTAGATGGGCTAAGTGGGGAAGGGAACCAGCCCCTAAGTGGGCTGGTGCGCCCCCCACCCAGCCCATGTGCACCAGAAAAAAGGGGAAAGGGGGGACCCTAACTTAGGTGGGCCTTAGGCCCACCAGAGGGGTGCGCCACGCCTCCTCCTTGCCCTGGCCGCCACACCCCCCATCTGGGAGGGCTGCCGCACCCCCTAGGGTGGGAACCCTAGGGGTGGCACCCCCTCTCCCCTTCCCCTATATATAGTGGGCACTTTTGGCCTTTGGAGGACACGGTTTTCCCTCTCCCTCGGCGCAGCCCTGCACTTCTTCCTCCTCCTCTCTGCCGGCGCTTGGCGAAGCCCTGCCGGGAGACCTCGTCTCTCCACCGACACCACGCCATCGTGTTGCTGGACTTCTTCCCCAACCTCTCCCTCCTCCTTGCTGGATCAAGGTGCGGGAGACGTCACCGGGCTGCACGTGTGTTGAACGCGGAGGTGTCGTTGTTCGGCACTAGATCGGAATCGCCGCGAGTACGACTCCATCAACCGCGTTCTAGCAACGCTTCCGCTTAGCGATCTTCAAAGGTACGAAGATGCTCTTACCCCTCTCTCGTTGCTGGTCTCTCCATAGGAAGATCTGAACATGCGTAGGAAATTTTTTGAATTTATGCTACGTTCACCAACAGTGGTATCAGAGCCAGGTTTTCTATGCGTAGATTCTATGCACGAGTAGAACACAAAAGTTGTGGGCGATGGTTTGTCAATTTGCTTGTCGTTACTAGTCTTATTCTTTTCCGACGGTATTGTGGGATGAAGCGGCCCGGACCGACCTTACACGTACGCTTACGTGAGACTGGTTTCACCGACGGACATGCACATCGTGCATAAAGGTGGCTAGCGGGTGTCTGTCTCTCCTACTCTAGTCGGATTGGATTTGATGAAAAGGGTCCTTATGAAGGGTAAATAGCTTTGGCATATCATCGTTGTGGCTGTCACGTAGGTAAGAAGGCGTTCTTGCTAGAAACCCAAATCAGCCACGTAAAACTTGCAACAACAATTAGAGGACGTCTAACTTGTTTTTGCAGGGTTTGACATGTGATGTGATATGGCCAAAGTTGTGATGTTGCATGTATGATGTATGAGATGATCATGTTATTGTAATAGGTTTCACGACTTGCATGTCGATGAGTATGACAACCGGCAGGAGCCATAGGAGTTGTCTTAATTTATTGTATGAGATGAAACGCCATGTGCTTACTATTTTACTTCATTGCTAACGGTTAGCTATAGTAGTAGTGATAGTAGTAGTTGGCGTGACGACTTCACGGAGACACGATGGTGGAGATCATGATGATGGAGATCATGGTGTCACGCCGGTGACGATGATGATCATGTGATGCCTGAAGATGGAGATCGAAAGAGCAAAGATGATAATGGCCATATCATGTCACTATATGATTGCATTGTGATGTTTATCATGTTTTACATCTTATTGCTTAAAACGACGGTAGCATAATAAGATGATCCCTCTTAAAATTTCGAGAACGTATTCCCCTAAGTGTGCACCGTTGCGAAGGTTCGTTGTCTCGAAGCACCACGTGATGATCGGGTGTGATAGATTCTAACGTTCGCATACAACGGGTGTAAGCCAGATTTACACACGCGAAACACCTAGGTTGACTCGACGAGCTTAGCATGTACAGACATGACCTCGAATACAAGAGACCGAAAGGTCGAACATGAGTCGTATGGTTGAATACGATCAGCATGAGTTGCTCACCATGGTGACTAGTCCGTCTCACGTGATGATCGGACACGGGTTAGTCAACATGGATCATGTAACACTTAGATGACTAGAGGGATGTCGATTTAAGTGGGAGTTCATACTTAATTTGATTAAATGAACTTAATTGTCATGAACTTAGTCTAAAAGTTGTCTTTATAAATATTGTAGATGTCCAACGTCAACCTCAACTTCAACGCATTCCTAGAGAAAAACAAGCTGAAAGATGATGGTAGCAACTATGCGGACTGGGTTCGCAACTTGAAGCTCATCCTTGAAGCAGCTAAAAAGGCTTATGTCCTTAATGCGCCGCTAGGTGACCCTCCCGCTCCCGCAGCAGCCCAGGACATTCTAAACGTCTGGCAAGCGCGGAGTGATGACTACTCTCTGGTCAGGTGTGGCATGTTATACAGTTTAGAAACGGGGCTCCAAAGGCGTTTTGAGCAACACGGGGCATATGAGATGTTCCAAGAGCTGAAGCTAGTTTTTCAAGCTCATGCCCGTGTCGAGAGATATGAAGTCTCCGACAAGTTCTTTAGCTGTAAGATGGAGGAGAACAGTTCTGTCAGTGAGCACATACTCAAAATGTCTAGGTTACACGGTCGTCTGACTTCACTTGGAGTCGAACTTCCGGGTGATACTATAATTGACAGAATCCTCCAGTCTCTCCCACCAAGCTACAAAGGCTTTGTGCTTAACTACAACATGCAAGGGATGGAGAAGACCATTCCCGAGTTGTACTCGATGCTCAAATCTGCAGAAGTAGAAATCAAGAAAGAGCATCAAGTGTTGATGGTCAACAAGACCACTAGTTTCAAGAAAGGCAAGGGTAAGAAGAACTTCAAGAAAGACGGCAAAGCTGTTGCCGCGCCCGGTAAGCCAGATGCCGGGAAGAAGAAAAAGAACGGACCCAAGCATGAGACTGAGTGCTTCTATTGCAAGGGAAAGGGCCACTGGAAGCGGAACTGCCCCAAATACTTAGCGGACAAGAAGGCCGGCAACGTTAAAGGTATATTGGATATACATGTTATTGATGTGTACCTTACCAGCGCTCGTAGTAGCTCCTGGGTATTTGATACCGGTGCTGTTGCTCACATTTGCAACTCAAAGCAGGAACTGCGGAATAAGCGGAGACTGGCCAAGGACGAGGTGACGATGCGCGTCGGGAATGGTTCAAAGGTCGATGTGATCGCCGTCGGCACGCTACCTCTACATCTACCGTCGGGATTAGTTTTAAACCTTAATAATTGTTATTTAGTACCAGCTTTAAGCATGAACATTGTATCAGGGTCTTGCTTAATGCGAGACGGCTACTCATTTAAGTCAGAGAATAATGGTTGTTCTATTTATATGAGTGATATGTTTTATGGTCATGCTCCGCTAGTGAATGGTTTATTCTTGATGAATCTCGATCGTGACGTTACACATATTCATAGTGTGAGTACCAAAAGATGCAAAGTTGATAATGATAGTCCCACATACTTGTGGCACTGCCGCCTTGGTCATATCGGCGTTAAACGCATGAAGAAGCTCCATACTGATGGACTATTAGAGTCTCTTGACTTTGAATCATTTGACACATGCGAACCGTGCCTCATGGGCAAGATGACTAAGACTCCATTCTTAGGAATAATGGAGAGAGCAACCGACTTATTGGAAATAATACATACTGATGTGTGTGGTCCAATGAACGTTGAAGCTCGCGGTGGTTATCGTTATGTTCTCACTCTCACCGATGATTTGAGTAGGTATGGGTATATCTACTTGATGAAGCACAAATCTGAGACGTTTGAAAAGTTCAAGGAATTTCAGAGTGAGGTTGAGAATCAACGTGACAGAAAAATTAAATGTCTACGATCTGATCGTGGAGGAGAATATTTGAGTCACGAGTTTGGCACACACCTAAGGAAGTGTGGAATCGTTTCACAACTGACGCCGCCTGGCACACCGCAGCGCAACGGAGTGTCTGAACGTCGTAATCGCACTTTATTAGATATGGTACGATCTATGATGTCTCTCACCGACTTACCGCTATCATTTTGGGGATACGCATTAGAAACTGCAGCATTCACTTTAAATAGGGCACTGTCTAAATCCGTTGAGACGACACCATATGAACTGTGGTTTGGCAAGAAACCTAAGTTGTCGTTTCTTAAAGTTTGGGGCTGCGATGCTTATGTGAAGAAACTTCAACCAGAAAAGCTCGAACCCAAAGCGGGGAAATGCATATTCATAGGATACCCTAAGGAAACTATTGGGTATACCTTCTATCTTAGATCCGAAGGTAAAACCTTTGTTGCCAAGAACGGATCCTTTCTAGAGAAAGAGTTTCTCTCGAAAGAAGTAAGTGGGAGGAAGGTAGAACTTGATGAGGTAATTACACCCCCTCTCGAACAGGAAAGTAGCGCAGCGCAAGAAGTTGTTCCTGTGGTGCCTACACCGACTGAAGAGGAAGTTAATGATGATGATCATGAAGCTTCGGATCAAGTTACTACTGAACCGCGAAGGTCCACAAGGGTACGCTCCGCACCAGAGTGGTACGGCAACCCTGTGATGGAAATCATGTTGTTAGACAACGGTGAACCTTCGAACTATGAAGAAGCGATGGCGGGCCCGGATTCCAACAAATGGCTTGAGGCCATGAAATCCGAGATAGGATCCATGTATGAGAACAAAGTATGGACTTTGGTGGACTTGCCCGATGACCGGCGAGCCATAGAAAATAAATGGATCTTCAAGAAGAAGACTGATGCAAACGGTAATGTAACCGTTTACAAAGCTCGACTTGTCGCAAAGGGTTTTCGACAAATTCAAGGAGTTGACTACGAAGAGACTTTCTCTCCCGTAGCGAAGCTGAAATCAGTCCGAATCATGTTAGCAATTGCCGCCTTTTATGATTATGAAATTTGGCAAATGGACGTCAAAACAGCGTTCCTTAACGGGAACCTTAAGGAAGAGTTGTATATGATGCAACCAGAAGGTTTTGTCAACCCTAAGGGTGCTAACAAAGTATGCAAGCTCCAGCGCTCCATCTATGGGCTGGTGCAAGCATCTCGGAGTTGGAACATTCGCTTTAATGAAGTGATTAAAGCGTTTGGGTTCATACAGGTTTATGGAGAAGCCTGTCTGTACAAGAAAGTGAGTGGGAGCTCTGTAGCTTTCCTCGTACTATATGTGGATGACATATTATTGATGGGGAATGATATAGAGATGTTGGAGAGCATAAAGGCCTATTTGAACAAGAGTTTTTCAATGAAGGACCTTGGAGAAGTTGCATACATATTAGGCATCAAGATCTATAGAGATAGATCGAGACGCCTCATAGGTCTTTCGCAAAGTACATACCTTGACAAGATACTGAAGACGTTCAATATGGAAAACTCAAAGAAAGGGTTCTTGCCAGTTTTGCAAGGTATGAGATTGAGTAAGACTCAGTCGCCGACCACGGCAGCAGATAGAGAGACGATGAGTTCTGTCCCCTACGCTTCAGCCGTGGGCTCTCTAATGTATGCCATGCTGTGTACCAGACCTGATATAAACCTTGCGATAAGCTTGGTAGGGAGGTACCAAAGTAATCCCGGTGCGGAACACTGGACAGCGGTCAAGAATATCCTTAAGTACCTGAAAAGGACTAAGGAAATGTTTCTCGTTTATGGAGGTGACGAAGAGCTCGTCGTAAAGGGTTACGTCGACGCTAGCTTCGACACAGATCCAGATGACTCTAAGTCACAAACCGGATACGTATATGTGTTGAATGGTGGGGCAGTGAGCTGGTGCAGCAGCAAGCAAGAAGTCGTGGCAGCATCTACATGTGAAGCGGAGTACATAGCTGCTTCAGAAGCGGCTCATGAAGGAATTTGGATGAAGGAGCTCATCACCGACCTTGGAGTGGTTCCAAGCGCGTCGGGTCCTATGACACTCTTCTGTGATAACACTGGAGCCATTGCCATAGCCAAGGAGCCCAGGTTTCACCGGAAGACGAAGCACATCAAGCGCCGCTACAACTCCATCCAGGACCATGTCCAAAGTGGAGTGATAGATATTTGTAAAGTACACATGGATCTGAATATTGCAGACCTGTTGACTAAACCTCTTCCACGAGCAAAACATGATCAACACCATAATGCTATGGGTGTTCGATACATCACAATGTAACTAGATTATTGACTCTAGTGCAAGTGGGAGACTGTTGGAAATATGCCCTAGAGGCAATAATAAAATGGTTATTATCATATTTCCTTGTTCATGATAATCGTCTATCGTTCATGCTATAATTGTATTAACAGGAAACAGTAATACATGTGTGAATGAATAGATCACAATGTGTCCCTAGCAAGCCTCTAGTTGGCTAGCTCGTTAGTCAATAGATGATCATGGTTTCCTGATCATGGGCATTAGATGTCGTTGATAACGGGATCACATCATTGGGAGAATGATGTGATGGACAAGACCCAATCCTAAGCCTAGCACTAAATCGTATTGTTCGTATGCTAATGCTTTTCTAATGTCAAGTATCTTTTCCTTCGACCGTGAGATTGTGCAACTCCCGGATACCGTAGGAGTGCTTTGGGTGTATCAAACGTCACAACGTAACTGGGTGACTATAAAGGTGCACTACGGGTACCTCCGAAAGTGTCTGTTGGGTTGGTACGAATCGAGATCGGGATTTGTCACTCCGTGTGATGGAGAGGTATCTCTGGGCCCACTCGGTAGAACATCATCATGAGCTCAATGTGACTAAGGAGTTAGTCACACGATGACGTGCTACGGAACGAGTAAAGAGACTTACCGGTAACGAGATTGAACAAGGTATAGGTATACCGACGATCGAATCTCGGGCAAGTTCTATACCGACAGACAAAGGGAATCGTATACGGGATTGATTGAATCCTTGACATCGTGGTTCATCCGATGAGATCATCGTGGAGCTAGTAGGAGCCACCATGGGTATCCAGACCCCGCTGATGGTTATTGGCCAGAGAGGTGTCTCGGTCATGTCTGCCTGTCTCCCGAACCCGCAGGGTCTACACACTTAAGGTTCGATGACGCTAGGGTTATAGGGAATTGTTATACGAGATTACCGAAAGTTGTTCGGAGTCCCGGATGACATCCCGGACGTCACGAGGAGCTCCGGAATGGTCCGGAGGTAAAGATTGATATATAGGACGGGTGGTTTCGGACACCGGAAGTGTTTCGGGCATCACCGGTAACGTACCGGGACCACCGGGACCACCGGAGGTGGTCCCGGGGGACCATCGAAGGGGGGTGACGACCCCGGGAGGCTAGATGGGCTAAGTGGGGAAGGGAACCAGCCCCTAAGTGGGCTGGTGCGCCCCCCACCCAGCCCATGTGCACCAGAAAAAAGGGGAAACGGGGGAACCCTAACTTAGGTGGGCCTTAGGCCCACCAGAGGGGTGCGCCACCCCTCCTCCTTGCCCTGGCCGCCACACCCCCCATCTGGGAGGGCTGCCGCACCCCCTACGGTGGGAACCCTAGGGGTGGCACCCCCTCTCCCCTTCCCCTATATATAGTGGGCACTTTTGGCCTTTGGAGGACACGGTTTTCCCTCTCCCTCGGCGCAGCCCTGCACTTCTTCCTCCTCCTCTCTGCCGGCGCTTGGCGAAGCCCTGCCGGGAGACCTCGTCTCTCCACCGACACCACGCCGTCGTGTTGCTGGACTTCTTCCCCAACCTCTCCCTCCTCCTTGCTGGATCAAGGTGCGGGAGACGTCACCGGGTTGCACGTGTGTTGAACGCAGAGGTGCCGTTGTTCGGCACTAGATCGGAATCGCCGCGAGTACGACTCCATCAACCGCGTTCTAGCAACGCTTCCGCTTAGCGATCTTCAAAGGTACGAAGATGCTCTTACCCCTCTCTCGTTGCTGGTCTCTCCATAGGAAGATCTAAACATGCGTAGGAAAAAATTTGAATTTATGCTACGTTCACCAACAATGTCGACTTTTGCCAGCCTTCTCATCTACCAAGTATCTAGGGTAGTTCCGCCTCAGTGACCGTTCCCCTCATCATAGAAGCACTTAGTTTCGGGTTTGGGTTCAACCTTGGGTTTCTTCATTAGAGCGGCAACTGGTTTGCCGTTTCATGAAGTATCCCTTCTTGCCCTTGCCCTTCTTGAAACTAGTGGTTTTACTAACCATCAACAATTGATACTCCTACTTGATCTCTACTTTCGCAGTGTCAAACATTGCGAATAGCTCAAGGATCATCATATGTATCCTATATATGTTATAGTTCATCACGAAGCTCTAGTAGCTTGATGGCAGTGACTTTGAAGAACCATCATTATCTCATATGTAAGATTAACTCCCACTCGATTCAAGCGATTGTAGCAGTCAGACAATGTGAGCACATGCTCAACGATTGAGCTTTTCTCCCTTACTTTGCAGATAAAGAATCTTGTCGAAGGTATCATACCTTTCAACAAGGGCACGAGCATAAGATCTCAATTTCATCTCTTGAAACATCTCATATGTTCTGTGACGTTCAAAACATCTTTGGCGCCTCAATTCTAAGCCATTAAGCATTACGCACTGAGCTATTACGTAGTCATCAAAAACGTGTATGTCAAATGTTCGGAACATCCACAGACGACGCTCGAGGTTCAGTACACCGAGCGGTGCATTAAGGATATAAGCCTTCTGCGCAACAATGAGGACAATCCTCAGTATACTGACCCAGTCTGCATAATTGCTACTATCATCTTTTAACTAAATTTTCTCTAGGAACATATCAAAAATAGTAGAGCGACAACGCAAGCTATGACATAATATGCAAAGACCTTTTGACTATGTTCATGATAATTAGTTCAATTAATCATATTACTTAAGAACTCCCACTCAAATAGACATCCCTCTAGTCATTCGAGTGGCGTATGATCCAAATCCATTAACTCAAGTCCGATCATCACCTGAGTTGAGTATAGTTTCAGTGGTGAACATCTCTATGTTGATCCTATCAACTATATGATTCATGCTCGACCTTTCGGTCTCTTGTGCTCCAAGGCCATGTCTGTACATGCTAGGCTCGTCAAGTTTAATCCGAGTGTTCCGCGTGTGCAACTGTTTTGCACCTGTTGTATGTGAACGTTGAGTCTATCACACCCGATCATCACGTGGTGTCTCGAAACGAGGAACTGTCGCAACGGTGCACAGTCAGGGAGAACACAATGTCATCTTGAAATTTAGTGAGGGATCACCTTATAATGCTACCATCGTTCTAAGCAAGATAAGGTGCATAAAAGGATTAACATCACATGCAATTCATAAGTGACATGATATGGCCATGTACTCGTGCTTCTTGATCTCCATCACCAAAGCACCGGCATGATCTTCATCATCACCAGCGCCACACCACGATCTCCATCATTGTGTCGCCATCGAGGTTGTCGTGCTATCTATGCTATTACTACTAAAGCTACATCCTAGCAATATGGTAAATGCATCTGCAAAAACAAATGTTAGTTTAAAGAAAAACCGATGGCTCCTGCCGGTTGCCGTAGTATCGACGTGCAAGTCGATATTAACTATTACAACATGATTCATGTCATACATCCAATATATCACATCATGTCAATGGCCATATCACATCACATACATACCCTGCAAAAACAAGTTAGACGTCCTCTAATTTGTTGTTGCATGTTTTACGTGGTTGCCATGGGTATCTAGTATGATCTCATCTTACTTACGCAAAAACCACAACGTTGATATGCAAATTGCTATTTAACCTTCTACAAGGACCGCCTCGGCCAAATCCGATTCAACTAAAGTTGAAGAAACTGACACCCGCGAGTCATCTCTATGCAACAAGTTGCATCTTTAGTTGATGAAACCGGTCTCTCGTAAGCATACGAGTAAGGTTGGTCTGGGATGCTTCAATCCAACCATACCGCCGAATCGAGAAAAGACTAAGGAGGGCAGCAAATCAAACATCAACACCCACAAAAACTTTTGTGTTCTACTCGAGATATCATCTACACATGAACCTAGCTCTGATACCACTGTTGGGGAACATAGCATGAGAAACAAAAAATTTCCTACGCACACGCAATGCCTATCCATGGTGATGATCATCTACAAAAAGGGAGAGTGGATCTACATACCCCTGTAGATCGCTAAGCGGAAGCGTATATAACGCGGTTGATATAGTGGAACGTCTCCACGATTCAAATCGCCGTAGTCGGACTATTTCATCATGATCTGTCCCGCGATCTCTTCACGATCCATCCCGTGAACTTCATCATGATCCGTCCCGCGATGTTCATCATGATCCTTCCCGATCTAGTGCCGAACGGACGACACCTCCGCATTCAGCACACGTACAGCTCGATGACGATCTCCACCTTCTTGATCCAGCAAGAGGGGGCAGAGAGGTAGATGAGTTCCCCGACAGTGTGATGGTGCCTCGGTGGTGGTGGTGAACTATTCCTGCACGGCTTCGCCTAACCTCCATAGAAATACGATCTAGAGGAAGAACTACGAGGTATAGGGTCGAGCAGCACATGGCAAAGTTGTGTCTCAAAAACCTTAAAACCACCAGCATATATAGGAGGAGAGGAGGGGCTAGCCTTGGGGCTCAAGGGAGCCCTAAGGGCTCCGGCCAAAGTGGAGAGGAGGACTCCTACTCCAATTCGGTTTGGGAAGGAGGAGTCCTCCTCTCCCTTCCCACCTCCCTTTTTTTATTTTCTTTTGGTTTTCTTTTCCTTGGCACCATAGCCCACTTGGGCTGGCCTCACCAGCCCACTAAGGGCTGGTGTACCACCTTAGGGTTATTGGGCTCACTCCCTGGTGGGTGGGCCCCTCCCGATGAAAACCCAGAACCCATTCGTCACTCCCGGTACACTGTCGGTAATGCCCGAAATTCTTCCGGTAACCAAATCAAACCATCCTATATATCAATCTTCATTTCCGGACCATTCGAGAAACACTCGTGACGTCCGTGATCACATTCGGGACTCCGAACAACCTTCGGTCACCAACACCTACAACTCAACTATACTGAAATGTCACCGAACCTTAAGTGTGCAGACCCTGCGGGTTCGAGAACTATGTAGACATGATCTGAGACGCTCCCTGATCAATATCCAATAGCAGGACCTGGATGCCCCTATTGGATCCTACATATTATATGAAGATCTTATCGCTTGAACTTCTGTGTCAAGGATTCACATAATCCCGTATGTTGTTCCCTTTATCCTTTGGTATGTTACTTCCCCGAGATTCGATCGTCGGTATCTTCATACCTAGTTCAATCTTGTTACTAACAAGTCTCTTTACTCATTCTGTAATAGAAGATCCCGTTACTAACACTTGAGTCACATTGCTTGCAAGGCTTATGTGTGGTGTTGTATTACCGAGTGGGCCCCGAGATACCTCTTCGTCATACGGAGTGACAAATCCCAGTCTCGATCCATGCCAAACCAACAGACACCTCCGAAGATACTTGTAGAGAACCTATATAGTCACCCAGACACGTTGCGACGTTTGATACACACAAGGTATTCCTCCGGTGTCTGGGAGTTGCATGATCTCATGGTCATAGGAACAGATACATTGACATGCAGAAAACAGTAGCAATAAACTGACACGATCATATGCTACGTTGATAGTTTGGGTCTTGTCCATCACATCATTCTCCTAATGATGTGATCACGTTATCAAGTGACCACACTTGCCTATGGCCAGGAAATCTTGACAAACTTTGACCAACGAGCTAGTCAACTAGAGGCTCACTAGGGACAGTGTGTTGTTTATGTATCCACACATGTATTTGAGTTTCCAGTCAATACAATTCTAGCATGGATAATAAACGATTATCATGAACAAGGAAATATAATAATAACCAATTTATTATTGCCTCTAGGACATATTTCCAATAGCTGCATGAGCCGGGCTTCCTCCTGCGCTGTCATGCGAGGAGGTGGAGGTGGTGACGGAGACGGGGAAGGCGACGGCGTCGGCGTGAGGCCGCACACCCGTGTATGCCCGCGCACCTCCCGACGTGGCCACCGCGGCCCCGACACCGTGCCGGTGAAGTACGAGGCACGCCGCACGTCGTGCTCGTCCATGACCCACGTGTCCTAGAGCACGGAATCGGGGGCGTACCTGTCGTCGTAGTAGAGGTCATCGGGGAGGAGGCGGTGCTGGCGCTCGATCTTGTCGTGATGCGCACGACCGCTCATCGGCACCGGCAGGATTGGGACGGCTCAGAGATGCCAGTTGTTCGGGAGGTGGACGTCGCTCCACGGGACCGGCGTCCTCGTCTCCTATTAGCGCCGACATACCTCAGCGCTGAGGTACTGCCGGTCGCGCTGGCCGGCGGGACTAGGGCCGATGGTGAAGGGAGCAGGCGCGGAGGCCCGGTGCGGTGGCGATGCAGCCTCCTCCTTCACGGAGCCGCGGCGGCGTCCCGACGAGGAGCCAGCCTCCCGGTCGTGCTTCCCCTTGCGGTCGTAGTTCCAGAGCCCCATGGCTACGAGGCGGCCGGCCGGCGAGTTCGGGGCTAGGGTTTGGGGTGTCAGGTTTCGAGGAGGCCACAGGGTGTAGTGGGAAGTGTGGACGACGACCGGTCCATGGCTTCCCATTTAAGAAGGACCGCGACCGTTCCCTGGGCGAATGACAGGCGGGCCCGGCCGCTTGTGCGCATTGATGTGGGCGGGTGGGAGGTAGGTGGTCGTCTGCCACGTGGCCCCGACGCGGACGAGCGCGCGTCAGTTTGTTGCCCGCCGCGACCCAAAGCCCGCGCAAGTTTGCGCTCAAAATGGGTCGCCCCGGACACAAAACGGGCAAGATGGGTCCGGGCCGTCTCGCGCTGGGCCGACCGATTTGTCCCTTTTACCCCAAACGAACGGGGCCAGAGAGGATGGGGTCACACGGTGGAGTTGGCCTTACGACTAGCGGGCACACACACTTCTCCGGTGACGTCCACCCCTTCCCCCTTTCCCGTGGCTGTCCGTCCTCATCGCCGGTCATCGCCCTCGTCGACAGTCCTCATAGTAGGTCACCGCCCTCGCCGGTCGTCCTCGTCGTCGATCGCCACCGTCGAGTGGCGTATCTCCAGCGTGCACCCGCACTGCATGTTGGGGAGAGAAGAGAGGAGGTGCACAATCGCCATCATAGGAAAGAGAAAAAGGAGGCGTTGCATAAGGTTGAAGAAGAAAAGCGAAGAGGGCAACATGGATGGCCCGCGTCCTACATGCCGCTCAGTACATGGCTGGATAAAAGTGTTTCCCCTTATATTATGGGACGCGGGGGGGGGGAGACTCTAAGTTTTATATGATATCAACCTAGGTCGGCTCCGGCACGGTTCCGCCGCCGCCACACTTGAGTGCATATGTGATGTCTTTCACCATCTATATAGTAAGTAAATGCCTTTTTTCTCCTCAAGTTTTCAGAGTTATTCTTAGTTCCTTCGCTGCCTTCGACCTTTCCAACATGCTTGCTACCCTCCTCGCCAGTGGCGCTACAACATGCATGGTCACCGTGCTACCACCCTTCACTATTAGCATGCTCGCTGCTGCATGCTTTCTTGAATGCTACATTGGTCCTGGATCGGTCGAGGGCCTAAGCACTCAGAGATTGGAGGCATTAAGGACCCACTGCAGCGCGACGTCTGATGTGGCGAATGCGGCTCAGAGATGTGTCTTTACTATAGTAGTAGAATATGATCTACCACAATCATCCACCTTACATTGGAAAACATAAATGGAGATGTGTCTTTACTAGAGTAGTCCAATTTATGTGAAGTACGCAAGACACTGTTTTATTTTTTTAGATCAGTTTTTCATGTTGTTTTTCTTGACTGGTTTTTTCTTCTGGTTGTCCTGTTACAATTTTAGTTTTTACATGTATAAAGATGTGTGTACAAAATTTTTATAATGTGTATGAAAAAGAAATACACATCAAACATATATTTTTTTAAATGAAAATCATGTATTTGAAAATGTTAAAATGCATAGAAATGTTTCATTTGTAAAAAAATGTATGAAGAAAGGTAGAAAAATATGTTTGAAAATGCTTAACATGTAAAAAAATGTTTCTTAGCTATATAAAAAAAATGTTCAATACATATGAAAATAAGTAAAAGTTAAAGCATACATTTAAAACCATTACTCATGTATTTGAAAAATAATTAAACATGTATGAAAAAAGTTCATGTTGTATACAAAAAAGTAGCCGTGTAATAAAAAAAGGAAAACTGATGAAAGAAACAAAATATATCATATAAAATCCAGAAATAAAAAGAAACCTGGAAAAAAGGTATACGAAGAAAAAAAAGAAAAAAAAAAGGAAAAAAAGAAAAAGGAAAAAAAGGGAAACTAAAAAAATCCTGCAAAACAGATAAACAGAAAATACCATGCTACCGTTGAGACCACACCCTTTGAACGGTCTGGGCGTTATATTCATAGGAGGGGGCGAGTGACGGCGGCTTGAGAGCTCTGGCCGGGCCAAACAGAGGCGGGAGGCCGGCGGCTAGTGCCAAGGCGCCGAGGGGCGACGACATTAGCTGCTTTTTATTTTTTATTTTTAGGAACCCACGTGTCATAAATATGTAAAATAATATTATTTCCTTTCAAAATAAGTTTTTCAAGTTTAATACAACTTCATACTAAAACTATTAAAAAAATTAGCTGTGTAATAAAAAAAGGAAAACGGATACGAAAACATAAAATGTGTGTGGATTCAAAAAAGGTGCCGGATTTTTATATTTTTTTTGCAAATTCCAAAACAATGTCCGTGAATTTAATAAATATATAAGTGACTTATAAAAATGTTTGTTTATTCAGAAAAACTTCATGCGTTTCAATTTTTTTTGTGAATTTAAAGTAAAAATTCAAAAGAAAATATTTAAACCCATTTGAAATATAAAAAATATTCACGAGTTTTGGTAAATGTTTGTATATTATAAAAAATGTTCTCGATTTTAAAATTATTCTCATATTTGTAAAATTGTTCACGAAATATCTAATGTATGTAGTTAAACATTAATGCTTCTAAGTCTTTCTAAAAATATACCCATGTGATTTTTGAAGAATATTAACTGCTGGATAGATCGGATTATTATTGTATATGTTTTCTAAAAAATATTCTTGAAATTAAGAATAATTCTTTGAGTTATCAAGATTTTTGACAACCATGATATTTTTTTTAAATGTAAAGATTGCTTCAATTTGTGAATAAATTTAAAAGAAGAAACATTTTCTTGCATTTGTGCATAAAATTTTAAAATCAAGCAATGATGTGTTAACATAATGTGGTCATCATCATTGAAGATTGTGTTTTTTTCTCCCGTTGCAACACACGGGTCATTTTGGTAGTATTAATAAAACACCTATTGCCTCTGTGATACGTCATTAAACTATCCCTAAAATTTGCATAAATTATCCACCATGCACCGGTAAGTAATAGAAAACGTTTCACAAAGCAAAAAATCTCGGACTGGACCGGCCCATGTAAAAACCTCCTATATTACGCTCTGCACCCTGGGAGAATATCCAGCACATCATATGGGCGGGCCCATGTACAGGCGCCAGTTTTTTTAGTTCCGTTTATTTATTTATCTTCAGTTCCTTTTTATTTTTCTATTTTAAATAAGTTAGAACTTCAAATAAACTAAACTTTTAATAAACTTAAAATTTTAAATCAACATATTTAAAAAATAAAATGTTTGTGACTTTAAAAACTGCTCGGAGTTTTTGTACAAAATGCTCGCTTATACAATAAAATATTTGCAATTTTGAAAAAATGTTTGTAAAATAAAAAAGTCCATTATTTCAAATCAAACTTCATGTAATAAAAATTATTAAAAATACGTTAATCCATTCTAAAAATGTCCTAAAATTTTAAAAATAGCTAATGCCTGTTTTGATAGTTTACTTTTATTTAAATTTTTTCGTTCCATTTTTGTTTATTTCTAATTTAAATAATTTAGAATTACAAAAGCATTTGCGTATTAAAAAAATAAAAATGATGAATTAAAATGTTGACAAAAACATAAAATGTTTGAGGATTCAAAAAAGGCGCTGGATTTTTATAATTTTTTTTGCAAATCGCAAACCAATGTCCGTGAATTTAATAAATATATTACTGACTTATAAAAATGTTTGTTTTTTCAGAAAAACTTATGTGGTTCAAAAATGTTTGGGAATTTAAAGTAAAATCCTCCAACATAAAAAATTATATTCGTCTTTTTTCTAGAATTGGTCGCCAATTCAAAAGAAAATATTTAAACCCGTTTGAAATATAAAAAATATTCACGAGTTTTAGTAAATGTTTGTATATTATAAAAAATGTTCTCGATTTTAAAATTGTTCTCATATTTGTAAAATTGTTCATGAAAGATCTAATGTATGTAGTTAAACATTAATGCTTCTAAGTCTTTCTGAAAATATACCCGTATGATTTTTGAAGAATTAACTGTTGGATGGATCGGATTATTATTGTATGTTTTCTAAAAAAATTCTTGAAATTAAGAATAATTCTTTGAGTTACCAAGATTTTTGACAACCATGATTTTTTTTGAAAATGTAAAGATTGCTTCAACTTGTGAATAAATTTAAAAGAAGAAACATTTTCTTGCATTTGTGCACAAAATTTCAAAATCAAGCGATGATGTGTGAACATAATGTGGTCATCATCATAATGTGGTCATCAGACAAATTTGGTAGAAGGTTTTCAACATTATCGTACACTAAAGTTCTCTCAAATGAAGAAAAGTGTGATAGAGAGTGGCTTGTGTACAACAAAGATCTTGATAAAGTATTTTGTTTTTGCTGCAAATTATTAAGGAAGGGGCATGTGAGAGGTCAGTTAGCAAATGATGGCTTTAGTGACTCGCATCATCTTATCAGTAGACTCAAAGAGCATGAATTATCTTGTGTTACTCTTGAAGATGCGCTTAAGAGTGGAGAAAATAAAGACATTGATGGACTTGAATTATCTTGCGAGCTACTTTTTCTCGAGGACTCACTTCAGAAATCTATGGGTCCACTTCCAAACATAAAAAGTTTTGGCAGCATTTAACGCCCAGGTCACACTCTTCCAGAAGGGGGAGCCAACCTGTTGTCTAGACCATAGTATATTTGGGAAGTGCACATTGTATTTAAAATCAATCAGTTTTTTCCACTCATCGTCGATGTTCTCAAAGACGCGTTTCCCCTAGCATGCAGAAAGGGCCATGTTAAAGTCTCTCAAATTGGGTACACTTAGACCTCCAAGGTTTTTCTTCCTCGAGACAAGTCCCCAATGGGCTAGATGGTATTTATGTTGATCTCCTGTATTACCCCGGAAAAAATGGGCCATTTGAGAATTAATGCCATTTATCGCCGATTTAGGAAATTTCAAAACAGTCATTAGGTGTGCAGGTATGCTTACAATGCAAGCGCACATCATAATTAATTTACCTCTATACGTGAGGTATCTGGCCAACCAACCATAGATATCTTTCACAATCCTATTTATGGTAGGTTGTATATCCTCCCTCCTAAGTTTATCATACTGCAAAGGCACACCCAGATATTTAATAGGGAAAGATCCCAACTTACAGCAGAAGATTTGGGGAAAAACCCTCGCCATGTCTTCATCCACATAGATGGTCACTAAGTCACTCTTATGAAAACTGATCATGCTAGATAAGTTTTCAAAATAGGATAAATTCCGTTTAAAATTCCTGGCTTTCTCATAAGAGTCCTCTAGAAAGAGGAGAGTACCATCCACATATTGAAAACTAACCACTCCACCAGCTATTACATGTGTGAGTAATCTCGATATCAATCCATGATTAGAATCTTTGATTAACATCTTAGTAAATACATCTGCAACCAGATTGAAAAGAAGGGGGGATAAGGCATCTCCTTGTTTAAGCCCTTTTCCACCCATGAAGTAGGGGCCAGTAGTGTCATTAATACATACACTAAAGGTACTTCGAAGTAATAAGACCTTGATCTAGGAGATCCACTTAGCACCAAATCCCCTGGATTCCAACATCACAAAAACGAATTCCCAGCTAACTCTCTCATATGCTTTTTCGTAATCAAGTTTGAGCACAAGCCGAGGGGATTCAGGTTTTTTGACCTCGTGGATAGCTTCATGAGCCAGCACCACACTCTCAAGAATGTACCTACCTTTAATAAAAGTTGTTTGGTTTGGGGAAATGATTATATTACTAATAGGAGAAAACCTATTGGTTAATACTTTAGAAAAAAAATCACAGCACGGTTACTAAGGCTAATGGGACTAAAATTCTTCATATATTTAGCATTTAACTCTTTAGGGATCAGAATGATCATCGCAAAATTTAATCTATGAATGTGTAATTTACCATCCTCAAAATCTCGTACCATTGCCATAAAATCTTTCTTGATCACCTCCCAAAAAGTATGATAAAAGAGGAAGGAGAGGCCATCAGGGCCCGGAGCTCCATGGGCATAAATCCAAAAATAGCCTCTCTAATTTCCTCCTCCGAAAAGTTCTTTTGAAGAGCCTCATTTTCTACATCAGTAACCAATTCATCCTCCTCCCAAAAGGAAGGTCCAAGATGAATGTTATGTTTTTCTTAATACCTGAAAAGGTTTTTATAATAAGAGGTAACAACCCCCAACAAGTCATTTGTGGTATAAACACGGCCAGAGTCCCCATTCAACTCTGCCAAATGGTTTCTACGGTGTCTATGGTTCGCCAAAGCGTGGAAATAGGCGTTTTTTTTATCTCCATCCTTGAATCTAGATCTCTCTATCGCTGCCACAAGGCAGTCTCCTCTTTCCTCATATTTATTTCCATCTCACTTTTAATGTCTTTCATCCAAGCTTTGTCAGCAACCGAGATCTGGTTGGACTCCGCAAACACATTTAAAATATCAAACTCTTGGATTATGACTTTTTTGTTGTTAATAGCAGCCTCAATATTAATACTCCAACCTTTGATTTTATTTCTAAGTAATTTGGATTTCAAAAGCCAAACATCAATAGCACCTCTGCTAGTAACTCGAGCATTCCACACACTTGTCACCATCTGTTTAAAATCAGGTTGCTCCAGCCACCACTTTTTAAATCTAAAAAACTTAGGGGAGAGAATCATCCAAGCTGTCGTATCAAGAATGAAAGGGGCATGATCACTCCCAATCCTGGGTAGTGCCCTCAACACAGATAAAGGAAACATATTATCCCAAGAAAGGGAAACGTAAACTCTGTCAATAGTGGAAACGATGGGATCATCTTGGTTACTGCACCAAGTGAATTTCCTATTGGCTACATTGATCTCCATCGGTCCTCACTTATTGATCCAATCATCAAAGAGAGAAGTATTAGAAATGTTAACATTATTATTACTCTTGTTAGATTCATATCTGGCCATATTAAAATATCCCCCCACGATAATAGGGTAGGACACATCAAAAATAATATCATGTAGTTCTGTAATAAATTCCATTTAAAACTCATTATAGGGAGTACCATGGACAGCAACAAACTGCCACCCAGCTTTGTCAGTTTTGTTTCTAATTGCTGCAACCACACAAAATTTCCTATTGACAAAACCAATGATTTCAAACAACTCATTATTCACACCACAAGGATGCCCCCAGTAATATTATGCACAGGAAGTTGATGCCATGTGAAACCATTCCTACCAGTAATGTTTTTAATGATATTATCATCTATGTTCTCCCTCTTGGTTTCAAAGAAACTATAAAATCTACCACATTCTTACTCAGAAAGTCACAGAGGCGCTGTAATTTTCCAGGTTGACCTAGACCACGAATATTTCAAAAGGCTCCTATATTTAATTTTAAAGGGGTGGGAAAGGCCACAAGGCACACTCTTGGTGTTTAAAACTGGGCTAGAACTACCTGGATCAGCAGCGTCCCCTGATCCAAGTGTAATAGTAGCACTAGTCGGGGGAGACCCCCCACCCACGGTAGATGGGTCAGTAGATGGGTCAGTATATAAATCAGTAGGTAAGACAGTTCATGGATTAATATCCGCAAATTGAAGACATCTAACTTTTTCTCTATAGACGGTATCTTGAATAATATCAACTTGTTCCCCATCACCATTGCCCACACATAGGTCAATCATAGCAATTTGATCAGCAAGCACATTTCTATTGGTAGTGGCAAAAGATTTACTTTGGAAGGATGTAGGAATCTTCAGATTTTTATTTTGCATGTATGCAGTAGTTTTCTCCATAATCAGCAGTGACCCCCAATGTCTCACCATGACCCCCAATGTCTCACCATACCACGCGACCCCTCGGATCCCATCACTTGGACCATTTAACAGTGGATGGAAGGAAGCACAACGCACCACAATCGGAATAAAGCATGCATGAGACTCGTGTAAGGGTGCATCCTCGCTCATGTCATTTTGATGCCCACCCATTTGCAGGAAGCACAACCCCTGTCTAGCAGTGGATAATTCTTGCAGCGTCGATCCGTCTATGTCACGTCACGTTAATGGCATTCAGATCCATGCATGGGCTGTTAGAAATGGTAGAAACACATGCCCACCGACCCAAGGGAGCACAATCACCATTGGAAGGAAGCACAAACACAATCAGAAAGACAACTCATCCATTTGGGAAAGAGGATGGCATCGGCCATGTCTAAGTAATTTAGACCTTGGACATTGGTAATGTTTAACCTAAGTGTGTGGGTCGATTTAAAGCATATTGAACTCCGTGGTTAATCATGGGGGTTTTCCACTTCCAAGAAAATAATAACAGAAATAGTAATTTGAAGCGGTACCAAAATTGTATTTTACTAATATAAATTGAAGGAAGCATATACGGAGTATATATTAGGTGGGAGCTAGGAATATTCGGAGAAACTACCCAACATATAGTATCTGTTAAAGCAAATTTCATGTCAAATGATAACGTCCACACTTATCGTGTGGCACGAAAGAACATGACTTAAACGCGTCCAGAGCTATTAGGTGAAAAACCACGGATCTTGAAGCGTATCCCCGGCCACGTCATCGACTGAGCGTGCGGTCGCAAGGACGAACGTGCCACACGACTAGAACGCAGCTGAGTCACCTCCCCCTCCCATCGCCTGCACGTAGCCCACTTCCCCGCCCACGGTCGTACTCCCTTCGTTTCTAAATATAAGTTTTTCTAAAGGTCTCACTAATGGACTACATACGAATGTATATAAACATATCTTAGAGTGTAGATTCACTTATTTTGCTCCGTATGTAGACCATTAGTGAAATCTCTTAAAAGACTTATATTTAGGAAAGGAGTGAGTATCAGTTTCTGAAACCGTATCTTCTTTCCCCACTCCTCACCATCGCATTTGAATGCCTCGTGGTGAGCTCCTGGATGCTGAGAGGTCCCGCTGGCCAGCGACGGACTCGCCCAACTGCTCGTCTCGCGTGGCGGATGACTCTCCCGGCTACTTCTCCATCGACAGAGCATAGGACATGGGGCAGCCGCCTTGGACTCTCCTATGCTGCGGTCGAGCGTCATGAGCGCGTCCACTATTCGGCGACATTTCGGCCCCTATCGTGGTGAATTTGATGTGTTTTGTGCTTTGTTCATTGAGGGCGGTGAAAATCCGTTGAACTCCTTCTTACACGTATGAAATTGTCTAGAAGACAATATAAGTAGTTGCCATGGCAACTTAATATGTTCAATAACACGACAATTTTGTTGTCTTCTAGAATAAGCTGGAATAAACTACTCTTACCCAGCTTATTCTAAAAGGCCAATCAACTTTTTTTTAGAAGCCTACTACTTATGACTTGACTAGTAGGTTTCTAAAAAATATTTTTGATCTGGCTTCTAGAATAAGGTGGGTAGGGGTCAGCTTATTCTAGAAGCTCAAAAAAGCCATAAAAAACCAGTCGTTAGGAAGTTAGTATTGTGTTTCATTCACCATCCATGCGTGCTCACTATCTGGTTTGATGGGATACTACATATTAGTGATCTCGTCTCTAGTGGTTACCACTTAGTTTAGATATAATCCGGTCTTCTGAATCTTGAAGTGATTTTGTTCTTCTAGGAGCTATTGGGGCTCCTCTAAACAAAGGAGCCATGGAGGCCGACATGGTGGCTTCTACCACCCCTAGCAAGCCATGGAACCGAGCCAAAAAAACTAGCCAAATTTCATAATGGAGGTAACACTTGTATAGCTGCTGCTGTGGGCCGGAAGGCCGACCTGACACCCGGCCAAGTCCTGCAGGATGTAATGCAGTTCTTTGCAATATCTTCATATATAAACCTATATATGTTTGGAAGGCAATGCGTCTCAAGAAGTGCATTGACTAGCTAGTGTACCAGGTTATATATGTTTGGAAGGCAATGCGTCTCAAGAAGTGCATTGATCGACTAGCTAGTATACCACGCTACGAGCCAGCTATTGTACACTTGGCGTGTGGTACTGCACGAACAAGCGTGGTAGTAGATTAGTGCAGACAGTGAAACACGATACTGAAGGTACACGAATGGTTGGACACGATCCAAGTGCAAGACTTTTTTTTGTTGAGATTGTCACTTCCCGCGGGCACCTCTACTAATTTTGAAGACAAGGACTGACTGCATCTGGATATGGATTCGGCGCCGGCCAGCCGATCATTTCATAGAGGCCCGCATGCAATTACTAGGTTCATGGTGTACTCCTACTAGTTGAGGCGGGCGGGCAGGCATGGTAGGAGTAGCTAGATCTACATTCAATTCAATTCGACCGAAAATCTCTTTATTACGATTGTGTCTGTCAGCCACTGCATTCCTTGGATACCTTCCTCCCTTGCTAGGAGTAGCTAGATCTGCATTCTCTTCACACGCATGAGAATGAGATCGCCGTCCTTGGATACCTTCCTACCTTGCTTGCTTGTATATCTCGCCATGCAAAACCCGACCCGACCTGACCCAAAATTCTCGGTCTGGACTGGGCCAGGATTGCCCACGGGCCAGTCCTGGGCTTTAGAAATAAGCCCGATGGTCAGGCCGGCCCGGAATTGGGCCTGAAAAATATACTTTTTACATCTATGCTGGGTCGGGCAAGATTTTTCACGTTTGCGCCTAGAAACTAGGCCCAATGATCTGTTGGTGAAACACGATACTGAAGGTACACGAATGGTTGGACGCGATTCAAGTGCAAGACTTTTTTTTTCGTTGAGATTGTCACTTTCGATACTGAAGGTACACGAATGGTTGGACGTGATACTAAGTTGGGCCTGAAAAATATAATTTTTTACGTCTATGTCAGGCCGAGTGTTTTTTTTCAGGTTTGGGCCAAGAAACTAGGCCCGATGAACAGGTCAGGCCAGGATTGGGCTTGAATTTTGTACCATGGGCTATTTTAGTTCTGGTTCGGCTCAAGATTTGGCCAGATATAGTTGTTTGTCACAAAGAAGAAATTCACATGATGCGCTACGTGTCAGTCACTGTAGATCGGCCAAAATCATTGTTCTAGCTTTGCGGGCCAACATGTTCACGATCTGAGCCCGAGACCGAAGTATTTCACGATCTGACCCTTCTCGCAACGCCAAAGATCGTGGCGTTCCGGACTAACACAGATACGCCGAAGTAGTTCGCGTTTCTGCCCAACTTAGAACATCGAGGTAGTTTGCGTTTCTCCCTTGGTCTACTTCCAAGCCGATCACGCATTGCTCGCTGAAATGATAGGACAGAAACGCCAACCCATGTTGCGTTTCTGAAAACGCCAGGGTTGTTGGCGTTTCTACCTTGGCCTACTTCCAGGCCGATCACGTGTTGCTCGCTGACGTGGCAGGACAGAAACGCCAACCATGCTGCGTTTCTGAAAACGCCAGGGTTGTTGGCGTTTCTACCTTGGCCTACTTCCAGACCGATCACGCGTTGCTCGCTGACGTGGCACGATAGAAACGCCAACCCATGCTGCGTTTCTGAAAATGCTAGGGTTCTTGGCGTTTCTGACCTGGATTAAGTCAGCGGACGGGCCGCGGGTGCCCAACCACCCATCTTCTTCCTTAGCCGCCACACACAAACTCCTCTCCGCCCCTCTGTCCTTCTTCACCAAATCCAACCCTAATCCTTCATTTTGCCATAAAAAAGAGTAGATCGGACCATCCCGAAGTTGCTTGAGGTATTCTCCTTTATCACGATACTCGTGATCTCGTCGGATTCCTTAGAGGAAAAACCTCAACTTTGAGGAGACCCAAAGTTTCACCGGAATCCCTATACGCAAGATAAATCGCTAAGGTAAGACAAATCTGGCAAGACCTCCCGTCGTGTCGACGACCCCGATAGAAGCTGCGTATCTCAGTTTCAGGACACGAGGGATGAGTCGCACTATGGTTAAACCAAACCTCGAGTTGCCCCGTGGTGGTCCCCTAGTCTGCTCACTTTGGACCAACACTCATGAGGAGCACTGGCCCGGGGGTTGATTAAAATCCTCAGGATACTATTCCCTATGCATTTAATTATTATGTTATTACCAGATTAACACCAAAATTGCATGAGTGGTACTCCCTCCGTCCCAAAATTCTTGTCTTAGGTTTATTTAAAAATAAATGTATCTACATAATAAAATTTGACTAGATACATTCATATCTAGACAAACCTAAGACAAGAATTTTAGGACGGAGGGAGTACATGAAAACCTGCAGGGAGTCTGGAAAAAACGCTATGTATGTGGCAGTGAAACCAGAGCACGAATTCATTGGACTTCCCATGATTACTATTCAATTTGAGGAGTCATTTCAGTTATACAATCAACTGGCCCTCGACAAACAACTCATGAATTCCTACTGTCTGTAAGTATTACTTCTATAGTTAAGTCTCTAGCTTAGTTCGTTCATTGCATGTATATATAATTATCCTCACTACATATATTATGCAGATTGAAGATCGTCGAATTAAAAAAAAGCAGGAATCGTCGATGTTGGGTTCATTAGCCCAGAAGCCGTAAATGAATTGACGGTACGAAACTCAATCAAAGAGACCGAGGAGAAGTTGCTAAACTCGTTCCTTATACATAAAAAAGGAAATAATCTTTCCTTACAACTTCAAGTGAGTCTTGTCGTCTTCTCTCTAAACTCGGTTTCGCTCACTCGAGGTTAATTAAGTAATGTAACTGATGAGTTATATATGCGTGCGCAGAGACCACTTTATTCTGTTATCCATTGACATTGGCAGGGCACTAGTAAATGTCTTAGACTCGAGACGTAAAGTCGAAGAGGATTATGAGGACATTAATGCAATGCTCAAGAAGTAAGTTCAGTCAATATACCGAGACCATATCGGCATGCAACTTTCGTTAATTTCCTGATATCAAGTAATCATTTTCTTTGCCTCGCAGGGTTTGGACGAAGTTCGCCAATAAGGTTCTCGGTCTAAACAAAGAGTTGTAATTTACGCACCCCAAAGTAAGTAGTACTAGCTAGTTCCACGCATCTCTAATTGGTTCAAATTTTCATCAATATATCATTACCATGCTTGCTTATCAGTTTGATTGAACTCTATTATCGTAAAGTGTATGTACCAGAAAGAAGACACTGTTTTATGTGCATACTACATATGCGAGTTCATTCGCCACTCGACCTCTCACCGGGTCTTCTCCGAGAAACAATTGCAAGTACGTAAATAATATTCACAATTGTGTTGAGTTTTATTCATATATATGCATGTATTGACCCCCTTCTTTAAATTAGATATGCGAGATGCGGGATCAATTCCTACCATATGATCGCATACGAGCAACTCAAGAGGAATTGGCGAGATTCTTTGTTGACCACGTCATACCTAAACACGGAGAATGCCATGTGGATTTGTCATTGGATCTTAATTAGATGATGTTTTGGATTAATTGTAAAAGATGTTATATTATATATATGTAATAGCGTCGGATAGATATACGAAAACTTGTTGTTCGACCAAGCATGGAGAAAGAGAGGACACTTCTCTCTATTAGCTAGCTAACACAATATGAAACCACTAAATTAACGCTCCAACCCCCCCACCCCCCCCCCCCACCCCCACCCCCCCACATTAAAAAAACGCAGCTCCGGCCAAATGCTGATGCGTGGATGCCATGTTATCCCAGTTGGTGTGACCAATCGGGACTAAAGAACCTCCTACCCGGGCTACCCGCAGAGGCCACGTGAAGACCCTTCGGTCCCGGTTAGTAAGGGAACCGGGACTAAAGGTTATGGGCTTTAGTCCCGACCCTTTAGTCCCGGTTCCAGAACCGGGGCTAATGGGCCTCTGGAACCGGGACAAATGGGCCATTTTCTACTAGTAGGCCGGTGTCCGAGGATGGGCAGGGCGACGTCCGGAGCGGCGCACGGCGGACGCGGAAGTTTTTGTGGCAGTTGGGCTTCTGTCAACTATTTTCTCTCGATACATACCACCATATGTAGAAGCGGACTTGAAAACTGTGTTTTTACAAATCAAGAGAAGCTTTTTATGGATTCTATTTGGGACGTTTTTTCGCTTAAAACTATAATCCAACGGTTATTTGACAGTTTCGCGAGTTATACAAGGAGGTCTGCATAACAGTGCGCTAACTGGTAACAAAGAACTACTCCCTCGGTTCCTAAATATAAGTTTTTTTAAATGTTTCACTAGGGGACTACATACGGATGTATATAGACATACTTTAGAGTAGATTCACTCATTTTTTCCGTACGTAGTCTTTCAGTGAAATCTCTAAAAAGACTTATATTTAGGAACGGAGGGAGTAGTATTAGAGTGGTATGAGGAAAGGTGACATGAGGGAAATGAAGGCATGCGTGACCTAGGAGAAAAAAAACCTATAGCCTAATCTGATGCAATACGGTTCACCATACCAATAGCATGCGTTAAAATTGGTCACATGGATCTTATAGACGGATACGGATGGGCCATGTGGATTGGACATGATGCTTGATGCTGAGCGTAACCACCGGTCGAGCTGCACGACGACTCCATCGCCTCCTGCAGGCAGTGACATACTACGTGCCACGCGCTAAGCCTCGATGTGATGTGATGTGCCGGCTGGAGAGTGCCGTCGTCACCATGCCCTGCCGTCTCGAGAATCTGTCTGTACGCTCCAAGCCTGTTCACTCACACGACACGAGGTGTCCGGTGAACGGGTCAGCTGGTCAACAGACGGCTCGAGCACGTCGGCGTCACTCGTCTCGTGAGTGCGCTTAACTAATTAACTAACTAGTCTGCCCTCCGTGATTGACCCGCCCGCTAAATTCCATGATTGATTAATCCACGCTGACGCAGACATGATCGACGACCGTCCATCAGCGAGCACACCACCGCCAGCTCCATCTCCGTCTCCGCGCGTTCCTTCCTTCGGCGAGTCTCCGGCGTTCGATCGTGCACCTGCGCCTGCACGCTTGGCGGCAGACAGCGACGTACTACTTATACTATCTTTCCCTAATAATAATATAATAATAATATAATCTTTTCTTCACTTTTTACCATATATATATATATATATCCCCTAATAATAAAGCGAGTAGCGTTTCTGTCGTCCGTCGCTGGCGGTTTTGCAAAACAATCCCTGTCTTTTCAAGTAATTAACCCGCCGTCCCTCTTTAAATGACTAACCAGAAAAACGTTTCGTTCTTACAAAAAGAACCTCGCATTTTGGAGTATTCCATCCGAGATCATTCTCTTAAGATAAGGTTTCGTTGTAGGGGCCGGTGCGGTGCGGTGCGCAGGGTGCCACCAGCATCCTTCCGCCGCCGCCGCCGCCACCACCACCAAGGCGCGGGAGAAGGCCAAGGGCGCGCGCAAGCTGCGCGCCGCCGACGTCGCGCTCAACCACCGCCTCGTCTCTTGGCGCATCGGCGGCGGCACCGAGGACGGCCCGGCCGCCACGGGGGGTACAACTACAGGGGCACCTCCACGTCCGCCGTGCTCGCCCACCTCGCCGACGGCAACAACTGGCATGCCGAGGACAAGGAGGATGACGACGCCGATCTCGTAGCCGCCGCCCTGAGGGGGATCTCTGACCTGTACGACCTCATTGTCAGCCTCCAGGCGGCGCCGGGCGGCCAAGAAGACGACGCAGACGGCACGGCGGACACCGACGAAATCGAGGAGCAGGATGCTGAAATTACCGACGATGTCGACGAGGACGAGGAGGAGGAGGACGACGGGTTATGTGTGGTGCGGGGCATCACCATCGCGCTCGAGTTCTCCGACGGGGAGGAGGACTGGATCGTGGTCTGATCCGAACTCATCTCATTCATTTGCAAATAAGACGGCGTGCAACAGAGGTCAGCCGCCCGCACCCCTCTGCCTCTGCTGCTGCTGCTCAATTCCATTCAAATCTGCATTTGCATCTGCTCTGCTCCTGTTAATTCATCATGCCCCTGTGTGTATACTGCCCCTGTGTGTATACTGCTCTGTTCCTGTTAATTGATTGTGTCAGCGGTGCGGGATCAGCGGTGCGGGATCGGCCGAATCTCTGGGCATGATGCAGGTGGCGAAGGCTTGGCGGTCGGAATCGGGTCAGAGGCGAGACTGCTGGCCCCGATCCGGAGCACATGGTCAACGACTGGGGCGGACGACCAGATTAAGCTGACGACGTAGGAGCTCCAAGGCGCTAGCCATGGCATCCTCTAGGCTCCTCGTTGATTAGGGGGTGCTGCCTTGGCCAGCCGCCACGGCCCCGTGCACGTGCTGCTGTTTTGGCTGGGTTCAATGCAGAAGAGGAAGAGGACCAGCGGTGGGTGGAGAAATGGCGATCTGGCCATCTCGGTAAGAGAAGGAGAGAAGTGGAGCTGAGATAAGACAAGCAGTGGGTCGTCGATGCGTTTCTTTAATGAATGAAATGAAATTGGTCTTGTATAGACTAGAATCTACTAGATGAAGTGTGCTAGCATAGATTGTTTATTTTCTAAAGTAGCACTGAATTATTACTTGATGTTGTTTATTGTTAGTGCATTATCAGATACTCCCTCTGTCATAAAATAAGTCTCTCAGTATAATTTTATACACAATTTTGTACTTCTTACATTTTAAAATATAAATCCTTTTAGAAATTTTAACACGGACTATATACAGATGTATATAGACATATTTTAGACTGCAGTTTTACTCATTTTGCTATGTAATTTATTTTGAAATCTAAAGACTTATATTTAGGAAGGAAGGGAGTATTATAGTTATTATAAAGTTTAGACAATTATTTTAAGACGAAGTGAATATAATAATTAAAAGTGAGTGAAATATTGAAAAGAAATGTTTCTTAACGGAGAAGATATTTGAAGCATGTCGGTACTTGCTAACCATCAAGATATTCCTCAACTTTGGATGTCATCGGTTAGAAAGGGAGGAGAGAGCGAGAGATGAAGAATAGAGAGAATGCGACAACTGTGCATCTTGCTTGAACCCTATTTCGCCCCCACACGACAGCTGGGAGGGGGAGCACTACCCTCTGTTGTATCGTATGTCCCCAAGTTGTGCGTACCGAATCCAGGTCCTTATCGAGGACTGATGATAATGTCTAGAGAAGTAGTCATGCTGACGTGGAGGGTATGCTCGTATTGTTGGTGCCAACGTGTCAACAAAAGAGTGGTAAACATTTTAAATTATTTACTTTATGTTCATCATATTTTCAAAATGGTAAAGCATAAATATGAATTAATGTTAATAAAGAGATTGTGAGATATAAGAATTGATATATGATCTATTTGAAATTGTTACGTGTATGCGAATGATGCACAATTATTTCCGCATCGAAGGAATAGCCACAGATCGATAAATGGTTAGATTTTCGTTATTATTCTTACACAAGGTTGAACAAAAACAATTTATTGCACATAATTTAATTTGTTCAGAGCGAGTTTAATAAATAGGTATTATTATTAGAGAAAAAAATAAGAGCTTTTTAAATGTAATGAGATCTTCATAAAGTGGATTAATTTATCATATGAACTCTCATATTAATTTATTTTATACCCGATGCAACGCACAGGCATTTTTACTAGTATATATATTTATAGGGTCGCGTTATTCGTCACCCTGGGTGAGGAATAATTATTCCTCACCCCACCCCATCTCCCACGGTCAAAAGGTAAGAAAGAAAACTAAGTGAGGTAAGATTACAACATCATAAAAAGGAAAGGTAAGATTACGGCCTCAAAAAAAAAGGAAATCTTCTCTTCCGTGAACAAAATGACAGCCATAAAATTACCTCATGCACGTGAAAAAATTACGTCCTGACCAGGATGAAGAATAACTTATTCCTCACCCTGGGTGTTTAATAAAATAAATAAATATATCAATATATATATATATATATATCAACTCTATTCATCATCCAGGATGCAGATTAAATTATTCCTCACCCGAGGTAATTTTACGACCACTTCATAAATAA
The DNA here is from genome assembly GCF_904849725.1 of Hordeum vulgare subsp. vulgare. Taxonomy (NCBI): domain Eukaryota; kingdom Viridiplantae; phylum Streptophyta; class Magnoliopsida; order Poales; family Poaceae; genus Hordeum; species Hordeum vulgare. Next base: position 655,155,528 of record NC_058519.1, on the reverse strand, counting down.
ATTAAATTTGAAATGCAAATAGATACGTTTATATTGATTCACTACGAAAAATTTGACATAAAAAAACAAAAATATAGGTCATAAGACCAGAAAAATCACATTTTATGAATAATTTATACTATGTTTTTATGTTTGTAATTTTATGTGATACAAAATATTTTTCAAGGTGACTATGTATTTTTTTACGGTGTCTTTTTACGTATGAGATAAGATTTAAATTTCAGAAACGTAAAACTACAGTGTATTGATGTGAAAATAGAGGGGGGTTAAGAATAACTAATTCTCACCCAGGATGACGAATAGCGTGACCCTATATATATATATTTATATCTTTACCTATTAATAAAGCACCTATTGCTTCTTTGGTATGTCATGGAAATTGCTCCTGAAGTTTGCATAAATTACCCACCATGCCACCGGTAAGTAATAGAAAACGTTTCACTAAGCAAAAAATCTCGAATTGGGCCAGCCCATGTAAAAACATCCTATATTTCGCTTTGCACCCTGGGAGAATATCCAACACACCGTATGGACCGGCCCATGCAGAGGCGCTGGTTTTTTTTAGTTTTGTTTATTTATTTATCTTCAGTTTTATTTTATTTTTCCATTTTAAATAATTTATAACTCAAAATAACCTTAAAACTTATAATAAACTTAAAATTTTAAATCAACGTATTTAAAAATTTAAAATGTTTGTAACTTCAAAAACTACTTGGAGTTTTTGTAAAAAATGCTCGCATATACAATAAAATGTTTGCAAGTTTGAAAAAATGTTTGTAAAATAAGAAAAGTCCATGATTTCAAATCAAACTCCATGTATTAAAAATTATTAAAAGCATTTAACAAAATGCTTTCTAATTCCAAATATGTTAATGCATTTAGAAAATGTCCTAAAATTTTAAAAATAGCAAATACCTCTATTGATAGTTTCTTTTTTATTTAAATTTTTCCGTTCCATTTTTGTTTACTTCTAATTTAAATAATTTAAAATTACAAAAGCATTTGCATATTTAAAAATAGGAATTTTGAATTAAAATGTTGACGAAAACATAAAATGTGTGTGGATTCAAAAAAGGTGCCGGATTTTTATATTTTTTTTGCAAATTCCAAAACAATGTCCGTCAATTTAATAAATATATAAGTGACTTATCAAAATGTTTGTTTATTCAGAAAAACTTCATGCGTTTCAAAAATGTTTGTGAATTTAAAGTAAAATCCTCCAGCATAAAAAATTATGTTCGTCTTTTCTAGAATTGGTCGCCAATTCAAAAGAAAATATTTAAACCCGTTTGAAATATAAAAAATATTCACGAGTTTTAGTAAACGTTTGTATATTATAAAAAAAAATCTCGATTTTAAAATTGTTATCATATTTGTAAAATTGTTCATGAAATATTTAATGTATGTAGTTAAACATTAATGCTTCTAAGTCTTTCTGAAAATATACCCGTGTGATTTTTGAAGAATTAACTGCTAGATGGATCGGATTATTATTATATATGTTTTCTAAAAAATATTCTTGAAATTAAGAATAATTCTTTGAGTTATCAAGATTTTTGACAACCATGATATTTTTTTTAAATGTAAAGATTGCTTCAACTTGTGAATAAATTTAAAAGAAGAAACATTTTCTTGCATTTGTGCATAAAATTTTAAAATCAAGCGATGATGTGTTAACATAATGTGGTCATCATCATTGAAGATTGTGTTTTTTCTCCCGTTGCAACGCACGGGCCATTTTGCTAGTCTTTCCCTAATGATAAAGCAGCTACTGTTTGTGTCGTCCGTCATTAAATTTGCCCCCGAAGTTAGCAAAAATTACCCATAATGCCACCCATAAGTTCAAAAACGATTTGTTTTTCTGTTTTAAAATCCGCGGCCCAAAGAGGTTGGTTCATCTACCGGAAGGCCCCCTTAGATACCACATGTGTATAATAATCAGAGTGGCTTGAGCCTTCTACTTGCACCTAGGACTCTCGCGTTCGACTCCCCACCCACCCACTTTCTACCTCCTTTTTGTACTTGATTTCAGGTTGGCTCTACCTTGCCCAAGTGTCATTTTACTAGATGGGCTGCACTCTTACAACTTCGACCTAACTATTTTTTTTAACGTTTGTATTTTTTGTAGATTCAAATATTTTTTTAAATATTCATATCCTTTGATGTCTAACTCCAAATTTCGAACCTAACTATTTTTTTAACGTTTGTGTTTCTTGCAGATTCAAATATTTTTTTAAATATTCATATCCTTTGATGTCTAACTCCAAATTTTGAAAGTTATATCAAAATTATGTTTACATCCTCAATTAATACCTTTCTTTATATGGGGCGTCTTAAAAATATCTATTTGTTATGCATGTACTTTCAAATTGGTTGTTTCCAATTTTTGACAACCATGATATTAATATTATTTTGAAAATGTAAAGATTGCTTCAACTTGTGAATAAATTTAAAAGAAGAAACATTTTCTTGCATTTGTGCACAAAATTTTAAAATCAAGCGATAATGTGTGAACATAATGTGGTCATCATCATTGAAGATTATGTTTTTTTTCTCCCGTTGCAACTCACGGACCATTTTGCTAGTATTAATAAAACACCTATTGCTTCTGTGGTACGTCATTAAATTATCCCTGAAATTTGCATAAATTATCCACCATGCACCGGTAAGTAATAGAAAACGTTTCACAAAGCGAAGAATCTCGGACTGGACCAGCCCATGTAAAAACCACCTATATTACGCTCTGCACCCTGGGAGAATATCCAGCACATCATATGGGCCGGCACATGTACAGGCGCCAGTTTTTTCAGTTCCGTTTATTTATTTATGTTCAGTTCCATTTTATTTTTCTATTTTAAATAAGTTAGAACTTCAAATAAACTAAACTTTTAATAAACTTAAAATTTTAAATCAACATATTTAAAAAATAAAATGTTCGTGACTTTAAAAACTGCTCGGAGTTTTTGTACAAAATGCTCGCATATACAATAAAATATTTGCAATTTTGAAAAAATGTTTGTAAAATAAGAAAAGTACATTATTTCAAATCAAACTTCATGTAATAAAAATTATTAAAAATACGTTAATGCATTTAAAAAATGTCCTAAAATTTTAAAAATAGCCAATGCCTGTTTTGATAGTTTACTTTTATTTAAATTTTTTCGTTCCATTTTTGTTTATTTCTAATTTAAATAATTTAGAATTACAAAAGCATTTGCGTATTAAAAAAATAGAAATTATGAATTAAAATGTTGACAAAAACATAAAATGTTTGAGGATTCAAAAAAGGCGCTGGATTTTTAAATTTTTGTTTGCAAATCGCAAACCAATGTCCGTGAATTTAATAAATATATTACTGACTTATAAAAATGTTTGTTTTTTCAGAAAAACTTATGTGATTCAAAAATGTTTGGGAATTTAAAGTAAAATCCTCCAACATAAAAAATTGTATTCGTCTTTTCTAGAATTGGTCACCAATTCAAAAGAAAATATTTAAACCCGTTTGAAATATAAAAAATATTCACGAGTTTTAGTAAATGTTTGTATATTATAAAAAATGTTCTCGATTTGAAAATTGTTCTCATATTTGTAAAATTGTTCATTAAAGATCTAATGTATGTAGTTAAACATTAATGCTTCTAAGTCTTTCTGAAAATATACCCGTGTGATTTTTTAAGAATTAACTGTTGGATGGATCGGATTATTATTGTATGTTTTCTAAAAAAATTCTTGAAATTAAGAATAATTCTTTGAGTTACCAAGATTTTTGACAACCATGATTTTTTTTGAAAATGTAAAGATTGCTTCAACTTGTGAATAAATTTAAAAGAAGAAACATTTTCTTGCATTTGTGCACAAAATTTCAAAATCAAGCGATGATGTGTGAACATAATGTGGTCATCATCATAATGTGGTCATCAGACAAATTTGGTAGAAGGTTTTCAGCATTATCGTACACTAGAGTTATCTCAAATGGAGAAAAGTGTGATAGAGAGTGGCTTGTTTACAACAAAGATCTTGATAAAGTATTTTGTTTTTGCTGCAAATTATTAAGGAAGGGGCATGTGAGAGGTCAGTTAGCAAATGATGGCTTTAGTGACTGGCATCATCTTATCAGTAGACTCAAAGAGCATGAATTATCTTGTGTTACTCTTGAAGATGCGCTTAAGAGTGGAGAAAATAAAGACATTGATGGACTTGAATTATCTTGCGAGCTACTTTTTCTCGAGGACTCACTTCAGAAATCTATGGGTCCACTTGATATTTTGAATTTTTTGAGGAAGCGCTCCTTAATCTATCCTAATGCTGTTATTGCATACAGAATTTTGTTAACCATTCCAGTGACAGTTGCATCTACACAAAGGAGCTTCTCTAAACTCAAGTTGTTGAAATCATACTTGCGTTCTACTATGACACAAGAAAGACTCAATGGATTGGCAACAATAGCAGTTGAAAATGATGTCTTGGAGAAGATTGATTATGAAGATTTGATCGAAGATTTCATTTCAAGAAATACTAGAAGAATGTTGCTCTTTGGTAGAAAATGAGGTCAGTTTATAAGTTTATAGTGTTAGTACCATCTTTACTAATTTACGGTTAGTATTTCATGTATTCCCTAAATACTGTACCAAATATGACATATTTGAAGTTAGATAATTAAGTAAGAGCATGCTTTTAGTTCTTCAATTTTATAGTATAAAAAAATTAGGGCCCTAGTTTGATTTTTGTCCCGAGCCCCTAAATTTTTTGAGACGGTCCTGCTAATACGTTTCATGGCATATCGTGTGACCCTGTTGCTGAGACGCGCTACGGATTGATTTACTTTTTTTTTTGAGCGAGTTGACCCTGAAATTGAAAAGCACTACAAATGAACTCTAAAAATGTTGAAAGTTGGCATGCTATAATCATTTCACCCACATAGCATGTGTTAAAAAGTTGAGAGGGCTACGACAAAAACTGGATGCACTTCGTGTACAAAACGGACAATCTCTCTCGAAGTATCAGGGTTTGGATTTCATTTTTTTGAACTTATTTGAACTCCATACATTTTGTGTGTCCAAAATGCACCATTCAAAGGCACATCACAAAAATTCAACAATTTCTGACTTCATTTGGTATTCTTCGTGCATTTACTTTTTTTTTGAGCTAGTTGACCCTCAAATTGAAAAGCACTACAAATGAACTCTGAAAATGTTGAAAGTTGGCATGCTATCATCATTTCACCCACATAGCATGTGTTAAAAAGTTGAGAGGGCTACGACAAAAACTGGATGCACTTCGTGTACAAAACGGACAATCTCTCTCGAAGTATCAGGGTTTCGAACGAGAACTCATCTCTTACAAAGGGATTTCATTTTTTGAACTTATTTGAACTCCATACTTTAGTGTGTTCAAAATGCACCATTCAAAGGCACATCACAAAATTTCAACAATTTTTGACTTCATTTGGTATTCTTCGTGCATTTACTTTTTTTTGAGCTAGTTGACCTTGAAATTGAAAAGCACTACAAATGAACTCTGAAAATGTTGAAAGTTGGCATGCTATAATAATTTCACCCACATAGCATGTGTTCAAAAGTTGAGAGGGCTACGACAAAAACTGGATGCACCTCGTGTACAAAACGGACAATCTCTCTCGAAGTATTAGGGTTTCGAACGAGAACTCATCTCTTACAAAAGGGATTTCATTTTTTTGAACTTATTTGAACTCCATACTTTTTGTGTGTTCAAAATGCCCCATTCAAAGGCACATCACAAAATTTCAACAATTTCTGACTTCATTTGGTATTCTTCGTGCATTTACTTATTTTTTTTTGAGCTAGTTGACCCTGAAATTGAAAAGCACTACAAATGAACTCTGAAAATGTTGAAAGTTGGCATGCTATCAACATTTCACCCACATAGCATGTGTTAAAAAGTTGAGAGGGCTACGACAAAAACTGGATGCACTTCGTGTATAAAACGGACAATCTCTCTCGAAGTATCAGGGTTTCGAACGAGAACTCATCTCTTACAAAGGGATTTCATTTTTTTGAACTTATTTGAACTCCATACTTTTTGTGTGTTCCAAATGCACCATTCAAAGGCACATCACAAAATTTCAACAATTTCTGACTTCATTTGGTATTCTTCGTGCATTTACTTTTTTTTGAGCTAGTTGACCGTGAAATTGAAAAGCACTACAAATGAACTCTGAAAATGTTGAAAGTTGGCATGCTATCATCATTTCACCCACATAGCATGTGTTAAAAAGTTGAGAGGGCTACGACAAAAACTGGATGCACTTCGTGTACAAAACGGACAATCTCTCTCGAAGTATCATGGTTTCGAACGAGAACTCATCTCTTACAAAGGGATTTCATTTTTTTGAACTTATTTGAACTCCATAATTTTTGTGTGTTCAAAATGCACCATTCAAAGGCACATCACAAAATTTCAACAATTTCTGACTTCATTTGGTATTCTTCGTGCATTTACTTTTTTTTGAGCTAGTTGACCCTGAAATTGAAAAGCACTACAAATGAACTCTGAAAATGTTGAAAGTTGGCATGCTATCATCATTTCACCCACATAGCATGTCTTAAAAAGTTGAGAGGGCTACAACAAAAACTGGATGTACTTCGTGTACAAAACGGACAATCTCTCTCGAAGTATGAGGGTTTCGAACGAGAACTCATCTCTTACAAAGGGATTCCTTTTTTTGAACTTATTTGAACTCCATACTTTTTGTGTGTTCAAAATGCACCATTCAAAGGCACATCACAAAATTTCAACAATTTTTGACTTCATTTGGTATTCTTCGTGCATTTACTTTTTTTTGAGCTAGTTGACCTTGAAATTGAAAAGCACTACAAATGAACTCTGAAAATGTTGAAAGTTGGCATGCTATAATAATTTCACCCACATAGCATGTGTTCAAAAGTTGAGAGGGCTACGACAAAAACTGGATGCACCTCGTGTACAAAACGGACAATCTCTCTCGAAGTATTAGGGTTTCGAACGAGAACTCATCTCTTACAAAAGGGATTTCATTTTTTTGAACTTATTTGAACTCCATACTTTTTGTGTGTTCAAAATGCCCCATTCAAAGGCACATCACAAAATTTCAACAATTTCTGACTTCATTTGGTATTCTTCGTGCATTTACTTATTTTTTTTTGAGCTAGTTGACCCTGAAATTGAAAAGCACTACAAATGAACTCTGAAAATGTTGAAAGTTGGCATGCTATCAACATTTCACCCACATAGCATGTGTTAAAAAGTTGAGAGGGCTACGACAAAAACTGGATGCACTTCGTGTATAAAACGGACAATCTCTCTCGAAGTATCAGGGTTTCGAACGAGAACTCATCTCTTACAAAGGGATTTCATTTTTTTGAACTTATTTGAACTCCATACTTTTTGTGTGTTCCAAATGCACCATTCAAAGGCACATCACAAAATTTCAACAATTTCTGACTTCATTTGGTATTCTTCGTGCATTTACTTTTTTTTGAGCTAGTTGACCGTGAAATTGAAAAGCACTACAAATGAACTCTGAAAATGTTGAAAGTTGGCATGCTATCATCATTTCACCCACATAGCATGTGTTAAAAAGTTGAGAGGGCTACGACAAAAACTGGATGCACTTCGTGTACAAAACGGACAATCTCTCTCGAAGTATCATGGTTTCGAACGAGAACTCATCTCTTACAAAGGGATTTCATTTTTTTGAACTTATTTGAACTCCATAATTTTTGTGTGTTCAAAATGCACCATTCAAAGGCGCATCACAAAATTTCAACAATTTCTGACTTCATTTGGTATTCTTCGTGCATTTACTTTTTTTTGAGCTAGTTGACCCTGAAATTGAAAAGCACTACAAATGAACTCTGAAAATGTTGAAAGTTGGCATGCTATCATCATTTCACCCACATAGCATGTCTTAAAAAGTTGAGAGGGCTACAACAAAAACTGGATGTACTTCGTGTACAAAACGGACAATCTCTCTCGAAGTATGAGGGTTTCGAACGAGAACTCATCTCTTACAAAGGGATTCCTTTTTTTGAACTTATTTGAACTCCATACTTTTTGTGTGTTCAAAATGCACCATTCAAAGGCACATCACAAAATTTCAACAATTTTTGACTTCATTTGGTATTCTTCGTGCATTTACTTTTTTTTGAGCTAGTTGACCTTGAAATTGAAAAGCACTACAAATGAACTCTGAAAATGTTGAAAGTTGGCATGCTATAATAATTTCACCCACATAGCATGTGTTCAAAAGTTGAGAGGGCTACGACAAAAACTGGATGCACCTCGTGTACAAAACGGACAATCTCTCTCGAAGTATTAGGGTTTCGAACGAGAACTCATCTCTTACAAAAGGGATTTCATTTTTTTGAACTTATTTGAACTCCATACTTTTTGTGTGTTCAAAATGCCCCATTCAAAGGCACATCACAAAATTTCAACAATTTCTGACTTCATTTGGTATTCTTCGTGCATTTACTTATTTTTTTTTGAGCTAGTTGACCCTGAAATTGAAAAGCACTACAAATGAACTGTGAAAATGTTGAAAGTTGGCATGCTATCAACATTTCACCCACATAGCATGTGTTAAAAAGTTGAGAGGGCTACGACAAAAACTGGATGCACTTCGTGTATAAAACGGACAATCTCTCTCGAAGTATCAGGGTTTCGAACGAGAACTCATCTCTTACAAAGGGATTTCATTTTTTTGAACTTATTTGAACTCCATACTTTTTGTGTGTTCCAAATGCACCATTCAAAGGCACATCACAAAATTTCAACAATTTCTGACTTCATTTGGTATTCTTCGTGCATTTACTTTTTTTTGAGCTAGTTGACCGTGAAATTGAAAAGCACTACAAATGAACTCTGAAAATGTTGAAAGTTGGCATGCTATCATCATTTCACCCACATAGCATGTGTTAAAAAGTTGAGAGGGCTACGACAAAAACTGGATGCACTTCGTGTACAAAACGAACAATCTCTCTCGAAGTATCATGGTTTCGAACGAGAACTCATCTCTTACAAAGGGATTTCATTTTTTTGAACTTATTTGAACTCCATAATTTTTGTGTGTTCAAAATGCACCATTCAAAGGCACATCACAAAATTTCAACAATTTCTGACTTCATTTGGTATTCTTCGTGCATTTACTTTTTTTTGAGCTAGTTGACCCTGAAATTGAAAAGCACTACAAATGAACTCTGAAAATGTTGAAAGTTGGCATGCTATCATCATTTCACCCACATAGCATGTCTTAAAAAGTTGAGAGGGCTACAACAAAAACTGGATGTACTTCGTGTACAAAACGGACAATCTCTCTCGAAGTATGAGGGTTTCGAACGAGAACTCATCTCTTACAAAGGGATTCCTTTTTTTGAACTTATTTGAACTCCATACTTTTTGTGTGTTCAAAATGCACCATTCAAAGGCACATCACAAAATTTCAACAATTTCTGACTTCATTTGGTATTCTTCGTGCTTTTACTTATTTGTTTTTGAGCTAGTTGACCCTGAAATTGAAAAGCACTACAAATGAACTCTGAAAATGTTGAAAGTTGGCATGCTATCATAATTTCACCCACACAACATGTGTTAAAAAGTTGAGAGGTCTACGACAAAAATTGGATGCACTTCGTGTACAAAACGGACAATCTCTCTCGAAGTATGAGGGTTCCGAACGAGAACTCATCTCTTACAAAGGGATTTCATTTTTTTGAACTTATTTGAACTTCATACTTTTTGTGTGTTCGCACCATTCAAAGGCACATCACAAAATTTCAACAATTTCTGACTTCATTTGGTATTCTTCGTGCATTTACTTATTTTTTTTGAGCTAGTTGACCCTGAAATTGAAAAGCACTAGAAATGAACTCTGAAAATGTTGAAAGTTGGCATGCTATCATCATTTCACCCACATAGCATGTGTTAAAAAGTTGAGAGGGCTACGACAAAAACTGGGTGCACTTCGTGTACAAAACGGACAATCTCTTTCGAAGTATGAGGGTTTCGAACGAGAACTCATCTCTTACAAAGGGATTTCATTTTTTGAACTTATTTGAACTCCATAATTTTTTTGTGTTCAAAATGCACCATTCAAAGGCACATCACAAAATTTCAACAATTTCTGACTTCATTTGGTATTCTTCGTGCATTTACTTATTTTATTGAGCGAGTTGAGCCTGAAATTGAAAAGCACTACAAATGAACTCTCAATATGTTGAAAGTTGGCATGCTATAATCACTTCACCCACATAGCATGTGTTAAAAAGTTGAGAGGGCTACAACAAAAACTGGATGCACTTCGTGTACAAAACGGAAAATCTCTCTCGAAGTATCAGGGTTTCGAACGAGAACTCATCTCTCACAAAGGGATTTCATTTTTTTGAACTTATTTGAACTCCATACTTTTTGTGTGTTCAAAATGCACCATTCAAAGGGACATCACAAAATTTTAACAATTTCTGACTTAATTTGGTATTCTTCGTGCATTTACTTAATTTTTTTTGAGCTAGTTGACCCTGAAACTGAAAAGCACTACAAATGAACTCTGAAAATGTTGAAAGTTGACATGCTATCATAATTTCACCCACATAGCATGTGTTAAAAAGTTGAGAGGGCTACGACAAAAACTTGATGCACTTCGTGTACAAAACGGACAATCTCTCTCGAAGTGTGAGGGTTTCGAACGAGAACTCATCTCTTACAAAGGGATTTCATTTTTTGATATTATTTGAACTCCATAATTTTTGTGTGTTCAAAATGCACCATTCAAAGGCACATCACAAAATTTCAACAATTTCTGACTTCATTTGGTATTCTTCGTGCATTTACTTTTTTTTTGAGCTAGTTGACTTTGAAATTGAAAAGCACTACAAATGAACTCTGAAAATGTTGAAAGTTGGCATGCTATCAACATTTCACCCACATAGCATGTGTTAAAAAGTTGAGAGGGCTACGACAAAAACTGGATGCACTTCGTGTACAAAACGGACAATCTCTCTCGAAGTATCACGGTTTCGAACGAGAACTCATCTCTTACAAACGGATTTCATTTTTTGAACTTATTTTAACTCCATAGTTTTTGTGTGTTCAAAATGCACCATTCAAAGGCACATCATGAAATTTCAACAATTTCTGACTTCATTTGGTATTCTTCGTGCATTTACTTATTTTTTGAGCAAGTTGACCCTGAAATTGAAAAGCACTACAAATGAACTCTGAAAATGTTGAAAGTTGGCATGCTATCATCATTTCACCCACATAGCATGTGTTAAAAAGTTGAGAGGGCTACGACAAAAACTGGATGCACTTCGTGTACAAAACGGACAATCTCTCTCGAAGTTTCAGGGTTTCGAACGAGAACTCATCTCTTACAAAGGGATTTCATATTTTTGAACTTATTTGAACTCCATACTTTTTGTGTGTTCAAAATGCACCATTCAAAGGCACATCACAAAATTTCAACAATTTCTGACTTCATTTGGTATTCTTCGTGCATTTACCTTTTTTTTTAGCTAGTTGACCCTGAAATTGAAAAGCACTACAAATGAACTCTCAAAATGTTGAAAGTTGGCATGCTATAATCATTTCACCCACATAGCATGTGTTAAAAAGTTGAGAGGGCTACGACAAAAACTGGATGCACTTCGTGTACAAACCGGACAATCTCTCTCGAAGTATCACGGTTTCGAACGAGAACTCATCTCTTACAAAGGGATTTCATTTTTTTGAACTTATTTGAACTCCATACTTTTTGTGTGTTCAAAATGCACCATTCAAAGGGACATCACAAAATTTTAACAATTTCTGACTTCATTTGGTATTCTTCGTGCATTTACTTTTTTTTTTGAGCTAGTTGACCCTGAAACTGAAAAGCACTACAAATGAACTCTGAAAATGTTGAAAGTTGACATGCTATCATAATTTCACCCACGTAGCATGTGTTAAAAAGTTGAGAGGGCTACGACAAAAACTGGATGCACTTCGTGTACAAAACGGACAATCTCTCTCGAAATATGAGGGTTTCGAACGAGAACTCATCTCTTACAAAGGGATTTCATTTTTCGAACTTATCTGAACTCCATACTTTTTGTGTGTTCAAAATGCACCATTCAAAGGCACATCACAAAATTTCAACAATTTCTGAGTTCATTTGGTATTCTTCGTGCATTTACTTATTTGTTTTGAGCTAGTTGACCCTGAAATTGAAAAGCACTACAAATGAACTCTGAAAATGTTGAAAGTTGGCATGCTATCATCATTTCACCCACATAGCATGTGTTAAAAAGTTGAGAGGGCTACGACAAAAACTAGATGCACTTCGTGTACAAAACGGACAATCTCTCTCGAAGTATCAGGGTTTCGAACCAGAACTCATCTCTTACAAAGGGATTTCATTTTTTTGAACTTATTTGAACTGCATACTTTTTGTGTGTTCAAAATGCACCATTCAAAGGACATCACAAAATTTCAACAATTTCTGACTTCATTTGGTATTCTTCGTGCATTTACCTTTTTTTTAGCTAGTTGACCCTGAAATTGAAAAGCACTACAAATGAACTCTGAAAATGTTGAAAGTAGGCATGCTATCATAATTTCACCCACATAGCATGTGTTAAAAAGTTGAGAGGGCTACGACAAAAGCTGGATGCACTTCGTGTACAAAATGGACAATCTCTCTCGAAGTATTAGGGTTTCGAACGAGAACTCATCTCTTACAAAGGGATTTCATTTTTTTGAACTTAGTTGAACTTCATACTTTTTGTGTGTTCAAAATGCACCATTCAAAGGCACATCACAGAATTTCAACAATTTCTGACTTCATTTGGTATTCTTCGTGCATTTACTTATTTGTTTTTGAGCTAGTTGACCCTGAAATTGAAAAGCACTACAAATGAACTCTGAAAATGTTGAAAGTTGGCATGCTATCATCATTTCACCCACATAGCATGTGTTAAAAAGTTGAGAGGTCTACGACAAAAACTGGATGCACTTCGTGTACAAAACGGACAATCTCTCTCGAAGTATCAGGATTTCGAATGAGAACTCATCTCTTACAAAGGGATTTCATTTTTTTTACTTATTTGAACTCCATACTTTTGTGTGTTCAAAATGCACTATTCAAAGGCACATCACAAAATTTCAACAATTTCTGACTTAATTTGATATTCTTCGTGCATTTATTTATTTTTTTTGAGCTAGTTGACCCTTTAATTGAAGAGCACTACAAATGAACTTTGAAAATGTTGAAAGTTGGCATGCTATCATCATTTCACCCACATAGCATGTGTTAAAAAGTTGAGAGCGCTACGACAAAAACTGGATGCACTTCGTGTACAAAACAGACAATCTCTCTCGAAGTATCAGGGTTTCGAACGAGAACTCATCTCTGACAAAGGGATTTCATTTTTTTGAACTTATTTGAACTCCATACTTTTTGTGTGTTCAAAATGCACCATTCAAAGGCACATCACAAAATTTCAACAATTTCTGACTTCATTTGGTATTCTTCGTGCATTTACTTATTTTTTTGAGCTAGTTGACCCTGAAATTGAAAAGCACTACAAATGAACTCTGAAAATGTTGAAAGTTGGCATGCTATCATCATTTCACCCACATAGCATGTGTTAAAAAGTTGAGAGGTCTACGACAAAAACTGGATGCACTTCGTGTACAAAACGGACAATCTCTCTCGAAGTATCAGGTTTTCGAACGAGAACTCATCTCTTACAAAGGGATTTTATTTTTTTGAACTTATTTGAACTCCATACTTTCTGTGTGTTCAAAATGCACCATTCAAAGGCACATCACAAAATTTCAACAATTTCTGACTTCATTTGGTATTCTTCGTGCATTTACTTATTTTTTTTTGAGCTTGTTCGCATCGGCTGCATCTCGAAAAGAATGCACGCCTTCTTTGTAAGCGGTTGTGCGTCGATCACCGTACATCCATGGATGGCTCATCTGCGTTATACGACAGTATATCAAATACAATCACGATCCTAAAAATTAGTATCGCACGGTCTAAATGAGGAAATATAGTTGCTAACCTTTTAGAATAAGTAGAAATAAAGAGGAAGAGGTTTAAGCGTGGCTCAGGCATCTCATATCGTAGTTGTGTTCGATGAACTGAAGCGGCATCGCTCTAACACACATTTCAACAAACACCTCTAGTATATCAAAAAAATGGAGAGCTAGCACACACCCACACTCTTCCATCCAAGAAAAATGTAAGGAAGAGGGGAGAGGGGGGTTGTGCTATATATAGGCAGAGGACTTTAGTCCCGGTTTGAGACACAAACCGGGACTAAAGGTGGCGCACATGCGGGCTGCACACCGCGTAGCCCTTTAGTCCCGGTTTGGGACACAAACCGGGACTAAAGGCTCCTTACGGGCCGGGACTAAAGCCTCGAGGGAGGCATTGCGATTTAGGGCGACGTGGCCGGGCCTTTAGTCCCAGCCCAGAGGCAGGCCGGGACTAAAGGGTCCCGGCCAAAGGCCCGTTTTCCACTAGTGGGAGGAGTATGTACTCCTACATCGCGTACGTGTAGATTACCTTTAGTTCATACTAACATTTAGCGCAAGAAGAGGAGTAAACTAAATGTGTCGTTCGTGATGGTATTAGGGCATGTACAATGGAGGCAGCACCTTGGTGCTGCCCCAGCCATCCACATAGATAAACTGAAATGAAGCTACTAGTCTATGTCACAATCACCCAATGGAAGCTACTCCCTTTAATGACATGATCACACTTTTTCTTTTACAGCTACATTTCAACACATGCAACCTTCAGTACATTTAAACATTACCATCAACCTTTTGAATCAACAATATCAACAAGCTTACACACTAAAAGTCATAAAAAGAAACTTGATCCCCAAACAAAAAAGCAGCAATTTTGATATCCAAACGATATCAACAATTATGTTTTGACCATGATAGAGAACATCCCACAACAATAGAACATTCTTACCAGCAATTTTTTATATCCAAAATATAACAACAAGTATTTCTTGACCATGACACAAAAAATCTCACAGTAATAGAACAATCTTAAGGTTTCCAAGCACAAGAGAAGATTTGTAAACACGCATATCATATTTATTCAAAGTTCAAACTGAATTTGTTGGTGTATCCGTTGGCCCTTCTCGTTCAAAACAAAACAGTCTCACATCTTCTATGCTTCCTTGCACATGAAGCTCCCCTTTGCTGCACACATATCTACAGAACATCCATAACAAGGAAGACACATGTTAGAGTATATTTAGAACTAGCATGGCACAAACTATGTGGAAAACAAAGGAAATACATATCTACAGTTTGGTTTCAGTCAAGGAAATACATATCTACAGTTTAGTTCAAAATGTAGTAACTCCAAATGAATATCAACAATTTCTAGCATGGCGCATATCTACAGAGCATCCATAATAGTTTGGTTTGAAAGACAAATGAATATCAACGGTTAGTTTATCTCCAAATGGCCGACACGCAAGCAGTTCAATCAGGTTTAGCATCCAACTTTAGCACTCAAGTTCAGGTTTGCACTTACAAAAACAAAGACAAAACAGGTTTAGCATCCAACCTTTGCACTCAAGTTCAGGTTTGGCTTCAATTAACTACCAACGTTAGCAGATAAGTTGAGCAGGTTTCAATCAGCTTACGGAACACACACAACATCTAAACAAAGGAGAGACGAACAAGTTGGACTACATACCTTCTATCCCTCCTTGAAAAGTTGATCCCCCAATCTCGTGACAGCCCTCACATGCATCTCCTTTGCCCATGGCTCCATTGTTGTAGTGTCGGCACTCAACATTTGTGTAAACTTATCAAACAACTTGGTTCTTTCCTCAGCTAACTTTGCCACAGTCCTCTCCTTTGCTGCCTCATATGCAAGTTGGTTAGCTTCTACCTTCTGAGCAGATAAACGACTGCAATTCCATCATCTCATTCGTTTGGACCTTAGTATCAGCTTGTGCTTGTAGGAAGGCCTCAATCTGTTCTTTCATGTCATTCATCTCAGTAGGGGCTTCCTTCTCTTTTCCTGTAGCTTTCTTCGCCCTCTTTGTTCCTGGGGGACGCTGAGCATTCTCAGTTGGTGTTGGCGCTGACCTCTTTGTTCCATCTCCTTCTGTGTATACATGAATCTTCCACTTCTGGCTGTCTTTCACAGCTTCCCACCAATGCACATATGTGAACTGGTGTCCATTGCGGCTGTGGTACAGGTCTAGAGCTTGCTGCATCAATTGTTGATCACACCGGCCACTCGCATAGGTGTCTCTCATCTGGTTATAGCAGCTGTTGAAAGAGGTTACCTTCTTTGTTGTTTTGTACCAATGGTTCTTGAGGTGCTTGACGTCCCGCTTTCGGTCACTCTCAGTTGTGCTGTTGAATGTATCAGCAACCTCCTTCCAGTAGTATTCTCCCTTCTTTGCATTCCCATCGATAGGATTCACAGAGTTGCGCAACCAAGCACTCACCTGCACAAAGGAAGTAAACATGCAAGTAAGCATGCAGTTAAATTTGATAAACAATACATATAAGATATAACTACTATGTCACAATGAATTTCACAACAAGTACAGAAGTGTGTTTCCAACCACATACAAAATGATTTGCAGTTTTCTCAGAACAAGATTGCAACACTTGTAAAGTTACTTTGGAAATACTTTCTCAAACAACTAAGAAACTATTTTTAGGTGGACACTGAGAACCATTTGATCTAAACACTGATACTTGTGCAAGTATAAATGGACTTGCAGCCAAAAAAAAGAGAGTGTAAATGGACCAGCAGTTCAGAATCTGGAACCACATAAAAGACAAGATGCATGTATAGTAGGAGTATAAAAACAGGAGAATCAGCCTAAATAAATTCTGGGGGCTTACCAATCTGATGTCCTCTTCTTTTGTATAATATAACCTTTGTCTATCTTCATCAGCTGCTTCCATATCAATTGTGACTCGTTTTCGCTTACTGGGTGGAGTTGTGGTCCTTGGGTCAGATGTTGATGGAAGAGGGTCGTGCTTGGTTGGTGGCGGCGGCTGCGTGCAGAACATCGGATGTTGGAAACCAAGCTGTTGAGGAGTTGGCAAGGGAAAGTTTGGATGACTTTGGCCTTGAAGGAAGCTCATGAAACCATTAGGAGGACGGTATTCCATTGCAACTGAAAGAGAAAGTAGTACATGAAACTGAAGTTCATGGTTCAGTGAAGTAGTACATCAAACTGAAGAAAATAAAGAACACAAGTGAGTATGTATAATCTAGAGTAAATTCAAAACAGTCTTAAAACACTCTTTATAACACATACAATTCGAAGATAGTCACTCCTCTGTCTCTCTCTCTCTCTCTATCTCACACACACACACACACACACACTAATTGTTTGTATCTTCGCTGAATTTCTTCCAAATATGCTCAACCAAGTCTTGTTTGAGCCGATTGTGCATGGCTCGGTCACGGATCTCAACGTCTCTTCTGACCACGCCAGCAAACAAAGGAGTAGCCCCACTAATCGTTGTAGGTGGCAAAGCAGTAGATGAACCTAGAGCTTCATTCAAATCGAAAGGCAACTCCACGCCCTTCTCATCTTCGAGTATCATGTTGTGCATGATCACACACGCTTTCATTATGTTGCAGATATCTACTTGATCCCAAAGTCGTGATGGTTCTGCCACAATTTTGAAGCGTTGTTGTAGAACTTTGAATACACGTTCAACATCCTTTCTCGCACCTTCTTGTTTCTTTGCAAATAACTTGTCCTTCTCAGTTTGAGGCAACCGAATGGTTTTTACAAAAACAGCCCACTCTGGATATATTCCATCTGCAAGATAATATCCATTCTTGTATTGTTGCTCATTGACATAGTAGTCTACCCTAGGAGCATCCCCTTGCAATGTTTGAGTGAACAATGGTGATTGATTGAGCACATTGATGTCATTGTTGGATCCTGGAACACCAAAGAAGGCATGCCATATCCATAGATCATGGGATGCAACAGCCTCAAGGATGATGGTAGGGACACCATAGTCACCACGTGTAAACTGCCCCTTCCATCCGACCGGACAGTTTTTCCACTCCCAATGCATGCAATCTATGCTTCCTAGCATGCCTGGAAAACCACGTGCTTCGCCAATTTCTAGTAGACGCTGAATGTCTTCAACAGTTGGCCTGCGCAAATATTCTCCATCAAACTTGGCAATGACCCCCTTGGCAAAATTTTCAAGACACTTGAGTGCCGTAGTAGCACCTAGTCGAATGTGGTCATCTGTTTTGTCAGCAGGTACACCATACGCCAACATATGCATGGCTGCTGTGCATTTCTGTAAAGGCGGTAGACTTGGACGGCCGAGGGCATCTACCCTTTGAGTGAAGTAGGGAGACCACTCACCAAGAGCTTGAACAATGCGTAGAAAGAGGGGCTTTCCCATGCGGAACCTTCTACGAAAGTAGTAATCGGGATAGGTAGGATTATTAGAGAAGTAATCTGCTATGAGAAGTTGGTTGTAAAATTCTCTCTTCCTGTCAATATATGTCCTAGGGGCTGACCGACGCCTAGTACTTGGAGCTGCTAGTGCATCATGAATATTGGTAGCTATTTGTGCAGCAAAGTTGTTGAGAATATTCTGTTGTGCCAAGTAATCTTCTAGCGAGAACACTTCTGTCGGGTCAATGATGTCATCTTCGAACTCATCGGAACTCGATTGTGACATATTGCAAGTTGAGCTACAATTTAAATATCAAGTAGTAAGAATTATGCACACAACTACACCTGGAACTATAATCTTGGACATGGCCATTTTCTAAGTTATTAATAAGAATAGTAACAGGCATTCCACAAATAAAGAAAGCAAAATCCTAACATAACAGATACTTCAACATATACTTCTACTAACTAACTTCAACATATACTTCTACTAATAAATTTCCTGTTAGCAAGAGAGTATTTTGCCAACAGGCGTTCATGAAGTGTAGAAATAAAATCCTAACATGAAGTATATATCCTCGCCTATATATTTGCGTGAGATGCTAATCTTGCATAAGAGTGCATGTTACTAGTCTGATTGATCCTGAATAAATAAATAAAAAACTATATGAACAGCTCGGGAGGCAGAGTGATTGGACTGGAGCTTAGTACTTGGAGCTGCTAGTGCAAAAAAAGTATATCAGCAAGTCTTGAAAATTTAAGTGAAAAAAACCAAGCAAGTCTCACGCATATATATGAACAGCTGGGGAGGCAGAGTGATTGGACTGGACCTGCTCCCCCTCCCCATGGGTTGGGTGGGTCAACTGACCAAGTTCTCACTATCCAAACAAAGCTGTAGTTCAAAATCTATGCGTGAACAGATTCAGTAAATTAATTTACCTGCGCCCCAAAATATATGTGACCAAATGCCTAGCCTTGTCAAAATATTCGCCTAAGATGCTAATCTTGCTTGACTAGACAGAACATGAATTAGTTTGGTATTTGAATCACATATAACTATACTGCTTAACAATCACACATAACTATAAAGTGATAGAAATATCTGAATCCTAGTAATATGCAGCAGCACCAGCACCAGCAAAATGAGGCAGCAAATCACATACAAGCAGCAGCACCAGCAAAACGAGGCAACAGATCACAATAGCAGACCAAATTCGGTTTACTGAACCAGATTCAGTTGAGCAACGAACATGAAGAAACAGAGAAAATCACGTACCTGCAGGACGACGCCGACGGCAGGCTGAGGACGAGGGTGAGGACGAGGACGGCAGGCTGAGGACGACGCCGACGGCAGGCTCAGGGCTCCTCTCGTTCGACGGCGGGCTGACGACGGCGGGCTCCTCTCGTTCAGATCAGATCTTCCCCCGATTCGCCCGATTCGCCCTCCCTTCCCTTGATTCGCGCCGCCTTGCCTTCTCCCGATTCACGCCCTCCCTCGATTCCCGCGGTTTTTGCTGCGTGGTCCACACCGCGTCGCCCGAGCGAGGCGCCGGATCCACACCGCGTCGCCCGAGCGGCTGCCTGGTGCTTTTGTCAGGGAAGAACTCGGCTCTTCTGCAGGAGCCCATTTTGCTCGGCAAGCAACATGTTTGGAGGAGGTGACATCGAACATGTAGACGTGGCAGATGAGGCATCGGTCCAGAGTGGAGCGGTGTACATGCTCTTAGGAGTACTACCTCCGTCCAAGTGTATAGGGCATGCGCGTAGTTCTACGTTGTCAATTTAACTAGCTAAATATATATTATATGCGATACAAATTACATATTTAGAAACTATATCCCTACATGAATTTAATGATATATTATTTCTTACATATAATACGTATTTAAGTAGTTAAATTAATGACCTAGAACTACGCGCATGTCCTGTACACTTGGACGGAGGGAGTACTACTCATGGCAGTAGCTGTAGTAATTACATGCATATCATGCGCAGTTCATTTGTGAAAATTGTGTTGTTTCGTAGCATGTGCGCTAACTAAGTGAACCTTTTAATTGTTGTCTTGGAACTAATGATCTTGATCTAGCCAAAGTTCCCGCTGCTACTTTTGCACTCGTCTTTACTCAATATTGCATATGCCAAATTTGCAAGCATAATTCTAATTGCAGACGCAAACGAGGAGCAATTAGAACAACAACATCAGGCATATACCAATGTGGAAGGCGATGGGAATGGAGGAGCCTCAGATAAACTAATTTATTTCAAAGACACCAATTAGGAGAATCTGGTTGCACAATCAGCATTTATTAATCTTCAATTTAATCTGTAGGTGCCAACAGTGAATTGCATGCTTTATGAACAACTAGTAAAAGGCCCGTGCGTTGCAACAGGGAAAAAGTGCCGTTGTACTTGCTTGTCAAAGAAAAGCTTAAAGCACCACTCAAGATCTTTCACTTGTCAGACACGAGAAACTGAAATTCTCTTAATAATATTCCAACTCTATAAGATCAGTAATAACATTTATAACTCGTAAATAGATTTAATTTAATGATGCTTTGCTACAATCAAACACCATTTGCAATGTACTTGGGTTGACCAGGTCGAGTAACATGATGGAAGAGCGCCTCTCGTATCCCACTGGCGAGAGAAGGATAAAGATACTCCGTCATTGGTCTAATATAATAAGGAAAATCGAGGAATTTATGTCGCTGATCTGAGCCGCTAACTGCGTTTCCCATTTGTTTCCGATTCCGCTACATTCTCTCATGTTGTTCATCTTGTTCACACCACATCAAGGTTGTATGTTTAATTGCGTATTTGCATCTTTGCTTCTGGTTCTATTTGCCATAAACAGAACAAAATATTAGGTTGACTCATAATAACTTCAGTATAGAAACATTACGTGTCTCTTATCATCTGAAAGTCATATAATCTTATGCTTTTAGACATCAAAACTGAGACATGGCCAACTATGTTGTCGCTGCTGTGCTGCCAAGGGTAGGCGCAACCAACATTTATTAGGCCACCAGATAATTCTTTTGTGTTATGAATGTACTCCAAATATCATGATAATTTTAATAGATTGTATTCCTCTACAACTGAATTAAATGAATATATAATTGAAAGATCTCACGTGCCATCATCAAACTTCAAAGAAACGAATATCATGTATAATGTTTCGTCCCATTCAATCTTGAACAATTAATCTAGTTTCACAAGAATACTTTGGCTTTCCCTTGGCAATGTTCTGAATCTGGTTCTTCAACATGTGCAAGACAAATCTGAACATACATGAAAATCAAGATCCAACAAATACGCTAGCAAGAGTATAAGCAAAACTCTGGTCTACAAAATATTTAGTTTGTTCTTGTTGCGTGGACATGAAGTAAGAACATGAATCAATTTACCTGATGAGGATGTGTCTAGTTTTAGCTTATATTCTCATCGGAAAGAAATTGTTATGATTATTAACCACGTGATGAAATTAGAATGAAACTTCAGGGTGTTACTTGTTGAGAACTTGCCCGACATTCCAAATTATAAACCTTATCTACACAGAATGGGCGAGAAACCCTACCCCATTAATCTATTATACTAATATTTTGCCAGGTGATTTATTTAGGTCCATCAATTAACATGAGCAGAACAGTCCAGCCAAATTTTCTTTCAATGTGAACCCCGCAACATGCAAATGCAGCCCCTATTCTACAGCCAGTAAACAGAGTGCATGTGCGCTCCCAGACTCACAATACTAATGAAACTCGATTGATCATATGTTATGGGTAAGGTAGCAATGCCAACACGCTACATCAAATCTAGAGCGAACGAAACTTCAACCTCATCCTTGGCTAACGTGAGATAGTAATGGAAATAACATATAATGCAAAGAACAATACCGTGATTGACATACTGGTGTTGCTGTTAGGGGGTCCTTTACTCAATTTACTGTTGCCACTTGAACTGGTGTTGCTGTTAGGGGATCTTTTACTCGATTCACTGCTGCCACTTGAACTGGTGTTGCTGTTAGGTGATCTTTTACTCGATTCACAGCTGCCACTTGAACTGTTCCTGTCAGCTTTTCCTAGACTACTGTTGGTGACATTTTCACTATTCAATGCACATATATCACTGCAAACATGGATTCTTTCATCTTCTGAAACAGAGGGAAGCACGAGAGAGAAGCCCACTCTTTCATCCTGAAAGACAGGAGCCCTCTTTACTGAACTAAGAACGATAGGTCTGTAGCTTGTGATGGATTTAACTGTACTTCCATCGCTATTTCTTCCAACTGCTCAATATTAAATAATCAGATGTAAGAAAATTGAAAGCAAGCATGGGGCGAAAGATGTAGAAAATCTTAAGCCACAAAAGGTGCTTAAGCAAAAGTTTTCACTCAAATTTCCAAATTAAGACCACGTTTAAGTACGTGATGCAGTAGTGATCAATTTGTAAAATCAACAAAATACATAACCTACTCTTCAAGCTGTTGTAATTAACACCAATGTTCTCCCTGAGAGACAGAAAGAACATGTTATTTCCGCTTCTTCGTGAAGCATCAATAAACAATTTCCTTGTCTGGGATATAATGGAAGTTGAATAAAGTGACCCATCTGCTCATGTACAAGCAGGTGTAAGAAACTATAAATTCGGGAAAATGAAATGAAATCCTTGGACTGCTGAATTTGCACAGGAGGTTCTCCTAAATTAGCAAGGAGCTTGCCAACAACTATCATGTATTCTTGGTCATGAATGCAGCCAGGTAGGTAAATCTTTAACCAGATTCTGCCTACATGTCTTTATTTGTGGAATGTACAGAAGCTTCTCAAATACTTCACAAGTTTACAAGCACAATCATGTTTGTATATTAAGAAGGCAACATATCCTATGCATTCTTAAGAAGTACCGCAAGTAGACGACATTGCACCAACACCGGGACATGAACTTGACAATGCACAGTAAGCACAAAACATGAAGTTCTGCTACAATGTAGCGGGAACATGAAGAATTGTCATTCTGATGGTATGTAGATTTCCGAGTTTAAAAATCTATTCATTGTTCATGTGTCACATAACATGACCGGGAAATAAAAAAAGTTCAAAACAAAGAAACATAGTACCTCCTTGCCCCACAATCTCTGGTGTTCGTCTACAAGGCGCATAATCTACAAACTGTTCTTTCCTCACAACAGTCAGATGTAAAATTGGACGTGAACTCCATACTTATCTGAATCATTGTCATTAAATTTGACTTGTTAAAAGCCATGGATTCCATTAATCCGTATGTACTCTGTACTTGCAAACTGTCGAGAACCACTATATAGGAAGGATAAATCATCAACAACCAAAGTATTTTATTTTTTATTGCTAACCTGGCTCCGCTGTTGTGCTTATTGACCGACTACATGAGGGAGTGAGGAGTCGCTGGACAACCTTATGAAGACCCTCCATATGCCGAAGAAGCCGATGACGGCCTCGAAGACGCCGGCGATGATGAGCGCGCCCTGGAGCGACCGCATGGTGTAGACGAACCTCTGAAAGGAAACAACATTGGTCGATCGGTCAGTCCTGCAGCCACCAACCTCCTCAGTGCTGGTGCAGGAGCAGGAGCAGGAGCAAGACGGGTCAGGAGCAAGAGAAGAAGCGCAGAAACAAGGCGGGGCGGACCTCGAAGGGGGCTCCGATGAAGAGGACGTATCGCGGGCTGATGATGATGGCGACGACAGTGTAGATGTAGGTGTAGGAGCCTGCCATGACGGCGGGGAGCCGCGTGCCGAAGTGCACCTGCAGGAGCGTGTTTATCCCGGCGAGGAAGAGGATGGTATGGATCACAATCGCCATCTCCTCCTGCAATGCGCACGCACGCACGAGCTTGATGGTCACCACGAGGAGCACACACAGGGGCAGGGCAGTATATATATATATGAGAAAATGGAAGGAGAGAAAGATGGGAGGTTCACATGGCCGCCGCCCATGAGGGGGAGGAGGCGGTTGCCTGCACAATAAGAAACATACAAAAATTCTTTACTAATGACCCAAGAGGAAGCCCAACTCCTCTAATATTGTCAAAAAATATTGAAACTGCATTTAACAAACTACAGATGAATATGTAAGAAATCTTTGTAATCATGCTATACAATGGATTGTGTTGCTACGGTTAATCACAAATACAGTTCCTACCTCAGTGCATTACCTCAAGAACAAAGTATTCTGGAATATCATGGAAGTCGTTTGGCCTATCAGTAAAATAAAATAATGTTTATTACACATTTAGAACACAAAACAAACATAGCCATGGATACATAATAGTTTGTGATTAAAACGACAGGTTTATTGTGGAATGCAGATCTTAACCTGGGTAATCCAATATCAGTATCAAACCGGTGGCTTTTATAGAATTTAACCAGATGAAGAAGCCCAGCTAAATCCGTGTCCTAAATGAAGAGAAAAAACAATTCAGGTAAGCAACAGAACAAACAGTAAAGGAAGTGTCGTTACTCCAAAGTATTCCTATGTTTTGACTGTGCAGTGTAAACAAATACAAACATCCCAACATCAGCTATTAAAAAGGAATATAAAGATCTAGCCACTCAAAAGCATACTGCGCACATGGCAAGATTTATTTTCATCCACATCCACCGACAACTATATGAATGCTACATTTGACATTTCACAGCATGGATCTTTTGAAGTAAAATTCAGAGGATAAAAACCGCCTTTCCAACCCTTTCACCACAACTGTGTATTAACTAAATAAAATGCATCCTATAAATTATAAATAGTTGCAAGCAGATGGAACGAAAAGAAGTGTACTGATGCAGTTACAGGTAATGCATATGCCGCTTCAACTCTAACTCTCCAAAAGGCCTGTCGTGTTACAAATCAGTACAAAGTGCATTGGAATTAAGGTCTCAATAAGCATGATGAAATACCTTGGTATCATTTAGGAAATTATTGAGGGCATTAATCACAGCAAAAGAGAGCTGAGGTAATTTCTCCAAAACAGTTATTTCCTGTGACTGCGAAATGACATCTTTGTCCTTCTCCAATTGATTGATCTGCCAAAAATGTTTCAAAACTTGAAATAGTGAAGAGCGGAAGAAAAATTTGTATGCATATATCATGATGGCATCATGTTTTTTGAAATAGTGAAAAATAGAAGAAAAAATAGTAAATAAGCTTCAACATATTTTTCATATCTGTCAGACTTATGTATATGTATATTAGAAGTTTTAACACAATGATCAAAATGATAAAAGTAAAAAAAATGGATATGGATAAATAGGGAAGACTCTGGCAGTTAAACAAGAAAAAAAAACTAATTTCCTTTATACAAACTATGCAGCATTAAATTAAAGCCAACATTAAGTTTATCTGGTGATACGCACCCACATCTGAATAGGCTGGTGAAAATGGATTTCAGCAAGGTATTCCATTTCTGGGTCCACTCTGATCCATAGTAAAGGGGAATCCATGCTGTAGTACACAAATTTGAAATTAGTTTCAAGTAAACTACAGGGTGTAAGAAAGAAGTGGATTAGTCTAAATAGACCTTGTACAAGAAAGAAGTGGATTAGTCTAAATAGACCTTGTACGATTCTCTTGAGTTGAAGCATCTACGTTGTCATCAGAACCATCAGGCTTGGAGCCCTTTTTGGTTTTCTGAAAACGCTTTGCTGCTACTTTGGAATGGCACTGTAATTCCACCACGTGCAACGCTTCACCAGCCATTGGCAGAATCAGATGATCATACGCCCCACCAGTTTCATGAACACGTACACTCATCATTCCTGGCCATCCAGTTGCACCTTCTTGAATATCACCATTCACATGATTATCAGAACCTGGATCAGCTTTTGCTGTGCAACCCCGTGAAACAGCTAATTCGACCAAATTTCTCCTTTTGCTATACGAGATTCCCAATCTTGCAAACAGAAGGAACACGTAAACATGTGGAGATAACAAAAAGATTAATTTATTGTAAACGGGTAAATCTGAACAATGAATGCTCTTTTACCTCATAATTGGGCATCCACAAGATTCAATCCACCGTGGAAAGAATTCTTTGAGGAAAGGACGTTCAAGATTGCCAACCTTATTCACGAGGTGCCTAAACTGAATAAATGAACATAATCTAATAAATTCAACTGTGTGCAAACTACGATGTTAAGGTTATGCCGCTAAATGCGTATGTATGTGTCTTTTCATTGATGTTGCCATGATGGACGAGAATCGGATAGCTACTGCAACAGAGTGCAAAAATGAACAGTGGCAACATATCATGGAACTGCAGTAATCAGCATGCTACAGTGCTTAGTTTTACGTATGAGAAGTGGCCCACAATGGAGTATAGCTAGAACATCAGCAAAAACATTTGTGGAATATCATGCACCACTCCTAATATGTTGAATGTATATATCAGAAACTGAAGAAAGGAAAATTCAGAAATGCCAAGAGAAGTTCCAAACTCAAGATCACGAGCATAAAATCAATAAACAGCTCGTTAGAGAGGTATACCTCTTTCGTGCTTAGTGTCCTCGAGGCACGAGTTGAAGCTACTATCATCTGCAGAATCTGGAATAGGAAATGACAACCACATCATCGTAAGTGACAATGCTCATAGCAGTCAATCAAGAGGATCTATAAGTATCAACAAACATTTTCTTTTCTTTTGCAGAAAGTATAAATACTCCCTCCGTTCCTAAATATAAGACCTTTTAGATGTTCCATTATAGACTGCATACGAAGCCAAATGAGTGAATCTATACTCTAAAATATGTCTGTATGCATCCGTATATAGTCTATAGTAAAATCTCTAAAAGGTCTTATATTTAGGAACGGAGGGAGTATTCAACAATTCAGCAAGTGTCTGTTCATTAATAGTCATGTAATCAAATGACTATCAATCTGTATCCTAGAGATACTGGGGTATGCAACTACTTTCAGAGGTTACATCAATTGCTTAACCAAACTGCTTCACTGATGTGGACAGCAAATTGCCAAAAATACAAACACCAGAATACCAAAGATGCACATAGTGACCTTTCGAAAAGAGTCTGGCCACATCTGTTTCTCCAATGTTTGAAGAACGGCCACCTGTTTAAAATACGAATGTGAGAGACCTGTATGTACTCCTCAGCCTTGGTCGTCACTCTCGCGGCGAAGCCCCTCCTTTGGTGGATCCCGGCGCCGTCCAGCGCCGCCTCCTTGGCGGCGAAGCCCCTCCTCTGGTGGATCCCGGCGCTGTCCAGCGCCGCCTCCTTGGCAGCGAAGCCCCTCCTCTGGTGGATCCCGGCGCCGTCCAGCGCCGCCTCCTTGGCAGCGAAGCCCCTCCTCTGGTGGATCCCGGCGCCGTCCAGCGCCGCCCCTCACGTCGCCGCGGCTGGAGAGGGAGCGGGAGCGTCTGGATAAGATGAGATAAAGGATCGCGATTGAAATTCTTACTAATGTAGGGTTTTCTTTGAAGAAATGAAGTGTTTGCTCGATCCACTTACGTAGGGACCGCGGGTTGAATACCCAGAAATGGAGGGACTTTTATGCAAAAACGCCGCGACGGACGAGGGGAGATTAATTTGCTGTTGTTCAAATCGACCGTTAGTTTTGAGATGTTTTTACTAATTCTTGTACCGAGCGGGCGACCGTGGTCCAAGAGCAAGCAAGCTAAATTAGCTTGTTTGATTGATTTATTTGTGAACATGGGATGTGTGGATCCATATAGAGTATATGTGGCCCGGACAGTATGGCATGCATTCATATATAGAGACAACGTTCACCAATCAAACCCATTAAGCGGCGCATCAAGGGCGCCTCCTCGTATATGACACGTTGATTTTACTATGTCAAGGGGAAAAATTAAAAACACGCTGGCCGATTCCGGCGAATTCCGTGCGGCGGGTGGCACACCAACGACCTCCCCTCGCCCCGCCCCTTCTTCACATCTGTCCAAATCCGTCGCTAGAGGCCTCCCGCGCTCGCTCCCGACCATCAGTCTTAGCTAGGGTTTTGAGTGCGGCATCCCCTCACCGGCGAGGCTCTTCCGGCCTTCGGCGGGTCGCCCTTCCCTCCATCACGCGGCTCCACCTCATAGATGCCCGCCCCCCACGCCCGATGGCGATGAGGTGCACGCGGTGCATTGGGTCGTGCCTTCTCTCCATCGGTGAGGTCATCCCCCTCCTCCTCTTTCTCTACTCTGCTCGAGCTCTGACCCTCACCTCTATTTTCGTCTCTCTCGGATTTGGTGCAGCAGCCGCGTGCATGTCTCCATCGACTAGGGTGACCGAGACCCATGCGCAAGCGAATGAGCTTACAAGGTCGTGCCTCTGCCCCTCTCCCAACTGTCGTTGCTACTGCTTAGACTGGTTTTTATTTATCTTGATTGTTGTGAAATTAGCTAATCTATTTTTCGTGATAAACGCTGCTGTTGTGGGAGATTTCAGAGTTTTATTATGTTGTGCGCACACACACATGCAACATTGCTTCCTAAATATAGAGCAGTCCTTTGATTCACTTTTGTTCCAGCAAGAAGTATCTATATCCTGTTTCTAGGGAATAGGGATTCATGTTGGGGATATCAAAATTGGTCATTGCTCAATGGAGCCATACAGATAACTGTCCAGCAAAACTTTCATGCCCTGAAGTATGATTAATACTTTACCAAAGATTAATGCCATACAGATAGCATTGTTTCCTACTTTACCAAAGATTGTCATGTTGCACGTGTTGAAACCCAAAATTTGTGAATATAGAAGTGAGAGTTATTTTCTTGTTGCCTATATTCAGAGGTTGTTTTTGATGATTCGTTGTTTTCTTGCAGAGATCTGCTTGCAGTTAATACTTCATTGGTACTGTTGTTTAATGTACCATCATGGATGTATATGATGACTCCTTCCTTGAAGGCATTCGAGTTCTTAAGGCGAAATGTCAACGATGATGTATGAAATGATATGTCGATAGGTGTGCTTGTTTGGGCGTTATTATGTCTAACTGAAGTTCTGTTGTGTTGTCATATTCAAGAATAATTCTTTGCTTCAGTTTCTTGAAGGTAGCCATATTCTGATACTTACCCCCTGATGATTTTAAAGGTTATGTGTACTATCAAACTGAATTTGACAACACTGGCTTATTTGTAGTTCTCTTTTCTTTGCCTAGAACTTATAATTTGTGTCTGATGTCAATTTCATCTTTTTTAGGTGCTTGTCAAATATAGGGGGAAAGTTTGACATGGAGGAGCCACAGAGTTTGCTGAATATGTTTCTGGGTTGGCCCTTGAGAGGGAGACCGAAGCAAACTCCAACATGTTTCAGGTACATGTCCTCTGTCCCTTGCGCCTGTCTCCCTAGCAAACCTGGAGCATTGTACACTTTGGTATATGTAATTAGTTACTGATTTTACTGGCACTTATGATAGTCAGAGCACATACATGCTTGGTTTTACTTCAATTAAATTGGTGGCATCCTGTAGTTACTAAGAACTAATTTGTGTAAATTGGGCCTGAAGAAAGTGTGCCTCCCTGTTTTGTGCAGATAACGACTTCTGGTTACATATTGTGACCAGATTAATTAAGCTTATAGAATAAGCTTTTTCATTGTTCCACTTACGGCAACTGAACTGCTGCAGTGTTAATATATTTAGGCATCCTTGAAGAGCTTGTTGCCGCGTCCCTCGCCGGTGATCCTGAGGGACAAATCAGGTAACCGTGTACTTCTATAGGTTCATTAATATAATGGTTATGTATCTGCTAGAGATCGTTAGTCCTTTGCAATAATTTGATAAGATACTGAAATCAAAGGTGTGGCCTCTATTTGGTGAGCAGGGTCAGCTATAAAATCAAGAAGAAGATAGGGAGGAGTGAGGTGATTTGCTTTTGTTTTCATGATATACATTTGTAGGCTGTCTTGCTACA
The DNA here is from genome assembly GCF_904849725.1 of Hordeum vulgare subsp. vulgare. Lineage (NCBI taxonomy): Eukaryota > Viridiplantae > Streptophyta > Magnoliopsida > Poales > Poaceae > Hordeum > Hordeum vulgare. Next base: position 655,125,193 of record NC_058519.1, on the reverse strand, counting down.
AATTTTTGTTGATGTTGTGTTATAAATTTTCGTTCTTGTATTTATCTTATCTAATCATCTCGAATCTAGGTGAAAGTTTGGTACTGCAATTTGGTTCATACAGTCAGCATCATTTTCTTATATGGAATTAATGTGTCGTGGTTTGTCAATATCATCTGAATCAGACCATTTGACATTTCGGAAGCTTTACTTCAACAGAAGGTGAACGGTGTTGTGAAGAAGCTGGAGAAGGATGAGTTGCTGGACTGGAACAAGTACATCAAGGAGAACAGAAACATTCTCGGGGTATCGATTTCTGTTCATTTTGATTTCAACACATAGTATATTTTTTGCACATCTCTTTCATGTTCTGACATTGTTTTATTAGTGCTGGTTATAACTTCACTGATTTTGCGCACTAGCAAATTTGGACTATAATGAGAAATAAAGTGTATTGTGGTTTAGAAAGAAGACTAACATCATTGTTTTAGTTGGAATATATAAAAAATATATTAGAAAACCTGAACATAATCATATCATAACCTGCATTTCTAAGTAAGAATACAAGGATGCATTGACTCTTTATAAGCTCATCAAACATGTTGTGCAAGACGATAGAAATGGATGGAATGGTAACTCAAAAAGTCGAACCAAATAATGAAAACCAGTGAGGTACTCTGGTCATTTTCTTTATGGAAACCTTTAAAAGATATCATTACCAGCACACAAATGGGTGGAAATAGTAAGTCAGAAAGTCAAACCAAATAATTAAAACTAGTGAGGTACAATGTTCATGTTCTATTATGGAAACCTTTAGAAGATATCAATACCAGCGTGTGGATTACCATTTCTTTTTAATTGTCGAGCCCCTAACAATTGTTGCTTTGTAGTGGTCGTAGTCTCGTAGATGAAAACCACTTTTAGTCAGATTTCCTATTGCACACTGAATTAGTTCAATGCATGTGTTTACATCTCTTTTCAACTATGTGATACTGCAGAAGTTGAGCGTCGTGACAATTCACCATTCAGATACTTCATATCTCACATGCAAATGTGTTCCCTTCTTTGTATCCTATATATTAGATTTTTGTTTTGTAATTTTAGGGTCATCCTAATTATTTCAAATTCCAGACCATTCTAAATTATTTGGAATAGTTTGCCGGCATTGCTGGAGACAAATCCAATACGCATCAGTTACTGTAATATTTCACATATTTTAACTGAAATGAATATGCTTAAATTTGTATCCTTGTTAAGATATGGATAGATGCAAGTAGTACGATTTTGGCAGTACTTAATAAATTAACAAAAATAATGTATTAGACAATTCCTTTGAACTTCCTTCAAAGGGATCAATTCGATTACAACATTCAAAAGATAGATAAATGATTTCGTTGAGTAACTCTAGATGTAGCATGTTTTGCAATAACGGGGAGATGTTTATTGTGATCAATGTTGTAGCTAATTGTCCCATGATTCTTTGTCTGGTTGGATTGCTTTGTCTTTGCTCATCATTTTGCCTGCAAGAATTGTGATGACTGTGGCAAGTGCTGAAATGTAGATGGGTTCATGATGATGTCATAAACTTGATGATTTACACATAGACTATGTGCATTGCTATGGAGTATTAATTTTTTATGTACAGATTAGTCAGGGTGTGTATTGCTATGGGAGAGGAGCTCCCGACTCACGCCCTAGAGTGCGAGGACGAAGCAGGGGGCAGTAGCCTTGGAGAGAGGGTCGGGAGTTTGCGGCGGCAGAGGAGGAGCCACGCTTGCCGGCTGCAGCGACTGCTCGGAGTGGAGGTGGAGCGAAACAGCAGGTACATGCAAGGCCTGCCCGAGTGCAGGAGTTTAGGGGCAGCCGTACCCCGCATACTTGATCGGGGTAAATTATGCTAGCTTTCAGATTATTCATCTTCGTTTCACCCTGTCAGAACTCAGAACTGCACCCTGTGAAAGTTTTGCTATTAGTTATGAAAGAACACAACTCAGCTGTTGTAATCTTTCTTTTTACACGATGTAATCTTGTTTTTGAATAGTTGCCACAGGTCTGACCAGATCTGAATCCATAGATAAAAACACGATTATAATTTATATAGCTATTTTGTAAGATCTATTTGTGAAAAACCATTGCATGAACATCTGTCTAAGCTGGAAAGTGAAAGGGTATCCTAGCACCTCCGAGCTCCCGCTCACGCGGCGCGCCATGGCGCGCCCCCACCACTAGTTAGCTCTCCTGCTAGTGCTACCTAGCTATAATATCAACAATGAGACGATATATACCTATAATATCAATGAAACGAACTGTCGTGCAGCGGCAAAAGCAAGTACGCACGAGTGTATGTAAGCTAGCTAGCTACCTAGAGTAGGATCCGAGGTGCATCGTGCCTTGCCTGCAGTAGACTGGGGTGCATCGATTCAGATTGGATGCGATCTGGCTGGCTACCTACCGTCATCTTTTTTTTTTCCTTTCATACTTGCATGTATATTTGCAAAGAAAAAAAAAAGGAAAGAAAATGACCACTGCAAATAGAATAGAAGGACGACTATGAATCGATCCATCCTTTAGCTTTATATATATAGTGGTCCTTATAGTAGTTTCCTTCCTCCAACTTACTTAGCCTTTTGTACTTGTCAGGTCGACAGGCTATTCCAAGCACTTGGATTTAATTCGTTGCTTCTTCCCTTCCCTCCTCTCTTGTGGTCAGTTCAGGTCAGTCGAAGCAATCAACTAATCCAGTACGTATTTATTGGTCTGCTGGATTATTATTATTTTTTGTGATAGACACAGCTATGTTGCCCTATGTTAGATAATTAATTAAGCACCCAAAACACACCTGTGTATATGTATATCTACTACTACTACTACCCAAGCAAGGCAGAGCACCTAGGGCTTATATATGCACGTACACTACCTGCCTACCTAGCTATCGTACATGGACACATGCACATGCATGCATGCGCTACTAGAGCAGAGCTGCCAAGGTCCTACTCTCTCTCTCTCGATCGATCTACGAGACCTCCACACCATAAACCGAAATTCGTGATCAAAGCTTGGCCCTGTCCTGTACTGTCCTGTCCTGTCCTGTGAGAAGCATGCAAGCATGCGTTCCGATTTCGATCTATCCATTCGTCCGTCGTCTTCTCTTTTCTTTTATATTTCATTCTTGCATTCTTTCTTTCATATAAGTTGGCTCGTCGATCCGGCTAGATTTTATTTTTTTTGAGAAGGAGGAAACGAGCATATCTGGCTAGATATGTCATGTGATGTGATCCCGGTTAAGCTAAGCGAGTGGCAATAAAATTGAAGGCAAAATTTTCCTTTCTCGCGGGCTAATTTGTAACCATTTGATGTCAACCGTAAAACTCATTGACACAGGACCACACACGCAACACCTACTAGCCCTAGTGTGTGCCATGCATGCATGGCTCGACTACTCATTGACACAGGACCACACACGCAGCACCTACTAGCCCTAGTGTGTGCCATGCATGCATGGCTCGACTCCTCATCGATCGCCTTCTTCCTCCACATCACTATCACTATCATGTAGCCGGCACAGCCGATAGATACCATCATCTTCAGTATATGAATCTCGACCGATACAACCGCAATAAGTGGACTGGACAGCCAAGCCAACAGAGTGGATCGATCCATTTGTCCCTCCTTGCTTTCTGCTTCCTTCCTAGTGGAGTACATTCCATATATATTATTTGAAACCAAACAGGGCCTATATATAGAGGGCATGGCAAGGCAGGTTCCATTAGATCACCAGTTCACTTGTCTGCTCGTGCTCAGAGCCTCACTCCCCGAGCAAGAGCAAGCATGCCTCCGAGAAAGTTGATCTTTCTGCTGGCGCTTGCCATCCTGGTTGCGTCTGGCGCTGCTGGAGGAGGAGCGGGAGCCAAGGGCCGCGGCGCCGGCCATGCAGGAGGTGGAGGAGCCAAGGGCCGCGGCGGCGGCCGTGCAGGAGGTGGAGGAGCCAAGGGCCGCGGCGGCGGCCATGCAGGAGGAGGTGGAGCACAAGGCATCCTCGCCGAGCCCCACCGCACTCCGGACGTGGTCGTAGCGTTGCCGCCGGGGCTCCCCGGCGCCGTTACCTCCATTGCCGACGCACTCAAGCTCTTGGAGAACAAGATGCGAAGGGCAGACGGTTACTTCGTCATATACATCAAAGCAGGCGAGTACAAGGAATATCTCAACATCACCACTGAGAATGTGGTTTTCTTCGGGGACGGCATGGATTCCACCATCATAACCGGAAGCAGGTCCAAGAAAAAGGGATTCAACACAGAGCTGTCCGCCACAGTAGGTACGCAACCGCAACTTAATTATTGCTTGCATCCATCTCTCGTTTTGATTTGATTTCAACCTGATTTCAACACACGGAACGCAGCTAGCATTCCATTCCGTGCATATATATATACTAGTAGGCAGACGCGCCAGAGTTTAAGCCTGTCATTTAGCAAATGTGTATCTTAATTTGTGGTTGCTTGTATTTTCTACTAATAGTTTATCCTGTTTTGGTAAGTAAAAATAATATAGTAAACAGTATGGGTCACTTGGTCAATTACATGACTTGGAGGCATACAGGATGAATGAAAAGGTATAACGGGGTCAACACTGGTTTAAGAGAGTACACTATCTGCTAATTGGTATAGATATTGATAAAGAGAGAGTGGGTGGAGTAGCCTTGTGGCTTCTCAACACTCAAGCACTTCGCTTTTGGCCTCCAGCTTAGATATGCTCTCTTCCATGTAGACCAACGATTCTATGATGGCTCCGGATATAACCAAATCTTTCTGAATGTCCTGCTGAACTCTTTCGGTTGAGTCATCTCTTGTTAGAATACACTATCCCCTCCTCTAACTAAAGGTAATCGATGTTCTGGTTTGCAAACTCCCATGACTGGAAGATCATTGACAATGCAGTTACTGCCCAACAGCAGGAAAAGTATGAGAAGTTCACACTTTAAATATAACATAAGCTGCCCAAGTAGTATAAGCTGAAATAATACATCAAAGTCTGAAACCACACATGAATACAAACAATGGAAGGAAATAAAATATGATCTATTTGCAGAGATACATATATGTATAATAGTTGTTGTAGCGAGACTAAAGCAACGAACGGCTTCGAGAGAGGATTTATTTACCTCGGATTGGATTTGTAGTTAGCATACATAGCAGTCTCTCCCTGCACAAACATTACAGAAACAAATAGTATGACGGGGTTAGACCCGTCGACACCTCAAAAATCACAGAAGCCCTCCCAAAAAAATAGATAAATAAAATTTAGTTTCCTAATTTGCCCATATATAAGAGGCTTGCAAATAGTCATCAGCCATTCTACACAATTGATAGTACAAAAAACTGACATATGTGAGACAAAAACTGAATAATAATATAGGACAACCTCGAATATAATGGGCATATTAATTCAGATGCACAAAAGATTTGAACAGCTATTTGAAATAAATTTTGGACAAAACTTGAATAGCTGAGTGTGAAAGACATTCCTAATGTAACACGATGACTTCATTTACTAAAGTTAGTGCATCAAAGAACGATAGTGTACGTGTATGCTCCCAGCATGTGTAATTTCCAGGTGAGAATTACATGAAATCAATATTGTGAGCTGTATTAGTCCCGTTGATTCGGAGAGCGTACTTCAAGATCAAAAGATAGGAAGCTAGTAAATTTCAAACTGCAGAAGGACAGGTGTCTAATAGAACAACCCCGCTAATTTATTTTAGGACATATTACCAGCACCAAAGTGATGGTTGCTTTATTATAATATAAAGAAGGGAGAAACCCTTTTTCGGTATTACCAGCACCATAGCAACATAACAGAAGGACAGACGCCACTCCTTGGAAGAGGAGTGAGACTTTTCCATGTTATTGCAGGCTAAGTGACCGCAGTACAAAATGGAGCCACGTTTTCTAACCAGTCAGCTGGCAAGATATCTTGACATCTCAATGAAGTACATGAAGCTTTTATGAGATCGTGCAAAATCTAAGTAGCAGGCACATATAGAATCACTGACCTTTGATTCTTCTAGCCACGTTTTCTAACCAGTCAGCTGTGTAGATATCCTGACCTCTCACGAAAGTACATGAAGTTTTTGTGAGATCACACTCACATTTAATTCAGAATTTATAAATTTTGGGAAGAGAAAAAACGAACTTTAGATTCTAACCTTCCACATCTGTAGTATGTTTGTTGGGATGGCCGTAGAGAGCAGCGGCCACCACGCGTCCATTGTCCTGGTCGCAAACCTTAAGATAGATCACTAATACCAAAAGGAAAGTGACAGCGCCAATCTTCCAGCATGTTTGCGGCTGTTGGGCAGAAGCACACAGTGTCTCTTGGCTGAATAGTGTTAACAGCCAGCATACTTATAAATCGCTAACATTTCTGCAAAGTTAACAGTGATTGGTAACCTTGAAATTCTCGAGCAAGTAATAGACGAAAGCCAAAAAAGACATTGACAAAATGAGGAGCATAAATGCAAAACTAACTCTATTCTAACATGACAACAGAACCATCAATTTCTAGAATCAGAAAAAAGTAACACATCCAAGATGTCACATATCAGAAGGACCATTGGTATTTACACAGGTTGATTGCCTTCCTCATTTTCAGATTCTAACCACCCCCTTGAAGTTTTTATTTGTACTTAATCGTCTTACTAACTCACAATTAGAAGGATGGATGTTTGGTGAAGTAGACAGATGGTCCCTCTAAATGATTTTTTTTTCTATTCTGATTCACGCGTCTCAAATTTAAAAACTTTGCCTATTCTGTCCCACAACAATTTCTTGTGTTTATAAAAAACTCTATTAGAGACTGAATAACCTGAAACAAAAAAATTCACTAAACTATCATCAGGCTTCATATTGGATCAAGTAGAGAGGAGAAATTTGACCCGAAACTTGAACTTGGCAGCACGGGCAGACTGCAGTGCAACCCCTCCCAGATCCTTCTAAAAGCGTGAATTGAAATGGGGAAGATCAATCAATCAACATTCGATCCCGCACAGACAAAATTCCGCAAAAAGTGACTGATGGAGGGGTAGGCAGGCCCACCACGGTCCGCATCTCCTGAAGCGCACCTTCGCTGCCGTCCCCAGCTCGGGTTCCTTCCATGGCTTTTGACGTCGTGCCTCCATAGCTCCTCTTCGACAGCCTGGACCATGGCACCATCTTGCCCACAGCCCACGACCACAACTGATGCGATGGGCCTCCTTTCGCCCAGGATGTTTGGAGAGGAGAGAGGGACGGCTGGGCACCACCGGGAAGAGAAACGACATCAGCAGAGGTCGGCGACTGGGCGCCACCGGGAAGAGAGACGACATCAGGGCGATGGATGGGGGCGACGCATATCATATATAGAGCGGCGAGGCATGGCCCGATTGGGGCGGCGGATGGCGGGTGGAGGCGGCTACCGCCGGCGACGGACGACGGCGGGGCAGCGAGGGATGGAAAGGTGGATGTGTGCCCTTTTTTCTCTGTCCCCTCGCTCTCTCTGCTTGAGCTCCTGTGAAGGATCGAAGCGGTGGATAGCGTGGAGGCTCCAGATATTTCGATGGCCTTCAGCATGAGGCAAGACGTGGCAATCCAATACACGCGGACACGCGACAGATCGTGAAAGAGCACCCCGAACACTTGAAACTCAGGAGAACGCCGCTAGCTTAGGCACTATAATATATTGTTATATATTATATATATACTCCCTCCGTTCCTAAATATAAATCTTTTAAACGATTTCACTAAGGGTCTACATACGAAACAAAATGATTGAATCTATACTTTAAAGTATGTTTATATACATCCGTATGTAGTCCATTAGTGAAATATCTACAAAGACTTATATTTAGGAACGGAGGGAGTATAAAAGTATGAATTTTATCTACAAGGGGTGGTAGTTACCACTTACCACCTATTTCATTCACCTCTACGTGTCCCACCTTACTCCCGAGCCAAACAAGTGCATGACAGTGGTTTTAAACCCGCTAACCTATTCTCCCCGTTAGCAGGTCACTAGGATAATTAATGATGCTGATTTTTAGGGCCGGCGGGTACTGATCTACGTACTGTTAGTCTCGCTGGTTGCATTAATTTAAATATGTAGCTAAGTTTACTTAAGTTGATGATAATCTAAACGTGCAAGTTGAACTATACATTCTTTCTGGAGTATCGTGTGTACATTATCATTGTTTTTTTTCTAGGGAAGTGTGCATATTATTCTTATTTGTAGAGACGTGTACATACTACTTTTAGTTAGTATGAAGTATGTTACAAAATTTAGTATGGAGTATATATGTATTTTCTTTTGAAAGGGGAGTATATAATTTAGTATGGAGTATATATGTATTATCTTTTAAAAGGGGAGTATATAATTTAGTATGGAGTATATAGTTTATTCAGCCAAAAATTGTATATCCATAAAATGGTAGAATCTATTTTTCCGACCACTATATATATATGTGTGTGTGTACGACCGGCTCCGACTGATACTTATTACTACTCGCGATCGCTACCTATTTGCATTTTGCAGCGGTGCTAGCTGACGGCTTCATGGCTCGCGATTTGAGTATACAAAACACGGCTGGTGACCCAGTCGACGAGCAGGCCGTCGCGCTGCTCGTGAGTTCGGGCAACTCCGTCTTCTTCAGGTGTGATATCCGAGGATATCAAGACACCTTGTTCGCCAAGGAGCCACGAGTCTGCGTGAAGGAACCTCTTGGGAGTGTAGTACTTCGCCTCGGCAGTGTTGATCTCAGTGAAATTGTGCCAATAGACTGGCTTCTTGCTCCCAAGTACGTGGTTTTTGTATGACGCAAAATACATATGGTTCTCGTGTCCGTGTAGTGGGGCTTTACCACCGGCCAGACTGGTGCCATTCCATGGCGTCCAACCATCTAGATGGACGACGCTGGAGATTGAACTGAACATGAAAACAACTCGCGCATGACTTTGCCACGGTCTCCCCAAGTAGCACTGGATTCATATTCCAGAGCTGTAGCGTGGACATTTCTCCTCTACCAGGGGAGAGCCTCACCGGCATGAGCGCGACTTACTTGGGAAGACCGTGGCAAAGTCATGCGCGAGTTGTTTTCATGTTCGGTTCAATCTCCAGCGTCGTCCATCTAGATGGTTGGACGCCATGGAATGGCACCAGCCTGGCCGGTGGTAAAGCCCCACTACACGAACACGAGAAACATATGTATTTTGCGTCATACAAAAACCACGTACTTGGGAGCAAGAAGCCAGTCTATTGGCACAATTTCACTGAGATCAACACTGCCGAGGAGAAGCACTACACTCCCAAGAGGTTCCTTCACGCAGACTCGTGGCTCCGTGCCACGGGGCTGGCCTGCTACCTTGGGCTCGAAGCTCGTACGAAGGGGACGGTAGCTACTTAGGTGCTGTATGCATCCGTCCACTCCATCCATGCATCTTCTGCGTCCATTGTCAGTCTTATACTCCTACTTGGATGGTTGTCTCCGGCCGGTCCCAGTATCAGTATGTGTACGTGTGCTGTGTGCGCCCAGTGAGTGACCCAAGTGCACCCGTGGCCAATTTAGCTAGATTGCTAGCTTATGCGCGCGATTTGGCCCAATAAAATAATGTAGTTGTTGTAGTACTGCAAATGCAAGGAGCAGCAGAAGCACTCAGCGACTCACTCACTGGAGTATTTGTGTTTGTGGTACGTAGTACATCCTGCTAGCTCGATGTGTCCGTTTGTATCGACCCACCGTTGGTCCTTGTATCATGTACTGAGTACTCTAATTGATTGCTGGATGGATGTTCATAGTGTGAACTTACGTGTTTGTTCGTCTATTTATAGTAATTCATTCATTGCATGCTGCTATGTATGCGTTCGAGTTTGTACTACTATCTTGGTTGGTATTTTTTTACAACGGGTGACTTAAACTGAAGCATCAAGGGATTCAAACACAATGAGTACACCATGTCATTTGCATGACTAGAATACGGACAACAAACACCAATGCCTCCCATGAAAAACCACAGCTCCAAACAGAAAAATAATACAAGACCAAACTATGCCTAGGCCGAGAAATAACAACTTCAAACCAACGACCCACAAACTACAAAATGACCATTCACATTTCTCAAGAAAAAAAAAAAGCAAGGACCGCCCACATCAACGAGTTAATTGCACGTTGGTATCACATTCCGGGCTAGGGTAAAGAATTGGTACCACTTTATGTTTATTTTGCAGATCAGTACTATCAAGTCTGGCCGCAACAAATCGAGTTGATCCATGTTTAAACAGCTTTGACAGGGAAATCGACAGGGGCCAACGTGGCACGTTACTTTGGGAAAAAAACCTTACTTCATATTTAATCACCCAAATGCCCCTTGTTTATGAAAAAAAAAGGCTCTTATGAGATGCAAACTTCATAGCTTGCGGCACGAGTGTGAGGGTATAGCGTGTGGCCCACCTTCTATTACTTGCTTACAATGAGTTACTTATCTGTATATATACTTCTTCATTCCAAATTTTTTGTTTAAATATGAATGTATCTAGTTACATTTTAGTATTTAGATGCGTTCATTTTTAAACAAACTTAAGATAAAAAAATTAGAATGGAGGGAGTATTTCGAAAGTCGAATTGATTTTGAGACCAATCGCACCACGCCAACCTACTGGCACCCACATGCCAGTACACGAGCGAGAAGGAATAGCAGCAAAATATACTGCAAGACGGTGGTTCGAACTTGAGACTTCTGGTTGGTGATTAAAAGCACGCTTAAGGCCAACTCCACAACGCGACCCCATCTTGTCCAGGTTACTGATTAAAAGCGCGCTTAAGGCCAACTCCATCACGCGACCCCATCTTGTCCACGCGCGTCCGTTTGGTGAAAAACGGACGAATACGACGGCCCAACGCGCGGATCCAAACGGACAAATGTCCGGATTTCGTCCGTTTTCGACCAATCCCCGGCCCAAACTTGCGCCCAGTTTGGGGGAAACGGACATCGCACGGACGCGCTCGCCACACGCCCTTGTCCACCCGTGGCCCGCGTGTCGGGGACACAAGCACTCCCAAAAATTCCAACGCTTCCACCCCCTCTCCCGCCCCGCCCCGCCGACGGTGCCGCCGCTATTCTCCGGCCACCTCATCCCCCGGCCGTCCATAGCAAACCCAGACTCGCCACGGCCGCCACCACGCCCGTGCTTTCGCCGTAGTTTGGGCGTCGATCGGAGGAGGTTTGGTCGTCGCTGTCGCCGTCACCGTCGCCGTCGTAGCCGGCGGCAGAGTGGATAAGGCCGCAGGCGACGTACCACGACGGGTGCGGCAGCTTCCAATGAGTGCTCTAGAGCGGCCAGTAGTCGGCTACCAACCACCCCTGCATCGAGGTGACCATCGCGGCCTCTTTGCCACCACGAGCACAAGGTGTTCGACACTTTGCCCGCAAAGGTATGGACAGTGGTGATGAGTTTTTCTTCGACCACTTCATCTATTCATCGGACGATTCGTCGTCCGATGATGAAGATATTGTGGTCGCTGCAGTGATGGTTCACGACCACATTCAACGGCAGCTTCCTCGGTACAGGGGGTCACTCCCTGGCCGTGCTCCGAACGTAAACCGCAACAGGGAGAGAGGCCAGGCCCTGCTCTATGCCGATTACTTTGCGAACACACCGCTCTTCAAGCCGGATAAATTCCGCCGCCGTTTTCGTATGGCAAGGCATGTATTCAATCGTATCCGAGAGGGAGTGGTTGCTCATGAACCATACTTCTGTTGGAAATATGCCCTAGAGGCAATAATAAATTAGTTATTATTATATTTCTTAGTTCATGATAATCGTTTATTATCCATGCTATAATTGTATTGATTGGAAACACAATACTTGTGTGTATACATAGACAAAACACTGTCCCTAGTAAGCCTCTAGTTGACTAGCTCGTTGATCAAAGATGGTCAAGGTTTCCTGGCCATAGGCAAGTGTTGTCACTTGATAATGGGATCACATCATTAGGAGAATCATGTGATGGACTAGACCCATACTAATAGACGTAGCATGTTGATCGTGTCATTTTGTTGCTACTGTTTTCTGCGTGTCAAGTATTTGTTCCTATGACCATGAGATCATATAACTCACGGACACCGGAGGAATGCTTTATGTGTATCAAACGTCGTAACGTAACTGGGTGACTATAAAGATGCTCTACAGGTATCTCCGAAGGTGTTCGTTGAGTTAGTATGGATCGAGACTGGGATTTGTGACTCCGTGTGACGGAGAGGTATCTCGGGGCCCACTCGGTAATACAACATCACTCACAAGCCTTGCAAGCAATGTGACTTAGTGTAAGTTGCGGGATCTTGTATTACGGAACGAGTAAAGAGACTTGCCGGTAAACGAGATTGAAATAGGTATGCGGATACTGACGATCGAATCTCGGGCAAGTAACATACCGAAGGACAAAGGGAATGACATACGGGATTATATGAATCCTTGGCACTGAGGTTCAAACGATAAGATCTTCGTAGAATATGTAGGATCCAATATGGGCATCCAGGTCCCGCTATTGGATATTGACCGAGGAGTCTCTCGGGTCATGTCTACATAGTTCTCGAACCCGCAGGGTCTGCACACTTAAGGTTCGACGTTGTTTTATGCGTATTTGAGTTATATGGTTGGTTACCGAATGTTGTTCGGAGTCCCGGATGAGATCACGGACGTCACGATGGTTTCCGGAATGGTCCGGAAACGAAGATTGATATATAGGATGACCTCATTTGATTACCGGAAGGTTTTCGGAGTTACCGGGAATGTACCGGGAATGACGAATGGGTTCCGGGAATTCACCGGGGGGGGCAACCCACCCCGGGGAAGCCCATAGGCCTTGAGGGTGGCACACCAGCCCTTAGTGGGCTGGTGGGACAGCCCAAAAGGGCTCTATGCGCCAAGCAAAGAAAATCAAGAGAAAAAGAAAAAAAAAGGAGGAGGTGGGAAGGAAGGGGGACTCCCTCCCACCAAACCAAGTCCAACTCGGTTTGGGGGGGGAGTCCTCCCCCCTTGGACTCGGCCGACCCCCTTGGGGCTCCTTGAGCCCCAAGGCAAGGTCCCCTCCCTCCCACCTATATATACGGAGGTTTTAGGGCTGATTTGAGACGACTTTTCCACGGCAGCCCGACCACATACCTCCACGGTTTTTCCTCTAGATCGCGTTTCTGCGGAGCTCGGGCGGAGCCCTGCTGAGACAAGGTCATCACCAACCTCCGGAGCGCCGTCACGCTGCCGGAGAACTCTTCTACCTCTCCGTCTCTCTTGCTGGATCAAGAAAGCCGAGATCATCGTCGAGCTGTACGTGTGCTGAACGCGGAGGTGCCGTCCGTTCGGTACTAGATCGTGGGACTGATCGCAGGACGGTTCACGGGGCGGATCGAGGGACGTGAGGACGTTCCACTACATCAACCGCGTTCACTAACGCTTCTGCTGTACGATCTACAAGGGTACGTAGATCACTCATCCCCTCTCGTAGATGGACATCACCATGATAGGTCTTTGTGCGCGTAGGAAATTTTTTGTTTCCCATGCGACATTCCCCAACAGTGGCATCATGAGCTAGGTTCATGCATAGATGTCTTCTCGAGTAGAACACAAAAGTTTTTGTGGGCGGTGATGTGCGTTTTGCTGCCCTCCTTAGTCTTTTCTTGATTCCGCGGTATTGTTGGATCGAAGCGGCTCGGACCGACATTACTCGTACGCTTACGAGAGACTGGTTTCATCGCTACGAGTAACTCCGTTGCTCAAAGATGACTGGCGGGCGTCAGTTTCTCCAACTTTAGTTGAATCGGAATTGACCGAGGAGGTCCTTGGATGAGGTTAAATAGCAATTCATATATCTCCGTTGTGGTGTTTGCGTAAGTAAGATGCGATCGTACTAGATACCCATGGTCACCACGTAAAACATGCAAACAACAAAATTAGAGGACGTCTAACTTGTTTTTGCAGGGTATGCTTGTGATGTGATATGGCCAACGATGTGATGTGATATATTGGATGTATGAGATGATCATGTTGTAATAGTTAATATCGACTTGCACGTCGATGGTACGGCAACCGGCAGGAGCCATAGGGTTGTCTTTATAACTAACGTTTGTGCTTCCAGATGCGTTTACTATTTTGCTAGGACGTAGCTTTAGTAGTAATAGCATGAGTAGCACGAAAACCCCGATGGCGACACGTTGATGGAGATCATGATGATGGAGATCATGGTGTGACGCCGGTGACAAGAAGATCGTGCCGGTGCTTTGGTGATAGAGATCAAGAAGCACGTGATGATGGCCATATCATGTCACTTATGAATTGCATGTGATGTTAATCCTTTTATGCACCTTATTTTGCTTAGAACGACGGTAGCATTATGAGGTGATCTGTCACTAAAATTTCAAGACGAAATTGTGTTCTCCCCGACTGTGCACCGTTGCTACAGTTCGTCGTTTCGAGACACCACGTGATGATCGGGTGTGATAGACTCAACGTTCACATACAACGGGTGCAAAACAGTTGCGCACGCAGAACACTCGGGTTAAGCTTGACGAGCCTAGCATGTGCAGACATGGCCTCAGAACACATGAGACCGAAAGGTCGAGCATGAATCGTATAGTTGATATGATTAGCATAGAGATGCTTACCACTGAAACTATTCTCGACTCACGTGATGATCGGACTTGAGATAGTGGATTTGGATCATGTACCACTCAAATGACTAGAGAGATGTACTTTTTGAGTGGGAGTTCTTAAGTAATATGATTAATTGAACTAATTGTCATGAACATAGTCTAATGGTCTTTGCGAATTACGATGTAGCTTGCGCTATAGCTCTACTGTTTTTTATACGTTCCTAGAGAAAATTTAGTTGAAAGTTGATAGTAGCAAACTTTGCAGACTAAGTCTGTAAATCCGAGGATTGTCCTCGTTGCTATGCAGAAGGCTTATGTCCTTAATGCACCACTCGGTGTGCTGCACCTCGAGCATCGTCTGTGGATGCTATGAACATCCGACATACATGTTTCTGATGACTACACGATAGTTCAGTGCAAAATACTTGATGGCTTAGAAGCAAGGCGCCGAAAACGTTGTAAAACGTCACGGAACATAAGTGATGTTCTAAAGAGATGAAATTGTGATTTCATGCTTGTGCCCTTGTTAAGAGGTACGAGACCTCCAACAAGATTCTTTGTCCACAAAGTAAAGGAGAAAATCTCAATCGTTGAGCGTGTGCTCAGATTGTCTGAGTACGACAATCACTTGAATCAAGTGGGAGTTAATCTTCCAGATGAGAGAGTGATGGTTCTCCAAAGTCACTGCCACCAAGCTGTGAGAGCTTCGTGATGAACTATAACATATCAAGGACACAATGATCCTTGAGCGATTCGCGATGTTTGACACTGCGAAAGTAGAAATCAAGAAGGAGCGTCAATAGTTGATGGTTTGTAAAACCACTAAGTTTCAAGAAAGGCAAGGGCTAGAAGGGATACTTCGTGAAACGGCAAAACAGTTGCTGCACTAATGAAGAGACCCAAGATTAAACCCAAACCCGAGACTAAGTGCTTCCGTAATGAGGGGAACAGTCACTGAGACGGAGCAACTCTAGATACTTGGTAGATAAGAAGGCTGGCAAAAGTCGAAAGAAGTGTATTTGATATACATGATGTTGATGTGTACTTTACTAGTACTCCTAGTAGCATGAGGGTATTGGATACCGGTTCGGTTGCTAAGTGATTAGTAACACGAAATGAAAGCTACGACATAAACGGAGACTAGCTAAAGGCGAGGTGACGATACGTGTTGGAAGTGTTTCCAAGGTTGATATGATCAAACGTCGCACGCTCCCTCTACCATCGGGATTGGTGTTAAACCTAAATAATTGTTATTTGGTGCTTGCGTTAAGCATGAACATGATTGGATCGTGTTTATTGCAATACGATTATTCATTTAAGGAGAATAATGGTTACTCTATTTTCTTGAATATTCACCTTCAATGGTTTATTGAATCTCGATCGTAGTGTTACACATGTTCATGATATTGGTGCCAAAAGATACGAGTTAATGATGATAGTACCACTTACTTGTGGCACTGCCGCTTGAGTCATGTTAGTATAAATTGCATGAAGAGGCTCCATGCTGATGGATCTTTGTACTCACCTGATTTCGAATCACTAGTGACATGCAAATCATACCACATGAGCAAGGCCTTGTTTTCATTGAGATGAAATAAGATAGTAACTTGTTGGAAGTGATACATTTTGATGTATGCAGTCCAATGGGTGCTGAGGCACGTAGTGGATATCATTATGTTCTTACTTCACTGACGATTTGAGTAGATACAGGAGTATTTACTTAATGAATCACAAGTCTGAAATGTTGAAAAGTTCAATTCCGTTTCAGAGTGAAGTTCGTCGTAACAAGAGGATAAACTGTCTACGATATGATCATGGAAATGAATATCTGAGTTACGAGTTTTGGTACACAGTTAAGACAATGTGGAAATTGTTTCGCAGTTCATGCCACCTGGAACATCATAGTGTGATGATGTGTCTGAACGTCATAGCCACGCACTATTTGGTATGGTGCATTCTATGATGTCTCTTATCGAATTACCACTATCGTTTATGGGTTATGCATTAGAGACAACCGCACTCACTTTAAATAGGGCACCGCGTATTTCCGTTGAGATGACACAGTATAGACTGAGGTTTAGAGAAATCTAAACTGTCGTTTCTTGAAAGTTTGGGGTTTCGACACTTATGTGAAAAAGTTTCAATCTGATAAGCTCGAACCCAAAGCGGATAAATGCTTCTTCATAGGGATCCAAAACAGTTGGGTACATCTCCTATCTCAGAACCGAAAGCAAAGTGTTTGTTTCTAGAAACGGATCCTTTCTCGAGGAAAGGTTTCTCTCGAAAGAATTGAGTGGGAGGGTAGTAGAACTTGATGAGGTTATTGAACCATCACTTCAACCAGTGTGTAGCAGGGCGCAGGAAGTTGTTCCTGTGGCGCCTACACCAATTGAAGTGGAAGCTGATGATGGTGATCATTGAGCTCCGAATCAAGTTACTACAAACCTCGTAGGTCGACAAGGTCGCGTACTGCTGCAGAGTAGTACGGTAACCCTGTCTTGGAGGTCATGTTGTTGAGCAACAGTGAACCTACGAGTTATGGAGAAAACGATGGTGGGCCCAGATTCCGACAAATGGCTGGAAGCCATGAAATCCGAGAGAGGATCCATGTATGAAAACAAAGTGTAGACTTTGGAAGAATTACTTGATGGTCATAGGACTATTGAGTAAAGATGGATCTTTAAAGGAAAACAGACAATGATGGTGATAAGTCACTATTAAGAAAAGCTCGACTTGTCGCAAAGATGTTTTCGACAAGATCAAACAGTTGACTATGATGAGACTTTCTCACTCGTAGCGATGCTAAAGGTCTGTTAGAATTATGTTAGTAGTTGCTGCATTATTTATGAAATATTGCACATAGGATGTCAAAACATTGTTTCCTCGACGGTTTCCTTGAGCAAACATTGTATGTGATACAACCAGAAGGTTTTGTCGATCCTAAAGATACTAGCAAGTATGCAAGCTCCTGCGATCCTTCAATGGACTGGTGCAAGCATCTCGGAGTTGGAATATATATACTTTGATGAGATGATCAAAGATTTTGGGTTTGTACAAGGTTTATGAGAAACTTGTATTTCCAAAGAAGTGAGTGGGAGCACTATAGAATTTCTGATAAGTATATGTGGTTGACATATTGTGGATCAGAAGTAATGTAGAATTTCTGTAAAACATACAAGGTTGTTTGAAAGGAGTTTTCAAAGGAATACCTGGATTGAGCTACTTGAACGTTGAGCATCAAAGATCTATGGAGATAGATCGAAAGCGCTTAATAGAAGTTTCAACAAGATGCATGCCTTGACAAGTTTTTGAAGGAGTTCAAAATAGATCAGTAAAGAAGGAGTTCTTGGTTGCGTTGTAAGGTGTGAATTTGAGTAAGACTCAAAACCCGACCACGGCAGAATAAAGAGAATAGACGAAGGTCGTCTTCTATGCCTTAGCCGTAGAATCTAAAGTATGCCATGCTGTGTACCGCACCTGATGTGTGCCTTGACTCAAAGTCTGTTGAGAGGTACAGAGAGTGATCCATGATTGAATCACTAGCAGCGGTCAAAATTTATCCTTAGTAACAAATGGACTAAGGAATTTTTCTCGATAATGAAGGTGGTTAAAGAGTTCGTCGTAAAGGGTTACGTCGATGCAAGCTTTGACACTAATCCGAATAACTATGAGTAGTGAAACAGATTCATATAGTAGAGTAGATATTTGGAGCATTTCCGAATAGCACGTAGTAGCAGCATCTATAAGATGACATAAAGATTTGTAAAGAACGCACGGATCTGAAAGTTTCAGAACCGTTGACTAAAACCTCTCTCACGAGCAAGACGTGATCAGACCCCATAACTATATGGGTGTTGGATTCGTTGGAATCACATGGTGATGTGAACTAGATTATTGACTCTAGTGCAAGTGGGAGACTGTTGGAAATATGCCCTAGAGGCAATAATAAATTAGTTATTATTATATTTCTTAGTTCATGATAATCGTTTATTATCCATGCTATAATTGTATTGATTGGAAACACAATACTTCTGTGTATACATAGACAAAACACTGTCCCTAGTAAGCCTCTAGTTGACTAGCTCGTTGATCAAAGATGGTCAAGGTTTCCTGGCCATAGGCAAGTGTTGTTACTTGATAATGGGATCACATCATTAGGAGAATCATGCGATGGACTAGACCCATACTAATAGACGTAGCATGTTGATCGTGTCATTTTGTTGCTACTGTTTTCTGCGTGTCAAGTATTTGTTCCTATGACCATGAGATCATATAACTCATGGACACCGGAGGAATGCTTTGTGTGTATCAAACGTCGCAACGTAACTGGGTGACTATAAAGAAGCTCTACAGGTATCTCCGAAGGTGTTCGTTGAGTTAGTATGGATCGAGACTGGGATTTGTGACTCCGTGTGACGGAGAGGTATCTCGGGGCCCACTCGGTAATACAACATCACTCACAAGCCTTGCAAGCAATGTGACTTAGTGTAAGTTGCGGGATCTTGTATTACGGAACGAGTAAAGAGACTTGCCGGTAAACGAGATTGAAATAGGTATGCGGATACTGACGATCGAATCTCGGGCAAGTAACACACCGAAGGACAAAGGGAATGACATACGGGATTATATGAATCCTTGGCACTGAGGTTCAAACGATAAGATCTTCGTAGAATATGTAGGATCCAATATGGGCATCCAGGTCCTGCTATTGGATATTGACCGAGGAGTCTCTCGGGTCATGTCTACATAGTTCTCGAACCCGCAGGGTCTGCACACTTAAGGTTTCGACGTTGTTTTATGCGTATTTGAGTTATATGGTTGGTTACCGAATGTTGTTTGGAGTCCCGGATGAGATCACGGACGTCACGAGGGTTTCCGGAATGGTCCGGAAACGAAGATTGATATATAGGATGACCTCATTTGATTACCGGAAGGTTTTCGGAGTTACCGAGAATGTACCTGGAATGACGAATGGGTTCCGGGAGTTCACCGGGGGGGGGGGGGGGGGGGGCAACCCACCCCGGGGAAGCCCATAGGCCTTGAGGGTGGCACACCAGCCCTTAGTGGGCTGGTGGGACAGCTCATAAGGGCTCTATGCACCAAGCAAAGAAAATCAAGAGAAAAAGAAAAAAAAAAAGGAGGAGGTGGGAAGGAAGGGGGACTCCCTCCCACCAAACCAAGTCCAACTCGGTTTGGGGGGGAGTCCTCCCCCCTTGGACTCGGCCGACCCCCTTGGGGCTCCTTGAGCCCCAAGGCAAGGTCCCCTCCCTCCCACCTATATATACGGAGGTTTTAGGGCTGATTTGAGACGACTTTTCCACGGCAGCCCGACCACATACCTCCACGGTTTTTCCTCTAGATCGCGTTTCTGCGGAGCTTGGGCGGAGCCCTGCTGAGACAAGGTCATCACCAACCTCCGGAGCGCCGTCACGCTGCCGGAGAACTCTTCTACCTCTCCGTCTCTCTTGCTGGATCAAGAAGGCCGAGATCATCGTCGAGCTGTACGTGTGCTGAACGCGGAGGTGCCGTCCGTTCGGTACTAGATCGTGGGACTGATCGCAGGACGGTTCGCGGGGCGGATCGAGGGACGTGAGGATGTTCCACTACATCAACCGCGTTCACTAACGCTTCTGCTGTACGATCTACAAGGGTACGTAGATCACTCATCCCCTCTCGTAGATGGACATCACCATGATAGGTCTTCGTGCGCGTAGGAAATTTTTTGTTTCCCATGCGACGTTCCCCAACAACTTCCAGTGCAAGACGAATGCCCTTGGCAAGCTAGGATTCTCCTCTTACCAGAAATGCACCGCGGCCATCCGAATGCTTGCATATGGAATTCCAGGCGATCTGGTGGATGAATATGTGTGTATGAGTGAGACAACATGTCTGATGTCAATGTACAAGTTCTGCCAGGCTGTGTGATATGTCCATTTTGCATCATGCTTTCATGTTGATATTTATTGCTTTTTGGACTGTTATATTACTTGTGGTACCATATTTATGCCTTTTCTCTCTTATTTTGCAAGGTTTATTTGAAGAGGGAGAATTCAGGCAGCTGGAATTCTGGACTGGAAAAGGAGCAAATCCTAGTCCACTATTCTGCACATCTCCAAATGCCCTGAAAACTTACGTGGATTTTTTGCGATTATATAAAAAATACTGGGCGAAAGAACTACCAGAGGGGGGCTGCCAGGGCGCCACAAGCCCTGACACTACCACCCCCTGGTGGCGAAGTGGGGGCTTGTGGGCTCCCTGACGGCCCACTAGCCCCCCCCCTCTTTTGCTATATGAAGCGTCTTGGTCCAGAAAAAAATCACACGGGAGCTTTTTCGTGGTTTCGCGGCCGCCACGAGGCGGAACTTGAGCAGATCCAATCTAGAGCTCCGGCAGGACGATCCTGCCGGGGAAACTTCCCTCTCGGAGGGGGAAATCGTCGCCATCGTCATCACCAACACTGCTCTCGTCGGAGGGGAGGCATCTTCATCAACATCTTCATCAGTACCATCTCCTCTCCAATCCCTAGTTCATCTCTTGTAACCAATCTTCGTCTCACGACTCCGATTGGTACTTGTAAGGTTGCTAGTAGTGTTGATTACTCTTTGTAGTTGATGCTAGTTGGATTACTTGGTGGAAGAGTTTATGTTCAGATCCTTGATGCTATTCATTACACCTCTGATCATGATTATGATTATGCTTTGTGAGTAGTTCCTTTTGTTCCTGACGACGTGGGATAAGTCATGCTGATAATAGTCATGTGAATTTGATATTCGTTCGGTATTTTGATATGTTGTATGTTGTCTTTTCCTCTAGTGGTGTTATGTGAACGTCAACTACATAACACTTCACCATATTTGGGCCTAGAGGAAGGCATTGGGAAGTAGTAAGTAGATGATGGGTTGCTGGAGTGACAGAAGCTTAAACCCCAGTCTATGTGTTGCTTCGTGAGGGGCTGATTTGGATCCACTAGCTTAATGCTATGGTTAGACTTTGTCTTAATTCTTCTTTTGTAGTTGCGGATGCTTGCGAGAGAGGTTAATCTTAAGTGGTATGCTTGTCCAAGTAAGGGCAATACCCAAGCGCCGGTCCACCCACATATCAAACTATCAAAGTAACGAACGCGAATCGTATGAACATGATGAAACTCACATGACAGAAATTCCCGTGTGTCCTCGGGAGCGTTTTTCCTCCTATAAGACTTTGTTCAGGCTTTTCCCTTGCTACAAAACGGATTGGGCCACTTGCTGCACCGTTGCTACTACTTGTTACTTGTTACTTTTTGCTTGCTACGTTTCACCTCGCTATACAATCACTTGTTACCGCTACTTTCAGTGCTTGCAGTTATTACCTTGCTGAAATCCGTCTATCAAAGCCTTCTGCTCCTCGTTGGGTTCGACACTCTTACTTATCGAAAGGACTACGATTGATCCCCTATACTTGTGGGTCATCAAGACTCTTTTCTGGCGCCGTTGCCAGGGAGTGAAGCGCCTTTGGTAAGTGGAAATTGGTAAGGAAACATTTATATATTGTGCTGAAATTTATTGTCACTTGTCACTATGGAAACTGTTCCTTTGAGGAGCTTGTTCGGGGTATCTTCACCATGAACGGAAGAACGAGGAGTTGTTCCTCAACCTGAGGTACCTACTGAAAATATCTTTTATGAAATTCCTTCGGGTATGCTTGAGAAACTGCTAGCTAATCCTTTCACAGGAGATGGATCTTCACATCCAGACTTGCATCTAATCTATGTAGATGAAGTTTGTTGTTTATTTAAGCTTGCAGGTTTGCCCGAGGATGAGGTAAAGAAGAAGGTATTTCCTTTATCTTTGAAGGATAAGGCGTTGACATGGTATAGGCTATGTGATGATACTGGATCGTGGAACTACAACCGATTGAAATTGGAATTTCATCAAAGGTTTTATCCTATGCATTTGGTACATCGTGATCGAAATTATATCTATAATTTTTGGCCTCGTGACAGAGAAAGCATCGCTCAATCTTGGGGGAGGCTGAAGTCAATGTTATATTCATGCCCCAACCATGAGCTCTCAAGAGAAATTATTATTCAGAACTTCTATGCTCGGCTTTCTCATGACAATAGCACCATGCTTGATACTTCTTGCACCGGTTCTTATATGAAGAGAGATATTGACTTCAAGTGGGATTTATTGGAAAGAATCAAACGCAACTCTGAAGATTGGGAGTTTGATGAAGGTAAGGAGTCAGGTATGTATCTTAAGTTCGATTGCGTTAAATCCTTCATTGAAACAAATACTTTTAGAGACTTTAGCGCTAAATATGGACTTGACTCTGAGATAGTAGCTTCTCTATGTGAATATTTTGCTGCTCATGTTAACCTCCCTAAGGAGAAGTGGTTTAAATATCATCCTCCCATAGAAGTCCATGTAGTAGAACCCAAACCAGTTGAAGAGAAAGTCATTTCTTACAATGATTGTATTGTTCCTAGTGCTTACATTGAGAAACCACCTTTCCCTGTTAGGATAAAGGATCGTGCTAAAGCTTCAATTGTGATACGTAGGGGCTACATTAGAACACCTACACCCCCTGAGCAAATTAGATTTGAACCTAGTATTGCTATTATCAAAGATCTCTTGACCGATGGTGTTGATGGGCATGTTATCCAATTCTATGAGGATGCTGCTAGAATTGCTAAACCTCATGCTAGAGACAAACATAGACCTGTTGTTGGCATGCCCGTTGTTTTTGTCAAGATAGGAGATCACGGTTATCATGGTTTATGTGACATGGGTGCTAGTGTTAGTACAATACCCCCAATCCCTATATAATGAAATCAAAGATGAGGTTGCACCTGTTGAGATGGAATTCATCGATGTCACTATTAAGCTTGCTAATAGAGACACTATCTGCCCTGTGGGAATTGTGAGAGATGTCGAAGTCTTGTGTGGTAAAATGAAGTATCCTACTGATTTCCTCGTTCTTGCAACCACACGGGATAGCTTTTGTCCCATCATATTTGGTAGACCTTTCCTCAACACTGTCAATGCTCATATTGACTGCGTGAAACAAACTGTCACTGTTGGCTTTGGAGGCGTGTCTCATGAATTCAACTTCTCTAAGTTTGGTAGAGAACCTCATGAAAAAGAATTGTATATTAAGGATGAAATCATTGCTCTTGCCTCTATTGTTGTGCCTCCTACTGATCCCTTGGAGCAATACCCACTTGAGCATGAAAATGATATGCAAATGGATGAAAGGAATGAGATAGATAGAGTTATCATTGAACAAGGTCCGATCCTTAAGAATAATCTGCCTGTTGAATTGCTCGGAGATCCACCTCCACCAAAAGGTGATCCCGTGTTTGAACTTAAACAATTACCAGATACTCTTAAGTACGCCTTCCTTGATGAAAAAGAGATATATCCTGTCATCATCAGTGCTAACCTTTCAAAGCACGAAGAAAAGAAATTATTGAAAACCTTGAGGAACCACCATGCTGCTATTTGATATACTCTTGATGATCTTAAGGGCATTAGTCCCACTCTATGCCAACATAAGATCAAAACTGATCCTGAATCCAAACCAGTTGTTGATCATCAACGTAGATTAAATCCTAAGATGAAGGAGGTAGTAAGGAAATAAATACTAAAGCTCCTGGAAGCGGGTATCATCTATCCTGTTGCTCATAGTGATTGGGTAAGTCCGGTGCATTGTGTCCCTAAGAAGGGAGGTATCACCGTTGTCCCTAATGATAAGGATGAATTGATCCCACAAAGAATCGTCGCTAGCTACAGGATGGTAATTGATTTTAGGAAGTTGAACAAGGGTACAAGGAAAGATCACTACCCTTTGCCTTTTATCGATCAAATGCTAGAAAGACTGTCCAAACATACACACTTCTGCTTTCTAGATGGCTATTCTGGTTTCTCCCAAATACCTGTTGCACAATCTGATCAGGAGAAAACCACCTTCACCTGCCCTTTCGGTACCTTTGCTTATAGACGTATGCCTTTTGTTCTATGCAATGCACCTGCTACCTTTCAAAGATGTATGCTGGCTATATTCTCTGACTTTTGTGAAAAGATTGTTGAGGTCTTCATGGATGATTTCTCCGTTTACGGATCGTCTTTTGATGATTGCCTGAGCAACCTTGATCGAGTTTTGCAGAGATGTATAGATACCAACCTTGTCTTGAATTGGGAGAAGTTCCACTTTATGGTTAACGAAGGCATTGTCTCGGGACATAAAATTTCTGAAAGGGGTATTGAGGTCGATAAGGCTAAAGTTGATGCAATCGAGAAAATGTCATGCCCTACACACATAAGAGGTATAAGAAGTTTCCTTGGTCATGTTGGTTTCTATAGAGGGTTTATTAAAGACTTCTCTAAGATTTCTAGGCCTCTCACCAATCTCTTGCAAAAGGGCATTCCTTTTTTATGAAGATTGTGAAGAAGCATTTGAAATACTTAAGAAGGCCTTGATAACTGCACCTATTGTTCAACCACCTGATTGGAACCTACCTTTTGAAATCATGTGCGATGCTAGTGATTATGCTATTGGTGCTGTTCTAGGACAAATAGTTGACAAGAAGCTAAATGTTATTCATTACGCTAGTAAAACTCTAGACGGTGCCCAAAGAAACTATGCTACCACTGAAAAAGATTTTTTAGCAGTCGTGTTTGCATGTGATAAGTTCAGATCCTATATTGTTGACTCCAAAGTCACTATTCACACTGATCATGCTGCTATTAACTATCTTATGGAGAAGAAAGACGCCAAACCTAGACTTATTAGATGGGTTCTCTTGCTACAAGAGTTTGATTTGCATATCGTTGATAGAAAGGGTGATGAGAACCCCGTAGCAGATAACTTGTCTAGGTTAGAGAATGTTCTTGATGACTCACAACCTATTGATGATAGCTTTCCTGATGAGCAATTGAATGTCATCAATGCTTCAAGTAGTACACCTTGGTATGCTGATTATGCCAACTATATTGTTGCCAAATATATACCACCCAGTTTCACATACCAACAAAAGAAGAAGTTCTTCTATGATCTAAGACACTACTTCTTGGATGATCCTCACCTTTATAAAGAAGGAGTAGATGGTGTTATTAGACGTTGTGTACCTGAGCATGAATATGGACTGATCCTATGCAGGTGTCATTCTGAGGCTTATGGAGGGCACCATGCGGGACATAGAACTGCTCACAAGGTATTGCAATCTGGTTTTTATTTGCCTTCTCTCTTCAAGGATGCCCGCAAGTTTGTCTTGGTTTGTGATGAATGCTAAAGAATAGGGAACATCAGTAAACGTCAGGAAATGCCTATGAACTATTCACTTGTGATTGAATCATTTGATGTTTGGGGTTTTGATTATATGGGACATTTTCCAAAGTCGAACGGGTATACTCATATTCTAGTTGTTGTTGATTATGTTACTAAGTGGGTATAAGCTATCCCAACTAGTAGTGTTGATCATAACACCTCTATTAAGATGCTCAAAGAAGTTATATTCCCTAGATTTGGAGTCCCTAGATTCTTGATGACTGATGGTGGTTCACATTTTATTCACGGTGTTTTCCGTAAGATGCTTGTGAAGTATGATGTCAACCATAGAATTGCATCTCCTTATCACCCCCAGTCTAGTGGCCAAGTAGAGTTGAGTAACAGAGGGATCAAATTGATCTTGCAAAAGACTGTTAATAAATCTAGAAAGAATTGGTCCAAGAAACTTGATGATGCATTGTGGGCTTATAGAACTGCTTATAAGAATCCCATGGGCATGTATCCGTATAAGATGGTTTACAGTAAAGCTTGTCATTTACCTCTTGAGCTAGAACATCAAGCTTATTGGGCAATCAAAGAGCTCAACTTTGATTTCAAACTTGCCGGTGAGAAGAGGTTATTTGGCATTAGCTCACTTGATGAATGGAGAACCCAGGCATACGAGAATGCCAAGTTGTTTAAAGAAATGGTTAAGAGGTGGCATTTCAAAAGGATACAAAAACGTGAGTTCAATGCAGGTGATTATGTCTTGCTATACAACTGTCATTTAAGGTTTTTGCAGGAAAACTTCTATCCAAATGGGAAGGACCTTACATTGTTGAGGAAGTATATCGTTCCGGTGCCATAAAGATCAACAATGCGGAAGGTAACTTTCCGAGAGTTGTGAATGGGCAAAGAATCAAGCATTATATCTCAGGTACTCCCGTAAATGTTGAAAGAAACATTATTAATGTCCTAACTCTGGAGGAGTACCTTAGAGATGTTTATCAGCCTGTTTCAGACTCCGAAAACGAAGAGGTATGTGATACGGTAAGTAAACCGACTCCAAAACTTCTTCAATAGCAATTTTTCTCCGTTTTGGAATTTTGGAAAAATAGAAAATTTTAAAGTAGTCCGGAAAGCGCCCGAGGAGGCCACAAGCCTGCTAGGCGCGGCCTACCCCCCCTGGCCGCGCCTAGGGGGCTTGTGGGCACCTCGTGTGCCTTCCGGACTCCGTTTTCTTGCGGGAGACTCCTTTTGGTCGAAAAATCATTATATATTCTCCCGGAAAGCCTGACCCTCGTATCACGCAATTTTCATCTGTTTTCATTTCGAGCTTGTTTCTACCGCCTGTTTAGGGCCAAGATGTCTTCTCAAGATTCAGAGGGGGAGAGCTATGTACCTGATTTTCTTGCTAATCCCAAGGCCTATGGGGACTTGGATCCTTATGGTTGGACCACTGAGAAGGAAGAAGACTATGATCCCAAGGGGAAGGAAGTAACAAGTTCCGATGAAGATGACGCTCCTCAACCCCAACCCGGAGATATGCATGTGGAGTTTAAGAAGTCGAATCTTCCTGACCCAAAGAAGAAGCCTAAGATTTTGTTTATCCCTTCTCGTCTTTTGCACGAGAGTAAGCAAGAACTATGCCAAAGGGTGTTGAAGCTTGAAGAGGAAATCAATGATCTCAAGGAGCAAAATTTTGTGCTCAAGAGGAAACTAAACAAGTTTAAGAACTCTCAAACAACTTCATCACCATCACCTCCGAAGGAAGACAATTAGACACATGGGTATGGGCAATCCCCTTGGCTTATGTCAAGCTTGGGGGAGTTGCCCCAATATCGTATCACCATCACTTCTTTTGCTTTTACCTTTACCTTTTAGTTCATTCCTTTTAGTTTTTATCTTTTATAGTAGAATAAAGTTCTTAGTTTTGTTCTAGGCTTCAGTTTTGCTTTAGGTTACCCCCGATGTATTCGAGTTCGTGAGTGATATAATAAAGAGTGTTGTAGTTGAAGGCCTTGCTCCATGCCATGATCCAAAGAAAAATAGTGAAAGAACAAAAGCACAAAAGATCATGTAATGATCTTATGGGAAGTGATGGCTTCACATATAAAAACAATGTTGATTGAAACTTGTTGTGGGTGGACAAACGTAGACCTTGGTCATTGTTGCAATTTGTAGAAAGCAACAAGGAAAGAGAGGTTCACATATAAATACATCATATTTGACACCGTCTATGATTGTGAACACTCATTAAACTATTACATGCTTAGAAGTAGATGTTGGACAAGGAAGACAACATAATGAATTATGTTTGCTTGATTACGAACAATGTTATATGACTAGAGATCCCTTAGCTTGTGATGCTTGGTTCCACCTCATATCGGCCAAAACCTCCGCACTAAGTAGAGATACTACTTGTGCATCCATAAACCCTCAACCTAGTTTTGCCATGAGAGTCCACCATACCTACCTATGGATTGAATAAGATCCCTCAAGTAAGTTTTCATCGGTGCAAGCAATAAAAAGTTGCTCCCTAAATATGTATGATCTATTAGTGAGTGGAAAATAAGCTTTGTACGAACCTGTGATGAGGAAGACATAAAAGCGACAGACTGCATAATAAAGTTCTTTATCACACGAGGCAATATAAGGTGACGTTCCTTCTCACTAAGAGATCGCACATCCAAACCTCAAAAGCGCATGACAACCTCTGCTTCCCTGTGCGAAGGGCCTATCTTGTACCTTTACTTTTTACCTTTAAAAGAGTCATGGTGATCAACACCAATCCCTTTTTTTCCGTCGACATATTGGCAAGCGTCTTGTGCTAAGGAAAGATCTATATTCATATTTCAGCTTGGAAGTAAGTATTCATGAATTATTATTGTTGACATTACCCCTGAGGTAAATAGTTGGGAGGCGAAACTATAAGCCCCTATCTTTCTCTGTGTCCAACTGAAACTTTGACCTCATGAGTACTGTGTAAGTCTTAGCAATTGTAGAAGATTAAGAGATGATTGAGTATGTGGATTTGCTTTACAAGCTCTTATTTGACTCTTTCCGATGTTACGATATTTTGCAATTGCTTCAATCGACAACCAATGGAAAAGGAGCAAGTCTGAGACACCTATTCTGCGCAACTCCAAAAACCGTGAAAATCAATGAGGAATTATTTTGGAATTTATAAAAAATACTGGGCCGAAGAAGTACCAGAGGGGAGCCATGATACGTCTCCAACGTATGTACTTTTCCAAACTCTTTTGTCCTTGTTTTGGACTATAATTTGCATGATTTGAATGGAACTAACCTGGACTGATGCTGTTTTCAGCAGAATTGCCTTGGTGTTATTTTGGTGGAGAAATCAAAGTTCTCCAAACGTCCTGAAAATTTACGGGGAGCAGTTTTGGAAAATATAAAAAATATTTGCGCCAAGTTCCACCTCAGGGGGTGGGCCAGTGGGCCACAAGCCCCTGCTCCGCCACCACCACCCCCCCCCCCCGGGTGGCGGTGGGCAGGCTTGTGGGGCCCACAGGCACCTGCCGCCCCCAACTCCAGCTCTATAAGTTGTCTTTCGTCCCAGGAAAAATAACAAGAGAAGTTTTCGTCGCGTTTTCGATACGGAGGCGCCGCCACCTCCTGTTCTTCATCTGGAGGGCAGATCTGGAGTCCGTCTTGGGCTCCGGAGAGGGGAAATCGTCGCCATCGTCATCATCAACCTTCTTCCCTCTCCAATTCCATAAAGCTCTTCGTCGTTCGTGAGTAATCTATTCGTAGGCTCGCTGGGCGGTGGTGAGTAGGATGAGATCTATCTTGTAATCGAGTTAGTTTTGATGGGGATTGATCCCTAGTATCCACTATGTTATGAGATTTGATGTTGCTACTACTTTTCCATGCTTAATGCTTGTCACTAGGTCCCGAGTGCCATGATTTCAGATCTGAAATTATTATGTTGTCACCAATATATGTGTGTTTTAGATCCGATCTTGCAAGTTGTAGTTACCTACTATGTGTTCTGATCCGGCAACCCCGGAGTGACAATAACCGGAACCACTCCCGGTGATGACCATAGTTTGAGGAGTTCATGTGTTCACTAAGTGCTAATGCGTTGGTCAGGTTTTTTATTAAAAGGAGAACCTTAATATCCCGTAGTTTCCTTTTGGACCCCGCTGCCACAGGAGGGATGGACAATAGATGTCATGCAAGTTCTTTTCCCTAAGCACGTATGACGACACACGGAATGCATGCCTACATCACATTGACGAACGGGAGCTAGCCACATATCTCTCCATGTTATAGCTCTTGCATGATGAATATCATCCAAACAAATCACCGACCCATTGCCTACGAGTTTGTCCTACTGCTGCTACTACTGTTGCTACTGTTGTTACTTGTCTTGCTCTGTTGCTGCTGCTACTACTGTTGCTTGTCTTGCTCTACTGTTGCTACTACTGTTGCTACTGCTGTTACTTGTTTTGCTCTGCTGCTACTGTTGCTACTATTGTCACTTTCTACTGTTGCTACTTGCTACTGCTTTAACTACTGCTGTTCCTTGCCACTGCTATTGCTCGTTACACTGCTGTTACTCGCTACTTTGTTGTTACTACTGTGCTTGCAGATACTAATCTTTCAGGTGTGGTTGAATCTGACAAATTCAGCTGCTAATACTTGAGAGTATACTCTCGCCTCCCGTCGTGCAAACCAACAAATTGGGTCGAATACTCTACCCTCGAAAACTGCTGCGAACCCACACGTTGGTGGGCCATCAACAACATTCTTCCAGTTTCATTGTCGGGGAGTGCTTTCAGCATTCTTCTGGTGTCGTTGCAGGAGAAGGTTCGTTGTTATAAGCATCCGTCTAGCTAACACTAGAGATTGCAGGATCAGCACTTTTCTGGAGCCATTGCCAGGGAAGCACAGCTGACGTCAAGCCACTAGGAGGCCACAAGC
The DNA here is from genome assembly GCF_904849725.1 of Hordeum vulgare subsp. vulgare. Lineage (NCBI taxonomy): Eukaryota > Viridiplantae > Streptophyta > Magnoliopsida > Poales > Poaceae > Hordeum > Hordeum vulgare. Next base: position 655,094,348 of record NC_058519.1, on the reverse strand, counting down.
CTGCTAGGCGCGGCCTACCCCCCTGGCCGCGCCTAGGGGGCTTGTGGGCTCCCTGTTGGCCCTCTGGCACCCCTCTTCTGCTATATGTTGTCTTTTGTCCCAGAAAAATATCAAGAGGAGGCTTGCGGGAAGAAACTCCGCCGCCACGAAGCGGAACTTGAGCATAACCAATCTAGAGCTCCGGCAGGGCTGTCCTGCCGGGGAAACTTCCATCCCGGAGGGGGAAATCGTCGCCATCGTCATCACGAACACTCCTCTCATCGGAGGGGAGTCATATCCATCAACATCTTCATCAGCACCATCTCCTCTCCAAACCCTAGTTCATCTTTTGTATCCAATCTCCGTCTTGCGACTCCGATTGGTACTCGTAAGGTTGCTAGTAGTGTTGATTACTCCTTGTTGTTGATGCTAGTTGGTTTGCTTTGGTAGAAGATTATATGTTCAGATCCTTGATGCTATTCAATACCTCTCTGATCATGAATATATTTATGCTTTTTGAGTAGTTCCTTTTGTTCCTGAGGACATGGGATAAGTCTTGCTATAAGTAGTCATGTGAATTTGGTATTCGTTCGATATTTTGATATGTTGTATGTTGTCTTTTCCTCTAGTGGTGTTATGTGAATGTCGACTACATAACACTTCACCATTATTTGGGCCTAGAGGAAGGCATTGGGAAGTAATAAGTAGATGATGGGTTGCTAGAGTGACAGAAGCTTAAACCCTAGTTTATGCGTTGCTTCGTAAGGGGCTGATTTGGATCCACTAGTTTAATGCTATGGTTAGACTTTGTCTTAATTCTTCTTTCGTAGTTGCGGATGCACGCGAGAGGGGTTAATCATAAGTGGGAGGTTTTTCCAAGTAAGGGCAACACCCAAGCGCCGGTCCACCCACATATCAAACTATCAAAGTAGCGAACGCCAATCATATGAACATGATGAAAACTAGCTTGACAGAATTTCCCATGTGTCCTCGGGAGCACTTTGCTTCATATAAGAGTTTGTACAGGCTTGTCCCTTGCTACAAAAGGGATTGGGCTACCTTGTTGCACCATGGTTACTATTGTTACTTGTTACTCGTTACGAACTATCTTAGCACAAAACTATCTGTTACCGACAATTTCAGTGCTTGCAGAGAATACCTTGCTGAAAACTACTTGTCATATCCTTCTGCTCCTCGTTGGGTTCGACACTCTTACTTATCGAAAGGACTACGATAGATCCCCTATACTTGTGGGTCATCAGCGACCAACACAGCTAGAGGCTTTCCAGGCATGCTTGGCGGCGTAGATTGTATGCATTAGGAGTGGAAGAACTGTCCATTTGCTTGGCAGGGCCAGTACAAGGGGCATGTCAAAGCGTGCACTATCATATTAGAAGCAGTGGCTTCGCAGGATCTTTGGATATGGCATTATTTCTTCGGCATGGCAGGTTCTCACAATGATATCAACGTTCTGCAGTGTTCTCCAGTCTTCGCAAGGCTTGCAGAAGGCCACTCCCCCCTTGTCAACTTTGAGATCAACGGCCACCAGTACAACAACGGATACTATCTAGCTGATGGTATATATCCTCAGTGGTCAACTTTTGTGAAGACAATCTCGGACCCCCAAGATGAGAAGAGAAAGAAATTTGCCCAAATGCAAGAGAGTGCTAGAAAGGATGTGGAACGTGCTTTTGGTGTGCTTCAATCCCGATGGGGTATCGTTCGAAACCCTGCACTGTCATGGCATGAAAGGAAGCTATGGGAGGTGATGACTGCTTGTGTAATCATGCACACCATGATCGTTGAGGACGAGCGTGATGACAGTATCTTTGACCAAGCATTTGATTTTTAAGGTGAAAATGTTGAGCCCCTGCACCAAGAACCGGTCATGTTTCAACAATTTGTCCAGTTCCATCGTGAGATGCGTGATTGGCACACTCATTTGAATCTTCAAAATGACTTGATTGAGCACATGTGGGAACATATTGGCAACCAACAGATGTAAACCTATTTTATTTAGAGGCAATTTCAATTTGGTTGTAGAACTATTTTATTTAGAGACAATTTCGATTTTGGTTGATGCGCAAATTTGTTTTGATACGAAAATATGGGCATTTTAGGCCCTGGCGGATAGGATGTGGCAAAAGGATGCGGCCGCGTGCTAGGCGCACGGCCAGCGCATCCCAGGACAGGGCCGGACACGACCCCATCTCCCTACCCAAACGGACAAAATCCGGCCAAACCGGACATCCGTTTGGGGTCGTGCGGTGGAGTTGGCCTAAGCAAACCACAAAACACAATAGTTGTTTTGTTTTATATCTGAGCTAGGCTTTTACAAGGTGTATCGCAAAGACTTTCATGTTCCTATTCTACTGGTTCTATTTATTTATTTTAGGTTCACTTTTTTTTATTTTTTTCGAGCATATATAAATGCAAGAAAAAATTAAAATTACCAAGAAAGGTAAATAAAATGTTTGTGCATTTGAAAAAAAGGGTTCAGAACGATTTTGGAAAATGTTTAACATGTATTTCAAAATTGTAAATGTATCTTTTTCCGTGTTCGTCATGCCTTCAAAATTTTGACAATGTGTGTATTTTAAACAATGTTCGACGTGTAATAAAAAATTATTGTGCAAAATAATTCTTGCATTTCAGGAGACACAGTGATTTGTTTAATACAGGTTGAACAATTTTAATACATTTCTAAAATTTATTATGATTACACAATTTCTTAATACATGTTGTGACTTTGTAAGTGGTTGTGCATTATAAAAATACAATCAATATATGCAGTAACTATGAGTGTTTGTGTTCTAAATGAAGATGCCTATTCTTAAGTGTTTAAATCAATGTAAAAGTAAACACAAACTTGGAGGAAAACAATACTCAAAAACGCTAGATGGACATATAATTGGGCAAAAATATAACCAACTACTAAAATTACTATAAAAAATATTCAGAATATATGATGTAATTTTCTTAGTAGTTGTGTATTTCAGAAATATAATGAGGATACACAATAATTGTGCATACTTGTGGTCTGAATGAACACACGTATAATTTTCTAAAATATTTTAATCTACATAAATTTTAGAAAAAGGTTCATGTTTAGTTCTCCAGGGTACAAAAGAATGAAGATATAACAAAGATTTAAAATGCACAATAAATATGTTTTTATAGGAAAAAACAAATAGGAAAATGAAACATACCACGTAAAATAAATGAAAAATAAAACCAACATAATACCTATAAAAAATTGCATAAAGATCGTATAAAACGAGGCATGCTCACTACCGGAATAACGGACGTTGCCGACGGCCTTATCTACGTCGACGGCCCCCGTCGGCATATGTCGAGGTACGCCGACGACAGGGAAAAGACCGTAGGCATAGTAAAGCCGTCGGCATACGTCCACCTACGCCGACGGGGGACGTCGGCGTAGACCGGGCCGCCGGCGCATATGTGGGTCCGGCTTCCCAGGATCCGACGGTAAGTTAACGACGTTAAAAAATGTGCCGACGCCCTGACGGCGGCCGTCAAAATAGCTATTTTCATTTATTTTATTTATCAAAATCCACATGGCACATCTACGCTGACGGCCAGGCCGTACGCATACATATTATATGTATTTTTTTATTTTGTATTTTTAAAATTTTAGATTTAATTAATTTAGACCTAATTTATATAAACTTAAACCTACACAAATTATATGTGAATTTGGGGCAGAATTTTCTGTAGATTATGAATATTCGGTTTGTTTTTACTTTTGAGAATGTTAAAATGTACTTTTGTATATATCCGGTTTATTTATGAATACCCGGCTCCGGGGTGTGTCCCGATTCCACGGACGGCACAATCATCATCACATGGAGGGGGAAAACGTGTGGGTTGGGTGGAGGCCTAGATCCATCCGGTCAACATAACGAGGGTTAGACGGGACGGGGTATGTTGCGAGGTCTTGCATTGCGCCGTGTTACATGTGTGGAAGTGTGGTGGCACGTGCAAGCACCCCGCACGTAGCTCCGTAGTGTGACACCCCTCACGGATGTAGCTACCGTCGTCACACGGAGGTTGGAAACGACCACGTCGGGGAGACACGGAGGGAATCTTGCGGTGGGTTGGGCTCGGACCTTGATCCGAAGTGTACCTATGGGCTAGCCTATCACATCCAGGTGAAAATGTCCATGGATGAAACCCCGTCCCGCAAAAGTCAAAGGCCTAGATCCGTCCAGTCAACAATGCGAGGGTTAGACGGGACGGTGTACTTGGGGGGTAGCAATGCTGCTAGGTCTTGCGTTGGGCCTTCTTACACGCCTGGAAGTGTGACGGCACGTGCAAGCAGCCGACACGTGGCTCCGTAGTGTGACCCCCCTCACGGACGTAGCTCCCGCCGTCACACGGAGGGTGAAAACGGCCACGTTGGGAAGACACGGAGGGAATCTCGTGGTGGGTTGGTCCCGGACCTTGATCCTAAGTGTACCTATGGGGTGTGTATCACATCCAGGTGAAAATGTCCATGGGTCAAACCCCGTCCGGTGAAAGGCAAATGTCTAGATCCGTCCGCTCAACAGTGTCAGGGTTAGACGGGACGCGATACTTGGGGGGGTACGTAGCAATGCCGTCAGTTCTTGCGTTGGGCCCTCTTACATGTATGGAAGTGTGGTGGGACGTGCAAGCACCCGTCACGTGGCTCCGTAGTGTGACCCCCCTCACGGCGTAGCTCTCGCCGTCACACGCAGGGTGGAAATGGCCACGTCGGGGAGACACGGAGGACATATTGCGGTGGGTTGGGCCCGGACCATGATCCAAAGTGCACCTATGGGCTGGCCTATCAAAGTCAGGTGAAAATGTCCATGGGTCAAACCCCGTCAGGCGAAAATCAAAGGCCTATATCCGTTCGATAAACCGCGACAGGGTTAGATGGGATGGGGTACTTGGGGGGTAGAAATGCCGCCAGGTCCTACGCTGGGCCGTCTTACACGTCTGGAAGTGTGGTGGCACGTGCAAGAACCAGACACACGGCTCCGTAGTGTGACCCCCCTCACGAACGTAGGTGCCGCCATCATACGCAGGGTGGAAACGGCCACGTCGGGGAGACACGGAGGACATGTTGCGGTGGGTTGGGCCCGGACCTTGATCCGAAGTGTACCTATGGGCTGGCCTATCACATCCAGGTGAAAATGTCGATGGGTCAAAACCCTTCCCGCAAAAGTCCAAGGCCTACATCCGTCCGGTTAACACTGCGAGGGTTAGAGGGACGTGGTACTTGGGGTAGCAATGTTGCCAGGTCTTGCGCTAGGCCGTCTTACACGTCTGTAAGTGTGGTGGCACGTGCAAGCACCAGACACGCGGCTCCGTGGTGTTACACCCCTCACGGACGTAGCTACCTCCATCACACGGCGGGTGGAAACGACCACATTGGGGAGACACGATGGGAATCTTGCGGTGTGTTGGGCTCTGACCTTGATCCGAAGTGTACCTATGGGCTGGCCTATCACATGCAGGTGAAAATGTCCATGGATCAAACCCCGCCCCGCAAAAGTCAAAGGCCTAGATCTGTCCAGTCAACACTCGAGGGTTAGATGGGACGGGGAACATGGGGGTAGCAATGCCGCTAGGTCTTCCACTGGGCCGTCTTCACTAGTAGAAAGGAGGGCTTTGGTAGAGGGCCTACAACCCATTAGTCCTAGTTCACCCACGAACCGGGACCTATGGTTTCATTGGTCCCGGTTCGTGAGGCCAGGGCGCCAGTCAGGATCGTGGGCCATTGGTCTCGGTTCGTGTCAACCGTTTGATCCCGGTTCCAGACACGCACCGGGACCAGTAGGCCCGAACTGTTCGTATCCACCTTTAGTCCCGGTTGGTGGATCAAACCGGGATGAGGTGGACCGTTCATATCCCCCTTTAGTCCCGGTTAGTAGAACAAACCGGGACGAAGTGGTGGTGGCAACCATTCGTATCACCCTTTAGTCCTGGTTGGTGGCTCAACCCGGGAATAAAGGCCCAAACGGTTTGCCTCTCGCTTCGTTTCCAGCGATGAAAGGCACAACCGAAGCAGAGTTTGTCGCCATTTCTCTATTCTTCTCCTCTCTCGCTCTCCTCTCTTCTTCCCTTCTCTTCTTCCACCATGCCAACTCGTGATACATCCCAAACGTATCTATAATTTCTTCTTGTTCCATGATATTTTGGATGACATTGTTATATGTGTTTCTACACTTTAATAGCATTTTACACATATTTAGACTAACCTACTAACTCAGTGCACCCAGTGCCAATTTATGTTTGCTGATGTCTATTTTGCAGGGGCTTTTACCCAATTTACTGAAGCCTGAAAAACTCCAGGAAATTATATAAAAAATCAGCGAAATGGGAGCTTCCACATCACCAAAGATGGGCCAGAGGGGGGCCAGGGGCCGTTCAGGCGACCTGCTGGCGCTGCATACCCCCTGGCCGCGCCAGGAGTCCGCCTGGGTGGGTCCCACCTCCTCCGGTGCCCTCCTTCGGCCTATATTTAGTCCTTCGAGAGGAAACCCTTCAACAACTTCCAGAATCGTGAATTTCTCCATCGTTCCAGTGCCACAGCGCTTCCGAGATCGAGAGCGTCAGGAGACCTCTTCCCGGCAACCTGCCGGAGGGAGGATTGACCTCCGGGAGCTTCTCCACCGCCATGGACGCTTCCCGGACGTGCGGTGAGTAGTCCTTGTTGGACCATGGGTCCATGACCAGTAGCTATGTGATGTCTTATCTCCAATCTTGTGCTTCAATGGTTAGTCCTTATGAGCTGCCCTACATGATCAAGGCATCTATGTAATTCTCTTGCTATTGCTATGCTCGGTTTGTTGGGATCCGATGGATTATGAGATTATGTTCAGATTGTTATGAGTTATATATTTGATTATCCTTTTATATTATGTTCCTTCGTGATTCATGCATGTTCTCCGTTGCTATTTATTGCTTTGGCCGAGTAGTAGATTGTAACTCCAAGAGGGAGAGTTATGCATGATTGTGGGTTCATGCCCCTCGATGTCTATCTTGAGTGACAGAAACATGAGACTAGGGGATGTGTTGTTGCCACCACGGAGAAAACAACAGTGGTTGTGACCACGGTTGCAAGGATTGTTTACCTTACGCATAGTTTGTTAATGCAGTTGTTTGTTGGTTTGAGTTTACACTTTGGGTGGGGCTCGCAACTTAATACCGGCGAGATGTTCTGGATAGATATATCAAGGTGGATGATTAGTAAGTAGATGCTGATGAATAAACGGTTTACTTGTCTTGGCGTACTGCCCATTACTGTTGAACCTCTAACTATCAAGTAGCATAATTAGCATTGCGGTGCGTTCATAATTTTGTCAATTGCCCAATTGTGATTTTTTTACCCAAGCATAGTTTTTTATCGTCTTTTGGGAGAGAGACATCATTAGTGAACATCATGTGACTCCGGTCCAAATCGCCATAATTGCTTGCACCTCCATCACTTACCGCTTTCATTTACTTTCTCGTTGCAATCACTATCACTTTTTCCGCTTGTGTTTTGATCCTTTGCAAACTACAAGACCAGAGAGATTTACAACCTCTCTGTACTCATTGGGAGCAAAGTTATTTGTTGTGTGTGCAGGTCCACGTCTTCTGCTAGCTAGCGCCAGGGTGGGAGACACCTACTTGTTGAGCCTAGGAGTCCTCTTGGTTCGATAAACCTTACAGTTTCGTGTGAGGGAAAACTTGCTGCTGACTACATCTCAACCTTCCACTTGGGGTAACCAACGAGGTGCGAGAAGTATATACATCATCTCGTCATCAAGCAAAGTTTTCTGGCACCGTTGTCGGAGACTCTAGTCTTCAAGATAGGGCAGTTGCACACTATCTTTTACCTTTGTTTTTTAGTCTTGTTAATTTGTTTTTCATGATTGACATGACTAGTTAGACTTAATGGAAAACAGCAAAAATAAGAGAGAGCTTTATAAACTTTATGTTGAACTAGGACATGAAGTGTTTGAGGAGAAAATTAAAAAACCTATGGAACTTTATTATTTGCACAACAACGATGATGGTGGCAATGTTATTAGTATGCTTTCTTTGAATATCAATATTGCTAATGACATGGAAAGCTCTAATCTTAGGGATGACGGGTTTGATGAACATGATATTTATAGTCCCTCAACTTTTGAGGAGAAAATTTGCTTTGATGATACTATGTTTCCTAAATATGATGATTGCCATGATGATAATGATTGCCTTACGCTCACTATTCCTAATAAGGAAGATTTTGCTTATAAGAAGAGTAATGGTACTTTTATGCTTTTGGATCATGGAAATAATGCCTTATGTGATAGTTATATTGTTGAGTTCATCTATGATGCTACTCAAATTTATAATTAGAGGGGGAGACATGGTTCTAAATATCTAAAAAATAAGAAGTTTCCTCTCTTTTATGTTAAAGGTTTTGAAGTTGCACTAGTTTTTCCTTCTTATGCTTATTGCTTTGTGCTTCAATGAATTATTCTATTGCAATATTCCTATGCATAGGAACCATTCTAGACTTAAATGTGTTTGGTATTTGCTTCTTGATGCTCTCTTTTGTTCTACCACTCTTATTCCTACAAGAGCATCATTAAAATCTAAAGCCTATCTTTATGGTTATAAAGAAACAGCTATAGGGAGACAACCCTTCTTTTCTTTACTTTGAGTTTTTACTTTCAGTTTTTAGTGATCTTGACATTTGTTACTACTGTAACAATATCATTGTATCTTTAGTTTTAAGCTTTGTGCCAAGTTTTAGCCTCCGATTGCAAGAAAGTTCAAAAGTTTTGACATGCTATCCAGAAACAGATTCTATCTGCTTGACGGAAAAATTCGCCAAAAATCACCAGATCATCTTTTTTATCTGAATTTTTTTGAAAGCATGCTCTATATAATTTTCTTTCTCGCATCTATTATGTGTTTTTCTGATTTGAGTTGCAGAAGTGTCCCAAAAATGTTTACTACATGTTGTTTTATTTTTCACAGATTCTGCCATGTTTTCCGTTTTCATCATTTTGCAAATCTTAAGCTTGCTTTTCCTTTGCAAAAACCTTTTGGCAATCATGAAAAACAGTAGCTTTTCATGAAAATCATTATTTCCAGTAGGTAATGAATTATTTTATCATGGGTACTAACCACTATAATCAGCTTATGATGAGTTTTGTATGAAGGGAGTTTTCAAGTATGCGATGGAAGATGATGAAAGAAGATCCAGGAGTGTCAAGCCCTCAAGCTTGGGGATGCCCTCATGCACCCCCAAGAAATATTCAAGGAGACTCAAGCGTCTAAGCTTGGGTATGACCCCGTGCATCCCCTTCTCTATCAATAATCATCAGTTCGTTGATACATCTCCAACGTATCTATAATTTTTGATGGTTTCATGCTATTATCTTGTCAAACTTTGGATGTTTCATATGCCTTTTATATCTTTTTTGGGACTAACTTATTAACTCAGTGCCAAGTGTCAATTCCTGTTTTATTTGTGTTTTTGACCCTTTTTAGAGGAGGATTTGAAACAGAGTCCAAACGGAATAAAACTTCCGAGAAGAATTTTTTCGTAAGAGAAGAAGATCGGGAGACTTGAGAGCCAAGGCAGGGGGTCCCCAGGGACCCCACAAGCCCCCTAGCCGCGGCCAGGGGAGGTCGCGCCTCCCTGGCTTGTGGCCCCCCTGGACCTCCTCTGCCCTAGGTTTGGCGCCTATATATTCCCTAAAATCCCAGAAAAAATCAAGAGAGCCACAAAAACACTTTTCCGCCACCGCAAGCTTCCGTTTCCGCGAGATCTCATCTGGAGACTGATACGTCCCAAACGTATCTATAAATTTCGATGGTTTCATGCTGTTATCTTGACATCTTTGGATGTTTTATGTACCTTTTATATCTTTTTGGGGACTAACTTATTAATTCAGTGCCAAGTGCCAGTTCGTGTTTCTTCTGTGTTTTTGGCTCTTTTCAGATCTGTTTTTGGAACGGAGTCCAAACGGAATAAAATCCCCGAAATGATTTTTTCCCGAACGAAAGAAGGTTAGGGGGGCCGTGGGCCAAGCCAGGAGGGCTACAGGGAGCCCACAAGCCCCCACTCTGCCACTAGGGGGAGGCGGCGGTGGGCAGGCTAGTGGCCTCCCTGGCGCCCCCCTGACCTAGATCCTTGGCCTATATATTCCCTAAAATACAGCAAAAAATCAGGGGATCCACGAAAATACTTTTCCGTCGCCGCAAGCTTACGTTTCCGCAAGATCTCATCTGGAGACCCTTCCCGGTGCCCTGCCAGAGGGGACTTTGGAGTTGGAGGGCTTCTTCATCATCATCATCGCCCCTCCAATGACTCGTGAGTAGTTCACTTCAGACGTACGGGTCCGTAGTTAGTAGCTAGATGGCTTCTTCTCTCTCTTGGATCTTCAATACAAAGTTCTCCATGATCTTCATGGAGATCTATCCGATGTAATCTTCTTTGGCGGTGTGTTTGTCGAGATCCGATGAATTGTGGATTTGTGATCAGATTATCTATGATATATATTTGAGTCTTTGCTGATTTCTTATATGCATGGTTTGATATCCTTGTAAGTCTCTTCGAGTCTTGGGTTTTGTTTGGCCAACTAGATCTATAATTCTTGCAATGGGAGAAGTGCTTGGTTTTGGGTTCTTACCATGTGGTGACCTTTCCCAGTGACAGTAGGGGCAGCAAGGCACACATTGAGTAGTTGCCATCCAGGGTAACAAGATGGGCTTTGTCGTTGATATGAGATTGTCCATCTACATCATGTCATCTTGCTTAAGGCGTTACTCTGTTCTTTTGGACTTAATACACTAGATGCATGTTGGATAGCGGTCGACGTGTGGAGTAATAGTAGTAGATGCAGAAAGTATCGGTCTACTTGTTTTGGACGTGATGCCTATAGATATAATCATTGCCATAGATGACGTCACGACTTTGCGCGGTTCTATCAATTGCTTGACAGTAATTTGTTCACCCACCGTCTACTTGTTTTCATGAGAGAAGCCACTAGTCAACACTACGGCCCCCGGGTCTATTCACATCTATCGTTTCCACTTTCGCTTTTACTTTGCTTTGTTACTTTGTTGCTTTCAGTTCTCACTTGGCGAACAATCTATAAGGGATTGACAACCCCTTCATAGCGTTGGGAGCACGCTCTTTGTGTTTGTGCACGCACTTGTGATACTCCTTCACTGGATCGATACCTTGGTTCTCAAACTGAGGGAAATACTTACCACCGCTGTGCTACATGGCCCTTTCCGCTTCGAGGGAACACCAAGGCAAGGCTCCAAGGCCACGGGGAAATCATTTTCATATTTTCCTAGGAAGTCCCTTAAGGCGTAGCCGTAGCAGAAGGATTCCTGGTGCCGTTGCTGAGGAGTATCAAGAAACACTCCTATTTCTGGCGTTGTTGGAAGGTCTTTTGTTGCAGTAGCAGAAGTATTTCTGGCGCCGTTGCCGGGGAAGGACAGATCTATCCAAGTAGGTATCACAAACTCATCTCCTGCATTTACCTTTTTTGCCAGTTGCCTCTCGTTTTCCTCTCCCCCACTTCACATTTGCCGTTTTCATTTGCCTTTCTTGTTTTGCCTTTTTCATTCGCCCTTTTCTCTCGCTTGCTTTCTGTTCGCTTGTGTGCCATGTGCCTTCAATATGCTTGCATCTTAGCTTTCTGAAAATCTAGTGATATGGATCCTCATCCACTTGCTAATCTCTTTAAGAGATCTAATATTGTTGATCGAATTGCTAGTGAGTTGAGTGCACTTGACTATCTTTATGGAGTTTTGCTTGAGATGCGTGAATCTGAAAATTGTGAGGAAGAAATTTATGAAGTGATTCACGAGGTCTCCTTGGATGAAAAGCATGATTGCAATGGTTTCACTATAAATTCTATTAGTGACAATCATGCTAAAAATATGCAAAACCCTAAGCTTGGGGATGCTAGTTTTGCTATGTCCACTACTTGTTGCAATAATCATGATTGGGGTGATGATCTTTCTTATGATCTTGAAAATTTGTTCAAACCTCATGATGAATATGATATTTGCAATAATATTGAAAGTGGGTTTGGAGAAGTCATGACTTTAGATGATATTCCCACTATTTTTGAAGAGCGTCAACTTTGCATGCATGTGGATCATGAAAATAATATCCTATGTGATAGTTACATTGTTGAATTCGAATATGATCCCACATGTATTTTTTATGGTGGTAGAAACTTTCATATCACTAAATTATCTCTCGTTATGTGGAGATTGCTATTGTCTCTTTCTTCTTCCTTGCATTTGGTAACTATTGGTTGTCTTGCCAATTTGTTTTCCTATAATATGCCCATGCATAGGAAGTATGTTAGACTTAGATTTGATTTTCACATGCCTTATGATGCTCTCGTTGTGCTTCAATTCCTGTCTTTTGTGTGAGCATCATTAAAATCCTTATGCCTAGCTAAGGGCGTTAAACAATAACGCTTGTTGGGAGTTTCTGAATCTATCCTTTGTTTTTGGGTTCTTACCATGTGGTGACCTTTCCCAGTGGCAGTAGGGGCAGCAAGGCACACATTGAGTAGTTGCCATCCAGGGTAACAAGACGGGCTTTGTCATTGATATGAGATTGTCCATCTACATCATGTCATCTTGCTTAAGGCGTTACTCTGTTCTTTTGGACTTAATACACTAGATGCATGTTGGATAGCGGTCGACGTGTGGAGTAATAGTAGTAGATGCAGAAAGTATCGGTCTACTTGTTTTGGACGTGATGCCTATAGATATAATCATTGCCATAGATGACGTCACGACTTTGCGCGGTTCTATCAATTGCTCGACAGTAATTTGTTCACCCACCGTCTACTTGTTTTCATGAGAGAAGCCACTAGTCAACACTACGGCCCCCGGGTCTATTCACATCTATCGTTTCCACTTTCGCTTTTACTTTGCTTTGTTACTTTGTTGCTTTCAGTTCTCACTTGGCGAACAATTTATAAGGGATTGACAACCCCTTCATAGCGTTGGGAGCATCCTCTTTGTGTTTGTGCACGCACTTGTGATACTCCTTCACTGGATCGATACCTTGGTTCTCAAACTGAGGGAAATAGTTACCACTGCTGTGCTACATCACCCTTTCCGCTTCAAGGGAACACCAACGCAAGGATCCAAGGCCACGGGGGAAATCCTTCGCATATTTGCCTAGGAAGTCCCTTCAGGCGTAGCCGTAGCAGAAGGATTCCTGGTGCCGTTGCTGAGGAGTATCAATCAACACTCCTATTTTTGGCGCCGTTGGAAGGTCTTTTTTGCAGTAGCAGAGACCTTTCCGGTGCCCTGCCGGAGGGGGTTTCAAAGACGGAGGGCCTCTTCATCAACACCGTTGCCTATCTGATGATGCGTGAGTAGTTCACTTCAGACCTACGGGTCCATAGCTAGTAGCTAGATGGCTTCTTCTCTCTCTTGGATCTTCAATACAAAGTTCTCCATGATCTTCATGGAGATCTATCCGATGTAATCCTCCTTTGCGGTGTGTTTGTCGAGATCCGATGAATTGTGGATTTATGATCAGATTATCTATGAATATTATTTGAGCCTTCTCTGATTTCTTATATGCATGATTTCTTATCCTTGTAATTCTCTTCGAGTTGTGGGTTTTGTTTGGCCAACTAGATCTATGATTCTTGCAATGGGAGAAGTGCTTGGTTTTGGGTTCATACCGTGTGGTGACCTCACCCAGTGACAGAAGGGGTAGCGAGGCACGTATCGTGTTGTTGCCATCAAGGGTAAAAAGATGGGGTTTTCATCATTGGTTTGAGTTTATCCCTTTACATCATGTCATCTTGCTTAAGGCGTTACTGTGTTCGTCATGAACTCAATACACTAGATTCATGCCGGATAGCGGTCGATGTGTGGAGTAATAGTAGTAGATGCGGAAAGTATCGATCTACTTGTCTCGGACGTGATGCCTATATGTATGATCATTGCCTTAGATATCGTCATGACTTTGCGCGGTTCTATCAATTGCTCGACAGTAATTTGTTCACCCACCGTGTTATTTGCTATTTTGAGAGAAGCCTCTAGTAAAAACTATGGCCCCCGGGTCTACTTAACATCATATTTTCAGCCTTACACTTTTACTTTGTTTTGCTTTCCGCTTTCAGTTCTCACTTTGCAAACAATCTTGAAGGGATTGACAACCCCTTTATAGCGTTGGATGCAAGCTCTTTTGTGTTTGTGCAGCTAGTCTGGACTTGACGCGATCCTCCTACTAGATTGATACCTTGGTTCTCAAACTGAGGGAAATACTTACTGCTCCTGTGTTGCATCACCCTTTCCTCGTCAAGGGAAAAACCAACGCCAGTCAAATCTCCGTCAACGTGCCAATTTCTGGCGTTGTTGTTTGAGAAGTAGCAGAAGGATTTCTGACGCCGTTGCCGGGGAGGATCAAGTCAAGATCTCATCCAAGTAAGTGTCGCAAACTCATCTTTTGTATTTACTTTGTTTGCTAGTTGCCTCTGGTTTTCCTCTCCCCCACTTCACCAATTTTCCGTTTTCAATTGCCTTTTTCGTTCGCCCTTCTTCCACCCACTTTCCGTTTGCTTGTGTTCTTGTTTGCCTGTTGAAGTCACCATGACTGAAAACACCAAACTTTGTGACTTCTCTAATACTAATAATAATGATTTTATTAGTACTCCGATTGCTCCCGCCACTAGTGCGGAATCATAGGAAATCAATGCCGCTTTGCTGAATCCTGTTATGAAAGAGCAATTCTCCGGCCTTCCTAGTGAAGATGTCGCATCCCATCTTAATACCTTCATTGAGCTTTGCGATATGCAAAAGAAGAAATATGTGGATAATAATGTGATTAAATTGAAGCTTTTTCCGTTCTCGTTGCGACATCGAGCAAAAACTTGGTTTTCGTCTTTGCCTAAAAATAGTATTGATTCTTGGAACAAGTGCAAAGATGCTTATATATCCAAGTATTTTCCACCAGCTAAGATTATCTCTCTCCGTAACGATATTATGAATTTTAAGTAACTTGACCATGAACATGTTGCACAATCTTGGGAGAGAATGAAATTAATGATTAGAAATTGTCCCGCTCATGGCTTGAGTCTTTGGATGATTATACAAATCTTTTACGATGGCTTGAATTTTGCTTCTAGAAATATCTTGGACTCCGCCTCAGGTGGAACGTTCATGGAAATAACGTTAGGAGAAGCTACAAAACTCTTAGACAATATCATGACGAACTACTCTCAGTGGCACACTGAAAGGTCACCTACTAGTAAAAAGGTACACGCCATAGAAGAAATTAACTCGTTGAGTACTAAGATGGATGAGTTAATGAATTTGGTTGCTAGTAGAAGTGCTCCTTTAGATCCTAATGACATGCCCTTGTCTTCCTTGATTGAGAGTAGCAACGCTAGTTTGGACGTTAATTTTTTTGGTAGGAATAATTTTGGCAACAACAATGCTTTTAGAGGAAACTATGTTCCTAGGCCTTTTCCTAGTAACCCCTCTAATAACTTTGGCAACTCCTACAACAATACTCATGGAAATTATAATAGGTTACCCTCTGATTTAGAGAGTAATATCAAAGAGTTTATTAACTAGCAAAAGATTTTCAATGCGTCCATAGAGGAAAAACTACTCAAAATTGATGATTTGGCTAGGAGCATTGATAGAATTGTTGGAATTATGCCCTAGAGGCAATAATAAATGTATAGTTATTATTATAATTCCTGTATCAAGATAATAGTTTATTATCCATGCTATAATTGTATTGAATGAAGACTCATTTACATGTGTGGATACATAGACAAAACACCGTCCCTAGCATGCCTCTAGTTGGCTAGCCAGTTGATCGATGATAGTCAGTGTCTTCTGATTATGAACAAAGTGTTGTTGCTTGATAACTGGATCACGTCATTGGGAGAATCACGTGATGGACTAGACCCAAACTAATAGACGTAGCATGTTGATCGTGTCATTTTGTTGCTACTGTTTTCTGCGTGTCAAGTATTTATTCCTATGACCATGAGATCATATAACTCACTGACACCGGAGGAATGCTTTGTGTGTATCAAACGTCGCAACGTAACTGGGTGACTATAAAGATGCTCTACACGTATCTCCGAAGGTGGTAGTTGAGTTAGTATGGATCGAGACTGGGATTTGTCACTCCGTGTGACGGAGAGGTATCTCGGGGCCCACTCGGTAATACAACATCACACACAAGCCTTGCAAGCAATGTAACTTAGTGTAAGTTGCGGGATCTTGTATTACGGAACGAGTAAAGAGACTTGCCGGTAAACGAGGTTGAAATAGGTATACGGATACTGACGATCGAATCTCGGGCAAGTAACATACCGAAGGACAAAGGGAATGACATACGGGATTATATGAATCCTTGGCACTGAGGTTCAAACGATAAGATCTTCGTAGAATATGTAGGATCCAATATGGGCATCCAGGTCCCGCTGTTGGATATTGACCGAGGAGTCTCTCGGGTCATGTCTACATAGTTCTCGAACCCGCAGGGTCTGCACACTTAAGGTTCGACGTTGTTTTATGCGTATTTGAGTTATATGGTTGGTTACCGAATGTTGTTCGGAGTCCCGGATGAGATCACGGACGTCACGAGGGTTTCCGAAATGGTCCGGAAACGAAGATTGATATATAGGATGACCTCATTTGATTACCGGAAGGTTTTTCGGAGTTACCGGGAATGTACCGGGAATGACGAATGGGTTCCGGGAGTTCACCGGAGGGGGGCAACCTACTCCGGGGAAGCCCATAGGTATTTGTGGGGGTCACACCAGCCCTTAGTGGGCTGGTGGGACAGCCCACCAAGTCCTATGCGCCAAGGAAGAAAAAATCAAAGGAAGAAAAAAAAGAGAGGAAGAAGTGGGAAGGGGGAAGGACTCCCTCCCACCAAACCAAGTAGGACTCGGTTTGGGGGGGGAGGCCGACCCCTTGGGGTTCCCTTGGACCCCAAGGCAAGGTCCCCCTCCCTCCTCCTATATATATGGGGCTTTTAGGGCAGATCTGAGACGACTTTCTCACGGCTGCCCGACCACATACCTCCATAGTTTTTCCTCTAGATCGTGTTTCTGCGGAGCTCGGGCGGAGCCCTGCTGAGACAAGATCATCACCAACCTCCGGAGCGCCGTCACGCTGCCGGAGAACTCTTCTACCTCTCCGTCTCTCTTGCTGGATCAAGAAGGCCGAGATCATCGTCGAGCTGTACGTGTGCTGAACGCGGAGGTGCCGTCCGTTCGGTACTAGATCGTGGGACTGATCGCGGGATTGTTCGCGGGGCGGATCGAGGGACGTGAGGACGTTCCACTACATCAACCGCGATCTCTAATCGCTTCTGCTGTACGATCTACAAGGGTACGTAGATCACTCATCCCCTCTCGTAGATGGACATCACCATCATAGGTCTTCGTGCGCGTAGGAAATTTTTTGTTTCCCATGCGACGTTCATCAACAGTGGCATCATGAGCTAGGTTCATGCGTAGATGTCTTCTCGAGTAGAACACAAAAGGTTTTGTGGGCGGTGATGTGCGTTTTGCTGCCCTCCTTAGTCTTTTCTTGATTCCGCGGTATTGTTGGATTGAAGCGGCTTGGACCGACATTACTCGTACGCTTAGGAGAGACTGGTTTCATCGTTACGAGTAACCCCCTTTGCTCAAAGATGACTGGCAAGTGACGGTTTCTCCAACTTTAGTTGAATCGGATTTGACCGAGGAGGTCCTTGGATGAGGTTAAATAGCAACTCATATATCTCCGTTGTGGTGTTTGCGTAAGTAAGATGCGATCCTACTAGATGCCCTTGGTCACCACGTAAAACTTGCAACAACAAAATTAGAGGACGTCTAACTTGTTTTTGCAGGGTATGATTGTGATGTGATATGGCCAATGATGTGATGTGATATATTGGATGTATGAGATGATCATGTTGTAATAGAAATATCGACTTGCACGTCGATGGTACGGCAACCGGCAGGAGCCATAGGGTTGTCTTTATACTAACATATTTGTGCTTGCAGATGCGTTTACTATTTTGCTAGGATGTAGCTTTAGTAGTAATAGCATAAGTAGCACGACAACCCCGATGGCAACACGTTGATGGATGATCATGGTGTGGCGCCGGTGACAAGAAGATCGTGCCGGTGCTTTGGTGATGGAGATCAAGAAGCACGTGATGATGGCCATATCATGTCACTTATGAATTGCATGTGATGTTAATCCTATTATGCACCTTATTTTGCTTAGAACGACGGTAGCATTATGAGGTGATCTCTCACTAAAATTTCAAGACGAAATTGTGTTCTCCCCGACTGTGCACCGTTGCTACAGTTCGTCGTTTCGAGACACCACGTGATGATCGGGTGTGATAGACTCAACGTTCACATACAACGGGTGCAAAACAGTTGCGCACGCGGAACACTCGGGTTAAGCATGACGAGCCTAGCATGTGCAGACATGGCCTCGGAACACATGAGACCGAAAGGTCGATCATGAATCATATAGATGATATGATTAGCATAGGGATGCTTACCACTGAAACTACTCCCGACTCACGTGATGATCGGACTTGGGATAGTGTAAGTGGATCATGAACCACTCAAATGACTAGAGAGATGTACTTTTTGAGTGGGAGTTTAGCATGCAATTTGATTAAGTTGAACTCTAATTATCTTGAACATAGTCTAAGTCCACTTTGAATATATTTATGTTGTAGATCATGGCTCACGCAAGTGTCATCCTGAATTTTAATACGTTCCTAGAGAAAGCTAAGTTGAAAGATGATGGAAGCAACTTTGTAGACTGGGCTCGTAATCTTAAGCTAATCTTACAAGCTGGAAAGAAGGATTATGTCCTTAATGCTGCGCTAGGAGATGAACCACCCGCAACAGCTGATCAGGATGTTAAGAACGCTTGGTTAGCACGTAAGGAGGACTACTCAATAGTTCAATGTGCAGTCTTGTATGGCTTAGAGCCGGGACTTCAACGTCGCTTTGAGCGTCATGGAGCATTTGAGATGTTCCAGGAGTTGAAGTTTATCTTTCAGAAGAACACCCGGATCGAGAGGTATGAGACCTACGATAAATTCTATGCTTGCAAGATGGAGGAAAACTCGTCTGTCAGTGAACATGTGCTCAAAATGTCTGGGTACTCAAACCGTCTAGCTGAGCTGGGGATTGACCTCCCGTAAGAGGCTATCACTGACAGAATCCTTCAATCACTGCCGCCAAGCTATAAAGGCTTTGTGTTGAACTACAACATGCAAGGGATGAACAAATCTCCCGGCGAGTTGTTTGCGATGCTGAAAGTCGCAGAGTCTGAACTCCGTAAAGAGCATCAAGTGTTGATGGTGAATAAGACCACTAGTTTCAAGAGAAACGGCAAAGGCAAGAAGGGCAATTCGAAGAAGAGCGGCAAGCCTGTTGCCAATCCGCCGAAGAAACCCAAAGCTAGACCTAAGCCTGAAACGGAGTGTTACTATTGCAAGGGTATGGGTCACTGGAAGCGCAATTGACCCAAGTATCTGGCAGATAAGAAGGCGGGCAAAGAAAAATCAGGTATATTTGATATACATGTTATTGATGTGTACTTAACCGGCTCTCGTAGTAGTGCCTGGGTATTCGATACCGGTTCTGTTGCTCACATTTGCAACTCGAAACAGGAACTGCGGAATAGACGAAGGCTGGCGAAAGACGAAGTGACGATGCGCGTAGGAAACGGTTCCAAGGTTGATGCAATCGCCGTCGGCACCGTATCACTTCACCTACCATCGGGATTAGTGATGAACTTAAATCATTGTTATTTAGTGCCTGCGTTGAGAATGAACATTATATCTGGATCTTGTTTATTGCGAGACGGTTACTCTTTTAAGTCTGAGAATAATGGTTGTTCTATTTCTATGAGTAACATCTTTTATGGTCATGCACCGAATGTGAGAGGATTGTTCATATTGAATCTCGATAGCGATACACATATACATAACATGGAGACCAAAAGAGTTAGAGTAAACAATGATAGCGCCATATTTTTGTGGCACTGCCGCTTAGGTCATATTGGTGTAAAGCGCATGAAGAAACTCCATGCTGATGGACTTTTGGAGTCACTTGACTTTGATTCACTTGACACGTGCGAACCATGCCTCATGGGCAAGATGACTAAAACACCGTTCTCCGGAACAATGGAGCGTGCAAGTGACTTGTTGGAAATCATACATACCGATGTGTGTGGTCCGATGAGCGTGGAGGCACGCGGCGGATATCGTTATTTTCTCACCTTCACTGACGATTTAAGTAGATATGGTTATGTCTACTTGATGAAGCACAAGTCTGAAACATTTGAAAAGTTCAAGCAATTTCAGAGTGAAGTGGAAAATCATCGTAACAAGAAGATCAAGTTCCTACGGTCTGATCGTGGGGGTGAGTATCTGAGTTTCGAGTTTGGTACTCACTTAAGACAATGTGGAATTGTTTCGCAGTTAACACCGCCTGGAACACCACAGCGTAATGGTGTGTCCGAACGTCGTAATCGTACTTTATTAGAAATGGTGCGATCTATGATGTCTCTTACTGATTTGCCGTTATCGTTTTGGGGTTATGCATTAGAAACAGCTGCATTCACTTTAAATAGGGCACCATCGAAATCCGTTGAGACGACACCATACGAACTGTGGTATGGCAAAAGGCCAAAGTTGTCGTTTCTTAAAGTTTGGGGATGTGATGCTTATGTCAAAAAGCTTCAGCCTGAAAAGCTGGAACCCAAAGCGGAAAAGTGCGTCTTCATAGGTTACCCAAAAGAGACAGTTGGGTACACCTTCTATCTCAAATCCGAGGGCAAAGTGTTTGTTGCTAAGAACGGAACTTTTCTCGAGAAGGAGTTTCTCTCGAGAGAATTGAGTGGGAGGAAGATAGAGCTTGACGAGGTTGTCGAACCTCTCATCCCTCTGGATGGTGGCGCAGGGCAAGGGGAAACCTCTGTCATTGCGACGCCGATTGAGGAGGAAGTTAATGATGGTGATCATGAAACTCCAGTTCAAGTTTCTGTTGAACCACGAAGGTCGACGAGATCACGTACTGCTCCAGAGTGGTACGGTAATCCCGTCTTATCAATCATGTTGTTAGACAACAATGAACCTGCAAATTATGAAGAAGCAATGGTGGGCCCAGATTCCAACAAATGGCTAGAAGCCATGAAATCCGAGATAGGATCCATGTATGAGAACAAAGTATGGACTTTGGAGATACTGCCTGAGGGCCGCAAGGCTATTCAGAACAAATGGATCTTTAAGAAGAAGACGGACGCTGACGGTAATGTGACCGTTTATAAAGCTCGACTTGTGGCAAAGGGTTTTTCACAAGTTCCGGGAATTGACTACGATGAGACTTTCTCTCCCGTAGCAATGCTTAAGTCCGTCAGAATCATGTTAGCAATAGCTGCATTTTTCGATTATGAAATTTGGCAGATGGATGTCAAAACGGCGTTCCTTAACGGTTTCCTTAAGGAAGAGTTGTATATGATGCAACCCGAAGGTTTTGTCGATCCTAAAAATGCTGACAAGGTGTGCAAGCTCCAGCGATCCATTTATGGACTGGTGCAAGCATCTCGGAGTTGGAACAAACGCTTTGATGAGGTGATCAAAGCATTTGGGTTTATACAAGTGGTTGGAGAATCTTGTATTTACAAGAAGGTGAGTGGGAGCTCTGTGGCGTTTCTGATATTATATGTGGATGACATATTACTGATTGGAAACGACGTAGAGCTTTTGGAGAGCATAAAAGGTTACTTGAATAAAAGTTTCTCTATGAAGGACCTAGGAGAAGCTGCTTACATTCTAGGCATTAAGATCTATAGGGATAGATCAAAACGCCTGATAGGACTTTCACAAAGCACATACCTTGATAAAGTTTTGAAGAGGTTCAAAATGGAACAGTCCAAGAAAGGGTTCTTGCCAGTGTTACAAGGTACGAGATTGAGTAAGACTCAGTGCCCAGCAACTGATGAAGATAGAGAGCATATGCGCTCCGTCCCCTATGCTTCAGCCATAGGCTCTATCATGTATGCAATGCTGTGCACTAGACCGGATGTTAGCCTGGCCATAAGTATGGCAGGCAGGTTCCAGAGTAATCCAGGAGTGGATCACTGGACAGCGGTCAAGAATATCCTAAAGTACCTGAAAAGGACTAAGGAGATGTTTCTCGTGTATGGAGGTGACGAAGAGCTCGCCGTAAAAGGTTACGTCGATGCAAGCTTTGACACAGATCCGGACGACTCTAAGTCGCAAACCGGATACGTATTTATTCTTAATGGGGGTGCAGTAAGCTGGTGCAGTTCCAAGCAAAGCGTCGTAGCAGATTCTACATGTGAAGCAGAGTACATGGCTGCCTCGGAGGCGGCTAAGGAGGGTGTCTGGATGAAGCAGTTCATGACGGATCTTGGAGTGGTGCCAAGTGCACTGGATCCAATAACCTTGTTCTGTGATAACACTGGTGCCATTGCCTTAGCAAAGGAACCAAGGTTTAACAAGAAGACCAGACACATCAAACGACGCTTCAACCTCATCCGCGACTGGGAGACTGTTGGAATTATGCCCTAGAGGCAATAATAAATGTATAGTTATTATTATAATTCCTGTATCAAGATAATAGTTTATTATCCATGCTATAATTGTATTGAATGAAGACTCATTTACATGTGTGGATACATAGACAAAACACCGTCCCTAGCATGCCTCTAGTTGGCTAGCCAGTTGATCGATGATAGTCAGTGTCTTCTGATTATGAACAAAGTGTTGTTGCTTGATAACTGGATCACGTCATTGGGAGAATCACGTGATGGACTAGACCCAAACTAATAGACGTAGCATGTTGATCGTGTCATTTTGTTGCTACTTTTTTTCTACGTGTCAAGTATTTATTCCTATGACCATGAGATCATATAACTCACTAACACCGGAGGAATGCTTTGTGTGTATCAAACGTCGCAACGTAACTGGGTGACTACAAAGATGCTCTACAGGTATCTCCGAAGGTGGTAGTTGAGTTAGTATGGATCAAGACTGGGATTTGTCACTCCGTGTGACGGAGAGGTATCTCGGGGCCCACTCGGTAATACAACATCACACACAAGCCTTGCAAGCAATGTAACTTAGTGTAAGTTGCGGGATCTTGTATTACGGAACGAGTAAAGAGACTTGCCGGTAAACGAGGTTGAAATAGGTATACGGATACTGACGATCGAATCTCGGGCAAGTAACATACCGAAGGACAAAGGGAATGACATACGGGATTATACGAATCCTTGGCACTGAGGTTCAAACGATAAGATCTTCGTAGAATATGTAGGATCCAATATGGGCATCCAGGTCCCGCTGTTGGATATTGACCGATGAGTCTCTCGGGTCATGTCTACATAGTTCTCGAACCCGCAGGGTCTGCACACTTAAGGTTCGACGTTGTTTTATGCGTATTTGAGTTATATGGTTGGTTACTGAATGTTGTTCGGAGTCCCGGATGAGATCACGGACGTCACGAGGGTTTCCGAAATGGTCCGGAAACGAAGATTGATATATAGGATGACCTCATTTGATTACCGGAAGGTTTTTCGGAGTTACCGGGAATGTACCGGGAATGACGAATGGGTTCCGGGAGTTCACCGGAGGGGGGCAACCCACTCCGGGGAAGCCCATAGGTATTTGTGGGGGTCACACCAGCCCTTAGTGGGCTGGTGGGACAGCCCACCAAGTCCTATGCGCCAAGGAAGAAAAAATCAAAGGAAGGAAAAAAAAAGAGGAAGAAGTGGGAAGGGGGAAGGACTCCCTCCCACCAAACCAAGTAGGACTCGGTTTGGGGGGGGAGAGTCCTCCCCCCTGGCTCGGCCGACCCCTTGGGGTTCCCTTGGACCCCAAGGCAAGGTCCCCCTCCCTCCTCCTATATATATGGGGCTTTTAGGGCAGATTTGAGACGACTTTCTCACGGCTGCCCGACCACATACCTCCATAGTTTTTCCTCTAGATCGTGTTTCTGCGGAGCTCGGGCGGAGCCCTGCTGAGACAAGATCATCACCAACCTCCGGAGCGCCGTCACGCTGCCGGAGAACTCTTCTACCTATCCGTCTCTCTTGCTGAATCAAGAAGGCCGAGATCATCGTCGAGCTGTACGTGTGCTGAACGCGGAGGTGCCGTCCGTTCGGTACTAGATCGTGGGACTGATCGCGGGATTGTTCGTGGGGCGGATCGAGGGACGTGAGGACGTTCCACTACATCAACCGCGATCTCTAATCGCTTCTGCTGTACGATCTACAAGGGTACGTAGATCACTCATCCCCTCTCGTAGATGGACATCACCATGATAGGTCTTCGTGCGCGTAGGAAAATTTTTGTTTCCCATGCGACGTTCATCAACAAGAATGTCTAGTGATATTGATGCCTTGAAAGTTAGATGTGCTCCTCCTAAGATCAATATGGATGAAACTTTAAAAGCTATGCGTGTTTCCATGAGTGAGAGCAACGAAGGAACCGCCCAAATACGTGCTAGGCATGAATGGCTTAAAAGGGTGTGTTCTCGTGATGAGAATCACGAAGATCTTAAAGTGCGTGGTGTGACTCCCATTGATTCTTTGTTTTCTTGTGTCAAACCTAATGATGATGGGGTTGGATATGAATCCACTTTGGTTGAAAAATTCCCCAATGATTCGGAGTCCATCTATCTTGATGCTAAAAGTTTTGAAAGTGGAGTACAAAAGATTAAAATCTTGGGTAGTAATGAAACTACTACTTTGGATTTCAAGGGATTCAATTATGATAGTTGCTCCTTGATTGAATGCATTTCCTTGATGCAATCCATTGTAAACTCTCCACACGCTTATAGCCAAAACAAAGCCTTTACCGATCATATCGTCGATGCTATGATGAAATCTCTAGAAGAGAAACTTGAATTGGAAGTCTCTATACCTAGAAAGCTTCATCATGAGTGGGAACCTACTATCAAAATCAAAATAAAAAACTATGAATGTAATGCTTTGTGTGATTTGGGTGCTAGTGTTTTCCGCGATTCCAAAGTCATTATGTGATGTTCTTGGTTTAATTGAGATTGAGGAGTGTTCTCTTAATTTGCATCTTGCGGATTCTACTGTCAAGAAACCCATGGGAAGGATCAATGATGTTCTTATTATTGCAAATAGGAACTATGTACCCGTGGATTTCATTGTACTTGACATTGTTTGCAATCCTACATGCCCTATCATTCTTGGTAGACCTTTCCTAAGGACTATCGGTGCTATCATCGATATGAAGGAAGGGAATATTAGATTTCAATTTTCTTTAAAGAAGGGCATGGAGCATTTTCCTAGAAAGAAAATAAGATTGCATTATGAATCCATGATGAGGGCTACTTATGGTTTGAGCACCAAAGACGACGATACGTGATTCTATCGCCTTATGCCTAGCTAAGGGCGTTAACCAATAGCGCTTGTTGGGAGGCAACCCAATAAATTTATCTTTTTTCTTTCTGTTTTGTTGTGTCCACACCATCATAATTTTGTTATGATTGTACTTTTTGTGTTTGTGCCAAGCAAAGCCTTTATGATAGCTTGGGTGATAGTTGTTTGATCATGCTGGAAAAACAGAGAAACTTTCTGCTCACGAAATTATTTTTCATTTCTATCCAGAAATAGTTTTTGAGTTGATTCTTTTTTCTGCTGATTAATATACAAATTTCCCCTACTGTCGTAAGTTTTCAGGATTTTTTAAGTACCAGAAGTATACGAAGTATACAGATTGCTACAGACTGGTCTGTTTTTGACAGATTCTATTTTTGTTGAGTTGGTTGCTTGTTTTGATGAAACTATGGATAGTATCGGGGGGTACTAGCCATGGAGAAGTGAAAATACAGTAATCTAACAGCAATATAAATAGAATTCAAGTTTACTACAGTACCTAAGGAAGTGGTAGTTTGCTTTTCTTATGCTAATGATATCACGAGTTTCTGTTTAAGTTTTGTGTTGTGAAATTTTCAAGTTTTGGGTGATGTTCTCATGGACAAAGAGATAAAGAGTGGAAAGAGCTCAAGCTTGGGGATGCCCAAGGCATCCCAAGCCAAGTCAAGGATACCAAAAAGCCTAAGCTTGGGGATGCCCCGCGAAGGCATCCCCTCTTTCGTCTTCAATCCATCGGTAACATTACTTGGAGCTATATTTTTATTCACCACATGATATGTGTTTTTGCTTGGAGCGTCTTGTATCGTAGAAGTCTTTTTTTTGTTGTGTCACAATCATCCTTGCTTCACACCTTTTGAGATAGACATGCACTCATCGTGATTTTGTTAGAATACTCGTTGAGCTTCACTTATACCTTTTGAGTTAGGCAATTTAGCTCACATGCGCTTCACTTATATCCTTTGAGCTAGTTGATTTTGCTCTATGTGCTTCACTTAGATCTTTTAGAGCACCAAGGTTTGTGACTTGGTAGTTGGTTTGTGCTATGAAAGTAGTCCCAAAAGTGATAGGTATCCAAAGAGGATACAAAAACTTCCTTCTTCATGTGCATTGAGTAGAAAGAGAAGTTTGATTCCTCTCAATTAGTTTTGAGACGTGGATTTGGTAATATTAAGAGTTATCTTAGTAGGGTGTTGTGAATCTAGAAATACTTGTGTTGAATTTAGTGATTCCCGTAACATGCACGTATCGTGAACCGCTATGTTAGAAAATCGGAGCATAATTGATCTATTGATTGTCATCCTTTGTGTTGCGGTCGGGATCGCGCGATGGTTAATTCCTACCAACCCTTCCCCTAGGAGTATGCATTTAGCACTTTGTTTCGATTACTAATAAAAACTTTTGCAACAAGTATGTGAGTTCTTTATGTCTAATGTTGAGTCCATGGATTATACGCACTTTGACCCTTCCACCATTGCTAGCATCTCTAGTACCCCGCAATTTTCACCGGTGCACAAACCACCATATGTCTTCCTCAAAACAGCCACCATACCTACCTACTATGGCATATTCATAGCCATTCCGAGATATATTTCCATGCAACCTTCACCGTTCCGTCTCATGACTTGTGCCATCATTGTCATATTGCTTTGCATGATCGTAAGATAGATAGCATGATGTTTTCATGGCTTGTGCATTTTTTTGATGTCATTGCTACGCTAGATCATTGCACGGAGGCATTTCCTATGGAGTCATCCTTGTTCTAAGCTTTGAGCTTTGAGTAAATAAAAGTGTGATGATCATCATTAGAGCATTGTCCCATTTGAGGAAATAAAAAAAGAGGCCAAAGATGCCCACAAAAAAGAGAGGCCAAAGAGCCCAAAATAAAAAAAACAGAAAAGGAGAGAAGGGACAATGCTACTATCTCCTTTCCACACTTGTGCTTCGTAATAAGCACCATGTTCTTCATGATTGAGAGCTTCTTGTTTTGTCACCACCATATACTAGTGGGAATCTTTATTATATAACTTGGCTTGTATATTCCAATGATGGGTTTCCTCAAAATTGCCCTAGGTCTTCGTGAGCAAGCAAGTTGTATGCACACCCACTAGTTCTCCCTTAGAGCTTTCACATATTTATAGCTCTAGTGCATCTTTTGTATGGCAATCCCTACTCATTCACATTGATATCTATTAATGGGCATCTCCATAGCCTTTTTAATACGCCGAGTCAATGTGACCATCTCCTCCTTTTTTGTCTTTCAATCACCACCACACTCTACTCCATTTATAGTGCTATATCCATGGCTCACGCTCATGTATTGCGTGAGAGTTGAAAAAAGGTTTGAGAAAGTAAGAGTGCAAAAACAATTACTTGGCCAATACCGGGGTTGTGCTTGATTTAAATTAGTTGTGTGGGGATGATGGAGCATAGCCTGACTATATAATTTTGTAGGGATAACTTTCTTTGGCCTTGTTATTTTGAAAGTTTATGATTGCCTTGCTAGTTTGCTTGAAGTATTATTGTTTTCACGTCAATACCAAACTATTGTTTTGAATCTCACGGATCTGAACATTCATGCCACATGAAAGAAGTTACAAAGGACAACTATGCTAGGTAGCATTCAACATCAAAAATTCAGTTTTTATCACTTCCCTACTCAAGGACGAGCACGAGTTAAGCTTGGGGATGCTTGATACGTCTCCAACGTATCTATAATTTTTGATGGTTGCATGTTATTATCTTGTCAAACTTTGGATGTTTTATATGCCTCTTACATCTTTTTTGGGACTAACTTATTAACTCAGTGCCAAGTGCCAGTTCCTGTTTTTTCCGTGTTTTTGACCCTTTTCAGAGGAGAATTTGAAACGGAGTCCAAACGGAATAGAACTTCCGAAAAGATTTTTTCCGTAACACAAGAAGATCGGGAGACTTGAGAGCCAAGGCAGGGGGTCCCCAGGGACCCCACAAGCCCCCTAGCCACGGCCAGGGGGGAGGTCGCGCCTCCCTGGCTTGTGGGCTTCCTGGACCTCCTCTGCCCTAGGTTTTGTGCCTATATATTCCCTAAAATACGAGAAAAAATCAAGAGATCCACGAAAACACTTTTCCGCCGCCGCAAGCTTCTGTTTCCGCGAGATCTCATCTGGAGACCTTTCCGGTGCCCTGTTGGAGGGGGTTTCGGAGACCTTTCCGTCTTCATCAACACCATTGCCTATCCGATGATGCGTGAGTAATTCACTTCAGACATACGGGTCCATAGCTAGTAGCTAGATGGCTTCTTCTCTCTCTTGTATCTTCAATACAAAGTTCTCCATGATCTTCATGGAGATCTATCCGATGTAATCCTCTTTTGCGGAGTGTTTGTCGAGATCCGATGAATTGTGGATTTATGATCAGATTATCTATGAATATTATTCGAGTCTTCTCTGATTTCTTATATGCATGATTTCATATCCTTGTAATTCTCTTCGAGTTGTGG
Source organism: Hordeum vulgare subsp. vulgare (assembly GCF_904849725.1). Taxonomy (NCBI): domain Eukaryota; kingdom Viridiplantae; phylum Streptophyta; class Magnoliopsida; order Poales; family Poaceae; genus Hordeum; species Hordeum vulgare. Next base: position 655,065,433 of record NC_058519.1, on the reverse strand, counting down.
GTTTTGTTTGGCCAACTAGATCTATGATTCTTGCAATGGGAGAAGTGCTTGGTTTTGGGTTCATACTGTGCGGTGACCTCACCCGCTGACAGAAGGGGTAGCGAGGAACGTATCGTGTTGTTGCCATCAAGGGTAAAAAGATGGGGTTTTCATCATCGGTTTGAGTTTATCCCTCTACATCATGTTATCTTGCTTAAGGCGTTACTCTGTTCGTCATGAACTCAATACACTAGATGCTTGCTGGATAGCGGTCAATGTGTGGAGTAATAGTAGTAGATGTAGAAAGTATCAGTCTACTTGTCTCGGACGTGATGCCTATATGTATGATCATTGCCTTAGATATCTTCATGACTTTGCGCGGTTCTATCAATTGCTCGACAGTAATTTGTTCACCCACCGTGTTATTTGCTATTTTGAGAGAAGCCTCTAGTGAACACTATGGCCCCCGGGTCTACTTAACATCATATTTTCAGCCTTATACTTTTACTTTGTTTTGCTTTCCGCTTTCAGTTCTCACTTTGCAAACAATCTTGAAGGGATTGATAACCCCTTTATAGCGTTGGGTGCAAGCTCTTTTGTGTTTGTGTAGGTACTCTGGACTTGACGCGATCCTCCTACTGGATTGATACCTTGGTTCTCAAACTGAGGGAAATACTTACTGCTCCTGTGCTGCATCACCCTTTCCTCTTCAAGGGAAAACCCAACGCAAGTCAAATCTCCGGCAATGTGCCAATTTGTGGCGATGTTGTTTGAGAAGTAGCATTCGTCCATCACCATGCTATATTTCTATCACTTCATATGTTATGTGATATACTTGGATCGTCCCGCTCTTTACTTTTTAGTTTGTTTTAGTTTTGCTTGTTGTTCATAACAAGTCAGAACCTAGCCTACCTTGTTTCGGAGAGAAACACGCTCCATTCCACTCTAGAACACAACATAGTTTTTCATACTTATCCTTTTTGTGTGTTCTCTATCTATACATAGTTGTTGTCATGCTTAGCTCTTAGTTTTCATGCTATATCTTTTTCAGAGCTTTTATTTAGGTTGCTTTTGGAACTCTCTTGAGTTATCATGCTTATCTTGTTTAGAGAGTTGGCTTGTGTCACTGAGTTGTGTGTCTTGCATGAGTAGGTAACTGAGGTTGCTATTTAAGTATAATAGTAACTTGCAATAGTTTTGATTTGAGTAATGTTTGGACTAGCGGTGCCAAGAGCTTGAGCCTATTAGTGATAGGTGTCATATTTTCGGAAATTCGTGTGTTTTTCAAAAACTAAAAATTAGTTGAGAACTCTAGCTACTAAATTGATCGCGAACCTCTGGAGGGGTTGGAATATATAGAGTACCCTCACGTTACCATGAGTCGAGGATGCGCAAGGATAACCAAACCCCCAAGCACTCCTCCTCGGGGTACTTGTCTCTTTGTGAATTTCCTAACTAGATAGAGAGTTACCGATAATAAGTGTATGAGTTCTTCGGACTAATGTGAGTATTCGATTGTTGGCACTTCCACCATCCATATTTTGCTAGCCTCTTCGCTACCGTGCAATGCGCTTTCTAACATTGAGAGTTGGTGCAAACTTCGTTGGTGCATCCAAACCCATGACATGATACGCTCTGTCATACATAAGCATCATTATATATTTTCTCAAAACAGTCATCATACCTACCTATTAAGGCATTTCCATAGCCTTTCCGAGATACATTGCCATGCAACATCCACCATCTCATGACTTGATCTTCATGTCATACATGCTTCTGCTTGATCGAGGAGCCTCATGCTAATTGAGCCTTGCCCTTATTATTGCTACATAACGCGCTAGTATCGTTGCATATCCTGCTACACTGACAGAGGCATACATTTGCTTACATCATGATAATTTTTACTTGTCTTTATGTTGAGTACTTCTTATAAAGTGTGATGATCTTTTTTTTCATGTAAAACATAGAGTGTTGCCCTTAAGTGGGGAAAAGATCCCAAAGAGGACAAAAAAAAGATCCCAAAGCGGACAAATGAGAGATAAAAATAAAGAGCCAAAGAGGCCACACACAAAAAAGAGAAAAAGAAAAAAAAAGAAAAAGAGAGAAGGGGGCAACACTACTATTTATTTTGAAAGATCCACACTCGTACTCCATTGTTATATTTGTACTACATAGAGATTACCATTCATGCATAACTATGTGGGGACCCTTACACTATAGAACTTGGCTTTTATATTCCAATGACGAGCCTCCTCAAATGAGCTCTAGGTCTTCATGAGCAAGCAAGTTGGATGCACCCCCACTAGTTTCATTGCACAACTTACCTTAGCTCATATGTGCATCCATGGCAATCCCTACTCCTCACATCATAACTATCATTTGGCTTTCTCTCGCCTATGGTTGTCCTCATTGATATGAGCCTTCCACACCTTTTTGTCTTCCTTCCCCATCATTATTCTATTTGACATCCTAAGTGTCAACATATCTTGCTTACGCTCATCCATTGCATGAGTGCTCAAAGTCGAAAGGGAGAGGATCATTTTGACTTGTGCCTCACTAGTGGTCTCGGGATGAGTCAAAATAAGATTCCAAAAGAGACCGAGTGTGAAATTTTGGTAGATTGAGTTCTCATTTAAAAATATTATAATAGATTGAATTCTCAATTAAAAATATTTTAACTCAGCTCCCCTAATAATAAAGCGCGCATCGCTTCTGTCGCCCGTCGTCGGTCATTTTGCAGAAAAGCCCTCGCAGTTTCAGTTAATTAACCCGCAGTCCAACTTTAAGTCAGAACGAACGTTTTCTGTCCTTTTACAGAAAAGTCCTCACCGTTTTAGATAATCAACCCGCGGTCCATCTTTTAGTCAGTGCCGAACCGTTTTTTTTGCATTTTACAGAAAACTCCTTGATGTTTCACGTAATCAACCCGCCGTCCCTATTTAAGTCAGCCGAAACGTTTTTTGTTTTAACAAAAAAAAACCTGACTTTTCAGTTAATCAATCCATATTTTATCTAAAACAAAATTATCCATATCTTTTAAACCGTAACTCCGATTTTAACATGTTATATATGAAATTTGATTGAAAAAATATGTAGAATCTAAATAGGATGTTATTTTTAGCTGTTGAATACTTCTTAAATATTATTTTTGGTGCAAACTTAATTTGTAATGCACTGTCTTTTTTTCTCTCTTTCCGACGACCATACGAATTGCAATAAATATCCATTAAATTAAAACCAAATTGAGAGGAAAGAAAACATCGTTAACCACACATGCACACCTTTGGAAAATCTCGTGGGGAGAAACAACATATTTCTCATCTTATTCCGAGTGATTGTATATTCAAACGCGTTTTCGTTGTGTGAGCACTGAGGCCATCGTCGACAACACAAATGTGCTAATATATTACGTTCAAAGCTTGTGTTATTTTTCTCTTCCGTTGCAACGCACGGGCTTTTTTGCTAGTATTTTAACAGAACGGATAAAATTCATACAAATCAAACGATATTCATCTATGTTCGGATAAGAAATAACACAAATCACCCATATATACTATGAAAATCAAGTCTAGTATAACAAAGTCTTCAATTATTATGTGAATGTTCATCAAGTTTTTTATCAATGGATCATGTCGTCCCATGCATATTGCGTCTTTAACTTCATCCAATAGTTTGTGCACGCAAACGGTCGTTCTTCTTTCCTGCGGTATGCCACGGAAACGCATGCAGAGTAGATATAATGTGTAGACCAACATTCGTGAATGAATCAATCGACAAGTTGAGCAAGAGGAAGCAAAAAACTTACGAGCCCGTCATCTGCCATGTGCAATGGTCACCTTTCCTCGAGCTGACGAACCATGTTGCAAAACTTGGTGACGCTGATCTAGATCATGTGCCAGGGATACGACAATGACTTCACATTACGTGGTTGAATGATGTACATGTCGTAGGAAGGAATGTCCTTTCGTGCATGAAACGTTTCGTGTACTTACCGCCAAAAGGGCCCCGTGCTGGTGGTCCTGTCTATGAAATCCGCGGATGCGGCTAGCCATGCATCGCACAACAACTCATCCTCCATGGTATAGTAGCTCAGCATCCTTCAAAATCTAAATAATGACATAGCATTTGAAAATAAGCTCAATGGTGTTTGACCAAACATCTGTCAGGGCATGGTGTCCGTCATGGAGGTCGTCGATAGTGGACAGATTGGACCTGAGTACAAACGGCTCCAGGGTGGAAAGCTTTGCCGTAAATGGCGAGCACGTGCGGCGGTGTTGGTTGCGGACGTACGACAGTGCCTCTCTGGCGGCCGAAGACGTACAAGGAGCAGTGGCGGTGGAGGTGAAGGGTGGAAAGCAAGGGATAGAAGGGCTGGGTGCAAGAAATTGAACATGGAGGGGGATGGGCTGGGGATGCCGGATATCGATATTTCTCATGTCCGAACTCCGACAAAGCTCCCCCACTTTTGTCTCCAAATTGCGAGAGAATTGGCGTCCGAACCATGCCGTGGGTCAATACATTTCCGCGTTGAATGACTTCTGCCGTCAGGAAATTACGGTCTGAACGGATGCGGATTGTTTACTAGTGTGCCTTGAAGATGCCCTTAGTTGCTTTGGTTGCTTTGAGCTTTGCCACAATTCTAGTAAGACCAAAACTTGTGTTCTTATTAGGGTGCTCATCAACCAGTTTTACATGCCCGACATAGCCTGGTTATCAAGTGGGCCAATGTTTTTGGCGGCATTGGATCGGCCTAATTCACTGTTTTAAGTTTTCTATATTAATTTAGCATGATTTGATCCTATGTATAAAACTGTTTCATATTTAATCATTTTCCTATCATTATTATCTTGAACGGCATCCTACCGTCAAGACCTTTAACGGTAGGACTTTCCTACACCGTCATGTCCGTTCATTGTAAAAAAAGATCCTACCGTCATGATCTTTGACGGCAGAGACCTCTACCATCATTCGATGAATACGAGTGTCGTCAGTTCTTGGCGTCCAAACCACGCCTACGCGTTGGATGTAGATGCTCCCTACTATCGTCCCTTTCCTGTTCGCTCCCGGGATGTTGTCCTTCTCGCGGTTGTCCGCGTTCGGCGATTTTTTCTATCTTGGTAGAGCATCTCTAGCAGACCTTGTAAAAGGGTTGAACCCGAATAATTCCGACGAATATACGGGTTCGACCCGTTTTGCTAGACAAAACAGATCCCGTATCGCGCATCTGGCTCCTAATTTTTTTACTGTGGCCCAAAAAAGAACCCCCAACCGGCATATATGCCGTTTCAGCGCTCGGATATGGTTCAGACCATATGCTCCGCCGCCGAAGCTCTGTCACGATTCATCTCCCACTCCCCACTAATTTCTCGCCGCCGACGAGCCAAAAAAAACCATAGCGGGCCGTCCCGACCATGGATGACCACGTAAATGGAGGGGATGACGCCGAGCGCCGCCGCCCTTGCGCGCAAGCAGGGATCGCAGAGGTGGCTGAACTACGGCCACTGGCTTTCAAACGTCGCGAGCTCGCAGCCTGACGTCTCGACTCGTCCGGCTACTCTGCCAATGGGAGTTCGTCCGCGGGCGCCTCGTCCTCGCGGACCATCACTCCGGTCAAGAGAAGGCCAGAGGAGCTCGGGACGCTCGCCGTCAAGCTGGAGGACGGCGCCGTCCCGCGCATGGAGGGGTCATCGGCCCCGAGGACTACCTCCCCCCGGGGCAGGAGGATCACCTCATGCACGCCATCATGGAGCGCTCGGTGAGGGAGGCGGAGGAGGTTGTCACGCGCAACCGTCGCGAGCTCAAGATCAAGAAGATCTTCCTCGAGCAAGGCGTCACAACTTCGCACGCGAGCGCGTTCAAGAAGGCGGACCTGCACGTCATGAAGGTCCAGCAGGACAAGATCTGGATCAACCTCGACACCGACTCCGATGAGGATTGAGGTCCTCCGACTCCTCCGCCGCGTTGGCACCACCGAACCCGTCATTTTTGATAGCCTAGGCTCGGGTACGCTGCACGGCCCGCAGTCCCCCTCCCCTACCTAGTAGTATGAACAACTGATGTAGTTTGTTGATAAAGAATGATGTATTTGATGAAGAACCATGATGTATTTTGCTGAAGAACAATGATATAGTTTCACCCGCGAACGTTTTTTCTTTCTTCAAATTTTACAATTTCGTATACGGGGTGCGATCTTTGACGTATAAAATGGCCCCGTAAAATTGATCCGCAGCAATCGGTAGACGTAAATTTTGTGGATCGCTCTTTTACATGTCTGCTAAAGATGCCTTTATCTTAGTTTGCCTTTCCCTATATCGTGAACTGCTTGTGGATTTGTCAAGGCCGAATGATGAGGTTCGCGAGGCGAGGATAACACTTAAGCTTGAGAGAGACTCGGCGGCGGTCATGTTTATCCCTTGATTAATTTCTATGGATTAATCAACTAGCCGCACATACTACGTACCTGCACGCGCACGTTACTTGGACAGTATTAATTCGTCGTCATGTGTTGATCCAGATCTGCACTAGCGGCGAGCTGAAAGGTCGTTGCTCACTCGCGTTTGGGGCAAGTTCTTTTCACCTTGTAATTCTGTAGAATAACAATTTTAGAAATTGATTATAAAATTGTCTGTCCATAAAATTACCTGTTCAGTTATTTTCCGTGATTGTAGCATGTAATTGTTGTATGAGTTGTTTATTGAAATGTCTCAAATGTGTCCTTAGATTAAAATGATTGATGAATTGCTAATACTTGATTATTTCTAACAGTTTATGTATATAAAATAAAAACAAAAAAGAACTGCAAATTTAATAAAAATATATGATATTACAATACAAAAGCGAGTTGTAAATATCATAAAGCGGACAAATATTACAAATTAGAACTAGCGTTGGAAATGGCATTCCTTACTATTACAAGTTAAAAGCGAGTTGCAAACTAGAAATAGATGATCGCAAAGGACAAGACGGACTGGAGGCTGGCCGGGAGGTTGGAGTGAACGACGGCCGGGCGGACGGAGCGGACGGCAGCCGGGCGACGGAGCGGACTACGGGCGGGAGGGAGGACGGAGCGGACGGAGGACGGGCAGAGGAGCCGACGGCGGGCTGGCGGGAAGGAGCGGACGATGCGTACGACGGCCCGACGGGAAGGTGCGGCCGGTCTGGGGACGAACAGCAGCCGGATCTGACGAGGCCGGTGGCGGCGCTGAAGCCTATCGGGAACGACGGATGGGGAGGGGCCAACGCAATGAGAGGGAGCGAGAAGTGTAGGGGTAAGGTAGGAGTGGCATTTTGGCTGTAATATGCGTTTAAAACAGAAGCAATAGTCTAAACCGAACCGTTTTTTGAGGGACTTAGCAGAATTGCCACGTTTCGGCAATTCTAGATTGCGCTGTAATTTTGAAATTATTTGGAGTCATTTCTGGAATAGAGATGAGTTTTTTTGTCATCCTCATTCCTGAACTGGCCCTTGGAGTTTCTTGAAGGGTTGGTGAGGCGAGGACGGGCCAAGGAGGCACAACTGTTGGGGGGCTCTGAATTCAGGCCACCACCGCCCAACGCGACGCAGACACAATAACGTCGATTTATGTATCCATCCGATGTGCCTGTGCAGCACATAGAAACAAACTAATGATCGATATCTATCTTGTGTGCACCCGACAAGCGGGCTATAGTGACCGGATCATGCTGCATTTTGCATTTTTGCATGCTGATCACTTGCCCAGCTCAGGTATAGCACTCCGTCAGGGAAATGGGCCACTGTTGCTCATCTTCTCAAGAAAAACTAAAGGAACACAAGCTCTCTCTGCTCTACACGCTGACCGGCCTGAGATCTGCATGCTACTGTTAGGAAATGAACCACTGCTGGGCTAGGCTGCGGAAGAGCGAAAGCCGCCACCCAAACTCAAACAGTGGCGCCAATCCAACCACCGCAAGGAGGGAGTAGACAAACAGAAGCTGCAGCCTAATTTCGCCCTACGAAACGGGATTATGTGGACGTGTTTTCGCGTCTCGCCACCCATATACACTAACACTACTGCTCTGCCGATTCATAACTCTCTTTGTCCGGAAATACTTGTCGAAAAAAATGAATTTATCTAAACGTATTTTAGTTTTAGATATTTTTATTTTTATTCATTTGAACGACGGGTATTTCATGATGGAGGGAGTATTTGTTTTGGGGTCTTGTCTGGTCACCCGACCCGATGGGCCAAATCAATCAAGCCATTCGTATAGAAACGGAACAGGCGCGTGACTGATACTGAAGAGGTGATCGGACATTTTGGCCTGGCCGCCTGCCGAGAACCACGTACGTACGTGCCTGCCCACCATGGATGCAAAGCCCCAATGACTTGGACCTTCCTAAATAAGCTTTTGCCGTTTTGCATATCATAAAGCATCTACGACCGCAAGTTTTAAACCGGTCTCAAACATCTGATCATAAAAATGCGCCCCACAAGGGCTACAAAAATATGCCTCAAATGTTCCGGGTGACCGGCATCACTCATTTTTAGCCCGAACCTAATACGGATACGGGGCACCCGGACCCGTCCGTCATGTCGAACATGGCCCATGTGGGACCATTCGATCCCACATATATCTCTTCCTAATAATAAAGCAAATTGGGTTTCTGGTCGTCCGTCATGGCATTTTTGCAAAAAGGCCCTTCCGTTTTCTGTTAATAAACCCACAGTCCTTTCTTTAGTGAGGAAAACGTTTCACTTTTATGATTAAGACCCTATATGTTTTCTGAGGCGAGGAGCCAGATCCAATCACAAAAAACAACTGCCTCCTGATCCCATCTCGACCTCCAGGCTCCAGCGCGCCGCCAACCTCTGCCACACCGCCGCCCGTCGCCTGGCTCCGCCTCGCCATTGCGCCGCCGGAACTCACCCCGTCGTAGCGCCGCCGGAACCTGCCCAGTCATCGCGTCGTCGAAGCCCGCCCCTTCGGACTCCGCCCCGCCGTTGCGCAGCCCAAACTCGCCCCGTTGTCGCACCACCAGAACTCCCCGCCGGAGCTCGAAGCCACGGACCACGGTGGCGCATATCTCGATTGCCCGCCACCACCCGATCCCTTCATCCTCTGCACGCAGGAAGACGTCACGCCGCCGCAGCCCCTCCTCACCTCGCTGCTAGATCGGTATTGAGATCTACAGGCCATAGGTGAGCCCCGATGGAGATGCCAGGCCGTTACCTTAGGCGGACGAGCCCCGTGCACAGGATTCGCGCCCGGTAGGTGCGGATGAGCGTCGCCCGGTGGCTGTCCCGGAGGCGACATTGCCTATCCCCATCCCCTGCCACATGCGTTCTGATCACACTTGTGTGAAGAAATTGCAGTTGATGTCTGTAACTAATACTCACCTTAATTTCTTCAGACACCTCGCCTTTTCCCGATCTCTTAGCCCGTTCACCTCCGTAGGAAGAACTGGATTGATGCTCCTCTATCTTGTTCACAATTTCCCATTCTTGAATTGCAATATGTTTGGCTTCAACGTTTGAGCCCAAATTTTTGCTTCAAACAAGTCACTCAGGTCCTGTGCAATGTGTTTCCAAACATGGTGTGTGATGTTTGTGTAATTTTGGTTGTTCTTTTGTGCGATTTAATCGGATGTTCTGCACATTGACGTGTATGTATATGTGTTCTTGTCCAGCCAGGTTGTTCATGTCGAAGAGGTTCTTGACTACATCAGCCTCTTCCCAGATTACAGGCCTGGGACCGGGAGCATCTTTTACCTTGCAAGAAAATATGATGAAACACCTCAACCATCTTGTGCACGGTAAGAAAAAACATGTATTCATCAATCAATAGTTGGTAGCAAGTAGCTCGAAGTAGACAACAACTTTGTACACTATTGCCTGTTTCCACTACTTGTAAACATATATATCAGTATGTGTGGCTTAACCTATATAAACTAACCGTGCTCATGAAATAGCTAGGTTTGTGTTTCATTGTTGTCGTTCAACCTTCTTTAGAACCCTAAACAATAGGCTCTTTCTATTTTTTGTTATTCAAATAACATGTTAAACTTACACAGAAGGTCAGAAACCAATTCAAATGGTTTCAGTACAGTTGTACAACCAGCTGCTAGAAAGGGAAATTACCTTCTATATAGCTATCAGGTTCAGGAAAGGATATTTCAGTGTGAAATTGCGTGATACATATATAGTATTTTCACTCTGTTCAAATGGCATCCGGAGGAATTCCTGGTGATTTAAATTTAACTGTTAGACTGAAGATGAATGAGATGTTGATGTTCCCAGTCATATAAGAAATTTGCATTTCTCTCTGTAGTTAACCTTTTTTTAGACGCTCGGTGTAATAACCTTGGCTTTAGACTTGGTATGATACTCCATTTGAGATGCATTGCATGTCGATGCGGATAATCTCATTAGCACGCAATAAGATGCTCGCTTTAGGTTCATAAATTTAAAAATATGATACTCGCTATGATTTGGTTTCCGGGTGAAATTTCATGCATGTGGAAAGGATAGACAAGGCAAGAAACTGAGAAAGAGGGTGAGAGCCCACATAGGGACGTCATGTTTGATGCACATATTGATGAAGTGGAACAATTTGTTATTCTATAGTATCCCATGTGTATTGGACATCATGAAACAATATGTATCATGTTGCTACACACGGTTAAAATTTCATAGTAGCTCTAATGATTCAGGTTTGTCTCAAAGTGCTAGCTCATGGTAAACCTCTTTAGAAACAACTCGTAAAGGTTGAAAACCGCATCCATTTATATTATGTTCTGCTGGATAATATAACAAATTGTCTATCTCTTTTAGGGTGGTTTGCTAACTTATTTGGCATAACATTTCTAACGACATTAATCGTCCTGTTTGACAAATCTCAAACTGCCAGATATACATGTATGTCTTGATTAGGCTGCCTAATCAAGAGAGCAAACTTTTGTAATATACTTGCAGTTCTCTCAAGTATGAGCTAATCAGAACTATATGTCCTTGGGGAAGCTTTATCTATCTATTTCGGTGTCTGCATATATGACAGGTCTAGACTGTACGGAGGGGGTGATTGATGTTGTCGTGGATGTTAAGTTGTGCTTAACAAATGTTATTCTGCTTGGGAACAAAGAACTGGCCTGTCAAGACTTGCTTCTAATGGTTACACCTTAGATCATGACAAGGTAAAGTGTCAACCGGCTACAACAAAAAATTGCTGGAAGACTCTTTCTTCTCTATGTTACAGATAATCATTCTGTATATGAAGCTGTAGTCTGCCTTACATCCAACCGTAAAGAAGATTGGGATAATTTTCAAAATATACAACGATATAGCAGGTGCATAGGACTAGAAATAGACTGTGAATTGGTGCTACAACATTGTCCCTTAAATATTTTGACTCCCTTCCTAAGGTAAGGCGACGAATGCATGCATTCTTTCTCTGTTTCCTCTTATCCATGTTTTATTAAAAATCAATAGAAGAAACAACATCGTCAAAGATTTGGTATAAAAACATCAGGTCATCAATGTAATGCCCCAAGTGTAGGACTTTCCCTTTTTGTAACCTTCCATGTGGGGCCACCTTGTCAGAGATTGTGATGATATCATTTTGTGCCATGATTTCATGTGTGTTCCTTAGTACTTACTTCCCTTGCATGCATGCGTAACATATCATTCCTTGCCATACCTTATGATTGCATGCCATGATCATGTTGTATATGTTCTTACTAGGAGTAGTGTTGTGGTGTTGTGAGTGCATGTGTTCTTGCTAGGGTTAAGTGGTGGTAGTGCACTATCTTGTGATGCATGTGATAATGGTGTGTGTAGTGTAGGAGTGAGTGCTAGTCATTTGAAGCTCTTGCAATTTAAACTCCTTTTCCCTCCTATTTTTCCATGTCAAAATTCGTTCTTCCCAAAAATGATTCTAAAATGTCTGGTGGTTAGATAAAAATGTGTTTATGGGGAGGTGCAATTTTTCTGGCTTGTTCTTTGATTTTTAGAGGTGCAAATAAACTCAAAATAGAAAATTAATTACTGTTTTGCATTTATTTCAAACATCTCCAAATATTGCTTTCCTATTTTTTCCCTATTGGGCCATAATTCCTTATGTCCAGCAGGTATTTCCTTTTGAATTTTGCCACAGTAGATTATATTGTGGGTTATTTTTCTCTGTGTGTGTTTAAAACTAAATAGGAATTCCCTCCCCAGTTTTTTTTCTTTTCCCTGAGCAGCATGGGCCTCCTTCCTTCCGGCCCAGCTGCTCCCTTCCCCTCCAGAGAGAGCCCACGCGAGAGCCCCTCCTTTCCTTCTTCCCCTGACGACGTTACCTCTCCTCCCCCGCTTTCTTCTTTCCGTCAGCGCCAGAGAGAGAGAGAGGGGTGTAGACGCCGTGAGCAGCACGTCGAGGACCCCCTATAAGATGCGTTGGCGACCGTGCCCGTAGCCTAGGATTCCTCTTCTCCCCTCAGCCACCGCCGCCACCTCTCCCAACCCCATCTCCATCTCTTCCTTTCCTCCCCAGGTGAGCTTCCTGCAGCTAGCAGAGAGTGCAGAGAGAAGAGAGTCGCCGGCGTCTACCCGCGGGCGTCGTCGGGCGGCACGGCCGCCATGTCCGGGGGCTCGGGGTGGTTCCCCGCGTCCCATTCCCGGTGCTAGGAGCCCCGGGGAGCGACCCTCCGTCGAGCTCGTCCTCGTCAACGGGGCGAACCGGGCGAACTGCGTCCTCTTCTTCGGTCTACGGAGGATCTTCTTCGACTCGTCTCCTTCCCCTCCGGCGCTCCTCCTCCCTGTTCGGCGCCCCCTCTTCTCCCCAAGGTGAGGTCGCATCCTCCCCCTTCCTTCCTCCTCCGCGGATCGGCTCAGACCTCGTCGTGGTGCGTACTTCCTCTGTTCGATAGCAGCAGCATGACAGAGGAGCAGTAGTAGCGGCTGTTCTGCTAGGTGCCGAGTGCATGGGTGTGCTGCGCAAAGGGCCTCCCTCTCCTCGTGGTAGCCGCGCCATGGCCACCCTGGCCTCGCTGTTGGTGAGCCGCCGTAGGCTACCCCGGCAGCAGCTGCGCGGCGTGGCAGTTGCTGGACGAGTTGGAGGGCATGCGTGTTTGTAGCAGGGGCTCCTCCCCGCGTAGATGGGTGCCCAGCAGGTGCGGGCTCTTCCCCTCGTCGGTTATCAGCGTCGTGTGCACGAGTTCACCGCCGGCAGTGCAGTGTAGCAACGCCGGCTAGGATTCCCGTTAGTTCTCTGTCGCTGTCGATCTCAGTAGACAGAGGGCGACTTCAGATAGCTTTTCCTGTTCGAGTCTCTCCCTCTGTCAGTAAACACTTCGTAGCCCAGTGGTTGTTCCATGTGCGCGCCTAATGAGAGGTTGTGGGTTCGATTCTCCCCTCGGCGCTGTGTAATTTTGTCAGTTGTTTTTGCCTGTTATTCCTGTGCAAGAGCAGCAGGGACATGTTTCCCTGTTCTCTTCCCCCTTGCTATCGACATAGTGGTGCTGGTGCAGTGGCTAGGTGGTGCCTTGTGTACCAGGAGGTACTGGGTTCGAACCCCAGGACCCCTGATTTTTGCTTTTGCTATTTATTTTGTTGCCTTTTATTTGTTCTTCCTCTTCCTTGTGCTTGGGCAGCAAGGTGGTGGTTGAATCGTTCTTCCCTGCTAGTGTAGTTAGTAGCAGATCCCTTTGTGTGTGAGTTGCACACTTGCAAGTTATTAGATGTTGTATTGCTAGCATTGTGAACCTTGTGGATTGCATCTAGTGGTCTGGAGTACACTTGGTAGGAGTTGTGCATGATGATGTGTTTTTCTTGTGTGTGTTGTTCTTAAGGGGTGATAGAAGCACTAGCTATTCATGTTGGGTCACATCTCTTGAGCTTAAGAGGGACTAAGTTGATATTTTAGTTTCTTTTGTTTGCATGGATTTAGTGGGGTGTGGATGCCTCCCCCTCACCACATGTCTTGAGGTGATGAGTTGCACTAGGTAGCTATCTATGTTAGCATGTGAGGGTGTGGATTGTTGTGGTGGTTGCATATTGAGGATGACATGAATACTAGGAAGATCCTAGTGATGCTTGTGAGAGTGTGCACCATCACATGCCCATATGTGGGGGTGTGCATACTCTCTTGTTAGCTTAGAGTTTCTTTTGTGTTGGGCTTGATGCTAGTGCTAGTGAGGTATTGTGTGTGTTGGTGTTGTTGATGTGCATGACACAAACATGGGGTGAAAACCTCCATGTCACTTTGTCATTGTGCACATGAAACTCTCCTACGTAATTGTCATCTTATAAGCATACCTTATGGAGTTGCATTTTCATTTTTGTTAAAAGTTTGGGCTTTGTTTCCATGGTATAGATGGAGCCCAAGGGCATGGATTTTGTGTGTTAGTGGAAGGGGTTTGTGCTCAACACCATAGTGGTGTCAGTCACCTCTTGGTGACATGTGTGTGCAAACTATGCCTAGACAAAGTGGGCATGTGGCTGGAAAATTTCAGATTTTTGAACTCTGAAAATTTCACTAAGTCTGGAATGCTGAAAACATTTTCTTCCCCTGTAGATAAGGATGTGCTGGTCATTCTGTTGAGAACTGGACTTAGTTCAGTGCTAGTATTTTAAACCTGGTATGTTTGTGAAGCTTCCTGTCAATTTTAACGTCATTTGGAGTCCAGTAGCTTGTGTTTTGATTGCTGTCAAAAAGCTTCAGAACAGAAACAGAAACTCAGGTGCAGGAATTTTCACTAAGTCCCTGAGATCTGATGGTTTTGGGAAAGTTTGTAGCCTTGTATCTTCTAGAGTTTAATTCCTTTTGCTGTGATTCTTACTGGAGCTTGTAGTGTTCTTGGTTGGCAACAGCCACATATATTATTTGTCATATTTGAAGACCTGTAGCTATGTTGCATGTTGCTCACAAACAGCTAAGATGCAGAAACTGGCAGATTATGTAGTTTTGCCATTTTGTTCAAAGTTTGTGTTTAATTGTTGTTGGGGTGTTCTACCTTGCTCCATTTCATTCATGTTGGGTCTATATATGTCTTGGCAACCTGGGAACACCAGATTTGTGCCAAATGTGTGTGAGGTGTTGAATCTTTCACGTAGAGCTTCATATCGTGTTTCGTTGCTTCCCATTGATCCGTAGCTCCGTTTGCAAAGTTCTTTATATGGTTTTGCACCGTTTTTACGAGATGCATCTGTTCATATCATTCCCATGCATGTCCAAATAAGTTAGCGCAAAGTTCTGTCCAGAAACTTGTTGTAGTTTTTTTTTTGCTTGTGCTAGTGTTAGAAATAGTGGTGCATGCTCAACTTTCATCTCATGCATCATGTGATTGTTGCATTTTGGGGTGCTGCTGTTCATTGGCTGTTATTCTTGTGTTGGGTAGCACCGGGAGCGGAGAACGAATACGTGGAGTCAGGAGAGTACGTGCAGGACGATCCAGAACCATTCCAAGCTGAGGATATCACAGGCAAGATGATATGACCTTAATCCCATCTCTAGACTTGTTATGTTAGTTTCGATTCCATGTCAAATTGCTCGCTGCTTACCACTGAAAATATATTGCCTCTTCATATGCCATGAGCTTAAACACCTTACTTTTTCCTAGCAAACTTGCATGGCTAGGTAGGCTTGCTCAGCTACTAATGTTAGCGTTGTTAGCTGCAGGTGCCTTAACTCATGTGATGACATGAGCTTGATATCATTATATTAATTTCTGTTATTTAATTAATGTATCTATATACTTGATAAAAGACGGGAGGCCTAGCCTTTTGCCGGGTGTCTTGTTTCGTTATTGCCGCCTTAGTTACCGGTTACCGGTGTTTGATTCCATAATGATCGCTCCTAACACGTTCGGGGTTGTTATGGGGATCCTTTGATAAATCGCGTAGTGTTAAGGCTTGTCCAGCAGGACCCAACTTTGGTTTTAATCTGCTAATCACCTAATAATCTGCATAGGGAATAGCTGTTGGAATTATGCCCTAGAGGCAATAATAAATATAGTTATTATTATAATTCCTGTATCAAGATAATCGTTTATTGTCCATGCTATAATTGTATTGAATGAAGACTCATTTACATGTGTGGATACATAGACAAAACACCGTCCCTAGCATGCCTCTAGTTGGCTAGCCAGTTGATCAAAGATAGTCAGTGTCTTCTGATTATGAACAAGGTGTTGTTGCTTGATAACTCGATCACGTCGTTAGGAGAATCACGTGATGGACTAGACCCAAACTAATAGACGTAGCATGTTGATCGTGTCATTTTGTTGCTACTTTTTTTCTACGTGTCAAGTATTTATTCCTATGACCATGAGATCATATAACTCACTAACACCGGAGGAATACTTTGTGTGTATCAAACGTCGCAACGTAACTGGGTGACTATAAAGATGCTCTACAGGTATCTCCGAAGGTGTTAGTTGAGTTAGTATGGATCAAGACTGGGATTTGTCACTCCGTGTGACGGAGAGGTATCTCGGGGCCCACTCGGTAATACAACATCACACACAAGCCTTGCAAGCAATGTAACTTAATGTAAGTTGCGGGATCTTGTATTACGGAACGAGTAAAGAGACTTGCCGGTAAATGAGATTGAAATAGGTATACGGATACTGACGATCGAATCTCAGGCAAGTAACATGCCGAAGGACAAAAGGAATGACATACGGGATTATATGAATCCTTGGCACTGAGGTTCAAACGATAAGATCTTCGTAGAATGTGTAGGATCCAATATGGGCATCCAGGTCCCGCTATTGAATATTGACCGAGGAGTCTCTCGGGTCATGTCTACATAGTTCTCGAACCCGCAGGGTCTGCACACTTAAGGTTCGACGTTGTTTTATGCGTATTTGAGTTATATGGTTGGTTACCGAATGTTGTTCGGAGTCCCGGATGAGATCACGGACGTCACGAGGGTTTCCGGAATGGTCCGGAAACGAAGATTGATATATAGGATGACCTCATTTGATTACCGGAAGGTTTTCGGAGTTACCGGGAATGTACCGGGAATGACGAATGGGTTCCGGGAGTTCACCGGGGGGGGGGGGGGGGGTAACCCACCCCGGGGAAGCCCATAGGCCATGAGGGTGGCGCACCAGCCCTTAGTGGGCTGGTGGGACAGCCCAAAAGGGCCCTATGCGCCAGGGATAAGAAATCAAAGGAAAAGAAAAAAAGGAGGTGGGAAAGGAGAGAAGGATTCCACTTTCCAATCCTAGTTGGACTAGGATTGGAGGAGGACTCCTCCCCCCTTGGTGGCGCAGCCCTTGGGGCTCCTTGAGCCCCAAGGCAAGCCTCCCCTCCCTCCTCCTATATATATGGAGCAATTAGGGCTGATTTGAGACGACTTTCCCACAGCAGCCCGACCACATACCTCCACAGTTTTTCCTCTAGATCGCGTTTCTGCCGAGTTCGGGCGGAGCCCTGCTGAGACAAGATCATCACCAACCTCCGGAGCGCCGTCACGCTGCCGGAGAACTCTTCTACCTCTCCGTCTCTCTTGCTGGATCAAGAAGGCCGAGATCATCGTCGAGTTGTACGTGTGCTGAACGCGGAGGTGCCGTCCGTTCGGTACTAGATCGTGGGACTGATCGCGGGATTGTTCGCGGGGCGGATCGAGGGACGTGAGAACGTTCCACTACATCAACCGCGTTCTCTAAACGCTTCTGCTGTACGGTCTACGAGGGTACGTAGATCAATCATCCCCTCTCGTAGATGGACATCACCATGATAGGTCTTCGTGCGCGTAGGAAAATTTTTGTTTCCCATGCGACGTTTCCCAACAGTGGGATCATGAGCTAGGTTCATGCGTAGATGTCTTCTCGAGTAGATCACAAAAGTTTTTTGTGGGCGGTGATGTGCGTTTTGCTGCCCTCCTTAGTCTTTTCTTGATTCCGCAGTATTGTCGGATTGAAGCGGCTTGGACCGACATTACTCATACGCTTACGAGAGACTGGTTTCATCGTTACGGGTAACTCCGTTGCTCAAAGATGACTGGCAAGTGTCGGTTTCTCCAACTTTAGTTGAATCGGATTTGACCGAGGAGGTCCTTGGATGAGGTTAAATAGCAACTCATATATCTCCGTTGTGGTGTTTGCGTAAGTAAGATGCGATCCTACTAGATACCCTTGGTCACCACGTAAAACTTGCAACAACAAAATTAGAGGACGTCTAACTTGTTTTTGCAGGGTATGCTTGTGATGTGATATGGCCAACGATGTGATGTGATATATTGGATGTATGAGATGATCATGTTGTAATAGAAATATCGACTTGCACGTCGATGGTACGGCAACCGGCAGGAGCCATAGGGTTGTCTTTAAAGTAACGTTTGTGCTTGCAGATGCGTTTACTATTTTGCTAGGATGTAGCTTTAGTAGTAATAGCATGAGTAGCACGACAACCCCGATGGCAACACGTTGATGGATGATCATGGTGTGACGTCGGTGACAAGAAGATCGTGCCGGTGCTTTGGTGATGGAGATCAAGAAGCACGTGATGATGGCCATATCATGTCACTTATGAATTGCATGTGATGTTAATCCTTTTATGCACCTTGTTTTGCTTAGAACGACGGTAGCATTATGAGGTGATCTCTCACTAAAATTTCAAGACGAAATTGTGTTCTCCCCGACTGTGCACCGTTGCTACAGTTCGTCGTTTCGAGACACCACGTGATGATCGGGTGTGATAGACTCAACGTTCACATAAAACGGGTGCAAAACAGTTGCGCACGCGGAACACTCGGGTTAAGCTTGACGAGCCTAGCATGTGCAGACATGGCCTCGGAACACATGAGACCGAAAGGTCGATCATGAATCATATAGATGATATGATTAGCATAGGGATGCATACCACTGAAACTATTCTCAACTCACGTGATGATCGGACTTGGGATAGTGTAAGTGGATCATGAACCACTCAAATGACTAGAGAGATGTACTTTTTGAGTGGGAGTTTGGCATATAATTTGATTAAGTTAAACTCTAATTATCTTGGACATAGTCTAAGTCCACTTTGAATATATTTGTGTCGAGGATCATGGCTCACGCGACAGTCATCCTGAATTTTAATACGTTCCTAGAGAAAGCTAAGTTGAAAGATGATGGAAGCAACTTTGTAGACTGGGCTCGTAATCTTAAGCTAATCTTACAAGCTGGGAAGAAGGATTATGTCCTTAATGCTGCGCTAGGAGATGAACCACCCGCTACGGCTGATCAGGATGTTAAGAACGCTTGGTTAGCACGTAAGGAGGACTACTCGATAGTTCAATGTGCAGTCTTGTATGGCTTAGAACCGGGACTTCAACGTCGCTTTGAGCGTCATGGAGCATTTGAGATGTTCCAGGAGTTGAATTTTATCTTTCAGAAGAACGCCCGGATCGAGAGGTATGAGACCTCACATAAATTCTATGCTTGCAAGATGGAGGAAAACTCGTCTGTCAGTGAACATGTGCTCAAAATGTCTGGGTACTCAAACCGTCTAGCTGAGCTGGGGATTGACCTCCCGTAAGAGGCTATCACTGACAGAATCCTTCAATCACTGCCGCCAAGCTATAAAGGCTTTGTGTTGAACTACAACATGCAAGGGATGAACAAATCTCCCGGCGAGTTGTTTGCGATGCTGAAAGTCGCAGAGTCTGAACTCCGTAAAGAGCATCAAGTGTTGATGGTGAATAAGACCACTAGTTTCAAGAGAAACGGCAAAGGCAAGAAGGGCAATTCGAAGAAGAGCGGCAAGCCTGTTGCCAATCCGCCGAAGAAACCCAAAGCTAGACCTAAGCCTGAAACGGAGTGTTACTATTGCAAGGGTATGGGTCACTGGAAGCGCAATTGACCCAAGTATCTGGCAGATAAGAAGGCGGGCAAAAAAAAATCAGGTATATTAGATATACATGTTATTGATGTGTACTTAACCGCCTCTCGTAGTAGTGCCTGGGTATTCGATACTGGTTCTGTTGCTCATATTTGCAACTCGAAACAGGAACTGCGGAATAGACGAAGGCTGGCGAAAGATGAAGTGACGATGCGCGTAGGAAATGGTTCCAAGGTTGATGCAATCGCCGTCGGCACAGTATCGCTTCAGCTACCGTCGGGATTAGTGATGAACTTAAATCATTGTTATTTAGTGCCTGCGTTGAGCATGAACATTATATCTGGATCTTGTTTATTGCGAGACGGTTACTCTTTTAAGTCTGAGAATAATGGTTGTTCTATTTCTATGAGTAACATCTTTTATGGTCATGCACCGAATGTGAGAGGATTGTTCATATTGAATCTTGATAGCGATACGCATATACATAACATTGAGACCAAAAGAGTTAGAGTAAACAATGATAGCGCCATATTTTTGTGGCACTGCCGTTTAGGTCATATTGGTGTAAAGCGCATGAAGAAACTCCATGCTGATGGACTTTTGGAGTCACTTGACTTTGATTCACTTGACACGTGCGAACCATGCCTCATGGGCAAGATGACTAAAACTCCGTTCTCCGGAACAATGGAGCGTGCAAGTGACTTATTGAAAATCATACATACCGATGTGTGTGCTCCGATGAGCGTGGAGGCACGCGGCGGATATCGTTATTTTCTCACCTTCACTGACGATTTGAGTAGATATGGTTATGTCTACTTGATGAAGCACAAGTCTGAAACATTTGAAAAGTTCAAGCAATTTCAGAGTGAAGTGGAAAATCATCGTAACAAGAAGATCAAGTTCCTACGGTATGATCGTGGGGGTGAATATCTGAGTTTCGAGTTTGGTGATCACTTAAGACAATGTGGAATTGTTTCGCAGTTAACACCGCCTGGAACACCACAGCGTAATGGTGTGTCCGAACGTCGTAATCGTACTTTATTAGAGATGGTGCGATCTATGATGTCTCTTACTGATTTGCCGTTATCGTTTTGGGGTTATGCATTAGAAACAGCTGCATTCACTTTAAATAGGGCACCATCAAAATCCGTTGAGACGACACCATACGAACTGTGGTATGGCAAAAGGCCAAAGTAGTCGTTTCTTAAAGTTTGGGGATGTGATGCTTATGTCAAAAAGCTTCAGCCTGAAAAGCTGGAACCCAAAGCGGAAAAGTGCGTCTTCATAGGTTACCCGAAAGAGACAGTTGGGTACACCTTCTATCTCAAATCCGAGGGCAAAGTGTTTGTTGCTAAAAACGGAGCTTTTCTCGAGAAGGAGTTTCTCTCGAGAGAATTGAGTGGGAGGAAGATAGAACTTGACGAGGTTGTCGAACCTTTCATCCCTCTGGATGGTGGCGCAGGGCAAGGGGAAACCTCTGTCATTGCGACGCCGGTTGAGGAAGAAGTTAATGATGATGATCATGAAACTCCAGTTCAAGTTTCTGTTGAACCACGCAGGTCGACGAGATCACGTGCTGCTCCAGAGTGGTACGGTAATCCCGTCTTGTCAATCATGTTGTTAGACAACAATGAACCTGCAAATTATGAAGAAGCAATGGTGGGCCCAGATTCCAACAAATGGCTAGAAGCCATGAAATCCGAGATAGGATCCATGTATGAGAACAAAGTGTGGACTTTGGAGATACTACCTGAGGGCCGCAAGGCTATTCAGAACAAATGGATCTTTAAGAAGAAGATGGACGCTGACGGCAATGTAACCGTTTATAAAGCTCGACTTGTGGCAAAGGGTTTTTCACAAGTTCCAGGAGTTGACTACGATGAGACTTTCTCACCCGTAGCGATGCTTAAGTCCGTCAGAATCATGTTAGCAATAGCTGCATTTTTCGATTATGAAATCTGGCAGATGGATGTCAAAACGGCGTTCCTTAACAGTTTCCTTAAGGAAGAGTTGTATATGATACAACCCGAAGGTTTTGTCGATCCTAAGAATTCTAACAAGGTGTGCAAGCTCCAGCGATCCATTTATGGACTGGTGCAAGCATCTCGGAGTTGGAACAAACGCTTTGATGAGGTGATCAAAGCATTTGGGTTTATACAAGTGGTTAGAGAATCTTGTATTTACAAGAAAGTGAGTGGGAGCTCTGTGGCGTTTCTAATATTATATGCGGATGACATATTGCTGATTGGAAACAACGTGGAGTTATTGGAGAGCATAAAAGGTTACTTGAATAAAAGTTTCTCTATGAAGGACCTAGGAGAAGCTGCTTACATTCTAGGCATTAAGATCTATAGGGATAGATCAAAACGCCTGATAGGACTTTCACAAAGCACATACCTTGATAAAGTTTTGAAGAGGTTCAAAATGGAACAGTCCAAGAAAGGGTTCTTGCCAGTTTTACAAGGTACGAGATTGAGTAAGACTCAGTGCCCAGCAACTGATGAAGATAGAGAGCATATGCGCTCCGTCCCCTATGCTTCAGCCATAGGTTCTATCATGTATGCGATGCTGTGCACTAGACCGGATGTTAGCCTGGCCATAAGTGTGGCAGGTAGATCCAGAGTAATCCAGGAGTGGATCACTAGACGGCGGTCAAGAATATCCTGAAGTACCTGAAAAGGACTAAGGAGATGTTTCTCGTATATGGAGGTGACGAAGAGCACGCCGTAAAAGGTTACGTCGATGCAAGCTTTGACACAGATCCGGACGACTCTAAGTCGCAAACCGGATACGTATTTATTCTTAATGGGGGTGCAGTAAGCTGGTGCAGTTCCAAGCAAAGCGTCGTAGCAGATTCTACATGTGAAGCAGAGTACATGGCTGCCTCGGAGGCGGCTAAGGAGGGTGTCTGGATGAAGCAGTTCATGACGGATCTTGGAGTGGTGCCAAGCGCACTGAATCCAATAACCTTGTTCTGTGACAACACTGGTGCCATTGCCTTAGCAAAGGAACCACGGTTTCACAAGAAGACCAGACACATCAAACGACGCTTCAACCTCATCCGCGACTACGTCGAGGAAGAGGACGTAAATATATGCAAAGTGCACACGGATCTGAATGTAGCAGACCCGCTGACTAAACCTCTTCCACGGCCAAAGCATGATCGACACCAGAACTGTATGGGTGTTAGATTTATTACAATGTAATTCACATGATGATGTGAGGACTAGATTATTGACTCTAGTGCAAGTGGGAGACTGTTGGAATTATGCCCTAGAGGCAATAATAAATATAGTTATTATTATAATTCCTGTATCAAGATAATCGTTTATTGTCCATGCTATAATTGTATTGAATGAAGACTCATTTACATGTGTGGATACATAGACAAAACACCGTCCCTAGCATGCCTCTAGTTGGCTAGCCAGTTGATCAAAGATAGTCAGTGTCTTCTGATTTTGAACAAGGTGTTGTTGCTTGATAACTGGATCACGTCATTAGGAGAATCACGTGATGGACTAGACCCAAACTAGTAGACGTAGCATGTTGATCGTGTCATTTTGTTGCTACTGTTTTCTGCGTGTCAAGTATTTATTCCTATGACCATGAGATCATATAACTCACTAACACCGGAGGAATACTTTGTGTGTATCAAACGTCGCAACGTAACTGGGTGACTATAAAGATGCTCTACAGGTATCTCCGAAGGTCTTAGTTGAGTTAGTATGGATCAAGACTGGGATTTGTCACTCCGTGTGACGGAGAGGTATCTCGGGGCCCACTCGGTAATACAACATCACATACAAGCCTTGCAAGCAATCTAACTTAATGTAAGTTGCGGGATCTTGTATTACGGAACGAGTAAAGAGACTTGCCAGTAAATGAGATTGAAATAGGTATACGGATACTGACGATCGAATCTCAGGCAAGTAACATACCGAAGGACAAAAGGAATGACATACGGGATTATATGAATCCTTGGCACTGAGGTTCAAACGATAAGATCTTCGTAGAATGTGTAGGATCCAATATGGGCATCCAGGTCCCGCTATTGGATATTGACCGAGGAGTCTCTCGGGTCATGTCTACATAGTTCTCGAACCCGCAGGGTCTGCACACTTAAGGTTCGACGTTGTTTTATGCGTATTTGAGTTATATGGTTGGTTACTGAATGTTGTTCGGAGTCCCGGATGAGATCACGGACGTCACGAGGGTTTACGGAATGGTCCGGAAACGAAGATTGATATATAGGATGACCTCATTTGATTACCGGAAGGTTTTCGGAGTTACCGGAAATGTACCGGGAATGACAAATGGGTTCCGGGAGTTCACCGGGGGGGTAACCCGCCCCGGGGAAGCCCATAGGCCATGAGGGTGGCGCATCAGCCCTTAGTGGGCTGGTGGGACAGCCCAAAAGGGCCCTATGCGCCAAGGATAAGAAATCAAAGGAAAAGAAAAAAAAAAGGAGGTGGGAAAGGAGAGAAGGATTCCACTTTCCAATCCTAGTTGGACTAGGATTGGAGGAGGACTCCTCCCCCCTTGGTGGCGCAGCCCTTGGGGCTCCTTGAGCCCCAAGGCAAGCCTCCCCTCCCTCCTCCTATATATATGGAGCAATTAGGGCTGATTTGAGACGACTTTCCCACAGCAGCCCGACCACATACCTCCACAGTTTTTCCTCTAGATCGCGTTTCTGCCGAGCTCGGGCGGAGCCCTGCTGAGACAAGATCATCACCAATCTCCGGAGCGCCGTCACGCTGCCGGAGAACTCTTCTACCTCTCCGTCTCTCTTGCTGGATCAAGAAGGCCGAGATCATCGTCGAGTTGTACGTGTGCTGAACGCGGAGGTGTCGTCCGTTCGGTACTAGATCGTGGGACTGATCGCGGGATTGTTCGCGGGGCGGATCGAGGGACGTGAGGACGTTCCACTACATCAACCGCGTTCTCTAAACGCTTCTGCTGTACGGTCTACGAGGGTACGTAGATCACTCATCCCCTCTCGTAGATGGACATCACCATGATAGGTCTTCGTGCGCGTAGGAAAATTTTTGTTTCCCATGCGACGTTTCCCAACAATAGCTACCCCGAGGAATTTAATCAACAACCCGGGCCAGTGCTCCCCATGAGTGTTGGGCCCACCTGAGCGATGTCCGGGGCCCCACTGGTCACCCAGAGGTTTAGCCATCCCGACGTCTAGCTCATCTGTCGTGTCCTGAGACTGAGATACGCGGCTCTTATCAGGGTCGTCGACACGACGGGAGGTCCTGCTGGTCGTGTCTTACCTTAGTGGTATATCTTGCGTATCGGAATCCCGGTGAAGCTTTGGTTTACCCAGAGTTGAGGTTTTCTTCTAAGGAATCCGACGAGATCACAAGATTCGTGAAAGAGGATGCCTTTGCGGCCTGTGTTCGTTTGTGATGGACTAGTTGGAGCACCCCTGCAGGGTTTAATCTTTCGGAAAGCCGTGCCCGCGGTTATGTGGCAACTTGGAATATTTTGTTAACATCCGGTATTAGAGAAATTAAACATAAACTAATAAAAATGCCAACTGTGTGCGTAACCGTGACTGTCCCTTCGAAGATCTCTCTTCGACCGGGAACACGGTGGGGTTATGAATGCCGTAGGTAGGTGTTCAGGATCACTTTTTGATCAAGTATTCACGATCGTTAGCGTAGACCAGTTTCACTTCTTTCTCGCGTAAGTTAGCCGCTTATTCCATCTTAGGAAGCAGCAGCCTGAAACACTTCACCCCTTCCTTACCCAATAACATGACTAGTTCTGGCACCAAGGTCTTAGATTGCTGAGTCCCCGTGGCTCACCGATTCCTCCGAAACTTCCAGCAGGTACAGGTACCCCAGAGTCAGATGATCCCGACGGCACCCAGCTGGCGTGGCAGTACAACGAAGAGACAGATCGCCTTTACGTGAACTATCCAGAGGACTGAGCCGTGGTCGTGATCGTGGGCCTGCAGCGGGTAGCATAGCATTTTCCTTGTTTTGTAGTCCGTACCGGAACTACCTTGTTTGTATCTGCGTTGTACTCTGTATTATTAATAAGAAGACAGTTGAATTCCAGATTGTCTACTGTAAATATTATTGTGTGCTATGCTTACTTGCTTGCGAAACGCTTAGATGCGCTTCTTTCCTATTCGGGGGGTCTCGACCCCCAGATCGGAAAGGACCACATCTTGGTCGTTACAATCAAACCCCATTTGAGTATAATTTTCTTGGCTAAAGATTAAGATGATGCGGAGATGCGTGCACCCTGCAAAAAAACATGCATTGCGTCCTTCGTGTTAGTGGAGGATAAACAATATTTGTGTTCTCTCAAAGATATGGTAGAGCAAGGGTGTGATGATCAGATAGATAAAGGAAGGATGACGAAGATTTATATAATGAAGTGGAGCTGAGTTAAAAACAAACCCATGTGTAGATGAACAAAATAAGATGGAAAATTATGCCTTAGTACGTGTGGTAATTGGAAGCTTTAGTTGACATGAGCATCATTTTTTCATGAAAGGGGTGCGAGGGTTTGTTTCTCCCGTTGCAACGCACGGGCATTTTTCCTAGTCCATTCTAATTCCCTCCGACGCAAACATGAAGCGGTGAGCCCGCCGTGCGAGGCAACGGGCACAGGAGGCGACGGCGGCCCTTGCGGCGGGTGGACGTTTGCGAGGCGGAGTCGCATTCTCCGACGCCCGAAATGGTGCACCAGTGCGACCGTTGCAATCGTGATGTGGTGGACGTCGGCTCGTCCCAAGATGGATCCATCATCGATCTCACATTCACCGGCATCGTTAGGGTTACGGGCTCTAACAAGGAAGATTAGGTCATAAAAGACGGCGGCATCTCTCGAGTCCCGTGAGCCGGCTCGTGTCTCATGTCCAACTGGCAACCGCACCAACACTTTGAGGAGTACAGCAGACCGTTGGGTATGGACACGAAGAAGTCGGACGAACTCTGCTTAATATTTGGTTTATGTTGCATATAATAGTATGGATTTTAGGTTTCTAATTTAATGTTATAGTATGAATTATTTGAGACTTAAATACTTGTCACTCAAATTAATGTATAGATACGCCATTTGAGCGACATATATTTCCAGACTGAGGAAGTATGTGATTGATAGTCTAGTGATGTTGTGACTAATTAACACGATGCAATTAGCATCATAACATGTTTGGACTTTTTTAATTCCACAATTTTCTGAATTGAATCTTCGATGAATCGATTCCTCACTTGCGCAGTCAATTTGGAGGACGAAGAAGAAAAAAGCGAACATGACACCGTTAGAGACGAACAAGATGCATCGGGCACGTTGCCGTCGGCGAACGGGAGGAAGAAGTTGTGCCGAAAATGAGAACTAACATCGTAGCATTGCGGCCGTCAGAGAGGCAGGGATATATAGGGGTCAGGAAGCAAGGCTTTCACTTTTACCTTCATAAAAAATTCAACACCGACGTTATGCGTTTCGGTCAAAATACCAAAATATTCATTTTTAGATAATTAATAATTGATTTTTAATAATATCTAAATTCCTGTGTATTACTGAAATTGTTGAAATATTTTGTCCGAAAGATAAATATATCAAAGGTTGCTGAAATTCAGCAAATTTCATTGAAATCTCATTAAAAGTGAAAAACAATGTACAGAAGTCAATCATACTATCAGTGCGAAAACGATTTTCAACGTTTGGCTAGATTAGTATAGTTATTAGCAGTTTACATGATGGGACTACCTTGCTGGTCATTTGCAATCATCGAATAATTCAACTATCAACATCTACATAATTTTCCCCGCAAAAAAATACTTCTACTCTATACATAATTTAATCAAGTACATAATAAATATGCATGCTCTCAACAAACACAACACAGCTTACACCTCCCGTAGAAAAAAACGTCTACTCCGCACATAATTTAATCAAGTACTCCATCCGTTGCTAAATATAAGTTTTTTAAAAGATTTTACAAGGAAGCTACATACAAAGCAAAATAAATGAATGTACACTTTAATATATATATATATATATATAATAGAAACTCTATTCATCAACCAGGATGCAGATTAAATTATTCCTCACCCGAGGTGATTTTACGACCATTTCATAAATATATTAAATTTGAAATGCAAATAGATACGCTTATATTGATTCATTACGAAAAATTTGACATAAGAAAACAAAAATATAGGTCATAAGACTAGAAAAATCACATTTTATGTATAATTTGCACTATGTTTTTATGTTTGTAATTTTACGTGAAATAAAATATTTTTTTACAGTGACAATGTATTTTTTTTACGGTCTCTTTTTACGTATGAGATAAGATTAAAATTTCAGAAACGTAAAATTACGGTGTATTAATGTAAAAATTGAGGGGGTGAAGAATAACTATTCCTCACCCAAGGTGACGATATATAGGGTCGCGCTATTCGTCACCTTGGGTGAGGAATAGTTATTCTTCTACCCCCCTCTATTTTCACATTAATACATTGTAATTTGACGTTTCTTAAATTTTAATCTTATCTCATACGTAAAAAGAGACCGTAAAAAATACATAGTCACCGTAAAAAATACTTTATGTCACGTAAAATAACAAACATAAAAACATAGTTTAAATTATGCATAAAATGTGATTTTTGTGTTGTTATGATCTATATTTTTGTTTCATTATGGCAAATTTTCCATAGTTAATAAATATAAATATATCTATTTGCATTTTAAATTTAATTTATTTATGAAATGGTCGTAAAATTACTTCGAGTGAGGAATAATTTATTCTACACCCTGGGTGATGAATAGAGTTTATTCGTATGTAGTCCATTAGAAAAAGAACTAAAAAGACTTATATTTAGAACGGAGGGAGTACACTAGAGATATGCATGCTCTCAACAACACAACACAGCCTACACCTCTCGCTCAATTCATTCATCTCGATCAAATTGCTGATGCCACAATGGTCTGGTTCTTCGGTAATCAATCGCACGCATTGCGCACTGACATGGTAGTCGATGATGATGCTTGCTTTCCGCTAGCACTCGGCGTTGTGCTTGTTGAGAGTAAATTGCCAAAAAAACCAGCACAATTGCCTCGTTCGATGCAAAAGGCCATGGTTTTCATAAAAGTTTGTTAAAAACATTGATTTTCAGTAATCACATTGCCAAAAGCATTAACTGGTCAACTGGCCGCGTTTTGACAGGAACCTGACATCTTGGGCCCACCTGTCATGACCATGTGGCCGTTAACATGGCTCACGTTGACCGGGTCCGGCTGGACCGAGAGGGTCAACGTTGTTCCTATCTCCCCACAAGCTAGCGCCTGGATCCCCCGCCACGGGTGGACCGGCAGCCACCCTCGTCGAAGCCCCGCCATCCAGTGAGCTAGGGCATGAACAGAGCAAGGCAACAGTCGTTTCTCATCAAAGTTGGACAGCATATGGCTTCCCCTTCCATTTTTTCTGTCAAGAGAGAAAGAGAGCTTTGCCTGAGAACGACCACCATAGGCCACGCGGCTAACGCCCTCCGTCGACCTCGTAGCCATGTCCGAAAACATCACGCTCCTCCTCTATGTCCTCTTGCGAGTTGAATTGGATGGACGCGGCCCGACCGCGACACGCTTGTCTTCTTCCTCCTCTCTGGCAGACGCCATTGTCTCCAAAATTCATCAACATCACTGCACCATCGACTTCCTCGACTACTCCATTGACTCTGAGACGACGCCACACACACGCTGGACAAGATCACGGCCATGACCACTCACACCGCTCGCCTTCAAGCATACTGCCGTCCATGGCGTGCCACAACTTGTCGATTCCGGGGACTCGCCGCGGGAGCCTCCTAGCATGACACCCCTACTCAACATATTCAAACCACCACCAGAAGCTCCGACGGCTCCTGCAGCCCGCCGCGATGATTGCAGCAAGGTCATGGCCAAAGGACATGGCCGCGTCGTGGCCATGGCGTTCGACAAGCAAGGTAGGCGGAACTCATGAGTGGGGAATGAAGGAGTAGAATGGCGCTAGAGGCGGGGCTGGCGACGCTTGGCTCGCTGTATAGCGGCGCGAAGCTGTATTGTGCGGGTGTGGGGAGCAGTGGTCGGTCGCTGCACACAACGTGTTTGATAAAATGAACAACCGTGCTGACGGGTGGGCCCTTTTGTTAACTTAACATTTTAGTCGACGACGTTAAATTTGTGCCACGTTATTCCTGAAACCGGGCCCGTCTGACATATTTTGCGTCAAACGGCTCTTAGTCGACTGGTTAGTGCTTTTGGCAATGTGATTACTGAAAATCGATGTTTCTAGCAAACTTTTCTGAAAACGGTGGATTTTCGCATTGAGCGACGCAATTGTGCTGATTTTTGCCAATTTACTCGCTTATTGATAACGGCGGAGAGCCCGACGATCAGGTGGACGAAGGCGTCGACGATCAGGCCATGGGTTTCCTTGCGGTTGGCGCGGAGGTACCACCGTAGCATCTCCTCCAGCCACCCCGATTTGTCGTCGCACCTCGCATTTGTGAGTGAGCGCTTTGCAACTTGTTATCTTCCACAAGTTATCTTTTGTGATTCTTCCATTGAATTTGCATTTGCATCTTTCTCCCTCTCATTTCACGGTGTATGGCCTGTTACTGTCCGGGTGAACAACAATGAAAGGTCTGTGCTGTTTGACAGTATAGTCACACAACCAAATCTTGAATTCTAGCATGTTCTCAAGCATAAAACATTTCCTCAGGCAAGACATCAAAATTTCGTCGGGTGTACTTCTTGGAAACTGTCTAGCCTCAATTGTCTTGCTCATGCCATCGTCGACTATAGCCTTATCTGCAAGGCTAACATCACAAACAAGTGAAATTTATGATCTCTACAGGTGATTTTTCTGTACCACTCTGCTACTTTCTCACTGAAGCCAGCCTCATCCAAGTCATTCACCACACCTTCATCATCCGAGCCATCCACACAAGCACGCTGATAGATAATGTCAGGATCCATGTCCTTATTATGCCTTACTTGAGCCTCTACGTCACCAACATTGTTGTGCTGCCTCTCATACTCTTCCTCGGAGTCATGATCATCATCATTAATCGGTGCACTACCTCGAAACTCATACTGGGAATACTCATTGGCTTGCACTTCAACTTTATGCTCAACGCCATCTACCAAGGTTTGGTTCAAGTCAACTTGAAAAAGAGGAGCCTTGCCCACCTTACCTGCAAACAATTCGAGTGAATTGATTGTCGATGATGCAACAACCTCCTTATATGCAACCCAATACGAATTGGACCTGATAGGCATTGTTGTTGGGGCATAGTTTATACCTAAGTAATTTTGGTGATTGATGACAGTACCGCAAATGACTAACCGTGTGTATTAAGATTTCAGATAACACACGTCAATGGCACAAGACGACTCGCCCCCTCTTTCGTGGAACAGAAGCATGGTGTTCTATACGATTCTCTTTATTTGAGTCATAGGAAAGCCGTACTATTAAGAGGGGAACCGTAGTGGAAAGGTTTGGGTGGAATCAATCTCGCACGCGCACACTTCACATATTTTCCCCCTTGCCGGCAACTTTGGAGTGGCTCCCGCCGTAGTGTTTCCTTCATCTTTGCAAAGGGTCCCCCAGCGGTAGTACCGCTGGGCCTAGCGGTAGTACCGCTGGAGTGCTAGCGGTAGTACCGCTGCATCCAGCAGTAGTACCGCTACCTGGCGGTAGTACCGCCCCTGGTCAAAGGTAGTACCGCTCCAGGAGCTTAGTACCACCTGCCTAGCGGTTGTACGTGGACGGACCTTTTTGCGAAGACTTTCTTGGCGGTGGTAGTGCTTATGCACTACCAGGGGCCCAGCGGTAGTACCGCTGGAGTGCCAGCGGTAGTACCGCTGGGCATGGGCTGTGAGTGGGAAAACGGTTGGATTCCCCCCCCCCACTATATAAAGGGTTCTTCTAGCTGTGGAACCCTATCTCTTACCCTCCCAAGCTCCATTGTTGCTCCCTAAGCTCAAAAGTGCCCGATCTCTCTCCCTAGCCAATCAAACTTGTTGATTCTTCAGGGATTGGTTGAGAAGGCCTAGATCCACACTTCCACCAAGAGAAAAGTTGATTCCCCCACCAATCCCTTGCGGATCTTGTTACTCTTGGGTGTTTGAGCATCCTAGACGGTTGAGGTCACCTCGAAGCCACATTCCATTGTGGCGAAGCTTCGTGGTTTTGTTGGGAGCCTCCAAGCTTTGTGTGGAGTTTGCCCCAACCTTGTTTGTAAAGGTTCGGTCGCCGCCTTCAAGCGCACCTATAGTGAAATCACGGTACCTTGCATCGTGCGAGGGCGTGAGGAGAGTACGGTGGCCTTAGTGGCTTATTGGGGAGCATTATGCCTCCACACCGCTCCAACGGAGACGTACTTCCTGTCAAAGGGAAGGAACTTCGGTAACACATCCTCGTCTTCATTGGTTCCACTTTTGGTTATCTCTAACCTTTACTTTGTGTATGCTTATGTTGTTGTCTTTCTCTTACTTGTCTTAGTAGCTATCGTTGCTAGCTTCATTACGGTTCACCCCATTGTTGTCATATTTGTGAACCCGTATGTTGTTTACCCTAACTTGCTAAGATTAATTAAAAAGTGGTCGTTGCCTATTCACCCCCCCCTCTAGTCAACCATATCGATCCTTTCAATTGTCTTCATTCGACACTTGTGTACCTACCCTACATCATATCTTCCTACTAATTCAACTTGGTCACTTGCATCAACCCACTTTAATCTTGTCTGTGTTTCTTCCACCACTACATCATAACTAGGACTTTCAGGAAATATCAACACTTCCTCATACTTGTCAATAATATCAACATTCATGAATGCCTCTTTGTCAACATAATAAATATTCACAATATTTTTCATCTCAAAAAGACAAACATAAGGACTAAATATACCACATTGCTAATAAAACCACTTTGTCCATCCAAATTAAGCATTACCCAAACCCAAACCCGAACCCTAACCCTAAATATTAACATTAGGGATAACCCAAACAATAAGGTTTGTTCACCAACATCATAATGCATCACTATTGAAACAACAGTACTTAACCACATCATATTATAGAACCATGTTCAAAACTAGGGTTAGGAACCACATGAACAAAATAATTCAAATAGACAAATTCAACCAATAAAAATTTGCGACATGAAGTAGATTACCTCAAGGAACATAAATGACACCGGATCCACGGATCAATCCAGTCAAATAGCAAGGATTTGAGAGGGGCCAAGTGAGGGAAACAAAGGGAAAAAGGGAAAAGAGGTCGGGAAAGGCCAATTTGGGGAGAAGAGATGAGTGGGATTGACTCGTGAGAGCAGCCGGCCAATAAAAATATCTGCATCAGGAACGCCAACGGCCCTGGTGTTTTTAGAACGCAACATGGGCCGGCGTTTCTGGCCTGCCATGTCAGTGAGCAATGCGTGTTCGGCCTGGCAGTGGGCCAAGGTAGAAACGCGAACTACCTCGATGTTACTATATTGGTCCGAAACATCATGATATTTGACGTTGACAGAACTGTGAGAAAAAAATTGCATCCAGATGGCGCATGCACCACCGACTTCCAAGGTGTTGGCTCGTCAGCTGTTGGATTACTTAGTGTCTTCATGGCCTTTAATATACCAGGATGTCTGTCATGAATGACACACACGTTTGGTCGGTCCTTCACGATCGTAATTTTAACTTGCCGGAAGAACCATACCCAGCTCAGAAAGTTCTCACCCTCCACAAATGCCATGGCTAGTGGGATGATTTGGTTGTTCCCGTCCACACCAATAGCAGTCAGGATTTGCCCTTTGTACTGACCAGTCAGGAATGTACCACCCACAAACATCACAGGAGGACAATGTCGGAAAGCTTCGATGCAAAAACCGAAAGAGAAGAATACTCGTTTCAACACCGTGTAATCTGGTATAATCTCCAACCTCGTGTGTTGTATGTTAACATAAGTGTCGGGATTCCTCTCCTTCAATATGTCAAGGAGAGGGACAACATTATCATATGAGTCGAAGAACGTCCCAAACCTTTCCTCCATAGCCTTCTCCTTATCCCTCCAAGCCTTCCCATATGAAATGTCATAATTCCATCTAACCTTCACTGCTTTCTGGATATGTTTTGCTTCCATATCTTTCTTCTCAACTATCTCAGTATACATGAGTTGCGCTATGAGAGTTGAAGTCCGGTTTGGATGACGAATCAACAGGTTTTTCCTCACACAATTATGTGGGACCACATTAGTGACAACCCAGTGGATGTTGTACTTCGACACGTGCTCGTGCACCTTCGCATGACAACCTGTTTCAACACAATTCACGGTATATTTTGTTGGAGTCGATATGTGTGTCCGGAAAACCCTCTGCGTAGACATAGCCCACTTTATCACCGCATACTTCAATTTTTTCTTTGTGTCGAACATATCCCGATCTAGACTTGGTTCAGAATATATTGCCATGGAGTCTCATGGCCATCGTTGACAGTAATGCCGACGGCTATTTCCTGATCCCATGCAGACGGAATCGGTACCTCCACTTCATCCTCGAAATTTTCAGAATCCAGATCCTCCGCAAACCCATCATCGTTCTCTTCCTCCATCACCCTCTGCATTTCATCGCCTGCTCATCCCCATCAGGAACAGCAGAGCCAGCTAATTGTATCGACTGAATACTCTGCCCAGTCTCATGACCAGTCTCTGCCTCTTGACTACCATGGCCTGGTTCATACCCCACGTTGACTTGTACGAAATTCTCCTCTTTCGCCACTGGTTGCACTAGGGCATATGGCTGGATTCTTCGGTCTCTGGAATGAATTAACAGGGACAATCAATGTTGGCTCCTATCTATCGGCATCAACTCCCACTTGACATTTTTACAGAATTTGGTCCACAATGAATGAATACTGACGGAACACACTTCAGGATCCAGCCCAAAACTAGTAGTCCACCAGTGCTTCAACTGCCTAATGTCCAGTCTGCCCGGGTCTGAAAGTGTCAGGACGCCTTTTTAAAACTCGCTAAGATCAATCCCCAACTCATTATATCGAAACATTACCAGGGCCGTAATAAACAGTCAAATTTACGGATTCAGACATTTTCACGTGTCAGACATTGTGACTGTGTCATTATTCGCAACGAACAAATTTATACAAAAATAGACCTACACAAACTAAATAAACCAACACTAAAAAGAACCTACAGTAAAAAATCGGTATACCTTCGGCATGTGTGCCCCTTCTTCTTCCTCTGCACCACACCACCTCCTCACCTCACCATCCACACCTCCACCATCCCACCATGGCTCCTCTAAACGAACAAAAAACTATCCGATCGCACAAAATGATACCATAGGTAGGCGGTGGAGATGGATATGATCTATTGATTCAGCACATTGAATAGGAAAATGGGTGGAGGATGGAGGAGATCGGAGGGGGGGCAAAATGAGGAAAGAAAAACGAGAGAGAGCAGAGGAGCCAGCGACTGAGGAGGAAGAAGGGCTCGGTCGGCCTTATCCAGGGGGCTCTTCGGCCTCTTGAAGTCCGATGGGTCCTCTTCGACCAGCCGCGGGCCGACAGCTTGCTCTTCGGTCACCCGCGGACCAACGGGCCCTCTTGGGCCTCCCACAAGCCGACAGATCCTGCTAGTTTTGATTTATTTCAATTTTCGCATATGTTTTTCGAATTTAGTAAAAAATAGGTATTATTTTTGAAAAACAAAATCGGATGTGTGCGTGCGTGGCGGTGCTTCCTTCCGGCACGCGCCTATGCCTATGCCTATGCCTATGCCTAGGCGCGAGCGCGACCAACGACGATGGCCACCGCTTCCTTCCGGCACGCGCCCGCCCGTGACCCATCAAGTCCAGTCCAGTCCTTGGAGTCATCCATCAATCTGATTCTGATTCTGGTTGATTGTCTCTCCTTCCAATTCCAACCCAAGCAAGCAAGGCACCTATACTCGCCTCTCAAACCCAAGCAAAGCAAGCTTAAAACCCCCGCCCCGTGCACTCAGTCATCGCCATGCCGATGCCCATGGCGCCGCCGCTCCCGTGCTTGCTCCTCCTCCTGTTTGCCGTCCCTCTCCTCGCAACGTCCGCCAGGATCCCGCTCTACCGCCACCTTCCCCCGCTCCCGCCCGCCGCCGCTCAGCACCACCCGCTCTCCCGCCTCGCGCGCGCCTCCCTCGCGCGCGCCTCCCGCCTCCGCGGTCACCACCAGGGCCAGGCCGCCTCATCCCCCGTGCGCGCCGCGCTGTACCCTCACTCCTACGGCGGCTACGCCTTCTCCCTCTCCCTCGGCACGCCGCCGCAGCCGCTGCCGGTGCTGCTCGACACGGGCAGCCACCTCACCTGGGTGCCCTGCACCTCCAACTACCAGTGCCAGAACTGCTCCGCCGCCGCCGGCTCCTTCCCCGTCTTCCATCCCAAGAGCTCCTCCTCCTCCCTCCTCGTCTCCTGCAGCAGCCCCTCCTGCCTCTGGATCCACTCCAAGTCCCACCTTTCCGACTGCGCCCGCGACTCCGCACCCTGCAGGCCCAGCACCGCCAACTGCTCCGCCACCGCCACCAATGTCTGCCCGCCCTACCTCGTCGTCTACGGCTCCGGCTCCACCGCGGGGCTCCTCGTCTCCGACACGCTGCGCCTCTCCCCACGCGGCGCCGCCAGCCGCAACTTCGCCGTGGGCTGCAGCCTCGCCTCCGTGCACCAGCCGCCGTCGGGGCTCGCGGGGTTCGGCCGCGGGGCGCCGTCCGTGCCCGCGCAGCTCGGGGTCAACAAGTTCTCCTACTGCCTCCTCTCCCGCCGCTTCGACGACGACGCCGCCATCAGCGGCGAGCTAGTCCTCGGCGCCTCCTCCGCCGGCAAGGCGAAAGCGATGATGCAGTACGCGCCGCTGCTCAAGAACGCGGGCGCCAGGCCGCCCTACTCCGTGTACTACTACCTGTCGCTGACCGGCATCGCGGTGGGCGGGAAGAGCGTGGCGCTCCCGGCGCGGGCCTTGGCACCCGTGTCCGGTGGTGGCGGGGGCGGCGCCATCATCGACTCAGGCACGACCTTCACCTACCTGGACCCGACGGTGTTCAAGCCGGTGGCGGCCGCGATGGTGGCCGCGGTGGGGGGCAGGTACAACCGATCCAAGGACGTGGAGGGGGCGCTCGGGCTGCGCCCCTGCTTCGCACTCCCGGCGGGCGCCAGGACAATGGACCTCCCGGAGCTGTCGCTCCATTTCAGCGGCGGCGCCGAGATGCGGCTCCCGATCGAGAACTACTTCCTGGCGGCTGGCCCGGCGTCCGGCGTGGCCCCCGAGGCGATCTGCCTGGCCGTGGTGTCGGACGTGTCGAGCGCGAGCGGCGGCGCCGGGGTGTCCGGTGGGGGCGGGCCGGCCATCATCCTGGGCAGCTTCCAGCAGCAGAACTACCAGGTGGAGTACGACCTCGAGAAGAACCGGCTCGGGTTCCGGCAGCAGCCATGCTCCTCGTCGTCCTCGTAAAGATGGTTGGTGGCAATGGCATGCAGATGCATGCTCGCGTACCTACGTACTACTACTACTGTATCATCCGACTTGATTAATCACGCCACGCCACGCCACGCCATGTAGTAGTGGAAAAGTTAGTGACAGATTAAGCTTGCCTGCTCGTGCAGCTTTCGGATCCAGATTCCAGAGTACTACTAGTAGTACTCCTAGTGAGGATTTTAATTAGCAATAAATAAAAACTGTACCGTACCGTGTGCACGCGTGTTTGCTTAACCACTTGTTGAATCACCACACCACACCACACCACGCCACGCGCAATCGAGGAGAGGATCGGGATCCATCCTGCGTACGTCGGTTGCTGCTCGATCGACCGCCAAATTGCTTTGCTTTTTCTTCTTTTTAGATGGGAAAATCGCTTTGCTTTTAGGGTGGAAAAAAGACGGTGCTCAGTTTGCTTTCGGTGGGGTAGATGCTTTTGCATGCCTTTTTTTTTTTGATGCAAAAAACTATGGTTTTGCATGCTTTGGGCAAAGCAAACACGTCCTTCATCAACGATATTTCTTTTTCATCCGCAAAAGATAAACAAAATGGTTGATGCTTTCGTGATCAGAGTTAATCAAGCTTGCCTAGCGTTGATCCGTTGGTGGTTAGTAGATGCGTCATGGGTGGAATGTCGTTTGGTTGCTGGGTGTTTAATACTCTCACCTGTGCTGTGCGGGTGTGAATGAATTCAATGGGCATGTGATGCACCGCAGCCGTGGCCCCTGACCCATGCTTGGAGGAGTGATGGCGCCTGCTGTGCTGTGCTGTGCTGTGCTGTGCTGCTGCGCGTTCAATGTGCACAGTTCCTTATTTACAGCCCGGCCTGACCACAAGCCGTGCATCGCCTTCTGCACGTCTCCACCGGCAAGCGACGGAGCATCCACAACCACAAGTTGTATAAAATCATCAAATGCGGCTCCAAACTTCCGCACATACTGACCGGTGAGCACACAAAAAAAAAGTCGTCCGGATATCCCGTTTAACACCCTCGGTTTCTAAATATAAGTATTTTTTAAAGTTTTTATTATAAAAAACTAAATATAGATGTATATAGACATACATTAGAATATATGTTCGTTCATTTTACTCATATGTAGTCCCTTGATATAATCTTTAAAATATATATATATATATATATATATATATATATATATATATATATATATATATTTAGGAATGGAGGGAGTACAAATCATCAAATTCATAGGTACATGCAATTCGGCTTCGGGAAGCACGTGCCCCTGTCCATAAAAAATGACTTTCGATATGTCAAGAAAATCATAAGAAAAATATTATGTGTTCTTTGTCACATTCAAATGCTATCAAAACATTTTTAGATATGAAAATTAAGCATTTTGGCTTGTGAAAGAAACAAACTAAATATCAATTGTTACCCAAAATTTTAGATCCAAAATTGTTTTTTTTCCACCGGCGAAACACCACTCCTATTTCGCATGAAAGTTGTCAAGCATGTCTGAGACAGTAACACCAACATCTACAAAAAAAATTATAATTTTTCAAAACATTTACTATTATATTTTGGGTTACTGTTCATCCGGGTGCAAATGCACCCGAGAGCCAAAAACACACCCCCCATGCAATAATGCAAAGTAGACCTACTTCAAATTTTCGCCCTTCTTGCACATGCCGTGTTCATGTCCATCGGTCGGCTGCGATTCTCAAAGTGCAAGTGCGGCCGCCGACAACGTAGAGTAGGACATACGACACGCACCGGCTCATGCGACTCGAGGCGCCGACGTCTCCCACGTCCTATTCTTTCTCGTCGAAGCCCGAAGCCTTCACATCGCGAGTGGAGGTGAGATCGTCGACAAGTCCACGACGACGCGGTTGCAGCGGCATAGGACCATGGTCAACCGTTGGGCGTCGGAGAGTGCGACTCCGCCTCGTTGACGTTTGTCGCGGCCTCCCACGACCGTAGCCCCGCTCAGCACGCATGTCGCATCATATTTGCATCCTTCATGTAGTGACATTCCACCACAAACACAATGCACCAACGAAGCGGTGCTGCAACCGCCATGGCATTTTGGACGAAAGACGGGCCGAACCGCCACTAGTGAGGCCGCGACAACGTGCCTAACACACAATAGATTTTCGTCAAATGAAGTCTAACCATTGGTGGGCAGACTCCTCCCAGGAGCGAAGGAGCACAATGCGGGCAAACATCTCTTCCTCGGGGCTGCGTGTGATGAGCTCCCAGTCTCAAGATCTGGACGTGGAGGATTTGGGTTCGCTGCTCTTCAAGTCGGAGATGGCCGGAGATCGCCCACAGGTTGCTTGGGATGGAGTATAGTGAAGGGAGAGTGGAGTGAAGTGGAATGCGACTTTGGTTTCGTGCACACTGCGGATATGGTTGAATATATGTGGAGTCGACCGGGTAGTGTGTCGGATCTAACATTGTAGGCCCACCCACGCGCGGCCGGGCTTCCCCATATCAGGTGAAGATATGAGCTAGTTATGGGAGTTGCCTGTGAGCCCACGCATTTCGGCCCGATTTTCCATGTCCGGTTGGGTGGTAAATTTTCGTCTAGGCAGCTCGCGCGGACGTTTGGGGCTGATATGGGGGGTTGGGTTGCGGATGCTCTAGAACTATCATATTTCAACTTCTTGGTGACTAATTGGACTGGAAATTTGAAAAGATTTGGTCGCGCAATTGTTCATAGCTTTTCACAAACTCTAATAAGTGGTTGAATTGACCTTTCAAAATATGAACTGAATGGACAGATGATTTGTTTATGACATAATAGAAAACT
The DNA here is from genome assembly GCF_904849725.1 of Hordeum vulgare subsp. vulgare. Lineage (NCBI taxonomy): Eukaryota > Viridiplantae > Streptophyta > Magnoliopsida > Poales > Poaceae > Hordeum > Hordeum vulgare. Next base: position 655,025,392 of record NC_058519.1, on the reverse strand, counting down.
TCAATTTCCATTTGTTAGGATTGAACTTACCGAGATTTGAAGAAGGGCGGCAACGATGTCTTGCTTATTGCGAGTAAGTACGCTGAAAGGACGATATAGTTGACTAGAGGACCGGGGGTGTGAATAGGCAAGTGCCAATTTTTAACACTTCTTTAACAAATTAGGTTTAGCAACAAATAGGTTATATAGATATGCAACTAGGTGGATGCTAGCAACAACAATGGCAAGCAAGTTATAAAAACAAAGTGAAGGTAAGAAGTAACCACAAGTGGAACCGATGAAGACGATGATCTGTTACCGAAGTTCCTTCCCTTTTAGAGAAAGTACGTCTTCTTTGGAGCGGTGTGGAGGCACAAAGCTCCCCAAGATGCCACAAAGGCCACCGTATTCTTCTCGTGCCCTCACACAATACAAAATGTCGTGATTCTACTAGTGGTGCACTTGAAGGCGGCGATCGAACCTTCAAAACAAGGTTGGAGCAATCTCCACAACTTAATTGGAGGCTCCCAACAATACCACGAAGCTTCACCACAATGGAATATGGCTTCGAGGTGACCTCAACCGTCTAGGGTGCTGATGACGAGTATATACTTCTCGCCCCTCGTTGGTTACCCCAACTGGAAGGTGGAGATGTAGTCAGCAGCTGATTTCCCTTACATGGAGACTGTAAGGTTTATCGAACCAGGAGGACTCCTAGGCTTAACAAGTAGCTGTCTCCTATCCTGGTCAGCAGAAGACGTGGACCTGCACACACAACAAATAACTTTGCTCCCAACGAGTACAGAGAGGTTGTCAATCTCTCCGGCCTTGTAGTTTGCAAAGGATCAAAACACAAGCGAGAAAGTAATAGTGATTGCAACGGAAAAGTAAATGAAAGCGGTAAATGATGGAGGTGTAAACAATGATGGTGATATGGACCGCAGTCACATGATGTTCACTAGTGATGTCTGTCTCCCAAAAGACGATAAACAACTATGCTTGGGTAAACAAATCAGAGTTGGGCAATTGACAGAATTATGATCGCACCGCAATGCTAATTATGCTACTTGATAGTTAGAGGTTCAATAGTAATGGACAAGTGCATTAATGAACTAAGCGTAAGGTAAACAAGACAAGTAAACCGTTTATTCATAGCATCTACTTACAAACCATCCTCCTTGAAATATCTATCCAGAACATCTCTCCGATATTAAGTTGCGAGCCCCACCCAAACTGTAAACTCAAAGCAATGGACAAGTGCATTAACGAACTATGTGTAAGGTAAACAATCCTTGCAACCTTGGTCACAAGCACCGTTGTTTTCTCCCCGGTGACAACAAGCACATCCCCTAGTCGCATGTTTCTGTCAGTCAAGCTAGACATCGAGGGGCATGAACCCATAATCATGCATAACGCTCCCTCGTGGAGTTACAATCTACTACTCGACCAAAGCAATAAATAGCAATGGAGAACATGCATGAATCACTAAGGAACATAATATAAAAGGATAATCAAATATATAACTCATAACAATCTGAACATAATCTCATAATCCATCGGATTCCAACAAACCGAGCATAGCAGTAGCAAGAGAATTACATAGATGCCTTGATCATGTAGGGCAACTCACAAGGACTAACCATTGAAGTACAAGATTGGAGAGAAGATATCACATAGCTACTGGTCATGGACTCATGGTCCAAGGAGGACTACTCACGGCACGTCCGGGAAGCGTCCATGGTGGTAGAGAGGCTCCCGGAGGTCAATCCTCCCTCGGACAGGGTGCCGGGAAGAGGTCTCCTGATGCTCCCGATCTCGGAAGCGTTGTAGCGGCGGAACGATGGAGAAATTCGCGATTCGAGATAGCACTACTAGGAAAAGGCCTGCTAGTGACGCACCTGTTTTGGCTACTAATGGCGCACTACAGGTGCGCCACTAGCATCACGCCATTAGAATTTTTACTAATGGCGCACCATAGGTGCACCATTAGTATCTGGTATACTAATGGCGCACCATGCAGTGCGCCATTAGTATAACCCATGGTGCGTCATTAGTATGCCTACGACGTGTACAGGGAAGCAGGCCGTAGCGGGGAGCACCATGGGCATCTCCTGGAAGATCTCGATCTGGGGGGGGGGCGCACTCTGCACTGGTGCGTCATTATTACTTTTGAAAGAAAAAAAAGTTTGTTAGTAGTGACGCACCGTGTGTGTGGTGCGTCATTAGTGTCCATCACACTAATGGCGCACCTGCACATGGTGCGACATTGCTATATAGTAGTGGCGCACCATTTGTCTGGTGCGTCATTAGTGTCTATATTATCTATAACCCTTTTCCTAGTAGTGTAGTCCAAACATTACTCAAAACAATACCTCAAAACTATTGCAGGTTACTACTATACTTAAATAGCAACCTCAATTACCTACTCATGCAAGGCACACAACTCAGTGCAACGAGCCAACTCTCTAAACAAGATAAGCATGATAACTTAAGAGAGTTTTAAAATAAACCTAAATAAAAGCTCTTAAAAAGATAAGCATGAAAACTAAGAGCTAAACATGACAGTAGCTATGGAAAGATAAAGAACACACAAAAAAGATAAGCATGAAAACCTATGTTGTGTTCTAGTGTGGAATGGAGCGTGTCTCTCTCCCAAACAAGGTAGGCTAGGTTCCGACTTGTTATGAACAGCAAGGAAAACTAAAACAAACTAAAAAGCAAATAGCGGGACGGTCTAAGCATAGCACATAACATATGAAGTGATAAAAATATAGCATGGAGATGGACGAACTGATTGTTGGAAATATGCCCTAGAGGCAATAGTAAAATAGTTATTATTATATTTCCTGTTTCAAGATAATCGTTTATTATCCATGCTATAATTGTATTGAATGGAAACATGAATGCATGTGTGGATATATAGACAAAATTATGTCCCTAGTGAGCCTGTAGTTGACTAGCCTGTTGATCAAGGATGGTTAAGGTTTCCTATTGTCTCTAGTGTCACTTGATGATGGGATCACATCATTGGGAGAATGATGTGATGGACGAGACCCAAACTATAACCGTAGCATGTGATCGTGTCATTCTGTTGCTATTGTTTTCTGCATGTCAAGTATTCATTCCTATGACCATGAGATGAAGTAACTCAGTGACACCGGAGGAATGCCTTGTGTGTATCAAACGTCGCAACGTTACTCGATGACTATAAAGGTACACTACAGGCATCTCCGAATGTGTCCGTTGAGTTAGCATGGATCAAGACTAGGATTTGTCACTCCGTGTGACAGGGAGGAATCAAGGGGCCCACTTGGTAATACAACATCACATACAAGCCTTGCAAGCAATGTGACTAAAGAATTAGTCACGGGATCTTGTATTACGAAACGAGTATAGAGACTTGCCGGTAACGAGATTGAAATAGGTATGGGGATACCGACGATCAAATATCGGGCAAGTAACATACTGAAGGACAAAGGGAATGATGTACGAGATTGTTTGAATCCTTGACATAGAGGTTCAACCGATAAGATCTTCATAGAATATGTAGGATCCAATATGTACGTCCTGGTCCCGCTATTGGATATTGACCGAAGAGTGTCCCAGGTCATGTCTACATAGTTCTCGAACCCGCAGGGTCTGCACACTTAAGGTTCCGTGACGTTTATGTATAGTTGAGTTATAGGTGCTGGTGACCGAAGTTTTGTTCGGAGGACCAGATGAGACCCCGGACGTCACGAGGGCTTCTAGAATGGTCTGAAAATGAAGATTGATATATAGGAAGTTGATATTTGGATTCCGGAAGGATTTCGAACATTACCGGCAGTGTGTCGAGAGTGACGAATGGGTTCCGGCGACCCACTAGGTGGACCCACCACGTCCCAAGGGGTACACATGGGTTTATTGGATGCGCAATAAGGCTTAATGGGCTGAAAAGTCATCCAAGGAAAGCCCATGAGGAAAAAGGTGGGAAATCCAAAATAGGTGGGCAATTTAGGAAGGAGTCCTAATCCAAGTAGGATTGAAGGAGGACTCCTCCATCCTCCACTTCGGCCGAGCCAAGGAGGCTCTCCTTGGTGTCCAAGGCTAGCCCCTCCCTCCTCCTATATATACTAGAGGTTTTAGGGTTTTTGAGACACAACTTTAGCCACGTGCAACCCTACCCTCTAGTTCGTAGTTCTTCCTCTAGATCGGATTTCTGCGGTGCTTAAGCGAAGTCCTGCAGGAATAGATCTTCACCACCACCGATGCGCCATCACGCAGCCGGAGAACTCATCTACTTCCCCGTCTCTCTTGTTGGATCAAGAAGGCGGAGATCATCATCGAGCTGTACGTGTGCCGAAAGCGGAGGTGACGTCCGTTCGATGCTAGATCGGGACGGATCGTGGGGCTGCGGTGATTTGAATCACGGAGAAAGTTCCACTACATCGACCACGTTTATTAAGCTTCCCTCTTAGCGATCTACAAGGATATATGGATCCGATCTCCCTCTCGTAGATGATCATCACCATGATAGGTCATCGTGTGCGTAGGAAATTTTTTGTTTCCCATGCAACGTTCCCCAACACTCATGATTGTTGATAGATAAGGGGATGCACGGGGGCATCCCCACCCTCAGACGCTTGAGTCTCCTTCAATATTTCTTGGGGTGCATGGGGGCATCTCCATGCTTGAGCGCTTGACACTCATGTATCTTCTTTCATCATCTCCCATCGCACACTTGAAAACTCCCTTCATACGAAACTCATCATAAGCTGATTAGAGTGGTTAGTATCCTTAATAAAATAATTCATTACCTGCTGGAAATAAAGATTTTCATGAAAAGCTACTTCTTCTCATGATTGCCAAAAAGTGTTTGCAAATAAAAAGCAAGCTTAGGATTTGCAAAACAATGAAAACGCAAAACATGGCAAAATCTGTGAAAAACTGAACAGAAGGTAGTAAATAATTTATTCGAGGCACTTCTGCAACTCAAATCAAAAAAACTCAGAACATATGACCGAAAGGAAATTATATAGATCATGCTTTCAAAAAAATTCAGATCAAAAAGATGATCTGGTGATTTTTGGCGATTTGTTTCGTCAAGCAGACAAAATCTGATTCTGGACAGCATGTCACAACTTTTGAACTTTCTTGCAATCGGAGGCTATAACTTGGCATAAATCTTGAAAATAAAGATACGATGATGTTGCTACAGTAGTAACACACATAAATAGCACTAAAAACTGAAAGTAAAAACTCAAAGTAAAGATAACAAGGGTTGTCTCCCTAGAGCTCTTTCTTTATAGCGATAAAGATAGGCTTAAGATTTTAATGATGCTCTCATAGGATTAAGAGTAGTAGAACAAAATAGAGCATCAAAAAGAAAATACCAAACACATTTAAGTCTAACATGTTTCCTATGCATAGGAATACTTCAATATAATAATTCATTGAAGCACAAAGCAATAAGCATAGGAAGGCAAAACAAGTCCAGCTTCAAAACCTTTAACATAAAGAAAGGGAACTTGATATTATTGAAATATCTATAAGCATATGTTTCCTTCTCATAATAATTTTCAGTGGGATCATGAATAAACTCAACAATATAAGTATCACATAAAGCATTGTTACCATGATCCACATTGACTTCATGAAGAGGATAAAACTTGGAGCAAAAGCGAAACTGAATCTCTTCCCAATTCCGCATGTGAGAATCATCTAGTAGCCTATACGGTTCCAATGCTTTTCCTTTCAGTGACAAGGCAAATAATTTCCTCATGACTCCATCTCTTGTCAAACCTGAAATCTTAAACAACTCACAAAGTTCTGTAAGTTTCAATGAATGAATACTAGGATTGGTTGTTCCATCTCCTGCATAACAATCATTCCTAATTATTTCAATTATCGCAAGTGGTAATTTGAACGGGATACATTCAGTAGATGTAGGAGACTTCTCTACCACGGGTGTGGTAAAGCGGCCTTCCCCACGCAGCGAACTAAGAGTGCAGTTTTCCATAAGCCTAACTAGTGAAGTCACACAACTTAGTGTTCTCAGTGGAACCCATACCAGCAGCAACAAGCAAGAACAAAGCAACTAATTTTTTTGTGGTTTTTGGTATAAGACTCTAAAGAAAATCTAGAAAGCAAACTAACAAGACTGAAAACCAAAGGTAAAGGATAGCGTGCAACTCCCCTATCTTGAAGACTGGAGTCCCCGGCAACGGCGCCAGAAATTTGCTTGATGACGAGTATATACTTATCGCCCCTCGTTGGTTACCCCAAGTGGAAGGTGGAGATGTAGTCGGCAGCAGATTTCCCTTAGACGGAGACTATAAGGTTTATCGAACCAGGAGGACTCCTAGGCTCAACAATTAGGTGTCTCCTGTCCTGGTTAGTAGAAGACGTGGACCTGCACACACAACAAATAACTTTGCTCCCAATGAGTACAAAAAAGTAACAGTGATTAAAACGGAAAAGTAAATGATCAAAACACAAGCGAGAAAGTAATAGTGATTGCAACGGAAAAGTAAATGAAAGCGGTAAATGATGGAGGTGTAAACAATGATGCTGATATGGACCGGAGTCACATGATGTTCCCTAGTGATGTCTCTCTCCCAAAAGACGATAAACAACTATGCTTGGGTAAACAAATCACAGTTGGGCAATTGATAGAATTATGAATGCACCGCAATGCTAATTATGCTACTTGATAGTTAGAGGTTCAATAGTAATGGGCAATACGCCAAGAAAAGTAGAACGTTTATTCATCAGCATCTACTTACTAATCATCCACCTTGAGATATCTATCCAGAACATCTCTCCGGTATTAAGTTGCGAGCCCCACCCAAAGTGTAAAATCAAAGCAACGGACAACTGCATTAACAAACTACCCATAAGATCAACAATCCTTGCAACCGTGGTCATAAGCACCATTGTTTTCTCCCTGGTGGCAACAACACATCCCCTAGTCTCATGTTTGTATCACTCAAGCTAGGCATCAAGGGGCATGAACCCACAATCATGCATAATGCTCCCTCTTGGAGTTACAATCTACTACTCGGCCAAAGCAATAAATAGCAATGGAGAACATGCATGAATCACTAAGGAACATAATATAAAAGGATAATCAAATATATAAATCATAACAATCTGAACATAATCTCATAATCCATCGGATCCCAACAAACCGAGCATAACAATAGCAAGAGAATTACATAGATACCTTGATCATGTAGAGCAACTCACAAGGACTAACCATTGAATCATAAGATTGGAGAGAAGACATCACATAGCTACTGGTCATGGACTCGTGGTCTAAGGAGGACTAATCACGACACGTCCGGGAAACGTGCATGGCGGTGGAGAAGCTCCCGGAGGACAATCCTCCCTCCGACAGGGTGCCGGGAATAGGTCTCGTGACGCTCCCGATCTCGGAAGCACTGCGGCGGCGGAACGATGCAGAAATTTGCAATTCCAGACAGTCTGCACGGGTTTCCTCTCGGGACTCTACATATAGGCCAAAGGAGGGCACCGGAGGAGGTGGGACCCACCCAGGCGACCTCCTGTCGCGGCCTAGGGCTGGTCGCGCCAATAGGCTTCCTGGGAGGCCCCTGGCCACCCTCTGGCCCACCTTCGGTGATCCGGAAGCTTTTGTTTTGCTGATATTTTATATATTTTTTCAGAATTTTTTGGGGGGCTTTGGAAAATTGGGGTAAAAGCCCCTGGAAAACAGACATCAGCAGACAAAAACTGGTACTGCATGCACCGAGTTAGTAGGTTAGTCCAAATATGTGTAAAATGATATAAAAGTGTAGCAAAAAATATAACAATGTCATCTAAAAGATCATGGAACAACCAGAAATTATAGATACGTTTGGGACGTATCAGGTGCTCAAACACCCAAGAGTAACAAGGTCTGCAAGGAATTAGTGGGGGGAATCAAATATCTCTTGGTGAAAGTGTAGATCAAGGCCCCCTCGAGCAAACCATAGAAGATCAACTAGTTTTGTTGGCTAGGGAGAGAGATCGGGCAGAAATGGATCATGGAGCTACAGTGGAGCTTACGGTTGGAAAAGGTGAGCTTGTTGGGGAAGAAGACCTCCTTTATAAAGTGGGGGAACAATTCCAACCGTTACCCACTCACAGAGCCCGCACATGAGCGGTACTACTGCTCCTCGGAGCGGTACTACCGCTCATAAGAGGTAATATCGCTCGTGGGAGCGGTATGTTGGAAATATGTCCTAGAGGCAATAATAAAGTGATTATTATTATATTTTCTTGTTCATGGTAATTGTTTATTATCCATGCTAGAATTGTATTGATTGGAAACTTAAATACATGCGTGGATACATAGACAATACACTGTCCCTAGTAAGCATATAAAGGACTAGCCCGTTGATCAAAGATGGTCAAGGTTTCGTCGCCATAGACATGAGTTGTCATTTGATAACGAGATCACATCATTAGGAGAATGATGTGATGGACGAGACCCAAACTATAAATGTAGCATATGATCGTGTAAATTTACTCCTACTGTTTTTCTGCATGTCAAGTATCTATTCCTATGACCATGAGATCATGCAACTCCCGGACACCAGAGGAATGCCTTGTGTATATCAAACGTCACAACGTAACTGGGTTACTATAAAGGTGCTCTATAGGTATCTCTGAGGGTGTATGTTTGGTTGGCGTGAATCGAGACTGGGCGTATGATGGAGAGGTATCTATGGGCCCACTCGGTAATACAACATCACAATGAGCTTGCAAGCAATGTGACTAAGGAGTTAGTCACGGGATCTCGTATTACGAAACGAGTAAAGAAACTTGCCGGTAACGAGATTGAACTAGGCATGGAGATGCGGACGATCGAATCTCGGACAAGTAACATAACGATGGACAAAGGGAATAGCATACGGGATTGATCGAATCCTTAACACTGAGGTTTGACCGATGAAGATCTTCGTAGAATATGAAGGAGCCAATATGTGCATCCAGGTCCCACTATTGGTTATTGACCGGAGAGCGTCTCGGTCAAGTTTGCATAGTACTCAAAGCCGCAGGGTCTACACACTTAAGGTTCGGTGATGATATAAGCATAATTGAGTCATAGTGTTGGTGACCGAAGGTTGTTCGGAGTTCCGAATCAGATCCCGGATGTGACGAGGAACTCCGTAATAGTCCGAAGGTGAAGATTTATATATAGGATGAAGGTCATCGGAGTTCAAAAGTGTTCTCGGGTGTACCAAGGGAAAAATGGAGTGCCGAAAGGGGTTTCGGGAGGCCCCGGAAATTCTTGTGGGGACTCATGGGCCAAGGAGAGGGGGCACCTTAGCCCACCAGGGGACTGGGCGCAACCCCTCACCCCAACCCACATCTCCCAAAGGGGAGGAGGGCTCCTCCTTGGGGCGTCACCAGCCCAACTTGGGTGGCAAGGCACCCAAGTGGGAGGGGCACCCAACCCTAGCCTCTGCCCTCTCTTGGCCGCCGGGCCGTCGGGCCCTAGGGGAAACCCTAGGGCGCCCTCCCCTCTCCCTCCCCCTATATATAAAGAGGTAGAGAGAGGGCAGCGACACGACAATCTTGCCACGACACTGCACCTCCTCTCCCTCGTAGTTTCTCTCCTTCGAACACCCCACGACGAAGCCGTGCTGGGCTGCCACCACCAACACCTCACCACGCTGTCGTGCTGCCGAAGGACTCGGGCTGCTACTTCACCATCGCTCGCTGGATCAAGGAGGTGAAGTTGTCACCAAGCTGTACTTGTGTTGAACGTGGAGGTGTCGCCCGTTCGGCACTTGATCGGGAGATTGCGGGACGGTTCGTGATTGGATCGCGAAGATGTACCACTACATCAACCGCGTTCTTCAACGCTTTCGCTTAGCGATCTACAAGGGTATGTAGATTCAATCTCTCCTCTCGTAGATGATCATCATCATGGATAGATCGTGTTCGTGCGTAGAAATTATTTTATTTCCCATGCAACGTTCCCAACACGGTACTACCGCAACGGTAACAGAGTAGCATATCAGGAGGGGAGGTAGTAGGGAGGTAGTTCCCCCGAAGCGGTACTACCACACATACGACTCAAGTTCGTTGTTAGTGAAACGCGGGAAAGAAATCTATCTTCATTCTAACCCACCCACGGGCATGATCTTCCTGTGGCATATGATGAAATACCTGAAAGGCTTAGTGCACAAGATTATTTCATAAATACATTAACATCAATCACCAAAACCATTAGGATAGAAATATGCACTTACATCAGCCTCTCTTGTCTCTGGTGCTCCACCTCTTGGGTTGACCTAGTAGTAACATGTTCCTTTTGTTTGAGGAAGCGAGATGTTTTGGGAAGTTTTTGCGCATCTTTTTTGTTTAAATTTTTTATCTGTTTTCTCCATCATTTTTCTAGATATTTTAGGTTTTTTCTGGCTTTTTCTTCATCTTCAAATACTTGTCGACTTTCTTTAAATACATGTTGAATATTTTTTAAATACACGTTAAACATGTTGAAATACACTATGAACATTTATCCAAAATACACGTTAATTGAACATTCTTTATATACACATTGAACATTCTTTATATACACATTGAACATTTTATACACAGGTTTCACATATTTAAAAAAAATCATGATTTCGTTTTTATGAAACACACAAACATTTTTAGGTGTTCATGAACATTATTTTAATTGGCACAAAGATTTTTTATGTTATTAATATTTTTCAAAACTACATGAATAAGTTTTTACATTACATGAACGTTTGACAAAATTTCATGGAACATATTTGGAAATGCCCCGAACATTCTCTATGAATTACAACAATATTCTTTACAGTTTTATGTGTTTTCGTGAAAAATATCATGAACATATTTCTTATAAGTTTACTGTATTCTAATTGCAAACAAAAGTAAAAAAAATGTAAAATAACATAGATAAAAGGTCTTAAACTAAGGAACAGAGAAAACTTAGGTAAACTTTATTTAGTACCACAGGCGTCGGTTAAAGGCAAAATTTGTTAACCGGCGCCTGTAGCGCTTCCTCATGGGCTGGCCCGTATAGAGATCTGATCTGTGTGTTAGCCCGTGAATTTTTTTCTAAATCGCTGATTTTTTTTGGAAATCGATGAACTTTTTTGATAACCGATGATTTTTTTTTTAAATCGATGAACTTTTCTGAATATAGGTGAACATAATTTAAAATTCATGAATTTATTTCAAAATTACTGAAATGTTTTTAAAAATTGATGATTTTATTTTTAAAATCAATGATTTTTTTTCGAATTCTTTGAAATTTTTGAAAATACATAAACATGTTTAAAAAATCAATGAAGGGTATTTATAATCATTGAATTTTTTAGCAAATATTAACCTTTTTGAAATTCTATGAATTGTTTTTCGATTTTCGAAGGGCCAACACAATTTACATGGACGAGCCCACGAGGAGGAGCGCTGGAGGCGCTGTATAGGACCTCCTGAAAGCTTACTCACATAACATTCGAAATCACTAGTTAGCGAATACACCTTCGAACGATTACTCTCACCTTCACAGGTTGCGACAACTGGCGTACTGCATGCGTTCTACTTGTCGCAACCTGAGAGTTTTCCCTTTTTTTGTAGATCCGTATTTTCAAAACGTTTTATCTTGTAAACCGTGCGTCTAAATCTCGAACCATTTTCACCGTTGGCTTTTCGCGTCGAGATCTTCAAAACTAGATCCCATGTTGATAGGTTTGACGAAGTTTTTTTTCACAAAAAAAAACGGACGAAAAAACCATGCCTCACGTGATAAAAAAAACAGAACACATATTTTTTTTCCTTTCCGAGAGGCATGGGTACCTTTTCGAGAGGCATGGGTCGTGCCTCTCGCGAAGGCAAACCCGTGCCACTCACGGAAAAAAGAGAGCAAAATACGTGTTGTTTCCTTTCGGGCGTGCCTCTCGCGAAGGCGAAACTATGCCTTTCGCGGAAGTAAAATCGTGCCTCTCGCGGGAAAAAAGGAGCCAGAACCGTGTTTTTCCCTTTCGGGAGAGGCACAGACGTGCCTCTCGCGAAGGCAAAACCGGGTCTTTCGCGGAAGCAAAACTATGCCTCTCGCAAAAAAAATAGAAAACACATTTTTTTCCCTTTCAGAGAGGCATGGACGCGCCTCTCGCGAAGGCAAAACCATGCCTCTTGTGGAAGCAAACCCGTGACTCTCGCAAAAAAAACGTGTTTTTCCCTTCCGAGAGGCACGCCCGTGTCTCTGGCGAAGCCAAACCTTGCCTCTCACGAAAGCAAAACCGTGCCTCTCGTAAAAAAACAAAAAACATGTTTTCCTCGTAAAAATACGCGGTTTTTTGGAAGAAAAAAATTTCGTCCAAAAGCTACGAAAGACCTGTAAAAAAGCGGAACACCAAAAAAATCCCAAAAAAAACCACTCAAAAAAGGTGAAAACGCGTGCGAACAAATAAAAAAAACAAAATTTAAAGAGAACGCTCAGAACGTGACACGTGACGGCGACTGGAAACGCGCCAAGTAACGACGCGTGAAAGTAATCATTGGAACGCTTGTAAGAAAACGCTCGCTAAGACTGGTTGTAATGGCTAGTATCATATACTAGTATCATGCATATGATATTAGTGTATGATACCACATCCGTAATGCATAATATCATATGTTAGTATCATAGTATAGTTTATTTATTGGCATGCAAGACACGTAGTAGCACATCATTTAATATGATACGGTATCATGATATGATACTCAACCCTCTTTTTCTTCATTTAATTCCATGTCACCTCATCGAAAATGCCTAGTTGACATGCATGATACTTATGATACTATCATTACCAGCAACGTAACTAGTTGCTCTTCATAACATTATTGGACGGGTATACTGTTCAAAGAAGACACCAAACTCAGGCCTGTCAAAATTGCCGTGGCCTTCCGAAAATCCAGTGCTGCTCACTTTGGCCCATGAAGATCTATTTCGGAAACACAAAAACAGATGCTGAAGGTCCACTAGAAACTCCCTCCGTAAAAACTTAAAAAATGTTCAGATCGTTAATTTAGCGATTTTTCCTCAAATAATAATAATAATTTTGTAATCTTTTCCTAAAAAATATTATTTAATGATCTAAACACTTTTATATTTTTCTACGGTGGAAGCACATACAACCTAACAAGAACTCAATCATCCCCTAAAAAACAAGAAATTTAGAAAAACATAAAGCATCTACAGCCGGACTTTGTAAATCCGACGTCCCAAATGCCCGCGCACGCAACCGGACGCGTTCGCTTGAAGTGACAGGTCATCTCTTAAACCATGTCCCTAACATTACCCCATATGTCTGGTCACACGCATGCAATTGATGAAGATAAAGTAAGAAAGGATAAGTAAAGAGAAAATGTGGGCCTAATACTACATGATGGACGCAGAACCATTGAACGGGCATGGGCATGCCCGGGCACTTCTTATACTCATCTTATATATAAGATGGATATAAAGGATATCATTTAGTCCGAATATTTAAGACCCGTTTAAGTTGTTCGTTTAGTCGCATTTTCATGACCGGCCAGTGATCGGACGATTTGTCTGGACGTTTGAGACATATACGAGGCCTTATTGTAGATGCTCTTAGCCAACAAAAATCATAACAAGATCTCAACCAGGGCTTTGAGGCCGAGGTGATTTACTATGAAGTATACTACTTAAGGGTTGGCTTAATTTGCTTTTGAACAGCAGTGGTATAACGCCAACCACATATATTTTAACTCATATTTTAACAAAGCGGATAAAACTCATACAAATCGAATGATATTCATCTATGTTTGGATAAGAAATAACACAAATCATTCATATATACTGATACGTACCAAACGTATATATAATTTCTGCTTGTTTCATGATTTTTTAGGTGACATTGTTATATGTTTTGCTACACTTTTATATCATTTTACACATATTTGGACTAACCTACTACCTCAGTGCGTCCAGTGCCAGTTTCTGTCTCCTGATGTCTATTTTAGAGGGACTTTTACCCAATTTTCTGAAGCCCCGAAAAATTTCAGGAAAAATATATAAAAAATCAGCGAAACAGAAGCTTGCTTATCACCGAAGACGGGCCAGAGGGGGGGGGGCAAAGGCTGTCCATGTGACCTGCTGGCGTGGCCAGGCCCTAGGCCATGCCAGGAGGCCGCTTGGGGGGCCCCACCTCCTCATGTGTCCTCCTTTGGCCTATATTTAGAGTCCCGAGAGGAAACCCTTCCATAATTTCCAGAATCGCGAATTTCTTCATCGTTTTGCCGCCGCAGCGCTTCCGATATCGGGAGCGTCAGGAGACCTCTTTCCGGTACCCTGCTGGAGGGAGGATTGACCTCCGGGAGCTTCTCCACCGCCATGGACGCTTCCCGGACGTGCCGTGAGTAGTCCTTCTTGGACCATGGGTACATGACCAGTAGCTATGTGATATCTTCTCTCCAATCTTGTGCTTCAATGGTTAGTCCTTGTGAGTTGCCCTACATGATCAAGGCATCTATGTAACTAGATCATTGATGGCGCGCGTTGCTGCGCCCCTCTATTTGTACAATAAAATGGTAGAAATTTTCATAAATTTATGATCACATGAAGCATATTATATTAAATTTACCTAAACATAATCATACATTAGTCGCTAATCAAATGCAATCTCATATAAATACTCGGTAAAGGCAAAATCATATACAAATTGGCTTGGATAACAACATACACAAAAAATTAGATAGTAAATACAACTAGTCAGCACATATAATAGGCAATAAGAAATAGATTGTATATACATGAAGCATAAATGAAAATCGTGACATGCCTCTACCAAAAGGCCATCATGTTGGAAACAAATAATTATGTCAGCCCAATGCTCCTCGCTATTTCTTGTGATGGGCTTCATATTCATAGGACAAGATTCCTAACAAGGATTAAATTAGTTGGAATATCAAATAATAATATACTTAATACTACTCTCTCTGTAAATTAATATCAGACGTGTTTTTGACACTGCCATGGAATCTAATAATGTCTTATAAAAAATTGCAGAGTAGGGTACCATACAAGAAGTAAGTGGGATATGTGGTAATCATATTTTTCATTTTTCTTTGCTAGATTTGTTAAATTCACATGATTAAGTACTCAATGTTTCCAGCCTTGGGACCCCCGAATCATTGCGCTAGAACCGAGTTGTTGCTCCATTGTTACCTTAGCATCCATCTGAAACTCAATAGATGGTACACATATAAGTCGTTCGATTTATAACATGGAAGGAATTTTTGAAATTAGAAATTAGAAATACATAAAGTGATCGGTTACCATAAATAATAATATCCTCCCTCCGTTCGTAATTACTTGTCACCAAAATAAAAAGAAATGAATGTATCTAGAACTAAAATATGTCTAGAATCACCGATTCCTATGACAAGTAATACCGGACGGAGGGAGTATATAACAATTGATCGCATTCGGGTTTAGAAGATCAAAATAGTTGCATGTAACAGATTTATGATCTCTTAGGTAGATGATTCAAAAGTTTTCTTCATGCTCTCTTAGGCCCCCCTACTCTAAAAGCAGATAAGTCAAAATACAGCTACAGGCACACCTATTAGTTCATCCACATGCAAATAAAGTGAAGTCATTAAGAATATAGAAAAAACTACATTTCAATATTTTTGGCCATGAGGCCTAGCGATACACTAATACAACAAGGCATGGCATTCTTGAAGTAACGACAATGGAAATTGTACTTATTTCAAGCCTAATTGGATGGAACAAAAATGAACAAACACATAGAACATTGAGAATTCAACAAAAAAATATGTGTATAATCCTTTCCTTGATGTATATTTAATCATAATAAAATATAACCATATGAATGAAACTGGAAGGAATCACATATTATAAAGAATGGAAACATCGTAGAAGTGGGCATAGATAGAAATGGGTTGAAGAGATTTGAAATGTTATACCCGGACAGAGTAAAATGCGTGGCTGACTTATTTGTGCAATCCTGCAATAGCAACCAAAATTGGCTGAAGTAAAATTGTCTTCTGAGCATTTTACTATGGAAGACACTAAATATGACCACTAAGACACTATTCCAGGCTTTGTCTAGTTGGTTGTTTCCGTGCAAGTAAACCGGAAAGAACATAACTAAACACAAGACCAAAACACAGCTATGAGGATGATGACATGATGTTACTAAAGATGAACAAACCACCATTGTACTTTTTAACAACCAATTAACTATATTAATAAAATGACACCACAACAAAAGTCTGAGAAAGATCTACCAATACCTCAACATTAGTTTCCTCCATAAATATTTCCTTCACGTCATATCACAACGTTTTGACTTGCAACTGGCAGTATCAGTTCAGGAGAAAATTCATGGATTCAACTTACGGGGGTGAGTTGAAGACTGAGAGAAATAAAGCATGCAAAGTTGTATGAAGAGGATTGTCTGGTTCCCTTGGAGTGACATCAACATCCAGAGGAGAAGAGAATCTATTGCACAATCTGAATAAGATTTTCAGCTACGAATAAGCATTGCTAAAGATATCATCATATATACTTTGTGCAACACAATATTCAGAAATGTAATCGGTAGTATTGTACCTTCCACAGAGTCCACCTTTTTCACATTGTGGCCTACAGCTTAGCAAATCCCAAACACAAACATGTGTCACCATTCTGCTATTATCTCTCTCAACTCATACACATTATTTTATAGGTTACAATATATCATCCACTTACAAATTTCAACCTATGATTTTCATTGCTCTGGACGGCGACGGCGTCCTCGAGCTGTATTATCTCGAACTGGATGGTTGTCACCCGCTCCATGACCTCCAGCATGCTCACGAAACGAACGAACCTGCACTCAAGAAACAACCATGCAAAATGAATTGACACCGCCGTCGGCGTGGGAAGCTGGTAAAGAGACACAAGACGACTGCCAGGTAGACGGCGAACCTACCAAGCGGTGCCCTTGGTGAACCAGGGTGTGCTGGCCTCTAGATCCGGCTAGATAAGGATGGTGTGGCCTCCATTGGCCATATGGTCCTAGGCGGCTTGAGGTGCAACACGAAGGAGTCAAGCAGTCCGGAGGCGATCTTCTCCTTTGGTCCTTTCTCTACCAAAACCAAATACCACATATACAATACAAAAAGAGGGAGAAACATAAAATTTCATTGTAATGTGTTGTTGTTTCTGCCGACACACAACCACACAAAAAGGAGTTGCATATTGCAATAGGCTTTTGAAATCAACATTACAAAAAATCATGATAAAAGGCGAGTGGAAGATTTCGAGGATGAACACCTGACTGTTGGAGGACGAACAAAGTGAAGGTCTGCCAATTTGCAGTTTCTTCCTCCTCGTTGCAAAAGCGTTCCCCACCCGACCTGCTGTTCGATCTGGAAGAGAGTGTGAGGGGAGGGGTGGGAGTGGGAGCGGTTGCGCTGGGGAGAGGACTGACTCCGGGAGCAAGGTCGTTGGCATGTGGAGACGATAGCGACGGTGGCGGCGGTGATCGATGTGGGACTCGGCAGACGAGGGAATCTAAGGAGAAGAAGAAAGAGAGAAGGGTTTGGCTGGGTTGGGTGTTTCGATGGTGGGTTTCGCTTCCGAGCAAATAATCTGATCGAAGCTAAATTACCAGTGGGCTTTGTGTGATGCAAGGGCCCAAATTAACGAGAAGCCGCCGATTCGGCTACGAGAGTAGCTGCCCCAGGACAACAAGCCCACTTAGTTGTTCATCACGATAATGGGCAGCAATCGTAAGGCTAGAATCGACCAAGACACATGATCTGACGGCCAGAAAATGAGGATGCGTGAGAAGGCTCGGATGTGGTGCAGTTTTATTGTCCTTAATTCTCTTGCTATTGCTATGCTCGGTTTGTTGGGATCCGATGGATTATGAGATTATGTTCAGATTGTTCTGAGTTATATATTTGATTATCCTTTTATATTATGTTCCTTAGTGATTCATGCATGTTCTCCGTTGCTATTTATTGCTTTGGCCGAGTAGTAGATTGTAACTCCAAGAGGGAGCGTTATGCATGATTGTGGGTTCATGCCCCTTGATGCCTAGCTTGAGTGATACAAACATGAGACTAGGGGATGTGTTGTTGCCACCAGGGAGAAAACAATGGTGCTTGTGACCACGGTTGCAAGGATTGTCTACCTTACGCATAGTTTGTTAATGCAGTTGTCCGTTGCTTTGATTTTACACTTTGGGTGGGGCTCGCAACTTAATACCGGAGAGATGTTTTGGATAGATATCTCAAGGTGGATGATTAGTAAGTAGATGCTGATGAATAAACGTTCTACTTTTCTTGGCGTATTGTCCATTACTATTGAACCTCTAACTATCAAGTAGCATAATTAGCATTGCGGTGCATTCATAATTCTATCAATTGCCCAACTGTGATTTGTTTACCCAAGCATAGTTGTTTATCGTCTTTTGGGAGAGAGACATCACTAGGGAACATCATGTGACTCCGGTCCATATCAGCATCATTGTTTACACCTCCATCATTTACCGCTTTCATTTACTTTTCCGTTGCAATCACTATTACCTTCCCACTTGTGTTTTGATCCTTTGCAAACTACAAGGCCGGAGAGATTGAAGACCACTCTGTAATTTTTGGGAGCAAGGTTATTTGATGTGTGTGCAGGTCCACGTCTTCTGTAGACGAGGACATGAGACACCTACTTGTTGAGCCTAGGAGTCCTCTTGGTTCGATAAACCTTATAGTTCCCGTATGAGGGAAAACTTGCTGCTGAGTACATCTCAACCTTCCACTTGGGGTAACCAACGAGGTGCGAGAAGTATATTCATCATCTCGTCATCACATACTATGAAAATCAAGTCTAGTATAACAAAGTCTTAAATTATTATGTGAATGTTCATCAAGTTTTTGATCAAGGGATCATGTTGCCCCACACATACAACGTCTTTAGCTTCATCCAATAGTATGTGCACGCAAATGATCGTCCTTCTTTCCTGTGGTACGTCACGGTAGCACGTGCGGGGTACGTATAATGTGTGGACCAACATTCAGTGAATGGATCAATCAACAAGTTGAGCAAGAGGAAGCAAAAAACTTACGAACCCGTCATCTGCCGTGTGAAATGGTTACCTTTCCTCGAGCTGATGAACCATGTTGCAAAACTTGGTGACGCTGATCTGGATCATGTGCCAGGGATACGACAACGACTTCACATTACGTGGTTGAATGATGTACATGTTGTAGAAAGCAATGTCATTTCACGCATGCAACATTTCGTGCATTTACCGCCAAAAGGGCTACCCACTGGTGGTCCTGCCTATGAAATCCGCACATGCGGCTAGCCACACATCGTACAACAACTCACCCTCCATGGTTGATTAGCTCAGCATCATTAAAAATCTAAATAATGACATATAATTTGAAAATAAGCTCATTGACATTTGTTCGAGCACCTGTCGGGGCATGGTGTCCGTCATGGAGGTCGCCGACAGGGGCAGATTGTACCTGGGTACAAAGGGCTCCAGGGTGGAAAGCTTCGCTGTAAATGGTGAGCACGCACGGCGGTGTTTGTTGCGGACGTCTGGCAGTTCCTCCTTAGCGACCGAAGACGTACAAGGAGCACTGGCGGCGGAGGTGAAGGGTGGAAAGAAAGGGATAGAAGGGTTGAGTCAAAGGAAATTGAACAGGGATGGGGATGGGCTGGGGATGTCGGATAGCCACGTTTGTCGTGTCTGAACTTCGACAAAGCTCCCCCACTTTTGTCTCCAAATTGTGGGAGAAATCGCGTCCGAACCATGCCGCGGGCCGATACAAGTCTGCGTTGAATGGCTTCCGCGGTCAGGAAATTATGATCCAAACGGATGCAGACTGTTTACGAGTCTCCCTTGAAGGTGCCGTGATACGTCCCAAACGTATCTATAATTTCTGCTTGTTCCATGATCTTTTGGGTGTCATTGTTATATGTTTTGCCATACTTTTATATCATTTTTACACATATTTGGACAAGCCTACTAACTCAGTGCACCCAGTGCCAGTTTCTGTCTGCTGATGTCTATTTTACAAGGGCTTCTACCCAACTTTCCGAAGCTCGAAAAATTCCGAAAAAATATATAAAAAATCAATGAAACAGAAGCTTCCAGATCACCGAAGATGAGCCAAAGGAGGGCAAGGGGCCTCCCAGGAGGCCCGCTGGCGCGGCCAGGCCCTAGGCCGTGTCAGGAGGCCGTCTGGGTGGGTCCCACCTCCTCCGGTGCCCTCCTTTGGCCTATATTTAGAGTCGCGAGAGGAAACCCTGCAGACTATCTGGAATTGTGAATTTCTCCACCGTTCCGCCACTGCAGCGCTTCCGAGATCGGGAGCGTCAAGAGACCTCTTCCCGGCACCCTGCCGGAGGAAGGATTGACCTCCGGGAGCTTCTCCACCGTCATGGACGCTTCCCGGACGTACCATGAGTAGTCTTCCTTGGACCATGAGTCCATCACCAGTAGCTATGTAATTCTCTTGCTATTGCTATGCTTGGTTTGTTGGGATCCGGTGGATTATGAGATTATGTTCAGATTGTTCCGAGATATATACTTGATTATCCTTTTATATTATGTTCCTTGGTGATTCATGCATGTTCTTCGTTGCTATTTATTGCTTTGACCGAGTAGTAGATTGTAACTCCAAGAGGGAGCGTTATGCATGATTATGGGTTCATGCCCCTCGATGTCTAGCTTGAGTGAGAAAAACATGAGACTAGGGGATGTGCTTGTTGCCACCAGTGACAAAAGAACGGTGTTTGTGACCACGGTTGCAAGGATTGTTTACCTTACGCATAGTTCGTTAATGCAGTTGTGCGTTGCTTTGAGTTTACACTTTGGGTGGGGCTCGCAACTTAATACCAGAGAGATGTTCTGGATAAATATCTCAAGGTGGATGATTAGTAAGTAGTTGCCGATGAATAAACGGTCTACTTGTCTTCGCGTACTGCCCATTACTATTGAACCTCTAACTATCAAGTAGCATAATTAGCATTGTAGTGTGATCATAATTCTGTCAATTGCCCAACTATGATTTGTTTACCCTAGCATAGTTGTTTATCGTCTTTTGGGAGAGAGACATCACTAGTGAACATCATGTGACTCAGGTCCATATCACCATCATTGTTTACACCTCCATCATTTACCGCTTTCATTTACTTTTCCGTTGCAATCACTATTACTTTCCCGCTTGTGTTTTGTTCCTTTGCAAACTACAAGGCCGGAGAGGTTGACAACCTCTCTATACTCGTTGGGAGCAAAGTTATTTGTTGGGTGTGCATGTCCACGTCTTCTGCTGACCAGGATAGGAGACACCTACTTGTTGAGCCTAGGAGTCCTCCTGGTTCGATAAACCTTACAGTCTCCATGTAAGGGAAATCTGCTGGTGACTACATCTCCACCTTCCACTTGGGATAACCAACGAGGGGCGAGAAGTATATCCATCAACTCGTCATCAAGCAAATTTCTGGCGCCGTTGCCGGGGACTCCAGTTTTCAAGATAGGGATGTTGCACGCTATCCTTTACCTTTCCTTTTCAGTCTTGTTAGTTTGCTTTCCACTTTTTGCTTTAGAGTCTTATACCAAAACCAAAAAAAAAATAGTTGCTTTGTTCTTGCTTGTTGTTGCTGCTATGGGTTCCACTGAGAACACTAAGTTGTGTGACTTCATTAGTTAGGCTTATGGAAAACTGCACTCTTAGTTCGCTGCTTGGGGAAGGACGCTTTACCACACCCGTGGTAGAGATGTCTCCTCCACCTACCGAATGTATCCCATTCAAAATACTACTTCGGATAATTGAAATAATTAGGAATGATTGTTATGAAGGAGATGGAACAGTCAATCCTAGTATTCATTTGTTAAAACTTACAGAACTTTGTGAGTTGTTTAAGATTTCAGGTTTGACAAGAGATGAGTCATGAGGAAATTATTTGCCTTGTCACTGAAAGGAAAAGCATTGAAATGGTATAGGCTACTAGATGATTCTCACCCGCGTGATTGGGAAGAGATTCAGTCTCTATTTTACCCCAAGTATTATCCTCTTCATGAAGTCCATGTGGATCATGGTAACAATGCTTTATGTGATACTTATATTGTTGAGTTTATTCATGATCCCACTGAAAATTATTATGAGAAGGGAACATATGCTTATAGATATTTCAATAATATCAAGTTCCCTTTCTTTATGTTGAAGGTTTTGAAGCTGCACTTGTTTTGCCTTCATATGCTTATTGCTTTGTGCTTCAATGAATTATTCTATTGCAATATTCCTATGCATAGAAAGCATGTTAGACTTAAATGTGTTTGGTATTTGCTTCTTGATGCTCTCTTTTGTTCTACAACTCTTATTCCTACGAGAGCATCATTAAATCTTAAACTTATCTTTATGGCTATAAAGAAAGAGCTCTAGGGAGACATCACTTGTTATCTTTACTTTGAGTTTTTACTTTCAGTTTTTAGTGGTCTTGATGTGTGTTACTACTGTAGCAACATCATTGTATCTTTATTTTCAAGCTTTGTGCCAAGTTATAACCTCCAATTGCAAGAAATTTCAAAAGTTGTGATATGTTGTCCAGAAACGGATTTTATCCGCTTGAAGGAAAAATTCACCAAACATAACGAGATCATCTTTTTTATCTCAATGTTTTTGACAGCATGCTCTATATAATTGCCTTTCTGGCATATGTTCTAAGGTTTTTGATTTGAGTTGCAGAAGTGCCCCGAATAAATTATTTACTACCCGTTGTTCTGTTTTTCACAAATTCTGCCATGTTTTGCGTTTCCATTGTTTTGTGAATCCTAAGCTTGCTTTTTATTTGCAAAAACCTTTTGGCAATCATGAGAAGCAGTACCTTTTCATGAAAATCTTAATTTCCAGCAGGTAATGAATTATTTTATTAAGGGTACTAACCGTACCAATCAACTTATGATGAGTTTCGTATGAAGGGAGTTTTCAAGTATGCGATGGGAGATGATGAAAGAAGATACAGGAGTGTCAAGCGCTCAAGCTTGGGGATGCCCCCATGCATCCCAAGAAATATTCAAGGAGACTCAAGCGTCTAAGCTTGGGGATGCCCCCGTGCATCCCCTTCTCTATCAATAATCATCAGCTCGTCCATCTCCATGCTATATTTTTATCACTTCATATGTTATGTGCTATGCTTGGAGCGTCCCGCTATTTTCTTTTTAGTTTGTTTTAGTTTTGCTTGCTGTTCATAACAAGTCAGAACCTAGCCTACCTTGTTTGGGAAAGAGACATGCTCTATTCCACTCTAGAATACAACATAGGTTTTCATGCTTATCTTTTTTGTGGGTTCTTCATCTTTCCATAGCTACTCACATGCTTAGCTCTTAGTTTTCATGCTTATATTTTAAGAGCTTTTATTTAGGTTGATTTTGGAACTTTCTTGAGTTATCATGCTTATCTAGTTTAGAGAGTTGGCTCGTTGCACTGAGTTGTGTGTCTTGCATGAGTAGGTAATTGAGGTTACTATTTAAGTATAGTAGTAACCTGCAGTAGTTTTGAGGTATTGATTTGAGTAATGTTTGGACTATTGGTGCTAAGAGCTTGAGCCTATTAGTGATATGTGTCGTATTTTTGGAATTCCGTGTGTTTTTTAAAAACTAAAATTTTGTTGAGAACTCTAACTACTAAATTGATCGCTAACCTCTGAGAGGGTTGGAACATATAGAGTACCCTCACGTTATCATGAGTCGAGGATGCGCAAGGATAACCAAACCCCCAAACACTCCTGCTCGGGGTTGGAACATAGAGATTTATGACGAATTCATCAACGACATCTTAAAAACGTCATATATGAGCATATTTCTTGTAGTGGTCGAACAGGACAAGATGTGAATCGACCTTGACACCCACTCCGACGAGGATTGAGCTCCTCCGGCTCCTCCGTCGTGTCGTCGCCGCCGCACCCGTCATTTTTGGTAGCCTAGGCTCGGGTACGCTGCACGATCCGCAGTCCCCCTCCTCCTACCTAGTAGTATGAAGAACTGATGTAGTGTGTTGATGAAGAATCATGGTGTATTTTGATGAAGAACAATGATGTAGTTTCACCCGCAAACGTTGTTTCTTCTTCAAATTTTACAGTTTTATATACGGAGTCTAATCTTTGACGCATGAAATGACCCTGCAAAATTGATCTGCAACGTCCTGTAGATGCATTTTACGGGTCGCTCTTTTACGGGGTCTGCTAGAGATGCTTTTCTCTTAGTTTGCCTTTCCCTGTATCTTGAACTGCTTCTGGATTTGTCAAGGCCGAATGACGAGGTTTGCGAGGCGAGGGTAACACTTAAGCTTGAGAGAGACTTGGCGACGGTCATATTTTTCTCTTGATTAATTTCTAGGGATTAATCAACTAGCCATATATACTACGTAGTACTCCCTCCTATCAAAATTCTTGTCTTATGTTTATTCAGAAATGAATATATCTAAGTACTAACACATGACTAGATACATTCATATCTAGGCAAATCAAAAACAAATTTTTTAGGACGGAGGGAGTATGTACCTGCACGCGCATGTTACTTTGGACAGTATTAATTCGTCGTCATGTGTGGATGCTCCTTGAGCTGCACTAGCGGTGAGCTGAAAGGTCGTTGCTCACTGGCTTGATAAGTATCTTGATGGCACTGCTATGGCGATAGCCAGTTTGGAGTATCTTGAAGGGTTGGTGAGGCGAGGACGGGCCAAAAGAGGCACAATTGTTGGGGGCTCTGGATTCTGGCGCAACGCAGACACAGTGGCGTCGATTGATGTGTCCGTCTGCTGTGCCTGTGCAGCACATAGAAACAAACTGATTATTTTTCTGATGCCGCCGTACGCATGGAATTGTGGTTTAGCGTCTCGCCATGCAGTGCAGATAGATCGATATCTATCTTGTGTGCACCTGACAGGCGGGCTATATATAGTGACCGGATCATGCTGCATTTTGCATTTCTGCATGCTGAAGATAAAACTGCTTCTGGCTTTGGCTGGCATGTCGACTCAGACCAATTTCTTCTCGTTCACACAAGTCATTACATGGGGTAAAACAACCTTGCGTGTTGGTGGAGCCTCTATCGATATCTCCTCTGCCTGCTAAGTATTATATTACTAAGGCTTGTCGTAGTGAAGAGTAACTTAGACTAGTGTCACGTGTGATACTAGTTTAAGCTACTATCTTTATAATGTAAAATAACTTCAAATAGTGTCATAGATTGTTTCATTTTTTTTAAAAGTGCTATGTTTTATGTTACTCTAAACATCTCTTTCTTCATTAATTATATGACACATAAGCAATTTTATCTTAAACTACATTATATTACTAGCTAAGTTCCTCAAATCATGACCAGCCTGAGGGAGACAAGTAAGTGCATGGACGCGTGTCGCCATGCTTTCGGCGTGCAGGTGCGTGGCTGCATGCTCACTGATCGATTGGCGCGCCGTAATCACTGATCAAGGTACCGACATGTACTCCCGGCGATTTCTTTCCATGTTCACGAACAACAGCCCCAATCTGTCAGCAAACAGGCAATGACTCTGCTCATCACTTGCCCAGCTCAGGTATAGTACTCCGTCAGGGAAATGGGACACTGTTGCTCATCTTCTCAAGAAAAACTAAAGGAACACAAGCTCACG
This sequence comes from Hordeum vulgare subsp. vulgare, assembly GCF_904849725.1. Lineage (NCBI taxonomy): Eukaryota > Viridiplantae > Streptophyta > Magnoliopsida > Poales > Poaceae > Hordeum > Hordeum vulgare. The sequence goes on along the minus strand of NC_058519.1, from coordinate 654,999,751 downwards.
CTGACCGATCGCAAATTAAGCAGTCTAGCTGGCATCAGAACATGAGTAAGAGAAAAGGACCACTCCTAATTAGTACCGCGTTAGGCTGGTTGTAATGGATCATGCATATGATACTAGTCAGTGACGAATCTAGCATTACAATGAAGGGTAGGCTCAAAACATCAAGTTTCTAAGCCCAATTAGCAATTACATTGTGATTATTGTAGGTAAAGCATCTAAATATAATTTTTAAATGGTATGGTTAGCTGATACTCCCTCTGTCCCAAAATAATTGTCTCAACTTTATACTAGCTCTAGTATAAATTTATACTAAGCTTAAGACATTTATTTTGGGACGGAGGGAGTATATGTTTGTGAAGGGTAGGCTTAAGCCTGATGAAGCTTACATAGTAGACTCGCCACTGATACTAGTGTATAATACTACACCTGTAATGATTAGCATTAGTATCGTAGGATATGTCATTTATTGCCATGCATGACATATAGTAGCACAATATTTAATATGATACGTTATCATAATATGATATTCAACCAACTCTTTCTTCATTTAATTCTATGCCACCACATCAAAATTGCCTAGTTGGCATGCATGATACTACGTATGATACTACCATTAGGACCAGCCTTAGCGAGATTGCCCCGATCGATCATCATCGGCTGTAGTGCACGTAAGTTGGTCGATGAAATGCCTCGTCTTCATTCGGACTTGTCTGTTCCGGTGAGATGCATCGTCGAAGCACCTCCATCAGCTGCACTAAGAGCAACTCCAACGAACCGATCCAAACGGAAGACGTTTTTGTCCGCATTTGTCCATTTGGGTCGGCCGCAGGCCTGACGTCCGCCCTATTTTAGATTTGGGTTGGCACTGCGCCCAACGCGCCGACCCATTTCATCTCCGCACATAATTTTTAAAAAAGACCCGCGGCCATAGATCATGCCAGCGACCATGTCTCATGCCGGCGCACCACCCTCGAAGATCAAGTTCTGCATGTAGTCCTCGTTTCCGGCGGCCGGCGTTCCATCGAACAGGTTGCGTGCGCCCGGCAACGCGTCGGCTGGCATCTGCCGCGCGCATTTCCTCGCGCCTCCAAATGACGAGCCACCGGCCACCGGTGTGGCGTTGAGGTCGATGGGCGCGGGCACGGGCGTGGAAGGCGCCACCACACTCACCTCGGGCGAGCACTCCCCGGAGAGGCGGGAGGCCTGCGGGTAGACGTGGAAGCCGGGCATCATGGTGCAAGCCGATGCGCGGGGCGAGTCGGGCAGCACCATCCGAGGGAACGCGGATGAGCCAGTGCTAGCTGCGGCCACGGCCGTGTTGACGAGGCCGTGCTCGCTAGGGTTTAACCCTAGCATATAGAGCACCTCCCTCGTTGTCGCCGCGACGCGGGCGTTGGTGACCTCCTGCTGCGCGGTGGGGGCGACGGCGGCCGCCGCGATGGCTTCATTTCTCGCGTTCGCCGTGTGCCTGCGACCCTTCCTCTTGGTCGACTCCCTTGCACGTTGTTCGGGCGTCAGCGTCTTCTTCGGCTTGGGCACGGCGGCGTTCTTGCGTGGGACGCGAGGCTTGCCTTTGCCGGAGGGGGCGGTCGTCATGCCGGATGAGGCAAGGGAGGTGAAGCCGGCGGCGCATCGAGGTCGTCGTTCATGGCGGGGGTGGGGCGGGAGCGCACGCGACGGGAGGGTTTTTGGGAGAAATGGAGGGAAATGGTGGAGGCTGCCACCGACCAGCAGGCCCGGAGGGTGGAGAAGGCGCGCGCGCCCGTCTCGTGTCCGCGCCGACACTAATCCGGCTTAAAAATGGGCCGAGAATGGGTCGGCAGGCGGACGCCAAGCAGACGCGCGTCCGTTTGGATCCGTGCGTTGGACCGACTTTTGTGTCCGCGTCGACCCAAACGGACGCAAGCGGACGAAATGGATCGTCCCGTTGAAGTTGCTCTAACAATACTACTACTAGCGTTGAGGTGAACGGTCATCGGTGGATTTCAGTCGACCAGCCTAAGATCTGCATGCTACTGTTAGCAAATGAAGCACTGTACGTGCGACGGCGGTGCAGGCGGCAAAGAATGAGAATGTCGTCAGCTGCGCGTTCTTCGTGAGGTCATCCAACTTTCGAGGGTGCAAGTGACAGGTGAAAAGTGACGGACCATCCACGTCCGTCATAGACCTCACGACCACTCACAGCGGCCACGGATAATTCATGTTCTCCTCTGAGGTTGAATAAGGCATGAGAGGCTGCAGTCCCTTGTGTCCATGTGGGTCGGTCTGTTTCTTAGGTCCCACTCTTCCTCGTTGAACCCGTGCGTGCTTATTGATACAACAGATAAAGGACGCGGTTGTCGATGCGGAATACAAAGGAAGTGAAAGCCAAACGTCGCCATACGATAGGTTTAGGTCTGGACCTTCTTTTGTTAATGAAAACGATCATGAATGTAATGAATTTTATTCTATTTATATAAAAATCCATCGATTTGAATGAATTACGTCAAGTATATTTAAACCAGTGTTTGAATCATATGTGGATAACGTTGGATGGTTGGCTCTCGCGTCCGTGTCCGTAAACTGATCATTTCCTCCACGAACGGATGAGGTAGGAAATTTATGGATCAACATTGGAAATGCAGTTTGGGAACTTTCCGCCGTAGTGCAGATAAAGGTGCTCTTGGGGCTTTTTTGTTCCGGTGAGATGGTTCGCCGTTGCCGGTCGACGCCTCGAGCGCTCGACCAAGAAGAAGGAGAAGCACATGGATGAGGAACACCGGCGAACACCACTAGCGGTGAGGTGAAGGGTCGTTGATGGGCCTCTCGGCCGGTGAGGTGAAGGGTCGTTGATGGGCCTCTCGGCCTGAGATGTGCATGCATGCATAGTACTGTTAGAAAAAGAAGCAGTAGTGTTGGGGCTAGGCCACCACCCAAGCTGAAACAGTACAGTGGCGCCAATCACCGCACACATGTACAGTAGACAAACAGAGCCCAGCGATCGGATTGCCGTACGAAACGGGATTGGGTCGAGAGCCTCGAGCGTCGGGAAAGAGCCTGCACTCGACGAGCCTGACAATCGCAGAGATGATGGATCGATTGGACATTTTGGCCTGACCCGCACGTACGTGCCTGCCCACCATGCAAAGCCCAAATGACCCCTACCAACCAAATCAGGCGATTTCCATGTTCATGCACGACGGCTTCATGCTCTCACCAAATGGTTCTGCTCACTTTGTTAGGAATAATGCTAGACACTTATAAAGATTTATTTATCCTTTCAAATTAATTCTTTTCTTTTCTTTGATTTTCAGTGGAGGTGAACCCCTCATCCCCTAACTACCAATCACAATCCTATACATCAGTCTATATGTAAAATTTTAAGTAAACCTTTATAGATTTAGCATTACTCCTTTGTCAGGATAGGGATCGCAATAGCAAACAGTAAGTTTATAGCGCGCGGTACATCTTTTACTGTCATCTTGGGGGTGTGTGTTGGGGGCTAGCTCAGGGCAGCGCAATTTCCATTTCCTGAAAAAGGGAAACAAGCTTTTGCCGTCTTGCATATCATAATGTAGTACTACCACGGTGTGGAAATACTTGTTACTTTACTTGTCACTTAAACAGTTGTATCTATACATCCGTTCCAGTGACAAGTATTTTTGAAAAAAGGGAATATGAGATTAGTAGTCTAGTGCTGTTGTAACTAATACGATGCAATCAACGTCATTGGAATATGTTTTAACTTGTTTAATTCCACAGTAGTCTGAAGTTGAATCTCCGGTCAGCCGATTACTCACTCACACAATCATTTTGGAAGAAGAAGAAGAAAAAGGAAAAGTAGAAGAAGAAGAAGAAGCAAAAGGCTATATAGAACCTCGTCAAAGACAGATAAGATGCGTCGGTCGTGCCGCGACCGGCGAAGGGGAGGAAGAGACAGTGTCCAAGCTCGAGACGGGGCGTTGTAGCATTGCGGCCATCGAAGAGGCAGGGGTAGGGGTACGGAAGCAAGGCTTTGTTTCAGAAAATTTTCATCATTTGCGTTTCAGCCAAAATATTCACTTTAATTGTTGAAATGTTTGAATTTTTTGTAATGTTTTTGAATAATATTTGACTTCATGTGTATTACTGAAATTATTAAAATATTTTGATTGAAAGGTAAATATATCAGTGACTACTACAACTAATAAAATTCTGTGAATTATATCGAAATCTCACTGAAAGTGAGAAAACATGTTCAGAAGTTGTCACACACCAGTGTGAAAACCATGCCTAATGTTTGGGCAGAGTAGTTATATATTAGCAGCAATAATCCTAGACCTACGGGCCCTTTACGGGGTCATTACGAACCCTTCCTAAATAATCTCAGCCCTCCCTGATTTTCTATCGGGGTGGCCCGCCTCACTTTCCTTCTCTCCAATCACCTGTTGTCATGTCATTATGTAAACAAAATCAGTCTGTAATTGCCTTGTATGTCATTACTGTATTAGCAGTACTACCTCCGTCCAAGTGTACAGGGCATGCGCGTAGTTCTAGGTTGTTAATTTAACTAACTAAATATATATTATATGCTATAAAAATTATATATTCAGAAACTACATCCTCGCATGAATTTAATGATATATTATTTGTTACATATAATATATATTTAAATAGTTAAATTGACGACATAGAACTACGCGCATGCGTTATACACTTGGATGGAGGTAGTACATGATGATGGGAGTCATGGGAGCGAGAAAGCTCGAGGTACGTACGTTGCGGTAGCACCCACTGACTATCTAGCTGTCGATTTGCAACCATCGAATAATTCAACTGTCAACATCTACATATAATTTAACCAATTATATTGTGCATGCACGCTCTCAACAAACACAACACAGCTTACACCTCTCGCTCAATCCTGCTCGACCGCGCGAATCGCTATGTCACTAATTGCATGGCATGGCATTGCGCGCTCGCATGGTATGGTATGGTATGGTAGTCGATGACGATGCTTGCTCGCCGGCTAGCACCGGCCGCTCTGCTTGTCGTTGACGGCAGAGAGCCCGACGAGCAGGTCCACGAAGGCGCCGACGATGAGGCCGTGGGTCTTCTTACCGTTGGCGCGGAGGTACCACCCCAGCATCTCCTCCAGCCACCCCCAGTCGTCCTCGCCCCTGCCGCCACCGCGGCTCAGCACCATCTCCTCCATGGACCGCCGGAAGTCGCCGTACGGATCCGCGGAGTCGATGGCCAGCGCCGTTGCGCCGCCGAACGCCGCCGGCTTGCTCGTCGTCACGATGGATTTCGTGGCCTCGGGCTCAAAGAAGAGCCGGCTAGATGCCCGGATCCCGCGGATGACCGCCTCGTCGGCCGAGGGCTCCGGCTCCGGCGCCGTCGCCGCGGTGGAAGTGGAGGAGGAGGCGGTGGCGGAGACGAATGAGCTGTCGGCCGTGTCGTCGCGGTCGCAGTAGGCCGGGTTCGTGATCACGCGGGTCGTTCTGCAGCAGTCCCGGCGCGCCGACGCCGCCGACCACGACGCCTCCGCCTCCACGCTGCTGCGGCCGTCGAAGGACGCGGTCCTGGCCTGCGCGCAGGAGGGCCATTGCCACGAGGCGGCCGCGCTGCCGGAGGACGCGGCGGACATGGACGGACGAGGAGAGCAGGACAGGCTTGCGGCCGCGTCGTTGCCGGGGAAGAAGAGGGAGGCGAGGGCGAGCTTCTTGACCATGGCTGCTGCTGCTGCTGCTGCTGCTAGTCACTTCTTATGACGTGCAGGGGGGTGATTAATGGCGATGGAGCTGAGGTGATCGAAATGGGCCTGCTGTATTAATAAGGGAAGGAGATGGATGGAGAGGATGCGTTTGGTGTGAGAAAGGCAAGGGAAGATGGGCGTGGCGGTGGCGGTGGCTGTCGTTGTTGTGTGAGTTGGGAGTCTCCTCCTGTCTAGCCGTGATCGATCTGCCTTATATACATGACATGCATGACAGCTTGGGCGATGACTATTCGGTGCCCACCGGTTGGCCCAAATCTATATACTTTATCACGGTGTTGCATGGTTGCTGCCCAAAAGTACGTAGTATGTAAATTTTGTGGCACGTCAATGAATTATACATGTTTTATTAGTAACTAGCAAAAGAGCCCGCGCGTTGTAACAGAAGAGAAAATAGCACACGCTCTAAACGCAATGTATTTTCAAATGTCATCACATTTGTGTTGCCGACGATGGTCTTAGTGCTCACACAACGAAAACGCTTTTGAATACAGTCATTCGGAATAACATGAGAAATATGTTGTTTTTTCCCACGAGGTTTTCCAAAGGTGTGCATGTGTGGTTAACGATGTTTTCTTTTCTCTCAATTTTGTTTTAATTTAATTGATGTTTATTGCAATTCGTATCGTCGTCGGAAATAGAAAAAAAAAGAACCGTGCACTACAGATTAAGTTTGCATAAAAATAATATTTAAGAAGTATTCAAGAGCTAAAAATAACATCCTATTTAGATTCTACATATTTTTTTAATCAAATTTCATATACAACATGCTAAAATCGGAGTTACGGTTTAAAAGATATGGATAATTTTGTTTTAGATAAAATGTGGATTGATTAACTCAAAAGTCAGGTTTTGTTAACAAAAAAAAACGTTTCGACTAACTTAAATCCGGACTGCGGGTTGATTACCTGAAAACATCAGGGGGTTTTCTGAAAAATACAAAAAAAAAACGATTCGTTTTCTGACTTAAATCCGGACTGCGGGTTGATTACCTGAAACATCAGGGGGTTTTCTGAAAAATGCGAAAAAACGATTCGTTTTCTGACTTAAATCCGGACTGCGGGTTGATTTCAGGAAACGTCAGAAACTTTTTTTGCAAAAGTGACACGACGGACAACAGAAACGAACGGCGCTTTATTATTATATTAGTAAAAAAAGAAAAAAACCGATGACCTAAAAACATTTGCCCGATTTATAAACCCAACCGGAGGGAGTAGGTCGAATCGACATGCTGCGATTTGACACCATTGCTGATAGGTCAAGCGAATAGGCGATAGGTCACCTTGCGTCATGTTGGTGCTGCCGTCTATCTGGCCCGTCTCGTGTGGCAGTATGGCCATGGGGGCGTGGCGGATCCCACACATTTTCGGCGACGCTTCATTTTTAGTTGTTTTTTGTAAGTTTGGTTAGGGTTTATATCCTGCACGGGATGGCGAAACGGTGGGGACGGTGATGGATCCCTGAAGATGGAATTAGTTCCGCCCCGCCTAGTTCTCATCTCGATGGCGTGTCTAGTGTCGACGGAGGGCGTGTTTAGGTGTGTCTCCAATGAATGTAGATGGATACGGTGGATGCTAGTCATTGGTGTGTCTATAGATTGAATTCTTTCCATCTACGATTCTCTCCATCAACGACAGTTGATGTTCTGGTGTGTTGGTCCTCCAGGGCCTTAGCACGATGATTTTTTAACTGTCAACTATAACAAAGTTTGTTCGGCTACGATGAGGAAGGGCTGATTACGACAATGATCAGTGCTTGTAGTCGTCGCTATTTGGTCCATGGACCTGAACATAATTACTTTTGGTTTTCTTTGTACTGCCTTGACAATTGCTGAATAAATTGACTTTGTTTTTGTAAAATAAATGAATAATATATGTACGGTCCAGAGACCAGGCCAAACATTGCGTGCGTACTTGCTGGATTCTATTAATCACGACGGTACTTGACGGATCATTAGCAACTCAGCGCTCCTGATTTGTTTTTCTGCTCCCTACATATATAATCAGTCCATGCATTGTTGTCTACCAACAGCCGTACCGCACGCAAGGAAGAAAGAGCAGCGCTGTTTCCTCCAAATCCTGCGAAACACGCTTGTTGAGGACAGCGCGTCATTCGAAAACTCTCCTAGTGATCTGAGATTCGGAGCTAGCTCTCGATGATTTCCTTGTCGACGACGGTGCACGAGGCGGGGGACAGAATGCAATTATTTTGTGTGCTCGTTCCTGGAGATATTGTATATATGTATGGGGAACTTGCCAAGATGGAACGATCCTACGCCCTGTCCTGTATTGTATGTATATCGTCCATGTCTCGGCACAGCTAAGCTGGTCAAAACTGGTGCATTCTTCTCCCTAACTAGCTCCCTTGGCAAGATGTTTCAGAGACAGCGTGTGACCTGACCAAGGGATCGTCTCAACTGATGCAATGTGGCAGCAATGACCAATCAATCCCCAATAATCGCAGATAATTAAACTAACGCGCTCTCTCTCGATTGCTTCATTCTCTTTGCATTGCCAGCTCGCCCTACCTTCTCTTCTCTGCATCTAGTTCTTGTCGACAACAAACTAAAGAAAAAGCGCTCTCTTCACATGGCCTCTTTCATCCGATCCAATGCATAGCTATCTCTCATTCATCACTCACTCATGTCTTCACCACGTCAGGTACGGCACAGCAAAAAGGGTTCTGGACCGAGAAACCTGTGACACTTTTTAATGGCACTTTAATTTCTCGAGGTATCTCGTATCTATCCACATCTGTCTAGGCAGGTTGTTGGCCGGCCGGCTGGCGCTATGAAACTGGATCTTGCACGGGTCACGTTCCTTCCTTCCGCACGAGACGTTTTCGGAAATTCAGGCTCGACATGGGCTCACGTTGTGCAAATGCATATCACCCCGGCATTCTCCAAACAGGCAAGTGAGTGAGAGTTGCATATTTTTTTCATATCCCTAGTTGTAGTTTGTCTAGAATCTGTTTCCAAACTAGGAGTCTGAACAATTTGAATGTATTCAATAAAACCTTCAGAATCACCAAAGGCTAATGGAAAATCATTAGAAGCAATTAAAAGTCAAATTACATCTCTACGAAGAGCATGATCTTAGGTGAAATTGTGTACCGTACCATCGGGGTTGAACTTGAGCGTCCCACAACCTCCTTGTCCTGGTTTTGGTGCATGAGGGTGTGCCTGAGGTCGTCGGTTCCTCTTTCCCACCGAGGACAACAAGCGGCCGCATCTCTTGCACCGAGCTTTCAGCACGTTGACACCGTCCTCCACAACTCTTTCTTCAACAAAATGTTCCCAGCACAACGAGGTTTTGCGTCGAACCCTCTTTGTGTTGATAGAGGAGGAACTAGTGGACTAAGCTGTCAGACGCTGCATACTCATCGAAAGAAGCATATGTGTGGGTTGTGGTATCAATCCACTAGGAGTATGTCCACATCAAAATCACTAGTATTGAAATTGAACCGGCACTATCAATGCCATGTTTGAGTGAAAGAAATGAGAGGAAGAGGAGGTCTAGTGTGGTGGACAACCCTTTTTATAGCAAAAGAACTCGCAATTTTTTGGAACAAATTTGCACTTTAATTATCAAATATTCAAAATTCAAAGGAAACCAACATAAAACGACCAAAACAGGTGAATAAACCTCTCTCAAACCCCCTGCACACCTTAAACAGAAAGGAAGGGGGGGGGGGGTTACGTCGTCATACGCTCCTCCTGTCATCAGCCAACAACCTGATCGCACGCTCCCAGAGAGGCGCTCCACCTTCTCTCGCTGTCGGGCCTCTGCCCCGTTTACTGGACATGACATGTCGGGTTGACACGCATGCCGGTCAAGGCGGCCCAGGCACGGCCCTAGCCAAGACACATCCCTAGCATGACCCACTAAGGCACGTGTCGTGTCGATCCCACAATACTAGCCCGTCTGGCAATGTTTGGTGGTGATCCAACAGAGTTTGAGTCCTGAATTTGACATTGATGTTTGCATTTTTTTAAATTTATTTCGATCATTCCGATAAAGTGTGTTCGGTGGAAGAAGACATTCTCGTCGACTAAAAAGACGTTTCTGATGACCTTTTCAATTTTAAGATTATACGGCGACTCAGTCTCTTGGAGGTTTATGACCGATCACTCTCTTTTTAGTGAAAAATGTCCAAAATGTAACGAATTTTGTTTGGTTTATATAAAAATCAGACTCTTTGTATGAATTACGCCTGGAATGTTTAAACCAATGTCTGAATTGTATGCGTGTAGTGTTGAATGGTCGATGCTAGGCGTTTGGATGATCTTTTTTGGTCTGAGATCTGCATGCATGCTACTGTTAGGAAAAGAAGCACTGTTGGGCTAGGCTGTCGATATTCAGCCAGCCACCACCACCACAACTGAAACAGTGCCGCCAATCACCGCACACATGTAGACAAACACAGCCCAATGCCCCGATCGAATTGTCGCCTAATTTGGACGTACGAAACGGGGTTCAGTCGACGTGCTTTCGCGTCTCGCCACCCGCATACTACAAATGTAGTGCAGTGCAGAGCGGCGCGAGAGAGATACATCTTTTGTGCACTCGACAAGACTTCTGACGAAACCCATGTGTTCTGCTGGTGAATTATATATTTTTTTGGGGTCTGGTCACCCGATCGACGGGCCAAATCAACGAAGCTATTCGTAGAACCAGGCGCGTGAATTACTGTTATTTTGTCGTTACACTGATGAAGCATCGAAGGCCTAATTCTTACTCCCTCCATTTCATAGAAGTAATCGCACGTGCTTTTCGAAATTTAAGTTTTATCAAAAATTTAATCAGCAAAATTGACTGTGATAAAAGCATAAATTATATTACTGAAATATGAATTTAATGGTATATTTTTTGTTTGGCTGTAATTGATCTTTTTGTCAAATTTATGGTTAAGATTTAAGTTTAAGAACTGAGGACGGACTAACAACGGCAGAGATGTCTCGATTGAACATTTTGGCCTGGCCTGCCGCGGACCACATACATTATTTTCACATGGGATCAAAAATGGTACACTTAACTCATCTCCAACATACACGCTGAAAAAATTTACAACGTCGAAATAGCGGTTTTTGCACGCGGGAGCGAGGAAGAGGTTTTTCACATGCACAAAAAACACGACGCCCAATCCAACGACCCCACTTGCAACAGCAGGCACGCACAATCCGACACCTCAAATATGCAACCCCGAAGCTAGCGCGCCCAAAATTTGCAGCAGGATGCTTGCATTTTTATGCCCGCTCTATTTTACAGTGTCTGCTAGAGCGCTGTTTTTTGTCTCTGGCGCACAAAAACACCGGTTTTTAGCGCGAGAGGCCTTTTTCACTAGTAGAAAACAGGGCTATCGTTTCGGCCCTGGCCAGCCCATTAGTCCCGGTTCTTCAAGAACGGGGACCAATGAAGGGTATTAGACCCGGTTCGTGAGCCCAGGGGGCCGGCCGGGGCCTCGTGGGCATTGGTCCCGGTTCGTGTGGAACCATTTGTCCCGGTTCGAGTCACGAACCGGGACCAATGGTCCTCGCTGCTGGCCCACAACCATTGGTCGCGGTTCGTGGCTTGAACCGGGACAAATAACTTGCTTACATATACCCACCGCCGCGGCAGAGCACTCCACAGTGCTCTGTTTTTGTCAAGCCGGCAAGGGGAGGGCATTTGGGTGCTCTAGTTCACCTCCTATGCACATGAGGTGTTCGATGAAATGCCCGAGCCACACTAGTTAAGCTTTCTCCTCTCGAAACTCGACCTCTGAGCTCCATTTTCAACGAGATTTGTCTAGATTTGGCGGTCCGTCATGCCCCGTCCCCGCCCCGTCTTCACCGCCGTCGATCGCCCGCGCCGATCTCGTCGCCGGCACCACCGTGCTGAGCCTCTTGTTCTTATCTTCTTTCTGAAAGAAAAAAATTCTGACTCAGATAGATACTTGTCTTATTTTCTTACTTTTATTATTCCTTGTTATTATATAGTGCGATGGTTTTGGTATCCGCCCCCGTCGGCCCTCGTCCTGTCTATGATTCAGATGTGGTATATATTATCTTTTCATAACTATTTGGTTCATTTATTGTTTATGACAATTATGCCGACCAATGTGACATAGATTTTATTTAACTAGGAGGTTGTTGAACCAGAAATTCCAACCGACCCTATTGTCGAGAGGTTAAATTTAGTTGAAGAAGAAAACAATTACTTGAAGGAAAAAATAAGAAAAATTGAGGAGGAGAAGATGATATTGGAGTTGCATGTTGCGGATGTCGGCGATGATCACAAGATCAAGATGGATGCAATGCGGTTGAAGATTAAAAAGATTAGAAAATATGCCATTCATACCGAGGCTTGGTATCATTATGCAGTTGGATCAGTTGTTACCTTGGTTGCGGTTATGATCGCATTTGTTTTTGCATTGAAATGTTTAACATAATTTCAATGTATGGTTTAATTAGATGCTCTCGAGAGCTATATGTTATTCAATGAGAACTATGTATGTACTTTGGTTTTAATGCTCTGGAGAACTATGTATGTACTTTGGTTTCAGAGTTCATTTCAAATGCTTTTCAAATTCATGGTCTTACAGCTTTGAATGGTGCATTTTGAACACAGAAAAACAAGGGGGTTCAAATAAGTTCGGAAAAATTGAAATCCCTTTGTAACAGACGAGTTTCCGTATGAAACCCTGATACTTCGAAGGAGATTGTCTATTTTGTACACGAAGTGCATCCAGTTTTTGTCGTAAGCCTTTCTACTTTCTTGCACATGCTATATGGGTAAAATGATGATACCATGCCAACTTGGAACCTTTTCAGAGTTCATTTCAAATGCTTTTCAATTTCATGATCTTATAGCTCAAAATAATCAGTAAATGCATGAAAAATAACAAATGAAGTCAGAAAGGGTTGTAAATTGATGATGTGGCTTTGAATGGTGCATTTTGAACACAGAAAAACAAGGGGGTTCAAATAAGTTCAAAAAAATTGAAATCCCTTTGTAACAGACGAGTTTCCGTATGAAACCATGATACTTCGAAGGAGATTGTCTGTTTTGTACACGAAGTGCATCCAGTTTTTGCCGTAAGCCTCTCTACTTTCTTGCACATGCTATATAGGTGAAATGATGATACCATGCCAACTTGGAACCTTTTCAGAGTTCATTTAAAATGCTTTTCAATTTCATGGTCTTATAGCTCAAAATAATCAGTAAATGCATGAAAAATAACAAATGAAATCAGAAAGGGTTGTAAATTGATGATGTGGCTTTGAATGGTGCATTTTGAACACAGAAAAACAAGGGGGTTGAAATAAGTTCAAAAAATTGAATCCCTTTGTAACAGACGAGTTTCCGTATGAAACCCTTATACTTCGAAGGAGATTGTCTGTTTTATACACGAAGTGCATCCAGTTTTTGCCGTAAGCCTCTCTACTTTCTTGCACATGCTATGTGGGTGAAATGATGATACCATGCCAACTTGTAACCTTTTCAGAGTTCATTTTCAAATGCTTTTCAGTTTCATGGTCTTATAGCTCAAAATAATCAGTAAATGCATGAAAAGTAACAAATGAAGTTAGAAAAGGTTGTAAATTGATGATGTGGCTTTGAATGGTGCATTTTGAACACAGAAAAACAAGGGGGTTCAAATAAAGTCAACAAAATTGAAATCCCTTTGTAAAAGACGAGTTTCCGTATGAAACCGTGATACTTCGAAGGAGATTGTTTGTTTTGTACATGAAAAATAACAAATGAAGTCAGAAACAAAATAAAATAAAATAAATAAGTAATTTCAAACAAAATAATATAAACTTTAATAAAAATAGATAAGTAGAAACAAAAAAACTTTAATAACATAAATAAAATTTGTGAAACTAAAATTATCAAAGTATTTTCTGTTCAAAACATTATAAGCAACTTCTAGTATTATTGAAACTAAAATTATATAAAATTCATGCAACTAAAATTATCAAAGTATTTTCTGTTCAAATTCATTAAATGCAAAAAGAATTTTCATAAAGAATTTTTTTTGTTAGAAACTTTAATAGCAAAAAGAATTATCATAAAATAAAATTAATAAGTAATTATAAACAAAATAAAATAAAATAAAATAAAATAAATAAGTATTTTGTTGTAAGTATAAACAAAACAAAATAAATAAAGCAAAAAAGGAAACAAAAAAAATTGGGAAAAAAATAAAAAATTTGCCACCAACTAGGCCACCACGGCGTGAATACGACTAGAAACCCATCCATGGGTCAGGATTCAGGCCCGCAGTAGGCCCAAAAGGCCCATCAGGCAAAGCAGTAGCAAGTAGGCCCGTAAGCCTGCAGTGGAAAGGAGCTCGAGAGGGGTGCGACAGTGGGGCTTATAAACCACTGCGCGCCCCTCTCAACTAGCGAGGTGGGACTAAACTTTGGCCGCGACGCGGGCAGCCTTTGGTCCCGGTTGGTGGCACCAACCGGGACTAAAGGGGATGCATTGGTACCGGTTCGTGGCACCAACTGGGACCAAAGGCCGCCGCTTTCCGCCCTTTGGGCTGCTGAAAAGTGACCTTTAGTCCCGGTTGGTGCCACCGACCTTTGGTCCCGGTTGGTGGCACCAACCGGGACTAAAGGGGGCATTGGTATATAAGCCAGCAGTTGTGAAAATTTCGTCAGTTCTTCGATCCCTCCGACGCCGCCGCCAGGTTGCCCGAGCTCGCCGTCGTCGCCCTGCCCCCGACCACGCCGCCGTTGCCCGGCCCGACCACGCCGTCGTCGCCCTCGCCGTGCCTCTACCGCGCCCCATCGACGCCGTCGTCGCCCTCGCCGTGCCTCTACCGCGCCCCGTCGACGCCGCCGCCGCCCTTTGCCCCATCGATCGCCATCGCCCCTGCCCCGACCACGCCGCCGTCGCCCCTGCCCCGACTACGCCGCCGTCGCCACCCTCTACACCGACGCCGACGCCGTGCCTCTCCTTGGTCAGGCCGGCGCCGCCCACCCCGTCCTCTCCTTTGTTCATACAAATGATGATTTGTTTTTTGCATTTTTATAAAAATGTATATATGTATGTATGTTCTGTGTGCATATAAAAGTTAGATTTTTAGTACATTTGGGTACATTTTAGGTTAGTTTTATCTATATATGTTCTCTGATTTAGTACATTTTATGTTAGTTTCATTTTTAGAAAAGTTTTATATATTTAGGAAAAGAAGGAAGAGAAGGAAGAAGGAAGAAGGAAGAAGAATAAAAAGTTTTATATATGCAAAAGTTACATTTTTAGAAAAGTATTATATATAGCTAGGAAGATAACGAAGAAGAAGAAAAAGAATGAGAGGAGAAAAAGAAAATAAGAAGAGGAAGAAAGGAGAAGAAGAGGAGAGGAAGAAGAGGAGAAATAAATAAGAAGAGGGAAAAAGAAGAAAAAGAAGAGGAGAAGAAGAAAGGAATAGAGGAGAAAGAAGAAAAAAAAATAGAAAATAGAAATTTTCTATTTTTTTTTCTTCTTTCTCCTCTATTCCTTTCTTCTTCTCCTTTTTATTTTTATTTTTTTTTCTTCGATTGCTTCTCTTCTATTCCTTTCTTCTTCTCCTCTTTTTATTTCTTCTTTTGTCTTCTTATTTTTTATCGGGTATGTCGTTGTCGATGTACCCCCTCCCGATCAAACTTCAACACGAGGGGGGGGGGGTACCGATATACCGCCTCCCCGATAACATTATTTTCCCATGTATATGTATGTCGCGTCGTTGTCGATATAACCCCCTCCCGGATAACTTCGACATGAGGGGCGGTCGATATATATACCCACTCTCGACCGTGATAACTTATACCACGGGAGCACCCCCCTCGGCCCTCTCGCTCGACCAAAACTCTCGAGGACACCCAAACCCTAGAGAAGAAACGATGTTGGTTTCCTACCCCCTCCCGCCGCTCCCCTACCCGACAAACTCCCTCGAGGCCACCCAAATTTACCAAGTTAAAAGAGCGTTGTCGTCGAGGCCACCCCAAACCCTTGAAGCGTTGTGTCGAGGCCACCCCAAACCCTTGAAGCGTTGTCTAGGCCACCCCAAACCCTCGAGAAGCAGCGTCGAGGCCACTAACATGATTCCTTATTGTGATTAGCTAGCTAGTTCTACGTTTGCCACTAATATATATCCATCTATGCCATGTTTGAATAATAATTTACATGTTGTAAATTTTTGCAGAAACTATGGATCACTCCCGAGACGAAGCAACAGAAGCGATGTTGGGGGAGATAATCGCACAAGGAAGTGATGTCATTGCATCGTTTCTCTACGACACCGATGGTGAGGAAGGACCGGGTGAAGAAGAGGGCTATGTTCATGATGGCTCCGGTGACCCATTAATGCCGGTACAAGAAGAGGGCTATGTTAATGATGGCTCCAGGGACCCAATCGAGGTACAAGAAGGAGACCGTGATGATGGCTCCGGTGACCGAACCGAGTTCGGCCAGGTATATATATATTAGTTAAGCCCGTGCTGACTAGTTAATTGATGCATTCATTGTTTTCATATGTACACATATTAATTAACTCTCATCTTTCTTCTTTGAAATCTAGCCCTCCGGATCGAGCTCAACCTCGGTAAAGAAACGAGGCCCGAAGAAAAAGTTGCGCTCGGATGAAAGGTTTGAGATCACAGCAATCGCGCGCGATGGCAAGCCGATTGAACCCACCCGGACAAGGGTTGCATTTCGTGCTCAGTGCGGGGTTCTTGTTAGGGACAAGATCCCGATCAGTATCCAACAATGGTTAAAGCCAAAGAAGGAAGACCCTGAGGTGCCGACGTCTTATGTCTCTGATATGCAGAAAGAAGATCTTTGGACAACGCTTAAGGCAAATTTCACCCTACCGCCAGAGGAGGATCCAGAGAAGCCAGTTAAAGAGGAATTGGTCAAGTCTCATGCTCTTAAGAAGATGGCAGAACTATTCAGGAGGTGGAAGAATGAGCTGAAAACGTTTGTCGACAAAGAAGAGACACCAGAATTCACCGGTCGGTTTGCGAAGATCTGAGATCAATGGCCCGCATTTGTGGCCCACAAGACATCGGAAAAGAGTAAGAAGATGTCAGCAACAAACAAGAAAAATGATGCGAAGAAGAAGCATCACCATCGCACGGGGTCAGGTGGTTACCTCAAAGCCCGACCTTTGTGGGACAAGGCTGAGAATGACCTGATTGC
Source organism: Hordeum vulgare subsp. vulgare (assembly GCF_904849725.1). Lineage (NCBI taxonomy): Eukaryota > Viridiplantae > Streptophyta > Magnoliopsida > Poales > Poaceae > Hordeum > Hordeum vulgare. The sequence goes on along the minus strand of NC_058519.1, from coordinate 654,982,846 downwards.
TAAAGGGGTCGAACCAGAGACATTGAGATGGCCAGACCATTGCCAGACTTGGTTCTTCGGGGTTGGCGGAACCTTGGACCCTGTATCAGGGAAGTGCGTTTGGACGGAAGAACAACTGCGAATACCCGTCACGAAGCTTCGGCACTATATCGCTGCAGCACACGAAGGGACGTTCGTTCCAGACAGAGAGAAGGACGAGCTCACAATGGCCCCCGGAAATCCTGAGCACCCTGGATGGACACGAGGCACGCCAGGCTCCCTTCCGTGGAACGCTGGGTTTCCGGACGCAGGGGGTTACAAAACCCAGGAGAGGAGGAAGAAAGTGGAGCATAGCCAACTGCAGGCGGTGCACGAAAGGGTACAAGGGCTAGAGGAACGAGAAGCAGATCGCAGCAAACGACCTACCGAAGCTTCCCCTGAAGCTACCCCGCCATCTCAACGGAGAAGCAGCGTGGCTTCCACCGAGCAGACTCAGCAGCTGGAGCCTGTCTTCACGAGCTACCCCGTGGATGCTATCACAGAGTCTCAACATTGCCACCTTATGATGCAATGGATGACATTTAAAGTCAAGGCGGCTGTTGGCTCTGTTTTACCTAATGAACCTGGCTCAACCTACCCCGACCAGCCGATTCCAGAAGGATATGCTAGGGTGATGGTGGATCAAATAACGGACGGATTTGAGGACCTTGAGCTTGACCACCCTACGGATGAAGGGGAGATTCGACTGGGTTCTTCTCTGAAGACTACATGCCTATGGCGGAAGGAGCTCATCAACCTTCTGAACTGGACGCCTCCGTCTCCTCCTCTCCTCCTCCAGCGAGTCAGGGCACTCCGCCTCCTCCGCCTTCTCAGGCAAGTGATCAGGGCACTCAGCCTCCTTCTCCGGCGCATGGCGGCACTCCGCCTCCTTCTCCGCTTGCGCCGGCGCGCCCGAGCAGCCAACTGCCTCCTCCTTCTCCGCCTCGTCAACAAGGGCGGAAGAGACCCGCCGCCGCTCCGGCTCCTCCGGCGCGTCATCCTTCTCCTTCGCCTCATAAGAAAGGCAAGACAGCCGCAACCGCTCCGTCTGCTCCGGCGTCTAGCACTACAGCCAGAGGCAAGCAATACAGATACTGTCCTTCTCTGAAGACTCTTGAGAAGTTACCATACGAGAGGAGCCAGGAGGAAATCACGAAGATCGTGGAAGCCGAAGTGAAGAACTTCTCTGAAGGGGTGAAAGAAAAAAAACATCCACCTCCGGAGGAGAAGATAGATCCGGTAAAAGCAAAGCGTACTCTGGCTGCCCTGAAGAAACCACCAAAGTCTCAGGCGAAAGGCAACTATGAGCGCATTATTACAAAGTCATTTATCGAAGTGCAGCCGTCGGGAAGTACTGTCAGTGATCAAAGGTTAGCAGAACGACGAGGTGGGAAAAAAGTTGCCCAGCTCGGCGAACAAGCAAACCAATCGTTCCCCCCGCTCAAGGTGTCTAGCGATATCGTCGCTAATCATCCGGGGATCTTGTTGCCCGGTACCAATCCTGCAGATTACCTGCCCGATGATGCACATTTTGATTTATTGCAGGTGGACGAACACAAATACATGTACGGGAAGCCTCTCGTCAAAGATGAAAGATCTCTAACAACGATGATGCGAAGATTCCATGATTGCTACATGAAAACTTGCAAAGAGTGTGGGGGGAGTAATATTTTGACGCTGAGAGTTAGAAAGGAGCATGACCTCGTTGGACTTGAACTGTTGATGGTTCCATTTGAGGAGTTCTTCCCGTTTTTCAATCTCCTGGCCCTCGATAAATTAATGATCACTTGCTACTGCCTGTAAGTAGTACTACTTCTGTCATTAAGTCTCTATATATAGGCCAGTTCTTTCATTGCATGCATTTTTAATTATCCTCACTATATTATATGCAGATTGAAGATCGTCGAATAGAAGAAAAGACAAATCGGTGATATTGGGTTCATTAACACAAATCTCGTAGATGCATTTATGATTAAATCTCAGGCCAAAGATACCGAGGCCAACGTGCTACAATCGTTTGTATTGAATCAAAACAAAGCTATAATACTCTTCCCTTACGAATTCTAGTGAGTGTTACTGTCTTGTGCATATTCGGTTTCCCTTATTTGTCAAGGTTATAGTAATGTAATTGATGAGTTATGCATGCGTGCGCATCTTCCACTATATTCTCCGAGAGATTAAGCTTGAGCAGGGACTAGTAACCCCCTTAGACTCGAGACGAAAAGATCCCAACGAGTATGCGGACATGACTGAAATTCTAGAGAAGTAAGTTAAATCGATCATTATCGCACCATATCGACAACTTTGTTCATTTCCTGATATCAAGTAATTGTTTTCTTTGTCTGACATGGTTTGGAAAAAATTCACCACAAAAACTCCGGGACTGCCGAAGAATCTGCAATTTAGACACCCGAAAGTAAGTACTATAGTAGCATGTTCCACGCATCTCCTAGTGATTCAAGCGCTAGTTTCATCAATACCATTTAGCATGCTTGCTAACTATCAGTTTGATTGACCTCTATTTCTTGTAAAGTGGTTGTGGCAGGAACCAGGGAATGATTACTGTGGATACTACATTTGCGAGTCCATCCGCCACACGACCTGTGAGCGGGGTTACTCTGACAAACAATATGACGTGCGTAAATAATAATATTTACAATTTTATTTTATTACCATCATTTGTGTTCAGTTTCATTTATTCATATATATGTATTGACCCCCTTCTTCAAATTCGATATATCGGATGCGGAATGAACTCCTACCAGCAGATCGTATGCGAGAAATTCAAGAGGAATTGGCGGCATTCTTTCTTGACCACGTGATCGCTAAAGACGAAGAATACCATGTGAACCCTAATGAGTTGAATTTTAATTAGGAGATTATATTGTAAGAGATAATTATATTGTATATATGTAGCCAGTAGCGTCGGATAGATATACGAGAACTTGTTGTTCGACCAATCTCTCAGAGAAGGAGAGGTGGTCGATATCACACTTCTCTTTGTATGCATATGTTCATGACGATCTTCTGTTTCCTTCATTTGCTTACTAGCTAGCGTGTCTAGTCCTCTCTATACGTATAGTATGCAGCGTCGACCAAGCACGGAGATAAGAGAGGACACTTCTCTCTATTCATTTTCTAGTTAAGACAATATATGAAACACCTAAATTAACCCCCCAAAACCCCCAACCCCCCCCTTAAAAAAACCATCACCTGAAATGCTGACGCGTGGATGCCTATTGGTCCCGCTTGGTGTCACCAACCGGGACTAAAGGCCCCCCTGCCCGGGCTCGCCGCACCGGCCACGTGGGGCCCATCTGTCCTGGTTGGTGTAAGAACCGGGACTAAAGGCCGAGGGCATTAGTAACGGCCTTTTAGTCCCGGTTCCGAAACCGGGACAAAAGGCCTTTTTTCTACTAGTGTTTGGACACATGTTGGAGATACTCTTACGTAAGCATATTGTTAGAGCATCTACAACAGGACCTCTCATTGTTGTAAGTATGCCTAGAGACAATAATAAAATAGTTATTATTATATTTTTTGTTCATGATAATCGTTTATTATCAATGCTAGAATTGTATTGATTGAAAACTCAAGTACATGTGTGGAAGCATAGATAACACACTCTTTCTAGTGAGCTTCTAAGGAACTAGCATGTTGATCAAATATGGTCAAGGTTTCCTGGCCATGGATATGAGTTGTCATTTGATAACGGGAGCACATCATTAGGAGAATGATGTCATGGAAAAGACTCAAACAATGAACTAGCATATGATCGTATGAGTTTATTGCTATTGTTTTCTGCATGTCAAGTATCTGCTCCTATGAACACGAGATCATGCAACTCACTGACACCGGAGAAATACCTTGTGTGTATCAAACGTCGCAACGTAACTGGGTGACTATAAACATGCTCTACAGGTATCTCCGAGGGTGTCTGTTGAGTTGGCATGGATCAAGACTGGGATTTGTCATTTCGTGTGACGGAGAGATATCTCAGGGCCCACTCGATAATACAACATCACAATGAACTTACAAGCAATGTGACTAAAGATTTAGCCATCACTAATAGAAAATAGGGCTTTCGTCCTAGCCGGATTGGAGCAATAGTCCCGGTCGTGTTACGAACCGGGACTAATATGAGCATTAGTACCGGTTCGAGTGGCTAGAATGTCGGACGGAGCTCGTTAGGCATTAGTCCCGGTTCGAATGGGACCTTTAGTCCCGATGGGAGACATCAACCGGGAGTAAAGGGTTTTACACCCCTTTATTCCCGGTTGGTGGCTCCAACCAGGACTAAAGGGACTAAAGGTCTTCTTTTTGGCGGCTCAAATTCCACGCGGGAAGGGACCTTTAGTCCCGGTTGGTGGCTCCAACCAGGACTAAAGGTCTATTTTTTTGGCTACTTTTGTTTTTCTAAATAGGACAATTTCTGTTTTTAGATTTGGAATAACTGTTAAAATATTTATAATTTTTGAATGAATATTTTTGCTTTAGGTCACAAAAATAATAAACGTTTTGTTAGTGCCAGTAGTTTTAAAATTTGAATAGTTTAAATTTGTTTTTTTAAATTTGTGTGAATCACTAGTTTGTGAATAACTTTACTTTAAAAATAGATTTTTTAGTGTTCTTTTTTATGTTGTTTAATGTTAGTGTGTTTTATCATTATCTTAAATTTGGTATTTTTAGCTTATTTCAAATAGATTTTTTAATCAAAAAGAGATTTTGTTTAGCTCTTTTAGTTTATAGCTCAAAAAAATCATTAAATGCCTGAAAAATAGCAAATAAAGCCAGAAAGGTTTGAAATTGATTACGTGGCTTTGAATTGTGCATATTGAGCACACAAAAAGTCTAGAGTTACAATAAGTTTCAAAAAAGGAAATGTCTTTGTAACAAACGCATTTTCGTCCGAAACACTGATACTTGAAAAAAGACCGGAGTTGAAATAAGTTTTAAAAAATGAAATGGCTTTGTAACACCTAAGTATTCGTGTGAAAGTGTGATACTTCAAAAAAGATTGTCCAGTTTGTACACGAAGTGCATCTAGTTTTTGCCGTAACACTCTCAACGTTTTAGCAGCACATGCTATGTGGATGGAATGAGGATGCCATGCCAAGTTTCCGCCTTTTCAGAGTTCATTTGTAGTGATTTTCAATTTCACGATCATTTAGCTCAAAAAAAGTTTAATGTATATAAATGTTCAACACTAGAAACTTGTTCCGATGGCAACCATTGTAGGCTGTTTTGTAAATTTTTAGAATCCTCAAATTCTGAAAGGAAAAAAAAGTTGTCCTCAAACTTAAGAATGGTTAGAAGCCATGAAATCCGAGATATGATCTATGTATGAAAACAAAGTGTGGACTTTGGAAGTATTACCTGAAGGTCGCAAGGCTATTCAGAAGAAATGGATCTTTAAGAAGAAGACGGACGCAGACGGTAATGTGACCATTTAGAAAGCTCGACTTGTGGCAAATGGTTTTTCACAAGTTCAAGGAGTTGACTACGATGAGACATTCTCACCCGTAGCGATGCTTAAGTCCATCCGAATCATGTTAGCAATAGCTGCATTTTTCGATTATGAAATCTGGCAGATGGATGTCAAAACGGCGTTCCTTAACGGGTTTCTTAAGGAAGAGTTGTATATGATACAACCCGAAGGTTTTGTCGATACAGAGAATGCCGACAAAGTATGCAAGCTCCAGCGATCCATTTATGGACTTGTGCAAGCATCTCAGACTTGGAATCAACGCTTTGATGAGGTGATCAGGGCGTTTGGGTTTATACAAGTTTTTGGAGAAGCTTGTATTTACAAGAAAGTGAGTGGGAGCTTTATAGCGTTTCTAATATTATATGTGGATGACATATTGCTGATTGGAAACAATGTGGAGTCTTTGGAAAGCGTAAAAGATTACTTGAATAAAAGTTTTTCAATGAAAGGCCTAGGAGAAGCTGCTTACATATTGGGCATAAAGATCTATAGAAATGGGTCGAAGCGCGTGATAGCTCTTTCACAAAGCACATACCTTGATAAATTTTTGAAGAAGTTGAAAATGGAACAATCCAAGAAGGGGTTCTTGCCTGTGTTACAAGATATAAAGTTGAGTAAGACTCAATGTCCAGTAACTGCAGAAGATAGAGAAAAGATGAGTGTCGTCCCCCATGCTTCAGGCATAGGGTCTATCATGTATGCAATGTTGTGCACAAGACCAGATGTCAGCTTGGCCATAAGTACGGAAGGCAGGTTTCAAAGTGATCCAGGAGTCGAACACTCGGCGGTGGTCAAGAATATTCTGAAGTATCTGAAAAGGACTAAGGAAATGTTTCTCGTGTATGGGGGTGACGAAGAGCTCATCGTAAAGGGTTACATCGACGCAAGCTCTGACACCGATCCGGATGACTCTAAGTCGCAAACCGGATATGTATTTGTTCTTAACAGGGGTGCGGTAAGCTCAAAGTTGTCAGAATCGCGATTTTGAATCGGATCGGAGCTCCATTGCTAGGATCATGAATCGTAGAATCATAACTATCAGGATCGTAGAAACTTAGATTCTATGAGAAAAGTCGTAGAATCGGATAGCCTAGTTTGGATCATAAAATCGTAAGATTCTAAGACCTGAGCCGCGATTCTGACAACTTTGTGCTGGTGCAGTTCCAAGCAAAGCGTCGTAGCTGATTCTACATGCCAAGTGGAGTACATAGCTGCCTCAGAGGCGGCCAAGGAGGGTGTCTGGATGAAGCAGTTCATGTCAGATCTTGGAGTAGTGCCAAGTGCACTGGATCCAATCAATCTGTTCTGTGACAACATTGGTGCCATTGCTCTAGCCAAGGAAACAAAGGTTTAACAAGAGGACCAGACACATAAAGCGACGCTTCAATGCCATCCACGATTACATCAAGGAGGAAGACATAAATATTTGCGAAGTGCACACGGATCTGAATGTTGTAGATCCGCTGACTAAACCTCTACCACGAGCGAAGCATGAACAACACCAGAACTGTGTGGGTGTTAGATTCATTACATTGTAAATCACATGAAGATGTGAGACTAGATTATTGAGTCTATTGCAAGTGGGAGACAGTTGGAAATATGCCCTAGAGGCCATAATAAAATAGTTATTATTATATTTCCCGTTTCAAGATATTTTTTTTGTTATCCATGCTATAACTGTATTGGATGGAAACATAAATGCATGTGTGGGTATATAGACAAAACTGTGTCCCGAATGAGTCTCTAGTTGACTAGCTTGTTGATCAAGGATAGTTAAGGTTTCCTAGCCATAGACAAGTGCTGTCACTTGATGACGGGATCACATGATTAGGAGAATGATGTGATGGACAAGATTCGAACTATGAACGTAGCATGTGATCGTGTCATTTTGTTCCAATTCTTTTCAGCATGTCAAGTATTCATTCCTATGACCATGAGATCATGTAACTCACTGACACGGAAGGAATGCCTTGTGTGTATCAAACATCGCAACGTTACTGGGTGACTATAAAGGTATTCTACAGGCATCTCTGAAGGTGTCCGTTGAGTTAGCATGGGACAAGACTGGGATTTGTCACTCCGTGTGACAGAGAGGTATCTCGGGGCCCACTCGGTAATACAACATCACATATAAGCCTTGCAAGCAATGTGACTAAAGAGTTAGTCACGGGATCTTGTATTACGGAACAAGTAAAGATACTTGCCGGTAACGAGAATGGAATAGGTATAGAGATACCGACGATCGAATCTCGGGCAAGTAACATACCGAAGGACAAAGGGAATGGTATACAGGATTATATGAATCCTTTGCATAGAGGTTCAACCGATATGATCTTCGTAGAATATGCAGGATCCAATATGGACATCCAGGTACCGCTATTGGATATTGGCCGGAGAGTGTCTCAGGTCATGTCTGCATAGTTCTCGAACCCGCAGGGTCTACACACTTAAGGTTCGGTGACGTTTCGGTATAGTTGAGTTATAGGTGTTGGTAACCGAAGGTTGTTCGGAGTACCGAATGAGATCCTGGATGTCACGAGAAGCTCTAGAATGGTCCAGAGGTAAAAATTGATATATAGGAAGTCCTGTTTTGGTCACCGAAAAGGTTTTGGGGTCATCGGTAGTGTTTTGGGAGTGCCGGGAGGCTACCGGGGGACCACCGGGGGAGGTGTGACGACCCTAGGGGCTTCATGGGCCAAGAGAGGAGGCAAACCAGCCCCTAGTGGGCTGGCCGATGCCACCTCTATGGGCCCATGTGGCTGGATGAGGAATAAGGGAAAAAACAAGGTGGAAAAGGTTTTCAAGTGGGAGAAGGGGAATCCTACTAGGAGTAGGATTGGAGGTTAATCCTCCTCTCCTCCCACTTAGGCCGACCCAAAGGGGAAACCCTAGGGCCAACGGCCTCCCTCCTCTCCTCCTATATATACTAGAGGTTTGAGGGGTTTTGAGACACAATTTTTAGCCACATGCTAGCTCAACTCTAGATCACAGTTTCTCCTCTAGATCGGTTTTTTGCGGTGCTTAGGCGAAGCCCTCCAGAAACAGATTCACCACCACCACTGGCGCGCCGTCACGCTGCCAGCGAACTCATCTACATACCCGTCCCTCTTGCTGGATCAAGAAGGCGGAGATCGTCATCGAGCTGTATGTGTGCTGAACGCGGAGGTGCCGTCCGTTCGGTGCTAGATCGGGACATATCGTGAGACGGCGGCGATTTGGATCGCGAAGACGTTCCACTACATCAACCGTGTTTCTAGACGCTTCCCGCTTAGCGATCTACAAGGGTATGTAGATCCGATCTCCCTCTCGTAGATGATCATCACCACGATAGGTGTTCGTGTGCTTAGGAATTTTTTTGTTTCCCATGCAACATTTCCCAACAAGGGGTTTGTGGGTGTTGATATTCAGATTGCTTCCCTCCTAAGTATTTTTCTTGATTCAACGGTATTGTGGGATGAAGCGGCCCGGACCAATTTTACTCGTCCACGTACGAGAGATCGGTTCCATCGATTGACATGTAACTTTGTTGCATAAGATGGCTGGCGGGTCTGTGTCTCTCCCACCTTAGTTGGATCCGATTAGACAAAGACGGTCCTTGTAGAAGGTTAAATAACAACTTTCCTATCACCGTCGCCGTTTTGCGTAGGTAAGAAGTGTTCTTGCTAGATACCAATAGCAGCCACGTAAAACATGCAACAACAAATTAGAGGACGTCTAACTTGTTTTTGCAGGGTATGATGTGATATGATATGGACAAAGACATGATGATACATATTTGATGTATGAGATGATCATGTTGTAATAGTTAATATCGACTTGCATGTCGATGCTACGACAACCGGCAGGAGCCATAGGGTTGTCTTTAATTATTGCATGACCCGCGTGTCAATTCATTAAGCGCTATATAATGCTTTACTTTATCGCTAAACTGTAGCAATAGTAGTATAGGCATGGTTGGTGCGACAACCTTGATGGAAAGACGATGATGGAGATCATGATGATGGAGATCACAGTGTTGTGACGGTGACGATGGAGATCATGCCGGTGCTTTGGAGATGGAGATCAAAAACACAAGATCATGGCCGTATAATGTTACTTATGGTTTGCATGTGATGTTAACCCCTTTTATACACCTTGTTTTGCTTAGGAAGACGGTAGCATTATAAGGTGATCAAACACTAAAATTTCAAGATAAAATTGTGTTCTCCCCGAGTGTGCACCGTTGTGAAAGTTCATCGTTTCGAAGCACCACGTGATGACCGGGTGTGATAGACTCTACGTTCACATACAACAGGTGCAAGATAGTTTTGCACATGCGGAACACTTGGGTTAAACTTCACGAGCCTAGGATGTACATACATGGCCTCGGAACACAAGAGATCGAAAGGTTGAACAAGTCATATGGTAGATATGGTCAACATGAATATGTTCACCATTGAAACCACCTCATCTCACGTGATGATCGGACTTGGGTTGGTGGATTTGGATCATGTATCACTCGAATGCCTAGAGGGATGTTAATTTGAATGGGAGTTTTTAGTAATATGATTAACTAAACTCATTATCTTGAAAAATAGTCTAGGTAATATGTGCAACTTTATGTTCTAGATTAATGGCTCACGGAGTAGCACCCTTGAACTTTAATGCGTTCCTAGAGAAAGCCAAGTTGAAAGATGATGGAAGTAACTTTATAGACTGGGCCCGTAATCTGAGGATTGTCCTCGCGGTTTCCCAAAAGGCTTATGTCTTTGATGCACCACTTGGTGATGCACCTATCCTCCTGGCGACTGAAGACGTCATGAACGTATGGCAGGCGCGTTTTGATGACTACTCAATAGTTCAGGGTGCAATCTTGTATGGCTTAGAACCGGGACTTCAAAGATGTTTTGAACGTCATGGAACATATGAGATGTTCTAGGAGTTGAAGTTTATCTTTGATAAGAATGCCCGGATCGAGAGGTATGAGACCTCTGATAAGTTCTATGCTTGCAAGATGGAGGAGAATGGGTTTGTCAGTGAGCACATATTCAAAATGTCTAGGTATTGCAACCGTGTGGCTGAGTTGGGAATTGTTCTCCCGCCAGAGGCGATCACTGACAGAGTTCTTCAATCACTTCCACCTAGCTAGAAAAGCTTTGTGATGAACTATAACATGCAAAGGATGAATAAATCAGTCGCCGAGTTGTTTGCAAGGCTGAAATTCGCTGAGTCAGAAATTCAGAAGGAGCATCAAGTGTTGTTGGTCAATAAAACCACTAGTTTCAAGAAAAATGTCAAGGGTAAGAAGGGTAACTCCAAGAAGAGTGGTGAAGTTGTTGCCCCTCCTATTAAGAAACCCAAGGCTAGACCCAAGCAAGAAACTGAGTGCTTTGATTGCAAGGGGCCTAGTCAATGGAAGCGGAACTACCCCAAGTATCTGGCCGACAAGAAGGCGTCCAACACCAAACAAGGTATATCTGATATACATGTTATTGATGTGTACCTTACCAACTCTCGTTGTAGTGCCTGAGTATTTGATACTGGTTCGGTTGCTCACATTTGCAACTCAAAACAGGAACTACGGAATAGAGGGAGGTTGGCGAAGGACGAAGTGATGATGCGCGTGGGAAATGATTCCAAGGTTGATGTGACCGCGTCGGCACGCTCGCTCTTCGATTACCATCGGGATTAGTGATGAACCTGAATAATTGTTATTTAGTGCATGTGTTGAGCATGGACATTATATCTGGATGTTGTTTATTGTGAGACGGTTACTCATTTAAATCAAGGAATAATGGTTGTTCTATTTATATGAGTAATATCTTATATGGTCATGTGCCCAATGTGAGGGATTTATTCTTATTGAATCTCGATGGTGATAGCATACATGCCAACAGATGTAAAGTTAATAACTATAGTTCCACTTTCTTGTGGCACTGCCGCATAGGTCATATTGGTACAAAACGCATGAAGAAGCTCCATGCTGATGGACTTTTGTAGTCACTTGATTTTGAATCATTTGACACGTGTGAACCATGCTTCATGGGTAAGATGACTAAGACCACGTTTTCCGGATTAATGGAGCGGACAAGTGACTTATTGGAAATCATACATACTGATGTGTGCCGTCCGATGACCATTGAGGCACGTGGTGGATATCGTTATTTTCTCACCTTCACCGATGACTTAAGTAGATATGGGTGTATTTACTTAAAGAAACACAAGTCTAAAACGTTTGAAAAGTTCAAGCAATTTCAGAGTGAAGTTGAGAATCATCATAACAAGAAGATTAAATTCCTACGATCTATTCGAGGAGGAGAATATCTGAGTTATGAGTTTGGCACTCACCTAAGGCAATGTGGAATTGTTTCACAGTTAACACCGCTTGGAATCCCACATCATAATGGTGTGTTCGAACATGGTAATCGTACTTTATAGGATATGGTGCATTATATGATGTCTCCTGTCGATTTACCATTATCATTTTTGGGTCATGCGTTAGAGAGAGCTGCATTCACTTTAAATAGGGCAAAATCTAAAGACATTGAGACGACGACGTATGAACTATGGTTTGGCAAGAAACCAAAGTTGTCGTTTCTTAAAGTTCGGGGATGTGATGCTTATGTCTAAAGGCTTCATCCAGAAAAGCTTGAACCCAAAGCGAAGAAATGAGTCTTCATAGGATACCCAAAAGAGATAGTTGGGTATACTTTCTGTCTCAGATCCAAAGGCAAAGTATTTGTCGCTAAGAATGAAACATTTCTTGAGAAAGAGTTTCTCTCGAAAGAATTGAGTGGGAGTAAGATAGAACTTGATGAGGTTGTTGAACCTTTACTTCAACCAGACAGTAGTGTAGCGCAGAAAGATGTTTCTATGTAGCCTACATCAGTTGAAGAGGAAGATAATGATGATTCTCCTGGACCTTCAGATCAAGTTGCTATCGAATCTCGTAGGTCGACAAGGGCATGCACTACACCTCAATGGTGCGGTAACCCTGTCTTGACCATCATGTTGTTGGACAACAATGAACCTACGAGCTATGGAGAAGCGATGGTGGGATGATAACCCACAAGTATAGGGGATCACAATAGTTTTCGAGGGTAGAGTATTCAATCCAAATTTATTGATTCGACACAAGGGGAGCCAAAGAATACTCTCGAGTATTAGCAGTTGAGTTGTCAATTCAACCACACCTGAAAGACTTAGTATCTGCAGCAAAGTTTTAGTAGCAAAGTAGTATGATAGTAACGGTAGCGGCGGTAACAATAGCAGTAGTAATTTGTATAGCAAGTGTGACAGCAGTAGCGGTAAAGTAACTTAGCAAGGACTAGTATAGGAAAAGCTCGTAGGCATTGGATCGGTGATGGATAATTATGTCGGATGGCATTTATCATGTAACAGTTATAACATAGGGTGATATGTAACTAGCTCCAGTTCGTCAATGTAATGTAGGCATGTATTCTGTATTTAGTCATACGTGCTTATGGAAAAGAACTTGCATGACATCTTTTCTCCTACCCTCCCGTGGCAGCGGGGTCCTAATGGAAACTAAGGGATATTAAGGTCTCCTTTTAATAGAGAACCGGAACAAAGCATTAGCACATAGTGAATACATGGGATCCTCATACTATGGTCATCTCCAGGAGTGGTTCCAGCTATTGTCACTCTGGGGTTGCCAGGTCATAACAAATAGTAGGTGACTACAACTTGCAAGATAGGTTCAAGAACACAGATATATTGATGAAAACATCATAGGTTCAGATCTGAAATCATGGCACTCGGGCCCTAGTGACAAGCATTAAGCTTAGCAAAGTAGTAGCAATATCAATCTTAGAACATAGTGGATACTAGGGATCAAACCCCATCAAAACTAACTCGATTACATGAGAGATCTCATCCAACCCATCACCGTCCAGCAAGCCTACCATAAGGTTACTCACGAATGATGGAGAGCATCATGGAATTGGCGATGGAGGATGGTTGATGATGACGACGACGTCGATTTCCCCTCTCCGGAGCCCAGAACGGACTCCAGATCTGTCCTCCCGAGGAAGAACAGGCGGTGGCGGCGGCTCCATATCGTGAAATGCGATGAACTCTTCTCTCCTATTTTTTTCTGGGCGAGAGAGGTTATATGGAGTTGGAGATGAAGTCAGGGGAGCCACGTGGGCCCCACGAGCGTGCTAGGCGTGCCCTAGGGGGGCGCGTGCAGGGCTCGTGCTCCACTGGCAGTGTATCTTCAGTTGATTCTTTCCCTGATATTTTTTATATAATCCATAAAAAATCCTCGTAAGTGTCCAGGTCATTCCGAGAACTTTTATTTCTGCACAAAAACAACACCATGGCAGTTCTGCTGAAAACAACGTCAGTCCACGTTTGTTTCATTCAAATCATGCAAATTAGTGTCCAAGACAAGGGCAAAAGAGTTTGGAAAAGTAGATACGTTGTTGACGTATCAACTCCACCAAGCTTAAAGCCTTGCTTGTCCTCAAGCAATTCAGTTGATAAACTAAAAGAGACAAAAGAAAATTTTTACGAACTCTGTTCGATCTTGTTGTTGTAATTATGTCTAACTCATATTCAGATTTTCAGCAAGATCATAAGCTAACCACATAAGCAATGACATTTATGTCTCATGGTATACTCATATCAATGGCGTAATTAACTAGCGAGCAATAATAATAAGTTTCAAACGTCAACACTTCAATCAAAATAATCATGATACAATATGAATAAATGGTATCTCGCTAGCCCTTTCTGAGACCGCAAAACATAAATGCAGAGCACCTTCAAAGACCAACGGCCGACTGGAAATTGTAATTCATGGCAAAGAAGATCCAGTCATAGTCATACTCAATATCAATTAATAGCAAAGCATATAAATGACGGAGGTGCTCTCTAATTGGTGCTTTTTAATAACAAGAGGATGACTCAACAGAAACGTAAATAGATAGGCCCTTCGCAGAGGGAAGCATTGATTTGCAGAGGTGCGAGAGCTCAAGCTTTTTAAAACAGAGATAAATAATTTTGGGTGGCATGCTTTCATTGTTAAGGCGATGACCAAGAGTTTTCACCATCATCCATGCTACACATATTATAGGCGGTTTCCAAACAGAATAGTAAAGTTTTGACTCCCCCACCACGACTAGCCGAATCCTCGGGTGCCGTCCATACCAACAACAATCCAGGGGGAGTTTTGTTTGCAATTATATTTTTGATTTCATTTGAGCATGGAATTGGGCATTCCGATTACCAGCCCCTTTCTCGTGAGTGATAGTGAATAAACACGTATCAAGGATAACACGCCTAGCATGGAAGATACTGACCGCCCCTTGTCACCACATGAGCGGTTCGGGCATACAAAATAGATTATTATTTAAATATTTAGAGAGTGGCACATGCAAATGTACTTGGAACGGCAGGTAGATACCGCATATAGGTAGGTATGGTGGACTCAGATGGAACAACTCTGGGTTTATGGAAGTGGATGCACAAGCAGTATTTCCGCTTAGTACAAGTGTAGGCTAGCAAAAGACTCGGAAGCGACCAACTAGAGAGCGACAACAGTCATCAATATGCATTGAAATTAACCAATGTTGAGTGCAAGCATGAGTACGATATAAATCACCATAAACACGAATATCGTAGAGGCTATGTTGATTTTGTTTCAACTACATGCGTGAACATGTGCCAAGTCAAGCCACTTAAATTATTCAAAGGAGGATACCATCCTATCATACTACATCATAATCATCTTGATATTCATGTTGGCATCCAAGACAAACCATTATAAGCTCCTAGCTAATTAAGCATGGCATCAGAAACTATGATCTCTAAGTTGTCATTGCAAACATGTTTCTCTCATAACAATGCTGAATTAGGAACGTTGAGCTAGTCACATTTGCAAAAACAAAATAGGTCGAGTTCATACCAGCTTTTCCAGGCTCAGTCACTTCATCATATATCATCATTATTGCCTTTCACTTGCACGCCCGAATGGTGTGAATAATAATAAGAGTGTTCGTGCATTGGACTAAGCTGGAATCTGCAAGAAAATTCAGAGGAGAGGACAAAGTAATACAGCTCTTTGACGGATAAACAATAATGCATATGAGAGCCACTAATCATTTTAGTCATGGTCTTCTACCTCGACCCAAAGAAAAAGAAAACTATTTACACGGGAAAGCTCCCAACAAGCAAAAGAAGAGCGGGAAATCTTTTTGGGTTTTCTTTTTAATTACCACTAAGCATGCTGGAAAGTAAACTTACAACTATTTTTTTTGTTTTTCTCATTTTTAAACAAACACACGTGAAGAATGCAAGAAAAAGAAATAAACTAGCATGGATGATACAATGGAAGAGTGTGAACACCGACTATCAAAGTGAATGTGTGAGCATGAATATAAAGTCAGTGAGAGACACGTACTCCCCCAAACTTAGGCTTTTGGCCTAAGTTGGTCTAGTTTCACGGCTGGTATCCAAAATCATAATGGGGGTTGTACTGGGACGCGACAACTACAGCCTGAATAGCTGCCTCACGGAGGCGAGCAACCTTCACCTCCCTCTCATACTCCTCTGCCTCTCCACTGGTTATGTAATATCTCTGTTTTCCTGAAAGTCAAAGAAGGCAGGAGCAGGAAGGATAATATGGAAAACACGCTGTGGGTTAAATATTAATCGGTATAGGAGGGATTCATTATCCCTCTCAAGGAACTGATAACGTATCATAGCGGCGTGATACGTCTCCGTCGTATCTACTTTTCCGAACTATTTTGCCCTTGTTTTGGACTCTAATTTGCATGATTTGAATGGAACTAACCCGGACTGACGCTGTTTTCAGTAGAATTGCCATGCTGTTGTTTTTGTGCAGAAATAAAAGTTCTCGGAATGTCATGAAAATTTGCGGAGATTTTTTCTGGAATAAAAGAAAAATACATGCGCAAAGATCCACCGGAGGGGGCGTGTTAGTGGGACACAAGCCCACAGGCCGCGACCACCCCCCTAGGCCGCGCCGTGAGGGCTTGTGGTGCCCACGTGGCACCACTGTTAGACTTGCCCTAATCTCACGTGCAGTAGTTTGAGGTTTTACCTTTACTTTCTATCAAATAACTAGGAGTGGAGTGCGTGTGTGCACATCCCTCGTCAGGCTGTTTCTTCCCTTCCTCTTTTCTCTCCCGATGGGGCTTAGTCGCCTTGTGATGCGGTCGTGGGATGGCGCGATCTTCTCGGATCATGGTGACCCCGTCGGGAGTTAGTTGGAGTAGTGGAGAGGCTTTGGTTGTAACCCGATAATAAGGAATACAGGTGACAGAAAACAGCTGCAGTCGACAGCTGACAAAACACATCTTCAGTTCGCCTCTGTCACACCTCACTCTCTCATCTTCTTCGCTTGATCGTCGGCGTTGGCAACAACAATTGGCATCAGAGCTAGGGGTGTCCGATCCCTGGAGCGGCGGCGGTGTTCGATCCGCCTCGGCCATGTCCGGCGACGAATCGGAAGTGAAGAGCAAGAGCGGGACGGAGTCATCGTCTAAGGCGCCGCTCGCGCGTCTCCGCGGCGATGGCAGCGGCGAGTACCTCGTTGTGGAACGCGTGGTGCAAGAAGAGTAGGGGGCATCCATGATTCTCTCGTGCACGAACTACCAGGAATGGGCGCTGGTGATGCAGGTTAAGCTACAGGTCGCGCGGGTCTGGTCTGCGGTAGTCTGTGACACCGCTGACGAGAACGACGACAGGCGCGCGCTGCAAATCATCCTTACCAGTGTTCCGCCGGAGATGCTGCGCGTGCTGGCGGCCAAGGACACCGCCAAGATGGCATGGGAAACAATCCGCACCATGCGGATGGGAAGCGAGAGAGCTCGAGAAGCCAAGGCGTAGGTCCGACGAAGAGAATTCGAGGATCTCCGGTTCAAGGATGGAGAGGCCATCGAAGACTTTGGCTGCGTCTCTCCGCTCTCGTCGCCGATCTGGAGTTGTACGGCGACCCTGTCACTGAACACAAGGCGGTCCAGAAGTTTCTCCGGGTGGTGCCATGGCGGTACCGCCCGATGGCCATGGCGATCGAGTCGTTGATCGATCTGAAGACCATGACGGTGCAGGAGCTCATCGGACGCCTGTCGGCGTGCGAGGATCATTACGATCTTGACAACGGCACACAGTCCTACGGACGCCTTCTGCTCACTCATGAGGAGTGGATGGCTCGCGAGAGGATGGGCGGCGGCAGTGGATCGTCGGCGATTCCAGGAGGAGGCGACAAGAGCAAGTCACCCGCAAAACCCAAACCGCAAGGAGGCAGAAAGGGGCCGTCCGGGAACTCCGGGGCACGTGGGTGTGGCGGGTCCAACGGAAAGAAGAAGAAGGGGAAATTTCACCACTGCGGATCGCCGGCCACTGGAAGAAAGAATGCAGAAAGTGACTGTGTGAACAAGAACAAAAGAGGCAATCTTCAGAACAGGCAAACCTGGTACAGGCCGGGGCTGAGCATGATCAGGGGCTCTACATGGCTGTGGTCGCACGAGTGGACGCATCGCAGCTCGCAGCACCTCAGGTGGTGTACCTCAACGAGGAGAAGATCATGTCCGTCCCATCACTGGACGGAGTGTGGTTCTTCGACACCGGAGCTAGCAGCCACATGACCGGGGACAGGCACGTCTTCTCTCAGCTCAATGAAACTGTGCAAGGCACGGTCAGATTCGGAGACGGCTCCGTCGTGGGCATCAGAGGGCATGGAAGTGTGGTATTCCGCTGTCAAGGGGGTGACCAGCGCGCACTGACCGTGTCTTCTTCATCCCCAGCCTCCGCACCAACATCGTGTCGGCAGGGCAACTAGACGAGGCTGGATGCGCCATAGGCATCACTGACGGAGTCATGACAGTCAGGGATCCAGCTAGGTGAACTCTGGCCCGCATCAAGCACTCTCGGAACAGGCTGTACACATGCGTGCTCACAATTGACGCGCCGGCTTGCCTACTGGCGCAAGGTGATGATGAAGCATGGAGATGGCACGCGCGCATGGGGCACCTGCATTTCCGCGCATGTCAACCAAGCAGCTGGTACTGGGCATGCCCGCGATAGATCGAGTGGAAGAATACTGCGATGGATGCGCTCTGGGAAAACAACACCGAGACCCGTTCCCTCAGGCCAACGCCTATCGAGCAGAACGCCCGCTGGAGCTGTTTGTGACAGCCCGATGCCGACGTTCCAGAAGATTCCCCCTTCTTTCCGTTTTCGTCGTGTGTCTATTTTCTTTTGTCGCATCATTATCGCATCATGCGCATCATCTGCATTGCATCGGCATCTCCGTGCCGCCAATTTTCAAAACTTGCATCCGTTGTTAGTTGCCGGTTCTCGTCGTTGTCCGTTTTGAGCCCGACCACACACGCACGCGCCCGCGTCATCGTTCGAACCCTGTTTTTAAAGTGTACGTAAAACTTTCTCTGATCGGGGTGAAACTTGGCATGCGGTCGTAATTAGTTATCGCTAGACCGCCTGTCGAATTTCGTCGTGATCGGAGACCGTCTGGTACCCGAACGGTCGACCGTAGCGGCATCGTATTCGATCTACCGTCGGACGCGTGTCGGTGTTTTAAAACTCGTTGTCGCGTCGCCCGTTCTCCCTCTCGTCTCCGGATATCCACTCTACACGGCCTCGTAACCGTTCCCGCGTTCGGAAACGTCCGAATCCGACCGCACGGTTGGATCCGGAACGAAATTTCGGGTAACCTACCCCCCCTCCCGTTTGTCTATATATCGACCCCCCATGCTTGTTTTAGACACCAACCCAACTCCTCCTCGAAACCCGTGCTAACCCTAGTCTCCCACAGCCACTCCCACCTCCTCTCTCCTCCCACCAGCAGCCGCCGGCCCACGGAGCCCGATTGGTGCCCACCCGAGCCCATCCGGGCCCGGATCAGCCGCTGCGAGCATCTGCCCGTGCCCCCGCGCCCCTGGTGCCGCGCGCCGCCCGCCTCCCGTCGCCGGACCCGCGCCACCCCGAGCTCCACCCGTTCCCCGCCGCCGGTAGGCCGCCGCCGCCCTTGCTCCGCCGCCGCCCCCTCGGTTCCTGCCATCACGGGCATGCGTCGCCGTCGTCGGCAGCCGCAGTAGCAGCCGCCGTTGCCTCGCGCCTTCCCCGTTGTCGTCGGGATCGCCGTCGGCCCTTCCAGCACCGGGAACGGACCCGTCGGTCCTTGACCTGCCAGTCCGGCCGGCCTCGCCTCGATCCCTCCAGCGCCGTCGCATTCTCCAGGCCCGCCGGCCACTGGAGCCGCTGCCGCCGAGCTCCCCTAGATCCTGATCTGGATCGGGAGGAGCGGCTCGCTCGCGTGGGCCTCCGGCATCGCCGCGTGCCTCGGCCCACTCCGCCCGAGGCATGCTCGTCTCGGCCCAGCTGCCTCCTCCGGCTCGTATGGCCTCAGGTGAGCTTCCCCCACGCCCTACCTGTGCCTAGGCGCCATATAGATATCCTACACCCACGAGTTAGGCCCGTTAGCTATTGTTTTAGGAATACAGTGTTATTTATTTCAGGAAATACGTTAGATTTTAAACGTCCGTAGATATTTATTCGTATATCGGATCGGAGCGTTTTATATATGTAACTCGTGTAGAATTCCGCGTAGATTTCGAATTTCTAACTTGCATAATTATTTGGGGCAGTTTGAAGTGACTAATGCATCGTTTTGCATGCTGTTTCAATAGGATCCGATCCGTAGTTATTTCTCGTGCATGTCCGGATTACCCGTATACCGTAGATTAAATGTCCATGTTTTAGGGACCATTTTTCCATGTATTTTAGAGCGGTCATTGGTATTTTTGCGTGTATGGAATTGTCGCTAATTTATTTTCCCGCGTATAGGTTATTTTCTCGCATTTATGTGTGGCATTATTTTGTGTTGCAACCCCACATATTTTATATGCTTCCGGGGTAGAAAAATCCATGGGATTTTTCTGTGCAATTAGTTTTAGCTTTCGAGTAAGTTAGTTCATGCGATATTTTGCCATGTTGCCCTCTTGTCATATTCGTAGGATTTATTTCGTGCTTCGTTTGACGGAGTTGTCAACTAGAGAGTTGTTCTTGGGCGTTTAGTCTAGCCCCTGGTATTTTTGGTTGCAATAGAAATGCATGTTTAGGTGTGGTTTGATTGCCCTCAAGTTGCTAGAAATAGTGCTGATTTGGAGGTGCTGAAATATTTCTAAGTCTGGAATCTGTTATATTTTGTTGCTGTCTTGTCTTGCTTGTATCTTTTGATCTGTAGCTCTTTTGAGGTTGGTCCAATGGACTTAGTTGTAGCCCTTGTGTTTCTCTAGCATGCTGTGAAATTTCATGCCAATTGGAGTCCTGTAGCTATAGGTTTTGCTGCTGTCAATATGGCTTCAGATCGAAAACTGCACTTTCATGAGGTGTAATTTTCACTAAGTATGAAATAGTGTGTGGGAAGCCATTTTGTGTCTTCTTTCCCTAGTGATCCATGATGCCATGCTAGTTGTTGTTAGTTGTTCGTAGTAGTGCTTCTTGCCCTCTTTCGTGTCATGCCTTGCTTGAGTTTATCGGAGTTGTGTAGCCCATAGTTGTGGGGCGTAGAAAATGCTATGTGGCTGATTTTGGTATATTGTAGTCATTTCTTGTTTTGCTCGTAGTTGTTGAACCGTAGCTCCGTTGGAGATGTTCTCTATGTGTAAATTGCTTGAAATGACGCGTAGAATCACGTGAACCTATTTGTTTTTCTGTTTAAAAACTAATTAAATGTGTTAATTCAGATCTGGACAGAATTGTAAATTAACATGTGAGGTCGTCTCGGAGATGCTATATGTCATTTCCAACCTCATTTAAAATGTCTAGATAGGTAGTTTAATTTCCGCTCCACCTCTTGCATGTTTGTCAACATTAATATTGCCGTGTAAATAATCGAGATAGAACTAAATAATTAACGTGGAGTTTCGTCAATATGCAACTCGTTGCATATTGAACTTCACTTAATATGTAGTGTTTGATTGTGTGATTTGTCATGCTGTGTCTTGCATGTATTCAGCTGCTCATGCATCATATGTGTTGTGCATCGTGTGGTGAATTCTGTGTGTTGATTTGTGTTTCCGGTTTGCTTCGTCTCGATAGAGTCCCGCAGCGTGCCGGATTGTGAGGACCCGTTCGACTACGTCGGTTCGTGTGCTTCACGGAGTCATTCTTCTTCCAAGTGGGATCTCAGGCAAGATGACCATTTCCCCAGATACCATTACTATCATTGCCATGCTAGTTTTATCGCTTCTATCGATTATGTCTCGTTGCCTACGACATGTTAAATATCAGCCTCTCAACTATGCCATGAACACTTTCAACCTGTTCAACCTAGCAAACCACTGATTGGCTAAGTTACTGCTTGCTTAACCTTGTGTTAGCGTTGCTAGTTGCAGGTGCAGTTGCTTCCATGTGATAACATGGGTTCCTTGTTATATCACCATATTAAATGCTATTTAATTTAATGCACCTATATACTTGGTAAAAGGTGGAAGGCTCGGCCTTTCTAGCCTGGTGTTTTGTTCCACCTTTGCCCCCTTAGTTTCGGCTACCGGTGTTATGTTCCATAATTGAGCGCTCCTAAACCCTAAACCTTTGCCCCCTTGATAATTCGTTTTAGATTAAAGCTGGTCTGGCAAGGCCCAACATTGGTACTATTTTGCCCAACATAATAATTTGATAAAACTGAAATGCATAGGGAGTTAGCGCTACCCGAGGAGTAATTCTACATAATACAGGGAGGGCCAGTGCTGATGGTGTTGGTCCAAACCAGAGCACTGTGCCGGGCCACCGCGAGGAAACTCGAGGTTTGGCACTCGTACGCGTCGCTCATCCGTCGTGTCCTGAGAACGAGATACACGGCTCCTATCGGGATCGTCGACACGCTGGGCGGCCTTGCTGGATTAGTTTTACCTTTGACGAGATATCTTGTGCATCGGGATTCCGGTGATGCTTTGGGTAATCTCAGAGTTGAGGTTTTCCACTAAGGAGTCCGACGGGACTGCGAGCTTCGTGATCGAGGATTTCTATGCGGCTTGTGGTAATTTGTGATGGACTAGTTGGAGCACCCGTGCAGGGTTAAATCTTTCGCAAAGCCGTGCTCGCGGTTATGTGGCAACGTGGAAACTTTGTTTAACACTGGTTCTAGATAACTTGAAGTTAACTTAAATAAAACTTGCCAACTGTGTGCGTAACCGTGACTGTCTCTTTCGTGAGTTCCTTCTCCGATCGAGGACACGGTGGGGTTATGTCTGACGTAGGTAGATGTTCAGGATCATTCATTTGATCATCAGTAGTCATGTCCGTTATGCGTAGATCTTCCCCCTCTTATTTCTTGTACTCGTAAGTTTAGCCACCAAATAAATGCTTAGCCGCTGCTGCAACCTCACCACTTAACCATGCCTCACCCATTAAGCTTTGCTAGTCTTGATACCTTTGGAAATGGGATTGCTGAGTCCCCCGTGGCTCACAGTTTACTAAAACACCAGTTGCAGGTACAGGTAAAGGTTACTTGACGCGAGCGCGTTGATTGTTCATTTGGAGTTGCTTCTTCTTCTTCTTCTTCTTCTTCTTCTTCATCGATCTAGGATGGGTTCCAGGCCGGCAGCCTGGGATAGCAAGGATGGACGTCGTTCTTCTTTTGTCGTTTGTTTTCGTCCGTAGTCGGACCCTGCTCTTACTCTTGATGTTTATGTAATGTACTGATGTGACTCTCATGTAGCTTGTGGCGAGTGTAAGCCAATTCTATTTATATCTCATCTTTTCAGTACATCTACTTGTAACGATATCCATTCTTGCGACACGACGAGATGCGCTTGTATCCCTGACGAGGCCTTCGTGCCAAATTGAGGATAGGGTCGCATCTTGGGCGTGACACTGGTGCACACAGACCTGTGAGGGCCGATTTCGCCAGTAACCCCTGGAGGAAACCGATACTTTCTCCTGGTGTTCGATGATCATAGCCGCTACATGTGGCTGGAACTGCTGAAGTTCAAAGACGAAGCATACCAGCGCTTCAAGAAGATCAAGGCCATGGCCGAAGCTATCGGCCAGTGCAAACTGCGCGCGTTCAGGTCAGACCGCGGTGGCGAGTTCAACTCGGTGGAGTTCAAGGAGTACTGCGATCACAATGGAATCAAGCACTTCACCACCGCACCATATTCGTCACAACAAAACAGAGTTGTCGAACGGCGAAATCAAACAGTGGTGGAGATGGCACGATGCCTCATGAAGAGCATGGGGATGCCGGCGTACTTCTGGGCAGAAGCAGTCCGAACTGCTGTCTACCTTCTGAATCGTGCACCCACCAGGAGCATGGACGGGGTTACGCCCTATGAAGCCTGGCACGGTCGCAAGCCAAATGTGCAACATCTGCGCACGTTCGGCTGCACAGTTCACGTCAAGCTCGTCGGCCCTGGGATCACGAAGTTGAGCGATCGATCAACGCCGATGGTGTTCGTGGGATATGAAGAAGGATCCAAAGCCTATCGCATGTTCAATCCAGCCACTGGTAAAGTTCAGGTAACCCACGATCTCGTTTTTGAAGAAAACAGACCCTGCAACTGGAACAACACACGCACGGATGCAGCTTAAGCTCCCCCGGCGACATTCACCGTGGTTTACACCACGGACTACGGTGTCCATGAAGTAGACAGTGGCTCGGCATCTTCGCCGGCCACGCTGCGGAGCGCGGCGACACCCTCTACGCCAACACTGGGGACGCCGCAGTCGCCTCAAACCTCCAATCCTGCCGCTGCATCCTCGGGATCGCCGCAGTACGACGTGGTGACTCCCATGGCAGAGGAACGAGGGCGCTGGGCCACGCCTCCGTCCCATGACGACGGGTGTGACGCGGCGACTGGGCAGCCAGTACGCTACAGGCGTCTGTCAGGCGTACTAGAAGAAACGGAGGAGGACGCAGTACCAGAGCAGTTCGAACGCTGCCTGCTGGTCCGATGTCTGTTCAACACCGAGGAGCCCAGGAACGTGGACGAAGCCCTCGGCAACACTGAATGGAAGCTCGCCATGGACGTGGAGATACAGTCTATCGTCGACAACAAGACATGGGAGCTTGCACAGCTTCCTGCAGGGCACAAAGCGATCGGACTCAAGTGGGTGTACCGCGTCAAACGCGATCCGGCATGCAACATCGTCAAGCACAAAGCTCGCCTCGTCGCGAAGGGGTACGTTCAGCGATAGGGGGTGGATTTTGAGGAAGTGTTTGCCCCCGTAGCACGCATGGAGACGGTGAGGCTACTGTTAGCTCTGGCGGCTCATTCTGGGTGGGAGGTACACCACATGGATGTGAAATCCGCCTTTCTGAACGGAGACCTCACCGAAGAAGTTTATTTAGCTCAGCCGCCTGGATACGAGGTCACCGGCAAGGAGGACGGTGCGCTGCGGCTACGCAAGGCGCTGTATGGACTACACCAAGCGCCACGCGCATGGTATGCGAAGTTGGATCAGTCTCTGATCGCTCTTGGATTCACTCCCAGCCCCTTGGAGCATGCAGTCTATCAGCGAGGCGATGCTATCTCATATCTGCTTGTGGGGGTTTATGTTGATGATTTGATCATCACAGGCATGAGCGTAGATGACATAATCTCGTTTAAGCAGCAGATGCTACAGCTCTTCAAGATGAGCGATCTTGGCAAGCTGAGCTACTATCTAGGCATAGAAGTGGTGCAAGGATGCAACGACATCACCCTCAGTCAGAAGAACTATGCAGAAAAAATTCTGGAAACAGCAGACATGAGCAACTGCAACAACTGTCATACTCCGATGGACTGTCGTCTCAAGCTGAAGAAAGAAGATGGCGCGGATCCTTTCGACGCCACCCTCTACCGCAAAGTGATCGGGAGCCTGCGTTACCTGGTGAACACTCGGCCCGACATAGCACACGCGATGGGGATCGTCAGTCGCTTCATGGAGAAGCCCAGTACCCAGCATTGGGCAGCACTGAAACAGATTCTGAGATATATCAAGGGCACCTTGCACTATGGCTGCAGTTACAAGAAAGGACAGGGAAGCGCTGATCTACTTGGGTTCAGTGATAGTGACCACGCCGGCGACACCGGCGATCGGAAAAGCACTTCAAGTAACGTCTTCTTCTTGGGCAAGAATCTGATCACTTGGAGCTCTCAGAAACAGAAAATAGTGGCACTTTCTTCTTGTGAAGCAGAGTATGTTGCGATGGCTGCTGCTACCTGCCAAGGCCTGTGGCTGAGTAGGCTATTGGAGAGTTTGACAGGAGCTGTGTCAGTGAGGTTCAGGTTGCTTGTAGACAACAAATCGGCTATAGCTCTGAGCAAGAACCCTGTCCACCACGACCGAAGCAAGCACATAGATGTGAAGTTCCATTTCATCAGAGATTGCATGGAAAAAGGAGAGGTGGAGATAGATCATGTGGGCACACAAGATCAACTAGCGGATGCACTCACAAAGGCGCTCGGGAGGGTCCATTTCATAGAGATGAGGTAGAGGCTTGGTGTGATCGGCTTGGGGCAATGAGATTAAGGGGTGAATGTTAGACTTGCCCTAATCTCACGTGAACTAGTTTGAGGTTTTACCTTTACTTTCTGTCAAATAACTAGGAGTGGAGTGCGTGTGTGCACATCCCTCGTCAGGTTGTTTCTTCCCTTCCTCTTTTCTCTCCCGATGGGGCTTAGTCGCCTTGTGATGCGGTCGTGGGATGGCGCGATCTTCTCGGATCATGGTGACCCCGTCGGGAGTTAGTTGGAGTAGTGGAGAGGCTTTGGTTGTAACCCGATAATAAGGAATACAGGTGACAGAAAACAGCTGCAGTCGACAGCTGACAAAACACATCTTCAGTTCGCCTCTGTCACACCTCACTCTCTCATCTTCTTCGCTTGATCGTCGGCGTTGGCAACAACAATTGGCATCAGAGCTAGGGGTGTCCGATCCCTGGAGCGGCGGCGGTGTTCGATCCGCCTCGGCCATGTCCGGCGACGAATCGGAAGTGAAGAGCAAGAGCGGGACGGAGTCATCGTCCAAGGCGCCGCTCGCGCGTCTCCGCGGCGATGGCAGCGGCGAGTACCGCGTTGTGGAACGCGTGGTGCAAGAAGAGTAGGGGGCATCCATGATTCTCTCGTGCACGAACTACCAGGAATGGGCGCTGGTGATGCAGGTTAAGCTACAGGTCGCGCGGGTCTGGTCTGCGGTAGTCTGTGACACCGCTGACGAGAACGACGACAGGCGCGCGCTGCAAATCATCCTTACCAGTGTTCCGCCGGAGATGCTGCGCGTGCTGGCGGCCAAGGACACCGCCAAGATGGCATGGGAAACAATCCGCACCATGCGGATGGGAAGCGAGAGAGCTCGAGAAGCCAAGGCGTAGGTCCGACGAAGAGAATTCGAGGATCTCCGGTTCAAGGATGGAGAGGCCAAACTCTGCTCTATTTATTCCGTCTCGTCAGGAAAAAAATCAGAGAGAAGCTTTCATCACGTTTTACGATACGGAGGCGCCGCCACCTCCTGTTCTTCATCTGGAGGGCAGATCTGGAGTCCGTTCGGGGCTCCGGAGAGGGGAAATCATCGCCATCGTCATCATTAACCTTCCTCCATCGACCATTCCATGATGCTCTTCACCGTTCGTGAGTTATCTCATCGTAGGCTTGCTGGACGGTGATGAGTTGGATGAGATCTATCATGTAATCGGGTTAGTTTTGACGGGGATTGATCCCTAGTATCCACTATGTTCTAGATTGATGTTGCTACTACTTGGCTATGCTTAATGCTTGTCACTAGGGACCGAGTGCCATGATTTCAGATCTGAACCTATTATGTTGTCGCCAATATAAGTGTGATTTAGATCCTATCTTGCAAGTTGTAGTCACCTACTATTTCTTATGACCCGGCAACCCCGGAGTGACAATAGCCGGAACCACTCCCGAAGATGACCATAGTATGAGGAGTTCATGTATTCACCACGTGTTAATGCGTTGGTCCGGTTCTTTATTAAAAGGAGAACCTTAATATCCCATAGTTTCCATTAGGACCCCGCTGCCACGGGAGGGATGGACAATAAATGTCATGCAAGTTCTTTTCCCTAAGCACGCATGACTACATACGGAATACATGCCTACATTAGATTGACGAACGGGAGCTAGTTACATATCTCTCCGTGTTATAGCTGTTACATGATGAATCACATCCATCATACTCATCCTTCACCGATCCACTGCCTACGAGTCTTTTACTACTGGTCCTTGCTATGTTACTTTGTCCAGGCTTGTCCCTTGCTACAAAAGGGATTGGGCCACTTTGCTGCTGTTACTACTCTGTTGCTACTACTGTTCCTTGCTACTTCGTTGTTACTTGTTGCAAGATACTTTTTTGTCTCCGTTGTCGGGGAAGAATAGTTCCCCGACCACGTGCAACTTACTGGCGCCATCGATACAACAGTTAGGAATAGTCTGCCGTCAACAGTTCTGTTTCTGACACCGTTGCTATCATACTACTTTGCTACTGATACTTTGCTTGCAGACACTACTAATCTTTCAGGTGTGGTTGAATCTGACAAACTCAGCTGCTAATACTTGAGAATATTCTTTCGCTTCCCCTTTGGCGAATCAACAAATTTGGGTTGAATACTCTACCCTCAAAAACTGTTGCGATCCCCTATACTTGAGGGTTATCACGGCGCGATCAAGGAAAGCTGTGTGGAGCGGGGGATCCCCTGTGCGGATGGGTATTCCAAGAGAATTTGCTATGCAAGTGGCATAGATCCCACCGAAGAAATCCCCTTCATTAGCAGTATTATTTAGCCTCCTAGCAATTATAGCTCCCATGTTGAAACTTCTATCACCCGTTACTGCGCTCTTAAGAATACTAAGGTCAGGTGCGCAGAGTCGACTATGGTCATGCTTGCCGTTAATGCATCTACCTATGAAGAGGGCAAAATAATGTAAGGCAGGAAAATGAATACTCCCCATGGTAGCCTGCGTAATATATCTAGTTTCTCCAACAGTTATACTAGAAATAAAATCTCTAATCGAAGACTTAAGAGGGTCATCGGGACTACCCAAATCAGGTATCTTGCATAATCTATTAAAATCCTCTAAATCCATAGTATACGATTTGTCATAAAGATCAAACAGTATGGATGTGTCACGGCCAACTGAAAATTTGAATCTACGAACAAAAGAGGCAGTGAGTGTACTATACTGTTCACATTTATTAGAGATGAATTCTTCGAGCCCGGCGTTGCGAACAAATGTATCAAACTCATCCTTGAAACCTGCATCAATCATGAATTCATCGGAAGTCCATTCACATGGTTGCACCGGTGCGTTCCTTGGCTGATAAGGATCGGGCTCCCGAATCGCGAGACGGGGACCTCTTTTGCTTGAGGAACCACCATGATAGTTCTTCCTGGACATCTTCCTTTTTCTGAAATAATTCTGAAATTCTTAGTGACTCAAAAGAAAAGTGAACAAAGTTTAACAAAACTCATAGCAACTACTCCTACAAGTGCCTAGAGGCCATATCATGCATCAAAACTACTTGGGACCAACTAAAATTAACATGCAAAGCTCAAGAACAGGGTCACTAAGGCAGCAATAATATGCAATGAATAAAGCACTAGAATAAAAATTAATTGGACCAATGGACGGGTCACATAGCAAGGAATAATTCCCCAAAACAGTTTGGTGATTGGGGCTTTGCACAACGAGATCGAAAAATACAGCAAAATGAGCAAGAACACGAGTTTGAGCTGTGGAATGATTTTTTCTGGAGGTAGACGAAGAAGATGGGTGCTGGAATAAGTGTAGGGGGCCACGTGGGACCCACGAGCCTGCCAGGCGCGCCCATGGGGGTGGGCGCGCCTCGTGGGCTCGTGGCCCACTGGTGTGGTGCATCCCCCTGACTAGTTATCTATCTCAGAAATTCTTAAATATTCCAGAAAAAAACATACTTGAAATTCAGTGCATTTGGATAACTTTTATTTTCAGGTCAATTTTTATTGAACGGATAATGCAGAAAACAGATAAATAATGATATATTTATTATTTTTCTACTAAATAACAGAAAGTAAAAGTTGGGAACAGAAGGTTGTGACTTCTAGATTCATCCATCTCATGGTCATCAAAAGAAATCCGTCAATGAGGTTGATCAAGTCTCCTTGACAAACTTTTTTTCGAATCACATAAAACCGGAGAATTTTCGAATAATCACCAGGTTACCTCAACGGGGGTGTGCATATCCCCAATAACAAGTATACCATATTTCATCTTGACAGTAGGTATAGGGAATTCAAAGCTTCCAATAGTAATTGATGAAGATTTCTCAATAGCATTAATGCAATGAACTCGATATTGTTTCTTCACAAAGTGCACCGTGTGCTCATTACCATTAACATGGAAAGTGACATTGCCTTTGTTGCAATCAATAACAGTCCCTGCAATGTTTAAAAAGGGTCTTCCAAGGATGACCGCCATGCCATCATCCTCGGGAATATCAAGAATAACAAAGTCCGTTAAGATAGTAACGTTCGCAACCACAACAGGCACATCCTCGCCAATGCTGATAGGTAAAGCTGTTGATTTGTCGTCCATTTGCAAAGAAATTTCAGTAGGTGTCAACTTATCCAATTCAAGTCTACGATATAAAGAGAGAGGCATAACACTAACACCGGCTCCAAGATCACATAAAGAAGTTCTAACATAATTTCTTTAATGGAGCAAGGTATAGTGGGCACTCCGGGATCACCTAGTTTCTTAGGAGCCCCACCCTTAAAAGTGTAATGAACAAGCATGGTGGAAATCTCAACATGAGGTATCTTTCTTTTATTACTCACAATATCTTTCATGTACTTAGCATAAGGATACATTTTAAGCATATCAGTCAAACGCATTTGCAAAAAGATAGGTCTAATAATTTCAACAAAGCGCTCAAAATCCTCATCATCCTTTTTCTTGGATGGTTTGGGAGGAAAGGGCATGGGTTTCTGAACCCATGGTTCTCTTTCTGTACCATGCTTCCTAGCAATAAAATCATTCTTATCATATCTCTTGTTCTTAGGTTGTGGGTTATCAAGATCAATAGCAGGTTCAATCTCCACACCATTATCATTACTAGGTTGAGCATCAACATGAACACCATTATCAATATTATCACTAGGCTCATGTTCATCACCAGATTGTGTTTCGGCATCAGAAATAGAAATATCATTTGGATTCTCAGGTGTAACAGCAACAGGTTTACTAGCATGCATGTTCATATCATCTTTCTTTTTCTTCCTATTACTAGGATGACTAGGTGCATCAGTATTAACTCCTTGAGAATCTTGTTCAATTCTCTTAGGATGGCCCTCAGGATACAAAGGTTCTTGAGTCATTATACCACCTCTAGTAACAACTCTAACAGAATTATCATTCAATTCATTAAGCAAGTCATTTTGAGCCTTAAGTACTTGTTCTACTTGAGTAGTGACCCTAGAAGCATGTTTACCAATAAGGTTAAGATCATTAACATTTCTATCCACACAAGCACTTATATGATTAATCATACGAGCATTTTGTTTCAGTTTTCTGCTAACATAATCATTAAAACTTTGTTGTTTGGCAACAAAGTTATCAAATTCATCTAAGCATAAGCTAGCAGGTTTATCATAAGGTATATCACTCTCATTGAATCTACGAAGAGAATTTACCTCTACTACCTGTGTCGGGTTACCAAGACCATGTATTTCTTCAATAGGTGGTAGATTCTTAACATCTTCAGATTTAATACCTTTCTCTTGCATAGATTTCTTGGCTTCTTGCATATCTTCAGGACTGAGGAATAGAATACATCTTTTCTTTGGAGTTGACTTCGGAGGTGGTTCGGGAATAGTCCAAGCATTATCATTGCTCGAGATATTATTCAATAGAATTTCAGCTTGTTCCACAGTTCGTTCCCGGAAAACACAATCAGCACAACTATCTAGGTGGTCCCTAGAAGCATCAGTTAGTCCATTATAAAAGATATCAAGTATTTCATTTTTCTTAGGAGGGTGATCAGGCAAAGCATTAAGTAACTGGACAAGCCTCCCCCAAGCTTGTGGGAGACTCTCTTCTTCAATTTGCACAAAGTTATATATATCCTGCAAGGCAGCTTGTTTCTTATGGGTAGGAAAATATTTCTCACAGAAGTAGTATATCATATCCTCGGGACTACGCACACAACCGGGTGCAAGAGAAGTAAACCAAGTTTTAGCATCACCCTTTAGTGAGAAAGGAAACAACTTAAGGATATAGTAATAGCGATTTTTTCCTCATTAGTGAATAGGGTGGCTATATCATTCTGTTTAGTAAGATGTGCTACAACAGTTTTAGATTCATAATCATGAAAAGGATCAAATGTAACCAAAGTGCTTAACTCAGGATCGACACAAAATTCATAATCCTTATCAGTAACAAAGATGGGAGAAGTAGCAAACTTAGGATCATATTTCATTCTAGCATTCTGCGATTTTTCTTTCCACTTGCGTAATAAATTCTCAAGATCATAGCTATCCTTACAAGCAAGAAAGTATTCAGCTACCTCTCCCTCCATAACATAACCCTTAGGTATATTAGGCAATTCATATCTAGGAGAGCTAGGTCTAACAGGTGTCACAGCAGGTTCAACTTCAATAATTTCATCAATTTCAGAAATATCATCAGATTCAGCAGTAACTCTAGCAATTCGTGCATCAAGAAACTCACCCAGTAGCATATCATTATCAAGCAAAGCATCATCATAATCATCATGGATAGCAGAAGTAGCATCATCAAGCACAGGCGACATATCAGAATTACTAGTAGGTGGTGGTGTCGCAAATTTCCTCATAACAGAAGGTGAATCAAGTGCAGAGCTAGATGTCAGTTCCTTACCTGTCCTCGTAGTTGAGGGCAAGACTTTAGTTTTTGGATCTCTCGGATTCCTCATAGTGATCAACAGATATAAATCCCAAGTGAATCAAAGAATAGAGCTATGCTCCCGGGCAACGGCGCGAGAAAAGGTCTTGATAACCCACAAGTATAGGGGATCGCAATAGTTTTCGAGGGTAGAGTATTCAACCCAAGTTTATTGATTTGACCCAAGGGGAGCCAAAGAATACTCTCGAGTATTAGCAGTTGAGTTGTCAATTCAACCACACCTAAAAGACTTAGTATCTATAGGAAAGTTTTAGCAGCAAAGTAGTATGATAGTAACGGTAGCGGCGGTAACAGTAGCAGTAGTAATTTGTATAGCAAGTGTCACAACAGTAGCGGTAAAGTAACTTAGCAAGGACTAGTATATGAAAAGCTCGTACACATTGGATCGGTGATGGATAATTATGTCGGATGGCATTCATCATGTAACAGTTATAACATAGGGTGATATGTAACTAGCTCCAGTTCGTCAATTTAATGTAGGCATGTGTTCCGTATTTAGTCATACATGCTTATGGAAATGAACTTGCATTACATCTTTTGTCCTACCCTCCCGTGGCAGCGGGATATTAAGGTCTCCTTTTAATAGAGAACCGGACCAAAGCATTAGCACACAGTGAATACATGGGATCCTCATACTATGGTCATCTTCGGGAGTAGTTCCGGCTATTGTCACTCCGGGGTTGCCGGGTCATAACACATAGTAGGTGACTACAACTTGCAAGATAGGATCAAGAACAAATATATATTAATGAAAACATAATAGGTTCAGATCTGAAATCACGGCACTCGGGCCCTAGTGACAAGCATTAAGCATAGCAAGGTAGTAGCAACATCAGTCTTAGAACATAGTGGATACTAGGTATCAAACCCCATCAAAACTAATTCGATTACATGATAGATCTCATCCAACCCATCACCGTACAGCAAGCCTACGATAAGATTACTCACGAACGATGGAGAGCATCATGGAATTGGCGATAGATACGTCTCAAACGTATCTATAATTTTTGATGGTTTCACGCTGTTATCTTGTCAACTTTGGATGTTTTGTTTAGCTTTTATATCTTTTTTGGGACTAACTTATTAACTCAATGCCAAGTGCCAGTTCCTGTTTTTCTGTGTTTTTGACTCTTTTCAGATCTGATTTTGGAACGGAGTCCAAACGGAATAAAATCCCCAAAATGATTTTTTTCCAGAACGGAAGAAGATTAGGAGGCTTGAGGGCCAAGCAAGTGGGCCCACAGAGAGCCCACAAACCTTGTTGCCGCGGCCAGGGGGAGGCCATGACAACCAAGCTTGTGCCCCCCCTGGCACTCCCCTGCCCTAGGTCTTTGGCCTATATATTCCCTAAAAATCCAGAAAAAATCAGGGCGTCCATGAAAACACTTTTCCGCCGCCGCAAGCTTCCGACCCTTCCCGATGCCCTGTCGGATGGGACTTTGGAGTTGGAGGGCTTCTTCATCAACATCATCGCCCCTCCAATGACTCGTGAGTAGTTCACTTCAGACCTACGGGTCCGTAGTTCTCTTGGATCTTCAATACAAAGTTCTCCATGATCTTCATGGAGATCTATATATCCGATGTAATCTTCTTTGGTGGTGTGTTTGTCGAGATCCGATGAATTGTGGATTTGTGATCAGATTATCTATGATATATATTTGAGTCTTTGCTGATTTCTTATATGCATGATTTGATATCCTTGTAAGTCTCTCCAAGTCTTGGGTTTTGTTTGGACAACTAGATCTATGATTCTTGCAATGGGAGAAGTGCTTGGTTTTGGGTTCTTACCGTGTGGTGACCTTTCCCAGTGACAGTAGGGGCAGCAAGGCACACATCGTGTAGTTGCCATCAAGGGTAACAAGGTGGGCTTTGTCGTAGATATGAGATTGTCCATCTACATCATGTCATCTTGCTTAAGGCGTTACTCTATTCTTTTGAACTTAATACACTAGGTGCATGCTGGACAACGGTCGACGTGTGGAGTAATAGTAGTAGATGCAGAAAGTATCGGTCTACTTGTTTTGGACGTGATGCCCATAGATATAATCATTGCCATAGATGACGTCACGACTTTGCACGGTTCTATATATTGCTCGACAGTAATTTGTTCACACACCGCCTACTTGCTTTCATGAGAGAAGCCACTAGTGAACACTACGGCCCCCGGGTCTATTCACACCTATCGTTTACACCTATGCTCTTACTTTGCTTTGTTACTTTGTTGCTTTCAGTTCTCACTTGGAAAACAATCTATAAGGGATTGACAACCCCTTCATAGCGTTGGGTGCATGTTCTTTGTGTTTGTGCAGGTACTTGTGATACTCCTTCACTGGATCGATACCTTGGTTCTCAAAACTGAGGGAAATACTTACCACCGCTGCGCTACATCACCCTTTCCGCTTCGAGGGAACACCAACGCAAGGCTCCAAGGCCACGGGGAAATCATTTGCATATTTGCCTAGGAAGTCCCTAAAGGCGTAGCCGTAGCAAAAGGATTCCTGGTGCCGTTGCTGAGGAGAATCAAGACAAGAACAATCTCCCGTCAGCACGTGTTTTTGGCGCCGTTGGAAGGTCTTTTGTTGCACCAACAGCGATGGAGGATGGTTGATGATGACGACGGCGTCGATTTCCCCTCTCCGGAGCCCCGAACGGACTCCAGATCTGCCCTCCCGAGGAAGAACATGCGGTGGCGGCGGCTCTGTATCGTGAAACGCGATGAACCCTTCTCTCCTATTTTTTTTTCTGGGCGAGAGAGGTTATATAGAGTTGGAGATGAAGTCGGGGGAGCCACGTGGGCCCCACAAGCCTGCTAGGCGCGCCTGCAAGGCTCGTGGCCCACTAACAGCGTATCTTCAGTTGATTCTTTCTCTGATATTTTTTATATATTCCATAAAAAATCCTCGTAAGTTTCTAGGTCATTCCGAGAACTTTTATTTCTGCACAAAAACAACACCATGACAGTTCTGCTGAAAACAACATCAGTCCGGGTTAGTTTCATTCAAATCATGCAAATTAGAGTCCAAGACAAGGGCAAAAGAGTTTGGAAAAGTAGATACATTGGAGACGTATCATGGGCCTGGATTCCAACAAATCGTTAGAGGACATGAAATCCAAGATAGGATCCATGTATAAAAACAAAGTATGGACTTTGGAAGTATTACCCGAAGGGCGAAACGCCATTCAGAATAAATGGATCTTTAAGAAGAAGACGGACGCGGACGGTAATGTCACTGTCTTTAAAGCTCGACTTGTGGCAAAGGGTTTTCACAAGTTCAAGGAGTTGACTATGATGAGACTTTCTCACCCAGAGCGATGCTTAAGTCCGTCAGAATCATGTTAGCAATAGTTGTAGTTTTCGATTACGAAATTTGGTAGATGGATGTCAAAACAACGTTCCTTAAAGGTTTCCTTAAGGAAGAGTTGTATATGATGCAATTGGAAGGATTTGTCAACCCAGAGAATGCTGACAAAGTATGCAAGCTCCATCGATATATTTATGGACTGGTGCAAGCATCTCGGAGTTTGAATCAACGTTTGATGTGGTGATGAAGGAGTTTGGGTTTGTACAAGTTTATGGAGAAGCTTGTATTTACACGAAAGTGACTGGGAGATCTATAGTGTTTCTAATATTATATGTGGATGACATATTGCTGATCGGAAACAATACATAATTTTTGGGAAGCGTAAAAGAATATTTGAATAAGAGTTTTTCAATGAAGGACCTAGGAGAAGCTGCTTTCATATTAGGCATCAAGATCTATAGAGATAGATCGAGACGCTTAATAGGACTTTCACAGAGCACATACCTTGACAAAGTTTTGAAGAAGTTCAAAATGAATCAGTCCAAGAAAGGGTTCTTGCTTGTATTGCAAGGTGTGAAGTTCGGTAAGACTCAATGCCCAATGAATGCAGAAGATAGAGAAAAGATGATTTTTGTCCCCATATGCTTCAGCCATAGGCTCTATCATGTATGCAATGCTGTGAACAAGACCTGATGTCATCCTTGCCACAAGTATGGCGGGAAGGTTTCAAAGTGATCGAGGAATGGGACACTGGACAACGGTCAAGAATATTCTGAAGTATCTGAAAAGGGCCAAGGAAATGTTTCTCGTGTATGCAGATGATCAAGAGCTCGTCGTAAAGGGTTACGTCGATGCAAGCTTTCACACTGATGTGGATGACTCTAAGTCTCGAACCGGATACATTTTTATTCTCAATGGGTGAGTGGTAAGCTGGTGCAGTTCCAAGAAAAGCATGGTGGAAGATTCTACATGTGAAGCGTAGTACATAACTGCCCCGGAGGCGGCTAAAGAAGGTGTGTGGATGAAGGAGTTCAAGACAGATCTTGGAGTTGTGCACAGTGCACTGGATTCAATGACTCTGTTTTGTGACAACACTGGTGCCGTTTCTCTAGTCGAGGAACCTAGGTTTCACAAGAGGACCAGACACATAAAGCGACGCTTCAACTCCATCCGTGATTACATAAAGCAGGAGGACATAAATATTTGCAAAGTGCATACGGATCTGAAGGTTGCAGACCCGTTGACTAAGCCTCTTCCACAAGCGAAGCATGATCAACACCAGAACTGTATAGGTGTTAGATTCATTACAATGTAAATCACATAGTGATGTGATCTAGATTTCTGACTCTAGTGCAAGTGGGGGACTATTGTAAATATGCCCTAGAGGTAATAATAAAGTAGTTATTATTATATTTCCTTGTTCATGACAATCGTTTATTATCCATGCTAAAATTGTATTGATTGGAAACTCAAATACATGTGTGGATGCATAGACTAGCTCGTTGATCAAAGATGGTCAAGGTTTCCTGGCCATAGACATGAGTTTTCATTTGATAACGGGATCACATCATGAGGAGAATGATGTGATGGACAAGACCCAAACTATGAACGTAGCATATGATCATATCAGTTTATTGCTATTGTTTGTTGCATGCCAAGTATCTGTTCCTATGACCATGAGATCATGAAACTCACTGACACCGAAGGATTACCTTATGTGTATCAAACATCGCAATGTAATTGGGTGACTATAAAGGTGCTCTATAGGTATCTCTAAGGGTGTCTGTTGACTTGGCATGGATCAAGACTGGGATTTGTCACTCCGTGTGACCGAGAGGTATCTCAGGGCCCACTCGGCAATACAACATCACAATGAGCTTGTAAGAAATGTGACTAAAGAGTTAGCCACGGGATCTTCCATTAAGTAACGAGTAAAGAGACTTGCCAGTAACGAGATTGAACTAGGTATAGAAATACCAATGAACGAATTTTGGGCAAGTAACATACCAATGGACAAAGGGAATTGTATACGGTATTGATTGAATCCTTGACGTCGAGGTTCGACCGATATAGATCCTCGTAGAATATGTAGGAACCAATATGGGCATCCAGGTCCCGCTGTTTTTTATTGACTGGAGGGTGTCTCGGTCTTGTCTGCATAGTTCTCGAACCCGCAGGGTCTACACACTTAATGTTCGATGATGATATAAGCATAATTGAGTCATTGTGTTGGTGACTTGATACGTCTCAGTCGTATCTATAATTTTTGATTGTTTCATGCCAATATTCTACAAATTTCATATACTTTTGGCAACTTTTTATACTATTTTTGGGACTAACATATTGATCCAGTGCCCAGTGTCAGTTCCTGTTTGTTGCATGTTTTTTGTTTCGCAGAATATCCATACCAAACAAAGTCCAAACGCAATAAAAAAACCTACGGGGATTTTTTTGGAATATTTATGATTTTTGGAAAGAATAATCAACGTGAAATGATGCCTGAGGGGGTCACGAGCCCAGGGGGGCGCCTGGCAGGCTCGTGACCAATCCCTAAGGCGGTTTGGCCCTTCTTTCGCCGCAAGAAAGCTAATATCCGGAATAAAATCGTGTTAATAGGACACCTCAATCGGAGTTACGGATCTCTGGGAATTTAAGAAACGGTGAAAGGCCAAAATCTGGGAGCGCAGAAATAGAAGGAGACAGAGAGAGAGATCCAATCTCGGAGGGGCTCTCGCCTCTCCGCCGCCATGGAGACCATGGACCAGAGGGCAAAATTTCGCCCATCTAGGGAGGAGGTCAAGGAAGAAGAATAAGAAGGGGGGCTCTCTCCCCCTCTCTCCCGGCGGCGTCGGAACGCCGCCTGGGACATCATCGTGTGACGGAGATCTACACCAACACCTCCGTCATCTTCACCAACACCTCCATCACCTTCCCCCATCTATATTCAGCGGTCCACTCTCCCGCAACCCGTTGTACCCTCTACTTGAACATGGTGCTTTATGCTTCATATTATTATCCAATGATGTGTTGCCATCCTATGATGTCTGAGTAGATTTTCGTTGTTCTATCGGTGATTGATGAATTGCTATGATTGGTTTAATTTGCTTGTGGTTATGTTGCTGTCCTTTGGTGCCCATCATATGAGAGCGCGCGTGGATCACACCATAGGATTACTAGTATGTTGATAGGACTATGTATTGGAGGGCAAGGGTGAGAAAAGCTTCAGCCTATCATAGAAATTGATGCACACGGGATTGAAGGGGGACCAATATATCGTATTGCTATGGTTGGGTTTTACCTTAATGAATGTTAGTAGTTGCGGATGCTTGCTAATAGTTCCAATAATAAGTGCATAGAATTCCAAGTAAGGGATGGCATGCTAGCAGTGGCCTCTCCCACATAAAACTTGCTATCGGTCTAGTAATGTAGTCAATTGCTTAGGGACAATTCTGTAACTCCTACCACCACTTTTCCACACTCGTTAAACTAACATAATTCTTTCTTTATCTTAGCAGCCCCTAGTTTTTATTTACGTGTTATTTTTTATCTTGCAAACCTATCCTATCACACCTACAAAGTAATTCTAGTTTCATACTTGTTCTAGGTAAAGCGAACGTAAAGTGTGCGTAGAGTTGTATCGGTGGTCAATACAACTTGAGGGAATATTTGTCCTACCTTTAGCTCCTCGTTGGGTTCAACACTCTTACTTATCGAGAAAGGCTACAATTGATCCCCTATACTTGTGGGTTATCAAGACCTTTTTCTCGCGTCGTTGCCGGGGAGCAATAGCGTGGGGTGAATATTCTCGTGTGTGCTTGTTTGCTTTATCACTTAGTAGATTTATTTGATGTTCTAAGTTGTTCTCTATCTTTAGTTATGGATATGGAACACGAAATACCAAAAAAATTAGGTGTACTTGCTACTCATGGAGATGGGGAACCTCCTAAAACCCTCGATGCTCGTTATGTGGAAAATATTATGCACTTCTTTAATAATTCTGAGAAAACCCCATTCAATTATATAATGGGATACACGTTGGATCAACGTGAATACTTTAGGGATTCTCGCTTGACTCAAAAAGGAAAACTATTATGGGATCAAATTCATATGTTGAAATGGATGCTTGGTATCTATGCTTGAGATATGATATTACTTGTTGCTCTAGGATGAAGGCTCAACACCTTCCCTTTTCTTGTAAATTTAATGCTAATGAAACCTTGGCTTCTTATGCTAATGGTATATATGATTATTATGATGTGGAAGAAATAGAAGAGTTTGTTGCTTTTATGTGTGCTTATGAAATTGAAGCTCCGTTTAAAAGGTGTGATGATAATGATGATGCTGTTTACCGATGTGAAAATTTGGTTATGCTTCGTTATTGTTATACTAATTATGAATATAATGCTCATATTTATCGGTTTATGGAGAAATTCTATGCTACCCAAGAAGAGACTAATATTTTGCAGGAAACTATGGAAGAAGAAAATGCTGAAACTGTGAGCTCATTAGATGAAAAAGATGACGAGGTGAGCGAAGAACAAAAGGAGGAAGAGCGGACTAGCTACCCGTGCCCACCTTCTAATGAGAGTAACTCTTCAAGTCATACATTGTTTAATTTCCCTTCGTTCTTACCGAAGGATGAATGCTATGTTAATTTCCCTTCGTTCTATGCATTGTTCTCTTATTTTGATGAATCTATGGGTGGTATGAACCATGGTGAAGTTGGATTACAGTAGATATACTGCTAATATGAATTTGGAATGAGTTCACAACAGTACTTAAAGTGGTGATTTACTTTATTATACTAACGGATCTCACGAAGGTTTTGTTGAGTTTTGTGTGATTGAAGTATTCAAGTTTTGGGTGAGACCACGATGGATGGAGGAATATGGAGAGGCAAGAGCCTAAGCTTGGGGATGCCCGAGGCACCCCAAGGTAATATTCAAGGAAGACTCAAGCGTCTAAGCTTGGGGATGCCCCGGAAGGCATCCCCTCTTTCGTCTACAATCTATCGGTAATTTTACTCAGAGCTATATTTTTATTCGTCACATGATATGTGCAAATGCTTGGAGCGTCTTTTTTGTTTATTTTTACTTTTTATTTTATGCACCATGCTGGTATGAGATAGTCCTTGGTTGATTTATAGAATGCTTTTTGCATTTCACTTATATCTTTTGAGTATGGCTTTATAGAATGCTTCATGTGCTTCACTTATATCATTTGAAGCTTGGATTGCCTGTTTCCCTACACATGGAAAACCGCCATTTGTAGAATGCTCTTTTGCTTCACTTATATTTGTTAGAGCGGGGCATATCTTTTGTAGAAAGAATTAAACTTTCATGCTTCACGTATACCTATTTAGAGAGTTACCACGAGTTGGTCATTCACATGGTTAGTCATAAAATCCTACATAAAACTTGTAGATCACTGAATATGATATGTTTGATTCCTTGCAATAGTTTTGCGACATGAAGATGTGATATTAGAGTCATGCTAGTGAGTAATTGTGTATTCGTAGAAATACTTGTGTTAAGGTTTGTGATTCCCGTAGCATGCACATATGGTGAACCGCTATGTGACGAAGTCAGAGCATTGATGACCCACAAGCATAGGGGATCAATCGTAGTCCTTTCGATAAGTAAGAGTGTAGAACCCAACGAGGAGCAGAAGGATCTGACAAGTGGTTTTCAGCAAGGAAATATCTGCAGGCACTGAAATTGTCGGTAACAAGTGATTGTATGGTGAGATGATTCGTAGCAAGCAACAAGTAACAAAATTAGCAATGGTGCAGCAAAGTGGCCCAATCCCTTTTGTAGCAAGGGACAAGCCTGGACAAAGTCTTATAGGAGGAAAAACGCTCCCGAGGACACACGGGAATTTCTGTCATGCTAGTTTCATCATGTTCATATGATTCACGTTCGTTACTTTGATAGTTTGATATGTGTGTGGACCGGCGCTTGGGTACTGCCCTTACTTCGACAAGCATCCCACTTATGATTAACCACTCTCGCAAGCATCCACAACTATGGAAGAAGAATTAAGACAAAGTCTAACCATACCATTAAACTAGTGGATCCAAATAAGCCCCTTACGAAGCAACGCATAAAATAGGGTTTAAGCATCTGTCACTCTAGCTACCCATCATCTACTTACTACTTCCCAATGCCTTCCTCTAGGCCCAAATATGGTTAAGTGTTATGTAGTCGATGTTCACATAACACCACTAGAGGAAAACCAACATACAACATATCAAATTACCGAAAGAATACCAAATTCACATGACTACTATTAGCATGACTTATGCCATGTCCTCAGGAACAAAAGTAACTACTCACAAAGCATAATCATATTCATGATCACAGAGGTAATGAGTAGCATCAAGGATCTGAACATAAACTCTTCCACCAAATAATCCAACTAGCATCAACTACAAAGAGTAATCAACACTACTAGCAACCTTATAAGTACCAATCAGAGTCGCGAGACGGAGATCGGTTACAAGTGATGAACTAGGGTTTGGAGATGAGATGGTGCTGATGAAGATGTTGATGGTGACGAGTCCCCTCCGATGAGAGGAGTGTTGATGATGACGATGGCAACGATTTCCCCCTCCGGGAGGGAAGTTTCCCCGGCAGGATCGTCCTGCCGGAGCTCTAGATTGGTTCTGCTCAAGTTCCGCCTCGTGGCGGCGGTGAAACCACGAAAAAGCTCCTCCCTGACTTTTTCCTGGACGAAACCCTTCATATAGCAAAAGAGGGGAGCAAGTGGGCCACTGGCCTGCCACAAGCCCCCATGGCGCGGCCTGGGGGGGTGGTCGCGCCGTGCAGGCTTGTGGGCACCCCTGGTGCCCCTCTGGCACTTCTTCGGCCCAGTATTTTTGATAAATTGGGAAACAATTCCTCGTTGATTTTTACGGCGTTTGGATTTGCGCAGAATAGGTATCTCAACTTTGCTCCACTTTCAGGCCATAGTTCCAGGTGCCGGTATTCTCCCTCTTCATGTAAACCTTGCAAAATAAGAGAGAAAAGGCGTAAGAATAGTACCGTGAAGTGAAATAACAGCCAAAGAAGCGATAAATATCAACATGAAAACATGATGCAAAATGGACGTATCAACTCCCCCAAGCTTAGACCTCGCTTGTCCTCAAGCGAAAGCCGAGCTCAATAAATATGTCGACATGTTTAGGGAGAGAGGTGTCGACAAAACTAGATACGAACATGCATGCATCATGATCAAGATCAGAACAGCAATACCAACATATAATCTCTCAT
The DNA here is from genome assembly GCF_904849725.1 of Hordeum vulgare subsp. vulgare. NCBI lineage: Eukaryota > Viridiplantae > Streptophyta > Magnoliopsida > Poales > Poaceae > Hordeum > Hordeum vulgare. The sequence goes on along the minus strand of NC_058519.1, from coordinate 654,939,855 downwards.
GCTAAAGTGATAATTCCTTCACAAAGTAATGCATGGATCAAGAACCTTACCGAGAAGTAACAACCGATAGCCTGTAGTCATTGAAGCAATTGCAATTTATCACAACATCAGAAAGAGTCAAATAAGAGCTTTGTAAAGCAAATCCACATACTCAATCATTCTTTCGTTCTCTACAATTGCTACAACTGACGTGGTACTCATGAGATCAAAGTTTCAGCTGAACACAGAGAAATATAGGGGCTTATAGTATTGCCTCCCAACTGCTTACCTCAAGGGTAATGTCAACAATAATAATTCATGAATACTTACCACCAAGTTGACATATGAATATAGATCTTTCCCAAGCATGTGACGGTAGCCAAGACAAAGGCAAAATAAGGAATTGGTGAAGATCACCATGACTCTTTCAAGGGTAAAAAGTAAAGGTACAAGATAGGCCCTTCGCAGTGGGAAGCAAAGGTTGTCATGCGCTTTTGAGGTTTGGATGTGTGTCCTCTTAGTGCGGAGGAACGTCACTTTATATTGCCCCCCCCCTCGTGATAAAGAACTTTATTATGCAGTCTGTCGCTTTTATGTCTTCCTCATCACAAGTTCGTACAAAGATAATTTTCCACACACTAATAGATCATACATATTAGAGAGCAATTTTTATTTCTTGTACCGATGACAACTTACTTGAGGGATCTTATTTAATCAATAGGTAGGTATGGTGGACACTCATGGCAAAACTGGGTTGAAAGTTTATGGATGCACAAGTAGTATCTCTACTTGGTGCGGGAGTTTTGCCTAATGTGAGGTGGAAGCAATCGTCACATGCTAAGGGATCTCTAATCATATAACATTGTTCTGAGCCAAGCAAACACAATTCATTATGTCGTCTTCCTTGTCCAACATCTACTTCTAAGCATGCAATAGTTTGGTGAGTGTTCACAATCATAGATGGTGTCAAAGATGATATATTTATATGTGAACCTCTCCTTCTTTATTACTTCCTATTAATTGCAACCATGACCAAGGTCTACGTTTGCCTACCCTCAACAAGTTTCAATCCTCATTCTTTTTATATGTGAAACCATCACTTCCCATAAGATCATTACATGATATTTCATGCTTTTGTTCTATTCTCACTCTTTTGATCATGGCAAGAGGCAAAGCCCTTCAACTAAGACACTCTTTATTATATGGCTCACGAGCAAGAATACATCGGGGGTGACACAAAGCAAAACTCAAAACTAAAACACTAAGACTTTTAAACTACTAGAGAAAAAGAAAACTGAAAAGGAAAACTAAAACAAAGGTAAAGGCAAAAGATGTGATGGTGATACGATACCGGGGCAACTCCCCCAAGCTTGGCAAAAGCCAAGGGGATTGCCCATACCAATGCTCAGTTGTCTTCCTTTGGTGGTGAAGATGGTGGAGTTGTTGAAGAGGTCTTGAGCTTGTTTAATTTCCACTTGAGCATAAAATTCTGCTCCCTCAGATCATCATTTTCCTCTTCAAGCTTCAACACCCTTTGGCATAATTCCTGCTTACTCTCCTGCAAGAAACAAGAAGGGATAAACAAGGTCTTAGGCTTCTTCCTTGAGTCAGGGAGGCTCGACTTCTTGAACTCCACATGCGTGCGTCCAGGTTGAGGAAGAGGAGCCTCCTCTTCATCGGAACTCATTTGTTCCTTCTCCTTGGGATCATAATCTTATTCCTCATCAGAGGTCCAGCCATAAGGATCAAAGTCCCCATAAACCTTGGGGTTAGCAAGGTAATCAGCCACATAGCTCTCCCCCCGTGAATCCTGAGAAGACATCTTGGCCTAGATCTGCGGCACAAAACACGCTCGAAACGAAAAACAGAGGAAATCTGCGTGATGCAGGGTCAGACCAAACGGAAGTATATATAATGATTTTTTCCAGACCAGAAGGAGTACCCTGCATGAAAACGGAGTCCGGGAGGCACACGAGGTGGCCACAAGCCCTCACGGCGCGGCCAGGGGGTGGGCCCGCGCCGTGTAGGCTTGTCGCCTCCTCGCGCACTTTCCGGACTACTTCCAATTTTTGTATTTTTTCAAATATTCCAAAACGGAGAAAATTTCCTACTGGAAAAGTTTTGGACTCCGTTTTCTTACCGAATCACATACCTCTTCGTTTTCGGAGTCTGAAACAGGCTGATAAATGTCCCTTAGGTATTCTTCCGGAGTTATGGTATTGATGATATTACTTTCAATATTTATGTGAGTACGTGAGATATAATGCTTGATTCTCTGCCCATTTACCACTCTCGGACAATTACCTTCCGTGTTGTTGATCTTGATAGCACCGGAACGATATACTTCCTCAACAACATAGGGACCTTCCCATTCAGAGAGAAGCTTCCATGCAAAGAATCTTAAACGAGAGTTATATAGCAAGACATAATCACCTACATTGAACTCATGCTTTTGTATCCTCTTATCATGCCACCTCTTAACCTTCTCTTTGAACAGCTTGGCATTCTCATATGCCTGAGTTCTCCACTCATTAAGGAAGCTAATATCAAATAACCTCTTCTCACCGGCAAGTTTGAAATCAAAGTTGAGCTCTTTGATTGCCCAATAAGCTTTATGCTCTATCTCAAGAGGTAAGTGACATGCTTTACCGTACACCATTTTGTACGAAGACATGCCCATGGGATTCTTATAGGCAGTCCTATAAGGCCACAGTGCATCTTCGAGCTTCTTAGACCAATTCTTTCTAGCCCTATTGACAGTCTTTTGCAGAATCAGTTTAATCTCTCTATTGCTTAGCTCTACTTGACCACTGGACTGAGGGTGTGTAATGCCCCAAGTATAAAACCTTCCCTATTTGGAACCTATCTCATGTGGGTCCACCTTGACATTGTTATGAGAGAGTCCTTTTGCATGTATGATTTCATGTGCCCCTTATGTTCTTCCTTGCATGCATGCATACCATATGTTTCATGCCATGTCTTGTCCTTGTGTTTGCTTTGTGTTTTCATGGGATGTGTGTGGATACCTTGTGATCTCATGTGAGGTGTGTTGATGTGTTGGAAGGGTTAGATGCATAGCATATGGTGGCTTGATATTGTTTCAATTCCCTTTGCTCTCTTTTTATCTCAAGTTCAAAATTCCTACCTTTATATTCCTGTTTTAAAATGTCTTTTGTTTAGGAAATATTGTGCACTTGTTGGGGTGCAGGATTTGGTGTTTTGATAAGTGTCCTAAAGGTGCAATAAATCACAAAACGGATATTACAATTGTTGTTTTGTATTTATTCAAGTTGCTCCAAAAATACCATTTGTATTTTATTTAAATAGGTTATTTATTTTCATGACCAGGGACATTTTTAGTTTGATTTTACCCACTACAGATAGCCCTGTGTCTATTTTTCTTTCTCTAGTTTTTCTTTTAATAGGAAACAGTTGAGGGAGCCTTTTCTCTATCTGTCGCACTAGATGGGCCTCCTCCCACCTATTCGGCCCGCTTCCCTCTTGTCTCTCAGAGCCCAACTTCGTTGTCGTGTAGACGGCGTCCTGTTCGCCTCCTTCCTCCGTCAGTGTCTCCTCTCTTGCGGGTTCAGAGCAACGTCGTCAGACACCGTCACGGACGTCGAGGAGCATCCCTCGCCCCTCTCCTCCATAAAAGGAACCCCCCTTGGCGTCCGTGCAGATAGGGTTTCCCCTCTCGCGCCGCCACCTCCATTCCCTCTCCATCTATCTCTCTGTCGTCGCGCTCCAGGTAAGGGAAGGAGTCCTCCCCCATGGCCGAGAGTTGAGGTGCTCCCCGCCGTCGCGTCCGTGCCACTTCTTCCTCTCCGACGACTCGGCGAGCACGCTGGAACTTCCAGGGATCCATCCCCGCGGCTAGGACGTTGAGATCGCCCCTGTTTCCTCTTCTCCATGACGGCGGCTCCCTTCCCCGACGAGCAAACAAGATCGGCGGCTTCCGCTTCTTCCCCTGCTACCTCTCCGTCCAGGGCCGAGGTCTTCTTCCGTTGGGTGAGCAGATCCCACTCTTTCCCCTTCCCTGTCGTAGATCATCGTGTAGGAGCCGTAGGTCGCTGCCGAGCTGCTCCCTGTCGCCGGCGCCATCGCGCACCGTAGCTAGGCAGCTGTGGTTCTTCTCGAGCGGAATTAGTGTAGGGAATGGAACCGTGGATGCGTAGGCATCCTTCCATCAACGAGTTGTTGCTCGATTTGACCTGTGTCACCGGCGGGACAGTTCCCCTGTTCTGGCCGCCATGTCTCTTCTGTGTATCTCGAAGGGGGATGCTCAAAAGAGATAATGCCCCTTCTCTGTCGAACTCCTTGACCGTAGCGTAGTGGTAACGTTCGATGTGTGCCTGTTGAGAGGGCGTGGGTTCGATCCCCCCTCGGCACTTTTTATTTTTCTCGTTTGTTCGGCACAGTAGCCACCAAGAACAAGTTACCCTTTTCGAACCCCTATATGTGTCGAGCGCAGTGGCATTAGCTTGGTGGTTTGGGCTGTGTGGTAGTATCCACGGGCAGTGGGGTTCGAATCCCAGGCCTGCCCTTTATTTTTTTCCCTTTTCTTTCTTTTATTCTTTCTTTTGCTTGTACTTGATACACCTTGTGCCTAAGTATTAGAGCAAGAGAGGTGTGCATCTTATTTCCTTTTCCCCGTCCAGCACATGTAGTGGTGGTGGCAACACTTGTGTGCGGTGTATGTGTGTGTGTTGTGCACATACTTGGTGATGTGCATGTGGATGTGTGCATGTGTGTACTCATGGTGTAGATGCTTTGTATGTGTATGTAGATGCCTTAAGTAAAGTTAGTGTGGGTTGTTTAATGCTGGTAGGATTGCAAGCTTATCTTGATTATGTGGCTGCACTAGTAGTTTTGTGTTGCATCTTGTAAGTTTTAGAGGAGTGTGTATGTGTGGGTGGATGGTCTCCCCCTCACCACATATAATTTGTGTGTGTGGGCTTGTTCTAGTGTTGCTTGCCATGTTAGCATGTGTAGGAATGTGTTTTGATCAAGAACATATTTTGGTGTGTGTAATGGGGTGTGTGTGTGTGTGTGGGATACCCGACCTTTGCAAGCAAAACTATGCACCTTCACATGACCATATGTGAGAGGGCATGGTGTTGTGTGTGTGTGGATAGCTTGGCAGTTGTGTTTGTGATGTTGATGTGCTATGTCACATACATGGGGTCAAAACCCTCATGTCACTATTGTCATTATGCACATGAGATGTTGCACTATTCACTATGTATGAATTTCTTGTAGTTTCTTCCTTCCTAGTTTGTGGTCACTTGCTCCAAGTAAGTGCAAGCATATTATATACATTTTTGGGGTAGAGTCTCCCAAGGAATCCAATGGTGAACTCAGTTTTGCCATTGGAACATTTTCTGGAGATGACATATTTCATTTTTCTTCTATGTTTAGAGCTTGGTTCCATTAGTTGTGGTGAGCCTTTGTGTTTGATTCTTGGTTGTGGTAGTAGGGGTGATCCCCTCTACCACTAGTTGGTTTCATTTCATGTTTTGGAATCCATATGTGCAAGTAGTGCCCATCCAAAGTAGGCTTGTGGCTGAAATTCCAGATTAGTGAAAATCTGAGATTTTCACCAAGTCTGAGAATCTGTTTATATTTTCTTCTCCTGTTGATGAGGTTGTGCAGGTCAATGTGTTGTGATCTAGCCTTAGCTTTCAACTGGAAAGTTGGATCTTATACGTTTTTGTAGCTCCCTGTAAAATTTCATTCCATTTGTAGTCCTGTAGATATTGGTTTGGCTGCTGTCAAAATGCTTAAGAGCATAGACAGATAGAGGAAATCTGAAATTTTCACTAAGTCCCTGAAATCTGATATTTTTGGGCAAGTTTACAGCCTTGTAACTTTCTGTGTTTAACTCCTTTGTGTCTGATTCTTGCTTGTGCTTGTAGTAATCTTGGATAGCTACAGCCACATATTTTATTTGTCACATTTGGGTGGCTGTAGGTTCTTTGCATGTAGCTCACAAAGGGCTATGATGCAGTTTATGGCAGATTGTGTGGTTTTGCCATTTTGATGTTTGTGAATGCTTAGTTGATGTTGTGGTGTTCTTCTTTGCTCCACCCCATTCATGTTGGTTTGTTTTATGTCTTGACTACCTGGAAATACAAGAGTTGAGCCATTGGGGTGTGTGGTGATGAATTTGTCACGTAGGGCTTCATATCTTGTTTCGTTGATTCCCGTTGAACCGTAGCTCCTATTGTAATGTTCATTATATGCTTTTGAATCGTTTTCGCGAGACTTATCTGATCATGTCATTCTCATGCATGTCAAAATAGATTAGGATGCAGTTCTGTCCAGGAACATGAATTTACTCTTTATGCTTGTGCTAGTGATAGAAATAATGATGCATGCTCATATTCATCTCATGCATCATGTGCTTGTTGCATCTTGAGGTGCTGTTGTTCATTGGATGTTATTCTTATGTTGGGTAGCATTGGGATCGGAGAATGAATACGTGGATTCGGGAGAGTACGTGCAGGACGATCAAGAACCATTCCAAGCTAAGGATATCACAGGCAAGATGATATGACCTTGATTCCGTCTCTAGACTTGTTATGCTAGATTACGTTTGCTTGTCATATGCTCGCTGCCTACCACTGAAATATTTGTCTCTTGATATGCCATGACCCCAAACACTGATCCCTTCCTAGCAAACTTGAATGGCTAAGTAGGCTTTGCTCAGCTACTAATGTTAGCGTTGCTAGATGCAGGTGCTTTGCTTCATGTGATAACATGAGCTTGATATCATTATCTTAATTCTTTTATTTAATTAATGCACCTATATACTTGGTAAATAACGAAAGGCCTAGCCTTTTGCCGGGTGCTTTTTTCCGTTATTGCCGCCATAGTTACCGGCTACCGGTGTTTGATTCCATATTGATCGCTCCTAACACGATCGGGGTTGTTATGGGGACCCCCTCGATAAATCACGTAGTGCTAAGACTTGTCCGACAGGACCCAACATTGGTTTTAATTTGCTAATCACTTAATAATAATCTGCATAGGGAATAGCTACCCCGAGGAATTTAATCAACATCCCGGGCCAGTGCTCCTCATGAGTGTTGGTCCAAACCAGAGCAGCTTATTACGCTCCCCGGGGCAACTCGGTGTTTTGGCGTGGTAACCATCGCTCATACAAAGTGTCCTGAGACTGTGCTACGCGGCTCTTATCAGGGTCGTCGACACGTCGGGAGGTCCTGCTCGTCTTGTCTTACCTTAGTGATATAGCTTGCGTATAGGAATCCCGGTGAAGCTTTGGTTCTCCCCAGAGTTGAGGTTTTCCTCTAAGGAATCCGACGAGATCATGAGATTCGTGATAGGGGATTACTTTGCGGCCCGTGTACGTTTGTGATGGACTAGTTGGAGCACCCCTGCAGGGTTTAATCTTTTGGAAAGCCGTGCCCGCGGTTATGTGGCAACTTGGAATATTTTGTTAACATCCGGTAATAGATAACTTAACATAAGCTAATAAAATTACCAATTGTGTGCGTAACCGTGACTGTCCCCTCGAAGATCGCTCTTCGATCGGGAACATGGTGGGGTTATGATTGACGTAGTTAGGTGTTCAGGATCACTTAGTGATCATCTATAATCGATCGCTAGTATAGACCACCTTCATATATGTTCTACGTAAGATAGCCACCATATCAAGCTTAGGATGCTGCAACCTAGAATACTCTACCTTATCCAACCTAATAACTTGACTAGTTTTGGCACCGAGGTCATAGATTGCTGAGTCCCCGTGGCTCACAGGTTCCTTCACAACACCAATAGGTTCAGGTACCCCAAAGATAGGCGATCCCGACGGCACGCAGCTGCCGTGGCAGTACGATGAGGAGAATGACCGCCTGTACGTGAACTATCCAGAAGATTGAGGCGTGGTCGTGATAGAGGGCCAGCAGGCAGGGTAGCATAGCCATTTCCCTTGTTTTGTAGTCCGTAGCGGAACTACTTTGATTGTATGCGTGATGTACTCTAATATATTTATGAGATGGCAATTGAACCCCTGATTGTCAATCTGTTATTAATATGTATGTGCTATGATACCTTGTTTGCGAGACGCTTAGATGACCTCCTTTCCAATTCTGGGCCTCGATCCCCAGATCGGAAAGGACCGCATCTTAGTCGTTACAAGTTGGTAATCAGAGCCTTACGACCATAGGAGCCTTTGTGTGATCGTACTTGGCCGAGTCGAGTCTAGCAAAATGTTTTGAGTCTTAGTTATAACGGAGAGTAGGATTCTTTTTTCTCCTCTTCCATGCTGTGGTGAGGTTCCCGACTTAGGAAATCTTAAATTCTACTCCTCTTCTCGCTCAAAAAAAATTTAGGATCACGCGGGTATTTGTGAAATCCATATGATTTCGATGTGACGGAGTCCTGTTTTGGTGCCTCCTGTCTGCTTTGATTTCTTCTGGGGAGTTGAGCTCCAGGGGATTCTTGGGCACATCACCATCATTCAGATTTCTGAGTATCTAAGAACGAAGGATGTTCATTATTGCTTCAATACTGGTAGTGGCGAGATAACCCCGATGTCCCCAGTACTGGTGCAGATTGTTCGGGAGTACTTCCATACTTACTATCATTGTGATCACGAGGGTCTGTTGTAGTTGAACGTCCGAGATGATGGTTGTGTGTTGACGGATGTGATACCGGTGACGGGTTAGTATAGGAGTTGTTGTTGGGGAACGTCGCAAGGGAAACAAAAAATTTCCTACGCGCACGAAGACCTATCATGGTGATGTCCATCTACGAGAGGGGATGAGTGATCTACGTACCCTTGTAGACCGTACAGCAGAAGCGTTAGTGAACGTGGTTGATGTAGTGGAACGTCCTCACGTCCCTCGATCCGCCCCGCGAACAATCCCGCGATCAGTCCCACGATCTAGTACCGAACGGACGACACCTCCGCATTCAGCACACGTACAGCTCGACGATGATCTCAGCCTTCTTGATCCAGCAAGAGAGACGGAGAGGTAGAAGAGTTCTCCGGCAGCGTGACGGCGCTCCGGAGGTTGGTGATGATCTCGTCTCAGCAGGGCTCCGCCCGAGCTCCGCAGAAACGCGATCTAGAGGAAAAACCGTGGAGGTATGTGGTCGGGCTGCCGTGGAAAAGTCGTCTCAAATCAGCCCTAAAACCTCTGTATATATAGGTGGGAGAGGGGGGGCCTTGCCTTGGGGCTCAAGGATCCCCAAGGGGGTTGGCCGAGCCAAGGGGGGAAGGTCTCCCCCCCAAACCGAGTTGGACTTGGTTTGGTGGGTGGGAGTCCTTCCTTCCCTTCCCACCTCCTTCTTTTTTTTTCTTTCTCTTTGTTTTTTCTTCCAATGCGCATAAGGCCCTTTTGGGCTGTCCCACCAGCCCACTAAGGGCTGGTGCGCCACCCTCAAGGCCTATAGGCTTCCCCGGGGTGGGTTGCCCCCCCGGTGAACTCCCGGAACCCATTCGTCATTCCCGGTACATTCCCGGTAACTCCGAAAACCTTCCGGTAATCAAATGAGGTCATCCTATATATCAATCTTCGTTTCCGGACCATTCCGGAAACCCTCGTGACGTCCGTGATCTCATCCGGGACTCCGAACAACATTCGGTAACCAACCATATAACTCAAATACGCATAAAACAACGTCGAACCTTAAGTGTGCAGACCCTGCGGGTTCGAGAACTATGTAGACATGACCCGAGAGACTCCTCGGTCAATATCCAATAGCAGGATCTGGATGCCCATATTGGATCCTACATATTCTACGAAGATCTTATCGTTTGAACCTCAGTGCCAAGGATTCATATAATCCCGTATGTCATTCCCTTTGTCCTTCGGTATGTTACTTGCCCGAGATTCGATCGTCAGTATCCGCATACCTATTTCAATCTCGTTTACCGGCAAGTCTCTTTACTCGTTCCGTAATACAAGATCCCGCAACTTACACTAAGTCACATTGCTTGCAAGGCTTGTGTGTGATGTTGCATTACCGAGTGGGCCCCGAGATACCTCTCCGTCACACGGAGTGACAAATCCGAGCCTTGATCCGTACTAACTCAACTAACACCTTCGGAGATACCTGTAGAGCATCTTTATAGTCACCCATTTACGTTGCGACATTTGATACACACAAAGTGTTCCTCCGGTGTCAGTGAGTTATATGATCTCATGGTCATAGGAACAAATACTTGACACGCAGAAAACAGTAGCAACAAAATGACACGATCAACATGCTACGTCTATTAGTTTGGGTCTAGTCCATCACGTGATTCTCCTAATGACGTGGTCCAGTTATCAAGCAACAACACCTTGTTCATAATCAGAAGACACTGACTATCTTTGATCAACTGGCTAGCCAACTAGAGGCTTGCTAGGGACAGTGTTTTGTCTATGTATCCACACATGTAAATGAGTCTTCATTCAATACAATTATAGCATGGATAATAAACGATTATCTTGATACAAGAATTATAATAATAACTATATTTATTATTGCCTCTAGGGCATAATTCCAACAGTTGTGTGATATTACTCCTTGTATCCGTGTACCAGATTGCATGACCAGTTATTTCGGGAATTCATAGGTGGGATATCAAGTAGTATCTTATAGGACTATCCTCCTACAGATGCATGATTGAGGTTGGGATTCCATTTTCAGTGGGTGCGTTTGTTGACGGTCGTCTTACAACGGTTCTCGTTGTGTCTTAAAGAGTCCTTGTAGCCCGCTACGACTCGGGGATACTTCGTATGTCGTATGCACTGCCTTGCACAGGATGACTACTATAAATTCGAGCCCGTGCGATCTTATCCACGAAGATATCGGATGAAATCTCGATCATATGTTTGTTCCGAGCAGTTCTAGCTCATACTTGTTTGCAGTGGTCTTAATCGGAATTTTGTCATCCGTCACTTTGAGGAAGCATTCTTACTATTTTGTTCGAATGCAATTGCTTTATTCCTGTTCAGATATTCCTGTATTTTGATTCAGTAATATCTTCAATATATTCTGTGGGCTAATATGATGTCCGTCTTCAGGATGGCTCCACCAACTCGTCAGAACCCAGGGCGTGAGGATATGCCGCCACCACATCCTCCTCCGGAGAATCCTCCGCCACCGCCGCCTCCTCCTGCAGAGGCCTGGCAAGCGGTGATGGCTGCTACTAATGCAAACACCTAGATGCTGCTATAGTTGTTGCAAGAGAGAGCCAATCAGCATCAAGACAATTTCCAGCATGGTGGCAATCAGTTTGCGAGTCTGAGTCAGTTCCTGTCGAACCAGCCAAAGACTTTCACTTAATGCGACCAACCATTTGATGCAGAGGACTGGATCCGTCATACGAATAAGCATGTCGAGTGTAGCAATGTGCGTCCTGAGGATTTCGTCAAATTTGCAACATTCCAGTTGAAGGGGCAGGCTTCTATGTGGTGGCAACAGATGAAGGATTCCAGAGGCGCTAGAGTGATTTCTTGGGATGAGTTCTGTCGTGACTTCAGGTCCCACTACATCCCTTCCAGCTTTGTGGAGGAGATGCGTGAGAAGTTCATGCGTTTGAAGCAGGGTGGCAATTCCGTGTACAAGTACAACGTTGAGTTCCACGAGCTAGCCCGTTACGCGCTGCATGATATCCCTGACCAGAAGAGCAAGATTTATCAGTTCAAAGGTGGCTTGAAAGAAGATTTGCAGTTACCTCTTGCCTTGCACGATCCTGAGGAGTTCGACAAGTTATACAACCTAGCTCTCGGAGCAGAGGCAGCCTTGCTCAGGGTGGAGAATTCTAAGAAGCGCTTCATAGATTCCAACTCTTCCTCGACTCAGGTGGTTCAGAAGCAACATAAGTTTTGGGTTTCTCCTCCTCCTCCTCGGCACTCGCAGTAGCTTAAGCACTCTGGTGGTCATGGTTCTTCCCACCCACCCAACCCTGTCTTCCAGCAGAGATTCCAGCATCGGAAGCAAGGACCTCCTAAGACTCAGTACCGGTAGCCAGCAGATGTTACTTGTCACAAGTGTGGGCAGAAGGGTCACTATGCCAACAAGTGTACTTCTCAGCTCCGACTGTCGCCTCCTCCTCCAGGCAAACCTCCAAGCAACGCTCTTGTCAAGTTCAACCCCAGATCAGCTCGAGTCAACATGGTGAATGCATTTGAGGTAGAAAACTCGTCAGATGTGATCATGGGTAACCTCCTCGTCAATGATATTCTTGCTAAAGTGTTATTTGATTCTGGTGCATCGCATTGCTTCATCTCCAAGCCTTTCATAGCTAAGCATGATATTCCTGCAATTCATTTGGATAGTCCCTTTCGTGTGGTTTCTCCGGGCATGTGCATGAGTTCGCACATGAGGGTTCCGGATGCTTCTGTCAAGATAGGCAGTTATTCCTTTCTGGCGTCTCCTATTGTCTTGGGCAATTCCTACATCGACTTGATTCTTGGTATGGACTGGCTGGCCATGAACAAGGCGTCAATTGATTGTTAAGCCAAAGAAGTGAAGCTTACCCACTCTTCGGAGTACGTGATTATATTCATGGCGCGCGATGATACAATCCGTCTGTTCTCTTTGAATGAAAAGGGTGAGATCAATCCTATTTCACAAGTCCCAGTGGTCTGCCAATATGAAGATGTGTTTCTTGAAGAGCTGCCAGGCATGCCTCCGTACAGAAAAGTTGAGTTTGTGATTGAGCTTAAGCCAGGCACAGAGCCCGTGTGCAAACGGCCGTACAAGCTGGGTCGAGAAGAATTGAAGGAACTTAAGAGGCAACTCGATGAGCAGGAGTGTTTGGGTTTGATCAGACCGAGCTCATCTCCGTGGGGCTGTGGTGTTCTGTTTGTCAAGAAGAAGGGTCACTGACCGGCTGTGTGTCGATTACCGTCCATTGAACAAGAAGACAATCGGGAACAAATATCCACTTCCGAACATAACTAAGTTGTTCGAACAATTGAAAGGTGCTAAGGTCTTCTCCAAGCTTGATCTCAGGATGGGCTATCATCAAATTCGCATTCGCGAGGAAGATATTCCGAAGACTGCCTTCAGGACTAGTTTTGGCTCGTATGAGTATACGGTCATGTCTTTTGGTCTGGCAAATGCTCCTCCGACATTCTGTCGATTGATGAACTACATATTCTCTCCGTTCAAGAATGACTTTGTCTTGCTCTATCTCGATGACATTCTGGTCTTTTCTGAAACTGAGGAAAAACATGAAGAACATCTCAGGTTGGTGCTTGATAAGCTGAGAGAGTACAAGTTGTATGCCAAGTTTTCCAAGTGTGACTTCTGGCTGCAAGAAGTGGTGTATCTTGGGCACATTATCTCTGCCGAGGGCATTAAAGTTGATCCGTCCAAGGTTCAGGCCATTGTTCAATGGGAGCCTCCATAGAATGTGAAGCAACTTCGAAGCTTTCTCGGGCTTGCTGGCTATTGCAGAAGGTTCGTTGAGAACTTCTCCAAGATCGCCAAGCCTCTCTCAAGTCTTCTTCAGAAGGGTGTTAAGTATGCTTGGTCTCCAGAGTGTGAGTTGGCCTTCGACACACTCAAAGAGAAGCTTACCTCCACTCCAGTCTTGGTTCCTCCGGATGATTCCAAGTCTTACCAGGTCTTCTGCGACGCTTCTCTCTAGGGTCTTGGTGCAGTCCTGATGCAAGATAAGAAGGTGGTTGCTCATACCTCCAGGCAGTTGAAGCCAGCGGAGAAGAACTATCATGTGCATGATCTTGAGCTAGCAGCTGTGGTACACGCTCTGATGACTTGGAGACACCTCTTGTTGGAACGTAAGGTTGAAGTTTTCACCGATCACAAGAGTCTCAAGTACATCTTCACTTAGCCTAATTTGAATCTTCGGCAAACACGTTGGGTGGAAATGCTCGAGGATTTTAATCCGAGTGTTGAGTACACGCCAGGCAAAGCTAATGTCGTGGCGGATGCTTTGAGAAGGAAGGCATATTGCAACAGTCTGATTCTGCAACCTCTCCAGCCTGGTCTTTGTGAGTCTTTCAGGAAGCTCAACCTTCAGCTAGTACCTCAGGGATTTCTTGCAAACCTTCAGATCTCTCCTACCTTGGAAGATCAGGTCTGAGCAGCACAGCTTCGTGACGCTATGGTGAAGAAGGTCAAGATTGGCGTGGGAAAGAGTCTTCCCAAGTATAAGTGATTCACTGTTGATGCCAGAGACACGTTGTTCTTCGAGGATCGCCTTGTCGTACCGAAAGGTGATCTCAGGAAGGTAATCATGGAGGAAGCTCATAACTCTCTGCTCTCTATTCATCCTGGAAGCTCGAAAATGTAGCACGACTTGAAACATACCTTCTGGTGGACTCGTATGAAGCGTGAGATTGCTCAGTTCGTAAATGAGTGTGATGTATGTCGAAGGGTGAAAGCAGAGCATGAACGTCCAGCAGGTCTTTTGCATACATTGCCCATTCCCGAGTGGAAGTTTGATCACATTGAGATGGATGTCGTCACCGGGTTTCCGAAGTCTAAGAAGGGTAATGATGCTATCTTCGTCGTCATCGACAAGTTGAGTAAAGTGGCTCATTTTCTTCCAGTCAAGGAATCCATTTCAGCAGCTCATCTTGCAGAGTTGTACACCTCCAGGATTGTGTCCTTGCACGGTGTGCCTATGATGATCTCTTCGGATCGTGGAAGTATCTTCACTTCCAAGTTCTGGGACTCCTTTCAGTCTACTATGGGCACGAAGATCCGCTTCAGCAGAGCGTTCCATCCTCAGACTAGTGGTCAAGTGGACAGAGTGAATCAAGTACTTAAGGATATGCTGAGAGCCTGTGTTATCTCTTTTGGCATGAAGTGGGAAGATTGTCTGCCTTTTGCGGAGTTCTCGTATAACAACAGTTATCAAGCTAGTTCTGGCAAGGCTCCGTTTGAAATTCTCTATGGCAGGAAGTGTCGTACCCCGCTCAACTGGTCTGAGACCGGTAAGCGTCAGATCCTTGGGAATGATTTGATAGAAGAAGCTGAGGAGATCTGTCGGGTCATTCGCGACAACCTCAGAGCAGCTCAGTCCCGTCAGAAAAGCTATTATGATAGCAAGCACCGTGACATGTCTTATGAGCTTGATGACTTCCCCTATCTCAAGGTGTCTCCTATGAAGGGTATGCAGTGCTTTGGCATCAAAGGCAAGCTTGCGCCTCGTTTCTTTGGTCCGCTCAGAGTGGTTGGCAAGAGAGGCGATCTTGCGTACCATCTCGAGCTTCTGGCAAACTTTGCAAATGTCCATGATGTGTTCCATGTTTCTCAGCTCAGGAGGTGTTTCAAGACCCCCGAGCGCACTGTTCATCTATAAGACATCGACCTTCAGCCTGACCTTTCTTATCGTGAGCATACAGTTGCGGTTCTCGAGGCGACGGAGCGCAAGACCCGCAATAAGACCGTCAGATTTCTCAAAGTGCAGTGATCACACCATTCCGATAAAGAGGCTACTTGGGAACGCGAGGATCACCTCCGTTCTGAATTTCCGGAGTTCTTTCAGGTGTAGATCTCGGGGCGAGATCTTTTTTGTAGTGTGGGAGAGTTTGTAATGCCCCAAGTGTAAAACCTTCCCTATTTGGAACCTATCTCATGTGGGTCCACCTTGACATTGTTATGAGAGAGTCCTTTTGCATGAATGATTTCATGTGCCCCTTATGTTCTTCCTTGTATGCATGCATACCATATGTTTCATGCCATGTCTTGTCCTTGTGTTTGCTTTGTGTTTTCATGGGATGTGTGTGGATACCTTGCGATCTCATGTGAGGTGTGTTGATGTGTTGGAAGGGTTAGATGCATAGCATATGGTGGCTTGATATTGTTTTAATTCCCTTTGCTCTCTTTTTATCTCAAGTTCAAAATTCCAACCTTTATATTCCTGTTTTAAAATGTCTTTTGTTTAGGAAATATTGTGCACTTGTTGGGGTGCAGGATTTGGTGTTTTGATAAGTGTCCTAAAGGTGCAATAAATCACAAAATGGATATTACAATTGTTGTTTTGTATTTATTCAAGTTGCTCCAAAAATACCATTTGTATTTTATTTAAATAGGTTATTTATTTTCATGACCAGGGACATTTTTAGTTTGATTTTACCCACTACAGATAGCCCTGTGTCTATTTTTCTTTCTCTAGTTTTTCTTTTAATAGGAAACAGTCGAGGGAGCCTTTTCTCTATCTGTCGCACTAGATGGGCCTCCTCCCACCTATTCGGCCCGCTTCCCTCTTGTCTCTTGGAGCCCAACTTCGTTGTCCTGTAGACGGAGTCCTATTCGCCTCCTTCCTCCGTCAGTGTCTCCTCTCTTGCGG
Source organism: Hordeum vulgare subsp. vulgare (assembly GCF_904849725.1). Taxonomy (NCBI): domain Eukaryota; kingdom Viridiplantae; phylum Streptophyta; class Magnoliopsida; order Poales; family Poaceae; genus Hordeum; species Hordeum vulgare. The sequence continues at coordinate 654,923,591 of NC_058519.1, read as the reverse complement.
GTTTAGAGCAACATCGTCAGACGCCATCACGGACGTCGAGGAGCATCCCTCGCCCCTCTCCTCCATAAAAGGAACCCCCCCATGGCGTCCGTGCAGATAGGGTTTCCCCTCTCGCGCCGCCACCTCCATTCACTGTCCATCTATCTCTCTGTCATCGCACTCCAGGTAAGGGAAGGAGTCCTCCCGCCATGGCCGAGAGTTGAGGTGCTCCCCGCCGTCGCGTCCGTGCCACTTCTTCCCCTCCCACGACTCAGCGAGCACGCGGGAACATCCAAGGATCCATCCCCGCGGCTAGGACGTTGAGATCGCCCCTATTTCCTCTTCTCCACGATGGCGGCTCCCTTCCCCGACGAGCAGACCAGATCGGCGGCTTCCGCTTCTTCCCGTGCTACCTCTCCGTCCAGGGTCGAGGTCTTATTCCGTTGGGTGAGCAGATCCCACTCTTTCCCCTTCCCTGTCGTATATCATCGTGTAGGAGCCGTAGGTCGTCGTCGAGCTGCTCCCTGTCGCCAGCGCTGCCGCACACCATAGCTAGGCAGCTGTGGTTCTTCTCGAGCGGAATTAGTGTAGGGAATGGAACCGTGGATGCGTAGGCGTCCTTCCATCAACGAGTCGTTGCTCGATTTGACCTGTGTCGCCGGTGGGACAGTTCCCCTGTTCCGGCTGCCGTGGCTCTTCTGTGTATCTCGAAGGGGGATGCTCAAAAGAGATAATGCCCCTTCTCTGTCGAACTTCTTGACTGTAGCGTAGTGGTAACATTCGATGTGTGCCTGTTGAGAGGGCGTGGGTTCGATCCCCCCTCGGCACTTTTTATTTTTCTCGTTTGCTTCGGCACAGTAGCCACCAGGAACAAGTTATCCTTTTTGAACCCCTGTCCGTGTCGAGCACAGCGGCATTAGCTTGGTGGTTTGGGCTTCGTGGTAGTATCCATGGGCACTCGGGTTCGAATCCCAGGCTTGCCCTTTATTTTTTTCCCTTTTCTTTCTTTTATTCTTTCTTTTGCATCTACTTGCTACACCTTGTGCCTAAGTATTAGAGCAAGAGAGGTGTGCATCTTATTTCCTTTTCCCCATCCAGCACATGTAGTGGTGGTGACAACACTTGTGTGCGGTGTAGGTGTGTGTGTTGTGCACATACTTGGTGATGTGCATGTGGATGTGTGCATGTGTGTACTCATGGTGTAGATGCTTTGTGCGTGTATGTAGATGCCTTAAGTAAAGTTAGTGTGGGTTGTTTAATGCTGGTAGGATTGCAAGCTTATCTTGATTATGTGGCTGCACTAGTAGTTTTGTGTTGCATCTTGTAAGTTTTAGAGGAGTGTGTATGTGTGGGTGGATGGTCTCCCCCTCACCACATATAATTTGTGTGTGTGGGCTTGTTCTAGTGATGCTTGCCATGTTAGCATGTGTAGGAATGTGTTTTCATGAAGAACATGTTTTGGTGTGTGTAGTGGGGTGGATGTGTGTGTGTGGGACACCCCACCTATGCAAGCAAAACTATGCACCTTCACATAACCATATGTGAGAGGGCATGGTGTTTTGTGTGTGTGGATAGCTTGGTAGTTATGCTTGTGATGTTGATGTGCTATGTCACATACATGGGGTCAAAACCCTCATGTCACTATTGTCATTATGCACATGAGATGTTGCACTATTCACTATGTATGAATTTCTTGTGGTTTCTTCCTTCCTAGTTTGTGGTCACTTGCTCCAAGTAAGTGCATGCATATTATATATGTTTTTGGGGTAGAATCTCCCAAGAAATCCAATGGTGAACTCAGTTTTGCCATTGGAACATTTGCTGGAGATGACATATTTCATTTTTCATCTATGTTTAGAGCTTGGTTCCATGAGTTGTGGTGAGCCTTTGTGTTTGATTCTTGGTTGTGGTAGTAGAGGGTGATCCCCTCTACCACATGTTGGTTTCATTTTATGTTTTGGAATCCATATGTGCAAGTAGTGCCCATCCAAAGTAGGCTTGTGGCTGAAATTCCAGATTGTAAGCCTGAGAATCTGTTTATATTTTCTTCTCCTGTTGATGAGGTTGTGCAGGTCAATGTGTTGTGATCTAGCCTTAGCTTTCAACTGGAAAGTTGGAGCTGATACGTTTTTCTAGCTCCCTGTAAAATTTCATTCCATTTGCAGTGTTGTAGATATTGTTTTGGCTGCTGTCAAAATGCTTCAGAGCATAGATAGATAGTGGAAATCTGGAATTTTCACTAAGTCCCTGAAATCTGATATTTTTTGGCAAGTTTACAGCCTTGTTACTTTCTGTGTTTAACTCCTTTGTGTGTGATTCTTGCTTGTGCTTGTAGTACTCTTGGATAGCTACAGCCACATATTTTATTTGTCACATTTGGGTGGTTGTAGGTGCTTTGCATGTAGCTCACAAAGGGCTCTGATGCAGTTTATGGCAGATTGTGTAGTTTTGCCATTTTGATGTTTGTGAATGCTTAGTTGATGTTGTGGTGTTCTTCTTTGCTCCACCCATTCATGTTGGTTTGTTTTATGTCTTGGCTACCTGGAAATACCAGAGTTGAGCCATTGGGGTGTGTGGTGATGAATTTGTAACGTAGGGCTTCATATCTTGTTTTGTTGATTCCCGTTGAACCGTAGCTCCGATTGTAATGTTATTCATATGCTTTTGCATCGTTTTCGCGAGACGCATCTGATCATGTCATTCTCATGCATGTCAAAATAGATTACGATTCAGGTCTGTCCAGGAACATGAATTTACTCTTTATGCTTGTGCTAGTGATTGAAATAGTGATGCATGCTCATATTCATCTCATGCATCATGTGCTTGTTGTATCTTGAGGTGCTGTTGTTCATTGGATGATATGCTTATGTTGGGTAGCACCGGGATCGGAGAACGAATACGTGGATTCGGGAGAGTACGTGCAGGACGATCAAGAACCATTCCAAGCTGAGGATATCACAGGCAAGATGATATGACCTTGATTCCGTCTCTAGACTTGTTATGCTAGATTACGTTTCCTTGTCATATGCTTGCTGCCTACCACTGAAATATTTGCCTCTTGATATGCCATGACCCCAAACACTGATCCCTTCCTAGCAAACTTGAATGGCTAAGTAGGCTTTGCTCAGCTACTAATGTTAGCGTTGCTAGATGTAGGTGCTTTGCCTCATCTGATAACATGAGCTTGATATCATTATCTTAATTCTTTTATTTAAATAATGCACCTATATACTTGGTAAATAACGGAAGGCCTAGCCATTTACCGGGTGCTTTGTTCCGTTATTGCCGCCATAGTTACCGGCTACCGTTGTTTGATTCCATATTGATCGCTCCTAACACGTTCGGGGTTGTTATGGGGACCCCCTCGATAAATCGCGTAGTGTTAAGACTTGTCCGGCACGACCCAACATTGGTTTTAATTTGCTAATCACTTAATAATAATCTGCATAGGGAATAGCTACCCCAAGGAATTTAATCAACAACCCGGGCCAGTGCTCCTCATGAGTGTTGGTCCAAACCAGAGCAGCTTATTACGCTCCCCGGGGCAACTCGGTGTTTTGGCGTGGTAACCATCGATCGTCCGGCGTGTCCCGAGACTGAGATACGCGGCTCTTATCAGGGTCGTCGACACGTCGGGAGGTCCTACTAGTCTTGTCTTACCGTAGCGATATATCTTGCGTATAGGAATCCCGGTGAAGCTTTGGTTCTCCCCAGAGTTGAGGTTTTACTCTAAGGAATCCGACGAGATCACAACATTCGTGATAGAGGATTACTTTGCGGCCCGTGTACGTTTGTGATGGACTAGTTGGAGCACCCCTGCAGGGTTTAATCTTTCGGAAAGCCGTGCCCGCGGTTATGTGGCAACTTGGAATATTTTGTTATCATCCGATAATAAATAACTTAACATAAGCTAATAAAATTGCCAATTGTGTGCGTAACCGTGACTGTCCCCTCGAAGATCTCTCTTCGGCCGGGAACACGGTGGGTTATGATTGACGTAGGTAGGTGTTCAGGATCACTTAGTGATCATCTATAATTGACCTCTAGTATAGACCACCTTCATATATGTTCTACGTAAGATAGCCACCATATCAAGCTTAGGATGTTGCAACCTAGAATACTCTACCTTATCCAACCTAATAACTTGACTAGTTCTGGCACCGAGGTCATAGATTCTTGAGTCCCCATGGCTCACAGATTCCTTCACAACACCAACAGGTTCAGGTACCCCAAAGACAGGTGATCCCGATGGCACGCAGCTGGCGTGGCAGTACGATGAGGAGAACGGCCGCCTGTACGTGAACTATCCAGAAGATTGAGGCGTGGTCGTGATCGTGGGCCAGCAGGCAGGGTAGCATAGCCATTTCCCTTGTTTTGTAGTCCGTAGCGGAACTACTTTGATTGTATGTGTGTTGTATTGTGATATATTTATGAGATGGGAATTGAACCCCTGATTGTCAATCTGTTATTAATATGTATGTGCTATGATACCTTGTTTGCAAGACGCTTAGATGCACTCCTTTCCAATTCGGGGCCTCGATCCCCAGATCGGAAAGGACCGCATCTTAGTCGTTACAGGGTGGTAGGGAGACGCAATTCTATGGTTGACATCGTACTTAGCAAGCGTTTTACGGAAAGCACCATGAATGACGTGTGAACCACCGTCAGTCATTAGATATCTAGGGACTCCAAATCTAGGGAAGATAACTTTTTTCAGCATCTTGATAGAAGTGCTGTGATCAACACTACTAGTGGGGATAGCTTCTACCCACTTAGTGACGTAATCAACAACAACTAAGATGTGAGTATACCCATTGGATTTTGGAAAAGGTCCCATATAATCAAAGCCCCACACATCAAATGGTTCAATGACAAGTGAATAGTTCATAGGCATTTCCTGACGTTTGCTAATATTACCTATTCTTTGACATTAGTCACAAGACAAGACAAACTTACGGGCATCCTTGAAGAGAGTGGGCCAATAGAAACCTGATTGCAATACCTTGTGTGCAATTCTATCTCCCGCATGGTGTCCTTCGTAGGCCTCGGAGTGACACTTCTGTAGGATTTGTCCCTGTTCATGTTCAGGTACACAACGTCTAATAACACCATCTACTACTTCCTTATAAAGGTGAGAATCATCCCAAAAGTAATGTCTCAAGTCAAAGAAGAATTTCTTCTTTTGCTGGTACGTGAAACTAGGTGCTATATATTTGGCAACGATATAGTTTGTATAATCAGCATACCACGGTGCACTACGTGAAGCATTGATGACATTCAGTTGCTCATCGGGAAAGCTATCATCAATAGGTTGTGGGTCATCAAGAACGTTCTCCAACCTAGACAAGTTATCTGCTACGGGGTTATCAGCACCCTTTCTATCGACAACGTGCAAATCAAGTTCTTGTAGCAAGAGAACCCATCTGATAAGTCTAGGTTTAGCGTCTTTCTTCTCCATAAGGTACTTAATAGCAGCATGATCAGTGTGCATAGTGACTTTGGAATTAACTATGTAAGACCTGAACTTTTCACATGCAAACACGACTGCTAAAAATTCCTTTTCCATAGTGGCATAGTTTCTCTGGGCACTGTCTAGAGTTTTACTAGCATAGTGAATAACATTCAGCTTCTTGTCAACTCTTTGCCCTAGAACAGCACCAACAACATAATCACTAGCGTCACACATGATCTCAAAAGGCAAGTTCCAATCAGGTGGTTGAACAATAGGTGCAGTTATCAAAGCCCTCTTAAGTATTTCGAAGGCTTCCTCACAATCCCCGTCAAAGACAAAAGGAATATCCTTTTGCAAGTGAATGGTAAGAGGCCTAGAAATCTTAGAGAAGTCTTTAATGAACCTTCTATATAAACCAGCATGACCAAGGAAACTTCTTATCCCTTTGATATATGTGGGGTATGGCATATTCTCGATGGCATCAACCTTAGCCTTATCGACTTCAATACCTCTTTCAGAAATTTTATGTCCTAAGACGATGCCTTCATTGACCATAAAGTGGCACTTCTCCCAATTCAAGACAAGATTGGTGTCTTTACATCTCTGCAAGACTCGGTCGAGGTTGCTGAGGCAACCATCAACAGAAGACCCGTAATCGGAGAAGTCATCCATGAAAACCTCGACAATCTTTTCACAAAAGTCAGAGAATATAGCCATCATACATCTTTGAAAAGTGGCAGGTGCATTACATAAGCCAAAAGGCATACGTCTATAAGCAAAGGTACCGAAAGGGCAGGTGAAAGTGGTCTTCTCCTGATCAGATTGTGCAACTGGTATTTGGGAGAAACCAGAATAACCGTCTAGGAAGCAAAAGTGTGTGTGTTTGGACAGCCTTTCTAGCGTTTGGTCGATAAAAGGCAAAGGGTAATGATCTTTCCTAGTGGCTTTATTCAATTTCCTAAAATCAATCACCATCCTATAGCCAGTGATAATCCTATGTGGGATCAATTCATCCTTATCATTGGGGACAACGGTAATGCCTCCCTTCTTAGGAACGCAATGCACCGGACTCACCCAATCGCTATGAGCAACAGGATAAATGATACCTGCTTCCAGGAGCTTTAGTATTTCTTTTCTCACTACTTCTTTCATCTTAGGATTCAATCTCCTTTGATGATCAGCAACTGGTTTGAAGTCAGGATCAGTTTTAATCTTGTGTTGGCATAGGGTAGGACTAATGCCCTTAAGATCATCAAGAGTATATCCAATAGCAGCACGGTGCTTCCTCGGAGTTTTTAGTAACTTCTTTTCTTCATGCTCTGATAGGCTAGCACTAATAATAACATGATATATCTCCTTTTCATCAAGATAGGCATACTTAAGAGTATCAGGCAACTGTTTAAGCTCGAACACAGGATCACCCTTTGGTGGGGGTGGATCCCCAAGCAGTTCAACAGGCAAGTTATTCTTAAGGATAGGATATTGTTCTAAGACAACTCTATCTATCTCATCCCTTCCATCCATATGCATATCATTTTCATGCTCAAGCAAGTATTGCTCTAAGGGATCAGTAGGAGGCACGGAAATAGAGGCTAAGGCAATAGTTTCATCCCTACTAGGCAACTCCTTTTCATGAGGTTGTCTACCAAACTTAGAGAAACTGAACTCAGGTGACACGCCTTCAAAGCCAACAGTGACAGTTTGCTTCTCACAATCAATATGAGCATTAACGGTATTGAGAAAAGGTCTACCAAATATGATGGCACAAAAGCTATCTTGTGCGGTAGCAAGAACGAGGAAATCAGCAGCATACTTCGTTTTACCACACAAGACTTCAACATCCCTAACAATTCCCACAAGGAAGATAGTATCTCTATTGGCAAGCTGAATAGTGACATCAATAGGTTCTATCTCAACAGGTGCAATCTCATCTTTGATTTCATCATATAAGGATTGAGGTATTGCACTAACACTAGCACCCACATCACATAAACCATGATAACAATGATCTCCTATCTTAACAGAAACCACATGCATGCCAACAACATGCCTATGTTTGTCTCTAGCGTGAGTTTTAGCAATTCTAGCAGCATTTTCACAGAAGTGAATATTATGTCCCTCAACTTCTTCAGACAGAAAATCTTTGATAATAGCAATGCTAGGTTCAACTCTAATTTTCTCAGGGGGTGTAGGTGTTCTAATATAGACTCTACGTATCACAGTTGAAGCTTTAGGATGATCCTTTATCCTAACATGGAAAGGTGGTTTCTCAATGTAAGCACTAGGAACAACAGGATCATTATAGGCAATAACTTTCTCGTCAACTGGAGTGGTTTTAACTACATTGAATTCTAAAGGAGGATGATATTTAAACCACTTCTCTTTGGGGAGATCAATATGAGCAGCAAAGGATTCACACAATGAAGCTACTATCTCAGAGTCAAGTCCATACTTAGCGCTAAAATCACTAAAGGTATTTGTCTCAACAAAAGTTTAACGCAATCAAACGTGAAATTCATACCTGACTCCTTACCTTCTTCAAGCTCCCAATCTTCAGAGTTGTGTTTAATTCTCTCCAATAAATTCCATTTGAAGTCAATATCTCTCTTCATAAAAGAACCGGTACAAGAAGTGTCAAGCATGGTGCGATCATCATGAGAAAGCCGAGCATAGAAGTTCTGAATGATAATTTCTCTCGAGAGCTCATGATTGGGGCATGAATATAGCATTGATTTAAGACTCCCCCAAGCTTGAGCGATGCTTTCTCTGTCACGAGGCCAAAACATTTAAATATAATTCCGATCATGATGTACTAAATGCATAGGATAAAACTTTTGATGAAATTCCAATTTCAACCGATTGTAGTCCCATGATCCAGTATCATCACATAGCCTATACCATGTCAACGCCTTATCCTTCAAAGATAAAGGAAAGACCTTCTTCTTGACCTCATCCTCGGGCACACCTGCAAGCTTAAATAAACCACAAACTTCATCTACACAGATAAGATGCAAGTCTGGATGTGATGTTCTATCTCGTGTAAAAGGATTAGCCAGCAATTTCTCAAGCATACCCGAAGGAAATTCAAAGCAAATATTTTCAGTAGGTGCAGTAGGTTGAGGATCAACTATTTGTGCTTCCGTTCGAGGTGAAGATACCCCGAACAAGTCCCACAAAGGATTAGTATCCATAGTGACAAGTGACAATAAATTTCAGCACACTATATGAATGTTTCCTTACCAAGTTCGACTTACCAAAGGCGCTTCACTCCGTGGCAACGGCGCCAGAAAAGAGTCTTAATGACCCACAAGTATAGGGGATCAATCGTAGTCCTTTCGATAAGTAAGAGTGTCGAACCCAACGAGGAGCAGAAGGATCTAACAAGTGGTTTTCAGCAAGGAAATATGTGCACGCACTGAAATTGTCGGTAACAAGTGATTGTATGGTGAGATGATTCGTAGCAAGCAACAAGTAACAAAAGTAGCAACGGTGCAGAAAAGTGGCCCAATCCCTTTTGTAGCAAGGGACAAGCCTGGACAAAGTCTTATAGGAGGAAAAACACTCCCGAGGACACACGGGAATTTCTGTCATGCTAGTTTCATCATGTTCATATGATTCGCGTTCATTACTTTGATAGTTTGATATGTGGGTGGACCGGCGCTTGGGTATTGCCCTTACTTCTACAAGCATCCCACTTATGATTAACCCCTCTCGCAAGCATCCTCAACTACGAAAGTAGAATTAAGACAAAGTCTAACCATAGCATTAAACTAGTGGATCCAAATCAGCCCCTTACGAAGCAACGCATAAACTAGGGTTTAAGCTTCCGTCACTCTAACAACCCATCATCTACTTACTACTTCCCAATGCCTTCCTCTAGTCCCAAATAATGGTGAAGTGTTATGTAGTCGACGTTCACATAACACCACTAGAGGAAAACCAACATACAACATATCAAATTACAGAACGAATACCAAATTCACATGACTACTATTAGCATGACTTATCCCATGTCCTCAGGAACAAAAGTAAATACTCACAAAGCATAATCATATTCATGATCAGAGAGGTAATGAGTAGCATCAAGGATCTGAACATAAAATCTTCCACCAAATAATCCAACTAGCATCAACTACAAAGAGTAATCAACACTACTAGCAACCTTACAAGTACCAATCGGAGCCGCGATACGGATATTGGTTACAAGTGATGAACTAGGGTTTCGAGATGAGATGGTGCTGATGAAGATGTTGATGGTGACGAGTCCCCTCCGATGAGAGGAGTATTGGTGATGACGATGGCGACGATTTCCCCCTCCGGGAGGGAAGTTTCCCCGGCAGGATCGTCCTACACGAGCTCTAGATTGGTTCTGCTCAACTTCCGCCTCGTGGCGGCGGCGAAACCACGAAAAAGCTCCTCCCTGATTTTTTTCCTGGACGAAACCCTCCATATAGCAAAAGAGGGGAGCAAGTGAGCCTGTGGGATGCCCACAAGCCCCCATGGCGCGGCCTCGGGGTGGCCGCGCCGTGCAGGCTTGTGGGCACCCCCTGGTGCCCCTCTGGCACTTCTTCCGTTTGGGAAAAAATCATTTCGGGGTTTTTCTTCCGGTTGGACTCCGTTCCAAAATCAGATCTGAAAAGAGTCATAAACACGGAAAAAACAGAAACTGGCACTTGGCACTGAATTAATAAGTTAGTCCCAAAAAGAAATAAAAAGGTACATAAAACATACAAAGAAGGCAAGACAACAGCATGAAACCATCAAAAATTATAGATACGTTTGAGACGTATCAAGCATCCCCAAGCTTAACTCCTGCTCGTCCTCGAGTAGGGAAGTGATAAGAATGAATTTTTTATGCTTTCATGCTACCTAGCATGGGTGTCCTTTGTAATTCCTCTTATGTGACGTGAATGTTCAGATCCATTAGATTCAAAATAATAGTTTGCTATTGACGTGGAAGCAATAATAATTCAAGCAGACTAGCAAGGTAATCATGAATATTCAAAATAACAAGGCCAAAATAAAGTTATCCCTACAAAAGCATATAGTCTGGCTATGCTCTATCATCATTGCACAACGAATTTAAATCATGCACAACCCTGATATTGGCCAAGAAAATTGTTTCACACCTTTACTTTCTCAAACCTTTTCAACTCTCACGCAATACATGAGCGTGAGCCATGGTTATAGCACTATAGATGGTGTGGAATGTGGTGGAGGTTGCAAGACAAAAAGGAGAAGATGGTCACATTGACAAGGCATATCAATGAGCTATGGAGATGCTCATCAATAGATATCAACGTGAATGAGTAGGGATTGCCATACAAATGATGCACTAGAGCTATGAATATGTGAAAGCTCTTAAAGAAAACTAGTGGGTGTGCATCCAACTTGCTTGCTCACGAAGACCTAAGGCAATTTTGGGGAAGCCTATCATAGAAATATACAAGCCAATTTATATAATGAAAATTTCCCACTAGCTATATGGTGGTGACAAAACGAGAGACTCTCAATCATGAAGATCATGGTGCTTAATATGCACACGTGTGGAAAAAGCGGTAGCATTGTCCCTTCTCTCTTTTTCTCTCATTTTTATTATTATTTTCGTGGGCTCTTTGGCCTCTTTTTTTATGGGCTTCCTTGGCCTCTTTTATTTCCTCACATGGGACAATGCTCCATTAATGATGATCATCACACTTTCAACTCAAAACTTAGAGTAACGATGACTCTATATGGAATGCCTTCGGTAGTGTACTGTGGCAATGATCTCGCATGGCATAGACATCAATGGAAACATCATGCTAGCTATCTTACGATCATGCAATGGCAATGTAGACGTGGTGGCACATGTCATGGTGGTAGTTGCATGGCAATATATCTCAGAATGACTTTGAAAAAACCATAGTAGGTAGGTATGGTGGCTGTTTTGAGGGAGGCTAATGGTGGGTTTTGTGCACCGGCGAAAGTTGCACGGCACTAAGAAGATAGTGATTGTGGAAGGTGAAAGTGCATCTATACCATGGACTAAACTTTTGTCATGAAGAACTCATATACTTGTTGCAAAAAATTTATTAGTAATCGAAACAAAGCATTCAACGCATACTCCTAGGGGAAGGGTTGGTAGGTATAAACCATCGCGCGATCCCGACCGCCACGCAAAGGATGACAATCAATATACTAATCATGCTCACACTTCATCACATAGCGGTTCACCATACGTGCATGCTACGGGAATCACTAACTTCAACACAAGTATTTCTAGATCCACAACACCTTACTAGCATGACTTCAATATTACCATAACCACAACTCAAAACTAATTGAGATGAATCAAACTTCTCTAACTATTCAATGCACATGAAGGTGGAAGTTTTCGTATCCCTTTGGATAACTACCCCTTTTGAGACTACTTTCAAAGCATAGATCAACTACCAAGCCACGCACCACTGTGCTCTAAAAGATATAAGTGAAGCGCATAGAGCAATAGTATCTAGCTCAAAAGATATAAGTGAAGCACATGTGAGCTGAATTGTCTACCAAAAGATATAAGTGAAGCTCGACAAAATCACGGTGTGTGCATGTCTATCTCTCTAGGTGTGCAGCAAGGATGATTGTGACACAAAAAAAATAAAAGACTCCTACGATACAAGACGCTCCAAGCAAAAACACATAACATGTGGTGAATAAAAATATAGCCCCAAGTAACGTTACCGATGGATTGAAGACGAGAGAGGGGATGCCTTCCCGGGGCATCCCCAAGCTTAGGCTTTTACGGAATCCTTGAATCTCTTGGGGTGCCTTGGGCATCCCCAAGCTTGAGCTCTTGCCACTCTTTATCTCTTTGTCCATAAGAACTTCACCCAAAACTTGAAAACTTCACAACACGAAACTTAAACAGAAACTCGTGATAACATTAGTACAAGAAAGCAAACTACCACTTCCTTAGGTACTGTAGTAAACTTAAATTCTACTTGTTCTGATGTTGGGTTACTGTACTTTCAATCTTCCATGGCTAATACCCCCCGATACTATCCATAGTTTCATCAAAATAAGCAACCAACGCAACAAAAATAGAATCTGTTAACAGCAGACCAGTCTGTAGAAATCTGTATCTTTCGTATACCTATGGTACTTCACAAATTCTGAAAAATTACAACAGTCTGAAGAATTTGCGTAGCAATGAGCAGCAAAAAGAATCTACTCAAAAGCTCTTACAGAAAGAAAAAATGAAAATGATTTTCGTGAGCAAAAAGTTTCTATCTTTTCCAGCATGACCAAACGATCATCCCCAAGACTAATCATAACGGTTTTGCTTGGCACAAACGCAAAAGAAACACAAAAAACACAATCATAAAAGAATTATGAAAGTGTGGAAAGCACAAAACAGAAATAAAAATGATAGATTCGTTGGGTTGCCTCCCAACAAGCGCTTTTGTTTAACGCCCTTAGCTAGGCGAAAGGTGATGAAATCACGTATAGTCATCTTTGGTGCTCAAACCATAGGTAGCCCTCATCATAGATTCATAAGGCAATCTTATTTTATTTCTAGGAAAGTGCTCCATGCCCTTCTTTAAAGGAAATTGAAATCTAATATTCCCTTCCTTCAGATCGATGATAGCACCAATAGTCCTTAGGAAAGGTCTACCAAGAATAATGAGACATGAAGGATTGCAATCTATGTCAAGTACAATGAAATCCACGGGTACATAGTTCTTATTTGCAACAATAAGAACATCATCGATCCTCCCCATGGGTTTCTTGACAGTAGAATCCGCAAGATGCAAATTAAGAGAACACTCTTCAATCTCATGAAAACCAAGAATATCACATAAAGACTTTGGAATCATGGGAAACACTAGCACCCAAATCACACAAAGCATTGCACTCATAGTTTTTGATCTTGATTTTGACAGTAGGTTCCCACTCATCATGAAGTTTTCTAGGTATAGAGACTTCTAGTTCGAGCTTCTCTTCAAGAGATTTCATCATAGCATCTACGATATGCGCGGTAAAGGCTTCGCTTTGGCTATAAGCATGTGGAGAGTTTGCAATGGATTGCATCAAAGAAATGCATTCAAACAAGGAGCAATTATCATAATTGAATTCCTTGAAATCCAAAGTGGGAGTTTCATTACTACCCAAAATTTTGACTTCTTCTACTTCACTCTCCACACCTTTATCATAAAGATAGGTGGACTCCGAATCATTGGGGAGTTTTTCAACCAAAGTGGATTCATATCCAGCCCCTCCATAAGTAGGTTTGACACGCGAAAACAAAGATTCAAGAGGAGACACACCAAGCACTTTAAGATCTTCGTGATTTGTATCACAAATTTTAGGTTTAGCTGCCATCTTATTGACTAAGGTAGTCTGCTTGTCAGAAATTTGGCCCACCAATTTTTCAAGGTGAGCAAACTAAGAACTAAGTGCAAGGAAATCATTGGCCATATCATCAACCTCTTTATTCAAATAGACCAAAAAGGAATTTTGCTCTTTTAATACCCTACGGAAGTAACTATTTTGGTCAAACTGAGAAGACATGAAACTTTTGACATTAGTTTCAATCTCTTCCAATTTTCTGAAATAGATTGGTTTAGCCATGAGGAAAGGTCTCTCAAGAACAAACCTAAGAGCGGACGGACGAAAGGGAACGGCAAAGGCAAATAAAAACGACAAATGTGAAGTGGGGGAGAGGAAAACGAGAGGCAAGTGGCAACAAAAGTAAATGCAAGAGAAGAGTTTGTGAGACCTACTTGGATAGATCTTGATCTCTCCTCCCCAGCAACGGCGCCAGAAATACTTCTCCTACTGCAACAAAAGACCTTCAAACGGCGCCAGAAATAGGCACGTCGACAGGAGAATACTTGGCTTGATCTTTCTGCTGCGGCTACGCCTTAAGGGACTTCCTAGGCAAGTATGCAAAGGATTTCCCCCGTGGCCTTGGAGCCTTGCATTGGTGTTCCCTCGAAGCGGAAAGGGTGATGTAACGTAGCGGTGGTAAGTACTTCCCTCAGTTTGAGAACCAAGGTATCAATCCAGTGGAGGAGTATCTCAAGATCCTGCACAAACACAAAAACTTGCTCCCAACGCTATGAAGGGGTTGTCAATCCCTTATAGATTGTTTGCCAAGTGAGAACTGAAAGCAACAAAGTAACAAAGCAAAGTAAAAGTGGAGGTGTAAACGATGGATGTGAATAGACCCGGGGGCCATAGTGTTTACTAGTGGCTTCTCTCATGAAAGCAAGTAGACGGTGGGTGAACAAATTACTGTCAAACAATTGATAGAACCGCGCAAAGTCGTGACGATATCTATGCAATGATTATTTCTATAGGCATCACGTCCAAAACAAGTAGACCGATACTGTCTGCATCTACTACTATTACTCCACACATCGACCGCTATCCAGCATGCATCTAGTGTATTAAGTCCATAAGAACAGAGTAACGCCTTAAGCAAGATGACATGATGTAGAGGGATAATCTCAACCCAATGATAAAAACCCCATCTTTTTACCCTTGATGGCAACTACTTGATGTGTGCCTTGCTGCCCCTACTGTCACTGGGAAAGGTCACCACATGGCAGAACCCAAAACCAAGCAGTTCTCCGATTGCAAGAATCATAGGTCTAGTTGGCCAAACAAAACCCAAGACTCGGAGAGACTTACAAGGATATCAAATCATTCATATAAGAAATCAGCAAAGACTCAAATTTATATCATAGATAATCTGATCACAAATTCACAATTCATCGGATCTCGACAAACACACCGCCAAAGAAGATTATATCGGATAGATCTCCATGAAGATCATGGAGAACTTTGTAGTGAAGATCCAACAGAGAGAAGAAGTCATCTAGCTACTAACTACGGACCCGTAGGTCTGAAGTGAACTACTCACGAGTCATTGGAGGGGCGATGATGATGATGAAGAAGCCCTCCAACTCCAAAGTACCCTCCGGCAGGGCGTCGGGAAGGGTCCAGATGAGATCTCGCGGAAACGGAATCTTGCGGCGGCGGAAAAGTATTTTCGAGGCTCCCATGATTTTTTGCGGAATATTTGGGAATTTGTAGACCAAATACCTAGGTCAGGGGGCGGCAAGGGGGCCACAAGCCTGCCCACGGCCGCCTCGCCCCCTAGTAGCGGAGTGGGGGCTTGTGGGCTCCCTGGAGCCCACCTGGCTTGGCCCAAAGGCCCCCTGATCTTCTTCCGTTCGGGAAAAAATCATTTCGGGGTTTTTCTTCCATTTCGACTCCGTGCCAAAATCAGATCTGAAAAGAGTCAAAAACACGGAAAAAAACAGGAACTGGCACTTGGCACTGAATTAATAAGTAAGTCCCAAAAAAGATATAAAAGGTACATAAAACAACCAAAGAAGACAAGATAACAGCGTGAAACCATCAAAAATTGTAGATACATTTGATACGTATCACATAGCCATATGGAATCGGAAGTCAGTGAAAAGTTCCGTTGGGTTGAGGAGGTGCAACAGAGCCGACAGCCGCCTTGAACGTGAGGTTCCGACATTTCATCATAAGCTCGCAATGTTGAGCCTCCGTGATAGTATCCACGGGGTAGCTAGGATCCGTGAAGTCATGCTAAACGGGCTCCGTGGAAGCCACGCTGCTTCTTCGCTAAGATGGCGGGGTACCTTCTGGGTAGCTTCCTGCCGCTGAGATGGTTGGCCGGCAGCTCACTGGCTCTCAAGTTCCTCAAGCTTTTGTACTCTTGCTTGGATATTCTGCATGTCGCTCAGCTCCGCTTTCCTCTTTCTCTCTTGGCTTCTGTAACCGCCTGCGTAGGGAAACCCAACCTTCCATGGAACGGAGCCTGGTGTGCCTCGTGTTCGTTGAGGGTGCTCAGCATTCCCTAGGGCCTCAGTCAGCTTGTCCTTCTCTCTGTCGGGAATGAACGTCCCTTCCTGCGCTGTGGTGATATACTTCTGAAGCTTCTTGATGGGTATTTCAAGTTGCTTGTCCATCCAACGGCACTTCCCAGTTTCAGGGTCCAAAGTTCCCCCAACCCCGAAGAACCAAGTCCTTGAACGGTCTGGCCAGTTCAATGTCTGTGGTTCGACCCCTTTAGCAATCAGGTCATTCTCAGCTTTGTCCCAAAATGGTCGAGCTTTGAGGTAGCCACCTGACCCCACGTGATGGTGATAGTGCTTCTTTGCGGCATTGTTCTTGTTTGTCTCTAACATTTTCTTACTATTTTCCAATGTCTTGTAGGCCACAAATGCGGGCTAGTGATCTCTTATCTTCTCAAATCGGCCGATGAATTATGGAGTCTTCCCTTTGTCGACAAACATTGATTTCAAATCATTCTTCCACCTCCTGAATAGATGTGCCATCTTCTTAAGAGCACACGCCTTGACCAGTGGCTCTATAACTGGCTTATTCGGACCCTCCTCTGACGGTAGGGTGAAATTTGCCTTCAGCGCGGTCCAAAGATCATCTTTCTGCCTATCGGTGACATAATCACCTTCAGGGACGTCGTCGCCCTTAGCCTTATTCCATTGCTTGATGCTGATCGGGATGTTGTCCCTAAAATAGCTCCGCACTGAGCAAAAAATGTGTCCTTGGTCCGCTTGGGTTCAATCGGTAGGCCATCGTCCGCGACTGCTGATATCGTGAACTTTTCATCCATGCACAACCTTCTTTTCGGGCCTCGTCTCTTTACCGAAGTTTGGCTCGATCCGGAGGGCTATAAAAGAAGAAAGAAGAGTTAATATATGTACACACCTTTGGGCTTAATTAATATATATACCTCGCCGGACTTTGCAACAGCTCCGTCCTCCGTTCGGTCACCGGAGTCTTCATCATAGTATAATTCTTCCTTAGGCATTCGGTAACCGGAGCCATCATGATCATGTCCTTCCTCCTCCATTGTTCGATCAGCCGAGCCGTCATCCTCTCCTTCTAGACATATTTCATTGCTGAGATACAGTAAGAAATCACATCCGCCGAGGATTATCTCCCCCAACAACTGGTCTTATTCCAAGTCTCTTTGATCCATAGTTTCTCCAAATATTTCAGCTCCTTGTATGAATAACTGAATTACACGAACTTCTATGTTTTAAACATGCACAAACTTTTTTATATTTCATTTCCAAATGTTCAATATTTCATAGATGTACGTTATGATATATAATATAATAGATCTCAAGAGGCAAAAAGGTTTTCTTTCTGTTACAATCAATAATCAACTTAATACATCTCGAATTTTATCGAATATAATCTCGAATACATCTCTAGTATAACCTCTTCCACTCGCGGTTCATCATAAAACTTATCACCCAAAGAGTTGTCGTTGTACTGCGGTACGGGCGGTGGAAACCCACAGAGGAAGAACCATAACACAATCATAGCTCGGGTGAGATCCTTGAAGAACCTGCCAGGTATTGGAGAACCTGGCGTCCAATGCAACCAAGTAGCGACAGACGTGCTCGTCCTCCTCCCTCACACGGCAAAGTACCTCCTCCTCGGGGGTCGGCTCCCTCTGCACCGAAAGTGGCCCACGCGACCGCCACCAAAGAAGCTCCGGGTCTACGACGGGAGCCTGATTCCATGCCAAGATGCACGCCCCAGAAGGTAGCACCTTCGAGTGCCAGCCCGACGGAGCCCAGTCCCGCACATGCTAGCGCCTATCAAGCACGTGGTCGCCATCGAGTCGACGATGAGGATGCGGGATGGGCATCATCGATGTCGAGAACAATTTCTACAACTATTTAAAGCCCTACTATTTAAAGAATAAATCTGGAATTAATATATGTCAATGATGATTTGTTTGGAAATTCCAATTTAATTATGTAGCAATGGGTAGGAATAGACAAACAAATTTGCAAAAGCTTTGACTCATCTTTTACCGCAAAAAAAATCTAGAACTAAACCTAAAATACATCTAAAACTAAAATACAACTAAAAATAAATTTGCAAAAGCTTTGACTCATCCAATTTAATATGAAATCTAAAACTAACATACATCTAAAACTGGCAATTTAATTAGGTAGCGGAGGAACTCATCGGGCCCGATGGGCTCGGGGCGGCCACGACGATGGGCTCGGGGGGCGGCCACGATGACGGGCTTGGGGTGACGACGACGACGGGCTCGGGGCGGCGACGACGACGGGCTCGGGGCGGCGACGACGACGGGCTCGCGGGAGACGACGATGGGCTCGGGGCGGCGATGGCGACGAGCTCGGGGACGACGACGGCGACGGCTCGGGGGTGGCGACGATGACGAGGAGGAGGATGGGCTCGGAGCGGCGGCGACGACGAGGAAGACGACGGGCTCGGGACGGCGGCGACGAGGAGGAGGACGGGCTCGGGGCAAATGGGAGAGTTTGGGGGAAATTTCGACAACTCCCGCCTATATGCGAAAATCTGTGGTCCCAATTCGAGGCAAAAACCGGGACTAATGCCCCTCTTTCGTCCCGGTTGGTGCCACAAACCGGGACTAAAATGTCAATTTTCAGCAGCCCAAAGGGCGGGAAAAAGAGACCTTTAGTCCCGGTTAGTGCCAGCAACCGGCATGAAAGGGCATATGTCGTGTCGGTTGGTGGCACAGACCGGGACTACATTGGCTCTCATGGTGGGTTTGATTACGCGAAGAAATGAAATCCCTTTGTAGCAGAAGAGTTTTTATCTGAAACCCTCATACTTCGAAAGAGATTGTCCATTTTGTACACGAAGTACATCCAGTTTTTGTTGTAACCCTCTCTACTCTTTAGGACATGCTATGTGGGTGAAATGATGATACCATGCCAACTTTTAACCTTTTCAGAGTTCATTTGTATTGCTTTTTAATTTCAGAGTCCTTTAACTCAAAAAATCAGTAAATTCATGAAAAATACCAAATGAAAATCAGTAAATTCATGAAAAATACCAAATGAAGTCAGAAAGGGTTGAAAATTGATGATCTGACTTTGAATGGTGCATGTTGAACGCACAAAAAGTCTAGAGTTGAAATATCTTCAAAAAATGAAATACCTTTTGTAACACATGAGTTTTCGTCCGAAACTGTGATACTTCGAAAGAGATTGTCTATTTTATACAAGAAGTGCATCCAGTTTTTGCCGTAACCCTCTCAACTTTTTAGAACATGCTATGTGGGTGAAATGATGATACCATGCCAACTTTCAACCTTTTTAGTGTTCATTTGAGCTTTTCAATTTCAGGGCCATTTAGCAAGAAAAAAATCAGTAAATGCATGAAAAATACCAAAATAAGTAAGAAAGGGTTGAAAATTCATGAAAAATACCAAATGAAGTGAGAAAGGTATCAAAATTGATGATGTGGCTTTGAATGGTGCATATTGAACACATAAAAAGTCTGGAGTTGAAATAAGTTCATAAAAAATGAAATCCATTTGTAACACATGAGTTTTCGTCCGAAACCGTGATACTTCGAAAGAGATTTTCCAGTTTGTACACGAAGTGCATCCAATTTTTGCCGTAAAGCTCTCAACATTTTAGCACATGCTAGGTGGGTGAAATGATGCCAAATTTCAACCTTTTCAGAGTTCATTTGTAATGCTTTTCAATTTCATGGTCATTTAGCTGAAACAAATCACTAAATGCATGAAAATACCGAATGAAGTGAGAAAGGGTTGAAAATTGATTATGTGGCTTTGAATGGTGCATGTTGAACGCATAAAAAGTATCGAGTTGAAATAAGTTCAAAAAATGAAATCCCTTTGTAAGAGATCAATTTTCGTCAGAAACCCTCATACTTCAAAAGAGATTGTCTAGTTTGCACACAAAATGCATGAAAAATATTAACCAAAATTATCAAAATATTTATTTGTTAAAAATAATGAACTAAAAAAAATCAACTAAAATATTAACTAAAAAGAATGAACTAAAACGAATCAACTAAAAAATTAACTAAAAAGAATGAACTGAAATATTAATAAAAATCAAAGTATTTATTTGTTAAAAAGAATGAACTAAAAAGAATCAAGTAAAACATTAACTAAAAAGAATGAACTAAAAAAATCAAAAAAATATCAACTAAAAAGAATTTTCAGTAAGTTTTTTGTTAAAATCTTTAATAGCAAACTAAAATAACAGAAAAATATCTTTAATAGAAAAAAAATCAAATTTAAACTATTCAAATTCGAAAACTACTCACACTAACAGAAATTTTATAAAATCACTCCAAAACTCTAAGTATTTAGCTGTTTGGTACCACAAACCGGGACTAAAAAGTATTAAAGTAAAAAAATGCTACCTACTAGGCCACCACATGTGCATACGACTAGAAACCCTAGACGCTAGTTGGGCCAGGATGGAGGCCCGCAACAGGCCCGGTAGGCCCACAGGCAGAGAGGGTGCGTTTAGGCCCGTAGGCCTCCATAAGAGAGGAGCTCGAGAGGGTTGGCGCAGCCACGCTTATAATCCACTCTCGACGTGTGACAGCCCGAGACCGACGTTCCAGAAGATTCCCCTTTTATTCCATTCTCGTCGTGTGGTTCGTTTGTTTGACGCACTCATCATCGCATCATGCGCATCATCAGCATTGCATCGGCATTCCGTTGCCGCCACTTTTCAAAACTTGCATCTGTTGTTAGTTACCGTTCACGTCGTTGTTCGTTCTGAGCCCGACCGCACTCGCACGCACCCGCGGCATCATTCAAAACCTTGTTTTCAAAGTGTGCGTAAAACTTTCTTTGTTTAGATTGAGATTTGAGGTGCGGTCTTATTTTATTATAGCTAGGCCGCCTGTCAAATTTCGTCGCGATCGGAGTCCGTCTGGTACCCGAACGGTTGGCCGTAGCGGCACCGTATCCGGTCTAACGTCGAACGTTTTTCGGTATTTTAAAAATACGTTGCCGGTTGCCCGTTTTCCCTCTCATCTCCGCCTAGCCCCTCTGCAGAGTGCTTCGACCCTACGCGCAGCTTAGTCCGAAAACCTCCGGGAACCCGAACCCGACGGTCGTGACCGTTGGATCCGGATCAATCCCGTTTTACCGCAAATCGTCATCAGTTTGTCCATTGCACTCCTAAACCTAATTATCTCGACCATCCGATCTAAATCGAAGGGTCCAGATGCCCCTATACCTAACCCACTAGCTATATATAGACTACCCTAGCTGAATTAGACCGAAACCCTAGAAATTCTCACCCTGTCCCATTAGCGCCGCCGCCGCACACCACCTGGTCTCCTTCCTCGTTTTCCTCCACCTACCAATTAGGCGCCAGATCCATGCCGAGCCAAACCAGAGCCGATCCCCTCTTCCCTCCTCGATCGGTTCCCAGCCAGCCCCGCGCCTCGCCTCAGCATGCTCCTCTTGCGTACTCTGCTCCGTGCTTCCCTCCCGAGCAGCCCGAGGCACCGGAGCCGCGGCCTCCCGTGCTGTGTTCGAGCCGCAGCGGCAGGGTGACCCGAGCCTAGCTGCAGGTGCCCCTGCTCCTCTCTCCTCCTCTCTTCCCTGGTTCTTCTCTCTTCCTCACCCCACTCTCTTTTCCTTTTCTTCAGAAACCGCGCCATGGCCTGCTCCAACTTCGACGTCGTCAGCCACCAGGTCTAAGAACAGCTAATGCCTCTCGGCTCACCCCTCGCCCCTGCCTTCTTCCCCTCTCCCCATTTCCCCCCATCTCTCTCTAAGCTCCCCCTGTCTCTCTCTGCAGCAAGCTCCGCCACACCAAGTGTTGCCATGGACGCCTCATCGGTGTAGTACGAGCTCGCCGCCGGAGCTCCTTCTAGCCGGATCTGCACCAGGGTGCCCCCCGTATCCATTCTCGGCCTCCGTGCTCGCCATCATCACTGAAGCATAGCGTGTGGCCGAGGTCCCTTGCCTCCTGTGCGTGCAGCCAGGGAAGAGGAGAAGCGATCAGCCCGTGCCTTGCTCCCTTGAACTGCGCAGGGGCAACTCTCCGCCAAGGCCCGCAGCCGTAGCCATCCAAGCCCCCATCGAGCTCCTCACCTCGTCGTCCTCCCCATGGCGACGACAAGCTTCACGGGCACCGCCATCCGCCGCCGCTGCACAGCCAGGCCTACTGGTTTCAGTTAGGTGAAGATATGTCTCATTATCAGTTACAGTTTTGTTCAGGTTCAGTTTGAGCGTGGTTGTGTGCTCATCTGCAGAAGGCATCCCTTTTACCATGAGTCCATAGTAGCCCAGCTGGTCACGACGTTGAACCCCCACCCAGTAGACCAGGGATCAAATCCCACCAGCTCCAATATACTTTTTCTCATCGTTTTTGCTATGTCTTTTATCACCCTGGTTGTTATGTTCAATAACCGTATGCACAAAGCACAAGGGCACTTCGAACCTTGCTGGTTAACCCAGCGCTTTGGCATTGTGGAGATTTGGGGTTCAAATCCTAGTTGTTTCCCATATTATTTTTCCCTTGTCGTTTTTTTTATACGCTAGGATTTTTGCTATATCAGGAAATAGGTATACTTTCAAACGTCCGTAGATTCTATTCCATGTGTCGGATTTCGACGAGTTAGATATGTAACTTGCTTAGAATCTCGTGTAGTTTCATATTTTCTTGCTGGTTGTGTGTTTTGAAGTGCTCGTGACCGTCGTTGCGCACATATTGCATTCATGCCATCATATCTTGCGGTGTCCGTACCTTTTGTTCTGTAGCTCCGTTGGAGATGTTCTCTATGTGTAAGTTTCTTGTAACGACGCGTAGAATCAAGTGAACCTATTTGTTTTGCTGTTCAACAACTAATTAAATGTGTTAGTTCAGATCCGGACAGAATTGTAAATTAACATGTGAGGTCGTTGCGGAGATGTTATATGTCATTTCCGACGTCATTTAAAATGCCTAGGTAGGTAGATTAATTACGCTTCACCTCTTGCCATGTTTAACCACATTTAATATTGCCGAGTACCTAATCGGAATAGAACTAAATAATTCATTTGTGGAGTTTCGTCAATATGCAACTCGTTGCATATTGAACTTCACTTAACGTGTAGTGTTTGATTGTGTGATTTGTCATGTCGTGACTTGCTTGCATTCAGCCTGTTCATGCATCATATGTGTTGTGCATCGTGTGGTGTATATATGTGTTGAAGCTTGTTTCCGGTTTCCTCCATCTCGATAGAGTTCCGCAAGCGTGTCGGATTGTGAGGTCCCGTTCGACTACATTAGTTCGTCTGCTTCACGGAGTCATTCTTCTTCCAAGCGGGATCTCAGGCAAGATGACCATTTCCCCACATACCATTACTATCATTGCCATGCTAGTTTTATCACTTCTTTCGATTATGCCTCGTTGCCTACCACATGTTAAATATCATCCTCCCAACATTGACATGAAAACTTTCAACCTGTTCACAACCTAGCAAACCACTGATTGGCTATGTTACCGCTTGATTAACCCTGTGTTAGCGTTGCTAGTTGCAGGTGCAGTTGCTTCCATGTGATAACATGGGTTCCTTGTTATATCACCCTATTAAATGCTATTTAATTTAATGCACCTATATACTTGGTAAAAGGTGGAAGGCTCGGCCTTTCTAGCCTGGTGCTTTGTTCCACCTTTGCCCCCTTAGTTTCGGCTACCGGTGTTATGTTCTATATTTGAGCGCTCCTAACACGATCGGGGTTGTTATGGGGACCCCCTTGATAATTCGTTTTAGATTAAAGCTGGTCTGGCAAGGCCCAACTTTGGTACTACATTTGCCTAATAACCTAATAAAATTGCATAGGGACTTTCCGGACCCCGAGGATAATTAATCAACCCCCGGGCCAGTGCTCCGCATGAGTGTTAGTCCCACCTGAGCGATGTCCGACGCCCCCCTAGTCACCCAGAGGTTTAGCGATCCCAACGTCTAGCTCATCCGTCGTGTCCTGAGAACGAGATACGCGGCTCCTATCGGGATCGTCGACACGTCGGGCGGCCTTGCTGGATTAGTTTTACCTTTGACGAGATATCTTGTGCATCGGGATTCCGGTGATGCTTTGGCTAATCTCATAGTTGAGGTTTTCCACTAAGGAGTCCGACGTGATTTCGAGTTTCGTGATCAAGGATTTCTATGCGGCTTATGGTAATTTGTGATGGACTAGTTGGAGCACCCCTCCAGGGTTAAATCTTTCGGAAAGCCGTGCCCGCGGTTATGTGGGAACGTGGAAACTTTGTTTAACACTGGTTCTAGATAACTTGAAGTTAACTTAATTAAAATATGCCAACTGTGTGCGTAACCGTGACTGTCTTTTTCGTGAGTTCCTTCTCCGGTCGAGGACACGGTGGGGTTATGTGTGACGTAGGTAGGTGTTCAGGATCATTCATTTGACTATCAGTAGTCATGTCCGCTATGCATAGATCTTCCCCCTCTCATTTCTTGTACTCGTAAGTTTAGCCACCAAATATATGCTTAGTCGCTGCTGCAACCTCACCACTTAACCTTACCTCACCCATTAATCTTTGCTAGTCTTGATACCTTTGGAAATGAGATTGCTGAGTCCCCTGTGGCTCACCGATTACTACAACACCAGTTGCAGGTACATGTAAAGGTTACTTGACGCGAGCGCGTTGATTGTACATTTGGAGTTGCTTCTTCTTCTTCATCATCGATCTAGGATGGGTTCCAGGCCGGCAGCCTGGGATAGCAAGGATGGACGTCGTTCTTCTTTTCTCATTTGTTTTCGTCCGTAGACGGACCCTGCTCTTATTCATGATGATTATGTATTGTACTGATGTGACTCTGATGTAGCTTATGGCGAGTGTAAGCCAATTCTATATATATATATATATATCTCTTCTTTTCAGTACATGTACTTGTTACGATATCCATTCTTGCAAAACGACGAGATGCGCTCCTATCCCCGACGAGGCCCTCGTGCCAAATTAAGGATAGGGTCGCATCTTGGGCGTGACAAGTTGGTATCAGAGCAGTACCGACCTAGCAACCCCCTTGATTGATCGAACTTGGCCGATTCGAGTCTAGTGAAAAACTGCTTTGAGTCTAGTTATATATCGGAGAGTAGGATTCTTTTTTCTCCTCTTCTATGCTCTGGTGAGGAATTTGGACGTAATAATTTATTCTATTCCTCTTCTACCTCAAAAAAAAATTAGGATCACGCGGATATTTTTGGAATCTATATGATGCCAATGTGACGGAGTTCTGTCTTGTTGCCTCCTGTGTGCCTTGATTTCTTCCGGGGAGTTGAGCTCTAGGGGATTCTTGAGCACATCGCTATCATTCAGATTTCTTAGTATCTCAGAACGAAGGATGTTTGTAATTGCTTCAATACTAGTAGTGGCGAGATAACCCCGATGTCCCCAGTACTGGTGCAGATTGTTCAGGAGTACTGCCATACTTTGTATCGTTGTGATCACGAGGGTCTGTTGTAGATGAAGGTCCGAGATTCTGGTTGTGTGTTGACGGATGTGATACAGGTGACGGGTTAGTATAGGAGTCGTGTGATATTACTCCTTGTATCCGTGTACCAGATTGCATGACCAAATATTTTAGAAATTCTTAGGTGGGAATTCAAGTAGTTTCTTATAGGACAATCTTCCAACAAATGCATGATGTTAGGTTGGGGTTCGACATCTAGTGGATTCGTTTGTTGACGGTCGACTTACAGCGGTTCTCGTTGTGTCTTAAAGAGTCCTTGTAGCTTGCTACGACTCGGGGACGCTTCGTATGTCGGGTGCACTGCCTTGCACTTGATCGCTACTGTAAGGTTCGAGCCCGTGCGATCCTGTCCACGAAAATATCGAACGGAAATCTCTCTCATGAGTTTGTTCTGGCTTGTTTCGTAAGCCGCATCCTTTCTTTTGTTGAATATGGTAATTCAAGTTGCTTCGATGTCAAGTGTTGATTTCAGATCTTTCCTAAGTGGTGTTCTCATATTTTTATGAGAGTACTTATCTTTTTGCTCAAATCAGATTGTCATATCAATTCCTTTTTAACCGGAGTCATCGTATCAATTCCATTCAACCGATGTGCTTCTCTTCAACTGAATTCAATCCTCTCCAATTTTTGCAGATAATTCTCTCAATTCTTTCCGAAGTTCATCTCATCTGTCTCAAGTTGTCTTTGTTTTTCCCCGCCCTCCCACCCTTTTCTTGAGTGATTTAATTTTCATCCAAGAGTTTTCTTTTCATTGTGCTTCCGTTGTGTGTTCTTTTCTCCCTTACCCGCTGATTCATTGTGAAGATTCTCAGGAGCTTCGTGTTCATCTTTATTCAATTTTGTCATCTTTCCCGGTGAATTCAATTTAATTATCCGTGTTCATTATATCCTATTCATCCTTGTAATTCTTTCCTATGTTGAAGATTTTTATCAGTATATCTTGTTTATTCAGTTATCTCTATTCTATCCGGAGCGTTGAAGATGTCTGAGAGTTTCTTGTTTTCAATTCTTTAATTATTTCGAGGTGCTCAACCGCATAAAGTTTTCATTGTACCAGTGTAGTATCTTTCCTTGTTAGCAATTGTTTCAACGACGGTTCTTTTGAGTGGGCCCATAACCCACAGGTTCTTTCCCAGGATCTTTCCTGCCTCTTTTAATCTTTTCCCGGATATCATTAATTCCTTTCAACTATGACGTAAGTATGGATTTCATCAGTCATATCCCTTCTCCAAGTCATGGTCGAATTAATTCATTCTTTGGATCAACCTTTCATTCCTCTTTATTCCGGAGTGTCTCATTAATTCCTGGTGGTGTTCTCCTCTTCATTCTTAGCTTGGAAGTCTCAACGTGTGTTTCTCTCAAATCTTAGTTCATTCTCTTGGAGATTCATCATTTCAGCTCTGTGCCATCATCTTGAATTGTTCCAATCATGAGTAATCCCTTTCTTGCTATCTGGTGCGTTTCTGTGTTGTTTTCATTCTCGATCCTCCGAAGGCCACCATTTTAGAAGATTCTTCGTTCTCAGCTTTCAGCTTTCGTTCTCAAATTCTTCTCAATTGTTGTCTCTTCGTTCGTCTCTCGATTATCCGGTGCCTTGTTCAAGTTTTCTCTCAGGTGGCTCATGATCTCTTCATTTTCTTGTATCTCCATTCATTAATGGTTGCCTCGTTCATTTCAATTCTCACCGGTGTTTCTTGCAACATTTCTTCTAGTTTGTGCTCTTATCTCTCCTCAATCATTTCTAGAAGAATAAGTGGTACGCTAAATCTGTTGCTTGTCATCAACTAAACTTGATGAAGGATAAGCATAACATAATTCTTATTCTTGTTCATAGTAATCTGAATTCTTCTTCCGGAGCGGCTCATTATGTCAATTCATTCTCAAAGTGTTCTTCAAGATTCTTATTGGAGAACCTCAAGTTTTCTTTTCTTGCATTTCCAAGTGCATTTGTTCTTCCTTTATCCTTTGAGGTGGTATTATAGCATTCTTGTTAGTGTAGGAGCCTCGAAGAGATTTCCTTTCAAGAATGAGATAATTAAACCCACCAATTCTATGATCATGAGATATTTTCAACCCATGATTTCTTCATTGAGCTATCTTGGTTTGGATTTCACCTAAAGCTTTTCCTATGGATTGTTGCTATCATGGTGCTTTTCATTAATCCAAGTTTTCAATGTATCCTCTTGGTGTAAGAAATTGTTCATATCATGTTTCTCCCAAACAATCCTTGTTCTGTTAGTGGCTGGTTGTCACTTCATTAGTTTGAAAAGGTTTCCATAAGCCCACTTCTATCTTGTTCTTTTCGTTGTTGTTTTTCCAACAACTCCGTTCAATTCTTCTTGCAAGGATGATTGACAAGTTCATTTGCGATGATAGTTGTCATTCTTTTCTTCATTCTCTTCTTCCGTATGAGCTAGTTCCTATTCTATTGTTCCGGAGGCATTGTGTTATTGCTCTTTTGGGTCTAGCTTCTTGTTCTATCAAGATCATGGTGTTCCCTTGTTCTATTTAGTTGTTTGATATGAATATTGTCTAATTCTACCTTCTTATCAAATTTTTGTCCCCTTTTCCTACCGAAGTGCTGCCGAAATATTCCGTGAATTCTTGCTTGTTTCGCTTATCATTCCTCATCTCTTTTCAACTTTCAAGGATCATTGGTTTCACTCGTTTGCCAAAGAAGGGACTAAATTTTTACCTCTTGTTCTTTCTCATCCTCTCCCCCTCTCATTCTTGGATCTCGGGGCGAGATCCTCTTGTAGTGTAGCGGAGTTGTGACAGCCCGAGAACGACGTTCCAGAAGATTCCCCTTTTATTCCGTTATCGTCGTGTGGTTCATTTGTTTGACGCACTCATCATCGCATCATGTGCATCATCAGCATTGCATCGGCATTCCGTTGCCGCCAGTTTTCAAAACATGCATCCGTTGTTAGTTACCGGTTCTCGTCGTTGTCCGTTCTGAGCCCAACAGCACTCGCACGCGCCCGCGGCATCGTTCGAAACCTTGTTTTAAAAGTGTGCGTAAAACTTTCTTTGTTTGGATTGAGATTTGACGTGCGGTCTTATTTTATTATAGCTAGGCCGCCTGTCAAATTTCGTCACGATCGGAGTCCGTCTGGTACCCGAACAGTCGACCGTAGCGGCACCGTATCTGGTCTAACATCGGACGTTTTTCGGTATTTTAAAAATACGTTGTCGGGTACCCGTTTTCCCTCTCATCTCCGCCTAGCCCCTCTGCACAATGTTTCGACCCTACGTGCAGCCTAGTCCGAAAACCTCCCGGAACCCGAACCCGGCGGTCGTGACCGTTGGATCCGGATCAACCCCGTTTTACCGCAAATCGTCATCGGTTTGTCCATTGCACTCCGAACCTAATTATCTCGACCATCCGATCTAAATCGGAGGGTCCAGATGCCCCTATACCTAACCCACTAGCTATATATAGACTACCCTAGCTCAATTAGACCGAAACCCTAGAAATTATCCCCCTGTCCCATCAGTGCCGCCGTCGCACACCACCTGGTCTCCTTCCTCGTTTTCCTCCACCTACCAATCATGCGCCAGATCCATGCCGAGCTAAACCAGAGCGGATCCCCTCTTCCCTCCTCGATCGGTTCCCAGCCAGCCCCGCGCCTCGCCTCAGCCTGCTCCTCTTGCGTGCTCTGCTCCCTCCTTCCCTCCCGAGCAGCCCGGGGCACCGGAGCCGCGGCCTCCCGTGCTGCGTTTGAGCCGCAGAGGCAGGGTGACCCGAGCCTAGCTGCAGGTGCCCCTGCAGCCCTGCTCCTCTCTCCTCCTCTCTTCCCTGGTTCTTCTCTCTTCCTCACCCCGCTCTCTTTTCCTTTTCTTCAGAATCCACGCCATGGCCTTCTCCAACTTCGACGTCGTCGGCCACCAGGTCTAAGAACAGCTAACGCCTCTCGGCTCACCCCTCGCCCCTGCCTTCTTCCCCTCTCCCCATTTTCCCCCATCTCTTTCTAAGCTCCCCCTGTCTCTCTGTGCAGCAAGCTCCGCCGCACCAAGTGTTGCCATGGACGCCTCACCGGTGTAGAACGAGCTCGCCGCGGAGCTCCTTCTAGCCGGATCTGCACCAGGGTGCCCCCCGTATCCATTCTCGGCCTCCGTGCTCGCCATCATCACTGAAACATAGCGTGTGGCCGAGGTCCCTTGCCTCCTGTGCGTGCAGCCAGGGAAGAGGAGAAGCGATCAGCACGTGCCTTGCTCCCTTGAACTGCGCAGGGGCAACTCTCCGCCAAGGCCCGCAGCCGCAGCCATCCAAGCCCCCATCGAGCTCCTCACCTCGTCGTCCTCCCCATGGCAACGACAAGCTTCACGGGCACTGCCATCCGCCGCCGCTGCACAGCCAGGCCTACTGGTTTCAGTCAGGTGAAGATCTGTCTTGTTATCAGTTACAGTTTTGTTCAGGTTCAGTTTGAGCGTGGTTGTGTGCTCATCTGCAGAAGGCATCCCTTTTACCATGAGTCCATAGTAGCCCAGCTGGTCACGACGTTGAACCTCCACCCAGTAGACGAGGGATCAAATCCCACCAGCTCCAATATACGTTTTCTCATCGTTTTTGCTTTGTCTTTTATCAGCCTGGTTGTTATGTTCAATAACCGTATGCACAAGGGCACTTCGAGCCTTGCTGGTTAACCCAAACCAGCGCTTTGGCATTGTGGAGATCTCGGGTTCAAATCCCAGTTGTTTCCCATATTATTTTTCCCTTGTCGTTTCTTTATACCCTAGGATTTTTGCTATATCAGGATATAGATATATTTTCAAACGTCGGTAGTTTCTATTCCGTGTGTCGGATTTCGACGAGTTAGATATGTAACTTGCTTGGAATCTCGTGTAGTTTCATATTTACTTGCTGGTTGTGTGTTTTGAAGTGCTCGTGACCGTCGTTGCACACATATTGCATTCATGCCATCATATCTTGCGGTGTCCGTATCTTTTGTTCAATAGCTTCATTGGAGATGTTCTCTATGTGAAAGTTACTTGTAACGACGCGTAGAATCACGTGAACCTATTTGTTTTGCTGTTTAACGACTAATTAAATGTGTTAGTTCAGATCTGGATAGAATTGTAAATTAACATGTGAGGTCGTTGCGGAGATGCTATATGTCATTTCCGACCTCATTTAAAATGTCTAGGTAAGTAGATTAATTACGCTTCACCGTCGGCCAAACCGAATATCTGGCCCGGTTCGGGTTGTGTTTGTCAACGTCGACAAAGTTGTCGCGGCCGTGGCACATCTCCGCCAACGGCGACCCAACCCTCGGACCACCAGCGTCGAGGGAGGAACTCCGGAGGCACCCCGTCGGCCGGTAAGACAGGAAAGGCCGCCACTGCATCTGGACAGGGAAAAGCTTTGACGACGTCGTCGTGGCGTTCAGGCGCGTCGCCCTTGGTGTCCCCGTCGGGAACATCACATGGGAGGCCGGCCCTTCCCGTTGACGCGCCCGCCGCCGCCGCCCCTCCTGCCTCGTCGGAGGTCCCGCTCCCTCCGGAGCAGGCGGCGCTGCACCAGGACGGCGACCCTGTCGACACGCCTGGGTTGCTGGCGGCGCTGGCGCAGTCGGTAGAGGAGGCCGCGCGGGCGGCTGCGGAGGAGGCCTTGGACAAAGCGCAGGCCGTGGCGGCGGTGCAGCAGGTCGTGGCGCTGGAGGCGGCAGAGAAGGAGGACGACTGGCTTCTGAGCAGCAACGACGATGACGGTGACGGTGGCGACGACAACGACGACGCGGGCGACGACGCGGCAGTTATCGACCTCACGGAAGAGGATTATATTAGGGTTTTTTTTCTAAAGTTCCGTTCGAATCGATGTAATATATCCTAAAAATGAATGGAATTTGAATTGTTCCTTTATAATTTGCTTTATACATTACACCCACGGCTCTTTGTTGGATCCCACAAGCTACGAGAGCAACGGTCTGATTGCGTAGCGCGTGTGTGCCGCCTGATCCCGCCTGTAAGGGCCCAGTAAAAACGTTGACCCGGTAGAGACGGCAATGTTCACGAAATGAGTCGGTGTAGACAGACTAGGGGCAAAATTGAGAACGATTCACAACTAAAGACAAAACTGAGTACAGAAACACCACCGAAAACAAAAGGATAATTAGCAGCCCATAAGAAAACCGATCCTAAAATTGTACCCAAGAAAACCTCTTTCAGTTGTACAATAATTGTAGAAGATAGGATATTGAATGGCCAGTGGTGTGATGTGTCCTCCCAAAACCTAGTGATATTGCAGTTTCCAACAATGAATTTGATCCTGTTGAGATAGGCTACCTTCATACGCATCAAGAAGATAACGACGCTCAAATGCCACCAAGCCAGGATGCATTGTTCGACCCTGTGCACCATGAATTGGCACTCACATTCCAGGGCGGTGTTTAACTCATCCGGCAGCATGTCGGCTATCACTTCAAGGGCGCCTGCCACTCCGTCCACGGTCTCCAGATACAACTCACGAGAAGGGACGACCGAAGCTTGGCCTTGTGTAACGCTTCATGGAGAAATGTGACGCTCTGCCCACTCATGGCATCACTCAGGGCCAGTTCTTTTAGATCAATTCCAGAGAATTACTGCTTCAGGAATGAGAATGACAAAAGAACACTGGCATGCTGAATGAGAATGGGAATTACTGCCTCACTACCAGATAGTCTGGTCCAGACTGCATGCACCAACAACACTGGCATGCTGAATCCTTCACGAGTCCGTCTCGTAATAGGCTGGCAGGTTGACACCTGTTCGTCATCGTCGTAGGGTGTTTGTTTCCAGCGACTTTTTGGTGTAGGGACTAAAAAAAGTCTCAAAAAGTCCCATGTAAAACAAATAGGAGGGACTTTTAGGGACTAAAAGGGGGTATTTTGGACTATTTGAAGAAGTCCTATGGGAGGGTCTTTTGGGGACTTTTTGACACTTTTTCCAACAATGCCCCTACTTTTAGCATGTCATTTAATAACTACTACATTACTAAGGATAACATGGTCTTTTTGCATGTCATTTAATGACCTCTAGTCCCTATTTAGTCCCTGGAAACAAACGGATAGGGACTAGGGACTTTTAAGTTGGGACTAAAAAAAGTACCGGGACTTCTGAAACAAACAGGGCCGTAAGCATTACGGCAAGCCGTGTCCCCAACATCGCTCTACGCGTTGTGCAACTACTCAACAGGTAGTTACAATTTAGTGTACCTAGTATTTTCATAATTTATTTCTATCCATCATCGACGACGAGGAGAGCTGTGGGACCCCTGCTTTCGTATGGGAGGTCTTCATGTTTTATCCACCAGCCAGAGATGCATTTTCATAATTTATTTGCATCCAGCATCGACGATGTGGAGAGCTGTGGGACCCCTGCTTCCGTAAGGAAGGTCTTCATGGTTTATCCACCAGCCAGAGATGCATTTTCATAATTTATTTGCATTCATCATGGACGACGAGGAGAGCTGTGGGACCCCTGCTTCCGTAGGGGAGGTCTTCATGTTTTATCGACCAGCCAGAGATGCATTTTCATAATTTATTTGCATCCATCATCGACGACGGGGAGAGCTGTGGGACCCCTGCTTCCGTAAGGAAGGTCTTCATGGTTTATCCACCAGCCAGAGATGCATTTTCATAATTTATTTGCATCCATCATCGACGACGAGGAGAGCTGTGGGACCCCTGCTTCCGCAGGGGAGGTCTTCATGGTTTATCCACCAGCCAGAGATGCAATTGATCCATTAGCTACAAGAGTTGGTATTGTACAGAACAGCCAGAACACTGATGCAGCTGATGATGTTGGCCGCCAATTTTTGAAATTTGTAAACTATTTTGAAATAAATGGTATTTTTGAAAATGAATCCACAAATTTAAGAAAAGTTCATCGATTTTGAAAAAAAAAAATCATGGTCTAATAAAACAATGTTCACAAAATAAAAGAAAGTTATCACAAATGTTGAGAAATTTCATAAACTTAACTAGATTTAGAAAAAAAATCACCGGGTTTTGAAAAAAGGTTGAAGGATTTGAAAAGAGTTCACGAATTCAAAAAGAGTTCCTCAAATTTGGTTTTTTATTTTATTTTTTCAGAAACATTTACTGGATTTTGAGAAACAATCATAAATTTAAAAAAGTTCATCAATTTTGATAAACAATGTTCGTGCATTTTGAAATATAGTTCATTGGTTTTCAAAAACATAATCGTTGTTTTGAAGAAAGTTCATTGATTTTGTTAAAAGAATGTCCGCATATTTAAAAAAGTTCATCAAATTTCCTTTTTCTATCACAAATTTGAAAAATAAAATCGTGATTTGAAAATTTTCATCAATTTTGATAAAGAAAAAAAATTCACGCCTGTTGAAAGAAGGAAAGAAAAAGTGAACAAAAAAAGAAAAAAAGAAAAATAAAAAGAAAAAAAGAAAAATAAAAGGAAAATAAGAGGGAAGGAAAGCGGAAGGAGAATGTAACAAACCACATTAGTTTAGTTATCTACTAGCAAGTTACCGTAGTTAATTCTAAACGAGGAGGTTTAAACGGAAAATGAATGGATAAACAGGACAGCCCAGCACAGAGTGATGGTGTGCGCCTGTTTGCGCTAAACACTATAACGGACGCTAAAGGCATCAAATAGGGGAAAATGAAAGGATAAATGGACCGGCCCATTCTGGAATAGCGGTGTGCCTCCGCTTGCTGAAAACACTCTAATAACCGGTCAAGGCAACAAATAGGGTTTCCCTCTGAGTAAACCAAGTGGGCTATATATCTTTTTCACATAAAAATGAGATTGTATCTTGCTCCGTCTGGCTTCTGGCGTCCGTATGTATGGACTCGCCCAGTTAGTAACGGTTTACCTCACGGGACATGCCTTCAGCACAGCTCCTTTCTTGTTCTCTTGGCTTCTTTTATTTCAACATTATATGGTTTCTTTTCTTTAATTAGTTTTTTTCATATTTATTGCATTTCTTTAATTATTATTTTACAGTTTAAAACAAAAATTTAAAAGGATAAACTGATCGGCCCAGCACAGAGTGGCGGTGTGGGCCTGTTTGCGGAATACACTATAACTGGGGCTGAAGGTTCCAAATAGGGTTTACACTAAAATGTTACTCCCTTCGTTCCTAAATATAAGTCTTTTTAGAAGTTTTATAGGGGACTACATACGGATATATATAAACATATTTTAGAGTATAAATTCACTAATTTTACTCCGTATATAGTCCCCTAATGAAACATTTAGAAAAACTTATATTTAAGAACGGAGGGAGTATAAACCAAGAGGGCTATATATCTTTTTCCCAAAAATGGAGGTTGTATCTCGCTTCAAGCGAGATATATGCACCTCTCAGCCTTTGGCGTCCGTATATATCGACATGCCCAGTGAGTAACCATATTCCTTATGGGACATGGCTTCAACACACAAGTTCTTTCAAGTTCTCTAGGATTTTTTTTATTTCAACATTTTATGGTTTTCATTTCCTTAATTAGTTTTTTTTTCTTATTTACTGTATTTATTTATTGTTTTCAGAGGTTTATCTTACATTTTCGGTTTTCTTATTCATGGTATTTTTTCTAACAATATGTCTGCATTTTAATATAAGTTTTACTTTTTTAGTATACATGTGGAATATGTTTTATACATGTTCAAAAAATTTCCAAATAATGTGAAAATATCATTAATAACATGTCTAAACATTTATAATACATATTAAAAATATTAAATACACATTACCATTTTTTAAATGATATGACACACGATTTTACATTATATAATGTTTTTTGGATTTCACTAATTTATTTTTGAAAATGTATGAACTTATTTTAAATGGCACACAAGTTTTCTTTAATGGTACCAAATATTTTTGTAAAATATATGTTATAATATTTTTTGAATTCATATTAAACATTTTGTAAATATACATACCATTTTTTAAATGGTGTGATACATGTTTCTACATCATACAATGTTTTTTTAAATATCACTAATATATTTTTTGAAATGTATGAACTTGTTCTAAATGGCACTTACAATTTTTAAAATGGTACCAAACATTTTTTAAAATTTCAGGAGCATTTTTTACATTGTATAAACTTTCTTTTAAGTGTCCCTTCCTTTTGGGGGGATGTGCAAACAGTTGGGTTTGTGCGTCGCCCTCAACTTGGTTAGCGTGAAGATAATGTTGGGGGTCTTTTCTTCGGTGTTATGAGTTTTGTTTGAAAACACACCTCATCATATATTAATTAAATAAAAAAAATATTGTTCATTACAGCATTTGCCATGCAAGGCGGGACACTATTAACAAGGACCCCATCGAACTAGAATTCCCGATGGGCCACCACATTGGCAACCGATTAATCTTAGAGAACTTAACAACGGTGATTAGCTTTGTGATGCTCGTTGCTTTCTTCTTCAAATGAAATTACGGGGGCATGTCAAGGTTTTCTTTCGTAAGTAGAGCAGCTACAAGCGTGCAATCAGTCTCTAAAATAATGGTATTGTAAAACTGATACGCCGAAGCTCGGCTTCTTTGCGTTAGTTGAGAGCTTCTCGCGCTTAGGGCAACTCCCACGGACCGACCCAAATGAATGACGATTTTGTTCATCTTTTGTCCGTTTGGATCGGCCAGGCGGACACGAATGTCCGCTTCGACGTTTGGGTCGATGTATGCGTCAAACGCTGACTCGATCTATTTTTACCGGCGTGCATCAAACATGCATAATTATTAATGAAAACGGTCGCTTAAACATTAAAAAAGCCGGCCACGAAGGCCGACGAGAGTCCACGCGTTACATTATTAAATGAAAAATAGGAAGAAGAAAAAACCTAGGCGTCCTCGACGGCGGCGTCGAGGTCAGGCTGTGCCGGAGCAGGGGCGGGCTCTGCTCGTGCGGGTAGTGCTGGTGTCGGCGGTGGCGCAGCAGCACGGGCACGCTCGCGCGCGTGGTGCATCGCCATCTGAGCTTCAAGGTAGACGGCCTCCTTTGGAAGAAGCGCGCTGGCGTGGACGACAAGGGTGTTCGGGAAGAAGCCGGGTGTAGCACGGGCGCGCTCGTGCGCCTGGTGCATCCTCCTCTGGCAGCATCGCACTAGCATAGACGACGAGGTTGTCGCCGTTGTCCATGGCTGCTGGGTTGTCGACGAGGAAACAAATGGGTGGCGAGATGTGGACGGGCGGGCTTCTGAAAGCAGATGGCGGAAACCACCGCACGTTCGGATTAAAAAAGGCTGGCTGCGGTCGCCGACACGTGGGCCCGAGGATGGCGGCCGTCATAAATTATATTGACCGCGGTGGTTGGGGGCGGACACCGAGGGGGCGCGCGTGTCCGCTTCGCCTCCGTGCCGACGCATTTCAGTCTAAAATTTGGATCGGAAATGGGTCGATGCGGACGCAAAGCAGACGCATTTTGACAATGGATCAACGCGTTGAGTCATTATTTTTATCCACACTGATCCAAACAGATGACAGCGAACGAAATGGGTGGCCTGATTGAAGTTGCTCTTAGGAAACCAAGTGTGTACAAGTGAAAACCGCCCGCTGAGGAGATAACTAAGATTAACTTTGACGGCTCTTTCGTTCCAGGAGAAGATCATGTTGGATGTGGTGTTGTTGCACGGACCTTTGATGGCTGTCATCGTTAGTGCTCGGGCTAGCAAACAGGATCATGTGAAGGGCCCCTTCGCCGCGCTAAGATCATCTATAACCGGACCTTTAAAATTCGGCACTCAAACACGTCCGCACACGTATCTGGACGGTCGCTTATATTTAATTCTGTGCATTCATATATTTAATATCCGGATTTTCATATCGATACAAAGCAATGCACGTAGATCATCCGATAATAGACACTGCACGTAAAATAGGTGTTGGTACCGAACATAAAAAAAGTTTACATCAATTTTATTTAAAGTGCACGATGCATCGGAATTCATCGTTTTCACTAAAAATTTGACCAACAAATCCGGTCAGATATTATGTCAAACACATCCGACGCAAGGTACAACCAAATAGTTGTCGGACGTACCACGGTGTCTTCAGGGCCAACGACGACGTCCTGCGCAGAGAGGTCGGGAGAGAAGATTGATACGTCTCCGTCGTATCTAACTTTCTAAATTCTTTTGTACTTATTTTGGAATCAAATTTGCATGATTTGAATGGAACTAACACGGAATGACGTTGTTTTCAGCAGAATTGTCATGGTGTTGTTTTTGTGCAGAAATGAAAGTTCTTGGAACGTCCTGAAAATTTACGGAGAATTTTTCTGAAAAATATGAAAAATACCTGCGCAAAGATCCACCAGAGGGGGTGGGCCAGTGGGCCACAAGCCCTGTTGCCGCGGCCACCCCCCTGGCCGCCTAGAAAAAAATCAGAAGAGAAGATTTCGTCGCGTTTGCGATACGGATCCGCCGCCACATCTTGTTCTTCATCTCGAGGACAGATCTGGAGTCCGTTTTAGGCTCCGGAGAGGGAAAATCGTCGCCATCGTCATCATCAACCTTCTTCCCTCTCCAATTTCATGAAGTTCTTCATCGTTCGTGAGTAATCTATTCGTAGGCTCGCTGGGCGGTGATGAGTAGGATGAGATCTATCATGTAATCGAGTTAATTTTGACGGGGATTGATCCCTAGTATCCACTATGTTCTGAGGTTGATGTTGCTACTACTTTGTCATGCTTAATGCTTGTCACTAGGGCCCGAATGCCATGATTTCATATCTGAAATTATTATGTTGTCACCAATATATGTGTGTTTTAGATCCAATCTTGCAAGTTGTAGTTACCTACTATGTGTTATGACCCGGCAACCCCGGAGTGACAATAACCGGAACCACTCCCGGTGATGATCATAGTTTGAGGAGTTCATGTGTTCACCAAGTACTAATGCGTTGTTTCGGTTCTTTATTAAAAGGAGAACCTTAATATCCCATAGTATCCTTTTGGACCCCGCTGCCACGGGAGGGATGGACAATAGATGTCATGCAAGTTTTTTTTCCCTAAACACGTATGACTACACACGGAATGCATGCCTACATCACATTGACGAACGGGAGCTAGTCACATATCTCTCCGTGTTATAACTGTTGCATGATGAATATCATCCAAACGAATCACCGACCCATTGCCTACGAGTTCGTCCCACTGCTACTGCTGTTACTTGTCTTGCTCTACTGCTACTGCTGTTACTTGTCTTGCTCTGCTGCTACTGTTGTTACTACTGTCGCTTGCTACTGTTGCTACTTGCTACTGATGTCACTACTGTTGTTCCTTGCCAGTGCTATTACTTGTTACACTGCTGCTACCTGCTACAATTTTGATTCGTTGTTCGTTGATGGGAACAGACAATTTCCGTCAACGGGCAACTTCTCGCGCCATTGATATAATTGTTAGGAATAGTCTGCCGTCAACAGATCGTTTCTGACACCGTTGTTATCATACTACTTTGCTGCTGACTCTTTGCTTGCAGATACTAATCTTTCAGGTGTGGTTGAATTTGATAAATCGAGCTGTTAATACTCGAGAGTATCCTCTCACCTCCTTTTGGCGTATCAACAAATTTGGGTTGAATACTCTACCCTCGAAAACTGCTGCGATCCCACGCACTGGTGTGCCGTCAACAACATTCTTCTAGTTTTGATTGCCGGAGAGTGCTAGCAGCATTCTTCTGGTGCCGTTGCAGGGGAAGGTCTGTTGTCACAAAGTCAGCATTTTTCGGGCGCCGTTGCCGGGGAGGTATTGCTATATTCTCTGAGTCACTTGGGATTTATATCTGCTGATCACTATGAAGAATCTGAAGGATCCAAAACCAAAGTCTTGCCCTCAACTACGAGAGGAGGTAAGGAACTGCCATCTAGCTCTGCACTTGATTCACCTTCAAGTATGAGTAAGTTTGCGACATCACCTCCTGCTAGAAATCTTGATATGTCGCATGTGCTTGATGATGCTTATAATGCTACTGCTAGAGATACTATGCTTGATATTATGCCTGATGATGCTATCCTTGATACTATGCCTCATACTGCTAGAGATACTATGCTTGATACTGCTAGAGATGCTAAGCTTGATACTGCCTTGCCTGATGATGCTAGAGATGCTATTTTGTCTGATGATGATATGTTTGATACTGCTAGAGATGCTACTTTGCCTAATGTGCCACTAGGGGTATTCCTTGATGCTCATATTGCTAGAGTTACTGCCAATGCTCGTGATGCTTCTGAAACTGCCGATACTATTGAGATAGAACCTGCTTTTGCTCCTGCTAGATCTAGCTCTCCTAGATATGAATTGCCTGATATACCTGAGTGTTACGTTATGGAGGGAGAGATAGCTGAGGATTTTCTTGCGTATAAGGATGCCTATGACGCTGAGAAATTACTTCTCAAGTGGAAGGAAAAATCTCTGAAAGCTAGGATGAAATACGACCCGAAGATTGCCACTTCACCTATCTTTATCATCGATAAGGATTATGAATTCTCTGTTGATCCTGAGATAATCTCTCTAGTCGAATCTGATCCTTTCCACGGTTATGAGTCTGAGACGGTCGTAGCCCATCTTACCAAACTACATGATATAGCCACCCTTTTCACTAGTGAGGAGAAGATACGCCACTACTATATCCTTAACTTGTTTCCTTTCTCTCTAAAGGATGACGCTAAAGCCGGGTTCACTTCTCTTGCTCCTGGATGTGTGACTAGTCCCCAGGATATGATCTATTACTTTTGTGAGAAATATTTCCCTGCCCATAAGAAGCAAGCTGCCTTGCAGGAAATATACAACTTTGCTCAACTCCAAGAAGAGAGTCTCCCACAAGCTTGGGGGAGGCTCGTCCAGCTACAGAATCCTTTGCCTGATCACCCTATTAAGAAGAACGAGATACTTGATATCTTCTATAACGGACTTACCGATGCTTCTAGAGACCACCTAAATAGTTGTGCCGGTTGTGTTTTTAGGGAACGAACTGTAGAACAAGTTGAGACTCTACTGAATAACATCTTGATCAACGATAATGCTTGGACAATTCCCGAACCACCTCCTAAGCCAACCCCGAAGAAAAGAGGTATTCTATACCTCAGTCCCGAAGATATGCAAGATGCCAAGAAATCTATGCAAGAGAAAGGCATTAGATCTGAAGATGTCAAAAATCTACCACCTATCGAAGAGATCCATGGTCTCGATAACCCGATACAGGTAGTAGAAGTGAATTCTCTGCGTAGGTTTGATGAGAGTGATATTCCTTTTGATAAACCTGCTAGCCTATGCTTTGATGAATTTGACAACTTTGTTGCCAAACAACAGAGTTTCAATGATTATGTTAGCAGACATTTGGAACAAAGTACTAGTATGCTTAGTCATTTAAGTGCTTGTGTAGACACAAATGTCAATGATCTGAAGCTTATGAGTAAACCTGTCTCTATGATTACTACTCAGGTAGAACAAGTACTTAAAGCTCAGAATGACCCGCTCAATGAATTAAATGACAACTCTGTCAGAGTCATTACTAGAGGAGGCAAAATGACTCAGGAACCTTTGTATCCTGAAGGTCATCCTAAGAGAATCGATCAAGATTCTCAAGGAATTAATGCAGATGCACCCAATCATCCTAAGGAGAAGAAGAAGGATGATAGAAACCTGCATGTCAGTTCACCTAATACTATCACACCTGAAGAACCAAATGATATATCTGCGTGTGATGCAGAAACACAATCTGGTGATGAACATGAACGTGGTGACAATATGGACAACGATGTTCATAATGATGCTCAACCTAGCAATGATAAGGATGTGGAGATTGAACCTACGGTTAATCTTGATAACCCACAACCTAAGAGATACGATAAGAATGACTTCACTGCTAGGAAGCATGGTAAAGAAAGAGAGCCATGGGTTCAGAGACCTATGCCCTTTCCTCCTAAGCCATCCAAGAAAAAGGATGATGAGGATTTTGAGCACTTTATTGAAATGATAAGACTCGTCTTTCTGCAGATGCGGTTAGTTGATATGCTCAAAATGTCTCCATATGCCAATTGCATGAAAGATATCGTGAGCAATAAACGGAAGATACCAGATCTTGAGATCTCCACAATGCTTGCCAATTACACTTTCAAAGGTGGAACTCCTAAGAAACTTGGTGATCCCGGAGTGCCCACTATACCTTGCTCCATTAAAGGAAACTACGTAAGAACTGTCTTATGTGACCTTGGAGCCGGAGTTAGTGTTATGCCTCTCTCTCTGTATCGTAGACTTGAACTGGATAAGTTGACACCGACTGAAATTTCTCTACAAATGGCCGACAAATCAACTGCTTTCCCTGTTGGCATTTGCGAGGATGTGCCTGTTGTGGTTGCTAACACCACTATCTTAACAGACTTTTTTATCTTGGATATTCCCGAGGACGATGCCATGGCTGTCATCCTCGGAAGACCCTTTTAAAACACTTCAGGGCTGTTATAGATTGCAACAAAGGCAATGTCACTTTCCACGTCAACGGTAATGAGCATACCGTGCACTTTCCGAAGAAACGATATCAAGTACATTGCATCAATGCTATCAAAAAAACTTCATCGATTCTTATTGGGAGCTTTGAATGCCCTATTCCTCGTGGCAAGATGAAGTATGAATTGCTTGTTGGGGAGATTCATATCCCCATTGAGGTGACTTAGTGGCTATTCGGAAATTCTCCGTTCTCTCTTGCGATTCGAGAAAGTTTTGTCATAAGGATTTGATCAACTTCATTGACGGATTTCTTTCGATGACCATGAAATGGATGAACCAAAGAGTCACATACCTCTGTTTTAAGCTTTCATTTTATTTTTCTTAGAAGAAAAATGATAGGTTTAGTCTAGTTTTCCCTATTTTCTGTTTTAGTGTCCCGGAGAAAAACACCTCGAAAATAAAAGTTCTCCGATGATCCTGAAAATCTAGTATGATTTTTTCTAGAATATTTGAAAAATACTAGGACACAGAGCTGGCCTGGGGGCCACCCCAGTGGGCCACAAGACCTGTCACCGCGGGCCACCCCCTGGCCGCGGGGGGCAAGCTTGGTGGGGCCCACAGGGCCCCCCTCCACTCATTCCAGCTCCTATCCTCTTCTTCTTCCCCCAGAAAAATAGTTTCGCAGCTCAAACCTGTGTTCTTGCTCATTTGGCTGTGATTTTCGATCTCCTTGCTCAAAGCACCATTCTCCGAACCGTTTTGGGGAAATTACTCCTTGGTAAGTGACTCCTCCATTGGTCCAATTAGTTTTTTCTCTAGTGCTTTATCCTTCGCGTATTCTTGCTACCTTGGTGACCCTGTTCTTGAGCTAGAAATGTTGATTTTAGCTGGTCCCAAGTAGTTTTAGCGCGTGACACGGTCTCTAGGCACTAGTTGGAGTAGTTTCTACTAGGTGTGGTTGGTCTTTATTCACTTTTCTCTTGAACTTCAAAATTTTCAGCAAAAGGAATTATGTTCAGGAGGAAGTTTCATGGTGGTTCCTCAAGTAAGAAGGGTCCCCGTCCTTCTTTTCGGGAGCCCGATCCTTATCAACTAAGGGACGCACCGGTACAACCATGTGAATGGCCTTCCGATGAGTTCATGATCGAAGCAGGCTTCAAGGATGAGTTTGATACACTTGTTCGCAATGTCGGGTTAGAAGAGTTCCTCTCAGATAAATGTGAACAGTATGTTATGCTCACTGCCTCTTTCGTGCGTAGATTTAAATTTTCAGTTGGCCGTGACTCATCCATACAGTTTGATTTGTATGATAAATCCTATGCCATGAATTTGGAGGATTTCAATAGGATTTGCAAAATACCCGATGGGGGTAATCTTAAAGATCCTGCTAAATCTTCGGTTAGAGATTTTTTCTCTAGTACATCTGTTGGAGAAACTAGAGACATCACGCAAGCTACCATAGGAAGCATTCATTTCCCTGCCTTGCACTACTTTGCCCTCTTCATAGGTAGATGCATTAACGGTAAGGTTGAACATTGTCACTTATGCGCTTCCGACCTTAGTATCCTTAAGAGCGCAGTTACGGGTGACAAAATCTTCAACATGGGAGCTATTATAGCAAGGAGGCTGAATAAAAACGCTATTGAGGGACATTTCTTTGGCGGCATCTATGTCACTCGCATAGCAAATTTTCTTGGAGTACCCATCCGCGCAGGAGATCTCCCGCTCCATACAGCTTTCCTTGACTGCGTCGCTTTGACACGCTACCAGTTTCTTCAGAGAGATTATGAATCCCTCCTATACCGATTGATATTTAACCGGCAGTGTGTTTTCCATATTACCCTTCCTGCTCCTGCTTTCTTTGACTTTCAGGTAAAACGGAGATACTACATAACCATAGGAGAGGCAGAGGAGTATGAGAGGGAGGCGACGACTGCTCGTCTTCATGAGGCAGCTATTCAGGCAGTGGTTGCAGCACTCCCGTATAACCCCGATTATGATTTTGGGTTTCGCCAGGACCGCCCTTGGGAGTAGACCAAGCTAGGCCAAAAGCCTAAGCTTGGGGGAGTACGTGTTCTCACCGACCTTATATTCGTGCTTATGCTTTTACTTTGTTAGTCGGTGCTTAAACTTTGCCACTGTATGATCCATGCTAGTTTATTTTCGTTTTCTTGTTTTCTTGTCTTGTGTCCTTTTGAGAAAACCCAAAAAAAACTCCTTTCTTCTTTTGCTTGTTGGGAGCTTTCCCGTGTAAATAGTTTTCCTTTTCTTTGGGTCAAGGTAGAAGATATTGGTTACAATGTTTAGTGGATCTTGCATGCATACCTGTTTAGCTTTCAAAGAACCATATTACTTTGCCTTCTCCCTTGTGTTTGCGTGCAGATTCAGCTTAGT
Source organism: Hordeum vulgare subsp. vulgare (assembly GCF_904849725.1). NCBI lineage: Eukaryota > Viridiplantae > Streptophyta > Magnoliopsida > Poales > Poaceae > Hordeum > Hordeum vulgare. The sequence continues at coordinate 654,879,049 of NC_058519.1, read as the reverse complement.
CCAATGCACGAGCACGCTTATTATTGTTCACATCGTTCGATCGTGCAAGTGAAAGGCAATAATGATGATATATGACGAAGTGACTGAGACTGGAAAAGCTGGTATGAACTCTATCTATTTTGTTTTTGTAAATATGACTAGCTTGTCGTTCCAGATTCAGCTTTGTTGTGAGAGAACCATGTTTGCAATGACAACTTAGAGATCATAGTTTCTGATGCCATGCTTATTTAGCTAGGAGCTTATAATGGTTTGTCTCGAATGCCAACATAGATTTTGAGATGACTATGATGTAGTATGATAGGATGGTATTCTCCTTTGAATGATTCAAGTGGCTTGACTTGGCGCATGTTCATGCATGTAGTTGAAACAAAATCAACATAGCCTCTATGATGTTCGTGTTCATGGTGATTTATATCATGTTCATGCTTGCACTCAATGTTAGTCAAACTCATTGCATCCTGATGACTGTTGTCGCTCTCTAATTGGTCGCTTCCCAGTCTTTTACTAGCTTTCACTTGTACTAAGCGGTAATACTACTTGTGCATCCACTACCATAAACCCAAAGTTTTTCCATGAGAGTCCACCATACCTACCTAGTTGCGGTATCTACGTGCCGCTCCAAGTAAATTTGCATGTGCCATTCTCTAAACCTTCAAGAAATAATCTGTTTTGCATGCCCGAACCGCTCATGTGGTGATAGGGGGCTATTGGTATCTTCAATGCTAGGCGTGTTATCCTCAACATGTGTTTATTCACTGTCATTCACAAGAAAGGGGCCGGTAATTAGAATGCCCAGTTCCACGCTTAAATCGAAAACATAACTGTAAAACAAGACTCCTCCCGGATTGATGTTAGTATGGACGGTACCCGAGGATTCAGCTAGTCGTGGAGTGTGATTGATTGGTGGTGGGGGAGTTAAAACTTTACTTTTCTGTTTGGGAACCGCCTATAGCATGGAAGATATTGAGAACTCTTGGTCATTGTGTTGACAATGAAAGCATGCCACCCAAAATTATTATCTCTGTTTTCAAAGCTTGAGCTCTAGCGCCTCTGCAAATCAATGCTTCCCTCTGCGAAGGGTATGTCTATTTATTTTCCTGTCGAGTCATCCTCTTCTTATATAAGCACCAATTAGAGAGCACATGTGTCATTTTTATGCTTTGCTTTTGATTGATATTGAGTATGACTATGACTGGATCTTCATTGCTATGAATTATAATGTTTAGTCAGCCCTTGATCTTTGAAAGTGCTCTGCATTTATGTTTTGCGGTCTCAGAAAGAGCTAGCGAGATACCACCTATTCATATTGCTTCATGCTTGTTTTGATTGAATTGTTGGTATCTGAAACTCATTATTATTTGCTCGCTAGCTGATTATGCCATTGATATTACTTCACCGTGAGACCTTTGTGTCACTTGCCTATGTGGTTAACTTGAGATCTTGCTGAAATTCTGGTTATGAGTTAGACATAGTTGCAACAACAAGATCAAACAGAGTTTTTCAAAGTTTTTCTTTCTCTTTCAGTTTGTCAACTGAGTTGCTTGAGGACAAGAAAGGTTTTAAGCTTGGGGTAGTTTGATACGTCTCCGTCGTATCTACTTTTCCAAACTCTTTTGCCCTTGTTTTGGAATCTAATTTGCATGATTTGAATGGAACTAACCCGGACTGACGCTGTTTTCAGCAGAATTGCCATGGTGTTGTTTTTGTGCAGAAATGAAAGTTCTCGGAACGTCCTGAAAATTTATGAAGAATTTTTCTGGAAAATATGAAAAATACCTACGCAAAGATCCACCAGAGGGGGTGGGCCAGTGGGCCACAAACCCTGTTGCCGCGGCCACCCCCCTGGCCGCGGCAACCAAGCTTGTGGGGCCCACGTGGCTCTGCCGCCCCCAATCTCAGCTCTATAAATTCACTTTCGCCCAGAAAAAAATCAGAAGAGAAGATTTCATCGCGTTTGCGATATGGAGGCGCCGCCACATCCCCTTCTTCATCTGGAGGACAGATCTCGAGTCCGTTTGGGCTCCACAGAGGGGAAATCGTCGTCATCGTCATCATCAACCTTCTTCCCTTTCCAATTCCATGAAGCTCTTCATCGTTCGTGAGTAATCTATTCGTAGGCTCGCTCGGCAGTGATGAGTAGGATGAGATCTATCATGTAATCGAGTTAGTTTTGACGGGGATTGATCCCTAGTATCCACTATGTTCTGAGATTGATGTTGCTACTACTTTGTCATGCTTAATGCTTGTCACTAGGGCCCGAGTGTCATGATTTCATATATGAAATTATTATGTTGTCACCAATATATGTGTGTTTTAGATCTGATCTGGCAAGTTGTAGTTACCTACCATGTGTTATGACCCGGCAACCCCGGAGTGACAATAACGAGAACCACTCCCGGTGATGGTCATAGTTTGAGGAGTTCATGTGTTCACCAAGTGCTAATGCGTTGTTCCGGTTCTTTATTAAAAGGAGAACCTTAATATCCCGTAGTATCCTTTTGGACCCCGCTGCCACGGGAGGGATGGACAATAGATGCCATGCAAGTTCTTTTCCCTGAGCACGTATGACTACACACGGAATGCATGCCTACATCACATTGACGAACGGGAGCTAGTCACATATCTCTCCGTGTTATAACTGTTGCATGATGAATATCATCCAAACGAATCACCGACCCATTGCCTACGAGTTCGTCCCACTGCTACTGTTGTTACTTGTCTTGCTCTGCTGCTACTGCTGTTACTTGTCTTGCTCTGCTGCTAGTGTTGTTACTACTGTCGCTTGCTACTGTTGCTACTTGCTACTGCTGTCACTACTGCTGCTACTTGCTACTGCTGTCACTACTGCTGCTCCTTGCCACTGCTATTACTCGTTACACTACTGCTACCTGCTATAATTTTGATTCGCTGGTCGTTCATGGGAACAAACAATTTCCGTCAACGGGCAACTTCTGGCGCCATTGATACAATCGTTAGGAATAGTCTGCCGTCAACAGATCATTTCTGACACCATTGTTATCATACTACTTTGCTGCTGACTCTTTGCTTGCAGATACTAATCTTTCAGGTGTGGTTGAATCTGATAAATTCAGCTGCTAATACTCGAGAGTATCCTCTCACCTTCTTTTGGCGTATCAACAAATTTGGGTCGAATGCTCTACCCCCAAAAACTGCTACGATCCCACGCGTTGGTGGGCCGTCAACAACATTCTTCTAGTTTCGATTGCTGGAGAGTGCTAGCAGCATTCTTCTGGTGCCGTTGCAAGGGAAGGTCTGTTGTCACAAAGTCAAAGATCCCTTTCACCGAGTGGCTGGGGTGGCAGAGGCTACTAGGCGATGGAACGTGTGCGGCGGCGCGGCTGCGAGACGGACGGTGCGCGGAGGTAGAAGAGAGGAAAACATGAACTGGATCCGGCAGTTTGCGGGGTGGATTTGGTGCAATTTGTGATAAGGTCGGACTATCGGGTCCGACATGGCGTGCGTGCCCGGGCGCCCGGACTCCCCCATATCCGCTCCATATTTAGGCTGGAAACGAAGGGTGTTAGTCAGGCCAGCCATTTGAGGCCGATTTGGGAGGCCCGTCTGGGTAAAAAAATTTGTGACCAGACGGCCTACTCAAACGTGTGAGAAGGGTTTGAGGGGTCCGGCTGTAAATGCTCTAACTGAGCATCCTTCGGGTGAAGTTCGAGACATTGTCGCTCCCAATGGAGGCCAGGGATATCCGTAGGGTTGATTCTTCACCATATGTAGCCGTCATCGAGGACACGAAGATCCATTTGAAGATATGGTTCCCTAAACTTCTTTTTTTGGAAAAGAAGGTTAAACCCTCGTCATATGCATCAATCGATGCATGCATCCATCTTTACCAATTATTTCACAAAGGTCTTATGAAAATATACATCAATTCATTCGAAGCTATCACTCACACCTACAAACTCATAATGTGAATTACTCTCACTTCTCATATCTAAAATTGGTGTCGTCGCCAATTCATCCACATAACATATCGGGACCAACAGTCGGTGCAGCAGACCTAAAGCGCACATCACATGCACACGTTTTAGAAGCTGACATCATCATCAGACCACTGACCCATCTTCAGGAGAGAGATCCGCATCGTCCTTGTCAGTCGGGACATTCGTCGATGCCTCCATGGCGTCCAACGTCGCCACCGCCCTTGCTCGTCTGTCCAGACGCAGAGACTGTGAAAGATCTGCCATGCATAGCACCTGTCAACCAGTCATGACTCAGCGTAGCACCTCTTGGCGAGGCATGACTTGACAGCTGCACTGAAGCTCCGTGCAAGACGAAACTGCTCCACCTTCTACCTCTTTCTTTCAACGCTGCTCCACAAACAATGCTCCCAAGAAAGAGACGGCACCACAGTACCGCCATCGTTCGATCTGAAAGACTAGATCATAGGGTTTCCTTTGAAGTAGCACGGGTGGGTCGACAACAATTACACGATGATGCCTACATCAAGGTAACGGCATAAAACGTCGCCATCGCTCGCTAACGGCTCGGTTTTCACCGACAACTATGTCTCCCCAACTCGTAGCTGGGAGTAGATGATGGATCTTGAGATCCAACCATCCAGCCTCAGGTCGACCACCTCCGACAAAAGAGGTGGCCACCATTGCCACACTCAAGGCCAGAGCCCCAGTCGTCCTCGTGTTGTAGGTCGAGCCCAGTGACAGCATGTCGTTGATGGAACTGGGATGGTAAACGACAACACCTTGTGTGGCCCACCGAAGCCCATCTAGGATCAGATCGGACACCCAAGCAGCCGCTGCAGGAACCGTCGTTGTACGCCGCCGCTTGCATGCCATAACTTGCCCCTACGGCCCCACGTTACTGTCATATGTCCAACCGGCGAGGACCACCGCCTCCTTGATCGAATCTGGTTGAAAAGAAGTGCAAGCGCCACCGTTACGGCACACATGCTTTGCCTACGAGTCTCCATTGACGACAACGATAGGAAGATGACGTTGTAGAGGACCGGAGGAAGGGGGCTATAATAATGTAGATATATAAACTAACAACCAACTTTAGGATAGGCTCTTAAAGACTTGTTATAATAATGAATATATCTAGATATATTTTAATTTTAGATACACTCTTTTTATTTATTTGTGTGAGAAATAACTCTGAACGGAGGGAATAATTATTTACAGCTAATTATTACATTTACTAGCTATAAACATATCTATAAATAACGTGTCAACATCATATAGCCGGTTGCTCGTTGTACTATGAACCATGCTCTTAAAGCTATTATTTCTTTACCTAAAATAGAAAAAGAATTTTTACTATCTCTTTTTTCTTTCTTTTTTTATTTTCATTCCGTTTTCTCTGGTTAATAGTGAATGTTAGGTTTTTGGGTCTTGTTTTTTTATAAACTAAATCAATTCTCTCTTTTTTTAAATGAAATGCAGGAACCAGCTGCCCCTTTCGAGATATTCTAAAAAAAACGAGTTTCTTCTTAAAGAGTGCGTTCCAGATTCACAACCTGCACACCTACCTTGGGTTGGACACGCCTGCAACCCACAACAGCCTGAACCAAACCCTTGTTAAGAAAAGAAAAAAAAAACAAATCAAACGCTTGCACCGGCACGTAGCATCACTACCGCACTCTCATTTGCAAGCTTTTCGTGTGTAGTCCGGCATGTAAATTTCATCACGCCACGGGTCGCGCCGGTGCCAAAAACTTGATCGCCTGTGAAGGGTTGATCCATTCCATTCACCGCAACAAGCTTTCCGTTGAAAGGTGCCAACTTATTAGCACAAGCTAGACGTGACGGCGTGCTCTGCTCCTAGCGGCTACCGCCCCTTATTGCTTGTGGTTGTGGCTGTATCCATCCAGGCATGTGTTGGTTTGCGTGCGTGCCTGGCAACGCCGAGGTAAACCTTTTCAGGACGTGCGTGCGTGCTCTGCTCCTAGCTCGCACCCAACCTCCACTCCACTCTTCAGGACGGAGCTTATCCCTGACGCGATTCAGTTTCGTCGGCGTGTTTAGGCGACGACGTGTAGCCAGAAAACACTATATTTAGATGATGCATGGAGCGGGTATGGTTGCAATTTTGTGGACAAACCAAATGTGTCCCGATAGCTTAAAGGCTCCTTTTATACAAAGGAATTTCATTGAATTTTTATAGGATTTTTTTTTACTATGGTCGTTTGATTCATAGGATTGAAATCCTTTGGAATTTTTTCATAGGATTCATTTGTACTATATTTTGAAGGAATTTTTTCATTCACTCAAACCTTTTCGTAGTTTTTTTTTGTTTGTTTGTTTGTTTTTCCTATGTTATCAAACACATTTTCAAATCATGTATTGGAAAAAAAGACATGACATTTCATTCCTACGTTTTTCTGTTTCTGCATCTGCATTTTAAGAATCCTATGAATGAAAGAGGTGCTAATACGAACATAAAAACAACTAAAATCAAAACATCACTTCATGGCCGGGCCCTTGCCCTTGCGGTCGGCGACGTGGCGGACCATCTTCTCCATGTACGCAGCGACAGGAAGGGTCATTGTACATTGTGTTGTCGCTTGTCTTTGATATGGACGAAATGTACCTGGAGAGACGGCGAAGGAGGCGTTGTTTCTCCTTTGCTTGGCAGGCGGTCTCCAAGGCACTCAGACACCTCGAGGCCGAGGCGGAGAGCCTTCATTTTCTTGTATCGGAGGCGCTGCGTGTCGGTCTTCGTCGTGGTCAGCAACCGCCATACGACCTCGCGGATGAGCGCGTCCTCCGAGTCGACAGGGATGGAGCGCGACCGCTGGCGATAAGAGCTAGGCGCCGTCAAAGCCTCTGCCAGCTGTCGCTCACACTGGGGTGTCGTGGGTGGTGCCGCCGCTAGCTAGGCGCCTTCGCCTCCGACTCCAGCATGCACATCCGCATTGGAGCCACAGGCATGAGCACGCACCGCTACCGGGTTGTCTCGGGACCAGAGTGGTGCACGCGCAGGAGAAGAAGGGGAGACGACCGTGGGACAAATCTAGAGTGGCGCTGAGCGGAAAGAGAAAGTGTGTCCTTCATTCATATGACGACATGTGGAGGAACTACCGCCAATGTCCACACACGAGAGCAAGCTGGCGATGCGGAGCACGTGCTATTCGTTCGTGTGGCGCGTCTAAGCTAGATCAGGCGTCTTCCTCCTTGACGAGCCCGTCCTAGTCGCTGGGATTGGATTCGTTGTCGGAGCGCTCACCGAAGTTGGCCATGGCAGTGGGTGTTGGGGAACATTGCATGGGAAACAAAAAAATTCCTACGCACACGAAGACCTATCATGGTGATGTCCATCTACCAGAGGAGATTAGATCCACATACCCTTGTAGATCGCTAAGCGGGAAGCGTTAAAACAACGCGGTTGATGTAGTGGTACAGCTTCATGATTCAAATCACCGTTATCCCAAGATCCGTCCCACGATCCGTTCCGATCTAGCGCCGAACGGATGGCACCTCCGCGTTCGATATCAACCTTCTTGATCCAGCAAGAGAGACGGAGAAGTAGATGAGTTCCCCGGCAGCGTGACGGCGCGCCGGTGTTGGTGATGATCTATTCCTGCACGGCTCCGCCCGAGCTCCGCAGAAATATAATCTAGAGGAAGAACTACGAGGTGTAGGTTTGAATTGCACGTGGCAAAGTTGTGTCTCAAACAGCCCTATAGGAGGAGTCAAGGGGTGGGGCAAGCCCTTAGGGCGCCGGCCAAAGAGGCCCTCCTTGGGTCGGCCGAAGTGGGAAGGGAGGAGTCCTTCTCCAATCCCACTTGGATTAGGACTCCTTCCTTAATTTCCCACCTCTTTTGGATTTTCCACATTTTCCTCATGGGCTTTCCTTGGATGACTTTGTGAGCCCATTATACCTTATTTTACATCCAATAAACCCACGTGGACCCCTTGGGGCATGGTGGGTCCACCCAGTGGGCCCCCGAAACCCATTCGTCACTCCCTGTACACTGCCGACAATGCCCGAAAACTTTGCGGAATCCAAACACCAACTTCCTATATATAAATCTTCGTTTCCGGACCATTCCGGAAACCCTCGTGACGTCCGTGATCTCATCCGGGACTCCGAACAACCTTTGGTCACCAACACATATAACTCAACTATACTAAAACACCATCGAACCTTAAGTGTGCAGACCCCGCGGGTTCGAGAACTATGTACACATGACCCGAGACACTCTCTGGTCAACAACCAACAGCGGGACCTGGATGTCCATATTGGTTATATGTGTGTTGGTGAGTTATATGTGTTGGTGACCGAAGTTTTATTCGGAGTCCCGGATGAGATCCTGGACATCACGAGGAGTTCCGGAATGGTCCGAAAACGAAGATTGATATATAGGAAGTTGGTATTTGGATTCCGGAAGGTTTTCATGCATTGTCCGGAGTTTACTGGCAGTGACGAATGGGTTCCAGGGGCCCACTAGGTGGGGCCACCACGCCCCAAGGGGTCCACATGGGTTTATTGGATGCGCAATAAGGTATAATGGGCTCACAAAGTCATCCAAGAAAAGGCCATGAGGAAAAAGTGGAAAATCCAAAAGAGGTGGGAAAATAAGGAAGGAGTCCTAATTCAAGTGGGATTGGAGGAGGACTCCTCCCTTCCCCACTTCGGCTGACCCAAGGAGGCCTTCCTTGGCGCGCCAAGGCTGTCCCTTCCCTCCTCCTATATATACTAGAGGTTTAGGGCTTTTGAGACACAACTTTGTCACGTGTTGCCCTCTCCTCTATATCGTAGTTCTTCCTCTAGATCGATTTTCTGTGGAGCTCGGGCAGAGCCCTGCAGGAATAGATCATCACCATCACTGGCGCGCTGTCACGCTGTCGGAGAACTCATCTACTTCCCCGCCCCTCTTGCTAGATCAAGAAGGCGGAGATCGTCATGGAGATGTACGTGTGTGGGACGCGGAGGTGTCGTCCGTTCGGCACTTGATCGGGACGGATCACGAGATGGTTCATGCGACGGATCGTGGGACGGTTCGTGGGACGGATCGTGAAGATGTTGTTGGAAATATGCCCTAGAGGCAACAATAAAATGGTTATTATCATATTTCCCTGTTCATGATAATCGTCTATTGTTCATGCTATAATTGTATTAACAGGAAACAGTAATACATGTGTGAATAAATAGATCACAATGTGTCCCTAGCAAGCCTCTAGTTGGCTAGCTCGTTAGTCAATAGATGATCATGGATTCCTGATCATGGGCATTAGATGTCATTGATAACGGGATCACATCATTGGGAGAATGATGTGATGGACAAGACCCAATCCTAAGCCTAGCACTAGATCGTATTGTTCGTATGCTAATGCTTTTCTAATGTCAAGTATCTTTTCCTTCGACCGTGAGATTGTGCAACTCCCGGATACCGTAGGAGTGCTTTGGGTGTATCAAACGTCACAACGTAACTGGGTGACTATAAACGTGCACTACGGGTACCTCCGAAAGTGTCTGTTGGGTTGGTACGAATCGAGATCGGGATTTGTCACTCCGTGTGACGGAGAGGTATCTCTGGGCCCACTCGGTAGAACATCATCATGAGATCAATGTGACTAAGGAGTTAGTCACACGATGACGTGCTACGGAACGAGTAAAGAGACTTACCCGTAACGAGATTGAACAAGGTATAGGTATATCGACGATCGAATCTCGGGCAAGTTCTATACCGACAGACAAAGGGAATCGTATACGGGATTGATTGAATCCTTGACATCGTGGTTCATCCAATGAGATCATCGTGGAGAAAGTGGGAGCCACCATGGGTATCCAGACCCCGCTGATGGTTATTGGCCAGAGAGGTGTCTCGGTCATGTCTGCCTGTCTCCCGAACCCGCAGGGTCTACACACTTAAGGTTCGATGACGCTAGGGTTATAGGGAATTGTTATACAAGGTTACCGAAAGTTGTTCGAGTCCCGGATGAGATCCCGGACATCACGAGGAGATCCGGAATGGTCCGGAGGTAAAGATTGATATATAGGACGGATGGTTTCGGATACCGGAAGTGTTTCGGGCATCACCGGTAATGTACCGGGACCACCGGAGGTGGCCCCGGGGGACCACCGAAGGGGGGCAACGACCCCGGGAGATAAGGTGGGCCAAGTGGGGGTGGGAACCAGCCCCTAGGTGGGCTGGTGCGCCTCCCCACTCGGCCCATTGCGCAAGGGAGAGAAAAGGGGTGCAAACCCTAGGACAGGTGGGCCTAAGGCCCACCAGATGGTGCGCCACCCCCTCCTCCCCCTTCTGGCCGCCGCACCTCCCATATGGGGGGGGGGCTGCCGCACCCCCTAGGGTGGGAACCCTAGGGGTGGCACCCCCTCTCCCCTCCCCCTATATATATCGGGCACTTTTGGCCATTGAGACACACGGTTTTTCCCTCTCTCTCGGCGCAGCCCTGCTCTTCTTCCTCCTCCTCTCCGTCGGTGCTTGGCGAAGCCCTGTCGGGAGACCTCATCTCTCCATCGACACCATGCCGTCGTGTTGCTGCAGTTCTTCCCCAACCTCTCCCTCCTCCTTGCTGGATCAAGGTGCGGGAGACGTAACCGGGCTGCACGTGTCTTGAACGCGGAGGTGCCGTTGTTCGGCACTAGATCGGAATCGCTACGAGTACGACTCCATCAACCGCATTCTAGCAACGCTTAGTGATCTTCAAAGGTATGAATATGCTCTTACCCCCTCTCGTTGCTGGTATCTCCATAGGAAGATCTGAATATGCGTAGGAAAATTTTGAATTTATGCTACGTTACCCAACAGTGGCATCCGAGCCAGGTTTTCTATGCGTAGATTCTATGCACGAGTAGAACACAAAAGTTGTTGGCGATGATTTGTCAATTTGCTTGCCGCTACTAGTCTTATTATTTTCCGGCGGTATTGTGGGATGAAGCGGCCCGGACCGACTTTACACGTACGCTTACATGAGACTGGTTCCACCGACAAACATGCACACCGTGCATAAAGGTGGCTAGCGGGTGTCTGTCTCTCCTACTCTTGTCGGATTGGATTTGATGAAAAGGGTCCTTATGAAGGGTAAATAGCTTTGGCATATCATCGTTGTGGCTGTCACGTAGGTAAGAAGGCGTTCTTGCTAGAAACCCAAATCAGCCACGTAAAACTTGCAACAACAATTAGAGGACGTCTAACTTGTTTTTGCAGGGTTTGACATGTGATGTGATATGGCCAAAGTTGTGATGTTGCATGTATGATTTATGAGATGATCATGTTATTGTAATAGGTTTCATGACTTGCATGTCAATGAGTATGACAACCGGCAGGAGCCATAGGAGTTGTCTTATTTTATTGTATGAGATGCAACGCCATGTGCTTACTACTTTTACTTCATTGCTAACGGTTAGCTATAGCAGTAGTGATAGTAGTAGTTGGCGTGACGACTTCACGGAGACACGATGATGGAGATCATGATGATGGAGATCATGGTGTCACGCCGGTGACGATGATGATCATGCGATGCCTGAAGATGGAGATCGAAAGAGCAAAGATGATAATGGCCATATCATGTCACTATATGATTGCATTGTGATGTTTATCATGTTTTACATCTTATTTCTTAGAACGACGGTAGCATAATAAGATGATCCCTCTTAAAATTTCGAGAACGTATTCCCCTAAGTGTGCACCGTTGCGAAGGTTCGTTGTCTCGAAGCACCACGTGATGATCGGGTGTGATAGATTCTAATGTTCGCATACAACGGGTGTAAGCCAGATTTACACACGCGAAACACCTAGGTTGACTCGACGAGCTTAGCATGTACAGACATGACCTCGAATACAAGAGACCGAAAGGTCGAACATGAGTCGTATGGTTGAATACGATCAGCATGAAGTTGCTCACCATGGTGACTAGTCCGTCTCACGTGATGATCGGACACGGGTTAGTCAACATGGATCATGTATCACTTAGATGACTAGAGGGATGTCGATTTAAGTGGGAGTTCATACTTAATTTGATTAAATGAACTTAATTGTCATGAACTTAGTCTAAAAGTTGTCTTTATAAATATTGTAGATGTCCAACGTCAACCTCAATTTCAACGCATTCCTAAGAAAAACAAGCTGAAAGATGATGGTAGCAACTATGCGGACTGGGTTCGCAACTTGAAGCTCATCCTTGAAGCAGCTAAAAAGGCTTATGTACTTGATGCGCCGCTAGGTGACCCTCCCGCTCCCGCAGCAACCCAGGACATTCTAAACGTCTGGCAAACGCGGAGTGATGACTACTCTCTGGTCAGGTGTGGCATGTTATACAGTTTAGAAACGGGGCTCCAAAGGCGTTTTGAGCAACACGGGGCATATGAGATGTTCCAGGAGCTGAAGCTAGTTTTTCAAGCTTATGCCCGTGTCGAGAGATATGAAGTCTCCGACAAGTTCTTCAGCTGTAAGATGGAGGAGAACAGTTCTGTCAGTGAGCACATACTCAAAATGTCTGGGTTACACGGTCGTCTGACTTCACTTGGAGTCGAACTTCCGGATGATGCTATAATTGACAGAATCCTCCATTCTCTCCCACCAAGCTACAAAGGCTTTGTGCTTAAATACAACATGCAAGGGATGGAGAAGACCATTCCCGAGTTGTACTCGATGCTCAAGTCTGCAGAAGTAGAAATCAAGAAAGAGCATCAAGTGTTGATGGTCAACAAGACCACTAGTTTCAAGAAAGGCAAGGGTAAGAAGAACTTCAAGAAAGACGGCAAAGCTGTTGCCGCACCCGGTAAGCCAGATGCCGGGAAGAAGAAAAAGAACGGACCCAAGCCTGAGACTGAGTGCTTCTATTGCAAGGGAAAGGGTCACTGGAAGCGGAACTGCCCCAAATACTTAGCGGACAAGAAGGCGAGCAACGTTAAAGGTATATGTGATATGCATGTTATTGATGTGTACCTTACCAGCGCTCGTAGTAGCTCCTGGGTATTTGATACCGGTGCTGTTGCTCACATTTGCAACTCAAAGCAGGAACTGCGGAATAAGCGGAGACTGGCCAAGGACGAGGTGACGATGCGCGTCGGGAATGGTTCAAAGGTCGATGTGATCGCCGTCGGCACGCTACCTCTACATCTACCATCGGGATTAGTTTTAAACCTTAATAATTGTTATTTAGTACCAGCTTTAAGCATGAACATTGTATCAGGGTCTTGCTTAATGCGAGACGGCTACTCATTTAAGTCAGAGAATAATGGTTGTTCTATTTATATGAGTGATATGTTTTATGGTCATGCTCCGCTGGTGAATGGTTTATTCTTGATGAATCTCGATCGTGATGTTACACATATTCATAGTGTGAGTACCAAAAGATGCAAAGTTGATAATGATAGTCCCACATACTTGTGGCATTGCCGCCTTGGTCATATCGGCGTTAAGCGCATGAAGAAGCTCCATACTGATGGACTATTAGAGTCTCTTGACTTTGAGTCATTTGACACATGCGAACCGTGCCTCATGGGCAAGATGACTAAGACTCCATTCTCAGGAATAATGGAGAGAGCAACCGACTTATTGGAAATAATACATACTGATGTGTGTGGTCCAATGAACGTTGAAGCTCGCGGTGGTTATCGTTATATTCTCACTCTCACCGATGATTTGAGTAGGTATGGGTATATCTACTTGATGAAGCACAAATCTGAGACGTTTGAAAAGTTCAAGGAATTTCAGAGTGAGGTTGAGAATCAACGTGACAGAAAAATTAAATGTCTATGATCTGATCGTGGAGGAGAATATTTGAGTCACGAGTTTGGCACACACCTAAGGAAGTGTGGAATCGTTTCACAACTGACGCCGCCTGGCACACCGCAGTGCAATGGAGTGTCTGAACGTCGTAATCGCACTTTATTAGATATGGTACGATCTATGATGTCTCTCACCGACTTACCGCTATCATTTTGGGGATACGCATTAGAAACTGCAACATTCACTTTAAATAGGGCACCGTCTAAATCCGTTAAGACGACACCGTATGAACTATGGTTTGGCAAGAAACCTAAGTTGTCGTTTCTTAAAGTTTGGGGATGTGATGCTTATGTGAAGAAACTTCAACCAGAAAAGCTCGAACCCAAAGCGCAGAAATGCGTATTCATAGGATACCCTAAGGAAACTATTGTGTATACCTTCTATCTTAGATCCGAAGGTAAAACCTTTGTTGCCAAGAACGGATCCTTTCTAGAGAAAGAGTTTCTCTCGAAAGAAGTAAGTGGGAGGAAGGTAGAACTTGATGAGGTAATTGCACCCCCTCTCGAACAGGATAGTAGCGCAGCGCGGGAAGTTGTTCCTGTGGCACCTACACCGACTAAAAGGAAGTTAATGATGATGATCATGAAGCTTCAGATCAAGTTACTACTGAACCGCGAAGGTCCACAAGGGCACGCACCGCACCAGAGTGGTATGGCAACCCTGTGATGGAAATCATGTTGTTAGACAACGGTGAACCTTCGAACTATGAAGAAGCAATGGCGGGCCCGGATTCCAACAAATGGCTTGAGGCTATGAAATCCGAGATAGGATCCATGTATGAGAACAAAGTATGGACTTTGGTGGACTTGCCCTATGACCGGCGAGCCATAGAAAATAAATGGATCTTCAAGAAGAAGACTGATGCAAACGGTAATGTAACCGTTTACAAAGCTCGACTTGTCGCAAAGGGTTTTCGACAAATTCAAGGAGTTGACTACGAAGAGACTTTCTCTCCCGTAGCGAAGCTGAAATCATGTTAGCAATTGCCGCCTTTTATGATTATGAAATTTGGCAAATGGACGTCAAAACAGCGTTCCTTAACGGGAACCTTAAGGAAGAGTTGTATATGATGCAACCAGAAGGTTTTGTCGACCCTAAGGGTGCTAACAAAGTGTGCAAGCTCCAGTGCTCCATCTATGGGCTGGTGCAAGCATCTCGGAGTTGGAACATTCGCTTTAATGAGGTGATTAAAGCGTTTGGGTTCATACAGGTTTACGGAAAAGCCTGTCTGTACAAGAAAGTGAGTGGGAGCTCTGTAGCTTTCCTCATACTATATGTGGATGACATATTATTGATGGGGAATAATATAGAGATGTTGGAGAGCATAAAGGCCTATTTGAACAAGAGTTTTTCTATGAAGGACTTTGGAGAAGCTGCATACATATTAGGCATCAAGATCTATAGAGATAGATCGAGACGCCTCATAGGTCTTTCGCAAAGTACATACCTTGACAAGATATTGAAGAAGTTCAATATGGAAAACTCAAAGAAAGGGTTCTTGCCAGTTTTGCAAGGTATGAGATTGAGTAAGACTCAGTCGCCGACCACGGCAGCAGATAGAGAGAAGATGAGTTATGTCCCCTACGCTTCAGCCGTGGGCTCTCTAATGTATGCCATGCTGTGTACCAGACCTGATATAAACCTTGCCATAAGTTTGGTAGGGAGGTACCAAAGTGATCCCGATACGGAACACTGGACAGCGGTCAAGAATATCCTTAAGTACCTGAAAAGGACTAAGGAAATGTTTCTCGTTTATGGAGGTGACGAAGAGCTCGTCGTAAAGGGTTACGTTGACGCTAGCTTCGACACAGATCCGGATGACTCTAAGTCACAGACCGGATACGTATATGTGTTGAATGGTGGGGCAGTGAGCTGGTGCAGCAGCAAGCAAGAAGTCGTGGCAGCATCTACATGTGAAGCAGAGTACATAGCTACTTCAGAAGCGGCTCGTGAAGGAATTTGGAAGAAGGAGCTCATCACCGACCTTGGAGTGGTTCCAAGCGCGTCGGGTCCTATGACACTCTTCTGTGATAACACTGGAGCCATTGCCATAGCCAAGGAGCCCAGGTTTCACCGGAAGACGGAGCACATCAAGCGCCGCTACAACTCCATCCAGGACCATGTCCAGAGTGGAGTGATAGATATTTGTAAAGTACACACGGATCTGAATATTGCAGACCCGTTGACTAAACCTCTTCCACGAGCAAAACATGATCAACACCATAATGCTATGGGTGTTCGATACATCACAATGTAACTAGATTATTGACTCTAGTGCAAGTGGGAGACTGTTGGAAATATGCCCTAGAGGCAATAATAAAATGGTTATTATCATATTTCCTTGTTCATGATAATCGTCTATTGTTCATGCTATAATTGTATTAACAGGAAACAGTAATACATGTGTGAATAAATAGATCACAATGTGTCCCTAGCAAGCCTCTAGTTGGCTAGCTCGTTAGTCAATAGATGATCATGGTTTCCTGATCATGGGCATTAGATGTCATTGATAACGGGATCACATCATTGGGAGAATGATGTGATGGACAAGACCCAATCCTAAGCCTAGCACTAGATCGTATTGTTCGTATGCTAATGCTTTTCTAATGTCAAGTATCTTTTCCTTCGACCGTGAGATTGTGCAACTCCGGGATACCGTAGGAGTCCTTTGGGTGTATCAAACGTCACAACGTAACTGGGTGACTATAAAGGTGCACTACGGGTACCTCCGAAAGTGTCTGTTGCGTTGGTACGAATCGAGATCGGGATTTGTCACTCCGTGTGACGGAGAGGTATCTCTGGGCCCACTCGGTAGAACATCATCATGAGCTCAATGTGACTAAGGAGTTAGTCACACGATGACGTGCTACGGAACGAGTAAAGAGACTTACCGGTAGCGAGATTGAACAAGGTATAGGTATACCGACGATCGAATCTCGGGCAAGTTCTATACCGACAAACAAAGGGAATCGTATACGGGATTGATTGAATCCTTGACATCGTGGTTCATCCGATGAGATCATCGTGGAGCAAGTGGGAGCCACCATGGGTATCCAGACCCCGCTGATGGTTATTGGCCAGAGAGGTGTCTCGGTCATGTCTGCCTGTCTCCCGAACCCGCAGGGTCTACACACTTAAGGTTCGATGACGCTAGGGTTATAGGGAATTGTTATACGAGTTTACCGAAAGTTGTTCGGAGTCCCGGATGAGATCCCGGACGTCACGAGGAGCTCCCGAATGGTCCGGAGGTAAAGATTGATATATAGTACGGATGGTTTCGGATACCGGAAGTGTTTCGGGCATCACCGGTAATGTACCGGGACCACTGGGACCACCGGAGGTGGCCCCGGGGGACCACCGAAGGGGGGCAACGACCCCGGGAGATAAGGTGGGCCAAGTGGGGGTGGGAACCAGCCCCTAGGTGGGCTGGTGCGCCTCCCCACTCAGCCCATTGCGCAAGGGAGAGAAAAGGGGGGCAAACCCTAGGCCAGGTGGGCCTAAGGCCCACCAGATGGTGCGCCACCCCCTCCTCCCCCTTCTGGCCGCCGCACCTCCCATCTGGGGGGGCTGCCGCACCCCCTAGGGTGGGAACCCTAGGGGTGGCACCCCCTCTCCCCTCCCCCTATATATATCGGGCACTTTTGGCCATTGAGACACACGGTTTTTCCCTCTCTCTCGGCGCAGCCCTGCTCTTCTTCCTCCTCCTCTCCGCCGGTGCTTGGCGAAGCCCTGCCGGGAGACCTCGTCTCTCCATCGACACCACGCCGTTGTGTTGCTGGAGTTCTTCCCCAACCTCTCCCTCCTCCTTGCTGGATCAAGGTGCGGGAGACGTCACCGGGCTGCACGTGTGTTGAACGCGGAGGTGCCGTTGTTCGGCACTAGATCGGAATCGCTACGAGTACGACTCCATCAACCGCGTTCTAGCAACGCTTCCGCTTAGCGATCTTCAAAGGTATGAAGATGCTCTTACCCCCTCTCGTTGCTGGTCTCTCCATAGGAAGATCTGAATATGCGTAGGAAAATTTTGAATTTATGCTACGTTACCCAACAGACGTACCACTACATCAACCGCGTTCGTTAACGCTTCCGCTTAGCGATCTACAAGGGTATGTGGATCCGATCTCCCTCTCGTAGATGAACATCACCATGATAGGTCTTCGTGTGCGTAGGAAATTTTTTCTTTCACATGCAACGTTCCCCAACAACCTACTCCAAACCAAAAAGACCAAATGGAGGCAAGAAACAAGCAAAAGAAAAGAAGAAGAGGAAAGGCGATGATGAGCTAACCATTGTTATGGAAGCTATTGTGAACACAAGGAAGGAAGCAAACGAGGTGAGGAAGATGGCAAGGAACCGAGATGCGGCGGCCATGGAAGAGTGAACTAGATTCTTGGAATGGGAGAAATCATTGATATTCATGGACACATCTACCCTCGATGAGAAGCAAAAGGAATACGTCAATCTTGCTCGTGAAGAAGTCTTGGTACAAAAAAGAGGCATGGGTGGCTTCGGAGCTACCATGGGAGGCATGGGAGCCATGGGTGCCATGAAAAGGTTGGGAGGCATGGTAGCACCTCCAACCATGGGTGCCATGCGAAGCACGGGAGGCATGGGTGCCATTGGAGGCATGGGAGGCATGAGTTTTGTGTCTCTCATTGGAGGCATGGGAGGCATGGGAGCACCTCCGGGTGACATGAAAAGCATGGGAGGCATGGGAGCACCTCCGGATGACATGGGAGGCATGGGAGCACCTCCGGGTGACATGGAAAGCATGGGAGGCATGGGAGCACCTCCGGATGACATGGGAGGCATGGGAGCACCTCCGGGTGACATGGGTGGACGCATGTCTTCCGGTGTGTCTCACGTACGTTCGCATGATGGCGTTGAAGATTTTTCCAACACCTTCCGAGCTCCCCATGTTGTTGCAGCACGCGACGATGAGAAAAAGGAGGAAGAAACGTCGTCGGATGAGGAAGAAGAATCGCAGGAAGAGGAGGACGAAGATGAGGGGGATGAGGCATGATTGTTGATGTGTCATTTGTTTGTGTGAATTTTTATGTCATAAACTAGGTTGGGTGATTTTAAACTTGGTTGGATGATGATATGTGATGTGTCATGTCTTCGAACTTTTTATGTCATGACGAACTTGGTTGGGTGATTTACACTATGATATGCCTTGTTTTGATGTTTCAAATATCACCATATTACCCAAAAAATTAATATGTTGCAAGTGTCAGCTGCTGGAGCGACTCGCGCGCGCTGTATTTTGTTGCGGCCGCTAGAGCTAGCGCTCTCCGGCGCGCTAAAAATGGCTATTTCGGCGTTGAAAAAAAATTAGCGCCGCGACGGTTGCGCGGCTGTTGGAGATGCTCTTATCCCACTACTGAGCATGAAGGAGTAGGTGATTGACTACGCCATCGATGCAGCCAATCGAAACGCGTGGGGCTTGTAGAAAGAGCGCGTCAGTTCTCGGGAAATAGAGACAGAAAATACAGATTGGGATAGAGAAGATAGATATGACAGCTGAGACCACATAGTCAATGGGGGCAGAAACTTACCCCGACCAGGATTGTTATCTTTCCAGCCGAGCAAACCAGTTTCTTCATATCTATGGTTGGGATTGACCGAGATCACAGGGTATAGGGTGTCAATTTCAGGGATTAAAAGATTAGGATTTTGATTCGGACCAGCAATATCAATTCAAGGTTTAGAACAGACTTTTACTCAGAAAATAAACAGTAGATCCTAATCAAACTGTGAATAAACGGTACACGGTGCACCGGCGATCCCTCATTTTGTCAGCATCCAGCACGGGGACCGGCCGGCATGTGGAGACACTAGTAGCCAGTTCATCCCCTTGGTCTGCCTCTCTCTGTCAAATTGGCCTTCAGCTTCAGCTTCAGTCAGGCCAACTAAATCATTCAGAGGGCACTAATAATCGAGCACGAGCATTCAGATTCACGACTCGCTGATCTGGCTCGACTTGGACGCTTTCGTCAACTACCTCTTGTCAATTTATTGCATATAATGATATAAATTTGCTAATAAATATAAAGGAGTAAAGATTTAATTAATTGTATGCATAATTAACTGTTTACGTAATAATTGGATTAATGACTTGCTTTCCAAAAAATCCGGTGCTCATTTTTTATTGGAAGCCACTACATAGCAGCGCCGCATGGGTGCCTTCCCGTGCGACGGTTTACCTTATGCATGCAAGTAAATCCATCAACGTGATATTAACATAGATTCTTTTAATGTTTAATTTTTAATAAGTTTTATATCTTGAACTATAAATCCAATTGACAATCCGTTTTCACCGTTAGCTTCCTCGCAACGAGATCTTCAAAACTAGATCCCATGTCGACATGTTTCAATGACATTTTTTTTCATCGATAGTTGCCAGATTATTATTATTTAGTTGTTAGATTATGAGACACTTAGTAGCCACATTTAATTAACTTAGTTGTCAACTTGGCAATTGTGTGTATAGATTTTTATCAACTACGGTTGCTTAGACCCGACGACCGTGTTTGACGAATGATTGTTGTCTTGTAGCAATTTTCATTATACATGATATAAACGCATGTCATAGGTTTGGTTTGTCAATTTAAATATGTCAACTTGTCATATTTACATACAACTTTGCCAGATTTTTTTTCGTGTGTTTGCTAGTTTAATTATGTTGACTTGTCATATTTACTAACAATTACCAAAAAAAGATTTTTCTGATCGTCGATTTTAAATATGCTGAGTTGTCATATTTTTACAAGTTATTGTCCTAAAAATGTTGTTTGTGCTTGCTCGTTTGATTATGTCGAAATGTCATATTTATACGCAATTTCCAAATAATATAACGATTAAGTTATTTTTTATCAGACAAGTAAGTACTTACTAATATGACAAGTACGTACAACAAATGTGGTAAGTACAAGAAACAAAAAAGTTGTCGAAACATGTCGACATGGGATCTAGTTTTAAAGATTTCGTCGAAACAAAGTCAACGGCGAAAACGGATCATCGATCGAATTAACGGTTTTAAAGATAAAACTTTTTAAATTTCGGTCATTTAAAATGAATCTGCACGCATGCATGCACGACGAAGAGTGTGCAAGCCGCCGCACACTAATAACAATATGCAGCGCAGTTAGTTAGATTTTCCCTTTTTTATTATATTTGCATTAATGGTTGGATGCAGACGGCGTACAAACTCCTTTGGGAATATAAATACATATCGATTATAAGTTTATTTATAAATGACGTGTCAACATCATATAGCCACTTGCACGTTGTATTATGAACCACGCTCTTAAAGCTAACTTTTGCTTTACCTAAAGAGTTTCTACTGCCTTTCTTTCGAATTTTCATTTGGTTTTTCATGATTAACCGAGAATGTTTGGTCTTTAGGTCCGTTTTCCTTATAAACTGGACCGACTCTTTTCTTCAAAATGAAATGCAAGAATCCGCTGCCCCTTTCAAGGGTTCTATAAAAACGTGATTCTCCATTTCAAAAAAGAAAAAAAAACGAGTTTTTTCTTAAGGCCTCGTTTGGTTAAGGGGGATTGGGGAGGTTTTGAGAGGGAGGGATTTCAGGGTATTGAGTGAATCCCTTTGTTTCACCCAATCCTTTCAAATCCCCGGGGTTTTGCTTCCACTAGTCCCCCGAGGAGGGTTTTGAAATATATGGATAGAAAGGGATTGAAGGGGAACAGAGGGGATTGGGCTAAGCAAACCCCTCCTACCAAATGGGCGCGCGAGGATCCGTGGGGTTTCTCGACCCCCGGGGATTTTCCTCTCAAATCCTCCCCAATCCCCCTTAACCAAACGAGGCCTAAAGAGTGTTTTCTAGATTCATAACCTGCACACCTACCTTGGGTTGGACACGCGTGCTACCCACAACTGCCTGAACCAAACCCTTGTGTTAAAAAACCAGGCAGAAATCAAACGCTTGCACCGGCACGTAACATCACCACCGCAAGCTTGCACCGGCAAGCTTTTCGTGTGTAATCTTTAGCTGACCGGTATGTAAATTTCATCACGCCAAGCAGTGAAGACAGTTAAAATAATTATGTTTGCCCCCGATGTTTTTGTCTCAAGCTCCGCCACTAGCGCTAAGGCATCGCACCGGAGCCAAAAACTCGATGGCATGTGAAGGCTTGATCCGTTTCATTCACCGCAACAAGGTTTCCGTTGAAAGGTGCTAACTTAGGCCCTGTTTGGAACCACCCAGATTATATAATCCAGTTTTTATAATCTATTCTGTCTCCAAACATAACAACTTATGGTGTAGATTATAAAAACTAGATGAATAGATTATTAAAAACTCATAATCTACTCTATACCAGCTAAAATCAGATTATGGATGGTAATGACCCATTACCCTTGTAAAGTTGAAGATAATTACACTCCTACCACCGTTATCCTCTTTTTTTTTAAAAAAAACAAAGGGCAGACATGTCATTATGCAATGTAAAACCTGGATTACAGTTTATATAATCTGGCCTCCAAACATGTTCACCTAGATTATTTTTATAAACCAGATTATATAATCTAATCTAGATTATTATAATCTATTATGGTTTCAAACAAAACCTTATTAGCACTTCCTACGTATTACAGTAGCACAAGCCAGACATGACGGCTCTGCTCCTAGCGGCTAGCGCCCCTTGTTCCTTGTGGTTGTGGATGGATCCATCCGTAGCTTGTGTTGGCTCGCCTGCCTGCCACTGCAACACCGAGGTCGAGAGGAGGTCGAACCCAACCTCCACTCCGCTTTTCAGGACTTCAAGCGTTTCAGTTTCGTCAGCGTGTTTAGTTTAGGCGACGATGCGCAGCCCAGAAAACACTTTATTTAGATGATGATGCATGCAGCGGCCTTGGTTGCGATTTTGTGGACAAACCAAACGTGTCTTTTGGAGATAATCAGAAAAACACACTAACTTTTTCAAATTAATCCTAAAGGTTCCTTTGATACAAAGGAATTTCATTGCATTTTTTAAGGATTTGAACCCTTAGGATTTTTTTTTCAACGATGGTCGTTTTATTCATAAGCTTGAAATCCTTTGGAATTTTTTCATAGGATTTTCACATTATATTTTGGAGAAAAATTTCCATCCACTCAAATCTTTTTATAGAATTTCTTTGTTTTTTTTTTGCTATCAAACACACTTTCAAATAATGTAGAATAGAAAAGGACATGGCACTCTATTCCTGGTTTTTTTTCTACTCCTGCATTTTCAGAATACTGGAAATCAAAGAGGCCCTAAAACAAACATAAAAAAACAACTAAAATCTAACCATCACTTCATGGTCGGGCCCTTGCCCTTGCAGTCGGTGACGCGACGGACCATCTTCTCCATGTACGTGGCGACGGTGAGGGTCGTCGTATGTTGTGTTGTCGCTCGTCTTCGTCGTGGTCAGTAACCGCCATACGACCCCGCAGATGAGCGCCTCGTCCGAGTCGGCAGGGATGGAGCGCGACCATTGGCGGAAGAGCTGGGCGTTGCCAAAGCCGCCGCCAGCTGTCGCTCACATCGAGGCGCCTTCGCCTCCGACTCCGGCATGTGCATCCGCACTGGAGCCGCAGGCACAAGCACGCACCACTGCCCGGTGGTGCGGGCACAGGAAGGGAAGGGGAGACGACCGTGGGACGAATCTGGAGCGACGTGGAGCGGGAAGAGCAAGCGTGTCCTGCATTCCTTCGACGAAAGGTGAAGGAACTACCACAGGTGTCCACACGAGCGCTCGATGGCGATGCGGAGCGCGTGCTACAACGTTCTATGGCGCGTCAAAGCTAGATCCGACGGTTTCCTCCTTGATGACCCTGTCCTAGTCATTGGGATCGTATTCGCCGTCGAAGCGCTCACTGAAGTTGGCCATGGCGGGAGGATGGCAAGGTTCGGGAGGAAACGAAGGAGACGAGGAGGAACGAAGAAGATGAGTCGAGGAGGAACGAAAAAGATGAGTCAAGGAGGAACGAAGAAGATGGATGGGGATTGTGGTCTAATTAGAGTTTGTTGGATGATATGTGGTTTTTATGGGGCGACACGGGCCCTAGCGAATTTGAGGTGCCCTGTTGGCATCCCTCTGGTGACTGAACAGGTGGCTCGTCCGGACATCTGGGACGGATATGGGGTTCGACTGTAGATGCTTTTAGTTGCAAAAGAAAAAGGAAATAGCTGAACCCTATTCCTAATCCGACGGCTGTAGATTGGAGAAGTAGTTTCTGTTTGATTGAACTATCTCTTTCATTGAAGATCTGTGAAGATTAAATACATACGGAACCGTCGCCACGAACGGATGCGTCCGCTCGTGGGGGTCGTGGGAAAAACCGTCGCGTCGGTTGGCTAGGAACCACACGAAGCGGTTCTGTACAAGGGAGGATTATTCCCTAATTATCACAATTAGTTTAAATCCTAACACTCCCCCTAATCCTCGCTTGTCCTTGAGACCGACATCTTTGAAATATTCTCCTCCAAAACTCTGTGGGAAAAATTGAGAAGAAAACATACAATATGCCATGAAAAACTCCTTCTAAAACCCAGTGGGAGAAATAAGGAGAAAATGACATATATCGTCCATGCTTGCATTGATATTGCCTCATTAAAATCCTTTCGTAAGAAACCATGTGGAAAACTCACAGAGGAAAAGAGTGCAATATAAAAGATCTCATGATCTTAACATGTTATATCCTAGGAGTTTTCTCCTCCTGAATTTTGCAAGTCTCGAAGTCGTCTCATACCAATTCCATTTACATACTTATGGAATAAAGAACTTGGTAAAGACTTAGTAAATAGATCAGCGAGATTATCACTTGACTTCATTTGCAAAATACTTATCTCCCCCTTCTCTTGCAGATCATGGGGATAAAATAATTTAGGAGAAATATGCTTTGTAATATTGCTCTTAATATAACCCGTTTGCATTTGTGCAATGCAAGCAGCATTATCTTCGTAGATAATAGTGGGTGATTTTATCGAACCAATCCCACTTGAACTTTGGACAAAGTTCATCATTCTACGAAGCCATACACATTCACGTGATGCTTCGAACAAAGCAATTATCTCAGAATAATTGGTGGACGTTGCCACTAAGGTTTGCTTTGTTGACTTCCAAGAGAAGGTTGTACCTCCATGTAAGAAGACAAAACCAGTCTGCGATCTGGCATCATGGGGATCTCACTAGTATCCAGCACCGCAATACCCCATCATGGTTCTCTCTTGATTTTTCTGATAGAATAAACCAAGATCTTTGGTGCCTTGAAGATATCTGGAAATATTCTTCACACCAACCCAATACCTTTTTGTTGGTGATGCGCTGTATCTAGCCAGTAAATTAATTGCAAATGCTATATCAGGTCTAGTGCAGTTTGCTAGATACATTAGTGCACCAACGGCACTAAGATATGGAAACTCTGGTCCCAATATCTCTTCATCATCACCCTTAGGCCTAAATGGGTCCTTGTCTCTGTCAAACGACCTGACGACCATAGGTGTTTTTGATAGGATGCTTTATCCATATTGAACTTTTCCAGTATCTTTTGGATGTAAGTAGACTGATGAACAAGTATTCCTGAAGAAAAATGTTCAAGTTGCAAACCAAGACAAAATTTGGTTTGACCCAAATCTTTCATCTCAAATTCCGTCTTGAGATGATTACTTGCCTCATGTATTTCACGTGTAGTCCCAATGATGTTCAAGTCATCAACATACACGGAAATTATATAAAATCCATCAGTGGATTTCTTGATGAACACACATGGGCAATCATTGTTGTTTGAGTAACCCTTCTCCAGAAGGAATTCACTTAGTCGGTTATACCACATTCTACCCGACTGTTTCAAGCCGTATAACGACCTCACTAGCTTTACGCAATACATGTTGCGGTTAGCTTTTGAATCCGGAATCTTCAGTCCCTCGGGAACTTTCATATATATATATATCCGTCTTAAGTGACCCATATAAATATGCAGTCACAGCATCCATCAATTGGATATACAAATTCATTTGCACTGCCAGTGATATCAAGTATCGGTACGTGATTCCACTCATCACAGGAGAATATGTTTCATCACAATCGATGCCGGGTCTCTGTGTAAACCTTTGTGCTACAAGCCTCGCTTTATATCTCACCACCTCATTGTTTTCGTTCCTTTTACAAACAAAAACCCATTTTTCCCCCACGGGGAAAACATTAGGAGGAGTAGGTATTACTGCAGTAAATACCCCTCTCTTAGCAAGCGAGCGCAATTCGTCCTCTATTGCAACCTTCCAATTGGACCAGTCTGAGCATTTCATACACTCTGCCATGGACTTAGGTTCACGATCCAATGCCAGGTCATCTGCAATCTTTGAGGCAAAAAATATGTCGACAATTGTAGTATTTCTGTTGAATGATTCTCCTGATTCAACATAGTTGATGGAAATCTCATCAATACCTTCTGACTCATTGTGATTTCCCACAACAATCGAGTCAAGGTGTACCGATGTCCCAGCACCAATATTTGTGTGCACAGTTGTGCTGGGTTCTGGATGCATAACATCCTTTAGGTGTCTTTCAACACTAGGTTGAATATCAACTCGTGGTTGAACTACATTTACAATTGAAGGGATCCTCACTTCCCGCGGACGATTCTGAGAAGTCATGTTCTTCTTATCCAGTTTTCTCCCCCTCTTGGGCGGTTGAGTGGTCTTATGAGATATCTCAACTCTCTCTGGAACATTCATAGCGGGAACATGGGATTTAGTGACACATTTATAATCAGTAAATGCATCTGGCTAATTATTTGCAATATTTTGCAAATTAATAATCTTCTGAACTTCTAGTTCAGATTCATTCATACGTGGATCTAAGGACTGAATGCCTTTAACATTCCAATCTATTTCCCGACATTCTTTGTGGTTCTTTTCTCCCCCTAATGCCGGAAAATTGTCCTCATCGAAGATACAATCAGCGTACCGGGTTGTAAATAGGTCCACTGTTAGAGGCTCCAGGTACTTTATAATCGACGGAGAATTGTACCCCACATAGATCCCCATTTTTCTATGTGGACCCATTGATGTACGCTCAGGTGGTGATATCGGTACGTACACAGGCAACCGAATCTTCGAAGATGGGAAATATTTGGTTGATTTACACGTACTAACTGCAGAGGGGAGGCTGTATGATATGCAGTTGGTCGAATTTGTATCAACTCTACGGCATGCAATACCGCATGTCCCCAACAAGAAGTTGGAAGATTACAATTCTGTAGGAGTGGTCTTGCTACCAACTTGATCCTCTTGATGAGTGATTCCGCAAGACCATTTTGTGTGTGTACATATGGTACAGAATGCTCCATAGTTATGCCCAAGGCTAGGAATAATCATTGAATGCTCGTGAACTAAATTCAGCAGCATTATCCATTCTGATGGATTTTATCCTGTGTTCAGGATGATTTGCCCTCAGTTTAATGATTTGAGCAATCAACTTTGCAAAAGCATGGTTCCTTGTTGATAATAGACACACATTAGACCATCTTGTTGATGCATCAATGAGCACCATAAAATATCTAAATGGTCCCGATAACGGTTGAATTGGACCACATATATCTCCTTGAATGCATTCAAGAAAATTAAGTGGTTCATTCTTGATCTTCGGATGTGAAGGTCTTGTGATTAATTTCCCAGTTGCACATGCAGTGCATACGAAATCCGAGGATTTGGGGAAATTAGCAAGCGTTATGTTGTGTCCAATTGAACTGTCAATAATTTTTCTCATCATCCCCACACCAGGATGACCCAGGCGATCATGCCATATCTTGAACTTGTCAAGATTCTGAAAAATTATTTTGTATGCCAAATGTTGCTTTGGCTTGATGTATGTGTAATACAGTCCAGAAGATAGAGCAGGCAGTCTCTCAAGGGTTTCCTTGTCGGATCCCTTCTGCTGAGTTATGAGTAGGCTTTCAACCGCATTGTCTTCATGAGTTTCAATGTGGTAGCCATTCATACGGATATCCTTAAAACTCAACATGGTACGAGTTGAATCCGGATACAATAAAGCCTCCTGGATTTCAAGTTTTGTACCATTCGGGATGGTAAATGTGGCTTGACCAGAACCAACAATTACCGTGTCATGACCACCAATTGTCATAACACTTCCAAGCAGAGCGTCGTAGCAGATTCTATATGTGAAGCGGAGTATATGGCTGCCTCGGAGGCGGCTAAGGAGGGTGTCTGGATGAAGCAGTTCATGACGGATCTTGGAGTGGTGCCAAGCGCACTGAATCCAATAACCTTGTTTTGTGACAACACGGGTGCCATTGCCTTAGCAAAGGAACCACGGTTTCACAAGAGGACCATACACATCAAACGACGCTTCAACCTCATCCGCGACTACGTCGAGGGAGAGGACGTAAATATATGCAAAGTGCACACGGATCTGAATGTAGCAGACCCGCTGACTAAACCTCTTCCACGGCCAAAGCATGATCAACACCAGAACTGTATGGGTGTTAGATTTATTACAATGTAATTCACATGATGATGTGAGGGCTAGATTATTAACTCTAGTGCAAGTGGGAGACTGTTGGAATTATGCCCTAGAGGCAATAATAAATATAGTTATTATTATAATTCCTGTATCAAGATAATCGTTTATTATCCATGCTATAATTGTATTGAATGAAGACTCATTTACATGTGTGGATACATAGACAAAACACCGTCCCTAGCAAGCCTCTAGTTGGCTAGCCAGTTGATCAAAGATAGTCAGTGTCTTCTGATTATGAACAAGGTGTTGTTGCTTGATAACTGGATCACGTCATTAGGAGAATCACGTGATGGACTAGACCCAAACTAATAGACGTAGCATGTTGATCGTGTCATTTTGTTGCTACTGTTTTCTGCGTGTCAAGTATTTGTTCCTATGACCATGAGATCATATAACTCACTGACACCGGAGGAATGCTTTGTGTGTATCAAACGTCGCAACGTAATTGGGTGACTATAAAGATGCTCTACAGGTATCTCCGAAGGTGTTAGTTGAGTTAGTATGGATCAAGACTGGGATTTGTCACTCCGTGTGACGGAGAGGTATCTCGGGGCCCACTCGGTAATACAACATCACACACAAGCCTTGCGAGCAATGTGACTTAGTGAAAGTTGCGGGATCTTGTATTACGGAACGAGTAAAGAGACTTGCCGGTGAACGAGATTGAAATAGGTATGCGGATACTGACGATCGAATCTCGGGCAAGTAACATACCGAAGGACAAAGGGAATGACATACGGGACTATATGAATCCTTGGCACTGAGGTTCAAACGATAAGATCTTCGTAGAATATGTAGGATCCAATATGGGCATCCAGGTCCCGCTATTGGATATTGACTGAGGAGTCTCTCGGGTCATGTCTACATAGTTCTCGAACCCGCAGGGTCTGCACACTTAGGGTTCGACGTTGTTTTATGTGTATTTGAGTTATATGGTTGGTTACCGAATGTTGTTCGGAGTCCCGGATGAGATCACGGACGTCACGAGGGTTTCCGGAATGGTCCGGACATGAAGATTAATATATAGGATGACCTCATTTGATTACCGGAAGGTTTTCGGAGTTACCGGGAATGTACCGGGAATGACGAATGGGTTCCGGGAGTTCACCGGGGGGGGGGGGGCAACCCACCCCGGGGAAGCCCATAGGCCTTGAGGGTGGCACACCAGCCCTTAGTGGGCTGGTGGGACAGCCCAAAAGGGCCCTATGCGCCTAGGAAAGAAAATCAAAGAGAAAAAAAAGAGGAGGTGGGAAGGGAAGGAAGGACTCCCACCCACCAAACCAAGTCCAACTCGGTTTGGGGGGGAGCCTTCCCCCTTGGACTCGGCCGACCCCCTTGGGGCTCCTTGAGCCCCAAGGCAAGGTCCCCTCCCTCCCACCTATATATACGGAGGTTTTAGGGTTGATTTGAGACGACTTTTCCACGGCAGCCCGACCACATACCTCCACGGTTTTTCCTCTAGATCGCGTTTCTACGGAGCTCGGGCGGAGCCCTGCTGAGACAAGGTCATCACCAACCTCCGAAGCGCCGTCACGCTGCCGGAGAACTCTTCTACCTCTCCGTCTCTCTTGCTGGATCAAGAAGGCCGAGATCATCGTCGAGTTGTACGTGTGCTGAACGCGGAGGTGCCGTCCGTTCGGTACTAGATCGTTGGACTGATCGCGGGATTGTTCGCGGGGCGGATCGAGGGACGTGAGGACGTTTCACTACATCAACCACGTTCACTAACGCTTCTGCTGTACGATCTACAAGGGTACGTAGATCTCTCATCCCCTCTCGTAGATGGACATCACCATGATAGGTCTTCGTGCGCGTAGGAAATTTTTTGTTTCCCATGCGACGTTCCCCAACAGTGGCATCATGAGCTAGGTTCATGCGTAGATGTCTTCTCGAGTAGAACACAAAAGTTTTTGTGGGCGGTGATGTGCGTTTTGCTTCCCTCCTTAGTCTTTTCTTGATTCCGTGGTATTGTTGGATTGAAGCGGCTTGGACCGACATTACTCGTACGCTTATGAGAGACTGGTTTCATCGCTACGAGTAACCCCGTTGCTCAAAGATGACTGGCAAGTGTCGGTTTCTCCAACTTTAGTTGAATCGGATTTGACCAAGGAGGTCCTTAGATGAGGTTAAATAGCAACTCATATATCTCCGTTGTGGTGTTTGCGTAAGTAAGATGCGATCCTACTAGAAACCCATGGTCACCACGTAAAACATGCAACAACAAAATTAGAGGACGTCTAACTTGTTTTTGCAGGGTATGCTTGTGATGTGATATGGCCAACGATGTGATGTGATATATTGGATGTATGAGATGATCATGTTGTAATAGAAAATATCGACTTGCACGTCGATGGTACGGCAACCGGCAGGAGCCATAGGGTTGTCTTTATACTAACGTTTGTGCTTGCAGATGCGTTTACTATTTTGCTAGGATGTAGCTTTAGTAGTAATAGCATGAGTAGCACGACAACCCCGATGACAACACGTTGATGGAGATCATGGTGTGGCGCCGGTGACAAGAAGATCGTGCCGGTGCTTTGGTGATGGAGATCAAGAAGCACGTGATGATGGCCATATCATGTCACTTATGAATTGCATGTGATGTTAATCCTTTTATGCACCTTATTTTTCTTAGAACGACGGTAGCATTATGAGGTGATCTCTCACTAAAATTTCAAGACGAAATTGTGTTCTCCCCGACTGTGCACCGTTGCTACAGTTCGTCGTTTCGAGACACCACGTGATGATCGGGTGTGATAGACTCAACGTTCACATACAACGGGTGCAAAACAGTTGCGCACGCGGAACACTCGGGTTAAGCTTGACGAGCCTAGCATGTGCAGACATGGCCTCGGAACACATGAGACCGAAAGGTCGATCATGAATCATATAGATGATATGATTAGCATAGGGATGCTTACCACTGAAACTATACTCAACTCACGTGATGATCGGACTTGAGCTAGTGTAAGTGGATCATGAACCACTCAAATGACTAGAGAGATGTACTTTTTGAGTGGGAGTTTAGCGAATAATTTGATTAAGTTAAACTCTAATTATCTTGAACATAGTCTAAGTCCACTTTGAATATATTTGTCTTGTAGATCATGGCTCACGCTACAGTCATCCTGAATTTTAATACGTTCCTAGAGAAAGCTAAGTTGAAAGATGATGGAAGCAACTTTGTAGACTGGGCTCGTAATCTTAAGCTAATCTTACAAGCTGGGAAGAAGGATTATGTCCTTAATGCTGCGCTAGGAGATGAACCACCCGCTACGGCTGATCAGGATGTTAAGAACGCTTGGTTAGCACGTAAGGAGGACTACTCAATAGTTCAATGTGCAGTCTTGTATGGCTTAGAACCGGGACTTCAACGTTGCTTTGAGCGTCATGGAGCATTTGAGATGTTCCAGGAGTTGAAGTTTATCTTTCAGAAGAACGCCCGGATCGAGAGGTATGAGACCTCCGATAAATTCTATGCTTGCAAGATGGAGGAAAACTCGTCTGTCAGTGAACATGTGCTCAAAATGTCTGGGTACTCAAACCGTCTAGCTGAGCTGGGGATTGAACTCCCGCAAGAGGCTATCACTGACAGAATCCTTCAATCACTGCCGCCAAGCTATAAAGGCTTTGTGTTGAACTACAACATGCAAGGGATGAACAAGTCTCCCGGCGAGTTGTTTGCGATGTTGAAAGTCGCAGAGTCTGAACTCTGTAAAGGGCATCAAGTGTTGATGGTGAATAAGACCACTAGTTTCAAGAGAAACGGCAAAGGCAAGAAGGGTAATTCGAAGAAGAGCGGCAAGCCTGTTGCCAATCCGACGAAGAAACCCAAAGCTGGACCTAAGCCTGAAACAGAGTGTTACTATTGCAAGGGTATGGGTCACTGGAAGCGCAATTGCCCCAAGTATCTGGCAGATAAGAAGGCGGCCAAAGAAAAATCAGGTATATTTGATATACATGTTATTGATGTGTACTTAACCGGCTCTCGTAGTAGTGCCTGGGTATTCGATACCGGTTCTGTTGCTCATATTTGCAACTTGAAACAGGAACTGCGGAATAGACGAAGGCTGGCGAAAGATGAAGTGACGATGCGCGTAGGAAATGGTTCCAAGGTTGATGCAATCGCCGTCGGCACAGTTTCACTTCAGTTACCAGCAGGATTAGTGATGAACTTAAATCATTGTTATTTAGTGCCTGCGTTGAGCATGAACATTATATCTGGATCTTGTTTATTGCGAGACGGTTACTCTTTTAAGTCAGAGAATAATGGTTGTTCTATTTCTATGAGTAACATCTTTTATGGTCATGCACCTAATGTGAGAGGATTGTTCATATTGAATCTTGATAGCGATACGCATATACATAACATTGAGACCAAAAGAGTTAGAGTTAACAATGACAGCGCCATATTTTTGTGGCACTGCCGCTTAGGTCATATTGGTGTAAAGCGCATGAAGAAACTCCATGCTGATGGACTTTTGGAGTCACTTGACTTTGATTCACTTGACACGTGTGAACCAGGCCTCATGGGCAAGATGACTAAGACTCCGTTCTCCGGAACAATGGAGCGTGCAAGTGACTTGTTGGAAATCATACATACCGATGTGTGTGGTCCGATGAGCGTGGAGGCACGCGGCGGATATCGTTTTTTTCTCACCTTCACTGACGATTTGAGTAGATATGGTTATGTCTACTTGATGAAGCACAAGTCTGAAACATTTGAAAAGTTCAAGCAATTTCAGAGTGAAGTGGAAAATCATCGTAACAAGAAGATCAAGTTCCCACGGTCTGATCGTGGGGGTGAATATCTGAGTTTCGAGTTTGGTACTCACTTAAGACAATGTGGAATTGTTTCACAGTTAACACCTCCTGGAGCAGCACAGCGTAATGGTGTGTCCGAACGTCGTAATCGTACTATATTAGAGATGGTGCGATCTATGATGTCTCTTACTGATTTGCCGTTATCGTTTTGGGGCTATGCATTAGAAACAGCTGCATTCACTTTAAATAGGGCACCATCAAAATCCGTTGAGACGACACCATACGAACTATGGTATGGCAAAAGGCCAAAGTTGTCGTTTCTTGAAGTTTGGGGATGTGATGCTTATGTCAAAAAGCTTCAGCCTGAAAAGCTGGAACCCAAAGCGGAAAAGTGCGTCTTCATAGGTTACCCAAAAGAGACAGTTGGGTACACCTTCTATCTCAAATCCGAGGGCAAAGTGTTTGTTGCTAAAAACGGAGCTTTTCTCGAGAAGGAGTTTCTCTCGAGAGAATTGAGTGGGAGGAAGATAGAACTTGACGAGGTTGTCGAACCTCTCATCCCTCTGGATGGTGGCGCAGGGCAAGGGGAAACCTCTGTCGTTGCGACGCCGGTTGAGGAGGAAGTTAATGATGATGATCATGAAACTCCAGTTCAAGTTTCTGTCGAACCACGCAGGTCGACGAGACCACGTGCTGCTCCAGAGTGGTACGGTAATCCCGTCTTATCAATCATGTTGTTAGACAACAATGAACCTGCAAATTATGAAGAAGCAATGGTGGGCCCAGATTCCAACAAATGGCTAGAAGCCATGAAGTCCGAGATAGGATCCATGTATGAGAACAAAGTATGGACTTTGGAGGTACTACCTGAGGGCCGCAAGGCGATTCAGAACAAATGGATCTTTAAGAGAAAGACGGACGCTGACGGCAATGTGACCGTTTATAAAGCTCGACTTGTGGCAAAGGGTTTTTCACAAGTTCAAGGAGTTGACTACGATGAGACATTCTCACCCGTAGCGATGCTTAAGTCCGTCAGAATCATGTTAGCAATAGCTGCATTTTTTGATTATGAAATCTGGCAGATGGATGTCAAAACGGCGTTCCTTAACAGTTTCCTTAAAGAAGAGTTGTATATGATACAACCCGAAGGTTTTGTCGATCCTAAGAATGCTAACAAGGTGTGCAAGCTCCAGCGATCCATTTATGGACTGGTGCAAGCATCTCGGAGTTGGAACAAACGTTTTGATGAGGTGATCAAAGCATTTGGGTTTATACAAGTGGTTGGAGAATCTTGTATTTACAAGAAAGTGAGTGGGAGCTCTGTGGCGTTTCTAATATTATATGTGGATGACATATTGCTGATTGGAAACAACGTGGAGTTTTTGGAGAGCATAAAGTATTACTTGAATAAGAGTGTCTCTATGAAGGACCTAGGAGAAGCTGCTTACATTCTAGGCATTAAGATCTATAGGGATAGATCAAAACGCCTGATAGGACTTTCACAAAGCACATACCTTGATAAAGTTTTGAAGAGGTTCAAAATGGAACAGTCTAAGAAAGGGTTCTTGCCAGTTTTACAAGGTACGAGATTGAGTAAGACTCAGTGCCCAGCAACTGATGAAGATAGAGAGCATATGCGCTCCGTCCCCTATGCTTCAGCCATAGGTTCTATCATGTATGCAATACTGTGCACTAGACCGGATGTTAGCCTGGCCATAAGTATGGCAGGTAGGTTCCAGAGTAATCCAGGAGTGGATCACTGGACAGGGGTCAAGAATATCCTGAAGTACCTGAAAAGGACTAAGGAGATGTTTCTCGTGTATGGAGGTGACGAAGAGCTCGCCGTAAAAGGTTACGTCGATGCAAGCTTTGACACAGATCCGGACGACTCTAAGTCGCAAACCGGATACATATTTATTCTTAATGGGGGTGCGGTAAGCTGGTGCAGTTCCAAGCAGAGCGTCGTAGCAGATTCTATATGTGAAGCGGAGTACATGGCTGCCTCGGAGGCGGCTAAGGAGGGTGTCTGGATGAAGCAGTTCATGACGGATCTTAGAGTGGTGCCAAGCGCACTAAATCCAATAACCTTGTTCTTTGACAACACGGGTGCCATTGCCTTAGCAAAGGAACCACGGTTTCACAAGAGGACCATACACATCAAACGACGCTTCAACCTCATCCGCGACTACGTCGAGGGAGAGGACGTAAATATATGCAAAGTGCACACGGATCTGAATGTAGCAGACCCGCTGACTAAACCTCTTCCACGGCCAAAGCATGATCAACACCAGAACTGTATGGGTGTTAGATTTATTACAATGTAATTCACATGATGATGTGAGGGCTAGATTATTGACTCTAGTGCAAGTGGGAGAGTGTTGGAATTATGCCCTAGAGGCAATAATAAATATAGTTATTATTATAATTCCTGTATCAAGATAATCGTTTATTATCCATGCTATAATTGTATTGAATGAAGACTCATTTACATGTGTGGATACATAGACAAAACACCGTCCCTAGCAAGCCTCTAGTTGGCTAGCCAGTTGATCAAAGATAGTCAGTGTCTTCTGATTATGAACAAGGTGTTGTTGCTTGATAACTGGATCACGTCATTAGGAGAATCACGTGATGGACTAGACCCAAACTAATAGACGTAGCATGTTGATCGTGTCATTTTGTTGCTACTGTTTTCTGCGTGTCAAGTATTTGTTCCTATGACCATGAGATCATATAACTCACTGACACCGGAGGAATGCTTTGTGTGTATCAAACGTCGCAACGTAACTGGGTGACTATAAAGATGCTCTACAGGTATCTCCGAAGGTGTTAGTTGAGTTAGTATGGATCAAGAGAGCCTTTTCTGATGAACGATGCACCATGCGAACTTATTTATGAGGAAGTTGGAGTCAACTTGAGCGAGAAACCGCTCCAAAACCATCCCCTCGGGCAAATGGCAAACCCTACAGTTCCAGTTTTACTGAATTGGAGACTGGGATTTGTCACTCCGTGTGACGGAGAGGTATCTCGGGGCCCACTTGGTAATACAACATCACACACAAGCCTTGCAAGCAATGTGACTTAGTGAAAGTTGCGGGATCTTGTATTACGGAACGAGTAAAGAGACTTGCCGGTGAACGAGATTGAAATAGGTATGCGGATACTGACGATCGAATCTCGGGCAAGTAACATACCGAAGGACAAAGGGAATGACATACGGGATTATATGAATCCTTGGCACTGAGGTTCAAACGATAAGATCTTCGTAGAATATGTAGGATCCAATATGGGCATCCAGGTCCCGCTATTGGATATTGACCGAGGAGTCTCTGGGTCATGTCTACATAGTTCTCGAACCCGCAGGGTCTGCACACTTAAGGTTTGACGTTGTTTTATGCGTATTTGAGTTATATGGTTGGTTACCGAATGTTGTTCGGAGTCCCGGATGAGATCACGGACGTCAAGAGGGTTTCCGGAATGGTCCGGAAACGAAGATTGATATATAGGATGACCTCATTTGATTACCGGAAGGTTTTCGGAGTTACCGGGAATGTACCGGGAATGACGAATGGGTTCCGGGAGTTCACCGGGGGGGCAACCCACCCCGGGGAAGCCCATAGGCCTTGAGGGTGGCACACCAGCCCTTAGTGGGCTGGTGGGACATCCCAAAAGGGCCCTATGCGCCTAGGAAAGAAAATCAAAGAGAAAAAAAAAGAGGAGGTGGGAAGGGAAGGAAGGACTCCCACCCACCAAACCAAGTCCAACTCGGTTTGGGGGGGGAGCCTTCCCCCTTGGACTCGGCCGACCCCCTTGGGGCTCCTTGAGCCCCAAGGCAAGGTCCCCTCCCTCCCACCTATATATACGGAGGTTTTAGGGCTGATTTGAGACGACTTTTCCACGGCAGCCCGACCACATACCTCCACGATTTTTCCTCTAGATCGCGTTTCTGCGGAGCTCGGGCGGAGCCCTGCTGAGACAAGGTCATCACCAACCTCCGGAGCGCCGTCACGCTGCCGGAGAACTCTTCTACCTCTCCGTCTCTCTTGCTGGATCAAGAAGGCCGAGATCATCGTCGAGCTGTACGTGTGCTGAACGCGGAGGTGCCGTCCGTTCGGTACTAGATCGTGGGACTGATCGCGGCATTGTTCGCGGGGCGGATCGAGGGACGTGAGGACGTTCCACTACATCAACCGCGTTCACTAACGCTTTTGCTGTACGATCTACAAGGGTACGTAGATCACTCATCCCCTCTCGTAGATGGACATCACCATGATAGGTCTTCGTGCGCGTAGGAAAATTTTTGTTTCCCATGCGACGTTCCCCAACACATATGTCTGAGGACATAATTATTTTACAACACACAATATAACTAAGGACATCATCACAACACTTATGACATTATTGAAAGATCAAAGCATATCTCCATATATGTCATTAGTAGAAGTGAAATCCACCAACATGTCATCAACATTAAGTGGCGGTCCTTCCTTTTGCTGAGCCTGATATTGGTTCTCCATGTTGTCATGAACTGCGTTCAGATGAACGTCTTGAGAACTTTCAATCATTGGACCAGTGAAGTGAGCTTCGTATTGGTTCCCTTGAGCCTTCTTTCCCTTGCCAATCGATTGCTGATACAACGTCACCAGATGCTTAGAAGTTTTACACTTCCTTGCATGATGAGTAGTACAACCACATCTGTAGCAAGCTTGAGAGTTACTACCCTTATCATTTTTCTTAAAATGATTCTTACTCTTTTGTACTCCATTGCTATTCTGATTCTCATTGCGTCTCCACTTTCCTTTAAACTTCCTATGGTTCCTTTTGGGACCATGGGACTTCTGAGTATTCTGAGAATTAAAACGTGCTTCAGGCAGCGGCAGTGTTCCCGTTGGACAGGACATATTATTCTTGTCGAGAATTTCACTGTGCTTTTCTGCCTGAAGGAGTGCAAATATCAACTCATAATGCTTCTTGTATTTCTGCTGACGATGTTGTTCAGCAAGAATCCTCATATTAGGATGGAAAGTAGAGAGTGTCTTTTCAATGAGATCCGCATCCAAAACTGCACTATTGCAGAATCTCAACTTAGAGTTGATTTGATGAACAACAGAATTGTACGCTGCAACGGATTTAAAATCCTGGAAACGGATAAGTGCCCATTCTCTTTGCGCTTCAGGCAACAACACCGACCTTTGTTGATCATAACGCTCCTTTAAGGAGTTCCACAATGATAGAGGATTTTCCTCCATCATATACTCTTCTTTCAGAGCAGGATCAAGGTGGTGTCGAATGAAGTGCAAAGAAGCATACTTTGTCGTATCTGCGATAGCAGGAGTACCTTGAGTAGGTGTGGTTATAGTGCTGATCAGATTCCTGGCCGCCAAGTTAATCTTGACATCCATGGCCGAGGTCAGATAATTTCTGCCATCAATGGCAAGCTCAGCAAATTCCTTCTTGGATATGTCAGCCATATCCTACATGAAAAATATCATGCACATTAATTTACACTCATGTAAATTAATTGTGTGTAAAATAAAATGCTTGATTAAATATAAAGATCTAGGAAAAGCCTAAACGACCCAAAATATGACTGTCTATAAAAGATAATCACCATAAAATGGCGTAGATCTTTGTTTTTTAGAACACACAGAGGTAATCACCACGAAGTGGCGTAGACACTCGTATGGCTATTTTCAAGCCATAATATGTGTGCTTTCATGTTTTGCTTTGAGGTAATCACTACCAAGTAGTGCATACCTTAATCTCATGGTACTTTGTACAACCTTGTGTTATTTAAAACACTTTGAAGGTAATCACCATGTGGTGTAGACCCCACAGTCGTTAACAAAGCATACATTGCATTAGATGCAATTCACAAGATATGTGCAAAAACTGAAAGTAGTCATATAATTTTCAAGCATAATCAACATGTAGCAATTAAAAATTGCGCACATACACATGTTGATATTTCAATAAGCAGATATTATATAATACTAGGTTAAAAATACTAACAAACACATATGTACAAAAACTGAAAGCTAGAAGCTAATCAGAAAAGAAAACAAAAAAAATGGCAAATCTGCCAACACATATAGCCTACTACTCGTAGCAATGACACTTGCTTTTCGTTCCTTTTTTTGTGTAGCATGGGAGGCAACTAGGCACAGCATGCTGCCTGTACGCACGCCACGAGAGGCTCTGCATGCTGCCTTTTGCATAGTTGTACGCACCGGAAAAAATGGGAGGATAAGGGAGCCACGGACATGTCGTTCTCATCAACAAATCCATCCCGATTCAGATCTAGCGCGAGCAGCAAGCTTTTTTCACCAGCACCACCAACCTTCGCCACCGGTGGCTGCCTCACCAGTGCGGAGAAGAAGGCCCCGACGCGGCATCCTCTTCCTCCTCTGAAGAAGACCCTCCAGGCAGGTGCGTCCCAGGAGCAACTTCATTGGAGTGGCCATTGGCCAGCCCAAGGTTCACCGGGGTCCATCGTCCCGGCCGGCGGCCGGCGTGCTGCAGCACGGCGCGTGGCACTATGTGCCAGCGGCGGGGCGCCGAGGGACCAGTGGAGGTGCTCGCACTGTTGTCGAAGACGTCACCACGCGCAACAGTCGGCGCGGGGAGGCGCATCCTGAGGCTTGCGCTCGACGAAGAGGCGTCGGTGGCCACGTTCATGGTGCGTGCACCAACCGGCGGGGGCAAGGGCATCCCCAGCCCGAAGCTTGCCGCAGACCCCCCCCCCCCCCAACGGCCACTGTCTCGTGCGCCGGAGTGGGTGATGGAAGGCACGGCGAGTCCGTCTGTGCGGGCTCCGCGGGCAGCGCCGGTGGTGCGGGCTCGACCTCCTCCTGGACCTCGTAGTCCAGTGGAGGAGACGACGACGGGGTCGGGCATGGCCCCCATCCGTGCACTGGGCATGGATGTGGTGGTGGAGACGCCGCAAGTTCCGGCTCAACGGCGTCGACGTCCATTGCTCCGTCCACATGCTCCATTACTTCGTCCGCGTACAGGTTCGGAGCAGTCGGTCCGGCAAGAATCCAGGCCGGGAGCGACGCCACCGCCGGCATGGCCGGTTCACGCGAAGCACCGGATGTCCCAGCACCGTGGCGACCAGGGGCGCCATGCCTAAGACGTGGTGCACGGCGGCGGAAACCATTCCGGCGGCCTCCGAACCGGCGAAGATCGCGGGCGTGACGGCTCTATCGACTCGACCGTCGTCACGAACGAGGTGCAGGAAGAAGGATAGGAGACCACGAGGCATCCTCTTACCTTCTCCTTTCCTCCCTTCTTTCTTCTTTTTCCCGGCGACTCTCGCCAGAGTTGTTTTGCCTTTTCTCTACTCTCGATAGAGTTACGGGCTGATAACGTGTTTGATTGAACTATCTCTTTCATTGATGATATGTGAAGATTAAATACATACGGAACCGTCGTCACGAACGGATGCGTCGGCTCGTGGGAAAAACCGTCGCGTCGGTTGGCTAGGAACCGCTTCGTGCGGTTCTGTACAAGGGAGGATTATTCCCTAATTATCACAATTAGTTTAAATCCTAACAGTTTCGACGACCCGAGACCGAATGAACCATGTGCCGACTGTGAATGAGCCTCAAGTTTCAGTTTCATCAGGCCAACTGTGAGAGCGCGCTAATAATGACGCACGAGCATTCAGATTCACGACTCGCTAACCTGGCTCGACTTGGACGCTTCCGTCAACTGCCTCTTGTCTAGTCCCGGCGTGTTGTGTTTGACACCGACGCGCAACCCAACAACAACAAAAACATACTGCTCCGCTGGCTGGCACCGGCACCGGCGGCCGGCAGCCGGCAGCCGGCAGCCAACAATCCACATCGCCACCGCACAAGCGTCTGTCTCATCGTCGGCATTGGAAACAAACAGATAAAAAAGCTGGACGGCTTTCCGTGCGAAATCCTCCTGATTGCCGTGTGGATTTGGTCACCACAAACGAAAAGGAAGTTTCGCTGGTCGCCCTTGGCTTCATTCACCACAACGAGTCGCGATGAACCAACAAGCAAGTATGAATACATCAACGGCGATATATACGGACTACTGTACAATGCAACAGCCAGGTAGAGTCTGAATGAAATCTGAATATCGATCAATATATCAACACTGGTAAAATAGTACTACTACTATACTAGAATCAATCTCAATATAACTGGAGTATATGGTACGAGTAGTACTACCGCTAACAAAGAACCAAAGGAACGAGTAATCGACCAATCGATAGTAGTAGTAGTATGTGCAATACAGCTACGAATCCAACTAGTACCACTAGCAGCAGTAGATGCGAAAATCTCTAGCAAGATCTACATACATAGTAATGGGACGGTGGTCAATCGAATCCAAGCGAGAGGAGAGGAGAGAAGAGACCGGACCGGATCGGATCCCCAAACGAGCACCAAGGAATCGAATCCATGGCGGAATCAGAACCAGACCTTGCAGTCCGTGGGTTTGAAGGCGGGGGCGGCGCCGCCGGGGGCGGGGATGGAGAGCGGGCAGCTGATCCTGGCCCTGGGCCCGGGCACCTTGAACGCCCACACCTTGACGCGGAGCTTGGCGTTGAGCTTGACCTCGACCTCGACCGCCCCTGCCGCCAGCTGCGTCCGGAGGTTGCTCTGTGTGACGTCGCCGTCGAGCACGTGCTGGCCGCCGAACGCCGGCTTGAGGTCCGTGGACGCCTGGTGGCCCTGGAAGAAGGGGTCGAGGGGCGCGAACCCGAAGCGCTGGCCGTCGAAGAGGGCCAGCGCCTCGACGCGGTCGTAGTAGAGGCCGACCCGCTTGTTGGGGTTGCGCACCGTCATGTCGACCGAGAGGTTGTACTGGAGGAGGGCGGGGTTGGCGGGGCCGAGCGCGAACTGGGTGAGGGAGGCCGAGTCGACGGTGGCCGCGATCATCTGCGGGCGGAAGATGAAGTAGAGGATGAGCGCGAGGACCCCGGCGGTGACGAGGAGCGAGACGAGGATGCTGCAGAGGCAGCTGAAGAGCCCGCACGCCAGGCACTTGAACGGGCAGCACAGGCACGACGCCGCGCGGCTCCCCGACCCCATCTCGTCCCGCGAGCTGCTGCTGCTGGTTCGCGACGGCGACGGCGACTGAGGCGGCGGGGAGGAGCTGAGGGAGATTCGGCGGCGGGAGAGGGGAGGGGAGGGGATTGGTGGTTGGATTTGGGTGATTTGTGGCGGTGCGGCT
Organism: Hordeum vulgare subsp. vulgare; assembly: GCF_904849725.1. Taxonomy (NCBI): domain Eukaryota; kingdom Viridiplantae; phylum Streptophyta; class Magnoliopsida; order Poales; family Poaceae; genus Hordeum; species Hordeum vulgare. Next base: position 654,836,790 of record NC_058519.1, on the reverse strand, counting down.
TGGTGGGATATAAGTAGGAGTAGGGGATGGGGAGGGGATTAATTTGGGGGACGCGGTTGGGTTGGGGTTGGGGTTGGGTTGGGTAAGCAAACGCGTGGATGCAGGCGACGACTATTCCTTGTTGGCTTGGTGGTTTTCTGACGGAAACGGCGACGATTTTGGGATGGGAATCGCTCGCGGTGATTTGGGAAAGGTTTTTGGGTTGGGTTGGAAGGGGAAGGCGCCGGGAAGAAGGGGATGGTGATGGAGTTGTAGCCGTTGTGGACTTGTGGGGTAGGGTGGGGGGGAGGTCAATAAACGCACGCACGCCTGGCTGATTGGTTTGACTCTGCTGCCCGTTCCTTTTGTTTCCGCAGCGGTTGATTGGTTGGTTGCCGTTCCAGCCGCCCACGCCGTCCCGACCTCTACTGTAATCACGCCAGTTTGGAAACCTCATCGCCTGCTTTGCTTTGCTTTGCTGGTGAGGGCCAGATTTCATGCCAAATGTCGCCTACTTCGTTTCGTTTGGTACTCCGCAAAAAAAAAAAAAAATTGATAATACGGATGGGTTCAGTATATCTTTCCCTGATAATAAAGGAGCTACCGCTTATGTCGTCCGTTGCGGAATTTGCCCCTAGACTTCGCAGGAATTACGCCCCTATGCCACCGGTGAGTGGAAAAAACAATTTGTTTTCCTTTTTTTGAAGTCAGGCGTTCGTCCGTTCTCCATTTAAAATAATACATGAACAAATCACAGTTCCATGCGCATCCCATTGGTCTGAGTCATGCTCTTTCATCCGGAAGACCTGAGTTCGATCCCTGTTGCTGCCTTTCTTAATTATTATTTTTTCTTTTTAATTTCAGTATCTCCTTTACCTCTTTTTTTTCTGGATTGTATTACATTTCAGGTTTTGGTGTCTAAAAATTTCAGTACAAAACAAAATCTGACAGTAATATGCCATTTAGAGGAGTATTGCTGTCAACATAAACTTTTTGTTTTGTCCCTCAAGTTTTCCAGTTTTCTTCTAGATTTGAATATGTTGTTGGTAGTTTGCATTCATAGATTACTATCAAATCCATAACTATACCATAATAGTAAATTCCACCAAGAGCTCGGGCGAGCAGACTGTCACCGGGTCACATATCCTCATTTTTCTCCATCAAGTTTCATTGGATGGAAATGTAGACGTTGCAATATTTAGATTTATTGTGTGTGTCGACTCTAGATAAGTTCGCTGATTCAAGAAAAATATTTTAAAAATGTTCACAATTTAAGAATATATATTTGCAAATAGTCTAAAATGTTCATGAATGCAAAAATATATTCCTGATTTTAGAAAATGTTCACGAACTTGAATTTTTATCACAATTTCAAATATTTTTCAAAAATATGATTTCACAAAAATGAAAGTGATAATGTATTTCGGTGATGTAGCAAAATATGGTTATCGCCGTTGAAAATTATGATGTTTTTTTTTCCGTTGCAACGCACGGGCCATTTTGCTAGTATCTATCAAAATAACAGAAATCACAGGATATCTGCATATTCTTTAAAGGAAAACCTTTAGAATCAATTGGTTGATTTCTTCAAAACTCAGCTGGATCTTTCGCACGCCACGTGTCATGGGGTCATGCATCCATGTTATTTATCTTATCTATTCTTTTTTAGGCTCGCTGCCTGCCTTATTTCTTTCATCCGAGCCACATTCAACTCTACTACGTCTCCTATCTTTGCCTCGAGGCTTCGCCTGTCCCCATCGCCATGACTCTCGTCGGAGCAGCCCAAGGGGAGGCGAGCTCACACTCCACGCACCCACGCTCCTCTGGCCTATCATACTCCAACACCCAACGACTAGTAGCACCGGCGTTAACTTGCAACTCCCCGGGGCGTCGCCTTGCTGTTGCCGGTGTTGCAAAGTACGGTGGTGATGCGTCGCCGGTGCTCTGAGAGCTCGCCCGGAGTTGCATAAGAGCGATGATGCAGCACCCTCTCGGAGCTGCACTGGAGCGTCACCACCTCGTCGGTGATTCGGCGGTGACCGCGGCGAGGAGTTGACGAGGGGCACTGCAACTCCGGCGATGTTGCCTTGAAGCTGTTGGGAGCACTGTCGGAGCTGCAATGGAGCAACATCGGGTCGTCGGAAGCATCGCCGAAGATGCAACAGAGCTTCACCGGAGTTGCAATGGAGCTTCGTCGGACGCCATCGGTGATGCGATGGAGCTCCGTCAGGGCTGCAATGGAGCTTCGCCGGACGTCGTCGGTGTTGCATTGGAGCGCCGACTGGGCTGCAATGGCGCTGCATTGAAACTGTCGCACACTCGTTGTAGCCGTGGCATTGCTGTAATCTAACAGCCACCAGCGCATTGGTCGGACGGTGGGCTAGGCGGATGATTTCTCTAAGAAATCATCCGGTTGATTTGTAGCAGCCGCCTCTTCTTCAAGGGTGCTTAAAAACCGTAGAATTCTTATTTCATAATCCTCCTAGTTTTCTTCTTCCTCTTGACAAGGCTGTCACATCTTCCATCATACCACACATGGTGTGCCATCCCTGCGCTCTAGACTAATGTATGTCGCGCCGGCTTCCCCCGTCGGACCTTCTTTCGCCGCGGTAAACTTTTCTGCCTACCAAAAGGTTTTTCTTGCCGAGTTTGTGCTCTTCTGAACGCGGCATGTGGCCCTGAGACCCCCCCCCCCCCTCTTGGATCTGTCATCGCTCCCACAATGCAAACAGCTCCGCATTGCATCCCCAATAATTCGGTGATGCCTCCTCCCTTAGTCGCGCCATTGCCATTTCATCGATGTCCGGTCTCGCATTTTCATCTATCTCTGAGCGTGTTGAGCATGTTCAAGAACCAACACACGTTGGGTCCGACAATCAACACCTAAGATATATCGATGCACAACTTAATAGCATCAATTAGAGCATTACCATCATTTGTTTTTGTTCAATGTTATATTACCAACACTTGGCTTACATGGGAGGTAGAAATCTACATAGCGAATATTATTAAGCATCATTTGTTTTCAGTCAGATGTCATATTGCATCACCAACTTGGTTGGATGGTTAGAACGCACAACCTATCAGATATGGTGTTGTCACCCTGCGATATTATTTTTCTCAAATGCACATTCATTTTGCAGATGATCAAAGAAAAACCTAACATTTGCCAAGAAACAAAAAAATTATCCTTATATAATAGCATATACAACTGAACCCCTAAAATGACCCTCATATGCTCCGAATGCGTCAGGTTAATGATCGGACAGAAGAGAAAAAAAATGACCCAAACGGACCCTTTATATCGTTTCTATATGTTCGGGTTGTGTGCGAACCCTCATATCCATCTCAAATATGAAAAATATATCAGGGCTCGCGGACGCGTCCGGTCAGTCCGTCACATAGGACGTGACCTCTCTCCGGCCAACATTTTTTTCTTTATTCATTATTTTCTTTCTCTCTTTTCTTCTCCATCAATCACGTGCAAGTGGCCGAACATATGAGAAATAAAATGAGGAATGTGACTGTACGGACGAACAAATAGAAGACACGTCCGATCACTGATCGGGCGCATCCGCGGTTATTTGAGGGCCTGAATTACAAGTCGTGGTTGAAGATGGTCTAAGAGCATCTTCAACAGCCGCAAAAAAAAAAATCACACCCAATAAAAGTTTTAGCATGACACTGTAGCACTTTAATGCGGCGAGGACCAGAGCATCTCTTACAGACACACGCTACCACTGCGTCGAATTCAGTGACTCCACTTACAAGCTGCGCGCACGAGCGGGCGCATCCAATAAACCATGCGCAATGTCATTTTGCTCCGTACACTGAATCAACTATAAGAGTAAGTACAATAGTATAGCCAGCTACTGGCTATAAACCATTGACATGTCATCTATATCTCACCTTATAGCCAACATGTACAATAGTTCATTAAAAATGTACTACTTCTTTATTATATGGTCCACCTTTCATACTCACAAAATGCCTAGGAGTACGTGCTAGAGCTGGCTCTTAGCAAGTACACTAAGGTACAGTCAGCAGGCTGTAAGGATTAAAATACTATATTTTTGTTGAGTTGGATGAGAGAGAAGAGGAGGGAGAAGGGAAGCGGGCTCTTCGTGAAGAGTCAGCTCTAGCACATGCTCCTAGGTGTTTTGTAAGAATGAAAGGTGAGCCATATATGATAAAAGTAGTACTCTTTTATAGCTAACTATTATACAAGCTAGCTATAAGATGGTAGCCAGCAAATGGCTATACTATTAACCATGCTCTAAGAGCCCGCTTACCTTCTTTGTTCTCTTCTCTTTTCTCTAACTAAACAAAAATATATTAGTTTATTCCTTATAGGCAGCTGAGTCAGCTTATACTTTTTTTTTATACACACTCAGCTTATACTTGCTCTAACGCGTTCGCGTTTTTTACCCGTTGGCTGAAAGGCGTTAAAGTTGTGCGTTTTTGGGAGACTAGTAAATGTGTACGTACACGCACGTATATCCATATAACAATGTATGTCTATGTTTCTCGGTTCGTGAAAAAAAAATCTCACTTAGGAAAGTAGATCTCACATGTCCAACTAAAACAAAGAAAGATAAAAGCAAAGATATGTCCGGTTGTATCAAGATCTGCATTAAAACCCAATATTTGGAATAGAATATTGGTGAGATAATCACCATAAAAACAGGCCTATACTATAAGAGGTACAGTATATTACTACTAATTAATATAAATGTCACACTTTGAATCAAAAATTTCCAATGCATTTTCTTACTACCTATGGCCAGCAATAACCCCAACTCTTGCTAATGTACTCAAAGCCGCTTGCCAGCCAAAAGAAATGACAACTATACCCATTCTTGGTCGTCAGCAGTGCGGCTAACTGTTGTTCGTCCTCGGCAGTGCGTCCGGATTATACCTATGAGATGGCACGTCGGATTATACCTATGAGATGGCACGATGAGACCCTCCATTACTGACCAGCCGAGCAACTAAAAATGTCAAAAAAATGCACTGCATGTTGTGTGAAAGAAAAACAGATCAGAAACATATATGTAATTCTCTATTGGGAAGTTTGAAGCCCTTTGTTTTACGGGAAGCAACAACGGAAGATTTGTATATCACTGTTGTAGATTAGTTAATTATCATGTGGTACCATTCTGTTATATGCAAGATAAATTTGTACCTTACATCTGCATGAAAATTGCCCTTCTCCCTTGGTTGCGTGATGGTGTCACTTTTTGCTTGACAAATTCATGGTGTTGTATTACGATAACAGAATCTACTCAAGCCATCAGCATCATCATCCAAATATGGCTGCATGTGTATATCTTCTAAGGACATGCCATCTCAGGAAGTGCAGACTGAACCCTCTTTTGAAGTATGAACTATTATTTCAATTTTAATTTGTGGTCATACAAAATATACATAAAATTTGAAGCACAATGCTCACGAAAATGCACTCACCCAAATAGCTCTTCCGCAGACTTAAGGGGAAACCTGGACCTATCATTCTTAATCAAAGTCTTCCTTTAGAGAGGCCCAGATGAATCAACTATGTTTCCTTGACAATATTAATATTTCCAATATGAATCTCGTGTAAAATAAATCAATAAAGGAACAATTCAATATATTTCTAAAATTGACATTCTTAATATATAGCTTTGCGCATAATACAACTCGGGCTTGTTTTTCCCAATCACTGACAATTATTTGCACCATTAATTTATACAACCTACAAAGGAATGCCTACCTACAAATTCAACAGAATATTGATTATATCAAGCGATAAAGACCATGGATAAAATAACACATCTGCCCTAACAGTGATGCAGAACTAACATTACCAGGCCATTCATTGCTTTTGGTGAAGTCAGTGCCAAGAATTAGATTTGATGATTCACGCCCAACTTGTCCCAATGCGGCGATGACCTGATATCCTGAATTTATGCATAACAACGGGTCTATACTGATTTCCAATGCCCCTTACCAGATTGTCTCTTGTACGGTACAAATAAAAACAAACATCTCTCCGTCTTTGATTTTTCACTCTCGCATCTTCGCAAAGCCCACGAAGAAGTAACTATTTTCTCCTCCACTTCTATATATGTTGTAAATATATAATTTGACCGTATGTTTATTGACGTCATCACATTTTATAAAGCAGCTGAAAAGATCAGACCAGATAATGTTCATGGAAGTGAATGCGGACCTCCTTGTCGATTGTTTGGCAGTTATCCCTTTTGCGGTCAAAGGTAATATTGTGATTGTGATCCAAATAGTCTCGTGCAGCAACGACGCCAAACACTTCCAGCGGCCAGCGCAATCCATCTTGTAATCCTGCAACTTTGACTGAAAAGACCTGCAGAGTTCTTATGGGATGGGATGTACCACGTGACGACTTCTTGTCCGTGTAAAGCATGGATGGGATACGCGCTGCATATCAATATCAAATTTGGTCAACCAATCAACATGCTTACAGCAGCAATGGAGATCATCCAGTAAGGGAGAGGGGATTTGGATTTGGCTTATTACTTGTCTGCTCGAATTCACCGAAGGATTTGGGCCAGAGGAATTCCCAGAACTCACGGAACTTCATGGCCTCGAAGGCATGCCAGTCGGAGGTATCCTCGTCGGGATCCATGTCCCTGAGCCACAAGGCCTCCATGTCTTCCAGGATCCAATCCTTGCGACACTCAACGGCCTGGGGGTCTCCCGTGGCGATCCATTTCCTCAGGGCGATGGACTGCTCCGGCCGGTCATGGTTCCTACGCGCTTCCTCCGCCTTGGCCCTGTAGACGGCCGCCGCCGCGACGTCAGCGGGGGAGGGCGCGAGGACCGGCGGCGACTGGTGCGGGGCCGGCGTCCGAGCGAGGGCCCGACAGCCGACGCCGAGGCGGTGGCGGGGGGTCGGGTGGGAGATGGCAGAGTTTTGTCCGCTCACGTAAATTGCTAAGCATACACAGTGGGGGTTATTTTTCATGTAAACGGTTAGATCTAATTAGGTGGGCCGGATCGTGTGGTGGTATTTTATCTAGAATGTCATGTGTACGTGTTTTCAGGTACGTTTAGGGAAGAATATGTTCGCTTGTTTATTACTACTACCTCCGTCCCGGTGAATAAGTCATTCGCGTAGTTCTAGGTCAACAATTTAACTATCTAAATATGTATCATATATGATAAAAAATATATATTTAGAAACTACGTCGTGTATAAATCTAATGATATATTTTTCATAACATATAACACATATTTCACCGGAACGGAGGGAGTAGTATAGATACTTTGCAGTTTGCACGCACGAGAGCAGCACGTGATAATCACCTCCCACGAGATCAGGCTTGGTTGGGCAAGCACGTGATGATCAAGGGGCACCGACACGAAAAACAAGTGCACCAACGTGGTGGGACGCGGCAGATGCCCCATGTGCTCTCCTTCTACTTCTCCCCCGAGATCTGACGAGTACATGCCTCTTCCGCCGTACGTTTATATTTCTCGCAGACAATTTTCTTCTTCTAAAAACTGAGGCAAAAGTATTTTCTTTTCGACACGTCCACTTCATCTCAACCCTGCAACTAGTCAGACTCGTCTGATTATGCCGCATCTGGCGCACGGATAATTCTACTATACGTACACATAGACAGGTGCGTGCTAAGGGACTTTTTTTTAACAGAATATAATTAAAGTCGTTCACATGTATAAATATACATTCATTTTTATAAACGTACACATGTACATATTATTTTTATGAACACTTTTGAAAAGTTAAACCGACACATCATCTTAAGATTAACAAAATCGTCACACACGTTTTCGTAGTTGACGGAAACGTCTTTTTCATTGAATGCACATTGTCAAAAGGCATAAATTAATTTAGAAAAATGCTAATAACAATGTTAAATTTGAGATTTAAACTCTAATGCACAGGGAATATTACAAATCTAACAATTTAACCACAGATTGGTTTGCACGGACTCCGGCCGGTTCGTGCGATTTTTCACTTGCATTACGTATTACTTTGCCCGTACGTACCAATCGCCATGTACGTATCCTGCTCGCTTGAAATCGACACAGCACGACACGGTGTGCTGACCCGACCGACGGGCAGAGTAGTACTTGGAGTAGGTCGGTTGATACTCAGGTGGCCTGAGATAGTTGAAGCGGTCGCCTGCGCGCTGCCGTACGTGTTCTTCGACTCGCTCGAGCCAAGGCCACGTCGCTCGTATCGTACATGTCACTTTCAACGTCGCGCGCGCGCACACACGGTTTGTGTAAGTTTCTACGGGAGACTTTTTCCGACGGCTCTTGCTTCTTCTTCAGCTGTGTTCAGTTTAGCTCGAGACAGAAGCAACGCGATCGGCGTCAGATCGTCGCGCGGAGCCGCGTGACGACGCAACTGCGTTTACTGGTCCAAACACCCACAATTTCTGTGAAGAGTAGAAGAAGAGAGGAAGAGCAAATGATGAAATCGCTGTCTCATTGATTGAAGATGTGGGTATATATACCCCGGTACAAAGGCGGTTACAAGGAGCAGTTGCTAAACTAAAGCAACCGACATAGCAGGGATTATCCCTTAATTAAATATATTTAATTAATTCCTAACACTCCCCCTAATCAATGCTTGTCTTTATAATATATATCATGTTGATAAAGACTCCTCCTTGTATGTATTTGCCTTCGAGAATGTTCATCATCTTCATTTTAAAAAATCGTTGTATAATCTTTAAAGTCTCCTCCAAAAACCCTGTGGGGGAAAATATGAGGAGAATAGTGTAGATATGTTGCTAAAACTCCTTTAAACCCTGTGGGAAAAATAAGGAGAAAATGATACAACATATAATGATTATTGTCTCGTGATTACTCATTTGAGAAAACTTTTGTAGAAGGAGAAAACTCATCTTTGAGTTTAGAGAACAATAAATATGTCTTGAGTACTTTCTTTAAAAACCCTGATAGGGAAAATAGAAAGTATAACATATTATCTTTGAGAAGATATTGCCTCATTAAAAACCATCATGAGAAACTTCGAGAGAAAACTCATAAAGGAAAAGAGTGCATTTCACATGTCATTGAAAACTCCTTTAAAACCCAATGGGAAAAATACAAGGAGAAAATGATATGGCATATAAAGACACTTGTGTTTATATTGTCTCGTTAAAAACCTTTTATGAGAAACCAATAGGGAAAACTCATCAAGGGAAAAAGAGTACAATATATGCAATCTGATGATTGTTAATAGGTTATAGTTTGGGATATTACTCTCCCTGAACTTTGCAAATATGAAGGATGTCTCATACCAATTTCATTGACATGAACATGAGATTGTGTATAATCTGTTGGATTATAACAATAGTTTGTTTGCAAATTATTTCCTCACTTTTCTATAATCCGTGAGGCTAAGTAATTTCCGAGCAATGTGATTTATGATATTGCTCTTCATATAACCTATAGGTATTGAGTAACACAAGTGGAAGTATCTTGATAAATTAAGTTATGTGATTCTGATGAATCTCAACCACATGATTTTGAGTGTGGTTAACGATTCTACTAAGTTATGCATATTTTGCAATGCCTTTAGATAAAACAATTATGTTAGAATGATAACTGGAAATAACCACTAAAATCCATTTATATGACTTCCATGTGAAGGCTATTCCAGCAAATTCAGTCATTGATATGGCATCGTTGGGATCAAATAAAGAGCTAATATCATTACATCATATCATGGTCATATCTTCTATTTCCTGATGGAAATATTCAAGATTTACTATAATCTTCAGATATAAGATGATAGTACTTATATCAACCATATACCTTTTGTTTGAGGTTGCACTCCGAATAAAGATAGCAAATATAGTGTCAGGCCCGACGTAGTTTGCAAGTATATGAGTGCTTTGGCATTAGTGAGATATAGAACTTCAGGTCCTAGTATCACTTCATTATCACCCCTAGGTATGAATGGTTTGTACCTTATCAAAGGTAGTATGACCATGCATGTATTTTGTTGATATGATATATCCAAATTGAACTTCTCGTATATATTTGGATATATGTAGACTGACATGTATTCTTGAGAGAATACTCAAGTTGTAAACTTAATTAAGCTAAATTTGGTTGAATCCAAATTTCCCGTCTTGAGATGATTTTATGTATGTTTTGGTCTTGTAGAGACATTGATGATGAAATCATCATATACACTGAGGTGATGTAAGGAAATAAAATTTTGGTATTCCTTTATTCACACATAAACAATCATCATCCTTTGAGTAATCCTCTGAAGAAGGAACTCGTCTAGTCGGTAGTACCATATGATTCACGACTATTTCTAGTCATAGAGTGACTTATGAAGTTTTACACAATACATGTCGCGATTTGTTTTTGGATTCGGAAATGAAGTCCTTCAGGGACTTTAATATAGATTTCCGAAATGAGTGACTCATATGAATATGTAGTCACTGCATCCATTAACTGCATGGATAATATTATTTGTACTGCCAATGGTATTTATTATCGAAACATAATTCCACTCATACCAAAAAGGTATGTTACATCGTAATCGATGTCGGGTCTCTGCATGAACCCTTTTGCTACAAGCCTCGCTTTCTCACCACCTCATTGACTTTGTCTATGAATGAGAAGTTTTTAGTATTCCATATGGAAGACACTTATGAGGAGTAGGTATTACTGTGGTAAATACCACTCGTTTGTAGAGCGAGGCTATTCTTCATTACTTGCTTCCTTTTATGTGAACCAACATGAGTGCAAGAGGCACTCAACCATAGATTTTGGTTCAGGGCCCAAAAGGTTTTAGCAATTTTCAGAAGAAATATATGTCGACAAATGTAGACTTATGTTATATGATTCTGGAGGAATCAATGAAATTTGTGGAAATGTATTTATTCCTTTTAACTCCTTGTGATTTCCTACAAGAATGGAGTCAAGGTGTTTCGATGTCCCGACATGAAGACATCTGTGCACATTTATGTCGGGCTTTGGATGATGAGCATCCAGTGAGGTGTTCTTTCAACTTGATGTTGAATTACATTTACTGGTTGAGGATTTGATTTCCTCTATTTCCACGGAAGCATATGCGAGATTATATCTCGTGTGGTCAGATTTCTCCCCTTCTTGCTCTCATTTCGGGAGAAGAGTGGCTTATTAGGTACCTCCACTCTTTCTGACACTTTACTGCAGGAATATAAAATTGAGTGACACCTTTGTCATCAGTAAATGTATGTGGTAGATTTGCAATGAGTTGCAAATATGTGATTCTAAACTTCTTGTTTAGATTCTTTGAGTACGTGGATATAAGGACTGAATGTCAATAACATATCTAATTTATTTCTCGGCATTCTTTGTGGTACTATTCTCCCCCTAATGCCGGAAATGTCCTTATTGCTAATGCAATCAGCATACGGGTTGTGAATAATTTTGATTGACGGATAAATTTTTATTCCTCACATAGATCCCTATTTTTCTATGAGAGCCCATTGATGTATGCTGGAGTGGTGATATCGGTATGTAACTGAATTATCGCAGATAGGAAATACTTTTTTCATTTCCACGTAATTACTACAAGGGGAAAGTAGGATGATATGCAATTGGTATGATTTAGATCATACTTACGGTGTGTAAGGCCGTAGCTGTCCAGCAAGAGGCTGGTAAATTTACAATTCTATAAGTTTGGTCATGTTTATTAATTTCACTATCTTTGATAAGATATTTAACTAAACCATTCTCGATATGTACATAAAGTATTATATATAATATGACATTGCTTGCGAAATGAGTTGAACGAAGTTGTCCATTCAAATGGATTTATCCCTTGTTTAGGATAACTAGCTTGCTCTTACTTTGAGAATTTGAGCAACTAATTTAGTTATATCATTCATGGTTTTGTGACAAGAGACATACTAGAAATCATTTTATAAATGTTTCCATGAGTACCATGGAGTATCTATATAATACCACATAATGGTTGAGTAATCCACATATCTTCTGAATGTGTTCAAGGAAGAATGCGTGGCTCATTTGAATTTTTAAGGTGAGAGAGCCTTAAAACTTATTTCCCCTATTGCACATGCAGTGGACATAAAATCTGTTGATTTGGAAAATATTATAACTTAAAACGTTATGACCAATAGAATTGCCAATAATTTTTCTAATCAACCCCAAACTAGGATTGTAAGGCTTAAAGCCAAATATTTTGTAAGATTTAGAAAATTATTGTGTACGCAACAAAATTGAGTATGAATTGATTCATATATTCAAAATTTATCAAATATAATGTCCAAGAAATAGGATATTGGACATTACACTACATGTAGTAGTACAAGTATAGGCAAACAATATTTTGGGAATAATCAGGATATTGCATGAGATCTCCCATATTACTGAAAAATAATTACGCAAACATATCATAGGCGCAAAAGAATTGATCATTCTTTTTGTGCACTATATTTTTGGTTCTCCTTCTGATGAAGATTTGAGAACATCATTTACGAGAATATTTTCTGGTTGTATGTTTGCAAATTTTCAAATACCCCAATGAACTTATTTGCCTTTTAATAAACTCATTGTGTGGTTTGACCATATGTTTGAGGGTTTGGTAATCATATGTACGATATTTATGTAACCACACATTTGACAAACTTAAGAGTTGTCTCTGTGATCATTTGGAAATGATCAATTCCCAATTAAAGGAGAATTCTGTTATTGGTTGTCTTTAGCCTCCACTTTACTTTGAATTCCTCATGGTTCTATTTTGTGACCACTGACTTGCATAGTATTCTCAATGCTAGCAAATATTTGAAGCACCCGTTGGGTGAATATGATGATTTTAAGAAATAACATGTTTCTTTACCATGATAAGGAGATGTAAAGTGTATCAAGGGCTTTTCAACCCGATCTCCATATAAAGATGTCAGATCATGAGATCTCAACTTCAAGTTGATTTTATAATTACCAAAATTGTAAGTTACTATAGGCTTGAGGCCTTGGAAAAAATATTGGGTGATCATTCCAAATGTGCTCATGGCAACATGTTTCTCTTAAGGGAAATATTCATCCATTATGTACTCAGTTTGATAACTAAGTGAAGTTGGTGATTTATAAAATGCATATGCACATATTAGCTATTAAGATAATAGCCATGTCACATTTTCTCAAGATGGAGTTATAGTGGCAACAATGCCACATGTGATATAATGACTAATGTCATGAATCATCTTAAAATAAATACTCCCACCAAATCATGCATTTGGTGTATTTGGAAATGTCAGCCATGTGTTACTTGAAAATGCTAATGCATTTATTTAATTTACTACTAGGAGTAAGTGGCATCAATGAATAAATGATTTGTTTGGGAACAATCATGGCCAAGGTGATCCTTGGTGAACCTGGTGTATCCTTCAATACAACACACGCGATGAAATTATTGCTAATGTTCTGGAATTCATTCTTAAGGAAGTGTGTGCACGTGACTTGAGAGTCACTGCCAAAACGTATAGACTTTGTGTATTTCACAATGGTTAGTGTTGGGGAACGTCGCATGGGAAACAAAAAATTTCCTACGCGCACGAAGACCTATCATGGTGATGTCCATCTACGAGAGGGGATGAGTGATCTACGTACCCTTGTAGATCGTACAACAGAAGCGTTAGAGAACGCGGTTGATGTAGTGGAACGTCCTCACGTCCCTCGATCCGCCCCGCGAACAATCCCGCGATCAGTCCCACGATCTAGTACCGAACGGACGGCACCTCCGCGTTCAGCACACGTACAGCTCGACGATGATCTCGGCCTTCTTGATCCAGCAAGAGAGACGGAGAGGTAGAAGAGTTCTCCGGCAGCGTGACGGCGCTCCGGAGGTTGGTGATGACCTTGTCTCAGCAGGGCTCCGCCCGAGCTCCGTAGAAACGCGATCTAGAGGAAAAACCGTGGAGGTATGTGGTCGGGCAGCCGTGAGAAAGTCGTCTAAAATCAGCCCTAAAACCTCTGTATATATATGTGGGAGAGAGGGGGGCCTTGCCTTGGGGTCCAAGGACCCCCAAGGAGTCGGCCGAGCCAAAGGGGGGGAGGACTCCCCCCCCAAACCGAGTTGGACTTGGTTTGGTGGGAGGAGTCCCCCTTCCTTCCCACCTCCTTCCTTTTTTTTCCTTTCCTCTTGATTTTTCTTCTCTTGGCGCATTGGGCACTTGTGGGCTGTCCCACCAGCCCACTAAGGGCTGGTGTGGCTCCCCCAATGCCTATGGGCTTCCCCGGGGTGGGTTGCCCCCCCCGGTGAACTCCCGGAACCCATTCGTCATTCCCGGTACATTCCCGGTAACTCCGAAAACCTTACGGTAATCAAATGAGGTCATCCTATATATCAATCTTCGTTTCCGGACCATTCCGGAAACCCTCGTGACGTCCGTGATCTCATCCGGGACTCCGAACAACATTCGGTAACCAACCATATAACTCAAATACGCATAAAACAACGTCGAACCTTAAGTGTGCAGACCCTGCGGGTTCGAGAACTATGTAGACATGACCCGAGAGACTCCTCGGTCAATATCCAATAGCGGGACCTGGATGCCCATATTGGATCCTACATATTCTACGAAGATCTTATCGTTTGAACCTCAGTGCCAAGGATTCGTATAATCCCGTATGTCATTCCCTTTGTCCTTCGGTATGTTACTTGCCCGAGATTCGATCGTCAGTATCCGCATACCTATTTCAATCTCGTTTACCGGCAAGTCTCTTTACTCGTTCCGTAATACAAGATCCCGTAACTTACACTAAGTTACATTGCTTGCAAGGCTTGTGTGTGATGTTGTATTACCGAGTGGGCCCCGAGATACCTCTCCGTCACACGGAGTGAAAAATCCCAGTCTTGATCCATACTAACTCAACTAACACCTTCGGAGATACCTGTAGAGCATCTTTATAGTCACCCAGTTACGTTGCGACGTTTGATACACACAAAGCATTCCTCCGGTGTCAGTGAGTTATACGACCTCATGGTCATAGGAATAAATACTTGACACGCAGAAAACAGTAGCAACAAAATGACACGATCAACATGCTACGTCTATTAGTTTGGGTCTAGTCCATCACGTGATTCTCCCAATGATGTGATCCAGTTATCAAGCAACAACACCTTGTTCATAATCAGAAGACACTGACTATCATTGATCAACTGGCTAGCCAACTAGAGGCATGCTAGGGACGGTGTTTTGTCTATGTATCCACACATGTAAATGAGTCTTCATTCAATACAAGTATAGCATGGATAATAAACTATTATCTTGATACAGGAATTATAATAATAACTATACATTTATTATTGCCTCTAGGGCATAATTCCAACAGTTAGTCGCTATGAAAGTAAACCACAATGTGATGTGGACATTGCGACGGTGTTTGAGACACTTGCTATAAAATATGGTATCCATCTTGATTGATGGATGACACTATAATTATAAATATTGGCATAGACTCCACTGCCATGTATCCTACTAATGTAATAGAAGGTAATCTTTGGAGTATGCAAATATTTGCATAATTTTCCAAGACCGATTCAAGCAAATTGAGGCTTGAATAATTCATATTGGCACAAAAATACAATTTTAGTATATAACAAATGTGCAACAGTAACATTTACTATGAGAGTAAAATATTTTAGTGAACAACAACAGTAAATGCTTTAGAGGAGCAAATTCTAGTACAGTTGATGCCTTATAGCCATATGTGTAGACCTCAACTTATATAGGATAACACATTGAAGATAATCACCAATATGGTGTAGATCTCGAAGTAATAGAAAACATAGTCTGACTTTTGTCAGTAGATGTTCATATTTCTATTACCTTATGTTATGCTATATTTAAGAAAATCACTTTGAAGGTAGTCATCAGTCAGAATGACATGATGTAGACCTTGCAGCAATAGTGGATAGTCTGCAAAATTTTGCAGTAGATACCAATATTACCTTATGATATTTTGAGGTAGTCAAATATTAATTTTTAGAAGAGCACTTTGAAGGTAATCATCTTGTAAAATTGACAAGATGTAGACCTTACAGTAATGGTGAATAATCTGCAAATAGTGCAGTAGATGTCACCAACACCTTGTGATTCAAAAATAATATTTAGGCTATATACACATTAATATTTGGAAAAGCACGTTCAAGATAGTCATCTTGCCAAAATGACAAAATGTAGATCTTACAGTAGTGATGGATAATTTGCGAAATATACAGTAGATGCCATCAAGTACCTTGTGATTCCAAATTCAATTTTAATTGTATAATATAGTTGTTGCACTAAAATTACATGTTAGGGAGAATGCTTGAGGCAAACACAATGAACATGTTCATTTAATTTCTCTACATAGAATTGTCATTTACATTCTTAAATGCAGTCTGGAAAATGAGTCTCGTGTCCAAACTTGCAAAATAGTTGATCGCCAAGTCTACTATTTAAAGTACGTACACATACTTTGATGGAATATTTCACATATATTTCTCTAGATAGGTTTCTTAGAACGCAAGTAGTGGCCAAATTATTAGAAATAGTAAGCCTGAGGGGTTAACCACAAAATCCAATGGGCTCTTGATAATTTAACTATAAAATACTGCAAGTCGAAGGGCTGATACATAAATGCATGAACTTTCCTGGAATTAAGATAAAGTTAGAGGGCTAAATCAATAAATAACCCAATGGATAAGAATCCCCAACTCCTTTCCAGTGCAGTTACATCCCGCGGGGAATTTAGTTACATCCCGCGGGGAATTTTTCTTCTAGCCATTGCCGCTGGGAGGAGTTGTGCATGGCTAGAAGTCGTGCGGGAATCTGCGGCCGCAGCGTATCGATCGAAAACCGTCGGCGTACGGGCTAGACTGCGCTCCATGCGGCGAGGGCAGTACGGCGGGCCTGAGCGACGCCAAGTTCAGGATTCTGCATCACGCCGGAGGGCGTCATGTCGCCCGCGTGCTGGAGGAGCCGCGTCGTGGAGGCCGCGGCTGCTGGTGTCGCCATCCACGCCGGGGTTCGCGTCCTGCTGGACGCCGCTTGAGGCGCAGACGTGGACGGTACCGCTACTGTTGTCGCCATCGACGGCGGTGTCTGCTGCTCAATGCGAAGCGCCGGTGCAGCCTGCTACCGGGAATCACGCGATGCGCGAGCGCCGCGGCGCTGTCCGTCTCGTCCTTTCGTCGTTGGCCTAGTTGCTCTTTGTTAGGGCAAAGTGCTGATAACGTGTGAAGAGTAGAAGAAGAGAGGAAGAGCAAATGATGAAATCGCTGTCTCATTGATTGAAGATGTGGGTATATATACCCCAGTACAAAGACGGTTACAAGGAGCAGTTGCTAAACTAAAGCAACCGACATAGCAGGGATTATCCCTTAATTAAATATAATTAATTAATTCCTAACAATTTCTTCCTGCTTGTTTCTTCGTGTCGCGGGAACGACTCGCGTGTCTCTTTACCGTACGTCAACAACAAAAGCTTTATTCAGTCACAACGTTATGATTCGGTGCAAACGTTGCGTTATCACTTATCATGGTGCTTAGGAACCAGACGTTTAGTAGTTTACAAAGGAGCTAGAAATCAAATCCCGCAACAAAACTTACCAGCATTTGTTTTGCATCGAATGTTACATGACAACAAACCAGCCTGCCGTTGGATGGTTAGATGAACCATGGTAAATGCAAGCATCAACGTCAAGTCTGGTACTTGAACTCTGGTGGGCAGGGGATACCACAGTCCTCCTAACCATCCAACCATGAGTTGGTTTGCGATGAACCATGGTATCGGTGACATGTCGGTTCAGTGTTTCAGAAGTGCTCATAGGGATAGGGTGTGGCATCTCTAAATCTAACCCGCAAATGGACACTGTAAATATCAGTATTTATGTTGGAGCATGATCCAAGGATATGATGTTAGACAGAGTCATCCAACACTTTTTACAAATTAATCATTATTTATCCAACAAAAAAAAGAGAAAAAGAGACCATTCATATGTGAAAAGAAAAATAAGAATATGATCAGGTGATTGATTTTTGTGTTGGTCAAGTGTGGCATGACACCCCCAAGTTTGATTTCAGTTGCAAAGAAACGCATGTACAAATAATTTTACGAATCGATATGGGTTGAGACACTATAATCTACACACATACCAAAGTTTTCGAGGTCTTCTTTGAAGATGCCTTACACCAACATTTAGTCTGCACATGGTCAATGGCAAACCTAGGAGCAACTTCAACAGGGCGATCCATTCCGTACCCTCACGTCCGTTTGGATGGATGCGGACACAAAAGTCGGCCCAACGCGCCGACTCAAACAGACGTGCGTCCGCTTGGCGTCCGCTTGGCGTCCGCCTGCAGACCCATTCCCGGCTTATTTTGAGCCGGATTTACGTCGGAGCGGACACGAGAAGGACGCGCACGCCTTTTCCTTCCGCCCGGGCCCGCTGGTCGGTGGCGGCCTTCACCATTTCCCCCCAAAACCCTCCCGCCAGCGCGCGCTCCCGCCTCACATCCACCATGGACGACGACCTCGACGCCGCCGCTGCCTCGCCTTCCTCGCCTCGTCTGGCATGACGACCGCCCCCTCCGGCAAAGGCAAGCCTCGCGCCCCCGCAAGACCACCGCCATGCCCAAGCCGAAGAAAACGCTGACGTCCGAACAACGCGCAAGGGATCTGCCAAGAGGAAGGGCCGCAAGCACGCAACGGACGCGAGGGATGAAGCCATCGTGGCGGCCGTCGTCGCTGCCGCCGCGCAGCAGGAGGTCACCAACGCCCGCGTCGCGGCAGCAACGAGGGAGGCCCTCTATATGGTAGGGTTAAACCCTAGCCAGCACAACCTCGTCAACGCCGCCATGGCCGCGGCCAACACCGGCTCATCCATGTTTCCTCGGATGGTGTTGCCCGACTCGCCCCACGTGTTGGCTTGCACCCCAATGCCCGGCTTCCACGTCTACATGCGGGCTTCCTGCCTATCCAGGGAGTGCTCGCCTGAGGTGAGCGTGGTTGCGCCTTCCACGCCCGCACCACGCCCGTCGACCTCAACGCCACACCGGTGGTCGGTGGCTTGTCATCCAGAGGCGCGAGGAAACGTGTGCGGCATATGTCACCCGACGTGCAGCCAGGCACACACAGCCTGTTTGATGGAATGCCGGCTGCCGACAACGAGGACTACATGCAGAACTTGATCTTCGAGGGTGGTGCGCAGGCCGCTGGCTACGATCCCGACGAGACACAAAGCCAGGACGGCCAAGGGGCGTTCACGCCTTCATGGAGATCCAAAGGAGGAGGCTTGAGATGGACGTGGAGAAGCAAGCCAAGATGCTTGAGATGAAGACGGAGAAACAAGCCAAGATGCTAGAGATCGAGGCCGCCAATGCCAAGACCAAGGCAAAAGAAGTGGCTCTCGCGAGAATGATGACCGGGGTGGAGATCATGAAGGTGGATCTCAACACTGTGTCGTCAAGGAAGAGGTCGTGGTTCGAGAAGATGCGGATCTATGGCGGCGAGCGTCATCCTTTTTTTATATGCCAGCACGTGTGCTGGCATGACCACGGGGGCCGGGATGGCGTGGTCGAACTCAAGTCTCACCCCTTTTTTGTGCTGGCATGTATGTCGGCTGCTGACGAGTGTGCCAGCATGAACTGTGTGGTGATATTTTTTGAAGCCGACATTGTATGTCGGTGCTGGCATGGTGCTGACATGGTGCTGGCATCTCGCGCTCACAGCAGGCACAAATGCGCCAGATCTAGCCCACCCGCCTGTCCGCAGCCACCGCTGCATGACCACCGAAGGTGAGGCAGAGCCGCCACAAGGCTCCACCACGAGAGCGACCCGACAAAGATCTGTCACACTGCCACCCCAGTCTACCACCAGCACAGACATACCTAGATCTGGCCCGCCGCCCGCATCCGCTGCCATGTCCACGGGAGGGAGAGGGGGGCGCCGCACCTCCTCAGCCCATGGCCAGCAAGACACTGTCGTCACCAATCCCGAACAAAGACAACCCATGATCTGCCCCCACCCAAAACAAGGCCACGCCTCCGGAAGCCGACGCACTGCGAGAAGAAACACCTCGCCGCTGTCGTCCCCGAAGTCGACCGGGCTTTTGCCCGCAAGCCCCTCAGGCGGCAGCAAGGGAAGGGTAGGGAGTGGGAGGGAATTTGCTGTGGATTTATGGTTTCCCCCAAGCCATCATGTATGGTGAGACGTTATACGCTACCGCCATGTTTATTGATGATAGGTGCATGCAATCAATAATAAAGTTGACTACCTCTCAAGATAATAAGAAAAGAAAAGACAAGACAAGACAAGACAATAAGCACTAGCTCATGCATGTAGCAGGAGAAAAGTGGGGGCTGGATGGCATGCATCTAAACCTGAGAATGGTTTCATACTTGAACCATACCTATTCATTTATCTCTTAAAACCACACTTGAACGATACCCATTTAGTGTCATTTTTAGCCCAACCAAAACCAAACCCACTATTTTTTCCACCCAAACCAATTTAAACCCAAAACATAACCGTGGGTTTAAACCGAGTACATAACCATGGGTTTGCTTTAATGCACATATGATTACACAAATTGACATGTTAAGAAACAAATGAGATAGAAAAGGCATAAGTGCATCTACAACGGTTTAGAAACAAAATAATCCTTAAGATACAGTCAACACACAGTAAGAGACAAAAAGAACATGCCCATGCTTGAAAATCTCACTAACAAGTGTATTAAAACCAAATTGCTTAGCGAAAGCACAAGAAAACACTTCCGATTTTCATCTGTTGTTTCCCCATAATATATAATTACATAGTGCATTACAGCATGCACGCGGATCAAAGATACTCGTTCTCGGTCGTCGTTGATTATTGCATATAACCAATGCATAGAAACCGGTTTGGACCCATAGTTTATAACCGCTAATAACCAAACCGTTTAAACCCATAACCAACTATACCCAAACTGGTTTCTCCAGATACCCAAACCAAAACCAAACTAAACAAATCTCAACCCAATAAAACCTGAACCAATCAAACCCAAAATAAGAACCAAACCATTACACCCGGTTTTTTAATAACCATTCTCACGTTTACATTCATCATGTTTATAGCTTGCTCATGTGAACAGTGCACGTGCTTGTAGGAGCAGAATATACACATTGGGTTAAATGGCATGCATCATGCATGTCATTTTGCAACGGCTGATGGACTGAGATCCAGTGACTTCACTTGGTGAAGTCACGCTGCAACTTTACCCTTGTAATCTCCATCCAATCCACATCCTACGTTCCACATAACACAAGGGAAAAAAAATCAACACTTAGCAGTTTGGGCACAGGGCGGGCAGGAAATTGGGGATTCGCGGACTCTCCCGCGCCGCTGACCAGTCGAGGAGGAGGGGCGGCCGCCGCCGGAGGAGAGGAGGGGTAGGCCGCGCCGTCATTGGGGAGAGGAGGGACGGCCGTCGGAGGAGAGGAGGAGTGGCCGCCGGAGTAGAGGAGCTGCAGGTCGCAGTGTTCCTCGGGGACAGGAGGGGCGGCCGCCGCCGGAGGACAGGAGGGACACGCCGCGCCGCCGTTGGGAAGAGGAGCGGCGACCACCGGAGGAGAGGAGCTGCAGGTCGCCGGAGGAGAGGAGCTGCAGGTCGCTAGAGTACAAGCTCCATCATTGACGAAATCGCTGCAGGTTTGTCATTAACTGAAGTTTTTTCAGGTATTGATATCGTTGTATTTGGTAGTACCATGGCTGTAGAAATAACATCTCTAGCATACTAATTTGCCATTAACTGAACTTTTTTTAGGTGTGAGAAATCTCTTGTGCCTCACAATTTTCAGTGCTGTGGGATGGCAGAAATTGGCAAGGGAATACCTCAAGTTGGTATGAGGTTCAGGAGTGTAGATGAGGCTTGGGCATTTTGGAATGCATATGGGGGTCACACTGGCTTTGATGTGAGAAGGAGATACACAAACAAAAGAAGACTTGATGGTCAAGTTGGTTCATGCAGATTTGTTTGTTCCAACGAGGGTCATCGAAGAAAAGGGCAAACTGATCATGCACCAAAGCGTTTTAGAGCTGAAACAAGAACCAATTGCCAAGCTCGTATATGTTTTCAATTGGATCGACATGCGGGAAATTATGAAGTAACCGAGGTTGTGCTTGAACACAACCACTTGCTTCAATTGCCACAAACCTGCCACTTGATGATATCCCAAAGAAAGATTTCAGAAAGACATGCTTTTGAAATTGAAACCGCTGATGATTCTGGCATTATGCCACAAGCTGCACATGAATTTGCTTCTCGTCAAGTTGGTGGATGGATTAACCTTGGATATACTTGCCGTGACCAAAATAATCATTTGCGAACCAAGCAACAGAGGGAGTTGGCTTTTGGACAAGCTGGAAGTATGTTGAAATATTTTCATGACAAAATTGTTGAGAATCCATCATTCCAATATGCATTAAAGTTGGATTGTGAGGAGGATATAACCAACATATTCTGGGTTGATGCTAAAATGATCCTTGACTATGCACATTTTGGTGATGTTATCACTTTTGACACTACTTTTGGCACAAATAAGGAGTATAGGCCATTTGGTGTTTTTCTTGGGCTGAATCAGTTCAGAGAAACCACTATTTTTGGTGCTGCCTTGTTGTTTGATGAAACAAAGGACTCATTTATATGGCTATTTGAGACTTTTCTAGCTGCACATAATGGAAGACAACCTAGAACTATTTATACAGATCAAGATGCAGCAATTGGAAATGCTATAGAGAAAGTATTCACAGAATCATATCACGGGTTGTGCACCTTTCACATTATGATGAATGTTGTCAAGCATTTATCTCCAGTCAAGGGCGAAGAGAAAGATGCAGGGGAGGTGGAAGATGAAGATGAAGGGGAGGAGGAAGAGGAGTCTCATATTCTCTCTGATTTTAGTGCTTGTATGTATGGCTATGAGGACAAGGTAGCATTTCAAGAAGCATTTGACAACATGAGACATAAAGTGCATAAGCAAACTTGGTTAGATAGTATCTACAAGGTGAAAGAAAAATGGGCTGAATGTTATATGAGAGATGTCTTCAGTTTGGGAGTGAGAAGTACACAACTAAGTGAGAGTTTCAACAATGCATTGAAGAACCATTTGAAATCTGATTTTCATATTGTCCGATTCTTGATGCATTTTGAGAGAACGATTGAAGTAAAAAGAAGAAAGGAATTGGAATCTGAATATGAGGCAAGAAAAAAGTTGCCAAGAATAAAAATGTGCACTCCGATGTTGGTGCAAGCAAGCAAAGTGTACACTCCCACTATTTTTGAATCTTTCCAAAGTGAATATGAAAGATCCATGGCTGCTTGCACTAGAGTGTTGGATGAAAATTACAAATTTGCTGTTACTATTGGGAGGTTGCACGGTGATTTGACTTATGAGGAGGAGGGGGAGCGCATAGTGATTGTTGATCCTTTGAACCAAACAGCTTCATGTAGTTGTCGAATGTTCAATAGGACAGGAATATTGTGTGGACATGGTTTGAAAGTTCTTGATTTGATGAATGTAAAGATACTGCCAACACATTGTGTCCTAAAGAGATGGACTAGAGAAGCGCACAATGGAAGTATACAAAATAGGCAAGGAAGAAAAGTGGAAGAAAATCCAAAACTGGAAGCTCAACTTTGGTACAAAGATATGTCTCATCAATTTCATGATATGACATATAAAATATCCAACTCTCCTGAATGTCGTTTGTTGCTAGAAAATACACTTCGTTATCTTTGGCCCCAACTAGAGGATAAACTCAATGCATCAGCTACTACTGCTACGAATGGATGTTCCAATGACCAAGAAAATGTTGATCCAACTATGCAGCAAGCCAATGACTTGCTTAGTTCTGCAAAACTGAAGAAAAAGGAGGTTTCATCTAGAAATTTAAGGAGAAAGCTAACTTGGTTTGAGAAGTTACGCAAGGGGCGAAAGCAACCTAAATCAGCGGCAACAACAAAAAAAGAGCAAAGGTAAGGTGTGTATGTATGTAATATGAGTTGTTACTCATTCCTGTACTAATAAAATAAATTTTCATTTTTATTAGCAGCAACAACAACAAAAGACAAAAATTAGTGTGCAACCTCAAGTGCAAGTGGAGAACAATGACACTAGTCTGCAACCTCAAGTGCAAGTGCAGGTGAAAGAAAATAGCGAGAACCGTCAAGAATATGATGCAATTGGCAGCTTTACTGAGCTCTTGACAACTTCACGAATTGACAATGATATCTTTATGATGATATGATCTAGAATCTTCAAAGTTGTTAGGTAGTATTTTGGACAGTGCTAACAACAGTATTTTGGGGGTTAGGATAATCTCTTTTGGCCTAAATGTATAAGTGAAATGGACTGCTTTTGTGTAGATGATTACTCAACATTGGTACTTATTGTTGTAGCATTCGGATATTATGCGCTGCAACCTTTTAATATCAAGTGTTGCAGCCTTTTAATATCAAGTTCTACTCGATTCGATGTCTGCTCATGAGTATTTGCAGTTCTTTATTTTTTGGGTTTCATTCTGTTCAAATAAAACTGAATTCAAATGCCATTGTATCGTTGTTTGCAGCTATTGTTGTTTGTTGCTAGGCTGAAAACTGCTAAGTGTTGAGAGTTTTTCCCTTGTGTTATGTGGACCGTAGGATGTGGATTGGATGAAGATTACAAAGGTAAAGTTGCAGCGTGACTTCACCAAGTGAAGTCACTGGATCTCAGTCCACGGCTGATACCCCTATTGCCATGGCCATTGACGGTAGGTTACACAGTCCATGGTATGGTATTATTCACGTTTAACGGTTGTAATGATGCAGTTAAGTTCTGTCGTTACTGTTTTTGATGATAGGTTGTATAATTCTGTCCGGAAAAATTCGAACCGGGGTCAAATCAAGTTTAAGTTTTTAAAAAGAGTCAAAACAACAAATTTGACCGAACGTGGTGGGCCGCGGCAGATCAGCAGACCGGGGCCCATGCATGTGCTCTGCTTCTTCCCCCGAGATCTTACGAGTTACTACCTTCTTTCCAGATTATAAGGCTTGCACGTATCTCTATATTTACAATTTGATCAAGATAAGATGAGTTGTATAGTCTAAAAATTATACCATTAGAAAGATGACGGTTTGAAGTTTCTAATGACATATTTTTTGTGATATATAACTTATATTACGACGGTCTATTTGTCAACCTAAGGATACGCGCAAGCCTTATAAACCGGAAAGGAGGTAGTTCCCCTCAAACAAAAGAAAAACGAGGCGAAAGTTGTTTTTTAAACACGTCCACTTCATCTCAACCCTGCAACTGGTCAAACTCGTTTGATTATGCCGCGTCTACCGCATGGATATGATATATCTACTTTACGTACACATGGGAATGTGATGGCCACGTACGTCTTCTTCTTCGACTCTCAAGTCAAAGACACGTCGTTCGCATGCCACTTTCAAAGACGCGCGCACACGGTTTGCGTATGTTTCCAACGGCTCTTCCATCTTCAGCTGTTTAGCTCGAGACACACAAGCAACGCTATCGGCGTCAGTTCGTCGCCAGGAGCCGCGTGACGACTCAACTGCATTTACTAGTCCATCACCGACAATTTCTTCCTGCTTGTTTCTTCGTGTCGCGGGAACAATTCGCGCATCTCTTTAGCGTACGTATACAGCAACAGGTTTTTTAAATAAAAACGTTATGATTTTTTCCGCAAAAAAACAACAACGTTATGATTCAGTGCAAATGTTGTGTTATCAGTGTGTTTTAGTAACCAGACGTGTTAGTTAGCTCTTAGTTTTTTTAACACACTTCACACACAAGTGTTCATATATAAGCGCATACATCCATCTTTATGTATGCACACATATATTCTATCCCTATGAAGATCTTCAAAAGACTAGATCGACATATCATTTTGAGATTTACAAAGTCGTTATGGACACCTCGTCATCGAGGGAACGTCACCTCCCACTGAACGTGCATCATTGAAGATCCTGAAATAAATTAAAAAACAATGCGAGCACCAGAACTTTATATCTTAGAGTATCTCTAACAAACCCTGTATAATGCCCCGACTCGCAAAATAACCGCCAAAATACGGGTCGGGGCGAAAAATGCTGCCATACCAGAACCCGCAAACGCGTCCGCCCCGTAAATTTTTTACGAGGCGCGGCAAAAGTTTGTCCTCCACCTTCAGATTCACGGGGTGGGAGGTCGACCCGAGCTCGCCCCTTGTCCGCAACGAGATTCAGCACGAGGGAAATTTCCGCGCGGCCGTTCCCGGCTCACCCCTTCTCGGCAGCCATTGCCCTGCCCACCGCGCGCTCCGGACCTTCTTCCCCGCCATTCTTCGTCGACATTGAAGCCTCCCAGCCGGCGGATCTCGTCAACGTGGAGGTCGTGCACGCACAATCCCTTCCGACGGATCTCGTTGCCGGCCATGCGCCCCCACCCCCCCCCCCCCACCCCCGCCGTCGCCCAAGGCACCAACGTGCCTGCCCCGCAAGCGCCAAGGCAACATTGTCATGTAGGGCGACATTCCAGCTGGCCCCGTCGGAAGGGAAGGCGCCGCTGGCGGGGAAGGTGAGCAAGGTTTCGGGCGTGAAGTTGAAGAAGGTTCCTACGAAACAGCCTTCACCCACTCCCTCCATCCCGGTGAGACGTTCCCCGATGATGCATTTCTTTCACCGCACGCGAGGTGTTCGATGAAAGGGCCGGAAGGTACGCATCTTCGTTCACTTATTTTGCTTCGATTTTTCGCCATTGTGGTAGGTCGTGACGTGATGTCACTCAATATAGCGGTGGTTCGAACAATGACGTTGCCGAGTTCATGAACTTGTTGGCCACCAACGTCGTCGACATCAACCAAGCCACGATCGCTGGTTTTGATTGCAATGAATTGGAGGGTGGCGTGGATGACCACGATGGTGAAGATGAGGTGAAGGAGGTAGATGAGGGGACGTATCAGCAATCGCAAGCAAAAAAATGTGAGATCGAAGAACTACACGATCTTGGAAGATCGAATCTTGATCAAGGCTTGTAGTATGGTGTCTATGGATCCTTGCACGGGTGTGTCCCAAACCGCCAAGATGTATTGGCAAAGATTTGAAGATCAATACTTCCAATTCATAACCAAGTATCCAATAGGATAGCACGGACCTTTCGGTCACTCCAAGGTCACTTGGACGTGATCAAACCGACTTGTAGCCGTTGGGCAGCTTGCTTGGAACAAGTTCGCAATGCTCCTCCAAGTGGAACCGTGGAATTCGACTATATGAGTTTGTTTTCACGTCCCAAGTTGTGCACACCGTTTGCATCATGTGAAATGGTTCCATCATTTGACTTTGTTTTAATTGCGTAGAAAAAATTGCCCAACAACGGTACGAAGACATGGAAGCTTCCGAAGGAAAAAAGTAATTAAACTAGAGCATTGTTGGGAAAAGCTCGAAAACTACGACAAGTGAAAGTTGATTAACACAGAATCCCCACCGAAGAGAGGTTCATTTACGAACATGGATGAAGAAGAAGATGATGATGGCCCTAGAAACTTGAACAAGACTATGATGACAAAAATACAAAGAAGAAGATCAAAAGGGAACACGAAGCATCGACCTTGCGGGACAAGATAAATGCCATGATGCAAACAAATGAGGTGTTGCTAGCAAAGTCTTTGGAGGCGAAGATAGAGTTGGCCGAGAAGAAGGCAAAAGAGAAGCAAGAGAGGTGGAAATTTCTCAAGGACGTTGAGGAGAGAAGAGCACATGCTGCTGAGAACAAAACCATGGCCAACCTTCTTACCGAAGAGAATAGGATCATGACTTTGAACCGCAATGACATGGACGACATTGTTGGCGAACGTCGCATGGGAAACAAAAAAATTCCTACGCGCACGAAGACCTATCATTGTGATGTCCATCTACGAGAGGGGATGAGTGATCTACGTACCCTTGTAGATCGTACAGCAGAAGCGTTAGTGAACGCGGTTGATGTAGTGGAACGTCCTCACGTCCCTCGATCCGCCCCGCGAACAATCCCGCGATCAGTCCCACGATCTAGTACCGAACGGACGGCACCTCCGCGTTCAGCACACGTACAGCTCGACGATGATCTCGGCCTTCTTGATCCAGCAAGAGAGACGGAGAGGTAGAAGAGTTCTCCGGCAGCGTGACGGCGCTCCGGAGGTTGGTGATGACCTTGTCTCAGCAGGGCTCCGCCCGAGCTCCGCAGAAACGCGATCTAGAGGAAAAACCGTGGAGGTATGTGGTCGGGCAGCCGTGAGAAAAATCGTCTCAAATCAGCCCTAAAACCTCCCGTATATATAGGTGGGAGAGAGGGGGGCCTTGCCTTGGGGTCCAAGGACCCCCAAGGAGTCGGCCGAGCCAAAGGGGGGGAGGACTCCCCCCCCCCAAACCGAGTTGGACTTGGTTTGGTGGGAGGAGTCCCCCTTCCTTCCCACCTCCTTCCTTTTTTTTCCTTTCCTCTTGATTTTTCTTCTCTTGGCGCATTGGGCACTTGCGGGCTGTCCCACCAGCCCACTAAGGTCTGGTGTGGCTCCCCCAATGCCTATAGGCTTCCCCGGGGTGGGTTGCCCCCCCGGTGAACTCCCGGAACCCATTCGTCATTCCCGGTACATTCCCGGTAACTCCGAAAACCTTCCGGTAATCAAATGAGGTCATCCTATATATCAATCTTCGTTTCCGGACCATTCCGGAAACCCTCGTGACGTCCGTGATCTCATCCGGGACTCCGAACAACATTCGGTAACCAACCATATAACTCAAATACGCATAAAACAACGTCGAACCTTAAGTGTGCAGACCCTGCGGGTTCGAGAACTATGTCGACATGACCCGAGAGACTCCTCGGTCAATATCCAATAGCGGGACCTGGATGCCCATATTGGATCCTACATATTCTACGAAGATCTTATCGTTTGAACCTCAGTGCCAAGGATTCGTATAATCCCGTATGTCATTCCCTTTGTCCTTCGGTATGTTACTTGCCCGAGATTCGATCGTCAGTATCCGCATACCTATTTCAATCTCGTTTACCGGCAAGTCTCTTTACTCGTTCCGTAATACAAGATCCCGTAACTTACACTAAGTTACATTGCTTGCAAGGCTTGTGTGTGATGTTGTATTACCGAGTGGGCCCCGAGATACCTCTCCGTCACACGGAGTGACAAATCCCAGTCTTGATCCATACTAACTCAACTAACACCTTCGGAGATACCTGTAGAGCATCTTTATAGTCACCCAGTTACGTTGCGACGTTTGATACACACAAAGCATTCCTCCGGTGTCAGTGAGTTATATGATCTCATGGTCATAGGAATAAATACTTGACACGCAGAAAACAGTAGCAACAAAATGACACGATCAACATGCTACGTCTATTAGTTTGGGTCTAGTCCATCACGTGATTCTCCCAATGACGTGATTCAGTTATCAAGCAACAACACCTTGTTCATAATCAGAAGACACTGACTATCATTGATCAACTGGCTAACCAACTAGAGGCATGCTAGGGACGGTGTTTTGTCTATGTATCCACACATGTAAATGAGTCTTCATTCAATACAATTATAGCATGGATAATAAACTATTATCTTGATACAGGAATTATAGTAATAACTATACATTTATTATTGCCTCTAGGGCATAATTCCAACAGTCTCCCACTTGCACTAGAGTCAATAATCTAGCCCTCACATCACCATGTGAATTACATTGTAATAAATCTAACACCCATACAGTTCTGGTGTCGATCATGTTTTGGCCGTGGAAGAGGTTTAGTCAGCGGGTCTGCTACATTCAGATCCATGTGCACTTTGCATATATTTACGTCCTCCTCCTCGACGTAGTCGCGGATGAGGTTGAAGCGTCGTTTGATGTGTCTGGTCTTCTTGTGAAACCTTGGTTCCTTTGCTAAGGCAATGGCACCAGTGTTGTCATAGAATAAGGTTATTGGATCCAGTGCACTTGGCACCACTCCAAGATCCGTCATGAACTGCTTCATCCAGACACCCTCCTTAGCCGCCTCCGAGGCAGCCATGTACTCCGCTTCACATGTAGAATCTGCTACGACGCTTTGCTTGGAACTGCACCAGCTTACTGCACCCCCATTAAGAATAAATACGTATCCGGTTTGCGACTTAGAGTCGTCCGGATCTGTGTCAAAGCTTGCATCGACGTAACCTTTTACGGCGAGCTCTTCGTCACCTCCATAGACGAGAAACATCTCCTTAGTCCTTTTCAGGTACTTCAGGATATTCTTGACCGCTGTCCAGTGATCCACTCCTGGATTACTCTGGAACCTACCTGCCATACTTATGGCCAGGCTAACATCCGGTCTAGTGCACAGCATCCCATACATGATAGAACCTATGGCTGAAGCATAGGGGACGGAGCGCATATGCTCTCTATCTTCATCAGTTGCTGGGCACTGAGTCTTACTCAATCTCGTACCTTGTAAAACTGGCAAGAACCCTTTCTTGGACTGCTCCATTTTGAACCTCTTCAAAACTTTATCAAGGTATGTGCTTTGTGAAAGTTCTATCAGGCTTTTTGATCTATCCCTATAGATCTTAATGCCTAGAATGTAAGCAACTTCTCCTAGGTCCTTCATAGAGAAACTTTTATTCAAGTAACCTTTTATGCTCTCCAAAAGCTCTACCTTGTTTCCAATCAGTAATATGTCATCCACATATAATATTAGAAACGCCACAGAGCTCCCACTCACTTTCTTGTAAATACAGGATTCTCCAACCACTTGTATAAACCCAAATGCTTTGATCACCTCATCAAAGCGTTTGTTCCAACTCCGAGATGCTTGCACCAGTCCATAAATGGATCGCTGGAGCTTGCACACTTTATCAGCATTTTTAGGATCGACAAAACCTTCGGGTTGCATCATATACAACTCTTCCTTAAGGAAACCGTTAAGGAACGCCGTTTTGACATCCATCTGCCAGATTTCATAATCGAAAAATGCAGCTATTGCTAACATGATTCTGGCGGACTTAAGCATCGCTACGGGTGAGAAAGTCTCATCGTAGTCAACTCCTGGAACTTGTGAAAAACCCTTTGCCACAAGTCGAGCTTTATAAACGGTCACATTACCGTCAGCGTCCGTCTTCTTCTTAAAGATCCATTTGTTCTGAATAGCCTTGCGGCCCTCAGGTAGTATCTCCAAAGTCCACACTTTGTTCTCATACATGGATCCTATCTCGGATTTCATGGCTTCTAGCCATTTGTTGGAATCTGGGCCCACCATTGCTTCTTCATAATTTGCAGGTTCATTGTTGTCTAACAACATGATTGATAAGACGGGATTACCGTACCACTCTGGAGCAGCGCGTGATCTCGTCGACCTGCGTGGTTCAATAGAAACTTGAACTGGAGTTTCATGATCATCATCATTAACTTCCTCCTCAACCGGCGTCGCAACGATAGAGGTTTCCCCTTGCCCTGCGCCACCATCCAGAGGGATGAAAGGTTCGACAACCTCGTCAAGTTCTATCTTCCTCCCACTCAATTCTCTCGAGAGAAACTCCTTCTCGAGAAAAGCTCCGTTTTTAGCAACAAACACTTTGCCCTCGGATTTGAGATAGAAGGTGTACCCAACTGTCTCTTTTGGGTAACCTATGAAGAGGCACCTTTCCACTTTGGGTTCCAGCTTTTCAGGCTGAAGCTTTTTGACATAAGCATCACATCCCCAAACTTTAAGAAACGACAACTTTGGCCTTTTGCCATACCACAGTTCGTATGGTGTCGTCTCAACGGATTTTGATGGTGCCCTATTTAAAGTGAATGCAGCTGTTTCTAATGCATAACCCCAAAATGATAACGGCAAATCAGTAAGAGACATCATAGATCGCACCATCTCTAAGAAAGTACGATTACGACGTTCGGACACACCATTACGCTGTGGTGTTCCAGGCGGTGTTAACTGCGAAACAATTCCACATTGTCTTAAGTGAGCACCAAACTCGAAACTCAGATATTCACCCCCACGATCAGACCGTAGGAACTTGATCTTCTTGTTATGATGATTTTCCACTTCACTCTGAAATTTCTTGAACTTTTCAAATGTTTCAGACTTGTGTTTCATCAAGTAGACATAACCATATCTACTTAAATCGTCAGTGAAGGTGAGAAAATAACGATATCCGCCGTGTGCCTCTACGCTCATTGGACCACACACATCGGTATGTATGATTTCCAACAAGTCACTTGCACGCTCCATTGTTCCGGAGAACGGAGTCTTAGTCATCTTGCCCATGAGGCATGGTTCGCACGTGTCAAGTGAATCAAAGTCAAGTGACTCCAAAAGTCCATCAGCATGGAGTTTCTTCATGCGCTTTACACCAATATGACCCAAGCGGCAGTGCCACAAAAATATGGCGCTATCATTGTTTACTCTAACTCTTTTGGTCTCAATGTTATGTATATGCGTATCGCTATCAAGATTCAATATGAACAATCCTCTCACATTCGGTGCATGACCATAAAATATGTTACTCATAGAAATAGAACAACCATTTTTCTCAGACTTAAAAGAGTAACCGTCTCGCAATAAACAAGATCCAGATATAATGTTCATGCTCAACGCAGGCACTAAATAACAATGATTTAAGTTCATCACTAATCCCGATGGTAGCTGAAGTGACACTGTGCCGACGGCGATTGCATCAACCTTGGAACCATTTCCTACGTGCATCGTCACTTCGTCTTTCGCCAGCCTTCGTCTATTCCGCAGTTCCTGTTTCGAGTTGCAAACATGAGCAACAGAACCGGTATCAAATACCCAGGCACTACTACGAGAGCCGGTTAAATACACATCAATAACATGTATATCAAATATACCTGATTTTTCTTTGCCCGCCTTCTTATCTGCCAGATAATTGGGGCAATTGCGCTTCCAGTGACCCATACCCTTGCAATAGAAGCACTCTGTTTCAGGCTTAGGTCCAGCCTTGGGTTTCTTCGGTGGATTGGCAACAGGCTTGCCGCTCTTCTTCGAATTGCCCTTCTTGCCTTTGCCGTTTCTCTTGAAACTAGTGGTCTTGCTCACCATCAACACTTGATGCTCTTTACGGAGTTCAGACTCTGCGACTTTTAGCATCGCAAACAACTCGCCGGGAGACTTGTTCATCCCTTGCATGTTGTAGTTCAACACAAAGCCTTTATAGCTTGGCGACAGTGATTGAAGGATTCTGTCAGTGATAGCCTCTTGCGGGAGTTCAATCCCCAGCTCAGCTAGACGGTTTGAGTACCCAGACATTTTGAGCACATGTTCACTGACAGACGAGTTTTCCTCCATATTGCAAGCATAGAATTTATCGGAGGTCTCATACCTCTCGATCCGGGCGTTCTTCTGAAAGATAAACTTCAACTCCTGGAACATCTCAAATGCTCCATGACGCTCAAAGCGACGTTGAAGTCCCGGCTCTAAGCCATACAAGACTGCACATTGAACTATTGAGTAGTCCTCCTTACGTGCTAACCAAGTGTTCTTAACATCCTGATCAGCCGTAGCGGGTGGTTCATCTCCTAGCGCAGCATTAAGGACATAATCCTTCTTCCCAGCTTGTAAGATTAGCTTAAGATTACGAGTCCAGTCTACAAAGTTGCTTCCATCATCTTTCAACTTAGCTTTCTCTAGGAATGTATTAAAATTCAGGATGACACTCGCGTGAGCCATGATCTACAACAAATATATTCAAAGTGGACTTAGACTATGTTCAAGATAATTAGAGTTTAACTTAATCAAATTATTCGCTAAACTCCCACTCAAAAAGTAC
The DNA here is from genome assembly GCF_904849725.1 of Hordeum vulgare subsp. vulgare. NCBI lineage: Eukaryota > Viridiplantae > Streptophyta > Magnoliopsida > Poales > Poaceae > Hordeum > Hordeum vulgare. The sequence continues at coordinate 654,802,977 of NC_058519.1, read as the reverse complement.
ATCTCTCTAGTCATTTGGGTGGTTCATGATCCACTTACACTAGCTCAAGTCCGATCATCACGTGAGTTGAGCATAGTTTCAGTGGTAAGCATCCCTATGCTAATCATATCATCTATATGATTCATGATCGACCTTTCGGTCTCATGTGTTCCGAGGCCATGTCTGCACATGATAGGCTCATCAAGCTTAACCCGAGTGTTCCGCGTGCGCAACTGTTTTGCACCCGTTGTATGTGAACGTTGAGTCTATCACACCCGATCATCACGTGGTGTCTCGAAACGACGAACTGTAGCAACGGTGCACAGTCGGGGAGAACACAATTTCGTCTTGAAATTTTAGTGAGAGATCACCTCATAATGCTACCGTCGTTCTAAGCAAAATAAGGTGCAAAAAAGGATTAACATCACATGCAATTCATAAGTGACATGATATGGCCATCATCACGTGCTTCTTGATCTCCATCACCAAAGCACCGGCACGATCTTCTTGTCACCAGCGCCACGCCATGATCTCCATCAACGTGTTGCCACCGGGGTTGTCGTGCTACTCATGCTATTACTACTAAAGCTACATCCTAGCAAAATAGTAAACGCATCTGCAAGCACAAACGTTAGTATAAAGACAACCCTATGGCTCCTGCCGGTTGCCGTACCATCGATGTGCAAGTCGATATTTCTATTACAACATGATCATCTCATACATCCAATATATCACATCACATCATTAGCCATATCACATCACAATCATACCCTGCAAAAACAAGTTAGACGTCCTCTAATTTTGTTGTTGCATGTTTTACGTGGTGACCAAGGGTATCTAGTAGGATCGCATCTTACTTACGCAAACACCACAACGGAGATATATGAGTTGCTATTTAACCTCATCCAAGGACCTCCTCGGTCAAATCCGATTCAACTAAAGTTGGAGAAACCGTCACTTGCCAGTCATCTTTGAGCAAAGGGGGTTACTCGTAACGATGAAACCAGTCTCTCGTAAGCGTACGAGTAATGTCGGTCCAAGCCGCTTCAATCCAACAATACCGCGGAATCAAGAAAAGACTAAGGAGGGCAGCAAAACGCACATCACCGCCCACAAAAACTTTTGTGTTCTACTCGAGAAGACATCTACGCATGAACCTGGCTCATGATGCCACTTTTGGGGAACGTCGCATGGGAAACAAAAATTTTCCTACGCGCACGAAGACCTATCATTGTGATGTCCATCTACGAGAGGGGATGAGTGATCTACGTACCCTTGTAGATCGTACAGCAGAAGCGTTAGTGAACGCGGTTGATGTAGTGGAACGTCCTCACGTCCCTCGATCCACCCCGCGAACAATCCCGCGATCAGTCCCACGATCTAGTACCGAACAGACGGCACCTCCGCGTTCAGCACACGTACAGCTCGACGATGATCTCGGCCTTCTTGATCTAGCAAGAGAGACGGAGAGGTAGAAGAGTTCTCCGGCAGCATGACGGCGCTCCGGAGGTTGGTGATGACCTTGTCTCAGCAGGGCTCCGCCCGAGCTCCGCAGAAACGCGATCTAGAGGAAAAACCGTGGAGGTATGTGGTCGGGCAGCCGTGAGAAAAATCGTCTCAAATCAGCCCTAAAACCTCCGTATATATAGGTGGGAGAGAGGGGGCCCTGCCTTGGGGTCCAAGGACCCCCAAGGAGTCGGCCGAGCCAAAGGGGGGGAGGACTTCCCCCCCAAACCGAGTTGGACTTGGTTTGGTGGGAGGAGTCCCCCTTCCTTCCCACCTCCTTCCTTTTTTTGCCTTTCCTCTTGATTTTTCTTCTCTTGGTGCATTGGGCACTTGTGGGCTGTCCCACCAGCCCACTAAGGGCTGGTGTGGCTCCCCCAATGCCTATGGGCTTCCCCGGGGTGGGTTGCCCCCCCGGTGAACTCCCGGAACCCATTCGTCATTCCCGGTACATTCCCGGTAACTCCGAAAACCTTCCGGTAATCAAATGAGGTCATCCTATATATCAATCTTCGTTTCCGAACCATTCCGGAAACCCTCGTGACGTCCGTGATCTCATCCGGGACTCCGAACAACATTCGGTAACCAACCATATAACTCAAATACGCATAAAACAACGTCGAACCTTAAGTGTGCAGACCCTGCGGGTTCGAGAACTATGTAGACATGACCCGAGAGACTCCTCGGTCAATATCCAATAGCGGGACCTGGATGCCCATATTGGATCCTACATATTCTACGAAGATCTTATCGTTTGAACCTCAGTGCCAAGGATTCGTATAATCCCGTATGTCATTCCCTTTGTCCTTCGGTATGTTACTTGCCCGAGATTCGATCGTCAGTATCCGCATACCTATTTCAATCTCGTTTACCGGCAAGTCTCTTTACTCATTCCGTAATACAAGATCCCGTAACTTACACTAAGTTACATTGCTTGCAAGGCTTGTGTGTGATGTTGTATTACCGAGTGGGCCCCGAGATACCTCTCCGTCACACGGAGTGACAAATCTCAGTCTTGATGCATACTAACTCAACTAACACCTTCGGAGATACCTGTAGAGCATCTTTATAGTCACCCAGTTACGTTGCGACGTTTGATACACACAAAGCATTCCTCCGGTGTCAGTGAGTTATATGATCTCATGGTCATAGGAATAAATACTTGACACACAGAAAACAGTAGCAACAAAATGACACGATCAACATGCTACGTCTATTAGTTTGGGTCTAGTCCATCACGTGATTCTCCCAATGACGTGATCCAGTTATAAAGCAACAACACCTTGTTCATAATCAGAAGACACTGACTATCATTGATCAACTGGCTAGCCAACTAGAGGCATGCTAGGGACGGTGTTTTGTCTATGTATCCACACATGTAAATGAGTCTTCATTCAATACAATTATAGCATGGATAATAAACTATTATCTTGATACAGGAATTATAATAATAACTATACATTTATTATTGCCTCTAGGGCATAATTCCAACAGACATCACCAAAAAATGGCATGTATGACAAGGAGAGAAATCTTGAAGAGGAGGATGCTTGCGTGTTACAATGGCGGCAATGTTTTCTCATCTCGAATCAGAACCAATATTGCTGATGATTTCGGTGCCGAAGTAGGGACAAGTGGCGGAGTAGGAACAAGTGTCGGCGATTGATTCGGGGAGTCGATGGAATCGGGGGCGGCGATGAACTCGATGGTGCGGAGTGAAGAGCGACCAGGATGCATGAAGTCCTTTTGCGTTTGTCCTTTAAATTATGCTTTCATTTCACGCACGGACTATGTTTTATTGTTTAAATTCGAACTCATTTGCCGAAATCGCTATCAAATTCAAACTATGTTTTATTGGGAGGTTTTTTGGTTTGCGGGTCGACGCGGCGGCGCCTGAGCAGACCCCACATTGCCGACCCGTATAAAAGCATCGTCCGTGAATATCGTTTTTTACGAGTCCGTTTTGGGGATCTGCCTCTGTCCGCATCCGCGTCAGCCCTCAAAACCCGTTTTTCGCGAACTGTAAACGACTTTTGCGGATCGGCTTTATACGGGGTGTGCTAGAGATGCTCTTATCGGCTAGAAATATCATTGTCCCTCAAGCGATACAATCACAAGTTGTTTCGCGGCTAACTTCGAGGTTGATCCCCATTTTCGCTCATCTATGAGCTTATAGCCGTTCACTTCTCTTCTTCTCTATTCCCGCATTTTTTGTATATTCTCTCGCTGGTTTGTGTGGGTCCAAAGGAAAAGCCTTGATCTTTAGCTTTCAGTTATGTTTAGATCGAAAAAGAAGCAAAGCTATCGGCGGCAACTCGTTGTGCCAAGCCGTGTTGCTAGCTTCACTGCCATTTTTCTGAAAATCAGCTTTTTCGAAAAGGAGGATTCCCTCCGGCCTCTGCATCATTACGATGTATGCAACCACTTTATTAAGGACAAGTAACAAACATCCAGGATTTCCGAACAAGCTCAAAACGAGCAACACAATAATGAAAAGTCTACAAAAAGATGCCACAACCGACGAACATAAGCCTAGATGCCTAAACATCTATCCTATTACCGGACCGCCATCCAAACTGGTTGTAGATATCCCGAGCTACCATCTCCCACCGGATAGACCCAGTAATTAAAGGTTCCCTGGTTTCCACAAGAGTGAGTAACGACCATGTACGGATCAACGCCGATATCCTGTGGAGTACCTGCAAGAAATTAACATTTGTTTGTGTGTTAAAAGTTACGTCATTCCTGCGGTTCCATATAGCCCAAAGCAATGCACATACTCCTACACGAATATGTTTAGCAAAAGTTATGTCAACCCCATTTAGCCACATCCCAAACAACATATCAATGCTATACGGAGGTGTGATATTAAAGGATATACGAACTGTTTGTTATAGAATTCTTGCGAGCGGACATTGGAGAAAAAAGTGTTTGATAGTCTCATCATGGTCACAGAAGCTACATCTTTTACTTCCCTCCCAATTTCGGTTTGCCAAATTATCCCTAGTAAGAATCACCTTCTCGTGGACAAACCACATGAAATCTTTGAAGTGCAAGGGCACTTTCACCTTCCAAATATGATTGGACTTAGGTATTGGTGTTGTGTCAATAAGGCTCAAATACATTGATTTGATAGTAAAGATGCCATTAGGTGTTAGCTTTCAATGAAGCCTATCGGGCTCATCCGATAGCTGGACATCCATGAGTCTTGTGACTAGGTGTAATCAAGCCTCCCACCTATAAACTACTAAAACTCGTCGGAATTGACTGTAATACTCAGGCAACATAAGCCTCCTTACGTTGAACAATATTATAGAGAGATGGATACTGTATGGCCAGAGGCGTCGCCCCCAACCACGTATCCTCCCAGAATCTTGTAGACTTTCCATCTCCAATGATAAATTTAGCTTTGTGGAAGAAACCCGGTTTTATCTTCATCAAGCCTTTCCAGAAAGGTGAATCATTGAGTCTAACTGTTACCTGGGCCAAGGTTTTAGATTGTAAGTACTTATTACGCAAAATTTGTACCCACATACCTTCTGCCTCCATAGATAATTGAACAACCATTTGCTTAGCACACATATGTTCTTAACCTCTAAATTCTCAATTCCCAAACCACCCTCGTCCTTCGGTCTGCAAACAATATCCCACCTAGCAAGCATGTATTTCTTCTTAACTTCGTCACTCTGCCAGAAAAAGCGGGATCGATAAGAGTTCAATCTTTTCCGTACCCCTACCGATACCTCAAAGAAGGACAGAAGGAACATCGACTTGCTCGTTAGAACCTAATTAATCAGTATGAGCCGACCTCCATATGACAAAAGCTTAGTCTTCCAGCAGCTTAGTTTTTTGTCAAATCGATCCTCAACACATTTTCACTCTTTGTTTGATAACTTACGGTGATGAATTGGTATGCCTAGATAACTAAATGGTAGACTTCCCAGTTCACATCCAAACAGTTGTTTATATATACCTTGTTCATATTTGGCTCTCCCAAAGCAGAACAGATCACTCTTGTGAAAAATAGTTTTCAAGCCTGACAACCGTTTGAATAAGCACGGAATAAGTTTCATATTTCTCGCTTTTGCCAAATCATGTTCCACGAACAAGATAGTGCCATCAGCATATTGTAGGATAGCACCCCACCATACACTAGATGTGGAACGAGTCCACCTACCTCGCCTTCCTCTTTAGCCCTTCCTATTAGAATTGCCAACATATATGCAACCACATTGAATAGGATGGGAGACATTGGGTCTCCCTGCCGAAGACCTTTGTGCGTTTTAAAGTAATGACTCATATCATCATTAAATTTAATTCCAACGTTACCTTTTTGTATAAATGATTCAACGTGTTTCCTCCAAACCTTGTCAAATCCCTTCTTCATACGTAAGGCTTGTTGAAGGAAAGGCTATTTAACCTTATCATAAGATTTCTCAAAATCCACCTTCAAGATAACCCCATCTAGTTTCTTTGAGTGGATTTCATGCAATGTTTCATGTAGGACAACCACACCCTCTAGTATGTTTATGTCCGGCATGAAAGCCGTCTGACTAGGTTGCACCACTGCATGATCAATTTGCGACAATCTATTTGTACCAACCTTTCCAAAAAAACAGAAGCTCACATTAAGCAAGCAAATAGGTCAAAATTCTTCAATGTGCAACGTCCCCTCCTTCTTTGGCAACAACATAATTGTTCCAAAGTTAAGATGGAAAAGCTGGAGTTGGCCATTGAACAAGTCCTGAAATATCGGTAGTAACTCACCTTTAATAACGTGCCAACATCTCTTATAAAACTGAGTCGGAAATCCATATGGTCCTGGTGCCTTATTGTTTTTCATTTGTGAAATAGCCTCAAACACCTCTTTCTCCGAAAATGGTGTGGTTAATATCGCATTCTTGTTGTTCCCGAGCTGATAAATATCACCGACTGTCTGCTCATCCATGGATACGAAGTTGTCATCAGGCTCCCGGAAGAGTTGCTTATAGTATTCAGAGATATACAACTTTAAACTTTCATGTCCAAAAATCGTACCCTCGTCTTCCTCAAGTTGGTAAAAAAAATTACTTTCTGTGTTTTCCATTCGCAATGAGACGGAAATACTTCGTGTTGTCATCACCGTAAACAACCCGTCGAACTTTCACTCTAAGAGCCATTTCAAATCTTATTCTCTAAGAAGTTGTGTAAGAATATTCTCAGCCTGTGCTCTAGATGACCTTCCGTTGTCATCGAACAGCGTGATTCGACTTTTAAATCTAACCGATTAATAAGATCGAGAAGTCTTTCTTTCTCCTTTTTATATTTGTCGCTCTCGTGCTTAGCCCAACCTCTTAGGAATTACCTCACCTGCCTTATTTTATTTTGCCATCGGTCCACATTAGATACCCCCGCTGTGACCTTAGCCAATTCTCTAGCTATTAGGTCCAGAAAGCCTTCTCTCTCAAACTGAGCTAGCTCAAAAGAGAAAGTATTCTTGTTACCCGCATGTGTTGCATCACCCGAGTCAACAAGAAATGCGGTATGGTCATAAATCGCTCACGGCAACGCTCGTGCTGTTATGAGAGGGTATTTCTGCTCCCACTCCACACCAGTGAGAATTCGATCCAATTTCTCAAATGTTGGATTGGGCAAGGCATTGGCCTAAGTAAATTTTCTGCCTGAGAGCTCAATCTCTTGCACAAGCTTTCGGTAATTGTGTTAAACATAAATGACCATCTTCCACCAAAGTTGTCATTATTCTTTTCCTCCCTACACTGAAAGATATTGAAGTCACCCCCAACTAAAATCGGTAGCCGCCCATCCCACAAATCCAGACAAGGTCAGCTAGGAAGCTTATCTTCAACTCTGGCTGGGCGGCACCATATACTGCCACAAGTGCCCATTGGAAGCCGTCCTCCTTCGAGCACAGTCTAAATTTCACACCGAAGTTCCTGTACACTACGTTCTCGACTTCAAGTGACTCGCACCTTACCCCAAGTAAGATTCCACCGGACCTTCCTCTTCGCGTTAGACAATGCCAATCAAACTCAACACCACCGGAGAGAGTACTAAGAAATTGTGACGTAAAGTTATCTCTACCGATTTCCATTAGGACAATAAAGTCTAGTTTGGGATCAATTGTCGCTTTCGCTAAAAATCTTCTTTAGCCAAGTCTGCTAGACCTATGCTGTTTAAAAATATTCCTTTCATGTGTCATCAATTTTTTTTTGCAGTCTTAAGTCTTGCGTTTCTACGAACCGTAGATTCAGGATAAACCTTTCCCTTCGAGGTGTGTTTTGGCTTATCCTGTTCAGCCAACCGGCCCATATAACCAGTCCCAGACTCTGCGCAAACATTAGGTTGCGGAGAGTCCATATAACCCTCTGAACCGATATCGTTACCTTCTTCACATATCGGTGACGTTGGCACGAGGTCCTCACATAGACCCTCTAATGCCACCATCCCTAGAGCATTAATATCAGAACCATTCATAGGTTTGACTGAAGCAATATTCCTAAGCATCTCCATAGCTCTCTCAGCCTCTAAGTCTAAAATATCATTCACACATTTCGAAAATTCCTTCCCATTGTTACCCAGCGACACCCCTAGTCGGTTTGCATTTAAAATAACATCATCATCAGAGAAATGCAAGATAGAACAATTCGTATTAACCGACATACTATTAACCGACATACCTGTAGTTGCCTCAATGTCACGAAGCTTAGCCGTCCGCATGGCACAACCCATGTGAAGATCATCGACATCCGGCTGAGCCTGGAGACGGCTACTCGTCCGCCTCTCTCTTGTCGCCCGGTCAGGGAACCCTCCGAAGGTGATAATCTCCTTGGTGGTATGCACATGCAGACGGTGACCTTGTGACTCCTATCCGATGGGGCTCGAATGCATAATGCCAGGAGACGCACGATCATCTATCGTGTGACCGACAAAGCAGTCATGCCCACCTCGGTCGCTCCCAGCAGCCATGCCCCTATCTGGCTAGGGTCACTAGCGACGCCCCGAGCAGAGAAAGGTGTCGTCGAAGCCATTGCGGTATGGCCACCTGCCAGCTTCCCAACCACTTTCGAAGTCCCAAAGTACCCATTGGGGGAAGAAGTAACTGCAACAGCACCATGCTGCCTAGATGCCGCCGTCTCATGTGAAGCCGCCGAATGTTCCTGACTCCGGTCCCCGGATCTCAGGATCGTCCTCGGCGATGTCTCCTCCAACAAGGGCCGAGTGGGTGACTCTGGCATCGCAAAAGCCCCCGGAGTGACTGGCTCTACGAAGGAGCAGGCACATACTTCCACCCCTTCGAATCAGTTGAGATTTGGGTCTTTCGCGTCTGGCTCCGCGCGCGGGTGACTGTGTGGTGTCACGATGGAGATGGATGATTCGGTGGAGCACGCGCTGCCACCACTTTTTACCGCTGTCAGTATCATCCCCATTTTTTACCCACCATCCCGTTTCCCATCTCCGTTGTTACCATCCTCCGTATCCATATCGATATGTTCAACCAACTCCTAGAAGAGAGTACTTTCCTCTATCTCAATATCCAAGTCAAAACTCCTGCCATCATAAGCCCATCTCACAGTGTGTGGAATATGCTCAATGCTAGTCACACTAACCACCAGGCGAGCTACCCCCTGTGCATGAGTGAAAGGCATATCCACCTTCTCTGTTTTACCAATCAGAGAACCAAGACTCCAAGTCACCAAAAAATCATCTATCGCTGTACGCGGAGCACCTAGAAACCTTACCCACAGCTGAGAAAAAGGAGTTCCCTCGGGCTCAAACTCAAGAACACAAGTGTTGTTTGGCACCTTGCTCATCCCAAATTTCAGCAACCTCGCAAGATCTTCCTTAGTAGGAAAATCCGCTCTCAATAGATGCTCGTCAAGCCTGACTGGATCCACGAGTCATCCTAACAACCTGATCCGAAGTCATCGATCCACGAGTCACCCTAACAACCCCCGTCCGCGCACTCTCCAGAGACGGCGTGGTCGAAGTCGAGCGAGGAGATTCAAAGAACATAAGCTCTAGACAACAAGCCCCATAGATCGTGACCACCGGCTTCGGCCTTAGGAGCAAAGGGCACTCTCCCTTCTCATGCTTCGGCTTATGGCAAATGTCACATAGCTCTGCCGAGCACTCAACCACAAAATGCCCTCCGCACCGGTATCACGTCATCTTTTCTTTCTTCCTAGCCCACTTCGTGGCTCTCTCCCCATCAGATCTTTACTAGCTTTATCAAAGCCTGCATTCCGCACAGCAGCCGCCTTGGCATCAGCCAGAGAGACCCCGGCGAGAGCCCAAACTGCATCCAAGGCCTCACCCGAAAGCGGCGTAGAGGCAGCGACTGCACCGACAGCATCCGGTGCCGGCTGCGCCCCATCTCCCGCATGCCCCAATGGAGGGGGCGGGTCCCGAGTGATTATGTCCTAAAAACCACGTGTGTATCGTGTCCGAGAAAAAAACATCTAGCCTTTTTATCATGTGTCTATTTGATGGTTGTTTCGTAGTTTTTTGTTGTTGTTGATGGACTCCACCTTCAAGAGAGCTTTCTTCTATAGACAACCTTCAAGCAGCCACCACGGTTGTGAACACATAATAGGGGGACCTCCTATTTTACGCTCTTTCCGTCAAATTAGCGGCGCCACACATAGGAGACAACACGACTAGGCCAACCGATCAACCTGTACCACGAGACGAAAAAATATAGCAAAATTCGAGGGCAGCACGATGTGAGGATTCGAAAATTAGACCTCCTGCTTCCAATTGCGAGCTCATAGCCACTCCACGAGACAATTTTTTTGTTAGTATTGCACCGCGCGACCTAAATTATTAACGTAGTGTAAACCCGGGCTGCTCGACTATAGCAAATTTGAATTAAATATTGTGGCGAACTAGAATTAGTTACTATGGTGATAGTTTATTTCAAAAAGTCTACTCTTTTTCGAAAGAGTATATTTGAAAATGTGCAAGTATTTTTTGAGTTTCTGAACAATTTTTCACCAACAAGAATATGTGAACAAATAATGAAATTTTGAAAGCGTGACCATTTTTTGAATTTCTGAAAATTTATTTCAAAAAGTGGAACATTTCAAGAAGTTCGGAATAAAAAATTGTAAGTATGATCAGTTTTTGAATTTCTGAACAAAAGCTGGAAAATAGAACTTTTGATCAAATTTTGAACAAAAAATTGGAACCACGAACATATTTTAAATTGGAGAACATTTTTGAGAAACGATAACAAATTTATAAACTTGTTTTTAAAAAAAATTCAACAACTTTTTGAAATGTTTTGAACATTTTCTGTAAAAAGTGAGCAAATTTTAAAATGTCAAATGTTCTTGAAACTAGTGAACAATTATACGAACTAAACAACTTTTGAGTATTTGAACATATTTTAAAAGAGTGAACAATTTTTTAAATTCTGTAAATTTTCTTTAAAGGAGAATATAACTTGAAAATCCTGAACATTTTTTGGAAAAAGTGAATAATTTTCAAAATTCTGAACATTTTCAGAAACCGAATAAAAGTTGGAATACCTGATTTTTCTGGAAAAATGATTAATTTTCAAAATTGGGAACTTTTCTAAAAGCGTGAAAAAATTTGAAATCCCAAACATTTTTTGAAAAACATTTTTTCTAAAATTAGTAACACCTTTTATAAACACAAACAAAATTTGAAACTCCCAAATATTTTTGGAATATAAAGGAACAAAAATTGAAATTTTGAACAAGTTTACAAAACACACAAAAAAATTGAAATCTTCAAGCATATTTTTAATAGAAGTTAAGAATAATTTAACATTTTTCGAAACATGAGCAAGATTTTCAATTCCGAAAACAATTTTAATATAAGGGAACAAAATTTATAAAATCCAACACACGAACAAAATTTGAAAAATCTGAACATTTTTTGAATACAAGAGAACAAAATTTGAACAATTCTTAGAATGTGAAAAAATTGAAATTCTCAAACATTCATGAATAGAAGGTGACAAAATATGAAAAATTAACATTTGTTTTCAGAACACGAACTTAATTTCAAATATCCGAACATTTTTTGAATAGAAGGGAACAAAATATGAAAATTTAATTATTTTTTCAAAACGTTAACAAAATTAGAAATTCCTAAACAATTTGAAATTCTGACCATGTAAAAAACATTCTCAAAATTGGTAACGAAAAAAAGGTATCCAGAGATGAAACATATAACCAAATAACAGAAAATAATAATAATAAAGGGAACGAAAAATCGAAGAAAACAATAAAAGAAACAGCAGGAAAAAATAAAAAGGAAAACCAGACCTGAAACGGTTGGGAACCTTCTAGAAAGCTGCCGAAACCGGGATCAGTGAAACGTGCAACGGCCCCTTGCCATTTAGTCGCTGGTGTCGCTCGATAATTTGTCGCAGAGAGCCGCGAATAGGGTTTTTGCAGAATAGGCCAGAAAGCACAATGTAAATGCTAATGTGAAGGTCAGGGGCATGGGCCAGGCTCATGGTAGAAAGGCATCGGCTGCAGTGGTCTTCTAGTTGAGCCAGGCTGCATTTAGCTAGTGGATATATGCACCCCTCAAAAAAAAAAGCTAGTGGATATATGCATGTTTGGTTTCCGTAATCAATAATAAAAAAATAATAAGAAGAAGAATTTTTTTCCTTCATTCTTTTCACACCTTGTGTTTCCATTTTTCCTCTCTTTTATGAAACATAGAGACAAATATTATTGGAAAATATGCTATTTTACTTACTTTTATTATTCTTTTGACACACATTCAATTTGTTGACCCCACGTTAAGAAATAATCCAATGTTTGTTAGAAAATGTTCATTGTGTATATGAAAAAATCTTGTCATGCTTACAAGGATCCGCCATCTATTCAAAATGTTTATTATTTATTTTATTTTTTATCATTTTTCATGATCTTCATCGTGTATTTCTGAAAAATAATATACCACTCCAAACAAATGCTCATAACATCTAAAAATATGTTTATGATTTTTTCACAAAGTTCATAGCATTTCTATAATTAATGATTTGTTTTTCAGGCAACATTAAGAAAATTGTGCCATTCAAAATGTTTTTTATAACATTTTAGGAATTTTCATAAACATGTAAAAATATATTCACACAATGATTGTGAAATCTTCGTAACATGTAAAAGAATTTTAAAAAGATCATGTACTTATAAAGTAAAATAAATATTTAAAATAGAAGAAAGCAAACGAAAACTCTAAAGAAAACCGATAGAACTGTAAATTAAAAGGAAAAAAAATACTTGAAATAGAACCCTTCCAAAACAGGACGAAGGGTTCAAACATTGGCCCCACTAGACAGGAAGTATCTTAAAACAACTCAAAAACAGATGAATGATACCACTACTAGTATCGAGCGCTATATCCTCTCAGGGTTGGCAAGACATAGCACATGTAGTAGCCAACAACCCAAGTAAGAAGTATGGCTCAACACGAACTAAGCTCATAAATGCCAAGCTTTAAAAGAGACCTAGTCACATGAGAAGCTAGGGTTTTAGGAGGCAACCACCACGGACTTTGTGTGTCCCCTTCGCCTTCGGCCATCGTGTTGCGTGGCAAGGGGGGTATTGGATCTTTCTGAGTTTATTCAAAAAAACGGCGATTTCTATGGCCTTCGTCGACAATGTCCTGGTGGAGGGTGCAATGCCGTAAAGAATAAAGCTAATATGAATTTTCTCCCGTTGTGGTGCAGTGTTATCGAAAGGCGCCATGAAGCCGGATAGTTTGTGTCTGTGCGGGCTTGGTTTATTTGACCATGTGGATTTGACCATGCGGATTTTATGTTTTCTGGTGCTTCTCTTGGTGTAATTTTTGAGACTTTCAAGTCCTTCTTTGACGTTCTTTTAAAGATATTATGGGTCGACAACCTGTACCTCTAGTGGACCATCCACGTCCGAAATACATTCAACGATCATGGCTTCCAACCTTTTCAATGGGCAGTTTTGAAACCTATGAAGGTAGTCAATTCTCGCACATGTGTACGAGTGGCAGTGTCGCTGCTTTGATTTGACTGCATTATCTTTACAGAAGCCCTGATAGTATTTTGTGCAGCAAAAAATGATACACATGGAAGACGCATCTGATAAATTTCATTGTAGTCCTTAATTATAGGAATTACTTTGTAAGTTCTCGGATCAATGAGCCGAAGCATTGTATGTGTAACTTTTGTCGAGCTTGAGAGTAAAGTTACAGGCTATTCTCAAAAAATGTCAAGCTTTAAAGACTCACAAGATCATCATCCCCAGTAGCAAATGTTCGTCACTAGCAGGGGTGGCTTAATAATCTTTATGTGTTAGGCAGTCGGTAGATGAGATGAATAATCTTTGTGTATTAGGCGGTCGGTAATTCACGATGTCATTTGTTGTTGAATTGCACTATGTCATGTTGTGGTAAGCTTTTTTTGATGAGGAGATATTGGATCATATGGTGGTAGATGAGATGAACGATCTGAAGCTTTGGTTATTTCGAGTGATGGAGAATCTAGTGCATGTTGGTTTCACGAAAATAGTTGATACCCTATGGGCAATCTGGCGGGTGCGCTGGAAGATAATCCATGGGCTATGGCACTATCATCATATGGGTCAAGAGGCTTTAGTATCCTCGAGGAGGATCCCTTGGTCGAGTCTTCATGGCAGCGTTGATGATTCCTTATTGGGACGGCGTTCTTTACGATGCAGGCTCGATGACAACAACTTGTTGGAGTAAGGGGTTGTGTTTTTTCTATCTTGCAAGATTCTTTTTGTAAAATTATAGTTGTACTGTTCTATCTAAACAAGGCATTTTCTTATGTTCCCGAAAAAGGTTTCTGTGTCATTTCAAATAGTTGTAGTTTCCTTGACTAATGAAATTCCTACTTTACATTCTCTTGCTAGTCCACATGATCGGTTCGCAGCCATCACCGTGCAATTAGCCCGAACAGGTGTTACATGCTCACATGCATGGTTGTTGGACGACTATCGAGCGTTAGGTGCGGTAATTACTGATGATTGTTGAAGTTTCACATGTTCTTTTGGCAAGGCGTCAATAAATCGTTGTGTGCATGATGTAAACGAGTGTGCGTATGCTATTGCTTGTTTTAGTTTTTTGGGTCAGGAGTCAAGGGTGCGGCATGATAAACCCCTGATTTCATGATTCCACTTATTATAAAAGATATGGTTATTAATTAAAGAGAAAGTCCCCGATGTTCGAAAAAATATATTGTTGGCTCCTATTCTTTACGGATCTTCCAATTAACTTGTCTATTACTCACTATTAGTAGCACGTGGATTTAACGATTACTGGTTGAAACAATGAAAAAACCTGGATCATATTTGTAAAACGAATTTATAATAAAATAAAGTAATAGCCTTTAATTACAACACATATTACGCTTAACTATCTTTTTTTCACGTGAGATATTAAACTTTTATTTTTCCTTGTGTTTGTTATCCATAACCAGACAAACCTATGAATTGTACGTGTGCACGTGTATGGACTTTGTTAGATGAAAAAATAAGCTAATGAATAGGTAGTATTAAGCATCTGATGATTTACTAATTTCTGCATCGCTAAGACTGCAGTGCTGCATGCACTTTTCCCCATCTCTCATCACGTGTAGCAGTTGTAGTACTCTCGGAGTACTTGGTCCTGGTGGAATAGCTTGCTAGTAGTAGTATTGTAGCATGTAGGGCAGCAGTGCAGCATTCTTACTGGAGCCTACCAAAGATTTCTAGGTGGCAGTGGCAGTATCATGAACTTTCATGTAGCTTTGTCACACACAAATGGTGGTAGTCTGGAAGCAAAGGATGTGCCACACCGCGAATCCCTGCACTGTCAGCCGTTAGATTAGTCTATCCAACTGTCGATGTATGGCCACGCAGCCCTCTATGTTAATCAATTGACGGCGAGCCGTTAGATTACAAAGATCCAACGGTCTACATCTCCCAGTACTGGTACACTATATAGGAGTATAGATGTCCCATAATATAAGAACAATTTTTATACCAGTGTAGTGTAAAAAATGCTCTTATATTACGAGACGGAGGGTGTATATTATTAGTCAGTTTGAAAACGTCTATCATGATGCTTGGTTGTGCATTCCATGTAGTAGCTGCTGGTTCTGATTAATAGAGCTATATATTTGCATCGTTGCATGTGGTTTCCCATGGAGCGGTTTTTATAATCATGAAAAACCCTTTTCGCTGCTTGTTGCGACGAGTTGTCGGCGATTCGCATAGGACCAGGATGGTAACTATGATAGATGGGCCAGCCCAGTTCCAGCGAGCCGGTTTTTATCTCTTTTTATGTTTATTTCTCTTTTTTCTTTTCTATCCTTTTTCGTTTTCTTTACTTTTTCACTTTTATTTTTGTTGTTTCGTTTTTCTTTGCCTTCCTTGTAAATTTCATTTTCACTTTTATTTTTCAACAAATCTTTAGAATTTCTAAAAAATGTTGGCAATTTAAGAACTTTGTTCATTTTTTTGAAAGTATTCCCGTTTTGAAATATTGTAAAAATTTTCCAAAGAAATTAGAATTTGAAATACATCTTTTCTAACATAGAAGAACTATTGGAAAATTCAAAAAATTTAGAATTTCAAATTTAAAAAATGTTTGCATTTTAATTTTTGTTCATAAATTCAGAAAATGTTTGGGAATTTCAAAAGATCTACCCACTTTTCAAATTCGTTTGCGAATTCAAAAAATGTTCATGTTTTGAAAATTTATTCTCAAAATAACAAAATCTTTCTGGGATCTAAACAAATGTATGCCTTTGAATTATTGTTCAAATATTTTAAAAATGTTCTGTTTTCACTTTGCAAATATGTTCACGAATAAATAAAGCCATGTTTTCACTAATTCAACAGAATTTCAGGAATTTTCACAAATTTTGAATTTTTTATTTTATTTTTGTAGGAAAAACTCCAAAAAAATGAAAATTGTTCAACATATTTGAAAATTGATCTAAAATTCCCGAATTTATTGGAAATTGTTAAAATTTGTTTAGCTTTTCAAAATACCGTCAAAGTTCAAAATTGTGTTCAAGTTTTACGGAAATTGTTTGCAATTTTAGAAAAATGTTTGAAATATCAAAATTTGTTCTATCTTTAAAATAAGTTCATGTTGGAAAACAGTTCTTAAATTTCGTAAAATGTTTTTGCTTTTACAAAATGTTCCCGTTATCAAACTTTGCTCGTAAATTGGAGTTCTGTGAAATTTTCACTTGATCAGAAAACATTTAGCATATTCAAAGTTCCTGAAAAATGAAAATATGAACAATTTTTTGAAAATATGAACAATTTTAAATAAAATGGTGAAATTTATAAAAAACATTCCAACCATTTTGTGAACGCGAAATTTTTTAGGAAAGACAAACAATGTTCCAAACAGTTTTCAACTTCATTTTTTTAAAATTTACGAAAGTTCCTGAACATGTTTTAGACATGAACATTTTTTTGAAACACGAACATTTTCCTGGAATTGTGAAACAATTTGAAAACAGGAATTGTTTCTAAAAGTGTCGAAATTTTCTGAAACACGATCAATTTTGAAAATTATCTACACAACTTAAAAATGAGAACATTTTTAGAAATTTTGAAAAAATTATGAAAACTAGAATTAGTTTTGAAATTCCTGCAGGTATTTTCAAGCCTTAATATCTTAAAAATTGTGAATAAAAATTTAGGGCGAGAAATATATTTAAAACTTTCAAAAAATATTTGAAATTTTCGAACAGAACAGATAGGGAAAACATTGAAAGGAAAAAAAGAAAAAACATAAACAGAAAAAGAAAAACGAAAAAAATAACAAAAAAAGAAAAGAAAAAACCCGATTCAGGAAACTAAGTAAAACCGGGTGGAAAATGTATGGAAGGTTCCTAAAACCAGAAGCGCTCCTATGTGTTTACGTGCCGGCCCACCAGAAGCTCTCGATCGCTAGCTCTGTGGGAAACTTGGACACCGTGAGGCAAAGAGTGTCGTCCAATAGGAGCTCCCCGCCATCGCTGCGTGTGAGTAGGGCTGCAAATGAGTCGATTTCGAGCGTGTTGGACTTGGCTCGGCTCAACTCATATTAAAATGCAAGCAAACTCGAATTGAGTGAAACTCAAGACCGATCTGTAAAACTTACTCAGCTTGTAACGATCTTGAGTTGATCTCGAGCTAGTTTCAAGCTAAATGAGACGGCAAAAAATATATAATCTAAGATATGACATAAGAAAGCACTAAAAAATGTTATTTCAATCAAGATGATGATAATATAAATTTATACAAAGGATCTGAGATTCAGAGGTATTAGGCATTTGTGAATGACTATTAAGGTGAAAAGTATCAGTGATAAGTTGTTCCTGTTAATACCACTCTGAATCTACAGGAAAACGTTTCGAAAGTGATACATGTAAGACTAAATATCTATGAAAAAACATGTTAGTAATCTGAATCACATATATAGGATGCACTAAATCTGAATCCTTGATTCTGTAGACATAGGTTTATCATTTCAAACATGACATTATGGTTAAAAAATTATGTTGAAATGAACAAACCTCAATCTGCGCTAACTGCAAAACCACAAAATTACTTAGAGTAAAACCAAGAAAGAATCTCGTAGATACAACTTGCACCTGGTCCAAGAGTATTTTACACGTAAACAGCCTACTATAACACAAATCTTGAAAAGAAAACGTATTCAGATAGCATTCATTTATTTATAAACTATAATACTAATTAGATGACGTGAATGTGTAAAAAAAGCTTACTTGGATCGATGGTACGGCCATCTCGTCGTGCTTAGGAGAGCTCATCTAGGATGAAAGACATAAAATGAAGGTGAATATGCTGGGAAACTTTTGACAAAAACAATAGGATATTCATGCCTAGCTGATCATGTACCATAGTATTGCCTAAATTTTCTCTGCACTTAATTAAACTTTCATGTTTGCTGATAATTTTTTTTTCCAAAACATCATATATGGTTATAAAATATTTTATTTCCATTTAATATATAGCATGATCATTTAACATAGTTATATTACCTCGATCTATCAAGCTAAAATCACTCGAGCCAATATTAGCTCAAGATCGGCTCGTTTGTCAATCGAGCCATATAAAGTGTTCATGCGCAGCTCATTTCTTTCAATCTCGAGTCGAGCCAAAAGACGAATCAAACTCAACCAGCTCACGAACCTTGAGCTCTTCTTGCAGCCCTATGTGTGACCCAGGTCGCATAAAAATGGCTCGAGAAGACAATTTGCCTTTTTTTTATGTAGATGCGACGACTGCTTACTTTTGACGGGCCGGGGCTTCAACAAAGTTAGAGAGTACACATGGTCCAAGGCAGAGAAAGAATGCTCTTGATTTTAGAAATGGGGAGCGGCTGTGTCTCGCCCGGACTGAGACACGAGCTTTTCACGCTTCAGCATCACCACTAATGGATCATCCCAGTAGCTCCATGAAGGTCAACTCGTTTTCCTCCTCTGTGTTTTCGCTTGATTTTCTTTTATTTACTTCATATTTTCGGAATATTGTAAATATTTATTTTCCAAACCTTAAATATAATCAAAATAATTTTAAAAGTAATGTTTTTGGGAAATTACAATACAGTGTAATAAATTGGTTACTCACTCCGATTGAAAATGTACTAAGGCATTGCCAATTAATTTGGGTAGGGATTAATAATTTTATCAAACTGCTAGTAGCTTAAAAAAGTGAAATTTACAAAATGTGCACATGTTTCAAAAAAGGTATGCAACACTTTAAATTTTTTATACAATGTAAAATAAGTTTCTTTAATTCAAAAAAAAATACTTTGGATCATTTCAAAATGTTCGTGTAGTTTAAAAAAATGTTTTGTATCATTAAAAAACTTAGAAACCAAAGATATATTTTAAAAAATGGTTAAATATGTATTTTAAAATGATAACGTGTATAAATATATTCCCAATGTATATGAAAAATGTACAATGTGTATTAAAAATGTACACATGTGTTTACAAAATTAAACCAAAAGGGAAAAGGAAACAAACCGAAGAAACCCGGTAAAACCGAAGAAAGTAGGGAACAAAAAAAGGAAAAAGAAGAAACCTGATGAAAATATTGAAAGACCAATAAGAAAACCACACAGAGAAAAAACATAGTGCAGCAAGTATTGTAATGTGTCAGCCCAGTACAACGGCGCACTAAAGGCGATTCAGAGCTACGTCTTGCAGTAAGCGAGACATATCTCGCACGGTATGAATGGGCTGTTAAGCCCAATCTAAATGCAATTATTGATGAGAAGTTCAGTAGAATAGGCCAATAAAGAGAACAATCAGACTGGAATTTACGAGATATAAATGCTTTGATGTGGCCCCGTAGGCCACTGAGTAGCTTGGGCCCTTATATGGACATGTAACTGTGCAAACCCATGTAAGAATTATGGTTCAACAAAAACTAAGCTCCTATAAAAATACGATGTTAATTAGAAAACAAAAGTACACTAGTTTCTCATGAGAAACAAAGGTTCTGGTTCTGGACTGAGAGAGGTGGTTTTTTTTAACACACCGAGAGAGGTAGTTGAGAGTTGCAACGATTAGCGTTTTGGTTCTTCCTCTCCCTGTATGGCAAGAATGCTTAACATACGGACAAATTCTACAGGATTTTACGGGCTGGGTACTGTAAGCTCTTTTAATTGCCCCCCCCCCCCCCTGAATTTCAGCGGTGAGCCCGTGTGCCTTAATCAATTCCCGACCAATCAGTGATAAGCAATGTGTAAATCTTTTGTAAAAACTCCATACGTGTAGCATTACTGCCCCTCTATGGTGTCGTGTGACCATGGGGGATTATATATCTAGGACCGAGTGGCGTAAATCTATAGGTTTTGATATCTAGAGGAGATAGTTGAATAAGTCGTCCGGCTAGGAGGTAGTTTAGGCAGTGAGTTGTTTGGCACTGGTGGGGGGGGGAGCGGTGTCTTTTTGAGTCGAATCTTCATTTCGATCATTTGACGTGATGGTTCTTTTGCAAGGCAAACACTGTTCTTCTCCATTCGTGATGACAGCGAGCGGTAGTTTTCTTCTTCATCGACATAATTCTCGCTGATCCAAGTACTTTGCCATTGCAGCTAAGGTTTCATTCATTATTGTTATATCCCGGTCAACTTGGATGGTTCAAGTTGCTTCAAAATGTCGAGGTGGATTCACACGGTGGAGTTCTCGTGTCAACTTTGATGGGTTCTTACTACAGTGAAGTTCTTTCCGTTGTGGGTGGTTCTCATCAACGATTGCTTGTCGATGCGATGGGTTGCATGTCTTTCGTGTCATGCAAGGTCCTTTATATCGGCTAACATATCGTTTTTATTGTCTGTATTAAATAAAAAGTTTCCTTCTCCTAAAACGTATTGGTTTGCATTCCCTTTCTATATTATTTTTTCTAAAAAAGAGGCAAAAGATTTTCACCACTCATTAAATAGAAGATTAATAGAGATTTAATTAATGTTACAACACAAAGAACGCAGCAACACCCAAGATAAAAGCGATCATCTATTCTCGGGGCATGCATTAGATGGCCCAATTTTCTAGCACCCACGGTTACCAAAGCTTGGCCTCCTTTCATATTGGCGAGGAGGCCTTCGGTTTGTTTCTCGAGCTCGAGTTTTTGATTTTTTTTTCTTCTCCTCTTAGTTCGTCCAAACCTCTTTTTTCTCTAGTTTCCTATATCTTGAGCACTCTTCTAATGGAATACCATGTGAAGCTCCAATATATGGTGCTTGCTTGCAGTGACGAAGCGTAAACCAAATATAAGGAGGGGCAAATAAGTGAATATTACATAGAAAAGGCTAGGATGATCGGAGAGGTTGAAGGATTAGTAGAGCGATTAGTGAAGCATATCCTTATTTAGCATAATTTCTTCTAGGAAGGGGGGGGGAGGCAAGGCCCAAAAATGCCAATGGTGACCGATCACCATGGTGGACGGTTTCAAAACACAATTTTCCACAATGTGATTTTTATTTTATTTTTTCTTATGAACACACATACACATGTATATGGCGTATATGCAAATTTCATAACATCATGTTTTCATACGTGGCATACACACAAAGAGAAAAAAAACGTATTTTGAAATGGGCCAGGATATTATGTTATGGGGCCGGAAATTGGTTTTTTTGTACAGCCTATAAATCACAACTTTTTCAATCAAATTTTCATACGTTCATGCGGAACACATATATGTTTCCATGATTTTTTTTTGATTTCCTTTTTTTAACTTTTGAATGGGCCTTTTGATATTTTAAAAATACCCCCCACCATGATGATCGAGCACCAAAAGTCCGCACTCGGGCCAGCCCGGAATTGTCCCCAGAACGCTCCGCCATTGCTTGCTTGTGCATTCCGTGTACATATGTGGCTGCTGGCATGCTCTGCCTCGCTATGGTGTCGAGGAGGACCGTCGGCGGAACACCATGCACTCTTCTCTCCCTAATAATAAAGCACGCAACGCTTCTGTCGGCCGTCGTGGTCATTTTGCAAAAACATCCCTCGCTTTTTCAGTATTCAATCCGCAGTCCGTTTTTGAGTCCAAAAACGAAACTTTTTTTGCATTTTCCAAAAAACCCTATGATGTTTCAGGTAATCAACCTGCAGTCCGGATTTAAGTTCGAAAATGAATCTTTTTTTGCATTTTTCCAAAAAACCTGATGTTTCAGGTAATCAACCCGCCCTCCGTATTTTAACAAAAAAACCTTAATTTTTCAGTTAATCAATCCACATTTTACGTAAAATAAAATTATCCATATCTTTTAAACCATAACTCCGATTTTAATATGTTATATATGAAATTTGATTAAAAAATGTATAGAATCTAAATAGGATGTTATTTTTAGGTGTTGAATAGTTCTTAAATATTATATTTGGTGCAAACTTAATTTGTAGTGTACGGTTCTTTTTTTCTCTCTCTTTCCGGCGACGATATGAATTGCAATAAACATCCATTAAACTAAAACCAAATTAAGAGAAAAGAAAACATCATTAACAACACATGCACACCTTTGGAAAACCTCGCGGGAAGAAACAACATATTTCTCATCTTATTCCGAATGACTGTATATTCAAACACGCTTTCATTGTGTGAGCACTAAAGCCATCGTCGACAACACAAATATGATGCCATGTGAAAATATATTACGTTCAGAGCGTGTGTTATTTTCTCTTACAATACAATGCACGGGCTCTTTTGCAAGTTTAACCAAAAGCTATATATTGTATTTCATTTCCATCCACGTGACCGATCGGTTGGGCCATCATCATGCGATGAGACCGAACATGAGTCAGTCATAGGCTCACATGCACGGTTGCTGCACCAACTTTGCCGGCCCCTATTCTGTACGGATTAGTCCGTTGTAAAACGTCCAACACAGGATCGATGTTTTTATTTATTTTGTAAACCCCTAAAAAAATATGATGTTTTTTCTAGGCAACCTATATCTTTGATGATTGCTTGTGCATTCCGTGTACATATGTGGCTGCTGGCCTGCTCTGCTTGCGCTATTTTGCATCGTTGCATGTGCTTCCGCATGGAGCCGGCTGAATATAATGGCGGTAGGAATCAGGAGACGTCCGTCCTTGATTAACATGGCTGGGCTGGCTAGCTTCCTTCTCTGTTTCTCTCTCTGAGTTGTCCTCAAACTTGGACTAGTCGACCATGCATCTGCCAACAACCATGACCGGTGCCTCTAGCCGCTTCTAGGTAGCGAGGAGCATCTCCAATAGCCGCGCTTCACGCCGCGCTTAAAAAATATATTTACAGCACGCGCGCCGGCTGATTTAACGCAGGGATAGGCGCTGGCTCCAACAACCGCGCTATAATGCAGCGCGCGCGCCGCTCCAGCAGTGCCAAAAAATACAACGCGCGCACAACATTTCGTAAAGTAGATTCCATTAAAATAAAAACGATATAAAGTTATTTTACATATATTGCAACTAGATAGGTAGTTTGAAAACATAGATAGATAATTCGGTGCTAGATAATTCGAAAACAAAAAAACTCCTAATCGCTCCAGTCATCTGCACCATCATCATCGTCGTTGGTGTCGTCAGAGGTTGACAGCCAGATGTCAAACCAACGCTCATCTTCTTCAGTGAAGAAGGACCTTCCGCCTGCATTGACGAGGTCGGCCTGTCCAAGCGCTCCTCGCGGCGCCGGCGCGTGTCCTCCTCGCGGCGTCGTTCCCAATATTCCTGCTCGTAGGCGACGTCCTCCGGGTGGCGTAGGCGTCACTCCGCCATCACCCGCTCGTCCTCCTGGGCGACGAGGAGACGGCGCTGCAGCGCAGTGTGCTCCGCACGGTCTTGTGCGGAGTTTAGACGAGGCGGCGGGGCCAGGTCTAACGCCTGCTGGAGCGTGCGGACGTCCGGAAAATTCATCTGGAGGCGCTGCCTGCCTAGGCGCCACGTCGCCGCGTCGAACGCGCGGGCGGCCTCGTGCGCCGTGTCGTAGGTGCCGAGGCTCAGCCGGAGATCGCCGGAGCGTATCTCGGCGTAGAACCCGCTGTTGGGGCGCTGGCGGACGCCGCGGTAGCCCGATGCAGAACGGCGGCGCGACGGCATGATGGCGCGAGAGGCAGAGAGAGCGCGGCGCGAGAGGCAGAGGGAGAGAGAACGCGGCGGCGGCGCGAGAGGCAGAGGGAGAGAGAACGCGGCGCGAGAGGCAGGGCAGCGCGCTACCTTTTATGGACGCGCGGGACGCGGCGCCGGAAAAATGGCGCGCGCGCTAGCGGTTCCCGCGCGCGCGGTTTTCCCGTCGCCGCTGGAGCGCGCAATTATGTCCCGCGCGCGGTAAAATACCGGTTTAGCGCGCACGCCTTTTTGCGCCGCTGTTGGAGATGCTCTAAGGAGTATTCTAATCGAACCATGCAAGTAGCTGGCATTGCATATGTGCCCTTGTTTTGGCACGAGCGACGGACGACTCGCATGCACAAACGTGTAAAGAGGAGAAGGAGGAGGAGAAGCTTCCGATTCCGTGTGACCGCGTCCCTCCACCCCCACACCTTTTGCGCGTCCTTCCAATGGATCTGGTCCGTGAATTCGGCTGACGGACGTACGTACCTACATATATAGCGTATCGTCGTCGTCCTCCTCCTCTCGATTGTTTTGATGATCGCACATGCATGCATATGAAGAGATGGAATAAGTATAACTCGCGGCCGGCTCTGAACGATACTACTGTATGTTGCTCCGCTTTCTCACCACGGTGATATACGATTGGAAATAAATTTGCATGGTGATTATGAACTGATGTTGATATATCCTAATCGTACTACTAGGACGATCGATCGATCTACTTCACCCGTTTGTAAATATAATTCTTTTAAAGTTTTCATTAGCAAATTACATACGGATGTACATAATCATATATTAAAATATAGATTCATTTATTTTGCTTCGTACGTAATCTGTTAGTGGAATCTTTATAAGCTTAACGCAGGAGTATCAGATTAGAAATAGTCCGACACGAGGAATTAACTCGTAGGACAGATCTGGCAACATATCCTAGGCTAGACGCGTCGTGGTACGTGGTACTGACGATATGCATGCATGCATGCATGCATGTCGATCTTGGCCGTGGACCATGGTGGTGTAGCTCGATCGATCGGACCATGCTATGCATGTGCTGTGCCGCGTTGCGTACGTCGCATTTTTTTCTTGTGATGAAGATGGAGAAGAGAGTGGGGCTGGCTGGCTGCAGCTGCGTGCACACGGAACGAAGGTGACGCGGACCCGTGTTCGTGCTACGATTCTTCTTCTCCTCCTCCTTGTTATTCTTGCACTTTAGCTTTCCGTTGGGATTGTGTTGGCTTCATCCCATTTGATTGATGTGGACGCCCCACCCTCCACCCACCACTACCCGCAGTTGGGGCGCTCGGCTCCTGCGCCAGCCCCTCAACCGCCTCTCACCGTCGTACGTGCTGCCGCCACCCCGACCATCCCTCTCGCCTCGACGATGGTCATTTTATTTTTCAACGAGCTTGCATCATGCACCCCGCACCCTTAAGATAGACAACGGAGGTGCCTGCCATCTTAAGACACCTAGAGGGCTTTCTCCGACGAGCTTCTTCTTCCCTCCGGCTGTTTTCACGCGACTGACACAAAACGCGTTTACAAGCGACTGGCGGTGCATCTGAACTGATAAAGTTTTGTTTGTAACATACTATGTGAGGAACTAAAGGCGTCCCCTGTCTGAACCCGGCCTATTAATCATCACTAGAAAAGAAAAGTGTCATCTTTTCGTTTCTCATCTCGATGACTCGATCCCCTGTCTGAACCCGGCCTATTATTCATTGCTGCTTTCGGAACCTAGCATGGCACTCGCCGTCTCACCCACACTGCTCCATTTTTCATCACCATTAACCACCTCTCATTTATGTTTTATCAGGCTTACAATTCCACTACTTCTAATTAACAGTGCTTCTTCAGCAAGAGACTGCTCACCAAGGCCCACTTGCAGGTTGTATGTACCAGCTGCTCCAAGCCGACAACACCCAACTTGTCAGTACTCCTCCTCACACTGACCAATGCTGATCCCCTCCTCCTCCTAACCCCACACCAATCACCAATTCCTCCTGCCGCTGCCGTGGTAGATGTATATATACCACCTCGTGCCCAACTGCCTTTTCTTCTCCACCTTCCTCCCATCCCACAGATCGATCACAGCCTCACACCTCGCTTCATCGCTGCTAGCTGCTTCCTGCTTCCATCTTGCTGCAGCACCCATCCATCCATTACACGCTGCTGCTGCTGCTGCTGCTGAGGCGCTCGACCACCATCCATATCCATAATCCATGGCGGTGAAGGACTGCGGCGGGCACAAGGGCGGCTGCGAGTGCCACCGCCGCCGGCTCTACCGCAAGTGCTGCGGCGCGCTGCTCGCCCTCGTCCTCCTCGCCCTCTTCATCATCCTCATCGTCTACCTGGTGCTCCGCCCCCACAAGCCCACCTTCTACCTGCAGGACCTGGCGGTGCTCTGCCTCAACGTCACCCCGCCCACCTCCGCCTACCTCTTCACCACCATGCAGGCCACGGTGGCGGCGCGCAACACCAACGACCGCGTCGGCGTCTACTACGACGAGACGGACATGTACGCGCAGTACAAGGGCGTGGCCATCACCGTGCCCACCCGCCTCCCCGTCGCCTACCAGGGCCACCGGGACCAGTCGGTGTGGTCGCCCTACCTCCGATCCATGGACAGCGTCGTGCTCCCGCCGCAGCTCGCCATCGCGCTCGCGCAGGACGAGACGGCCGGGTACGTGCTGGTGGACGTGCGCGTCGACGGCTGGGTGCGGTGGAAGGTGGGCACGTGGATCTCCGGCCACTACCACCTCCGGGTCAACTGCCCGGCCCTCATCAGGGTGAACGAGGGAAAGGGCAGCTACGGCGCCACAACCGGCGGCGGCCCCGACTACTTCCGCTTCCAGCAGGCCGCCGCCTGCGCCGTCGACATCTGATCGATCCGGTTCGGCTCGAGCTCCATCGATCAACCATGTGCATGCATGTCCACTTGTCCAGACAAGAAATTCATTGCTTTTGGTTTTGGATAGCTTCCTGAATCTCATCCGTCTTCTCTTTTTTTCTTTTGCCCGACGTAGTTTCTTCCTCTTCCTTTTGGGGCTCGATTGCCGTTCTTTTCGGCAGAATCGATCTCGACTGGTTAAAGAAAAGAAAGCATGAATCGATGAAAATTGGCTGAAGCTTCGATCGATCGGTTACTGCTTTTCTTGTTGTTTAGATTAGAATTTGGTTGGTGCTGGAGCCTAGCTTGGAGTGGAAGGGAATATTTATTGATTGATTGAAAAGGGGGAAAGGATACATCCATATATATGGAGTAAACGTGAAGAACGGTGGAGATATTGGAGACCATGTCCATGTACAGGGAGAGAGAGAGAGAGAGAGGAAGGAAGTTCATGCCTAAAGGCTTGACTTGTACTGCTCCATTTGACTAACTTGTACTCCTAGTACTTGGTTCACAAGTAAAGCGCCATAATTTTCCTTGGTTCATTCGTCTCCGTCTCATAATATAAGACGTTTTCGTAAGTTTCGTAACCGAACATGTTTTCCTGATAAAGGCGAGAAGAGATCGACGAGGCGTGATCGTCTTGCTCGGACCTTTCCCTTGGATCTTGTGTTAGCTTTTAGCTCAAAGTGTTCCCTTGGAAAAACGTTCTAGCTACGAACTCCTGCTGCTCAATCAGTGTACGTACTTGCCGGTCTCCTGCCTAATCAGTGAGCTGATTGCACGTTATTAGCTGGGTTGATCAATTGGTCGCGCGCTCGCTTGGCTGGGAATCCGGGCACGTCACCGAAATACACATGGTGATGATTGTGACGCTAGCTGCCGCTATGTGTATTTTTTCTTTTCTTCATATATGATATCTTGGGCCCTCTTGCCATGAATTTCTGCGCATGTCTACTTTATGATTTTTTGACTTTAAAGGTCCTTTTGCGTACGTGTGTATTCTTCATCACGCACGGCACGTCTCTGTGCGTGTGGAAAGCCAAGCGGTCGTCACGGCCGCATACTTGAAATCTGAGAGAGTGACCAACTAGCTAGCTAGTTACTTTACCAGTGGATGCAGTACACATGGTGGCTTGACATGATTCTGAATTTAACCACGCAAATTCAGTTCAGTATGGTAGTATCTGTACCTTAACTACAAGCTACTCCGTCCGTACCCCATAATATAAGATGTTTCTGCAAGATATGTTCATGCTATGTTTATTTGCTGAGACTTGAAATCAAGAGTCCTTGTTACCTACTCCACTGTCTACTCACTCCTAGTGGACGGTGGTTGGTGGATGCTTTGCGTTGGCACCAAATGATCTGGTAAGCTTACATGGGAAGGGTTGGTCGGTGGCTATATATGGTTAAGCTCGTAGCAGTGGTAGACGATAGAGAGAATGGAAGTAGTACAAGGGGTGGTAGGCTGTAGCAGCTGGCTATAAACCTTTCTGTTGCAAGTCCCTTTCGCTCACCCGCGCCCTCTGTGATGCCGCTCCGGTGCAGTTGCGAGACAGATTTGTAAATGTGAGACAGGGATGTATATTTGCATATTTGGCTGCACATATCCATCCACGCATGATGGCATCGTGCCCGCAATAAACTACTCCCTCCGTACATAAATATAAGTCTTTTAAGATATTTTACTAAATGTCTACATACGAAGCAAAATGAATGAATCTATACTTTAAAATATGTCTATATACATTCGTATGTAGTCTATTAATGAAACCCCTAGAAAGACTTATATTTAGGAACGGAGGGAGTAGCTTTTATATGTGCCTGCTCTACTCTCTGCTCTAAACCTGGGCATGGGCAGCCCGGCTCGATGACCCAGCCCGAGCCCGGCCAAAAAGCCCAGGCCGGGCCGGGCTCAAGCTTGAAAACTAGGGCTGGTCTGTATTTCGGACTGGGCTCGGGCTTGGAAAAATAGCCATTTTACATAGAGGCTTGGCCTGAAATTATATTTTTAGTCAATTTGGCCCAGGTTCGAGCTTGAATATTCGATTTTTTGGCCGTACCTAGCGGGGCTTGGACTTGGGATTTTCAGTTCGGGCTTTAAGCCCGCCCGAAACCCGGTCCGGGGTATGCCTAGATTTACCCTGCTCCTTATTTAGGACTACCGATCGATAATTGTTGTGATATACGCAGTCAAACAATAATACAGAATCGTATTTGTTAATTCTCATGCAGATAAGAATTAACCAGGCCTTGTCTAACTCCTACATCGTTGGATTTTACACAAAGATCCGTGGAGATTATTATTTGCAAATTACTGCGTCTTTTCACATGTAAAACTGCCCTTGTTTGTTTACCCACAGATAGCAATAAAGTTGAGTATAGCTTCAGGCGCGTGCTATGTTGGATGAAGGCAGAGGAAAAGTGCTACTCCATACACATAGGTAGAGCTAGAGTAGAGTGAGGTGCACCTTTATACCCCTTCAAGTAAAGTGATTTGGAAGTTGGGCGACTCTGGCTTTAGCAACTTTGATGAGCTGCTTCCTTCCTTGAGGGTTAACTAAAGGAAGAGAGATCACGGATGAAGGAACTAGGAAGGCGCCGGACCTCTTGTGGACGAACCCACTATATATTTTTCACCGTTACTTCTAGGGTCTCCTAGAGGACACACGATCGAGAGAGAAGTGTAGGAGGCCGCGAGTCTTGCTAGGATAACCATGTATGGTCATGCATATGTGGAATGGTTGACATCTATACTCAGATCAGCTCACCTCACCTCACCTCACATGTGCATCCACATGGGAAAATGCTAAAAGAATGAAGTGTATGTTTTGTGCACACCGTCTAGCAACTGAAAATTACCGTCCATGTCATTCTCTCTCACATCAGGCCAGGGAACTCGGTCAACAATGGCGGTTCATGCATCAAAGAGTAAGTTTCCAGAAGAAAAAGGCTAAATGCGGAACCTACTTTACTATCGCGATCCCGAAAAGCCAAAACTATTCTTTTGCAATGGCAAGCCGTGTAGCGACAAATATTCGAAAGTTCTCATGGGAAAACGAATCCTAACGGCAGCAAATTGACAGACAAATTAGCTAGGTGGCCATGCCAAGTAGTTAGTGTTGTCTACGAGCTAGTACGTGATTATTCCCTCATGCCTACCATCATTCATCAGCCAAGTTCCCCCTGCACCAAACTACCATGCTCGACTAAAGTAGTGACCTAGAATGTCTTGTATTGGTTTACAGAGGGAACATAATTTAGGTATAGACAGAAATAATCCATTTGATCACGCCTGCTCGCCACCCGGTTTATGCCGTTGAGCCAGAATGAACGCATAAAGGGGGCAAGTTTGCTCATGAAGGGGCAAAGCTTTCATGTTTTAGTAAATTTTGACTGAAGTAAGAGCATCTCCACCAGCAGCGCTTCGCGCCGCGCTCAAAAAATGCGTTTGTAGCGCGCGCTTCGGCTGGTTTAGCGCGGGGTTAGACGCTGGCTCCAGCAGCCGCGCTATAATGCAGCGCGCGCGCCGCTTCAGCAGTGCCCAAAAATGCAGCGCGCGCAGCACGCACAAACCACATATAAATTTTAAAAAATAGGCGCAAAAACGATCAAACAAACAAAATAAATCAACAATAAATAGTCTTACAACTCAAACAAATAGTTTATCCTTCAATACAACAAATAATGCAATAAACACAACCAAGCTCTCCGGCGGCATTCCTCCTTTGTTGGAAAAACCGGTCATGGCTCGCTAGTTTCTCTGCAATGCGCTTGAACAAGTCTGTGCTCATCCTAAACCGTGACGAAAATACGACTCCGGGTATGTGGGATTCTCCACGAAATAGTTCTTCATCAATCTGTTATGGGCATCAATCCTATCTCTCCAAATTTTCTCCCGACCCATAACCGAACCACCGTGCTTCGGTTTTTTATTGATATGCATAGCTATTATCATTGCAAGATCCTCCTCCTCTTCCATATCAAACTCTTCTTCGGACGAACTCATCTACAATGTTCAATACTATACTATAAAAACTATCACTCAAAACATGCACCAAATTCATAAGTTTGAAGCAATACATACCTTGTAGGCGTTTTGCCGAACACCTTGCGGGCACGGCGCGGCAGCGAGCTCTCAGGCGCTGTTCCTCGGACGTCGGAGGCGCGCGAGGGCCGACCGGACTAGGAGGGGGTGGGGCGGAAGCGCGACGGCGCGGGGAGGCCGGGGAAGCGCCTGAACGGTCGCCGGGGGGCGCGGGCGGCGCCCGCAGCGGAGACAGGCCGGGGAAGCGCCTGAGTGGTCGCCGGCGGGCGCGGGCAGCGACGGCGGCGCGGGGATAGGCCCGGGAAGCGCTGAACGGTCGTGGGGGCGCGAGCGGCGGCGGCGGCGCGGCCGGATGAGGGAGGAGCGAGCGCGGGAGAGAGCAGGAGCGAGCGCGGGAGAGTCGCGCGCGGGGGAGCCGGCGCAGCAAATAAGGGGCGCGAGATTGCGTTTCGGCCAGCGCGCTGAAATGAAAATGGCGCGCGCGCCGTTTTTGCGCGCCCGCTGGAGCTGTCCGCCGCGTTGCGCATGCTAAAACTGCCTTTTTTGCGGCGCGACGCTTCTATAGCGCGCCTGTTGGAGATGCTCTAACTACTAGCATTGAAGAAGAATCAATTCATTGAGGGGTGGGGGGGTCTAGCCCCTCCTCGTGCCCCCTTAGATCCGTCCCTGCCATCGAGACTGGCTGCCAACTTCATTTAACAGGAGAGTATACAAATACTCTCTAAAATAATAAGAATAATTTCTACCATTACAAGAAAACAGAAAAAACAAACTTATATTTAGTGGCGTGAATGGTGCACTTCCGGTTGTCCGGGGTGACGGTGGTGGTTTCGGGGCGGGAGAAATCCTTGGCGGCTCGATCGCCAACGGCGCAGCTGCGTTCATGGACGCCGCCGAACCTTCCCGAGGGGCGTCGGTGATACCCCTTCCCCACTGCCATCCGCGTATCAGAGGGAACCCTAGGGCTTGTCCGAACAACAGGGACGTCGTCGTCGCTTTCCTTCCTGGAGATGATGCTTGGTACGCGAGGCTTCGGAGTGCTTGGCATGCGGTGGTACTTTTCCGAAGGGTGTAGCGGTTGTCGGTCATCTTCGCTTCGTTAAGCTGTTGGTGTCGACATTTTTTTTTCTTCTTTGAGCTTGTTTGTGCTACGGTCCCAGCGAGCTGATAGTATCGGTTGATTGTTGCTTTATAATATAAAGCAAGAAAAAAAAATCCTTTTTTTGTCAGATTAAGTTTCAAAAATGGGCATTTAGGACGCCACGGCCATGGCTACGTGCTCTGTTCAAGGTCGACGACGAGCAGATGCTCGCCATGGAGAACGCGCTCATCGACACGTGGACGCTCTCGACCACGACGATGCATCCGGCGAGTGTGCGTTAGGATGATGCGTCCCTGCGTTGGTGAGGCTGAGATATGTAGCAGTTAATAAGGGATGACACGTGAAGTAGACATTTGGCCCTGATGCTAACGTTGGAGCTTCCCGTGCAAAGTTCAAAGGAATAAAGGCAAAAGCTTCCAGTACAAAGTGCAATGCGAGGAAAGAAATGGGTGGTGTCAGCTGTACATGCGTGGGCCGTGAGAAGTTACACCGTCACTTTGTAGAGATGCCACTCCTGCTTGCCGAAGATACACTGTACTTTTGTTAGTACGTCCGATAAAGACACTGTGTGCTAGTGGAGTCGTAAGGGCATCTCCAATGCGAACCCTTAAACTATCCGCGTACATTCGGATAGTAAGGTATAGATGTGTCCAACAAACCGGACCCATCCAAAGCCGTCTCCCTGGTTCGCGAAGTTTCTTGCATGAAGCGGTTGTCTGCATTCATGTCGTTCTAGAGCTGTAGGTCTGCATTGACTCTGTCCAGAATGGACGTGACTCTTACATGCGTTAGCATTGGATGGCTCGCCGGCCTAGGGCGTCGCCCGCGCAACGTCCCGGGTGCTTGCGCTTGTTCAATGCCGGAGAGATGTTACTGGACATGACGAGACGAATATGTACGGTGCATGTTCAATGTCAGTCCTTCTACTGCTATTAAGGCTGGCCATAGTGGGGTAACATAGCTAGTAACATAGTCTTGGGACTAGCAAACATGATGATCTGGCAGACTGGCAAGTAAGGGCATCTCCAACAGTTTGTTGGTTAGGTTGTTGGTAAAATATGCCATGTCATCAACCAACACCTTAACATACAACTACTCCAATGGGTTGTATCTAGTTTGCCCAATAAGATGTGATGTAATAAATAAGGTGCTCTCTCATTCTACATTGGAGCTTGTGCAAGGGTGTTGGTTAATTTACATACAACCTTGCTCTCTTTCCTCATTTATTGCATGACACATCATCAAAAATCCTATGTGTCAAAATTACCAACAACTATCTTACAACCATTGGAGATGCCCTAATTGAAGAAGAAAGAGAGGGTTAGAATAACATAGGTAGATACCGTAACATGTTAAATGCTATACTACTATGTGTCATGCATGTCAATAAATGAGATCATCTATGATACTAGTTTATGATACTATGCACCATGAAGGTAGTATCATACAATAGTAACATATTCATGATACTACTATATGTTACTCTCCACTATGAGCAGCCTAAACAGGCATGTCGATCGAGGAACAACCCCCATCACCCTTGCATTGAAACACCCGGACGCTTGGCCTTGCCGACATCCACTGTTTAAAGACGGCCACTCTCGGCTCAAACCATAACATACTAAGTCCGCTTAACGTCATCCTTTGTGCATCATATCCGACATGGCCGCGAGTAGGAACTTGTTGTGGGAGAGACTGTCGACGAAGCTGTAGCTCGAGGTGACAGCCTTTGCGTCCGTCTGGTAGAGTCGTCGTGCTAGGCGGATAGAGGCCGACATGCCGGCCAGCTCCCCGAGGGTCTCTCACGACGACCCGTGATGGAATCAGCCTCGGACGACGACTCAATGCCGTCGCCCGTGCTGTTTCATGCCGGTTTGACCATGGAGCAGGCGCATGCGCACTTCAACGCTGCCATAGAGAAGAGCAGCCCGTGTCGGCTTTCCGTGCAAAGTAGGAGTAGCCTATGTTGGTGTTTTGGCAGGCGCATGAGGAGTAGCGGTACAACCTATTCCTCCTCAACCAATACGAGTTGGCGGAGGGCCAAATCTACGGCGAGGAAGTAGTGATGATGGTCATCGTCACGATGAACCCCAACTTCATCACCGAGTAGGGAGTGCTCGTGTCGGTGCTCGCAACGTTGTTCCGGCGCAGCCGGACGTGATCGCGGGCCTGTTCGACGCGGAGGCGACGCTGGCGATCACGGACTAGGATGCCACCAGTTTCGCGTCCTACGTGTCGTCAATGAACTTTCGAACGAGGTTCAGTCTTTTTTTTTAATAAGAACTGTCGAAAATGTAATGAATGTGTCCGAGTTTATCAATGAGGGCCGTGCTAACGCTGAGAGAGTGAGAGAGCTGGTGGGGGTGAGTGCTAGTAGATGGAGTAGGTTCCAAAAGCGGCAATGATTGATTGTGGCAAAGGTCGAGAGGATTCAGATTAGGGTGAACAAAGGGTGGGAGGGAGGGAGCACCTTTATTAGTTCCTCAGCAGATATATATGTTTGGTACAAACAAAACGTGGGCATGAAAAGGCTGATCGATGATCTGTGGAGTGGAGCAAGGAAATATTAACGTTGGCCTTCCTCGGCGTCATGTGCAAGTGGGTGGCCAAGGGAGGGTGGGGCGTACGTCCACATCAGATGAGACGATGAAGCCCAACGGAAAGCTTAAAGCGGGGGAATAAGAAGAGGAAGAGGAAGAGGAATCGTACGTACACTATACCGTATATAGGTCCCGGTCAGCGTCATCTTCATTCCGTGTGGGCAGTGCAGTGCACCTACCCTGATTGATTTTGATTGATTGATTACTGGCCGGCGGTCGAGACCCACAGTCTTTCATCTTGTTACATACAAAACGATCGCAGCAGAGGCAGAGCACATGCGTAGGACACATAATAATAATTTGTACCTACGCACGTACGCGTACCTACCGATAGATCACCGGCGGCGAAGAGATGCATGGATCGTCAGTACCACGTACCACGTCGCATATATAGATCCTACTATCCTAGTCTTAATTTATGGTGACATCGTGGCGATATGGTCGTGCCATCTAGCTACGGCCCGACGGACAACAGTGCCAGCATATATACTCGTACATGTGTACTAGTACTAGTAATTAGTGGTGGCGGGAGAACATTAGGTTTTGGTGAGAAAAAGAGAGCAATACTCCGTATATCTTTCAGAGCCACGCCTTCCTCCATATGCATGCATGCATGCATGTGCCAACACGGGAGGGTCGGGTCGATCATCACAAGAAACAATCAATCATAGGAGGACGAGACGACGATGATGGCCGAATTCAAGGACCTGACGCACGGAATCGGAAGCTTCTCCACCAGCACCACCACGTTTGTGTTTGTGCGTGCGAATCGTCCGTCAATGGTGCCAAAACCAGGGCGATGCAATGCCAGCTACTTGCTCGGTTTGATTTGGGTTGGGTACCACTAGTTGTGGTTGTTGGCACATGGACTACTAGTCCAAGTCCATCCATCGGAGAGAGACCGGACACTACACTGACAGAGTGGGGAGCAGCTGGCTAGGCTAGCCATGTTTTCGTTAATCAAGGACGGACGGGCGTTTCCTAATCCTATACAGTAGAGTAATTGCTAACGCCATATCATGGGCGGGCTCCATGCAGAATGAAGAACATGCCACGATGCCGTTTGATGATCAGAAAACGCAGAGGCCAGATATTGTGCATGCATGCATATCAAATGGTCTACTAATGGAATTGTGTGCCTCGGAGGGAAGAAAGTTAAAAGAGAAGGGAGACCCTCAAATATATACTATATGTGTGTGTGTGTGTCGTGGTCATTTTCCATGGCCTTTGAGCAGAGCAGTACAGGGCTTGGATTACCAATCTCCATTCATGGAGAAGCAGTGCGCTCAAGAGGTTCTACTTCTGGTGAATTCTGGTTATATGCTTGTCATGTTTCAGTAAGGGGATCACAAGGACGCCTAGGAGAAACTGAACACAAAGGCCGAGGTTGATAAGGTAAAAACAGGCAACGAACTACCAGGCAAACCCTAAACCTCCCGTCCATGTCATGCTCACATTACGGTCGTTTACAGGGTTAATTAGTTGACGACAAGATATGGACAGATGCACAACCTCCTACTTTTATATATACTTTCTCAAAAGTGAAAAAAAAGGCATGATTTTCCAATGACAAGCCGTGTGGCAAAAAAGTA
This sequence comes from Hordeum vulgare subsp. vulgare, assembly GCF_904849725.1. NCBI lineage: Eukaryota > Viridiplantae > Streptophyta > Magnoliopsida > Poales > Poaceae > Hordeum > Hordeum vulgare. The sequence goes on along the minus strand of NC_058519.1, from coordinate 654,766,675 downwards.
TTCCAAACCAAAGCTTCCAACCAACGAATCCTAACGCCACAAAATTGACAGCCAGCCAAAGTAGTAGCTAGGCGATTGTTGGCAATCATCATCAGCTCTTCACATCCCCTTGGCTTATCATGTCTTGTATGCGACTACCACTAACGCACTAACCATCATTCATCAGCCAAGCTTAAAAGCAAGCTCAACTGCACAATGTTATCAACTTTTTCTTTCCTTTCTAATGCTATGCTATTAACTTCTGATAGTAAGATTAAGCATGGTGTGAAGCTGTAGGCAGGAAGATTACGCCTGTTCGCCACCCGGTTTATACCGAGACTAGCAACCGACACCGAGTTTATTTAACAGGAGGAGACAATATTCTCCCAAAGAATAAAAACAGGTTCTACCATGGCAAGAAAACAGAAAAAGCAAAACTTTGTTTAGATTCCACCCATGACACCATGATAGCTCTGAGACCTAGTCCATGATTAGCTGCGGCGATGTTACCACGAAACGACCAGTGAGATATCTATCACCCTTTTTCCAGCAAATCCCTATCTGATATATCTACTTTCTGAGTATAACCAAAAACATCGTGCGTAGCTAGACCCACACACTGATTTTGATAGCTCTGCTGTCAACGTCTAGATCCAGAATTGAATGCAGATTTATATGTGACGCTTCCCGTAACACGATTGCTGGAGCACAGCAAGCCTTGCGATAACGCTGGATTGAGATTTGGTTGGCTTCGATAGGTTGATGACCTGCTCAACTCAACAGCACAGAAAATGACTTCCTGATCGACCGAGTCCACAGACAACATCCCCCTAGTTCCTATTTGAATGAAGATTCCTACAGAAGCAGGGGGAAATTACGTTACCATGCCGCATGCAATGAATTAAAATGTGACCGAGAAGCAGAACCTAGAGACCAAAACTAAAGCTCGTACTGGTGAATAATAAAGTTCATCTGTAGGTACAATTAGGTATAGAAATGCAAACCATTTTTTGGGCCTGCAGAGAATTGAACCAAGCATATATGACAAAAAGGAAGAGCGTCAGAAAGTGGTGCAGCCACAAAGTTTGTGGGGGGTTTCTTTTTTATAGTTCACATATAGATTATCATCCATAATGCCATCATAAAGGCAATAAAGCATAATTCTGGGAATTGGTTTATGTACATTAAGCTCCAAGATCTTACAAATAGTTGGTGGAAAGGCGCATCATCGTTAATCCAAAACCAAATGAAAAAGTTATCGCTTCATTAGTGGGGATCATACATGTACTCTTGAGAGAACCAAACAAAATAATTGTACCTAAAAAGGATGGATATGAAGGGACTAGAATAATGAGAGCAGGTAGGGCGCTGGTAACAATAACAATAATGATTTATGATTCCACTACACTGGCACCAGGTGAAAAAAAATTCTACAAGATTGTGCTAAAGAAGAGAACTTTTGCGCCGTATAATTTGGATAACATTTTATTCGAAGCAAAATAAAAGTACACTCACAGGAAATAAGGTATACAAAATAGAAGGAAAAGAAGTTTGGAAACTGATGGTTTATGTTAGTGCTGTAATCACCATCTGGGACCTCAGATTTATGACTCAAACTAAAGTTAAAAACTCCCAGATGCTCAAAACTCCCAGAACGCACTACATTTGAGCTATGTAAAAAACAATTGAAATATCTACAAGCCTATCCATCCAGTCAACATGGGTCTAACCATTATTGAGTGGACCACGAGTGACCAATATCCTCATACTCCTGCTGTAGTGCATTATTAAGAAAGAGGATATGGTGACGATGTACACCATACATGGTCCCTACCAACTGAAAATGAGCAAAGGATAATATAGAAAACCAAATATTTTCTGCTAAACTTGCCATGAGTGAGTTGTAGTTGCTGAAAAATAAGAGTACATTCGACTCATTTCAAAACATGTACTGCATTTTCAAGCCACAACAGATGCTTATTACTACTAGCTACCCATTAGGGTCATGTATGGGGGCTTTTGAAAATGTTTTAGGAATTTCCTTGCATCCATGGAACTAGATTGAAACTTTATTATTCTGCTATAGTATCCTTTTGTGTTGATAGGAGTTAAACCCAACTTGAGAACTTCCTATTGCAGACTATACTGCAGATCAACATCTCACAGGGTCAGGTTTGCTATCTTGCATCAGTTCACAGCTAGATTATGCAGCTTACAACTTTATATTTCATACATTTCTTCAAAATGAAAACCTAGAAACTTCATCTGAACCTCAAGGCTTGAAGAAATAATGGAAGATTTCATAACACCAACATTAACATGCAGTGCATGTAGACAGCAACCAGAAGCAAGTGCCAAAGAGAATGTCAGATTTAGTGAAGACAAAAGGTAAATTTGCTAAACATATACAATGCTTAGCTGAAAATTTAGCCATTGTAGAGAACTTGTAGCGGAGTGGAACAAACATTCAGGTCAGAACATTCGCAATAATGTGATCATCCACCACCACCTCATCATCATCATCATCATCATAATCTAACTACAACACTCCATAGCACATATACAATTGACAGGAAGCTTCTAACTTACTGTTAAATATAATGCATGGTGCAATCAGTGTCCCAGTTCACCTATTGTGGTAACTTCTTTGCAAATAGATTACCAAGTGCTTGCTCAAGTGCTTCTGGAGTGTACTTCATATATTTCGAAGCATGATGGCTGTTCTCAACAAGAGGCCTGGATGACAAATAAAGGAGCAATCACATCGATAATACGACTCAAGTTTACAAGTTAGAGAAACTTTCGTGCTCCACATTTAATAATAAAAGCTAGCAATGTGTGCTTTGTGTTTTGCAACGGAGGTACCTCTATCCATAGAACTACACGATTCTATAGTCAAACACAATCCCAGCAAATTTCTCAAAAATAGATCACCCGCCCCCCCAATTCACCACAACAGTAAGCCCAGAATGGTTATGATATTTACTTGGTACTCCCTCTGTCCCAAAATTCTTGTCTTAGATTTATCTAGATATGAATGTATCTAGTCACGTTTTAGTATTTAGATACATCCATTTCTAGAAAAACCTAAGACAAGAATTTTGGGACGGAGGGAGTATATAAGTTGCAATTATCATTGAACACTGGCAGATTGACTAGAGAATAGCGAAAATGCATCATTACCACTTAATACAATTGAATCTTTAGGAAGAGAAAAAAGAACATTGGCCAGTTAATATTCAAAATTTTACACCCAAAAATCTACTCCTTCCGTCCCAAAATAAGTGTTGCTGATTTAGTACAAAGGAGGGAGTATTAACCTCATCCATGATCATCAAGGAAAAATAATAATAACACATTGCGATGAAAACAAAGCAAAAAGTAATCAAGCAAGATAGGAAAAATACCCAAAGCGTTTCAGAAAAGATCTATAAGCAGGTAACAGAATTTCAGCAACTGCAAGGATAAGGTTATCACGTAACTCCTTGTCGGGAATAGCCCAGTTCATCTGAGTCTGACAAACCTCTTCAAATTGCTTGTTGAAAGACTTGAATCTGATAATATTGGAAAGCAACACCATAAGAAATAGCAGGAAAAAAACATAATAAACAGAGTAAAGTACACATTGCATTGATAGTTTGTTCTAACCTCGCCTTGATCACAGATGTGGAAGTTGTACCGCTGTGAGATCCAATACTTCCAACACTTCCTGCAATACCTTCTATGGCTGAACCTACTGATGAAGTTAAACCTTGAGCTGAGAGACACTCCAATACCTGCAGTTGATGACATACGAGAAGGAAAGTGCAAATAGGTAAACAAACATGTTGATGGGAACTGGACGAGATGCGGGCATGCATTGTGCTGCCAAAAGTTGAGGTTTTGACTATCAGACCTTTCCCCAAGCAGCTCTTTTGTACTGAGTAGCATGTTGCTGCACAGTCCTTCGACGTCTTTGAACCCAATCATCACCAACTAAATCCTTGACTTCTGAACTGAGAACAAGAAAATAATTATTCCATCCGATTAATAAGATCTCAATTTCTCATTTTTCTTTCATTGTATGCCTTTTATATACCTGCGGATAGATCTGACGATATAGTTAATGTTATTCATTAAGAACAGAATTCCAAGGGCATGATCCTTGTATAGCTTTGCTTTTACATCTAGGTTGGTCTCTACAGCATGTATAAGGCCAGTGATTTCAGAGACCAGACCAGACTTTGTTCCGTCTCCATTGCTGGATTCTTGAAAGATCAGCTGTAGCGATGAATGATAGCTGCATAAAATTTATATAGGTTTTAAGGAATATTGCAGTTAATGGTAACGCACTGCATTGTGTTGGAGGACATGCTGAAGAAATATATTCAATGCAACATATTTCACTCACTCAAAAAGGAACTTGATATAGTTTCCAACATAGCTGGTAAGAGGATGCACATCTCCATCAGCTGTCGTATTCTTAGGCGACTCCTTCACAATGCTGTCTTTGAAGTCAATGAGAGTCTTCTTTGCTGCTTGTGCTAAACATTTGACTAAAGTAATTGCAGACTTCCGGTTTTCAGCACATTCATCTCCCACAAAGATTGTTTCAACCTAAAAATAGCCAACAAATGAAAATACACATTCAAATAGCATGTAAATGCTGCCACGCCACACACACATGCAGTACTATATAGGAATACGGACATATGCTTTAACAAGCCTGAAAAATAGGTGTCACTGTTCAAGTACAGTGTCAAAATTGTTCAGTCACTGCAGTGAATGTACCATGATAAACAGCGACCAACAAACAAGTTAAATTCACTGCAAAGATAGTACTCCCTCCGTTCCTAAATATAAGACCTTTTAGAAATTTTACTATAGACAAAATACGGAGAAAAATGAGTCAATCTATACTCTAAAATATGACTACATACATCCGTATGTAGTCCATAGTGGAATCTCTAAAAGGTCTTATATTTAGGAATGGAGAGAGTATACACCATTTAACTGAAGAAACAAGGGCATGCATATATGAATCATGGTATTTGCACCTTTAGATGGCACCTACAATCCTATATTTCAAATTTATGTCAGTTCTCAACCTAAACCTATATGACTATCTTTCAGAATATTTTCTACACCCAGTTCATCATATATGGATTGGCTTGAAGACGGTAAATTTCTTGTAATTAGCACAGGTTGTTGGTGTGTATAAGAGCCTATGTTTTCTTTCTAAAGGTCTAACTTCAATATTGTCAGAGAAATAAAGGGTGTGTGGTCCAGATGGGCATTCTCAATTATTGTCAATAATCTACATACATCGTATGCAGTGCATGTAATAAGCAACACAGAGAATCTGGAAATAGATGCACAACACAAGCATTCTGTTAGGGAACAGCGTTAGTCTAAGTACAAATAGTGTCATTCACAGCATTCGCGACAATAGACAAATGAAGTACCAGTAACTGAAAATTCACCTCAGATTGAAGTTTCAATGTTGCGTCAAACATATCTAGCAGCAAAAATACTTTGTCTGGTGATGTCTTGGATTCAGTAATAGCTTGTCCAAAACTGAGTAGATTCAAGAGGGTTTTGGATGTTGCTGCAGCAAAGCAATGGTCTTTCCATGCATGCTTCCCTTGAAAAATTTGATCACACAGTGCACGTTCACTAGGAAAAAGCAACTTTACCTGTTCAACAAACAGTCAGCTATTATTGACAAACATCATTTTACAGTGCAAGCCTTATGTGGTCAAAATTCAAGAGCCTTACCGCAATCTGCAAACATTGGATCCAATGAGCAATTTTAGCATTCAGGCTCTCAGCCTGCGCAGCCTGTACTTCTTCTGCCTGAACATATTCAACTCCCAATTGCTTAAGGGTCAGTTCCAAAGTTGAACTCCGAATATCTCTGGAAGAGTGAAGGAAAATATCATGGGCACGCAAATCACGATATATGGTAACACTGCACTGCAAGTATGCCAGGCAATTTGAAACTTGGAGAAGCTTGCACCTGTATATTTTCACAAACTGTTGATGGCAACCAAGTTCGACTGATTTCTGAGCTAACTTTGAGAGTCGAGGCACGTAGCGCGGATCAACGAGCGTAGGAAGAGAGCGCACCGCACCCGGATTTGGCTGGCTTTCAGCAGAATCTTTCGCTGATGAACGGCTTGGAAGACAGCTGAGAAGATGCTCAAGCTCTACCGGTTTGCTATAGCCAATCATCCAGAATACAATGGTTAGTTCCCTGTGTGATCATGTATGCACAAGTGAGAAGTATGTGCCTAAGCAAATGGACAAACTGAACCTGCATTCTGATAGCACCCTACTGAATTCATTCTCCAACTCGGCTGCTGCCTTGTGAAGCAATTCATCAACACGTTTGAGCGCGTCGTCACCGGCTTTACCGATTCTTTTGGAAGTGAAGAAATCCTCGGCGCTTTTTAACTTATCAACCGCCTCGAGATATGCAGTAACACTCTTGCTCGGACTTTCCAGTATCACCGCCTCTGCCTGTACAAATGAAGTTCAGTGGAACATTAGCATGATCTGGCAACATGACAATGACAATATACTCTCATTCAATAAAAAGGCCCATGGGGAAAGTGACCCCTGTTTCTCTAGAATAAAAGGGCCAGTTCTGCTCAGCTAATACAGTATGTTAGACCACGCATACAAAACGAGCAGCATCAGTGGAAATCGTCCACCATAACCAAACCAAACTAAGTCTAAGTCTAAGACTAGATCCTAGCACAGGGTTGAATACAAGGACGCGCCGACCGCGAGCTGTCGAATTTCTGCTCTTCTGCAGGAATGGGCAGTTGTCAGTTAACCCTGGCACTGCATCCCCCCATTTCGGCACAGTGCACGCTCGCATTGCAGCAGTTTCCAACACATACTCTAGAGTTAGAGCCCACTGACGGCTCGAGATATGAGGGGCACGCCGCCGCACTCGAAACCGCGAGCAAAATCGCTAGGCAGCACCATTACGCCGGCCGGCGGGAGGCGCGGAGAGACGCGAACCTAGAGAAGCAGGATACGACGCACGGATTCGGTGCCACGCCGGGGCGCACTCCCGCCAAACGGCGCAGGTCGGGCGGCGGCGCGAGTTGCGCTGCCACCGGACCCCTCGCGTCCCGCACGTCGCCGCCCCGCCGGAGTAGGGGGCGGCTCCGACCCATCTGGGGAATGGGGGCCGGGCCGGAGCCCGGTGTGGGGAGAGACGACGGGAAACAGATCACGCATTTGGCCCAGCACGACGCGCTGGGACGGCCCGACACATATCTGGGCCTCGCGCCGAGAAACACTGGTACTGGGCCGGCCCAGGCCAGGTGATTGGCGTCGGAAATAGCGCGTCCGTGCCCGTGGAATGGATCAACGCGGGCGGACGACTCTGTTGGACCCCACGACTAGTCGACCCATGCTCCCGGTCTAGAAGCAGACACCACGACGAAATCGCCATCGCCGCCGGCGACGGCGGCGCAGGACGACGGCCGGCGACGAGCAAACCGATCGAAAGCAAGGCAGAAGAACCCATCGAACGTACCTCGCGCACGCCGTCGAGGTGCCGCACGACGGCCTCCACGGCGCGGAGGCTCCTGGCGACGTTGTCGTGGGCCCTGTGCGCGCTCCACGTCCTCGCCTGCAGACCACAAAGACAACGGCGAGCCAGGTGATGGACGGAGCGGCGTGTGCGACGAGACGAGAGTGGAGGGGATCATCGGCTGGCTATAAGTAATTCGGAACCTGGGCGGGGCGCACGGCCTCGTCGACGGCGGCCATGCGGCGGCCGATGGAGGCGACCGCGGCGGCCGAGCCGTCGCGCACAGCCTCGCTCCTGCACATCGAGTTGCGCAGCAAGCTCGCCTTCTCGCGCAGCAGCGCCGCCTCCGCCGCCACCATCGCCGTCGCACTCGTAGCACGCTCCGTCGAAGTCGAAGAAGCAAAACAAGCCTGTGGTTATTCGTACAAGATATTTAACCGGAGGGGGTATTTATTACTATATTTTTTAGTACAATCGACACTCACGCGCAACTCAAGCTGTTTCTCTCGCGCGTGCAGCTACGCGCTTCATTTCTTTCTTCTTAGGAGTATATTTAATTTGTTTTCCTTTGACAAATTCCTTTTCTTATCTCCTAAGGTTAAAAGGAAAAATCATGACCGAATGAATGAAAATAAATACTCTAGAGAAACAGGGAGTGCTAACTATGGGTTAGAGGGAGTACTAACTAACTATCTATTTTTGAGACTTTACAAAGATATTCCTGGTTGATCCTTGCTTCCAGTGTTAAGTCACCGTCTTCACAAAATGAAGAAGAAAAATACACTCATGGTAGAAAATCTTCACTCATCATATGGCAATTAATAATAATAAAAAAATTATGCTTCTAGTGTTAAAATTAATATTAGTAAAGGATTTACAACATACTCTCTCCGTTCCAAAATATAAGACCTTTTAGGGATTTCACTAGGAGACTACATACGGAGCAAAATGAGTGAATCTATACTCTAAAATATGTCTATGTACATTCATATGTAGTTTATAGTACAATCTCTAAAATGTCTTATATTTAAGAACGGAGGGAGTATATTCGAATTCATTGCCCACCATTATTTTCTAGATTTTTCTGTGCTAACGTTTCCTCGACTTCTAGAAGACGACACTTCTAGTGCCATTTGTTTGCCTACCACAACTTTCATGTGTGTGTGATTATTGCCCAATGGTGCTACTGGTTGAGCGTTTCAATTATGATTATTGTCCAGAAACCGCCAAGGAAGATCCTTACTTCCGGTGATAACTAGCGGCACAATGATCCACTAGCTTTAAGAAAATATTCATTCATCACATAATACAATTGGAAATGGGGATTTAATTTAATCCTTAAAAGGTGAATGTAAAACATATACCTATTCAATATTTACTAAATCATATTACACTAATATTTGTGTGGTTGTGCGCGGGCAACACGCTTGGTGTCATGGTTGCGTATCACGGCTTTCACGTACATGAGATTAGCCAGCAGTGCTATCCGCTGGATGTTTTAATTATAATTATCACCTAGAAACCATCACTGGATGGCCCTTACACCGACCCACTAGCTCTACAAGAAATCATTATTTCATACTGTGAAAAGTTTAACAATGGATTTAAATTAATCCATGAAATTGAGAACTTAGAACATATATATTCATATTCATTGACCACCATTATTCGCTAGATTTTATTGTGCTAAATTTAACCATGGATTTAAATTGATCCATGAATTTGAGAACTTATAACATATATCTTCATATTCATTGACCACCATTATTCACTACTCCCTCTGTACCTAAATAATTATATTTGGAGACAACTAGTCTAATTCTCTCCAATTACAATTATTTAGGTAAAGAGGGAGTAGATTTTGTTGTACTATTTTTTTTCACAAATACGCTGGTGACGCGCTCGGCGATATCGGTTTGCCAACCATAGTTTTCGCACGCATGTGATAGGTCATCGTGACACTGACCAAGTGTTTCAACTATAATAATCATCCAAAACCCGTTCATAGACGATCCTTTGCTTCCGGTGGTAACTAGCAGTACAATGATACATCAGTTCTATTGAAAATATTCATTCATCACATAGTACATTGGAAATCGGGATATAATTTACTCCTTAAAAGGAGAATGTAAAATATCTTACTACTCAATGTTTATAATTATTCGCTAAATCCTACTGCGCTAATATTTTTGTGGTTGTGCATTCGGTATGAGCATAGTGCCACCGGTTCGTGTGTCACAACTATCACATATATGAGATTAGCCAGCCGTGCTACCTGTTGGGTGTTTGAATAACAATTATCACCCAGAAAACCATCACTGAATGGCACGTACTTTTCGCAGTAGCTAATCATACAACGATTCACTAGCGATACAGTAAATCATCACAATGTGAAAATAAAGGTTTTAAAATTAAAAATTTAGAACATACTCCAATTCAACGACCATTATTATTCCCTAGCTTTTATTGTACTAACGCTTCCGCCGAAACAAATGGACCAACCACTTGCCACAGCGGTCAACTCTAAAAACGAAAAGTTTGAAATATATGCGTGTTCGCTAAATCCTATTGCGCTAATGTTTCCGAGGTGATTAGCCAGCAGTGCTATATGTTGAGTGTATATCTGGCCATGGGCAGCCCGGTCCGGTAGTCTCGGCCCAGAAAAGCCTGACCCGATCCAATCCGACCTTGCCCACGGGCCAGGCTCGGGCCTGATAATGAAGCCCGACGGTCGGGCCGGGCCGGACTCGGGCCCGTGGATACCCGGTTTTACGCCTACATCGGGCCGGGCCAGGTTTATTTGGGCTCGGGCTGGGCTCAAAGATTAGGCCCGACGGTCGGGCCGGGCCAGACTTGGACCTGGAATTTTTACCACGGGTTATTTTAGGTCCGGCCCGAGGCCCGGCCCGGCATGAGGTATGACCAGGTAGAGTTGAGTGTTTCAATTATAACTGTTGCCCATAAACCGCGAGTGGTTGGTTCTTGCTTTCGGCAGGAACTAGGAATACAAAAATCCACTAGCTCTGTGAAAATCTTTCATCGTTATGATGTCAAAAAAGGAGAGGATTTTATTTTCATCCCTAAAAGGTGAATTAAAGTTTATGCCAATTCAACCCGAGCTATGATATGATACAGAGAGCAATGCTAGACTTACGGACTGAGTTGTTACAGAAAGATTTTACGGACTGGCTAGATGCCCACCATTGAATTGATGGCTGTGTGCGTAACAAACTCCCGCATAAGTGTTGGATTATTGGATCCGGATGGATACAGGCGGTTTGAGGAGAGGGCACGTCCTGAACCCATGGGCATATGAATTCACTTTTTAATGCATTTTAAGCACGTCTTAAAATGTAAAAAAATCAAATAAAAACAAAATGCATACATGTTTACAAATTTGGGTGTGCCGCACAAAGTTTTCTGGAAAAATGTCTTTTTTGTTTTGTCTTTGAAAAAAGACAAATTTCAGTTGTTCTAAATAATGTTTTAAAGACATTTTTTTTGCACACGCCACAAAAAGTTATTTTTTTGTGAAACTTTATGCACGCAAATAGAACATGAAGACGTACCCATGGAACTTTTTTCAGATTGTTTTTAGCATTTGAAAATGGATTTACCGAAGTGGGTTAATATATATCCGGGTTTATCCATGCAGTTTTCATGGTTTGAGGGTCCAATGACATCTATCTATGATGAGATCGAAGTAGCACACGAGGACATCAGAGCAAGCACAATTGCTTGTACGTGTGAATGTGTGACCAAAAGTATACTCAGTAAACAAAGGGACCAACCACTTGCCACTGCGGTCAACTCTAACACAATCCATAACGGAGACATGCATTGATCACTCTGTTCAGCTTGATTGCCAAACAGGGAATGCTGACGAACTATGTCGACCGCTTGATTGCTGCATAGTGCTGGTGCCGAAATAGGCTATCAAGAATTTCAGCACTCCGATCCATCCTCGAAAGAGGAATTTCAGCACATCGAAAACCCAGACAAATCATACAGCTAGAGCGTACACCAGAATCATAGACGAGGCCAGAGCGTGGGTGCCAGCTTCTTCGAACCACCATGAGTCCTGGTAGAGGCTAGTGGATTTACGCGAGGCTGCTTGCACCTCGCTTGACCGTTTTTCCCCCCAACCAGCTGCGTGTAACTGTTTCACTTCATCAATGAAAATCAGCAACCTGCTGCTTTTTTTTTTGTCAAAAATAGAGCGTACACTCTGTACAGAGAGGTTGCATCGTGACGAGGGCCAATGCATCCGGTGGTATTGCAGAAACACGAAAAGAGGGTAAACCATATATTATTAATCCTTGAAGAACACTACCAAGCAAAACCAGCCATTTTTGTTGACACTATTAGGAAAACCTCTAACAGTAACGGACTATCAGTAGCACGGGTGTCCGCGCCTGCTAAAGCGCTACAACTAACTTTTAGCAGTAACGTTGTTTGCCCAACGCTACAACTAAAGTTTAGCAGTAGCCCCTCTTAACCAACGCTACAACTAAAGCTTGCTTTTCTAACCCGTGTCACTATTAAACGTACATGTTTCTTTTTTATATTTATTTTGTATTTACAACATCAATAATTATTATGCTAGCAACAGCATCAATCCACTTTAATTAAATATTATGTCATATAACTCATCATCATCTTACTCATCTAACAATTTATCATCATCTTAATCATACCAAGTTAAGATCTCATAAAACAAAAAACATCATAATAATCATCATCCTAATCGATAATATCAACTTAATATAAACCAGAAAAAACTTCTCTCTCATAGGACCTAGTCCTCTCTCATAGGAAAAATTCATAAAACAGAATAACACCTATGTCTCCGTGATAAAGCAGAGAATCCATCGGTCTCCAACTTGTGGCTTGCGACCCTTCTTCATTTCTCCCCATACTTCAATTTGGAGTTGTCCTTGTGATTTGCGCTCGGTCGAGTATGAAAAAGTGAACTGAACCCTCGTAGGGTTTTTAATTATCATATGACCTTTGTCATGCACCAACGGAGACACAACATCATTTGACAGTTTTTCTTGAAGAACATAATAATAGCCTAGTTAGCAATGTAATCAACATCATTTATGCAATAGTAGTGTACTTAATTAACAACTCTTACCAAGATATTTGCGCGAATGTCATCAGTCCTCAACCTATGCACTAGTGCCATGTATGAAGTATAATTGGTGCCACATCCCGTATTACACGAGAAGTTGTCCCTACCAAACAGGACACCAATAACAAAGGTGAGAAGAACATCCCTCTTCTCTCAAGTTAGATGTGATCCATAAGTATAGTGTGTCGTGTCAACTATGTTTCGTGTTTCACTCGAAGAAAAGAAATAAGCTGTAAACTATAAATTAACAAATTTAGTATGGATGAACACCAACTATTTGTAAATATAAAATGTAAATTACTTAACAAATATGGTTGAAAAAACTCACATGAAGGTAAAACTGAAAGCATATCGACATCCACCCAAATGTCGATATTACCTTCAATATGATCTTCAGGACGAAGATCGAAGTTTATTTCCATGTCCTCATCAAATTCATATGCCTTGGCTAGAGCATGCCAATTTAAACACCCTAATTCTATGTTATTAACTGCATTCATTACTTTAACTAAAAATGTGCGACCATGTTTAGTCCTCAGGTTAGCTCTCCTCGTCTCCATACTCTCGTTGTCTTCGAAACCGAGCCTCTCCAAGACATACCTTCTTGCATGGCAGGGGATGAACTAGTCGAGTTGTATAAAACAAAAATTACACGTTGAAGCAAAGAAATAGAAGTCATGCTTAATTACAAAAAACACTTGTCATCATTGCGTATGATACAAACAACGAAGGTGTCGTCAAGCTTGATGGTGAAGAACCTGCCGTCTCGCAGGTGAGGTATGTCACACAAACCCCGATCATCGCCGCAGAGTTCACACTCCCAATCATCGTGAGACATTTCCTGTGTTCATGATTCAAAAATTCGGCATGACATTATTAAAATAAGACATATTGAGCGTCTGAAATTTGCCGGAATGGAAATGAATCAACATTCCGGCAAAACATAGACACTAGGAGGTGTTCCCTACAACAACATACGTACACACATGTCCAAATAGAACTAATTCAATATCGGTTGACTTTCGATCTGTTGAGACTTTCCGTAGATAACTTTCATATCCCATGGTGTGTTGTTGCACACTCTCTCACATTGATATGGTGGTGTGTATATATGTTGGTGGACACTCTTTCACACTAATAGTTCGACCGTTGGTGATGAAAGCATCTCCTCTCCTCTCCGTGCGCATTATATCAAGGTATATATCACAAGAAGAGAAGAGGGAAAAGCGCCCCCACGACAACAGTCGGGATTCCTTCATGAAGAAAACACATGAAAGTCACACAAGGAGCAACGACAGGATTCCTCCATGAAGAAAACACATGAAAGTCACACAAAGAGCAACGACAGACCGAAAGTACCTGATTTTTTTACTAAAAATTTCTACACCTATATTTATGCAATTGCTAATAAATTTATAATGAACTCAAATATAATATCACTAATACATCATCTCGAATAATCTTGTTAATGCATCATCGAATATTGTCACTAATACATCTCAAATATCATCATATAATATCACTAATACGGATCGAATATTATCGAATAATCTAGTTGACTCGCGGTTCCTGAGCCGCGGGCGATGGACACCCAAAGAGAAGGAACCATCACACGATCATAACTCGGGTGGGATCCTGAAGAACCTGGCGTCCAACGCAGCCATGTAGCGACGGACGTGCTCGTCCTCCTCCCTAACACGACGTCGTACCACCTCCGTGGGGGGCCCGCTCCCTACGCACCGATAGTGGCCCATGCGACCGCCACCAAAGAAGCTCCGGGTCGATGATGAGATCCCGATTCCTCACCAAGTTGCGTGCCCCGGAAGGTAGCACCTCCCAGTGCTATCCCGACGGATCCCAGTCCCGGACATGGCGCCTCTCAAGGATGTCGCCGCCGAGTCAATGACGAGGATGCGGGTCGGGCATCGTCAACGTCGAGAACAAACTCCAATGAGAACATTTTCTTATTGTTTAATGTTTTATTTTCTAGTTATCTTCTTAGAAATCCGTGAACAATTTCTTTTTTCTCATAAAAACATTATATAAAACATGTCCAAATTAGTACTGCATGCCAAATTAATACTAATTTTCATTTGGAGAGCAAGCATCCCATTTGAATTTGGGCATCAAAACCATTTTTCTACTCATTTTTGACTCAGTTTTGCTATTTCAAAAATGCTTAGTTTCTGAAACTCATTTTTGACTCGGTTTTCTTATTAACTATTTAATTTCACTTACAATTTCACAAAAATGTCATTGCAAGAACCCTAGCAAGCAGCCCTAACAATGTCCTAGCAAGAACCCTAGCAATCCACCGAAATCCTAGCAAGCAAACGGGTGGAGGAGGCGTCGGGATGTCTCACCGGAGAAGGAGATGGCCGGCGCATAGAGGAGATGGTCGGAGGAGAAGCAGAGACCGGGGTCGGGGTAGGGGTAGGGGTCGAGGTCATTGCGGCAGCGGAGTGGGTCGGGGTCGGGGTCGGGGTCGCCGGGTAGCACAGAGTCACTGGGGGCAGCAAAGAGTCGCGGCGGGTCGCGTTAGGAGGACCGGTGGCAGTGCAAGGAAGGGAGTAAGAAGGGACAGAGGGAGAGAGTGAGGGGCGTGCGCGGGAAAGATGATAAGTCCACGAGGGCGCTAATTAGCAGTAGCGTGGGGACGAGAAGGGCGCTACTGATACGGCTTTAGCAGCAACGCTTTATTCTGGGCAGCGCTACTACTACAACTAGCGTCGTTCGACTCGTTTGGTCCCACTTAGCAGCAACATTTTATTCCAGCCGGCATTACTGCTAAGGTGCTTAGCAGTAGAATCGTATTTTGGGAAGCTCTACTACTACATCTAGTGTCGGTGGATTCGTTGGGTCTTACTTAGCACTAGTGCCTCTTGTATTTCCAGCGCTACTGCTAAGGCATCACTTGTAGCGCTGTGCGAACCCATCGTTACTGTTAATTAGCAGCAGCGCTGCATATTTTCCAGCTCTAATACTGATGTTCTACCTATAAGCATTTCCGTAGTACTGTGAAGAAAATGTATTTAAAAAGGTAAAACTTAAGGACAACCATCCACGATGGATATGTCTCATGGCAGTCTCTTCGAATCCTAACTCCCTCTCTTCCTAAATACAAGTCTTTTTAGAGTTTTTATTAAAGGACTATCCATACGGATATATATAGATATATTTTAAAGTATAGATACACTCATTCTGTTTCGTATGTAATCCCTAGTAAAATCTTTACAAAAGATTTATATTTAGGAACGAAGCAAGTACATACAATAGAATGCAAAGACTGCATCGCTCTAATACAACGCCTAGGTCGATTGCTATGAATGGGTGCATGTGCTGCGTTATCCCGTGAAAGTAATTGTGTCACATCATGGTAGCCACTAACGTGATCCAGGCGATGAAAGATCTTTAATCCCGGTTCTGTTATGAACCAGGACCAATGGGTGCATCAGTCCCGATTCGTGAGGCCAGGACGCCGGCCGAGCTAGGATCCCGGTTCGTCTGACCCCTTTGATCCCGATTGCACACACGAACGAGGACCAATGGTCCTCGCTTCTGGCGCAGCACTTTTAGTCCCGGTTGATGGCTGGAACCGAGACTTAAGGTTAGTATTTTGTCCCGGTTCTGTCCACCAAGCGGGACCAAAGAGATGCCTATATATACTCGCCCCTGTCCACCCTCTCCTCTGTTTTTTACCGTATAAGGTGGGAGGTGTGTGTGCTGCTATGTTATGCCTTCCTATGCACATGAGTTGTTCGATGAAATGCCTGAGCCACACTTAAGCTTTTTCCTCTCCAAGCTCGACCTCCAAGCTTCATTTTTCTTAAATTTTGTTTAGGTTTGGCGGTGCACCAACAACACAAGTGTTCTAAAAGGTTAGCTACTTCATCCTTTCATCTCTCACTGCTAGTTTAGCTCGTTTCAAATGCTCTAGAACTAGAGTGGTTTGTGGGTTTTATTGTAGGAGTGTATGTGGGGGTTCTTTTGATTTAGATGCATTATTTAAGCTCAAATTAACTTCTTAGAGTGTGCACATGTGTAGGGTGTCATCCCGTCCCCGTCCTCATCATCATCGATCGCCCGCGTCGCCGGCGCCACCGTGGTGAGCCTCTTGTTCCTATCTTATTTTTAAAAGAAAAACTTCTTACTTGTATGATTTAGATAGATACTTGTATAAATTTCTTACTTCTATTATTCCTTGTTATTATATAGTGCGGTGGTTTTGGTATCCGCCCACGTCGGCCCTCGTCCGGCCTATGATTCGTACGTGGTATATTTTCTTTTATAACTATTTGTTTCATTTAGTGTTTACGAAAATTATGCCGATCAACCTGAGATGGATGTTTTTATCTACGAGGTATGTGAACCGGAAATTCCAATCGACCCTCTTGTTGATAGGTTAAATTTAGTTGAAAACATCTTATCTTCTTCAATTCTTTTCAATTTTTCTTTCAAATACTCGTTTTATTTTTCAACTAAATTTAACTTCTCGACAAGAGGGTCAGTTGCAATTCTGGTTCACATACCTCCTAGATAAAAAATATCAATGTCTACCTGATGGGCATAAATGTCATAAACACGAAATGCAACAAATAGTTATAAAAGATATTATACCACATTCGAATCATAAACCGGACGGCGGACGACGGGAACCGATATCAAAACCATGGCACTACGTATAACAAACAATCATACAAGTAAGAAAATTATACAAACAACTATCTAAATCATATAAATAAGATTTTTTTCACAAAAAGGATAAGAACAAGTGCCTCACCAAGGTGGTGCCGGCGATGGGCTGGCACCGACGATCGACGACAGTGAGGACGGCGACGGGAATGCACTATGTAAACCACACCTACACATATGCAAATTAAGAAGTTAATTTGAGCTCAAATTTCATATTAATCAAAGAAACTCCCACATAATTACTTCCAAACTAAAACCTACAACTCACTATACTTATAGAACATGAAACAAGCTAAACTAGCAATAAGAGGTGAAAGCATGAAGTTGCTAACCTTTTACAACCCTTGGATAGATGGGGTGCCTCAAATCTTGATGAATGTTGGCAAAAATAGAGGATGAGAGCTCGAGCTATGGGGAAAATAGAGAGGAGAAAACAGAGAGGATGAGCTCGAGCTCGGGCTAGACGAAGAGGTTTATATAGGGACATCTTTAGTCCCGCTAGTTGATACAAACCGAGACTAAAGGTCCACCTCTAGTACCAGATGGTATTACCATCCGAGATGAAATGGGTTCACTTGGGCCCTAGCCTGACGCCAGCCTGCCACCACCCCTTTAGCCCCGGTTTGTAATACTGATGTCTGCTAGAACTACGTTGGTATTTCCCCAAAGAGGAAGGGATGATGCAGTATAGTGACGTTAGGTATTTCCCTCAGTGATGAGATCAAGGTTATAGAACTAGTAGGAGAACCTCCTCACACCACGTAGAGTCCCGAGAGGAAACCCTTCGACAACTTCTGGAATCGCGAATTTCTCCATCGTTCCGCCGCTGCAGCGCTTCCGAGATCGGGAGCGTCAGGAGACCTCTTCCCGGCACCCTGCTGGAGGGAGGATTGACCTCCGGGAGATTCTCCACCGCCATGGACGCTTCCCGGACGTGTCGTGAGTAATCCTCCTTGGACCATGGGTCCATGACCAGTAGTTATGTGATGTCTTCTCTCCAATCTTGTGCTTCAATGGTTAGTCCTTGTGAGTTGTCGTACATGATCAAGGCATCTATGTAATTCTCTTGTTATTGCTATGCTCGGCTTGTTGGGATCCGAAGGATTATGAGATTATGTTCAAATTGTTATGAGTTATAAATTTGGTTATCCTTTTATATTATGTTCCTTAGTGATTCATGCATGTTCTCCGTTGCTATTTATTGCTTTGGCCGAGTAGTAGATTGTAACTCCAAGAGGCAGCATTATGCATGATTGTGGGTTCATGCCCCTCGATGTCTAGCTTGAGTGACATAAACATGAGACTAGGGGATGTGCTTGTTGACACAGGGAGAAAACAACGGTGCTTGTGACCACAGTTGCAAGCATTGTTTACCTTACGCATAGTTCGTTAATGCAGTTGTCCGTTGCTTTGAGTTTACACTTTGGATGGGGCTCGCAACTTAATACCGGCAAGATGTTCTGGATAGATATCTCAAGGTGGATGATTAGTAAGTAGATGTTGATGAATAAATGATCTACTTGTCCTGGCGTACTGCCCATTACTATTGAACCTCTAACTATCAAGTAGATAATTAGCAGTGCGGTGCGATCATAATTTTGCCAATTGCACAACTGTGATTTATTTACCCAAGCACAGTTGTTTATCGTCTTTTGGGAGAGATACATCACTAGTGAACATCATGTGACTCCGGTCCATATCACCATCATTGTTTACACCTCCATCATTTACCGCTTTCATTTACTTTTCCGTTGCAATCACTATTACTTTCCCGCTTGTGTTTTGATCCTTTGTAAACTACAAGGCCGGAGAGATTGACAACCTCTCTGTACTTGTTGGGAGCAAAGTTATTTGTTGAGTGTGCAGGTCCACGTCTTCTGCTAGCGCCAGGGTGGAAGACAACTACTTGTTGAGCCTAGGAGTCCTCCTGGTTCGATAAACCTTACAGTCTCCGTGTAAGGGAAATCTGCTGCTGACTACATCTCCACCTTCCACTTGGGTAACCAACGAGGGGCGAGAAGTATATCCATCAACTCATCATCACATCCCCAAGCTTAATTCCTGCTCGTCCTCGAGTAGGTAAATGATAAAAACAGAATTTTTGATGTGGAATGCTACCTAACATGTTCATCACATTTCTTTTCTTTATAGCATGGACATTTGGACTTTTATATGGTTCAAAGCAATAGTCTAGTTTTGACATGAAGACTTGAATAATCAAGCATACCAACAAGCAACCATGTCTTTAAAAATATCAACACTAAAGCAAGTTATCCCTAGCCCATTATGCTCAATCATTGATCCATTCATGAAACACACTCGAATATTAGCTACACCCAATGCTCAAATACGATCATAGTGCCCTTAGTTGGTGCTTTACGAGAGAAGATGGAGACTCAATTCAAAATAAAAATTGCATAAGTAAAAGAAAGGCCCTTCGCAGAGGGAAGTAGGGATTTGTAGAGGTGCCAGAGCTCAAAGCGAAAATTGAGAGATAAAAACATTTTGGGAGGCATACTTTTCCCGCCAACAAAAACGACTTAGAGCTCCCAACACTTTCCATGCTAGATACATCATAGGCGGTTCCCAAACAGAAAATAAAGTCTATTCCTTTTTCCACCATTACTCTCACTTTCCATGGCTTGTCCGTATCCACGGGTGCCCTCCATACCAACACTTTCCAAGGGATTTATTATTTGACAAAAAAAACTAAGTTCATTTTTTTCATTTCGGGACTGGGCTTCCCTAATACCTTTGTCGTACTCTCGTGCAATGACAAGTGAATAAACACTCATCGTGAGAATAACACATCTAGCATGGAAAATATTGGCCACCCCTCACCGCCTCGCGAGCGGTAGAGCACACAAAAGAGAAATTTGTTTTGAAAATTAGAGATGGCACATGCAAATTTGCTTGGAACAGCATGGAAATACCGCATATAGGTAGGTATAGTGGACTCATATGGCAAAACTGGTTTAAAGGGTTTTGGATGCACAAGTAGTGATCATACTTAGTGCAAAATGAAGGCTAGCAAAAAGATTGAGAAGCGATCAACCAAGAAACAAAAAATCTCATACCCAAGCATTAAGCATAAGTAACACCGAATAATGCACCACAAGTAGGATATAAATTTCATTGCATAACTATTGACTTTCGTGCTTGCATAGGGAATCACAAACCTTAACATCAATATTCTTACTAAAGCACAATTACTCATCAACATGACTCACATATCATATCGTCATATCTCAAAACCATTACTAAGAATCAAGTTTATTTTTTCCAACGATCTTCATGAAAGTTTTTATTATATCCTCCTTGGATATCTATCACTTTGGGACTATTTTCATATGTTGCTTTTGATAAGCTCAAACAAATTTAAGTGAAGAACATGAGCATAATTTTTCTTTCTCTCAAAATAATCTAAGTGGAGCAAGAGAGAATTTCTTAAAAAAATACTAACTCCCAAATAAATCTAAGTGAAGCATGAGAGCATTTCTTCAAAAATAACAAAGCACACCATGCTCAAAAAGTAATAAATGAAGCACTAGAGCAAATCCATGGCTCTAAAAATTTAATTGAAGCATAGGAGGAAGCATAGCATAATTTTTGGCTTTCTCAAAAAGGTGTGTCCAGCAAGGGTTCAAGAGTTAAAACACAAAGCAAAACAAGCAAAGACTCATATCTTACAAGACGCTCCAAGCAAAACTCATAATATGTGACGAATAAAAATATAGTTTCAAGTAAAATACCGATGGTTGTTAGAAGAAAGAGGGGATGCCACTCGGGGGCATCCCCAAGCTTAGTTGCTTGCTACGTCTTGAATATTATCTTGGGTTGCCTTGGGCATACCCAAGATTTGCCTTTTGCTAATCCTTATTCCTTCATCCATCGTAAGATCACCCAAAACTTGAAAACTTCAATCACACAAAACTCAACAAAACCTTCGTGAGGTCCGTTAGTATAAGAAAACAAACCACTACTATAAGTATTGTTGCAAACCTATTCATATTTTATTTTTGCATTATATCTACTGTATTACAAATTTTATATGGCAAAAGCTCATCAAATAAAATCATTGAATCATCAAAACAAGCACACAACGCAAAGAAAACAGAATCTGTCAAGAAACGGAACAGTCTGTAGCAATCTAACTACTTAGAATACTTCTTTAATTCCAACAATTCTGAAAAATTAGGACGACATGAATATTATTTTTATTAATCTTCTGAAAAAAGAATCAACTCAAAATCACTCTTTTGTTAAAAATCAAAAATACTTTCATGAGCGCAAAAGTTTCTGTTTTTGAGCAAGATCAAATCAACTTTCACCCAAATCATCCCAAAGGCCTTGCTTGGCACAAACACTAATTTAAACAACATAAACACCTCTAACCAGAGGTATAATTGTGTATTTTATTGAAAACAACAATAAAACCAAAAATCAAAAATATACAAGTTGGGTTGCCTTCCAACAAGCGCTATCCTTTTACGCCCCTAGCTAGGCATAACGCGTAGGATCTAAGTGTTGTCATCTTTGTTTCTAGATCTATATGGTGCCCTCATGATTGATTCATATGTTGGCCTAATTCTTTTTCTAGGGAAGTGCTCATTAGGAGTACTGGCAAATTGATCTTTCATAACAAAATTCAGCAAGGCAGTATTAATATCACAAGACTCCGCACTAGTGACGGGAGGAGCAATCGGAGTGTTGATAAAATCATTGTTGTTGGTATTTGAGAAATCACACAACTTAGTGTTCTCTTGGGTCACGATGACTTCACCACAAGATTGCACTCAAAAATAGACCTGACGAGAAAACGGCGAACGAAAAAGAGAGCGAATAAAACGACAAATTTTTGTGAAGAGGGGGAGAGCAAAACGAGAGGCAAAAGGCAATAATGTAAGTTGCGAGGAGATGAGATTTGTGATTAGGAACCTGGTTGATGTTGAAGATCCTCCCCGACAACGGTGCGAGAAATTATTTTTTATGTCTGCTAGAACTACGTCGGTATTTCCACAAAGAGGAAGGGATGATGCAGTATAGCGACGGTACATATTTCCCTCAGTGATGAGACCAAGGTTATCGAACCAGTAGGAGAACCTCCTCACACCACGTAAACATCACCTACACACAAATAACAAATACTCGCAACCCGACGCGTTAAAGGGGTTGTCAATCCCTTTCGGGTATGACTCCTGAAATTGGCACGTTAGCGGGAGACTATCTTGACTTGATCTTCCCCGGCAATGGCATCAGAAATTCCCTTCGGGTACAGCACCTCAAGATAGCAAAATAACGTGAGGTAAAAGTGGTAGATAGGATAAATAGATCACAAAACAAAAAAATTGCAGCAAGGTATTTTTGTTTTTTGGTTTAATAGATCTGAAAATAAAAGCAAAGGAAAATAGATCGCAAAGCAAATATGATGAAAAGAGACCCGGGGGGCGTAGGTTTCACTAGTGGCTTCTCTCGACAAAAATAGTAAACAGTGGGATTTTTTTTACTGTTGGGCAATTGATAGAACTTCAAATAATGAGGACAATATCCAGGCAATGATCATTATATAGGTATCACGTCCAAGATTAGTACACCGACTCCTGCTTGCATCTACTACTATTACTCCACACATCGATCACTATCCAGCATGCATCTAGTGTATTACATTCATGGAAAAATGGAGTAATGCAATAAGAACGATGACATGATGTAGACAAGATCTATTTATGTAGAAATAGACCACATCTTGTTATCCTTAATAGCAACGATACATACGTGTCGTTTCCCTTTCTGTCACTGGGATCAAGCACCGTAAGATCGAACCCATCACAAAGCACCTCTTCCCATTGCAAGATAAATAGATCAAGTTGGCCAAACAAAACCCAAATATCGGAGAAGAAATACGAGGCTATAATCAATCACACATATAAGAGATCAAAGAAGACCGAAGTAACTTCCATGGATAATAACATAGATCTGATCATAAACTCAAAGTTCATTGGATACCAACAAACACACCGCAAAAAGACTTACATCATATGGATCTCCAAGAGACCATTGTATTGATAATCAAGAGAGAGAGGAAGTCATCTAGCTACTAACTACGGACCCGTAGGTTTATAAAGAACTACTCACGCATCATCGGAGAGGCACCAATGGACATGATGAACCCCTCCGTGATGGTGTCTAGATTGGATCTCGTGTTTCTGGACTCTGCGGCGGCTGGAATTGATTTTCGTCCCCCCTTCCTAAGGTTTCTAGAATATTGGCGTATTTATAGAGCAAAGAGGCGGTGCGGGAGGCCAACGAGGAGGGCACAACCCACCGGGGCACGCCTGGGCCCTCACGCGCTCCTTGGTGGGTTGTGCTCCCATGGGAGCTACCCTTAGTAGCGTTCCTGGCCCCAAAAAATCCACAAAAAGTTTCGCTGCGTTTGGACTCCGTTTGGTATTGATTTCCTGCGATGTAAAAAACATGCAGAAAACAACCATTGGCACTGGGCACTATGTCAATAGATTAGTACAAAAAATGATATAAAATGACTATAAAATTATTGTAAAACATCCAACAATGATAATATAACAGCATGGAACAATCTAAAAATATAAATACGTTGGAGACGTATCAGCATCCCCCAGCTTATTTCCTGCTCGTCCTCGAGTAAGTAAATGATAAAAACAGAATTTTTGATGTGGAATCTGATGACCCACAAGTATAGGGGATCAATCTTAGTCCTTTCGATAAGTAAGAGTGTCGAACCCAACGAGGAGCAGAAGGATCTGACAAGTGGTTTTCAGCAAGGAAATATCTGCAAGCACTGAAATTGTCGGTAACAAGTGATTGTGTGGTGAGATGATTCGTAGCAAGCAACAAGTAACAAAAGTAGCAACGGTGCAGAAAAGTGGCCCAATCCCTTTTGTAGCAAGGGACAAGCCTGGACAAAGTCTTATAGGAGGAAAAACACTCACGAGGACACACGGGAATTTCTGTCATGCTAGTTTCATCATGTTCATATGATTCGCGTTCGTTACTTTGATAGTTTGATATATGGGTGGACCGGCGCTTGGGTACTGCCCTTACTTGGACAAGCATCCCACTTATGATTAACCCCTCTCGCAAGCATCTGCAACTACAAAAGAAGAATTAAGACAAAGTCTGACCATAGCATTAAACTAGTGGATCCAAATCAGCCCCTTACGAAGCAACGCATAAACTAGGGTTTAAGCTTGTGTCACTCTAGCAACCCATCATCTACTTACTACTTCCCAATGCCTTCCTCTAGGCCCAAATAATGGTGAAGTGTTATGTAGTCGACGTTCACATAACACCACTAGAGGAAAAACAACATACAACATATCAAAATACCGAACGAATACCAAATTCACATGACTACTATTAGCATGACTTGTCCCATGTCCTTGAGAACAAAAGTAACTACTCACAAAGCATCATCATAATCATGATCAGAGAGGTAATGAGCAGCATCAAGGATCTGAACATAAACTCTTCCACCAAATAATCCAACTAGCATCAACTACAAAGAGTAATCAACACTACTAGCAACCTTACAAGTACCAATCGGAGTCGTGAGACGGAGATTGGTTACAAGTGATGAACTAGGGTTTGGAGATGAGATGGTGCTGATGAAGATGTTGATGGTGACGAGTCCCCTCCGATGAGAGGAGTGTTGGTGATGACGATGGTTACGATTTCCCCCTCCGGGAGGGAAGTTTCCCCGGCAGGATCGTCCTGCCGGAGCTCTAGATTGGTTCTGCTCAAGTTCCGCCTCGTGGCGGTGGCGAAACCAAATAAAAGCTCCTCCTTGATTTTTTTTCCTGGACAAAACCCTCCATATAGCAAAAGAGGTGGGCTAGTGGGCTGCCCACAAGCCCCCATGGCGCGGCCTGGGGGGTGGTCGCGCCGTGCAGGCTTGTGGGCACCCCCTGGTGCCCCTCTCGCACTTCTTCGGCCCAGTATTTTTGATAAATCGGGAAAAAAATCCCCGTTGATTTTCATGGGGTTTGGAGTTGCGCAGAATAGGTATCTCAACTTTGCTCCACTTTCAGGCCAGAATTCCAGTTGCCGGTATTCTCCCTCTTCATGTAAACCTTGCAAAATAAGAGAGAAAAGGCATAAGAATTGTACCGTGAAGTGAAATAACAGCCAAAGAAGCGATAAATATCAACATGAAAACATGATGCAAAATGGACGTATCAACTCCCCCAAGCTTAGACCTCTCTTGTCCTCAAGCGAAAGCCTAGCTCAATAAATATGTCCACATGTTTAGGGAGAGAGGTGTCGACAAAACAAGATACGAACATGCATGCATCATGAGCAAGATGAGAACAACAATACCAACATATAATCTCTCATGGTAAAGTGATAATTCCTTCACAAAGTAAAGCATGGATCAAGAACCTTACCGAGAAGTAACAACCGATAGCCTTTAGTCATTGAAGCAATTGCAATTTATCACAACATCAGAAAGAGTCAAATAAGAGCTTGTAAAGCAAATCCACATACTCAATCATTCTTTTGTTCTCTACAATTGCTACAACTCACGTGGTACTCATGAGATAAAAGTTTCAGCTGGACACAGAGAAAGATAGGGGCTTATAGTTTTGCCTCCCAACTACTTACCTCAAGGGTAATGTCAACAATAATAATTCATGAATGCCTACCTCCAAGTTGACATATGAATATAGATCTTTCCCAAGCATATGACGTTAGCCAAGATAAAGGCGAAATAAGGAATTGGTGAAGATCATCATGACTCTTTCACGGACAAAAAGTAAAGGTACAAGATAGGCCCTTCGCAGAGGGAAGCAGAGGTTGTCATGCGCTTTTGAGGTTTGGATGCGTGTCCTCTTAGTGCGGAGGAACGTCACTTTATATTGCCTCCTGTGATAAAGAACCTCATTATGCAGTCTGTCGCTTTTATGTCTTCCTCATCACAGGTTCATATAAAGCTTATTTTCCACACACTAATAGATCATACATATTAGAGAGCAATTTTTATTGCTTGCACCGATGACAACTTACTTGAGGGATCTTATTCAATCCGTAGGTAGGTATGGTGGACGCTCATGGCAAAACCGGTTTGAAGGTTTATGGATGCACAAGTAGTATCTCTACTTGGTGCGGGAGGTTTTGGCTAATATGAGGTGGAAGCAATCGTCACATGCTAAGGGATCTCTAATCATATAACATTGTTCGGAACCAAGCAAACACAATTCATTATGTTGTCTTCCTTGTCCAACATATACTTCTAGGCATGCAATAGTTTGGTGAGTGCTCACAATGATAGATGGTGTCACAGATGATATATTTATATGTGAACCTATCCTTTATCACTTCCTATTAATTGCAACCATGACCAAGGTCTACGTTTGCCTACCCTCAACAAGTTTCAATCCTCATTCTTTTTATATGTGAAGCCATCACTTCCCATAAGATCATTACACGATCTTTCATGCTTTTGTTCTATTCTCACTCTTTTGATCATGGCAAGAGGCAAAGCCCTTCAATTAAGACACTCTTTATTATATGGCTCACGAGCAAGAATACATTGGGGGTGACACAAAGCAAAACTCAAGACTAAAACACTAAGACTTTTAAACTACTAGAGAAAAAGCAAACTGAAAAGGGAAACTAAAACAAAGGTAAAGGCAAAAGATGTGATGGTGATACGATACCGGGGTAACTCCCCCAAGCTTGGCAAAAGCCAAGGGGATTGCCCATACCAATGCTCTGTTGTCTTCCTTTGGAGGTGATGGTGGAGTTGTTGTTGCAACATGGGTTTGATCCTCCGTCTTCCAAGGCATATGTGCTTCATCATGGAAAGATGAACGAGTCTCCGGAATCCTCAAATCTGCAGCCAACCGTATTGATTTAAATCTATACTCATACTCACAGTTTTGGTTCTGCAGGTCATCGATCTGGGCTTGGAGTTGATCAATCCTGTCATAGAGCCTGGAGAGATGCTTCCCAATGTCATTGGCATCAATCCTGTGCTTATTGGTGAACTCCGTGATCATCATGTGGTTGGCGTTGAGTCCACGCTCCACCATCCCTTGACACTTGAAGACTTGTTGCTCCATTGCTTCGAGCCTCGTCTCCATGCTTCCGGTCTTCTTAGGCCCCTCAACATCACGGATGTGCAACATCATGGATGTGCAACATCCCCTCACGCATCTTGATTTATTGAGAGTGTTGCAGCACTCCCGTGAGGTAGGGATTGATGACCTTCTCGAAGATCTTGTCCTTCGGAGCTTTGGGGGAAGTCATGGCGATCTAGATCTGCAACAGAAACAGGCTCGAAACAAAAAACAGAGGAAATCTGCGTGATGCAGGGGTCAAACCAAACAAAAGTATATATAATGATTTTTTCCATACCAGAAGGAGTACCCTGCACGAAAACGGAGTCCGGGAGGTGCACGAGGTGGCCACAAGCCCTCACGGCGAGGCCAGGGGGTGGGCCCGCGCCGTGCAGGCTTGTCGCCTCCTCGCGCACTTTCCGGACTGCTTCCAATTTTTGTATTTTTTTCAAATATTCCAAAACGGAGAAAATTTCCTACTGGAAAAGTTTTGGACTTTGTTTTCTTACCGAATCACATACCTCTTCGTTTTCGGAGTCTGAAACAGGCTGATAAATATCCCTTAGGTATTCTTCCGGAGTTATGGTGTTGATAATATTGCTTTCAACATTTATGGGAGTACCTGAGATATAATGCTTGATTCTCTGCCCATTTATAACTCTCGGACAATTACCTTCCGTGTTGTTGATCTTGATAGCACCGGAACGATATACTTCCTCAACAACATAGGGACCTTCCCATTTAGAGAGAAGCTTGCCTGCAAAGAATCTTAAACGAGAGTTATATAGCAAGACATAATCACCTACATTGAACTCACGCTTTTGTATCCTCTTATCATGCCACCTCTTAACCTTCTCTTTAAACAGCTTGGCATTCTCATATGCCTGAGTTCTCCACTCATCAAGCGAGCTAATATCAAATAACCTCTTCTCATCGGCAAGTTTGAAATCAAAGTTGAGCTCTTTGATTGCCCAATAAGCTTTATGCTCTAGCTCAAGAGGTAAGTGACATGCTTTCCCATACACCATTTTGTACGGAGACATGCCCATGGTATTCTTATAGGTAGTTCTATAAGCCCACAGTGCATCATCGAGCTTCTTAGACCAATTCTTTCTAGACCTGTTGACAGTCTTTTGCAGAATCAATTTAATCTCTCTATTACTTAGCTCTACTTGACCACTAGACTGAGGGTGATAGGGAGACGCAATTCTATGGTTGACATCGTACCTAGCAAGCGTTTTACGGAAAACACCATGAATGAAGTGCGAACCACCGTCGGTCATTAGATATCTAGGGACTCCAAATCTAGGGAAGATAACTTCTTTCAGCATCTTGATAGAGGTGTTGTGATCAGCACTACTAGTGGGGATAGCTTCTACCCACTTAGTGACGTAATCAACATCAACCAAGATTTGAGTATACCCATTGGATTTTGGAAAAGCTCCCGTATAATCAAAGCCCCAGACATCAAATGGTTCAATGACAAGTGAATAGTTCATAGGCATTTCCTGACGTTTGCTAATATTACCTATTCTTTGACATTCGTCACAAGACAAGACAAACTTATGAGCATCCTTGAAGAGAGTGGGTCAATAGAAACCTGATTGCAATACCTTGTGTGCGGTTCTATCTCCCATATGGTGTCCTCCGTAGGCCTCGGAGTAACACTTCTGTAGGATCTGTTCCTGTTTAAGTTCAGGTACACAACGTCTAATAACACCATCTACTCCTTCCTTATAAAGGTGAGGATCATCCCAAAAGTAATGTCTCAAGTCAAAGAAGAATTTCTTCTTTTGCTGGTACGTGAAACTAGGTGGTATATATTTGGCAACGATATAGTTTGCATAATCAGCATACCACAGTGCACTACGTGAAGCATTGATGACATTCAGTTGCTCATTGGGAAAGCTATCATCAATAGGTTGTGGGTCATCAAGAACGTTCTCCAACCTAGACAAGTTATCTGCTACTGGGTTATCAACACCCTTTCTGTCGACGACGTGCAAATCAAATTCTTGTAGCAAGAGAACCCATCTGATAAGTCTAGGTTTAGCATCCTTCTTCTCCATGAGGTACTTAATAGCAACATGATCAGTGTGAATAGTGACTTTGGAATCAACTATGTAAGACCTGAAATTTTCACATGCAAACAAGACTGCTAAAAATTCCTTCTCCGTAGTAGCATAGTTTCTCTCAGCACTGTCTAGAGTTTTACTAGCATAGTGAATAACATTCAACTACTTATCAACTCTTTTCCCTAGAACAGCACCAACAGCATAATCACTAGCGTCACACATGATCTCAAAAGGCAAGTTCCAATCAGGTGGTTGAACAATAGGTGCAGTTATCAAAGCCCTCTTAAGTATTTCGAAGGCTTCCTCACAATCATCGTCAAAAACAAAAGGAATATCCTTTTGCAAGAAATTGGTAAGAGGTCTAGAAATCTTAGAGAAGTCTTTAATGAACCTTCTATAGAAACCAACATGACCAAGGAAACTTCTTATACCTTTGATATCTGTGGGGTATGGCATTTTCTCGATTGCATCAACCTTAGCCTTATCGACTTCAATACCTCTTTCAGAAATTTTATGTCCTAAGACGATGCCTTCATTAACCATAAAGTGGCACTTCTCCCAATTCAAGACAAGATTGGTGTCTTTACATCTCTGTAAGACTCGATCAAGGTTGCTGAGGCAATCATCAAAGGAAGACCTGTAAACGGAGAAGTCATCCATGAAAACCTCGACAATCTTTTCACAAAAGTCAGAGAATATAGCCATCATACATCTTTGAAAGGTGGCAGGTGCATTACATAGACTAAAAGGCATACGTCTATAGGCAAAGGTACCGAAAGGGCAGGTAAAATTGGTCTTCTCCTGATGAGATTGTGCAACTGGTATTTGGGAGAAACCAGAATAACCGTCTAGAAAGCAGAAGTGTGTGTGTTTGGACAACCTTTCTAGCATTTGGTCGATAAAAGGCAAAGGGTAATGATCTTTCCTAGTGGCTTTATTCAATTTCCTAAAATCGATCAGCATCCTATAGCCAGTAATAATCCTTTGTGGGATCAATTCATCCTTATCATTAGGGACAACGGTAATGCCTCCCTTCTTAGGAACGCAATGCACCGGACTCACCCAATCGCTATGAGCAACAGGATAGATAATACTCGCTTCCAGGAGCTTTAGTATTTCTTTTCTTACTACTTCTTTCATCTTAGGATTTAATCTCCTTTGATGATCAGCAACTAGTTTGAAGTCAGGATCAATTTTAATCTTGTGCTGGCATAGGGTAGGACTAATGCCCTTAAGATCATCAAGAGCATATCCAATAGCAGCACGGTGCTTCCTCAGAGTTTTTAGTAACTTCTTTTCTTCATGCTCTGAGAGGCTAGCACTAATAATAACAGGATATATCTCTTTTTCAACAAGATAGGCATACTTAAGAGTATGAGGCAATTGTTTAAGCTCGAACACAGGATCACCCTTTGGTGGGGGTGGATCCCCAAGCAGTTCAATAGGCAGATTATTCTTAAGGATAGAATATTGTTCTAAGACAACTCTATCTATCTCATCCCTTTCATCCATATGCATATCATTTTCATGCTCAAACAAGTATTGCTCTAAGGGATCAGTAGGAGGTACGGCAATAGAGGCTAAGGCAATAGTTTCATCCCTACTAGGAAACTCCTTTTCATGAGGTTGTCTACCAAACTTAGAGAAATTAAACTCATGTGACACATCTTCAAAGCCAACAGTGACAGTTTGCTTCTCACAATCAATATGAGCATTGACGGTATTGAGAAAAGGTCTACCAAAAGCTATCTTGTGCGGTAGCAAGAACGAGGAAATCAGCAGGATACTTTGTTTTACCACACAAGACTTCAACATCCCTAACAATTCCCACAGGGCAGATAGTATCTCTATTGGCAAGGTGAATAGTGACATCAATAGGTTCTATCTCAACAGGTGCAATCTCATCTTTGATTTCATCGTATAAGGATTGAGGTATTGCACTAACACTAGCACCCACGTCACATAAACCATGATAAAAATGATCTCCTATCATAAACCATAGGCATGCCAACAATAGGCCAATGTTTGTCTCTAACGTGAGGTTTAGCAATTCTAGCAGCATCTTCACAAAAGTGAATAATATGTCCCTCAACTTCTTCAGACAGAAGATCTTTGATAATGGCAATGCTAGGTTCAACTCTAATTTGCTCAGGGGGTGTAGGTGTTCTAATATAGCCTCTACGTATCACAGTTGAAGCTTTGGAATGATCCTTTATCCTAACAGGGAAAGGTGGTTTCTCAATGTAAGCACTGGGAACAACAGGATCATTATAGGCAATGACTTTCTCTTCAACTGGAGTGGGTTTAACTACATTGACTTCTAAAGGAGGATGATATTTAAACCACTTCTCTTTGGGGAGATCAATATGAGCAGCAAAGGATTCACACAATGAAGCTACTATCTCAGAGTCAAGTCCATACTTAGCGCTAAAGTCACAAAAAGTATTTGTCTCAACAAAGGATTTAACGCAATCAAACGTGAAATTCATACCTGACTCCTTACCTTCTTCAAGCTCCCAATCTTCAGAGTTGCGTTTAATTCTCTCCAATAAATTCCACTTGAAGTCAATATCTCTCTTCATAAAAGAACCGGTACAAGAAGTGTCAAGCATGGTGCGATCATCATGAGAAAGCCGAGCATAGAAGTTCTGTATGATAATTTCTCTCGAGAGCTCATGATTGGGGCATGAATATAGCATTGATTTAAGACTCCCCCAAGATTGAGCGATGCTTTCTCTATCACGAGGCCAAAAATTGTAAATATAATTTCGATCATGATGTACTAAATGCATAGGATAAAACTTTTGATGAAATTCCAATTTCAACCGATTGTAGTCCCATGATCCAGTATCATCACATATCCTATACCATGTCAACGCCTTATCCTTCAAAGATAAAGGAAATACCTTCTTCTTGACCTCATCCTTGGGCACACCTACAAGCTTAAACAAACCACAAACTTCATATACATAGATTAGATGCAAGTCTGGGTGTGATGTTCCATCTCCTGTAAAAGTATTAGCCAGCAGTTTCTCAAGCATACCCGAAGGAAATTCAAAGCAAATATTTTCAGTAGGTGCAACAACCTGAGGAGCAACTCTTTGTGCTTCCGTTCGAGGTGAAGATACCCCGAACAAGCCCCTCAAAGGATTAGTATCCAAGTGACAAGTGACAATAAATTTCAGCACACTATATGAATGTTTCCTTACCAAGTTCCACTGACCAAAGGCGCTTCACTCCCCGGTAACGGCGCCAGAAAAGAGTCTTGATGACCCACAAGTATAGGGGATCAATCGTAGTCCTTTCGATAAGTAAGAGTGTCGAACCCAACGAGGAGCAGAAGGATCTGACAAGTGGTTTTCAGCAAGGAAATATCTGCAAGCACTGAAATTGTCGGTAACAAGTGATTGTGTGGTGAGATGATTCGTAGGAAGCAACAAGTAACAAAAGTAGCAATGGTGTAGCAAAGTGGCCCAATCCCTTTTGTAGCAAGGGACAATCCTGGACAAAGTCATATAGGAGGAAAAACGCTCCCGAGGACACACGGGAATTTCTGTCATGCTAGTTTCATCATGTTCATATGATTCGCGTTCGTTACTTTGATAGTTTGATATGTGGGTGGACCGGCGCTTGGGTACTGACCTTACTTGGACAAGCATCCCACTTATGATTAACCCCTCTTGCAAGCATCCGCAACTACGAAAGAAGAATTAAGACAAAGTCTAACCATAGCATTAAACTAGTGGATCCAAATCAGCCCCTTACGAAGCAACGCATAAACTAGGGTTTAAGCTTGTGTCACTCTAGCAACCCATCATCTACTTACTACTTCCCAATGCCTTCCTCTAGGCCCAAATAATGGTGAAGTGTTATGTAGTCGACGTTCACATAACACCACTAGAGGAAAAAGAACATACAACATATCAAAATACCGAACGAATACCAAATTCACATGACTACTATTAGCATGACTTATCCCATGTCCTCAGGAACAAAAGTAACTACTCACAAAGCATCATCATAATCATGATCAGAGAGGTAATGAGTAGCATCAAGGATCTAAACATAAACTCTTCCACCAAATAATCCAACTAGCATCAACTATAAAGAGTAATCAACACTACTAGCAACCATACAAGTACCAATCGGAGTCGCGAGACGAAGATTGGTTACAAGTGATGAACTAGGGTTTGGAGATGAGATGGTGCTGATGAAGATGTTGATGGTGACGAGTCCCCTCCGATGAGAGGAGTGTTGGTGATGACGATGGCGACGATTTCCCCCTCCGGGAGGGAAGTTTCCCCGGCAGGATCGTCGTGCCGGAGCTCTAGATTGGTTCTGCTCAAGTCCCGCCTCGTGGCGGCGGCGAAACCACGAAAAAGCTCCTCCTTGATTTTTTCCTAGACAAAACCCTCCATATAGCAAAAGAGGGGGGCCAGTGGGCTGCCCACAAGCCCCCATGGCGCGGCCTGGGGGGTGGTCGCGCCGTGCAGGCTTGTGGGCACCCCGTGGTGCCCCTCTGGCACTTCTTCGGCCCAGTATTTTTGATAAATCGGGAAAAAAATCCCCGTTGATTTTCACGGCGTTTGGAGTTGCGCAGAATAGGTATCTCAACTTTGCTCCACTTTCAGGCCAGAATTCCAGTTGCCGGTATTCTCCCTCTTCATGTAAACCTTGCGAAATAAGAAAGAAAAGGCATAACAATTGTACCGTGAAGTGAAATAACAGCCAAAGAAGCGATAAATATCAACATGAAAACATGATGCAAAATGGACGTATCAGAATGTTGCCTAACATGTTCATCACATTTCTTTTCTTTATAGCATGTACATTTAGACTTTTATATGGTTCGAAGCAATAGTCTAGTTTTGACATGAAGACTTTAATACTCAAGCATACCAATAAGGCAACCATGCCTTTAAAAATATCAACACTAAAGCAAGTTATCCCTAGCCCATTATGCTCAGTCATTGATCCATTCATGAAACACACTCGAATATTAGCTACACCCAATGCTCAAATACGATCATAGTGCTCCTTAGTTGGTGCTTTATGAGAGAAGATGAAGACTCAAATTAAAAAAAAAATTGCATAGTAAAAGAAAGGCCCTTCTCAGAGGGAAGTAGGGATTTGTAGAGGTGCCAGAGCTCACAGCAAAAATTGAGAGATAAAAACATTTTGGGAGGCATACTTTTCCCACCAACAAAAACGACTTAGAGCTCCCAACACTTTCCATGCTAGATACATCATAGGCGGTTCCCAAATAGAAAATAAAGTCTATTCCTTTTTCCACCATTACTCTCACTTTCCATGGTTTGTCCGTATCCATGGGTGCCCTCCATACCAACACTTTCCAAGGAATTTATTATTTGACAACAAAAACTAAGTTCATTTTTTTCATTTCGGGACTGGGCATCCCTAATACCTTTGTCGTACTCTCGTGCAATGACAAGTGAATAAACACTCATCGTGAGAATAAAACATCTAGCATGGAAAATATTGGCCACCCCTCACCGCCTCGCGAGCGGGAGAGCACACAAAAGAGAAATTTATTTTGAAAATTAGAGATGGCACATGCAAATTTGCTTGGAACGGCATGGAAATACCGCATATAGGTAGGTATAGTGGACTCATATGGCAAAACTGGTTCAAAGGGTTTTGGATGCACAAGTAGTGATCATACTTAGTGCAAAATGAAGGCTAGCAAAAAGATTGAGAAGCGATCAACCAAGAAACAAAAAATCTCGTACCCAAGCATTAAGCATAAGTAACACCGAATAATGCACCACAAATAAGTGAAGAACATGAGCATAATTTTTCTTTCTCTCAAAATAATCTAAGTGAAGCAAGAGAGAATTTCTTAAAAAATTTACTAACTCCCAAATAAATATAAGTGAAGCATGAGAGCATTTCTTCAAAAATAACAAAGCACACCATGCTCAAAAAGATATAAGTGAAGTACTAGAGCAAATCCATGGCTCTAAAAATTTAAGTGAATCATAGGAGCAAGCATAGCATAATTTTTGGCTTTATCAATAAGGTGTGTCCAGCAAGGATTCAAGACTTAAAACACAAAGCAAAACAAGCAAAGACTCATATCCTACAAGACGCTCCAAGCAAAACTTATATTATGTGACGAATCAAAATATAGTTTCAAGTAAAATACCGATGGTTATTAGAAGAAAGAGGGGATGCCTCTCGGGGGCATCCCCAAGCTTAGTTTCTTGCTACTTCTTGAATATTATCTTGGGGTGCCTCGGTAATCCCCAAGCTTAGCCTTTTTCTAATCCTTATTCCTTCATCCATCGTAAGATCACCCAAAACTTGAAAACTTCACTCACACAAAACTCAACAAAACCTTCGTGAGATCTGTTAGTATAAGAAAGCAAACCACTACTATAAGTACTATTGTAAACCTATTAATATTTTATTTTTGCATTATATCTACTGTATTCCGACTTTTCCATGGCAAAAACTTATCAAAGAAAACCATATAATCATCAAAACAAGCACACAACGCAAAGAAAACAGAATCTATCAAAAATAGAACAGTTTGTAGCAATCTGACTACTTAGAATACTTATTTAACTCAAAATTTTCTGAACAATTAGGAATAAAGTAATAATTTGTTTATTAATATTCTTAAAAAAGAATCAACTCAAAATCAGTCTTCTGTTAAAAATGAAAAATACCTTCATCAGCGCAAAAGTTTTTGTTTTTCAGCAAGATCGAATCAACTTTCACCCAAATCATCCCAAAGGCCTTGCTTGGCACAAACACTAATTTAAACCACAAAAATACATATAACCAGAGGTATAATTGTGTATTTTATTTAAAACAGCAAGAAAACCAAAAAGCAAAAAGATACAAGTTGGGTTGCCTTCCAACAAGCGCTATCGTTTTACGCCCCTAGCTAGGCATAACGCGTAGGATCTAAGTGTTGTCATCTTTGTTTCTAGATCCATATGGTGCCCTCATGATTGATTCATATTGTGGCCTAATTCTTGTTCTAGGTAAGTGCTCATTAGTAGTACCGGCAAATTGATCTTTCATAACAAGATTCAGCAAGGCAGTATTAGTATCACAAGACTCCGCATTAGTGGCGGGAGGAGAAATCGGAGTGCTCATAAAATCATTGTTGTTAGTATTTGAGAAATCACACAACTTGGTGTTCTCTTGAGTCATGATAAATTCACAAAAATATTGCACTCGAAAACAGATCTCATGAGAAAACGGCAAACGAAAAAGAGAGCGAATAAAACGACAATTTTTTGTGAAGTTGGGGAGAGGAAAACGAGAGGCAAAAGGCAAATAATGTAAGGTGCGAGGAGTTGAGAATTGTGATTAGGAACCTGGTTGATGTTGAAGATCCTCTCCGGCAACGGTGCCAGAAATTCCTTTTGATGTCTGCTAGAACTATGTCGGTATTTCCCCAAAGAGGAAGGGGTGATGCAGTATAGCGACGGTAGGTATTTGCCTCAGTGATGAGACCAAGGTTATTGAACCAGTAGGAGAACCTCCTCACACCACGTAAACAGAACCTACACACAAATAACAAATACTCGCAACTCGACGTGTTAAAGGGGTTGTCGATCCCTTTTGGGTACGGCTCCTGAAATTGGCACGTTGGCGGGAGACTATCTTGACTTCATCTTCCCTGGCAACGGCGCCAGAAATTCCCTTCGGGTACGGCGCCTCAAGATAGGCAAATAACATGAGATAAAAGTGGTAGATAGGATAAATAGATCGCGGAACAAAAAAATGCAGCAAGGTATTTTTGTATTTTTGATTTAGTACATCTGAAAATAAAAGCAAAGGAAAATAGATCGCAAAGGCAAATATGATGAAAAGAGACCCGGGGGCTGTAGGTTTCACTAGTGGCTTCTCTCGAGAAAAATATTAAATGGTGGGAAAAAATTACTGTTGGGCAATTGATAGAACTTCAAATAATCATGACGATATCCAGGCAATGATAATTATATAGGATCACGTCCAAGATTAGTACACCGACTCCTGTACTATTAGTCCACACATCGACCACTACCCAGCATGCATCTAGTGTATTACGTTCATGAAAAAATGGGGTAATGCAATAAAAATGATGACATGATGTAGACAAGATCAATTTGTGTAGAAATAGACCCCATCTTGTTATCCTTAATAGCAATGATACATACATGTCGTTTCCCTTTCTGTCACTGGGATCAAGCACCATAAGATCGAACCCATCACAAAGCACCTCTTCCCATTCCAAGATAAATAGATCAAGTTGGCCAAACAAAACCCATATATCGGAGAAGAAATACGAGGCTATAATCAATCAGGCATATAAGATATCAAAGAGTACTCAAATAACTTTCATGGATAAAAACATAGATCTGATCATAAACTCAATGTTCATCGGATCCGAACAAACACACCGCAAAAAGACTTACATCATATGGATCTCCAAGAGACCATTTTATCTATAATAAAGAGAGAGAGAGAGAGAGAGAGAGGAAGCCATCTAGCCACTAACTACGGACTCATAGGTCTACAAAGAGCTACTCAGGCATCATCGGAGAGGCACCAATGGACATGATGAACCCCTCCGTGATGGTGTCTAGATTGGATCTGGTGTTTCTGGACTCTGTGGCGGCTAGAATTGATTTTCGTCCCCCCTTCCTAGGGTTTCTGGAATATTGGGGTATTTATAGAGCAAAGAGGCGGTGCGAGAGGCCAACGAGGAGGGCACAACCCACCGGGGCGCGCCTGGTTATTCTGTTTATTATGTTTATTGCAATACAGTTATTCATTTAAGTCGGAGAATAATGGTTGTTCTGTTTACATGCAAAATACCTTCTTCGCTCATGCAACCAATGTGAATGGTTTACTGAATCTCGATCATAGTGATACACATGTTCATAATATTGATGCCAAAAGATGCAAAGTTAATAATGATAGTACCACATACTTGTGGCACTGTTGCTAAGGTCATATTGGTGTAAAGAGCATGAAGAAATGCCATGTTGATGGATCCTTGGACTCACTCGATTTCAAATTGCTTGAGACATGTGGACCATGCCTCATGGGCAAGATGACTAAGGCCCTATTTTCCGGAACAATGGAGCATGCAAGTGACTTGTTGGAAATCATACATACTGATGTTTGCGGTCCAATGAGTGATGGAGCATGCACTGTATATCATTATTATCTTACTTTCACAAATGATTTGAGTAGATACGGGTATATTTACTTGATGAAACACAAGTCTGAAATTTTGAAAAGTTCAAGAAATTTCAGAGTGAAACTGAAGATCATCGTGACAAGAGATAAAATGTGTGTGATATGATCGTGGAGGTGAATATATGAGTTATGAGTTTGGTATGCAAGATAATGTGGAAGTTGTTTCACAACTCACGCCACCTGGTACACCATAGTGTAATGGTGTGTTCGACCATCATAATTGTACTCTATTGGACATGGTGCACTCTATGATTTCTCTTATCGATTTGCCACTATCACTTTAGGGTTATGCATTTGAGACAACTACATTCCCTTTAAATAGGGCACCATCTAAATCCATTGAGATGACACCGTATGAATTATGGTTTGGCAATAAACCTAAGTTGTCATTTCTTAGAGTCTGGGAAGACGACACTTATGTCTGATAAGCTCAAACCCAAAGCAGAAAAGTGCATCTTCATAAGATATCCTACAACAACAGTTGGGTATACCTTCTATCATAGATACGAATGGAAGGTCTTTGTTGCCAAGAATGGATCATTTCCAGAGAAGGGGTTCTCTCGAAAGAAGTGAGTGGGAGGAAGGTAGAACTTGATAAGGTTATCAAACCTTCACTTGAATTAAAAAGTAGCACAACATAGAAAAGTGTTCTTGTGATGCGTACACCAATTGAAGAGGAAGCTAATGATGATGATCATGAAACTTTGGATCAAGTTACTACTGAGTCTCATAGGTCGACAAGGACATGTACTGCCCAGAGTGGTGTGGTAATACTGTCTTGAAAGTCGTGTTGTTAGACAAGGATGAGCCTACAAACTATGAAGAAGCGATGCTGGGCTCGAATTCCGACAAATGGCTATAGGCCATAAAATACGCGATAGGATCCATGTATGAAAACCAAGTATGGACTTTGGCAGACTTGCCCGATGACCAGCAGGTCGTTAAGTACAAATGGATCTTTAACAAGACCACTGACGACGATAGTAATCTCACTATTTATAAAGCTCGACTTGTTGCAAAAAGGTTTCCGACAAGTTCAAGGAGTTGACTACGATGTGACTTTCTCACCCGTAGCGATGCTAAAGCCTGTTGGGATTATGTTAGCAGTTGCTGCATTTTTTATTAACAGATGGATGCCAAAACAACGTTTCCTTAATGATTTTCTTAAGGAAAAGGTTGTATATGATACAACTGGAAGGTTTTGTCGATCCTGAGGATGCTAAAGGTATGCAATCTTCAGCGATCCTTCTATGTACTGCTGTGAGCATCTCGAAGTTGGAATACACGCTTTGATGAGGTGATCAAAGCTTTTAGGTTTATATAAAGTTTATGAAGAAACTTGTATTTACAAGAAAGTGATTGGGAGCACTATAGCATTTCTGATAAGTATATGTGGATGACATATTATTGATTGGAAATGATGTAGAATTTCTGGAAATCATAAAGGGTTGTTTGAAAGGAATTTTTCGAAGGAAGACCTGGGTAAAGTTGCTTGCATATAGAGCATTAAGATCTATAGTGATAGATCAAGGCGCTTGATAAGACTTTCACAAAGCACACACCTTGAAAATAGTTTGGAGTTCAAAATGGATCAGTCAAAGAAGGATTTCTTACATGTATTGTGAAGTGTGAAGTTGAGTAAGACTCAAAGCTCGATCACAACAGAAGAAAGAGAAAGAATGAAGGTCGTCCCCTATGCCTCAGCCATAGGCTCGATATTGTATGGCTTGATGTGTACCGCATGTGATGTATGCATTTCCATGAGTGTGGCAAGGGGGTACAACAATGATCCAGGAGTGGGTCGCTCGACAGCGGTCAGAATTATCCTTAGGTACCTAAAGAGGACTAAGGAAATGTTTCTCGGTAACGAGGTGATAAAGATTTTGTCATAAAGCATTGCGGATGCAAGCTTTGACACCAATTCGAATGACTCTGAGTAGAAAACTGGATACGTATAATGGAGCAGTCATTTGGAATAGCTCCAAGTGGAGCACGGTAGTAGCGTCTATAGTATGATATATAGATTTGCAAAGTACACATGGATCTGAATGTTGTGGGGGCTTGGCAAAACATGATCAAACCCAGAACTCATTGGGTGTGAATCACATGGCGATGTGAACTAGATTATTGGCTCTAGTGCAAGTTCAAGACTGCTGAAGATATGTGCCAATAATAAATTGGTTATTATCATATTTCTCTGTTCATGATAATCTTTTATTATCCATGCTAGAATTGTATTGGCCGAAAAATCAGATACATGTGTGGACTCGTAGACAACCTAGCGTCCCTAGTGAACCTCTACTAGACTAGCTCGTTGATCAAAGATGGTTAAGGTTTTCTAACCATAGACATGAGTTGTCATTTGATAACAAGATCACATCATTAGGAGAATGATGTGATGGACAAGACCCGTGAAAAGGACGTGGATGTCGCCTAGAGGGGGGGTGAATAGGCGCTTTAAAATAATTAAGGTTTAGGCTTGAACAAATGCAGAATAAAACTAACGTTTAATATGTCAAGCACAAAACCTACAAACAACTAGGCTCACCTATGTGCACCAACAACTTATGCTAAGCAAGATAAACAACTAAGTGATAGCAATATATATTACAATAAACAATATGTCTATCACAAAGTAAAGTGCATAAGTAAAGGGTTCGGGTAAGAGATAACCGAGGCACGGGGATACGATGATGTATCCTGAAGTTCACACCCTTGCGGATGCTAATCTCCGTTAGAGCGGTGTGAAGGCACAATGCTCCCCAAGATGCCACTAGGCCACCGTAATCTCCTCACGCCCTCGCACAATGCAAGATGTCGTGATTCCACTAAGGGACCCTTGAGGGCGGTCACCGAACCCGTACAAATGGCAACCCTTGGGGCGGTCACCGAACCCGTACACGTGGCAACCCTTGGGGCGGTTACCGGTACCCGTACAAATTGCTCGGGGCAATCTCCACAACCTAATTGGAGACCCTGACGCTTCCCGGAGCTTCACACCACAATGATTGAGCTCCGAGACACCACCAAGCTTCTAGGACGCCAAAGCATCCACGAAGAACAATATCTAGGGTACTAAGTACCAAAGGTAGTAAGCTTCTCAAACTTCACTTCCACGTATCACCGTGGAGAACTCAAACCGATGCAACTAATGCAATGGCAAGAACATACGAAGTGGTCAAGTCCCTCACACTCAAATCCCTCCACAACAACGAAAGCTATGGAGAAATATGAGAGGAAGAACAAGGAGCTCACAAAGAACTCCAAGATCAAGATCCAAGGGGTTCCCCTCACATAGAGGAGAAAGTGATTGGTGGAGAAGTGGATCTAGATCTCCTCTCTCTTTTCCCTCAAGAACAAGCAAGAATCATTGGAGGGATTGAGAGTAAGCAAGCTCTAAGAATGTCAACAATGGAGGTAGAACAAGAGCTCAATAGATAGATAAGACCAAGGGGGAAGAAGACCCCCTTTATATAGTGGGGGAAGGAATCAGACCGTTACCCCCACTTTCTGCCCGAGCTCCAGCGGTACTACCGTTGGCTGCAGTGGTACTACCGCTGGCACTCCAGCGGTACCACCGCTGGCATTCCAGTGGTACTACCGCCAGCTAGCGGTACTACCGCTGGCTGCAGCGGTACTACCGTTGGCACTCCAGCGGTACTACCGCTGGCCCCAGCGGTACTACCGTTGGGCCCCTGGTAGTGCAACAGTACTACCACCGCCAAGAAAGTCTTCGCAAAAAGGTCCGTCCACGAACAACCGCTAGGCAGGCGGTACTAAGCTCCTGGAGCGGTACTACCGCTGACCAGGGGTGGTACTACCGCCAGCTAGCGGTACTACCGCTAGGGCCAGCGGTACTACCGCCAACTCTAGCGGTACTACCGCTAGGTCCAGCGGTACTACCGCTCGCCACTGAAACAGCCATAACTTTCGCATACGAGCTCCGAATCGAGCAAACCCAAGCTTGTTGGATTCAGGACGACAAGGGCTATCCAAACAGATGTGAGTACTCTATAAAGATGTAGAGATGTGAGTCCTATATAAATGAAGAACCGGCAAAAACTCCAACATCGAAAACATCATAGTAGATGCATATGGACTCCGTTTTCGATGAACTCGAGCT
The DNA here is from genome assembly GCF_904849725.1 of Hordeum vulgare subsp. vulgare. Classification (NCBI taxonomy): domain Eukaryota; kingdom Viridiplantae; phylum Streptophyta; class Magnoliopsida; order Poales; family Poaceae; genus Hordeum; species Hordeum vulgare. Next base: position 654,723,819 of record NC_058519.1, on the reverse strand, counting down.
TGTCACGAAGATGACCATAAGCTCTAAAACTCACAAAGAGAAACACCAAACAAGAACCAAGAAGTATGATGCAAGGATGCAAATGGTTTGAGCTCTCAACGAATGATAAGATCAAGCTACTCACTTGAGAGCCCCCTTGATAGTACATCAATCTATCCTAAACAGAAAACCTATCAAGGGCAAACCTATACCTTGCACCTCGTCCTCTTGAGCTAGATGATGATGATCTTGGCTTCCTCAAGATGGACCACCTTTCTTGATTGTGTTGGCTTGATGAAGACTAGTTGATTGCTCCCCCATACTCACTATGGGTGAGCCACTCTTCAGCATATCTTCACAAGTCCATTGCCACCACAATGGACGGCAAGCTTCAAGCATGATATCTTCGTGCTGATCCACTTGAACTTGCACATCGCAATCTTGATGACGATCACAACTTAATGTCATACTTCATGGGTTGTATGAGATCTTCCCTTTGACGCAAGCCCATGGAAACACACCTAACCCCCACATAGAACTCTCACGAAGACCATGGGTTAGTACACAAATACGTAATGGACAATGCTTACCATACCATGGGATCACTTGAACCCTCTCGGTACATCTTGTACGCTTTGTGTGTTGATCATCTTGATTTACTCTTTGTCTGAGATCTTGATCAACCATGTGTCTCTATGACCATTCTTTGGATAATACCTTGAATACCATCTTGGTCATCATATAAACTCCTTGAACCCAACAGATGGACTTCAAGAAGTGCCTATGGACAAATCCTATAGATGTAACTTAAGGCAACCATTAGTCCATAGGAATTGTCATCAATTACCAAAACCACATATGGAGATATATGCTCTAACAACCTGACCGTAAGCATGGCATTTGATTGTATCACTTAGTTTATTGCTACTGCTTTCTTCATGTAAAATATATGTTCCTAAGACCATGAGATCATGCAACTCCCTAAAACCGAAGGAATTCCTTGTGTATATCAAATGTCACTTCGTAATTGGGTGATCATAAAGATACTCTACAGGTATCTTCGAGGGCGTCTGTTGGGTTTGCATGAATCAAGACTGGGATTTGTCACTCCGTATGACGGAGAGGTGTCTCTGGGCCCTCTCGGTAATACAACATCACAAGAAGCTTGCAAGCAATGTGATTAAGGAGTTAGTCATGGGATCTTGTGTTAAGGAACGAGTAAAGAGACTTGCCGGTAACAAGATTGAACTAGGTATGAGCATACCTAGGCATGGGCAGCCCGGCCCGACCGGCCCGACCCGACCCGGCCAAAAAATCCCGCTCCGAGTCGGGCTTATTTGTCCCATCGAGTCGGCCTCGGGCCGGAAAGTTGAGCCCCATGGTCACGTCGGGCCGGGCTCAAGCCTATCAAAAAATAAAATTAAGCCGTAGTCGGGCCGGGCCGGTCGGGCCTAGTCGGGCTTTTTCCATCTCGGGTCGGTCTTGGGCCCAAAATGCAAGCTCGACAGTCGGGCCAGGCTGGGCTGGGCCTGGACTTTTAACACCGGGCTTTTTTGGACCGACCCGAAACCCGGTCCGGGAAGGAAAATGCCCAAGTACGGGTATGAGATACCGACGATCGAATCTCGGGAAAGTAACATATCACTAGACAAAGGGAATTGCATATGTAGGAACCAATATGGGCATCCAGGTCCCACTATTGGTTATTGACCAGAGAGGTGTCTCGGTCATGTCTACATGATTCTCGAACCCATAGGGTGCTGCCTCTTGAGCTCGCGTTGGTTTTTCCCTTGAAGAGGAAAGGGTGATGCAGCACAAGAGCAGTAAGTATTTCCCTCAGTTTGAGAACCAAGGTATCAATCCAGTAGGAGAATCCAGTCAAGTGTCCACAGTACCTGCGCAAACACAAACGAGCTTGCAACCAACGCTATAAAGGGGTTGTCAATCCCTTCAAGATTGATTGCAAAGTGAGATCTGAAGGTGGAAAGTGCAACGAAGAAAAAGTGTAAGGCTGAAAATATGATGTGAAGTAGACCCGGGGGCCATAGTGTTCACTAGAGGCTTCTCTCAAAATAGCAAATATTACGGTGGGTGAACAAATTACTGTCGAGCAATTGATAGAACCGCGCAAAGTCATGACGATATCTAAGGCAATGATCATACATATAGGCATCATGTCCCAGACAAGTAGACCGATACTTTCTGCATCTACTACTATTACTCCACACATCGACCGCTATCCATCATGCATCTAGTGTATTGAGTTCATGACGAACAGAGTAACGCCTTAAGCAAGATGACATGATGTAGAGGGATAAACTCAAACCAATGATGTAAACCCCATATTTTTAGCCTTGATGGCAACAACACGATGCGTGCCTCGCTATCCCTTGTCACTGGGTGAGGTCACCGCACGGTATGAACCCAAAACCAAGCACTTCTCCCATTGCAAGAATCGTAGATCAAGTTGGCCAAACAAAACCCACAACTCGAAGAGAATTACAAGGATATGAAATCATGCATAAGAGAGATCAGAAGAAACTCAAATAAGATTCATAGATAATCTGATCATAAATCCACAATTCATCAGATCTCGACAAACACACCGCAAAAGAAGATTACATCGGATAGATCTCCATGAAGATCATGGAGAACTTTGTATTGAAAATCCAAGAGAGAGAAGAAGCCATCTAGCTACTAGCTATGGACCGGAAGGTCTATGGTGAACTACTCACGCATCATCGGAGAGGTCATGGTGTTGATGAAGAAGCCCTCCGTGTCCGAATCCCCCCTCCGGCAGGGCACCAGAACGTGCCCTAGATGGGATCTTGCGGAGACAGAAGCTTGCGGTGGCGGAAAAGTATTTTCGTGGATTTCTCACGCAGTTTTGGATTTTTCAGGAATTTATAGGCGGAAGAGGTAGGGCAGACGAGCCACAGGGGGCCCACAAACCTGCTAGGTGCGGGGCCCCTGGCCGCGCCTAGTGGGCTTGTGGGGTCCCATGGTGGCCTCTGCCTTGGTTCTCAAGTCCCCCGCGTATCTTCTGTTCCGGAAAAAATATTTTCGGAAGTTTTATTCCGTTTGGACACCGTTTAAAATCCTCCTGTGAAAAGGGTCAAAAACACAGAAAAAACAGGAACTGGCACTTGGCACTGAGTTAATAAGTTCGTCTCAAAAAAGATATAAAAGGCATACAAAACATCCAAAGTTTGACAAGATAATAGCATGGAACCATAAAAAATTATAGATACGTTGGGGACGTATCAAGCATCCCCAAGCTTAACTCCTACTCGTCCTCGAGTAGGGAAGTGATAAAGACTGATTTTTTGATGTGGAATGCTATCTAGCATAGTTGTCCTTTGTAACTTCTTTCATGTGACATGAATGTTCAGATCCGTAAGATTCAAAACAATAGTTTGCTATTGACATGAAAATAATAATACTTCAAGCAAACTAGCAAGGTAATCATGAAATTTCGAAATAACAAGGCCAAAGAAAGTTATCCATACAAAATCATATAGTCTGGCTATGCTCCATCATCCCCACACAATTAATTTAAATCATGCACAACCCCGGTATTGGCCAAGTAATTGTTTTCACACTCTTACTTTCTCAAACATTTTTCAACTTTCACGCAATACATGAGCGTGAGCCATGGATATAGCACTATGGTGGAATAGAATGTGGTGGAAGTTGTGAGACAAAAAGGAGGAGATGGTTGCTATGGCAACAAAAGTCCTTCCCCGGCAATGGTGCCAGTGATCCTTCTGTCGTCTCTTGAGCTTGCGTTGGTTTTCCCCTGAAGAGGAAAGGATGATGCAGCACAGGAGTAGTAAGTATTTCCCTCAGTTTGAGAACCAAGGTATCAATCCAGTAGGAGAATCTCGTCAAGTCCAGAGTACCTGCGCAAACACAAAAGAGCTTGCACCCAACGCTTTAAAGGGGTTGTCAATCCCTTCAAGATTGATTGCAAAGTGAGATCTGAAGGCGGAAAGTGCAACGAAGTAAAAAGTGTAAGGCTGAAAATATGGTGTGGAGTAGACCCGCGGGCCATAGTGTTAACTAGAGGCTTCTCTCAAAATAGCAAATATCACGGTGGGTGAACAAATTACTGTCGAGCAATTGATAGAACCGCGCAAAGTCATGATGATATCTAAGGCAATGATCATACATATAGGCATCACGTCCGAGACAAGTAGACCGATACATTCTGCATCTACTACTATTACTCCACACATCGACCGCTATCCAACATGCATCTAGCATACTGAGTTCATGACGAACAGAGTAACGAATTAAGCAAGATGACATGATTATATCTATAGGCATCACGTCCAAAACAAGTAGACCGATACTTTCTGCAACTACTACTGTTACTCCACAGGTCGACCGCTATCCAGCATGCATCTAGTGTATTAAGTCCATAAGAACAGAGTAACGCCTTAAGCAAGATGACATGATGTAGAGGGATAAACTCAAACCAATGATGAAAAACCCCATCTGTTTACCCTTGACGGCAACAACACGATGCACGCCTCGCTACCCCTTCTGTCACTGGGTGAGGTCATCGCACGGTATGAACCCAAAACCAAGCACTTCTCCCATAGCAAGAATCATAGATCTTGTTGGCCAAACAAAACCCACAACTCGAAGAGAATTACAAGGATATGAAATCATGCATAAGAGAGATCAGAAACTCAAATAAGATTCATAGATAATCTGATCATAAATCCACAATTCATCAGATCTCGACAAACACATCTGATGTCAGCTGTGCTTCCCTTGCAACGGCGCCAGAAATAGTCGTGTCGGCGGCACCAGGAATCCTTCAGCTGCGGCTACGCCTTAAGGGACTTCCTAGGCAAGTATGCAAAGGATTTCTCCCGTGTCCTTGGAGCCTTGTGTTGGTGTTCCCTCGAAGAGGAAAGGGTGATGTAGCACAGCGGTGGTAAGTATTTCCCTCAGTTTGAGAAGCAAGGTATCAATCCGATGGAGGAGTATCACAAGATCCAGCACAAACACAAAAGCTTGCTCCCAACGCTATGAAGGGGTTGTCAATCCCTTATAGATTGTTTGCCAAGTGAGAACTGAAAGCAACAAAGTAACAAAGCAAAGTAAAAGCGAAGGTGTAAAGGATGGATGTGAATAGACCCGGGGGCCGTAGTGTTTACTAGTGGCTTCTCCCATGAAAGCAAGTAGACGGTGGTTGAACAAGTTACTGTCGAGCAATTGATAAAACCGCGCAAAGTCGTGACGATATCTATGAAATGATTATATCTATAGGCATCACGTCCAAAACAAGTAGACCGATACTTTCTGCATCTACTACTATTACTCCACACGTCGAGCGCTATCCAGCATGCATCTAGTGTATTAAGTCCATAAGAACAGAGTAACGCATTAAGCAAGATGACATGATGTAGAGGGATAATCTCAAACAAATGATGAAAACCCCATCTTGTTACCCTTGATGGCAACTACTTGATGTGTGCCTTGGTGCCCCTACTGTCACTGGGAAAGGTCACCACATGGTAGAACCCAAAACCAAGCACTTCTCCCATTGCAAGAATCATAGATCTAGTTGGCCAAACAAAACCCAAGACTCGGAGAGACTTACAAGGATATCAAATCATGCATATAAGAAATCAGCAAAGACTCAAATATATATCATAGATAATCTGATCACAAATCCACAATTCATCGGATATCGACAAACACACCGCCAAAGAAGATTACATCGGATAGATCTCCATGAAGATCATGGAGAACTTTGTATTGAAGATCCAAGATTACACCGCCAAAGAAGATTACTAACTACGGACCCGTAGGTCTGAAGTGAACTACTCACAAGTCATTGGAGGGGCGATGATGATGATGAAGAAGCCCTCCAACTCCAAAGTCCCCTCCGGCAGGGCGCCGGGAAGGGTCTCCAGATGAGATCTCGCGGAAACGGAAGTTTGCGGCGGCGGAAAAGTATTTTCGAGGCTCCCCTGATTTTTGCTAAATATTTGGGAATATATAGGCCAAGGATCTAGGTCAGGGGGCGGCCAGGGAGGCCACAAGCCCTCACACCACCGCCTCCCCCCTGGTGGCGGAGTGGGAGCTTGTGGGCTCCTTGGAGCCCACCTGGCTTGGCCCAGAGGCCGCCTGATCTTCTTCCATTCGGGAAAAAATCATTTCGGGTTTTTTATTCTGTTTGGACTCCGTTCCAAAATCAGATCTGAAAAGAGTCAAAAACACAGAAAAAACAGGAACTAGCACTTGGCACTGAATTAATAAGTTAGTCCCAAAAAGATATAAAAAGATACATAAAACATCCAAAGAAGACAAGATAACAGCATGAAACCATCAAAAATTATAGATACGTTTGAGACGTATCAAGCATCCCCAGGCTTAACTCCTGCTCGCCCTCGAGTAGGGAAGTGATAAAGAATGAATTTTTGATGCTTTCATGCTACCTAGCATAGATGTCCTTTGTAATTCCTCTTATGTGACGTGAATGTTCAGATCCATTAGATTGAAAACAATAGTTTGCTATTGACGTGGAAACAATAATAATTCAAGCAAACTAGCAAGGTAATCATGAACTTTCAAAATAACAAGGCCAAAAGAAAGTTATCCCTACAAAAGCATATAGTCTGGCTATGCTCTATCATCATTGCACAACGAATTTAAATCATGCACAACCTCGGTATTGGCCAAGTAATTGTTTCACACCTTTACTTTCTCAAACCTTTTCAACTCTCACGCAATACATGAGCGTGAGCCATGGTTATAGCACTATAGATGGTGTGGAGTGTGGTGGAGGTTGCAAGACAAACAGGAGAAGATAGTCACATTAACTAGGCATATCAATGAGCTGTGGAGATTCTCATCAATAGATATCAATGTGAATGAGTAGGGATTGCCATACAAATGATGCACTAGAGCTAAGAGTATGTGAAAGCTCTTAAAGAAAACTAGTGGGTGTGCATCCAACTTGCTTGCTCACGAAGACCTAAGGCAATTTTGAGGAAGCCTATCATTGGAATATACAAGCCAAGTTATATAATGAAAAATTCCCACTAGCTATATGGTGGTGACAAAACGAGAGACTCTCAATCATGAAGATCATGGTGCTTAAATTGCACAAGTGTGGAAAAAGTGGTAGCATTGTCCCTTCTCTCTTTTTCTCTCATTTTTTCATTTTTTGGTGGGCTCTTTGGCCTCTTTTTTATTTTTTATTTTTTATTTTGGTGGGCTTCTTTGGCCTCTTTTATTTCCTCACATGGGACAATGCTCCATTAATTATGATCATCACACTTTCAACTCAAAACTTAGAGCAACTATGACTCTATATGGAATGCCTTCGGTAGGGTACCGTGACAATGATCTAGCATGGCATAGACATCAATGGAAACATCATGCTAGCTATCTTACGATCATGCAGTGGCAATGTAGACGTGGAGGCACATCTCATGGTGGTAGTTGCATGGCAATATATCTCGGAATGACTTTGAAAAAGCCATAGTAGGTAGGTATGGTGGCTGTTTTGAGGGAGGCAAATGGTGGGTTTTGTGCACCGGCGAAAGTTGCACGACACTAAGAAGATAGTGATGGTGGAAAGTGAAAGTGCATATAAACCATGGACTCAACATTAGTCATGAAGAACTCATATACTTGTTGTAAAAGTTTTATTAGTAATCGAAACAAAGCATTCAACACATACTCCTAGGGGAAGGGTTGGTAGGTATAAACCATCGCGCGGTCCCGACCGCCACGCAAAGGATGACAATCAATAGACTAATCATGCTCAGATTTCATCACATAGCGGTTCACCATACGTGCATGCTACGGGAATCACTAACTTCAACACAAGTATTTATAGATCCACAACACCTTACTAGCATGACTTCAATATTACCATAACCACAACTCAAAACTAATTGAGATGAATCAAACATCTCTAACTATTCAATGCACATGAAGGTGGAAGTTTTCGTATCCCTTTGGATAACTACCCTTTTTGAGACTACTTTCAAAGCATAGATCAACTACCAAGCCACGCACCACTGTGCTCTAAAAGATATAAGTGAAGCACATAGAGCAAAAGTATCTAGCTCAAAAGATATAAGTGAAGCACATGTTAGCTGAATTGTCTACCAAAAGATATAAGTGAAGCTCGACAAAATCACGGTGTGTGCATGTCTCTCTCTCTAGGTGTGCAGCAAGGATGATTGTGACACAACAAAAATAAAAGACTCCTACGATACAAGACGCTCCAAGCAAAAACACATAACATGTGGTGAATAAAAATATAGCCCCAAGTAACGTTACCGATGGATTGAAGACGAGAGAGGGGATGCCTTCCCGGGGCATCCCCAAGCTTAGGCTTTTATGGCATCCTAGAATCTCTTGGGGTGCCTTGGGCATCCCCAAGCTTAAGCTCTTGCCACTCTTTATCTCTTTGTCCATAAGAACTTCACCCAAAACTTGAAAACTTCACAACACGAAACTTAAACAGAAACTCGTGATAACATTAGTACAAGAAAGCAAACCACCACTTCCTTAGGTACTGTAGCAAACTTAAACTCTACTTGTGCTGATGTTGGGTTACTGTATTTTAAATCTTCCATGGCTAATACCCCTCGATACTATCTATAGTTTCATCAAAATAAGCAACCAACACAACAAAAACAGAATCTGTTAACAGCAGACCAGTCTGTAGAAATCTGTATATTTCGTATACCTCTGGTACTTCAGAAATTCTGAAAAATTACGACAATCTGAAGAATTTGCGTAGAAATCATCAGCAAAAAGAATCAACTCAAAATCTCTTACACAAAACAAATGAAAATTATTTTCGTGAGCAGAAAGTTTCTGTCTTTTCCAGCATGACCAAACGATCATCCCCAAGACTAATCATAACGGTTTTGCTTGGCACAAACGCAAAAAGAAACACAAAAAACACAATCATAACAGAATTATGAAAGTGTGGAAAACACAAAACAGAAAGAAAAAGGATAAATTCGTTGGGTTGCCTCCCAACAAGCGCTTTTGTTTAACGCCCTTAGCTAGGCATTGAATGATGCTCTCACAAAAGACAAGAATTGAAGCACAACGAGAGCATCGTAAAGCATGTGAAAATCACATCTAAGTCTAACATACTTCCTATGCATAGGCATTTTATAGGAAAACAAATTGTCAAGACAACCAATAGCTGCCATATGCAAGGAAGAAGAAAGAGACAATACCAATCTCAACATAACGAGAGGTAATTTGGTAACATGAAAGTTTCTACCAAAATATTTTCCTCTCTCATAGCAATTACACGTGGGATCATATTCAAATTCGACAATATAGCTATCCCATAGGATATTCTTTTCATGATCCACATGCATGCAAAGTTGACGCTCTTCAAAAATAGTGGGATTATCATCTAAAGTCATGACTTCTCCAAACCCACTTTCAATAATATTGCAAATATCATATTCATCTTGAGGCTTGAACAAATTTTCAAGATCAGAAGAAAAATCCTCACCACAATCATGATCTTTGCAACAAGTAGTGGTCAAAGCAAAACTAGCATCCCCAAGCTTAGGGTTTTTGCATAATTTTAGCATAATTATCACTAATAGAATTTATAGTGAAACCATTGCAATCATGCTTTTCATCCATGGAACCCTCGTGAATCACTTCATAATTTTCTTCCACACAATTTTCAGATTCACGCCTCTCAAGCAAAACTCCATAAAGATAGTCAAGTGTCTTCAACTCACTAGCAATTCGTTCCACATAAGTGGGTCTCTTAAAGAGATTAACAAACGAAGATGCAAACATATTGAAGGCACATGGCACACAAGCGAACAGAAAGCAAGCGAGAGAAAAGGGCGAACGAAAAAAGGCAAATGAAAACGGCAAATGTGAAGTGGGGGATAGGAAAACGAGACCTACTTGGATAGATCTTGATTTCTCCTCCCCGGCAACGGCGCCGGAAATACTTCTGATGTCAGCTGTGCTTCCCTTGCAACGGCGCCAGAAATAGTCGTGTCGACGACACCAGGAATCCTTCAGATGAGGCTACGCCTTAAGGGACTTCCTAGGAAAGTATGCAAAGGATTTCCCCCGTGGCCTTGGAGCCTTGCGTTGGTGTTCCTCGAAGCGGAAAGGGTGATGTAGCACAGCGGTGGTAAGTATTTCCCTCAGTTTGAGAACCAAGGTATCAATCCGGTGGAGGAGTATCACAAGATCCTGCACAAACACAAAAGCTTGCTCCCAACGCTATGAAGGGGTTGTCAATCCCTTATAGATTGTTTGCCAAGTGAGAACTGAAAGCAACAAACTAACAAAGCAAAGTAAAAGCAGAGGTGTAAACGATGGATGTGAATAGACCCGGGAGCCGTAGTGTTTACTAATGGCTTCTCTCATGAAAGCAAGTAGACGGTGGGTGAACAAATTACTATCGAGCAATTGATAGAACCGCAAAGTCGTGACGGTATCTATGCAATGATTATATCTATAGGCATCACGTCCAAAACAAGTAGACCGATACTTTCTGCAACTACTACTGTTACTCCACACGTCGACCGCTATCCAGCATGCATCTAGTGTATTAAGTCCATAAGAACAGAGTAACGCCTTAAGCAAGATGACATGATGTAGAGGGATAATCTCAAACCAATGATGAAAACCCCATCTTGTTACCCTTGATGGCAACTACTTGATGTGTGCCTTGGTGCCCCTACTGTCACTGGGAAAGGTCACCACATGGTAGAACCCAAAACCAAGCACTTCTCCCATTGCAAGAATCATAGATCTAGTTGGCCAAACAAAACCCAAGACTCGGAGAGACTTACAAGGATATCAAATCATGCATATAAGAAATCAGCAAAGACTCAAATATATATCATAGATAATCTGATCACAAATCCATAATTCATCGGATATCGACAAACACACCGCCAAAGAAGATTACATCGGATAGATCTCCATGAAGATCATGGAGAACTTTGTATTGAAGATCCAAGAGAGAGAAGAAGCCATCTAGCTACTAACTACGGACCCGTAGGTCTGAAGTGAACTACTCACAAGTCATTGGAGGGGCGATGATGATGATGAAGAAGCCCTCCAACTCCAAAGTCCCCTCCAGCAGGGTGCCGGGAAGGGTCTCCAGATGAGATCTCGCGGAAACGGAAGTTTGCGGCGGCGGAAAAGTATTTTCGAGGCTCCCCTGATTTTTTGCTAAATATTTGGGAATATATAGTCCAAGGATCTAGGTCAGGGGGCGGCCAGGGAGGCCACAAGCCCTCACACCGCCGCCTCCCCCCTGGTGGCGGAGTGGGAGCTTGTGGGCTTCCTGGAGCCCACCTGGCTTGGCCCAGAGGCCGCCTGATCTTCTTCCATTCGGGAAAAAATCATTTCGGATTTTTTATTCTGTTTGGACTCCGTTCCAAAATCAGATCTGAAAAGAGTCAAAAACACAGAAAAAACAGGAACTAGCACTTGGCACTGAATTAATAAGTTAGTCCCAAAAAGATATAAAAAGATACATAAAACATCCAAAGAAGACAAGACAACAGCATGAAACCATCAAAAATTATAGATACGTTTGAGACGTATCAACACCGCAAAAGAAGATTACATCGGATAGATCTCCATGAAGATCATGGAGAACTTTGTATTGAAGATCCAAGAGAGAGAAGAAGCCATCTAGCTACTAGCTATGGACCTGTAGGTCTATGGTGAACTACTCACGCATCATCGGAGAGGTCATGGTGTTGATGAAGAAGCCCTCCGTGTCCGAATCCCCCTCCGGCAGGGCACCAGAACGTGCCCCAGATGGGATCTTGTGGAGACAGAAGCTTGCGGCGGCGGAAAAATACTTTCGATGATCTCCTGATTTTTTATGGATTTTTAGGGAATATATAGGCGCAAAACCTAGGGCAACAGAGCCTCAGGGAGCCCACAAGCCAGGGGGTCGCGCCCCCCATGGCCGTGTCGTGAGGGCTTGTGGGGTCCCTGGTGGCCCCCTGCCCTGATTCTCCGGCTCCTCGATCTTTTTCTGTTCCAGAAAAAATCTTTTTGGAAGTTTCATTCCGTTTGGACTCTGTTCAAAATCCTCCTCTGAAAGGGGTCAAAAACCTGGAAAAAACAGGAACTGGAATTTGGTACTGAGTTAATAAGTTAGTCCCAAAAAATATATAAAAGACATGCAAAACGTCGAAAGTTTGACAAGATAATAGCATGAAACCATCAAAAATTATAGATACATTGGAGACGTATCAAGCATCCCCAAGCTTAACTCCTGCTCGTCCTCGATTAGGGAAGTGATAAAGGATGAATTTTTGATGTGCAATGCTACCTAGAATAGTTGTCATTTGCAACTTCTTTCATGTGACATGAATGTTCAGATCCGTAAGATTCGAAACAATAGTTTTCTATTGACATGAAAACAATAATACTTCAAGCAAACTAGCAAAGTAATCATGAACTTTCAAAATAACAAGGCCAAGGAAAGTTATCCCTACAAAATCATATAGTCTGGCTATGCTCCATCATCCTCACACAACTAATGTAAATCATGCACAACCCCGGTATTGGCCAAGTACTTGTTTTCGCACTCTTACTTTCTCAAACCTTTTATAACTATCACGCAATACATGAGCGTGAGCCATGGATATAGCACTATAGGTGGAATAGAGTGTGGTGGTGGTTGTGAGACAAAAAGGAGGAGATGGTCACATTGACTCGGCGTATCAAAGGGCTATAGAGATGCCCATCAATAGATATCAATGTGAATGAGTAGGGATTGCCATATAAGGGATGCACTAGAGCTATAAGTGTGTGAAAGCTCAAAAGGAAAACTAGTGGGTGTGCATCCAACTTGCTTGCTCACGAAGGCCTAGGGTACTTTTGAGGAAGCCCATCATTGGAATATACAAGCCAAGTTATATAATGAAGATTCCCACTAGCATATGGTAGTAACAAAGCAAGAAGCTCTCAATCATGAAGAACATGGTGCTATTATGAAGCACAAGTGTGGAAAAGATAGTAGCATTGTCCCTTCTCTCTTTTTCTCTCTTTTTCATTATTATTTTTTACTTGGGCTCTTGGGCCTCTTTTTTTCTTTTCTCTTTTTTTATTTGGGCTCTTTGGGCTCTTTTTTTTATTTCCTCACATGGGACAATGCTCTAATAATGATGATCATCACACTTTTATTTACTCACAGCTCAAAGCTTAGAACAAGGATGACTCCATAGGAAATGCCTCCGGCAGTGTACCGGGATGTGCAACGATCTAGCATGGCGTATGACGTTGAAAACATCTTGCTAGCTATCTTACGATCATGAAGTGGAAATATGAGAGTGACGGCACAAGTCATGAGACGGAACGGTGGGAGTTGCATGGCAATATATCTCGGAATGGCTATGAAAATGCCATAGTAGGTAGGTATGGTGGCTGTTTTGAGGAAGGCATATGGTGGGTTTGTGCACCGGCGAGAGTTGCGCGGCACTAGAGAGGCTAGCAATGGTGGAAGGTGAAAGTGCATCTATACCATGGACTCACATTAGTCATGAAGAACTCACATACTTGTTGCGAAATTTTTTATTAGTAATCGAAACAAAGTGCTAAACGCATACTCCTAGGGGAAGGGTTGGTAGGTGTTAACCATCGCGTGATCCCGACCTCAACACAAAGGATGACAATCAATAGATCAATTATGCTCCGACTTCCTAACATAGCGGTTCACCATACGTGCATGCTATGGGAACCACTAACTTCAACACAAGTATCTCTAGATTCACAACACCCTACTAACATAGCTCTCAATATTACCGAATCCACGTCTCAAAACTAATTGAGAGGAATCAAGACTTCTCTTTCTACTCAATGCACATGAATATGAAGGTTTTTGTATCCTCTTTGGGTACCTATCACCTTTGGGACTACTTTCATAGCATAAGCCAACTACCAAGTCACGCACCGCCGTGCTCTAAAAGATATAAGTGAAGCACATAGAGCAAAAGTATCTAGCTCAAAAGATATAAGTGAAGCACTATGAGCATTCTAGCAAAATCACAATGAGTGCATGTATCTCTCTAAAGGTGTGCAGCAAGGATGATTCTGACACAACAAAAAGAAAAGACTTCTACGATACAAGACGCTCCAAGCAAAACACATATCATGTGGTGACTAAAAATATAGCTCCAAGTAATGTTACCGATGGATTGAAGACGAAAGAGGGGATGCCATCCCGGGGCATCCCCAAGCTTAGGCTTTTTGGTGTCCTTGAATATGGATTGGGGTGCCTTGGGCATCCCCAAGCTTGAGCTCTTTCCACTCCTTATCTCTTTGTCCATGAGAACATCACCCAAAACTTGAAAACTTCACAACACAAAACTTAAACAGAAACTCGTGATAACATTAGCACAAGAAAACAAACTACCACTTCTTTTGGTACTGTAGAAAACTACCTAGAATAGTTGTCATTTGCAACTTCTTTCATGTGACATGAATGTTCAGATCCGTAAGATTCGAAACAATAGTTTTCTATTGACATGAAAACAATAATACTTCAAGCAAACTAGCAAAGTAATCATGAACTTTCAAAATAACAAGGCCAAGGAAAGTTATCCCTACAAAATCATATAGTCTGGCTATGCTCCATCATCCTCACACAACTAATGTAAATCATGCACAACCCCGGTATTGGCCAAGTACTTGTTTTCGCACTCTTACTTTCTCAAACCTTTTATAACTATCACGCAATACATGAGCGTGAGCCATGGATATAGCACTATAGGTGGAATAGAGTGTGGTGGTGGTTGTGAGACAAAAAGGAGGAGATGGTCACATTGACTCGGCGTATCAAAGGGCTATAGAGATGCCCATCAATAGATATCAATGTGAATGAGTAGGGATTGCCATATAAGGGATGCACTAGAGCTATAAGTGTGTGAAAGCTCAAAAGGAAAACTAGTGGGTGTGCATCCAACTTGCTTGCTCACGAAGGCCTAGGGTACTTTTGAGGAAGCCCATCATTGGAATATACAAGCCAAGTTATATAATGAAGATTCCCACTAGCATATGGTAGTAACAAAGCAAGAAGCTCTCAATCATGAAGAACATGGTGCTATTATGAAGCACAAGTGTGGAAAAGATAGTAGCATTGTCCCTTCTCTCTTTTTCTCTCTTTTTCATTATTATTTTTTACTTGGGCTCTTGGGCCTCTTTTTTTCTTTTCTCTTTTTTTATTTGGGCTCTTTGGGCTCTTTTTTTTATTTCCTCACATGGGACAATGCTCTAATAATGATGATCATCACACTTTTATTTACTCACAGCTCAAAGCTTAGAACAAGGATGACTCCATAGGAAATGCCTCCGGCAGTGTACCGGGATGTGCAACGATCTAGCATGGCGTATGACGTTGAAAACATCTTGCTAGCTATCTTACGATCATGAAGTGGAAATATGAGAGTGACGGCACAAGTCATGAGACGGAACGGTGGGAGTTGCATGGCAATATATCTCGGAATGGCTATGAAAATGCCATAGTAGGTAGGTATGGTGGCTGTTTTGAGGAAGGCATATGGTGGGTTTGTGCACCGGCGAGAGTTGCGCGGCACTAGAGAGGCTAGCAATGGTGGAAGGTGAAAGTGCATCTATACCATGGACTCACATTAGTCATGAAGAACTCACATACTTGTTGCGAAATTTTTTATTAGTAATCGAAACAAAGTGCTAAACGCATACTCCTAGGGGAAGGGTTGGTAGGTGTTAACCATCGCGTGATCCCGACCTCAACACAAAGGATGACAATCAATAGATCAATTATGCTCCGACTTCCTAACATAGCGGTTCACCATACGTGCATGCTATGGGAACCACTAACTTCAACACAAGTATCTCTAGATTCACAACACCCTACTAACATAGCTCTCAATATTACCGAATCCACGTCTCAAAACTAATTGAGAGGAATCAAGACTTCTCTTTCTACTCAATGCACATGAATATGAAGGTTTTTGTATCCTCTTTGGGTACCTATCACCTTTGGGACTACTTTCATAGCATAAGCCAACTACCAAGTCACGCACCGCCGTGCTCTAAAAGATATAAGTGAAGCACATAGAGCAAAAGTATCTAGCTCAAAAGATATAAGTGAAGCACTATGAGCATTCTAGCAAAATCACAATGAGTGCATGTATCTCTCTAAAGGTGTGCAGCAAGGATGATTCTGACACAACAAAAAGAAAAGACTTCTACGATACAAGACGCTCCAAGCAAAACACATATCATGTGGTGACTAAAAATATAGCTCCAAGTAATGTTACCGATGGATTGAAGACGAAAGAGGGGATGCCATCCCGGGGCATCCCCAAGCTTAGGCTTTTTGGTGTCCTTGAATATGGATTGGGGTGCCTTGGGCATCCCCAAGCTTGAGCTCTTTCCACTCCTTATCTCTTTGTCCATGAGAACATCACCCAAAACTTGAAAACTTCACAACACAAAACTTAAACAGAAACTCGTGATAACATTAGCACAAGAAAACAAACTACCACTTCTTTTGGTACTGTAGAAAACTTGAACTCTATCTATATTGGTGTTGGGCTACTGTATTCTCACTTCTCCATGGCTAGTACCTCCCGATACTAACCATAGTTTCATCAAAACAAGCAACCAACTCAACAAAAACAGAATCTGTCAAAAATAGACCAGTCTGTAGCAATCTGTATACTTCGTATACTTTTGGTACCTCAAAAATTCTAAACAATTACGACTGCCTGGGCAAAAGGCATATCAACCAGTAGCAAAAAGAATCAACTCAAAAGCTCTTTTTCCAGCGAAATCATCTCGTGAACGAAAAGTTTCTGTCTTTTTCCAGCGGGATCAAACAACCATCACCAAGACTAGTCATAAAGGTTTTGCTTGGCTCAAACACAAAAAGAAACACAAAAAACACAATCACAACAGAATCATGATGGTGTGGACGCAACAAAACAGAAAGAAAAAGATAAATTCATTGGGTTGCCTCCCAACAAGCGCTATTGTTTAACGCCCTTAGCTAGGCATAAAAGCGATAGAATCACGTATCGTCGTCTTTGGTGCTCAAACCATAAGTGGCCCTCATCATGGATTCATAAGGCAATCTTATTTTATTTCTTGGAAAGTTCTCCATGCCCTTCCTTAAAGGAAATTGAAATGTAACATTCCCTTCCTTCATATCGATGATAGCACCGATGGTCCTAAGGAAAGGTCTACCAAGAATAATAGGGCATGTAGGATTGCAATCAATGTCAAGCACAATGAAATCCACGGGTACATAGTTCCTATTTGCAATAATAAGAACATCATTGATCCCTCCCATGGGTTTCTTGACAGTAGAATCCGCAAGATGCAAATTAAGAGAACACTCTTCAATCTCATTAAAACCCAGAACATCACATAAAGACTTTGGAATCGTGGAAACACTAGCACCTAAATCACACAAAGCATTGCATTCATAGTTTTTGATTTTGATTTTGATGGTAGGTTCCCACTCATCATGAAGCTTTCTAGGGATAGAGACTTCCAATTCAAGTATCTCTTGAAGAGACTTTATCATAGCTTCGACGATATGATCGGTAAAGGTCTTGTTTTGGCTATAAGCGTGTGGAGAGTTTAACATGGATTGCATCAAGGAAATGCATTCAATCAAGGAGCAACTATCGTAATTGAATTCCTTGAAATCCATAGTAGTAATTTCATTACTACTCAAAGTTTTAACTGTTGGGTAACGTAGCATAAATTCAAAAATTTCCTACGCATGTTCAAATCTTCCTATGGAGAGACCAGCAACGAGAGAGGGGTAAGAGCATCTTCGTACCTTTGAAGATCGTTAAGCGGAAGCGTTGCTAGAACGCGGTTGATGGAGTCGTACTCGCGGCGATTCCGATCTAGTGCCGAACAACGGCACCTCCGCGTTCAACACACGTGCAGCCCGGTGACGTCTCCCGCACCTTGATCCAGCAAGGAGGAGGGAGAGGTTGGGGAAGAAGTCTAGCAACATGACGGCATGGTGTCGGTGGAGAGACAAGGTCTCCCGGCAGGGCTTCGCCAAGCACCGGCGGAGAGGAGGAGGAAGAAGAGCAGGGCTGCGCCGAGGGAGAGGGCAAAGTGTGTTCTCCAAAGGCCAAAACCCCTCTATATTTATAGGAGGAGGGGGAGGGGGTGCGCCATCCCTAGGGTTCCCCCCTTAGGGGGTGCGGCAGCCACCAGATGGGAGGGGGGCGGCGGCCAGGGCAGGGAAAGGGGGGGCGCACCCTAGATGGGCCTTGGGCCTCATCTGCGCCTAGGGTTTCCCCTCCCCCCTTTCTCTGGTGCGCATGGGCTGGGTGGGGGGGCGCACCAGCCCACCTAGGGGCTGGTTCCCTTCCCCACTTAGCCCATCTAGCCTCCCGGGGTCGTTGCCCCCCTTCGGTGGTCCCCCGGGGCCACCTCCGGTGGTCCCGGTGGTCCCGGTACATTACCGGTGATGCCCGAAACACTTCCGGTGTCCAAAACCATCCGTCCTATATATCAATCTTTACCTCCGGACCATTCCGGAGCTCCTCGTGACGTCCGGGATCTCATCTGGGACTCCGAACAAATTCCGGTAACCTCGTATAACAATTCCGTATAACCCTAGCGTCATCGAACCTTAAGTGTGTAGACCCTACGGGTTCGGGAGACAGGCAGACATGACCGAGACACCTCTCTGGCCAATAACCATCAGCGGGGTCTGGATACCCATGGTGGCTCCCACTTGCTCCACGATGATTTCATCGGATGAACCACGATGTCAAGGATTCAATCAATCCCGTATACGATTCCCTTTGTCTGTCGGTATAGAACTTGCCCGAGATTCGATCGTCGGTATACCTATACCTTGTTCAATCTCGTTACTGGTAAGTCTCTTTACTCGTTCCGTAGCACGTCATCGTGTGACTAACTCCTTAGTCACATTGAGCTCATGATGATGTTCTACCGAGTGGGCCCAGAGATACCTCTCCGTCACACGGAGTGACAAATCCCGATATCGATTCGTACCAACCCAACAGACACTTTCGGAGGTACCCGTAGTGCACCTTTATTGTCACCCAGTTACGTTGTGACGTTTGATACACCCAAAGCACTCTTACGGTATCCGGGAGTTGCACAATCTCACGGTCGAAGGAAAAGATACTTGACATTAGAAAAGCATTAGCATACGAACAATACGATCTAGTGCTAGGCTTAGGATTGGGTCTTGTCCATCACATCATTCTCCCAATGATTTGATCCTGTTATCAATGACATCTAATGCCCATGATCAGGAAACCATGATCATCTATTGACTAACGAGCTAGCCAACTAGAGGCTTGCTAGGGACACATTGTGATCTATTTATTCACACATGTATTACTGTTTCCTGTTAATACAATTATAGCATGAACAATAGACGATTATCATGAACAAGGAAATATGATAATAACCATTTTATTATTGCCTCTAGGGCATATTTCCAACAGTCTCCCACTTGCACTAGAGTCAATAATCTAGTTACATTGTGATGTATCGAACACCCATAGCATTATGGTGTTGATCATGTTTTGCTCGTGGAAGAGGTTTAGTCAACGGGTCTGCAATATTCAGATCCGTGTGTACTTTACAAATATCTATCACTCCACTCTGGACATGGTCCTGGATGGAGTTGTAGCGGCGCTTGATGTGCTTCGTCTTCCGGTGAAACCTGGGCTCCTTGGCTATAGCAATGGCTCCAGTGTTATCACAGAAGAGTGTCATAGGACCCGACGCGCTTGGAACCACTCCAAGGTCGGTGATGAGCTCCTTCATCCAAATTCCTTCATGAGCCGCTTCTGAAGCAGCTATGTGCTCCGCTTCACATGTAGATGCTGCCACGACTTCTTGCTTGCTGCTGCACCAGCTCACTGCCCCACCATTCAACACATATACGTATCCGGTCTGTGACTTAGAGTCATCCGGATCTGTGTCGAAGCTAGCGTCGACGTAACCCTTTTCGACGAGCTCTTCGTCACCTCCATAAACGAGAAACATTTCCTTAGTCCTTTTCAGGTACTTAAGGATATTCTTGACCGCTGTCGAGTGTTCCGTACCGGGATCACTTTGGTACCTCCCTACCAAACTTATGGCAAGGTTTATATCAGGTATGGTACACAGCATGGCATACATTAGAGAGCCCACGGCTGAAGCGTAGGGGACAGAACTCATCTTCTCTCTATCTGCTGTCGTGGTCGGCGACTGAGTCTTACTCAATCTCATACCTTGCAAAACTGGCAAGAACCCTTTCTTTGAGTTTTCCATATTAAACTTCTTCAATATCTTGTCAAGGTATGTACTTTGCGAAAGACCTATGAGGCGTATCGATCTATCTCTATAGATCTTGATGCCTAATATGTATGCAGCTTCTCCAAGGTCCTTCATTGAAAAACTCTTGTTCAAATAGGCCTTTATGCTCTCCAACATCTCTATATTATTCCCCATCAATAATATGTCATCCACATATAGTATGAGGAAAGCTACAGAGCTCCCACTCACTTTCTTGTACAGACAGGCTTCTCCGTAAACCTGTATGAACCCAAACGCTTTAATCACCTCATTAAAGCGAATGTTCCAACTCCGAGATGCTTGCACCAGCCCATAGATGGAGCGCTGGAGCTTGCACACTTTGTTAGCACCCTTAGGGTCGACAAAACCTTCTGGTTGCATCATATACAACTCTTCCTTAAGGTTCCCGTTAAGGAACGCTGTTTTGACGTCCATTTGCCAAATTTCATAATCATAAAAGGCGGCAATTGCTAACATGATTCGGACTGATTTCAGCTTCGCTACGGGAGAGAAATTCTCTTCGTAGTCAACTCCTTGAATTTTTCGAAAACCCTTTGCGACAAGTCGAGCTTTGTAAATGGTTACATTACCGTTTGCATCAGTCTTCTTCTTGAAGATCCATTTATTTTCTATGGCTCGCCGGTCATCGGGCAAGTCCACCAAAGTCCACACTTTGTTCTCATACATGGATCCTATCTCGGATTTCATAGCCTCAAGCCATTTGTTGGAATCCGGGCCCGCCATCGCTTCTTCATAGTTCGAAGGTTCACCGTTGTCTAACAACATGATTTCCATCACAGGGTTGTCGTACCACTCTGGTGCGGAGCGTACCCTTATGGACCTTCGAGGTTCAGTAGTAACTTGATCCGAAGCTTCATGATCATCATCATTAACTTCCTCTTCAGTCGGTGTAGGCGCCACAGGAACAACTTCCCGCGCTGCGCTACTTTCCTGTTCGAGAGGGGGTGCAATTACCTCATCAAGTTCTACCTTCCTCCCACTTACTTCTTTCGAGAGAAACTCTTTCTCTAGAAAGGATCCGTTCTTGGCAACAAAGGTTTTTGTTGGAAATATGCCCTAGAGGCAATAATAAATTAGTTATTATTATATTTCTTAGTTCATGATAATCGTTTATTATCCATGCTATAATTGTATTGATTGGAAACACAATACTTGTGTGGATACATAGACAAAACACTGTCCCTAGTAAGCCTCTAGTTAACTAGCTCGTTGATCAAAGATGGTCAAGGTTTCCTGGCCATGGGCAAGTGTTGTCACTTGATAACGGGATCACATCATTAGGAGAATCATGTGATGGACTAGACCCAAACTAATGGACGTAGCATGTTGATCGTGTCATTTTGTTGCTATTGTTTTCTGCGTGTCAAGTATTTGTTCCTATGACCATGAGATCATATAACTCACTGACACCGGAGGAATGCTTTGTGTGTATCAAACGTCGCAACGTAACTGGGTGACTATAAAGGTGCTCTACAGGTATCTCCGAAGGTGTTAGTTGAGTTAGTATGGATCAAGACTGGGATTTGTCACTCCGTGTGACGGAGAGGTATCTCGGGGCCCACTCGGTAATACAACATCACACACAAGCCTTGCAAGCAATGTAACTTAGTGTAAGTTGCGGGATCTTGTATTACGGAACGATTAAAGAGACTTGCCGGTAAACGAGATTGAAATAGGTATGCGGATACTGACGATCGAATCTCGGGCAAGTAACATACCGAAGGACAAAGGGAATGACATACGGGATTATATGAATCCTTGGCACTGAGGTTCAAACGATAAGATCTTCGTAGAATATGTAGGATCCAATATGGGCATCCAGGTCCCGCTATTGGATATTGACCGAGGAGTCTCTCGGGTCATGTCTACATAGTTCTCGAACCCGCAGGGTCTGCACACTTAAGGTTCGACGTTGTTTTATGCGTATTTGAGTTATATGGTTGGTTACCGAATGTTGTTCGGAGTCCCGGATGAGATCCAGGACGTCACGAGGAGCTCCGGAATGGTCCGGAGGTAAAGATTGATATATAGGAAGTCCTGTTTTGGTCACCGGAAAAGTTTCGGGCTCATCGGTAGTGTACCGGGAGTGCCGGGAGGGGTGCCGGGGACCATCGGGAGGGGTGTCACGCCCCAAGGGATCTCATGGGCTATGGGAAGATATAAACCAGCCCCTAGTGGGCTGGAATAAGTTCCCACTAAGGCCCATAAGGTTTGAGAAGGAAAAAACACAAGGTGGAAAGAGTTTCCAAGTGGGAAGGTGGAATCCTACTCCAAGTAGGATTGGAGTAGGACTCCTCCACCTCCAATTTCGGCCAAACCTTGAGGGTTTGAGGCTGCCTCTTCCCTCCCCCTCCCTCCTATATATAATGAGGTATTAGGGCTGATTTGAGAAAACTTTTGCCACGGCAGCCCGACCACATACCTCCATAGTTTTTCCTCTAGATCGTGTTTCTGCGGAGCTCGGGCGGAGCCCTGCTGAGACAAGATCATCACCAACCTCCGGAGCGCCGTCACGCTGCCGGAGAACTCTTCTACCTCTCCGTCTATCTTGCTGGATCAAGAAGGCCGAGATCATCGTCGAGCTGTACGTGTGCTGAACGCGGAGGTGCCGTCCGTTCGGTACTAGATCGTGGGACTGATCGTGGGATTGTTCGCGGGGCGGATCGAGGGACGTGAGGACGTTCCACTACATCAACCGCGTTCTCTAACGCTTCTGCTGTACGATCTACAAGGGTACGTAGATCACTCATCCCCTCTCATAGATGGACATCACCATGATAGGTCTTCGTGCGCGTAGGAAAATTTTTGTTTCCCATGCGACGTTCCCCAACAGTTTTACCTTCGGATCTAAGATAGAAGGTATACCCAATAGTTTCCTTAGGGTATCCTATGAATGCGCATTTCTCCGCTTGGGGTTCAAGCTTTTCTGGTTGAAGTTTCTTCACGTAAGCATCGCAGCCCCAAACTTTAAGAAACGACAACTTAGGTTTCTTGCCAAACCATAGTTCATACGGTGTCGTCTCAACGGATTTAGACGGTGCCCTATTTAAAGTGAATGCTGCAGTTTCTAATGCGTATCCCCAAAATGATAGCGGTAAGTTGGTGAGAGACATCATAGATCGTACCATATCTAATAAAGTGCGATTACGACGTTCAGACACTCCGTTGCGCTGCGGTGTGCCAGGCGGCGTCAGTTGTGAAACGATTCCACACTTCCTTAGGTGTGTGCCAAACTCGTGACTCAAATCTTCTACTCCACTTTCAATGCTTTTAGCATCAAGATAGATGGACTCTGAATCATTGGGGCACTTTTCAACCAAAGTGGATTCATATCTAGCCCCATAATCAATGGGTTTGACACAAGAAAACAAAGATTCAATGGGAGTCACACCAAGCACTTTAAGATCTTCGTGATTCTTATCACGAGAACACGCCTTTTAAGCCATTCATGTCTAGCACGAATTTGGGCGGTTCTTTGTTTGCTCTCAATCATGGAAACACGCATAGCTTTCAAAGTTTCATCCATATTGATCTTGGGAGGAGCACATCTAACTTTCAAAGCATCAACATCACTAGACATTTGATACGTCTCCATCGTATCTACTTTTCCAAACTCTTTTGCCCTTGTTTTGGACTCTAATTTGCATGATTTGAATGGAATAACCTGGACTGGCGTTGTTTTCAGCAGAATTGCCTTGGTTTTATTTTTGTGCAGAAATCAAAGTTCTCCAAACGTCCTGAAAATTTACGGGGAGCAGTTTTGGAAAATATCAAAAGTATTTGCGCCAAGCTCCACCTCAGGGGGTGGGCCAGTGGGCCACAAGCCCCTGCTCCGCCGCCACCACCCCTAGTGGCGGTGGGCAGGCTTGTGGGGCCCACACGGCCCTGCCGCCCCCAACTCCAGCTCTATAAGTTGCCTTTCGTCCCAGAAAAAATAAAAAGAGAAGTTTTCGCTGCGTTTACGATACGGAGGCGCCGCCACCACCTGTTCTTCATCTGCGGGGCAGATCTAGAGTCCGTCTTGGGCTCCGGAGAGGGGAAATCGTCGCCGTCGTCATCATCAACCTTCTTCCCTCTCCAATTCCATGAAGCTCTTCGTCGTTCGTGAGTAATCTATTCGTAGGCTCGCTGGGCGGTGATGAGTAGGATGAGATCTATCATGTAATCGAGTTAGTTTTGGTGGGGATTGATCCCTAGTATCCACTATGTTCTGAGATTGATGTTGCTACTACTTTGCCATGCTTAATGCTTGTCACTAGGGCCCGAGTGCCATGATTTCAGATCTGAAATTATTATGTTGTCACCAATATATGTGTGTTTTAGATCCGATCTTGCAAGTTGTAGTTACCTACTATGTGTTATAATCCGGCAACCCCGGAGTGACAATAACCGAAACCACTCCCGATGATGACCATAGTTTGAGGAGTTCATGTGTTCACCAAGTGCTAATGCGTTGGTCCGGTTCTTTATTAAAAGGAGAACCTTAATATCCCGTAGTTTCCTTTTAGACCCCGCTGCCACGGGAGGCATGGACAATAGATGTCATGCAAGTTATTTTCCCTAAGCACGTATGACGATACACGGAATGCATGCCTACATCACATTGACAAACGGGAGCTAGCCACATATCTCTCCGTGTTATAGCTGTTGCATGATGAATATCATCCAAACAAATCACCGACCATTGCCTACGAGTTTGTCCTACTACTGCTGTTACTTGTTTTGCTCTGCTGCTGCTGCTACTGTTGCTACTGATGTTACTTGTTTTGCTCTGCTGCTACTTCTATTGTTGCTACTGCTGTTACTTGTCTTGCTCTGCTGCTACTGTTGCTACTTGCTACTGCTGTCACTACTGTTGTTCCTTGCCACTGCTATTGCTTGTTACACTGCCGTTACTCGTTACTTTGCTGTTACTACTGTGCTTGCAGATACTAATCTTTCAGGTGTGGTTTAATCTGACAAATTCAGCTGCTAATACTTGAGAGTATACTCTCACCTCCTGTGGCTTATCAACAAATTGGGTCGAATACTCTACCCTCGAAAACTGCTGCGAACCCACGCGCTGGTGGGTCATCAACAACATTCTTCCAGTTTCATTACCGGGGAGTGCTAGCAGCATTCTTCTGGTGCCGTTGCAGGAGAAGGTTTCTTGTCATCAGCATTCGTCTAGCCTACGCCAGAGATTGCAAATCATCATTTTTCTGGCGCCGTTGCCGGGGAGGTATTGCTATATTCTCTGAGTCACTTGGGATTTATATTTGCTGATCACTATGAAGAATCTGAAGGATCCGAAAACCAAAGTCTTGCCCTCAACTACGAGGGGAGGTAAGGAATTGCCATCTAGCTCTGCACTTGATTCACCTTGAGTTATGAGTAAGTTTTCGACATCACCTCCTGCTAGAAATCTTGATATGTTGCCTGTGCCTGATGATGCTATGTTTGATACTTAGCCTGATACTGCTAGAGATGCTATGCTTGATATTATGCCTGGTACTGCTAGAGATGCTATGCTTGAGACTGCTTTGCTTGATACTGCTAGAGATGCTACTTTGCCTGATGTTCCACTAGGAGTGTTCCTTGATGCTCATATTGCTAGAGTTACTGCCAATGCTCGTGATGCTTCTGAAGCTGCCGATACTATTGAGATAGAACCTCTTTTGCTCCTGCTAGATCTAGCTCTCCTAGATATGAATTGCCTGATATACCTGAGGGTTACGTTATGGAGGGAGAGATAGCTGAGGATTTTCTTGCGTGTAAGGATGCGTATGACGCTGAGAAATTACTTCTCAAGTGGAAGGAAAAATCTCGGGAAGCTAGGATGAAAAATGACCCGAAGTTTGCCACTTCGCCTATCTTTGTCACCGATAAGGATTATGAATTCTCTGTCGACCCTGAGATAATCTCTCTAGTCGAATCTGATCCTTTTCACGGTTATGAGTCTGAGACGGTCATAGCCCATCTTGCCAAACTATCTGAAATAGCCAACCTCTTCACTAATGAGGAGAAGATCCGCCACTACTATATCCTTAAGCTATTTTCTTTCTCTCTAAAGGATGATGCTAAAGCCTGGTTCACCTCTCTTGCTCCTGGATGTGTGCGTAGTCCCCATGAGATGGTCTATTACTTCTGTGAGAAGTATTTCCCTGCCCATAAGAAGCAAGCTGCCTTGCAGGAAATATACCACTTTGCTCAACTCCAAGAAGAGAGTCTTCCACAAGCTCGGGGGAGGCTCATCCAGCTACAAAATGCTTTGCCTAATCACCCTCTTAAGAAGAATGACATACTTGATATCCTCTATAACGGACTTATCGATGCCTCTAGAGACCACCTAGATAGTTGTGCCGGTTGTGTTTTTAGGGAACGAACTATAGAACAAGCTGAGACTCTACTGAATAACCTCTTGATCAACGATAATGCTTGGACTATTCCCGAACCACCTCCTAAGCCAACTCCTAAGAAAAGAGGTATTCTATTCCTCAGTCCCGAAGATATGCAAGAAGCCAAGAAAACTATGCAAGAGAAAGGCATTAGATCTGAAGATGTCAAAAATCTACCACCTATCAAAGAGATCCATGGTCTCGATAACCCGATACAGGTAGTGGAAGTGAATTCTCTGCGTAGGTTTGACGAGAGTGATATTCCTTTTGATAAACCTGCTAGCCTATGCTTTGATGAATTTGACAACTTTGTTGCCAAACAACAGAGTTTCAATGATTATGTTAGCAGACATTTGGAACAAAGTACTCGTATGCTTAGCCATTTAAGTGCTTGTGTAGACAGAAATGTCAATGCTCTGAAGCTTCTGAGTAAACATGCCTCTATGATTACTTCTCAGGTAGAACAAGTACTTAAAGCTCAGAATGACCTGCTCAATGAATTAAATGACAACTCTGTCAAAGTCATTACTAGAGGAGGCAAAATGACTCAGGAACCTTTGTATCCTGAAGGTCATCCTAAGAGAATTGATCAAGATTCTCAAGAATTCAATGCTGATACACCTAGTCATCCTAAGGATAAGAAGAAGGATGATAGAAACATGCACGCCAGTTCACCGAATACTGTCAGACCTGAAGAACCTAATGATATTTCTGCGTCTGATGCAGAAACACAATCAGGTGATGAACATGAACCTGGTGACAATGTGGACAGTGATGTTCATAATAATGCTCAACCTAGCAATGATGAGGATGTGGAGATTGAACCTACGGTTAATCCTGATAATCCATAACCTAAGAAGTACGATAAGAATGACTTCACTGCTAGGAAGCATGGTAAAGAAAGAGAGCCATGGGTTCAGATACCTATGCCCTTTCCTACTAAGCCATCCAAGAAAAAGGATGATGAGGATTTTGAGCGCTTCGTTGAGATGATAAGACCCGTCTTTCTGCAGATGCGGTTAACTGATATGCTCAAGATGTCTCCGTATGCCAAGTACATGAAAGATATCGTGACTAATAAACGGAAGATACCGGATCTTGAGATATCCACCATGCTTGCCAACTACACTTTTAAGGGTGGAAATCCTAAGAAACTTGGTAATCCCAGAGTGCCCACTATACCTTGCTCAATTAAAGGAAACTACGTAAGAACTGTCTTATGTGACCTTGGAGCCGGTGTTAGTGTTATGCCGCTTTCTCTTTATCGTAGACTTGAATTGGATAAGTTGACACCCACTGAAATTTCTCTGCAAATGGCCGACAAATCAACTGCTTTCCCTATCGGCGTTTGTGAGGATGTGCCTGTTGTGGTTGCTAATACCACTATCTTAACAGACTTTGTTATCTTGGATATTCCCGAGGACGATGCCATGGCTATCATCCTCGGAAGACCCTTTTTAAACACGCCAGGGGCTGTTATAGATTGCAACAAAGGCAATGTCACTTTCCGTGTCAATGGTAATGAGCACACAGTGCACTTTCCGAAGAAACGATATCCAGTACATTGCATCAATGCTATCGAAAAGACTTCATCGATTCTTATTGGGAGCTTTGAATGCCCTATTCCTCGTGTCAAGATGAAGTATGATTTGCTTGTTGGGGAGATACGTATCCCCATTGAGGTGACTTGGTGGCTATTTGAAAATTCTCCATTCTCTCTTGCGATTCGAGAAGGTTTTTTCATAAGGACTTGATCAATCCCATTGACGGATTTCTTTCGATGACCATGAAACGGATTAATCAAAGAGTCACATACCTACATTTTGAGTTTTCCTTTTCTTTTGCTTAGAAGAAAAATGATAGAATTAGTTTAGTTTTTCCTGTTTTTTGTTTTAGCGTCCCGGAGAAAAATACCTCGAAAATAAAAGTTCTCCGATGGTACTAAAAATTTAGTATGATTTTTTCTGGAATTTTTGAAAATTTCTGGGCCTGAGAGCTGGCCTGGGGGCCACACCAGTGGGCCACAAGCCCTCCCACCGCCACCTACCCCCCTCGTGGCGGGGTGCAAGCTTGTGGGGCCCACAGGCACCCCCTCCACTCATTCCAGCTCCCAGCCTCTTCTTCCACCTCCAGAAAAAAATGTTTCGCAGCTCAAACCCATGTTCTTGCTCATTTGGCTGTGATTTTCGATCTCCTTGCTCAAAGCACCATTCTCCGAACCGTTTTGGGGAAATTACTCCTTGGTAAGTGACTCCTCCATTGGTCCAATTAGTTTTTGCTCTAGTGCTTTATCCTTCGCGTATTCTTGCTACCTTGGTGACCCTGTTCTTGAGCTAGAAACGTTGATTTTAGCTGGCCCCAAGTAGTTTTAGCGCGTGATACGGTCTCTAGGCACTAGTAGGAGTAGTTGCTACAAGGTGTGGTGGGTCTTTATTCACTTTTCTCTTGAACTTCAAAAATTTCAACAAAAGGAAATTATGTTCAGGAGGAAGTTTCATGGTGGTTCCTCAAGTAAGAAGGGTCCTCGTCTCTCCTTTCGGGAGCCTGAACCTTTTCAACTAAGGGACGCACCGGTACAACCATGTGAATGGCCTTCCGATGAGTTCATGATCGAAGCATGTTTCAAGGATGAGTTTGATGCACTTGTCCGCAATGCCGGGTTAGAAGAATTTCTCTCAGATAAATGTGAACATTATGCTTTGCTCACTGCCTCTTTCATGCGTAGATTTAAATTCTCAGTTGGCCGTGACTCATCCATACTATTTGATCTGTACGATAAATCATATACCATGGATCTGGAGGATTTCAATAGGATTTGCAAGATATCCAATGGGGGTAGTGTTAATGATCCTCCTTAGTCCTCGGTCACAGACTTTGTCTCCAGTATAACTATTGGAGAAACCAGAGATATCACGCAAGCCACCATAGGAAGCATCCATTCCCCTGTCTTGCACTACCTTGCCCTTTTCATAGGTAGGTGCATTAACGGCAAGGGTGCACATTGTCACCTATGCACTTCCGACCTTAGTATCCTTAAGAGCGCAGTAACAGGTGACAGGAGCTTCAATATGGGAGCTATAATAGCAAGGAGGCTGAATAAAAATGCCACTCAGGGGGATTTCTTTGGTGGAGTTTATGCTACCCGCTTAGCAAATTTTCTTGGGGTATCCATCCGTCCAGAAGACCCTCCTCTCCGTACAGCCTACCTTGATCGTGTCGCTTTAACACGCTACCAGTTCCTTGAGAGAGATCATGGATCCCTCCTATACCGCTTGATATTTAACCGGAGCGTGTTTTCCATATTACCCTTCCTGCTCCTGCTTTCTTTGACTTTCAGGTAAAACGAAGATACTACATAACCATAGGAGAGGCAGAGGAGTATGAGAGGGAGGCGACGGCTGCTCGACTTCGTGAGGCAGTTATTCAGGAAGTGGCTGCAGCACTCCCGTATAACACCCATTATGACTTTGGGTTTCGCCAGGATCATCCATGGGAGTAGACCAAGCTAGGCCAAAAGCCTAAGCTTGAGGGAGTACGTGTTCTCACCGACTTTACATTCATGCTTATGCTTTCACTTTGTTAGCCGGTGTTTACACTTTGCCACTGCATTATCCATGCTAGTTTCTTTTCGTTTTCTTGTTTTCTTGTTTTGTGTCCTTTTGAGAAAACCCAAAAAGATTTTTCTTTCTTCTTTTGCTTGTTGGGAGCTTTCCCGTGTAAATTGTTTTCTTTTTCTTTGTGTCAAGGTAGAAGATATTGGTTACAATGTTTATTGGTTCTTGCATGCTTACCTGTTTAGCTTTCAAAGAGTCATATTACTTTGTCTTCTCCTTTGTGTTTGCATGCAGATTCAGCTTAGTCCAATGCGCTTATTATCGTTCTCATCGTTCGATCGTGCAAATGAAAGGCAACAATGATGATATATGATGAAGTGACTGAGACTGAAAAGCTGGTATGAACTCTATCTATTTTGTTTTTGTAAATATGACTAGCTTGTTGACCCAAATTTGGCTTTGTTGTGAGAGAACCATGTTTGCAATGACAACTTAGAGATCATAGTTTCTGATGCCATGCTTATTTAGCTGAGAGCTTATAATGGTTTGTCTTGAATGCCAACATAGATTTTGAGATGACTTGATGTAGTATGATAGGATGGTATTCTCCTTTGAATATTTCAAGTGGCTTGACTTGGTGCATGTTCATGCATGTAGTTGAAACAAAATCAACGTAGCCTCTATGATGTTCTTATTCATGGTGATTTATATCATGTTCATGCTTGCATTCTATGATAGTCAAACTCATTGCATCTTGATGACTGTTGTCGCTCTGTAGTTGGTCGCTTCCCAGTCTTTTGCTAGCCTTCACTTGTACTAAGCGGGAATACTGCTTGTGCATCCACTCCCATAAACCCAAAAGTTTTTCCATGAGAGTCCACCATACCTACCTATTTGCGGTATCTACCTGCCGTTCCAAGTAAATTTGCATGTGCCATTCTCTAAACCTTCAAGAAATAATCTGTTTTGCATGCCCGAACCGCTCATGTGGTGACAGAGGGCTATTGATATCTTCCATGCTAGGAGTGTTATCCTCGACATGTGTTTATTCACAGTCATTCACGAGAAAGGGGCCGGTATTTGGAATGCCTAGTTCCACGCTTAAATCGAAAACATAACTGTAAAACAAGACTCCCCCCGGATTGATGTTAGTATGGGCGGTACCCGAGGATTCGGCTAGCCGTGGAGTGTGATTGATTGGTGGTGGGGGAGTTAAAACTTTACTTTTCTGTTTGGGAACCGCCTATAGCATGAGTAGCATGGAAGATATTGAGAACTCTGGGTCATTGCGTTGACAATGAAAGCATGCCACCCAAAATTATTATCTCTGTTTTCAAAGCTTGAGCTCTGGCACCTCTGCAAATCAATGCTTCCCTCTGCGAAGGGAATGTCTATTTATTTTCCTGTCGAGTCATCCTCCTCTTATATAAGCACCAATTAGAGAGCACCTCTGTCATTTTTATGCTTTGCTTTTGATTGATATTGAGTATGACTATGACTGGATCTTCGTTGCTAAGAATTACAATGTTTAGTCAGCCCTTGATCTTTCAAAGTGCTCTGCATTTATGTTTTGCGGTCTCAGAAAGAGCTAGCGACATACCACCTATTCATATTGCTTCATGCTTGTTTGTATTGAAGTGTTGGTATTTGAAACTCGTTATTATTTGCTCGTTAGCTGTTTATGCCATTGATATTAGTTTACCGTGAGACCTTTGTGTCATTTGCTTATGTGGTTAACTTGTGATCTTGCTGGAATTCTGGTTATGAGTTAGACATAGTTGCAACAACAAGATCAAACAGAGTTTGTCAAAGTTTTTCTTTCTCTCTCAGTTTGTCAAATGAGTTGCTTGAGGACAAGCAAGGTTTTAAGCTTGGGGGAATTGATACGTCTCCATCGTATCTACTTTTCCAAACTCTTTTGCCCTTGTTTTGGACTCTAATTTGCATGATTTGAATGGAACTAACCTGGACTGACGTTGTTTTCAGCAGAATTGCCTTGGTGTTATTTTTGTGCAGAAATCAAAGTTCTCCAAACGTCCTGAAAATTTACGGGGAGCAGTTTTGGAAAATATCAAAAATACCTGCGCCAAGCTCCACCTCAGGGGGTGGGCCAGTGGGCCACAAGCCCCTGCTCCGCCACCACCCCCGCTGGTGGCGGTGGGTAGGCTTGTGGGGCCCACACGGCCCTGCCGCCCCAACTCCAGCTCTATAAGTTGCCTTTCATCCCAGAAAAAATAAAAAGAGAAGTTTTCGCTGCATTTACGATACGGAGGCGCCGCCACCACCTGTTCTTCATCTAGAGGGCAGATTTGGAGTCCGTCTTGGGCTCCAGAGAGGGGAAATCGTCGCCATCGTCATCATCAACCTTCTTCCCTCTCCAATTCCATGAAGCTCTTCGTCGTTCGTGAGTAATCTATTCGTAGGCTCGCTGGACGGTGATGAGTAGGATGAGATCTATCATGTAATCGAGTTAGTTTTGATGGGGATTGATCCCTAGTATCCACTATGTTCTGAGATTGATGTTGCTACTACTTTGCCATGCTTAATGCTTGTCACTAGGGCCCGAGTGCCATGATTTCAGATATGAAATTATTATGTTCTCACCAATATATGTGTGTTTTAGATCCGATCTTGCAAGTTGTAGTTACCTACTATGTGTTATGATCCGGCAACCCCGGAGTGACAATAACCGGACCCACTTCCCGTGATGACCATAGTTTGAGGAGTTCATGTGTTCACCAAGTGCTAAAGCGTTGGTCCGGTTCTTTGTTAAAAGGAGAACCTTAATATCCCGTAGTTTCCTTTTGGACCCCGCTGCCACGGGAGGGATGGACAATAGATGTCATGCAAGTTCTTTTCCCTAAGCACGTATGAGGACACACGGAATGCATGCCTACATCACATTGACGAACGGGAGCTAGCCATATATCTCTCCGTGTTATAGCTGTTGCATGATGAATATCATCCAAACAAATCACCGACCCATTGCCTACGAGTTTGTCCTACTACTGCCATTACTTGTTTTGCTCTGCTGGTGCTACTACTGTTGCTACTGATGTTACTTGTCTTGCTCTGCTGCTGCTACTACTGTTGCTACTGCTGTTACTTGTCTTGCTCTGCTGCTACTGTTGCTACTTGCTACTGCTGTCACTACTGTTGTTCCTTGCCACTCCTATTCCTCGTTACACTGCAGTCACTCGTTACTTTGCTGTTACTACTGTGCTTGCAGATACTAATCTTTCAGGTGTGGTTGAATCTGAAAAATTCAGGTGCTAATACTTGAGAGTATACTCTCACCTCCTGTGGCTTATCAACAAATTGGGTCGAATACTCTACCCTCGAAAACTGCTGTGAACCCACGCGCTGGTGGGCCATCAACAACATTCTTCCAGTTTCATTGCCGGGGAGTGCTAGCAGCATTCTTCTGGTGCCATTGCAGGAGAAGGTTTGTTGTCATCAGCATTCGTCTAGCTAATGCCAGAGATTGCAAATCAACATTCTATCAACGCTCTTAGCCAAATCATCAATTTTGAGTAGTTTTTCCTCTATGGACGCATTGAAAATCTTTTGAGAGTTGATGAACTCTTTGATATTACTCTCTAGATTAGAGGGTAATCTATTGTAATTTCCATGTCTATTGTTGTAGGAGTTGCCAAAGTTATTAGAGGAGTTACTAGGAAAAGGCCTAGGAACATAGTTTCCTCTAAAAGCATTGTTGTTGCCAAAATTATTCCTACCAACAAAATTAACGTCCAAGCTAGCGTTTCTACTCTCAATCAAGGAAGACAAGGGCATATCAATAGGATCTAAAGGAGCACTTCTACTAGCAACCATATTCATTAACATATCCATCTTAGCACTCAACGAGTTAATTTCTTCTATAGCGTGTACCTTCTTACTAGTAGGTGACCTTTCAGTGTGCCACTGAGAGTAATTCGTCATGATGTTGTCTAGGAGCTTTGTGGCTTCCCCTAACGTGATTTCCATGAATGTTTCACCTGAGGCGGAATCCAAGATATTTCTAGAAGCGAAATTCAAGCCAGCGTAAAAGATTTGAATAATCATCCAAAGACTCAAGCCATGAGCGGGACAATTTCTAATCATCAATTTCATTCTCTCCCAAGATTGTGCAACATGTTCATGATCAAGTTGCTTGAAATTCATGATATCATTACGGAGAGAGATGATCTTAGCCGACGGAAAATACTTGGATATATAAGCATCTTTGCACTTATCCCAAGAATCGATACTATTTTTGGGCAAAGAAGAAAACCAAGTTTTTGCGCGATCTCACAACGACAAAGGAAAAAAACTTCAATTTAATCACGTCATTATCCACATATTTCTTCTTTTGCATATCGCAAAGCTCAATGAAGGTATTGAGATGGGATGCGGCATCTTCACTAGGAAGGCCAGAGAATTGCTCTTTCATAACAAGATTCAGCAAAACGGCATTGATTTCCTATGACTCCGCACTAGTGGCGGGAGCAATCGGAGTACTAATAAAATCATTATTATTAGTATTCGAGAAGTCACAAAGTTTGGTGTTTTCATTCATGGTGACTTCGGCCAGCAAGCAAGCACACAAGCGAACAAAGAGCAAGCGAGAAAAAGGGCGAACGAAAAGGCAAACGGAAAAGGCAAACGAAAAAGGCAAATTGTGAAGTGAGGGAGAGGAAAACGAGAGGCAACTGGCGAACAAAGTAAATGCAAGAGATGAGTTTGCGACACTTACTTGGATGAGTTCTTGACTTGATCCTCCCCGGCAACAGCGCGAGAAATTCTTCTGCTACGGCAACAAAAGTCCTTCCCCGGCAATGGTGCCAGAGATCCTTTTGTTGTCTCTTGAGCTTGCGTTGGTTTTTCCCTTGAAGAGGAAAGGGTGATGCAGCACAGGAGCAGTAAGTATTTCCCTCAGTTTGAGAACCAAGGTATCAATCCAGTAGGAGAATCCAGTCAAGTGTCCAGAGTACCTGCGCAAACACAAACGAGCTTGCACCCAACGCTATAAAGGGGTTGTCAATCCCTTCAAGATTAATTGCAAAGTGAGATCTGAAGGCGGAAAGTGCAACAAAGAAAAAGTGTAAGGCTGAAAATATGATGTGAAGTAGACGTGGGGGCTATAGTGTTCACTAGAGGCTTCTCTCAAAATAGCAAATATTACGGTGGGTGAACAAATTACTGTCGAGCAATTGATAGAACCACGCAAAGTCATGACGATATCTAAGGCAATGATCATACATATAGGCATCATGTCCGAGACAAGTAGACTGATACTTTCTGCATCTACTACTATTACTCCACACATCGACCGCTATCCAGCATGCATCTAGTGTATTGAGTTCATGACGAACAGAGTAACGCCTTAAGCAAGATGACATGACGTAGAGGGATAAACTCAAACCAATGATGAAAACCCCATCTTTTTACCCTTGATGGCAACAACATGATGCGTGCCTCGCTACCCCTTCTGTCACTGGGTGAGGTCACCGCACGGTATGAACCCAAAACCAAGCACTTCTCCCATTGCAAGAAACATAGATCAAGTTGGCCAAACAAAACCCACAACTCGAAGAGAATTACAAAGATATGAAACCATGCATAACAGAGATCAGAAGAAACTCAAATAAGATTCATAGATAATCTGATCATAAATCCACAATTCATCGGATCTCGACAAACACACCGCAAAAGAAGATTACATCGGATAGATCTCCATGAAGATCATGGAGAACTTTGTATTGAAGATCCAAGAGAGAGAAGAAGCCATCTAGCTACTAGCTATGGACCCGAAGGTCTATGGTGAACTACTCACACATCATCGGAGAGGTCATGGTGTTGATGAAGAAGCCCTCCGTATCCGAATCCCCCCTCCGGCAGGGCACCAGAACGTGCCCGAGATGGGATCTTGCGAAGACAGAAGCTTGCAGCGGCGGAAAAGTATTTTCGTGGATCTCTCACGCGGTTTTGGATTTTTCAGGAATTTATAGGCGGAAGAGGTAGGGCAGACGAGCCACAGTGGGCCCACAAGCCTGCTAGGCGCGGGCCCCCTGGCCGCGCCTAGGGGGCTTGTGGGGTCCCTTGGTGGCCTTTGCCTTGGTTCTCAAGTCCCCCGCATATCTTCTGTTCTGGAAAAAATCTTTTCGGAAGTTTTATTCCGTTTGGACACCGTTTAAAATCCTCCTCTGAAAAGGGTCAAAAACACGGAAAAAAACAGGAACTGGCACTTGGCACTGAGTTAATAAGTTAGTCCTAAAAAAGATATAAAATAAATACAAAACATCCAAAGTTTTACAAGATAATAGCATGGAACCATCAAAAATTATAGATACATTGGAGACGTATCATAGGGTCGCACGCTTAACGATTGGTAGAGCTAGGGTAATATTGAGATATCAATAGCGGAAATTCCACAAGTTTTTCGGAGTCCTGGATAGGGTCCGTGACATCATGAGGTGCTCCAGAATGGTTCGGAGGTACAGATATATATATATATAGGGTCGCGCTATTCGTCACCCTGGGTGAGGAATTCTTATTCCTCACCCCTGTCCAATTCTACAATCGTGACTTGAAAACGTAAGAAAAAATTAGACTTGAGATAATATTACACTCTTGAGGAAGGAAGTTTCTCTTTCACCGTATGAAAAGATGTGAGGTAATTTTACAACACGCGTGATGTAAAGTTACATTCTGCATGTGTGAAAAAATATGATGCGATGATATAACACTAAAAGTTGTTTGATAATTTTATATTAGAAGTGAGGTAATTTTACATCATGCATGTTAAAAATTTATGCTGTGCATGTGAGTAAATGTGGCTCGGTGAAATGGCTAGGGTGAGGAATAAGTTATTCTTCACCCTGGGTGCCTAATAGAGTGTGTGTGTGTGTGTGTATATATATAGGAAATCATATTTAGGACTCCAGAAAAGTTCGGGAATTTTTTGATAGAGTAGTGGGAAGCTTCTAGAAGGTTTTGAGGGTTCCATCGTGGGTCCAACGATCCAGGAAGGGCCCACATGGACTGAGGGTGGGGCTATAGCCCATATGGGCTGGCAACACCATTCTCCAAGGCACATGTCGTTTAAATCTAGAGATAAGATCTTATCTCTAAATTTAAATGGTTGAATCTAGAGATAAGATGTTATCTTCATGTTTAAAGGGTTTTCTCCCTTGTGACCGGCCCTAGGAGGGTTTTGGATGCCCTCCCCTGCCCTCTAGCCTATATATATGGGGGTGCATGGCGGCGGCCAACCCATCACCCTTGGCCATTGGCTCTCCCAACTCCTTCCACGTTTCTCCGATGCGTGCTTGGCCTTGTCGAACTTATGATTCCACTACCACCACCATTTCCGCCGTGTTGGTTCAGATCTCATCAACCTATTCTCCCTATCATGCTGGATCAAGGAGGAATATATGTCACCAAGCCGGACGTGTACTAAACTCGGAGGTGCCACACTGATAACCCACAAGTATAGGGGATCGCAACAGTTTTCGAGGGTAGAGTATTCAACCCAAATTTGTTGATTCGACACAAGGGGAAGCCAAAGAATATTCTCGAGTATTAGCAGTTGAGTTGTCAATTCAACCACACATGAAAGACTTAGTATCTGCAGCAAAGTTTCAATAGCAAAGTAGTGCGATAGTAACGGTAGCAGCGGTAACAGTAGCAGTAGTGACAGCAGTAGCGGTAAAGCAACTTAGCAAGGACCAGTAGGAAAAAGACTCGTAGGCATTGGATCGGTGATGGATAATTATATCGGATGACATTCATCATGTAACAGTTATAACATGGGAAGATATGTAACTAGCTCCAGTTCGTCAATGTAATGTAGGCATGTATTCCGTATTTAGTCATACGTGCTTATGGAAAAGAACTTGCATGACATCTATTGTCCATCCCTCCCGTGGCAGAGGGGTCCTAATGGAAACTAAGGGATATTAAGGTCTCCTTTTAATAGATAACCAGAACAAAGCATTAGCACATAATGAATACATGAACTCCTCATACTATGGTCATCTCCGGGAGTGGTTCCGGTTATTGTCACTCCGGGGTTGCCGGGTCATAACACATAGTAGGTGACTACAACTTGCAAGATAGGATCAAGAACACACATATATTGATGAAAACATAATAGGTTCAGATCTGAAATCATGGCACTCGGGCCCTAGTGACAAGCATTAAGCATAGCAAAGTAGTAGCAACATCAATCTCAAAACATAGTGGATACTAGGGATCAAACCCCATCAAAACTAACTTGATTACATGATAGATCTCATCCAACCCATCACCGTCCAGCAAGCCTACGATGAGATTACTCACGAACGATGAAGAGCATCATGGAATTGGCGATGAAGGATGGTTGGTGATGATGACGGCGTCGATTTCCCCTCACCGGAGCCCAGAACGGACTCCAGATCTGCCCTCCAGTGGAAGAACACGTGGTGGCGGAGGCTCCGTGTCGTGAAACGCGATGAACTCTTCTCTCTTAATTTTTTCCGCGCGAGAGAGAATATATAGAGCTGGAGTTGGTGGCTGCGGAGCCACGAGGGCCTCACAAGCCTGCCAGGCCCGACCTGGGGGGCGCGCCTCCTGGGCTTGTGGGCTCCTGGCTCCGCGTCTCCAGGTAATTCTTGCGCCAGTATTTTTTATATATTCCACAAAAATCCTCGTAAATTTCTAGGTCATTCCGAGAACTTTTATTTCTACGCAAAAACAACACCATGGCAATTGTGCTGAAAACAACGTCAGTCCGGATTAGTTTCATTCAAATCATGAAAATTAGAGTCCAAAACAAGGGCAAAAGAGTTTGGAAAAATAGATACGATGCAGACGTATCACACACATGCGGTGCTTGGATCGGATTGGATCGCGACACTAGTACGACTATGCCAACCCCAATCTCTAAATCGTTAATGCTTTTGGTCTACAAGGGTATGTAGACACGTCTCCCTCTCGTTGCTAGCATCTCCATAAAATAGATCTTGGGTGTTTCATAGGAAAAAAATTTGTTTCTCATGCAACATTCCTCAACACGACGAGGCCCGTGTCCGTTACATGGACATGGTGGGGAAGGAGGGCGAGGAGCTGTTCTGGGAGACGCGGGTCAACGCCACCTACAATCACCACCTCCTCTAGGAGTACGTGTAGGTGGAAGAGCAGCTCGCCGCCGGCAGGGAGGTCGTGTCAGAAGCGAACCTGGCGGAGCAGCAGGCATTGCTCAAGTCCTATCCCTCCACCCACGAGATTCGCCTTGCCCGCTAGTGGTACCGCTAGAGGGTGGTGGAGGTGGCGGCGACCTACAAGGAGTGTGACGACGCGGTCGAGGCGGTGTTCGGTGAGACCAACGAGGAGGAGGAGGACATCACTGAGGTCGCACCCCGCCGGGACGACCACAAAGCCAGCACGGCCGCAGGTGCCGTCGGCATCGAGGAAGAGTAGTGCATGGTAGGTCGCCGACTCTCGGGTCCCAAGAAGGCCACCGCTCCTTCCGTGTTGTTGAAGAAAATCTTGGCCGCCTCAACATCATCCACCAATTAGATGCTTGGCGACAACGTGAAGGCGAGCAACTTCACTTCCCGGGGCTCGGGAAAATGAGGTTACGGAGGCGGAGCTGGAGAAGACAAAGCTTCGGTTCTTAGGGATCATGGTTGTACACTAGGAACGGGCGTCGGCGATATTAGATTAGGTGTATTAATTATACCTCTAGATCCGGACAAAGGGTGAATCAATAGTCAAAACCGTTTTAAAACAGGACAATTTTTTCCTAAATAACATATAAAACAACATTTTAATGACTTTGACTCAGTACCAAGCTCCTCATACTCTAGAATATTTTTTATTTACACATGCCTGATCATAAACTTGAAATCGTTATTAGGATATTTTTAGATCATATCCTTTATATATATATCTATCAAGATATCTAAGGACACATATAAATGTATACATTTTAATCATGCGAGTATCACAAATTGATTTACAAAATTATGAGAGTTTGTGTTTCTTCATTTTTTTCTCGCATTTACAGGATTGAGTTTCAATATATTTCTAAGGTGCACTGTATAGAAAAATAACTAATGTAACCATTGGAATTTAGTACTGAGTGATAACCAATCTATAAAAATTATAGATGCAATGTAAAAAAATTATTATTATTATTTAGTAACATTATCATCTAGTTATTAATCATGAAAAAATTGATGAAAAATAACTATGATTGTATGATAAAAATTGAGTTATAAATAAGTAAAAAAGTTTTGTATAAATATTAAATTCATTTCAGCTTGTCATGTAAACTAAAAATTGCTTGATCCAGCTTTGATGTATATACTAATATTCACGAAC
This sequence comes from Hordeum vulgare subsp. vulgare, assembly GCF_904849725.1. NCBI lineage: Eukaryota > Viridiplantae > Streptophyta > Magnoliopsida > Poales > Poaceae > Hordeum > Hordeum vulgare. Next base: position 654,683,195 of record NC_058519.1, on the reverse strand, counting down.
TATATTTATTTATTGTATTATTGACCTATCTTTAATAGTCACATACATATATACAATTGATCAAGGGCAACACTAAGTATCAGATTATGATAGGTAGCATCCTATCAGACCAGTCTTTAGCAATTGGATTAGAAGGAGCATAAACATTCGACCTACTATTTAGTCTAGGCGTGAGATTAGGTATTTAGTGGGACCACTTTTGCCTCACATAGCCTATGCATGCATTTGTTTTCCATGGTAACTAATGCAGCACTAATAACATGGGATTAATGATTAATTAGGCCCCCTGTTTGAGTAAAATAATCCCTATTTTCACAAACCAAATATTGTTTTAAATATATTCCGGTTTGTTGCAGAGTATTATACTCCGTAACGTAATGGTTTGTTTACATAACAATAAAAAATATGATTACCATAGAATTATCTTCCAGGATGAATTAGATTTGCTTCAATTTGCTAAAAAAGATATAATAATATTTCCTACCAACCATAGTATTGCTTTCAACGTAATATGAATTTGTTTCCATCAAACACAAAATTATCTTCGCTATCATGAACGCACATGCTTCAACCGAATTGGGGATGTGCATCCACAGAAATAAAAATTTGCCCCCATCCTAACATGATTTTGTTTCCATGGAGAAAAAAACTCAAATTATAATCACAATGTTTTTGTATCAGTGATCAGAAATATTCATATTGATTGTGCCACATGCTTTCTACTAGCTTCTTATTTGATTTTGTAAACATTGACAAGCGGCTATGCCGTTCCTATTTCCATGCAATGTATACTTTCTATTTTCTTACTGACGCTTGATGATGCAACAATGTCGCTAGTTATTTCCATGTGTTGGAAGAAATCATGCCCATCATCTTGAGCTGGGTTCTCATGGTGCGAGAGGTCTACATCGCTATTTCCATCAGTTTCCATTTTTTACTTTTTCGCTTGTCATCATTACTTGAATGACACTGGTGCCCCCTATTTTAACATAGCGGATCAGGAAGCGTGGATATTTTTAAGCATCAATTTCATAATATCTCACATTATTAAGGAAATCGTTAACTGGTAACTTATCGGTCGGTTGGCGAGTATGGCATTAATGGTCTAATCGGCAAGTTAATCGACCATTTTATCAATTAATCGGATGATTTTTTGGTTTATCTGCTACTCGGTGACCCTATGAGTAGGGATTAATCGGCAAGTTAACTGGTTAATCGAAAGAATTCTTGAACACGCCTATCTCAACATAAGTTATACCTAGTGGAAGCATAAAAACTGAAACTAGAAATTGGCTATGCTTGCCGCCCACATGCAGGTGCATCATTTAAAAGCACGAATATGTTACCAATGAAGCAAATTGTATGCCCAGAAGAAGCACAAATAAGTCGATCGATGCGCAAACTCGACACGTCGTCTTTGAAGTAGCCGCATCCGACCTTCACCTCCAAGCACCACACATCGTCAATGAAGTATATGTGAGAAATCAAAAAATATGAAGCATAACTAACACAATTGTTTTATACTATCATGAACTAGAAAAAACGCAGAAAACTTGATTTGAGAAACTACACACTTGCCGAGCAAAATTTGGGTGCATAAATTTAATATTTGCGAAACCATACTGTGATACGGACACTACATGTCAACATTAGCAGGATAGTAAAAAAATCAAGGAAGCATGCTTCCAATTGAAGCGAAACTACTGGAGAACGGCGAGACTTGGAGCGATTTCGGGTGAGAATGAGGCGATAGAACGAAAAGGTGCGAGATTAGGAGGGGGTCGTGGGGTGTTTTTTGTTATTTTAATTTCAATTTAGACGGGGATAAAAGGTAGTTGGATCGGGATACTACCGGATCCTCTCAGCCATACGATGAAAAGGAAATCGATGGAAAAGGACTAGTCTGTCGAGTGAAAGGGATAAGACGTCTCACAAACAGTGTTTCCCATTGATCAAACGGAGAATATAGAAGCGAATCTCCCCTAATCTCCCCTAATAATAAAGCGTCGATCGTTTCTGTCGTCCGGCGTGGCATTTTTGCAAAAAGGCCCCTTCGTTTTCAGTTAATAAACCCGCAGTCCTTTCTTTAGTGAGGAAAACGTTTCACTTTTATCTAAACCCCCCTATGGTTTCCCGGTGCTGGAGCTGCGACGAGCCGACGACGGCCAGGCCGAGCTAGGCCTTGGGGAGGGCACGACCAGGCCGTGGCGAGGAGGCATGGCGGCGGCAGCAGGGGCCCACGCACGCACGAGGAGGCATGGCGGCGGCAGCAGGGGCTCTCCGGCGCGGATCTCGGCGGGGGACTGCGGGGATAGGTCGGCGGAGGGGCGAGGCACCGCCGCCGCCTCCCCGGCCTCCCTCGCGCGTCGTCCGTCGACCACAACCACTGATCTAAGCGTACATGGATGGTGGCAGCGGTGGGGAGGAGCCCTGCGACGACCTCGACGCCTGCTCCGTCGACCACAACCACTGCGTCCGCAAGAAAGGTACAAAACCAATCGCACATCCCCCCTTCAAGAATCAGAAACAACCATACATGCTGCCACCAACAACCCATACATTACAATGCCTTGTTAGGACAAGCGAATTCATATGGTAGTAAGGATTAATAAGATTAGCAGCCGTGGATGGAGTGAAGTGGCTAGAGAATTTCGGAATCCAAACTATTGCTGCTATAGATCTACTCTGCTCCGCCATTTTGGTAACTGATGGCAATGCAGCAGCTGTGTGGTTCCCGGTTTTATGCAGCAGCTATTCAACTACTGATTTATTGCTTGGCGACCAATTGTGCGTGCTTAGATAATTTATACTGCGTAAACTGCAAAGCTCAGTAGCATGCGCACCTGAATTTGCTGTGATGACTGGACAAGTTACATGTTCAGTCAGTCATTCACCGCCAGCCCATGGCTATGCTTTCCATCTAAATTTCACATGTTATGTGCAGCCGCATGGGTTGGGGATATGCACTTCGGTTTTGGGTTCAAATGGCAATCGTTGAGCATTTGTATCACTATCGAGGATCTCAAGCACATGGGTCACACTATGATCAAGTGCATTCTGGTGCTATGATGATTGTGACACAAGATGTTAGCAGCAGAAGCAATCGCTATGTAAGTGTGATAGCCTGGTGTGACATCTCTTTTGATCCTGCTTTGTTTATTTTTCAAGTCATCAATATTCCCATTGCTTTTCTTCTTGCATAATTGCTCTAATCTCCAGCACTTTTGTGTTGTTGATAAAAATTGGTAGTATATGCAGCCGTGATCATGAAATTGTATTGAGCAGAATAGGAAAAAGATAATTTGAAAGCAAGAGGGGGAAAACTAGGGGGAAAACAGATCAGGAGTGAAGATGGCTGGTGGGAGGAGGGATCAGGGGGAGGGAAGCATGGTATGATGCCAGCCGCCGGCAAATCGGCACTCGTGGTACTGTAGAGTTGTCCGCTGAAATTGCTGCAGTTGAGGTTGATGATTATGAGATTTGTGCAGTTTTTAGAGTTGATGGCAGCTCCCCATACATGATATTATTGTTCAAATAGAGTTCCTCCAATCTCTTAAGATGGCCTATAGAATGTGGAATCCTGCCACTGAAATTGTTCTCTACAACACGAGATAATCTCCTTATAACATTTGTTTTTCATTTTGATATTTCCTGCAGATTATAGGATATAGAAGGCAGCTTCGCAGAGGGATCGCTGACGAGCAAGGTGAGGCCATTGCATCTATTATTTTGTTATAGTTCGTTTCAAAGAAATCACACTATTTTCTCTCAGTATATGCCTATACAGAGAAATGTCCTAAAGCACGCTTTAGTGAAGACTACTGATCTAGAAGACTAGAATTGGTTGTTGCTGAAATAAGTCTTTGCATAGGATTCTTGTCCGTTTGGGTGGAGCCAAGTTTTGTCTTGGTGTTGAACAACGCTACAATTGCATAGTTGTAAGTTATTTAGGATTGTCTTTGTTGGATACGACTTGGAGTTACAAGAGGTCCAGTACTAATTTTGTATATGTATGCACTTGTGCGCTCTTCCATTCTATATACACATGATTTCGAAGCATCTTTTACCGTACATTTTGTTTCTTTGCTCGGTACAAAATGTATTGCAAGTCTTGTTCTTTTTTTCCTTTTATCTAAATATAAAGCAGACCCTCTAAGGGCTCAGTTTTCTTCCCGTTGTCTGAATATTTCCAGATTCATTATTTTTTATTCTGCATATTTAGAAAACCATTTAGTTAACCACTTCCACTTCATTCTTCTTTGTCATGAAACCATATATATAAGTGTGTGCTCAAGCTATATTATGTGTGTTATTGGGAAGTACTCAGGAGCTCCTGGGTGCTTCACACCCCTGTATGAAATTTAAATTTAAAATATGCCAGTTTTTTAGAACACTCTGTAATTTTGGGAATAACAAACATGGGTGCCCAATTTACTCCCATGTGAAGTTCGTGAAAAAATTGGTGGAAATACAATCCAAACTAATATCCATCCAAACAGTTTTTCCATACATAGGAATTTTTTTGTCTTTCTTTGTCATGGATAGTTTCATGGTATTTTTTCACGATATCACACGAAAGTAGATAGGACACCCAAGTTTGATATTGCAAAATCCCAGTTTTTTTCCAATTTTCCATGCATTTTTTGTACTTAATGTTCATATACGGAGTGGAGCGGCCCGGTGCTATAAATCCTCTTTTGTATGTTATTATATTGCCTTGATTGCTATCTTAAAATACTATTATGTAATATTTCATATGATCCTTTTTTGTCAAATCTTGTAAAGGGTTTGGAATGTTACAACGTCAATTTATTTTGAATGTCGTCATTATCTTTTGGTCATGGTCGGCATGTTGCATCATATAATGCTCACTTGCTAGAGATGACATATGTCAAGCATGGGTGGTCAGGATAGGATTAACTCATTGGACTACAGCCGAAAGATAAGTTAGTAGTCATCACAAATTGCCACAAGCGATGCATGCTCTGTCCCCTCGATACATGATACAATGAGAAGTGAGAAAGGTGACTAGGGAGAACAACTACACAAAAAATCTTCTCGCGAGGTGAAGACTGAAAATGTTTGGCTTGGATTAAAAGGTTTATTAATTGTAAACCCTATGTTTGATCATGTGTGATATGTACACATCAACCATATAACATTGCTTCGATCATGTCTCCTTACATCTGTTATCATCTATAAGAACATATGAATTTCTGACTATAACTTAAATCCACCTAATCTTATGTGATACGTAGCGTAGCACGGGCATTTTACTAGTAATAATAAAGCGCGCAGCGCTTCTGTCGTCCGTCGCGATATTTTTGCAAAAACACCTCTCACTTTTTTGGTATTCAACCCGCGATACGTTTCTAAGTTAAAAACTTTTCGGATTTACATAACCCCCCTTCGTCTCCCGCACCCAAGAGCAGCCCCTGATCTGCTCCCCGCGCTGCCGCCCCGCTCCTTCCGCCGGTCGCCGGCCCCGATCCACGCCGGATCCCACCGCCGGCGAGCTGCCGAAGCCGTCGCCCCCAGCCATGCATCCTCCGGAGCTCCGCCGAGATCCGGAGCGCCGCCCCGGCGAGCAGCCGCGTCGCCCTGCCTCCTGCGCCTCCCCGCTCTCCCTGCCTCTCCTTGCGCCGCCGCAACTCGTGCCGACAGCAAACCCCGCCGCGCGCCTCGCGTGCTAGTCCCTCCGGACGCCGCAGCCGCCTGCTCGCCGAGCACCTCTGCCCCGTCGCGCCTAGATCGGATCCAGATCGACCCGCCGCCGCGTGACGACTGGGATTTTGTACAGGTCGGTTGCCGGAGGTGGCAAGTCGCAAAGGAGAAGGGAAGTGGTAGCATACAGAGGGGGAAGAGAAAGCGGTGACACGCATGGGAGGATGGGAAGCGGCGCGCACTGATGAGGACCTAGCTAGTCGTCATCTAGATCGGGAGGGGGTGAGAGGAGCGGGAGGGGCTGGGCAAAGGGATAAACCCTAGCTCTTTAGGAGCGGGCGGGGTTGAGAGGGGTTATGGGCCAAATAATCGGGCTTTTTCCCACAAGTTAGCGGGCGAACTTTCATTAATCGGCGATCTAACATATTATTTAACTGGTCTGACAGATCATTTAATCAGCCTGGCAAGTTAAGTGATGAATATATATTATTCAATTCGACCATCGGATGAATAACGATTAACTGACCAAGTAACTGATTAATCGGATGTATTCTTGAACAATGCTATTTAAAGATAGTTTATAAAATGAATGAAAAAACATATGCATATAATTTTGAATATTATAGATATGCTTGGAATGTATCATGTTTCACTAGCAAAAATGCCCGTGCGTTGCAACGGAAGAAAAACTATCAGGTTATACAGGTGTGATAGATATAAAGAAGTATGAATCCAATGCGAATATGACATAAGGATTTTTGAAATATTATTTCACAAAGTATATCTGAGTGATGGCATGATGAGATAAGGCACTTTTAAAATGTAATTTCAAAAACAAAAAATATAATGCTCATTGTGACTTGATTTGTTAAGGGGCCACAACAAAATATTTTGTGGTGAGTAAATTGTAAATCACAGACACCTTTTTGTACCCAGCGCGGGGGACTAAATAAAATCATAAAATGACCACTAGAGATTTTTTAATAAAACCTTTATCTAAGCGACAGTTAGTTTTGTTCATTATTTAGAGATGTGTTTTAATTTTGGGGAACATTTTCTAAAAGTTGATAGACATGTTTTTCAAATTCCTTAATATTTTTTGAATATCTGATCATTTTTAAAAATCATGAGCATTTTTTATTTCATGACAATTTATTTGAAATCATGATTTGTTTTATAATATGTGAGCAATTTTTGAATTCATGAACATTTTATGACTTTCTGAATATTTTTTAAATACACAAACAGTTTATCATGTTTCTACTTTTTTTAAACTGACAACTTTTAATATATTTTTTGTTCTTTTGAAATCTGGAATTAATTTAGAGAAGAAAACCAAAACAGGAATAAGAAAGTAAAAGAAATACTAAACAGGGGTGCCGTTACCTGTGAAAAACCAAAACAGGAATAGAAAGTAAAAAAATAGGTGTGAGAACCAGGGATCAAACCCCTGCTCTCCAGTGTGGAGGGTTGAGGCTTTGGCCATCGGGCTAGTCCATGTTGATTTTCTTTTAATATATTAGTCTATTGAAAACATACAACGGCGCGACGATTTTTGAAATTCGAAAACTGAAACTTTTTTGACTTACGGATGGCATTGGTGGGTAATTTATGATTGCTTCAGGAGCAACTTTAATGACGTACCACAGAAGCAATAGGTGCTTTATTAATAGGTAAAGATAAAGAATAAAAAATACGCGCGTAGACAAATGTCACAAAAAACTAATGAAAAATTTTCACACACGCAAGAAAAGAAAGAAAAATTAATGAATTTTTTTGCACACGTAAGGAAAGAATTACTTCCTCCGTTCTATAATAATTGTTTTAGTCCACGACAATTTTTATATGAAACAAAAGGGAGTATCGACTGGAAGTACTTTTTCACTCACTTTTTGAGAGTATTTGTTTTCCTGCATTCATGAAGAGACCGCGCTGCATACAATCAAAAAAGGGCTCCAGCTAGCTACGGAGCATTCGCAAGCTACAATCATCCTTCAATCCGACTGTGTAGAGGCACTCAAGATGATTGCAGATGCTTCCCCCCAACAGATCAGCTTATGGATACTTGGTGGCGGATATCAGGGAGTATATGAACATTAGGGCTTTTGTTCCTGTCAAAATTCTCCAAGAACAGAGTAGGGTTGCACATTGTTTAGCAAACTTTGATAGATGTGGTGATAGCACAGTCTGCTGGTTGGGGCGCCCACCTTCATGTACCCATAGTTTAGTCGCTGATGATTGTAACACTATCACTATGGAATAAAAATCCCTATGTTGTCTCGCAAAAAAAAAGAGACCACGCGAGGGAATTGTAGTACTTAGAGCATCTCCAACAGCCGCGCTTCGCGCCGCGCCCAAAAAATGTATTTACAGCGGCGCGCCGGCTGGTTTAGCGCAGGGATACGCGCCGCTCCAGCAGTGCCCAGAAATGCAGCGCGCGCACAACATTTTTTAAAGTAGATTGCATTACAATAAAAACGATATTTTACATATATTGCAACTAGATAGGTAGTTCGAAAACATAGATAGATAGTTCGGTGCTAGATAGTTCGAAAACAAAAAAACTAATCCTAGTCGCTCCAGTCATCTGCACCATCACCATCGTCGTTGGTATCGTCAGGGGTTGACAGCCAGATGTCAAACCAACGCTCATCTTCTTCAGTGAAGAAGGACCTCCGAGGTCGGCCTGCGCACACGCCAATGCCTTCCGACGACGCCTGTCCAACCGCTCCTCGCGACGCCGGCGCGTGTCCTCCTCGCGGCGTCGTTCCCAATATTCCTGCTCGTAGGCGACGTCCTCCGGATGGCGCCGGCGCCACTCCGCCATGACCCGCTCGTCCTCCTGGGCGACGAGGAGGCGGCGTTGCAGCGCAGTGTGCTCCGCACGGTCTTGTGCGGAGTTTAGACGAGGCGGCGGGGCGAGGTCTAACGCCTGCTGGAGCGTGTGGACGTCCGTGAAATTCATTTGGAGGCGCGGCCTGCCTAGGCGCCACGCCGCCGCGTCGAACGCGCGGGCGGCCTCGTGCGTCGTGTCGTAGGTTCCGAGGCTCAGCCGAAGATCGCCGGAGCGTATCTCGGCGTAGAACCCGCCGTTGGGGCGCTGGCGGACGCCGCGGTAGCCGGACGCAGAACGGCGGCGCGGCGGCATGGTGGCGCGTCGACGACGGCGGCGGCGCGAGAGGCAGAGGAAGAGAGAGCGCGCTGGGGCGGCGGCGCGAGAGGTAGAGGGAGAGAGAACGCGCGCTGTGATGGCGCGAGGAAGCGGCAGCGCGCTGCCTTTTATGGGCGCGCGGGACGCGGTGCCGCAAAAATGGCGCGCGAGCTGCCGCCTTTTCGCGCGCGGTTTTCCCGCCGCCACTGGAGCGCGCCAAACTGTCCCGCGCGCGGTAAAATGCCGGTTTAGCGCGCGCGCCCCTTTTTGCGCCGCTGTTGGAGATGCTCTTACCCCGTCGCCCAAACCAGTCAAACAGCCTTTGATCAGATTTTTTTTCTTAATAGAGGCATCAAAAAATGTCTTAGGTCTAATTAATAGCGAAGGAAACAAAATTAAATATAACAGACAAACAACTGGACACCGAATTATTGATAAAGAATAAAATTACATTGAAAAGTATACTGCTCTCTCCTATCCGAATTAATTGATCCGGTCTTTATACAATATAGTAGAGTCTAAGACTACATCAATTAATTCAGAGTGGAAACAATAGTCTTCTTCCTCCTATTGCCGCTTGCACTGATTGAAAAATGCACTAAGCCAACAGTAAAAGAAAGGACACGAACAAATTCGCTCGTTCCGGAGGATGAGATATATAAATCACTGAAGCATTATCTTATGTAATACAAACATGCAATTCATCACCATCAGTCCATAGGATTGGAAAAATCAAATCATGCCACAAAACAACAAAAACAAAGATATTGAAGTCGCCGCGCCAATTGGCAGTCAATAGTTCTCCTCGAAAAACACAAAGTACCAGAAAACCAAAAAAATCCAGGGAGACATACTCTCGCAGGCCCCTCATTGGCTCAAATCAGAAATAGGATGTCGCCGCACCAATTGGCATTCAATAGTTATCCTTGAAAAACACATACCAAAAAACCAAAAAAATCTAGGGAGACATACTCTCACAGGTCCCTCATTGGCTCAAATTAGCTCAAATCAGACATAGGGAGAGACGGAAGAGACCTTATTTCCAACACGCCATCACTGCCACCACCTCGTTGATGTCACCAAGAAAATAAGACCTGATAAAAATTGATATATACTTATCGAACATCGAACAGAAGAATATGACATCAATATCCATGTACGTATTACGAGCCTGGAATATGGCATCAATATCCATGTACTCCCTCCGTTTCTAAATATAAGTCTTTTAAACGATTTTACTATATGTCTACATACAGAGCAAAATGATTGAATGTACACTCTAAAATATGTCTATATACTCGTATGTAGTTCACTAGTGAAATCTCTACAAAGACTTATATTTAAGAACAGAGGGAGTATGTATTACGAGCCTGGATCAGCTGTAATAAGCAATAATAATACTGCAACGTGTGTAAATTGCCTGTCAAAACATCCAGGCATAATCACCCGCGTTGGCGTTGCTTGTACCACAAGGGTCCTAACATGTCCAGTAGACAAAATATAGTAAAGCAAATTCCTCTGAACCAGTCCTGGAAGAAAGTTTCAACACCAGAAGTCACAAGGAGACCAGGGCAAAAGCACAACAGCTCAAACTCATCACTGTGGTCAACCCAAATACAATCCACAACCAAGCCACTGATCACTCAGGTCAACTTTATTACCACTATGCAGAGAACTACAATGCCGAACAGGGAAACACCGACGAACTACGTCGACGCTGAACTGCTGCACACCGCCAGTACCGAATATGCTATAACAAGAATTTCAGCATTCCAATCCCCCCAAAAGAACAAAAAGAATCTCAGCACACCGAAACCACCTACTACTATGATAAGCAAGGCAAGACATACAGCTAGACCTTACGCTCTGTACAAAAGACCATGCACCGAGGGGCAAGGGCCGATGCAGTTCGACTCAGTCACATGGACAAACTAGGGGTCCAATTTACAGGAACACCGTCGCACCCTCACAGAGCGCGGCACGCAGCGAGGCCGGCTATCAAGAACGTTCTTGTTTCCCCTCGAATAGGTTGCCCAGGAACAGCTCAAGCTGCTCAGGCGTGTGCTTGACGTACTTCCCAGGCGCTTTGCTGTTCTCGATGAGAGGCCTGCAATTCGACAAAGAGATTTTATAAGCACATACACAATTACGGATGAACTAGAAGCTAGGAGCGACAACCTTGAGACAGAACAGTTTTTGAAAGAGATCTTTAGAAATAAACATCTATGTTCGTAAACAAGTAACACCAAAAGAACGTTATTTCACGAGATTAAACCTGTCAGAAAATAGTTATGAGCCAAACCTCAAAAAATGACGTGTTGTTAAATTTCACCACAAATAAATATAAACTAGCCTAACCTGCAACCTCAGGATTCAGGTCTAAATGTCTAATTGACACACATATACACAAAAAGATACAATAAGTTTGCCTCCTAAATGGCTGCCAAGTGGCAAGTGCATCAGGGTATAGGAATAAATGGATTAACTATATTTATTATAATGCTGGTATGAAGGAAAAAAAATACCGTCACTAGATACCATATACAAATGTGGCACAAGCTTAGCTTTAAGATAATGCCACCAGGTTCAGAACAAAAAGCATAGAACAAGAAAGTTGCGTGTTATGATCCTCGGGTTCAGGTTGATGCATTGAAATTCACTGTTTATGAGCACAAGGTGTCATGTGTCAAGAAAAATACCCGAAGCGCTTTTGGAAAGATCTGTATGCGGGTAACAGAATTTCTGCAACTGCCAGTCTCAGTGACTCTCGCAACTCTGAATCTGGAACAGACCAGCCACACTGCTTTTGATAAATCTCTTCAAATTGCATATTGAAAGACCTGAATCTGATAGCATCATGGGGGGAAACAATGTTTCAGTATGGAATAATAGGCCATCATGATAGTAAAGTAAGCTGAAATAGTCAGGGCATATGAGCAAACCTCTCTTTCACAGCTGTTCTTGAAGCTCCACTGCTATTGCCACCTTCGCTTCCTGCTTGACCACTACCTCCTGATGAAGTCAAACCTTGACCTGAGAGGCATTGCAACACCTACAACATTGGAACAAACTAAAATAAAGCAGTGCACATAAATATTTACTACCTACACTTTTACAATTTCTTGCAAATGTAATTTCAGTTTCTAAGCAGTATTATTGTCTTGTACATGCCAACAGATAAAGTGGTGACCAAAGCTAGTGATACAATTAAGCCACAAAATTTTCCTTCTGAACATACATCAATCAACAATATTACCCACAACCACAATCATACCTCAGCAACAAAGATTAAGGCTCGGCAAAACAAAATAGGTCAATCCCATTTTCCATGCTATGAAATGCATTACTATTAGTACGTTTAAGGCCGTTAATTATCTCTGGATTCCTCCTGTATATTCAGAGACAGTAGCTACATAGATATTAGATTTTCAAGTGTGTTAGTTTGGATTGGCAGTTCTTAGTGAGAACATTTATGGACGAGGCTGAAAAGGCTTCAACGAGATGGTATCAAAATGCAAGAGAAATAGGCACAACGAGTTCTAATCGAAGATTTCTGGCCAACGAACCTTTGACCAAGCAACCCTTCTATATTGGTTTGCATTTTGCTGTACAATCCTTCGATGTCTTTGAATCCAGTCATCGCCCAATAAATCCTTGGCTTCTGATCTGCACGAAATGAAAGAAAGCATTAGACTAAACTCACACTCTTACAAACTCATTATGACTTTACTTGTACTTCATAAAGAGCATACCTGCGGACAGATTTAACAATATAATGAATGTTATTCATCAAAAAGATGTGCATCAATGCAGGATCCTTGTATTGTTTTGCTTTTGCTTCCAAATTATTTTGTAAAGCTTGCATAATACTCATGGTCACAGATGCCAGCTCAGAACCTGATCCATCTTCCCTTTTGAATTCCTGGAAGAGCTGTTTCAGAGTTGATTGATAGCTGCACAAAGAGTAGCAGATTGAGGTCATTATTTACTTACAGTTATTCCTTTATTTTGTGAAGCTGAAACAAGTAGTGACATGTTGAAAGATAACATGGATAGGGAGTTACTACTACTAGTTAGAACTAACACAGCCTGAAAGGGCATTAAATAATACACCCTCTGTTCCTAAATGTAAGACGTTTTGGCAGTTCAATTTAAACTGTCAAAACGTCTTACATTTAGAAACAGAGATAGTAGGTGAAATACTGGAAGTGTCAACACCACCTTTACAAGAATGGAATAGATGAAGTTTCACATACAGCTACAAGCAGAGCTATCTATTCTGATTACTGAAACAGCTGTAAAAATGAGAAAAACTGTTTTTTTTTTTTGGTGAAGTAGAAGGCTCTACAAAAGGTCCAAATATAACAGCGGTGAGGTGCATAACACAAATATCAACATAACCCAGTGGATAAACTTAAGAAAGAACACATGAAAGTATGACCATACACCTACGCAATTGCCAAAAAAATAATATCAAAAGCGCAGGTCATTAGACACTTACTCAAATAAGAATTTAACATAGTTAATCACATAGCTTGTCAAAGGATGAACCGTTCCATCAGTATGAATATTCTTCGTTGCATCCTTCTCGACAGCTTCTTCGAAATCGCTGAAAGTCTTCTGTGCAGTTTGTGCTAAACATTTTGTCAGACTGAGTGCAGAGTCACGCATTTGAGAGCATGATTCTCCAACAAAGATGGTGTCAATCTGCAGTCAATTGAAAAGATGAATGTTTTAGTTACTCCATGCTTACGACCATATATAAAAATAAATTCACATTGAATTTACACTACAAGTCTTCAACCTTCCTACAAGATATCAAATCAGAGATAAGAGAGTCTGAACAACAAAGTCATGGTGAAAAACATATTTTATGCATAAAAGGTAAACTTAAATACAAATGGGAATGGCCCAACACTTCAATGATGGAACTATGGTATCGAACTGTGACACATAAGTACTACTCCCTCCGTCTCAAAATAAGTGCCTTAAGCTTAGTATAATTTTGCACTAGAGCTAGTTCAAAGTTGACAGTTATTTTGGGATGGAGGGAGTATTATATTTGTAAAGTTGCAGACAATGCATAAAAGGTAAATTCAAATACAAATGGCCCAACACTTCAATGATGGAAGTATATGGTATCAAAGTGTAACACATGAGTACTATCATATTTGTATAGTTGCGGACGGAGATTGTTCTTCGTAACCATATGCAACATTCAATAATTGCTCAAATGTCTCCAGCCAAAGCAAACCAAACTGTTAAGGCAGTTGGTGCAGGAAAAAATTTCAGGCGGCACAAGGCAATAAGCATTTGTGTCAACCGCAAAAAGATAAACTGTACATTTGACATCCCTTTTTAACATTATGCACACAAGTGCACTCGTTAGCCAGTGAAACAAACATGTCTGAAAAAAATATACCTCTGTTTGAAGTTCACACATTATCTCATACATGTCTAGCAGAACAAACAATTTCTCCGGTGATCTTTTACTCGTAGCAATTGCCTCGCCAAAGCTGAGTAGAGTAGCCAAACTGTTCTTGGTTATTGCAGAAAAACACTTATCTCTCAAAGATTGGCTACATTCAAAAACTTGGTCACAGAGCTGGCGTTCCCCAGCGAAAAGTAGTTTCACCTGTTCCAAGCAAAATGTGTCATTAAAAGAAAGCTATATAGAGCCATTTAGTAGGTTTGAGAAAGATCCTTACAGCAATTCGCATGAAATGAATCCAATTTCCTATTTTAGACTCCAAAATCTCCCAAGGCATTTTCTGCACTTCATCTTTACTCAGTTTCTCAACACCCAAGTTCTTCAAACTCGACTCCAAAGCTGAAGCACGAGCTTCGCTGCATATAGAAGGAGAATATGTTTCAGCAAGTCACTCTTGACTAGAAAATTGCCTCTCTTTTTTATGTTGTCCGTATATAATCAGTTTCATCTAGGTGAATGCTTCAAGTCTCTTTTGTGGAATGCTTACCATGAAATGGTCGTTACATCTTCTATTGCTGAAATTTTATTTGTGTTGTAATTTCTGTGTACTTAACACAGCATTATATCTGTATTTTTATGTCTACAGGAGCAAGGATTCCGAACACATATTAACCAATTGTGAGGAGCTAAATCAGTACTTAGAGATGTAAAGTGCCTGACTATTTAAGGTAACATGAAAGCCAAGAATATTTTGTCGTTACAAGATGTTATTACCTATACTTCTTTTCTATGTTAAAGTTGATAGCTCTAACTAAAACCACTTAATAAAGGATAAATGCAGTTCATCCAACAATAAACCAAATTCCAACTATGAGCAGTTAAAAACTGAGATCACGCCTAGGCACGAAAGCGCTGAGCAGAGGCCTACCGCTTCGCTTTTGGTTAAGTGCTGAAAAAAGCACTCGGACGCCTAGGTTTAGACAAAGGAGAGCGGGGTGAGAGACAGAGGAGAGCAAGGCGACCGCGTGCCACCAGATGTGGGGCTTTCTTCCCCGACATCACCACCCATCTTCTTCCCCCTAGCGCCGCTAGACCTTGAGCTCCCCTTCCCCGACCTCGCCACCAGTCCTTCCCCCTCTTTCCCGATCTCAGGCTCCTCCTCGTCAAGGCTGGAGCCTGGTGGCTTCTCTTCCCCGACATCACCGCTGCCAGCTTTCTTCCCCTTCCCTGACCTCTAGCTCCTCCTCATCTCTCCTTCCCCAACATACTTGCGATTTTATGCTTAATAGATGCTTTGAAAATTATTTTCAGGTGCCCTTGTTCCTGTCCATACGACATTCATACAGAACGCTTAAGCGCGCCTAGTCGCCACTCAAGCTGTCATTGCACTAAGCGAAGGCACAACGCTCCTCCTCATCTCTCCTTCCCCAACATACTTGCGATTTTATGCTTAATAGATGCTTTGAAAATTATTTTCAGGTGCCCTTGTTCCTGTCCATACGACATTCATACAGAACGCTTAAGCGCGCCTAGTCGCCACTCAAGCTGTCATTGCACTAAGCGAAGGCACAACGCTCGCTCAGCGCCTAGCGCTTAAAAAAACATTCAACTATAAAAACTATGACACAACCAAACACGAATAAACTAAATGTTGAATTGAATCATACTAGTACAAGTCTATGCTGGGGTTTATCACTCATTTTTGTACTTGATGTTTTATTTTCCAGTCACTTCTTCAATTCAGAGAAAGAATTCGTTATCCAATTTGGAAGGATTCCATCCTTATACCTATCCATGACTATCATATCAAGAAGTTTCTTACGAGCAATGCCAGACATATCTGTGTAATTATTATAGACATGCATATAACTGCTGACTGTCCCTAAAAAATTATATCACCCAGACCTTTCTCAATTATTTTGTTTCTATAAATGGTCCAGAAACAACTTAGAACTAACAGCTGCCTCTGAAATTTCTGTTAACCGCTTGAATCCAAAAGCAAGACCATATCATATCAGCAGCATTCCTTAAATGAGAATGATTTATTATTGTGTATCATATTACCCGGGTTATTTCCTTATCCAAAGTATAGAGTGCACATCTAAGGGTAGAGCTACATTTCGTGTCGTACAATCACGCGAAAAGTTTCCTATTGTACTTATACTTACTCGCATGAACAAGGAGAATTATAACCAGTCTAGCTCCGCTTACCTGTATATTTCTGCACATTGCTGTTGGCATCCAGCTTGGACCAGCTGTTGTGCCAATTTCGCAAGCAAAGGAACAAACTTGGGCTCAATAAGTGCAGGAGGGCTGTATACGGCAGCCTCCGCGGTTTCATGGTTATCGGATTGCGCGCCACCCGGCGGGTGTTTCCCACCTTCAGACCGAGACTCGGCTGATGGCCGAAGCGTACTCGGAAGGCAGTCGAAAAGACGGTCAGGCTCCATCGGTTTGCTGGGCCATTTAAGAGGGTGCACGCACCATGCAAGAGTTAGATGACGTCGAGACAAAAATAGCAATTTAAATGGATGATGAGACACGGACCTGCGCTGAGTCAACTGGTTCTGGAATTCACCCTCCATCTTGACCAGGGCCTTGGAGAGGAGGCCGTTCACGTGGCTGAGCACCCGGTCGCTGCTGCTGTAGCTCCTATTCGAGCTGAAGAAGCGCTCGATGCTCCGCAGCCGGTCGACCGCGTCGAGGAAACCCTGGAGGTTCTCATTAGGACCTTTCTGTATCTCACGCTCTGCCTGCACATACATATATAGAGAGATATTGAGCATTATATATATGTACTATCTAGTTTTTCGTGAGACTCGCTTAAGGAATATAATAATGTCCATGAAAAAACACGCCCAGCAATTCCCCATCATCAAGAGGAAAACTGACAATTTCAGCGACATACCAAAAGCTATAATTGGGTACTGTGTGACACTAGGTAGCAGCAAAACTAGGCTTGCTTGCACTGAACAACAAGCCTGAGATGTGGTAGATTGGGCTGATGACGCCAGCCAGCCACCAAAAGACTAAACTTTGCGCACACTCGATCGCCTACCGGCCACCACAGTTCCAGCCAGCAGCGATGCAATGGGGATCCGAACAACAGTGGCGGAGCGCGCGCGGGACGGGACGGGACGGGCAGGGAGGGGATTGGATCGTTGGTAAGTAGTACTGTACAGTAGAAGAGTAGTAGGTACCTCTCGTGTGCGGTCGAACTGGGTGAGTATGACGTCGGCGGAGCGGAGGGTGCGGTCGATGTTCTCGTGGGCGGTGCGGACGGCGTGGGTGCGGAGCTGGATGGGGCGCATGGCGGCGTCGAGCGCGGAGAGGCGGCTGTCGAAGGAGCCGAGGATGGAGACGACGGCGTCCGTGGCCGCCTGGCTCCGGCCCAGCGACTCCCGCAGCAGCGCGGCCCGCTGCGCCAGGCCCTCCATCCCGCTGCCCGAGGACGGATGCTCCTCCTCCTCCTCCTGGAGAGCTTGGGCCGGAGAGGCGGGGCGGATCTGGGGGACGGGATCCGGGGCTGCGCGCTGGCTGCGCGCAGGCACAGCGGAGCGGAGCGGGTGGATGGAGGACCCCACGGCGGGGTGGGGTGGGGTGGGGTGGGGTGGCTGGCGGAGGAAGCGAAGCGAAGCGAGGCGATGGCGAGAGGGGAAAGGAGGGGAATGATTGGGAAGGAAGCGGGGACAAAGGAGGAAAGCGAGGAGACGGAAGGAAGGGGCGGCGGAAGCGGAACTGCCGCCGCGCGCGTGCGTTGCGTGTGTTGCTCTTGCGTGGGCCGGAGGGCGCGGGCTGGATTGGACCCGCCCGAGGGTCGCCTACTCGCTCACACGTGGTGGTGTACCGTGCACGCCGTGTCAACCGAGTGCGTGATTTAGAGCAACTCCATCAGGCCTCCCATCCCGCCCCGGCCCGTAAAATAACCGCCAAAATGCGAGTCGGGCCGAAAAAACCAGTCCGATCAGACCCCGCATCCCGTCCCGGACCGCAAAAAATTTTAGGGGCCACGGCAAAATCCCGACCCCGACCCGGGAAAACGCGGGTTTCTCCCTCGCGGCTGCGGTGCCCTGCATATAAGCGGAAGCGGTTGGTGGGGGGACATTTCATCTCGCGCTTTCTCTCACCAACCACCTGTTCTCTCCCCCCTCGCGTCGTCGGCGGCCGCCGCCCAAGATTTCGGCGACAGCAGCCGGCACGAGTACGCCGGAAGGCCGCCACGCGCACGAGGCCTCCCCTACCTTCCCCCCTGCATCGGCGCGCCGCCGGATTTGCAGATCTACGGCACTTCATCGGGGCCGTCGGATTTGCCTTTTTCCGGCCGCTGGTTGCTGCCCCAGGCGATGGAGTGGTCGGGGAGTGCGAGCACCAAGTGCTGCGGCTCACTTCGGGCACGCCGAAGCACCCCCGATGGATGTTCTACAAATGCGAAAACGACGGGGTACGTGCACTTGCGGTAACTCGTTCCATAGCTCATTCTCTAGTTCAATTGCCATGGCTCACTTCGAGCTTGCTCATTCTTTTGTGTAGGACGATGGATGCTCATTTTAGTTTTGAGAAGGTCAATACATTGATTTGTTGATAGAAAGAAACTGCGGCGGATCAATTTAAGTTGCAAATCTAAGTTTTACGGACAGGGAGGAGTTGCGCCAGATCAGAACCCACAGAAGCCGACCTGTAAAAAAAGTATATTCCGCGAATATGTTTTTTATGGGTACATTATGCGGGGTCTGCATCTGTGCCAGCCTGCGCGGCCCGTAAAAGCGGTTTTACGCGAACTACAAACGTGTTTTGCAGGCCGGCTGGATGTGGGGTCTGCTAAAGTTGCTCTTAGAGCATCTCTAGTAGTACCCTCAAAACCTCAGACCCTTAAAAATAACTGATTTTTTATAGTTTACGAGCAAAAAACGTAGAACCCCTTAACCCTCAAACCCTCAAAAAAATTTGAGGATCCAACTCTCAAACTCCCTCCCAACCTGTAGAAGTGAGGGTTGGGAAGAGAAAACTACCCAACCCTCAAACCGTTCCATCATCGCGCGGGAGGGACTTTTCCCCATCCAGCCGAGCCACGCGACCACCGCCACGAGCCGCTGCCGCGTCCCGCCCCCTCGACCTCCCCCAGCCACCGCCCCCCCCCCCCCCCAGCCTCCCGCCACCTCTCGTACCAGGCCGCCTGCCGCGCCCAGCCCCCCGCCCGCTCGCCGCCAGAGGCAGGCCAGCCCCAGGCCTCCTCGAGCTCTCCTCGCCGCCGCGCCGGAGGCGAGGCGGGCCAGAGGCAGCCGCGCCGCCCTGAGCTCTTTTGTTTTTGCCCCTGTTTTTGTTATAAGGGTTGGGTTTGAGAGTTCTAGTCTTTGCCCCTGTTTTTCAACCCTTAAAAGTGCCAAAAAATGCAAATTCTCAACCCTTAAAACTAGTTTGAGGGATTAAGGCTGGCACGTCCCGTAAAGCACCGGCACCGTCGTAAAAAAAGCAGTATTGTGCATGGGTTCTTTTCTTGTTCGGACAATTCTCATAAAAATGCCGTTCTAGGACAATCAACCAGAAAGCTGGTGAGTAAGAAACTAGGAGTCTCATCGAGCCATCACTTCGTTACATTCAGTGTGCAAGCATACTTCTCTACTATTAAAGGGGATCTGCCGTTATAGTGATGGTTCAACCCAGATCGATCTCCCCCTCCTCCCACCCACGTCCTCCCACCTCCCATCGTTTTTTTCAACCCTTTGAAAAACAGACGGTTTAATAAAAAAACTCTTCAACCTCCAGTCCCACGTACGATCGCCCCCCATCCCAGCCTGACAAAAGGCAAAAAACACGCCACCCAGGATTCGAACGCACAACAACGAGCCCCACGCTCCCAAGATCCCCTCATGCCTTCATAAGTCGCAACTGCACCCTCCTCCTGCAATCTACAATCGCGTTCCTCCCCTCCCCATTAATTGCACAAGCCTCCACACCTAGACCTCTTCACCCACCGCTTTCGGTCGCCACTCGTTCGAGCGTCCCATTGTCGTCGTCGAGGAACCGCAACCCTAGATCCTTGCTTCCCGATCATCTCTATCGCATTGACCACGACGTGATATTGGCGGCGACGACACACTCCTCTCATCTATCTCCCTGGATGACATGCCCTCCCGGCGTGATGGGTGTAAGATTTGACAGAGAGGTTTTGAGACTGCACACATTTATTCAATCTATACCATCGGTACTTATACAGGGCAGTTCATCAGCAGCTAACCGAAACCCTGAGGAGCAGATCAGCGATCAGCAGATGGCGTGCGAGGTGGGTAGCGATCCCCATGCATGCGGACGTGCATGCGTTGCCAGGTCTTCGCCATGCTGGGCTTGCTTGGGAGCCAAGTTGGGCCACTGGCGTGGGCTGAGTATTAGGCCCGTTTCAACACCCCCCCCCCCCCCGCAGTCGATGCCTCGTCGTCGGAGATGCAGAGGCTGGAGCGAAATTCCCAGAACACCGACGGTGGAAGCCCTTTGGTCATGACGTCGCTGAATTGTTCAGCCGTGTGCACGTGAAGAACAAGGTTAGTAATGAGCTGAGGAGAAACAAGCACATCATAGAGTTTAATGGGAGAGTGGGAGGAGAGGGAGAGATCACCGCGGTGTGTGATGGGGAGAGAAGAGCCATCACCCACCACGATGCGAGTAGACGTAGGGAAGGGCTAAGACTGGGAAAGGATACCAGGGTGGGAGGCCATGTGTGAGGACGCGCCAGTGTCCATGAACCAGTCGAGGTTGCCGGTGTAGGTGGCCGGCGAGGGAGCCTGATGTAGGGCCGTCAGGAGCGTGGGATCATAGGAGGTGGATGCCCCGCCGGAGTTGCCGAGCCAGTGCGTAGGAGGCACGCGCGGCCATGTGTTGGGGGCCAGCGTGGGTAGCCACAAGACGGAGAGGCAGCCAGCAGAGCTTGGTGGCTCACGGGACGTGAGCCGAGGATGCCAGGGTGGGGCGCGCGCGCCGGCGGCAAGGCCCACGCATGAACGACACCTGTCCAGGGATTGACACCCCGAACCAGGGCGCAGGAGCGGGACTGGATGGCGTGGAGGGACACCCGGCGGTACTCGTGCGACCATCGGAGCCCCGCTTCTTCTTGCGGGCGTGGCTGAGTGGAGAGGTGCCGGCCGCGGGGGGTGTCGCGGGAGGAGCCGCGGGAGGCGCTGGTGAAGCGGTGCGTGCGGGGAGGGCAGACTGGTTCCGCTGTAGAGAAGACTGCCGCATCCGTCGCTCCTCAAGACGCAGGTAGTTGACGGCGCGGGCGAACTTCGACTCGGTGAGGAGGTTGAGGTAGGAAGAAGTGTTGGCGTAGTCCGGACCGAGCCCGCGGATCGTGTTCGTGAGCATGGTGGCGTCGGAGACCGGGGCGCCCACGTCTCGGAGCTCGTCGGCGAGCACCTTGAGGCGGAGGCAGTAGTCGAAGAGCCCCATACCGTCCTGGGAGAGGCTGTAGAACTCGTTCGTGAGAAGCACATGGCGCTGTAGCTGGTTGTCGAGGAAGAGTTGGCAGATGGAGGTCGAAACATCGAGGGTCGAGTCGTCGTTGCGGGTGACGTGCGAGAAGATCTCTTTGCTGACGGTGCGGTATAGCCACTTAATGATAGTGGCGTCGACCCCCATCCAGTTGGCGTCGTCGCGCATGACGCGGGCGTCAATCGAGACGTCGACATGATCCCGAATTTGAAATTCGCGGAAGGTCAACGAGAAATAAGTGCGCCAGGTGGAGAAGGAAGGGGTGTGGAGATCCAGGACGACGGGGACGTGATCTTGGATGTGGATGAGCCGAAGGCTAGCTGCAGAGGCAGGCTCGAGGACGGGAAAGGGATTGACCTCACCGGAGAGAGAGGAGCGGGGGGAAGCCATGACGGCGGTGGAGAGCGGAAGCGAGAGGATCAGAAGAAAACTTATACCATGTAATATTTGAGAGAGAGGTTTTGAGACTGCACACATTTATTCAATCTATACTATCGGTACTTATACAGGGCAGTTCATCAGCAGCTAACCGAAACCCTAAGGAGCAGGTCAGCGATCGGCAGATGGCGTGCGAGGTAGGTAGTGATCCCGAGGCATGCGGACGTGCATGCATTGTCAGGTCTTCGCCATGCCGGGCTTGCTTGGGAGCCAAGTTGGGCCACCGTCGTGTGTTGAGTATTAGGCATGTTTCAACAATGGGGGCCGATGACCATGGGGAATGGGATCTGGTGGCACCTGTTGAACATCGAGAGTTGGCATAGCCCCGCCAGACACGTGCCCCCCTCCTCGGGATCCTCAATTCCTCTTCTAAAAGGTTCTGTTTGCGCACGCGTGCATCTGGTTTCATTCTTGAATTAATTTTATCTTGAAGTGTGGTGATCGTGCTTGTATGTTTGTGTTCTCACGACATTCAACCTCTGCTTTCACTTCTTGTGCAGGTTTATGTGGATAAAACTACCACCATATCCATCCAGCCTTTTTGTTTGGTCTTGTGATGCTGACGCACATTGTCTAGCATGTTCCTACTATCTGCGCTTCAGATTTGAATTGTGATGCTGACGGACATTTTCTTTCTACGGTTGTGATATTTCCGTCCTTCTTGGACGTATGCAACTGCATGAATGGGACAACGAAGCCGCTGTAATGAAAAATGCAGAATGATGACAAAGATACCGAAATGTTTCTAATAGGAGGCAACTTTGGTGAGATAGAGTGGCAGGTTTGCTAGAATCACAACTTCTTCTGTCACAAACCTCTGTTCATGCCTATGACATCTTCTAGCATCTTTTTTTAAGGAAACTATTTTGTTTACACCATCCTATCGGCATGTCTATGGAAGCAGTGAAACTTAAACGAACACTTCTAGGCTAGATATTATTTAGGTGTACATACATTGATCCTTTTCATGGATCTTGCCATCTTTATTTGCCAGTCATTTGAACTATTTGAGAAAATTGAAGGGAAGCTCAAGCAAATACATCATTACCTTTTAGTTTTATTTTCGAGTTATTGGAATCAGTCTGGAAAACATCTTCGTAATGTAGATACAATATAACTGGTTTGAAGTCTTATACTCTGTTTGACATTACACATTACGGAAATAGTGAGATTATGCTTACGTCATTGTGCTGATAGAGATTGGGTACTTAGTAGTATGGAGAGGGTAAGATCAAAAAGGACGGTGATATAAGAAAAGTGGGAAGTGGAAGATGAAGAAAGATGGGATGAAAATTATAAATAGATTAGTACTTCAAATCTTTATGCACTGAGGTATTCTTTGTGGTAGAAAAAAGTGTTTTAAAAGCCTCATGATTTTCGGGAAACTATATGATGTATATGTGTTCCTTCACATGGACAAATATGAAAGGGTGCCCATTATGAAATGATAGACCAGTGATGCATCATTTCTTTGTCTTTCATATTGTAAATATGGCTCATATGGCTGCACTATGCAGAATATCGAGTTTGATGACCATGATGATTGGAACCTAGAGGAGGAAGCAAGTAAGTTTCATTTGATTTTCTATTCATATGACGGCTATAGTGACCAAATATGTAAAGCATGGATTAGTTCACTTACTTTCTTGTATGTTCTATACTTCGAGTTTTTCGGTACCTTCTTCTTGCTGCCGCTCAGTGTACCACTAAATAATCAGTTGACAGTGTTGGCAATGGTGCGTCGATCCTATTTAGTTGTGGTTCTGTTTGCTGTGCAACTTAAACCCAAAAAATATTACTATACAAATGCCTCAAGTACACATCGCACCAACTCGTGTGCATGACATGGTCATAGTGGTCATCGTAGCGAGTCCTCTCCCGTTTCATTGTGCACGAAAATGGACCGGCCCAACTACTCTACACCCTCCTGCGAGTGCTTTCTAAGTTGGCGCTTAATGCGAGAAATAGTCGGCGCGCCATATAGGATCCGAGATGGGGTTTTGTTAGCGGACCAAGTGATATGTTGTATATATTGTACCAAAACTATAGGGCCATATGTTGAGTACTTTTGTGAGGATGCAGTTCTATCTTTTTTTCCTGCGAACTTGTGACGACTAAAAAGTTCTGTGTTGCATTTGAGCTACAATTCCTCTTTTTTTCCAGCGAAAACTTTCATTTCCTATCATATACAGTATATCCTTGCTTTTATCTTCCCCTCCATCAACGTATGGAGGAGCTGCCCACTTTCATTGAAGATTTGTTTGCCATTGTTTGATTGTGCCTCATCACGTACTACAGTCATCCAATTCCGCGTTTTTTAGCTTGCCCGTTTGTCATCATGTGTGGCCCCTTTCATGTGCTTCACATCCCAAAGCAAATCTTTCAGATGCTCATATTACCATAACTAGCAAAAGGGCCCATGCGTTGCAACGGGAGAAAGAAATACCACACGACACACGCTCTTAATTTATAAAAAATGTCTATAATTTGAAAATTTATAGTTACGATACAAATAAAGATGGTCTTATCCTACAAAAATGCAGTTCAAAATTTCACAGATCTTCTATTTTAACACGGCTTGCATGTAGATTTAATACGTACAAAGAATCAGTCAAGTGACCTTCAATTTCATCTCTAATCTTGATTTTGTTGACGTGCTCATCCCCAACCCGGATGAGTACCGGTATGAAAGAAAGACGAATAATGACTTATTTATTAAGATTGCACCCTAGATAGTATTTTTATTAAATGTTTAACAGATAAAATAATATCATATTTAAATTCTACATATTTTTCTAATCAAATCCCATGTATAATATGTTTAATTTGGAGTTACGGTTTAAAAGATATGAGTATTTAAAAATATATTTTAATATATACTACGAGTTTAATGTCATAAACAGTAAGGACTTTTTTGTAAAATCACCTCGATGGGTTTTCCGACGGAAGCGATAGCCTCTTTATTATTAGATAAAGATTTTAATCTGCTCCATATATGCATGCCCCTAATTTTACAGAAATCCGTTGTGTCAAGAGCCTGATGTAATCCCCCGCAAAAAAAAGAAGAAGAGCCTGATGTAATGTTGGCATTTAAAATATTTTGGCGGATCAATAACTTCAGATTCATGAGCGGCTCATGGCCATTGTGTTACATTGTTCAAAACACAAATTAATTCTCAGTTGCTCGCACAGTTCTGGCCAAAGAAGGGAAAATAGCTTCTGTAAATACAAAGATCACAGGCACAGAGACTTGTACGAATGTTGGGCCATAGTTGGGCTTCAGTGGGCACTGATTTACTGCAATACTCCAGCTGAGCCTAAAAAAAATGATATGCCCTGATATATTCTTGCCAATTACTATGATGGTTTGCGAATGCGCATAATCGCGGCAAAAGTATGTCAATTCTGTTATTTTTTGTTCGCTTTGTCCTTTTGTCATCATGTATTTTGTTCGCCCCTTTCATGTGCTTTCCATCTAGAAGCAAGCAAATTTGAAATCTGATGTTCCAGTTACCATCTCCCAATTTTACAGAAATCTGCATGTAAACCATTTCAGCTGATCAAGAACGTTGGGTCATGTGAATGGCTTGTGGTCATCATGTTACCTTTCTCACAACACAAAGTTCTGTTGCTCGCACAGTTCTTGTCAAAAACGAAAAACAATATGAAGATCACAGATACCTGTACTAGTGTTGGGCCATAGTTGGGCTTCGGTGGGCATTGATGTGCTACAATACTAAAGCTGTGTCCAGCATTTTCAGCAGGATATCACAGAATGATATTCAATCTAACAGCAGTAGATGAATGCTTGTCAATAATGGTTTAGCATCGCAAATAACAGCAGCAGAACAGCAGCTGATGAATTCTTCTAAACAATAGTTTACCATTGTGCATATTAGCAGCACAAGCAAAAAAGAATTATAGTGCACCGCCAGTCCACCATGCTAAGGGTCAAAAACAATAGACTCGTTAACATCACAGCATAAACTTGGAGCATCAGATCAGGAAGAACCACAACACATGAAAGACAGTCCGGAAACAACAATGCAGTTATTTTACTGTCTAGTGGATAATTTCATCGAGGAACAGAGTTCATCGAAAGACCCAAACTAGTCTTCTTTCAAAGATGTGGATCCAACAAAAGTGTAGATCCAATTAACAATTAACCGCAAATAAGGGTTTTAGGAGAGTCATTATCACGGCAAGCTCTTATAAAGACTTCCTCCGTCTGGCCCGAATCCGAATCCGAGCGAGCGAGCTGTAAAGCACCTCAAAGTTGCTCACGGAAACTGAAATTTGTAAAACAAAAGAGTAGACCCTGACTTTCAAGTCCCTTTTATTAGGAACTTCAAAACCCAAAAAAGAAACTAAACTTGGGCTCCCATGGTGGGAGCAAGATGCCGCTTGTGCCACCTATTCAGGGGTTCTTGACGATGAAGTTCTGGCGGCTGATGGGGTTCATGATGACCGGCGGCCCAGCGGTGCGAGGCCAGGCCTGGAACTTGGCGTCCGTGGCCTGAAACCACTCCTTGTCGGTCGCGGTCTTGCAAACAGTCCCTATTTTCAAAAGTAAGAAGCAGAGATTATATGAATTCTTACAAGAGGTGAGGCACAAGCATCCTAAGGGCATGTATATATGTAACACAGCATGGCACTACTCACCTCCAAAGATCTTCTTGTCAGAAACGATCGTGTCGGAGACGTACGCAACGCCCAAGGATCCGATCAGCGCGCCGATGATGCACTTTGTCGCCATTGCTACTGCACAATGGAGAGGCGGGGCATATAAATTGTAGAGTATAATGCATTGCTGTAAAGGAACTATTCACATGCGTGTAAATTAATGGCCGGAAAGCATGGCAGGCCAGAAAACAAAAAAAAACACCTCCCACTGGCCACTAAGACAATCTGTTGCTTTCTTGATCCGCATAGACATCCTAGACGCAGCAGACATGTGTCATATTCAAAATATGAAATCAGGCGGCCTTATCCAGAAAGTAACAGAATTAGACCGCTAAGACAATATTTTGGTGACATTCCCATCGCCAATTAACGACCCCGGCGAACGTCGCAGGCATGCAACGGCGTCAGAGCCGGCCCTAGGTTCGCATGCATGGATCTGGTCCATCTGGACGCCTCACCAACCTACCCAGCACCTAAACCAGACGCATTTTTTTATTGAGGTAATCGTAAACCAGCCGTATGAACAAGCACGATTCGACAAACATACACACGCACAGCGCATCGCGACGCGGGCTTGGACACGGATCAGGCGGGAAACAGCGACATGCGACACAGATCTGCGGCAGCGGCACGCGAATCGGGGGAAAGGACGGGCCACCGGATCGGCTCGAGGTCCGGGCGTGGGACAGCGGGTTTACCTGGCCGCGAGCTGGCGAAGGCGTCGAACCCTAGGAGAGGACGGGAGGACGGAGAGAGCGCTACGGGGAGAGAGGAGGGGGAAGAGAGAACTGAGAGATCTGGAGGGTGAGGGGTAAGGGATGATCACGGTCCCTGCGCGTGGGACCAGGCGGAGGCGGGGGCGGGGGCGGGGGCGGGAGGGTGCGGAGCCGTCTGATCTGGAACGAGTGGTGGATGATGGGTCTATGTGACGTGGATTATGTGGGTTAAGCCTTCTCTTTTCTCTACTCCTACAGCGTGTTTGGTCGGGGGAGTTGGAGCTAGGGAAATGGAATGGAAGTTTAAGATTGGTGAGACTAAAAATCTGTTGATTGGTTCAGAGACTTGGGGATTAACTAGCAGGAAAGGGGAAGGGGAATTATGAGGACCAACTCCCATCAATCTCTACCCTGGGAAACCTGGTAATTCAACAAAGGAATGCGAGTTAACGTCTAAAAACATGTTGTTTTTTATTTTGTGGCCCGTCTTCAAGAGCAAAAGAAGAAAAAAAACTACGAACAAACTAGCTAAATGCATGTGACGACATAATTTCTCCTCTAAACAAACCGGACAACGCTAACTAGTTTCTAATCTAGGTCAAATAGAAGCACATCTCTCGCAACCTACCCTTCCTTTCTTTGTTCATGAGAATTATTCCTACAAATAATTCCCAGCCCATACCAAACGCTGGATTGGGACTAAATAGTTTACTATCAAAGTAAATCCCTCAGCCAACTCCCTCTCACAAATTGCCAGTCCCTTTTTCATAAACTACCAAACATGTTAAAGTCTTATTTGGTAGGATAGACTCCACAGTTTATTTTCATCTGATATATTGTCGCCTCACGTCCCATCATCATCTCTTCATATTGATTTTTCCACCATCTGATTAAAAACTTTCCAAACATTTTTTAAGTTTCCTAACAGACACGTTGCAAATTGATAGGCAACGATAACATGTTATCAAATAATAATTCGCGCATCTTTCCTATAAACATTGACGGATCCAGTTCAACATAACATGGTGATCCACCAGTGCAATTCTTCATGGAAATATATTATCATATTTATTTTTCTTTTTAATGATATATAGGCTATGTGGAAATCTTAGGGTGGAGCATTGTGTCCACCCATAGACACGTCACTCCCTAAAACTATCACTTTCTTAACGTACAAAAGATCTTCCACTAATGCAATTTGTTTTAGAGAAAAATAACATATTTTAAGCAAAAAATTCCTCTCCGCTCTTTCATTGTAAACCAACACTTTCTTAACATAAAAATGTTCTTCCATTAATGCAATTTGTTTTGGAAAACGAAAAATTATAGTTTAAGCAAAGAAAATGATTGATTAATCGGTAGATATGTATCTGAATCTTCCTTCTCCAGATATAGTTCAATCAACACTTATGAGCAGAATCATGTTTTTCCTTTTCTTCTCCAACCCCTCTCGTCCGCTTTTCGAACTCTATTGTCTTTCATTTGTTCATTCATCCCTCCCCGCCAGTCTGCCTATTTCACACAAAAGGATACAATGCGACAAGGAGAGGGGCATAACCGCCCACCCCTATTCACACATTCCCTCCTCCCATTAATTCTTCCTCTGGATGTGCCACCGTCCCCATGGAAGCCGTTCTCGTGACAATGTCGATGGACATCGTCAGATGTGGACGACCACAAGGCGGGGTTGCGGCAAACACAATCGAATCACGACGACCGCCCTTCTCCTTCCGAGATGCGGTGATGACGGACGGTGACTCCTACCACACTCCTCTCCGATGAACAAGAACATTGAAATATGTTAATTCATCTCGCAAGATCCGTGCTAATCTTGTCGTTCCCTTGCACTATATCTTTTCAAATATTTGGTTAATAATTTTGCAACGTAGTGTATGAGTTTCCCATTTGTCCTGAAAATATATTCCATCCTTGCAATTCCGACTGAAAATCGGTGACACATACTCACAAAAGCTACCATATCCATAGTTGCTCGCACCAGAGACACTCCGAGTCGGAAAGATGTATTTGCAAGGTCACAATTACAGTTTATATGCTATGTAATGATGTTGCATTTAATATTCTGTATTTTTTAATCATTTCTTCTATTACTTTCTTTATGCATTTAACAAGCATAATTATCGACTCTTGTTTTCTTTTCTTCTATGAGGCTTATATTGGTACTTGATGCTCGAGATTCCCTATTCTACCAATGCCCTTATCTTGAGGTACTTCTTATAATTTTTTAATATGCATATTAGGATGATGGATGAACATGACTTGTGCTGCAAATGCATATTAGGATGATGGATGAACATGACTTGTGCTGCAAATGTTTACTCGTGGTAGGTTTATGTTTTGACATCAAAATTAGTTGTTGCCCATGCTAAGTCTATTGCGGGTTCTACATCCTCGCACGGACGTTCCACCACACAACGAATGGGATCTTCACTTCCCATCTCACATCTTCCTCCATTAGTCGCTGGCACCAAAGACCGCAAGCATGGCTGCTCTAGGCTCATGCTCCTCCTACCCCGAGTCGGTTGGATGAAGGGACTTACGGAGCGCATCGGCCACGATCAGTTGCTGCAGCGCCAGCGCGTCGCCATCGAGTACGATGCCACCAGAAAGCAGTCAAGTATGCTCAATACTGCTCTTGCCCTTCTCCCCTTTCTTGACTTGGGCAGAGTCTTGGGATTTCGATGAAACCATGACCATGCCCTCGCACGCTGGTAGCTTTTTCCCCCACTCTGTTTGTGCCTGGATCTCATTGACGCGCCACGGCCATGATGGCGTGTCTGACCTCCTAATTCATTCGCGGGTGCACGCGGGTTCAATTCTTTTTCGTCTATGGTTTTCTTCCCTTGTCATGTTCCTATGCGTTTTTTTTCTTTTCGGAAAGAAGTGAACGCGTTAGGTAAATATGGGATGAATACTTCATAAACCATCGATGCATTGGAGATGTATCACACATTTATAACATTTGGAAGAGTGGTGTATCCTAGATTGGCTAGGCATCGCTTGGAAGCCTCCGACTTCGTGTGGAGTTGAACCAAAATGTTTGTACGGGCAAGGAGATCGCGTACTTCATGAAGACCTACTCCGAGTAAGGCTAGTCCTTCGTGAACGTAACCGATTGTGGAATAGGCAAGGTTGCTTCTTCGTGGACCCCTTGTGGGTGGAGCCCTCCGTGAACTCACGTAACCATTACCCTTCGTGGGTTGAAGTCTTCATGAACATGGATGTACGATAGCACCACCTATCGGAACCACGCCAAAAATCTTTGTGTCATCTTTATGTTTGATCTTCCTACCCCCTACTCCTTAATTACATGTACATGTCCTTACTTTCCGCTGCCATACATGATGATTTTGCATGTGTAGGGTGTGCTATACTTGCTAGAATTGCTAAAACTTACCAACCAATAAAATTAGGGAAATCATAGGTTTTAGTTTGCCATGTAGTCTATTCACCCCTCCTCTAGACGTCCCTTCTCGATCCCACACCCGGTCACGCCCGGGTCTCCTATTTGCCACATATTTGGGCTGGATATGACTATATGAGGTGTGCCGGTTATCCCGGACATTTGAGGCCGGTTTGGGGCGTCCGTTTGGGTCACGTTTTTATAACCGCCCACCAAACGGGTCGTCCTCCCGGACATTTGGGGGGAGGGTTTGGGGTGCCTGGCTGTAGATGCTCTAGGAGCAAATTTGGCCTCTCAAACGCCCGTGGACGCCTTCAGGGGCGTCCACGGGCACTGACCGGTCACGCCTCATATTTCCCTTATCACAACCGAATACCTCAATTAGCATATCTCAAATCCATACATACCATGCAACAACGTAAACGATGCATACACATTGTCCGGATACCATACAACATGCCATCGGACTACCAAAATTTGGCATGTTTGGCTATGTCCGGATACTACATGCACATCCTCCGCTGTCTTCACAATGAGGGCGCAGGTGGCTTCCTCATCTGCGTCCGCTTGTGCCGCCTCTGCCGTCGTCATTTCGGCAATGAGTCGGGCCTTTGAGGCCCTTATCCTCTCCTTTCTATGACGGCCACACCGGTCCCAATGGGACTCATGCTCCGCCCCGACCGATGATGGGAAGGGCAGATTTGATGGTTGCCGCGCTGATCCAGCCACGAAGGATCCGAGCGACCATTGAGCCGACGCTATAGAGTCGTGCCAGACATATCCTATCGTCGGTGGGGCGTTGTCTTCCCAGGAGCGACGTAGTGCAATGCAGAAGGCCATTGCCTCCTCCAATCTGTATCGTATGACACGCCAGTCGAAGGATCCAGATTGGTCAGAGTTAGATCCGCTGTCCGCCATGCCGGAGAAGGCCGAAGATCACTGGATGTGAGCTCGGATGACGGAGTGGAGTGAAAGGGGATTGATGTGTAGTGCCTAGGGTTTGATCAGACGAATGGATGGGAAAAATACATGTGGGGTCGGGTGGACCGGCTTGATCCAGGTCTGACCCGACGGACACTCCTGGGAGCTAGTATCCGTCCAACATTTGGTTGGATATGAAGAGTGTTGGTTAGTCTGGATGTTTTAGTCCCGTTTGAGACGTCCGTCTTAATCGATTTTTCGTGACTTGTTAGTTCGTGTGGGTGCTTGGTATGGGTTTAAGGCGTCCGATTGTATACATGCTCTAAGAGCATCTTCAACGGACGCATTAGATAAGCCGTAGGCTGTAGCGCGCCATCAAAACTAATGTTTCTGAAGGCGCGTTAAAATCTGGCGAGCGGTAAACATGGTTCAACGCGCCGGATAAAACGGCATCACGCGCTGCGAATTTGATGCGTCCGCTCGCACATGGTGTAAAATCTAGGCTACTATAGGTGAGGCCGTTTGATTGGGCGTCATATTTTTCAGCGTCTGTTGTAGCAAACGCCCTCCAACATGTTAAAAAAACATTATTTTCATACTGTATAATTATTTTAGCGTGTGTGTGTTGAAGATGCTTTAACGTTCGGTTGATTGACGGCCTCCGCTTGCCTATGCGTCGCCATCGAGCGCTCGTGTGCCCAGAATTTGTCCGTGTGTATGTGCGCCTGCTTCGAACCGGCGAAGAGAACAGGGGTATGTCTACCCGATCTGTTCCGCTGGTGGAAAGTCAGCTAGGCCGGTTCACACCACGCGAATCGCGTCTCGGCGAACGTATGTATCGTCGATCAGGTCACCCCGTCAGCCGGTCCTGGTGGAGGAGCAGGTGTTCTTTTTCCGATTTGTAAAGCATTTGGATGAGCTCGTCTTTTCGAACTTTTGGTTGGGATCGGGCTACAGCAGATTAAAACAGTTGGTTAAGCTGACCCACAGGTTTTTGTTATGGACGCCTGCTAAGAATAAACTGTTGTGCTCAGGTGCGTTTGTTAAAGATTCTATTGTTATCGGTGATTTTTGGCCATCTTTCTGGACCGGATAACTGAAGCCCTGCACATACGTGTAAGCAGCCTGTCTGCTGCAGAGCCAACTGAAAGATCAAGGTTGCCTTGCTGCGTCTGACCTTTTTCGTTAATTAACCAAACAACTTTCTTCTTCTTTTTTAATTAATTCATGAGTCAACTCTGTTGCCTCCGTTTTTAAAAAGAAAAAAAAATATATTGACTGGTCATTTTCTAATCCATTCACCCACCTCGTCTCGTGCTTGATTTTGCCTACTCTAGCTTTACGTGTCGCGCCGTCCCGTCCCGTCGCAAAACCGAATTGCCAAACATATCTTCATGGAAAATGTTTTAAATCATCCGGGTCGCGCTCGCGCCACACGTCATTGTTACCAGATGATTTTCCCCCCTCTTAAACCGGCACGCGTCCCGTGACTGGCCACCCACCACTCCAGCACATCCTTATCTCCTCGCAATCGCTCCTCTCCACTCGTTTTTTCTTTCTTTTCCCCTTTCTTCCTCGTTGGTAACCAGAGGAGAGGTTGAATCCACCACAGCTCGGAACCGGGAGGCACCGCCATCGAAGACAGCTGCATCCGCCATTGTCGTCGCATGCTGCATCGCAGCCTGCTGCCGGCGCCGGTGCTGCCATGGAGCATCGCCAGGGGCGGCCGGGGCTGCATTGAAGCGCCACGGCGTCATTGAAGCCTCCACCGGGTTGCTATGAAGTGCCGCCAAAAGCCTCCACCGATGTTGCGACGAAGGCGCCGATGCTACAATGAAGCTCTCGCCGCCGGTCACCGATGCTACAATGAAGCTCGCGTCGCCGGCCGCCGGTGCTACAATGAAGCCCTTCTCGTCAGTCGCAGGTGCTGCAATGAAGCCTCGTCGTCGGCCGCCGGTGCTGCAGTGAAGCCATATCGTCACCGGCCATGGGGTGGTTTCTCTTACTGTGCAGCAATGCTGGAGGGACAACGATGAAAAGGTCTGCTGCGAGCATTTCGTTTGCTGGCTCGGAAGGAGAAAGCCGGGAGCAAAGTGATGCGTTGACTTCATCTATGGTTACACTAGGATGAATCGGATGGTTACGGACCCGGCTGATTTCGGTTGATTTATAGCAGCCGCCTATCTTCATACTTATAAAGAGCAATTTCCATGACGGTATTCAAAACAAAGAGTAAGTTGACGGGTTGACTTTCCACACCAGGCTTGTCTTGCAAGAGCAATAACAATAAGTTGGGTTCCATTCAAAGGTTGACTCTCGCTGTCCTGCACGACATTCAAAGGAGAACTGCCTTGCAAGATTTGTTTCACTTGTCTGAAACTTACCCTGCAAGTGTCGCGTTGGCAGAGCAGACACGTTGTTGTGTCCGTCGTTACCCGAGTGAAAAACACGGCACGCCACTGTTCCGTCCGTGTGTGGAATTAAGGAATGCACGTATTATTGGCAACAGTTGGAGAAGCGGGCGGGCTGCAGATGGCAGGCGGCAGGCGGCAGGCGTACTAAAATCGGCCGCGAGCTCCGCCTCCGCGGCGGCTTCTGCACATCGGCCAGCAGGTTTATTCCAAGGAGGATCGCGTACCTACGCGGTTGCCATGTGAAATCGTTCATCTTTTTTCCCGTAACATGGCCTACGTACGCCAGTTGTTTCGGACTTTCGGCTCAATCCCTTTTCCTTCTCGCCGGTCGGAAAGAAAAGCGGATCAAAATCCATTCAAAAATGCTAGACCTACTAAATCCTACTTACGTTTACTAAACCTTCTAAGATCCTGTTTGGAACCACTCAGATTATATAATTCAGTTTTTATAATTTATTTTGTCTTCAAACAGGACATATTATGGTGTAGATTATAGAAACTAGATAGACAGATTATTAAAAGCTCACAATCTACTCTACCCAGCTAAAATCAGATTATGGGTTGCTAATGATTCATTACCCTTGTATAGTTGAAGATAATTACATTCCTGCCACCGCCACCCACCTCTTTTAAAAAAAACAGAGGGCAGACAAGTCATTATGGAATGTAAAATGTGGATTACAGTTTATATAATCTAGCCTTCAAACATGTCCACCTAGATTATTTTTATAAACCAGATTATATAATCTATTTTCATAATACAGATTATCATAATCTATTGTGGTTTCAAACATGGCCTAATTTAAACATGACCCCCTGATTTGCAGGGATGGATGGGCCTCACCATCCTTTTAATCCAATCAATTATTGATAAATCACACTATTCCGTAAATGTACGTAAACATTTACATAGTTGCTCGCTCAGTAGTTGCTGCCTTGCTGGTAATGTTGAAACTTGATTTTTTTTCTTCTGTTGGGCGCACTCTGATAATTTAATCGCTGTGTATATGCTTCTCGTCTCTTTACTTGTAAAAAGAAAAAGAAGCAAATCAATCTGTGGTTGGATGACTAGGAGGACTCTGGTATCTTCTGTCCATCAGAGTTCTAAGTTTCACACTTGACGTTGGTGTTTGCATTTTTTTGAATTTATTCCACGTCTTATGGTGACGTGCTTTCAGTGGAAGGAGACGTTCTCGTCGACAATAAAGGCATCAGTGGCGACTTCGTCAATCTCAAGATGATGTGCCGGCTTAGTCCCTCGAAGATGATTATAGGGATAGGGTGTGCGTGCTTGCGTTCATAGGGGTGAGTGTACGCTCGTGTATTTAAACGACTTCGATTGTACTATGCTAAAAAATGCTTCTTAAAGCATCTACAGTCCGTGATGGGCTAATTCGGTCCTTAAAATGTTTATCGTGGTGTTGACAGTGAGTCCAATCTCGACGGCCCTTCTCCTCTTCTTTCCACGACGGTCACACCGATCCTAATGGGACTCATATTCTGTCCAAGCATGCCACTTGCAAGTGATACAAACATCTTCAACAGCGGCGGTAAAAAACACGCACGGGAAATGTGGGTTTTAGCATGCGCGGAGTGGTTTCGCGCGCTCCAGCAGGTGCTGGAGATTCCAGCGCGCGGGAGAAGACTCCGGCATTCGACACGCTTTATAAATTCAGCGCCCCCACGCGCCCTCCCACCGCTCTGTCCCTCACCACACGCCCTCTGACGCTCTTTCTCGTCTCTGCTCGCCTGCTTCCGCCGTGCCGCAGGGGAAGTTTGGGTTTCCGCGGCGTCTGCGAACGCCCCTCCGGCACCCTCTACACCGAGATCCGCTCGACGACACGTGATTTGGTCTCGGCACGTTCAACACCGTCGACGTGGCCACGCGCGCGTATGATGCGCGATGTGGCGCCTCCGATGGCCTCGTAGGGACATGAATTTCCCTGAGGTGATGACGCGGGAGGGGGCGCACGAGAACTGGAGGCGGGAACGCCGCCTCGGCATCACTAAGATGGACGAACATGCCAGGCGACGTGGCGCCAACAGTTTCCGCAGGACGTCCTTGATGAGCGCGCATTCTTCACGCAAAGGAGGGCGGAGCGAGCCGCCTATCGTGAGGACATGCATATGCGGAAGTAAGCCGCGCTCTTCAACATCGAGCTCAAGGTAGTGTCGATTTGGGACCCCGACGAAGAACGATGGGTTGACGCCTTCATCACGATGGAGTAGTCGGACACCAAGGCATCGGAGAAAGACGACGAGGGATAGTTTTTATCGTTTTTATGTATATTTTTAGGGGCCTGCTACGCATCCACCACTTGGAGGGACGTCCGATTTACGCGTAGCCGTCCGATCTGCTCCAACCAAGCACCCCATAATTCCTAAAACAATGGCTGAGTTGCAGAAATTTTCGCTTTGTTATAAGAAATAAACGTTGGACCCGTTAATTCCTGAAACAACGGTCGAGTTTCAGAAACAATTTGCTTGATGCAGGATTTTTTTTTCTTCGTTTTGCGGGAGAATTTTTTGCAACAAAGGTCATGTTTCAGAAATCTTTGCAGCAAAGGTCAAGTTGTAGAAGCACTACCTAGCGAGTAGGAAAGCTCCCCGACGGCGGGATCCGACCACGGGAGCCGGCGTGGTCCCGTTGCTGGCCGGACTGGAGAGGAGGCGCCGACGAGCTCTTGGCGACGGAGCGGCCGGCGAGCTCTAGGCGGCGGGGCGGCCGACGGGCTCCAGGCGGCGGGGTGGCCGGCGAGCTCTAGGCGGCGATGCGGCCGGCGAGCTCTTGGCGTCGGGCGGCCGTCGGGGCGGCCGCCGAGCTCTTGGCTTGCTCCAGTGGAAGTCTTCGTCGCCATACCTGGGCTCCCTCCTTGTGCAACTACTTCCAAGCTGTAGGAACAACGTCCTGAAACAATGAAGTTGTTTCAGGAAAACGGTCACGGCTCGTCCGCCCGGTCACGTGGCAAACAAAGGAGGCGCTGGACGCGAGAGCAGGATCAGCCGGTTGAAAGGTAACGTTTCCCATATTTTTATCTATAGCTATTAACGAGGAGTAGTTTCTATCCACAATGAACTATCTATACTATCTTTTTTTAATCTATATATGATATCCTTTGTATCATCTTGTTTTTTGTGTGTAATGTGTATCACACGATCTAAATTTTAGCACTTCTGTTGAAGCGGCGCGTAAATTTTTTTAGCGACCGCTGGAGCCAGCGCTCTGCGGCGCGCAAAAGGTTGCTATTTCAGCGCTGCAAACTTATTTTAATGCGCCGTGCGGTTGCGCGCTTGTTGGAGATGTTCTAGGAATCATGTCGGACCTAGCAGAGAATGTGTGTCCATGACGGACAATTTTACTGTCCTGACCTATAACCGAAACATAATAACGATTGACCATATTTTAGAAAATATATCTCAAATCTGTTTTTTTTTTGTCACGTCAATAGCACTGGCATCTAGATTATACGGGAAATGTCATGAGCCGTGGCGTCCAGCTGAACATCCCTGACGTGCAGCTTACACGAAAGATATCACGGTCAAGATGCTAAGGTGGTATGTAGGCTGGACGTCAGGGATGTTGGCATCACCACGGACGGATTTGAGATTCTTTTGAAAACAAGGTCAATTTATGAATTTATTTCAGCAAAAGGTCAAAACAGTAAAATTGGCTCGATGCTTGACGTTATGAGTAAAATACAAGGTTGACCTAGCACACAAGACTCGTCTTGCAGGGCTACATAAATTCCATCCCAAGGTTGACTTTTCCAACCTCCGCGGTGGTTGGCAGTCAGAGCAGCACCTTGTGTGGAGCCATGGAGCCGCGAGCCCGCGACCAAGCGAAAACCACGGCGGTGCACGCACCACTTGGAGCAGGAGCAACCGGTCGTCAGACGGCAACAGCTTCACTGACCACCATACGCGTAACTACGTAAACGTAGCCCACCGCCCTACGATTTCGTTTCAATTGTTCCGCTAGCTAGGGTTCGGTTTGATGGTGCGCTATTAATTTAAAACGAAAGCCGGCCGCGTGCAGCTCCGCGGCGGCGGCCGCAACCGGCCGGCGGGTTCGTTCCGTCCACGGAGAATACGCGTCGCCATCGCGCGTACAAGGCTACAGAATATCCTGGAAACGGACGGGAAATTGGGTGGTCAGTTGACGGTTGAACGGCGGAATTTTCGCCACCTTTCTAGAACCGGGAAGGGAGTAACCGCGTCACGTTACGTACGAAGTACGTCGCCATCTGCGATCGCTCAACGTCACACGGTAGTAGTACTACTAGCACATCAGCCAACGGCGTGAAACCCAACGTTGAGAAAATATCAGACGATAAGAAGGGAATGGGGACATTTTGTTTCGCACGGTGAAATTCATCATCTTCCTCTGCATATACCACTTCGATATACAAGAAACAGCTATTATCGCTCATAATCCACTACGGGGCTCTCACTCACTATCTTTCTCTCACTAAACAAAGAAAAATGAAAACGAATAAACAGAGGAGGATTCCAGAGGGAGGGACTCATCAAACAACCCGGATGGACGGACACCCGCACTAACTGTCACACCATCTATAATCGGACTCTTCATATTCCCTCAAACGTTCGAACATGCTGTTCAGTTACTCATCGATCACATAATTTGGACTCAGTCATTCATAGATGTTTGTTTTGTTCGAATTTCGTTCGTTTGAGATGGAAATGTAGAAGTGCATGTCCGGATTTGTGTTGGCGTTGGCCGGACGCCCAACGCACGGCGGATCTTCGGCCTCATCTCGTCTGCATAGATTTTTTTCTTCTCATTTTTATTATTTTCATCAATGATTTTTTGATAGTTTGAAATACATCCATCAAATCTTGACTAGAATAACAAGACCAAGAAAAAATAAGAACCACAAAAAGACATCTTGAAAGATATCCAACTTTCATGCATTCGTTGTTGATCTATGATGTCTTGATCAACAACAAATGCATGGAAGTTGGATATCTTTTTAAATGACTTCTTGAGCAATCGATGACGACGCCTTCGAGCACCGTCCCCTTGTTGGAGGTATCGATGTTGCAGCCCCCTCCTTCCCATGCCCGACATTCTCCGAGGGAAACCATAGATTTACTCTTGCGGATCGAACGATGATGACGCTATCGGCTTTGCTCGACGTCGTATCTCCTCCTGAGGACATCGCCTTCAAGGTAGAGTCGGTCAGAGGGACCTGGTGCTCATGTTGGTGGTTGGCGCCAACTTCTGTAGCATCGCCATGAGAGCAACAGAAGCATCTTTCACATGCAAATTCGTGAGGCAAGTTATGTCGGCCAACCTCGGGGGATTAAAGCAGCATATGTTTGCTCTATCGGACATAGCGTTCTCCTTTGATGCCGTCGAGTTTCGTGGATAGGCTTGTGGCAGCTCGGATTGATACAACGGTTCTTGGTATGCACTTTGACAGCAACGAAAGCGTTCGAGTGTCCCACCGGGTGTGTTGTGGGGTGTGTTGGGGAACATCGCATGGGAAACAAAAAATTTCCTACGCGCACCAAGACCTATCATGGTGATGTCCATCTACGAGAGGGGATTTCCGATCTACGTACCCTTGTAGATCCACAGCAGAAGCGTTAGTGGACGCGGTTGATGTAGTGGAACGTCCTCACGTCCCTTGATCCGCCCCGCGAACTTTCCCACGAACCGTCCCGCGATCCGTCCCACGATCTAGTGCCGAACGGTCGGCACCTCCGCGTTCAGCACACGTACAACTCGACGATGATCTCGGCCTTCTTGATCCAGCAAGAGAGACGGAGAGGTAGATGAGTTCTCCGGCAGCGTGACGGCGCTCCGGAGGTTGGTGGTGATCTAATCTCAGCAGGGCTCCGCCCGAGCTCCGCAGAAACACGATCTAGAGGTAAAACCGTGGAGGTATGTGGTCGGGCTGCCGTGGCAAAAGTTGTCTCAAATCAGCCCTAATAGCTCCATATATATAGGAGGAGGGGAGGGGAGGCTTGCCTTGAAGCTCAAGGAGCCCCAAGGTCTGCGCCACCAAAGGAGGAGGAGTCCTCCTCCAATCCTAGTCCAACTAGGATGGGAAGGTGGAGTCCTTCTCTCCTTTCCCACCTCCTTTTTCTTTCTTTTCTCTTTGATTTTCTATCCATGGCGCATAGGTCTTTTTTGGGCTGTCCCACCAACCCACCAAGGGCTGGTGCGCCACCCCCAAGGCCTATGGGCTTCCCCGGGGTGGGCTGCCCCCCCCCCCCCGGGTGAACACCCGGAACCCATTCGTCTTTCCCGGTACATTCCCGATAACTCCGAAAACCTTCCGGTAATCAAATGAGGTCATCCTATATATTAATCTTCGTTTCCGGACCATTTCCGGTAATCAAATATCGACCATTCCGGACCATATTGGATCCCACATATTCTACGAAGATCTTATCGTTTGAACCTCAGTGCCACGGATTCATATAATCCCGTATGTCATTCCCTTTGTCCTTGGTATGTTACTTGCACGAGATTCGATCGTCCGTATCCGCATACCTATTTCAATCTCGTTTACCGGCAAGTCTCTTTACTCGTTCCGTAATACAAAATCCCGCAACTTACACTAAGTTACATTGCTTGCAAGGCTTGTGTGTGATGTTGTATTACCGAGTGGGCCCCAAGATACCTCTCCGTCACACGGAGTGACAAATCCCAGTCT
The DNA here is from genome assembly GCF_904849725.1 of Hordeum vulgare subsp. vulgare. Taxonomy (NCBI): domain Eukaryota; kingdom Viridiplantae; phylum Streptophyta; class Magnoliopsida; order Poales; family Poaceae; genus Hordeum; species Hordeum vulgare. The sequence continues at coordinate 654,642,191 of NC_058519.1, read as the reverse complement.
CGATCCATACTTACTCAACGAACACCTTCGGAGATACCTGTAGAACATCTTTATAGTCATCCAGTTACGTTGCGACGTTTGATACACACAAAGCATTCCTCCGGTGTTAGTGAGTTATATGATCTCATGGTCATAGGAACAAATACTTGACACGTAAAAAATAGTAGCAACAAAATAACACGATCAACATGCTACGTCTATTAGTTTGAGTCTAGTCCATCACGTGATTCTCCCAATGACGTGATCCAGTTATCAAGCAACTAACAGGAACAAAGCTCAGAGATTCGGTCGATCCCGCACCGCTGACACAATCAATTAACAGGAACAAAGCAGTATACACACATGGGCAGTATACACACAAGGGCACGATGAATTAACAGGAGCAGAGCAGATGCAGATGCATATTTGAATGGAATTGAGCAGCAGCAGCAGATACAGAGGGGTGCGGGCGGCTGACCTCTGTTGCACGCCGTCTTATTTGCAAATGAATGAGATGAGTTCGGATCAGACCACGATCCAGTCCTCCTCCCCGTCGGAGAACTCGAGCGCGCTTGTGATGCCCCGCACCACGCAAATCCCGTCGTCCTCCTCCTCCTCGTCCTCGTCGACATCGTCGGTAATTTCAGCATCGTGCTCCTCGATTTCGTCGGTGTCCGCCGCTGTCGCCGTGCCGTGTGCGTCATCTTCTTGTCCGCCCCGCGCGGCCTGGAGGCTGACAATGAGGTCGTACAGGTCAGAGATCCCCCTCAGGGCGGCGGCTACGAGATCGGCGTCGTCCTCCTCCTTGTCCTCGGCGTGCCAGTTGTTGCCGCCGGCGAGGTGGGCGAGCACGGCGGACGTGGAGGCGCCCCTGTAGTTGTACTCGCCCGTGGCGGCCGGGCCGTCCTCGGTGCCACCGCCGACGCGCCAGGAGACGAGGCGGTGGTTGAGCGCGACGTCGGCGGCGCGCAGCTTGCGCGCGCCCTTAGGCTTCTCCCGCGCCTTGGTGGTGGCGACGGTGGCGGGCGGGTGCTGGTGGCACCCCGCGCACCGCACCGCACCGGGCCCCAAAACGAAACCTTATCTTAAAGAGCAGGATCTCGGATGGAATACTGCAAAACGCGAGGTTCTTTTTGTAAGAACGAAACATTTTTCTGGTTAGTCAGTTAAAAAAGGACGGCGGGTTAATTACTTGAAAAGACAGGGATTTTTTTGCAAAACCACCAACGACGAACGACGGAAGCGCTCTGCGTTTTATTATTACTAGCAAAAGGGCCCATGCGTTGCAACGGGAGAAAGAAATACCATACGACACACGTTCTTAATTTATAAAAAATGTCTATAATTTGAGAATTTATAGTTACGATATAGCAAAAGGACCCATGCGTTGCAACGGGAGAAAGAAATATCACACGCTCTTAATTTATAAAAATGGTCTTGTCCTACAAAAATGCAGTTCAAAATTTCATAGGTCTTCTATTTTAACATTGCTTGTATGTAGATTTAATACGTACAAAGAATCAGTCAAGTGACCTTCAGTTTCATCTTCAATGCTGATTTTGTGGACGTGTTCATCCCCAACCCGGATGAGTACCGGTATGAAAGAAAGACGAATAATAACTTATTTATTAAGATTGCACCGTAGATAGTATTTTTATTAAACGTTTAACAGATAAAATAATATCATATTTAAATCCTACATATTTTTTTAATCAAATTCCATATATAATATGTTAAATTTGGAGTTACGGTTTAAAAGATATGAGTATTTTAAAAAACATTTAATATATACTACGAGTTTAATGTTATAAACGGTATGAGTTTTTTTGTAAAATCACCTCGGTGGGTTTTCCGACGAAAGCGATAGCCTCTTTATTATTAGGTAAAGATTAGGAAAGAATATCTTTTCTAATCAATGAATTTGGCAGCTGCCAACATTCAAAAACTTTGTCGTCCCAATGTTGCGATCAAACCGATTCTTGCATCAGTCCAGCATTTCTGGCCATCTCGTCTAGTCTCCAGATTGATTGATTGATTTTTTGTTCTTGATTGACACCCGTCTGCTTCACGAAATCGTCACGAGCAGAGCAGGCATATTTCTTTCTTGATTGACACTCGTGGTCTGTGTGCAAGAGTAAGTTTCACGGTTGACCTTTTACCACGAGGCTAGGTTGTAGTGTGACAAGTACTCCCTCCGTTCTTAAATATAATTCTTTTAAAAGATTTCACTAAAACACTACATACAGATGTATATAGACATACTTTAGAGCATAGGTTCACTCATTTTGCTACGTATTAGTCCTTTAATGAAATTTCTAAAAAGACTTATACTCCCTCCGTTCCAAAATAAGTGTCTCAACTTTGTACTAACTTTAGTATAAATTTGTACTAAGCTTGAGACAGTTATTTTAAAACGGAGGAAGTATTTAGGAACGAAGGGAGTAGATTCTAAGGCTTTACCACGACATTGAGACGGTCCATAACGGAAAAGTCAATCATTTATCTTCGATTTGTCTAGATATCAAATGTATCGAGCAGTATGTAGAATAAGCTATTTTCCTAAGTCCATGAATGCTGCCCCGCTGAACAGACGGCCGAGATTATTATTCATTCATTCGAGACTTCGAGTGCGTCGGCATACAGAGTGGATACAAGGGGCGAATGGTACGTCGGCAAAACATCTTTTTGTCAAGCAGTTGAGTTGTGCTGCTAATTAAAACTGATGGGATGCATTGCATTGCATTGGCGCGGCCAAGTAACAAGATCGCGTGCGTACGAGTTGGACGCCATCTGCCTCGTCTTTGAATTGAAAGGCTCGCCGTACCTACGAATTGCTTCGCCCACAAGGAAACATTAGTTTTATCCTAATGTTGACTTTTGCTACTGATGAGTACTGACGTACCCTGATAGTCAGTACTCAGCGGCCGGGAAAGCAAACCAGTACTACTGCCTTGAGAGTTCTTTATTGAGGTAATAACACTAATGGTGCCCAAACTTGTCATGGATGTTTACTTTGATGTCTGAACTTGAATAATACACCGAATTGGTTTCAAGACTTGGCAATATGGTTCAAATACAGTTTAAATCATGTCTAGATACATATGTATTGCTGACTAGACATGCCAGCTTGGCGCAGGGCCCACTTGCAGTGCCGGATAAACTGACACAAGGAGTATGTCTCATTGACCATCGGGTCCCACCTGTTAGTACACAACTATAATAAACAAAAAATGGATAGGTTAGGATTCGAACCAGTGGACTGTGCTCCACGAACAACCTGCGTAACCACTTCCGAAAGGTAAAATTATTGTCTATTCATCATCACTAGCACAATTTATCTACCTAACAAGACCGTGGAATTAAATGCGGTAAAGTTAGTGCAGCCCATTTTACATATGTTAGTTGTTTTTTATTTTAAAAATTACAAGATATATATGTAGTATATAAAGTGTTCATACTTTTAGGAAATGTATTTCTAGTTGTAAAAGTGTCCATGTATTTTAATAAACAAAATGTGTTTGCCAAAATATATATTTTTGAATGAAAATAAATTTTAAAATATGTGTAAAAATATATATAACAGCCTATTGTGCCCCAAGAATTTTATACATTCTTATATTTAAATTAACACATTTTAAAATATGCATACATTTTTCTAGTTAAAAAATATTTTAAGACAATAAGATTCTAGATTTATCTTGATTACTATTACAATATTTTACATATGTTCTAAAATTTCTGAAAACAAAAAAAGTTCCAAAAAAAGTTCAAATTTTCTAAAAAGGAAAAAACTGAAGTTCCAAATAGAGAGCACGTGGATATATCTTTTAAAGATGAAGATTTTGAAAATTAGATGAACATTTCAAAATGTATGAACTTTTGGAAATTGTAAAATTATTTTATTATATATCAAAATCCTTCTAAAAATTCCGACAAAGTTTTATTAATTGTTTATTATTATTTAAATTCATTATTTTTTAAATTAAATTAAATGTTTTCTTAATATTGTAATTATAGTTTGAATACTTTTGTAATTTTTAAGGAAGAAAAATAACTAACATGTGGAAATTGAGTGACACTCATTGCAACCCATTTAACTCCGCGGTGGAGTTAGTTAAATAAACAGAAGCGGTATGTAGTATACAATAAAATTACCTTGGTTATGTGGTTAGGGCGGGTCATTGATAGCATATATGTCATTTATTTGAATAGCAAGATATCTTTATTTTTTACTAGCACAAATGCCCGTGCGTTGCAACGGGAGACATTGTTACATGTCTTATGATTACAACTATTTTCCTTCTTTCTCGTCTCAGTTTGTCACACGTACACGTATTACAACTGAATAAAAAAATCTTTAGACTCCTACGGTTTTCGTATATGCTCTTTGGAGAAAGAAAAAATGGCCAGCTTGTTTTATGAAGCACGTTAAATACATCGTCAGGTTATCAACACCTTTTATTATGCTCACCAGTGTTCCATATATTTTCATTTTAATTACTCACTCCGTTTCTAAATTTGTGCGTGGGACAACAACCCTTAAAAACGCTCCCACAGTTCTGTGACCTGTAATTGCCTTTCACCAAAAGAAACAGAATTACAATCTGAATATCAGGGTCACAAGGAAGTGAGCCTAGCTCACTTGGCTAGTGGAGTGGATGTACAACCCAGCCACCTTGGTTCAAGTCCCCACGGACGTGAATTTGGGTTCTTATTATTTAAAAAAAACTCGTTGTGGGGGTTTCCCTTACAGTTTTCCTTCAAAAAAAATAATATCAGAGTCACAGAAAAAAGTAGCACTTGGCCCTCATAGCTTACTCAAGATGTCCTATGAATCATGAACTGTAAACTATCGGACATAACATTTATTTATTTTCTGAATCACATTCACACCTGATAATGTACCGCTACTCTCCTTCAAATGGTGATATGAAAGCACTTTTTTTGCACGAATAACTCGAACAAGAAGGAAACAAAGCAGACGTACGCTAAAATGAAGACTCGTCATGCCAGCATTTACTGTCAGCACTCAGCAACCATTCATACACAACACAGAAGTATGATTCAGTATTCCCTGATGGAACAAAGACAGACATGATGCCCAGCCACATACATAATCAATAATTACTAATCAGCAAGTACCTAAAGTAGTAATTAGTTTGGGTGGCACTAGCAGCGAACTCGGCACCAACAGTTTGGCACCGGCAGTGAACTGAACTGTCCCCCCAACAAGAGTTTGACGCCAGCAGTATTGCTAATTTGGAGAGGGTAAATAAAATTGGCAAGCAAATCGAGGGTTGTTTCAGCGAGGCGAGGCATGCGTGCGTACCTGCTTCTTCTTCCTGGCGAGGTTCCAGATCCGTCGGGTGTTGCGCTTGTGCAGGCTCCGCATCGCTGACGTCTCGGCAGCAGAAAACAGACCCATGTCTTGTTGAAGCCGGAGATGACCTCTCGACGAAGTAGGGCGCCGGGTTGAATCGCCCGCGCTCCCGCAGCATGAGCTACGCCTTGTCCCGCTTCTTCTCCGCCGCGTCGGCGCCCGTGCCAGGAGCCGCAGAGGAGGAGGCAAACGGTCGGCGGCGAGGGGAGGAGGAGAATCAGGGTGGGGGCGGACGCGATATGCGCCGGAGTGCATCTGCCCAGGGGCTTTTTTGAAAAAAAACGAAACGTTTTTTCCACTTAACGAAGGGTTGCGGATTGATTTCGAAAAAACAAAGGGACTTTTCTACAAAAGCGCAACGACGTAGATTAATTTCAGTTGTTCGCTCACAGGTGAGACCTGATGGTCATTTAGTCGTACAATTTTGATGTTTGTCTGTCCGTCACTATAAATGGCCCCACGTCATGCTGGCATGCCTAGTTAACCGTAAATACGTATTTAGACGTAATTTAAAACGTATTTGAACCATACAACCAAGTTATAGAACCAATTTGATGTAGTTTTCAAGTCCATGCATCAAAGTGATCATCGATGGCAAGTTTAGGCATTACTAGTGTTATTACCTCTTCTTTATTTTCTGAAAAACTTGCCTTGCAAGAGTGTTGATCCAAAGGGCTAGGAAAAATAAACAACACGAACGGCACGGCACGGTACGGTGTGTGGCTGTGTCATGTGTGTCCAAGAAACGTGCATGAACAGAACAAACGGACGGCAAGGATTGTGCTTATATTATATACTCCCTCCGATTTTTAATATAAGTTTTTCTAAAATTTTATTGCATACTACATACTATAAATAAGATAAATAAATTTATATTTTAAAACACACACACACACACACACATACATATATATATATATATATATATATATATATATATATATATATATATATATATATATCGTATGTAGTATGTAGTGAAAAACTTATATTTAAAAAACGGAGAGGATATTTGGTTGGGTTCGATGATGAACTGACCATTCCACAGCGTATGCGTCGCCATCCAGGCAGCGCTCCTCGTGCGCCCAACAATATTTCTTTCCGTGTGTAATATGCGTCTGCATCGAACCGGAGATTTTCCGTTTTCTGAAACTACATCTCACGGAGATTTTCCTGAGACTATATCTGGCAATGATACCATCATCAGAATTTAAGGGCTCCTTTGATACAAAGGAACTTCATTGAATTTTTGGAGGATTTGGATCCTTAGGATTTTTTCCTACGATGATCGTTTGATTCGTAGGATTGAAATCTTTTGAAATTTTTCCATAGGATTCATTTGTACTACTCCCTCCGTTCCTAAATATAAGTCTTTCTAGAGTTTTCACTAATGGACTACATACGGATGTATATAGACATATTTTAGATTATAGATTCACTCATTTTGCTTCGTATGTAGACATCTAGTGAAATATCTTAAAAGACTTATATTTAGGTACGGAGGAAGTACATTTTAGAGAAAAATTTCCATCCACTCAAATTTCTTTGTAGAATTCCTTTATTTTTCTTGTGCTATCAAACACACTTTCAAATCATGTAATGTAGAAAAAAACATGCCACTCTATTTCTATATTTTCCTATTCCTGCATTTTAACAATCCTATGAATCAAAGAGTCCCTAAAAAACAGCAGCTCGAGCACGTGATCACAAGCATAGGATGCAGACTTTTCCTGGCTTATCCCTGCCGTGCCCCTGCCCTGCCAACCGTGCTTGCCAGGACGAGGAGGCCACGCACAAGGGCTTGTCGCCAAGACAAGAAATCCGATCTGGTCCGCTCGTGGAAAGCTAGCTAGGCCACGCTTTCTGGCTCTGGTACCAGGCGAGATCGATTAGCTCTGCGCGCACCTGGTCTTGGTGGAGGAGCAGGCGTTCTTCTCTGATTCTCTCACGTACTCCCTCCGTTTCAAAATAAATGTTTCAAACTTAGTACAACTTTGTACTAGAGCTAGTACAAAGTTGAGACACTTATTTTGGAACGGAGGGAGTATATAAGAGCATCTACATCCAGACTTAATAAATTCGATCTGTATACGCCTGCAGTCGCGTTCGAACATGTCCCTGTTCCACACGACCCCTTATAGATTACGTCGCACATTCACATATCCCGAATAAAATCTTTAAATCCTTTATGCACGTCGATCATCCGGTACAAATTGTTCGGATTAACAATTCGAAACAAAAAATTAAATCACTCTTTAACAAACCGAACATGTTAAAATAAAATTAATGTCCGAGCAAAATGTATATTTGTCAGATCAATGGCGAGAGGCATTCATCCATGCGTTCTGCTCGTCCAGCTTGTCTTGCTTCGCCTGTGCAGCCACCTCCGCCTGCGTCCTGGTCATGGTTTGAAACATTCATCATGCATGAACTAATGACCTATGCAAAACGTTATACATTTGATTGGACATGAGAAAATGTATCCGGTCTTGTTCAGTCATTCCGTCGAACATGTTGAGTGTAGCCCGGGCGATGGCGGTGCCCGTGCTCATCCGCTCTCGGAGGAGCTGCGACAGCTCTCATTCGTCGACCGACGGATTCTGCGTGGCCGGAAAGCTCTCCGAAATGGCCCAGCTGGCCGTCGGATCCTCCTCGGTCCCAAGGTTGCCGGATAGCACAATCTGCATCATCGCTTCGATGGATGGGGTGCGGGGTGCCCGACATGCTGGGGGAGACATCCCCTCGATGATGCCTGCACCTACCTACAATGCCAACTCCGCCTCCCTCTCTCGCTGTCGGCGACGTCGCATCTTACGGGTGATGTTCTCCGTCTTGCAAGACGACGCGAAGGAAGGGGTGCTGGTGGACTAGGCGGACTGCCTCTCCATCGCAACGGACGGGGACGGGCTGGAAGAAATCACGTCGATGGATCAAGACTGGTGCTGAGGATGGTGAGCAAGGGTGCCGGACGGCGAGGGCTCTGACGCGGGAAATGTTGGAGGGCGGCGGAAGGAGGAGGAAGAGTTTGGAGAATTTGAAACAATTTGCTGTGAGGTAGGGTTGTTAGGTCCGAAGTGGCGGGCGTGCCCCGCGACGCTCGGGCTCCCCCATATTCTCCTTATATTTGGACTGGATATGAGGGATGTCAATCTGCGTGAGCGTTTGAGGCCTATTTGCAGGGTTTGGCTGGGCCAAAATTTTGTGACCGACCACTCGGAGATGGCCTGCACCGGAGCCTGAGCCGAGTACTACTATTGTAATTTTCTTCCTCGTCGGAGATGGCCTGCGTCGGAGCCTGAACTGCGTGCCCCGTCGTCTCCTCCGCTGCCTGCGCCGCCTCCTGCATCGCTCGCGCTTCCTCCATCCGACGCGTGACCACCGCAGCCGGCTCGAAGCGGATGGAGTTGAGGATGGCCAGCTGCTCCGGCCACAAATCTACCATCGCCGATGGCTCCTCTTCCGGCTCCTGCTGCGCCGCCTCCTCCTGCGGCGCATATGGCTCCTCCTCGGGCTACTCCCCCATCTCCTCTCCCCTCCTCGAAATCCACCTTCGGTTCCAAAAGTAGCCCCGCTTCCCTTTGGATTTAGACTACTAAAGGAGGAAGAGACGATGCTGGGTCATGTAATGCGGACGGCGTGGTGGTATGGCTCACGGGCGAGGAGAGGGAAGTACTCGGGTGGCGGCGGAGAGAGGCAGGCGGCAGATGTGCTAGGGCTGGGGACGCCGGACGGCTTAAATAGCCGGCCCGACCCAGGAGCGGCGCCACGCTACGTTCATACCGCGCCGACGATCGAAGACGCCCGTCAAACCGTCGGGTTTTCCAACGAGTCTGTGTGAGGCCAAACCGTCATACCGACGTGGCGGTGGTCCGGACTTTTCATATCTGTTCTATATTTGCGTTGAAAGTGATGATGTCGGTCAACCGGACCGTTTAACGTCGGTTTGAAAGCATCCGTTCGAATGAGTTTTTATAACCGGGTAGTGATTTGTGGGGTCCGCCTGCTGTAACTGAGCACATCAAGGGTGTGCATGCATGTGTAAGCAGCCTGGCTGCTGCAGAGCCAACTGAAAGATCAAGGTTGCCTTGCTACATGTCTCATTCAGTATTAACTGGTCGTTTTCTATTGCGTCCGCTCTCGTCGCTCGATTTTTGCCAACTCAAGCTCTACGTCCCGTCCCGTCCCGTCGCAAAACTGACTTGCCAAACATATCTTCATACTTGCAACAAAGAGCAAGTTTCATGCCGGTATTCTTAAAATATATGCTAATAAAAAACAAACGGTAAGTTTCAAGGTTGACTTTCAAGTTTCCACACGAGGCTTGTTCTGCAAGAGTGATAATGAAATTAATGGATTTGCTTAAGCACATCTAGATGTGCTTTACAACATCTACAATGAACACCTTAAACGAATGCGTCCAGTCAATAACCAGACAAAAGAAAAATAATAATTTAATTAAATCTTTCATATTATCCGTATACACCTGGATGGTCCGCGAACCCTCATATTGAAAACGAATATAAGAAGAATTTGAGGGCTCACTGACGCGTCCGGATGCAACCGGTCAATCCGCCACGTAGGATGCGACCCTATCCCAGACCATCTTTTTTTTCTTTATTCATTCTCTCTCTCTCTTTTTTTGTTTATCAATCACGTATAAATGACAAGACATACGAGAAAAAAAGTGTGAATGCACAAACGAATAAATAGGGGACACGTTCGATCACTGATCAAACGTGTCCGCAGGCATTTAATGTTCATATTTGCTAAATCTGAATGTAGATCCTCTTAAGTATTGTACATCTAAGCTAAACCTTATATCATTGATTTTATTTGAAGATTCGTATAGACAATTTTTTCCCTCCTTCCTTCTTATGTTGATTGAGTAAAATTATTAAATATTCTCTGCAAAGGTCGACCGTCCATCTCCTCCACGATATTCAACGGAGTACTAGCGGAGAACCGCCTTGCAAGATTTGTTTCACTCTCTAAAACTTCCCATGCAAAGGGTCGTGTTGGAACCCCTAAATAGGTGTCATGTTGGAAGAGCGGCCACGTTGTTGGACCCGTCGCCAAGTGAAAAACACGGCACGCCACTGTTCCGTGTGTGAAACGAATGTACGTATTTTTTTGTTGGCAACAGTTGGAGAAGCAGGCGGGCAGGTGGCAGATATGTTTAGCTTTGCTTTTTTTTTTTTAGGGGTGAAAAACTGCTTTATTGATCACTATTGCGGATTACAGGAATAATAGTAGTATCAAAGGGTTCGAGTAGCAACACATGGCGTCCCTCCCCTAAATGCAGAGCATATCTAGCTAAGTGATGAGCTTCCATGTTGGATAATCTTCCTTCATGGGTAAACGATATATGTTGAAAGTCACTCCTTCCATCACATATTTCCTTAATAATAGGACCGATTATTCCTTCAGATCCCGAGTTGATTTCTTGAATAGCATTCAGACAATCAGAAGCCACTGCAACCTTCTGCAGTAATAAGTCCCGTCCCAAAGATTGAGCTTCACGGCAAGCAAGGGTTTCCAAAATTAGAGGATCAGTTAAACCGTGGAAGACGACGGCTGATGAGCCCAGGTAAGCTCCCTGTTCGTCCCTGCAGACTGCACTGATCGCTCCTATGGGAGGAGCCTTGCAAACTGCACCGTCGACATTGATCTTTGTCCAGCCCGCAGGGGGCTTGATCCATCGCCGAGTATTGGAGTGAACTGGTCTAGTGTTTGATGTTGATGCTGGCTTGTTCAGTTCCAGCTCTGCTATATAGCGGTTGACGAAGGCTAGTGTAGCTCGTGGACTTTGATGCTCCCCTTCACGAATAAGCTTGCATCGGGCGAACCAGATAGCCCAGAGTGTTACCGTGATCTTGGTCATCTCGGTCGCAGAAACTGATGATATCCTGGGAATAGCCAAGACTTCGCGTCTGGTTCCGCAGTAGCCAACATGTGCTCCACTAGCTCTAAATTGTGTAGTACCCAGACACAGCGAGCCATATTGCATGTAAGCAGGGAGTGGATCCAAGAGTCCTCTGCCCCGCATATGGCGCATGCCTGGGAGGGTGCCATATTGCGGTGCTGTCGAACGTCTGCTGTCGGTAGAGATGTCTAGGCCAATCTCCACAGGAAGATCTTGATTTTCGAAGGGACCTGGATCCGCCACATCTCATCCCAACATTTCCTCTCTCTGTTGACGTCTGCCGGGCCGCCATTGCCTTCGAGCCAGGCCTCCCTTCGGAGCTTGGTAGTAATGAGCATGCGATAACAAGACTTGACGGAAAACAAGCCTTTCTTATCCTGGGACCATGACCAGATATCTTCATAGTGTCTGGTGCTTAGAGGGATGTTGAGAATCATGTCAGCATCAATCGGTAGAAAAGTTGAGGTAATCAACTCCCGCTTCCACCTGGCTGATGTGTGATCGATAAGCTCGGCAACCATGGTAGGGCGTTGGGCCGTAAGACATGCAATAGGTCGCATGGAAGCTTCTTTAGGGAGCCAGTTTTTGTTCCATATCTCTGTGGTTGAGCCGTCTCCGATCCGTTTGATCAGTCCTAACTTGAGAATCTCCTTCCCCTCGATGATTGCACGCCATATTTGTGATGGGTTATTTCCAAGCTCAGACTCCAGGAAGCATGTGGAGGGGTAGTATCGTGCCTTTAGGATCCTGCCACTTAAGGATTCCGGAGCCTTGAGCAGGCGCCAAGCTTGTCTAGCAAGTAAGGCGAGGTTAAATAGTTTAATGTCTTTAAAACCCAATCCACCTTCATATTTAGGCCGTGTCATCACCTCCCACGATACCCAGCTAGTCTTTCTTTCACCGTTCTTACTACCCCACCAGAACTTCCTAATGAGGGAGTTGATGTGGAGGCACAAACCGCGGGGAAGTTTAAAGCACGCCATAGAGAAGACCGGGACTGCTTGCGCAATGGACTTTATAAGAACTTCCTTCCCTCCTGAGGATAATATCTTTTCCATCCATCCTTTAACTTTATCCCAAACCCTATCTTTCAGATATTTAAAGACCCCATTTTTGCTGCTACCAACATCTGTGGGCATGCCCAGATATTTGTCATTCAGACTTTCATTGTGCACATTGATAATGTTCTTGATACTCTCCTTCTGTTCATTTGAACAGCCTTTACTGAAGAAAACGGAGGACTTAGCTTGGTTTATTCTCTCCCCCGAAGCGTTACAATAGGTTTCCAGCAAAGAAGATACCATAGTAGCTCCCTGACAACTCGACTTGAAAAACAGCAGGCTGTCATCAGCAAATAGTAAGTGACTTACCGGCGAAGCCATTGGTGCCACTTTAATTCCGTGAATAGGTGATGACTCATTGTGGTTTTTGAGGAGGCACGAGAGGCCCTCTACTGCCAACAAGAAGAGATAGGGTGATAGTGGATCTCCCTGCTGAATCCCTCTCGTAGGAGTGAATTGTTCTAGTTTCTTCCCGTTAAATAAGACCAAAAACGTAACTGAGCTCACCATCCTCATGATAAGATCAACCCAGGCTGGTGCAAAACCCAGTCTGGTCATCATAGCGCTCAGATTTTTCCATTCCAAACGGTCATATGCTTTCATCATGTCCAGTTTCAAGGCACAAAATCCATTCCTCTTTGATTTTCTTCGTTTCATAAAGTGCAGACATTCATAGGCAGATATTATGTTGTCTGTAATAATTCTTCCTCCAACAAAAGTTGATTGTTCTTCTGATATGATCCCAGGGAGGATGGATTTGAATCTGTTTGCTATGACCTTGGATGCTATTTTATAAAGAACATTACAAAGACTTATCGGACGGAAATTGTGTGAGGAGTGTGGGGCTTGTTACCTTTGGTATCAACACCAAAATAGTATCGTTCAAGATAGCAACTTCGTCTTCTCCCTTCAGAATTTTTAAGGTGACTGAAGTGATTTCGGTGCCACATACATCCCAATAGTGTTGGAAAAAATGGGCGGGAACCCCATCAGACCCTGGCGCTTTTGTGGGTGCCATTTGAAATAAAGCCGCCTTCACCTCTTCTTGAGTAAAGTCCGATGTTAGAAGATTATTCATCTCAGTGGTGACTTTGCGTGGAACCATGTTAAGTACTTCCTCCATATTTGATGTACCTTCGGATGTGTAAAGATGTTTATAGAAATTGGTGACCATGTGTTCTAGCTCAATAGCATTATCAACTGTAGTGCCATCCTCACGTACCAGAGACGGAATTCTGTTTTTGCGTCTACGCTTGCTTGCCCGTAGATGAAAGAACTTTGTATTTCTGTCGCCCTCTTTGAGCCATGTTACCCGGGACCTTTGACGCCACATCACCTCCTCCCTGTAATAGAGCTCGGACAGTCTATCTCTGATCTTTATTTCAACCCTAGTAGGTTGGGTAACCTTTGGTCTGCCCATAGGTTTGCCAGATCTCTGTTCAGCCGTTTGATCTCCTTACTCACATTGCCGAAAGTATTTTTATCCCTGCGCCCGAGGCCTTTTGCGAGAGCATCAATTTTCTCTTTCAATACTGCTACTGTATCCACTCCAGGGCCCTGCCAATGTTGTTGCACCTCCTCTTGGAAACCGTCATGGGATTCCCACATCATCTCCTATTTGAAGGTTTGCTTTACGAGCTTGCCCAGTTGGCCTTCGGTTTCAAGCAAGATGGGGCTATGATCAGATGTGGCAGCCACTTTGTGCGCTAATCTAGCATTTGGGAAGATAGACAACCACTCCGCAGTAGCTAAGGCTCTGTCTAATCGGACGCGGGTATAGGTTCCTCCTGCGACCCTTCTCTCGAAAGTCCATCTCGGTCCAGTGAATCCCAGATCAGAGAATCCGCAAACATCAACGGCGTCACGAAACCCATTGACCTATGTCATGTTGCGGTGGCTTGATCCCTCGTACTCGTCCAGACGCAAGACTTAGTTGAAGTCCCCCAAACAGAACCAAGGACGATCCGTCGCCGAAGCTAATGACCGAAGTAGATCCCAGGTTATACCTCTTTCCTCCACCCTTGCTTCCCCATAAACCAGCGTCAATCTCCATTGTTCCACCCCCGGCATGGTGATTAGCGTATCAATGTGATATTCAGAGTAACCAAAGATCTCCAGCTTTATTGAATTATTCCAAAAGATCCCTAAACCTCCATGTCACGCCCAAGATGCGACCCTATCCTCAATTTGGCACGAAGGCCTCGTCAGGGATAGAAGCGCATCTCGTCGTGTCGCAAGAATGGATATCGTTACAAGTACATGTACTGAAAAGATGAGATATATAAAGAATTGGCTTACACTCGCCACAAGCTACATCAGAGTCACATCAGTACATTACATAACATCAAGAGTAAGAGCAGGGTCCGACTACGGACGAAAACAAACGACAAAAGAAGAACGACGTCCATCCTTGCTATCCCAGGCTGCCGGCCTGGAACCCATCCTAGATCGAAGAAGAAGAAGAAGAAGAAGAAGCAACTCCAAATGAACAATCAACGCGCTCGCGTCAAGTAACCTTTACCTGTACCTGCAACTGGTGTTGTAGTAATCTGTGAGCCACAGGGGACTCAGCAATCTCATTTCCAAAGGTATCAAGACTAGCAAAGCTTAATGGGTGAGGCAAGGTTAAGTGGTGAGGTTGCAGCAGCGACTAAGCAAAGCTTAATGAATGATCCTGAACACCTACCTACGTCAGACATAACCCCACCGTGTCCTCGATCGGAGAAGGAACTCACGAAAGAGACAATCACGGTTACGCACACGGTTGGCATGTTTTAATTAAGTTAACTTCAAGTTATCTAGAACCAGTGTTAAACAAAGTTTCCACGTTGCCACATAACCGCGGGCACGGCTTTCCGAAATATTTAACCCTGCAGGGGTGCTCCAAATAGTCCATCACAAATTACCACAAGCCGCATAGAAATCCTCAATCACGAAGCTCGCGATCTCGTCGGATTCCCTAGTGGAAAACCTCAACTCTGTGATTACCCAAAGCATCACCGGAATCCCGATGCACAAGATATCTCGTCAAAGGTAAAACTAATCCAGCAAGGCCGCCCGACGTGTCGACGTACCCGATAGGAGCCGCGTATCTCGTTCTCAGGACACGACGGATGGAACTAGCTACAGGTGCCAAACCTCGAGTTTCCTCGCGGTGGCCCCGTAGGCAGACCGTTTGGGACCAACACCATCAGCACTGGCCCCCCTGTTTATGTAAAATTACTCCTCGGGTAGCGCTAACTCCCTATGCATTTCAATTTATCAAAATTATTATGTTGGGCAAATGTAGAACCAAAGTTGGGCCTTGCCAGACCAGATTTAATCTAAAACGAATTATCAAGGAGGTCCCCATAACAACCCCGATCGTGTTAGGAGCGCTCAATTATGGAACATAACACCGGTAGCCGAAACTAAGGGGGCAAAGGTAGAACAACACACCAGGCTAGAAAGGCCGAGCCTTCCACCTTTTACCAAGTATATAGGTGCATTAAATTAAATAGCATTAATATGGTGATATGACAAGGAACCCATGTAATCACATGGAAGCAACTGCACCTGCAACTAGCAACGCTAACAACAGGGTTAAGCAAGCAGTAACATGGCCAATCAGTGGTTTGCTAGGTCGAACAGGTTGAAGGTTTCATGGCATTGTTGAGAGGCTGATATTTAACAGGTGGTAGGCAACGAGACATAAACGGTAGAAGCGGTAAAACTAGCATGGCAATGATAGTAATGGTATCTGGGGAAATGATCATCTTGCCTGAGATCCCGCTTGGAAGAAGAATGCCTCCGTGAAGCAGACGAACCGACGTAGTCGAACGGGTCCTCACATCCGACACGCTTGCGGAACTCTATCGAGGCGGAGCAAACCAGAAACAAGCATCAACACACGATATTCACCACACGATTCACAACACATATGATGCATGAGCTACTGAATACATGCAAGTCACGGCATGACAAATCACACAATCAAACACTACACATTAAATGAGGTTCGATATGCACGAGTTGCATTTTGACGAAACTCCACGTTAATTATTTAGTTCACTCCCGGTTATTTACACGGCAATATTAATGTTGTTAAACATGCAAGAGGTGAAGCGGAAATTAAACTACCTATCTAGACAATTTAAATGAGGTCGGAAATGACATATAACACCTCCAAACGACCTCACATGTTAATTTACAATCATGTCCAGATCTGAATTAACACCTTAATTAGCTGTTAAACAGCAAAACAAATAGGTTCACGTGATTCTACGCGTCAAGTCAAGCAAACTACACATAAAGAACATCTCCAACAGAGCTACGGATCAAAAGTTACGAGCACCGCAAGATATGATGGCATGAATGCAAAATGTGTGCAACGACGGCTACGAGCACTTCAAAACAAACAACCAGCAAGAGGAAAAGAAACTACACAAGATTCTAAGCAAGTTTCATGTAGGACACGAACAAATCGGAGCTACGGTTCAACATCTACGAGCAAAACAAGAAATCACTACAATCTGCCAAAAACAGCCACGTAGCATATTCAACGCCTCACAACTTCGGCTACCCAACTCCGATAAGCTCAAGCAAGGCATGGCACGGAAGAGGGCAAGAAGCACTTCTACGAACAACTAACAACAACTAGCATGGCAGCAAGGAGCACTAGGAAAAGAAGACACAAAAGGGCATCTCACGCACTATTTCAGACTTAGTGAAAATTACACCTCGTCAAAGTGCAGTTTTCAGCCTGAAGCAATATTGACAACAGCAAAACCTATAGCTACAGGACCCCAAATGGCATGAAACTTTACAGAATGCTAGAGAAACACAAGGTCTACAACTTACTCCATTGGGCCAACCTCAAAAGAGCTACAGATCACAAGATGCAAGCAAGACAAGACAGCAACAAAATAATAACAGATTCCAGACTTAGAAATATTTCAGCTCCTCTAAAACAGCACTATTCAAGCAACTTGAGGGCAGTCAAACAACACCTAAACATGCATTTCTATTGCAACCAAAAATACCAGGGGCTAAACAAAACATCCAAGATCAACTCCCTAGTTGACAACTAATGCAAACGAGGCACGGAATCAATTCTACGAATTAAACAAAAGGGCTTCACGATAAAATATCTCGCGAACTAACTTCCTCAAAAGCTAAAACTAATTGCACAGAAAAATCCATGGGATTTTTCTACCCCGGAAACATATAAAATAAGTGGGGTTTGCAACACAAAATAAAGCCACACATTAATGCGAGATAATACCTCTAAACGGGAAAATAAACTACCGGCAAAACCTTACACGGAAAAATACGATTGACTGCTCTAAAATACGTAAAAATATGGTCCCTAAAACATGGACATTAAATCTATGGCATACGGACAGTCCGGACACGTACGAGAATTAACTACGGAACGGATCCTAGTTAAACAGCACGTAAAACGAGGCATTAGGCACTCTAAACAGCGCTAAACAAATATGCATGTTGGATAATCGTGTTCTACTCGCGAAGCTACCCCAAAAAGATATATAACACGTCCCGAACCGGCTTACGGTTTAAAAGTTACGGGGGTTTAAATAATTGGCTAAATCCTGAAATTAACTAAACCGAAAAGAAAAATAAAACTAAATATCTAACGGGCCGAAACCAAGGGCGTAATAAACAAAACAACGCATGGGCGAGGAATAGGCTTGCGGGGGGTGCTCACCTTGGGCCAACGGGCCAGTAGAGGAGGCTGCCCACGTGGGAGCCGGCCTGGCGCGGGCCTTCGGTGTTGCTGGGCCGAGGCGGGGCGAGTGGAGGGGGCCTAGGAGCGCGGGCGACTGGGCCGCTGGCTGGCGCGGCCGGCGCGTGCTCGAGGCCACGGGGCGGTCAACGCGAGGCAAGGCCTCGTCCTCCCGTGCTCTCCAGGAGCACGAGGACATGGTAGAGGCGGCGGCGCAGCATGGGGACTCCGACGAGGGGCTCGAGGATGGCCGGATCTGAGGAGGGGGTCGCCGGATCCGGTCTTGACAAACCCGATCCCGGCGCGGCGAGCCCGGAGTCGACAGGGGCGGCAAGATGCTGCAGGCGGCGGCCGGCGAGGCACAAGGCTCCGGCGAAGGAACTACAGGTGCGGCGAGGCAAGGTGGAACCGGCGGCATAGATTGGCTCTGCCCCGGCGAGCTACTGCTGCCCCGCGACGGGAGGCTGGAGACGAGGCGGCTGCAGGGGCGGCGCGAGGCGGCGCGCTAGGGCGCGGGGGCTGTTGCCTCGGGTAGGGAGAAGCGGCGGCGCATCCCGGGCCGAGGGCGGGCCTGCTGCGGGTTCGCGGGCCCGACGTCGCTGGCAGAGGAGAGAGAGTGGGGCGGCGCGGCTAGGGTTAGGTTTAGGTGGGGCGCGGATCCCGAGGAGAGATGAGAGGGGGCTGTCTAATTAATGGCATGGGGGGTATTTATAGACAAATGGGGGGCTAGGTTTAACCGGAATTTCGTTCCGGATCCAACCGCGAGGTCGGATTCGGACGATTCTGAACGTGGGCGATGGGTACGCGGCCGTGGAGGGGATAACCGGAGACGAGAGGGAGAACGGGCGGCGCGGTAACGATTTTTAAAACACCGACACACGTCCGACGAATAACCGAAGACGGTGCCGCTACGGTCGACCGTTCGGGTACCACACGGTCTCCGATCGCGACGAAATTCGACAGGCAGCCTGGCTATAACTAATCGTGACCGCGTGCCAAGTTTCACCTCGATCAGAGAGAGTTTTAAACGCACTTTAAAAACAGGGTTACTGCGGTGCCGCGGGCGCGTGCGAGTGCGGTCAGGCTCGGAACGAACAATGACGCGAACCGGCAACTAACAACGGATGCAAGTTTTGAAAACTGGCGGCAACGGAGATGCCGATGCAATGCTGATGATGCGCATGATGCGATGATGACACGACAATTAAAATAAGCCACACGACGAAAACGGAAAGAGAGGGGAAGCTTCTAGAACGTCGGCATCGGGCTGTCACACTCCACTTCTACCAGAGCTACTAACAGCGAAAGAAAGATCGAACCCTAATGAACTTGCCAAGCTTTCTACTCTTCCTTCAGGGAGTTCAGTTTCCACAATGCAAGCCACCATTGGAGTATATTGCCTCACAAGATTGTGAAGCTCACGGACTGTCTCGGGTCTACCAACCCCTCGACAGTTCCAGCATAGAAAACTCATTGAGCCGGGCGGCGCTCCTCGCAGAGCCCGCCAAATCGCTCATAGTATTTGTTATTTTATGTGGTGAAGAACATGCCACGTGCTTCTTTCGATCCCTTGGTCCAACGTACGCCTGCGTAGGTGGTGGAGTATGCTCCGGGAGTTCAGAAGCCTCCCTCATACTGGTCGTGGACTAGTGATCATCCCCTAGATCTGTTGGCCCTGCTGTAGTAGCATTGGACATGTCCAGCCTCTTTTTTGCAAAAGATTCAGTCTGGGTGGTTCCCCCTCGTCCTGCTCCATCTGCATTGGTTTCATTGGGCTCTCAGTCGTGTCCTCCATGTTCTCGTCCTCGCTCATCCTTGCCTCCGGCGAACAACGTTTCTTTGCCGCATTCTCTGTTCGACTGTTGGAAGTAGCCTGTCCCTGCGGTCCTCCACCCCTACCGCGACGGCCCCGAGTACGTGGGGGGTTTGAGCTATGCTGGGGGTATTGATTTGCCGCTAATGACCGTCTGATAGCTACCATCCATTGGCCATATTGTACCTCATCAGGGCCGTGGACGCCATCTCCACACTCCTCCAGAACATGTCCCATGACACCACAAACCTCGCAGAAAAATCCAACTTTCTCATATTTCACCGCTAGGAGGAGGGCTTCCTCTCCTCTGATCTTCAGCGGAGTAAAACGAACAAGGGGTTCATCTATCTTGATTTTGACTCGAACCCTTACATAATTCCCTTCAAAGAATCTGTTACGGTTCATCTCCACGCTCTTCACCTGCCCAATGCGCCGAGCAAGTTGGTCTAGTATCCCTTCTCTCCGATATAATTCAGGAGTGTCATGTATGTGTGCCCGAACTTGCACCCGATCCAGAGCAACCGTATGCGGTTTACCCTTGCCATCGTATTCCTCTATCACCACCATTAAACCCCTGAAGATCCAGGGTCCTTGGTGCATCACCCTGTTCCAATCCCCAACATAGAACATCAGAATAATGAAGAGATTATCGTCCGCTTCTCGTATCCCCGGATCATATGCCAAGCGCCACACGAACATCATCGTGGTTTTGAAAGACTCAGCGCTGAAGGGCTTGGTCGTATGCACTTTTGCCACAACGAGCCATCGTGTTTCCTCCGAGAACCTCGAGATTTCTTCATCGTCCACCATCACTCCATCTAGCTCCGCCTCCTTAAGCTTCAGGTTCCTCATGGCTGCCTCCAGATCAACCGACGCTTTCCCCGTCCCACCACCCCGGCGAGGGGCACCAGACGAGGACGCCATTGCAAGGGGGAAGTCTCACGGGGGAGATCTGTTGCGAGGGAAGTATCCAATCCTCAACGGCGGTGGTGATCCGCCGGAGTAGAAACCCTAAACTCTAGTCGCCGCTAGGGTTACTTGATGTTTAGCTTTGCTACTACTACTCTAGTGTCACGTCCACTACTATCACAGGAGGCCCAACAGCTGCCACGGACACGAACCGGACCAAGAGGAAGCGCAAGCATGTAGATGTAGAGAAGCGATTGCTCTAGCTGAAGATCTCAAGCATTCAAAGCTTTGTCATTGCGAGTGACTCCAAACAAATTGCGTTTGATATAAACGAGGGAAGTAAAGGAGGATACGGTGCCATAGTTAGAGAGACTAAGCTTAGTTCAGCTCATTTTCATTGTAATTTACTTTTTGCATTTAAAGGTAGTCCTATTAATTATGAAACACATAGCCTAGCCAACTTCTGACACCGTCTACGGCCGGAACGTCACGTCTGATCTGGTCAACCTTATGACCTAAACTGTATCCACTTCTTGTGTACTTTGATGAATAAACTTGGCTGTTATCGTAAATAAAAGCCAACTCCGAGCTACCCCTCAGAAAAAAAGCCAATTAGAAGCTGGGAGGATAAGTGAGCGTGAGACCAGACACTAGTAGAAAACAGGGCTATCGTTCGGCCCTAGCCAACCCATTAGTCCCGGTTCTTCAAGAACCCGGACCAATGGGGGTATTAGACCCGGTTCATGAGCCCAGGGGGGCGGCCGGGGCCTCGTGGGCATTGGTCCCGGTTCGTGTGGAACCATTTGTCCCGGTTCGAGCCACGAACCGGGACCAATGGTCCTCACTGCTGGCCCACAACCATTGTTCCAGGTTCGTGGCCTGAACCGGGACAAATAACTTGCCTACATATACCCACCGCCGCGGCACAGCACTCCATAGTGCTCTATTTTTGTCAAGCCGGCGAGCGGAGGGCATTTGGGTGCTCTAATTCACCTCCTATGCACATGAGGTGTTCGATGAAATGCCCGAGCCACACTAGTTAAGCTTTCTCCTCTCGAAACTCGACCTCCGAGCTCCATTTTCAACGAGATTTGTCTAGATTTAGCGGTCCGTCACGCCCCGTCCCTGCCCCGTCTTCACCGCCGTCGATCGCCCGCGCCGATCTCGTCGCCGGCACCACCATGGTGAGCCTCTTGTTCTTATCTTCTTTCTGAAAGAAAAAAAAATTCTCACTTCAAATAGATACTTGTCTAATTTTCTTACTTTTATTATTCCTTGTTATTATATAGTGCGATGGTTTTGGTATCCGCCCCCGTCGGCCCTCGTCTTGTCTATGATTTGGATGTGGTATATATTATATTTTCATAACTATTTGGTTCATTTATTGTTTATGACAATTATGCTGACCAATGTGACATAGATTTTATTTATCTAGGAGGTTGTTGAACCGGAAATTCCAACCGACCCTATTGTCGAGAGGTTAAATTTAGTTGAAGAAGAAAACAATTACTTGAAGGAAAAAAATAAGAAACATTGAGGAGGAGAAGATGATATTGGAGTTGCATTTGCGGATGTCGTCGATGATCACAAGATCAAGATGGATGCAATGCGGTTGAAGATTAAAAAGATTAGAAAATATGCCATTCATACCGAGGCTTGGTATCATTATGCAGTTGGATCAGTTGTTACTTTGGTCGCGGTTATGATCGCATTTGTTTTTGCATTGAAATGTTTTACATAATTTCAATGTATGGTTTAATTAGATGCTCTAGAGAGCTATATGTTGTTCAATGAGAACTATGTATGTACTTTGGTTTTAATGCTCTGGAGAACTATGTATGTACTTTGGTTTGAGAGTTCATTTCAAATGCTTTTCAACTTCATGGTCTTACAGCTTTGAATGGTGCATTTTGAACACAGAAAAACAAAGGAGTTCAAATAAGTTCAAAAAAATTGAAATCCTTTTGTAACAGACGAGTTTCCGTATGAAACCCTGATACTTCGAAAGAGATTGTCCGTTTTGTACACAAAGTGCATCCAGTTTTTGCCGTAAGCCTCTCTACTTTCTTGCACATGCTATGTGGGTGAAATGATGATACCATGCCAACTTGGAACCTTTTCAGAGTTTATTTCAAATGCTTTTCAATTTCATGGTCTTATAGGTCAAAATAATCAGTAAATGCATGAAAAATAACAAATGAAGTCAGAAAGGGTTGTAAATTGATAATGTGGCTTTGAATGGTGCATTTCGAACACAGAAAAACAAGGGGGTTCAAATAAGTTCAAAAAAATTGAAATCCCTTTGTAAGAGACGAGTTTCCGTATGAAACTGTTATACTTCGAAGGAGATTGTCTGTTTTGTACACGAAGTGCATTCAGTTTTTGCCGTAAACCTCTCTACTTTCTTGCACATGCTATGTGCGTGAAATGATGATACCATGCCAACTTGGAACCTTTTCAGAGTTTATTTCAAATGCTTTACAATTTCATGGTCTTATAGCTCAAAATAATCAGTAAATGCATGAAAAATAACAAATGAAGTCAGAAACAAAACAAAATAAAATAAATAAGTAATTTGAAACAAAATAATATAAACTTTAATAAAATAGATAAGTAGAAACAAAAAAAAACTTTAATAACATAAATAAAATTTGTGAAACTAAAATTACCAAAGTATTTTGTGGTCAAAACATTATAAGCAACTTCTAGTACTATTGAAACTAAAATTATATAAAATTCATGCAACTAAAATTATCAAAGTATTTTTTGTTCAAAATCATTAAAAGCAAAAAAGAATTTTCATAAAGAACTTTTTTTGTTAGAAACTTTAATAACAAAAAGAATTATCATAAAATAAATTTAATAAGTAATTATAAACAAAATAAAATAAAATAAATAAGTATTTTGTTTTAGTAGAAACAAAACAAAATAAATAAAGCAAAAAAGAAAAAAACCTGGGAAAAAATAAAAAATTTGCCACCAACTCGGCCACCACGCGTGAATACGACTAGAAAAACCCATCCATGGGCCAGGATTCACACCCGCACTAGGCCCAAAAGGCCCATCAGGCAAAGCAGTAGCAAGTAGGCCCGTAGGCCTGCACTCGAGAGGAGCTTGAGAGGGGTGCGGCAGTGGGGTTTATAAACCACCGCGCGCCCTTCTCAACTAGCGAGGTGGGACTAAACTTTGGCCGCGACGCGGGGAACCTTTGGTCCTAGTTGGTGACTAAAGGGCGTGCATTGGTACCGGTTCGTGGCTTCAACCGAGACCAAAGGCCGCCGCTATGCGCCCTTTGGGCTGCTGAAAAGTGACCTTTAGTCCCGGTTGGTGCCACCAACCGGGACCAAATGCCGCCGCTTCCCGCCCTTTGGGTTGCTAAAAAGTGACCTTTGGTCCCGGTTGGTGGCACCAACGGGGACTAAAGGGGCCATTGGTACCGGTTGGTGGCACCAACCGGTACCAATGGCTTTGCTATATAAGCCAGCACTTGTGAAAATTTTGTCACGTCTTCGATCCCTCCGACGACGCCGCGAGGCTGCCCGAGCTCGCCGTGGTCGCCCGTGCCCCCGACCACGCCGCCGTTGCCCGGCTCGACCACGCCGTCGTCGCCCCTGCCCACCGACCACGCCGTGCGTCCTCGCCGTGCCTCTACCGCGCCCCTACCCGCCCCGTCGACACCATCTCCGCCCTTTGCCCCGTCGATCGCCATCGCCCCTGCCCCGACCACGCCGCCGTCGCCCCTGCCCCGACCACGCCGCCGTCGCCGCCCTCTACACCGGCGCCGGCGCCGTGCCTCTCCTTGCTCAGGTCGGCGCCGCCCACCCTCTTTTGTCCTTTGTTTTTAGATTATATGATATTTTTTTTCTAGATTATGTGTATATATGATTATATATGATTATATGTCTTTTTTTTAGATTTTTTGTTCATATAAATGATTATTTATTTTTTGCATTTTTATAAAAATGTATATATGTATGTATGTTCTCTGTGCATACAAAAGTTAGATTTTTAGTACATTTGGGTACATTTTAGATTAGTTTTATCTATATATGTTCTCTGATTTAATACATTTTAGGTTAGTTTAATTTTTAGAAAAGTTTTATATATTTAGGAAAAGAAGGAAGAGAAGGAAGAAGGAAGAAGAAGAAAAAGTTTTATATATGCAAAAGTTATATTTTTAGAAAAGTATTATATATAGCTAGGAAGATAACGAAGAAGAAGAAAAAGAATGAGAGGAGAAAAAGGAAAATAAGAAGAGGAAGAAAGGAGAAGAAGAGGAGAGGAAGAAGAGGAGAAATAAATAAGAAGAGGAAAAAAGAAGAAAAAGAAGAGGAGAAGAAGAAAGGAATAGAGGAGAAAGAAGAAAAAAAATAGATTCTTCTTCTCCTTTTTTTTCTTCGATTGATTCTCTTCTATTCCTTTCTTCTTTTCGTCTTTTTATTTCTTCTTTTGTCTTCTTATTTATTATCGGGTATGTCGTCGTCGATATACCCCCTCCCGATCGAACTTCAACACGAGGGGGGTACCGATATACCGCCTCTCCGATAACATTATTTTCCCTTGTATATGTATGTCGCGTCGTTCTCGATACAACCCCCTTCCGCATAACTTCGACATCAGGGGCGGTCGATATATATTCCCACTCTCGACCGTGATAACTTATACCACGGGAGCACCCCCCCTCGGCCCTCTCGTTCGACCAAAACTCTCGAGCACACCCAAACCCTAGAGAAAAAACGATGTTGGTCTCCGACCCCCTCCCGCCGCGCCCCTACCGGACAAACTCTCTCGAGGCCACCTAAATTTACCAAGTTAAAAGAGCGTTGTCGTCGAGGCCACCCCAAACCCTTGAAGCGTTGTGTCGAGGCAACCCCAAACCCTTGAAGCGTTGTCTAGGCCATCCCAAACCCTAGAGAAGCAGCGTCGAGGCCACTAACATGATTCCTTATTGTGATTAGCTAGCTAGTTCTACGTTTGCCACTAATATATATCTATCTGTACCATGTTTGAATAATAATTGACATGTTGTAAATATTTGCAGAAACTATGGATCACTCCCGAGACGAAGCAACAGAAGCGGTGTTGGGGGAGATAATCCCACAAGGAAGTGATGTCGTTGCGTCGTTTCTCTACGACACCGATGGTCAGGAAGGACCGGGTGAAGAAGAGGGCTATGTTCATGATGGCTCCGGTGACCCATTAATGCCGGTACAAGAAGAGGGCTATGTTCATGATGGCTCCGGTGACCCAATGGAGGTACAAAAAGGAGACCGTGATGACGGCTCCGGTGACCGAACCGAGTCCGGCCAGGTATATATATATATTAGTTAAGCCCGTGTTGACTAGTTAATTGATGCATTCATTGTTTTCATATGTACACATATTAATTAACTCTTGTCTTTCTTCTTTTTTCTCTAGCCCTCCGGATTGAGCTCAACTTCGGTAAAGAAACGAGGCCCGAAGAAAAAGTTGCGCTCGGATGAAAGGTTTGAGATCACAGCAATCGTGCGCGATGGCAAGCCGATTGAACCCATCCGCACAAGGGTTGCATTTCGTGCTCAGTGCGGGGTTCTTTTTAGGGACAAGATCTCGATCAGTATCCCGCAATGGTTGAAGCCAAAGAAGGAAGACCCTGAGGTGCCGACGTCTTATGTCTCCGATATGCGGAAAGAATATCTTTGGACAACGCTTAAGGCAAATTTCACCCTACCGCCAGAGGAGGATCCAGAGAAGCCAGTTAAAGAGGAATTGATCAAGTCTCATGCTCTTAAGAAGATGGAAGAATTATTCAGGAGGTGGAAGAATGAGCTGAAAACGTTTGTCGACAAAGAAGAGACCCCAGAATTCACCGGCCGGTTTGAGAAGATCAGAGATCAATGGCCCGTATTTGTGGCCCACAAGACATCGGAAAAGAGTAAGAAGATGTCAGCGACAAACAAGAAAAATGTTGCGAAGAAGAAGCATCACCATCGCACGGGGTCAGGTGGTTACCTCAAAGCCCGACCTTTGTGGGACAAGGCTGAGAATGACCTCATTGCTAAAGGGTCGAACCAGTGACATTGAGATGGCCAGACCATTGCCGGACTTGGTTCTTCGGGGTTGGCGGAACCTTGGATCCTGTATCAGGGAAGTGCGTTTGGACGGAAGAGCAACTGCGAATACCCGTCACGAAGCTTCGGCACTATATCGCCGCAGCACAGGAAGGAACGTTCGTTCGAGACAGAGAGAAAGACGAGCTCACAATGGGCCTCGGGAATCCTGAGCACCTAGGACGGACACGAGGCACGCCAGGCTCCCTTCCGTGGAACGCTGGGTTTCCGGACGCAGGGGGTTACAAAACCCAGGAGAGGAGGAAGAAAGTGCAGCATAACCAACTGAGGCGCGGCACGAAAGGGTACAAGGGCTAGAGGAACGAGAAGCAGATCGCAGCAAACGACCTGCCGAAGCTTCCCCTAAAGCTACCCCCCCATCTCAGCGGAGAAGCATCGTGGCTTCCACCGAGCAGACTCAACAGCTGGAGCGTGTCTTCACGGGCTACCCCATGGATGCTATCACAGAGTCTCAACATTGCCACCTTATGACGCAATGGATGACATTTAAAGTCAAGGCGGCTGTTGGCTCTGTTATACCTAATGAACCTGGCTCAACCTACCACGGCCAGCCGATTCCAGAAGGATATGCTAGGGTGATGGTGGATCAAATAACGGACGGATTTGAGGACCTTGAGCTTGACCACCCTACGGGTGAAGGGGAGATTCGGCTGGGTTCTTCTCCGAAGACTACATGCCTATGGCGGAAGGAGCTCATCAACCTTCCGAACTGAACGCCTCCGCTTCCTCCTCCTCCTCCGGCGAGTCAGGGCACTCCGCCTCCTCGAGTGAGTGATCAGGGCACTCAGCCTCCTTCTCCGGCGCGTGGCGGCACTCCGCCTCCTTCTCTGCCTGCGCCGGCGCGCCCGAGCAGCCAGCTGCCTCCTCCTTCTCCGCCTCGTCAACAAGGGCGGAAGAGACCCGCCGCCGCTCCGCCTCCTTCGGCGTATCGTCCTTCTCCTTCGCCTCGTAAGAAAGGAAAGACAGCCGCAGCCGCTCCGTCTGCTCCGGCGTCTAGCACTACAGCCAGAGGCAGGCAATACAGATACGGTCCTTCTATGAAGACTCCAGAGAAGTTACCATACGAGAGGAGCCAGGAGGAAATCACGAAGATCGTGGAAGCCGAAGTGAAGAACTTCTTTGAAGGGGTGAAAGCAAAAAAACATCCACCTCCGGCGGATAAGATAGATCCGGTAAAAGCAAAGCGTACTCTGGCTGCCCTGAAGAAACCACCAAAGTCTCCAACGAAAGGCAACTATGAGAGCATTATTACAAAGTCATTTATCGAAGCACAGCAGTCGGGAAGTACTGTCAGTGATCAAAGGTTAGCAGAACGACGAGCTGGGAAAAAAGTTGCCCAACTCGGCGAACAAGCGAACCAATCGTTCCCCCCGCTCAAGGTGTCTAGCGATATCGTCGCTAATCATCCGGGATCTTGTTGCCCGGTACCAATCCTGCAGATTACATGCGTGATGATGCACATTTTGATTTATTGGAGGTGGACGAACACAAATACGTGTACGGGAAGCCTCTCGTCAAAGATGAAAGATCTCTAACAACGATGATGCGAAGATTCCATGATTGGTACATGAAAACTTGCAAAGAGTAAGGGGGAGTAATATTTTGACGCTGAGAGTTAGAAAGGAGCATCACCTCGTTGTATTTGAACTGTTGATGGTTCCATTTGAGGAGTTCTTCCCGTTTTTCAATCTCCTGGCCCTCGGTAAATTAATGATCACTTGCTACTGCGTGTAAGTAGTACTACTTCTGTCATTAAGTCTCTATATATAGGTCAGCTCTTTCATTGCATGTATTTTTAATTATCCTCACTATATTATATGCAGATTGAAGATCGTCGAATTGAAGAAAAGATAAATCGGCGATATTGGGTTCATTAACACAAATCTCGTAGATGCATTTATGATTAAATCTCAGGCCAAAGATACCGAGGCCAACCTGCTACAATCATTTGTATTTAATCAAAACAAGGGTATAATACTCTTCCCTTACGAATTCCAGTGAGTGCTACTGTCTTGTGCATATTCGGTTTCCCTTATTAGTCAAGGTTATAGTAATGTAATTGATGAGTTATGCATGCGTGCGCAACTTCCACTATATTCTCCTAGAGATTAAACTTGAGCAGGACTAGTAACCGTCTTAGACTCGAGACGAAAAGATCCTAACGAGTATGCGGACATGACTGAAATTCTAGAGAAGTAAGTTAAATAGATCATTATCGCACCATATCGGTAACTTTGTTCATTTCCTCATATCAAGTAATTGTTTTCTTTGTGTGACAGGGTTTGGAAAAAATTCACCGCAAAGACTCCGGGACTGCCGAAGAAGCTGCAATTTAGACACCCGAAAGTAAGTACTATAGTAGCATGTTCCATGCATCTCCTAGTGATTCAAGCGCTAGTTTCATCAATATCATTGAGCATGCTTGCTAACTATCAGTTTGATTGACCTCTATTTCTTGTAAAATGGTTGTGGCAGGAACCAGGGAATGATTACTGTGGATACTATATTTGCGAGTCCATCCGCCACACGACCTGTGAGCGGGGCTACTCTAACAAACAATATGACGTGCGTAAATAATAATACTCACAATTTTATTTGATTACCATCATTTGTGTTCAGTTTCATTTATTCATATATATGTATAGACCCCCTTCTTCAAATTAGATATATCGGATGCGGAATGAACTCCTACCAGCAGATCGCATGCGAGGATTTCAAGAGGAATTGGCGGCATTCTTTCTTGGCCACGTGATCGCTAAAGACGAAGAATACCATGTGAACCCTAATCAGTTGAATTTTAATTAGGAGATTATATTGTAAGAGATAATTATATTGTATATATGTAGCCAGTAGCGTCGGATAGATATACGAGAACTTGTTGTTCGACCAATCTCTTAGAGAAGGAGAGGTGGTAGATATCACTTCTCTTTGTATGCATATGTTCATGACGATCTTCTGTTTCCTTCATTTGCTTACTAGCTAGCGTGTCTAGTCCTCTCTATACGTATAGTATGCAGCGTCGACCAAGCACGGAGATAAGAGAGGACACTTCTCTCTATTCATTAGCTAGCTAACACAATATATGAAACACCTAAATTAACCCCCCAAAACCCCCAACCCCCCCCCCCCCCCCCTTCAAAAAAATAAACCAATCACCTGAAATGCTGACGCATGGATGCCTTTTGGTCCCAATTGGTGTCACCAACCGGGACTAAAGGCTCCCCTGACCGGGCTCGCCGCACCGGCCACGTGGAGGCCCATCTGTCTCGGTTCGTGTAAGAGCCGGGACTAAAGGCCAAGGGCATTAGTAACGACCTTTTAGTCCCGGTTCCGAAACCGGGACAGAAGGCCCTTACGAACCGGGACAAAAGGCTCTTTTTCTACTAGTGAGAGTGTGTAGGGTTACGGTGATGTAAAGGTTAAACAAATCCTTTCCCCTTCCTCACTTCTTCTTCCTGAACCTCTCCTCTGTTCTTCCCTGTTCTTTCTCTCCCCATTTATGAATTCCTCCCAATTTGCATCCTGAGTTAAAAAATCAAGACAATTTAGATCAGGGTATGTAACATCCATGAGTTCTTTCAAATTTTTTTATATTGTACATACGCAATCACTCATTTATACGTGTGTATATCCATCTCTATGAGCACACACACCCTACGCCTACGAGCATCTTCGATTGGTTGAGCCGACATATCATCTTAAGATTTACGAAGTCATCATTGGCACCTCGTCGTCGAGAAGAACGTCTCCTCCCACTTCCCACTGAACGTGCCTCACTTGAAATACTGAAATAAATCCAGCAATAATGCAAGTATCAGGATTTGAACCCTATTAGACCATCTACAATGGGACTAGGCAAATCCACCCACCAATACGTTCACGGACCGGCTCGGGTAGGCCCGCGGACGCATCCGGAAGACCCCTTTTATTTTGCTCCTCGCATCCACGTATCTCATATTCAGAGTCTCAAATCCACGCAAAACCATGCATTTCGATCACATAAACCATTTCCGCACGTAAATAAAAAATGTTGGTACCAAACATAAACAATGTTTACATAAAATTTATTTGAAGCGCACTATTAATCATCTTCTCTTTGATTTCCATTATGCTCCACATACACGCCACCAGATCATTGAGTAGGACCAATAGGTGTCCCTCCTCCGATGGTTTTTCGCAGGGGGTTTTCTGCAAAACAACCACGACGGAAGGAAGAAGCACTGCGTGCTTTATTATTAGGGAGAGATGGAGTAGCCGAACGATGTGACTAATGCATCGACGTAGTAGTGTACGAGTTTGTACGGATTTGAAATATCATATTTAAGTTGTCCGGTTGTGAGAACATAATTTAAATCTTGACCGATCCGCATCCGTGGACGTTTAAGGGAAGCGGATTTGCGAGTTTCGCGTGTGGATGGTATTATGTTGCAAGTGTTGCTTTGTTCATTTTCAAATAGTCGCCAGTTGGTGGTCTGATCTGTCTGCGTCGTGATCAACTAGATTGCGCTCGTACACTTGCTGGCGACGAAGATGCCACCTAGCAGAGCTCACACAATAAACGAGTCCAATGGTTTCGTGTTTATGTTCGGCGAGGAACCGTTACTTGAACGTCCGGTCCGTCGCCGTCGTCCAGCCGGCTGCTTCTCGGATATGCATTGTGAAATACTATGCATCAACATCAAGCGTGTGCTTATTATAGACCTATAAATATCCTCGTGGAAAAATTAGTTGCGTTCAGAGTGCGGCAATCCAGTCTTGAATGATCGTTGTTTTGTATCCACCTTTACGTGACTACGCTAATGGAATCATTTGCACATATGTACAAGGACTGTAGATCCTGATTTTGAACGATAGCCAAAAGAAGGAGGGAACACACAGCAAGGAGTGCATTCAGTTTGTCGCTTGCAAGTGATAAGGGGAATCATGTTGGACCTAACAGATAATGTGTGTCCATGGCGGATAATTTTACAATTTTGATCTATAACTGAAACATGACCCCGTTTTATAAAAGATATGTGAGTCAGACAATTTTTGATCTCATTAATATCACTAGCGTCCAGCTAACACAGGAGACGCGAGCCCATCTCACACGAAAGACGTCAGGGACCATGACGTCCAGCTGAGCATCCATGACGTGCAGCTTATACAAAAAACGTCACAGGCCACATGCTAAGGTGATATGTAGCCTGGAAGCAAGTGATATTGGCGTCATAAGAAAAGCCAGATTCGAGATTATTTTTAGAACAAACTCAATTTATGAATTTATTGCAGCAAAAGATGAGAGCATTAAAATTATCCTCCATGGCTCCCTGGTTGGAGTTATGAGTAAAATACAAGGTTGACCTTGCACACGAGACTCGTATTGCAGGGCTACATAAATTCCATCCCATGGTTGACTTTTCAACCCTCCACGGTGGTCGGCAGTCAGAGCAGCACCTTGTGTGGAGCCATGGAGCCGCGACCAAGCGAAAACCACGGCGGTGCACGCACCACTTGGAGCAGCAGCAGCAGCCGGTCGGCAGACGGCAACGGCTTCACTGACCACCATACGTAAGTACGTAAACGTATCCCACCGCTCTACGATTTCGTTTCAGTTGTGTCGCTAGCTAGGGTTCGGTTGGATGATGCGCTATTAATTTAAAACGAAAGCCGGCCGCGTGCAGCTCGGCGGCGGCCGGCGGGTTCATTACATTCCGTCGACGGAGAACCATCGCGCGTACAAGGCTTATGAAAATATCGTAGAAACGGACGGGAAATTGGGTGGTTAGTTCACGGTTGAAGGACGAAAGAAATTGGGTGGTCAGTTCACGGTTGAAGGACGGAAGAATTTTCGCCACCTTTCTAGAACCGGGAAGGGAATAACCGCATCAAGTTACGTACTACGTCGCCATCTGCAGTCGCTCAACGTCACACACACCCAGGAGCACACCGGCCTCGGCGTGGAAGCCAACACTCATTTTCCACGTTGCCTCCCGTGCCGTTCGTGTGATTGAGAAAAACCAGGACGAGGGAAAATATCAGCAGAGGAAAAGAGGAGACTGGACACGGATTTTTTTTTTCTCGCACGGTGAAATTCATCTTTTCTTCATCATCTGCATATACCACTTCGATATACCAGAAACAACTACCAATATCGCCCGTAATCCACTACGGGCTCTCTCACTCACTCACTCACTATCTCTCTCTCTCTCTCACACTAAACAAAGGAAAAGAAATAAAAACAGAGGAGGGTTCCAGAAGGAGGGATGGGTCTGTCTGGTCTGTCACACAGCACTAGCACAGCTTCACAGCCCAACCACCCCCAGCAAAACACGGAAACGGAACAAAACCACAAAGAAAGAAAAGAAATCCTCCAGCCAGAGCCAGGCCAGCCGGAACGTGTCCAGCCGGCCAGCCAGGCACCGCTCCTCTCTTCTCTTCCCTTGTCTGATCAAGTCGTCGCCTTCCTTGGCTTGTCCTCTGCTCCTCCTCCTCCCACTGCACAAGCCCCGCACGCAACCGGACCACGCCCGATTCAATTCCCCTTTCGCTTTTCCTCTACACCTCCTTCTAATTAATTAACTGACGGGCGGGCGGGCCGGCGGCTTCCCTAGTAGCAGAGGGGCATCAGGCCGGGATGGATGAAGGACGGCAGGCGGCTGTGGGGAGGCGGCGACGGGGACGGCGACGGCGTCTGGGAAGGGGATCTCCTCGCGGACGGGCGCTCGATGGGGCCGACCGGGGAGCGGAACCCCACGGTCACGGCGTCGCGCACGCACCAGTGGAACGCCGGCTCGCGCAGGCCCAGCGCGGCCGCCGCCTCGCAGTCGGGGCAGGGCGTCGAGGGACGGGCCGGCCAGCGCGCCGCCGGCGGGTCGTCGAGCAGCGGCGGGAGGAGGTACGGGTCCGGCGCGGCGGTGCTCATCATGTACCACTCGTGCTGCCGCTGCAGCTCCCGCAGCTGCGCCTCGTAGTCCCACCCGCCGAACGCCGTCGGTGCGGCCAGGGACGCCAGATCCGTCGACGGGAGCCGCTTGAGGATGGTCCGCTCCGAGCCCGTCGGAGCCATCAGCAGCGGCTGCTGAGACCCGACCCCCGCGCCCGCGCCCTTCCTGTCGCGCCGGGAGCGGCCCCCGCGGCGGTCGCGGCGGGAGCGGCGGAGGCCGGCGAGGACGTAGCACCCGGCGCCCTCGCGCGCGACGGCGGCGGCGAGGTCGGCGCCCTCGTCGAGCGGCACGCGGCGCTGGCGGCGCGGCCGGGCCAGCGACGCCGAGATCTGCTGCGGCGCCACGCCCACCCGGTCCGCCACCACCGCCTGCAGCTTCCGAACCCCCAGCGACGGCTGCACGGTCACAGTGCCCAGGTTCACGCTCCGCTCCCCGTCCACGAACACCACCTGCAGCACCGCGCCGCCCGCTCCTGCCGGGGGCGAGGTCGACTCCATCTCGCCCATCGCTCCGAGCCTGTCTGTAGACTAGACTAGAGCCTGTAGACTAGCGGCGCCTCTGATCGGTCGGCGGCGAGCGCATCGGGGGGTGGCGTGGCTGTGAAGCCTGTGGGAAGGAAGGGGAATTGGAATTGGAATTGGAAGTGGGAAGGGGAGAAGGGGTGGGCGGGGGATTATATACAGGGGATTGAAGGCGGTTGGGTTGGGTGGGGCCGATGGTAAAGGCGGTGGGGCCGGAGAGGGAAGTGGTCTCTTTCTTTCCTTGCGAGCCAAGGCAGGAGGGCACGGCACGGGATCCAGGGAAGGTGCTGGCGCTGGCGACTGACCGGGGTGGCAGGGCGCCACGTCGGAGGGAGAAACGTGCGCGGCCAGGCTCGCGCCAGGGAGGCGGAGGCGGCACGCGCGGCGCCAGCGGGGCACGTGTTCGCGCGGTGGTGGGGGCAGTGATGGGTGGGTGGATGGACGGACTGGTCACTGGCGTGTCGTGCTGAGGCGTTTCACGTGACGCGGCCATGGCTTTCGCGTGACAAACGCGTCGCCTCGCAGGCCGCTCCCCCGTTCACTCATTATGTTTTTCTTTTTCATCCTAAGAAACGTAATCCTCTCCTCTTTTCTTTTTTGCGGGGGAGAAACATTATACTCTACATGCATAAATGCTCAAATTTGTTTCTAAAAAACATTACATACACGTACTTTTGAAATGGTTTGAAGATTGCTCACCACGCTCATTGGAAAGATCCACACATCCATATGCTGTTTTTTGAACATCCAAGTTGTCGTCAATTCCTAAAATCTCTATCTTTATTTGTATCCCTGTCTCCACCTTTATTTCTACCGCTACGACTTAAAAATATATGTCCCGAGGTTTCATGTTTAAATCTATTTTACTACCTCTTTGTCCACCCTTCACCTTTTTTTCTTTGTTTTTTTCATTCCTTTCTGATTTTCATTCAACTAATCTTTAGTAACCAATAAACCAGATTAATCTATGGTACAACAAAAAAATTGGTTCATGATAAATAGTTTCTTATGATAAACCTGGTATGTTTTAGACATCTTTAGTAACCCAATAAATAGCAATAAATTCATGGCTGGGAAGCACATTAATAACAATCAAAAGTAACCCAGTAAAACAGATTAATCATGGGCACATATCTATTTTTATTAGTTTTCAAAGTAGTTGCAAATTCTTTTTTTTTTTGTCTATTTGTTTTGCATCAAGATTTGTAATATACGGGCACCCGGGCCACCTCCACCACGCTCGCCCGCCGCACACCCATTGCCTCAGCACGCGCCCGCCGTGCACCATGCCCGCACATCTCCCTCGTCGTTGCCGTGTCGCTCGTGGCCGCCGCGAGTCTGTCGTCGCGCCGTCCACCTCACGGGCCACCGGAGCCGCCCCCGTGCGATGCCCCGCACGCCCATCGCCTGAGGAGGCCGCCGGCGAGGTGAGGAGGAGGAGGGAGGGTGCGGTGGTGGCGACGTTGAAGGTATTCCCCCCAAGTCGTCGGGGGAAAGCTTTCGAGTTTCTCTTGCACCCACTTGCCTTCAGTCACGACTCCGTTCCCTGGGACAATTATTTGTATGGTCGAGCTTTTGTCTAGTCTTGAGATCAATTATGGTAACAGTGAGATTTTCTACTTTGGTGAGTCTAATGATGAAAAGCTAATATATAGAGATAATTTTACGTGCGTGTGGGGCGATTTACCTATGAAGTACAACTTTATACTAAAACTAGTACAAAGTTGAAAAAGTTATCTTGGGACTGAGGGAGTAGTTAGGCATTCCTATGCATAATGTTAAGTGGAGAAATAGTGATTGGGTTCCTGCTGAAGTAAAGGTAGACAAAAGACTAGGTACATGGCAAGGGAAATTTATGAAATATGGGAAAATAATTAATCGCGCTTAGATCTTTCTTAATATACATTTCTCTGTTTATGATGTCTATGTTTATCTTACTAAAAGGGCACTTGCATAAGTTGAGTTTTATATGAGGATATTCTTTTGGCATGAAAATGAAAGTATTAAGGAAGTACAATTTTGTTAATTGGTCTGATGTTTGTGAGCCGGTAGATAGGGGGGTTGAGTTAACTATTAATATATTACGAATATGTGTTTGTTTAGTAAATGACAATGAAAGATTGAGAAATATTGATAGAACTTCATGGCTAGTCGGAGCGCCTCGACATTGTTCCGGCAAAAGCGACGCACATCCATCTCTGTCGTCGTCAGCGAGCGAGTAAGGACGCCCGTAAGGAGCGCGTCCTCCGGGTCGACCGATGTGCTCAAGCTCG
Source organism: Hordeum vulgare subsp. vulgare (assembly GCF_904849725.1). Lineage (NCBI taxonomy): Eukaryota > Viridiplantae > Streptophyta > Magnoliopsida > Poales > Poaceae > Hordeum > Hordeum vulgare. The sequence continues at coordinate 654,605,571 of NC_058519.1, read as the reverse complement.
AACGTTGCGCGGTCATCGTTTCCCCCTCTCCCTAGCCCACTCCCGCTCGCGACGGGTCGCATGTGCCTTGGATTCTAGCGTCCTCGTGTGCCCCGTCCGCGACATTCGCACGAGGACCCAACGATGGCCAGGCATCGCTTTCGAAGCAAAAAGTGGTGGAGGTGGGCGGCGTACCTGACCTTGAGCGGAGGCGGGGCGGGGGGCGACCGGAGCTACGCGCCTTGCGAGAAGGGCATACGACGTCGCCAGCGCTCCGTCGGCGTGCGACGGGCCCGAAGGATGCAAATCCATCGCCGTCGGCGCTCCGTTGTCGTGCGACAGACTCGGAGGATGCAGATCCACCGCCCTCGGAGCCGCCTTTGTCCTGTAGCGACCAACGTAACTTGATGCAGATTGCTACCTCGTCCATATCGACGTTCGACCCGTTGGAGTTGCTCCCATCGAACCGGGGCGTGGGGAGGGGAAGTGGGGTGGACGAAAAGTCAATAGTTGGATGTGGGTATTTAGTGGGGCCCATGGTGGACCGTGCTGACGTGTCGATGGGGTCGGTTGTAGACCAGACAGTCAGGCGGGTGTGCCTGGTGTCCTATTATACTCCTTATATTTGGGCTTGATATGGGGTGGACGATTAGTCCAAGCGTTGGATGCCCTGTTTAGGAAATCCGTCTCAATTGATTTTTGGTGGCCGGGCATTCACCGAACGGCCTGCTCGAATCGTATGAGACGGATATAATGGTCTGACTTATACAACCGCCGTTGCGCGAGTCTGAGTTCGCCTATCGTGCTTTGTTATTTTTTTTAGATCTTGACACAGGAGCGTTCGATTGGAAGAGTGTTACAGCGAACTACTCAAAAATAATCTTTGTGGCAACGCCCTGGCGCGAAGGTTCGTTTGCCGGGACAATTATAGTCGCATTTCGGAAGATATTTTTGCTTCCCCGGTCTTGGCGGGCATCCGAGGGTTCTTCGTGTCTCTCCGGCATTTGAGACACACGTGGAAAAATGTTCGACGGCAGCATGGTTTCCCTAATCCCTCTTGGTTAGCGTGTGGAAGAATAAAAGCCTCCACTTTACTTTGGATTCATCATGGTCCTATTTTGTGACCAATGACTTGCTTAGTATTTGCAATACTAGCAAGAATTTCAAATAATGGAATAGCACCCGTTGGATGAATCTGATGATTTTATGAAATTCCATGTTTCTTTAGCATAAAAATGGTAGGTCTATCATAAGAAGATGTAAAGTGTATTGAGGGCTTTCAACTCGATCTCCGGAAGAAAATATTTGATCATGAGATCTCAATTTAAAGTTGATTCACTGACAAAAATGTGAGTTGCGATAGACTTGAGGTCTTGAGAAATGAATGGGTGATTATTCGCGATGTGCTCATGGCAGCATGTTTCTCTTAGGAAAATATTCAAGGTCAATACACATGTATCCATCATATACTTAGTTTGAGAATCAAGTGAAGTGAAGTTGGTGACATATAAAATGCATATGTGCATCAATAGAATAGCCATGTGTTACATGAAATGGTCATGCATTATTTAATTTACTTCTTGGAGTAAAATAAAATATATGGATCAAATGATATTGTTGAGCACAGTCAGGCGATGCTTGGTGAACATGGGGTGTAAAGCTTCAATATAGTGCATGCGATGAAATCGTTGCTAATGTTTTGGGCTTCATTTGTGAGAAAAGTGTGACTTTAGAGTCCCAGCCAAAACATAGACTTTGCAATTTTAATATTGCTTAGTCACTATGAAAATAAGGACCACAATGTGATGTGGATTTTGCAATAGTGTTTGAGACACTTACTATAAATTATGGTATCCATCTTGATGGATGGATGACCCTATAATTAGAAATAGTGACTTAGGCTCCATTGCCATGCATTTTACAAATGTAGTAGAAGGTAATCACACGTATATGCAAATGTTTTCATAGTTTTCTATGACATATTCAAGCAAAATGTGCAAGAACAATATTTACTATGAGAGTAAAATATTTAAGTGAACAACAACAATAAATGCTTCGGAGGAGCAAATTCTAGTACGGCTGGTGCCTTATAACCATATGTGTAGACCTCAATTTATATAGGATAACACTTTGAAGATAATCACCAATATGGTGTAGATCTCGTAATAATAGAACACATAGTCTGACTATTGTCAGTAGATGTTTATAATTCTATTACCTTATGTTATGCTATATTTAAGAAAATCACTTTGAAGGTAATCATATGTCAGGATGACATGATGTAGACCTCACAGTAGTATTGGATAATCTGCAAGATTTTGCAGTAGATACCAATATTACCTTATGATATCCTGAGGTAGTCACATATTAATATTTGGAAAAGCACTTTGAAGGTAGTCATCTTGTCCGAATGACAAGATGTAGACCTCACAATAGTGGTGGATAATCTGCAAATGGCGCGGTAGATGCCACCAGTACCTTGCGATTTCACAAATAAAATTTTGGGTAATCACATTATGAATTGGAAAATCACATTAAAAGTAGTCATCTTATCAAAAATGACAGGATGTAGACTTTACAGTAATGATGGATAATCTGTAGATTATGCAGTAGATGCCATCAATACTTTGTGATCCACAAATGTGATTTGAGGTAGTCATATTAAGTATGACACTTCTTTATTCTTATTTTAGTTTCAATGTTTGGAAGAGAATTTAATTTCCATCACAAAGTTATAATTGTTGTCCCAAACACGCATGTCTTAAATTCCGAAGGAATAAATGAACACAAAACATTCTTTTGCATTAGTATCACCGTGGTAATACATATAGATGCAATTTAATAATTTGTATTTTATGTAATATATGAAGACATGAGGCTTCAAATGATATTTCACGATGTAGATGGTACATAATTATATTTCATGCAATTTAGGAAGACATAAGAGTCTAGCCTGAGGGCTGGGTATTTCTGTTAATAATAAACTAGGAAATCCCAAACTGCAAACCTACCGAAGGGATAAGGTTTCCCCAAATGCTTATCTTCTATCGTGAGTGTGTGATGGCGTTGTATGCTTGTTGTGTTTTTGTGCAAGCCGCTCCGCCGGAGGGTGCGTTGGGGAAGAGCACTTCGGGTACGACTCGGAGAACATCGCGCGTCGGGCTACTAGGTGCGCACCGCTATGTCGTGGCCGAGGGCCGCCGCGTGGGCTGGGTGCCACCTCTATGCCGGTGGGCTGAAGAGATGAGCGTCCCACGTCCGAGCGTGTGAGACGCGCTGTGCCGTCTTCCTGTAGCTTGACGGGCTGAGCGCCTGATGGCGCCTTGCCTTGAGACGGATCATCGGGGACTTGTCATGCCGAGCTACCGGGAAGCGTGTATCCCTTTTCTAGTATGCCTTCTTTGACTTTTTTTTCAGGGTAGCGATTCCTGCAGAGTATGATCATGGACGGTGTTGTGTGTCGTCGAAGAAGAACTACGTCATGGTTGTTCATGCGTTCCCGACGATGTCACCGCCGGGTTGATGTCGCCCAGCACCGGAGCGATGTAGTGGCCGTAGTAGTTGGCTTGTTCTCAATAAATGCATGCGGAAACCACCATAAAATTGATTAGCTTATTTATTTATTTATTTTTAAACTAAAACGAGAACAAACGAACGATACATCTGCATTGATCGATCAAGATCGATCGAGGATGGTTAGCCCTTGCTTCCTCACAGAATAATAAAACTATGTCAAAGAAATAATCCCTGTTGCATGCATGCTGATGCATGCCCGACGTTCGGTCGCAGCCAACCTTACAGCCGTGCACAACCTGCCGTCGTCGCACTTACTACGTCCAGTCGTCTCCGCCGACGGCATGCGGAGAGGCCGGTCGGGGATGATGCCGCGGTGGTGGCCGTTGTTTCGCCTCCTGCGGAAGTGCTTGTCTGTGCCTTCGATTTGCTTATGCAGGACTATCTCTTACCGTACTACCATGTCGTAGAAACGTTGTTCTGTCGCCTAGCCACCGGATCACGTTGATTGACGGCCCCATAGAAACGCATCCAGCGACGTCATCAAGGCGCCGCCACGAGCGCTAGATGGAGACGCCACATCCAGTGGTGCCACCAACGCATGCATGGAGACTTCTCACATGCGATTTCTTTCAGGTAGAGTCTATGTGCTGATAAGTGTTTGAAGTAAATGTTGGGGAACGTCGCATGGGAAACAAAAAATTTCCTACGCGCACGAAGACCTATCATGGTGATGTCCATCTACGAGAGGGGATGAGTGATCTACGTACCCTTGTAGATCGTACAGCAGAAGCGTTAGAGAACGCGGTTGATGTAGTGGAACGTCCTCACGTCCCTCGATCCGCCCCGCGAACAATCCCGCGATCAGTCCCACGATCTAGTACCGAACGGACGGCACCTCCGCGTTCAGCACACGTACAGCTCGACGATGATCTCGGCCTTCTTGATCCAGCAAGAAAGACGGAGAGGTAGAAGAGTTCTCCGGCAGCGTAACGGCGCTCCGGAGGTTGGTGATGACCTTGTCTCAGCAGGGCTCCGCCCGAGCTCCGAACAAACGCGATCTAGAGGAAAAACCGTGGAGGTATGTGGTCGGGCTGCCGTGGAAAAATCGTCTCAAATCAGCCCTAAAACCTCCGTATATATAGGTGGGAGGGAGGGGACCTTGCCTTGGGGCTCAAGGAGCCCCAAGGGGGTCGGCCGAGTCCAAGGGGGGAGGACTCCCCCCCAAACCGAGTTGGACTTGGTTTGGTGGGAGGGAGTCCCCCTTCCTTCCCACCTCCTCCTTTTTTTTCCTTTCTTCTTGATTTTCTTTTCCTTGGCGCATAGAGCCCTTTTGGGCTGTCCCACCAGCCCACTAAGGTCTGGTGTGCCACCCTCAAGGCCTATGGGATTCCCCAGGGTGGGTTGCCCCCCCCCCCCGGTGAACTCCCGGAACCCATTCGTCATTCCCGGTACATTCCCGGTAACTCCGAAAACCTTCCGGTAATCAAATGAGGTCATCCTATATATCAATCTTCGTTTCCGGACCATTCCGGAAACCCTCGTGACGTCCGTGATCTCATCCGGGACTCCGAACAACATTCGGTAACCAACCATATAACTCAAATACGCATAAAACAACGTCGAACCTTAAGTGTGCAGACCCTGCGGGTTCGAGAACTATGTAGACATGACCCGAGAGACTCCTCGGTCAATATCCAATAGCGGGACCTGGATGCCCATATTGGATCCTACATATTCTACGAAGATCTTATCGTTTGAACCTCAGTGCCAAGGATTCATATAATCCCGTATGTCATTCCCTTTGTCCTTCGGTATGTTACTTGCCCGAGATTCGATCGTCAGTATCCGTATACCTATTTCAATCTCGTTTACCAGCAAGTCTCTTTACTCATTCCGTAATACAAGATCCCGCAACTTACACTAAGTTACATTGCTTGCTAGGCTTGTGTGTGATGTTGTATTACCGAGTGGGCCCCGAGATACCTCTCCGTTTACACGGAGTGATAAATCCCAGTCTTGATCCATACTAACTCAACTAACACCTTCGGAGATACCTGTAGAGCATCTTTATAGTCACCCAGTTACGTTGCGACGTTTGATACACACAAAGCATTCCTTCGGTGTCAGTGAGTTATATGATCTCATGGTCATAGGAATAAATACTTGACACGCAGAAAACAGTAGCAACAAAATGACACGATCAACATGCTACGTCTATTAGTTTGGGTCTAGTCCATCACGTGATTCTCCTAATGACGTGATCCAGTTATCAAGCAACAACACCTTGTTCATAATCAGAAGACACTGATTATCTTTGATCAACTGGCTAGCCAACTAGAGGCTTGCTAGGGACGGTGTTTTGTCTATGTATCCACACATGTAAATGAGTCTTCATTCAATACAATTATAGCATGGATAATAAACGATTATCTTGATACAGGAATTATAATAATAACTATATTTATTATTGCCTCTAGGGCATAATTCCAACAGTCTCCCACTTGCACTAGAGCCAATAATCTAGCCCTCACATCACCATGTGAATTACATTGTAATAAATCTAACACCCATACAGTTCTGGTGTTGATCATGTTTTGGCCGTGGAAGAGGTTTAGTCAGCGGGTGTGCTACATTCAGATCCGTGTGCACCTTGCATATATTCACGTCCTCTCCCTCGACGTAGTCGCGGATGAGGTTGAAGCGTCGTTTGATGTGTCTGGTCTTCTTGTGAAACCGTGGTTCCTTTGCTAAGGCAATGGCACCAGTGTTGTCACAGAACAAGGTTATTGGATTCAGTGCGCTTGGCACCACTCCAAGATCCGTCATGAACTGCTTCATCCAGACACCCTCCTTAGCCGCCTCCGAGGCAGCCATGTACTCCGCTTCACATGTAGAATCTGCTACGACGCTTTGCTTGGAACTGCACCAGCTTACTGCACTCCCATTAAGAATAAATACGTATCCGGCTTGCGACTTAGAGTCGTCCGGATCTGTGTCAAAGCTTGCATCGACGTAACCTTTTACGGCGAGCTCTTCGTCACCTCCATACACGAGAAACATCTCCTTAGTCCTTTTCAGGTACTTCAGGATATTCTTGACCGCTGTCCAGTGATCCACTCCTGGATTACTCTGGAACCTACCTGCCATACTTATGGCCAGGCTAACATCCGGTCTAGTGCACAGCATCGCATACATGATAGAACCTATGGCTGAAGCATAGGGGACGGAGCGCATATGCTCTCTATCTTCATCAGTTGCTGGGCACTGAGTCTTACTCAATCTCGTACCTTGTAGAACTGGCAAGAACCTTTTCTTGGACTGTTCCATTTTGAACCTCTTCAAAACTTTATCAAGGTATGTGCTTTGTGAAAGTCTTATCAGGCGTTTTGATCTATCCCTATGGATCTTAATGCCTAGAACGTAAGCAGCTTCTCTTAGGTCTTTCATAGAGAAACTTTTATTCAAGTAACCTTTTATGCTCTCTAAAAACTCTACGTTGTTTCCAATCAGTAATATGTCATCCACATATAATATTAGAAACGCCACAGAGCTCCCACTCACTTTCTTGTAAATACAAGATTCTCCAACCACTTGTATAAACCCAAATGCTTTGATCACCTCGTCAAAGTGTTTGTTCCAACTCCGAGTTGCTTGCACCAGTCCATAAATGGATCGCTGGAGCTTGCACACCTTGTTAGTATTCTTAGGATCGACAAAACCTTCGGGTTGTATCATATACAACTCTTCCTTAAGAAAACCGTTAAGGAACGCCGTTTTGACATCCATCTGCCAGATTTCATAATCGAAAAATGCAGCTATTGCTAACATGATTCTGACGGACTTAAGCATCGCTACGGGTGAGAAAGTCTCATCGTAGTCAACTCCTGGAACTTGTGAAAAACCCTTTGCCACAAGTCGAGCTTTATAAACGGTCACATTACCGTCAGCGTCCGTCTTCCTCTTAAAGATCCATTTGTTCTGAATGGCCTTGCGGCCCTCAGGCAGTACCTCCAAAGTCCACACTTTGTTCTCATACATGGATCCTATCTCGGACTTCATGGCTTCCAGCCATTTGTTGGAATCTGGGCCCACCATTGCTTCTTCATAATTCGCAGGTTCATTGTTGTCTAACAACATGATTGACAAGACGGGATTACCGTACCTCTCTGGAGCAGCACGTGGTCTCGTCGATCTGCGTGGTTCGACAGAAACTTGAACTGGAGTTTCATGATCATCATCATTAACTTCCTCCTCAACCGGCGTCGCAATGACAGAGGTTTCCCCTTGCCCTGCGCCACCATCCAGAGGTATGAGAGGTTCGACAACCTCGTCAAGTTCTATCTTCCTCCCACTCAATTCTCTCGAGAGAAACTCCTTCTCGAGAAAAGCTCCGTTTTTAGCAACAAACACATTGCCCTCGGATTTGAGATAGAAGGTGTAACCAACTGTCTCTTTTGGGTAACCTATGAAGACGCACTTTTCCGCTTTGGGTTCCAGCTTTTTAGGCTGAAGCTTTTTGACATAAGCATCACATCCCCAAACTTTAAGAAACGACAACTCTGGCCTTTTGCCATACCACAGTTCGTATGGTGTCGTCTCAACGGATTTTGATGGTGCCCTATTTAAAGTGAATGCAGCTGTTTCTAATGCATAGCCCCAAAATGATAACGGCAAATCAGTAAGAGACATCATAGATCGCACCATCTCTAATAGAGTACGATTACGACGTTCAGACACACCATTACGCTGTGGTGTTCCAGGCGGTGTTAACTCTGAAACAATTCCACATTGTCTTAAGTGAGCACCAAACTCGAAACTCAGATATTCACCCCCACGATCAGACCGTAGGAACTTGATCTTCTTGTTACGATGATTTTCCACTTCACTCTGAAATTGCTTGAACTTTTCAAATGTTTCAGACTTGTACTTCATCAAGTAGACATAACCATATCTACTTAAATCGTCAGTGAAGGTGAGAAAATAACGATATCCGCCGCGTGCCTCCACGTTCATCGGACCACACACATCGGTATGTATGATTTCCAACAAGTCACTTGCACGCTCCATTGTTCCTGAGAATGGAGTCTTAGTCATCTTGCCCATGAGGCATGGTTCGCATGTGTCAAGTGAATCAAAGTCAAGTGACTCCAAAAGTCCATCAGCATGGAGTTTCTTCATGCGTTTTACACCAATATGACCTAAGCGGCAGTGCCACAAAAATATGACGCTATCATTGTTAACTCTAACTCTTTTGGTCTCAATGTTATGTATATGTGTATCGTTATCAAGATTCAATATGAACAATCCTCTCACATTCGGTGCATGACCATAAAAGATGTTACTCATAGAAATAGAACAACCATTATTCTCTGACTTAAAAGAGTAACCGTCTCGCAATAAACAAGATCCAGATATAATGTTTATGCTCAACGCAGGCACTAAATAACAATGATTTAAGTTCATCACTAATCCTGACGGTAACTGAAGTGACACTGTGCCGACGGCGATTGCATCAACCTTGGAACCATTTCCTACGCGCATCGTCACTTCATCTTTCGCCAGCCTTCGCCTATTCCGCAGTTCCTGTTTCGAGTTGCAAATATGAGCAACAGAACCGGTATCGAATACCCAGGCACTACTACGAGAGCCGGTTAAGTACACATCAATAACATGTATATCAAATATACCTGATTTTTCTTTGCCCGCCTTCTTATCTGCCAGATACTTGGGGCAATTGCGCTTCCAATGACCCATACCCTTGCATTAGAAACACTCCGTTTCTGGCTTAGGTCCAGCTTTGGGTTTCTTCGTCGGATTGGCAACTGGCTTGCCGCTCTTCTTTGAATTGCCCTTCTTGCCTTTGCCGTTTCTCTTGAAACTAGTGGTCTTATTCACCATCAACACTTGATGCTCTTTACGGAGTTCAGACTCTGCGACTTTCAGCATCGCAAACAACTCGCCGGGAGACTTGTTCATCCCTTGCATGTTGTAGGTCAACACAAAGTCTTTATAGCTTGGCGGCAGTGATTGAAGGATTTTGTCAGTGATAGCTTCTTGCGGGAGTTCAATCCCCAGCTCAGCTAGACGGTTTGAGTACCTAGACATTTTGAGCACATGTTCACTGACAGACGAGTTTTCCTCCATCTTGCAAGGATAGAATTTATCGGAGGTCTCATACCTCTCGATCCGGGCGTTCTTCTGAAAGATAAACTCCAACTCCTGGAACATCTCAAATGCTCCATGACGCTCAAAGCGACGTTGAAGTCCCGGTTCTAAGCCATACAAGACTGCACATTGAACTATTGAGTAGTCCTCCTTACGTGCTAACCAAGCGTTCTTAACATCTTGATCAGCCGTAGCGGGTGGTTCATCTCCTAACGCAGCATTAAGGACATAATCCTTCTTCCCGGCTTGTAAGATTAGCTTAAGATTACGAGCCCAGTCTACAAAGTTGCTTCCATCATCTTTCAACTTAGCTTTCTCTAGGAACGTATTAAAATTCAGGATGACTGTCGCGTGAGCCATGATCTACAACACAAATATATTCAAAGTGGACTTAGACTATGTTCAAGATAATTAGAGTTTAACTTAATCAAATTATTCGCTAAACTCCCACTCAAAAAGTACATCTCTCTAGTCATTTGAGTGGTTCATGATCCACTTACACTAGCTCAGGTCCGATCATCACGTGAGTTGAATATAGTTTCAGTGGTAAGCATCCCTATGCTAATCATATCATCTATATGATTCATGATCGACCTTTCGGTCTCATGTGTTCCGAGGCCATGTCTGCACATGCTAGGCTCGTCAAGCTTAACCCGAGTGTTCCACGTGCGCAACTGTTTTGCACCCGTTGTATGTGAACGTTGAGTCTATCACACCCGATCATCACGTGGTGTCTCGAAACGACGAACTGTAGCAACGGTGCACAGTCGGGGAGAACACAATTTCGTCTTGAAATTTTAGTGAGAGATCACCTCATAATGCTACCGTCGTTCTAAGCAAAATAAGGTGCATAAAAGGATTAACATCACATGCAATTCATAAGTGACATGATATGGCCATCATCACGTGCTTCTTGATCTCCATCACCAAAGCACCGGCACGATCTTCTTGTCACCGGCGCCACACCATGATCTCCATCAACGTGTTGCCATCGGGGTTGTCGTGCTACTCATGCTATTACTACTAAAGCTACATCCTAGCAAAATAGTAAACGCATCTGCAAGCACACACGTTAGTATAAAGACAACCCTATGGCTCTTGCCGGTTGCCGTACCATCGACGTGCAAGTCGATATTTCTCTTACAACATGATCATCTCATACATCCAATATATCACATCACATCATTGGCCATATCACATCACAATCATACCTTGCAAAAACAAGTTAGACGTCCTCTAATTTTGTTGTTGCATGTTTTACGTGGTGACCAAGGGTATCTAGTAGGATCGCATCTTACTTACGCAAACACCACAACGGAGATATATGAGTTGCTATTTAACCTCATCCAAGGACCTCCTCGGTCAAATCCGATTCAACTAAAGTTGGAGAAACCGTCACTTGCCAGTCATCTTTGAGCAAAGGGGGTTACTCGTAACGATGAAACCAGTCTCTCGTAAGCGTACGAGTAATGTCGGTCCAAGCCGCTTCAATCCAACAATACCGCGGAATCAAGAAAAGACTAAGAAGGGCAGCAAAACGCACATCACCGCCCACAAAAACTTTTGTGTTCTACTCAAGAAGACATCTACGCATGAACCTAGCTCATGATGCCACTCTTGGGGAACGTCGCATGGGAAACAAAAATTTTCCTACGCGCACGAAGACCTATCATGGTGATGTCCATCTACGAGAGGGGATGAGTGATCTACGTACCCTTGTAGATCGTACAGCAGAAGCGTTAGAGAACGCGGTTGATGTAGTGGAACGTCCTCACTGTTGGGGAACGTCGCATGGGAAACAAAAATTTTCCTACGCGCACGAAGACCTATCATGGTGATGTCCATCTACGAGAGGGGATGAGTGATCTACGTACCCTTGTAGATCGTACAGCAGAAGCGATTAGAGATCGCGGTTGATGTAGTGGAACGTCCTCACGTCCCTCGATCCGCCCCGCGAACAATCCCGCGATCAGTCCCACGATCTAGTACCGAACGGACGGCACCTCCGCGTTCAGCACACGTACAGCTCGACGATGATCTCGGCCTTCTTGATCCAGCAAGAGAGACGGAGAGGTAGAAGAGTTCTCCGGCAGCGTGACGGCGCTCCGGAGGTTGGTGATGACCTTGTCTCAGCAGGGCTCCGCCCGAGCTCCGCAGAAACGTGATCTAGAGGAAAAACTATGGAGGTATGTGGTCGGGCAACCGTGAGAAAGTCGTCTCAAATCAGCCCTAAAACCTCCGTATATATAGGTGGGAGGGAGGGGAGGAGGCAGCCTCAAAACCTAAAGGTTTGGCCGAAATTGGAGGTGGAGGAGTCCTACTCCAATCCTACTTGGAGTAGGATTCCACCTTCCCACTTGGAAACTCTTTCCACCTTGTGTTTTTTTCTTCTCAAACCTTATGGGCCTTAGTGGGAACTTATTCCAGCCCACTAGGGGCTGGTTTATCTCTTCCCATAGCCCATGAGACCCCTTGGGGCGTGACACCCCTCCCGATGGTCCCCGACACCCCTCCCGGCACTCCCGGTACACTACCGATGAGCCCGAAACTTTTCCGGTAATGCACGAAAACCTTCCGGTAACCAAATGAGGTCATCCTATATATCAATCTTCGTTTCCGGACCATTCCGGAAACCCTTGTGACGTCCGTGATCTCATCCGGGACTCCGAACAACATTCGGTAACCAACCATATAACTCAAATACGCATAAAACAACGTCGAACCTTAAGTGTGCAGACCCTGCGGGTTCGAGAACTATGTAGACATGACCCGAGAGACTCCTCGGTCAATATCCAATAGCGGGACCTGGATGCCCATATTGGATCCTACATATTCTACGAAGATCTTATCGTTTGAACCTCAGTGCCAAGGATTCGTATAATCCCGTATGTCATTCCCTTTGTCCTTCGGTATGTTACTTGCCCGAGATTCGATCGTCAGTATCCGTATACCTATTTCAACCTCGTTTACCGGCAAGTCTCTTTACTCGTTCCGTAATACAAGATCCCGCAACTTACACTAAGTTACATTGCTTGCAAGGCTTATGTGTGATGTTGTATTACCGAGTGGGCCCCGAGATACCTCTCCGTCACACGGAGTGACAAATCCCAGTCTTGATCCATACTAACTCAACTAACACCTTCGGAGATACCTGTAGAGCATCTTTATAGTCACCCAGTTACGTTGCGACGCTTGATACACACAAAGCATTCCTCCGGTGTCAGTGAGTTATATGATCTCATGGTCATAGGAATAAATACTTGACACGCAGAAAACAGTAGCAACAAAATGACACGATCAACATGCTACGTCTATTAGTTTGGGTCTAGTCCATCACATGATTCTCCTAATGATGTGATCCCGTTATCAAGTGACAACACTTGCCTATGGCCAGGAAACCTTGACCATCTTTGATCAACGAGCTAGTCAACTAGAGGCTTACTAGGGACAGTGTTTTGTCTATGTATCCACACAAGTATTGTGTTTCCAATCAATACAATTATAGCATGGATAATAAACGATTATCATGAACTAAGAAATATAATAATAACTAATTTATTATTGCCTCTAGGGCATATTTCCAACAGTCTCCCACTTGCACTAGAGTCAATAATCTAGTTCACATCACCATGTGATTCCAACGAATCCAACACCCATATAGTTATGGGGTCTGATCACGTCTTGCTCATGAGAGAGGTTTTAGTCAACGGTTCTGAAACTTTCAGATCCGTGCGTTCTTTACAAATCTTTATGTCATCTTATAGATGCTGCTACTACGTGCTATTCGGAAATACTCCAAATATCTACTCTACTATACGAATCCGTTTCACTACTCATAGTTATTCGGATTAGTGTCAAAGCTTGCATCGACGTAACCCTTTACGATGAACTCTTTAACCACCTCCATAATCGAGAAAAATTCCTTAGTCCATTTGTTACTAAGGATAAATTTTGACCGCTGCTAGTGATTCAATCATGGATCACTCTCTGTACCTCTCAAGATACTTTGAGTCAAGGCACACATCAGGTGCGGTACACAGCATGGCATACTTTAGATTCTACGGCTAAGGCATAGAAGACGACCTTCGTCTATTCTCTTTATTCTGCCGTGGTCGGGTTTTGAGTCTTACTCAAACTCACACCTCACAACGCAACCAAGAACTCCTTCTTTGCTGATCTATTTTGAACTCTTTCAAAAACTTGTCAAGGCATGCATCTTGTTGAAACTTCTATTAAGTGCTTTCGATCTATCTCCATAGATCTTTGATGCTCAACGTTCAAGTAGCTCAATCCAGGTATTCCTTTGAAAAATCCTTTCAAACAACCTTGTATGTTGTACAGAAATACTACATTACTTCTGATCCACAATATGTCAACCACATATACTTATCAGAAATTCTATAGTGCTCCCACTTACTTCTTTGGAAATACAAGTTTCTCATAAACCTTGTACAAACCCAAAATCTTTGATCATCTCATCAAAGTGTATATTCCAACTCCGAGATGCTTGCACCAGTCCATTGAAGGATCACTGGAGCTTGCATACTTGTTAGTATCTTTAGGATCGTCAAAACCTTCTGGTTGTATCACATACAATGTTTGCTCAAGGAAACCGTCGAGAAAACAATGTTTTGACATCCTACGTGCAATATTTCATAAATAATGCATCAACAACTAACATAATTCCAACAGACTTTTAGCATCACTACGAGTGAGAAAGTCTCATCATAGTCAACTGGTTGATCTTGTCGAAAACATCTTTGCGACAAGTCGAGCTTTTCTTAATAGTGACTTATCACCATCATCGTCTGTCTTCTTTTAAAGATCCATCTTTACTCAATAGTCTTATGACCATCAAGTAGTTCTTTCAAAGTCTACACTTTGTTTTCATACATGGATCCTCTCTCGGATTTCATGGCTTCCAGCCATTTGTCGGAATCTGGGCCCACCATCGCTTTCTCCATAACTCGTAGGTTCACTGTTGCTCAACAACATGACCTCCAAGACAGGGTTACCGTACTACTCTGCAGCAGTACGCGACCATGTCGACCTACGAGGTTTGTAGTAACTTGATTCGAAGCTCAATGATCACCATCATCAGCTTCCACTTCAATTGGTGTAGGCGCCACAGGAACAACTTCCTGCGCCCTGCTACACACTGGTTGAAGTGATGGTTAAATAACCTCATCAAGTTCTACTACCCTCCCACTCAATTCTTTCGAGAGAAACCTTTCCTCGAGAAAGGATCCGTTTCTAGAAACAAACACTTTGCTTTCGGATCTGAGATAGGAGATGTACCCAACTGTTTTGGATACCCTATGAAGAAGCATTTATCCGCTTTGGGTTCGAGCTTATCAAACTGAAACTTTTTCACATAAGTGTCGAAACCCCAAACTTTCAAGAAACGACAGTTTAGATTTCTCTAAACCTCAGTCTATACTGTGTCATCTCAACGGAAATACGCGGTGCCCTATTTAAAGTGAGTGTGGTTGTCTCTAATGCATAACCCATAAACGATTGTGGTAATTTGATAAGAGACATCATAGTATGCACCATACCAAATAGTGCGTGGCTATGACGTTCAGACACATCATCACACTATGATGTTCCAGGTGGCATGAACTGCGAAACAATTTCCACATTGTCTTAACTGTGTACCAAAACTCGCAACTCAGATATTCATTTCCATGATCATATCATAGACAGTTTATCCTCTTGTTACGACGAACTTCACTCTGAAACGGAATTGAACTTTTCAACATTTCAGACTTGTGATTCATTAAGTAAATACTCCTGTATCTACTCAAATCGTCAGTGAAGTAAGAACATAATGATATCCACTGCGTGCCTCAGCACCCATTGGACTGCATACATCAAAATGTATCACTTCCAACAAGTTACTATCTTATTTCATCTCAATGAAAACAAGGCCTTGCTCATGTGGTATGATTTGCATGTCACTGGTGATTCGAAATCAGGTGAGTACAAAGATCCATCAGCATGGAGCCTCTTCATGCAATTCATACTAACATGACTCAAGCGGCAGTGCCACAAGTAAGTGGTACTATCATCATCAACTCGTTTCTTTTGGCACCAATATCATGAACATGCGTAACACTACGATCGAGATTCAATAAACCATTGAAGGTGATTATTCAAGAAAATAGAGTAACCATTATTCTCTTTAAATGAATAATCGTATTGCAATAAACACGATCCAATCATGTTCATGCTTAACGCAAGCACCAAATAACAATTATTTAGGTTTAACACCAATCCCGATGGTAGAGGGAGCGTGCGACGTTTGATCATATCAACCTTGGAAACACTTCCAACACGCATCGTCACCTCGCCTTTAGCTAGTCTCCGTTTATGCCGTAGCTTACATTTCGTGCTACTAATCACTTAGCAACCGAACCGGTATCCAATACCCTCATGCTACTAGGAGTACTAGTAAAGTACACATCAACATCATGTATATCAAATGCACTTCTTTCGACTTTTGCCGGCCTTCTTATCTACCAAGTATCTAGAGTTGCTCCGCCTCAGTGACTGTTTCCCTCATTATAGAAGCACTTAGTCTCGGGTTTGGGTTTAATCTTGGGTCTCTTCATTAGTGCAGCAACTGTTTTGCCGTTTCACGAAGTATCCCTTCTAGCCCTTGCCTTTCTTGAAACTTAGTGGTTTTACAAACCATCAACTATTGATGCTCCTTCTTGATTTCTACTTTCGCAGTGTCAAACATCGCGAATCGCTCAAGGATCATTGTATGTATCCTTGATATGTTATAGTTCATCACGAAGCTCTCACAGCTTGGTGGCAGTGACTTTGGAGAACTATCACTATCTCATCTGGAAGATTAACTCCCACTTGATTCAAGCGATTGTCGTACTCAGACAATCTGAGCACATGCTCAACGATTGAGCCTTGCTCCTTTACTTTGTGGACAAAGAATCTTGTCGGAGGTCTCGTACCTCTTAACAAGGGCACAAGCATGAGATCACAATTTCATCTCTTTAGAACATCACTTATGTTCCATGACGTTTTACAACGTTTTCGGCGCCTTGCTTCTAAGCCATTAAGTATTTTTGTACTGAACTATCGTGTAGTCATCAGAAACATGTATGTCGGATGTTCACAGCATCCACAGACGATGCTCGAGGTGCAGCACACCGAGTGGTGCATTAAGGACATAAGCCTTCTGTGCAACAACGAGGACAATCCTCGGTTTTACAGACTCAGTCTGCAAAGTTTGCTACTATCAACTTTCAACTAAATTTTCTCTAGGAACATATAAAAACAGTAGAGCTATAGCGCAAGCTACATCGCAATTCGCAAAGACTATTAGACTATGTTCATGACAATTAGTTCAATTAATCATATTACTTAAGAACTCCCACTCAAAAAGTACATCTCTCTAGTCATTTGAGTGGTACATGATCCAAATCCACTATCTCAAGTCCGATCATCACGTGAGTCGAGAATAGTTTCAGTGGTAAGCATCTCTATGCTAATCATATCAACTATACAATTCATGCTCGACCTTTCGGTCTCATGTGTTCCGAGGCCATGTCTGCACATGCTAGGCTCGTCAAGCTTAACCCGAGTGTTCCGCGTGCGCAACTGTTTTGCACCCGTTGTATGTGAACGTTGAGTCTATCACACCCGATCATCACGTGGTGTCTCGAAACAAAGAACTGTAGCAACGGTGCACAGTCGGGGAGAACACAATTTCGTCTTGAAATTTTAGTGAGAGATCACCTCATAATGCTACCGTCGTTCTAAGCAAAATAAGGTGCATAAAAGGATTAACATCACATGCAATTCATAAGTGACATGATATGGCCATCATCACGTGCTTCTTGATCTCCATCACCAAAACACCGGCACGATCTTCTTGTCACCGGCGTCACACCATGATTTCCATCATCATGATCTCCATCAACGTGTCGCCATCGGGGTTGTCGTGCTACTCATGCTATTACTACTAAAGCTACGTCCTAGCAAAATAGTAAACGCATCTGCAAGCACAAACGTTAGTTATAAAGACAACCCTATGGCTCCTGCCGGTTGCCGTACCATCGACGTGCAAGTCGATATTTCTATTACAACATGATCATCTCATACATCCAATATATCACATCACATCGTTGGCCATATCACATCACAAGCATACCCTGCAAAAACAAGTTAGACGTCCTCTAATTTTGTTGTTGCAAGTTTTACGTGGTGACCGGGGGTATCTAGTAGGATCGCATCTTACTTACGCAAACACCACAACGGAGATATATGAGTTGCTATTTAACCTCATCCAAGGACCTCCTTGGTCAAATCCGATTCAACTAAAGTTGGAGAAACCGTCACTTGCCAGTCATCTTTGAGCAAAGGGGGTTACTCGTAACGATGAAACCAGTCTCTCGTAAGCGTACGAGTAATGTCGGTCCAAGCCGCTTCAATCCAACAATACCGCGAAATCAAGAAAAGACTAAGGAGGGCAGCAAAACGCACATCACCGCCCACAAAACCTTTTGTGTTCTACTCGAGAAGACATCTACGCATGAACCTAGCTCATGATGCCACTGTTGGGGAACGTCGCATGGGAAACAAAAATTTTCCTACGCGCACGAAGACCTATCATGGTGATGTCCATCTACGAGAGGGGATGAGTGATCTACGTACCCTTGTAGATCGTACAGCAGAAGCGATTAGAGATCGCGGTTGATGTAGTGGAACGTCCTCACGTCCCTCGATCCGCCCCGCGAACAATCCCGCGATCAGTCCCACGATCTAGTACCGAACGGACGGCACCTCCGCGTTCAGCACACGTACAGCTCGACGATGATCTCGGCCTTCTTGATCCAGCAAGAGAGACGGAGAGGTAGAAGAGTTCTCCGGCAGCGTGACGGCGCTCCGGAGGTTGGTGATGACCTTGTCTCAGCAGGGCTCCGCCCGAGCTCCGCAGAAACGTGATCTAGAGGAAAAACTATGGAGGTATGTGGTCGGGCAACCGTGAGAAAGTCGTCTCAAATCAGCCCTAAAACCTCCGTATATATAGGTGGGAGGGAGGGGAGGAGGCAGCCTCAAAACCTAAAGGTTTGGCCGAAATTGGAGGTGGAGGAGTCCTACTCCAATCCTACTTGGAGTAGGATTCCACCTTCCCACTTGGAAACTCTTTCCACCTTGTGTTTTTTCCTTCTCAAACCTTATGGGCCTTAGTGGGAACTTATTCCAGCCCACTAGGGGCTGGTTTATCTCTTCCCATAGCCCATGAGACCCCTTGGGGCGTGACACCCCTCCCGATGGTCCCCGACACCCCTCCCGGCACTCCCGGTACACTACCGATGAGCCCGAAACTTTTCCGGTAATGCACGAAAACCTTCCGGTAACCAAATGAGGTCATCCTATATATCAATCTTCGTTTCCGGACCATTCCGGAAACCCTCGTGACGTCCGTGATCTCATCCGGGACTCCGAACAACATTCGGTAACCAACCATATAACTCAAATACGCATAAAACAACGTCGAACCTTAAGTGTGCAGACCCTGCGGGTTCGAGAACTATGTAGACATGACCCGAGAGACTCCTCGGTCAATATCCAATAGCGGGACCTGGATGCCCATATTGGATCCTACATATTCTACGAAGATCTTATCGTTTGAACCTCAGTGCCAAGGATTCGTATAATCCCGTATGTCATTCCCTTTGTCCTTCGGTATGTTACTTGCCCGAGATTCGATCGTCAGTATCCGTATACCTATTTCAACCTCGTTTACCGGCAAGTCTCTTTACTCGTTCCGTAATACAAGATCCCGCAACTTACACTAAGTTACATTGCTTGCAAGGCTTATGTGTGATGTTGTATTACCGAGTGGGCCCCGAGATACCTCTCCGTCACACGGAGTGACAAATCCCAGTCTTGATCCATACTAACTCAACTAACACCTTCGGAGATACCTGTAGAGCATCTTTATAGTCACCCAGTTACGTTGCGACGCTTGATACACACAAAGCATTCCTCCGGTGTCAGTGAGTTATATGATCTCATGGTCATAGGAATAAATACTTGACACGCAGAAAACAGTAGCAACAAAATGACACGATCAACATGCTACGTCTATTAGTTTGGGTCTAGTCCATCACATGATTCTCCTAATGATGTGATCCCGTTATCAAGTGACAACACTTGCCTATGGCCAGGAAACCTTGACCATCTTTGATCAACGAGCTAGTCAACTAGAGGCTTACTAGGGACAGTGTTTTGTCTATGTATCCACACAAGTATTGTGTTTCCAATCAATACAATTATAGCATGGATAATAAACGATTATCATGAACTAAGAAATATAATAATAACTAATTTATTATTGCCTCTAGGGCATATTTCCAACACTCACGTCCCTCGATCCGCCCCGCGAACAATCCCGCGATCAGTCCCACGATCTAGTACCGAACGGACGGCACCTCCGCGTTCAGCACACGTACAGCTCGACGATGATCTCGGCCTTCTTGATCCAGCAAGAAAGACGGAGAGGTAGAAGAGTTCTCCGGCAGCGTGACGGTGCTCCGGAGGTTGGTGATGACCTTGTCTCAGCAGGGCTCCGCCCGAGCTCCGCAGAAACGCGATCTAGAGGAAAAACCGTAGAGGTATGTGGTCGGGCTGCCGTGGAAAAATCGTCTCAAATCAGCCCTAAAACCTCCGTATATATAGGTGGGTGGGAGGGGACCTTGCCTTGGGGCTCAAGGAGCCCCAAGGGGGTCGGCCGAGTCCAAGGGGGGAGGACTCCCCCCCAAACCGAGTTGGACTTGGTTTGGTGGGAGGGAGTCCCCCTTCCTTCCCACCTCCTCCTTTTTTTTCCTTTCCTCTTGATTTTCTTTTCCTTGGCGCATAGAGCCCTTTTGGGCTGTCCCACCAGCCCACTAAGGGCTGGTGTGCCACCCTCAAGGCCTATGGGCTTCCCCGGGGTGGGTTGCCCCCCCCCCCCCGGTGAACTCCCGGAACCCATTCGTCATTCCCACTACATTCCCGGTAACTCCGAAGACCTTCCGGTAATCAAATGAGGTCATCCTATATATCAATCTTCGTTTCCGGACCATTCCGGAAACCCTCGTGACGTCCGTGATCTCATCCGGGACTCCGAACAACATTCGGTAACCAACCATATAACTCAAATACGCATAAAACAACGTCGAACCTTAAGTGTGCAGACCCTGCGGGTTCGAGAACTATGTAGACATGACCCGAGAGACTCCTCGGTCAATATCCAATAGCGGGACCTGGATGCCCATATTGGATCCTACGTATTCTACGAAGATCTTATCGTTTGAACCTCAGTGCCAAGGATTCAAATAATCCCGTATGTCATTCCCTTTGTCCTTCGGTATGTTACTTGCCCGAGATTCGATCGTCAGTATACTTATACCTATTTCAATGTCGTTTACCGGCAAGTTTCTTTACTCGTTCCGTAATACAAGATCCCGCAACTTACACTAAGTTACATTGCTTGCAAGGCTTGTGTGTGATGTTGTATTACCGAGTGGGCCCCGAGATACCTCTCCGTTTACACGGAGTGACAAATCCCAGTCTTGATCCATACTAACTCAACTAACACCTTCGGAGATACCTGTAGAGCATCTTTATAGTCACCCAGTTACGTTGCGACGTTTGATACACACAAAGCATTCCTCCGGTGTCAGTGAGTTATATGATCTCATGGTCATAGGAATAAATACTTGACACGCAGAAAACAGTAGCAACAAAATGACACGATCAACATGCTACGTCTATTAGTTTGGGTCTAGTCCATCACGTGATTCTCCTAATGACGTGATCCAGTTATCAAGCAACAACACCTTGTTCATAATCAGAAGACACTGATTATCTTTGATCAACTGGCTAGCCAACTAGAGGCTTGCTAGGGACGGTGTTTTGTCTATGTATCCACACATGTAAATGAGTCTTCATTCAATACAATTATAGCATGGATAATAAACGATTATCTTGATACAGGAATTATAATAATAACTATATTTATTATTGCCTCTAGGGCATAATTCCAATAGTAAAAAGTAAAGAACGAGAGAGATGGATGAAAGATGATTCATTAGTCTTTATTGATGATAGCAATGGGGTATTTATACCCGGGCGTAAGTACACATGTTGCTTCGGAGTCAAGTAAACTTAAAGTTACTTAAGGGCCAAGTTATTACATAGTTTCCTTGAGAGTCAAGGAAGTGCATGGTTGCTTGAGGACTAAGTAACCTATCTAAGAATTAACTTAGTCTATTCTTAACACTCCCCCTTGTACAACGCCTCTTCTTGAGAATATGCATCATCTTGATTAATTCTTTGAATATTCTTGAAAGTCTCCTCCAAAAACCGTGTGGGAAAAATATGAGAAGAATTGTGCAGATATGTTGCTAAAACTCCCTTAAACCTAGTGGGAAAAATAATAAGGAGAAAATGATGCAACATATAATGATTATTGTCTCTTGATAACTCGTAGGAGAAAAACCTTTGAAGAAGGAGAAAACTCATTGATGAGTTTAGAGAACAATTAATATGTCTTGAGTACTTTCTTTAAAACCATGATAGAAAAAATAGAAAGTATGAAGATTTTTCCACGTGTGTCTCAAATGCCGGAGAGACACGAAGAACCCTCGGATGCCCGCCAAGACCGGAAAAATGTTCGACGGCAGCATACCACGAGCGCCGCCGGTCTTTCTTCTATGGCCTAATCCCTCTCGGTTAGGGCAAAGTGCTGATAACGTGTGAAAGAATAAAAGCAAATGATCGAAGAGTCATCTCATTAACTGAAGATGAGGGTATTTATACCCTAGTACAGAGGCGGTAATTACATAGGCGGTAAGTGACGGTTGCTAAACTCCACAACCGACTTAAGCATTGATTACTAGAATTAAATTAATTCTTAACAAATACGTGATGCCGTTACTAGCCATTGTAGAGAGGTGGCCAGTCGTTTTCCCGTCCATTTTCATGCACTCCAATGGTACTGCCTTCCCTGAATTTCCGTAGCAGCACTGGATTTTGCCGGGAGGATGTACTTAAGGCTTGATGGCGACGCATATTCTGTTCTCATTGCATTTCCAATCTGAGCACGGGGCCGTAGTGGCCCTGGCTCCGGCGACGGCGACCGGCCGGAGTCGTCCGGGACCAGTGGATTGGGCTGCACGTCCTACCGTCCTCGCCGAACCCAGCCGGAAATAGTGGTGTGCCGCCCGTGTTTCTTTCTCATCAAGGTGCAGACACACCAGACAACCTGTGGGCTGTGGCTGCTCTGTAAGTGGAAGAAGCGCAAACCAACGCTTGCAAGGCAAGTTTCAGGAAAGGGGAAGAGAACTTGCAAGGCAAAGTAATGGTTCACTTTCCCCGGCGTTGACCACTGACCCCTGATCTTGACGATTTCAGTGTCCCCTGTTTAACCTGCTGCGTTGGTGACACGAGAACGGTAAGGATCTGGTTATGTTTATCCGTCGCTACTCCTTGTCCTGAGCTGCAATACTAACGACGATTCCGTGAAGCAGACTGGTAAACAGAGGGTTCGATAGTTTCCGGAAAAGATAATGAAGTAGCCATTCTGGAACGATCCGGACGTACCTGCGGATCCAACAAGCCATTCATTCTAGAAAGGTGGCGACGGTTCACTTGATTTACCCACTGAATTGACCGGTCATGCATTTTCTCCTACAAAATTTAAGCGTAGTAGTCAGCCTTGGGAGAAGCTTGATGCTAGTAATTAAGCGCACGATCGATGGCGACCCAACCATATTCTACTGGTGTGGAATAAGCCTTTTTTTTTTCTTCTTCTATCCGCTGGCCGATTTCATCTGTCGCCAGCAACAGTTCCTCCAACCGTTCTCAGCAATAGTTGGCATGCCGTGCCGTGTTGTTCACTTGCGCGGGATTCAGTGAAGCGGATGGGTAAGCGAGTTGGACGTGGGAGGAAAGATCGAAAACATGTTTACACGCTGACTAGAATTCTTTCTTTCCAACTAATCTTTTTTTTCCTGATTTTTAAGGGATGAAGCCTCATCCCTTTTAACCTTCAATCAAAATTCATCTATCTGTAAAACCACTATGTACGTGTAGCATTGATACTCAACCGACGTGTTACATGGAAAGGCAACGTTGATCTTTTTTTAGAACTATAAGATGGCTGCTGCTTACACGTGCCACGTATGCCCCCTCGGTCCACAAAGATGGCGAGCATTCACCGATAACAATAGCCTCCCGACGAGACGAGCCCTCAAGTCCACGCAAACTGCAAGTCAGAGACCGACCACGCGGTCGAGGGCAACAACATTTTTCAAAGCAGCCGCCTAAACAAAACAAAAACAACTTACCCGTCAGCTTAACCACATGTTTGGCTTAATCCGTTGTTTGTCTAATCCATCCATCTCTTGGCCGAACCTAACCAAAAGTATGAAAATAACACCCCAACCAAACGCTTTACACACCCGAAAAGAACACCTGCTGCGGAGAGACCTGGACGACGATGACGATGACAATGATGATAGCACACACGTCCGCACGGAACGACGGCGTGCTGTGCCATTCGCGTGGTGTGAGCCGGGCATCGTGGCCTGGCTAGCTCAGCTTTCCACCAGCGGAACAGGTCGGATATGGCCATTGTGCGTGGCTCCTCCTCCTGGCATGCACGGTGGACAGACGGACACGAAAGGGATAAGCCAAGAAGAAAAGTCGGCATCGACGCAACGCGTGTCACGTCCTCGCCCTCTTCCGCGCTCGTGTTTGAGCTGCTTTCTTTAGATTCGGCAGGGATTAGTGTTGGTGATTGTATCTCTGTTAGATACCCTCAAAAATAAAAAAATAAGATATTTATATTGTTTCAGCAAACGGGATGGAGTAAACATTTTCTATTATCGTCTCTTGGCCAATTGGGAGCAGGCAGGCACGTGGAAAATAGAATACTCCCTGTGATGTGGCAAAATGACAAATTTAATCTATTGGCGTAACTAATTTATAAAGTGAACTATTCGTGAAAGAAATGCATCCATCTGATCCTGCTGTGTGGCGTCTGACACAAACATGCCACACTACATTATGTGACGTCCGCACATTAGGTGTCACACCTCCAGCCACGCTGGCAACCCTGCCAGGGCTTACCCCACCTCCGTAGTGAAGCGCCTAAGATAAAGGCGCCACACTTGCAATGTGTGGCGCCTTGCTCTTAGGCGTCACACATTAACTTATTTAGCTGCGGACCGGCAATTCCCGTTCCCTCCCATCCCTAAGCAAACCCTAGTTCTTCATGAATTTTGGGATGTGTATGCCGTGTGAGAGTGGGGATGGGGGAGGGAGGAGGAGGGCAGGGCCGGCCCGCATGTGATAAGTCAAAGTGTGGCGTCTAAAAACAAGGCGCCATACATTGTAAATGTGGCACCTTTGTCTTAGCCGCCACACTAGGGGAGGGGGTGGTGGGGTCTGCTCTGAAAAGGATGCCAGCGTGACTGAAGGTGCGACGCCTAGGGCTCACACGTCACACAATATAGTATGACGTCTTTCTGTCGAACGCCACATAAAAGGGATAGGCCAGTGAATTTCTTTCGCGGATAGTTCACTTTATGAATTAGTTATGTCAATAGGGAAAATTTAAGATTTTGCCTTGCGATGTTGCTACATGACAATAGATATTTTTCTATCTGTTTTTTTCTTTCCTCTGGGAGGATATATTTATGGAGCACGGGCGATGCATATTCTCAATGGAATATGTTCACCTGCTGGGCTGGTGCAGCTGGCTAGCCTTGAAAATAAAAATCATTCCAATAAATAAATAAAAATGATTGAGCATCGAACGAAAAAGCGTCGCTTGTTGAAAAAGCCTATTCGTCGCTCGTTGCGAAACACGGTACCGACTGCTCATTCAGCTGTGGGCTACCCGTTTAACGTTTCAACGCCCCCGGTTTTGGGAACCTTCTAAAGGTTCCCAGCTATTTTTGTTCTGTTTTGGAAAACTTCTAAAAGGTTCCCTAAACCAGTTTTTTTAATGTTTTCTTTTATCTTTATTACTTTATTTTTATGTTTCAACAAACGTTTTGGATTTTTTTCTTCATAATTTTGAAAAAACAATTGTTCATATTCTTAAATTAAAAACAAATTCTGGATTTTCAAATTTATTTCTTTTAGAAAAATGTTCTGAAAATCCGAAAATTATGCTTGCTTTTTAGAAAAATGTTCTGGCTTTGTTTCTTCAGAATTTTGAAACATTATTCTTCATAGTCGGAAATTAAAAACAAATTCTGTATTTTTAAATTTTTTTCTTCTTAAAAAACACTTGTTCTCAAAATTCGGAATTTATGCTTGCATTTTAGAAAAATGTTCTTGATTTTCAAATGAACTTCGGGAATTCAGAAATTGTTCTTTAAATTAGAAAAATATTTTTTATTTTAAGAAAAATGTTTTTAATTTCAAATAGTTGCCGTTTTTCAAAATCACTCATAACTTCAAAAAATGTGTGGGATCTTAAAAAAATATGTTCTAATTAAAAGAAATGTCCAGTATTGAAAGAAAATGTTTGCTAATTTATAAAAATGTTCTGTATTTTCGAAAAGGTTCAAAGTCTCAAAATTTCGTTGAATTTCTTAACTAAGTTTGTGTTCGAATTTGTTTCTTAAATTTTAGAAAATGCTTTTGCTTTTATAAAATATTTCCAAATTTCAAAACTTTATCGTTGTTCAAACATTGTTCATTAATTAAAAAAACGTTCTTGATTTTAAAACAATGTGCTTCAAATTAGGAAAATGTTTTTGCTTAAAATATTAAAAGAAAAGGACAAGAAATAACAAAGAAAAAAGAAAGAAATGAAATAAGCAAAACAAAATGATACAGGAAAGAAAGAAAATTAGATTAGATTTTTCTGAGACAAACAAAACCTGGGCCGGACCAGTTTGGGCGAGCCCCCTATGCGTGCGAACGCCTCCCTGCCGCAGAATCCGGTAGGTAGGAGATCCAGGCATTTTCTATTTGACGTCTCAGGCGTTCGTTAATGTGCATATTTATTAACCGGCGTCTGTGGCATTCGGACCGGGTCGTCCCATCTAGGCGCTTGTGGGTTTCTTGTGTTGAAAATTCTATGAACTTAGTTAAATATTGATTATTATTTTTTAAATTTCAACATATACTTTTTAAGATTGATAAACTTTTTGGTATATTGATGAACGTTTTTTAAATTTGTTGAACATATTTTTGAAAGTGAACGAACTTTTTTCAGAAGTATGATATTTTTTCAGTTAAATAAACTTGTTTATAAAATACATGAATTCGTTTTGAAATTTAATGTACTTTTCCCAAATTTATCGAACTTTTAAAAAATATAATGATTTTTTTGTCAATTGGATGAACTTTGTATCATTTCAATGATTTTTTTAGGTTGATGAACCTTTTTTAAAGATATGATTTTTTTAAATGGATGTACCTTTTTTCTTTAAATATGTAAACTTTTTTGATGTGATATTTTTTACGTAGCAAAAAAAAATTAAAAAAGAAAACAAAAACTTGACAGCACTGTAATGGGAGGCCCATGCTAGGAGCGCTGCACGCGCCAGATCAACAATGGGCACCTACAACGCTCCATAGGAGCTCTCGAAGATCCCGCCCATCTTGTCTTGCTTACAGCGAGTCGCGGGGCAATCTTGCTATTTGTGGGGATCCGACGCTATGGGTTTTGGCGACCGTTCAAGGTGGACAATGGAATGTCTTGTTCCATATATCCCTCGGCCCTGCTGAGATCCTTGAGTGGAACTAGTTGATGGCGCTCGTCCCACCTGCGCTTGGCAACATTCCTGACAATTATTACGGGACCACCTTCCATGTGGGGGTAGAAGTGCTCAAGCGACATGAACCGGGTAATGGCCCTTGTCCCTTGTGCGCTGTGCGAGAAAATGAAACCATATTCTCTTCTCATGCACCGTGGCAAGGTCGCTTTGGAGCTTTGTCCAGGAGGCCCTTGGCCCACAGTGGGAGGCGGCAGACCTTGCAGGCTTCCTCCAGGCTAGGACGGGGTAGCCCGGTAGTAACAAACGGCTCTTGTGGCTGATCTTTGCAACCCTTCGTAGATTCTTTGAACTACTCGCAATAAGATGATGATAAAGAGGGTTTCCCTTCGTTGCGCCTCTCGTGCTTTCTTTAAATTTCTTGCGTTCCTACAACACCGACACCCGTTTGTTAGGCAGCAAGAACAGGGCATCTTTGCCGGATGGTGGACGCGCTTCAGGCTACGGCTCGCATGCTAGCGTCACTAGCTCCTCCATGATGTGCTGACTACTTGGTGGTCTTTTTGTGATTTTTTCCTATTCTTGGGTGCTATTGTGCTGTGGCCCCAGCAGACTTTGTCGAATGTGATATCGATTGCACTATTTGCTTTATCTATAAAACATGATGAAAACCTATTTCGATAGAGTTGTGTACATGCGTTAACGCTCTTCAAACATGATGAATATTATGGATTACAGGGATTACACGTGAATCAAAGGGTTGTAGGAGCCACACATGGCGTCCTTCCCCCAAGTGCAAAGCATGCTTAGCTAGAAAATAAGCTTCCTTATTAGAGGCTCTACCTTCATGTACGAAAGATATACTCTGAAATTCCAAGTTTCCATCCGTGACTTCCTTCACAATTGGGCCTGTAATTCCTCGAGTACCTGAGTTGATCTCTGTAATTGCTATTTGATTGCAATCAATCAGCACGCGCTATCCTACGTGATGCACGCGCCTGCCAGGCGAGTTGGACACGGCATGAATTTCGTCGAGCAGCTGGTGCGCAGGGCATACAAGAAGCAGAGGAAGGGAGGCGCGACGTACATACATGGACTCGTCGTCGGGGTGGGCGAGGACCAGGAGCACGTTCCGGCGCCTCCTGTCGCCGCGGAGAGGGGGCGGGAAGCGGGGGCTCGGGGGGAGGCAGTAGGCTGCCGGGGAGGAGAGGATCCGGCCGAGGGAAACCGCCCACAGGAGGAGGAGGATGGCTCCGGCCGCCGGAACCACCCAGATCCATGCCATGGGGACCGAGCCCAGCAGCCAAATCTGGTGCAGGTGCTCTAGCGGCGGAGCCACCTTCATGAAACGAAAAATTCCGACATCATACCGGCAATACGAACGCCGGTGAACTAGTGCTGGAAGTTTGTTTGAGAGCATTGTTTGTTAGGATTAGAATTAGATTAGTCCTTGCTACAGTAAAACGAGATTGAATGGAAGTGAATGGACCAGCAGTCCTCTTTCTATTGATTCTCAAGTATATATACATCTGGAAGAGGTGCGAAGAAGAGGTGTCTGTTCGGAGGCATCCCTCCAGAACAGGTGCCTATTGGCAATAGACACAAAGAGGAGCCACGACTGTTCGGGTTGGACATATCCCTTGAATTAATCTACTAATTAATTTCTAACACTCCCCCTTGTACAACACCGCTCCTTGAATGTTTCATCGTTGAAAGCTTCTTGCATATAGATCTTCCATCTTGAGAAATCTTCTAGATAATCTTGAGAGTCTCCCCCAAAAACCCAGTGGGAAAAATATGAGGAGAATAGAGTAGATATGTTGCTAAAACTCCTTTAAACCCAGTGGGGGAAAATAAGGAGAAAATGATGCAACATATGATGATTATTGTCTCTTGATAACTCATATGAGAAAAACCTTTGTAGAAGGAGAAAACTCATTGATAAGTTTAGAGAGCAATTAATATGTCTTGAGTACTTCCTTTAAAAACCCTCGTAGGGAAAATAGAAAGTATGACATATGATCTTTGAGAAGATATTGCCTCACTAAAAATCATTATGAGAAACTTTGAGAGAAAACTCATAAGGGAAAAGAGTGCAATCGTACATGCCATTGAAAACTCCTTTAAAACCCAATGGGAAAAATACAAGGAGAAAATAATATGGCATATAAAGACACTTGTGTTTATATTGTCTCGTTAAAAACCTTTTATGAGAAACCAATAGGGAAAACTCATCAAGGGAAAAAGAGTACAATATATGCAATCTGATGATTGTTAATAGGTTATAGTTTGGGAGATTACTCCCCCTGAACTTTGCAAATATGAAGGATGTCTCATACCAATTCCATTGACATGAACATGAGATTGTGTATAATCTGTTGGATTATAACAGTAGTTTGTTTGCAAATTATTTCCTCACTTTTCTATAATCCGTGAGGCTAAGTAATTTCCGAGCAATGTGATTTATGATATTGCTCTTCATATAACCTATAGGTATTGAGTAACACAAGTGGAAGTATCTTGATAAATCAAGTTATGTGATTCTGATGAATCTCAACCACATGATTTTGGGTGTGGTTAACCATTCTACTAAGTTATGCATATTTTGCAATGCCTTTAGATAAAGCAATTATGTTAGAATGATAACTGGAAATAACCACTAAAATCCATTTATATGACTTCCATGTGAAGGCTATTGCAGCAAATTCAGTCATTGATATGGCATCGTTGGGATCAAATAAAGAGCCAATATCATTAGATCATATCATGATCATATCTTCTATTTCATGATGGAAATATCCAAGATTTACTGTAATCTTCAGATATAAGATGATAGTACTTATATCAACCATATACCTTTTGTTTGAGGTTGCACTCCGAATAAAGATAGCAAATATAGTGTCAGGCCTGACATAGTTTGCAAGTATATGAGTGCTTTGGCATTAGTGAGATATAGAACTTCAGGTCCTAGTATCACTTCATTATCACCCCTAGGTATGAAGGGATTTGTACCTTATTAAAGGTAGTATGACCATACATGTCTTTTGTTGATATGATATATCCAAATTGAACTTCTCGTATATGTTTGGATATATGTAGACTGATATGTATTCTTGAGAGAATGGTCAAGTTGTAAACTTATGCTAAATTTGGTTGAATCCAAATTTTCCGTCTTGAGATGATTTTATGTATGTTTAGGTCTTGTAGAGACATTGATGATGAAATAATCATATACACTGAGGTGATGTAAGGAAATAAAATTTAGGTATTCCTTTATTAACACATAAACAATCATCATCCTTTGAGTAATCCTGTGAAGAAGGAATTCGTCTAGTCGGTAGTACCATATGATTCACGACTATTTCTAGTCATAGAGTGACTTCTGAAATTTTACACAAATATGTTGTGATTTATTTTGGATTCGGAATTGTAAGCCCTTCAGGGACTTTAATATATATTTCCGAAATGAGTGACTCATATGAGTATGTAGCCACTCCATCCATCAAGTGCATGGATAATATTATTTGTACTGCCAACGGTATTTATTATCGAAACATAGTTCCACTCATACCAAGAAGGTATGTTACATCATAATTTGATGTCAGGTCTCTGCGTGAACCCTTTTGCTACAAGACTCGCTTTCTCACCACCTCATTCACTTTGTCTATGAATGAGAAGTTTTTAGTATTCCATATGGACGATACTTATGAGGAGTAGGTATTACTGTGGTAAATACCACTCGTTTGTAGAGCGAGTGCTATTCTTCATTACTTGCTTCCTTTTTTGTGAACCAATATGAGTACAAGAGGCACTCTACCATGGATTTTGGTTCAGGGCCCAAAAGGTTTTAGCAATTTTCAGAAGAAATATATGTCGACAAATGTAGACTTGTGTTATATGATTTTGGAGGAATCAATGAAATTTGTGGGAATGTATTTATTCCTTTTAACTCCTTGTGATTTCCTACAACAATGGAGTCAAGGTGTTTCGATGTCCCGACACGAAAACATTTGTGCACATTTATGTCGGGCTTTGGATGATGAGCATCCAGTGAGGTGTCTTTCAACTTGATGTTGAATTACATTTATTGGTTGAGGATTTGATTTCCTCTATTTCCGCGGAAGCATATGCGAGATTATATCTCGTGTGGTCAGATTTCTCCCCCTCTTGCTCTCATTTCGGGAGAAGACTGGTTTATCAGGTACCTCCACTCTTTCTGCCATTTACTGCAGGAATATAAAATTGAGTGGCACCTTTGTCATCAGTAAATGTATGTGGCAGATTTGCAATGTGTTGCAAATATGTGATTCTAGACTTTTTGTTCAGATTCATTGAGTACATGGATATAAGGACTGAATGTGAATAACATTCCTAATTTATTTCTTGGCATTCTTTGTGGTACTTATCTCCCCCTAATGCCAGAAATGTCCTTATTGCTGATGCAATCATCATACGGGCTATGAATAGTTTTGATTGACGGATAAATTGTCATTCCTCACTTAGATCCCTAATTTTCTGTGAGAGCCCATTGATGTATGCTGGAGTGGTGATATCGGTATGTAACCGAATTATCGTAGATAGAAAATACTTTGTTGATTTCCATGTAATTACTAAAAGGGGAAAGTAGTATGCTATGCAGTTGGTATGATTTATATCATACTTACGGTGTGTAATGGCGTATTTGTCTAGCATGAGGCTAGTAAATCATGATTCTATAAGTTTGGTCATATTATTAATTTCACTATCTTTGATAAGATATTGAACTAAACCATTTTTGGGTATGTACATAAAGTATTATATATAATCAGATATTTCTTTTGAAATGAGTTCAACAAAGTTGTCCATTCGAATGGATTTATCCCTTGTTTAGGATAACTTGCTCTTGCTTTGAGAATTTGAGCAATTGATTTAGTTATATCATTCATGGTTTGTGTGACAAGAGACACACTAGAAATCATTTTATAAATGTTTCCATGAGTACCATAAAGTATCTATAAAATACCACACAATGGTTGAGAATGCACATATCTTCTGAATGTGTTCAAGGAAGAATGAGTTGGCTCATTTAGAATTGTAAGGTGAGAGTTCTTTAAATTAATTTCCCTTATGGCATATGTGGTGCACATAAAATCTGATGATTTGGGAAATTTTGCAACTTGTTAAGTTGTGACCAATAGAATTGTCAATAATTTTCTAAACAACCCAAAACCTGGATTATAAGGCTTAAAACCAAATATTTTGTAAGATTTAGAAAATTATTGTGTACGCAACAAAACTGAGTATGAATTGATTCATACATGCAAAAATTATCAAATATAATGTCCAAGAAATAGGATATTGGACATTTATACTACATGTAGTAGTACGACTATAGGCAAACAATATTTTGGGAATAATCGGGATATTACATGAGGTCTTCCATATTACGGAAAAATGAGTTATGCAAACATATCATAGGCACAAACGAATTGATCATTCTTTTATTGCACTATATTTTTGGTTCTCCTTCTGATGAAGATTCGAGAACATCATTTACCAGAATAGTTTCTGGTCGTATGTTTGCAAATTTTCAAATACCACAATGAACTTATTTGCCTTTTAATAAACTCATGGTGTGGTTTGACCATATGTTTGAGGGTTTGGTAATCATAGATACGATATTCATGTAACCACACATTTTACAGACTTGAGAGTTGTCTTTGTAATCTTTTTAAAATGATCAATTACTAATTAAAAGGTAATTATGTCGTTGGTTGTCTTTATCCTCCACTTTACTTTGAATGCCTCATTGTTCTATTTTGTGACCACTGACATGCATAGTATTCTCAATGCTAGCAAATATTTGAAGCACCCGTTGGATGAATATGATGAGTTTAAGAAATAACATGTTTCTTTACCATGAAAATGGTAATACCATCATAAGGAGATGTAAAGTGTATCAAGGGCTTTTCAACCTGATATGCATATGAAAATGTCAGATCATGAGATCTCAACTGCAAGTTGATTTTATAATTATCAAAATTATAAGTTGCGATAGGCTTGAGGTCTTGAAAAATTATTGGGTGATCATTCCAAATGTGCTCGGGGCAGCATGTTTCTCTTAAGGGAAATATTCAAGGTGAATAAATATTCATCCCTTATGTACTTAGTTTGAGAACTAAGTGAAGTTGGTGAGAGATGAAATACATATGATCATACTTAGCTATTAAGAGAATAGCCATGACACATATTCCGAAGGTGAGGTTATAGTAGCAATAATACCTCGGGTGGATACAACGACTGATGTCGTAAATCATCTTACAATAAATAATCTCACCTAACATGTACTTACTGTATTTGGAAATGTGAGCCATGCGTTACTTGCAAATGCTAATGCATTTATTTAATTTACTTCTAGGAGTAAGTGGCATCTATAAATAAATGATTTGTTTGAGAACAATCATGGTCAAGGTGATCTTTGGTGAACCTGAGTGTATCCTTCAATATAACACATGTGATTAAATTATTGTTAATGTTTTGGACTTCATTCTTGGGGAAGTGTGTGACTTTAGAGTCACTGCCAAAACATATAGACTTGCATGCTTATCGTTGGTTAGTCACTATGAAATTATAACCACGATGTCGTGTGTACCTTGCGAAAGTGTTGAGACACTTAATCATTGTCATAAATTATGTGGTCCATCTTGATGGATGGACGACACTATAATTAGAAATATTGTCGTAGGCTTCATTGCCATGTATTTTACCAATGTAATAGAAGATAATCACAAGTAAATGCAAATATTTATGTAGCTCCCTATGACATATTCAAGCAAAATGAGGCTTGAATAATTGATATTGGTAGATAATACCATTCAACATGCAATAATCATGCATGAATTTACTATGATAGTAAATCATTTTAGTGAACAACAACTATTGCTTCAGAGGAGCAAATTTTAGTACGGCTGATGCCATATAGCCATATGTGTAGACCTCAATTTATATAGGATAACACTTTAAAGATAATCATTAATATGGTGTAGATCTCGCAGTAATAGAAAACATAGTCTGACTATTGTCAGTAGATGTTTATAATTCTATTACCTTATGTTATGCTAAATGTATGAAATCACTTTGAAGGCAATCATTTGTCAAAGTGACATGATGTAGACCTTCCAGTAATAGTGGATAGTCTGTAATTTTTTTTACAGTAGATACCAATATTACCTTATGATATATCTAGAGGTAGTCACATATTAATATTTGGAAGAGCATTTCGAAGGTAGTCATCTTGTTAAAATGACAAGACATAGACTTTACAGTAGTGATGGATAATCTCGTGATTCATAAATAAAATGTGATGTAGTCATACTGAGTATGACACTTTATAATTCTTAGGATCTGCGAGAAAATATATTTCTATGCAAAGAAAAAAATCGTTGTCCGAAGGCCGCATGTCATAGGGAATGATTTTGGTAAATGCATGTTTCACACTAATGACCATGGGCTTGATGGAGAGATGAAGCAATTAGAGAATAAACATACGATAGGCTGATGGTGCCTTATTCCCTGGCGCATGCACATGGCACATGGACCACTTAAAGCAGAGCGCACGCGGCGACGTTCCTAGACTGGTGCCTTGATAAGCTGGCGCGTGACAAGGCCACGTAAGGCATAGCGCCCTTTCTTTTGACGGGGAACCTAGTATACCCTCGTCCACCATCGAAGGGATAAGGATAGAGAAGGGAAATAATGAGTTAAATGCAAGCGCGGTCCTAATTCTTTTCTGAAAGTGTCACTTGGGTCCTAATTCTTTCAAAATGCATATCTGAGTCCCATATCTTTTTAAGTTGTTCATCCGAGGTCCTAATCTCGTCTGACCGCCGCTGACCAGTGCCACATCGACACCAGAGGGCCCGGGCGGGAGTTTTCCCGCGCGTGGCGGTTGGGCTTATATGCAATTTGGCCCCTGATTAATGCCTCGTTCCCATTCCCCCGTCCCTTGGTCTGCTCCACCCCGCCGCCGCTCGTTCCGTCGCCGCTAGCTCCTCTGCGGTGAAGCGCCACGGGAGGAAGATGGTTGGTCCATCGCGGGCATCCATGGCCTTGGCAGCGCCGTATCCACCGCTGGCATCTTCACCGAGGACAGTAGCTCATTCGGTGCAGCCGCCGGCGGGGATGCTGCCGTTGGTACCTTGCCCTAGCTGCGGCATTCGGTCTACAATTCGTCTTGTGTCAAAATCGGAGACAAATCCTGGCAGGATTTTCTACAAGTGCCCCAATCATCATGTAAGATTTTATACAAGTGGCCCAATCGATTTGATGTTTCTGTGTTCGACATGTTCCTGTGTTAAATTTTCTTACTCATTTTGTGTCAGATTCCACCAAATCCTTGCCAACATTATTACTGGGAAGATGGACCAGACAACTATTTTGATTTTTTGGTGAGAGGTGGGTACATCAGCCATGGATTGAGCAGTTTTGATTCGGCTGGTGTCATTGCAAGTGAAGAGATAGAAGTCCAAGAGGAATGTGCAGGAGCAATGCAGAGCACTGTTGAGACTGTGGTGAATGCGGATGTACTGAAGAAGATGAATGAGCTTATTTTTCTTTGTAAGAGTATTCTCAGTGCACTTGTTGTATTGATTGCAGTAGTGGTGTATGTAGGTTTTAAGAAGTGATGTGGTAGTGATGTATCCAGTGTTGATGTATGCACTGTTGATTTATCCAGATCTTGATCATGTACTGTGGTAATGAATTTGAAGTAAAATTTGGCAGCATTTTGTTTGTTTTCCTGTACTGTGCCAGCATTTTCAAAGATGGTTTGCTTCTAGAGAACACAAATAAACAATAATTGAACTTAGAAGTAGTTTCAAAGATAGATTATAGGAAATAGCATTACATTTCCATGGGAGTACTCTTATCCACGGTTTGTGTGAAACCCAAAGGCACATCCCAGCATCAGGTTTCATTACAAACCATCTTGTTTCCTAACCAAAATAAGAGAACATCCTACACTGCTTCTTTCCAGAATATGTCCAAGTTTGCTTTTATCCAAAATATGTCCAAAATGTGCCACCTTTGTAGCTCTTCACTTCTTAGTTCATGGGGCTTTGTTCTCCTTAGTTTTTGTCACTTTCTTCCTTCTCTTCAAGCCCAGTGTTGCAGTAGTTTGCACTCTTGGAGGGGGCAGAGCATCTCTACAGGCTGCAAGGAACTGGCTATCTGGTAGATGCTGTAGTTAGTACTTACTTGTTAAACACTTCACAACTATTATTCAGAAGAAAATCACATTTTGGGAGTTCTTGGAAATAGGCCTTGCACCACTGTCTTGGGTCAATTGCATCCAAGTACTCAAATGCCCCCTGATCCATCTCTTTCATCTCTTGCATGTATTTCTTCCAGTCTGCCTCATGTGTAGCTCTTGCAATTTGCCATAACTTATTCTTGAAAACATCGCCTTTCCAGTTCTTTGCAAAGTTTTGATGCAGGTGCCTCACACAAAATCTATGTTGTGCATCAGGAAACAGTGCATTGACAGCATTGATCAACCCCTACATACACAGAGTATAGAAAACATATGAAATGCTACAGTATGAAATAATACAGTGTGATATATGAAATGCTACAGTATGAAATGATACCTTCTGCCTGTCACTCATAAGTGTCCATGGTGCTGTGTTTTCTATGTTTAGATCCTCCTTCAATGTGTTTAGAAACCACTTCCATGTAACAGTATCTTCTACTTCAACTATTGCAATTGCAATGGGAAAGATACAATCATTGGGATCAACTCCAACAGCTGTCAACATCACTCCACCATACTTGTTCTTAATGTGGCACCCATCAATGCATATAATTGGCCTGCAAGCAAGTAAGAAACCTCTCTTGCATGCATCCAATGACATGTAACAGTTCTCAAATACTCCATTTTTTGCATTCACAAACATTGTACTTCCAGGATTGGACCTTCTAACTTCAGCTGCAAAGTCCCAAAGCATATTGTACTGTTCCAGTTCATCTCCGTGTATCAGCTTCAGTGCAAATCTTCTTGCTCTTGCTAGCTTGCTTCTAGTAGGAAGCATATTGTAGTCCAACTGAACTAGCCTTCCAAAGTTCTGCAATGACATCTTCTCATCTGCTCTGAATGTCTCCACATACCTGGCAGCTAGATATTTTGCTGTTAATTGCTTCAGTGCCCACTCTCTTTCACATGTATGTTCTCCCACATACTTCTTCACAACCCAAGAATTTGTCCTGCTATCAGGTGCAGCAAATAAGAACCAGGGACAATCACCAACACAGCCAGCCCTAACCCTCTGCTTATCATTTTTAATGTATTGTATTTGCACTCTTTGTTTCACAATGTACTCTTGAATTGCTGCCCTCAATTCTGTCACTGTCAAGAACACCATGCCTATGTGAAAATTCACTTCTTTCATATTCTCTGGCCTCCACCTTTTGAGCTTCACTTTCTTCTTCCTTGTTTTCCTTCCTTGAGCATCAACTACTTCCACTTCTTCTGCTGAATCACTCTCTTCAAGCTCTGAATCTTGCAACTCTTGCAGCTCATCAGATTCATAGTCACTGTCCTGCTCCAATTTGGATTTCTTCTTTTTCTTCTGCTCAAACTTGTCATCCACCCATTCTTCATAAAGATCATCATCATCTTTACCTACTTCATTGTCAGAGTCAACCCAGTCCGAATCCCACTCACTGTCATCACTGTCACTTTCCTTTTCATTACAAATTTCTTCTTCTACCACAAGCTTTCTCCTACTTCTTCTGAGCTCATGACCAACAATTTGTGCCATTGGTGGAACACTGCTACTGCCTACATGGCTGCTACCTCCATGACACTGGTTCAGATTGCCTTTCTGAGCTTTGACCTTAAACCTAGGACTGCCCCTAATTCCAGTATTAAATTGAGGAGACTTAGGGCATAGTACAGCAGGAAGATCAGGTGTACCACTAACATGAATGTCATCAATTGCATTGTCAAATGTCATGTCTTTATGGTCCACAAACAACTGAAAATACTGAAATTTTGGAACAACTGCTGTCATGTGCAATGTGTCAGTGTCGCAGTCCACAATCCGGAGACCATCAGCTAGATTTTTTCCAGGGAGCAACCAATACAAAGTGAAGTTCGATTGGTCACTGTATCCTAATTGTTGCATAAAATCAGTGAGCCAGAGAGGAGACCATGTACCTACTTCACATCCATCAAACACAGCATCTTTGCCATCAACATATGACTTTGACATGCCAAATCCGCAAAAAAAACCATCATAATTGATTTCTACACTGAAAAGCTCCTCTTGTGGTCCTAGATTGCAAAGGATTCGGTCACTGATTAGGGTTACGAGCACCTAACAGGGGAGAGATTGGGATTAGGGTTAGGAGCTGTTACCATATCGCGGAGGAGGATCTCCGGGTCGCCGTAGATGTGGCGCCATCCTAGCGTCGCCGTCGCCGCCACCGCCGTCAATCCCCTGTTTTCGCCGGACAGGGAGATGGAGAGGTGTGGGGAAAAGGAAGAGGGACCGCGATAGAAAGTGATTTAGGGTTACAGGTGTTTTCTGCAAATATACACGGCCGGTCGTTACCCCGCCCGGCCCCTCTGGTGTCGATGTGGCACTGGTCAACGGCGGTCAGACGAGATTAGGACCTCGGATGAACAACTTAAAAAGATATGGGACTCAGATATGCATTTTGAAAGAATTAGGACCCAAGTGACACTTTCAGAAAAGAATTAGGACCGCGCTTGCACCCAATCCTCTGGATACGGACATGGCGGAGAGTTATGGCCGACCGGCACCACCTCCACGCATGCAGCCGCAGCGGCGTTCACCGTCGACGAGAGGCGCTCCCGTCGCGCTCGTCCTCGTCCGAGGATCCGCCAGGGAGCTGCGTCCCAAGCGCGACGCGGTTCGTCAGTCCAGCGCGGTTAGGCACCACGAGCCGGCACGGCGACCGCGGCTGCTCGATGGTGAGCTGAGCACGAGGTGGCGACGTGCGCCTGTCCCCGGCGAAGGTGGAGGTGTCACGGGATGGCATGCGCGGAGGCGCGATGGCGTCGTCGGCCGCGGCGTCTGAGAAGGTGCGTACGTCGGAACCGAAGACGGAGGTCGAGGCCCCGGTCGGAGCGGAGACGTAGGCGAGGGCGTCGCTCTCCACCTCAACAACCGCAGGGGTCGGGGGCGGCAGTGACGCAGCCTCTGCATCTTCGGTCACGTCGTACTGCAGGGGTGAAGAGAGGACATCGGCCGGTTCAAGGCAATGCACCGGTAGCGGCGCCACGGACTGCGGCGCGACCGTCACAAAGGCCAGCATCGGCGGCGTCCTGGCAGTGTGCTGGTGATGGCGGCGAGGCCGAGAGCCGCTGGGTTCCACTACCCTGTGCCGCGGCCGTAGTTGCTCGACGGCACGGAGCTAGAGACCACCAGGCGGCGGCGAGCAGAGGGACTCGCGGCAACGGCAATGTCACGGATGTGAAGCCGGATAGCGTGGAGGTTGCCGCCGGAGAATCGTGGTCCAAGGCCGTGCCGGCCGCCACACCTGACAATGGGGGCACCGACGGGCGTTAGCAGCGGCCGCCAGGGCGGAATCCGGGCTGCGCGCGCCGCCGTCGGAAGTCGCGTCAGAGGGCCGCGGGCGCGAGCGCGACCACGTCGTGAGGATGTGAGTCGCGGCTGTGTCTGCCTCGGCCTGGGGCGGACGTAAGGGCCCTACCGTGCGGGTGCGGCCATGGGCGCGGGACCGGGGGCGAGGCGCGCGGAGAGGGACGATGAGATCGGCATGGCGGGGTCCTGTCTTGCCGGAGACGCGACGACGGCGGGGGCGAGGCGGCGCTAGGAATCGGTGCCGCGGGGAGGCTCGGATTGCGTCTTCTATTTACTGGATCGACGAGGACTGATGCCCCTATTCTTCCCTGTTCTTCTTTTGTCGTGGCCTATCTGTCTAATGGAGCAAAGTGCCTGATAACGTGTTACACTAAAACGAGATTGAATGGAAGTGAATGGACCAGCAGTCCTTTTTTTATTGATTCTCAAGTATATATACATCTGGAAGAGGTGCGAAGAAGAGGTGTCTATTCGGAGGCATCCCTCTAGAACAGGTGCATGTTGGCAATAGACACAAAGAGGAGACACGACTGCTCAGTTTGGACATATCCCTTGAATTAATCTACTAATTAATTTTTAACAGTCCTAAACTGTCGGGGGCCCAAATCTGTGCACAAAGATACTCAAGTGTGCTAGGACCTGCAAATTTTTGTGGTGAAATGACATTTAAGGGGCTACTAGCAAAATGGCCTGTGCGTTGCTACGGAAGAAAAAAAAATCTTCAATGATGGTAACCATATTATGTTCACATATCATCGTTTGATTTTAAAATTTTATGCACAAATGCAAGAAAATGTTTCTTCTTTTAAATTTATTCACAAGTTGAAGCAATCTTTACATTTCCAAAAAATATATATATTATGGTAGTCAAAAATCTTGGTAACTCGATCCATCCAGCAGTTAATTTATATGAATTTCAAGAATTTTTTTTAGCAAACATACAATAATAATTCGATCCATCCAACAGTTAATTCTTCAAAATTCACACAAGTATATTGTCACAAAGACTTAAAAACATTAATGTTTAACTACATACATTAGATCTTTCGTGAACAATTTTCAAATATGGGAACAATTTTAAAATCGAGAACATTTTTTACAATTTAAAAACATTTACTAAAAATCGTGAATATTTTTTATATTTTGAACGGGTTTAAATATTTTCTTTTGAATTGGCGACCAATTTAAGAAAAGAGGAACATAACTTTTAATAATGGAGGATTCATTTTAAAGTCACAAACATTTTTTGAAACGCATGAAGTTTTTCTGAATAAACAAACATTTTTATAAATCAGTAATATATTTATTAAATTCATGGACATTGTTTTCGGATTTGCAAAAAAAATATAAAAACCGGCGCTTTTTTTGAATCAACAAACATTTTATGTTTTCATCAACACTTTAATTCAAAATTCCTATTTTCTAATATGCAAAAGTTTTTGTAATTCTAAATTATATAAATTAGAAATAAAATAAAATGGAACGAAAAAATTTAAATAAAAAAAGAAACTACCAAAACAGGCATTAGCTATTTTTAAAATTTTAGGACATTTTTTAAATGCATTAACATATTTTGAATTAGAAAGAATTTTGTTAAATGCCTTTAATAATTTTCAATATATGGAATTGTATTTGAAATCATGGACTTTTCTT
This sequence comes from Hordeum vulgare subsp. vulgare, assembly GCF_904849725.1. NCBI lineage: Eukaryota > Viridiplantae > Streptophyta > Magnoliopsida > Poales > Poaceae > Hordeum > Hordeum vulgare. The sequence continues at coordinate 654,563,897 of NC_058519.1, read as the reverse complement.
ATTGTACAAACATTTTTCTAAAATTGCAAACATTTTATTGTATATGCGAGCATTTTTTACAAAACTCCGAGCAGTTTTTGAAGTCACAAACATTTCATTTTTTAAATATGTTAATTTATAATTTTCAGTGTATTAAAAATTTAAAGATTATTTGAAGTTTTAAATTATTTAAAATATAAAAATAAACGGAACTGAAAATAAATAAATAAACAGAAATAAAAGCAGGCGCATGTGTATAGGATATTCTCCCAGTATGCATAGCGTAATATAGGAGGTTTTTACATGGACCGGGCCAGTCCAATTTTTTTGCTTTGTGAAACGTTTTCTATTACTTACCAGTGGCATGGCGGGTAATTTATGCAAACTTTAGAGGTAACTTCATGACGGACGACCAGAAACTGTATTTGCTTTATTATTAGAGATAGGGATAGACAAAAAAGAGATCTCCAAACTGTCTTTTTCTTTAGTTTCTTTGAGAGTGGAATTTTGAATTGTTTTGGCTAGAGATCCACCCCGTGTACGAAAATGTCTGTCATGTGTTTTAGGAAACTTCATCGTGTGTTTTAGATAATCATCATATATTAAAAGATAGTCTTCCTGACTTTTGTGAATCTATATTTATACCTACCTACTAATAAAGCACGTATTGCTTCTGTAGTACGTCATTAAATTTACATCTAAAGTTCATCAAAATTACCCACCAATGCCACCCGTAAGTGACAAAAAGATTCGTTCTAAAGTATGTGCTTTCCGTATTTAATAACAAGTACAAGGCTAGCTGAACCGGTTGGGTGCGTGCTGTCCCACCCTGGAGACCCAGGTTCCATCCCTATCACGGCCGAAAATCCTTTTTGTTCTTCTATTTTGCACTTTTTCTACTTTTCCCCCCTCTTTTGCCTTTATTTAGATAAACTTTGCACAAATGTTAATCATAGATTAAAGAAAGGTCAAATTTATAGACAAAAAAGTTTCCATATATACAAAAAAATATATAGTGTGTATGGACAATAAATAATATATATTTCTTTTATTTTGAAAAATATTAATCATGTATTTAAAAAACTTTAAATGTGCATAGAAAAATGTTTCCGGTGTATAAGAAAACATATACAAAAACATATAATATGTATGGAACAAAGTAGACATAAAAAATAAAACTTTTCAAAAATGTTAATCGTGTATTTGAATAATGTAAAACATGTATAGAAAAAAATTTCATGATGCATACAAAATATGTAAAATGTGTATTAAAAAAATTAGACATCAAAACTCAATAATGTTTCTTTTTTTTGCGAATCAACTCAATAATGTTTCTGATGTCACATGCAAAAAAATGTTTCTAATGTATAAAAAATAGAGTTTTTTCACTCATTTGACCCACGAGACGAAAAGAATTCACAGAATGAACTCAACCTGAAAGCATTTCACAATCTGACTCTTTTAGAAACGCGAGAGATTGTGACGTTGCTGCTACACGTAGAAACACCAGTCTAACGTGGCGTTTCGGCTCCACGTTCAAACGCCAGTCTACCTCGCGTTTCTGGACTATATGCCAACGCCATTGACGCTGGCATTTCTGGACTATATGCCAACGCCATTGACGCTGGCGTTTCTGAGCCTGGTACATTGAGCGCGGGAGATGGCAGCAACTGCATATGCCCTGCTTTTTGGTGTGACAATGATGCATGCATGCACGCCAGTGTTATTGGCGTTTCACCCATAGGCAGCAACGCCAGTGTTGTTGGTGTTTCACAATGGGACAGCAACACTACATTAGACTGGCGTTGCAAAGAAGGATAAACGCCACGAGAGACTGGCGTGTCACAGTAGGGCAACAACGCCATGGTAGACTAGCGTTGCGTAGCGGGGCAGCAATTTTTAGAAGGGTCATATTGTGAAATCTTTTCAAAACGGGTTCATTTTATGCTCATGTTTGAAAGAAAGGTCAAAACAGTGAAAAATCCCTAAAAAATATACAATGTTGTTTATACAAGCTTTACGTAAACAAATGGCTTAACTTTGATTTTTCATATATATAAACTGTTTTGCTAATTATTTTTTTAAGAATATCGATATTCATACGCAACCTGGAACATTTGGTATGCATGTACTTATAAATTGATTGTTTTTGATGAAGCTATCTAATATGTTTGCAACCAAATTAAGACTTTACTTAGATTACAAATGCAAACACATATATCAGCAAGATAAAAATAATGTTTTTAAGCATATGCTATCATTAATTAACAAAACATACTCATCATAATTCAAATAATGTTCATGCATTTCAAGAAATGTCCTAAAATTTTAAGAACATAATGTGATTATCATAATTGGAGATTATGAATTTTTTTTCTCCAGTTGCAACGCACGGACCTTTTCTTGCTAGTAATATTAATGTAAATAGGAGAGAGTATATTCACACACAAAAAGTGGGAGGAAAACGGAAAGAAGGAAAAAAAAAAGAGCGACGGAGTGGGAAGAAAAAAAAGTGGGAGGAAAACGAAAAGTCTTTGCCTTCTTTGGCCAACTCAACGTCAGCGTTTCCCACTTGCTAATGGTACTGCAGTCAGCAGTCTTTCGCTCTCTTCACTTGGCCATGTTGGAAATTCAAGTGGCTTCTTGAATCTTGACTAGGAAATTCAAGTGACTTTTTGAATCTTGGCCAATTCAAGTGGAGCTCGCTCACGTGCTCGATCATAATTCACCCACGGGAATTGCTACCCAACTACCAATCCGTTGCTCCTTGAACATGATTATACTGTAATTAGTTGTAAAACGACCTCTAGTCTCTGCCCGTATGTTGACTTGCCACTTGTCTCGATTCCACTGGCCGCTGGGTAACGTGCTCACCGCAGCAACAACAAAAGACTTAGTTGTTTTCAAAGTCTACGCCAACAACGTCGTTTGCTCAGTGCAAGCAACAGCGACGTAGTCCAGTGCTCCAGCTTCAGTCTACTTCTGGATCTTGCGTTTGGCAAGTCCCAACGGCAATTGGGCATGCACAGGTATAATTTTCTCGGATGTAAACTTGCGCGTATGTTTCCGGTGGATTTGGTCCATCGGCCGACTAGTCTTGGAAAATACATTATGTTACTACCAAAAGCGAACTGGATTTTTAGGTCGGAATATAAGTCCTCAATTTGATCGACAAAACATGTGCAACATGTCACAAAAGCGTATGTTTGGAAACAACAGTCGAGGGCGAATCTAAAGTTGTATTTTGTGTGTCATATAACACATATTTCTATAGTCAAATTGAAAATCTAAAAACCCATGCCCGACTCACAGTCCCATCTGGAGGGAATATGTAGGTTAATAGGATTTGTCACCAAATATAGTTACCTACAAAAAAGGGCCACCGAATGTAAAATGAGGTTAGATGATTTAAATAAAACACTTGTTTGGAGGGTGTAGTGTTCCAACAGGGTCTACATCTCCAGTGTGTATGCATGTTCTTCTAAATTAGGATTTTGGGTCGGGCGCATCGCCCCAACATTAGTGGAGGCGTTGTTCAAAACAAAAAAAGGCTCCATCCCTAATCGCACCTTCGTGCCACTTTTCTGGGAGATACCGAGGAGGGAGAGAGTTTTGTGTCCCCATCAGTCATCACAGCCGATAGTTTGGTTCTTGTTGTTTTCGCTAGCGTGGCTTCGTAGGCTTCGTTGACAACATTATCATCTGCATGTACTTCCGAGCCTCTGTGAGCAAGTTCTTTAGCCTGGTCAGGCAATGTTGGTATGACTACCTGCCTAGATAGGGTATTTCCCCCACCAAATTGCTTGGTATGTCGCCAGTCTCCATCATACACGAGGGTATATTGTTGTGGTGATTCAACAACGTTTACTCCTCCGAAGTTGTTTGTAGGCACATCAGACTAAGTTGCTCGATGTTGTCTATTGCACGTGAGATTTTCTATGGCGCAATCATGATATTCTTGGTTATGCGTTTGGCAAGAGAATCAAGGCCCCGGGACTCCATTGTAGTGTTATATTTGGTTACGATAATTTTTACCTTTTTTTTTCTTTATGCTAGCCATCATCTAGTTGTGTCCTATGATATTATATCTAATGTAAAAAGTTTTGTTAAGAAAAGGTTGAGATGGTTTAACTTCGCTATGCTTGGCTCTCAAGCAAACACAATCTTAAGCTACTGAATGCCTGAGAAACATGTATATCAAACTATATATGAAAAACTTGTTGATAGTTTGGTTGGTGTCTAATCATGCCAAACCTAAGAGCCTTTGAAGGAAGCAATAGAGCACATGTGTCTCAGTTGAAGTCTACCTTTTTTTTGTGTCGGGGACATGAATTAGATCCAACTCAATGTCAAGAGAAGTGGCCTAGACCACAAACTTTTGACGAAAGGCTTCTACATATCCATCTGAGAAGTGGCATAGCGTGGCCGACATCAGGTATCGTGTTGTCTTGGAAACGTTGTTGTGACATTAATCTACAGTAGGCTACAGTCTGAAGTTCATTGTCACTACCCAACCTGCGGGTCGGCATCCTGGGTTCTATCTCCACCCAACATCCAAGACACCAATGAAACCTCAAAATTATTCTTACGTGCTCTGGGCACACAAAAATTGGATGCAGTACAAACCCTACTACAACCCCTATCTTGTTTGAGGCCCATAGCTGCCTCCCCTAAGCCCCATGTTCAACGGGCTCTACCAACAACCCCCTATTGACTGACCCATGGGTAGAGAAAAATGTTTCTGAATTTTCTCCCTCATGTGGCAACCGTCCGCCACTCCATCCACTAGTATTGGCGCCGACTCCTACCCCCCCCCCCCCCCCCCACAGCTCCTAGCTTGACCCTCTAGTGGAACTCATTGTCCGCACTGGACCTAAACCGGAGAACGTAGCCAAACGTCAACCACTCTAGCCAACATATGGGATTCATCCCCCTTATTGCAACCCCGCCCTTCTCTCACCGTAGCACCTCGACATCCACTAGTACACACGAGGTGTTTGACCTTTTGTGTAAATGGTAACTTTGCTTAAATTTCAATTTTCTTATTTTCAGATGTTCACACATTGCAATTCCAAACATTTTTGCAGACTTTTTGTTGGAACTATGAAGTGCCATGAATATTTTGTAGTAGGGTTTGAGTCATGCATGTTGAAAACAAAAATTGATTTTAATTGTGCCGTTTAAAATTATGCATTCGAGTATTGCTGAATAGTATGCATCATAATTATTGTAAGTTTGATCAATTAGATCTCATGTCTCAGTAAATACATAAGTATATGTGAACCTAACCATATAAGGGCAACACGTGGAAAATCATCAAGGTATCAAGTATACTCCCTCCGACCCAAATTATTTATCTTAGTTTTTTTTTAGATACGGATATATCTAGACACGTTTTGATGTTAGATACATCTGTATCTAGACGATTCTAAGACACACAAAAAATGGGACGAAGGTATCAGTATTCTGGTCTACGGTCAACACCGAGGACTGTTGTGTGACTTAATTTTTGTAAAGATGCCCTTGATCAACTTAATTTAATATATACGCTTTGGCATTTTCAGGAAAAACGAGTACTCAATTAATTGTGTCATTGCACTAGCACTTCCTGTAAATAAATAAATATATAAATAAGTACAGATCGTCATCATCAAAAATAAATAAAATACACAAGACTTAGACTGTTGAAACCAGATGGGGCGACGGACGACATGTGGCGCTCTGGAGGAGGCCGGCCGGGGAGTCACAGCGACGCGAGGATGACCCTTTCCAGTTTCCTGCAGGTTCTGCGCCTTCTCAAGTCAACAGTCAATGCATGGCCAGAGCTGCACGCAGCTCTACAAATAAGCCGGCCTCTTCTGCATGACACACATACTTGCTCTCCCAAGTCCCAACCTCTTGACAATCTCTCCATTGCTCAAGCTTCGCTTCACTGGTTGAATACAAACCTGCCTAACCAGCCATGGGGACACGGGTAGCGGCCATGGGAACACGGCCCGCGGAGAACCACCCCCACCTTCCACCCAAGGTGTATCTCTCTCCCTTTCTCTCGCGTGTTTCGTTTTGGTTTTGATTCATTTTCTCGGCAACGTTTCGCTAAGCCATACCTATATCATCATGTTTAAATTTCGAATGCTAATTTCATGAGAGGCACAGAGAGGGAGAGGGAGAGGGAGAGGAAGTCTACAGATGCGAAACAAGGAGCTTCAGAGGCCCTTTGATTCGCACGATCTCTAAAACACAGCAATAGATAAAAGGAAAAAGAATACAACAATGGCATGCCATCTTCAATATACAAAATGATTGGTAATGACGTTTCATTGTGCATAGGAATAACAAAAGATTTAGCACATGAGCTTGAAGTGGATAAAATTTCCTTATTTAAAGCGATACAAACTAATTCAAAGGAAAATATTCCCTATGAATAAATGTAAAAAAACTCATAGGGAATAGCAACCTCCAAACATATTTTAGAAATCCTTCGGTAGAGACCCTTATGGACAAAGTGGAATGGAATGGAGACAAAATGTTACTTTTTTAAGAAGATGCCACTTGCATGCAGGATTCTAGATATTTGTTTTTAAACCTTTTTCTTTGTTTTACAAAGAAAACATATGAAATGTTCATCAAATACCCCATGGATGATGGTCACATAGTCGGTGTGATATATGATGATTTTCCTTAATTGAGGAATTCTTGTTTTCAGTAAACAGTAATATATGTTGTATTCTTATATTAACTGTAAATTCCTTGCGGCCCAAGAGCAAAATATTCTTTTATAGTGGATAATCGTCCCTCGAATCCAAGACCTACATGTCAATTACTACCATGTACTACTAAATATCTTTGGGGTATTAGAAATATCGTTGTGGTTAGGTGAATGTATACATCCTAGATAGAGAGAGAAATTATGGCTGCATGCATCATCATGTTGCAGAGGTTGGGGTTTTTTCCTCCTTTCCAAAAAAAAAGATAGAGAGAAAAAAAACATATCTTTGCCATGAGTTGGCCTTGATTACGCGTCCGAAGACACCGACTAATTTGACATTTAGTCAATATGACAAGTCAACTTGCATGAATTTAAAGGAACCACTTGTATTTAGTGGGCCCTTCCATGTTCCTTGTTTCCTTAAGCATCACTCTACGACCAAACGTGTAGTTTATAGTTAACTAAAACACACTGTTTCACGCAGAGAGAGAGAGAGAGAGAGAGAGAGAGAGAGAGAGAGAGAGAGAGAGAGAGAGAGAGAGAGAGAGAGAGAGAGAGAGAGAGAGAGAGACGGGCATTAGGAGGCAGAGAGAGAGAGAGAGAGAGACGGGCATTAGGAGGCCCTTTGATTCGCAAGATCTCTACAACACAGGAATAGATAGAAGAAGAAGGAAAATACAACAATGGCATGCCATCTTCAATACAACATGCTTAGTAATGACATCTCATTGTGCGTAGGAATAACAAAATATTTAGCACATGATCTTGAAGTGGGTCCAAATTTTCCTACGTGAACTGATACGAACTAATTCAAAGGAAAATATTCCCCATGAATTGTAATCCTACGAATTAAACAACGCATGTAGAAAAAATCATAGGAATTAGAATTCTCCAAACGTATTTTAGGAATCCTTTGAATCGAATAGACCCTTGATGGACAAAGTAAAATGGAATAGAGACAAAATTTTACTTTTTTTAAGATGCCACTTGCATGCAGGATTCTAGATATTGCTACTCTTTTGTTTTTTAAAACCCTTTTTCGGTTTAGAAAGAAAACATGTGAAGTGTTCATCAAATATCCCGTGGATTATGTAATATGTGATGATTTGCCTTGATCGAGGAATTTTTTTTTCTAGTAAACAGTAAAATTAGCTGTACTTCAATATTAACTGTAAATTCCTTGCGGTCCAAGAGTGATTTTTTTTAAAGTGGATAGTCGTCCCTCCAATCGAAGACCTATATGTCAATTACTACCAAGTACGAAATACCTTTGGGGTATTAGATATATCATTGTGGTTAGGTGAATACATGCTAGATAGAGAGAGAGAGAGAGAGAAAACATATATTTGCCATGAGTTGGCCTTGATAACGCATCCGATGACACCGACTAATTTGACATGTGTAGTCAATATGCCAAGTCAACTTGAGTGAATTTAAAGGTATCACTTGTCTTAGTGGGCCCTTCCACGTGCCCTGTTTTCCATAATCATGGCTCTGTGATCAAGTGTGTAGTTTAGTTAACTAAAACATTGGTTTGTGCACCAATCATAAGCTCTATCACACTAATAGTAGGTCTTTCTTTGTGGGGGAATACTAGGTTAAAATCCATAACAAGCTTTTGTCAATATTAGTTTTTTTCTGAACGGAAACAACAAAGGCGATCGCCCACCTGAATTTTATTACTCGAAAGGCCGGACAACAATCAACAAGTAAATATACATTTCGACTGTACCGTGTTAAAAAAAAACAGGTACATATACATACACAACAATAGCAGGACACGCTCACGCGCGATAGAGTGACCGCTCAACATCGTGGAATTGCAGAGCGATACCACCCGCAAGAGCAGTAACACTTAAACAAGAGATGAACACCAGACGTTGATAGGGAAGGGATCAATGCGACGGGGGCCACGGGCTCTCCACAACAAACATTTGTGGAGCCAGAGAGGAAATAACTATTGAGCAATCACTCAGCTGCTTGTAGCTAGCTTTGTGTTCTGTCATGCCCCACGGCTAACAAGTAACAACAATGGCGAAAACTAGCAGGATTGGAGGACTGTGGAGGAGAGGAAGATCGACGACTGGCTCCCTGTCACGGCGTCGAGGAACGGAAAGTGGTGGTACTCGGCCTTCCACAATGTCACCGCTATGGTCGGCGCCGGCGTGCTCACCCTACCCTACGCCATGTCCGAGCTCGGCTGGTACATACATACTGTTGGAAATAGGATCACCTGCAACATGGCGTCCATAATTTGTATTTTGTACATGTCGTCAGTTTCACTCATGTTTGTTGGTTTTAGGGGACCTGGCGTCGCTGTGATGACACTGTCGTGGATCATGACGCTGTACACGCTGTGGCAGATGGTGGAGATGCACGAGATGGTGCCCGGGAAGCGGTTCGACAGGTACCACGAGCTGGGACAGTACGCTTTCGGCGAGACGCTCGGGCTGTGGATCGTCGTGCCGCAGCAGCTCGTCGTCGAGGTCAGCTTGGACATCGTGTACATGATCACCGGCGGCAAGTCGCTCAAGAAGTTCCACGACCTCGTCTGCGACGACAGGTGCAAGGACATAAAGCTCTCCTACTTCATCATGATCTTTGCTTCCGCCCAGTTCGTCATCTCCCAGCTCCCCAACTTCGACTCCATCGCCACCATCTCCCTCGCCGCCGCCCTCATGTCGATCTGGTATGTGCGTATGTACCGCGCGCTGGAACAATAATTTCGAAGTCATATTAATAGCTGATTAGTATGACTTCCTGACGAACGCCACAGCTACTCGACGATTGCATGGGGCGCCTCGGTGGGGAAGGGGAAGGCGGAGGACGTGGACTACAGCATACGGGCATCCACTACCTCGGGGATGGTGTTCGACTTCCTGGGAGGCCTGGGACAAATGGCCTTCTCCTTCTCAGGTCATAACGTCGTGCTGGAGATCCAGGCCTCCATCCCGTCGACGGCGGAGACGCCGTCCAAGAAGCCCATGTGGAAGGGTGTGGTCGTTGCCTACACCATCGTCTTGCTCTGCTACTTCCCGGTCGCTTTCGTCTGCTACTGGGCCTTCGGCAACAGCGTCGATGACAACATCCTCATCACCCTCAACACTCCCAAGTGGCTCATCGCCGCCGCCAACATGATGGTCGTCGTCCATGTCATCGGTAGCTACCAGGTACACACACGCATCATCCTAGCCAGTCACTCATTTAGCTAGGTTAACCGTGTTGGTGCAGAACCTCGGCTGCACCTTCCTCTTCCGCACTCGCACGAACGGAGGAAGACGATGGAGTGGAGACACAGAGTTTTTCCGACCGGCGTACGAACGCCGCCGTGGGCGCACAGACGCCCTACTCTTTTTTCTCTTCAGCTCAATTACAAGCAGTACACAGGAGGCCTTTTATAAGTGAAGCACGCACACACGACGCTCCACTCCTCCCACGCTCGCACGCACTCGCACGCACTAACCAACTAACTCATGCATGCACTCACACCTGATCCGCACGCTCCGGCCGAGCACGCACAACGCGCTCTAACACGCAAGTCCTCAAGCTTGCATGCAGCTAACTTGGTCCAGTCAAGATTACTACTAACAAACCGTTCATGCCATGCAAACATAAGACTTCACATCCATCTCAGGTTTATGCGATGCCGGTGTTCGACATGATGGAGATGGTTCTGGTGAGGAAGATGCGTTTCTCTCCCGGTTGGAAGCTCCGTTTGGTTTCCCGGAGCCTCTTTGTTGGTAATTCCATGATTCCTCACTGTCTGAAGTTAAAACAATTCCTTCCAACTAATTAAACCGTTTCTCAATGAAAATTTCGTCCCCACCAAACATGACTAACTAATGAGATGCAATATGTCCAGCGTTCACAATGTTCATAGGCATCACCTTCCCCTTCTTCGGTGGGCTGATCGGATTCTTCGGCGGGCTCTCCTTTGCACCGACAACTTATTTCGTAAGCACTCCGTCCAGCTCCACTTCACTTCCATTGATGGAAACATGAATTCAGAGCTGATCAAAATAAACATCTTGTTCGGACCAGCTTCCCTGCATCATCTGGCTCACTGTCTACAAACCCAGGGTATTCAGCCTCTCATGGTGCGCCAACTGGGTAAGATCAACTGAATACTCAGTAAAAAAAAAAATCCTGTGTGATTTTATTTTATGTTTTGCGTTTCCATTCTCTTCAGTTCTGCATCGTTGGTGGGGTACTGCTGATGGTGCTTGGGCCCATTGGAGGGCTAAGGCAGATCATCATGGAAGCCAAGACATACCAATTCTACTCGTAGATCACTTAGTTGATTGTTGCAAAGCCATTGTACAGACAAGTAGCAGAACTGATGTAATGCATCAATGTTGGCATTGACCTAGTACGTTTCACTTGTCCGTACCTTCTCCTAGTGTTACCTCTTTGGGACGGTCCAAGTGTGGCAAGCACTCCTCCCGTTTCAAATAGACTGAAGTTCTAGGTTTGTCCTAAGTCAAAAAAATAAAATTTGACCGAGTATGTAGAGAAATGTGATAATATCTAAGTTGTTGTGAATACCGAATATAGTGATACATGATGCCGACAGTATTGGTATGTATGATGTGGATTACTTTATGCCGGGATGACTATCAGCCGATAATAAGCTAATTTACAATTAAAATGGTAATAAAACCATTGAAAAATTGCTTGTTACAACTATGTGAACGTGGTTTTGTCACCTGCTTTTTGGTTCGTAATAAGATGGTTTGATTGGGTGAAGTTTGTTTCTTGTGAGGCTCGTAGTGGATCGGTAGATGCTCTGATGGACCTATATGTTTGTGGTGACTGTTTAATCGGTTTTATGAAATAAAAACGGAGAGCTCTTTAATTCAAAAAGAAAGACCATTGAAATATAATAATACTTTTACACACGTCTAAAAAGTTCGCTGTTCAGCTCTACCAAGTCTTGTTGCCCATGCACTCGTTTGTGGTTGGCCGTCTTAAAAGTTAGAGTAAATTATAAGCCACTTCTGCTTCACTACAGGCGTAAACCCTTGATCTTTCTGAACAAAAAAAAAGTTCTGTTTTTCAGGGTGCTGTCGGCTTAACTCCAAAGAACCCGTTAAACTTAATTTTCAAAAAGTTCGGTGATCTGAACCCTAAAATCACATCATATATCCTATATATATCTATACCTAATTTTAATAATAAAGCGGCTATTGCTTCCGTCGGAAAACCCATTGCGGCATTTTTATAAAAAAGCCCTGTAATTTTTGTTATTCAATCCGCGTTCCATCATTTATCTGCAATGCAAAAGGAAAAAACGATTCGCTGCAAAAAATTATACCCGTACGCACCGCCTCCTCCCGTCGACCCTGGGCCACCCTGGCCTGTGCCCAGGCCGCCGCCACACCACTCGCCGCCGCGGCCGGCCTCAACCACCACCGCTGCCGATCTCAACCCACCCGCCTCCACGGTCGTACCTCTCCCCGCTCACTGCCCCCGTTGCGGCGCTCGAGCGCATCGCGTCGACCCTGGTCCACCCTGGCCTGTGTGTCCAGGCCTCTGCCACACCACTCGTCGCCGCAGCCGACCTCAACCACCACTGTTGTCGATCTCAACCCACCCGCCTCCGCGGCCGACCTCAACCACCACTGTTGTCGATCTCAACCCACCCGCCTCCGCGGCCGTACCTCTGCCCGCTTGCTGCCCCCGTTTCGGCGCTCGAGCACAGCTTCTGGATCAAATCAACGTGACAGCTACAGTGACTGGGGATGATGCGTCTGCTTGATGCAGAACGGCGGCGGCGCGCGGATAAGGCGCGGCGGAGCGAAGTACTTGCAGGTTGAGACGGGCCTCCATGGCTCACACGGGGAACTCCGAGGTTATGACGCGGCAACGGCGACTCCTTATGGCCAGATAGAGGCGTCTAACCCTTGCTCCCCTCATTGTATCCCCTCCTCCGGCAGGAACTCATCATCTGGTGAGATCCCCTCCCCATGCCTCCAACCGTGTGCCAAGCACCGGCAAGAAATTTTGTTTTGTGGGGATTTGTTTGCTGATGAATGAATGTATTGAATGTAAGATTGTATTGTTGTAGAGACAGAGAATGGTAAACCACCTTCAGTTTATCATCTGATCCCACATTCTCTACCCCATGAGTGAAATAAGATAACAGTCCATTGATCAATTCACGTAGCCTCTTTATTTTGCTTTGCTTGTCCCGCTCAATTTCTCATCATGATGGAATTAACAATGGACGGGTTGATTTCTCAAGAAAATAGGATAGGACTGACTACATTAGTTAGCTTATTATTTTAATAAATTAAAAAAGTTATAAAAAAATTAAAAGCGTGTGGTATTTTTTTTTCCGTTGCAACGCACGGGCCCTTTTGCATATATATACCTAAGAGATTTATCCCTACTATGTTAATTACCTTGACATGCAGCCTATCCACATCATAAAGTAGATCCATATCATGTAAAAGTTCTGTCTCAGTAATTATTCATACACATGATCCCACTAACTCCTCGTATGCATGCAAAGTACAATAGATAACCCTTAACTATTTTTTTGCTTGCACTCTCAAGCAGCCTTCTCCGTCGGGTCTGTCGCGGGTGCAACAGTGGTTGCCTGATGGGTGCGGCTGGCTGGTCGGTGCGGGCGGAGGGTCTCTTTGATGGCTGGGCACGGGAAGGCCCCTGGTCAGAAAGCCTGATCTGAGGCGGCCAGATTTAAGGCCCCAGGGCGCGGGTCTCCCAGATCTGAGGCGGGTGTAGGGTGTCACAGGGTGGCGCAGGACGCGGCGCGGAGGCCTTTGTATAGCGCGAATCTGCTGCAGGGAGTGGGCGCGGTGGCGTCGGTGCGCCCGAGGCGGGTAGAGCAGGTGGACGTCGACCATGGGGATTGTGTGCTCTGTAGTGCTTCAAATCTATTTGGATTCTAAGGTGTGGTGGATCTTCGGGCGAAAGCCCAACCCTGACTTTCAGTTGGTGTCGACAATGTCGGCGCCATGGCATCGTCCCCTTTCTTGAAGGCGTTGTCGTGGAGCTTCATTGCATGACTCTCCAGGAGAAATCTCTAGCTTCGGATGGTCGAAGCAGGAGATGTCGGCAACTATGTCGTTTCCTTCTTTGAAGCATCGCCTTGGAAAGTCAGCATACTGCAGTTTGCACGGATCCCTTCGTCGTCGGTGACAGTGGATGTCGGGGTGGCGGCTCCGGGTGGTTTCTGTTTGTGCGTCGAGATGGTGATCTCGGGAACAATGTGAGTGGGAGCTCTATGAGGTGAGGAGTTTGACAACTACTTCAAGTGGAAAAAGGATTGGACCAGCAAACTTGGATTCACCTCTCTCCACAACTGCACGACAGCTATGCGGATGCTTACATACGGAGCTTCCGGTGATATTCTGGAAGACTATGGACGCATGACTGTTGGAAATATGCCCTAGAGGCAATAATAAATTAGTTATTATTATATTTATTTGTTCATGATAATCGTTTATTATCCATGCTACAATTGTATTGAATGAAGATTCATTTACATGTGTGGATACATAGACAAAACACCGTCCCTAGCAAGCGTCTAGTTGGCTAGCCAGTTGATCAAAGATAGTCACTGTCTTCTGATTATGAACAAAGTGTTGTTGCTTGATAACTGGATCACGTCATTAGGAGAATCACGTGATGGACTAGACCCAAACTAATAGACGTAGCATGTTGATCGTGTCATTTGTTGCTACTATTTTCTGCGTGTCAAGTATTTATTCCTATGACCATGAGATCATATAACTCACTGACACCGGAGGAATGCCTTGTGTGTATCAAACGTCGCAACGTAACTGGATGACTATAAATATGCTCTATAGGTATCTCCGAAGGTGTTAGTTGAGTTAGTATGGATCAAGACTGGGATTTGTCACTCCGTGTGATGGAGAGGTATCTCGGGGCCCACTCGGTAATACAACATCACACACAAGCCTTGCAAGCAATGTGACTTAGTGTAAGTTGCGGGATCTTGTATTACGGAACAAGTAAAGAGACTTGCCGGTAAACGAGATTGAAATAGGTATGCGGATACTGACGATCGAATCTCGGGCAAGTAACATACCGAAGGACAAAGGGAATGACATACGGGATTATATGAATCCTTGGCACTGAGGTTCAAACGATAAGATCTTCGTAGAATATGTAGGATCCAATATGGGCATCCAGGTCCCGCTATTGGATATTAACCGAGGAGTCTCTTGGGTCATGTCTACATAGTTCTCGAACCCGCACGGTCTGCACACTTAAGGTTCGACGTTGTTTTATGCGTATTTGAGTTATATGGTTGGTTACCGAATGTTGTTCGGAGTCCCGGATGAGATCACGGACGTCACGAGGGTTTCCGGAATGGTCCGGAAATGAAGATTGATATATAGGATGACTTCATTTGATTACCGAATATATATCATCCTATATATCAATCTTCGTTTCCGGACCATTCCGGAAACCCTCGTGACGCCCGTGATCTCATCCGGGACTCCGAACAACATTCGGTAACCAACCATATAACTCAAATACGCATAAAACAACGTCGAACCTTAAGTGTGCAGACCCTACGGGTTCGAGAACTATGCAGACATCACCCGAGAGACTCCTCGGTCAATATCCAATAGCGGGACCTGGATGCCCATATTGGATCCTACATATTCTACGAAGATCTTATCGTTTGAACCTCAGTGCCAAGGACTCATATAATCCCGTATGTCATTCCCTTTGTCCTTCGGTATGTTACTTGCCCGAGATTCGATCGTCAGTATCCGCATACCTATTTCAATCTCGTTTACTGGCAAGTCTCTTTACTCGTTCCATAATACAAGATCCCGCAACTTACACTAAGTCACATTGCTTGCAAGGCTTGTGTGTGATGTTGTATTACCGAGTGGGCCCCGAGATACCTCTCCGTCACACGGAGTGACAAATCCCAGTCTCGATCCATACTAACTCAACTAACACCTTCGGAGATACCTGTAGAGCATCTTTATAGTCACCCAGTTACGTTGCGACGTTTGATACACACAAAGCATTCCTCCGGTGTGAGTGAGTTATATGATCTCATGGTCATAGGAACAAATACTTGACACACAGAAAACAGTAGCAACAAAATGACACGATCAACATGCTACGTCTATTAGTTTGGGTCTAGTCCATCACATGATTCTCCTAATGATGTGATCCCGTTATCAAGTAACAACACTTGCCTATGGCCAGGAAACCTTGGCCATCTTTGATCAACGAGCTAGTCAACTAGAGGCTTACTAGGGACAGTGTTTTGTCTATGTATCCACACAAGTATTGTGTTTCCAATCAATACAATTATAGCATGGATAATAAACGATTATCATGAACAATGAAATATAATAATAACTAATTTATTATTGCCTCTAGGGCATATTTCCAACAGTCTCCCACTTGCACTAGAGTCAATAATCTAGTTCACATCATCATGTGATTCCAACGAATCCAACACCCATATAGTTATGGGGTCTGATCACGTCTTGCTCGTGAGAGAGGTTTTAGTCAACGGTTCTGAAACTTTCAGATCCGTGCGTTCTTTACCAATATTTATGTCATCTTATAGATGCTGCTACTACGTGCTATTCGGAAATGCTCCAAATATCTACTCTACTATACGAATCCGTTTCACTACTCATAGTTATTCGGATTAGTGTCAAAGCTTGCATCGACGTAACCCTTTACGACGAACTCTTTAACCACCTCCATAATCGAGAAAAATTCCTTAGTCCATTAGTTACTAAGGATAAATTTTGACCGCTGCTAGTGATTCAATCATGGATCACTCTCTGTACCTCTCAACGAACTTTGAGTCAAGGCACACATCAGGTGCGGTACACAGCATGGCATACTTCAGATTCTACGACTAAAGCATAGAAGACGACCTTCGTCTATTCTCTTTATTCTGCCGGGGTCGGGTTTTGAGTCTTACTCAAATTCACACCTTACAACACAACCAAGAACTCCTTCTTTGCTGATCTATTTTGAACTCATTCAAAAACTTGTCAAGGCATGCATCTTATTCAAACTTTCATTAAGCGCTTTTGATCCATCTCCATGGATCTTTGATGCTCAACGTTCAAGTAGCGCAATCCAGGTATTCCTTTGAAAACTCCTTTCAAACAACCTTGTATGCTTTACAGAAATTCTACATTACTTCTGATCCAAAATATGTCAATCACATATACTTATCAGAAATTCTATAGTGCTCCCACTCACTTCTTTGGAAATACAAGTTTCTCATAAACCTTGTACACACCCAAAATCTTTGATCATCTCATCAAAGTGCTTATTCCAACTCCGAGATGCTTGCACCAGTCCATTGAAGGATCGCTGGAGTTTGTATATTTGTTAGTATCCTTAGGATCGACAAAACCTCATGGTTGTATCTCATACAATGTTTACTCAAGGAAACCGTCGAGGAAACAATGTTTTGACATCCTACGTGCAATATTTCATAAATAATGCAGCAACTACCAACATAATTCTAACAGACCTTTAGCATCGCTACGAGTGAGAAAGACTCATCATAGTCAACTGTTTGATCTTGTCGAAAACATCTTTGCGACAAGTCGAGCTTTTCTTAATAGTGACTTATCACCATCATCGTCTGTCTTCTTTTAAAGATCCATTTTACTCAATAGTCCCATGACCATCAAGTAGTTCTACCAAAGTCTACACTTTGTTTTCACACATGGATCCTCTCTCTCGGATTTCATGGCTTCCAGCCATTTGTCGGAATCTGGGCCCACCATCGCTTTCTCCATAACTCGTAGGTTCACTGTTGCTCAACAACATGACCTCCAAGACAGGGTTAATGCACTACTCTGCAGCAGTACGCGACCTTGTCGACCTACGAGGTTTGTAGTAACTTGATTCGAAGCTCAATGATCAACATCATCAGCTTCCACTTCAATTGGTGTAGGCGCCACAGGAACAACTTCCTACGCCCTGCTACACACTGGTTGAAGTGATGGTTCAATAACCTCATCAAGTTCTACTACCCTCCCACTCAATTCTTTCGAGAGAAACCTTTTCTCGAGAAAGGATCCGTTTCTAGAAACAAACACTTTGCTTTCGGATCTGAGATAGGAGATGTACCCAACTGTTTTGGATATCCTATGAAGATGCATTTATCCGCTTTGAGTTTGAGCTTATCAGACTGAAACTTTTTCACATAAGTGTCGAAGCCCCAAACTTTCAAGAAACGACAGTTTAGATTTCTCTAAACCTCAGTCTATACCGTGTCATCTCAACGGAAATATGCGGTGCCCTATTTAAAGTGAATGCGGTTGTCTCTAATGCATAACCCATAAACGATAGTGGTAATTCGATAAGAGACATCACAGCATGCACCATACTAAATAGTGCGTGGCTATGACTTCAGACACATCATCACACTATGATGTTCCAGGTGGCATGAACTGTGAAACAATTTCCACATTGTCTTAACTGTGTACCAAAAACTCGTAACTCAGATATTCATTTCTATGATCATATCGTAGACAGTTCATCCTCTTGTTACGACGAACTTCACTCTGAAATGGAATTGAACTTTTCAATATTTCAGACTTGTGATTCATTAAGTAAATACTCCTGTATCTACTCAAGTCGTCAGTGAAGTAAGAACATAATGATATCCACTGCGTGCCTCAGCACTCATTGGACTGCATACATCAAAATGTATCACTTCCAACAAGTTACTATCTTGTTTCATCTCAATGAAAACAAGGCCTTGCTCATGTGGTATGATTTGCATGTCACTAGTGATTCGAAATCAGGTGAGTAAAGATCCATCAGCATGGAGCCTCTTCATGCAATTTATACTAACATGACTCAAGCGGCAGTGCCACAAGTAAGT
Source organism: Hordeum vulgare subsp. vulgare (assembly GCF_904849725.1). Taxonomy (NCBI): domain Eukaryota; kingdom Viridiplantae; phylum Streptophyta; class Magnoliopsida; order Poales; family Poaceae; genus Hordeum; species Hordeum vulgare. The sequence goes on along the minus strand of NC_058519.1, from coordinate 654,545,322 downwards.
GGTACTATCATCATTAACTCGTATCTTTTGGCACCAATGTGTAACACTACAATCGAGATTCAATAAACCATTGAAGGTGATTATTCAAGCAAATAGAGTAACCATTATTCTCTTTGAATGAATAATCGTATTGCAATAAACACGATCCAATCATGTTCATGCTTAACGCAAGCACCAAATAACAATTATTTAGGTTCAACACCAATCCCGATGGTAGAGGGAGCGTGCGACGTTTGATCATATCAACCTTGGAAATACTTCCAACACGTATCGTCACCTCGCCTTTAGCTAGTCTCCGTTTATGCCGTAGCTTTCATTTCGCGTTACTAATCACTTAGCAACCGAACCGGTATCCAATACCCTCGTGCTACTAGGAGTACTAGTAAAGTACACATCAACATTATGTATATCAAATATACTTCTCTCGACTTTTGCCAGCCTTCTTATCTACCAAGTATCTAGAGTTGCTCCGCCTCAGTGACTGTTCCCCTTATTACAGAAGCAATTAGTCTCGGGTTTGGGTTTAATCTTGGGTCTCTTCATTAGCGCAGCAACTGTTTTGCCGTTTCACGAAGTATCCCTTCTTAGTCCTCGCCTTTCTTGAAACTTAGTGGTTTTTCAAACCATCAACTATTGATGCTCCTTCTTGATTTCTACTTTCGCAGTGTCAAACGTCGCGAATCGCTCAAGGATCATTGTATCTATCCTTGATATGTCATAGTTCATCACGAAGCTCTCAAAGCTTGGTGGCAGTGACTCTTGGAGAACCATCACTATCTCATCTGGAAGATTAGCTCCCACTTGATTCAAGTGATTGTCGTACTCAGACAATCTGAGCACACGCTCAACGATTGAGCTTTTCTCCTTTCCTTTGTGGTCAAAGAATCTTGTTGGAGGTCTCGTACCTCTTAACAAGGGCACAAGCATGAAATCACAATTTCATCTCTTTAGAACATCACTTATGTTCCGTGACGTTTTAAAACGTTTTCGGTGCCTTGCTTCTAAGCCATTAAGTACTTTGCACTGAACTATCGTGTAGTCATCAGAAACGTGCATGTCGGATGTTCACAGCATCCACAGACGACGCTCGAGGTGCAGCACACCGAGTGGTGCATTAAGGACATAAGCCTTCTGCGTAGCAACGAGGACAATCCTCGGTTTTACAGACTTAGTCTGCAAAGGTTGCTACTATCAATTTTCAACTAAATTTTCTCTAGGAACATATAAAAAACAATAGAGCTATAGCGCAAGCTACATCGTAATTCGCAAAGACCATTAGACTATGTCCATGACAATTAGTTCAATTAATCATATTACTTAAGAACTCCCACTCAAAAAGTACATCTCTCTAGTCATTTGAGTGGTACATGATCCAAATCCACTATCTCAAGTCCGATCATCACGTGAGTCGAGAATAGTTTCAGTGGTAAGCATCTCTATGCTAATCATATCAACTATACGATTCATGCTCGACCTTTCGGTCTCATGTGTTCCGAGGCCATGTCTGCACATGCTAGTCTCGTCAAGCTTAACCCGAGTGTTCCGCGTGCGCAACTGTTTTGCACCCGTTGTATGTGAACGTTGAGTCTATCACACCCGATCATCACGTGGTGTCTCGAAACGACGAACTGTAGCAACGGTGCACAGTCGGGGAGAACACAATTTCGTCTTGAAATTTTAGTGAGAGATCACCTCATAATGCTACCGTCGTTCTAAGCAAAATAAGGTGCATAAAAGGATTAACATCACATGCAATTTATAAGTGACATGATATGGCCATCATCACGTGCTTCTTGATCTCCATCACGAAAGCACCGGCACGATCTTCTTGTCACCGGCGTCACACCATGATCTCCATCATCATGATCTCCATCAACGTGTCGCCATCGGGGTTGTCGTGCTACTCATGCTATTACTACTAAAGCTACGTCCTAGCAAAATAGTAAACGCATCTGCAAGCACAAACGTTAGTTATAAAGACAACCCTATGGCTCCTGCCGGTTGCCGTACCATCGACGTGCAAGTCGATATTATCTATTACAACATGATCATCTCATACATCCAATATATCACATCACATCGTTGGCCATATCACATCACAAGCATACCCTGCAAAAACAAGTTAGACGTCCTCTAATTTTGTTGTTGCATGTTTTACGTGGTGACCATGGGTATCTAGTAGGATCGCATCTTACTTATGCAAACACCACAACGGAGATATATGAGTTGCTATTTAACCTCATCCAAGGACCTCCTCGGTCAAATCCGATTCAACTAAAGTTGGAGAAATCGACACTTGCCAGTCATCTTTGAGCAACGGGGTTACTCGTAGCGATGAAACCAGTCTCTCGTAAGCGTACGAGTAATGTCGGTCCAAGCCGCTTCAGTCCAACAATACCGCGGAATCAAGAAAACACTAAGGAGGGCAGAAAAACGCACATCATCGCCCACAAAAACTTTTGTGTTCTACTCGAGAAGACATCTACGGATGAACCTAGCTCATGATGCCACTGTTGGGGAACATCGCATGGGAAACAAAAAATTTCCTACGCGCACGAAGACCTATCATGGTGATGTCCATCTACGAGAGGGGATGAGTGATCTACATACCCTTGTAGACCGTACAGCAGAAGCGTTAGAGAACGCGGTTGATGTAGTGGAACGTCCTTACGTCCCTCGATCCGCCCCGCGAACAATCCCGCGATCAGTCCCACGATCTAGTACCGAACGGACGGCACCTCCACGTTCAGCACACGTACAGCTCGACGATGATCTCGGCCTTCTTGATCCAGCAAGAGAGACGGAGAGGTAGAAGAGTTCTCCGGCAGCGTGACGGTGCTCCGGAGGTTGGTGATGACCTTGTCTCAGCAGGGCTCCGCCCGAGCTCCGCAGAAACGCGATCTAGAGGAAAAACCGTGGAGGTATGTGGTCGGGCTGCGTGGAAAAGTCGTCTCAAATCAGCCCTAATACCTCAATATATATAGGAGGGAGGGGGAGGGAAGAGGCAGCCTCAAACCCTCAAGGTTTGGCCGAAATTGGAGGTGGAGGAGTCCTACTCCAATCCTACTTGGAGTAGGATTCCACCTTCCCACTTGGAAACTCTTTCCACCTTGTGTTTTTTCCTTCTCAAACCTTATGGGCCTTAGTGGGAACTTATTCCAGCCCACTAGGGGCTGGTTTATCTCTTCCCATAGACCATGAGACCCCTTGGGGCGTGACACCCCTCCCAATGGTCCCCGGCACCCCTCCCGGCACTCCCGGTACACTACCGATGAGCCTGAAACTTTTCCGGTAATGCACGAAAACCTTCCGGTAACCAAATGAGGTCATCTTATATATCAATCTTCGTTTCCGGACCATTCCGGAAACCCTCGTGACGCCCGTGATCTCATCCGGGACTCCGAACAACATTCGGTAACCAACCATATAACTCAAATACGCATAAAACAACGTCGAACCTTAAGTGTGCAGACCCTGCGGGTTCGAGAACTATGCAGACATCACCCGAGAGACTCCTCGGTCAATATCCAATAGCGGGACCTGGATGCCCATATTGGATCCTACATATTCTACGAAGATCTTATCGTTTGAACCTCAGTGCCAAGGACTCATATAATCCCGTATGTCATTCCCTTTGTCCTTCGGTATGTTACTTGCCCGAGATTCGATCGTCAGTATCCGCATACCTATTTCAATCTCGTTTACTGGCAAGTCTCTTTACTCGTTCCGTAATACAAGATCCCGCAACTTACACTAAGTCACATTGCTTGCAAGGCTTGTGTGTGATGTTGTATTACCGAGTGGGCCCCGAGATACCTCTCCGTCACACGGAGTGACAAATCCCAGTCTCGATCCATACTAACTCAACTAACACCTTCGGAGATACCTGTAGAGCATCTTTATAGTCACCCAGTTACGTTGCGACGTTTGATACACACAAAGCATTCCTCCGGTGTGAGTGAGTTATATGATCTCATGGTCATAGGAATAAATACTTGACACACAGAAAACAGTAGCAACAAAATGACACGATCAACATGCTACGTCTATTAGTTTGGGTCTAGTCCATCACATGATTCTCCTAATGATGTGATCCCGTTATCAAGTAACAACACTTGCCTATGGCCAGGAAACCTTGGCCATCTTTGATCAACGAGCTAGTCAACTAGAGGCTTACTAGGGACAGTGTTTTGTCTATGTATCCACACAAGTATTGTGTTTCCAATCAATACAATTATAGCATGGATAATAAACGATTATCATGAACAATGAAATATAATAATAACTAATTTATTATTGCCTCTAGGGCATATTTCCAACACCACCTATATATACGGAGGTTCTAGGGCTGATTTGAGACAACTTTTCCACGGCAGCCCGACCACATACCTCCACGGTTTTTCCTCTAGATCGCGTTTCTGCGGAGCTCGGGCGGAGCCCTGCTGAGACAAGGTCATCACCAACCTCCGGAGCGCCGTCACGCTGCCGGAGAACTCTTCTACCTCTCCGTCTCTCTTGCTGGATCAAGAAGGCCGAGATCATCGTCGAGCTGTACGTGTGCTGAACGCGGAGGTGCCGTCCGTTCGGTACTAGATCGTGGGACTGATCGCGGGATTGTTCGCGGGGCGGATCGAGGGACGTGAGGACATTCCACTACATCAACCACGTTCACTAACGCTTCTACTGTACGGTCTACAAGGGTACGTAGATCACTCATCCCCTCTCGTAGATGGACATCACCATGATAGGTCTTCGTGCGCGTAGGAAATTTTTTGTTTCCCTTGCGACGTTCCCCAACAATGACCGAGTCCACCACCATTGAGTTTTTGTACAAGTTCTGCATGGCAGTGGAGGAAGTTTTTGGATCTCAATACTTGTGATCACCCAATGCTGAAGACGCAGCTCGGATCCTAGCATAGAATGCAGCAAGAGGATTTCCTAAGATGTTTGAAAGTATCGACTGCATGCATTGAAAATGTAAAAACTATCCATTTGCTTGGCAGGGGATGTACAAAGGCGCCAAAGGATGTTGCAGTGTGGTACTTGAGGCAGTGACCACACATGACCTCTGGATTTGGGACTCCTTCTTTGGTATGCCAGGAACTCACAATGAAATCAACGTACTGCGGTGCTTGAATGTCTTTGCCAAGCTTGTTGAAGGACATGCTCCTCCGATTAACTACAAGGTCAATGGGCACCAGTACAACAAGGGATACTACCTAGCAGATGGTATCTATCCGAGATGGTCCACATTTATGAAGACTATCTCAAACCCTGCGTCAGGAGGCAAGAACTCCTACTTTGCCAAGCATCGAGAAGCTTGCAGGAAGGATGTCGAGCGAGCATTTGGTGTGCTCCAATCTCGATTTGCTATTTGTTGTTGTCCGGTATCCTGCTCAGACCTGGTCGAAAGATCAAATGTGAGAAGTCATGACTCGTTGTGTCATCTTGCACAACATGATCATTGAAAGCGAGCAAGAAGAGCTAGTGTTTCACACTGAACCATATCACATGCAGGGTACTCTTGCTAAGTTGATCACCAGCTACCCGCAACCTGGACTGCCTTTCTCAACATGCGTTAGGAGATCCGAGACCCATAGGTGCATCAACAACTGCAGGACGATTTGGTAGAGCACCTATGAAGGCTCAAGGGCAACGCCTAGCTCGACCTCTGATGAATTATGAGTTTTTGTTTGTTGAACTATTTTGATTTGTATTGATATGTTCAACTATTTTTGATTTGTATTGATTTGTTGAACTATTTTGATTTTATTGATTTCTGTGATGAACTATGTGATAAAAAAATAAAAGATCTGTTCAATTTGTGTCGAAGCACGCCGAATGTGGGTCAAAAATGATCTCATTTTGCGTCGAAAGAGGGCCAATATGCGCCAAAAGTGGGCCATTTGCGTCAAAAATGGGCCGAAAACGGCGACTGGGAGGCGACCTTGGGGGCGGCTGGGAACCCGAGTCCCCCACATCGACTTTTCCGCCGGCGTGCACCTAGACGACACTATTTCACGCCCGTGTGGGGCGGAACGACTGGAGATGCTCTAATTCCTAGTTGTAGGAGTTACTTGGTAATTAATTATATATATATCTTGGATCCAAAGCAATGTATGCGTAATCGTTGAGTATGAAGTTTGTATGTCGTGAGGATAGTATATCCAAAAGAATCTTTTTTGTGGCGTTGGGAAATACCCGAAAGAGTTGCCACCAATTGTTTCTTTAAGTCTTAGAGTTATATATCCACGTCATTATCCGGCCACTTATACGTACAATTTTCAGAAAAGGGTAACTTGTTGCCAAATATGCAAGCTACCATTTCAACCTATTAGGGCTCGACAATGGTAACTTGGAGGCAGTTTGGGTTAATTTGGAGTCTTCAAAGGAAATCAATGCAAAACAATGCTAAGAGCAAGTATTCACAAAATAAAGAGCAAGGGGTGATAGAGGCGAGTGTGTCCCGATCTTTTGATGAGATGGTGGCTATCAATTTTGGTGGAGACGACTTTGACGATCCGACTACAAACGTGCACAACGTTGCACCTTATCAATCGTTAAACCAATTCTAAAAGGTTATTGACCACACCGGAGCAAGATTAACCTGACCATGAAGGTCTCTTCCTGCCAGTAATCGGAGAACAAGCAAGAATATGATAAAAGCAACCTGAATTTTGCGAGTATATGTGAAGTATTGATAAGGGTGGGGATCCGAAAGCGATTTTGATCTGGTCGTCGGACACAAACGAAGTACACGAAATTCCAATGGCTAACTTTTAACTAAATAATCCCAAGTCAAAAAGCTACTTCGTTGATCTACTTATATAGGAGCAAGGGGTGGCGGCCAAGGAGGTGGGAAGACGTCCCAAGACAACTTAAAACTAACCCTAGGTTGTACAAGGCCTATGGACCTAAGTGGAGGTGATGTAACATCTTTGAACTTGTAGTTTGATTTGGATTCTGGTGCAACTTCAGATTGTTTCGTCAATATCTTTACGCTTCGAACGAATTTTAAGGTTATTTCAATTGGACTGGAACGTAGATAAAATCTACTTTCAAACAAAAAATTAATCACCCAATTTGCACTCTGTATGCAAACATTATTGACGTTTTGAGACAGGTGTGTCTGTGCAGTCTGAATCTAAGTCCAGAATGTGAGAGACTTGGACTTTATCTTCTCTTGGGCTAAAAGTGACATGAGAGAACTTTTAAACAACACATAATCATTTGCATTGATGTGAGAGGACTTTTTGAGCAACACCTAATAATTTCCACTTCCTTTATCTTCACACGTGGTTCGTGCAAACGTTTGGTAATTCTGCATTTAGGCATCGAGTAAAAATAGGTAAAGTTTTTTTGCTCTGGATAACATAAATATATTATTGCATAATTATTATAAGAAATCACCTCACAAATATGCAAATATGAAATATTTTTGATAATATTCAAGGTATCCATGTCTTCATCAATGGGTATGTAAAACAACTTTTTTCCTATGGTCGTCCGAACAAGACACATGAGTTTTTCTTCCCTTCCCCTTTTAACCAATGGCTATATTAAACTCCTCACCTCCAGGCTCTGTTGACGAGCTCATGGATTCGTCTTCCCTCTTCCTACCGCTCCAATGGCCGGGGGAAGGGAGGGGAATCTCGATGTATGTGCTTAGTAGTTTGGTTTCGGATTGTTAGTATTCTTAAGAACGGTGTTCGAACGGATGGTGACACTTCATCTTCAAGTTATTCTTTTGGGATCCAATTCTCCTCGAGTTTATCCGTCACGGCGGAGTGGACGGAGCTCCAATTTTGATTCTAGTTGTCATCTTGGGGCAATGAGGTCAAGGTTTCTCGTCGTGCGCTTGCGCGATGGTGAGATTTCGTGCCAGGGCGCTTCAGATCCACTCAAGAATTCAACAACGACGACTACGGCTTCAGGGTGCTAGTCACTAGGGGTGCATGCACAAAGACTTTCCCCTTTGAGCGGCACTTCAACGGCTTGTTCTAACGATGGTAGTGCTCGCTCCGTGGTCCAGAAACCTTGATTTTTTTTATCAATGTTTAAAGTGGTTTGTAATTCTAATGAATATAATCTTTTTTCCTTCGCTGCCCAGAACATGCAAAAACGCAAAAGGTTTTTTTTTCTGAGGAAACCCAAGAAGTGGTTTTCTTAGGGTGTTGGCGATTTGCCACGTTCTGGCTCTCTATTTGGCCCACAGCGACGAACCTGGTTGGGCCGTGACCTGTACCGAAGCAGGCGTCATCCTAGCCGTTGCCCGTCCGAACCCGCCGTCACTCTCGTTGCCTCTCTGACCTGCCCATCCGACTAGTCTAAAAACTGAATCTCGTCCTCCACACTGTATGTAAGTGTTAACTGAAGCCGATCGATCATGCAGGACACTTAGGTAGGTTCGCATTGTTTAGAAGAAAGCAAGTTACACTGCTACAATTAAGCTGCTCGAAAATAGGTACCGCGGGGTATATCTACATTAATTCTGGAGAAGCACACCGTATCCATCTCCAGTTACAGAATCAAAGCTGAATTGAAAATTGGACAAAATAAACAATTGGCTCACCTGTGATACAGAGGGAACAACCGATTCCTTCGTTTTTGCTTCCATAGTCACACTCTTCTCTAGAGGCCACCATGTAATTAAGTTGAAACAAGGCTGGATTACGATTGGCATCCCTCTTGCATGTATGCACCTGGCTGTTAGGTTGATCTCTCCTTCAATTGGTCCAACGGTTCATTGGAACCTTGACCCACGCCCTGATCGGGGGCGTCCAGCCCAAGCAAGGCTGGTAGGCCCCTGTCGCGCAATGCTATAAAGAAGAGGTGGGGACCATGGCACAAGATACGAGGTTCGTCGTCGTCACTGGTTCCCCACTCTCAATCCTAATCCGATCCAGAGGGTAGCACTGAAGCGATGGGAAGTCCATCATCGCCGCTACCGCATCTCTCTCTCCTTCCCACCGTCGTCGCCACCTCACGACGGTCGCCGGAGGGAGCTCATCGAGCACTCTACAAGGTACTAGTTGAATACCCGTGCGTTGCCATGGGTCAATATAAAGATGGTAGAGACTTTAGTGAAATGATAATATCTTTTATAAACACAGATGTCAAGCAATGCATGCATTCAGTTTACTCACACTAAATATCAATGGCCTTCTCCCTATTTCCCTTTTCCCAACAACCAAGCACCCACTCTTTATCCCATGGAACATCTCCTTCACCCAATAGCGAAGCTAGGATTGGGCCAAGGCCCGAGCCCTAGGCTTGCTAGGGTGCTAAATAGTGCCCTAGGCTTGCTAGGGTGCTAAATAGTGCCTGAGATGCTACAGTCACCAAAGAATTTCTGTCAAATGCCCCGGGCCCAGGCCCTCGGCCTGGGTCTTGTCTCCACCGCTGCCTTCGCCCTCGTGTCGTTAGAGGACAAGCTAGTGCCTTTCTACTACAATCCTTACCTAAAATGGCATTTCAGGACAAATAAAATATTAGTAAAAAATAAGATCTTTGTTGTACTTAATGTCATTGCAAACCTACCAGCAAAACCATAAATAAGTAATGAAAAATAAGAAGAAATTAATATCCATAACTTGATTGTACAATTTACATGATAAATGAAATACATGTTATAACTAAATTATAATGTTGCTTCAATGAAAAACATGAATGATAGACCAGGGCAAGTACATCTAGCTTGTTATCATGAGTTGCCACACCACTGACTCATTCCTCGTCAATAATGCATGTGAGACATTTCTTCTTGTCACATCAAAAGCATACCGTTCAAACTCTAATGCTCATGGTGTGAATCTATCGATGCCGACAAACCAGATTTGGACATCCAAAGTGGGTAATATGTTGCTTTGGCTACCATTGGCACGCCATTGGCTCTTTTGTCCGAGATGTAGTTTACAACATAGAGAATAGAAGTTCACAAGAGGGCCACATACTCGTACGTTGCCTAATATCAAATTCAGAATTGAATCATATTTTCATTCCTCTGATTACGTAGAGAGGCAAAACAAGATATTAGTATCACTTGTGAATACATCTAGAAACAAAGCATCAAAGTATACAATAGATAAATTTTGAAAAGCTCAACTTTCAGACACAACAAAACACTGAATGTAGAAATGATGGAAAAATAATCAGAGAAAAATCCTACAGTGAGTATAACTTTTTTTCAATAAATAAGGACCTTTTACTTTCTCTAAATAAAGTAATATTTATCAGGTTGCATGAACCTCAAAAGCTAGACCATAGTTAAGATTTTTAGATAGGCAGCTGCATAATCTAAAGATCAAATGATTTCCTTGAAGGGAAGGGGGGACGGGGGTCACTAATTTAGACGTCAAGGAGTGAGCAATGAGAAATGTACCAAGAAACATACTATTCTGCTGACTCCAAGAATAAGAAGAGATGAAGCTTTATTGAAAACCCGTACTACTACTCTAAACTGTCACCAAATTTCAGCATTTTGTTTGTCTTCACTTGTAAAATTTCTTCTTTGCCCCCCTGGATATGTCATTCATGAACAATAAAAAGTAAGAACACATAAATAGCTGTGAACACAGTAGAAGCCAATCTTTGATTTCAGAAATTAAAACAGGAAATAATCGGTATAAGAGTTTATCTTCTTAATTCAGTGACAAAAGGAGAAATCTCGCATCAGAGTGGTGTTTGTTTAGTAGTCAGAATAAGTAAAGAAATGCAATTTCTTAGTATTGAAATAGACCACTATCATAAAAACATGTAATGTGTCGACAACTACTTGTGTGTTTATATGTCCGTCATCAACTCACCATTACAAGATGATAGTGGACAACAAACAGAACTTAGGCACAACCATACACCATTCATGCATCAGGATATGTAAGTAAGCAAGAAACAAATGTTACATATTTTTTTCATTCAAGTCTTCTGCTTAAATGCTATAGATATATAAACAAACCAGTTGTCAACATGAATAGAAAAAATCCACAACCAAGTCATAGTCTCTCATTATCATCCATAATGATAATGATAGCAAGAGTAGAATAGACATAGGTAAGCAAATAAAAAGACGGGGATTTTTCCTTGCTAGCTAGTCCTCTTGTTCAAATGGGTCGATTGATAGATGTGTCATCGATGATACTTCAAACAAAATAAAGTTGACCTAGATAAATTAGATCACCTGAAGAAAAGGTTGTGATTGTAAGAGGATCAACTCGCAGACGAAGATGTCATACAGTCCAAAACAACACTCTTCACCGCCGGAGTGAGAATAGGCGTGCTATCGGAAACCAGTTAGGAAGGTCCTTGCCTCCTGCCATGTGGCGAGGTCATGGAGACGAGCCTGCAGCTCCATCTTTATGTACACACGAGCGTGGCCGTGTAGAAACTTATAAGACGGCATATTTAGCATCGATTGCCATCTATTACCTACAATGTAAAACACCGTTCAGAAAATTAGTAAATAAAACTCTCTAGTTGTGTATGTCAAACAACCTGCAGCATAAAACACCATAAAAATATTAGTAAGTAATCAGTGATGCGCTCCAGTCAGAGTAGAGAGAATATATTTAAGAGAGGAACTTACTACTCTACAAGAAGAAAAAACAAAAGCTAATCATGAAGAACTTCTGTTGGAAAAGATGAAAATTCACGAACTGTAAGTTTGTTACAAACGAATTCCACCCACTTATTTTGGACCAATGGTATATTATGTGTCCTTGCTGTGAAGGTGTGTAAGAAGGATTGCTGCAAAAGTTATTTTCTACAAGGTCTTTCATCTTCTCCACCAAATCATGGTGTGCCTTCTAATTAAACTTTTTCTTTCCCTTCATGCTATTTCGTGCACTATCAGAGAAGATTATTTGTAGCTCAATCACTCACAAAACGTGTACCTTGATCACATAGCATCATCGAATGGGATTGGGAGCTAACAGAAATTGACAGAATCCCTACAATTGAAGAAGTGCTTGCAATCATGATATCTCTAGCACACCTGAAGCAACCAAACACACTAAACAATTCGGTACAGACGACATTACACTCTGCTTTATACTCCCTTGTGTGTGTTCATTTTTATCATGTTTTTACACACTAAGAAGAAATAAATATATATGGAGCAGGATACATTTTCTAATTGAAATTCAATAATACAAATGGATTCTTTCTCAGCCTCGTATTCAAAGGATCAAAAAAGGCACACATATATAGCTCGGAAATAATGTGTGAATGAGCGAAAACCAGCACTTCAGTTATACCTTCAAGTGAGCGGCGGCCTTGTCCTTATCAGTGAAGACACCGGTGGACTCCACAACATAATCAACACCAGCCTCACCCCACGGGATCTCCTCAGGGTTCCTGTTAAGAGAACATCAAACATTAGCTTCAGAACTTAAAGAACACAAACCTTCTGAAAAGGCTATAATATCAATACTACCTGACGCCAAAGACAGTAACTCGCTTCTCGCCGAAGAGCAGCGTCTTGTCATCCTTGAGCTTGATGTCACTGTGCTTCTAATGGCCGTGAACTGTGTCGTACTTGAACATGTACGTCTGCACATCACGTGAACAACAGAATTCATATTCATGGCAAGAAAAATATGAAGTAGGAGCTATCCTAAACAGATTTCTGTTAGTAACTAAAAAGTTGCCTTATTCATATTCATGAATTAGTCCCACTGTAAGAACTGGGCGACTAACTCAAGACTTGTACATGAATAACACTTATGCAAGGAAACTAAGTTTTAGATTATAGTATCGAAGAATAAAGGAACCAACATCATACCATCAACATTCTCAATGGGTTCACCGAAGCAAATCTTTCGTGCCCTAGAAATATTACAGCTAGTTTAAAGCAAGGCAAAAGTTTTCATTTCTCAACATATATGAAACCAAATGACACTCTGATTTACGTATCCTGAAAGTACAGCTAGTTTAAAGCATGAAAACATTTGTAATTGCAGGCAAATTTCCATCTTTATTCTGTTTCTCTTATGATATGGCTTATATCAACAACTTCTTAGATGTACACATGTACAACAAGGAAACATATTTGCTCTGACAGAATGTTGTATACACATAAACAACGGTGTGAATAGCAAGCATAACACTCATCATTTTTTATCGATCCAAGCTCAACAACAAGGAAGAGCCTTATTTTGTACTCCCTCCAAATTATTTTACGAGACATCTCGTGCTACACCTCAGCTTCTAGCAGAGACCAGAAAAAAATGTAAGAAAAATTGCTTTAATCTTGTTTGCTATTTCTAAAATATATAGAGATATATACCACTCAAGTAAATGGCACCATCACCCTGACCCAGAGTACCATATTTTTCTTGGCTATCTATTCTAGGAGCTTGGACACCAAGTTTATGTTGGAAATATGCCCTAGAGGCAATAATAAATTAGTTATTATTATATTTATTTGTTCGTGATAATCGTTTATTATCCATGCTACAATTGTATTGATTGGAAACACAGTGCATGTGTGGATACATAGACAAAACACTGTCCCTAGTAATCCTCTAGTTGACTAGCTCGTTGATCAAAGATGGTCAAGGTTTCCTGACCATAGGCAAGTGTTGTCACTTGATAACGGGATCACATCATTAGGAGAATCATGTGATGGACTAGACCCAAACTAATAGACGTAGCATGTTGATCGTGTCATTTTGTTGCTACTGTTTTCTGCGTGTCAAGTATTTGTTCCTATGACCATGAGATCATATAACTCACTAACACCGGAGGAATGCTTTGTGTGTATCAAACGTCGCAACGTAACTGGGTGACTATAAAGATGCTCTACAGGTATCTCCGAAGGTGTTCGTTGAGTTAGTATGGATCGAGACTGGGATTTGTCACTCCGTGTGACGGAGAGGTATCTCGGGGCCCACTCGGTAATACAACATCACACACAAGCCTTGCAAGCAATGTGACTTAATGTAAGTTGCGGGATCTTGTATTACGGTACGAGTAAAGAGACTTGCCGGTAAACGAGATTGAAATAGGTATGTGGATACTAACGATCGAATCTCGGGCAAATAACATACCGAAGGACAAAGGGAATGACATACGGGATTATATGAATCCTTGGCACTGAGGTTAAAACGATAAGATATTCGTAGAATATGTGGGATCCAATATAGGAATCTAGGTCCGGCTATTGGATATTGACCGAGGAGTCACTTGGGTCATGTCTACATAGTTCTCGAACCTGCAGGATCTGCACACTTAAGGTTCGACGTTGTTTTATGCGTATTTGAGTTATATGGTTGGTTACCGAATGTTGTTCGGAGTACCGGATGAGATCCAGGATGTCACAAGGAGCTCCGGAATTGTCTGGAGACGAAGATTGATATATAGGATGACCTCATTTGGTTACCAGAAAGTTTCCGGGCATTACCGGAAAAGTTTCGGGATCATCGGTAGTGTACCGGGAGTGCCGGGAGGGGTGACGGGGACCATCGAGAGGGGTGTCACGCCCCAAGGGGTATCATGGGCTATGGGAAGAGATAAACCAGCCCCTAGTGGGCTGGAATAAGTTCCCACTAAGGCCCATAAGGTTTGAGAAGGGAAAAACACAAGGTGGAAAGAGTTTCCAAGTGGGAAGGTGGAATCCTACTCCAAGTAGGATTGGAGTAGGACTCCTCCACCTCAAATTTCGGCCAAACCTTGAGGGTTTGAGGCTGCCTCCTCCCCTCCCTCCCACCTATATATACAGAGGTATTAGGGCTGATTTGAGAAAAAACTTTGCCACGGCAGCCCGACCACATATCTCCACGGTTTTACCTCTAGATCGCGTTTCTGCGGAGCTCGGGCGGAGCCCTGCTGAGATGAGATCATCACCAACCTCCGGAGCGCCGTCACGCTGCCGGAGAACTCTTCTACTTCTCTGTCTCTCTTGCTGGATCAAGAAGGCCGAGATCATCGTCGAGCTGTACGTGTGCTGAACGCGGAGGTGCCGTCCGTTCGGCACTAGATCGTGGGACTGATCGCGGGATAGTTCGCGGGGCGGATCGAGGGACGTGAGGACGTTCCACTACATCAACCGCGTTCACTAACGCTTCTGCTGTGCGATCTACAAGGGTACGTAGATCGGAAATCCCCTCTCGTAGATGGACATCAACATGATAGGTCTTTGTGCGCATAGGAAATTTTTTGTTTCCCATGCGACGTTCCCCAACAGTGGCATCATGAGCTAGGTTCCTGCGTAGATGTCTTCTCGAGTAGAACACAAAAGTTTTTGTGGGCGGTGATGTGCGTTTTGCTGCCCTCCTTAGTCTTTTCTTGATTCCGCGGTATTGTTGGATCGAAGCGGCTCGGACCGACATTACTCGTACGCTTACGAGAGACTGGTTTCATCGCTACGAGTAACTCCGTTGCGCAAAGATGACTGGCGGGTGTCAGTTTCTCCAACTTTAGTTGAATCGGATTTGACCGAGGAGGTACTTGGATGAGGTTAAATAGCAACTCATATATCTCCGTTGTGGTGTTTGCGTAAGTAAGATGCGATCCTACTAGATACCCATGGTCACCACGTAAAACATGCAACAACAAAATTAGAGGACGTCTAACTTGTTTTTGCAGGGTATGCTTGTGATGTGATATGGCCAACGATGTGATGTGATATATTGGATGTATGAGATGATCATGTTGTAATAGATAATATCGACTTGCACGTCGATGGTACGGCAACCGGCAGGAGCCATAGGGTTGTCTTTATAACTAACGTTTGTGCTTGCAGATGCGTTTACTATTTTGCTAGGACGTAGCTTTAGTAGTAATAGCATGAGTAGCACGACAACCCCGATGGCGACACATTGATGGAGATCATGGTGCGGCGCCGGTGACAAGAAGATCGTGCCGGTGCTTTGGTGATGGAGATCAAGGAGCACGTGATGATGGCCATATCATGTCACTTATGAATTGCATGTGATGTTAATCCTTTTATGCACCTTATTTTGCTTAGAACGACGGTAGCATTATGAGGTGATCTCTCACTAAAATTTCAAGACGAAATTGTGTTCTCCCCGACTGTGCACCGTTGCGACAGTTCTTCGTTTCGAGACACCACGTGATGATCGGGTGTGATAGACTCAATGTTCACATACAACGGGTGCAAAACAGTTGCACACGCGGAACACTCGGGTTAAGCTTGACGAGCCTAGCATGTGCAGACATGGCCTCGGAACACATGAGACCGAAAGGTCGAGCATGAATCGTATAGTTGATATGATTAGCATAGAGATGCTTAGCACTGAAACTATTCTCGACTCACGTGATGATCGGACTTGAGATAGTGGATTTGGATCATGTACCACTCAAATGACTAGAGAGATGTACTTTTTGAGTGGGAGTTCTTAAGTAATATGATTAATTGAACTAATTGTCATGAACATAGTCTAATGATCTTTGCGAATTACGATGTAGCTTGCGCTATAGCTCTACTGTTTTATATGTTCCTAGAGAAAATTTAGTTGAAAGTTGATAGTAGCAAACTTTGCAGACTAAGTCTGTAAAACCGAGGATTGTCCTCGTTGCTGCACAGAAGGCTTATGTCCTTAATGCACCACTCGGTGTGCTGCACCTCGAGCGTCGTCTGTGGATGCTGTGAACATCCGACATACACGTTTCTGATGACTACACGATAGTTCAGTGCAAAATACTTAATGGCTTAGAAGCAAGGTGCCGAAAACATTTTGAAACGTCACGGAACATAAGTGATGTTCTAAAGAGATGAAATTGTGATTTCATGCTTGTGCCCTTGTTAAGAGGTACGAGACCTCCAACAAGATTCTTTGTCCACAAGGTAAAGGAGAAAAGCTCAATCGTTGAGCGTGTGCTCAGATTGTCTAAGTACGACAATCGCTTGAATCAAGTGGGAGTTAATCTTCCAGATGAGATAGTGATGGTTCTCCAAAGTCACTGACACCAAGCTGTGAGAGCTTCGAGATGAACTATAACATATCAAGGATAGATACAATGATCCTTGAGCGATTCACGATGTTTGACACTGCGAAAGTAGAAATCAAGAAGGAGCATCAACAGTTGATGGTTTGTAAAACCACTAAGTTTCAAGAAAGGCAAGGGCTAGAAGGGATACTTCGTGAAACGGCAAAACAGTTGCTGCACTAATGAAGAGACCCAAGATTAAACCCAAACCCGAGACTAAGTGCTTCTGTAATAAGGGGAACAGTCACTGAGGCGGAGCAACTCTAGATACTTGGTAGATAAGAAGGCTGGCAAAAGTCAAAAGAAGTATATTTTATATACATGATGTTGATGTTTACTTTACTAGTACTCCTAGTAGCATGAGGGTATTGGATACTGGTTCGGTTGCTAAGTGATTAGTAACGCGAAATGAAAGCTACGACATAAACGGAGACTAGCTAAAGGCGAGGTGACAATACGTGTTGGAAGTGTTTCCAAGGTTGATATGATCAAACGTCGCACGCTCCCTCTACCATCGGGATTGGTGTTAAACCTAAA
Source organism: Hordeum vulgare subsp. vulgare (assembly GCF_904849725.1). Taxonomy (NCBI): domain Eukaryota; kingdom Viridiplantae; phylum Streptophyta; class Magnoliopsida; order Poales; family Poaceae; genus Hordeum; species Hordeum vulgare. The sequence goes on along the minus strand of NC_058519.1, from coordinate 654,527,838 downwards.
TAATTGTTATTTGGTGCTTGCGTTAAGCATGAACATGATTGGATCGTGTTTATTGCAATACGATTATTCATTTAAAGAGAATAATGGTTACTCTACTTTCTTGAATAATCACCTTCAATGGTTTATTGAATCTCGATCGTAGTGTTACACATGTTCATGATATTGGTGCCAAAAGACACGAGGTAATGATGATAGTACCACTTACTTGTGGCACTGCCGCTTGAGTCATGTTGGTATAAATTGCATGAAGAGGCTCCATGCCGATGGATCTTTATACTCACTTGTTTTTGAATCACTAGTGACATGCAAATCATACCACATGAGCAAGGCCTTGTTTTCATTGAGATGAAACAAGATAGTGACTTGTTGGAAGTGATACATTTTGATGTATGCAGTCCAATGGGTGCTGAGGCACGCAGTGGATATCATTATGTTCTTACTTCACTGACGATTTGAGTAGATACAGGAGTATTTACTTAATGAATCACAAGTCTGAAATATTGAAAAGTTCAATTCCGTTTCAGAGTGAAGTTCGTCGTAACAAGAGGATAAACTGTCTACGATATGATCATAGAAATGAATATCTGAGTTACGAGTTTTGGTACGCAGTTAAGACAATGTGGAAATTGTTTCGCAGTTCATGCCACCTAGAACATCATAGTGAGATGATGTGTCTGAACGTCATAGCCACGCACCATTTGGTATGGTGCATACTATGATGTCTCTTATCGAATTACCACTATCGTTTATGGGTTATGCATTAGAGACAACCGCATTCACTTTAAATAGGGCACCGCGTATTTCCGTTGAGATGACACAGTATAGACTGAGGTTTAGAGAAATCTAAACTGTCGTTTCTTGAAAGTTTGGGGCTTCGACACTTATGTGAAAAAGTTTCAGTCTGATAAGCTCGAACCCAAAGCGGATAAATGCATATTCATAGGATATCCAAAACAGTTGGGTACATCTCCTATCTCCGATCCGAAAGCAAAGTGTTTGTTTCTAGAAACGGATCCTTTCTCGAGGAAAGGTTTCTCTCGAAAGAATTGAGTGGGAGAGTGGTAGAACTTGATGAGGTTATTGAACCATCACTTCAACTAGTGTGTAGTAGGGCGCAGGAAGTTGTTCCTGTGGCGCCTTCACCAATTGAAGTGAAAGCTGATGATGGTGATCATCCAGCATCGGATCAAGTTACTACAAACCTCGTAGGTTGACAAGGTCGCGTACTACTGTAGAGTGGTACGGTAACCCTGTCTTGGAGGTCATGTTGTTGAGCAACAATGAACCTACGAGTTATGGAGAAAGCAATGGTGGGCCCGGATTCCGACAAATGGCTGGAGGCCATGAAATCCGAGAGAGGATCCATGTATGAAAACAAAGTGTAGACTTTGGAAGAACTACTTGATGGTCATAGGACTATTGAGTAAATATGGATCTTTAAAAGGAAGACAGACGATGATGGTGATAAGTCACTATTAAGAAAAGCTCGACTTGTCACAAAGATGTTTCTGACAAGATCAAACAGTTGACTATGATGAGACTTTCTCACTCGTAGCGATGCTGAAAGTCTGTTAGAATTATGTTAGTAGTTGCTGCATTATTTATGAAATATTGCACATAGGATGTCAAAACATTGTTTCCTCGACGGTTTCCTTGAGCAAACATTGTATGTGATACAACCAGGAGGATTTGTCGATCCTAAAGATACTAGCAAGTATGCAAGCTCCAGTGATCCTTCAATGGACTGGTGCAAGCATCTCGGAGTTGGAATATACACTTTGATGAGATGATCAAAGATTTTGGGTTTGTACAAGGTTTATGAGAAGCTTGTATTTCCAAAGAAGTGAGTGGGAGCAATATAGAATTTCTGATAAGTGTATGTGGTAGACATATTGTTGATCAGAAGTAATGTAGAATTTCTGTAAAGCATATAAGGTTGTTTGAAAGGAGTTTTCAAAGGAATACCTGGATTGAGCTACTTGAACGTTGAGCATCAAAGATCTATGGAGATAGATCAAAAGCGCTTAATGAAAGTTTCAATAAGATGCATGCCTTGACAAGTTTTTGAAGGAGTTCAAAATAGATCAGCAAAGAAGGAGTTCTTGGTTGTGTTGTAAGGTGTGAATTTGAGTAAGACTCAAAACCCGACCACGGCAGAATAAAGAGAATAGACGAAGGTCGTCTTCTATGCCTTGGCCGTAGAATCTGAACTATGCCATGCTGGGTACCGCACCTGATGTGTGCCTTAACTCAAAGTCTGTTAAGAGGTACAGAGAGTGATCCATGATTGAATCACTAGCAGCGGTCAAAATTTATCCTTAGTAACTGATGGACTAAGGAATTTTTCTCGATTATGGAGGTGGTTAAAAAGTTCGTCGTAAAGGGTTACGTCGATGCAAGCTTTGACACTAATCCGAATAACTATGAGTAGTGAAACGGATTCGTATAGTAGAGTAGATATTTCGAGTATTTCCGAATAGCACATAGTAGCAGCATCTATAAGATGACATAAAGATTTGTAAAGAACACACGGATCTGAAAGTTTCAGAACCGTTGACTAAAACCTCTCTCACGAGCAAGACGTGATCATACCCCATAACTATATGGGTGTTGGATTCGTTGAAATCACATGGTGATGTGAACTAGATTATTGACTCTAGTGCAAGTGGGAGACTGTTGGAAATATGCCCTAGAGGCAATAATAAATTAGTTATTATTATATTTCTTTGTTCGTGATAATCGTTTATTATCCATGCTACAATTGTATTGATTGGAAACACAGTGCATGTGTGGATACATAGACAAAACACCGTCCCTAGTAAGCCTCTAGTTGACTAGCTCGTTGATCAAAGATGGTCAAGGTTTCCTGACCATAGGCAAGTGTTGTCACTTGATAACGGGATCACATCATTAGGAGAATCATGTGATGGACTAGACCCGAACTAATAGAAGTAGCATGTTGATCGTGTCATTTTGTTGCTACTGTTTTCTGCGTGTCAAGTATTTGTTCCTATGACCATGAGATCATATAACTCACTAACACCGGAGGAATGCTTTGTGTGTATCAAACGTCGCAACGTAACTGGGTGACTATAAATATGCTCTACAGGTATCTCCGAAGGTGTTCGTTGAGTTAGTATGGATCGAGACTGGGATTTGTCACTCCGTGTGACGGAGAGGTATCTCGGGGCCCACTCGGTAATACAACATCACACACAAGCCTTGCAAGCAATGTGACTTAATGTAAGTTGCGGGATCTTGTATTACGGTACGAGTAAAGAGACTTGCCGGTAAACGAGATTGAAATAGGTATGTGGATACTAACGATCGAATCTCGGGCAAGTAACATACCGAAGGACAAAGGGAATGACATACGGGATTATATGAATCCTTGGCACTGAGGTTCAAACGATAAGATCTTCGTAGAATATGTGGGATCCAATATGGGCATCCAGGTCCCGCTATTGGATATTGACCAAGGAGTCACTCGGGTCATGTCTACATAGTTCTCGAACCCGCAGGGTCTGCACACTTAAGGTTCGACGTTGTTTTATGCGTATTTGAGTTATATGGTTGGTTACCGAATGTTGTTCGGAGTCCCGAATGAGATCCAGGACGTCACGAGGAGTTCCGGAATGGTCCGGAGACGAAGATTGATATATAGGATGACCTCATTTGGTTACCAGAAAGTTTCCGGGCATTACCGGAAAAGTTTCGGGCTCATCGGTAGTGTACCGGGAGTGTCGGGAGGGGTGACGGGGACCATCGAGAGGGGTGTCACGCCCCAAGGGGTATCATGGGCTATGGGAAGAGATAAACCAGCCCCTAGTGGGCTGGAATAAGTTCCCACTAAGGCCCATAAGGTTTGAGAAGGGAAAAACACAAGGTGGAAAGAGTTTCCAAGTGGGAAGGTGGAATCCTACTCCAAGTAGGATTGGAGTAGGACTCCTCCACCTCAAATTTCGGCCAAACCTTGAGGGTTTGAGGCTGCCTCCTCCCCTCCCTCCCACCTATATATACAGAGGTATTAGGGCTGATTTGAGAAAAAACTTTGCCACGGCAGCCCGACCACATATCTCCACGGTTTTACCTCTAGATCGCGTTTCTGCGGAGCTCGGGCGGAGCCCTGCTGAGATGAGATCATCACCAACCTCCGGAGCGCCGTCACGCTGCCGGAGAACTCTTCTACCTCTCCGTCTCTCTTGTTGGATCAAGAAGGCCGAGATCATCGTCGAGCTGTACGTGTGCTGAACGCGGAGGTGCCTTCCGTTCGGCACTATATCGTGGGACTGATCACGAGATAGTTCGCGGGGCGGATCGAGGGACGTGAGGACGTTCCACTACATCAACCGCGTTCACTAACGCTTCTGCTGTGCGATCTACAAGGGTACATAGATCGGAAATCCCCTCTCGTAGATGGACATCACCATGATAGGTCTTCGTGCGCGTAGGAAAATTTTTGTTTCCCATGCGACGTTCCCCAACAGTTTATGCTAGAAGTCTTACTTTCTACTCTAGTGGATATATTTAGAAAGAAGACAGTAGTTCAGATCAAACCTCCGCTACAGATCCAGTTAAGTCATGCATAATGTGTGCCATTATAGGGTCCAAAGGACAAGCAGTTGATTGGTACCTGGAACAACAACAGAAAATAATTGAACACTACTTAAAATCAACTGACAGATCTAGAAAATGGCACACCTTTATCTAAGATGACTATACTTCAACGTCACCACATCCGGAACAACCATCGCTGTCGCTTTCTTCAATCCATGGCATCTCCTGCACGACGAGGCAGAGGTGGCCCTCCTCTATTGCGGTCATGCTCGATCTGGTCGTCCTTCATGGCGGGGTGTACGTGATGTCCTCGTCCCGTCCGTGCAGGTTGCCGTCTTGGAGAAGAGGGAGATGCAGATTTTGGTTCCTAGCTGAAACTGAAACTGTATGTTTCTGAACTTTTTCAGTTCCTAGCTGATTTTGGTTCATCTTTAAAAGATCCAAACTTTCTATTTTGTGAATGTGAAACAATCAGACCTGCTATTTTGTGAACAGAGTAAGCTATTTCTTTCTTATTTTATGCAAAATATAGCAGTAGTGGAAGTAGTACACTCCTTAGTAGCAGCAAGAAGTAGTTATATAGGGTATATATGTCTCCCTTGACCATCACAATTACATATAGGATCACATCAGCTCCAACTAACGATTTAGCAGCAGTAGTAAATACACAAAGAATGGAAATCCCGATCATAGCCAAAAATAATAGAAGTGAAACAAATTTGTCCCATCCTTGTTTGCATGTTGAGTAAGCTCCCTATCTCTCTAGCACATAAAAAAGAATGGAATTTGATCAAGAAATACCGGCAGTCTGCTGCATGTTGCGTAAGTCCCAAATCTCTCTAGACGATCTTGAGCATTGTTGTTTAGGACTTCGTCGCCGCCGTGTCCATGGAGCGGCGCCCCGTCTCAATGTCATGGTGATCCTTCAACCCGCATGGCCTTCTCCTCGTATCCTCCTCTGCTGTGCGCTCAGAGATGTGCGAGAAAGGGAAGCGCGCTCAGCCAAGGGGCTCTGCTCGCCACTGTCGGCGGCCAGCCCTCAAGCTCCCCGGCGGGGAGAGCCGCAGCGGCGCAAGGAACTGCCCGACGAGAGAGCGGGCGGAGAGAACGAGAAGAGGGACCGCGTTAGGTTTCCTGCTGGGGGAGGAGAGAACGGCGCGATGGGGAGGAGACTGACCGCGTTAGGTTTCCTGCTGGTTGGAGCTCTCTTTTTGATCTAGCGAGATCGGTGGGCAACCGTTGGATTAGATCCGATGGCCCCGAGCGTCTAGATCAAACCCTAGCGGGCGGTATGGGCCCTTGGGCCGAAAGAACAGGCGGCTGGGCCGGTCGGGCCGCACGCAGCGGCCACAAGGCAAAGGCCGGTGCCCCACGCAGCTGGCTCTAGGCCGCGAAGGCATGGGCCGGCGCCACAGGCCGGTTTTCACACCACAGGCCTTTTCTTTTTCCAGTTCTGGATAGATTACAAATCAGTTTTTTTCTATTCAAAGTTTTCGAACGAAAATTTGAATAGAAAACAGAAAAGCAAAGAACAAGAAAAGTTTTTGTAAAGCAGAAAAATAGACTTTTCTATGCATATTTTTTTTGGAAAATTATGTTTAAGAAAATAGAAAAGAAAAGGCATTTTTATGCAAAGTAAATAAAAGATCTCTGCAGAATAAAACATAAATTTGTTCTGCAAAGAAAAATAGGTGTTTCTGAAAATAAATAGAGTTTTTTCAGAAAAGGAAAAGTACATGGATTTTATAAAAGGAAAATAAAGTTCACGAATCTTTTATTTTTTACAGAATATATTTCTATAAAGGTGCATGAATTTTATATTCACATTTTTCCGATGCAAAGTAAATGTTTAATTCTCCAATTAAATTGGAACCAACGGGAAAATTTAATTGGAAGAACTGTTATTAGCAATGTTTTTCCCTTGTGGTGAAATAAGATTCCAATAATTTCCGCTATGACAAAAGAAAAATGTTTGTTTTAAAGTTAAATATGGTATTGTTGTTTTCTGACCAACGTTGATGATAACAATACTATAATTGTATGAGTCATCTTATGTTTAAAGCTTAAAACTCTGATAAATTTTGTATCAAATTGATCAGTTTTCGGAGCACAGGTAGATAAATGCATATTTCTATTTCTGTTGCAATATGGTTAATGATGATGATTATTTCTTAGCAAAGTTGTTCAATAAGAATACTATCATCACATTGTTTATGAGTTATATGCATTATTTCCATTTCTACCCAACAGTGATAGGGAATAAATATAGAAGGATGATGTTTTATTCTAATTCTGCCACCACGGTTGTTGGGGCATAGTTTATGCCTAAGTAATTTTGGTGATAGATGACAGTACCGCAAAGGACTAACCGTGTGTATTAAGATTTCAGATAACACACGTCAACGGCACAAGACGACTCGCCCCCTCTTTCGTGGAACAGAAGCACGGTGTTCTCTACGATTCTCTTTATTTGAGTCATAGGAAAGCCGTACTATTAAGAGGGAAACCGTACTGGAAAGGTTTGGGTGGAATCAATCTTGCGCGCGCACACTTCACATATTTTCCCCCTTGCCGGCAACTTTGGAGTGGCTCCCGCCTTAGTGTTTCCTTCTCCTTTGCAAATGGTCCCCCAGCGGTAGTACCGCTGGAGTGCTAGCGGTAGTACCGCTGCAGCCAGCGGTAGTACCGCTAGCTGGCGGTAGTACCGCCCCTGGTCAGCGGTAGTACCGCTCCAGGAGCTTTGTACCGCCTGCCTAGCGGTTGTACATGGACGGACCTTTTTGCAAAGACTTTCTTGGCGGTGGTAGTGCCTATGCACTAACAGGGGCCCAGCGGTAGTACCGCTGGAGTGCGAGCGATAGTACCGCTGCATCCAGCGGTAGTACCGCTAGGCACGGGCTGTGAGTGGGAAAACGGTTGGATTCCCCCCCCCCACTATATAAAGGGTTCTTCTAGCTGTGGAACCCTATCTCTTACCCTTCCAAGCTCCATTGTTGCTCCCTAAGCTCAAAAGTGCCCGATCTCTCTCCCTAGCCAATCAAACTTGTTGATTCTTTAGGGATTGGTTGAGAAGGCCTAGATCCACACTTCCACCAAGAGAAAAGTTGATTCCCCCACCAATCCCTTGCGGATCTTGTTACTCTTGGGTGTTTGAGCACCCTAGACGGTTGAGGTCACCTCGAAGCCACATTCCATTGTGGTGAAGCTTCGTGGTCTTGTTGGGAGCCTCTAAGCTTTGTGTGGAGTTTGCCCCCAACCTTGTTTGTAAAGGTTCGGTCGCCGCCTTCAAGGGCACCTATAGTAGAATCATGGTACCTTGCATCGTGCGAGGGAGTGAGGAGAATACGGTGGCCTTAGTGGCTTATTGGGGAGCATTGTGTCTCCACACCGCTCCAACGGAGACGTACTTCCTGTCAAAGGGAAGGAACTTCGGTAACACATTCTCGTCTTCATTGGTTCCACTTGTGGTTATCTCTAACCTTTACTTTGTGTATGCTTATGTTGTTGTCTTTCCCTTACTTGTCTTAGTAGCTATCGTTGCTAGCTTCATTATGGTTCACCCCATTGTTGTCATATGTGTGAACGCGTATGTTTTTTACCCTAACTTGCTAAGATTAATTAAAAAGTGGTCGTTTCCTATTCCCCCCCCTCTAGTCAACCATATCGATCCTTTCAATTGGTATCAGAGCCACGTCTCTTTATTAAGGGTTTCACCACCCGAAGAGTATGGAAGGCGAAGAGGGAATTAACCATGGGCAACCCGAGGCCATGGACTTGACTTCGGTCACAAGGGACGACTTGAATATGGCTATGGCCGCCCTCAAGACGTCCTTGACGAAGGAAGTCAAGACCATGCTTAAAGATTTAATTGAGGGATTTAAAAGTCCACCCGAACCGGCGTTAGTGGTTAAACCCACCAACACCGATTCGGAGGCCAATTCCTCTAAGGAAGCGGCTAAAGGTATGCGACCTTCCTCATCTCACGAAAAGGATGGGACTGGAACATATGCCTCAGTTCCACCCCCATGGTCTATGGAGGATCCGTTCCCGCACCGCGTCTTAATCCTGTTGGTCCTGCTCCTGAGCTTGTGAAAGGTGACTTTGCTAACTGGGTATTTTCTATTAAGTCTCATTTGAATCACAGCTCAACAAACTTGTGGAGAATCATCGAGCAAGGATATTATCCTCATGATCCAAGCAACCTCACTCCAAGAGAAGATGCAGACAATCAATACAATCACTCCGCCTTGTTTATTCTCCAGTCTGCAGTGCCACCTGAAGATCTTCCTCACTTGCGTCCCTTCACTTTGGCCAAAGATTGTTGGGAGCATATTATGGTGTTGTACAAGGGAAGCTCAAGCATTCAACAATCCAACTATGAAGTGATCCTTGATAAGGCCGATGAGTTTGTGATGAAGGAAGACGAGGACCCTCGTGATCTCTATCGGAGGGTGACTGCTATTGCTGTGGCACTGAAGGATCATGGGAGCAAGGATGTGGATGATACATGGGTCAAGCGCAAGTTTCTCAAAGCCATCATGCCTTTCAACAAAGCCATGTCATCTGTCATTCGTCAGCGGCCAGACTTCCACTCCTTGTCTTCCAGTGAGGTGTTGGATGAATTCATTGCAATGTCAATCATGAACGAAACAGCCGACAATGCACTTGCTCGTGTTCGCTCAAAGACAACTTCACCCAACCTTGCACTAAAAGCAAAAGCAATGTTTGAAGAAGAAGAGGATGAGGAAGAGGAGAGCTGCCCTGAAGACACAAAGTATGCCTATCATGAGCACATGGCTCTTGCGTCAAGGCAATTCTGGGGCAACAAGAGGAACTCAAGACCCACCTTCACCAAGAACAACTCGAGTGGTTTCAAACCCAAGCAACGAGTGAGGACATGTTATAACTATGGTAGCGTGAGCCACTTCGTGGCCGTATGTCCCTATGAGAAAAGGGAAGACAACTGGGGCAAGCTCATTCGCAAAGACAAAACCAAATCATTTCCAATCAAGAACAGCTTTGTGAACAAACCCCACCCAAAATGGATGGTGGACCTTGAAGAGTACCCTTCCGATGATGATGATGATGATGATGCAGTGGCAACGACAACTGTTGCTATTGCCACTACCTCTCCCCAGAAGGTGTCTCTCTTCAACGCCCCCAACGAGAACCACATCACCAAGTGCCTCATGGCAAAAGGTATCAATCAGGTAACTCCCATCATTAAGACCAACATCGCTACTGCTCCTTCATTGTTAAATTGTGTTGATGATAGTGATGTTGGGGAACTTAATGAGCATGATCTTGACAAGTTTGTGTGCACTATTAAGGGAGAATCCAAGAAGCACTTTGTTGCTCCCTTGGAACAACTGGGTGAGGCCACTGACCTCATTGAGCCTCATGAGGAGACCATCTCTGAGCTTCAGGGACACAGTCGTGACTATGCCGATGAAATTGCTGAATTATCTATTGCTCTAGAAAAGGAGCGCACTCTTCGTTTGGCTCTTGAGGAGTCATATAACGATGACTGCGCTAAAATGCAAAAGAAACTTGATCATGATGTCATTCTTACTCGTATGCTTAAGTCAGAAAAGTATGCTCTTGGGGTTGGCCATGACAGACTCAAAGTGGAGTTTGACACACTTGACAAGGCCCACAAGGTCTTGAAAGGTGTTCATTTCTCACTGAAAGAGTCTCATGATCAACTCTAAGCAAAGCTTACCAAGGAGATCTCTACTTGTCCTCCCTTTGTGTTAATTGATAATGCTTGTGCAACTAATCCCTGTTGTGAGCATGTAAATCTTGTGGAGGAAAATGCCAAGTTAAAGGAGAAACTTGAGAAGGGCCTTGTGGCATGCATACAAGGTGAGAAGAGCCTGAACGATCTCTTGAGCACTCAAAAAGGTGTTGTAGGGAAGGAGGGACTTGGACTTACCTCCAAGTCAAAAGGTAAAAGGAGAAACAGGAACAAATGATCTCCTACCCTCATGGACATCTTTGTCAAAGAGGGTGAGGGGACTCAGAAGGTGAACAGGAACAATATGGACTATGGAAACCACAAGAAGGGCAACACCATTCCTACTAACACATCTGACAAACTCAATTCTTCTTATTTCTTATGTCGTGCTAGTGATGGGCATGTTTATGCCAGATTTGTTGGTTCCTACGATGAGTACATTGAATGGGCTATCTGGGTTCCTAAGACCCTTGTCTCTAACATGAAAGGACCCATTAAAAAATGGGTACCTAAAGCCAAGCCTTGATCTATTGCAGGAGTTTGCTTCCGGTGGGGTGTCATGGTTGCTCGATGGTGGAGCAACCAATCATATGACCGGAAGCAAGGACTTAGTGGTGGATGTGCGTCCTTCTCCATCTATTCCCACCCATGTCCAATTCGCCGATGCATCCTCGTCAAAGGTATTGGGATTTGGTAAGGTGGTCGTCTCTCAAGATTTATCTATTGAGAAGGTCATGCTTGTTGAGTCACTTGCCTACAATTTACTTTCGGTTCGTCAACTTGCAATTATGGGTTTTTTCCACATTCTTTAATCTTGATACTGTGGTCCTCCTGTGGAGCAAGACTCTTAAAGTAGTCTATGTTGGATATGTCGAAAATGGTCTTTATGTGGTGAACTTCTCAAAGCGACCCACTAAGACCGCGACGTATTTAATGGCTAAAGTTGATGTGGGCTGGCTTTGGCATCGCCGTTTAGCTCATGTCAATATGAGATCTTTGCAAAGTCTTCTAACAGGGGACCATATCCGTGGACTAACAAATGTGAGTTTTGCTAAAGATTGTGTTTGCAGTGCCTGCATTGAAGGAAAGATTCATGAAACTGCTCATCGTCCAACGACTCTCATCTACACTAAGAGGCCATTGGAGCTCCTCCATATGGATCTGTTTGGCCCTCCATCATTTGATAGTCTTGGAGGCAGAAAGTACTGCTTGATGATTGTTGACGACTACTCAAGATACACCTGGGTATATTTCTTCAAAAGGAAGAGTGAAACTCAACAAACTGTCATCAACTTTGCTAATGAAGCTCAACGTCAACATGAAGCAAAGATCTTGATGATTAGAAGTGACAACGGCACCGAGTTCAAGAACTACACCTTGGATGAGTTTCTAGGTGATGAGGGAATAAAACATCAATATTCACCACCATATACCACTCAACAAAACGGCATGGCAGAAAGGAAGAACCGGACCTTGATAGACGCTGCAAGAACAATGATGGCGGAATTCAAATCTCCATATAACTTTTGGGCAGAGGCCATCAACACAGCATGTCATGCGTCCAATCGGCTCTATATCCACAAAGGCTTGAACAAGACTCCTTATGAGATTCTAACTGGAAACAAACCCAATCTCAAGTACTTCTGGGTATTCGGTTGTAAGTGTTTCATTCTCAAGAAAGGTGCACCTTTAGCAAAATTTGATTCTAGAGCTCATGAGGGCATCTTTGTTGGTTATGCTACAAACTCCCATGATTACCGTGTCCTCAACAAGTCCACTAGACTCATTGAGGAGACGTGTAACGTGGAGTTTGATGAAAATAATGGCTCCCAAGTGGAGCAAAGTGGTCTTTGTGATATAGGTGATGAAATTCCTCCCCAAGCCATAAGAAGAACGGGGATTGGTCAAATACTCCCCATTGAGGAACCCCTTGTGGCCGAAGGAGAAGTACAATGCTCTACTCAAGTGGAGCCATCACCTCCACAAGCCCCACACGCTTCCGATGAACAAAGAGAAGACTCTCAACAAAATGAACAAGCTCAAGATCAAGATAAATTGCCCAACAACGATGATGTGTCTCATGATATTCAAGCACTCACCCAAGACTCCGAACCGGCTCATGAAAAAGATCAAGTGCAACCACGAGATCCAGACCAAGTAGAAGCACAAGATCAAGATCAAGAGCAACCACAAATACAAGATCAAACTAGTGAACCTGCTCAAGTCGAAAGTCAAGATGATCAGGATACTGTCTCACAATTCCCTTCTGCAGCACCAACAGCCGGTGCCATGGGAGGCTCAAGACGCAAGGGCAAGCAAAGTAAACAAGTCGATGCTCCCCCGCTATCCAATGAAGAACTCTTGGAGCGTCGAGCAGCCAAGATTGCGAACAAGCTGAGAGTCAAGTCACATCTTATGAAGAATGTACTTGGCAGTTTAAAAAGGGGAGTATCCACCCGTCAACAGATTTGGAAATATTGTGAGCATCACGTGTTTGTTTCGTATTGTGAACCTCAACAGGTACAGGAAGTGCTCGATGATGAGGATTGGCTTATGGCCATGCATGAAGAACTTAACAACTTCGAGCGCAACCAAGTGTGGGATTTAGTGCCAAGGCCAACGGAGGAACATAATGTCATCGGGACCAAATGGATATTCAAGAACAAGCAAGATGCCAATGGGATTGTGATTCGAAACAAGGCAAGATTGGTGGCTCAAGGCTACTCCCAAGTCGAGGGTATCGACTACGGTGAAACCTTTGCCCCTGTTGCTCGTCTAGAATCTATTCGCATGTTGCTTGCATTTGCTTCTCATCATAACTTCAAATTACAACAAATGGATGTGAAAAGTGCCTTTCTTAATGGTCCCTTAAATGAGTTAGTCTATGTCAAACAACCCCCGGGATTTGAACATCCCAAGCTCCCCAATCATGTGTACAAACTTAATAAGGCACTCTATGGCCTTAAACAAGCCCCACGTGCGTGGTATGAGTATCTTACTGAGTTGTTACAAGATCGTGGGTTTGAAATTGGGAAGATAGATCCCACTCTTTTTACTAAGAGGGTTAAAGGGGATTTGTTCATATGCCAACTATATGTGGATGATATTATCTTTGGCTCTCCTAACATTTCCTTCAATGAAGAATTTGCTGCACTAATGACTGAGAAATTTGAGATGTCCATGATGGGAGAGTTGAAGTTCTTCCTCGGGTTCGAGATTAAACAAGGCCTAGAAGGGACCTTCATCAAACAAGCCAAGTACACTCAAGACATGCTCAAACGGTTCGATCTTGAAGATGTCAAATCGGTCAAGTTCCCCATGCCAACAAGATGCAAGCTTGACAGTGATCCCAATGGTAAAGCAGTGGATCAAAAGGTATATCACTTCATGATTGGATCCCTCCTTTACCTTTGTGCATCTAGACCGGATATTATGTTGAGTGTAGAGATATGTGCACGGTTTCAATCCGCACCAAAAGAAAGTCATTATATGGCTGTTAAGTGAATCTTTCGATATTTGGCTCATACCCCAAACTTTGGCCTTTGGTATCCCAAAGGAGCAAACTTCAATCTAGTTGGCTATTCTGACTCAGATTGGGCAGGAGATTGTGTGGAGAGGAAGTCAACTTCTGGAGGATGCCAATTCCTTGGTCGCTCACTGGTAAGTTGGTCTTCAAAGAAGCAGAATTGCGTTTCTCTATCATCCACCGAAGCTGAGTATGTGGCAGCTGCAAGTTGTTGTGCACAATTGCTATGGATGAGGCAAACTTTAAAGGATTACAGTGTCACTTGTGACAAAGTGCCTATTCTATGTGACAATCAAAGTGCTATCAAGATTTCCCTCAACCCAGTGCAACATAGCAAAACCAAGGATATTGATATTCGCCATCACTTCATCCGTGAACATATCAAGCTAGGTGATATTGAGGTTCACTTCATCCACACTGAAGAGCAACTTGCAAATATTTTCACTAAGCCCCTAGATGAAGCAAGATTCCAGGAGTTAAGGCATGAGCTAAATATCATTGATTCAAGTAATGTGGATTGAAGCTAGGCACGTTGCACCTCACTATGCATTCTATCTTGCTCTAGATGTAGGCATGGACATAGGGGGAGTATTGTTCTCTCAATAAACTTTTCCTCCCCCCATTATGCATAAATCGATCTAGTCTTTCACTTTAGCCATTGTCAAATGGTACTTGTGCTTCAAAGACGAGCATTTGTCATGAACCCAAGGATAATTCTTCGCGGTGTCATACCTTTGTCTCAAACATAGGTGGCCTCGGCCACCCCCCCCCACCTTTCTCTCATATAGAAGGAAGGATATAAAATGACAAGTCAGTATATCTTGCTGGTGCTATCTTCTTTTTCACTAACTTGTCATTTGCCCACGTTCTTCTCTTATCCTAGGCCCCGTGGTTACATTTGCAGCGGTACTACCGCCAGGACCCCAGCGGTACTACCGCTAGGGATAGCGGTACTACCGCCAGGATCCCAATCTACCACGACCTAACTAGGACATTTTTAGGTCTGTCTCAGGGGGAGCGGTACTACCGCCAGGTAGCGGTACTACCGCCAGGACCACAACGGTACTACCGCTGGCCCGTACCCCTTGGGCTATATAAAGGAGGGGGAGCCCGTTTTTTCTGCCTCTTTCTTCTTCCTCGCGGCTCCTCCCTCCCCAACCTCGAACTCCCCCTATTTCGATCTCTATTCATGGAGCCCCTTCTCTCCGTTGAGTTGGAGGGTTTGCTCCACTTCTCCTTCCTCCTCCAAGTGACATGGATCCCGGTAAAGCTCCTATCCTTCTTCTCTTGGTTGTTGTTCTTGTTCTATGGTTAGGAGCATTGGTGGTTTGGATCCATGTCTTTGATATTGTGCCTTGTTCTTGGATGGCATGAAGGAGATGTTCAAGGGGAGTGTAGGTCCTATGAATCTGTGCTTTTATTTTGCCATGCCCTAGGATTTACATGTTTTAGATCAAGCACTTGGACTATGTTTGGATTAGATCTAAAACTTGCTCTCTCTTGACTAGGCATGTGCTTATTTAGATGGTACTTGTGATCCTCATGTGATTAGGGCTGTGGTGGAGTTCTTAGTGTTCATACACAGCCCATGGCCCTCGCAAAATCCTTGTAGCCATCTCTATGGATTCTATTCATATTTCAGATCTGAAAATCAAACCCCAGCGGTACTACCGCCAGGGGTAGCGGTACTACTGCCAGGACCCGAGCGGTACTATCGCCAGGGGTAGCGGTACTACCGCTAGGAGGATTTTTCTGTGTATTCTTTTCATTTGCTTGGCAATGTGTGTTTACTTTTCTGCCTTCTCTTGTTCATTGCCTTGACTCCTTTTGTCGCTATTTTTCGGTGTGTGTTTTGTGTCACAGGTGGTGCTCGCCGCTCGAACCCCTCACGGGACAATCAGTCAAAGCATTATCGCAACCCAGAGGCTCCAGAGGGCTCCGCCACTTCAGGTCTGCAACCCAAAAAGCACGCCTTCAGGAAGACCGCTCACAAGGACAAGGGGCTCAACGTTCGCACCATGCCCCCTAAGGATTTTCTGCGGTTCCGCACCCAAAAACACTATCTCCAAGAGCGGGCTGTGATCAAGAATGTCGAGCATGTTTGGACAAGGGATCACTGTAGGATCTACCGTGATATCATCAACCATTTCAAGAAGAACTTTGTCCCCGTTCAGTGGATTGACCTGGCTCACCTTCAGCGGAACATGGACTACTTTGGTGATGCTCTCTCTCTGATTGACAAACTGGGCATCAAGGAGATCGTCTCTTTCAAGATAGACTTTGACCCCAATGTTGTTGCCCAGTTCTATGTCAAGGTTCACTTCTCTCCTGATGACGAGCGCTCCATGGTGTGGATGACTGGGACTCAAAAGATGACCAGTTCCTGGCGTGGATTCATGGCATTCCTCAAGGTTGATTTCCAGGGCGCTGACACTCCACTTGGGTCGCGTCCTCATGCTGCAGCTCCCACTGATAGGGCCTTCGCCAAGGACAGATTGCAGCTATTCTATGTGAAGAAGGTGTGCTCCCCAGGCATCTGGACATCATGCATCGGATCTTCCGCAACACCCTCTTTCCTCGCATTGGCAACTTCGACGAGGTACATGGCTCTCTGGCTGAGATGCTACTGCTCTGTGAGGAGGCTATGACTAAGGAGTCTGCCCCTTTTGATATTTCTGATGTGATGTTCACTGAGCTCTAGAACTGCATCATGATGCGCAAGGTGCCCATTTACGGGCCCTACTTGTTTGCTTATATCCGTCAGAAGTGGCAAGACACCTATCCGCACGAGGAGTTATACATTCAGGCTGACTACATTGTGCACGATCCTGTCAAGCTTCGGGTCAAGGACAAATGGGCCAACCCATCAACTTCATCTCAGCACATGGACACTGACACAGAGACTGCTGCTGACAGAGGAACCGCCTCTCAGTCCCGCTTTTCTACCATGCCATCTTGGGCCATGAAACTGCAGGATAAGATGAAGACTCTCTTCTGTATGCAGGCTAAGGGCCAGTATCACACGCATGTGGCTCAGAAGGAGTACCGTCAGAGGCACAAGCGTGTCCTGAGGACACTTGATGTGGACATCTCCAGCGGATCAGAGGACGACATCACTCCAGAGGCTGCTTGGATGCGGGCTCAAGGTTACCAGTGGTCTGTCGCTGAGGAGGAAGAGGACAATGAAGAGGAGCAGAACGATCCGGAGGCTATGGACAAGTCTGGCGATGCTGAGGATGAGGAGTAACCACCTGTGGCGTTAGGTGTGCCCCTTTTTGGTGTCTTGTGCCAAAGGGGGAGAGAGTCTAGGAGCTGGATTTGCTTTGAGAGTTGAACTTTGCTTAGCTTTGCTTATCTTTCGTGTTTTGTTTCGAACTTGGTTTGCTTCTTGTTTGCTATCTTTCGTGAGACATGAACTTGTGTGAGATTTATTTCCATCATATGCTGTGAGTCATATGCTCCTTATTTTCATATATCTCTATTTTTTTGTTCTCATATTATTCTCTGTGCAAATCCGGTATTGTCATCAATCCACCAAAAAGGGGGAGATTGTTGGGGCATAGTTTATGCCTAAGTAATTTTGGTGATTGATGACAGTATCGCAAAGGACTAACCGTGTGTATTAAGATTTCAGATAACACACGTCAACGGCACAAGACGACTCGCCCCCTCTTTCGTGGAACAGAAGCACGGTGTTCTCTACGATTCTCTTTATTTGAGTCATAGGAAAGCCGTACTATTAAGAGGGAACCGTAGTGGAAAGGTTTGGGTGGAATCAATCTTGCACGCGCACACTTCACATATTTCCCCCCTTGCCGGCAACTTTGCAGTGGCTCCCGCCTTAGTGTTTCCTTCTCCTTTGCAAATGGTCCCCCAGCGGTAGTACCGCTGGCCCTAGCGGTAGTACCGCTGGAGTGCTAGCGGTAGTACCGCCCCTAGTCAGCGGTAGTACCGCCCCTGGTCAGCGGTAGTACCGCTCCAGGAGCTTTGTACCGCCTGCCTAGCGGTTGTACGTGGACGGACCTTTTTGCGAAGACTTTCTTGGCGGTGGTAGTGCCTATGCACTACCAGGGGCCCAGCGGTAGTACCGCTGGAGAGCCACCGGTAGTACCGCTGGAGTGCGAGCGGTAGTACCGCTGCATCCAGCGGTAGTACCGCTAGGCACGGGCTGTGAGTGGGAAAACGGTTGGACTCCCCCCCCCCCACTATATAAAGGGTTCTTCTAGCTGTGGAACCCTATCTCTTACCCTTCCAAGCTCCATTGTTGCTCCCTAAGCTCAAAAGTGCCCGATCACTCTCCCTAACCAATCAAACTTGTTGATTCTTTAGGGATTGGTTGAGAAGGCCTAGATCCACACTTCCACCAAGAGAAAAGTTGATTCCCCCACCAATCCCTTGCGGATCTTGTTACTATTGGGTGTTTGAGCATCCTAGACGGTTGAGGTCACCTCGAAGCCACATTCCATTATGGTGAAGCTTCGTGGTCTTGTTGGGAGCCTCCAAGCTTTGTGTGGAGTTTGCCCCAACCTTGTTTGTAAAGGTTCGGTCGCCGCCTTCAAGGGCACCTATAGTGGAATCACGGTACCTTGCATCATGCGAGGGCGTGAGGAGAATACGGTGGCCTTAGTGGCTTATTGGGGAGCATTGTGCCTCCACACCGCTCCAACAGAGACGTACTTCCTGTCAAAGGGAAGGAACTTCGGTAACACATCCTCGTCTTCATTGGTTCCACTTGTGGTTATCTCTAACCTTTACTTTGTGTATGCTTATGTTGTTGTCTTTCCCTTACTTGTCTTAGTAGCTATCGTTGCTAGCTTCATTACGGTTCACCCCATTGTTGTCATATTTGTGAACCCATATGTTGTTTACCCTAACTTGCTAAGATTAATTAAAAAGTGGTCGTTGCCTATTCACCCCCCCCCCTCTAGTCAACCATATCGATCCTTTCAACGGTGATTCAGAATATTCCAGAAAGTTTTAAAAGGTTTAATGTGCATGATTTTAATCAGACCAACGTAGGGTTATTTTTATGCCCATGACCGTTTTTTATTGGCTAAGTTTTCTCAAAGTAAAAGTTATTCAAGCTTTCACTCATGAAAGCGAATGTTTGGGTACTAGTGACCCGAAAGATGGAAAAGAAATGTCATAACTTGAGGGAATAAATTCTCTCTAAAGAATGGCTTCACAAGAAAAGAACTCTTGGATATTAATTCAAGAAAAGAAAAGAGATATATCATTGGGAGTCTTGGTTGACGAATGTCTTTCATGTACTCTCTATGAAAAAGTCTTCCTTTTCAGTCAACATGATTGAGATACATGCATGCTTAATTTGACCAACGTCGGATCAAGCATGTGTGTCAAAGATAATTCAGATTTATTTCTGAATTTGATGCAGTCAAAAGAGCCAATTATGGCATTTATGTCCCTTACAGAGAATTACCCGCATGGCGGGAAAAGTCTGGGAAAAATGCGTGCGTAACCGGGTAAAGTTGACATTGTATTATGTCAACAATCCGTGTATGGCAGGAGAAATTTTGGCAAAGGTCTTATCCTGTATGACACGAGAAAGTTATGATGACTCATGTGCGGTTAATGTGTCCCACTATGGGAGAAAAGTATGGAGTAGCTATTAAGCTTTCCTAGTATCGACCGTACACCTTATGTATAACGGTCATTAAGCAATCAATAAATCCAGAAAGCATAAAAGTAACAGACGAACCTAAAGACAAGAATGATATGCAAGTGTGTCTTGCAAAAGTGACAATTATAAAGAACTCTGTTGAGTTTCTAAAATGAAATGAGGAAAAAGTACTCCCATACTAGTTAACTTATAACTTCATTTTAAATGAAGTGATAAGATGAATGAGCTAGATAATCGAAGTTTCCTCATTTCACAAGAGCTATGAATGGGTTTCGGAATTGTGGTAGAAAAGTTCTTGCCACATTTCGACGGGGAGAAAGAGACATGAAATACATTGTAGTGTATTTCATGACTCCTCTGTACTTTAGATGATGTGATGCACATTACTCCTCTGTACTTTAGATGATGTGATGCACATTATACATCTAAAGTGATCCATTAATGAAGAATGTGATTGTCAAGGGGAGTACGACAGTCATTAGAATACCGTCATTATGATACCCCTAAAGAAAAGAAACAGTTGTATTTCCGGATATTTTATAGTTCCGAAAGCAGACTAAGGAATACAAGAGTGGTGCTTAAAGTGCCATAAAGAAGAAAGTTTAAAGATACGCCATTTCTTCAGTGAAGATGGAGTAATCTGGGGGAGCATGTTGTATGACCTATACAACACCTGTTGTTAGCTCTACAAGGGATCTTGTGATACAGGTCCCTGTAATACCTATTGCCTTTTGGAAATGGGTGACTATAGAATTAATTTGCCTTTTGGCGATGATAGAGCAACGACAACCCCATATGAAAGAAGTGTCAGTACTTGAGATCTTGATGGTCTCTAGGAATGTGAAAATAAGATACTTGTGATTACTATAAAGTCTATGTTAGTGAAATTCCACCATTTCAATTTCACTAACATAGACTTTATGAAGGGTCTACAAGGCAAATGTGACTCCAAAGGAAATATGTAAAGGTGTAAAACATGACTTAAATCGAAAGAATTTGTGCAAAGAAAATAAGAGGACAATTGTATTCATGCAAAGTTATAGAATGGGAAATTCGTTTCCCAATTCCTGTGCATGTGGATGACGTCCTACTTGCTAGTGGTGATGTCAATTCTAGTGCAGGAGGAGAGAAGAAGTTCTTGTCCACAGAGTTCAAAAGAATAAAAGAGGGTATTAGGAATGTCGCATGGACATGCTAAGAAAGGTCTCTAAAGTATGCATACGAGAAAACCTACGCCTGTTCTTATAGTCAAGGGTAATGGAACTGGAAACTATGGTGTTTCAAAAGTTAATAAGAAAAGATTGTAAACGAATATGATACCATATGCTTCAGTTGTTGGAAGCTCAAGATATTACCTTGAGACAGTTCACGTATATATCCGGGTTGTTTTGGCAATGTCCAGTCCATAGATAAATCAATGAAATGGAATCAAAGATATCAGCCTCATGCTGAAAGAAATAAGTGCTCTCAAAAGATTGTGAGTACAAAGGCAGGACTTGTGAAATGTATAGCGAAATCCACAATTGTCGCTAACTTTCATACTCGGAGTTTTGTGTGGAAAATCTCCAAATGAGTGAAACGATTGTCATCAATGTGATGCAATGATATGTTATAGCTTGGTATGAGGCTGAGGGACAGGCAAAATGGTTAAGGCTACCTGTACCCGGAGTTGATAATGGTTGACAACAACGATAACCATTTTAAGTTCTTTCGCTCCTATCACAACGAGTCAGGTGTTGATGCCAAACACACTCACAAAGAGTTACGAGTTGTGAAGGAGAAAGTCCGGAATTATGGAGAAATGCTTGAAGCATAAAAGCAACAGACAAGTGTTTGCAAATCTGCTTATCAAAGGCTTACCGCCTAGTGTGTTCGGAGAACACACAGTCGACATGGGTTTTATGGTATAGTCTAAATTTCTGGACAATAAAGGGCCCAAGGTTAAAGAATCTGTCTCAAAATAGAGAGGTACATTGTGGCTGTCTGATTCCATCGGCAATTGAGCCGTGACGATGAAACATGCCATATGTATTGATCTGTTGCGAAACGAGTAAAGTTAAAAGCATAAGATGAGATCAAGGGGGAGAATGTTAGGTTGATCTCTCGTTCAATGGGCCCAACGGACCATTGGAACCTTGACCCACGCCCTGATCGGGGGCGTCCAGCCCAAGCAAGGCCGGTGGGGCCCTGTCACGCAGTGCTATAAAGAAGAGGTGGGGACCATGGCAAAAGATACGAGGTTCGCCGCCGCCACTGGTTCCCCACTCTCAACCCTAATCCGATCCAGAGGGTAGCACTGAAGCGATGGGAAGTCCATCACCGCCGCTACCGCATCTCTCTCTCCTTCCCACCGTCGTCGCCACCTTACGACGGTCGCCGGAGGAAGCTCATCGAGCACTCTACAAGGTATTAATCTACTATTTCATACCGAACACATTTAGCCTAAGATCCACGGAATCTATCACCGGCCGCCCGTCCTCCCTTCGCCACAAGAGTCAGCGTCGGGGAACCCACGGTGGACACGCATGGGGGCACGGCCACGGCAAGGAGCGTTGTGTGTGACTAGAGGTGAAAATAAAACTCCGAACAGAGCACGGGAAACTCGTCTAGAAGTCTCCTTCAAGGCATACGCAATATAATACTCCACAATAAAATTAATAACACTCCGGTTATCTAAAGCAAATCAAAACATACATACTTGGCAGTTCTAAGCAGCTAATTAAGAAAACACTATTTTAAAACCTTCTGGCACACAACTGAAATGAGAAAATGAGTACAACTACGTCTCCATCAAAATATGTTCTATTGGACTCCATCCTAAAACTAGCTAATTGTAGGTATCGCTAAAATTTACCATGCTTGTATTTTAAGATGACCTTAATCAATCTACGCTCATCTTATTCACTACTTAAATTATACAACTTTCGTCCGAAATTACTTGTCATAAGAATGGATGTATCTATATATATTCATTTCTTTTCATTTTGCTGACAAGTAATTTCGGACGAAGGAAGTATTATCTTATTTAGAGTATATAGATTTCTAAAAGCCCAATATATCCATCTCGAATAGTACCGGCAGCGCGTGCCCACACCTCTCACCACTTTTATGCCCACGGCAGCAGCTGCTACTACACGATTTGATTAGATACCTGCAGCGTGTGCCCATTGAAGGCCTTATTGTTTCGTACTTGAAGTGCTCTGGTGTCTTGTCCTTACAACTGAGGTCGACAATGCAGAAGACATGACCCAGCTGGATGAGTAAAGCACCTCTGCTCTCTGCAAAATAGACAACGCCTATTCTCTTGCTCCCTAGGTTCGCCAGCTCGGAGCGTTGCCAGATCATGCCACCTTCATCATCTTTTTCTTGCTGGATCCAAAGATCTGCCACCCCATGGTCTCCTACGGTAACAAATGAAAGCTTTCCTTCTTCACCGACAATGCATGGGATCGGTGGTCGTGGCACGATAGCATTGACTGCTTTGATGGGGATCTCAGTCAAAGAGACTTGGGACGTGGCGGCACTTATGTTAACAAGGGTGTAGGTTCGGCTTCTCTCATCCATGAACAGCCAATGTGCAGTACCGTCCTGGGTGACAATGCCGGCATGTGGCCCATACCTGGTGAGCTCTGAAGCCCCACAACACTTGACCGGCGCACTCCAATTACCGCCGGCCGTTTCAGAGACCAAGGAGTAAGTGCATGCCCACACATACTCATTGGTATTGTCACTGTAAATCAATAGCACTTGAAACATCGGTGGCTTGTAGTCCACCAAATCACCATCACCGGTGGTGTAGTCTTTAGCGGTGATAATCGCACAGCCCTTCAGACGGCAGCCAGTCATGTGGAAGGGGGGCGGCGGGAGAATATGTGTGGTCCTCTTGTCGATCAGTGCGAGATGGAGCTTATACCAATCGCCGTCTCGAATTAAGCAAGCCGCCATGACACGCGCGAGAAGGAGACCGCGCCGCGCCGCCAGAGGCCTCGCGAGGTCGAAGAGCATGTCGTCGTCGTGGTTGTCAGTAGTGACGAACGAGTCGAAGGTAGGATGATGCATGGTGAGACGACCGGCTTGGAAGGTCAGCAACTGCGGTGCGGCGTACAGGTTGCCGTTTCTTGTCGGGAACTGGGCCCGGGCAGTGCAGTTCTGGGAGAAGATCCCGGCGAGGACGCTCGGGCGGCGCGCCGTATCCGGCCATAGGCCGATGTGTCTGAGGAAGTACCGATCGGCGAGGACGCGGCGCCAGTGCTTGCAGGTGGCCGCGCAGCTGAGGATGTCCCGTAGGCCAGGCAGGCTCGCGAAGATCTCGCGGAGAGCGTCGTCCCCGATCTCGGCGCCGGAGCGGTGTACGGGTGCGTTGGACATCGATCGATCTCGGTTAGCAAGCCTAGCCCTAGCCGGAGAGATGGATCAATCTGTGTATCTCTCGCCCGAGCTATAGGCGGGGGTAGAGCCGTAGAGTACATAAGTTCCACCGTTTTTTTTTTTTGGACACCGTAAGTTACACGGTCTAGTAAGCCAAGAGAAAGGAAGTTTAAAAAAAACGAGAGAAAGGAGACTTGGGAAAATACGGCACACATTACAATGAATGTACTAGATCGAGAGAGAGATGCAAAGTAATTTCAGTGTAAGTATATGTAGATGATGTTGAAAAAACCATGTAGAGGAAATCTAACTAGAAGCGCCGAATGAATGCAGATGGTTTCGTGCGGCGGGTCGCGTCGTACGCAAGCAGATACAGTGCACTGCCTGTCTATAGCCTGCTACACAGTATGCTGTCTATAGTCTGCTATAGAGTACTACGATACTTGTCTATAGCATGCTAGAGTGCACCGCATTTTAGCCCAGTTTGGTTCCAAATAAGTCACCAACTTATAAGTTAAAAAGTGTAAAAAGTGACTTATTTTGTCAAACAGGTTCAACTTATAAGTCACCCCTATTTATAAGTCATAAGTTGCTTCACCCAAACTTAAAACTTATAAGTCACTTACTTTTGAGTGGGTTCCACCACTTTTTCAGCCAGCCCACCCATGACCACGCCTCCCCACGCCCAGGCACCGCGCACCCTACTCCTCCCCATCGTTCCAGGCACCCGCGCACCCCATCGCGAGCTCGCCGCCGCCGGCCTCCCTCGCGAGCTCGCCCCGGTCGGATCCGCTCGCCTCCGCCCGGATCCGCTCGCTCAGGGGCTGATCTCGCTCGCCGCTGCCGCCCTCCATCGCGAGCTCGCCGCCGCCGCCCTCCATCGCGAGCTCGCCGCCGGCGGCCTCCCTCGCGAGCTCGCCCCGGTCGGATCCGCTCGCCTCCGCCCGGATCCACTCGCTCAGGGGCTGATGTCGCTCGCCGCCGCCGCCCTCCATCGCGAGCTCGCCGCCGCCGCCCTCTATCGCGAGCCCGCCGCCGCCGGCCTCCCTCGCGAGCTCGCCCCGCCGGATCCGCTCGCCTCCGCCCGGATCCGCTCGCTCAGGGGCTGATGTCGCTCCTCGAGACCAAGGCCCCGGCCATCGGGTTCGACATCGGCAGCTCCGGCGGCGTGCACGGCCTGGCGCTCTGCCGTGGGGACGTCCCCAGGACGACGTGCGCCGAGTGCATCCGCTCCGCGGGAGCCCAGGCCCAGCGCCTCTGCTCGTCCAAGAAGGACGCCGTCGTCTGGCTCGACGCCTGCATGCTCCGCTACTCCGGCGAGCCGTTCTTCGGCGAGGTCGACGACGACCACAGCGCCGTCGTGCCGGGCGGCGTCCAGGGCGCGGCGAGGTCTGTCCAGTTCGACAACGAGGTCGTCGGTGTGGTTAGGTGACTTATAAGTCAGATGACAACCAAACAAGGGTGACTTATAAGTCACTGGTTTTAAGTCACCTGACTTATTGGAACCAAACAGGGTCTTACACATCTGCTAGGCATGCACATGCTGGTGCTATTCTCTTTGCATAAAATTGGATATTATTATTTTTTTTCTTTGCAACCGCCACAGGACCAGTTCTTTTCACGTTATAATTCTTCAGAATCATAATTCTGGAAACTCCCCACAGAATTGTCTGGCCACAGAATTATCAGTTCTTTTCTGTGATTGTAGCATATAATTGTTGTATGAGTTGTCTGTTAAAATGTCCCAAATGCCCCTAGATTAAAATGATTGATGAATTGCTAACACTTGATTATTTCTAATAGTTTATGTATATAATATGAAAATAAAAAAGAGTTGCAAATCTAATAAAGTATATAATATTACAATACAAAACCGAGTTGCAAATATCATAAAGCGGGCAAATATTACAAATTAGAACCAGAGGAAGGGATCGACGGGCGGACGAACTGGAGGCTGGCCGGGCGTCCGGAGCGGACGACGGGCAGAGCGGACGGCGGCCGGCCGGACGGAGCGGCGACCGGACGACGGACCGAACGGTGGCCTGACGGGAGGACGGAGTTGTGGGAAGGAGAGGAGGGAACCGACGACGAACGGGCGGAGGGAGCCAACGGCGCGTACGGTGGCCCGGCGAGAAGGAGCGGCGGCGGCTTCGGCAACCGGATCTGACGAGGCAAGCGCCAACCGGAGGGGAGGGCGAGCTCCAGATCGAGGGGAGGGACGAGTAATGTGGGGTAGGTGGAGTGGCATTCTGGCTGTAATATGCTTTTAAAACAGGGGCAATAGTGTAAACCGAACAGTTTTCTTTTGAGGGACTTGCAGAATTGCCAGAATTGCCAGGTTTGGGCAATTCTACATTGCACTGTAATCTTGAGATAATTCTAGATCATCCCTGGCACAGAATTGAGTTCTTTTGTCATTCTCATTCCTGGACAGTAATTTTGTGAAATTGATCCAAAAGAACTGGCCCATGGTGTCCTAGCTTATAATATAGGATTATGAAGGTTTAAACCTGATAGCTAGGTATTTTTAATATGACTAAATATGCATTTTTTGAACATAATTAATCAAGTAAGCAAGTACAACATATAATTATGGTAATTGATATAATTATTTTGACAAGCTATATGAATAAAATGGCAACTCGGCACAATACAAATGACATGTACTAGTATGTAATATTTTCTGCCAAGCTACATGAATTAAAGATGGACACAACTAAACACTGGACAACTAAGATGTAAAAATAATTGGCAACTAAGTTATCTTTAGTCTGGCCATTAAGTGGCTCATAATCTGAAAACTAATTCTCATAATTTGGTGTATTTTTTTGGCAAGCTGAAATAAAAAGGCAACTCGGATACAATTAGAAACTGAGAAATGGAATGTAGTTTTCTGTGACAACAAAGTTAAGTAAATATGGTTACTAAGTGGTTCATAATCTGACAATTAAATAATAATACTCTGGCAACCATCAATGAAAAAAAAAGTTATCAAAATATGCCAACATGGGATCTAATTTCGAAGATCTTGTTGCGAAAAAGCTAATGATGAAAGCAGATCGTCAATTGAATTTACAATTTAAGAGATAAAACTTTTTAAAAATTCAATATTAAAGGAATCTTTGCTGACATCATTGGTGTATTAATTTGCATGCATGAAGAAAAGTTGCCGCACGGCAAGACGCTGGTGCGGCGTCGCTAGGTAGTGGCGTCCAACGTAGTGGCGTCCAACAATGTACTACTATGTTTATGCAAAAAAAACTTTAAAAACACTTTTTAACTGGCGCGCTATGCATCCGCCAGTGGATCTATATAGATCGGTCAGATCGTGAGCCACTGGCACAATCTCATGGGTGAGGCTTCTTCCTTCACTTTAGCAACAAAAATCATATTGGAAGAATCCTTTTGTAACAGAGATTTTATTGCATAAACAAAGGTTGTGTTTTACCGACAAAAAAAACACAAAAAAACAAAGTTTGTGTTTTCTTTTTGAGAGACTTTTAATCTATTCATCTTCAACCATAACAGTATAAAGAACATCAGAGATAATAAAAATTAAAAAACATGTCCATGGACCACCTAGCGATGACTACAAGCACTAGAGCGAGTCAGGCGCGATGCGCCCCTCCCTCGCTGGACACGGGTAAACCTTGTTGTAATAGAAAGTCGGAAAGTCGTCGTGCTAACAAAGCTTGTGTTGCAGGTAAAAATTTGTGTCTTCTACTTTCTGCGACATGATAATATTTTGCAGAAGGACTTTTGCAACATGTATGATGTTTTTGAATATATATTTTACAGTGAGAGATGATGTTGCAACTAGAGCTGAATATTGGCATGTTGCAATTATTTGGATATGGACTATATCCAAAAAAAGTTTGCGGACAATAGGAAGTCTATAGATAGCACTTGCTTTGCAATGTGCCAATCTGGACAGAAAATCGAAATTGAAGTTGTGCTCACATAAATGATTAGCTGGAGCTGAAACTTGGAGGAGAATGATAATTTGCTCATATGAAGACACTGTAGACATTTCATACCATTTGAATAAACAAAACTGGTACTTCCTGCACAACGCTCTCCACTGAATAGAATATTGGGAAAAATATTGAGGGAAATTGGCTAAATTAAATGAGCTAAAATTTGGTGGAGGGATGTTATATGGTCAGGGTCATGTTCTGGTAAATTTTCATCATTTATAAAGAAATATAAAATGTAGTTGCTTTACAAACTGAAAATATTATCAGAAACAAAGATTCAATGGTGAGCTCACATGGATTGTTAGATGGGGCTAAAATTTTGTGGAGAGCTATTTTTTGGCGTATATAAGATGTGGCCAAAATTTAACTCATTAGGTTACTCGTGGATAGTACTTCCTTCACAAAGCTTCTAGCTGAACAGAAACTTTGGAAATTTGCTGAGAAAGATTTACTTGGCAAATGGAGATTAAATTTTTCATGAGGCAATGATATGGATAGGAAAGAGTGCCCCAAAATTTTGTGGAAAGTTATGAAAATATAAATAGCTAGCACTTCCTTCACAAAGTGCTATTCTGAATAGAATACGAAAATGAATATTGCTGAATTATTTTTGAACTAGGGAAGGAAGGGTTTTGACATATTTGAGAAGTATATGATCCAAAGAATTTATGAGGATTTTTGGAGAATTTTTGGAGAATTTTGGGAATGACATAATAGTAGGTTGCTTAACAACTTAGGGCAAAAATTGACACATAGGCAAAACTGTTGATGTGGCGCCTAGTCATAGCTATGATCATCTGTATTGGTCGTAATTAGCTAGAAATTAGGCAAGAGACGAGTGATATCTTCTTTACGACCATTTCCCATAAGAAATTACGACATTTTTGACCAAATTGGTCATTATGGTTTGGGGTTGGAGCCTTCCAAACAGCTTACGACCAATTGATCTGAAATGATCGTAGATTTACGACCATTTCTGGCAGGGTCACTGCCAGAAGATCACTAGTTGACATATTTCTTGTAGTGTGGTGTAGCATCTCCTAGTCGGGCTCGCTGCACCATGACCACCTCCAATACCCTCGTCGGCGCCACCTCGACCCAGTCGCGCCACCGCCTCCAAGACCCTTCCCAGCAATGCTCGAAGCCCAAACCCGTGCGCCAAGGCCTGCGATGCTACTGCATTACCGAGTTCCCCCACTCCGCTTCGCCCCCGCCATGCGCCGCCATACCACAAGAACCTCCTGCGCAGCCCTCTTGGCATCCCACCCCCGCGCGAGGACTCCACTTTCAAATCCTAATTGAAATAGGATTGGAGTAGGACTCCTCTCCCCTGGCCGGCGCATCCTTGAGGGCTTGGCCCTCAAGGCAAGCCTCCTCCCCCTTCCTCCTATATATAATGGTGATTTAGGGCTGATTTGAGATAACTTTTGCCACGTGCAACTTAGATCTAGACACCATAGTTTTACCTCTAGATCGTATTTCTGCGGAGCTCGGGCGGAGCCCTGCAGGAGTATGTCCCCACCACCATCGGAGCGCCGTCACGCTGACGGAGAACTCATCTACTTCTCTGTCTTGTTTGCTGGATCAAGAAGGCCGAGATCATCGTCGAGCTGTACGTGTGCTGAACGCGGAGGTGTCGTCCGTTCGTCACTAGATCGGAATGGATCGTGGGACGGTTCGCGGGCCGGATCAAGGGACGTGAGGACGTTCCACTACATCAACCGCGTTTCTTAACGCTTCCTACTGTGCGATCTACAAGGGTATGTAGATCCAAATCTTCTCTCGTAGATGGACATCAACATGATAAGTCTTCGTGTGCGTAGGAAATTTTTTATTTCACATGCAACGTTCCCCAACAGCTCGCTGACCATGGCGGAGTCGGATGCACACCGTCTCCGCCGCAAGAATGCCGACGCGGTTCGAGTGGCCATCTATTTATCGGAGCCCGAGACAGCGAAGGAGGCGGCGGCCATGGCATGCTAATCATGCAACTCGCTTGATTACTACAAGTAGATTGTTAATTGATCTGCCCCAACTATTATCCGCATGCCATGCGAATTAGTGACATTTTTGAATTTGTGCTCATTAGTTAGTGACAAGTGTGACTAACTTCATGCACAATTAATTATGTTTCACATATCTTTCAAATACTTGGAACAACAACAACAATAAAGCCTTTATTCCCAAATAAGTTGGGATAGATTAGAGGTGAAATCCATAAAATCTCTCAACTAACTCATGATTATGTCACATGTACAGCAAGCTTTCACGTACCATGTCGATGGCTAGTTCTTTAGTGATACTCCAGTCCTTCAGATCTCTTTTTACGAACTCTTTCCATGTCAAGTTCGGTCTATCCGGACCTCTTTTTACATTGTTAACACGCTTTAACCGTCCGCTACACACTGGAAAAATCTTTTGTGTTTCATCTCCATAAGAATGCATGGCTGAGTTTTGACGTTAGCTCGTCAAGCCTATCACAACCTCCTCCTTTATCTGGGCTTGGGATCGACTATGTTGCGACAACACAGGTGGAGTTTCAAAATACTTGGAACATATTGCAAAAAACATGTATGTGTATGTGTGCATTATCACTGATATATATACATGGCCAGCCACCACCAACAAGTTTCTTGCCAAAAGATTTGTCGGCTCACACTTTTGGACGTGTTCTACTTTGTTATATTCTTGAATTTTATTTTAATTAAGAAAATCTGAATTAAAAGGTTTGTGAAATTTAAACAAGTTCACAAATTTGAAAAAATGTTTGTGAATTGGTAAAAAGTACATGAATACAAAAAATATTTTAAATTTGAAAAAAAGTTCAAGAATTTGAAAAACAATGTTCTGAAATAAAAAATACCATAATTTTACAAAAAATGTTAAATGTTCACAAAATTCTAAAAAAAGACTTGATCCAAAAAATGGAAAAGGTTAAATGCAACAAAAAAGGAATTAAATAGTAACAAAAAACTAAAATAAATTAAAAAGGAGGAAAAAACTTCTGGAAATTTCCCAATATAGGTCAGAAGGTTCCAAAACTTTTACAAAACTTGCTCTCATTCTCCCCCTCCTAACCCCGCTAGATGCGCCGGCTCAGCATTGACAAGTCGTTAATGATCGCTTCCAAAGTGGTTTTTTAAGTATCAGGCCTTGTTCGGCTCTGGTGTTTTCTCACACCCAAAACGCTTGGGGATTGGAGGGGATTTGGTGATCCCCTCCCCTCCATCAAATCCCCTCAATTCCCCAATAATCCCCCACCCCAGACCTTGTTTGGTACTAGAGTTTTCAGATAACTGCTGATAAGGTTTAAAACTAATATATCTAACTAGAAGGTGCATCATCAAAAAAAGAAAATAGCAGACACCAAATGACATAAGTTAGCAGACATCAAGGGGCATAAAATAACTGCTGATAAGGTTTGGAACAAACACCAAATGACATAAAATAGCAGACATCAAGGGGCATCATCAAAGATCCGAGGTCGACAATTTATTGAAACATCATGTCATCATCAATAGCAAACTAACTCCTCGGAGAAATGAAACATTCCATTTGTGCAACAAGTAGGCATTGAAAATAGAAAGCGACTCCCAAATAAGGTCAACCTAGTTTGGTTTATTTTACATGACATAAGATCAAAAGGAGGCTCAAAACGAATGCTGGTAAAATGCCAGTTTATGAGATGAATCACTTTCTGGCAGATCTAAGGGGCTAACACTGACTGCGCTTTTCTTCATTGGGTGCTTGTTGCCAGTGCAACGATCTCATAGCTGCAGGTTGCGGAACAAAACAAAACAAACAACAGTCAGTGTAACTGTCAAGTAGATCACCCATAATCAGAAAGCATATGTTTTTTATCTGCATACACATCGATACAGGATAATAAAATCATCCTTTTATGCATATGTTTTTTATCCATGAGTACACTGAACATGGATGGATGGCTTGATTAACGAAGAGGACGACGGGTTGTTATTTTATCATATATTTTATCATAGAACAATGAACATGCAGTGCTGAACATGTAAATGCGCCAGTAAATGAACATGCAGTGCTGAACATGCAGTACTGAACATGTAAATGTGCTAGTAAATGAACACGCAGTGCTGATCTGCATATATTTTTATCATAGAACAATGAACATGCAGTGTTGAACATGCATATATTTTATCATATATTTTGACTTATTAATTAAGAGATGGGTTGGTTCCTACCTTAGTGCTGAACATGTAAATGTGCCAGTTGCAAATCTTGCCATTGGACGAGGTGTCACCACTAATAAAACAAGGCGTGTTTCTCTTAATTGCATATACTAGTTAACAGTAAAAGAAAAATTCCGCATAAACAAGACAGCATAGCCTTTTGTCTACCACTTCATGTTGGCACGTCATTGAATAATGCAACCTTTTTCCGCAAAAAGCTTCAAATTTGCACCTACTCTATGCAACTCTACTTCTTGAAATGCGAGAAAACACAGGAACATAAATCAAATATCATACACACTTCAGTTGAATAACATACCAGCTGTAATTTATCAGCTTGTTTGAGATTTTGCTCGATTGCTTTTCTATACACCTTCTATTCAGTAACATAACAGTTATCCATTATGATAGCTTTTCTTACATTATTTGTGGTTTATACTTCCTTCCTAGCACTAAACATTCCAGATTTATTGTAAATGTAACTGACACAAACAAAAAAAAAATTGAAATGATACGGTCAGGTACAGATTTTTACAAACTGTAACTTATAGTTGCAGCAATAAAAGCATCATCGTTTGCAAGTTTTATCACGAAAGAACCTACATTCGACTCTATCATAGAATTATATAACAAGGAAGTTATGTCTGCAAGTTTTATCAACTATCACAGAATTATAACAAGGAAGAGATGTAATATACCATCAATTATCACAGAATTATATAACAAGGAAGTTATGTCTGCTACCTGTCTTGAACATACCTCATGGGGACATTTGGCTCCGAAGCCACATAACAGCAGTATCTTTATCATCATCAGCGGCATTGATGAAAATCTCACGGTTTGCAGCATCCTTGAAGACGTTGAATGCTTTGATCTTCTCAATGCGGGTCACATCATCCATTTTTTTCAACACATCCATGCACTTGGTGATAGAGAATTCATGTAATTTTGTTGCATCTGCCTTTTCATTGGCCAAATATGTAGCTTCATCATCTACTTGCCTTTTCTTCAACTCTATATACTTCTCTAATGCTCCAGCAATCACATCTCCACTGTTCTTGCGCTTCTCCTTCTTGGGCTTCTTTTAGGGCATCTTTCCTGAACCAGCCATTGTACGACCCACTTCTTCACTTGGATTGACATCCTCCTTCCTATGTGCAACATCCATTTGATCCAGAATTTGCAAGTCATCTTCATCATGTTGCACTTGATTCATCATCTCCAAGTCATCACTTTCTTTTACTTCCTCAACCTCTATTTCATCTTCAAAGTCTTCGTCAATTTGTGATGGTTGTGCAATTGATGTGAAACTGTAGGTACCCTCAGCTATATGCCCTACAAAATGCATGTAAGTAACCATCACAAAACAATAGGTAGAGTTAAGAGTTAAGAGGAAGCAACAAAAGTTCGTAAACTTACCATCATAGAGTTCTCCTAGCGAGTCAAAGAGAGGAAAAGATTTCTTCTTGAATTTCCCGATACTTGGATATGACTACAAAGAACCAGAGTAATAGATGAGTATTAGCATGGTATAAAATTGTAACCATATCGAAGGGTGGAATTAAAGAACTTACAATCATCACATTGTCCCAAAGGTCGGTGTCAGCTTCAATCATACATCTTTTGTCATCCCAGCTAACACCGCTTTGCTTTCGGGCTTCTTTTAACATCCTATATTCTCTTTTGAGCTCCTTCTCCTTATCTTGAATTTGAGACTTCGAGAACTTCACATGTTTATGTTTTGCATGGAATTTTGTCACCATCAAGTTCCAAGTTTCCTTGCTCCATCCATTTTGCCCTCGGTGGTAAGGAGTATCGTGCTCCATAAGTATCTCCATCAGACCTTTTTCAAGTCCCAAACTCCATTGTGCTCTTTGTTTCACAACTACACAAGCCATATAAAGCACAAGGTCTATTGGCTAACTGTCTTCAATTAAAATACTATTGGTCTTGTAATGACAAAAAAAGAATACCTTTTGGAGAACTCTTTTTGTTAACCTTTGGTGAATCCATTTTAACACCAAGAAGTCCTTTCTTTCTTAATAACACGGCAGCCTGTGCCAAGTTGAATTTGGGAGATCCTTTTGCGTACATATCTGTTGAGATAAAACAAATTAACACACAAACTAAAGAGACTTAATCATTTGAATTAGAAAAAGACAATTACATCCAAAAACTTACAAAGAGTTAGTTATGTGGGAAATCATTCCACATTTGCATTGCAATTTCATCTCGCAAAGCATTGCCTTGGGTGTTACTCCCTTGGTAGTTATCATTATCATTGGGTAAATTGACAAAATCAGCCAGACGTATGTTATCTGGTTGGTTTTCAAGCCATTCCTCATCACCAGCATGCAATTTGATGATGTTATGAAAGATTGCGGTAGCTGCTGGAATCCTCGCTTGGTTCCTAATTGAATGTAATGTCACAACATTGAGAATCGGGAATCGCTTCTTAAGAACTCCTAGGGTCCT
Source organism: Hordeum vulgare subsp. vulgare (assembly GCF_904849725.1). Taxonomy (NCBI): domain Eukaryota; kingdom Viridiplantae; phylum Streptophyta; class Magnoliopsida; order Poales; family Poaceae; genus Hordeum; species Hordeum vulgare. Next base: position 654,493,352 of record NC_058519.1, on the reverse strand, counting down.
TTCTACATGATTTCGCAACAAAGCATGTCGAAGATTATATAATTCTTTGTGGTTCTGTGGACGATGATGGCCATGCCCAAATTCATTCAAGTGATATCTCACACCCCGATACGGCGCAAGGAAGGATGTGGTGTTTGCGTAACCACCATCGACGAGATAAAACTTTCCATCGGGTACTTTAAATCCAGAGTTCATTGCAGATCGAAGAACCCTAGCATCTGTTGCAGACCCCTCCCAACCACATGATATAAATGTGATCTTCAAGTCAAAGTCACATGCAATCATTACGTTTTGGCTCGGGGTGCCCTTTCTATTCTGAAATGGTGCAGCACTCTCAGGCGCAATGGTAATAGGAACATGGGATCCATCGATAGCACCTATACAATTCTGTAAAAACAGATTTACTAATTAACTTTTGAGATTTTAATGGAGAAAGGTAAGGAATTTTTTAAGTGTCAAGATAAGAACCTTGAAGTATGGATAGAATCGTTCATCGGTAGCAATTACTGGATGTGGTTCGTCAATGCGTGGAGGCTCCACAAAGCGAGTACATAGAGCAGGGATGATATCAAAGAACTCGTTGATGTACTCATGAAAGGTGGATCCACTATGCCTGAATTCCAGTTGCATATCTTCATATGATGAATTATGTGACAACATGTACAGGAAGAATGCTAACTTCTCCTCCACCTTGAGTCTTGTGTCTTTTATCAATTCTTTCCTTCTAAGATATGATGCTAAAGACTTAAAGATGTATGGTTTCATCCTAAAAGCTACCAAGCAATTCTTCACATGGCCTTCAAGAAGTTCGTCAACACGATGCTTGCCGTAAAGGATCGAGCTATGCCTTTGTTTTTTTTCACTCCGTCCTCTACTGTCCATTAAGTACGAGTGCAATAATGGAAGAATGAAAAGAACCATCTCATCATCATGTTCCTCTCTTCTCTTCCTAATATGATCTAGACCCCATGACTTCATTTCAAAATTAATACCGAAGCAATCAAGAAACAATGACAAGAATTAGAAAGCTAACAAGAATTAGAGAGCTAACAAGCCCTAGTAAATGCAAGGCATACCAAACTTTGGCGTCTTAACGGGATCCCACGAAGGTGGCGGCTCGTTCACTCCCACTATAAACCAAGGCTCGGGTACCTATAAAAAAACAAAACAGTTGGTCTAAGGTATAAAAAAACAGCAACATAATTGAGAAAGCATGTGTCGACATGTAAATATATAGCATCTTCTTTGATTAAAAGAACAAATTCACAGGTTTTTCAGTATAGGCATACTCTTTGATACAACCCAATGACCACATGAAAGGCATCTTCTTTGATACAACCCAATGACCACATGGTACAACATAACTATCGAAATATCCAGGAAACAACAGAAGAGTACAAACTTGCACAATTTCAAAAAAAAAGGGATCACAGATAGGATCGAGATTAGCTCGCTACATCCTGTAGTGTAGTAGTCAAAAGAAGTTACAAAAATGGGTACATCCTGTAGTGCAGTAGTCAAAAGAAGCTACAAAAATGGGTACATCCTGTAGTGTAGTAGTCAAAAGAAGCTACAAAAATTCTGCCGAAGAGCAGAACAAGGCTCTACACATAACATGTTTCAAATATCCGTGAACAGTCAAGAGCATAACAAGGTTGTACACATAACAGGTTTCAAATATCTGGAATTAGCATCTGTCATGAAGGCAATTCACAGCAGAGTACAACAAATGTGCTAAATAAAGCATATGGAGACACATGCAGCCCATGTATCCTCCCAAAAGAAGTCCACAACAATTTCCAGTATCTATCTGCAGAGCAGAGAGCTGCTAGCCAGAGATACGCCCCCCTACTACATGTAGTAAAATGATAGCAGCATCCATCTACATCAATAAATGTGTACGGGGCGAGCGAATATTTTGGTGCAGGAATCGCTGCAGGTTCAGGGAATAATCACTGAACTTCCCTTTTCCCTGAATAAAAAAACCCAACAGGCACTCCACAAAAACAGCCACCTGCTCTTCCCTTCTCCATTCTCAACTTCACTCAACTTGCTGTATTTATGAATGTAGGAAATACTTTTGTTGAATTTCCAGCGCTCTTTCTTGAAGTACTGCCCAACCTCTTGCTGCATGTCTAGGGAATAATCACTCAACTTGCTGACCCTTGAATAAGAAAAGCCACCAGACACCCTACAAAAACAGCCACCTGCTCTTCCCGCACAAGGCACAGATCCGGACGCAGGCCAATGGATGTTACTAAGTTGTCACTCAACACTAACTTTATCACACGACTCGTTTATCCTATAACGGGTGCCTTGACTTATCTCTTCTTGGGACTTATCCTATAACTAGCAAGAATCAGATGAGATGGAACCGGCGAACCCTAGAAATGGGGGAGGAGAGGGGAGGGATGAGATGGAACCAGCCCTTACTGGCGAAGACGTCAGGTTACCGGAGCAATGAGTTCTGGCGTCGGAGGCGGCAGGGGCTGAGGAGGCAGAACTGACGGACAGGGGTTGAGGAGGCCTGGACGGAGCCGACGAACGGCGGACGGAGGGTGGACGATGGAGAGCAGAGGGCCGACGACGGAGAGCGGAGGGCGGACGGTGGAGAGGGGCGAAGGGGCAACGGCGGAGGGGGCAGGCGGCGGGGGCGACGGTGGAGAGGGGCGAAGGGGCGACGGCGGAGGGAGGAAATTCGCGAGGGGCAGCTCGCGTCTGCTCTTACACGGGTATTGAGGGTTTCAGGCGTGTAAATTTGGGGATGGGCCGGTCCAATACCGGGGTAACGAACAGGCTGTCGGGAATGTCAGGGGATTTTTTACCGGGCCTGTAAAATACTCTAGAGAAGGTGCAAATACCTGGGTACCGAACGAGGCCTCACGGAACTTCCCAACCGCTTTTGGGAAGCTTTCGGGATGGTTTTTCTTCTATTTTCTGTTTTTAGCTTTTCATTTAAGGATTTTCGTCCTTTATTTTATTTTTTATTTTTCAATTCTGTGAAAAACTCAATTTTTACGAAGACAGTTCAAATCATAACTTTAGTATTCCACTAACTTTAAAAAAAATTGTGAATGACATTCAAATTTGCGATCATTTTCTAAATGCATGAAGTTTCTTAAATTCAGAAACATTATTGAAATCAACAAACATTTTTCAAACTCATGAAGATTTTGGGGTTCTTGAGTTTATATTCGTGATATTCTTAAAACTTTTCAGACATTTTGAATGCACTGACTCTTTTTAATTGCATTTATATTTTCTGAGATCAGGATTTTTTTTAGTTCATGGAGATGCTTTACTTCATAAATTTTTGAAATTAATGATATGCTTTCGTATTCATTGATATTTTATTGAGTTTGTAAATTATCTTGAAATCCTGTTTAAAAATGAAAGAACATAAAAGACTATATGAGAACCACACCCACACAGACTCTAGCGCCGGCTGCTACCGGGCCTTCGACCCACGTATAGTCTCGGACAGGCTACACATGATAGACACGAGCACATGTACAGGGGAGCTCCTACCTGCCGCAATCTGCGGCAAAGAGTCCCTCGGTCGCACACGGCGGTTGTCCGAATAGTTCGGCCCAGATCCTTTTTTTTCTGTTTCTTTTTTTCCTTTTCTGCTTATTTCCTTTCATTTTTTATATATTTTGGTTCGTTTTTTCTTCTTTTTTTTCGTTTTGTCATTTTTTTATGAAAACGAATTAAAGTTGAATTTTCCAATCATTTTTTAAAAACATTGACATTTTTGAAACTGTGAACAAATTTTTTTTAAATGCGAACATATTTGGAAGCACAATTTTTTTAATATTTTTATGAAAAATTGTCTGAATTTTTTTAATATTTTTATGAAAAATTGTTTGAAAATCCAGAATTTCCGAATTTTAAGAATATTTTTCTAAATCCAGAACATTTTTTTAAAAATAAAGAGAAAAGTAAAAAAATCGAACATTTTTTAAAATTGAGAAACATTTTTACAAGTTCCGGAAAAAAATTAAAATTCTGGAACATTGTTTTAAATTTGAAACATTTTCTAAAATTCCGGGTCATTTTCTAAAATTCTGGAATATTTTGTGAAATTCCGGAACATTTTTTCAAATTCCAGAACATTATATGAACATTCGGGACATTTTTTCAAATTGCAGAATATTTTTTCATATTTCGGAACATTTTTCAAATCCGGAACATTTTTTAAAAATTCGACAACATTTTTTTTCAAATTCCAAAACATTTTCCAAATGCCGGCAAATTCTAGAACATTTTTTGAAAATCCAGAACATTTTCAATCAGCAATAAAAGAAAAGAAACAAAAAAAAAAGGAAAATCGGTTTCAGAAATCTTCTAGAAAGTTACCAAAACCAAAAAACTGTCTGAAAACCTTCTCAAAACCGGGATCGATGAAATTGTTAACGGGCCAACCCAAAGCCGGTCGCTAGCGACGACTACTTGCCGCAATGACCGGCGTACAGGTCCCACACCCAGATGTTCACCAATCTCCGAAGATTAACTTACGGCCCATGTCTTGCTAAGATTTGAGCCCATGTTGCCCTATCCGAAAATGTACTTGGAGAACTTTTGTTGCCTATGGAGATGTTTTTTTGCGAGTTTTTTTTAGAACTTTATGACTTTCTTTATCAGAGGATCACTGGATCGTTTACTAGCATAGATGAAACTAGCAAAAGAGCACGTGCGTTGCAACGGAAAAGAAAATAACACACGCTCTAAACGCAATATATCTTCACATGGCATCAAATTTGTGTTGCCGACGATGATTTTAGTGCTCACAGAACGAAAATATGTTTGAATGTACAGTCACTCGGAATAAGATAAAAAATATGTTGTTTCTCCCCCACGAGATTTTCCAAAGGTGTGCATGTGTTGTTAACGATGTTTTCTTTTCTCTCAATTTGGTTTTAATTTAATGGATGTTTATTGCAATTCTTATCGTCACTAGATTTTTTTTGTTAAAATTCGGACTGTGGGTTGATTACCTGAAACATCTGGGGGTTTCGGAAAAATGCAGAAAACGATTCGTTTTCTGACTTAAATCCGGACTGCAGGTTGATTTCAAAAAACGTCGGGGGCATTTTTCAGAAACGCCATGACGGACGACAGAAGCGCTGCGCTTTATTATTTGAGAGAGATAAAGTCAGGGACGGATTCATCCCAAAAAAACGACGATCTAGGGGCAAAGACAGACTTAGCTATGCAGTCTGCTACTACATTTGCTTCACTAAAGCAATGATTAAAATGAACTAAACCAAAACCAGAAGATAGATGCTTACACTGGAAAGTAACTTTCTCAGAACATGCTCTGGGTGAACAGTAAAATCAGTGAATATTAAAATAATGGATTTGTTTTGTGACAAATGGCCTAAGATATTGCAAAAGATCGTCATGAAATCACATTTGTAAAAATCATGGCAGAAAATTGCAAAATCATTGCTCTAAAATTCTTTCGAAAGTAGCATTTTTAGAGTATCTATTTTGTTCTTTTTGACATGGCTTTCAGAAATGTGATTCCATGACGAAACATTTCTTAATGTTTGACACAAAAAAAATCATATGCTTTTGAATTCTTTTTTATTTTACTCTGTAACTACATCTACGTCAGATCCTGACCTACTAAGCGGTAGCAGTATCCTCTTCTCAGTCAACGTCAGGTCGAAGTTCTCAACAAGGTCAATCTATGTACGTATCAGTTCATGTGCTCGTCGGCCTGCATTGCATGTGCGTTTATACTGGAATATATGTCTGCGTATACATCTGAAACGCTGCACAGCAAGCTGGACTGGTTAAAATATTCCAACATGTACGGGGACAGGAGGCGGAATGGTAACATATAAATTAAGCAAACCTACTGATTATTATGCTAGCAAGCTAGGTAAACACTGGCTGCGACCACAGCTAATTTACCTGCGCCAACTTGGCCTCATGCGTGCGTATTACAGGCAGGACATGTTGTGGTACGTGTGTGATTGTCTTCGTGCATCAGCACGCTCGGCAACCATTCATTTCATCAAACTTTAAGTCTTTGTGCTCGAATTAATTCGAGATTTTCTACTGTGCGTGTTAAGTGGAAGGAGACGTTTTCGTCAACAATGAGGCGGCTATGATAACTTTATAAATCTTAAGATGATATGTCGATCCAGTCTTTCAAAGGTGTTCATATATAAAAATAAAATGTATGTGCGTTTAATTATAGGGATAAATGCTTGCGTATGTAGTATGTTAAAAAAAAACATTCAACTAACATCCCTGAAGCTCCTACAGTTTGTGTCTTCGCTAGAATTAGCAAAACTGAAAGTAGATGAAAGTCCCTTGAAATTTGCATCATCGCTTCCTTTTGCTTTTCCATGGCTTAATCACCTTTCTGCTTGCCTTTTTTCTGTCTTTTGGTCCGTCGGTTTTGTGCTTCAAGATTCGTGCTATTTATTTATTTTCTGCGGTGGTTCATATGGTGTTCTAGGCCGAAATTTCGACTGACCACTGTTGTGAGACAGATAATTTATTATTGGGCTCAGGGCATTCCGTGTTACCTGTTGTACTTCCTCTTTTTTCTGTTTGGATGCACTTTTTTTGTTTTCTCTTTTACTCAGTTTTATGGGTACTATTAGGATGTTGGTTAATGTAAAATATATAAATGGAAATACAATGTAACATATTATAAATTAAACAACCTTCGTTTTTAAATATAAGTCTTTTGGAGATTTCAATACGGACTACATACGAATTTATATAGACATATTTTAGAGTGTAAATTCATTCATTTAGCTTCGTACGCATATAGAAATATTTTAGAGTGTAGACATATTATAGAGATTCCTAGATAACTTTTTTATTTGAACTTTTCTTTTCTCTGTTTTCATCTTTTTTTATTTTAATTTTACTTATTTACTTATTTTTCTTTCATTTCTATTTATTTATTTATTTTACTTTTTCCTTTTTTGGTTTTTTATTAAATTTTATGAACTATTTGGTTTATAAATTTTGAATAATAGTAATAATAATAATAAAATTCACCGAATAAAACTTTTTTCATCAAATGGATAAAAAACACAAAAACTGAATTTCAGAAAACTTTCCATCATATTAAATAAATTCATTAAATTAGAAGTGTTCTTTAATTCAAATTTTGTTCATCAAAATAAAAATGTTATTCAAAATTAAAAAAAATGTTCATCTTCGAAAATTATTCATTGTATCAAATCATGAATTATTTTCTGGATTCAAGAAAAGTATTGAAATGTTTTGAAGTTATGCACATTTTATGAAATTCAGATTTTAACCTGTAATCCCAAAAAAAAATACAGAAGTAAAAAAAACTAAAAAAGAGGCACGGGAGCACCCCCAGCACCTGGGCCGGTCCAAGTTTAGGCGTGGTGGTGGGGGGTGGGGGATTTGTTTGTTTTATATTCTCAGCGAATAGCGCGCGAAATAGGAGCTCCAGAATTTTTGTGCCACTGGCTTATTCTGCCCTACCAATTTTGAATGTGAAATAGTGATTGCGTTGTATTAGGTCAAAGACTGTCCAAAAATATAAGGCGGAGGTTCCAAAAATAAATAAAACTGTCCGCTTCTGCTAACAGTATCCTTCTCAGGTCTAAGACTGAGCAATTAGGTCAATGTATTTACGTAACGGCAGTCAGTACAGATGTGCTCGTCAGGCTGCATGTGTGTTTATGCCAGAATATATGTCTGCGTAGTGCGTACACTACATATGAAATGCCGCACAGCTAGCTAGCTGGATTAGTTAAAGTATTCGATCGATGATGGATGTACGTACGGGACAGCAGGCCATATATACCGGAGTGGTAACATGCATGCAAACCACCGACCGGTTATGACTAACTAAACACTAGCTGCGCACGCAACTCGCATGATTCTTATTATTAGGCGGTCAATTTACCTGCCCCAACTTGACCTCATGCGTGCGTATGTTGAGTAGGCCCTCGAGCTTCCTTTTGAAATCTTGTTCAGTAGCTAGTGTACTACTCGTATAGTGATAGTATATGCTGCATGTGTGACCGACTGTGCATGTAGTAGTCCCTCAATCTCAAAATAAATATCGCAGATTAGTATTAAGTTATTTTGTACTGTATCACGTCAACAATAGTTATTTTAAAATAGAGAAAGTGGTAATTATTGTGGTCAGCACTCGCCAACCATTACAAACCAACATGTGGTTGGTTAGTTACGACGACAATGGTATATTTTGCCCATCAAAGTTTAACTCCTAAACTAATATTGATTCCGTATTTTTATAAATTTATTTTAGGTCTTTTGATGATGTATATTTAGTGAGAAAAGCCGTTCTTGTCAACTACTAAAGTCTGTGATAATTTCATCAATATCAAGATGATGCGTCAATTCAATCACTTAAGAATATTTCATAAAGATATGATACGCGTGAATATGTTTACTCCCTCCGTTCCTAAATATAAGTCTTTAAATATGTTTCATTAATGGACTACATACGGATGTATGTAAACATACTTTATATGTATGTAGACATACTTCATACTGTAGATTCATACATTTTGTTTCGTATGTAAATTTCTAATAAAATATTTTAAAAGACTTATATTTAGAAACGGATGGAGTATATTGCATTAAAAATAAGTACTCAAGAACCACTCAACCACCATCGTTGACGCTGCCGTGGTTGCTTGGACTAAAGAAACTCTCGAAATTTGCGTCTTCACTTTTGACCACACGTTGCCCTCCCTTTCTCCCGCTTCATTACCTTTGTGTGTGCCTCAGTTGGTAGAGAAAACGGGTTGGTAGACCAGCCATTCTAGTTTCTTTTCCTTTCTGGCTTCTGTATGTCATGCATGCATGTCCTTCTCCATGCTCATATGTACTCCCTTTGTTCTACACATGTTAGATTTGTCTTCAAATAAATTTATAAATTCCGACTAACTTTGTACCAACTCAGCACCATTAAAATCATAAGTAAATATATTGTCACATCATATTTGTATTTATTATTGTAAAAACTATATTATTTTCTATAAAATTCGTCAAACATTACAAAAAATGACTTAGATCAAAGTTTCTTTTTGGCGTTCAACGGGGCCGATTGCACATCTGAACACCAAAAGCGGGTTAGGGCATCTCCAACGCTGATCCGTAAATTTCTCTGGCATATGTACGTTTTTGTGTCCGAACGTGGTCCATGGACGTGATACGTACAAGAGGGAGTCATCCAACGCTAATTACAAAATATCCGGATGAAAGGAGAAAAAACAGATGAATACCATCCATGTGGCGGGATATTTATGATTTAGTGTACCATTGAAAAAGAGAGAGAAGAAGGGGATTATGAGGGTGCTTGGATCCAAGAGACTAAATCTAGTCTGACTAAAACTAGTCTCTTTAAGAGGCTAAAGTTCCAAGCACCCCTGACTAAAGAGAGGCTAAAACTAGTCTTGAGGCTAAAATCTTTTAGTCAGGGGTACCCCTACTAAAATGTGCATTAGTCATCTCTCTTCTCATTTAACTCCTCATGCAAGTTCTGGATTGAAGGGTTTGGAGGATAATAAATGCTCATTAACTTGATTTTAGTCTCTTTAGTACTTGGATCCAAGCATGTGTGAGGCTAGCAAGTTTTAGTCTCATTAATTTTAGTCATGAGACTAAAACGTATCCAAACACCCTCTATGCATGTGCGGATAGGAGGAGAGCGAAAAGAGGAACATGCACGTGATTGATCAAGTGCATGTTCGAACTTCGGCAAAACTCTTTCACGTCTGTCATCACTTTGCCGAAATCCGTACGTCTGGACTGCTAGCTGACATATACATGTCCCCGCTAAATGGCCCGGACATTACAGTTCAAACATATACGTGAGCTTTGAGCTTAGGGCATCAACTACAGACAGTAAGACACCACTGAAGCAACTGGTTATAGTCTACGTGAGAGGGAGCCTCGAGAACCCACAATCAAGATGCTTCTTGACCGAATGTCTCAAGTAAGATACGAGGTCCGGATGTTATGAAACACCATTATGTTTCTAGTCTTCCATTGGACTTAGATCAAAACTAATACGCAAAGTAAATAAAAATGTAGGGAGTAGCACTGTTTTCTTAAACTTTAGTTTGCAGATCACATGTTTTTCTTTTACCGTGACATGCACACTAAGGCCATGTTTGTTTGAGCTTGGGCTTCAGCTTGTGCTGCATCTAGAGCTTGAAAAGGGAGGATGACGGAGATGACGACGAAGAGGAGGATAACAAAGATGATGACTAGTGTTTGTAAGAAGTTGGCTTGTATTTTCGTCCTAATTAACTTAATTGCAATATGGGAAACTTGGGTTATATTTTGACCCTAATTGTTATAGTTTGTAGTCCTTTTATATCATGTGGTATTAAAATGAATGTGTGCATGTCTGCTTATGTTGATGAAATTTTATATGAGCTACTATACAACACAAAATGATAAATCGATGTTTAGATAACATCTTGAGCATCCAGGGGCCTTAGAGCATTTATAGTCGGAACTTGTAAATCTAGCCCCTCAACGCCGCAAACACGACCGGTTGTGTCTGTTTCAAACTCCTACTTTTTTGTAAGCAGAACCTCATCTATCACATTTTTTCTCATATGTCCAGTCACTTGCACGTGATTGGTGGAGAAGAAGAGAGAGAAAGAAAAAAAAAAGGAAAAAAGATGTTCTAGGGCGGGGTCGCGTCCTACGTGACGTACTGACCGGGCGTGCTCGGGAGCGTCCGCGAACCCCTATATCTTCTTTATATTTAAGATGGATATGAAAGATGCCGATTAGTCCGGACTTTTGAGATGGATACGAAGGCTTCGACTGAGTTAATTTTTTATGACCGGTCAATGATCGGACGGACTGTCCGGACGTTTAAGGTCGATTTAAGGGGTCTAGGCGTCCAACTGACGGTTGTAGATGGTCTCACAGACTTTCATCAGCTCGGGCCGCTTCTCGTTCAGCAGCAGGCCAAACAAACAGGGCCTAAGCAAACAACAATTAATTTGCTTGTCTATATCACAGCTCCTCCGCCCAAAAGAGAAAAACAACACAAACATGTCTATAGTTGCTTGCAAACAAAAATGTTCCTCCATGGGTTTCGCCTTTGCATGAACACAGCGGACACAGTATATATTCCCATCAGGCTGTGAACCCGGAACGACAGAATCATTGAACCACATGCAAGGCTGTCCTGTCATGTCCTGCCCAGTCCATGCGTGAATGCCTGCTTAATTTGTAGAGTACTGCCGAAAGCTAATCTCTCCGCCCATTCAGCACCATCATCATGGAAAGAGAAACAAACATACGCACGTATATGGCCATCATGACACGGGCAGTACCGCCACTGTTACCTAGGTGTAGTTGTAGTAGCAGTACTCCTACCATCACTGAAGATCATCGAAGCCGGCTGTGAGTGTTGAGGGACTCAACGCCCAACCAGACCCAGACGTGAGGAGATTCAAGAGGAAACTTCACGTACTACTATTCATTTGCTTGCCATTAACGGGGCGCACCGTGCCGATTTCGTGCTGCTATGAAACAAGTAGTAACAGCTTGCCGTGCCGATTTGGTACTACTGCCATTTTGGCGCGTAAGATTTCTGTGGAAGCCGCGGGAAGAATCTCAAACTTTCCCGTACGTGACCATTGCTAGGTCTACCTAGGAGTTATTAGGTCATTTAAATCTGCTACGCATCTTTCTGGATAACCATGTAAAAACCGACTATCCTGTTTGGAATCAAAAGTGAATAAGCATTCATCCACGATTACAGGAGTATGAATATCCCTCGGAGAAACGCGATGATACACGGAGTTTCGTCGGTTTCAGGACGAGTGGGAGAAGCGTCGGTTACGGGGAAGAACCGCCCGACGGTTTAGGAGAAAGCACATTTCCATAATTACATTAATGTAATTAATCTTATCACTCCCCTAATCTATGTTTGATCATGTAGAATCATCTTCACGATTGTCCGGAAAGCTCTATCATCTCAAAAGATTCTCCTCCAAAAGTTCTTCATCAAAATTTTGATGAGATCCTGAATCATATACTCACAAAGAGATAGCATAATGTGATGTCATTAAACAATGATATCTCAAGAAAGAGACTTTCCCTGATGTGTGTAAGTCCCTTAGTCGTCGCATACCAATTCCATGAACATATTTCTGGAATGTTGAGTTTGGTAGAGACTTAGTAGATAAATCAGCAAGGTTGTCATATGATTTGACTTGTAAGATGCTTATTTTCCCGTTTTTCTGAAGATTATGGGGGAAAACCACTTAGGAGAAATATGCTTAGCGATATTCTTTTGATGTATCATGTTTGCATTTGTGCAACACATGCCGCATTATCCTCATAGATAATGATGGGTGATCCTATCGAACCAATTCCATATGATTGTTGTATATGGTTTATCATTCTGCGAAGCCATACACATTCACATGATGCTTTAAATAATTAAAAAAATTCAGAATGATTTGTAGATGTTGCCACTAGAGTCTATTTTGAAGACTTCCATGGTATAACAGTATCACCATGTAGGAACACAAAGCCGGTCTGTGATCTGGCATTATGGAGATCACACAAATAGCCGGCATCTGCATATCCAATCATATCAGAGTCCAGATTTCTCTAGAACTGAAAAAATAGGCCAAGATCATTTGTGCCTTGGAGATATCAAAAGATATTCTTCACTTCAGACCAATGACGTTTGGTGGGAGTTGCACTGTGTCTAGCAAGTAGATTCAAATAGCCGGCATCTGCATATCCAATCATATCAGAGTCCGGATTTCTCTAGAACTGAAAAAATAGGCCAAGATCCTTTGTGCCTTGGAGATATCAAAAGATATTCTTCACTCCAGACCTATGACGTTTGGTGGGAGTTGCAGTGTGTCTAGCAAGTAGATTCACTGCAAATGCAATATCAGGTCTTGTGCAATTTGCAAGATACTTAAGCGCTCCAACGGCACTCATGTATGGAATTCCAGGTCCCAACACCTCTTCTCCATCATCCCTTGGCCTGAATGGATCTTTCTCTATGTCTAGAGATCGAACCACCATAGGTGTCTTAGATAGAAAGGATTTGTCCATATTGAAATTCTCCAATCTTTTCTGAAGATAGGCAGCTTGGTGTAACATGATTCCTGAAGGAAGGTGCTCAAGTTGGATCCCTAAGAAAAATATGGTTTTACCCAAATCCTTCATCTCAAATTCCATCTTTAGGTGATTGCGTGCTTCAACATGTCTGGTGTGTTGCCAATGATATTGAGATCATCAACATACACAGAAATGATGCAAAATCATGTAGAGGGCTTCTTGATGAAAACACATGGGCAATCATCACTATTGGAGTAACCTTTCCGAAGAAGGAACTCACTTAGTCGGTTGTGCCACATCTATCTCGGACGTCTTAAACCATATAATGACTTATTCAGTTTTACACAATACATGTTGCATTTTGCACTGTTATTCGGGATAGGGATTCCGTCGGGAACCTTCATATATATTTTCGAATCTAGTGACCCGTAAACATATGAGGTCACGACGTCCATCAACTGGATGGATAGACAATTTTCCACTACCAATGATATAAGATATCGCAAAGTGGTTCCATTCATTACTGGAGAGTATGTTTCATTGAAATCAATGTTGGGTTTCTGTGTGAAACCTTATGCTACGAGCCTTGCTTTATATCTCACCATCTCATTGTTATCATTCCATTTCCGTAGAAAAATCCATTTGAATCCCACAGGGAAAACATTGGGAGGTGTAGGTATTGCTTCGGTGAATACCTTTCTTTTGTTAAGCGAGGCAATTTCTGCTTGGATTGCATCCTTCCATTTCGGCCACTTGGAGCGCCTTTGGCACTCCACGATAGACCTTGGATCATGATCAGTGAGAAAGGTATCTGCAATCTTTTCAGCAAAATATATGCCGACACGCGTAGTCTTATGGTCAAATGATTCTCCAGAATCAACATAGTTGATGAAAATTTCCTGCATCCCTAAAGACTCTTCATGATTTCCCAATATGACTGAGTGCGGGTCATCCAATGTTCCAGCCAGTTTGTGCACACTGGTCCTGGGTTGTGAAGGTTGCCCTTTCACTGGGTGTATACTACCCATTAGGTGTTTGTCAACGTTGAGTAGGTCTGCATTTACTGATTCCGAGGTTTTTCTCCTCGATTTCCTTTGCTGCTTGCTAGAAGCTTGCTCCACGTCAAAGGTCGTACTACTCCCCCTCTTTTTAGGAACAGGGAGTTGAGTGGTTTTGATTGGCACCTCCACTCTTTCTGGCGCTTTTCTGGCCGGATTTAAGGATTTTGTAACACCTTTTACATCAGTAAATGAATCTAGCAGATTATTTGCAATATGTTACAAATTAATGATCTTCCAAACTTGAAGTTCGCTTTCATGGGTACGTGGAGCATGAGCATTCCAATTAATTTTTGGGCATTCTTTCTGGTACTTGAAATCTCCCCCTAATGTCGAAAAATGTTCCTCATTGAATATGCAATCAGCGTGACGGGTTGTGAACAGATCCACAGTAAGGGGTTCCACGTACTTAATAATCGACGGCAATTTGTACCCCACATAGGTCCCCAACTTTATGTGTAGGCCCATGGATGTCCGCTGTGGTGGTGAGATCGGTATGTATTCAGCACATCCGAACTTACGCAGATGGGAAATGCTAGATGGATTTCCACGTAACAATTCCAGAGGGGGAGAACTGTGATATGCAGTTAGCCTCAATTATATTAAGTCACTAGCATGTAAAACAGTGTGACCCCAACAAGAGGTTAACAAGTTGCAATTCGACAACAAAGCTCTTGCAATGAGTTTAATCCTCTTAATCAATGCTTCAGCCAAACTATTTTGTGTATGAACATATGTAACAGAGTACTGAACTTCAATCCCCAGAGTCATGCAATAATCATTGAAAGCGCGTGAGGAGAATTCTGCAGCGTTGTCCATTCGAATTGACTTGATTCAACTTTCAGAATAATGGATTTGGAATTGAATGACTTGCCTCATTATCTTGGCAAATGCATGGTTCCGTGTGGATAGGAGACACACATGTGACATCATGTAGACGCGTCAATGAGAACCATGAAATACCGGAAAGGTTCAGAAAATCACTGAATTGGACCACACATGTCTCCTTGAATACGTTCAAGGAACTAAAGTGGTTCAGTTTGTATTTTGAGATGCGAGGGCCTTAAAATTAGTTTTCCCGTGGCACAAGAGGTGCATACAAATTCAGAAGATTGAGGAAATTTTGACTAAAGCGAATTATTACCAATGGAATTGTTAGTAATTTTCTCATCATCCCGATTCCGGGATGGCCCAGGCAATCATGTCAGGTTTGGAATGCGTCAACATTCTAAAAAAATACTTTGTATGCAACATGTTTTACGGATTTGATGTATGTATAGTACAAACCAGACAATAGGGAAAGAATTTTCTCATGTACCTTTTTGTCGTATCCGTGATCTTTAGTAAAGAGTAAATACTCTTCTTTGTTGTCTTCATGGATTTCAATATAAAAAACATTCTTACAGATATATTGATAGCTTATCAGGGTATAGATGAGGAGTCGAGATACAATAAAGCATACTTGATCGTCACTTGTGTACCACTTGGGAGAATGAATACGGATTGTCCAGTACCAACAATAAATGTATCTCGTCCAGCGATATTTAGAATATTTCCATTCATCTTTTTCAGAGTTTGGAAATATTTCATCTCCCTCGGTATGGAGTTTGTGGTACCACTATCCATGAGGCATAATTCATCTTTCATCAGATTGTTCCCGTAGAAAATTATATAAAACAAAAGAATTTTCAATAAGAAAACCTTATGTTAATACATAGAATACAATCTTATTATATCAAATGTGCTGATACAATATATTACAAATACAACCACAAACTTATGTTCTTATCACAATCATCATAAATGGACATAATTAAGTAGATCACTAAGGAGATCGAGGGACTAGTCAAAGTCACCAAACATATTGTTTGAGGTGTACTCAAGCAACATGGCCTCCGTTTCAGCAGGGTCCTCAAGAGGATAAGGAATCATGGCATTGCTCGGTCCGGGAGGAACGTCATGCGAATCACCAGCTCCATTTGCACTATGCGGATGAATGTTGAAGTTGGCTTCAAGCCTTTTCCCTTGAGGCGCTTTGCGTCCCTGAGATTGTCCGTACAACATAACGAGATGCTTGGGCATTGAGCACTTTTCAGTAGAATGCGTGTAGCATCCACACTTGTTGCAAAGCTTAGATTTATCAAACTTGGGCTTTGAAGTGCCTTTTCCCTTGCGTGAGTTTCTGAATTTTCTATTCTCATTGAGCTTTCTCTTGTGCTCGAAATTGGATTGTTTACCTCGAAAGATACCATTAAACTTATGTCTATTCACGACATTCAGATGAACTTCAGGTAAAGGTTGTGGCCCAACCGGGCGCTGTGAGCCATTCTTAGCGAGTAGCTCATCATGTTTTTTTAGCCTGAAGAAACATGTGAATAAGCTCGGAATAGACACTATAGTTACAAGCACGGTATTGCTGTTGGAGCATCCTGTCTGAAGGGAGCATAGTAGACATAGTTTTTTCTATCTTCTCCCCCTCAGTAGGTACCTTCTCACAAAAATGCAGTTTGGAACATATCTTATCAACAACATGATTGTACTCACTAATGGACTTGAAATCCTGAAGGCGGAGATGAATCCAATCATGGAGTGCTTGTGGCAGGACTACTGTCTTGTGTTGTTCATACCTCGTTTTGAGGGCCAGAAACAGAGTACTAGGAGATTCCTCCTGTAGATAGTCAGGCTTGAGATCTGGATGAATATGATGTCTTATGATAAATAAAGCAGCATAATTCTGCTATTCTGTCAACGGTGTGGCTCTAGCCGAGAGAGGAATCTCCGGGGGCTACGCGCTATCGCACGGGACGCAAGACTGATCTTGATGTCCATAGCCCATGTAGGGTAGTTGTGGCCATTGAGGGCAAGCTTCTCAAACTCTTTGGCAGTCAGCTTTGCCTACATGGGGAACCAGAGATAATTCATTTACGGGCGGTAAATTTTAAAACATCATGGTTGTGTAATAAAAATGCAAAAATTTGTTAGTCAAGTGGCAACTTAAAAAATTCTCAACCTCAGTTGTGTGAACATAACACATTGAAGATCACTTAGATCTCACAGTAATGGGCTGCATGGTCATTACCTTATGTATGCTACAATTTAGATATAAGGAATACACGTTTCACGGTGGGTGCCAGACCATGAGCGCGAGGAGCACCGCGGTGGGTGCGTCTAGGAGCACGGCGACCGTATCGAAGGACGTGGTGAGCACAGCGACGGGCGCGTCGAGCGGCGCTGCGGCCACGGCGGAAACGACTGAGGCCACCAAATCCATGGCGGCAAAGGGCAACGAGGCGTTAGCGGCGACTGTCCTCGCGGATCAGACGGAGAAAGAAGGAGACAAGGCCTGGCATCTCACCGTCGGTGAGTGTTCCTTCCCTCCCTTTCTTCTCTGAGTTCTCTCTTTCTCTGTTGCGCTTTTCTCTTGGTAGGCAAATGCTGATTACGTGTTTGGAATCAAAAGTGATTAAGCATTCATCAACGATTACAAGAGTACAAATATCCCTTGGAGAGACACGATGATACATGGAGTTGCATCGTTTTCAGGACGAGCGGTAGAGGCGTCGGTTGCGGGGAAGAGCCGCCCGAAGGTTTGGGAGAATGTACATTTCCCTAATTACATAACATATCCAACACTACCCACGTACATTTCGAACTATATTTCAACTGACCAAATGAAATGATTTTCATATAAATTGGAGTACATCATTACAATTCGAATTTTGTTCATTAAAAAGGGTCGGACCTAAACCTATCTTACCGCGGTGGCCGATTTCTATTTTCTTTGTATTCAGCATTGCAACCACTTCCTTCCTTTGTCGTCTTTATAAGCGTCGCAGATTGAATACCCGTAAAGTGGAGGTGCAGTCTCTGACGAGGAAAAGTAGGACATGGAAGACGACTCAACCCACTTGGGACACAATACCCTACCGCCTCCCATGCCCTACTCATCATTCGGAGAGTCCGCGACCTATCCGTCACCGGTGTTGATGAACGTGAGGACGATTTTGGGTGAGGATGGCTCGTCACCGTTAACCTTCCAGATGCGCCTCAAAAAGTTGGACGATGACGTGTAGGACACGCAGTTCGCAACATTCTCATCCTCGCCCGTCTACCTCGCCAGTGCGTATGCTGTCTTGTCCGGGTCAGGTTGTGCCGCCTCTTCGTTGCGATTGGCATGATGATACCTTGTAGAGCACTCCATGCTCTATAACAAATATCGGGTTCACCACAACCATGGCAGTTACGGGCTCCTCAGTTGCACGCTCGTCGTAGATTTAGCCCTTCGTCAGACGCTGTTGTTAGAGAAGGAACATGTTGCACCGCTGCTCTTCCCATGCCCGTAGGAGCGCCGACATACGAGTTGGCGCGGGCTTCTCCTCCTCCGCCACCGTGACATTGAGTGTGCCTGCGTATCACCCATGGTTAAGCCGACGAGCATGTGTGCGTGTTCCGACATGGTGTCATCGTTCGAGCCCATCTTCATTGTGGGATCATCATTAGGGGCATCGAGCGATCTAGCGAGCATGTCGTGCTTGATCCGTCAGGTGCGGCGGGATCGACTACCACGCGGATGCCTCATGCTTCATCTCCAATGACAGGTCATCCCACAAAGCGTTCTCACTTGTGGTTATGACAGATGTGGTGCATGGTGGTGGTGGTGGGGGGGGGGGGGGGGAAGGTGTGGAGCGGATGCGTTGTGATATGGAGTTAACCGGATGTGACCATTTTTAAACAGGGATTCTGGTGAGGTCAAGCGTCTGGGTACGTCAATGCACGGCGTTGGAGTTGGTTCCTCGACCGACAAGCATGCTAAGAGCATATACAACCGAACGCCTCAAACGATCTCTCGTATGTCCGCGTTTGCATCTAGTCAATGACCAGACATGAAAGAGAAGAAGGAAAAAAAAAATGACCCGACCGAATATGTGGTATCAACCGGACCTCTCACGCGTGCGAGATGTGGAGAGGGCGAGTGGTTGCGAGGCCATGGTATCTTGTCACGCACGCCGTGTGACGAGCTAGCGAGCGAGTGGAACCACGTAACGTAACAGGGGACAGGCAAGCGTGCCGGTCCGGCGGGGCCTACCAGCACTAGACCGGAGGGACAGTGCGTGTGTGTGCGTGCGTGTGGAAGAAAACACAGAGAAGAAGAAGAAGCAGCAGCAGCAGCAAGAAAGCGGTAAGAGAGAGAGAGAGAGAGAGAGAGGAGTACATGGTCGAGCATCACGTCCGGTCAGCACCAGATACCCGAATCGGCAGGCAGTCACCGATCGCGTCGGAATCTGACACTAGCGTCGGTGTTTCTTCTCTTCTTCTTCGTGAAGGAAAATAGTAACACAACACGCACACGCAGAGGCGCACAGAAGAAGGGATCCAGAGAGGTTAATAAGTTTGGAACGCGATTTGCCGCGGTTAAACATGGATCGGCTTGACTGATTCGATCCGATCCATCACCTGCCGGCGTTACCGTAGCGCAATGAATCAAGCAATCCCGACCGATGGTAGTGACAGGCAGGCAGTAATAGAAATTGATTGCATGCGGATTCGATACTCCTAGTAATACATCGATCGGCCACGCGAACAATTATTTTCACCGTGTACTAGTAGTATTAGCAGCCAGCCAACACGGTAATAAATGGCAAGTAAATCAATCGCATCCATCCAGCGTGCTCCTACTCGTACGTAGAAAAAACAGAAGGGTGGAAATGCCACCGCCGCCACCGACACGGCGCTTTAAAGATTTGCGTGCGTGTGTGGCTGTGTTTGTGTCCAGTAGGCCATGGTGGGGTGGGCTGCCCATGCTTGCTGTCCCGGTGGCCCGGACTTATTTGGCAGGCCATCTCCGGCGCCTTTCCCGCCGGAGATTGAACGTCCCTTGTACTACAAACAGCTCCAGCACCACCAGTACTAAGTAGAGTAAAAAAAAAAAAGAGAACACACGCGTGACGAAAAACACGTAAGATGAAGTAAAAAAAACAATCACGTTCAGAACGAACGGAAAGCAGCCGAGGGGAGGGAGGGGCAAGCAAAAGGCAAAGGAAAAGAGCGGCGCGGCGTGACTAAAATAAAATAAAGCCAAAGGTGGCGAGAGAGAGAGAGAAAAAAAAGGCTGTGGTTTCACCGAAAATTATAAGAGAGAAAACAGAGGAGGTAGCTAAAGCGGAGTACGAGCCCATGACTAGGAGACAAAAAGGAGAAACGAGTCAAGGTCGGGTCGGGTCGGGGTCGGGGTCGGACGACAGCGCGGCACGCCACGCACGCACGCACCCACACAACCCACGACACATCACATTCCCGGTCACACTGCCGACCATCAAAGGAAAGGAAAGGAAAGGAAACCAAGGCGTAGCGAGCGAATCCCCCTCACCTCGCCGCTTATCCCCACCCCCATCCCTCCCTTCCTTCCTCCCCACCCCAACGCCGGCCACCGCCACCGCCACCCAACCCCGGCCGCCTCGCCGCGCCACCACCAATGCACCCGGACCCGTAGTTGCACCACTCCCCATGGACGCGCCACCGCACCTCCTCCTGCTCCTCCTCGTAGCTGCAACGGCCGCGGCCGTCGTCGGCGGGTCGATCCACCCGGGCGACCTGGCCGTGCTCGAGGACCTGCGGGGCACGCTGACAAACCCGGAGGTGCTCGCCTGGCCAAAGGGCGCCGAGCCGTGCGGCGGCGGGTGGGCGCACGTCTCCTGCGACCGCGACGGCCGGGTCAACAACCTCGACCTCAAGAGCGTCGGCCTCGCCGGCGCCCTCCCGGCCACCTTCGCCTCCCTCGACGCGCTCGAGGACCTCAGCCTCCAGACCAACAACCTCTCCGGCCCGCTCCCCTCCTTCCGCGGCATGGCCGCCCTCCGCCACGCATACCTCAACGACAACGCCTTCGACGCCCTCCCCGCCGACTTCTTCGACGGCCTCGACAGCCTCGAGGAGATCTGCCTCGACAACAACCCGCTCAACAGGACGTCCGGCGGCTGGGAGGTGCCGCCCACGCTCGCGTCCTCCTCGCCGCAGCTCATGAGCCTGCGCCTCGTCAACTGCAGCCTTGTCGGCGGGATCCCGGGGTTCCTCGGCGGCATGAGCGGGCTGCAGATGCTCTCCCTCTCCTACAACTCGCTCTCCGGCCCCATCCCCGAAAGCTTCGCGGGGTCCGGCCTCCAGAAGCTCTGGCTCAACAACCAGCTCGGCGAGACCAAGCTCTCCGGCACGCTCGACGTGCTCGCCGGGATGACCCACCTCCAGCAGGCCTGGCTGCACGGCAACCAGTTCACCGGCCCCATCCCCGACGGCATCTCCAACTGCAAGCAGCTCGCCTACCTCTATCTCAACAACAACAACCTCGTCGGCCTCGTGCCGCCCGGCCTCGCCGCCCTGCCGCTGCTCCACGACGTCAAGCTCGACAACAACAACCTCGTCGGCCCCGCCCCGGCGCTCAAGGCCGGCGGCAACATCACCATCTCCCACAATGGCTTCTGCGCCGACAAGCCCGGGGACAAGTGCGCGCCGGAGGTCATGGCATTGCTCCACTTCATCGCCGACGCTGGTTACCCGCACAAGCTCACCGATTCATGGTCCGGGAACGACCCCTGCAAGGGCTGGCTCGGCGTCACCTGCACTCAGGGCAAGGTGTCGGTGCTCAACCTGCCTTCCTCTGGCCTCAATGGCACCATCAGCAAGAGCCTCGGAGACCTGTCTGCGCTCTCGGACATCAGGCTCGACAGCAATCACCTCACTGGCCATGTCCCGGACAGCCTCACCGGCCTCAAGCTGCTAAAGAAGCTCGATCTGGGCATGAACGACCTGAATGGGCCGCTGCCGGCATTCAGGCCGGACGTCAATGTCATTCTCACCGGCAATCCCAACTTCAACACGCAGTCGTCGCCCGGTGGTTCTGCTCCCAAGGACAAGGACGCCCCTCGGTCACCGACGCCAAGCGCGCTCGGCTCACAAGGCCAAGGGGCTGCCACTCCCGACAAAGGGAACAAGAAGAGCAAAGTTGTGTTGCTGGCTACCACAATTCCGGTTGCGATCGGGGTGGTGTCTCTGCTGTCACTGGGTGCTGTGGTGCTCTTCTGCAAGAAAAATGGGTCGTCGGTGCAGCCGCAGGCGACCTCGTCCGTGGTCGTCCACCCCCGCAACAGCCCTGACCCAGAAAACATGGTCAAGGTTGTCATGACGAGCAATGACAGCTTCGGCGCTACGTCGAGCGGAACCAGCAGCCGGGACAGTGACATTCACATGACCGAGGCACGCAGTTTTATGGTCTCCCTGCAGGTTCTTCGTTGTGCCACCAAGAACTTTGCTCAGGACAATGTGCTTGGCCGTGGCGGGTTCGGCGTCGTTTACAAAGGGGTGCTCTACGATGGCACCATGATTGCTGTGAAGAGGATGGAGTCTTCGGTGATCAGCAACAAGGCCCTCGACGAGTTCCAAGCAGAGATTGCAATTCTAACCAAGGTCCGGCACCGCAACCTGGTGTCAATAATGGGCTACGCAAGCGAAGGGAATGAAAGGCTGCTGGTCTACGAGCACATGTCCAATGGAGCGCTGAGCAAGCATCTGTTCCATTGGAAGCAGTATGAGCTGGAGCCCCTCTCATGGAAGAAGAGGCTCAACATCGCCCTCGACGTTGCTCGTGGAATGGAATATCTTCACACCCTCGCACAGCAGTGCTACATTCACAGGGATCTTAAGTCAGCAAACATTCTACTCGGCGATGATTTCCGAGCAAAGGTCTCAGATTTCGGGCTCCTTAAATCTGCACCGGACGGCAACTTCTCCGTGGCAACCAGACTGGCTGGAACTTTTGGATACTTGGCACCTGAATATGCCGGTATGAAACATTTCAACTTATTTTACCTTATCATGCTTAACTCCACAACTTTCGTTGTAGTTATGTCCATCAGATGTTAATTGCCATCATCATATAATGTAGAACTTGAATTTTCGGTATGCTTTATTTGGTATACAGTCTACCTGAATCAGTGCCTGAAAGCCTATGCAGTGTGTAAGTAACCTCATTTATTTAATAAAGAACTGAAATACGGAACTGGTGTATTAAGTCTCTTGGAATTTGTAATGAACTGGTCATTATGTTTGAAATAGCAGTGTAAATAACCACATATATGATATAACTGAGTTGATTTGATAATGATATTGGAAATGTTTGATGAACTAGTCATTCTAACTGGCAACCCTGTGACCATTAGCAGGCAAATTACTGCACAAGTTTATACACCAATTCTTCTATCAATAGAACATATATCTTTGCCCAACATTGTGAAGTTAGAACCACCTTTTGATGCAGCATATAAAAGCTTGACTCATTAAGTTTATACACCACCTTTTGATGCAGCACATAAGAGCTACTGTTCGATGAAGAATTTACTTCTGAAATATCTGTTCTTTTTCATGTTAGTTATGCTGTTCTGACTCCTGAATGTGTGGCTGATAAGTTGTTGCACATGTGATCTCTGCAGTGACCGGAAAAATCACAACAAAAGCAGATGTCTTCAGCTTCGGGGTGGTGCTGATGGAGCTGATAACCGGAATGACGGCCATCGACGAGAGACGCATCGACGAGGAAACCCGGTATCTGGCCTCGTGGTTCTGTCAGATAAGGAAGGACGAAGAGAAGTTCAGGGCAGCCATCGACCCGACCCTGGAGCTCACCGACGAGATCTTCGAGAGCATCTCGGTGATCGCGGAGCTCGCCGGCCACTGCACCTCCCGGGAGCCCTCCCAGCGGCCGGACATGGGGCACGCCGTGACGGTGCTGGTGCCCATGGTGGAGAAGTGGAAGCCGTCCAACAACGAGGCCGAGGACTACATGGGCATCGACCTGCACCTGCCACTGCTCCAGATGGTGAAGGGATGGCAGGAGTCAGAGGCGAGCATGACCGACGGGAGCATCATGAGCCTGAGCCTCGAAGACAGCAAGGGCAGCATCCCTGCCCGGCCCGCCGGGTTCGCCGAGTCCTTCACCTCCGCCGACGGCCGGTGAAGAACCACCATCCCCATCGTCACCGCCACCATGTCTACAAGAAATAAGTACATTGTCTCTCCCGGACCTCATCATCCCCTGTTTCCGCACAGCGTTTCTTCTGTAGGTAAAGAGTAAAGGAGCGCGCCGTTCGTCGTCGTCGTCCATGCGCTTGTGCTTCTGCCGTCGCCGCTGTAGATAGACATCGTGTCTTGTTTTTTTGTTCTCTTTTTTGTTCAACTGGGCACCGTAGGACGGATCGATTGGTTGCCCTTTCTTCCAATTATTCCAGTCTTGAGACTGAAGCTTCTGGCTTTTACCTAGCAATCAAATCAAATCATATAATGCTTCTTTGATTGATCCCAGTGCCTTGGGACGGAATTCTCTCCTCCTCTCCTTTGCAAAATGGAATCTGATTCTGGCTCTGGCATCTGGTTCCTCATGCTGCATTGCTGCAGAGGCCAAAGGGGGACATCACCTGTGATCCTCCATGCCGGTCCATCGTGACTTGATGAGCCCTCTGCTGTGCTGTTGAGGGGGCAGCAAGTACCACTCCAGGCTTGCACCACTCTTCTCAGGCTCTACACACACACTTGATTTCCCATGACCCATTGTATAATAATAAATAATAATAACACTTCAATAATTGTTGCTACAAAACAAATCTGCTACCACCACATAGAAGTAAACAAACAAATCTGCAATGCTAGTAGCTGGCTGGAGGTAATATATGAATGCTGATCTTCATTCAGGTTCTCTGCTTTGCCTGCAGTTGTAGTTATCCGACAAGTGGCACTTGAAAATACACACGTGATGTGAAACAACCAGTGGCTCTTGCTTGGCTGTGGCACGCTTGCATTGCTAGTCCACATACGTCTAATATTCTAGTACTAGTGACGTCGCTAATAATTTCCATGGGCTGAAAGTGACTCCAGTGATGGCTGTAATGGCCTTTTTCTTCTCCGGTGCCGCTGAAGGTGACCCTAATTACCCGGGCGGTAATCAGGCGTCATTGTCGACGAATCATCCACGCCATCAACGGTTTGTTGTCTAATGATGATGATGACGGTGATGATGATGATGTGTCTCTCTGGCCACCTGGCCTATCATCCCAGCTGGCGTGCAATAACTGTGCGGCCGACGGGGTAGAGCAAAAGCGACCTCAGCCCTCTGGCCTCTGCTTAGCCTAGCTTAGCTCTGCTAATTAATCCACGTGACACTGTTCTCAGCTCAGAGAGATCGTGTACAGCAAGTTAGCGGTACACACGCATAAGTGTTGGGTCGCTCCTCCATGTACGTACAAGCTAAAGCTACTACTCCCTCCGTTTCTAAATATAAGTCTTTTAAAATCTGGTCTATATACGGAGCAAAATGAATGAACCTACATTTTAAACTATGTCTATATAAATTCGTATGTAGTTCACTAGTGGAATCTTTGGAAAGACTTATATTTAGGAACGGAGGGAGTAGTGTGCATGCCATGCATTAGGTCAGAATAATGCTGCGCTTTGTACCCTCCACGTGAGATGCTGTGTCTTACTACTATTATTAATCTTGGTCCGGACGCCATATATTGCTGGTGAGGAGTTAAGCAGGCAGTGTAGAGCGTGGAGTGAGGAACAGTACCGATGTCTGGTACCAATTCGAGAAGAAGCCAGTTAGTACCTGCTGTTGGGTGGCATCTGCGAGACGGTTCTGGTACCAGCACGTTCGTGGTGTAGAGGGTATGCATACATCGGTCAGTACGTATAATGAGACTGCTCACCCGCTGCCCGTCCTGTGCTTGGTCTTGTCGCCGTCCGTCCGTCCGTCGTATTTCTACTGTACACGACCGTGTGTGTATGTATGTATGTATGTATACATCACGGGTGGTTATGGTTGCAATCAGTCAGCCTGTCAGGTGGCCCATCTGCGTCAAGCATAATCGACCCTACGGCAAGGGAACGTTTGGATTTGGATACACGTTGGTTGGCCCGTCAGCGTTATCGACTACGAAAAGTAGATGGAGCTTCTTCTCTCTGTGTGTCAAGTAGGCATGGTGGTGATCTAAAAAAAAATCTTATAGCGTGTCTTATGTAGGGGGTACATACATGATACATATTCATACATATGCGTAGACAGATGGTAGCAAGAGAGTAGTCACATGCACACAGTGCAGATCTTTGTACGCGTACGCACACGTGGTGTGATACATGATCGTCACGTAGTTGCGCGGGAATTATTAGGCAACTTGTGATTAAGGAGAGGCCGGGGCATGTGGAGAGGAGAGGAGAGGACAAGACATGGACATGTGGTTCGCACAGGAGAAACTCTGACGGACGCCGTGGTGGCAGCGGCACGGCAATCATTGAAGCTTCTCTTGGCTTCCGCTTCCCTCGTGGTTGTGTTTGTGTGGCCACCTCATGCCGGGTCTGCTTGCTGCCACTTGGCATTGGCCTCCTCCTGTGGTCTGGTCTGGTTCCATGTCCGCGGGATGGCGCCACCTGCTCTGTCAGTTAAAACTCCCTGTGAGATGAGGCAGATAGAGATTGGTGATGGGCTCTGCCCTGGCCCCAGATGCGGCTCCTATTACCCTGGTGCCCTGCCCATGCCATGCTGTTGTCGACCACGAGTTTTTTTTGAACAAACTCGTTCAATTCAAAGAAATTGCCGTTTTTTGAACAGACTCCCGTTCTACCAGCACAGGTCAGCACCTGCAGCGATGAAATTTGCTTGTGTTGCCCCCGGCAATTATTTTTTAAAAAAAATTGCTTGTGTTGCTGCCTGCCACTGCCAGGGAGGCAGCTTCCGTTCCATCAAGAGAATACGCTTCCGCTTTTGTCTTGTCATCAGGTGCATTGCAATGGGCAGAGTCTGTTTACCATCACACAGAGCACAGCCGGTGCGGTCACAAAATTAAAGGCCGTGTCATGGCCATGGGCAGAATAAATAGAGGCAGTTCATGAGGAAAGGAAAGGCCAAAGGAGGCCACCAACACCAACACCAACGAATGCACAGCGAAAAACATTGACTGCTCCCAGCTTGCTTGCTTTCGTTCCCTTCCCGCCGGAAAGGAGAGGAGGCCCAACCCAACCTTTATATCGGCATTTAACAGCTCCCAGGCTCCACGCCCGCCCGCCCATCTCCATCCACCTCCCAATAACCTAACCTAACCACATCGCATGGCATTACTACTGCCACAACGCCTCCTCCCATGGCCACGGGACAAACTCACAGACAATATCATGGCAAAGAGAGACCACACGGCACAAAGCCTGGAGGGCGGATCGTCCTCGTGCTCCCACACCAAACCACACCACAGCAATGCCCAAAGCCAACAACCAACCAACCAGCACCCTTCGATTCAGGCATTTGCTCAAGTCTGTCTGTTTGTTTGTTGCCCAAGGACACGGCCATCATCTGCATCCACCCGAAAACCACCGCGTCGGCGCGCAATCAGACTCGAGGAAGGCTCTGCTACCTGCTGGTCTGAGCTGCGGCGACAACGACAGGGGCATGTGGCGGCAGTGCTGCTTTCTCCTGGCGAAAATTATCCAGGCCCCTGCTGGTGTCCATGTTGCATGGCACCAAGGTTTGCCAGAACTATAAACCAAACAGGCCACGGGAAGGGAACTGTGGCGAGATTATTATTGCGACGGCAGCGTACTCAACTCATCGAGCATGATCAGTCTACTGGAGGATCCAATGCCGGGAGAAACAGCCCGTGGCGATATGCCGAGACGTTCCAGAAATACTCGTGCACCTGGCCCCGGTACATTTTCGAGAGATTATTGGCGACACAGCTCCCCTACACATGAATAAAGCTTGTGGGAGGCTGCACAAGTCTATTATGACGAAGCTGCTGGATCTGACTGTAGATATGGGGCGAAGTGCTTCAGTGTCTCCTCGTAGACAGGTTTCTTGAAATCAACAGCCTGTGAGTTCGACATGGAGACTATGTTAGTAGGCGCCCCAGTTTCAAGAAACAGGGGGGTTGGGGTATTATTATCGAGCTGGAACAAATGGACCACCTTCTCAATCACTTGTTTAGGGGTCATCCATGCCCACTCGGAAAACTCTGGCTTCTCGGATCCATCCCCCATCAGGTTGATCTCGTCATCACCACCGGTAAGCCTAAATAGAAACCTGCTCATTTGAAGCACGCGATTAAGTCACAAATCTGATTAACTCGTAAATGTTTTGTGTACATCGACAATAAAGAACAATGGACGGCAATTGATTATTTCACTGACAGTAATTAACTCTGAATAAGAAATATCTGACCAAGTTCCAACTTACAGAGGTCTGACTGGGCCTAAGTGACAGGTGGTATAGGCCCAACCCCAAGACTAAATGGAAGAGTTTGAGAGGGGTGAGGAGATGGCATGAGTATGCTGGCTACTGTAGCATACCTCCATGGAAATATCTACGGCCCAATTCTGGATAGCCACGCATACCAACTACCAGCCATAAATGTATACCGGTCAGTGACATGAGCCTTTGTGAAAGATATTAGGAATGTATCTAATACTAAGCTATCAAAATCATTAGACAGAATCAGGAGATAACATCAAAGGTACTCCCTCCGTTCACTATTATAAAATGTTCAAACTTTTTTCTGAATCGGATGTATATAGACGCATTTTAATGTGTTTGTTCACTCATTTCAGTCCGTATGTGGTCCATACTGAAATATCCAAAACATCTTATATTTGTGAACGGAGGGACTATAACTTAGAAAGAGTTCCAATTACTACATGAATTGCGTTTCTATTTGAATCAAACATAAAGATATAACTCGACCTTACTGCACTAAGTTCTGCACTTTGACTTTCGTTACCTAAACAATTGAGCACCAGGGATTCAACAGTTCCCCTGAACACCAAAGTTGACTAACCGTTACAGGCTACGGGGAACTAAATGTTTGGATTCCAATTCATTAGGAAGCTTCATACAACCGGATGCATTATGAAAACTTCAGATCAGTACAAGCGTGACCATGGGTGCATGTGAGTGGTTGGATAGATTCAATATGCTCATCTCACAGTTTAATGTCTCATCAGACTTTCCTGCCCATTCCTTCATAAGGAGGTTTGTATTGAATTTTTGTCTATGCATCTCATATAATTTATTTCCAATGTACTACAGCTGGAGTCATGTATGTGCACATGCATACCGTGCAAGACAAGTGTGCACAGCATACTCCGCACATGCATACAAGTGCATCCAGTGAAATGAGTTGTTAGCAATAACAGGTTGAAATGTAAAGGAGCACATGCTAGGTATAAGGTGTTGAACTCCGACTTCTAACAATACAAAAAGTTGAGATGGATCTGTAACATCTATGTTACATACAACTATGGCATATACAATCTTCCATGGTAGCTGTAAGCTTATAATGCATAAAGTTTAATGGATAATGAAGCATGTTCTGATGTCAGTATGGATATATATAATAAGGCATGCTGTCATATCATCATGGACACTTATGGTACGACGTACTTTCAAATGGGTTTTGCTAACAACTTGACTGACATCAGATTTACTTGGAGAATAGCTACATCCTACTCCCTCCGTTCCTAAATATAAGTCTTTTTAGAGATTTCACTAGAGACAACATAAGAAGCAAAATGAATGAATCTACACTTTAGAGTATGTCTATATACATCCGTATGTAGTCCATAGTGAAATCCCTAAAAGGACTTATATTTAGCAACGGAGGGAGTACATGTCATGAATAATAGTGTGGTTGTTGGGCAGAGAGAGTTGTGCAACTGCTATGGCTATGCAGCTATATCTTGGGGTTGCAGTATTCTGTCTGTTAAGTGTCAATTGGTATGCCTGTGCATTAAAATGATTCTTGTAGGACTATCCTTGAAACAGATAAAAGCCAGCAATAAACTGTGCTTACTAGGCATCATTCTTAGCACAAGCAACACAGCAGGCTTACCACTTCTGAGCCTGGCCCTTCCAGTTTGTTCCCCACCTAGCATTCAGCTTGTCTTTGACATCCGCGGGGAAATCATATGTCAACCAATTGGGGGCCTACACGGACACACGCGAAGCGATCAGCAAGAAACCTTTTTGTTACGAAAACAAATTCATCTAGCTGCATATTGGGTGGAGAGACACTAGAGATTTACCACTACTTAAGACAGTTGAAATTGACCAATTCATTCCAGCTATGCTTGAAAGTAAATCATGATTATAACAACATGTGAAGAAAGTGATGGACTGCCGAGTGCCGACTGACCTCGGCGACAATCTCGGCGGATCTAACACCGGTTTCTTCCCTCAATTCCCTGATGGCAGCTGCTCGCGGCTCTTCCCCTGGGTCTATCCCACCCTGTGGCGACACAGAACACTAGGAAAATCAACAACGGTCCGGTATCACGCGTACCAGGATGCAGCACCAACGATAGTAGTAATCGATAATTAGGCTGACGAACGACGAGTTTCACTGGCCGTCAGACTGTTGTTTTAGTACTAGTACCTGAGGCATCTGCCACGCGGTGGGGATGTCGATCCTGGACGCGGAGAAGATCTGCGGGAGGAGAGAAGCGATCAGCGAGAGAGTGGGGCATGGAGAGCGTCAACGGGGACGGCGAGGGGGGAGGGGAGGGGTGGGGTGCCTTGGTGAGGGAGGGGTCGGCGAGGCAGATGCCGACGTTGGTGCGGTAGCCCTCGGGCGGCGAGTCCATGGAGGCGAACACGGCGAGCGGCGAGGCCGAGCAGGAGAGCGGGCGGCGGCGGGCGATCCGGGGGAGCCGGAGGACGGCGGCGGCGGCGGCGGCGGAGGAGGAGATGGTGGGGGTGAGAATGAGGCAGCGTGCGGCGGCCACCGTCATCGGTCCACCCGCAAACCCAACCCAATCGATTGGGGAGACAACGAGAGTGGTGGGACGGACGGCGGCCAGCGGATTGGGTGGCGCGCCGGCCTGCTTTCGCACATGCCAGGCCCAAAATGGGATTGCCTGTATTACTACGCTCAGGGCCGTGGGCTCAATAGAGATAACCTTTTTTTTCCTTAGGCCTTAACAAAAATCTCGGAGAAAACCGGCCAATTCATTGCTTTTGTTTATACTCAGTCGGCAACAAGGTACAACTATGTTCCTCTTTCGTCAGTTGCTATGTTTGTAGCACTGGCAATACTTTTAAGCCAATGTCTATTATATTGTACTATCAAAATAGTCCGTGCGTTGCAACGAAACAGAAAATAACACACGCTCTGAACGTAATATATTTTCACATGGCATCACATTTGTGTTGCCAACGATGACCTTAGTGCTCACACAGAGAAAACGCGTTTGAATGTACAGTCACTCGGAATAAGATGAGAAATATGTTGTTTCTCCCCACGAGGTTTTTCAAAGATGTGCATGTGTGGTTAACGATGTTTTCTTTTCTCTCAATTTGGTTTTAATTTAGTGGATGTTTATTGCAATTCGTATCGTCATCGGAAATAGAAAAAAAGGACCGTGCACTACAGATTAAGTTTGCACCAAAAAATATATTTAAGAAGTATTCAACAGCTAAAAATAACATCCTATTTAGATTCTACACATTTTTCTAATCAAATTTCATATATAACATGTTAAAATCGAAGATACGGTTTAAAAGATATGGATAATTTTGTTTTAGATAAAATGTGGATTGATTAACTGAAAAGTCAGTTTTTTTTTGTTAAAACGAAAAAAAGTTTCGACTGACTTAAATCCGAACTGCGGGTTGATTACCTGAAACATCAGGGGGTTTTCTTAAAAAGACAAAAAAAAGATTAGTTTTCTGACTTAAATCCGGACTGCAGGTTGATTACCTGAAACATCAGGGGGTTTTCTGGAAAATGCAAAAAAAAAGATTCATTTTCTGACTTAAATCTAGACTGCGGGTTAATTTCAGGAAACGTCAGGGGCATTTTTATAAAAGTGACACGACGGACGACAGAAGCGAACGACGCTTTATTATTAGGGAGAGTAAACTATGAGTGAACCCTCTCGAGCAAACTAACTCGCGCCATATGAGTCTATGTTATTATTTTATTTTGCGAGAAACCATGCGAAGTTCATAGATAGACGAAATTTTGAAAAATAAACATCAACATATTCCAGGGGACCAAGGCAGATGAGATATGTGACAAACGGAAAGAAATATGTACCACAATCACAACATAAGCAAAATTGATCACCCTTATGTATCTGGAAGGAATAGAAAAAAAAAATCGGTGAAGATGACACATCGATCATAGAAAGGGAGCTAGAACAAACGGAGTATAAGAGTGGTCAACCATGGCTGATTGCTTTTGTATATGAGAAGCCTTGATTGTGGTTTTATTTTGCTGCTTTTGTGTATGGGAAATCTTGACTGTTTTTTTTTGCTGGTTTTGTATATGAAAATTTCAGATTGTTGATTTGTGTTATCCATTGTTAGAAGGAAAGTGTGGTTGAGCATGCCTGATTGATTTTGCATATGTGAAGCCTTGATTGCTGGTTTTGCATATGAAAAATTTAGATTGCTGATTTGTATTTATCTCTCGATGGAAGTAAAGGGTAATTGAGCATGATTGATTAGTTTTTGTATATGGGAAGTCTTGATTGCTTTTTTATTTTGCTGTCCTTCGATTGCACGCGCGCGGGGAGGGGCGTGGGGTTGGGTACAAGACGTACCACGTATCGACAACACCCTCAAGAGGGAAAACGATGCAGAGCGCCATCATCGCCGAGTTCACCGAACAAAGGTCTTCACCTGAAGCCTTGAGACACAAAGAAGAACCACAATCACATCTTCAAGAAGAGCACGGCACCGCTGGCGCCAATGCACGGAGCTTTCGCGAGGCAACTCACCCATGCCAATACGAGGCTGCCAAGAGGAGCACCATGATGTAAGATCCCCATATCCGGATGAGGACGCCACCTCTCTGGAAGAGAGAGCACGTCCGCGCTACCCGCCACCTTACATACCGTTGCCCACACAATCCGGGAAGGAAGCCACCATCATCGAGATGCTGCCCGCCGGAGAGCAAGCATGCAAACCGCCATCCGAGGCCACCGCCCCGGCATCACCGTCGCGAGATACCGTTGGTCGCGCACCTCACGCCGCACACAACCATGGTAAGATGAGCGAAACCAGTCCATTAACCCTAGCCCGGCATCAGTCCCCAAGTTTGGATAGACGCCTTCATCATAGGCGACATCTACACATACGTCCCCTGCCAATACCGAGTGGACTGGGAGAGACATGACTCCAAGACTGTCGACGGCCGCCGACAAGCTTGCCACAAACCTGTGGCCAGGCGAGCTCACATGACGCCATGTCCACGGTCACCTACGTTGATCCATGCACTACGGGAATCAAGATGTTTACGGTGAGGCGCTAACAGACGATAAAGACTTGTATATAGACGATAAAGATTTTGCCGTCAACCAACAGACGACAAAGCTTGATGTCATACTATGAACGGACAAAGAAAACTTTGCCGTCAGCCAAACTACAACTTTGTCGTGAGCTAGACCAATAAGAGATGGCAAAAAACATGATCTTTGTCATCAGTCCAAATGTGCTCTTTGCCGTTAGGAGGATTAAACCACAGACGACAAAGATTTCTTCTTATTTTAATAAATTTGCTTCACGCACAACAGAGAGTGGTGAACGATACACTATGCACACATCATCAGCTAATAAAAAAATAATTTCTTCACACACAACATCGTGCCCAACAACCGTACTCAATCCAAATCGGAACGACGCCGAGCTCACCGGAGCAAAAGGTGCTCGCCGCCCGTGCCAAGGGGGTCGTGTCGCGTGTCGTCATTGTCGACGGCCGACCGTTCCTTGTTGTTGTTTAGTGGCCGTGTCGGAGGGAAGATGACGACATAGCTGCACTCGACAATGACGGCGGAGCTGCACGAGGCGAGGCGGCTGGCCACAGGGGACGGGCGGGACGACGCCGGACATACATGCAATGGGTGCGAAGTCTCGTTTCTCGTCGACGAGCGGGCGCCACACCGGACGGACGACGAGGGGTGCGGAATCCGGCGAGGGTAAGGCGGGCGGGCGGGCTCTGGCCAGCGACGCGCTGGTGCACGGTGGTGCCGGATGATTGGGCGGGCGGGCAGGCTCTGTCCAGCGACGCGCTGGTGCACGGTGGCGCCGGATGATTGGGCGGGCGGGCGGGCTCGGGAACTGCTATGCGTCCACTGACGGACGTGTACTATACGTCCACCACCTCGATGGCCGTTGGATCTACCGTGGGCAGTCATCCGATCAATTTCCTGCCACGCCTTGTTTGTCCTCTCCCCTACTCATTAATTCCCGCAACGACGATTTTGTTGCAGAAACCACTGCTTCGTCCGAGCCTCTACAAATCCGCGTCGTGCAAAGATCTGCAGGAGAAATACGTGTAAAATATTTTCTGCAACAAAGAGTTTATTATGGAAACATAAGTAGAATATTTTTTGAAATAAAATTTGTTATATAAATATTTTTTGCAACAAGGAACGTGTTGCGAAAACATCTGTATAATTCTTTTTTGCAACCATGTTTGTTATAAAATATTTTCTGCAACAAAGATCATGTTGCAAAAATATTTGTAATATTTTTACAGTAGAAATCATTTTACATAAACATTTATATTTTTTTGCAACAAAGGTCTAGTTGCAGAAAAATTGTGCAACATAGATAATGTTGCATAAACTGTACAACGTACCTCGAGGAGATGGGTCAATGGATGATGCAGTTCGTGCGCCAGGACACGTGAAGGCAGGACGATGAACAAATAATGGATGTCACAGGACACGTGGTTGGCAGCAGAGGAGGCGGACGCTTACACGTTATCAGCCGGACGTAGGGAAGTGTTTTCCATATTATTATTATTATTATTATTATTATTAATATATCAATAAAGCACGCAGTGCTTCTTCCGTCCGTCGTGGTCGTTTTGCAGAAAACCAATTGGCGTTTCTCAAAATCAACCCGCAGTCTAGATTTAAGTAAGAGATGAATCGTTTTTTTCGTTTTTACAGGAAACCCCCTGTGCTTTCCCAAAATCAACCCGCAGTACATAACACAGTGAGAGAACGAATCGTTTTCTGGATTTTTTGTAGAAACCTCCTTCAGTTTACATAAAATAAACCCGCAGTACATACTTGAGTAAAAAAAACCAATCATTT
Organism: Hordeum vulgare subsp. vulgare; assembly: GCF_904849725.1. Taxonomy (NCBI): domain Eukaryota; kingdom Viridiplantae; phylum Streptophyta; class Magnoliopsida; order Poales; family Poaceae; genus Hordeum; species Hordeum vulgare. The sequence goes on along the minus strand of NC_058519.1, from coordinate 654,458,073 downwards.
TTCGTATGTTTTCGAAAACACACCTACAGTTTTTAATTAATTAATCTGTACTTAAATTATAAGTGCAAAATACTTTAAAAAAAATATATCTTTTAAACAGTAACTTCAATTTTACATTATTATATATGAAATTTTATTAGAAAAATATGTAAAATCTGAATATAATGTTAGTTTATCTATTTAATTTTTTAAAATTATGTTTATAATGTAATTTAAATCAATAGTGATGCGCACAATTTAAATATAATATTATTTTATTTATTTAATAATTTTTAAATAATATTTGTGCTGTAATTTTAATCAATAGCGTGCAATCCATTTTTCATAACGAGACCGATCCATGTTGTTAATTAATCCGCGGTCCAATTATAATTAACAAATACTATAAATAATTATATCTTTTAAATGTAACTCAAAGTTTAAATTATTACATATGAACTTTCATTCAAAAAATGTGTTGAATCGAAATCTAATGTATCTTAGCTATTTAATTTTTAAATTTATATTTATAATGTAATTTGAATCTAAAGTGATGTGTATAATCTAAATATGATGTTATTTTACTTATTTAACATTTTCTAAATTCTATTTACACAGTAAATTTAAATAAAGATCTCAAGTCATGATTATTAGGTTAAGACGTGTTGTATGGTTTGCTTCTGTTGCAACGCACGGGATCTTTTGCTAGTAACAGAAAAAGGGACATTGGCAGTCCCAGAGGAGGGCGACGGGTGTGCACCGGTTTATATGGGCTGTCCCAGAGTAAGTCAACCTATGTAACCGGCGTCGAATAATAAATTTCGTACAACTCCAGACCCAAGGCTAGATGACAATGTACTCCCTCTGTCTCAAAATAACTGTCTCAATTTTATACTAGCTATAATACAAAGTTGTACTAAGATTAAGGCATTTATTTTAGGACGGAGGGAGTAGGTAATTAGTCAACCAAAGAGCTGGGAGGTCCAACATGTGGCGCAAATGTTAAAGCCCTAACGACAACGACAGATCCGTTAAAAAATCAACATTTCTTGGAAAAATATGTGAAGCAAAGTCCATAAATAAGGAGGACAATGTTTGAAAACAGTGAACAAATTTCAAATAATATTTTAAAAAGTAAATATATTTTTAAAGAAGTGCACCAAATATGAAAAGGTGAAATTTGTTCAAAGCTGAATAATTCGTAAGTTATGATTCTCTTCAAGAGTGAACTATTTATGGAAACATGAAAATAAAATAAAATTAGGATTTTTAATAGAATTGTTTTTAAAAATAATATTCCGAGCAAAAAAAAATTCAATTATTATCAAATTTCGAAAAATCGAACAATTTATGGAAGGTAAATATTGTTTTTATGAAATATTAGCATTTTCTAAAATCACGAATCAATTTTGTATGCTGAACAAATTATTTGAATTGTGATTTTTTGAAGTGATTTTTTAAAATATGGACGAAATTTGTCGAAAAAGTGAATAGTACTGAAGTTGTGAACAAAATTTGGAAATCGTAAAAAAATGGAATTTTGAACATTTTTGAAAAGTTAAAAAATAAAATTCTGAACATTTCAGAAATTTTGGAATTTATGGAAAAAGAGAAAAAGTTAAACTAAAGAAATAAGAAGAAAATAGAAACATGAAATAGAAATGTAAAAGAGGAAGAATATAAAAGGTTCCAAAACAGGCTGCACCTCCAAGTAGGCTGGCCTATTTGTATCATCACTTTAATGAAGCCGTGACTGTTGGCTGCACACGGGCGGAAAATAGGAATCATCGCCCATGTAGCTTGATTTGAACAAGAAAAACAGGAACGTACATCCTAGGCCAGAAGTATTAATTTGGGCCGCGTGCCATCTCCAACAAGCGTCCAATATTAGCGTTGCGCTAGATAAATTGTATTTTTTGCGTGCCTGCAGCCATTCCAGACGTTTCAATCAAGGGGCAAAAAAGGTGTGTGCGGCATGGTTCAGCGCGCGGAGCGAAACGGCATCGCGCGCCCGCTCCCGTGGGCTGCACAATCGCGCGCCCGCGCCGCGACTTCCACCTACGTCCATATCCAGGCGTTGACGTCGCCGTCCGTACATCCCCATTTGCTCCGATGACCCGATGAAGCTTCCCCGGCTATTGCCGCACCGCCGCTGCTTCCTTCACCTTCCTCTTGTCGTCGCCGTCCCTCGATCGCGTCATTTCTCCGACGAACAGCGTTCGTCCATTGCCTGTATTACTACGCTCAGGGCCGTGGGCTCAATAGAGATAACCTTTTTTCTCCTTAAGCCCTTAACAAAAATCTCTAAGAAACCGACCAATTCATTGCTTTTGTTTATACTCAGTCGGCAACAAGGTACAATTATGTTCCTCTTTCGTCAGTTGCTATGTTTGTAGCACTGGCAATACTTTTAAGCCAATGTCTATTATATTGTACTAGCAAAATAGTCCGTGCATTGCAACGGAACAGAAAATAACACACGCTCTGAACGTAATATATTTTCACATGGCATCACATTTGTGTTGCCAACGATGACCTTAGTGCTCACACAGAGAAAACACGTTTGAACGTACAGTCACTCGGAATAAGATGAGAAATATGTTGTTTCTCCCCACGAGGTTTTTCAAAGATGTGCATGTGTGGTTAACGATGTTTTCTTTTCTCTCAATTTGGTTTTAATTTAGTGGATGTTTATTGCAATTCGTATCGTCGTCGGAAATAGAAAAAAAAGGACCGTGCACTACAGATTAAGTTTGCACCAAAAAATATATTTAAGAAGTATTCAAGAGCTAAAAATAACATCCTATTTAGATTCTACACATTTTTCTAATTAAATTTCATATATAACATGTTAAAATCGAAGATACGGTTTAAAAGATATGGATAATTTTGTTTTAGATAAAATGTGGATTGATTAACTGAAAAGTCAGTTTTTTTTGTTAAAACGAAAAAAAAGTTTCGGCTGACTTAAATCCGAACTACGGGTTGATTACCTGAAACATCAGGGGGTTTTCTTAAAAAAACAAAAAAAGGATTAGTTTTCTGACTAAAATCCGGACTACAGGTTGATTACCTGAAACATCAGGGGGTTTTCTGGAAAATGCAAAAAAAAACGATTCGTTTTCTGACTTGAATCTAGACTGTGGGTTAATTTCAGAAAACGTCAGGGGCATTTTTGTAAAAGTGACACGACGGACGACAGAAGCGAACGACGCTTTATTATTAGGGAGAGTAAACTATGAGTGAACCCTCTCGAGCAAACTAACTCGCGCCATATGAGTCTATGTTATTATTTTATTTTGCGAGAAACCATGCGAAGTTCATAGATAGACGAAATTTTGAAAAATAAACATCAACATATTCCAGGGGACCAAGGCAGATGAGATATGTGACAAACGGAAAGAAATATGTACCACAATCACAACATAAGCAAAATTGATCACCCTTATGTATCTGGAAGGAATAGAAAAAAAAATCGGTGAAGATGACACATCGATCATAGAAAGGGAGCTAGAACAAACGGAGTATAAGAGTGGTCAACCATGGCTGATTGCTTTTGTATATGAGAAGCCTTGATTGTGGTTTTATTTTGCTGCTTTTGTGTATGGGAAATCTTGACTGTTTTTTTTTGCTGGTTTTGTATATGAAAATTTCAGATTGTTGATTTGTGTTATCCATTGTTAGAAGGAAAGTGTGGTTGAGCATGCCTGATTGATTTTGCATATGTGAAGCCTTGATTGCTGGTTTTGCATATGAAAAATTTAGATTGCTGATTTGTATTTATCCCTCGATGGAAGTAAAGGGTAATTGAGCATGATTGATTAGTTTTTGTATATGGGAAGTCTTGATTGCTTTTTTATTTTGCTGTCCTTCGATTGCACGCGCGCGGGGAGGGGCGTGGGGTTGGGTACAAGACGTACCACGTATCGACAACACCCTCAAGAGGGAAAACGATGCAGAGCGCCATCATCGCCGAGTTCATCGAACAAAGGTCTTCACCTGAAGCCTTGAGACACAAAGAAGAACCACAATCACATCTTCAAGAAGAGCACGGCACCGCTGGCGCCAATGCACGGAGCTTTCGCGAGGCAACTCACCCATGCCAATATGAGGCTGCCAAGAGGAGCACCATGATGTAAGATCCCCATATCCGGATGAGGACGCCACCTCTCTGGAAGAGAGAGAGCACGTCCGCGCTACCCGCCACCTTACATACCGTTGCCCACACAATCCGGGAAGGAAGCCACCATCATCGCGATGCTGCCCGCCGGAGAGCAAGCATGCAAACCGCCATCCGAGGCCACCGCCCCGGCATCACCGTCGCGAGATACCGTTGGTCGCGCACCTCACGCCGCACACAACCATGGTAAGATGAGCAACACCAGTCCATTAACCCTAGCCCGGCATCAGTCCCCAAGTCTGGATAGACGCCTTCATCATAGGCGACATCTACACATGCGTCCCCTGCCAATACCGAGTGGACTGGGAGGGACATGACTCCAAGACTGTCGACGGCCGCCGACAAGCTTGCCACAAACCCGTGGCCATGCGAGCTCACATGACGCCATGTCCACGGTCACCTACGTTGATCCATGCACTACGGGAATCAAGATGTTTACCGTGAGGCGCTAACAGACGATAAAGACTTGTATATAGACGGTAAAGATTTTGCCGTCAACCAACAGACGACAAAGCTTGATGTCATACTATGAACGGACAAAGAAAACTTTGCCGTCAGCCAAACTACAACTTTGTCGTGAGCTAGACCAATAAGAGATGGCAAAAAACATGATCTTTGTCGTCAGTCCAAATGTGCTCTTTGCCGTTAGGAGGATTAAACCACAGACGACAAAGATTTCTTCTTATTTTAAAATTTTTGCTTCACGCACAACAGAGAGTGGTGAACGATACACTATGCACACATCATCAGCTAATAAAAAACTAATTTCTTCACACACAACATCGTGCCCAACAACCGTACTCAATCCAAATCGGAACGACGCCGAGCTCACCGGAGCAAAGGTGCTCGCCGCCCGCGCCAAGGGGGCCGCGTCGCGTGTCGTCATTGTCGACGGCCGACCGTTCCTTGTTGTTGTTTAGTGGCCGTGTCGAAGGGAAGATGACGACATAGTTGCACTCGACAATGACGGCGGAGCTGCACGAGGCGAGGCGGCTGGCCACAGTGGACGGGCGGGACGACGCCGGACATACATGCAATGGGTGCGAAGTCTCGTTTCTCGTCGACGAGCGGGCGCCACACCGGACGGACGACGAGGGGTGCGGAATCCGGCGAGGGTAAGGCGGGCGGGCGGGCTCTGGCCAGCGACGCGCTGGTGCACGGTGGTGCCGGATGATTGGGCGGGCGGGCGGGCTCTGCCCAGCGACGCGCTGGTGCACGGTGGCGCCGGATGATTGGGCGGGCGGGCGGGCTCTGTCCAGCGGCGCAGGACAGTTGGGAGGGCGGGCGCTGGCCAACGGTGCGTCGGCTGTTTGGGGCGCCGTACGGGTGGGAGGGCACTCGCTGGTGGATGGAGGCTGCTTGGGAGAGAACGGCAGAGGAGGGAGCAAGGGGAGGAGAGTGTTGGCCGGCGGCGCATCTGGTCGTGCATGGCTGGGTGTGCGTTTTAGATCTTGCCATATGAGCAATCCGCGTGATCGATCCGTGTAATGTGTTTTTTCTTTATCGTTTGCCAAAGAAAATAGGGACGACAAACAATTTACTTTGCCGTTTACCAAAAGTAAATACACACGACAATGACTTTGCCGTGTGTATTTATTCTTGCAGACGGCAAAATGAGTTGTTTACCATATATATATTTTTTGACAAACGACAAAGCTTATTTGTCATCAGTATTTTTTCCGTCTATAGTTGATGGCAAAATTTGTTTTTGCCCGACTGGCCTGATGAAAAGCTAACAACAAATTATGTGATCCCCATCATGATGCACTGACGCACCGGCATCATGACAAACACCAATGAGTACAGTACCCGGGAAGAACAAACATTTTGAAATCGAGATCAATTTCTGAAAATCCATAACATTTTTTGAAAATCCAAAATATTTTTTAAAATAAAAAACATTTTCTGAATTTTAAGAACAATTTTTGAAATCCCAAAACATTTTTCAAAAATTCAGAACATTTTTTGAAAATAAAAAAAAATTCCAGAACCTTTTTTTTGAAATCCATAACATTGTTTTAGAAAGCAAAATCATTTTTCGAAGTTGAAGAACATTTTTTGAAAATTCAATTGTTTTTAAGAAATCCAAAACACTTTTGAAACATAAACAAAAAATAAAAAAAGGAACAGGAAAAAAAGTTTCAGGGAACCTTTTAGAAGTTTCCTAAAACGAGAAAAAACCGGATGGAAACCTCTAGAAAGCTTCCTAAACCAGGATGCTGGAACGTGAAACGGTTCGATCACTTCCAAACGAGTGATGGGAATCATTGTACTGCAACAAACGACGAATAAGGAATTCCACGGACACTTCCTCTTAGTAGTACATTGAGAAACTGAACAACTGCTAACGGTTACCAAGGGCTCGTGCGATCTTGCCGGCGGTGGCGGCGCATCCCTAGTTTCCTCGGCTACGTTTGTGGACGGCTATCCCCACGATCCCGTCTCTTCTTTTTCTCCGCCGCTGCCGCACTCTGCTCTCTCCGACGTCTACGCGCAGTTATGCGTGGTCGTCCCCAAGATGGCGGAGGAGGAGGTGAACTATGGAGTTTCTGTTCCTGGTGGTGCTTCGGCGTCAAGAGGAGATTTGTCGATCCGCGTTTTGGATCAGGCTGGCAAGGGTGAATCATCTGTTGCGAAGGAATATGCATCATCTTCTGCGGGGGACAGCGCGGCGGCGATGCTTGATCGTCTAAACCTCACAACTCAGGAGTCTACGGCGTTTGTTCTCGAGGAGGATGATGAAGATTACCCTGGCTGTCCGACATGGGCGCTAGTTGGAAAGGTTTTGGCTGCTAACACTCTTCATATTTCAACGATCAAGGCTGCTCTTAGACCTGCGTGGGGTAACCCTAGGGGTATGGAGTTTCATCTGTTGGGAGCGAACAGATTTCTGGCTGAATTTGAGAGCAAGGCAGACAAGGATCGGGTGAGTGAGGGTTCGCCATGGACGATTAGCAAGCACTGCATTTTGTTGAAGGAATTTGACCCATCCCTCAAGCCCAATGAGGTCTGTTTTGATACTCTCACGATGTGGGTTCGTACTCTGAATCTCCCTTTTGGACTTATGAATGTTGATCGTGGCAAAGCTTTGGCATCCATGTTGGGCAAAGTGGAGAGGATGGATGTCGATGATAAAGGACGTGCATGGGGTGACTACATGCGTGTACGGATCTTTGTTAATGTCAATCAACCATTGATGCGATGTGTGTCAGTGTTTTCTCATAAGCAGAGAGTGACTCATGTTTACCAGGTGAAGTATGAGCGGCTACCGTTATTTTGCTTTTCCTGTGGCTGTGTGGGGCACTCGTCTGTTGTGTGTCCAACGCCAGGGGAACGTGATGCTGAGGGTCTCCTTCCATATCATAGTTCCAGACTTTGTGTCTCAAATGACAAGAAGAAGAAATATTCAGGGGCTAATGTGGGCCATCATTCGAATTATAAGAATACCAAACCAGGGTCAAGTGTTGGTGTTAAGGCACCAAATAATGCGCCGTCTAGGGCGCGTGGTAAGGAGTCTGTGGGTGAGGGTTTTCCAAATCCGAAACAAAGGAAAACAAGGGCCAACCGTGCAAAGATCATTGCATCTTTGGATGTGCATACGTTGGTAGATGGCTCGGCAGGTGCCGCGGGTTCGGGGAAGCTAGACCAAATTTCTGGGCAGAAACGAAAGGTGTATCGGCCGAAAGTGCAGGTGCAGCTAGATGTGCAGGATACTTCCCCGCTACCCATGATTCTGGTCAGTAACAAGGGGACACCAACTGCGTTTCAGTCCGAAACGGATGCGGATGACCAGATTTCAATGGTAGAGAAGAATAAGAAACAGAGAACTTCAACAACATCCCGATCGGATGATCAGGCAGAGGCTGTGGTGCAGCCCTGGCAGACACAATGAATCTTATATGCTGGACTTGTCGAGGGCTTGGGTCGGACTCGACAGTTGGTGAGCTTCGCTGGTTAGTGAGGTTCTTCCGGCCTTCCTTCCTCTTCCTCTCCGAAACGAAGATGAAGGATTCCAGGGTGCAAAATTTCATGTGGTCTCTTGGATATTCTGGTAGCTTTGTTGTTAGCAGTGTTGGCCTCAGTGGTGGATTAGCTTTGTTTTGGCAACAGCCATATACTGTATCTCTTAAGGGTCTTAACTCTCATTGCATTGATGTGATTACATCTACGAAAGAGTGCATTCCCTGTCGTGCAACGTTTGTGTATGGTGAGCCTCGCCGTGATTTGCGTCATGACTTTTGGAAGTTGTTATCTCGGTTGCATTCAGAATGGAGGGGTCCGTGGATTTGTTGCGGAGATTTTAATGAGGTTCTATGCAGTGACGAACATCTTGGGGCCACCGAATGATCAGATGCTCAAATGTCTTTGTTCCGTGATTGTTTGGATGAACGCAAACTGGTGGATCTGGGTTTTACTGGCCCAAAATTTACATGGAATGATAGACAGGTTGGAGATGGTCTGGTGAGAGTCAGACTTGACAGAGTTGTGTCAAATGGTGAATTTATGGATTTGTTTAATAACTACAGAGTGGAGAATGTTATCACTACCACGTCTGACCATTTTGCCATTGTAGTCAAGCTTTCTACACTGGCTGAGGAGATGCGGGCAACGCCGGTGCAACAACAATTTCGATTTGAAGCGGCCTGGCTTAGAGCACCAGACTATCGGGAAGTAATGGAAAAGGCTTGGGTAGAAGGGCAGGACAGCCCTATGTCTCTGCAGTCCACGTGTGATAAACTACGACGTCTCGCCGGTTCTCTTAAGAGGTGGAGTCATGATTCTTTTGGTTCTGTTCACAAAGGAATTCTCAAATGACAGTGTAAGTTGAAGGTGCTGAGGGGATCAACGCAGGCTAATATTAATGAGATGCGATTGACAGAACAATCCTTATGTGAGATTTTTGAGAGGGAAGAGGTAATGGCATGTCAATTTTCAAGGATAGACTGGCTTCGTTAGGGCGACAGGAACACTGCGTTCTTTCATGCACGGGCTTCGGCGAGGAGGTGCACAAATAGAATTACTAGCCTCTCATGTGATGATGGATCCATGTGTGATAATATGTCCGAAATCAAAGGTATGGTCCATAATTTTTATGCTCAATTGTTCAGTTCGGAACCATGTCCATTGGCTGCTGCTGTCCTTGATGCTATTCCCCGCAAGATCACTAATGAGATGAATGACGATCTTTGTAAAGAGTATACGGATGACGAAATAAAAACTGCTTTGTTTCAAATGGGCCCCACGAAGGCACCTCGACCGAATGGTTTCCCGACTCTTTTTTATCAAACACATTGGAATTTTCCGCAGATGGAAATTTGTAGCGCCGTCCGAAGTTTCTTGACTGGTGGAACCATCCCCACTTGTTTTTGTGATTCAGTGATTGTTCTCATTCCGAAGATTAATAACCCACAACATCTCAAGAACTTTCGGCCAATTAGTCTGTGTAATGTCCTTTATAAACTTGCCTCGAAGGTACTCTCAAACCGACTTAAAGTTTTTCTGCGAGAGGTGATTTCTGAGAATCAAAGTGCTTTCATTCCTGGTCATCTTATCACGGATAATGCTCTTATTGCTTTTGAAAGTTTACATACAATAAGATCCCAAAGAGTGAAGAAGCCTTACTTTGCTCTCAATATTGATATGATGAAAGCATATGACCGTGTTGAGTGGAATTTTCTTCGTGGCTGCCTCTCTCGTTTGGGTTTTGCTGATTCCTAGATACACTCGGTGATGCGGTGTGTTACTTCTACTCGCTATGCTGTCCGGGTCAACGAGATCTGACAGAGCCTGTGGTGACAACTCGGGGTATTCGTCAAGGTGATCCAATCAGCCCCTATCTCTTTCTTCTTTGCACTGAAGGGCTGTCATGTTTGCTCAAACAGTAGGAGGACCAAGGTGTGCTTCATGGCATTAAAAATGGTCGACTTGGTCCTGCTATTTCCCATTTACTGTTTGCAGGTGACAGCATTTTCTTTGCAAGAAGTGACAGGAGGAGCGTGGAAGCTTTGAAACATACCCTTTATCTATATTGTAAGGTTCTGGACAAAAGATTAATTTGGAAAAGTCATCTATTTTCTTTGGTAATGGTTGCCGGAGGAGATCAAGAATGTTGGCTAACGTAGCATAAATTCAAAAAAAATCCTACGCATATTCAGATCTTCCTATGGAGAGACCAGCAACGAGAGAGGGGTGAGTGCATCTTCATACCTTTGAAGATCGCTAAGCGGAAGCGTTGCTAGAACGCGGTTGATGGAGTCGTACTCGCGGCGATTCAGAACGCGGTGTGATTCCGATCTAGTGCCGAACCACGACACCTCCGCGTTCAACACATGTGCAGCCCGGTGACATGTCCCGCACCTTGATCCAGCAAGGAGGAGGTAGAGGTTGGGGAAGATCTCCGATAGCACGACGACCTGGTGTCGATGGAGATACGAGGTCTCCCGGCACAGCTTCGCCAAGCACCGGCAGAGAGGAGGAGAAAGAAGAGTAGGGCTGCGCCGAGGGAGAGGGAAAACTGTGTCTCAAAACAGCCCCAAACCTCAACTATATATAGGGGGAGAGGGAGGGGGCACAACCCCCATCTGCGCCAGGAGGTGGCGGCCACGAGGGGAGGAGGGGTGTGGCGCACCCCTGGTGGGCCTTAGGCCCACCTGGCTTAGGGTTTGCCCCCCTTCCCTCTCTCCTGCGCCTTGGGCCCGTGGTGGGAGGCGCGGCTGGTTCCCTTCCACCTTTTGGCCCATGTCACCTTTTGGGGCTGGTGGCCCCTCCCGGTGGACCTCCGGAACCCTTTCCGGTGGTCCCGGTACGCTACCGGTGACGCCCGAAACACTTCCGGTGTCCGAAACCATTCGTCCTATATATCAATCTTTACCCCCGGACCATTCCGGAGCTCCTCGTGACGTCCGGGATATCATCCGGGACTCCGAACAAATTTCGATAACCTCGTATAACAATTCCCTATAACCCTAGCGTCATCAAACCTTAAGTGTGTAGACCCTACGGGTTCGGGAGACAGGCAGACATGACTGAGACACCTCTCCAGCCAATAACCATCAGCGGGGTCTGGATACCCATGGTGGCTCCCACTTGCTCCACGATGATCTCATCAGATGAACCACGATGTCAAGGATTCAATCAATCCCGTATACAATTCCCTTTGTTTGTCGGTATAGAACTTGCCCGAGATTCGGTCGTCGGTATACCTATACCTTGTTCAATCTCGTTACCGGTAAGTCTCTTTACTCGTTCCGTAGCATGTCATCGTGTGACTAACTCCTTAGTCACATTGAGCTCATGATGATGTTCTACCGAGTGGGCCTACCTCTCCGTCACGCGGAGTGACAAATCCCGATCTCGATTCGTACCAACCCAACAGAGACTTTCAGAGGTACCTGTAGTGCACCTTTATAGTCACCCAGTTACGTTGTGACGTTTGAGACACCCAAAGCACTCCTACGGTATCCGGGAGTTGCACAATCTCACGGTCGAAGGAAAAGACACTTGACATTAGAAAAGCTTTAGCATACGAACAATACGATCTAGTGCTACGCTTAGGATTGGGTCTTGTCCATCACATCATTCTGCCAATGATGTGATCCCATTATCAATGACATCTAATGCCCATGACCAGGAAACCATGATCATCTATTGACTAACGAGCTAGCCAACTAGAGGCTTGCTAGGGACACATTGTGATCTATTTATTCACACATGTATTACTGTTTCCTGTTAATACAATTATAGCATGAACAATAGACGATTATCATGAACAGGAAAATATGATAATAACTATTTTATTATTGCCTCTAGGGCATATTTCCAACAGTCTCCCACTTGCACTAGAGTCAATAATCTAGTTACATTGTGATGTATCGAACACCCATAACATTATGGTGTTGATCATGTTTTTCTCGTGGAAGAGGTTTAGTCAACGGGTCTGCAACATTCAGATCCGTGTGTACTTTACAAATCTCTATTACTCCACTCTGGACATGGTCCTGGATGGATTTGTTGTTGGAAATATGCCCTAGAGGCAATAATAAATTAGTTATTATTATATTTCTTTGTTCATGATAATCGTTTATTATCCATGCTATAATTGTATTGATTGGAAACACAATACTTGTGTGGATACATAGACAAAACACTGTCCCTAGTAAGCCTCTAGTTGACTAGCTCGTTGATCAAAGATGGTCAAGGTTTCCTGGCCATAGGCAAGTGTTGTCACTTGATAACGGGATCACATCATTAGGAGAATCATGTGATGGACTAGACCCAAACTAATAGACGTAGCATGTTGATCGTGTCATTTTGTTGCTGCTGTTTTCTGCGTGTCAAGTATTTGTTCCTATGACCATGAGATCATATAACTCACTGACACGGGAGGAATGCTTTGTGTGTATCAAACGTCGCAACGTAACTGGGTGACTATAAAGATGCTCTACAGGTATCTCCGAAGGTGTTAGTTGAGTTAGTATGGATCGAGACTGGGATTTGTCACTCCGTGTGACGGAGAGGTATCTCGGGGCCCACTCGGTAATACAACATCACACACAAGCCTTGCAAGCAATGTGACTTAGTGTAAGTTGCGAGATCTTGTATTACGGAACGAGTAAAGAGACTTGCCGGTAAACGAGATTGAAATAGGTATGCGGATACTGACGATCGAATCTCGGGCAAGTAACATACCGAAGGACAAAGGGAATGACATACGGGATTATATGAATCCTTGGCACCGAGGTTCAAACGATAAGATCTTCGTAGAATATGTAGGATCCAATATGGGCATCCATGTCCCGCTATTGGATATTGACTGAGGAGCCTCTCGGGTCATGTCTACATAGTTCTCGAACCCGCAGGGTCTACACACTTAAGGTTCGACGTTGTTTTATGCATATTTGAGTTATATGGTTGGTTACTGAATGTTGTTCGGAGTCCCGGATGAGATCACGGACGTCACGAGGGTTTCCGGAGTGGTCCGGAAACGAAGATTGATATATAGGATGACCTCATTTGATTACCGGAAGGTTTTCGGAGTTACCGGGAATGTACTGGGAATGACGAATGGGTTCCGGGTGTTCACCGGGGGGGGGGGGGGGGGGCAACCCACCCCGGGGAAGCCCATAGGCCTTAGGGGTGGCACATCAGCCCTTAGTGGGCTGGTGGAACAGCCCAAGAAAGCCCTATGCGCCATAGGAAGAAAAATCAAAGAGAAAAAAAGAGGAGGTGGGAAAAGGGGGAAGGACTCCTCCTTCCAAACCTAGTTGGACTCGGTTTGGAAGGGGAGGGCTGCCCCCATTGGCTCGGCCGAAGCCCTTAGGGGTCCTTGGACCCCAAGGCAAGGCTCCCCTCTTCCCCCTATATATACGGAGGTTTTAGGGCTGATTTGACACAACTTTTCCACGGCAGCCCGACCACATACCTCCACGGTTTTTCCTCTAGATCGCGTTTCTGCGGAGCTCGGGCGGAGCCCTGCTGAGATAACATCACCACCAACCTCCGGAGCGCCGTCACGCTGCCGGAGAACTCATCTACCTCTCCGTTTCTCTTGCTGGATCAAGAAGGCCGAGATCATCGTCGAGCTGTACGTGTGCTGAACGCGGAGGTGCCGTCCGTTCGGCACTAGATCGTGGGACTGATCGCGGGGCGGATCGAGGGACGTGAGGACGTTCCACTACATCAACCGCGTTCACTAACGCTTCTGCTGTGCGGTCTACAAGGGTACGTAGATCGAACATCCCCTCTCATAGATGGACATCACCATGATAGGTCTTCGTGCGCGCAGGAAATTTTTTGTTTCCCATGCGACGTTCCCCATCAGTGGCATCATGAGCCAAGTTCATGCGTAGATGTCTTCTCGAGTAGAACACAAATTTTTTTGTGGGCGGTGATGTGCGTTTTGCTGCCCTCCTTAGTCTTTTCTTGATTCCGCGGTATTGTTGGATTGAAGCGGCTTGGACCGACATTACTCATACGCTTACGAGAGACTGGTTTCATCGCTACGAGTAACCCCGTTGCTCAAAGATGACTGGCAAGTGTCAGTTTCTCCAACTTTAGTTGAATCGGATTTGACCGAGGAGGTCCTTGGATGAGGTTAAATAGCAACTCACATATCTCCGTTGTGGTGTTTGCGTAAGTAAGATGCGATCCTACTAGATACCCATGGTCACCACGTAAAACATGCAACAACAAAATTAGAGGACGTCTAACTTGCTTTTGCAGGGTATGCTTGTGATGTGATATGGCCAACGATGTGATGTGATATATTGGATGTATGAGATGATCATGTTGTAATAGTTAATATCGACTTGCACGTGATGGTACGGAAACCGGGAGGAGCCATAGGGTTGTCTTTAAACTAACGTTTGTGCTTGCAGATGCGTTTACTATATTGCTAGGACGTAGCTTTAGTAGTAATAGCATGAGTAGCACGACAACCCCGATGGCGACACGTTGATGGAGATCATGATGATGGAGATCATGGTGTGACGCTGATGACAAGAAGATCGTGCCGGTGCTTTGGTGATGGAGATCAAGAAGCGCATGATGATGGCCATATCATGTCACTTATGAATTGCATGTGATGTTAATCCTTTTTGCACCTTATCTTGCTTAGAACAACGGTAGCATTATGAGGTGATCTCTCACTAAAATTTCAAGACGAAATTGTGTTCTCCCCGACTGTGCACCGTTGCGACAGTTCTTCGTTTCGAGACACCACGTGATGATCGGGTGTGATAGACTCAACGTTCACATACAACGGGTGCAAAACAGTTGCACACGCAGAACACTCGGGTTAAGCTTGGCGAGCCTAGCATGTGCAGACATGGCCTCGGAACACATGAGACCGAAAGGTCGAGCATGAATCGTATAGTTGATATGATTAGCATAGAGATGCTTACCACTGAAACTATTTTCGACTCACGTGATGATCGGACTTGAGATAGTGGATTTGGATCATGTACCACTCAAATGACTAGAGAGATGTACTTTTTGAGTGGGAGTTCTTAAGTAATATGATTAATTGAACTAATTGTCATGAACATAGTCTAATGGTCTTTACGAATTACGATGTAGCTTGCGTTATAGCTCTACTGTTTTTATATGTTCCTAGAGAAAATTTAGTTGAAAGTTGATAGTAGCAAACTTTGAAGAGGATTGTCCTCGTTGCTGCGCAGAAGGCTTATGTCCTTAATGCACCACTCAGTGTGCTGCACCTCGAGCGTCGTCTATGGATGCTGTGAACATCTGACATACACGTTACTGATGACTACACGATAGTTCAGTGCAAAATACTTAATGGCTTAGAAGCAAGGCGCCGAAGACGTTTTGAAACGTCACGGAACATAAGTGATGTTCTAAAGAGATGAAATTGTGATTTCATGCTCGTGCCCTTGTTAAGAGGTACGAGACCTCCGACAAGATTCTTTGTCCACAAAGTAAAGGAGAAAAGCTCAATCGTTGAGCGTGTGCTCAGATTGTCTGAGTACGACAATCGCTTGAATCAAGTGGGAGTTAATCTTCCAGATGAGATAGTGATAGTTCTCCAAAGTCACTGCCACCAAGCTGTGAGAGCTTCGTGATGAACTATAACATATCAAGGATAGATACAATGATCTTTGAGTGATTCGCGATGTTTGACACTGCGAAAGTAGAAATCAAGAAGGAGCATCAATAGTTGATGGTTAGTAAAACCACTAAGTTTCAAGAAAGGCAAGGGCTAGAAGGGATACTTCGTGAAACGGCAAAACAGTTGCTGCACTAATGAAGAGACCCAAGATTAAACCCAAACCCGAGACTAAGTGCTTCTGTAATGAGGGTAACAGTCACTGAGGCGGAGCGACTCTAGATACTTGGTAGATAAGAAGGCTGGCAAAAGTCGAAAGAAGTATATTTGATATACATGATGTTGATGTGTACTTTACTAGTACTCCTAGTAGCATGAGGGTATTGAATACCGGTTCGGTTGCTAAGTGATTAGTAACACGGAATGATAGCTACGGCGTAAACGGAGACTAGCTAAAGGCGAGGTGACGATACGTGTTGGAAGTGTTTCCAAGGTTGATATGATCAAACGTCGCACGCTCCCTCTACCATCGGGATTGGTGTTAAACCTAAATAATTGTTATTTGGTGCTTGCGTTAAGCATGAACATGATTGGATCGTGTTTATTGCAATACGATTATTCATTTAAAGAGAATAATGGTTACTCTATTTTCTTGAATAATCACCTTCAATGGTTTATTGAATCTCGATCATAGTGTTACACATATTCATGATATTGGTGCCAAAAGATACGAGGTAATGATGATAGTACCACTTACTTGTGGCACTGCCGCTTGAGTCATGTTGGTATAAATTGCATGAAGAGGCTCCATGGTGATGGATCTTTATACTCACTTGATTTTGAATCACTAGTGACATGCAAATCACACCACATGAGCAAGGCCTTGTTTTCATTGAGATGAAATAAGATAGTAACTTGTTGGAAATGATACATTTTGATGTATGCAGTCCAATGGGTGCTGAGGCACGCAGTGGATATCATTATGTTCTTGCTTCAATGGCGATTTGAGTAGATACTAGAGTATTTGCTTAATGAATCACAAGTCTGAAATATTGAAAAGTTCAATTCTGTTTCGGAGTGAAGTTCGTCGTAACAAGAGGATAAACTGTCTACGATATGATCATAGAAATGAATATGTGAGTTACGAGTTTTGGTACGCAGTTAAGACAATGTGGAAATTGTTTCGCAGTTCATGCCACCTGGAACATCATAGTGTGATGATGTGTCTGAACGTCATAGCCACGCACTATTTCGTATGGTGCATGCTATGATGTCTCTTATCGAATTACCACTATCGTTTATGGGTTATGCATTAGAGACAACCGCATTCACTTTAAATAGGGCACCGCGTATTTCCGTTGAGATGACACAGTATAGACTGAGGTTTAGGGAAATCTAAACTGTCGTTTCTTGAAAGTTTGGGGCTTCGACACTTATGTGAAAAAGTTTCAGTCTGATAAGCTCGAACCCAAAGCGGATAAATGCATCTTCATAGGATATCCAAAACAGTTGGGTACATCTTCTATCTCAGATCCGAAAGCAAAGTGTTTGTTTCTAGAAACGGATCCTTTCTCGAGGAAAGGTTTCTCTCGAAAGAATTGAGTGGGAGGATGGTAGAACTTAATGAGGTTATTGAACCATCACTTCAACCAGTGTGTAGCAGGGCGCAGGAAGTTATTCCTGTGGCGCCTACACCAACTGAAGTGAAAGCTGATGATGGTGATCATCGAGCATCAGATCAAGTTACTACAAACCTCATAGGTTGACAAGGTCACGCACTACTGCAGAGTGGTACGGTAACCCTATCTTGGAGGTCATGTTGTTGAGCAACAATGAACCTACGAGTTATGGAGAAAGCAATGGTGGGCCCGGATTCCGACAAATGGCTGGAAGCCATGAAATCCGAGAGAGGATCCATGTATGAAAACAAAGTGTAGACTTTGGAAGAACTACTTGATGGTCATAGGACTATTGAGTAAAGATGGATCTTTAAAAGGAAGACAGACGATGATGGTGATAAGTCACTATTAAGAAAAGCTCGACTTATCGCAAAGATGTTTCCCACAAGATCAAACAGTTGACTATGATGAGACTTTCTCACTCGTAGCGATGCTAAAAGTCTGTTAGAATTATGTTAGTAGTTGATGCATTATTTATGAAATATTGCACATAGGATGTCAAAACATTGTTTCCTCGACGGTTTCCTTGAGAAAACATTGTATGTGATACAACTAGGAGGTTTTGTCGATCCTAAAGATACTAGCAAGTATGCAACCTCCAGCGATCCTTCAATGGACTGGTGCAAGCATCTCGGAGTTGGAATATACACTTTGATGAGATGATCAAAGATTTTGGGTTTGTGCAAGGTTTATGAGAAACTTGTATTTCAAAAGAAGTGAGTGGGAGCACTATAGAATTTCTGATAAGTATATGTGGTTGACATATTGTGGATCAGATGTATAATTTCTGTAAAGCATACAAGGTTGTTTGAAAGGAGTTTTCAAAGGAATACCTGCATTGCGCTACTTGAACGTTGAGCATCAAAGATCTATGGAGATAGATCGAAAGCACTTGATAGAAGTTTCAACAAGATGCATGCCTTGACAAGTTTTTGAAGGAGTTCAAAATAGATCAGCAAAGAAGGAGTTCTTGGTTGCGTTGTAAGGTGTGAATTTGAGTAAGACTCAACACCCGACCCCGGTAGAATAAAGAGAATAGACGAAGGTCGTCTTCTATGCCTTAGCCGTAGACTCTAAAGTATGCCATGCTGAGTACCGCATCTGATGTATGCCTTGCGGCAAGTCAGTTAAGAGGTACACAGAGTGATCCAGGATTGAATCACTGATCAGCGGTCAAAGTTATCCTTAGTAACTAAATAGACTAAGGAATTTTTCTCGATTATGGAGGTGGTTAAAGAGTTCGTCGTAAAGGGTTACGTTGATGTAAGCTTTGACACTAATCCGAATAACTATGAGTAGTGAAACGGATTCGTATAGTAGAGTAGATATTTGGAGTATTTTCGAATAGCACATAGTAGCAGCATCTATAAGATGACATAAAGATTTGTAAAGAACACACGGATCTGAAAATTTCAGAACCGTTGACTAAAACCTCTCTCATGAGCAAGACGTGATCAGACCCCATAACTATATGGGTGTTGGATTCGTTGGAATCACATGGTGATGTGAACTAGATTATTGACTCTAGTGCAAGTGGGAGACTGTTGGAAATATGCCCTAGAGGCAATAATAAATTAGTTATTATTATATTTATTTGTTCATGATAATCGTTTATTATCCATGCTATAATTGTATTGATTGGAAACACAATACTTGTGTGGATACATAGACAAAACACTGTCCCTAGTAAGCCTCTAGTTGACTAGCTCGTTGATCAAAGATGGCCAAGGTTTCCTGGCCATAGGCAAGTGTTGTTACTTGATAACGGGATCACATCATTAGGAGAATCATGTGATGGACTAGACCCAAACTAATAGACGTAGCATGTTGATCGTGTTATTTTGTTGCTACTGTTTTCTGCGTGTCAAGTATTTGTTCCTATGACCATGAGATCATATAACTCACTGACACCGGAGGAATGCTTTGTGTGTATCAAACGTCGCAACGTAACTGGGTGACTATAAAGATGCTCTACAGGTATCTCCGAAGGTGTTAGTTGAGTTAGTATGGATCGAGACTGGGATTTGTCACTCCGTGTGACGGAGAGGTATCTCGGGGCCCACTCGGTAATACAACATCACACACAAGCCTTGCAAGCAATGTGACTTAGTGTAAGTTGCGGGATCTTGTATTACGGAACGAGTAAAGAGACTTGCCGGTAAACGAGATTGAAATAGGTATGCGGATACTGACGATGGAATCTCGGGCAAGTAACATACCGAAGGACAAAGGGAATGACATACGGGATTATATGAATCCTTGGCACTGAGGTTCAAACGATAAGATCTTCGTAGAATATGTAGGATCCAATATGGGCATCCAGGTCCCGCTATTGGATATTTACCGAGGAGTCTCTCGGGTCATGTCTACATAGTTCTCGAACCCGCAGGGTCTGCACACTTAAGGTTCGACGTTGTTTTATGCGTATTTGAGTTATATGGTTGGTTACCGAAAGTTGTTCGGAGTCCCGGATGAGATCACGGACATCACGAGGGTTTCCGGAATGGTCCGGAAACGAAGATTGATATATAGGATGACCTTATTTGATTACCGGAAGGTTTTCGGAGTTACCGGGAATGTACCGGGAATGACGAATGGGTTCCGGGTGTTCACCGGGGGGGGGGGGGGGCAACCCACCCCGGGGAAGCCCATAGGCCTTAGGGGTGGCACACCATCCCTTAGTGGGCTGGTGGGACAGCCCAAGAAAGCCCTATGCACCATAGGAAGAAAAATCAAAGAGAAAAGAGAAAAAAAGAGGAGGTGGGAAAAGGGGGAAGGACTCCTCCTTCCAAACCTAGTTGGACTCGGTTTGGAAGGGGAGGGCTGCCCCCCTTGGCTCGGCCGAAGCCCTTAGGGGTCCTTGGACCCCAAGGCAAGGCTCCCCCTCTTCCCCCTATATATACGGAGGTTTTAGGGCTGATTTGACACAACTTTTCCACGGCAGCCCGACCACATACCTCCACGGTTTTTCCTCTAGATCGCGTTTCTGCTGAGCTCGGGCGGAGCCCTGCTGAGATAAGATCACCACCAACCTCCGGAGGGCCGTCACTCTGCCGGAGAACTCATCTACCTCTCCATCTCTCTTGCTGGATCAAGAAGGCCGAGATCATCGTCGAGCTGTACGTGTGCTGAACGCGGAGGTGCCGTCCGTTCGGCACTAGATCGTGGGACTGATCGCGGGATAGTTCGCGGGGCGGATCGAGGGACGTGAGGACGTTCCACTACATCAACCGCGTTCACTAACGCTTCTGCTGTGCGGTCTACAAGGGTACGTAGATCGAACATCCCCTCTCGTAGATGGACATCACCATGATAGGTCTTCATGCGCGTAGGAAATTTTTTGTTTCCCATGCGACGTTCCCCAACAGTTGTAGCGGTTTTTGATGTGCTTCGTCTTTCGGTGAAACTTGGGCTCCTTGGCTATGGCAATGGCCCCAGTGTTATCACAGAAGAGTGTCATTGGACCCGACGAGCTTGGAACCACTCCAAGGTCGGTGATGAGCTCCTTCATCCAAATTCCTTCATGAGCTGCTTCTGAAGCAGCTATGTACTCCGCTTCACATGTAGATGCTGCCACGACTTCTTGCTTGCTGCTGCACCAGCTCACTGCCCCACCATTCAAAACATATACATATCCGGTCTGTGACTTAGAGTCATCCAGATCTGTGTCGAAGCTAGCGTCGACGTAACCCTTTACGACGAGCTCTTCGTCACCTCCATAAACGAGAAACATTTCCTTAGTCCTTTTCAGGTACTTAAGGATATTCTTGACCGCTGTCCACTATTCCATACCGGGATCACTTTGGTACCTCCCTACCAAACTTATGGCAAGGTTTATATGAGGTCTGGTACATAACACGACATACATTAGAGAGCCTACGGCTGAAGCGTAGGGGACAGTACTCATCTTCTCTCTATCTGCTGCCGTGGTCGGTGACTGAGTCTTACTCAATCTCATACCTTGCAAAACTGGCAAGAACCCTTTCTTTGAGTTTTCCATATTAAACTTCTTCAATATCTTGTCAAGGTATGTACTTTGCGAAAGACCTATGAGGCGTCTCGATCTATCTCTATAGATCTTGATGCCTAATATGTATGCAGCTTCTCCAAGGTCCTTCATTGAAAAACTCTTGTTCAGATAGGCCTTTATGCTGTCCAACATCTCTATATTATTCCCCATTAATAATATGTCATCCACATACAGTATGAGGAAAGCTACAGAGCTCCCACTCACTTTCTTGTACAGACAGGCTTCTCCTTAAACCTGTATGAACCCAAACGCTTTAATCACCTCATTAAAGCGAATGTTCCAACTGCGAGATGCTTGCACCCGCCCATAGATGGAGCGCTGGAGCTTGCACACTTTGTTAGCACCCTTAGGGTCGACAAAACCTTCTGGTTGCATCATATACAACTCTTTCTTAAGGTTCCCGTTAAGGAACGCTGTTTTGACGTCCATTTGCCAAATTTCATAATCATAAAAGGCGGCAATTGCTAACATGATTCGGACTGATTTCAGCTTCGCTGCGGGAGAGAACGTCTCTTCGTAGTCAATTCCTTGAATTTGTCGAAAACCCTTTGCGACAAGTCGAGCTTTATAAACGGTTACATTACCGTTTGCATCAGTCTTCTTCTTGAAGATCCATTTATTTTCTATGGCTCGCCGGTCATCGGGCAAGTCCACCAAAGTCCATACTTTGTTCTCATACATGGATCCTATCTCGGATTTCATAGCTTCAAGCCATTTGTTGGAATCCGGGCCCGCCATCGCTTCTTCATAGTTCAAAGGTTCACCATTGTCTAACAACATAATTTCCATTACAGGGTTGCCGTACCACTCTGGTGCAGAGCGTACCCTTGTGGACCTTCGTGGTTCAGTAGTAACTTGATTCGAAGCTTCATGATCATTATCATTAACTTCATCTTCAGTTGGTGTAGGCGCCACAGGAACAACTTCCCGCGCTGCGCTACTATCCTGTTCGAGAGGGGGTGTAATTACCTCATCAAGTTCTACCTTCCTCCCAGTTACTTCTTTTGAGAGAAACTCTTTCTCTAGAAAGGATCCGTTCTTGGCAACAAAGGTTTTACCTTCGGATCTAAGATAGAAGGTATACCAATAGTTTCCTTAGGGTATCCTATGAATACGCATTTCTCCGCTTTGGGTTCGAGCTTTTCTGGTTGAAGTTTCTTCACATAAGCATCGCAGCCCCAAACTTTAAGAAATGACAACTTAGGTTTCTTGCCAAACCATAGTTCATACGGTGTCGTCTCAACGGATTTAGACGGTGCCCTATTTAAAGTGAATGCTGCAGTTTCTAATGCGTATCCCCAAAATGATAGCGGTAAGTCGGTAAGAGACATCATAGATCGTACCATATCTAATAAAGTGCGATTACGACGTTCAGACACTCCCTTGCGTTGTGGTGTGCCAGGCGGCGTCAGTTGTGAAACGATTCCACACTTCCTTAGGTGTGTGCCAAACTCGTGACTCAAATATTCTCCTCCACGATCAGATCATAGATACTTAATTTTGCTGTCACGTTGATTCTCGACCTCACTCTGAAATTCCTTGAACTTTTCAAACGCCTCAGATTTGTGCTTCATCAAGTAGATATACCCATACCTACTCAAATCATCGGTGAGAGTGAGAACATAACGATAGCCACCGCGAGCTTCAATGTTCATTGGACCACACACATCAGTATGTATTATTTTCAATAAGTCGGTTGCTCTCTCCATTATTCCTGAGAATGGAGTCTTAGTCATCTTGCCCATGAGGCATGGTTCACATGTGTCAAATGATTCAAAGTCAAGAAACTCTAATAGTCTATCAGTATGGAGTTTCTTCATGCGGTTAACGCCGATATGACCAAGGCGGCAGTGCCACAAGTATGTGGGACTATCATTATCAACTTTACATCTTTTGGTACTCACAGTATGAATATGCGTAACATCATGATCGAGATTCATCAAGAATAAACCATTCACCAGCGGAGCATGACCATAAAACATATCACTCATATAAATAGAACAACCATTATTCTCTGACTTAAATGAGTAGCCGTCTCGCATTAAGCAAGACCCTGATACAATGTTCATGCTTAAAGCTGGTACTAAATAACAATTATTAAGGTTTAAAACTAATCCCGACGGTAGATGTAGAGGTAGCGTGCCGACGGCGATCACATCGACCATGGAGCCATTCCCGACACGCATCGTCACCTCGTCCTTGGCCAGTCCCGCTTATTCCGCAGTTCCTGCTTTGAGTTGAAAATGTGAGCAACAACACCGGTATCAAATATCCAGGAGCTACTACGAGCGCTGGTAAGGTACACATCAATAACATGTATATCACATATACCTTTAACGTTGCCGGCCTTCTTGTCCGCTAAGTATTTGGGGTAGTTTCGCTTCCAATGACCCTTTCCCTTGCAATAGAAGCACTCAGTCTCGGGCTTGGTCCATTCTTTTTCTTCATCCCGGCATCTGGCTTACCGGGTGCGGCAACGGCTTTGCCGTCTTTCTTGAAGTTCTTCTTACCCTCGCCCTTCTTGAAACTAGTGGTCTTGTTGACCATCAACACTTGATACTCTTTCTTGATTTCTACTTCTGCAGACTTGAGCATCGAGTACAACTCGGGAATGGTCTTCTCCATCCCTTGCATGTTGTAGTTCAGCACAAAACCTTTGTAGCTTGGTGGGAGAGATTGGAGGATTCTGTCAATTATAGCATCATCCGGAAGTTCGACTCCAAGTGAAGTCAGACTACCGTGTAACCCAGACATTTTGAGTATGTGCTCACTGACAGAACTGTTCTCCTCCATCTTACAGCTAATGAACTTGTCGGAGACTTCATATCTCTCGACATGGGCATGAGCTTGAAAAACTAGCTTCAGCTCTTGGAACATCTCATATGCACCGTGTTGCTCAAAACTCCTTTGGAGCCCCGTTTCTAAACTGTATAACATGCCACACCTAACCAGAGAGTAGTCATCACTCCGCGTTTGCCAGACGTTCAGAATGTCCTGGGCTGCTGCGGGAGCGGGAGGGTCACCTAGCGGCGCATGAAGGACATAAGCCTTTTTAGCTGCTTCAAGGATGAACTTCAAGTTGCGAACCCAGTCTGCATAGTTGCTACCATCATCTTTCAGCTTGTTTTTATCTAGGAATGCGTTGAAATTGAGGTTGACGTTGGCCATCTACAATATTTATAAAGACAACTTTTATACTAATTTCATGAAAATTAAGTTCATTTAATCAAATTAAGTATGAACTCCCACTTAAATCGACATCCCTCTAGTCATCTAAGTGATACATGATCCATGTTGACTAACCCGTGTCCGATCATCACGTGAGACGGACTAGTCACCATGATGAGCAACTTCATACTGATCGTATTCAACCATACGACTCATGTTCGACCTTTCGGTCTCTTGTATTCGAGGTCCTGTCTGTACATGCTAAGCTCGTCGAGTCAACCTAGGTGTTTCGCGTGTGTAAATCTGGCTTACACCCGTTGTATGCGAACGTTAGAATCTATCACACCTGATCATCACGTGGTGCTTCGAGACAACGATCCTCGCAACGGTGCACACTTAGGGGAATACGTTCTCGAAATTTTAAGAGGGATCATCTTATTATGCTACCGTCGTTCTAAGCAATAAGATGAAAAACATGATAAACATCACAATGCAATCATATAGTGACATTATATGGCCATTATCATCTTTGCTCTTTTGATCTCCATCTTCGGGCATCGCATGATCATTATCGTCACCGGCGTGACACCATGATCTCCATCATCATGATCTCCATCAATGTGTCTCCGTGAAGTCGTCACGCCAACTACTACTATCACTACTACTATAGCTAATCGTTAGCAATGAAGTAAAAGTAGTAAGCACATGGCGTTGCATCTCATACAATAAATTAAGACAACTCCTATGGCTCCTGCCGGTTGTCATACTCATCGACATGCAAGTCGTGAAACCTATTACAATAACATGATCATCTCATACATCATACATGCAACATCACAACTTTGGCCATATCACATCACATGTCAAACCCTGCAAAAACAAGTTAGACGTCCTCTAATTGTTGTTGCAAGTTTTACGTGGCTGATTTGGGTTTCTAGCAAGAACGCTTTCTTACCTACGTGACAGCCACAACGATGATATGCCAAAGCTATTTACCCTTCATAAGGACCCTTTTCATCAAATCCAATCCGACTAGAGTAGGAGAGACACACACCCGCCAGCCACCTTTATGCATGGTGTGCATGTCTGTCGGTGGAACCAATCTCACGTAAGCGTACGTGTAATGTCGGTCCGGGCCGCTTCATCCCACAATACCGCCGGAAAAGAATAAGACTAGTAGTGACAAGCAATTGACAAATCATCGCCCACAACCTTTTATGTTCTACTCGTGCATAGAATCTACGCATAGAAAACCTGGCTCGGATGCCACTCTTGGGTAACGTAGCATAAATTCAAAAAATTTCCTACGCATATTCAGATCTTCCTATGGAGAGACCATCAACGAGAGAGGGGTGAGTGCATCTTCATACCTTTGAAGATCGCTAAGCGGAAGCGTTGCTAGAACCCGGTTGATGGAGTCGTACTCGCGGCGATTCAGATAGCGGTGTGATTCCGATCTAGTGCCGAACCATGGCACCTCCGCGTTCAACACACGTGCAGCCCGGTGACGTCTCCCGCACCTTGATCCAGCGAGGAGGAGGGAAAAGTTGCGGAAGATCTCCGGCAGCACGACGGCGTGGTGTCGATGGAGAGACGAGGTCTCCCGGCAGGGCTTCGCCAAGCACCGGCAGAGAGGAGGATAAAGAAGAGCAGGGATGCGCCGAGGGAGAGGGAAAACTGTGTCTCAAAACAGCCCCAAACCTCAATTATATATAGGGGGAGAGGGAGGGGGCGCAGCCCTTAGGGTTCCCACCCCCAAGGGGTGCGGCAGCCCCCATCTGCGCCAGGAGGTGGCGGCCAGGAGGGGAGGAGGGGTGTGGCGCACCACTGGTGGGCCTTAGGCCCACCTGGCTTAGGGTTTGCCCCCCTTCCCTCTCCCCTGCGCCTTGGGCCCGTGGTGGGAGGCGCACCAGCCCACTCTGGGCTGGTTCCCTTCCACCTTTTGGCCCATGTCACCTTTTGGGGCTGGTGGCCCCTCCCGGTGGACCTCCGGAACCCTTTCCGGTGGTCCCGGTACGCTACCGGTGACGCCCGAAACACTTCCGGTGTCCGAAACCATCCGTCCTATATATCAATCTTTACCTCCGGACCATTCCGGAGCTCCTCGTGACGTCCGGGATATCATCCGGGACTCCGAACAACTTTCGATACCCTCGTATAACAATTCCCTATAACCTTAGCGTCATCGAACCTTAAGTGTGTAGACCGTACGGGTTCGGGAGACAGGCAGACATGACCGAGACACCTTTCTGGCCAATAACCATCAGCGGGGTCTGGATACCCATGGTGGCTCCCACTTGCTCCACGATGATCTCATCGGATGAACCACGATGTCAAGGATTCAATCAATCCCGTATACAATTCCCTTTGTCTGTCGGTATAGAACTTGCCCGAGATTCGATCGTCGGTATACCTATACCTTGTTCAATCTCGATACCGGTAAGTCTCTTTACTCGTTCCGTAGCACGTCATCGTGTGACTAACTCCTTAGTCACACTGAGCTCATGATGATGTTCTACCGAGTGGGCCCAGAGTTATCTCTCCGTCACGCGGAGTGACAAATCCCGATCTCGATTCGTACCAACCCAACAGAGACTTTCAGAGGTACCCGTAGTGCACCTTTATAGTCACCCAGTTACGTTGTGACGTTTGATACACCCAAAGCACTCCTACGATATCCGGGAGTTGCACAATCTCACGGTCGAAGGAAAAGACACTTGACATTAGAAAAGCTTTAGCATAAGAATAATACGATCTAGTGCTACGCTTAGGATTGGGTCTTGTCCATCACATCATTCTCCCAATGATGTGATCCCGTTATCAATGACATCTAATGTCCATGACCAGGAAACCATGATCATCTATTGACTAACGAGCTAGCCAACTAGAGGCTTGCTAGGGACACATTGTGATTTATTTATTCACACATGTAGTACTGTTTCCTGTTAATACAATTATAGCATGAACAATAGACGATTATCATGAACAGGGAAATATGATAATAACCATTTTATTATTGCCTCTAGGGCATATTTCCAACAAATAATGAGGTTAAACATATCCTTGGCGTTTTCAATGAGTCACTCCAAGATTCTTATCTTGGCATGCCAACCGAAGTGGGGCGATCAACTACTATGACTTTCAAATATTTGTATTATCGGATATGGAAGCGTATCAATGGTATGTCTGATCGACCTTTGTCTAGGTAAGGAGTGGAGATTCTTTTAAAATTTGTGATTCAGGTGATTCCAACATATGTTATGAGCTGTTTCCATCTTCTTGTTGGTACTTGCGAGCAAATGAGGAGAGTCATTGCTGATCAGTAGTGGGGTTTTGCTGATGGTAAAAGAAATATGCATTGGCGATTATGGGAATGGTTGACATGTCCAAAAGCTATGGGAGGTCTTGGTTTCAAAGATATGATTATGTTTTTAATCAAGGTATGTTAGGTAAACAATGTTGGCGGTTACTTACATAACTAAATTCCATTTGTGCTCGTGTTCTTAAGGGACGTTATTACCCAAATACAGATTTCTGAGATGCTAAATGTCCAGGGGCATTTCCTCTTTATAGATTTCAAAACCAGGATGCTGGAACGTGAAACGGGCCGATGACTTCCAAACGAGTGCTGGGAATCCTTGTACTGCAACAAACGGCGAATAGGGAATTCCCAGGGGCGACTACAACGATACTTAGAGCATCTCTAGTAGAACCCTCAAACCCTTAAATTCTGGAAAATAACCGCTTTTTTATAGTTTTCGTCGAAAAAACGACGTAGACTAGAACCCTTAAACCCTTAAACCCGTAAAAACTTTTAGAGGTCGAACCTGTAAACGCCCTCGCAGCCTGTAGAAGTGAGGGTTGGGAGGGCAAACCCAATCCCAACCCGCACTCCTTTTCATCTCGAGCGCGGGAGGGAAACTACACGTCCCAGCCGCCGCGCCATGGATCCCCTGGCCGCCGCCTCCGCGCCGGCCCCGCCCGCCCCCGTGTCGGCCCCTCCCGCCCAGGCCGCCGCGGCTTCAGCCCCACCCGCCCCCGCCCCCACCCCGCACGCCCCGGCCACCGTGGCCGACGTGGTGGCGGCGACCCACGTCGGGGCCAAGCGGCGGCGGGCGGGCCTCGCACCGCCTCCTCCCGCCCCGGCCGCTGCCGCCCCCGCCCCGGCCACCACGGCAGCCCCGGCCATCGTCCAGCCCGCGAAGAAGAGCCGGCCGAAGGTCTCCTCGCGTGGGCCGCGAGGGGCTTCCTCGAAGGCCGCCGGCGCATCCCCGAAGCGGAAGAAGGTCACGGCGCGGAAGAAGCCCGCGCCCCCGGTCGTCGCCGTCGCCGAACCTCCTCCCGCCGCGCACGAGGTGTTCGAGGAAATGGCAAACCCAACCTCGTTCATGGACCTCCTTCAAGACGCGGAGGTGGACCTCGGGGCTCCGCCTCTAGAACCCTTTGGTGAGGAGGTTGGAGAAGATGAGGAGGATGTAGGGGATGATGAGGAGGAGGTGGCCGAGATAGGGGAGGAGGCATTCACCGCCGCTTCCCGCCCACACGCGCGGTCGTCAAACTACACCGGAGCGGAAGATATCCTCTTGCTTCGTGCTTGGGTATCTGTGGGGATGGATGCAACCACCGGCACCGATCAAACCGGTAAAAGGTATTGGCACAGGATCGAGGACAACTATTGAAGGATCAAGCCGAAGAATTGTGGGTTCCTCTCTCGCAGTTACCAGTCGCTTCAAGGCCGGTGGGATTTGATGAAGCCCGCTTGTGCTCGTTGGAGTGCGGCCATGGACCAGGTGAGGGATGCACCACCTAGTGGAACCGTGGAGAGTGACTATGTGAGTACATATATCTTCACTATTTTCATTATGTGTGTGTACTATGTGGGTTCTTATGTGATTATGTGTGCTTGATAGGAGACAATTGCCGGCATGAGGTACAAGGAGATGGCCGCTTCCAAGGGCAAGCCATTCCCATTTAAGCATGCTTGGGCAATTCTTCAAACCTTTGACAAGTGGAAGTTGAGGGATCAAGAGACCGCACCCAAGAAGTCGCCAATGCTTAGGATGGATGATAGTGAAGATGAGGAGAAGGAGAGAAACTTGGGCAAGCCCGAGGGAACCAAGAAGGGCAAGCAAAGGGTGAAGATGGAAGGAGAGGCATCAAGCCTAAGGGAGAAGATGGAGCAAATGATGAAGGCAAGAGAGGAATTGACTAGGAAGACATTGGAGACCAAGATTCTTATCACCGAGAAGAAGAAAGAGGTCAAGCTTGCACAAGTTGAAGCAAAACGTGAAGAAGCAAAGCGCAAGGTCGACTTGGAGGAGAGGATGATCAAGGTGAAAGAGGCAAAGGTATGGAAAGAACTCATGGTGGAAGAGAAGGAGCACATGATGATGTCCAAGAAGGACATGGATGAAGAACAATTACAATGATGGAAGGACTACAA
Source organism: Hordeum vulgare subsp. vulgare (assembly GCF_904849725.1). Lineage (NCBI taxonomy): Eukaryota > Viridiplantae > Streptophyta > Magnoliopsida > Poales > Poaceae > Hordeum > Hordeum vulgare. The sequence continues at coordinate 654,428,028 of NC_058519.1, read as the reverse complement.
GGAGGACATCGCAGAGAGGAAGAGGATATTCCGTGGTGCGTCCTCTACTTTCCGTGGTGGTGGCGATGGCGGTGTGGATGACTCCAATGGAGGTGCTTGATGGACGTGCAAGTGGTCTAGGAAATGGCGCCAAGTGCAACTTTTTGGTGATGGTGCCGATGAGAGGGAGAAGATGATGATTGTGTGATGTAAAAACTATTAAACCATGCATCAATGATCTTTATTTCCGTGTTTGTTTGAAGGTTTATTATGTTTGTCTTGTGAAAATTATGCAATGCCAAATGACAGTTTTAAGGTTTGGGGTAGGGGCAACCGTTATAAGGGTTGGGTTTGAGGGTTCTAGTCTTTGCCCCTGTTTTTCAACCCTTAAAAGTGTCCAAAATGTGCAATTCTCAACCCTTAAAACTGGTTTTTGTTTTAAGGGTTCGAGGGTTCTACTAGAGATGCTCTTATCCCACCACGGATTTTTGGCCGGCCTGCTTAACTAAACAGTTATTTTTTAAGGGAAGTTGCCAGACAAATATACAGACGCCGAAGGACCCAAAGTCCCTAACCACCAAGAGATCGATCGATCGATCGATCCATGGACAACGCACGCGTACGCCGCCGCCGCGACGACCCCGAGATCGGGGACGACGCCGTGCGCGAGGTCCTGGCGCGTCTGCCGGGCCTGCGGGAACTCCTGCGCTGCGCGGCCACGTGCAAGCACTGGCGCCGCCTCGTCCTCGACCGGGCCTTCCTCCGCCGCCTCGGCCTCTGGCCGGACACGGCGCGCCGCCCCTCCATCCTCGCCGGGGTCTTCTCCCAGAGCTGCTACTCCCGCGACGACTCGAGAGACAAGGGCAACCTCTACGACGCGCCTCCGCGGTTCATCAGCCTCCAATCCGGCCTCGACGACGTGCATGATCCTCCTCGTACCTTCTACTCCTTCGTCACCATCGACGGCGACGACCGCGGGCTCTTCCATCTCGCGAGGCCACTGGCGGCGCGCCGCGGCTTCCTCGTCGCCCGCGTCCTGCCGCCGTATTCGCCGGACAACCGCGACGACGACGACAAGCTCCTCCTGGCTGTGTGCCGTCCTCTCCTCGACAGGAGGAGCACGCACCTACTCCCGCCGCCTCCCTTCAGCATGGACGACTACTTGGACAACAATCTCGTAGGTTGCACCATTGTCACCGCCGCAGACCACACCGCCGGCGATGGTAACCACAAGCAGCATCAGCAATCCATGTTTAAAGTCATACTGTTGTACAAGGACAACAATGACGGCTTTGTCTACACCTGCGACTACTCCTCGGATGCTGCTGGTTGGAGTGCTCCAGTCAGGGCCTACCATGCTTCCCCCTTCACCAGGTGCGGCCCGCGTGCCGGCCTAGTCACCCACGGTCTCGTGCACTGGTTGTTGATGCATTATCAAAACCACCACATCTACGCCCTTAAGGTAACCATGGAGACGCTACGTCCCACTCTGACCAAGATACCGATCGAGGTCCACCCTAGCATGCCACGACCGCCCATCCCATGCACCGTTCAAGGAATGCTTTCGTTTGTTACCATACGAGAAGAAGACGGCGTAGCAGAGCTCTGGACCAAGCAAGAACAAGATGGCGCCACAATCAACAAGAAAGAGCAACATGACAACGTCGTCTGGGAAAACTCTGAGCTCACCAACCTGGGGAGAGAGAGAATAAGCTCGGTTTTCTTTGCAGAGAGCAGAGGTGCGTTGCTCGTCGAACAACATGGCGGTGCCCTCTCTATTGTCGACCTCGAGACCAAGGACAAGTTGCCGATGCATCTAAAGGACGAAACAAGTGAGCAGTCGAGGGGCACGTGCCGGTTTCTAGAGTCGTGCAGCAGTAGCTGCTGCCGCGGATACATCCATGGATACAGTGGCATGACATGTCTGCAAACACCCCCCGTGTTGTACGAGATGGATTGGGTCTTTCCGTCGACCCTTGTCTACCCTGAGGCCGGAGGTGAGAAACAAGAATAGCTAGATTGATTTTAAGGCTATTTTAAAAACCAAGTAGGACACATTTAGGAGTGATACTCCCTCTGTAAACAAATATAAAAATGTTTAGATCACTATTTTATAGTGATCTAAATGCTCTTATATTTTTTTTTACCGAGGGAGTAACTTGTTAGCTAGTTTCAGAGTGGGTTGTTGCTTTGAAAGTATGTGTTAATTTGCAGATGATTTTGGTGTTAGTCGCATACTGTTGGAAGGTAGTGGTCATTTGCTGTCGTTGTTGGGTTTCTGGTACTAGAACAATATAGATAATAGATTTCTTCAATTGCTTGGACCATTGGACGTGATGGTCAAATTCATGTCCATTCTTCGGTTAGGGTCAATATAGATAATAGATTTCTTCAATTGCTGATACGGTCATATCTTTATGTGTAATTAAGGTGATACATTGTTAGAAATATACGCGATCTGATTTGCCTCCGACACAATTTTAACTATCGAATATGAGAAATGTGGTACATCTCCTGCAGTTGTTGCTTGTATGTTGAATTGTTGACAGATGAATATGCTCCTAAAAAGGAAAGCAACTGCTCCCTCTTTTAGATATTTCACTACGGACTGCATACAGAATAAAATGAATGAATGTATACTTTAAAGTATGTCTATATACATCCACATGTAGTTTCTAGTGCAATCTTTAGAAAAATTATATTTAAGAATGGAGGGAGCACATATTAACTATCTACGACAGTCGCTGTCAAAAAACAATTCGTTATAGACTCCTTGCGATCCTCCTCCTCCTCCTCCTCCAGGTGACATGCATGTTGACATGCACGTTTGCATGTCACCGTGTGACTTAGGGCCTAAATTCAAATTTAAACATTATGAAAAAATCTGAAAAAAATTATGCATGTTCACAGCACATATTAAGATAACCCTTAAAAAATTCAGATCAAAATTCGAAACATACACCGAGAAATAAAAAAGAAAAACTCAGATGTGAATAGTCTACACAGAACCATTCGTGACTATTCATGACAGATTTCTCTTTTTTATTTTTTGATGTATGTTCCGAATTTTGATCTGAATTTTTATGGGTTATCTTAATATGTGTTGTGAACATGCATGATTTTTTTCAGATTTTTTTATAATGTTTAAATTTAAATTTAAACCGCAAGTCACACGGTGACATGCTGTCCCTCCTCCAGTGATCCTCTTCGTTAGTTTTTCTATCAGTGCGATCCTCCTCCTCCTCCTCCAGTGATCCTCTTCGTTAGTTTTTCTATACGCGGAACAAAATCCGCCGGGAGCTATGTTTGGTGCAAGCTAGCTTCGGAAGCTAGCAGACAGGCAGCCGGATTGATCTACAGCAGCACTAGGACGCCAAGTCTAGGCTAGCTAGATCGACAGATCAATGAACTATTTTGGTGGTGCTTAAACTTACCGTGCCTTCTCCACTATTCACTTACCCATCATCTAAAACGACCCATGCAACCTCTTCCCAATCCCATACTCTGCGATATTTGAATCTTCACCGCGTCAAGGCCCCAAGGCCCCAACCAGGCCGAAAGACATCAAGGCTGAGGAGAAGGTCTTTCCAATCTCAGCTTCCTTCCATGATCAAACTGCAATCCCATAATGTGGAAAAGGCGGTGTGTCGAAGGCAGTTTGTATCAGATAGTAATTAATGTATTTTGTTAAGAGAAAGTAAACAAAGTAGGTATAGTGTGGACATGATGCACCATCTGCATGTGGTTACCCGATAGTATCCACAATGTACACATAGTTGGCGTTTTTCAGTGAACAAACACTAATTGATTTCTCGCTGCGGTGTAGAGATAAAAAGAAGATATTTCATTTTGTTTCCTTCGTCTCACACGAGGCAACAAGGGAGAACCGTTGTGCCGCACCACCCACCGCCTTGGTGCTCTAGCTCTTCAGTCTTGTGAAGGTTTGGGAACCCGGTGCCTCAGTGTTGGGGTTGTAGATTAAGGCGTTGATGATGGCGATGCCAATGGCGATGGTGTATCTTAATATATACATTCTTCATATATTTTTGTGTTGTATAAGGTGACCATCCTTCTTGTTAATTCTAGTTTTCGAGGGAGACAATTGATCATACGGCCCTCCCCGTATTTTTGTGGAAGTATCCACCATTATTTGTTGGAAATATGTCCAAAAGGCAATAATAAATTAGTTAGTATTATATTTCTTTGTTCATAATAATCGTTTATTATCCACGGTAAAATTATATTGATTAAAAACCTCAAATACATGGGTGGATACATAGACAACATACTGTCCCTACTGAACCTCTAGCTGACTAACTCGTTGATCAAAGATGGTTAAGGTTTCCTAACCATAGACAAGTGTGACGTTCTATAAACGTAGCATATGATCGTGTTAGTTTATTGTTACTGTTTTCTGCATGTCAATGTATTTGTTCCTGTGATCATAAGATCATGCAACTCCCGGATACCGGAGGAATACCTTGTGGGTTATCAAACGTCGCAACGTAACTGGGTGACTATAAAGGTGCTCTATAGGTATCTCCAAAGGTGTCTGTTGGGTTGGCATGGATCAAGACTGGGATTTGTCACTTCGTGTGACTGAGAGATATCTCGGGGCCCACTCTGTAATACAACATCACAACAAGCCTTGCAAGCAATGTGACTAAGCAGTTAGTTACGGGATCTTGTATTACGGAACGAGTAAAGAGACTTGCCGGTAACGAGATTGAACTAGGTATAGAGATTCCGACGATCGAATCTCGGACAAGTAACATACCGAAGGACAAAGGGAATAGTATACGTGATTATATGAATTCTTGACACAGAGGTTCAACCGATAAAGATCTTCATAGAATGTGTAGGAACCAATATGGATATCCAGGTCCCGATGTTGGTTATTGACCAGAGAGTGTCTCAAGGTCATGTCTGCATAGTTCTTGAACCCGCAGGGTCTGCACACTTAAGGTTCGGTGACGTTTTGGTATAGTTGAGTTATATGTGTTGGTGACCGAAGGTTGTTCGGAGTCCCGGTTGAGATCACGGACATCACGAGGGTTTTCGGAATGGTCTGGAAACGAAGATTGATATATATGATGGTTTCATTTGGTCTCCGGAAAGATTTCGGACATTACCGACAGTGTACGGGAGTGACGAATGGGTTCCGGGTTTTCATTGAGAGAGGCCCACCCACCCGGGAGAGAGCCTAATAGCCTAAGGGTTGCTCACCAGCCCTTAGTGGGCTGGTGAGACCAGCCCAAATGGGCTATGGCGCCTCAAGATAAAAACCAAAGAGAAAAAAAAGGAGGTGGGAAGGAAGAGAAGGACTCCTCCTTCCCCAAACCGAATTGGAGTTGGAGTCCTCCTCTCCTCTCTCGGTCGGCGCCCTAGGGGCTCCCTTGAGCCCCAAGGCTAGCCCCTCTCCTCCTCCTATATATACTAGAGGTTTTCAGGTTTTTGAGACATAACTTTTTGCCACGTGCAACTCAAACCTCTACTTAGTAGTTCTTCCTGTAGATCGGTTTTCTGCGAAGCTCGGGCGGAGCCCTGCAGGAATAGATCATCACCATCACCAACGCGCCGTCACGCTGTCGAAGAACTCATCTACTTCCCCGCCCCTCTTGCTGGATCAAGAGGCGGAGATCGTCATCGAGCTGTACGTGTGCGGGACGCGAAGGTGCCGTCCGTTCGGCACTTGATCGGGACGGATTGCGAGACGATTCGTGGGACGGATCGCGAGACGGTTCGTGGAACGGATCGTGAAAACGTACCACTACATCAACCGCGTTTAATAACGCTTCCGCTTAGCGATCTACAAGGGTATGTGGATCTGATCTCCCTCTCGTAGATGAACATCACCATGGTAGTTCTTCATGTGCGTAGGAAAAAAATTGTTTACCATGCAACGTTTTCCAACATTATTCACCCCTTAATTTCTCCACGTGCGTAAGCTGTCACCACTATGTGACTTACTGCCTCCGTTCCTAAATATAAATCTTTAAAGAAATTTTATCAAGGAGTCTAAATACGAACCAAAATGACTGAATCTACATTCTAAAACATGTCTATATACATCCGTATGTAGTTCTGTAATGGAACCTTTAAAAAAAGGGTGTATTTAGGAACGGAGGGAGTACATGGCATGGGCAACCACGCAACTCGCGGCGATGATATGGGCAGTTGAGAAAGGCAAAGCGGTCGTGGAATGTATCTGCGTCACAGGATGTCCGTGGTTTGTATTGCAATCAATTGCGAGGAATTGAGTCGCCTAACCGTACAGTACGGCGGCGGCGCTGACCGGAGATGAAGGAGACGATGTAGGTCGGTCGCGGAGGAGAGATGGATTGAGGCGAATCCAGGCGGCCGGCTGCAGTAGCGAGATGTACGAGGACAGCGCATGGGCGACGAGAAGAGAGATGAGATGTCATGCATGCAGTTGATAAGTGAATTACTCGTAATTATAACAGGGAAAAAAGAGAGAAAACAAACAATTAATTGCCCATGCTGACCTTACGCGGGTCCCGTGCATGCTTAGGGCATGAACACTGGTGGCGAAAAAAGACAGGTGCCCCATCAAACACATAGGATTGGAAGGATTGAGGCTATTGTTCAGTCCAATGGTGGCTATGGTGGTGCTGCCTCACAGCCGTCATCCACTGTCCTCATATGTTCATCTTTTTCATTCTTTCTCCCTTTCTTTTTCTCTCCTTCCTTACTTTTTTCTACTTTTTTCATTGAAGAACCAGCCTCCTCTGCAAACTTCACCGCATGCAAGCAGCGGTCCTCCTGCCAGAGTGGCATCCGAGCCTAGTTGGCCTGTGAAGCATCACCTTTGGGGCTACCCATTGGGCATGCTCTTAATGAGTCTCGATCACGCGCGCACGTGAGGCGTGACGTGAGGAGCCGCAGGGTACGTATGTACGTTCCACCATAGTCAATAAAAAAAAAAGCAAACGTACGCCGCAGAACGTACGTAGCAGCGGTACACGCACGCAGGAGCCGCTTTCTTTTGTTTGCAAAAATGAGGGGTCGGCCCCGTAAAAACGAACGCATCAAGAAAACGGTTCCATCCCATCCCATGCGGATCTCGAGGTTATCCCGGCGGAGCCGCAGCAGGGAGCGGAGTCAAGTAGTAGCACAGGATAACACAACCCGACCGCCTATAAAGCTCCGCCATCTGCTTCGTCCAAGCAGCCGTCCTGCTCCTCCATCTATCGTCCTCACCTCCTCGCGCTCGCCACCGCCGCCGATCTGCCCAAGAAACAAGAGCCATTCTGCTTCACCTCCTCGCGCTCGCCACCGCCGCCGATCCGCCCAAGAAACAAGAGCCATTCTGCTTCACCTCCTCGCGCTCGCCACCGCCGCGGATCCGTCCAAGAAACCAGAGCCATTCTGCTTCTCCAGCTGTTGCACTCACCGTCGTTCTGCTTCTCCAGCTGTTGCGCTCGCCTCTCCTAAAGGCTCACCCTCGGGCTCTTGTTCCTGGCCTTGGTCGGCAGGTCCAGGCCTGGGCGAGCTTTCTCCAGAGGCTTTTCTGTGGCACCGGCACGAGTACGCCCGGCCACCTTGGATGAAATCGACGAACACAACTCGGAAGGATTGTGCCAAGGCATCCGCAAAATCTTTTGCAGGCTTCTGTGCGGCAGCTTGTCGGCATCCCACAAAAGCTTGCAAAAGGTTTTGCCGCCGCCTCAACGCAATCCTTCGGAGCTGTCTCCGTCGATTCTGAATCAACGGACACAACTCGAAAGGCTTGTGCTGCGGCTGCGACGAAATCTTTTGCAGGCTTCTATGCGACGGCTTGTCGGCCATCCTACAGAAGTCGCAAAAGGTTTTGCCGCCGCCTCAGCGCAATTCTTCGGAGCTGTCTCCGTCGATTCCGCCCACGGCCAGGCCTATTCGTGCCGGTGCCACAAAAAACTTTTGAAGAAAGCTCGCCCAGGCCCCGGTTCTGCTGCCCAAGGCCAAGAATAAGAGCCCGTGAGCCTCCAGGAGTGGCGATTGCAACAGCTGGAGGAGCAGGACGGCGCTTGGATGAAGGAGATGGCCGAGCGTATATGCGCTCGGGCTTTGTTATCATGTGCTACCGAGTAATACGGTCATATCTTTATGTATAATTAAGGTTATACTGCATCATTGTTAGAAATATACACGATCTGCTTTGCCTCCGATACAATTTTAACTATATCGAATATGAGAAACTTGGTACATCTCCTGCAGTTGTTGCTTGCATGTTGACAGAGGAGTATGCTCCTAAAAAGGAAAACAACCACTACATATTGACTATCTACGACCATCGCTGTCAAAAAAGAATTCCTCGCAGACTCCTTCCTCCGGCGCTGATCTTTCCTCCTCCTCCAGTGATCATCTTTGTTAGTTTTTGATCACTGGAACAAAATCCACCAGGAGCTATGTTGCGTGCAAGCTAGCTTCCGAAGCTACTGTAGTAGACAGGCAGCTGCATTGATCTCCAGCGCAGCATTAGGCCTAACTGGAATGGCAATGCTGAAGCTGAACGAACAAGGCACATTTCAACAGCTGAAGAAAAATATATTTGAAATTCAGTTGAAAAATTAGAATTGCAGTACAGCAAACTGTAAACATAATCAGTTTTTATAAAATGAGTAACAATGACGTGATTTCTGTTCAAAGATCTTTGGCCAAGAGCACAATGTGAAAACAAACTGTAAACTCTCCCTCTCTATCTGAAACAGAACTGAACTGATACTTGGACTGAACTAAAAGCACATAGCAAATTTCACCAGCCAGCTCGCCCCAACCATCAAAGTCTACCACTTAATTAAGTACCTAGCTAAAACCAAGTTATGTTAGCATATGTTTTTCTTCTCTCAGAATCAATATAAAATGCACTGAAGCATGATCAGAAGCAGACGGTGCTAGACGATTGAGCGTCTTTTCTGGCTGCCTCCTGACTGTGCCAAATGGACCTTGGAGCAAGGCTGGGAAGGTTTCCTCGCGGTGGCGCTATCCTTCTTGGCGGTAGCATGCGGATTGAAGCTAGGCGGACCAGCCCGGCCTGTTGACGGAGGCTGAGAAGAGATGGTATGGGGGTTGAAACCAGGCGGACCAGCCCAACCTGCTGAAGAATGCTGCTGAGAACTGTCGGTGACATGGCTTGACACAGAAGAACTACCCTTCTCAGCAAATGAACTGGCCGATACAGATTCCTCCTGAGATGTTTGAGAAGCAGTATCAGCTCCCTGCCCCTCCACGTATGCCGATTCAGCACAATAGTATGGCCAGTACGACGATGTTGGTATTCCAACCGCCATCATTGAGGGGTCAGGCAATGTGAACTGGGAGTAGAGACGCGTCATGTAGCTGTCCATATCACTCGGATGGACACCGGCTATTCTAACCCCCAAGATGTGCCCCTCCAGCGGGCAACCGTTCATGTGAGTGAGAGCCACAGCAGCGCCATAAGCATCACCAAATTTGACAAACCCGAACCCCCTGCTCCCACCAGTGTGCCAGTCGACAACCACCTTTGCTTGAGTGATTTGGCCGCATGGCAGAAAGATTTCAATCAGCTTTTCGGCGGTAACATGGAGTGGGAGATGGCAGACATATAGGTTGGTCATGTCAATTTGCCTCTGCTCATTGCCAGAGACAGGCGCACGTACTGTTAGATAATCCCCGGGGTTAGGAAGGCCTGCTACTCTCACAACCAGGGAACTTCCTCCAATTTGGTAACCGTCCATATGATCAATTGCAGCAGTAGCAGATGAAGGGTGGTTGTACCTGACCATGCCATACCCGTGAAACAGCCTAGATTGCACAATTTGTCCAAAAGGTCGGAAAAGCTCGACCAACTGATCGCATGTTACCGTTGGCGGGATGCTGCCAACATACACATTGGCCATATCAATTTCTTTCGTTGGCTTGCCAGCTGGCTGTGATAAAGCTTGCTCTGCTGCATTGGGTTGACAGTACTCTGAGCCTCTGACAACTAGCCTCTTTCCACCAATCAGGTACCCATCCATGCGTTCGGCAGCCGTCATCGCTGATGCTACATCTGCATAGTACACTAGGCTATACTCCGGATTGATCACGACTTTGCTGATCTGACCAAAGGGCAAGAAAAGTTCAATCAGCTTATTATCGTTCATGGTCTGGGGAAGGTTAGTGATGTACAGTCTAGATTTGTTGATTTCTGGAGATTTAATTGATGAGCCTTGTACAGCTGAACTGGATGCTGATGATGAAAGGCCTGCAACTCTGACATTCAATGTCTCTCCTTCAACCAGTGCTCCATTCATTAGTGCAATAGCCTCGGCAGCACATTGAGAATCAGCAAATTTGACGAAGCCATATCCTTTAGCGGAATGAGCACCCTCTTGGTCTGCCGCCACTCTTGCTTGGGTTATCTTACCAAATGGCAAGAAAAGGTCAATCAGCTTATTTGTGTTAATAGATGCAGGAATGTTGCAGACATACAGATTTGCCATGTCGATTTCCTTGATGGTTCTGGAATTTGTGTGTGATCCCACAGCAGAATTTGACAGCGTTGGAGAGATGTCAGACAACCGAACCTCTATCCTTTTACCCTCAACAAGAAGCCCATTCAAATGGATGATGGCCTGAGCTGCATGACGAGAATCAGCGTACTTCACATGGCCATATCCTTTGCTTAAACCAGTGGTGTGATCTCTGGGTACCTTTATATAAGTTACTTTCCCAAACGGCAGAAAATGGTCGAGTAGCTTTAGCGTGTCCATGGATAGGGGGAGGTTGCTCACATACAAGTTACTCGCGTCGATTTCCTTTGAGGGCAGACTGCAAGTTTCGGACACAGATTGCTTGCATGGATTGGATACTGATGTTGGAGGTCCAGCTACTCTAACCTCTAATGCTTTCCCATCAATCAGGCGCCCATTCATGCGTTCAGTAGCTGCTGCGGCACTACGAGCTGAAGCATACTTCACAAAGCCATATCCCTGGCTTATACCAGTGATACGATCATCCGCCACTTTTGATCGAACAATTCTACCGAAAGGTAGAAATAGCTCGATGAGCTTGTGAGAAGACACAGAAGCTGGGAGATTGCCCACATACAGGTTAGTTTCATCCACTTCTTTCAGCTTGCCACCATCCTTAAGCGAGGAGACTATGTGTTCTTGCCTCTTACGCAAGTGGCTGTCCTGGTCATCAAACTGAGCTTTCCTTTTCTCCAACTTGGCAGCACCAAAACTTTCAGTACTGTATGTGTAACAAGATACATCAGTAGCAAACCTGACAGATAAACGTTTCTTCGACGGCTTCGTTTCCATATCATCAATCACTGGCACCGCCTTGAGCTCATTGCTGCTGCCCTTTCTCAGTGCCCGTTTTAGGACCACTTTCTTATTTTGTTCCTTGTTGATAGTCTGCACAGTACTGGACTTCTTCTTCACAAATTCATACTCATGAGCCACTTGATCATCACATGGCTCCACTTCATAGAGCTTCTTCCTGTATGAATCCGTGTGAGGCCCCGCATAATACGAGTCCTGCTCACAACTGTCTTCTTCCTCATAACAGAGTTCTGAAACAAAAGGTTCCTCGTAACTGGCATCCTCGTCTTCAAGTGGAGCCGCAACATCGCAAGGTTCCTCCTCACTAACATCTGCCAAAGAAACTTCAGAAGAATCGACAGCCTGTGTTTTGGGCTCACAATCATCGTCGTCGCCATCCTCATCATCGTAGAATTCACGTTCAAATGGTTCTTCTTCCTCACTGCCTTCTTCATAGTCATCATCATCATCATCGTAGAATTCACGTTCAAATGGCTCTTCTTCCTCACTCCCTTCTTCATAGTCAGCAGTGACAACACTCATGCCATCCTTCTGTAGCTGGTCAGTCAGGTCACTTTTACATCCCATTCTTGTGCCAGCAACTGTTTCACAGAGGAGAGGATTATTTAGCAAAGAAATACAGGACATGGCATCAGCTCTTAACACAAGTACTGAATGAACAGAAAATGCATAGCATGAGTATCAAATGATCAGCACACATATAGCACCCGCACCTTGTAAACAAGATGAGAAATGTGCTCCTAGTAAAGACCTTGAAATGTAACCTAAGCTGCACGATGTGTTGTGTACACTGTTAATCCGCATTTGAGTCACACAAATGTGTTGCATACCCTACACTAATAAGTGATCACTTGACCATATCAAGTTGCAATATTGATAGTCACAAAAACTAAAAGGAACGTGCATAATTAATCGGCGTGGCCGTGCCCGTCGAGAAATGCAGACTGCAGAGGCCGGGAGAGCTGTGAGCTGTCCCTTCCACTATCCAAAAAATGCATAAACAGTAGACACTCCCGTACGTATACCACAGCTGCAAAGAGATCACAAAAAATGTGGAGCACCCACTTCTTCCAGTGATGGGCTTGTTTGATTTGGTACTACTGCAACTATGAAATGGCACCAGTTCTTAACACGGGTACGAATGAGCAGCAAACATAAAGCACCGGCGCCTCGTAAAAAATTTGGAGAAATGTGCTCCCAGTAGAGACTTCTAATTCTAAAAAGTGTAGGTTGCACAAAGTGTTGTCTACGCCCTTAATCGACAAAACATGAGTTGCACCGCACAGTGCGCCGCCTATACACTAATAAAAAAAACTAAAAGGATCGTAGATGAACAATCAGTGCAGCTGTGAGTGTCGAGAGACGCAAGTATTCTCCTTGTGGTTTTAAGTGATTTCAGAAGGTGCTATCTGCATCATATATAGCTGTACACAATCTGCAGCAGAGCAGAGGGGGTTCAGTGCAGATCAAGAGCTACATCCTACCGATCAAAAACCACATCCTACATACATACTAGCAGTACTAATCATGTACCCCACCGCACCAAATCTGCAGTTTTTTGTAACATTAAGAACGATCCAAGGCCAGATGGGCTCCACATTCCATCATTTCCGTAGCAACAATCCGTAACTTACTTATGCTATATCTGTACTTTCGTCAGAGGATGGTGGTTTCCGTCCACGCTACAACCCCCGGCAAAATCGGAGCGATTTTAATCCAGCAAAAAATAGCAGCAACCGAAAAACCCCTGTTTGGCCGAACCTCCCCCGCCCAAAACCGGAAGCTTGGGCCGAAACAGGGTCGCGCGTACGGGACGCGGCCGAAAACCGTCGTGCCTGCCTGCACCTCTAGCCGGAAGGAGAAGCGACGGGGATCGGCCGCAGAAACTCAGAAAGATCACACCCAGGTTCCTCCGGGGAAGAACCAGCCGGCCATCGGAAGTGGGAAAAGAGGGAGAAGAACCTGTACCTTTCTCTGCCGCCGGAGACGGCGACGGGGCCTGGCGGCGTGGTCGAGGCAGTGGAGGGTTTCCGTCGGCAATGCGGCCGCGGAGGCGGAGGGTGTGGTGGGACGTGGGATGGATGGATGGACGGAGCGAGGCCGCGGAAGGGGGAGGTGGTGGCGGAGGCGTGACGGTGGTTGGTTGGGGTGCGGCGTGCGAAGAATGGCAGAGCAGAGCAGAGCAGAGGGCTGGAAAGAAAGGGGAAGAAGTGTTTTCGTTGCAGCCGATGGAAAGAGAAGAATCGGGAAATCGCAGGAAGGTCCCCGGCGGAGGGAGGGCGCGTAATTTGTGGGATGCGCCGGGGGTGTTCTAGAGAAAATGCACGGGAGATTTCTTTTGCTCATCTATCTTTCGTGTTGTGCATTTGTGTGTGTCCCATTTGCACATTTTAGGAATGTGTCATTCGACTTCAATCTGAATGGCTCTAAGACCGGGAGTATTTTGATTTCCTTCCCCCAGGCGAATCCTAGCTTTCAAATACTTCCTCAACATCATTGGCATTTCCATTCTAGGCCAACCGTAATTTTTGTTTTACTATATATTATTTTTTCATTTAAAGGAATAATCTTTCTTGCCAACCTATATCTCTGCCTTTATAACAATTCCCAGACAACTCCCGTAAATTCTTTGACTCATCTAAACCTTGAACATGTAGGAATATTCATCACCTAATGCTCATCGTACGTGGGCACAACATCCAAACCTAGTTTCTTCACATGATCCAAGCTCGTGAAGAAAGTCCATTCCAACTTTGTCTAACACTTCTGAAATTGTTCGAGTAAGTTCACCTTACTATGTCATTTGCACACACTAAAATACTACTCCGGATTTCCAACCATTTCTCCACAATAATGCTCCAATGTTTCTACCCATCACAAAGCTTTGTGAAGGAAGTGCCAGCTATGAATACACAAACTATACACAAATTACCAGTGTACTAATGACACTATATCATCTCCAAATATCAAATATCATCTCAATCCCCCAAGTAATTTCGTAATTCATCTAAGTTTCTGTACAGATGGGTCAATTGTGAAGAAAGTACAATCTATGCTAATTCTTTTGCAACCAAACTTTAGGGATGAACTCAGTTTGCCTACTTAACAGCACAAACCAAAACAGAGCTCAGTTCATCTAGCCAATTCCTAAAAAAACACCACAAACAATTCCCGTCCACAAACTGTTCTGGATTATCACAACCATAGAAGAGTCCTCCATCTGATTACAAATATGGCTACCATGCATATGTTGAACATCGAGACATAGACTAGACATGGCCTGGCGAAAACCAATGTCTTGGCCATGTCATGCAGGTGGTGACCGTGCATAGAGCACACACACACGACGCTCCGCGTGCTGGTGGCCTTGGGACTTGCCGGCCAAGCCAGCTCTGTTGTCCCTGGCCTGTCCTTGAATGTCGACGCCGTCGTGGACGCCCGGACATCTCTCCATCGATGGAATGTAGCGCTTCCGGACACGACCAATCTCCGCTACCTTCTGCAACAGTGGGTTCCTATCCTATAATTTGCCCACATCCCGCTTGGTTCTAGCTCTGTCCTATCTCCTCTGCTATCACCCGTCACTTTGCATCATTTCTTGACGGCCAACACATCGCCAGCCGGAGTGACTCGTCCCAAGGGCGGCATACGGCTATGGCCGCCCTAACCAGACTATAAAAAGCCACCTCGGCTTCACCTCACTTCACCACTAGCCTCCTACCGCGTCTAATTGACCCCCAGAGCCAAGAAGTAGAGCTGGGAAGTCTCCTTCCCTAGATCCGGTAGGAGATCCGCCGCTCGGCCCTCTTCGTTGCTAGCCGTCTCCGCTCCACCCCAACTCCACCCATGACCACCATTGAATTTCTGGGGAACTAGTTACCCTGCCCAACACCCCCGCCACTCGAATCCATGCGAGATTGGTCGATCGCAGTGACCACCATGGCTCGCCATCGTTGGAGAGGATGATTCTGACACCGTGTGTCCATCTCCCTGAAAGATACGGGTACAAGGAAGATCACCAATGTCCACTCCGCCACCTGCATCGACTCCCAGATCCACCGTAGCCTCCTCGCCGCCATTTATTAGCGGTGAGCCCGGGTGCCCTCAATCGCCCTCTCTCTTCCAAAACATGCGAGACCGACCCCACTCGCAGCTAGTTAGAGCTGGCAAAAACGGGTTTTAAGTGGAAGCATAATAAAATTAACTTGATGACATAATTCCTCCATTGTTGATCACTGAACCGAACTTACCAATGCAACCACATTTTCCTTTATGGGAAGGACCTCGCTTGGTTTGTTGTTGTGCCTATTATCGATGTTTCCAAAAAGGAAAGGTTATGCGTGCGTTGTACCCGATCAGGTACGCGGCGATAACCTCTAGAGCCTGCGTTGTTTGTTTTGAACTAGGATCCCGACGGGGATAGGTTGCCATGGATGTGGTAATGCCACAGAGGTGGCTGGTGTCAAGGGTGACCCAAGGCCCAGATCTCTCTCCCCCATGACATGACCCGAATGGGCATGTCGCTGATTGGTAAGATTTTCATAAGGTAGATGAGTTTTGTTAGGGTAGCATTGATCCACCATGGGACGAGTCCCAAGGTACTGGATGAAGAGCTCTAGGTAAAGTGCGTAACCTGTGAAGAGTGCAAGAAACTATCTGAATATCTGCGTCCACGACATTAGACACAGTTCATACTAGGTCACATTATCTGATCAACACTGATATGATGTAAGCTCTCATCTTTGTAATTGATAGAGTACCAGTTTGGCAGAAAGCCGGTGATGATGATGGAATAATCATGAGATGGTCATGAGGAGAGTGGTTTGATTGATTGGATAGTTGAGAGTAAGATGGTCCATGTCACCTTAAATGATGGTTTACATTACAACTAGTTTAATTGTATCATGCTTGTTACATTTTTCCACACTCTTAATAATTGCTCATGCCTTTGATCATTTTGAGATTGCGAGTACATTCAAAGTATTCACATGGATTATCATGCCAGATGCAGGTGATGCCGTGATTTCATATCTCGGCTACTACGAGTTATTTCGCTACTAGTAATAGAGGCATGAGCATGTTTACCATCTTTCCTCGCCAGAACTGCAATCAAACCATCTTACCCTTAGCAACCGCAATAAAGAGTTGTTCTGTTTTATGCCAAGTTGTATTGTGTTTTCAGAAGACATTGATCTCTGGGCTGGAACAACGATACATCCGATTCTCTAAACCAGGTGCGTTATCATCAGAGGGTTACTCACGATGTTATTCCCGACCAGGGAGGCTGGCCAAGGACCCACCATGGTGGATAAGAAAAATTCAGCAGGCAAAATGAATTTATCAGTATATTTAATTTCGAACTCTCTCTCTCTCTCCCTCCCTCCCTCCCCTCCATCTCCCCCTCCCCCTCCCCTTCCCTCCCCCCCCCCCCTCTCTCTCCCTCCCTCTCTCCCTCCCTCCCTCCCTCCCTCTCTTTCTATCTTATGCCATAAAAGGCGTTAGAGGGGTAAAAATTCGGTTTTACTCCTTTAAAGCACACCTAACTGATCTCCTAAAAATTGTTAGAGGACAATTTTTACTCTTGGTCGGTCCTGACCATTAAATATACTCGGCCTCCCACCGCTCGACCTTATCCATTCCGTGCCGCCCAAGCACGTCGTGCCTCGCCGGCGCACCCCCGCATCTATTATGGAGCCGATGCGCCACACTAAACGATCGGATAGAGTCGTCGCCGCTCCCGATGCCAATCAGAAGTGTTGCTCCATGATCCTGAGCACGAGGCCGCAGCGGCGCTTCCTTCTCTTGCAGCAAGGCGTCCTCCTCTCTGTTCCCCGACCCGCCACCACCACCGACGCCACATATGAGGTACCTCAATGTGCTCTGCTGGGCGTGAATGATGAAGATCATCGACCGCTAAGCTCAGTAGTGCATTTGGATCGGCTCCTTACACCCAGCGGCGTGGGCATATGACATCTAGATGGTGTACCTCCATAGCGCAAACGCACAGCCGAATCTCCCCTCCGGAGTCGTCGCGCCAGATTTGGCCTCCCGACCCCTAGAGGCGTCCGCACTCGAGCTAAAGGAAGATCGAGAGGCCCACGACCTCCTCGAGGTGGAGCATGCCGACGAGGGGTACATGGTGTAGCTTGTCCGCTTGTACCGGAGAGCGTCGAAGTAGAACTCCAATGAAATATAGCTGGTCATGAGCACACAATATATCGCTGAGAATGCCGACACAAAACCTGCAAAATTTGGTAGGCACATACATCAATTTATCATTTCATGAGTAAACTTAACTTGACATGATACCTCACCTCTCTCTCTCTTTCTCTGTGTGTGTGAGTGGAGAGAGCGCGGAACATGACTTAACTGATACCTAAGAGCATCTATAGCCTGACTCCTCAAATTGAGCGAGCGGACATAAGACCATTGACCGGACATGAGAGAAAAGAAAAAAGTTGATCCAACCGCCCCCTCAAAGCCTCCTTAAATAGTCGGGTTGTCCGACACTTCTATTATATTGCCATCATATATGAGATGAGTATGAGAGTGTCGGGACGTGTCCAGTCAGTGGTCCTGCATCCACCACATACGATTGAACCCACTATATGGAGTTTTTTTTCATTTCTTCATTATTTCTTTTCTTCTTCTCTGTACTTTTCCACAAATCACATGTATATGACCGGATGTATAAGGAAAAATGAAGAGCATGTCTACAAGAACAAATAAATAGGGAGTTAGAAGGGATATTCATGTTGGCGTATGTTTGATGAAGGGCCTAATTTGTTCAGGCTGTAGATGAACATTTCAGAATCTACCATCACCAGCAAGCAAGGCAGAGACATCTTAACTGAAGTTGGCATCACAAAATATCCATGCAAAGCTGCTACGCGTGCAATTAGCATGTTATAAACATTACAATTACACTGCCAATTAGTTTCATCTAGCTATAAAAGAAGAGTGTAGCAATTAGCAAGGGTAGAGGGCCTGGAGGGTAGGATGCAAGCACGGCGAGCTCAGCCACGCCCTGGCGTGCAGCCGGAGCGTCTCCCTCGCCCGCTCCCTCGTCCTCTCGTCGCACCACTGCCGCCCCTCCTCCCGCGCCGACGCCGCCACCACGCACAGCTTCCCCACCGCGCCCGTCGCCGCCATCTCCTGCACCACCGCGCCCGTCGCCGCGTGCCGGGCGATTGATCGGAGCACTCGCACCGCTTTCGCGCTAGCCGCCATCGACGTCCCGGCCACCCAGGCCCCCACGGCTGCCACGCCGGCTCCGTGCGCCACCAGCGCTGCGCGGCCCTCCGCGCACCCGCACAGCCGGTTCAGCGCGCACAGCGCCAGCTCGCACCACGCACGCCGGCGATCCCTGTTCACGAGGAGTAGCAAGTCCACGAGCGCCGCCACTGCGCCGGCCTCCGCGGCCTTCACTCGGTTCCGCCCGTGGGCGGTCGCGCCTGCAAGCACCCGCAGCGCTGCCTTGGTCGCCATCGATGCCGAGGCGCCCATGGTGTCGTCGCCGCGGAGCAGCCGCACAGTCTCGACGAACACCTGCTCCGGGAGCGACGCCGCCCTGCTCGGCGCCATGCACGCCGTCACGTCCGCCAGGAGCACGGCCGCGCGTGCCCGGGACGCGGCGTCGGAGCCGGAGCCGGAGTGTTCATGCAGCGTGTAGACGAGCGCGCCGACCAGCGCCGCGCCATCCCGTTCGATGGCGCGCGCCAGGAACCGCTCCGGGAGCCGGAGCGAGGAGACGACGTCGAGTGCCGCGGCGGCGTTCTCCGGCGCGCACGTAGCCGACGCGACGAAGACCTGAAGCAGGGCGTCCGGCGCGCCTGGGAGCGCGGCGACGAGTTCCCTGCCTCGCTCGCCCTCCACCGCCACGTCCCTGAGCTCGCGCAGCGCCGCAAGTGCCTCTTGCGACGATCTAGGCTTGTTCTTGATGTCGGCGAGCCATGACACCAGCGTGGCGAGATGGGCGCGGTCGGCGGGGGCCGACTGCGTCGTATGGTCGACGGCGTCGTCAGGGCGGTGGAGGGCGCACCAGGAGCGGATGAGGCGGCTGAGCGTGTGGTTGGGCGTGGGCTCGCAGTCCGGCGCGACCGGCAGCTTGGTGAGCGGGCAGGAGGCGGCGAGGCGGAGCCAGCGGTGGATGGCGTGGCGGTCGTAGGTGATGCCGGTGGGGAGCGTGACGGGGTCGCGCATGACGTCCAGCGTGATGGGGCACACGAAGTAGGACGGAACCTCCACCTCCTCCATTAGAGCTAGCTATACTATAAGCAATTGCTCAAGCAACCAAGGGCCTTCTTCTTCTAGCTGTTGCAATGGTGGTGAGCTGAAGAGAGAGAGAGCAATGGCGGATCGATGCTGGGGAGAGTGGGAAGCTATCTTTGACAAAATGGAGTATTTTATAGTAGTATACGATCGACGTGAGATCGAGATGGAGGAGACGATTTTCAAATTCAAAGACGTGTGCAGGCAGTGTGCATGCATGGTTTGGGTCAGTCCTTTCTTGGAAGGAGACCGACCCACTGATCTGCTGACTATAGATATTAAACATTTCATTTTTAAAACCACGCGGAGCATTGTGCCCGAATATTGACGTGTTTTTGTATGTTTTCGTTTTGTTTTGTGTAACACATCTCGATCGTGTCCGAATATTGACGTTGTGCTGTCCTACTCGGGAAGTTGCATATGAGGCACCCAGAGAGGCCAAGCAGAACCGACAGAGAGTTGACAAGCCGAACAGCCTGGGAGTGATTTTCTTACCCTGCACGGCACGGGATGCATACACGTGTACGTAGCTGCTTTGAGATCCGTGCTGCATTTTCTGAGTTTTGACAAAATTTGTGTTAGTCTCAATATATTACATGATATTTTTTTGGTTTTTTCTTGTTCCAAAGTGTACCGTGATGTGGTACACAAGAAACTAATCCACCAGTACCCGTGAATTATCTTTAAGTGTGGCCGACTATTTGTAAGTCGCCCGAGAAAAAATTGGTGTAAGTCAAATTTTTGACCTTCGATGTGGTGTGTGTTCTACCTCCAGGCTCCAGCCTCCTTCTCCTCTTGAACCGCCAACCGCTGCCCGTGAGAAGCCCGAGAAGCTAACCGTCACCGCTGGCGAGTGCCAGAAGACCGTCAATGCGTCGGCAATGGTGATTGTTGTTGTTGCCGCATAGAAAAGCTCCACGTCTTCGTTGTCACAAGGGGTTTCCAAACTGACCGATGCCCTTTAATTTGTGGTCTACCCATCCAAACCAAAGCCTCTCTCGAGCGTTTTCTTAATCACTGTGTAACAATTGAGTACTTAATATCCAATTAATTTGTGTGAACTGAACTAACTCTCTCCGCCGAGGTTTAGAGAGGTCGTGTTTAAAAACTCTCTGGAACCTAAATGGTTATTGATTGGTTGTAAGATGGACTGGAAAATAGTATTCACACTACGCATGCATATAAAAATAATAGTACAACGAAATACTAGTTAGCTGATATGAGTAAATGTAATGAGCCTTAAATTTAATTTATTATAAAGATCCGCGTAAATTTAATCATGTTTTCTAGACCGTAATGGAGGAAATAGCCTGTGAGGTAGGCAATTAACATGTTAGTCCAAGTAATTAACACACGGATAAGACAGAGAGTTTGACGAATTAGCAGTCAGAATAAAACAAGTTGGAGAAGACAAAACTGGCAGGCATGAAGTCTCCGACGTCTAGGAGGCTGAGACCGACGTGGTGTCGCGCGCTCTAGCTTAGCTTAATTTTTGGCGCGAAATTTCTGATGCTCACTCTTGTCCTCAAGCTGGTTTAATTTGTTTCTCTCTCGTGGTGAATTACTAGGCACTGCCGCACTAGGCAGGCACAAGCAGAAATGTCCGGTGGCCAACAAGGGCATCTTTGACCACCCTAGCTAGTTGTTTGAATAGTTTTAGCCCGATCCATTTTTAATATAAATTGCATGCGTTGCACGCCGGTAGCAAGTGCACGTGTATCAAGCACCCTGCGACCGTGATATGTTGTCCTGATCTCGGTCAACCTCGCCCAAGGACCAAGGGAATAGTAGCATGCTAGTTTTTTTATTTGGAAAAAACTTTCTATTTATTCATCAAACATCATGACAATATAAATAACATAATAAGTAACAAAAATTACATTTATATTTGTAGACCATCCAACAACGACTACAAGCACCGGAACGAGTTGAAGGCGCACGACCGTCATTGCTCCTCCCTCATAGGAGTTGACAAACCTTGTTATAATAGACAGTTCAAAAATAGTCATGGTATGGTCTCAAAGAACCAATGCATCAGAACAACAACTATTGCCAATAAAAAGAAGCATAGACAAAAGGATCCAATGTGTAGACACACAAACAAAGATGAACGAAGATCAAATCCACTGAAGACAAATATCAACTGAATCCTGAGAGAGACACATCTCCACACGCCCTCTGTTAACGCGAGACGCACCGTCAGGGCGAAGCGTAGGCGGAGAAAACAGTATTCCATCTTCAGCGAGCCATCGACGCCTCAACTTCCTGAGCAGGACATAAACCTTAAACTAACTCAAGAAAGGCCTAAAATGAAGCATGAGACATCCCATTGTCAAGAGTTGAGGTCCACTGCGCCTCCACGGCCCTAAGGTCAGAGGAGACGAGGCAGATTGGTGGTGGTGCCGGCGGGAGGCAGGGAAAGGCTAGCCGTGTGGGAGTTTCTAGTGGGTGGTGGGGGGGGGTGTTTCTTGTAGCATGTTAGTATTATAGTACACGCAACTTCATTATTAGCTTCATATTACAACATGTTCGTCAAGCCATCGATTCTTCTTCTATATATTGAAATGTGATCGGCTTATCAGCCGAAGTTGTGGAGGAGAAGGATGGAGCAACAACCGATCAATGCTAAAGAAATTGGGATGAAACGTATATCACATATATAAGTATAGCTAAATAGTTGATCTCCACTATTTATAATTCCCTCAACATGGAGACCACAACCATAGCAATATCAAGTCAATTGTTATTGCATGCAACATCCATCTTTCTCTTCCTCAAATTAGTCAATCCCCACTACATCTAGTTCTCTTAATATAGAACTAGGAATCGCACCAAAAGTGCCATATCATCATTTTTCTCAATTGTTCATTTCTACTGTATGCAACGCCCAACCTTTTATACATCAAAGGAAGAACGAATTCCACTCCAAGAAAAGACCCCAAGCAATCAGGCTTCCTCCTCCACCCGTCGTTGCCGCCCCTGTCTGCCCCTCCTATGCTGAGCTTTGGACCATGGAGGTGTTAAGTTTATCGTCATGGTTGGGACTGTATGACGACAGTGCACTAGTAGAAAACAGGGCTTTCGTTCTAGCCCCCAATCGAGCAATAGGCCCGGTTGTTTTATGAACCGGGACTAATGGAACGGCTAAGAGTGGACGCGCGGCACTGCCATCTTTAGTTCCGATTGGTGTGCGACCTTTAGTCCCGATTTGTGTTACCAACCGGGACTAAAGGTCTTACATAGGCTAGTTCAAATGGAAAGCATCACATCCCAAGTCACATGTTCTTTGTAGGTGGGGTGGTAAGCTGTGCAGGGCAATACACATGAGGTCTTGAGTTTGAATCCCTTTAATTGCATTGGTATGTGGCATTATTTTTTACCACGGCGCGCGATGGTGGGACTTTTAGTCCCGGGTCGTGTTCAACCGGGACTAAAGGGGGGGTGGCTTTAATCTCCATTTATTAGACCCAGTTGGTGAATCGGGACTAAAGACCTTTCCCAACCAAGACTATAGCATGTTTCTCCACTAGTTGTGATGTCCTTAACGGGAATAATCAACCTAATTTTTTGGTGCAAATAATTGGCATGGGAAAGTCTAAAACATCGACTATTAATTGGTTCTTGCCCATCTGTCGACGAGTTGCCAGATTTTGGTAACTTTTAGTTTTGTAAAATTTTAGCATCACGGCAATTAGCATCAATGTCTCCCATGTTCGATGCTCGCCCCAATGGTCTGTCTAGCATCATCGAAGGGTGTGCGGGGGTGTGTCTTCGTCGGATCTCACAACATGTGGTCGATTCTGTTCTTCAGTGGATTTGTTTGGAGTGTATGTTTGGATGTTTACAGGTTTGATTCTTTCGAAATACGACTTTCTTCATCAACTAATTTTGCTGCTTTGGTGCACTGGTCCGATGTAGTAGCACGACAAATTCCTGACAAACAACCACAATAAGATTTGCATGGTTTTGGTGAGGGCGACAAAGACAACATGACTTCGGCTCGCTTAAGGTTTATAGTCGTTGCCAGGTGGTCCACGGACCTTCAAGGTGCGTTAGCGCTACCTCCAGCACATGCGTAGCCACTCAACTAGTGACACCTCATACCGTATTGACTCATCTGTTGTATACCACGTTTTCGTATTATTATCAAATATTTGTATTTGACCCGCTGGTCCACTAGCAGGGTACTATATTTATGACACTAGGAGGCTCGGAATAGTACTTTTTGGTCAGGCAAGGACATGCATGCATGTCCCCCTTCTTTATCCTCTATAGACAATTCATAGAGTTTATTTCATTTTACCTAATAAAAAGATATTCATATATTTTAAACCATAAGTTCATATTTGAAATAATTTATATATGTTAACTCCTCGTAGAAAAGAACTAGACATGTCTTGGATATATTTCAAACACAATTAAATTTCAATATTTCACATTTCATATGTGAAACAAACACATTTTACTTGAAAAATGTGAAATGAACCTTTTTCCGTAGAAATACGTGAAACCATCCTATTTCACTAGAAACATATTTTAAGCCAAGTATGAAATTGAAATGTCAACTTGTGAAATCGATTATTAGTAAATGCGTAACATTTTATGTCAAAATTACGAAATATGTCATTTCACAAATATACAATTGAAATTTACGTGATTTTTGTGAAACATGCCAGTAGCATATATCAGAATTGTGAAAAGTAACTATAGAGAGTGAATTTGTAATGTATGATTCTAAAACCGGTCTTTTGGAAATGTGAAATAGTCTATTTCAGAAGTATAAGATATGTCATTTTACAAAAGTGAAATTGAAATAGATGAGATATTTCTGAAACAAGCCAGTAACATATTTCACAATTTTCTAATTATTTGAAAAATGTGAAATATTGTATTTCAAATGTGTGAAACTGTAATATACGACTGTGAGACTGATTATTTCAAAGACTTGTGCAAGTCCGCACACTCAGCTCGGTCCATGCGTGCTTGCTCACTGGTTGTTGCTGATTATTTCACTGATTATTTCAAAGACTTGTGCAAGTCCTTCTTTCCCGGAAGCAGGAGTCTGAGCAGTTCATTAACTCTGGAAATTTGCCTTTTTTCTTGAAGGAAGATAATATTTTTCTTATAACCAGCTATTGAAGTACGTACGTACTATTATATTCATCGCCGAATTTGAGTTCGTACTATTGGGTTATTGGCTATAGCAACAACAAAGACCAAATTAGTACAAAAGTTAGGCTAAATCTGTGAGTGGACTTATGCGGCAGCTAACCAGAGAGGTCACACCAGAAGACAGAGAGTAAAACAAAATTGAGAAGATAAAAAACTGTCAGAGAGTATAGAAATCAGAGACGACAAAATGACCAGCCAGAGATCAAGAAGTCTTCGATGTCGTGTCGAGCGAGCTCCAGCTTAGCCTAATTACAAAAATTCGGATGCTGGCGATGCCTTGCTATTATATCTAACCGGTTTACACAAATCAACATCTGGTTAGATTGTTAGAAGAATATAGTAGTGTTCCCTGTCCATTAAAGTTTAAGTTTTAGATTTGACATTGTTGTTTGTATTCTTTAAAGTTTATTTCAGACCTTCGGGTGATGTTCGTTCTATGAGAGGAAACGTTTTTTGTCGACTATGAAGCCGTCTGTGGTGACTTTGTTAATCTTCAAATGATGTATCGGTTCGGTCCCTTGAAGGTGTTCATAGGGATAGAGTGTGTATGAGCTTGTTTATAGGATTGTGTGTATGTGAGCAACTTCGAATACACTGTATCAGAAAAAATTCTCTCGATGTGAGAAGGCAGGCACAATCAGGACTTCCCCCTCCCCCTTGCACGTTTTGATAAATCGGTCAAGTAATGCTCGACAGTTGATCAACAAAGCAAGCCAAAAATGGCAATAAAACGTAAGAGCCAAGTCGTCACACCCGACAGATCACCCCACTATTCGAAGACGCCCCCAAGAAGGGCACGACACAAAGCGCCACTGCCGGCACGTCAGCCAAAGCCGAGGAACATTTTCACCTCGAGTGTCGGAGATTATGAAGAGCATCAAGGAATCCCTTTTGTTTGGACAGATAATACTGAGCAAGCATTTCAACTGTTGAAGCAGCGATTGACTACTGCTCCTGTCCTTGCCTTGCCAAATTTCAGTCGCACCTTTACCATTGAGACTGATGCATGTGACAAAAGGAATTGGCGCAGTCTTGCAACAAGATGGTCACCCTATTGCCTTCATGAGCAAGAGCCTGCACCCTTGGTACCATTGTGGTTGCTGTCGATCAGTGGCGACCCTACCCCCCACACAGCGAGTTCATCATCCACACTGACCAGAAGAGCTTGATTCATATTGAAGAATAGTGATTGATAACATCGTGGCAGCAGCGGGCATTCATGAAACTGTTGGGTCTCCGCTACATCATCGGGTACAAAAAAAAGACACAGAGAACAACGCTGCCGACGCCCGGTCGCATGCCCAATCTGCTACCACTTTGTTCACGGTCACTTCTTGTCAACCTACCTAGCTCAAGGATGTGGCCACAAGTTACCATTGCAACCCTCAAGCGCAAAAGTTGCTCGAACAGTTGGCTGTAAGGGACGACCTAAAAGGTCGCTTCACTCTTTAGAACGGCATCTTGCGATTCCATGGTAGGATCTGGCTGGGCGGGTCCACTTCCTTACAGCAGAAAATCATGGCAACCTTTCATGATAGTCCAATGGGAGGGCACTCAAGCTTCCCTGCAACCTTCTGGCACATCCAACACATGTTTGCCTCGCCCAAGATAAAGATTCACGTGATGCAATATGTGCGTTGTTGCCCAATATGCCGGCAAGCCAAACTGGACCGGGCGACATCACCTGGACTCTTGGAACCCCTGCCAATTCCGCAACAACCATAGGAGATGATAACAATGGATTTCGTGGATGGCTTACCTCAGTCAGGTAAATTCAATTGCCTTTGGGTTGTGGTCGACAAGGGCACAGAGTTCGCCCACTTCCTTCCCCTTTCCCACCCGTACACAGCTTCCAAGGTGGCCTTGCTTTTATATGAACATCACCTACAGAATTCACGGCTTCCCTAGCTCCATCGTGTCCGACCATGATCCAGTGTTCACCAGCCCGTTTTGGCGCAAACTGTTCAAGTATGCTGGTACCGAGCTACAGATGAGCACACCAAATCATCCCTGAGGTGCTTTGTGCATGCGTGTCCGGGTCTATGGAGCTAGTGGATACATCTTGCACAATTTTGGTACAACTCCTCACATCACTCTAGCATTGACATGTATTCCTGCTTTGTGCATGCGTGTCCGGGTCTATGGAGCTAGTGGATACATCTTGCACAATTTTGGTACAACTCCTCACATCACTCTAGCATTGGCATGTATTCCTGCTTTGTGCATGCGTGTCCGGGTCTATGGAGCTAGTGGATACATCTTGCACAATTTTGGTACAACTCCTCACATCACTCTAGCATTGGCATGTATTCCTGCTTTGTGCATGCGTGTCCGGGTCTATGGAGCTAGTGGATACATCTTGCACAATTTTGGTACAACTCCTCACATCACTCTAGCATTGGCATGTATTCCTGCTTTGTGCATGCGTGTCCGGGTCTATGGAGCTAGTGGATACATCTTGCACAATTTTGGTACAACTCCTCACATCACTCTAGCATTGGCATGTATTCCTGCTTTGTGCATGCGTGTCCGGGTCTATGGAGCTAGTGGATACATCTTGCACAATTTTGGTACAACTCCTCACATCACTCTAGCATTGGCATGTATTCCTGCTTTTAAAGGTATGTTTGGCCACGAGTGAGAGCATTGGGGCATCACAACTACCAGCTAGTGTACTGTGTCTGCCCTCCAATCTTGGCTCGACGAACGGGCAGCGGTTCGGGATCTTCTGCAATAACACCTGAACCGAGTCCGGTAGCACATGAAGAGCCAAGCAGACAAGTGTAGGTCCCCTAGTACATTTCCGGTTGGAGAGTTGGTTTATATGAAGCTACAACCGTACATCCAAACATCGGTTGCAAGGCGAACAAACCATAAGATGTCATTCAAGTTCTTCGGACCCTTCAGAATCATCGCCAAAATCAATGATGCTGCTTACATGCCTGATTTGCCTGCGCATTCACAAGTGCACCCCGTCTTCCATGTCTCGCAACTGCGTCACTGCTTAACACCAGGTACGATATCTTCCCATGTCCTTCCAGATCATGCTGACATACTTGTCGTCCCAGTCGCAGTTCTACAACAGCGTTGGCGTAAGAAGAATGACGCCATGATCGAGCAAGTGCTAGTTCGCTGGTCCAATCCAGCCGCTCTCCGCGACACTTGGGAAGACAAGGTGGCGCTCCAGGACCGCTTTCCACGAGCCGAGGCTTGGGGGCAAGCCTCCTCGAAAGGGGGAGGGGATGTCAGCGCCCCTAGCACTTCGAGGCGCGACGACTGCGTTGACCAAGCAGGCCCAACAGCCAGAAACTCATCACACTCGTCTCCGGCACAACGATCCAGGAGAGACAATAAGTCCAACCCATGCGTCACTGGGCCGGCGTGGACGCGGTGAATCCCAACTCCCTTCACTAATTAAGGCAGAGGCAAAACGGATGACATACATCCAGAGGATCAAGACCCGGCGGCGGCTCCAAACCCTATCCCCTTTTCCCTTTGTTCATCATTCTTGTATCCCTGTGTAATTGAACTCGTTAGATCGAGCTAGTGTGAGTGAAAATCCGGAATTCGACCATACACCCTCTTACACGAAGGGACAACGTAGTTTATTTTTTTTATTTTGAAAATTAAGGGTCAACTAACCGATCATGGGCAAATGGAAAGTTGAGAAGGGAAGGAGCTCAGGAGAGACTCGAGGCATGCGATCGCACTGCTTGCAGACCATGGACGCCATGGCTATATTCATCACGCCAAAGAGGATGACGGAAAACCTGGTGTGACGCATTAACTTTTAATACTTTTGGAACACTATACACATTAATATTTTTGGAACACTATATTTTATTCTTTTTGTTTACACGTTTTATGAGGAAAGAAACACCAGTGGTACGTATAAGGTGATCGTCATATTGATTTATCAAGTGTACATAAGGTGAAATTATTGCAACATAGTCATGACGCATATGTGCACACATCATGAATTAAAATGATATTTTTACAACTACAATAATCTTTTCTAAGCCTATTGCTCCATGGTAACGCACATGAATTAAACTTGATGTATAGAAAGTAAAATATCTGTCCAGTTTCTATACATATTTGCTCTACATTGGGGAATATGCATTTCAAAAAAAAATCTCATAAGCTCACATCAAAACAATAATCCTCCATTCGCATGCATATTTTTGTATGTTTACATATATGGCATATCCACATCCGAAAAGAAAATAGTCCGCGTCTACTTGCATATTTGTGCTTCGGTTCCCTGTGGGTTTGCATACACATAGTAGTCCAAAGAAATCTGGCTATAAGACGGACCCTCATCCCTCCTTCTCCTTGCACTTACCAAACATAAGAGATGGCTCATAGGGGGAGGGCTAAGATCCAATGGATCAGCAATGACGTGAAGCG
Organism: Hordeum vulgare subsp. vulgare; assembly: GCF_904849725.1. Classification (NCBI taxonomy): domain Eukaryota; kingdom Viridiplantae; phylum Streptophyta; class Magnoliopsida; order Poales; family Poaceae; genus Hordeum; species Hordeum vulgare. The sequence continues at coordinate 654,398,884 of NC_058519.1, read as the reverse complement.
CAAGGAGGCGCTGAGGCGCCTCCCCTCATTAGCGAAGAAGGCTCGAGACCTTGCAATCCTCTGCAACATTCAAATCTGCCTCTTGGTGTGTGTTCCTGGTGAAGCCCGACCGGTCCTAGAGTGGTCATCGCCGGAGGAAGCCACTAGGCTCCTGCAGCGGTATGGCAACATGTTAGACTCGAAAAAACTCAAGAATAAGGTGGACGCCGTTGGCATCATCCAGAAAATGATCATCAAGGCAAAGGCAAGGATATTGAAAGACTACCAGAAGAACCATGACCTAAAGAACAATTTGTTACTTAGTTACCTTTGTGGCGGCCATCAGAGCTTTGGTGACATACCCCTTTATATCCTACATGCCCTTGGACAAAGGGTGGAGATGCAGCTCAAGGCCGTCAATGCACGCCTTGAGGAGCTTCGTTCAGTGTCAGCACAAGTGTGGCCTCCACCGCAGCAACAAGATGTGTCACTAGCCATGCTATCACCTCCTATTACGCCAGTTGAATTCATTCATGTGGTGCCAACGACCGAGGTAATGTCAATGAATGATCATCGCTATGGTGCAACCACCTCATCTAATGGCGTGAAATCCTCTTTTGTGGTGCAAGTGCCTAAAAATGTGCAGATGGTTGATTCTCTACCTATGACATTGCAACCTCCTTCGATGGTGGATTCATTGCCTTATCCTGCTTTTGATACTCCCATGACCCAAGATGTTGATCCCCTCCATGGTAGCTACCTCTTCGAGGTTGTCCATGCCTACAACGGGCACAATGTTGCTATATGACCAGAAATTGCATGTTGTCTTATTCAATGCAGGGATATTTTTCTCGCCACCGTTAAGCACAACATTTATGTATACATCAAGATTTGCACTCTTCTACCTTTGGTGGTTGATAGGCATACCATTTCTTTAGTTTAGTTGTTATATAGAATAATATTATTGCGAGAGCTTTAGATCCATCTTCAGTGTCATTTACTTTCATTGAGTCAATGAATTTGATTCATAGTGCCAGTATGTTCCTTTCTTGGACTTCATGAGGTGCTACATATTTTTGAAACTCCTTAAAGATTGTGTTTGCTTCTTTAAATGTCGGTCATTGTACTTGATAACAGATTGTACATCGTAATCTTGTAATATCATTAATTAATAAAATATATTGTTGTCAAACTATATGTAATCTGTTCGCATCCATTTTGGATTAGTTATGTACTTTCAATCTTGTTTGTTGCACGTTTATTCATGAAAACGTGTTCACATGGGATTTGGATCCTCTGACATGCCGCACCCCCGATGTGGGTCCACTGACGTGTGGGCCTGGATCCACAGGTCAGTGTGCCAATGGCACGTCAAGGGAGTCGCGTCTGAGGGTCATGTCGCTAGCTTGTTTTGTCTTTTTGTCGTAGTAGAATAACTAGGCAAAAAAGGTGAACGTGCAATGCATAGGGGTGTCTTCTACATGTCAAGGCATAATAATCGCTAGATCTACCATTACGTGTAATATATTTTTTGCCTGAGTAAACACTATTATTGTTGGAGTTTTATGTCCATTTTCAGTTACTTTCATCGACTCATTGAGTTAGATTTGGTGTTGAGAGTAGAAAAATGGCAGGTCAATGACCACGTAGGAAACTTCGGCATCAAAAATGCAAAAAAGGAATTTTTTTTTTTTCCGTTTAGGGCTAGGAAAAAAAGGAACTCGGGAGACAAATAGGGTACGTTGTAATTGAGCTGTTTGGCATGCAGATCAAAATATCATACTTCCTCCGTCCCAAAATTATTGTCTTTGATTTGTTTAAATATGATTGCATCTAGTCATGTATTAGTATTTAGATACATCTATTTTTACACAAACCTAAGACAAGAATTTTAGGATGGAGAAAATATTGAAACTTCATTTACTGTCTCTCAAAAAACAAAACTTCATTTACTGGACTTGGGCTTTGCTCGACTTTGAAGTCTAATATACCGACCATCAAATGGTAGACCCCGATGGGCCGACCGTTTGATGCTAGCGACAAGACTAGACGTGATTTTTTCTCTTCGTTTTGTTTTCTAATGATTCTCGTGGTTTGGTAGTTTTTAAAAGGTCTTTTTATTTAAGTATTCGAAAATGAAATTATAAAATTATTTTCTAAAACATAAATATTTTTAAACTCGAAAACTGTTTAAAAAGGATTATGTATTGAACATTTTACAGAATAAATACAATCATTTCTTGAAGACGCAAAATATAATTTTTTACTTTTTAATTTCTATTTAGAGCATCTACAATTGGAGTTGACAAATCTGGTCGCATATACGTGTGCGGACGCGACCGCGGACAGTAACCACACACATATCAAAAGTCCGTCTCCACAATCAGCTATCTCAAAGCAAATCCCCAAATCCATACTAGTTTCATGCAACGTTAAATTACATAGGTAGTTGAACACACATGCCATCGAACTATCAAATTTGACATATTCTACTAACTACGACAATGGACCCAAAAGAACATATTTAGACATTTCAAAAAAAATCTGAAATTATTTGACAACATTCATATTGAGTATGTCTACAGCTTTAAAAAAACAGCTCAAAACTCAATGCATATTTAGAGATTCAAAAAAAGACAAATTCGAATGCGAATAGTAGCAGTTTTGGGTGAATATTATTGTGACACTATTTACATCTGATTTTGTCTTTTTTGTTTCTATTAATGTAAGTTGAATTAGGAGCTCAAAGTTGGTTGTACATCAAACATTAATATGTGTCTACAACTCTTTTGAGAATGTTTGAACATGTATTTTAAAAAAAAAAAAAATATGATCTCATAGATCTGACCAAATGTGAGATCTCACAAAAGTCTCCCCCAAGTTTTTACAAGCTTGAGCTTGCAGAAACGTCTTAAATTGTGGGACGGAGCGAGTAGATTTTAATATGGCAGCCTGAACATAATTATAAAATCCCAGCGACACAAGAAAGACCAGAAACAAAATCATCAGATCAAGTCCGGGTTTGCATGTATGCTAATTCAATTAGTAGCTGCTAATTAAGTAATGAAGATGACAGGGGTTGCTTTGACTTGGGACAGAGCAGGTGTAGAGTTTCTGTCTCTCTCATCTGCCAAATCTCTGCAACATCAGTACAAAACCCAGTACAAAAGCACAGAATTTGTCGTCAGATGAACAAGGCAAGATTTGACTGATTTGTTTCCTACGCTTTGGGGGCTAACACCGTCTATCTGTCTATAAGTCTATCCAAGCACAATTCAATTCACCTAATTTTTCACCTAAAAACAAGATCAATCAAACCGAATTCTCTCAGGAGGGGCGGCGCCCCAATCAGTCAGTCAGTCAGTCAGTCAGTCAGTCGTCGAGGTAGTAGTAGGACCCCGCCGCCTTCTGCTCCCGGTCCTTGGTCGAGTCCATCTTGTTGATCCGAGGCCGGTAGTTCGTCGGGTCCCTCCGAAACGTGATGTCAAGGTGCTGCCAAACCAACCAGAAAAAAAATTAAGAAAGGAAATCAGCGCCAAATAATACATACAGATTCAAAACTCTACATGCTACTGAAATAGTGATGTTGGCACCTTGGATGCTTTGAATCTGACAACTATAAATAATACTCCCTCTGTCTCAAAATAAGTGTCTCAACTTTGTACTAGCTCTAGTACAAATTTATGCTAAGCTTGAGACAGTTATTTTGGGACGGAGGGAGTAGTAGATAGTAGATAGATACACATTTCATTCATATTTTGCACAAAAACTGGCAGTCAAGAAAGCGGCTAGGAAATGTAGCATGCTGCAGTCCTTGAATGCAGAACACTGTCATATTGAACTATGACTGCACATCATGCTTGTTTTCCACATTCATTTTTCATGTACACACCCATTCAGTTTATGGGCGTATCCAACTAGTATTAATGTTGTTTCTTCCGATCCAATTTGCCTTCAGACCGATCTAGTTGCTCAACTGTTGAGTCAAATGGATTACTAAAGTTTTAGTGGCAAGCTGCAAAAGTTGATTACTTTGCTCGTTAATTAACAATGACCAGTTGGGATTTGACAAGACATGATGCATTCCGGATAATTTCTTAAATGCAAAGGAAAGGAGAAAGAAAGGCTTTTGACACTGTCTCCTGGAACGCGCTGTTCTCTATTCTGAGGATCAGAGGGTTTAATGATCACTGGATTGGATGATGGAAGCACTCTTAACCATGGACAAGACATCAATTCTACTCAAAGGAAAACCGGGAGACTGGATCGACCTTAAAGGAGATCAAGGCAGGGAGACCTCCCCCTGTGGTGGTTGGATGTGTTTCAGCAAACCATCAGGAATTTTGCCTCTTGTGGGTTGCTTCGACACCCCATCCTAGATTCTAAACCCTGCCCCATGCTACAATGTGCGGATGAAACTCTAATTGTGATAGAAGGGGAGGTTACTCAGGCCAAGTTGTTGAAGGATATTTTGGATGCCTTTGCCAATACAACTGATATGCAAATTAACTTCTCAAAGTCCACTTTTGTGCCCATCAATTTAACTGACAAGGAAAGCTCATCGACCGGCCTCACTCTTTGCTTCCCTAGATAGATGGATGTTGCGTATGCACTTACCGATAGGAACCTGTTCATCCCAGACACCAGGGACTGTGGCGTGCAGGCAGTGCACTCGACGGAGGGGCGCCCCTCGTAGACCACCACCTTGTCCGCAAGGTAGGTTGCCATGATGAAGTCGTGCTCAACGATGAACGCCGTCTTCTTGGCATGGAGGATGAACCTCTTGATCACCTTCGAAGCGACAATGCGCTGCTCTGAATCGAGGTACGCACTCGGCTCATCGATAAGGTAGATTTCTGCTGGCTGAAAAGCAAATAAACACAAAGTTAATTAGTTATGCACACACCCTGATGACGGCACTCATCTTCTTGTATCACACATCTGTTGTGCTAAGTCTCATCCATATTATGCTGTCGTACAAAATCTTTCAGCATACTGAAACATTGAAGAAATAGTCCCCAGCAACTGAACATGAATCACATGGCATGTTGCAAATGAAATTATCTCTTATAGCATCTACAATAAACTAGTCTGAAGTTATATCTAATACCTTCCACGACAACAATTAAGATGGCCATATAACTCATTTTATCTTGGCACAAATTCATAAAACAATATGAGTATAATGTCTACCAAGTCCATGTGCCATGTTTCTTAGTTCTTTGCCTTCTTACTCCCAGTCTATCTGACAACGTGAAGTAGGAATTACATCATCTCAAACGCATTTTGTGCTCTTATCTAATGCTCTTGATTTGCTTCTAAAAAATGCTCTTCAATTAATTTTAAAAAATGCACTTCATTGCATGTGGAGGTTATATCTCATGCAAGATATTGTTATCAAGAAAGATGACGTAGCCACACATGAACAACTAAGTTGTCCTGCTAAACTAAGAATACTAAGTTACTAACCAGCATCTCCTAAAAGAAAAAGAATACTAAGCAACAGTTCAGAACTTCAGATACGATGAGATACCTGTCCAAGGCAAAGACATAGCGCCACCCTTTGGAGTTCTCCACCTGATAAGTTCATAACCTCCTGATCCATGAGCTGCTCAATTTGTAGTGGCTTCACTACATCAGATATAAACTGAGGATGAGTATATGAATCACGTATTTTCTTATGAAGCAGTTGCCTCACTGAGCCCGGGAATTTCGGGCTAATCTTTTGGGGCTTGTAGGACACATTAAATTCGGGAATTTCGATCTCAACTCCTTCCACGGCATCTGGCTTCAAGTGCCCAGCCTGTCAGGTCATAAAGGACAATGAACATAAAAACCAAGAGCTTTTATCAACCCAAATGCAAATTAGATTACAAACTTTTTGTATAGAAGAGTAGCTATCCAGTAACAGTTCTGACTTGAGAACAGTATTAGAAAGGTCGCTATAATTTTAAGAAGTGCATAAGAAAAACAAGGCACTATTGATTCTGAAAATTCCGACAATGAAACGGTTGATGATAATACTTAAGAAAGGAGTTACCACATTATCACAGAACTTTACGGCACTATAGGTCAAGAGCACAAAGCTTCCATTTGTATTTTGTAGACATAACGCTATTTACACAAATATAGCAGTGCCTTGCAAGATGAAGAGCGCAACATACACTATTTATAGAGAGAAGGTAGGGGGAGGAAGAGGTGAAGAGATGTACCAGCAGTCTGATGAATGTAGTTTTCCCTGTTCCGTTCTCACCAAGCATCACAACAATCTGAGAATCAGTGAATTCACCTTCCATGACAGTGAGCTTGAAATTTCCCAGAGTTTTGCTCATGGCAGGGTACTTGTATCGTTGGTATGCTTCAATCTCCTCCGGGTTGTCTTGCGTATCCACAATCTATGAGGACAATATAAACATCAGAACATATTTTCATCACGGAACAAGGATCTGAAACTATCTGTGTGTGTTGCCTTACCTTAAATGTAAGAGATTCATCTCGAAACCGAAGATTTTCAGTTGGAACAAATCCAGCCAGGAAAATATTGATACCTTCTCGGACTGAAAATGGCAATGTAACTACACCATAAGCTCCTGGCTTTCCATATAAGCAGCAAATGAAGTCGGACAGGTAATCTAAGACACTCAAGTCATGTTCCACAACAATGACGTAGCTGGAAAAAAATTAGAGTACTTGTCAGTAAATTTTTCAAAGCTTCTATTAGTCAAAAGATTCAAAATATAATCATGAAAACAAATATAGATCACCTGTTCGATCTCAGCAAGGACCTAATAACCTGTGCAGCCTTCAGTCTCTGCTTAACATCGAGATAACTTGATGGTTCATCAAACATGTAAATTTCTGCACTTTGCACAGCAACAACTGCTATTGCAAATCTCTGGAGCTCACCGCCAGAAAGTTCTCCCACATTTCGGTCAATAACTTGGTTCAATTCAAGGTCAACGCACAGCTCAGCTTTCATATCCCTTTCATCTTTCTGCTCAAGTACTTGCCCCACATTTCCTTGGACAGCTTTTGGAATGTGGTCAACATATTGAGGCTTGATGATTGCCTGCAGAGAGTGTGCGAGGAATCATCAGAAGTATTCAACTGTTAAAAAAAACATGAAGTACAACAGTCTACTAGAAATATGAAGAGCAGGTATTTGGATGTCCGCCAATAACAGAGGGCAAGGTAACAACTGCATGACTTGATAATATCAGGAAGACTTAAACCATAAGATATAGAGCATGCTATTATATGCCTAATTTTGCAACACTTCACATAGTAATGTGTTATCTCAAGGCATACACATTAGAGTCACTAATACAAGAATCGTCGTAGCCATGGTTTTAGTAAAATGATCATTACATATTACTATTTGAAGTACTCCTACAAAAGAAGTTGGTGTTACCGTAAGCGTGGTACTATATGCCTACTCAAGGTACATTTGACTATCTACTACAAGCATATTGTTGAATGCATAAGTGGAATAGAATATTGCTACTAGCCTGCATGCTGCATGCCTATTTTCACATATTACAAAACAGAACAGAAAAATAACACGGCAAATGAACAGGTTATCACAAGCTTCTTGTTAGAAACTACTCCCTCCGTCCCAAAATTCTTGTCTTAAGTTTGTCTAGAAATGTATGTATTTACATACTAAAATGTGACTAGATACATTCATATATAGACAAATCTAAGACAAGAATTTTGGGACGGAGGGAGTAAATACTAACACACCCTGCCTAAATTACAAACACGGTGTAAAAAACTATGGCAATACAGTACCTTGAGGTTATCCTCCAATAAACGTGTAAAATAATTCTGAAGTTCAGAGCCACGGAAGTATGTAAGGATCTCCTGCCAATCAGGTGGATTCTGCAAAAAAAAAAGGAGAAGTGCAGAGCTAAGTAACACCATCTTGAGCAATTCACTGAATAGGGAAGAATTTTTTGTGTAGGAGGTACGGGATATATACTTTGAATCGTCCCAAATTAGGTTTCAGCTTGCCAGCTAAGACTTTAAGCGCTGTGGACTTTCCTATTCCATTTGTTCCAACAAGGCCCAAAACTTGACCAGGCCTTGGAACAGGCAGCCTGCAAGTGCAAAATTTGTAATTGCACAAATGAAAAATAACACGAAACTTGATACAGATCGAGAAGTCTTGATCCAACAAAACGTACCTGTGCAATTTGAATGTATTTGGCCCATAGCGATGGGTGGTATCCTTTTCCAGATCTTTTGGGAGGTTGATGATCTCGATGGCATCAAATGGGCATTTCTGCGGCAAGGATTAATTGCAGAGCAATGAGAAGACTAAACAGTAGAGCACATACAAAGACCATACAATTTGGTAGCTGTTTTGAAGTTGCAAGCACATATAGATATACCTTGACACAAATACCACAGCCAATGCACAGCTCCTCAGAGATGAAGGAAACCTTGGACGCCGGACCAACTTCAATGCACAGCTTCCCTGTGCAACAAATTAACCAGCAAATTGTCGTAATCCACTTGAATCAGAGTAGGCCACGGTCTCAAAGCCGGAATGTACACAATCAGAATAAGCATCCATCAGGATACATTACAAAACGTCACGGAAACTGTAGAGCTAGTGTACCCAAACAGAATAAGTGATACTCTACAAACATGCACGCCAGCCGCCAGTCGTCCTTCACAGACTAGAACAAGTATAATCAATCAATCAATGGGTGAGCCTGCCGTCTGAAATTTGTTCTGGGCATGAACATGGTCTCCAAAACACAACCTTTTCCTCACCACCAATTCAGATGGCGTCGTCAAAATATTTCCGAAGGCAGTTTTTAAACATGATTTTATTCAAGTATGTTTAGTCCAGATGGTGTATATACGTTAGAAGATTCCAGCCAAAGCTTTGGCTTTACCAATGAACGGACCTAATAATAATGTCAAAAGCACAGCATCTATTCTTTGCATGAGAACAAAATTAGTACTCTACTGTACTAAACTGAAATTGGTGCGGGCTGGAGGAATCAAGGTGTCGCCTTGGGCGCCAAGCACCCAGATCTTGCGAGCAATCGACCAGAGGAGCGCGCACGGGCCCGAGCAGATTGCGGGCGCGGCGAAAGCAGACGAATCAAAATTGGGATCTACCACCCTGCTCGACAGAACCACCTGGCGGTTCCCGGCCGGCCGGACGGCGACGGAGGGGGGAAGAGGAGAGGAGAGTAGAGGGGAGGGAATTGGCGGTTACCGGTCTTGACGACAGGGCAGCTCTTCTTGCACTCCTGGCGGCACTTCTTGGGCTTGCAGCGGTCTTCGTTGACGATGGCTATCCGCGTCAGCCGGTCCGCCATCTCCCCCGCGAGCGGCGGCGGCGGCGGCGGCGGCGGCGGATAGACTGGACGATCGCGGGAGCGAGGCGTGTGGAGGAAGCCCTAGCGGCGGCGGCGCGAGTGGCAGGGCAGGTAGAATCTGTCGGCCGCTCGGTCGGTGTCGCTCGGCTGGCACTGGCAGGTAGAATCTGTTGCGAACGAACCGACCCGATGCGGTGTGGAAGTCCGGCCCGAATAGGATACGCTTCGCTTTCCTTCTCTTTTTCCTCTATACTGGACTGGACTATGTTTTTTTTTTCTGAGGCGTGCTACTTGTCCGTCGGCTCATCAGCCGGATCCCCCACCAAAACTCGACTGAAAGTGTTATTAAAAAAAAAACTCGACTAAAAGTCAAGCGCGTCTTCACCACTGTAATACAAATTACGTTGTGGATTTATTTCTGTAATAACGTGTGTCCTGTTGCAAAAACGCAACAATTGTTTTGTTGTGGTTTTTTTTTTGTAATTGAGATTTTGCTGTATTTTTTTTTCTTTTTCTAAATGAGGTCTTGTTAGAAAAAAATTCCTAACAAAGGTTTTGTTGTAAAACATAAATTCTTCATAGACCATTACATCATGGTATACATTTCCCAAATATTAACATTTAAGTTTACATGTTACAATACAGATCGTGGTTATGAAATAAAGACAAATAGTGATTTACATTATACCCTATATAGTATTTTAAAAATACTAGCAAAAGGGCCCGTGCGTTGCAACGGGAGAAAAAAATACCACACGCTTTTAATCTTTTTTATAATCATTTTGATTTATTAAAATAATAAGCTAACTAACTAATGTAGTCAGTTCTATCCTATTTTGTTGAGGAATCAACCCGTCCATTGTTAATTCCATCATGATGAGAAATTGAGCAGGACAAGCAAAGCAAAGCAAAGAGGCTACGTGAATTGATCAATGGAGTGTTATCTTATTTCACTCATGGGGTAGAGAATGTGGGATCAGATGACAAACTGAAGGTGACGTTCCATTCTCTGTCTCTACAACAATACAATCTTACATTCAATACATTTATTCATCATCAAACAAATCCCCACAAAACAAAAAAAATTGCCGGTGCTTGGCACACGGTTGGAGGCATGGGGAGGGGATCTCACCAGATGATGAGTTTCTGTCGGAGGAGGGGATACGATGAGGGGAGCAAGGGTTAGGCGCCTCTATCTGGCCATAAGGAGTCGCCGTTGTCACGCCATAACCCCGGAGTTCCCTGTGTGAGCCATGGAGGCCCGCCTCCGCCTGCAAGTACTTCGCTCCGCCGCGCCTTATCCGCACGCCGCCGCCGTTCTGCATCGAGCAGATGCATCATCCCTAGTCACTGTAGATGTCGCGTTGATTTGATCCAGAAGTTGTGCTCAAGCGCCGAAACGGGGGCAGCAAGCGGGCAGAGGTACGGTCGCGGAGGCGGGTCGGTTGAGATCGACAACAGTGGTGGTTGAGGTCGGCCGCGACGGCGAGTGGTATGGCAGCGGCCTGGGCACAGGCCAGGATGGACCAGGGTCGATGTGATGCGCTCGAGCGCCGCAACGGGGGCAGTGGGCGGGGAGAGGTACGACCGCGGAGGCGGGTGGGTTGAGATCGGCAGCGGTGGCGCTTGAGGTCGGCCGCAGCGGCAAGTGGTGTGGCGGTGGCCTGGGCACAGGCCAGGGTGGCCCAGGGTCGACGGGAGGAGGCGATGCGAACGGGTATAATTTTTGTAGCGAATCGTTTTTTCCTTTTGCGTTGCAGATAAATGATGGAGCGCGGGTTGAATAACAAAAATTACAGGGGCTTTTTTATAAAAATGTCGCGGTGGGTTTTTCGACGGAAGCAATAGCCGCTTTATTATTAGGTATAGATTAAATAACAACATATTCAAACTCTACACATTCTAATCAAATTTGATATATAACATGTTTAAATTGAATTTATGGTTTAAAAAATATTGTTATTTAAAATACATATTTATTCTGAATAGACTTCAGGGTTATTAAAATTATTGACATGTAAAATAACAACATATTCAAACTTTACACATTTTTTAATCAAATTTCATATATAACATGTTTAAATTATATTTACAGTTTAAAAGATATTGTTATTTAAAAATACATATTTATTCCGAATTCACACCGGGGTTATTAACACATATGTCAAGGGGGGTTACGCAAAATTATAAAAAACGATTTGTTATGCCTAAAGTATGGACCACGGGTTATTTAGCGTAAATGTCGGGGTTTTTTGTGTAGAATACAAATAACGGTTCAGAGTCACTTAAAGACGGAATGTGGGTTTATTTTGGGAAACTACATGATGTTTTTTTACAAAATGACCACGACGAACGACAGAAGCAGCAGCTGCTTTATTATTAGGAAAAGATATTGTACTTTTTTCCTGAGCCGTGCTATTTGTTGGTCGGCTGATAAGCCGGATCACCAGCCGTTGGATTTGACACATTCAGCAAGCCAAGCGCGTCTTCATCACTGTAATACAAATTTTATTGTAGAATTATTTCTGTAACGTGTGTCTTGTTGCAAAAAAGAATTACAACAATTGTTTTTCTGTGTTTTTTTTGCAATTGAAATTTTGTTGCAATTTTCTTTCTAAATGAGGTCTTGTTGGAAAATAATCATAACAAAGATTTTGTTGTAAAACATAAATTCGTTATAGACCATTACAACATGGTATACATTTTCAGAAACTATGTTTTTGTTGCAGGAACGCTTTCCATCAAGAACGGTGTTTAGATCCTCAGTTGGACACATGTCATGCACGGAACGTGGCGGAACATCACGGTGCCATTCGCGGGATGATGGTAAGCTTTTCCCTTTTGTTTTCCCTATGTAAACTTTGTGTGGTTAGGTCAATTCAAGTTTGATTTTTTCTTGACAGTTGGAGCACATTTACCTTTTGTACTTCGACATGGGAAACCAAAATTGTGGTGTCACTGATGGTAGCTTTCTCTAGATGGTCCTTGACATTGGCGGGCCTACAAATTGCTTGAAGCCACACGCGCGTAGAAGAGGGAAGGCGATGTGACTATGATCGTGGGTGGCGGGGCGTAAAGTGTTGACCTCTCGAAGGTCTAAGGCTAGAAGTAGATGGGATCTTTTGCGTATTTACTCGACTTTGATCAGCGCGAGAGCTGGATAGGGTTTTTTCGATTTCAGAAAAATGTGTGGTTGATGTTACGCTTGTTTAAAAGCAAGTTCTTTTTAAAACCTTTTGTAGGATGCATCATCACATAAATCCCAACCTCAAACCCCCGCCTTCTTATGCATAAAATCCATTCTGTAATAAATTAGCTAGTTTACGAGCTGCTTTGAATTGTTCGGGTGTTCCCTTTTTTCGTTCCTTGATGCAGGTGAAAGGGAGGTGTTCCCATTCTTCCCAGTCCGCGCCAGTGAGGCCGCAACCCCATCTTCCTCTTTTCGGTGCTCTCGTGCCAGGATGGGGTACGGACCGAGGATCTGGATTGTAGGTGATGTAGATAAGGTAGCTAGGGTTAGAACTTTGTGTTCCCCTAGTAGTTATGTTATTGAGAATAATGGTCCCCGACCCCGTTTCGACCTCGGTGGTGGTGTCTTCGACGTTGACTTATGCCTTCAGATGCAAGAAGTTATCGTAGCACTTTTCAATGTGACTGTGAAAGCATTATGGGGGTGTTTCTTTACAGGGACTTTTTGCTGTAGGGACTAAAAAAAGTCCCTTTTAGTCCCATGTGAAAGAAACATGAGGGACTTTGAGGGACTAAAAGGGGGTATTTAGGACTAAAGGAAGAAGTCCCTATGGAAGGGTCTTTTTGGGACTTTTTTAACACTTTTTCGAACAGTGCCCCTAATTTTAGCATGTCATTTAATAACTTCTAGTACATTACTAGGGGTAACACGATCTTTTGCATGTCATTTAATGACCTCTAGTCCCTGTTTAGTCCCTGAAAAGAAACAAGTAGAGACTAGGGATTTTTTCAGTTGGACAAAAAAAAGTCCTAAGACTTTTAAAAGAAACAGGGCCTATGAGTGTCGATTCCTCCTAGGGGCTAATTGTAGGTTTTATATCCTTTCAAGTTCCGTATGGCACTTACGTAACTATACTTGCACTTTAGTGTTTACTTTACATGGACACTCTAAAACTAATATAAATTGCAAGTTTGGTATTAGGATAATAGGATTTCATTCAAGGAGGTGACTAAGGTACTTTACAAGATAAAAATAAAATGTTAGTGGTTGTTGTTAAAAGACTACAAGAGGTAAAAGGGGTTTTTTAATGTGTGGTGGTCTTGAAAGATTACAAGAAGTAAAAGAGCTTTTGCCCAGTCATGCAATCATGGTTTTTAAGGCGACGCCTTACCGCTTTAGGGAGGGAGGACGCTTTTACGGGTAGGCGACGACTAGGCGGACGCTTTAGGCGTCTAGACACCCAAAACGATCGATTTTCTAAAGCGTAAGGGGAGCGCTCTGACGCCTCAAGCGCCGCCTTAAAAACAAGGCATGCAATCATATGAAATGCACCCCACTACACGGCTTCTTTTCTTTGCTTTACTCGTTTTTCTTCGCCACATTTGTCTTTTTGATTGCATGCTTCCGTCCAATAGTTTTCCACGAAATAGTTTACTCACAGTCACACCTGAAGTTTGAGTTCCTCTTCAGCCTATCCTCTCTTTATTTATTGTTTCCTTGGCTTGTTTATTGTCACAACTCATGTATATATAAATATGTGTAATTTTTTATGTTAAAAATCGATACGAACTAATAGAATAAAAACCTTATATATTTTTTAGCGTGTCAAAAATAGCCGAGTTGGTTGCGCCCTTAAGAGCTCGATGCCCAATCTGAACAACATTTCTTCCACCCTTTTAGGAATCCCACTTAAAGCATCTCCAACAGGCGTGCAATCGTGCAGCGCGTTAAAATAAAGATACACCGTCGAAATAGTGATTTTTTGTGCACGTCGACGGAGCGTTGAATCCAGCGGCAGGCGCTGCAAAAAAATGATGTGCGCGCTCAGCACAAACAACACTTGACATTTTAAACAAAATCAAAAAGATCAAACACATAAAAAAATAAATGAACAATAAATAGTTCAATTTTATTACAACTCAAACAAATAGTTTATTCTTAATACAAAAAATAGTTTATTTTTCGTGACATGTCTTAGGACAGTTCTTCCAACTCTAATGCATGCAATCTATTGAGCCAAGCATAACTGGGAACCCGCGAGGTTTGTTCATCTCCAAAAGCCTTGCGATGTCTTCAACATTGAGAGTTCTCAAATACTTTGGACCAAACACTTACACAATTCCAATTGCGAAGGGCTTGACACACATGATGGCTTGACTCTCATCCATGGTCAAGTGGTCATCAACTTGCTCGAAATACCGTATGCCAACATACGCAATGCGGCTGTCACCTTTTGAAAGGTGATATGCCCGAGTTTTCCGACGGCATTCTTCCTTTGCTGAAAATACCGATCATGGCTAGCCAGTTGCTGTGCAATGCGCCTGAACAACTCAGTACTTATCCTAAAACAGCGTCAGAAGTATGACTCGGGGTATACGGGATTATCCACAAAATAGTGCCTCATCAATCTGTTGTCGGCATCGATCTTAATTAACCCTCTAAATTTTTTGCCGACCCATAACCGAACCATCGTGCTTCGGCTTTTTATTGATGTGCATAGCTAGGATCACTGCAAGTTCCTCCTCCTCTTCAATATCAAATTCTTCGTTGAAAGAATCATATGACGAACTCATCTACAATATTAAATTTAAACTAGTCTATAAAAACTAAAATCTATAAATACTACAAACAACGTGCACCAAATTCATGTAAATAATCTTACAATCGTTTTGTCGAACACCTTGTGGGCGTCGAGCGGCAATGGGCGGACGCTGTTCGTCGGAGAAATGACGCGATCGAGGGACGGCGACGACTAGAGGAAGGTGGAGGAAGCAGCAGCGGTGCGGCAATAGCCGGGGAAGCTTCATCGGGTCGTCGGAGCAAATGGAGATGTACGGACGGCGACGTCAACGCCTGGATATGGACGTAGGTGGAAGTCGCGGCGCGGGCGCGCGATTGTGCAGCCCACGGGAGCGGGCGCGCGATGCCGTTTCGCTCCGCGCGCTGAACCATGCCGCACACACCTTTTTTGCCCCTTGATTGAAACGTCTGGAATGGCTGCAGGCACGCAAAAAATACAATTTATCTAGCGCAACGCTAATATTGGACGCTTGTTGGAGATGGCACGCGGCCCAAATTAATACTTCTGGCCTAGGATGTACGTTCCTGTTTTTCTTGTTCAAATCAAGCTACATGGGCGGTGATTCCTATTTTCCGCCCGTGCGCAGCCAACAGTCACGGCTTCATTAAAGTGATGATACAAATAGGCCAGCCTACTTGGAGGTGCAGCCTGTTTTGGAACCTTTTATATTCTTCCTCTTTTACATTTCTATTTCATGTTTCTATTTTCTTCTTATTTCTTTAGTTTAACTTTTTCTCTTTTTCCATAAATTCCAAAATTTCTGAAATGTTCAGAATTTTATTTTTTAACTTTTCAAAAATGTTCAAAATTCCATTTTTTTACGATTTCCAAACTTTTTCATGGTTTCCAAATTTTGTTCACAGCTTCAGTACTATTCACTTTTTCGACAAATTTCGTCCATATTTTTAAAAATCACTTCAAAAAAGCACAATTCAAATAATTTGTTCAGCATATAAAATTGATTCGTGATTTTAGAAAATGCTAATATTTCATAAAAACAATATTTACCTTCCATATTGTTCGATTTTTCGAAATTTGATAATAATTGAAAAAATTTGCTCGGAATATTATTTTTAAAAACAATTCAAGTAAAAATCCTAATTTTATTTTATTTTCATGTTTCCATAAATAGTTCACTCTTGAAGAGAATCATAACTTACGAATTATTCAGCTTTGAACAAATTTCACCTTTTCATATTTGGTGCACTTCTTTAAAAATATATTTACTTTTTAAAATATTATTTGAAATTTGTTCACTGTTTTCAAACATTGTCCTCCTTATTTATGGACTTTGCTTCACATATTTTTCCAAGAAATGTTGATTTTTTAACGGACCTGTCGTTGTCGTTAGGGCTTTAACATTTGCGCCACATGTTGGACCTCCCAGCTCTTTGGTTGACTAATTACCTACTCCCTCCGTCCTAAAATAAATGCCTTAATCTTAGTACAAGTTTGTATTATAGCTAGTATAAAATTGAGACAGTTATTTTGAGACAGAGGGAGTACATTGTCATCTAGCCTTGGGTCTGGAGTTGTACGAAATTTATTATTCGACGCCGGTTACATAGGTTGACTTACTCTGGAACAGCCCATATAAACCGGTGCACACCCGTCGCCCTCCTCTGGGACGGCCAATGTCCCTTTTTCTGTTACTAGCAAAAGATCCCGTGCGTTACAACGGAAGCAAACCATACAACACGTCTTAACCTAATAATCATGATTTGAGATCTTTATTTAAACTTACTGCGTAAATAGAATTTAAAAAATGTTAAATAAGTAAAATAACATCATATTTAGATTATACACATCACTTTAGATTCAAATTACATTATAAATATAAATTTAAAAATTAAATAGCTAAGATACATTAGATTTCGATTCAACACATTTTTTGAATGAAAGTTCATATGTAATAATTTAAAATTTGAGTTACATTTTAAAAGATATAATTATTTATAGTATTTGTTAATTATAATTGGACCGCGGATTAATTAACAACATGGATCGGTTTCGTTACGAAAAATGGATTGTACGCTATTGATTAAAATTACAGCATAAATATTTTTTAAAAATTATTAAATAAATAAAATAATATTATATTTAAATTGTGCGCATCACTATTGATTTAAATTACATTATAAACATAATTTTAAAAAATTAAATAGATAAACTAACATTATATTCAGACTTTACATATTTTTCTAATAAAATTTCATATATAATAATGTAAAATTGGAGTTACTGTTTAAAAGATATATTTTTTTAAAGTAGTTTGCACTTATAATTTAAGTACAGATTAATTAATTAAAACTGTAGGAGTGTTTTCGAAAACATACGGAAAATGATTGGTTTTTTTTACTCAAGTATGTACTGCGGGTTTATTTTATGTAAACTGAAGGAGGTTTCTACAAAAAATCCAGAAAACGATTCGTTCTCTCACTGTGTTATGTACTGCGGGTTGATTTTGAGAAAGCACAGGGGGTTTCCTGTAAAAACGAAAAAAACGATTCATCTCTTACTTAAATCTAGACTGCGGGTTGATTTTGAGAAACGCCAGGGGGTTTTCTGCAAAACGACCACGACGGACGAAAGAAGCACTGCGTGCTTTATTATTATTATTATTATTATTATTATTATTATTATTATTATTATTATTAATAATATGGAAAGCACTTCCCTACGTCCGGCTGATAACGTGTAAGCGTCCGCCTCCTCTGCTGCCAACCACGTGTCCTGTGACATCCATTGTTTGTTCATCGTCCTGCCTTCACGTGTCCTGGCGCACGAACTGCATCATCCATTGACCCATCTCCTCGAGGTACGTTGTACAGTTTCTGCAACTTATCTATGTTGCACAAATTTTCTGCAACTAGACCTTTGTTGCAAAAAAATATAAATGTTTATGTAACATGATTTCTACTGTAAAAAATATTACAAATATTTCTGCAACATGATCTTTGTTGCAGAAAATATTCTATAACAAACATGGTTGCAAAAAAGAATTATACAGATGTTTTCGCAACACGATCCTTGTTGCAAAAAATATTTATATAACAAATTTTGTTTCAAAAAATATTCTACTTATGTTTCCATAATAAACTCTTTGTTGCAGAAAATATTTTACACGTATTTCTCCTGCAGATCTTTGCACGACGCAGATCTGTAGAGGCTCGGACGAAGCAATGGTTTCTGCAACAAAATCGTCGTTGCGGGAATTAATGAGTAGGGGAGAGGACAAATAAGGCGTGGCAGGAAATTGATCGGATGACTGCCCACGGTAGATCCAACGGCCATCGAGGTGGTGGACGTATAGTACACGTCCGTCAGTGGACGTGTAGCAGTTCCCTAATAATATATAGGGAGAGAGGAGAGGAAATCCATTGAAATGTGCGATCGACTTGGTTTGAACTCGCAATCGTAAATTATAAGGGAACAACAGTAATCACTCGACTATCTTACCTGGTCGCATACACTTACTTTTGTTTTCCTCTTTATTTATTTATTCTGTTCAAGTTTATTTTTTCTTGATTCATTGGTTAACTTCTGAATGTTTTTATCCAGTCTTAATTTTTCTCTTGTTTTCTTAAATGCGCTCTTAGTTTCCAAATTTGTGAACTTCAAAAAAACAACTGATAATTTTTTTGAATTTGCAAACTTTTTCTTCAAATCATTGAACTTTTAAAAAAAATCATGTAGTTTCTATTGAAATTCGTGAAATCTATCCAAATTACAAAATATATTTTTCACATATGACTATTTGTTTTCCAAAATTTATGAACTTTTCAATTTGGTGATTTTTGTCAAAGTTCGATTAACTTTTGGAAAAAGATTCTGTTCAACCAACCGATCTAGTGCGGGGCATCCGTCACCTCCTTCACTCGACGTGTGGCCTACTGCGTCACGTACGTTTGTGATCTATCTCCGCAACAACGCTGTTGTTGCAGAACAGTCACAGTGAACGACGACTGCATAAGTGCGCGAGCGGTCGAAAATGTCATAATTTTTGCAACATGGGTCAAAAAATTAAATGCGACGAATATACTATTGCAAATTTCCAATAAGAATTCTGTTACAGAAAATTAGAAAAGAAGAAGCTGTGCAACATGTGTCTTGTTACAGAAAATTTTAAAAAAGGAAGTTTTACAAGAAAGATCTTGTTGGAGATATACTGCAATAAGAGTCTTCTTGTAGAAAAAAGAAGAAACGCTACAGACAACTCCATCAGCAGATCAAGTGACTCGCGAGGCAGATGTCATCAGAAGAAAGAGGAAGTTTCTGCAACGCAGTCGTTGTTTTAGAAATTGTTTCTGCAACACGGTTGTTGTTTAGAAATTAATGAATGGGAGAGGGGACAAGCGAGACATGTGATAAGATCGATCAACGGCTGTCTGTGGGTAGGTCCAACGATCAGCAAGGTGGCAGATGTATAGTGCACGTCAGTTGGTGGACACCTAGCAGCCCCCTTAACTTTTTCCAAATTTTATGAACTTTACTTTTAAAATGGTGACCTTTATTTTCAAAATGTGATGAACCGTTTTCCATTTTTTTTGAATTTTTTTCATTATCGAAGAATAAATTTCAACTTGCTGATTTGTTTCCGAAATTGATGGACTTTTCAAAATTAATAAAAAATTTAATTATATTTTTGCAGCAAGTGAACCAGTTTTTTTTTCAGGGAACAGAGCGATTCCCAAGCAAACTGAATCGTCCTGTTGGCCGACCCACATGGTGGCGTACGGTGCCCTTTCTCCTAACCGATGTTGAAGGCGAAAATGTTTGGAATACGGAATTGGTTTTGCAATTTTAAAAGAATATTCACTTTAGAAAAATGTTTGAAAAAAATTACAATTCATGAAGTATTCACGTTTCTGAAATAACATATATTCATCATTCATATTAATTCACTTCTTCAAAAATTTGGTTCCATTCTAAATTGGTCACTATTTTCAAACATTGTTCTTATTTTTAAGAAATTTTGTTCACATATGTTTTCAAGAAATGTTGATTTCTTTTTTTAAATGAATACTGGTACAAATGCCCGTGCGTTGCACCAGGCGAAGAAAGAGGCACAAACAGCTTTATATTTCATTGTGCACCATTTTATATATCCAATTTTAATAGACATCGGTAATAAGGTAAAAGTGATTATTGCTTTTTGTAAAATCAAGTTTGGACGTGAAGAACCAACTTAGCGTTCTTCATCATATGGAAGAGAAGTTTTGCATGGAATAATTTGTCAATGGTTTTTTTTGTAAACATGAAAATTTCCTTATTTTTAATAGAAGTTAAGGTTTACATCAAAATTGGAACACTTCTTTAATAATCTTAAATGTTTATGAAAAGCAGAACATTTCTCTAAAAAAACATCCTTCAACAGATGTTTTTTCTTTAAAGAATGTTTTAATTTTTTTGTACATTTTAAAATAATTTTTTAGTAAAAATGGATTTTTTAGAATTCTTATGATTTTAAAACAAGTGCAAACATATTTTTTTGAAACACAATTGTGTGAACATGTGTAAAACCATGAATTTTTTTAAACTAATGTCACGAAAAATAGGGAAAGTTACAATCTCATAAATAGGTGATACAACATAGTGCCGCAATCCTAGCAAAAGGGCCCGTGCGTTGCATCGGGTGTAAAAAAATAAATATAGGCTTAGACACCTGAAATAATACCACTAAAAACCACATTGCAATGGGCTCGTGCGTTGCGCCGGGTGTAAATAGCTTCAGATATATTTCACTTAGCTAGAAAAATAATAGGAAACTAAAAATAAAATAAAATCGATGGTCATGGCTGGCTGTCAATTAGTGTTAGTGTTGTACACCAAAAAACAAGAAAACTTGCTACTTAAACTGCTTCTTGGAAATAACCAACAACTTACTAAGAAGAAGTAATAGATGCAACAATTGGAAATATAAATTTTATCTTAGGACCGGAAAAAGGATTTGCTCCTGACTTATGAACTTGTATCTATATGTTTGCATTAGGCGCCTGGGTGCTAGGATGGTTATGCTTTAGACTTTCACAAGCATATTCATTCATGTCCACAACCCATTTCTACACAAGAACAACATTAAGATTGTCAGTTATGATACCTTCAGGGTCAGCTAAAGTATTAAGACGTCATAGTCACAAAACGTACAATATTTAGATTTATGCCGGACAATGTAGCACCCAGGCAAAGCCCGGTTGACATGGCACCACATCCAGAGTAAAGATCCAGCAGAGTTGCTGTTTCCCTTCGTGCACCAGATGATGCCGCAGGGTCAGCCACTGGTTTCCCCTCTTCACAGGAAATATCTGATGCTACTTCACTGTCTGTTGCACCATCATTTTCTACAACAGAATAAACATGACATGATTTTTCATGGTATACAATGTTTATCAATACTGTCATGTACAAGTTGTACTAATTGAGATGTATTAAATCAGTACTGTCCTGTACAAGTTCAATTAAGTTCATGATCACGCCATCCAAGTCTATATATCTTTTAAGATGCTTACAAGTAATAAAAAATAAACTAAGTGGTATACATATTATGATTGCAACAGATCTAAGTAATTCCAGAGATGGTTACCTGCTGGAATAGTTTCAAATGTTGAATATGCAACCGAGTAAGACATTTCGTAATACAAATCAGAATTTGATATTAACTGATCTCTTTCTTGAGGTGTCTTCTGTAAATGTTTCACAAAATAACAACAAAAAGATCAGTAGTAGCATGACAACTACTATGTGGTAAAAATTATTTTGCTTGAAAGAAAGAACAAATAACTTACACTTGGATCAACATAAATGATATTTACTTTAGAAATTATTGACTCAATGACATTGTCATTCTTTTCCTCTGAAAGGAATACACGCTTTGGGTCATGATTATGATCATGGACATCCAGCAACTCCTGTGAGATAAACTGCAAATTTGCCTTAGGCAGGTGCTGAATTGTTGTTTAGGAAAAAAACACCTCCACGACACATACCGTATCTTCCACACGGAAAAACCAACAACATGTGAAATATAATCCATTATCTGTCCCTTCAAAAAACTCTGTAATCCGGCCAATGTAGTTTTCCTCATTCGGACCAGCCTGCAGTCACTCAAAATAATAGCATGATTAGAAAACTTCGTTAAAAAAGAGCTTGTTAGAAGGCGAATGCAAAGAAAATGATAACATACAAACTATTTTGAACTATACCGTTCATGCAAACGAAAAAAAACTTGAACATTATACATGACATTTCTTAAAATTCGAAGAAACACAGATCAGATTCACACATACTAATATGGGACAATAAATTTAAACATTTTAAATGAAGGATGAACACGAGAAAAGAGAGATGTATGGTGCGAAATCAGGAAGAAACCACTTAATAGCTAGAAGGATCAAGATATAATTTAAGAACACATGACCACAGAGTGAATTCAAACACGTGAAAAAGGTTAACAAAATCTTTCAGAGTAAATGATAAAGCCTCTCGGTATATATGGTGCAAGAGGGGCCAGAGAAGACAAACTTGTAGTCCTAATGTACTAACCTAGAACCTTGACAATCAACAATCAATAAATTCAGAAGTTGATTTATTACATGCACGTCTTTAATCACGCACCATGCATCATCTAACAGAATTTAGTTTATATGCAAATTTTATTGGTATACATAGTACAGTATCCTGAGTGAATGCATTTTGTTGTCACAAATTGAATGTGGAAGCTAACAGCATGCCAGAAACAAAAGAAGCACAACATTTCATCAATCAACTTAGCCAAAATGGCAACACAAACTGTATTAATCATGTTAATACGCTGCAATCATGTACAAACCTTCTAGCTAAGAAGATAATGGCAGTACATTAATAATCGGTACAAGTAATAAATATAGTGAACGAACTAAGTAATAACCATTAGAACTCAGTGCAAATGGTTCACCTTCACATAGACATCATCACTGAGCTTGAAGATTGCGTCATCCACACAAGCAGATGTATAGTGGCATCGCGCAGCGATTTCCTCCTCCGGATCATTAGATCTGCATGCACAAATGGACGATCCGGTTCACATGTTAAAAACAGCACAAAATTAGCCCCATTTACAACAATGTGAGATCATCAAGAGCGAAACAAGACATACCGCCTAGCGTGCGAATCGGAAACCTGCGGCTCAAAGTAGAGGAAATGTTTTCAGTCGGGATTTCCAACGCATGCATGAAAGAATAAGATGATGCGCGCTTGCTGCTCCCGGCTAATCAACTAACTTCCGGTGGTTCTCTCCATGCTGTTGGCCCTGGCGCTCTCGCACATCTTCTCGATGATGTGCCTGCCCTTCTTCTTCGCCTGACGCCGCTTCTCCTCCAGCTTGTCCCCCATCTTCTTCCCCAGGTCCATCATCCGGCTCCGCCTCTCGCTCTTCCGCTTTGCGTCATCTCCAACAGAGGCCGCTGCTGCCGCACCGCCTGCTGCTGCTGCTGCTGCTGCTCCCCCGCGGGTATGATGGCCCTCAGGCAGGTGTACAGAGGGGAGCCCGCACTGCTCTCTGAAGTGGCGCCCTCCTGGAGCCTCTCCGTGGCCAGCAGCAGGCGGTCCGGGAGTTGTGCACGCACCGCTCCTGAGGACCAACCACATCTCTGTCTCCCCTGCCGACCAATCAACCACGCCCCGCGCCACCGCACACGCCGCCTTCTTCCCCCTCATCCATCCACCCGCGCGATCCTCCTTCTCCTCCTTCCGGTCGCCATGACCAGCCGCGCCGGAGACCGCGCCCTCCCGGCCAAACCCGATCCGGAGGTGCCGTCCCACATGAGCGCTCACGACTTCCCGGCCGACCTCCTACGGGCGGTCCTGCACCGGCTCCCGCCCGCGGACGTCGCGCGGGCGGCCTGCGTCTGTCGCCTCTGGCGCGCCGTCGCCTCCGACCGCGCCGTGCTGGAGGCCGCCTTCCGCGCGCCATGGGGCGTGCGCCGCGTCCTCGGCGACCCGGCCACCAGGGCCTTCTGGCGCGCCGCATCCCTCGCCCGCGTGGTCCGAGTCACCGTCGCCGACGTTGACGTAGAGCACGTCGGGGCGGGCGTGCGCCAGCGCACGGCCTCCAGCGCATGGCCCAGCTCCCCCGCCGCGGCCAGCCGCCCCTGTGGTGGAGAACGCGCACGGATAAGGGACCGGTGGTGGAGAACATAAGGGGGTTTTCTGTAAAATGCAAAAAACGATTCGTTTTTTGACTCAAAAAGGACTGTGGGTTGAATACTAGAAAAGCGATGGGTGTTTTTGTAAAATAACCGCGACGGACGACAGAAGCGCTCCACGCTTTATTATTACTAGTAGAAGTGCCCGTGCGTTGCACCGGGTTAGGTTATTGATATTTAGATCATGAATTTTGTATTTGAAAAGCTCCGTCCTCACTCTTTGTCGACATCTACTTCAGCTCCACACCGTCATCGAAGTACAAGTAGAGATGCAAACATATGAACTTTCATACAAATAGAGTGAAACTTCATACAGATTGGTCATATAGTTACCACAAGACCATCATGAGAGTTCTACTTATTTTATCTCTACAAACAACATGAAGGGAAAAAAAGAGACACACATTGATGCCAGTGTGAGCAGACTCCTCCCTGGACCACAGCCCGTACCCCCTCGCGTCGCTCCCGTGGCGACCGAAAGATCATCACACCCCATAACCTATTACACGAGTAGTTGTTTGATTTATGTCCCACATTAAACAGATAAAATGTTTCTGTTCACGTGAGCAAACGGCTAGAATAAACCTCATTAAAATAGCATGAGTGATTTATCCAAGGGCAAATAGTAGCTAAAACAAATAGTAGTGGCGGAAGAACAAGAAATAAGGAAATGAAGAGATTATACTTGTGAGTGCACGGAAGATTATTCCAAAGGAAGTACTTTCTTTTAGCCAATCGCTCAAAGCAAAAGATTAGTGCAATGGGTAAGAAGTACACAGCTTCACAGAATATCTAGTTTTTGTAAATCATGTTGTTAGAGCATATATCTCCATATGTGGTTTTGGTAATTGATGACAATTCCTATGGACTAATGGTTGCCTTAAGTTATGGCTGTCCTGAATCCAACAAGCTTGGGTTTGCTCGATTCGGAGCTCGTATGCGAAAGTTATGGCTGTTTCAGTGGCGAGCGGTAGTACCGCTGGAGTTGGCGGTAGTACCGCTGGCCCTAGCGGTAGTACCGCTCTAGGAGCTTAGTACCGCCTGCCTAGCAGTTGTTCGTGGACGGACCTTTTTGCGAAGACTTTCTTGGCGGTGGAAGTGCCGTTGCACTACCAGGGGCCCAGCGGTAGTACCGCTGGAGTGCCAGCGGTAGTACCGCTGGAGCTCGGGCAGAAAGTGGGGGTAACGGTCTGATTCCTTCCCCCACTATATAAAGGGGGTCTTCTTCCCCCTTGGTCTTAGTCATCCGTTGAGCTCTTGTTCTACCTCCATTGTTGACATTCTTAGAGCTTGATTACTCTCTATCCCTCCAATGAGTCTTGCTTGTTCTTGAGGAAAAAGAGAGAGGAGATCTAGATCCACATCTCCACCAATCACTTTCTCCTCTATGTGAGGGGAACCCCTTGGATCTTGATCTTGGAGTTCTTTGTGAGTTCCTTGTTCTTCCTCTCATATTTCTCCATAGCTTTTGTTGTTGTGGAGGGATTTGAGTGTGAGGGACTTGACCACTTCGTGTGTTCTTGCCATTGCATTAGTTGCATCGGTTTGAGTTCTCCACGGTGATACGTGGAAGTGAGAAGTTGAGAAGCTTACTACGTTTGGTACTTAGTACCCTTGATATTGTTCTTCGTGGATGCTTTGGCGTCCTAGAAGCTTGGTGGTGTCTCGGAGCTCAATCATTGTGGTGTGAAGCTCCGGGAAGCGTCGGGGTCTCCAATTAGGTTGTGGAGATTGCCCCGAGCAATTTGTACGGGTACCGGTAACCGCCCCCAAGGGTTGCCACGTGTACGGGTTCGGTGACCGCCCCCAAGGGTTGCCATTTGTACGGGTTCGGTGACCGCCCTCAAGGGTCCCTTAGTGGAATCACGGCATCTTACATTGTGCGAGGGCGTGAGGAGATTACGGTGGCCTTAGTGGCATCTTGGGGAGCATTGTGCCTCCACACCGCTCTAACGGAGATTAGCATCCGCAAGGGTGTGAACTTCGGGATACATCATCGTCTCCCCGTGCCTCGGTTATCTCTGACCCGAACCCTTTACTTATGCACTTTACTTTGTGATAGACATATTGTTTATTGTAATATATCTTGCTATCACTTAGTTGTTTATCTTGCTTAGCATAAGTTGTTGGTGCACATAGGTGAGCCTAGTTGTTTGTAGGTTTTGTGCTTGACATATTAAAGGTTAGTTTTATTCCGCATTTGTTCAAGCCTAAACCTTAACTATTTTAAAGCGCCTATTCACCCCCCTCTAGGCGACATCCACGTCCTTTTCACATGTGCTCTATAATTTTTTGAAATGTGCCACTATAATTGTACAAAAATCTTGCTTATGAAATACGCCACTGTAATTGTTCAAAAATCTTGCCATTGTAAATGTGCCACTACAATCAGCATAGAGATAACAAACCGGACATGACACTGGAGAAAAGGTTCTATCACAAACTGGCATCAGTCTGCCCACGCACTGGAGGTGATAACAACATCACCCCGCTAGATTTTGCCAGCCCTCCGAAATTTGACAACAGCTATTACAAGTTGATAGTGGAGGGAAGAGGACTTCTTAACTCAGATCAGGTTCTGTGGACCGGAAAGGACCCGAAAATAGCACACCTGGTCAAAAGTTACGCAGAAAATGAGTCCTTGTTCTTTGAACACTACGTGAACTCGATAATCAAGATACATAATATCAACAAGGCAGGATTGAAAGAACCACACCAGTCTCAGATTATATGTATACGCATTTTACTTTCCCAGGAGCTATCTATTACTAATTCTGCAAAAAAAATGCAGGGGACTAATTCTGCAAATGCAGTCATGGCAAAAGTAATTACCATCTCTGCAATCCAATGTTGGCAATTGCATTCCGCCCTAATTCACACAAACACTTTGAAACCAAAAGCACCCAGAGCCAAAATTTGACTTCGTTTATCTATTGTTGGCTTACTGGATTCAGTATCCATCTAATATCCTCAAAGGATGAGGTTGTTGGGAAGTTCTATGTGAATCAGAGCCTGCTCCAAAGTATGTTGTGCAGTGATCCTACAATTGAGAAGAAAGCTACATTTTGTAATATGTATTATTAAAGAACTGATAGAACATACAGTTTTCTCTAATGCAATGAATTTTTCAACCATTACCAATGCGCACACCTTTGATGGTTCAACTCACATTAACCATGTAAATGTTCAGAGCAGTGGGGTACCTCGCTGTCAAACCTCGCTGTCGGCCATCAGAGAAACTTCGAGTTATGCCTCACCGTCCAAAGTGTCCGCACGACCCCACCACCCTCTCATTTTCCTTCTTCTCTACTCTCTCCCTTTTTGAATTCTTCTCTCTTGTAGGGAAGCAACTCATATGACTCTCTATACAGGCAAATAGCTCAACAATACTGGTGAGACTGAATGTGCAAACTACAGGAGCACCGAGATACAGGGATATTACTATTGGTGGCGACTATCAAGACTGATGTTTCAGCAATACAGTAAGAGGTGGTACTGTATAATACAAGTTGGTTCAAGCCAGGGCTCAATGTGGTTATGAGACAAATCAAAGCAAGGATTGCACATTGAAATGAAGTGCTAAACATGTGTAAGAGTCAATTGAGTTCCAAAGAATATTCCTCTTGAAATAGTACCTGCACCATTAGCCAGAGGGGAATCCCTTGTTGCTCCTGAATACGGAGAAAGCTCGACCAGATTTATTGAAACATGAAATTCCTTCGATGTCCATGCTTCTGTATCTTGGACAGATCCTAAATACTTTCAGAAGATATAGAAGATGCAGAAATATGAGATTCAGATTTTCAAGTTCCATCTCGAGGACCATCCACAGCAGGCACAATATGTGGTGCCCCAGCAAAGTTTTGTCGACACATTCAGATATGTGGACAACATGCATGCCACCTTCCTGTCAAATGGCAGCAAACTGAGACACGGTGAATAACACAAAGGAGGAGGCAGAAAAAGTGTGCCTAATTTACACAAGCAATTACATAACATCTCATAATCAAGAGTTGTTACTGCATTATAGTTGTCAATATATATGAAACAAATGTATGGTGAGTAGAAGGCCGTCCGTCGAAAGAATTAACATCCCAAAAGGGCCACCAGCTTTCCCCCAAAAAGGGGAGATCCGCTGATTACTGCTCACGGAAACATCCGACCATATGGTCAAGTCGTCCGCCTATCTTTCTTCTCATTTGTTTCCGACATTTACTATGATAAACTTTTAAGAGTAAAGGATTTATAAATCATTATCATTTTATAATTAATCTGAGGCAATGAAATTTCTAATGCTGAAGTAGTACAAGTGAAAAAGAATGTTCAGCATTGTGCAAAGGCCCTCATATCATCAGCATCGATTTTATCTGTTCTGGAGACATAATCTTCCAAATCAACCTCGACACTCAAGTTCATCTTAGCATACAAATCTAAAAGAAAGAGATCATCCTAATTATGAGATGTGAACAAAACATAATCTCGGAAAGCATCAATAAACTAATATATCAATAGTCAAATTGAGCAGACCACTCACTGCAGCCACTGCGATGCTCCTGGTCGCTGGAGTGCTGGAGGTCGGATCGAAGGCGTGGCGATGGTGGACCATGACCAGTACAGGTCGGTGGACTCCGTCCTGAGCCATTCGCATGCATCCACGATTGTGCACGTGTACCTCCGACCCTGCACCCTCTCCTTTTCCCACTTCTCTGCTCTCTCCCTTCCTGAAATCTTCTCTCGCAGGGAAGCAACCAGCCGACGGATCCCACCTCCCCTCACTGGATCTGGTCCACCACGAGCACCAAGGCGCCCTTACTCCACGCTCCTTCTCCGCCTCGTCTCCAGCAAGCCCACGCCGCGCCGCGTGCTCGCGGCCGGCGCTGGCAGCTGACGTACGCACCTGAACTTGTTCGGCTGTCCCCTCTTCCACCCTCCATCAATGCACACGAGCGCAACAAGGATGGCCTACCTTGCCTGAGCACGCACCCACGGCATCTACCTTCTCGTCCCCCACCGCGGATTTAGCCGTCTCCGTCGTCGTCGACAAGGGCACCGCCCCTCATCTTCTCGTCCTCGTTGCGACTGGATAGAGGATTGCGGGTTGAATAGTGTGAAACAAACGGATTTTTTTGTAAAACTGAAACGGTATCACAGACATCCACTTACAAAAGGACTGCGGGTTGAATACCATGAAACACAGGGACTTTTTTGCAAAATAGCCAAGAACGTACGACAGAAGCACTACATGCTTTGTTATTAGGGGAGAAGGGAGATGCCATTGTAGTTAGGACTTTAAAATTAGCGCTGCCTTTTATACATCCCCAGCTCATAGGTTGAATTTTTGGCATTGTTACTATCTTTCATGTTACTATCTTTCATATTAATCATCTGATGTAGTCGATGTTCATATAACATCACTTTAAAAAAACAACACAACATATCTTCCGAACATTGAATGGTAATCAACTTCACATGATTAATATGAATAATATTACACCTAGGAGGGGGGATGTATTAACGAAAGTGGCTGACCTTATTGATCCAGTTACAAATTTTTGGCATGAGGATTTGGTAAGAAAAATATTGTGGCCAATCGATGCTCAAAGAGTCCTGTCGATTCCCCTCCCATGAATAATATGCAGGACTTTATTGCTTGGAGTTATACTAAGAATGGTTTGTTCACTGTAAGATCAGCTTATATTGAGGAATGGAATAAACAACACGGACGGAAACTGGAATATTCAAACGGCATGGGGAGAAGTAATGTCAATCCTATTTGAGGCAAGATTAAGAAAGTAGCTTGTCCAGCGTAGGTTAAAAAAGTTATCTGGTGTACGCTCCACGAAACTCTTCCGTGTTGGGTTACACTCGCTAATAGACACATAAAAACTTCGTCGGTCTGTCCAGCATGTGCGAATGGACCAGAGGATACTAAACACGTCATGTTTTTATGTCAGAAGGCTAAAAAGGTGTGGGAAAGTTTGGGGCTGTATGAAATGATTAAAAAAATAGCATGGTGGACTGTACAGGAGAGGCAACTCTTGAAGTGTTACTACTTATGTCTAATCAAGATCTATCTATGGTGGGTTGCCAGAATGGAAGGGAGTTTATCACTATCACCACATGGTATCTATGGTGGAATAGAAGGAAGCTTGTTCACGAGGGAAAGTCGGAAGAGGCTTCCCAAATCTCGATGGGGATATAGGCTATAACGACAAACTACATAAACGTCCACTTACCAAAAGCGAAGAAGAAGAGCGAAGGATGAAGTAGACCTCCAAATGGGTTTGTTCAATTAAATGTGGATGCTTCTTTTGATCACGATCAGCTAAGGGGCACAACGGCTGCTGTTATCGGGGATGACAAAGGAAACTTCATTGTAGGATCAAACTAGAAGATTGATTGTCGTGGAAATGCCCTAGCCGCGGAAGCATTAACACTTAGGTTTGGCCTTTCATTGGCACAAAAAATGAGGATGCAATCGGCTTATTATCAATTCTGACAATATGAAAGTAATTGAAACAATGAACAACAAAGGATACTCTGTAGGAGCGGTGGCTGAAATCTTTGAGGATTGTTTTTTATGGCTTCTGATTTTCCTTTTACTAGTTTTGAGCATTGTAATAGAGAAGCGAACAAGGTAGCTCATGAGCTCGCTAGACTAGCAAAAAGTTTTGGTACGATGGAGTGGATTGAGGAGCCTTTGGAAAATATTGTACCTAATCTTATAGACGATGTAACAATTATTTAAAATTAATAAAGTTGATGATGTTTTTTTAAAACTTCACATGATTACTAGCAACAAGACTTCTCCCTTGCCCTCAAGAACTAAATGAACTAATCACATCAGATGATATGGATCATGATTAGCGGGTATAAATATGTGATTAACAATCTAAACATAACAATAGTCGTTTACCAATAAAACCCTAAACAACAACTATAAAATGTAATCAGCACATACAAGTACTCCCACGTACCAATTGAGATTTGGTACAAAGATTGAACACAAAGTAAGAACTAGGGTTTGGATATGAGGTGGTGCTGGTTAAGATGTTGATGAAAATCACCACGATGATGATTGGAGTGTTGGTGATGATGAATGCTTTGATTTTCCCTTCATGAAGGGAAGTTTCACTGAGAGAATCGATCCACCGGAGAACAAAAGTGCTCCGCCCAAATTTTGCCTCGCAGATGGCGACGATAAGTCTCGAGGATTTTTTGTGATTTTTCTAGGTCAAAATGGATTTAATATCCAAAGGGCATCGAGAGTGGAGCCACCACGATCCCACAGGCCGAGGGGCGCGTCTAGTTGGGGTGATCGCGTCACCAAACCATGTGGAGGCCTGGTAGGTCCCCTATGGTACTTCTTTGCTCCATAATTCTTCATATATTTCAAATTAATTCTTCAAAAAATCATGCTGCATTTGAATCTCCATATTTTCTTCTGTTGCATTTTAGCTCTAGATGTCCAACAATCCTCCTCTCCTTGTATTATTGCATCAGTGCATTAGAATCGCATCATGTTGTGAAATAATCATTGAAATATGATAAATTATAATAAAAAATAGTAATGCAAAATGGACATACCAGCCGTCAGTAAATGTGATGCACTTGTGGGGGTCGTGGGGCCCATCTAAGCCACATCATGTGAGTCACCATCTAGGACAACTTGATCATCCGACCAGATGAGTAGATCAGATGGTAATGGTGGAGAGTTTTACCCAGGTTCAAACCCTCGTAAGAGGTAATACCGTAATCATGCTCGTGTATATTGCTTGTGTGCAGGGCTTACAAATATCAAGGGATTGAGAAAAGCTATAGGGTTCAGTTGTATCTATTTGACTGGCCTAACCCCATCTTATATGGGTACCAGGATCAAGGATTACATGTTATGAGTCGATAAGGAGGAGTCTTCTCGAGGTTGGTTGCCTCGTCTTGTACTCCGAGTATTCCAAGGCCATGAGCCGGGTTTACTGACCCATGACATAACTGTCCTACGGGGCCCCAGGCTGGCCTAGCAGGTCGACCTTCGATAATGTGGCCATGAGCCGTGAAGGGCTGCCTCAGCGAAACATTGCCCTTTTGCATGGGTTGCGACTCTCTTTGTCACCTCGTGCCTAGGTAATGGGAGGCCCTTTGATGATGGTTGTGACTCTCCTAGTTCTTTAGGTGCTGAGTGATTCTAGAGCAGTAGGCGACTTCTTCGCTACGTCTTTTCAGTGTCGAAGCTCATTTTGACTAACCCAACAAGGACTGTTCTTCTCCTCTCGGTCTGCCTAGTGATGATTTGTGTTAATTCCTTGTTACCTCTTTGTGTGTGTCGGGTGCTTCCCTTTATAGCCAATGTGTTGTGTCCCTCTCATGTTTATTAAAATTAAAATGGTTTACCCTGGTTTTTGCCAGCCATGGCAACTTCAACTGTAATAATAGTTGGAACCACAAACATGTCAAGTATGTATATTTATGTGTGCTAGCGAAAATACAAGTTGACGCAAACACCATGCATGACCACGATTAGAAGATATACAAGCTATGATGAGAGCGATGTAGATGTATGAGAAAAAATACAACTTAGATAAAATGAATGAGCACGATTAAAAGAGATACACAAGCTATGATGAGAGTAACATAGATAAAATGATCTAGAAATTTTTTACGAGTGTGTCCCGATGAACATAGTATTTTAGATGTCCGGCAATAACACATATTAGAGAGATCAACGTGTGTAGAATTCTCGGACATTGCACTGACTGAATAATGTAAATGCAATATATGCCACTCATGATGAGGTCGATCGTGTAGAAAACTCATTGTTTCTATTTTATTCTCGGAGCTAACAAATTCCATATTCCCTCTATCCATATATAGGGTCTAATGCGTTTTTTGAGGCTAATTTTGATCCCATGCTAGAGCGATAATATATGACATGCAAGTTACATAAAGTATATCATTAAATTCATACGAGTCAATTACACGACAATTGCTTGAACTTGGCAAAAAAATCAGTTTGTTGGTGAAACTTACATCGTACATCGAACATGTGACAGAACTTGGCTTGGGCGTGCATGGTGCATCTACGGTACTAATCTTGTTTGTATACGCTTAGCATTGCTGACGAGGCGCGCTAACATGGCGTATGGCCCACTGCTAGCGACAAGAAAGGCGGGGATGGACGTGCGACCTGGGTTTTTGCGGAAAACACCCTAAGATATTTTCATCACAAAAGAGCCCCTTTATTTTTTTTTCTTAAAAAACAAGTGAGGCCCACCCATTAGGAAACAGGGGATAGACGTGCGACCTGGGTTTTCGCAAAAAACATCCTGAGATTTTTTTCATCACAAAAGAGCCCTTTTATTCTTTTCCTTAAAAAAATAAATGCGGCCTACCCGTTAGGAAACAGTGCGAAGGAGGAAACGATTCGAACACGCAACCTCATCCTAACGTTTTGTCTTGTTGGGATAGCTACATCTAGTGACCTAAATTTCCCCCCAAAAAACCTAATTGATCATTTGTCTCATCATATTTTTTGTCCATGTGGCATGCTTGTTACTATTTATGTTATTTTCGCTATAAGAGCCCGAGCAGCCTAAGCTCATGCAACAGATATAAGTTACTATACTAAAGTGGAAAGCTTTCTATTTTTCTGTTTTTTTTTATTTTTTTACCTTTTACTGTTCAATTACGTGGGCATCTGTGAATAGTAGTAGCTTTACATTTTTTTCCTTTACCTTTTACTGTTCAAATTATGTGTGTAGATGTGAATAGTAATAGTGAAAAGTACAAACAGAAACAGTGGACGAATGTGCCATCAACGAACAATGCCATTTTGAACAATGCATTCTGATTTATCTGATTTCCCCTTATTTTTCCAGCTTTCATAGGAGGAGAAAAATACGCACGTTAAAAAAGAACGAGCTTTTTACACATCATTTCTCTTTTCCTCATACATCATCGCGTCCTTATATAGAGGAGGGTTAGGATTTAAGGTTTGTGTATATATTAGTTCTCTTCGTCGGTGTACCGATGGAGAACCATCTCAATCGTCTCCTGATCTTTTCGGTGATGGTGCCGCCAAGGCACAAAAAAGTAGGCAGAAACAGTATATTTGCATCACCATTAATTTATTGGAAAAATAAGTTTTTGATCGATTACTATCCATTTTTACATCACGACATCAGCGAATAGTTCACTAAAAATTATCCCCGAAAAAACATAACAATATCTGAATGAACCCAGAATTACTATCTGAAACAATAAACAAGATAAACCGAAACAACAACCACGAATACCCTGAACAGAAAAACCAGTGAAACGGAACAACACCTGAATAAATTAGAAACTTTAACTCACTCGAACCATAAATCAAAATAGTAACCGAATTATAAACCAGAACAGTACACCCGAATAAACCGAAACAACATACCAGCCAGTTTGCTTAATTTGTTAAATCATTTAATGTTGGTTACGTGGCTACATAGATCATTGGGTAAAGATAGAATTCATGTTCTCTTGTTTATTTTATTTTATGATGTAATATATGTTGTTTTCTTGCTTATTTCGGCAAAATATAGACGAAAACGGTCACGAACGCGGCGCCGCGGCGCTTCTTCGGCCCTAGTACACACTAGGTATGGTCGGCGCTAGTACACACAACCCTCAAACACTTTTCTTTTATAGGCTTGTACATTCTAATTTCTTCTTGTACATACTGCTTTTATATGTGGGAATAAAAGAAAAAAAGGCTGTGGGGGGTTTTCCCTACAGTAGCCGGTCAAAAAAAAAAGGCTTTCTCGGAGAGAAAGCTGGTTGTGGAAGTGTAAACGACCTAAAAAAAGAAAGGAGACCGACTCTGGCTTTTGAAAGCCTTATCTCATCTGGTTGTTAGTAGAAGGTACCTGCAATGGTGTCATGGAGGTCGAGCATATCTTTAATGATTTTAAACTAAAGAGTACACGAAACCTGTCCTGGATATGAAAAGGGGATTTGAGCCAGATAAGATGTGGTTGGAAATGGAAACAACCAAGTATAACATGTTCTGTTTGACAACATAATTCTTTGATAGAGCAAATTTAACATATTCGGCGCCATGGTTTGGGCTGGCATCATACTTTCTTTTTTTTACATTAAAACCCATCGTTATTAACTTGTGAAAGAGTTACAATCCACCTGTCTGGCACCTTTGCAAATATATTTCCGGCTCTTTACTCTCACTCTCTTCGAACCACCGATACTGTTGTTAGTGTTCTTAGCGCCCAAAAAAAGGGCCGACTAGACA
Organism: Hordeum vulgare subsp. vulgare; assembly: GCF_904849725.1. Lineage (NCBI taxonomy): Eukaryota > Viridiplantae > Streptophyta > Magnoliopsida > Poales > Poaceae > Hordeum > Hordeum vulgare. Next base: position 654,363,339 of record NC_058519.1, on the reverse strand, counting down.
GTAAGGCCCCGATTGGATGGTCTGATATTTTCTACCTGTGTAAGTCTACACGTCCGTAATTTACATGTCACGAACAGAATACCCCCATCAGTTGTATTTATAATAAGATGTACGGAGGGGTGTGTCACATACCAGCCTGATACCGATGGATTTGGAGGAACCAGCATAATTATTACCCCCTAAAAGGACGGAATAAGTGCAAAAATTTCCTGTGGTTTGCAAGCAAAGATCAACGGTCCAGATGGGATATTGCAACAACGAACTGCTGCCCTTTCTTCCCTTTGGCTGAGACTGCCTACTCATATTCGATTCCACTGCCATCATTTTCAACCTCTATGGAGGAGCTCAAGCAAGCGAGTGCCATACAAGGTTGCTCGATCTTTGGGATATGAACCAAGGAACGACAAAGCATAATATTTGGAGAAGAAATGCAAAGGTCTTCAGAAACTATTCTCGACATCGCACATGCTACTGCTGAGATCATGCCACGATCATTTGGCCAGACAGATGCCAAAAAAGCAGGAATCGGAGTTCATGTTCCACCAGACACACACGCACGACCGAGAGCACGCACGCACACACACACACACACAAGAGAGAGACACGTGCAAGCGCGCACACACACACACAAGAGAGAGACACGTGCGCGCGCGCACACACACACACTAAGACACAATCTCATCATGTAGCAAGCCCACCTTAGCACCGTAAAAAAATGCTAATGTCTGTCATGGAAAAGAAAAAAAAGAATTGAGTGCATAGCTACAACTTGCATCAGTTGTGCATAAAGGTTAGCAAGCATACTTCTCGCTGCAACTGGTAGAGCGTGCATGGATAGACACATCGTTGCGTAACAAAAAATATATCATCTGTGTGTGTGCCTGTCAAGATTGTCACTGTCAAAACGATCGGTTTGGGGTGCAAATTTACAGGTTCTTACATTTCAGCACGTCTGAGGACCGATCCTACTGCATGCGGCGTCCGGCGCCGTCTGTCCATATCTGCTCCAGGATTGCAGATTCGCTAGAGAGCTACCACTGGTTCCTACTCACAGTCAAGTCCGCTGCAACCTCAGTTCTTCGGCTTCTTAGGAGGTAGCGGCGGCATGCCTCCAAACTGGGCACTTCGTTTGATCCCCAGAAAGTGCTCCACCTGATAAAAAATTAGGTCAGCAACAGATACCTGGATATGGCAAAACATTTATATGCCCAATTCAGTAAATGCTACAGAACAGAAGAGGGAATATCAGTGTCCCAGCTAACCTTTTTGTCGCCAAGCATGGGCGTCAGACTACCCGGATGCGCCTTCTCCACGCTGGCAAAGCCACTGGCATCACCCGTGGGGCTATATCACATACAAGAACTTTGATCAACCAACTTGGAAGAAGGGAACTTGCAGGAAGACAGAAAACTAGAAGGACATTGCAGGTTAGTTAGCCACTTCCCTTCAAGCAGGACTAACGCATTTCAGATAGCATGCAATATTCAGCCGAGATATTCGATCAGATGATTGATATGTACTCCCTCCGTTTTTATTTACTACACATATTAGCTTTGACTGAAGTCAAACTTTATAAAATTTGACCAAGTTTGTACAAAACAATATGAACATTTACAGTAACATATTTATATGATGTGCAAATACATGCAATGATTAATCCAATGGTATTGATTTGGTGGTGTATATATATTTTCGTACAAACTTGTTGAAAGTATATAAAGTTTGACTTCAGACAAACCTAATATGCGGAGTAAATAAAAACGGAGGGAGTAGTTGGCATTAGAGTCATTCGGCATTCCTTCATATATTCAGTTATTCACATCTCAATCACTCAGTAAACAGAAATCATCAGCGTGGCCCTCAAGCCCTTATAATCTAAATCTAAGTCACCCAAACCTTATCCAAAGTTCTGGATCAAGAAGTCAGGCATGCAAAAGTGAGTTTGCACTAGAGAGTAGATACCCTAGATTAGCAGCCAACGTCAATAATGACTTAACATACATTAATGACATGTACTCATGAGCCATGATTTAAGTTAACAAAACAAAAGGAAATTTTGTCAAGACAAAGAAAGCATAGTAGCATCAACAGGACCAACAAACATGGACTATGCGAATAAGTAAGTCATGAACATACCCTGATTTTGCATTGCCACTTAGAACAAGGTATGGTGTTTGGCCACGAGCTTGAGCATCTCTCATCTTTTCCGCGGACATCAAAGGTGTATCAGAAGATTTCATTTGCTTAGCTTTCATATCATCCTGGTACTTCTTCTGCCTTTTTTCCAGCTTCATTTTACCTGGTCCCTTGCCATGGAATTTGTGTGAAAGATCCCTAAATGCCTCCTTAGGTGTCATCTGGAGGAAAAGCACAAAGTTATGGTAAATAGCATATCATTGTTCTGCCGCACATGTTCTTTGAAAGGCTAAGCAAATACATTGGAAAAAGATGTATCAAAAATGTGTATATCAAGTGGTATGCAATGATAAAAAATGATAGCTAATGTTGCATAACTCATAGCTACCACACCAAGATGCACCTCAGTACTACTAGATTTCATAGAACAGAGACCCGGGTGCGAGGGTGGGTAGGACAGCATGCAGATGATTACTTACCACTCGACCGAATTCATCCATTCTTTCTATGCGGATTTCCTTTTTTCCGTCCTGAGCTTCATCCTCAATACCAACAAGCTTGCTTTTCTTCTTGTCCGTGGTTCTGCCTCCCCAATTTGTGCCCTCATTGAGGGTCCCTCGCTCCTTTAGAAACTTCAAAGCTCCACCCAACCCCTTGCCAACTGCAGCTTCATGCACAACCTCAACTGGTGCGACTTCTTGCTCCTCTATATCCTTTTTTGGGTCCTCAACGACAGCTTCCTCCTTGATCACTCCCAATCTACTTGTGTCATCTTTTGCTGTAGTACCTGAAGGCATATCATCATCGTCTTCATCCATAAACACATCTTCTGCTTCTGGCTTGCGCGTTTCTGCAACAAGATAATAGCAGCAGTCAATATCAATACAATTGATTCATTAGTCAGCTCTATAAAAATTGTTACAAATTTATCAGAAAATACTTCAAGTAGGTTACCTTCATTCAATTGCAGACCCCACACAAACTCTTCCATCTCAGTGATAACAACTTTATTCTGTTGTGCATCTCCCTCTGCAGCATCTGCATCTCCTTGGTCCTTGTGTGCAGCAGCCATTTCTGCTACAGACAGAGGACCAGAACCTGCAGCCTCTTCCTGCTTCCTTAGAGATAGCTTCCTTGCTTGCTCCAGAGATTTTTGCAGATCTTCATAATCGTCACCAAAAACAAGTTCTTCCTCATCAGCCGGTTTACCAGGCATTTTCTCCTCACGCAATGCTTTTGATGCCTCTTCAGCCTTTGAAATGGCTACTTGGTACGCATTGCTTCTCTTTTCAGCATCAGCCTTTTGCTCTACCTCCCTAGCAGACTGTCGTTTACCATTGTTCCTGGACCCAAGATCAGCTGCTCCCAATCCAGAAGCAATCGCTTCTGCTTCAAGTGCATCCAGATCTAGCTTTTCTTTCTTCCTATGGGATTTCTTTTTCTTTGGTTTCTTAAACTGCAGCATTTCGTCAGCGGTATAGTAATCTGATGCCATCTTTGCTGCGGAAGTAAGATCTTCTGTCTTTTTCTGAACAGAACCACCTTCAATCCTTTTGCGGAGCTGTCAACAGGAAAATGTAAATTAGTAAATCTATGCAGAGCTCCAGCTTAGACATTTTCAGGCTGTCCCAGAAAACCACAGTACCAATGGCATATCGTGATCTCTAGGGCAAATATAAATTACCTCTTCCAACTTCTTCTCTGCTTCACCGGTGAAGCGCCCACCTTCATCAAGTGTCACTCCCTGTCAAGTGAAAGCCAAAATGATTAAAGAAACACCAATAGGTATCTGCCAATTGAAGCAGGGCAGCATGTTTACCTCATCTTCCATTGGGTCATCATACTGTGAGAGCATAGGTTTTTTTGACATTGGGTCATCATTGAACCTACCAACATGTTCAAGAAAACAAGGATTATGACGGGAAAATCAATCTACAAAACACAAGTAGTGAACTTACTTGTCATCATATGTTCCTTTCTTCTGTGCAGCCTTGTAAGCTTCGTTTCTTTGCTTCTGCTCACCAATCTCGATGTTCTCAAGCATATCAGCCTCTATAAATGTTATTTTTTTACATAAGTTGAAATATTAGACAGAACAAGTAATAAAGTAAACCAACAACAATAATTTACCTTCATTGATATCCCCATCAGCCAGAATACTCTGATCTTTGAGAGTCATGACAACTGCTCCACCTTCTATGACTTTGTCAAGCCCGTGAAGAACCTTCACTCCAGATAAGTGCTCTTTTTTTTTTCAAAACAATGGGGGGAAACAACAAACATGTTAGTCTGACTTCCATTGACAGAAAACTATGGCTAAAATAACTCATTAAAGCAATAGATATTAGTGGTTTACAAATAAACTTTGCTACATCAGGATTTGTGGATGACTACCTCCTTCAAGTTTATCATCCTCATCATCGTCATCATCTGCTAACATCTCATCCTGAGTTTTAACACATGAAATTATTAGTAAATAACATGGTGTCATGCTGGACAATATATCCAAAACAAAACACTAAATCATCACCTGCTCCTCAAATACTCGTGCAAGACGTAACGCCTTCTCCTTTTCAGCTTGTCTTTTCTCATCAAGTTTACGACTCTTTCCTACCCATGATAGTATCTCTGAAGCATCATCTTTATCATCCAGAATTCCTCCTTCCTTTTGATCCTTCAGCCTTTCTTCCTTGGCCCTAAAGCAGATAGCCTAATTAGAAATTATTATTTGTATTCTTAATTGTTCAACGAATTAAGAGATTTTACAGTGAGCAAATTCATAACAGAAGAAAAGACAAGTGAAACTAACAGAAACAATTACTCAAGGGCATACCTCGCAATGCGGTCCCGGAGGGCATTTGTAGAGGCCTGGTCAGACTCTCCTGGGAAGTCAACTCCCTTCTTCTGGTCTCCCTCATCACCCTTAGACAAATCTGCATCTTCTCCACGGTCCTTTCCCCTCGGCTTCTCCCGTTCCCTATCCTCCTTCTCCTTGTTCTTGTCTCTGTTACGGCTCCTGTCCTTGTCTCTATCCCTCCGTTCCTTTTCCTTTTCCCGCTCCCTCTCTGTATCCCTTTCCCGGTCCTTCCCGCGATCACGGTCACGGCCACGGTCACGGTCACGCTCTGAATCCCTGTCCCTGTGCTTGCTGCTATCCCTGTCTCTTTCCCTCTCCCTATCCCGGTCCCTATGCTTGGTATCATCCTTGTCCCTCCTCCTCTCATCCTTATCTTTGTCCTTATCCTTGTCCCTCCTCCCACTGCCATGGTGATCCTTGTCCTCCCTCCTGTGCCTGTCCCTCCTGTCCTTGCCCCGGTGCCTGTCGCCACCATCAATATCCATCTCTTCCACCACCGCATCCCTAGCATCGTCAGCCTCCCCCATTATCACAGTCCAAGATTATAGCAGCAAGCAGCAGCTTCCTGCCCTGGGAAATTACAGAATGGTGATCGGTTAGGGCGTATTAGACAATGGGAAAAATGGAATATCTGCCCCAATTTCAGCGGCACTGTATCACATGCACTTTAGTTGATTGTAATGTAATGGATCTTTTACGCGTTTCTTCATGCGCCGAATTCCCCTACCACTCACATTAAACAGGCTTCTACTCATGACAACAAACCCTTCCATATGAGAAGACACTAATGTCCCTCCCCGTTTTCTCCTCTTCCCCAAAACAAATTCTCCGTTCAATCCTAAAATGATAGTGTGTGTCTCTCTCTCTCTCTACCTGACAGAGAACTGGACCAATTGACCCAATAACAACAAGATTATGCATCCCATGGACATGTCACAGCCAGGTGCACGACTAATCGCAGGTCACAAGCAAGGCAACGCCCCATCCCTCCCGCGTCTCGGACCAGCCTCCGTAGCAAGACCTAGGGTTTAATGGACCGCACGAATCACGCAGGAGGGGAGAAGAGCACACAGGACATACCTCGTGGAGGCGGTTGGGACTCCTGCCGGGAGGGCGGCGCCCGAGTCCGAGGGGCGCGCGGCGGGGCAGGGGCCGACGGGTCGCGCCGGGAGCGAGCGCGCCGCCCACCAGCTCCGCGGACGAGCTAGGGCTTCCTCCTGGACCGGCCGCGTCCGGGGCCGGGCGGCGGCAGATCACGGCCCTGCGCTTCGAGGCGGCGGGCGGGTGCTCCGGCGGGCGGCGGAGGAAACCGATGCGCGAGAGCGAGACGAGACGAGACGCCGGCCGCCAAATCCGAACCGACGCGAGCAGCGGCGTCACCCAGTCCCAGAGACAGAGAGAGCGCTTTCTTTGGGCCTAATGGCGGTCGGTGGTGATGTCGGGCCAGACCGGCGCGTAATCCAGCGCGAGATGGGCCGCGCAACACACGTTGCATCTGATCTGATTGAGCCCGGAGAGTTTCTGAGCTCGGGTACAGTCAAATACAGTACAAAAAAATGAAAATATTGGTGAAAACATTGAGTGCATACAAAATTTCATCATGAAATGGCATTCATGGCGAAAGAAACAAAACTGGTGCTCCAAAAGTGTTGTTTTTAAAGCATTTTGGAGTGCTATTTTTTTTTCATCACTTCCACTAATGTTTCATGATAAAATTTTAAAAGCACTGAAAACATTTTTCAGAATCGCCACAACAAAAAACATATTTTTTAATTATTTTTCTGGATTTTACTATTCAAGAATGTGACTTTCAGATTTTTCTTTTGTTTTCAGTCATACCGTACAAAAAAACATATAGCATTATAACAAAAATACTTCATTTGTTGTGTCAAAAAACGTCTTATATTTTGATACGGAGGGACTAGTGCTCATTAAGAATTTGCCCAACTCTCAAATCATGTCCCATGCCAAACTAGTTCAAGTAAGCTTGCAAGGCTTATTAAATGTCTACGTTTATTAAGTTCATAGAAAAGGTATCAACATATAAAATACCCAATATTATCTAGTGATATTGATTTGACAGAGTACGCGTTGGATTATTTTTCCTACAAATTTTATCAAACTTAAAATTACTTGATTTAAGACAAAAATAATAATAAACCTGAACTGAAGAGGGTATTGTGCGATACTCCGTGCAATGTTAACGTTGAATAAACCGATCACCAACCAAACACATCGATGGCAACTGTTCAAATAAACGGCTTCAATTTTGAGTTCAACGTACATTCAAGCTTTGGAAGTTACTTGCCGATGTGTCAGCTCAGTGCATCCTTTTGTCAGCAATGGGGCAGAATGAATGGGGATACCATATTATTCACCTGTTAACAAATCCACGCCATACAGAGAATCTGTTCGCCCCTTAACAACACAAAAAAGTTTCCCCAAAAAGAACAACAACAGAGTCGACGAGCACACGAACCACCATCGAGCTCTTCCTCCTTCAGGGAAGATCAACCACACAAGCGGCTGATCGTTGTCATCCTTCGCTCGACGGTGCGCCGAAATTCACACGGGTAGCGAAATGCTGGATGGAGCCGGAAGGTGCTCTTGAATCCCTGAGCATCGAAACCTGCAGACCAGTTCCAAGCTTGAGAAGAATGATCCAAACAATCAGGTGAGATGAGTTTGGTCAGAGAAAGATTGGAAACTGCCGCATACCACCTACCTTTGGACTGCTCATATTGCTCCCGAAATACCCGATGCCGAACGATGGGGAGGAGTAGGCAGCAACAAGCTCAGCAGCTTCGAGTACAGTCGATTCTCCTCTCTGCGGAACTTGCACTGTTAAACCACAAGTGCAGGGGTTTCTCATCCAAAGTCCAAGGAAGCGAGATGGATTTGCAGATGATAACCTTTGTAACGTCAGACTGGACGAGCAACAGCCCAGCACCGGTGTCGTGAGACATCTCGCTGCTGCTCTGCACCACCGAGCGCAGAACTTTGGTGCAGGAGGAGGCAGGGCCAGACTGTGACCTGAAAAGATACACATTGAGTTGGAAATGCAATGCTGAATTATTTTTTCCTAAAAGAGGAATGTGAGGCAAAAGGTACATGTTTTTCATGTTTGTCAGTTCATTGAGACTAGCAAAATGTGCTTGTGTGAGATGATCATTTTAAACACAAAATACTAATAAATGATTTTCCGATCCAAATAACATGGTGACCAATTGTTGAATGCAAATGATATATGGAAAGAGCTGACTGAAGACAAAACCTACAATGATGCTGAGATACAACATTCACGGGAAGCAAATCCTCTAATTAAGTGTTCGCCAGCTCCGGTTGCACAACACCCAATTACAAATGGTGTACCAAATGGTCCTTTGGATGAAGCCCAGCACCCAGAGCCGTACATAGCAGCTAATCCAACCCGGCCATCTACCTGCAAGAACATCATGCTTATCAATGTCTATAGGGATAAAAATCTTGCTTAATTTGCCCCCAAACAGATATTTTCTTTGAAACAAACAAAGGGCTTATATGAAGGAACGGAAATTCCAAGTGTGCTGCTAGAGCTCAATCTGTTCAAAGTGCCTGATTTATAAAATGACCAAATGACCTTTAGTGCAATGCCACCACTAGATGCGCCAGATGCTACATTTCCATACTCATCAACACATACAGCACCAACAGTATCCATTACACAATCTTGATCATCTTCCATGATGGATCTACTGAATTCTTTCTTGATCTTTTTTGCACTGTTCAAATTCTCAGCTTGAGCTCCTAAAATAAAGTGGGACAGGTGAGGTGGACTGGTGGAACACAAACACTGTATGCCGAAAGCAGAGTTGAATCACCGGTGCACACCACAAGCACAAGCCAAATATTTGGGCGTTGAAAATTGAAATTTATTCTCTGCAAAGATATCTATAAATACATAATAGCAGCTACATTATCATTTATGGATGCCAAAAATAACTAAACAGATGAATCGAAGATAAGATGCAGCGGCAGATATTAAGCCAAAATGCATGAAGTTTAAGCACAATATCAATGATCTGAGTATCTAATATAAGCACAACGAGGCTTGTTCAAATCATTATTCTTGCCCTACATTGTACAACATCGTTTGATTAGATGATATATGTTGGACATTGTGCTGTTCGTGGAATAGATTTTATTTTCTTCTTTTCTTTTTGCAAATTACCTATGCATCATGCAGAACTATCAGCATAATATAAAATCCATACAAGAATAAACTGAAGCATGGTTGCAGGTGGATCTTCTGGTTTTGCTCAAAATCATATTGTTAAGAGAGCATATTGTTACTGCCTGAGGCAGAATGGCATCCAGGATACTGACTGGAAGAAATACATCGTAAAATAATATCGAGCTCTAAAATAAGAGGTCGTCACATGGGCACATATAGCTATGTAGGCTGATATGTATGTCACAGACATAAAACTAAGCATCGTAATATATATCACTGGATACAACTAAGTGGTGTCGATATCATCAGATAAAAATAGGTGACATTGTACAATTGCAACTAAATCTTCTGTCCGCAGGTGCAAAACAACCTGCAATAGCTAACAGTAAACTTTTTTTTCTTTCAGAAATAGGCCTGAGCCCAGCTTCTTATTGAAAGCTTAAAATAATATGTAATCGTTAAGCTCATGGTAAACTTCCTATTATAACTTTAATATTTCTATGCAAAGACATATGCTACTCATACAAGTGCAGTCAAGTTTCAGAAGATAAACCAACCAAAGAACATTGCATATGGATGCCAGAATCATTGGGAAGAATTAAAGCACAAGTGAGATATGAACAAGCAGAGAAAGGAACCTGATGGGTCCAACTGTATTGAACTAGATTCTGAACCGGAAGCAGTGGAGCTATTAACCGATTGCTTGGCACTAGCAAGCAACGCACTGTATTTTACCCACTGTGCTTTTGCATTCTCTGTCACTAACCACTGTGTGAGGATGAGAGAGAGATACTGAATTACCAGCGATTAGGATTAAAGAATTGGATGAAAGAATTCTACAGAAGATGGTTTACGTTATTATCCTCCGATGTGGCTTCGATTATGTCGATTCCTTTACATTTTGCCCATTGGCATGCTCCCTCACCGACCAAAAACCTAAGAAATAGAATAACTCAGCAACTCAGGATTACTGGTAGGATGGATAGGTGCATGACAGATTGCCATCCATGGATTGCTGAAAAGCATCCATCATGCAAATGGTTGAATTCCTCAATACATATCTAATATATTCAATGAATATAAGCCGTCATTTGCAATTACTTATTTCAGCATGAGCCAGGATTAATTCCAAATTAGAAGATAACACAACGGAATCGGTCATGTGACAAAAAATGACACAAGGACAGGAAACTACTGAAAAAGAAAAGGTTATGGTAACGAAAACGTGGAGAAGCTTGAATTTTTGTGATTACATACATGGGGGGTATCCGACCAAGCAGTGAAGAACCTGACATTTGTTCCTTTGCCAAGTGCAATGCAACTTGGATGGGATTCTTTACACCTGATCTACAAGAAACAGAAAGCATGGTCAGAGCTTTAAGGTTCTCTGATTGTAAATATACATATCAGCAGTACATTAACTGATGTACTCTCATTTATGCCTCTATACTTAGTAGGATCAAATTCTAGTAAATCTGCAACAACTACCTTGCACAGCTCCGACAGCTCCGTAGGAACCTGTAGTTCCATCCATGATACTCGCATCGCATTCGACCTGACCACTCTCGGTCAAACTTGAACCTCGGCCAGCGTTTGTGATGGGGTCATCCTAGTCAGGCACAGATGAGAATCAAAAAATACATTCACCTTTTGAAAAAAGCAAGTACCAATGCTTTGCTTAAATCTAGGAGGGTCGTAAACCTTGATTATATAGAACTAATGCTTCTACGTTCCCGTTTGGACATTAATAAATCAAGACTAAATCAGCTAAACGCAAACCAGACGATTGTTTACTCATACAACCGGTAACTGCCGCAGATGTTAACGAAACAAACTGTACAGATAGGCACTACATCTGTCCACAGGGAATGACATGTGCATACCTCCAGCACTCGAATGGCGGCTGCGACGGCATCAAGACTTGTGCCACTGCCCTGCAGACACACAAGGAGCATTAGGGATTATTATTATTCACAAGAGCAGAGCTACATGGACGCTTCTCGAGCGCGCTACTGTCACATCAAAGTATGGCGCACACTATGGGAGGCAGACAGAGATACTACTTCAGAGTTCAGACATCAGTAACCACAGTGGAAATGCAAGGCCCCTTCCAAAACCTTATAGCACATCAAATTAATTAGAAAAATGAAACTTTCCGAGGGTTGATCTGGTGGCGTAGCGCTCGTCGGCTCAATCATACCCAGTGGACTCTGCTGTTGTTCTAATCTAGGGGTAAAATCAAATCCCCCACGCTACATATGCTCGGCGAGACAGCGAAGGATGAATCCGAGCGACAGAGGTAGCACGGCGAAACCAACGCGCTGCAGCACGGGATGAGGAGGGGAGAGTTGTAGGGTTCGAGGGCCGGACCTCGCGAAGGACGGCGGCGGCGGCGAGGCAGGCGCGCCTGATGGCCCGGCGGTAGGCCCGCTCGTTGGCCGGAGCGTGGAAACCCGCGCCCACGTGCACCGCCACGAAGAGCCTGCGGCCGGGCCCCGCTCCCGCTCCTTCCGCCGCGGCCTCCCCGCCGCCGCCGGTAGCCATGTCTGGGCGAGGAGGTTTCCAACGAAAATTACGAGTCGGACCCCTGTGGAGTTGGCAATTTGCGCGCGGGTATTTTTCTCGAGTGCGCTCGGCCATTCGTGGAGTCCAATCAAGCTGCCCGCATGTCCCTGTAGCAATTTTGTTTTTTAAAATAAAGTGTCAAGTTGTGATACTAACCTTTTTTTTTTGAATTTTCAACTGGGGAGAGCTTCCCCACCTGAATAATATGCGCCACTAACTTCGTTATTACTCCCTTCGTTCCTAAATATAAGTCTTTTAAAAAGTTTTACTGAATGACTATATACGAAACAAAATGAATGAATTTACACTTTAAAGTATATATATATAAATCCGTATGTAATCCGTATCTAACAAAATGAATAGAGCCACGGATGTCTAGTATTTATTCTAACAATGTATATTTGAATTTTGTGAATACCAGAAATATTTTTTATAATTATGATTTTTATCTGTTTGATAGATTCTTGTGCAACTTGTATGCTTACTATAGATTGCACATTTTTGGTTTCTCATCGGTCAAGAGAGCATATGGTGGTGTTGCTTACTGTAGCTATTGCTATACCATGTTTTCATGATTTGTAAACAGCAAGTAGAGCTATTAGTAATTGCTTATGGACTGACCATGCTCATAGTTTTGTTTAAGTTTTGTTTGGAGTGCCAGCACAATCAATTTGTTTCCATGAAGACTCAAAAGACAAAGCTTGGGGGATGCCCAAGACATCACTATTCTTCATAACACTTTTTTTTGTTATATACTGCAAGTCAACAACCTCACAACACTTTATTAAAATGAAACGGCCCAACAAAAATAGATACAAAGAAACAAAGGGAGGTGGGGATAGTCATACTTATATACAACAAACTACCTACATAAGGGAGGGAGGAAATCCAAATTAAAGCTTATCCTTATATTTACATCTAATCCTATCAGATAATGTAGTCATGTCATGCATCGAGTTGCACATCCAAGCTTCAAAAGATGGCCTTTCATTTCTGAAGACCTTTCTAATCCTCAATATACATATATTCCAAGCCGCACTGAAACCACTTCATTAAAGAAAGGTTGATTAAGCCATTGTTGCGCTTCTTCCTGCTTTGCACGAAGCATGTGCTCGTACACCAAGCAAACATTATGGGGTCGGTTGTCGCCGCACTGCAAACCGGAGCCCCGACGTTGCAAGGCGGCCTCGCGTTGTTGCGAGCGGAGCGGAGAGACGTGTGTCGATGCAAATGCGGGTGACGCTGCTACAAGCAGAGATGTGTTTTTGTGTTGCAGCATACGGTGCTGACGGAGTAGTTGCAAGGCGAGAGGGACGACATAGCACGATCCAACGCTATGCCTGATACAGGGCCGGTCCTATGTTTTGGAAGGCCCTAGGCGACTTCCATGACATGGCCCCTAAATCATAAGAACAAATATTATACTACATAATACATAAACGCCTTTTTTTGTAAATACTTATTAGAAAACGTTGTAAAGCAAACTATTATCCTAACATTACGAAGAAAAGAGAATATAGACAACAAAAAATTTGTAAATCAAAACCCTAATTATATTTCATGTACACTATATACTGAAATCAGGGATGGATGAACACATACTTGTGAAAGACTAAACAAACTCACGATCGCGATCTTGTGAGAACTTGCAAGTGACCTACAGCGGATGGCTGATGGATAGATGGCCGTGCCCTCGCGGATGCCGGATGGGCGGGACGCCGGGTCGCCGACACGGGACGAACGGGGCACACGTCGCCAAACCAGGCCGTTGGCCTGCCGCGCGCAGCGCCGCAGCGGCGAGAACGAACAAGAATCCGCTGATTCCGAGTGGTCGAGGCGGAGGCAAAGGGCCACGGTTGAGGAGGATTGGAATTTGAAAGATGAACTAGTGAAACGAAAGATGAAACGTTATAGCTCGCGAGCGGCTGTGCCTGGGACGCTTCACATATTGCTAGCTTCAATTGGGCCTAACCCATTTCCAGCCCGCTGTCAGGTCTCCTTTATTTTTTTTCCTTCACCTAAAATTTTCTCTGGGCTATTACACCTACACACAGAATATTGGACCCCCCTACGGCTTGGGCCCTGGGCCGTTGCCCCTCCGGCCATACACCAGGTCCGGCCCTGGCCTGATAGATGGCTTACAAAGACCGTAACGGTCCAATTAACCTGAAAGGGGCATGGGTAGTCCGGGCCGAGTGTCCTGGCTGCTCGAGCCTCACTTTACAGCCCCCAAACCAGGACAAAAGCCCATAACACATGTATTTTAAGGGTTTCATATAAAAAAATAAGCTAGGATTGTACCACGCTTGACATACAAGATCGGGCTTTTCAAAGCCTAACCTAAAACTTGGCCCGACCCGGTGAATGCCTATGCCTAGGTCATTAATAAAGTAGGCGGATTTTTTATTTAAAAAAGACGAGACCACTTAGCAGGTGTTTAGATTATTACCCCATGGCACATGAGGTTAGCAAAATAAAAAAACCATATAGGAGTAGGTGTTTAGATTATTTATTTATTTTTGAAACTGGAAATATTTCATTCCATCAACCAACATGAGGTTAGCAAAATCAAAATTGAAAAAAAAAACATGTCGAGCAGAATCGCTGGCTACAAGAGGCTGGGCAAAGGTAGAGGTAGGTGAAGATGATTCGTCCCAAGGTTGTTCCAATTGCAAGTGGCCCGGTCCCACTCGTCAATTGTTTATCAATTATTATCAAAGTGAAAAGTAAAAGGGAAATGGGGCAAATAAACAACTTTCTCTCGTCGGCAGTCGGCACCGTCGTCTCTAAAAAAAATTACTACTCCTACAAAGGCAAAGGCTGGGCAGCACCTCCACCTCCATCCCCCTCGAGACCTACCTGACCAGTCAGTATACACGAATCGCCACTTCACCAGCCATGGACGCTAACTGGGGCGTGGGCGTTGACCTGAACGCCCCGCCGCCCACCGGAGGCGACTGGCGCGCCGAGCTCCAGCCCGAGGCGCGCGGCAGGGTCGTCAACAAGATGTATGTAGGGACTCTGGCCGATCTGATCTGCTCTGCTCTGATTCATTCGATCCCCCCTCTGCGTCTGCTTTCCGCGGTCTCCCCATGGAATTTCCCGCCTGTTTTCGTCGTCGATCCATCCGATAGAGCTTCGATCTAGCCATATCCTCTTTAGCGGCAGCAACAGGCCAACTTCCTACTGCACCTGCTCTGCTTTCAGTCCAGCCTAATAATTACAGTATTTGATTTAACTAGCATTGAGTTGTGTCTGAACAATTTAACGCAAGTTTACCCACCAAGAGGTGCAAATTTTTTTAATGGCGCACACCAATTCAGTAGTATGACACACACACGTCACAGCGTGTGATCTCCTTGGGGAATTAGTACTGTGCCTGCAATTTTGTTCTGGAATTAGTACTGTGCCAAGTGGATATTATACTCCTCACACGTTCACAGGCCATGACCAAATCAATCCTCGCAGCACCTCCTTGGTCTTAGCAAAGTCGAAAATTACGGCTTGCGCATAGGAATTGAGGGAGCATATGATTGATTCAGAACTGGAGATCTACCTCAACTCGCTGTTCTGCCTACTCGTTCCACCTTACATCACGCCGTTGAAAGCAATGCATGCCCCCAAGTTATTCACATTTTGCATCATACGCGTAGAATGGAGACTTTGAAGAAGCATCTGCCAGTTTCGGTGCCAGAGGGACTGAACGAGCTTCAAATCATCGCTGTGCGATTCGAAGAGAAGATGTATACTGCAGCGACCAACCAGGTAATTTAACCTATCTTGGTGCCTACTCGGAGCAGAGCACATTTTATTTATTTTTAGTTATGGAGGTCAAACAAGTTTTATGGGCTAATAATAGAGTAGAATCGTCTCCAAATGCCGTACTCCCTCCGATCCAAATTATTCGTGGCAGCTGCGACAATTAATTTGGACCGGTGGGAGTAGACGATTTTTTAAGTCATGTTAGCAGTTTCCAGTTCTTCTTTTTGGGACCTTGGGTGCCTTTTTTTTTGCTCCCTAGCTGCCAACGTTTTCTTTATTGCTCTTGGGAACATATCCTGATTTTTCTCATTCTTGGGAACAAATACAAAAAATTATGGGGTTGCCGGGACTCAAACCATTCGGAGCACATCCCAGCTATTTTTGCATTTTCACGCTTAGTATACATACAAATACTCCCTTCGTCCGGAATTACTTGTCGTATAAATTTATAAAAATAGATGTATATAGAACTAAAATACATCTAGATGCATCCATTTCCATGACAAGTATTTTCGGACGGAGGGAGTAGTAAGTTAATTTGCTCGGACTGTCATGCACATTGGTGCATTCTGCTATGCTGCAGTGATCCAGCGGAGGGCTATTTTCGACCAGAGTGGCCTCACAGCCCTTATGCGCACTACATTCCAGAATATAACCCAAAAAATTATATGCAGAATATGGAATGGAGGGAGTATACTTTTAATCTCTTTTGTTATGTTACCTAAATGATAGACCAGAACGCTGATAATGATCTTGGTTATTACCGATCACATGTTTATTCTTGTAGTGTTTCATCTTGAGTGCTTTAGTTAGTTACTCTTCCAATTCATGTTTGTATACCATGTGTCCATGCATCCAAAATTGTTATATATGAAGTAAAACTATCTTATGTTAAATGGATAGCACTTCCCAATTCCATGGGATACGCGATGGTATACTATCATTTATCTCGAACCAAAAATCAAACAAGACCCTACTCCCGCCTTCTCTCTGTGTTTGAATGTGCTTCATCTTAATTGCATCTATTCCGATCTGGTAAAAAAAATCAAATGGACTTATTTGGTTGTCGTGTACCGTCTCACTATTTCCATTTGTAATTTCTGGCTTATTTGTGGCAAACCACTTCCATTTTGTGTTGGAGCGGTCTTCATCATATTGCCTGATTCAGTTATGGTGAATATTTTCAGATGGTTAATTTGAGAAAGTTGGGGCAGACTGTCACTATTTTGATTTGGATTTTCTGTTCGTATCGCTTATTTGGGGCAGTGTGTTTTGCCGCTTAAATGGTCTTTTATGTATAACTACGATTCAAATATTAAAAGCTGAAGCACCTTCTCGAGCATGCTAAATTGCTAATCAACCAGAATTGTTGGTTGCAAGCCACTATTACTAATTTGGTATAAAACTTCACATTGTTTTCCTTTGTATTACCCAGTCTGATTATTTGAGGAAGATCTCTATAAAAATGCTATCTATGGAGACGAAGACACAACAGACTCCTGGAAATGCTCAAGTGATTCCAAATCAAAACAACCCCGGTCAAGGTATCATTAGTGTTGCACATTTTATCATTTTTCGCTTGGATATCGTTTTTATTGCATCAAGCGCTGAGATTGTGTGCTTCAATGCATTAAATCAACCTCCATCAGCTCCAGTTTCATGTCTAAGAATGCCCGACGGAACCCCCTGGCGGCCCACCCAGGGGTCAGACCCTGCTGCAGTCACCGCTGTCGTCGCCGCCGCCGCTGCCACCGTCGGCGTTGACCCGAACGCCCCGGCCCCCACCAGAGGCGATTGGCGTGCCCAGCTTCAGCCCGAGGCGCGCAGCAGGGTCGTCAATAAGATGTAGGGACCGTAATTGATTTGCTTTGCTTTGCTTCCCCCCCCCCCCCCCTCCAATCTTATTAATTTGATCCTTCTCCACTTTTTCGGTTTCCCACATACAAAAAAGAGAAATTTCATGCGTGTTTTCGGGTCAATGTTGTCATCGATCCATCTGTATATCTTTGATTCAGCCATATTCATAGTGGCAGCAACAGGTTCGTACAATCTACACACAAGCTATTCTTAGGTCGATAATTCCTGCTGGGGGATTGACTAATGAACTCCGTATTGCACCTGCTTTGCATCCAATCTAATTACTTCATTTAACTATAATTAAATTAAATTAAAACAGTTTAACATAAGTTTATTGATAAAGAGGTGTAAATTTGTCATGGCATACACCAATACAGCATATCGCAGATATCACATCGTTTGATCTCGTAGAGGAAACCATGCTATTAATACTGTGCCAGAATGCAATTTTGTTCTCAAACTAGAGTTTATCGTATGCTACCCAAAGTGATATTCCTCACATGATCACAAGTCATGACTAAATCAACCCACGCAACACCTCCTTGGTCTTATCAAAGCGAAAGTTGCGCCCTGGCTATAGGAATGGAGGGTGTATATGATTGAGAACTGGCTGGTCTGCCTACTCATTCCACCTTACATCTCAGATGCCAGATATTTCATTGCACACAACCGTTGAAAGCAATGCATCTTCCAGTTTATTCACATTTTGCATTATACGTGTAGAATGGTATCTCTGCAGAAGCATCTGCCAGTATCAGGGCCAGAGGGACCGAACGAACTTGAAAAAATCGCTGTGCGATTCGAAGAGAAGATCTATAATGCAGCGACCAGCCAGGTAATTTAACCTATCTTGGTGGCTACTCGGAGCAGAGCACAGTTTTTGAGTTATGGAGGTCAAACAAGGTTTATGGGCTAATAATAGGGCAGAACTGTCTTGAAATGTTGTAGATTTTTTTTACATCATGTTTAGGTACCTTTAGCAGTCTCCCTTTTTCGGGATACCTTGTGTGACTTTTTTGCTCTCCAGCTGCCAACATTTTCTTTACCTGCTCTTGGGAACATATCCTTATTTTTCTCATGCTTGTAAACACATACATTTTTTTCTGCGGTTGCCGGGACTTGAACTGGGGCCATAGGTGTGTCAACGCCCACACTCAACAATTTGGAGCACATCCCAGTTATTTTAGCATTTTCACACTTAGTACACACACAAATAGTAAGTTAATAAGCTACTACTATATTTTAATCTTTTTTATTGTGTTACATAAATGATAGACCAAAACGCTGATCATGATCTTGGTTATTATCGATCTTGAATCTTGTAGTGAACTGTCCCCTGATGGACGGAACTGTTGGTTGCAAGACGCTATTAGTAATTTGGTATAAAGCTTTACATTCTTTTCTTTTGTATTACCCAGTCTGATTATTTGCGGAAGATTTCTCTGAAAATGCTATCTATGGAGACGAACACATAACAGGCTCCTGGAAATGCTCAGGTGATTCCAAATCAAAACAACCCCTGTCAAGGTATCATGTACAGTAAACTGAGTACTGCACATTTTATCATCTTTGCTTGGATGTCAGTTATTTTTATTGCATCATGTGCTGAGATTATGTGCTTTATTGCATTATAAACCAACCTCCACCCTCTCCAACATCATGAATAAGAATTTTGCATGTAATTAGCGTGTCATATGTCCGTAGTTATTGAACCTGGAGCGGTTATCGACACGGTAAGTGCCTCAGTTCAGTGTTAGTCCACCGGTTCAGCGGTCCAACCTGTTGGTTAAATAAAACGGTCCAATTGCTCTCACCTACAGAATATTTTACTGATCCTGGTTCTGCGCCCAATTAGGTAGCTCAACCGGGTTTTTGCCAGTTCACAACAGGTTGATTGGATGAACCTTCACTGTGAACCAGATGGGAACAGGGCTTTTGGTTGTCGGTTTTAATAACTATGCATGTGTCGGCAGCAGTATTGAGAAAGTCGACTTTTTAGGTTGAACCTATTGCAAGAGTTCACTTTTCAACTGTTAACTTAGAATCTGGTTGTTTTAAACCTTGAATTGCTAAATAGGTTCCTTGGCCCTATCCAAAGTGGTTTGGTGGTGATATGGCATCAGCTTATATATTTAGAAAATTAAGAGCCTACACCAACTTGTTTGGGACTAAGGCCCTGTTTGGTTCCAAATAAGTCACCAACTTATAAGTTGAAAAGTGTAAAAAGTGACTTATTTTGCCAAACAGACCCAACTTATAAGTCACCCCAACTTATAAGTCATAAGTTGCTCCACCCCAACTTAAAACTTATAAGTCACCCACTTTTGCATGAAAAGGTGACTTATAAGTCAGATGACAACCAAACAGACGTGACTTATAAGTCACTGGTTTTAAGTCACCTGACTTATAAGTCATCTGACTTATTGAAACCAAACAGGGCCTAAATGATTATTCGTTGTTGTTGTATATTTAGAAAATTAGGAAAAAATCATAAGCATATTTATTTTTGGAAAAATATCTGTTTTAAGAGGAAATTTATCATGCTACACTTTATAACATTACGGGTGCCTTAACTTGTCATGTCCGCTCAGTTTAGTACCTAAAGTTGAAAAATACATGAAAATGGTGCTCTAACTTGTCCGGCTGTGCAAATACGGTGCCTCATACAGTATCCAGACATATGCCTTGCCCGCATAGCGAGCTAGTATGATGGCGGCCCGCATGTCAGTGACCGGGAGCATTTTTTACATCTAACCCCCTCACATTTTATTTATTTACTCATAATTGTATCACATATAGATGCATACTGATGGGTCCAACCTGTCAGGTTTGGGTCCCGCATATCAGCTACATCAAGCACGGCTGTATGTGCAAATCATAGATATAATGAAATTTATAATAATGATATCGTGCGAGATATTAAAGAGAAATAAGAAAGAAAAAAGGGATCTGAAGTTTCAAACCTAAGAGCTGAGGTGTGCCACCCTTGCCATCTAGCCGATAAACCAAGCAAAATCTTATGTTTATTTAGAGCATCTAGTTGGAATTTTCTTACGAATTTATTTATCTCACCCTCTAAAAGATGTAAACATTATTTCTCCATTTTAGGCATCACGTGGTGTCATGCCTCGTGGTTATATTGTTCACCGAGGGACCTCTGCTAACCAACAGACAAGACACCATTTGATGCCTAAATGAGATAATTTACTTCTTAAACATTTTAGTATCAAGGGAGATTTAGGGAATGTGCTGGTGCATTTGAAAAAAAAAGCTTTTGAAACATGTTTCACGGGTATTATAAAATTATAAACTTATATTTGAAAGATGTTTGTCATGCGTTCAAGAAAATGACAACATGTATTTTTATAAATGTTCAACGTGCATTGGAAATGTTATTGTGTAAAATTGTTCTTACATTTCTACAAACACATTTAAGATATTTTAATACATTTCCAAAATTAGTATTATTGCACACTAATTTCTAATGCACATCCAACAGTTACATTGTCAATTTTTCTGTAATTGTGTATTTTAAAAATATAGTAATACAGTGAAGATACACACTAATTGTCCGTGCTTGTGGTCCTGCATGAAGATACATAAATTTACACAACAATTTTCAATATACATTGAACTGTCTAAATCCACATAATTTTTTGAAAACGTTCACGTTAACCTCTTCAAAGTACACAATAATGAAAATATAATAGACATTTTAAAATACACAATAATGCCCTACCGATAATTACTGTAATTTTTATTTGGTAAAATTTACATATCATGAAAATTAAACATGATCTTGATTTTTTCTATAAAAAATGTAGCAAATGTGTTGAAGAATTGCAAAACGATACGTCGAATTGGTCTGTATACATTTTTCTAGCTAATACTACTATGTATAACTTAGTTTGGCCCGGTGACCAGCATGTTATTGCATCAAGCAGGATGTCCCAGCTTCAAATTTTCATCCCAACAAAAATAAAAAATTACTCGTTCACTTCCAGCCACTGACTCGTGGGCCGCCGTCATGCTGGCACGCCACACTGGCAAGGCGTACACCCGAATACGGTAGGAGGCACCGTATTTGCACGATCGAACAAGTTAAAGCACCATTTCCGTGTATTTTACAACTTTAGGCATCAAACTGTTCGCACATGACAAGTTAAGGCACCCTTGATGTATTTAACTCTTTATATTACATCAACTAATATTTACCTGCTTGTTCTTGTATGTTACTTGTAATCCCGTTCACTGTATGTGCGATGCCTATGGCATGTATGCTGAAATTTATTGTTGCGCAGATTGTATGCCATAAGCATCTAGATCAGCATGTATTCATTTTATCCTCTGTTCTTGAATGTCTTTTGATTACATTCAACATCCTCACCTGACTTGTTGATTGGCCAGATGCATAACCCAATGATTGTTGTGATACTGAGTTTGCTAGCAAGTATGATGACTAGGTGTCTTCTCAATTGGCTGTTCGTGTGGGGATGGCGCCTCTCCATGTTCGAGTGTGATGGATGTTTCCGCTGCCAAACAAGGAAGTTGTGCTTGTAGGCACGATCGAGGTGCCATGTAATAAGTTAGACATATAACATTGTGTACGACTGTTGTTTAATGTATGGAATTTCTGTATTGACCATGCTTCCTAGCTTTGAATGATCCTGGGGCTAGTAAGACTACTGGATATGAAAGCTGAATGTAATGGATTAACAATTCAAAGCAGAAAGTGAATGCTTAATCAGTGTATGAGTAGCTAATCATGTACACACACACACACATAGATAAGGATGTAATGTCTGTCTATGCTCAGGTCGTGGAAACTTATTGCCCTTTGGACATGGTTAAGACATCTGTGATATTATCCTTTTCTGATCAGAAAACTTCGTAGCACACGTTAACATAACTAGTAGGTGGACGACCGGAGGCATGCCACGCCTGTTTATTGGACCATCATTGATTATCTTGTATAAGCAAGGATATTGGCGAGTTCAGTTGGTGGATCGTGCCTAAGTATAAGAAAGAGGACATGCTCTATTTACACTTCATATATTAAACCTCCAAACTCCAAAACTGGCTTTAGTAACCTTAGCCAAAATAAACAATTCCTCAGCAGTAGTTATAGAAACCGCAAATACATGCAACGAACCCCGCAAAAACAAATACATGGAATAAAAAGGTTTTAAAACATCAACACCATGGCTTTGAAGTTCCTAATTGAACTGAAGCTCTAGCTACTTATTTAAAGGAAACGTAAAGCCAAAATACATTGTTTGTTTCTAAGGCGTTCGGGTATACAAAGACTGCCAATCTTGTCCCAAGGATGCAGTACTGGGCTCAACCTACCACCGTCTCTGTGAAGCACAAACATTATCCCAGTCTGTCTGTGAAGCTGCAGTAACCAAAACTGATAATTAGCACCACGTGATACAAATGCAAGGGCAACTGAAAGTGAAAGTACAGTAAACAAAGCCCATGCATGCGTTGGCCCATTGGTAGTCATACTTGTAGTCAAAATCGTTGCTGCAAACCGTTGGTAGTTGAAATCGTTGTTGCATGTTCTTTGCTTTGTACCTGGCGGGGAATCTGCAAGATGACAAAATGCGGATGGACACGTTGGTGCATCGTGGGTACATGCGGCCGGTGTTTCATGACCACATTTAGGGCGAGAGTGCATTCGACACATGACTATAGTTTCACGTTCAGCATGGCAACGATAATTTTGTTCTGTTGTGCTGCAACAACCTGGGGCCCCAAGAGGAGGAAAACCATTTGCCTGGTTGTTAGCCAGACAAAGGCTCATTTGTCTCAAGAGTTTGTTCTGTACGTTCTGCTGCAACAACAAATCCTGAACGACGATGCACGACTCTTCCACTGTGCAGATCAAGAAATACATCCCAGCAGGAATATAATCATATAATGCCATTTTTGCACCCACAAGAAAGAAGAATCAGATTTAAGCACTACAACTAAACAGGCCATTGGTTGTTAGTTGTGGATCATAGAGTTGAAATTGGTCAAACTAAATTTTATTTAAAATAGAAGGTGGCTTTCAAAATCATATTGATTTTGCTTGATAACAGACAGGCATGGATAATGCCCGAGAGAGCAATTCCCAGCTAAAGAATTAGAGAGAGAAATGTCCAGCAACTTACATCTCACGGCCAAGGGGTACGTACGAAGGCTATCTGCTGCAGCTTTGCCAGCTCGCACTGTGTGTCATGGGCGCAGAAGCTTGAGGCTAGCCAGTGGCTGGCAGCGACTACAGGGTGGTGCTCGTAGCAGAGCAGGCCGCAGATCGGGAATCAGCAAGATGCGTGTAGATGAGGGTGATCGCATGCTGGAGTTTCTTTGACTCCGGGTGGTTTAGATCAAGATTAGCGACTCTGGCCTCGACGGCCAAACTTTCAGATTCGATACGAGCCCTGTTGACTGCGAGGCGGTTCTGCTCAGCTTCGAAAGCCTTGCGAGTCGCCTCCATAGCCTTATCGGCTTTGGAGTCGCCCTGAATTGGAGGTGAGAAGCAGGCGCCATCTCGCATCTTGATGGCGCCGTCTTCAGCGGGTGCTCGTGATGGGTTAGGAGCCACCATGAAGACTTCCTGGACGCGACGTATGTAATCCATCCAAGGAACCACAACTAGCGGTATCCTCGATCTCTTCCTCCTCTGACTCATGGTCAAAGAGAGGTAAGATCGAGTCGACTGTGGCAACTAGCTGCGAAGAAGTTACGTTGCCCTAGGGTTGCCCGAGAGACAAATTAAGTCAATCCTGGGGTTTGCCCAAGAGACTATTATGTCGATCGGCCGAAAGCTAGATCGATCGCGAGGGTGCATGGTGCTGAGTTTGTTGGCGAGCGCTCCAAAAGAGAAGGCGCAACTTTCAGTGGGAGAAGCGGCAAAGGCAAGGTGCCCGAACGTGTCAGCAATGAAGCCCAGAGAGCCAAAGAGAAAGCTCTGTCCCTGAACGAAGTTGACGAAGCGCAAATCAGAAGGCATCTGAACTACGCTCCCGGCGCGCGCATCCCCTACCTGATGCGCCACCTGTCGAGGTATTTTCCCAACACTATCCCTTTGAGGGTAGCGTAGGGGTCGGAGATTCGAATGGTGCATATGTGGACTTGTGGAGATTTACCTAAGTTCAGGCGCTCTAATTGAGGTAAGACCCTACTCCTACTTGTCTGTATTGAAGAAATCTAGCCTTGTATGAGAACTAGGGTTTGTGTGTACAAAGGGTTCGATCGCAAGATCATGTAGGGGTGCTTACCTCAGACTATGGATGTGAGAACATATTGTAAGGTTACATACCAATTGTGCGGGGGGTGGAGGGGGCTGCTACGTTTACAGGACCGTGTCAGTCGGAGGTGTCCTGATCCACGTGGAGTAGGAGAAGCCTGGTCGATTGGTCATGCTAGCTATAATACAGAAGACCTACCTGAGTCCTTCTCTTGCCCTTCAAGGTGGCAATGCACCTTGTATCATGGTGGTCTTCGAATAGCGGGCTTGGGCTACCCCATGTCTGTTGTGCCTCTTCTGTCCTCCGTGGATACACCCCGGCGGGGGACATGGTATCAGCACCAACCATCCAAAACTATCAGCAGAATATAAATAACATCACTACGAGAATAAAGTGAATCATGGTTGGGCTACAGGTGGGTCTTCTAGTTTTGATTAAAATCATATTGTTAAGAGAGCATATTGGGTACTGCCTGAGGCAGAATGGCATCCATGATACTGAATGGAAGAAATACCTACTACTAAAATAACATCGAGCTTTAACATAAGAGATCGTAACATGGGGAGATATAACTATATAGGCTGATATGTATGTCATAGACATATAAAACTAAGCATCGTGATGTATATCATTTGATACAACTAAGTGACATCAATATCATCAGATCAAAATAGGTGACATTGTACAGTTGCAACTAAATTTTCTGTCCACAGGTGCAAAGCATCGTGCAACAGCCAATAGTAAACTTTTTTTCTTTTGAAAATAGACCTGCTTCAAACAGTATGTAATGTTTAAGCTCATAGTAAATTTCCTATTATGACTTTAATATTTCTATGCAAAGATCAATGCTAATCGACCGTTGGCATGCTTCCTCACCGACCAAAAACCTAAGAAACATTGAATAACTTAGCAACTCAGTATTACAGGTAAGATGGGCAGCTGACAGAAAAATGACAAAAAGGCTTTTATATTTGCATTACATATTTCAGCATGAGACATGACTAGAAGATAAGACAAGGCGGATCAGTCATGTGACAGAAATTGACACAAGGGCAGATAAATTGCTAAATTAAAAGGTTGTGGGTAACCAAAACGTGTAGAAGAAGCTTGAATTTTGTGATTACATACATAGGGGGGTATCCAACCTAGGAGTGAAGAGCCTGACATATGTGCCTTTGCAACGTGCAATGCAACTTTGATGGGATTCTTTACACCTGATCTACAAGAAATAGAAAGTATGGTCAGAGGCTCAGAGCTTCAAGCTTCTTTGATTGTCAACATACTACATATGAACAGTATCTCATTTAAGTTTCTACTTTGGAGGATCAAGTTTTAGTACATTTGCCATAAGTACCTTGCACAGCTCCGACAACTCCATAGGAACCCGTAGTTCCATTCATGATACTTGCATCACATTCGACCTGAGCACTCTCGGTCAAAGTTGAACCTTGGCCAGCGTTTGTGATGAAGTCATCCTAGTCAGCCAGAGATGAGAACGAGTCAATGAGAACTTAGTTACATAGATCGTTGTACAAAGCAAGTTCCCATGATGCTATCATCATATCATGTACCTCAACTTCACCATCACAGACTTGCTTAAATCTAGGAGGTGTCGTCGTAAACATTGACTGTGCAACTAACTGAAAACAAACTCTTCCGCTTCCTCATTTCGACACTACAAAATTAGTGGTTCTACACCAAACAATTGTTTACTCGTATAATCTGTAACTGACGCATATGTTAAGGGACAAAGTTATATAGGTAGACACTACATCAGTCCGTCCACAGGGAACAATGCGTACCTCCAGCACTCGAATGGCAGCTGCGACAGCGTCAAGACTCGCGCCACCGCCTGCAAACACAGAAGGAGCATTAGGAATTATTCAGCAGAGCAGAGCTAGCTACATGGATGCTCCAATCAAGTGCGGCATCGTCGCATCACAGTCTGACACACTATGAACAGACATAACTGTACTTGAGAGTTCAGATAACAGTAACTCAGGCAGTGGAAATGCAGACCCACAGATACCAGGCAAACCAGGGTCTACCTATATACGTATTCAGCAGAACAGAGGGTCGGCCGACGAGGGTTTTGAAAAACACGCGCCGAGGCCCCCGCGGAACCGGCGATTTGCGCGCGGGGACGGGTGGAGGTTTTGCGGTTTGGTCCCCGAGGAAGGCCGTATTCGCGGGCACTTTTGGCGGGAAGGAAAGAAAATGCGGGCAGGAGGAGAGACGGGCGGGGACGAGATGCTTTCCATTCTGGTCCGACTCGGAGCTTATCCCGCTGCCACCACCGGGCCCGCGCGTCTTCATCACTGCGGGACAGACGGAAACGGACAGGTCTGACGGTAGACTGATTTGATCTGATTTGATTTGATCTGACTTTGATAGTACCGTGTGGACCCAGGAGGCTGGTTTTTGAATTTCAGTTTCAATTTGATTGGGCCGTGCGAGTTGACAGCAAGAATCGATCGCTTGGAGGAGAGAAATCGAATCATCCGTGCATGGACGTCTTAATTTTGTAGCTGCAATGTTTGATTTTTTTTCTCCGATTCCTCCTTCATGGTCTATATGTATGGGTTGTCCGTCACCTCTCAAACCATACCCTTATCTGAGACGGATATGGCGAGGTTCGGGCATGCCTACATGTTTTTTTTTCTCACGTCGGATCCGACAGCCCAAACGTACACCAAATCACTCCAAATTGGCCGCCTTCCTTCCATGTTCGTCGTCCATTTGCCACTTTCGACCCTTTGTCGTCGTCCACCGTGATGCACTATGACGAGCACGCTATCCCCAGCCGCCTATGCCTCCGTGGAGTCAGTTGGGCCCCCATTTGTTGCTGCTGATTCAGGGCAAACAACGTCGCTTGGACGAAACTTCGAAGGAAGTAGCACGAGCGAGAAGCTCCACACAAGGAGGTGGTTGACATCGATGTGGACCCCAATGCTTCACTCCACCTTATCCACGCGTGTCGTACCATCGATGGAAGAAGGTGGCATCCACCCCGGTTGAGAGCGAGTCCGTTCGTCCCGAGGATTCGGTGAAACCGGGTGGCTGGAAATTGCGGGATGCGTCTGAGACGGTGTATGACTCATCGCAACTCCAACAGGCTTGGACAACTCCGGGAACTCACAGAGCCATCTCTGCCCATGTCATGTTCAACAAAAATGGTGGAACATGACATGATCCAATTTTTGCCCCTCTTTGTATTTATTCTCCCGTTGCTTCATATGCCATTGAATGAACTTAGGGATGCATATACCATTGAATCAACTTAGGGATGCATATACCATTGAATCTTTTTGTTGCATACATCATTAGGAATCATGATAAATTTAGGAGGCTAGATCAATGATGGTCAAGAGCCTATGCATTATGACTTGGGGATATCAACTCTCCTATGTATGATGTTGGGTAAATGTCGACCACTCATAGCAAAAAGTATGCCCAAGGCAAGAGACCTGGCATTCTCAAGCAAGGCAGATGTTATGATGTGTGAAGCTTCGTTGGCCACATGCATTGATCCTATATGTCGAACCGAGCAAAAAGCGCAACAAGTATTGGGAAAAGGTCCACAAGCATTACCATGTACACAGTGTGTTCAACATAGATGATCCATCATCCAAGAGAGCATGGACAAGTTTCGCGGCCACTATTCTTCCATGGTTGTCCGTAACCAAAGCAATGTTGGAACTAAGAGTCATGTAAGTTGACTTGGTTCCTTTTGTCATCATTTGAACTGCTAGCTTTGGTTGTTGGGTTCTCATGAGTGATTCTTGTTTGCTAGATGCATTTGGTGGTCACTTTGTATGAACACACTGTGATGCCATTTGGCGGGTGAAAATGTATGGAAAACCAAAGTGGCAACAACTTATCGATGACCTCAAGAACGTCAACAAGAAGTTGAAGAGAAACGATGGCTCAAGCTACCAACATTCTATTGGGTTGGATGACGAAGATGAGGAAGGTGGGGTAGATGAGAGACAAGCCACCGTGTGAAAGATGAATCGTCATGTGATGGGAAACAAGTGAGAGAAGGGCAGGGCCGCACGTGACGCCGTGGCGAGCAAAATGTCCATGACATGGACAGGAATTTTATCCACCTAGCAGGAGAAGAAGAACGAGGGGTACACGTTCTTCTTAGATGCACAAAAAGAGAGAATGTATTGGGAGCGGGAAAGGATGAACAAGAAGTTGCAACTTTAGAAGGAGATAATCGACTTGGAGAAGCATAATAAGTATGTCACATGGGAGCTCGACAAGGTAAATACTTTTGGATCAATTAAACTCAAGAAAGAGAGATTGGAGCTGGCTCGACACACGGAGGATTCGAGGATCTTGTTGGCCGACGCTTTCCTCTTGAATCAATTGAACTCGAGAAAGAGAGGTTGCAGCTGGCTCGACACACGGGGGATTCGAGGATCTTGTTGGTCGACACTTTCCTCTTGGATCCGGAAGGCAAGAAGTGGCTTGAGACAAAGTAGATCAGCACGCACAATGGCGTCGAATGATTCATTACTCAATCGCCTATCTATAAATTGTTTTTTCTTTTGTCATGTGTTGAGTTATACTTTATTGCTTTGTCGCGCTGTTAAATTGTTGAATCAAAAATGCATTTTTGCTATATAATACCTGCATGGATTTGAGAATTTGAAGACGAGAGGTGTGGTTGTCCAAGAAGACAAATGAGGAGACGTCCAACATTGTTCGAGGACACGCACACGGACATTTAAGGGGGTCAAATTTACTCATATTCCAACTCTAGATGCTCTTATGTGGACGACAATCGTTTTTAGATAGTTGTCATTGGCATCATCTAACTCTTACTACCGATTTCCCGACCATTGTGTTAGTGTTTCAGAGGTTTATAGGTGGTACCGTGACGGCGTCACCGTCGATTTCTCCAGGACCAATGTGTAATTCTATTTTTGTATTGCCTTTGACCTTTTGGTTTAAAAAAATGCCACTTACATGGTAGTACATGCCAATGTTTTTTCCTCTGTTTGATGCTTTTTTTTAGGATTGGTGCTTGCTTTTCTTGGGGCAAGACATGCGATGCACCGAGAGAAAAGAAGAAGGGAAGATTGATTCAATGTGAATTCTACTTAAATGGATCATATATCGTGGCGTGAGGCCAGGCCAGTTTGATTTGAATTTGACAATGTGAAGCGAATGAATTGTGAGCCGACGAACGTTCGTACAAGACTAGCTTGACCAGACTAATAGACGAATGTTTGGCAATAGTCTTGATGAAAGAGATCATCAAAGACAAATCATGAACTATAGAGAAGATAATAAATGTTGCACACCATAGCTAAAATATAGTACGAAGAAGACACTTGTAAAGTACTCCTACTACTCTTGAATCCTGATCATAGACTCGATTAGATTTAGATCGACTACTCGCTACACTTTGTATAAATAACAATAAAAGAACACCAGCTCTCGTCTCGACTCTGCGTAAAAATGCACACAAATTAAACCATATCGAACTACAGTAGATAACTACTGCATAAATAAACCCGGGCACCCCTGATATCCAACTGATCAATGGAGTTAGAAGAGCATCATCATGGCCATCAACCCAGCGGCCGGACGCCGGCCGCGGCGCGACTGCTGCTGCTCACGCCTGGCCTTGTCGTTGCTGGTGTTCCCGAGTCGGCCGGCTGGCCCGGCGTCGTCGTCTTCGCGCCACTTGGAGGCTGGCTCTTCGCGCCATCATCAGTAGCCTGCGGAGGCGCCTGCGACGACGGAGCGTACGACGGTGCGGTCCTGCTGGACCACGGGCCTGCGGCGCCGGCCGAAGCCGACGGTGCCGGAGCGTGCGACGGGCCCCACGCGCCACCTTGAGCCGGCGAGTCCCTGGAGGACGACGGACTTGCGGCGCCAGCGGACGGCGACGTTGACGGACTCTTCGCGCCGTGGTGAGGCGGGGGCGCGGCCGGCGGCATGGATGCCGGCGACGGAGCGGCGGCCGCAAGGTGGCGACGCCTGGTGTGAACCGGCCGTACCCGTACGTCGGCCATCGACGCCGCCGGCGGCGCCATGGCGAGCGCGGCGGCCAGCAAGAAGAAGACGAATAGCCTTCCGCACGAAGCCATGATCGTCGATCGAGATCGCCTACAGAGGAAAGAAAAACGTACGAGAGGGCTGCAGATTGGTTTGTTGCGCTGCTGTGAGATGGATGGCGGCGGCGAATAAATAGCGCGAGCCGGCGCGCGTGGCGCATGGAAAGGCGGCAACAGCGCGCGGGATCAATCCTTCCTGTCGTTCCTGATCTGCCGCCGTGCATACAGAATGTGCTCGACCGACATACCGCTGCCTCTTTCCTTTCGTAAATCGTAAACCGATCACGCGGGGCCGGCGACCACATGCGTGCATGGAATTGCGGAAACATATCGGTCGGTCCTATCCTACTACTACGAAGGTTCCCGGCCGACCGGGCTATGGCGGTGCAGTTAACTCTTTCCATGATCCATCGTGGATCATCTCCGTACGTCTCGCTTGTCAAACCATGGATCTGTGCACGCACGTGCGTAGCCAAAAGGTTTAGTGCGTGGGGTATTTGATAGCATACATGTATTAAATGTTTTCTTTAAGAAAGAACAAGAAAAAGAGCTATGCCGTGCACGAATACGCATCACCATTTCGTCCGGAATGCGCGGTCCGGACTTATTTTACCATCCAATACAGTCATGTATTCGTGCGCGGTCCGGAATGCGCGGTCCGGACTTCATTTTTATCCGCACCCTCTCACCCATCGTCATCGTTGTACCTCTATGCCCAGTGCCCAGGCATCCTTGGA
Source organism: Hordeum vulgare subsp. vulgare (assembly GCF_904849725.1). Classification (NCBI taxonomy): domain Eukaryota; kingdom Viridiplantae; phylum Streptophyta; class Magnoliopsida; order Poales; family Poaceae; genus Hordeum; species Hordeum vulgare. Next base: position 654,331,900 of record NC_058519.1, on the reverse strand, counting down.
CGTCCGCATACCCCACCCCATGAGACCGCCGACCTTGGACTACGATGTTGTCCACCCAGAAGTGTTCGGTCAAATGTCATTGAGCTTTTTTTGAACTTCTTGTTGTTTTACAAAGAAGCATGATGTCGGGGTACTCGGTGTACGAGGATGATCTGTTGTGTGCGGTGAGTGGTTGGCCGTTTCGGAGGACTTTGTAGACATGAACAAGAATTGGTCCCCACTAGTCCGCGGACGAGTATGGTGTCTGATTTAAGGGCCAGTTTTCAACATGCCCTAAGGGCATCTCCAATGCGACCCTCAAACCGTCTGCATACGCCCGGACCATGCGATTTGGATGTGTTTTGCCATCCAATGCGGTCCTGTATCATTTTGCTCGGTGGTTCGGATACACTTTTTCCTGTAATCCTGGAGACAAAATGGGGTGGGGGCTTGGCCTGCGTGAACACTTGACCATCGACAAAGGATTATCTTTGTGTTACATCTGTGTATTTTCACCGATGATGATCAACTATAGGTGGGAAATTAAGCAAGAATAAAGGGATGAGCATGATCATTTGCAAACAGCTGAGAAAAAAGTCCTCAAATAGTTCACACTTTTATCCTGCAGTTGGTCTCTGCATCAATTGGAGCAAACATTTCACATAACTTAACTTCTGAATTGTGGTTGATTAGTTGATCTCTTCAAATAGTTCACTTGACATCAATTTTATGTTTCATATAGTTCACTTAACTTGCAGGTTGTAGTTGGTCTCTGCGCCATTTGACCACTACAACAAAAGTGATAATTTGTGACGCTCATTCCGTGACAATTCAATGAAAAAACGTCACAGTTTGTGAAATTAAGATGATTCCCTAACGTTTTTTCACTGAATCGTCATAGAATGTGCGTCACAGAATATCACATTTGTTGTAGTGGACGCAATGGGTCATCTAGTTATTCTTGCAAACCAAAGGATGCCTAGACCCCGGTTGTTTGACCAAGCACTCAACAAGGCAAGGCTATGTACAAGATGCATCGTAGCCCCTCGAATATAAGAAGATTGAGCACAATAAGTTCAAAAGATGAATAGGAAGGCATGGAAATATTTCATGTGTGTTAGGCATTACACAAATTAATGTAACATAGTAATATGCTTTATTTTACTATCCTCAAGTGAATGATGGGATTAGCACAACATGTGTACTAAAAAAAATCCTTGTAAGTCATCACCTCGGGCATGTACATGTTGGAAATATGCCCTAGAGGCAATAATAAATTAGTTATTATTATATTTCTTAGTTCATGATAATCGTTTATTATCCATGCTATAATTGTATTGAATGAAGACTTATATACATGTGTGGATACATAGACAAAACACTGTCCCTAGCAAGCCTCTAGTTGGCTAGCCAGTTGATCAAAGATAGTCAGGGTCTTCTGATTATGAACAAGGTGTTGTTGCTTGATAACTGGATCACGTCATTAGGAGAATCACGTGATGGACTAGACCCAAACTAATAGACGTAGCATGTTGATCGTGTCACTTTGTTGCTACTATTTTCTGCGTGTCAAGTATTTGTTCCTATGACCATGAGATCATATAACTCACTGACACCGGAGGAATGCTTTATGTGTATCAAACGTCGCAACGTAACTGGGTGACTATAAAGATGCTCTACAGGTATCTCCGAAAGTGTTAGTTGAGTTAGTATGGATCGAGAATGGGATTTGTCACTCCGTATGACGAAGAGGTATCTCGGGGCCCACTCGGTAATACAACACCACACACAAGCCTTGCAAGCAATGTGACTTAGTGTAAGTTGCGGGATCTTGTATTACGGAACGAGTAAAGAGACTTGCCGGTAAACGAGATTGAAATAGGTATGCGGATACTGACGATCGAATCTCGGGCAAGTAACATACCGAAGGACAAAGGGAATGACATACGGGATTATATGAATCCTTGGCATTGAGGTTCAAACGATAAGATCTTCGTAGAATATGTAGGATCCAATATGGGCATCCAGGTCCCGCTATTGGATATTGACCGAGGAGTCTCTCGGGTCATGTCTACATAGTTCTCGAACCCGTAGGGTCTGCACACTTCAGGTTCGACGTTGTTTTATGTGTATTTGAGTTATATGGTTGGTTACCGAATGTTGTTCGGAGTCCCGTATGAGATCACGGATGTCACGAAGGTTTTCGAAATGGTCCGGAAACGAAGATTGATATATAGGATGACCTCATTTGGTTACCGGAAGGTTTTCGTGCATTACCGGAAAAGTTTCGGGCTCATCGGTAGTGTACTGGGAGTGTCGGGAGGGGTGCCGGGGACCATCAGGAGGGGTGTCACGCCCCAAGGGGGTCTCATGGGCTATGGGAAGAGATAAAACAGCCCCTAGTGGGCTGGAATAAGTTCCCACTAAGGCCCACAAGGTTTGAGAAGGAAAAAACACAAGGTGGAAAGAGTTTCCAAGTGGGAAGGTGGAATCCTACTCCAAGTAGGATTGGAGTAGGACTCCTCCACCTCCAATTTCGGACAAACCTTTAGGTTTTGAGGCTGCCTCCTCCCCTCCCTCCCTCCTATATATAGTGGGGTTTTAGGGCTGATTTGAGACAACTTTTGCCACGGCAGCCCGACCACATACCTCCACGGTTTTACCTCTAGATCGCGTTTCTGCGGAGCTCGGGCGGAGCCCTGCTGAGATTAGATCACCACCAACCTCCGGAGCGCCGTCACGCTGCCGGAGAACTCATCTACCTCTCCGTCTCTCTTGCTGGATCAAGAAGGCCGAGATCATCATCGAGCTGTACGTGTGCTGAACGCGGAGGTGTCGTCCGTTCGGCACTAGATCGGAGCGGATCGTGGGACGGATCGCGGGACGGTTCGTGGGACGGTTCGCGGGGCGGATCGAGGGACATGAGGACGTTCCACTACATCAACCACGTTTCTTAACGCTTCTGCTGTGCGATCTACAAGGGTACGTGGATCAGAAATCCCCTCTCGTAGATGGACATCACCATGATAGGACTTCGTGCGCGTAGGAAAATTTTTGTTTCCCATGCGACGTTCCCCAACAGTACACAACTCAAATAAATAAACCTAAAATACATACCTTCAGTCATGGGAGATATCGTGCTATAGAGGCGGGCATAAAGGGGAGAATATACAAATGAAAGGAGAGGTAGGTACGGAGGGCACAATTGGAGTGGGGGAGGGGATACGAGAGGCATGATATATGGGAAAGGATAATTTTGGCAAAAGGGGAGGAACCCTAGTTCTAGGACCTAGGTCAGGCTTCATATACCAATGAACTAGGCCACAACAACGACATGTGCCCTTATTCATACAATAGTACTTAAACTAATATCTATTGTTATCTCCATTTTAGACAATCCATTTTCATCCCCATTTCACTTCTCATTACTAGAGCTCATGGCCCCTCAATAGTTGTTTGTGTTTGAGTTTGTCTACGTCTTATTTGAGTGCTTATTGTTTAGATACCACTCATTTAGAAGGGCAACTTAAAATTTGCTGAAAAGTGTAAGTTGCACTTTTTTGCATTGTGTTGCACATTCCTAGAAATATGCAAGCGGAGAAAACTCTTGGTTCAAGTGATTGTTAGTGAATTATTTAGGAATGTTCTTTATGTACAAATCTGTAATTTTTCTCAAGCTAAGGTGCCTCCACTCGTGTTGATGAAAAAAAGAACAAGAAAATATGTTTGCCATTGGCCAACATGCTATTTAGGCATTTCATTTAAGCCATTGATGGCATCTTTTGTAGATCAACTCATATGACATCTAAAAAATCATATCCTTATGATTAGAAATTTGAATTAGTGACAAATTTAGACAAAATAATTATGTCATGGTTTAGGGAAACACAAGAGAAGAGACTAGATATTTTCTTGCTACTATGCACCCAAAAATTCACAATCCACCATGTGAAAGTGCTATTTATGAAAAGATACATTTTACCACCAAGCCCAACCTCACGTTATAATCCTTCTCTAGAATCGCTTCGGTACGACCTTAAAACAACGGAATTAACACAAGTGAAAGATTGAAATTTATGTGCAAAAAATAGAATTGCATCCTATAGGAAAATGGAAATGTTGATATTTGGATTCTTGGTTGCCAAACATGTGGCCATAAGGTACACAAATAGTGGTCATATCAATACTACGCTCATCTAATTAATGTTGTTCTTTTTGTATACCCACTAAAATGCTTTTGACAATACATATGCATATGTTTTCATTTGAGAAGAAGAATTATCTAGTCATCAAAACCCCGGGAGTAGTTGTCATGTATTATTGTTTGCGAGCCTCGAATGCATCTCGCGAAATCAGAGCATGGAGTATGCTGCACCACCATGTATCGATCCCACCGTCAATTGTGGGTGCTACTTCGAGGAATCCAAACCTGTCTAGTGCATGAGTAGGTGATAAAGTGTCAGTGTGACGTCATTCCCTCTCTACAATGATATTTCTTCCCAGCAGTAGGGTTGGGTGATAGACAAGGCGATGGATAGACTCTAGTGGTGAGAGTGAGACCAACGATTCTAAGGAAACAAGAGATTGAAGAATTAGATGAAGATTAGGACAAATATACTATATGTGATAAAATATAGTTTATGGGGTACAATCCAAATAAGGAGATTGCTTTTTTGGAGACCAACAACTTCGCTCGTAGGAATATTCTAATCCTCACTATTTTTTTCCTTACATAAGGCTCTCATGTACCCTCCGTGCATGGATGATCTGCTTCCTACTTGAAATGACCCATGACGAAGAGACTAGATGATCCTGATTGGGCAAAAACATGTATTTTGTAATCTTTTTAATCCACCACAATCAACATCACATTCTCCAGAAATGTGCGTGCATCAGATGGTTTGAAATTATTACGGTGGATCTGATAGATAAAAAAGCTTCTATAACAACAACGACACACACAAAGAGTCATCAATAATAGTCATGAAATATCATTCCCACCTTTTGTCAAAATAGAATTCATGTCACAAAAATCCGAGTGTATGAGTTTCGGTGATGCAAAATTCGATGCCTCGCCACTCGTATGAGGCTTGTGAGGTTGCTTGTTTGCACACACAAGCAAGCAAATGAGATAATATGCCAAGGATGCTATCGATGTCTTAAATAGTATGTTGGCGAACGGAAAACATATTTTTGTTGGTTAGCGCATTAGCTTGAGAAGAATTTACAAATCTATACCACCAAACCCAATCCAACCCCAGTGACCAATTTACAAGAAGGAACAGTGTCATGTGAAAGTTTTATTTACGAAAGAGACATTTTACCACCAAACCTAACCTCACACTATAATCCTTCTATAGAACCGTTTCGGTTCATGCTTAGAAAAAATGTATTAAAACAAGAGAAAGATTGGAATTTATGTGCAAAAATAGAGTTACAACATTTAGGAAAATGGAAATGTTGATATTTGGAATCTTGGTTGCCAAACATATGGTCACAAGGCACACAAATAGTGGTCATATTAATACTACAATCATCTAATTAACATCGTTCTTTTTGTATAGTCATTAAAAGGATTTTGACAATATATATGAATGTGTTTTCATTGGATAAGAGGAATTATCTAGTCATCAGAACCCCAGGAATGGTTGTCATATATTCTTGGCTGCGAGCTTGAAATGCATCTTGGGAAATCAGAGAATGGAGTATGCCGCACCACCATCTATCGATCCCAACTTCAAGCGTGGGTGCTACTTAGAGGAATCCAAGTCGTGGCTAGTGCTTGAGTAGGTGAAAAAGTGTTAGTGTGACCTCATTCCCTACCATCAGTGATATTTATTCCAAGCAGTAGGGTTGGTGGATAGAGAAGACAATCAATTGGACTCTATTGGTGAAAGTCGGATCTATGATTCTAAGAACAAGTAGAGATTAGATAATTCGATGAAAAAGAAGAAACATATATTGTATTTCACAAAATACACTTCATGGGGTACCATCCAAATAAGTGCATTGCTTTTTTTTGGAGACCAACAACTTCGATGGGCACCCGCAGGGATGTTCTAATCCTCAGTATGTTACCTTACATAAGGCGCGCATCTACACTCTATGCATGGATGATCTCCTTCCTACTTGGAATAACCCATGACGCATAGACTGGATGATCTTGATATGGCAACAACATGTACTTTGCCATCTTTTTAATCCAGTATTACCAACATTGCACTCTGTAGGATTGTACGTGCATCAACTGGTTTGAAATTGTTATGGCTGATCTCACAAAACATAAAGCTTCAACAACAACGACGTGCACAAGGAGTCATCAATCATATTCATGAAATATCATTTTCCACCTTTTGAAAAAAATACAATATATGTCACAAAATTCAGAACGCATGAGTTCTAGTGGTGCCTAATTCAGAGTCTCAGCAGTTGTATTAGACTTGCGAGGTTGCTTGCTTTCACACACAAGCAAGGAAATGAGATAATATGCCCAGGATGCCATCAATGTCTTAAATGGTATGTCCGCGAATGGAAAACACATTTTTGCTGGTCAGCACATTATCTTGAGAAGAATTTACAAATCTATACCACCAGACCCAAGCCAACCTAACCGACCCATTTACTAGAAGGAATAGTGTCATCTAAAGCGTTATTTACGAAAAGAGACATTTTACCATCATAGCCAACCTTACGTTATAATCCTTCTCTAGAACCTCTTCGGTTCATGCTTAGAATAAATGAATTAAAACAAGAGAAAGTTTGGATTTTACGTGCAAAAAATAGAATTGCAACCTATTGGAAAATGGAAATGTTGATATTTGGACTCTGTGTTGCCAAACATGTGGTCATAAGGTAAACAAATAGTGGTTATATCAAGACTACAACCATATAATTAATGTTGTTATTTTTGTATAGTCATTAAAAGGCTTTTGACAATATATAGTCATCAGAACCATCTAACTAATGCATAAGTTTTCATTGGACAAGAAGAATTATCTAGTCATCAGAACCTCGGAAGTGGTCGTCATATATTATTGTCTGCGGGCCTGAAACACAACTTGGGAAATCAGAGCATGAACACTAGTGGGGACATGGCCTATAGTCCCGGCCCGTAAGGGGCTTTAGTCCCGGTTCACCAACCGGGACCAAAGAGGCGGGACTAAAGGCCTAACCTTTAGTCCCGGCCCTGTTCCAATCCGGGACCAAAGGTGCTCCACGTGGGCGCCTCGGAGCGCCCTCAGGGGCAGGCCCTTTAGTCAGGGTCTTAACACGGACCGGGACTAAAGGATCCGTCTGTTTATTTTGTTTATTTGACCCAAAAAGGTACCTTTTTATTTATTTTTCAAATTTTATTTTTGAATATTCTTTGATTTGTTTTTATGTTTTATTTCAATTTTTAAATCTTTGATTTATTTGACAATTTAATCTCTAATCACCCATCCTCACTACTCTAGCGTAGATTACTCATTTCAAATCGTCTAACTTCTCGGCCGGTCACCCATCCTTTCACTGCTTCAGCCCGAGCACGCTTAACTTCAAAGCATGCTTAACTTCCTGGTTCTATCGCCCCTAGTTGCGAAGTCTGCACTTATTGTTCTCCTGACAATAGTAAGCTATCAATCCTAAACAACCTAGGGTTTGATGTCATGTCACATGATTTAATTTTTTGAATTCAAACAATTATTAAAATAAACAAAATAAGTAATAATAATAGTGAATTTCAATGAAAACAACCTAAAGATTTTAAATAAAATTATTTTTTCTTATTTTTGTGGAAAAAACTTCTTTTTGCCATAACTTTTTTTACATTTGGAATTTTGAGCATCTGAGAAAACTTCACCGGGCAAGCCCCGGTGAAATCGATTCCCAATTTTCTCTAGTTTTTTTTGATATATTAAACTTTTTTTGACGTCGTATGCAAAAGTTATGGCCGTTTTACATTTTTCCCTTTTTTGAAAAAACGGTCAAAATTCATATCTCAAAATTTGTATACCAACTAGGCACTAAAAGCTAACTACATCTCAAAGGATTTTATTTTTTGAAGATTTTAGCATTTTTTTATTTTCTACAAAACTAAAAAAGACGGTCCAGGGAGGGTAGAGTTTGAAAATTTCAAAATCCCCCTTTAGCCAAGAGTCCAATCATACCCGTCGACTACATTTGCTAGCACCGTCCCCGCCAGAATCACAACTAAGGTTAACCAAGCCAGAGTTAACCCTTTCTAACTTTATTTGCTATGTTGAGCTAAATGACCCTGAAATTGAAAAGAACTATAATGAACTCTGAAAATGTTCAAACTTGGCATGGTATCATCATTTCATCCACATAGCTTGTGCTAAAAAGTTGAGAGGGTTACGACAAAAACTGGATGCACTTCGTGTACAAACTGGACTACATATTATGCATTTTGTGCATTCAATATAAACCATTCAAAACCACATCCTAAATTTCGACCCTTTATAACTTCATTTGCTATTTTTCATGCATTTAATGATTTTTTGACCTAAATGGCCTTGAAATTGAAAAGCCTGACAAATGAACTCTGAAAAGGTTGAAACTTGGCATCGTATCATCATTTCTCCCACATAGCATGTGCTAAAAAGTTGAGAGGGTTACCTCAAAAACTGGATGCACCTCGTGTACAAAATGAACAATCTCTTTCGAAGTATCAGGGTTTCGAGCGAAAACTCATCTATTGCAAAGGGATTTCATTTTTTTGAACTTATTTGAACTCCATACTTTTTGTGTGTTTAAAATACACCATTTAAAGCCACATCATAAAATTTCAATATTTTCTGACTTCATTTGGTATTTTTCATGCATTTACTTACTTTTTTGAGCTAATTGACCCGGAAATTCAAAAGCACTACAAATGAACTCTGAAAAGGTTGAAAGTTGGCATGGTATCATAGTTTCACCCACATGGCATGTGCTAAAAAGTTGAGAGAGTTACGATAAAAACTGGATGCACTTCGTGTACAAACTGGATCATCCTTCGAAGTATCAAGGTTTCAGACGAAACCCATCTGCTACAAAGGCATTTTATTAAAATGATTTTAATTCTAGACTTTTTATGCATTCAATATGCACCATACTATAACATGTTAAAATCTACAGAAAGTACTAACTAAAAATAATAATAAAACAACAATTAAATGACTAAAACAACTATATAAGCAAAACAATATTGTTTTAATTAAAATCCAAATTTAAATTATTCTAAAAATAACCAAATAAATCTTACTGTGATAACAATCTAACAAATGACTAGGAGAAAAAAGAATTAAATTAAAAACTATTTGTAAACTCAAGTTATTCACAATTTGGGTTTGAAGCAAATTTGAACAAATTCAAATTTAAACCATTCAAATTTAAAAACTAATTGCACAAACAGAAACTAGACAAAATTTTGAATCTAATGCAAAAAGAATCACTCAAAAAAAATTAAATATGCTAAAAGATATAAGCAATTTAAAACAGAAACTACAAACAGAAATAAAATTTAAAAACAGGAAAAAATAAAAATAGAAAACCCTTTAGTCCCGGTTCGTGTCTCGAACCGGGACTAAAGGTCTACCCTTTAGTCCCGGTTCAAGACACGAACCAGGACTAAAGCCTCCAAACCCTTTAGTCCCGGTTCGAGACACGAACCGGGACTAAAGGTCCCTTTTGAGCCGGGACTAATGACCGACCGGCGCCTTGCCGTTCGAACCGGGACTAATGCTAACATTAGTCCCGGTTCGTAATGGAACCGGGACTAATGTGTAAATTGAGCTGGGACGGAAGCCCCTTTTTCTACTAGTGGAAGTATGTTGCACCACCATCTACCGATCCCAACTTCAAGCGTGGGTGCTACTTTGAGGAATCCAAACCCTGTCTAGTGCATGATTAGGTTATAAAGTGTCAGTGCGACCTCATTCCCTATCCTCAACGATATTTATTCCAAGTAGTAGTGCTGGTTGATAGAGAAGACAATGGATGGACTCTAGTGGTCAAAGTGAGATCGATGATTCTTAGGAATAAGAAGAGATTGAAGAATTAGATGAAGATGAAGAAACACATGTTATATTTAATAAAACAAACTTTACGGGGTACCATCCAAATAAGGAGATTACTTTGTTGGAGACCAGCAACTTTGGTGGGTACCCTCCGGATGTTCTAATCCCTGCTATTCTACCTTACATAAGGAGCTCATATAAATTCTGTGCATAGATGATGTGATTCCTACTTTAAATGACCCATAAGAAATAGACTAGATGATCTTGGTATGGGAACACCATGTTATTTCTCCTCTTTTTAATCCAGTACAACCAACACTGGAGTGTGCAAGATTGTACTTCCATCAACATGTTTGAAATTGTTCTGGCAGATCCGACATATCAAAAAGCTTCAACAACAGCAACGATTGGGGCAAAGTGTCATCAATCATATTCATGAAATAACCTTTCCCAACGTTTGAAAAACTAAATTTCATATCAAAAAGTTCTGAATGTATGAGTTTTAGTGGTGCCTAATTCGATGCCTCAGGTTTGTGTTCTTGCACACGCAAGCAAGCAAATGAGATAATATGCCAATGATGACATCAATGTTTTAAATTGTATGTTGGCTAATGGAAAACATAATTTTTCTGTTCAGCACATTAGCTTGAGAAGAATTTACAAATCTATACCACCAAACCCAAGCCGGCCTCAATGGCCCATTTACAAGAAGAAATAGTGTCATCTCAAACTATTATTTACAAATAGAGACATTTTACCACCAAACCCAGCCTCACGTTATAGTTCTTCTCTAGTACCACTTCATTTCATGCTTATAACAAATGAATTAAAACAAAAGAAAGATTGGAATTTATATGCAAAAACTAGAATTGCAACCTATAGGAAAAGAGAAATGTTTATATTTGGACTCTTGGTTGCCAAACATGTGGTCATAAGGTACGCAATAGTGGTTATATAAATACTACAATCATCTAATTATTTTTGTCCTTTTTGTATAGTCAATAAAAGGCTTTTTACAGTATATATTGGAGAAGAAGAATTATCTAGTCATGAGGACCCTAGAAGTAGTTGTCATATATTATTGTCTGCGAGCCTAAAATAAATCTTGGGAAATGAGAGCATGGAGTATGTTGCACTACCATGTATCAACCCCGACTCCAAGTGTGGGTGCTACTTTGAGGAATCCAAACCCTGTCTAGTGCATGAGTAGTTGCTAAAGTGTCAGTGTGACCTCATTTCCTATCCTCAACGATATTTATTCCAAGCATTAGGGTTGGCTCATAGAGAAGACAATGGATTGTACTCTAGTGATGAAAGTCAGACCGATAATTCTATGGAAGCATAAGCGATTGAAGAATTAGATGAAGAAGAATAATCATATATTATATTTCACAAAATAATCTTCATGGGGTACCATTTAAATAAGGTGATTACTTTTTTCAAGACCAACAACTTTGATTGGTACCCACACAGATGTTCTAATCCTTAGTATGTTACCTTATAGAAGGCGCTCATCTACACTCCATGCATGGATGATCTGTGTCCTACTTAGAATGACCCATGATGAACAAACTAGATGATCAATGTATAAACATGTACTTTGTCCTCTTTTTAATCAATTACAATCCACATTGCACTCTACAAGAATGTACATGCATTAGATGGTTTGAAATTGTTACGACGGATTTGATGGATAAAAAAGCTTGTATAACAACAATGACGTGGGCAATGAGTCGTCAATCATAGTCATGAATTATCGTTTTCCACATTTTGGCAAAATAAAATTCATGTCAAAAAATCTGAATGTATGAGTTCTAGTGGTGCGAAATTTGATGCCTCAATAGTAGTATTAGACTTGTGAGGTTGCTTGCTTGCACACACAAGCAAGCAAATGATATAATATGCAAGGATGACATCAGTGTCTTAAATGGTATGTTGGCCAATGGAAAACATATTTTTTCTGGTCAGCACATCAGCTTGAGAAGAATTTACAAATCTATACTAGCAAGCCCAATCCAACTTCAATGACCAATTTACAAGAGGGAATAGTGTCACGTGAAAGTTTTATTTACGAAAAGACACATTTTACCACCAAACCCAACCACGCGTCATAATCCTTGTCTAGAACCTCTTCGGTTCATGCTTAGCACAAAGAAGTTAAAACAAGACAAAGCTTAGAATTTATGTGCAAAAAATATAATAGTAAGCTGTAGGAAAATGGAAATGTTGATATTTGGACTGTTGGTTGCCAAACATGTGGTTGTAAGGTACACAAGTAGTGGCCATATCAATACTACAATCATCTAATTAATGTTGTTGTGTTTGTATTGTCTTTAAAAGGCTTTTGCAATATATGTGCATGTGTTTTCATTGGAGAAGAAGAATTATCTAGTCATCAAGACCCCGAAAGTAGTTGTCATGTATTATTGTGTGGGAGCCTGAAATGCATATTGGGAAATCAAAGCATGGAGTATGTTGCACCACCATCTATCGACCCCGGCTCCAAGTGTGGGTGCTACTTTGAGGAATCTAAACCTTGTCTAGTGCATGAGTACTTGATAAAGTGTGTGTGTGACCTCATTTCCTATCCTCAACGATATTTATTCCGAGCAGTAGGGTTGGTTGATATAGAAGACAATGGATTGGACTCTAGTGGTGAAAGTCACAGGGATAATTCTAAGGAAGAATAAGGGATTGAGGAATTAGATGAATATGAAGAAACATATATTATATTTCACAAAATAATCTTTATGGGGTACCATGCATCCAAATAAGGGGATTTCTTTTTTCAAGACCAACAACTTCGATGGGTACTGATACGTCCATTTTGCATCATGCTTTCATGTTGTTATTTATCGCTTTATGGGCTGTTATTACACTTCATGGTACAATACTTATGCCTTTTCTCTTTTATTTTGCAAGGTTTACATGAAGAGGGAGAATGTCGGCAGCTGGAATTCTGGCCTGAAAAAGGAGGAAGTTTGAGATACATATTCTGCGCAACTCCAAAAGCAGTGAAAATCAACGAGGATTTATTTTGGAATTTATAAAAAATACTGGGCCGAAGAAGTACCAGAGGGGAGCCAGCAGGAGGCCACAAGCCTGCTAGGCGCGGCCTACCCCCTTGGCCGTGCCTAGGGGGCTTGTGGGCTCCCTGTTGGCCCTCTGGCCCCCCTCTTTTGTTATAAGGAGGGTTTCGTTCCAGAAAAAATCAAGAGGAGGCTTTCGGGAGGAATCGCCGCCGCCACAAGGCGGAACTTGAGCAGAACCAATTTAGAGCTCCGACAGGGTCGTCCTGCCGGGGAAACTTCCCTCCCGGAGGGGGAAATTGTCGCCATCGTCATCACCAACACTCCTCTCATCGGAGGGGACTTGTCACCATCAACATCTTCATCAGCACCATCTCATCTCCAAACCCTAGTTCATCTCTTGTAACCAATCTCCATCTCGCGACTCCGATTGGTACTTGTAAGGTTGCTAGTAGTGTTAATTACTCTTTGTAGTTGATGCTAGTTGGATTACTCGGTGAAAGATTATATGTTCATATCCTTGATGCTATTCAATACCTCTATGGCCATGAATATTATTATGCTTTGTGAGTAGTCACTTTTGTTCCTGAGGACATGGGATAAGTCATGCTATAAGTAGTCATGTGAATTTGGTATTCGTTCGATATTTTGATGTGTTGTATGTTGTCTCCCCTCTTGTGGTGTTATGTGAACGTCGACTACATAACACTTCACCATTATTTGGGCCTAGAGAAAAGCATTGGGAAGTAGTAAGTAGATGATGGGTTGCTAGAGTGACAGAAGCTTAAACCCTAGTTTATGTGTTGCCTCGTAAGGGGCTGATTTGGATCCATTAGTTTAATGCTATGGTTAGACTTTGTCTTAATTCTTCTTTCATAGTTGTGGATGCTTGCGAGAGGGGTTAATCATAAGTGGGATGCTTGTCCAAGTAAGGGCAATACCCAAGCGCCGGTCCACCCACATATCAAACTATCAAAGTAGCAAACGCGAATCATATGAACATGATGAAAACTAGCTTGACAAAAATTCCCATGTGTCCTCGGGAGCGCTTTACCTCCTATACGACTTTGTCCAGGCTTGTCCCTTGCTACAAAAGGGATTGGGCCACTTTGCTGCACCTTTGTTACTTTTTCTACTTGCTACTTTCTGCGAATCATCTTACCACACAACTTTCTGTTACCGATAATTTCAGTGCTTGTAGAGAATACCTTGCTGAAAACCACTTGTGAGATCCTTCTGCTCCTCGTTGGGTTCGACACTCTTACTTATCTAAAGGACTACGATAGATCCCCTACACTTGTGGGTCATCAGGTACCCACAAGTATGTTCTAATCCTCAGTATGTTACCTTACAGAAGGCGCTCACCTACACTCCGTGCAAGGATGATCTGTGTCCTACTTGGAATGGCCCATGATGAACAGATTAGATGATCTATGTATAAACATGTACTTTGTGCTCTTTTCAATTAATTACAATCCACATTGCACTCTACAAGAATGTACATGCATTAGATGGTTTGAAATTGTTACGACAACGATGTGGGCAATGAGTCATCAATCATAGTATAACAACAACGATGATTGAGTTTTATAGTAATGAAATGTTTTCCACCTTCAAGAGTCGATGGATAAAAAAACATGTACGACAACAACGATGTGGGAAATGAGTCATTAATCATAGTAATGAAATATCGTTTTCCACCTTTTGGCAAAATAAAATTCATGTCAGAAAATCCGAATGTGTGAGTTTTAGTGGTTTGAAATTCGATGCCACAATAGTAGTATGAGACTTGTGAGGTTCCTTGCTTGCACACACACAAGCAAGCAAATGAGATAATATGCAAGGATGACATCAATGTCTTAAATGGTATGTTGGCCAATGAAAAAAAAATATTTTCTCTGGTCAGCACATCAGATTGAGAAGAATTTAAAAATCAATGCCACCAAAACCAACCCAACCTCAATGACCAATTTACAAGAGGGAATAGTGTCATGTGAAAGTGTTATTTACGAAAATACACATTTTACCACCAAACCCAACCTCGCGTCATAATCCTTGTTTAGAACCGCTTTGGTTCTTCCTTAGAATAAAGGAGTTAAAAAAAGACAAATCTTAGAATTTATGTGAAAAAAATACAATTGTAACCTATAGGAAAATGGAAATGTTGATATTTAGACTGTTGGTTGCCAAACATGTGGTCGTAAGGTACACAATCATATCAATACTATAATCATCTAATTAATGTTGTTCTTTTTGTATTGTATTTGACTAAAAGGCCTTTGACAATATATATGCATAAGTTTTCATTGGAGAAGAATTATTATCTAGTCATTAGAACCCCGCAAGTAGTTGTCATATATAATTGTCTACGAGCCCGAAATGCAACTTGGGAAATGAGAGCATGGAGTTTGCTGCACGACCATCTATCGATCACAACTTCAAGCATGGGTGCTACTTTGAGGAATCCAAACCGCGTCTAGTGCATGAGTAAGTGATAAAATGTCAGTGTGACCTCATTACCTATCCTCATCGATATTTATTCCAAGCAGTAGGGTTGGTTGATAGAGAAGAAAATGGATTGGACTCTAGTGGTCAAAGTCTGACTAATGATTCTAAGGAAGAAGAAGAGATTGAGGAATTAGATGAAGATGAATAAACATATATTATATGTCACAAAATACACTTTATGGGGGTATCATCCAAATAAGGATTTTTTTGGAGATCAACAACTTTGTTGGGTACCCGTAGGGATGTACTAATCCTGAGTATGTTACCTCAAATAAGGCTCTTATCTACACTCCATGCATGGATGATGTGCTTCCTACTTGGAATGACGCATGATGAATAGACTAGATGATCTGAATATAGGAACAATATGTACTTTGTCCTCTTTTTAATCCAGTTCAATCAACATTGCACTTTACAGGATTATACGTGCATCAACTGGTTTGAAATTGTTAGAACGGATCTGAGAGAGAAAAAAGCTTCAACAACAACACGTTGGGGGCAAAGAGTCATCAATAATAGTCATGAAATATCTTTTTCCACCTTTTGAAAAAATACAACCCATGTCACGAAACTCCAAATGTATGAGTTCTAGTGGTGCAAAATTCGATGCCTCAACACTCGTATGAGAATTTCGAGGTTGCTTGCTTGCACACACAAGTAACCAAATGATACAATACGCCAAGGATGCCATGAATGGGTTAAATGGTGTGTTTCACAATGGAACATATTTTTGTTGGTCAACACATTAGCTTGATAGGAATTTACAAATCTATACCACCAAACCATACCCAACCTTAGTGACCAATTTACAAGTAGGAATAGTGTCGTGTGAAAGTGCTATTTACGAAACGAGACATTCTACCACCAATCCCAACCTCACATTATAATCCTTCTCTAGAACCGCTTCGGTTAACTCTTAGAAAAAAGTAATTAAAACAAGAGGAAGATTGGAATTTATGTGCAAAGAATAGAACTGCAACCAATAGGAAAATAGAAATGTTTATATTTGGCCTGTTGGTTGCTAAACATATGGTCATAAGGTACGCAAATAGTGGTCATATCAACACTGCAATCGTCTAATTAATGTTGTTGTTTTTGTATGGTCATTAAAAGGCTTTTGGTAACACATATGCATAAGTTTTCATTGGAGAAGAATAATTATCTAGTAATCAGAACCCCGGAAGTAGTTGATATGTATTATTGTCTCTAAGCATGAAATGCATCTTGGGAATTAGAGCATGGAGTATGTTGCACCGCCATCTATCGATCCCAACTTCAAGCATGGGTGCTACATTGCGGAATCAAAACCGTGTCTAGTGTACGTGTAGGTGATAAAGTGTCAGTGTGACCTCATTCCCTCTCTTCAACAACATTTCTTCCAATCAGTAGGGTTGGTTGGTAGAGAATAGTATGGATTGGACTCAAGTAGTGAGAGTCAAACCGACGATTCTAAGGAAGAAGAAGAGATGAAATAATTAGATAAAGATGAAGAAACATATATTATATTGCATAAAATACACTTTATGGGGTACCATACAAATAAGGGGATTGCTTTTCTGGAGACCCAACACTTTGATGGGTACCCGCAGGATGTTCTAATCCTTAGCATGGTACCTTACATAAGGCGCTCATCTACACTCCATGCATGGATGATATGCTTCGTGCTTGGAATGACACATGATGAAATGCACTAGATGATCCTTGTATGTTAACAACATGTACTTTCTCTCCTTTTTAATCCATTGCAGTCAGCATTGCACTCTACAAGCTTGTACTTGCATCAGCTGGCACTACTAGGGAAAACTCTATAGGTAGAGTATTAGCATTAGCGAGGGTATATGGGCTGCGCTGCTGCTAATTAGTAGTAGCGTGGGGGTATAAATCACGTGGTACTATTAAATTGATAGTATTAGTGCATGGTAGAAACCCGCTCTACTACTAAGTGTTGTCCATCATGCCCCCCGGGACATGTCGCGGTAGTAGAGTGGGGTATAAATCCCGCGCTACTACTAAGTTGATAGTAGTAGCGCGGGGTATAACCCAGATACTACTAAGTGGTCTCCATCGTGGCCCCCGGAACAGGCCGTAGTAGTAGTGCGGGGTATAAATTCCACGCTACTACTATGTACATAGTTTTTTAAGAGCCCTGAAATCCCCATCCCCTCCCAAATGCCTCCTCTCTCCCGTCACCCCCTCTCTCTCCAAATGCTATTCCACGAGGCTCCCGCCCATGCTTGCCTCCTCCTCCATGGCGCCAAAAGAATCCGCCTCCTCGCGTCGCTGACATCCAGGAGCTCGCTGGTCTTCCCCTGCGTCTCCATGCCACCATGCCGGAGCACCTCACCCTGACGACCAACACTGTTGCTCCTTCCATCTCCTTCCCCTTTCCCTCATTTCTCTTTATCTCTCTCCCCCTTGTTTCTCTTTCTCTCTCTCCCTCTTCTTTAAATCACCCTCCCATGCTCATGCCAGTGCAGGTCGTCGCCATGGACGACCAGGAGCTATTTACCTTGGTCGCGAAGATGAGCTCCACACCATCACCTTTCTCTGCCTTGGATCCGGCCCTCTCCTGCAACCGCCCCTCGATCTGGTCTGCTGCTGCCCTCCGATGACCGCTGTCATCACTGGATCAAATTATTACCACCACTGACAACACACACGGGATTGAGAATTTTTTTTGAAATTCATAGTAGTAGCGCGGGTCACATACACGTGCTACAGATAATTAGTAGTAGCGCGGGTGGTACCCACGCTATTACTAACACACATAGTAGTAGCACGGGGTGGCATGTGCTACTAGTACAAGTTAGTTGTAGTGCCCTAGTAGCGCGGGCAACCACGCTACTACTAGGTGTTTATACAGCGCTACTACTAGGCTTTTTCCTAGTAATGTGGTTTGAAATTATAACGACCGATCCGACAAATAAAAAAGCTTCTCCAAGAATTATGACATGGGCAAAGAGTCATCAATCATAATCATGAAATATCCTTTTACACCTATTTACAAAATATATTTCCTGTAAAAAAATCTCAATGTATGAGTTTTAGTCGTGCAAAAGTCTATGCCTCAGCAGTCGTATGAGACTTGTGAGGTTCCTTGCTGGCACACACAAGCAAGCGAATTGGATAATTGCCAAGGATGCCATCAATGAATTAAGTGGTATGTTGGCCAATGGAAAACATATTTTTGCTGGACAACACATTAGCTTGAGAAGAATCTATAAATCTATACCACCAAGCCCAAACCAACCTTAGTGGCCAATTTACAAGATGGAACAGTGTCATGTGAAAGTGTTATTTACGAAAATAGACATTTTGCCACCAAAACCAACCTCGCATCATTATCGTTCACTAGAATTGCTTCAGTTCATGCTTAGAAAAAAGGTATTAAAACAAGAGAAAGATTGTAATTTATGTGAAAAAATAGAATTGCAACCTGTAGGAAAATGGAAACGTTGATATTTGGACTGTATGTTGTCAAACCTGTGGCCATAAGGTTCAAAAATAGTGTTCATATCAATACTACAATCATCTAATTAATGTTGTTCCTTTTGGATAGCCATTAAAAGTCTTTTTAGAATATGTATGCATACTGTTTCATTGGAGAAGAAGAATTATCTAGTCATCAGAACCCCGGAAGTAGTTGTCATATATTATTCCCTGCGAGTGTGAAATGCATCTTAGGAAATCAGAGCATGGAGTATGTTGCACCACCATCTATCGATCCCAATTTCAAGGGAGGGAGCTACTTTGAGGAATCCAAACCGTGTCCAGTGCATGCGTAGGTTATAAAGTGTCAACGTGACCTCATTTCGTATCCTAAACGATATTTATTTCAAGCAGTAGGGTTGGTTGATAGAGAAGACAATGGATTGGACTCTAGAGGTGAAAGTCAGACCGATGATTCTAAGGTAGAAGAAGAGATTGAAGAATTAGATGAAGATGAAGAAACATATATTACATTTCACAAAATAAATATAAAGGGGTACCATCCAAATAAGGGATTTTCTTTTTGGACACCAACAACTCCGTTGTGTACCCGCGAGGATGCTCTAATCCTCACTATGTTACCTTACATAAAGCGCTCATGTACACTCCGTGCATGGATGATCTTCTTCCTACTTGGAATGACAGGTGAAGAATAGACTAAATGATATTCATATGGGAACAACATGTAATTTGTCCTCTTTTTAATCCAGTACAACCAACATTGGATTGTACATGCATAAATTGGTTTGAAATTGTTATGGTGGATCCGAGAGATTAAAAAGCTTTAGCAACAACAGCGATGGGGGAAAGAGTTATCAATCATATTCACGAAATATCCTTTACGACCTTTTGAGAAAATACAACTCATGTCACAAAATTCCGAATGTATGAGTTCTAGTGGTGACTAACTTGATGCCTCAAGAGTCGTATGAGACTTGTGAGGTTGCTTGCTTGCACACACAAGCAAGCAAATGAGATTATATTCCAAGGATGCCATCGATGTCTTAAATGGTATGCTGGCCAATCAAAAACATATTTTTGCATGCCAGTATATTAGCTTGAGAACAATTTACAAATCTATACCACCAAACCCAAGCCAACATCAGTGACCCATTTATAAAAAGGAAATAATAGTGTTATGGGAAAGTGTAATTTACGAAAAGAGACATTTTACCACAAAATCCAACCTCATGTTGTAATCCTTCTCTAGAAGCACTTCAGTTCATGCTTAGAAGAATTGAATTAAAACAAGATAGATATTGGAATTTATGTGCAAAAAATAGAATTGCAACCAATAGGAAAATGGAAATGGTTATATTTGGACTCTTTGTTGCCAAACAAGTGGTCATAAGGTACATAAATATTGTTCGTATCAATACTACAATCATCTAATTTATGTTGTTCTTTTTGTATAGTCATTAAAAGGTTTTTGAAAATATATATGCATAACTTTTCATTGGATAAGAAGAATTATCTAGTCATAAGAATCCCAGAAGTTGTCATACATTATTGTTTGTGACATAAAATGCATCTTGGGAAATCAGAGCATGGAGTATGCTGCACCACCATCTATGGATCCCAACTTCAAGGGAGGGTGCTACTTTGTGGAATCCAAACTGTGGCTAGCGCTTGAGTAGGTGATAAAGCGTCAGTGTGACCTCATTTCGTATCCTCGACGATATTTATTTCAAGAAGTAGGTTTGGTTGAGAGAGAAGATAATGGATTGGACTCTAGTGGTGAAATTCACACGGATGAATAAACATATATTTTATTTCACAAAGTACACTTTATGGGGTACCATCCAAATAAGGGATTTGCGTTTTTGGAGACCAAATTTCGATGGGTACCTACAGGGATATTCCAATCCTCAGTATGTTACCTTACATAAGGCGCTCATCTACACTCCATGCATGGATGATCTTCTTCCTACTTGGAATGATCCATGAAGAATAGACTAGATGATCTTGATATGGTAACAAATGTACTTTATGTTCTTTTTAATCCAGTACAATCGATATTGTTTGTACGTGCATCAACTGGTTTGAAATTATTATGGCAGATCCGATAGATCAAAAAGCGTCAACAAGAGCAAGGAAGGGGGAAAAGTGACATCAATCATATTAATGAAATATCCTTTCCCACCTTTTGAGAAGATACAATTCATGTCACAAAATTCCGAATGTATGAGTTCTAGTGGTGCCTAATTCAAAGCCTTAGCAGTTGTATGAGACTTGCATGGTTTCTTGCTTGTACACACAAACAAGCAAATGAGATAATATGCCAAGGATGCCATTAATGTGTTAAGTGGTATGTTGGCTAATACTTGTGATCTGCATTGGGTTTTACACCGAAGAAGAGGGGATGAAGCATAGTATATATAAGTATTTACCTAAGTGAGAACCAAGGTTATAGAACTAATAGAAGGATCACACAACTTCCCATCTTCATCGCCGATACCTGTGATCTGCGTTGGATTTTCCATGAAGAGGAACGGGTTATCGCGGCACAATTTGGTAAGTATTTCCCCCAGTTATGAAACCAAGGTTTATCAAACCAATGGGAATATTAACCAGAACTGTCTTCAGTGGATGGACACAAAAGAAGAAACAACTTGCACCCAACACGGGCAAGAGGGTTGTCAATCCCCTTGTTCTCATTATTTGCAAGCGAGTGAGGTGTGTAGATAATTGTAGATAGCAAGATAAAATAAAAACAAGTAAATGGCAGCTAGGTATTGAAGGTTTTATCAATATGTTGTGAATAGACCTGGGGCCATAGCTTTCCCTAATGGCATCTCTCATGAAAAATAGCATACGGTGGGTAAACAAATCACTGTTGGGCAATTGACTGAAAAACAGATAGTTATGTGATATTCACGACAATGATCATGTGTATATAGTCATCACGTCCATAATCTTATCCTTCTCTAGAAACACTTTGGGTCATGCTTAGAACAAATGAATAAAAACAAGAGAAATATTGGAATTTATGTGCAAAAAATAGAATTGCAACCTATAGGAAAATGGAAATGTTGTTATTTGGACTCTTGGTTGTCAAACATGTGGTCATAAGGTACACAAATAGTCGTGATATCAATACTATAATCACCTAACTTATGTTGTCCTTTTTGTATAGTAACTAAAATGCTTTTGACAACATATATGCATAAGTTTTCATTGGAGAAGAATAAGTATCTAGTAATCAGAGCCCCCGGAAGTAGTTGCCATGCATTATTCTGTGCAAGCCTAAAATGCATCTTGGGAAATCAGATCATGGACTATGGTGCACCACCATCTATCGATCCCAACTTCAATCGTGGGAGCTGCTTCGAAGAATCCAAACTGTGTCTAGTTCATGAGTAAGTGATAAAGTGTCACTGTGGCCTCATTCCCTATCCTCAACAATATTTTTGCCAAGTAGTAGGGTTGGCTGATAGAGAAGACAATGGATTGGACACTAGTGGTGAAAGTCAGACCGATGATTCTAAGGAAGAAGAAGAGGTTGAAGAATTAGATGAAGATGAAGAATCATATATTATACTTCACAAAATGCACTTTATGGGGTATCATCCAAATAAGAGGATTGCTTTTATGGAGACCAACAACTTCGATGGGTACCAGCCGGGATGTTCTAATCCTTAATATGTTACCTTACATAAGGTGCTCATCTACACTTGGTGCATGGATGGTATGCTTCCTACTTGCAATGACCCATGACGAATATACTAGATCATCTTGATATGGCAACAACATGTACTTTCTCCTCTTTTTAATCCAGCACATTCAACATTGCACTCTGTAGGATTGCACGTGCATCGGTTGGTTTATTTTTTTTACAACGGATCCGATTGATCAAAAAGTTTCAAGAACAGCAATGATGGGGGCAAAGAGTCATCAATCATATTCATGAAATATCCTATCCACCTTTTGACAAAATACAACTCATGTCACAAAATTCTGAATGTATGAGTTCTAGTGTTTCCTAATTCGATGCATCAACAGTCATATGAAACTTGCGAGGGTGCTTTGTTGCAGACACAAGCAAACAAATGAGATAATATGCCATGGATGCCAGCAATGTCTTAAATGGTATGTTGGCCAATGGAAAACATATTTTTGCTGGCCAACACATTAGCTTTATAAGAATTTACAAATCTATACCACCAAACCCAAGGCAACCTTAGTGACCCATTTATAAGTAGTTAATAGTGTTAGGTGAAAGTGTTATTTACAAAAAGAGACATTTTACCACCAAACCCAACTTCGCATTATAACCATTCTCTAGAACCACTTTAGTTCATGCTTAGAATAAATGGATTAAAAACAAGAGAAATATTGGAATTTATGTGCAAAAGGTAGAATCACAACCTATAGAAAAATGGAATTGTTGATATTTGGACTCTTGGTTGCCAAACGTGTGGTCATAAGGTACACAGTGGTCATATCATTACTATAATCGTCGAACTTATGTTGTTCTTTTTGTATAGTAACTAAAAGGCTTTTGACAATATATATGCATATGTTTTCATTGGAGAAGAATAAGTATCTAGTAGTCAGAGCCCTCAAAGTAGTTGCCATGTATTATTGTCTACAAGCCTAAAATGCATCTTGGGAAATCCGAGCATGGACTATGGTACACCACCATCTATGATCCCAACTTCAAGCGTGGGTGCTACTTTGAGGAATCAAAACCGTGTCTAGTTCATGAGTAGGTGATAAGTGTCAGTGTCATCTCATTCCCTATCCTTAGCGATATTTCGCCCAAGCAGTAGGGTTGGTTGATTGAAAAGATAATGGATTTGAATCTACTGGTGAAAGTCAGGCCAATTATTCTAATGAAAAAGAAGAGATTGAAGAATAATATGAAGATGAAGAAACATATATTATATTTCACAAAATAAACTTTGTGGGGTACCATCCAAATAAGGAGTATGCTTTTTTGGAAACCAACAACTTCGATGGGTACAAGTAGGGATGTTCTAATTATCATTATGTTAACTTACGTAAGGCGCTCATCTACACTCCGTGCATGGATTATATGCTTCCTACTTGGAATGACCCATGAAGAATAAACTAGATGATATTGATATGGAAACAACATGTACTTCGTACTTTTTTAATCATGTACAATCAACATTGCACAATGCAGGATTGTACATGCGTCAACTAGTTTGAAGTTGATCCAACAGATTCAAAAGCTTGCACAACTGCTACGATGGGGGCAAAGAGTCATAAATCATATTCATGACATATCGTTTTCCACTTTTGACAAAATACAATTCATGTAACATAATTCGAATGTATGAGTTCTACTGGTGCCTAATTCGATTCCTCGGCAATCGTGTGAGACTTGCGATGTTGCTTGCTTGCACGCACATGCCATCAATGTATTAAATGGTATATTGGTCAATGGAAAACATATTTTTGCCAGTCAACACATTATCTTGGGAAGAATGTACAAATCTATACCACCAAACCCAAGCCAACCTCAGCGACCCATTTACCAGAAGGAATATTGTCATGTGAAAGTGTTATTTACGAAACGAAACATTTTAGCACCAAACCTAACCTGATGTTATAATCCTTCTCTCGAACCACTTTGGGTCATGCTTAGAACAAATGAATTAAAACAAGAGAAATATTGGAATTTTTGTGCAAAAAATAGAATTGCAACCTATAGGAAAATGGAAATGTTGTTATTTGGACTCTTGGTTGCCAAACATCTGGTCATAAGGTTCACAAATAGTGGTCATATCAATACTATACTCATCTAACTTATGTTGTCCTTTTTGTATAGTAATTAAAATGCTTTTGACAATATATATGCATAAGTTCTCATTGGATAAAAATAAGTATCTAGTAATCAGAGCCCCGGAAGTAGTTGCCATGTATTATTGTGTGCAAGCCTAAAATGCATCTTGGGAAATCAGAGCATGGACTATGGTGCACCACCATCTATCGATCCCAACTTCAAGCATGGGTGCTACTTCGACGAATCCAAACCGTGTCTAGTGCATGAGTGTAAGTGATAAAGTGTCAGTGTGACCTCATTCCTATCCTCAATGATATTTCTACCAAGCAGTAGTGTTGGTTGATAGAGAAGACAATGGATTGGACTCTAGTGGTGAAAGTCAGACCGATGATTCTAAGGAAGAAGAAGAGATTGAAGAATTAGATGAAGATGAAGAAACATAAAATATAGTTCACAAAATACACTTTATGGGGTATCATCCAAATAAGGGGATTGCTTTTCTCGAGACCAACAACTTCGATGGGTACCAACATGGATGTTCTAATCCTTAGTATGTTACCTTACATAAGGGGCGTATCTACACTTCGTGCATGGATGATCCGCTTCCTACTTGCAACGACCCATGACGAATATACTAGACCATCTAGATATGGCAACAACATGTACTTTCTCCTCTTTTTAATCTAGTACAATGTTGTACAATCAACATTGTACTGTGCCGGATTGTACGTGCATCACTGGTTTGAAATTTTTACGATGGATCCAATTGATCAAAAAGCTTCAAGAACAACAACGACGGGGGCAAAGAGTCATCAACCATTTTCATGAAATATACTTTACACCTTTTGACAAAATACAATTTATGTCACAAAATTCCGAATGTATGAGTTCTAGTGTTTCCTAATTCGATGCCTCAATAGTCGTATGAGACTTGCGAGGTTGCTTGGTTGCACACGCAAGCAAGCAAATGAGATAATATGCCAATGATGCTAGCAATGTCTTAAATGGTATGTTGGCCAATGGAAAACATATTTTTGCTGGCCAACACATTAGCTTTATAAGAATTTACAAATCTATACCAGCAAACCGAAGCCAACCTCAGTGACCCATTTATGAGAAGGAATTAATAGTGTTATGTGAAAGTGTTATTTACGAAAAGAGACATTTTACCACCAAACCCAACCTCACGTTATATTCCTTCTCTAGAAACACTTCGGTTCATTCTTAGAACAATTGAATTAAAACAAGAGAAATATTGGAACTCTTCGACACCAAACACACGCGGCAGTACAAAGCCGTGATGCTGTGTCGACCGCTCGATGACAAGGGGCTTAAGATGACGAGGAAGACTGCTTGTCGGACCAACTTGGAGCGAGAGGAATACTTGTCAATGGTAAGTGACCACATGGGTTGCTAGTACTTTGATTCATCCGCCTCTTGTTACTAAATGATTCGATTGTGTATGACTAGGTTAGGGAACTCTGGATGAAGGCCGATTGTTGGGAGGCCCTAGTTGACTTGTTGTGTGACCCGACATGGCAGGCGCACCATGTCTAGAAGGGAAACGATCACACCAAAATGCTAGGCCGGCTCATGTCCAGGGGAGCTGAATGTTGGAAATATGCCCTAGAGGCAATAATAAAATGGTTATTATCATATTTCCATGTTCATGATAATCGTCTATTGTTCATGCTATAATTGTATTAACAGGAAACAGTAATACATGTGTGAATAAATAGATCACAATGTGTCCCTAGCAAGCCTCTAGTTGGCTAGCTCGTTAGTCAATAGATGATCATGGTTTCCTGATCATGGGCATTAGATGTCATTGATAATGGGATCACATCATTGGGAGAATGATGTGATGGACAAGACCCAATCCTAAGCATAGCACTAGATCGTATTGTTCGTATGCTAAAGCTTTTCTAATGTCAAGTATCTTTTCCTTCGACCGTGAGATTGTGCAACTCCCGGATACCGTAGGAGTGCTTTGGGTGTATCAAACGTCACAACGTAACTGGGTGACTATAAAGGTGCACTACGGGTACCTCCGAAAGTGTCTGTTGGGTTGGTACGAATCGAGATCGGGATTTGTCACTCCGTGTGACGGAGAGGTATCTCTGGGCCCACTCGGTAGAACATCATCATGAGCGCAATGTGACTAAGGAGTTAGTCACACGATTACGTGCTACGGAACGAGTAAAGACACTTACCGGTAACGAGATTGAACAAGGTATAGGTATACCGACGATCGAATCTCGGGCAAGTTCTATACCGACAGACAAAGGGAATCGTATACGGGATTAATTGAATCCTTGACATTGTGGTTCATCCGATGAGATCATCGTGGAGCAAGTGGGAGCCACCATGGGTATCCAGACCCCGCTGATGGTTATTGGCTGGAGAGGTGTCTCGGTCACGTCTGCCTGTCTCCCGAACCCGTAGGGTCTACACACTTAAGGTTCGGTGACGCTAGGGTTATAGGGAATTGTTATACGAGGTTACCGAAAGTTGTTCGGAGTCCCAGATGAGATCCCGGACGTCATGAGGAGCTCCGGAATGGTCCGGAGGTAAAGATTGATATATAGGACGGATGGTTTCGGAGACCGGAAGTGTTTCGGGCATCACCGGTAACGTACCGGGACCACCGGAGGTGGCCCCGGGGGTCCACCGAAGGGGGGCAACGACCCCGGGAGGTAAGGTGGTCCAACTGGGGAAGGGAACCAGCCCCTAGGTGGGCTGGTGTGCCTCCCCACTCAGCCCAATGCGTGGGGGAGAGAAAAGGGGGGGCAAACCCTAAGCCAGGTGGGGCTAAGGCCCACCAGGGGTGCGCCACACCCCTCCTCCCCCCTTGGGCGCCGCACCAGCCCCATCTAGGGCTGCCGCCCCCCAGGAGAGGTAAACCCTCAAGGGGGCGCAGCCCCTCCCTCCCCCTATATATAGTGGGCACTTTTGGCCATTGGAGATCAGACTTTTGCCTCTCTCTCGGCGCAGCCCTGCCCTTCTTCCTCCTCCTCTCTGCCGGTGCTTGGCGAAGCCCTACCGGGAGACCTCGTCTCTCCATCGACACCACGCCGTCGTGCTGCTGGAGTTCTTCCCCAACCTCTCCCTCCTCCTTGCTGGATCAAGGTGCGGGAGACGTCACCGGGCTGCACGTGTGTTGAACGCGGAGGTGCCGTAGTTCGGCACTAGATCGGAATCGCTGCGAGTACGACTCCATCAACCGCGTTCTAGCAACGCTTCCGCTTAGCGATCTTCAAAGGTATGAAGATGCTCTTACCCCTCTCTCATTGCTGCTCTCTCCATAAGAAGATCTGAATATGCGTAGGAAAATTTTGAATTTATGCTACGTTACCCAACAAGCTATAGTAGTAGTGATAGTAGTAGTTGGCGTGACGACTTCACGGAGACACGATGATGGAGATCATGATGATGGAGATCATGGTGTCATGCCGGTGATGATGATGATCATGCGATGCCTGAAGATGGAGATCGAAAGAGCAAAGATGATAATGGCCATATCATGTCACTATATGATTGCATTGTGATGTTTATCATGTTTTACATCTTATTGCTTAGAACGACGGTAGCATAATAAGATGATCCCTCTTAAAATTTCGAGGACATATTCCCCTAAGTGTGCACCATTGCGAAGGTTCGTTGTCTCGAAGCACCACGTTTTGATCGGGTGTGATAGATTCTAACGTATGCATACAACAGTTGTAAGCCAGATTTACACACGCAAAACACCTAGGTTGACTCGACGAGCTTAGCATGTACAGACATGACCTCGAATACAAGAGACTGAAAGGTCGAACATGAGTCATATGGTTGAATACGATCAGCATGAAGTTGCTCACCATGGTGACTAGTCCGTCTCACGTGATGATCGGACACGGGTTAGTCAACATGGATCATGTATCACTTAGATGACTAGAGGGATGTCGATTTAAGTGGGAGTTCATACTTAATTTGATTAAATGAACTTAATTGTCATGAACTTAGTCTAAAAGTTGTCTTTATAAATATTGTAGATGGCCAACGTCAACCTCAATTTCAACGCATTCCTAGAGAAAAACAAGCTCAAAGATGATGGTAGCAACTATGCGGACTGGGTTCGCAACTTGAAGCTCATCCTTGAAGCAGCTAAAAAGGCTTATGTCCTTGATGCGCCGCTAGGTGACCCTCTCGCTCCTGCAGCAACCCAGGAAATTTTGAACGTCTGACAAACGCGGAGTGATGACTACTCTCTAGTTAGGTGTGGCATGTTATACAGTTTAGAAACGGGGCTCCAAAGGCGTTTTGAGCAACACGGAGCATATGAGATGTTCCAGGAGCTGAAGCTAGTTTTTCAAGCTCATGCCCGTGTCGAGAGATATGAAGTCTCCGACAAGTTCTTTAGCTGTAAGATGGAGGAGAACAGTTCTGTCAGTGAGCACATACTCAAAATGTCTGGGTTACACGGTCGTCTGACTTCACTTGGAGTCGAACTTCCGGATGATGCTATAATCGACAAAATCCTCCAGTCTCTCCCACCAAGCTACAAAGGCTTGTGCTTAACTACAACATGCAAGGGATGGAAAAGACCATTCCCGAGTTGTACTCGATGCTCAAGTCTGCAGAAGTAGAAATCAAGAAAGAGCATCAAGTGCTGATGGTCAACAAGACCACTAGTTTCAAGAAAGGCAAGGGTAAGAAGAACTTCAAGAAAGACGGCAAAGCTGTTGCCGCGCCCGGTAAGCCAGATGCCGGGAAGAAGAAAAAGAATGGACCCAAGCCTGAGACTGAGTGCTTCTATTGCAAGGGAAAAGGTCACTGGAAGCGGAACTGCCCCAAATACTTAGCGGACAAGAAGGCCGGCAACGTTAAAGGTATATGTGATATACATGTTATTGATGTGTACCTTACCAGCGCTCATAGTAGCTCCTGGGTATTTGATATCGGTGTTGTTGCTCACATTTGCAACTCAAAGCAGGAACTGCGGAATAAGCGGAGACTGGCCAAGGACGAGGTGACGATGCGCGTGGGGAATGGTTCCAAAGTCGATGTGACCGCCGTCGGCACACTACCTCTACATCTACCGTCGGAATTAGTTTTAAACCTTAATAATTGTTATTTAGTACCAGCTTTGAGCATGAATATTGTATCAGGGTCTTTCTTAATGCGAGACGGCTACTCATTTAAGTCAGAGAATAATGGTTGTTCTATTTATATGAGTGATATGTTTTATGGTCATGCTCCGCTGGTGAATGGTTTATTCTTGATGAATCTCGATCGTGATGTTACGCATATTCAAAGTGTGAGTACCAAAAGATGTAAAGTTGATAATGATAGTCCCACATACTTGTGGCACTGCCGCCTTGGTCATATCGGCGTTAAGCGCATGAAGAAGCTCCATACTGATGGACTATTAGAGTCTCTTGACTTTGAATCATTTGACACATGCGAACCGTGCCTCATGGGCAAGATGACTAAGACTCCATTCTCAGGAATGATGGAGAGAGCAACCGACTTATTAGAAATAATACATACTGATGTGTGTGGTCCAATGAACGTTGAAGCTCGCGGTGGCTATCGTTATGTTCTCACTCTCACCGATGATTTGAGTAGGTATGGGTATATCTACTTAATGAAGCAAAAATCTGAGACGTTTGAAAAATTCAAGGAATTTTAGAGTGAGGTTGAGAATCAACGTGATAGAAAAATTAAATGTTTGCGATCTGATCGTGGAGGGGAATATTTGAGTCACGAGTTTGGCACACACCTAAGGAAGTGTGGAATCGTTTCACAACTGATGCCGCTTGGCACACCGCAACGCAACGGAGTGTCTGAACGTCATAATCGCACTTTATTAGATATGGTACAATCTATGATGTCTCTTACCGACCTACCGCTATCATTTTGGGGATACGCATTAGAAACTGCAGCATTCACTTTAAATAGGGCACCGTCTAAATCCGTTGAGACGACACCGTATGAACTATGGTTTGGCAAGAAACCTAAGTTGTCGTTTCTTAAAGTTTGGGGCTGCGATGCTTATGTGAAGAAACTTCAACCAGAAAAGCTCGAACCCAAAGCGGAGAAATGCGTGTTCATAGGATACCCTAAGGAAACTATTGGGTATACCTTCTATCTTAGATCCGAAGGTAAAACCTTTGTTGCCAAGAACGGATCCTTTCTAGAGAAAGAGTTTCTCTCGAAAGAAGTAAGTGGGAGGAAGGTAGAACTTGATGAGGTAATTACACCCCTTCTCGAACAGGATAGTAGCACAGCGCGGGAAGTTGTTCTTGTGGCGCCTACACCAACTGAAGAGGAAGTTAATGATGATGATCATGAAGCTTCGGATCAAGTTACTACTGAACCGCGAAGGTCCACAAGGGCACGCTCCGCACCAGAGTGGTACGGCAACCCTGTGATGCAAATCATGTTGTTAGACAACGGTGAACCTTCGAACTATGAAAAAGCGATGGCGGGCCCGGATTCCAACAAATGGCTTGAGGCTATGAAATCCGAGATAGGATCCATGTATGAGAACAAAGTATGGACTTTGGTGGACTTGCCCGATGACCGGCGAGCCATAGAAAATAAATGGATCTTCAAGAAGAAGACTGATGCAAACGGTAATGTAACCGTTTACAAAGCTCGACTTGTCGCAAAGGGTTTTCGACAAATTCAAGGAGTTGACTACGAAGAGACTTCCTCTCCCATAGCGAAGCTGAAATCAGTCCGAATCATGTTAGCAATTGCCACCTTTTATGATTATGAAATTTGGCAAATGGACGTCAAAACAGCGTTCCTGAACGGGAACCTTAAGGAAGAGTTGTATATGATGCAACCAGAAGGTTTTGTCGACCCTAAGGGTGCTAACAAAGTGTGCAAGCTCCAGCGCTCCATCTATGGGCTGGTGCAAGCATCTCGGAGTTGGAACATTCGCTTTAATGAGGTGATTAAAGCGTTTGGGTTCATACAGGTTTACGGAGAAGCCTGTCTGTACAAGAAAGTGAGTGGGAGCTCTGTAGCTTTCCTCATACCGTATGTGGATGACATATTATTGATGGGGAATAATATAGAGATGTTGGAGAGCATAAAGGCCTATTTGAACAAAAGTTTTTCAATGAAGGACCTTGGAGAAGCTCCATACATATTAGGCATCAAGATCTATAGAGATAGATCAAGACGCCTCATAGGTCTTCCGCAAAGTACATACCTTGACAAGATATTGAAGAAGTTCGATATGGAAAACTCAAAGAAAGGGTTCTTGCCAGTTTTGCAAGGTGTGAGATTGAGTAAGACTCAGTCGCCGACCATGGCAGCAGATAGAGAGAAGATGAGTTATGTCCCCTACGCATCAGCCGTGGGCTCTCTAATGTATGCCATGCTGTGTACCAGACCTGATATAAACCTTGCCATAAGCTTGGTAGGGAGGTACCAAAGTGATCCCGGTATGGAACACTGGACAGCGGTCAAGAATATCCTTAAGTACCTGAAAAGGACTAAGGAAATGTTTCTCGTTTATGGAGGTGACGAAGAGCTCGTCGTAAAGGGTTACGTCGACGCTAGCTTTGACACAGATCCGGATGACTCTAAGTCACAGACCGGATACGTATATGTGTTGAATGGTGGGGCAGTGAGCTGGTGCAGCAGCAAGCAAGAAGTCGTGGCAGCATCTACATGTGAAGCGGAGTACATAGTTGCTTCAGAAGCAGCTCATGAAGGAATTTGGATGAAGGAGCTCATCACCGACCTTGGAGTGGTTCCAAGCGCGTCGGGTCCAATGACACTCTTGTGTGATAACACTGGGGACGTTGCCATAGCCAAGGAGCCCAGGTTTCACCAGAAGACGAAGCACATCAAACACCACTACAACTCCATCCAGGACCATGTCCAGAGTGGAGTGATAGATATTTGTAAAGTACACACGGATCTGAATATTGCAGACCCGTTGACTAAACCTCTTCCACGAGCAAAACATGATCAACACCATAATGCTATGGGTGTTCGATACATCACAATGTAACTAGATTACTAACTCTAGTGCAAGTGGGAGACTGTTGAAATATGCCCTAGAGGCAATAATAAAATGGTTATTATCATATTTCCTTGTTCATGATAATCGTCTATTGTTCATGCTATAATTGTATTAACAGGAAACAGTAATACATGTGTGAATAAATAGATCACAATGTGTCCCTAGAAAGCCTCTAGTTGGCTAGCTCATTAGTCAATAGATGATCATGGTTTCCTGATCATGGGCATTAGATGTCATTGATAACGGGATCACATCATTGGGAGAATGATGTGATGGACAAGACCCAATCCTAAGCATAGCACTAGATCGTATTGTTCGTATGCTAAAGCTTTTCTAATGTCAAGTATCTTTTCCTTCGACCGTGAGATTGTGCAACTCCCGGATACCGTAGGAGTGCTTTGGGTGTATCAAACGTCACAATGTAATTGGGTGACTATAAAGGTGCACTACGGGTACCTCCGAAAGTGTCTGTTGGGTTGGTACGAATCGAGATCGGGATTTGTCACTCCGTGTGACGGAGAGGTATCTCTGGGCCCACTCGGTAGAACATCATCATGAGCTCAATGTGACTAAGGAGTTAGTCACACGATGACGTGCTACGGAACGAGTAAAGAGACTTACCGGTAACGAGATTGAACAAGGTATAGGTATACCGACGATCGAATCTCGGGCAAGTTCTATACCGACAGACAAAGGGAATCGTATACGGGATTAATTGAATCCTTGACATTGTGGTTCATCCGATGAGATCATCGTGGAGCAAGTGGGAGCCACCATGGGTATCCAGACCCCGCTGATGGTTATTGGCTGGAGAGGTGTCTCGGTCATGTCTGCCTGTCTCCCGAACCCGTAGGGTCTACACACTTAAGGTTCGGTGACGCTAGGGTTATAGGGAATTGTTATACGAGGTTACCGAAAGTTGTTCGGAGTCCCAGATGAGATCCCGGACGTCATGAGGAGCTCTAGAATGGTCCGGAGGTAAAGATTGATATATAGGACGGATGGTTTCGGACACCGGAAGTGTTTCGGGCATCACCGGTAACGTACCGGGACCACCTGGACCATCGAAGGGGGGCAACGACCCCGGGAGGTAAGGTGGGCCAAGTGGGGAAGGGAACCAGCCCCTAGGTGGGCTGGTGTGCCTCCCCACTCAGCCCAATGCATGGGGGAGAGAAAAGGGGGGGGGGGGGGCAAACCCTAAGCCAGGTGGGCCTAAGGCCCACCAGGGGTGCGCCACACCCCTCCTCCCCCCCTTGGGCGCCGCACCAGCCCCATCTAGGGCTGCCGCCCCCCCCCCCCAGGAGAGGGAAACCCTCAAGGGGGCGCAGCCCCTCACCCCCCTATATATAGTGGGCACTTTTGGCCATTGGAGATTAGACTTTTGCCTCTCTCTCGGCGCAGCCCTGCCCTTCTTCCTCCTCCTCTGTGCCGGTGCTTGGCGAAGCCCTGCCGGGAGACCTCGTCTCTCCATCGACACCACGCCGTCGTGCTGCTGGAGTTCTTCCCCAACCTCTCCCTCCTCCTTGCTGGATCAAGGTGCGGGAGACGTCACCGGGCTGCACGTGTGTTGAACGCGGAGGTGCCGTAGTTCGGCACTATATCGGAATTGCTGCGAGTACGACTCCATCAACCGCGTTCTAGCAATGCTTCCGCTTAGCGATCTTCAAAGGTATGAAGATGCTCTTACCCCTCTCTCGTTGCTGGTCTCTCCATAGGAAGATCTGAATATGCGTAGGAAAATTTTGAATTTATGCTACGTTACCCAACACCGAAACCTAACCTCTGCGAAGCAACACGTGGTATGTGGATTAATATGTTAACTTTTTCGCACGATGCATCTCCGTTCATTAAACTTGATGGTTAATTTTGCAGGAGGCGATGCTTGGTCGCCCGGTCCACATCGTGGATTCCTGGAAAGAAGGCCACAAGGGAAAGGATGGCGCGGAGTTCTGCATCTTGTCAGCGCAGGAGAAGTACATGACCTTCAAAAGGTCTTCCAAGAGGTGCACGGGCAGGACACCAAACTACATCCAAGCCCTTGATCTTGAGCTGCTCATCATTGTTGGCGAGGGGAAGGGCCATGGACGGTACCTCCTTTGGAATGGAGTGATCGCCACCTCCTCGCATCGCAAGCTGCATGAGATATGCCTGTCGAGCACCGGCTCAACTCCGTCCATACGTTGTTGCCCAACTGTCGGGTCAC
Source organism: Hordeum vulgare subsp. vulgare (assembly GCF_904849725.1). Taxonomy (NCBI): domain Eukaryota; kingdom Viridiplantae; phylum Streptophyta; class Magnoliopsida; order Poales; family Poaceae; genus Hordeum; species Hordeum vulgare. The sequence continues at coordinate 654,296,913 of NC_058519.1, read as the reverse complement.
GTGAGATAGCGTGTCTCAATGTTAGCATCATAACCATTCATTTATGTCCATGCCTCGAAATAGCACCGTTGCAACCTAAATGAGCCTAATGCCATATTACAGGATTAATGGACTAGTGGGCTACTGAAGAGGAGCAAAGGCGGCTGGCTGAGCAGGAGAGCAGAAATATGGAACGAGCAGACATGAACGAAAGGTTGAAGCTGCTCGAGAATCAACTACGAGTAGAACATTCTCTAAACTAGAGTAGAACATTCATTATATAGCAACAAACAATGCTCACGCGACTATACTCTTATAGGTCTTATGCAATCTCGAAGCAGTGGAAATGATGCCCCTCCTCCTCCTCCTCCTCCGGAATCTTAACCCGATGAAAATGATGCCCCTCCTCCTCCTTAAGATGTTGTATGAACATGTGAACTTCTATGTGACATGCACGTGTTTTGCAAGTAGTGAACTTCCATAAGTTAAGCATATGTATGAATTTGCAAACTTGTGTGTGATGTGTACTAGTATGAAACATTCGCCTATATATGTGGACTACTTTAAATTATGCCTATGTGTGTGATGTGTTACTCGATGAACTTCTTGGGAGCTAGGGGCTTCCACATTCATTTGTTATGATAACATTTTCTACACTTCATATACATACAAAATTGCACTGTAGTTGTTTTCAGTTCCAGGGATCAGATAAGAAAGAGCTTAAAACAGAAGCAATGGGACATATTTCCGAGAGCCACACTCAGGAATACATAGACTACCGAGAGCGGCTCTAGGAAAAGGGGTCGTTTGAACTGAAACTACTGTTGTGCCACTCCTTTTCCGAGTGTAGCCCTCGGAAAAGGAACCAGCTCAGCAATTTACTATAATGGTGCCACTCTTTTCCGAGGGCTGTGACTCTCGGTAAAATGTCAGCTGCCATGTGGGACACATGGTCCCACTGGTTTAGTCAACAGTAGTATATCGAGCATTATCGAGAACATCTCTAGGCAAAGACATCGTCATATTATTGATTTTAAATATTCAGCAAATAATTTAAAACTTTTACTAATAAATCTGACCAGTGGGACCACATGTCATGTAGAAAAATGTTTCTGTGACGTGTTTTTACCGAGGACGATGTCGCTGCTCTCGATATAGGTAAACCAAATGACGGCGCCGTAAGTTCTGAATGGGCATGCCACGTGGCTTCTCTTTGCCGCGTGTAGCTCTCGGCATCTAACTCGTTTGTCGTGTGGTACTTGTTCGCCGTGAGCACGTGACAACAACAATAGTTAGTTGTCGTGAAGCCAGGTCTGTCGAGTGCTGCTCTTTGCATTGTTTACTTTGTCGAGTGTCCGTGTTTTGGCTCTCGGGAAGAGCCTAGCACCTGGCGTATAAGAAACTTCCAGTAGTGTAATGTCTTAAATGGTATGTTGGCCAATGGTAAACATATTTTTTTTTTCTGGTCATCATATTATCTTGATAAGAATTTACAAATCTATACCACCAAAGCAAAGCCAACCTCAATGACTCATTTACAAGAAGGAGTAGTGTCATGTGGAAGTGTTATTTACGAAAAGATACATTTTACCACAAAACCCAATCTCGCATTATAAACCTTCTCTAGAACCATTTCCATTCATGCTTAGAACAAATGGATTGAAACAAGAGAAATATTGGAATTTATGTGCAAACAATGGAATTGCAACCTATAGGAAAATGGAAATGTTGATATTTGGGCTCTTAGTTGCTAAACTTGTGGTCATAAGGTACACAAATAGTGGTCGTATCAATACTACAATCATCTAATTAATGTTGTACTTTTTGTATAGCCATTAAGTGGATTTTGACAATACATGTGCATTAGTTTTCATTGGAGAAGAAGAATTATCTAGTCATCTTAACCCTGGAAGAAGTTGCAATGCATTATTGTGTGCGAGCATGAAATGCATCTTGGGAAATCAGAGCATGGAGTATGCTGCACCACCATCTATCGATCCCAACTTCAAGCATGGGTGCTATTTCGAGGAATGCAAACCGTGTCTAGTGAATGAGTAGGTGATAAATTATCAGTGTGACCTCATTCCCTATACTCGACGACATTTCTTCCAAGCAGTATGTGGTTGGTTGATAGAGAAGAGAATGGACTGACCTCTAGTGGTGAATGTCAGACCGATGATTCTAAGTAAGAAGAAGAGATTGAAGAATTAAATGAAGATGAACAAACATATATTATATTTCACAAAACACAATTTATGGGGTACCATCCAAATAAGGGGATTGCTTTTTTTTTGGAGACCAACAACTTCGATGAGTACCTGGAGGGATGTTACCTCACATATATAAGGCGCTCATGTACACTCCGTGCATGAATGATCAACTTACTACTTGAAATGACCCATGACGAATAGACTAGATGGCCTTGATATGGTAACAGCATGCACTTTATCCTCTGTTTGCTCCAATACAACCAAAATTGTATTCTGCAATATTGTACGCGCATCAGCTGATTTGAAATTGTTACGACTGATCCGATAGATAAAAAATCTTCAACAACAACAATATGATTGGGGCAAAGAGTTATCAATCATGGTCATGAAATGTCCTTTTCCACCTTTTGAAAAAATAAAATTCATGTCACAAAGATCCGAATGTATGAGTTCTAGTGGTGTGAAATTCGATGCCTCAACACTCATATGATATTTGCGAGGTTGCTTGCTTGCACACACACACTTGGCACTTAAAACATTAACAATTATGAATTTTGTGATTAACCTCAAATTTGCTAGCCGCGTCATGCAATGAAATATAATATGACGAATTTGTGAATGTCAAACATTCAATTCAGTTTCACTACAAACATGATTAATAACTTTGGTCTAAAAGTCTGACAAAGATAGGTGGAACAAGCCGTATCAAAGTAAGGTAGATGTAGAGTTGAAATCCACTATCCATGGTTATGATGTGGTGTTATGTATTGTTCACCAGGTCTACTTCAAAACAAAAGAAACAGTGTCAATTTCCCACCTAGAACCCCATCTTCGATAAATTTGGCACCTATCATTATGCTTAATAAGCCAAGCGATGGCAAAGTGTTGACTGTTGGCCAAGCACTCACGAAGGTAAGGTTATGGTCAAAATGCTTCTGTCATGTCAAGGTAGCCCCTAGTAGAAAAGAGTGAGATTGAGTAGTCCAAAATGATGAAATGGAAGACATGCGATTTTTTCATTTCTTCTAGCAATTACATTATTTAATGTAACATAGTAATATGATGTAATTTTACTATCCTCAAATGAATGATGGGACTAGCACAATGTGTGTGGAAAAAAAATCCTTGTAAGTAAGGCATCGCCCCGAGGCATGTACACAACGAAAATGTATTAACTACTAACCTAAAATGCATGCCTTACTCTTACAATGGTAGTTGTACTGAGGAAGGGGAGACGAGAGAGAGGAGGTAGGACAAGGGATTTCGACAAAAAGGGAGGAACCCTAGCACAAAGACCCGGGTCAGTCCCCGTATAGGCCACAACACCAAGATGAGCCTTATTCTTACAATGGTACATGAACTAATATCAAGTTTACCTTCCATTTTAGACCGCCTATTTGTCACCCGTTGCACTTTTCTTTTTCATGCTAGAGCTCATAGCCCGTGTATAGTTGTATGTCTTCGGGTTTGTGTGTGTCTTAATTAGCTGATTGTATTTTAGCTACCGATTGATTCAGGAAAAAACTAAAATTGTTGAAAACTGTAAGTTGCACTTTTTTGCACTCTCATGCACTTTCCTTGAAAATGTGCAAGTGGAGAAAACTCTTGCTCCAAAATAGGGTTTTTCTAGCTGCATGGGCAGGGAAATAAGTGGGGCTAGTTTCGTTAGCCCATAGCATGCGGCCCACAAAAAAAATTCTAGACAAACTATTTTTTATTTTCTAGCAAACGAACGCACACCTCGGATAGAAAAAATAATTTTAAGCGATGAACGGATGAAAAATCAAAGAAACACACCTTGCTTTATTAGTAGGCATAAATATAGAATTTTAAATTCTTCTCAAGCTAATGGGTTGACCAATAAAAATATGTTTGCCATTGGGCACCATGCCATTTAAGACATTGATAGCATCCTTGGCATATTATCTCATTTGCAAAATGAACAAAACCATATCCTTTTGATTGGTTGTTTATATCAATGACCAATTTACAAGGAGTAGTGTCATAGTTGAGGGAAACACAAGATAAGGCACTAAAGATATTCTTTCTAATCTACATTCATAATCTATCATGTAATAGAGTTATTCATGAGAAGAGACTTATTTTTACCACGAAACCCATCTTTCTGCTATAATCCTTCTCCATGATCGCCTCATGTCCCTACTTAGGGAAAATGAATAAAAACAAGAGAAAGATTGTAATTCACGTGCAAACACATGGAATTGCAATCTATAGGAAAACTGGAGTGTTTGATATTCGGATTCTAGGTACGAAAATACGGCAGAAATAGAGCTGATATCGACTATCCTTTTTTTATGAAGCGTGGTTACGGCAAAAACAAAACGAAGTCAACCGTCACAAAGCGGGGAAGAGGCTAAAGATTTTTTTTCTAGCACGTACCCAAAAAATCATAATCTGCAGCGTAAAGGAGTCATCCATGAGAACTGTCATTTCTTCTTTTTACCACAGATCCTTCTCCATGGCCTCCTCGTTTCTTGAATGGAAGGACGGATTAATAAAAATAAAAAGAGAAAACGTCGTAATTCATGTGCAAACACAGGAAGTTGCAATCTGTAGGAGAACCGATGAAGTGTTGATATTTTGGTGTAGGGTTAATTCGATAAATGCCACTCGAATTATGACGATTCCAGGAAACGAGACTGCAATTTTTAAACTTTGAAAAATATCATTGTAAATTTCATAAACTTAAAAAAACATCGCTAGAGAGTAAATGACATTTTTTGAAGTTTGAAAATCACAATGGTATTTCTCGGAATCGCCAGAATTCGATTGTCATTTAGCAAACGAACCCTTTGATCTATGAAGCGACGGTTCCATACAACCTAAGAGCAACTGTAACCGTGCAACCCAAATAAACACGTGCTTTATCCATGTTTTGTCCGTTTGGATCGTCCATCCGCTCGTTCGTGTTCGTTTTGTTTTTTAAATTAGATCGGCCGATGCGTACAACGGGATTGGTAGGCGGATGGTTGGAGAGGAGAGAGAAAAGAGAGGACCACACGGGATGGATGATGGATGGGGCAACAGAGCGTACGCAGCAGACAACGACGGACAAAGAGGACGTAGAAAACATCCGCTTTGTGTCTGCCTTCGAACGAAACGTGGATCAAACCTAGGTGTGAAATGGATCGACGCGGACATTATTTAAAAACGGGTCTTTGTCTTGGGCCATCATTTTTGTCCGTGATCATAAAAACACATAACCAAACAAAATGGGTCACCCGGTTGGAATTGATCTAACCGTTTTTCTTTATTAATAAAAATGGCGTACCCGTGAAAAAACAAAAGGCAGATAGGTATGTAAATGCGGGCAAGTGGGATTCGCACGATCTTCTCTCCCTCTCCCCTATCCTCACGCGCGGTCAGGGGCACACGTTCGTTCGGGTCGGGTCGGGTCGGGTCGGGTGGGCGCAGACCAAGACCAAGACAAGCCGCGGCAGCAGAAAACCCCCGTGCCATCTCCCACCGAAGCCCCTGGGATAACCACAAATTCCCCCCACCCCTCCCCTGCCTCGGCCAGGGACCTCCCCGCAATTTCCTCCACCTGCTCTCTCTCTCTCCCTCCCTCGTCCGCACCTGCAAAAGACAGGCTTTTTCCCACCCCTTCTTTTCCTCTGCTCTGCTCACCATCACCCACCACCATCACGCCTCCTCCAACTCCTCCGCCACTGCACTCCACGCCTCGCCCGCCCCTATCCATCCATCCGCCCCCCTCCCCACGCCCGCATTGCCGACGGAAACCCTCCCCTCACGCGCGCACGGCAGGCTCCGTCGCCGTCCGTCCCCGGAGGCGGCAGAGAAAGAAAGGTAGCACCGCCGCTTCTTCTCCCTCCCTCTCCCTCCTCATCTCCGATGGCCGCTTCTTCCCCGGCAGATCAGCCCGCCCGCCTTCTTCTTGGGCTCCTCTGCTCTTTCCGCGGCCGATCCTCCTGCAAGCGGCGCGGTGCAGGCACGCATTGGGGTTTTTGGACCCCTCCCTCGTTTTAGCCGATCCTTCTTATTCTGGGTGGGGTGGGGTGGGGTGGGGTGGGGTGGGGGGGGGGGGGGGGGGGGGTTGGGCCACGAAAGGGGGGAGATTTTGCGCTGCTGCGGTTCCCGCTGCACCACAGCGCTCCGATTTGGATATCCTGCCGGGGTTTTTTTCGTTGTATTTTATTTTAGCACGGACCAAAATCAACATCATCATCTCACTGACTGAAAGAAAGAAACTATAAGGTGCACCTGCAAATTTGATTAAATACTGTACTACATGACGGTGCCACGGAAATGCCGGGATGCGGATTCCATCTGCCCATGGGTCGCTGCTGCTGCTGCTGCCTGCCTGCTGGTGTTGAGAACAAACTGCAGTGCAGATTCGGTGCGCCGCTGTGCATGATTGGTGGGTGCAGCTTCCGATCTGCACTGATAGATAGCGGGGGGGGGGGGGGGGGGGGTATCTGCAGATACATGGCACCCTCTAGAACCACTTGAACCCCCAAGGGGAGAGGAGGGGAGGGGACTAGCTGCAGTGCACTGCCAAATCAAACAAGGCTGTCTCATTTATCTATGTATGTGTGTGTGTGTGTGTGTGTGTGTGTGTGAGCCTTTTCATCCTTTCAACCAAACAAACAAAACATGGGATAACCCCAGCCTCCCAACCAAACAAAAAAAAGGGTTATCCCCAACCACCTGGTTGGGGATACCCACAGCCACCCTAGGCTATCCCTCAAACCAAATACACCCTTAGTTTTGTGGATGGATGGATGGCTACCAAAGTGCACGCGCGCAACGCATTGCGTGGCTTGATTATGCTCAAGAGTGTAGGAATCATGCATGTTATGCAGCTTATGCTTGAGTATAGGAAAACTACTGTAGCAAGTACAATGCAGCTCCACGAGGGAAACACAGTTTCAGCACCAAATCAAACAAGGCCAACATGGGGGGAAAGTGCCTACTCCACACACTTCCGAGGCCTCCCATGGAGTCGCGGTTGCGGTACACGCGAGTGCCACTTGTTTACGTGTGTTCTTCCTTTTAGTTCTGTGACTAATAATCAAATCACGCAACTTGGTATCGGTCAAGCGATTTTACTGCTTGTTACTGCAGGCAGCGCATTGTGTGACTCGACGCCAACTAAGAGTGTACTCCCTCCGTTCCTAAATATAAGTCTTTTAAGAGATTTCATTAAGGGACTACATACGGAGTAAAACGGGTGAATCTACACTCTAAAGTATGTCTATATACATCCATATGCAGTCGTCTAGTGAAACCTCTAGAAAGACTTATATTTAGGAACGGAGGGAGTAGAAAACATGCCATGTGGCTTGCACTAGATTTCAAGGTCTCTACCCGGGGCGCATTTCCCTTTTTTTTACGAGGCGCTGATGCTATATGTGTGCTGGTCTTTTGATACCTGTGATATACGTTTGCTCATCATCCAATACTTGTGTTAAGAAAATCGATGATGTATCCTGTATTACTTTGCTAACTAATCTTCCTACTCCGTGAACCAGTGGCCGGCGCGAGAATGGGGTGCAAAGGTGACCTGGCTGACCTGCTGTGGAGTGCTGTTGCTGCTGAATATGAAGAAGGCAGTGAAGAAGAGGAACCATTTGAACGTGAATTCTACGATGATGATGATTACGACGACAATGTGGCTGAGCCAGAAACAAAAGCTGTGGATCCTTGTGAAGATCCTTTGGCAGAAGAAGAGGAAGCTAGTGAAGAGGAACCTTGCGATGGCGCCACCCCTATTGAAGATGAGGATGTCAGTTACGATGAACCATTTGTTGATGAACTCTGTTATGAAGAAGAAGACAGTGGCGAGCAGGACTCATATTATGCGGAACCTTTCACCGATCAGCTCTGTCAAGTGGAGCCATGTGATGTTGAGGTGGCTCACGAGGAGGAACTTGTGAGGAAGAAGTCCAGTCCTGTTCAGGCTATCAAGAAGGAACAAAATGAGGAAGAGGTCCTAAAACAGGCACCAGGAAAGGGCAGCAGCCATGAGCACAAGTCGGTACCAGTGACTGATGAAATTGAATTGAAGCCGTTCAAGAAGCGATTGTCTGTCAGGTTTGCTACTGATGTGTCTTGTTACACATACAGTGCTGAAAGTTTTGGTGCTGCCAAGTTGGAGAAACGGAAAGCTCAGTTTGATGACCAGGACAGCCACTTGTGTAAGAGGCAAGAACACAGAGTTTCTTTGCCTCAGGACGGTGTCAAGCTGAAAGAAGTGGATGAGACTAACCTGTATGTGGGTAACTTGCCAACTTCTGTGACTTATCACAAGCTCATCGAGATGTTTCTACCTTTCGGACGAATCGTTCGATCAAAGGTTGCAGATGATCGTTTCACCGGTGTAAGCCAGGGATATGGCTTTGTGAAGTATGCTGAACCTCGTAGTGCCACAGCAGCTATTGAACGCATGAATGGGCGCCTGGTTGATGGGAAAACATTAGAGGTTAGATTAGCTGCAGCTCCAGTTCCACCATCAGTATCCAATCCATTCATGCAGTCCGTGTCAGAATCTTGGGGTCTGCCCTCAAAGGAAATCGACCCGAGCCACTTGTATGTCTGCAACCTCCCCTTAGCCATGGACACGCTGAAGCTACTCGAGTATTTTCTGCCTTTCGGGAAAGTAACTGATATAAGGGTGCCCAGGGATCACACCACAGGTTTAAGCAAAGGATATGGCTTTGTGAAGTACGCTGATTCCCATCATGCAGCTCAGGCCACCATCCATTTGAATGGATTTCTGGTTGAGGGTAAAAAGATTGACGTCCGAGTGTACGATACCACTCCACCCAGACCCAAGGAAATTGACATGGCCAATCTATATGTCTGCAACATTCCTGCATCCATTGACACAAATAAGCTGGTTGAGCTTTTCTCGCCATTTGGTAAGATCACCCATGCTAGAGTGGCAGCAGACAAAGGATATGCCTTCGTCAAGTTTGCCGATTCTAAGTGTGCTGCCGAGGCTATTGCACTGATGAATGGATCACTGGTTGAAGGGGAGACATTAATTGTCAGAGTTGCAGGCCTTTCATCGACATCATCCAGCTCAGCTCTACAAGGCTCACCAATTGCCTCTCCAGAAATCAACAAATCTAGACTGTACGTCGCCAACCTTCCGCGGACCGTGAACGCTGATAAGCTGGTTGAACTTTTCATGCCCTTTGGTCAGATCAGCAAAGTCATTATCAATCTGGAGTATAGCCTAGTGTTCTATGCAGATGTAGCGTCTGCGATCAAGGCTGTCGAACGCATGGATGGGTATCTAATTGGTGGAAAGAGGCTAGTGGTCAGGCGATCAGACTCCTCTTGTGCAACCGATGGAGCAGAGCATGCTTCATCACAATCAGCTGCCAAGCCCATGAGAGAGATTGATATGGCCAACTTGTGTGTTGCCAGCATCCCGCCGACGATGACCGGCGATCAGCTGGTCGAGCTTTTCCGGCCATTCGGGCAAATCGTGCAATCTAGGATGTTTCGTGGGTATGGCATGGTTAGGTACGAAAACCCTTCGTCTGCAGCTGCTGCAATTGATCATATGGACGGTTACCTAATTGGAGGAAGTACCCTGGCTGTGAGAGTATCAGGCCTTCCTAATGCTGTGGATTTCAACGCTGCAACAAACGCTCCTCTAACACTACAACGGAGGCCTGCCAATGCTGCTGCAACAAGTCCCATGGATTTCAACGCTGCCACAACAAATGCTCCCCCAACACTACAACTGCAACAGTGGCCTCCCAATGGGCCGCAGAGACAAATCGACATGACCAACCTATATGTCTGCCATCTCCCGTCCTACATCACCACTGAAAGGCTGACCGAACTCTTTCTGCCATGCGGCCAAGTCACTCAAGCCAAGGCAGTTACTGACCTATGCACTGGTGCGTGCAAGGGATATGGATTTGTCAAATTTGCTGATACTTTTGCTTCTGCCGTGGCTCTCAGTTACATGAACGGTTACACACTGGAGGGGCACATCTTGGAGGTTAGGATAGCCGGTGTCCATCAGAGCGCTATGGGCAGCTACCTGGCGCATCTCTACTCCCAGTTCAGAGTCCCTGACCCCTCAACAACGGCGATTGGAATACCAACATCGTCGTGTTGGCCATACCATTGTGCTGCCGGATCAGCAGCAGCATACGCCGCAGAGAACCAGGGCCAGGGAACCGACGCTGCTTCTCAAACATCTCAGCCACCTGAATCTGTATCAGCCAATTCATTTGCTGAGATGGAATGGTCTCCTGTCTCAAGCCATCTCACCGACACTTCTCAGCAACAGCTCTCAAGCCATGTCGCCGACACTAGTTCTCAGCAGCAGCAGCCTTCAGCAGGCTGGGCCGGTCCGCCTGGCTTCGAGCCCCCCCATGTGGCAGTCTCAACCCCTCAGCCGCCGCCGTCAGTGGTACCTTGGGCTGGCCCGCCCGGCTTCGAGCCCCATTCCGTCCCCAAGAAGAAAGATGCCGCCGCCACGATGAAACCTTCCCAGCCTTGCTCCAAGGTCCATCTGGCACTGTCAGGAGGCAGCCAGAAGAGGCGTTCGGTCGTCTAGCACCATCAGCTTCCTTCAGGACACTTGTGGTCTAGTAGTACTTATTAACTAGCAGTAGTAGACTATGGTAATTAGGGTGAGCTGGCTGGTAAAATGAAGACGGTTAATTGTCAGCGTGCTCGTATTATTAATTAACCTGCATGCGTATATCAGCTTTGCATGGTTACTTATTTGTGATGCCCGCTGATGGCCTCGACTTCAGCTAAGACGATTGATGGCTCCATTTCCATGCTTGCTTGCTGGAGTGATGCATTATGATTTCTGAACTTTTAAATATGCTAGTAGTGTTTATTCAGTCAAGTATGAGTTCTGTTCTGTTTTCAGAAGAGGAGAGAGCATCCGGTTTCCAGTTAAAAATCTACAAATAAGATGTTGGTTTTGTGTTGGGGATCTGTGTGCTCTCGACCGGAGATCTTTGAACAGAAATCATGTCATTTGTTCTTCATTTGACTGAAATAGTGATTATGTTTTACGGTCCGTAATACCGCAACTCTAATTTTTCAAATTGGATTTCAACTAGTTTTTCTTCCATGTGTTGGTGTTTGCACTGCTCCATTCAGCACTGCCATTTCTAGCTCTCCTAAGTTTCAGTGTAGCTCATCTCTTGATAAAATGTGTTGGGAATTTTGCTCCAGGTGCTCTTATTCTGAAGGCAGAGCTGGTTGAAGTAGAGCCCTGTTTTCTTGCAGCAAGCTATTCAGTTTTTTGATTCCTTTGTTAACCTTTAATTTTGTCAATAATTTTTCTCAGTGTTTGATGATGTTTATACTATTCTTAATTTAGTATTTCTATGAGTAATTTGTGGCCATGAATTTGTAATCATGGGTGGCAAAATCTTTCTAGACTTTCAAAAAGTCTTGGCACAGGACAGCAGGCTTAGCTAGCTCTGAATAGTTAGATTAAAAAGGAGGCTTTGCATGTGTTAGCAAACCTTTGAAGACGCATCTAGATGTTTGTAACTTACCCATATATCTGTGATCAGTAATGTATTAGCCAAAATCGCCATTTTCCGAAAGTATGAGAGAATTCTTTATTCTACAAAGGTGAAAGCCACATTGTTTTTTTACAGAAGCCAACTGTTCTTCTTTTTGCTCCCAACACATGAAAGTTGAAAGATTAGTCAAAAACTGGCTAGTTTATTTTGTGGAAGCCTAGAAGTTGATAGCTAATATAAACGGGGAACCGCAAATTCGCAAATAATTCGAAAGCTCACATTCCATTCGAAAAGATTTTCTCAGCCGTTGTCCAGGCAAGGCAATGCTCCAGGTCTAATTGTTCAAGCACCAGAAGTATCAACCAGCCTACATTGACGAAGCAGTTCAGATCCAACATCCATCACACACATGGAGCAGGGAACGACAGTGTCTCCAAAACACTCTTGTCTCAAGAAATCAACTTTGTGAACAATGTCTTGGTTAACATGGATCAGGGCCGCTCGATGCTGATTTTCGCATTGCAGGCAGTCGGTACCAACGCCTGCACCAGCTCACCGACCCTTGGATGATCTTTGCGGCAGTAGATTTTGATCCTCTGGATGCAAGGGTAGCTGCCTGAGCCCAAGGGCATCCCTATACTTGTTGACGGCAAGGCTTTGCAGCTGCTCCATTCCTCCTGCAGAATATCAACATGAAGGTAGAAGTCAGCAGTCATGACCAACAGGTACTTGGACATACTTCTGAGCAAGTACCATTTTGAGCTTCACAGTTAGCTCCTTCAGCTTATCCGAGCGCTGGAGAATACCGTGCAGTGGGTGGAAGTCAGCAGTCATGACCCAATTGCCCACGACCAAGCTTGTCAGATTGCTGAACATTGGCCATGTTGGTAGATCTGACTCGAATGCACGCTTCAAATTCATCCATCACACACGAAACCAGCATGTTACAAAGTTGCAAAGAAAACATAATACCAACATATACGAGGCATTCCTAGACTAATAGCAACATTGGGCATGTTTCATCATATGGGTAAGAAAAGAAAAGAACCCATTCTTACCTCATTTAATGGCGCATGCAACTCCAATGTTGTGGCATGTGAAAGGCCATCAAGTAGATGATGATCCATTACTACTGTGTCCTTATAATAAGAACAAGATATTAGACTAATCGAAGCTGTTACTAGAGAAGACAGATCCTTAGTTACTATATCACCAATGTATGGGTCGAGGATAGAGAGATGGGTAAGGTTCCTAGCACAAATCAGGAGACTGGTGGTAAGGTAGCACTGACTGATATGCAGAACCTTGAGTGACGTTGATGAGATCTCCTCGTTGTCACAGAAATTGCACAACTCCAGCTCTAAATGTTCAAGCACAGGGCAGTCGTAGTTCAACGGCCTAAATAACCCATGTCTCAATATGGCAGATTGGAGCCTGATTGTTTTGAGGTGCTGAGAAGGAAAGATTGCTGTCTTATCCAGACTGAGAGGTCCAGAAATATGAAGGACACGAACTTTGTGCATGATGGCATGACGAATCCACACGGAACATTTGGTATGATCAATGCAGTGGAGAGAGATTCGGGCTTTATCCAAGGAAGCGGTATAGTCATGCAAGAGCAGCAAGCAGTCTACGAAATTCTCCAACTTGCTTTTATCCATGAATTCTGCGCCGTCAATGCGAATGAATGGTGTAGAGCGCCAAACAAAGCGCCATCTTGGCGAGAGAAGACTTGTGCGCACGACCTCCGGCATCGGCAGGAAGGACATCACATGGTGGAGCAGATCATCGGGCAGGCTGCTGAGCCTGTCGACACCATTCCTGCTGCATCGCGCACTCTTGGAACCACAGGGAATGGATGTTGGTGCCGACATTTCATCAAACAGGACGGCTGCATGAATCCACGAAGGGCAAGGGCAACGATAAATAATCAAAATCACTGGTATACACATTGCAGAAATCCTAGATACACACAAAGACATGAAAGGATTTCAATCATGAAGCAACCATGTTGGCAATCATACAATGCAACCTTATGTAAACGCATATAGTTCAGGGAGCGAAAAACTGTAGAAAGTTTAAGCTGCAAATACCACCACCCTTTTAGAGAGGTGTGTTTACGACATTGCTTAGAGTAAACTGGTAAACAAGAAATTTAAACAAATTCAAATCAACCGGGTAGCACCTTTTTATAAATAACACACTAATAGGAGCAAGCAATTATGTTCTCTAAGGTACTGAAATAATCCAATAATCACTGCTTGGAAAAGTATTTTGTATTCTTCAAAGCATTCCAGTTTAAATTAGAACACTTGACATAAGCTCAACAGTAGAGGCAAGAATGGTGCTAGATGCAGAGCATGGAAATATCTGTAAAATAAGTTAACAGTTCATGTACCCGCTTTAGTATATTTTCCTTGAGTACTCACTAGGTTGACATGAACATGAATTGATATCAATGGCAATATAAGCAGGAGCGCTGTATGCATCAATTATACATCTTTATCTTCCCAGATCTGCTCAGCAGAATTGCAGGAAGATCGATTGTACCTTGCAAACCTGCTAAGGCAGGTCGGCAGCGATGGTGTGGACTGCGGGCGCCGTGATGGCAGCGGGCTAGCGGCGGGGGGAAGGATAGGGCGGTCGACGGTCGACGGAGGGGAGCGGCGGCGGCTGCGGCTGTGTGCCCGTCTCGCTGGCAAACCCTATTTAGCGCTGCAAACCGGCGCCTGCAGCTGCTTTTCAAGGGCTGGCCTATTTAGCCTTTTTTTTCTGTTTTTAATTTTTTATTAATCCTGGTTCATTTAATTGTTTGAAAATACGTGAAAATTTCTTTTTTAAATTAATGATTTATGTTAAAATTTGATAATAAAATATTAAAATTCGGTGCACTTCTTTTCTATTGTTTTGAACTATTTTCAAAATTGATGAATTTCTTTAAAATTCGGTGAACCCTTTTTCTATTGCGTTGAACTATTTTCAAATTTGATGAACTTCTTTAAAATTCGGTGAACTTTTTTTCTATTGTGTTGAACTATTTTCAAATTTGATGAATTTCTTTAAAATTCGGTGAACTTTTTTCAAATTTCATGAACTTTTTTTCAAATTTAGTGAATGTTTTTTCAATTGCGTTGAATTTTTTTCAAATTTCACGAACTTTTTCTAAAATTTAGTGAACGTTTTTTCAATGGGGCATGCTATGCGTCCACCTGCTGATCTTTTAAAAAGATCAGCCGGATCATGAACCATTGGATCTGACCGCATTGAGCGGCCAAGCTTGCTTTCACCATTGCAACATATACCTAGTTGCAGAATTAGTTTTGCACCACAGGTCTTGTTGCACACTTTTTTGCAACGGTTGGCTTGTTGCAAAAAATATCTGCAACTCGGGTTTTGTTGCAATTTTTTTTTGCAACTAGGGTCTTGTTGTGGAAAATTTCTGAAACATAGATTTTGCTGCAAAACATAAACCAATCGTAAATCATTGCAACATCGCATATGTTTCAGAAACACAACCCTAGTTGCAGACTTGCAGTAACGTATTTGACGAAGACACGACCCTTATTTGAACGCGTGTCACATAAAGAAGGTGGCGGATGCGGCCATGCTATCCGCCGGATGATGGTAAGCTTTTTCCTTTTTCAATTGCATTGAACTATTTTTAAATTAGATAAACTTTTTTTAACATTCGGTGAACTTTTTTTTCAATTGTTATGAACTATTTTCGCTGCTCAGTGCGGCAACCAGTCGGGCTTCGCACAGGGCGACCCCCGACTGGGCCGGCCCAAAAGGTGCACAACGACTGTAGTTTTTCCCCTTATCTGTTTTTTTTTCTGAAACTTCAGAATACTTTTTGAAAATCTAGAACATTTTTCTAAAAGCAAAAAACATTTTTTTCGAATTTGAATAGTAATTTATGAAAGTCTGGAACATTTTTTAAATTCCTGAACATTTTTTCAAATTCCGAAACATTTTAGCAAATTCTGGAACATTTTTTCAAAATCTTGAACAGTTTTAAATTACGGAACATTTTCACAAATTCCGGAACATTTTTTGAAAATCTTGAACATTTTGTCAAATTCCGGAACATTTTTACAAAATCTTGAACACTTTTTCAAATTCAGGAACATTTTCTTAAATTATGAAACATTTTTTCCAATTCCAGAACATTGTTTAAAATTCAGAACCATTTTTGAAAACCGAAATAGAAAAAAATAAACAAAAACAGAAACAGAGAAAAACAGAAAAATAAAAAGAAAACGGTTCGGGGAACCTTCTAGAAGTTTCCCAAAACTAGAAAAAAACGGTTGAAACCTCTAGAAGGTTCCCAATACCGGGCAAGGCTCGCTTGCTACCTGGGCCAGCCCAATCCCCCGCCCGCTCAGTGCGAAGCCTCGACACCGCTTCGCACAGAGCGGCAAATAGGATTTTCCATGTTCTATGGTTTGCCGAGCAATTGGGAATTCAAAAATAAATAAATCATCCTATGGTCTGATTGTGGATACAGTTACACATACAATGCTAGATGGCGAAATGTTCCTATGAAATCCGGTTTGCGCAAGCCGACACGACGACAAATGAGGTAGCTAGGTTTGCCTCTTCAAATTCCGATGAAGTTTGCGTTTAGATCAACGAACACCCAGTTTCCTCTTGCGTTTGCTTTTGAACCATGTAACTCTGTTTGATAATCAATAGAATGCGCTAGAAGACTTTTCGACGAAAAAAGCTATTTATTAAACCTTATGCATCGTACCAAACAATGAAAAATGGGTCGAGCGTGAAATATCTTAGATCACTCATCTACCAAAAATACCCTCATACATTTGCACCAGATGCGCGCGATGAAAATCGCAATTTGTGAATGCATGCCACTGGTACAGTTCTGTTTAGGGCATCGTCAATGCAAGACGACTCTTACAAAGGCGCTTAGAGAAATAAAAAAAATGTATAAGAAAAAAATAAACATCCAAGCACTGGTTACAGACGCTAATATAATAAATGATGCCCCGGCGCGTTGCTGCGGAAAACTTGCTAACAAATCTATGAAAGTTGCTAAAAATTATCTATAATAATGTGAAGCAAAACTAAGCTTAAAAATTAAGAAAATACTAAGGGCATAAAAATAATGAAAAGGAACTACTGTTAAAAGAATGTCATTTGTAAAAGAAAATATGAATGTAAACTACATAGGTATGGTGCAAGTGACGAACAGATATATTTTCAATAAAAGAACTAATGCAAAAAAAATAACTTGTGGCTAACATGCATGAATTATTGATGTGATGCTTGCATGCATAGAGTATGCAAAAACAATGTAATTTACGATTTGCATGCATGACTTGCTCTTGTGGCATAGTTGCATGTCTAGGAAAAATAGCTAATGGGCAATAGCTATTTAGGAATAGAAAATTAGCCTGTGTAACAGCGATTCATCCCACACGACAAGAAATGCCCAAGTGTTGGATGCAATTTGCTGCGTCGATGCCACACCCGATGCCAAGAATCGATCGGGAATCGATGACTCAACCGCCAGTTGAGCAGGATCGATATCCTGGGGCCTTTGCACTAGCGTCCATGTTGGGCATGCCCTTATATAACAACAATGGCGATAAAATACTTCCAAAGGGGAGGAGTAAAAAAAAATACAAGTTCAAAGGCAGATCTGCTGAGGAGTTATTCTGAAATGGGGAGCGTTTGAGGGGTGCAGGGTGAACTAATGCATGCAAATTTGTTAGGACTGAGATTTTGGCGTCATGGGAGAAAAATCCGACTCCGTTTTTTTGCGAGGAAAATGAAAATTTTGACTCCGTCGATAGTGAGTTCCTATATCTTGCTTCGTCATAAATGTGCACACATAGATGCATGGAAATATCTTGTGTTTCCGTCCTCGACAAGTGCAGAGCGAAGCTTGCCATGTTGGACCAATATGCCACATTTTCTCTCACCTTTTGTTGGAGGGATTTGAAATTTTGATTAACGATTTTTTGGAGAGGAAGTTCAGGGGGTGGGAGAGGTCGGTCTTCCTCTAACACGTCAAGAACGTTGATGAAAAACTTACAATTGTTCTCTTTAGTGTTCAGTGGGATAGATAGTTTCGCCATCATTTGAGAGATGGGTTATCGAAATTTTTAACACATAAACGAGAGATAAAGCGTAGTTTGAACGCTAAAGGGCCAAAGCCCAAATGCTCTGGATTGCGGATCAGCAGCCCAGCCTTTTGGCCTGGGAGTTTTCAAGTCGGAGAAGCGCGGACGTTGATTTGGTTGCACTTGAGTCTTGTCTAACTGTTTTGGGCCCTCTGGTGTCTGGCTCCAATGATGTCTCTTGATGCTGCATTTGTCTTGTCCCTATTCCTAAGTTCTAGTTCCTTTTTTTTTGTTTTCTTTTCCTTTTTCTTTTTGGGTTCCATTCGATTTTTCTGATTAGTCGAGAATGTTAGGTTTTCGGGTCTGGTTTTCTTCTTAATGCAATGCAGGAAGGTGTTCTACAAAAACGCAGGACATGGAATCATCATGTCAACGGAGATTAGTGGAGGTATGTGATCAGAGATGCATCGTGTGAGAGATGAGATGAGATACATCGAAGTTTAGGAACAGTTGATGCCATGGGAGGTTTAATTATCACATGATAGTCTACCTGCATGTGTCAGCAAATCGACAAAAAACACTTTTATTACAAGAACAAACCACCTAATATTTGTAACTGTTAAGCTATAAAAGATATCCAAATATTTGTGATCAGTAATGTATTAGCGAAAAGCAGCATTTTTTGAAAGCACGAGAGAATCCTTTGATGTACAAGGTGAAAGCCCATATTATCTTTTACGGAAGCCCATATCCATATTCTTTCTTTCCCCAGCACATGTAAGTTGAAAGATTGCAAAACCTAGCTAGTTTATTTTATGGAAGTTGATAACTAATATAACCAGGGAAGCATAAATTCGCTAATAATTCGGAAGCTCACATTCCATTCGAAAAGATTTTCTCAGCCGTTGGGGAAAATATTCGGAAACTAGACTGAATACCCACCAGAATCCATCAACCAGCCTACATTGACAAAGCAGTTCAGATCCAGCAGCCATCACACACATGGACCAGGGTACGATCGGCATCTCCAGAACACTGTCTCAACAAATCAACTTTGCGAACGAGGTCTTTGCTTAGCATTGATCAGGGCTGCTCAATGTTGATCTTTGCATTGCCCGAAATCAGCAGCAACGCCTGCACCAACTCACCAACCCTCGGATGAACTTTCCTGCAGTAGATTTTGATCCTCTCGATGCAAGGGTAGCTGCCTGAGCCCGACGGCAGCGCTCTCCTTGTTGGCAGCAAGGCTTTGCATGTGCTGCATTCCTCCTGCAGAAAATCAATGTGAAGGTGGTAGTGTCAGTAAGAGGAGAAAGGTGTGATAGCTCCCGGGTGCCACCCTCTATGAACAGTAAAATAAAAAAAAATAGAAAACAAAATGCGAGTTCTAGGAGACCAACTGGTACTTGGGCATATATACTTCTGAGTAAGTACCATCTTGAGCTTCACAGTTAGCTCCTTCAGCTTGTCTGAGTGCTGGATGTTGGGAAATAAGTCGCGGCGAGGCGTCGAATGAGCCGGGCGCGTGTACGGGCGCGCGCCGGGCACGCTGGACGCGTCGGGTCCGCGACGTAGGTGTGCGTGCGTGCGTGTAGGAGCTGCATGGGCATGTCTATGCAGGTGTCGCGTGTGCAGGGTGTCTGTTGGCGCAACGGGCGCGAGGATGGACTGCGTCGTGGCGTTGGAACTGGCCGCGCGGATCGCGTGCACGCGCGGCGGGAGCGCGGGCCAGAGCGCAGGGACGTGGGGTGAGTGCGCGTCGTGGGCGTGGTGTGGAGCGCTGCGATCGCGGGTATAAACACTCCTCCCTCGCGTGATTGTAATGGACAGCGGGGCGTGTATTGAGTTCGAGCTCAGGGAATACACGAGGTGGCGTTCGTGCGTCGGAAACCCTAAGTCTACCCCTCGTCTACCCTCACTTCTTCCTTCTCCTTCCACCGGTTCGAGCTGGCGAGGAGAGAGCGCGTAGGAGAGCTACTGCTGGCGAGGGGCAACCCTGACAATTGGTATCAGAGCCACGGTTTCGGTGGTGATCGGCGGCGGCCATGAAGTCGGTGGTGCCGCACGGCGGAGGCGGGGCTGGAGTGGCGGCGGCAGTGGCTGGAGTGGTGACGGTGCACCTGCCACCATTGACGACGACGAGCTACACATCGTGGGCCATCAAGGCCGAGGCCATACTCGACGCCCACGCGCTGTGGAGTGCGGTGGCTCCGGCGGACGGCGAGGAGGTCGAGCCAACAAGAGCAAGCTGGCGCGCGCGGCGATGCTTGCGGCGTTGCCGGAGGATCTTCTAATGCAGGTCGCAACGAAAACGACGGCGAAGGAGGTGTGGGACTCCCTCAAAGTCCGATTCGTCGGGGCAAGCCGAGTGCGGACGGCGCGGTTGGCGACGCTCCGGGGCGAGTTTGACCGCATGCAGATGGACGACGCCGACGACCTTGACGAGTACGCCGGGAAGGTAAGCAGCATGGCGACAAAGTACGCCGGACTCAGCTCGACGCTTGACGACGCGGCGATGGTTAAAAAGCTGCTCGACACCGTGCCGGACAGGCTGTACGCCGCGGTGGCCGGCATCGAGCAATTTTGTGACGTTGATGACATGCCTTTCGAGGAGGCTGTCGGGCGTCTGAAGGCGTTTGAGGAGAGGACGCGTCGACGTGCTCGGAGCGGCGGCGAGCGCGCGGGCGAACAGCTCATGCTGACGGAGGCGCAGTAGCAGGCGAGGCAGCGACGTCACGGAGGAGGCGGCTACAACGACGACGACGACGGCGCGGCGAGCACGGCGTCAGGCGGCAGGAACAAGCGGCGCGGGCGCTGCTACTACTGCAACGAGCGCGGCCATTTCAAGCGGGAGTGCCCGCAGCGGAAGAAAGCAGCGGCGACGGAGCAGGCGATGCGGATGGACGCCGACGTCGAGGACGCCAGGCTGCTTTGAGCCGCGACTTAGGGCGCGAATGTTGGGAAATAAGTCGCGGCGAGGCGTCGAATGAGCCGGGCGCGTGTACGGGCGCGCGCCGGGCACGCTGGACGCGTCGGGTCCGCGACGTAGGTGTGCGTGCGTGCGTGTAGGAGCTGCATGGGCATGTCTATGCAGGTGTCGCGTGTGCAGGGTGTCTGTTGGCGCAACGGGCGCGAGGATGGACTGCGTCGTGGCGTTGGAACTGGCCGCGCGGATCGCGTGCGCGCGCGGCGGGAGCGCGGGCCAGAGCGCAGGGACGTGGGGTGAGTGCGCGTCGTGGGCGTGGTGTGGAGCGCTGCGATCGCGGGTATAAACACTCCTCCCTCGCGTGATTGTAATGGACAGCGGGGCGTGTATTGAGTTCGAGCTCAGGGAATACACGAGGTGGCGTTCGTGCGCCGGAAACCCTAAGTCTACCCCTCGTCTACCCCCACTTCTTCCTTCTCCTTCCACCGGTTCGAGCTGGCGAGGAGAGAGCGCGTAGGAGAGCTACTGTTGGCGAGGGGCAACCCTGACACTGGAGAATGTGGCGCAATGAGTAGAAGTCAGCAGTCATGACCCAATCGCCCAGCACCAATCTTGTCAGGTTGCCGAACATTGGGCATGTTCGCACACCTTACTCAAATGCGGGCTTCAAATTCATCCATCAGACACGAAAGCAACATGTTACAATGTAACAAAGAAAATATAATACTAACATATACGAGGGGAAACAGTCAGTTTAAAAAACAAGACTGTCCCTTAACTTTGAACCGAGAAGCAGACTAACTAGGCAAGCAAATACATTCTCTTTCGTAATAGGCTTTCACCCCGCTTTATAAATAAAGCAACCACCATGTCCGCACAATAAGTTCAAGTGCAGCAAAGCAAATACATTCACCTACATTTGTATGGGTAAGAAAAGAAAAGAACTCATGCTTACCTCATGTAATGGCGCATGCAGTTCCAACGTTGTGGCATGCGAAAGGCCATCAAGTAGATGATGATCCATTACTGTGCCCATATGAAGAAAAGATTTGGACCTTAGACTAATCGAAGCTGTTACCAGAGAAGACAGATCCCTAGTTACTATACCATCACCGCATGGTTCAAGGATAGAGAGATGGGTAAGGTTCTTAGCACAAATCAGAAGACCGGAGGTAATGAGCACTAGTAGAAAACAGGGCATTGAGCCAACCACATTGGACCCGGATTGTATATAAACCGGTTCTAAAGGGTCTGTCCACTGGACCCCCTCCCTGCAGCAAAAAGGTTTTTGGACCGTTTGCTGCAGGGAGGGGGGCCCAGTGGACAGACCCTTTAGAACCGGTTTGTATCACAAACCGGTGCTAAAGGTTTTCTCATTTTTGCAGCAACTGCGGGGCCCCGCTGTCAGACCCTTTAGCACCGGTTTTTGACACAAACCGGTCCTAAAGCCCTCCTCTCCTTCCTCCCCGAGCACCCCTATATTCCACCCCATTTTTTCTAGCTCCATTTTTTCTAGCTCGAGCTCAACTCCATTTTTGCTCTCTCCTTCCTCTTGGGAGCTCTAATCCATCCCCATTTTTCTCCACCATTTGTCAAGATTGTTGGCACCCATCGGTCCTACGGTTAGCATCAACATTCCCTCTTCCGGGATTGCAAGTTTTGCTCGTTTTTTTGCTCATTTCATTTTTGTTGTGCTAGCTAGGTGTTTGATGAAATGCCTAAGCTAGAGAGAGTTCATCATTTGTTATGTATACATATGCAATTTGAGCTCAAATTTAATTATGATTTGTGGTTTTTTTTAGTGTCGCGCGCCTTGTCCCCTTCCTCACCGCCGTCGATCGCCCCGTCACCGACACAACCTTGGTGAGCCTATTGTTTTTATTTACCAAAACAAATTTTGATTTGTATGATTTACATATATACTCGTATATATTTTTCTTATTGTGTAAGATTTTTTTTATATGTATAGCGCCATGGTTTTGATATCCGTCCCCGTTGGCCCTCGTCCAGTCTATGATTCGGATGTGGTATATTATCTTTTATAACTACATATTTTCATTTCCTGATTATATGACAATTAATTACGCCGACCAACTTGACATAGATATTTTTATCTAGGAGGTAGTGGAACCGGAAATGCCAATCGACCCTATTGGTGAGAAGTTACACTTAGTTGAACAAGAAAATGTTGGCCTGAAAGAAAGATTGAAAAAAACTGAAGAAAGGTTGGAAAAAACTGAAAGAGAGAAGATGACCTTGGAAAAGGTTCTTGCCGGTGTCGTCGATGGTCACAAGAGCGAGATGGACGCAATGCGTCTGAAGATTAGAAAGATTAGAAAATATGCAATTAGTAAAGAGGCTTGGTATCATTATGCCGTCGGGTCAATTGTTACCTTTGTTGCGATTTTGATCGCATTTGTTGTTGTTTTTAAATGCATTAATTAGAGAGAGTTTTTATGGTTGGTTTCAGTGTGTGTTTTTATGAGAACTATATATGTATGGTCACTACGCTACTTTGGTTTTAACGTGTGATGAACTTTTTGTATTAATTAATTAATTTAGTCATGATGATTTAGCATAATGGTTTTTGATAAATTTATATAATGCAGATGAACCGGCAATGGATGTACAGTGATCGACGTCGTCCCGAATTCCTTAATGGCATGTATAGTTTTCTCAATGTGGCTGAGAAAAACAGGCAGAATGGATTTTTTTTGTCCATGTAAAAAATGCCAGAATAAGAGGAATTTCCCTAACTCAAGAACCATACACACCCACCTGTTGCAAGAAGGCTTCATGCCCAGTTATTTTTGTTGGACCAAGCACGGAGAAAGAGGGGTTGTAATGGAAGACAATGAAGAAGAAGAGGATAATGATAACTATCCTATGTTCGGTGAACACGGTGATACTGAAATGGGGGAAGACGAGCCTGAACTTGAGGACATTGTTGATGAGTCTGATGATGATCTTCGTCAGGTCATTCGTGAAGAACAGATAAACTGCGCAAGTGAAAACGAGAGGTTGAAGTTGGAGCGCATGTTAGAAGATCACAAAAAATTGTTGTACCCAAATTGCGAAGATGGCCAGAAAAAGCTGGGCACCACCCTGGAATTGCTGCAATGGAAGGCAGAGAATGGAATATCTGACAAGGGATTTGAAAAGCTGCTGAAAATAATGAAGAAGATGCTTCCAAGAGATAACGTGCTGCCCTGCAATACGTACGAAGCAAAGAAGGTTGTCTGCCCTCTAGGATTGGAAGTGCATAAGATACATGCATGCATCAATGACTGCATCCTCTACCGCGGTCAGCACGAGAATTTAAATGCCTGCCCGGTATGCGGTGCATTTCGGTATAAGATCAGGCGAGATGACCCTGGTGATGTTGAGGGCGACGATCGCCCTAGGAAGAGGGTTCCTGCCAAGATGATGTGACATGCTCCTATAATACCACGGTTGAAACGTTTGTTCCGAAACAAAGAGCATGCCAAGTTGCTGCGATGGCACAAAGAAGACCGTAAGGAAGACGATATGCTGAGACAACCCGCTGATGGGTCGCAGTGGAGAAACATCGACGATAAGTACGAGGACTTTGCACGTGACGCAAGAAACTTAAGGTTTGGTCTAAGTACAGATGGCCTGAATCCGTTTGGGGAGCAGAGTAGCAGTCATAGCACCTGGCCCGTGACTCTATGTATCTATAACCTTCCTCCTTGGTTATGCATGAAGCGTAAGTTCATTATGATGCCAGTGCTTATCCCAGGCCCGTCGCAACCCGGCAACAACATTGATGTGTACCTGAGGCCACTGGTTGATGAACTTTTAGAGTTGTGCGCTGACTAAGGTGTACGTGTGTGGGACGAGTATAAACAGGAGGAATTTGACCTACGAGGGTTGCTGTTTGTAACCATCAATGATTGGCCCGCTCTTAGTAACATCTCAGGACAGTCAAACAAGGGATACAGCGCATGCACACACTGTTTAGGCGAGACCGAAAGTATACATATAGGCAAGAATGTGTACCCGGGGCATCGTCGATTTCTTCCAGACAGGCATCCCGTAAGAAAGAAAGGAAAGCATTTCAAAGGCGAGGCAGATACACGGAGGAAGCCAACCCTCCCTAAAGGTACTGATATATATGACATGGTCAAAGATATAAAAGTAATCTTTGGTAAGGGTCCTGGCGCACAATCTGTTCCGAATGACGCCGACAACCACGTAGCCATGTGGAAGAAGAAATCTGTATTCTGGGAACTACCCTATTGGAAATTCCTAGAGGTTCGCTCTGCGATCGACGTGATGCACGTGACGAAAAATATTTGCGTGAACCTGCTAAACTTATTGGGCGTGCATGGGAAGAAGTCGAGAGATACACCAAAAGCACGGCTGCACCACCAACGTATGCACGAACGAGACGACCTGATGAATCCAGAGAATTTCAAAGGTCCTGCCAGCTACGCTCTTACCAAGGAAGAGAAGGAGATCTTTTTCCAAGTCCTGAGCAGTATCAAGGTCCCGTCTGGCTACTCGTCGAACATAAAAGGAATACTAAACCTCGAAGAGAAAAAGTTCCAAAACCTAAAGTCTCATGACTGCCACGTGATCATGACCCAGTTACTTCCGATTGCATTGAGGGGGCTTCTGCCAGAAAACGTGCGAGTACCCATTGTGAAGCTATGTGCATTCCTCAACGCAATTTCTCAGAAGGCAATCGATCCAGCAACTCTACCAAGTTTACAGAAGGACGTGGTCCAATGTCTTGTCAGCTTCGAGTTGGTGTTCCCACCAACCTTCTTCAATATTATGACGCACCTCATAGTTCACCTAGTCCAAGAGATTTCCATTCTCGGTCCTGTATTCTTACACAATATGTTCCCCTTTGAGAGGTTCACGGGAGTCTTGAAGAATTATGTTAAAAACCATGCTAGGCCAGAAGGAAGCATGGTCAAGGGCTATGGAACAGAGGAGGTCATTGAGTTTTGTGTTGACTTTATTCCTGACCTGAACCCGATCGGTGTTCCTCAGTCGCGCCATGAGGGGAGACTGCGTGGAAAAGGCACGCTAGAAAAGAAATCAACAACATGTATGGACGAGCAATCTTTCACTCAAGCACACTACACAGTTCTAGTTAATTCCAGCTTGGCGGCTCCATATATCCAGGAACACAAGGATATTTTACGCTCGGAATACCCGGAGCAACCTGAAGATTTCATTGCTAAAGAACACGCGAAGACTTTCGGCGGTTGGTTGCAAAGACGTCTCATTAATGACAACATTGTTGAAGATGAGCTATACTTGTTGGCCATGCAACCATCTTCGACTGTATTGACCTATAAAGGGTACGAGATAAATGGTAACACATTTTACACGGCAGACTAAGATTAAAAAGAGCACCAACCAAAACAGTGGCGTCCGGTTTGATGCAAAAGACGACAACGGGCAAAGGGTCACATACTATGGTTACATAGAGCAGATATGGGAACTTGACTACGGACCTTCCTTTAAGGTCCCTTTGTTCTGGTGCAAATGGTTCAACCTGTCAGGCGTGAAGGTAGACCCGAAGTACGGAATGACAACAGTGGATCAGAAGAATCTTGGGTACGGCAATGATCAATTCGTCCTAGTTAATGATGTGGCTCAGGTTTTCTATGTGAAGGTCATGTCTAGCAGACCGAGAAAAAGAAAAGATAAGGAAGCGAATACATCAGACGATGAGCCAATGCGCCACATAGTTCTTTCAGGGAAAAAAAAAACATCGTGGGAGTCGAGGACAAGACAGACATGTCAGAAGATTACAATAAATTTGATGAAATTCCTCCCTTCAAAGTCAAAGATGATCCAAGCATCCCGTTAAATGATGAAGATACTCCATGGTTACGGCGCAATCAGAAGAAAGGCAAGAAGAAAAATAGATAGGGGGTGTTGTTGGTGATGTGTAATAATGTATTAAACCTTTTATGTAATTGTGTTGACCATTTTAATAAATATCAAAAATTTGATCAGTTTCCACTAAATTTGACCATTTTGATAAATATCATTTTTATTTTTTAAGTGTTAAAATGATATTTAGACAATTTGTAAAAAAAATATCAGAAAATATAAATATGTTGTTATAATATTTGATTTTACAAAAGCTTTTGTTTATACAAAATTTTTGAGTCTATTTTGGACAATTAAATGACATTTAGACAATTTTTACACAAAATATGAGAAAATATAAATATGTTTTTATTAATATTTGATTTTACAATTTTTTAAGTCTACTTTGATTTTATAAATAAATGTAAAAGAAAACAGAAAAGGGAAACAAAAAAGAAAAATAAAAGAAGAAACAGGAAAAAGAAAAAGGAAACAAAAAATATCTTTATATTTTCAAATTAGTTTGATAAATATCTTATTTTTTTTGTTTTAAATGACATTTAGACAATTTTTACACAAAATATGAGAAAATATAAATATGTTTTTATAAATATTTGATTTTACAATTTTTTGAGTCTACTTTGATTTTATAAATAAATGTAAAAGAAAATAGAAAAGGGAAACAAAAAAGAAAAATAAAAGAAGAAACATGAAAAAGAAAAAGGAAACAAAAAGAAAAAGAAAACAGGAAACAGAAAAAAGGAAAAAAGAAAAAGGAAAAAACCTTTAGGACCGGTTTTTAACAACAACCGGTCCTAAAGGTGGGTTCGCTCGCGCATTCTGAATGTGGCCCAATTTTTGGACCTTTAGTACCGGTTTGTGTTAACAACAGGTGCTAAAGGGTCTTTAGGACCGGTTGTCAACACCAACCGGTGCTAAAGGCTTGTACATCGGCGTTTTCTAGTCCCTTTGCCGAAAAATCTTCGAGCGTCTTCTCTCCTTCCCGGGCAAGCCCTGCTCCGATTTTGCGTCCACGCCGCCACGCCGCCGTGCTCGCCTTCTCGCCGCCGTCGCCTCCTCGCCGCCGTCGTCGTCTGCCTCGACCTCTCCGGTGCCGCCGCTCGACGTCCGCCTCCACGCCGCCGCCGCCGTGCTCGACCTCCGCGCCGCCTCGACCTCGACGCCGCCGCGCGCCGCCTCCTCGCCGCGTCGACCTCGACGCCGCCACGCCGTCCGCCTCGCCGCGCGCCCTCGACACCTCGGCCGAGTCGACCTCGACGCCGCCGCGCGCCGCCTCCTCGCCGCCCCCACGCCGTACGTCCGCCTCGCCGCCCCACGCCGTCCGCCGCCCCGACGCCGTCTGCCTCCGCCGCCCCCACGCCGTCGTCCGCCGCCCCCACGCCGTCTGCCTTCGCTGCTCCGGCGCCGTCGTCTCCCCGGCCTCCCCTGCCGTAATGATACATGATCCGCACGCCGATCAGCTCGCGGGAATGGGTGAGGCGGAGAAGGAAAGATACATGTGCCAGATGATTTTTGAAGATGCAACGGCCATATATCATGATGACGACGGTGGACAGGCGCTTAGCAATCAATTTTTGAACGACTCCGGTGACGGAGCTGAGAATATAGAAGATGTAGTAGATGACGACGACGACAACGTCGACGATGCAGAAGTGCCCTCCGGAACAAACTCTGCCAATGTATATCTCAAGTCACTGTTGACGCAACAATTAATTTGTATTGCACTTACTAACGAATCATTATTTTCCCGTTTAGGCGCCCTCCGGAACAGCTAGCGCAAGTACTGAGACAAAGTCGAAACGAGGCCCGGCCGCAAGGTTGAAAGATACTGCAAGGTACTCGATCGATAAAGTTGCTGCTGATGGCAAACCACTGGAACCCCCAGAAACTTATCGCAAATTTGTAAATCAGTGCGGAGTTGTTGTAAGAGACCTGGTCCCGATCAACTTAATAGAATGGAATAAGCCGAAGACCGGCGCCAACGTTGGAGCTACTTATGTCGATGACAGATTGAAAAGAGTGCTTTGCGACACGGTCTGGCTAAATTTCAGCGTAGCGGAAGATAAGAAGAAGAAAGTCGAGGAGTGGGCTTTGAAGAAGATGGCCACACAATTCCAGAGGTGGAAGAAAGACTTGTGAAAGAAATATAAGGACGAAGATCCAGTTTTC
Source organism: Hordeum vulgare subsp. vulgare (assembly GCF_904849725.1). Classification (NCBI taxonomy): domain Eukaryota; kingdom Viridiplantae; phylum Streptophyta; class Magnoliopsida; order Poales; family Poaceae; genus Hordeum; species Hordeum vulgare. Next base: position 654,268,166 of record NC_058519.1, on the reverse strand, counting down.
ACCGGGCACCTAGTGAAGATAAGAGACGCTTGGCCTGATTTTAAGGCGTACAAGAAATCGGGTGTCTTTACATCCCGATCAGCCACAAATACGGAGAATGCGAAGAAGAAGAAATATCACCATATTTTGGGGTCAGGTGGCTACATGACTGCCCTGCCTAGGTGGCGACGTTATGAAGATGCGCTTCTGAAAAGAAATATAATTCCACAGACACATGACTGGCCCGATAGGTCCAAGTTCTGGTTGTTCGCGCATGGGGCAACGTTGGACGCTGAGACTGGGATGATTGTTGCGGAGGGACCATGGTCGGAAAAAATAACACAAGTCGTATCAGATCTAGAGAAGGCAATAGAAGCTGTTCGAAAAGGAACTTTTGTTCCTGATAGAGAGAACGACGAGCTGACGAAGGCACTCGGGAACCCCGAAAAGTGGGGACGAACACGAGGCTTTGGAGCCACTACCCCGTGGAACCAAGGGTTTCCGGCGGACCTTGGCACTTACAGAAGCCGTGGTAGAAGCAAGAGGAAGGCGCTGGAACGGACATCGACATTAGAAGAAAAGGTGGCGTTTCTCTTGAAGAAAGGGGGACACCCTGTACCTGACACTGAAGAGGAGGAAGAAGATCCTGCACCTGACGCTGATCAGCAGCAATTAGAAGACGATCCTGTAGCAGATGCCGTCCCATCTCAGCATAGAAGCAGCGTGGGTTCCACGCAGCTGCAGCTAGAAGACGGTCCTGCAGTCGAACAGTCGGCGCCTCACTACCCCGTGGATGATATCACGGAGAAGACAAACTGTGAGATACATATGCCAATGGGGAACATATCCTTCATGGTGGCGTCAGGCTATGCTTTACCGAATCAACCTGGAGCAACCTACCATGGTGGTCAGATTCCAGCATCCCATGCTCGTGTCGGGTTGTCAACAATTACACCGGGATGCCAGTCAATTGAGCTTGATATTCCTGGAGGTGAAGGCGAGAAGACACTGGGAGAAATGGAGCTTGGTATCATCTTGTGGAAGAAGAAACACATCGTGTTTCCTAACGCGGCGCCAAGGCCACCGACTCCTCCAGGTACAAATGCACCACCTCCAACAATTACTGAATGTTGCACCACATGTAAGCCTATTTTTAATAGTTTTTTCACTTTCGTACAGAGAATGCACGACCTCCAAGTCCACCCCCCAATGCACCTCCAAGTCCACCCCACAACGAAGATTGGGAGCCCGAGGCCGAGAGTCCATCGCCCGTGCACTCCCGTGAGCCGACGGATGCGCCCACTACGGGTACGGCAAAGCGGAAGCTGCAGTTCAGAAGAAACGGGACTCCTCCCAAGAAGAGAGAAAGGAAACCCAAGAAAGTCAAGACTCCCCCGAAGTTACCAGGCCTGATGACTCCGGAGGAACTAGACGAGGCCGTGAAAGCCAAAACAAAGCATGGTTCGCACGGTTTCCCCTGAAGCCCCCTCCAGACATCTGGAAGGAAACTCTGAAGAACATACCAAAGTGGAAAATTGAGCGCACCATCGACAACTTATATTATCCTGAACCGCCGCCACCGCCGCCCCTTTCAGACTATGAACGATACATTGAAAAGATGCACACCGCACAGATGAAGCAGGTGGAGCAGATGAAGCAGGCGGAGCAGACGAAATGCGGGAAACAAGTTCCCCAGCTCGGACAACAAGAAGCACAGTCAATTGCCCCGCTCAAGGTGTTATCTGACCAGGCTTCAGTGTCCGGTCCACGCATGGGCGACGTAGGTTACGCTATTGCTGATGTGGTATATAAATATAAGCCCGAGCACCCTCTGGTCGAAAATCCTAGTGCTCTAACAACCCAACTATGGAATTTACATGTTTGGTACTTGGAGGCCGCAAGGCAAAAGAGAGACTGTATCATGACGGCAGTTCAGGATCAACACTACTTCGGATAGTACGGTGTGGAGGTTGGGTTCGATGATTTTTTCCAGATGTACAATCAACGTGCCCTCGACAAAGCTATCCTCAGCTGCTACTGTTTGTAAGTGATTTATTTCTGTAATTTAATTATTTAGTTAAGCTCGCGTTCATTGCCCGTATAATTATCACTCACGACATTCTTTTTGTACGCTACTATGCAGAACGAAGATTCGTGAATGCAGGCTGGCAGGAATCTGGGACTTTGGGTTCATTGACCCGTATTCGTTTTATCAAGAGACAATAGAAAAGTTCAACAAGGATACACCGGATGATTTGCTAAGGTTTTTGAAGCGACAAAGTACCAAAAAAGAAATACTTTGGCCCTACGGATTCAAGTGAGTGTTACTGTCTTGTACACATTCCATTTTGCTTACCTGATGTTAAGTGTAATTGATGAGTATGCATGACTGCGTGTGTACACGTGCGCAGGTCCCACTTCATATTGTTCATCATTAGAATCGATCAAGGACAAGTTGAAGTCTGGGACCCGTTAACCTGGGACGCTGACACATGGAAGAGCGCGCGTCAGATGCTTCAAAGGTATATATATATCGGCCTCTTTCGTTCATCGGCCTCTTTTTCGTTCATTTCCTGATATCAAGTAAGTAATAATTAACTCTTGTATTCATTTTTCTTTGTCGGCAAGGGTTTGGCAAATGTTCATCAAGGAAGAACCCGGTACATGGGCAGACAAGCTCCACTTTCAAATTAATAAAGTAAGTAGTACTACGTACCCTGGTTTCAATACCAACAACCACCGGGCACTGATTATTGTGGATACTACGTTTGCGAGTACATTCACATGATTATCAATGAAAAATCCCGTACTTCCAGAAATCTAGAGGTACGTAACCGGATCTTCACAACTTTATTTATGTTGCCATCAATTATGTTTAGTTTTGTTCATAACTTAATTGTTTTCATCTACTTCTTTTAAAGCTGCAACGAAAGCGGGCGATGCTCAGACCAATCCAACGTTGCAAGGCAGTTGCATAGGAATTGGCAGGATTTCTCCTCACGCAAGTCATAGATGAAGGCGGAGAATTTTTCCATCCTATGAACCAATAGCCAGCTCCCTTCTCTATGCAAGTATACAGCTATAGGAAACGAACTTTAAATTATGTAATGATAATCGGTCGAGTACTTCGTGTTACATGTATATATGCACTTTTATTTGGTGCATCAACATTTCACCGCAAACACGGAATCGGAAACACTTAACCGCAAACACGGAATCGGTGTTTCCGGATACGTGTTTCCGATTACGTGTTTCCGATTCCGTGTTCTAAAAAACGGAACACGGACACACGGAATCGGAAATACGGAATCGGAAAGACGTAAACGGAAATACGGAACCGGAAACACGTAAACGGAAACCCTGAAAATACGGAACACGGAAACACCGAAATACGGAATCGAAAACCCTGAAAAGAAAAGGAAAAAAAAGAAAAAAAAAGCATTAGGACCGGTTGGTGTTACCAACCGGTTCTAAAGGTCCTCCGCCTGCGCGCACTCTTCGACGCCCACGTGGAGGCCTTTAGCACCGGTTTGTAAGAGACCGGTGCTAAGGGGGGGGGGGGGGCTTTAGTCCCGGATACGTACCACCGGATGTGTATCCGGGTTCAAAGGCCCTTACCAACGGTTGTAATACCCCTTTCGCCACTAGTGGAGGCAGTGACTGATATCCAGAACCTTGAGTGACCTCGATGAGATCTCCTCATGGTGGCAGACACTGCAGAACCCCAGCTGTAAATGTTCAAGAACAGGGCAGTCATAGTTCAGCGACCTAAATAACCCATGTTTCAACGTGACAGATTGGAGTCTGATTGTTTTGAGGTGCTCAGAAGGAAACATTGCTGTGCTATCCAAATAGAGAAATCCAGAAATATGAAGGAGACGAACTTTGTGCATAATGGCATGACGAATCCATGCGGAACACGTGGTACTATCAGTACAGTAGGCATGGATTCGGGCTTCATCCAAGGAAATAGTACCGTCACGCAAGAGCAGCAAGCGGTCCCCGAACTTCTCCAGCTTAAATTTATCCATGAAGTCTTTGTGGTCGATGCAGATGAATGGTGTAGAGCACCAAAGATAGCGCCATCTTGGTGAGAGAAGACTTGTGCGCACGACCTCCGGCATCGGCAGGAAGGACATCACATGGTGGAGCAGATCGTCGGACGGGCTGCTAAGCCTGTCGGCACCATTCGTGTTGCCTCCCGCACTGTTGGAACAACAGGGAATGGATGTTGGTGTCGACATTTCATCAACAAAACGACTGCATGAATCCACAAAGGGTAAGACCAATGCTAAATAATCAAAATCACAGGTATACACATTGCAGAAATCCTAGATACACACTTAGACATGAAATGATTTCAATCAAGAAGCAACTGCGTTCGTGATCACACATTACAAGACGATACTAAATGAAGAGAGTACATGCGACTTCATTTAGTTACAAAAAAAAAAAGGTTTGTCCTGACCATTAAGCTCTTTCCTCAATATCTATAGAAAAAGATTAACAGTTCATGTATTCACTTTAGTATGTTTTCCTTGAGCACTTACTAATTTACTAGTAGACTGCCCGTGCGTTGCCACAGGCCAACAAATAAATTTGTAACAAATGTTCATTTTCCTCCCCATGAAATATCACATTGCACGGAATATTCAATCACAACACAAATACAAGCACCTTCTCTCTATTCTTACAAACATGAAGCACCCCTCTAACCGGTATTTCTCCTTGAACTTGTCGTCCCTCATCTTCCTTGTTCATACATTAGTCATGCTATATTGCCCCTTTACTCTGCATGTAACTTCTGTGTCGTCATCTTGTTGTCCCGATAGGTAAAAAATAACCTGACCACGCCACCTTCTTCCCGATTTATTCCTAGTCCAAGAAAGATAAATCTAGTTGAATGCGTGTGCGTTTCCATGAAACAACAAACTTATGTATGGCAACATATATCAAAATATCATTATATGCAGTGTGTAGATCACATGCTTAGGACTATGTTGTCACAAGTACTTCATGTCTATCTCATGCTTTCCTCTAAATATGTTTCTCCAAGCAACCGGGGAGAAGGTACCATCGGCTTCTCCGAACGGATTTGATTCTGTCTACGTGCTACTTTTCTATATTACAAGTTTGTCTCTGAAGCAATTTTTAGGTTTTCTCATGTTCAACACAAATACTAAAATTGTGATGCAAAAAATTAGGACGTACATAATTTTTTGCACAAATCATCGTGCTTCAATTTTTTTGTCAACAAAATCATCCGAGTGCAGTGTATTGCAATGCCCGAGATATACTGGTTATCGAAATAGTAACACTAATGGTAGAAACAGATAATTAAGTTGATACCATGAGATATATTAGCATACATAAATTATTTTTCTACACCACACAAAATATAGTAAGTAGTTATCTACCAGCTTTTCTTCTCATGAATACGTAGTGCGTAGGGTTTGTAGTCAATGCAAGAGAAAATAATTGAGAACCATATAGCTAGATCAAGCAATGATATATTTGAACCATGCATAAATTAGACATGAGAATTGCCTGACACCTGAAAATGCCAACAAATTTGAGCTTCAATTTGGAAGGACCCAAAGCTGATAGCTCACTCGGTAAATAACTGATATTATTTACCTCTAGGAATGTATATCTAGTCACTAATCTTGCATGAAATGAGATGGCAGTGAGTTATTTTTCCTTAAGTTTCAACAATAGCTAGATAACAAAGTTTGAGATCTTAAGCCCAGATTAATACTGACCTTCATTCAATTGGCCGTGGCTTGACCATAAATGTTATCTGCATACCAAATATATATACATATTATTAGAGTTTCATATAAAAACCATAATGTTTCACTTCAAAAAAATAAGAAATGACACATTTATCAGTCGTGCCGCCAAACTGACACGCATCTTGAGAAACTGTAGGGTCATGGCTTACTTTTTAGTACCTTCTTTCCATTTTGCTAGAATATGTTTGTATGAGTTAGCACATAACTACAAAACTCGGTTTGTGTCACTTATTTAGCATAAATTATGTACGAGAGAATTGTGTGCCTCATGTCAACAGCCGAAAGAATTGACTGAAAAAATCAGTTTCATTCAAAAAAAAATTGTGAAGTATGCCAATACAACTACTATGTCGTTCACAACCCCCATTACCTAGCCCGTCTAAACACGGACTTGCGACATAAGCACATGGATATGAAACAGAACTCTACTATCTAACCAAGACAAAAGGAGAAAATAAAGATGGAAGAAGAAGAAGAGGGGGAGGATGAGGACGAACCTACAAAATAGGAAATAACAGTTACATGCACATTACCAATAAATACAGTTACAATTGATTACTGCCCGGACCTTGGAGATAATTAGTATGTATCCTTTGTTGTCTGTGAGTAATAAACTTACGGATGGATGAACGGTGTCCTTGAAAATATGCAACTATGACATGATCCAGCTTCCTAACCAATAGGATCAAAAACCTCTCTTAATGTTAAGTATGTCCTAATCAACTCGCAAAAGTCACACACTACATTTTAGCATAACAGGTAATGTACAGAAAACCAAAAGATAAATAAGAGGATAGATAACTACAACGAATCATCTAGAGAAGCCGAGTGTATTCTCAGCTAAACTTTTATTTTACAAATAACATTTGCAAAATAGACAGGGCTTTAATAGACAATTTCCCCTAAAGCAGAAGAACACCTAGTCAACAAAGCATCCCACCTGTGGTTCCATGGTTGGTATTGGTCCATGGTACTGAATTTTACTAAGATCAACAACCTCTGAACATGCCACATTAGACTCCCAAGTTTTTTTTTTTTGCAAAAGCATCCTCAATTACTGCAACATTTGCATAAGAATGGAGTCCAACTACGAAAAAATGTTCAAAGAGCGATGATGGTTCCTTAAACTGATTCTGATCCTGCAAGAGACATAAAAAATAGCTTTTAAAAAGGAAAGTTCAGCTAAGTACAGATAAAAACTGCAAGAGAAACTAAAGGAGCAGGTGAACGTATCTAAGTCTCAAAGCTATCTCTATAAACTTAAAATTGCAGGAGAAATTCCACACTCCACCAGGAAAGCATGCTTGTAGTTGGACATATGCTCTCAAGAAAACATGCTTGGACATATTTAGCAATTATATCCAAGCAGTAAGAGATAACTTCACTTTGGCTGCTCTGCAATCACACACTCAAATACCTCAAAGATAAACTGTTCATGGATGCCAAATGTACTAAGAGAATAGAAAACATCATCGCGCATACTGCATTGCTAAGAGTATGCAAAAATTCTCCAATGCGGCCCCAAACAATAAAGTATGCTATAGTAATTCGATCATCTGCTTACCAATCTGACCAGTGACTGTTGCTGAACCGTATACAACAAACAGTGAAAATAAAAAAAGAAAGTGTTAGAACTTCATCTGTCAGCTGCTGTTTTACATCTTCTTACAGTGTGAACCTGCCCATTTCTAAGTACGCGGAGACTCTCGAGCTAGTTGCATTGATTTACCACTACATCTATCATTTATCTATGCAGATCACCCGGCTAGACAAAAGTTGCATCCGAATGCACAAGTATGATGAGCAGGATTGAACATAACAGCAGGCACTGTACCCGCACCACTGCCGCTTCTGGTTCGCCATAGCCTCAATGTTGACCGTAGTGCGCAGCAACTGCTCCCAGGGGCTCCTCTCGGCGCCTCCTCCACCTCCGACGGGGCCCCACTTCCACGGGCGCTGCATCTGCTGCCGGAACCGCTGTAAGCTGCTGGTCCGCACGTGGCGCGGGTGCGGCCTGATATGCGGCGCAGGCGACGACGACGGTCCGGGCGAAGGCGGTGCCGACGAGGACCTAGACCTCGAGTCCTCCATCCTTGGCGAGCCTGCTGCCCCCGACAGGGCCCCCCATTCCCCTCCTCCGCGTCCCTCGCGCGCTGCCCCGACGGCGAGGCGCTGCCCCGACGGCGAGGCGCTGCCCTCTCGCGATTCGGAAACCGAAGGCGACCAGCCCGCGCCGTCAATCCCCGGAGGCCCCGACGCTCCCTACGCCGGAGGTGACTCGTAAGCCTCCTCCTCGTCGTCCGCGGCCCCCGCCTCGCCGCGCGGCGGAATCGACACCGACATCGACGGCGACAACGACGGTGCAGCCTCGCCCTCGCGCCATGTCACCGGGTGCGCGGAGGCGGTTGGCGAGACGTCCACCGCATCCTCGAACAGCTCCGCCTCTCGCACCTCCTCCTCCGCCAGCCTGAGCGGCTCCGGCTGCTCCGGCGTCGGCGTGGCGGGGCCGCCGGGGAGCGCCATACGCGCCGCGCGATCGGAGCACGGGCCACGCCTCGCGCGCAATTGAATGCCAGTGATCAAACCAAACGGAAGGGGGAGGGGAAGAGGACCCTGCTGCGCACCGCCAGTCGCCTCCGGCGGGCGGAGGGGCGTTCAGGTTAACGCCGCCGCTCCAGCTTGCGTCCATGGCTGGTGGTTCGTGTATGTTGGTCTTGGTCGGATCTCGAGGGGGATGGGGGCGGCGGCGAGCGCATGGGGCAGGGCGGGGGCGGGGGCGGGATCGAGCGGCGCAGGGAGCGGCGGCTAGTGCGCGGGGGCGGGGGCTGCACCGAGCGACGTCGGGAGCGGCGGCGAGCGCGCAGGGGCGGGGGCGACACCGAGCGACGTCGGGAGCGGTTGCAGCTCAGGGGAGGGTTACAGTAGCATTTCTTGTTAGCTAGGGGAGCGGTTCTAGCGTAGGCGAGGCGAGCAGGGTGTTCTCGATGGTTTTTTTTTTCTTGCCGTTTTTTTTTTACATGGAAGGAGGAGGTCGAACGAAGGAAGGTGGGATCGAAAGGTCGAACCATTGCGGAGGTTGAACCATCACGACGACACAAGTAGAGATTACATAGAACTTCTGCATATCCAGTTGCAAGTGAACACTAGTATCCCTTGCTTTTAAGACAGGCTGGAAGCACTAAACCGCATCCTAAACACACAATAATAATAGAGAGTGGATTTTCAGCACATGAATGACTAGACACCCTTTATGAACAGTAACACCGAAACAACTAGAAAAAAATTGAAAAAATCTGAAACTTTGCAAGATCAAAGTTGATCAAACTTTCTAGATGCTTGCAAGTTTTCGTGCCAAAAAAATATTTGAGGAGCTCAACACAAGAAAAAAAATTAGTACTTCAAATTTTGAGCACTTTTAGCACCAAATCTGAAACTTGTTTGTACACCTTTCTCTACATGATATTTTGACATGAAAACTTGTAAGAACCTACAAAGTTTGATCATCTTATATGTTGCAAAAAGTTTCATATTTTTTTTTATTATTATTTTTTATTATTTTGTTTATAGAGAGTGTCTAGGCATCCGGATGCTGTTACACCTTTCTCTAATAATAATCTAGAGAACAGTCAAATTACGCATAGAGCTGGCACTCTCTTGGTAAAATCACAGGAATCATTCGCAATAACACACAATGAGATGAGAAACACAGATCCATACATGACACCAGACAAGAAAGAGAGTTCCATACATGATATTATTATGTACTCACTTCGTCCCGGTTTATTAGACCTCCTCGTATAAATTTTTTCTATAAATTTAACTAATAAAATATAAGCTATATGTCACAAATTATACGGTGGGAATCCTCTTTTAGATAAAAATCCAACGGTAATACCTTTTGCAGCATATAAATCATATTTTCTTATAGTCATATAAATGGTCAAAGTAACATAAGGGGAGCCAATAGACCCGGAAGAAGTATAATACAATATATTATAGGTACTAAGCAAGCTCCCTCCAGGTTCACCCACCATGTTATCGATGGATTGCCAGGTGCTGACACGTATTCCCGATTTTTTACACGATTTTCCTCAGGTTTCTTTTTTTTACTGTGCTAGGCCGGCTGGTTTTCCCCTCATGCGGTGGATCGGATCGTACACCCTTCTTTGCATGTTGCCACGTTTTGGCTGGGTTCCCCTTTTCCTTTTGGGCTTTCCATCCTACTATACCAAGCCCTAGAGGATTCGGCGTAGCACTCGAGGGGTGGTGTAGTTTCCTCTATGTTCGGTTGCTCCATGGTCGCGGCCGCTGATTGACCTGTTCGAGGTGGGCATGGGCGATCGACTGCTCTTTTGCCGCTGGGAGCGCGCGGCCGTGCTGCCGTGCACATGTTGGGGTCGACGGGTCTGATCCCCCGTTTCTTGCTTCCTCTCAGTCTCCTATTTTGCTGGTTTGATCCGTCGATTGATTTTCTCCGGGTGGGACTTCTTCATTTTCTTCGCCTGACCGATTGGCTGATGTGCCTTCTCATGTTGGTGGAGGTGCTGTAGGAGGCATCGGTCAGTCGTCATTCGCCGCCCATTAATCCATCCGCTGCTCCAAGTTGTACACAAACTCTCTGCTTTGTTCTTCGGCGGACACTATGAGTGTGGGCAGCGATTCTTCCTCTATGTCCCGTTCTTCATCTCCTGGTCTCCATGTGCGCACTGCGGCTGCTCCTTCTGTTCGTATAGCTGCTGCTACAGTTGTTTGCTTTGTGTATGTCTACATCTACATCTATTTTAGTTTTCTTTTCATATGTCTAAGATTTTATTTTTGCAGATGGGGCCGTCCATCCGGGATCCGGCTGAAGCGCGGCGCTGGCGTCGAGATATTCGTCAGGGGAAGCGTAGAGAACCCGGCTAGGAAAAGTGCTCCCTTGGCTTCTTCAGATTGACTTCTTCTCTTTGTTTCTTTGTGATATTTAAATTTTGCATTACTGCCTCATGTTGATTCTTCTTTGTTTTTTTTACACTTTCTGCATTGTTGGCATCTTCTTCTACCATTGCCTCCATCATTTAGGCATATTTCCTTGCTATAGCATATGGATTCTTCTTGCACAGCTGGACCATCGTTTATCTCTGGTTTTCGGCCTATCATGTGCCCATCCCACTCTTTTTGGGTATGCCCTGTCTCATTTTGTTTTTCATGATTTAGTCATGTTTTCATAGGTCTTTTGCCTTCTTTTTGGTTAATGTGCACCTTCTTCTTTAGTGTTTCCCATGCCGTATGTTGATCCTGTGCAAGCTGCCTTCAATAGGAAAAAGAGAAAGTTCCTTTGAATGCATCGATCAGGCAAGACTAAAAGTTGTACAAAACGGCTCGCCAGAGGTTAAAGTATGCTGATGCACCAAATCTTACAATTCAGTTTTTGGACATGAGGGTGCTGCTCATGGGGATAGATGTTCTGGCCAAATCTCATTGCTGGCGAATTGAGACCTCAGTGTCATAAATTTGATGTTATAGCAGAAGCTACTTCCAGAGAACTAGAGCATATCTCCTATTTGAATCCATCACTTATGCCTCTTCAGTATCCATTTTTGTTTCCATATGGTGATCCAAGTTTTCAGGTTAGTATTGAATATCAGCACTGCGGCGCCGGGCAGCTAGCCGAAGGCATCGTCAAAATTCTAGGCAAGCTTCTTCTTTTTCATCAGCCCGTAAACATGTTACCATGCTACAGATTATGCTTATTATCTTCATTACCGAAGAAATGAGACCAATCGGTATACTTGTTGTGGACGACTCTGTCAACAAGTTGCAGCTAATTTTATTCCTGTGCGGAAGCAAGTCTCCTATCTTATCATTTTTTGAAACAAGATGAGCAGTATTTTGAAACATATCAAGGTATCATAGATGCCATGGTTTAAGGAAGTACTACTGGAAAAAATCTGGATGTACAGAGTATGTTGCATTCCTGCTTTACCGGTGGCAATCGTTATATGGTGCAAAACTATCATGATGGAATGGCTATTTGTTGAGGGTATGGAGCTCCGGATCTTTTTGTTATATTTACATGTTCATAAATGGGAAGAAATTTGCGATATGCTTTCATATGAAAGTGGACGATTTCATACTGATCAACCTGATTTAGTTACGAGTGTTTTAGTTTGCTTTCTTTAAAATATGCTCCTCTTTTAGATGTGAAGACATCTTAAGCTCTTTTGTCAAGTCGATCATGTAGGAGGAGTAAACGAAGGAGTTGTCCCAAAAGATAGAGTGGAGCAGTTTAAGAAAAGCATCAATGAGGGATCGGTGTACAAGATTCAAAACTACCTCATAGAAAGGCCCAAAAATACTTACAGAGCAACAGATCATCCACATAGGCTCTCCTTCATAAAAACAACAATTGTTGCTCCTATTGTTACCTTGTGAGTAGGTTTCCCCTTACTTACTCATAATGCATTACCATTTTCAGAGCTCGAAAAACATATTGGATCCAAGGAGCTGATGTCAAGTTACTCTTTAGCTAGCCTTCTGCATAAGCTTTAAGTATACATGCGATTCTGATTTCAACTAATATTATATGTGTCCAAATTGCTGAATATTATTGGTCTGATGGTTACCGTTATCGACTATTGCCTTCTACTGGTGCTGCCAAGGAACCAAGGCGCCAGATAACTATCATTGATGGAAAATATGTCTCTCATCCTCTGGCTTTGTGTGCTCACCATCTTTATACACATTATCATATTGTAGGACAAACAATTACTTCATTACAAACTTTAATTTCTGTAGAAAAAATGCTACTGTCACGCTTTTGGGTGAATCTGCACAAAAATTTGATGCAGAGAGTTTATGCACTTTATCAAAGAGAGAACCAGTTATCATAATGTTTATTCTCATGATGCTCGATCAGTATGCAGGTATAGGAGAATTGTCAGACTTTCTTTAATCTTTTTTCCCTTCAAAAAGCTCAAACGGGTTGCTCAAACAAAAAAAAACATATATTATGTAGGAACACCATCTACAAGATGACACGTAAATGTTGATATTCCCAGGATGAAAGCAATGTTGGACAGGTGCGTACCATAGTGCAAAATTTACCCTGATTATTTTACATTTCAATGTATTTACGGCATAATGCGCATTCTTATCATTTAGAGTCAGAAACCAACCATACGAATTGAAGTACTCAATCCCGGACAAACTCCGTGGGAGAAAGTGGAGACAACCATCAGTTCCCTAGAAGGAATAGACCCTGCTAACACTCTGGTACTTTACATCTATCTAACTATGATTGCTACCAGTATTTAATACTTAGACCTAAGCATGTTTTTAATTGAATTTACAGAAAACTTGGTTGGATGTATATGGATTGTAAAATTTGCTGGAAAGGACTATGAATGACATACAACATAACAGATCCTAGAACCAAACGAAGTACGCTTTGGGCAATGGAAGATGCTTGGAGAAATACCGCTCTTAGTAATGTAAATATATGCGTACATCTTTGAGACTGAACTTCTCATCCGTATGTGTCTGTTTATCCGTTTCTTTTGTAGCTGATCCGTCATGTACCGGTAAAGTTCTAAGCCATCATCGTCATAGCTGTAATGGCGTCCTACCTTTATTGTAGCTCATCCCTCACGTGATCAACGGACGCGGCGTGCCGCCGCGCCATCTTCCTGCTAGTATTACAAACAACCGTTGTTAGTAAACACATTTCCGCCATCTTGGGAGGCTAGAAATTACAACGAAAATTCGACAATAGAATAACATAAATAGGTCAATTAATCAAGTCGCACAGCATTCGAGTTTTTTTTCCTGAGCCGGACAAACAACCCCTTTCCATTGCAAAACATTCCAGTTGAGGAAATACATTCCACATGCGCAAATTTGGACGCAATGGCATCAAATTATTCAGTTGTATATAAGCAGGTAGCATGATTGCATGATTTGCATCAATGGAGATAATGGCATGGACATGAATCGACACCAATTGTACGGCTGACATCCATGGCAGTATAAGCAGAAGCAGTGTATGCATCAATTTTATTCAGCTTCATCTTTCCAGATCCGCAGGAAGGTCAATTGCACCTTGCTTCACTTGCCAAGGCAGGTCGGCGTCTACGCGACAGCATACAGGAGAGCGGGGAGCGAGCCGGCGACGTCTGGCGGGGGACGGGAGAGGACAACGGCGGAGGGACGGGAGCGGCCGACGGCGGCGGCGGCGGCGCCTCGCCTCTCTCTGTCGACAGGAGAGGAACTGTTTATGTTTTCTTCGTTTTTGAGCGAGAGGAGAGGAAGTGATGGGACCGGGCTGCTGCCTTGCTGGGCACAGGCCCGCATGCTGCCGTTTTCGGCCCACGAAATCTGCAAAATAATACACAAACATTTTTTCGAATTTGGTAGCTCCCTCAGTTTTGTGATTCATTTTTGAATTGACGAACTTTTTTCAATCCACAAACATTTTCGAATTTTCTATTTTTTAAACGCGTCATCATTTTTGAAAATTCATGAACGTCTTCTGAGTTCAACAACTTTTGCAATTGCGTGAACAATTTTTTAGTTGATGAAAAAATTTGAATACACGAACATTTTCAATTTCGTGGGTCCTCGTTAAACTATGAACATTTTCAAATTCATTAACATATTTTTAGTTCGCAAACTTTCTCAATTTTGTGAACAATGTTTCGACTCATGGACATATTTACAAATTTGTGAACAGTTTTTTTGTAGTAACAAACATGTTCTTCCAACTCTCAAACATTTTTTAAATACAATTTCTGGATCCGCGAATATTTTTTAACTCGCCAACATTTTTTGAATTGGTGAACATTTTTGTGAATTAATGAATTTTTTTTGAATTCCCAAATTAGTGAACATTTCTGAAATTAAATAGAACCTGCCAAAAAATAAAGACGTATGGGAAAAATCTAAATAAAATAAAAGGCCGTCCCGCTGGGATACTTTTCCGAACTGGTGAACAGTTTTTTGTGAATCTGTCTCTTTAAATTCTCATGTTTGCACTTGGGTTGATGAACCAACCCCTAGCTTCCTCTTGCCTTTGCTTCTGAACCCCATTTGGTAATCAATGGAATGCGCCAAACATGCCCTCATACATTTGCAAATGAAGAAACAACGAAAAGTGGGCCGAGCAGGAAACATCTTACATCATGTAGGCTACCAAACATTCCCTCATACATTTGCGCCAAATGTGCCCATACAAAATCCGTTGTTTGTGAATGTATGTATACCAGTATAGTTCTGTTTACAACAACAATAGCGATAAACTACTCCCAACGGGGAGGAACGCAAAAGATGTACCGAGTTCAAAGGGAGATCTACAGAGGAATTATTCCAAAACGGGGAGCGCTCGAGGGGTGCGGGGTGAACAAATGAATGGTAGTCCGGCGATCACTCCGACAGGAAGATGGATTTGCACTGTTGCACCGTGTCATTGGGGCTGGTAACTGCACATGTAAACGGTCAGTCAGCACCAAAGCTAGATGATAACAAATCATGGGCTGAGCTTTGGCTTGAAAATTGAACCAGACACCAGCTTTAACCTCACTAACAAGTAACAGGGTAATGTTTCACAACTAAATCACAACGGGAGGTTGCTATATTTCTGAAGGTGCATTCATGCTATGATGCGTGTTCAATTCAATACTCTACTCAAGAAATATGACCTAAAAATGCTACTCCAGATGATTAAAGAGTAGAATGTCATGCAAATAATATGATGATGAAAACCCGCAATACTGTTGTTTCACCATGCCAAATATGCATGCTCATTTGTTTCATATCTAAGAGTAATAATCTGTACAGTTGGACAAAGATGTTCTCTGTCTCCTGTTCATTAAAGGGCCATCCAAGAAATCTCCTATTAAGTTATGGCCTATGGTCTTTCTTATCATGACAATTGCTAATTCAGGGATGTCAACTTAAACTTATCAAATGGATTTTCTTGGTTTCATAAGCATGAGAGTGTTAGCTTTTAACATACAGCCAGCATACCTGTGTGACCAACAGTTCTGTCAGATTCAAATATCTCATGATCATTTCCACCCTATCAAATAGAAAGGAAAAAAGAAGAAGCACAAATCAGAAAAATACCGCACGAAAGATACATTATAGTTAAGTTTGTAGTAATTAAATGGGATATCGTTAACAGTGGCTCGAAAACTCTGTTAAACATCATCTTGTGTGCAGAAAGGTAATTCACAAAAAGAAAAGGGGATTTCTTTACCTTGTAGGTCTTGTCCCCAAAGAAATGGATTTCTTTGAATTCTTCGAGATATCTCAAGCAGTATGTTTTGTCCCAGCCTTGTGGGAATACCTGAATTCAGTGATGCAGTAGTAAATACCAAACTGAATATTCCTAGCAGGTATTTAAGAGTTTAGAACACTTACATCAAAACTGATCTGCCCTCCAATAGAAAAGGTCAGGTTCAGGTGTGCAAACTTTTCGCGAAGCACTGACACCATTTTAGGCCGAACATTATGTACCTAAAAAAAACGAGTCGGTTCAGTTCCATGTTTTTCTAATAGCTATTTCCCCTTTCTAATTATAACTAATTACTTGTTCTTATAAGGCAATCTGTACCTTATCATACTTCTCAAAATCATCACGTTCTTCTTGACTACAGTTCCTCCCTATAGGTGACACATTGATCATTCCACTCCTGAACTCTATGAATGTACCCCTGAGCAAACATTTACTTTACCCGGTCAGTAAAGGGCTAGCACCCAAGGGAATTCTCGAACAGGATTCTGCACTGACCTTTTAATTGGGATATCCAAGTCCGCAATGTAATGAAGAGTGAAGTTAATGAATTCCTGCAAAGAACGCATAACATCACTACCAAGGCCTCAAAATTCACCTACAACAACAGCGCAAGAAACAAGGCCACGCAACATAGGCTCACCTTAAGCTGGTCATCTCCAAGATACGTTTTCAAGCTCTGCAGAGTGAAGAACACCCGTCAAAATTCAGCTGTGGATACTTATGCAACATCTCCGGTAAACTCGGCATGCTCGTGCTAAAACAGCACGCATTATGTGGCACGGGCACTTACTTGCGTCCCGATGAGCTTGCCGTCCTTGTGTGCAACCAGGCCGTTCTCGGAGAAGACGTAGTCGTAGTCGGTGATGACTGCAGAGGAGAGAATAAACATCAAACGAAATTGCTTGCAACTGCTTACACTTATAGACAAGACGAGCAGACAATGGAGTCATGACGAACTCTGGATCCAAGCAGAGTGTACTGCTGAATCCAAGCAGTGCTGGATACCTGATTTGCCGAGTTGCTCGGAGATCTTGACCAGATCGGATCCCCCCACCACGCCGACGGTCACATTCTGAAGAAAACCAGAGAGCCACACCCAGAGCACAGTGAGCAATCGACATGGCCTGAAAATACTACGGAAGAGAAAAGAAACAGAAACGAGAGAAGGAGAGGGTCACATTCGGGCCTCACCTCGCGCAGGCGCTTCATGAAGTCGAGCATCTCCGGCGTCACCTCCTTGCGGGGCGCGGTGAGCGTGCCGTCGACGTCGAAGAGCGCGAGCACACCGGTGCTCTTCCCCGCCGCCGCCATCCTTCTTCCGCCGGCGCTGCTGAAGCTGCTACGAAGGAGGAGAAGAAGAAGGGACGGGGCGGCGCACCTCCTCCCGGCGGCCGCGTGATATAGCGCCCCCGGGGTGGTCGCGGGGAGGAGGAGGAGGTGGAGGATGCGTGCGGCGGTGAAAGAAGTCAGCTTTGCGGCGCGGATCCAGATGCGCCGGGGCTCCTCCTCTATCCTCCCACGAGGCCACGAGACGGCGACGGCGACGGCGGGGATGACGTCGGCCCACGCGGGTCGGTGCGGGCCCCACGTCAGCCGCCTCGACGTGCTTCCGGCGACATGGCGGTCGCTGATTGGGCACTGATTCGTATCCACTCACCCACGTAGGACACACGTTGGGGCTAAAATCACTATTTGACCTTTTTTTACCGTACGCATTATATATTAGTTCCTCCGTCTCAAAACAAATATCTTAATTTTAGTATATTTTTGTATTAGAGTTAATATAAAATTAAGATATTTATTTTGAAACAGATGAAATACTATAAAACACGTTGGTCTCTTTCTTATGGGACGAGTTTGATGGATGAAGAACATCACATGAAGTAGGATCGGTCTTAGTTGCGAAACATTTCCGAAGGGTGTTTTGTTTCTAGAATTTAATGTCCTCTAGCGATTGAAAGTTAAGGTTTTCTATCCTCCAATGACGCGGCTGATCGAGAGCGTTTTTTGTCCTTCATTGGCGTTGCCGACCGAGATTTATTTTCTGTCCTCCAACAACCAGAGTGTGATTTCGGCGGCCTGGGAGGGTACACTCCAAGAAGATCGGAGAGCAATGAAAACTTTGGCATGGAACAGTCGTGGAATGCTCTGGTTCACGACAGTTCAAGAGCTCTTGGACCTCCAAGGCCGGGTGAGAGTTAAAGTGGGTTTTTTGTGTGAATCACATGTAAATAAAAGCGAAGGCAATTGAGTTTTTTTAGAAGGTACCTGCTCATATTATTTAGTCAAAGGATTACAAACCAAACCGACACAGAAAACCCTGCAAACGTCAAGAGTGGATAGTTGTCCAGGAACAAAAGTAAAAAGGACCCCAACAAAACAATTTTTTTAATCAAGCCCTTATTTAGAAAAAAGCAAGCTAAGCTCTTATTTACATATATCGGAATGTGATGGCCGATCTGGCAGCCTTGTCATATTTTACAACCTTGTTAATGGAATGGTGCTGAACTTATGGTCGCCAAACTTCATTGATGGATTTATGATGAACGGTAACTCTAAGGCATTGGCGTTTCACATGGTCGATCTCCATGGTCATTACCGGACCCGAGGAAGACCGACCACCCTGAGGACGGCGTGATGGAGAAACGGAGGCGATTGCTAGGGTTTGGATCTAGGTGAGGCTGACACCATGTAGAACGGATAGAAGGGGATTGGTGAAATAGTTTGCTGTATTGATTGAGACCCATGGGCATATATATATATATATATATATATATATATATATATATATATATATATATATATATATATATATATATATATATATATATACTCTGATACCAAATATATAGAATATTTAAAATATTTATAATAAATCTAAACTATATTAAGTTACAAATTCAGGTTTTGATGTTGATATACGTGATTACGTATATGAGTTATTAAAGTAAATACAAAGTTATTTATTTATTTTATATTATTTTAATACGAAGTGTTTTTAAATTATTTCGCTTATATTGCAGGATCTTTGAGGGGCTGTCGAGGCCAACAAGACGACTGAGGTGTACGCAGTGGTGTAATATCCTACTCAGTACTCACCATATTTATCATTATGTTGTTTCAGGTGTAGCTAAGTTCGTTCACTTGATGTTTTAGTTTCAAATTTATGAAGTAAATTCCTATCGTCTTCCCAGGCAGTTCCACCCGAAGGGAACACTTCTCTACGGCCATAAGGTTCTCATTCAAATGCCATAAAAGGCTACACGGAGAACTATCGGCAGAGTTTTCTTCTATAGGATCCCTAGCATAAGAACTCGTTCCATAAATTCAAAAATAAAATACCAAGTGAAACACGAAACTACATCATTTCCACAACATAATTTACATATGGTTTTCCCTTTCGGGAACCCCCGAAGGGTTTACACAACGATAAAGAAATTACCTTCTAACTACCTTCGCGAGCTTACAAATGCTCTAAATATTGTAGCTCTTTATTACACGATGAGGAAGTACTACTACTACTACTACTTGAGCAAAGAGCTTGCTAGCTGAGTTGCAACTCTCTGCTCTATCTCTGGCTGGTTCTTCTCCGTCTGGTGTCTCTCTTCGCAACAAGGCTCCTCCTTTTAGGCAAGAGAGCACCTCTTGGATGGCTTCCGGGAGAAGGCTCCTCTATTATTTCCTCCTTCTTTCTCCTTGTCCATCATGCACCTAGTTTTTAGGCCTTCTAGGCTTTATAGGCTTTGTAGCCATTATAGCTCTTCTTTCTAGGGTATTGAGTGCATGTTGGAGAGGTTTGCACACCGTGTCTTGGCTGCCAATGGAGGTGGCATTGTCTTCTTTTTTGATTTTCTTCTTCGTCATGATTTTGTTTTGGACTTTAATCTTCAGGAATATTACAATCTTTGGATATGCATGTGCCCGTACACTGCTTGCTGATATGTGTATGCGGGCATACTTGGCTGGAAACATGCACATGTGTGTGCATTGGCTATTGATATGCGTACGCATGCATGCTGCATTTTTTTTTTGAGGAGGGGTCTTCCCTGCCCATATAATTGATATTTCATATCAATATACACTAAGATTCTAAATTCCTATCAGCATTCAGTCGGAGTATATGTCCTCCGCGCCCGAATAATTGATAGTAATATCAATTCAAATTCAGTGACATTTGAAGTTGGGTTTTACTCAGGTGGCTGCCCATGCCCTGCGATATCCATATGATCCTCATCTAAGAGATGGAAATCATACTTCATATCACATTCTTTCTTTATATCTTCAAATCTTATTTTCATTTCAACCCTTATTTCTTCTAATATCTCTTCCTTTAATTCTTTCTTCATTATTTTTGACAATTCTTCAAATCTTTTGTCCATTTCTTGATCTATATATTCACTATCCAAAGGGTCTAGGCCCTTCAGAAGGCATTCTTTATATGTATAATTTTTTGGAGAACCTTCTTCCTTTATATTCTTTCCTGATGATTCTCCCTTGGTTATTTTAAATATTGGCATATTAGATGCATTGTTATCTGCATTCTTTCTCTTCTGGATATAATCTTTAGCCTTGGGGTCAATATAATAGTTTTCCCCTATCATTTTTCTTGCCCAAAACAAGGCCTCATCAATACCTTCATATTTTTTGAATGTTAAGTCTTGTCCCATTCGTTTTGCATCTAGTTTCTCTATCATGATGTCTTCCCATGTCAAATATATTCCGGGTTTATTTCCGTCAAACAAAACATATAATATTTCTCCTTTTTGTATTTCAGCCCTTTCTAGTTTTGCCGCCTTCATATTCATTTGGTTAAAATATTCTGCCAAGCTATTTAGAATTGATAGCATATATCCTTTTTCATCTCTCTTATTGGTATATTGGAACCAGAAATTGTCCAGTATGCACCTCTGAATTTCATCAAGCTTGATATGGGCCTTTGGCTTGAAATTGAAGGTATTTGGCTGAAATATCTTCAGCCTGTTCTCCTCTCCAAAGAAGAAGCATTCGTCCCTGGTGGGGAATAATCCTTTCTTCATTTCTGCAAATTTGATGCACGAGAAAATATGTCAGGTAAAGTATTATCTTTTCCCTTAATATGCTCAAAAATAACTTTATAACCATTCCCAGCTATGGTGTCTTCAAATAAGACCCATCTTCTGGTTGAACTTTTCTTACTATTAATTTTATTATAATATCGACATATGGCTTCACAATCAGTTCGCACTGTAAATTCTTTGAATCCTAGATATAACCTAAAAGCATTTATTGCATTTACAACTGCAAGGATTTCTCTATCAATATTATTTACCGTTTTTAACTTGTAACTTCCTGAAGCATATCTACATATTTTTTCATCTGCTTTCGGGGAATATTTATTAGGTTTTTGTTTTAATATAGCACCCCATCCTACTTTAGATGCATCTGTTTCAATAATAAAATAATTATCTTCTAGAGGCAATTCTAAGGGCTTTAAATTCTTGACTTTTTCTTTGATGGCCTTTACTAATTTTATATCTTCAGAATTAAAATATCTCTGACCATTCTTTCTTAATTTAGCATATAAAGGTCCGGCTAGCTTTGCTAGGTTATCTATGTAATTTCTTGCATAGTTTACAATTCCTAAGAATTGTTGTAGAACTTTTTTATCATTCATATTATCAGGAAACTCTAAAATTTTCTTTGCAATGTGTTCTTGCAAATATATTTTTCCTTCTCCTATTTCATGACCAAGGAAATTTATTCTTTCTTTACAAATTTCCATCTTCTTTTTTGATAATATGAGCCCATTTTGTTCTACCTTGCGAAAGAACACTTCGAGATGGGCTATATGCTCTTTATATGATTTTGAGAATACTAACAAATCATCTACGTATACTAATATAAAGGCTTGGTTCTCATTAAATATATTTTGCATTTTCCTTTGAAATAGTGGAGGTGCATTCTTTAGACCCAATGGCATTACTAGCCATTCATAATGGCCTTGGGGACAAGTAAAGGCAGTCCATGGAATGGATTCTTCGGCCATTTTCACTTGCCAAAACCCTGCTTTTAAGTCAAATTTAGAGAAAAATTTGCTTCCTTGTATTCTATTGATCCATTCCTGTTTATTAGGTATGTTGTATGCATCATCTACCGTATTATCATTAAGCCTTTTAAAGTTAATTACCATTCTGGATTTACCTCTCACCTCTTCAGCATGATTTCTCACTATAAAAGCAGCAGACCTATGAGGACTTCTACTTTCTCTAATTGCTTTTAATTTTAATAATTCTTCAATATGCATTTTGAACTCTTCAATATCTTTAGGAGTAGCTTCTATTGGCCCTGACTTAATGATATAGTCTGGATTTATAATATTTATTTTGCAAACTATAGAGTTCCTTTCCCAATGTTTCATCGGTATTTCCCCTATAATTTGTATGTTTTCTAATCTTTGCACTATCTTATCTATATCTTTTTTGGATTTTATGTCTCTATACCAATTTGGTGAAAATGATTGTAATGCTATGCATTCAGTACTAGTATTTTCTATATGATATTCTTCTATGGTCTCACTAAGTTCTTCATCTTTACAGAATTCAAGGGCTACCTCTGGACTTGTACTATATTCTCCATCCAAATTAGATATCTCTACATTTTGCAAAGCTTTTCTTTGCTTTCTTACTTCAGATATGTATGGGAGATTATCTTGATAAGGGATAAATGTAACCCCTTCTTCATGTATAATTGTAGTTTGTAAAGACTGTTGTAAAAACCTTAACCCTATTATCATGTCATCATTTATTACTGATAAATATCTTATTGTAATTTCATCTATTATATATTTCGTGTCATTTATGTATGCTTCAATATTATATGCTAACTGGTTGTGGATTTTCTTTATTCCTGACATATCGGTAGATACTTCAGCTTTATTATTATCTATAGTTTCAACTATTTCTGGACATCTCATGAAATATTTATCATGTATGATGTTCTTTGTGCAACCTGTATCTAGTAGCGCTAACACTTTATAAGAAATGTTTGGCTTTAGAACTATTCTAACTGGGATTCTTATCCCTAACACTTCTTTGAATGGTAATCGAACAATATATTTGTTTCCAAAACTAGTTATTGCATCTTTTAATTGTATTAATTTATCTCCTTTTTTATCCCTTATTGTTATCATTTGTTCTTTCATCTCTGTGATTTTTGCAACCTTATTATCTTGCTCTTTATTATCTTCTAATTCATCCTTTAGCTTTTCTAATTCTGCTTCTAGCTTATTTATTCTATTTTCTAAGTTTCTAACCCTGCTGGATAATATTCTTTCTTCTGGCTCCCATTCTATTTCCTGTCTCCATTTTTGATTACTGACTTTTAGACAGGAGGTACATGCTTGCTTTAAGCATAAACTACATGTGAATCTATTATCTTGGCTAGGATAATATATACAGAAGGCACATTTTATGTTATAATCCCCTTTTCCTTTAATCCAGTCATGTTCACAATCTACTTGGTTCATCATTTCGATCTTTAAACCGGCTAATTCATCAATTAGGTCTATTTCATCATCGCTTGATTCATATTCTGGAGTCTCATTTTCTACTTCATCTGTCTCTATGATTGAATATATTGGCTCGTCGTCTTTTATTTCATCATCACATACCAAAATATTCTCATTAACACTATCTACTATTAATACTCTCTCTTGCTCCTCATATTTGCTAGAGTACCTTTTCTGGTCTTTATTAGGGCAAGTTCTACTTAAGTGATCGGGAGAGTTACATATGAAACACCTGCATGTTTTATCATATGATTTCTTAGGATTATATCTTCTTACATTTCTTTTATGCAAGAATGGGGCTCTATTATCGGACCTTCTCAAGAAATATCTTTTCTTTGTTCTAAAATTTCTATTATCTCTCCTTTGTGGTTTATAATATTTGTTTTTCCGATGCCTTTCTTCTCCATACGTAAGCGGTATTTGGACAATGTTATTGCAGAAATTGTAATCTGACTTCTTCATAGACCTTTGGGCTTGTATGCCTGTACATACCTTTCTTAATTGTTTAAAAACAAATGTTATGGCTTGAGATATATTTACCACGTTTCCGCCTGTTTCTTTTTTATATTCTTCAAATATTATGGATCCTAGAGGGTCTGGCAACTTATTAAAATATCTTTTTACAACACCTACATTAAACCCTTGCTTCGCAGTCGTAGCATTATATAAATAATGTTGAGAGAATTCTTTTATTCCTTTCCAGCTAGTTAATGTTAGTTTTTCTATTTCTCTCAACCTTTCGTTTTGTAGTGAGGTATATCCTAATTCCGGGTCTTCTGCGATGATCATATTTGAAATAACATTTGCAAAGTTATTAGGGTTACTTCCAGCCCTTTTTAATTCTTCATACTGATTAGGATATGTCTCTACCCATTGTTCCCATAGAACTTTTACAGATTCTCCTAAAAATGTTTCAAGATATGTTAACATATCTTCTACCTTAGTTCCTATATTATACTGGTTTTGTATATATTTTTGAACTATTAAACCTTTCCATATGCTGATTATATTCGGCCAATCTATCGGGTCATGAGCTGCTAGGTTTAAAATAGTGCCATCATTCTTATAATTTTGAAATTGCGCTGGCTTTTCAAAATCTCTTCTTTTAGCACCCATATATCTATATTGTCCAGGGATATATGTAGGTTGATAATCATCCTTTTCTGGAGGCCATTGTCCAGCTGATCTGGTAGGTCTCTCTCTCTCCTTCTCTTTTTACCGAAGACTCGCCATATCCCTTTCTTCTTTTATTACTACTTTCTGCTTCCATAGCTTCCATTGCATTGTCTAAATTTTGTAGTCCCACATCATCTAGTGAGTTATAAAAATCACTATTCTGCTCCGAATCATTATAATTTTCATCTTCTAACCACATATCTTTTACTAATTCCTCTTCCTCTTCATAACTTTCTAGTAATAACTTATTATTTATATCCCATTGCTCTTCTTCACTAATAACTTCTTCTTCCTGAGCAATATTCTTATCTCTATTAGTGATAGCATCACTATTACTACCAGCATGTTCTCCCCTTTCAATTGATGATGTATTTGGCATAATTGAACTACTAGTTACCAACTTTTTCTCATTTTTTAGTTTTTTTAACCTTGCAATTTCTCTAATTATAAACAATTCTCTTTCTCTTATCTTAGGCCAATCTTTTGTCATAGAATTTTTATATTCCCAATCTATATGCTTTAGCTTATTTTCCCAGTGAATTATTTCATCATCTAAATTAGCTTTTTCCATGCATTCGGTCACACCTTTATTCTTATCGTCAATAGATTCTGTTTCTGACATAAAGGATTCTGCGTCTTCTATTGATGCCGATTTATAGTTCATAAATCTAATGCTACTACTTCCTTCACAATTTTGATAACTTATATAGTTTTCAGGTTGCTTTAATTCTTTTTTCTCTATTAATTCACCAATCTTCCACTCTTCTCCCGCTCTTTCTTCAGAACCAATTTTAAGTGGATTCATAAATTTAATACCCTTTGATTGCATACTATCAATTACATCGCTCACATTAACTCTATATCTAGAGTTACTTCTGTTAGTAAGCCTTCCTATAAATTCTATGCTTACTAACAAATTTGTTCCTTTAAAATCTTCATATCCCTTAGTTTGGAAACCAAAACTCATTTTTTCAATAAATTCTTTTACAGGCATCATTTGGTCTGGAGCTATATAGGTTATTAACCTATTTTCATTCATGTCTCCTTCTAAAAATCCTAATGCTGCTTTATCTACTGATTCCCACCTTCGATCTAATAGAGTTATAAGCACCTTTGCTCCTAATTTCTTTCTTGTCATACCTTTAACTCCTATAATATACATACCTTGATGAATATATTTGTAACCACAATATTTTAGTTCATTTTCAATATTTTTGCTTACTATTCTTAAATCAACTGGGTGTGTTAACACATTTAGTTCTACTTCTCTTGATATTCGGTATAACCCGCTCTTACTCTCAAACATACCCATGTGATATACCTGTTGCGGTTTTATTTTTCTTAGGGTATCCTTTTGATATCTTTCGAGGTCTCTTTGAATATCTATAACTTCTTCAATACTATCAATATCATCGGCTTTACATGATAATCTATGCTTCATTGCGAGTGGTCTTGAGTCTTGCCTTACTAACTGGAGGGTTTTATCTCTTCTAAGGAAGCCTTTAGATATGTCCATTTTTCTGAATTAATATTTCTTGATGATGTTACGATTCCAGATGACGATAGCACAATTTCTTTGTTGTTTTGGACACTTTTTAGCTTGTCTAAAACTTGAATTAATAGCTGAAGAATTGTATTATTTTGTCTTATTATAATTTTAGAGTCTTCTTTTGGTGAGTCGTGATCAGAAAATCCTACAGGAGGTGACAAGTATTTGGCTACTTCGTTTAATGCTTGGCTATATTCAGTCATATGATTATGAGACAATCAAAGTTTTAACTTCTTGTAGCAACTTCTTTATATCGAGTATATCTTGTCTTGCTTCTGTGCAAGGGAGTGAGTCTTTGCCTTTACTTAGGTAACGGCCAATTGACAACACTTCTTCTTTAATATAATCGTTATTCTTGCAAAGTACGTTCTGCCTGGCCTTTGCTTCTTCTAGCTTATGTAAGGCGAGATCGATTTTATTGTTCAGACCAGAATATTTATCCGCAAGCTTTTGGTATTCTTTGGATAAACTCTCAAATTTTTGGTCTAAATTATCTTGTCTTTTCCCCCAAGATATGTAAAAGTTATATATCAAATCGACAATTGTATTTAGCTGGCTATGAGATGTATGCGAGGTATGCTCTTCAGAAGGATTTTTTCAGCACCTTATATTAATATTCTCTTTAGTATTTATTACCTTACCTGCGCTAACTTCTAAATTTAAATACTTTAACCTATCAATGTTCAAAACGCTGGACCTGATACCAAATATACAGAATATATAAAATATTTATAATAAATCTAAACTATATTAAGTTACAAATTCAGGTTTTAATGTTGATATACGTGATTACGTATACGAGTTATTAAAGTAAATACAAAGTTATTTATTTATTTTATATTATTTTAATATGAAGTGTTTTTAAATTATTTCGCTTATATTGCAGGATCTTTGAGGGGCTGTCGAGGCTAACAAGACGACTGAGGTGTACGCAGTGGTGTAATATCCTACTCAGTACTCACCATATTTATCATCATGTTGTTTCAGGTGTAGCTAAGTTCGTTCACTTGATGTTTTAGTTTCAAATTTATGGAGTAAATTCCTATCGTCTTCCCAGGCAGTTCCACCCGAAGGGAACACTTCTCTACGACCATAAGGTTCTCATTCAAATGCCATAAAAGGCTACACAGAGAACTACCGGCAGAGTTTTCTCCTATAGGATCCCTAGCATAAGAACTCGTTCCATAAATTCAAAAATAAAATACCAAGTGAAACACGAAACTACATCATTTCCACAACATAATTTACATATGGTTTTCCCTTTCGGGAACCCCCGAAGGGTTTACACAAGGATAAAGAAATTACCTTCTAACTACCTTCGCGAGCTTACAAATGCTCTAAATATTATAGCTCTTTATTACACGATGAGGAAGTACTACTACTACTACTACTTGAGCAAAGAGCTTGCTAGCTGAGTTGCAACTCTCTGCTCTATCTCTGGCTGGTTCTTCTCCGTCTGGTGTCTCTCTTCGCAGCAAGGCTCCTCCTTTTATAGGCAAGAGAGCACCTCTTGGATGGCTTCCGGGAGAAGGCTCCTCTATTATTTCCTCCTTCTTTCTCCTTGTCCATCATGCACCTAGTTTTTAGGCCTTTTAGGCTTTATAGGCTTTGTAGCCATTATAGCTCTTCTTTCTAGGGTATTGAGTGCATGTTGGAGAGGTTTGCACACCGTGTCTTGGCTGCCAATGGAGGTGACATTGTCTTCTTTTTTGATTTTCTTCTTCGTCATGATTTTGTCTTGGACTTTAATCTTCAAGAATATTACAATCTTTGGATATGCATGTGCCCGTACACTGCCTGCTGATATGTGTATGCGGGCATACTTGGCTGGAAACATGCACATGTGTGTGCATTGGCTATTGATATGCGTACGCATACATGCTGCATTTTTTTTGAGGAGGGGTCTTCCCTGCCCATATAATTGATATTTCATATCAATATACACTAAGATTCTAAATTCCTATCAGCATTCAGTCGGAGTATACGTCCTCCGCGCCCGAATAATTAAGATATTTAAAATACATATATATATATATAAAATAATTAGCCTATGATTCCTAATTAATCACGGTATCAACAGTGATGACGGTGGCTTACTTGTTTTGCGAGGCGGCGTTCGATGCTTCGAGGCATTCAGTGATGAAAATGTGTGTGGGACATCTCTTATCGATCATTACATTGGATGAACCAGAAGACGCAAGTGTGGTCGTTTGAGTTGAGCAAGAAGATGAACATTGTCGGGACCCCGATCCTAAGCCATAGGAATCTAGCCTGTAACCCATCGCATCCCTTTGTGGTCTCACGCACGGTTAACTCCACGGCTGCAGCCTTACCTTAGCCGGGACCGTTTGCGTCTTTTGACTCACGTATGCGATAGTATCGCTAGCAATCCAATGTCAAAGAACCCGGATCGACATGTCTAGTCATAAACCAAAGTGGCAGTACCGCACAAGGACAGGCATACATGACCCAACAAAGCAGGCGTCGGTCACCGGCGAATGTAGACGAGTCGTAGCAAGCTACAAGGACTCCATTACATCGCGTGACATTTCCCCAAAGGGGACAGACACAACAGCTAAGAAGGACACATGCCGGTCAACCAATGTGTCCGGAGCAGTAGCGAACTACCAAGGCTCGTTGGACCACAAAGGGGCATTTCCTTGTAAGGAGTGCTACTAAAGTTCACGACTAGGTAATCGAACCCCATACATATCAAGTACGACACACGTACGCATGGCATACCGATATGTATAGATACATCGATGGCATCACAACATAACCATAAATATACAAGCTTTATTTAAGAGGCTCGGAAGAGCCACACATATAATATTACACATTAAGGGTCTCACGACCCATAATAGCAGTCATACAATACAAGCCAGCGGAAGAGTTATAAACTGTCTGGGTACAGACAGGGCAACCAGTAGGCACGTGGCCTGACTATACTACAGAGCCGACGTAGGGCCAGATCGTAGCTGGGACACCAGCTATTCGTCGTCGTCGATGTCTACGAAGAACCCTCCATTAGGGTCATTAGCAACCTCTGCAACATTTGTTAAGCAAACATGAGTATGAAGGTACTCAGCAAGACTTTAGGAGAACTAACTACTCATGCAAGGTATCAAAAGGTATTGTGGGGTTTCAGGCGGAAAGCCAGCATTTGACTCGTGGCTAGACAACTTGCATTTTTAAATTAGTTTTGACAACTTGATTTCTCGCACACGAGTCCACTAACACACAACAATACACTATCGTGGAATCATTCCGTCTCCATACGGAAATGCCGTCCACGACACTCACGCTTATCTTGACAATTTTATGAGTAGCCATTGAAGTTATCTATGAACAACATATGTCTCCAAGTAGTCCATATCCGCGGACGCGGCTATTCGAATAGATCATAACCCTGCAGGGGTGTACTTCGTCACACACGCTCTCGCTACTTATCGCCATGTGCACGTCATGCACCTCGGCAACCTTCAAGCGGAAGCCCAGCGAGGGAGTCGGCCACGACCGTTAACCACACTAGTACCTAGTCCAGGTTTATCGCCTATCTGAGAGTAACCCGTACGGAAGTCCGGCCGAGGTTTCCGCCACGGCCTCAAACGATGTGCGCAGGGTTCCCAAGCCCACCATCTGGGTGCCACTTGGTACACCGTGCCACTGCCTACCGCATCACGGCCCACCTCTCAGGTCAGCACCATGCACGGCCTCCAGCATTTCTATAAACACCAGAAACTACTTGCAACTCCTGGACCGAGTACTACGCGATTAATAGGCCGAGCGGGGTCATATTTCAGGGCCCAGCATGTGGTAGTATCTAGTCTTGGATTACATACACGGAACTCAGTTCCTAAGGACGGTTCCAATGAAACAACCCGCCATGTACTCCTACACAGCCTTTCACCGGTACCTTTACCAAATCAAGTTCAACACACAACCTTTGCTCACCGAACACATTCCTCATTTCTGTTCATCTCCCAGATGACAGACCATACACAACTCTAAGCATAGCATGCATAGCAGGATAAGGCACATCATAGCTCAAGCAACTACCAGGTATGCTAGGTTGCAAGGTTCGGCTATTTACTGTGACAAGGTTAAGTCATGCAAAGGAAGTGGGTCCAACTATCGTGGCAAAAGCAGTTGAAGCATTTGATCCTAATGCAATGAATAGGTGCAGGAGCAAGAACATAGGAGTTATCGGAATGATCAAAAGGGTTGCTTGCCTTGTTGCTCAGAGGAGGAACGATATCCGTCAGACGGATATTCGGTGGAATCCGGGGGTGCGGAGCCTACCGAAATGAATGGCAACATTCAATAACAATCATATGCACTCAAATGATGCATGAGCATGGCATGAGAATGCAAGGTGATAAGTTATTATTTTCAACATGTAACAGGTTTAGAGTTGATTTGAATCACATTCGAATAGCAATTTAAACGGGTATTCTCGGATACCGGTTTAATTGATTCGACCTGATGCTCGGTTCATCTTGATGTTGACATGCAAGAATTGTCGTGTTATGATACTGATTTGTATCTAGGGCAGTGTGTGATCATTGCGTTTATAATGAAATTTGAATATTTTTGCAAATTCCATTTATAAAGTGATTAAAAGAATTGAATCATTCCTTATTTCACAATTTAGGGTTCTGTAACTTTTTCAAACATAGTTGAAAATAGCATAATCAGAATCCTTGAATTTTTCTGATACTTTTTCATATATAAATTATTTTCATTGGAGTTACAGATTAATTTCTATGATTTTTACAATTTTTAGCAATTTCCTGAATTAGTTTTAAACTGGAAATTCTATTTATTGCATCAGGCTGACGTCAGCAGGTCAGCCGACCTGTGCAGGTCAAACCTGACAGGGGAGCCCCACTGGTCAGCCTCTCTGGGACTAATCCCGCGCTGACCAGCCCTAACTGAGGTTTGACTTGGCCTTGGGCCCACTTGTCAGCGAGTGATTAAGTCACTAATCGGCTGGGTTAGCTTGCCACGTCGACCTCCACCGGCGGCGAGGTCGTCCTCGCCGGCGGGGAGCCTCCGGCGACCACCAGCACGGCGGAGGGGCTCGGAAACGGCGCACAGGGGGCCAAATGCTGCGCGGAGAACACCAGAGGAACGGCACGTCTCCCGCAGCTTCATTTCTGCACCTAGCCGGGGCTGATCTGGCCGGAGATGACGCCGGCGACGAGCTTGGCGGCGGCCAAGGCTCGGGCGTCATCGGGGTCTTTGAATCAGAGGGATCTACACTCGGTTCTTAGCTGCTACGGCATCTACGGGTCGTCCTGGAGCTGCTGGTGCCCTCGGAAGGACGGGCTGATCAACGGAGGGCTACCGGCGACGAGCGGCAGCGGCGGTCCTCGTCGGGCTCCGGTGAAACTAGGGCTAGAGGAGGGGATCGAGGGGGAAAACTTAGGGGAAACGACCGCATGCTCATGGGGAGTGCAGAGCAGAGCTTAGACGGCTCGGGGAAGGCGTGGGGGCGACGAATCGACGGGAGAGGTCCGGCGGCCGGAGGTGGAAGACGACGGCGTTGCGGGCGTTGCAGGGCTCGAGGAAGCTTCGGCTTCTGCAGAGATGACCAGGGCGACGAGTCGGAGCTAATGGCGTGCTCTGGGAGGGGATCCTATGGCCAGGGGCACGGGCAGCTCGAGCTCGAGCTCGGCTCTAATGGCGGCAGCAAGGAGGGGGAGGAGATCCGGGCGGAGGAGGAGAACCGAGGCGGGGAATGGATAGGGGAGGCTCTGGGGAGCTTATCCCCGTCGTCGCCAGCGCGAACCGGCGGCCAGGCAGGCACGCAGGTGCGTGGCCGCGCCGGAGGAGGCGGCGGCCACCTCCTGCTGCCTACTGGCGCGAGGGAGGGGACGAGCGGGGAGATGGGCCGGGCCAGGCTAGGGCGACAGGTAAGTTTTTTCCCATTTTCTCTGTTTTTGTTTTTCTGTTTTGCTAATTATTGTATTGATAATTAATTCAGCTCCAAAACAAAAAGTAAGAACTATTTTAGACCTCCTGAAATATTTGTTATAATATCCCCACTCATTTCCAAGGTTTTCAACATTTTTGGAAAATTATAGTTTCTGATTTCAATTTTTAAATTTGAAACCAGTGGCTTTTGCATTTATTTAAAATGCTTAAAGTGTCAAGAAAATAGTTTTCTCCAATGCTCATTTACTTTCATGATTTATCAGAAAGTTTGAACATTTCTTGAGGCCATTTTGGGTTCATTGATTTTGAACTAGTTTGAAATTTCCTTTAATTGAAATGGTGGCTAGGGTTTTGAGTTTTTCCTTTGCCACTTTGTTGTTTTTGTTGAAACTTCTTAGATGCAAATGCAAAGAAGACATGAGCACAATGCTATCTTGCTTAAGGGTTAGGGATGTGACAAACATGAAGAGCTATGCGAGAATCGTATGCGATTGGGTGAAAGTATTAACATGTCAAAGAGGGACAATTTGTTGAGAACTAAAAGTTTGGCTCCCGCAAGACGTGGAATACAGATGGGTGTTAAGGGCAAACGCGCCGACACATTTTGTACGTGCACATTTGTTTGGATCAAAATGAATAGAAATCATGGTCCAACGCATCAACGCCAACACACAACTGTTTTGCATTCGCCTATGACCCATTTCCGACCTAAATTTGAACTGGGTTTGCGTCAGCGCGAACATTGCATCGACGCATGAGATGTGCACTCTTACCCTCCCTCTGACCCGCCCGTCGGTATCACAATGGCTATTCTCCCCTCTCTCCTTCACACCCGCCGCCTCTTGCCACGTCGTTATCGCTGCCGCATCCCGTTTGGACACTACCGAGGGCACCACCTCAATCCACACACTTTTCCTACCTCGATGCCACATTCGATGCCCACTCTTGTCGGTGTTCCTGGTCTATTTTCTCCGCCACCGTAGCACCTTCACGGCCATGCCACCCCCTTGACTCCGATGCCGCCTACCAAGCTCCAAGCGCGCCGACCTTGCTCCATGGCAGCCTCCACTTTGATAGCCATGGTGCCTGTGCGGGGGAGAGGTGTGTGGCTCTTCACCGGCCGGCTTCTCCACCACATCCACAAGGTGGTCAATGCTTCGTGCGCAAGGTTTCATGGATAGTGGGAATGAGTACTTCTTAAACAACCTTATGTGTTCATCGGGCAATTCATCGTCGGACGATGAGCAATTTGTGGTTACGACTATATATGGTCCTCAGTGATCACATTGTTAGGTAGAGCGTTCCTGTAGTGCCCTAGATGTAAACCTTGCCATATTGGGAACCTATTGCATGTGGGTCCACCTTGTCAGTGATTTGATGTTTTCAATTGTGCCATGACTTCATGTGATGTCCTTTGTATTTTTCCCTTCCTTGCATGCATGCATGTCATATCATCTCTTCCATGCATCTTTATGTCTTTGTGATTGCAAAGGTGGTAGTGGTGATGTGGGTTCTTGTGAGTTCTTGTGATGTGGTTGCATTTGTGTTGTGGTGAGAGTAGAAGTGGTGGTGTGGTGTTGGAACTTTGCAAAACCCTTTGACTACAAACCCCTCTCTCTCTATTATCCCCTAGCCCAATATTTACTTGATCCTTCTCTGTTTTAAAAATGTCCACGTTTTAGGATATTTTGTAGTGATTGTGAAGATATGTATTTGTTGTTTTAAACTTTGTTTGAGAGGTGCTATATATTCACAAAACAGTGGCATAAATACTGTTTTGTAAATATTTGCTTGTCACTAAAGTCCCTTTTCTATTTTATTCAAATAGGTCATATTTTTCTATGACCAGGGGATATTTTGTTTGATTTTATCCCGAGTGTTTTAATATGTGCTTTATTTTTTCTTCTCTGTGTTTTTCTGTAATAGGAAATGAGAGAATTCTTCTTCCCTTCTATCTGGCGCTCCTAAGTGGGCTTACTCCCACTTAGCAGCCCATTTCCATCTCCCTCGCGCAGGAGCACGCGCACGGCGTCGTCTCCCTCCTTTCCAGCACGGCACCGTGGGTCCACCTTGTCATCCTCTCTGTCCCGATCCCCTCCGTTCCACCGAGAGGAGCACGCGCACATGGCCGACGGCACGTCCCTCGCCTCCCCCTCTTGCGCTATATAGGCCTTGGCGTCCGTGCAGAAGCGTTAGGGTTCCTCCCCGTCGCCGCACCGTCCAGATCTCGATCCCCCTCTCTCTCTCTCTCGTCGCAGCAAGGTAAGGAGAGCTCGGGTCCGCCATGGCCGATGGGTAAAAGGTCGTCGCCGCCGTCGTCCTGCTACCCCTGCTTCCTCTTTGTAGACGCTAGCAGCACGAGGGCGTCTCGAGGAGCCCGTTCCCGCCGCTGGACCGACTTCCCCTGCTCTGCTTCCACTACTTCCCGACGGCGCGACATCTCCGACGAGCTCCGCCGCACCGCGCTCTTCTTCCTTCTACTTCCTCTACGGCCGCTCCCTCCTCGACTCGTACGCGAGGTAGGGCACCTCCTCCTTCCTCCCTGTCTTAGATCTGTCGCCGGAGCAGTAGAGATCGTCGGCGAGTAGTCTCTGTCGCCGGAGCCGCTGGTCGCCGTGGCAACGTCGCTGTAGAGCCCCTCAGGCATAGATTATTGCGGGAATGACTTCGTGTGTGTGCGGGCTCCCTCCCCTCCACGAGTCGTTGCTCGATTTGGGCTATGTCGCCGGCGAGAGTCTTCCCCTGTTCCGGTCTGCCGCCGGTAGCAGTTCAGCAGAGGGGACCTCCTTCAGTTGATTCTTTGCGCGTTTTAGTTCGGACTTCGTAGCGTAGCCCAGTGGTATGTGGTGTGGTGTGCCAGTGGTGAGGGCGTGGGTTCGATCCCTCCCCTCGGCAACCCTTTTTATTTCTCTTGTATTTTCTTTGACACAGTAGCAGGAAGATCTACCATACCTGGAGAGAACTCCCTCTCTGATCAGATCAGTGACCGTAGCAGAGTGGTGGCTGCCTTGTGTGTGTGTGTGTGTGTGTGCTGGAGCAGCAGGTCTGGGGTTCGACCCCCAGTACCTCCCCTGTTATTTTTTTTCCTGTCCCTTGTTCTCTGTTTCACAAATTCTGTAGCCTTGTTCTTTGTAGTGAGGTAGCCATTTTTGTTGCATATATGTTTGTGCCACCTCCTCTGATAACCTGCAAGTGTGTGCAATTGTTGGTGGCTTGTGAATAAGCGGTGATGCTCTTGTGTGTATGAATATGCATTTAGTAGAGTAGTGATGCGTGTGCTTATAGTATTGTGCTTTTCACCTTAGCTGAGATTGGCATTTTATCTCCTTGCTTGTAATGGGTAGTAGTGGTAGGTGATGAGGTGTATGTTTGGGTGCTTGTGAGAGATGCGCATGTGTGTGTGTGTGCATACACATGAGATTAGTCACACATGGATGTGTGTGTATGGTGATGCTTCCTAGTAGATGATATTATGTAGGTGGCTAGTTTTTATGCTTGTGTGCCTAGTAAGAGGTGGCAGTAGGTGATGTGCATGTGTGTGAGTGTGTTGCACACACATGAGGTGTTGCTAGTGTAGGCATGCTTGTGTGTTTGATTGCCATATGCATGTGTTAGCATTCTTTGTGTTGCTAGAATGTGTAGGTGGTGTGGGTTATAACTAGATGATATGCATATGAGTTGATGATATGCATGTGATGAAAACATCCCCACCTTGCAACACTTGTGCATCTTCACATGTCCATATGTGAGAGGGCATGGTGATTTGTATGTTGGGAAGCTTAGTAGAAGGGGTTGTGAAGTTGATGTGCATGACACAAACATGGGGTTCAAACCCCCATGTCACTTTTTCATTGTGCACATGAGCTCAACCATGTAGTAGTTGATATAGAGGAACTACATGAAATGATGCACTATTCCCTAGTCATGATTTGGAGTAGTTTCCTCTTCCTTAATTTGTGGTCACTTGTTCCAAGTAAGTGCCCACATATTATATATGATTTTGTGGTAGAATTTCCCAAGGAATCCATTGGTGAACTTAGATTTGTCATTGGAGCATTTTTCTGGAAAGTCATATTTGCATTTTCTTCTAAGTTTAGAGCTTGGTTCCATGCATGGTGTTGTGCTCTTGTAGTTGATTCCTGGTTGTGGTAGTAGAGGGTGACCCACTGTACCACATGTGGGTTTCAATTCATGATTTGGAATCCATGTGTGCAAGTGGTGCCCATCCAAAGTGGTCATGTGGCTGGAAATTCCAGCTTAGTGAAATCTGGAATTTCACTAAGTCTGAGAATCTGGAAACATTTTCTTATCCTGTAGATGAGGTTGTGCTGGTCA
This sequence comes from Hordeum vulgare subsp. vulgare, assembly GCF_904849725.1. Taxonomy (NCBI): domain Eukaryota; kingdom Viridiplantae; phylum Streptophyta; class Magnoliopsida; order Poales; family Poaceae; genus Hordeum; species Hordeum vulgare. The sequence continues at coordinate 654,231,573 of NC_058519.1, read as the reverse complement.
TTATGTTGTGATCTAGCCTTAGTTCAGTGCTAGGAATTTGGACCTGATATGTTTGTGAAGCTCCCTGGCAAATTTCATCCCATTTGGAGTCCTGTAGGTTATGGTTTGGTTGCTGTCAAAAAGCTTCAGAACAAAGACAGAAAGTCAGGTGCAGGAATTTTCAGTAAGTCCCTGAGATCTGATGGTTTTGGGAAAGTTTGCAGCCTTGTGTCTTCCTGTGTTTAATTCCTTTTGGTATGATTCTTGCTTGTGCTTGTAGTATTCTTGGTTGGCTACAAACACATATATTATTTATCATATTTGGAGGGCTGTAGCTATGTTGCATGTAGCCCACAATGTGCTAAGATGCAGATTATGGCAGATTGTGTAGTATTGTCATTTTGATGTTTGTGAGTGCTTAGTTGATGTTGTGGTGTTCTTCCTTGCTCCAATCCATTCATGTTGGGTTGTTATATGTCTTGGCAACCTGGGAATACCAGATTTGTGCTATTTGAGTGTGTGGTGTTGATTCTTACACGTAGGGCTTCATATCTTGTTTCGTTGATTCCCGTTGATCCGTAGCTCCGATTGTAATGTTCTTTATATGGTTTTGCATCGATTTCTCGAGACGCATCTGATCATGTCATTATCATGCATGTCAAAATAGCTTAGGGTACAGTTCTGTCCAGAAACTTGTAGTAGCTTCTCTTGCTTGTGCTAGTGATAGAAATAGTGATGCATGCTCATTTTTCATCTCATGCATCATGTGCTTGTTGCATATTGAGGTGCTGTTGTTCATTGGATGCTATTCTTATGTTGGGTAGCACCGGGATCGGAGAACGAGTACGTGGATTCGGGAGAGTACGTGCAGGACGAACAAGAACCATTCCAAGCTGAGGATATCACAGGCAAGATGATATGACTTTGATTCCATCTCTAGACTTGTTATGCTAGTTTGCGTTTCCATGTCATATTGCTCGCTGCCTACCACTGAATTAAATTGCCTCTTGATATGCCATGAACCCAAACACTGATCCCTTCCTAGCAAAACTTGAATGGCTAAGTAGGCTTTGCTCAACTACTAATGTTAGCGTTGCTAGATGCAGGTGCTTTGACTCATGTGATAACATGAGCTTGATATCATTATCTTAAATGCTGTTATTTATTTAATGCACCTATATACTTGGTAAATGACGGAAGGCCTAGCCTTTTGCCGGGTGCTTTGTTCCGTTATTGCCGCCTTAGTTACCGGCTACCGGTGTTTGATTCCATAATGATCGCTCCTAACACGTTCGGGGTTGTTATGGGGACCCCCTCGATAAATCGCGTAGTGCTAAGGCTTGTCCGGCAGGACCCAACATTGGTTTTATTTGCTAATCACTTAATAACCTGCATAGGGAATAGCTACCCCGAGGAATTTAATCAACAACCCGGGCCAGTGCTCCTCATGAGTGTTGGTCCAATCACCTAGCAGTCGGCAAGACCATCCCAGGGAAACTTGAGGTTTGGTCCTTGTCCACTTTGCATAGACGGTGTTGTCCTGAGACTGGGATACACGGCTCTTATCGGGTCGTCGACACACTGGGAGGTCCTGCTAGCCTTGTCTTACCTTAGCGATATATCTTGCGTATAGGAATCCTAGTGAAGCTTTGGTTTCCCCCAGAGTTGAGGTTTTCCTCTAAGGAATCCGACGAGATCACGAGATTCGTGATAGAGGATTACTTTGCGGCCCGTGTACGTTTGTGATGGACTAGTTGGAGCACCCCTGCAAGGTTTAATCTTTCAGAAAGCCGTGCCCGCGGTCATGTGGCAACTTGGAATATTTTGTTGACATCCGGTATTAGATAACTTAAACTTAAGCTAATAAAATTGCCAACTGTGTGCGTAACCGTGACTGTCCCCTCGAAGATCTCTCTTTCGATCAGAAACACGGTGGGGTTATGAATGACGTAGGTAGGCGTTCAGGATCACATAGTGATCAAGTAATCACGACCGCTAGTATAGACCACCTTCATACTTGTTCCACGTAAGATAGCCACTAAATCAAGCTTAGGATGCTGCAACCTTATACACTTCACCTTACCCTACCTAATAACGTGACTAGTTCTGGCATCAAGGTCTTAGATTGCTGAGTCCTCGTGGCTCACGGATTCCTCCAAAATCCCAACGGGTACAGGTACCCCAGAGACAGATGATCCCGATGGCACTCAGCTGGCGTGGCAGTACGACGAGGAGACAGACCGCCTTTACGTGAACTATCCAGAAGATTGAGGCGTGGTCGTGATCGTGGGCCTGCAGGCAGGGTAGCATAGCATTTCTATGTTTTGTAGTCCGTAGCGAAACTACCTTGGTTGTATGTGTGATGTACTCTGAGATATTTATGAGAAGACAATTGAATCCCGAATTGTCTACCTTTATTATTATTTGTGATGTGATGCCTGTTTGCGAAACGCTTAGATGCGCTTCTTTCCTATTCGGGACCTCGATCCCCAGATCGGAAAGGACCGCATCTTGATCGTTACAGTTCCGGTGTTGAACCGCAACGAAGAAACCGGCCATTGCCCGCTCTTCGCTAATTACTTTCAGCGCACATCCCCACTCTTCAATCCTAGGCCATTCGGACGACGCTTCTGGATTGCTAGACATGCGGTGAACCATATTTTTATTTGGTTTGTATACTAGTTCCTCAGTTTTTAAATATAAGCAAAATAAGTGAATCTACATTTCAAAACATGTGTATATACATCCGTATGTAGTTCATAATGAAACCTCTAAAACGACTTATATTTAAAAACCACTTTCAGCGCACATCCCCACTCTTCAATCCTAGGCCATTCGGACGACGCTTCTGGATTGCTAGACATGCGGTGAACCATATTTTTATTTGGTTTGTATACTAGTTCCTCAGTTTTTAAATATAAGCAAAATAAGTGAATCTACATTTCAAAACATGTGTATATACATCCGTATGTAGTTCATAATGAAACCTCTAAAACGACTTATATTTAAAAACGGAGGAAGTATGAGATTTCTATTTCATTGTAAACTATGTGATTTATGAACTATGGGCAATGTTTAGATTTGTATGTAAAAATATGACCGTGTAGACGAAATATGTTGGCCAGTTGGGCGTCCTGGATACCAAAACACGGACGGGACCGCACGCTGCCTCTACGACGGACCCAAACGAACAAAAAGTGGATCAAATTCGTATGGAGTTGTATTAAAGTCTGCATCACAAGCTACTTCTGCATTTGAATACATGAGTAACTATGTCGCTGTCGCTAGTTCACAAATATGATTGGTATATTTACGTCTCGTTATTCATATATTACTGATCAAATTGATGAATAGGACTCGCTCGTGAACCAAACAACGGGAGCATCCATCACTCTTCCTGCCCGCTATATCACGTTCTACTCGTCTTCTCTCCTACGATGCAGCTGTTTTTGGAATAATATAAGAAATTAAAAATAAATAAATGACAAATTTGCTAGCAAATTTTATTACGTGCCAAAACAACGACATGCAAGTCTATGCAAAAGGAATAAAATGTTAATAACTATTGAATTCGAAGCAAACACAAACACCAACGTGGAGATTATCAGAACGCAGAAGCATTGAAAATGAGCCAACGTCAAGATGATCAGAACATAAGAATTAAGAAGATAACAAGAATGGAAAAAAAAAGAAAAAATGAATTTAAAACTAAGCCCCCGGTGAGGATCGAACTCACGACCTTTCCCTTACGAAGGGAACGCACTACCACTATGCTACGGAGGCATTTTTGATAAGCAGGAAAATTAATTTTTGTTATCCAATAGCGCCGTCAATGTGCTGTGGCGAAGACTTGTAGTGGATTTTGGTTTGTGCGACCTGGGTGAAAGAAGGACCACAAATAACCCAACTAAACCAAAGGCACCCAAAGCTATTCAGAGGCGCCCAAAGCAAATGAAAGTTTATTTGTTGAGATGGGAAGCAAATGGAACTTGAGGTGCAGTAGCAGTACATGTACATCTGCAATTTTAGATGAACCAACCAATTACGATTGATCGTGTGTAGCAAGTACATGCACTAGCATATCTTTCTGTTTAGATATTGCCCGCGTGGATCATCAGCGTTATTTACCCTACGACTATGAGAGACGATAGAACGGTAAAATTAACCTGTACCCGATGTAGTGTGACCTTAATGAGGACGATGCACTTTTGCTCCCTTTGACGCTGTGTGTTGGGCTCTTTCCCATGGTTATTCATCGGCATGGGTACATGCGGTGAAGCAACCAATGGAGCTGGCTGTGGTGGCTCCTCGATAGTGATGAGCATGACTTAGCCATTGGTTTGGCGTGTTACACGATGTCTCTAGTGGGCATCTTTCATATTCGGGTTATGGTTGAGGTGTACCCCTAGTATATAATAGTAGAACGTCCATGCGTTGTCACGGGTTTTTAATTTATTTTTTGATTACACGGGCTAAGACAACCTTTTGAACTTAATACTGGGCCATTTACTCCATCACTATGAAGCACACAAATTAATGATAATAGTCCGCACAACACATAGAAATGGCTTCACATGTTAAACTTGTTAATTCATTGCTAGACTTGAAATGGGCACCATGGCAATAGTTCTGATACTTATTCTTTCCTATATTATCATTCAAGGAAAAGTTAACTGACTACCAATCACTGCAAAAGGGGTGGCAATTGAACCCCTTTTGATAGCAGATTTAGTTTTGGGACGAGATCATACAGTGATATTTTGAAAAACTAAAATTTCCTTCTCTAACAGAAATTGCCATGTCATTCTGAAGAAACTATCATCCCCTCTAACTGAAAATGACAATGAAATCGTTCACAAATGCCACCTCCTCCTGGCGACCGTTCGTCCACAAAGCGGGTCCATAATTTATGTAGAAAACAAGTCAAATAGACACTAAGATGAATACAAAAGGATGTATGACAAGAACTATAACATAAATTGTGTTGCAATCAAATAACAATTAGCACCGGTTAAGGATCCCATTCCATTTGTCCTCCCGTACTACTACGCCTTCGGCATGCCTCCCCTCATAACCCGCCTCCCAGTACCGAATATTTTTCAATACTTCCGGGGGTTTTCACACTCCCACTTTACTTTTCTGTATGGTACTCCCTTTTTTGGATACTCCCTTTCGGGGTATTTTACCCTCTCACTTTTTCTTTTCTTGTATAATTATATGCTAGTAGAAAATTAAAACCAAGCATCAGGGACAACTAAACCTAGACCAGAGATGAACGTAAGCACATGCACACTCGCACCCGCACACGCGTGCGCGCGCACACACACACACACGCACACATCACATCACATCACAAGGCAGACTAATTTGAGTTCCTGCTCCGGTACTTTCCTAAGAAGTATTTTGGTCCCCCATTCTACATTCTTAGTTTAATGCTTCACCAAAAAAGGAGGTAACTTGAAGCGATCCTTTTATATAAAAACACAATCTAGGATATTCTTACATACAACTTTATTTTGCTTCACAATAATTTTTAAAGCAGATAAAAAAACATGTACAAGGACTGCCAATGGGATAACTAATGGTCATTTTTTTTTGAAAGGTAACTGATGGTTATATGTAACATCTAAAACTTTAGGAACCAGATATGATCTAAGGAAGTGACACACATATGCATGTATCTAATAACAAAGGCCACATGAAAGATAACCTTTATTGATAAAAATATTGCCAGATCCACTCCGTTGTTTGAATAGCAACGGGCATTGGCACTGGCACTAGCACACCCCCTTCGTCATAGATCAATAACCATAAAAAATGAAGCGACATTAAGAATAAACGGGAGATCTGAAAGCAATAAGATATTGTGCATGGTAGACATGGCTCGGTTGTGAGACCAAGCTGGAAACTTCGTTGAGAGGAAATTGACAAGCTTCTTCTTCTACAAGTTAGCCCGTATCTAACATATAGGTGCAGTTACTTACACCCTTCTCTTTTACTATAAGATGGATACATTAATTTTTATTAAGGATACATTTTTCTATTATGGGGAACACCTGGTGCAAAACCAATGAAACTTTTGAGTAGTATAAAATCCATGACATTTTTTTTGAATTTTGATTTTGCTAACCACATGTCCCGTGAGTACTGTTGAAGCGCATGATTTTAATTCATATGAGATCAGAATATGCGGTTGCTTTAAAAATCATGACTGTACAGTAATCTTTCATGCAATAATAATCCAGTAATATATATCCAGTAAAAAAACAGAATTCATATCTATGCATGATATATACTAAAAGACATTTTAGCAAACAAAATATGAGAGAACAATATATCCATATAAGAAAATAATCTTTTTAGGGGTATTACAAAGGAGGCGCGAGGTAGAGCTCAAGAAAGAAAAGAAAATTACATACTCAGATCTAGCCAGGATAGCATGACACCCCAGCAATGAGAAGTTCTTGTTGGAAGTTTGACCATAGAAGAATGTCTTGAGCAGCCTTTTGAGATGTTGATGGACTGATCATCTTCCCAAAACACCTTGACGTTGTTTGTTTTGAGATTGCATATCGGTCTGTTTTGATTGGAAGGAAATCAGGCCGGATGGGTTTATACTTTGGAAAAGGATCAGCCGGAGTGGGACATCCTCTGTTCGATCGAGCGACTAATGGAACTAAACCTAGCGACAACAGACAACAGACTCCCCTATATGAATGGACATCCCTATTTAAATGGATCCAATTAATTGCGCGCATAATTAATACTCCCTCCATCACGGTAGAAGGCGTGCTTGGAAATTCTCTGAAACCTAGGTGATTATTGATTGGCTGTGGGATGGGCTGAAAAATAGCATTCACACTATGCATGCATATAGAAGTAGTACAACAGAGTACTATTAGCGGCTATGAGTAAATGTAATGCGTCCTGAACTATGTCTATTGTGAAAATGCACGTAAATTTAACTGTTCTTTTTTAACTATGATGAAGGAAGTAATCTGATAATTAATTGCATTAATGGCTTGATTTGCAAATTGATTCGGCACTCCGCTTCCAAAGTATTTTCACATTAATGACTGTGTGCGAACCAACCAAATGACCTACGGATCCCTTTTTCCGAAAAAAGGTTTCCCCCTGCTTTGTATTACAAAGCAACCAACCGATACAACCAACAGTAGATGCTGGGAGGGAAGCAGCATAATCACACCCAAAAGAAACGAAAGAGAAACAACAAGAGAAAAATGCCGACAACGGTGGGTCGACGGAAACGAAGAAGTTTCACGACCACTGCGCCCACCGAAGATCTTCCACCAAGCTCCAAAGCACCGGTACCAATCAACACCTCCAAAAAGGACTGCGACGATGACGACGCTGCTGCCAAGGGTTTCCCCCGATACGTGACGAGGCAAGAGGAAGGGTCGCCCCCGACGCCCTCGAGGAAGGTCCTACGGATCCCTTTAGGAGTAGAGATGATTGATGATTGATTTTATGGAATTATTGATGATTGATTCTGTATATGAAATGATTGAAAGGTCGTTATTATATTTAATTAAATAGATTGATTGTGGTTAAGATATGAGTAGTTATCTTAGGAAAGTTGATATGTGGACGGAAAGAGTGGATCAATGATGTGGTGGTGGTGGTGGTGGTGGGGAGGGGAGGGTACGAAGCGACCACACGGCCTACTAGCTGGTCCACTAAAAGTAGAAATTTCTCAATCCATAACATGCAAGGAAGAACTCACAGAGACAAAATCCACCACACGAACTAAAAAAACAAGGACATTCCATAAGCCCTGAACAAACAATTAAAGCTGCTATAGCTGACTGGCAGTAAACAATATTACAGATCTTTGAACGGTTTCTGGTGGACTGACCTGAAGCATTTTTTTTGTATAAACCTATAGTGACACCGCTTGCTGGTCACAGTTCAGCTTGATGTATCAGTTTTCAGTTCTTTCTTTCGAACCTGGCACTGGGTTGATTGAATCCCGCTTTGCTGGAACTTGTTCCTCCAAATCCAAGCATGATCCATTTTCTCCGCTACCTCCTTGCTTGCGGAGAGCTGCTTGCTCTATTCTCTTCCCCCAGAGAACATTGTACAGGCCACCAACCATCAGCGCGCCACTTATCACACTGTTTATTAGAAGAGGAACAAATTAAGATTGTTTTTTTCGGTGTAGTACTTCTGTCTAACAAGCAAACATTAAGAAATGCACCTTCCAAGGGTGACTGCTTCTCCTATGAGAAGTGCCAGAATGATTGTGATAACCAAAGTTAGGGGTACTGTCATGGCCAGGAATACTGGGCCGCACCTGCCAATGACCCAGATTTGCAGGTAGTTTGCCAATGCGGTAACAAATACACCCTACAATGTAAAGTAATTTCATAGGGTCAGGATTTTATTTTCTACTCCCTCCGTCCCATAATATAAGAGTGTTGCGCTTTTATATTATGGGGCGGAGGGAGTACTTCCAAGGTAACATTCTTATTACGAACTTTGATAAAAAAAAACATTCTTATTACGAACACCATGTATGGTTTTCGGTCCCGTTTTCCTCATTAACTGGCCAAACTCTTTTCTTCCTTATGCAAAGCGGGAGCTCCCTGCCCTCTGTCAAGGACTCAAGGTTCCGTAAAAAAATCAATAATTTGTTGCTGGTGAGGAGATCGTTTTTATACTTACACAATAGATGATCGCCACAAGACCTACATCCAATCTCAACTTCCATCTTGAAAAGTCTCTCTCCATCACTAGAGCCATGAAAAAGGATTGAACAGTCGCAAAGACAATCTGAAGGCTCGTGTTAAGCAGCATGGACGGATACTCCTCCAGCAAAGGGCCCTAGAAGCAACATGGAATAAATAAGCATCTGAACAAGCACACACACCTGAATCTGTAGCCTGTGCACACAGCAAGATGCATACCTGAAACACTGTCCAAAGCGCAAACATCACAGTGGCAAGAGATTGCAGGAGAATTCCCAATATCCAGCTCCTTGAGGGATGAGTATCAACTCGACTTGGGTGACGAAACATAGGGTGATGGACGATAGATTTGAGCTCCGGTCCTTGGCATAACGCTAGTACCGTAACACCAGCCACACAAATTACTATACCAGAAACTTTCACAATCCCATGGTAGCTCTTTAATTGCAAAGACTCCATTCTACCATAAGTACAACAACAAATCACTCACTTACCATATTTTTTTTATCATAATATTGTATACAAAGCAAGTTGAACCTATTTTCAGTCCTACTATCGTTACTAAACCATGTTCATGAAAGCACTCACATCTACACAAAAGTAGGTTTACACTACTAAATAAATACTAATGGTAAAGATCATAGTTGGTGGTGGTGCGTTCACTTCTTAAGTCATTTGAATCACCACAGTTGTCACTGACTTTCCAGAGGATGTACATATGGTTCATTTGACTAATGTATATTTTGAGATGATTTTTCTAAATTTTTCACAAACTAATGGGCTATGTGTCATGCGCGTTTAACCAACTGACAATACGTAGCAAAGAAATAACTTCGGTAGCAGCACATGACCATTTAGCTAGCTAGTTAAGTTCAAAGAAGCACATACAAACAATTTTCACAATGGTACTCGGTTAGTGTTAATTAGTGCAGAGAAATAAATTGGTACACCGTAATAAGTATCACCACCCTAGTAAGTATCACGTAACCATACGGTTCGATTACGTACTTGATAAGGACGGTAACTAAGGGATGTTGCTCGAATTTCACATGAACATAACCAATAGCGACTGATTAGCACTCCCGCTATAAGTAAATATAATCTCTGTAACTGTTTTGTCGCTGCAAAATTAACGAGAGAGTAAATTACGACACAAAGGTTTTATCTCCAACCTTTATAACACTCAAAGGTGTTAGCTCCAACCATTGCACACGTAACTCGGTTGGTGATATCATCCGCTGCACTATTATAAACGGCTGTTTGGTGCTCCTAATCATAGTTTTGTGTCTATGGATGAGCATCGGGTAGAGGATATTACTCAGGTCGGAGAGGCCGATAATGGGAGTTTATCCGCTCCATTTTTGGAGAAAGAGGTGCTACAGGCTATTGAGGGCATGAAGAACGGAAAAGCTCCCGGTCCAGATGGGTTTCCGGTTGAGTCTTATAAGAAGTGCTGGTATATTATCAAGAAAGACCTTATGTCAATGTTTCATGATCTGTTCTGTGGTCACTTACAACTCTTTCACCTGAATTTTGATACCATTACATTGTTACCAAAGAAGGAGGGTGCTACGCGGATTGAACAATTTCGTCCTATTTGTCTGTTAAACGTTAGCTTCAAATTTTTTACGAAGGTGGGAATGGATAGGCTAACTAAGATGGCCCATTCGATGGTGCAATCTACGCAGACGGCCTTTATGCCTGGACGTAACATTCTAGAAGGGGTCGTGGTCTTACATGAGACTTTACATGAGATGCACTCCAAGAAACTTGACGGAGTGATATTCAAAGTAGATTTTGAAAAAGCATACGACAAAGTGAAATGGTCTTTTCTGCAACAAACCCTACGTATGAAGGGGTTTGGTGAGATGTGGCGCAAGCATATAGACTGTTTTATAAAAAAAAGGAAGTGTCGGTATCAAAGTAAATGATGATGTGGGTCATTTCTTTCAGACACTGAAGGGTCTTAGACAAGGTGACCCTATGTCTCTTATTTTATTTAACATTGTTGCAGATATGTTGGTACTCATGATCAGGAGAGCCAATGAGAAAGACCTTGTAGGGGGACTAGTACCACATCTAGTGGATGGGGGTGTCTCTATTCTACAGTATGTAGATGACACGATCCTTTTTATGGAACATAATCTTAAAAAGGCCATAAACATGAAACTCATCTTGTGCTTATTTGAACAACTATCTGGGCTGAAGATTAATTTAAACAAAAGTGAACTGTTTTGCTTTGGAAAGGCCAAAGCAGAACATCTCACTTATAATCAACTATTCGGCTATGAAAGTGGTAATTTACCTTTCACGTACTTAGGGATCCCTATCCACCACCGAAAGTTGACAAATAAGGAGTGGAAATGTATCGAAGACCGATTTGAAAAAAAAACAAGCTGCTGGAAAGGCAAGCTTTTATCCTATGGAGGACGTTTGGTACTTGTTAATTCTGTATTATCAAGCATGCCCATGTTTCTTCTATCCTTTTTTCAAGTACCAGTTGTGGTGCGAAAAATGTTGGATTTCTATCGGTCGAGGTTTTTCTGGCAGAGTGATGATGTCAAGGCCAACTATAGGCTTACTAGATGGGACATAATCTGCAGACCAAAGGACCAAGGAGGTTTAGGGATTGAGAATTTAGAGGTTAAGAATAGATGTCTGCTCAGCAAATGGTTGTTTAGACTATCTGTGAAAACAGAAGGTACGTGGGTACAAATTCTGAAGAACAAGTACCTACAACACAAGACCTTAGCTCAGGTCACCACAAGACCAGGTGACTCTCCTTTCTGGAAGGGTCTGATGAGGTCTAAAACTGCATTTTTCAATAGAACTAGGTTTATCATTGAAAACGGTGAATTAACTAGATTCTGGGAAGATACATTGCTAGGGGGGAGTCCTTGGCTCTTCAGTATCTGCAACTTTAAAATATTGCGCAACGTCGACAGGTGTCCGTTGCGACAGTATTGCGTGAGACTCCTCTAAATATTCAGTTCCGTAGAGCCTTGATTGGTGACAGATGGACTAGATGGCTGCATCTAGTCAGAAGGCTGATGGACATAGCCTTTCTGACTGCCCTGATATTGTTCAATGGAGGTTTACTACTAATGGTTTATTTACTGTAAAATCTATGTACATGCACCTCATAGATTCCTCGCCTATTTCAAAATCCATGCATATATGAAAGGTCAAAGTTCCCCTTAAGATAAAGATCTTCATGTGGTTTGTTCACAAATGAGTTATTTTAATTAAGGACAACTTGGCCAAACATAATTGGAAAGGAAATCAAAGATGCAGCTTTTGTCAGAATAAAGAAACTATTAAGCACCTCTTTCTAGATTGTCCTATGGCTAAACTTTTATGGCGCTCGATTCATATTGCTTTCAACATAAGCCCTCCTACTAGCATTAACATGTTATTTGGGACGTGGTTGAAGGGGTCAATGTTGACTATGCTAAACTTACTCGTCTTGGTACCTGTAGACTATTCTGGGCTGCATGGAACTGCAGAAATGATTTAGTGTTTAACAGACAAAGCTATATTCACTTTTTACAGGTTATCTTCAGGGCTACTGCCTTGATCCGCACGTGGTCCTTACTCACTCATGTGGAAGCAAGGGAGCCTTTGGTTACTGGGTGTGCCCAATGGAAGATGGTAGCTCGGGATATCTTCAACCGGTTTGGATGGCGACATATTAATAGGATAGGTGGATAGTCATCTAGGCCTATTTCCATTATTATTGGTTGCGGCGCGATAGACGCCTTGTATCTTTTATTTATTCAAGACCGCTATGTACTTGATTCAGACTGGTTTCGTGTTTAATAAAATGTTGCATGCATCACTCGATGCAGAGGCCGGGACGATGCTTCCTTTTCTAACCCCCCCCCCCCTCCCCTCTATCCGGTAAGAAAAGGTTAGGCAAGGTTGAGCATGGTTTAGGACCCGCCGGGTTGGGTTTGATAGGGTCTGGGAAGATCATGTTATAAATAGAACATATAGAATGTAATGAATTATTAAATTTGTTTCTCTGAACAAATGTAGTTTCCTTTTGCAAAAGAAAATATATTTATTTCCTTTATCAAACGTGAAGAGTTATTAACACCACAATATAGCCATTTCGTTCGGCTGTAAACATCTCTAAAATTTAATCTTCTATTCTTAAATAATTGCAACCCATTAACTATTTTCCATAAGCATGCAACACTTACACATCAACAAATCATTCATCGCTGCCAAATCATTTTTCAACTATGTGTGCAACCCCTTTCACAGTAACTATCTTGTCAATGTGTGCAACCCTTTTCACATCAGCAAATCATTCATCGCTACCAAATCATTTTTCATCACATCATAATTATCACAATTATTCATGTCATGAACCTAATATCCATGTCTTTGTCCGACCATCATGAGGCAACGCGCGGTTTATATTCTAGTATCAACTATGTATGCTGCAAACTTGAGTCTTCTTCTCATAATCATACAATTATGCAAAGCTATACTTCTGTATTAAATGCAAATAAATTATATATAGATATCATATTCATGTAATTTATGTGTGGATATCACAAGTACAAATTTGCTTAGCTTAGTTTGATGGCATGTTTAAATGTTAGTTACCACAAGGCAAGATAAATATTGTTCTACCCATGTAATGCAATTATCATTAAAAATACATACCTCAACAGAACAGCCAAAAAGAAAGTTAACACTGGCAAGAGATTTAGTACTGCAGAAGCAGAAGTTGCTGAAGCATAACTGAGACCAACACATGATATGTTAAGAGAAGCAGACATCCTGGGGAAATGAAATAAAGGAAAATTATTACTAAGTGATTTGCATACATAGAAAATAAGATGTATATCATTTATAAAAGAAAAACACGGTAAAGATAGCTTTGAAATACCAAGGGGTCTGTTGTAAGAAAAAAAAATACATGGTATGATTCTAGACAATAACTATTACTCCCTCCGTTCCTAAATATAAGTCTTTCTAGAAGTTCAACTAATGGACTACATACGGATGTATATAGACACATTTTAGAGTATAGATTCATTTATTTTATTACGTATGTAGACACCTAGTCAAATATCTTAAAAGACTTATATTTAGGTACGGAGGGAGTACATCATTCTTAGCTTTGCCGGCACAACACTCCTGCAGATATTTAGTTAGTTAACCTAATTAAATAGCTAGTTTCTCACAAAAAGATGAGCCACAATTTTCACAGTTAGTTGAACAATTAGAAGTAAACATATATTAATCTGATATGTAAAACTGAAATTCTCGGATTGCGATTGATGAAGGTGATGACTATACTACACGGAAATCAAAAGGTCTGAGAAACTAATTAATGAAAAGTAAGTAAATTTTATATTGCAAGGGTGCGCATGGATGCACATATAAGAGTTTCAAACATAAGTTTGGATAAGAAGCAACAGATAGATAGATACACTATAGGTTAGGTAAATATCCAACAACTCATGTCAACATATCTCACATGAATATTCTCCCCCCAATAATTAAAAAAAGTAGAAAATAACACAACACTTCTGCCTTCTACGTTCACCTACCCATATAATGCATGCACAAATAGTTTCAGACAGACTTTGTATGACAGTCGTGGGGCCGTTTTCCTGAAAAAATAAATCTCAGGGCAAATTTGCTAGATGGCATCCACATCCAGGTAAATAAGCAGCAAAAAATATGTACCTTTCAATTGCAAAAGCAATGGGTAGTAAGAACATGGTACCTATTAAATGCCTGTAGAAAACAAGAACGTATGTACTTGTACCTTGGTTAAAAGCAACTTTGGTAAGTATCTGCATAACCGCATAGATAAACCTTAAGAGAAATGAAACAACATAAGGTGCTCTGTTTCCCATGACTCTCTTTGTTAGAACTTCAAGGATGTTTGCTTAAATACTACTACGTACTTGCCTGTTACAACACTTCGTCAAGCATTTGCCATCAGGATACTTAATCAAACCTTCACTGTCATAAGGTTTGTTCAGATATGACTCATATGCTTTACTTATGCTTTACTATGTACATTCCACACTAGTCTCTCACTTTAATCATGGTTAAAAGACGGCAAAACTCCTTTTAGGTCTTACAAGTTGGTTACATCATAGTTCACGACATCAAAACTTTACACTGTACAGGAAACATTAATTGCAACTAATTAGGCATATCAGTCACAAGGTGCTTGTGTACTTATTGGAATGGATGATGCATCCACACCCAATGCACAACTATGTTGGCTTAAATGAAAAGTCATGTGCACTGGCAGTATTATTCATCTTAGGTCGTTCCATCTTCCTAGAGTAAAGGAAGTAAGAACTTCAAAGTGCTTCACTTGCAGGTCAAGGTATCAAAAATTACATGATGATTTCTCATACATATTTGGCAACATTAAAAAACTGGCCATACATCAACCATCTTTTACCTCATGAAAATTTAAAATAGTGTACCCTAAATTGAAGTAAATTATTTCAAAATGTTAGAAACACATTCAAGGAAACTGCTTCCACTACATACGCCAGTTGCTTAGTTAAAAACTAAAATCATATTTATATTTCTAAAGAAAAAAAAGCATCTCAATAGTTCTAACTTTCAACCTCAAGGTGACTCGGATGCTTCTTGGACATTCTGTACAGAAATGTTACTCGGTGACTAATGCTCAGTGAGTCATTTGCAATTGTATATTTTAATAGATATTATTCTGTTTGAAAGAGGTCTTTTAGTGGTAGCAGGATACAAATGCGTCTTTATGATGAGCGAGTCAGTGGAAAAAGTGACACGTGATGTGGAAAAGGCAAAGGGCAGCAGTAAACAAATGCATCTCTATGAACGGTGGAGAGATTAGTGGCAAAAGTGACGCATGTTGTGGAAAGAAGTTATGGACGACAAGGAGTAAAATCTTGAAATAGGTGGCCAAACGATATATGGATGGTGAGGAAGCCCTGAAACAAAGCATAACTTAGAAAGAAACACACAAGATACATCGATCAGGACACAACTATGTCGCCGAACAAAAACACAGGAGGACCAAAGGACTATACGATGATGATGAACGACTCATGGGTGGCAATGCCATCAAGAGGAAAAACGGTGCAAGATTTTCATCCGGAGCACGGACTAGGGAAGCAAACCTGTGATGACGTCCTCAAGAGAAGAACGGTACTCACGGGCGCTGTCGACGACGGCGGCAAAGCGTAGAGCTTTTGCCCAGTTGTAACCAACCGGTGAAGCCAAGCCGGTCGCCGCGGTGTAGGCATGAACTCCAAAACCAGAACTGGGCACCTCCCTGCCACGACGGAGAAGATGAAAGAGCCCCCCCCCCCCCCCCCCCCCCCCCCAACGATGCACCCCTCGTCGTCCGCACGATCGAGAGACACAACCACCACCACCACCTGGTGACCCGACGGAGAGCCCACCTAGTAGCTTGCCATCCAAGGCTGCCTACAAACCACTCCTCCGCCAACCTGCAAAGTCCTACCACCCAGCCGGCCGTAGGGGGCCCATAGTCGGACAGCACCACCGACACAGCTGCCCAATGACCAAGCACTAGGCCGTAGGAATGGAGAAAGCCATAGGGCAGGGGAGCTCACACCCCGGAATCCGGGCCCATGCCGTTAGCCATCTGCCAGCAGCACCTCGGGAGAGCAGCGGAAGTCGACGCTTTGTCCGATCTAGCAACTGCAGATCTTGATGGGAGCCACCTGGGAATGGTACCTCTAATCATCGGGAAGCCTCAGCAGCACCCTCATCCACTGCCACTTGCACATATCCATCTTTAGTGGAGCAGTGTTCCGTCTTACGCATCGACGACTATGGATCTCGCCGGCGGGGTGCAATGGAGTCTCGGCGTTCGATGTGTGTAGAAAGACTTACGCAGGAGGTCGGCGCTGTCTGATGTCGTGGTGGCATCGATGGCAGACTTGGCAAGGTCGTGGCGTCAATATCTTCTCGGAGGATGGATCAGTGGAAGACGATGGTGGCGGCCTCTGAGAGTGCGCCGGACTGGTGTATGCCCAGACCAGGTATATGGCTTGGCTGGGGCCTCCGGTTTTAGATGTTAGGCTTATGTGTGAGGTTTGTTTGGTATTAGGCTTGAACTATCGGCACCCCTTTATCAATTGGATAAAAGTAGGGAAATATGTTGCCAAGATGGTGACTTCAGACTTACCGATGTACTACTTTATGAGGTCTTTATGAATAATTAATAAAATGACTACATTCATCATCCAAATGCAGAAGGCGGAGGTCTTCCTCTAAATGCTCGTAGGTCGCCATCGCATCATCCATCCTCATCCATGGGCGCGTAGAGAGTGGCGGAGCCCGCCGGCCAAATCGGAACGAGGCCAAACAACCAAGTCACCAGCTAATGAAAGCCACCTCCACCACCCGCCATCTCCACCATCTACTGCGGAGAAGACCAACCACGGCCCAAGGTGCAAGCCACATCCTGTGTCGCTCGTCACGGCAGCCGCGAGATTTGGCACAGCCAGCCGCCACTACCTCCTGGCAGGGTACACTCCATCAAAACGCGGCCCACCATGCCAAGCTGCCTACACCACGAGTGGAACCCCAACAGCAGCATCGTCAAGAGGCCAACTTCCCCGTCTGCACACTACCAGGTAGTAGCAGTCACCTCCACCAAACCTCAATGCACTAGAGACCACCGCTCCCGAGATGCTTGCAGTCCTCGTCGCCCAGGCTAGCCCGCACAACCACCACAGATCTAGCCAACACAGCTGCCATACACCTAGAGCCAACTCGCGCTGCTGGTGTGGCCGTCTGCCTTGCTACCACAGTGTCGCATGCAAGCGCCATGTTCCCGGAGCGGTCCTACTTCCCACGCTGCATAGGTCACTTGAGAAGGAGGGATGTCCGCCACCGCCTACGCCATCCAGACTTTGCCCGGCGACGAGAGGAGAGGAGAGGCAGGGAGAAGAGGTCTTAGGAGTGCTGGTATTGGAGTGCTCGAGCTACCGGGCCTCTTCTCCCTGCCTCTCATCTCCTCTCCCTCGGCGCCATCCAATACTCTGGAGTGCTCGAGCTACCGGAGCTCATATCCACATGTTGCTGGTTCCTATGGTGGCAACGAAGACGGTATGTGCGAGGGGAAGTGATACTATATCTAGAACAAACGACAATGACACTAGTAGGAAAAACCTTATAGATAGACGCTTACTAGTAGCGCTGGTTTTTACCACACGCTACTGGTAAGTTGATAGTAGTAGTGCGGGGTATAAAAAAGCGCTACTGCTAAGTGGTGTTCACTGTGTCCCCTGGGACAAGCCATACTAGTAGCGTGGGTTATAAAACAAGCGCTGCTGCTAAGTCGATAGTAGTAGCGTGTGTTTTTACCACTTGCTACTACTACTTATTAGTAGCGCGGGCGTACAAAAATAAAATCTCCATCTCCTCCCCCAAATCCCTCATGTCTCCTGCCCATTCACGCCTCCTCCTCCATGGTGCCGAAAGAGGACGCCACCTCGCGTCGTCGGCGTCCAGGAGGTCGCCGGTCTTCCCCCGCGTCTCCATGCCACCACACTGGAGCACCTCGCCACCGATGACCAGCCCCAATGTTCCCTCCATCTCCTTCCTCTCTACCTCGTTTCTCCTTATCTATCTCTCCCTCCGGTTTGACTCACCCTCCCATGTCCATCCTCGTGCAGGTCGTCGTCATGGATGACCCGGAGCTCTTGACCTTGGTCGAGAAGAGTAGCCCCACACCACCGCCTTGCTCTGCCCGGAATTCCGGCCCTATCCAGCAACCGTCGTCAGATCTGGTCTATCGCTGCCAGTCCACGCCGCCGGCGACCACTGCCGTCGCGGGATCGAATCATTGCAGCCGTGGACAACACACACGGGATCGATAATTTTTTTTGTTTTTGAAATTAATAATAGTGGCGCTAGAATAGAGTAGGCGCTACTGCTAAATAGCAGTAGCACGGGCTGAAAAAGCGCTACTACTAACTGTACTTACCAGTAGCGCTGGTTGAAAAAGCACTACTGCTATAAACTTAGCTGTAGCGCGTTAGCAGTAGCGCTGCCACCAACGCTACTGGTAGGGATAAAACCAACGTTAATAGTAGGCTTTCTCCTACTAGTGTGACGGTGGTTGCTCCAACGATCAACTATGCGCGTGGAGCACAAGCAAAAAACCACATCCAAGACCAATAGATGGTCGGCGTACCTAGTAGGTCAGCTAGTCCTATATGTTGATGCTTCATTCACAAAAGGAGATTATACATGGTCTGTGGTGCTATCATCCATAATCATCGGGGATCTTTTATGTCGGCGACCACAACAAGATTAGAACATGTTGGAGATGTCGATCTCACCACCAAGTTTTGACATCATGTTTCTCTTGCTCTGCTTGAAGGCGTGAAGCTAGCAAGAGAAACATGATGTCAAAACTTGATGGTAAGATCGGATAATATCACCATGGTGGATGCAATCAGGCAGAATGAAGGCTATTCTATGGTAGCAGCGCCAATCTTTGATGAATGTCATAGTTTCTTAGAAGATTTCAAAAAGTTTACTATTGAACATTGTATTAAGGATTTAAATTATGTAGGTCGTGAGTTGACTAGATGAGGTCGTGCTAATAATCCATTTCGTTGGATTGATGCCCTGCCTGATTTTATTTGTAATTCAGTTGGCTGACGATATATGTATCCTTTGATTAATAAAGCAAACTTTTCCATGTCTGCCAAGCTTCTAGAGCAATTAAGATATTTTAGGTCATCAAAGTAGTGACCTAAACGTCCTATAAAAGTATACACAACATCCATCACCTTTTTCGTGACAGACATGCTCACACTGCAAAGCCCATCACTCGTCCTGAACTTTATCTCTACACCTTAAGTCCGAACATAATGGGCAATGACTGGTTCCTATATTTTTTTTAAAGTGGACATCGTCTAGAAGTTTGGAAAGAATAGCATAATGCTTTAGTCTAAACTTCGATCGGACGTAAAAGAGAAGAACAGTTGTGAGGAAGGAAAACTAAAAGTTTTGAAATTAACTGCAAATAATTTTGATAAAACTAACCAGGCCATTACCTTTTAAAACTAGACAATAATTTGGCCCATCACCGCACTAAACAAAAGTTAGAGATGGAAGTACAACATATGCTTCATCCATTTTGTGTTTGTTTACTTTTTGATTTTCAATTGTGCGATGCAAATTAGCAATTTAGTTTTAATACCCTCCATAATTTGTACAAGTGCTTACCAATAGGTTATAGTGAATTTTAAACTAGATGCCTCAAAGGCATTGAGCAAACCTCCTTAAAACATCTCTAGCAGACCCCGTATAATGCCACAAATCGCAAAATAACCATAAAATACGGGTCTATACAAAAAATGATGCTCGATCATACCTCGCAAACGTGTCCGCCTCGTAAAAAATTTTGAGCGCGGAAAAATCCCCTCCCCGACCTGCGAAAACACAGGTTTTCGCCATGCCTATACGGTGTCCTGTATCCCAGGGAAGCGGTTGGCTGGACGGACATTTCAGCCCGCGCCCTTTCCCCACCCCCTTCTGCCGCCGCCCCGCCATTGGTTCCGCCAGTCCGCCGCAGGCGATTCCGCCAAATATTGGGGGTGAATCGCGCCGCTGGGGCGCCCGTGCCCTCTTCCGCCGAGCCATTGCACCGGCTCCCCCGGATTCATCAATCCACCGCAGCCGGTGAGCCACCGCCAGAGATGGAGTTGAGCCTGTGCGAGAAGTTTCTGCTCGACGATTCATCCGATTCGGATGACTCGGATGTTGAGACGATGATTCTCACATTTCGCCATCAGAGTTTGGTGATGGCCCTTGCCGTGAAGGAGCACGAAGACGAGAACCGGAAGAGGCGGTGAGGATCGATCGTCGGACGTCTTTGCATTCCTCGAAATCGCCATCTCGGGAACGAGATGATGATGCAAGACTACTTCGCCGCCAATCCAACATACCCACCGCACCTCTTTCGGAGAAGGTACCGTATGCGCAAATCCCTTTTTGTAAAAATTGTTCAAGCTTGCGAGGCCAATTGTCGATATTTTACTCAAAAAAGGTATGTCGCAGGTTTGAAGGGATTTACTGCATATAAAAAAATCTCGGCAGCTATGCGGGTAATTTCATACGGCGTTCCGGCTGACTATATCAATGAATATCTTCGCATTGGGAAAGATAGTACAATTGAATTAGCGTGTAGGTTTGCCAAAGTGATCGTCCGTGTCTTTGGTCCTGAATATCTTGGGGGCACCGAACGACAAAGACAGAAAAAAATTAATGGCATTTAATGGCATAAGAGGTTGGTCCGGCATGCTAGGAAACATAAATTGTATGCATTAGACTTGAAAAAATTGCCCAAAACCATGGCAGGAAATGTATTGTCACAAGTCTGGTGATGCAACAATTGTGCTAGAGACCGTAGCTTCACATGATTTATGGATTTGTCATTGCTTTTTTGGCATGCCGGGTACTCTCAATGATATCAATGTGTTGCAACTGTCTCATTTGCTTGCTAGGCTTGCTAGGTCGACGCGGTGCCACCTGAGCAGACCCCGCATTGTCGACCCGTAAAAAAAGCATGTTTTGCGAATATCCTTTTTTACGGGTCCGATTTATGGGATCTGACTCTGTCCGCGCCCGCGGCGGCTCGCAAAACCCTTTTTTCGTGAACTGTAAAAGACTTTTGCGAATTGGCTTTATACGGGGTGTGCTAGGGATGCTCTTAAGATGGTGTTGGTTGCATTCACTTGCAATCCTTCGTTATGCATTGATTTGATTATAATGCTACACATTTAATTCTTCCAGATTAGATATACAGTAGGAACTTCATTCTCCAACAATATATGGTAGAATTATTTTAAAGACCATTAAAGGCATTATTTCCTTTCCGTGAGAGAGAGAGAGAGATGTGTTATATAGAGGTAGGGATAGGTGGAGAGAGAAAGAGAAAGGTAGATATTAGAGATAGTTAGAGAGGGAGGGAGAGGGAGCTAGTAGAGATATGTAGATGTTGATGTTCGACAAAGGAAAAACAAAGAAAGTGGTTATTGGCAGCAGAAGAATCCATCATCGAGGCACATCGCCTTGGTGATGACGACATCAAGGTGCGTCTCTATGCTCCCATTTTGTTTTGTTCATCTTTACTTCGTTTCAATGTTAGTACAAGCAGCATACTTGACTGTCCTCTCCGCCTTTGCGTGCGTTGTAATACTAGACATGTCCTGTTATGAGCCGAATGGTAAAGATGAAGAATGAGGTGTTGCAATACAACTACAAGAGGTTCAAGAAACACGTCATCAAGGGAGGAACCACAAGACACTACAAGTGAGTGATGAATTTTGTTTGATCCATAATTACATGAACTTTCTTGAGGTCGGGGGTGTGAATGATAGTTGTGTTTTATGCTTAGAGCAAATATAGCTAAAATCCGAAAAGGTTGGTGATTAGTCCCTCTAGTGATCCAGTAAAGGAGAAGAAATGATTCTCGCCTTTTGTCCCGAATGTGATCCTGAGTTATAAACCTTCTTGCTCACTCGGTCACCCTCTTCCGCATGCTCAGTCGACTGTTGACCAATTGCATGTTTCTAAAAATATTATAGATTTCAAAAAAGATTGCAGGTTTCAAGGATTAAAAATAGTTCATGGGCTTGAAAAAAGGTTCGTGATTTTGAAAAACCATCGCGGATTTGAAATAAGTTTCTGAATTTTAATAAAGTTTCTGGATTACTAAAAAAACACGACGTTAAAAAACACGGATTTGAAAACAATCAAGGATTTAAAAAAGTTCATGCATTCCGTAGGTTAAAAAAGTGGTTCACAGATTTCTAAAAGGTTTGAGTATTTGAAAATTGTTAATGAAAAATGTTCAATGTTTTCAATTTTCTTTATGAATTTGGAAAAATCCATGAGCTGAAACAAAAAAATAAAAAATAAAACAAAAAAAAGAATAATAAAGAAAATATGAAAAATGAAAAAGAAAGAAAAAATAGAGAGAAAAGAGAAATAAAGAAAGAAAACTAATGCCAGAGATGTTAAGGGTGTTTCTCTTCTTGTGTAGAAGACTCCATTTTCTTAAAGGAAATGAGGGCAATGTGGCCCTCTCATCGAAGATAAAAAAAACAGACAGGGAGCATAGAAGCTTCCCAAAATCGAAATACACCAGCTGCCCGCTGAAACGAGAATAAACTATGAAGTAAATGGGCCGAACAGGACGGAGGGTGGGGGCAGGGCGGGGGTGCACCAAAT
This sequence comes from Hordeum vulgare subsp. vulgare, assembly GCF_904849725.1. Classification (NCBI taxonomy): domain Eukaryota; kingdom Viridiplantae; phylum Streptophyta; class Magnoliopsida; order Poales; family Poaceae; genus Hordeum; species Hordeum vulgare. Next base: position 654,208,630 of record NC_058519.1, on the reverse strand, counting down.
TGTAGACACCGTAGAAAATAACCGTAAGCCCCAAATTGTAGACACAGTAGAAAATAAACTATGAAGTAACACATCTTAAGAGAGAGTTCATGAGGACCGCCTCAGGAGGCGGAGGCGGCAGCCGGCGTCCTTCCGCGTCGTGCGTTCCGATCCACCTTGCGCCGGCGCACATCGAGAAGGTCGCCCTTGCATCGCCCTCTTTCCCGGAGGGTATCCCGCCCTTCTTGCTGCCTACGCGGTCGCCGGCGTCCAACGAGAAGGACACCCTTGTTGCATCGCCCTCTTTCCCGGAGGGTACCCCGCCCTTGCGTTCGCGGCCGCCGGCGCCCAACGAGCAGGACGCCGCTGCATCGCCCTCTTTCCCGGAGGGTACCCCGCCCTTCTCGCTGCGTTCGCGGCCGCCCCTGGTGGCCTTCGCTGTCCCGGGCAGGAGTCGATCCCATTGTCACCACAGTGCCGGCTCTGCGAGGCCTTACCTTGTCCCGGTTGCCGATGGGGGGCCTCGGCGAGATCGGGTCTCAGGTCAAGATCTCTGGCGATGCCCGCGACCAGTTGGTGGACATAGATTCTCCAAGTTCAAGTGATGATCCGGGAGATAAGCAGGACGACGCCGGAGCCAAGCGGCCCTATACTTTACTTTCCGTCGACCCCGGTGTTCAAGGAGGTGGTTGGGAGGTTCCTGTCGTCGACAAGACCTTCGCGAAGCCGAGGCAGACGTCCCGCGATACCAAGGTATGTACTCATTCTTCACGAGGCTGTTCTGCAGGTGTTCATCGTATCTGGCAGGTGAGTTTCTGGATCTCTAAGGATGCATCTAAGGTAGAGCAGCGTGGATTGCTAGTTGTGCATCTTTCTTCTGGGTGGCTACGATTCGAGATGCCGAGGGAGATATTCTTGCAGGCTCATATCTCATGTATCAGGATCTCAGGATTGGACTACAATTAGAGATGGATGGTCTTTTAGTTCTGCTCATTAATCCTGACCACTTCGTGGGGGATTTTGAGGTGAAGAAGGCTTCGGCTCCTCCCCGGGTGGGTGGAAAATTCTGGATACTTGCAGATTACAATTCCGACACAGACATTGAGGAAGAGATTTCTCCTTCTTCTCCGGTACCTTCTCCGAGTTCACTAGCATCGCCTGATGGGATATCGGTGGAGTGTAAGATCCAGCGAGATTTTCATTTACCGAGGAAGAAGATGGATGTTCCGAGGCCTAAACCTTGGATTGGGCCACTTCCTAAGGTTAGTAGGAGTCCAATTTTACTTTCTGATTTTCTTGTTCCGGGTAGTTGGCCCGTGGGAAGGAGCCGACGACAGCGTAGACTGCCGAATGCCACGCATGTGCCGTTGGTGATGCAGTCCACAGGAGTTGTACGGGAGGCGTTTCTCGCGGCAGCAATTGAAGCGAACGAGATGGGTCAGGTGCCTAAATTAGAACCGCAGACTGGGTATATGGCCCAGTCGAGTTCTAGGCGACCCGATGATGACCGAGAAGACTGCCAGAAGGAAGGAAAATCTGCTGTTGTGCATGCTGCCGATCGGGCCTATGTGCAGTCCGATTCGATTCTGGTTGTTGGGCAGGAGGCGGTAGTGCCTGTTGCTGATCGTGTTGATTCTAAAGCCGAGTCGCTCTCGGTTGCTGGATAGGAGATGTACCAAGTGGAGTCCAAGTCCCAATCGGCCTCTAGGAAGCCCGATGGGATTAGTCAATACAGCCAGGAGGTGTCCTGTAAGGCGGTACAGCAGGTTCAGGCCAAGTTTGATTCGAACTCGTTGCGTACGCAGGAGGGATTCCAGCCGGACAACAACATTGGCCAGGACTCGGCTGTTCGGGTCTTTTTAAAGCAGCCCAGGGTCGGATTCCCTAGACAGAAAATCACGAGGGCGCCGCGAGTCCCTTACACTAGGTCGCTTGTGATGTCCGGCCGAGATGTCCCAGCACAGTCGCAACAGCGGTCGCCGGCGGCATCGCAGAAGCCTGGCAGAGAAGTCCCAGCTCAGTCGCAACAACGGGCGCCCGCGGCCTCGCAGCAGCTTTCCGGTAGCCGAGGACCGGCGCCTCGGCTGCCTCCTAACTCGGTCCCAGCGACGGCTAAGGCAGGAGTGGGCGGGGTTCAGGCGGCCTCGCAGCAGGTCTCCGATAGCCGAGGACCGGCACCTCGGATGCCTCCTAACCCGGTTCCAGCGGCGGTTAAGGCAGGGGCGGGTGATGGTCAGGCTGTTCCTAGATCGGCCGAGCCAGGAGGGCAAGCTGGGGCTGATTTTAATCGCATGCAACCCCGCGGACGATGGGGAGACGATGGGGTCAATGCGTATGGAGCTGGTCAGCATCGTGGTTCGTCGTCACAAGGGGGAGGCCGAGGATATGCTTGGCAATCTAATGCCGGTTCTGGACAGGGTTTCTCGGGTCCTTATGGGAATTTTGTTCCAGGTCCAGCAGGTCCCAAGAGAGGTGGATATAGAGGACGTTGGGGAGGTCGTGGTGGGGGTAGGAAATTACCGCCCAATGCGGGTCCTGTTGCTGCTGACAAGGAGTCAGCGCAGAAGCCTGCTGATATTCCAGTAAATGCGACCATTGGAGGTGTACCATCTACTGTGGGTGTAGACAAAGATATTGGACCTCCACGGATAGAAGGGGCAGATCGTCCAACTAAGTGGGCGCGTAAGAAGGAAAAGATGACGTGCTATCGTTGTGGTGAGAATGGGCACTTTGTGTCTGAGTGCTCGGCGGTGCTCTGTGAGCTTTGTCTTAAGCCAGCGCATGGTTCATCCTCATGCCCTCTGATGAAGGGACCGATGCCCGTTATGAATATCTATGGGGTCTGTTCTGAGGAGTTGATGTTCTTCGAGTCCCCTGCGATTTCCACTTTGACACATACGCCAGATGTAGCTCTTATAGGCAAGATCACCGTTGCCACTGGTAAGATGACTGTTGACCAGGTGGTGCAACAGCTACGAGATCTGGTGTCAGCTACTTTTAGGTGGGAGCCGATTGCGATTTCGGATTCTGTCTTTAAGGTCGTCTTTCCTTCTAAAGAAGACCTGGCCCGTCTACTCAAATTTGGTATGTGCAGAGTTCCTAGCACGAGTTGTATTCTGGAGTTTGATGTTTGGGCGGATGAGGAGCCTCAAGGGGTGCCTCTGGACCAGGTCTGGGTTCGCTTTTATGGTGCTCCGTCTAAGGCAGTTAATGATTTTACTGTGGCTTGGAGTTTTGGCTCTCTAATTGGTAAAACGGAGCAAGTAGATATGGTGTTCACTCGGGCTAATGGAGCGGTACGGTTGTTAGTGAGTGTTCTAGATAGTGCACTGATTCCGGAGGAAGTACTTTGGATTTTCGAGGGTAAGAGATTTACCCTACGTCTTGAGATTGAGATTCCATCAGCAGCTGTTCACACAGCGATGGACCCTGACATTGATATGCCGGACATGGACGGGGATTCCGGTGCTGGTAATGCTGATAAGGGACAGTTTCCTTCTCAACCTCATACTGCTTCTGGGTCGGCTGCAATGGACTTGAAGGAGGGGGAGACTGAGCCGGCAGCAGGGGGGGTGTGACTCCAGGGGCTCAGCTACGCTTTGGTTCATTCCTGCCTGAGGCGATGCCGGTCAGACTCGGCGATTCACAGATGAAGAGGTCCTTTGGGAAGCAAAATGCTGGGGCATCGGCGCAACCTTCCTCCCCGGCTGTGGGTCTACAGCCGATTTCTCTGGATCGTTACCTCCTGCAGGTCAGACAGGAAGATGATAGGACAGCACTGTCTGTGCCGAGTATGGGGTCAGTGCAGAAGGTTGCTGGATTTTCTAGTTTATCCACCCAGGCAGGGACTATGGTCGCCGATTCTCCGACGGCCCCGCTGATGGAGACACCTCATACCTTTATTTCTGAGGAAGCGGTCATACAGTTTGGGGGTATTCCAGATTCGGTGACGTCGGACCGGAGGGTTAGCGACCGGATTGAGAGCCAGCCAGATGCGGATGATTGGCAGATGGATCGGGCGGCTAGGATTGCAAAATTGAAGGATGCTGAATCGTCAACAGGTATGTCGGTTAATTTGGAGCATTCTATTTTGCAGTTCTCATCTCCTGAAATTATTGAAAAAGCGTCAGCAATTGGGGTCTCGCTTGGTAATACGAATGCGGAAGTCGCGAAATCTATTAATGAATTATTAGACCTAGAGGTTGATAGGGCGTTGGATATCGTTAGGAATTTAGCTGCGGTTAAACCAATGACAGATGCAGAGATTTCTAACCTTGGGGGGCTGAATTCTTTATGTCAGAATCTATACCCCATAGATGAGCTTAATGAAGGTCAAGATTCGGTTCTTGATAACACTGTAGGTGACGAGGGTGTTGGTCATAACGACTCCGATGATCATGGTTATATGGACCAGGGTCAAGGGCAGAAAACTAAACGGACCTGGAATAGGAAAGTTTATCCGGTCTCTGCTATTCGTAGGAGTGCACGCTTTAAGATTGCTAAGAAATTCTATGATGAAAGATGAGAGGGATTTTTTGGAATAGCAGAGGTCTTCGCGACTTGGCTAAAACTAGATTCCTCGCTGAAGCCACGACGGAGCACAAGCTCGACTTTATTGCCGTCCTAGAGACTGGGAGAGATAAGTTCTCCTCTCAGTTTCTAAGCTCCCTCTCAGCAGGGATTGATTTTGATTGGCACTGTCTTCCACCAAGAGGAAGGTCTGGAGGGATATTACTAGGAGTTCGATGTGATACACTCCAGGTTAGGGAAGTAGTGTTCGGCGATTTTGCGGTAAAATTCAAGATTACATCCAAAATGGATGGTTTCAGGTGGGCTCTAGTGACGGTGTATGGGGCTGCTCAGCCTGAGCTTAAATCTGAATTTTTGGCCGACTTAGTTCGCATTTGTGATGAACAACTGCCTTTACTGATTGGTGGAGATCTTAATATTATCCGTTGGGCCTATGAAAAGAATAATAGCAATTTTGATGGTAGATGGCCATTCTTGTTCAATACTATTATTGAGAGCCTAGAACTACGGGAGATAGAACTCACAGGTAGGAATTTCACTTGGGCAAATTCCCTTCCAAATCAAACTTTTGAGAAGTTAGATAGAGTTCTTACCAGTGTGTACTGGGAACAGAAGTTTCCTTTGGTTTCGGTTCGTGCACTCCAAAGGGCAATTTCGGATCATACCCCCTTGTTGTTGGATACTGGGGATGCATTATATCTGGGTAATAAAGATAGTTTCTCTTTCGAATCCAGTTGGTTCTTAAGGGAGGGATTTATGGACCTGGTTCATAGGGAATGGAATAGATCATTGGGCGGTTCAACGAGTGTACAACGTTGGCAAAATAAAATCAGACACCTGAGACAGTACCTTCGCGGTTGGGCCAAGCATGTCTCGGGGACATATAAAGATGAGAGAGATAGGCTCATAAACTTTATCGATGAGCTGGATAGAAAAGCAGAGAACTCTGTTTTAGAGAGAGATGAACGTCAACTAAGATTTGAGGCGGAACAAAGGCTCCGTTCTCTTCTCAGAGAGGAGGAGATGAAGTGGGCGAATAGAGCTAAAGTTAAAGCTATTATTCTTGGGGATAATAACACTAAGTTCTTCCATTTAATAGCTAATGGAAAGCACAGAAAGAAGAGGATAGTGCAGCTTGAACAGGATGAAGGCACCATAGTTGGTCATGAGAATTTAAAATTATATATCTCTAACTATTATAAACAGTTGTTTGGTGCTCATCAAGATAGTTTTGTGACTATGGACGATTATCAGGTTGCAGATATACCCCAAGTTGGGGAGGCTGATAATGAGTCTCTATCTGCTCCATTCTCGGAGAAAGAGGTGTTAGATGCGATAGGAGGTTTGAAGTGTGGTAAGGCTCCTGGTCCGGATGGGTTTCCGGCAGAATTTTATAAACACTGCTGGCACATCATTAAGAAGGACCTTATGGCTATGTTTGATGATTTGTATGCTGGTAATCTCCAACTATTCCATTTGAATTTTGGTACTATTACGTTGATACCAAAGAAGGAAGGAGCGTCTCGTATTGAACAGTTTCGCCCGATTTGTTTGCTTAATGTTAGTTTCAAAATTTTCACAAAGGTTGGAACGGATAGATTAACGAAGATGGCACACTCTGTTGTGCTATCTTCGCAAACAGCGTTTATGCCTGGGCGTAATATACTTGAAGGGGTAGTGGTTCTACATGAGACTCTACACGAAATGCACTCTAAGAAACTAGATGGAGTTATCTTTAAAGTGGATTTTGAAAAGGCATATGACAAAGTCAAATGGTCGTTCTTGCAACAAACATTGCGGATGAAGGGGTTCGATGAGGTTTGGAGAAAACACATAGATTCCTTTATCACAAGAGGGAGTGTCGGGATCAAGGTCAATGATGATATTGGTCACTTCTTCCAGACACTAAAGGGACTAAGACAAGGTGACCCTATGTCTCCCATTCTCTTCAATATCGTCGCGGATATGTTGGCTCTGTTGATCAAGAGAGCTAACGAAAAAAACCTTGTTTCTGGATTAGTACCTCATCTGGTGGATGGGGGAGTTTCAATTCTACAATATGCTGATGATACGATTCTCTTTATGGAGCACGATTTACTCAAAGCCAAAAACCTCAAACTCATCTTGTGCCTTTTTGAACAGTTATCTGGGTTGAAGATTAACTTTAATAAAAGTGAGTTGTTTTGTTTTGGGGAAGCCAAAAAGCAACAACACATATATAACCAGTTGTTCGGATGTGTGGCAGGGGAATTTCCTTTTACGTACTTAGGAATCCCCATTCACCATCGTAAACTTTCTAATGCGGAGTGGAAATGTATTGAGGAACGGTTTGAAAAGAAACTTACTACTTGGAAAGGCAAGCTTCTTTCTTATGGAGGCAGATTAGTCTTGGTGAATTCGGTATTAACAAGTATGCCTATGTTCCTACTATCCTTTTTTGAAATACCTGTTGGGGTACGTAAAAGATTGGATTTCTACCGCTCTCGCTTTTTCTGGCAGAGTGATGAGGTTAAGACTAAATATAGATTGGCGAAATGGGATATTATTTGCCGTCCTAAAGATCAAGGAGGATTAGGTATTGAAAATTTAGAAACTAAAAATAAATGTCTTCTCAGCAAGTGGCTGTATAGATTGTCAATGGAAACCGATGGAATGTGGGTGGAAATTCTCTCAAACAAGTACCTGCACTCTAAATCCTTATCGCAGGTAGAAGCGAGACCTTTTGACTCGCCATTTTGGAAGGGTCTAATGCGGGTAAAAAGTTCATTCTACCACAGATCGAGGTTCATAATTGGAAATGGGGAATTGACTAGATTCTGGGAAGACACCTGGTTAGGAGAATCGCCTCTGGCAGTTCAATACCCGCGGTTGTACCATATCGGCCAACGTCGACAAGTGACAGTTGCGGCGGTATTGCGGGAGATTCCCCTTAATATTCAATTCCGCAGATCTTTAGTTCGGGATAGATGGGTTTCATGGTTGCATCTAGTTAGAAGATTAATGGAGGTTAATATTTCTGCTAGGTGTGATCGTATCTCCTGGAGATTAACACCAAATGGGCTGTTTACGGTTAAGTCCATGTATTCCGATCTCATTGACTCAGTATCAATTCCAAAATCAATACACATTTGGAAGGTTAGGGTCCCTCTTAGAATAAAAGTTTTCTTGTGGTTTGTTCACAAGGGAGTTATTTTAACTAAGGATAATTTAGCCAAACGGAATTGGAAAGGAAGTTCTAGATGTTCTTTCTGTCCAAGCCTAGAAAGTATTCACCATCTCTTTCTCGACTATCCTTTGGCTAAAATTGTTTGGCGATCAATTCACATTGCTTTTAACATCGCTCCTCCTGTTGACTTGAACTCGTTATTTGGAACGTGGTTACAGGGAATTGATGTTCAATTGGCTAAATCTATTCGTGTCGGAGCATGTGCTCTTCTTTGGGCTTTATGAAATAGCAGAAATGATTTGGTTTTTAACAGAACTTGGGATATCCAATTCTTGCAGGTTATCTACCGAATTACCGCACTGATCCGCACATGGTCGTTACTAACTCCTGTGGCAGCCAGGGAGCTTATGGTTACTGGGTGTGCCCGCTGGAAGATGGTAGCACAGGGTATCTTCAACCGGTTTGGATGGCGGCATATTAATAGGATATGTGCTTAGTCATCTTCATCTTTTAGCCATTCCAGGCTGCGGCGCGATGTTCGCCATGTATCTCCTTTTTCCTTTTTATATTCTGTACTTATTGGATACTTATTTGGATTAATATATGGCTGTATGCATCACTCGATGCAGAGGCCGGGGCAAGGCCTCCTTTTCGAAAAAAAATGAAGTAACGGTAAGCGGGGGTTTACCGTTACAGCTACTTGGTGCGCTTTGCGGAATTCCTTAGGTTGTCCATAACAATAGTATCATAGACAGTATCATGCATGTCAACTAGGCAATTTTGATGAGGTGATATAGAATTAAATGAAGAAAAAGAGGGTTGAGTATCATATCATGATACCGTATCATATTAAATGACGTGCTATTATGTGTCTTGCATGTCAATAAATGAACTATCCTATGATACTACTCCCTCCGTCACGGTTTAGAAGGCACAGTTAAACTTGCGTGCGTTTTCAAAATAGACCAGGTTTAAGGCGCGAAAGCAATTACTCCTATTAATTAGTACTAATACTATTTATGCATGCATTCTCTCAATTTACTGCTCAGACATTAGTACTAGTGTTTTCTCAGTTGATTAGGCGCATTAGCATCTACATCTGCTACATCTCACAACCAATCGGTGACTACCTTGGTCCCAGAGATTTTCCAAGCGTGCCTTCTAAACCGTAACGGAGAGAGTAACATATGATACTATGCATTATGGATGTGATATCATACACTAGTATCATATGTATGATACTAGTATATGATAGTACTATCCATTACAACCAGCCTTATTTGACGCACGCTGCTTCAATCTTACGGGGCTTCGCAACTAGCGGTCCATGAAGCTATCTCAGTGGGCTGGCCCATGTTAGCTGACTAGCGCGTACACACGGACACTGGTTTAGAAACGGTTCAAACTTGTTTTTTGTGGTTTTAGGAACCTTCTAAATGATTATTTCTCGTTTTCCGATTTCGAATTTGTTTTGGTTTCTTTTTCGCCTTTTCTGTTTATCTGTTTATTTTTTATTTTCATATTTTGTTTCTTTTTTCGTTCTTCCTTTTTCAAGTTGATTTTCCTTTTCATATTATTTTTTTGAAAGTTTCAATATTTGTTTAGATTTTCAAAAAATGTTTGTCTTTTAAAAAAAATTCATAAATATAAAAAATATTCAAGTATAAAAAAAGCACAGGAATTTTGAAAAATATTCTATAACACTTGTTTACAGCTCAAAAAACAAATCCAGACTTGCAAAATATGTTTGTTTAAAAATCAATTGTTCACAAATTTGAAAAATATTTATTTTTCAAAAAATGTACAGGAATGTTCGCGGTTTCAATTTTTGGTCAGAAATTAAAAAATGCTTCGCATTTCAGAAACACATTCAAGAATTTAAAATAAAATAACGATTTCAAGTTTTGTTGCAATTTCATGAATTGTTCCATTTTTCACGATTTCACATTTTGCTCAGAACTTAAAAAAATGTACTTGTTGCGAAAAATGTTCAGGAATTTCAGAAAACGTTTGGGTTTTCAAATTACTGCTCGGAATTTCATGAAATTTTCCATTTTTGACGATTTCATATTTTGCTCGGAAATATTTAATATGCTCATCCTTCAAGAAATGTTCAAGAATTGAAAAACAATGTTCCAGAATTTAAAAAAAAATTAAACTGTTTTAGCTAATTTCATAAATGTTCCGTTTTCAAGATTTCCAGTTTTGGTCCGATATTCAAAAAAGGTTCCCGTTACAGAAAATGTTCAAGAATGGCAAAAAAAAGTTTACGATTTCAAATTTTTATTTCGAATATCATGAAATGGTCCATTTTATTTCACAAATTCAAAAATTTGTTTGCGTTTCCAAGTTTTTGTTCTGAATACCATGAAATGTTCCTTTCAAATATATATTTCATAATTACAAAAAATAGCTGCAATTTTTTTTTAGAATTTCCTAATTTGTTCACAAATTCAAAAAATGGTTCCTATTTTTTGGTTCACATATTCGCTAAATGTTTTGGTCTCCGAAAAATTGATCAGAAATTGAAGAAATATTGGCACTTTTTCAAAAGATACGTTAAAGAATGTTGACCCCACTAACTGGTTCAGGTTTGCTATAGTACTCGATGGGCCGGCCTAGTCAAACTGCGTTCTATGCGGCGTGCCGCCAATTTGACACGAATGGCGGCAAATAGGGGCTCCCGCGTTTTGCGTCAAATAGGCGTCGTAACACACTTCACAGTACTTACAGCGAGCGGGCCAGCCCATAAAATAAGACACATTACTGGATCTGGCTTTAACAGCATTGTTGAATATTCCCTAATTGGTTTCCATTTTATGTTTTTATCATCAGGTTTTTATATTCAATTTTTAACTCTTTTTCTTGGTGATTTCTTAAAAAAATAGGAAAATTTTAAAATGATCCCATTTTGAAAGAATCTTTAGGACTTTTTGTAAATGTTCAGAATCTATAAAGAATCATGTTTCCAAAAAATATTATATATTTTTAAAAAAATTCTGCATTAATTGAAAAGTGTTGGAATTCGAAATATTCGTCTTTTTTCAAAACATATTTTGGGTTTACAAAAAATGTTCAGAATTTTTAAAAGGGGTTGAGGGAAAGTGGCCGCCTACATACGCATGCGCCCTGTTGTCGATGCCGGAGTGGAGGCGAGTTGTCGCATATGCAAGATGGGGATGCAGGAGGAGTAATCAAGCTTGAAAATTCCTATCGGTTTGGCTTCAATATTTTGGCTACCGGATATCTATGCTGTATCGGACGGTATGTAGATCTAGATAATAGATCTATATTATTTTATGATATTTATAAAATGACATTGTGTTTATATAGATAGAGCCCCAAAGTAATATATCGGTCTATATATCAATCGTATCAGTCTAGATTTAAAACTGGACAGAGGGACGACGAGCGGCGAGGAAGTGTGGCTGCCGTCCGGCCAAATGGGCAGCGCCACGAGCTCACGGGAGAGAAAAGAAAACATTTCCTCCTTAGTCAATCTGTCTCCAAACAAAGAAATGCACAAGCCTGTTTCATGCTTTCCTAGATTCCTTAAACCGATTGTGTAGAGAGAAACTAGTAATAATACCCGTTTAGCAGAAAATCAGCTTTAACCTTGTTTTCTTGGAATCCAACGCTAAGAGCAACTCTAGCAGACCCCGTAAAACATGCAGACCTGCAAAATTCCGATGAGTATGCGGGCTCGGTCCAATTTCCCGGCCAGAATAGAGCCCGCATACTTGCCCGGCCCGCAAACCGCACGCCCCGACCGCTATATCTACGGTTCCGCGGCTCGTTTGTGGGTCGAAAACCTATCCCCCGCCGCCGCCGAGGCCCTGCGATTCCCCACCCCCTTCTACACATTTCTCGCCGCCGGCGACCACCTCCCCGCCTCCAGCCGCCATGTGGGGCCGCAGTGAAGCTCCGGACGCGGCTCTGGCAGCAGATCCGACGGCGGAAGCGACCTGGAGCGCGACCGGCGTGTTCGCTCGGACGACGCGAGGAAGCGCGGGGCCCGGAGGTGGACCAACTGCGGCATGTCGTCGCCAGCGAGCTTCCAGCGGAGCGAGACGGAGGAGTACGACCGCCGACGCGCGTCCTTCTCCTCCGCGAGATGTTCATACGCCGGGAGCTCCTCCTCCTCCGGCGCGGGCCTTCTTCCCGTGAAGACGGAGTGGTTAGAGGACGAGGAGGAGACGGAGGAGCCGGACGAGTTCGACTTCGTCCCCGTCAAGGAGGAGCCCGCTCCGCTCGGCCGTCGCGGAGTCGTCTGGCCGGAAGACTATGTCGCCGACGTCGACACCGCTGCAGCCGCCATCGCCGAGCGGATCGTGCGCGAGAAGGCGTCATGCCGAGGAGCTCGAAGACCTCGAGTGGCGGCAGGCGGTCGCCGCCAACTTCGCCGCCAAGGAGAAGTACGAGGAGTGGCGCCGCATCCACGAGGAGCAGAGGGCGAAGTGCATCGACCTCTGCAGCTCCGGCGAGGAGGATTGAGCGTCCTTCTCCTCCACGACGTCGTCCATTTGCCGCGACCTCGCCGCCGTCAGATCCGACCCCCTCTAGTACTAGTATGAACTATGTTTGTAGTATGTTGATCATGATCTATGTAGTATGTCATGAACTACTCGCGTCAACAAGGTGCAATTTCTTCCGTGAAAGTGTTTTTTCAAATTATGCAGTTCTGCATACGGTTTCTGTTCGGCCGTGCTAGTTTTCCACCAGCAAACACGATCTTCGTGAAACCGCAAACGCGTTTTGTGGATCAAGTTTTTGCGGGGTCTCCTAGAGTTGCTCTAATACTCTCTATCCAAACAACTACTCCCTCCATCCCAAAATTCTTGTCTTAAATTTGTCTAGACATAAGTGTATCTAGTAACGTTTTAATATTTAGATACATTTATTTCTAGACAAACTTAAGACAAGAATTTTGGCACGGAGGTGTCATGTTTGATAACTCAGCTTTAATTAAACTTGTGCACTACACAATAAACACGAGTGAAATTAATTGCGTGTGGTATTTCCAGCTCCATGGGTTTTCTTCATCTGACCGGGTGGCGTGTGTGCGTACCCGCACTACATAACCATTGAAAATGCACCGCCACATGACCACAGTCGAGCTACAATGTCGATGCATTTTTTCCCTTTCTCCTTTTCACAAGGTGAATCACGAAGGGATTTACAACGAAATGCTTCTATTGTGAAAGAAATACAAACATTTCACTTCAAAATTATAGTGGACCGTTTCGTCGGTGACCAATGGAGAGAACGACGCGCATTGCACTGGAACCAAAAAAAAGAGAAAAATTAGTGGACAACGCGGCGAACTGCATCGGGTGCCTGCGCACTGCATGCCCGGGGAAGCAAGGACTGCAAGGGAGGAGGGGCAACTCGTCGAGGCCAGCAGGGGGTGGGCGCCTGAGATCCGCCGGTGCGGCGCTCCTCTCCCGGGACACCAAGCACTTGCATGATGGTGGCGCACCTAGGAGGTGTACTGCAGTGTCGTAGTTGTGCACTGCACATGGACGGTATGGCACTCGCCGCCGATCGCCATAGAGGTGTCGCCCCTCGCCAGTAGCCATGAGGGATCCATCATTGCCGGGAGAAGGGAGGAAAAAAGGGAGAACCGCGGTCTCATGCTCCATGTAGGGGGGCATCGCCCTCCCCGTTGGTGGATCCAGGGAGCTCTTCGGCGGATCCCACTCTATGTGCAGTAGACCGCAACTCCTCATGCTGCTACATCGTCCCCACGGTGACTGCACTGCCTGATCCGCAGAGTGCACTGCCTCAATCCGGAGAGTGCAACGGCTGAAGCCTCACATGTGCCCAGTCACGTCTTACGACGTCATGCAGTACACAAAAATGAGAAGAAGAAGTCCAACTCAAAAAAATTAAGAAAAAGATGCATACATAAAATTGGCATGCAAACTGCACACTCACACCTAGTGGGTTGCACGCACACGCGCTCCGGACGGCACTGGTGTTGGAAGTATGCCCTAAAGACAATAATAAAGTGAATATTATTATATTTCCTTGTTCATGATAATTGTTTATTATTTATGCTAGAATTGTGTTGATTAAAAACTCAAATACATGTATGGGTACATAGACAACACTATGTCCATAGTGAGCTTCTAATGGACTAGCTCGTTGATCAAATATGGTCAAGGTTTCCTGACCATAAACATGAGTTGTCATTTAATAACGGGATCACATTGTTAGGAGAATGATGTGATGAACAAGACCCAAACTATGGACGTAGCATATGATTTTGTGCGTTTATTGCTATTGTTTTGTGCATGTCAAGTATCTGTTTCCATGACCATGAGATCATGTAACTCACTGACATCGGAGGAGTACCTTGTGTGTACCAAACGTCACAACGTAACTGGGTGACTACGAAGATGCTCTACAGGTAGTACCGATGGTGTCTGTTGAGTTGGCATGGATCAAGACTCGAATTTGTTAGTCCGTGTGACGGAGAGGTATCTCAGGGCCCACTCGATAATACAACATCACAATGAGCTTGCAAGCAATGTGACTAAAGAGTTAGCCACGGGATCTTGTATTACGGAACGAGTAAAGAGACTTGCCGGTAACGAGATTGAACTAGGTATGAAGATACCGACGATCAAATCTCGGGCAAGTAACATACCTATGGACAAAGGAAACTGTATACGAGATTGATTGAATCCTTGACATCGTGGTTCAACCGATAAAGATCTTCATATAATATGTAGGAGACAATATGGGCATACAGGTCCCGCTATTGGTTGTTGACCGAAGAGTGTCTCGGTCATGTCTGCATAGTTCTCGAACCCGCAGGGTCTGCACACCTAACGTTGGGTGACGATTTGGTATTGTTGACTTATGTTTGCTGGTTACTGAAGGTTGTTCAGAGTCCTAGATGAGATCCCAGACATAACGAGGAGCTCCGGAAGTAAAGATTGATATACGGAAAGTTCTATGTTGGTCACTTGAAAAGGTTTGGGCATCACCGGTAACGTATGGAGAGCCGGAAGGGTTCTGGGGGTCCACCATCCCCGGAGGGGTCACATGGGCTGTGAGGGATGCGCACCAGCCCCTGGTGGGCTGGGCGCACCTCCCCACCCAGGCCCTTTGCGGCTGGGCTTGTGGGAGGGCCAACCCTACTACCTTAGGGGTGGCGGCACCTTTCCTTGGGTGGCAAGCCACCTCTAGGGTGCTTCCACCCTTGACCGCCGCCCAAAGGGGAAACCCTAGGGGTGGGCGCCTCCACCCCTCCCCCTATATATACTTGAGGGGAAAGAGGGCAGCCACACCTGAAAAAGCCACGGGCTGCCTCACTCTCCCTCTAGATCTGTTTCTCCTCTGGTTGTTTCGGTAGTGCTTGGCGAAGTCCCGTCGGGACATTTATGATGCTAGATTATTATTTTGATTATATATATATTCACTAGTGGGGACAGGGCCTATAGCCCCGGCCCGTAAGGGGCTTTAGTCCCGGTTCTGCAACCGGGACTAAAGGGGCGGGACTAAAGGCCTAACCTTTAGACCCGGCCCTGTTACAAGCCGGGACTAAAGGTGCTCCACGTGGGCGCCTCGTAGCGCCCCAGGGGCAGGCCCTTTAGTCCCGGTTCGTTACACGGATCGGGACTAAAGATTTTCAGATTTTGCTGGTTTTTGGTTTTTTTTTGAATGAAATTATTTTTGGGTTTTAGGGTTTTAGGGTTTTGGTGTTCGGGAGATTAACGTGATGCCTCGTTTGGTATTCGGGAATTAGTTTTCATATAATTTAAATAGAAATAATTATGCATATATATATAAGATTAACTTATCTTACAAGCGAGCATATATATACAATTATATGCAGATCTGAATTATCGGGACTAGAGCCCGTCTATTCGATTACATGGACGAACATCACTAATGGCCCCTAGTTACACTAAATCGTCCTTTGTCATCTATAGCTTCCGTCCTCAGAAATCCCGCAAGCTCCCCTGCAACAGCAATCGTGCGTTGCTCTGGTAGGACCTTCGTCCTCATGGTCGTGTGCTATATAAGAAGAGGAGATGAATATGAATATCAATCATGATAACAAAGAATGACGGGTAAAAATAGAGGTGTGAATGTTCATTCCTTACGTCGAATCTATGATCCTTGAGCTCAGAGGTAAACGTGCGAATGGTCTCGCAAACATAGTATCCGCATAGATGCGTTCCCCGTGGCTGCTGGTCGCACTTTACGAGAATAGAATATATATAATCAAAATAATAATCTAGCATCATAAATGTATTGAAAATTAATAGAAGTATATCATACTACTACTTACCTGAGCCGCTCTAAAGGTCAGCTTCTCAGGAAAGTTACCGGGAGTCACGCACTTGAACCGCTTCCAAACCCTGCCCGACAAGGATAATGATTTGCTAAGTTTTTCATTAATTGATATATCAAAAAATCATTGAAAGAGACCGATAGAGCGCAAGAATGATTAAAATTACCCTTGGAGCATGTCCTGCAGGCTTTGGAACTGTTCCAAGGGTCTCGATAATGGGTCGAAGGCATCAACTCTTCCCTTATCAATTTGAATGTCCAACAGAATCCAATGGAAGCTGCACATGTATATATATATATATATATATATATATATATATATATATGTGTGTGTGTGTGTGTGTGTGTGTGTGTGTGTGTGTGTGTATGTGTGTGTGTCAGTAACTTATCAATTACACTTATAAGTGAATGGACACAACAGAGTAAAGACCCCCACCTGAAGTTGTATGGAAACAGTATGTGGTCACAGAAATTTTGATCTATTATAAACCTTAGAAGGTTTTCCTCCGTCTCCTTGGGTTTATCAGTTAGCGTCGCTATATGTATTTTATCTGGGTCAATAAACCCAATATTTAGGATGGTCTTACTTTTACAATCGAGAATCTTCATTCTGCATAATAGAGTACAAGTTATACATAGACAATGAATTGAAATAACTAAACAAGTTATATGTAGACAACGAATTGAAAAACTTACAGACAATAGCAACTCATAAGCGATTTGTCGAGGGCGTCGCCACTGTACATCTGTAAGAGTTCATCAAAGTCGATATGGATTTCTTCGGAGCGGCCGTAGTACTCCCATGGGACACTTAGCACGATCATCGTTCTCCCATTCTTTGATTCACTTAAGTACCATTGATGCAAGTAACGCATATTTGTTGGGAGATCATCTTTGCTGACCAAAGGCTCTCCCATGACAAACTGTGGCTTAGGGGCTACCACAGCCTTGGGTATCCTGTCGTCTTGGGAAGCCAGCAAATCTTCAACCAAGATACCACATTGAGCCGCCAACTCCTTTGCTCTTTCAAAAGCTTGCCCCTGCACCGGAGGAGGAACATTCTCGGTTAACACCTTGAGGGGTGGGATCGACTGTTTGGCCTGTTGTCCAAGCTAAGGAACGTCTGATTTTTTCTTGCTTGTAATTGAACTTGATTTGCTCCCACTTGCACTTGCACGTGAGCTGCTCTTTTTCACTTCCTTCTACAATGTGCGTGTATAGTCATCAGGCTTATAGTGTAAGTCATACTGTGATTTAAGGGTTATGAAGTCTTTTGCCCATGCTATTTGCTTCTCGGTGTATTCCGGGCGGGGCTCGGGTTCCTTCTTTTTCATCTGCGCATCATGATTTTCCTTTGCTATTCTCGCGTTTTCCTCGGGGGTACGATCATAAGGTCTGATAGGGAGATTAGCATGAGGTACCTTTGGGAGGGGCGACCGTTTGCGCTTTGGGGGGCTCCGTCGCTTAGGAATCATCGGTGGAGCGTTCTTGGTGGCACGCTTCCGCTTAGTATCCTGTACGGGCGGCGGCGGAGACGGACGACCCAAGTCCGGCGGCGATGATCGAGATGGACTCGTGTTGTGCTGGCCGACGTCATGTGGAGGGCTTGGAGGTAATGGAGGTGTAGGTGACCTGCGACGACTCGGAGGCGGTGTTGTCCTTGGGGCCGAGCCTGGAAGCTTGATGTAGTTCTTGTCCCATAGGATGACTCCACCCAGTACTTCTCCGAGTGTCCTCTCATCTTCGGGTCCAGCTATGTCGAGCTCCATATCATGAAACCCCGTCATGATTTCATCCACCCCGACTTTAGCAAACCATGTGAATCAATGACATACCAGCTTTAATGCATTAAAAATTAGAAAAAGATAAGAGGATGATGAAAGGGTACGGGTAAGTATGGTATCAAGTATGATACTGGTAGATAACAACAGAACACACCAATGAATTAAGTTATCAGAATCATGTACCATTACATCACTAGTTCGCTACATCAGTGCACAGTATTACACTTTGGGGCACACACAAGTTGTCATATCAGACCAAACCAATTGGGTCAAAATTATGTTCAAGTGAAAATGACCGAACGATGTGAAAACTAACGTGAATATACAGATATGACAACAACCCTAAAACCTACAAGCTTCCTTTTTTTTAAACATACCTTTTTTCATTTAAGTTCAATAAGAGGCAGTGAATAACATCCCTCGGAAGGAACGGGGTTTCTTCCTCCTCATAAAAGTTCATTCCAACAAAATTCCCATCATTGTCAATAAGAGGCCCCCCAATTCCAGCCTAGCAAAACAGAAGGAACAACATACAAGAGTTATACACAGATACCGTTTGATAGACGTAATGAGAGCTTATGTTATTATTCCAATGCTAGTAACTTTTTGGCATGTTAGAGGTATAGGGGAAGTCCACAAGAAATACCTTGGTGATTTTACAGGTGGAGACACAAAGTTCTTTGCAATCAAGTTTGCAAAGAAAGGAACAAACAACATCGCATAAAGTCCAATACATGTATATATATATATATATATATATATATATATATATACATGTATACACGAGATGGACTCGTGTTGTGCTGGCCGACGTCATGTGGAGGGCTTGGAGGTAATGGAGGTGTAGGTGACTTGCGACGATTCGGAGGCGGTGTTGTCCTTGGGGCCGAGCCTGGAAGCTTGATGTAGTTCTTGTCCCATAGGATGACTCCATCCAGTACTTCTCCGAGTGTCCTCTCATCTTCGGGTCCAGCTATGTCGAGCTCCATATCATGAAACCCCGTCATGATTTCATCCACCCCGACTTTAGCAAAGCCAGCTGGAATCTCACGGCCATGCCAGCGTGCATCAGGGCGAGAAGGTAAAGCTTGTCCGACGGCCACCTTCATGGATATGTTCTTGAATTTCTGATGGAGTTCACATGATGTTGACTCCTTGATTCCATCCACGGGGTAGCCGGGACCGCCCTCTATCATTCTTCGTGCATCGTCGGGCGGGGCCTCAGATTCAGCCACGCTGCTTTTCCGCTTAGATGGGGCGCCGGTAATATCAAGTGCAGGATCTTCCTGGCGCGGTACTCCTCTAAGCTCATCAATCTGCTTCTGTTGCTCGTTAATCCTGGCAAGCAACTGGTTGAACTTGTCATTCTCCTCATCCTGCTGCCGCTTCTTTGCTCTCTCTCGGCTTCTGTAAGTGTCTTGGTCTCTGGCAAACCCAAGCCACCACGGGTAAGAAGGACCGAAGCCTCGCGTTCGTCCTCCATGTTCGTCATTGCCGAGGACCAGTGTGAGCAAATCTTTATCTCTATCTGGAGTGAACTTTCTTCTTCCCTCCTTAATTTCTTTCACTATCCTTTTCCAATTCTCCATGGGTATCCTAAGACCGTCATTGCAGATGAGGTCCCCTGTTTTTTCGTCGTACGACCCACCATGCGCAAGGAACCAATTTCTTGCTCTCAATTCCTACTCATCACGGAGTGGTTCAGGTACGATGCCTTTATCTAGCAGATCTTGCTCTTTCTTATCCCACTTTGGGATGGCAGTCTCATAGCCCCCTGGCCCCAGCTTGTGGTGATATTTCTTCTTGTCGGCATTTATCTTGTTCTTTTCTGATAATGCCCGGGCATCTTCTGACTCCTTGGACTCTTGAAATGCCTTCCAGTGATTCGCCTGCTTGGCTAGATACCCCTCAAATACTGGCACTTTCTTTGTCTTCAGATAGTTTTTCCATAGCTTCTTCTTCCAGCTACGGAACAGTTCGGCCATCTTCTTTAGAGTCCACTGCTTGACTTTGGCCCTCAGTTTGTCTGCGGCGTCTTCATTCTCACATTCTGGCAGGTTGAAATGTGACATGAGATCATTCCAAAGATTATCTTTGTACCTTTCGGCGACATAGTCACTATCGGCTGCCCCTTTGCGCTTGTTCCACTCCCGAACGCTGATCGGGACGTGATCCCTAACGAGAACTCCGCATTGCTTCTTGAATGTGTCAGCAGCATTCTTAGGAAGCTTGGGTTCGCCCGTAGGCATTATCACCTCAAAGGTGTAATGTGTCCGTGCATCCAACTTTCTAGTCGGGCCTCGTTTCGTAGTTTTGCTCGATGTGGAGGCCTAAGAGGGAGAAACATTCGTCAAATGAATGTATATGTATACAATATAGGGCTATCTCCAATATTTTTCACATATTACAAGTGATTGTCGAACTTCATATGTGTACCTCGCCGGACTTTATTATTTCTTCATCGGCTTCTCCATCAGTGGAGCTATCACCTTATCCGTCATTGGACCTATCTCCTGCCCCATCGGCTTCATCTTCGTGTCGCTCGACCTCCATTCCAACGTCGTGGTTTAGATATGACGACGGAGATTCAGCTGGTTCAACGTCGGGGCCGTCTTTGATTATATCTTCGAGAAGTTCTTCCTCTTCGAGGTTCCTGATATGTGGATCCATAGTTCTGCAAAAAACGGATTCTCTTAACCTTTGTACCAAAAAAGAATTATTCTATCAGGAACTCCATTCCAAAACAACTTTAGTCCCGGGTCGTGGCAAAACCAAATCGTAAAATAAAGTAGTATTCAAATTAGCATGCATTCAATTATAAGAAAATACATCATCTCTTCCATCCGTACATCATCGAATATTATCACTAATACTCCTCGAATACTATCATACATATAGCATAACTGATACATCTAGAACCGTAGCGCCCGACGGGTATCGGCGCGGGCGGTGGAAACCCAAAGAGAAGGAACCATCACAGGATCATAGCTCCAGTGAGATCCCCGAAGAACCTGCCAGGTATGCTCGAACTTGCCCTCCAACGCAACCATGTAGCGACGGACGTGCTCATCCTCCTCGCTGACACGGTGACGTACCATCTCCGCGGTGTCCGGAAGCCTCGGCACCCTCACTGGCCCACGCGACCGCCACCAAACAAGGATCGGGTCAACGACGGGCTGGCTCCTCACCAACCAGCCGGGCGGAGTCCAGTCCCGGACAGGGCCCCTCTAATCAAGCAGGTGTCCTCCGCCGAGTCGACGACGAGGATGCGGGATAGGCATCGTAAAATGAACTAAAAAATAAATAATGCAAAACTATTTTGTATTTTCAAAAGTAATTATTTTGACTATCGAAACTATTAACTTATTTTTTTTGAGCTAGTTGACCCTGAAATTGAAAAGCACTACAAATGAACTCTGAAAATGTTGAAAGTTGGCATGCTATCATCATTTCACCCACATAGCATGTGTTAAAAAGTTGAGAGGGCTACGACAAAAACTGGATGCACTTCGTGTACAAAACGGACAATCTCTCTTGAAGTATCAGCGTTTCGAACGAGAACTCATCTCTTACAAAGGGATTTCATTTTTTTGAACTTATTTGAACTCCATACTTTTTGGGTGTTCAAAATGCACCATTGAAAGGCACATCACAAATTTTCAGCAATTTCTGACTTCATTTGGTATTTTTCGTGCATTTACTTATTTTTTTTGAGCTAGTTGACCCTGAAATTGAAAAGCACTACAAATGAACTCTGATAATGTTGAAAGTTGGCATGCTATCATCATTTCACCCACATAGCATGTGTTAAAAAGTTGAGAGGGCTACGACAAAAACTGGATGCACTTCGTGTACAAAACGGACAATCTCTCTCGAAGTATCAGCGTTTCGAACGAGAACTCATCTCTTACAAAGGGATTTCATTTTTTTGAACTTATTTGAACTCCATACTTTTTGTGTGTTCAAAATGCACCATTGAAAGGCACATCACAAATTTTCAGCAATTTCTGACTTCATTTGGTATTTTTCGTGCATTTACTTATTTTTTTTGAGCTAGTTGACCCTGAAATTGAAAAGCACTACAAATGAACTCTGAAAATGTTGAAAGTTGGCAAGCTATCATCATTTCACCCACATAACATGTGTTAAAAAGTTGAGAGGGCTATGACAAAAACTGGATGCACTTCGTGTACAAAACGGACAATCTCTCTCGAAGTAGAAGCAACCCCCACAATAAGAGACGACATGCTACTTCTCTCATATATGGTGGACACTAGCTCTCCTGATTTTTCAACCGTCGATGATGGTAGCTACTCCTACTTCCCCTAGTGCATAACCAATATCTAGCACAAGGAGAAGAAGGAAAAACGACCCCCACAGCAACAGTCGACATTCTTCTTCTCTCATGTATGGTGGACACTCCCTCACCTGATTTTTCGACCGTCGATGATGGTCGCTACTCCTTCTTCCCCTAGTGCATAACAAATATCTAGCACAAAGAGAAGAAGGAGAAGCAACCCCCACAACAACAGTCGGCATTCTTCTTCTCTCATGTATGGTGGACACTTCTTTTTGTATATATATGTGGTCGAAATGCATGATACCATGAAGTTAGAAAGGGCTAAACCATTCAAAAGTAGCAAATGAAGTTAGAAAGGGCTAAACCATTCAAATTTGGAAACTATAATGGCACAAACAGAAACTAGACATATATAAATTGGTCCAAGCAGTACATGATACTAGTCCAAACAGTACATAATAATAGCTACCATAGATATATATACAAGTGTTCGACGTTGAGAACACTACTCGTCTGAATCGTCTGAATCAGAATGTCCACCTTCCTCGAGGTGACGCTAGCCATAGTTGACGACTCGAATCTTGCGGTACAACTCGTATGAAACGTATGCATCTTTTGCTCCATACTCAATGTTGATAGGATCAAGTGGGCCCTTCTCCCAAAGTTTGTGCTGAGACTTTGGGAAACTGGTCTTCATATCACCATATTCCTCGTCGATCAAGGCAACTGCCATATGAGCCATCGAAGTCTTCTCATGTCGAAGCCTGAATACCGTTTGGAGATCAACGAGGCAACCAACTGGTATCTCAATACCGAAGCTGTGCCTCATCTTCAGCTTGTCGTTCCTTATGTCAACGCTAGCAAAAGTGATGCCGCTGCGAAGGAAGTCCATGAGTTCTGGACAATGCTTGTCACTCCTGCAACAGAAACAAATTAAAATGAAACAAATGTTACATACTGCTGCAATAAGGAAACATGTTTCACTACAACTAAAGGAAAAATTATCTTTAGGATTCAAATAGAACATATGCAATGGAACCTAGAGAGATCACTATAGCTATCCAATGGAACCTAGGGAGATCACTAGCTATATGCAATTTTCATGACTATGACATATCATATTGCTATCCAATGGAACCTAGAGATATCACTAGCTATATGCAATTTTCATAACCTTGGATCAAAGAACACCGCATAAAATTGTATCACTACAACTACGATTTCAATGGAACATATTGAACCAATCAGATTTTTCAGATTGTGGAACACTATTCCAATCAGATTGTGTTCACTACAACTAATCAAAATTGTTTCACTACAACTATTTGAAGCGAACCAACTATGATTCCAATGGAACATATTAAACACTAGTTGATTCTAATACGATTTTTCAGATTATGGAACACTATTCCAATCAGATTGTGTTCCCCTTCAACTAATCAAAATTGTTTCACTACAACTATTTGAAGGGAACCAACTATGATTCCAATGGAACATATTAAACACTAGTTGATTCTAATACGATTTTTCAGATTATGGAACACTATTCCAATTAGATTGTGTTCCCCTTCAACTAATCAAAATTGTTTCACTACAACTATTTGAAGGGAACCAACTATGATTGAAACAAATAAACTTACAATGTCATTATCTTGGATCAAAGAAAGCCTCAAAACTTACCTCGCCCATTGGAAGATCAAGACATGGCGTGCGAAGCATAGTTGGATGACGGCAACACCGCGTTGATCGGCCGTGTACTCCAGATCAAGCCCCAAGAACTTCTCATGCTCCATTGCGTCGTCAAACCACTTTTCCTTCAACTGTTGAAGAAAAAACGGCACCTCCCTGCTCTCGTTCGTGTACACAACATTGAGCTTGGTCGTGCCATGTGCGAGCACCTTAAGAAATTTAGTTGGCATGGTGGAAGAAGAGAAGGGAAGAAGAGAGGAGAAGAACAGAGAGCAAGAGCGAGAGAGAAGAAGAAACAGAGAAATGACGACTATGTGCTTCGGTTCGTGCTTTTCATCGCCCGAAACGACGCGGGATGCGAACCGTTTGGGCCTTTAGTCCAGGGTTGAGCCACCAACCGGGACTAAAGAGGTATACCAACGGTTGCCACCACTACGGCAGGCCACGTGTTAGTCCTTTAGTCCCGGGTTGAGCCACCAACCGGGACTAAAGGGGGATACGAACGGTTGCCACCACCACTGCCCGCCGCGTAGCCCTTTAGTCCCGGTTTGGGACACGAACCGGGACTAAAGCCTCGAGGGAGGCATTGAGAATTGGGGCGACGTGGCTGGGCCTTTAGTCCCGGCCCAGAGGCAGGCCGGGACTAAAGGGTCCCGGCCAAAGGCCCGTTTTCCACTAGTGATTCTATTCTCGTAAAGTGCGACCAGCAGCCACGGGGGACGCATCTATGCAGATACTATGTTTGCGAGACCATTTGCATGTTTACCTCTGAGCACAAGGATCACAGATTCGACGTAAGCAATGAACATTCACACCTCTATTTTTACCCGTCATTCTTTGTTATCATGATTGATATTCATATTCATCTCCTCTTCTTATATAGTACACGGCCATGAGGACGAAGGTCCTACCAGAGCAATGCGCGATTGCTGTTGCAGAGGAGCTTGTGACCTTTCTGAGGACGGAAGCTATAGATGACAAATGACGATTTAGTGTAGCTAGGGGCCATTACTGATGTTCGTCCATGTAATCGAATAGACGGGCTCTAGTCCCGATAATTCAGATCTCCATATAATTGTATATATATGCTCGCTTTTAAGATAAGTTAATCTTATATATATGCATAATTATTTCTATTTAAATTATATGAAAACTAATTCACGAACACCAAACGAGTCATCACGTTAATCTCCCGAACACCGAAACCCTAAAACCCTAAAACCCAAAAATAATTTTATTCAAAAAAAACCCAAAAATAAACAAAATCTGAAACTCTTTAGTCCCGGTCCGTGTAACGAACCGGGACTAAAGGGCCTGCCCCTGGGGCGCTACGAGGCGCCCACGTGGAGCACCTTTAGTCCCGGTTTGGAACAGGACCGGGACTAAAGGTTAGGCCTTTAGTACCGCCCCTTTAGTCCCGGTTGGTGAACCGGAACTAAAGCCCCTTACAGGCCGGGGTTAAAGGCCCCGTCCCCATTAGTGGAGGCGAAGTCCATCGGGGGGAGGTCGTCTCCAGGAGAGACGTTGCGCCATGACGGCAGCCTAAAATTTGCCCTTTTCATTATTACTTTCTAGTACTAGTTGTGCGCTTTTCTGGTGGTCCAAAAAAATCTAGGCTTGGCGTGGAACAAAATGGTACTATGGACTGCTAACTGCTTAAGTAGTATTGATATGCATTGCAAAATGATGCGGTGAATTGCTTAATTAGTATTTCATCGATACATATTTGTTCCCCTATTTTTACTCGTTTTTCTAAATGTCATACATGGCCATGTCTGTCTCATACAGCATCAAGGAGATCGAAAGCCTTTCTATACATTACATTATGATAGACATGCAGCACCATCTTGCTGGCTCGCTAGCCTTTTTCAGGTGGACTGATTCCAGCCGCCGTAGCTCTCCTCCTCCTCGTCTTCCTGGAGACGACAGAATTGCATTCAGATCATGGCGGTCATGCATGACGACGAGCCAAGGGCAAACATGTACATCTGTTCGATTACCTCTGCCGGGGTGAAGGTGAGTGCGATCTTGATCTCCCCGCGATACTCCTCGTCCTTGATGACCCGGTGCACGGCCGGCGGCAGGCTGCCCTCCTGGAACACCGCCTCAAGCGGGATGCTGAAGAAAATTCAGTCAAAGTTCAGAACCAACAGCTGAAATTAACGGGTGTTCTGAATTTCTGCAGGAATAGTCGACTACTGGCACCAATTAAGATGATAAGATCTGAGAGTACAGGAGGTGTGTTTGTCGGGAGAACTTGCCATGCTTCTCCGACGAGGTCGTCGGCCGAGAAGGCGTCGCTGTCCATGATCTTGACTCTGAGCTCCGGAGCGTTGCCGGAGACGGCGAAGACGAAGGTCTCGTTCCACTCAGGCTCGCTTCCTGCTCCTGTAATAATAAGTAAATTTCACGACCAGTGAATTTCTGAGGATCGAGGCGAGATGACACTTCACAGTAATTTCTTATGGACGATTTATGCATAGTTGCATTGCATACATGTACCTGATGCGACGGTGCTCTTCTGCTCGTGGCTGCGGCAGGTGAGGATCACGTACGGGTCCATGCTATCTGATCCACCGGTAATCATCAGAATCAGATGCGCAGATTGGCGTGAAAAACAGGGGTGGTTTATCGATCTAAGGATGAGATCTAGTAGATCGAGTCTGTCGAATTAGGCTTAGACGTCGTTTCCTTAATAAACCAAGAGGGCAATCCGGTGCTTAATTTTGACGACAGGTATGCAGATCCTCTATCAGGGTGAGCACGCACGCAGCGTCAGATTCAGGAGTCTATAGGTTTACATCGTGCTAGTGCTAGTGACTGAATCAACCGCGGTGCAGGCATGCAGCTACATGGTCATGCATATGCATACAAGATACAACCAAGAAATGGATAAAGGTCCGATGATGATCCACATGACGGCAAACAGCGGCGAAGAGTAGAGGCTAGTTCGACGCCTCGACAGGCTACTTACTGAAGAAATCGGAGTCGTCGAGTCCCTTGGCAGAGACGAGCAGCACCTCCAGCTTCCCGCGCACCATGTCTCCTCCTCCTTCTCGATCGGTGTCGTCCGGCCGGCCGGCCTGTTCTTGGATCTCTCTCGGCCTCTGGGTCTCGGACTCTCGGTGAATGTCGCCTTCAATCACCAACCCACCGTATATAGAGCAGAGTGTATGTGAAGTCAAGCAAGCCTTCCACGGAATCTATTAATTTTCGCCAGCTTGGTGCCAGACTGCATATTCTCTGGCCAGTCTTCCGGTCATTATTGAAAAATTGGAAAGATTATTAGTTGCCTCCGCGCGTCTGGTCTGACAAATGACCTTTGCTTGGTCAGGAACATGCACCCAAATAATGCATGTTGAGGGAGCACATGCAGCAGCAATGGTGAGAGTGCACGCACCGCTATCGAGTTCTCTCATCGACAGACACTGACCGCCGACCATAGGCTTATAGCAACTCCAACCGACCGATATAAACGGACGGTTATTTTGTATGCTTTTTGTGTGTTTCGATCGGCCCGACGGACACCAACGTCCTCTTTGGCGTTTGGGTCGGCGCATGCGTCCAACGCTGGTCCGATCCATTTTTGCCGGCGCGTGAAAATATATATAAAGCATTTTCAAAAATAATAAGCAAACATTAATTAAACATTAAAGCCGGTCATAAAGGCCCGCAAGAGTCCACGCATATCCATTACATTAATTAAATATAAAAAAATTAAACTATGAGGCAACCCTAGGCGGCGGCGGCGTCGGGGCCGGTGAGTTCAACCAGCGTAGGTGCTGGGCCAGTCAAGGGAACGCCGTGTTACAAAGCGCAGCTGCGCGCGCCTTCGTCGTGTGTCCTGCCGGTGCGGGCTGTGCTCGCGGCGGTGGCATTGCAACACGGGCGCGCTCCTCCTCCGCCATCTCCCGTTGTTCCTCCTCTGCCTCCTTCTCCAGTGCCATCTGCCGACGACCTTCGGCGTGCTCCGCCGACAGGTGCTGCGACTTCCAGTGCACGAGGTAGGCTTTCTCCTACTCCGGTGTCGCGCCCAACCAGATGGGCGGCGCGCTGACCCGCTCATGGAGGTAGCCGGTCTACTGGTAGACCTCCCGTTGCAGCTCCGTGGGCTCGGTCTTCGGCGGAGGTGGCACGACGTAGTCGCTGGTGGCGGACAACGCAATGGCCTCCGCGAGCCGTGCCTCGTAGGCCGCCTCCTTCTCGTCGGCCTTGCGCCGCTCTTCCTCCTTGCTCTCGCGGAGAACATCTGTCAGCATCGCCTGGTAGGCGGCCTCCGCTTCCTGATCCTCCTCGCTAACGACGAGCGGGGGCGACGGAGGGCCTCCCGACTGCACGTCGTGCACGCCGCGCAGGCACTGCTCCTCATGCTCGACCGCGAACCATAGCTCCCAGCGAGGAGAGTCAGCCGCGTAGACAGGGTTGAGTCGCTGCTCCTGCGTCAGCACACGCCGACGCGACTAACCTCCTCCACGTGCATCCGTGCCGACCGCGCTTGGTGCGCCGGGACGCTGACACGTTCGCAAGGCCGGCGGGAAGCCGCCGACAGGGAGATCGCACGGGGGTAGACGGGGGGCCTTGCGCTTGTTTTGGAAGGAGCCGGCCATGACACGCAGTGCTAGGGTTTGGTCGCCGACGAGGTGGTGAGATGGGGACGGGTGGGTTCTGAAAGCAGATGAGGCCGAACCCATCACACGCTCGGATTAAAAAAGGCCGATCGCGATCGCTGACGCATGGGTCCGCGAAGGGTGGCCGTCATAAATTAAGTTGACTTCTGGTGGTTGAGGCGGACACCTGTCTTTTTCAGCTTAGCACCACCTCTGTTTATCTCGGTTAAATGGCCTACTTAGACCCTATTTGGAACCATAATAGATTATAATAATCTGTATTATGAAGATAGATTTTATAATCTGGTTTATAAAAATAATCTAGGTGGGCATATTTGGAGGCCAGATTATATAAACTGTAATCCATGTTTTATATTGTATATTAACATGTTTGCCCTCTATTTTATAGCTGCAAAGGTAATAATCTTGATGGACATGTTTGGAGGACGGTGGCGGTGCCAGTAGGTAATTATCTCCAAGTTTCCAAGGATAATGGGTCATTAGTAATCCATAATCAGATTTTAGCTGGGGTAGAGTAGATTATGAGTTTTTAATAATATGGTCATCTAGTTTTTATAAACTGCAATATATTCTGTCCTGTTTGAAAACATAATAGATTATAAAAATCAGATTATATAATCTGAGTGGTTTCAAACAGGGCCTTAAGCATGATGAAACTGCAAATGGCCTGCTGCTAGACAGAATTCAACACAAATCTCATCATGGTTGAATGGATCTGATAAGGGGGTGTCGGGACCCCCCTGGTGGCATCACACCTTTCTCGGAAGGAAGGTGGTTTACCAGCTTTTGCATTTGAATATACCAGACTGATCACTACGACTCGATTGACCTAAAATTAGTTATTTCTCGATTAATAACATATTTATGCTCATGTATGTGTTAGAATTAATGGGCTTGGCCCATCTACAAATTCTGAAATCTTAAATTGAGCCCATGAATAAAATGACAAGCGGTGGTGTGGTGGTGCTAAAGTTTAGTCCCATACAACTAGTTGAGGAAGAGTTGGACCTCTTTATATAGTGAGTTCTCCCCACTACTCTAAGTGTGTGTTGAGAAGAGAAAGGAAAAGACAACGCACACTCACTCACCTCGCCTCGCCTCTTCGGGTGGGGCGTACGTGCGTGTGAAGGTCCGCTGAATTCCGGTCCATTGCCTTGTGGGGGCACGACTTGCTTTTGCCATTTTATTTTTATGTCTTGGCAGACAAGTTGAGAATTTCTTGTCCGGTAAGTATACAACTTGGAAACCAAGTCAATTTAAGATGTGACCGCGACACGGTACCGACCTTGGTCCTCCCATATATATTGCTTACCGTGATCGACCAAAGACACCCCAAAAGTATCTAGGGTTTTGCCTCGTATCACAACTTGCACCATCGTCATAGTCTACCTCATCTCGAGCGTCGGCGTGTGATGACCCACAAATATAGGGGATCAATCGTAGTCCTTTCGATAAGTAAGAGTGTCGAACCCAAGGAGGAGCAGAAGGATCTGACAAGTGTTTTTCAGCAAGGTAAAATCTGCAAGCACCGGTAACAAGTGATTGTGTGGTGAGATGATTCGTAGCAAGCAACAAGTAACAAAAGTTGTAACGGTGCAGCAAAGTGGCCCAATCCCTTTTGTAGCAAGGGACAAGCCTGGACAAAGTCTTATAGGAGGAAAAATGCTCCCGAGGACACACAGGAATTTCTCTCATGCTAGTTTTCATCATGTTCATATGATTCACGTTAGTTACTTTGATAGTTTGATATGTGGGTGGACCGACGCTTGGGTACTTCCCTTACTTGGACAAGCATCCCACTTATGATTAACCCCTCTCGCAAGCATCCACAACTACGAAAGAAGAATTAAGACAAAGTCTAACCATAGCATTAAACTAGTGGATCCAAATCAGCCCCTTACAAAGCAACACATAAACTAGGGTTTAAGCTTTTGTCACTCTAGCAACCCATCATCTACTTACTACTTCCCAATGCCTTCCTCTAGGCCCAAATAATGGTGAAGTGTTATATAGTCAACGTTCACATAACACCACTAGAGGTAAAACAACATACAACACATCAAAATATCAAACAAATACCAAATTCACATGACTACAATTAGCATGACTTATCTCATGCCCTCAGGAACAAAAGTAACTACTCACAAAGCATAATCATATTCATGACCAGAGAGGTAATGAGTAGTATCAAGGATCTGAACATAAACTCTTCCACCAAGTAATCCAACTAGCATCAACTACAAGGAGTAATTAACACTACTAGCAATCTTACAAGTACCAATAGGAGTCGCGAGACGAAGATTGGTTACAAGAGATGAACTAGGGTTTGGAGATGAGATGGCGCTGATGAAGATGTTGATAGTGACGAGTCCCCTCCGATGAGAGGAGTGTTGGTGATGACGATGGCGACAATTTCCCCCTCCGGGAGGGAAGTTTCCCCGGCAGGATCGTCGTGCCGGAGCTCTAGATTGGTTCTGCTCAAGTTTCGCCTCGTGGCGGCGGTGAATCCACGAAAAAGCTTTCTCTTGATTCTTTTCCGGACGAAACCCTTCATATAGCAGAAGAGGGGGGGCCAGTGGGCCAGCTGGGTGCCCACAAGCTTCCTAGGCGCGGCCAGGGGGTGCCCACAAGTAAAGGTACAAGATAGGCCCTTCGCAGAGGGAAGCAGAGGTTGTCATGCGCTTTTGAGGTTTGGATGCATGTCCTCTTAGTGCGGAGGAACGCCACTTTATATTGCCTCCTGTGATAAAGAACTTTATTATGCAGTTTGTCGCTTTTATGTCTTGCTCATCAGAGGTTCGTACAAAGCTTATTTTCCACACACTAATAGATCATACATATTACGGAGCAATTTTTATTGCTTGAACCGATGACAACTTACTTGATGGATCTAATTCAATCCATAGGTAGGTATGATGGACTCTCATGGCAAAACTGGGTTGAAGGTTTATGGATGCACAAGTAGTATCTCTACTTGGTGCGGGAGGTTTGGCTAATATGAGGTGTATGTGAACCTCTCCTTCTTTATCACTTCCTATTAATTGCAACAATGACCAAGGTCTACGTTTGTCTACCCTCAACAAGTTTCAATCATCATTCTTTTTTATATGTGAAGCCATCACTTCCCATAAGATCATTACATGATCTTTCATGCTTTTGTTCTTTTCTCAATCTATTGATCATGGCATGAGGCAAAACCCTTCAACTAAGACACTCTTTATTATATGGCTCACGAGCTCGAATACATCGAGGGTGACACAAAGCAAAACTCAAGCCTAAAACACTAAGACCTTTATTCTACTAGAGAAAGAGAAATTGAAAAGGAACAAACTAAAACAAAGGTAAAGGCAAAAGATGTGATGGTGATACGATACCGGGGCAACTCCCCCAAGCTTGGCACAAGCCAAGGGGATTGCCCATACCCATGCTCAGTTGTCTTCCTTTGGAGGTGATGGTGGTGGAGTTGTTGCAGAGGTCTTGAGCTTGTTTAATTTCCATTTGAGCATAAAATTCAGCTCCCTCAGATCATCATTTTCCTCTTCAAGCTTCAACACCCTTTGGCATAATTCCTGCTTACTCTCCTGCAAGAAACGAGAAGGGATAAAAAAACTCTTAGACTTCTTCCTTGAGTCAGGGAGGCTCGACTTCTTGAACTCCACATGCGTGTGTCCAGGTTGAGGTAGAGGAGCCTCCTCTTCATCGGAACTTGTTTGTTCCTTCCCCTGTAGATCATAATCTTCTTCCTCATCAGTGGTCCAGCCATAAGGATCCAAGTCCCCATAGACCTTGGGATTAGCAAGGTAATCTGCCGCATAGCTCTCCCCCTCTGAATCTTGAGAAGACATCTTGCCCTAAATATGCGGCAGAAAACAAGCTCGAAACGAAAACAGAGGAAATCTGCGTGATACACGGGTCAGACCTCACGGGAGAATATATAATGATTTTGTCCAGACCAGAAGGAGTACCTCGCACGAAAACGGAGTCCGGGAGGCACACGAGGTGGCCAAGCCCCCCAGGCGCGGCCAGGGGGTGGGCCCGCGCCTGGCAGGCTTGTCGCCTCCTCGCGCGCTTTCCGGACTACTTCCAATTTTTATATTTTTTCAAATATTCCAAAACGGAGAAAATTTCCTACTGGAAAAGTTTTTGAGTCTGTTTTCTTACCGAATCTTACAGGCTGATAAATGTCCCTTAGGTATTCTTCCGGAGTTATGGTATTGATGATATTGCTTTCAACATTTATGGGAGTACCTGAGATATAATGCTTGATTCTCTGCCCATTTACAACTCTCGGACAATTACTTTCCGTGTTGTTGATTTTGGTAGCACCGGAACGATATACTTCCTCAACAATACAGGGACCTTCCCATTTAGAGAGAAGTTTGCCTGCAAAGAATCTTAAACGAGAGTTATATAGCAAGACATAATCACCTACATTGAACTCACGCTTTTGTATCCTCTTATCATGCCACCTCTTAACCTTCTCTTTGAACAACTTGGCATTCTCATATGCCTGAGTTCTCCATTCATCAAGCAAGCTAATATCAAATAACCTCTTCTCACCGGCAAGTTTGAAATCAAAGTTGAGCTCTTTGATTGCCCAATAAGCTTTATGCTCTAGCTCAAGAGGTAAATGACATGCTTTACCGTACACCATTTTGTACGGAGACATGCCCATGGGATTCTTATAGGCAGTTCTATAAGCCCACAGTGCATCATCGAGCTTTTTAGACCAATTCTTTCTAGACCCGTTGACAGTCTTTTGCAGAATCAGTTTAATCTCTCTATTGCTTAGCTCTACTTGACCACTGGACTGAGGGTGATAGGGTGACACAATTCTATGGTTGACATCGTACTTAGCAAGCGTTTTATGGAAAGCACCATGAATGAAATGTGAACCACCGTCGGTGATTAGATATCTAGGGACTCCAAATCTAGGGAAAATAACTTCTTTAAGCATCTTGATAGAAGTGTTGTGATCAGCACTACTAGTGGGGATAGGTTCTACCCACTTAGTGACGTAATCAACAACAACTAGTATATGAGTATACCCGTTGGATTTTGGAAAAGGTCCCATATAATCAAAGCCCCACACATCAAATGGTTCAATGACAAGTGAATAGTTCATAGGCATTTCCTCACGTTTACTGATATTACCTACTCTTCGACATTCGTCACAAGACAAGACAAACTTACGGGCATCCTTGAAGAGAGTGGGCCAATAGAAACCTGATTGCAATACCTTGTGTGCAGTTCTATCTCCTGCATGGTGTCCTCCGTAGGCCTCGGAGTGACACTTTTGTAGGATCTGTCCCTGTTCATGTTCAGGTACACAACGTCTAATAACACCATCTACTCCTTCCTTATAAAGGTGAGGATCATCCCATAAGTAGTGTCTCAAGTCAAAGAAGAATTTCTTCTTTTGCTGGTATGTGAAACTAGGTGGTATATATATTTGGCAACAATATAGTTTGCATAATCAGCATACCACGGTGCACTGCGTGAAGCATTGATGACATTCAGTTGCTCATCGGGAAAGCTATCATCAATAGGTTGTGGGTCATCAAGAACGTTCTCCAACTTAGACAAGTTATCTGCTACGGGGTTATCAGCACCCTTTCTGTCAACAATGTGCAAATCAAACTCTTGTAGCAAGAGAACCCATCTGATAAGTCTAGGTTTAGCATCCTTCTTCTCCATGAGGTACTTAATAGCAGCATGATCAGTGTGGATAGTGACTTTGGAGTCAACTATGTAAGACCTGAACTTTTCACATGCTAACACGACTGCTAGAAATTCCTTCTCAGTAGTAGCATAGTTTCTTTGGGCACTGTCTAGAGTTTTACTAGCATAGTGAATAACATTCAACTTCTTATCAACTCTTTGCCCTAGGACAACACCAACATCATAATCACTAGCATCACACATGATTTCAAAAGGTAAGTTCCAATCAGGTGGTTGAACAATAGGTGCAGTTATCAAAGCCTTCTTAAGTATTTCGAAGGCTTCCTCACAATCATCGTCAAAAACAAAAGGAATATCCTTTTGCAAGAGATTGGTAAGAGGCCTAGAAATCTTAGAGAAGTCTTTAATGAACCTTCTGTAGAAACCAGCATGACCAAAGAAACTTCTTATGCCTTTGATATCTGTGGGGTATAGAATTTTCTCGATTGCATCAACCTTAGCCTTATCGACTTCAATACCTCTTTCAGAAATTTTATGTCCTAAGATGATGCCTTCATTAACCATAAAGTGGAACTTCTCCCAATTCAAGATAAGATTGGTGTCTTTACATCTCTGCAAGACTCGATCAAGGTTGCTGAGGCAATCATCAAAGGAAGACCCGCAAACGGAGAAGTCATCCATGAAAACCTCGACAATCTTTTCACAAAA
Organism: Hordeum vulgare subsp. vulgare; assembly: GCF_904849725.1. NCBI lineage: Eukaryota > Viridiplantae > Streptophyta > Magnoliopsida > Poales > Poaceae > Hordeum > Hordeum vulgare. The sequence goes on along the minus strand of NC_058519.1, from coordinate 654,173,857 downwards.
GTGAGAGAATATAGCCATCATACATCTTTGAAAGGTAGCAGGTGCATTGCATAAGCCAAAAGGCATACGTCTATAAGCAAAGGTACCGAAAGGGCAGGTGAAGGTGGTTTTCTCCTGATCAGATTGTGCAACTGGTATTTGGGAGAAACTAGAATAACCGTCTAGAAAGCAGAAGTGTGTGTGTTTAGACAGTCTTTCTAGCATTTGGTCGATAAAAGGCAAAGGGTAATGATCTTTCCTAGTGGCTTTATTCAATTTCCTAAAATCGATCACCATCCTATAGCCAGTAATAATCCTATGAGGGATCAATTCATCTTATCATTAGGGACAACGGTAATGCCTCCCTTCTTAGGGACGCAACGCACCGGACTCACCCAATCACTATGAGCAACATGATAGATAATTCCCGCTTCCAGGAGCTTTAGTATTTCTTTTCTTACTACCTCTTTCATCTTAGGATTTAATCTCCGTTGATGATCAACAACTGGTTTGAAATCAGGATCAATTTTAATCTTGTGCTGACATAGAGTGGGACTGATGCCCTTAAGATCATCAAGAGTATATCCAATAGCAGCACGGTGCTTCCTTAGAGTTTTTAGTAACTTCTTTTCTTCATGCTCTGAGAGGCTAGCACTAATTATAATAGGATATATCTTTTTTTCATCAAGATAAGCATACTTAAGAGTATCTGGCAACTGTTTAAGCTCGAACACAGGATCACCCTTTGGTGGGGGTGGATCCCCAAGCAGTTCAATAGGCAAATTATTCTTAAGGATAGGATATTGTTCTAAGACAACTCTATCTATTTCGTCCCTTTCATCCATATGCATATCATGTATTGCTCTAAGGGATTAGTAGGAGGCACGGCAATAGAAGCTAAGGCAGTAGTTTCATCCTTACTAGGCAACTCTTTTTCATGAGGTTGTCTACCAAACTTGGAGAAATTGAACTCATGTGACACGCCTTCACAGCCAACAGTGACAGTTTGCTTCTCACAGTCAATATGAGCATTGACGGTATTGAGGAAGGGTCTGCCAAATATGATGGGACAAAAGCTATCTTGGGTGGTAGCAAGGACGAGGAAATCAGCAGGATACTTCGTTTTACCACACAAGACTTGAACATCCCTAACAATTCCCACAGGCCAGATATTATCTCTATTGGCAAGCTGAATAGTGACATCAATAGGCTCTATCTCAACAGGTGCAATCTCATCTTTGATTTCATCATATAAGGATTGAGGTATTGCACTAACACTAGCACCCACGTCACATAAACCATGATAAGAATGATCTCCTATTTTAACAGAAATAACAGGCCTGCGAACAACAGGCCTATGTTTGTCTCTAGCGTGTGGTTTAGCAATTCTAGCAGCAACTTCATAGAAGTGAATGTCATGGCCATCAACATTGTCGGACATGAGATCTTTGATAATAGCAATGCTAGGTTCAACTCTAATTTTCTCAGGGGGTGTAGGTGTTCTAATGTAGCCTCTACGTATCACAGTTGAAGCTTTAGAATGATTCTTTATCCTAATAGGGAAAGGTGGTTTCTCAATGTAAGCACTGGGAACAATAGGATCATTATAGGCAATGACTTTCTCTTCAACTGGATTGGGCTTAACTACATTGACTTCTAAGGGAGGATGATATTTAAACCACTTCTCTTTGGGGAGATCAATATGAGCAGCAAATGATTCACACAATGAAGCTACCATCTCAGAGTCAAGTCCATACTTAGCGCTAAAGTCACAAAAAGTATTTGTCTCAACAAAGGATTTAACGCAATCAAACTTGAAATTCATACCTGATTCCTTACCTTCTTCAAGCTCCCAATCTTTAGAGTTGCATTTAATTCTCTCCAATAAATTCCATTTGAAGTCAATATCTCTCTTCATAAAAGAACCGGTACAAGAAGTGTCAAGCATGGTGCGATCATCATGAGAAAGCCGAGCATAGAAGTTCTGAATGATAATTTCTCTCGAGAGCTCATGATTGTGGCATGAATATAACATTGATTTAAGCCTCCCCAAGCTTGAGCGATGCTTTCTCTGTCACGAGGCCAAAAATTATAAATATAATTCCGATCACGATGTACTAAATGCATAGGATAAATTTTTTGATGAAATTCCAATTTCAACCGATTGTAGTTCCATGATCCAGTATCATCACATAGCCTATACCATGTCAACGCCTTATCCTTCAAAGATAAAGGAAAGACCTTCTTCTTGACCTCATCCTCGGGCAAACCTGCAAGCTTAAATAAACCACAAACTTCATCTACATAGATTAGATGCAAGTCTGGATGTGATGTTCCATCTCCTGTAAAAGGATTAGCCAGCAGTTTCTCAAGCACACCCGAAGGAAATTCAAAGAAAATATTTTCAGTAGGTGCAGCAGGTTGAGGAGCAACTCTTTGTGCTTCCGTTCGAAGTGAAGATACCCCGAACAAGCCCCTCAAAAGATTAGTATCCATAGTGACAAGTGACAATAAATTTCAGCACACTATATGAATGTTTCCTTACCAAGTTCCACTTACCAAAGGCGCTTCACTCCCCGGCAACGGCGCCTGAAAAGAGTCTTGATGACCCACAAGTATAGGGGATCAATCGTAGTCCTTTCTATAAGTAAGAGTGTCGAACCCAACGAGGAGCAGAAGGATCTGACAAGTGGTTTTCAGCAAGGTAAAATCTGCAAGCACTGAAATTATCGGTAACAAGTGATTGTGTGGTGAGATGATTCGTAGCAAGCAACAAGTAACAAAAGTAGTAACGGTGCAGCAAAGTGGCCCAATCCCTTTTGTAGCAAGGGACAAGCCTAGACAAAGTCTTATAGGAGGAGAAACGCTCCCGAGGACACACATGAATTTTTGTCATGCTAGTTTTCATCATGTTCATATGATTCACGTTCGTTACTTTGATAGTTTGATATGTGGGTGGACTGGCGCTTGGGTACTGCCCTTACTTGGAAAAGCATCCCACTTATGATTAACCCCTCTCGCAAGCATCCACAACTACGAAAGAAGAATTAAGACAAAGTGTAACCATAACATTAAACTAGTGGATCCAAATCAGTCCCTTACGAAGCAACGCATAAACTAGGGTTTAAGCTTATGTCACTCTAGCAAACCATCATCTACTTACTACTTCCCAATGCCTTCCACTAGGCCCAAATAATGGTGAAGTGTTATGAAGTCGATGTTCACATAACACCACTAGAGGAAAAACAACATACAACACATCAAAATATCGAACGAATACCAAATTCACATGAGTACTATTAGCATGACTTATCCCATGTCCTCAGGAACAAAAGTAACTACTCACAAAGCATAATCATATTCATGACCAGAGAGGTAATGAGTAGTATCAAGGATCTGAACATAAACTCTTCCACCAAGTAATCCAACTAGCATCAACTACAAGGAGTAATTAACACTACTAGCAACCTTACAAGTACCAATCGGAGTCGCGAGACGGAGATTGGTTACAAGAGATGAACTAGGGTTTGGAGATGAGATGGTGCTGATGAAGATGTTGATGGTGACGAGTCCCCTCCGATGAGAGGAGTGTTGGTGATGACGATGGCGATGATTTCCTCCCTCCGAGAGGGAAATTTCCCCGGCAGGATCGTCATGTCGGAGCTCTAGATTGGTTCTGCTCAAGTTCCGCCTCGTGGCGGAGGCTTGATTTTTTTCCGGACGAAACCCTTCATATAGCAGAAGAGGGGGGACAGTGGGCCAGCTGGGTGCCCACAAGCCCCCTAGGCGCGACCGGGGGGGGGGGGGTGGCCGCGCCTAGCAGGCTTGTGGCCACCTGCTGGCGCCCCTGTGGCACTTCTTCGGCCCAGTATTTTTTATAAATCCGGAAAAAAATCCTCGTTGATTTTTACAGCGTTTGGAGTTGCGCAGAATAGGTATCTCAACTTTGCTCTTTTTCAGGCCAGAATTCAAGCTGCTGACATTCTCCCTCTTCATGTAAACCTTACAAAATAAGAGAGAAAAGGCATAAGTATTGTACCGTGAAGTGAAATAACAGCCCAAAAAGAGATAAATATCAACATGAAAGCATGATGCAAAATGGACGTATCAGCGTGCATCGGCGTGCGAGAGAGCAGGTCTTCGGAACCATTCGTCTTTGCGATCCTGCACCGGGAGAGGACGAATTAGGTTTTTGGGAAGCGCTTTGCACGACTCCTCAAATTCTTCACCACGGGTTGTCTACCGTCCAAGTCGGGAGGTGCTACTCATCGTCGTGTTCATTGCCATCAACAAAGGATCGTCGCCAACAACATCATTAACACAGTCGCTCCTACAACATGGTACCGACCTTGATCCTCCTATATATACTGCTTACCATGGTCGGCCAAAGACACCCCAAAAATATCTAGGGTTTTGCCTCGTTTCACAACTTGCCTCGCCGTCGTAGTCTACCTCATCTTGAGCGTCGGCGTGCATTGGTGTGCGAGAGAGCAGGTCTCCGGAACCCTTCGTCTTTGCGATCCTGCGCCGGGCAATGACAAATTAGGTTTTTGGGAAGCGCTTTGTGCGTCTGCTCAAATTCTTCACCACGGGTCGTCTACCATCCAAGTCAGGCGGTTCTACTCATCGTCGTCTTCATCGCGATCAACAAAGGATCATCACCAACATCATCATCAACACAGTCGCTCCTGCTGCAACTAACAAACAATACATTACTCGTAATCTGTTAATGTTCATCGCTGTAGTTGCTGCTTCTTGCACGGTGATGTTGTGCATGTTCGGTTGCTCTTCTAGATTGCTAGAGCATTGCATGCTATCTTCTGTTTTAGTCATGAATTATTTATTGGAATTAATCATGAACTTGCCTGATCTTCCAACAATCCAAAAACCTAATTGTAGGCAATTTCCCGAGTTAACTATGGCTGGATTTGCTCATGCACTGAGGCCGGATAAGTTTACCAGTGCGCACTTTAAGAGGTGGGAAGTGAGATCCACACTCTGGCTTACTGCTCTAAAAGTTTTCCATGTTAGTGCTGGCATGCCAGAGGGAGCTTCTGATGAAGATCAGAGAAAGTTCCAGGAAGCCAACACTATGTTTGTGGGGTGCGTTTTGAGTGTTCTTGCTGACCATATGTGTGATTTGTACATGCACACACAAGATGGAAAGACACTGTGGGATGCACTGAAAGCTAAATTCAGCGCGACATATGCTGGTAGTGAACCGTACATCATGGAGAATTTTTACGACTACAAGATGGTGACTAATCGTTCTGTTGTTGAACAAGCTCATGAGATAGAGTGTATTGTGAAGGAACAGGAACTCCTTAAGTGCGATCTACCCATTAAATTTGTGGCTGGGTCCATGATTGCAAAGTTGCCTCCTTGATGGAGAAACTTTGCCATTTCTCTGAAACATACTACCAATATGGTACAAAGGTTCCCACAAAACAAGAACAAAGGAAAGAACAAGCTTGTTTTCAACAAGCCTATACAGACTACTACCTTCAACAAGAAGAAGTTCAACAAGGCTGAGGTAGAGTGCTACGCCTGTGGGAAGCTCGTACACTTTTCCAAGGAATGCCCAGAACATGTAGACCGCATAGGCAAAACAAGCTCCAAGACTTTCAACATGGTGACCGTTAGCAATACTGATGGGTATGGTAGTTTACCTATTGTGCTTTCAGTATTTCAATCATCTTCATGGTAGATTGATTTAGGTGCTAACATTCATGCGTGTGGTGACGTCTCCTTGTTTACTTCTTATCAGGTCGCAAGGGATTCTTCTGTCCTAATGGGGAATGGGTCGCATGCTTCTGTTCGTGGCATTTGCACGGTGGATCTAAAGTTTACTCCGGGAAAGATCGTGCAACTAAGGAACGTGCGACATGTCCGTACTATGAATAAGAATCTAGATAGCGTCTCCCTTCTATGACGAGAAGGGTTTAAGGTAGTTTTAGAGTCAAATAATGTAATCGTGTCGAGATTTGGACAATTTATAGGCAAAGACTACGAGTGCGGAGGCTTGTTCCGCTTTCCCCTTTCAGATTTTTGCAATAAGTCAGTAAACCTAATTTGTGCTAGTATTAATGATGATCCAAGTGTTTGGCATTCTCGTTTATGTCATATTAATTTTGTTTTAATTTCTCGGCTATCCAGTATGAGTTTAATTCCTAATTTCACGCTTGCCAAAGGTTCTAAGTGCCATAGTTATGCGTAATCGAAGCAACCTCGAAAGCCTCACATGGCTGTCGAGGAGAGAAACTTGGCACCTCTAGAACTCATAAATTTTGATCTATGTGAGATGAATGGTGTGTTCACAAAAGGTGGAAAGAAATATTTCATGACATAGATTGATGATGCGAGTGGATTTTGCTATGTTTATTTGTTGCAAACTAAATACGAAACTCTAGATTACTTTAAGATCTATTAAGATGAAGTTGAAAATCAACTAGAGAGAAAGATCAAGCGTCTTAGGTCGGATCGTGGTGGAGAGTATTTTCCCAAAGTACTTGATGAATTTTGTGAGGAACATGGTGTCATTCATGAGAGGACGCTATTGGAAATATGCCCTAGAGGCAATAATAAAATAGTTATTATTATATTTCCTTGTTCAAGATAATCGTTTATTATCCATGCTAGAATTGTATTGAATGGAAAGTCAGATACATGTGTGGATACATAGGCAACACACTATCCCTAGTAAGCCTCGAGTTGACTAGCTCGTTGATCAAAGATGGTTAAGGTTTCCTAGCCATAGACAAGTGTTGTCACTTGATAACGGGATCACATCATTAGGAGAATGATGTGATGAAAAAGACCCAAACAATGAACGTAGCATGTGATCGTGTCATTTTATTGCTACTATTTTTGTGCATGTCAAGTATATGTTCCTATGACCATGAGATCATGTAACTCACTGACACCGGAAGAATACCTTGTGTGTATCAAATGTCCCAACGTAACTGGGTGACTATAAATGTGCTCTACAGGTATCTCCGAAGGTGTCCGTTGAGTTAGCATGGATCAATTCTTGGATTTGTCACTCCGTATGACGGAGAGGTATCCCGGGGCCCACTTGGTAATACAACATCACAACAAGCCTTGCAAGCATTGTGACTAAAGAGTTAGCCACGGGATTTGGTATTACAGAATGAGTAAAGAGACTTGTCGGTAACGAGATTCAAATAGGTATAGAGATATAGATGATCGAATCTCGGGCAAGTAACATCCGGAAGGACAAAGGGAATGTTATACGGGATTAACAAAATCCTTGACATAGAGGTTCAACCGATTAAGATCTTCGTAGAATATGTAGGATCCAATATGGACATCCAGATCCGTTATTGGATATTGGTCGGAGAGTGTCTTGGTCATGTCTACATAGTTCTCAAACCCGCAGGGTCTGCACACAAAAGGTTCGTTGATGTTTCGTGAAATGTTGGTAAAGGAATGTTGTTCGGAGTCCCGGATGAGATCTCCATGTCACGAGGGGTTCTAGAATGGTCCGAAGACGAAGATTGATAGATAGGAAGTATCCATTTGGCTTCCGGAAGGATTTTGGGCATTACCGGTAAAGTACTGGGAGTGACGAATGGGTTCCGGAGTTCCACCGGGAGGGGACCAAATAGGCCCAAGGGTGGCGCACCAGCCCCTGGTGGGCTGGGTGGCCAGTCCAAGAGGGCCTATTCGGCCGAAGTGAAGAAGGAAAGAGAGGTGGGGCCAAACCGAATTGGAGAGGAGTTCTCCTCCTCCAAACCGACTTGGAGGAGCACTCCTCCCTCCTCTTCCGCTGCCGAACCCTAGGGAAAGTCCCTAGGCCGCACCTCTCCCTCCCCTCATATATATAGTGGAGGTTAGAGAGGATTTTTGCACCACAAGCCACGACACAGCCCTATCTACCTCCACCACCTCGTGACACCCCATAGTGATTTCGGTACGGCACGACAAAGCCCTGCGGGAGTAGCTCCACCATCATCACCGCAACGCCGTCGTGCTGCCGGAGAATTCAGCTACCTCTTCATCTCTTTTGCTGGATCAAGAAGGCGGAGATCGTCATCGAGCTGTACGTGTGCTGAATGTGGAGGTGTCGTCCGTTCGGCTATAAATCGTGATTGGATCGCGACACGGATTGCAATTTGGATCGCGAAGACGTTGGACTACATCAACCGCGTTTGTTAATGCTTCCCGCTTAGCGATCTACAAGGGTACGTGGATCCGATCTCCCCTCTCATAGATGGGCATCACCATGGATAGATCTTACGTGTGTATAGGAAATTTTTTGTTTCCCATGCAGCGTTCCCCAACAGTGGTATCAGAGCTAGGTCTATGCGTAGATGACATCTCGATTAGAACACAATGGAGTTTGTGGGCATTGATATTCAGATTGCTGCCCTCCTTACTATTTTCTTGATTCCGCGGTATTGTTGGATGAAGCGGCCCGGACCAACATTACTCGTACGCTTACAAGAGACCAGTTCTATCGACTAACATGCAACTTGTTGAATAAAGATGGCTGGCGGGTGTCTATTTATCCAACTTTAGTTAAATCGGATTTGATTGAGGCGTGCCTTGGAGAAGGTTAAATAACAACTTGTGTATCACCGTTGTGGTTTTGCGTAAGTAAGATGCGATCATGCTAGATACCCATAGCAGCCACTTAAAACATGCAACAACAAATTAGAGGACATCTAATATGTTTTTCCAGGGTATGATGTGATATGATATGGCCAAAGATATGATATGATATATTTTATGTATGAGATGATCATGTTGTAATAGTTAAATACCGACTTGCATGTCGATGCTTCGGCAACCGACACGAGCCATAGTGTTGTCTCTAATTATTTTGTGCTTGGTGATGCTTTGCTTTATCGCTAGTTCAATAGCTTTAGTAGCAATAACATAGTTAGGGTGATAACCTCGATGGCAGGACAATGATGGAGATCATGGTGTGGGGCCGGTGACGATGGAGATCATGCCGGTGGTTTCAAGATGGAGATCAAAAGCACAAGTTCATGGCCATATCATGTCACTTATGATTTGCATGTGATGTTAATCCTTTTCTACACCTGATTTTGCTTAGAACGACGGTAGCATTATAAGGCGATCTCTCACTAAATTTATTGAGATAAAATTGTGTTCTCCCCGAGTGTGCACCATTGCGACAGTTTGTCGTTTCGAGACACCACGTTGTTAGAGCATATATCTCCATATGTGGTTTTGGTAATTGATGACAATTCCTATGGACTAATGGTTGCCTTAAGTTACATTTATAGGATTTGTCCATAGGCACTTCTTGAAGTCCATCTGTTGGGTTCAAGGAGTTTATATGATGACCAAGATGGTATTCAAGGTATTATCCAAAGAATGGTCATAGAGACACATGGTTGATCAAGATCTCAGACAAAGAGTAAATCAAGATGATCAACACACAAAGTTACAAGATGTACCGAGAGGGATCAAGTGATCCCATGGTATGGTAAGCATTGTCCATTACGTGTTTGTGTACTAACCCATGGTTTTCGTGAGAGTTCTATGTGGGGGTTAGGTGTGTTTCCATGGGCTTGCGTCAAAGGGAAGATCTCATACAACCCATGAAGCATGACGTCAAGTTGTGATTGTCATCAAGATTGCGATGTGCAAGTTCAAGTGGATCAGCACGAAGATATCATGCTTGAAGCTTGCCGTCCATTGTGGTGGCAATGGACATTTGAAGATATGCTGAAGAGTGGCTCACCCATAGTGAGTATGGGGGAGCAATCAACTAGTCTTCATCAAGCCAACGCAATCAAGAAAGGTGGTCCATCTTGAGGAAGCCAAGATCATCATCATCTAGCTCAAGAGGACGAGGTGCAAGGTATAGGTTTGCCCTTGATAGGTTTTCTGTTTAGGATAGATTGCTGTACTATCAAGGGGGCTCTCAAGTGAGTAGCTTGATCGTATCGTTCGTTGAGATCTCAAACCATTTGCATCCTTGCATCATACTTCTTGGTTCTTGTTTGGTGTTTCTCTTTGTGAGTTTTAGAGCTTATGGTCATCTTCGTGACAAGCTCGAGTTCATCGAAAACGGAGTCCATATGCATCTACTATGATGTTTTCGATGTTGGAGTTTTTGCCGGTTCTTCATTCATAGAGGACTCACATCTCTATATCATTGGCATTTTCATACCTGCATGGTCTGTTTGGATAGCTCTTGTCATCCTGAATCCAACAAGCTTGGGTTTGCTCGATTCAGAGCTCGTATGCGAAAGTTATGGCTGTTTCAGTGGCGAGCGGTAGTACCGCTGGACCTAGCGGTAGTACCGCTAGAGTTGGCGGTAGTACCGCTGGCCCTAGCGGTAGTACCGCTAGAGCTGGCGGTAGTACCGCTGTCCCAGCGGTAGTACCGCCCCTGGCCAGCGGTAGTATCGCTCCAAGTTTTTAGTACCGTCATCTTTGCGGTTATACTGCGTCGGACATTTTTGCGAAGACTTTCTTGGCGATGGTTGGCCCGGTAGCATCTTTGCGCTACCATGGGCTTAGGGGTAGTACCGCTGCAGCCAGCGGTAGTACCACTGGAGGGTCAGCGGTAGTACCGCTGGAGCCAGCGGTAAGTGGGGGTAACGGTCTAATTCCTTCCCCCACTATATAAAGGGGGTCTTCTTCCCCCTTGGTCTCATCCATTCGTTGAGCTCTTGTTCTACCTCCATTGTTGACATTCTTAGAGCTTGCTAACTCTCAATCCCTCCAATGATTCTTGCTTGTTCTTGAGGGAAAAGAGAGAGGAGATCTAGATCCACATCTCCACCAATTACTTTCTCCTCTATGTGAGGGGAACCCCTTGGATCTAGATCTTGGAGTTCTTTGTGAGCTCCTTGTTCTTCCTCTCATATTTCTCCATAGCTTTCGTTGTTGTGGAGGGATTTGAGTGTGAGGGACTTGGCCACTTCGTGTGTTCTTGCCATTGCATTAGTTGCATCGGTTTGAGTTCTCCGCGGTGATACGTGGAAGTGAGAAGTTGAGAAGCTTACTACATTTGGTACTTAGTACCCTAGATATTATTCTTCGTGGATGCTTTGGCATCCTAGAAGCTTGGTGGTGTCTCGGAGCTCAATCATTGTGGTGTGAAGCTCCGGGCAAGCGTTGGGGTCTCCAATTAGGTTGTGGAGATTGCCCCGAGCAATTTGTACGGGTACCGGCAACCGCCCCAAGGGTTGCCACGTGTACGGGTTCGGTGACCGCCCCCAAGGTTTGCCATTTGTACGGGTTCGATGACCGCCCTCAAGGGCCCCTTAGTGGAATCACGTCATCTTGCATTGTGCGAGGGCGTGAGGAGATTACAGTGGCCTTAGTGGCATCTTGGGGAGCATTGTGCCTCCACACCGCTCCAACGGAGATTAGCATCCGCAAGGGTGTGAACTTCGGGATACATCATCGTCTCCACGTACCTCGGTTATCTCTTACCCGAACCCTTTACTTATGCACTTTACTTTGTGATAGCCATATTGTCTCTTGTCATATATCTTGCTATCACTTAGTTGTTTATCTTGCTTAGCATAAGTTGTTGGTGCACATAGGTGAGCCTAGTTGTTTGAGGTTTTGTGCTTGACATATTAAACGTTAGTTTTATTCCGCATTTGTTCAAGCCTAAACCTTAATTATTTTAAAGCGCCTATTCACCCCCCCTCTAGGCGACATCCACGTCCTTTCACACGTGATGATCGGGTGTGGTAGACTCTACGTTCACATACAACGAGTGCAAAATAGTTGCACACGCAGAACACTCAGGTTAAACATGATGAGCCTAGCATGTACAGACATGGCCTCGGAACACAAGAGACCGGAAGGTCGAACATGATTCATATAGTAGATATGGTCAACATAGAGATGTTCAGCATTGAAGCTAACTCAACTCACGTGATGATCGGACTTGAGTTAGTGAATTTGGATCATGTGATACTCAGGTGATTAGAGGGATGTCAATCTGAGTGGGAGATTTTTTTTGACAAGCTACTATAGGGATCACCCCACAACTTTTCTTTTATTCGAGTAAAAGATTATATGTACATGAGAGGATTAGGATATACAAAAGGGGGGTGGGGGGAAGAGATACAAACCTCAAGGAGGTAGAAAAGGGATGTCAATCTGAGTGGGAGATTATTAGTAATATGATTAACTAAACTCAATTATCTTGAACATATTCTAAGTATTTTTTTTCAAATTTATGTTGTAGATCAATGGCTCACGCAGTAGCAACCCTCAATTTTAATGGGTTCCTAGAGAAACCTAAGCTGAAAGATGATGGAAGCAACTTTGTTGTCTGGGCCCGTAATCGGAGGCTTATCCTCACGGCTGCCCAAAAGCAATATGTCCTTGATGCACCGCTAGGTGAAGCACCACCCGAACTGGCGACCCCAGACGTTATGAACGCCTAGCACTCGCATCACAATGACTACTCATTAGTTCACTATACAGTTTTGTATGGCTTAGAACCGGGACTTCAAAGACGTTATGAACGCCATGGAACATATGATATGTTCCAGGAGTTGAAGTTTATCTTTGAGAAGAATGCCCGGATCGAGAGGTATGAAACATCCGATAAGTTCTATGCTTGCAAAATGAAGGAGAACGGGTCTGTTAGTGAACATGTGCTCAGAATGTGTGGGTACTCTAACCGTGTGGCTGAGATGGGAATTGCTCTCCCGCCAGAGGCTATCACTGACAGAGTTCTTCAATCACTGCCACCTAGCTATAAAGGCTTTGTGTTGAACTACAACATGCAAGGGATGAATAAATCACTCGCTAAGTCAGAAATCTAGAAAGAACATCAAGTGTTGATGGTCAATAAGACCACCAGTTTCAATAAAAACGGCAAGGGCAAGTAGGGTAACTCCAAGAAGAGTGGCAAAGCTGTTGCCCATCTGATGAAGAAACCCAAGGCTAGACCCAAGCCGGAAATTGAGTGTTATCATTGCAAGGGGCCTGGTCACTGGAAGCGGAACTGCCCCAAGTAACTGGCCGATAAGAAGGCGGCCAACGCCAAACATGGTATATTTGATATACATGTTATTGATGTGTACCTCACCAACTCTCATTGTAGTGCCTAGGTATTTGATGCCTGTTCGGTTGCTCACATTTGCGAGTCAAAGTAGGAACTACGGAATAAATGAAGGTTGGCGAAGGACGAAGTGACTATGCGCGTGGGAAATGGTTGCAAGGTTGATGCGATCGCCGTCGGCACTGTCTCACTTCAATTACCGTCGGGATGAGTGACGAACCTAAATAATTGTTATTTAGTGCCTACGTTAAACATGAACATTATATCTGGATCTTGTTTATTGTGAGACAGTTATTCATTGAAGTCACAGAATAATGGTTGTTCTATTTACATGAGTAATATCTTTTATTGTCATGCACCCAATGTGAGGGGTTTGTTCATGTTGAATCTTGATAGTGATGACACACATATCCATAACATCGAGGCCAAAAGATGTTGAGTTGATAATGATAGCGCCACTTTCTTGTGGCACTGCCGCTTAGGTCATATTGGTATAAAAAGCATGAAGAAACTCCATGCTGATGGACTTTTGGAGTCACTTGATTTTGAATCACTTGACACAGGTGAACCATGACTCATGGGCAACATGACTCCATTCTCCAGAACAATGGAGCATGCAAGTGACTTGTTGGAGATCATACATACTGATTGTTGGGGAACGTCGCATGGGAAACAAAAATTTTCCTACGCGCACGAAGACCTATCATGGTGATGTCCATCTACGAGAGGGGATATTCGATCTATGTACCCTTGTAGATCGCACAGAAGAAGCGTTAAGAAACGAGGTTGATGTAGTGGAACGTCCTCACGTCCCTCGATCCGCCCCGCGAACCGTCCCGCGATCCGTCCCATGATCTAGTGCCGAACGGACGACACCTCCGCGTTCAGCACACGTGCAGCTCGACGATGATCTCGGCCTTCTTGATCCAGCAAGAGAGACGGAGAGGTAGATGAGTTCTCCGGCAGCGTGAGGGCGCTCCGGAGGTTGGTGGTGATCTAATCTCAGCAGGGCTCCGCCCGAGCTCCGCAGAAACGCGATCTAGAGGTAAAACCGTGGAGATATGTGGTCGGGCTGCCGTGGCAAAGTTATCTCAAATCAGCCCTAAAACCTCCGTATATATAGGTGGGAGAGGGGGAGCCTTGCCTTGGGGCTCAAGGAGCCCCAAGGGGGTCGGCCGAGCCAAGGGGGGGAGTCCTCCCCTTCCAAACCGAATCCAACTAGGTTTGGAAGGAGGAGTCCTTCCCCTTTTTCCCACCTCCTCTTTTTTTTTCTTTTCCTCTTTGATTTTGTTCCTATGGCGCATAGGGACTTCTTGGGCTGTCCCACCAGCCCACCAAGGGCTGGTGCGCCACCCCCAAGGCCTATGGGCTTCCTCGGGGTGGGTTGCCCCCACGGTGAACACCCGGAACCCATTCGTCATTCCCGGTACATTCTCGGTAACCCCGAAAACCTTCCGGTAATCAAATGAGATCATCCTATATATCAATCTTCGTTTCCGGACCATTCCGGAAACCCTCGTGATGTCCGTGATCTCATCCAGGACTCCGAACAACATTCAGTAACCAACCATATAACTCAAATACGCATAAAACAACGTCGAACCTTAAGTGTGCAGACCCTGCGGGTTCGAGAACTATGCAGACATGACCCGAGTGACTCCTCGGTCAATTTCCAATAGCGGGACTTGGATGCCCATATTGGATCCCACATATTCTACGAAGATCTTATCATTTGAACCTCAGTGCCAAGGATTCATATAATCCCGTATGTCATTCCCTTTGTCCTTCGGTATGTTACTTGCCCGAGATTCGATCGTCAGTATCCGCATACCTATTTCAATCTCGTTTACTGGCAAGTCTCTTTACTCGTTCCGTAATACAAGATCCCGCAACTTACACTAAGTCCCATTGCTTGCAAGGCTTGTGTGTGATGTTGTATTACCAAGTGGGCCCCGAGATACCTCTCCGTCACACGGAGTGACAAATCCTAGTCTCGATCCATACTAACTCAACGAACACCTTCGGAGATACCTGTAGAGCATCTTTATAGTCACCCATGAGTTACGTTGCAACGTTTGATACACATAAAGCATTCCTCCGGTGTCAGTGAGTCATATGATCTCATGGTCATAGGAAGAAATACTTGACACGCAGAAAACAGTAGCAACAAAATGACACGATCAGCATGCTACGTCTATTAGTTTGGGTCTAGTCCATCACGTGATTCTCCTAATAACGTGATCCAGTTATCAAGCAACAACACCTTGTTCATAATCAGAAGACCCTGACTATCTTTGATCAACTGGCTAGCCAACTAGAGGCTTGCTAGGGACAGTGTTTTGTCTATGTATCCACACATGTATATAAGTCTTCATTCAATACAATTATAGCATGGATAATAAACGATTATCTTGATACAGGAATTATAATAATAACTATATTTATTATTGCCTCTAGGGCATAATTCCAATAGTCTCCCACTTGCACTAGAGTCCATAATCTAGCCCTCACATCATCATGCGAATTACATTGTAATAAATCTAACACCCATACAGTTTTGGTGTTGATCATGCTTTGCCCGTGGAAGAGGTTTAGTCAGCAGGTCTGCTACATTCAGATCCGTGTGCACTTTGCATATATTTACGTCCTCCCCTTCGACGTAGTCGCGTATGAGGTTGAAGCGTCGTTTGATATGTCTGGTCTTTTTGTGAAACCGTGGTTCCTTTGCTAAGGCAATGGCACCCGTGTTATCACAAAACAAGGTTATTGGATTCAGTGCGCTTGGCACCACTCCAAGATCCGTCATGAACTGCGTCATCCAGACACCCTCCTTAGCCGCCTCCGAGGCAGCCATGTACTCCGCTTCACATGTAGAATCTGCTATGACGCTTTGCTTGGAACTGCACCAGCTTACCGCACCCCCATTAAGAATAAATACGTATCCGGTCTGCGACTTAGAGTCGTCCGGATTTGTGTCAAAGCTTGCATCGACGTAACCCTTTACGGCGAGCTCTTCGTCACCTCCATACACGAGAAACATCTCCTTAGTCCTTTTCAGGTACTTCAGGATATTCTTGACCGCCGTCCAGTGATCCACTCCTGGATTACTCTGGAACCTGCCTGCCATACTTATGGCCAGGCTAACGTCCGGTCTAGTGCACAGCATTGCATACATGATAGAACCTATGGCTGAAGCATAGGGGACGGTGCTCATATGCTCTCTATCCTTATTAGTTGCTGGGCACTGAGTCTTACTCAATCTCGTACCTTGTAAAACTGGCAAGAACCCTTTCTTGGACTATTCCAGTTTGAACCTCTTCAAAACTTTATCAAGGTATGTGCTTTGTGAAAGTCCTATTAGGCGTTTTGATCTATCCCTGTAGATCTTAATGCCTAGAATGTAAGCAGCTTCTCCTAGGTCCTTCATAGAGAAACTTTTATTCAAGTAATCCTTTATGCTCTCCAAAAACTCTACGTTGTTTCCAATCAGCAATATGTCATCCACATATAATATTAGAAACGCCACAGAGCTCCCACTCACTTTCTTGTAAATACAAGATTCTCCAACCACTTGTATAAACCCAAATGCTTTGATCACCTCATCAAAGCGTTTGTTCCAACTCCGAGATGCTTGCACCAGTCCATAAATGGATCGCTGGAGCTTGCACACCTTGTTAGCATTCTTAGGATCGACAAAACCTTCGGGTTGCATCATATACAACTCTTCCTTAAGGAAACCGTTAAGGAACTCCGTTTTGACATCCATCTGCCAGATTTCATAATCGAAAAATGCAGCTATTGCTAACATGATTCTGACGGACTTAAGCATCGCTACGGGTGAGAATGTCTCATCGTAGTCAACTCCTTGAACTTGTGAAAAACCCTTTGCCACAAGTCGAGCTTTATAAACGGTCACATTGCCGTCAGCGTCCGTCTTCTTCTTAAAGATCCATTTGTTCTGAATAGCCTTGCGGCCCTCAGGTAATACTTCCAAAGTCCACACTTTGTTTTCATACATGGATCCTATCTCGGACTTCATGGCCTCTAGCCATTTGTTGGAATCTGGGCCCACCATTGCTTCTTCATAATTTGCAGGTTCATTGTCGTCTAACAACATGATTGACAAAACGGGATTACCGTACCACTCTGGAGCAGCACGTGGTCTCGTCGACCTGCGTGGTTCGACAGGAACTTGAACCGGAGTTTCATGATCGTTATCATTAACTTCCTCCTCAACCGGCGTCGCAACGACAGAGGTTTCCCCTTGCTCTGCGCCACCATCTAGAGGGATGAGAGGTTCGACAACCTCATCAAGTTCTATCTTCCTCCCACTCAATTCTCTCGAGAGAAACTCCTTCTCGAGAAAAGCTCCGTTTTTAGCAACAAACACTTTGCCCTCGGATTTGAGATAGAAGGTGTACCCAACTGTCTCTTTTGGGTAACCTATGAAGATGCACTTTTCCGCTTTGGGTTCCAGCTTTTCAGGCTGAAGCTTTTTGACATAAGCATCACATCCCCAAACTTTAAGAAACGACAACTTTGGCCTTTTGCCATACCACAGTTCGTATGGTGTCGTCTCAACGGATTTTGATGGTGCCCTATTTAAAGTGAATGCAGCTGTGTCTAATGCATAACCCCAAAACGATAACGGCAAATCATTAAGGGAGATCATAGATCGCACCATCTCTAATAAAGTATGATTACGACGTTCGGACACACCATTACGCTGTGGTGTTCCAGGCGGTGTCAACTGTGAAACAATTCCACATTGTCTTAAGTGAGCACCAAACTCGAAACTCAGATATTCACCCCCACGATCAGACTGTAGGAACTTGATCTTCTTGTTACGATGATTTTCAACTTCACTCTGAAATTGCTTGAACTTTTCAAATGTTTCAGACTTGCGCTTCATTAAGTAGGCATAACCATATCTACTCAAATCGTCAGTGAAGGTGAGAAAATAACGATATCCGCCGCGTGCCTCTACGCTCATCGGACCGCACACATCGGTATGTATGATTTCCAACAAGTCACTGGCACGCTCCATTGTTCCGGAGAACGGAGTTTTAGTCATCTTGCCCATGAGGCATGGTTCGCACGTGTCAAGTGACTCCAAAAGTCCATCGGCATGGAGTTTCTTCATGCGCTTTACACCAATATGACCCAAGCGGCAGTGCCACAAAAATATGGTGCTATCATTATTAACTCTAACTCTTTTGGTCTCAATGTTATGTTATGTGTATCACTATCAAGATTCAATATGAACAATCCTCTCACATTGGGTGCATGACCATAAAAGATGTTACTCATAGAAATAGAACAAATATTATTCTCTGACTTAAAAGAGTAACCGTCTCGCAATAAACAAGATCCAGATATAATGTTCATGCTCAACGCAGGCACTAAATAACAATGATTCAAGTTCATAACTAATCTGATGGTAACTGAAGTGAAACTGTGCCGACGGCGATTGCATCAACCTTGGAACCATTTCCTACGCGCATCGTCACTTCATCTTTCGCCAGCCTTCGTCTATTCCACAGTTCCTGTTTCGAGTTGCAAATATGAGCAACAGAACCGGTATCGAATACCCAGGCACTACTACAAGAGCCAGTTAAGTACACATCAATAACATGTATATCAAATATACCTGATTTTTCTTTGGCCGCCTTCTTATCAGCCAGATACTTGGGGCAGTTGCGCTTCCAGTGACCCATACCCTTGCAATAGTAGCACTCTGTTTCAGGCTTAGGTACAGCTTTGGGTTTCTTCGTCGGATTGGCAACAGGCTTGCTGCTCTTCTTTGAATTACCCTTCTTGCCTTTGTCGTTTCTCTTGAAACTAGTGGTCTTATTCACCATCAACACTTGATGCTCTTTACGGAGTTCAGACTCTGCGACTTTCAGCATCGCAAACAACTCGCCGGGTGACTTGTTCATCCCTTGCATGTTGTAGTTCAACACAAAGCCTTTATAGCTTGGCGGCAGTGATTGAAGGATTCTGTCAGTGATAGCCTCTTGCGGGAGTTCAATCCCCAGCTCAGCTAGACGGTTTGAGTACCCAGACATATTGAGCACATGTTCACTGACAGACGAATTCTCCTCCATCTTGCAAGCATAGAATTTATCGGAGATCTCATACCTCTCGATCCGGGCATTCTTCTGAAAGATGAACTTCAACTCCTGGAACATCTCATATGCTCCATGACGCTCAAAGCGACGTTGAAGTCCCGGTTCTAAGCCATACAAGACTGCACATTGAACTACTGAGTAGTCCTCCTTACGTGTTAACCAAGCGTTCTTAACATCCTGGTCAGCCGTAGTGGGTGGTTCATCTCCTAGCGCAGCATTAAGGACATAATCCTTCTTCCCATCTTGTAATATTAGCTTAAGATTACGAGCCCAGTCTACAAAGTTGCTTCCATCATTTTTCAACTTAGCTTTCTCTAGGAACGTATTAAAATTCAGGGTGACTGTTGCGTGAGCCATGATCTACAACACAAATATATTCAAAGTGGACTTAGACTATGTTCAAGATAATTAGAGTTTAACTTAATCAAATTACTTGCTAAACTCCCACTCAAAAAGTACATCTCTCTAGTCATTTGAGTGGTTCATGACCCACTTACACTAGCTCAAGTCTGATCATCACGTGAGTTGAGTATAGTTTCAGTGGTAAGCATCCCTATGCTAATCATATCATCTATATGATTCATGATCGACCTTTTGGTCTCATGTGTTCCGAGGCCATGTGTGCACATGTTAGGCTCGTCAAGCTTAACCCGAGTGTTCTGCGTGTGCAACTGTTTTGCACCCGTTGTATGTGAATGTTGAGTCTATCACACCCGATCATCACGTGGTGTCTCGAAACGACGAACTGTAGCAACAGTGCACAGTCGGGGAGAACACAATTTCGTCTTTAAATTTTGGTGAGAGATCACCTCATAATGCTACCGTCGTTCTAAGCAAAATACAGTGCATCAAAGGATTAACATCACATGCAATTCATAAGTGACATGATATGGCCATCATCACGTGCTCCTTGATCTCCATCACCAAAGCACCGGCACGATCTTCTTGTCACCGGCGCACACCATGATCTCCATCAACGTGTCGCCATCGGGGTTGTCGTGCTACTCATGCTATTACTACTAAAGCTACATCCTAGCAAAATAGTAAACGCATCTGCAAGCACAAACGTTAGTTTAAAGACAACCCTATGGCTCCTGCCGGTTGCCGTACCATCGACGTGCAAGTCGATATTATCTATTACAACATGATCATCTCATACATCCAATATATCACATCACATCGTTGGCCATATCACATCACAAGCATACCCTGCAAAAACAAGTTAGACGTCCTCTAATTTTGTTGTTGCATGTTTTACGTGGTGACCATGGGTATCTAGTAGGATCGCATCTTACTTAGGCAAACACCACAACGGAGATATATGAATTTTATTTAACCTTATACAAGGACCTCCTCGGTCAAATCCGATTCAACTAAAGTTGGAGAAACTGACACGTGCCAGTCATCTTTGAGCAACGGGGTTACTCGTAGCGATGAAAACAGTCTCTCGTAAGCGTACGAGTAATGTCGGTCCAAGCTGCTTCAATCCAACAATACCGCGGAATCAAGAAAAGACTAAGGAGGGCAGCAAAACGCACATCACCGCCCACAAAAACTTTTGTGTTCTACTTGAGAAGACATCTACGCATGAACCTAGATCATGATGCCACTGTTGGGGAACGTCGCATGTGAAACAACAATTTTCCTACACGCACGAAGACCTATCATGGTGATGTCCATCTACGAGAGGGGATATTCGATCTACGTACCCTTGTAGATCACACATCAGAAGCATTAAGAAACACAGTTCATGTAGTGGAACGTCCTCACGTCCCTCGATCCGCCCCGCGATCCGTCCCACGATCTAGTGCCGAACGGACGACACCTCCGCGTTCAGCACACGTGCAGCTCGACGATGATCTCGGCCTTCTTGATCCAGCAAGAGAGACGGAGAGGTAAATGAGTTCTCTGACAGCATGACGGCGCTCCGGAGGTTGGTGGTGATCTAATCTCAGCAGGGCTCCGCCCGAGCTCCGCAGAAACGCGATCTAGAGGTAAAACCGTGGAGATATGTGGTCGGGCTGCCGTGTCAAAGTTGTCTCAAATCAGCCCTAAAACCTCCGTATATATAGGTGGGAGAGGGGGAGCCTTGCCAGCCCCAAGGAGGTCGGCCGAGCCAAGGGGGGGGAGTCCTCCCCTTCCAAACCGAATCCAACTAGGTTTGGAAGGAGGAGTCCTTCCCCTTTTTCCCACCTCCTCATTTTTTTTCTTTTCCTCTTTGATTTTTTCCTATGGAGCATAGGGCCTTCTTGGGCTGTCCCACCAGCCCACCAAGGGCTGGTGCGCCACCCCCAACACCAGGAACCCATTCGTCATTCCCGGTAACTCCGAAAACCTTCCAGTAATCAAATGAGGTCATCCTATATATCAATCTTCGTTTCCGGAACATTCCGGAAACCCACGTGACGTCCATGATCTCATCCAGGACTCCGAACAACATTCGGTAACCAACCATATAACTCAAATACGCATAAAACAACGTCGAACCTTAAGTGTGCAGACCCTACGGGTTCGAGAACTATGCAGACATGACCCGAGTGACTCCTCGGTCAATTTCCAATAGCGGGACCTGGATGCCCATATCGGATCCCACATATTCTACGAAGATCTTATCGTTTGAACCTCAGTGCCAAGGATTCATATAATCCCGTGTGTCATTCCCTTTGTCCTTCGGTATGTTACTTGCCCGAGATTCGATCGTCAGTATCCGCATACCTATTTCAATCTCGTTTACCGGCAAGTCTCTTTACTCGTTCCGTAATACAAGATCCCGCAACTTACACTAAGTCCCATTGCTTGCAAGGCTTGTGTGTGATGTTGTATTACCAAGTGGGCCCCGAGATACCTCTCCGTCACACAGAGTGACAAATCCTAGTCTCGATCCATACTAACTCAACGAACACCTTCGGAGATACCTGTAGAGCATCTTTATAGTCACCCATGAGTTATGTTGCAACGTTTGATACACATAAAGCATTCCTCCGGTGTCAGTGAGTCATATGATCTCATGGTCATAGGAAGAAATACTTGACACGCAGAAAACAGTAGCAACAAAATGACACGATCAGCATGCTACGTCTATTAGTTTGGGTCTAGTCCATCACGTGATTCTCCTAATAACGTGATCCAGTTATCAAGCAACAACACCTTGTTCATAATCAGAAGACCCTGACTATCTTTGATCAACTGGCTAGCCAACTAGAGGCTTGCTAGGGACAGTGTTTTGTCTATGTATCCACACATGTATATAAGTCTTCATTCAATACAATTATAGCATGGATAATAAACGATTATCTTGATACAGGAATTATAATAATAACTATATTTATTATTGCCTCTAGGGCATAATTCCAATAGTCTCCCACTTGCACTAGAGTCCATAATCTAGCCCTCACATCATCATGCGAATTACATTGTAATAAATCTAACACCCATACAGTTCTGGTGTTGATCATGCTTTGCCCGTGGAAGAGGTTTAGTCAGCAGGTCTGCTACATTCAGATCCGTGTGCACTTTGCATATATTTACGTCCTCCCCTTCGACGTAGTCGCGTATGAGGTTGAAGCGTCGTTTGATATGTCTGGTCTTTTTGTGAAACCGTGGTTCCTTTGCTAAGGCAATGGCACCCGTGTTATCACAAAACAAGGTTATTGGATTCAGTGCGCTTGGCACCACTCCAAGATCCGTCATGAACTGCGTCATCCAGACACCCTCCTTAGCCGCCTCCGAGGCAGCCATGTACTCCGCTTCACATGTAGAATCTGCTATGACGCTTTGCTTGGAACTGCACCAGCTTACCGCACCCCCATTAAGAATAAATACGTATCCGGTCTGCGACTTAGAGTCGTCCGGATTTGTGTCAAAGCTTGCATCGACGTAACCCTTTACGGCGAGCTCTTCGTCACCTCCATACACGAGAAACATCTCCTTAGTCCTTTTCAGGTACTTCAGGATATTCTTGACCGCCGTCCAGTGATCCACTCCTGGATTACTCTGGAACCTGCCTGCCATACTTATGGCCAGGCTAACGTCCGGTCTAGTGCACAGCATTGCATACATGATAGAACCTATGGCTGAAGCATAGGGGACGGTGCTCATATGCTCTCTATCCTTATTAGTTGCTGGGCACTGAGTCTTACTCAATCTCGTACCTTGTAAAACTGGCAAGAACCCTTTCTTGGACTATTCCAGTTTGAACCTCTTCAAAACTTTATCAAGGTATGTGCTTTGTGAAAGTCCTATTAGGCGTTTTGATCTATCCCTGTAGATCTTAATGCCTAGAATGTAAGCAGCTTCTCCTAGGTCCTTCATAGAGAAACTTTTATTCAAGTAATCCTTTATGCTCTCCAAAAACTCTACGTTGTTTCCAATCAGCAATATGTCATCCACATATAATATTAGAAACGCCACAGAGCTCCCACTCACTTTCTTGTAAATACAAGATTCTCCAACCACTTGTATAAACCCAAATGCTTTGATCACCTCATCAAAGCGTTTGTTCCAACTCCGAGATGCTTGCACCAGTCCATAAATGGATCGCTGAAGCTTGCACACCTTGTTAGCATTCTTAGGATCGACAAAACCTTCGGGTTGCATCATATACAACTCTTCCTTAAGGAAACCGTTAAGGAACTCCGTTTTGACATCCATCTGCCAGATTTCATAATCGAAAAATGCAGCTATTGCTAACATGATTCTGACGGACTTAAGCATCGCTACGGGTGAGAATGTCTCATCGTAGTCAACTCCTTGAACTTGTGAAAAACCCTTTGCCACAAGTCGAGCTTTATAAACGGTCACATTGCCGTCAGCGTCCGTCTTCTTCTTAAAGATCCATTTGTTCTGAATAGCCTTGCGGCCCTCAGGTAGTACTTCCAAAGTCCACACTTTGTTTTCATACATGGATCCTATCTCGGACTTCATGGCCTCTAGCCATTTGTTGGAATCTGGGCCCACCATTGCTTCTTCATAATTTGCAGGTTCATTGTCGTCTAACAACATGATTGACAAAACGGGATTACCGTACCACTCTGGAGCAGCACGTGGTCTCGTCGACCTGCGTGGTTCGACAGGAACTTGAACCGGAGTTTCATGATCGTTATCATTAACTTCCTCCTCAACCGGCGTCGCAACGACAGAGGTTTCCCCTTGCTCTGCGCCACCATCTAGAGGGATGAGAGGTTCGACAACCTCATCAAGTTCTATCTTCCTCCCACTCAATTCTCTCGAGAGAAACTCCTTCTCGAGAAAAGCTCCGTTTTTAGCAACAAACACTTTGCCCTCGGATTTGAGATAGAAGGTGTACCCAACTGTCTCTTTTGGGTAACCTATGAAGATGCACTTTTCCGCTTTGGGTTCCAGCTTTTCAGGCTGAAGCTTTTTGACATAAGCATCACATCCCCAAACTTTAAGAAACGACAACTTTGGCCTTTTGCCATACCACAGTTCGTATGGTGTCGTCTCAACGGATTTTGATGGTGCCCTATTTAAAGTGAATGCAGCTGTGTCTAATGCATAACCCCAAAACGATAACGGCAAATCATTAAGGGAGATCATAGATCGCACCATCTCTAATAAAGTATGATTACGACGTTCGGACACACCATTACGCTGTGGTGTTCCAGGCGGTGTCAACTGTGAAACAATTCCACATTGTCTTAAGTGAGCACCAAACTCGAAACTCAGATATTCACCCCCACGATCAGACTGTAGGAACTTGATCTTCTTGTTACGATGATTTTCAACTTCACTCTGAAATTGCTTGAACTTTTCAAATGTTTCAGACTTGCGCTTCATTAAGTAGGCATAACCATATCTACTCAAATCGTCAGTGAAGGTGAGAAAATAACGATATCCGCCGCGTGCCTCTACGCTCATCGGACCGCACACATCGGTATGTATGATTTCCAACAAGTCACTGGCACGCTCCATTGTTCCGGAGAACGGAGTTTTAGTCATCTTGCCCATGAGGCATGGTTCGCACGTGTCAAGTGACTCCAAAAGTCCATCGGCATGGAGTTTCTTCATGCGCTTTACACCAATATGACCCAAGCGGCAGTGCCACAAAAATATGGTGCTATCATTATTAACTCTAACTCTTTTGGTCTCAATGTTATGTTATGTGTATCACTATCAAGATTCAATATGAACAATCCTCTCACATTGGGTGCATGACCATAAAAGATGTTACTCATAGAAATAGAACAAATATTATTCTCTGACTTAAAAGAGTAACCGTCTCGCAATAAACAAGATCCAGATATAATGTTCATGCTCAACGCAGGCACTAAATAACAATGATTCAAGTTCATAACTAATCTGATGGTAACTGAAGTGAAACTGTGCCGACGGCGATTGCATCAACCTTGGAACCATTTCCTACGCGCATCGTCACTTCATCTTTCGCCAGCCTTCGTCTATTCCACAGTTCCTGTTTCGAGTTGCAAATATGAGCAACAGAACCGGTATCGAATACCCAGGCACTACTACAAGAGCCAGTTAAGTACACATCAATAACATGTATATCAAATATACCTGATTTTTCTTTGGCCGCCTTCTTATCAGCCAGATACTTGGGGCAGTTGCGCTTCCAGTGACCCATACCCTTGCAATAGTAGCACTCTGTTTCAGGCTTAGGTACAGCTTTGGGTTTCTTCGTCGGATTGGCAACAGGCTTGCTGCTCTTCTTTGAATTACCCTTCTTGCCTTTGTCGTTTCTCTTGAAACTAGTGGTCTTATTCACCATCAACACTTGATGCTCTTTACGGAGTTCAGACTCTGCGACTTTCAGCATCGCAAACAACTCGCCGGGTGACTTGTTCATCCCTTGCATGTTGTAGTTCAACACAAAGCCTTTATAGCTTGGCGGCAGTGATTGAAGGATTCTGTCAGTGATAGCCTCTTGCGGGAGTTCAATCCCCAGCTCAGCTAGACGGTTTGAGTACCCAGACATATTGAGCACATGTTCACTGACAGACGAATTCTCCTCCATCTTGCAAGCATAGAATTTATCGGAGATCTCATACCTCTCGATCCGGGCATTCTTCTGAAAGATGAACTTCAACTCCTGGAACATCTCATATGCTCCATGACGCTCAAAGCGACGTTGAAGTCCCGGTTCTAAGCCATACAAGACTGCACATTGAACTACTGAGTAGTCCTCCTTACGTGTTAACCAAGCGTTCTTAACATCCTGGTCAGCCGTAGTGGGTGGTTCATCTCCTAGCGCAGCATTAAGGACATAATCCTTCTTCCCATCTTGTAATATTAGCTTAAGATTACGAGCCCAGTCTACAAAGTTGCTTCCATCATTTTTCAACTTAGCTTTCTCTAGGAACGTATTAAAATTCAGGGTGACTGTTGCGTGAGCCATGATCTACAACACAAATATATTCAAAGTGGACTTAGACTATGTTCAAGATAATTAGAGTTTAACTTAATCAAATTACTTGCTAAACTCCCACTCAAAAAGTACATCTCTCTAGTCATTTGAGTGGTTCATGACCCACTTACACTAGCTCAAGTCTGATCATCACGTGAGTTGAGTATAGTTTCAATGGTAAGCATCCCTATGCTAATCATATCATCTATATGATTCATGATCGACCTTTTGGTCTCATGTGTTCCGAGGCCATGTGTGCACATGTTAGGCTCGTCAAGCTTAACCCGAGTGTTCTGCGTGTGCAACTGTTTTGCACCCGTTGTATGTGAATGTTGAGTCTATCACACCCGATCATCACGTGGTGTCTCGAAACGACGAACTGTAGCAACAGTGCACAGTCGGGGAGAACACAATTTCGTCTTTAAATTTTGGTGAGAGATCACCTCATAATGCTACCGTCGTTCTAAGCAAAATACAGTGCATCAAAGGATTAACATCACATGCAATTCATAAGTGACATGATATGGCCATCATCACGTGCTCCTTGATCTCCATCACCAAAGCACCGGCACGATCTTCTTGTCACCGGCGCACACCATGATCTCCATCAACGTGTCGCCATCGGGGTTGTCGTGCTACTCATGCTATTACTACTAAAGCTACATCCTAGCAAAATAGTAAACGCATCTGCAAGCACAAACGTTAGTTTAAAGACAACCCTATGGCTCCTGCCGGTTGCCGTACCATCGACGTGCAAGTCGATATTATCTATTACAACATGATCATCTCATACATCCAATATATCACATCACATCGTTGGCCATATCACATCACAAGCATACCCTGCAAAAACAAGTTAGACGTCCTCTAATTTTGTTGTTGCATGTTTTACGTGGTGACCATGGGTATCTAGTAGGATCGCATCTTACTTAGGCAAACACCACAACGGAGATATATGAATTTTATTTAACCTTATACAAGGACCTCCTCGGTCAAATCCGATTCAACTAAAGTTGGAGAAACTGACACGTGCCAGTCATCTTTGAGCAACGGGGTTACTCGTAGCGATGAAAACAGTCTCTCGTAAGCGTACGAGTAATGTCGGTCCAAGCTGCTTCAATCCAACAATACCGCGGAATCAAGAAAAGACTAAGGAGGGCAGCAAAACGCACATCACCGCCCACAAAAACTTTTGTGTTCTACTTGAGAAGACATCTACGCATGAACCTAGATCATGATGCCACTGTTGGGGAACGTCGCATGTGAAACAACAATTTTCCTACACGCACGAAGACCTATCATGGTGATGTCCATCTACGAGAGGGGATATTCGATCTACGTACCCTTGTAGATCACACATCAGAAGCATTAAGAAACACAGTTCATGTAGTGGAACGTCCTCACGTCCCTCGATCCGCCCCGCGATCCGTCCCACGATCTAGTGCCGAACGGACGACACCTCCGCGTTCAGCACACGTGCAGCTCGACGATGATCTCGGCCTTCTTGATCCAGCAAGAGAGACGGAGAGGTAAATGAGTTCTCTGACAGCATGACGGCGCTCCGGAGGTTGGTGGTGATCTAATCTCAGCAGGGCTCCGCCCGAGCTCCGCAGAAACGCGATCTAGAGGTAAAACCGTGGAGATATGTGGTCGGGCTGCCGTGTCAAAGTTGTCTCAAATCAGCCCTAAAACCTCCGTATATATAGGTGGGAGAGGGGGAGCCTTGCCAGCCCCAAGGAGGTCGGCCGAGCCAAGGGGGGGGAGTCCTCCCCTTCCAAACCGAATCCAACTAGGTTTGGAAGGAGGAGTCCTTCCCCTTTTTCCCACCTCCTCATTTTTTTTCTTTTCCTCTTTGATTTTTTCCTATGGAGCATAGGGCCTTCTTGGGCTGTCCCACCAGCCCACCAAGGGCTGGTGCGCCACCCCCAACACCAGGAACCCATTCGTCATTCCCGGTAACTCCGAAAACCTTCCAGTAATCAAATGAGGTCATCCTATATATCAATCTTCGTTTCCGGAACATTCCGGAAACCCACGTGACGTCCATGATCTCATCCAGGACTCCGAACAACATTCGGTAACCAACCATATAACTCAAATACGCATAAAACAACGTCGAACCTTAAGTGTGCAGACCCTACGGGTTCGAGAACTATGCAGACATGACCCGAGTGACTCCTCGGTCAATTTCCAATAGCGGGACCTGGATGCCCATATCGGATCCCACATATTCTACGAAGATCTTATCGTTTGAACCTCAGTGCCAAGGATTCATATAATCCCATATGTCATTCCCTTTGTCCTTCGGTATGTTACTTGCCCGAGATTCGATCGTCAGTATCCGCATACCTATTTCAATCTCGTTTACCGGCAAGTCTCTTTACTCGTTCCGTAATACAAGATCCCGCAACTTACACTAAGTCCCATTGCTTGCAAGGCTTGTGTGTGATGTTGTATTACCAAGTGGGCCCCGAGATACCTCTCCGTCACACAGAGTGACAAATCCTAGTCTCGATCCATACTAACTCAACGAACACCTTCGGAGATACCTGTAGAGCATCTTTATAGTCACCCATGAGTTATGTTGCAACGTTTGATACACATAAAGCATTCCTCCGGTGTCAGTGAGTCATATGATCTCATGGTCATAGGAAGAAATACTTGACACGCAGAAAACAGTAGCAACAAAATGACACGATCAGCATGCTACGTCTATTAGTTTGGGTCTAGTCCATCACGTGATTCTCCTAATAACGTGATCCAGTTATCAAGCAACAACACCTTGTTCATAATCAGAAGACCCTGACTATCTTTGATCAACTGGCTAGCCAACTAGAGGCTTGCTAGGGACAGTGTTTTGTCTATGTATCCACACATGTATATAAGTCTTCATTCAATACAATTATAGCATGGATAATAAACGATTATCTTGATACAGGAATTATAATAATAACTATATTTATTATTGCCTCTAGGGCATAATTCCAATAGTCTCCCACTTGCACTAGAGTCCATAATCTAGCCCTCACATCATCATGCGAATTACATTGTAATAAATCTAACACCCATACAGTTCTGGTGTTGATCATGCTTTGCCCGTGGAAGAGGTTTAGTCAGCAGGTCTGCTACATTCAGATCCGTGTGCACTTTGCATATATTTACGTCCTCCCCTTCGACGTAGTCGCGTATGAGGTTGAAGCGTCGTTTGATATGTCTGGTCTTTTTGTGAAACCGTGGTTCCTTTGCTAAGGCAATGGCACCCGTGTTATCACAAAACAAGGTTATTGGATTCAGTGCGCTTGGCACCACTCCAAGATCCGTCATGAACTGCGTCATCCAGACACCCTCCTTAGCCGCCTCCGAGGCAGCCATGTACTCCGCTTCACATGTAGAATCTGCTATGACGCTTTGCTTGGAACTGCACCAGCTTACCGCACCCCCATTAAGAATAAATACGTATCCGGTCTGCGACTTAGAGTCGTCCGGATTTGTGTCAAAGCTTGCATCGACGTAACCCTTTACGGCGAGCTCTTCGTCACCTCCATACACGAGAAACATCTCCTTAGTCCTTTTCAGGTACTTCAGGATATTCTTGACCGCCGTCCAGTGATCCACTCCTGGATTACTCTGGAACCTGCCTGCCATACTTATGGCCAGGCTAACGTCCGGTCTAGTGCACAGCATTGCATACATGATAGAACCTATGGCTGAAGCATAGGGGACGGTGCTCATATGCTCTCTATCCTTATTAGTTGCTGGGCACTGAGTCTTACTCAATCTCGTACCTTGTAAAACTGGCAAGAACCCTTTCTTGGACTATTCCAGTTTGAACCTCTTCAAAACTTTATCAAGGTATGTGCTTTGTGAAAGTCCTATTAGGCGTTTTGATCTATCCCTGTAGATCTTAATGCCTAGAATGTAAGCAGCTTCTCCTAGGTCCTTCATAGAGAAACTTTTATTCAAGTAATCCTTTATGCTCTCCAAAAACTCTACGTTGTTTCCAATCAGCAATATGTCATCCACATATAATATTAGAAACGCCACAGAGCTCCCACTCACTTTCTTGTAAATACAAGATTCTCCAACCACTTGTATAAACCCAAATGCTTTGATCACCTCATCAAAGCGTTTGTTCCAACTCCGAGATGCTTGCACCAGTCCATAAATGGATCGCTGAAGCTTGCACACCTTGTTAGCATTCTTAGGATCGACAAAACCTTCGGGTTGCATCATATACAACTCTTCCTTAAGGAAACCGTTAAGGAACTCCGTTTTGACATCCATCTGCCAGATTTCATAATCGAAAAATGCAGCTATTGCTAACATGATTCTGACGGACTTAAGCATCGCTACGGGTGAGAATGTCTCATCGTAGTCAACTCCTTGAACTTGTGAAAAACCCTTTGCCACAAGTCGAGCTTTATAAACGGTCACATTGCCGTCAGCGTCCGTCTTCTTCTTAAAGATCCATTTGTTCTGAATAGCCTTGCGGCCCTCAGGTAGTACTTCCAAAGTCCACACTTTGTTTTCATACATGGATCCTATCTCGGACTTCATGGCCTCTAGCCATTTGTTGGAATCTGGGCCCACCATTGCTTCTTCATAATTTGCAGGTTCATTGTCGTCTAACAACATGATTGACAAAACGGGATTACCGTACCACTCTGGAGCAGCACGTGGTCTCGTCGACCTGCGTGGTTCGACAGGAACTTGAACCGGAGTTTCATGATCGTTATCATTAACTTCCTCCTCAACCGGCGTCGCAACGACAGAGGTTTCCCCTTGCTCTGCGCCACCATCTAGAGGGATGAGAGGTTCGACAACCTCATCAAGTTCTATCTTCCTCCCACTCAATTCTCTCGAGAGAAACTCCTTCTCGAGAAAAGCTCCGTTTTTAGCAACAAACACTTTGCCCTCGGATTTGAGATAGAAGGTGTACCCAACTGTCTCTTTTGGGTAACCTATGAAGATGCACTTTTCCGCTTTGGGTTCCAGCTTTTCAGGCTGAAGCTTTTTGACATAAGCATCACATCCCCAAACTTTAAGAAACGACAACTTTGGCCTTTTGCCATACCACAGTTCGTATGGTGTCGTCTCAACGGATTTTGATGGTGCCCTATTTAAAGTGAATGCAGCTGTGTCTAATGCATAACCCCAAAACGATAACGGCAAATCATTAAGGGAGATCATAGATCGCACCATCTCTAATAAAGTATGATTACGACGTTCGGACACACCATTACGCTGTGGTGTTCCAGGCGGTGTCAACTGTGAAACAATTCCACATTGTCTTAAGTGAGCACCAAACTCGAAACTCAGATATTCACCCCCACGATCAGACTGTAGGAACTTGATCTTCTTGTTACGATGATTTTCAACTTCACTCTGAAATTGCTTGAACTTTTCAAATGTTTCAGACTTGCGCTTCATTAAGTAGGCATAACCATATCTACTCAAATCGTCAGTGAAGGTGAGAAAATAACGATATCCGCCGCGTGCCTCTACGCTCATCGGACCGCACACATCGGTATGTATGATTTCCAACAAGTCACTGGCACGCTCCATTGTTCCGGAGAACGGAGTTTTAGTCATCTTGCCCATGAGGCATGGTTCGCACGTGTCAAGTGACTCCAAAAGTCCATCGGCATGGAGTTTCTTCATGCGCTTTACACCAATATGACCCAAGCGGCAGTGCCACAAAAATATGGTGCTATCATTATTAACTCTAACTCTTTTGGTCTCAATGTTATGTTATGTGTATCACTATCAAGATTCAATATGAACAATCCTCTCACATTGGGTGCATGACCATAAAAGATGTTACTCATAGAAATAGAACAAATATTATTCTCTGACTTAAAAGAGTAACCGTCTCGCAATAAACAAGATCCAGATATAATGTTCATGCTCAACGCAGGCACTAAATAACAATGATTCAAGTTCATAACTAATCTGATGGTAACTGAAGTGAAACTGTGCCGACGGCGATTGCATCAACCTTGGAACCATTTCCTACGCGCATCGTCACTTCATCTTTCGCCAGCCTTCGTCTATTCCACAGTTCCTGTTTCGAGTTGCAAATATGAGCAACAGAACCGGTATCGAATACCCAGGCACTACTACAAGAGCCAGTTAAGTACACATCAATAACATGTATATCAAATATACCTGATTTTTCTTTGGCCGCCTTCTTATCAGCCAGATACTTGGGGCAGTTGCGCTTCCAGTGACCCATACCCTTGCAATAGTAGCACTCTGTTTCAGGCTTAGGTACAGCTTTGGGTTTCTTCGTCGGATTGGCAACAGGCTTGCTGCTCTTCTTTGAATTACCCTTCTTGCCTTTGTCGTTTCTCTTGAAACTAGTGGTCTTATTCACCATCAACACTTGATGCTCTTTACGGAGTTCAGACTCTGCGACTTTCAGCATCGCAAACAACTCGCCGGGTGACTTGTTCATCCCTTGCATGTTGTAGTTCAACACAAAGCCTTTATAGCTTGGCGGCAGTGATTGAAGGATTCTGTCAGTGATAGCCTCTTGCGGGAGTTCAATCCCCAGCTCAGCTAGACGGTTTGAGTACCCAGACATATTGAGCACATGTTCACTGACAGACGAATTCTCCTCCATCTTGCAAGCATAGAATTTATCGGAGATCTCATACCTCTCGATCCGGGCATTCTTCTGAAAGATGAACTTCAACTCCTGGAACATCTCATATGCTCCATGACGCTCAAAGCGACGTTGAAGTCCCGGTTCTAAGCCATACAAGACTGCACATTGAACTACTGAGTAGTCCTCCTTACGTGTTAACCAAGCGTTCTTAACATCCTGGTCAGCCGTAGTGGGTGGTTCATCTCCTAGCGCAGCATTAAGGACATAATCCTTCTTCCCATCTTGTAATATTAGCTTAAGATTACGAGCCCAGTCTACAAAGTTGCTTCCATCATTTTTCAACTTAGCTTTCTCTAGGAACGTATTAAAATTCAGGGTGACTGTTGCGTGAGCCATGATCTACAACACAAATATATTCAAAGTGGACTTAGACTATGTTCAAGATAATTAGAGTTTAACTTAATCAAATTACTTGCTAAACTCCCACTCAAAAAGTACATCTCTCTAGTCATTTGAGTGGTTCATGACCCACTTACACTAGCTCAAGTCTGATCATCACGTGAGTTGAGTATAGTTTCAGTGGTAAGCATCCCTATGCTAATCATATCATCTATATGATTCATGATCGACCTTTTGGTCTCATGTGTTCCGAGGCCATGTGTGCACATGTTAGGCTCGTCAAGCTTAACCCGAGTGTTCTGCGTGTGCAACTGTTTTGCACCCGTTGTATGTGAATGTTGAGTCTATCACACCCGATCATCACGTGGTGTCTCGAAACGACGAACTGTAGCAACAGTGCACAGTCGGGGAGAACACAATTTCGTCTTTAAATTTTGGTGAGAGATCACCTCATAATGCTACCGTCGTTCTAAGCAAAATACAGTGCATCAAAGGATTAACATCACATGCAATTCATAAGTGACATGATATGGCCATCATCACGTGCTCCTTGATCTCCATCACCAAAGCACCGGCACGATCTTCTTGTCACCGGCGCACACCATGATCTCCATCAACGTGTCGCCATCGGGGTTGTCGTGCTACTCATGCTATTACTACTAAAGCTACATCCTAGCAAAATAGTAAACGCATCTGCAAGCACAAACGTTAGTTTAAAGACAACCCTATGGCTCCTGCCGGTTGCCGTACCATCGACGTGCAAGTCGATATTATCTATTACAACATGATCATCTCATACATCCAATATATCACATCACATCGTTGGCCATATCACATCACAAGCATACCCTGCAAAAACAAGTTAGACGTCCTCTAATTTTGTTGTTGCATGTTTTACGTGGTGACCATGGGTATCTAGTAGGATCGCATCTTACTTAGGCAAACACCACAACGGAGATATATGAATTTTATTTAACCTTATACAAGGACCTCCTCGGTCAAATCCGATTCAACTAAAGTTGGAGAAACTGACACGTGCCAGTCATCTTTGAGCAACGGGGTTACTCGTAGCGATGAAAACAGTCTCTCGTAAGCGTACGAGTAATGTCGGTCCAAGCTGCTTCAATCCAACAATACCGCGGAATCAAGAAAAGACTAAGGAGGGCAGCAAAACGCACATCACCGCCCACAAAAACTTTTGTGTTCTACTTGAGAAGACATCTACGCATGAACCTAGATCATGATGCCACTGTTGGGGAACGTCGCATGTGAAACAACAATTTTCCTACACGCACGAAGACCTATCATGGTGATGTCCATCTACGAGAGGGGATATTCGATCTACGTACCCTTGTAGATCACACATCAGAAGCATTAAGAAACACAGTTCATGTAGTGGAACGTCCTCACGTCCCTCGATCCGCCCCGCGATCCGTCCCACGATCTAGTGCCGAACGGACGACACCTCCGCGTTCAGCACACGTGCAGCTCGACGATGATCTCGGCCTTCTTGATCCAGCAAGAGAGACGGAGAGGTAAATGAGTTCTCTGACAGCATGACGGCGCTCCGGAGGTTGGTGGTGATCTAATCTCAGCAGGGCTCCGCCCGAGCTCCGCAGAAACGCGATCTAGAGGTAAAACCGTGGAGATATGTGGTCGGGCTGCCGTGTCAAAGTTGTCTCAAATCAGCCCTAAAACCTCCGTATATATAGGTGGGAGAGGGGGAGCCTTGCCAGCCCCAAGGAGGTCGGCCGAGCCAAGGGGGGGGAGTCCTCCCCTTCCAAACCGAATCCAACTAGGTTTGGAAGGAGGAGTCCTTCCCCTTTTTCCCACCTCCTCATTTTTTTTCTTTTCCTCTTTGATTTTTTCCTATGGAGCATAGGGCCTTCTTGGGCTGTCCCACCAGCCCACCAAGGGCTGGTGCGCCACCCCCAACACCAGGAACCCATTCGTCATTCCCGGTAACTCCGAAAACCTTCCAGTAATCAAATGAGGTCATCCTATATATCAATCTTCGTTTCCGGAACATTCCGGAAACCCACGTGACGTCCATGATCTCATCCAGGACTCCGAACAACATTCGGTAACCAACCATATAACTCAAATACGCATAAAACAACGTCGAACCTTAAGTGTGCAGACCCTACGGGTTCGAGAACTATGCAGACATGACCCGAGTGACTCCTCGGTCAATTTCCAATAGCGGGACCTGGATGCCCATATCGGATCCCACATATTCTACGAAGATCTTATCGTTTGAACCTCAGTGCCAAGGATTCATATAATCCCGTATGTCATTCCCTTTGTCCTTCGGTATGTTACTTGCCCGAGATTCGATCGTCAGTATCCGCATACCTATTTCAATCTCGTTTACCGGCAAGTCTCTTTACTCGTTCCGTAATACAAGATCCCGCAACTTACACTAAGTCCCATTGCTTGCAAGGCTTGTGTGTGATGTTGTATTACCAAGTGGGCCCCGAGATACCTCTCCGTCACACAGAGTGACAAATCCTAGTCTCGATCCATACTAACTCAACGAACACCTTCGGAGATACCTGTAGAGCATCTTTATAGTCACCCATGAGTTATGTTGCAACGTTTGATACACATAAAGCATTCCTCCGGTGTCAGTGAGTCATATGATCTCATGGTCATAGGAAGAAATACTTGACACGCAGAAAACAGTAGCAACAAAATGACACGATCAGCATGCTACGTCTATTAGTTTGGGTCTAGTCCATCACGTGATTCTCCTAATAACGTGATCCAGTTATCAAGCAACAACACCTTGTTCATAATCAGAAGACCCTGACTATCTTTGATCAACTGGCTAGCCAACTAGAGGCTTGCTAGGGACAGTGTTTTGTCTATGTATCCACACATGTATATAAGTCTTCATTCAATACAATTATAGCATGGATAATAAACGATTATCTTGATACAGGAATTATAATAATAACTATATTTATTATTGCCTCTAGGGCATAATTCCAATAGTCTCCCACTTGCACTAGAGTCCATAATCTAGCCCTCACATCATCATGCGAATTACATTGTAATAAATCTAACACCCATACAGTTCTGGTGTTGATCATGCTTTGCCCGTGGAAGAGGTTTAGTCAGCAGGTCTGCTACATTCAGATCCGTGTGCACTTTGCATATATTTACGTCCTCCCCTTCGACGTAGTCGCGTATGAGGTTGAAGCGTCGTTTGATATGTCTGGTCTTTTTGTGAAACCGTGGTTCCTTTGCTAAGGCAATGGCACCCGTGTTATCACAAAACAAGGTTATTGGATTCAGTGCGCTTGGCACCACTCCAAGATCCGTCATGAACTGCGTCATCCAGACACCCTCCTTAGCCGCCTCCGAGGCAGCCATGTACTCCGCTTCACATGTAGAATCTGCTATGACGCTTTGCTTGGAACTGCACCAGCTTACCGCACCCCCATTAAGAATAAATACGTATCCGGTCTGCGACTTAGAGTCGTCCGGATTTGTGTCAAAGCTTGCATCGACGTAACCCTTTACGGCGAGCTCTTCGTCACCTCCATACACGAGAAACATCTCCTTAGTCCTTTTCAGGTACTTCAGGATATTCTTGACCGCCGTCCAGTGATCCACTCCTGGATTACTCTGGAACCTGCCTGCCATACTTATGGCCAGGCTAACGTCCGGTCTAGTGCACAGCATTGCATACATGATAGAACCTATGGCTGAAGCATAGGGGACGGTGCTCATATGCTCTCTATCCTTATTAGTTGCTGGGCACTGAGTCTTACTCAATCTCGTACCTTGTAAAACTGGCAAGAACCCTTTCTTGGACTATTCCAGTTTGAACCTCTTCAAAACTTTATCAAGGTATGTGCTTTGTGAAAGTCCTATTAGGCGTTTTGATCTATCCCTGTAGATCTTAATGCCTAGAATGTAAGCAGCTTCTCCTAGGTCCTTCATAGAGAAACTTTTATTCAAGTAATCCTTTATGCTCTCCAAAAACTCTACGTTGTTTCCAATCAGCAATATGTCATCCACATATAATATTAGAAACGCCACAGAGCTCCCACTCACTTTCTTGTAAATACAAGATTCTCCAACCACTTGTATAAACCCAAATGCTTTGATCACCTCATCAAAGCGTTTGTTCCAACTCCGAGATGCTTGCACCAGTCCATAAATGGATCGCTGGAGCTTGCACACCTTGTTAGCATTCTTAGGATCGACAAAACCTTCGGGTTGCATCATATACAACTCTTCCTTAAGGAAACCGTTAAGGAACTCCGTTTTGACATCCATCTGCCAGATTTCATAATCGAAAAATGCAGCTATTGCTAACATGATTCTGACGGACTTAAGCATCGCTACGGGTGAGAATGTCTCATCGTAGTCAACTCCTTGAACTTGTGAAAAACCCTTTGCCACAAGTCGAGCTTTATAAACGGTCACATTGCCGTCAGCGTCCGTCTTCTTCTTAAAGATCCATTTGTTCTGAATAGCCTTGCGGCCCTCAGGTAGTACTTCCAAAGTCCACACTTTGTTTTCATACATGGATCCTATCTCGGACTTCATGGCCTCTAGCCATTTGTTGGAATCTGGGCCCACCATTGCTTCTTCATAATTTGCAGGTTCATTGTCGTCTAACAACATGATTGACAAAACGGGATTACCGTACCACTCTGGAGCAGCACGTGGTCTCGTCGACCTGCGTGGTTCGACAGGAACTTGAACCGGAGTTTCATGATCGTTATCATTAACTTCCTCCTCAACCGGCGTCGCAACGACAGAGGTTTCCCCTTGCTCTGCGCCACCATCTAGAGGGATGAGAGGTTCGACAACCTCATCAAGTTCTATCTTCCTCCCACTCAATTCTCTCGAGAGAAACTCCTTCTCGAGAAAAGCTCCGTTTTTAGCAACAAACACTTTGCCCTCGGATTTGAGATAGAAGGTGTACCCAACTGTCTCTTTTGGGTAACCTATGAAGATGCACTTTTCCGCTTTGGGTTCCAGCTTTTCAGGCTGAAGCTTTTTGACATAAGCATCACATCCCCAAACTTTAAGAAACGACAACTTTGGCCTTTTGCCATACCACAGTTCGTATGGTGTCGTCTCAACGGATTTTGATGGTGCCCTATTTAAAGTGAATGCAGCTGTGTCTAATGCATAACCCCAAAACGATAACGGCAAATCATTAAGGGAGATCATAGATCGCACCATCTCTAATAAAGTATGATTACGACGTTCGGACACACCATTACGCTGTGGTGTTCCAGGCGGTGTCAACTGTGAAACAATTCCACATTGTCTTAAGTGAGCACCAAACTCGAAACTCAGATATTCACCCCCACGATCAGACTGTAGGAACTTGATCTTCTTGTTACGATGATTTTCAACTTCACTCTGAAATTGCTTGAACTTTTCAAATGTTTCAGACTTGCGCTTCATTAAGTAGGCATAACCATATCTACTCAAATCGTCAGTGAAGGTGAGAAAATAACGATATCCGCCGCGTGCCTCTACGCTCATCGGACCGCACACATCGGTATGTATGATTTCCAACAAGTCACTGGCACGCTCCATTGTTCCGGAGAACGGAGTTTTAGTCATCTTGCCCATGAGGCATGGTTCGCACGTGTCAAGTGACTCCAAAAGTCCATCGGCATGGAGTTTCTTCATGCGCTTTACACCAATATGACCCAAGCGGCAGTGCCACAAAAATATGGTGCTATCATTATTAACTCTAACTCTTTTGGTCTCAATGTTATGTTATGTGTATCACTATCAAGATTCAATATGAACAATCCTCTCACATTGGGTGCATGACCATAAAAGATGTTACTCATAGAAATAGAACAAATATTATTCTCTGACTTAAAAGAGTAACCGTCTCGCAATAAACAAGATCCAGATATAATGTTCATGCTCAACGCAGGCACTAAATAACAATGATTCAAGTTCATAACTAATCTGATGGTAACTGAAGTGAAACTGTGCCGACGGCGATTGCATCAACCTTGGAACCATTTCCTACGCGCATCGTCACTTCATCTTTCGCCAGCCTTCGTCTATTCCACAGTTCCTGTTTCGAGTTGCAAATATGAGCAACAGAACCGGTATCGAATACCCAGGCACTACTACAAGAGCCAGTTAAGTACACATCAATAACATGTATATCAAATATACCTGATTTTTCTTTGGCCGCCTTCTTATCAGCCAGATACTTGGGGCAGTTGCGCTTCCAGTGACCCATACCCTTGCAATAGTAGCACTCTGTTTCAGGCTTAGGTACAGCTTTGGGTTTCTTCGTCGGATTGGCAACAGGCTTGCTGCTCTTCTTTGAATTACCCTTCTTGCCTTTGTCGTTTCTCTTGAAACTAGTGGTCTTATTCACCATCAACACTTGATGCTCTTTACGGAGTTCAGACTCTGCGACTTTCAGCATCGCAAACAACTCGCCGGGTGACTTGTTCATCCCTTGCATGTTGTAGTTCAACACAAAGCCTTTATAGCTTGGCGGCAGTGATTGAAGGATTCTGTCAGTGATAGCCTCTTGCGGGAGTTCAATCCCCAGCTCAGCTAGACGGTTTGAGTACCCAGACATATTGAGCACATGTTCACTGACAGACGAATTCTCCTCCATCTTGCAAGCATAGAATTTATCGGAGATCTCATACCTCTCGATCCGGGCATTCTTCTGAAAGATGAACTTCAACTCCTGGAACATCTCATATGCTCCATGACGCTCAAAGCGACGTTGAAGTCCCGGTTCTAAGCCATACAAGACTGCACATTGAACTACTGAGTAGTCCTCCTTACGTGTTAACCAAGCGTTCTTAACATCCTGGTCAGCCGTAGTGGGTGGTTCATCTCCTAGCGCAGCATTAAGGACATAATCCTTCTTCCCATCTTGTAATATTAGCTTAAGATTACGAGCCCAGTCTACAAAGTTGCTTCCATCATTTTTCAACTTAGCTTTCTCTAGGAACGTATTAAAATTCAGGGTGACTGTTGCGTGAGCCATGATCTACAACACAAATATATTCAAAGTGGACTTAGACTATGTTCAAGATAATTAGAGTTTAACTTAATCAAATTACTTGCTAAACTCCCACTCAAAAAGTACATCTCTCTAGTCATTTGAGTGGTTCATGACCCACTTACACTAGCTCAAGTCTGATCATCACGTGAGTTGAGTATAGTTTCAGTGGTAAGCATCCCTATGCTAATCATATCATCTATATGATTCATGATCGACCTTTTGGTCTCATGTGTTCCGAGGCCATGTGTGCACATGTTAGGCTCGTCAAGCTTAACCCGAGTGTTCTGCGTGTGCAACTGTTTTGCACCCGTTGTATGTGAATGTTGAGTCTATCACACCCGATCATCACGTGGTGTCTCGAAACGACGAACTGTAGCAACAGTGCACAGTCGGGGAGAACACAATTTCGTCTTTAAATTTTGGTGAGAGATCACCTCATAATGCTACCGTCGTTCTAAGCAAAATACAGTGCATCAAAGGATTAACATCACATGCAATTCATAAGTGACATGATATGGCCATCATCACGTGCTCCTTGATCTCCATCACCAAAGCACCGGCACGATCTTCTTGTCACCGGCGCACACCATGATCTCCATCAACGTGTCGCCATCGGGGTTGTCGTGCTACTCATGCTATTACTACTAAAGCTACATCCTAGCAAAATAGTAAACGCATCTGCAAGCACAAACGTTAGTTTAAAGACAACCCTATGGCTCCTGCCGGTTGCCGTACCATCGACGTGCAAGTCGATATTATCTATTACAACATGATCATCTCATACATCCAATATATCACATCACATCGTTGGCCATATCACATCACAAGCATACCCTGCAAAAACAAGTTAGACGTCCTCTAATTTTGTTGTTGCATGTTTTACGTGGTGACCATGGGTATCTAGTAGGATCGCATCTTACTTAGGCAAACACCACAACGGAGATATATGAATTTTATTTAACCTTATACAAGGACCTCCTCGGTCAAATCCGATTCAACTAAAGTTGGAGAAACTGACACGTGCCAGTCATCTTTGAGCAACGGGGTTACTCGTAGCGATGAAAACAGTCTCTCGTAAGCGTACGAGTAATGTCGGTCCAAGCTGCTTCAATCCAACAATACCGCGGAATCAAGAAAAGACTAAGGAGGGCAGCAAAACGCACATCACCGCCCACAAAAACTTTTGTGTTCTACTTGAGAAGACATCTACGCATGAACCTAGATCATGATGCCACTGTTGGGGAACGTCGCATGTGAAACAACAATTTTCCTACACGCACGAAGACCTATCATGGTGATGTCCATCTACGAGAGGGGATATTCGATCTACGTACCCTTGTAGATCACACATCAGAAGCATTAAGAAACACAGTTCATGTAGTGGAACGTCCTCACGTCCCTCGATCCGCCCCGCGATCCGTCCCACGATCTAGTGCCGAACGGACGACACCTCCGCGTTCAGCACACGTGCAGCTCGACGATGATCTCGGCCTTCTTGATCCAGCAA
The DNA here is from genome assembly GCF_904849725.1 of Hordeum vulgare subsp. vulgare. Classification (NCBI taxonomy): domain Eukaryota; kingdom Viridiplantae; phylum Streptophyta; class Magnoliopsida; order Poales; family Poaceae; genus Hordeum; species Hordeum vulgare. The sequence continues at coordinate 654,131,784 of NC_058519.1, read as the reverse complement.
GAGAGACGGAGAGGTAAATGAGTTCTCTGACAGCGTGACGGCGCTCCGGAGGTTGGTGGTGATCTAATCTCAGCAGGGCTCCGCCCGAGCTCCGCAGAAACGCGATCTAGAGGTAAAACCGTGGAGATATGTGGTCGGGCTGCCGTGTCAAAGTTGTCTCAAATCAGCCCTAAAACCTCCGTATATATAGGTGGGAGAGGGGGAGCCTTGCCAGCCCCAAGGAGGTCGGCCGAGCCAAGGGGGGGGGAGTCCTCCCCTTCCAAACCGAATCCAACTAGGTTTGGAAGGAGGAGTCCTTCCCCTTTTTCCCACCTCCTCATTTTTTTTCTTTTCCTCTTTGATTTTTTCCTATGGAGCATAGGGCCTTCTTGGGCTGTCCCACCAGCCCACCAAGGGCTGGTGCGCCACCCCCAACACTAGGAACCCATTCGTCATTCCCGGTAACTCCGAAAACCTTCCAGTAATCAAATGAGGTCATCCTATATATCAATCTTCGTTTCCGGAACATTCCGGAAACCCACGTGACGTCCATGATCTCATCCAGGACTCCGAACAACATTCGGTAACCAACCATATAACTCAAATACGCATAAAACAACGTCGAACCTTAAGTGTGCAGACCCTACGGGTTCGAGAACTATGCAGACATGACCCGAGTGACTCCTCGGTCAATTTCCAATAGCGGGACCTGGATGCCCATATCGGATCCCACATATTCTACGAAGATCTTATCGTTTGAACCTCAGTGCCAAGGATTCATATAATCCCGTATGTCATTCCCTTTGTCCTTCGGTATGTTACTTGCCCGAGATTCGATCGTCAGTATCCGCATACCTATTTCAATCTCGTTTACCGGCAAGTCTCTTTACTTGTTCCGTAATACAAGATCCCTCAACTTACAGTAAGTCACATTGCTTGCAAGGCTTGTGTGTGATGTTGTATTACCGAGTGGGCCCCGAGATACCTCTTCGTCACACGGAGTGACAAATCCCAGTCTCGATCCATACTAACTCAACGAACACCTTCGGAGATACGTGTAGAGCATCTTTATAGTCACCCAGTTACGTTGCGACGTTTGATACACAGAAAGCATTCCTCCGGTGTCAGTGAGTCATATGATCTCATGGTCATAGGAACAAATACTTGACACGCAGAAAACAGTAGCAACAAAATGACACGATAAACATGCTACGTCTATTAGTTTGGGTCTACTCCATCACGTGATTCTCCTAATAACGTGATCCAGTTATCAAGCAACAACACCTTGTTCATAATCAGAAGACCCTGACTATCTTTGATCAACTGGCTAGCGAACTAGAGGCTTGCTAGGGACAGTGTTTTGTCTATGTATCCACACATGTATATAAGTCTTCATTCAATACAATTATAGCATGGATAATAAAAGATTTTCTTGATACAGGAATTATAATAATAACTATATTTATTATTGCCTCTAGGGCATAATTCCAACACTGATGTGTGCGGACCGATGAGCATAGAGGCGCGTGGTGGTTATTGTTATTTTCTCACCTTTACACATGATTTGAGTATATATGGTTATATTTACTTAATGAAGCACAAGTCTTAAACATTTGAAAAGTTCAAGCAATTTTAGAGTGAATTTGAAAATCATCGTAACAAGAAGATCAAATTCCTATGATCTGATCGAGGAGGTGAGTATCTGAGTTATGAGTTTGGTACTCATTTAAGACAATGTGGAATTGTTTCATAGTTGACACCATCTGGAACACCAGAACATAATGGTGTGTCCGAACGTCATAATCGTACTTTATTAGATATGTTGCATTCTATGATGTCTCTTACGGATTTGCCGTTATCGTTTCGGGGCTATGCATTAGAGACAACTGCATTCACTTTAAATAGGGCACTGATACGTCTCAAACGTATCTATAATTTTTGATGGTTTCACGCTGTTATCTTGTCATCTTTGGATGTTTTATGTACCTTTTATATATTTTTTGGGACTAACTTATTAATTCAGTGCTAAGTGCCAGTTCCTGGTTTTTCTGTGTTTTTGACTCTTTTCAGATCTGATTTTGGAACGGAGTCCAAACGGACTAAAAACTCCGAAATGATTTTTTCCTGAACGGAAGAAGATCAGGGGGCCTCTGGGCCAAGCCAGGTGGGCTCCAGGGAGCCCACAAGCTCCCACTCCGCCACCAGGGGGGGAGGCGGCGGTGTCAGGGCTTGTGACCTCCCTGGCCGCCCCCAGACCTAGATCCTTGGCCTATATATTCCCAAAAATTCAGCAAAAAATCAGGGTAACCTCGAAAATACTTTTCCGCCACCGCAAGCTTTCGTTTCCGCGAGATCTCATCTCGAGACCCTTCCCGGCGCCCTGCCGGAGGGGACTTTGGAGTTGGAGGGCTTCTTCATCATCATCATCGCCCCTCCAATGACTCGTGAGTAGTTCACTTCAGACCTATGGGTCCATAGTTAGTAGCTAGATGGCTTCTTCCCTCTCTTGGATATTCAATACAAAGTTCTCCATGATCTTCATGGAGATCTATCCGATGTAATCTTCTTTGGCGGTGTGTTTGTCGAGATCCGATGAATTGTGGATTTGTGATAAGATTATCTATGATATATATTTGAGTCTTTGCTGATTTCTTATATGCATGATTCGATATCCTTGTAAGTCTCTCTGAGTCTTGGGTTTTGTTTGGCCAACTAGATCTATGATTCTTGCAACGGGAGAAGTGCTTGGTTTTGGGTTCTACCATGTGGTGACCTTTCCTAGTGACAGTAGGGGCAGCAAGGCACATATTAAGTAGTTGCCATCAAGGGTAAAAAGATGGGTTTTTCATCATTGGTTTGAGATTATCCCTCTACATCATGTCATCTTGCTTATGGCGTTACTATGTTCTTATGGACTTAATACACTAGATGCATGCTGGATAGCGGTCGACGTGTGGAGTAATAGTAGTAGATGCAGAAAGTATCGGTCTACTTGTTTTGGACGTGATGCCTATAGATATAATCATTGCCATAGATATCGTCACGACTTTGCGCGGTTCTATAAATTGCTCGACAGTAATTTGTTCACCCACCGTCTACTTGCTTTCATGAGAGAAGCCACTAGTAAACACTACGGCCCCCGGGTCTATTCACATCCATCGTTTATACCTCCGCTTTTACTTTGCTTTGTTACTTTGTTGCTTTCAATTCTCACTTGGAAAACAATCTATAAGGGATTGACAACCCCTTCATAGCGTTGGGAGCAAGTTTTTGTGTTTGTGCAGGATCTTGAGATACTCCTCCACTGGATTGATACCTTGGTTCTCAAACTGAGGGAAATACTTACCACCGCGACGCTACATCACCCTTTCCGCTTCGAGGGAACACCAACGCAAGGCTCCAAGGCCACGGGGGAAATCCTTTGCATAGTTGCCTAGGAAGTCCCTTAAGGCGTAGCCGCAGCAAAAGGATCAAGCCAAGTATTCTCCCGTCAACGTGCCTATTTCTGGCGCCATTAGAAGGTCTTTTGTTGCAGTAATAGGCACCATCAAAATCCGTTGAGACGACACCATATGAACTGTGTATGGCAAGAAGCCAAAATTGTCGTTTCTTAAAGTTTGGGCATGTGATGCTTATGTCTAAAAGCTTCAACCTGAAAAGCTGGAACCCAAAGCGGAAAAGTGCGTCTTCATAGGATACCCAAAGGAGACAGTTGGGTACACCTTCTATCTCAAATCTGAAGGCAAAGTGTTTTCGCTAAAAACACAGCATTTATTGAGAAATATTTTCTCTCGAAAGAATTGAGTGGGAGGAAGATAGAACCTGATGAGGTGATAAAACCTCTACTATAACCGGAGAGTAGCATAGCATAGAAAGATGTTTCTTTGGAACCTACAACACTTGAAGAGGAATCTAATGATGATGATCATGAAACTTCACATCAAGTTGCTATCGGACCTCGTAGGTCGACAAGGGCACATACTGCTCCTGAGTGGTATGGAAACCGTGTCTTATCAATCATGTTGTTGGACAACAATGAACCTACGAGCTATGGAGAAGCAATGGTGGGCCCGGATTCCAACAAATGGTTAGAGGCCAGGAAATCCAAGATAGGATCCATGTATGAAAACAAAGTATGGACCGTGGAAGTATTACCTGAAGGGCGAAAGGCTATTCAGAATAAATGGATCTTTAAGAAGAAGACAAACGCGGACGGTAATGTCACCGTCTATAAAGCTAGACTTGTGGCAAAGGATTTTTCACAAGTTCAAGGAGTTGACTACGATGAGAGTTTCTCACTCGTAGCGATGCTTAAGTCCGTCAGAATCATGTTAGCAATAGCTGCATTTTTCGACTATGAAATTTGGCAGATGGATGTCAAAACAACGTTCTTTAACGGTTTCCTTAAGGAAGAGTTTTATACGATACAACCGGAAGGTTTTGTAAATCCATAGAGTGCTGACAAAGTATGCAAACTCCAGCGATCCATTTATGGACTGGTGTAAGCATCTCGGAGTTGGAATCAACGCTCTCATGAGGTGATCAAGGCGTTTGGTTTTATACAAGTTTATGGATAAGCTTGTATTTACAAGAAAGTGAGTGGGAGTTCTATAGCATTTATAATATTATATGTGAATGAAATATTCCTGATTGGAAATGATATAGAACTTTTGGGAAGTGTTAATGATTACTTGAATAAAAGTTTTTCAATGAAGGACCTGGGAGAAGCTGCTTACATATTGGGCATCAAGATCTATAGAGATAGATCAAGACACTTGATAAGACTTTCACAAAGCACATACCTTGATAAAGTTTTGAAGAAGTTCAAAATGGAACAGTCCAAGAAAGGGTTCTGGCCTGTGTTACTAGGTATAAAGTTGAGTAAGACTCAATGCCGAGTAACTGTAGCAGATAGAGAAAAGATGAGTGTCGTCCCCTATGCTTCAGCCATAGGGTCTATCATGTATGCAATGCTGTGCACAAGACCTGATGTCAGCCTTGCCATAAGTATGGCAGGAAGGTTTCAAAGTAATCCAGGAATGGAGCACTGGACAACGGTCAAGAATATTCTGAAGTACCTGAAAAGGACTAAGGAAATGTTCCTCGTTTATGGAGGTGACAAAGAGCTCGTCGTAAAGGGTTACGTCGATACAAGCTTTGACACTGATCCGGATGACTCCAAGTCACAAACCCGATACTATTTATTCTTAATGGGGGAGCGGTAAGCTGGTGCAGTTCCAAGCAGAGCGTGGTAGTTGATTCTACATGTGAAGCGGAGTACATAGCTACCTGGGAGGCGTCTAAAGAAGGTTTCTCGATGAAGCAGTTCATGACAGATCTTGCAGTTGTGCCAAGTGCACTGGATCCAATGACTTTGTTCTGTGACAACACTCGTGCCATTGCTCTAGCCAAGGAACCAAGGTTTCACAAGAGGAACAAACACATAAAGCGATGCTTCAATTCCATCCGCGATTACATCAAGGAGGAAGATATAAATAATTGCAAAGTGCACACGGATCTGAATGTTCCAGACCCGTTGACTAAACCTCTTCCACGAATAAAACATGATCAACACCAGAACTGTATGGGTGTTAGATTCGTCACATTGTAAATCACATAGTGATGTGAGCTAGATTATTGACTCTAGTGCAAGTGGGAGAGTGTTGGAAATATGCCCTAGAGGCATTAATAAAATATTTATTATTATATTTCCTTGTTCAAGATAATCGATTATTATCCATGCTAGAATTGTATTGAATGGAAACTCAGATACATATGTGGATACATAGACAAGTGGATATCTTCATAATTATTCGCTTTTCTATCAGTTGCTCGACAGTAATTTGTTCACCCACCGTATTATTTTCCTTCATGAGAGAATCCTCTAGTGAAACCTATGGCCCCCGGGTCTATTTTCTTTATTATATTTTCAGATCTATAAACCAAAAATACTTTGCTGCAATTTATTTACTTTTGTTTCTGCAATCTTTTATATCTATCTCTATCGGATCTCATCCTTGCAAATAAGTCTGAAGGGATTGACGACCCCTTTATAACGTTGGGTGCAAGTGTTTGATTGTTTGTGTAGGTACTACTATTGGGGCCTTGCTTGTTCCTCCTACTGGATTGATACATTGGTTCTCAACAAACTGAGGGGAATACTTATCTACTTTGCTGCATCACCCTTTCCTCTTCAAGGGAAAACCAACGCAAGCTCAAGAGGTAGCAAGAAGGATTTCTAGCGCCATTGCCGGGGAGGATACATAGCAAGATCAAGCCTACCAAGTACCCATCACAAACTCATCTCTTGCATTTACATTACTTTCCTTTTGCCTCTCATTTTGCTCTCCCCCACTACACCAATTTGCCGTTTTATTCGCCTTATCCTCGACAGATCTCTTTTTGTTTGCTTGTGTTGCCATGTGCCTTCTATTTGCTTGCATCTTCGCTTGCTAAAAATCTATTGATATGGATCCTCATCCACTTTCTAATCTTTTCAAAAGGCCAAATTATGATGAACCAATTGCTAGTGAGTTGAGTGCACTTGATTATCTCTATGAAGTTTTGTTTGAAAATCATGAATCTAAATTTTTTGATGAAGTGTTGAAAGAAGAAATTTATAAAGTGATTTATGATAGCTCCTTGATTAAAAAGCATGATTTCAATGATTTTACTATAAATTCTATTAATGTCAGTTGTGCTAATAATATGCAAAACCCCAAGCTTGGGGATGCTAATTTTGTTATGTCCACTACTTATTGCAATGATCATGATTGGGGTGATTCTTCTTATGATCTGGAAAATTTATTTAAGCCTCATGACGAATGTGATATTGATAATAGTGTTTGCAATAGTAATGAAAATGGGTTTGTAAGAGTTTCAACTTTAGATCCCACATATTTGTATAATGTTCAATCTTATTAAATTTTTAATAAAATTGGGTTTGGAGAGGTCATGACTTTATTTGATGATAATCCCACTATATTGGAAGAGTGTCAACTTTGCATGCGTGTAGATCATGAAGAGAAAACTTTATATGATAGCTATATTGTTGAATTTGAGTATGATCTTACATGCAATTATTATGAGAGAGGAAATTATGTTCCTAGAAATTTTCATATTACTAATTTACCTCTCGTTATGTTGAGATCGTCAATGCTTTATTCTTCTCCCTTGCATATGCTAGTTTTTGCTTACCTTGATAATTTATTTGCTTATAAAATGCCTATGCATCGGAAGTATGTTAGACTCAAATGTGATTTTGACATGCTATATGATGCTCTCTTTGTGCTTCAATCCTTGTCTTCCGCGAGAGCATCATTAAAATTATCTATGCCTAGCTAGGGGCGTTAAATAGTAGCGCTTGTTGGGAGGCAACCCAATTTTTATGCTTTTGTTTTTGCTTCTGTTTTTGAGTGCTGCACACATTATTACCTCTGTAATAATTGTGTTTTCTTGTTTTAATTAGTGTTTGAGCCAAGTAATACTTTTGGGATGGTCTACGGTGTTTGCAAGTTAATTTTGCTGAAAAACAGAAACTTTTGCTCTCAGTCCAGGAATTTTGTAAATTCACTAGAACATGATTTTGATCTAAATTTTTTAAACAAGATTTAATTATAAATTTCCCAGATTTTCCTAGTTTTTCAGAATTGTTTTAGTTATAGAAGTATTCGAAGTAAACAGATTGCTACAGACTGTTATGTTTTTGATAGATTCTGTTTTCTTTGTGTGGTTTGCTTATTTTGATGAATCAATGGGCTGTATTGGGGGGTATGAACCATGAAGAAGTTGGAATACAGTAAATATTACATCAATATAAATAAATAATGAGTTCACAACAGTACCTAAAGTGGTGATTTAGTTTTCTTATACTAACGGATCTCATGAGTTTTCTGTTGAGTTTTGTGTTGTGAAGTTTTCATGTTTTGGGTAAGGATTTGATGGACTATGGAATAAGGAGTGGCAAGAGCCTAAGCTTGGGGATTCCCAAGGCACCCCAAGACATATTCAAGGATACCAAAGAGCGTAAGCTTGGGGATGCCCCTGAAGGCATCCACTCTTTCGTCTTCAATCTATCAGTAAATTTACTTGAGGCTATATTTTTATTCACCACATGATATGTGTTTTGCTTGGAGCGTCTTGTGTGATATGAGTCTTTACTTTTTAGTTTGCCACAATCATCGTGCTGCAGACATCCTTTGAGAGATACACGCTGAATTGTGAATTTATTAGAATACTATATGTGCTTCACTTATATCTTTTGAGCTAGGCAATGTTGCTCTAGTGTTTCATTTATATCTTGTAGAGCATGGCGGTGTTATATTTTATCGAAATTATTAAACTCTCGTACCTCACTTATATTTTTTTGAGAGTTCTTTAAATAGCATGGTAATTAGTTTAGGTTATGAATTTAGTCCTAATATAATAGGCATCCAAGAGGGATATAATAAAAACTTTCATATTAAGTGCATTGAATATGATGAGAAGTTTGATTCCTTGCATATAGTTTTGTGATATGAAGATGGTAATATGAGAGACATACCAGTAAGTAATTGTGAATTAGAAAAAATACTTGTGTTAAAGCTTGTGATTCCCGTAGCATGCACGTATGGTGAACCGTTATGTGATGAAGTCGGAGCACGATTTGTTTAATGATTGTCAACCTTTGCGTGGAGGTCGGGATTGCACGATGGTTAACTCCTACCAACCCTTCCCCTAGGAGCATGCGTCTAATACTTTGCTTCGATAACTAATAGGCTTTTGCAATAAGTATGTGAGTTCTTTATGACTAATATTGAGTTCATGGATTATACGCACTGTCACCCTTCCACCTTTGCTAGCGTCTCTAGTACCGCACAACTTTCGCTACTACATTAAACCCACCTTCCTCAAAACAGCCACCATCTGTTTTCCTCAAAACAACCACCATATCTACCTATTATGGCATTTTCATATCCATTCCGAGATATATTTCCATGCAACACCACCGTTCCGTTTTTATGACACACACCATCACTTCCATATTGCTTATAGAGTCATACTTTGTTCTAAGTTATCGAGTTATAATGTTTGATTTGTAAGTAAATAAAAGTGTGATGATTTGCATTATTAGAGCATTGTCCCATGTGAGAAAAGGATGATGGAAGCTATGATTCCCTCCCAAGTTGGAATGAGTCTCCGGACTTTACAAAAAATAAAAGAGGCCAGCGAAGCCCATAAAAAATGAAAGAGGCTAAAGAAGCCCATCCAAAAAAAGAGAAAAAAAGAAAAAAAATGAGAGAAAGAGAGAAGGGACAATGCTACTATCTCTTTCCGCACTTGTGCCTGAGAGTAGCACCATGTTCTTCATAGAGAATTTGCTATTTTGTCACTTTCATATAACTAGTGGGATTACATCTTTTTCACAACCACTAAGATTTCTTTTTGAGCTTTGATACACTCATAGCTCTAGTGCATTTGTTACATGGCAATCCCTACTCACTCACATTAATATCTATTGATGGGCATCTCCATAGCCCGTTGATATGCCTAGTTGATGTGAGACTATCTTCTCTTTTATTTTTTTGCAACCTCCACCACACTCTATTCCAACTATAGTGTTATATCCATGGCTCATGCTCATGTATTGCGTGAGAGTTGAAAAGGTTTGAGAACATAAAAAGTGTGAAACAATTGCTTGATTTTCATCGGGGTTGTGCATGATTTAGATACTTTGTGTGGTGAAGATGGAGCATAGCCAGGCCATATGATTTTGTAGGGATAACTTTCTAAGACCATGTTATTTCGAAAGGAATAAATTACCTTATTAGTATGCTTAAAGTATTATTGTTTTTATGTCAATATGAGACTTTTGTTTTGAATCTTATGGATCTGAATATTCATGCCACAATAGAGAATATTACATAGATAAATGTGTTAGGTAGCATTCCACATCAAAAATTCAGTTTTTTATCATTTACCTACTTGAGGACGAGCAGGAATTAAGCTTTGGGATGCTTGATACGTCTCCAACATATATATAATTTTTGATTGTTCCATGCTATTATATTATCTATTTTGGATGTTTTATATGCATTTATATGTTGTTTTATATTATTTTTGAGACTAACCTATTAATCTAGAGCCTAGTGCCAGTTTTTGTTTTCCCACGTTTTTGAGTATTGCAGATAAGGACTATTAAACGGAGTCCAAACGGAGCAAAATCTCTGGAAATATTTTTCTTGGACAAGAAGACACCCAACAGACTTGGAGTAGGCGGCAGGGCATCTGCCGGGAGGACACAAGCCTGCAGGGCGCGCCATGGGGGGTGGTCGTGCCCCTCGCTTGTGGGCGCCCTACAGGTCTTCTAACCCTATTCTTTGGCCTATAAATTCCCAAATATTCTCGTATCGCAAAAAGAGCCACGAAAATACTTTTATGCCGCCGGGAGCCTCCGTTCCCGTGAGATCCAATCTGGGAGCGTGTTCTAGTAATCTGTCGGAGAGGGAATTGATCAGGAAGGGCATCTACATCAACTCCATTGCCTCTCCGATGATGTGTTAGTAGTTCACCACAGACCTACAGGTCCATAGCTAATAGCTAGATGGCTTCTTCTCTCTCTTTGATCTTCAATACCATGTTCTTCATGACCTTCATGGAGATCTATCTGATGTAATACTCTTTTGCGATGTGTTTGTGGAGATCCCATGAATTGTGAGTTTATGTTCAGAGTATCTATGAATATTATTTGAGTCTCTTCTAAATTCTTATATGCATGATTTCGTATCTTTGCAAGTCTCTTCGAATTATTGGTTTGGTTTGGCCAACTAGATCGGTAATTCTTGCAATGGGAGAAGTGCTTAGTTTTGGGTTCAATCTTGCGGTGTCCTCACTAAGTGACATAGTAGGGGTAGCGAGGCATGTATTGTATTGTTGTCATCGAGGATAAAAAGATGGGGTTTTCATCATAGTGCTTGAGTTTATCCCTCTACATCATGTCATCTTACTTAATGTGTTACTCTGTTCTTCATGCACTTAATACTCTAGATGCAGGAAGGAGTCGGTCGATGTGTGGAGTAATAGTAGTAGATGCAGAATTGTTTCGATCTACTTGACATGGACGTGATGACTATATGCATAATCATTGCCTTGGATATGTTCATAATTATTCTCTTTTCTATCAATTGCTCGACAGTAATTTGTTCACCCACCATATTATTTTCTTTTATGAGAGAAGGCTCTAGTGAAACCTATGGCCTTGGGTCTATTTTCCATATTATATTTTAAGATCTATAAACCAAAAATACCAAAAATACTTTACTGCAATTTATTATACCTATGGCCTTTTGTTTCCGTAATCTTTTATATCTATCTCTATCACATCTCATCCTTGCAAATAACTGTGAAGGGATTGACAACCCCTTTATAGCGTTGGGTGCAAGTGTTTGATTGTTTGTTTAGGTACTACTATTGGAGCCTTGCTTGTTCCTCCTACTGGATTGATACCTTGGTTCTCAACAAACTGAGGAAAATACTTATCTACTTCGCTGCATCACCCTTTCCTCTTCAAGGGAAAACTAACGCAAGCTCAAGATGTAGCAATCTTCGTCCGTAAGATAATATTGAAGGTAACATCGACATTTGGATGGATGTCGATATGCTTCTTGTTTTACTTGCATGTGAGTTTGTCAACCATATTTGTCAAGTAATTTGCATTCTATATTTAGAAATAGTTGGTGTTTATCCATATACTAAATTTGTTAAATTATAATTTACATATTATTTCGTTGATTCGGGTGAATTACGGAAATTAATTGACACGACATACTACACTTATGGATCACATCTAACTTGGGAGGAGAAGGATGTTCTTATCCACTTTCTTGTTGGTCTCCTGGTTGGTAGGGAGAACTTCCCATATAATTTGGGAACTGGCCCAAATTATACATTTTACAAGACACTAGTGCATAGGTTGAGGGCGGATGACATTCGCCAAAATATCTTGGCAAGAGTTTGCTAATTAAGTGCACTCTACTATTGCATAAATGATGTTGATTACATTGCTAACTAGGCTATTATTATGTTCTTCAACAACAACTGCCAAATGATGTAGTGCCCCTGTTGATGCACGACAAAGGTCATATGACAGTTAAAAGCCCGCCGAGGGATCAGTTCGATGCTCCATACTCGACTGGCCGCAAATCAAAAAGGCTCCAAATTGAAGAATGGAGAGAACAAAAAGAAGGATCGCAAGCAACAAGTTGGAGACCGTTGGATCTCTGTGCTTTATCACGGAGACATAGGTGTTATTCTATTTTATGTCATTATACCTAGGAGCGAGGACTAGGTCTTATGAGAGAGAAGTTTTTTTGGTTTTTATTAACTTGGCATTATCGATTAGGATGATGATAATTATGATGTTTTTTTGTTTTATGAGGTTTTAACTTAGTATATGATTAAGATGATGATGAGTTGTTAGATGAGTACGTAAGATGATGATGAGTTATATGACATAATATTTAATTAAAGTAGATGTATGCCCGTGATCGATATATGAAACCCCTAAACTCCTCCTTTCAGAAAAATAAAAACCCAGCGTAAGGCTGCCTTTTAGTCCCGGTTGGTGTCACCAATCGGGACTAAAGGTCCCCGCCCCTGGAGCACCCCGTTAGCCACGTGGAGGGGCACTAGTCCCGGTTCGTGGCCAACCAGGACTAAAGGGGGTGGGCCTTTAGTCCCAAGTTATTAGCCCCGACTGGGAACGAGACTAAAGGCCCTTACCAACCGGGACTAATGTCCGTTTTTGCACTAGTGACCTAGGACTAAAGGCCCTTACCAACCTGGACTACATCCCTGTTTTCTAGTAGTGAATAAATGATAGACATGTTGATTGTATGGTAATGAATAAATATTCACTTTTTTATAACTAGCAAAAGAGCCCATGCTTGCAACGGAAGAGAAAATAACACACACTCTGAACGCAATATATTTTCACATGGCATCACATTTGTGTTGCCGACGATGGCTTTAGTGCTCACACAACGAAAACGCGTTTGAATGTACAGTCACTCGGAATAAGATGAGAAATATGTTGTTTCTCCCCACGAGGTTTTTCAAAGGTGTGCATGTGTGGTTAACGATGTTTTCTTTCCTCTCAATTTAATTTTAATTCAATGAATGTTTATTGCAATTCGTATCGTCGCCGGAAAGAGATAAAAAAACGGACCGTACACTACAGATAAGGTTTGCACCAAAAATAATATTTAAGAAGTATTCAACAGATAAAAATAACATCCTATTTAGATTCTACATATTTTTTAATCAAATTTCATATATAACATGTTAAAATCGGAGTTACGGTTTAAAAGATATGGATAATTTTGTTTTAGATAAAATTTAGATTGATTAACTGAAAAGTTAGGTTTTTTTGTTAAAATACGGAGGGCGGGTTGATTACCTGAAACATCAGGGGGTTTTCTGAACAATACAAAAAATGATTCGTTTTCTGACTTAAATTCGGACTGCGGGTTGATTACCTAAAACATCAGGGGGTTTCCTGAAAAATACAAAAAACGATTCGTTTTCTCACTTAAATCCGGACTGCGGGTTGATTTCAGGAAACGTCGTTTTTTTTGTAAAAATGGCACGATGGACGACAGAATCAATCGACGCTTTATTATTAGAAAGAGATTAATAAATACCATTGGAATATTATGTATAGAATATTGGCCGCCTTGTTTTGCCACTAATAAGCCCCACAAGACTACTAACATATATATTGTGCCTATTCATTATTTTCTCCTAAGGATTCTTTTTATGTTATTTGGATTTCCCTAATTCCATGTAATTTCAGTTATTTTGTTAAATAATATATATTTTGAATTAAATTTAATAAATAATATGCAGTTTGAATTATTTACGATATTCGACCATAGCGTGTGGCCGACTGGACCTATACGGCCGCAGCTTAGCCGATAGGTTCCGGCAGCAACGTAGCCGACTGGACATCATGCAGCAAACACCGGCCTGAACTCACGCACGCCGCACCACATCCAGCCACCACGTCCCAGCCATTACGCAGACACATCCAGCCAACGCAGCCGGCGGACAAAGCCCATGCACACAACTCACGCAAGAAGGACGAGGAGAGAAGAAGAGATCAGGAGGGCGGGCTGTTCAGGAAGACGATATGGGTTGATTGATTGCATGGCTACCAACGTGCATAGTTCACGCATGTACTACCTAGTCTATACTTGCACTACATACTAGTATAACGTATAGTCTTACACACACATGCAGGATTACAATTTGGAAGGCCAAATCCACGTCTATGATATGCTCTATGATATGCACGCAAGGTAGCATACTCTATACGTATCTCTTTGAGTACCCGTACCGACAACCTGGCCGGCGCGTATTTATCCAAAAATAAGATACAAATTGATACATCCAAGGCAGCCAGAAGTCTCTTGTTCGATGAATGCTTTGACATCACGTACAAGTTATTTTCTTTTGCAAGAGTGTGCGTCAAAAAGATCGATCGAATGCATCAAGAGGCGAGTAGGCAGCGGGAGAGGCACGTCCAGAGAGAAGAAGTCACGCACACATATCTCCATCAACCACGCCGCGCGCATCCATCAGCCCCATGAGTTTCAGTTGGCCTTGCTGCGGCCGAGTAGTTTCACTCGGCCTTGCCGCGGCCGAGTAGGACCAGTCGGCCTCACAGAGACCGAGTAGTTTCAGTCGGCCGACATGAGCCTATCGGCCATGCCGCGGTCGAGGATGTATTATTTCTGTAAATAATTCGAACGGTGTATTATTTATTAAATTTAATTAAAAATGTATTATTTAAAAACTAGCGCAATTTCACACGCTCACTTATCCTCAAAATCTGAAATACATCATTCTCATTATTCTTTAGTTAGGTTCTCACAACGTATGTACGCCCTGGTTATCTCGATGGTAACAAAGCAATACAAGTATGCAAAGACAAAGCCAGGACCCAATATAGTCACCCCCTCCCCTTCTCCCGTATCTCCGCCGGAATCATGCGGAACCTTGGACAACTACTGCCGCCCATCAAAAACTATAGTGTTGTATATTTTTTCTCCTTGTGCTTCGGGGCCGGGGAACATGTCAACCATGCTGACCGAGGAGATGTTCGGGTATCGAGGATGAATGCGGGAGCTTGACATGATATTCAAGAATGACATGGCTTTAGTGGATCTGGAGGAGGGTGAGCTAATCTGGAATAACATAGCCGACGACGTTGAGGGGAAGAAGTGGTTGGGGTCTGGGTATGAACTTGGAGGGTGGACGCGGGAGCAGGAGAAGGAGTTCGAGAATACGCTAGCTATTTTGGATCTGTAGGAGGGTGATCCCATCTGGAAGATATATAACCAGCATTGTTGAGTAGAAGAAAGGGTCCTGGTCCGGGTATGGGCCCTCAAGGGTGGACGCTAGAGAAAGACAAGGCATTAGATAATGTGGTTGTTTTCGTGGATCTAATGGAGGGTGAGGCCATTTGGACCAAGATAGCCAAAGTTGTTGGGGGTAAGACAACCAAGGTGGTCAAGCGGCACTATGAACTATTGGTGGAGGACGTGGACGCGATTGATGCATGTGAGTGCCTTTTCCCAATGTATAGTGATAGCGAGACTACAGAGGAGAGAGGTTCCAACGAGAAGAATTGTGGTGGCAAGGTAGTAAGAGGACAGGGACGGTACAGGCAGAAGGGGTTATCCAAGTCTGTCGAGCATGAGCACCGGAAGGGATCGTCTTGGCGTGGGATAGCATAGGTTTGGGCCTCCATCCTTTGTTTCCATTCACTAGAAAGATATGTTGCTGCTCTACATTCTTTCTTCCGTTGATTTATCTGTGCAATTATCATGTGCTAGTAGGATGGCTATTGCAATTATGATGCTGACACGGTTTATATCTATCTCATGGCACTCTCATGTGAAAATGTCGGTTGACCAAAAAATTTACGTTGGCGCTCTAGATTCTTGGTTGGTTGCTTCAGATGATTTATTTTTGTAATCACCATATGGTGCTAGTGATGATATTGCAAATCCCATACTCACCTTATTTACTTGCGCTCACCCCACCTGGTTGGAATATATATTAGTTGGCCCTCCTTTTGTTCACTCACCGTTAACTTTTAGTCTCCCCTCCATTTTCTTCTTGGATGGTGTTGCTTCATGGGTGCTAGAATTAAATATTGAATTGGACAAACTACTTCGCTCTAATTCAAAGGACAGAAGGTGCCTATAATTGGTAGTTTCTGATGAGGATATGGTGTTCATGTCGATAACTGCCTACATCTTCATGATCCATCTTAAGTCATTCCAGTCCAAGAAAATACCCAATGCCAAGTACAATGATTGTGAAAGTTTACTTACACTTTTA
Organism: Hordeum vulgare subsp. vulgare; assembly: GCF_904849725.1. Taxonomy (NCBI): domain Eukaryota; kingdom Viridiplantae; phylum Streptophyta; class Magnoliopsida; order Poales; family Poaceae; genus Hordeum; species Hordeum vulgare. The sequence goes on along the minus strand of NC_058519.1, from coordinate 654,115,419 downwards.
TATAAATGTGTAGCCGGTGAGAAAGTGGAACTTGTACTATTAGTTAACTAGACACTGCATTTATCTTAACAACAAGATAGGAAAGTGTAGATAGTTATTAACGGAATGAGAATTCTAAGTTTCCACAACGATCTTTTATGCATAGCATATTTAGGTAAATGACAAATGATCCGGGTATGGGCCGGAGGGTGGACGCGGGAACAAGAGTAGGCATTTCAGAATTAGCTGCCTATGGTGGATCTCGAGGAGGGTGAGGCTATGTGGAAAAAGATAGTCGGCGCCATTGAGGAAAGAAGGGGTATGGATCCGAGTCCGGGCATAGAGGGTGGACATGGGAGTAGGAGAATTCATTCAAGAATGCCCTGGCGATGGTGGATCTGGAGGAGGTATGAAGTTGGTTGGAATGAGACAATACATGTTATTAAGGGGAAGATGTACAACCGGGAAGGTCAAGCGGTTCTATAAGATATTGGTGGAGTATGTGGATGCCAATGTTGTGCGCTAGGTGCCGCTCCCGTGTATTAGAATAACGTGAGTCCAGAGTGGGGAGGCTCCGGTGGGAAGAAGGGGAGCGACGGGGTAGGAGGGGAATGGGGACGGCATGGGTAGAAGGGGTCATCCAAGTCTATTGAGCAAGAGCACCGAAAGGGATCCTCTCTACCGAGGATGAGCATAGGTTCATCCATCTTGCCTTCGTTTCCATCCACTATAAAGATGTGTTACTTCTCTAGATGCTAGATTGGTTGCTTCTGATGATTAATATGCACGATAGTCTTGTGCTATTAGGGTGGATTTTACAAATCTAATGCTCATGTAGTTTACCTACTCTCATGGTACTTAGTGTGAATAAGTCAATAGAGCTTCCTTTATTGTATGTTTGGGAATTAGTCTTATTGCCTTTGTTTCTGTTGACTAGAATGTTGCGATGGGGTTCTAGATGCTTGATTCTTTGCTTTAGATAATTTATCTGTGTAATCATCATATTGTGGTAGGGAGGATAATGCAAATATTATGCTCACGTAGTTTACATACTCTCATGACACCATGGTGTTAATACATCACTTGACCCTTCTTTTGTTCACTTGCTGTTAACTTGGAGTCTCACCTCCATTTTCTTCCTAAGTTTGGTCATTTTGCCAAACCAGGGAATAAATGCAACCGTTTTATTCGTGTTGCTTCTTGGGTCCTCGAAAGAAAAATTGAACTAAAAACTAGTTAGCTTCAAATTCGAAGGAGAGAGGGTGCCTATACTACTTTATAATGAGGATACAATGTTTCTATCGACGACTTCCACTGTATTCATGATCCATCTTGCGTTATTCTAGCCCAAGAAACTACCCAAACCAATTACAATCATAATAGAAAGTGTAACTTACACTTTTCTAGAAATGGAAATTACAATACAATGCAGTTGATGAAAGAGTGCAAGTTGCACTATTCATTGAATGGAAATAGTACTTATCTTAACAAGGAAAGTCAGATATTCATTTCTTGCCTTACTTGTAGAACAAGAATACTAAGTTTGCACAACTATCGTTTATGTCTTAGCGGATATAAGTGATGCCCGGTTGCAATCTGGTAAAGCCCATATGATCTGAGTCCGGACCAAGGGGGGATGTGGAAGACGGACAAGGCATTTGAGAATGCACTACATACGCTAGATCTGGAGGAGGGTGAGGTCATGCGAAACAAGACAGCCAACGTCGTTCAGGAGAAGAAGGGGTCTGGATCTGGGTCCGGACCTAACTAGTTACGAACCCGGAGGATGGACGCGGGAGCAGGACAAGGCATTCAAGAATGCGCTGACTATGGTTGATCTCGAGGAGGGTGAAACCATGTGGAACAAGATAGCTGAGGTGGTTGAGGGTAAGACAACGGAGAAGACACGAAATTTTCTACACGAAAGCAGAAATAATGATATGGAAATTGAATTTTTCATTTCCATGATGGATCTATGGCTACTTTGTATCCCAACCACCAAAGAACACAAAGTTAGCCAGGTGTGTCCCAACTTCTATTACCATGCAATGAAGCTAGCCATGATTGTAACTATAATAGCGGCGAGGCCTAAAATTCCCATTCACGGATTACTTTGCGAGGTTAAGGGATGTTGTACTTCTAAGAGGGTGACCTGATACACTGTGTTGATATACTTACATAGGGCTCTTGTCCTTGTGATTACAACAAAGATGTTTTTGTGTTGCCAAATTTGAAAAGATATGCACAAATATAAATCCAATAATATAGACATTATAATATCTTGTGGTTGTGTTAACCATAGTAATCTTTCAGTCTGTCACTTTTTCTACTATGGTTAAATGGAATTTTATGTTCCAATCAACGCCCGCTTTTATTTCCTTGTCCTCGCCATAATCACTCCATGTATATTGTGTGTAGTATCGGCTTTCGTTTTCATTTTTGGAGTGTACATATTTTTTCCACAAAAATAGATGAAAAAAATATGGTAGCTCGTGGAGATCTCATTCTTAGTTGTCTGTGCAACCGCAAACGTAGAAAGAGAAGCCGTGAAACAGTTCTGCACCCTTTATATTTGGGAATCGTTTCCACCCGCGCGCCGGCCGAATCAACGCGCCGGTCGCCCCCTCGCACGCGGGCCCATGCAACATTTTTCCCACCAGCACGCTTCTCTCGTTGATGGATGCAACATTTTTCGTCTAAATTTGTTGCAACCAGCGTCATTTTTGCTGTAAGCATTTTTTGACTACATTTTTGTCCCAGTAAAAAAACTGCATATACGTTTGGTTGCAACTCCAGTTCGTCGGATTTTTCGTTACAATTGATGTTTTTTTTACTTTTGCTACAACATGTTAATTTTTGCTACAACCGACATCATGTTTTGCTGCAACCGTTCACTAAAAAAGTTGCATACACGTCACGTAAATTTTTGTTATAACTGGCGTTTGACTTTTGCTACCACGTACCATCATCTTTGTTTTTTTGCTACGATCACGTAGATATTATTTTTTCTACAATTTTTATTTTTTGTTGCAACCGTTGAAAAAATTGCTGCATCGCATCGAAATTTTGCTGCATAGGGAGAAAAATGTTGCATGCAGATCCAACGGTGCAGAGACGCGGGGGTTGGTGGATCGTGCGGCCCGCGCGCGGCCGCCCTATAGTTTGGGCCCGCGCCGACGCAGATCACTCCCCTTTATATTTTAATGAATAAATGATAGACATGTCGATAGTATTGTACTGAATAAGACTTCACTTATTTTATAATTAATAAATACCATTATGGAATATTATATATCAAATATTCGGCGTCCAGTTTTGCCCCCACTAGGCCCCACCGGCCACTAACATATTGTGCCTAACGATTATTTTCTCCTGAGGATTCTTTTTATGTTATGTAATCCCATGTAATTTCACACGCTCACTTTTCTCCAAAATCGCAAATACACCATTCTCATTATTCTTCAGTTAGGTTCTTTTTTTTATTGCATTTTTTGTTGATAGCTTACCAAACTGATCACTTGGTCTTCAGTTAGGTTTTTACAATGTATGTGCGCCCTGGTCATCTGGATAGTAGCAAGGCAATGCAGGCATGCATGGGAGAAAATGGATAGCCAGGAATATAGTCATGACACCAAATTTCTTTGTTGATTCGACACCATTAAGTCTAGCTCGGGTCCTGCCCCTTCCTATGCCACCGCATGGCTAGTCCAAGTGCAACGAGTACTCATAATTGGGCAGGAAAGACACCTCCGTGCCCGTGATGTACTCATACCTTGACACCTCACCCCTGACTATGTTTTCATCGTGTGGGAAACTTACAGCATGCTGTTCACATGCCCTACATTGAGACTGTACTATACTCTAGAATGGCGTTTTGGCTCCCGGGAGCCATGGAGGCCTTTATTTTTGAAAAATTAAAATTAAAATTTTTATGGTTCAAAAAATTCTGAAAAACAATATGCATGTATGTAAGGATGTAACCGACATATGTGTAAAATTTCAGGTCAAAATACTTTAAAACGTGATCTGTACAAAAAAGACAAATTCATGGTCTGAAATGATGAATAGTAACATGTGTTAAACAGCCTCAGATTTGTCTTTTTTGCACAGCCCTCATTTCAACGTATTTTGTTCTGAAAATTTACACACTTGTGTATTATACCTTCATTTATCTATGTATTTTTTTTCAGAATTTTTTGACACATTAAAATACAAATTTTCACTGAATTTGAAGTTTGAATTTAAAGGCCTCCAGTGAGCTCGGGAGCCAAAAGCAATATTCGCTGTTCGCATGCCCTACATTGAGACTGTACTATACTCCTTTGCTCGGTCATTCGTGTAGAAGTTAATCATGTTGTTTCTTTAGGATTAGGAAAGAAAGCCAAACCGAGTCCTAATAGTATTAGGATTCCTAGTCCTAGTCTATTTTCATAGTTCCTTGTGGACGTGTATAAAAGACACCCTAGGGATGTTGATTGTAACACCAGAAAAATGAAAAACAATACAAAGCAAAGGCTCGACACGGGCCTTTAGCCATCAAATCCATCGATCAGTTTTATTCGTGTCGCTAGTTACGCAAGTTCCGTCAAGTAGCCGGCCGAAGCAAGAATCGCGTAGGCACGCCTGTACAGCTGCATACGCACGTTCAAAAGCCAACAATTGGTATCTAGAGCCTCGACGATCTACGATCTACGATGACGGACAACGACGTTGAGTCGGTCAAGTCCGGCAAGGGCGGTGCCAAGGCGAACAAGAACGGCGACAATGTGAAGAAGGACGTCATGTCAGCAACCAGTGGTGGAGGAACGAGCGGCGCCAACATCCAGGCGCATCGCAACATCCCCACCCAGTACCCGATGCTCACCGACGCCAACTACGGCGTGTGGGCGGTGAAGATGAAAATTATTCTCCGAACCCTTCGAGTGTGGCAGGCAATCACGGACGACGACGTCGATGACGAATCCGACGAAGGTGCCATGGCCGCCATAGCCTAGTCCGTGCCGGATTCCGTGCTAATGACATTGGCGGAGTTCGAGACAGCAAGAGAGGCATGGAACGCACTCAAGGAGATGAGGATCAGAGAAGATCGCGTCACCAAGGCTCAGGCACAAGTGCTGGAGCGCCAGTTTCACAAGTTGCAGATGGAGGAAACTGAATCGGTGAACGACTATGCCATGCGTCTTACTACTTTGGTGGGAGAGATCCGCGTGCTTGGTGCAAAGCTCGATGAGATCGAGATTGTGGAGAAATTTTTCAGTTCGGTGACTGATAAATTCACGTACATCATCGGCACGCTCGAGCAGCTTTAAGACATCGACGACATGACCATAACGGAGGCAATCAGACGCTTGCCGACATGGGAAGAGAATGCTCGTGGTTGTCGGAAAGGCAAAGGAGGAGGTAGCGACCAACTCATGTACTCGCACGCAGATTGGGAAGCCCCAAGTAGCAAAGGAAGGCGTGATGGTGGCAAAGGCTCAAGCAACGTGAAGCGCGACGGACAAACCGGAAAAGGCAAAGGAAAAGGCAAGCCACAAGGTCGTGGTAAGGCGGACCAATCTAAAGGGCGGAAGCCACGGAACTTGGATTTATCCGAGGTTAAGTGCTATAACTGCAACGAGATGGGTCGCTTTGCAAAGGATTGTCCGAAGCCTAACAAGCGGGAGATCAAGGCAAATTTGGCAAAGCAGGAAGACGAAGGTCCAGGTCTTCTGATGGCCGAAGTTTGTGATCTTGCTGAAACGGTGGTTGCGAAACCAACCCGGAAGGTGCTACTTCATGAGAAGAATGTGACACCTAAGTTATCCGGGGATCACAATGTGTCGTGATATCTCGACACGGGTGCCAGTAACCACATGACGGGATGCAAGGAGAAATTTCTCGAGCTGGAATATGATGTTCAAGGCTCGGTCAAGTTCGGTGATGGTTCAGCTGTGGAGATTTGCGGGCAAGGATCTGTCCTCTTCGAGGGTCTCACAGGCGAACATCGCATACTCACCGGAGTGTACTACATCCCACGGCTTCGCAACAACATTATCTCTATTGGGAAGCTTGACGAGAATGGATGCAAGGTGAATATCGAGAACAGAGTGATGACGATCTTCGACAACCTCCTAAACGTGCTAGCTCGTGTTAATCGCACACGGAATAGGCTCTATATCCTCAACCTTGATCAATCTCAACCGGAGTGTTGGCTCGCCAAGAGTGATGATGGTTCGTGGTTATGGCATGCTAGATTTGGACACGTTAACTTCTACGCCTTGAAGAAGATGTCAAAGATGGAGATGGTATACGGGATGCCAGTTATCGACCATGTTGATCGAGTATGTGACAGGTGCTTGGTTGGAAAACAGCACCGCAGGCCGTTCCCTGCTCAGTCTACCTATCGTGCAAGTGATGCACTCGAGCTGCTCCATGGTGATCTATGTGGCCCTATCACCCTAGCAACTCACACGGGAAAGAAGTATTTCTTCCTTGTGGTAGACGACTACTCGAGATATATGTGGGTCGTTCTCCTACGATCTAAATATGAGGCGTTTGAAGCGTTCAAGAAGCTGAAGGCTGCAACGGAGATGGAACACAAGTTGAAGGTTCGCGCTCTACGGACAGATCGTGGAGGAGAATTTACGTCGAACGGATTCAACGATTACTGCGAGAAGATTGGCATAAAAAGGTTCCTCACGACACCTTACACGCCGCAGCAGAACGGGGTCATTGAAAGGCGCAATCAAACCGTCGTTGACATGGCAAGGAGTTTACTCAAGAGCAAGAACCTGCCGGGGACTTTTTGGGGAGAAGCTGTCTCGACGGCGGTCTATCTTCTCAAACGGGCTCCAACGAAGGCGGTGGTCGGCAAGAATCCATATGAAGCAATTTACGGACGTAAGCCGAATGTGTCTCATCTACAGACATTCGGGTGCGTGTCACATGTGAAGACGGCGGAGCGGCACCTCTCAAAGCTTGCCGATCGTAGCACCAAGATGGTGTTCATCGGATACGATAGAAGTTCCATCACCAAGGCATACCGCTTCTATGATCCACAAACCAAGCGTCTACGGATTTCACGCGACGTCGTGTTTGAAGAAAACCAAGCGTGGAATTGGAGCGCCGCAGCCGACAATGCTCCAAACAGTAACATATTCACGGTTGAATTTCCAACTAATGATGATGCAGGAGAGGATGTCCAAGTGGTTGATAAGACGCCCAACCAAGGTGACCACAATGGTAGTGATCATCATGGTGCCGACACCGACGACAACGCGCATAGGTCGCAAGGAGATCGCGACAACGATGCGCACGACACGGGCAGAGATCTCGACGACAACATCGACAACGAGGCACATAGTGACGACGACAATCAAGATGATGGTCACGGTCACGACGACTACGCCGATGACACGCCCGGGTCTCAGCCATCTTCCTCAAGTGCATCAACACCGACACAATTTGTGTCGCCTCCTTCGCAAGCCACAACGGATTCCTCAGGGCCTCATCGCTACAAGACCCTCAAGAAAGTCTACAAGTACACAAAGCCAGTTACGCTCGAATACTCCGGACTATGTCTTTTAGGAGTTGAGGAGCCGACGAACTTCGTAGAGGCGAGCAAAAGTCCTAGCTGGACGCACGCCATGGATGAGGAGATGAAGGCAATTGAGAGCAATGGCACATGGACCTTGGTAACCCGTCATCCAAACCAAAAGGCGATAGGTTTGAAGTGAGTTTACAAGTTAAAGAAGGACACACAAGGTGCCATTGTGAAGTACAAGGCAAGACTCGTTGCAAAGGGCTACGTACAACGTCAAGGAGTTGACTATGATGAGGTGTTTGCACCGGTTTCTCGAATCGAGACGGTGAGAGTGCTCCTAGCTTTGGCAGCACAAGAGGATTGGAAGGTTCATCATATGGATGTTAAATCCGCTTTCCTCAATGGCGATCTCACAGAAGAAGTGTACGTGGAACAACCCCTCGGCTACGAGAAGAAAGGTGAAGAAGGGAAAGTTTACAAGCTCAAGAAGGCACTTTACGGGTTGAAGCAAGCTCCAAGAGCTTGGAACTCAAAGTTAGACCGAAGTTTGGTCTCGCTCGGGTTCAAGAGATGTCCCCTCGAGCATGCAGTCTATACAAAGAACTCCAAAGGCTCAAACCTTCTAGTTGGAGTTTATGTCGATGATCTGATTATCACCGAAGATAGCGTACAAGAGATTGAACGTTTCAAGGCGCAAATGAAGAACAAGTTTAGCATGAGCGATCTGGGATTACTCAGCTATTACTTGCACATCGAAGTGAAGCAAAGCTCCGGAGAGATTTTCCTATGTCAATCGGCTTATGCGGTCAAGTTATTGGAAAAGTGTGGCATGTCAGATTGCTACGAGACACAAGTTCCAATGGACCAACGTCACAAGTTGAGCAAGCGTAGCTCAAATCCGAAGGTGGACACCACAATGTATCGAAGCGTTGTGGGCAGCCTAAGATATTTGGTGCATACCCGACCTGACTTGACTTATTCAGTCGGGATCGTGAGTCGTTTCATGGAGAATCCGACAACTGAGCACATGGGCGCGGTCAATCAAATCTTGCACTATGTGAAAGGCACCATTAATCTTGGTTGCACGTATAGAAAGGGAAAGGAAGGATTGATCCTCCGTGGATATTCAGATAGTGACATGGCAGGTGATGTTGATGACCGAAAGAGCACAACGGGCATGGTTTTCTACCTTGGCCCGAATCCGATTAGCTGGAATTCTTGGAAGCAAAAGGTGGTGGCACTGTCTTCATGCAAGACAGAATACATAGCGGCAAGCACGGCGGCTTGTCAAGCAGTGTGGCTGAGAAGACTCCTAGCTATTCTTGCAAAGCGGGAGGTGCAGAAGGTGTCACTGAAGATCGATAACCAAGCTGCAATCTCGTTGTGCAAAAATCCGGTTCATCACGAAAGGAGCAAGCACATAGATACCCGGTTTCACCATATCCGGGAGTGCATTGAAGAAGGGTTGATCGAGGTTCAACATGTGAACACGAAAGACCAACTTGCCGATATTTTCACCAAGTCCCTTGGTCGACAGAAGTTCATGGAGATGAGGAGGAAAGTCGGAGTGCAAGAAGTGAAGTCAAGCAACAAGATTAAGGAGGTGAATGTAGAAGTTAATCATGTTGTTTCTTCAGGATTAGGAAAGAAAGCCAAACCGAGTCCTAGTAGTATTAGGATTCCTAGTCCTAGTCTATTTCCATAGTCCCTTGTGGACGTGTATAAAAGACACCCTAGGGGTGTTGGTTGTAACACCAGAAAAACGAAAAGCAATACAAAGCAAAGGCTCGACATGGGCCTTTAGCCATCAAATTCATCGATCAGTTTTATTCGTGTCGCTAGTTACGCAAGTTCCGTTAAGTAGCCGGCCGAAGCAAGAAGGCACGCCTGTACAGCTGCATACACACGTTCAAAAGCCAACAATTCGTTGTGACCATCATCACTAACTTGATATAAATAAACTAGGAGATGAGACACGTTGTCTAATGCCAACTAGTGTTAACCCTGGACCCAAATCTGGCAACCACACTACATCCCTTCCCTTTGCCCTTAGTCTTGGCAACAAGCTTCCTGTTGTAGCCTTGCGCGTATTTGGAATTTAGGGCTATGCTCTGCACGGAATTTTATTGTATGCATGGAGGCGCAAGCACATTTCAAGTTCCATTGTCTCATCTTAAATCCTTTCACTGAACAATTTTGAGTGGTACTGCTTAGCTGTTAGATTGATTGGTGGGTTCAGTTGGTTAGGTGCTAAAACATTCATGCTATTTCACTGATGATTATGCTGACCCACTCGCTTAGTTGTCGTAATGGGATGAGCATGATGGAATTTTGTCTTTAAATATGTCATTGCATTCAATTTGAGACTGTATGTGTGTAGGTTTGACAATTTGTCATAGTTTGTTCTATTGGCACCCGTAAATCTGCTCCTCCGCTCCCCACCTCTCTTATAGACCCCCCCCCCCCGCACCCCAATTTATTACCCTAAACCCACAACAATTCGAGCCCCCGCCGCCCTCTCCTCCTTATCTGGTCGCCCGAGTCCTGAGGAACCTCTAACCCCTATTACCATTAGTGAATCATGTAGATCTATCTAATCTGGAAATTTGCTCTTTAAATATGCTATGTACTTTTTTGAAATTTTCTCTTTAAATGTGTTGCTACCAGTGCTTCTTCTTTCCATTTGGGAATAGATCCCCGTTAGATTGACGTTTTGCCATAGTTCGTCTCGATGGCATTCATAAATCTGCACCTCCTCTATCATGTCTACTTTCTCTTAATCAAAACACCCCAATTTATCAACCTGAACACACAATAATACCAACCCCCTCCCCCTTCCTTCTCCCATATCTCACCGCCACAATCTTGCGAAACCTCTGACACCTACAACCGCCAGTCGAATCCTCAAGAGCTCTATAGTTTTTATCTTTGTTCTTCGGCGTCAGGAAACATGTCGACCATGGTGATTGCGGAGGTGTCAGGGTCCGAAGGATGGATGTGGGAGCATGATATGATGTTCGAGAATGTTATGGTGTTAGTGGATCAAGAGGAGGGTGAGGCAATCTGGAACAACATAGCCGACGTTGTAGAGGGGAAGAAGGGGTTGTGATCTAGGTCTAGACTTGGAGGGTGGATATGGGAGAAGGAGAAGGAGTTCAAGTATGCATTGGCTATTGTTGTTCTGGAGGAGGGTGATCCCATGTGGAACAAATGTAGTTGGCGTTGTTGAGCTAAAGAAGGGGTCCAGATTTGGGTATTGGCCTAAAGCGTGGACGCTATAGAAAGACAAGGCGTTCGAGAATATGCTTCTTCTGGTGAATCTAGTGGAGGGTGAGGCCGTTTAGACCAAGATAGTAGATGTTATTGGGGATAAGACAACCAAGGTGGTCAAGGGGCACTATGAACTAGTATTGGAGGAAGTGGGCACAATTGAGGCGTGCCAATGCCGCTGCCAATGTATAGTGACAACAAGAGCACCGAGGAGAGAGGTTCCAACGAGAAGAATTGGGGTGGCAAGGTTGGAATAGGACGGGGAGAGTATGTGGAGAAGGGATCGTCTCTATGTAGGATGAGCATAGTTTTACGCCTCCATCCTCAATTTCCTTTCACTACAAAGGTATATTGCTGCTCTAGATTATTTCTTCCAATGATTAATCTGAGCAATCATCATGTGCTATTAGGATGTCTATTGCAATTATGATGCTCACGTAGTTTACCTATCGCATGTCCCATGTGTGTGAATATATTGGTAGAGCTTCCATTGTGTGTATTTGGAAATTAATGCTATTGCCTTTGTTTCCATTGACGAGAAAATTTTACCTGTTCTCTAGATACTTGATTTGTTGCTTCGTTTGATTGATCCATCTAATTATCATCTGGTGTTAGGAAGGATATTGCAAATCTAATGCTCACGTAGTTTATCTACTCCCACGGCAAGGTGGTGTGAATATATTAGTTGAGCCTCCTTTTGTTTAGTTGCAATTAACTTTCATCCTCGCCTCAATTTTCTTCATGTATTTGGGCATCGTGCGCTATCGGGAAGAAAAAGATCAATTGTAATGGTGTTGTATCATGAGTCCTGGAAAGAAATATGGAACTACACAAACTACCTCTCTCGAATTCAAAGGAGAGAGGATGCCTATATTCGGTAGTTTATGATGAGGATTATGTATTCCTGTCGACAACTGCATACAACTTGATGATTCATCTTGAGGCATCTCTTTACAAGAAACTACACAATGCCAACTATAATGATTGTAACAAGTGTAACTTACAAATCTTTTGAAATGTGTAGCTGGTGAAAGGGTGAACAAGAATTATAAGTTAGCACAATTATCTTTGATATCTTAGCGGATTTACGTGATGGCTGGTAGCAACCTGGTAAAGCATAAATGATCCTGGTTCGGTCCCGGAGGATGGATGATGAGAAGGACAACACATTTCATAGTGTGTTGGCATGGTGGATCTTGTGGAGGATGAGGCCATACAGAACAAGATAGACAACGTCATTGAGGGGACGAAGGGGTCCAGATCCCTGTCCATGTCAGGAATGTGGATGCAGGAGCAGGACAAGGCATTCGAGAATACGCTGGCTATTGTGGATCTGTATGATGGTGAAGCCGTGTCGAACAAGATAGTAGACGTCGTTGAGGGGAAGTAAACCGAGGAGGTCAAGTGGAACTATGAGCTATTAGTGGAGGATGTTACGCCATTGTGGTGGGCCGGGGGTCACTGCCCATGTATGCTAATGGTGGGACTCCCAAGGAGGGAGTTTGTGGCGGTAAGAAGGGAGACGACAAGGTAAGATTGGGATGGGGAAGGCATGCGTAGAAGGGACCTTGTGGATTAAGGATGACCATAGTTTTGTGCCTCTACCCTTCATTTCCGAGAAATATGCGATGCTACTTTAGATGCTTGACTGGTTGCTTTTGAGTATGAATGTGTGCAATCGTCATGTGGTATTAGAGTTGATACTTCAAAAATGATTCTATGTAATTTACCTACTCTCATGGCACTTTGGTGTGAATACGTTAGTACAACTTCCTTTTGTGTGCATTGGGAAATTAATGATAATGTGTTGGTTTCCACGCACCAGAAAGTTGCACTGGCTCTCTAGAAGCTTGATTGGTAGCTTTAGATGATTGACTTGTGGGATCATCATATAGTGTTAACCTACTCTAGTCGCACCTTAGTGTGAATACATCAGTTGAGCCTCCTTTTGCTTACTTGGTGTTAAGTTTGTGTCTCCCCTACATTTTCTTTGTGGATTTTTCTATTGTGCCAAGTAAGGAAAAAAGGATCAATTGCAATGGTGTTGCTTCATGGGTCCTGAAAAGAAATATTGAATTGGACAAACTACCGCCCTCCAATTCAAATCAGAGAAGGTGCCAATATTTGGTAGCTTATGATGAAGATACGATGCTCCTTTAAACAACTGCCCACATCTTCATGATCCATCATGAGTCATTCCGGTCCAAAAAACTACCCAAGCCAACTACAAGGATAGTAGAAAGTGTAAGTTACACTTTTTTGGAAATGTTGCTGGTGAAAGAATGCAAGTTGCACTTTAAATGAATGGAAATTGCATTTATCTAAACAACTAGATAGGAAAGTGTAGATATTCATTTCTTGAGTTATTTATCGAACTAGAATTCTCAGTTTGCAAAACTATCTTCTATATCTTAGTGGATTTACATAATGATCGGTAGGAACTTGGTAAAGCGTATAAAATCTATGTCCGGGTGTGAAGGATGGACACGGGAGCAGGACAAGGCGTTTTAGAATTACCTATATATGATGGATCTTACCAAGGGCAAGGCCTTGTGGAACAAGATAGCCAGCATCGTTCAGGGGGAGAAGGGGTCTGGATCTGGGTCCATGCCTAGAAGGTATACTAGGGAGCAGGACAAGGCGTTCGAGAATGTGTTGGCGGGTGGTTGATCTAGAGGAGGGTGAAGCCGTTTCGGACAAGATAACTGATGTGGTTGAGGGGAAGTCAACCGAGGACGCCAAGCGTCACTATAAGCTATTGTTGGAGGATGTGGACGACATCGTGGTAGGCCTAGTATTCCTGCCTATATAGACCAATGGTGGCAGTCCCGAGAAGGGAAGCTCGAGTGGGAAGAAGGACGGTGGCAGGGTACGAGGATGACGGGGAAGACATGGACAAAAGGCCTAATCAAAGTTTGTCGAGCGGGAACCCCGAAAGGGATCCACTGGACTGAAGATGAGCATTGGTGTGTTCCTCCAACCTTCGTTTCCATTCACCAGAAAGATGTGTTGCTGCTCTAGATGCTTCTGATGATTAATCTGTACAAGCATCATGTAGTATTAGGGTTGATATTGCAAATCTGATGCTCACGTGATTTACTACTCTCATGGCACAGGGGTATGAATATTGCAAATCTGTAGAGCATCCTTGTGTGTGTATAGGGTAACTTCCTACATCTTCAGGATCCATCTTGAACCATTCCAGTCCAAGAAACTACCGAATGCCAACTTTTACAATAATAGTAAAAAGTGTAATGCACAGTTCTCTAGAAATATGTAGCTAGTGGGAGACTGCAAGTGGCACTTTTCATTGAATGCAAATTCCATTATTTTAACAACTAGATATGAAACCGTAGATAATCATTTCTTGAGTTACTTACAAGAACAGAATTCTAAGTTTGCTCAACTATATTTTCTCTCTTCGCGAATTTACGTGATAACAACATATTGCGCCATCTAGATAATACAAGTCCTAATAGAAATAATAATTGAGAATAAAAACAACAGGCAAAAAATGGTCGACAACTCCACAATGGACATAAGTGTTGCTTGAATATTAGCCATATAGAGAGGAATTACATAATAGAGCTCGGGCTCCCTGGAACCTATTTTTGGAAAAAATCAGAAACGAACTTTTAAAATTTATAAAAAATCTGAAAAAATTTATATATGTAAATAAGGATGTATATCACATGTCTATAATTTTTATTATGAAATATGTACCATTGAGCTAAACAAACAATGGCTTCCTAACACATGTATTATTCACTATCAAGGTTCAATGGTTTCTTTGGTTTTTGGACCACATCGAAATGTATTCCATCATGAATATTTACATAGATGAAGCATACATCACTATATACATCAATACATGTGCAATTTAGTCACAAATTTCTGAAACTATAAAATTTGTTTTCTATATGTATTTTTCAAAATTTTGAGCTCCATGGAGCTCGGGATCCAAAAATCCACTCCCATATAGAAAGGCTAAGAAAACCTATTAACTTTATGTTGGTGAGCAACACAGAATTAATACAACCACTTTGGTGTAGCTAAGAATTGAATTTAGAGGTAAGAATGCCACATGTGCAGATTTAAAAAATTGTCGAAACAATATTTGGCGATGCAATGTGTGTGTTACGAGAAGTACATATTTTAATCTTGGATTCGTACTTTAAGAAAAGACATGCCTTCTTTCTTAACCCATCAATTCTAAAAGTGTGTGACCTTTTGAGCTTATTCGTGTGTTGGAAGTTGTGGTTAGTGTAAGAGAGAGTATGTAAGATGGTTTATTGTTGCAAAATTGTTATTTATGATTTTAAATGATTAATGTCAACCTGAGAACCTATGTTTGGAAAATAATTATGATCTTAGTGGGTGTGTGACATATCTTGCGCTAATAATTTCTTCTCGGTTTCCATTACTTGGGATGGATTTGAATGATTTGGGTCCGCTTGAATAGCACACAAAGATGTGTTACTTTCACCAAACATTTCACACCTTTCTATGAAAATGCCATTGGCAAATGGACCTAGTTAAGCCCATACAATAAGGAATCAACTATGAAACATTACATAGAAACATAATAATTGTTCATATCTTCGCAAATATCAAATTTGAATAAAGATATGTCCAATTATAAATCACATTAAATATGGACCTGACTGTGCCCTTAATGATGTTCCAGTTTCTAACACATGCCCATTTGTATATGAGGTGTCCATCTATCCTTTAAAACCAGAACTGATATCTCCCTCATGATTCTCTTCCCTTCCATTGAAAGTGTGTCAAAGAGGGTTAGGTCTAATAGGATTAGGTCGGATGTGCGGGATATAGGATACGAAGCAATTGCATTGTTGCTAGAGTTTTCGAGGAACATGGCTTGATGACTACGTATCTCTTCTCCAACATAGATGATCTGACATACGAGGAGATGAACGAGTATTCCCAACAACTGATGTGGCTCAAGAAAGAAATTGACTACCGCAAGTCTTTGAAGCCTACTAGCCCAGGTGTGCCATCCCGCCAACAACCATCATTGTTCGATAAAAATAGAGTGGAAACTTTTTGGTTTTAAGACAAAAAAGTGGAATGGATAGGCAATATGAAATTGTTAGCAAAAAATTGTACAACGAGAATGGAAAGGAAGTTTTCAACGGGCAAACAGAAACAAAATAGAATGATGATTTCCTATAAAAAACATAGAAATTGAACTTTCCATTTCCACTATGGACCTATGGCTTCTTTGTATCCCAAACACCAAAGAACACAAAATTAGCCAAGTGTGGTTTAACTTCTACTACTAAGCGAGGAAGTTAGCCATGATTGTAACCATAATGGAGGCGAGGCCTAAATTTCCCTTAACAGATTATTTGTGAGCTTAAAGTTTGTTGTACTTGTAAGAGGTCGACCAGATACACTATGTTGATCTACTTACATAGGGAGCTTATCCTTCTAATTACCACAAATATGCTTTTGTTTTGTCAAATTTGAAAAACTCTACGCAAATGTGAATCCTATGATATATCCATCATAGTAACTTGTACTTAGGTTAACCATTAACTAAGAGTTTTGGTTTGCTTGTATTTTCAATATGGTTCAACGGAGTTTTAAGTTCCAGTCAACAACATATTCACTCCATGTCCAATTCTGATAGTATGTGTCTCCATATTCGTTTTTTGGGGTTTACACATTATTTTTTGCTTCCACAAAAACATATGAAAAAATGTGGTAGAATCCAATTCTATCAGTTTTTGCTCCATTTTCCATACCTTAGTCTCGATGCAACCATAGAGGAAGGAAGAGAAGACCTGAAACTCTTCTGCACCCTTTATGTTGTAATGCATAAATAATAAACATGTTGATTGTATTGTAATGGATAGAAAAATGTTATGTTATAATTAATAAATACCATTGGAACATTACTTATCTGATATTGGGCGCCCAGTTTGCAACCACCAAGCCTCGCTGGCCAGTGATATGTCGTGCCTATCGTTTATTTTCCCCTTAGGATTCTTTGCATGTTATTGCGATTACCCTATTTTCATGTCATGTCACAAGCTACCTTATCTCCAAAATCCCAAATGCATCATTCGCATTATTATTCAGTTCGTTTCTCACATCGCATGTGCGCCATGGTCATTAATATGGTCACAAAGAAATGCAAGCACACATGAGAGCAATCGCAAATTGTGGACCGAGTCTGCCTCTACCTCGGCACTTTTCATGAGACTAGATTCCTTTGTTGATTGTGTCACATTCGGCTGTTAAATTATAGCTTGGGCCTTGCCCCTTCTAATGCCACCACTTGGCAAGTCCATGTGCAACAAGAACTTTTAATTAGGGAGGAAAGGCACCTCCGTGGCTGTAAGGTAGTCGTACATTGACCCCTCACCACTAACTCTGTTTTTCCTGTTTGGAAAACATATACCATGTTCCTCCAACACCCTACAATAGAGACCGGACTCCACTCCTTTTATCTTTCATTCGTTGTGACCGTCATCACCCACCTGACTTGAATAAACTAGGACATGTCACACATTGTTCAATGCAAACCAGTGTGAACCCAAGACCCAAATACAGCAAACATACTGCATCCATATCCTTTCCCCTCAGCCTTGGCATCAATCTTCATACCTTCTCTCATGTTACTGGGGTGTTAGTAGATTAGTAGAGCTTCTTGTTGTGTACTTGTGTATATAAGTTAATTAGGGCTATGATATGCATGTAATTTTATTATCTACAAGAAGGCACATCACATTTCAAGCTCCATTGTCTCACATTAAATGCATTCATTGAGCAATTTTGAGTGTTACTAATTAGATGTTAGATTTATTGCTGGGTTGGGTTGGGTAAGTGCCAAATAATCGCAGCTACTTGATTGGTCACTATATTGATCCACTCATTTAAGTGTAGCAACGTGCTGAGTATTTTAGAAAATTGATCCTTAAATGGTTGATGCTGCTTTCCATTCAAGACTAGACGTGTTTAGGTCTGATGATCCATCGTAGTTTGTCCTACTTGCACTCGTAAATTTTCTCCTCCTCTCCCCCACCACTCTTATCGACCCCCCACATTTATCACCATAAACTTATGGGAATTTGAGCCCCCTCACCCTTCTCCTCCCATATCTCACTGCCAGAGTCCTGAGGAACCTCTAGCCCCAATTGCTGCCCAGTGAATGCAATAGAGCTATCTAGTTTCAAAATTTCATCTTTAAATATGGTGAATATTTTTTCCAAAATTTGTTCTTTAAATGTGGTACTACCAGTGCCGATCCTTTTGAGAATGGATGCACTTAGGTTCGATGTTTTCTCATAGTTTGTCCCGCTCATGTCCATTAATATGCTCCTCCAATACCTTGCGCTCTTTCTCTTATCAAAATATATGAATTTATTATCCTAAAGCAGCATCAATTCTTGCCCCATCCACCCTCCCCTCCTCCCATATATCCCTGCTACAATCCTGGGGAATCTCTGACCCCTATTGCCTCCCGGGGAATCCTATAGAGTTGACTACTTTTTGTCTTTCTTCTTCGATATTGGGGAACATGTCAGCCATCATGAGTGAGGATTTTTTCAGTTCCAGGTCCGAAGAGTGGATGTGGGAGCAGGACATGATGTTTGAGAATGATATTGCGTTAGTGGATCTCGAGGAGCGAAAGGCATAATGTTTCGGAAAATAATTAGCAACACTATTCTGTTAGTATGTCTAGTGATAACCCTATGAGTCCATGGTTGAATTTCAACACTTACTAGCATGGAAAACCTTTCATCTCGAGTGGCTCAAAATACTATATGTGGTGGTTTGACTAATGGCTGGATGTCATGGTTTGCTAATGGATCCACCCATCACAGATTGATATAATAACCCGCTAGTAGTAAGTATATTTACAAATGGTTGCCTATATTAAACCAAAAATGATAGGGCTCATCACCTGCCATTTTGCGACTTCATACCGTCATAATTTCATAAAACTTAGGTGGTCGATGTGCTAACTCACCTATGATATTTTGGTTGAAGTCGACAAGATTGTGTTTGGGGGGGGGGGGGGGTAGTATGCTAATCACTCCACACATAGGTACACATCCGAATTATACATGTATACACACGCGACAATGAAATTTATTATATAGAATAATGCAAGTCTCAATTGATTTTTCTGAATATGAGCTCACCACAAAGTTTTTTAAGTCCGAAATGGTAGAAAATGCAACTAGTAAAAAAGTGCAAGTTGAACTTTTAACCAACTGGAAATAGCCGATATCTTGACCACTAGATAGGAAAGCCCTCGTATTCATTTCTTCAGTTTCTTATAAAACTAGAATTTCTAAGTTTGCACAACTATATTTTATGTCTGTGAAAGTTTCTTAGCACCTAGATAGGAAAGTGCGACATGTCGTGTACTGCCTACCAAAGCATTGAGAAAACCTACATAATATGGTGTTGGTTGCATGCACTTGCAATCCTCCATTATGCATTGATATTATTATCAATATTACACATTTAAATCTCCAAGTTAGATGGCTAAAATTTATTTCTCCAAAGAAATAGAAAGTAGGCATGAATTGCGAGACTATTAAAGGCTTTGTTTTCATCTAGTTAGAGAGAAATAGGGAAGAAGAGAGAGAGAGACAGAGAGATAAAGTGTGTGATAATAGTCGAGATATGTTGATGGTGATGTTCGATAGACAAAATAAAAAAAGACGTTGATGGCCGCAGAGGGAGCCATCAACGAGGCATATCTCCTTGGCGATGACAACATCAAGGTGCTTCTCTTTTCTCTCACTTTTTAGTTTCATGTCTACTTGGTTTCATGGTTAGTACGAGCAACACATCTTGACTGGCTTCTTCCTTTTTTCATGCTTTCTACTACTACACATGTCCTATTATGAGCTGAATGTCTCGGGTGAAGAGGTGTTGGAATACAACTACAAGGGGTTCAAGAAACACGTCATGAAGGGGAGCACTAGTAGAAAATTGCCCATTTGTCCCTGTTCGAGAGGCCCATTAGCACCGGTTTCAGAACTGAGACTAAAGGGTCGGGACTAAAGCCCAAAACATTTAGTCTCGGTTCGCTTACCAACCGGGACAGCAGGGTCTCCACATGGCCTCTGCGGGGAGCCCAGGCAGGAGGGCCTTTAGTCCCGGTTGGTAACACCAACCAGGACCAAAAGGCATCCACACGTCAGCATGTGGCATGAGCTGGGGTTTTTGTTTTTTTTGAAGGGGGGGTGGGGGTTGGGGCGTTTTGGAGGGTTAATTTAGGGGTTTCATATTGTGTTAACTAGCTAATAGAGAGAAGTGTCCCCTCTTTCTCCATGCTTGGTCGACGCTAGCTACTATACATATAGAGAGAAGTGACATCTCTTTCTCCGTGCTTGGTCAAAGAACAAGTTTTCGTATATCTATCCGACGCTACTACATATATACAATATAACATCTTTTACAATCCCTAACATCATCTACCTAAGATCCAATCATAAATCCGCATGGTATTCTCCGTCTTTAGGTATGACGTGGTCAAGAAAGAATCTCGCCAATTCCTCATGAATTGCTCGTATGCGATCATGTGATAGGAGTTCATCCCGCATCTGCCAGATTTAATTTAAAGAAGGGGATCAATACATGCATATATATGAATAAAACTCAACACAATTGATGGTAATATATAAAATGAAATTGTGAATATTATTTACGTACTTTAAATTGTTTCTTGGAGAAGCCCCGCTCAGAGGTCGAGAGGCGAATGAACTCGCATACGTAGTATGCATATAAAAAAGACCCTTCTTTCTGGTACATGCACTTTACGAGAATAGAGTTCAATCAAATTGATAAGCAAGCATGGTAATGATATATTGATGAAAATTTGAATCAATTAGAGATGCGCGGAACTATCTAGTACTACTTACGTTCGGGTGCGTAAATCGCAACATAATACTTTAATTGATTATTTTTAGTCCATTCTTTTTGCTATTAATTCATTCTTTGAGCTAAATGACCCTGAAATTAAAAAGCACTACAAATGAACTCTGAAAAGGTTGAAAGTTGGCATGGTATCATCATTTCACCCACATAGCATGTGTTAAAAAATCGAGAGGGTTAGGGCAAAAACTGGATGCACTTCGTGTACAAATCGGACAATCTCTTTCGAAGTATCACGGTTTCATACGAAAACTCATCTGTTTCAAAAGGAATTTCATTTTTTTGAACTTATATGAACTCCATACTTTTTGTGTGTTCAAAATGCACCATTCAAAGCCACATCATCATTTTTCAACACTTTCTGACTTCATTTGGTATTTTTCATGCATTTACTGATTTTTTGAGCTAAATGACCCAGAAATTGAAAAGCACTACAAATGAACTCTGAAAAGGTTGAAACTTGTCATGGTATCATCATTTTATCACATGCTATGTGAGTGAAATGATGATAACATGCCAAGTTTCAGCCTTTTGAGAGTTCCTTTTAATGCTTTTCAATTTCAGGGTCATTAGTTTGTACCAACAAATGAAGCGTGCTATATATGTAGTCGAAATGCATGATATCATGAAAAGTAGAAAATGAAGTTAGAAAGGGTTAAACAATTCAAATTTGGAAACTAATGGCACAAACAGAAAGTAGTCATAAATTGGTCCAAGCAGTACATAATAATAGCTAGCACAGATATATATATACAAGTGTTCGCCGTTGTGAACACAACTCGTCTGAATCACAAAGTCCCTAAACTGGTGGTGCTCATGCTGGTGCGAGGTGACGCTGTCCATAGTTCATGATTAGAATCTTGCAATACAACTCGTATGAAATGTATGCATCTTTTGCTGCATACTCAATGTTGATACCGTCAAGTGGGGTCCTCTCCCACTTTTTATGCTGATACTTTGGGAATTTGGTCTTCATATCAGCGTACTCCTCGTCGATCAAGGCGACTGCCATATGAGCCATCGAAGTCCTCTCATGTTCAAGCTTGAATTTGTCTTGGATGTCAATGTGGCAGTCAGCTGGTATCTCAGTACCGAAGTTGTGCCTCATCTAGAGTTTGTCGTTCCTTATATCAACACTAGAAAAATGTATGCCGCTGGAAAGGAAGTCCATGAGTTCTGGACAATGCTTGTCACTACTGCAACAGCAACAAATTAAAATGGAACAAATGTTACATATTGCTACAACAAGGAAAATTGTTTCACTACAACTAAAGAGAAATTGATCTTAGGATTCAAATGGAACATATTGCTATCCTATGCAATTTTCATATCGTATGAATTGATCAAGAAACCCTAAATCAACTATGACATATATATATGTCCCACGGTTTTGCCAATATGCAACAAGGAAAATTGTTTCACTAGAACTTAAGAGAATTGATCTTTAGGATTCAAATGGAACATATTGCTATCCTATGCAATTTTCATATCCTATGAATTGATCAAGAAACCCTAAATTAACTATGACACACACACACACACATATATATGTATATATATATATATATATATATATATATATATATATATATATATATATATATATATATATATATATATATATATATATATAAGTTCTCCCTCAGTTTTGTTAATATGCAACAAGAAAAATTGTTTCACTACAACTAAAGAGAAATTGATCTTTAGCATTCGAATGGAACATATTTCTATCCTATGAATTGATCAACAAACCCTCAATTAACTATCACATATAAATATATGTTCTCCCATGGTTTACCCAATATGCAACAAGGAAAATTGTTTCATTATAACTTAAGAGAAATTAACTTTTAGGTTCCTAATGGAACATATTGCTATCCTATATAGTTTCTAGGGTGCATATTGTTATCCAACGGAACATAGATCACTATATGCAATTGCTATCCAATGGAACATAGAAACTGTATATTGCTATCCAATGGAACCTAGATCACTATATGCAATTTTCATAACCTTGGATCGAAGAAAGCCTCAAAACTTACCTCCCCCATTGGAAGACCATGACATTTCTCTTGAAACATAGTTGGATGACGACAACACCTTGTTGATTGGCCGTGTACTCCAGATCAAGCCCCGTGAAATTCTCATTCTCCTCCGACTCTTGAAGCCGTTCCTCGAAATAGGTAAGGAAACCCGACACCATGGCGTTGTCGTTCGTATACACGACATTGAGTTCGGTCGTGCCATGTGCGAGAATAACTCCATAGCGAATGGTTGGCACGGTGGAAGAAGAGAAGGGAAGAAGAGAGGGTAAGAAGAGAGGGCAAGAAGAGAGGAGTCGAAACAGAGAATGGCGAAACTCTGCTTCGGTTCGTGCTTTTAATCGCTCGAAACGACGCAGAAGGGGAACCGTTTGGACGTTTAGTCCCGGGTTGAGCCAACAACCGGGACTAATGGGGTGAGACAAACGGTTGCCACCACCCCTTAGTCCTGAGTTGAGCTACTAACCGGGACTAAAGGGGGATACGAACGGTTGCCGGCCTATTGTTCCCAGTTCGTGTGTGGAACCGGGACCAAAGGGGTGAGACGAACGGGGACCAATGGCCCACGGGGCCCGACCGGTGCCCTAGCCTCACGAACCAGGACCGATGCGCCCATAGGTCCCGGTTCATGAGTGAACCGGGACTAATGGGATTTTAGGAATGGACCGAAGCCCTGTTTTCTACTAGTGGAGGGCAATCATGCGGTGACCACAAGATACTATAAATGAGCGATGGATAAAAATGTATTATTTTATAATTTATAAATAGCATTGGAATATAACGTACCAAATATTCGGTGCCTAGTTTTACCCCACTAAGTCGTGTTGGCCACGGATCTATTGTGCCTATTAATTATTATCCCCTTATGATTCTTCTTATGTTATTACTGTTTTCCTAATTCCATATGTCATGTCACGAGCTGAGTTATCTCCAAAATCCCAAATGCATCATTCACATTATTCTTCAGTTCGGTTCTCACAGTGCAAGTGTGTCCTGGTCATCCATATGGTAACAAAGAAATGCAAGCACCCACGGTAGCAATCACATAGGGAGGACCGAGTCTGCCTATACCGCGGCCCAGGTCATGACACCAGATTCGTTTTTTGACTGTGTCACATTCGGCTATCAAATTCTAGCTTGGGTATTTCCATTCATATGCCACTGCTTGGATATTCCAAGTGCAACGAGAACTTTTACTTGGGGAGGAAAGGCACCTCCATGCTGTAATGTAATCATACCTCGACCCCACACCAATGACTGTGTTTTGGCGAGAAATAGGATCTTAACCCACACTTAACTTTTTTACTTTGATCATTTTCCACACCCCCATGAGATTGGCAAGTGGGGGCGGCTCCACTTTCCGTTGACACAATCCTGTGGTAAATCATCAAGACCGTGATAAATTGTGGTAGAAAATCAAAATCCCCGTGTTTTGGCCATGTGAAAAACCTATATCATGTTCCTCGTACACCCTACACTAGAGACTGGACTCTACTCCTTTTCTCATTCATTCGTTGTGACCATCATCAACCACCAGACTTGACACACTTTGTCCAATGTGAAGGAGTGTGAACCCAAGACCAAAATCCGACAACCACACTCCATCCATCCCCTTTGCCGTCAGCCTTGCCAACAAGCTTCCTAGTTGATCTCATGTTATTGGGTTATCAATAGATTAGGTGAGCTTCTTGTTGTGGCTTCGCAAATATTTGTTTATTACGGCTATGCTCTGCATGTAATTTCATTGTCTACACGGAGGCACATACCATTTCAAGTTCCATTGTCTCACATTAAATCAGTTCATATTTAGCAATTTTGAGTGTTACTATTTAGATGTTAGATTTTTTAGTGGGTTGGGTTGTCTATCAGCCAAAACATCGCTGCTATTTGATTAGTGACTATGCAGACCCACTGTTTAATTGTCTTAATATGCTGAGTATTTTAGAAATCTACTCTTTAAATAGGTTGATGCTGCTTTTGGCTCGAGACTGGACGCGTGTAATTTGATGATTCATCGTAATTTGTCCTGTTGGCACTCATAAATCTTCTCCTATGCTCCATCGCCTCTTATAGAACCCCCCCCCATCCCTATCACCCTAACTCGTAACAATTCGAGCCCCCTCCCGACTCTCCTCCCATAGCTGCTACAGTCCTGAGGAACCTCTAACTTGTGTTACCACCTAGTGAATCCTGTAGAGTTATCTAGCTTTAAGATTTCCTCTTTAAATATGGTGAGAATTTATTGAAATTAGTTCTTTAAATGTGGTACTACCACTGTTGGTGCTTTCTGTATGAGAATGGATGCGCGTAGGTTCGATGTTTTCTAATAGTTTGTCCCACTGGTGCCCGTTAATATGCTCCTCCGATACCCTGCCCTCTTATCAAAATGTCTGAATTTATTAACCTAAACTAACATCAATTCTTGCCCCATCTCCCCTCTCCTTCTCCCGTATCTTGCATGCGCAATCCCGAGGAACCTGTGACCCCTATTTGCGCCCAACGAATCCTACAGAGCTATCTAGTTTTTTTCTTTTTTTATGTGGGGTCGGGGAACTCTTGGCCGTCATTACATAGGATTTTACCGGGTCCGGGTCAGGAGGGTGGATGTGGGAGCAGGACATAGTGTTAGAGAATTCTATTCTGTTGGTGGATTTGGAGGAGGGCAAGGCACAAAGTATTGCAAAATAATTAGTAACACTATTTTCTTGGTATGTCCTGTAATAACCCTATGAGTCCATAGTGGTATTTTAAGACTTTCTAGCATGGAAAACATTCCATTTCCAGCGGCTCAAAACACTATATGTGGTAGTTTGACTAATGGTCGGATGGCATGTGTTGCTTATCGCTCCATCCATCAAAGATTGACGTAATAATTCGCTAGTAGTAAGTACTTTCTCAAATGGTTTCCTATATTAAACCAACAATGATAGGGCTCATGACATGTCATTTTGCGGCTTCAGACTATCAGAGTTTCGTGAAATTAGGCGGTCGATATGTGCTAACCCACTTATGATATTTTGGTTGAAGTCGGCAAGGTTGTGTTCTTTTCTGGCGGTGGGGTGGGCAAGGGGTGTTGTGTGTTTTTGTTGGGCCTATATACACATGCGACAATTAAATTAATTATAGTGAATAATACTAGTCTCAATAGATTTTTCTGATTATGAGCTGAGCACAAAGTTTTTAAAGTCTAAATTTGTAGAAAAATGCAGCTAGTAAAAAAGTGCAAGTTCCACTTTTCACCAAATAGAAATTGCCCATATCTTGAAAACTAGATAGGAAAGAATGGGTATTCATTTATTTAGTTAATTATAAAACAATAAATTCTAAGTTTGCACAACTATATTTTATATCTATGTAAAATTAATTAGCAACTAGATAGAAAAGTGCAACATGTCGTGTATTGCCTACCAAAAGCATGGAGCAAAGCTCCGTAATATGGTGTTAGTTGCATGCACTTGAATCCTCCATTATGCATTGATTTGCTTATCAATATTACACACTGAATTCTCCAAATAAGATGGTAGGCATTTATTTCTCAAAAAAATAGATGCTAGGCATGAATTGCAAGAATATTAGAGGCTTTGTTTCCAGCCATTTAGAGAGAAAGAGGAATGAAGAGAGAGAGAGATGGTGGTCGAAATATGTCGATGCTGATTTTCGAAGGAGAAAAGAGAATAAAGAGTTTGATGGCCGTAGATGGACCCATCAATGAAGCACATCGCCTTAGCGATGACAACATCGAGGTGTTTCTCTTTTCTCCCATTTTTTGTGTTCATCTGTTGTTAGTTTCATGGTTAGTATGAGCAACATATCTTGGCTGGCTTCTTCGTTTTTCCATGCTTTCTACTACTACACATGTCCTATTTTGAGCTGAATGTCCAGGGTGGAAAGGTGTTACGATATGACTACAAAGGGTTCAAGAAGCACGTCATCAGGGGGAGGGCAATCATGCCATGACCAAAAGATACTACATGTGAGTGGTGGATAAAAATATATTATGTTATATTTAATAAATACCATTCGAATATTACTTATTGGATATTGGGCGCCCAGTTTTGCCACACTAAGCCCTGCCGGACACTGATATATCGTATCTTATTTTTCCCTTAGGATTCTTTTTATGTTATTGCAACTTTCCTAATCAAACGCCATGTCACGAGCTCACTTATCTCTAAAATCACAAATGTGTCATTCGCATTATTCTTCAGTTCGGTTCTCAGAGCGCAAGTGCGTCCTGGTCATCAATATGGTAACAAAGAAATGCAAGCACACATGTGGGCAATCTCATAGCCAGGACCTGGTCTGTCTATACCACGACCCAGGTCATGATAGCAGATTCATTTGTTGAATGTGTCACATTCGGCTATTAAATTCTATCTTCGGTCTTGCCCCTTCCTATGCCACCGCTTGGCTAGTCCAAGTGCAAAGAGAACTTTTAATTGCAGAGGAAAGGCACCTCCATGCCCGTAATGTAGTAGTACCTCAACCCCTCACCCCTGACTGTGTTTTTGCGTGTGGAAAACCTATACCATGTTCCTCTCATACCCTATATTAGATACTGGACTCTACTACTTTGCTCACTCATTCGTTGTGACCATCAACTCCCATGTGACTTGAATAAATTAGGAGATGACAAATGTTGTCAAATATGAAGAAGTGTGAACCCAGGACCAAAATCTGGGAACGACACTACATCCATGCCCTTTACCCTCATCCTTGGCAACAAGCTTCCTACCTACTCTCATGTTACTGGAGTTTCAGTAGATTGGCACAACTTCTTGTTCTGACATTGTGCATATTTGGTAACTAGGGTTGTGCTCTGCATGTAAGTTTATTGTTTGCACGGAGGCACAACACATTTCAAGCTTCATTGTCTTACATTAAATGTGTTATTCAACAATTTAAAGTGTTACTACTTAGATGTTAGATTTATTGGTGGGTTGGGTTGGCTAGGGGCCATAACATCACTACTATTTGATTGGTGACAATGATGACCCACTCATTTGTTAGATGTAATAATGTCCTGAGTATTTTAGAAATTTGGTCATTAAATGGTTGCTGGTCCTTTCCATTCGAGACTGGGCGCATTTAGGTTTGATGATTCATCGTAGTTTGTCTTGCTTGCACTCATAAATTTTCTCCTCCCCTCCCCCCATTTATCACCCTAAATTCGTAGCAATTTGAGCCCCCTCCCCCCTCTCCTCCCATAGATAGGTGCCACAGTCCCGAGGAACCTCTAACACCTATTGTCTACTACCGAATACTGTAGACCTATTTAGTTTGAAGATTTTCTCTTTAAATTTGGTGAGTATTTTTTCAAAATTGGTTCTTTAAATGTGGTACAACCACTCCTACTACTTTCTATTTGAGAAAGGATGCGCGTAGGTTTGATGTTTTCTAATAGTTTGTCCCGCTGATGCCTGTTAATATGCTCCTCTGACACCTTGTCCTCTTCCTCTTATCAAACGTGTGAATCTATTAGCCTAAACCAGCATCAATTCTTGCCCCACCCCCTCCTTCTCCCATATCTCGCCGCCGCAATCCTGAGGAACTTCCGACCCCTATTTCCACTCGATGAATCTTGTAGGGCTCTCTAGTTTTTTATCTTTCTTCTTTGGGGTCAAGGAACTTGTCGGCCATCATGACGGAGGATTTGTCCAGGTTTCGGTTTGGAGGGTGGATATGGGAGCAGGACATGGTGTTCAAAAATGCTATTGTGTTGGTGGATCTGGAGGAGGGAAAGGAAGAATGTTTTGGAAAATAATTAGTAACACTATTTTTTTAGTATGCGTGGTAATAACCCTATGAGTCCATGGTGGAATTTTAACACTTACTAGCATGGAAAACATTCCATCTCCAACGGCTCAAAACACTATATGTGGTAGTTCACTAATGGCCGGATGTCATGGGTTGCTAATCGCTCCACCCATCAAACATTGATGTAATAACCCGCAAGTAGTAAGTCCATTAAACAAAAGGTTGCCTATATTAAACCGACAATGATAGAGCCCATCGCATGTCATTTTGCGACTTCAGACCGCCAGAGTTTCATAAAACTTGGCGGTCGATCTGCCAACCCACCTATTATATTTTGGTTGAAGTCGATAAGGTTGTGTTTTGGGGGGGTGTAGTATGCTAACCATCTCACACATAGCTACAAACTGAAATTGTGCATGTATACACATGCGGTAATGAAATTTATTATAAAAAATATTGCAAGTCTCAATCAAATTTTCTGATAATGAGCTGAATAGAAAGTTTTTTAAGTCTGAATTGATAGAAAAATGCAGTTACAAAAAAAGTGCAAGTTGCACTTTTTACCAAATGGAAATTGCTCGAAACTTGATAACTAGATAGGAAAGCATGTGTATTCATTTCTTCATTTACTTATAAAACCATAATTTCTAAAATTAAACAACTATTTTTTATGTCTGTGCACATTTACTTAGCAACTAGATAGGAAACTGCAACATGTCATGTATTGCCTACCAAAGCATGGAACAAAACTACATAATATGGTGTTGGTTGTAGGCACTTGTAATCCTCCATTGTGCAATTATTTGATTATCAGTATTACACAGATAATTCTCCAAATTAGATGGTAGGCATTTATTTCTTAAAAAAATAGATGGTAGGCATGAATTGCAAGATTATTAAAGGCTTTATTTCCATCCACATAGAGAGCAAGAGGGAGGAAGAGAGAGATAGAGAAATAGAGAGAAACATAGATATTAGTTGTGATATGTCTGTGGTGATGTTCGATAGAAAAAAAAGCAAAGTAAGAGGTTGATGGCCGCAGAGGGACCCATCAACGCGGCACATCACCTTGGCAATGCCAACATTGAGGTGCTTTTGTTTTCTCCCATTTTTTGTGTTCATCTCTTCTTGGTTTCATGGTTAGTACGAGCAACCCATCTTCATTTTACCATGCTTTCTACTACTACACGTGTCCAATTATGAGCTGAATGTCCAGGGTGAAGAGGTGTTACAGTATGACTACAAGGGGTTCAAGAAGCACGTCATCAAGGGGAGGGCAATTATCCGTTAACTAGAAGACACTAAAAGTAAGTGATGGATAAAAATATATTATACTATAATTAATAAATACCATTGGAATATTACCTATCGAACATTGTGTGCCCAATTCTACCCACTAAGCATTGTCGGCCACTAATATATCGTCTCTATCGATTATTTTCCTCTTAGGATTATTTGTATGTTATTGCAATTTTCCTAATTCCATGTCATGTCACGAGCTCCCTCATGTGAAAAATCCTAAGTGCATCTTTCACATTATTCTTTAGTTTGGTTCTCACAGTGCATGTGAATCCTGTTCTTCAATATGGTAACCAAGAAATGCAAGCATGCTCGGGAGCAATCACATAGCTAGGACCCAGTCTGCCTATACCGCGGCCAACGTCATGAGACCAGATTCGTTTGCTGATTGTGTCATATTCGGCTATAAATTCTAGCTTGGGTCTTTCCCTTTCCTATTCCACCAATTGGCTTGTCCAAGTGCAAAGAGAACTTTAGTTGGGGAGGAAAGGCACCTCTATGACAGTAATGTAATCTTTCCTTGACCCCTCACCCCTGACTCTGTTTTTGCCATGTGGAAAACTTATACCAATTTCATCCAACACCCTACACTAAAAACTAGACTCTAGTCCTTTCCTCATTCATTCGTTGTGACCATCACCCCCCACTTGACTTAAAAAACTAAGAGATGACATACATTGTCCAATGCAAATTAGTGTGAACCCATGATCCAAATCCGGCAAACACACTACATCCCTCCCATTTGACCTCAGCCTTGGCAACAAGCTTCCTACATGCTCCCATCTTTTTGGGGTGTCAGTAGATTAGTAGAGCTTCTTGTTGTGTGCTTACGCATATTTGGAAATTAGGGTTATGCTCTCCATGAAATTTTATTGTCTGCACGGAGGCACAACACACTGCAAGCTCCATTTTCTCACATTAAATCCGTTCATTCAGCAATTTTAAGTGTTACTACTTAGATATTAGATTTATTAGTGGTTTGGGTTGGCTAGGTTCCAAAACTTCGCTCCTATTTGATTGGTAACTATGGTGACCACTCATGGATTGTCGTAATCTGCTAGTATTTTAGAAAAATGCTCATTAAATGGCTTGATGCTCCTTTCCATTTCAGACTGGACGTTTTTAGGTTTGATGATTTGTCCTAACTTTTCCAGCTAGCACTCATAAATTTGCTCCTCCGATACCCCACCTCCCTTATAGAACCCCCCTCCCCATATATCACCCAAACTCGTAGCAACTTGAGCGCCCTCCCCCCTCTCCTCTCATATCTAATTGCCACAGTCCTAAGGAACCTCTAACCCTTATGGCTGACCAGCAAATCCTATAGAGCTATTAATTTTCAATATATCCTATTTAAATATGATGAATACTTTTTCAAAATTTATGTTTTAAATGTGGTACTACCATTGTTGATGCTTTCTGTTTCAGAATGGATCCGTGTAGGTTCGACGTTTTCTCATAGTTTGTCCCGTTGGTGCCCATTAATATGCTCCTCTGATACCCTTCCCTCTTCCCCTTATAAAAATGCCTGAAGGTATTAACCTAAACCAGCATCAATTCTTGCCCCAATCCCCCTCTGCTTCTCCCATATCTCACCGTCGCAATGCTGAGGAAACTCTGACCCCTATAACCATTCGGTGAATCCTGTAGAGTTGTCTAGATTTTTCCCTTTCTTCTTTAGGGTTGGGGAACATGTCGGCCATTATGAGTGAGGATTTGTTCAGGTCTAGGTCCGGAGGGTGGATGTGGGAGTAGGACATGTTGTTCGAGAATGGTATTGTGTTGGCGGATGTGGAGAAGCGAAAGGCATCATTTTTTAGAAAATAATTAACAACATTGTTTTGTCAGTATATCTAGTAATAACCCTATGAGTCCATAGAGGAATTTCAACACTTACTACCATAAAAAATATTCCTTTTCGAGCGCCTCAAAAGACTATATGTGGTCATTTGACTAATGATTAGATGTCATGGGTTGCTAATGGCTCCACCCATGAGAGATTGATATAATAACCCGCTAGGAGTAAGTCCATTCACAAATGGTTGACTATATTAAACCAACAATGATAAGTCTCATCACATGTCATTTTGCGACTTTAGACCTTTAGTGTTTCATAAAACGTAGGTGGTCGATGTGCTAACCCACCTATTAAAGGCTTTGTTTTCTTCCAGTTAGAGAGATAGAGATAGATAGATAGATAGAGAGAGAGAGATACTAGTTGAGATATGTCAATGGTGATGTTCGATAGAAAAAAAGCAAAGAAATATGTTGATCCTTGCACATGGATCCATCAACGAGGCGCATCGCCTTGGTGATGATCAGTTTTCTACCACTTTTGGGTTTCATATCTACTTGGATTCATGGTTTGTATGATCAATACATCTTGACTAGCTTCTTCCTTTTGCCATGCTTTCTAGTACTACACATGTCCTATTATGAGCTGAATGTGCAGGGTAAAGAGGTGTTACCATATGACTATAACGGGTTCAAGAAGCACGACATCAAGGGCAGGAGAATCATGCAGTGACCAGAAGACACTAAAGTAAGTGATGGATAAAAATGTATTATGTTATAATTAATCAATAAGGTTGGAATATTACGTATCAAATATTGGGCACCCAGTTTTACCCCCACTAAGCCATGTCGACCACTAATATATTGTGCCTATCAATTATTTTCCCCTTACGATCCTTTTTATCTTATTGCGATTTTCCTAATTCCATCTCATGTCACGAGCTCACTATTTCGAAAATCCCGAATGCATCATTCACATTATTCTCCAGTTCTGTTCTCACAGCGCATGTGCGTCCTAGTTACCAATACGGCAAGAAAGAAATGCAAGTACGTACGGGAGCAATTGCATAGCCACGACTCAGCCTGTCTATACCGTGACCTAGTTCATGAGACCAGATTGGTTGGTTCATTGTGACACATTCGGCTATAAATTCTAGTTTGGGTTCTCCCCCTACCTATGCCACCTCTTATCTAGTCCAAGTGCAATGAGAACTTTTTATTGGGGAGGAAAGGCACCTCTGCGATCATACTTCGACCCCTCACCCTCAGTGTATTTTTTCCATGTGGAAAACCTATAACATGTTCCTCGCACGCCCTACACTAGAGACTGGTCTCTACTCCTTTGCTCATTCTTTCGGTATGACCATCATCACTCACCTGACTTGAATAAACTCGGAGATGACACACATTGTCCAATTAAAAGCAGTGTGATCCCAGGACCAAAATCTAGACACCATACTACATCCATCCCCTTTGCCCTCACCATTGGCAACAAGCTTCCTACCCGCTCTCATGTTACTCGGGTGTAAGTAGATTAGTACAGCTTCTTGTTGAGGCCTTCCGCATATTTTGTAATTAGGGCTATGCTCTGCATGTAATTTTATTGTATGCGCGGAGTCACAACAGATTGCAAACTCCATTTTCTCACATTAAATGTGTTCATTCAACAAATTTGAGTGTTGCTACTTAAACGTTAGATTTATTGGAAGGTTGTGTTGGCGAGATGCCAAAACATTGCTGCTTTTTGATTGGTGACTATACTGACCCACTTGTTTAATTGTCCTAATATGCAAAGTATTTTAATAATTTGCTCTTTAAACGGGTTGATGGTGCTTTCCATTCGAGACTAGATGCGTGTAGGTTTGATGATTCGTTGTAGTTTGTCCTGCTGGCACTCGTCAATATGCTCCTTCGCTCCCCCATCTCTCTTGTAGTCCCCCTCCGCTCGCCCCCCTTTTATTACCGTAAACTCGTAGCAATTCCAGCCTGTTCCCCCCTCTCCTGCCATATCTAGCTGCCACAGTCCCAAGGAACCTCTAACCCCTATTGTCGCCCAGCGAATCCTATAGAGCTATCTAGTTTGAAAATTTTCTCTTTAAATATGGTGATTATTTTTCGGAATTTGTTCTTCAAGAGTGGTACTATGACTCTTGTTGCTTTCCGTATGAGAATGGATGCGCGCAAGTTCGATGTTTTCTCATAGTTTGACCCATTGGTGCGCATTAATATGCTCCTCTAGTACCCTTCCCTCTTTCCCTCATCAAAATGTTAGAATTTATTATCCTAAACTGGCATCAATTCTTGCTCCCTCACTCTCTCCTTCTCCCATATCTCACCGGAGCAATCCTGGGGAATCTCTGACCCCTATTGCCAGCCGAAGAATCCTGTCATGGTTTTGTCACGGCAGATGTCCTCGCTAAAGGACTAAGTTGTGAGGCCATCACAACTAGGAGTCAGCTTGAGAAGGGTTGGTCAGAATCAAGAGACACGAGTTTACCCAGGTTTGGCCCCTCCGACGGAGGATAAAGCCTACGCAATGCTTGTGTTTCATTGATGAAGATCTGGATTACAAGGGTGTGGAATCGCTACCTCTAGTCTCGAGGGTTTCTAATATTTCTATCTCTAAAGACTTGTCTTGTGATGACTTAACTTGTCCCTCATGGGTGCCCTGCCCCTCATTATATAAGTTGAAGGGGTAGGCTTACATAGAGTCCTACTAGGACTAGGACTAGTTTCTCTTGAATCCTAATCCGGGTCTGCCTTTTTTTGGAGGGAATTTCTCCTCTTCTTGGGCCTTCTTTGTGAGCCGCCCTTGAGGCCTCTCCATGAACCGGCCTTCGACCAGCTCTGCGCCTTTGGGCCTGCCCGTATGAGACGACATATTGGGATCCTTGTCAAACCAACCTCCCGTCGGGTCTCGTGTCACTGAGTCGTGGATTCTTCCTTGCCGTCTTTATGTTAATGCGGGAAATGGAGCAACCCATAGAGCTATTAGTTGTAGGTCGGGTCGAACCTTTAGCTGGGTTATAACCGTGGGGAATATCCCCGACAAATCCCGTATAGCTATCTAGTTTTTCCTTTTTTTCTTTTGGGTTGGGGAGCATGTCGCCCATCATGACTAAAGACTTGTTCGGGTTTGGGTATGGAGTGTGGATATGGGAGTAGGACATGGTGTTCGAGAATGCTATTGTGGATCTCGAGGAGGGCAAGGCATAATGTTTTGGAAAATAATTAGTAACACTATTGTTTAGTCTGTCTGGTAATAACCCTATTTCAACACTTACAAGCACCGAAGACATTCCATCTCCAGCGGCTCAAAACACTATATGTGGTTGTTTGACTAATGGTCGGGTGTCATGGGTTGCTCATGGCTCCACCCATCATAGATTTATGTAATAACCCACTAGTAGTAAGTCCATTCACAAATTGTTGCCTATATTAAGCAAACAATGACAGGGCTCATAACATATCATTTTGCGACTTCGGACCATTTGAGTTTCTAAACCTTAGGCGGTCGATGTGCTAACCCACCTGCGATATTTTGGTTGAAGTCGGTAAGGTTGTGTTTTTTGGGTGGGGGGTACGTGTAGTATGATAATCATCCCACACATAGCTACACATTCGTATTGTGCATATATACACATGCGAACATGAATATTATTATATGGAACAATGTAATTCTCAATCGATTTTCTAATTATGAGTTGACCACAAATTGTTTTGAAGTCTGAATTGGTAGAAAAATGCAGCTAGTAAAAAAGTGCAAGTTGCACTTTTCACCAAATGGAAATTGCCCATATCTTGACCACTAAATTGGAAAGCATGGGTTTTCATTTCTTTAGTTATTATAAAACTAGAATTTCTAAGTTTGCACAACTATATTTTACGTCTATGCAAATTTACATAGCAACTAGATACGAAAGTGCAACATAACGTGTATTGTCTAAGAAAGCATGGAGCAACCCTTTATAATATCGTGTTGGTTACATGCACTTGTAATCCTCCTTTATGCATTGATTTGATTACCAATATTACACATTGAATTCTCCAAATTAGATTGTAGGCATTAATTTTGCAAAAAAAAATGATGGTAGGCATGAATGCAAGACTGTGAAAGGCTTTGTTTTCATCCTGTTAGAGATAAAGAGGGAGAGAGAGAGATAGAGAGATTAGTAGAGATAAGTCGATGCTAATGTTCGATAGAGAAAAGGGAAGAAAGAGGTTGTTGGCCACAGAGGGACCCATCAATGACGCACATCACCTTGGCAATGACAACATCAAGGTGATTTTTTTTTCTTGCATTTTTTTAGTTCATATCTATATTGTTTCATGGTTAGTGCGAGCAACACATCTTAACTTACTTCTTCCTTTTTCCTTGCTTTCTACTATTACACATGTACTATTATAAGAAAGAGGTGTTACAATACAACTACAAGAGGTTCAAGAAGCACGTTGATGACGAGATGATGTATATACTTCTCTCACCTTGTTGGTTACCCCAAGTAGAAGCTTGAGATGTAGTCAGCAGAAAGTTTTCCCCGACACGAAGACTGTAAGGTTTATCGAACCAGGAGAACTCCTAGGATTAACAAGTAGGTGTCTGCTGTCCTGGCTAGCAGAAGACGTGGACCTGCACATACAACAAATAACTTTGCTCCCAACGAGTACAGAGAGGTTGTCAATCTCTCCGGCCTTGTAGTTTGCAAAGGATCAAAACACAAGCGGGAAAAGTAATAGTGATTAAACTAGAAAAATAAATGAAAGCAGTAAATGATTGAGGTGTAAGCAATGATGATGATATGGACCGGAGTCACATGATGTTCACTAGTGATGTCTCTCTCCCAAAACACGATAAACAACTATGCTTGGTAAAAAAATTACAGTTGGGCAATTGACAGAATTATGAACGCACCGCAATGCTAATTATGCTACTTGATAGTTAGAGGTTCAATAGTAATGGGCAGTACGCCAAGACAAGTAGACCGTTTATTCATCAGCATCTACTTACTAATCATCCACCTTGAGATATCTATCCAATCATCTCTTCGATATTAAGTTGCGAGCCCCATCCAAAGTGTAAACTCAAAGCAACGGACAACTGCATTAACGAACCATGCGTAAGGTAAACAATCCTTGCAACCATGGTCACTAGCACCGTTGTTTTCTCCCTGGTGGCAACAACACATCCCCTAGTCTCATGTTTCTGTCACTCAAGCTAGACATCGAGGGGCATGAACCCACAATCATGCATAACGCTCCCTCTTGGAGTTACAATCTACTACTCGGCCAAAGCAATAAATAGCAACGGAGAACATGCATGTATCACTAAGGAACATAATATAAAAAGGATAATCAAATATATAACTCATAACAATCTGAACATAATCTCATAATCCATCGGATCCCAACAAACCGAGCATAGCAATAGCAAGAGAATTACATAGATGCCTTGATCATGTAGGGCAGCTCACAAGGACTAACCATTGAAGCACAAGATTGGAGAGAAGACATCACATAGCCACTGGTCATGGATCCATGGTCCAAGGAGGACTACTCACGGAAGGTCCAAGAAGCATCCATGGCGGTGGAGAAGCTCCCGAAGGTCAGTCCTCCCTCTGGCAGGGTGCCGGGAAGAGGTCTCCTGACGCTCCCGATCTCGGAAGCGCTGTGGCAGCGGAACGATGGAGAAATTTGCGATTCTGGATCCTCTATAGGGTTTTCCTCGTCAAGGGGTAAATATAGGAGAAATGAGGGCACCCGAGGGCGTGGGACCCACCCAGGAGGCCTCTTGGCGTGGCCAGGGGGTAGGCCGCGCCCACAGGTTGTCTGGGCGGCCCCTGGCCCCCCTCTGGACCATCTTCGGTGATCTGGAAACTTTCGGTATGCTGATTTTTTATATATTTTTCTGGGGATTTTTCGGGCTTCGGAAAATTGGGTAAAAGCACGTGCAAAATAGACATCAGCTGACAAAAACTGGCACTGGGTGCAATGAGTTAGTAGGTTAGTCCAAATATGTGTAAATGATATAAAAGTGTAGTAAAACATATAACAATGTCACCCAAAAGATCATGGAACAAGCATAAACTATAGATAGGTTTGGGACGTATCACACGTCATCACACAGAGGGCAATCATGCGGTGTCTACAAGGTACTACAAGTGTATGGTTGATAAAAATATATTATGTTATAAATAATAAATTCCATTGGAATTTTACTTATCGAATGCTGGGTGCCCAGTTTTACCCCACTAAGCCCTGCCAGCCACTGATATATCATGTTTATCGATTATTATCTTGCGATTTTCCTTTCCTAGTTCCATTTCATGCCACGAGCTCACTTATGTCCAAAATCCCAAATGCATCATTCACATTATTCTTCAGTTCAGTTCTCACTGTGCAAGTGCATCCTGGTCATCAATATGGTAACAAAGAAATGCAAGGACGCATGGGAGTAATCGCATAGCCATGAACCTAGTGTGCCTATACCGCGGTCCATGTCATGGGACAAGATTCATTTGTTCACTATGTCACATTCGGCTATTAAATTCGAGCTAGGGTCTTGCCCCTTCCGATGCCACTGCTTGGCTAGTCCAACTGAAAGGACAATTTTTAATCAGGGAGGTGCACCTCCATGCCCGTAATGAAATCGTACCTCAACCCCTCACCCCTGACTATGTTTTTGTCGTGTGGAAAACCTATACCATGTTCCTCGCATGTCCTATACTAGAAACTAGACTCTACTCCTTTGCTCATTCATTGATGTGACCATCATCACCCACCTTGCCTGAATAAACAAGAAGAAGACACCCATTGTCCAGTGTGAAGCAGTGTGAAGACATGACCAAAATCCAACAACCACACTATATCCATCCCCTTGGCCCTCAACCATGGCAACAAGCTTCCTACTTGCTATCATGTTATTGGGGTGTGAGTAGATTACTAGAGCTTCTTGTTGTGGCCTTGCGCATATTCGTTAATTAGGGCTATGCTCTGCATGTAATTTTATTGTACGCACGGAGGCACAACATTTCAAGCAACATTCTCTCACATTAAGTCCGTTCATTGAGCAATATTGATTGTCACTACTTACATGTTAGAATTATTGGTGGGTTGGGTTGGCTAGGTGCCAAAACATCGCTGCTAATTGATTGGTGATTATACTGATCCACACGTTTAATTTTTACAACTGAGTATTTTCTAAATTTGCTCTTTACATGGGTTCATGTTGCTTGCCATTCGAGACTGGACGCGTGTATGTTTGATGATTCATCATAGTTTGTCCTGCTGCCCCTCGTAAATCTGCTCCTCTGTGATCTGACCTCTCTTATAAGCCCCCCACACCTACCACCCTGAACTCGTAACAATTCGAGCCCCTTCCGCCCTCACCTCCCATATATAGCTGCCATAGTTCTGAGGAACCTCTAACCTCTATTGCTGGCCAGGGAATCCTATAGAACTATTTAGTTTCAAGAATTCCT
Source organism: Hordeum vulgare subsp. vulgare (assembly GCF_904849725.1). Lineage (NCBI taxonomy): Eukaryota > Viridiplantae > Streptophyta > Magnoliopsida > Poales > Poaceae > Hordeum > Hordeum vulgare. Next base: position 654,076,351 of record NC_058519.1, on the reverse strand, counting down.
CTTTAAATATGCTGAGTATTGTTTCGAATATTTTCTTTGAATGTCGTACTACCACTCCTACAACTTTCCATTTCAGAATGGATGCACGCAGGTTAAATATGCTGCTACTCGTTAATATACTCCTCTGACACTTTGTCCTCTTTCTCTTATTAAAACGTCTGAATTTATTAGCCTAAACCAGCATCAATTCTTGCCCCACCTCCCTCTCCTTCTCCAACATCTCGACGCCACAGTCGTGAGGAACCTCTGACCCCCTATTTCTGCTCGACGAATCTTGTAGAGCTCTCTAGTTATTTCTCTTTCTTATTTGGGGTCGGGGAACATGTCGGCCAACATGACTAACAATTTGCCCGAGCCCGGGTGCAGAGGGTGGACGTGCGAGGAGGACATCGTGTTTGAGAATGCAACTGTGTTCGTGTATCTAGAGAATGTCAAGGCATAATATTTTTGAAAATAATTAGTATCACTATTTTTTAAGTATGTCTGGTAATAACCCGATGAGTCAATAGTGGAATTTTAACACTTACTAGCATGGAAAACATTCCATCTCCAGCGGCTCAAAACACTAAATGTGGTTGTTTGACCAATGGCCGAATGTCATGGGTTGCTAATCGCTCCACCTATCAAAGATTGATGTAATTACCCACTAGTAGTATGTTCATTCACAAAAGGTTGCATATATTCAAGCAATAATGATATGGCTCATCACATATCATTTTGCGACTTCATACTGTCATAGTTTCATAAAACTTAGGTGGTTGATGTGCCAAACCACCTATGATATTTTGGTTGAAGTTGACAAGGTTGTGTTTTTGGGGGGCACGGGGAGCGGTGTAGTATGCTAATCATTCCACGCATAGCTAAACATTTAAATTGTGCAGGTATACACATGCGACAATGAAATCTATTATATAGAATAATGCAAGTCTCGATCAATTCTTCTGATTATGAGCTGACCACAATGTTTATTAAGTCTGGATTGGTAGAAAAATAGAGCAAGTAAAGAAGTGCAAGTTGCACTTTTCACCAAATAGAAATTGCCCGTATCTTGAGAAGTAGATAGGAAAATGTGGTTATTCATTTCTTTAGTTACTTATAAAACCATAATTTCTAATTCTACACTACCATATTTTATGACTTTGCAAATTTACTTAGCAACTAGATAGGAAAGTGCAACATGTCATGTATTGCCTACCAAACATGGAGCAAAAGTCCATAATATGGTGTTGGTGTTGGTTGCATGCACTTGCAATCCTCCAAAATAGATGGTAGGCATGAATTGTAAGACTATTAATGGCTTTGTTTCCAACCAGTTAGAGAGAGATAGAGCGAGAGGGAGAGAGATTGAGAGAGAGAGAGAGAGAGAGTAATCGAGATATTTCGATGGTGATGTTCGATAGAGAAAAGTGAAGTAAGAGGTTGATGGCCACAGAGGGAGCCATCAACGAGGCATATCGCCTTGGCAATGACAACATCGAGGTGCTTTTCTTTTCTCCATTTTTTTGTGTTCATCTCAACTTGGTTTCATGGTTAGTACGAGCAACACATCTTGAGTAGATTCTTCAGTTTACCATGCTTTCTACTACTACACATGTCATATTAATTATGAGCTCAATGTCCACGATGAGGAGGTGTTGCAATACGACTACAAGGGGTTCAAGAAGCACGTCATCAAGGGTAGGGAAATTACACGGTGACTAGAAGACACTACAAGTGAGTGATGGATAAAAATATATTATGTTATAATTAATAAATACCACTGGAATATTACTTATCAAATATTGGGCGGCCAGTTTGGCACCACTAAGCCATGCTGACCACAGATATATCGTTCCTATTGATTATTTTCCCCTTAGGAATCTTTTTATTATATTGCAATTTTCCTAATTCCATGTAATGTCACGAGCATACTTATCTCCAAAATCCGAAAGGAATGATTTGCATTATTCTTTAGTTTGGTACTCACGGCACAAGTTTGTCCTGGTCATCAATATGGCAACAAAGAAATGCAAGCATGCATTGGAGCAATCGCATACCTAGGACAGCCTATACCGTGGCCCATGTCATGAGACCAGATTCGTTTGTTGACTCTGTCACATTCGGCTAGTAAATTCTAGCTTGGGTCTTGCACCTTCGTGTGGCATCGCTTGGTTAGTCCAAGTGAAACAATAACTTTTATTTGGGGAGGACATGTACATCCATGCACATAATGTAGTGGTGCCCCCTTGACTGTATTTTTGTCGTGTGGAAAACCTATACCATGTTCCTCGCATGCCCTACAATCGATACTAGATTCTTCTCCTTTGTTCATTTATTCGCTGGGACCATCATCACCCAACTTACTTGAATAAACTAGGAGATGATACACATTGTCCAATGTGAAGCATTGTGAACCAAGGACCAAGATCCGGCAACCACACTACATCCGTCCCGTTTGCCCTCAGCCTTGGCAACAAGCTTCCTACCTGCTCTCATGTTACTGGGGATTCAGTATATTAATAGACCTTCTTGTTGTGTCCTTGCACATATTTGGTAATTAGGGCTACACTCTACGTGTAATTTATTGTCTGCATAGAGGGAAAACACATTTCGAGCTCAATTGTCTCATGTTAAATCCATTCATTGAGCAATTTTGAGTGTTACTACTTATATGTTAGATTTATTGGTAGATTGGGTTGGCTAGGTGCTAAAATGTAGCTGCTATTTGATTGCTGACTATGGTGACCAACTCCTTTAATTGTCATAATATGTTGAGTATTTTATAAATTTGGACTTTAAATGGTTGATGCTGCTTTCCATTTGAGACTCGACACGTGTAAGTTTGTCATGTCTGCACTCATAAATCTGCTCCTCCGCTCCCTCACCTCTCTTATAGACCCCCCTCTATCTCCCTAAACTCATAGGAATTCGAGCCCCCTCCACTATCCTCTCATATCTAGCTGCCACAATCCTGAGGAACCATTAACCCCCATAACCGCCCAACGAATCCTACAAAGGTATCTAGTTTGAAGATTTCCTCTTCAAATATGGTGAGTTTTATTTCAAATATGTTCTTTAAATGTGGTACTGATACGTCTCCAACGTATCTACTTTTCCAAACTCTTTTGCCCTTGTTTTGGAGTATAATTTGCATGATTTGAATGGAACTAACCTGGACTGACGCTGTTTTCAGCAGAATTACCTTGGTGTTATTTTTGTGGAGAAAGTTCTCCAATAGTCGTGAAAATTTATGGGGAGCAGTTTTGGAAAATATCAAAAATATCTGCGCCAAGTTCCACCTCAGGGGGTGGGCCAGTGGGCCACAAGCCCCTGCTCCGCCACCACACCCCTGGTGGCGGTGGGCAGGCTTGTGGGGCCCACAAGCAACTGCCGCCCCCAATTCCAGCTCTATAAGTTACCTTTCATCCCAGAAAAAATAAAAAGAGAAGTTTTCGTCGCGTTTTCGATACGGAGGCGCCGCCACCACCTGTTCTTCATCTGGAGGGCAGATCTGGAGTCCGTCTTGAGCTCCGGAGAGGGGAAATCGTCGCCATCGTCAGCATCAACCTTCTTCCCTCTCCAATTCCATGAAGCTCTTCGTCGTTCGTGAGTAATCTATTCGTAGGCTCGCTGGGCGGTGATGAGTACGATGAGATCTATCATGTAATCGAGTTAGTTTTGATGGGGATTGATCCCTAGTATCCACTATGTTCTGAGATTTGATGTTGCTACTACTTTGCCATGCTTAATGCTTGTCACTAGGGCCCGAGTGCCATGATTTTAGATCTGAAATTATTATGTTCTCACCAATATATGTGTGTTTTAGATCCGATCTTGCAAGTTGTAGTTACCTACTATGTGTTCACCAAGTGCTAATGCGTTGGTCCGGTTCTTTATTACAAGGAGAACCTTAATATCCCATAGTTTCCTTTTGGGCCCCGCTGCCACGGGAGGGATGGACAATAGATGTCATGCAAGTTCTTTTCCCTAAGCACGTATGACGACACATGGAATGCATGCCTACATCACATTGACGAACTGGAGCTAGCCACATATCTCTCTGTGTTATAGCTATTGCATGATGAATATCATCCAAACAAATCACCGACCCATTGCCTACGAGTTTGTCCTACTGTTGCTACTGCTGTTACCTGTCTTGCTTTGCTGCTACTACAGTTGCTACTGCTGTTACTTGTCTTGCTCAGCTGCTACTACTGTCACTACTGCTGTTCCTTGCTACTGCTATTTCTCGTTACACTGCTTCTACCTGCTACATTGTTGGTTCACCTACCGTTGACGGGAATTGACAACTTCCATCAACGCGGCAACGAAGGCGCCATTGATACAATTGTTAGGAATAGTCTGCCGTCAACAGATCGTTTCTGACACCGTTGTTATCATACTACTTTGTTGTTACTACTGTGCTTGCAGATATTAATCTTTTAGGTGTGGTTGAATCCGACAAATTCAGCTGCTAATACTCGAGAGTATTCTCTCACCACCTTTAGGCGATCTACAAATTTGGATTGAATACTCTACCCTCGAAAACTGCTGCGAACGCACGCGCTGGTGGGCCGTCAACAACATTCTTTTAGTTTCATTACCAGGGAGTGCTATCAGCATTCTTCTGGTGCCGTTGCAGGAGAAGGTTCGTTGTCATAAGCATTCGTCTAGCTAACGCCAGAGATTGCATGATCAGGTACTATCACTGTTGTTGCTTTCCATTTGAGAATGGACGTGCATAGGTTTACTGTTTTCTAATAGTTTATCCCGCTGGTGCCCGTTAATATGTTCCTCCAATACCCTTCCCTCTTTCCTTATCAAAATGTCTGACCGTATTAACCTAACTAGCATCAATTCTTTCCCCATTCCTTCTCTCCTTCTCCCATATCTCGCTATGGCAATGCTGAGGAATCTCTGACCCCTATAGCCTCTCGGTGAATCCTGTAGAGTTGTCTAGTTTTTTCTATTTCTTCTTCAGGGTTGGGAAACATGTCGGCCATCATGACTGAGGATTTGTTCAGGTTTGGGTCCGGAGGGTGCATGTGGGAGTATCACATGTTGTTCGAGAATGCTATTATGTTGGTGGATCTGGAGGAGCGAAAGGCATCGGGTTTTGAAAAATAATTAACAACACTATTTTGTCAGTATATCTAGTAATAATCCTACGAGTCCATAGTGGAATTTCAACACTTACTAGCATCAAAATTATTCCTTTTCTAGCGGCTCAAAAGATTATACGTGGTTGTTTGACTAATGATCGGCTGTCATGGGTTGCCAATGGCTCCACCCATCAAAGATTGATAAAATAACCCGCTAGTAGTAAGTCCATTCACAAATGGTTGACTATATTAAACCAAAAATGATAGGTATCATCACATGTCATTTTGCGACTTTAGACCAGCAGTGTTTCATAAAACTTAGGTGGTCGATGTGCTAAGCCACCTAATCAAGGCTTTGTTTTCATCCAATTAGAGAGAGAGACATAGAGAGAGATACTAGTCAAGTTATGTCGATGGTGATGTTCGATAGAAAAAAGCGAAGAAATATGTTGATGGTCGCACACGGATCCATCAACAGGGCACATCGCCTTGGCGATGATCTGTTTTCCCCTAGTTTTTGGTTTCATGTCTGCTTGGATTCATGGTTAGTATGATCAACACATCGTGTAATCATACTTCGACCCCTCACCCCTCACTGTATTTTTTCCAAGTGGAAAACCTATATCATGTTCCTCGCACGCCCCTACACTAGAGATTGGACTCTACTCCTTTGCTCATTCATTCGCTATGATCATCATCACTCACCTAACTTGAATAAACTAGGAGATGACGTACATTGTCCAATGTGAAGTAGTGTGATCCCAGGACCAAAATCTAGAAACCATACTACATCCATCCCCTTTACCCTCAGCATTGGCAACAACCTTCCTACCCGCCTTCATTTTATTGGGGTGTCAGTAGATTAGTACAGCTTCTTGTTGTGGCCTTCCGCATATTTTGTAATTAGGGCTATGCTTTGCATGTAATTTTATTGTATGCACGGAGGCAAAACACATTGCAAACTCCATTTTCTCACATTAAATGTGTTCATTCAACAAATTTGAGTGTTTCTACTTAGATGTTAGATTTATTGGTAGGTTGGGTTGGCTAGCTGCCAAAGTATCGCTGCTATTTGATTGGTGACTATGATGACCCACTCATTTAATTGTCCTAATATGCTGAGTATTTTAGAAATTTTCTCTTTAAATGGGTTGATGGTGCTTTCCATTCGAGACAACATGCGTATAGGTTTGATCATTTGTTGTAGTTTGTCCTGCTGGCACTCGTCAATATGCTCCTTCCCTCCCCTATCTCTCTAGTCGTCACCCTTCTCCCGCCCCCCATTTATTCCCCTAAACTCATAGCAATTCCACCATGTTCCCCCCTCTCTTGCCATATCTAACTGCCACAATCCTCAGGAACCTCTAACCGCTATTGCTGCCTGCTACCTCTTGAGCTTGCGTTAGTTTTTCCCTTTAAGAGGAAAGGGTGATGCAGCACAGTAGCAGTAAGTATTTCCCTCAGTTTGAGAACCAAGGTATCAATCCAGTAGGAGTATCAAGGCAAGTCTCCAAAGTACCTGCGCAAAAACAAACAAGCTTACACCCAACGCTATAATGGGGTTGTCAATCCCTTCACGATTGATTGCAAGGTGAGATCTGAAGGTGGAAAGTGCAACAAGGTAAAAGTGTAGAGCTGAAAATATGATGTGAAGTAGACCCGGGGGCCATAGTATTCACTAGAGGCTTCTCTCATGATAGCAAATATTACGGTGGGTGAACGAATTACTGTCGAGCAATTGATGGAACCGCGCAAAGTCATGCTGATATCTAAGGCAATGATCATACATATAGGCATTACGTCCGAGACCAGTAGACCGATACTTTCTGCATCTACTACTATTACTCCACACATCAACTGCTATCCAGCATGCATCTAGTGTATTGAGTTCATAACAAACAGAGTAACGCCTTAAGCAAGATAACATGATGTAGAGGGATAAATTCATGCAATAGATATAAACCCCATCTTTTTACCCTTGATGGCAACAACATGATGCGTGCCTCGCTACCCCTTCTATCACTGGGTGAGGACACCACACGGTATGAACCCAAAACCAAGCACTTCTCCCATTGCAAAAATTATAGATCAAGTTGGCCAAACGAAACCACAACTCGAAGAGAATTCCAAGGATACAAAATCATGCATATAAGAAATCAGAAGAAACTCAAATAATAATCATAGATAATCTGATCATAAATCCACAATTCATCGGATATCGACAAACACACCTCAAAAGAAGATTACATCGGATAGATCTCCATGAAGATCATGGAGAACTTTGTATTGAAGATCCAAGAGAGAGAAGAAGCCATCTAGCTACTAGCTACGGATCCGAAGGTCTGTGATGAACTACTCACGCATCATCGGAGAGGCAATGGCGTTGATGAAGAAGCCCTCCGTGTCCGAATCCCCCCTCCGGCAGGGCACCAGAACGGTCCCAAGATGGGATCTTGCGGAGACAGAAGCTTGCGGCGGCGGAAAAGTATTTTCGTGACTCTCTCCCATGGTTTCAGTTTTTTAGGGAATTTATAGGTGGAAGAGGTAGGGCAAAGGAGCCACGGGGGCCCACAAGCCTGCTAGGCGCCCCCAGGCCGCGCCTAGGGGGCTTGTGACCTCCCCCGGGGTCCTTTGCCTTGGTTCTAAAGTTCCCCGCGTATCTTCTGTTACGGAAAAATCATTCCAAAGATTTTATCCCGTTTGGACTCCGTTTAATATTCTCCTCTGAAAAGGGTCAAAAACATGGACAAAACAGGAACTGGCACTTGGGACGGAGTTAATAGGTTAGTCCCAAAAAAGATATAAAATGCATGCAAAACATCCAAAGTTGCCAAGATAATAGCATGGAACCATCAAAAATTATAGATACGTTGGAGACGTATCAAGTATCCCCAAGTTTAAATCATGCTCGTCCTCGAGTAGGGAAGTGATAAAGACTGAATTTTTGATGTGGAATGCTACCTAACATATTTGTCCTTTGCAACTTCTTTCATGTGACATGAATGTTCAGATCCGTAAGATTCAAAGCAATAGTTTGCTATTGACATGAAAACGATAATACTTCAAGCAAACTAGCAAGGTAATCATGAACTTTTGAAATAACAAGGCCAAAGAAAGCTATCCCTACAAAATCATATAGTGTGGCTATGCTCCATCATCCCCACACAATGAATTTAAATCATGCCGAACCCCAGTATTGGCCAAGTAATTGTTTTCGCACTCTTACTTTCTCAAACCTTTTTCAACTCTCACGCAATATGAGTGTGAGCCATGGATACAGTAATATAGGTGAAATAGAGTGTGGTGGAGGTTGTGAGGAGAAAAGGAGGAGATGGTCACATAGACTCGGCGTATCAAAGGGCTATGGAGATGCCCATCAATAGATATCAATGTTAATGAGTAGGGATTACCATGCAACGGATGCACCTAGAGCTATAAGTGTGTGAAAGCTCAAAAGGAAAACTAGTGGGTGTGCACCCAACTTGCTTGCTCACGAAGACCTAGGGCAATTTTGAGGAAGCCCATCATTGGAATATACAAGCCAAGTTATATAATGAAGATTCCCACTAGTATATGGAAGTGTCAAAACGAGAGACTCTCTATCATGAAGAACATGGTGCTATTGTGAAGCACAAGTGTGGAAAATGATAGTAGCATTGTCCCTTCACTCTTTTTCTCTCTTCTTTTTTTTGAATGGGCTCTTTGGCCTCTTTTCATTTTTTTGGAGGGCATCTTTGGCCTCTTTTTTTATTTCCTCACATGGGACAATGCTCTAATAATGATGATCACCACACTTTTATTTACGCACAACTCAATACTTAGAGCAATGATGACTCTATAGGAAATGCCTCCGACAGTGTACCGGGATGTGCAACGATCTAGCTTGGCGTGTGATGTTGAAACACCTCGCTAGCTATCTTACGATCATGCAATGACAATATGTAAGTGACGGCACAAGTCATGAGACGGAACGGTGGGAGTTTCATGGCAATATATCTCGGAATGGCTATCAAAATGCCATAATAGGTAGGTATGGTGGCTGTTTTGAGGAAGGTATATGGTGGGTTTGTGCACCTGTGAAAGTTGCACGGCACTGGAGAGGCTAGCAACGGTGGAAGGTGAAATTGCATCTATACCATGGACTGACATTAGTCATGAAGAACTCATATACTTATTGCGGAAGTTTTATTAGTAATCGAAACAAAATGATAAACGCATACTCCTAGGGGAAGGGTTGGTACGTGTTAACCATCGCGCGATCCCGACCGCCACACAAAGGATGACAATCACTAAATCAATTATGGTCCGACTTCCTAACATAGCGGTTCACCATACGTGCATGCTACGGGAATCACTAACTTCAACACAAGTATTTCTAGATTCACAACACCCTAATAACATAACTCTAATATTACCATATCCATGTCTCAAAACTAATTTAGAGGAATCAAACTTCTCTTTACTAATCGATGCACATGAATATGGCAGTTTTTATTATGTCCTCTTTGGATGCCTATCATCTTTAGGACTACTTTCATAGCACAAGCGAATTACCAAGTTACTCAGAGAGCACTCTCAAAAAGATATAAGTCAAGATCAAGAGTTTTTATTTCTCCAAAATATGACACCGCCGTGCTCTAAAAAGATCTAAGTGAAGCACTAGAGCAAAATTATCTAGCTCAAAAGATATAAGTGAGGCACAATGAGTATTATTCTAGCAAAATCATGATGAGTGCATGTCTCTCTCAAAAAGGTGTGCATCAAGGATGACTGTGACAAAAAAAAAATAAAAGACTCCTATAATACACGACGCTCCAAGCAAAACACATATCATGTGGTGAATAACAATATAGCTCCAAGTAACGTTACCGATGGATTGAAGACGAAAGAGGGGATGCCTTCCCAGGGCATCCCCAAGCTTAGGCTTTTTGGTGTCCTTGAATTTGGCTTGTGATGCCTTGGTCATCCCCAAGCTTGAGCTATTTCCACTCTTTATCCCATTGTCCATGAGAACATCACCAAAAACATGAAAACTTCACAACACAAAACTTAAACAGAAACTCGTGATATCATTAGCACAAGAAAACAAACTACCAACTCTTTAGGTACTGTAGAAAACTTGATTTATATTTATATTGGTGTTATATTACTGTATTCTCACTTTTCCATGGCTAGTACCCCCCCTATACTATCCATAGTTTCATCAAAATAAGCAATCAACACAACAAAAACAGAATCTGTCAAAAACAGACCAGTCTGTAGCAATCTGTATACTTCGTATACTTCTAGTATCTCAAAAATTCTGAAAAATTATGACAATTAGGGAAATTTGCATATAAACCAGCAGAAAAAGGAATCAATGCAAAAGCTCTCTCTGGATAGGAATTAAAAATAATTTCGTGAGCACAAAGTTTTTGTCTTCTTAGCAAGATCAAACAACCATCACCAAAACTAGTCATAAAGGTTTTACTTGGCACAAACACAGAAAGAAACACAAAAAACACAATCATAACAGAATTATGATGGTGTGGACACAACAAAACATAAAGCAAAAATCAAAGATAAATTCACTGGGTTGCCTCCCAACAAGCGTTATTGTTTAACACCCTTAGCTAGGCATAAGGCAATAGAATCAAGTATCGTCGTCTTTGCTGCTCAAACCATAAGTAGCCCTCATCATGGATTCATAAGGCAATCTTATTTTCTTTCTAGGAAAATGTTCCATGCCCTTCTTTAATGGAAATGGAAATCTAGTATTCCCTTCCTTCATATCGATGACAACACCAATAGTCCTTAGGAAAGGTCTACCAAGAATGATAGGACATGTCGGATTGCAACCAATATCAAGCACAATGAAATCTACGGGTACATAGTTCCTATTTGCAATAATAAGAACATCACTGATCCTTCCCATAGGTTTCTTAACAGTAGAATCCGCAAGATGCAAATTAAGAGAGCACTCATCAATCTCATTGAAGCCTAGAACATCACATAAAGACTTTGGAATAGCGGAAACACTTGCCACCAAATCACACAGAGCATTGCATTCATAGTTTTTAATCTTGATTTTGATAGTAGGTTCCCACTCATCATGTAGTTTTCTAGGAATAGAAACTTCCAACTCAAGTTTCTCTTCAAGAGATTTCATCATAGCATCGACGATATGATCGGTAAAGGCCTTGTTTTGGCTATAAGCGTGTGGAGAGTTTAGAATGGATTGCATCAAGGAAATACATTCAATTAAAGAGAAACTATCATAATTGAATTCCTTGAAATCCAAATTAGTAATTTCATTACTACTCAAAGTTTTGATACCCTCTACTCCACTTTCATGGCTTTTAGCATCAAGATAGATAGACTCCGAGTCATTGGGGCGTTTCTCAACCAAAGTGGATTCATATCCAGCCCCATCATCATTAGGTTTGGCATTAGAAAACAAGGATTCAATAGGAGTCACACCAAGCACTTTAAGATCTTCGTGATTCTCATCACATATTTCAGGTTTAGCAGCCATTTTATTGACTAAGGTAGCATGTTTATCAGTAATCTGGCCTACCAATTTTTCAAGACGAGCAAACTAAGAATTGAGTGCAAGGAATTCTTTGGCCATCTCATCAACTTATTTATTCATAAAAGCCACAAAGAAATTTTGCTCCCTTAGTTCCCTACGATAGTAACTATTATCATCAAACTGTGTAGACATGAAGCCTTTAACACTAGTTTCAATATCTTCCAACCTTTTATAGTAAGCATCATAATCATTTGGTTGGGCCATACAGGTCTTAGCAGGCAGACAAGCACACAAGCGAACAGAAAGCAAACGAAAGAAAAGGGAAAATGAAAAAGGCAAATATTTTTGTATTTTTTCAGAAGTGGGGGAGAGGAAAACGAGAGGAAAAAAAGTAAATGCAAGAGATGAGTTTGCGACAGTTACTTGGATAAGCTTCACTTAGAATAATCCCCGGTGCCAGAAATGGACACGTTGAAGGGAGACTATTCTTGACTTGATACTCCCCGGCAACGGCGCCAGAAATTCTTCTTGCTACCTCTGGAGCTTGCGTTGGTTTTTCCCTTGAAGCGGAAAGGGTGATGCAGCACAGTAGCAGTAAGTATTTCCCTCAGTTTGAGAACCAAGGTTTGACCCCAAAACCAAGCACTTCTCCCATTGCAAGAATTGTAGATCAAGTTGGCCAAACAAAACCCACAACTCAAAGAGAATCACAAGGATATGAAATCATGCATATAAGAGATCAGAGGAAACTCAAATAATAAGATAATCTAATCATAAATCCACAATTCATCGGATCTCGACAAACACACCGGAAAATAAGATTACATCGGATAGATCTCCATGAAGATCATGGAGAAGTTTGTATTGAAGATCCAAGAGAGAGAAGAAGCCATTTAGCTACTAGCTATGGACCCGAAGATGTGTGGTGAACTACTCACGCATCATCGGAGAGGCAATGGTGTTGATGAAGAAGCCCTCCGTGTCCGAATCCCCCCTCCGGCAGTGCACCAGAACGGTCCCCAGATGGGATCTTGCGGAGAAAGAAGCTTGCGGCGGCAGAAAAGTATTTTCGTGGCTCTCTCCCGTGGTTTCATATTTTTAGGGAATTTATAGGCGGAAGAGGTAGGGAAAAGGAGCCACGAGGGGCCCACAAGCCTGCTAGGCGCCCCCAGGCCGCGCCTAGGGGGCTTGTGACCTCCCCCGAGGTCCTTTGCCTTGGTTCTTGATGACCCACAAGTATAGGGGATCAATCATAGTCCTTTCGATAAGTAAGAGTGTCGAACCCAACGAGGAGCAGAAGGCTCTGATAAACGGATTTCAGCAAGGTAATAACTGCAAGCACTGAAAGTAGCGGTAACAGGTGATTGTGTAGCGAGGTGAAACGTAGCAAGCAAAGAGTAACAAGTAACAAGTAGTAGCAACGGTGTAGCAAGTGGCCCAATCCCTTTTGCAGCAAGGGACAAGCATGAACGAAGTCTTATAGGAGGAAAAACGCTCCCGAGGACACACGGGAATTTCTGTCATGCTAGTTTCATCATGTTCATATGATTCGCGTTCGTTACTTTGATAGTTTGATATGTGGGTGGACCGGCGCTTGGGTACTGCCCTTACTTGGACAAGCATCCCACTTATGATTAACCTCTCTCGCAAGAATCTGCAACTACAAAAGAAGAATTAAGACAAAGTCTAACCATAGCATTAAACTAGTGGATCCAAATCAGCCCCTCACGAAGCAACGCATAGACTGCGGTTTAAGCTTCTGTCACTCCAGCAACCCATCATCTACTTACTACTTCCCAATGCCTTCCTCTGTGCCCAAATATGGTGAAGTGTTATGTAGTCGACGTTCACATAACACCACTAGAGGAAAAACAACATACAACATATCAAAATACCGAACGAATATCAAATTCACATGACTATTATTAACACGACTTATCCCATGTCCTCAGGAACAAAAGTAACTACTCACAAGACATAATAATAATCATGACTAGAGGTGTAATGAATAACATCAAGGATCTGAACATAAACTCTTCCACCAAATAATCCAACTAGCATCAACTACAAAGAGTAATCAACACTACTAGCAACCTTACAAGTACAGATCGGAGTCGCGAGACGAAGATTGGTTACAAGAGATGAACTAGGGATTGGAGAGGAGATGGTGCTAATGAAGATGTTGATGAAGATGCCTCCCCTCCGACGAGAGGAGTGTTGGTGATGACGATGGCGATGATTTCCCCCTTCGGGAGCGAAGTTTCCCCGGCAGGATCGTCCTGCCGGAGCTCTAGATTGGATCTGCTCAAGTTCCGCCTTGTGGCGGCGGCGAAACCACGAAAAAGCTCCCTCTTGATTTTTTTCCAGACCAGGACACTTCATATAGCAAAAGAGGGGGAATAGTGGGCCTTCAGGCAGCCCACAAGCTTGCCCACCGCCACCAGGGGGTGGTGGCGGAGTGGGGACTTGTGGGGCCCTGGTGGCCCCCCTCTGGTAGTTCTTTCGCCCAATATTTTTAATATATTCCAGAAAAAATCCATGTAAATTTTCAGGGCATTTGGAGATGGGCAGAATAGTGGACTAGGATTTGCTCCTTTTCCAGTCTAGAATTCCAGCTGCCTGAATTCTCCCTCTTCAAATAATCCTTGCAAAATAAGAGAGAAAAGGCATAAATATGGTACCACAAGTAATATAACAGCCCAAAAAGCAATAAATATCAACATGAAAGCATGATGCAAAATAGACGTATCAGTTCTCAAGTTCCCCGTGTATCTTCTATTTCAGAAAAAATCATTCCGAAGATTTTATCCCGTTTGGACTCCGTTTAATATTCTCCTCTGAAAAGGGTCAAAAACACGGAAAAAACAGGAACTGGCACTTGGCACCGAATTAATAGGTTAGTCCCAAAAAAGATATAAAATGCATGCAAAACATCCAAAGTTGACAAGATAATAGCATGGAACCATAAAAAATTATAGATACGTTGGAGACGTATCACCACCGAGCGAATCCTATAGAGCTATCTAGTTTGAAAATTTTCTCTTTAAATATGGTGAGTATTTTTTGGAATTTGTTGTTTAAGAGTGGTCTACGACTCTTGTTGCTTTCCGTATGAGAATGAATGCACGCAGGTTTGATATTTTCTCATAGTTTGCCCCGCCGGTGCCCATTATTATGCTCCTCTGATACCATGCCCCCTTTCCCTTACCAAAATTTCAGAATTTATTATCCTAAACCAGTATCAATTCTAGCCCCATTATTATGCTCCTCTGATACCATGCCCCCTTCTCCCATATCTCGCCGCCGCAATCCTGGGGAATCTCTGACCCCTATTGCCACCCGACGAATCCTGTCATGGTTTTTTCACGTCAGTTGTTCTCGTTAAAGGACTTAGGTGTGAGGCCATCACAACTAGGTGCCGGCTTGAGAACGGTTGGTCAGAATTGAGTGACACGAGGTTACCCAGGTTTGGCCCGTTCGATGGAGGAGTAAGCCTACGTCTTGCTTGTGTTTCATTAATGAAGATCTCTTGAATCCTAATCCGGGTCTCGCATCTCTTGGAGGGAATTCCTCCTCTTCTTGGGCCTTCTCTGTGAGACGCCCTCCACACCTCTTCATGAACCGGCCTTTAACCAGCTCTAGACCTTTGGGCCTGCCCGAATGAGCATGCATATTAGGCTCCTTGTCAATCCAACCTCCGAGCGGGTCTCGTGCCACTGAGTCGTGGATTCTTCCATGTCGTCTTTATGTTATCCCGTAAAATGGAGCAACCCATAGAGCTATTAGCTGTAGGCCGCGTCAAACCTTTCACCGGGTTATAATCGTGGGAATATCCCCGTCAAATCTCGTACAACTATCTAGTTTTTTTTCTTCGGGGTTGGGGAGCATGTCGCCCATCATGACTAAGGACTTGTTCTGGTCTGGGTATGGAAGGTTGATCCGGGAGTAGGACATGGTGTTCGAGAATGCTATTGTGTATGTCGAGGTGCGCAAGGCACAATGTTTTGGAAAATAATTAGTAACACTACTTTTTAGTATCTCTGGTAATAACCCTATGAATCTGTAGTGGAATTTCAACACTTACTAGCACGGAAGACATTCCATCTCCAACGGCTCAAAACACTATATGTGGTTGTTTGACTAATGGTCGCACACCATGGGTTGCTCATGGCTCCACCCATGAGAGATTTATGTAATAACCCACTAGTAGTAAGTCCATTAACAAATGGTTGCATATATTAAGCAAACAATGATAGGGCTCATCACATATCATTTTGCGACTTCGGACCGTTTGACTTTAGTAAACTTAGGTGGTCGATGTGCTAACCCACCTGTGATATTTTGGTTGAAGTCGTCAAGGTTGTGCGTTTTGGGTGGGGGTGCGTGTAGTATGCTAATCATCCCACACATAGGTACACATTCGAATTGTGCATGTATACACACGCGACAATGAAAATTATTATATGGAACAATGCAATTCTCAATCGATTTTCTCATTATGAGCTGACCACAAATTGATTTTAAGTCTGAATTGATAGAAAAAATGCAGCTAGTAAAAAAGTGCAAGTTGCACTTTTCACCAAATGGAAATTGCCCATATCTTGACCACTAAATTGGAAAGCATGAGTTTTCATTTCTTCAGTTACTATAAAACCATAATTTCTAATTTTGCACAACTATATTTTATGTCTGTGGAAATTTTAATAGCAACTAGATAGGAAAGTGCAACATAACGTGTAATGGTGTTGGTTACATGCACTTGTAATCCTCCTTTATGCATTGATTTGATTACCAATATTACACATTGAATTCTCCAAATTATATGGTAGGCATTTATTTCTCCAAAAATATAGATGGTAGGCATTTATTTGTCCAAAAAAATAGATGGTAGGCATTTATTTCTCCTTTTTCATGGTTAGTGCGAGCAACACATCTAGAGTTGCTTCTTCCTTTTTCCATGCTTTCTACTATTACACATGTCCTATTATAGCGAAGAGGTGTTACAGTACAACTACAAGAGGTTCAAGAAGCACGTCATCACACGGAGGGCAATCATGCGGTGACTAGAAGGCACTACAAGTGTATGGTGGATAAAAATATATTTTGTTATAATTAATAAATTCCATTGGAATATTACTTATCGAATATTGGGTGCCCAGTTTTACCCCACCAAGCCCTGCCAGCCACTGATATATCATGCTTATCAATTATTATCTTGTGATTTTCCTAATTCCATTTCATGTCATGAGCTCACTTATGTCCAAAATCCCAAATGCATCATTCACATTATTCTTCAGTTCAGTTCTCATTGTGCAAGTGCGTCCTGGTCATCAATATGGTAACAAAGAAATGCAAGCATGCATGGGAGTAATCGCATAGCCAGGACCCAGTGTGCCTATACCGCGGCCCATTTCATGACACAAGATTCATTTGTTCACTATATCACATTCGGCTATTAAATTCGAGCTAGGGTCTTGCCCCTTCCTGTGCCACTGCTTGCTAGTCCAAGTGCAAGGACAATTTTTAATCAGGGACGACATGCACCTCCATGCCCGTAATGAAATCGTACCTCAACCCGTCACCCCTAACTGTGTTTTTGTCGTGTGGAAAACCTATACCATGTTCCTCGCATGCCCTGCACTAGAAACTGGGCTCTACTCCTTTGCTCATTCATTGATGTGACCATCATCACCCACGTGGACTGAATAAACTAGAAGATGACACACATTGTCCAATGTGAAGCAGTGTGAACACAGGACCAAAATCCAGCAACCACACTACATCCATCCCCTTTGCTCTCAACCATGGCAACCAGCTTCCTACTTGCTACCATGTTATTGGGTGTCGGTAGATTACTAGAGCTTCTTGTTGTGGGCCTGCACATATTTGTTAATTAGGGCTATGCTCTCCATGTAATTTTATTGTATGCACGGAGGCACAAAATTTCAAGCTACATTTTCTGACATTAAATCCGTTCAATGAGAAATTTTGATCGTTACTACTTACATGATAGAATTATTGGTGGGTTGGGTTGGCTAGGTGCCAAAACATCGTTGCAAATTGATTGGTGATTATACTGATCCACACGTTTAATTTTCGCAATGTGCTGAGTATTTTTTAAATTTCCTTTATAAATGGGTTGATGTTGCATTCCATTCCAGACTGGACACGTGTATGTTTGATGATTCGTCGTAGTTTGTCATGTTGCCCCTCGTAAATCTACTCCTGTGTGATCTGACCTCTCTTATAAGCCCCCCATACACACACCTACCACCCTAAACTCATAACAATTCGAGCCCCCTCCGCCCTCTCCTCCCATATATAGCTGCCAGAGTTCTGAGGATCCTCTAACCTCTATTGCTGGCGAGGGAATCCTATAGAACTATTTAGTTTCAAGAATTCCTCTTTAAATATGCTGATTATTGTTTCGAAATTTGTTCTTTAAATGTCGTACTACCACTCCTACAGCTTTCCATTTCAGAATGGATGCACACAGGTTAAATATGATGGTACTCGTTAATATACTCCTCTGACAACCTGCCCTCTTTCTCTTATTAAAACGTCTGAATTTATTAGCATAAACAAACATCAATTCTTGCCCCATCCCCCTCTCCTTCTCCAACATCTCGTCGCCACAATCATGAGGAACCTGTGACCCCTATTTCTGCTCGACGAATATTGTAGAGCTCTCTAGTTTTTTCTCTTTCTTATTTGGGGTCGGGGAACATGTCGGCCAACATGACTAAGGATTTGTCCGAGCCTGGGTGTAGAGGGTGGTTGTGGGAGGAGGACACGGTGTTTAAGAATGCAATTGTTTTGGTGTATCTAGAGGATGGCAAGGCAGAATGTTTTTGAAAATAATTAGTAGCACTATTTTTTAAGTATGTCTGGTAATAACCCAATGAGTCAACAGTGGAATTTTAACACTTACTAGCATGGAAAACATTCCATCTCCAGCGGCTCAAAACACTAAATGTGGTTGTTTGACTAATGGTCGGATGTCATGGGTTGCTAATCGCTCCACCCATCAAAGTTTAATGTAATTACCCACTAGTAATATGTTCATTCACAAAAGGTTGCATATATTAAACCAATAATGATAGGGCTCATCAAATATCATTTTGCGACTTCACACTGTCATAGTTTCTTAAAAACTAGGTGGTTGATGTGCCAACCCACCTATGATATTTTGGTTGAAGTTCACAAGGTTGTGTTTTTGGGGGGCAGGGGGAGCGGTGTAGTATGCTAATCACTCTACGCATAGCTACACATTTAAATTGTGCAGGTATACACATGTGACAATGAAATCTATTATATATAATAATGCAAGTATCAATCAATACTTCTGATTATGAGCTGACCACAAGGTTTATTAAGTCTGAATTAGTAGAAAAATGCAGCAAGTAAAGAAGTGCAAGTTGCACTTTTCACCAAATAGAAATTGCCCATATCTTGACAAGTAGATAGGAAAATGTGGTTATTCATTTCTTTAGTTACTTGTAAAACCATAATTTCTAATTCTACACAACCATATTTTATGACTTTCGCAAATTTACTTAGCAACTAGATAGGAAAGTGCAACATGTCATGTATTGCCTACCAAGGCATGGAGCAAAACTCCATAATATGGTGTTGGTGTTGGTTGCATGCACTTGCAGTCCTCCAAAATAGATGGAAGGCATGAATAGCAAGACTATTAAAGGCTTTGTTTCCATCCAGTTAGAGAGAGAGAGAGAGCAAGAGCGAGAGAGATAGAGAGATAGATAGATAGAGAGAGAGAGAGAGAGAGAGACTAATCGAGATATGTCGATGGTGACGTTCGATAGAGAAAAGTGAAGTAAGAGTTTAATGGCCGCAGAGGGAGCCATCAACGAGGCACATCGCCTTGGCAATGACAACGTCGAGGTGCTATTCTTTTCTCCAATTTTGTGTGTTCATCTCTACTTGGTTTCATGGTTAGTACGAGCGACGCATCTTGACTGGATTCTTCATTTTACCATGCTTTCTACTACTACACATGTCATATTAATTATGAGCTGAATGTCCACGATGAGGAGGTATTACAATACGACTACAAGGGGTTCAAGAAGCACGTCCTCAAGGGGAGGGAAATCACGCGGTGACTAGAAGAAACTACAAGTGAGTGATGGATAAAAATATATTATGTTATAATTAATAAATACCATTGGAATATTAATTATCAAATATTGGGGTGCTAGTTTGGCACCACTAAGCCATCCGGCCGCTGATATATCGTTCCTATTGATTATTTTCTCCTTAGGATTCTTTTTATTATATTGCGATTTTCCTAATTCCATGTAATGTCACGGGCATACTTATCTCCAAAATCCAAAAGGCATGATTCGCCTTATTCTTCAGTTCGATACTCATCGCACAAGTGTGTCTTGGTCATCAATATGGCAACAAAGGAATGCAACCATGCATTGGAGCAATCGTATACCTAGGACAGCCTATAGCGTGGCCCATGTCATGAGACCAGATTCCTTTGTTGACTGTGTCAGATTCGGCTAGTAAATTCTAGCTTGGGTCTTGCACCTTCGTGTGCCACCGCTTGGTTAGTCCAAGTGAAATGATAACTTTTATTTGGGGAGGAAACGTACATCCATGACCTTAATGTAATGGTACCCCCTTGGCTATATTTTTGTCATGTGGAAAACCTATACCATGTTCCTCGCATGCCCTTCAATCGACACTAGACTCTTCTCTTTTGTTCATTCATTCGCTGGGGCGATCATCACCCAACTTACTTGAATAAACTAGGAGATGACACACATTATCCAATGTGAAGAATTGTCAACCAAGGACCAAAATCCGGCAACCACACTACATTCGTCCCCTTTGCCCTCAACCTTGGCATCCAGATTCCTACATGCTCTCATGTTATTGGGGTGTCAGTATATTAATAAAGCTTCTGCTTGTGTCCTTGCACATATTTGGTAATTAGGGCTATGCTCTACGTGTAATTTTATTGTCTGCACTGAGGCAAAACACATTTCGAGCTCAATTGTCTCATGTTAAATCCATTCATTGAGCAATTTTCAGTGTTACTACTTAGATGTTAGATTTATTGGTGGATTAGGTTGGCTAGGTCCTAAAATGTAGCTGCTATTTGTTTGCTGACTATGATGACCAACTCGTTTAATTGTCGCAATGTGCTAAGTATTTTATAAATTTGGACTTTAAATGGTTGATGCTGCTTTCCATTTGAGACTCAGCACGTGTAGGTTTGATGATTCCTCATAGTTTGTCATGTTAGAACTCATAAATCTGCTCCTCCGCTCCCTCACCTCTCTTATAGACCCCCCCTATCACATTAAACTCGTAGCAATTCGAGCCCCCTCCACTATCCTCCCATATCTAGCTGCCACAATCCCGAGGAAGCTTTAACCCCCATAGCCGCCAAACGAATCCTACAGAGGTATCTAGTTTGAAGATTTCCTCTTCAAATACGGTGAGTTTTTTTTAAATATGTTCTTTAAATGTGGTACTATCACTGTTGTTGCTTTCCATTTGAGAACGGACGTGCATAGGTTTGATGTTTTCTAATAGGGTGTTCCGCTGGTGCCCGTTAATATGCTCCTCTGATACCCTTCCCTCTTTCCCTTATCAAAATGTCTGAACGTATTAACCTAAACCAACATCAATTCTTTCCCCATTCCTCCTCTCCGTATCCCATATCTCGTTGTCGCAATGCTCAGGAATCTCTGACCCCTATAGCCACTCGGTGAATCCTGTAGAGTTGTCTAGTTATTTCTCTTTCTTCTTAAGTGTTGGGGAACATCTCGGCCATCATGACTGAGGATTTGTTCAGGTCTGGGTCCAGAGGGTGCATGTGGGACTAGGACATGTTGTTCGACAATGCTATTATGTTGGTGGATCTGGTGGAGCGAAAGGCATCATGTTTTGAAAAATAATTAACAACACTATTTTGTGAGTATATCTAGTAGTAACCCTATGAGTCCATACTGGAATTTCAACACTTACTAGCTTCAAAATTATTCCTTTTCTAGCGGCTCAAAAGATTATATGTCGTTGTTTGACTAATGATCGGATGTCATGGGTTGCCAATGGCTCCACCGTTGAGAGATTGATATAATAACCCGCTAGTAGTAAGTCCATTCACAAATGGTCGACTATATTAAACCAACAACGATAGGTCTCATCACATGTCGTTTTAAGAATTTAGACCATCGGTGTTTCATAAAACTTAGGTGGTCGATGTTTTAACCCACATATTAAAGGCTTTGTTTTCATCCAGTTAGAGAGAGAGAGAGAGACTGAGACATAGAGAGAGATACTAGTCGAGATATGTCGATGGTGATGTTTGATAAGAAAAGGGAAGAAAAATGTTGATGGTCGCACAGGGATCCATAAACGAGGCACATCGCCTTGGCGATGATCTGTTTTCCCGCACTTTTTGGTTTCATGTCTACTTGGATTCATGGTTAGTACGATCAACACATCTTGAAATCATACTTAGACCCCTCACCCCTCACTGTATCGTTTCCATGTGGAAAACCTATGTCATGTTCCTCGCACGCCCTACACTAGAGACTGGACTCTACTCCTTTGCTCATTAATTCGCTATGATCATCATCACTCACCTGACTTGAATAAACTAGGATATGACGCACATTGTCCAATGTGAATCAGTGTGATCCGAGGAACAAAATTTAGAAACCATACTACATCCATCCCCTTTTCCCTCAGCATTGGCAAGAACCTTCCTACCCGCTCTCATGTTATTGGGGTGTTAGTGGATTAGTACAACTTCTTGTTGTGGCCTTCCACATATTTAGTTATTTGGGCTATGCTCTGCATGTAATTTTATTGTATGCACGGAGGCACAACACATTGCAAACTCCATTTTCTCACATTAAATGCGGCCATTCAAAAAAATTGAGTGTTGCTACCTAGATGTTAGATTTATTGGTAGGCTGGGTTGACTAGGTGCCAAAACATTCGTGCTATTTGATTGGTTACTATTTTGCGGGGGTGGGGTGGGCAAGGGGTGTTGTGTGTTTTCGTCAAGCCTATACACACATGCGACAATTTAATTTATTATAGAGAATAATACAAGACTTAATAGATTTTTATGATTATGAGCTGACCACAAAGTTTTTGCACTCCGAATTGGTAGAAAATTGCAGCTAGTAAAAAAGTGCAAGTTGCACTTTTCACAAAACAGAAATTGCCCATATCTTGACAACTAGATAGGAAAGAATGGGTATTCATTTCTTTAGTTACTTATAAAACCGTAATTTCTAAGTTTGCACAACTATATTTTTTGTCTATGCAAAATTAATTAGCAAGTAGATAGGAAAGTGCATCATGTCGTGTATTGCCTACCAAAGCATGGAGCAAACCTCCATAATATGGTGTTAGTTGCATGCACTTGAATCCTCCATTATGCATTGATTTGATTATCAATATTACACATTGAATTCTCCAAATAAGATAGTAGGCAATTATTTCTCATAAAATAGATGCTAGACATGAATTGCAAGACTATTAAAGGCATTGTTTCCATCCAGTTAGAGATAAAGAGGAATGGAGAGAGAGAGAGAGAGAGAGAGAGAGAGATGCTAGTCGAGATATGTCGATGATGATTTTCGATGGAGAAAAGCGAAGAATGAGTTTGATGGCCATAGATGGACCCATCAACGAAGCACATCGCCTTAGCCATGACAACATCGAGGTGTTTCTCTTTTCTCCCATTTTTCGTGTTCATCTCTTGTTAGTTTCATGGTTAGTATGCGCAACACATCTTGACAGGCTTCTTCGTTTTTCCATGCTTTCTACTACTACACATGTCCTATTTTGAGCTAAATGTCCAGGGTGGAGAGGTGTTACGATACGACTACAAAGCGTTCAAGAAGCACGTCATCAGGGTGAGGGCAATCATGCCATGACCAAAAGACACTACATGTGAGTGATGGAAAAAAATATATTACGTTATATTTTAAAAATACCATTCGAATATTACTTATTTGATACTGGGCGCCCAGTTTTACCCCACTAAGCCCCGCCGTACACTGATATATCGCCCATTATTTTTCCCTTAGGATTATTTTTATGTTATTGCATATTTCCTAATTACACGCCATGTCACGAGCTTAGTTATCTCTAGAATCACAAATGCACCCTTCACATTATTCTTCAGTTTGGTTTTTAGAGCGCAAGTGTGTCCTGGTCATCAATATGGTAACAAAGAAATGCAAGCACACATGTGGGCAACCGCATAGCCAGGACCTAGTCTGTCTATACCACGGCCCAGGTCATGAGACCAGATTCGTTTGTTGAATGTGTCACTTTCGGCTATTAAATTCTATCTTCGGTCTTGCCCCTTCCTATGCCACCGCTTGGCTAGTCCAAGTACAAAGAAAACTTTTAATTGCGGACGAAAGGCACCTCCATGCCCATAATGTAATAGTACCTCGTCCCCTCACCCTTGACTGTGTTTTTGCGTGTGGAAAACCTATACCATGTTCCTATCATACCCTATAGTAGAGGCTGAACTCTACTCCTTTGCGCATTCATTCTTTGTGACCATCAACTCCCATGTGATTGAATAAACTAGGAGATGAAACATGTTGTCCAATATGAAGGAGTGTGAACCCAGGACCAGAATCCGGCAACGACACTACATCCATGCCATTTACCCTCATCCTTGAAAACAAGCTTCCTACCTGCTCTCATGTTACTGGAGTTTCAGTAGATTGGCAGAGCTTCTTGTTCTGACATTGTGCATATTTGGTAATTAGAGTTATGCTCTGCATGTAAGTTTATTGTCTCCACAACACATTTCAAGCTTCATTGTCTTAGATTTCAAGCTTCATTGTCTCACATTAAATGTGTTATTCAGCAATTTAAAGTGTTACTACTTAGATGTTATATTTATTGGTGGGTTGGGTTGTCTAGGGGCCAAAACATCACTACTATTTGATTGGTGACTATGATGACCCACTCATTTGTTAGTTGTAATAATGTACTGGGTATTTTAGAAATTTTCTCAATTAATGGTTGATGCTCCTTTCAATTCGGGACTGGACGCATTTAGGTTTGATGATTCATCGTAGTTTGTCCTACTTGCACTCGTAAATTTGCTCCTACCCTTCCCCACATGTCTTATAGACCCCCCCCCCATTTATCACCCTAAATTCATAGCAATTTGAGCCCCCTCCCCCCTCTCCTGGCATATATAATTGCCACAGTCTTGAGGAACCTCTAACCCCTTTTGCCTCCCACAGAATACTATAGACCTATTTAGTTTGAAGATTTTCTCTTTAAATATGGTGAGTATCTTTTTGAAATTGGTTCTGTAAATGTGGTACAACCACTCCTACTACTTTCCATTTGAGAATGGATGCTCGTAGGTTCGATGTTTTCTTATAGTTTGTCCCGTTGATGCCTGTTAATATGCTCCTCTGACACCATGTCCTCTTCCTCTTATCAAACGTGTGAATCTATTAGCCTAAACCATCATCAATTCTTTCCCAAACCCCCACTTTCTCCCATATATCGCCTCCGCAATCCTGAGGAACCTCTGAGCCTTATTTCCGCTCGATGTATCTTTTAGGGTTCTCTATTTTTTTATTTTGCTTCTTTGGTGTCAAGGAACTTGTCGGCCATCATGATGGAGGATTTGTCTAGGTTTGAGTCTGGAGGGTGGATATGGGAGCAGGACATGGTGTTCAAAAATGCTATTGTGTTGGTGGATCCGGAGGAGGGCAAGGAAGAATGTTTTGGAGAATAATTAGTAACACTATTTTTGTTAGTATGCGTGGTAATAACCCTATGACTCCATGGTGGAATTTTAACACTTAGTAGCATGGAAAACATTCCATCTCCACCGGCTCAAAACACTATATGTGGTTGTTCACTAATGGCCGGATGTCATGGGTTGCTAATCACTCCACCCATCAAAGATTGATGTAATAACCCGCTAGTAGTAAGTTCATTCAACAAAAGGTTGCCTATATTAAACCGACAATGATAGGGATCATCGCATGAAATTTTGCGGCTTCATACCGTCAGAGTTTCATAAAACTTAGGCGGTCGATCTGCCAACCCACCTATGATATTTTGGTTGAAGTCGATAAGGTTGTCTTTTTGGGCGGAGGTGGGAGGGATGTAGTATGCTAACCATCTAACACATAGCTACAAACTGAAATTATGCATCTATACACATGCGGTAATGAAATGTATTACACAAAATAATGCAAGTCTCAATCGAATTTTCTGATTATGAGCTGAATAGAAAGTGTTTTAAGTCTGAATTGGTAGAAAAATGCATTTAGTAATAAAGTGCAAGTTGGACCTTTTACCAAATGGAAAATACTCAAAGCTTGATAACTAGTTAGGAAAGCATGTGTATTCATTTCTTCATTTACTTAAAAAACCATAATTTCTAAAATTGAACAACTATATTTTATGTCTGTGCAAATTTACTTAGCGACTAGATAGGAAACTGCAACAAGTCATGTATTGCCTACCAAAGCATGGAACAAAACTACATAATATGGTGTTGGTTGCACGCACTTGTAATCCCCCATTGTGAAATTATTTGATTATCAATATTACACAGTTTAATTCTCCAAATTAGATGGTGGGCATTTATTTCTTCAAAAATTAGATGGTAGGCATGAATTGCAAGATTATTAAAGGCTTTGTTTCCATCCAGATAGAGAGCAAGGGGGAGAAAGAGAGAGAGATATAGAGAGAGATATATTAGTAGTGATATGTCTGTGGTGATGTTTGATAGAAAAAGCAAAGTAAGAGGTTGATGGCCGCAGAGGGACCCATCAACGCGGCACATCGCCTTGGCAATGCCAACATCGAGGTGCTTTTGTTTTCTCCTATTTTTTGTGTTCATCTCTTCTTGGTTTCATGGTTAGTACGAGCAACCCATCTTCATTTTTCCATGCTTTCTACTGCTACACATGCCCTATTATGATGTGAACGTCCAGGGTTAAGAGGTGATACAATATGACAACAAGGGGTTCAAGAAGCCCGTCATCAAGGGGAGGGCAATTATACGTTAAACACAAGACACTAAAAGTAAGTGATGGATAAAAATATATTATCTTGTAATTAATAAATACCATTGGAATATTACTTATCGAATATTGGGTGTCCAATTTTACCCACTAAGCATTGTTGGCCACTAATATATCGTGTCTATTGATTATTTTCCACTTAGGATTCTTTGTATGTTATTGCAATTTTCTTAATCCCATGTCATGTCACGAGCTCCCTTATGTGCAAAATCCCAAGTGCATCATTCACATTATTCTTCAGTTCGGTTCTCACAGTGCAAGTGCATCCTGTTCTTCAATATGGTAACAAAGAAATGCAACCATGCTCGGGTGCAATCGCATAGCTAGGACCCAGTCTTCCTATACCGCGGCCCACGTCAGGAGACTAGATTCGTTTGTTGATTGTTTCACATTCAGCTATAAATTCTAGCTTGGGTCTTTTCCCTTCCTATTCCACCACTTAGATAGTCCAAGTGCAAATAGAACTTTAGTTGAGGAGGAAAGGCACCTCTGTGGCACTTGACACCTCACCCCTGACTCTGTTTTTGCCATGTGGAAAACTTATACCAATTTCCTCCAACACCCTACACTAGAAACTAGACTCTACTCCTTTTCTCATTCATTCATTGTGACCGTCACCCCCCACTTGACTTAAATAAACTAAGAGATGAAACACATTGTCCAATGCAAATTAGTGTGAACCCATGATCCAAATCCGGCAAACACACTACATCCATCCCATTTCCCTCAGCCTTGGAAACAAGCTTCCTACATGCTCCCATCTTTTTGGGGTGTCAATAGATTAGTAGAGCTTCTTGTTGTGTCCTTCTGCATTTTTGGAAATTAGGGTTATGCTCTCCATTAAATTTTGTTGTCTACACGGAGGCACAACACACTCCAAGCTGCAATTTCTCACATTAAATCCATTCATTCAGCAATTTTAAGTGTTACTACTAAGATATTACATTTATTGGTGGGTTGGGTTAGCTAGGTTCCAAAATGTCGCTGCTATTTGATTGGTTACTATGGTGACCACTCATTGATTGTCGTAATGTGCTAAGTATTTTAGAAAAATGCTCATTAAATGGCTTGATGCTCCTTTCCATTTGAGACTGGACGTGTTTAGGTTTGATAATTTGTCCTAGCTTGTCCGGCTGGCACTCATAAATTCGCTCCTCCGATACCCCACCCCCCTTATAGAACCCCCCCTCCCCATTTATCACCCAAACTCATAGCAATTTGAGCCCCCTCCCCCCTCTCCGCTCATATCTAGCTGCCATAGTCCAAAGGAAACACTAACCACTATTGCTTCTGAGAAAATACTATAGAGGTATTCAGTTTCAATGTATCCTATTTAAATATGCGGAATAATTTTCCGAAATTTGTCTTTTAAATGTGGTACTAACATTGTTTATGCTTTCTGTTTGAGAATAGATCTGCGTATATTCGATGTTTTCTCATAGTTTGTCCCGTTGGTGCCCATTAATATGGTCTTCTGATACCCTTCCCTATTTCCCTTATCAAAATGTCTGAATGTATTAACCTAAACCAGCATCAATTTTTTCCCCATTCCCCCTCTCCTTCTCCCATATCTCGTCGTCGCAATGCTGAGGAATCTCTGAGCTCTATTGCCACTCGGTGAATCCTCTAGAGTTGTCTAGTTTTTTCTCTTTCTTCTTCATGGTTGGGGAACATGTGGGCCATCATGACTGAGGATTTGTTCAGGTCTGGGTCCGGAGGGTGCATGTGGGAGTAGGACATGTTGTTCGAGAATGCTATTATATTGGTGGATCTGGAGGAGCGAAAGGCATCATGTTTTGGAAAATAATTAACAGCACTATTTTGTCCGTATATCTAGTAATAACCTTATGAGTCCATAGTGGAATTTCGACACTTACTAGCATCAAAATTATTCCTTTTCTAGTGACTCAAAATATTATATGTGGTTGTTTGACTAATGATAGGATGTCATGGATTGCCAATGGCTCCACCCATCAGAGATTGATATACTAACCCGCTAGTAGTAAGTCCATTCACAAATGGTTGATGGTATTAAACGAGCAATGATAGGTCTCATCACATGTCATTTTGCGACATTAGACCGTCACTATTGAATAAAACTTAGCTGGTCGATGTGCTAACCCACCTATTAAAGGCTTTGTTTGCATCCAGTTAGAGAGAGAGACATCAAGAGAGATAGAGAGATACTAGTCAAGATATGTCGATGGTGTTGTTCGATAGAAGAAAGCGAAGAAAGATGTTGATGGTGGCACTGGGAGCCATCAACGAGGCACGTCGCCTTGGCGATGATCTGTTTTCCCCCACTTTTGGTTTCATGTCTACTTGGATTCAAGGTTAGTATGATCAACGGATCATGCAATAATACCATATTGTGTTGGTAGATCCAGAGGAGGGCAAGGAAGAATGTTTTGGAGAATAATTAGTAACACTATTTTTGTTAGTATGCGTGGTAATAACCCTATGACTCCATGGTGGAATTTTAACACTTAGTAGCATGGAAAACATTCCATCTCCAATGGCTCAAAACACTATATGTGGTTGTTCACTAATGGCCGGATGTCATGGGTTGCTAATCACACCACCCATCAAAGATTGATGTAATAACCCGCTAGTAGTAAGTTCATTCAACAAAAGGTTGCCTATATTAAACCGACAATGATAGGCATCATCGCATGAAATTTTGCGGCTTCATACCGTTAGAGTTCCATAAAACTTAGGCGGTCGATCTGCCAACCCACCTATGATATTTTGGTTGAAGTCGATAAGGTTGTCTTTTTGGGGGGAGGTGGGAGGGGTGTAGTATGCTAACCATCTAACACATAGCTACAAACTGAAGTTATGCATCTATACACATGCGGTAATGAAATGTATTACACAAAATAATGCAAGTCTCAATCGAATTTTCTGATTATGAGCTGAACAGAAAGTGTTTTAAGTCTGAATTGGTAGAAAAATGCAGTTAGTAATAAAGTGCAAGTTGCACTTTTTACCAAATGGAAAATACTCAAGGCTTGATAACTAGATAGGAAAGCATGTGTATTCATTACTTCATTTACTCATAAAACCATAATTTCTAAAATTGAACAACTATAATTTATGTCTGTGCAAATTTACTTAGCGACTAGATAGGAAACTGCAACAAGTCATGTATTGCCTACCAAAGCATGGAACAAAACTACATAATATAGTGTTGGTTGCACGCACTTGTAATCCCCCATTGTGAAATTATTTGATTATCAATATTACACAGTTTAATTCTCCAAATTAGATGGTGGGCATTTATTTCTTCAAAAATTAGATGGTAGGCATGAATTGCAAGATTATTAAAGGCTTTGTTTCCATCCAGATAGAGAGCAAGGGGGAGAAAGAGAGAGAGAGATAGAGAGAGAGATATTAGTAGTGATATGTCTGTGGTGATGTTTGATAGAAAAAGCAAAGTAAGAGGTTGATGGCCGCACAGGGACCGATCAACGCGGCACATCGCCTTGGCAATGCCAACATCGAGGTGCTTTTGTTTTCTCCTATTTTTTGTGTTCATCTCTTCTTGGTTTCATGGTTAGTACGAGCAACCCATCTTCATTTTTTCATGCTTTCTACTACTACACATGTCCTATTATGAGGTCAATGTCCAGGGTTAAGAGGTGTTACAATATGACAACAAGGGGTTCAAGAAGCCCGTCATCAAGGGGAGGGCAATTATACGTTAAACAGAAGACACTAAAAGTAAGTGATGGATTTAAATATATTATGTTATAATTAATAAATATCATTGGAATATTACTTATCGAACATTGGGTGTCCAATTTTACCCACTAAGCATTGTTGGCCACTAATATATCGTGTCTATTGATTATTTTCCCCTTAGGATTCTTTGTATGTTATTGCAATTTTCTTAATTCCATGTCATGTCACGAGCTCCCTTATGTGCAAAATCCCAAGTGCATCATTCGCATTATTCTTCAGTTCGGTTCTCACAGTGGAAGTGCATCCTGTTCTTCAATATGGTAACAAAGAAATGCAACCATGCTCGGGAGCAATCGCATAGCTTGGACCCAGTCTTCCTATACCGCGGCCCATGTCAGGAGACTAGATTCGTTTGTTGATTGTGTCACATTCAGCTATAAATTCTAACTTGGGTCTTTCCCCTTGCTATTCCACCACTTAGATAGTCCAAGTGCAAATAGAACTTTAGTTGAGGAGGAAAGGCACCTTTGTGGCAGTAATGTACTCGTTCCTTGACACCTCACCCCTGACTCTGTTTTTGCCATGTGGAAAACTTATACCAATTTCCTCCAACACCCTACACTAGAAACTAGACTCTACTCCTTTTCTCATTCATTCATTGTGACCGTCACCCCCCACTTGACTTAAGTAAACTAAGAGATGAAACACATTGTCCAATGCAAATTAGTGTGAACCCATGATCCAAATCCGGCAAACACACAACATCCATCCCATTTCCCTCAGCCTTGGGAACAAGCTTCCTACATGCTCCCATCTTTTGGGGTGTCAATAGATTAGTAGAGCTTCTTGTTGTGTCCTTCTGCATTTTTGGAAATTAGGGTTATGCTCTCCATTAAATTTTGTTGTCTGCACGGAGGCACAACACACTCCAAGCTCCAATTTCTCACATTAAATCCATTCATTCAGCAATTTTAAGTGTTACTACTAAGATATTACATTTATTGGTGGGTTGGGTTAGCTCGGTTCCAAAATGCTGCTGCTATTTGATTGGTTACTATGGTGACCACTCATTGATTGTCGTAATGTGCTGAGTATTTTAGAAAAATGCTCATTAAATGGCTTGATGCTCCTTTCCATTAGAGACTGGACGTGTTTAGGTTTGATAATTTGTCCTAGCTTGTCCGGCTGGCACTCATAAATTCGCTCCTCCGATACCCCACCCCCCTTATAGAACCCCCCTTTACATTTATCACCCAAACTCATAGCAATTTGAGCTCCCTCCCCCCTCTCCGCTCATATCTAGCTACCATAGTCCAAAGGAAACTCTAACCACTATTGCTTCCCAGAAAATACTATAGAGGTATTCAGTTTCAATATATCCTATTTAAATATGCGGAATACTTTTCCGAAATCTGTCTTTTAAATGTGGTACTAACATTGTTTATGCTTTCTGTTTGAGAATAGATCCGCGTATATTCGATGTTTTCTCATAGTTTGTCCCGTTGGTGCCCATTAATATGGTCTTCTGATACCCTTCCCTCTTTCCCTTATCAAAATGTCTGAATGTATTAACCTAAACCAGCATCAATGCTTTCCCCATTCCCCCTCTCCTTCTCCCATATCTCGTCGTCGCAATGCTGAGGAATCTCTGAGCTCTATTGCCACTCGGTGAGTCCTCTAGAGTTGTCTAGTTTTTTCTCTTTCTTCTTCATGGTTGGGGAACATGTGGGCCATCATGACTGAGGATTTGTTCAGGTCTGGGTCCGGAGGGTGCATGTGGGAGTAGGACATGTTGTTCGAGAATGCTATTATGTTGGTGGATCTCGAGGAGCGAAAGGCATCGTGTTGTGGAAAATAATTAACAACACTATTTTGTCCGTATATCTAGTAATAACCTTATGAGTCCATAGTGGAATTTCGACACTTACTAGCATCAAAATTATTCCTTTTCTAGTGGCTCAAAAGATTATATGTGGTTGTTTGACTAATGGTAGGATGTCATGGATTGCCAATGGCTCCACCCATCAGAGATTGATATACTAACCCGCTAGTAGTAAGTCCATTCACAAATGGTTGATGATATTAAACGAACAATGATAGGTCTCATCACATGTCACTTTGCGACTTTAGACCGTCACTATTGAATAAAACTTAGGTGGTCGATGTGCTAACCCACCTATTAAAGGCTTTGTTTGCATCCAGTTAGAGAGAGAGACATCAAGAGAGAGAGAGAGAGAGATACTAGTCAAGATATGTCGATGGTGCTGTTCGATAGAAGAAAGCGAAGAAAGATGTTGATAGTGGCACTGGGAGCCATCAACGAGGCACGTCGCCTTGGCGATGATCTGTTTTCCCCCACTTTTGGTTTCATGTCTACTTGGATTCAAGGTTAGTACGATCAACGGATCATGCAATCATACTTTGACCCCTCACCCCTCACTGTATTTTTTTCCATGTAGAAAACCTATACCATGTTCCTCGCACGCCCTACACGAGAGACTGGACTTTACTCCTTTGCTCATTCATTCGCTATGGTCATCATCACTCACCTGACTTGAATAAACTAGGAGATAACAGACATTGTGCAATGTGAAGTATTGTGATCCCAGGACCAAAATCTAGAAACGATACTACATCCATCCCCTTTGCCCTCAGCATTGGCAAGAAGCTTCCTACCCGCTCTCATGGTATTGGGGTGTCAGTAGATTAGTACAGTTTCTTGTTGTGGCCTTCCATATATTTTGTAATTAGGGCTATGCTCTGCATGGAATTTTATTGTATGCACGGAGGCAAAACACAATGCAAACTCCATTTTCTCACATTAAATGCGTTCATTCAACAAATTTGAGTGTTGCTAGTTAGATGTTAGATTTATTGGTAGGTTGGGTTGGCTAGGTGCCAAAATATCGCTGCTATTTGATTGGTGACTATGCTGACCCACTCGTTTAATTGTCCTAATATGCTGAGTATTTTCGAAATTTTATCTTTAAATGGATTGATGGTGCTTTCCATTCGAGACTAGATGCGTGTAGGTTTGATCATTTGTTGTAGTTTGTCCTGCTGGCACTCGTCAATATGCTCCTTCCCTCCCCCATCTCTCTTGTCGTCCCCCTCCCCCCGCCCCCCATTTATTCCCCTAAACTCATAGCAATTCCAGCATGTTCCCCCTCTCCTGCCATATCTAGCTGCCACAGTCCTCGGGAACCTCTAACCGCTATTCCCGCCCAGCGAATCCTATAGAGCTATTTAGTTTCAAAATTTTCTCTTTAAAATGGTGAGTATTTTTCGGAATTTGTTGTTTAAGAGTGGTCTACCACTCTTGTTGCTTTCCTGATGAGAATGAATGCGCGCAGGTTTGATATTGCCCCATCACCCCTCTCTTTCTCCCATATCTCGCCGCCGCAATCCTGGGGAATCTCTGACCCCTATTGCCACTCGACGAATCCTGTCGTGGTTTTTTCACGGCAGATGTCCTCGTTAAAGGACTTAGGTGTGAGGCCAACACAACTAGGTGGCGGCTTGAGAAGGGTTGGTCATGAATTGAGAGACACGAGGTTACCCAGGTTCGGCCCATCCGATGGAGGATAAATCCTACGTCCTGCTTGTGTTTCATTGATAAAGATCTCAATTACAAGGGTGTGGAATAGCTACCTCTAGTCTCGAGGGTTTCTATTCTTTCTATCTATAAAGACTTGTCTTGTTCTGACTTAACTTGTCCCTCTTGGGTACCCTGCCCCTCCTTATACAAGTTGAAGGGGTAGTCTTACATAGAGTCCTACTAGGACTAGGACTAGTTTCTCTTGAATCCTAATCCGGGTCTCGCATCTCTTGGAGGGAATTCCTCCTCTTCTTGGGCCTTCTCTGTGAGCCGCCCTCGACGCCTCTTCATGAACCGGCCTTTGACCAGCTCTAGGCCTTTGGGCTTGCCCGTATGAGCATGCATATTAGGCTCCTTGTCAAGCCAGCCTCCCGGCGGGTCTCGTGCCACTAAGTCGTGGATTCTTCCTTGTCGTCTTTATTTTATCCCGGAAAATGGGGCAACCCATAGAGATATTAGTTGTAGGCCGGGTCAAACCTTTCGCCGGGTTATAATCGTGGGATTATTCCCGTCAAATCTCGTACAACATCTCGCCCATCATGACTAAGTACTTGTTCGGGTCTGGGTATGGAAGGTTGATGTGGGAGTAGGACATGGTGTTCGAGAATGCTATTGTGTATCTCGAGGTGTACAAGGCCTAATGTTTTGGAAAATAATTAGTAACACTACTTTTTAGTATGTCTGGTAATAACCCTATGAGTCCGTAGTGGAATTTCAACACTTACTAGCACGGAAGACATTCCATCTCCAACGGCTCAAAACACTATATGTGGTTGTTTGACTAATGGTGGGACGCCATGGGTTGCTCATGGCTGCACCCATGAGATATTTATGTAATAACCCACTAGTAGTAAGTCCATTCACAAATGGTTGCCTATATTAAGCAAACAATGATAGGGCTCATCACATATCATTTTGCGAATTCGGACCGTTGGACTTTAGAAAACTTAGGCGGTCGATGTGCTAACCCACCTGTGATATTTTGGTTGAAGTAGTCGAGGTTGTGTTTTTTGGGTGGGGGTGCGTGTAGTATGCTAATCATCCCACACATAGGAGCACATTTGGATTGTGCATGTATACACACGCGACAATGAAAATTATTATATGGAACAATGCAATTCTCAATCGATTTTCTCATTATGAGCTGTCCACAAATTGTTTTTAAGTCTGAATTGGTAGAAAAAAATGCAGCTAGTAAAAAAGTGCAAGTTGCACTTTCTACCAAATGGAAATTGCCCATATCTTGACCACTAAATTGGAAAGCATGGGTTTTCATTTCTTCAGTTATTATAAAACCTTAATTTCTAAGTTTACACAACTAAATTTTATGTCTATGCAAATTTACATAGCAACTAGATAGGAAAGTGCAACATAACGTGTATTGCCTAACAAAGCATGGAACAACCCTCTATAATATAGTGTTGGTTACATGCACTTGTAATCCTCCTTTATGCATTGATTTGAATATCAATATTACACATTGAATTCTCCAAATTAGATGGTAGGCATTTATTTCTCCAAAAAATAGATGGTAGGCATTTTGTTATAATTAATAAATTCCATTGGAATATTACTTACCGAATATTGGGTGCCCAGTTTTACCCCACCAAGCCCTGCCAGCCACTGATATATCATGTTTATCGATTATTATTTGCGATTTTCCTAATTCCATTTCATGTCACGAGCTCACTTATGTCCAAAATCCCAAATGCATCATTCACATTATTCTTCAGTTCAGTTCTCACTGTGCAAGTGCGTCCTGGTCATCAATATGGTAACAAAGAAATGCAAGCATGCATGGGAGTAATCGCATAGCCAGGACCCGGTGTGCATATACTGTGGCCCATGTCATGAGACAAGATTCATTTATTCACTATGTCACATTCGGCTATTAAATTCGATCTAGGGTCTTGCCCCTTCTTGTGCCACTTCTTGGCTAGTCCAAGTGCAAGGACAATTTTTAATCAGGGACGACATGCACCTCCATGCCCGTAATGAAATCGTACCTCAACCCGTCACCCCTGACTATGTTTTTGCCATGTGGAAAACCTATACCATATTCCTCGCATGCCCTGCACTAGAAACTCGACTCTACTCCTTTGCTCATTCATTGATGTGACCATCATCACCCACCTGGCCTGAATAAACTAAAAGATGACACACATTGTCCAATGTGAAACAGTGTGAACACAGGACCAAAATCCAGCAACCACACTACATCCATCCCCTTTGCCCTCAACCATGGCAACAAGCTTCCTACTTGCTATCATGTTATTGGGTGTTGGTAGATTACTAGAGCTTCTTGTTGTGGGCTTGCACATATTTGTTAATTAGGGCTATGCTCTGCATGTAATTTTATTGTATGCACGGAGGCACAACATTTCAAGCTACATTGTGTGACATTAAATCCGTTCATTGAATTTTTTTGATCGTTACTACTTACATGATAGAATTATTGGTGGGTTGGGTTGGCTAGGTGCCAAAACATCGCTCCTAATTGATTGCTGATTATACTGATCCACATGTTTAATTTTCACAATGTGCTGAGTATTTTTTAAATTTTCTTTTTAAAAGGGTTGATGTTGCATTCCATTCCAGACTGGATGCTTGTATGTTTGATGATTCGTCGTAGTTTGTCATGTTGCCCCTCGTAAATATTCTCCTTTGTGATCTGACCTCTCTTATAAGCCCCCCCCCCACACACACACACCTACCACCCTAAACTCGTAACAATTCGAGCCCCATCCGCCATGTCCTCCCATATATAGCTGCCATAGTTCTGAGGATCCTCTAACCTCTATTGCTGGCGAGGGAGTCCTATATAACTATTTAGTTTCAAGAATTCCTCTTTAAATATGCTGATTATTGTTTCGAAATTTGTTCTTTAAATGTCGTACTACCACTCCTACTTCTTTCCATTTCAGAATGGATGCACACAGGTTAAATATGCTGGTACTCGTTAATATACTTCTCTGACAACCTGCCCCTCTTTCTCTTATTAAAACGTCTGAATTTATTAGCCTAAACCAGCATCAATTCTTGCCCCATCCCCCTCTCCTTCTCCAATATCTCGTTGCCACAATCCTGAGGAACCTCTGACCCATATTTCTGCTCGACGAATCTTGTAGAGCTCTCTAGTTTTTTCTCTTTCTTATTTGGGGTCTGGGAACATGTCGGCCAACATGACTAACGATTTGTCTGAGCCTGAGTGCAGAGGGTGGTTCTGGGACGAGGACATGGTGTTTAAGAACGCAATTGTGTTGGTGTATCTAGAGGATGGAAAGGAAGAATGTTTTTGCAAATAATTAGTAGCACTATTTTTTAAGTATGTTTGGTGATAACCCGATGAGTCAATAGTGGAATTTTAACAATTACTAGGATGGAAAACATTCCATCTCCAGCGGCTCAAAACACTAAATGTGGTTGTTTGACTAATGGTCAATGTCATGGGTTGCTAATCGCTCCACCCATCAAAGTTTGATGTAATTACCCACTAGTAGTATGTTCATTCCGAAAAGGTTGCATATATTAAACCAATAATGATAGGGCTCATCACATATCATTTTGCGACTTCAGACTGGCATAGTTTCATAAAAATTAGGTGGTTGATGTGCCAACCCACCTATGATATTTTGGTTGAAGTTCACAAGGTTGTGTTTTTGGGGGGCAGGGGAGCGGTGTAGTATGCTAATCACTCCACGCATAGCTACACATTTAAACTGTGCAGGCATACACATGTGACAATGAAATCTATTATATAGAATAATGCAAGTCTCAATCAATACTTCTGATTACGAGCTGACCACAAAGTTTATTAAGTCTGGATTGGTAGAAAAATGCAGCAAGTAAAGAAGTGTAAGTTGCACTTTTCACGAAATAGAAATTGCCCATATCTTGACAAGTAGATACGAAAATGTGGTTATTCATTTCTTTAGTTACTTATAAAACCATAATTTCTAATTCTACGCAACCATATTTTATGACTTTGCAAATTTACTTAGCAACTAGATAGGAAAGTGCAACATGTCATGTATTCCCTACCAAATCTTGGAGAAAAACTCCATAATATGGTGTTGGTGTTGATTGCATGCACTTGCAGTCCTCCAAAATAGATGGCAGACATGAATTGCAAGATTATTAAAGGCTTTGTTTCCATCCAGTTAGAGAGAGAGAGAGAGAGAGAGAGAGAGATAGGTAGAGAGAGAGACTAATCGAGATATGTCGATGGTGATGTTTGATAGAGAAAAGTGAAGTAAGAGGTTGATGGCCGCAGAGGGAGCCATCAACGAGGCACATCGCCTTGGCAATGACAACATCGAGGCGCTTTTATTTTCTCCAATTTTGTGTGTTCATCTCTACTTGGTTTCATGGTCAGTACGAGCGACACATCTTGAATGTATTCTTCATTTTACCATGCTTTCTACTACTACACATGTCATATTAATTATGAGTTGAATGTCCACGATGAGGAGGTATTACAATGCGACTACAAGGGGTTCAAAAAGCATGTTCTCAATGGGGGGGAATCACGCGGTGACTAGAAGACACTACAAGTGAGTGATGGATGAAAATATATTATGTTATAATTAATAAATACCATTGGAATATTAATTATCAAATAATGGGTGGACAGTTTGGCACCACTAAGCCATGCCGGCCGCTGATATATCGTGCCTATTGATTATTTTCCCCTTAGGAATCTTTTTATTATATTGCGATTTTCCTAATTCCATGTAATGTCACGAGCATACTTATCTCCAAAATCCAAAAGGCATGATTCGCCTTATTCTTCTGTTTGATACTCACCGCACAAGTGTGTCCTGGTCATCAATATGGCAACAAAGAAATGCAAGCATGCATTGGAGCAATCGCATACCTAGGACATCCTATACCGTGGCCCATGTCATGAGACCAGATTCGTTTGTTGACTGTGTCACATTCAGCTCGTAAATTCTAGCTTGGGTCTTGCACCTTCGTGTGCCACCGCTTGGCTAGTCCAAGTGAAACGATAACTTTATTTGGGGAGGAAACGTACATCCATGACCTTAATGTAATGGTACCCCCTTGATTGTATTTTTGTCATTTGGAAAACCTATACCATGTTCCTCGCATGCCCTACAATCGAGACTAGACTCTTCCCTTTTGTTCATTCATTCGCCGGGGCCATCATCACCCAACTGACTTGAATGAACTAGGAGATGACACACATTGTCCAATGTGAAGAATTGTGAACCAAGGACCAAAATCCGGCAACCACACTACATCTGTCCCCTTTGCCCTCAGCCTTGGCAACAAGCTTCCTACCTGCTCTCATGTTACTGAGGTGTCAGTATATTAATAGAGCTTCTGGTTGTGTCCTTGCACATATTTGGTAATTAGGGCTATGCTCTACGTGTAATTTTATTGTCTGCACTAAGGCAAAACACATTTCGAGCTCAATTGTCTCACGTTAAATCCATTCATTGAGCAATTTTGAGTGTTACTACTTAGATGTTATATTTATTGGTGGATTGGGTTGGCTAGGTCCTAAAATGTAGCTGCTATTTGATTGGTGACTATGATGACCAACTCGTTTAGTTGTCACAATGTGTTGAGTATTTCATAAATTTGGACTTTAAATGGTTGATGATGCTTTCCATTTGAGACTCGACACGTGTAGGTTTGATGATTCCTCATAGTTTGTCATGTTAGAACTCATAAATTTACTCCTCCGCTCCCTCACCTCTCTTATAGACCCCCCCCCTCTATCACCCTAAACTCGTAGCAATTCGAGCCCCCTTCACTATCCTCCCATATCTAGCTGCCACAGTCCTGAGGAACCTTTAACCCCCATAGCCGCCAAACGAATCCTACAGAGGTATCTAGTTTGAAGATTTCCTCTTCAAATATGTTGAGTTTTATTTTTTGAAATATGTTCTTTAAATGTGGTACTATCACTGTTGTTGCTTTCCATTTGAGAATGGACGTGCATAGGTTTGATGTTTTCTAATAGTTTGTTCCGTTGGTGCCCGTTAATATGCTCCTCTGATACCCTTTCATCTTTCCCTTATCAAAATGTATGAACGTATTAACCTAAACCAACATCAATTCTTGCCCCATTCCTCCTCTCCTTATCCCATATCTCGTTGTCGCAATGTTGAGGAATCTCTGACCCCTATAGCCACTCAGTGAAACCTGTAGAGTTGTCTAGTTTTTTCTCTTTCTTCTTTAGGGTTGGGGAACATGTCGGCCATCATGACTGAGGATTTGTTCAGGTCTGGGTCCGGAGGGTGCATGTGGGAGTAGGACATGTTGTTCGATAATGCTATTATGTTTGTGGATCTGTAGGAGCGAAAGGCATCGTGTTTTGAAAAATAATTAACAACACTATTTTGTGAGTATATCTAGTAATAACCCTATGAGTCCATAGTGGAATTTCAACACGTACTACCATCAAAATTATTCCTTTTCTAGCGGCTCAAAATATTATATGTGGTTGTTTGACTAATGATAGGATGTCATGGGTTGCAAATGGCTCCACCCATCAGAAATTGATATAATAACCCACTAGTAGTAAGTCCATTCACAAATGGTTGACTATATTAAACCAACAATGATAGGTCTCATCACATGTCATT
Organism: Hordeum vulgare subsp. vulgare; assembly: GCF_904849725.1. Classification (NCBI taxonomy): domain Eukaryota; kingdom Viridiplantae; phylum Streptophyta; class Magnoliopsida; order Poales; family Poaceae; genus Hordeum; species Hordeum vulgare. The sequence continues at coordinate 654,035,780 of NC_058519.1, read as the reverse complement.
TTGCGACTTTAGACCATCAATGTTTCATAAAACTTAGGTGGTCGATGTGCTAACCCACCTATTAAAGGCTTTGTTTTCATCCAGTTAGAGAGAGAGACACACATAGAGAGAGATACTAGTCGAGATATGTCGATGGTGATGTTCAATAGAAAAAATCAAAGAAAGATGTTGATGGTCACACAGGGATCCATCAAGGAGGCACATCGCCTTGGCGATGATCTATTTTCCCGCACTTTTTGGTTTCATGTCTACTTGGATTCATGGTTAGTACGATCAACACATCTTGCAATCATACTTCGACCCCTCACCCCTCACTGTATTTTTTCCATGTGTAAAACCTATATCATGTTCCTCGCACGCCCTACACTAGAGACTGGACTCAACTCCTTTGCTCATTTATTTGCTATGATCATCATCACTCACATGACTTGAATAAACTAGGAGATGGCGCACATTGTCCAATGTGAATCAGTGTAATCCCAGATTCAAAATCTAGATACCATACTACATCCATCCTAGTTGCCCTTAGCATTGGCAAGAACTTTCGTACCCGCTCTCATGTTATTGGGGTGTCAGTGGATTAGTACAGGTTCTTGTTGTGGCCTTCCGCATGTTTAGTAATTAGGGCTATGCTCTGCATGTAATTTTATTGTATGCACGGAGGCACAACACATTGCAAGCTCCATTTTCTCACATTAAATGCGTTCATTCAACAAGTTTGAGTGTTGCTTCCTAGATGTTAGATTTATTGGTAGGTTGGGTTGGCTAGGTGCCAAAACATCCGTGCTATTTGATTGGTGACTATTTTGCAGGGGTGGGGTGGGCAAGGGGTGTTGTATATTTTCGTCAGGCTTATATACACATGCGACAATTAAATTTATTATAGAGAATAATACAAGACTTAATAGATTTTTATGATTATGAGCTGACGACAAAGTTTTTAAAGTCTGAATTGGTAGAAAATTGCAGCTAGTAAAAAAGTGCAAGTTGCACTTTTCACCAAATAGAAATTGCCCATATCTTGACAACTAGATAGCAAAGAATGGGTATTCATTTCTTTAGTTACTTATAAAACCGTAATTTCTAAGTTTGCACAACTATATTTTATGTCTATGCAAAATTAATTAGCAAGTAGATAGGAAACTGCAACATGTCGTGTATTGCCTACCAAAGGATGGAGCAAACCTCCGTAATATGGTGTTAGTTGCATGCACTTGAATCCTCCATTATGCATTGATTTGATTATCAATATTACACATTGAATTCTCCAAATAAGATGGTAGGCATTTATTTCTCATAAGATAGATGCTAGGCACGAATTGCAAGACTATTAAAGGTTTTGTTTCCATCCAGTTAGAGAGAAAGATGAATGAAGAGAGAGAGAGAGAGAGAGAGAGAGAGAGAGAGAGAGAGATGCTAGTTGAGATATTTCGATGATGATTTTCGATGGAGAAAAGAGAAGAAAGAGTTTGATGGCCATAGATGGACCCATCAACGAAGCACATCGCCTTAGCGATCACAACATCGAGGTGTTTCTCTTTTCTCCCATTTTTTGTGTTCATCTCCTGTTAGTTTCATGGTTAGTATGTGCAACACATCTTGACTGGCTTCTTCGTTTTTCCATGCTTTCTACTACTACACATGTCCAATTTTGAGCTGAATGTCCAGGATGGAGAGGTGTTACGATACAACTACAAAGGGTTCAAGAAGAACGTCATCAGGGTAAGGGTAATCATGCCATGACCAAAAGACATTACATGTGAGTGATGGATAAAAATATATTATGTTATATTAAAAAAAATTCCATTGGAATATTACTTATTGGATATTGGGCGCCCAGTTTTACCCCACTAAGCCCCGCCGGTCACTGATATATCGCCCATTATTTTTCCCTTAGGATTCTTTTTATGTTATTGCATATTTCCTAATTACAGGCCATGCCACGAGCTTAGTTATCTCTAAAATCACAAATGCACCATTCGCAATATTCTTCAGTTTGGTTTTCAGAGCGCAAGTGCGTCCTAGTCATCAATATGGTAACAAAGAAATGCAAGCACACATGTGGGAAACCGCATAGCGAGGACCTAGTATGTCTATACCACGACCCACGTCATGAGACCAGATTCGTTTGTTGAATATGTCACTTTCAACTATTAAATTCTATCTTCGGTCTTGCTCCTTCCTATGCCACCGCTTGGCTAGTCCAAGTGCAAAGAGAACTTTTAATTGCGGAGGAAAGGCACCTCCATGCCCATAATGTAATAGTATCTCGACCCCTCACCCCTGACTGTGTTTTTGCGTGTGGAAAACCTATACCATGTTCCTATCATACCCTACAGTAGAGGCTGAACTCTACTCCTTTTCTCATTCATTCTTTGTGACCATCAACTCCCACGTGATTGAATAAACTAGGAGATGACACATGTTGTCCAATATGAAGGAGTGTGAACCCAGGACCAGAATCCGGCAACGACACTACATCCATGCCCTTTACCCTCATCCTTGACAACAAGCTTCCTACGTGCTCTCATGTTACTCGAGTTTCAGTAGATTGGCAAAGCTTCTTGTTCTGACATTGTGCATATTTGGTAATTAGAGTTATGCTCTGCATGTAAGTTTATTGTCTCCACAACACATTTCGAGCTTCATTGTCTGACATTAAATGTGTTATTCAGCAATTTAAAGTGTTACTACTTAGATGTTATATTTATTGGTGGGTTTGGTTGTCTAGGGGCCAAAACATCACTACTATTTGATTGGTGACTATGATGACCCACTCATTTGTTAGTTGTAATAATGTCGTGAGTATTTTAGAAATTTTCTCATTAAATGGTTCATGCTCCTTTCCATTCAAGACTAGACGCATTTAGGTTTGATGATTCATCGTAGTTTGTCCTGCTTGCACTCGTAAATTTGCTCCTACCCACCCCCACATGTCTTATAGAACCCCCCCCCCCCCATTTATCACCCTAAATTCGTAGCAATTTGAGCCCCCTCCCCCCTCTCCTCCCATATATAGTTGCCACAGTCCTGAGGAACCTCTAACCCCTATTGCCTCCCACTGAATAATGTATACCTATTTAGTTTGAAGATTTTCTCTTTAAATATGGTGAGTATTTTTTCGAAATTGGTTCTCTAAATGTGGTACAACCACTCCTACTACTTTCCATTTGAGAATTGATGCGCGTAGGTTCGATGTTTTCTAATAGTTTGTCCCGTTGATGCCTATTAATATGCTCCTCTGACACACTGTCCTCTTCCTCTCATCACTCATGTGAATCTATTAGCCTAAACGAGCATCATTTCATTCCGACCCCCCTCCCCTCCTTCTCCCATATCTCGCCGCCGCAATCCTGAGGAACCTTTGACACCTATTTCCGCTCGATGAATATTGTAGGGCTCTCTATTTTTTATCTTGATTCTTTGGGTTGAGGAACTTGTCGGCCACCATGACGGAGGATTTGTCTAGGTTTGAGTCCGGAGGGTGGATATGGGAGCAGCACATGGTGTTCAAAAATGATATTGTGTTAGTGGATCTGGAGGAGAGCAAGGAAGAATGTTTTGGAAAATAATTACTAACACTATTTTTTTAGTATGCCTGGTAATAACCCTATGACTCCATGGTGGAATTATAACACTTACTAGCATGGAAAACATTCCATCTCCAACGGCTCAAAACACTATATGTGGTTGTTCACTAATGGCCGGACGTCATGGGTTGCTAATTGCTCCACCCATCAAAGATTGATGTAATAACCCGCTAGTAGTAAGTCCATTCAACAAAAGGTTGCCTATATTAAACCGACAATGATAGGGATCATCGCATGTCATTTTGCGACTTCATACCGTCAGAGATTCATAAAACTTAGGCGGTCGATCTACCAACCCACCTATGATATTTTGGTTGAAGTCGATAAGGTTGTGTTTTTTGGGGGAGGTGGGACGAGTGTAGTATGCTAACCATCTCACATATAGCTAGAAACTGAAATTGTGCATGTATAAACATGTGGTAATGAAATTTATTATACAAAATAATCCAAGTCTTAATTGAATTTTCTGATTATGAGCTGAACAGAAAGTTTTTAAGTCTCAATTGGTAGAAAAATGCAATTAGTAAAAAAGTGCAAGTTGCACTTTTTACCAAATGGAAATTACTCGAATCTTGATAACTAGATAGGAAAGCATGTGTATTCATTTCTACAATTACTTATAAAACTGTAATTTCTAAAATTGAACAACTATATTTTATGTCTGTGCAAATTTACTTAGCAACTAGATAGGAAACTGCAACATGTCATGTATTGCCTACCAAAGCATGGAACAAAACTACATAATATGGTGTTTGTTGCAGGCACTTCTAATCCTCCATTGTGCAATTATTTTATTATCAATATTACACATTTTAATTCTCCAAATTAGATGGTAGGCATTTATTTCTTCAAAAATTAGATGGTAGGCATGAATTGCTAGATTATTAAAGGCTTTATTTCCATCCAGATAGAGAACAAGGGGAAGGAAGAGAGAGGGAGAGATATATATATATATATAGAGAGAGAGAGAGAAAGAGATATTAGTAGTGATATGTCTGTGGTGATGTTCGATAGAAAAATGCAAAGTGAGAGGTTGTTGGTCACAGAGGGACCCATCAACGCGGCACATCGCCTTGGCAATGCCAACGTCCAGGTGCTTTTGTTTTCTCCCATTTTTTGTGTTCATCTCTTCTTGGTTTCATGGTTAGTACGAGCAACCCATCTTCATTTTTCCATGCTTTCTACTACTATACATGTCCTACTATGAGCTAAATGTCCAGGGTCAAGAGGTGTTACAATATGACTACAAGGGGTTCAAGAAGCACGTCATCAAGGGGAGGGAAATTATACGTTAACTAGAAGACACTACAAATAAGTGATGGATAAAAATATATTATGTTATAATTAATAAATACCATTGGAATATTATTTATCGAACATTGGGTGTCCAATTTTACCCACTAAGCATTGTCGTCCACTAATATATCGTGTCTATTGATTATTTTCCCCTTAGGATTCTTTGTATGTTATTGCAATTTTCCTAATTCCATGTGATGTCATGAGCTCCCTTATGTGCAAAATCCCAAGTGAATCATTCATATTATTCTTAAGTTCAGTTCTCACAGTGCAAGTGCATCATGTTCTTCAATATGGTAACTAAGAAATGCAACCATGCTCGGGAGCAATCCATAGCTAGGACCTAGTGTGCCTATACCGCGGCCCACGTCATGAGACCAGATTCGTTTGTTGATTGTGTCACATTCGGCTATAAATTCTAGCTTGGGTCTTTCCCCTTCCTATTCCATCACTTGGATAATCCAAGTGCAAATAGAACTTTAGTTGGGAGGAAAGGCACCTATGTGGCAGTAATGTACTCATTCCTTGACACCTCACCCTTGACTCTGTTCTTGCCATGTGGAAAACTTATACCAATTTCCTCCAACACCCTACACTAGAAACTAGACTCTACTCCTTTTGTCATTCATTCATTGTGACCGTCACCCCCCCCCCCCCCCCACTTGACTTAAATAAACTAAGAGATGACACACATTGTCTAATGCAAATTAGTGTGAACGCATGATCCAAATCCGGCTAACACACTACATCCATCCCATTTCCCTCAGCCTTGGCAACAAGCTTCCTACATGCTCCCATCTTTTTGGGGTGTGAATAGATTAGTATAGCTTCTTGTTGTGTCCTTGCGCATATTTGGAAATTAGGGTTATGCTCTCCATTAAATTTTGTTATCTGCACGGAGGCACAACACACTCCAAGCTCCATTTTTTCACATTAAATCCGTTCATTCAGCAATTTAAAGTGTTACTACTTAGATATTACATTTATTGGTGGGTTGGGTTGGCTAGGTTCCAAAACGTCGCTGCTATTTGATTGGTAACTATGGTGACCACTCATTGATTGTCGTAATGTGCTGAGTATTTTAGAAAAATGCTCATTAAATGGCTTGATGCTCCTTTCCATTTGAGACTGGACGTGTTTAGGTTTGCTAATTTGTCCTAGCTTGTCCGGCTGGCACTCATAAATTTTCTCCTCCGATACCCCACCTCCCTTATAGAAACCCCCCCTCCCCATTTATCACCAAAACTCATAGCAATTCGAGCCCCCTCCCCCCTCTCCTCTCATATCTTGCTGCCACGATCCTAAGGAACCTCTAACCACTATTGCTTCCCAGAAAATCCTATAGAGCTATTCAGTTTCAACATATCCTATTTAAATATGTTGAATACTTTTTCAAAATTTGTCTTTTAAATGTGGTACTACCATTGCTGATGCTTTTTGTTTGAGAATGGATCTGCGTAGGTTCGATGTTTTCTCATAGATTGTCCCGTTGGTGCCCATTAATATGCTCCTCTGATACCCTTCCCTCTTTCCCTTATGAAAATGTCGGAATGTATTAACCTAAACCAGCATCAATTCTTGCCCCATTCCCCCTCTCCTTTCCCCATATCTCGCCGTCGCAATGCTGAGGAATCTCTCACCCCTATAGCCACTCGGTGAATCCTGTAGAGTTGTCTAGTTTTTTTATCTTTCTTCTTCATGGTTGGGGAACATGTCGGCCATCATGACTGGGGATTTGTTCAGGTCTGGCTCCGGAGGGTGCATGTGGGAATAGGACATGTTGTTCGAGAATGCTATTATGTTGGTGGATCTGGAGGAGCAAAAGGCGTCGTGTTTTGGAAAATAATTAACAACACTATTTTGTCAGTATATCTAGTAACAACCCTATGAGTCCATATGGAATTTCAACACTTACTAGCATCAAAATGATTCCTTTTCTAGGGGCTGAAAAGATTATATGTGGTTGTTTGACTAATGATAGGATGGCATGGGTTGCCAATGGCTCCACCCATCAGAGATTGATATAATAACCCGCTAGTAGTAAGTCCATTCACAAATGGTTAACGATATTAAACCAACAATAATAGGTCTCATCACATGTCATTTTGCGACTATAGACCGTCACTATTTAGGTGATCGATGTGCTAACCCACCTATTAAAGGCTTTGTTTTCATCCAGTTAGAGAGAGAGACATAGACGAGAGATAATAGTCGAGATATGTCGATGGTGATGTCCGATAGAAGAAAGCGAAGAAAGATGTTGATGGTCGCACTCTACTTGGATTCATGGTTAGTACGATCAACACATCTTCCAATCATACTTTGACCCCTCAGCCCTCACTGTATTTTTTTCATTTGGAAAATCTATACCATGTTCCTCGCACGCCCTACACTAGAGACTGGACTCTACTCCTTTGCTCATTGATTCGCTATGAACATCATCGCTCACCTGACTTGACTAAACGAGGAGATGACATACATTGTGCAATGTGAAGCAGTGTGATCACAGGACCAAAATCTAGAAACCATACTACATCCATCCCCTTTGCCCTCAACATTAGCAAGAAGCTTCCTACCCGCTCTCATGTTATTGGGGTGTTTGTAGATTAGTACAGCTTCTTGTTGTGGCCTTCCACATATTTTGTAATTAGGGTTATGCTCTACACGTAATTGTATTGTATGCACGGAAACAAAACACACATTGCCAACTCTATTTTCTCACATTAAATGCGTTCATTCAACAAATTTGAGTGTTGCTACTTAGATGTTAGATTTATTGGTAGGTTGGGTTGGCTAGGTGCCAAAACATCGCTGCTATTTGATTGGTGACTATGTTGACCCACTCGTTTAATTTTCCTAATATGCTGAGTATTTTAGAAATTTGCTCTTTAAATGGGTTGATGGTGCTTTCCATTCGAGACTAGATGCGTGTAGGTTTGATCATTTGTTGTAGTTTGTCATGTTGGCACTCGTCAATATGCTCCTTCCCTCCCCCATCTCTCTTGTCGTCCCCCTGCTCCCTCCCACCATTTATTCCCCTAAACTCATAGCAATTCCAGCATGTTCCCCCCTCTCCTGCCATATCTAGCTGCCATAGTCCTCAGGAAGCTCGAACCGCTATTGCCGCCCAGAGAATCCTACAGAGCTATCTAGTTTGAAAATTTTCTCTTTAAATATGGTGAGTATTTTTCGAAATTTGTTGTTTAAGAGTGGTACTACAACCCTTGTTGCTTTTCGTATGAGAATGAATGCGCGCAGGTTTGATGTTTTCTCATAGTTTGCCCCGTCGGTACCCATTATTATGCTCCTCAGATACCCTGCCCTCTTTCCTTTATCAAAATGTCAGAATTTATTATCCTAAACCAGCATCAATTCTTGTCCCATCACCCCTCTCCTTCTCCCATATCTCGCCGCCGCCAGCCTGGGGAATCTCTAACCACTATTGCCACCCAAAGAATCTTGTCTTGGTTTTTTCACAGCAGATGTCCTCGTTAAAGGACTTAGGTGTGAGGCCATAACAACTAGGTGACGGCTTGAGAAGGGTTGGTTAGAATTGAGAGATACGAGGTTACCCAGGTTCAGCCCCTCCGGTGGAAGATAAAGCCTACGTCCTGCTTGTGTTTCATTGATGAAGATCTCAGTTACAAGGGTGTGGAATTGCTACCTCTAGTCTCGAGGGTTTCTATTATTTCTATCTATGAAGACTTGTCTTGTTCTGACTTAACTTGTCCCTCTTGGGTACCCTGCCCCTCCTTATATAAGTTGAAGGGGTAGGCTTACATAGAGTCCTACTAGGACTAGGACTAGTTTCTCTTGAATCCTAATCCGGGTCTCGCATCTCTTCTAGGGAATTCTCCTCATCTTGGGCCTTCTCTATGAGACGCCCTCCACGCCTCTTCATGAACCAGCCATTGAACAGCTCTAGGCCTATGGGCCTGCCAGTATGAGCAGGCATATTAGGCTCCTTGTCAAGCCAGCCTCCCGGAGGGTCTCTTGCGACTCAGTCGTGTATTCTTCCTTGTCGTCTTTATGTTATCCCGAAAAAGGGAGCAACCCATAGAGCTATTAGTTGTAGGCCGGGTCAAACCTTTCATCAGGTTATAACCATGGGAATATCCCCATCAAATCCCGTACATCTATCTAGTTTTTCTTCTTCTTCGGGGTTGGGGAGCATGTCACCCATCATGACTAAGGACTCGTTCGGGTCTGGGTATAGAAGGTGGATGTGGGAGTAGGACATGGTGTTCGAGAATGCTATTGTGTATCTTGAGGAGCGCAAGGCATAATGTTTTGGAAAATAATTAGTAACACTACTTTTTAATATGTCTAGTAATAACCCTATGAGTCCGTAGTGGAATTTCAACATTTACTAGCACGGAAGACACTATATGTGGTTGTTTGACTAATGGTCAGACGTCATGGGTTGCTCATGGCTCCACCCATGAGAGATTTATGTAATAACCCACTAGTAGTAAGTCCATTCACAAATGGTTGCCTATATTAAGCAAACAATGATAGGGCTCATCACATATCATTTTGCGACTTCAGACCATTTGACTTTAGTAAACTTAGGCGGTCGATGTGCTAACCCACCTGCGATATTTTGGTTGAAGTCGACAAGGTTGTGTTTTTTGGGTGGGGGTGCGTGTAGTATGCTAATCATCCCACACATAGGTACACATTCAGGTTGTGCATGTATACACACGCGACAATGAAAATTATTATATGGAACAATGCAATTCTCAATCGATTTTCTCATTATGAGCTGACCACAAATTGTTTTTAAGTCTGAATTGGTAGAAAAAATGCAGCTAGTAAAAAAGTGCAAGTTGCACTTTTCACCAAATAGAAATTGCCCATATCTTGACCACTAAATTGGAAAGCATGGGTTTTCATTTCTTCAGTTATTATAAAACCATAATTTCTAAGTTTGCACAACTATATTTTATGTCTGTGCAAATTTACATAGCAACTAGATAGGAAAGTGCAACATAACGTGTATTGCCTAAGAAAGCATGGAGCAACCCTCTATAATATGGTGTTGGTTACGTGCACTTGCAATCCTTATGCATTGATTTGATCACCAATATTACACACTAAATTCTCCAAATTAGATGGTAGTCATTTATTTCTCCAAAAAAAAGATGGTAGGCATGAATGCAAGACTGTTAAAGGCTTTGTTTTCATCCTATTAGAGATAAAGAGGGAGGGAGAGAGAGAGAGAGATTAGTAGAGATAAGTCGGTTGTAATGTTCCATAGAGAAAAGGGAAGAAAGAGGTTGTTGGCCACGGACCGATCAATGACACACATCAGCTTGGCAATGACAACATCGAGGTGCTTTTATTTTCTTGCATTTTTTGAGTTCATATCTAATTGGTTTCATGGTTAGTGCGAGCAACACATCTTTTTTACTGGCTTCTTCCTTTTTCCATGCTTTCTACTATTCCACATGTCCTATTATGGCAAAGAGGTGTTACAATATAAATACAAGAGGTTCAAGAAGCACGTCATGAGAGGCAAGGCAATCATGCGGTGACTACAAGGCACTACAAGTGTATGATGGATAAAAATATATTATGTTATAATTAATAAATTCCATTTGAATATTACTTATCGAATATTGGGTCCCAGTTTTACACCCCTAAGCCCTGCCAGCCATTGATATATCGTGTTTATCGATTATTATCTTGCTATTGTCCTCATTCCATTTCATGGCAGGAGCTCAGTTATGTCCAAAATCCCAAATGCATCATTCACATTATTCTTCAGCTTGGTTCTCACTGTGCGAGTGCGTCCCGGTCATCAATATGGTAACAAAGAAATGCAAGCACGCATGGGCGTAATCGCATAGCCAGGACACAGTGTGCCTAGACCGCGGCCCATTGTCATGAGACAAGATTCATTTGTTCACTATGTCACATTCAGCTATTAAATTCGAGCTAAGATCTTTCCCCTTCCTATGCCACTGCTTGGCTGGTCCAAGTGCAAGGACAACTTTTAATCAGGGAGGGCATGCACCTCCATGCTCGTAATGAAATCGTACCTCCACCCCTCACCCCTGACTCTATTTTTCCGTGTGGAAAATCTATAACATGTTCCTCGCATGCCCTACACTAGAAACCGGACTCTACTCCTTTACTCATTCATTGATGTGACCATCATCACCCACCTGACTTGAATAAACTAGAACATGACACGCATTGTTCAATGTGAAGCATTGTGAACACAAGACCAAAATCCAGCAACCACACTACATACATCCCCTTTGCCCTCAACCATGGCAACAAGCTTCCTACTTGCTATCATGGTATTTGGGTGTCAGTAGATTACTAGAGCTTCTTATCGTGGCCTTGCGCATATTTGTTAATTAGGGATATGCTCTGAATGTAATTTTATTGTCTGCACGAAGGCACAACACATTTCAAGCTACATTGTCTCACATTAAATCCGTTCATTGAGCAATTTTGAGTGTTACTACTTACATGTTAGAATTATTGGTGGGTTAGGTTGGCTAGGTGCCAAAACATCGCTGCTAATTGATTGGTGGTTATACTGATCCACATGTTTAAATGTCGCAATGTGCTGAGTATTTTTTTAATATTTGCTCTTTAAATGGGTTGATGTTGCTTTCCATTCCAGACTGGACGCATGTATGTTTGATGATTCGTCGTAGTTTGTCCTGTTGGCCCTCGTAAATCTGCTCCTCTGATATCTACCTCTCTTATAGCCCCCCACCCACCCACACCTACCACCCTGAACTCGAACTATTCGAGCCCCCTCCCCCTCTCCTCCCATATATAGCTGAATTTATTATGCTGGTACTCGTTAATGTACTCCTCCGACACCCTGCCCTCTTTCTCTTATTAAAATGTCTGAATTTATTAGCCTAAACCAGCATCAATTATTGCCCCATCCCCCCTCTCCTTCTCCAACATCTGGTCGCCACAATCCCGAGGAACCTCTGACCCCTATTTCTGCTCGACGCCTCTTGTACAGCTCTCTAGTTTTTTCTGTTTGTTATTTGGGTTCGGGGAACATGTCAGCCAACATGACTAACGGTTTGTCCGAGCCCGGGTGCGGAGGGTGGATGTGGGAGTGGGACATGGTGTTTAAGAATGCAATTGTGTTGGTGTATCTAGAGAATGGCAAGGCAGAATGTTTTTGAGAATAATTAGTAACACTATTTTTTAACTATGTCTCGTAATAATCCAATGAGTCAATAGTGGAATTTTAACACTTACTAGCATGGAAAACATTCCATCTCCACGGGCTCAAAACACTAAATGTGGTTGTTTGAGTAATGGCCGGATGTCATGGGTTGCTAATGGCTCCACCAATAAAAGATTGATGTAATTACCCGCTAGTAGTATGTTCATTCATAAAAGGTTGCCTATATTAAATCAATAATGATAGGGCTCATCACATGTCATTTTGCGACTTCAGACCGTCATAGTTTCATAAAACTTGGGTATTTGATTGGTGACTATGCTGACCAACTCGTTTAATTGTCGCAATATGCTGAGTTTTTTTATAAATTTGGACTTTAAATGGGTTGATGTTGCTTTCCATTTGAGACTGGACACGTGTAGGTTTGATGATTCGTCATAGTTTGTCATGTTGGCACTCATAAATCTGCTCCTCCGCTCCCTCACCTCTCTTATAGACCCCCCCCCCTCTATCACCCTAAACTCGTAGCAATTCGAGCCCCCTCTACTATCCTCCCATATCTAGCTGCCGCAATCATGAGGAACCTTTAACCCCCATAGCCGCCCAACGAATCATGCAGAGGTATCTTGTTTTAAGATTTCCTCTTCAAATATGGTGAGTATTGTTTTTGAAATATGTTAAATGTGGTACTATCATTGTTGTTGCTTTTCATTTGAGAATGGACGTGCATAGGTTTGATGTTTTCTATTAGTTTGTCCTGGTGGTGCCCGTTAATATGCTCCTCTGATACCCTACCCTCTTTCTCTTATCAAAACTTCTGAATTTATTAGTGTAAAACCGCATCAATTTTTGCCCCATTCCCCTCTCGTTCTCCCATATTTTACAGTCGCTAGCCCGAGGAACCTCTGACCCCTATTTCCGCCCGACAAATCATGTTGAGCTCTCTAGTTTTTTCTCTTTCTTCTGTGGGTCCGGGGAACATGTCGTCCATCATGATCGAGGATTTTTCCGGGTCTGGGTCCGAAGGGTGGATGTGGGAGCAGGACATGGTGTTCGAGAATGATATTGTATTGGTGGATCTGGAGGAGGGCAAGGCCGAATTTTTTGGAAAATAATTAGTATCACTATTTTAGTAGTATTCTGGTAATAACCCTATGAGTGTATAGTGGAATTTTAACACTTGCTAGCATGGGAAACATTCCATCTCTAGCGGCTCAAAACAGTATATGTCGTTGTTTGACTAATGGCCGGATGTCATGGGTTGCTAATCGCTCCACCCATCAAAGATTTATGTAATGACCCACTAGTAAATCCATTGACAAATGGTTCTATATTAAACCAACAATGATAGGACTCATCACATGTCATTTTGCGACTTCTGACCGTCAGAGTTTCATAAAACTTAGACGGTCGATGTGCCCACCCACCAATGGTATTTTGGTTGAAGTCGACACATAGCTACACATTGAAATTGTGCATGTATAATAATGCAAGTCTCAATCGATTTTTCTGATTATGAGCTGGCCACAAAGATTTTTATGTCTTAATTGGTAGAGAAATGCAACTAGTAAAAAAGTGCAAGTTCCAGTTTTCACCAAAAGGAAATTGTCCATATCTTGACAACTAGATAGGAGAGTGTGGGTATTCATTTCTTCAGTTATTATAAAACTACAATTTCTAAGTTTTCACAGCTATATTTTATGTTTGTGAAAATTTACGTAGCAACTAGATAGGAAAGTGCAACATGTCGTGTCTTGCCAACCAAAGCATGGAGCAAACCTCCATAAAATAGGGCCCTATTTTTTTACAAAATACAACTAAACAAATATTCCAAAAAATACATCATAGCTAGCTAAGAAATATCTAATGTGAAAACAAACAAAATTTGCTCGATTGCATATTATATGTAGAAAGAAACACAAGGTTTAACAATCAAATGAAAGAGATAAAATATGAATAATAATAATATAAGTAGTAGTATGAAGATGGAAAAGAGTACTAAATCTGTAATTGCAATTCATCTGCGCCTCCCAGATGCGTACACACAATTATCACTGGCATAAGAAATATCTTCAACTTGTTTTTCTAAGACATGAAATAAAAAAATCAGCTTGAGTCCAATGGATGATACATGGTACTTTTTCAGTTCAGTTTTAGTCCAATGTTCAAATGCATCAATTTAGAAATCAACACACACAACATCAAATTAGAAATGGATTCACACAAAATGACATGCATCTTACATTGTTGTATGCCTAGCCTATCTCGGTCAAAGAAATTACACAGTGATCGGTGGTTGAGTCGGCGTCTCGACGAACACAATTCACCCGTTTCTCGGCTGCAGAGCCACAGCCGCACAGCCAGCCATAGGCTTTTTTTAAGAACGAAGGTTCACGATGAGCCCAACTTTAAAATAACAAAGCCATTAACCGACCAGGAATTACAAAACACACCTAGATTACAACGGCCAAATGATACAATGGGGCACACTGAAAAGTGACCTGAACACCAACCTCTAGAAGCATCTAAAGAAATGAAAATGAAAATTACAGCTTGCAAGAGGCCGAGCGCTCCACATTAGGATCATCGGAATAAATGACGAAGAAGCAGAGCAGGCCATTGCCACCATCAAAATGAACCTTGCGCTAGAAACACCTATGGGGGGGAGGGGACAACAAAATCTTCCTTCTCTGTCACTGAAGAGGGACCCTTCCCCCTCGCCATGGCTCGTAGGCGCCGAATCGTCGGGATTCCACGAAGATCCCCCAAGCGCAAAAAGAGTGCGCCCCTCGCAACGACAGGTGAACTTAGGGCAACCATCTTAAATTGGGAAACACCATGCCTGCAGCACCGCCACGCGATGCCATGCCATGCCACGCCAGCCATAGGCTTAGCAAAGGCATGGGCCAACATTCGACAACAGGAGCACGACGACGGGGCAGTAGGGCAGAGGCTGGGGTTTTCGGGAGCACGGTCGGGAAAGAACGAACGGTGTAGTGGTGCTAGGACGTACTTCCTCTTTAAACTAATATAAGAGCATTTAAATCATTAAAGTAGTGATCTAAACGTTTTTATATAAGTTTATGAAGGGAGTAACAACTAGCATGAGGGGCTGGACTGGAGGGGAGCGACGGCCATCGGCAGATTGAAACAAATCAACAGTTGTCGGTTGGTCGAATCACAGAAGGCGAGAATCAGCGCGAGCATACGTGAGAAAGGACTCGGGGTTGGAGGTGCTGCTGAGGGAGGACCCTAGGGCTATTGACTCTAGCAGATTGCAGCCCGCGGGCGTGCGGTATATAGCACAGGGAAACTCAGGACAGAAAAACTGAGGCAGGTTTCCCAGGATTTTTGGGTCCCTCTGCGGTTGGCCACTTCCGGCCTGGCCAAGATTTTGTTAAGTCTCAAATGACTAAAAGTGTAATCCCAAAAAGAAAGACAAAGAAAAATGTAACTTTAGTTTAGTAAAAAAGTGTAACTATTGCTGAAAAAAGAAGTAAAAAGTGTAACTTACACTTCTCTAGAAAAATGCAGCCGGAGAAAAAGTAAAAATTTCACATTTCACTCAACGAAAATTACACTAATTTTAACAGGTACTCCCTCTGTTCCTAAATACTCTTATAAGTTTATTTAGAAATTTTACTAGGAGACTACATACGAAGCAAAATGAATGAACACTAGTGGAAAATAGGTCTTTCGGCCGGAGCAGAAAAGACCATCAGTCCCGGTTCAAATTAAAACCGAGACCAATGCCAGGCATTGCCGGTTCGAGTTGCCAGAGCAATAGTCCCGGTTCATTTCGTTTTATTAGTCAAGATTCGGGGCAAAAACCAGGACTAAAGATCCAACGACTACCACGTGGCGTGCCGCGGAGCATTAGTCCCAGTTTGTCGCCAGAACCGGGACTAAATGGTAGGCTATTAGTCCCGGTTTTAGATAAAAACCGGGACTAAAGTTTTGCATATATATACCCTCGCTCTTGCCCACCCTCTCCTCTGTTTTTTGGTTGTTGAGGTGTGCATGACATGCTCTTGCCACCCTTCTATTTCATGCACATGAGGTGTTCGATGAAATGCCCGAGTCACACTACTTAAGCTTTCTCCTCTTCAAACTCGATCTTCAAGCTCCATTTTCCTCAATATTTGTGTAGGTTTGGTCGTGCACCAACTACACAAGTGTTCTAAAAGGTTAGCTACTTCATCCTTTCATCTCTCACTGCTAGTTTAGCTCATTTAAAATGCTCTAGAAATAGAGTGGTTTGTGGGTTTTAGTGTAGGAGTGTATGTGGGAGTTATTTTGATTTAGATGCAAAATTTGAGCTCAAATTAACTTCTTAGAGTCTGCACATATGTAGGGTGTCGTCCCGTGCCCGTCCTCACCGTTGTCGATCGCCCGCGCCGATCTCGTCGCGAGCACCACCATGGTGAGTCTATTGTTCTTATCTTCTTTTTAAAAGAAAAAAATATCTTACTTGTATGATTTAGATAGATACTTGTATAAATTACTTACTTTCATTATTTTTTGTTATTATATAGTGCGATGGTTTTGGTATCCGCCTCCGCCAGCCCTCGTCTTGTCTATGATTCGGATGTGGTATATATTATCTTTTATAACTATATGTTTTATTTAGTGTTTATGACAATTATGACAACCAACGTGACATATATTTTTTAATCTAGGAGGTATGTGAACCAGAAATTCCAACCCACATAGAAATTCTTATCGAGAAGTTAAATTTGGTTGAAAAAGAGAACAATTACTTGAAGAAAAAATTGAAAATAATTGAGAAGAATAATATAGAACTGGAGTTGCATGTTGCCGATGTCGTCGATGATCGCAAGATGAAGATGGATGCAATGCGTTTGAAGATTAAGAATATTAGAAAATATGCCATGGATAAAGAGGCTTGGTATCATTATGTTGTTGGGTCATTTGTTACCTTAGTTGCGATTTTGATCGCATTTGTTGTTTCATTTAAATGTTTTACATAGTTGTATGTTGTTTTATGAGAGAACTTTATGTAATTATTTTTGCAATAGTAACATTTGATCACTATTGTGCTTTGGTTTTAATGTGATGATGAACTTGTATTAATTTGGTCATTTCTCTATTCATGATGTTCTGCAATGGTTTTTTTATATACTTAATTTCATAATACACATGAACCGCCAATGGATGTACGGTGACCGACGCACTTCGGAGTACATTACGAACCGGGACTAATGCCCGAGTCACACTTAAGTTCACACAAAATGGTATCCTCGACCGAGGTTAGCAACCTTATCCTTTTCATCTGTAATTGATACAAAAATATTACATGCGTCCATGTACGGTGGTCATTTCACTATTCATGTATGATGCAGATCGATGCACGGAAGCGATGGATGTACGGCGAACGACGCGGTTCCGTATTTATTGCAGGCGTGAATAAATTTATCGATGTGGCTGAGGCAAACAAAGTGGATAATTTTATGCCTTGTCCATGTGTTGACTGTCGAAAAGTGAAGGAGTACTCTAACTCGAAAACCATTCAAGGCCACGTGCTTTGGAGAGGTTTCATGCCCACATATATTTGTTGGACCATGCACGGAGAAAGAGGCGTTATGATGGAAGACAATGAAGAAGAAGATTATGATGACAACTATCATATGTTCACTGAAGAATACGGTGATACTGCAATGGAAGACAATGAAGAAGTAGGAGGTGAAGAACAACCGGCATCAGATGAGCCCGCTGATGGTCTTGGTCAGGTCATTTCTGATGCAAAGAGACAATGTGATACAGACAAGGAGAAGCTGAAGTTGGAGGACATGCTAAAGGATCATAAGAAGTTGTTGTACCCAGATTGCGAAGATGGCAGCACAAAGCTCGGTACCACACTGAAACTGTTAAAATGGAAGGCAGAAACTGGTTTATCTGAGAAAGGATTTGAGAAGCTACTGAAAATATTGAAGCCGAAGCTTCCAAAGGATAATGAATTGCCCGAGACTACGTACGAAGCAAAGAAGGCTATCTGCCCTCTTGAATTAGATGTGTTGAAGATACATGCATGCATTAATGACTGCATCTTGTACCGTGGTGAGAAGTACGAGAATATGGACAAATGCCCGGTATGCACTGCATGTCGGTACAAGATCAGACAGGATGACCCTGGTGATGTTGAGGGCGATGAGGAGCCCCCCAGGAAGAAGGTTCCTGCTAAGGTTATGTGGTATGCTCCTATAATACCACGGTTGAAACGTCTGTTCAGAAACAATGAGCATGCCAAGTTGATGTGATGGCACAAAGACGAGCGTAAGAAACATGGGAAGTTGAGACACCTCGTAGATGGGTCACAGTGGAGGAAAAACCGAGAGGGAGTGGCCAGACTTTGCAGGTGACCCAAGGAACTTATGGCTTGGTCTAAGTACAGACGACATGAATCCTTTTGGGGAGCAGAGCTACACTCACAGCACCTGGCCCGTGACTCTATGTATCTACAACCTTACTCCTTGGTTGTGCATGAAGCGGAAGTTCATTATGATGCGAGTGCACATCCAAGGGCCGAAGCAACCTGACAACGACATTGATGTGTACCTAAGGCCATTAGTTGATGAACTTTTGCAGTTGTGGGCCAAACCAGGTGTACGTGTGTGGGATCAGCACAAACAGCGGGAATTTGACCTACGAGCATTGTTGTTCGTAACCATCAATGATTGGCCTGCTCTTAGTAACATTTCAGGACAGTCAAACAAGGGATACAATGCATGCACGTATTGTTTAGATAAGACTAAAGGTACATATTTGCAAAAATCTAAGAAGGTTGTCTACCTGGGTTGTCGTCAATTTCTTCCGACCAATCATCCCGTAAGAAAGAAAGGCAAGCATTTCAACGGTGAGGCACATCACCGGAATAAGCCTAACCTCCCTACTCGTGATGAGTTATTGGCTATGGTCAAGGATTTGGATCAAATAGTAATATTTGGAAAGGTTCCTCGCGGTCAGTCTGTTCCGAAAGACGGCGTTCCCGGACACGTGCCCATGTGGAAAAAGAAATCTTTCTTTTGGGAGCTACCCTATTGGAACCACTGCTACGGCAACAAAAGTCCTTCCTTGGCGCTCACGAATTCTTCTTGCTACTTCTCTGGTTTGCGTCGGTTTTTCCCTTGAAGAGGAAAGGGTGATGCAGCACAGGAGCAGTAAGTATTTCCCTCAGTTTGAGAACCAAGGTATCGATCCAGAAGGAGGGCCTCGTCAAGTCCAAAGTACCTGCGCAAACACAAACAAGCTTGCACCCAACGCTTCAAAGGGGTTGTCAATCCCTTCAAGATTGTTTGCAAAGTGAGATCTGAAGGCAGAAAGAGCAACGAAGTAAAAAGTGTAAGGCTGAAAATATGGTGTGGAGTAGACCCTGGGGGCAATAGTGTTCACTAGAGGCTTCTCTCATAATAGCAAATATCACGGTGGGTGAACAAATTACTGTCGAGCAATTGTTAGAACCGCGCAAAGTCATGACGATATCTAAGGCAATGATCATGCATATAGGCATCACGTCCGAGACAAGTAGACCGATACTTTCTACATCTACTACTATTACTCCACACATCAACCGCTATCCAGCATGCATCTAGTGTATTGATTTCATGACGAACAGAGTAACGCTTTAAGCAAGATGACATGATGTAGAAGGATAATCTCAAACCAATGATGAAAACCCCATCTTTTTACCCTTGATGGCAACAACACGATGCGTCTCTCGCTACCCCTTCTGTCACTGGGTGAGGTCACCGCACGGTATGAACCCAAAACCAAGCACTTCTCCCATTGCAAGAATCATAGATCTAGTTGGCCAGACAAAACCCACAACTCGAAGAGAATTACAAGGATAAGAAATCATGCATAAGAGAGATCAGAAGAAACTCAAATAAGATTCATAGATAATCTGATCATAAATCCACAATTCATCGGATCTCGACAAACACACCGCAAAAGAAGATTACATCGGATAGATCTCCATGAAGATCTTGGAGAACTTTGTATTGAAGATCCAAGAGAGAGAAGAAACATCTAGTTACTAGCTATGGACCCGTAGGTCTATGGTGAACTACTCACGCATCATCGGAGAGGTCTATGGTGAACTATTTCACGTGGCATGAATGTTCAGATCCGTAAGATTCAAAACAATAGTTTGGTATTGACATGAAAATAGTAATACTTCAAGCAAACTAGCAAAGTAATCATGAACTTTGAAAATAACGAGGCCAAAGAAAGTTATCCCTACAAAATCATATAGTGTGGCAATGCTCCATCATCCTCACACAACTAATGTAAATCATGCACAACCCCGGAATTGGCCAAGTAATTGTTGTCGCACTCTTACTTTCTCAAACCTTCACTTGAACCTCGTCATGTGATATTGACCCTTTTGAACCTAAGTGCGGACATAAAGTCTCGATCGGTCTATTCACTGGCAGGAGGCTCGGATTCGGGTATTGACTGCCCCTCTTGATCATTCACAATTCACCAAACTGTTGATATCTTCCGATTGACTTCTCTTCTCTGCTCCTAGCTCCGAATGCCAGTATGTAGAGAAGTGATGTAAAGGGTTGTGCTCTTTCATTTGAGAAACTTTCAACCAAAATAGGAATTTTTATAACTATCACGCAATACATGAGCGCGAGCCATGGATATAGCACTATAGGTGGAATAGAGTGTGGTGGTGGTTGTGAGACAAAAAGGAGGAGATGGTCACATTGACTCGGCGTATCAATAGGCTATGAAGATGCCCATTAAAAGATATCAATGTGAATGAGTAGGGATTGCCATACAAGAGATGCACTAGAGCTATAAGTATGTGAAAGCTCAAGAGGAAAACTAGTGGGTGTGCATCCAACTTGCTTGCTCACGAAGACCTAGGGCAATTTTGAGGAAGGCCATCATTGGAATATACAAGCCAAGTTATAAAACGAAGATTCCCACTAGCATATGGTAGTGACAAAGCAAGAAGCTCTCAATCATGAAGAACATGGTGCTAACATGAAGCACAAGTGTGGAAAAAGATAGTAGCATTGTCCCTTCTCTCTTTCTCTCTCTTTTCTTTTTTTTATTTGGGCTCTTAGGCCTCTTTTTTTCTTTTCTCTTTTTTTTTGTTTTTGGGATCTTTGGCCTCTTTATTTTTATTTTTATTTCCTCACATGGTACAATGCTCTAATAATGATGATCATCACACTTTTATTTACTCACAGCTCAAAGATCACAATGATGATGACTCCATAGGAAATGCCTCCGGCCGTGTACCGGGATGTGCAACGATCTAGTACGATCATGCAATGGCAATTTGAGAGTGATGGCACAAGTCATGAGACGGAACGGTGGGAGTTGCATGGCAATATATCTCGGAATGGCTATGAAAATGCCATAGTAGGTAGGTATGGTGGCTGTTTTGAGGAATAAATTTGGTGGGTTTGTGCACCGGCGAGAATTGCGCGGCACTAGAGAGGCTAGCAATGGTGGAAGGTGAAAGTGCATCTATACCATGGGCTCACATTAGTCATAAAGAACTCACATACTTGTTGCGAAAGTTTTTATTAGTAATCGAAAAAAGTGCTAAACGCATACTCCGAGGGGAAGGGTTGGTAGGTGTAAACCATCGCGCGATCCCGACCTCAACACAAAGGATGACAATCAATAGATCAATTATGCTCCGACTTCCTAACATAGCGGTTCACCATACGTGCATGCTACGGGAATCACTAACTTCAACACAAGTATTTCTAGATTCACAACACCCTACTAACATAACTCTCAATATTACCGAATCCACGTCTCAAAACTAATTGAGAGGAAACAAAACTTCTATTTCTACTCAATGCACATGAAGATGAAGGTTTTTGCATCCTCTTTGGGTACCTAGCACATTTGGTACTACTTTCATAGCGTAAGCCAACTATCAAATCACGCACCGCCGTGCTATAAAGATATAAGTGAAGCACAAGAGCAAAAGTATCTAGCTCAAAAGATATAAGTGAAGTACTATGAGCATTCTAGCAAAATCACGATGAGTGCATGTCTCTCTCTCTCAAAAAGGTGTGTAGCAAGGATTACTGTGACACAACAAAAAGAAGACTCCTAAGATATAAGACGCTCCAATCAAAACACATATCATGTGGTGAATAAAAATATAGCTCCAAGTAATGTTACCGATGGATTGAAGACGAAAGAGGGGATGCCTTCCCAGGGCATACCCAAGCTTAGGCTTTTTGGTGTCCTTGATTTTGGTTTGGGATGCCTTGGGCATCCCCAAGCTTGAGCTCTTTCCACTCCTTATCTCTTTGTCCATGAGAACGTCACCCAAAACTTGAAAACTTCACAACACAAAACTTAAACAGAAACTTGTGATAACATTAGTACAAGAAAACAAACTACCACTTCTTTTGGTACTGTAGCAAACTTGAATTCCATCTATATTGATGATGGGATACTGTATTCTCACTTTTCCATGGCTAGTACCCCCGATACTAACCATAGTTTCATCAAAACAAGCAACCAACTAAACAAAAACAGAATCTGTCAAAAACAGACCAGTCTGTAGCAATCTGTATACTTCGTATACTTCTGTTACCTCAAAAAATCTAAAAAATTACGACGTCCTGGGAAAAAAGCATATCAATCAGCAGAAAAAACAATCAACTCAAAACATCTTTCTGAATAAAAATGAAAAATCATCTCGTGAGCGAAAAGTTTCTGTCTTTTTCCAGCAGGATCAAACAACCATTACCGAGTCTAGTCATAAAGGTTTTGCTTGGCTCAAACACAAAAAACACAATCACAACAGAATTGTGAAAGTGTGGACGCAACAAAACAGAAATAAAAAGATAAATTCATTGGGTTTCCTCCCAACAAGCGCTATTGTTTAACGCCCTTGGCTAGGCATAGAAGCGATAGAATCACGTATCGTCGTCTTTGGTGCTCAAACCATAAGTGGCCCTCATCATGGATTCATAAGGCAATCTTATTTTCTTTCTAGCAAAGTGTTCCATGCCCTTCCTTAAAGGAAATTGAAATCTAATATCCCCTTCCTTCATATCGATGATAGCACCAATAGTCCTTAGAAAAGGTCTACCAAGAATAATAGGGCATGTAGGATTGCAATCAATGTCAAGCACAATGAAATCCACGGGTACATAGTTCCTATTTGCAATAATAAAAACATCATTGATCCTTCCCATGGGTTTCTTGATAGTAGAATCAGCAAGATGCAAATTAAGAGAACACTCTTCAATCTCATTAAAACCCAGAACATCACATAAAGACTTTGGAATCGCAGAAACACTAGCACCCAAATCACACAAAGCATTGCACTCATAGTTTTTATTTTGATTTTGATGGTAGGTTCCCACTGATCATGAAGCTTTCTAGGGATAGAGACTTCCAATTCAAGTTTCTCTTCAAGAGCTTTTATCATAGCTTCGACGATATGATCGGTAAAGGCTTTGTTTTGGCTATAAGCATGTGGAGAGTTCAACATGGATTGCATCAAAGAAATGCATTCAATCAAGGAGCAACTATCATAATTGAATTCCTTGAAATCCATGGTAGTAATTTCATTACTACTCAAAGTTTTAACGTCTTCTACTCCACTTTTAATGCTTTTAGCATAGATGGACTCCGATTGGGGCACTTTTCAACCAAAGTGGATTCATATCCAGCCCCATAATCATTAGGTTTGACACAAGAAAACAAAGATTCAATGGGAGTCACACCAAGCACTTTAAGATCTAGGTGATTATCATCACGAGTTTCGGGTTTAGCAGCCATTTTATTGACTAAAGTAGCTTGCTTATCAGAAATCTGGCCCACTAGCTTTTCAAGACGAGCAAACTGGGAATTCAACGCAAGGAATTATTTGGCCGTATCATCAACTTCTCTACTCATAAAAGCCAGAAAAGAATTTTGCTCCTTCAGCTCTCTACGGAAGTAACTATTGTATTCAAACTGTGTAGACATGAAGCCTTTAACACTAGTTTCAATCTCTTCTAACTTCGCAAAGCGAGCATCAAAATCCCTTGGTGGGGCCATTCGGGCTTTAGTAGGCAACCAAGAACACAAGCAAACAAAAGGCAGATGAGAAAAAGGGCGAACGAAAAAGCAAACGAAAAAGGCAAATTGGTGAAGTGGGGGAGAGGAAAACGAGAGGCAACTGGCAAACAAAGTAAATGCAAGAGATGAGTTTGCGACACCTAGTTGGATGAGTTCTGGACTTGATCTTCCTCCCCGGCAACGGCGCCAGAAATTCTTCTGCTACGGCAACAAAAGTCCTTCCCTGGCGCTTAGGAATTCTTCTTGCTACTTCTCTGGTTTGCGTCGGTTTTCCCTTGAAGAGGAAAGGGTGATGCAGCACATGAGCAGTAAGTATTTCCCTCAGTTTGAGAACCAAGGTATCGATCCAGAAGGAGGACCTTGTCAAGTCCAAAGTACCTCCGCAAACACAAACAAGCTTGCACCCAACGCTTCAAAGGGGTTGTCAATCCCTTCAAGATTGTTTGCAAAGTGAGATCTGAAGGCAGAAAGAGCAACGAAGTAAAAAGTGTAAGGCTGAAAATATGGTGTGGAGTAGACCCTGGGGGCAATAGTGTTCACTAGAGGCTTCTCTCATAATAGCAAATATCACGGTGGGTGAACAAATTACTGTCGAGCAATTGTTAGAACCGCGCAAAGTCATGACGATATCTAAGGCAATGATCATGCATATAGGCATCACGTCCGAGACAAGTAGACCGATACTTTCTACATCTACTACTATTACTCCACACATCAACCGCTATCCAGCATGCATCTAGTGTATTGATTTCATGACGAACAGAGTAACGCTTTAAGCAAGATGACATGATGTAGAAGGATAATCTCAAACCAATGATGAAAACCCCATCTTTTTACCCTTGATGGCAACAACACGATGCGTCTCTCGCTACCCCTTCTGTCACTGGGTGAGGTCACCGCACGGTATGAACCCAAAACCAAGCACTTCTCCCATTGCAAGAATCATAGATCTAGTTGGCCAGACAAAACCCACAACTCGAAGAGAATTACAAGGATAAGAAATCATGCATAAGAGAGATCAGAAGAAACTCAAATAAGATTCATAGATAATCTGATCATAAATCCACAATTCATCGGATCTCGACAAACACACCGCAAAAGAAGATTACATCGGATAGATCTCCATGAAGATCTTGGAGAACTTTGTATTGAAGATCCAAGAGAGAGAAGAAACATCTAGTTACTAGCTATGGACCCGTAGGTCTATGGTGAACTACTCACGCATCATCGGAGAGGTCATGGTGTTGATGGAGAAGCCCTCCGTGTCCGAATCCCCCCTCCGACAGGGCACCAGGACGTGCCCTAGATGGGATCTTGCGGAGACAGAAGCTTGCGGCGGCGAAAAAGTGATTGCGATCGTCTCTTGATTTTTTTGGGATTATTTGGGAATATATAGGCGCAAGATCTAGGTTAGGGGACCTCCAGGGGGGCCACAAGCCTGGATGGCGCGGCCCCCCCTGGCCGCGGGGTGGGGGCTTGTGGGGCCCCTGGCGCTCCTCTGCCTTGGCTCCCAAGTTCTCCGATCTTCTTCTGTTCCAAAAAAATCTTTTCGGGGATTTTCTTCCGTTTGGACTCCGTTTCAAAATCTCCTCTGAAAGGGGTCAAAAACATGGAAAAAATGGGAACTGGCACTTGGCACTGAGTTAATAAGTTAGTCCCAGAAAATAAATAAAAAGCATGCAAAACATCCAAAGTTTGACAAGATAATAGCATGAAACCATCAAAAATTATAGATACGTTGGAGATGTATCAAACACCTAGAGGTCTGGTCTTCAATCGACGAGATGCACGTGACGAAGAATCTTTGCGTGAACCTGCTAGGATTCCTAGGCGTATATGGGATGACAAAAGATACAACAGAAGCACGGGAGGAGGAGCAACGGATGAAAGACCCATATGACAATAAGACTGATAAAGAGCGTCAATACTTAAGCAGCTACGCTCTTACCAAAGCAGAGAAGGAAATCTTTTTTGAATGCCTGAGCAGTATGAAGGTCCCCGCTGGCTTCTCGTCTAATATAAGGGGAATAATAAATATGGCAGAGAAAAAATTCCAGAACCTGAAGTCTCATGATTGCCACATGATTATGACGCAGTTGCTTCCGGTTGCATTGAGGGGGCCTCTACCGAAAAATGTTCGATTACCCATTGTAAACCTATGTGCATTCCTCAAGGCAATATCTCAGAAGGTAATCGATCAAGAACGTCTGGAAAGGCTACAGAAGGATGTGGTCCAATGTCTAGTCAGTTTTGAGTTGGTGTTCCCCCCATCCTTCTTCAATATTATGACGCATCTCCCGGTTTACCTAGTCGACGAAATTTCCATTCTCGGTCCTGTATTTCTACACAATATGTTCCCCTTCGAGAGGTTCATGGGAGTCCTAAAGAAATATGTTCATAACCGTGCTAGGCCAAAAGGAAGCATCTTCAAGGGCTATGGAACAGAGGAGGTCATAGGGTTCTGTGTAGACTTTCTTCCTTACCTTAAGCCGATTGGTGTTCCTGAATCGCGGCGTGAGGGGAGACTCAGTGGAAAAGGCACGCTAGGAAAGAAAGCAGTGATATGTAGGGACGGGCATTATTTCACTCAAGCACACTACGGAGTTCTAAAAAGTTCCACCTTTGTGGCTTCATATATCGAGGAACACAAGAATTTTGTACGCTCCGAGTTCCTGGGGAAGGCTATCTCCTGGATTGAAGAAAAACACATGGATACTTTCTGCAGTTGGTCGCGAGCACGTATCATGAATGACAACACTGTTGGAGATCAACTCTACTTGTTGGTCGCGTCACCTTCTTCGACTGTATTACATTTCCAAGGGTACGAGATAAACATGAATACATTTTACACGAACGCCCAAGATAAAAAGAGCACCAACCAAAACAGTGGTGTCCGCTATGATGCGACAGACGAGAATGGGAAAAAGGACACATACTATGGTTACATAGAGGACATATGGGAACTTGACTATGGACCTACTTTTAAGGTCCCTTTGTTTCAGTGTATTTGGGTGAACATGAATGGAGAAGGGGTAAAGGAAGACCATTTGTACGGAATGACAACAGTTGATCTCAAGAATCTTGGTTACAGAGACGAGCCATTCGTCCTAGCCAATGATGTGGCTCAGGTTTTCTACGTGAAAGACATGTCCTCCAGACCGAAAAAAATAAAAATAAGCAAATGAATACATCGGACGATGAGCCAAAGCATCACATAGTTCTTTCAGGGAAAAGAAACATCATGGGGATCGAGGACAAGACAGACATGTCAGCAGATTATAATAAGTTTGATGAAATTTCGCCCTTCATAGTGATAATTGACCCAAGCATCCCGTTATATAATGACGATGATCCATGGTTACGACCAAAGCGATCATAGGCAAGGGAACGAAATATAAATCTATGTAATGTATTAAACTTTATGTGATGTGTACTAATGTATTAAACTTCGAAAAAGATTATCCGTTTTGGACACGAAGTGCATCCAGTTTTTGTTGTAACCCTCTCAACTTTTTAGCACATGCGATGTGGGTGAAATCATGATACCATGCCAACTTTCAACATTTCAGAGTTCATTTGTAGTGCTTTTCAATTTCAGGGTCAATTAGCTCAAAAAATAAGTAAATGCACGAAAAATACCAAATGAAGTCAGAAATTGTTGAAAATTTATGATGTGCCTTTGAATGGTGCATTTTGAACACACAAAAAGTATGGAGTTCAAATAAGTTCAAAAAATGAAATCCCTTTGTAACAGATGAGTTCTCGTTCGAAACCCTCATACTTCGAAAGAGATTGTTCGTTTTGTACACGAAGTGCATCCAGTTTTTGTCGTAACCCTCTCTACTGTTTAGCACATGCTATGTGGGTGAAATGATGATACCATGCCAACTTTCAACATTTTCAGAGTTCACTTGTAGTGCTTTTCAATTTCAGGATCAATTAGCTCAAAAAATAAGTGAATGCACGAAAAATACCAAATGAAGTCAGAAATTGTTGGAAATTTATGATGTGCCTTTGAATGGTGCATTTTGAACACACAAAAAGTATGGAGTTCAAATAAGTTGAAAAAAATAAAATCCCTTTGTAAAAGATCAGTTCTCATTCGAAATCGTAATACTTCGAAAGAGATTTTTCGTTTTGTACACAAAGTGCATCCAGTTTTTTGTCATAACCCTCTCAACTTTTTAGCACATGCTACGTGGGTGAAATGATGATACCATGCCAACTTTTAACATTTTCAGAGTTCATTTGTAGTGTTATTCAATTTCAGGGTCAATTGGCTCGAAAAAATAAGTAAATGCACGAAAAATACCATATGGCAATCCCTACTCATTCACATTGATATCTATTAATGGGCTTCTCTATAGCCTATTGATACGCCGAGTCGATGTGACCATCTCCACTTTTTTGTCTCACAACCACCACCACACTCTATTCTACCTATAGTGTTATATCCATGGCTCGCGCTCATGTATTGGGTGATAGTTATAAAAAGTTTGAGAAAGTAAGAGTGCGAAAACAATTACTTGGCCAATACCGGGGTTGTGCATGATTTACATTAGTTGTGTGAGGATGATGGAGCATAGCCAGACTATATGATTTTGTAGGAATAACTTTCTTTGGCCTTGTTATTTTGTAAGTTCATGATTACCTTGCTAGTTTGCTTGAAGTATTATTGTTTTCATGTCAATAGCAAACTATCGTTTTGAATCTTACGGATCTGAACATTCATGTCACGTGAAAGAAGTTGCAAAGGACAATTATGCTAGGTAGCATTCCACATCAAAAATTCATTTCTTATCACTTCCCTACTCGAGGACGAGCAGGAGTTAAGCTTGGGGATGCTTGATACGTCTCCAATGTATCTATAATTTTTGATGGTTTCATGCTATTATCTTGTCAAACTTTGGATATTTTGCATGCCTTTTATATATTTTTTGGGAGTAACTTATTAACTCAGTGCCAAGTGCCAGTTCCTGTTTTTTTCCATGTTTTTGACCCCTTTTAGAGGAGATTTTGAAACGGAGTCCAAATGCAAGAAAATCCCCGAAAAGATTTTTTCTGGAACGGAAGAAGATCGGGAAGCTTGGGAGCCAAGGCAGGGGAGCCTCAGGGACCCCACAAGCCCCCACCCCGCGGCCAGGGCGTAGGCCGCGCCACCCAGGCTTGTGGGCCCCCTGAGCGCCCCCTGACCTAGGGGTTGCGCCTATAAACTCCCTAAAAATCCAAAAAAAATGAGGAGATCATCGAAATCACTTTTCCGCCACCGCAAGCTTCTGTCTCCACAAGATCCCATCTGGGGCACGTCCTGGTGCCCTGCCGGAGGGGCGATTCGGACACGGAGGGCTTCTTCATCAACAGCATGACCTCTTCGATGATGCGTGAGTAGTTCACCATAGACCTACGGGTCCATAACTAGTAGCTATATGGCTTCTTCTCTCTCTTGGATCTTCAATACAAAGTTCTCCATGATCTTCATGAAGATCTATCCGATGTAACCTTCTTATGCGGTGTGTTTGTCGAGATCCGATGAATTGTGGATTTATGATTAGATTATCTATGAATCATATTTGAGTTTCTTCTGATCTCTCTTATGCATGATTTCATATCCTTGTAATTCTCTTCAAGTTGTGGGTTTTGTTTGGCCAACTAGATCTATGATTCTTGCAATGGGAGAAGTGCTTGGTTTTGGGTTCATACTGTGCGGTGACCTCACCTACTGACAGAAGGGGTAGCGAGGCACGCATCGTGTTGTTGCCATCAAGGGTAAAAAGATGGGGTTTTCATCATTGGTTTGATATTATCCCTCTACATCATGTCATCTTGCTTAAGGCGTTACTCTGTTCGTCATGAACTCAATACACAAGATGCATGCTGGATAGTGGTTGATGTGTGGAGTAATAGTAGTAGATGCAGAAAGTACCGGTCTAATTGTCTTGGACGTGATGCTTATATGTATGATCATTGCCTTAGATATCGTCATGACTTTGCGTGGTTCTATCAATTGCTCAATAGTAATTTGTTCACCCACCGTGATATTTTCTATTTTGAGAGAAGCCTCTAGTGAACACTATGGCCCCCGGGCTACTCCACACCATATTTTCAGCCTTACACTTTTTACTTCATTGCACTTTCCGCCTTCAGATCTCACTTTGCAAACAATCTTGAAGGGATTGACAACCCCTTTGAAGCGTTGGCTGCAAGCTTGTTTGTGTTTGCGTAGGTACTCTGGACTTGACGAGGCCCTCCTTCTCGATCGGCTGTATCACCCTTTCCTCTTCAAGGGAAAAACCGACGCAAACCAGTGAAGTAACAAGAAGAATTCCTAGCACCAAGGAAGGACTTTTGTTGCCGCAGCAGAAGAATTTCTGGCGCCATTCCCGGGGAGGAAGATCAAGTCAAGAACGCATCCAAGTAGATGTCGCAAACTCATCTCTTGCATTTACTTTGTTTGCTAGTTCCCTCTCCTTTTCCTCTCCCCCACTTCACCAATTTTCCCTTTTCGTTTGCCTTTTTCGTTCGCCTTTTCTCTCGCTTGCTCACTGTTCGTCTGTGTGGGATAGTCTACATGTCCTCATGGCTAGATCCACCACTTCGAACGATACTCCCGAGAGCGAAGTTCTCAATTTCAAACAAGTTGAGCAAGAAAACTTAAAGGACGCTTGGTATAGGATTTGCAATGCTCAGAGTAGATCTACTCATAAGCAATCCACTACCGTCCTGCTTCGCAGTTTTTATGTGGGTGTTTCTCCTTGGAATAGGTATATTCTTGACACCATCGTAGGTGGAAATTTCTTGGGTAACCATACTGTTGATTCTTACGGTGCTGTGATAAATTTGGTAGGCTCACCCCCACTCATGGTTAATGGAACTACCTTAGCTCTCGAACATGTGATGCGTAGGCTGGACATTATTGAAAATAAAGTTGCTACGATTGAACTCATTGAGAATTTGGATAAAAAGATCCACAATCAAATCACTCAGTACGGATCCAAGGTGGGAATGGTTTTGAAAAATTTAAAGGAGAAGGAACCCACAGTTAACGAAAAGCTAGGTCATGAGTCCGCTAGGATTGGCAAACTAGAGGATGTTATCACCAACTTGGGTTCCGCTTTTGCCGCTGTGCAGAATGCTCCAAATTTTTCCCATAATAAAATCACCAAGTCTGTTTTTGTTCCTAAAAGTAGTGACGAATCTTCTAGCAAGAAAGATGAAAACCTTAAGATGATAAGTGATCACGCTAATTATGGTTTGAGCATCAAAGACGACGATACGTGATTCTATCGCTTTTATGCCTAGCTAAGGGCGTTAAACAATAGCGCTTGTTGGGAGACAACCCAATGAATTTATCTTTTTATTTCTGTTTTTTTGTGTCTACACCATCACAATTCTGTTTTGATTGTGTTTTTTGTGTTTCTTTTTGTGTTTGAGCCAAGCAAAACCTTTATGACTAGTCTTGGTAATGGTTGTTTGATCCTCCTGAAAAAAGTCAGAAACTTTGCGCTCACGAGATGATTTTTCATTTTTATTAAGAAAGAGCTTTTGAGTTGATTCTTTTTTCTGCTGGTTGATATGCTTTTTTCCCAGGCCGTCGTAATTTTTCATATTTTTTGAGGTACGAGAAGTATACGAAGTATACAGATTGCTACACACTGGTCTGTTTTTGACAGATTCTGTTTTTGTTGAGTTGGTTGCTTGTTTTGATGAAACTATGGTTACTATCGGGGGGTACTAGCCATGGAAAAGTGAGAATACAGTAGCCCAACACTAATATAGATGGAATTCAAGTTTTCTACAGTAACAAAAGAAGTGGTAGTTTGTTTTCTTGTGCTAATGTTATCACGAGTTTCTGTTTAAGTTTTGTGTCGTGAAGTTTTGAAGTTTTGGGTGATGTTCTCATGGACGATGAGAATAGGAGTGGAAAGAGCTCAAGCTTGGCATCCCAAGACAAATTTAAGGACACCAAAAAGCCTAAGCTTGGGGATGCCCCGGGAAGGCATCCCCTCTTTCGTCTTCAATCCATCGGTAACATTACTTGGAGATATATTTTTATTCACCACATGATATGTGTTTTGCTTGGAGCGTCTTTTATCGTAGGAGTATTTTCTTTTTGTTGTGTCACAATCATCCTTGCTGCACACCTTTTTGAGAGAGAGGGACATGCACTCATCGTGATTTTGCTAGAATGCTCATAGTGCTTCACTTATATCTTTTGAGCTATATACTTTTGCTCTAGTGCTTCACTTATATCTTTTAGAGCATGGCGGTGTGTGATTTGGTAGTTGGCTTATGCTAGGAAAGTAGTCCCAAATGTGATAGGTACCCAAATAGGATGCAAAAAACCTCCATCTTCATGTGCATTGAATAGAAACAGAAGTTTCGATTCCTCTCAATTAGTTTTGAGACGTGGATTCGGTAATATTGAGAGTTATGTTACTAGGTTGTTGTGAATCTAGAGATACTTGTGTTGAAGTTAGTGATTCCCGTAGCATGCACGTATGGTGAACCGCTATGTTAGGAAGTCGGAGCATGATTGATCTATTGATTGTCATCCTTGGTGTTGAGGTTGGGATCGCGCGATGGTTAACACCTACTGTTTGGAATATTATCTGTGGTGTGACCCGCCCTAGTTGCGCCGGGTCACCAAGTGGGCTACTCATCCTTCGGCGATTCAAGCTTTGGCCCAGTAAGCCCAGGAGCTGGATGGCGGTTCAAGATCTGGGGGAGTCCTTCCGTCTTGGAAAGCATGGCAACTTAGAGATAGAAAGAGTCATGACTTATGTAATGACAAGGACTCTTGTAACCCTAAGGGCTCGACCTGTATATAAAGGCGAGTCCCGGGGAAGGACAGGGTAGGTTAGAAATCTTCGAGTGCTAGGTCAGGCGAGTTACGCCCTCCTAGTAATCGAAACACCATCAATACAAACACCAAGCAGGACATAGGCCTTTACCTCCATACGAGGGGCCAAACCTGGGTAAATCTCTGTCTCGCTTCTGATCAACCCCTTTGAGTCGCCACCAAGGTGGGATGGCTCCAACACTAAGTCCTTTCACGAGGACATCTGCCGTGACTAAACCACGACAATTGGCGCCCACCGTGGGGCCTGCGCACGATGGAGTTGAGTTCTCAAAGGGAGACCTACTAGGGTCCGGGAGCTATGCAGCGGGGCTCATGACTCGGAGCCGCCGCGGGAAGTACTACATCAATAACTTGCTATGGGGGCCGGAGGCCGATTCAATCGAATCTGGCTACAGAATCCCCTTCGGCAGGATCAACGTCTTCGTCGGCATGGTTGGATCACCTATGCTTGAGCCGGACATCTCCTCCGACATCGTCGAGCCGGCCAGGTATGTCCGCCCTATCGCAACGCCAAACCTAACCCGTCTGGTCTTCGTTGGGTTCATACAGGGGTCTGAGGAACCAGAACGATCGGCGACCCAGGAGACCACGCCGGTCAACACTGATGATGAATGATCCGTGGGCGACTCATATTCAATTCAGTCTCTACATGGGGGCTGCCTTGGAGGTTTGTGTCTAGCCATGACCCGAGGTTCTCAACCGGACCCGCCGTCAGATTGCCGTTTACATGGCAAGGGCGACTCAGCCCCCACCAAACTCGGCGGGCAACGACGGGACTGGCGAAACATCCAGAAGCCCAGCTGCGATCTTGGTGGAGTTGGCGGCGGAGATAACAAGGCTCATGGCAACTCCCATAATGTCAGGAAACCAGGACGCGATAAACGCGGAATTGACAAAGCTAAGAGATGGGGTGGCAAAGGCTCAGCGAGACGCTGAAGTAGAAGCCACCAGGATAGAGACCCGGCAGGCCCAAATTACCGCTGAGACGGCTCGTTTGAACACCGAAAACTGGCGGCTTGAGAGGCATCAACGCGCATTTGACGTTGTCCATCAGCGGAGGCACCAGGGGCGTTTACCCCCTGATCTCAACCCGACCCGCCTATTCGATACTCCACGAACTCCCGGGGCGGGAGACGCCCCGAGAGGAGGGCCGGGCCAGCCACCAAACCTGC
This sequence comes from Hordeum vulgare subsp. vulgare, assembly GCF_904849725.1. Taxonomy (NCBI): domain Eukaryota; kingdom Viridiplantae; phylum Streptophyta; class Magnoliopsida; order Poales; family Poaceae; genus Hordeum; species Hordeum vulgare. The sequence continues at coordinate 654,001,616 of NC_058519.1, read as the reverse complement.
CGTTTCAGCCAGCCGTTGATCACGTCCCTCGATTCCAGACACCTCGAGGTCACTTTTTCAACCCGGTGGACAACGTCCTCTCCGCGACTCGCCATTTAGAATCCCTTCCGATTCATGGTAACACCCCAGCTGAGATAGAAGCAAGGAACGCCATTGAGATGTTGAAAATGACGGTGGTTCAAAATGCCCACTTCTCGCACAGCCCCGATCGGCTGCATTCTACCCCCCAGGCAAGCCGCACCAGGAGTCGACCAGAGGACCAGCCCGCCATAACCAGCGGGCCGCGACTCTTTCCTCAGGTCGACTCGCCTGATTGCCGGGACCCGCCAGGTCGGGATCACCCGGACGTCCAAACTGGCCCAGCACCGCTTGTTGGAGGCGGCAGACAGGTGGGGGTGCCATGCTTGGCCCCCGCCCTTCGCAATGAGCGAATGCCGAAAGACTTTAAAGGACCAAGAAAGGTGCCTAATTACACCCCGGACCTTGAGTCGGCGTCGTGGGTCGAAAGTTACGAAATCGCCATGGACATGCTCGATGTAAGTGAAGCCGTCTGCGCCGGGTACTTCACAATGATGCTGGAGGGAACGGCGCGTACTTGGTTAAAGAACTTGCCCCCCAACTCCATCCAGACTTGGGCCGAATTGAAAGAGCGTTTCATCAAAAACTTCCGGGGGACTTGCAAGCGCCCGATGACAATAGTCGATCTACAGCACTACGTTCAGCGCCCGGATGAGTCGGCCCACCACTGGACGCGGCGGATCGCAGAAATCATTCACTCGTCAGACGGCATCACGGCAGCTCAGGCCGTGTTGATATTGGAGCAAAACTGTCACTATGAGCCCTTGGTGCAGAAGTTGGGGCGACTCAAGCGAAAAGTCCAAGATATGGGGGAATTAATGGACACCCTCACTAGGTACGCCGAGGTGGACGACACCAAAGACCCAGGAGAGGATGGTGGCAAGGCTAACTCGCCAAGGAAGGGCGAGTCATCCAAAAATCATACCCGGTTTCAGGGACGCGCCCGCCATAATCACGGAGCAAACGGCAAGAGAAGGCAGCAGGAAGAATCCTCGGATTTAGTCGCCAATACCAATGCCAACAACGGCAACCAGCGCCAGAAAAAGAGGGGTTACAGTGGCAAAAAACCGCGCAATTATAACCAGATACTCAAAGGCCCCTGTCCGCACCACGCCATGGCAGACGGACCGGCGACTCATTCCTGGGAAGACTGCTACGTGACGCGGGAGTTTCAGGCGGAGGCGATCAAAAAAGGGCAAGGCGGTGACCCGGATCAACGGCAGGAATAGTTCTGTGCACCTAATCAACGCCAGAACCCGTTCCGCGGTTTCCCCGAACCGGGGGCTCAGGGCGGCTCACAGTCAAGCAGTGGCCAGTATCCAGTGCATAACCAGTGGCGGTATAACCCGCTCAGGGCTTATCAACAGCCACCCCCACAGGGGGCTCCTCAGGGGCAAGATGATAATGGTGGTTTCCGCAATAACCCCAAACAGTTAAGCAATGGGCAATACCACATTTTCACCACCAATGCGTGCAGGCGTGATAAAAAGGTGAATCACCGAGCGTACAGTGTATCTGAGCCGGCACTCCCTAGATATCTCCACTGGTCCGAGCAGATTATATCGTGGAGTAGGGAGGATCACCCGCCAAGAGTCGACAATCTCGGCGACTTAGCGTTGGTCGTGGCTCCTCAAGTTGGGGGATATACCTTATCGAAGGTACTGATGGATGGTGGTAGTAGCATCAACATATTATACTTCGACACCTTTCCAAGGATGAACCTGTTGGAGAAAGATTTAATGCCCTCAACCACGGTATTCCACGGGATTGTCCCAGGTAAATCGGCATACCCCATAGGCCGAGTTAGGCTCACAGTTGCGTTTGGAACAGCGTCTAACTACAGGAGTGAGTCGCTTATGTTTGAGGTGGTCAAGTTAAAGAGCCCCCATCATGCGCTGTTTGGGCGACCGGCTTACGCCCGGTTCATGGCTCACCCCTGCTATGTTTACCTTAAACTCAGGATGCCCGGTCCTAAGGGACCCATCACAGTTGATGGTGACAGGAGGATCGTAAGAGAGTGTGAAGAAGGGGATGCGGCTTACGCAGAAGTCGTCTGCGCTGCGGAAGAGCTCAAATATCACCGGGCCAATGTTGATCCAGCTGACATGTCACCTCTAAAGAAGCCAACAACAGACGCTGAGCCGCCCCTCAAATTCAAACCAACAGACGACACTAAGGTAGTGGATTTCGTCCCTGGCGACTCAACCAAGCAGTTCACTATCGGGACTGGTCCGGACCCCAAATAGGAAAGCGCGCTCATCGAATTCATCCGTGAGAATCGAGACATCTTCGCATGGAAACCTTCTGACATGCCTGGTGTGCCGAGAGAATTCACTGAGCACCACCTTAATGTTGATCCAAAAGCAAAGCCGATTCAGCAATATCTTCATAGGTTCAATGAGGAACGACGCAAGGCAATCGGGGAAGAAGTCGCCCGTCTTTTGGCCGCCGGATTCATCGTAGAGGTCTTCCACCCCAAGTGGTTGGCTAACCCGGTCCTGGTGCTCAAGAAGAACGGTACCTTCCGCATGTGCATTGATTACACAGATCTTAACAGAGCCTGTCCAAAGGATCCTTTCGCCCTTCCCCGTATCGATCAAATTATTGATTCAGTGGCGGGCTGCGAGCGTTTGTGCTTCCTGGACGCTTATTCCGGGTATCACCAAATCAAGATGGTTGTAGAAGATCAGGAGAAGACAGCTTTTATAACCCCCTTCGGGGGTTTTTGCTATGTGTCCATGCCATTTCGGCTCAAAAGTGATGGGGCGACTTATCAGCGCTGCATCCAAAATTGCCTCCGTGGCCAAATCGGATGCAACGTCCATGCTTACGTTGACGACATTGTGGTCAAAACTCATAGGAAGGAAACGGTATTGGAAGATCTAAGGGAAACTTTTGACAATCTGCGGGTATACCAGATGAAGCTTAATCCCACCAAGTGTCTCTTCGGCGTTCCTGCTGGAAAATTGTTGGGTTTCCTGGTATCTGAGCGCGGCATTGAAGCTAACCCGGACAAAATCGAAGCGGTCACTTCGCTTGGAAAACTAGCAAATATCAATCATGCTCAACGGATGGTGGGTCGAATTGCGGCTATAAGTCATTTCATAAGCCGCCTGGGTGAAAAGGCTATTCCCCTTTATTAGTTGCTTAAGAAATCTGACCATTTTGTTTGGACAGACGAGGCCAATGAAGCTTTCGAAGCCTTGAAGCAGCAGCTGGTCAACCCGCCGGTTTTGGCCGCCCCGACTAAGAAAGAGCCTATGCTTCTGTATATTGCGGCAAACTCCAAAGCGGTGAGCGTGGCAGTGGTCATCGAAAGGAAGGAAGAAGGGAAGGAATATCCGGTTCAACGCCCGGTATATTTCATCAGTGAGGTGCTAACTCTCTCCAAGCAACGATACCCACACTGGCAGAAGTTGGTCTATGGGGTCTTTATGGCGAGTTGAAAACTCAAACACTATTTCCAAGAGCATCCCATCACGGTGGTTAGCTCCACTCCCCTTGGAGACATCATCCAAAACCGGGAAGCGACAGGGCGAATCGCCAAGTGGGCGATCGAACTTGGGCCGCACCACGTGCGATACACCCCTCGCACGGCTATCAAGTCTCAGGCCTTGGTTGATTTTGTCAACGATTGGACCGAGTTACAGATCCCGGAAGACAGGCCTGACCTTACGTACTGGACTATTTATTTTGATGGATCCAGGCAATTGGAAGGTTCGGGGGCTGGCGTGGTACTGATATCGCCCCAGGGAGACAAATTATGCTATGTCCTCCGACTCATGTTTCCATGTACCAACAACGCTGCGGAATACGAAGCCTTGCTTCATGGTTTGCGACTCGTCAAGGAGATGAACCTCACGCGGGGTAGATGTTTTGGCGACTCTGATCTGGTGGCTCAGCAAGTTTCAGGCACTTGGGATTCTCGGGACCCCCTGATGGCGGCTTACAGGAGGGCTGTGTCTCATGTGGCGGGTCATTTCCATGGCTATCAAGTTGATCATACCGATCGGCGCCTTAACGAAGCAGTTGATGCCCTTTCGCGTCTCGGCTCGCAGCGTAAGCCAGTTCCTCCCAATGTCTTTTTGGATACTTTGCACAATCCTTCCGTAAGGTTACCCTCAGAAGAGGAGCTGGCAATACCAGACCCTGAGTCTCATCTCGTGACGATTCTCCGTGTTACGCTGGATTGGGTTCTTCCGTACCTGGGGCGAGTTACCTTCGGATGAAGTGTTGGCTCGCCAAATCATTCGTCGAAGTAAATCCATGGTCATCATCAATGGCGAATTATATAAGCGAAGCACTTCTGGGGTATTCCAACGATGCATTTCTTCCGAAGAAGGATGCGTGATTTTGAACGACATCCATTCCGGAGATTGTGGGCATCATGCCGGGTCACGCTCCTTGGTTTCAAAGGTGTTCTGTCATGGATTTTTCTGGTTGACGGATCATGCACATGCAGAGGAGATAGTTCGCCGATGTGACGGTTGCCAGCGTTATGGACGATAGGCTCATGTGCCGGCTCAAGAACTAAGGATGATACCTATCACTTGGCCTTTCGCGGTCTGGGGGTTAGACATGGTTGGCCCCTTTAAGATGTCGTCCAACAAAAAAACTCATCTGCTGGTGGCGGTTGATAAATTTACCAAGTGGGTCGAAGCAGAACCTGTTGGTGCTTCTGATGCGGAGACAGCGGTCAAATTCTTGAAAAATTTGATCTTCCGGTTCGGATATCCACATAGCATTATTACTCACAATGGCACTAATCTATCACAAGGGGCGATGCAGGAGTTTTGCCATCGTGAGCACATCTGGCTTGATGTCTCTGCAGTGGCTCATCCACAATCTAATGGGCAGGCCGAACGGGCGAATCAGGAAGTGTTGCGAGGAATCAAACCCCGACTCATGATTCCCCTGGAACGCACCCGAGGGTGTTGGGTTGAGGAGTTGCCTTCGGTACTATGGTGTTGGAAATATGCCCTAGAGGCAATAATAAATTAGTTATTATTATATTTCTTAGTTCATGATAATCGTTTATTATCCATGCTATAATTGTATTGATTGGAAACACAATACTTGTGTGGATACATAGACAAAACACTGTCCCTAGTAAGCCTCTAGTTGACTAGCTCGTTGATCAAAGATGGTCAAGGTTTCCTGACCATAGGCAAGTGTTGTCATTTGATAAACGGGATCACATCATTAGGAGAATCATGTGATGGACTAGACCCAAACTAATAGACGTAGCATGTTGATCGTGTCATTTTGTTGCTACTGTTTTCTACGTGTGAAGTATTTGTTCCTATGACCATGAGATCATATAACTCGCTGACACCGGAGGAATGCTTTGTGTGTATCAAATGTCGCAACGTAACTGGGTGACTATAATGATGCTCTACAGGTATCTCTGAAGCTGTTAGTTGAGTTAGTATGGATCGAGACTGGGATTTGTCACTCCGTGTGACGGAGAGGTATCTCGGGGCCCACTCGGTAATACAACATCACACACAAGCCTTGAAAGCAATGTGACTTAGTGTAAGTTGTGGGATCTTGTATTACGGAACGAGTAAAGAGACTTGCCGGTAAACGAGATTGAAATAGGTATGCGGATACTGACGATCGAATCTCGGGCAAGTAACATACCGAAGGACAAAGGGAATGACATACGGGATTATATGAATCCTTGGCACTGAGGTTCAAACGATAAGATCTTCGCAGAATATGTGGGATCCAATATGGGCATCCAGGTCCCGCTATTGGATATTGACCGAGGAGTCACTCGGGTCATGTCTACATAGTTCTCGAACTCGCAGGGTCTGCACACTTAAGGTTCGATGTTGTTTTATGCGTATTTGAGTTATATGGTTGGTTACCGAATGTTGTTCGGAGTCCCGGATGAGATCTAGGACGTCACGAGGAGCTCTGGAATGGTCCGGAGGTAAAGAGTGATATATAGGAAGTCCTGTTTTGGTCACCGGAAAAGTTTCGGGCTCATCGGTAGTGTACCGGGAGTGCCGGGAGGGGTGCCGGGGACCATCGGGAGGGGTGTCACGCCCCAAGGGGTCTCATGGGCTATGGGAAGAGATAAACCAGCCCCTAGTGGGCTGGAATAAGTTCCCACTAAGGCCCATAAGGTTTGAGAAGGAAAAAACACAAGGTGGAAAGAGTTTCCAAGTGGGAAGGTGGAATCCTACTCCAAGTAGGATTGGAGTAGGACTCCTCCACCTCCAATTTCGGCCAAATCTTGAGGGTTTGAGGCTGCCTCTTCCCTCCCCCTCCATCCTATATATACTGAGGTATTAGGTCTGATTTGAGACAACTTTTGCCACGGCAGTCCGACCACATATCTCCACGGTTTCACCTCTAGATCGCGTTTCTGCGGAGCTCGAGCGGAGCCGTGCTGAGATAAGATCATCACCAACCTCCGGAGCACCATCACGCTGCCGGAGAACTCTTCTACCTCTCCGTCTCTCTTGCTGGATCAAGAAGGACGAGATCATCGTCGAGTTGTACGTGTGCTGAACGCGGAGGTGTCGTCCGTTCGGCACTAGATCGTGGGACTGATCGCGGGACGGTTCGCGGGACGGATCGAGGGACGTGAGGACGTTCCACTACATCAACCGCGTTCACTAACGCTTCTGCCGTGCGGTCTACAAGGGTACGTAGATCGAACATCCCCTCTCGTAGATGGACATCACCATGATAGGTCTTCGTGCGCGTAGGAAAATTTTTGTTTCCCATGCGACGTTCCCCAACAGTGGCATCATGAGCTAGGTTCATGCGTAGATGTCTTCTCGAGTAGAACACAAAAGTTTTTGTGGGCGGTGATGTGCATTTTGCTGACCTCCTTAGTCTTTTCTAGATTCCGCGGTATTGTTGGATCGAAGTGGCTCGGACCGACATTACTCGTACGCTTACGAGAGACTGGTTTCATCGCTACGAGTAACTCCGTTGCTCAAAGATGACTGGCGGGTGTCAGTTTCTCCAACTTTAGTTGAATCGGAATTGACCGAGGAGGTCCTTGGATGAGTTTAAATAGCAATTCATATATCTCCGTTGTGGTGTTTACGTAAGTAAGATGCGATCCTACTAGATACCCATGGGCACCACGTAAAACATGCAACAACAAAATTAGAGGACGTCTAACTTGTTTTTGCAGGGTATGCTTGTGATGTGATATGGCCAACGATGTGATGTGATATATTGGATGTATGAGATGATCATGTTGTAATAGTTTATGTCGACTTGCACGTCGATGGTACGGCAACCGGCAGGAGCCATAGGGTTGTCTTTAAACTAACGTTTGTGCTTGCAGATGCGTTTACTATATTGCTAGGACGTAGCTTTAGTAGTAATAGCATGAGTAGCACGACAACCCCGATGGCGACACGTTGATGGAGATCATGATGATGGAGATCATGGTGTGATGCCGGTGACAAGAAGATCGTGCCGGCGCTTTGGTGATGGAGATCAAGAAGCGCATGATGATGGCCATATCATGTCACTTATGAATTGCATGTGATGTTAATCCTTTTTGCACCTTATCTTGCTTAGAACGACGGTAGCATTATAAGGTGATCTCTCACTAAAATTTCAAGACGAAATTGTGTTCTCCCCGACTGTGCACCGTTGCGACAGTTCTTCGTTTCGAGACACCACGTGATGATCGGGTGTGATAGACTCAACGTTCACATACAACGGGTGCAAAACAGTTGCACACGCAGAACACTCGGGTTAAGCTTGACGAGCCTAGCATGTGCAGACATGGCCTCGGAACACATGAGACCGAAAGGTCGAGCATGAATCGTATAGTTGATATGATTAGCATAGAGATGCTTACCACTGAAACTATTCTCGACTCACGTGATGATCGAACTTGAGATAGTGGATTTGGATCATGTACCACTCAAATGACTAGAGAGATGTACTTTTTGAGTGGGAGTTTCTTAAGTAATATGATTAATTGAACTAATTGTCATGAACATAGTCTAATGGTCTTTGCGAATTACGATGTAGCTTGCGCTATAGCTCTACTGTTTTTATATGTTCCTAGAGAAAATTTAGTTGAAAGTTGATAGTAGCAAACTTTGAAGAGGATTGTCCTCGTTGCTGCGTAGAAGGCTTATGTCCTTAATGCACCACTCGGTGTGTTGCACCTCGAGCATCGTCTGTGGATGCTGTGAACATCCGACATACACGTTTCTGATGACTACACGATAGTTCAGTGCAAAATACTTAATGGCTTAGAAGCAAGGCACCGAAGATGTTTTGAAACGTCACGGAACATAAGTGATGTTCTAAAGAGATGAAATTGTGATTTCATGCTCGTGCCCTTGTTGAGAGGTACGAGACCTCCGACAAGATTCTTTGTCCACAAAGTAAAGGATAAAAGCTCAATCGTTGAGCGTGTGCTCAGATTGTCTGAGTACGACAATCACTTGAATCAAGTGGGAGTTAATCTTCCAGATGAGATAGTGATGGTTCTCCAAAGTCACCGCCACCAAGCTGTGAGAGCTTCGTGATGAACTATAACATATCAAGGATAGATACAATGATCCTTGAGAAATTCGCGATGTTTGACACTGCGAAAGTAGAAATCAAGAAGGAGCATCAATAGTTGATGGTTTGTAAAACCACTAAGTTTCAAGAAAGGCAAGGGCTAGAAGGGATAATTCGTGAAACGGCAAAACAGTTGCTGCACTAATGAAGAGACCCAAGATTAAACCCAAACCCGAGACTAAGTGCTTCTGTAATGAGGGGAACAGTCACTGAGGCGGAGCAACTCTAGATACTTGGTAGATAAGAAGGCTGGCAAAAGTCGAAAGAAGTATATTTGATATACATGATGTTGATGTGTACTTTACTAGTACTCCTAGTAGCATGAGGGTACTGGATACCGGTTCGGTTGCTAAGTGATTAGTAACACGAAATGAAAGCTACGGCATAAACGGAGACTAGCTAAAGGCGAGGTGACGATACGTGTTGGAAGTGTTTCCAAGGTTGATATGATCAAACGACGCACGCTCCCTCTACCATCGGGATTGGTGTTAAACCTAAATAATTGTTATTTGGTGCTTGCGTAAAGCATGAACATGATTGGATCGTGTTTATTACAATACGATTATTCATTTAAAGAGAATAATGGTTACTCTATTTTCTTGAATAATCACCTTCAATGGTTTATTGAATCTCGATCGTAGTGTTACACATGTTCATGATATTGGTGCCAAAAGATACGAGGTAATGATGATAGTACCACTTACTTGTGGCACTGTCGCTTGAGTCATGTTGGTATAAATTGCATGAAGAGGCTCCATGCTGATGGATCTTTATACTCACTTGATTTTGAATCACTAGTGACATGCAAATCATACCACATGAGCAAGGCCTTGTTTTCATTGAGATGAAATAAGATAGTAACTTGTTGGAAGTGATACATTTTGATGTATGAAGTCCAATGGGTGCTGAGGCACGCAGTGGATATCATTATGTTCTTACTTCAATGACGATTTGAGTAGATACTAGAGTATTTTCTTAATGAATCACAAGTTTGAAATATTGAAAAGTTCAAATCTATTTCGGAGTGAAGTTCGTCGTAACAAGAGGATAAACTATCTACGATATGATCATAGAAATGAATATCTGAGTTACGAGTTTTGGTACATAGTTAAGACAATGTGGAAATTGTTTCGCGGTTCATGCCACCTAGAACATCATAGTGTGATGATGTGTCTGAACGTCATAGCCACACACTATTTGGTATAGTGCATGCTATGATGTCTCTTATCGGATTACCACTATCGTTTATGGGTTAAGCATTAGAGACAACCGCATTCACTTTAAATAGGGCACCACGTATTTCCGTTGAGATGACACAGTATAGACTGAGGTTTAGAGAAATCTAAACTGTCGTTTCTTGAAAGTTTGGGGTTTCGACACTTATGTGAAAAAATTTCAGTCTGATAATCTCGAACCCAAAGCGGATAAATGCATCTTCATAGGATATCCAAAACAGTTGGGTACATATCCTATCTCAGATCCGAAAGAAAAGTGTTTGTTTCTAGAAACGGATCCTTTCTCGAGGAAAGGTTTCTCTCGAAAGAATTGAGTGGGAGGGTGGTAGAACTTGATGAGGTTATTGAACCATCACTTCGACCAGTGTGTAGCAGGGCACAGGAAGTTGTTCCTGTGGCGCCTACACCAATTGAAGTGAAAGCTGATGATGGTGATCATCGAGCATCGGATCAAGTTACTACAAGCCTCGTAGGTTGACAAGGTCGCGTACTACTACAGAGTGGTACGGTAACCCTGTCTTGGAGGTCATGTTGTTGAGCAACAATGAACCTACGAGTTATGGAGAAAGCAATGGTGGGCCCAAATTCCGACAAATGGCTGGAAGCCATGAAATCCGAGAGAGGATCCATGTATGAAAACAAAGTGTAGACTTTGGAAGAACTGCTTGATGGTCATAGGACTATTGAGTAAATATGGATCTTTAAAAGGAAGACAGACGATGATAGTGATAAGTCACTATTAAGAAAAGCTCGACTTGTCGCAAAGATGTTTCCGACAAGATCAAACAGTTGACTATGATGAGACTTTCTCACTCGTAGCGATGCTAAAAGTCTGTTAGAATTATGTTACTAGTTGCTGCATTATTTATGAAATATTGCATGTAGGATGTCAAAACATTGTTTCCTCGATGGTTTCCTTGAGCAAACATTGTATGAGATACAACCATGAGGTTTTGTCGATCCTAAAGATACTAGAAAGTATGCAAGCTCCAGCGATCCTTAAATGGACTGGTGCAAGCATCTCGGAGTTGGAATATACACTTTGATGAGATGATCAAAGATTTTGGGTTTGTACAAGGTTTACGAGAAACTTGTATTTCCAAAGAAGTGAGTGGGAGCACTATAGAATTTCTGATAAGTATATGTGGTTGACATATTGTGGATCAGAAGTAATGTAGAATTTCTGTAAGGCATACAAGGTTGTTTGAAAGGAGTTTTTCAAAGGAATACCTGGATTGCACTACTTGAACGTTGAGCATCAAAGATCTATGGAGATAGATCGAAAGCGCTTAATAGAAGTTTCAACAAGATGCATGCCTTGACAACTTTTTGAAGGAGTTCAAAATAGATCAACAAATAAGGAGTTCTTGGTTGCGTTGTAAGGTGTGAATTTGAGTAAGACTCAAAACCCGACCCCGGCAGAGTAAAGAGAATAGACGAAGGTCGTCTTCTATGCCTTGTCCATAGAATCTGAAGTATGCCATGCTGGGTACCGCACCTGATGTGTGCCTTGACTCAAAGTCTGTTGAGAGGTACAGAGAGTGATCCATGATTGAATCACTAGCAGAGGTCAAAATTTATCCTTAGTAACCGATGGACTAAGGATTTTTTCTCGATTATGGAGGTGGTTAAAGAGTTCGTCGTAAAGGGTTACGTCGATGCAAGCTTTGACACTAATCCGAATAACTATGAGTAGTGAAACGGATTCGTATAGTAGAGTAGATATTTGGAGTATTTCCAAATAGCGCATAGTAGCAACATCTATAAGATGACATAAAGATTTGTAAACAACACACGGATCTGAAAGTTTCAGAACCGTTGACTAAAACCTCTCTCACGAGCAAGACGTGATCAGACCCCATAACTATACGGGTGTTGGATTCGTTGGAATCACATGGTGATGTGAACTAGATTATTGACTCTAGTGCAAGTGGGAGACTGTTGGAAATATGCCCTAGAGGCAATAATAAATTAGTTATTATTATATTTCTTAGTTCATGATAATCGTTTATTATCCATGCTATAATTGTATTGATTGGAAACACAATACTTGTGTGGATACATAGACAAAACACTGTCCCTAGTAAGCCTCTAGTTGACTAGCTCGTTGATCAAAGATGGTCAAGGTTTCCTGACCATAGGCAAGTGTTGTCATTTGATAAACGGGATCACATCATTAGGAGAATCATGTGATGGACTAGACCCAAACTAATAGACGTAGCATGTTGATCGTGTCATTTTGTTGCTACTGTTTTCTACGTGTGAAGTATTTGTTCCTATGACCATGAGATCATATAACTCGCTGACACCGGAGGAATGCTTTGTGTGTATCAAATGTCGCAACGTAACTGGGTGACTATAAAGATGTTCTACAGGTATCTCTGAAGGTGTTAGTTGAGTTAGTATGGATCGAGACTGGGATTTGTCACTCCGTGTGACGGAGAGGTATCTCGGGGCCCACTCGGTAATACAACATCACACACAAGCCTTGCAAGCAATGTGACTTAGTGTAAGTTGCGGGATCTTGTATTACGGAACGAGTAAAGAGACTTGCCGGTAAACGAGATTGAAATAGGTATGCGGATACTGACGATCGAATCTCGGGCAAGTAACATACCGAAGGACAAAGGGAATGACATACGGGATTATATGAATCCTTGGCACTGAGGTTCAAACGATAAGATCTTCGCAGAATATGTGGGATCCAATATGGGCATCCAGGTCCCGCTATTGGATATTGACCGAGGAGTCACTCGGGTCATGTCTACATAGTTCTCGAACCCGCAGGGTCTGCACACTTAAGGTTCGACGTTGTTTTATGCGTATTTGAGTTATATGGTTGGTTACCGAATGTTGTTCGGAGTCCCGGATGAGATCTAGGACATCACGAGGAGCTCCGGAATGGTCCGGAGGTAAAGAGTGATATATAGGAAGTCCTGTTTTGGTCACCGGAAAAGTTTCGGGCTCATCGGTAGTGTACCGGGAGTGCCGGGAGGGGTGCCGGGGACCATCGGGAGGGGTGTCACGCCCCAAGGGGTCTCATGGGCTATGGGAAGAGATAAACCAGCCCCTAGTGGGCTGGAATAAGTTCCCACTAAGGCCCATAAGGTTTGAGAAGGAAAAAACACAAGGTGGAAAGAGTTTCCAAGTGGGAAGGTGGAATCCTACTCCAAGTAGGATTGGAGTAGGACTCCTCCACCTCCAATTTCGGCCAAACCTTGAGGGTTTGAGGCTGCCTCTTCCCTCCCCCTCCCTCCTATATATACTGAGGTATTAGGTCTGATTTGAGACAACTTTTGCCACGGTAGTCCGACCACATATCTCCACGGTTTCACCTCTAGATCGCGTTTCTGCGGAGCTCGGGCGGAGCCCTGCTGAGATAAGATCATCACCAACCTCCGGAGCGCCGTCACGCTGCCGGAGAACTCTTCTACCTCTCCGTCTCTCTTGCTGGATCAAGAAGGACGAGATCATCGTCGAGTTGTACGTGTGCTGAACGCGGAGGTGCCGTCCGTTCGGCACTAGATCGTGGGACTGATCGCGGGACGGTTCGCGGGACGGATCGAGGGACGTGAGGACGTTCCACTACATCAACCGCGTTCACTAACGCTTCTGCTGTGCGGTCTACAAGGGTACGTAGATCGAACATCCCCTCTCGTAGATGGACATCACCATGATAGGTCTTCGTGCGCGTAGGAAAATTTTTGTTTCCCATGCGACGTTCCCCAACATATGGAGCATCCGGACCACCCCGAACCGTTCTACGGGTTTTACTCCCTTTTTCCTGGTATATGGAGCAGAAGCCGTTCTTCCCACTGACATTAGGCTTGACTCGCCCAGAGTTGCCGCTTATGTGGAACAGGACAACGAGTTGGCGCGTCAGGATTCATTGGACGCTTTGGAGGAACCACACGATTTGGCTGCTGCCCGATCGGCAATCTATCAGCAGGACTTGCGGCGTTATCACAGCCGCCGGGTCAAGAGCTGAACCTTTTAGGAGGGGCGACTTAGTGCTTCGATTGATACAAGATCGTACTAGCATGCATAAGTTATCACCACCATGGGAAGGACCGTTCGTCGTCAGCAAAAGCCTTCGTAACGGGTCCTACTATCGGGTGGATCTACGGTGTGATCGGCCAACCATGGAGGCTGAGTCAACTCGCCCCTGGAACATAGCCCACTTGCAGCCTTATTACACTTGAGCTATTAGCTCTGCTTTTTGTAAGTTTTTCATTTTTTTTATGAAGCAATAAAATTGATGCCTCCAAGCATGGGGGCTTTCCTGCTTTTTCATCTTATTGAAAGTATGGATCTTTATTTTGCTCTTCAACAAGTCGCCCAAGCATGGACGCTATCCATACCAAAGAGCATAAGTCGCCATGATGCGCTTATTACAAAACTGGGTATCGATAAGCCAAAGAGGATGGAAGTCGCTACAAGGCGCGCGATTCAAACATGGGCGCCTTATATGATTCTGTGGATTAGGCCGGCTTACTTTGGGAACAGTTTTGTTCTCAAGTCGTTTTGTGGTAATAGCGTATACGCTTCTACAATCCTATGACCGGTCTTTCCCTTAGTCATAGGTCACTTGGGGGCTTCCTCTCACTGAGATCAGCCTTACTACCCATTTGGCCTGCGAAAAATTACCGCATTACAAATGGTTATACTGGACTGTGTGTCGGCCGAATCGCCATATGGACCCATGAACTCTTGGCGAGTTACTCCGCTTTATGGACCCTGAACTCGCCTTGGTTAAAACATGTCTGGTACCGGCTAGCGCCCCACATGGAAAATAGAGAAACCATTGGTTCACTGAACCCGCTTCACTGAAGCTTGACTCGTGCCTCATCAGCCGGTCTAAATACTTGAGCTTTTTATATAAAAAGTCTCCCTTGGGTAGCACTTGAGTTTATATAACTCGTCCTATCCTGTCGCAACCTGATGAGCCAACGAAATTGTTATTTTTTACCTTCCTGGCACTGCCACAAGGTTTTTCGGACTTTTTCTGACTCACCTTAAATATCTTGGGTCGGTTATTGTTTTTATCATCCATTACTCACTGAGATGATTTCATATATGTTTTTAAGCCTAACAGGTTGATGATCAAAATCATTATAGCCACGACGGGTCAAGCATCATAAAAACGCCTTGAGTGCGGGTCAAGCATTCTAAGGCGCCTTAAGGGCGACATAAGAGTTTTTAAGACATCACAGAAGCAGTTTGATCTCTATAAAAGACTTATTACATGGCTCTTATGGCCAAATCCATGAAGGATTATTCTACTGATGTCCTCGGGTCAGCCTGCTGCGAGCTCTAGCCGACTTCAATTTGCAAGTCGCCCAGTACCCAGTTACACTTGCATAAAGCGGCGAACTCATCTTCATCGTTCAGCACTGATGAGAGATCCACCTCCAAGTCAAAAGGGTTCTTGGGTCGACGCGGAGTTAAGCTGGTTGTCACAAAGGTTGGCGGATTAATTTTCTTGTTCTTGTTGTCATAGGCGGCTTGATATT
Source organism: Hordeum vulgare subsp. vulgare (assembly GCF_904849725.1). Taxonomy (NCBI): domain Eukaryota; kingdom Viridiplantae; phylum Streptophyta; class Magnoliopsida; order Poales; family Poaceae; genus Hordeum; species Hordeum vulgare. Next base: position 653,986,231 of record NC_058519.1, on the reverse strand, counting down.
TTGATAAATCCAAGCTTGTTGCAAGCTGAGTCGCTGCCAAGCGGGATTCTTTGACAACACGCTGGTAATCCTATTTAGCAAATTCTGACCCGTCGTCCTTGAGCTAGGGAACGCCTGTCGCTACTTCTTCAGGTTTTAATTCTAGAGCATACGCCAGACACCGACTCAGCGTAGTCAGTGACCCTTTTCGGGCAGCTGACCGGGTTAGCTCACCAATCTGAGGAGGAAGAGTAGATAAGCAGCCAAGCATCTTCTTTATTGATGTTATGGGTTCCTTGGCACCCATCACTGCTTTCACGGTCAGCACACTTCCGGTATAGAGCTGCTTCGTTAACGTGTAAATCGCTTTCAGCATCAGGACACAGTCGTTCCAAAGATTGGCGGCTCTCAGACCTACATAAGGAATAAATGATGGTCAGCAACTTCTTCATACTAAGTTATTTATTTACAAAAGTGCAAGGTCAGGATTTCATTTTTTACCGAAGACAGCTTGTGCCATGTTGGAGATATGCCGCTTTAAGCCGGCCAGCTCTTGTTGCACGGTATCCAGCTTAGCTTCAGCTTTTTCTACTCGCTTTACCAGGGCATCTTGATCAGCTTGAGCCTTTTTTAAATCGGCTTTCAGCTTCTCCATCTCAGATAAGATCATTTGACACTTCTCTTCTGATTTTGCCTGGGCATCCTGCTGATCGGCTAAATTTTTCTTTAAATCGCCAAATGCTGATTTAGCTTGGGTAAGTGATTCCTGTCGAAATATATTATCAAGGGGCAAGTCTCAGAATTATTGCAAGCAACATCCCTCACACTTGGGGGCTAATGTATAATTTTTTAGACAAAATTATACAGTATCAAGACCCGGTTCATCTTTTTACAGATGACCCAACCCTTGGGGGTAACAGGTCGAAAGTCTTCTTTAATTATCAAGACCCGGCTCATCTTTTCACAGATGACCCGGCCCTTGGGGGTTACAGGTCGAAAGTTTTCCTCCAAATTATCGAGACCCGGTTCATCTTTTCACAGATGACCCGGCCCTTGGGGGTTACAGGTCGAAAGTTTTCCTTCAAGTTATCAAGACCCGGTTCATCTTTTTACAGATGACCCGGCCCTCGGGGAATACAAGTTGAAAAGTTCTTTTACTATCAAAGACCCGGCTCATATTTTTACGGATGACCCGGCCCTTGGGGGTTAATGAGGATAATACAGTATGAAGTAAGGCGTACCTCATGTCTGTTTTTCATCATGAGGAGCAATCTCTTTTCCATTTCGTAACTCGCCTCCAGGCGACTTGCAAAGCCGGAGAAAAGTTCTCTGAATTCAAGATTCTCATACTGGGAGAGCTTAGCCTTGGAAAGTTCATACTCAATAGAAGGTTGAGTCGATGATGATACATGCTTCGACAGAACTGCTGAGGCCGTCTTATAAAAGCGAGTGCCAGTGATTACCACAGCATCTGGATCTTCGGTCGTTTTCGATGGACTTGGCGGATTAGGCGTTTCCATGGTTTCCTTGGGCGAGTTCGGGAGATCCACGTGATCTTCAGGCTTATCTTTGGTCGGGTTATCCTGAATCGACGCAGATTTTTCAGTAGGCTCTGAAGTTATAATGGGAGATGACCCGCCAGTTTTCCTCTTCTTCGCTTGTGCCCTAAAAGGAAAAAGGGGTGCGCTTAAAAAACAGACATTATTATCATCAGGACAAAGTAAGTATTATAAAGGACTTACCCTGGAACGCGGATCATCGGCGGAAGCGCTGACATCACTGAGTCGCCTGATGAAGGAGGAGAATTCTGCAAAAGTAAACACCTCAAGATATGAGCGAGTTATAAATACGATCCAAAAGGAAATGTAAAAAGATGCTATTAAAAAGGTACCTCGTTTTGTCTCTTCTTGGTTTTTGTTGGTAACCCGGACACCAAGTCTCCAGAATGACTCCGAGTTTTCCGATTGGAAGCATGTTGCGCTTTCTTCAAAAGGAAATTAGGATCCAAACAAGAGTTTGGGTGAGAGAAGGGAACTTTCCCACAAATCTGCCTGGCCGGCTTAGGTGGAGGAGAAGAAGAGTCGGAGGAAACAGAAATTACCTCTACGGAGTCTTCCTAGCTTTCATTGTCCTCGTTCTACACAAGAGATACGGAGGTGTAAACACAAAATTATAACAATGAATGGCGAGTTAAAGAAGGTGGATTTTTACCTCTGAAAGTACGTCGCCGACTTGGGATTCGTCGGCGTCACACGGCTCGGCAACGGCGGCTTTGCCTTTACCCTTAGATTTCTTCTTTGGGGGTGGCCTGGCTTGCTTCAGGGCCATCTTTTTCGGCCTCTTGGACCAGAATTTGTCGCCCTTCTGAAATGGCGTTTTTATTATGAGAATCATAACTCAAATAAGTCGGAAGGAATAAAGCAAAGGCGGGTTAAGTTATTTACCTTTTGTGTCGGGTTGATCTTGCAAAACGGCTTAAGGCCTATTTGGCCACACTTGGCCAAGGGCTTGCCGGTCAGTTTCTTGGTGATGGTGACGATGTCGTTCTCTGTCAGTGTTGTATGAAATTAGCACTGGGGATGGTCCAAAGTGCCATCGAACTCACACATTAATCCATCCCGGCGACTTAAGGGGATGATGCGCCATTCGACCCAGCAGCGGATTAAGTCGACCCCAGTAAGGCCGTTGTTTGTCAGAGATCTTAACTCGGACAGTACTAGGATAAGATCTGACTCCTCTTCTTCGGTAAGCTTGTCTGGGAGTTTGAAATTTGTTGGAAGGCGCTCCTCCCTATAGCCAAGAAGCTTGTTCTCGCCCTCAGGAGAAGTTTCCTGGCAGTAAAACCAAGACTCGCCCCAGCCTTTGGGATGGCTTGGCATGGCGAGTGACGCGAATGGACTATCCCTACAGCGTTGAACATTGACACCTCCAAGTTCCAAGCTAGGGCCGTTGGAAAATTCTGTCTGGCGATTCAAATGAAAGAAGTACCAGAATAAAGGAACTGAAGGTTCCATCCGCAAATAGGCCTCACAGAACACTTGGAACTGACATAGGTTGCTCATCGAGTTAGGCCCTAAGTCTTGGAGACAGACATTCATAAAGGTCATGGCGTCTCTAACGAATTTTCAGCCAGGCGGCTTAAAACCCCGTTCGAGGTGCTCAACAAAAACAACTATTTCTCCTTCCTTCGGGTTGGGAATCTCTTCTCCCAACCCGGAACGCCAACCGATAACCTCTTTGGGATCAAGATTCCCCGTCTTCACACAGTTGTTGAGAAGAGTTTCATCAACCTTGGTTGGGAGCCAATCGGCTTTGAAAACGGCACCCATGCTACAAAGGGAGAAATTACGGGTAAATTAGCTCGCCAAGCGCCTACTAAATGGTTAAAGATCCATTGATTCGCCAAACATTTGTCAGGTGATCAAGGGAGTTTGTTGACTCGCCAACAAAGGGCCGGGTCAGAGCGCCAGGGCAATTTATGAATTTCTCACTACTTAAGAGAGATGGTTCAGGGCTTCAGAGGTATTCATTAAAATGGAGAAGTCTGGATCTACAAACAGTTTTCATACGACAGGCGCTAAAATATGGATCTACGGAGCAGGCAAAAATGAATGAGAAAAACGTGGATAAACAGCCTATGGCTAGGGTAAAAACAGTACAGTTCATCTGATGAAACCCTTTCTAGATCTTCAGACCAAGGCTAGTCAACTAGGGGTATGGAAGATGATGTTGTGCTTATTGTCGTCATTATGAACTAACCGACGATTACGGAGCCATTCAAGGTGTTCTAAGAAAATGGCGGACATGGACCTCGAGAAACTAAGATCTGCCTCTAATGGCGGGAGACTGACCTGGTACTGGCGGTTGGAGGCGACCGAGGAAAGATCCGCGGCGAGTTTCGCGTGTTCGGCGGGTGTCGGAGTGCGTCGGATGCGGCGGTCGGAGACGGAGGTCTTCGGGCGGCGACGAAGCTCTTGGGCGGTGACGGAGCTCTCGGTGTGATGGCGAGGAAGAAGAGGGCAACAGGACGGGTAGGTGGAAATGCGTCATGTCTTGTCCCCCGCCTATTTATTAAGTCAGGCGCTGGAATCAGGGCTCCACGAGCAGGAACTGCCAAATGATAAGGATTCGCCGTGATGGCACCCAAAATTTTCGGGATGTCAATGTCGAAGGATCCGTTGGGGATTACGTCATTATATCTTCCGAGATTAAAGGGATAAGAAGATGCCAAAAGAAAGTGGTTCGGCGACTTGGGTATTTCTGCAACAAATGGCGGTTTAAGCACATGATGCATAAAGGGAGCAAAATGAGTCGCCCCTAACTAGGTAAGTGTTGGCGTGAACAGGTTCAAGTCAATCTGGGGCCTAATGTTGGGGATATTATCTGTGGTGTGACCCGCCCTAGTTGGGTCGGGTCACCAAGTGGGCGACTCATCCTTCGGCGATTCAAGCTGTGGCCCAGTAAGCCCAGGAGCTGGATGGCGGTTCAAGATCTGGGGGAGTCCTCCCGTCTTGGAAAGCACGACGACTTAGAGATAGAAAGAGACATGACTTATGTAATGACAAGGACTCTTGTAACCCTAAGGGCTCGACCTGTATATAAAGGCGAGTCCCGGAGAAGGACACGGTACGTTAGAAATCTTCGAGTGCTAGGTCAGGCGAGTTACGCCCTCCTTGTAATCGAAACACCATCAATACAAACACCAAGCAGGACGTAGGCCTTTACCTCCTTACGAGGGGCCGAACCTGGGTAAATCTCTGTCTCGCTTCTGATCAACCCCTTTGAGTCGCCACCAAGGTGCGATGGCTCCAACACTAAGTCCTTTCACGAGGACATCTGTCGTGACAAAACCACGACACCTACCAACCCTTCCCCTCGGGGTATGCGTTTAGCACTTTGTTTCGATTACTAATAAAAACTTTCGCAACAAGTATATGAGTTCTTCATGACTAATGTGAGCACATGATATAGTTGCACTTTCACCTTCCACCATTGCTAGCCTCTCTAGTGCCGCACAATTCTCGCCGGTGCACAAACCCACCAAATTCCTTCCTCAAAACAGCCACCATATCTACCTACTATGGCATTTTCATAGCCATTCCGAGATATATTGCCATGCAACTCCCACCGTTCCGTCTCATGACTTGTGCCGTCACTCTCATACTACCATTGCATAATCCTAAGATAGCTAGCGAGATGTTTTCAACGTCATACGCCATGCTAGATTGTTGCACATCCCGGTACACTGCCGGAGGCATTTCCTATGGAGTCATCATCATTGTGATCTTTGAGCTGTGAGCAAATAAAAGTGTGATGATCATCATTATTAGAGCATTGTCCCATGTGAGGAATAAAATAAAAAAGAGAGCCCAAAGAGCCCAAAAACAAAACAAAAAGAGAAGATAAAAAAAGAGGCCTAAGAGCCCAAATGAAAAAAAGAGAAAAGGAGAGAAGGGACAATGCTACTATCTTTTTCCACACTTGTGCCTCATGATAGCACCATGTTCTTCATGATTGAGAGCTTCTTGCTTCGTCACCACCATGTGCTAGTGGGAATCTTCATTATATAACTTGGCTTATATATTCCAATGATGGGCTTCCTCAAAATTTCCCTAGGTCTTCGTGAGCAAGCAAGTTGGATGCACACCCACTAGTTCTCCTTTTGAGCTTTCACATACTTATAGCTCTAGTGCATCCTTTTGTTTGGCAATCCCTACTCTTTCACATTGATATCTATTAATGGGCATCTCCATAGCCTATTGATACGCCGAGTCGATGTGACCATCTCCTCTTTTTTGTCTCACAACCACCACCACACTCTATTCTACCTATAGTGTTATATCCATGGCTCGCGCTCATGTATTGCGTGATAGTTATAAAAAGTTTGAGAAATTAAGAGTGTGAAAACAATTATTTGGCCAATACCGGGGTTGTGCATGATTTACATTAGTTGTGTGAGGATGATGGAGCATAGCCAGACTATATGTTTTTGTAGGGATAACTTTCTTTGGCCTTGTTATTTTGACAGTTCATGATTACCTTGCTAGTCTGCTTGAAGTATTATTGTTTTCATGTCAATAGCAAACTATTGTTTTGAATCTTATGGATCTGAACATTCATGTCATGTGAAAGAAGTTGCAAAGGAAAACTATGCTAGGTAGCATTCCACATCAAAAATTCATTCTTCATCACTTCCCTACTCGAGGACGAGCAGGAGTTAAGCTTGGGGATGCTTGATACGTCTCCAACATATCTATAATTTTTGATGGTTTCATGCTATTATCTTGTCAAACTTTGGATGTTTTGCATGCCTTTTATATATTTTTTGGGACTAACTTATTAACTCAATGCCAAGTGCCAGTTCATGTTTTTTCCATGTTTTTGACCCCTTCCAGAGGAGATTTTCAAACGGAGTCCAAACGGAAGAAAATCCCCGAAAATATTTTTTCTGGAACGGAAGAAGATCGGGAAGCTTGGGAGCCAAGGCAGGGGAGCCTCAGGGGCCCCACAAGCCCCCACACCGCGGCCAGGGGGTAGGCCGCGCCACCCAGGCTTGTGGACCCCCTGAGCGCCCCCTGACCTAGGGGTTGCGCCTATAAATTCCCTAAAAATCCCAAAAAAATGAGGAGATCATCGAAATCACTTTTCCGCCGCCGCAAGCTTCTGTCTCCGCAAGATCCCATCTGGGACACGTCCTGGTGCCCTGCCGGAGGGGGGATTCGGACATGGAGGGCTTCTTCATCAACACCATGACCTCTCCGATGATGTGTGAGTAGTTCACCATAGACCTACTGGTCCATAGCTAGTAACTAGATGACTTCTTCTCTCTCTTGAATCTTCAATACAAAGTTCTGCATGATCTTCATGGAGATCTATCCAATGTAATCTTCTTTTGCGGTGTGTTTGTCGAGATCTGATGAATTGTGGATTTATGATCAGATTATCTATGAATCTTATTTGAGTTTCTTCTGATCTCTCTTATGCATGATTTCATATCCTTGTAATTCTCTTCGAGTTGTGGGTTTTGTTTGGCCAACTAGATCTATGATTCTTGCATTGGGAGAAGTGCTTGGTTTTAGGTTCATACCGTGCGGTGACCTCACCCAGTGATAGAAGGGGTAGCGAGGCACGCATCATGTTGTTGCCATCAAGCGTAAAAAGATGGGGTTTTCATCATTGGTTTGAGATTATCCATCTACATCATGTCATCTTGCTTAAGGCGTTACTCTGTTCGTCATGAACCCACTACACTAGATTCATGCTGGATAGCGGTTGATGTGTGGAGTAATAGTAGTAGAAGCAGAAAGTATCGGTCTACTTGTCTCGGACGTGATAACTATGTGTATGATCATTGCCTTAGATATCATCATGACATTGCGCGGTTCTAGCAATTGCTCAACAGTAATTTGTTCACCCACCGTGATATTTGCTATTTTGAGAGAAGCCTCTAGTGAACACTATGGCCCCGGGGTCTACTCCACACCATATTTTCAGCCTTACACTTTTTACTTCGTTGCACTTTTCGCCTTCAGGTATCACTTTGCAAACAATCTTGAAGGGATTGACAACCCCTTTGAAGCGTTGGGTGCAAGCTTGTTTGTGTTTGCGCAGGTACTCCGGACTTGACGAGGCCCTCCTTCTAGATCGATACCTTGGTTCTCAAACTGAGGGAAATACTTACTGCTCCTGTGCTGCATCACCCTTTCCTCTTAAGGGAAAAACCGACGCAAACCAGAGAAGTAACAATAAGAATTCCTAGCGCCAAGGAAGGACTTTTGTTGCCGCAGCAAAGTCAGAAAATATTGAAAATTTATGATGTGCCTTTGAATGGTGCATTTTGAACACACAAAAAGTATGGAGTTCAAATAAGTTCAAAAAAATGTAATCCCTTTGTAACAGATGAGTTCTCATTCAAAACCCTGATACTTCAAAAGAGATTGTCCGTTTTGTACACGAAGTGCATCCAGTTTTTGTCGTAACCGTCTCGACTTTTTAGCACATGCTATGTGGGTGAAATTATGATACCATGCCAACTTTCAACATTTTCATAGTTCATTTGTAGTGCTTTTCAATTTCAGGGTCAATTAGCTCAAAAAAATAGTAAATGTACGAAAACTACCAAATGAAATCATAAATTGTTAAAAATATATGATGTGCTTTTGAATGGTGCATTCTTAACACACACAAAAGTATGAAGTTCAAATAAGTTGAAAAAAACGAAATCCCTTTATAACACATGAGTTCTCGTTCGAAACCGTGATACTTCGAAAGAGATTGTCCGTTTTGTATACAAAGTGCATTTAGTTTTTGTCGTAACCCTCTCAACTTTTTAGCACATGCTATGTGGGTGAAATGATGATACCATGTCAACTTTCAACATTTTTAGAGTCCATTTGTAGTGCTTTTCAATTTCAGGGTTAATTAGCTCAAAAAAATAAGTAAATGCACGAAAAATACCAAATGAAGTCAGAAATTGTTGAAAATTTATGATGTGCCTCTGAATGATGCATTTTGAACACACAAAAAGTATGGAGTTCAAATAAGTTTCAAAAAATAAAATCCCTTTGTAACAGATGAGTTCTTATTCGAAACCCTCATATTTCAAAAAGATTGTCCGTTTTGTACACGAAGTGCATCCAGTTTTTGTCGTAACCCTCTCAACTTTTTAGCACATGCTATGTGGGTGAAATGATGATACCATGTCAACTTTCATCATTTTCAGGGTTCATTCGTAGTGTTTTTCAATTTCAGAGTCAATTATCTCAAAAAATAAGTAAATGCTCGAAAAATACCAAATGAAGTTAGTATTTTCATAAAAAAAATTTGTTAAAATCATTAATAGAAAACAAAAAAAAAGATTCAACTAAAAAGAATCAACTAAAACATTAACTAAAAAGAATGAACAAAAAAAATCAACTAAAATCATCAAAGTGTTTATTTGGTAAAAAGAATCAAGTAAAACATTAACTAAAAAGAAACAAAAAATATCAACTCAAAAGAATTTTCATAAAGTTTTTTGTTAAAATCTTTAATAGAAAAACTAAAATAAAAGAGAAAAAATCTTTAATAGCAAAGAATGAAAGCAAAGTTATTCATAAATTTCAAATAATTCAAATTTAAACTATTCAAATTTGAAAACTAAATATTTAGGTGTAAGTAAAAAAATACAAAATAAATAAAGCAAAAAAATAATGGAAAAATATTGCAAATATATGCGAATTTATAGAGAAAATTCAACCTAAATTCAAAGTGCATATAGCACTTTGAATTTAGGTTGAATTTTGTCTTTAAATTCGCATCTATTTTAAATTTTAGGCAGATGGTGCGTTTAGGCCCGTAAGTCTGCTTTAGAGAGGAGCTCGAAAGAGCTCCCGCAGCGGTGCTTATAAAGCACTACGAGAGCCCCTCGCTCGGTGAGGTGGGACTACATATTGGCATGTCATGCGCCGGTGCCAGCCCCAGGCCTTTAGTCCCGGGTTGGGGCTAGAACCGGGACTAAAGACCCCCCCCCCCCATAGTCTTGGGTCTAGCCCCGACCTCGGACTAAAGGCCCTCGCTTCCGGCCTCTCGGCCTGCCAAAAAGGGCCTTTAGTCCCGGTTGGTGGCTAGACCCGGGACTAAAGGGGGGTCTTTAGTCCCGGTTCTAGCCCCAACCCGGGACTAAAGTTCTATGTATATAAGCGGGAGTTACGATTTTGACGAATCCATCGCCTTCCTTCTTTCCCTGCCCCCGACGCCTCCAAGCTGCTCGTCGTCGTAGCCGCCGTCGCCACCTACAGGTTGCCCCCGTCTCCGATCGGCACCATGCCGCCCCAACCCAACGCCGCGACGCCCTCCGACACCGTCGGCAACGCGCCCCCCGACGCCCACCGACACGCGCATCCCCGCGACCCCCTCCCTCGCAACTCCAGTCGGCCCTTCCCCATCGCGGGCGCCAGCACCGCGACGCCACCACCTTCTCCACCGTGGAGCTACCCCCCTTCCCACCGTCGGCGCCTTCCTCCCCCACCGAAAGTTCTTTTTTGCTTTTTTCATTTAATTGCGTATATATTAGGTTAACTTCGTTAGTTTAGTGCTAAATAGGCGTTAGTTAGTGTTAAATAGGTTAGTTTAGGGCTCTTCTGTTAATTAGTGTTAGTTTAGGTCAAATAGGTTAGTTTAGGGCTCTGATAATTAGTTTAGGTCATTAGGTTAATTTAGTTAGTTTAGGTCATTAGGTTAATTTAGTTAGTTTAGTGCTAAATAGGTTATTGTTAGTTTAGGTTAAGTAGGTTATTAGTGCAGAAAAGAAGATTTTGGTTAGGTTTTGATTTTGGTTAGGTTATTGTTAGTTTAGGTTAAATAGGTTATTAGTGCAAAAGTTTGTTATGTATTTGCAATTAATTAGTATATATATGTATACAATAGATTCTCTTATAGTCCTTTAATAAGAATTGGATTTATCAAGATTGCCACATTATGTATGTGCACAAGTTGATCCAAAAAAAATTATGATCTCATCTATGTAACCTAGCTAGCTAGCTTCTATATATCACGTTGTCTGTCAAAGTATTGAAGAAATCCATGACTTCATCATTACCTGGTAGTAATAGACGCATGATGCTATGAAGCTCTCGAAAGTTGTTTTGGAACGGAGATCCTGATAGGATAATTCACTCTTTGGTACGAAGTTCAGCAAAGTCCTTCCAAATAGCGATATTCGGATGGCTCTTTTTGAACTGCGTACCAAAAAGCTAATTATCCTATTCGGGATTCCGTTACAAAACAATTTTGTAAAGCTACATAGCATCATGCGTCTATTACTACCAGGTAATGATGAAGTCATGGTTTTCTTGAATCCTTTGACAGTAGACAATTTGAGATATAGAAGGGTAGATGAGATCAGGAAAAATATGGATCATTTTCTGCACATCCAGAATGTCGCCATTTTGTTAAATCCCTTAAAGGATAAGAGAATCCGTTAGACATATTTTAGAGTATAGATTCACTCATTTTGCTCTGTAAGTAGTTTTCTGATGAAATCTTTAAAAGGTCTTATATTTTGGAACGGATGGAGTACAAGTTTAGAAAAGTTTATTAAAAAGTAGGAATTTAAATAGTAGGACATACGATGTCCGGCCCACATCCTCGTTGTCGACTCGGTGGCGACCACCTGCTTGATAGGCGCCAGCATGTGCGGGACTGGGCTCCGTCGGGCTGGCACTGGGACGAGTTACCTTCCGTGGCGCGCAGCTTGGTGAGGAACCGGGCTCCCGTCGTCGACCCGGAGCTTCTTTGGTGGCGGTCGCGGGGGTCACTTTCGGTGCCTAGGATGTCGGGCCCCGAGGAGGAGGTATGTTGTCGTGTCAGGGAGGAGGACGAGCACATCCGTCGCTACATGGAGGCGTTGGATGCCAGGTTCTCCAGTACCTGGCAGGTTCTTCAGGGATCTCACCCGAGCTATGATCCGGTGATGGTCCCTGCTCTATGGGTGTCCACTGCCCGCGCCTAAGTACAACGACGGCTCTTTGTTGGTTGATCAGTTATATATTATTCGATGTATTACTGTATCCGAGAGATGTATTACTTATGTATTCCATATTATATATTTGATAATATTAAGTGGATTATTTGATGATGCATTAATTAAGTGGATTATTCGACGTATATAAGCGGGAGTTTTAATTGTTAGTTAATTTAGTTTTTTATGTTTAATTAATTTGTAGATACTATGGATCCAATACAAGGCAGAGACGAATATCAGGAAAACGTGATGCATGGTGTCATCCGCGGGAATGATATTTTAGTTGGCGATATCGATGTCACCAATCAGTTTCTAAACAAGTCCGGCGAGGGAGATGAGTCTCTCAACACAGGAGGTAGAAGCTCCGGTGAGGTAGACGCCCACGCCTCGGGCAAGGAAGGAATCGGTAGGTCCAATGAGGAAAAAGCCGACGAGGGAGAAGCCGACCGCTCCGTCAAGGTGCATATATATTAATAAAGTAATCCTCTGCTATATATACATATATTAACGCTCTTTATTTTAGCCCTTCGGATCGAGCAAAACTTCAGTACGGACGAAACGAGGCCCATCCAAGAAGATGGATCACGGTGAGTACAGGATCGAAACCGTCTCAAATGTCGGGAAACCAATTGCTCCCACAGATGTAAAGCAGAAGGTTGTGAACGCATGCGGAGTTGTTGTTAGGGACCACATCCCAATCACCACTGGAGAATGGATTAAGCCAAGGGAGGAAGGAGTCTCGTATGTCGGCACAGCAGCCAAAGAAAGTCTTTGGAGAAAGCTCATGCTTCATTTCACCCTGCCGACGCCAGAGGTGGATCCAGATGAGGAGGAGTCAAATGAGGAGGAAATGAAGAGGCGAAAAGAGGCTCTAGAAAAAAAGTCAAGGAGTGGACTCTTAAGAACATGGCCGATCTATTGAGGGGCTGGAAAAAAAAGATTGCACCAGGAATTTATCTTGAAAGATAAGACTCCAGATTTCGATCACGGCTATGAGAAGATAAAAGACTACTGGGCCGAATTTGTGGCGTACAAGAAATCAGAGGACGCCTTGAAAAGGTCTGCCATAAATAAGACGAATGCAGGTAAGAAGAAGTACCACCATATTATGGGGACTGGTGGCTACGGCGGTAAGATGGCTAAGTGGAAAGCACTTGAGGCATCATTTCTGGAAATAAATATCACTCCACAGCCCTTAAGATGGCTCGAACGGGAAAGAAACTGGTTTTACGGGCATGGGGGGTTGTTGGACGAAGAAGGGAAGGCAATATATAACTAAAGACACAAAGATAATCCCCTACCCATCAAGGACATTAGACGTGCAGTACACGATGTTGAAGAGGGACGGTCCATTCCCGATAGAGAGAACGACGAGCTCACACGCGCCCTTGGGAATGATGAACACAAAGGACGAGCACAAGGCTTACCAGGCTCCCGCCCGTGGATGATTGCATTTTCCGGGGAAAGGAAGAGATTTCCCGATAGAAGCCATTAGAGGAGAAAGGAAAAGGAGGCAGCTGAGAAAGCGGCTGATGTAGACCGGCTGCGTAATCTAGAAGAAGCAGTAAAGCGGCTATAGCAGGATCAAATCCACAGACATCAAGGTAGTGGCCAATCTCAGCGGATCACAATAGAAGCTGCATCGAATCAAAAAAGCACTATCGCTTCCACGCAGCGCCAAAATGATGGTGATGATGCACTGACGACGGATCTTCCTCGTCGCTACCTAGTGGATGATATCAAAGAGATCACACCTTGTGAGCTAAAGGTGAAAGTTGCTAACTTAAGGTTGACGGTGGCGGTCGGCATGGCCATACCAATTGGACATAATCCAAATTGGCATTGCTCTCCGGTTCCAAAAGGGTACGTTGTCGTCGTGGTGGATGAAGTTATGAAAGATTATGAGGAGCTGAAGCTCGACCACCCTGCAGGTGAAGATAGGGATTTGACTCAACTTGGAGAAGTCAAGAAATAAACCGTTGTATGGCCAAAGGAGGACATCTTGCTTCCAAATTGGCCGCCAAGGCCACCGACTCCTCAGAGAAGCAATCCTTCTTCGCCTCCACCACACCAGTCTCCAGCGCAACCGTCGTCTTCGCCACCTCACCAGTCTCCAGCGCAACCGTCGTATTCGCCGCCTCACCAGTCTCCAGCGCAGCCGTCTCCACCGCCGCATAAGACCTCTCCACCGCCCCGTCAGCCGTCTCCGTCCACTGAGGATTAGAGCAAAAAGCGGAAACGTACCACCGCTAATAGTGGCGGTAGAAAGGGGTTCCGATCACCGAAACGTAAGTTGTCGCCCCTCCCAAAAGTACCTCATAAGGATAAAGAGAAGAGACCTTGGGACTATACTGGAGAGGACAATATTAAGAGGGAAGACACCCAACATCAACAGTGGAAGATTGACACGGCTAACAAGAAGAAGCCGGAAGAGCCAGAGTTCCCGGTCACCCCAGAAGATCACGCCACGTGCGTGAAAATGCTGAAAACCCTTGCAGATCTACTGCCACCGCTTCCAGCAGACTATGAACGCTCTATTCTCAAGTCGGCTCAGGCAAAAAAGCAGTGGTTGAAGAGTAGTACGTCCAGCGGGAAATCAGTTGCCCAGCTCGGACAACAGAAAAAAACAATCGTGCCACCCACTCAAAGTGTATTCCGATACAAAGTTGTGCTCGAGCGGAGCTGCGGTCGAGCAGAGGAATGATGAAACAACTGGTATCGATCCAGAGTTTGTTGCACAATACGGAGAAGCGGCCAAGGCTCATGGCATATCTATTGATGAGTACTTAAATCGTATGCAGGAATTCACTGACATGACATACGTGTACCGGTACGGGACTCCTCTCATCAAACCTGAGTTAGTCAATGAGCTACCAACAAAAATGCAAAGATTGCATGACTGGTACATGCGAGTATGTGTTGAACAACTAAACTAGATCTATTATGCATATAACAACGAGCATTACGGACATGGAGAATGTGTGATAATGATTGAATTCGACGAATTATTTCGGTTATACAAACAAGACGCCCTCGACAAATCTATCATCAGTGCCTATTGTTTGTAAGTATTATTAATTTATGTCATTAAGTCTTACTCAGCTCGTTCTTGCATGTATAATCTTACTCATCACTATATTAATTTTGCAGAATGAAAATTCTCAAATGCAAAAGAGGACAAATCTACGACATTGGGTTCATTGTCCCATATTTCATTCATCACCAAAGTCTCGTAACGAATCCCCGCAAGACAGAGAATAACTTGGTACAAGGGTTAAGGTTTTCCGATACCAAAAGGGAAATACTATTTCCTTACAACTTCAAGTGAGTGTTACTACACACATTCTATTTTCGCTTAATCGATTTTATTATAAGTGTATAATTGACTCGTTATGCGTGCGTAGGTTCCACTATATTCTGTTAATCATTGTACCCGACGAGGGACAAGTAAAAGTCATGGACCCAAAACGCACATCCCTCGCTGAATGGGCGATCATGCAGGAATGCCTCTAGAGGTAATTTCAATCATTATGGCATTATATCGGCAACTTTTTGTTCATTTCCTGATAGCAAGGAATTAATATAGAACTCCTTTATTCATTTCCTTTTCTTGGCAGGGCTCGGAAACGGTTCACCGCCAAGGTTCGGGGTGTTTGGAAGTCAGAGCTTACATTTAGACAAATGGATGTAAGTAACTACTAGCTAGATCCGCACAATTCTTTATTCTAGTTTCAATACCATTATCATTCTGGATTATGTTTTTGAGTGAACTCTCTTCTGGTAAAGTGCTTGAGGCACGAACGGGGGAATAATTTATGTGGATACTATATTTGCGAGTTCATTCGCCAGACGACCCATGAGAAGGACAAAAACCGGAACATAAAAAAAATTGAAGTACGATAAACAATACTCACAACTTTATTTTATTACCGTCAATTGTGTTTGGTTTCATTGATATATATTAACCCCTTTTTTTAATTAGATCGAATGGTTGCGGGACGGTCTTCTACCACAGGAACGTGTACGAGCAATTCAAGAGGAAATTGCCGGATTCTTAGATGGAGAGGTCCTAGATGTGAAGGGAGGATATTATTGCCCGTCGATGCAATTCAGATGAAATGTTAAAGTGTAAAAAAGATGCATATGTGCATGTGTAACTCGTGTCTACATTTTCTAATATGTTCGACAAAGCACGACGGATGAGATGGTGTAATAGATTCGTGACGATGATGTGCAATATAGTTGTTCCTTTATTGTTGTGTATGTACCATCCAATTTAGTGCAAAACAATAATTAAAAAATGCCTAAAACAAATAAATGGAAAAATAGGGGGCATCAAAATAGCCCCATCCAATTTAGTGCAAAACCCTAAACCCTAAAAAGTGCTAAAAAAGCAGCGAAGCAATAGTCCCAGTTCGTAATAAGAACCGGGACTAATGCCCCCCCCCCCTCCTCGCTCCAAGCCCCGCCACGTGGAGGACCATTAGCCCCGGCTCGGGGCCGAACCGGGACTATTATTAGTCCCGGTTGTTTAGTCCCGGTTCGCGGCCCAACCGAACCGGAACTATAGGCCTTTTTTCTGCTAGTGGAACCTACATTATAAAGTATGTCTATATACATCCATATGTAATCTTATAATAAAAACTCTAAAAAGACTTATATTTAAGGAAGAGAGTAGATACGAAAGTGTGGATGTTTATTTTTGATCTGGAATATACAATCACTAATCTCTATAATGGAAGGCCTCTCATTCAACTAAGGTCATTAATTTGGAATTGAGTCGTCGATTTTGACCGGGTTAAAAATTTCACTTAATTAGTTTACTCCTCTAAAACATTAAGGTCCCTATTTTTTAATCCCTCACAAACAATTGAGGTCACAATTTGGAGTTGGGTCATCCATTTTTGACCGACTCAACAATTTTACAACGAGCCCTCTCATTCATTTTTTTAATACAGTATGCTCCGTAATTCTAAAGCTTCTCCCATCAATGTTTTATTTTGACTCTGTCAATCCTTTGTTGTGGCAATCAAATCTCTAACTTTGTTAAGCTATCCCATTTTAAAGACCCTCATTCAATTTTTTTATTTGGATTGGATACGTAATTGATTTGGTCGTTCACCCTGCCTTCTTGGTGAGATCTCTCGATGAATGGGTGACAAAACGGAAGTGTCACCCATGACATGTTTAGCACTAGCGTAACACACGTGTCCAACAATATAAGTAACTTTCTCATGTTTTCGTACTAATTAAAATAAGTCCTCCAATCACACGGTCAAAAAAATCCACCAAACACCACAATAGAAAAACAAACAAATGATAATAACATTTTACGAACGATTCACTACGGATTGGTCATACCAAACATTTTACCATAAATCACTTCCCCTATTTGCAACGTTGGCCCATTTTTCTTAATCTCTGATCATAAATTGGCACATCCATCCATAAGCATGTTTTGGTAAAGTTTGCCCATAGGAGTAGCATATCTGATAAAAAAAATTGCACTTCCCTATATCCCCGCACACTAAACCAATTAATATGTAAATATTTTTTGCAATTTCAGAAAAATAGAGAAAACATATACAATCCCAAAAATATAAGCGGCGCAGCAAAACGCGCACTGCCCTTCTAGTTGAAACCATGCCTGGTCGAAATAATCCCCGGTGACTGCGGTGTGTGCTGCTGCGTGGATCCACTTTCCAAATCCTTGGATGGATGGCCCAATCAGATGTGTGTTGCTGCTACTAGCTTCCGAGATGGTATGCTATTTGGGTCCTTGTTCATTGTTTTTTGGTCTTTGCCTTTTGTCCTCCTAATATGATATATATGGGTTGGGGCCTAGAAGCTTCATGTGACATTGCTTTCCACAATGAGGTAGGGGGTTAGCAATTAGTCATGCAGATCCTAAATTAATCAAGTAACTAATCTCTATTAAGGGAAGAGAAAATCTCCACGGAGGGGTTCACCCCCGCTAGTCCCGCCTCGGATCTATCCCCTCGCTCGTCCCCCCTTGTCCATGAGCCCTACATAGTGCTCGACAAGAGAGATGGCGAGAACGTAGGTATATGTATCACCCTAGCTAATACTCCCTTCATCCGGGTTTATTAGACCCCATTGTATTTTGGGTCCAACTTTAACCACCTATTTGACTGAAAATAAATTAAATTTATGGTCAAACTTTGCACAAAATAAAAGAGGCATATAAATCCGAACGGATGAACTCTCTCTCTCTCTCTCTCTCTCTCTCTCTCTCTCTCTCTCTCTCTCTCTCCTCTCTCTCTCCTCTCTCTCTCTCTTCTCTCTCTCTCTCTCTCTCTCTCTCTCTCCTCTCTCTCTCTCTCTCTCCTCTCTCTCTCTCTCTCTCTCTCTCTCTCTCTCCTCTCTCTCTCTCTCTCTCTCTCTCTCTCTCTCTCTCTCTCCTCTCTCTCTCTCTCTCTCTCTCTCTCTCTCTCTCTTCCTCTCTCTCTCTCTCTCTCTCTCTCTCTCTCTCTCTCTCTCTCTCTCTCTTGGGGGGAGGAGCACAGGAGGAAATAGGAAGGATCAAGGGTGGCTTGTATAAATTGGGAGTGTATTTTTTAATTAAGGTCGGTCGTATTTGATGTTGAGCATCAAATATACTAGAAAATACCCCGCCCTTTGCAGTGTCAAACATATTGGCAATACCCCGCGTGTTGCAGCAAGAATATGGTAGGGCAAATGGTTGTTGTGCAATGAAAAAGTAAAAGCTCTATGAAGCAGACCATGAGTGGAAATCCATGACATGGATAGAATAACAAGGTATGGTACGTATACACTCATGCAAAAAATATGTATGTGATATATACGTAATAAAATGACGTTGTAAGGAATCCACCGGTGTGAATCAATAAAGGACTCTAAGCCTATTGAGTAGTCCATAGCAATGCCTTAGGCAAAGGTCCAGGACATGCTTATAGTTGTAATATTGTGTTCGTTGTTGCCTTTTGTAACTTCAACCTTGTAATTGTTTCTTCTCCTTAGATGCATTGGCGATGCTCCCACCATTCCTATCGAAAATATACGAAGAAGTATATGAATATAATTGGTGAAAATATTAATGTACTTTCTAAACCATTAATATGTGTTGAGCTAACCTATAATCCTCATAAATAGTCTTCCAAGTTGACAATGCGGGTTCGATACCCACATATTCTAGCTAACAAACAGAAGTTGTATCCAAATGGAGGGGACACTCTTCCTTCAAAAAGATGCCTTCGGAAGAAAAGCTCTTCCGCTCAATGACACAACACATTTTCTCAAATGTTTCACGTTTCTCACCATATCCTACTAAATCGGAATTATTTGTGAACATATAGTCCAACAGACCAAAAAATGTGGATCCCTCCCATACGTGAAACAAATGAAAAAATAGGGATGTGACTTCCAATATTGCATTACTTTTCTCTTCTTCCTCTCATCATTTGCAAGTGTTATACATCAATTGGAAAATAAAAGCAACAGTGTTGAGTGTGTCACTGAGGAAAAGTGTAGCATACCTGATAACTGGAGATGCGAGCCTGTACTTGAACCAAGTGCCCTGAGATTCCATATCCACATATATTTGAATAAAACAAAAGCAACATGGTGAACTGGCGATGGAAGATTTATCAACTTAGCACAACATTTCCTGACTTGGAAATGTTAGCATAGAATCCAAATAGGGAAATCAAGACCGATTATCCCTTCAATCTGAACAAAAAAAGGATGGGGCTCACCAAGAATCTAGTAGGTTGCAAAAGAATAGTGCAGATGGCGTGGAAAAAATACAAAATAGTAACAACTAGATAATTCCGCGTACGTTGCTCCGGGAATATATGGTTGAAAGTTTAACACTAATGATTTCATGATTATAGTGAAGTGCCAATTTTGATGATTAGGTACTCTTTTGGTAACACCGAATTAAGTTCCAAGTTAGGGGAAATTGTACACTCTGTAGCTCTGTAGATAACCTACAAAAATTATGGATACATTTGCCATTAAAAATCAGATCATTTCTAGCAAAGCAAATGGATTTCCGGTTCCATAGATTCCCTGGGTTATGTTTTACTTGTAGGTGCGAACAACTTAAATTCTCCATAAATCAAAGTATGCAAATACATTATTATTATCTTGCCATTACATATTTTCCAAATACACCACACCCAAAATGGCAATTTCCATGTCAAATAGCCTATTGATAACTTTTCTAACAATTTCTATATCCCCATTATTTAGATGCCTCTTCTCAATGCAGTCCAAAGGAAGTCCCAATATTTCAGGGCAAATCATCAATCCCAAACACGTACAGCTGTATTTCTCAACATGGCCATCTAGATACAAAGAAAATTGTTGATATCCCACCAGAACATGAACCTAAAATAATTGTTGGTAATCTCCAATCTTGCAAGTTTGGTAGTACCGATTGATCAAACATGGCAAGGAATTATTATTAAGCTATACAAATTGACCACATGGTTATTATTCCTCTTAGTATGTCCAACAACGACTAAGGGACACCATGGAACCAGGAGCACTATCGGATTACTAGCAATAGATGTTAGAGGAGAAAGATCATAATTAAGAATAAAAAGCTTGCAGTTATATCATACAAAAATAGATGGATTATTGTTTCCTACAAAAATATGAATCACATGACATGGGGAAAAGGACAGATGTGTCACCTCGCACAATGGGCAAGAATTCATCTCACTTTTGAGTTCTAGATTTATTTTAAGCCTGGATGAATATAAAATGTTGCCACTTGTTGTCGTCGTGGCAAAGGAAAATGTATTTGTTGTCCTGGCTCTTCAAAGATTTCATGAAGAAACGTCCCACTTTGGCAGCAGTAAAAAGGAAACATTATGTCAGAGCTAGAAAAGATAAAGGTTAGAGCACCCACTTTACAGCTCGTTGGGTAAATTGACAATTACATTAAGAAAAAATGAATAATCTCAAGAGTCTGCACCAATAGAAAAAATAAAATTGCATATATTAGAAAAAAGATTACATATGAATATAGCAATAAAAGTCAGCAAATTGATATATTGAACCAGTTGCAGCTGACGCAAAAATGGAGAACCAACATAACCGGTGATTGGTTGCTAGGATTAGGCCGCAATGTGGAGGTCACAACAATAGGGAATTAACATACCGTTGTTTATGTGAAATTAGAAAATGATTTGGAATGACATGCCTTTAAGAGAGAACTCTGTAATGCGGAAGGTAATTTAGCACTGAAGTAGTACTTATGAGGAAATAGCTTAAATCATCTTACCTACTATACATGAATTAACCTTTAGCTTGATCCATTCTACCTTCCTTAATGATAACACAATAATGAAAGATTGACAGATAATATAGACAAAGAGATGGACCGCTGGACGGCTCCTGTAAGTTGATATATCAAAACTCTGAACAAAACCCAATGCACAGATATGAGTGCAATGCGGTGGAGCAAATCGTTCTTGCTGACTTGAACAACCAAGCCAAAGATAGATGAGTTCAGCTTGCCGGTTCTAGTGATGTGAGACAACATAAAAAGCAACTTCAACGGGTGATCCATTTCGTCCGTCGTCGTCCGTTTAGGTTCGCACGGATAAAAAAAATCGGCCCAACGCGCCGATTCAAACGGACGCGCGTCCGTTCCAGCCCAATTTTGAGTCTGATTTGGATTGATGCAGACACAAAACGAACGCGGGCGACGTGCGCGTACTCCATCCCCTGGCCGCCAGTAGGTGGCACATTGGTTGTTCTCCATCCCTACCGACAGCGCTGGCAGCTACCCTCGCCTCGCCCCTAGCCCGTCGCTGCTGCCGCCAAGTTTGGCGCCTCCTCCCGTACCTGCCCAGCGCCTACCCACGCCACCAGTCGCATCGCCACCGAGCCACCGCAGCTTCCCCGACCCCAATCCGCCGTCGCCGGTCAGCTTCGTCGTCCACACCGCAAGTTGTTCGACAGTTTGCCTTAATGTACAAATGGACTGCGAAGACGAGTTATTTTTCTATAATGGTCTGTGCGACTCCGACGATGAGGAGATGCTGCTTGACGTGTTGGTCATGACCACCTTAATAGGCAGTGGTTGTTGTTTCGGGGCTCGATTCCGAGGCAATGTTCTGGTGTTGAATCGCAACCGAGAGAGCGGCCATTTCCTTCTATATATGGAAGGACTATTTTGACACAACCAATCCGCTAGCTAGTTGTTCAAACATCAGAAATTTTGGCGTAGTTTCCGTATGGCTGGCATGTTTTCAACCGGATTCGAGAGGGGGTGGTCGAATACGATGACTACTTCGAGTGCAAAGAGGATGACATTGAAAAGATTGGTTTTTCATGTTATCAGAAATGCACTGCAGCTATCCGGATGCTTGCTTACGCAGTACTCGATGATCTTATCGATGAGTACGTCTGTATGAGTGAGTCTACGTGTCTAGAGCCGTTGTACAGATTCTGCAAGGCCGTGGTTGCAGTGTACGCCCGAAACGACTCCACGATCAAGGGTTTGAGTTTCAGGGTGACAATGTGGCGCCTCAGCATGACGGAGAAGCGGCATCGTTTGCACAGTTCACCCAATTTCATCATGAAATGTGTGATTGGGAAACTCATATTCAGTTGCAAGATGATTTGGTTGAGCATATTTGGGATCATGTTGACAACCAATAGGTGTATCTTTTAGACAATTTAATTTTGAGTGAATTCCGGTTTTTACCCCCTATTTTGACAGTTTTGAGACTAATTATCTCATTTAGTGAGATTTCATTATTTTTACCTCATTTAAGAAATGTTCTGCCATGATTTATCTTTTTTAAACTTTGCGAGCGTTCTATCACATGAACCTTTTTTTCCTGCCTTGAAACGGTCATCATAACTTCTGCCGATCAGGCCTGATCCAATGAAGGTCGCTCGCATCACGCCCAACATACAATGTCTGAGTCGGCCGCGTGCCACACTCACCCTTAATCGATTGCATTGTTGGCTCAGACCCGACGTCGAGTACTTTCCGACGACGGCGATAAGCAATGACGAAGGACAAAGACGAAGAAGCAAGCCGACGTGATCTGTCCGATCCACCCGTAATGCAAAGCTAGCTTCTTGAAGCTAGTCTTGCTCTTGATCGATCATGTGTCGTAGTTGCCGCAAGCAACACAACACACATATGTATACAACGGTCAGCCGACCGGAAGCACGCGTAACCGATGTATTGCCACACGAACGTGTTCCTGATGATTACTTTATTGCTTCAATTCTCAGCTCACGGCAAGGTACGATCCATGGAGTCGACTCCGTCGAGCTACGTCTGCATTGGCCTATGTATGCATGTATGTGACACCATCATGATATGCTCAAATGTTCTTTCTACTTTGGCGATATAGCTGGACCCCATCAGCTTGTGCTCAATAGATGGCGGGTCTATGGTCCTCTGATTCGTACCCTATTCCACGTGTTTTTGACCATCACTATCACAGCAATTTCTATATCCTGAAATTTCTCGTGACGCATGCATTGGCCGATCAGGCATTTGATTCAGACAGAGTTAAGATGCTTATTAGAAGACCATGTGTATACGTGTCACCCTTTTAAAACCGAATCATGCATTGGTCGGCGACGCGAACGACCTGTATTGATGCAATCATATCGGGCCGTCCGGGTCGGGACAAGCTGCGAGGACCGGTTCAATATGGAGCAAAATAGGCAAAAAAAAAATGTCGATTTGGCATGCCAGCTGAACGTGACAATTGAGACTTTTCCATCAAGACACTCACAAAATTTTAAACAGGGTAAATTATGTCAGAACTTTTGTTAAATGGGGTAAAACGAATGAAGTCCCGCTAAATGGGGTAATTACTGTCAAAGATGTCAAAACATGGGGTAAAAACTGGAATTCACTCTTTAATTTTTATTGAGCTTGTAAGACTTTGCTATATTTTATTTTCGTTGTGAAACTATGCTCTTTCATTTGCTTTTCAAAAATATGCAAAATGTTTGTATTTAAAAATCGACGGCTAGCCGACCATGCGAACAAATATGGATCGACGTGTTGGACGCGTTGCCGATCCAAATCATAGACCGGATGGATACAGAACCTACGGACGACCCGAACAGACAAAAAAACAAAAATCGTCGTCCATTCGGGTCGGCCGGTTGAAGTTGCTATAAGAGAAATGAGATATCCTTTTAGAGCAACTCCAGAAGACCCCGCATCCGGCCGGCCCGTAAAACGTGTTTGCAGTTCGCGCAAAACCGCTTCTGCGGGCCGGCGCGGGCTGGCACAGATGCAGACCCCGCATAATGGACCCGTAAAAAAGCATATTCGCGGAATATACTTTTTTACGGTCGGCTTCTGCGGGTTCTGATCTGGAGCTCCTCCCGGCCCGTAAAACTTAGATTTGCAACTTAAATTGATCTAGCATAATGCTTTTCTTTGCTTTTGCACATGCAGCCGCATCATTGCCTTCGATTATACTAAGGAGTGCACTAACATCTATTAAGTTTCTTTCTGTCAACAAATCAATGTATTGGCCTTCCCAAAACCAAAATGACCAAGGTCGAAGTGAGCTACCGCAGTTGAACTAAAGAATGAGCTATGAAACGAGCTACCGCAAGTGCACGTACCCCGTCGTTTTCGCATTTGTAGAACACTCATCCGGGGTGTTTCGGAGTGCCCGAAGTGAGCCGCAACACTTGGCGCGGGCAGTCGTCGCACTCTATGAGCGGCATCGGCAGGCTACAAAGACGTTGCGCGACCGCCGAGCCCGGTGGACGACCGGACGAGTCCATGCCCGCAAACCTTCGGCGGCGGCGGGCGGACGAACCTGTGCCTGCATGCGGCGATGTGCCCTTGCCTGGGCTACGGGAGAGGCTCCCCGACCACTCCATCGCCTGGGGCAGCAACCGGCAGCCGGAAAAGGCCAAATCCGGCGGCCCGCGATGAAGTGTCGCGGATCTGCAAATCCGGCGGCCCGCCGACGCAGGGGGGAGCGAGGGGAGGCCTCGTGCGTGTGGCGGCCTTCCGGCGTGCTCCTGCCGGCTGCTGTCGCTGGAATCTTGGGCGGCGACCGGCGGCGGCACGAGGGGGGAGAGGAGAGGTGGTTGGTGGGAGAAAGTGCGGGATGAAATGCCCCCCCCCCCCACCATCTGCTTCCGCTTATATGTAGGGTACCGCAGCCGCGAGGGAAAAACCCGCATTTTCCCGGGTTGGGGTCCGGATTTTGTCGCGCCCCCTAAAATTTTTTGCGACTGGGGCGGGATGTTGTGTGTGATCGGCTGGTTTTTTCATCCTGACCTGCATTTTGACGGTTATTTTACGGATCGGGGCGGGATGCAGGGTATGCTAGAGTTGCTCTTGGTGCAAACAGCTCTCTCCTTGCTCTTCCATCGCACGCCACACCGACCGAATGCGACTCACGATGCTCCATGCTGTATAGGTGGCTGCAGCTCTATAATTAAGAGAATATAGGCGGGAAGACCGAAGAGGCGAAGATGCACCGTCAAGTACTAGGCTTAGGTTGCCTCGTCTGTTATGAAGAGCATACGCCCGGTCGCTTCAGTGTCTAGATGGCTGTGTATATCCGCATGATTTGTTGGTCTTTTTTGGATTTGTTGGGTTTTTATTTTGGATTTGTTGGGTTTTTATTTTGGATGATGTGGGCACACGCGTGGCTGTTACGGTTGGAGAAGTGCAACAAAATCACTGATGTGACATGTGTGATGATGTGAATGGGCTGCATGTTGAGTTAAATCAAATAATGTGAATGATTCTCTTAGATATACTAGACGGTGCCCCGCGCGTTGTTGCGGAAAACTTGTTAAAAAAATACATCGACAAATGTTAAAAAACTAATGATAATGTAAAAACTATTATAAAAATGTCTTGCTTAATTATCTAGAAAAAATCCATGCATGAGGATATGTTTTGCATGAAGAGATTAATAAAAAAATAACTTGATGATGTGGTGTTGTTGCATAGAGAGAAAAATTAAAGGGAAAATCTAACTAACTGCGTTGCATATTGTTATTAGCGTGCGGCGGCTGACACACTCTCCGTCATGCATGCATGCATGCAGATTTGTTTTGAATGACCGAAATTTAAAAAGTTTTATCTTTCAAAGCGTTAATTCGATCTATGATCCGTTTTCGCCACTGGTTTTATCGCGACGAGATCTTCAAAACTAGATCCCATGTCGACATGTTTCGACAACTTTTTTGTTTCTCGTACTTACCACATTTGTTGCACTTACTTATCATATTAGTAAGTACTTACTTGTGTGATAAAAATAACTTAATCGTCATATTATTTGGAAATTGCGTATAAATATGACATCTCGACATAATCAAACGAGCAAGCACAAACAACTTTTTTTAGACGATCACGCGCAAAAATATGACAACTCAACGTATTTAAAACCGATGACCACAAGAAATCTTTTTTGGTCATCGTTTGTAAATATGACAACTTGACACAGTAAAACTAAGAAGCACACAAAATAGTTTTCTAGCAAATTTATATGTAAATATGACAAGTTGACATATTTAATTTGACAAACACAACCTACTACATGCTTTTTATATCATGTATGATGAAAACTACTACAAGGCTTTGTACAAAACAATATTAAAAAGTGACAATCAAGTTATTTTTTTAGACAAGTGGTTAATAATATGGCAAGTGAGTCAAAAAATATGGCAAGTATGAACGAAAAAAAATAGTTGACGGAACATGTCAACATGGGATCTAGTTTCGAAGAACTCGTCGCGAGAAAGTCAATGGTGAAACGGATCATCGATTGAATTAACGGTTTTGTAGATAAAACTTTTTGAATTTTCAAACATTAAAGTGAATCTTGCATATGACAGGTCGTGCTTAGTCTGTTGGAGCCGCCGCACGGCAAGGCATTCCTGCGGCGCCGCTCCCTAGTCCGGTCCAAATTAAATAGTAAGTTCTAACTATTTAAAAATAGAAGATATAAAATATTTGTCGAGGCAAGCCAACTGCGCGCTCCCAGCCAGCATCAAGTAGTGACGTGGACATGCTTCATGTTGAGATTAGTGCTAAACGCATTAAGCTATAAGCATTAAAGCAACGCATCAAAAGCGTTTCGATGGTTTGGATCTTTGGAGTTGCTGCCTTTTAGATTACTAGCAAAAGGGTCTGTGCGTTGCAACGAAAGAAAATAAAAACATCATCTTCAATGGCGATGATCACATTATGTTCATATCTCATCGCATGATTTCAAAAATTTATTTACAAATGCAAGAAAATATTATTTTTTTAATTTTATTTACAATTCACAAGTTGAAACAATGTTCATATTTTTTAAAAAATATCAAGGTTGTCAAAAAACTTGGTAACTCAAAGAATTATTCTGAATTTCAAGAAACAATTTTTAAAATATACTATAATATTCCGATCCACCCTCACAATTAATTCTTCAAAATTCAGTCAGGTATATAATCGGAAAGACTCAGAAGCATTAGTATTTAACTGCATACATTCAATCATTCGTGAACATTTTTACAAATTTGGGAACATTTTTAAAATCGATATTTTTTTACTATTTATAAACATTTTTCAAAAAAATCCAAACAATATTTTATATTACGAACTGTTTTTAGTATTTTCTTGTGAATTGGCGAATAATTCATTTTTTAAATTATCAAACATATTTTTAATTGCATTAAAGAAATTGCTCAAAATGATGGACTTTTTTCTATTCTCCAATGTTTTCTTCAAAATTACGATTTTATTAATATGCAAACATTTTTGCAAAAATCCCGAACAATTTTTGACTTCGCAAACATGTTATGTTTTATCAAACATTTATGTAAATATAATTTTTTGAATTGCTAAAGTTTGTTTTGATTTATTTGAATTATAAAAAATAAAAAGGAACAGATAAATAATAATTAAAAACTAACAAAAACAGGCCCCCGCGCATGGGCTGGCCCAAATGGGCGTGCTGTTTATTTTCCAGCGAATAGAGCGTAGTATAGCTGGTCCCTATGTTTTGGCCGGCCCATGCCAGGATTCCTGCAAAACGTTTTTTATAATTTATCGGTGACATTGTTGGGTAATATTAGACAATTTTAATGGTAATTTTAATGACGTACCACAGAAGCAATAAACGCTTTATTAATAGGTAAAGATAAATATTGGTTTATTCCATTTCTCTACACGACTCAAAATATTCTAGCTCCTTGCACTGCAACGTAGCTGCCGAGGCAGTGATTATTCTCCATGAAAAAAAAGAGAGAAAGATCCCCTAAAGGAACAAAAAAGAACCTAGCTAGAGAAAGAAGAAAAGAAAAGAAAAGAAAGAGAATGAGCTACTCTATAAAGTATAAACCTAATTCCTACACCTTCAAATTGATGGTTTGCTCGGACGACGCCGCATCCACCGTTATGGTGTGGGACGTCGCCAACGATGAAGGGTGGTTCACCGTCAACTTGTAGTCGCCATGGGCGAGGTCAAACTCGACGAGTCCATTTGCATCGGTGGTGGCTGACGTCTTGTGCGTCTTCCACTCCTCGATGAGCTTGTCGACGAGGGCGCCGACGGGTAGGTTCTTGAAGTTGTTATCGGTGAGGCACATGACATAGCATCCATTGGCGTGCCATGCGGCCCACATGACGATACCCTCCACCCCTGGGTGGCCATAGCCTTCCCTGAGCACCTGCTCGAGGTACTTGACCTGGTTGGGGCCCTTGACGACGTCGACCTCGGTCATCCACATGGGCAGCTTGAGCTGCGCGAGCGTGTCGAGGGCGCCCCTGACATAGGGGACGTTGGGCGTGGAGAAATGGCTCTCGAGGCCAACGCCCATCTTGAGGCCGCCATTGCCGGGGTAGCCCTGGATGAGCTTCATCTTGGCGATGTACTTGGTGGGGGTGCCGTTGGGGTCCATGGGCTGCTCCAACGTGTTGAACTCGTTCATGAAGAGTACGGCGTTGTGGTCGATCTGTCCCACCTGCTGGTAGATCATGGGCGAGGCGTTGGGGCCGAGCTTGGTCTCGAAGAAGTTGAAGTGCAGGTTCTCGTTGAGGACGTCCCAGTGGATCACCTTGCCGGCGTAGCGCGACACCACCGACTTGAGCCGCTTCTGCATCGCCGCCTTGAGCTGGTCGACGCCCATGGGACGCACCCACTTGATCTGCGAGTTCTGGTCGTCCCAGAACACGTTGTGCCCGCGCACCTTGATGCCGTGCTTCTCGGCGAGCTTGAGCATGTCGTCCGGGATGTGGTAGTCCTCCTGGTTCTGGTTCCACTCCGTGCTGTACCACTTCATCTCGTTCTCCATGGTGGCCACTGTGAAGCGCGAGAAGAACCACTTCTCGTAGGCCGGGAGGTTGAGGATCTCCTTGGTCATCGTGTTGCCGAACGGGAACCCGGTGCGGACGAGCTGGATGCTCACGTTCGTGTTCGCCATTGGCTGCCCGTCGGGGCCCCTCGCGACGACCTTAACCGTGCTCCGGCGTGCCTTGTCGGCGGACCGGCGGGCGTGGGCGTCCCATTCGTCAAAGGAGAAGGGCTGCAGGGAGACGCTGTCCACCCAGATGTCTACCGGGGTGTCACTCTGCACATGCATGCATAACTTGGTTAGTTGTCATGCATGCATAATTTTTAAATTTGATCAAATTTAAATTTGGGAGTACATATTATATTGAATAAATGCATGCATAATCAACGGTGGGTATATTGATACTGAATTCATACTGTTTAGCTTTAAAAGTTTGTATAATTAATATCAATATATCCATCGTTGTTTAGTGAGGTTGACCTGACTACTAGAATCGCCATTATTATCGAGTTTCTTATTACCGATTTTCAAGAAAATTTGACAGAGCACAATCAAACTCGGCAGACAGAAAGTTAGTAGTGTTCCGAATGAACTCGGTGAATAATTGAAATTTTTGGACTGATCTAACTTAGAAAGCATGGAAGTTTTACTCAACAAAACACAATTCTAGTAGTGCCTGATCTAACTTAGAAAGCATGGAATTTTTGGACTGACCATTTTATACGCCATCTACTTAGGAACAGAGAGAGCAGATACGTACCTCGAAGAAGACTTCTCCTTGTCCGGAGTGATAGGCATGCGCGGTCATGCCGCCCTTGAGCATGGTCCAGCAACCGGACTGGGCGTCGATGGCGCCGGCGGTGATGTTCTCGCCGTTGGGGGCCTTGACCACCGCCCTCACGTGCGCCGTGCCGGCCGACACTTGCAGCCATGCTGACAGCGAGTAGTGGGTGTCGCCCTGCATCTGGACTTTCTGGTAGACGCTGTGGGACTGGGAGGCGGCTGAGTCGCCGGCGCTGAACAGGGAGCTGATCGCGCCTTGCACCATGGCGAACCTGTTGCCGGACGCCGACTTGCCGATGCCGGCCTTGTTGTTCCGGTACGTCGACCACCCCATGAGGCCGTTGTTGAACTCGCTGTTCTGGATGATGCCGCCCTTGTAGAGGGGCTTCATTGGATCACGCAGGCACTGAAAATATATAAGAAAACATAGATTGCATTGTTAGGGATTGCGCATGCATGCTTGCAGATTAAGATCCATACGATTATAATTACTTACCTCAATACTGGCTGTATGATCATATTCCACAGACTGGACCATGCACCCTACATCAAACATATATATGCATGTCAGCAAGGTGGTCGTGTTACATCCACATATGTACACCATTCACCTAGATTATCAGGGTATATAAACAACTACAAGACCATGGGCAAAGCAAAGGAGAATATTGTATAATTTGATCACCATCAACTGACCTTGGAACAGGGAGATCCATAGTAAAAAGAGCACCAGTTTCTCACCGAAATTCCTCATCGCCACTCTCTCTCAGTCGCTCGTACTAACGAGATGTGGTGAGTGAATGGACAGATGGAGGAGATGAATATATAAGAACGCAGGACCAACTGACGGTGCTCGTTTGTTAGTCTCACTTGACTCGGTACTACTCAGCGATAGATAAGGTGGTGTAAGAGGCAGTTCTGGATGCGTGGACGCAGTTGATGCATGCTAATTATAGGGTTCTGGCTAGTAGCCAGTGTATATATAACTATATGAGCACACAAAGTACTGTAGGCAGCGTCCTAGCTCGTTGCATGCACTGCACATGCCTGCATGCAAATAAGTAGTTTTACAAAAATAGATTTTGAAGATCCAATGACATTCTTGTATATCTTCTTCTTCTTTTTTGTCGGAAAACTTTCGATCTATTCATCTTCATTGGTGTTCGTTGTATATCTTCTTCTAGCTAGTGTGTGTTCCCGAAGGACATTACTGCATTCTTCAAAGAAACACCTCCGCATTAACCAGCAACAGATTTACCGTTGATGTAGGCATATGTACGGCCACCATCACACAATTGGTTGAGATTGTTCTGCATTTTCGCTAAATGCTGTGCTGGAAGCATAGAATGATTTAAGGTTAAAGAATGCAACCATCCTGGCTTAGCTTCAAGAAGATAAGAGATGGGGCTAAATGAGCCTTGGACGGAGTTGATGAGGCTAATATAGAGTAGGTCCACGAGCTCTGTTACACTGTATATACGTAGCCCTGTATGCATATACTGTATATTGTATTGTACCCCTTGGGTACCCTTATATAATGAGATAGCCACACCCCGTTTAGGGTGTCGAGCACTTCCCAAAACATTACGTCTTACATGGTATCAAATTAGGTTACGATGTCTTCCGCTGCACCGCCACCGCCGCCGACCCCTGGCGCCGCGCCAGCCTCTGGTGTCGCCCCGACTGCCGTGGCGCCGGCCCTCGCCCCCGCGTCGCCGTTTCTCGCCTCCCGGCCCCTGGCGACAGCCTATGGGGCCCCGGCGTCGCCTCGCCATCCGAGTGGATCGGATCTCCCCACCCAGCCTGGGGCTGCTGCCTCGTCCGGTGCACCTCATCCCGGCCATGGCGCCCCGCCGCCGTCGTCCTCCTGGACGGCTCCCTACGGCGCGTCCTCGGTGCCGCAGCACTACGCTGCGCCTCCCCCGCCCTACTATGGCGCGCCGCCGCCGCCGCACCAGTCCATGCCGCCGCCGCCGATGATCTACGGGTCGTCTACCCCGTATCACTACTCGCCGCCGACGGTCTACCATGCGCCGCTTCAGTCGTCCCAGGGAGCTGCAGACGCGTCACACTAGGGGCCCTGCCATGGAACCCTACGGCCCCCCCGCGCTCGGCTCCTCTGGCGCCCCGCCCTACTCGGTGGCCGCTGGTCATCCCGGGGCGTCCCCGTCGATGGGTTTCTATGCCCCGCTACCGGTGCATGCTGATCCGGCCGCGCTGCCGTCACCGTTCTACTTCTCGCATCTCCTGCCGGTGAAGCTTGCGCCGGACAACTACTTGTCCTGGCGTGCCCAAGTGTTGCCTCTTCTGCGGAGTCGCTACCTCGAGGGCTACGTCGACGGCTCTATCCCGTGTCCGCCGCCTCATCATCCGGCGTATCACACGTGGGTGGCTCAGGATCAAGCCATCCTCTCCGCCATCCGGTCCTCGCTCACCCCGAGCGTCTCCTCGCTGGTCATCTTCGCCGCTACATCCCAGGAGGGGTGGGCGGCGCTTCACACCAGTTTTTCCTCCCAGTCTCAGGCACGTGCTCATTCTATACGCACCGAGCTGGGTGAGACTAAGCTTGGTGACCTCAGCATCACGGACTACTTCAACAAGATACGGGATCTAGCCGACACGTTGGCCTCTGTTGGTCAGCCGCTACAGGATGAGGAGTTCACCACCTTTGTGCTTAACGGGCTTGATGATGATTATGACAATCTCATTGAGAATGTCCACGGCCGTGATGATCCGCTCCCATCTCATGAGCTCTATGCACGGCTCCTTGGCCGTGAACAGCGCATCAAGGCGCGCCGTGTCTCCCATGGCTTTGCTGCTGCCAATGCCGCGACTCGTGGCAAGCCCTCGCGGTCTTCTCCCTCTAACACCAGATCGGCGTTGTCACCACAACAGGCTTCACGGGGCAACGCTCCGACCATCACGGACGGCAATCGGTCGGTGGCGTGCTGCTCTTCTTGTGGCGCCCCGCAGGCCTGCCAGCTCTGTGGAATTGAGTGGCACATTGCCTCTCGCTGCCATCGTTGCTACAAGCAAGACTTCCTTGGCCTTGGCAACAATGGCAAAGGGAATGATAAGCAGGCTGCTGCTGCAAGTGACGGGTCATGATTCTGGACGCACGCCATCCTACTCCATTGATCCTGCTTGGTACATGGACACTCGCGCCACCAACCACCTCACCAGCGAGATGAGCAAGCTCTCTACTCAGGAGCCATATCGCGGTCATGATCGGGTTCACACCGCAAACGGAGCAGGTATGCGCATCTCACACGTTGGTCAGGCATCTCTCCTTACACATAATTTTCGCCCATTGCATCTCTCCAATGTCCTTCGAGTTCCCTCCGCTACGCGTAGTTTGTTGTCCATTCCTCAACTTACTCGTGATAATAATGTCCTTGTTGAGTTTCACCCTTTTCGTTTCTTTATCAAGGACCGGGACACGAGGGCCATTCTGCTTAGTGGTCGCCTTCGGCATGGCCTATATGCTCTTGATGCGCCGCCACCACCTTCCACGCCGTCTTCTCCCCAGGTGTTCACTAGTGTACGTGTGCCGTCTACACACTGGCATGCACGCCTTGGTCACCCGGCGGACCCCATAGTTCGACACATATTGCATCATCATGATCTACCAGTTGTGTCCAATAAAAATGTGGAAACTATCTGTGATGCCTGTCAGCAGGGCAAGAGTCATCAACTTCCGCTTTCAGATTCTAGTCGTGTTGTGACACATCCTCTTGAGCTTGTGTTTTCCGATGTATGGGGTCATACCCAGACATCCGTGAGTGGTCACAATTATTATGTCAGTTTTATTGATGCTTAGAGTCGATTTACTTGGCTATATCTTATTAAGCGCAAGTCTGATGTATTTGATGTCTTTGTTCAGTTTCAAGCCCACGTTGAGCGTCTCCTTAAGCACAAAATCATTCGTGTGCAATCCAACTGGGGGGGTGAATACCACCACCTCAACTTGTTCTTTAACAAGCTTGGGATCTCACATCGTGTGTCATGTCCTCATACACATCAGCAAAATGGAACTGCCGAACGTAAGCATCGTCATCTTGTCGAAACAGGACTAACCCTACTAGCGCATGCTTCTGTCCCATTTCGTTTTTGGAGTGATGCCTTCTCCACAACCTGTTTTCTTATAAATAGGCTTCCATCACGACTTCTAAAAATGAAAACCCCACTTGAACTCCTACTTAATGAAATTCTAGACTACACCTTTTTCAAAGTGTTCGGGTGTGCATGTTGGCCTCATCTACGCCCGTATAACAAACATAAGCTTGAGTTTCAGTCCAAGAAGTGTGTTTTTCTAGGGTATAGTTCTCTTCACAAAGGGTACAAATGCTTACATGTCCCTACCAATCGCGTCTACATCTCTCGTGACGTTGTGTTTGATGAAAACGTGTTCCCATTCCGCACACTTCTGACTCTTCCTACTGGTCAGCTGTTACAAGTGCCCATGTCTATACCTTCGCCTGACCAATTTGTTGATGTTGCATATACCCCTGCTGTCGGGGATATACCCCGCAGTGTAACCCGGCTTAGAGTATAACCCGCCAAAGGACTTGGCGACTCACCAGCGACTCAGCAGTGAACTGGCGGGCGACTCATACTTGTCCCCACAGACGACTTAGATAAAAGACGAAGGCCCAAGGCCCAGCGTACACCCTGACATAAGGCGGCTCATAGAGAGGCCAGGAGGGCCGACTCACAAGAGAAGGCCCACGAAGAGGAAAGACTCCCACAAGAAGGAAACAAGACCCGGATTAGGATTCAAGAGAGACTAGTCCTATTCCTACTACTAGTAGGACTCTACATGTAAACCTACCCCCTCCACCTATATAAGGAGGGGTAAGGCACCCCAAGAGGGACAAGATTGACAACTTAGGTCTAAACAAGACAGATCATGAGATAGACAGATTAGACACCCACGAGATTAGAGGTGGCGAGTCTACACCCTTGTAATCAAGATCATCATCTCCATCAATGGAACACAAGCAGGACGTAGGCTTTTACCTCCATCGGAGGGGCCGAACCTGGGTAAACTCGCGTCTCTCGATTCCGACCAACCCCTTCAAGCCGCCACATGGTTGCGATGGCCTCACACCTAAGTTCTCTCACGAGGACATCTGCCGTGACAAAACCACGACAGTTGGCGCCCACCGTGGGGCCGATCGC
Source organism: Hordeum vulgare subsp. vulgare (assembly GCF_904849725.1). Classification (NCBI taxonomy): domain Eukaryota; kingdom Viridiplantae; phylum Streptophyta; class Magnoliopsida; order Poales; family Poaceae; genus Hordeum; species Hordeum vulgare. Next base: position 653,951,493 of record NC_058519.1, on the reverse strand, counting down.
ACGGTGGTATTGTGTTCTTGGAGGAAAATTTTTAGGGATCAAGGAGCTCGCGATTGTTCAGAAGAAGAAGAGCCGGCCCTGTAAGTCGGATAAGAAAAAAAAGGAAGAAAGCCGACGCGGGAGGACGTATTTTATCGATGAGCTAAGATCGCATCGCGCCGTCGCTTATGATCCGGCTACCCGAAGCTAGATCAATTTCTGCAACATTATTGAACATCACCGAGATGAAGCTAGATCAATACAAGGAATTGCAAAACCCGAGGGCACAGCCTGCCCACAAGGCGAGTTGCTGCAGTTTAGAAAGAAAAAAAGAAGGAGGGCATGATTTTCTGGAGGTAGACATCGACACGGGCTTGGTCTCGTCCCGCCGCGCCTCGCCTCGCCTCGCTTCACCACCGCCGCCTTGCTTTGGAGCCGCCGCTGAAGCCACGGCCTTGCCCGCATCCGCGCCCCTGGGTGCTGAACGCCTCGATGGCCTCTATCGCCCGCCTCTCCCCGTCCGAGCCGATCTCGACCCGCCGCGCTCACATCCGACCTGGTCACGCACCACCATAGAGTCGGACTCGTCTTGCCTCGCATCCGAGCTGGATCTGCTCCACCTCGCCTCGTTGCATCGCAGTGTTCCTCACCGCTGCTCCCGCTGCTGCACCATGTGGCCGCCGCTCCGCCTCCAACGCCACCACCGCTGCTCCCACTGCTGCACCATGTGGCCGCCGCTCCGCCTCCAACGCCACCGCCGCTGCGTCTCGCTTCGACTCTCCCATCCTCACGCACGCCGGCACTAGGCCGGCTCCGCCTCTCCTCCCACCGATGAAACGCTCCTAAGCACCCCAGCCACCGGATCTAGGCGAGGATGACGGATGACGCGCTCCTCGCCCTGGACAGACTCGTGCAGGTGTTCCAGCAGTTTCGTGATCCTGCCAGTGGATAATGGTATCATCTCAGAATTTGCACAGTCTGATGAGGATGGAGAAGGGTCCATGGAAGAACAATTGATGCAGCGTGAACATCTGGTCGTGCCAACTTCTGAAGATAATTTGATGCTGCATGGTGGTGATGGCATGCAACAATTTGTGGCACGCAAGCAGCTGGATGGATGATAGGTGTACACTAACCGACGCATGGGTCTGATCGACTAATCTACACAAATAACCAAACGCGACGCTTGCTACCGTACACAGCAAGTCAATTTCCAAGGCGACAGTGCATACGGATTAAACATCAAGCCCAATCATTGTTTTTCCAAGAGAGGACTCCTGGGACTCTATGATCTTCGGCGCCGCCACCAGAGACAAAGGTGCACTGCCGCCACCGGCTACTCGACGGCCATGGACGGAGGCACGACCACAACACCATACATCCATCTATCCACGCAGCAAGCGCATGTGCCAACCAGGGGATCAATCTGATCGAATCGGCCGAAAGTCGACGAGCAAGCTAGGCTACCCTCTCTTGCGGATGGTCGGAAGGAATCGGTCTGGCCGACGACGTACATACGCGAGGAGCACGTACATATGCGTCGACGATTTCCCTCACGAGCTTGACACGATATGGAATTTGCCACAGAAGGCCATGATCCACAAACGGACCATGGTCCGAGTCAACCTCGTTGTTCCTCGTCGGCTCCTGTCTGGCTGACTTCGCTGCACCTAACCGGCTCCGCCCCATACAAAGTCGGATTCGGCACCCCGCCGTTTCCAAGCCGCCTCTGCACTGTTGCGCTAGTCCTACCGCCGTGCTCTCATCCCGCCGCGCTCGCCTCGAACCGCCTCGCTGTACTGTTCATACCAGGCCGCCGTTGTGGCCTCATCTGGAACCGCCTCCGTCTCGCACTATCTTCACGCCGCCTCCCCCATCGCCTCGCTCGACCATGGATTCTGCTATGGCCTCGGCCGCGCTGCTCCGCCTTGCGCTCGCGTGCGTTTATGCCTGACTGATTCCGGCCCGCCCCTACTTCACCGTCGTGTGCGTTTGCGCCTGGCCAGCTCTGGCTCATTTTCACCTCACCTCTGCTCGACTGCACAACTTCGCCTCGCCCTCGCGTGTGCTCTCGCCATGGCCATCCTCCTCGTGTCATGGACTCACGTCTCCGCTGCTGCTGTGGGCTCTGGCTGGTGTTGCTGTTTGTGCTATAGCTGCTCCATGGCAATATAAAGAAAGGGGGGCTCTTGTGGTATAAAGAAAGACAACAGAGATGGAGAGATAAGGTTCGGTGTGGGCTGGCTGGTGGAGTTGCTGCATGCCCGTATGAGAAGAGACAACGTCTGGGTGCATCACGAGCGACTTATGGGGGCAGACATTAAAGATGTGGTAAAAAATAAATTTCTACGCGGTTGTTTCTACGCGGTCGTCCAAATACATCAGGTGATATCTGCTCAGTCTATTTTATTAACACCTATTATTTCCTGTAAGAGCAATTACTCTGGCATGTGCTATTTTTATGCAGGACAAATACAAAGCTCGTATTATATCGCGAATACGAAAGATGCGCCGGCATCGTTCTACAATGGTATTTCGTCCGTGCCATGCAGTTCGTCGGATTCACACATCGATCCTGGAATATGAATGGCACCGTCAACTCGCCGCCCGTGTTCATTTATAATGACGCGGCCAACTCTCACGATCGCGCGTCAAAACGGTTTACGAAGTACTCGCGCACCGGCTTATAACGCAGTGATCAAACTCGCCATCACTGTCGGTTTACAATGACGTGGCCAACTCTCACGTCGGCACAATCAAGACGACTTACAATGACGCGGTCAACTCTCAATCCGCGCAACCAACTCGGCTTGCAATGGCGCGAGCGATTCTCGAACCGTGCCAAATCGCCAGACAACTCTCACATTCAACTCGACACGAACTGTAGTCGGAGCTGGGCACGGATTCGTCGTCACGCCTGCGCCACGCCGTACCTCATTACAATCGTTGCACTGTGAGCCGCCTCCGTGCCATGGCTGCCTCCACGCTTCGCCATCGCGGCCTCCGCCTCGCCTCGGATTCGCCGTCAGCGTCGCCGAGTCGCCCTACCCGCTGACCTCCCGCAAACGCTTTGGATCGGCCTTGGGCTTCTGCCGCTCCCGGAGCCGCCATCACGTCGGCCTCTGCCGAGCATCCGAGCCGGAATCCGCCTTGCTGTCATACCTCGTCTCATGGGACAGGCCGTCCGCCCGTGCCGCCTCAGCCGCGCGCCCGCCGTGGCTTCACAGCGCCTCGCACGCCCACACCGCTCCAGCCACCGACGTTCGGCTCCACCATGGTTTGTCTCGCACGATCATGCGCCGGCGCTGACCCGCCGTCAGCATTCACTCCAAGCTCTCTGGCGTCTGCTGCCGCGCTCGCCGGTCGCCATGGCCTCATCCACGGCCAAAACACTGACCTCATCCAGAACCCGCCGTGCTCGCGATCATCATCTTCAAGTCGCCCGATGCTGACCCGCCGGTGCTACGCGCCGCTCCGGCCGACCGTGCTCCGCTCGTCCGCACCCGCGTAACCCGCCTTGAGACGCCGCGGCGCCGGCCTCCACCACCGCATGCAAAGGAAAAAAGAAGTAGGGCCCCTGCGCGCAAGGTCTACCTCCATGTGTAATCGAGCCGCCGCTGCTGCCTTGAGCCGCCGCCATGTTGGCCCCGCCACCTAGCCACTTCGCGTCGGCCGGCTGCCGCTCGCCTCGCCCCGTCCGAGCCGGTCTCGGCCAATTCGATCATGTCTGAGCTACTGTCGCGCCGCCAGCTCCACTCCCGCCAGCGTGCCTGGTCTCCGGCTCCTGATACACTGCAGCGCAGCTACTGCGCTTTGGGCCGCCATGCCATCCTCCCACCTACACATCACCACGCTCGTCGTCTGGTGGATCACAAACCGAACCGCCCTGCTGCCATGCCTCGCCTCGAGCAGCTTACAGGAGTGGTGTGTGACGGGAGGAAATAAAGGAGAGGTCTCATCCTGCTAAAAAGTAATGGTGGAATAAAAAAAGGAAAGGTCACATGGGTGTGCTAATGCACTATCAACTCTACATTGTCTTTTTCAACCAGCTATATCCAGCGTTATTCATCACCGACTCAACCGTGAAAATACCAGGTGATATTTATCTTATTTCCTCTGATCCGCAATTAATTCTATCAAGAATTTTCTACCGGTTTGTATTTGTGTTCGCAGATCTATTTAGGTCGAGAGATATCTGTTGGCGTTCATTCCGTCGTCTTTCACAAATATGATGCGGCTGATTCACCGTCCAAGACGGCTTACAATGACGCGGCCAACTGTTATGACCGCGCGATTAAGGCGGCTTACAATGATGCGGCGAACTCTCATGATCGCGTGACCAAGACGGTTTACAATGATGCGGCGAATTCTCATATCCACGCGATTACAATATCGCGGCCAACTCTCACGTCCGCATGATCAAAGGCGGTTTACAATGCCGCGGCCGATTCTCGAGTCCATGCCAAAACGCCAGGCAACTCTCGCATTCAAGATGCCGTCCTCACGGCCCGGATTATGTCAACACACCGGTGCCGAGCTCGCCTATACGAGCCGCCCAACAAAGGATGCAAGACGCCACCCTCACGGCTCGGATTACATGAACCTGCCAGTGCAATGCTCGCCTGTACGAGCCGCCTAACAGAAGGACGCAAATCGCCACCTTCACGGTCCGGACAACATCAACCTGCCGGTATAGTGGCTTTATATCTCGGAGATGGAGCGAGTACCAGTATCTTTTCTCTGCCGGTTTATGCCACAATCAAGTATGGAGACTCTCAAGCCGCCTCCTTGAGTCGACTTAAGACTCGGGGGCTACATGGACATGGCTCGGCAGACTCAACTGGGATGAATAATTCAAGAACCGCGGGTCATTACAGAAAAATTATCATCTTAGGGTGGCGCTCGAGCTTTCTGACTCGCCTCCCCCTGTCGCGACCTTATGAGCCGACGAAACCTGCATTTAGGGTGGGTGCACGAGCTTTCTGACTCGCCTCCCCCTGTCGCGACCTTATGAGCAGACGAAACCTGCATTTAGGGTGGGTGCACGAGCTTTCTGACTCGCCTCATCGTGTCGCGACCTTATGAGCCGACGAAACCTGCATTTTAGGATGGGTGCACGAGCTTTCTGACTCGCCTCCCCCTGTCGCGACCTTATGAGCCGACAAAACCTGCATTTAGGGTGGGTGCACGAGCTTTCTGACTCGTCTCCCCCTGTCGCGACCTTATGAGCCGACGAAACCTGCATTTAGGGTGGATGCACGAGCTTTCTGACTCGTCTTCCCCTGTCGCGACCTTATGAGCCGACGAAACCTGCATTTAGGGTGGGTGCACGAGCTTTCTGACTCGCCTCCCCCTGTCGCGACCTTATGAGCCGACAAAACCATCATCTTAGGGTGGCGCTTGAGCTTTCTGACTCGCCCTATCCTGTCGCGACCTTATGAGCCGACGAAATTACTATTTTTTACCTTCCTGGCACTGCCACAAGGTTTTTCAGGCTTTTTTCTGACTCGCCTCAAAATATCTTGGGCCATACTTATCATATCATATACATGCATCATATTGCATTGCATCACACATCATACATACATATCATGTCGGTCTTCAAACCGGGTCAAAGCATAAATTCTTGCAGGTGCAAATAAATCTTTGAATAGCCCATTTGGCTGGATTTTTATCATGGTTTATCATAACCAGTGTTAAATGATTGGGGTTTTTTAAAGCCAGCTCGAAAGAATTGATTATTGTCAAAGAGCCGCCCTATCACATATAATGCGGAGTCATCTAATTGACCGGCCCTTGGATTTCTTCAACTTGTGTTATGTAGTAAACTACAACACTTATGGATTTCTTCGACATATGGATTTCTCAAGGATATATTTGCCGGGTTACATTGCAACCACGGTCAAGGATTTCTTTTATCACAAAGGCATCAACAGCTCACAGAGTGGATATGATTTTATTCTACAATGGAAGGAATAGCCCCGAGTCGCTGCAGGCACACAACCCGACACTTGGGGGCTACATTATTCAAATCAAAATTACATCAAAGTACGAAAGTCCCATGTAGCTGCAAGCATACACCATGACGCTTGGGGGCTAATGCAGTCCGCTTTTCAAATCATCACATCATCAACAGACCCGGTTATTTCAAGGAGATAAGCCGGCCCTAGGGGGCTACAGGTCGCTCATTGTTCAAAGTATGGATTCAAGGAAGATCCAGCTCATTATTATTTATAGACCCGGCCCTTGGGGGCTATGCATTGCTGCTCGAGGTTACATCATCAGATTTACAAAGTCCCTTCTCATTATTGCATAATGACCCAGCCCTTGGGGGCTATATCATATGATGTTTTATTTTCAAAGGAGAAGAACGTGGAAGTCCCAAGTCGCCGCAAGCAACCGACTCGGCACTTGGGGGCTACACTATTCAGATCATAATTTCTAAAGTCCCAGGTTGTTGCAGGCAAGACAACCCGACCCTTGGGGGCTACAGCACTAAGTTGTTTCATAGATCATGAGGTTCAAATTGAAGACCCGGCACATCACACACTGATGACCCGGCCCTTGGGGCTACAGGTAATATGGATATATCAAAAAAATTGAAGAGCACATTTCATTCTGTCATGAAGGTGAAGTATTGGGAGACCGGTTCAACATATTTTTATCTAGTTGAAGCACTGAAAGACCGGTTCAACATCACACGGATTTGTTAAATGGAGTTCAGTTGTTTGACGGGGCACTACTAATAATGATGACCCGCCATTATCAATCATGACCTGCCATGGTCAATCATAACCCGCCGAAGCAAGAGAAACTTGTTCAACATTGTGTGGATTTCTTATTTCCCAAATTTTCATCAAGCCAAAGCATTTGAGGCCGACTCAATGGCATATGTATTTTATTACAAAGGACCTTCAGTAAATCAAGCCGGCCAGAGGAGCAAGCCGGTCCCTTAACTTATTTATTATTCTTATTTCAGGAGCTTACCATGAATAAATTCAAGCTAACCTTGGGGGCTAATGTCGGGGATATACCCCGCAGTGTAACCCGGCTTAGAGTATAACCCGCCAAAGGACTTGGCGACTCACCAGCGACTCAGCAGTGAACTGGCGGGCGACTCATACTTGTCCCCACAGACGACTTAGATAAAAGACAAAGGCCCAAGGCCCAGCGTACACCCTGACATAAGGCGGCTCATAGAGAGGCCAGGAGGGCCGACTCACAAGAGAAGGCCCACGAAGAGGAAAGACTCCCACAAGAAGGAAACAAGACCCGGATTAGGATTCAAGAGAGACTAGTCCTATTCCTACTACTAGTAGGACTCTACATGTAAACCTACCCCCTCCACCTATATAAGGAGGGGTAAGGCAACCCAAGAGGGACAAGATTGACAACTTAGGTCTAAACAAGACAGATCATGAGATAGACAGATTAGACACCCACGAGATTAGAGGTGGCGAGTCTACACCCTTGTAATCAAGATCATCATCTCCATCAATGGAACACAAGCAGGACGTAGGCTTTTACCTCCATCGGAGGGGCCGAACCTGGGTAAACTCGCGTCTCTCGATTCCGACCAACCCCTTCAAGCCGCCACATGGTTGCGATGGCCTCACACCTAAGTTCTCTCACGAGGACATCTGCCGTGACAAAACCACGACACCTGCGTTGCTTCCTAATCATGCTGCAGGTATTGGACGTGGCGCTCGCCTGGAACTACTTGAGGAGAGGATTTCGGACGTTGCTTCTCCGGACGTGCAGGGGCCATGCATAGCGGGTGGAGCTTGTAACGCCCGCCCGCCCGTTCCTGTCGCGCCCATGCTGGCGCCCCTACGCGACGTGCATGGGCCATGCATCGCGGGCACTGTTCGCCCCGCCTGCCCGCCCGACTACGCCCCGCCCGTGGCCTCCGTCCCGCGCGACGTCGCTGCGCCCTGCACAGCGGGTGGAGCCCGCCCGCCTATCACGCCGACGCGTGGCCCCACGCTGTTGGTCCCGTCGGCGCCAGCTGAGCCTGCCTCGCCCGGTGCTCAGCTGGCCTCTCCTGTGTTGGCCACTGCCACGCCCGGCTCTTCGCCGGCCTCGCCTGGGCTGGCTACTGCCTCGCCGGATCACGGGCTGCCGACCAGCCCTGCGTCGGCGGTCTTGACTCGATCGTCTCCTGCGCCAACACCGCCTGTCCTGCCCGATGTCATGCATCGTCCTCGCACACGTAGCCAATCCGGTGTTCTTTGCCCCAAGCAACGCACGGATGGTACGGTTGCGTGGCTGGCTGCGTGTATGGCTCATGTTGCTGCTGATCCCACTACCGAGCCTCGTCACTTTCAGGCTGCACTCAGTATTCCACACTGGCGTATGGCAATGGAACGGGAAGTTCAGGCTCTCCATAAGAATAATACTTGGCGCCTTGTTCCTCCAGTTTCTGGTGTCAATGTTATTGATTCCAAGTGGGTTTTTAAAGTAAAACGGCATGCTGATGGCTCCATTGAACGCTACAAGGCACGGCTGGTTGCCAAGGGCTTCAAACAGAGGTATGGTCTTGATTATGAAGACATGTTCAGTCCAGTCATCAAACCCACTACCATTCGATTGCTACTGTCTCTTGCTGTTACTCGAGGATGGTTCCTTCGTCAGCTTGATGTGCAGAATGCTTTTCTCCATGGAGTTCTGGAGGAGGAGGTTTATATGCGTCAGCCACCTGGTTTTGTTGATCCGGCTCGCCCTCATCATCTCTGCCGTCTGGTTAAGGCATTGTATGGACTCAAACAGGCCCCTCGTGCATGGCATGCTCGCCTTGGATCTGTTCTTCGGGCTCTTGGGTTTACTCCCTCCACTGCTAATACGTCGCTCTTTCTCCTACAGCGCCCTGAGGTTACGATGTATCTTTTGGTATATGTTGATGACATCATTCTCATCAGTTCCTCTGACTCTGCTGCTGATCGTCTGGTGAGTGCCCTCAGTGCTGATTTTGCTGTCAAGGATTTAGGTACTCTGCATTTTTCCTTGGTCTCGAGGTTTCACGTTCTTCTGCTGGGCTGACTCTCTCTCAGAAGAAGTATTCCTTGGACTTGTTGCGACATGCTGGTATGCTCAAATGCAAACATGTTGTCACCCCGATGTCTGCCACTGATCGGTTGTCTGCTCTTGATGGTGATTCTCTATCCTCTGATGATGCTACTGAGTATCGTAGCCTTGTTGGTGGTCTACAATACCTCACCATTACTCGGCCTGATATTTCCTATGCAGTCAACCGTGTGTGTCAATTTCTGCATGCACCCACGACATCTCATTGGTCAGCAGTGAAACGCATTTTGCGCTATGTCAGCCTTACTGCTTCCTATGGCTTGCTACTACAGCCGGCACCTTCGTTGGAGTTGTCTGCTTTTTCTGATGCGGACTGGGCTGGTAGTCCTGACGACAGGCGATCCACGGGGGGATATGCAGTATTTCTGGGTTCTAACTTGATCGCCTGGAATGCTCGTAAGCAAGCAACAGTGTCTCGCAGTAGTACTGAAGCTGAGTACAAAGCTGTTGCTGACGCAACTGCTGAAATTATATGGGTACAGTCTCTATTGAGAGAGTTGCATGTTACTCAAGCTCATCCTCCAGTTCTGTGGTGTGACAACATTGGTGCTACCTATCTTTCATCCAACCCAGTGTTTCATGCCAGGACTAAACACATTGAAGTGGACTATCACTTTGTTCGGGAACGTGTTGCACAGAAGCTACTTTCCATCAAGTTCATCTCATCAAAGGATCAACTTGCTGACATCTTCACGCAGCCTCTTCCACAACCACAGTTTGTAGGCTGTAGGCGCAATCTTAACTTGCTTTGTACTTCAGGCCACAGTTAAGATTAAGGGAGGGTGTTAGACTGTATATACGTAGCCCTGTATGCATATACTGTATATTGTATTGTACCCCTTGGGTACCCTTATATAATGAGATAGCCACACTCCGTTTAGGGTGTCGAGCACTTTTCAAAACATTACGTCTTACAAGCTCCATGGCAAAGATTGTGCATGAGCTAAGGCCTGCGGAGAATAGTTGCGCCACGGCTTCACGCCTTCACCGGCCATCGCTAGGGCTTCAACAACTTTGATGTCCTCCACACCGGTGGGTGCATGGTCACTCGGGGTTCGTGGTGACTGCAAGATGTGCAACACCCTTAACGCAGAGACTTGATCTTCTCTTCTAAAAATATAACTGTTGTAAAACTGGGGAGCACCTATGCACCAGGTGCCTGATTTTTGTTTATGCATCGGTCACTTTCTTAGCTAGATTTTGCTCTAACAGCCTTTCCATGTACTAATTGCCTGAGAACATATTACGTTTCAGTCACGTTTTTGCTTTGTACAACGTGAATGCCCTGGTGCTTGGAAGCTACTACTAGTTAGTAGCCAGCAGCTTCCGACCGTAGCCATCGTTCGATGAAAAAGAGTTTTGCTCCGTTTTATATATAAAGCAACCATTAATGGATACAACTAAAAGATTGATACAAACACACACACATCACCGCACACAATACACACCCAAATCGAGATACACAGGTGCCGGGCATCGACACACCACTCCAACCACTACCAAGCATACTAAGGATGAGCAAAGAAGCACCGCCTTGAGCCAACGGAGATCGCCATGAGCGATCCACCGAGGAGAGATGCGGCGGCCGACGCGAAGCGAGGAATCCAAAATGATGCCTCCAAGAAGGGCACGACAATAGCCCTTACCGTCTGATCCCGCATATGAAGTTTTCATCTGGAGTAACCCGAAGTAGGTGAGAGCACCGCGACGGAGCCTGCAAGGAGAAAACTATGTCCACGGACGTCGCTGCCGCCTGCCAGCACATTGGCTGGCCAAGTGATGTACCCCGGTGCACCAACCCTTTCGACGTATGGTCCTGATGGCGGTGGCCCCATGGGTATAAACCTCCACGAACAAGTGTGCTCGATTGTTTTGGGCCACCTCTATGTCTTGAGCCCGGCGGCGAGTTCTCTCCGCGTAGCAAGCGAAGCAGAGGTTCGCAATGTTGATGACAACAGAGGCGATACCAAGCGCGATGGTGGCGATCAGAAGTCAGTCGATCTTTGCAAGTCCTTCTTTCACCTCTGTCTGGCTAGTGGGGAGCACGAAGACGAGGAAATGCATAAAAAGAGCCATGTTCGTCATCCTGCGCACGCACATGAAAAGTGGCAGGTCGAAGCAACTTAGAGTCTGCAATGCACAACAAGGAAAAGATTCTGAACCTTACCTGCTTCCAGGGCGGAGCCTACTGGCCGACCCTGATTCACGGGAATACAGGTGCAAGAATTTTTTTTTAGTTGCGCTTATCATCAGAAAACGACCTTGGAATCAGGTTTCTGATTATTTCCTGCAGTTGCGTGCATCAAGGCCCAAGTTGCCAGCCCGCAAACACTATTTCTGCGTGCGTGTGTGCTTCCCCAAATAGGGCGCTCATACCTGCCGCTCATTGCGGCAGGGACTCCTGCACCGCACAGGATAGGCGCCCCGACTGGGCCGGTCCAATTTTGTTTCTTTTTTGTTACTTTTTTACTTTTCTGATTATTTCCTTTTTTTGGTTTTTTTTCTTTTCCCTTTTCTTTTTGTAGTTGAAGCAAAAGAGTTTTTTAAATTTGAATAAAAAATTTGAAAAATCGTGAATAAATTTGGAAGCGTGAATAATTTCTTAAAGCACGAACATTTTTGAACCTTCAGAACAAATTTTTGAAAAGGGGAACAATTTCTAAATAAAAACCAACAAATTTGAAATCGCGAACAAATTTTTAATGCACGAATATTTCTTGAATTTTGAGAACAAATTTTGAAACCAAGAATATTTTTGAAAAATCGTGAACAAATTTGAAAGCACGAACAATTTTTTAAAGCACGTACATTTTTTGAATCTTGAGAACAAAACTTTAAAAAGGAGAACAAATTTTTAAAGTACGATCATTCTTTGAATTTTGAGGACAAATTTTGAAACCGACCACAATTTTGAAAAATTGTGAACAAATTTGGAAGGACGAACAATTTTTTAAGGCACGAACATTTTTTGAATCTTGAGAACAAAATCATAAAACAGAGAACAATTTTGAAAAACCCCAAACAAATTTGGAAGCCCGAACAAATTTTTAAAACACCAACATTTTTTGAATTTTAAGAACAAATTTTGAAACCAAGAACAATATTGAAAATTCCTGAACAATTTTTTAAAGCACACATATTTTTTGAATCTTGAGAACAAATTTTGAAATGGCAAACAATTTAAAAAAAACCAAACAAATTTGGGAGCGCGACAATTTTTTAAAACACGAACATTTTTTGAATCTTGAGAACAAATTTTGAAACCGAGATTTTTTTTGAAAATTCCTGCACAAATTTGGAAGCGCAAAAATAAAATTGAAGCACGAACATTTGTAATGGAGAACAATTTTGAAAAAAATCCAAACAAATTTGGAAGAGTGAATAATTTTTAAAGCACAAACATTTTTTGAATCTTAAAAACAAATTTGGAACCCAAGAAGAAATTTAAATCTTCAGAATAAATTTTGAAACCGTGAACAATTTTTGGGAATACAAAACATTTTTGTAAAATTGAGAACATTTTTGAAATTCTAAAAACATTTTTTGAAATTCGACAACATTTTTTGAAACAGAAAAGAACAAAACAAAAAACAGAAAAGAACAAAAATGAAACAGAAAAAATCGGCTGAAACCTGTAGAAGGATCCCAAAACTGGGGCGCTGCCTGCTAAATGGGCTAGCCCATTTGAAATTGATCCCCGCCCGCTATATGCGAAGCCCCGACACCGCTTCGCATAGAGCGGCGAATAGGGTTGTCCCCAACACAGGCCTGAGCCCATGTCCGCACGCGTAATCGCCTTGGTCGTTTCTTTTGTTCCCTAGTTTATTTATTTCCATCGATCGCTCGATAATCTCGCCTGCTGCTCTGATCTAGCGTTTCTTACCCCGGCCGTTCCCCGAACCCCTTCTCCTGATCTCCCGTGTCAAGCGCTGTTAACCCAAGCTGATCGACATGAGGCTTATTTTTAAGACAATGATCGACGCTGGCATGCCGCAGCAACCACATCCACGTGCAAGCACACAACGCGGCCGGGCCGATCCATGATGATGCTAGGCCGCCGATACACTACAATTTCTTCTCAATCTTCATCAATTGATCAATCGTCCTTTCGCAAAGTACAAGTGATCCCACTTATGTTATGGTACATGTCCTTATCTGTCTGTTATTTTTCTAAATTATTTTGTAATGATTGTTCTCAATTATTTTATGAATCTATAGCTAGTAGTAGTTTTTAGCCATTAAACTTTTATTTGAGTATTCCTGCAGAAATAAATCCTTATTTGCGTAGGTATTTCCTACTTAGACATTTATCCATGTCGCATGTTTGAATTCTACTCCCTCCGTTCCTAAATATAAGTCTTTAAAGAAATTTCACTAGATGACTACATATGAAACAAAATGAATGAATCTACACTTTAAAATATGTCTATATACATAGATGTAGTCCTTTAGTAGAATCCCTAGAAAGACTTATATTTAGGAACGGAGGGAGTATTTGTCAAAATGCAGGTATACTGTCTATCTAAAAAAAATGTAGGTACACTGCAGATAAGAGTTTCCTCAAAATGAAATTACCGTTAATTTTTTGAAAATTGCAAGACACAATTTAAATATTCATATTTTATAGTAAGCATTTTACTGATATTTTTTTACTTACACGTACTCTTATATTTTCTCAGCTCAAATATGTACGCTAGCAGTTGAGAAATACATTTTATTTTGTAAAACTCTGTTTGAAAATTTTATGTCATACTAGTAAAAGTGCTCGTGCATTGCACCGGGTTAGATTGTTGATATTTGGATCATGAATTTTGTATTTGAAAAGTCCCGCCCTCATTCTTTGTCGACATCTACTCCAGCTCTGCACCTTCGTGGAAGTGCAAGTAGAGATTCAAACATATGAACTTTCGTACAAATGGAGTGAAACTTCACGCAGATTGGTCATATAGTTACCACAAGACCATCATCATAGTTTTACTTATTTAATCTCTGCAAACAGCATTATTATTTAATCTCTGCAAACAACATGAAGGAAAAAAGGTGGGGGAAACTCTCAAAAAAAAAATCGGCTCTGTCATAGCCAAAGGCCCCGAACCGATCCAGGTTATAGTTCTGTCTTTTAAATGAGCAAACTTAGCTAAGCTATCACTAATCTTATTTTGACTACGATTGATATGAGTAATATGATTCATCCAAAAGAGTAGTTGGAACTTTGATTTAATTTTCACAAACACCTTGCAAAAATGATAGTGATACGCCAAAAATTCATTTCGCTCGCCTGGTTAGCACAGACAGAGTTTGCTGACTTAGACAACTGACAAGATCTGGGCATGGAATAAGGATCATGAAAACTTGGAAAATCAAAAATCTGCATACATCTTTTTTTATTTGAGAAAGGCATGCATCATTTCAAAGTCTCTGATTCAACACGCACCAGTAAATATAGTAACTACCAGCTGGAGTCGTCATTACATAAATGATGTTATAACCTCCATCAGCTACAGATTACAATGGAACACACCAAAGGGTACAGGTTGCCATCAGCATGAATGTGCCAAGGTATTTCTCTTTTTTGGGAGCACAAATATTCAGTAAGTACAATGGGCTCCATTAACCTCGCATCTCCTGATTATGCATAGCAGAATGGTCATAGAAGCTGAATGTCGATATACAGATATTTTGACCATAGAAGCTCAATCATCACACAACAGCCAGAGGATTATATTTATGCAAGAGAGATACGTGCATCATCAACTGAAAATGCTGCAGGGTGAAAACAAAGGTCAAGTGTATTACACAGCCCTGAGCTTTGGCACGTTACGATTATATCTGCATCTTACTTCATATTTGCTGCTCCTTCGCTCTCTTACGAGCCAGTGCTCGTTCTCTAGCAGCAGCAAGTGCATCATTACTCCTCTTATAGTGCTCGTCAGTGATTGGCGCTGGTTGAGCATTCTGGAGAGCTTGTGAAGCAGATGTGGAAACATCTGCCTCTTTCTCAATAGATCTAGCAACTGTTTAATCGTTTGATCCAGTAGTTGCAGGTTCTACCACACTTCTACTTTCATGAGCCTTGTCTGATCCTTCACTGGATTCCCTCCTGTGCTTAGGAGAATGACCGGATCCTTCGGCATCAGACTTGCTAGGTTGAACATCTTCTCCTTTATTTTCCAACTTTTCACGTTCTGCAATTTCTGTATTGTCATGTGTCCGTGCACCCAAAGCAACATTCTTAGCAAGCCCAAAGTAAAAAGCATTCAAGTCTTTCTTTTTAGTTACCTACATAAAAACAGATAACAAAATTCAAATCAGTTAGCCAAAAGAGAAGATAACTGTTAAACATTAGATATATGTTTCCTTTGCAAGGCAGACAAACTTGTGCACAAACAAGCCAGAAAAAAGGGGAAAAGAAAAGAAATAGAAAAGGAAGACCAGAAGGGATCTGGCGAGGGGGCACCGGAGTTGATGCGGGCGGCGAGGGCGAGGAATGCGCGGGCCTCGCCGTCAGTGCGGTAGAGCGAGCCGTTGAGCGGCCTGAGCTCGAGCGTCGATATGAAGGGCCGGCCGGTGGTGGCGTTGGAGAGGCAGACGGAGACGGTGGAGGACTGGGCCAGGACGACGGCCTCCCTGGTGAGCCGGCGCCAAAGGACCCCATCCTCGGCGTCACCGAGGCCTTCCTCACCGACCCCATGGCCGGGAGAGACCCACCTCGACGCGTCCGGCCGGAGGTGGAGGAGGTGGCTGGTGGCGACGTGGTGGCCGGGTGCTAGGAGGAGCCGGTCGGTGGAGAGGAGGGG
Organism: Hordeum vulgare subsp. vulgare; assembly: GCF_904849725.1. Lineage (NCBI taxonomy): Eukaryota > Viridiplantae > Streptophyta > Magnoliopsida > Poales > Poaceae > Hordeum > Hordeum vulgare. Next base: position 653,935,633 of record NC_058519.1, on the reverse strand, counting down.
CAGGGGGGCGGAGGAGGCCGGGGGAGGCGCGGGGGTGGCTGGCGCGGGGCGGCCCTGGCGGCGGTGGGGTGGGGCGGATCCGATCAGGGGGCGAGGGGCTGCCCTGCGGCGGTGGGGCGGATCTGATCAGGGGGCGAGGGGCTGCCCTGCGGCGGTGGGGCGGATCCGATCCGGGGCGAGGGGCTTTCTTGCAAATCTGAAACGTTTTTCCACTTAATCAGGGACTGTGGGTTGAATGCTCGAAAACGGAGGGACTTTTTCGCAAAAAAGCCACGACGGACGGCAGAAGCGCTCCGCGCTTTATTATTAGGGGAGACTATAGTGGTGCATCAGGGTAATCTTAGGTCCAGCTCCACCCCTGCCTGCTTCGTCTCGCTGCCCTGCACTGCTTCTCCCCTGCTATGCTTCTCCCTTCTCTACATCAAGCTGCATTTTATATTGATATTCAATGGGTGAGAATACCCGAGGACGAGCATGAACCATGAACATCATATGAACTGGCGAGAAATTTAATTAAATGGTGTTGAGTAGCAAATGTATGTGATACGTCCAAATTCATCACTATTTTGTATCATATTTGTCTTTATTCATTAATATATTTCACATTATGATGATGTATTTATAGTGTTTTGGTTTATTTTACATAGTTTACAACTTTGCCGAGACAACAAACGTAGGATTGAGCGAAGAAAATAACACGAAGAGTTACCATATTAGAATATCTCCAACTGCGCTGAAATTTTGAGGGAAGGAGTTTTCCGAACAGATCATGAAGATAGGCCGGAGGGGGGCCACAGGTCACCCAGGCGACCTGCTGGCGCGGGCCACCCCTAGGCCGCGCCCAGAGGCCACCTGGGTGGTGGGTCCCGCCTCCGACACTCTCCTTTGGCCTATATCATCCCCTTGACCTAAAAGTTACGGGGATATAAGTTTTTTCGGAGTTCCGCCGCCGCTCCGGTGCGAAAACCTACAGAGAAGAAAAGACCTTTCTGGCGGGCAGTTTCCGCCGGGGAGAACTCCTCCTGGAGGGGGAGATCGTCCTCATCGTCATCACCATCGTCACGGGCATCATCGAGATCATCATCTGTTGGGGAAGGGAAACAAAAAATTTCCTACGCACACGAAGACCTATCATGGTGATGATCATCTACGAGAGGGAGATGGGATCCACATATGCTTGTAGATCGCTAGGGGAAGCGTTAATAAACACGGTTGATGTAGTGGTACGTCTTCACGATCCGTCCCCCGAACCGTCCCACGATCCATCCCACGAACTGTCTCATGATCCGTCCCACGATCCGTCCCGATCAAGTGTCGAACGGACGGCACCTCCGCATTCCGCACACGTACAGCTCGATGACGATCTCCGCCTTCTTGATCCAGCAAAAGGGGCTGGGAAATAGATGAGTTATCCAGCAGCGTGACGGTGCGCCGGTGATGGTGATGATCTATTCCTGCAGGGCTCCACCCGAGCTCCGCAGAAAACCGATCTAGAGGAAGAACTATGATCTAGAGGAGAGGGCAGCACGTGGCAAAGTTGTGTGTCTCAAAAACCCTCAATACCTCTAGTATATATAGGAGGGTGGAGGGGAGGAGGCAGCCTCAAACCCTCAAGGTTTGGCCGAAATTGGAGGTGGAGGAGTCCTACTCCAATCCTACTAGGAGTAGGATTCCTTCTTTCCACATGGAAACCCTTTCCGCCTTTTTCACCTTTGGATTTTTGCCTCTCAAACCTCACGGGCCTTAGTGGGAGCTCATGTTATCCCACTAGGGGCTGGTTTGTATCCTCCCACAGCCCATAAGGCCCCTCGGGGCGTGACACCCCTCACGATGGTCCCCGGTACCCTTCCGGCACTCCCAGTACACTACCGATGAGCCCGAAGCTTTTCCGGTGACCAAAATAGGACTTCCTATATATCAATCTTTACCTCCGGACCATTTCGAAGCTCCTCGTGACGTCCGGGATCTCATCCCGGAGATCGAATAACTTTTTGTTACCAACACCTATAACTCAACTATACCGAAACGTCACCGAACCTTAAGTGTGCAGACCCTACGGGTTCGAGAATTATGCACACATGACCTAAGACATTCTCCGTTCAATAACCAATAGCTGGACCTAGATGTCCGTATTGTATCCTACATATTCTACGAAGATCTCTATCGGTAGAACCTCTATGTCAAGGATTCAGTTAATCCCGTATGTTGTTTCCTTTGTCCTTTGGTATGTTACTTGCCCGAGATTCGATCGTCGGTATCTCCATACCTAGTTCAATCTCGTTACCAGCAAGTCTCTTTACTCGTTCCGTAATACAAGATCCCGTAACTAACTCCTTAGTCACATTGCTTGCAAGGCTTGTTGTGATGTTGTATTACCGAGTGGGCCCCGAGATACCTCTCCGTCACACGGAGTGACAAATCCCAGTCTTGATCCATGCCAAACCAACAGACACCTTTGGAGATACCTGTAGAGCACCTTTATAGTCACCCAATAACGTTGCAACGTTTGATACACACAATGTATTCCTCCGGTGTCCGGTAGTTGCATGATCTCATGGTCATAGGAACACATACATTGACATGCAGAAAAACAGTAGCAATAAACTGACACAATCATAAGCTACATTTATAGTTTGGGTCTTGTCCATCACATCATTCTCCTAATGATGTGATTCCGTTATCAAGTGACTACACTTGCCTATATGGCCAGGAAACCTTGATCATCTTTGATCAACGAGCTAGTCAACTAGAGGCTCACTAGGGACAGTGTGTTGTCTATGTATCCACACATGTATTTGAGTTTCCAATCAATACAAATATAGGATGGATAATAAACGATTATCATGAACAAGGAAATATAATAATAACCAATTTATTATTGCCTCTAGGGCATATTTCAAACAATCTCCCACTTGCACTAGAGTCAATAGTCTACTTCACATCACTGTGTGATTGTAATGAATCTAACACCCATACAGTTCTGGGGTTCGATCATGTCTTGCTTGTGAGAGAGGTTTTTAGTCAAGTTCAGATCCGTGTGTGCTTTACAAATCTCTATGTCATTCTATGCTGCTACTACGTGCCATTTGGAACTATTCCAAATGACTGCTCCACTATACGAATCCGGTTTACTACTCAGAGTTATTCGGATTAGTGTCAAAGCTTGCATCGACGTAACCTTTACAACGAACTCTTTAATCACCTCCACAATCGAGAAAAATACCTTAGTCCACTAGTTACTAAGGATAAATTTGACCTTGTTCAGTGATTCAATCCTGGATCACTTTTTGCACCTCTTGACAGACTCATGACAAGGCACACATCAGGTGCTACACAACATGGCATAGTTTAGAGCCTATGGCTAAGGCATAGGGGACGACCTTCGTCCTTTCTCTTTCTTCTGTCGTGGTCGGGGTTTGGGTCTTACTCAAATTCACACCTAACAACACAACCAAGAACTCCTTCTTTGTTGTTCTATTTTGAACTCCTTCAAAAACTTGTCAAGGCATGCATTTCATTGAAAGTTCTATTTAGCGTTTTGATCTATCTCTATAGATCTTGATGCTCAATATTCAAGTAGCTCCATCCAGGTTTTACTTTGAAAAACCCATTTCAAACAACCCTTTATGCTTTCCAGAAATTCTATATTACTTCCAATCAACAATATGTCAACCACATATCCTTATCAGAAATTCTATAGTGCTCCCGCTCACTTCTTCGGAAATACAAGTTTCTCATAAACCTTGTATAAACCCAAAAGCTTTGATCATCTCATCAAAGCGTATATTCCAACTCCGAGATGCTTGCATCAGTCCAAAAGTTTTCAGAGAAGGTGCGGATGGGATCGTGAGGAGATGCATACCGGAGTATGAGCAGAAGGATATCTTGAGACAATGTCATAACAAGGTTCTCCAGTCAGGTTTTTATTGGCCTACTCTCGTTAAAGACGCTAGAAATTATGTTTTATCTTGTGATAAGTGCGAGAGAGTTGGTAATATTAGTAGGAGAAATGAGATGCCTATGAATTATTCTCTAGTCATTGAGCCCTTTGATTGCTGGGGTTTTGATTTTATGGGTCCTTTTCCTCCTTCACACAAATACACTCACATCTTTGTGGCTATTGATTATGTGACCAAGTGGATTGAAGCAATCCCCACTGAAAGTGCTGATCACAAGACATCTTTGAAAATGCTCAAGGATGCAATCTTCCCTAGGTTTGGTGTACCTAGGTACCTCATGACTGATGGAGGATCGCATTTTACACATGGTGCTTTTAGAAAAGCTCTAGCCAAATATGATGTTAATCATAGAATTGCTTCACCTTACCACTCTCAAACAAGTGGGCAAGCTGAGCTCACAAAAAGAGAGATCAAGTTGATTTTACAAAAGACATTGAACAGTTCTAGAAAGGACTGGTCCAAAAAGCTAGGAGATGCCTTGTGGGCGTACAAAACTACTTACAAAAATCCCATGGGGATGTCTCCATATAAGATGGTCTATGGCAAGGCATGTGATACGTCCAAAATGCATCACTATTTTGTATCATAATTTGTCTCTATTCATTGATATATTTCACTTTATGATGATGTACTTATAGTGTTTTGGCTTATTTTACATAGTTTACAACTTTCCGATGCCGAAACAGCAGACGCAGGATTCAGCGGAGAAAATAGCACGAAGAGTTACAATAGAAGAACATCTCCAACTGCGCTAAAAACGGAGGGAATAAGTTTCCGAACGAATCCTGAAGACAGTCCAAAGAAGAGCCGAAGGGGGGCCACCAGTCACCCAAGCGACCTGCTGGCGCGGCCCCCCTAGGCCGCGCCAGGAGGCCGCCTGGGTGGTGGGTCCCGCCTCCTGGGCTCTCCTTTGGCCTATATGTCCCTCTTGACCTAAAATTTTGGAGACATAAGAGTTTTTGTGATTCCTCCACCGCTCCGCGGCGGAAACCTACGGAGAAGAAAAGACCTTTCCGGCTGGCAGATTTCGTCGGGGAGAACTCCTCTCGGAAGGGGAGATCGTCCTCATCGTCATCACCATCATCATGGGTATCATCGAGATCATCATCGCCATCATCACCAACACTAGCACCATCTCCACCTTCATCCCATCTACTTCATCATTTCAATCGGAGTTGTACCTTGCACTATTCATCCCCTCTACTCTATCGGTGTTGATTACTCTTTTGTGGTGAATGCTATTGAGTTTTGTTGGAGGATTATTGTTATGACCAGATTGTTAATCATATTTTCATCACCTCTAATCATGATCTCTTTTATGTCTCGTGAGTAGTTCCTTTAGTTCTTGAGGACATGGGAAAAGTCTAGTTGCTAGTAGTCATAGGATGTTGAAGTAATATGTGTTGATTGATATTTAAGTTATGGTGTTATTCACTTCGCCTTTTTAAGGACCTAGGGGAATGCATCGTGTATAGAGAATGCTTATGATGGGTTGCCGGAGTGACAAAAACCTGAACCCCAGTTCGCATTCTTTTGCATGAGGGAGTATTGGATCCTAAAGCTTATTGCTATGGTTAGGCTTCGCCTTAATTTCTCTCTTGTATTTGCGGACGCTTGCAAGAGGGATTAATCATAAGAGTGTGCGTGTCTTAGCCTAGATGGTGCACTAGTTAAGATCCACCTACATAACACTTATCAATACAAAACATAGTACTAGACGAAATATGGCGAAAGCACTTGACTATCTCTCATGTGTGTGTTCATGAATACTTTAGTCTTTATAAGTTTAGTCCCTCGGCTTATCCTTCATATTCAAAAGGATTGGGCCACTTGCTGCACCTCGGCACCATTTACTTTCCTTGCATTTCTTTCCTTGTTGCTTATACTAAAAAATCCATAAAAAGATACCTTTCAGTACTTGCAGTTATTCCTTGCTCAAGTTCGCTTGCCAATATCTTCTGCTCCTCGTTGGGTTCGACACTCCTACTTATCGAAAAGGCTACGATAGATCCCCTACACTTGTGGGTCATCAGTATGCACCACTAAAGTAAAGATACATCCATTTCTTTGACAAATAATTCAAGATAGAGGGAGTAGAAAATGGGGAGGGAGGGGGGGCATTGGCCCCCTTGGCCACAACGAAGCTCCTTCAAAGTTTTCAAGGTCCTAGCCTACTAGAAACATCATACATGGCTTCCTACAAAACCTGGATGGGATCGGTCTTTTTTGTGAGTGGAAAGGACCACAGATCTATTAGGAGGTTCCAGAAGTACAACACACCCTAGAAAACATCAAATACATCGACTTCCCTGATAAGTGCATCTATCGCATCCAATGACGTGAGCCGGGGGCGCCCCTCCGCTTGGACACTGCCAAACTTAGAGCCGTAGCCGGCATGACGTTGTAGACTGCAGCCATGATCAACGCGGATGGGAAGTCCTAGGCTCCACCTGCAAAAGCAGGACTCCTAGGCTCTAGAGTAAGGTCGAAGCATACTATGCCGTTGTAGAGAAGGAACCATTAGGCAAAATTCCATAGCGCATCCACCATCTTCGTTGCGGTGGACACACCCGAAAACTACACACCTCAACAGATCCGTATATTTGCAAGAACCATAAGTCGTCGGTGCCACGTAGAAGCCCCGAAGGACGCTGCAGTAAAAGGGGAAGAACCGCGTCACCCTGCTCCACTACGGCCACACCACCACCTCCCACAGGACCGCCAGCTAGAACCCTACTCCACATCCTATATAGACGCCAAAGCAGGGAACGGGGTTCCCCCCCCCCCCCAATTTCCCGTCGCCAAAGTGGCCAACAGAGGGTAAGGGAACCCTCGTCCTTATCGGCGGACACAGGGGGGAGACGGTGTCACACCCTTTTCTACCTTTAATGGGAATGTATCAAGGGGAGGGCCACCATACAAAGCTTTGGACATGCCTAATCCTCACGTTGAAGGGGCCTCCACAACTGTCGCCATGCTCCGCCCTTCCCCCAGCAGCAGAGGCACTGGTTAGTGCTAGCACGATGACTAACAAGTGGAACAACGCCTAATACGCGCAGAGCCCATCATATCTAAACTCGTTTTAGACTTGGATGAGGGTGTTGGCACACGAACACGTCACGTGTACTCTCGACGCTGGGGATGGTGCACCGTAGCTCACATTGAAGGAATCTCAACGGAAGCGCGATTCGTAAGACGACCGGCGAGAGCTTTTGAGGACCAGAAACCCCGCATGCCTGAAGGAACGCGGTCGGCGAGTGCAACTGCTATGGGATGGTCTAGGTTGGTCCAATCGCGCCTAGGGCCTCGAGATTCGCAGCTCCCCAAAACGGATAGCGAGAAAGCAAGAATGAGAATGAGACAAAACATAGATGAAAAAGTAGTAGATGTGGTTTTGGATTGAGCGTTGTTCAACGGTCACCTCTCATCTATTTATGAGGCGGCTAAATTTCCCATACAAGAAAAGGACAATAAAATTTGTCCAAAACATCAAAAACCATAACTCAACTAGGATAGGAATCTTTGGCAATTTTCCGGATCAACTCGGATCCTTTGAGTGGTTTGTTTCGGTCTCACCGAGTGGTCATGACCAACTTTCTGTAATGACCAACTTTTTGTAATCTTTTATATCTCACTCAGAATTTGAGTGGGTTTACTGAAATTACTGAGTCAACCTGGTCTCAAGAATCAAATCAATTCGGTCAGTCTGAAATGACTCTACAACTTTTGTTTCTGACCTCGGTTTGCCTTCATAGGTTGCATACGACCTCGGATTAAGACGATATATATATATATATATATATATATATATATATATATATATATATATATATATACATATAGGGATTGACTATTCGTCACCCTGGGTGAGGAATGGTTATTCTTCACCACCCCCCTATTTTCATATCAATGCACCGTCATTTTACGTTCCGTAAATTTTGTCTTATTTCATATGTAAAAAGAGACTGTAGGAAAATATATAGACACCATAAAAATATTTTCTGTCATGTAAAATTACAAACACAAAAACATAGTGTAAAATATACATTAAATGCGTTTTTCTGATCTTATGACCTATATTTTTATTTTCTTATGTCAAAATTTACGTAGTGAATCAGTATAAATGTAACTATTTGCATTTTAAATGTAATTTAGTTATGAAACGATCATAAGATTACCTCGGATGAAGAATAACTTATTCTGCATCCTCGGTGATGAATAGACTTTCTATATACATCCTACCTCCCAGAGGGTAGTTACCGCACATGTTCCATATACTATCATGCAATAGTATATGTATTAATTTATCATTTTTATTATGTTTATATATTATATATAAGATTTTTTAAAGTGAGTTAAATGAAAAATTACAAGTTAGCCCATAGTTTTTATTATATTTGTGAAATACATATATTTTTGTACGTAAAAAGATACATACACAAAATATGATACATACTACCAATATATATATATATATATATATATATATATATATATATATATATATATATATATATATATACTACATAAACATTATTATATACTACATACTGCGCGTAGATACTCTCCGATTTGATAGATACTACATACAACATACAAAACGCAAGTGGTGCTAACTACCATCAATGGTAGATAAAATTTGTAATGCTGATAGGAATCTAGAACCTTAGTGTATATTGATATGAAATATCAATTATATGGGCAGGGAAGACCCCCCTCAAAAAAAATGCAGCATGTATGCGTACGCATATCAATAGCCAATACACACACATGTGCATGTTTCCAGCCAAGTATGCCCGCATACACATATCAGCAGGCAGTGTACGGGCACATGCATATCCAAAGATTGTAATATTCCTGAAGATTAAAGTCCAAGACAAAATCATGACGAAGAAGAAAATCAAAAAAGAAGACAATGCCACCTCCATTGGCAGCCAAGACACGGTGTGCAAACCTCTCCAACATGCACTCAATACCCTAGAAAGAAGGGCTATAATGGCTACAAAGCCTATAAAGCCTAGAAGGCCTAAAAACTAGGTGCATGATGGACAAGGAGAAAGAAGGAGGAAATAATAGAGGAGCCTTCTCCCGGAAGCCATCCAAGAGGTGCTCTCTTGCCTATAAAAGGAGGAGCCTTGCTGCGAAGAGAGACACCAGACGGAGAAGAACCAGCCACAGATAGAGCACAGAGTTGCAACTCAGCTAGCAAGCTCTTTGCTCAAGTAGTAGTAGTAGTAGTACTTCCTCATCGTGTAATAAAGAGCTACAATATTTAGAGCATTTGTAAGCTCGCGAAGGTAGTTAGAAGGTAATTTCTTTATCCTTGTGTAAACCCTTCGGGGTTCCCGAAAGTGAAAACCATATGTAAATTATGTTGTGGAAATGATGTAGTTTCGTGTTTTCACTTGGTATTTTATTTTTGAATTTATGGAACTAGTTCTTATGCTAGGGATCCTATAGGAGAAAACTCTGCCGGTAGTTCTCTGTGTAGCCTTTTATGGCATTTGAATGAGAACCTTATGGCCGTAGAGAAGTGTTCCCTTCGGGTGGAACTGCCTGGGAAGACGATAGGAATTTACTCCATAAATTTGCAACTAAAACATCAAGTGAACGAACTTAGCTACATCTGAAACAACATAATGATAAATATGGTGAGTACTGAGTAGGATATTACACCACTGCGTACACCTCAGTCGTCTTGCTGGCCTCGACAGCCCCTCAAAGATCCTGCAATATAAGCAAAATAATTTAAAAACACTTCGTATTAAAAATAATATAAAACAAATAAATAACTTTGTATTTACTTTAATAACTCGTATACGTAATCACGTATATCAACATTAAAATCTGAATTTGTAACTTAATATAGTTTAGATTTATTATAAATATTTTAATTATTCCGTATTTTTGGTATCAGGTCCAGCGTTTTAAACATTGATAGGTTAAAGTATTTAAATTTAGAAGTTAGCGCAGGTAAGGTAATAAATACTAAAGAGAATATTAATATAAGGTGCAGAATAAATCCTTCTGAAGAGCATACCTGGCATACATCTCATAGCCAGCTAAATACAATTGTCGATTTGATATATAACTTTTACATATCTTGGGGGAAAAGACAAGATAATTTAGACCAAAAATTTGAAAGTTTATCCAAAGAATACCAAAAGCTTGCGGATAAATATTCTGGTCTGAACAATAAAATTGATCTCGCCTTACATAAGCTAGAAGAAGCAAAGGCCAGGCAGAACGTACTTTGCAAGAATAACGATTATATTAAAGAAGAAGTGTAGTCAATTGGCCGTTACCTAAGTAAAGGCAAAGACTCACTCCCTCGCACAGAAGCAAGACAAGATATACTCGATATAAAGAAGTTGCTGCAAGAAGTTAAAACTTTGATTGTCTCATAATTATATGACTGAATATAGCCAAGCATTAAACGAAGTAGCCAAATACTTGTCACCTCCTGTAGGATTTTCTGATCACGACTCACCAAAAGAAGACTCTAAAATTATAATAAGACAAAATAATACAATTCTTCAGCTATTAATCCAAGTTTTAGACAAGCTAAAAAGTGTCCAAAACAACAAAGAAATTGTGCTATCGTCATCTGGAATCGTAACATCATCAAGAAATATTAATTCAGAAAAATGGACATATCTAAAGGCTTCCTTAGAAGAGATAAAACCCTCCAGTTAGTAAGGCAAGACTCAAGACCACTCGCAATGAAGCATAGGTTATCATGTAAAGCCGATGATTTTGATAGTATTGAAGAAGTTATAGATATTCAGAGAGACCTCGAAAGATATCAAAAGGATACCCTAAGAAAAATAAAACCGCAACAGGTATATCACATGGGTATGCTTGAGAGTAAGAGCGGGTTATACCGAATATCAAGAGAAGTAGAACTAAGTGTGTTAACACACCTAGTTGATTTAAGAATAGTAAGCAAAAATATTGAAAATGAACTAAAATATTGTGGTTACAAATATATTCATCAAGGTATGTATATTATAGGAGTTAAAGGTATGACAAGAAAGAAATTAGGAGCAAAGGTGCTTATAACTCTATTAGACCGAAGGTGGGAATCAGTAGATAAAGCAGCATTAGGATTTTTAGAAGGAGACATGAATGAAAATAGGTTAATAACCTATATAGCTCCAGACCTAATGATGCCTGTAAAAGAATTTATTGAAAAAATGAGTTTTGGTTTCCAAACTAAGGGATATGAAGATTTTAAAGGAACAAATTTGTTAGTAAGCATAGAATTTATAGGAAGACTCACTAACAGAAGTAACTCTAGATATAGAGTTAATGTGAGCGATGTAATTGATAGTATGCAATCAAAGGGTATTAAATTTATGAATCCACTTAAAATTGGTTCTGAAGAAAGAGCGGGAGAAGAGTGGAAGATTGGTGAATTAATAGAGAAAAAAGAATTAAAGCAACCTGAAAACTATATAAGTTATCAAAATTGTGAAGGAAGTAGTAGCATTAGATTTATGAACTATAAATCCGCATCAATATAAGACGCAGAATCCTTTATGTCAGAAACATAATCTATTGACGATAAGAATAAAGGTGTGACCGAATGCATGGAAAAGGCTAATTTAGATGATGAAATAATTCACTGGGAAAATAAGCTAAAGCATATAGATTGGGAATATAAAAATTCTATGACAAAAGATTGGCCTAAGATAAGAGAAAGAGAATTGTTTATAATTAAAGAAATTGCAAGGTTAAAAAAACTAAAAAATGAGAAAAAGTTGGTAACTAGTGGTTCAATTATGCCAAATACATCATCAATTGAAAGGAGAGAACATGCTGGTAGTAATAATGATGCTGTCACTAATAGAGATAAGAATATTGCTCAAGAAGAAGAAGTTGTTAGTGAAGAAGAGCAATGGGATATAAATAATAAGTTATTACTAGAAAGTTATGAAGAGGAAGAGGAATTAATAAAAAATATGTGGTTAGAAGATGAAAATTGTAATGATTCGGAGCAGAATAGTGATTTTTATAACTCACTAGATGATGTGGGACTACAAAATTTAGACAATGCAATGGAAGCTATGGAAGTAGAAAGTAGTAATAAAAGAAGAAAGGGATATGGCGAGTCTTCGGTAAAAAGAGAAGGAGAGAGAGAGAGACCTACCAGATCAGCTGGACAATGGCCTCCAGAAAAGGATGATTATCAACCTACATATATCCCTGGACAATATAGATATATGGGTGCTAAAAGAAGAGATTTTGAAAAGCGAGTGCAATTTCAAAATTATAAGAATGATGGCGCTATTTTAAACCTAGCAGCTCATGACCCGATAGATTGGCCGAATATAATCAGCATATGGAAAGGTTTAATAGTTCAAAAATATATACAAAACCAGTATAATATAGGAACTAAGGTAGAAGATATGTTAACATATCTTGAAACATTTTTAGGAGAATCTGTAAAAGTTCTATGGGAACAATGGGTAGAGACATATCCTAATCAGTATGAAGAATTAAAAAGGGCCGGAAGTAACCCTAATAACTTTGCAAATGTTATTTCAAATATGATCATCGCAGAAGACCCGGAATTAGGATATACCTCACTACAAAACGAAAGGTTGAGAGAAATAGAAAAGCTAACATTAACTAGCTGGAAAGGAATAAAAGAATTCTCTCAACATTATTTATATAATGCTACCACGGCGAAGCAAGGGTTTAATGTAGGTGTTGTAGAAAGATATTTTAATAAGTTGCCAGACCCTCTAGGATTCATAATATTTGAAGAATATAAAAAAGAAACAGGCGGAAACGTGGTAAATATATCTCAAGCCATAACATTTGTTTTTAAACAATTAAGAAAGGTATGTATAGGCATACAAGCCCAAAGGTCTATGAAGAAGTCAGATTACAATTTCTGCAATAACATTGTCCAAATACCGCTTACGTATGGAGAAGAAAGGCATCGGAAAAACAAATATTATAAACCACAAAGGAGAGATAATAGAAATTTTAGAACAAAGAAAAGATATTTCTTGAGAAGGTCCGATAATAGAGCCCCATTCTTGCATAAAAGAAATGTAAGAAGATATAATCCTAAGAAATCATATGATAAAACATGCAGGTGTTTCATATGTAACTCTCCTGATCACTTAAGTAGAACTTGCCCTAATAAAGACCAGAAAAGGTACTCTAGCAAATATGAGGAGCAAGAGAGAGTATTAATAGTAGATAGTGTTAATGAGAATATATTGGTATGTGATGATGAAATAAAAGACGACGAGTCAATATATTCAATCATAGAGACAGATGAAGTAGAAAATGAGACTCCAGAATATGAATCAAGCGATGATGAAATAAACCTAATTGATGAATTAGCCGGTTTAAAGATCGAAATGATGAATCAAGTAGATTGTGAACATGACTGGATTAAAGGAAAAGTGGATTATAACATAAAATGTGCTTTCTGTATATATTATCCTAGCCAAGATAATAGATTCACATGTAGTTTATGCTTAAAGCAAGCATGTACCTCCTGTCTAAAAGTCAATAATCAAAAATGGAGACAGGAAATAGAATGGGAACCAGAAGAAAGAATATTATCCAGCAGGGTTAGAAACTTACAAAATAGAATAAATAAGCTAGAAGCAGAATTAGAAAAGCTAAAGGATGAATTAGAAGATAATAAAGAGCAAGATAATAAGGTTGCAAAAATCACAGAGATGAAAGAACAAATGATAACAATAAGGGATAAAAAAGGAGATAAATTAATACAATTAAAAGATGTAATAACTAGTTTTGGAAACAAATATATTGTTCGATTACCATTCAAAGAAGTGTTAGGGATAAGAATCCCAGTTAGAATAGTTCTAAAGCCAAACATCTCTTATAAAGTGTTAGCGCTACTAGATACGGGTTGCACAAAGAACATCATACATGATAAACATTTCATGAGATGTCCAGAAATAGTTGAAACTATAGATAATAATAAAGCTGAAGTATCTACCGATATGTCAGGAATAAAGAAAATCCACAACCAGTTAGCATATAATATTGAAGCATACATAAATGGCACGAAATATATAATAGATGAAATTACAATAAGAGATTTATCAGTAATAAACGATGACATGATAATAGGGTTAAGGTTTTTACAACAGTCCTTACAAACTACAATTATACATGAAGAAGGGGTTACATTTATCCCTTATCAAGATAATCTCCCATACATATCTGAAGTAAGAAAGCAAAGAAAAGCTTTGCAAAATGTAGAGATATCTAATTTGGATGGAGAATATAGTACAAGTCCAGAGGTAGCCCTTGAATTCTGTAAAGATGAAGAACTTAGTGAGACCATAGAAGAATATCATATAGAAAATACAAGTACAGAATGCATAGCATTACAATCATTTTCACCAAATTGGTATAGAGACATAAAATCCAAAAAAGATATAGATAAGCTAGTGCAAAGATTAGAAAACATACAAATTATAGGGGAAATACCGATGAAACATTGGGAAAGGAACTCTATAGTTTGCAAAATAAATATTATAAATCCAGACTATATCATTAAGTCAGGGCCAATAGAAGCTACTCCTAAAGATATTGAAGAGTTCAAAATGCATATTGAGGAATTATTAAAATTAAAAGCAATTAGAGAAAGTAGAAGTCCTCATAGGTCTGCTGCTTTTATAGTGAGAAATCATGCTGAAGAGGTGAGAGGTAAATCCAGAATGGTAATTAACTTTAAAAGGCTTAATGATAATACGGTAGATGATGCATACAACATACCTAATAAACAGGAATGGATCAATAGAATACAAGGAAGCAATTTTTTCTCTAAATTTGACTTAAAAGCAGGGTTTTGGCAAGTGAAAATGGCCGAAGAATCCATTCCATGGACTGCCTTTACTTGTCCACAAAGCCATTATGAATGGCTAGTAATGCCATTGGGTCTAAAGAATGCACCTGCACTATTTCAAAGAAAAATGCAAAATATATTTAATGAGAACCAGGCCTTTATATTAGTATACGTAGATGATTTGTTTGTATTCTCAAAATCATATAAAGAGCATATAGCCCATCTCGAAGTGTTCTTTCGCAAGGTAGAACAAAATGGGCTCATATTATCAAAAAAGAAGATGGAAATTTGTAAAGAAAGAATAAATTTCCTTGGTCATGAAATAGGAGAAGGAAAAATATATTTGCAAGAACACATTGCAAAGAAAATTTTAGAGTTTCCTGATAATATGAGTGATAAAAAAGTTCTACAACAATTCTTAGGAATTGTAAACTATGCAAGAAATTACATAGATAACCTAGCAAAGCTAGCCGGACCTTTATATGCTAAATTAAGAAAGAATGGTCAGAGATATTTTAATTCTGAAGATATAAAATTAGTAAAGGCCATCAAAGAAAAAGTCAAGAATTTAAAGCCCCTAGAATTGCTTTTAGAAGATAGTTATTTTATTATTGAAACATATGCATCTAAAGTAGGATGGGGTGCTATATTAAAACAAAAACCTAATAAATATTCCCCGAAAGCAGATGAAAAAATATGTAAATATGCTTCAGGAAGTTACAAGTTAAAAACGGTAAATAATATTGATAGAGAAATCCTTGCAGTTGTAAATGCAATAAATGCTTTTAGGTTATATCTAGGATTCAAAGAATTTACGGTGCGAACTGATTGTGAAGCCATATGTCGATATTATAATAAAATTAATAGTAAGAAAAGTTCAACCAGAAGATGGGTCTTATTTGAAGACACCATAGCTGGGAATGGTTATAAAGTTATTTTTGAGCATATTAAAGGAAAAGATAATAATTTACCTGACATATTTTCTCGTGCATCAAATTTGCAGAAATGAAGAAAGGATTATTCCCCACCAGGGACGAATGCTTCTTCTTTGGAGAGGAGAACAGGCTGAAGATATTTCAGCCAAATACCTTCAATTTCAAGCCAAAGGCCCATATCAAGCTTGATGAAATTCAGAGGTGCATACTGGACAATTTCTGGTTCCAATATACCAATAAGAGAGATGAAAAAGGATATATGCTATCAATTCTAAATAGCTTGGCAGAATATTTTAACCAAATGAATATGAAGGCGGCAAAACTAGAAAGGGCTGAAATACAAAAAGGAGAAATATTATATGTTTTGTTTGACGGAAATAAACCCGGAATATATTTGACATGGGAAGACATCATGATAGAGAAACTAGATGCAAAACGAATGGGACAAGACCTAACATTCAAAAAATATGAAAGTATTGATGAGGCCTTGTTTTGGGCAAGAAAAATGATAGGGGAAAACTATTATATTGACCCCAAGGCTAAAGATTATATCCAGAAGAGAAAGAATGCAGATAACAATGCATCTAATATGCCAATATTTAAAATTACCAAGGGAGAATCATCAGGAAAGAATATAAAGGAAGAAGGTTCTCCAAAAAATTATACATATAAAGAATGCCTTCTGAAGGGCCTAGACCCTTTGGATAGTGAATATATAGATTAAGAAATGGACAAAAGATTTGAAGAATTGTCAAAAATAATGAAGAAAGAGTTAAAGGAAGAGATATTAGAAGAAATAAGGGTTGAAATGAAAATAAGATTTGAAGATATAAAGAAAGAATGTGATACGAAGTATGATTTCCATCTCTTAGATGAGGATCATATGGATATCGCAGGGCATGGGCAGCCACCTGAGTAAAACCCAACTTCAAATGTCACTGAATTTGAATTGATATTACTATCAATTATATTTATTTTAATACTATCAATTAATATTGATATTTGAATATAGTATATGAGATGTTTAAAACAAATATATATACTACATAAACATTATTATATACTACATACTGCGCGTAAATACTCTCCGATTTGATAGATACTACATACAACATACAAAACGCAAGTGGTGCTAACTACCATCAATGGTAGATAAAATTTGTATATATATATATATATGTAAATCGACCATGTTGACGAGTCACACAACTTTCACGTTGAAGCTTTTTCCAAACGAGTCCATCCTAGGTTTCATGCCATTCTTTAGTCTCATGTCAACACGAGCATCTCTAAAATCGTCATAACTTCCACATCTGAGTTCTGTTTTGGGCCACCTTCACATCCATCTCAATCTTCTCGAAGATACCCATCTGAGGAAAAACATGGCAAAACATACAAGGCTGCGAGAGAACGATATCATGGCCGAGGCTGGCCATAATGAGGAGTAGTAACATGTGCAACATGCATATGTTACTAGTCTATGTTACCATCTAGGCTGGTATGTATTACTTTCTCTATAACAGGTAAAAGTGATAATCTGTGACTATGTGTGATATTCATACTAGGCAACATGCATATTCATACATCGTCTTGGACTATGTGTGATAATCTGTGACAGAAGGTGGAGTATGAAGCACATTTTTTGTTAAGTGCACCGTTGCTCGAAAAAATTACGCCAGGTAAAAGTGATGCCGGCCAGCCCCAATTGGATATATCTTCGAGACTGAAATTCAAAACCATGGTCTCACATAAATCTGATTATGGACAACCCAGTCCGAAGGCCCGAAGCCGAATCCTGGCATTCAATCTGGGCTCGGGCTTCACTTTCTCGCCTGAAGCCCGGCGCAAAAGCCCGAATAAAACCCGAAATGCCTAAAATGCCTATATATATTTTTTTGAAATATAGGTACAATAAATATAACATCCCAAATATAATTAAATGAATTAAAGACTATCACTGTTCATATGCTTTGGGCTGGGCCGTACCGGTTTGGGGCTTGGGATTTTTTCCTGGCTTTGCCAAGCCCGACCCGAACCCGACCCGGCCCGAGGAAAGATCAGGGTTAGTCTCACTGTCACAGCACCCCACAATGGTGCCCCTCACCATTCATGGTCCTCCTCTCTAATCGCTGTTGAGGCTGAGGGACGGAACGGGGAGGAATCCGTGCCGTGCGGTGCTGCTGCAGATTCTCTTCTCTTTCTCTTCTCTCCTCTCCCCACAAACAAAGCCAAGAAAAAAGAAAAAAAAATAGAGGCAAGGAAAACCTTACGGGAAAGCATCCGTCCGCACGCACGGCACCGCCCGCACCCAAACGCCACCACGTTTTGGATTCTCGGGTCCGCGCGCCCCGTGCCGCTGCCCCCGCTGGGCCCGCCGAGGGCCCGGCCCCGCCTACCTACCCCCTCCCCTCTCCTCTCCTCCCGCAGCTGGCTAGCTAGCGCAGCCACCCCCCACGGAAGGAAGGACTCGCCGTCCCCATCTCTCCCTCCCTTCCTTCCCCCCCACCCCGCCTCCTCCCCTCCGCCACGCCACCCTCCCCCCCCCCACCCCCCCCCCCCCCCGCCTCGCGCCCTCCGCCGCCCGGATCCCTCGCCGCCGGCCGCTCCTCCCCGCGGCCGCCCTCTCCCCTCGCCTCGGATCGCTGCAGGCCGGTAAGCCGCCCTTCTCCCTGCTCTCTCCTGCTGCTGCCGTGTCCCCGCTGCGCATCCCCTTCGCGGGATGCTGGACTGCTCCGGTCCCGATTCCGCCTCGTGCTGCCTGCTGCCACTAGCGAAGTAGCGGACGATGATCTAGCCAATTGCGGATGCTCGTAACCTGTTCGTCCGACTGCCTGCCTTGCGTTGCCCCGTCTGTCCCCAGTTAGAATCATCGCATGCTAAGTCAAGCCTGCCGATGGCGTGTAGGTAGGTCGTGTATCCGAGCCTCAGCTTCTCGGCGTGGTGCGTGTTGGTGTTAGCCTCTGTCCCGCGTTTCGGTGTACTACTACTTCTGAGTTCTCAACATGTTCTCACTTAGATTACAAGGAAGGAGGCCGCAGTTCTGATTTCTGAACATGTCCCTGGTTGTCCGATTGCACTGGTAGGAAACTGCGGGTAGCTCATCGATGCACGCACGCATGTCAATTACGATTGCTTGTAACCTGTTCGTCCTACTACTCCCTTGCGTTGCCATGTCTGTCCCCAGTTACATTTACAGACTGAGCTAAGTCTTCTTTCGATGGCGTGTAGTTAGGTTATGTATCCGAGCTTCTCGGCGTGCTGCGTGGTGGTGTTAGTTAACCTCTGGTCCGTGTTTATTTTGTATAGTACTGCTAGTTTTGAGTTCTGACCATGTTCTGAGTTAATAAGGAAGCTGCAATTCTGACTTCTGATGCCTGCTTGTTTGATTGCGTCTGTAGGAAACTGCGGGCGCCTGATGCCGTGATTGACGCACACATGCCGCGCAGGTAATGACGAGCTTGCCTGAGAGGGGTGCAGCACCGCCATCCGACCCGTCCTCGCTTGAGGGAGCCGCCGCCGTAGCCTCTTCGTCTTCATCTACTTCCTCCGCCCCGGACGAGCAAAGGAAGAACGGCAGCCCGAAGCAGTGCAAGGCCTCGATCCTCTCGAGCGTTCTCACCATCTTCGAGCCGGACCAGGACCACTCCAGCAGGTCAGGAGGCCACGCCTCCGGGTCCTATGCTTGGTCGAGGGTTCTGAGGCGGTTTGTGGGTGGCGGCTCCATGTGGCGTTTCCTGGGATGCGGCAAGGCTCTGACCGCCGGCGACGTCTGGTTCCTTGGAAAATGCTACAAGCTGTCGTCCGAGGAGTCGTCCAGCGACTCGGATTCTGAGGGCGGGCATGTTGCGTTCTTGGAGGACTTCTCATCGAGGATATGGATCACCTACCGGAAAGGTTGGTTTGGCGTGTTCTTGTTTGCAGAGCAACGTGTACGCTAAAATTAACAGTGTGGTGGAGTCAGTAACGAGCTGCTGACATGATCTTTCTTTTTTTGTCACAGGTTTTGATGCCATATCTGATTCAAAGCTCACAAGTGATGTCAACTGGGGCTGCATGGTTAGAAGCAGTCAGATGCTGGTTGCACAGGTAAGTCTTGATATGATTCATTTGAAATCCTTCCTTCACTGAGTGACTGACCACTGCTGCTGTTGCTAAATTGGGCTTTGGACATGATATTTTTTGCAGGCACTGATTTTTCACCATCTTGGAAGATCTTGGAGAAAGCCCGCACAGAATGTAAGATACAGGACTTTCCTACTCTAATCTCATAGATCTGCTCACTATGCAAAGACAAAATTGAAGTGTTTCTGTTCAGTTACAGTAGGTGATGGTGGTCTTTTAATTCTTAATGTAGGGTTTCTTATAGTGGTCATGTTCATATGCAGCCATCTAACCCAGAACATATAAGGATCTTACACCTGTTTGGTGATTCTGAAGTCTGCGCTTTCTCCATTCACAATTTACTTCAAGCTGGAAAGAGTTATGGTCTGGCTGCTGGATCATGGGTTGGTCCATATGCTATGTGTCGGGCATGGCAAACCCTTATCCGCACAAATAGAGAGCAACCTGAAGTTATAAATACGAATGAAAGTTTTCCTATGGCGCTCTATGTGGTTTCGGGTGATGAAGATGGTGAAAGAGGTGGAGCTCCAGTTGTTTGCATTGATGTTGCTGCTCAGCTTTGCTATGATTTCAATAAAGGTCAATCAGCATGGTCGCCTATTCTTTTGTTGGTTCCTCTGGTTCTTGGTCTCGATAAAATTAATCCAAGGTAATCAATGAGTGACTATGTTTTTTTTGTGTGTGCTTTGGTGGTTCTTTGTATCTATTTATGGTTATCTGATAGTCATCCTCAGTAAAACTAGGAATACAAATGGAGAAGTGCCTTGCTGACCTACCAATTCTCGATTATATTTCTGTTATTTTAAAATACACCACTGACTGATCTTAACTTCTTATAATCTGATTTGGTGGCTAAATTTGCTGATCTTAATCATATAGAGGCAAATTAATCTTTCAACCCTTCACAGTTATCAACTAGAAACTAGACTAGGATACTAGGTTATGCATAGGGTCACCCCTGAATATTAAATGTTCTCATTGATGGCTTGGTAGGAAATTATTCTAATTTTTAACCTTTTCCTACCATGATGTCACATACTGATAGCCATCCTCAGTAAAACTAGGAATACAAATGGTGAAGTGCCTTGCTGACCTACCAAAAATACGACATTAAGTGTGTTCTTAACTCCTTATAATCTGTTTTGGTGTCTAGTTTTCGTGATCTTCATCAGATAGAGGCAAAATCCTTGGACCACTGACAGCTAGCTATCAATTAGCTTAGGTTATGAATAGTAAATGTTTTTACTGATTGCTTTGGTATGAAATTATTCTAATCTGTATCCTTTTCCTACATGGGACATACTATCACAGGTACATTCCACTACTAAAGGAGACATTCACATTTCCTCAAAGCTTGGGCATTTTAGGTGGAAAACCTGGAGCATCGACTTACATTGCTGGGGTGCAGGATGACAGGGCACTCTACCTAGACCCTCATGATGTTCAGCTGGTAAAATTACAGACTTTCAGTTATTTACCACATACAGACTTCAATTCCACAAATGTTGCAGGCTTGTATTACCTTAAACGAATTGAGCAATCCAAGTTAGTGTCTATTATGCATGCTGTCACCACTAAAACCAACCAACTACGCAGTTTGGGTAACTGACTGTTTTTCAGCCTGTCATGTGCGTGCCCTGCTGAATAGGCCCTGTTTGATAGCTTAGTATTTTCTAAGTATTATGAGAATACCACAGTTTTTCTAATATTTACAGTTTTGATTACTATGAGCTGTTTGGCTACCCAAAAAAACTGTGGTATTAATACTACAGTATCTCCAAAACCATGGTATTTTCTCAGTATTTAAAAAAGAACCCCTGACTTCTTTTTTAAAACTGAGCCGCTGGAAAAAGTGAATCCACTCCATGCACGGAGCAAGGTGCCAAGGCCGTTGTTCTTTCCTATCTAATTGTGCGTCCGGTTTATTAGTACCTTCTGTTTGGTGATTTTACTTTCCATTAGGATCCTCCAATTATGATTTGACTCAAACAAAACATCCAAAAGTGAGGCTGGCTCCTAGTCAGTACATGATTAAAAATTGACATGGCAAGCTGGAGGCAGAGAACTAGCGAAGTCCATGGTAGCTAGCTTAAAAAACGGGTGTGTTTGCAACAATTAATGGCTAGTCAGCAATTTTCACGTCGATGCACAGGGTAGAAACCAAACAGGTCCTCTGTATCATTGATACTCTAAAATACTTTGATATTTAATAACCATGATATCTTGTACCAACGGGTTAAAATACTGTAGTTTACAGTTACACCAATTTTTACAATACTTTGTTGTCAAACGCAGCCTAAGTCATTTGCTGCTTTTATTGGCTTGGCCAGAATCACTTGTGTATCCCATGAATTATGGAATCCCGTACAATGTTTATTTTCATTGAATAAAAATCTGGCTTCCTGTCGAGCAAAATGATAGAACAGGTATCCAGACAGAAAAAAAGAGTATGATAGGGCTGCAAGCATGTACAATGTTTATTTTTGTATCTTCAGCATATAGTTATCTTTACTCTGTTTATATAGCCTGAAGAATCCCAGTTATGTGAGACTAGGTTGTGTCTATCTATTTCTGCCATATCTTGCTGGCTTAGAACGCCATTTTTTTGCCGACAACCACATCAAGTTGTTATGCATAGCATTTCAGCTTTCAGGCATTTGAGTTTTGAGCTATGGTGTTAATGCTGGGGTGCTATCTAAATGTCAGGCGGTTAATATAGCATCTGATAACTTGGAGGCGGACACTTCCTCGTACCACTGCAGGTATGTGCACCATTCTAGTTAGAGTTGGTTAAGATGATTCCACTGTTCAGTTTTTCTACATGTTCAAATAATGGTGAAAACCTTACTCTTGTATCCACACTTGAACAGCACTGTCCGAGATATGCCTCTAGACCTGATAGATCCATCCCTGGCTATTGGTTTTTACTGTCGCGACAAAGGTGAACTTCTGTTCCTCAGATTCATGAGTCAGGTTATTCAAGGTTTAGTCTCTTAACATTTTTTTACTCCTTTTCAACTTCTTGTACGCAGATGACTTTGACAATTTCTGTTGTCGGGCCTCGGAGCTGGCAGAGCAGGCGAACGGAGCGCCCCTCTTCACCGTGGTGCAGTCAGTTCAACCGTCGAAACAGATGTACAACCAGGACGGTGAACCCGGCTGTTCAGGCTACGGCATCTCTGACAACATTGACGTGGAAGACCTCGATGGCTCTGGTGAAACAGGAGAAGACGAGTGGCAAATCCTCTAGATGAAAGGGAAGTTTAACTTTGTGTTCGGTGAAACCTTCACATGACCACTCATTGGGTTAATGTCCCCCTGTGTGAAGTAAAGACTTCAAACCTCGTGTGAAATCTAGGGTTTCCAGTTCTGCGGCTTGTTCTGCGGGGCTGGGAGACCAGAAAAGGTAGGAGCCGTTACGCTGATCATCGGCACAAGTTGGTTCGATGGGAAATTCCTCTGTACCATACCATACGCACTGTTGTGGCCTTGTGGGTGACTGCAAAAATGTATCTATTGGTGATTGGTTTACGCTAGGGCAAATTGGTAGGTTGGTTATAAATGGTTCCTTCGTTGCCATGCGTGCTGTTCGTTTCAAAGTATTGTGCCTATTTAATGTACTTCATTTCAGAGTTGCTTGTCGGCAACTCTACAGACACAATATTCATCGTGCATGACTTGCTGAACAAAGCACAGACTGCACTGGGTGGTGACAAACCGACGAAAGGATAGATTGCCGAGGGTCATCCAGGATTCTGAAAGCATCAGGGGCAACCAAGATCAAATTGTCATCCATGACTTCGATGGCTCCGGCAATCACGCTACCTGAGGATTATGTTATGGAAGGAGAAGTAGCTAGGGATTTTCTTGCTTGTAAGGATAGAGATGATCTTAAAAAATTGCTATGCAAGTGAAAGAAAAAAAAATCTTTGAATGCTAGAATGCAATATGAAATCAAATTTGCTACTTTACCTATCTATATTACTGATAAGGATTATGAATTCCCTGTTGATCCTGAGTTGATTAATTTGGTAGAATCTGATCCTTTCCATGGTTATGAATGTGAAACTGTTGTGGCACACCTTACTAAATTGAACGATATAGCTACCCTATTCACTAATGAGAAAAAGATTAGTTATTATTATATTCTTAAACCGTTTCCGTTCTCATTAAAGGGTGATGCTAAGATATGGTTTAATTTTCTTGCTCCTGGTTGTGTGCGTAGTCCCGAGGATATGATATATTTCTTCTCTGAAAAATATTTTCCTGCCCATAAGAAACAAGTTGCCTTGCAGGAAATATTTAACTTTGTGCAAATTGAAGAAGAGAGTCTCCCATAAGCTTGGAGAGGCTTCTTTGGTTACTTAATGCTTTGGCTGATCACCCTCTCAAGAAAAATGAAATACTTGATATATTTTATAATGGACTAACTGATGCTTTTAGGAACCACCTAGATAGTTGTGCTGGTTGTGTTTTCAGGGAACGAACTGTTGAACAAGCTGAACTATTGTTGAATAATATATTGAGCAATGGTAATGATTGGACTATTCCCGAATCACCTCCAAAACCAACTCCGAAGAAAAGATGTATTCTATTCCTCAGTCCTGAAGATATGCAAGAGGCAAATAATTCTATAAAAGAAAAAGGTATTAAAGCTGAAGATGTTAAGAATCTACCACCTATTGAAGAAATACATAACCTTGATAACCCAACACAGGTAGTAGAGGTAAATTCTCTTCGTAGATTTGATGAAGGTGATATTCCTTATAATAAGCCTGCTAGCCAATGCTTGTATGAATTTGCTAACTTTATTGTTAAGCAAGAAAAATTCAATGGTTATGTTAGTAGACAATTAAAACATAATGCTTACATGCTTGATCGCTTGGGTGAAATATGAGTAGAACTGTTAATGATCTTAGGCTTATTAGTAAACATGCTTCCATGGTGACTACTCAAGTAGAACAAGTACTTAAAGCACAAAATAATTTGCTCAATGAGATGATTAGTAAGAATAATGATCATTTTGTTAGAGTGGTGACTAGAGGTGGTAGAATGACTCAGAAACCTTTGTATCCCGAGGGCCATGCTAAGAGAATTGAGCAAGATTCTCAGAGAGTTAATATTGATTCACCTACTCTTTCTAATAAAAGGAAAAAGAATGATGATAGGACTTTGCATGCTGCTAGTGAACCTGTTGTAGAGTCACATGGAGACTCAAATGATATCTCTATTTCTGATGGTGAGACACAATCTGGTAATGAACATGAACCTAGTGATAATATTAATGATGATGTTCATGTCGATACTCAACCTAGTAATGACAATGATGTGGAGATTGAACCTCCTCTTGATCTTGATAACCCACAACCTAGGAATAAAAGATATGGGAAAATAGATTTTGTTGCTAGGAAGCATGGTAGAGAAAGAGAACCATGGGTTCAGAAACCCATGCACTTTCCTCCTAAACCATCCAAGAAGAAGGATGATGAGGATTTTGAGCGCTTTGCTGAAATGCTGAGGCCTGTATTTTTACGTATGGGCTTAACTGATATTCTGAAAATGACTCCTTATGCTAAGTATATGAAAGATATTGTTACAAATAAAAGAAAGATACCAGAAGATGAGATTTCCATCATGCTTGCTAATTATACTTTTAAGGGTGAAATACCAAAGAAACTAGGAGATCCCGGAGTACCTACTATACCATGCTCTATTAAAGGAAATTATGTTAAAACTGCTTTATGTGACCTCGGAGCTGGTGTCAGTGTTATGCCTTTCTCTTTATATCGTAGACTTGATTTGAATAAGTTGACACCTACTGAAATCTCTGTGCAAATGGCTGATAAGTCAACTGCTTTACCCATCATTATTTGTGAGGATGTGCCTGTTGTGGTTACAAACGTTACTATCCTAACGGACTTTGTTATTCTTGATATTCCTGAGGACGACAGTTTGTCGATCATCCTTGGTAGACCCTTTCTGAATACTGCAGGGGCTGTTATTGACTGCAACAGAGGCAATGTCACTTTTCATGTTAATGGTAATGAGCATACGGTACACTTTCCGAAGAAACAACTTCCAGTTCATAGTATCAACTCCACTGAAAAGGTTTCAACGATTATTATTGGAGAATTTGAATTCCCTCCTCCTCCTGTCAAAAAGAAATATGAAATACTTATTGTTGGGGACGTGCATATCCCCATTGAGGTAACCTAGTGCTATTAGAAAATTCTCTTGTTCCATGTCATTCGAAAAAAGTTTGTCAATAAGACTTGATCAACCTTATTGATGGATTCTTTTTGACGGGCATGAGATGGATGAATTTAGAAAGCACAACCTTCTGTATCCAACTTTTATTTTCTGTTCCTTAGTCTTAATTTAGTAAAATTGCTATTATTTCTCTGTTTTTCTGTTTTATCCATGCAATAGAAAAATGACCTAAAAATAAAATTTCTTAGAACGACCTGAAAATTTAGTATGTTTTTTCTGAAATATTTAATTTTTTTGGCACTAAGAACACATCAGGGAGATGCACTAGTGGGTCACAAGCCTGCATGGCGCGTCCACCCCCCTTGGGCGCGCCCCTGGCTTGTGGGTCCCATGTGGGGCCCGTCCACTTATTCCAGTACCCATCCACTTTGTCTTCCTCCAGAAAAATCCCAACATTGCTCAAACCCGTGTTTTAGCTCATCTTGCTGCCATTTTTTATCTCCTTGCTCAAAGCTCCATTTGCAAAACTATTTTAGGGGATTGTTCATCGGTATGTGAGTCCTCCAATGGTCCAATTAGTTTTTGTTCTAGTGCTTTATATATTACAAATTTTTGCTGCTGCGGTGACCTTGTTCTTGAGCTTACATGCCAAATTTGTAGGGTCCCAAGTAGTTTTAATGCATGATATAGCTTCTAGGCATTTGTGGGAGTAGTTGCTATAAGTTTTAATTGAGCTTTGTTCACCCTTATTTGGAGTTACTAAAAATTTCAGAAACTTTTCAGAGAAAGAAAGGATGAGGAGATTGTTAAGAGGCTCTTCAAGACGGGGTTTTAAGGAAAATGAAAATAAGAAGCCTAGATATAATATTCCTCGCACCGTGGAGGTTCGACCATGTGAATGGCCAAGTGAGGCATTCTTGAGGGCGGCCGAAATTTATGAAGATTTCTACTATCTAGCAGAAAATGCATGCATCACTGACTTCCTCAACGATAAGTGTGACCAGTATCTCCTACTTACTAATACTTTCGTGCAAATTTTGTACTTTTATCCTAGGAAGAATCCTCTTATGGTAGAATTTCATTTATATGATGTGCCTAAGGAAATGTCACTTTACGATTTTTGCAATGTTTGCAAAATACCTTTTGAGGGCAGCATTAGTGAACCACGTCCTAGAGACATGGAGGATTTTATTCCCATAATCAAGGTAGGGGAAGAGAGAGGGGTGTCAAAGGCAAGAGCGGATAGCGTACATTTTCATGTTCTACGCTATTATTCATTATTTGGAGGGAGATGTTTAGTTGGTCGCGGCGAGAGTGGAAGCCTCAGTGCTCCTGGCCTCACTATTCTACGCCATGCTTTACTTGTTGATAGAACTTTTAGTCTGGGCGCTATAGTGGCCCAACGGTTGAACTTAAATCATTCGAAGGGCCCTATATTCGAAGGTATCTATGCATCTCGTTTAGCTAAGTACTTTGAAATACCTATTAGGCTTGACGAGGAAGAGGAAATGCTACTTCCGGTAAGATATTTAGATTATGATAGGATGGTTGCACATGATTTTATTAAGCAAGATAATGGTAAGAGGCTGCTTTACAACTTAGTATTTAGTCAAGGTACTTGTGAGATTATTACTTTGCCTGCTTCTTCTTTGTTCGATATCCATTCAGGCAAGTACATTATTATGACCAAGGACATTTACAAATATTGGGGCCTGTCGCAACCCCCAGCACATGCGCCTGCACCAACCCTTGATCCGTATCAAGCTCCAGTTTTTCAGTGGGAGCCACGAGAGCTCCCAAACCAGTGGAACCCGCAGTATTCTACGAAGTATACAGGAGAGGGTTATTTCCAGCCCTGGCCCTAGACCAACTTAAGCCTAAAGCCTAAGCTTGGGGGAGTGCGTATTTCTCACCGACATTACATTCATGTTCACACACTTATTCTAGTTGTCTTTGTTCATACTTTTTCATTGTACTATCCATGGTAGCTTATTTTTATTTTCTTCTTGTGTGTTTCATTAACCTTGAGAAAATCCAAAAAAAAAAAGTTCTAGCTTTACTTCTAGTTTGTTTAGTTGTAGTGTTAAAAGAAAACCCTAAAAGATTTCTGGTTCTTCTTTTGCTTCTTGGGAGCTTTTCCATGTAGATAGTTTTTCTTTCTTCTTTGGGTCGTAAGGAGAAGACCACGATGACATGCTGAGTGGCTCTCATATACATTATTGTTTATCTACCAGAGAGCCCATATTACCTTGTCTTTTCCTTTGAGTTATTGCTTGCAGATTCCAGCTTAGTCCAATGCACGTGCACTGTTAGTATTATTATTCACATCGTTCGGTCGTGCAAGTGAAAGGCAATAATGATGATATATGATGAAGTGACTAAGATGGAGAAAAGCTGGTATGAACTCGACCTATTTTGTTTTTGTAAATATGATTAGCTCATCGTTCTGGATTCAGTTCGTTATGGATTGAACATGTTTGCAATGACAATTAGAGATTATAGTTACTTATGCCATGCTTAATTAGCTAGGAGTGAATAATGGTTTGTCTTGAGTGCCAACATGCATATTAAAATGGTTGTGATGTAGTATGATAGAATGGTATCCTCCTCCAAATGATTCGAGTGGCTTGACTTGGCACATGTTCACGCATGTAGTTGAAACAAAACCAACATAGCCTCCATGATGTTTATGTTCATGGTGATTTATATCCTACTCATGCTTGCATACAATGTTGGTTAATCTCAAAGCATGTTTATGACCGTTGTAGCTCTCTAGTAGGTCGCTTCACATGCTCTTGCTAGCCTTCACTTGTACTAAGCGGGAATACTGCTTGTGCATCCATTTCCATAAACCCAAAGTTGTTCCATATGAGTCCACCATACCTACCTATATGCGGTATTTACCTATCGTCCCAAGTAAATTTGCATGTGCCATACTCTAAACCTTCAAATAAATATTCTATTTTATATGCCCGAATCGCTCATGTAGTGACCAGGGGTTGTCGGTATCTTCCATGCTAGGTGGGTTATTCTCACGATATGTGTTGATTCACTATCAATCATGAGAAAGTGGCTAGTAACCGAAATGCCGAGTTCCATGCTCAAAAGCCAAATCAAAGTATAATGAAACAAAACTCCCCTAGATTGTTGTTTGTATGGACGGTACCCGTGGATACGGCCCGCCGTGGAGTGTGATCGATTGGTGGAGGGGGAGTAAAAACTTTACTGTTCTGTTTGGGAACCACCTATAACGTATATAGCATGAAAGTTATTGAGATCTCTTAGTTGTTGTGTTGACAATGAAAGCATACCACCCAAATTTTTGATTCATCCCTGTTTTAAAAGCTCGAGCTCTGGCACCTCTTCAAATCAATGCTTCCCTCTGCGAAGGGCCTATCTATTTTACTTTACTGTTGAGTCATCTTGTTCTTATGAAAAGGCACCAGCTAGAGAGCACCTCTATCATTTCTATGCTTGGTTATTAATTGATTTTGAGTATGAGTATGACTGGATCTCTTTTATCATGAATTACAATGTCTAGTCAGTCCTTGTTCTTCGGAGGTGCTCTGCATTTATGTTTTGCGGTCTCAGAAAGGGTTAGTGAGATACCACTATATCATATTGTATTATGATTGTTTTGTTAAAATTGTTATCATACGAGACTTATTATTATTGCTCGCTAGTGGATTATACCATTGATATAAGTGAATATGAGACCTAAATATTATAGTGAATGTGGTTAGTCTATAATCTTTGCTGAAAATCTGAACATTAGTTAGATATATTTACAACAACAAGATCAAACAGAGTTTGTAAAAGTTTTTCTTTATCACTTTCTGTTTATCAACTGAATTGCTTGAGGACAAGCAAACGTTTAAGCTTGGGGAGTTGACACGTCTCCAACGTATCTACTTTCCCAAACTCTTTTGCCCTTGTTTTGGACTCTAATTTGCATGATTTGAATGGAACTAACCCGGACTCACACTGTTTTTAGCAGAATTGCCTTGGTGTTATTTTTGTGCAGAAATAAAAGTTCTCGGATTGACCTAAAAATTTATGAAGAATATTTCTGGAATTAATAAAAATATTGGTGAAATAATCTATCGGAGGGGGCCACCACCTAGCCATAACCCTACAGGGTGCGCCCCCTAGGCCGTACCCGCTTGGCTTGTGGGGCCCGTAAGGCTCCATTGACCTCGTTTCCACTCCTATATATTCCTATTTGGGGAGAAAAAAAATCAAAGAGAAGAGTTCATCACGTTTTATGATACGGAGTTGCCGTCACCTCCTTTTCTTCCTCGAGAGGGCATATCTGGAGTCTGATTTGGGCTCCGGAGAGGGGAAATCGACGCCATCATCATCACCAACCATCCTTCATCACCAATTTCATGATGTTCTCCGTCCTTCTTCAGTAATTCCATCATAGGCTTGCTGGGCGGTGATGGGTTGGATGAGATCTATCATGTAATTGAGTTAGTTTTGTTAGGGTTTGATCCCTAGTATCCATTATGTTCTGAGATTGATGTTGCTATGACTTTGCAATGCTTAATGCTTGTCACTAGGACCCGAGTGCCATGATTTCAGATATGAACCTATTATGTTTTCATGAATATATATGTGTTCTTGATCCTATCTTGCAAGTTATAGACACCTATTACGGATTATGATCCGCATCCCCTAGGGTGACAATAACTGGGATTCTTTCCGGTGATTACCGTAGTTTGAGGAGTTCATGTATTCACTGAGTGCTAATGCTTTGGTCCGGTTCTCCATTAAAAGGAGGCCTTAATATCCCTTAGTTTTCATTAGGACCTCGCTGCCATGGGAGGGTAGGACAAAATATGTCATGCAAGTTCTTTTTCATAAGCACGTATGACTATATATGTAATACATGTCTACATTACATTGATGAATTGGAACTAGTTCTGTATCACCCCATGTTATGATTGTTGCATGATGAATGCCATCCCACATAATTATCCATCACCGATCCATTGCCTACGAGCTTTCCACATGTTGCTCTTTTCTAAGTTACTTTTCCGTTGCTATTGTTACAATCGCTACAAAACTGCTATTATCACGTTTGCCACCATTACCGTTACTTCCATACTACTTTGCTACTAAATACTTTACTTCAGATATTAAGTCTTTCAGGTGTGGTTGAATTGACAACGCAGCTGCTAATACTCGAGAATATTCTTTGGCTCTCCTTGTGTCGAACCAATAAATTTGGGTTGAATACTCTACCCTCGAAAACTGTTGCGACCCCCTATACTTGTGGGTTATCAATGCACCTGGAGCAATCGGCCATGGCAATCCGATTACAGCTGTCTATGCTAAAGTCGGGGTGGATTACGTTGTGCCGGGATATGAGTCACTAGAGCTTGACATTCCTGGAGGTGAAGGGGAGGAGAGACTGGGAGAGGTCGCACATTGTGCCATTTTATGGAGAAAGGAATGCATCGTGTTTCCGAACTCGACGCCAAGGCCACCAACTCCTCGGAGTAGCAATACACCTCGATCTCCGTCGCGTGAGCCGACTCGAGTACCCCATGTCGATACCATGGAGCCCAGCACGAGCCCACACCGATCTCCACTGCGTTAGCTGACTCCACCCCCTATGTCCCAGTAAGGCCAAAAGCGGAAGACCACCACTCCGTTGACGACTAAACCTATTCACAAGAAAGCTAAAGAGTGTGTTGCCAAAAAGAAGTTAGCTTACCATATGACTAACGAGGAACTGGAAGAGGCCATGGCTTCCGAAGTGAAAGCCCATTTTGCATAGAAATCGCCCCGCCACCAAAGGAGAAATTACCTGGGAAAATCATAGAGCACTTTCAGGAATTTCTTGAGAGAACCCCATCACATGTGTTGAATAGGTCATCAGACTATGACCGCTCTGTTAGGATATTACAGAAAAACAAATGGAGGAGTCGAGACCTACACATAGTAAAAAAGGCGGGAAAACAGTTCCCCAACTCGGAAAACAGGCAATGCAATTGTTCCCCCTGCTCAAGGTGATGAGCGACGCTGCTACAGACATCGGTCTAAGTTTTAATCAACTCGAAGGCATCGAGGATATCCCCGTGGATGAAGTAGCATGCCGATATGTCGCCGGGCTACCTCTGGTCAAACCTGAGTAGATCCCGCAGCTAACAACACAAATGCGAAGATTGCATGAGTGTTACACGGAAGCAGTTGCCAGCGGCCGATTGCACCTCATGGTGAAAGCAAGAAAGAGCATTACTTCTATGAAAACGATCTATTCATTGAGTTTGAGGAATTGTTTCAGTTATACAATCAAGACGCACTCGACAAATCTATCGACGGTTGCTATTGTCTCTAAGTGATTTCTTTGTGTAATTCAAGTCTCTAGCTCAGCTCGTTCATTGCCTATAATTATCCTCGCTATATTCTTTTCTACGATATTATGCAGAATGAAGATTCTCGAATGCAAAAGAGAGCGAATCTTGGCGATTGGATTCATTGACCCATATACCCTTTCTGAAAAATTGATAGAAGACTTCTCCGGAAAATCATAGAGGAACTTGCTAAGGTTCTTAAAGGAACAAAATAAAAAACAGAAATACTACCGCCTTATAACTTCAAGTGAGTGTTACTATCTTGTACTACAAATTCTATTTTGCTTACTCGATGTTAAGTGTAGTTGATGAGTTATACATGCCTGCTTATATAATTAAACGTGCGCAGATTCCACTGGATTCTGCTAAGTGCATCTCTAATAGAAGATGGAAATTTGAAGAGGTAAAATTTAAATCTTCAAAAAATGGTGAGTCTCTTATTCATCTTGATCTCCTTCATACGAATGCCCCCCGGTACGAGCATCACCGCATCCGCCTGGATCTCGATCTTCGGGAAGTTGAAGTCCTTCTTTGGCCTTCCGAGACGCCACACCACCATGTCATAGGCATGCGCGACCATGTCGGTGCTGGAGTAGGTGCCGAGCCAAAGGCGATGAACGGCGTTGGTGAACTCCACTCCGAAATCCCTGGAGGGCTTCGCCTTAACGCCGAATAAGCCGGTCTTGCTCTTCGGGTCTTCCTCGGCGGCATGGCGACGACGGTCCAGGGCGATGCGGCAGCGGGGTGATGCGGCGACGAGGCGGGGCAGTGCGGAGCTGCGGACGACGGTGCAGGGCTGCGGGAGGGGTTGTGGGTGGCGGTGCGGGGCTGCAGGCGGGATAATGGAGGCAATGGGGCGGTGGATTCGAGCGACGATGCAGCGACGGTGGTGGATTCGGGCGGCGGTGGTGTGAGGACGCAACCATTGATACAGGCGGGGCAGTGGATTTGAGTGGCCGCGGAAAAGGCCCGATTCGCGGCGTGCGGTGGCGGCCGACGATTGAAACCGGCGACGGGGGTGCTGAAAGGGGCAGTTCTAGTGTGAGGCGACGATAGCGGGGTGTGGCGGGCTTGCGGACGGGCAGCAGCGGTGCGGCGAGACGGTGGGAGAAAAGAAGAAGGGTTGAAGAAGAAAATGGAACGGTGGTATGTTGTTGGCGCGCGGCTGAGCGAATTTACACCGTGGGGTATTCTAGTTTACAGATTCGAAAAACAGAGATATAATATTTTTTCCGTCTATATCATCCGTTGGAAAGACTTTTTAAGTCTCGTAGATGTAAAAATTAGATATTTTTAAATCTACATTTTCTATTAAAGATGCTGTAAACCCACATGTCTTTACTGACATGGACTACTAAAATGCAGTGTGCCTAAAGTCAAGTCAAGCACCATGCACCATGCACCTGCACCGCATCTTCTTCAATTCATCACACCAACTCCATCGTAGTGGATTACTCGTGCACTGTGAGCTAGATACCGTAGTGGAGTAACTCGACTGGTTCAAAACTCCATTTCTCTCTGCCTCAAACGTCTATGGAAACGTCCGATCAATAAACGGACGTGTTCGTTTTTAATTTCCATTTGTTCGTCCATATAATCATATTTTTTATATATCCAATCACTTATACGTAATTGGTAAAGAAAAAACAAAGAAAAAAATATGGTTCAGGGTGGCCTGTCCAGGCGTGTCCAGATGCTTTCGCAGGCCGAAATGAACATGAGAGTTTACAGACAATCTAAACATATAGAAATGATATAAGGGATTCGTTTAGATTAGATTTTTTAATCCGATCACTGGTCAGTGCCCCAAATGTTGAGGGTTGAGAAATCCCAGTGTAGATGCTCTGACGTGCTGCAGCGGGCTTAGGCATGTCAGCGATGATATGACGCGAGTTGTGCCACATCATGCATGACGAACCTCGGTCCCCAATCGCACTTATTCAGTGAAGTAGCTGTCTCCACACCAACCCTTCCTTCTTTACGCCACCGCTGCTTGGCGAACTCAATCATGATGGCTCCAATCCAATCGATGACGCTCTTCACAGTAAATGGTAGTTGAGTCTATGAAGTCTGTCATAAATAGACCCGCAGTCTTGCATAGTAGCAGTACTTCTGTTTGATGATGTCTGAATTTTGCGAGTATAGTGTAGCAAGGTAAGAGCAACACTAACAGAACGTGTATAAATCGCTATTGCAAAATCGTTTTATGGTTTTCCGTAACACTTCTTTTTCGGTACAACTCCTAAACACAACAACGCTTCATACCATTTCATGAGACTAAAAGACATTATCGCATTATAACAGCCTTCCGCCCTTACCGACATCGATGGACTCCATATGATATACCTGCATACGTTTATCAAATCTATTCAACTTTTGCCAGCAAGTAAGAATGAACGTACAATGACCCACACAAAATTTGAAGGAAATCAAACACCAAACGCACGTCGTGTCATGGCCGGCAATTATTTTTTCATGTTTTCGTATGAAAAATCATAGAAAATGCATAAAATATCAGAAATTAAAAAACTTTGGCGTGCCTCCTTGTGTTGATCACTAGGGCGTGTGGAAAAAAATTGGTTCGTTCATGATCCTGAGAAACATTATTGCATTATAACACCCCTTCTGTCCTTACCGTCACATGTGGGTTTCACATGATGTACATGCATATTTTCATCAAATCTACCCAATTTTTGCCAGCAAGTGAGAATGAACATACAAATAACCCATGCAAAATTTTCACCAAAATTTGAAGTGAAAATTTGAAAGAAATTAAAAAAATGAGGTCGGTGTCGTAGTAACATCATCGTTTAAAGTGAACAAAGATATTAAAAAAGATAAAACCTTGACAACAGCGTTAGTGGGCCCGTCGTTAGAGCATCTCCAACAGTTGCGCTATGTAGGCGCCGCGCTGAAAAAGTAGTCATTTTAGCGCGCGCTATCGTTCTGGGCGCTTCAGCGGACGTGCAAAAACGGCGCGCGCGGCATATGTAATGCAGCGCGTGGGAGGAAACGCCATCGCGCACCGCTTATTTGATGCGCCCGCTCCCGCGCGCTGATCTCTCGAGCGCTCGCGTGAAACTCCACCTACCCATCCAGGCGCGCCGCCGTCGCCGCCCTCGCCACCCCGTTTTTCCGACGACCATTCCGGCGCTTCCCCGGTTTCTCCCCGCGCGGCCGCGACTTCCTCCCTCTCTCTCTCTCTCGTCAGCGCCGCCCGTCGCGTGTGGCAGTCCTCGAGCAGCGCCCGGCCGCCCATTGCCGCTTGGCGCCCGCAAGGTGTTCGACAAAAGGCCCGCAAGGTATGTATTGCTTCCAACTTCACATTTTTACATGAATTTTGGTGCATGTTGTTTATAGCCTAGTTTTGAACATTTTAGATGAGTTCAGCATATGATTCTTCTGAAGAAGAATTTGATATGGGAGAGGAGGAGGATCTTGCAACGATCCTAGCTAGGCACTTCAATAAAAAACCGAAGCACGGTGGTTCGGTTATGGATCGGCAGAAAATTTAGAGGGATCTGATTGATGCCCATAACAGATTGATGAGGCACTATTTTGTGGAGAGTCCCACATACCCCGAGTCTTACTTTCGTCGTCGGTTTAGGATGAGCACCGAGTTTTTCAGGCACATTGCAGAGAAACTAGCGAGCCATGGCCAGTTTTTTCAGTAGAGGAGGAATGCTGCCGGAGAGCTCGGGCATAGCACCTTTCAGAAGGTGACAGCCGCTTTGCGTATGTTGGCATACGGTATTCCCGCTGATCTAGTTGACGATCACTTGGCCATGGGTGAGAGCCAAGCCATCATGTGTGTCAAGCACTTCGTAGTAGGAATTGTGCAAGTGTTTGGCCCGGAGTACCTGAGATCTCCCAATGCTGAAGACGTCGCAAGGCTATTGGAGATGAACAAAGCTCGCGGGTTCCCAGGTATGCTTGGCTCAATAGATTGCATGCACTGGAGTTGGAAGAATTGCCCAAAGACATGGCATGGGCAATTCCACGGACAAAAAAGGGTTGCACTATAATCCTTGAAGCTGTGGCCGATCAAGAGACTTGGATTTGGCATGCTTTTTTTGGAATGCCTGGATCTTTGAATGACATCAACATTGTCAACCGGTCACCACTGATGAATAAGATTGCAAATGGTGAACTGCCAGCGGTGCAGTTTGTAGCTAATGATCGTACATACAACTATGGCTACTATCTTGCGGATGGCATCTATCCAAAGTGGCAAACATTTGTAAAGCCGTTGAAAAAAACGAAAGGTAAGAAAAATCTTGATTTCCACAATGCTCAGGCGGCGGCTAGAAAAGATGTGGAGAGAGCTTTTGGGATTTTGCAAGCCCAATTTGCTACTGTGAGAGGACCGGCTAGATTTTGGGATCAAAAAATGCTTTCGTATATTATGCACGCTTGTGTGATCAAGCACAACATGATCATCGGGAATGAGCGTGGCCAAGATGTAGACTACTCTAACTATGAGCTCTTGGGACATCCCGTGCGAATGCGGCGGAGGGCTGAAAGGATGGTCCGTTTTGTTGCCTCCTATCATGCCATTGGACGTCCAGCAACGCATAATGAACTCAGGAATGATCTCATTGAGGAGTGGTGGACTTGGAATGGCCGCCAAAGAGCATCATGATTTGTGCGTTGTACTATTTGTTGAACTATTTGTTGTATTGTTCTATTGTTGTATTGTTGAACTATTTGTTGTATTTCAAGACGGGGCTAGTGTGGTGCGCCTGCCGGGACGTGTAGTACTTCAGACTTTGTGTGCATGGTTTTCTACTGCGTATTTGAACTTGTGGGCATGAACTTTTGGACACGAACTTAGTTGAATGATGTTTGTGATTCAAATTATATGCCATGTGTTTTGTGTTGAATGAAATGTGTGAAATTTGTGTCCAAACTGAAGAAATGTGAGGTATCGGCTGCGTGCGCGCTGCATTTTAGCGCGCTGCTGGAGCTGTGCGCCCGCACTGCATTTCAGCACGGCTGCTGGAGCCAGCGCTGCGCGCCGCGCCAAACCTGACGATGGGCGCGCTGTAAATCAGTTTTTTGGGTGCCGGGCGAAGCGCGCCTATTGGAGATGCTCTTAGGAGAGATTTGCACCCGCCATTACTCCCATGCAACGTGCATAGCCGATGACCCGACGTACATGCAATCTTTTATTTATAACCCTCCACGCCGTCGCCGCCATGACCAATCTGTTGGAAATATGCCATAGAGGCAATAATAAATCAGTTATTATTATATTTCTTTTTTCATGATAATCGTTTATTATCCATGCTATAATTGTATTGATTGGAAACACAATATTTGTGTGGATACATAGACAAAACACTGTCCCTAGTAAGCCTCTAATTGACTAGCTCGTTGATGAAAGATGGTCAAGGTTTCCTGACCATAGGCAAGTGTTGTCACTTGATAACGGGATCACATCATTAGGAGAATCATGTGATGGACTAGACCCAAACTAATGAACGTAGCATGTTGATCGTCTCATTTTGTTTCTACTGTTTTTCTGCGTGTCAAGTATTTATTCCTATGACCATGAGATCATATAACTCACTGGCACCGGAGGAATGCCTTGTGTGTATCAAACGTCACAACGTAACTGGGTGACTATAAAGATGCTCTACAGGTATCTCCGAAGGTGTTCGTTGAGTTAGTATGGATCAAGACTGGGATTTGTCACTCCGTGTGACAGAGAGGTATGTCGGGGCCCACTTGGTAATACAACATCACACACAAGGCTTGCAAGCAATATGACTTAGTGTATGTCACGGGATCTTGTATTATGGAACGAGTAAAGAGACTTGCCGGTAAACGAGATTGAAATAGGTATGCGATACCGACGATCGAATCTCGGGCAAGTAACATACCGAAGGACAAAGGGAATGACATACGTGATTATATGAATCCTTGGCACTGAGATTCAACCGATAAGATCTTCGGAGAATATGTAGGATCCAATATGGGCATCCAGGTACCTCTATTGGATATTGACCGAGGAGTCACTCGGGTCATGTCTACATAGTTCTCGAACCCGCAGGGTCTGCACACTTAAGGTTCGTCGATGTTTTATGCGTATTTGAGTTATATGGTTGGTTACCGAATGTTGTTCGGAGTCCCGAATGATATCACGGACATCACGAGGGTTTCCGGAATGGTCCGGAAACAAAGATTGATATATAGGATGACCCCATTTGATTACCGGAAAGTTTCCGGACATTATCGGGATTGTACCGGGAGTGACGAATGGGTTCCGGATGTTCACCGGGGGGCCTAGCCCACCCGGGGGAAGCCCATAGGCCTTAGGGGTGCCGCACCAGCCGTTAGTGGGCTGGTGGGACAGCCCAAGAGGCCCTATGCACAGGAATCAAAGGAAAAGGAAAAAAAGGGGGAAGTGGGAAAGTGGAGAAGGACTCCACCTTCCAATCCTAGTTGGACTAGGATTGGAAGGGGAGGACTTCCCCCCTTGCTTCGGCCGACCCCTTGGGGATCTCTTGAGCCTCAAGGCAGGTCCCTCCCCCTCCCTTCTATATATACTAGGTATTAGGGCTGATTTGAGACAACTTTGCCACGGCAGCCCGACCACATACCTCCACGGTTTTTCCCCTAGATCACGTTTCTGCGGAGCTCGGGCGGAGCCCTGCTGAGATAAGATCACCACCAACCTCCGGAGCGCTGTCACGCTGCCGAAGAACTCATCTACCTCTCCGTCTCTCTTGCTGGATCAAGAAGGCCGAGATCATCGTCGAGATGTACGTGTGCTGAACGCGGAGGTGTTGTCCGTTCGGCACTAGATCGGAGCAGATAGTGGGACGGATCGCAGGACATGAGGACGTTCCACTACATCAACCGCGTTTCTTAACTCTTCCTGCTATGCGATCTACAAGGGTACGTAGATCGGAAATCCCCTCTCGTAGATGGACATCACCATGATAGGTCTTCGTGTGCGTAGGAATTTTTTTGTTTCCCATGCGACGTTCCCCTACAGTGGCATCATGAGGTAGGTTTATGCGTAGATGTAATCTCGAGTAGAAGATAAAAGTTTTTGTGGGCGGTGATGTGCGATTTGCTGCCCTCCTTAGTTTTTTTTCTTGATTCCGCGGTATTGTTGGATCAAAGCGGCTCAGACCGACATTACTCGTACGCTTACGAGAGACTAGTTTCATCGCTACGAGCAACCCCGTTGCTCAAAGATGACTGACGAGTGTCGGTTTCTCCAACTTTAGTTGAATCAGATTTGACCGAGGAGGTCCTTGGAGAGAGGTTAAATAGCAATTCATACATCTCCGTTGTGGTGTTTGTGTAAGTAAGATGCAATCCTACTAGATACCCATGGCAACCACGTAAAACATGCAACAACAATTAGAGGATGTCTAACTTGTTTTTGCAGGGTATGCTTGTGATGTGATATGACCAACAACGTGATGTGATATATTGGATGTATGAGATGATCATGTTGTAATAGTTAATATCGACTTGCACGTCGATGCTAGGGCAACTGGCAGGAGCCATAGGGTTGTCTTTAAACTAACGTTTGTGTTTGCAGATGCGTTTACTATATTGCTAGGACGTAGATTTAGTAGTAATAGCATAGCATACACGACAACCTTGATGGCGGCACGATGATGGAGATCATGATGATGGGGACCATGGCGTGGCGCTGGTGACAAGAAGATCATGAGAGTGCTTTGTGATAGAGATCAAGGAGCACTTGATGATGGCCATATCATGTCACTTATGAATTGCATGTGATGTTAATCCTTTATGAAACTTATTATGCTTAGAACGACGGTAGCATTATGAGGTGATCTCTCACTAAAATTTCAAGCTCAAATTGTGTTCTCCCCGACTGTGCACCGTTTCGACAGTTCGTCGTTTCGAGACACCACGTGATGATCGGGTGTGATAGACTCAACATTCACATACAACGGGTGCAAAACAGTTGCACGCGCGGAACACTCGGGTTAAACTTGACGAGCCTAGCACATGCAGACATGGCCTCGGAACACATGAGATCGAAAGGTCGAGCATGAATCGTATAGTTGATATGATTAGCATAGAGATGCTTACCACTGAAACTATTCTCGACTCACGTGATGATCGGACTTGAGATAGTGGATTTGGATCATGTACCACTCAAATGACTAGAGAGATGTACTTTTTGAGTGGGAGTTCTTAAGTAATATGATTAATTGAACTAATTATAATGAACATAGTCTAATGGTCTTTGTGAATTACGATGTAGCTTGCGCTATGGCTCTACTGTTTTTATATGTTCCTAGAGAAAATTTAGTTGAAAGTTGATAGTAGCAAACTTTGCGGACTGAGTCTGTAAAACTGAGAATTGTCCTCGTTGCTGCGCAGAAGGCTTATGTCCTTAATGAACTGCTCGGTGTGCTGCACCTCGAGCGTCGTATATGGATGTTGTGAACATCCGACATACACGTTTCTAATGACTACACGATAGTTCAGTGCAAAATACTTAATAGCTTAGAAGCAAGGCGCCGAAGACGTTTTTGAAATGTTATGGAACATAAGAGATGTTCTAAAGAGATGAAATTGTGATTTCATGCTCGTGCCCTTGTTAAGAGGTATGAGATCTCCGACAAGATTCATTGTGCATGAAGTAAATGAGAAAATCTCAATCGTTGAGCGTGTGCTCAGATTGTCTGAGTACGACAATCGCTTGAATCAAGTGGGAGTTAATTTTCCAGATGAGATAGTGATGGTTCTCCAAAGTCACTGCCACCAAGCTGCGAGGGCTTCGTGATGAACTATGACATATCAAGGATAGATACAATGATCCTTGAGCGATTCGCGATGTTTGACATTGCGAAAGTAGAAATCAAGAAGGAGCATCAATAGTTGATGGTTAGTAAAACCACCAAGTTTCAAGAAAGGCAAGGGCTAGAAGGGATGCTTCGTGAAACGGCAAAACAGTTGCTGCACTAATGAAGAGACCCAAGATTAAACCTAAACCCGAGACTAAGTGCTTCTGTTATGAGGGGAACGGTCATTGAGGCGGGGCTACCCTAGATGCGTGGTAGATAAGAAGGCTGGCAAAGTCGAAAGAAGTATATTTGATATACATGATGTTGATGTGTACTTTACTAGTACTCCTAGTAGCGCGAGGGTATTGGATACCGGTTTGGTTGCTAAGTAATTAGTAACACGAAATGAGAGCTACGGAATAAACGGAGACTAGCTAAAGGCGAGGTGTCGATAAGTGTTGGAAGTGTTTCCAAGGTTGATATGATCAAACGTCGCACGCTCCCTCTACCATCGGGATTGGTGTTAAACCTAAATAATTGTTATTTGGTGCTTGCGTTAAGCATGAACATGATTGGGTCGTGTTTATTGCAATGCGATTATTCATTTAAAGAGAATAATGGTTACTCTATTTGCTTGAATAATCACCTTCAATGGTTTACTGAATCTCTATCGTAGTGTTACACATGTTCATGATATATTGGTGCCAAAAGATACAAGGTAATGATGATAGTACCACTTACTTGTGGCACTGCCGCTTCAGTCATGTTGGTATAAATTGCATGAAGAGGCTCCATGCTGATGGATCTTTATACTCACTTGATTTTGAATAACTTGTGACATGCAAATCATACCACATAAGCAAGGCCTTGTTTTCATTGAGATGAAACAAGATAGTAACTTGTTGGAAGTAATACATTTTGATGTATGCAGTCCAATGGGTGCTGAGGCACGCAGTGGATATCATTATGTTCTTACTTCAATGACGATTTGAGTAGATACAGGAGTATTTACTTAATGAATCACAAGTCTGAGATATTGAAAAAGTTCAATTCCGTTTCAGAGTGAAGTTCGTCGTAACAAGAGGATAAACTCTCTACGATATGATCATAGAGATGAATATCTGAGTTGCGAGTTTTGGTACACAGTTAAGACAATGTGGAAGTTGTTTCGCAATTCATGCCACCAAGAACACCATAGTGTGATGGTGTGTCCGAACGTCATAGCCGTGACCTATTTGATATGGTACAAAATATGATGTCTCTTATCGAATTACCACTATCGTTTATGGGTTATGCATTAGAGACAACTGCATTCACTTTAAATAGGGCACCACATAATTCCGTTGAGATGACACAATTTAGACTGAGGTTTAGAGAAATCCGAGCTGTCGTTTCTTGAAAGTTTGGGGCTGCGATGCTTATGTGAAAAAATTTCAATCTGATAAGCTCCAACCCAAAGCGCATAAATTCATCTTCATAGGATATCCAAAACAGTTGGATACATCTCCTATCTCAGATCCGGAAGCAAAGTGTTTGTTTCTAGAAACAGATCCTTTCTCGAGGAAAGGTTTCTCTCGAAAGAATTGAGTGGGAGGGTGGTGGAACTTGATGAGGTTATTGAACCGTCACTTTAACCAGTGTGTAGCAGGGCGCAGGAAGTTGTTCGTATGACGCCTACACCAATTGAAGTGGAAGCTGATGATAGTGATCATTAGAGCTTCGGATCAAGTTACTACAAACCTCGTAGGTCGACAAAGGTCGCGTAGTACTACAGAGTGGTACGGTGACCCTGTCTTAGAGGTCATGTTGTTGAACAACAATGAACCTACGAGTTATGGAGAAGCAATGGTGGGCCCATATTCCGACAAATGGCTGGAGGCCATGAAATCCGAGAGAGGATCCATGTATAAAACAAAGTGTAGACTTTGTAAGAACTACTTGATGGTAGTAAGACTATTAAGTAAAGATGGATCTTTAAAAGGAAGACAGACGATGATGGTGATAAGTCACTATTAAGAAAAGCTCGACTTGTCGCAAAGATGTTTTTGACAAGATCAAAGAGATGACTATGGTGTGACTTTCTCACTCATAGAGATGCTAAAAGTCTGTTGGAATTATGTTAGTAGTTGCTGCATTATTTGTGAAATATTGCACATAGGATGTCAAAACATTTTTTTCTCGACGGTTTCCTTGAGGAAAGGTTGTATGTGATACAACCAGAAGGTTTCGTCGATCCTAAGGATACTAACAAGTATGCAAGCTCCTGCGGTCCTTCAATGGACTGGTGCAAGCATCTCAAAGTTGGAATATACACTTTGATAAAGATGATCAAAGCTTTTGGGGTTTATACAAGGTTTATGAGA
This sequence comes from Hordeum vulgare subsp. vulgare, assembly GCF_904849725.1. Taxonomy (NCBI): domain Eukaryota; kingdom Viridiplantae; phylum Streptophyta; class Magnoliopsida; order Poales; family Poaceae; genus Hordeum; species Hordeum vulgare. The sequence continues at coordinate 653,892,050 of NC_058519.1, read as the reverse complement.
AACTTGTATTTCCAAAGAAGTGAGTGGGAGCACTATAGAATTTCTGATAAGTATATGTGGTTGACATATTGTTGATCAGAAGTAATGTAGAATTTCCGTGAAGCATAAAAGGTTGTTTGAAAGGAGTTTTTCAAAGGAATACCTGGATTGAGCTACTTGAACGTTAAGCATCAAGATCTATGGAGATAGATCGAAACGCTTAATAGAAGTTTCAACAAGATGCATGCCTTGACAAGTTTCTGAAGGAGTTCAAAATAGATCAGCAAAGAAGGAGTTCTTGATTGTGTTGTAAGGTGTGAATTTGAGTAAGACTCAAAACATGACCACGGCAGAATAAAGAGAATAGGCGAAGGTCGTCTTCTATGCCTTAGCCGTAGACTCTAAAGTATGCCTTTCTGAGTACCGCACCTGATGTGTGCCTTGCAGCAAGTCTGTTGAGAGGTAGAGAGAGTGATCCATGATTGAATCACTAGCAGCGGTCAAAGTTATCCTTAGTAACTAATGGACTAAGGATTTTTTCTCGATTATGGAGGTGGTTAAAGAGTTCATCGTCAAGGTTACGTCGATGCAAGCTTTGACACTAATCCGAATAACTATGAGTAGTGAAACGGATTCGCATAGTAGAGTAGATATTTGGAGTATTTCCGAATAGCACGTAGTAGCAGCATCTATAAGATGACATAAAGATTTGTAAAGAACACACGGATCTGAAAGTTTGAGAACCATTGACTAAAACCTCTCTCACGAGCAAGACGTGATCAGACCCTAGAACTATATGGGTGTTAGATTCGTTAGAATCACATGGTGATGTGAACTAGATTATTGACTCTAGTGCAAGTGGGAGACTGTTGGAAATATGCCCTAGAGGCAATAATAAATTAGTTATTATTATATTTCTTTGTTCATGATAATCGTTTATTATCCATGCTATAATTTTATTGATTGGAAACACAATATTTGTGTGGATACATAGACAAAACACTGTCCTTAGTAAGCCTCTAGTTGACTAGCTCGTTGATAAAAGATGGTCATGGTTTCCTGACCACAGGCAAGTGTTGTCACTTGATAACGGGATCACATCATTAGGAGAATCATGTGATGGACTAGACCCAAACTAATGAACATAGCATGTTGATTGTGTCATTTTGTTGCTACTGTTTTTCTGCGTGTCAAGTATTTATTCCTATGACCATGAGATCATATAACTTACTGGCACCGGAGGAATGCCATGTGTATATCAAATGTCACAACGTAACTGGGTGACTATAAAGATGCTCTACAGTTATCTCCGAAGGTGTCCATTGAGTTATTATGGATCAAGACTGGGATTTGTCACTCCGTGTGACGGAGAGGTATCTCGGGGCCCACTCGGTAATACAACATCACACACAAGCCTTGCAAGCAATGTGACTTAGTGTATGTCACGGGATCTTGTATTACGGAACGAGTAAAGAGACTTGCCGGTAAACGAGATTGAAATAGGTATGCGGATACCGACGATTGAATCTCAGGCAAGTAACATACCGAAGGACAAAGGGAATGACATACGGAATTATATGAATCCTTGGCACTGAGGTTAAACCGATAAGATCTTCGGATAATATGTAGGATCCAATATGGGCAGCCAGGTCCCGCTATTGGATATTGACCGAGGAGTCACTCGGGTCATGTCTACATAGTTCTTGAACCCGCAGGGTCTGCACACTTAAGGTTCGGCGATGTTTTATGCGTATTTGAGTTATATGGTTGGTTACTGAATGTTGTTTGGAGTCCCGGATGAGATCACGGACGTCACGAGGGTTACCAGAATGGTCCAGAAATGAAGGTTGATATATAGGATGACCTTACTTGATTACCGGAAAGTTTTCGGACATTACCGGGAATGTACCGGGAGTGACGAATGGGTTCCGGATGTTCACCGGGGGGGGGGGGGGCAGCCCACCCAGGGGAAGCCCATAGGCCTTAGGGGTGCTGCACCAGCCCTTAGTGGGCTGGTGGGACAGCCCAAGAGGCCCTATGCGCAGGAATCAAAAGGAAAAGGAAAAAAAGGGGGAAGTGGGAAAGTGGAGAAGGACTCCACCTTCCAATCGTAGTTGGACTAGGATTGGAAGGGGAGGACTTCCCCCCTTGCTTCGGCCGACCCCTTGGGGCTCTCTTGAGCATCAAGGCAGGTCCCTCCCCCTCCCTCCTATATATACTGAGGTATTAGGGCTGATTTGAGACAACTTTGCCACGACAGCCCGACCACATACCTCCACATTTTTTCCTCTAGATCGCGTTTCTGCGGAGCTCGGGCGGAGCCCTGCTGAGATAAGATCACCACCAACCTCCGGAGCGCCGTCACGCTGCCGAAGAACTCATCTACCTCTCCATCTCTCTTGCTGGATCAAGAAGGCCGAGATCATCGTCGAGCTGTACGTTTGCTGAACGCGGAGGTGCCGTCCGTTCGGCACTAGATCGGAGCGGATCGTGGGATGGATCGCGGGACGGTTCACGGGGCGGATCGAGGGACGTGAGAACGTTCCACTACATCAACCGCGTTTCTTAACGCTTCCTGCTGTGCGATCTACAAGGGTACGTAGATCGGAAATCTCCTCTCGTAGATGGACATCACCATGATAGGTCTTCGTGCGCGTAGATTTTTTTTTGTTTCCCATGCGACGTTCCGCAACACAATCCATGTCCCGTTCGGACATCCGCCGTCGCCCCAGCCCGTCCATACGTCACCGTCACCCGTCCATACGTCACCGTCCGCCGTCGCACCGCCAACCCTCTCATTCCCCTACCCCCCCCCCCCCCCCCCCCGCAGCGCGCGCGTCCGCTGTCACCGTCAACCCCTCTCACCCGTCCGCCATTGCACAATCCTCCATCACCGTCAACCCTCTCACCCCGTTCGTCGTTGCATCGAACGTCGTTGCATAGTCTGCCATCACCGTGAACCCTCTCATCCCCGTCCGCCGTTGCACAGTCCGTGGGTAAGTATTTTATTTGTTTTCACATAAGTATTGTTATGATATATGAGTTGCATCGTACGTGACAATAAAAGTTTTTATGCAGTATGGACATCGATGGTGTGATTCAATGTTCTATTGAGAAGTGGGTTAGCATGTTCTATTGAGGAAGATATAGATGCGTCCCAAGAAGATTTGCGCTATTGAGTTTGCTACAGGACCAGATTATCCAAGTGCTTTTCATAGTTTGTTATGATTTTTTTGTAACAGACGCATTTATATTTCTAAACCATATTTTGTGTTCGAAAGATTACATTTTATTGGATATTTCACATATTGTTCAAATATATTGTTATCTTAACATGTCATTACTGGTATATATAAGCCGGCGCCGAATTTGTTGTTTTTTACAAAAAAATATATGAAGGCGGCCGGTTGGCCCGCTGTGGCATCGGTAAGACAACTTCCATCTGCTGTGGTTGTCGTCCGTGCGGTGGGTATGTCATGACGGGCTTAGCGTCGTGGATCGGCCCAATCAAAACACCGTCTGTAGGTGATGGGAGCCGATGACCTTTCGTTATTTAGTCCTACCTCGCCGGTCGAAGGGTGCGACGACATGTTTATATACCCGGCACCCTCGACGTTCTTGAAAATATTTGATATGTTTCTAGACTGTGGGCCGACGTTTCTACATTGTGGTCCAACCGACGCCACGGCGCGTCAGCGAGCAGTAATTTTTTTTAAAAGCACAAATCCAGCAACGGCTTAAAAACACTACTAAGGACAGATTAGGATAACAAAGTTCACAGTATTTTATCAATAGTTATATCAACGCTAAATTATGACAAGTCATATGTCTCAAATAACACGAGAAACATAACAATTGGTATGCAATAATGTTGATTAGACACATATAAAAGACTCTCATGTGTCTTATATAACATGAATATAAAGATACGTATTGTATTTCATATTATTGGATGAAGTAAGGGTGTGTTCAGTTTGAGGATAAGGTGTCATGGGATGGGTTGATTCCGTCCCTGGCAGCCCATCCTCGTGTTCACTTGTGTTTTCATCCGGAACCGGACCGTCCGCATGCAATGGATATTCCTTTAAGATGCTTCATCTACCGATGCCTGGGAAACGTAGGAACCGGCTCGTTATTCATCGATTGAACGCAAAAGAAAAGAAAAAAAACAAAGCCTCACCGCTCACCGCTCACCCCCGAGGACGTCCCACCCCTGAACCCTATCCTCTCCCTCTCCCTCTCGTTCTTCCCTCCCAGCCGCCGCTCTCCCCTCGCATCTGCTCTCCATCGACGACCCAGAGACGACGACCAGGGCGGGGAAAGAACCGGACGGCCAGCAGCGGGAAGGAACCTGCCGCGCCCACCCCATCTTCCTCCCGTCCGACCTGCTGCAGTTCCTCCCCAAGCTCGTCCTGTGTAGCAGCCCCTCCTCCTCCCAGCCCGACCCACCGCGCCGACCCCATCTTCGTCGAGCTGCAGCAGCCCCTCCTCCTCCTGAAGATATGCATCTCGTTGGCCAGCACCATCCCTTCCCCGTGCCACTTTTCTTGTACTAGGAAAAGCTAGGCTTCTTGCTGTTGTTATGTTTGATAGAGTCCATGCATTGTAGATAGTCAAGAGGATGATTAGGGGTGTTGCTGTTTTTGTGGTTCTTGCTACAGTGGCGGTAATTGTTCGTGCCATAATAAGGAAGAGGAGAGCTTGCATTTCCTATGGCCCTATGCATGAAAGATACCGCCAAAGATTTGATTATCTACCACTAGTGGGGACGGGGCCTCTAGCCCCGGCCCGTAAGGGGCTTTAGTCCCGGTTCACCAACCGGGACCAAAGGGGCGGGACTAAAGGCCTAACCTTTAGTCCCGGCCCTATTACAATCCGGGACTAAAGGTGCTTCACGTGGGCGCCTCGTAGCGCCCCAGGGGCAGGCCCTTTAGTCCCGGTTCGTTACACGGACCGGGACTAAAGATTTTCAGATTTTGCTGGTTTTTGGGTTTTTTTTGAATGAAATTATTTTAGGGTTTTAGGGTTTTAGGGTTTAGGTGTTCGGGAGATTAACGTGATGCCTCGTTTGGTGTTCGGGAATTAGTTTTCATATAATTTAAATAGAAATAATTATGCATATATATATAAGATTAACTTATCTTACAAGCGAGCATATATATACAATCATATGGAGATCTGAATTATCGGGACTAGAGCCCGTCTATTCGATTACATGGACGAACATCAGTAATGGCCCCTAGTTACACTAAATCGTCATTTGTCATCTATAGCTTCTGTCCTCAGAAATCCCGCAAGCTCCTCTGCAACAGCAATCGCGCGTTGCTATGGTAGGACCTTCGTCCTCATGGCCGTGTGCTATATAAGAAGAGGAGATGAATATGAATATCAATCATGATAACAAAGAATGACGGGTAAAAATATAGGTGTGAATGTTCATTGCTTACGTCGAATCTGTGATCCTTGAGCTCAGAGGTAAACGTGCGAATGGTCTCGCAAACATAGTATCCGCATAGATGCGTTCCCCGTGGCTGCTGGTCGCACTTTACGAGAATAGAATATATATAATCAAAATAATAATCTAGCATCGTAAATGTATTGAAAATTAATATAAGTATATCATACTACTACTTACCTGAGCCGCTCTAAAGGTCAGCTCGTCAGGAAAGTTACCGGGAGTCACGCACTTGAACCGCTTCCAAACCTTACCCGACAAGGATAATGATTTGCTAAGTTTTTCATTAATTGATATATCAGAAAATCATCAAAAGAGACCGATAGAGCGCAAGAATGATTAAAATTACCCTTGGAGCATGTCCTGCAGGCTTTGGAACTGTTCCAAGGGTCTCGATAATGGGTCGAAGGCATCAACTCTTCCCTTATCAATTTGAATGTCCAACAGAATCCAATGGAAGCTGCACATGTATATATATATATATGTGTGTGTGTGTGTGTGTGTGTCAGTAACTTATCAATTACACTTATAAGTGAATGGACACAACAGAGTAAAGACCCTCACCTGAAGTTGTATGGAAACAATATGTGGTCACAGAAATTTTGATCTATTAGAAACCTTAGAAGGTTTTCCTCCGTCTCCTTGGGTTTATCAGTTAGCGTCGCTATATGTATTTTATCTGGGTCAATAAACCCAATATTTAGGATGGTCTTACTTTTACAATCCAGAATCTTCATTCTGCATAATAGAGTACAAGTTATATATAGACAATGAATTGAAATAACTAAACAAGTTATATGTAGACAACGAATTGAAAAACTTATAGACAATAGAAACTCATAAGCGATTTGTCGAGGGCGTCGCCATTGTACATCTGGAAGATTTCATCAAAGTTGATATGGATTTCTTCGGAGCGGCCGTAGTACTCCCGTGGGACACTCAACACGATCATCGTTCTCCCATTCTTTGATTCACTTAAGTACCATTGATGCAAGTAACGCATATTTGTTGGGAGATCATCTTTGCTGACCAAAGGCTCTCCCATGACAAACTGTGGCTTAGGGGCTACCACAGCCTTGGGTATCCTGTCGTCTTGGGAAGCCAACAAATCTTCAACCGAGATACCACATTCCGCCGCCAACTCCTTTGCTCTTTCAAAAGCTTGCCCCTGCACCGGAGGGGGAACATTCTCGGTTAACACCTTGAGGGGTGGGACCGACTGTTTGGCATGTTGTCCAAGCTGAGGAACGTCTGATTTTTTTCTTGCTTGTAGTTGAACTTGATTTGCTCCCACTTGCACTTGCACGTGATCTGCTCTTTTTCACTTCCTTATGCAATGTGCGTGTATAGTCATCAGGCTTATAGTGTAAGTCATACTGTGATGGAAGGGTTATGAAGTCTTTTGCCCATGCTATTTGCTTCTCGGTGTATTCTGGGCGGGGCTCGGGTTCCTTCTTTTTCATCTGTGCATCATGATGTTCCTTTGCTATCCTGGCGTTTTCCTCGGGGGTACGATCATAAGGTCTGATAGGAAGATTAGCATGAGGTACCTTTGGGAGGGGCGACCGTTTGCGCTTTGGGGGGCTCCGTCGCTTAGGAATCGTCGGCGGAGCGTTCTTGGTGGCACGCTTCCGTTTAGTATCCTGTGCGGGCGGCGGCGGAAACGGACGACCCAAGTCCGACGGCGGTGATCGAGATGGACTCGTGTTGTGCTGGCCGACATCATGTGGAGGGCTTGGAGGTAATGGAGGTGATGTTGTCCTTGGGGCCGAGCCTGGAAGCTTGATGTAGTTCTTGTCCCATAGGATGACTCCACCTAGTACTTCTCCGAGTGTCCTCTCATCTTCGGGTCCAGCTATGTCGAGCTCCATATCATGAAACCCCATCATGATTTCATCCACCCCGACTTTAGCAAAGCCAGCTGGAATCTCACGGCCATGCCAGCGTGCATCAGGGCCAGAAGGTAAAGCTTGTCCGACGGCCACCTTCATGGATATGTTCTTGAATTTCGGATGGAGTTCACATGATGTTGACTCCTTGATTCCATCCACGGGGTAGCCGGGACCGCCCTCTATCATTCTTCGTGCATCGTCGGGCGGGGCCTTAGATTCAGCCACGCTGCTTTTCCGCTTAGATGGGGCACCGATAATATCAAGTGCAGGATCTTCCTGGCGCGCTACTCCTCTAAGCTCATCAATCTTCTTCTGTTGCTCGTTAATCCTGGCAAGCAACTGGTTGAACTTGTCATTCTCCTCATCCTGCTGCTGCTTCTTTGCTCTTTCTCGGCTTTTGTAAGTGTCTTGGTCTCTGGCAAACCCAAGCCACCACGGGTAAGAAGGACCGAAGCCTCTCGTTCGTCCTCCATGTTCGTCATTGCCGAGGACCAGTGTGAGCAAATCTTTCTCTCTATCTGCAGTGAACTTTCTTTTTCCCTCCTTAATTTCTTTCACTATCCTTTTCCAATTCTCCCTGGGTATCCTAAGACCGTCAATGCAGATGAGGTCCCCTGTTTTTTCGTCATACGACCCACCATGCGCAAGGAACCAATTTCTTGCTCTCAATTCCCACTCATCACGGAGTGGTTCAGGTACGATGCCTTTATCTAGCAGATCTTGCTCTTTCTTATCCCACTTTGGGATGGCAGTCTCATAGCCCCCTGGCCCCAGTTTGTGGTGATATTTCTTCTTGTCGGCATTTATCTTGTTCTTTTCTGATAATGCCTGGGCATCTTCTGACTCCTTGTACTCTTGAAATGCCTTCCAATGATTCGCCTGCTTGGCTAGATACCCCTCGAATACTGGCACTTTCTTTGTCTTCAGATAGTTTTTCCATAGCTTCTTCTTCCATCTATGGAACAGTTCAGCCATCTTCTTTAGAGTCCACTGCTTGACTTTGGTCCTCAGTTTGTCTGCGGCGTCTTCATTCTCACATTCTGGCAGGTTGAAATGTGACATGAGATCATTCCAAAGATTATCTTTGTACCTTAAGGCGACATAGTCACTATCGGCTGCCCCTTTGTGCTTGTTCCACTCCCGAACGCTGATCGGGACGTGATCCCTAACGAGAACTCCGCATTGCTTCTTGAATGTGTCAGCAGCATTCTTAGGAAGCTTGGGTTCGCCCGTAGGCAATATCACCTCAAAGGTGTAATGCGTCCGTGCATCCAACTTCCTAGTCGGGCCTCGTTTCGTAGTTTTGCTCGATGTGTAGGCCTAAGAGGGAGAAACATTCGTCTAATGAATGTATATGTATACAATACAGAGCTATCTCCAATATTTTTCACATATTACAAGTGATTTTCGAACTTCATATGTATACCTCGCCGGACTATATTATTTCTTCACCGGCTTCTCCATCAGTGGAGCTATCACCTTCTCCGTCATTGGACCTATCTCCTGCCCCATCGGCTTCATCTTCGTGTCGCTCGACCTCCATTCCAACGTCGTGGTTTAGATATGACGACGGAGATTCAGCTGGTTCAACGTCGGGGCCGTCTTTGATTATATCTTCGAGAAGTTCTTCCTCTTCGAGGTTCCTGATATGTGGATCCATAGTTCTGCAAAAAACAGATTCTCTTAACCTTTGTACCAAAAAAGAATTATTCTATCAGGAACTTCGTTCCAAAACAACTTTAGTCCCGGGTCGTGGCTCCACCCGGGACTCCTAGATTTCTGCATAGTATTCAACGTAGGAGTACTTTTCCAATTTGAGCATTCAATAAGCAAAACCAAATCGTAAAATAAAGTAGTATTCAAATTAGCATGCATTCAATTATAAGCAAATACATCATCTCTTTTGTCCGTACATCATCGAATATTATCACTAATACTCCTCGAATACTATCATACATATAGCATCACTGATACATCTAGAACCGTAGCGCCCAACGGGTATCGGCACAGGCGGTGGACACGCAAAGAGAAGGAACCATCACAGGATCATAGCTCCAGTGAGATCCCCGAAGAACCTGCCAGGTATGCTCGAACTTTCCCTCCAATGCAACCATGTAGCGACGGACGTGCTCATCCTCCTCGCTGACACGGTGACGTACCACCTCCGCGGTGTCCGGAAGCCTCGGCACCCTCACTGGCCCACGCGGCCGCCACCAAACAAGGATCGGGTCAACGACGGGCTGGCTCCTCACCAACCTACGCCCCTCGGAAGGTAGCACCTCCCAATACCAGCCGGGCGGAGCCCAGTCCCGGACAGGGCCCCTCTGATCAAGCAGGTGTCCTCCGCCGAGTCGACGACGAAGATGCGGGATAGGCATCGTAAAATGAACTAAAAAATAAACTAGTTCTATTAATTTTCTTGCTAAAAATAAACTATTAACACTTAAGCATATACAATAGCAAAATTAAACTATTAACATTTAAGCATATACAATAGCAAAATTATGCAATAATCTAAGAAACACTATTAACACTTAAGCATATACACTATACAATATTTCTTCTTCTTGTAACCCTAAACTAATTTTTCCTCTTCTTCTATTTCTCCTCTACTTCTACTTCTCCTCTCCTCCTCTTCTCTTCTTCTACTTCTCCTCTCCTCTTCTAATTTTTTCTCTTCTTCTACTTCTCCTCTTCTTCTATTTTTCCTCTTCTTCTCCTCTCCTCCTCTTCTTATTCTCCTTTTTCTTCTTTTCTTCTCCTCCTCTTCTTATTTTCCTTTTTCCTAATTCTAAATATTACTAACCCTAATAATCTAGCACAAACCTAATAACAATAGGAATTAAATGACAAAAAAAATCTTTTTCTTCTTTTCTTCCCTTTTTGTTCCTTTCTTCTCCTTTTTCTTATTTTCTTCTCCTTTTTCTTCTTTTCTTCTCCTTTTTCTTCTTTTCTTATACTGGCCGGAGTGTTGGGGAGGAGGGGGCGGGGGGCTTACCAGCCGGAGGTGTCGACGGCGCGCGGCGAGGAGGACGGCGGCGCGCGGCGAGGAGGACGGCGGCGGCGAGGAGGAAGACGGCGACGACGATGAGGACGGCAGGCGGCGGCGAGCAGGATGGCGGGCAGCCTGACGGCGTCGTCGAGTTCGTCGCTGTGCCGCGCCGGGCAGGAGAACGAGAGGAAGAAGAAGAGAAATGGACGATTTGGGTTGGAAATTTTCTAACTCCCGCTTATATAGGTGGATCTTTAGTCCCGGTGCGTGGCTCCAATAAGGACTAAAGACCCCCTTTAGTCCCGGGTGGAGCCACGACCCGGGACTAAAGGCCCTTTTTCGGGCAGACCAGAAGGCAGGAAGCAGGGGCCTTTAGTCCCGGTGCGTGGCTCCACCCGGGACTAAAGGGGGTCTTTAGTTCCGGGGCGTGGCTCCACCCGGGACTAAAGCCCCTCCTCGTCTGCACGATAAGTTTAGTCCCACCTCGCCCAGCGAGGGGGACTAACACTTGTTTATAAGCCCCGTCGCAGCTTCTCCATCGAGCTCCTCTCTAAGGCACGCTTACGAGCCTAAACTCACTGAAAATTGAAACTATATTCGAAATTATAGAGAAAATTCAATCTAAATTCTGAATTTAGATTGAATTTTCTCTATAATTTCGAATATAGTTTCAATTTTTTTCTATTTTCATAATTAATAATTTTGACTATCCAAACTATTATCTATTTTGTTATTTTCAATTAAAAACTATTTTTATTAAAAATTCTTTTTGCATATTTGAGAATTTCACAAAACTATGATAATGAAAAGTGTTTGAAATTGAATAAATAATGCAAAACTATTTTCTATTTTCATAATTAATAATTTTGACTATCCAAACTATTATCTATTTTGTTATTTTCAATTAAAAACTATGTTTATTAAAAATTATTTTTGCATATTTAAGAATTTGACAAAACTATGCTAATGAAAAGTGTTTGAAATTGAATAAATAATGCAAAACTATTTTCTATTATCATAATTAATAATTTTGACTATCCAAACTATTATCTATTTTGTTATTTTCAATTAGAAACTATGTTTATTAAAAATTCTTTTTGCATATTTGAGAATTTGACAAAACTATGACAATGAAAAGTGTTTGAAATTGAATAAATAATGCAAAACTATTTTCTATTTTCAAAAGTAATTATTTAGACTATCCAAACTATTAACTATTTTGTTTTTTTCAAATAAAAACTATGAAAATGTTGAAAGTTGGCATGCTATCATCATTTCACCGACATAGCATGTGTTAAAAAGTTGAGAGGGCTACGACAAAAACTCGATGCACTTCGTGTACAAAACGGACAATCTCTCTCGAAGTATCAGCGTTTCGAACGAGAACTCATCTCTTACAAAGGGATTTCATTTTTTTGAACTTATTTGAACTCCATACTTTTTGTGTGTTCAAAATGCACCATTCAAAGGCACATCACAAAATTTCAGCAATTTCTGACTTCATTTGGTATTTTTCGTGCATTTACTTATTTTGTTTGAGCTAGTTGACGATGAAATTGAAAAGCACTACAAATGAACTCTGAAAATGTTGAAAGTTGGCATGCTATCATTATTTCACCGACATAGCATGTGTTAAAAAGTTGAGAGGGCTACGACAAAAACTGGATGCACTTCGTGTACAAAACGGACAATCTCTCTCGAAGTATTAGCGTTCCGAACGAGAACTCATCTCTTACAAAGGGATTTCATTTTTTTGAACTTATTTGAACTCCATACTTTTTGTGTGTTCAAAATGCACCATTCAAAGGCATATCCCAAATTTTCAGCAATTTCTGACTTCATTTAATATTCTTCGTGCATTAACTTATTTTTTTTGAGCTAGTTGACCCTGAAATTGAAAAGCACTACAAATGAACTCTGAAAAAGTTGAAAGTTGGCATGCTATCATCATTTCACCCACATAGCATGTGTTAAAAAGTTGAAAGGGCTACGACAAAAACTGGATGCACTTCGTGTACAAAACGGACAATCTCTCTCGAAGTATTAGCGTTTCGAACGAGAACTCATCTCTTACAAAGGGATTTCATTTTTTTGAACTTATTTGAACTCCATACTTTTTGTGTGTTCAAAATGCACCATTCAAAGGCACATCACAAAATTTCAACAATTTCTGACTTCATTTGCTATTATTCGTGCATTAACTTATTTTTTTTTTTGAGCTAGTTGACCCTGAAATTGAAAAGCACTACAAATGAATTCTGAAAATGTTGAAAGTTGGCATGCTATCATCATTTCACCCACATAGCATGTGTTAAAAAGTTGAGAGGGCTACGACAAAAACTGGATGCACTTCGTGTACAAAACGGACAATCTCTCTCGAAGTATGAGCGTTTCGAACGAGAACTCATCTCTTACAAAGGGATTTCATTTTTTTGAACTTATTTGAACTCCATACTTTTTGTGTGTTCAGAATGCACAATTCAAAGGCACATCACAAAATTTTAGCAATTTCTGACTTCATTTGGTATTTTTCGTGCATTTACTTATTTTGTTTGAGCTAGTTGACCCTGAAATTGAAAAGCACTACAAATGAACTCTGAAAATGTTGAAAGTTGGCATGCTATCATCATTTCACCGACATAGCATGTGTTAAAAAGTTGAAAGGGCTACGACAAAACTGGATGCACTTCGAGTACAAAACGGACAATCTCTCTCGAAGTATGAGCGTTCCGAACGAGAACTCATCTCTTACAAAGGGATTTCATTTTTTTGAACTTATTTGAACTCCATACTTTTTGTGTGTTCAAAATGCACCATTAAAGGCACAACCCAAATTTTCAGCAATTTCTGACTTCATTTAATATTCTTCGTGCATTAACTTATTTTTTTTTGAGCTACTTGACCCTGAAATTGAAAAACACTACAAATGAACTCTGAAAATGTAGAAAGTTGGCATGCTATCATCATTTCACCCAGATAGAATGTGTTAAAAAGTTGAGAGGGCTACGACAAAAACTGGATGCACTTCGTGTACAAAACGGACAATCTCTCTCGAAGTATCAGCGTTTCGAACGAGAACTCATCTCTTACAAAGGGATTTCATTTTTTTGAACTTATTTGAACTCCATACTTTTTGTGTGTTCAAAATGCACCATTCAAAGGCACATCACAAAATTTCAACAATTTCTGACTTCATTTGGTATTCTTCGTGCATTTACTTATTTATTTTTTTGAGCTAGTTGACCCTGAAATTGAAAAGCACTACAAATGAACTATGAAAATGTTGAAAGTTGGCATGCTATCATTATTTCACCCACATAGCATGTGTTAAAAAGTTGAGAGGGCTACGACAAAAACTGGATGCACTTCGTGTACAAAACGGACAATCTCTCTCGAAGTATCAGCGTTTCGAATGAGAACTCATCTCTTACAAAGGGATTTCATTTTTTTGAACTTATTTGAACTCCATACTTTTTGTGTGTTCAAAATGCACCATTCAAAGGCACATCACAAAATTTCAGCAATTTCTGACTTCATTTGGTATTTTTCGTGCATTTACTTATTTTGTTTGAGCTAGTTGACCCTGAAATTGAAAAGCACTACAAATGAACTCTGAAAATGTTGAAAGTTGGCATGCTATCATTATTTTACCGACATAGCATGTGTTAAAAAGTTGAGAGGGCTACGACAAAAACTGGATGCACTTCGTGTACAAAACGGACAATCTCTCTCGAAGTATTAGCGTTCCGAACGAGAACTCATCTCTTACAAAGGGATTTCATTTTTTTGAACTTATTTGAACTCCATACTTTTTGTGTGTTCAAAATGCACCATTCAAAGGCATATCCCAAATTTTCAGCAATTTCTGACTTCATTTAATATTCTTCGTGCATTAACTTATTTTTTTTGAGCTAGTTGACCCTGAAATTGAAAAGCACTACAAATGAACTCTGAAAATGTTGAAAGTTGGCATGCTATCATCATTTCACCCACATAGCATGTGTTAAAAAGTTGAAAGGGCTACGACAAAAACTGGATGCACTTCGTGTACAAAACGGACAATCTCTCTCGAAGTATTAGCGTTTCGAACGAGAACTCATCTCTTACAAAGGGATTTCATTTTTTTGAACTTATTTGAACTCCATACTTTTTGTGTGTTCAAAATGCACCATTCAAAGGCACATCACAAAATTTCAACAATTTCTGACTTCATTTGCTATTATTCGTGCATTAACTTATTTTTTTTTTGAGCTAGTTTACCCTGAAATTGAAAAGCACTACAAATGAACTATGAAAATGTTGAAAGTTGGCATGCTATCATCATTTCACCCACATAGCATGTGTTAAAAAGTTGAGAGGGCTACGACAAAAACTGGATGCACTTCGTGTACAAAACGGACAATCTCTCTCGAAGTATGAGCGTTTCGAACGAGAACTCATCTCTTACAAAGGGATTTCATTTTTTTGAACTTATTTGAACTCCATACTTTTTGTGTGTTCAGAATGCACAATTCAAAGGCACATCACAAAATTTTAGCAATTTCTGACTTCATTTGGTATTTTTCGTGCATTTACTTATTTTGTTTGAGCTAGTTGACCCTGAAATTGAAAAGCACTACAAATGAACTCTGAAAATGTTGAAAGTTGGCATGCTATCATCATTTCACCGACATAGCATGTGTTAAAAAGTTGAAAGGGCTACGACAAAACTGGATGCACTTCGAGTACAAAACGGACAATCTCTCTCGAAGTATGAGCGTTCCGAACGAGAACTCATCTCTTACAAAGGGATTTCATTTTTTTGAACTTATTTGAACTCCATACTTTTTGTGTGTTCAAAATGCACCATTAAAGGCACAACCCAAATTTTCAGCAATTTCTGACTTCATTTAATATTCTTCGTGCATTAACTTATTTTTTTTTGAGCTACTTGACCCTGAAATTGAAAAACACTACAAATGAACTCTGAAAATGTTGAAAGTTGGCATGCTATCATCATTTCACCCAGATAGAATGTGTTAAAAAGTTGAGAGGGCTACGACAAAAACTGGATGCACTTCGTGTACAAAACGGACAATCTCTCTCGAAGTATCAGCGTTTCGAACGAGAACTCATCTCTTACAAAGGGATTTCATTTTTTTGAACTTATTTGAACTCCATACTTTTTGTGTGTTCAAAATGCACCATTCAAAGGCACATCACAAAATTTCAACAATTTCTGACTTCATTTGGTATTCTTCGTGCATTTACTTATTTATTTTTTTGAGCTAGTTGACCCTGAAATTGAAAAGCACTACAAATGAACTATGAAAATGTTGAAAGTTGGCATGCTATCATTATTTCACCCACATAGCATGTGTTAAAAAGTTGAGAGGGCTACGACAAAAACTGGATGCACTTCGTGTACAAAACGGACAATCTCTCTCGAAGTATTAGCGTTTCGAACGAGAACTCATCTCTTACAAAGGGATTTCATTTTTTTGAACTTATTTGAACTCTATACTTTTTGTGTGTTCAAAATGCACCATTCAAAGGCACATCACAAAATTTTAGCAATTTCTGACTTCATTTGGTATTTTTCGTGCATTTACTTATTTTGTTTGAGCTAGTTGACCCTGAAATTGAAAAGCACTACAAATGAACTCTGAAAATGTTGAAAGTTCGCATGCTATCATCATTTCACCGACATAGCATGTGTTAAAAAGTTGAAAGGGCTACGACAAAACTGGATGCACTTCGAGTACAAAACGGACAATCTCTCTCGAAGTATCAGCGTTCCGAACGAGAACTCATCTCTTACAAAGGGATTTCATTTTTTTGAACTTATTTGAACTCCATACTTTTTGTGTGTTCAAAATGCACCATTAAAGGCACAACCCAAATTTTCAGCAATTTCTGACTTCATTTAATATTTCTTCGTGCATTAACTTATTTTTTTTTGAGCTACTTGACCCTGAAATTGAAAAACACTACAAATGAACTCTGAAAATGTTGAAAGTTGGCATGCTATCATCATTTCACCCACATAGAATGTGTTAAAAAGTTGAGAGGGCTACGACAAAAACTGGATGCACTTCGTGTACAAAACGGACAATCTCTCTCGAAGTATCAGCGTTTCGAACGAGAACTCATCTCTTACAAAGGGATTTCATTTTTTGAACTTATTTGAACTCCATACTTTTTGTGTGTTCAAAATGCACCATTCAAAGGCACATCACAAAATTTCAACAATTTCTGACTTCATTTGGTATTCTTCGTGCATTTACTTTTTTTTTTGAGCTAGTTGACCCTGAAATTGAAAAGCACTACAAATGAACTATGAAAATGTTGAAAGTTGGCATGCTATCATCATTTCACCCACATAGCATGTGTTAAAAAGTTGAGAGGGCTACGGCAAAAACTGGATGCACTTCGTGTACAAAACGGACAATCTCTCTCGAAGTATCAGCGTTTCGAACGAGAACTCATCTCTTACAAAGGGATTTCATTTTTTTGAACTTATTTGAACTCCATACTTTTTGTGTGTTCAAAATGCACCATTCAAAGGCACATCACAAAATTTCAGCAATTTCTGACTTCATTTGGTATTTTTCGTGCATTTACTTATTTTGTTTGAGCTAATTGACCCTGAAATTGAAAAGCACTACAAATGAACTCTGAAAATGTTGAAAGTTGGCATGCTATCATCATTTCACCGACATAGCATGTGTTAAAAACTTGAAAGGGCTACGACAAAACTGGATGCACTTCGTGTACAAAACGGACAATCTCTCTCGAAGTATCAGCGTTCCGAACGAGAACTCATCTCTTACAAAGGGATTTCATTTTTTTGAACTTATTTGAACTCCATACTTTTTGTGTGTTCAAAATGCACCATTAAAGGCACATCCCAAATTTTCAGCAATTTCTGACTTCATTTAATATTCTTCGTGCATTAACTTATTTTTTTTTTTGAGCTACTTGACCCTGAAATTGAAAAACACTACAAATGAACTCTGAAAATGTTGAAAGTTGGAATGCTATCATCATTTCACCCAGATAGAATGTGTTAAAAAGTTGAGAGGGCTACGAAAAAAACTGGATGCACTTCGTGTACAAAACGGACAATCTCTCTCGAAGTATCAGCGTTTCGAACGAGAACTCATCTCTTACAAAGGGATTTCATTTTTTGAACTTATTTGAACTCCATACTTTTTGTGTGTTCAAAATGCACCATTCAAAGGCACATCACAAAATTTCAACAATTTCTGACTTCATTTGGTATTCTTCGTGCATTTACTTTTTTTTTTTGAGCTAGTTGACCCTGAAATTGAAAAGCACTACAAATGAACTATGAAAATGTTGAAAGTTGGCATGCTATCGTCATTTCACCCACATAGCATGTGTTAAAAAGTTGAGAGGGCTACGGCAAAAACTGGATGCACTTCGTGTACAAAACGGACAATCTCTCTCGAAGTATCAGCGTTTCGAACGAGAACTCATCTCTTACAAAGGGATTTCATTTTTTTGAACTTATTTGAACTCCATACTTTTTGTGTGTTCAAAATGCACCATTCAAAGGCACATCACAAAATTTCAGCAATTTCTGACTTCATTTGGTATTTTTCGTGCATTTACTTATTTTGTTTGAGCTAGTTGACCCTGAAATTGAAAAGCAGTACAAATGAACTCTGAAAATGTTGAAAGTTGGCATGCTATCATTATTTCACCGACATAGCATGTGTTAAAAAGTTGAGAGGGCTACGACAAAAACTGGATGCACTTCGTGTACAAAACGGACAATCTCTCTCGAAGTATTAGCGTTTCGAACGAGAACTCATCTCTTACAAAGGGATTTCATTTTTTTGAACTTATTTGAACTCCATACTTTTTGTGTGTTCAGAATGCACAATTCAAAGGCACATCACAAAATTTTAGCAATTTCTGACTTCATTTGGTATTTTTCGTGCATTTACTTATTTTTTTTGAGCTAGTTGACCCTGAAATTGAAAAGCACTACAAATGAACTCTGAAAATGTTGAAAGTTGGCATGATATCATCATTTCACCGACATAGCATGTGTTAAAAAGTTGAGAGGGCTACGACAAAAACTGGATGCACTTCGTGTACAAAACAGACAATCTCTCTCGAAGTATGAGCGTTTCGAACGAGAACTCATCTCTTACAAAGGGATTTCATTTTTTTGAACTTATTTGAACTCCATACTTTTTGTGTGTTCAAAATGCACCATTCAAAGGCACATCACAAAATTTCAACAATTTCTGACTTCATTTGGTATTCTTCGTGGATTTACTTATTTTTTTTGAGCTAGTTGACCCTGAAATTGAAAAGCACTACAAATGAACTCTGAAAATGTTGAAAGTTGGCATGATATCATCATTTCACCCACATAGCATGTGTTAAAAAGTTGAGAGGGCCACGACAAAAACTGGATGCACTTCGTGTACAAAACGGACAATCTCTCTCGAAGTATCAGCGTTTCGAACGAGAACTCATCTCTTACAAAGGGATTTCATTTTTTTGAACTTATTTGAACTCCATACTTTTTGTGTGTTCAAAATGCACCATTCAAAGGCACATCACAAAATTTCAACAATTTCTGACTTCATTTGGTATTTTTCGTGCATTTACTTATTTTTTTTGAGCTAGTTGACCCTGAAATTGAAAAGCACTGCAAATGAACTCTGAAAATTTTGAAAGTTGACATGCTATCATCATTTCACCGACATAGCATGTGTTAAAAAGTTGAGAGGGCTACGACAAAAACTGGATGCACTTCGTGTACAAAAGGGACAATCTCTCTCGAAGTATCAGCGTTTCGAACGAGAACTCATCTCTTACAAAGGGATTTCATTTTATTGAACTTATTTGAACTCCATACTTTTTGTGTGTTCAAAATGCACCATTAAAAGGCACATCACAAAATTTCAACAATTTCTGACTTCATTTGGTATGTTTCGTGCATTTATTTATGTTTTTTGAGCTAGTTGACCCTGAAATTGAAAAGCACTACAAATGAACTCTGAAAATGTTGAAAGTTGGCATGCTATCATAATTTCACCCACATAGCATGTGTTAAAAAGTTGAGAGGGCTACGACAAAAACTGGATGCACTTCGTGTACAAAACGGACAATCTCTCTCGAAGTATCAGCGTTTCGAACGAGAACTCATCTCTTACAAAGGGATTTAATTTTTTGAACTTATTTGAACTCCATACTTTTTGTGTGTTCAAAATGCACCATTAAAAGGCACATCACAAAATTTCAACAATTTCTGACTTCATTTGGTATTTTTCGTGCATTTACTTTTTTTTGAGCTAGTTGACCCTGAAATTGAAAAGCACTACAAATGAACTCTGAAAATGTTGAAAGTTGGCATGCTATCATCATTTCACCCACATAGCATGTGTTAAAAATTTGAGAGGGCTACGACAAAAACTGGATGCACTTCGTGTATAAAATGGACAATCTCTCTCGAAGTAGAAGCGACCCCCACAATAAGAGACGACATTCTACTTCTCTCATATATGGTGGACACTAGCTCACCTGATTTTTCAACCGTCGATGATGGTCGCTACTCCTACTTCCCCTAGTGCATAACCAATATCTAGCACAAGGAGAAGAAGGAGAAACGACCCCACAACAACAGTCGACATTCTTCTTCTCTCATGTATGGTGGACACTCCCTCACCTGATTTTTCGACCGTCGATGATGGTCGCTACTCCTTATTCCCCTAGTGCATAACAAATATTTAGCACAAAGAGAAGAAGGAGAAGCAACCCCCACAACAACAGCCGGCATTCTTCTTCTCTCATGTATGGTGGACACTCCCTCACCTGATTTTTTGATCGTCGATGATGGTCGCTATTCCTTCTTTCCCAAATGCATAACTAATATCTAGCACAAGGAGAAGAAGGAAAAGCGACCCCCACAACAAAAGTGGTTCAAGGAAAAACTGTTGGAAATATGCCCTAGAGGCAATAATAAATTAGTTATTATTATATTTCTTAGTTCATGATAATCTTTTATTATCCATGCTATAATTGTATTGATTGGAAACACAGTGCATGTGTGGATACATAGACAAAACACTGTCCCTAGTAAGCCTCTAGTTGACTAGCTCGTTGTTCAAAGATGGTCAAGGTTTCCTGACCATAGGCAAGTGTTGTCACTTGATAACGGGATCACATCATTAGGAGAATCATGTGATGGACTAGACCCAAACTAATAGACGTAGCATGTTGATCGTGTCATTTTGTTGCTACTGTTTTGTGCGTGTCAAGTATTTGTTCCTATGACCATGAGATCATATAACTCACTGACACCGGAGGAATGCTTTGTGTGTATCAAACGTCGCAACGTAACTGGGTGACTATAAAGATGCTCTACAGATATCTCCGAAGGTGTTCGTTGAGTTAGTATGGATCGAGACTGGGATTTGTCACTCCGTGTAACGGAGAGGTATCTCGGGGCCCACTCGGTAATACAACATCACACACAAGCCTTGCAAGCAATGTGACTTAGTGTAAGTTGCGGGATCTTGTATTACGGAACGAGTAAAGAGACTTGCCGGTAAACGAGATTGAAATAGGTATGCGGATACTGACGATCGAATCTCGGGAAAGTAACATACCGAAGGACAAAGGGAATGACAACGGGATTATATGAATCCTTGGCACTGAGGTTCAAACGATAAGATCTTCGTAGAATATGTAGGATCCAATATGGGCATCCAGGTCCCGCTATTGGATATTGACCGGGGAGTCTCTCGGGTCATGTCTACATAGTTCTCGAACCCGCAGGGTCTGCACACTTAAGGTTCGACGTTGTTTTATGCGTATTTGAGTTATATGGTTGGTTACCGAATGTTGTACGGAGTCCCGGATGAGATCACGGACGTCACGAGGGTTTCCGGAATGGTCTGGTAACGAAGATTGATATATAGGATGACCTCATTTGATTACCAGAAGGTTTTCGGAGTTATCGGGAATGTACCGGGAATGACGAATGGGTTCCGGGTGTTCACCGGGGGGCAACCCACCCCGGGGAAGCCCATAGGCCTAGGGGGTGGCGCACCAGCCCTTAGTGGGCTGGTGGGACAGCCCAAGAAGGCCCTATGCGCTATAGGAAGAAAATCAAAGAGAAAAAAAGAGGAGGTGGGAAAAGGGGGAAGGATTCCTCCTTCCAAACCTAGTTGGACTCGGTTTGGAAGGGGAGGGTTGCCCCCCTTGGCTCGGCCGAACTCCTTTAGGGTCCTTGGACCACAAGGCAAGTTTTCCCCTCTTCCCCCTATATATACGGAGGTTTTAGGGCTGATTTAACACAACTTTGCCACGGCAGCCCGACCACATATCTCCACGGCTTTACCTCTAGATCGCGTTTCTGCGGAGCTCGGGCGGAGCCGTGCCGAGATAAGATCATCACGAACCTCCGGAGCGCCATCACGCTGCCGGAGAACTCATCTACCTCTCTGTCTCTCTTGCTGGATCAAGAAGGCCGAGATCATCGTCGAGCTGTACGTGTGCTGAACGCGGAGGTGCCGTCCGTTCGGCACTAGAGCGTGGGACTGATCACGGGACGGTTCGCGGGGCGGATCGAGGGACGTGAGGACATTCCACTACATCAACCGCGTTCACTAACACTTCTGCTGTGCGATCTACAAGGGTACGTAGATTGAATATCCCCTCTCGTAGATGGACATCACCATGATAGGTCTTCGTGCGCGTAGGAAATTTTTTGTTTCCCATGCGACGTTCCCCAACAATGGCATCATGAGCTAGGTTCATACGTAGATGTCTTCTCAAGTAGAACACAAAAGTTTTTGTGGGCGGTGATGTGCGTTTTTCTGCCCTCCTTAGTCTTTTCTTGATTCCGTGGTATTGTTGGATTGAAGCGGCTTGGACCGACATTACTCATACGCTTACGAGAGACTGGTTTCATCGCTATGAGTAACCCCGTTGCTCAAAGATAACTGGCAAGTGTCAGTTTCTCCAACTTTAGTTAAATCAGATTTGACCGAGGAGGTCCTTGTATAAGGTTAAATAGCAATTCATATATCTCCGTTGTGGTGTTTGCGTAAGTAAGATGCGATCCTACTAGATACCCATGGTCACCACGTAAAACATGCAACAACAAAATTAGAGGACGTCTAACTTGTTTTTGCAGGGAATGCCTGTGATGTGATATGGCCAACGATGTGATGTGATATTTTGGATGTATGAGATGATCATGTTGTAATAGATAATATCGACTTGCACGTCGACGGTACGGCAACCGGCAGGAGCCATAGGGTTGTCTTTAAACTAACGTTTGTGCTTGCAGATGCGTTTACTATATTGCTAGGACGTAGCTTTAGTAGTAATAGCATGAGTAGCACGACAACCCCGACGGCGACACGTTGATGGAGATCATGATGATGGAGATCATGGTGTGACGCCGGTGACAAGAAGATCGTGCCGGTGCTTTGGTGATGGAGATCAAGAAGCACATGATTATGGCCATATCATGTCACTTATGAATTGCATGTGATGTTAATCCTTTATGCACCTTATCTTGCTTAGAACGACGGTAGCATTATGAGGTGATATCTCACTAAAATTTCAAGACGAAATTGTGTTCTCCCCGACTGTGCACCGTTGCGAAAGTTCTTCGTTTCGAGACACCACGTGATGATCGGGTGTGATAGACACAACGTTCACATACAACGGGTGCAAAACAGTTGCACACGCGGAACACTCGGGTTAAGCTTGACGAGACTAGCATGTGCAGACATCGCCTCGGAACACATGAGACCGAAAGTTAGAGCATGAATCGTATAGTTGATACGATTAGCATAGAGAAGCTTACCACTGAAACTATTCTCGACTCACGTGATGATCGGACTTGAGATAGTGGATTTGGATCATGTACCACTCAAATGACTAGAGAGATGTACTTTTTGAGTGGGAGTTAAGTAATATGATTAATTGAACTAATTGTCATGAACATAGTCTAATGGTCTTTGTGAATTACGATGTAGCTTGCGCTATAGCTCTACTGTTTTTATATGTTCCTAGAGAAAATTTAGTTGAAATTTGATAGTAGCAAACTTTGCAGACTGAGTCTGTAAAACCGAGGATTGTCCTCGTTGCTGCGCAGAAGGCTTATGTCCTTAATGCACCACTCGGTGTGCTGCACCTCGAGTGTCGTCTGTAGATGTTTTGAACATCCGACATACACGTTTCTGATGACTATACAATAGTTCAGTGCAAAATACTTAATGGCTTAGAAGCAAGGTGCCGAAGACGTTTTGAAACGTCACGGAACATAAGTGATGTTCTAAAGAGATGAAATTGTGATTTCATGCTTGTGCCCTTGTTAAGAGGTACGAGACCTCCAACAAGATTCTCTGTCCACAAAGTAAGGAGAAAAGCTCAATCGTTGAGCGTGTGCTCAGATTGTCTGAGTACGACAATCGCTTGAATCAAGTGGGAGTTAATCTTCCAGATGAGATAGTGATAGTTCTCCAAAGTCACTGCCACCAAGCTGTGAGAGATTCGTGATGAACTATAACATATCAAGGATAGATACAATGATCCTTGAGCGATTCGCGATGTTTGACACTGCGAAAGTAGAGATCAAGAAGGAGCATCAATAGTTGATGGTTTGTAAAACCACTAAGTTTCAAGAAAGGCAAGGGCTAGAAGGGATACTTCGTGAAACGGCAAAAAGGTTGCTGCACTAATGAAGAGACCCAAGATTAAACCCAAACCTGAGACTGAGTGCTTCTGTAATGAGGGGAACAGTCACTGAGACGGAGCAATTCTAGATACTTGGTAGATAAGAAGGCTGGCAAAAGTCGAAAGAAGTATATTTGATATACATGATGTTGATGTGTACTTTACTAGTACTCCTAGTAGCATGAGGGTATTGGATACCGGTTCGGTTGCTAAGTGATTAGTAACACGAAATAATAGCTACGGCATAAACGGAGACTAGCTAAAGGCAAGCTGACGATACGTGTTGGAAGTGTTTCCAAGGTTGATATGATCAAACGTCGCACGCTCCCTCTACCATCGGGTTTGGTGTTAAACCTAAATAATTGTTATTTGGTGCTTGCGTTAAGCATGAACATGATTGTATCGTGTTTATTGCAATACGATTATTCATTTAAAGAGAATAATGGTTACTCTATTTGCTTGAATAATCACCTTCAAATGGTTTATTGAATCTCGATCGTAGTGTTACACATGTTCATGATATTGGTGCCAAAAGATACGAGGTAATGATGATAGTACCACTTACTTGTGGCACTGGCGCTTGAGTCATGTTGGTATAAATTGCATGAAGAGGCTCCATGCTGACGGATCTGTATACTCACTTGATTTTGAATCACTAGTGACATGCAAATCATACCACATGAGCAAGGCCTTGTTTTCATTGAGATGAAACAAGATAGTAACTTGTTGGAAGTGATACATTTTGATGTATGCAGTCCAATGGGTGCTGAGGCACGTACTGGATATCATTATGTTCTTACTTCAATGACGATTTGAGTAGATACAAGAGTATTTACTTAATGAATCACAAGTCTGAAATATTGAAAAGTTCAATTCTGTTTCAGAGTGAAGTTCGTCGTAACAAAAGGATAAACTGTCTATGATATGATCATAGAAATGAATATCTAAGTTACGAGTTTTGGTACGCAGTTAAGACAATGTGGAAATTGTTTCACAATTCATGCCACCTAGAACATCATAGTGTGATGATGTGTCTGAACGTCATAGCCACGCACTATTTGGTATGGTGCATGCTATGATGTCTCTTATCGAATTACCACTATCGTTTATGGGTTATGCATTAGAGACAACCACATTCACTTTAAATAGGGCATCGCGTATTTCCGTTGAGATGACACATGATAGAATGAGGTTTTGAGAAATCTAAACTGTCGTTTCTTGAAAGTTTGGGGCTTCGACACTTATGTGAAAAAGTTTCAGTCTAATAAGATCGAACCCAAAGCGGATAAAAGCACCTTCATAGGATATCCAAAATAGTTGGGTACATCTCCTATCTCAGATCCGAAAGCAAAGTGTTTGTTTCTAGAAATGGATCCTTTCTCGAGGAAAGGTTTCTCTCGAAAGAATTGAGTGGGAGGGTGGTAGAACTTGATGAGGTTATTGAACCATCACTTCAACCAGTGTGTAGTAGGGCGCAGGAAGTTGTTCCTGTGGCGCCTACACCAATTGAAGTGAAAGCTGATGATGGTGATCATAGAGCATCGGATCAAGTTACTACAAGCCTCGTAGGTTGACAAGGTCGCGTACTACTGTAGAGTGGTACGGTAACCCTGTCTTGGAGGTCATGTTGTTGAGCAAGAGTGAACCTACGAGTTATGGAGAAAGCAATGGTGGGCCCGGATTCCGACAAATGGCTGGAAGCCATGAAATCCGAGAGAGGATCCATGTATGAAAACAAAGTGTAGACTTTGGAAGAACTACTTGATGGTCATAGGACTATTGAGTAAAGATGGATCTTTAAAAGGAAGACAGACGATGATGGTGATAAGTCACTATTAAGAAAAGCTCGACTTGTCGCAAAGATGTTTCCGACAAGATCAAATAGTTGACTATGATGAGACTTTCTCACTCGTAGCGATGCTAAAAGTCTGTTAGAATTATGTTAGTAGTTGCTGCATTATTTATGAAATATTGCACATAGGATGTCAAAACATTGTTTCCTCGACGGTTTCCTTGAGAAAACATTGTATGTGATACAACCAGGAGGTTTTGTCGATCCTAAAGATACTAGCAAGTATGCAAGCTCCAGTGATCCTTCAATGGACTGGTGCAAGCATCTCGGAGTTGGAATATACACTTTGATGAGATGATCAAAGTTTTTGGGTTTGTACAAGGTTTATGAGAAACTTGTATTTCCAAAGAAGTGAGTGGGAGCACTATAGAATTTCTGATAAGTATATGTGGTTGACATATTGTGGATCAGAAGTAATGTAGAATTTCTGTAAAGCATACAAGGTTGTTTGAAAGGAGTTTTCAAAGGAATACCTGGATTGAGCTACTTGAACGTTGAGTATCAAAGATCTATGGAGATAGATCGAAAGCGCTTAATGGAAGTTTCAACAAGATGCATGCCTTGACAAGTTTTTGAAGGAGTTCAAAATAGATCAGCAAAGAAGGAGTTCTTGGTTGCGTTGTAAGGTGTGAATTTGAGTAAGACTCAAAACCCGACCACGGCAGAATAAAGAGAAGAGACGAAAGTCGTCTTCTATGCCTTAGCCGTAGACTCTAAAGTATGCCATGCTGAGTACCGCACCTGATGTGTGCCTTGACTCAAAGATCTATAGAGAGAGTGATCCATTTGAATCACTAGCAGCGGTCGAAATTTATCCTTAGTAACTGATGGACTAAGGAATTTTTCTCGATTATGGAGGTGGTTAAAGAGTTCGTCGTAAAGGGTTACGTCAATGCAAGCTTTGACACTAATCAGAATAACTATAAGTAGTGAAACGGATTCGTATAGTAGATATTTGGAGTATCTCCGAATAGCACATAGTAGCAGCATCTATAAGATGACATAAAGATTTGTAAAGAACACACGGATCTGAAAGTTTCAGAACCGTTGACTAAAACCTCTCTCATGAGCAAGACGTGATCAGACCCCATAACTATATGGGTGTTAGATTCGTTGGAATCACATGGTGATGTGAACTAGATTATTGACTCTAGTGCAAGTGGTAGATTGTTGGAAATATGCCCTAGAGGCAATAATAAATTAGTTATTATTATATTTCTTAGTTCATGATAATCGTTTATTATCCATGCTATAATTGTATTGATTGGAAACACAGTGCATGTGTGGATACATAGACAAAACACTGTCCCTAGTAAGCCTCTAGTTGACTAGCTCGTTGATCAAAGATGGTCAAGGTTTCCTGACCATAGGCAAGTGTTGTCACTTGATAACGGGATCACATCATTAGGAGAATCATGTGATGGACTAGACCCAAACTAATAGACGTAGCATGTTGATCGTGTCATTTTGTTGCTACTGTTTTCTGCGTGTCAAGTATTTGTTCCTATGACCATGAGATCATATAACTCGCTGACACCAGAAGAATGCTTTGTGTGTATCAAACGTTGCAACGTAACTGGGTGACTATAAAGATGCTCTACAGGTATGTCCGAAGGTGTTCGTTGAGT
This sequence comes from Hordeum vulgare subsp. vulgare, assembly GCF_904849725.1. Classification (NCBI taxonomy): domain Eukaryota; kingdom Viridiplantae; phylum Streptophyta; class Magnoliopsida; order Poales; family Poaceae; genus Hordeum; species Hordeum vulgare. The sequence goes on along the minus strand of NC_058519.1, from coordinate 653,864,533 downwards.
TCGTATGGATTGAGACTGGGATTTGTCATTCCGTGTAACGGAGAGGTATCTCGGGGCCCACTCGGTAATACGACATCACACACAAGCCTTGCAAGCAATGTGACTTAGTGTAAGTTGCGGGATCTTGTATTACGGAACGAGTAAAGAGACTTGCCGGTAAACGAGATTGAAACAGGTATGCGGATACTGATGATCGAATCTCGGGCAAGTAACATACTGAAGGACAAAGGGAATGACATACGGGATTATATGAATCCTTGGCACTGAGGTTCAAACAATAAGATCTTCATAGAATATGTAGGATCCAATATGGGCATCCAGGTCCTGCTAGTGGATATTGACCGAAGAGTCTCTCGGGTCATGTGTACATAGTTCTCGAACCCGCAGGGTCTGCACACTTAAGGTTCGACGTTGTTTTATGCGTATTTGAGTTATATGGTTGGTTACCGAATGTTGTTCGGAGTCCCGATGAGATCACGGACGTCACGAGGGTTTCCGGAATGGTCCGGAAATGAAGATTGATATATAGGATGACCTCATTTGATTACCGGAAGGTTTTGGGAGTTACCGGGAATGACGAATGGGTTCCGGGTGTTTACCGGGGGGGCAACCCACCCCGGGGAAGCCCATAGGCCTTGGGGTGGCGCACCAGCCCTTAGTGGGCTGGTGGGACAGCCCAAGAAGGCCCTATGCGCCATAGGAAGAAAATCAAAGAGAAAAAAAAGAGGAGGTGGGAAAAGTGGGAAGGATTCCTCCTTCCAAACCTAGTTGGACTCGGTTTGGAAGGGGAGGATTGCCCCCCTTGGCTCGGCCGAACTCCTTTGGGGTCCTTGGACCCCAAGGCAAGGCTCCCCCTCTTCCCCCTATATATACGGAGATTTTAGGGCTGATTTGACACAACTTTGCCACAGCAGCCCGACCACATATCTTCACGGTTTTACCTCTAGATCGCGTTTCTGCGGAGCTCGGGCGGAGCCCTGCCGAGATAAGATCATCACCAACCTCCGGAGCGCCGTCATGCTTCTGTAGAACTCATCTACCTCTCCGTCTCTCTTGCTGGATCAAGAAGGCCGAGATCATCGTCGAGCTGTACATGTGTTGAACGCGGAGGTGCCGTCCGTTCGGCACTAGATCGTGGGACTGATCGCGGGACGGTTCGCGGGGAGGATCGAGGGACGTGAGGACGTTCCACTACATCAACCACGTTCACTAACGCTTCTGCTGTGCGATCTACAAGGGTACGTAGATTGAATATCCCCTCTCGTAGATGGACATCACCATGATAGGTCTTCGTGCGCGTAGGAAAATTTTTGTTTCCCATGCGACGTTCGCCAACAAAAACGGCATCTCCTTGCTCTCGTTCGTGTACACGACATCGAGCATGGTCGTGCCATGTGCGAGCACCTCTTCAAAGTGAGTTGGCATGGTGGAAGAAGAGAAGGGAAGAAGAGAGGAGAAGAACAGAGAGCGAGAGCGAGAGAGAAGAAGAAACAGAGAAATGGCGACTCTGCTTCGGTTCGTGCTTTTCATCACCCGAAACGACGCGGGATGCAAACTGTTTGGGCCTTTAGTCCCGGGTTGAGCCACCAACCGGGACTAAAGAGGTATACCAACGGTTGCCACCACTACGGCAGGCCACGTGTTAGGCCTTTAGTCCCGGGTTGAGCCACCAACCGGGACTAAAGGGGGATACGAACGGTTGCCACCACCACTGCCCACCGCGTAGCCCTTTAGTCCCGGTTTGGGACACGAACCGGGACTAAAGGCTCCTTACGGGCCGGGACTAAAGCCTCGAGGGAGGCATTGAGAATTGGGGCGACGTGGCCGAGCCTTTAGTCCCGGCCCAGAGGCAGGCCGGGACTAAAGGCTCCCGGCCAAAGGCCCGTTTTCCACTAGTGTACAGGAAAGAATGCAAGGTCTGGTAATGATGACCTTTCCATTGAAATAGAAGATGATGACAATGGTGAGGTGAACATGTCACCAAATGTTGGCGAGTCCTCAAATCCCAATGAACCAGCAAAAAAGAAGGCTAAGGTGGTGAAAAATAAGGATGATCTGTTGATGACAACTCTTCAAGATGGGTTCAAACTTGTAGCTGTAGCTCTTGTGAAGTCTGCTGGAGATGACGATACTATACCTGATGACCTTTGTGAAGTTGTCTCCGACAGTATTGGATTTGCTGAAGGATACCTTGCTCACTACTATGCCCATCTTGTGGACAATCCCAAGATAGCAAGAGCTTTCATGTCGCTCAGTGACTCTAACCGGTTGATTTGGGTGAGTAGGTATGTGACAAAGAACTTCACATGATGCATTTATCGTATGGACTAGCATGAGATGATGAACTTTGCATTATGAACTTGTATTGAACTTTAATTAGGAGAGCTTTTGGATGACTAGTATGTGAACCATATGTATGGATTATAATGAACAATATTTCTTTTCGATGATGACCTTGTGATATTGTTGCATCTTATGATATTTGTATTGAAAATCTGTTATATATGCTGTTATATATTTGTTTGACTTGTGATCATATACTATTAAATTGCTTGTTGAAAATACAAAGAAAATGCTGTCAAAATTTTAAATTATATGTTGTCCAAATCTGAGATATATATGAGCACATTAGAGGTAATCTCACCATTCATATGAAGAGGTGAGTGGAATGAGATTCTTCTCATTTTACCTCCCAAACCAAACACATGGATGGAATCAACCCATGCCATTTTTTATGTCGAACCGAACACAAGAATGGAACCAACCCATGCATCCGGAATAGAACCATGACATTCCATGCATTTTGATCCTCAAACCAAACACACCCTAAACTCTTGTCCTTTGAATAAATAAATGCAGTAAAACACTTGTAACATCATCGCTCTTGTCTTCAACCCCAGTTACTGCATTAAATAAAATATAGATTGGAAGAATAAATGTAATGAAACAACATAACTAAAACAAACAAATGAAACACATACTAATACATACTCTGGATTTTGGTTGCAGGTGGCCTTGTTATGACCTCCAAGTCTCCACATGTTACATAGACATCCGGTTTTCTCATCAAATGCTTTTAGTCTCTGATGACCCACAAGTGTAGGGGATCTATCATAGTCCTTTCGATAAGTAAGAGTGTCGAACCCAACGAGGAGCAGAAGGATCTGACAAGTGGTTTTCAGCAAGGTATTCTCTGCAAGCACTGAAATTATCGGTAACAAATAGTTGTGTGATAAGATTATTCGTAGCAAGTAGCAAGTAACAATAGTAACAAAGGTGCAGCAAGATGGCCCAATCCCTTTTGTAGCATGGGACAAGCCTGGACAAACTCTTATAGGAGGTAAAGCGCTCTCGAGGACACATGGGAATTTCTGTCAAGCTAGTTTTCATCATGTTCCTATGAATCACGTTCGCTACTTTGATAGTTTGATATGTGGGTGGACCGGTGCTTGGGTGCTGCCCTTACTTGGACAAACATCCCACTTATGATTAACCCCTCTCGCAAGCATCCGCAACTACGAAAGAAGAATTAAGATAAAGTCTAACCATAGCATTAAACTAGTGGATCCAAATCAGCCCCTTATGAAGCAACACATAAACTAGGGTTTAAGCTTCTGTCACTCTAGCAACCCATCATCTACTTACTACTTCCCAATGCCTTCCTCTAGGCCCAAATAATGGTGAAGTGTTATGTAGTCGATGTTCACATAACACCACTAGAGGAAAAAGAACATACAACGCATCAAAATATCGAACGAATACCAAATTCACATGACTACTTATAGCAAGACTTATCCCATGTTCTCAGGAACAAAAGTAACTACTCACAAAGCATAATTATGTTCATGACCAGAGAGGTATTGAATAGCATCAAGGATCTAAACATATAATCTTCCACCGAGTAATCCAACTAGCATCAACTACAAAGAGTAATTAACACTACTAGAAACCTTACAAGTACCAATCGTAGTCGCGAGACGGAGATTGGTTACACAAGATGAACTAGGGATTGGAGATGAGATGGTGCTGATGAAGATGTTGATGGTGATGAGTCCCCTCCGATGAGAGGAGTGTTGGTGATGACGATGGCGATGATTTCCCCCTCCGGGAGGGAAGTTTCCCCGACAGGACGGCCCTGCCGGAGCTCTAGATTGGTTCTGCTCAAGTTCCGCCTCGTGGCGGCGGCGAATCCTCCCGAAAGCCTCCTCCTGATTTTTTTCTGTAACAAAACCCTCCTTATAGAAAAATATGGGAGCCAGAGGGCCAACAGGGAGCCCACGAGCCCCCTAGGCACGGCCAGGGGGGTAGGCCGCGCCTAGCAGGCTTGTGGCCTCCTGGTGGCTCCCCTCTGGTACTTCTTCCACCCAGTATTTTTTATAAATTCCAAAATAATTCCTCGTTTATTTTCACGGCTTTTGGAGTTGCGCAGAATAGGTATCTCAAACTTGCTCCTTTTTTAGGCCAGAATTCCAGCTGCCGGCATTCTCCCTCTTCATGTAAACCTTGTAAATTAAGAGAGAAAAGGCATAAGTATTGTACCGTGAAGTGTAATAACAGCCCATAAAGCGATAAATATCAACATAAAAGCATGATGCAAAATGGACGTATCAGTCTCCTATTTTTTATCACCTCACGATCATTCTTACCGCGACCTGTACTATTCTTCCTAGGTTCCCATTTGGTGGAAACTTTCACCGGATCACGAATCAGGATATGATCCTGGTTAGGCTGAAATGCATCATTACTCACAAAGCTTTGCTGACTAGGATCTGTTGGAAATATGCCCTAGAGGCAATAATAAATTAGTTATTATTATATTTCCTTGTTCATAATAATCGTTTATTATCCATGCTAGAATTGTAGTGATTGGAAACTCAAATATATGTGTGGATACATAGACAACACACTATCCCTAATGAGCCTCTAGTTGACTAGTTCGTTGATCAAAGATGGTCAAGGTTTCTTGGCCATAGGCAAGTGTTGTCACTTGATAACGGGATCACATCATTTGGAGAATCATGTGATGGACAAGACCCAAATTATATATGTAGCATATTGATCGTGTCATTTTATTACTATTGTTTTCTGCGTGTCAAGTATTTATTCCTATGACCATGAGATCATATAACCCACTGACACCGGAGGAATACCTTGTGTGTATCAAACGTCACAACGTAACTGGGTAACTATAAAGGTGTTGTACAGGTATCTCCGAAGGTGTCTGTTGAGTTAGTATGGATCAAGACTGGGATTTGTCACTCCGTGTGACGGAGAGGTATCTCGGGACCCACTCGGTAATAAAACATGACACACAAGCCTTGCAAGCAATGTGACTAAGTGTAAGTCAGGGGATCTTGTATTACAGAATGAGTAAAGAGACTTGTCGGTAACGAGATTGAAACAGGTATGCGGATACCGACGATCAAATCTCGGGCAAGTAACATACCAAATGACAAAGGGAATGACATACGGGATTATATGAATCCTTGACACTGAGGTTCAATCGATAAGATCTTCGGAGAATATGTAGGATCAAATATGGGCATCCAGGTCCCGCTATTGGATATTGACAGAGCAGTGCCTCGGGGCATGTCTACATAGTTCTTGAACCCGCAGGGTCTGCACACTTAAGGTTCATCGATGTTTTAGTATAGTTGAGTTATATGTGTGGTTACCGAATGTTGTTCGGAGTTCCGGATGAGATCACAGACATAAGGAGGGTTTCCAGAATGGTCCGGAAACGAAGATTGAAATATAGGATGGCTTCATTTGGTTATCGGAAGGTTTTCGGGCATTACCGGGAATGTACCGGGAGTAACGAATGGGTTCCGGAAGTTCTCCGGGAGGGGGGCAACCCACCCGAGGGAAGCCCAATGGCCCTAGGGGTGGCGCACCAGCCCTTAGTTGGCTAGTGGGACAGCCCAAGAGGGCCTTGGCGCCAAGGAAAGAATACCAAAGAAAAAAAAGAGGTGGGAAGGAAGAGAAGGACTCCACTTTCCAATCCTAATTGGAATAGGATTGGAGTAGGACTCCTCCTCTCCCTTGGTTGGCGCACCCTTGAGGGCTTGGCCCTCAAGGCAAGCCTCCTCCCCCTCCCTCCTATATATAGTGGTGATTTAGGGCTGATTTGAGACAACTTTTGCCACGTGCAACTCAGATCTAGACACCATAGTTCTTCCTCTAGATCGGATTTCTGTGGAGCTCGGGCGGAGCCTAGCAGGAGTAGATCGTCACCACCACCGCCGCGCCATCACGCTGCCGGAGAACTCATCTACTTCTCCGTCTTGCTTGTTGGATCAAGAATGCCGAGATCATCGTCGAGTTGTACGTGTGCTGAACGCGGAGGTGTCGTTCGTTCGGCACTAGATCGGAACAGATCGTGGGACGGATCTCGGGACGGTTCGTGGGGCTGATCGAGGGACGTGAAGACGTTCCACTACATCAACCGCGTTTCTTAACGCTTCCTGCTGTGCGATCTACAAGGGTACGTAGATCCAAATCTCCTCTCGTAGATGGACCTCACCATGATAGGTCTTCCTGTGCGTAGGATTTTTTTTGTTTCCCATGCAACGTTCCCCATCAGTGGTATCAGAGCTAGGTTCATGCGTAGAAGTTATCTCGAGTAGAACACAAAGGGTTTTGTGGACGGTGATGTTCGATTTGCTGCCCTCCTTAGTCTTTTCTCGATTCGACGGGATTGTTGGATTGAAGCGGCCCGGACCGACATTATTCGTACGCTTATGAAAGACTGGTTTCATCGATTGACATGCAACCTCGTTGCATAAAGATGACTGGCGGGTGTCGGTTTCTTCAACTTTAGTTGAATTGGTTTTGACCGAGGCGGTCCTTGGAGAGGTTAAATAGCAATTTGCACATCTCCGTTGTGGTTTTTTCGTAAGTAAGATGCGATCATAGTAGATACCCATAGCAGCCACGTAAAACATGCAACAACAAATTAGAGGACGTCTAACTTGTTTTTGTAGGGTATGCTTGTGATATGATATGGCCAATGACGTGATGTGATATATTGGATGTATGATATGATCATGTTGTAATAGTTAATATCGACTTGCACGTCGATGCTACGGCAACCGACAGGAGCCATAGGGTTGTCTTTAAACTAACGTTTGTGTTTGTAGATGCGTTTACTATATTGCTAGGATGTAGCTTTAGTAGTAATAGCATAAGTAGCACGACAACCTCGATGGAGACACGTTGATGGAGATCATGGTGTGGCGCCGGTGACAAGAAGATCATGCCGGTGCTTGAGTGATGGAGATCAAGAAGCACAGGATGATGGCCATATCATGTCACTTATGAATTGCATGTGATGTTAATCCTTTTATGCACCTTATTTTTCTTAGAACGACGGTAGCATTATGAGGTGATATCTCACTAAAATGTCAAGACGAAATTGTGTTCTCCCCGACTGTGCACCGTTGTGACAGTTCGTCGTTTCAAGACACCACGTGATGATCGGGTGTGATAGACTCAACGTTCACATACAACGGGTGCAAAATAGTTGCACACGCGGAACACTCGGGTTAAGCTTGACGAGCCTAGCATGTGCAGACATGGCCTCGGAACACATGAGACCGAAAGGTCGAGCATGAATCGTATAGTTGATATGATTAGCATAGAGATGCTTACCACTGAAACTAGTCTCAACTCACGTGATGATCGGACTTGAGTTAGTGGTTTGGATCATGTACCACTCGAATGACTAGAGAGATGTACTTTTTGAGTGGGAGTTCATAAGTAATATGATTAATTGAACTAATTATCATGAACATAGTCTAATGGTCTTTGCGAATTATGATGTAGCTTGTGCTATAGCTCTACTGTTTTTATATGTTCCTAGAGAAAATTTAGTTGAAAGTTGATAGTAGCAACTTTGCGGACTGAGTCCGTAAAACTGAGGATTGTCCTCATTGCTGCACAGAAGGCTTATGTCCTTAATGCACCACTCGGTGTGCTGCACCTCAAGCGTCGTTTATGGATGTTACGAACATCTGACATACACGTTTTTGATGACTACATGATAGTTCAGTGCGTAATACTTAATGGCTTAGAAGCAAGGCGCCGAAGACGTTTTTGAAAACGTCGCGGAACATAAGAGATGTTCTAAGAGATGAAATTGAGATTTCATGCTTGTGCCCTTGTTGAGAGGTATAAGACCTCCTACAAGATTCTTTGCCTACAAACTAAAGGAGAAAAGCTCAAATCGTTGAGCATGTTCTCAGATTGTCTAAGTACAACAATCTCTTAAATCAAGTGGGAGTTAATCTTCCAGATGAGATAGTGATGGTTCTCCAAAGTCACTGCCACTAAGCTGCTAGAGCTTCGTGATGAACTATAACATATCAAGGATAGATATGTCAATCCTTGAGCAATTCGCAATGTTTGACATTGCGAAAGTAGAAATCAAGAAGGAGCATCAATTGTTGATGGTTAGTAAAACCACTAGTTTCAAAAGGGGCAAGGGCTAGAAAGGGATACTTCATGAAACGGCAAACCAGTTGCTGCTCCAATAAAGAAACCCAAGATTGAACCCAAACCCGAGACTAAGTGCTTATGTTATGAGGGGAACGGTCACTGAGGTGGAGCTACCCTAGATACTTGGTAGATAAGAAGGCTGGCAAAGTCGACAGAAGTATATTTGATATACATGATATTGATGTGTACTTTACTAGTACTCCTAGTAGCACGAGTGTATTGGATACCGGTTCGGTTGCTAAGTGATTAGTAACTCGAAATGAAAGCTATGGTATAGACGGAGACTAGCTAAAGGCGAGGTGACGACACGTGTTGGAAGTATTTCCAAGGTTGATGTGATCAAACATCGCACGCTCCCTCTATCATCAGGATTGGTGGTAAACCTAAATAATTGTTATTTGGTGTTTGCGTTGAGCATGAACATGATTGGGTCGTGTTTATTGCAATACGATTATTCATTTAAAGAGAATAATAGTTATTCTATTTGCTTGAATAATTACCCTCAATGGTTTATTTAATCTTGATCGTAGTGATACACATGTTCATAATATTGGTGGCAAAAGATACAAAGTAATAATGATAGTACCACTTAGTTGTGGCACTGCCACTTGAGTCATGTTGGTGTAAAATGCATGAAGAAGCTCCATGCTGATGGATCTTTGTACTCGCTCATTTTTGAAACATTTGAGACATGCAAACCATACCTGTTGGTATAAATGTATAAAGAAGCTCCATAGAGATGGATCGTTTGGACTCACTTGATTTTGAATCACTTGACACATGCAAATCATGCCACATGAAACAAGAGAGCAACTTGTTGGGAGTGATACATTTTTTATGTGTGCAGTCCAATGAGTGCTGAGGCACGCACTGGATATCGTTATGTTCTTACTTCACTCACGATTTGAGTAGATACAGGAGTATTTACTTGATGAATCACAAGTCTGAAATATTGAACAGTTCAAAGTTGTTTCAGAGTGAAGATCGTCGTGACAAGAGGATAAAATGTCTACGATATGATCATAGAGATGAATATCTGAGTTGCGAGTTTTGGTACACAGTTAAGACAATGTGGAAATTGTTTCACAATTCATGCCACCTAGAACACCATAGTGTGATGGTGTGTCCGAACGTCATAGCCACGCCCTATGTTGATATGGTGCATACTATGATGTCTCTTATCGAATTATCACTATCGTTTATGGGTTATGCATTAGAGACAACCGTATTCACTTTAAATAGGGCACCGCGTATTTCCGTTGAGATGACACAGTATAGACTATGGTTTGGAGAAACTTAAGCTGTCGTTTCTTAAAAGTTTGGGGTTGCGACACTTATGTGAAAAAGTTTCAGTCTGATAAGCTCGAACCCAAAGAGGATAAATGCATCTTCATAGGATATCCAAAACAGCTGGATACATCTCCTATCTCAGACCCGGAAGCAAAGTGTTTGTTTCTAGAAACGGGTCCTTTCTCGAGGAAAGGTTTCTCTCGAAAGAATTGAGTGGGAGGGTGGTGGAACTTGATGAGGTTAGTGAACCATCACTTCAACCAGTGTGTAGCAGGGCGCATGAAGATGTTCATGTGGCGCGTACACCAATTGAAGTGGAAGCTGTTGATGGTGATCATTAGAGCTTCGTATCAAGTTACTACAAAACTCGTAGGTCGACAAGGTCGCGTACTACTACACAGTGGTACGGTAACCCTGTCTTGGAGGTCATGTTGTTGAACAACAATGAACCTACGAGCTATGGAGAAGCGACGGTGGGCCCGGATTTCGACAAATGGCTTGAGGCCACGAAATCCGAGAGAGGATCCATGTATGAAGACAAAGTGTAGACTTTGGAAGAACTACTTGATGGTAGTAAGACTATTAAGTAAAGATGGATCTTTGAAAGGAAGACATATGATGATGGTGAAAAGTCACCATTAAGAAAAGCTCGACTTGTCGCAAAGATGTTTCCGACAAGATCAAAGAGTTGACTATGATGAGACTTTCTCACTCATAGTGATGCTAAAAGTCTGTTGGAATTATGTTAGTAGTTGCTGCATTATTTATGAAATATTGCACATAGGATGCCAAAACATTGTTTCCTCGACGGTTTCCTTGAGGAAAGGTTGAATGTGATACAACCAGAAAGTTTTGTCGATCCTAAGGATGCTAACAAGTATGCATCTCGAAATTGGAATATACGCTTTGATGAGATGATCAAATCTTTTGGGTTTGTACAAGGTTTATGAGAAACTTGTATGTCCAAAGAAGTGAGTGGGAGCACTATAGTATTTCTGATAAAGTATATGTGATTGAAATATTATTGATCGGAAGTAATGTAGAATTTTTGTAAAGCATAAAGGTTGTTTGAAAGGTGTTTTTCAAAGGAAGACCTGGATAGAGCTATTTGAACATTGAGCATCAAGATCTATAGAGGTAGATCAAAACGCTTAATGGAACTTTCAAATGAAATGCATGCCTTGACAGTTTTTGAAGGAGTTCAAAATAGATTAGCAAAGAAGGAGTTCTTGGCTGTGTTGTAAGGTGTGAATTTGAGTAAGACTCAAAAGCCCGACCACGGCAGAAGAAAGAGAAAGGATGAAGGTCATCCCCTATGCCTTAGTTGTAGACTCTACAGTATGCCATGCTGTGTACTGCACCTGATGTGTGCCTTGCTACAAGTTTGTTAAGAGGTACAGAGAGTGATCCAAGATAGAATCACTGAACAGCGGTCAAAGTTATCCTTAGTAATTAATGGACTAAGGAATTTTTCTCGATTATGGAGGTGGTTAAAGAGTTCGTCGTAAAGGGTTACGTTGATGCAAGCTTTGACACAAATCCGAATAACTATAAGTAGTAAAACGGATTCGTATAGTAGAGTAGGTATTTGGAGTATTTCTGAATAACACGTAGTAGCAGCATCTATAATATGACATAAAGATTTGTAAAGCACACACGGATCTGAAAGATTCACAACCGTTGACTATAACCTCTCTCACGAGCAAGACATGATCAGACCCCAGAACTATATGTGTGTTGGATTCGTTAAAATCACATGGTGATGTGAACTAGATTATTTACTCTAGTGCAAGTGGGAGACTATTGGAAATATGCCCTAGAGGCAATAATAAATTAGTTATTATTATATTTCCTTGTTCATAATAATCGTTTATTATACATTCTAGAATTGTATTGATTGGAAACTCAAATACATGTGTGGATACATAGAGAACACACTGTCCCTAGTGAGCCTCTAGTTGACTAGTTCGTTGATCAAAGATGGTCAAGGTTTCCTGGCCATAGGAAAGTGTTGTCACTTGATAACGGGATCACATCATTTGGAGAATCATGTGATGGACAAGACCCAAATTATATACGTAGCATATTGAACGTGTCATTTTATTGCTATTGTTTTCTGCGTGTCAAGTATTTATTCCTATGACCATGAGATCATATAACCCACTGATACCGGAGGAATACCTTGTGTGTATCAAATGTCACAACGTAACTGAGTGACTATAAAGGTGCTCTACAGGTATCTCCGAAGGTGTTAGTTGAGTTAGTATGGATCAAGACTGGGATTTGTCACTCCGTGTGACGGAGAGGTATCTCGGGGCCCACTCGGTAATACAACATCACACACAAGCCTTGCAAGCAATGTGACTAAGTGTAAGTCATGAGATCTTGTATTACGGAGCGAGTAAAGAGACTTGCCTGTAACTAGATTGAAATAGGTATGCGGATACCGACGATCAAATCTCGGGCAAGTAACATACCGAAGGACAAAGGGAATGACATACGAGGTTATATGAATCCTTGACACTGAGGTTCAACCGATAAGATCTTCGGAGAATATGTAGGATCCAATATGGGCATCCAGGTCCCGATATTGGATATTGACAGAGGAGTGCCTCGGGGCATGTCTACATAATTCTCGAACCCGCAGGGTCTGCACACTTAAGGTTCGGTGATGTTTTAGTATAGTTGAGTTATATGTGTGGTTACCGAATGTTGTTCAGAGTCCCGGATGAGATCATGGACGTCACGAGGGTGTACGGAATGGTCCAGAAACGAAGATTGATATATAGGATGGCTTCATTTGGTTACCGGAAGGTTTTCAGGCATTACCGGGAATGTACCGGGAGTGACGAATAGGTTCCGGAAGTTCACCGGGAGGGGGGCAACCCACCCGGGGGAAGCCCAATGGCCCTAGGGGTGGCGCACCAGCCTTTAGTGGGCTAGTGGGACAGCCTGATAACCCACAAGTATAGGGAATCACAACAGTTTTCGAGGGTAGAGTATTCAACCCAAATTTATTGATTCGACTCAAGGGGAAGCGAAAGAATATTCTCAAGTATTAGCAACTGAGTTGTCAATTCAACCACACCTGAAAGATTTAGTGTCTGCAGCAAAGTATCAGTAGCAAGGTAGTATGATAGCAGCAGTAGCAACAGTAACCAGTAGCAGCAAAGTAACAGCAGTAGCAACAGAGTAACAGTAGGAGCAGTGATAGCAGTAGCAGCAAAGTAACATAGCAAGGACTAGTAGTAAAAGACTCATATGCATTGGATCGGTGATGGATGATTATGCTGGATGTGATTCATCATGTAACAACTATAACACGGAGAGATAAGTAACTAGCTCCAGTTCGTCAATGTAATGTAGGCATGTATTCCGTATGTAGTCATACGTGCTTAGGGAAAAGAACTTGCATGACATCTATTGTCCATCCCTCCCGTGGCAGCGGGGTCCTAATGGAAACTATGGGATATTAAGGTTCTCATTTTAATAAAGAACCGGACCAACACATTAACACTTGGTGAATACATGAACTCCTCATACTATGGTCATCTCCGGGAGTGGTTCCGGCTATTGTCACTCCGGGGTTGCCGGGTCATAACACATAGTAGGTGACTACAACTTGCAAGATAGGATCTGAAACACACATATATTGGCGACAACATAATAGGTTCATATCTGAAATCATGGCACTCGGGCCCTAGTGCCAAGCATTAAGCATGGCAAAGTAGTAGCAACATCAATCTCAGAACATAGTGGATACCAGGGATCAATCCCCGTCAAAACTAACTCTATTACATGATAGATCTCATCCAACCCATCACCGTCCAGCAAGCCTACGATGAGATTACTCACGAACGGTGAAGAGCATCATGGAATTGGCGATGAAGGAAGGTTGATGATGACGATGGTGACGATTTCCCCTCTCTGGAGCCCAGAACGGACTAAAGATCTGCCCTCCAGATGAAGAACAGGAGGTGGCAGCGCCTCCGTATCGTAAAACATGATGAACCCTTCTCCTTGATTTTTTTTTCGGGCGAGACAGACTAAATAGAGCTGGAATTGGAGGCGTGGAGCAACGTGGGCCCCACAAGCCTGGTAGGCGCGGTCTGGGGGGGGGGGGTGGCCGCGCCTCCTGGGCTTGTGGTCCACTGGCTCACCTCCTCTGGTGGATCTTTGCGCACGTATTTTTCATATATTCTAGAAAAATTCTCCGTAAATTTTCAGGTCATTCCGAGAACTTTTATTTCTGCACAAAAACAACACCATCGCAATTCTGCTGAAAACAGCGTTAGTCCGGGTTAGTTCCATTCAAATCATGCAAATTAGAGTCCAAAACAAGGGCAAAAGAGTTCGGAAAAGTAGATCGACGGAGGCGTATCAACTCCCCAAAGCTTAAAGCCTTGCTTGTCCTCAAGCAATTCAGTTGACAAACTGAAAGAGACAAAAGAAAAACTTTGACGAACTCTGTTTGATCTTGTCGTTGCAACTATGTCTAACTCATATCCAGAGTTTCATCAAGATCACAAGCAAACCACATAAGCAAATGACATCTAGGTCTCACGGTAAACTCATATCAATTGCATAATCAACTAGCGAGCAAATAATAATAAGTCTCAATCGTCAACACTTCAATCAAAACAATCATGAAGAAGTATGAACAGATGGTATCTCGCTAGCTCTTTCTGAGACCGCAAAACATAAATGCAGAGCACCTTCAAAGACCAAGGGCTGACTAAACATTGTAATTCATGGCAAAGAGGATCCAGTCACAGTCACACTCAACATCAGTTAAAAGCAAAGCATAAAAATGATAGAGGTGGTCTCTAATTAGTGCTTTTGTAAGAAGAGGATGACTCAACAGGAACATAAATAGACAGGCCCTTCGCAGAGGGAAGCATTGACTTGTAGAGGTGCGAGAGCTCAAGCTTTGAAAACAGAGATAATAATTTTGGGTGGCATGCTTTCATTGTCAACGCAATGACCAAGAGTTCTCAATATCTTCCATGCTACTCATGCTATAGGCGGTTCCCAAACAGAAAAGTAAAGTTTTAACTCCCCCACCACCAATCAATCACACTCCACGGCTAGCCGAATCCTCGGGTACCGTCCATACTAACATCAATCCGGGGGAGTCTTGTTTTACAGTTATGTTTTCGATTTAAGCGTGGAACTGGGCATTCCAAATACCGGCCCCTTTCTCGTGAATGACTGTGAATAAACACATGTCGAGGATGACACTCCTAGCATGCAAGATACCAATAGCCCTCTGTCACCACATGAGCGGTTCGGGCATGCAAAACAAATTATTTCTTGAAGGTTTAGAGAATGGCACATGCAAATTTACTTGGAACGGCGGGTAGATACTGCAAATAGGTAGGTATGGTGGAAAAACTTTTGGGTTTATGGAAGTGTATGCACAAGCAGTATTCCGCTTAGTACAAATGAAGGCTAGCAAAAGACTGGGAAGCGACCAACTAGAGAGCGACAACAGTCATCAAGATGCAATGAGTTTGACTAACATTGAATGCAAGCATGAACAGGATATAAATCACCATGAACACGGAGATCATAGAGGCTATGTTGATTTTGTTTCAACTACATGCATGAACATGGGCCAAGTCAAGCCACTTGAAACATTCAAAGGAGAATACCATCCTATTATACTACATCATAGTCATCTCAAAATCTATGTTGGCATTCAAGACAAACCATTATAAGCTCTCAGCTAAATAAGCATGGCATCAGAAACTATGATCTCTAAGTTGTCATTACAAACATGGTTCTCTCACAACAAAGCTAAATGTGGGTCGATAAGCTAGTCATATTTACAAAAATAAAATAGATAGAGTTATACCAGCTTTTCAGTCTCAGTCACTTCATCATATATCATCATTGTTGCCTTTCATTTGCACGATCGAATGATGAAAATGATAATAAGCGCATTGAACTAAGCTGAATCTATTCCAATGATGGGATTCCTCAAAATTGCCCTAGGTCTTCGTGAGCAAGCAAGTTGGGTGCACACCCATGATACGTCTCAAACTTATCTATAATTTTTGATGGTTTCATGTTGTTATCTTGTCAACTTTGGATGTTTGATATACCTTTTATATCTTTTTGGGACTAACTTATTAATTCAGTGCCAAGTGTCAGTTCCTGTTTTTTCTGTGTTTTTGACTCTTTTCATATCTGATTTTGGAACGGAGTCCAAACGGAATAAAATACCCGAAATGAATTTTTCCAGAACAGAAGAAGATCGGGGGACTTGAGGGCCAAGGCAGGAGGCCCACAGGGAGCCCACGAGCCCTGTGGCCGCGGCCAGGGGGCCCGCGGCCACCAGGCTTGTGGCCTCCCTGGAGCTCCCCTGCCCTAGCTCTTAGGCCTATATATTCCCTAAAATCCCAGAAAAAATCAGGGCGTCCATGAAACCACTTTTCCGCCGCCGCAAGCTTCCATTTCTGCGAGATCTCATCTAGAGACCCTTCCCGATGCCCTGCCGGAGGGGACTTTGGAGCTGGAGGGCTTCTACATCAACATCATTGCCTCTCTAGTGACTCGTGAGTAGTCTACTTCAGACCTACGGGTACGTAGTTAGTAGCTAGATGCCTTCTTCTCTCTCTTGGATCTTCAATACAAAGTTCTCCATGATCTTCATGGAGATCTATCCGATGTAATCCTCTTTGGCGGTGTGTTTGTCGAGATCCGATGAATTGTGGATTTGTGATCAGATTATCTATGAATTATATTTGAGTCTTTGCTAATTTCTTATTTGCATGATTTGATATCCTTTTAAGTCTCTCCGAGTCTTGGGTTTTGGTTGGCCAACTAGATTTGTGATTCTTGCAATGGGAGAAGTGCTTGGTTTTGGGTTCATACCGTGCGGTGACCTTCCCAGTGACAGAAGGGGCAGCAAGGCATGCATCGTGTTGTTGCCATCAAGGGTAACAAGATGGTCTTTCATCATAGATTTGAGATTGTCCATCTACATCATGTCATCTTGCATAAGGTGTTACTCCGTTCTTATGAACTCAATACACTAGATGCATGCTGGATAGCGGTCGACGTGTGGAGTAATAGTAGTAGATGCAGAAAGTATCGGTCTACTTGTTTTGGACGTGATGCCTATATGTATGATCATTGCTATAGATAACGGCACGACTTTGCGCGGTTCTATCAATTGCCCGATAGTAATTCGTTCACCCTCCGTCTACTTGCTTTCATGAGAGAAGCCACTAGTGAAAACTACGGCCCCCGGGTCTATTCACAACTATCATCTTAGCTTTCACTTTTAATTTGCTTTGTTTACTTTTTGCTTTCAGTTCTCACTTTGCAAACAATCTATAAGGGATTGACAACCCCTTCATAGCGTTGGGTGCAAGTTCTTTGTGTTTGTGCAGGTACTTGCGACTTGACGTGATCCTCCTACTGGATTGATACCTTGGTTCTCAAAATGAGGGAACTACTTACCACCGTTGTGCTACATCACCCTTTCGTCTTCAAGGGAACACCAACGCAAGGCTCCAAGGCCGTGGGGGAATCCTTTGCATATTTGCCAAGGAAATCCCTATAGGCATAGCCAGCAACAGAAGGATTTCTGGCGCCGTTGCCGGGGAAGGTCTTTTGTTGCCGTAGCAGAAGGATTTCCGGTGCCGTTGCCGGGGACAGATAAAGTCAAGATCTATCCCAGTAAGTGTCGCAAACTCATCTCTTGCATTTACTTTGTTTGCCAGTTGCCTCTCGTTTTCCTCTCCCCCACTTCACCAATTTGCCTTTTTTCGTTTGTCTTTTTCGTTCGCCCTTTTCTCTCGCTTCCTTTCTGTTCGCTTGTGTGCCATGTGCCTTCGATATGCTTGCATCTTTGCTTGCTGAAAATCTAGTGATATGGATCCTCATCCACTTGCTAATCTCTTTAAGAGATCCAATTATGTTGATCCAATTGCTAGTGAGTTGAGTGCACTTGACTTTCTCTATGGAGTTTTGCTTGAGATGCGTGAATCGGAAAATTGTGAGGAAGAAATTTATGAAGTGATTCATGAGGGCTCCTTGGATGAAAAGCATGATTGCAATGGTTTCACTATAAATTCTATTAGTGACAATCATGCTAAAAATATGCAAAACCCTAAACTTGGGGATGCTGGTTTTGATATGTCCACTACAGGTTGCAATGATCATGATTGGTGTGATGATTTTTCTTATGATCTTGAAAATTTGTCCAAGCCTCATGATGAATATGATGTTTGCAATATTATTGGAAGTGGGTTTGGAGACGTCATGACTTTAGTTGATGATAATCCCACTATTTTTGAAGAGCATCAACTTTGCATGCATGTGGATCATGAAAAGAATATCCTATGTGATAGTTACATTGTTGAATTCGAATATGATCCCACATGTAATTATTATGAGAGAGGAAAATATGGTGGTAGAAACTTTCATACCACTAAATCACCTCTCGTTATGTTGAGATTGCTCTTGTCTCATTCTTCTTCCTTGCCTTTGGTAACTATTGGTTGTCTTGCCAATTTGTTCTCCTATAAAATGCATATGCATAGGAAGTATGTTAGACTTAGACATGATTTTCACATGCTTTATGATGCTCTCGTTGTGCTTCAATAATTGACTTTTGCTTGAGCATCATTGAATTATCAATGCCTAGCTAAGGGCGTTAAACAATAGCGCTTGTTGGGAGGCAACCCAACGAATCTATCCTTTCTGTTTTGTGTTTTCCACACTTTCATAATTCTGTTATGATTGTGTTTTTTGTGTTTCTTTTGCGTTTGTGCCAAGTAAAACCGTTAAGATTAGTCTTGGGGATGATCATTTCATCATGCTGGAAAAGACAGAAACTTTCTTCTCACGAAAAGAATATTCATTTTTTTCTATGAGAGATTTTGAGTTGATTCTTTTTGCTGCTGATTTCTACGCAAATTCTTCAGACTGTCGTAATTTTTAAGAATTTTTGAAGTACCAGAAGTATATGAAGTATACAGATTACTACATACTGGTCTGTTGTTAACAGATTCTGTTTTTGTTGAGTTGGTTGCTTATTGTGATGAAACTATGGATAGTATCGGGGGTATTAGCCATCGAAGATTGAAAATACAGTAACCCAACATCAACATAAGTAGAATTTAAGCTTGCTACAGTACCTAAGGAAGTGATGATTTGCTTTCTTATACTAATGATATCACGAGTTTCTGTTTAAGTTTCGTGTTGTGAAGTTTTCAAGTTTTGGGTGAAGTTCTTATGAAAAAAGAGATAAAGAGTGGCAAGAGCTCAAGCTTGGGGATTCCCAAGGCACCCCAAGTTGATTCAAGGATGCCGAAAAATCCTAAGCTTGGGGATGCCCCGGGAAGGCATCCCCTCTTTCGTCTTTAATCCATCGGTAACGTTACTTGGGGCTATATTTTTATTCACCACATGTTATGTGTTTTGCTTGGAGCTCTTGTATCGTAGGAGTCTTTTATTTTTGTTGTGTAACAATCTTCCTTTCTGCACACCTAGAGAGAGAGACATGCACTCACCATGATTTTGTCGAGCTTCACTTATATCCTTTGGTTAGACAATTCAGCTCACATGTGTTTCACTTATATCTTTTGAGGTAGTTGATTTTGCTCTATGTGTTTCACTTCTATCTTTTAGAGCACGGAAGCGCGTGGCGTGGTAGTTGATCTATGCTATGAAAGTAGTCTCAAAATGGGTAGTTATCCAAAGGGATATGAAAACTTCCACCTTCATGTGCATTGAGTAGTTAGAGAAGTTTGATTCATCTCAATTAGTTTTGAGTTGTGGTTGTGGTAATATTCAAGTTATACTAGTAAGGTGTTGTGGATCTAGAAATACTTGTGTTGAAGTTAGTGATTCCCGTAGCATGCACGTATGGTGAACCGCTATGTGATGAAGTCTGGGCATGATTAGTTTATTGATTGTCATCCTTTGTGTGGCGGTCGGGATCGCGCGATGGTTTATACCTACCGACCCTTCCCCTAGGAGTATGCGTTGAATGCTTTGTTTCGATTACTACTAAAACTTTTGCAACAAGTATATGAGTTCTTCATGACTAATGTTGAGTCCATGGTTTAGATCCACTTTCACCTTCCACCATCACTATCCTCTTTAGTGTCGTGCAACTTTCGCCGGTGCACAAAACCCACCATATAGCCTCCCTCAAAACAGCCACCATACCTACCTACTATGGCATTTTCAAAGCCATTCCGAGATATATTGCCATGCAACTAACGCCATGACATGTGCCACAGCTTGTACATTGCCATTGCATGATCATAAGATAGCTAGCATGATGTTTCCATTGATGTCTATGCCATGCTAGATCATTGTCACGGTACACTACCGAAGGCATTCCATATAGAGTCATCATTGCTCTAAGTTTTGAGTTGCAAGTGTTATGATCATCATGGATGGAACATTGTCCCATGTGAGGAAATAAAAGAGGCCAGCGAAGCCTATTTACAAAAAGAGGCCAAAGATGCCCACAAAAATAAAAAATAAAAAATATATAAAAAAGAGGCCAAAGAGCCCACCAAAAAATGAGAGAAAAAGAGAGAAGGGACAATGCTACTATCTTTCCACACTTGTGCTTATTAAGCACCATGATCTTCATGATTTAGAGTCTCTCGTTTTGTCACCACCATATAGCTAGTGGGAAATTTTCATTATATAACTTGGCTTGTATATTCCAATGATAGGCTTCCTCAAAATTGCCTTAGGTCTTCGTGAGCAAGCAAGTTGGATGCACACCCACTAGTTTTCTTTAAGAGCTTTCACATACTCTTAGCTCTAGTGCATCATTTGTATGGCAATCCCTACTCATTCACATTGATATCTATTGATGAGCATCTCCATAGCTCATTGATATGCCTAGTCAATGTGACCATCTTCTCCTTGTTTGTCTTGCAACCTCCACAACACTCCATTCCACTTATAGTGCCAAAACCATGGCTCACGCTCATGTATTGCGTGAGAGTTGAAAAAGTTTGAGAAAGTAAAGGTGTGAAAACAATTACTTGGCCAATACCGAGGTTGTGCATGATTTAAATTCGTTGTGCAAGGATGATAGAGCATAGCCACACTATATGATTTTGTAGGGATAACTTTCTTTTGTCCTTGTTATTTTGAAAGTTCATGATTACCTTGCTAGTTTGCTTGAAGTATTATTGTCTCCACGTCAATATCAAACTATTGTTTTGAATCTAATGGATCTGAACATTCACGTCACATAAGAGGAGTTACAAAGGACATCTATGCTAGGTAGCATGAAAGAATCAAAAATTCATTCTTTATCACTTCCCAACTCGAGGACGAGCAGGAGTTAAGCTTGAGGATGCTTGATACGTCTCAAACGTATCTATAATTTTTGAAGGTTTCATGTTGTTACCTTGTCAACTTTGGTTGTTTTATATACCTTTTATATCTTTTTTGGGACTAACTTATTAATTCAGTGCCAAGTGCCAGTTCCTGTCTTTTCTGTGTTTTTGACTCTTTTCAGATCTGATTTTGGAACGGAGTCCAAACGGAATAAAATCCCCGAAATGAATTTTTCCACAACAGAAGAAGATCGGGGGACTTGAGGGCCAAGGCAGGAGGCCCACAGGGAGCCCACATGCCCTCTGGCCGCGACCACGGGGGCCTGCGGCCACCAGGCTTGTGGCCTCCCTGGAGCTCCCCTGCCCTAGCTCTTTGGCCTATATATTCCCTAAAATCCCAGAAAAAATCAGGGCATCCACGAAACCACTTTTCCGCCGCCGCAAGCTTCCGTTTCCGCGAGATCTCATCTGGAGACCCTTCCCGGTGCCCTGCCGGAGGGGAATTTGGTGCTAGAGGGCTTCTACATCAACATCATTGCCTCTCCAATGACTCGTGAGTAGTCTACTTCAGACCTACGGGTCTGTAGTTAGTAGCTAGATGGCTTCTTCTCTCTCTTGGATCTTCAATAAAAAGTTCTCCATGATCTTCATGGAGATCTATCCGATGTAATCCTCTTTGGTGGTGTGTTTGTCAAGATTCGATGAATTGTGGATTTGTGATCAGATTATCTATGAATTACATTTGACTCTTTGCTGATTTCTTATTTGCATGATTTGATATCCTTGTAAGTCTCTCCGAGTCTTGGGTTTTGTTTGGCCAACTAGATCTGTGATTCTTGCAATGGGAGAAGTGCTTGGTTTAGGGTTCATACCGTGCGGTGACGTTTCCCAGTGACAGAAGGGGCAGCAAGGCATGCATCGTGTTGTTGCCATCAAGGGTAACAAGATGGGCTTTCATCACAAATTTGAGATTGTCCATCTACATCATGTCATCTTTCTTAAGGCGTTACTCTGTTCTTATGAACTCAATACACTAGATGCATGCTGGATAGCGGTCGACGTGTGGAGTAATAGTAGTAGATGCAGAAAGTATCGGTCTACTTGTTTTGGACGTGATGCCTATATGTATGATCATTGCTATAGATAACGTCACGACTTTGCGCGGTTCTATCAATTGCTCGACAGTAATTCGTTCACCCTCCGTCTACTTGCTTTCATGAGAGAAGCCACTAGTGAACACTACGTCCCCCGGGTCTATTCACAACTATCATCTCAGCTTTCACTTTTACTTTGCTTTGTTTACTGTTTGCTTTCAGTTCTCACTTTGCAAACAATCTATAAGGGATTGACAACCCCTTCATAGCGTTGGGTGCAAGCTCTTTGTGTTTGTGCAGGTAGTTGTGACTTGACGCGATCCTCCTACTGGATTGATACCTTGGTTCTCAAACTGAGGGAAATACTTTCCGCCGTTGTGCTACATCACCCTTTCCTCTTCAAGAGAACACCAACGCAAGCCTCCAAGGCCGCGGGGAAATCCTTTGCATATTTGCCAAGGAAATCCCTATAGGCATAGCCAGCAACAGAAGGATTTCTGGCGCCGTTGCCGAGGAAGGTCTTTTGTTGCCGTAGCAACCCACTAGTTTTCCTTTTGAGCTTTCACACACTTATAGCTCTAGTGCATCCGTTTCATGGTAATCCCTACTCATTCACAATGATATCTATTGATGGGCATCTCCATAGCCCGTTGATACGCCGAGTCGATGTGACCATCTTCTCCTTTTGCCTCACAACCTCCAGCACACTCTATTCCACCTATAGTGTTATATCCATGGCTCGCGCTCATGTATTGCGTGAGAGTTGAAAAGGTTTGAGAAAGTAAGAGTGCGAAAACAATTACTTGGCCAATACCGGGGTTGTGCATGATTTAAATTCGTTGTGTGGGGATGATGGAGCATAGCCAGACTATATGATTTTGTAGGGATAACATTCTTTGGCCTTGTTATTTCAAAAGATCATGAATATTTTGCTAGTATGCTTGAAGTATTATTGTTTTCATGTCATTAGTAAACTATTGTTTTGAATCTAATGGATCTGAACATTCATGCCACAAGAAAGAAGTTACAAAGAACAAATATGTTAGGTAGCATTCCACATCAAAAATTCGGTCTTTATCAGTTCCCTACTCGAGGACGAGCAGGAGTTAAGCTTGGGGATGCTTGATACGTCTCCAACGTATCTATAATTTTTTATGGTTCCATGCTATTATCATGTCAACTTTGGATGTTTTATATGCATAAATATGCTATTTTTGGGACTAACCTATTAATTCAGTGCCAAGTACCAGTTTTTGTTTTTTTCGTGTTTTTGACCTTTTTCAGAGAAGAATACTAAACGGAGTCCAAATGGAATAAAACCTGCGAGATGATTTTTTCCATAACAGAAGATAGGCAGGAGACCTTGTGGGAGGTCACAAGCCCCCTAGCCGCGGCCTAGGGGGGTGGCCGCGCCTGGTAGGCTTGTGGGACCCACGAGCCTCCTTTGCCCTACCTCTTTCGCCTATAAATTCTCTAAAATCCCGAAACCAAAGAAGAGAGCCACGAAAATACTTTTCCGCCTCCGCAAGCTTCTGTCTCCGCAAGATCCTATTTGGGGGTCGTTCTGGTGCCCTCCGGAGGGGGATTCGGACACGGAGGGCTTCTTCATCAACACCATTGCCTCTCCGATGATGCGTGAGTAGTTCATCACAGACCTTCAGGTCCATAGCTAGTAGCTAGATGGCTTCTTCTCTCTCTTGGATCTTCAATACAAAGTTCTCCATGATCTTCATGGAGATCTATCCGATGTAACCTTCTTTTGCAGTGTGTTTGTCCAGATCCGATGAATTGTGGATTTATGATCATATTATCTATGAATATTATTTGAGTCTCCTCTGATCTCTTATATGCATGATTTCGTATCCTTGTAATTCTCTTCGAGTTGTGGGTTTTGTTTGGCCAACTTGATATATAATTCTTGCAATGGGAGAAGTGCTTGGTTTTGAGTTCATACCGTGCGGTGTCCTCACCCAGTGACAGAAGGGGTAGCAAGGCACGCATCGTGTGGGTTCCATCAAGGGTAAAAAGATGGGGTTCATATCTATTGCATGAATCTATCCCTCTACATCATGTCATCTTGCTTAAGGCGTTACTCTGTTTGTTATGAACTCAATACACTAGATGCATGCTGGATAGGGGTCGATGTGTGGAGTAATAGTAGTAGATGCAGAAAGTATCGGTCTACTTGTCTCGGACGTGATGCATATATGTATGATCATTGCCTTAGATATCTTCATGACTTTGCGCGGTTCTATCAATTGCTCGATAGTAATTCGTTCACCCACCGTAATACTTGCTATCATGAGAGAAACCTCTAGTGAACACTATGGCCCCCGGTCTACTTCACATCCTATTTTCAGTTCCACAAAATTACTTTGTTGCACTTTTCGCCTTCAGATCTGACCTGGCAAATAATCGTGAAGGGATTGACAATCGCTTTATAGCGTTGGTGCAAGTTTGTTTGTTTTTGCGCAGGTACATTGGTGCATCATCTTGATACTCCTACTGGATTGATACCTTGGTTCTCAAACTGAGGGAAATACTTACTGCTACTGTGCTGCATCACCCTTTCCTCTTCAAGGGAAAAACCAACGCAAGCTCAAGAGGTAGCAGGGATGCCCAAGGAAACTGAAGCCTTATTCAAGGATACCAAAGAGCCTAACCTTGGGGATGCCATGGAAGGCATCCCCTCTTTCGTCTTCAATCCATCGGTAAGTTTACTTGAGGCTATATTTTTATTCACCACATGATATGTGTTTTGCTTGGAGCGTCTTGTATGATATGAGTCTTTGATTTTTAGTTTGCTATAATCATCCTTTCTGTACACATCTTTTGAGAGAGACACGCTGAATCGTGAATTTATTAGAATACTCTATGTGCTTCACTTATATCTTTTGAGCTAGGCAATGTTGCTCTAGTACTTCACTTATATCTTTTTAGAGCACAGTGGTGTTTTATTTTATAGAAATTATTGAACTCTCATACCTCACTAATTTTATTTTGAGAGTCTTTAAACAACATGGTAATTGGTTTATGTTATGAATTTAGTCCTAATATAATGGGCATCCGAGAGGGATATAACAAAAACTTTCATATTAAGTGCATTGAATATGATGAGAAGTTTGATTCCTTGCATATAGTTTTGAGATATGAAGATGGTAATATGAGAGTCATGCTAGTGAGTAATTATGAATTGGAAGAAATACTTGTGTGAAAGTTTGTGATTCCCGTAGCATGCACGTATGGTGAACCGTTATGTAACGAAGTCGGAGCATGATTTGTTGAATGATTGTCAACCTTTGTGTGGAGGTCGGGATTGCACGATAGTTAACTCCTACCAACCCTTCCCCTAGGAGCATGCGTCTAATACTTTGCTTCAATAACTAATAGGCTTTTGCAATAAGCATGTGAGTTCTTTATGACTAATGTTGAGTCCATGGATTATACGCACTCTCACCCTTCCACCTTTGCTTGCCTCTCTAGTACCGTCCAACTTTCGCCGGTGCATTAAATCCACCTTCCTCAAAATAGCCACCATATATTTTCCTCAAAACAGACACCATATCTACATATTATGGCATTTACATAGCCATTCCGAGACATATTGCCATGCAACTCCCACCGTTTCATTTTTTAATGACACGCACTGTCACTTCCATATTGCTTATAGAGTCATATTTTGTTCTAGATATCGATTTGTAATTTTTGAGTTGTAAGTAAATAAAAGTGTGTTGATTTGCATTACTAGAGCATTGTCCCGTGAGAGAAAAGGAAGATGGAAGCTATGACTCCCTCACAAGTTGGGATGAGTCTTCGGACTTTACAAAAAAATAAAAGAGGCCAGCGAAGCCCAAAAAATAATAAAAGAGGCCAAAGATGCCCACCAAAAAAAAAGGAAAAAGGAAAAAGGAAAAAAACGAGAGAAAGAGAGAAGGGACAATGCTACTATCTTTTTCCACACTTTTGATTCAAATTAGCACCATGTTCTTCATAGAGAGTCTCCTATTTTGTCACTTTCATATAACTAGTGGAATTTTTCATCTTATGCAGAACCGCTTAGTTTTCTTTTTGATCTCTCATACACTTCTAGCTCTAGTGCATTCTTTGCATGGCAATCCCTCCTCACTCACATTGATATCTATTGATGGGCATCTCCATAGCCCGTTGATACGCCTAGTTGATGTGAGACTATCTTCTCCTTTTTCCTTGCAACATCCACCATATTCCATTCCACCTATAGTGCTATATCCATGGCTCACGCTCATGTATTGCGTGAGAGTTGAACAGGTTTGAGAACATAAAAGGTGTGAAACAATTGCTTGACTTTTCATTGGGGTTGTGCATGATTTAGATACTTTGTGTGGGGAAGATGGAGCATATCCAGACCATATGATTTTGTAGAGATAACTTTCTAAGGCCATGTTATTTCTAAAAGACGCAATTGCCTTGTTAGTATGCTTGAAGTATTACTAATTTTATGTCAATATTATACTTTTTTTGAATCTTATGGATCTGAATATTCATGCCACAATAAAGAATATTACATGGATAAATATGGTAGGTAGCATTCCACATCAAAAATTCTGTTTTTATCATTTAACTACTCGAGGACCAGCAGGAATTAAGCTTGGGGATGCTAATATGTCTCCAACATATCTATAATTTTTGATTGTTCCATGCTATTATATTATCTCCTTTGGATGTTTTATATGCATTAATATGCTATTTTATATTATTTTTAGGACTAACCTATTAATCTAGAGCCTAGTGCGAGTTTCTGTTTTTCCTTGTTTTTGAGTATTGCAGATAAGGAATATTAAACGGAGTCCAAACAAAATAAAATCTTCGGAATGATTTTTCTTGGGCCAGAAGAAACCCAGAAAGCTTGGAGATGAAGGCAAGAGAGCCGCCCTGTGGCGACAAGCCATAGGGGCGCGCCCCTTGGCTTGTGGCCCCTCGGCAGCCCTCCTAACCCTATTCTTTGGCCTATAAATTCCCATATATTCCCTGGATACCAGAAGAGCAACAAAAAATACTTTCCTGCCGCTGGAAGCCTCTGTTCCCGTGAGATCCAATCTTGGAGCCTTTTTCGATAATCTGCCAGAGGGGGAATCGATCACGAGGGCATCTACATCAACTCGATTTCCCCTCCGATGATGCGTGAGTAGTTCACCACAGACCTTCGGCTCCATAACTAGTAGCTAGATGCCTTCTTCTCTCTCTTTATTCTTCAATACCATGTTCTGCATGATCTTCATGGAGATCTATCCAATATACTACTCTTTTGCAGTGTGTTTGTCGAGATCCGATGAATTGTGGGTTTATGTTCAGATTATCTATGAATATTATTTGAATCTTCTCTGAATTCTTATATGCATGATTTCTTATCTTTGCAAGTCTCTTTGAGTTATTGGTTCAGTTTGGCCAACTAGATTGGTAATTCTTGCAATGGGAGAAGTGCTTAGTTTTAGGTTCAATCTTGCGGTGTCCTCACCCAGTGACAAAGTAGGGGTAGCGAGGCACATATTTTTATTGTTGCCATCGAGCATAAAAAGATGGAGTTTTCATCATATTGCTTGAGTTTATCCCTCTACATCATGTCATCTTACCAAATGCGTTACTCTATTCTTCATGAACTTAATACTCTAGATGCAGGCAGGAGTCGATCGATGTGTGGAGTAATAGTAGTAGATGCAGAATCGTTTCGGTCTACTTGACACGGACATGATGCCTATATGCATAATCATTACCTTGGATATCTTCATGATTATTTGCTTTTCTATCAATTGCTCGACAGTAATTATTTGTTCACCCATCGTATTATTTTCCTTCATGAGATAAGCCTCTAGTGAAATCTATGGCCCCCGAGTCTATTATCCATATTGTACTTTCAGATCTATAAACCAAAAATATATTCCTGCCATTTATTTACTTTTGTTTTACTTTTCGTTTCAGCAATCTTTTATATCTATCTCTATCAGATCTCATCCTTGCAAGTAACTGTGAAGGGATTGACAACCCCTTTTTAACGTTGGGTGGAAGTGTTTGATTGTTTGTGTAGGTACGAAGATTGGGGCCTTGCTTGTTCCTCATACTAGATTGATACCTTGTTTCTCAACAAACTGAGGGGAAATACTTATCTACTTTGCTGCATAACCCTTTTCTCTTCAAGGGAAACCAACACAAGCTCAAGAAGTAGCAATCGTCAACAATCGTATGGATTAATTGTACATAAAAAAACTTACTGACATCCGTCGAAGGGTTAGACGAAATCAAAAGCTACGCCGGTGGCTACCACGTCGCCGTTTGAATGTGGACACGGCGCGTCGATCACTGGGGACGCCGCCATGTGGAGCATTGTTTTTACAAATGACGGTGGTGGCCACATCAAGGGGCGTCGACGCGTCGGTCACAGAGCGATGTTCGGGCGGCGTGACCCGTGCTGGTGTGGATGGTCACGGCGAGCACGGCGGAGACGATGGTGAAGACGAGCAAAAAAAAGAGCAGGATGGAATCCTCGCGACGGCATAGAAGGCGGGTTGCTTTTTTTTGCAACCAACCGCCGACGCGTCGTGGGCGGACGTACGAGGGCGGGCGGGCATACGTGGGCGGGCAGGCGTATGACGGCGGACGGCGGGCGACGGATACATGTACACAAGGTGTAAAGACAATACTGCCCCTATACATTTACGGGGGGTTTGTATCAAGTCCTTCTCTTCCTGTAAAACAATTTTGTGGGAACTCGAAGGTTTTGCGTGAACATGTAAAACATATTGCAAATTTAAAAACTAGTTCATGCTATAAAGTTTAACACAACATGAGTTTATACATAGTTTAAAACGCCAAACTACAAATTTAAGCCTAGAGAAGGCCAGCTCAACCGTTGAGGCTAAGGTAGAATGACGTAGTCAAATTACGGCAACCATGGGCGTAGGTGTGGTCCTTGTTTGGCGCGTTCTGCTATGGACGTTGTAAGAATCTGATCTGTGGAAG
Organism: Hordeum vulgare subsp. vulgare; assembly: GCF_904849725.1. Taxonomy (NCBI): domain Eukaryota; kingdom Viridiplantae; phylum Streptophyta; class Magnoliopsida; order Poales; family Poaceae; genus Hordeum; species Hordeum vulgare. Next base: position 653,835,333 of record NC_058519.1, on the reverse strand, counting down.
CGTTCCTACTCCTTCAAGGAGGAGCAGCGAGTATATATTGATCAGGGCTGACTTGTCGTGGGTTACAAGGACTCTGCAGATCGCTAGGATTCAACAGATAGGAATAGACAGTTTGAATAGGAGAGATAGAGAAGATGGTTTAAGATTACAACACAAATATCTCTAAGTCTAACACCCTTCCTTAATCTAAACTACCTATCCTAGATTAAGATTATTCTTGAACGCTTCAAATGGCTTGAATGGTAAAGCTTTAGTGAATCCATCAGCAACTTGATCTTTAGAAGGAATAAAGCGTATCTCCAACTTCTTCTCTGCAACTCTTTCTCGTACAAAGTGAAAGCCTATCTCAATGTGCTCGGTTCTAGCATGAAAAATAGGATTAGCACTTAAATAAGTAGCACCCAAACTATTACACCATTAAAACGAAGTACGATGTTGCTTCACACCCAATTCCTCAAGCAAAGATTCAAGCGAAATAATTTTAGCACTAGCATTTGCCAATTACTTGTACTCAGCTTCAGTGCTTGACCTTGACACTGTTGCTTGCTTTCTGGCACTCCATGAAATAAGGTTAGAACCAAAGAAAACATCAAAGCCTCCTGTTGATTTTCTGTCATCACTGCAGCCTGTCCAATCTGCATCAGAGAAGGCACTAACAAGTGTAGAATTGGAACATCTGAAGTGCAGTCCCAAACCTACAGTATGCTTAACATACCTTATAATCCTTTTAACAGTTGTCCAATGAACAGAGGTAGGAGCATGTAGATATTGACAAACTTTGTTAATAGAAAATGAAATATCTGGTCGTTTCAAGGTTAAGTATTGCAAGGCTCCAACATCAATTCTATATTTAGTGCTTTCTTCCTCTTTAAGTGGATATCCTTCATGTGCTGACAATTGTTCTGAAGAGGATAACGGTGTGGGTGAAGGTTTGCAGTCCTTCATTCCCATCCGAGCCAAAAGTTCAGTGGCATATTTTTCCCGTTTCAACACTATGCCATCTTGACTCTTCTTAACTTCAATGCCTAGAAAGAAGTTTAAATCACCAAGATCCTTTACTGTAAATTCTGAACTCAGATCATGCAAGACAGCATGAGTAGCATTCGTTGAAGAACTTGCAACTATAATATCATCAACAAATATGAGCACAAAAATAAAGTATTTGCCTTGTTGTATATAAAGAGGGATGTGTCAGCTTTTGATGTAGTAAAACCAAGATGTTTCAGGTGCACACTTAACCTGGAGTACCATGCTCTAGGTGTTTGCTTTAAACCATAAAGAGCCTTGTCAAATTTGCATACATAATGGGGGTTTTGCTTGTTTTCATAACCTGGTGGTTGCCTCATGTAGACCTCCTCTTCCAGAACAACATGCAAAAATGTGTTATGTACATGTACCTGTCTTAAGCTCCATCCCCTGGACACAGCAACGGCTAGCACAAGTCTTATAGTCGCAGCCTTTACAACCGGACTAAAAGTGTCCTCATAATCAATACCGTAACGATGATTAAAATATTTAGCAACAAGACGTGCCCTATACCTGTCAATGGATCCATTTTCCTTTCTCATGATTCTATACACCCATTTACAGTCAATGATATTCTTTAACCTCTGATTTGGTACCAAGTGTCAGGTATTGTTCCTCATGAGTGCACTATACTCTTCATCCATGGCCTTCTTCCACTTTTGATCTTTTAATTTGTCATCCAATCTTGTTGGTTCACCTGAAATACACAACATGCCATATGGTATGGTACCATCCGTTCTTAACTTAGGATTCATAATACCTTTTTGCAACCGAGTCATAACCCTTGATGTGGTAGATTGAAGACGTTGCTGAACAGGAGGGTGAACTGATCTGTTCGTCGAAGACGATCCTGGAGAGATTTCAGAACTTGATGCAGAAGACTCAGTAGCCATCGGTGTGTCCACCTCATCAGCTGCAGCCGAGCCATGACTAGTCGGCTCGTGATCTAGGAGCGATCCGTGTGCACGAACCAAGGAATATCGGTGTACAGGAGTTTTAGGTGCTGCCATATCCTCCATATCTTATTCTTGCACATGAAGTATATGGTAACTGATGACTTTTAGCCTGCTGACATGCATCACAAATTGACTCTACACTAGATTCAGAAGGAAGTTTATTTCTACTAAGGACATGCTGAACTATAACTGAAGAAGGATGATCCAAGCGATTGTGCCACTTCGCTCAGGAAGGTTTGGTGACACTCCATGCTTGCTTATTCGACCATGATGAAGGTGATGATGATATGAGTTGATACAAGCCTCCCTCACACTTTCCTCTAAGGATGACTCTCCTCGTTGCCAAGTCCTTGATCACAGAGGAATAAAGATAGAAGATTATAAGGACATCATTGTCAAGAGCAAAGTGATGAACAGAGACAAGATTCTTTGATGCATGGGGAACAAGAAGAACATTATTTAGATGTAGATCTTTTACGGGAGTTTTAACAGTTGAGTTACCAACATGAGTAATATCCATACCTATTCCACTTGTTGTGTGTATTTGATCACCACCATGGTACTTTTCTTGCATGGTTAACTTGTCGAGCTCCCCTGTGATGTGTTCGGTGGATCCTGAATTTGCATACCAGTTTGTGTCAATCCCATAGGAATTGGTGATGACATTTGCCGCCTTCTTCTCTTCTTGATCTTCCTCGTAGCCCCACCAGCAGGATTTTGCCCCACCGGGATGAAACTTGTAGCATATTTGGCACTCTGGGTAGTCTCCTTCTTGCTACTGATGTTGTTGTGATTGTGGATGAGGACACTGATGGTGGCCACCGCCTCGAGCAGGAGAGGGAGACAAGCGGTTCCCACGACCGCGTCCCCCTCTGTTACTTCGCCCACGGCCTCCTCTACTGCGGGACTGCCCTCGTCCTCTATAGATGGCGTTGGCTGACGAGCGAAAACTTGTTGGTCCATCACCCAGTATCTCCATCCTTTGATCAAAGGCAGAGATCTGCGAGAAGGATTCATCAATGGTGATGGAGTTTTTGATGGCGCCGACTGCTGCCACGACGGGGTCGTAGTCCCGATCAAGACCAGCAAGGATGTAGTCGACCATCTCTGGATCGCTAACAGGGCGCCCAGCCGTGGCTAGTTCGTCGCCGAGGCTCTTCATCTTGGCGATGAAAGCATTGCTTGACATGCTGCCCTTCTTGGTGTTGGCGATGGCGATTCGTAGATTTGTTATTCTGGATTGTGACTGCGAGGCGAACAATGTCGTGAGAGCAGTCCAGAGATCGAAGGTATTCTCCTTACCGACGACGTGTGCAAGAATTTCTTGCGAGAGCGAATTCAGCAGGTAGCTCAGAACTTGCCGATCCTTCGATAGCCATGGGCCATACAGAGGGTTCGGCACTGTTGTGATAGTTTTGTCCGCTTGAGCGATCTCGACCATATTTAGTGGTGCGGCATTGCTGCCATAAAGGAGGCTAGTCACCTGCGCACCTCGCAGGGCTGGCATCACTTCCGCCTTCCAGAGGAGGTAATTCCCCCTTGTGAGTTTCTCGGTTGGGGAAGCACCTAGGTTAAGGGTAACAACAGCCGAGGTGGAGGCCATGGTGATGGATGTGTTTGTGGTTATGTCTCTAGATGATAGGAAGAGGTTTGGCTCTATATACCTTGTAAGAATCTGATATGTGGAAGCGTTCCTACTCCTCCAAGGAGGAGCCGCGAGTATATATTGATCAGGGCTGACTTGCCGTGGGTTACAAGGACTCTGGAGATTGCTAGGATTCAGCAGATAGGAATTGCCAGTTTGAATAGGAGAGATAGAGATAGAGATAGAGAAGGTGGTTTAAGATTACAGCACAAATATCTCTAAGGGCATCTCCAATGGTTGTAAGATAGTTGTTGGTAATTTTGACACATAGGATTTTTGATGATGTGTCATTGCAATAAATGAGGAAAGAGAACAAGGTTGTATGTAAATTAACCAACACCCTTGCACAAGCTCCAATGTAGAATGAGAGAGCACCTTATTTATTACCTCACATCTTATTGGGCAAACTAGATACAACCCATTGGAGTAGTTGTATGTTAAGGTGTTGGCTGATGACATGGCATATTTTACCAACAAGCTAACCAACAAACTATTGGAGATGCCCTAAGTCTCACAGCCGCCGTCGTGGGTTGCGCGTCGAGGAGCTCCTCATTAGTCTCCCGACACTTGTCGGTGTGTGGGAAAAGCACCTCATGAAGTTCGATGAAGCCGGCCCACGCGTTTCATCCGGCGTTATGAGCACCTCTGGTCATAGATCCATAAAAAAGGCAAAGAAACGCACGGAATTGCTTGCCGAAGAAAGAAAAGGATATGACGGAGGGAGGCGGATTGCGGCGGGGCTTATCTAGGACATGGATCTTAAAATGCCCCTGGTCGCGTACATATATCAGCACATGCGGGAATTTGTGTGTTACCTATAAACATTTTACGGGCCGGACGACTTTTATCAAGTTTATTCGGACCTAAGAGCATCTCTAGCAGACTCCGTATAATGCCCCGATCCGTAAAATAACCGCCAAAATATGGACCGGGACGGAAAATGTTGTCAGACCAGATTCCGTAAACGCGTCCGACCCGTAAAAAAATTTGCAGGACGCGACAAAAGTTCGCCCTCAACCTTCAGATTCACGGAGTGGAAGACCGACTCGAGCTCCCCCTTTAACCGCAACAAGATTTGACATGAGGGAAATTTCCGCGTGGCCGCTCCTCACCCCTCCCCCTCCTCGGCACACATTGCCCCACCCACCGCGCGCTCCGAACCATCTTCCCCGTCATTCTTCGTCGCCATGGAAGCCTCCCAGCCGACGGATCTCGTCAACGTGGAGGTTGCACACGCGCAATCATGTCCGACTGATCTCGTCGCCCCGCCATCGCCGAAGGCACCAACGCGCCTGCCCGCAAGCAGCAAGGCAACGTTGCCGTGCAGGGCGGCATTCCGGTTGGCCCCGCCAGAAGGGAAGGCACGCCAGGCGCTGCCGCTGCTGCGCGATCTGCGTGGCCGACAGCGGGGAATATGAGCAAGGTTTCAGGCGTGAAGCGGAAGAAGGTTCCTATGAAAAATCCTTCGTCCACTCCCTCCGCCCCGACGAGACGTTTCCCGACGGTGCCTTTCTACGAAGTTGCTTCCACCGCAGGTGAGGTGTTCGATGAAAGGGCCGGAAGGTATGCATCTTCCCTCCCTTATTCTTGCTTTGATTTTTCGCCATTGTGGTAGCTCGTGACGTGATGTCACTCAATGTAGCGGTGGTTTGAACAATGCCCCTGCGGAGTTCGTGAACTTGTTGGACACCAACTTTGTCAACATCGATCAAGCCCCGATCGCTGATTGGAGGGTGGCATGGATGACCACGATGGTGAAGATGATGTGGAGGAGGTAGATGAGGGGACATATCAGCAATCGCAAGAAAAAAAGCATGAGATCGAAGAGCTACACGATCTTGGAAGATCAAATCATGATCAAGGCTTGGAGTACGGTGTCTATGGATGCTTGCACGAGTGTGTCCCAAACCGGCAAGATGTATTGGCAAAGAATTGAAGATCAATACTTCCAATTCATGGCCAAGTATCCCAATAGGACAGCATGGACCTTTCGGTCACTCGAAGATTATTGGGACGTGATCAAGCCGACTTTTAGCCGTTGGGCAGCTTGCTTGGAGCAAGTTTGCGATGCTTCTCCAAGTGGAACCGTGGAATCCGACTATGTGAGTTCATTTTCACGTCCCAAGTTATGCACACCATTTGCATCATGTGAAATGGTTCCATCATTTGACTTTGTTTTAATTGTGTAGGGAAAAATTGCCCGGTACAAATACATGGAAGCTTTCAAAGGCAAATTTTTAAACTAGAGCATTGTTGAGAAATGCACATAAGCTGCGAGAAGTAGAAGTTGATTGACAGAGAATCCCCACCGAAGTGAGGTTCACTTACGAACATGGAAGAAGATGAAGATGATGATGGCCCAAGAAATTTGAACAAGCCCGGTGGTGACAAGAAGACAAAGGAGAAGATCAAAAGGGAACACAAAGCATCGACCTTGAGGGACAAGATAGATGCCATGGTGCAATCAAATGAGTGTTGCTAGCGAAGTCTTTGGAGGCAAAGATAGAGTTGGCCGAGAAGAAGGCACGAGAGAAACAAGAGAGGTGGAAATTGCTCAAGGACGTTGAGGAGAGAAGAGCACGTTTCGCTGAAAACAAAATCATGGCCAACCTTCTTGCCGAAGAGAATAGGATCATGACTTTGAACCGCAATGACATGTACGACATCAGCAAAGAATGGCCTGATATGACAAGGAGAGAAATCTTGAAGAGGAGGATGCTTGCGTGTTACAATGGAGGCGATGTTTTCTCGTCTGGAATCGGAACCAATATCGCCGATGATTTCGGTGCCGGAGTAGGAACAAGTGCCAGCGATGGATTCAGGGAAGTCGATGGATTCGGGGGCGTCGATGACCTCGATGGTGCGGAGGGAAGAGCGACCAGGATGCATGAAGTCCTTTTGCGTTTGTCTTTTAAACTATGCTTTCATTTCGAGCGCGAACTATGTTTTATTGTTTAAATTTGAACTCATTTATCGGAATCGCTGTAAAATTTGAACTACTCCCTCCATTCCCTTATACAAGGCCACAAACTCATATTATAGGTATCAAGGCTAAATTTAATGACCGCTTGGAAAGTCAAGTTTTCTTTTCGTTAACCGGAATCATTAATACGCTGCATGCATGCAACGAATGAGTGAGAAGAAAGTAGCTAAGTGTCATTATGAATACATGCATGCAATTATTAAACAAGTTGCTAGTATGAAGAAACATCATTAATGTTACCTCAATTACTGTTGGTGGCCTTATATAGATGCAAAATGTATTTTTCATAGTGGCCTTGTATAAGGGAATGGAGGGAGTATGTTTTATTGGGAGGTTTTTCGGTTTGCGGAAACATGCGGTGGCGTTCGAGCAGACCCCGCATTGCCGACCCGTAAAAAAACATCTTGTACGAATATCTTTTTTACGGGTTCATTTTACGGGGTCTGACTCTGTTCGTGCCTGCGCCGGCTCGTAAAACCCCTTTTTCGCGAACCGTAAACGACTTTTATGGGTCGGCCGGTCTGATAGAGATGCTCTAAGAACTTCAAAAACTGTAAAACCGTAAAAATTATGCGGGTCAGCGAGGATATAGCGGATCTGCTAGGATTGCTTTAAGCCTCCCTTTCCCCTTTATATCCCTTCTCCATATGCTTAGTGGTTGCACAAAGCATTAGCCACCACAAACACGGGCAGTGTGCATCCTACTGGAGAGTGGAGAGGAAAGAATTCGAAGGTTGGTGGCGAGATGGAGGTGGTGGTGAGCGCCTCCGCGGGGGTGCTGGAGACCCTCCTCCCGAAGCTGGGCAAGATGCTCACCGACGAATACAAGTTGCACAAGGGCGCCAAGGAGGGGGTCCAGTACATCCGGGATGAGCTGGAGAGCATGGGAGCTGCCCTTGCGAAGGTGTCCGAGGTGCCGCCAGATCTGCTGGACAAGCAGGTCAAGCTCTGGGCGACCAAGGTGAGGAAGATGTCCTACAACATCGAGGACACCATCGATTCCTTCATGGTGCTCGTCGATGCTGCTGCTAGCGGCGAGTCTTGTTCTGGACCGTGCACGAGGTGCTGCTACGTGGCCGTGGGAGCCAAATCCTTGCTGCCACGGACGTACAAGGCTCGGGGCGACATCGCCGCCGAGATCGAGCGCATAAAGAAGGAGGTTGAGGATGTGAGCAAGCGCCGTGAGAGGTACAAAGTTGACAGTATTGTGGCCCCAGCCCCGTCCCCGTCTGCGTCCGACCCCCGCTTGCTAGCCTTGTACGAAGATGAAGCAAAGCTTGTTGGCATTGACCACTCCAGAGAAGAGATAATCAAGTTGTTGTCCATGGAAGGCGACGGTGAAGGTCCATCGGACTCGGAGCAGAAGCTCAAGTTGGTCTCCATCGTTGGCCCTGGTGGAATGGGCAAAACCACCCTTGCCAATGCGGTGTATCAAAAGCTTGAGGGCAAATTCGAACGCACAGCTTTTGTTTCCGTTTCTCTTCAGCCTAATATGAAGAATATCCTCAGCAGTATACTTCGTCAAGTCAGCAGCAAAATCAAAGATGATGAGGAGGACAATGATGATAAGAATAAGAGGTATACCTCGATAATATTCTTGCTCTTACTAGTTCTTTTTTATTTTATATTAAATAAAACCTGCTATCAATTCATACAGCAAGTTCAATAAATTCCCAAGCCTATTTTTTTTTAACTCTGCAGAGTGCGTCGTCAAGAAAGCCAAAAACATTATGGAAACACTGAAACGTGGTCTGAAAAGGAGATCATCGACAAAATCAGACATGCTCTTGAGAAAAGGAGGTACATGTACATATAAAGATTATTGTTTCTATCTTATTTTGCCAATATGGCTGTGTACATCCTGTGATGCATAGGCCCAGTACTCCCATTTTCGAAAAATGTATTATTATTCCTAGGCTAGAATTAATTCAGAATATTAAATAACTTTAGACGGGGCGCACATGGTTACTAACCCACCCATGTAGCGTGTTTTGCTTATTATTGACCTTAATTAGTTTGTGGTTTCAAAACCATGTCGCACTGTGTGCTAATCTTTTTTCTGATGTTGTGAGAGACAGTTTCTAAATAATCTTGCTGTTTATATACATTCGTTTATCCAATGACTGTCTTCTCACATTTCATCTATATATGTTCGGAGCAAAAAATGCATTTGATTGTGACTTCAAGTAAGCCTATGAAGCTCAAGCAACCATTTTTTTCTTCTCAAAGTAGCTCAACTCAAGATTAGAAAGGAAGATAAACTCAATTAGAGTGTATATATCTTCCCTTATTTGGCTTCATGTAATGGCACTATAATTCTTTGCATTATCTGTGGTTCCCGTGAGCAAGGGCTTGGTGCAGCTTCTTAAGGGGCCTGTTTGGTTGATGGTTAATTTTACCATAGTTCGGCGCACTAGTTTAGTTAAACTTGTCTTCTTAGGTTCTCAAATTATTAGTCACACTTTGATTTGTTGCACTTTTTGTGTATATGACTTGTTAGTGTATTTGTAAATAAAGAATATTGTCTTAGGTTTAGGTAGAACGTTCTATCCAAACCTAAACACTCGTCTAAATGTAGGTACGGGAAAATGTGACAGGGTGTGGTTAGGAACCAAACATCCCCGTCCAAAGGGCACTTTTCAAACTTTCTCTATTTGTTCGACACAATCAACGAAAAAACATAGCCAACAACCTTTCCAAATTTCTCTCATCTGTGTGGACTCTTCATATCTTTCTATACCCAGCTCATGACATCTTCAATGTGGATCCCCACAGTGGCATCAAACGTTCGAATCTAACGGTCCAAACACTTTTTATGCCTATCAGTACTCTGGGCCAGATGCAGTTGTACATTCGAAATCCTTGATTCGGCACTAAAAATACGAAAAAAAGGAAAGTCCACAAACACCGCAAATTCAGCAAGGCACCACATCACAAACCCATTTTTTTGTACCTCCCCCCCCCTCTCCTCTTTCCATTAACACGGAAATGGAGAAGTAAGAGATTTTCAAGTGATGCTTTTGAATACCGTTGCCCGACTAGCTATCCGCGAACAAAGATTTAAAGGTTTTCTTTCGAGTTTTACCCTTGGAAATGCCCTTGTGTGTGTTTGGGGGGGGGGGACTATCCTCGTGCTGTCATGGACACGCTGGACCCACCCAAACCTAGACCTAGCCATCTAGGCCGAATACCGTGGGTCGGCTCGGTAGGACGTGTGCCTGACATGGGATTAAAGCGATCATGCTTGGCCTGTGGCACGCCGTGCGTCACGCTCATTTGCCTAGGCAAGGATCGCGAGCTAGGCACGACACAACCCTTTCAGTAGGGGGTAGGTCGGGATTCGAGGGGACAAAAATGATATGTATCACTTATAGGTATACATATCATTATGATCGCTCGCTAGCGAGCGAAGATAGTCCGACCCACTAAAGCACAAAAGTGTTTGCTACAGTTCATTGCACAACGGTTGACGGAAGGTCCCACACAGTTTTAGGAACCTTTCATATCGGTTTTTCTATTTTTCTTTGTTTTGTTTTTCTGGTTGTCAATTTTCTGTGTTTTTGTAACTGGTTATCTTTCTATTTTCCCCTTGTTTATCTTTGATGTTCAAGATAATATTCCAAAATAATTTTAAAAATGTACACATTTTTCAATTTGTGAATTTTTAATAACTGGATGTTTTAAAATGTTCGAACATCTTACAGATCCGCAAACATTTTCAAAAGGGCTGTTGTGTGTCGTTCGCTCCGAGGCAGAGCGACCTTTTGGGGTCATCCAATGTGCGTCGCGGGGCGACCTTTTTCTTTTAATTTTCTCTTTCTTTTAGCTTTCTCCTTTAATTCGGGATTTAGAAACATGTTACTGATTTTTTAAAAGAACTCAAAATTTCATGACTATTGACAGATTAAAAATGTTCATAAATTTGAAAAACAAATGGAAGTACTAACAAATGTCCACTAATTTTGAAGAAATCTTCCAGAATACAAACAAATGTACATGAATCTCAAGAAATGCTCACTGCTTCAATATGTGTTCATAAATATATTTTTTGAAGAACTTGTTTTTAGTTTGGTGAATAAAATTTGAATTCATGGAAAAAAATTGCAATTCATAAACATTTTTTAATATATGATGACCTTTTTTGAAATTGGATGAACAATCTTTGCATTTGATGAAAATATTTGAATTTGAAGAAGTATTCTGAAAAATAACGAATATTTTTAAATCCGTTGATTTTATTTTATTTTTTAATTTGAGGAGCAAAATATATCCGTGGGTTTGAAAATGTGTATCGAAAAGAAAAAAAGGGGAAGAAAATGAATAGAAAAATAAAAACGAAATAAATTGATTTTTTAAACAAAAAGATAAAATAAAAACGAAAATAGAAAATAATTCAAGATAATTTGGGGGAGGGGGTGTGGGGACATGGAATACACGCTACTTGTGCCACCCCAAACTCACCTACCAACCAACGGGTAGTCGGGTGGAGTGCAGACTTTTGGTGCTCGACCACCATTGTGCGGGGGCATTTTCAAAAAATAAAAAAGCCCATTTAAAATTTTCAAACAAATCAGAAAAAATCCGTGGAAACATGTATGTGTTCGCATGAACGTGTGAAAATTTGATTGAAAAAGTTGTGATTTGTAGGCTGTAAAAAAAACAAAATCCCGGCCTAAAAACATAATATGCTGGCCCATTTAAAAATACGTATTTTGTATTTTTGTGTACGCCACGTATGAAGACATAATGTTATGAATTTTTGCATATATGACGTATACATGTGTATGTTTGTTCACAAAAAAATCGGATTTTTTTCGCTTTGTGGAAAATTGTATTTTGAAACCGTCCAACATGACGGTCGGTCACCGTTGGCACTTTTGGTAGTTGGGTGCCCCTATATCTTGCTGATAGAGATACCTAGGGACCCTTCGCGTAAGGCAGAGCGCGAGATAGGCTGTCTAGTTGCATGAGAGCAGGGGCGGAGCTAGGATTGGACCGGGCCCGGGATCTCAGGCTGCTACAGTACATGTACAGTAATGATACCGTGCACATGCTTCTACACTACCTGAAAAACTACATGTACAGTAATGATACCGTGCACATGCTTCTACACTACCTGAAAAACTACTCTCCACGCCTCGGGCCAGGCCCCCCCCCCCCGGCCTGGGTCCTGGATCCGTCACTGCGTGAGAGGCCACAACCTTCTGTTAATTTATTTTTAATATAAAAACAGTTTACATAAAGGAAAGTAATACTTGGAACTATAAAAGGAAAATTAAAAACTGTTTACATAAAGCATTTCAAAAAAATGTTACCCAATAATTCAACAACATATTAAATTTACATGGAGAAAATGTTTCTTATTTATATGGAAAATATAAAAAATGTGTGTGAAAAAATTTGATCATGTATTTAAGACATGTTACACCAAGCATTTGGAAAAAATAAACAAGTTTTTTCAAAAATTAATCAAGCATTTTGAAAATGTTAAATGTGCATACAAAAAATGTTGACCATGTAATTAGAAAAATGTAAAACTTCTATTTGAAAAAGGTTAATCAAGCATTTCTAGAATGTTAAATGTGTATAGGAAAAATGTTAATCAAGTTTTTAAAAATTATAATATGTATATAATATTTTTTAACAGTGTATTCAAAAAATGATAAACTTGTATTTGAAAATCTTAAACAAGGACTTGAATAAATATTTAATGTGTAATTTTTTTTTACCATGTATTAAGAAAATATTAATTTTGTATTGGAAAATATTAATCAAACATTTACTTTTTAATATTTATGGAAAAATATTGACCATGTATCCAAGAAATACTAATATTTTGTTTGAATAATATTGAACATATATTAGAAATGTATTAGATAAATATCTAAAAATGTGTATAGAAAAGCACTGGAAACCCAAGAGTAAACAAAAGAAAACCTATGAAAAAGAAGAGAAGAAACAAACAAAACCAAAGAAAAATGAAGGGGAAATAAGGAAAAGAATCATGGAAAAAACAGAGAAAGAAACGAAGGAAATCAATGAGAGAAACAAAAAACCAGTGAAAGCCCAACTGTTTTCCTTCAACTGGGTTGCGACAGTAGTTAGTTAACATGAGCCACACGGTGGCCGAGTGCCTAGCATCGCTACGCTGCAACCCGACCCCTTGACGCTTCAGGAGAGAGCTCCTACCGTCTCTCTACAAGACAGATATAGCTCTCATGAAGATCGTCGAAATCACTAATTGAGAAATATATCTTTTAAAGACAGCTTTTATCATTTGAGGTTGCAACAAGTGACGTATTGTATGCGTGTCACTTATCATAACCTTAAAGTTTTTCATTCTTTTTAGATCCGTATTTTCAAAACGTTTTGTCTTTTAAATCATGCGTCCAAATTTCAAACAGTTTTCATTGTTGAATTTTTCGCATCAAGATCTTCAGAACTAGATCCCATGTTGATAGATTTTGATGAACTTCTTTTCACGAAAAAATCAGAAAAAAACCGTCTCTCGCGATAAAAAAAACAGAAAACGTGTTTTTTCCTTTCCGATAGGCACGGTCATGCCTCTTACGAAGAAAAAACCGTGCCTCTCGCGAAAATAAACCAAAAACTCCCTTTCATAGAGTCAAAGGTGTGCCTCTCACAAAGGCAAAACTGTGTCTCTCGCAGAAGCAAAAACGTGCATCTTGCACGAAAAAAACTTCCTTTCACAGAGGCACACAAGTAAAAATTGTGCCTCTCGTGAAAGCAAAACCGTTCCTCTCGCGAAAAAAAAAACAGAAAATGGGGTTTTTCCCCTTTCCGAGAGGCAAGGCCGTGTCTCTCACGAAGGAAGCACCATGCCTCTCGCGTAAGCAAAATTGTGTCTCTCGCAAAAATAATGGAAAACATGTTTTTTTCGTTTTTGAGAGGCACGGCTGTGGCTCTTGCAACTCGCGAAAAAACACAGAAAAATATTTCTCGTAAAAAAAATTTAATTTTTCCGTCAAAAAGTTAAGGAAGGCCGGTAAAAAACCAAAACACAAAAAAATCAAATAAAAACCAATCTGAAAAGCCGGAAACGCGTGCGAAAAAATAAAATAACAAAATCCGAAGAAAGTGCTCAGAGCATGACACGTGGCGGCGGCTGAGAACGCGCCAAGTGGTGACGCGTGGGAGTGCTCACTGGGAGGCTTCAAGAAGGAGCGCTCACTAACTAGTGGCTGCCGGAGATTGTTTGTCCCCTAGATTGTCGGCACGTCTCGAAGGTCCTTTATGTGCGGTCCAACCGTTGTCCACCTTTGCTCGACCCCACAAGAATCATATTTGTCGGTGTTCCACCGCATTACGATCTCAATGGCAAGGTGCTGCTGCGGCGACGGGGTGCCTTCACATGGATAGCGGCCCAATCCGGTGGGCAAGGATGGAGGTGCGGGACATTACGGAAGAAAATATTGCCCGTCTTCGGTCGGTGCAAGTGGCGACGATGCTTGTGAGAGTTGTTTCCCTTCTTGGAGGCATCGCGCAGGTGTGTCGGCATCGCCCCTCTCTCTCTCGCTTGGGATTGTTATCTTCGGGCGAAAGCCTTGGTTCGTTCGGGATCAATGATGGCGGCGTCTCGATGTTGTTACTCTGTTGGAAGCATCGCGTGAGGAGACACGACTTGGAGTGTCTGTGCTACGGTTCTTCGGTCCTTGTTGCTGGTCCCAGTGGATCTTCATCGGCGCAATGTACGTCAATGTCGGGGAATCAAAGGTGATGGCTTTTTCAGGACCATCCAAGTCCTGCCACCCACTCGTCATCTCTTATTAGGCATTCAAGGATGGTTGGTGCGTCACTAAGGGAGGTTCGGTTGCAGTTGTTGTTCTTCGGGGTTAACACGACTTTGTGGTTTTGTTTAGGGCAGGTTCCTTTCGTTGCTTTGTATTGTGTGTGATGGCTAATCTTTTGATTGGCCCAGATGTGTGTCCTATACTTGTTGTTGGCATTGAAAGGAGTAAATTTTTTAGTTGTCTTTTGCTTATGTTACACCGTGGCATGCTTTTGAAAAAACATTTTTCTCTCTTCCACATCCTAGCTCCATTGGAAAGACCATTCCTCTTGGAATAGGTTTTCATTTCAAAGTCCGAAGAGCCACTACTTCACCCACGGCTTGCCAAGCTGTCGCATTGACCAGCTCGCCGGATCACGGAGGTCAGAGCAACTCCAAAGCGCCGACCCAGACGAACAACTTTTTTATTCGTTTTTTCTATTTGGATCGGTCGACCGCACGACGTTTGTCCTATTTAACATTTGAGTTGGCAGTGCGTTCAACGTATATGACTCATATTTACCGGCATGGCCGGCTAACCGTCCTTTTTCTACAAATATGCACACATTCTGTATTATTTAACAAGTAAACATATAAAAAGATAACATAGTTTCATAATCAAATAAAGCACAGTTTTTAAATAAGTAAATATAGTTTCACAAACCAAATAAAAATTAAATTCTCTCAAATACATATGAAAAAATATACATCTATTGGTTGCCAACATGAGTCCACATATGTTCAACCAAATTATTTTGCAGTTGCATATAAGTTTTTCAAACACATATTTCATGATGAAATTGAATGAACTGTTCAAACGTTGCCGCTCCTTCATGACCAGACACAACATTCTCATCCTGAAACCAAAACATTTGATCGTAGATACGTTTCGGACGCTCATCTTCTACGATCATATTATGCATAATCACAGAAGCTGTCATCACTTCCCATAACTTCTTGGTGCTCAAAGTCTTAGCAGGATACCGAACGATGCCCCATCAAGATTGCAAAACACCAGCGGCACGCTCGACGTCCTTCCTAGCACTCTCTTGCTCTTGGGCAAATCTTTTCCTCTTCTCTCCGACAGCGTCAGGGATTGTCTTCACAATAATGGTCCACTGAGAGTAGATACCGTCACCTAGGAAGTATCCTTTGTTGTAGTTGTGGTCGTTGATGGTAACATTAACCGGTGACATGTTAACTTCCGTAAGCCTTGCAAACACCGGCGAGCGTTGAAGCACGTTGATATTATTATATGATCTGACCATATTAAAGAAAGAGTGTCAGATCCAGAGATCTTGTAAGGTGAAGACATCAAGTATGACAGTGCAAGATTTGACATGACCCTTATACTGCCCTTGCCAAGCAAAAGGACAGTTTTTTCACTTCCAGTGAATGCAATCTATGCTGCCAAGCATCCCTGGGAAGCCCCTGCTGGCATTCATCGCCAACAAGTGGGTTGTATCTTGATGAGTCGGCTCTCTCAAGTATTCATGACCAAACACGGTAATCACAGCCCTTAGAACCTGTACATGGACTCTAGACATATAGACTCGCTCATACATACGTATTCATCATTGAGATCACCGGGCACTCTGTATGGAAGCATTCGAATGGCTGCAGTATATTTCTGATAAGATGAGAATTCAATCTTTCCAAGAACGTCCTCTTTATACTCGAAATAGTTATTGTATCCGACCATTCCCTCTTAATACGGTTGAAAATATGTCTAGCCATACGGAGACGATGGTGGTGACGAGGTAGCGACGTTGGGGGAGGTGTGTCGGCACCGGCAAATGGACGACGACGACGACGCGGCGAAGACAAGCGAGGGTTTGCTGTCGATATGGGATGGAAGAGGATGACCAACGTGCCACCGACTAACGGGCCACGGAGAGGAGTAGACGGACGCCACACGCTAACGTCTCGTATCTGCGCTGTTGCAAAAGAAGTTTAAAAATGAACCGAAAATGAATCAACAGACAAACGAAAAATAGATCTGCGTCCGTTCTTTTCAGTACGCCCCGACCCAAACGCGTCGCGTGGACAAAATGAGTGACCGGGTTGGATTTGCTCTCACCTCTCTGCAAGCATCGATCTGCGCATGGAGCTGCCGCTCTCCGGGCTGGGCTGGGCTGGATGCGCCCGAACTCGGCCGCTGCGTGCGTGCTCCTGTGCATCGTCTGTTCGTGCCCCTGCCGGGCAGCGCGTGCGTGCGTTTGCAGTGGCGGGGAACCGTTGGGAGCTGATGGCCGTGCATGCTGCGGCAGGCATGGTGAGGCTGTGCGAGCTCGCTCCAGTGCACACTACCTGTTTGATGAAATGCTCAGTTAATTTTTCGGTTAAATGGGGGAGATCGCTCGAGACCACGTCTTTTGCGGACAAATGAGGGACGTTCGCGTTAGATGCTGGCGATGAGTACCCTTAGAGCAATTCCAACGAAGCGACCCAAACGAATAGCGTTTTTGTTTGTTTTTGTCTGTTTGGGTCGTCCATCGGTCTGTTTGAGTTTATTTTTTAAATGGATCGGCACATGCATCTAACGGAAAGCAAATGGACAGCAGCATTATGTTATTTCAAGCTTGTTACATCATTTGGTATGCCTATTGAGATTCTTATCGATGCATCCTGCAGGCAGGCACACGCAGTTTATTACCTTATAACTATTCTATTTCCTAGCTCCACGTTAATTGTTTGTTAGACTCGCAAAAAAAAAATTAAAACAATTGTTTGATAGTCCGTTTGTTCTCCATTGTTCGTCTCAACTTGATTGTAGCTAGCAGTTAACTTTGCCGGTTTATAACGCTCTTTCAAAACTGCAGGTACTTGATTCTCATTGATGATATATGGGACGAAAAACCATGGAAACTTATCAAATGTGTTCTGGCTGAAAACAAACTTGGCAGTAAAGTGATCATGACGACTCGCAATGTTGATGTTGCTAGATCATGTTGTTCTTCTGACAAAGTTGATGGTATTGTTCATGAACTGCAGCCTCTTTCAAACTGTGACTCTGAAAAACTATTCTATTACAAAATATTTGGTAACTATGGATACCCTCCCGAATTAAAGGTTGTATCACAGAAAATACTGGAGAAGTGCGAAGGCTGGCCATTAGGTATCATTGCCATAGCTAGTTTACTTGCAAACAAACCATCACAAACTAAGGATCAGTGGTGCAGTGTATACAACTCAATTAGTACTGGACTCGAAATTAATCATGGTGTGAAGGACATGAGGTTGATATTATCTCTTAGCTACCGTGATATGCCTTTACAGCTGAGAGCTTGTCTTCTGTACCTGAGCATATTTCCGGAGGACCAAATAATTGGGAGAGATGACTTGATACGGAGATGGATAGCCGAAGATTTAGTTCGTGGAAGACAAGATGATAACCTGTATGAGTTAGGAGACAAGTACTTTAACGAGCTTATTAATAGGAGTATGATCCAGCCGACTGATGTTGATGCCTTTGGGAGGGCGCAAGCTTGTAAGGTACATGATTTGGTACTTGAATTTATTACTTTCTTGTCAGCTGAAGAAGACTTCGTCACCATATTGAATGGACAGCAACCTTTTCCACCTCAGCCGGACAGCATACATCGGCTATCCCTCCGAAACAGCAAGGGAGAGCACGGCATACCTCAGGCTACCAAGAGGTTGCCTCATGTGAGGACACTGTTCGTATCCTCGCGTGTTAATTCAATGCCACCCCTCTCCATCTTTCCAGTTCTACGTGTCTTGGAACTAGAGCAGTGCACGAGATATAACATCAGAGGTGTGGAAAAATTGCTTCACTTGAGGTATCTGAGGCTAAGCCAGGCATACCATTATTACTATGATGTTTGCATTAAGCTTCCAGAAGAAATAGGAAATCTACAGTTTTTGCAGACACTTGACCTCAAGGAAGCCAGGATAAAAGAATTGCCATCCACAGTGGTTCGTCTCAGGCAAGTGAGGGTGCTAGAGATTTCACTCCGTAAATGGGACAAGAGGTGTGAGGAGCGTTTGATCCAGTGTTTGTGCAATCAGAAGCAGCTTGAAGCTCTTTATATATTCGCTCCAGATTATTCACTGGATTTCATGTTGCGGGTCAACTGGGCCCCTTCGCACCTCCAAAGATTTACCGTATGTGCTCGCCAGAATGAAGAAAATGCATCCCTCACTGCATTTGTACACTGGTTGGCGTTTAGCCCACTCTCCACACTACCAAAGTGGATCAACTCATCGCTTTCACACCTCTCCAACCTATCCATTGTGGTGAAGATACTGCTCAAGGAGGATCTCTGCAGTCTCGGGTGCTTGCCTGCCCTTCGTTCTCTTTATTTGCAAGTGATAGAAGCCCCAACAAAAGAAAGGTTGGAGATCACAGAGAGAACTGGTGGTCATGCGATAGCATTCTGTTGCCTTGTAAACTTCAGGTTCATGAGTCGTGCAATGGGCCTGGTGTTCAGACCAGGAGCTATGAAGGGGCTGCAGCGGCTTTCTCTTACTTTTGATGTTGCACAGACAAAGGATGTTTATGTTGATTTCAACTTGGGCTTGGAGAATCTTACCTCCCTTCAAGCTTTGGACGTTGAACTAGACTGTCGCTGTGCAACAACTTCAGAGGTGCAGGCAGCGGAGGATGCAACCTACTTGAATGCCAACCATCCCACCTTTCATGTGAGCAGACATTTTACAGAAGAAATGCGATGTGATCATGTGGAGGAGACCCCTGATCTGGGAACAATGAGGATAGAGGATGTATAATTTACTCTTGATTCCATAAGTTCATTTATTTTTCCACTCATCATTTTATTGTTTCTACTAATCTTGTTGATTGTTGGTCTGTTGGTCAGGCTGGACTTGCAAGGATTGGGCCATGTGGTGAAGGAGGGGGGAGGGCCTGTGACATCAAGGCGGTACCCCAGCGCCTAGAAAGCGTCACAATTTACAGCGGCTCTTTGGTAGAATCATTTGCATTTTCATACAGAGACCACGACGGGCAGCATCATATCGCCGGTCCATGGGGCAGCCATCCTGGCAAGAACAATAACGATGTTGTGAGTGTGAATCTTAGACTTAATCTCATGTGTGTATTTTTGTTTGGTTTGTTAATAGTAGTCCCTCTAGCCCACGAAATTCCAAACGGAGACCGAGCTCCATGAAGGCCTTAATTTGGAAACTTCAAAATTCAAAGTTTTGAATTTATAAAATTTCTGAAAAAGACACACATACCTAGAGACATAATGTACTACCTCCGTGTCAAAAAATAAGACGTTTCTGTAGGCTAAGCTAGCTTATAAATGCGTATTATATTTTGGTACGGAGAGAGTACGTATGAGTAAATTTTCAGAATTTCTTGAAATGAAAAGTTTGAATTTTGAAATTTTCAAAATTAAGGCCTTCATGGAGCTCGGTCTCCAAAATTCCCTACCTCTGTAGCCCATCGGTAATCTCTTTATAAATTGCTACTTTGTTTGTTAACCCATTAACTATTTTCTTGTAGATCCATCTTGAGCCTTCAGAGTTTCTCAAGGAAGTCTCTGGAACGGTGGGTTCTTACGGTGCATTAACCAATGTCATAACGTCCCTTACATTGGTCACGAGTGCTTGCACCTATGGACCTTTTGGAAAAGGAGATGGGATTCCGTTTAGCATGGCAGCAGCGAGCAATAGCAGCATCGTTGGCTTCTTTGGGCGTTCAGGGTGGTATCTTGACGCCATCGGTGTCTACACTTGCCCACTCTGACTGTGATTCACCGAAGCCAGTGTGAGTGCTTACCTGTTCTTTATTTCTCACATACTTCTGTTTAGTAATTTTGATTTGGTTGCTGAGTTCTATCTTGGCGTGCTGATTCTTTGGAATTAGTTGTAAGCAACAATGCGTTTTGTGTAAATCTGGAGCGCTCGTTATTTGGAGGCTGGACTTCATCTTGAACTCGAAGTGGTTGCAGTTGTTATTTGGTCTTGGACCAGTATCTTGGAGTATTTTTTGAAACACACAACGATATGGGGATTGAAAAACATGGCCTGGAACAGGCATCTAACGTACTTTTCCATTTTGTTGTGCTATCACAGAAACGGAGGATACTAACTACTGGCGACAGGCGGTGAGGTTTCAGTGTTCCACAGGCAAAGGAACGTCCTCTGAAGATGGCTTCGCTATCATCGACTCAAATCAGTACTACATATCCACGCGTTTTGGTACTTTGTTCAACTTCTAATAAGAGAGCTTTGTTGTGAACTTTTCGAATGCCGCAAGTTATTTGGCCCTGTAGGTCGAGACAGAGTGTTGAGAACTGTTGGGTTGTAGTTTATGCTGCTTGTTGTTGCTGCCTTTCAGTAGACAGTAGTGCTTGAAATGTGGGATGTGTGGAACTCTAAACTCTAGTGCAGGCTGGGCGGGACTGGGGTTATGTAGCCCCAAGTCTGGTGTTGCTTTTGTTTTCAGCTTCCGTTTCTTCTATAAAAGTGAGTAAATTGCCAAAAACTACCACATTTCACGCAAACGTGTCCATTAGCTACCACTTTACGATTTTGTACGAAAAATTACCAAATTTTTCCTAATCTACTTCTTAACTGCCCGATTTACCTCTTTTAACCGTTTTTCTGGCAATGCTGGCCCACATGTCAGGTGCCAGCGTGGCCAGCTTTGACGGCCCCCGCGCGGACGGCCGTTAACGGCGCCCGCTCGCCGTCTCCGTCGTATCCCTTCACTCTCTCCCTCCAGACCCGATCCAGTACCCTGTCGCTCCACTCTCTCCCTCCTCTCCCTGTCTCTGGCCTAGGTGGCGGTCGCCATGGCGTCGGTGATTCCCGACATTGTTGGCGGCGACATTGTTGGCGGCAGCGACGGCGGTAGCGACGGTGTACATTTTCATGAAGTGGATAACTGGTTGGGGAGCCGCACCTACGCGACGCAGGATGGCTCGCAGCAGCCTGAGGCACCGCTGGTCAAGTCATCGCAGCCTGGATGCTCTATGGGTTGCAGGTATGGCAAATTAGTAGAGCAGATGTGTTTGTAGGAGTTTTTTCTGCAATCTTAAATGTGTAGTTGTAGTTGTAGTTCAGCTATTAGAGTTCCACCTCTCTTAGGTATTTCATCTTATTTATGCAGTTTGGGTAATGAGAATTACATGAACACTCAAGAGAACTGCATTGTGAAGGATTCTGATGTTCAGATAAAGATAAATGATAGAAAGGCTCAGCTTGAGAGGAGCAGGATTCAAAGAGAGTCAGATTTGAACCATTTTGAAGGAGACACTGAAGTGTCTGAATTCTGTTCTGATAATTCTGTTCATTCTGATGGGAGTGCTGATGAAGTTGTTCAAATGGAAATAGATTCTGCCTCTGAAGAGGATAGGCCATTAATTGGAATTAACTGCTTTAGTGAAATATGTGAAGAATCCTGGTCCAACTAGCAGATGTCACAATGATGTAGAGCATAAAGAAAAACCAGATTGGTTTCCTGAACCAGATGAGTTTTGTTTTGCTGGTGATTTAGGCATAAGTGATGAGGAAGAAGAAGATGAAGTTGACCTACCATACCTCCTAAAGAAGGGAAAGAGTAATAAGAAAAAGATGAAGGATAGGGTATGGTTTAACCCCTCAACTCCCAATTCACATTTATTGTTGTGCAAGAGCTTGTGTTTTGAGAGTGTTTACCAGTTTAGAGAAGCATTAAGGGATTTTCATATAAGGACTTTGAGGTCTTTTCACTACCACAGGAACTCCCCAACAAGAATTATTGTTTGGTGCTCACAGAGAGAGCATGGGTGTGAATTTTACATGTGTGCCTCCAGGATAGCTCATGAAAGAACTGTTTGCATTAAGAAGTGTAACATGGAGCACATTTGTCCATCATCAGCAGAGAACACAAAGGTTACTACTAAGTGGCTTGCCAAAGCAGTTGAGCCTTCTCTTAGAGCAGATCCAAGAGCACCTGTGGATGCACTTATTAAAAACAGCAAAGTCAAATTTGTAGTTGATGTATCAAGGAGTGTGGCATATAGGGCAAGGAGGAAGGCTATTAAGGTTGTGCAAGGTGACCAGAAGGAGCAATATTATAGACTGAGGGACTACCTACAAGCAGTTATTGATGCAAACCCTGGTAGCAGGTGTATAGTTACAACATTTGAGGATCTAGAAAACCCTGCACCAACTCCTAGATTTAAGTACATGTTCTACTGCTTGCATGCATCAAAGGAAGGATTTCTTAATGGATGCAGGCCCTTTATAGGTATATTTACAACTGTTTTTTCTTGAAAACATCTTCTTAGAGAAAAATTATGGTATCTAATTTGGCTATGGATGCACGGCTTGATGGTTGCTTCATCAATCTAACCACTGGACAACAAATTCTTGCAGCCACAGGAAGAGATGGCAACAACAACATCTACCCCATAGCATTTGGTGTTGTTGACAAGGAAGATGGTGATAGTTGGAGATGGTTCCTAACCCAACTAAGATGCTGCATTGGAAGTGGAAGCAAATTTGGAACCTACACCATTATTTCTAACACGCAAAAGGTATGCACCTATCTCTTGTAGTAGTTCAGAAATATTGCTAGTAGTGGTTGACAAGGAAGATTCTGATAGTTACTAATTTATAAATAGGGTCTTCTTAAGGCTATAAATGAAGTGTTCCCTGATTCTCCTCAGAGATTCTGCCTTAGGCAGATATATGCAAATTTTCAATTTGCTGGCTTCAGAGCAGCAGAACTAAAGAAGCTAGTAGATAAGGCTAGCTACTCATTCACCAAACATGGCCATGAATTAGGAATGACATTGCTGAAAGCAGAGTGTGAGGGTGCTTGGAAGTGGCTTGACAAAATTCCAAAGGATACTTGGTGTAGGTATGCAATGGATTATAATTGCAAAACTGATCTTGTTGTGAACAACCTTAGTGAGGTTTTTAACAAAATGATCCTTGATGTTAGGGCCAAACCAATTAGGAGAATGTTTGAAGGAATTAGGACTAAGCAGATGATCAAAAGGCAAAAGACTAGGGAAAAGATAGAGTACAGCAGGTGGATGATCACACCCAACTATTCAGAGAAACTGGAGGAGAATAAGAAGTATGCCAAATATTGTGAGGCACATAAGGCTGGTCCTGACATTTGGCAAGTGTCTAGTGGTGAGAAATAGTACTATGTGAACCTTGATACTAAATCATGTGACTGCAGGAGGTGGGACATGACAGGTGTGACATGCAGTCATGCAATAGCAGCAATGAGCAAGGTTCATATGCACCCAGAGGACTTTGTGCATGAATTTTTCAAAAAATCACTTTATATTGAAGCATACAAAGACATTGTGTACCCTGTCCCTGGTCCTGAATTTTGGCCTGACGCCAAACCCAGGATATTGAGCCCCGAGTGTTCAAAGAAAAATTAGGCAAGAAACAGACAACTAGGAGGAAGGGACAGTTTGAGGTGCGTGCACCAAAGGACACAAGTAGGATGGGAACAATTACATGCAGCAATTGTGGTCTACAAGGCCATAGATTTACAAACTGTGGGAAAGCTCTGAGTCCAAGTCTGCAGATGAGAAAGAACTTACACCAGGTCATTTAACATTTTGCATTATATGTTTCCTGAATTTAGATCAGGTGTGGTCTAATCAATAATTGTTTTTATTTTGCCATGCAGGAGAATAGAGCAATTTTCAATGGTTCCTCTAGTGCTACCCAAGTACCTCCAGAAAGAGCACATCAAGACCAAAGTTCACACATCCCAACCTCATCTGCTCCACCACTTGGTCCTAACACAATGAGAAAGAAAAAAACATCAGCTCCAACAGCAACAGCATCAACAGTTTCAACGGCAGCTCCAAGAGCACCAGCAAGGGCATCAAGAAGGGGATTCAATGCACCTAGAACATCCACTGGAGCCGTTGTGATATTATCAGGCAAGAGGAAGAGGAAACCTACTAGCAGGTTTGAAGCCTATTTCAATGCAAGTGGAAACCATTAAAACTGTGATTGATGGTTTGTACTAAGATGAATTTGATGTACTAAGATTGATGGTTTGTATTAAGATGAATTTGATGTACTAAGATAGCTGGTTTGTACTAAGATGAATTATATTTGATGCTACTAAGATTGTGTGTTTGTACTCAGACTGTGTTTGTTTAAGATGAATTCGATGTAGGCCAATTGATTTAACAAAATTACCAAAAAAAGGGGAGGCTTGGGGCTCGAACACATTACCTCGGGTAGAAATGTTGCGAGCAATGCCAATGGGATAGTAATAGTAACTTGTCAAGTTACTACTACTTCTCTATTTAGTGTTAGCGTGCGTGCGTGCGGCCAATGTTTGCAAGCGGTGTCCGTTTTGGTTCCCGAGGCTGGCTGCTGTAAATGATGAAAAGACCACACACCCACCCACCGTCTCTTCGCACCACTCCCCCATCTCCTCCTACACACAAACCGCCGCCCTCCGTCTCTTCGCTCTCCCCCATCTCCTCCCTCCCACATGACGCAACCGCCGGCGCCATGGACCAGAGCATTGGCTGGCAGAAGGCCATGCAAGATCTCGCCGACGACAACCAAGAGATCCGTGAGCAGCTTCGTGAAATCACGGGCTGGTTCCCAAGCATCGAGATGATGCGGAACCACGCCCGTGGCCTGATCAAGGTGATGCGAGAGGACGAGAAGCTCCGTGCCTCCCCCCCGGCTACTGCGTTCCACCTTCCGCCGGCATCCTTTGGGCGATGAGGGAGGTGCAACGTACCACCGACCCGACACAGCGCGCAAGGTGGTGGATGTACCGCTCATCGAGGATGACGGCACCGCAGCCGGATCCTACCCATATGGCCTCGAGGCTTGAGAGGGTGACCGATGTTGTCCTCGCGCTGCCGGCGGCCGTCGTCGACCCTGAAGTGCAGATCATTCCGCCAGTCTTCACTGGCGGAAACAAGAAGAAGAAGAGGGAGACAAAGAAGCCGGTGGTGGGTGTGGTGCGCCGCTCAAAGCGCATCAAGAATCTGAAGAACAACTGAAGTGCGCCGCTCAGAGGCTGTTAGAAGTACTACTGGTTAGGTATGCTGCTATATATTCAGCATATAACTTAGAACTAATGGAATCTGTAATCTGGTTAGGTATGCTGGTATATTTCAGCATATAAGTTAGAACTACTTTTGGTATGAACTGTTGTTACTTGGATTCTGTTGCTGGTTGGTATGAACTGTTGCTGGTTGCATGTTGCTATATTACTATCTGTTGCTATATTCTATCTGTTTTAGTTGTTGTGTGTGAAATTTAGTTAACACTGTCTGAAATGCAGTTAACAGTGTGTGAAATTCAGTTAACAGTGTGTGAAATTCAGTTAACACTGTCTGAATTTCAATTAATATCTATTGTCTACTGTTAGTTTGCACTAGTAGCTACTATATTTATGAAACTATAAGCTACTGTCAGTTTATATCTACTGTCAGGTTCCACTAGTACCTACTATATTTATCTACTGTCAGCTACTATATTTCCTAAACATTCTTACTAACTTAACTTACCATATTAGGACTTAACATAAAAGTCATTACATCATAGATAAAAGCAACAAGTTCTTAAACCATAACAGTAGCTAGCTCATACCATCCATCTTGATTCAGGTTCTGAAACCACATGACACTTACCCAAAATATACACCTAACATCCAAGGCCAGCTATATATATAGGCCTATTACTTAACTGACCATAGTAGGTCTTCACTCATCCACTATTGCCTTGATCCTCTCCATCTTCTCTTTGGTGCAATGCCGAGCTTTTAGCAGATCAGCAATAAGATACTCCAGCTTCTTCTTCTCTTCCTTAAGTACGTCCCTGTCCACCTGCACTTCCTTCATGGCCTTCCTCATGTTCTGAATGATATCTGCTTGGCTTTGAAGAATGCACCTCTGCTCCTTGGCAAGCTTCAGCTTTTCCATACTTATCTCAATCCTTGCCTGATCCTCAAGTTCTTTCTTCTTTTTATCTATTGCCTCACTGGTATAGTCCATGTCATGAGACATCTTGCCATCTTGATAGTCAAAAAGCTTGGATACATCTTCCACCAACTGGCTGTAGTTGTTTGACAGGAAGTCAATTTCCTTCTTTAGCTTCACCACCTCTTTGTCATGAGCTTGTTGATCCTTCATCCTACCAAAGTTCTGCTCCTGGTACATTTCCCAAAGTCTTGCTAGGCACCTTTGTAAAATCTCTGGCCAAGGAGCATCCACCCACTGCACTACCCCACAGTTCACACCTTCATCCTACATAACAGAACAAAATTCAGTTAACAGCTACATTCTGAATTTAGCTGCAGTTAACTGTTAACTTGTCTGAATTCAGTTCACTGTTAACTAAGTCATTCTATCAAAACAGTTAAACTAAGCAAACACCACCATATCTAGCAGCAGAGATAAATTTAGTTAACACTTAAATTCAGTTAACTGTTAAATTCAGTTAACTACTCTCCCAAAACTAAGCAAACACCACCATATCTAGCAGCAGACATAAATTCAGTTAACACTTAAATTCAACACCTTATTTAGCATTTAACAGCTCTACTAGCAAAATTTATACCTGCTGCACAGGACAACCCAGGAAGCGCCTCCCAGTCAAAGAACCTTCGAAAGCTACCATCTTCTTCGGTCTCTGATGATGCATCATGCATGTAGGCTTAGATTCAGGGAAAGAACCACACAGAGATGGATCCACCACAGTGTCGGGGGTTTCCTGCAAATGAAGCTTGGAATCAAACCAAAATAAACTTTGAATCCACATTTTGGATGACCTAACCCTAACCTAACCCTAAACCTATCTCTGTTCCACCGTGATGTACTTACAAAGAGTTGTTGATCCATGGAAACCATGTAGATGTCCTCGTCCTAGCTCTCCTCTTCTTTGCAGAACGGCATCTTCAACTTCAAGCGGTAACAATGGCGGTGGCAGCGACGGTGAGAGGGTGAGAGCAGGAGGAAGAGGGAGAGGGAGAGGATAAGTGAGTGAGGAGGGGGCAGAGCTGACCTATTTGACCGCCGCTTCAATGGAGACGGCGAGTGGGCGCCGTTAACGGCCGTGTGCGCGGAGCTGGCCAAGTTAGCCAGCCTGGCACCTGACATGTGGGCCACTTTTGTCAGAAAAACGGTTAAAATCGCTAAATCGGGGAGTTAAAAAAATTGATAGTTTTTTGCCACAGATTAGTAAATTTTTGGTAGTTTTTCGTAAAAAATCGTAAAGTGGTAGCCAGTGGACACGTTTGCGCGAAATGTGGTAGTTTTTGACAATTTACTCTATAAAAGTCGACGAGAAGGCTTGTTGTTTTCTCTTCTAAATGGTCGAGACAGGGTAGTGTGTCCGGCCTGTTTCCTGCTCCGCCTTGTGTTATCAACTACAGTATGTTTTGGTTGTGACTAAGTGAAAATGGTGTTTCCAACCTTAAAGGAATTGACTGGCGACTACTGGGGCTCCCAGGGGCCTGCCGTTTCATGATCGCCGCCGGCGACCCCAGCACGACTGGCCAACGCCAGGTCGGAGGTAGGTTCTGGGCCTTAGCCAACGACGTCGATGACGAACCAGAGGATGCGGTTCCGGATCAGCGTCAGGTAAACTCCCCTACTCCATCAGACCTTGTATGTGAATCCTTGCATCTAGGTTATACCGAGGAAGAAGTTGCACAGAATATAGCTTGCGTCGTTCCTTCATCCGATCACGCATGGTCTGGGCTGGGGGATCAAAATGATGACAAGGTAGAGGCACTCCGGCGTATCGTACATCGACGAATTGCAGCATCCGCGATACGACCGTGGAAAGGCCCGCTTCCAAAGGTACGACTACCGGCATTGACACTAGCTGATTTCATTCATTCTTGGAAGGTTGTCCCAGTCCGACGGAAGAATAATCGAGCTGGGTCGACGGTGCGTCCGCCGACGACGGCCTCGTCCCAGTCAGATCTCGGGATCCGTGAAAAAAGGATGCATCGTTTGAATTCTTTGATAGGCCAAGATGGGTCATCAATTGAATTGCAAGGGCCTGACACAGCTGGGTATGAGGCCCAGTTGTGCTCGGTTGATAGCCCAAAAAACCTTGTTGTTCCCAAATCGGACTCTGTTACGTACGAGGAAAAAACTGAACAAATAAAACTGGGAACCAGGGATCGCCAGCAGGAAACGGATCGTCTTTCTCGCTCGACGCCTGGTTTCCCTTCCAGATCGGGGCGAGCTCGCCGAGTGCCGGCAATTTCTTCGTCGGAGATCGGGGCCGCGCGTGGTGCCGCCCAGATGTCGATGAATCCTCCCTCTGAAGCTATGCAGCCTGCAACGACGCAGAATTCAGGGGCAGGGCCTGTTCCACCAATACAACGTCCTGCAGACGGGGATCCTTCTCTTCCGGCTGCAGGAAAAGAGAGCCAAGGGCGTGGCACTGGACCAGCTAAACCTGTACGAGGTATAGGGTATAACCGAGGTGGTGGTGGCTACCAGGGATTTAGGAATTTTGGACAGCATTGGAACGAGAACTTCAACGGTGAAGGTGGTGGCCGTGGGCAGTGGAACACCGGGGGGGGCAGGGGGGTGCTAATCATTGGCACCGACCCTTCCAACCTCCGGAAGGAAATTTTGTCGAAGGTGCTAGAGGTTCGAACTTTCGCCGGCGTGGGGGTGGTGGACTCCGCACTTTTGGGCGAAACAATTTGTTCCCGAAGTGGAAGGAGGTTGCACAAGTGACAAATGATGGGGGTCCAGGTAATACTTCCAATTCTGCAGAGATTATTCCACCTAAGTCGGCTGAAGATAGAGATACCGCACGTGTCAATAAAGCAGCTCAAAAGAAGGAAAAATTGACGTGTTACAGGTGTGGAGTTTCTGGACATTTTGTGGTAGACTGTACTACTGAGATATGTGATATTTGTCAGAAACCAGGACATGATGATGCTACATGTCCCCTACTTTCAGCTCCCAAACCGGTAATTAATATCTATGGTGTATGTCAAAGTAAGCTTATGTTCTTTGAGACACCAGGATCCTCATCAGCTCTAGTTCCGCCTCGCCTTGAGAGTTCAAGAACGGGACTAGTAAAGGTCACAAACGGAACACTGACTGCAGAACAAATTTCTCAACAGCTGAGAAGGCTTGTGTCTGAGACATATCAATGGGCACCAGATAAGATAGATGACCAAAGTTTTCAAGTAGAGTTTCCAAGAAGAGAGGATCTTCAACGGTTGCTTGCATTCGGGGTCAGCAAGGTCAATGATAGCAAATGCTTACTTGAGTTTGAGGAGTGTAAAAAGTTGGAACCACAGGGTACACGGTTATAGAAGGTTTGGATTAGATTTTCAGGCGTTCCAGAGATTCTTCTTAATGACTTCCTAATTGTATGGAGTCTTGGGTCTTTGATTGGTAAGACAGATAAGGTGGATATGCCATTTACTCGAAAAAGGGGTATAGCCAGAGTGCGTGTGATGGTCCTTGATGTTGAGTACATACCGTACTATGCATCATGGTCTTATGATGGAGTTCATTATGAGCTTGATGTAGAAGTCGAGAAGGAGGCCCAACAGCAATCACATGACGGTGATGTTAAAATGGTAGATGCTGATGATCGAGATAAGGACCGGGGTGGTGCCGAGGAGGATCAGTCCGACAAGTCTAATCACAACGCAGAACCACCATCGTCCTCTGCTAAGGATAAATCACCTAACAGCGTAGGTACTCCGTCTTCTTCAGTTTCACCTATGGTTACCTTACGGCTTGGATCTTTTGAGATGCCTACGCCCACTAGCTTATGGGCGGAAGCATGCGTGGAGGAGGAAATATTGCCCGGCATAGACGAAGACATATCACGGGAAGAAAAAAATACCTCCCCGTTATTGCGTTTGTCACACATGGAGGGGGTGGCCACGACAATCAGCTCAACTTATCTTTGCACCAACGACGACCAGCTAGGCCTCAAGCAGGCAGCGCCAACTAAGATGTATAATCAGGTGGTGCACCAGGGGGACATGCAAGTTACAAGCCATAATGATGTGACGGCTGGGACTAAAGACATAAGAAGTACAAACAGCAAAGCAAGTGCTGATTTTTCTATTGGTCATCAGGTTGGGGACCAGAGTGACATGGAATCCATGAAGCAATTTACTTCCTCGGCTGGGTCAAGTGGCAACATGAGAAAAGCAAGTGCTGATTCTTCTGTTATACCGGCTGGAGGAAAACCAGCGTCTAATGCTTCCATGCTTAAACAGAAGCCGCAAGGTACCACTCTACAAATACCGGGACAGGTTCTGCAACCTTCATCTCAGCAGGATGTTGCTGCTGACTTCAAGGCGACAGGACGAGAACACACAACTATATCTCCAGACGATGTGATATCTTTTGGAGGAATTCCAGATCCTACTACCGAAGAACTACGGTTCGGTCAACGTATCCAGGAGCAGCCGGATACCGATGACATGTTACTAGCGCATGGCTCGAGGGCAGCAAAGCTTCGAGACGTCGAGGCAGCTACAGGTATGCAAATTAATCATACTGCTTCAATACTTCATTTTACAGAATCAGAGATTGTACAAAATGCTAGCGACATAGGAATTACTATGGGTTCATCTAGCAAACAATTAGCTAAAACCATTAATGATATTCTGGATTTAGAAACAGATAGAACTATAGAGTTTATTCAAAATCTAGCAGCGGTAAAGCCTATGGATGATAAAGAAGTTAATGAATTAGGAGGATTAGAATTACAAAAGGTGTGTCAAAGTTTACTACACTTAGAAGGAGAGGAAGAGGAGGTGGATGGTTCGGAATTGGAGGGGTATACGGCCTCTTTATTTCCTTGTACGCATTCACCAACAATTAACCAACAAGGTACAACTCAAATTATTTTGGAAAAATCAAAGAGACCTTGGAAAAGGAAGGTTTTTCCCGAATCAGCGGTTAGGAGAAGTGCCAGAGTGAAACAAAAGAAAAAATTCCATGATGATTTATGAAAGGAATATTCTGGAATAGTAGAGGTCTAGCAGACTTGGCTAAAATAAGGTTCCTTAGAGACACATCGCTCGAATATAAACTAGATTTTATGGCTCTACAAGAAACTGGTAGAGATAATTTCACACCCCAATTTTTAAATGCTTTATCAGGAGGGGTTGAGTTTGATTGGCATTGTTTGCCACCAAGGGGTAGATCCGGTGGAATCTTACTTGGTGTCAAATGTGAGACGTTGGAGGTGATGAGTGTGGTTTACGGTGAGTTTACCGTCAAGTTTCGTGTGAGATCGAAACTTGATGGTTTCAAATGGGCTTTGGTGGTCGTATATGGTGCGGCGCAACCAGAAGTAAAACCTGATTTCCTTGCTGATCTAGTAAGAATTTGTGGAGAAGAAACAATCCCAATTATGGTGGGGGAGATTTTAATATAATCAGGAGGTCTAAGGAAAAAATAACGATAATTATGATGAAAGATGGTCACTTATGTTCAACATGGTTATTGAGAGTCTTGATCTGAGGGAGATTGAACTCACAGGTAGGCAATTCACATGGGCGAACTCCCTACCGGTACCAACGTATGAGAAGTTGGACCGAGTACTAACTACTGTCGACTGGGAACAGAAGTATCCCTTAGTCACAGTACGAGCATTACAAAGAGCCATCTCAGATCACGCACCTCTCATGGTTGACTCACGGGAGGCCAACCATGTAGGTAATAAAAGTGTCTTCTCATTTGAATTAAGTTGGTTCGAACGAGAAGGCTTCATGGATATCATAGCTCAGGAATGGGTTAGAAACTTGGGCGGATCTACAAATATTGAAAGATGGCAGAACAAAATAAGACATCTACGCCAATTTCTGAGAGGATGGGCGAAAAATCAGAGTGGTATTTATAAAATAGAAAAAGAAAGATTGACTCATCTGATTGATGAATTAGATGTCAAAGCTGAGTCCACGCAGTTAAACAGGTCAGATAGTAATAATAAGATTAATGCTGAAAAAGAGTTGCAAAAATTGTTAAGAGAAGAGGAAATGAAATGGGCACAAAGAGCTAAAGTGACCAAGGTAGTTCATGGAGATGATAATACTACATTCTTTCATATGATTGCAAATGGCAAACATAGAAAGAAAAAAATAATCCAACTTGAGCAAGATGAAGGAATAATAGTAGGTCATGAAAACTTAAAACTATACATATCTGAATATTACAAGAAACTATTTGGACCTTCACAAGAGACGTTGGTCTCACTGGATGAAACTTCCAATCATGATATACCTCAACTTAATGCAGATGAGAATGAGGTCTTATCTGCTCCCTTTACAGAGAAGGAGGTTTACGATTCAATAGCACAGATGAAACATAATAAGGCTCCGGGACCAGATGGGTTCCCAGCAGAATTTTATAAAGAGTGTTGGCATATTATTAAAGGTGATCTCATGCCTATGTTCGAGGATTTATTCGAGGGTCATTTGCAGCTTTTCCACCATAATTTTGGAACAATTACGTTGTTGCCAAAAAGGGTGGAAGCCATGCGCATTGAACAGTTTAGACCAATTTGTCTACTCAATGTGAGCTTCAAAATTTTCACAAAGGTTGGCACAAATAGACTGATGAAGATAGCACATTCAGTAGTCCAACCGACCCAGAGTGCGTTTATGCCTGGGAGACATATCCTTGAGGGGGTTGTCGTTCTTCATGAAACGTTACACGAAATCCATACAAAGAAATTAGACGGAATTATCTTTAAAGTAGATTTCGAAAAGGCTTACAATAAGGTAAAATGGTCATTTCTTCAACAGGCCTTACGAATGAAAGGTTTCAATGAAAGATGGAGAAATCAGATTGATGCTTTCATACAGAAAGGGAGTGTAGGAGTTAAAGTAAATGATGACATAGGTCATTATTTTCAAACTCATAAGGGATTAAGACAGGGGGACTCAATGTCTCCTGCATTATTCAACATAGTTGCCGATATGTTGACAATAATTATTGCGCGAACCAAAGATAAGGGTCAAGTTGGAGGACTCATTCCACACCTTGTAGATGGTGGTGCATCTATATTATAATATGCGGATGATACAATTCTATTTATGGAACACGATATGGCTAAAGCAAGGAACATGAAATTATTATTGTGCCTATTTGAACAACTATCGGGGCTCAAAATCAATTTTAACAAAAGCGAAATCTTATGCTTTGGAAAGGCAAAAGAGGAGCAACAAGCTTATAGACAGTTATTTGGTTGTGAACTGGGATCACTTCCGTTTAGCTATCTCGGGATCCCTATTCATCATAGGCGTCTGACAAATAAAGAATGGAAATGTATCGAAGAAAGATTTGAGAAAAAATTAAGTTGCTGGAAGGGCAAACTTATGTCATATGGAGGGAGGCTTGTATTAATTAACTCCGTGTTAACAAGCTTACCTATGTTCTTACTGTCTTTCTTTGAAATACCTGTAGGGGTTCGAAAAAGACTAGACTTTTACAGATCTCGTTTCTTCTGGCAAAGTGATGAAGCTAGGAAGAAATACAGATTAGCTCGGTGGGATATTATATGTACTCCCAAAGATCAGGGGGGTTTGGGCATCGAGAATTTAGAAGTGAAAAACAAGTGTTTGCTTAGCAAATGGTTATATAGGTTATCCACAGAATCTGAAAGAATGTGGATTCAAATACTCCATAACAAGTACCTGAACTCTAAAACTTTAGCTCAG
Source organism: Hordeum vulgare subsp. vulgare (assembly GCF_904849725.1). Lineage (NCBI taxonomy): Eukaryota > Viridiplantae > Streptophyta > Magnoliopsida > Poales > Poaceae > Hordeum > Hordeum vulgare. Next base: position 653,801,280 of record NC_058519.1, on the reverse strand, counting down.
GTTACAGCTAGACCAAATGATCCCCCCTTTTGGAAAGGGCTAATGAAGATAAAGATGATCTTCTTCAATAGGGTCAAATTTATACTTGGTAATGGGGCCTCAACAAGGTTCTGGGAAGATACTTTGCTTGGGGACACACCACTTGCAATTCAATACCCTATGTTATATAATATAGTACAACGTAAAGAGGATTATGTATCCACGGTACTACAATCTATACCCCTTAATATGCAGTTCAGGCGTGCTTTAATAGGAGCTCGTTGGGATGCATGGTTGCACTTGGTTGAAAGAATCATGCACGTGCACTTATCTGAACAATCAGATACTATTAAGTGGACTTTAACTAAGAATGGCGTATTCTCAGTAAAGTCCATGTATGCACATCTGATAAATACCGGAATCATAGCTAGATCATTACCTATTTGGAAGATTAAGGTGCCCCTCAGAATTAAAAAATTTATGTGGTTTGTACACAAAGGGGTCATACTAACCAAAGATAACTTACTTAAGCGCAGTTGGAGAGGAAGGACTAACTGTTGTTTTTGTGAGCAAAATGAAACAATAAGACACCTTTTCATAGAAGGTCCTCCTGCAAAATTATTATGGAGAACTATTCAAATAGCTTTTAATATCAGCCCTCCTACATGTATGGGTTCAATATTTACAACGTGGCTTAATGGAGTTGACGTTAAGATATCAAAACTTATCGGAATTGGGATATGTGCTTTGTTTTGGGCTATATGGAATACCAGGAATGATATGATCTTTAATGGCAAGAACTTCAACAATTTTTTGCAGGTTATATACAGAGCAACGTCTTGGATCCGTACGTGGTCGTTACTCAGTCTTGCGGAGTACATGGATCTTATGGATATTGGATGCAACCGATGGGAGATGGCCGCACGGGTTATCTTCAACCGATTTGGATGACGTGCTAATAATAGACTAAATGTATAGGCATCGTAGTCTAATTTTAGATACGCCGGATGTGGCAACTGTTTACTATTTCCTTCTTCCTTTCTTTTGTACTTTGGGCTTTTCGAGCTCTGTGGACCTATGATACTATTTTATTTATCTTTAATAATATGGCTGCATGCATCGATTGATGCACAGGCCGGGGACTCGTTTCCTCCTTATAAAAAAAAAAAGGGGGAATTGTTGCAACATCCTGCTGGTACCCAGATGGAGCTTATGACTTCCATGTAGTAGTACCTGTGTCAGGTGTGTTTTGCTATTTGGTTCATGTGGGGTGACAGAGCCGGGAAGCTTTCATCTTCACAGTGATCTTCACATTGCACGAATGAGGCTGATGGCCCAACTGTCACCGGCTGAATTCAGCAAACATTGTGCTTGTCGCAAAGAAGGCTGGAGCGGACAGCAGAGCATATCTCATTTGAGTTTTTTTTTTTGTTGTTGACTACAAGTAGAATTATTGACTCCAGCGGTAGCAGCAACAACGAGCATACTATCATAATAGCCCAATACTTGGCCAAACGGTTGAAGCTAAGGATCTCAATCTCCGTTGGAAGGTGATGGCGGAATTCTGGGGTGAGACCATCATCTACGTTGTGCGGTCAGACAAAGCCGCGGAGCACATGGAACGGCTTGCGCAAGGAGGGGAATTCCTTACTCATGTCTGGGCTTTCCTCACGCACGCAGGCGTTGTGAAGCGTGACCACATGGTGCCAACCCCAGACCAAACAACAAGCCCAGAAGATCGTGTGCAGTAATGATGTCTGATTTCCTGCATTTATCCTTGTGATTTTTGTTCTGTTTTATTACTCTTCAGCTCAGTTCACATGGTTGCTTTATGACTCTGCTTCTTGTCTGAAATCGTCATGTAAGTGTACCCAATATATGAACTACGTACAATCAGAGAATGCTTGTGTTCCTTTAGGGCTTCGTTGTCCTTTCTTCACGCTGTTTTACTTCTTCTTTTTTGTTACTACTGCTGATCTTGTTAGTCTTTGTTGTTCATTCTTCCACTCTTAAGCTGATAGAATGGATCTTCGCTTTTTTGTGAGGAAAGGAAACAGAGTTTTGTTACTACGGCTACAGTTTTGCCTTTACTCTTTTTCGTGTAAAGAGTATAGTTCTTGGTTTGATTTTTCACCATCTTGGAAGGTCTTGAAGGAAGGTGATATACATGACTTTATTATGTTATGTCAGCGCAGAAGGATATGTTTGGTGATTCTCAAGGTGATAGCAAATTGCTGATTTCCCATGCATCAAAGTTTTCTGTACTATGTTTGATTACCTCATCTAGTCTTCCTTAGATCGTTTCTCAAAACTTATGTGCTACTACAAAACTAGGAACAAGGATACTGAAGTGCCTTGATCATCTACTGAATAATTGTTCACTGCACTTCCTGTCTTCTGTAAAACACTATGCATATCGTGTTCTTATACTCCGACCCGACGGATACTTGTATTTGCGCACTTCTCATTTGAACTACAGATCCAGTTTGATTAATGGAAGGTACTTGTATTAATGAGACAGCTATGTGGCTTCTTATATACTTCAAGTAGTGATATAAACACTCTTAGAGCAACTTTAACGCGTCGACCCGCTCGGTGTCCGGCCTGTTTAACATTTGGGTCGGCAGTGCGTCCAACGTTCGCGATTCATTTTATGTCCGTGCATATATTTAAAAAAGGCCCGCGGCCATAGATCAAGACATCAACCATCCCGTCGCTCAAAGTTCATGCCGACACCATGCCAGCGGCCATGCCAACACCACACAGTTCATGCTGGCGCACTTACTAGTGGCCGACACACATGACAACACATAAAAGGGGTGGTAGTTCGACCCAAAGCCAACACGGCCGTGGTCATGCCAGCACACTTGTCGCCATACAAAAAAGGATGGCTCCCACCGTCATAGATCACTCGTCGTCAAACTTGAGCATGTCAGACTGCATCTTCTCGAACCACGGCATCTTCCTTGACGACACGGTGTTGAGATCCACCTTCATGATCTCCACCCCGTCATCATGCTAGCGAGAGCCACTTCTTTTGCCTTGGTCTTGGCGTTGGCGGCCTCGATCTCTAGCATCTTCTTGGAATTGGTCTTTCCCCGCAGCCGTGGCTTCTCACCCTCCCCAACCTCCTCCACGGCTTCCTTCCCCTCATGCGCTGTGAGGGCTGCATATTGGACCTTGAACTTGTCCTCATCTTTGATGATCCCTCCAATAATGAGAAAGGTTGAAGATCTTGTCTTCGTGTTGGATCTTGAATGCCTCCAAGGCTTGAAATGCCTACAAATGAATTACACGCAAACATCTTAGCAAACGAATAGGAAAGTGTACATGCAAACAAAGAGGGGCGTATGCATGCATATCATGTCCTGCATGCCGATGCCGCTCACGGGATGTGCCTTGATGCTTTCGTAAGTGGCACAAAATTTGTTACACTCTTGTTGGATCACCTTCCATCGCTTCGAAATGGACACCCCCTGCTTGTGCTTTGCATTTGGTACAACGGAAACTTCTTGCGTTTGTGAAACTCACGATGGACACGAACCCAAAAGGTTGATGCCTTTTGTTCGGCGTCGACCTTGGGGTCTTGCCAAATGTTCCTCCAACACTCACAAAGGAGCTTGTCCTCGGCCGTCGTGTATGCCTTCGTCCGTCTGCTCTTGCATTTTGGTTGCACCCCAACGGCTTGGTTGGCGAGCTTGTCCTCGAACAAAGGTCCCCGTTGATGTCCACCTCATCCTCTTCCTCGAGGTCGTAGTCATCCGAAAACACGTGGTCGAGCGCGAAGCCATCCAGGTCCAGGTCGACCTCATCTTGCATGAAGGCGGGACTGCATGCCAGCTTGATCATAAGTCGACGGCGTGAACGGCCTGCCTCGGTCGTCCTGGCTTTGGGTCTCCTCGAGATCGTAGCCAGCCTCCGCATCACCCTCGAAGATGATGATTTGTGTGAAGCGGTTGGCCCTCTTGTCGTCGACGGCCGCCGGCATTCTGTCGAACAGGTTGCGGCGGGAGAGCATGTCGACTAACATCTCCCGTGCGCGTTTCATTGGCCCACCGGATAAAGAGCCACCGGCTACCGGTGTGGTGTTGAGGTCGATGGGCGCGGGCGCAGGCGTGGAAGGCGCCACCACGCTCACCTCCGGCGAGCATTCCCCGGAGAGACGTGAGGCTTGCGGGTAGACGTGGAAGCCGGGAATTGGATGAGTCGCCAACGCGCGGGGCGACTATGGTAGCGCCATCCAAGGAAACGCAGACGAGCATGTGCTCGCCGCTGGCCAGGAATTAACCCTAGGTACAATAGCGTCTCCCTGCCCCGTACGTGTCTTTCTTATATTGATCTTGTGTGTTATGAGCTAAGCTGCTAATGTATTGATCAGGTGCGATTTGCTGTTAGCCAGACTATGTCTTTGCCGTCAACCTCATACATCCCTGATGGTAAGGAAAAATATCTTTACCATCAGCCAAACTATATATTTGCCGCGAGCCTCATACACCCAGAGGCAAAGTAAAGAATCATTACCGTGAGCCTCATGGAGTACATCGTAGACGGCAAAAAAAAAAAAGCATCTTTACTGTCAGCCAGACTATGTCTTTGCTGTCATTCTCGTACACCCCATACGGTAAAAAAAAACATCTTTACTGTTAGAATAAATCCGAGGCACTTCATCGATCTATCGAGGACCAAGCAATCACACAAGCACGACACCGAGATTTGTTAACGAGGTTCACCGATATGGCTACATTCCCGGGGCCTGACTACGGGCGCTCCTCCCCGTGACACCGTCACAATACCGCACCTCGGCCGCCCGGGCGCCGGCACACGTCGCCGGCTCCCCCGCGCACCCGTGCTATTATGTTGGCATAGGTTACATCGTGTGTCTACCCCCGCTATATATGAGAGGTCTAGGATACAAGTGTCCTACCAGGACACGACTTCATATCCTGTCTAAACACAATACTACTCAGAGTCCAACTGTAACCTACCTTGTACAATAATATTCGACACAACTCTAACAAACTCCACCTTGGCGAATATTCTCCACCACCTTGAGTTCATCCATGCGTCAAACTTCCATGTACATTGGACTTGAGATACGTCATGAGCACCACTGCTACTCCCAGACTTCATGTGACTCCACCTGCAACTGTAGTCCCTTCTCGTCTTCTTTGCAGTCAACCCTCGAGCAAAGTTAAGTTCCTTATTACTCTACTTTGTGCTTCCAACTTCCGGAGTATCCATTCAACGTCATCACACACTGATCAATGACCTGTGTGAAAGTGAACAACCCACATATTGAATGCCACATATAAGAATTACATGAACTCAACATCCTTGCTCTTTCTTGACCGTTCGTATGGAACTTGAAGAAATTTCACTGTCGCCTTGTGTCACCCTGAGTCAAATTCGCAGTTGTCTCATCCTTTTTTCGGATAGTCTCTGACATGTCCCACAGCTATAGCACTACGCCTCCTTCCGTATTTGTTATCCGCACTTTACCATGTGCACAAAACACCACAGAATATACGGTCATGTACTCTCTCCGCTTTTAACAATTCAGACTTTAAGTCACTTTCTCATATTCTTCATGGTCAACTCCTATCCATCAACTAGCAGCGATAGACCCAGTCACCAACTTCAATCTGGTACTCATCAACACTGCTTCAGCACCCTTTACACACTTTGTCTGACCACATGTCTGACCACCAGTGCCTTGGTTTGTCGCTGTGTCCCGTGCTTACCGCACACCTCGTCGCTATCACCGTGTCGAGCCTCTGCTGTCCTGGTCAAGTTTTCCAAGGTCGCAAACCCACACCACTCAACCCCCACAGCAGAGAACCATCGATCATCACCGACCGATGCCGAGTATCACGTCTCCATCAGACCACTAGTACCCAGTCCGATCCACGTGTCTCTCGCTATCCGCTGAAATAGGCTTCGACTCTCCATGCATTTACGCCATAGCCCCTCCATCAGCACAGAGTGAAATCTTCCTCTAGACTCCAGCTCCACCTTCAACATGACTCCATGTAGTTGGCCCTGCTACCCCGCGCCCTGTCGACTTCAAGCTCTCATGTGTGCACTGCCTTGAATCAACCACACGCCATAGTCTTGTCAAAGCCACACAAGCCCTCGGGCATGCATCACGTGTTTCCACGCCCCAGAAGTCAGCCACCATCAGCATCATGCTCCTATGTCGTCGTCGCTGAAATCACCGCCATCTTCTACTTTGACCGACATCCACGTCGATCCATCAGACTGTCCAGCCCGACCTAGCTGAAATTAACCGACTGCAACCATGCTTCACCCTGCGTCGTTTCCTCCGCACATCTCCATGCGTTGCTTGACTCCCTGTGTTTACATGATCCTGCCACGACGTGTTCCAAACTCCTCCTAGCCTTATACACACGTCATCACCCATGCCACGCACCACAGACACTCATGCTACCATCCTCGTACAGAAGCATGTACAAAAGAAATAAAAGCCAAAGTCCAGCATAGCTTTCCCGTGTGCACCTTAGCGTGAAAATCCATGAAAAATCCTGCAAATCTCCACCACCACCTGCTCATCTAGGCCTTAGGTCAATTAGCTTTTCCTATCTTTCCTCCGATGGCTAGCTTCAGCATGTTACGTAGCCTTTTTTAATCCAACAAATCTCGTATACACGCGTCCTGGTCTCCTGCCTCAGATTGTCTCAGCCTCCGATCACATGTCACGGCTGTCACACGCAGCCTTCTCCTGCTTCGCCTGGACGAAACGATGCACCAGGCCCTTGTCCACCAGTGGCCCTCGTCAATAGAGGCAAACAAACCCACAGGGCCTCACGCCTCACCTTCGCCACTTGGACCAGACCTTGCTCGAGCCGCGCGGACGACTACAGCGCCCGACCTACCGCTCCAGCGCTGCCCGATCGATTGGATCGATCTCTGCTGCCGCTGCCTTTTATTTTCGATTTTGTTCACAGCTCATTCCTAGCTAAGACATAACGGCGGGTAGGCAAACAACTTGATTCAGGTCAATACAATACTCTTCTTCGAACTTGCAAGCTTGGGACACAAGCGTAAACTGAAAAAGAAGTAAGACCAGGTACACTGCTAAACATAAGTATAAAGAGGTGGAAGGCTGGCTGTGCTTGTGCTCACCTACAGGTCTGTCCCAGCATACAGTATCGAAAAAGACTGTCTCTTATTTTTGATTTGTCTGAATCAGCGTATATTAACTAATACTACTTTATCCAGTCAATAATGAATTGAAAGGTCGTCTTTAATTAAAAAGTGCATAAGCAAGCAAGGAACGGAAGGCATGCTAACTACACTACTAGAGTCAATAAAAAAAACTAAACTACAAACCAAACTACTTGAGTAAGAATCTATTCTTTTTGCTTATTCGTAAGCGCATGAAGAAACTTATTTCACTCTAGCAATGAGCATAAATAGTTGACAACATAGTTGAAAAAATTCTTTCTTTCCTCTTCCTACTACATACACGGCTATAATCGTTATATATTCGATTCTTTTTTTTAGAAAAATCTTTATGCATCTCTTTTCTTTCCATTGTGAGTAAAAGGGAACAGCAGTGGCTCAAGTATGTTCATTGGTATCATACTGTGGCAGTAGATCCTGGTGTCTTTCTCTCAGCTTTCAGAAGCACCTTTCGTCTCTCGTAGCTGTAAGGAAGGCAAGGAGAAGATCCGCATATTGTCCTTATGGGTCCTCTTTATGATGAGGTTGCTAATAAGGGTGGGTAAAGTAGTCCCAATGCTTTTTCCCTCGGTAAGGAACACTTATGGCATCTAAGGTACGCAATTTCTTGTGTTCGCGTTTAGCTCCTTGAACAACTTTGTATCATTCGATACCACTAAGCAGCGGTTAATCGGACATTCCAGAGAGTGAGAGGTCCTTCGGGAAAGAAGAAGCCTAGCCTAACATTGAAATCAAAGTGCCGTAGAGCTCGGTAAGCCGGTGGGCTAAGACAGGCTACGTAAGGCTAAGTAGAGCTTTCCCCCTTCCTACGTGAAAGTTGAAACGCTGTCTATGGTCTGGATATAACATCCCCTTTATCAATTCCTTTCTGGTCAAGATAAATAGGTAAAGCCAGCTTTGAAGGTCAATTCAAAAGGGAAGTAAGAAGTTGCAGGAAGGTTTGAAGAGATGACTGACGTAAAAAGCCTTTGAGCCTCTTTTTGAAAGCTTCTTCCATCAAGTTACTGAAAGTCCCCGGGCTAGACTCGTTTTTCTTCTTCTCCATACTCAAGAACGCGAAATCAAAAGATAGTTAGCCTTTTCAGCCGAGCCTTTAGTAGCAAACTCTGTCTATATTTTAAGCCTGCAGTCTATCTTTCCTTTCTGGAGTTGTCCCGGAGAAGAAAGCTTCCCTCGAAGTGATGAAGTTCACCCCGCTCTCGAATCTCAATTCGTAGTTGGCCTGAAGCTTAGCCTCAATAAGAATGTGTTAAAGGTACGTAGTCACTATAGCGAAACTATTGGCCTGGAATGAAGAGTTTGAGGTTGGCGGCGCGGCTCTTGATCCACTATACTATTCTCGTAGTAGAAAGATGAGTTATATATCTTGACTGCTAGTTCGATGTAATGATCTGTCTATCTCTGCCGCGCCTCCTCTCGAGAGGAAAGAAACTACATCTTTTGTTCTCAACGACCTTCATAACCTGAAAGTGGGCCGGACAGTTCTTTGAGATCGGTACTTCTTCGAAAGTGGTAAATCCTGGCACTTCTTACTCCTATTTCCTCTCACGTGTCAACAAGCAAGTAGGGCGCTTGACCTTAACGTGGTAGGACTCTGTTGCATTTAGAGAGAGGGTGGGAAGAAAGCTTGCTATTGAGGCTATTGCTTGTGTTGAAGAAGACCCTTTTGATTCAAAGAGGCGGCGGTGAAAAACCATTCTTTGACTTTGGAGTTCCAAATAGAAAAACAGTTCTCATTTCTTCTTGTAGTCGATTGGTCGTCCGTTCATCTGGGACAGAAAGGGGAGAGGAGAGCCCGGACGAGGAAAACAAGCACCCCTTTTAGGATTCTAGGAAACAAGCAATACTTTCCCATCTTGAACTGAACTGAACAGAGCACAAAGACTAGAATCAGAACTGGAATTCCCTTCTCTGAATTCAAAAGCCCACCCGGACTTGGTTTGAGAAGTAGCTTGTTCAATTTGTCCTCAGCAGAAGCGAAACCTGTTGCCAAGAGATCGAAATTCCAATCAGAAAATAAGTACTTTGAATCAAGAAATGACATTGCGTAGAAGTGAAGTGAACTAGAGAATTCCAGTCAGAAAAGCAATCGGATACTGAAATCTCTTCTCTGAAAGCTAAAGCTTTACAGATTATAGGAAAGCAAGCACCACGAAGGGCAGTACCCAAACTATAGGTTATCTTGTGTCTGGGCAAGCAAGGTCAAGTAGTGGCATCCTATTACCCTAAATGGAAAGCAAAGTAGGTTATTCAGCCATCCCTCGCGAACAATCAGAAGTCCCAGTTTCCTTAACTAATCTCGCCAATTTATCACTTGACCGACCCAGAGACTAATCTATCGTTGGCCCAGGCAAAGAGTGAGAAAAAGCAGCAAAAGGAGTAGCTTGCAGTGAGGAATGAAAGCTGGTGTTTTACCACCATTCAGCAAGAGAAACCCACCGGAACCTTTTCATAGGACCATAGAAAACATGCTGCTTCCTGTATAGAGATGACTGCTTCTTTAATGAAGTTGATCGTCTATCTCAAGTGGTGGTGATCGACTCCACGAATAGCCTGAACCTGAGAAATGTAGATCTGCAAACGGGAACTTCCTGTTGTCTCGAATCAGGTCTGCTATTTCTATTCATAACTCTCTGGCTGGAATCGACCAAAATGTCAAGCTAAGAGTAACCATAGTCTCAGCAAATAGATAGTCTCCTTCCTTTGTTACCGGTCTTCTTATAATGCCGGGCCACGCCCAGAAGTTTCCCTAAGTGACATGGCTAATAGGAATATTACAGATTTCCTCAGCGTCAATTTTTTATTCCCGTCCATATCTGTTACGGTTTGTTTCCTAGAGCAGCACTTAGGAGCAGTTGGAAAATAAACCACTTTCAACACCCGGGCGCTAAGAGACATAGGATCTTGTAGAATCCGCCAGGCTTGCCTAGCCAATTCTCAATTTCAATGTCTCTAAATCCTAAGCCTCCCATATACTTCGGCATCGTCATCAAGTCCGACGAGACCCATGCCGTCTTCCTTCCTTTCTCCATTCTTGCTGCTAAACCAGAACGCTCTAATCAGCGACGTTATGTGCTGATACAAACAAGCCCCTCGGTAATTTGAAGCATGACATAGAATATGTAGATACGGCTTGGACAAGAGACACTTTATCAATACACTTCCTTTCCCCCCACCGACAAAGTCTTCTCGATCCAACCTTGAACACGTTTCCACCGACTTGGCCAGGTTAAGAAAAGAGAACAATTCGAGATCATCTTCCACTTGTCCTTTTACCACCGCGGTTACTCTTAGCCCATAAACCCAGACAAAGCCATAGACCATTTAGTAGCGCATCGCGAAGGTGGCCCAGTCGCGCATCCTTACCTTTTTTCATATTTGTAACGAAAGTGGCGTTGACAGGCGGATTGGGTCCGACGGGCTGCCCTACTCAACTATCTGGACCAACTGTGTGACGAAATCCGCTAGGTAGAAATCGGGGGATCGCTCGGCGTCAGCAAAGGAACAGCAAAAATAGCGGCTACCGGCAGATACATGACGGAACATATATGGTTTCCTGTGACGAATAGCTCTAAAACCGTGGATCTATGCCAAGAAGCTTATTCTCTGTCCGATAGCAGTAAGCGCCGATTGCCCGCCGGATGAGTATGATACCTTCGGGCAGGATCCTCCTGAAATTTGAATTGGCACTTTCCAGAATTGCTTATATGATGCTTCCACCTCGGTAGACTAGCGAAAGCCATCGCTCTTTCTTGATCGAGAAGAGAAATGAGGGGAAAAGAGGAGAAAGAGGTACAAAGCCCAAGCTCGGCTAAAAGGTCAGTCAGGGAGTGAGTTATAGGCCGACTTGTGGGGAAATCTCTCGTTAACCCACTCCATCCAAAACCTGTAGATTCGCACGAAGTTCCGGAAGACTTAAATGAATAGCCATCGCTGTTAAGAACAACCGATGCCTTATGTGTATTGGATCCGCTCTTCTGTTAGCATGAACACATGAATGAGATTCTATTCCTCTTCCTTATTCTTCCTAAATAGAACCCCCCAACCTAGGTGCGGAAGTAAAATAAATCCTTGTTTGTACATCGCTGAACTTACATACCCGGGCCCGGCTCAACATTCTTTTAAAACAATCGAATAACGGCTTTTCCATGACTTGGCCATTCAATCTTGTGAACTAATCGAGACCGAAATTGGATAAAGAGATACAAAAGGAGAGGAATACCCAATCGATGAAAGAACATGAAACCCTTCTGTTTCTATAGAGGTACGGGAAACGGTTGGGGGCAATAAAGTAGGTGAAGTGGTTGGATTTTGCGAGCTGTTCCAACCACTGCTGGATGTGATTCCAAGAGCCGAACGAGAATGAATACCACACAGAAGAGTCAAGACCGGGCTCCCTAATAGAATGTTTAACCGATCCATTCCGGATCGATCGAATTGGTACGGAAGTTGTAACATGGGAAAAGCACAGAAAACACGACTTATTTGAATAACCCGGTGACCTACCAATTGTAGAAGTAGGATTTTTGGCAAGCAATAAGCACTTAAATAATACAATTCGAGTGTACCAGATTCTTTATCATTTCGAGGAAAAGGTTCGGGAGGAAAGGGAAACAACAGAGGGATCCGAATCGAACCTAAATGGGAATGACATGAAAAATCTTTTTCAAAACCTATCATTAAGGGCGTGACGACGATATACGAGAGGAACAAAAAAAAACTCGTGATTGGTGTGGAGGGGAAGATCTGCTTATGAAATTGTTCAAGAAAGAGTCGTCTCATTTCCTTACTTCTTCGTTCTTTCGAATTCATTCACTTCGACGGCTGGCGCTACGCTAGCTTTGCATGATTAGCTCCGACAGAACAGGTACTGCATTTCCTTAGTTGGATCCGCTCTTTCTCTCTCGTGCAGTTGTTGCTTCCGGCTATTTATTCAGTCGTCAATCAGCATTGATCCGGGTAGTTAGTCAGTCTCTCTCTTTTTGCCCGTCCTTCTCTATCTATGAAATTCCTAATTCAGGGAGTTCGCTTTCCAATATCTAAATGTTCATGCAAAGCAACAAACGAAATGCAAGAACTGTCACGCAGAAGTCACACAGTATGCTGATCGTTCTGAAATGATAAAAAGTATGGGATTTCATAAGAGATTCATACATAGAGATCTAAACTCATGGAAGGGCCCGGCCAGCAAACGAGATCTCTTACATCCAAAGGACCATGCCAATCGAAGATGAACCATTCACCGAGCCGAGTATGTGCAAGACAAGACACGGCTAGATAAGTCAAATAGAAGATATTGCTTTTACACGAGCAACTCTTTTCTTCATGTGGGTACAGCCCACTTTTCCTTTGATGAAATGCGAACACAAACTTCAGGCATCCAAGAAAGAAGTAAAGATCGAAATCGAAGCATTGTCATTGGGTTGAAGATCAATTCATATCGACAAGACTTTCCATTCATCTTTTTGTTGATATTTGGATTCCGTTTTCAAATAAAGTCATCTTGTAGTTAGAAATCACCTTTAGAATCATCAGCCTCTGTCCCTACACTGACTCGCTTATCCGGGATCGATCCTCACTACGGTCCTTTATTTCGAAACGAGGATAGGTCTCTCGCGGAACGAGGTGTAGATTGAGAAGAAAGATGAGCGTATGGTCCATACTCACTCGGGTTCAAACTTATTTTGCAGGGAGAAATGGGTACATGCCTGTAGATCTTCTTCTCACAGCGAGCACTTGATTACGGAGCCTGATTCTATATATTATTTATGGATTATTATAGAATCTATCTTTTTCTTCAAATCATAGTGGGAATCCTATTACCGATACCTAAACGTTTTCTTTGTCGAAACAGAAAGGAGGGAAATTGGATAACCGACGACACGAGTTTCCCGTTCAACGTTCCGCTTCGCTCCACTGTTAGATAGGCAATTCAATAGTTACCGACGAAAGGAGTTCCCCTTCTCTTGGCCAATTGACGTTCTGCTTCAATAAGTCATGACCTTCACTCTCCTCAAGTGAGGAGGGCATATTGTTTGACCAACGAAAGCCTCACTAGTTCCTTCTTCCCGTTCACTATTCCCGTAGCCTGATACGAGTTATTTAGCTCGTGTCTCCTTGTTCTTGGGAAGAACCGAAGGTTCATTCGCGGCACTCGTAGACATAGTTGTATTTCAGACCCTCTTCTTTCCCTAAAAAGCTAATAAATCAAAACAAGAGAAAAGCAGAAGCGAAAGCTCGAGTCGAAGAGTGGAGGTCGCTCGGTAACTCGAGTCGATCAGTCCCATTCATTCTTGCCCGAAACAAGTGGGCTATTCATTCCGGTGCCACCTTTGTTCAATCGAGTCCATGTTCTCTATTTCCCAAAACCCATTCGTTCACCGACCCGTGGACCAGAGGTTTAAAGCTTGGAATTGAGCTTTCTAGCTTTCTTTAGTACAATCTTTTTGCGAGAGCAACCCCGGGTTCGTTCCTAAGACTACACTCACAGCTTTCTCTGTTCATGTTCCGGCATAGGAGATCTAGTGGTAGGATAGGGGACAGAGCTTTAGGGCTGCAGTAAACCTCATATGCGCGTGGCTCATCATAAGACCTTAGCCTGATGTCCTACCCAAAGACTTCAAAGGTAGTCACAGGACAACCTTTCCGAGTTCTAACTTCCAAACCTATAACTTGGTTTGCTTGCCTGCTTCCTATCTGACCTATCAATCAAAGAAATGTTCTAGTTCCGCGATACGAGCTTGACTGTCGCTCTGAGACAGTAGATTTCTTGGTTTGGGGTCCCTTTATCAAAGGCTCCCTTCCCTACTGATCATACAACAAATGAAGGTGGTTAGAAAGATGGCACATCGATCTTCTGTACACCCTGTTCGTGCTGCGGAACGCAGAAAATCCGCCTTCCTTGGAAAAAAAAAATCCTGACTCCGAAGTATCAAAGGAGACTTGGGTGGCGCCTTCTGAAGAGCCCTTCATTCTGCGACTCAGATAGGCTAGGATTCGTGTCTCAGCCGGAAGGGGTCGTAGGACTGACTCAGACAAAGCGTTAGAAGTACGATCTCCGAATCTATAAGCTTTGGCCTGCCTTCTTCCCTTATCTAATCTATTAGGTAATAAGAAAGTGGTGTTAATTGTCACGCTAAGGAGCTGACCAGTGACATTTCTGTCTCAATTGAAGTCAACCTTACTATACTCGCTTGTAGGAGATCATCGCTCAGAAGGGCGTTCTTTCGCTAGAAAAACAAGAGTTTGAAGATCACCCAACCCACGAAAAGGTCAGAACTCTCGATCTAGCCCCACTTTCTATAGCAATTTATCGACATGTTGTTTCGAATGTCCTTGAAAAGGCCTACACACATACCCTGCCACTCGATGTGTAGTGGGTTTGTTCAGTAGAGATGGGTAGAGCGCACAAGTATTGGAAGGAAAGTTTCACCCTTCTTAAAAGAGAAAAAGTCTGTATTGAACTATGATTTGAATTCCTTTCTTATTAGTTTCCAAGTGCAAAATGTTCATTGCCTTGATCAGAGCCTTTAAGCCTTTTAGAAGCGAGCATTTCCGCAGCTTCTATTTTTCCTAAAGCTAATGAACCGAATGGAAGAGAAAAACTTGGAATAAATAATAAAGAAGGAACCAACAAGAAAATAAAGAATTGTTCCAACCTCGGCTCGGGGTCTGTCTGGAAATGGAAAATAGTTCTCTCTCTCATCTGGTCTCGCCACAGTGACAAGAAAAACAAGTGAATAATTGGAATAGAACGCAATCGTCAACCAAAATCGGGTAGGATGTATTATAAAAGAAAGCCTTGCCTCACTCGCAAGTGAGGACCTCACCCCTCCTTCCTCATTTATTGAGAATGGAAAAAGACAATGTTCATTGCTTCCTCAAAACAAGAGTTCCATGGGCGGTTTTTAATAAACCTCTTTAAGCAAGGCAAGGCGATTCATGAAGGATTCCTCTCCTCTTCTAGTTGGTCTATTAGACTATTATTACTATAAGGTCCCCTAAAACAGGCATACCCGTAAAGGAAAGGCAAGGGAAAATGGACGGAGATTGGTCAGTGGTCTCCTCTCCAGGTCGAGTATTTCTGTTGTTTTCTTTGATTTGGGTTAAGAACAGTAGTCGTACATTCCACTTTGTTAAGTTCTTTTTTTTTGATTCGACATAACAAGAACAGAATCACGCTCTGTAGGATTTGAACCTACGACATTGGGTTTTGGAGACACACGTTCTACCGAACTGAACTAAGAGCGCTTTCCGGGAGATAAAGCAGTAAAGAAAAGGATGATTTTTGAAAGCAGTAAAGAAAAGGATGATTTTTGTACCGCATGCACATAGAAAAATGAAACTCTGAATTTGTACACGCTTTCGGACTCAAGAAACAATCACGAAGACCTCCCACGAACGAACGCCTGATGCTTGAGACAATCCGCCAACCCGCCAGCTAGCTAGTTTGGGCCACAGCCCCTTTGGGCAGCGCTGCTGCCTGCCCACCTAGCCTTGACGTGGCCTTCGCCTGGCCCCGGCCACGCGCGTCTAAATCCAATCTACCCAAGAGTACCTGCATCGAACCGATCTCGTCGAAAAAACTCAGTTGCCGCCACAGTCGATCAACCGAGCCGCTGCTCCTGATTGCTTCAACACGAACACAACTCCCGCCGCTGCATCGACCTTTTCCGGTCGTTCGACCCCTGATCGATTCGACAAATTCTGTTGCACCTCTAGATCAACAGTCTCGACCTCTCGAATAACCTTGCTCATGATACCACTTGTTAGAATAAATCCGAAGCACTTCATCGAGCTACCGAGGACCAAGCAATCACACAAGCACGACACCGAGATTTGTTAACGAGGTTTATCGATATGGCTACATCCCCGGGGCCTGACTACGGGCGCTCCTCCCCGTGACACCGTCACAATACCGCACCTCGGCCGCCCGGGCGCCGGCACACGTCGCCGGCTCCCCCGCGCACCCGTGCTATTATGTTGGCATAGGTTACATCGTATGTCTACCCCCGCTATATATGAGAGGCCTAAGATACAAGTGTCCTACCAGGACACGACTTCATATCCTGTCTAAACACAATACTACTCAGAGTCCAACTGTAACCTACCTTGTACAATAATATTCGACACAACTCTAACATTTACTGTCAGCCAGACTATGTACGACAAATATTATTATTTTTTAAATATGAACCAACAATCCAATTTATACAGTATACGAGAGAGAGAAAACTACTCCATTCCATCTTCCCAAAAAGAGCATTTTTTAGGGTAAAGATGATACTGAGCGTAAATTAAGGGGGGAAATGGAAATATCACTTTGAATCATTGGATCAAGGAAATATTTCGGTTTACATTCTGTGAGACTACACGTCAAGTAGGTAGGGGTGTAGTGATGAACTGTGCAACGCAGCTGTTGCTTTTATCCCGTCAGATCAAATCATACATTAATTTGTGCGTTCTAGGCTTCTACCCAGTCGACATGCCTAGCACAGGCCACTCATGTGCTAGACGCCTAGTCCACTAGGAAGCACATCTCCAATATTCGTACATATCTATAGGTAGGTATGATGAGGTACGACTATGTGACAAAGAATTAACGCGCGCGTCGACGCTCTTCAGTGATGAACTCGTCCCCTTGTACTTGTAGCAGGGCCGGTCTTCCGCTGTGCAGGGTCGGTCCTGAGATTTTTGGGGTCCGGAGTGAAACTAAAATTTAGGGCCCCTAAGTATAAATAAATAGTGCAGATTCCGTGGAAGATGAATTATGATCATGATCACTCACATTGTTATCGTCCGAGTCGATGTTAACATTGTCTTCTGTATGGATATCATCTTCTAGATTCACATTACTTGGTTCTTCCACAAGAACTAACGCCAACTCGTCTGGATTTTTTGAAGTGGTTGGGTTACTCGCCAAAAACTTACGAAGAAATCCTCTTTGTGATTCTACCAATTTTTAATCTCCTTTCCTCTTTTTTCTTTTGACAGCACCTGATTCAGGCTTCATTACTACTCCCTCTGTTCCTTAATATAAGACATTTTAGAGATTTTATTATAGACTAGATACGGAGGAAAATGAGTGAATCTACATCCTAAAATATGACTACATACATCCGTATGTAATTCATAGTGGAATCTTTAAAAGGTCTTATATTTAGGAACGGAGGGAGTAATTCTGAAAATAAATAAATCTGAATCAAAAATAGGGCATTAACTACCCAAAGATTTAAAAGGAATCACTAGAAGTAATTGCAGGTCCAGATCCATCAGGCATTAGTAAATTGCAAACTAGAACGGGAACTGATCTACGAATCAAACTAGAACGAGATCCTCAGAAGAAGTGGAGAACAGACAGACTGACGGACATTACGGAAGAAGCAACCGGCGAGGGCCCTTCCGCGTGCCGGCGTGCGTGCCTGCGTGGCAATGAAGCCGACGTCCAGGGCCTGCCCGCAGCTCGCGTCGTAGTCTCGCACTTCTACAGATGAGAGTCGCGACGTGCAGGAAGACGAGAGACAAGCCTGACGAGAGACTTTATAATACCTAGTACATGCCTGACCTAGTATACGTAGTATATATGCAGCGGGCCCCCAACAATTTTGGGCCCCGTGCAGCCGCCCCCGCGGAACCCCCCCAGGGCCGGCCCTGCCGCTGCGGAAGAACAATGTCGCCGTGGGGGGCCATCGGTCACGCCCTCTGGAGCGCCACCACAAACGATGGAGACGAGCGAGCACGGCGTCACCGCCACTACCACCGCCGCCCTTGTGCTTGATTGCTCTCGCTTGTTTGCCTGTTTATCATGCAGCAAAATCATCAGAGTAAAACTTTCTATGTCATATGATCATCCATGTTTACATATGTTTCATGTCTAGTGTGCTATATTATTTGTTGTTTGATTTGTTGCTTTTCTACAATGCTAGGACAACCGGTATGTGAAGTTTGACGGAAGGGTTTCAAGGGTTTACAGTTTTTGCAAGAATCATGCAATGTACAAGTGTCAGGTTACAGCAACAGATGTCACAGAGGATTTAAGACAAGATAGACGACATAGGCTGCTTACACCAAGGACATGTTCAACAGCCATGTAATGTTGAAACTGGCAAGGTGAATCGACACTTTGGGCTGAAAAAATCATTATCTTCGTTCAGTTCGTCGTGACTGTAGTGTTGTTTTGTTCGTGTGTAAATCGTAGTAGTGTATAAACTTACCACGTAGGATACAAGGCGACTACACCTCTAAGCTCGTATGCAATCAAATACCATTCATTCGTATGAGCACAACCAATGCAAAAAGCCAAACACATTGTAGAGTTGTTACTACGATGCATGAAGAGAGGATGCAAGCAACCAATCACCAAGCAAATACTATTTTTGTTGTCTGCATTAGTTAAAACAAAACCAACTAAGATAATTATGTAAGGGCAACTTCAACGGGTAGATCCAAACGGACGGTGATTTTATCCGTTTTTTGTCCGTTTGGGTCGCCCGTCCGCTTAGCAGACATGAGGCAAACACGCGCGGTCGATGGACTTGGGCCTTGCAGAATTGTTCTTGGTCATTTCTTTGGTGTCGGAGATAAAGGAGCAGGCTCGTTGAGCCTACCCCGGGGTTATCCCCCCCGACAGTAGTCCCCGAAGCTGGAGAGGCCCGCCGCTTGCTCGCGGGTGGCCTCACCGGCTTGATTTTTTGTCCTTGTATTCTTGCCGCCTCCTGCGGCAGGGGTCGACGCCTCCTCACCGGCTTGATTTTTTGTCCTTGTATTCTTGCCGCCTCCTGCGGCAGGGGTCGACGCCTCGGCTTCGTCGTAAGCTGCGCAAATCGCGCCACGTGCCAGGCCCGGCCTGACGTGATGATGGTTTTTACTGGTGACGGGACTGGGCATGGGCCCTGGGTCCCGCCACGACGCCCCCTCGGCCTCCGCACGGAAGATCATCTGCGGATTTACTCCGCCACGGTTAGGTTTCGGGAAGCGCTACCGCCCGTAATACACGAGATTAGTGGGGCTCCGCGCACACCGGATCCCCTCCCCATGACCCTTAGTGGGATTTAAATGGGAAGCGGGGGTACCGAGGAGGCCATTCGCCCCCTTCTCGCCCCACATCGACGCTCTCTTCCTCCCTGAGCCCAGAGAGAAAGAGCCCGTCTACCTTCGTCTTCTTATTCTCTGTCGCCGTCGCGCCACTAGCCTTCCCGAGCATCTGTCACCCACAGTCATGGCGAGCGGCTCTTCCTCGAAGAAGACCTCGTCTCACGGAGCTTGGCTCGGCAGTGAGATCTGCGACGGACGCGTCGAGGCGCTTCGCCACCGCCGGATGCTGCCCCCGGCCTCTCAGGTGTCGGTGCGGATCCCCGGCGCCGAGACAGCTCCAACACCGGAAGATGGAGAGATCGTCGTGTTCGACGAGCACTTCTACAGGGGCTTTGGGCTCCCAGCGAGCACCTTCTTCTCCAACTGGCTCATCTTCTTTGGCCTGTAGCCGCACCACCTGGCGCCGAACGCCATCCTTCAGCTGTCGGCCTTCGTTATCCTGTGTGAGGGCTTCCTGGGGATCGAGCCTCGCCTCAACCTCTAGCAAAGCTTGTTCTTCTTCAAGCAGCAGTCCAAGAAGATGGACAAGGCTGAGCTGGACAAGCTAGTCGGGCCTCGCCCGATGACGCCGTGCGGAGCCGCATTGGTGCATCATCGCTCGAAGTCCGGCTTCCCCCAGATGCCGCTGCAGGAATCCATCAAGCAGTGGCAGAGAGGCTTCTTCTATGTGAAGAACGCCAACCCCGCACACGACGCCCTCAACATGCTCCCATTCAACATCGATCCTCCAACGAAGTTGAACTGGGGGGGCGAAGTACCCGAAGCCGATTCCCGAGGTGGCGCAGATCGGCACCCACCTCGACGTCTTGCAGGATCGCGACCTCCTCGGCCGCGACCTGCTCACCACCATGGTCACCCGCAGGATCCTGCCCCTGCAGAGGCGGCCCCATTTGGTCTGCCAGATAAGTGGCCGGTATGACCCCTGCCGGACCTCCACCTAGAGCTTCACCGCCAGCGCGGTGGTGCGGGGGGTGAACCAGATTTCCACCGCCCGTATGGACGACAGTGGGAACTGGGCGTGGGGGATGGCCCCTTACAGCAGGTCCCGTCTGCCTCCAGTAGTAAGCATTTTTTTTGTTGCATCTGTTCTGGTTGTGTTTTCTTGTGGTCGGACGTCTTTTTGAGCCGGCCGCCAACTCCATTGCGCGGGTGTTCGAAAAGCTACAGGCACTCAACCCGCCTGCCCCCGACGTGGTAACGTCTGACGCCTCGGAGATCGAGGACGAGGGCATGATCGAGTCCCGTTCTGCCTCCTCCGAAGGTTCGGAGCATGCGCTGGAGTCGGAGGGGACAGAGACGTCTGGTGAGCATCTGAGGCCCTCCATTGTAGATTGGACGGATGATGATGAGAATCCCTCCTCCCTATCTGATGCAGCCCTCGAGGAAGACTCCGACGAGGTGGAGGAAGTCACCAGCCCGCCTCTAACGCGCGAACGGCGTCATAAGTACGAGGCGGCCGGTCTTGGCGAGGCGACCCGGAGGAAGGGCAAGGGTGCCACAGCTTCCACGTCGGCTCCCAAGCGACCGGCGACGGGTCCTCCAGCCGGAACACGAGCAGGCGACGCTAAGAAGCGCCGTGCTGGTGGCGGCAGGAGGCAGGTGCCCATCGTCGCGGGGTAAGGGTTCCCTTCCCTTCTTCTTACTTTGTCTTGTGTGAAGTTTTGTTCCTCAAAGCGTCGCTTGGCAGGGAGGCGGAAGACGTGGAGGAAGACACCGCCTCCGCCGCCGAGTGAGCCGGCTGGGCAGCGGCTGACGCTGCCCGGAAGGAGTTCGAGGAGCAGTCCGCCCGCCGCTGGGATGCGGCCTCGGGGAAGACGACCGAGGGCCAGTTTTAGCCTAGCCGGGCCGAAAAGCCGGCGGAGAAGCATATGAAGGCTAGACATGACCCCTCCACGCGTGCTCACGTGAAGGAGCCAGCTAGCGAGGCGGCCTCGAGGCGCGCCCCCAGGACCGAAGAGGCCCAACCGGCCGAGCCGGACATCTCCGCGCTGGTGGATCTCGAGGTGATCCCTGATTCACCGGAGGCCGAGGCGGCTGCCGACGCATCGGAACTGAACCTGGACGCGTCAGACATGGACCAGGATGCGCCAGGGCCGAACGTGGATGCGCCAGACGCGGCCCATCCACCTTCTGCTGAGGAGACGGAGCCGGCTGGGGCGTCGGCGGAGCCGGCCGGCACGCCAGTGCCTGGAGACGGAACCATCGTCATTTCCAACCGTGGCCCAGCTGCTCTAGGAGCCGGCCCCACAGCCGGGAGCCGGCCCATGAAGGCTTGG
The DNA here is from genome assembly GCF_904849725.1 of Hordeum vulgare subsp. vulgare. Lineage (NCBI taxonomy): Eukaryota > Viridiplantae > Streptophyta > Magnoliopsida > Poales > Poaceae > Hordeum > Hordeum vulgare. The sequence goes on along the minus strand of NC_058519.1, from coordinate 653,779,729 downwards.
CGTGCGGCTAATCTGGAGTGCCAGAAGCTGCCCGTAGGCACCGTGCTCCACGGTGTCCCGGAGATGGTATCGCTGTTTGCCAGCAGCCGATACAAGGTGGACCAGGCGGCCCGTGTGGTGGGCGGTGATCTGGAGCGTTTGGAGGAGCTGTTGGGGAACGTCGCATGGGAAACAAAAAAATTTCTACGCGCACGAAGACCTATCATGGTGATGTCCATCTACGAGAGGGGATATTCGATCTACGTACCCTTGTAGATCGCACAGCAGAAGCGTTAGTGAACGCGGTTGATGTAGTGGAACGTCCTCACGTCCCTCGATCCGCCCCGCGAACCGTCCCGCGATCAGTCCCACGATCTAGTGCCGAACGGACGGCACCTCCGCGTTCAGCACACGTACAGCTCGACGATGATCTCGGCCTTCTTGATCCAGCAAGAGAGACGGAGAGGTAGATGAGTTCTCCGGCAGCGTGACGGCGCTTCGGAGGTTGGTGATGATCTTATCTCGGCAGGGCTCCGCCCGAGCTCCGCAGAAACGCGATCTAGAGGTAAAACCGTGGAGATATGTGGTCGGGCTGCCGTGGCAAAGTTGTCTCAAATCAGCCCTAAAACCTCCGTATATATAGGGGGAAGAGGGGGAGCCTTGCCTTGGGGTCCAAGGACCCCCAAGGGGTTCGGCCGAGCCAAGGGGGGGAGCCCTCCCCTTCCAAACCGAGTCCAACTAGGTTTGGAAGGAGGAGTCCTTCCCCCTTTTCCCACCTCCTCTTTTTTTTCTCTTTGATTTTCTTCCTATGGCGCATAGGGCCTTCTTGGGTTGTCCCACCAGCCCACTAATTGCTGGTGCGCCACCCCCAAGGCCTATGGGCTTCCCTGGGGTGGGTTCCCCCCCCCCCCCCCCCCCGGTGAACACCCGCAACCATTCGTCATTCCCAGTAACTCCGAAAACCGTCCGGTAATCAAATGAGGTCATCCTATATATCAATCTTCGTTCCCGGACCATTTCGGAAACCCTCGTGACGTCCGTGATCTCATCCAGGACTCCGAACAACATTCGGTAACCAACCATATAACTCAAATACGCATAAAACAACGTCGAACCTTAAGTGTGCAGACCCTGCGGGTTTGAGAACTATGTAGACATGACCCGAGAGATTCCTCGGTCAATATCCAATAGCGGGACCTGGATGCCCATATTGGATCCCACATATTCTACGAAGATCTTATCGTTTGAACCTCAGTGCCAAGGATTCATATAATCCCGTATGTCATTCCCTTTGTCCTTCGGTATGTTACTTGCCCGAGATTCGATCGTCAGTATCCGCATACCTATTTCAATCTCGTTTACCGGCAAGTCTCTTTACTCGTTCCGTAATACAAGATCCCGCAACTTACACTAAGTCACATTGCTTGCAAGGCTTGTGTGTGATGTTGTATTACCGAGTGGGCCCCGAGATACCTCTCCGTCACACGGAGTGACAAATCCCAGTCTCGATCCATACTAACTCAACGAACACCTTCGAAGATACCTGTAGAGCATCTTTATAGTCACCCAGTTACGTTGCGGGGTTTGATACACACCAAGTATTCCTCCGGTGTCAGTGAGTTATATGATCTCATGGTCATAGGAACAAATACTTGGCACGCAGAAAACAGTAGCAACAAAATGACACGATCAACATGCTACGTCTATTAGTTTGGGTCTAGTCCATCACGTGATTCTCCTAATGACGTGATCCAGTTATCAAGCAACAACACCTTGTTCATAATCAGAAGACCCTGACTATCTTTGATCAACTGGCTAGCCAACTAGAGGCTTGCTAGGGACAGTGTTTTGTCTATGTATCCACACATGTATATAAGTCTTCATTCAATACAATTATAGCATGGATAATGAACGATTATCTTGATACAGGAATTATAATAATAACTATATTTATTATTGCCTCTAGGGCATAATTCCAACAGTCTCCCACTTGCACTAGAGTCAATAATCTAGCCCTCACATCATCATGTGAATTACATTGTAATAAATCTAACACCCATACAGTTCTGGTGTTGATCATGCTTTGCCCGTGGAAGAGGTTTAGTCAGCGGGTCTTCTACATTCAGATCCGTGTGCACTTTGCATATATTTACGTCCTCCCCTTCGACGTAGTCGCGGATGAGGCTGAAGCGTCGTTTCATGTGTCTGGACTTCTTGTGAAACCGTGGTTCCTTTGCCAGGGTAATGGCACCCATGTTGTCACAGAACAAGGTTATTGGATTCAGTGCGCTTGGCACCACTCCAAGATCCGTCATGAACTGCTTCATCCAGACACCCTCCTTAGCCGCCTCCGAGGCAGCCATGTACTCCGCTTCACATGTAAAATCTGCTACGACGCTCTGCTTGGAACTGCACCAGCTTACCGCACCCCCATTAAGAATAAAAACGTATCCGGTCTGCGACTTAGAGTCGTCCGGATCTGTGTCGAAGCTTGCATCGACGTAACCTTTTACGGCGAGCTCTTCGTCACCTCCATACACGAGAAACATCTCCTTAGTCCTTTTCAGGTACTTCAGGATATTCTTGACAGCCGTCCAGTGATCCACTCCTGGATTACTCTGGAACCTGCCTGCCATACTTATGGCCAGGCTAACGTCCGGTCTAGTGCACAGCATTGCATACATGATAGAACCTATGGGTGAAGCATAGGGGACGGTGCTCATATGCTCTCAATCCTCATCAGTTGCTGGGCACTGAGTCTTACTCAATCTCGTACCTTGTAAAACTGGCAAGAACCCTTTCTTGGACTGTTCCATTTTGAACCTCTTCAAAACTTTATCAAGGTATGTGCTTTTTGAAAGTCCTATCAGGCGTTTCGATCTATCCCTGTAGATCTTAATGCCTAGAATGTAAGCAGCTTCTCCTAGGTCCTTCATAGAGAAACTTTTATTCAAGTAATCCTTTATGCTCTCCAAAAACTCTACGTTATTTCCAATCAGCAATATGTCATCCACATATAATATTAGAAATGCCACAGAGCTCCCACTCACTTTCTTGTAATACAAGATTCTCCAACCACTTGTATAAACCCAAATGCTTTGATCACCTCATCAAAGCGTTTGTTCCAACTCCGAGATGCTTGCACCAGTCCATAAATGGATCGCTGGAGCTTGCACACCTTGTTAGCATTCTTAGGATCGACAAAACCTTCGGGTTGCATCATATACAACTCTTCCTTAAGGAAACCATTAAGGAACGCCGTTTTGACATCCATCTGCCAGATTTCATAATCAAAAAATGTAGCTATTGCTAACATGATTCTGACGGACTTAAGCATCGCTACGGGTGAGAATGTCTCATCGTAGTCAACTCCTTGAACTTGTGAAAAACCCTTTGCCACAAGTCGAGCATTATAAACGGTCACATTGTCGTCAGCGTCCGTCTTCTTCTTAAAAATCCATTTGTTCTGAATAGCCTTGCGGCCCTCAGGTAGTACTTCCAAAGTCCACACTTTGTTCTCATACATGGATCCTATCTCGGACTTCATGGCCTCTAGCCATTTGTTGGAATCTGGGCCCACCATTGCTTCTTCATAATTTGCAGGTTCATTGTTGTCTAACAACATGATTGACATGACGGGATTACCGTACCACTCTGGAGCAGCACGTTGTCTCGTCGACCTGCGTGGTTCGACAGGAACTTGAACCAGAGTTTCATGATCATCATCATCAACTTCCTCCTCAACTGGCATTGCAACGACAGAGGTTTCCCCTTGCCCTGCGCCACCATCTAGAGGGATGAGAGGTTCGACAACCTCGTCAAGTTCTATCTTCCTCCCACTCAATTCTCGAGAGAGAAACTCCTTCTCGAGAAAAGCTCTGTTTTTAGCAACAAACACTTTGCCCTCGGATTTGAGATAGAAGGTGTACCCAACTGTCTCTTTTGGGTAACCTATGAAGATGCACTTTTCCGCTTTGGGTTCCAGCTTTTCAGGCTAAAGCTTTTTGACATAAGCATCACATCCCCAAACTTTAAGAAACGACAACTTTGGCCTTTTGCCATACCACAGTTCGTATGGTGTCGTCTCAACGGATTTTGATGGTGCCCTATTTAAAGTGAATGCAGTTGTTTCTAATGCATAACCCCAAAACGATAACGGCAAATCGGTAAGAGACATCATAGATCGCACCATCTCTAATAAAGTACGATTACGACGTTCGGACACACCATTACGCTGTGGTGTTCCAGGCGGTGTCAACTGTGAAACAATTCCACATTGTCTTAAGTGAGCACCAAACTCGAAACTCAGATATTCACCCCCACGATCAGACCGTAGGAACTTGATCTTCTTGTTACGATGATTTTCAACTTCACTCTGAAATTGCTTGAACTTTTCAAATGTTTCAGACTTGTGCTTCATTAAGTAGACATAACCATATCTACTCAAATCGTCAGTGAAGGTGAGAAAATAACGATATCCGTCGCGTGCCTCTACGCTCATCGGACCGCACACATCGGTATGTATGATTTCCAACAAGTCACTGGCACGCTCCATTGTTCCGGAGAATGGAGTTTTAGTCATCTTGCCCATGAGGCATGGTTCGCACGTGTCAAGTGAATCAAAGTCAAGTGACTCCAAAAGTCCATCGGCATGGAGTTTCTTCATGCTCTTTACACCAATATGACCTAAGCGGCAGTGCCACAAAAATATGGCGCTATCATTGTTAACTCTTACTCTTTTGGTCTCAATGTTATGTATGTGTGTATCACTATCAAGATTCAATATGAACAATCCTCTCACATTGGGTGCATGACCATAAAAGATGTTACTCATAGAAATAGAACAACCATTATTCTCTGACTTAAAAGAGTAACCGTCTCGCAATAAACAAGATCCAGATATAATGTTCATGCTCAACGCAGGCACTAAATAACAATGATTCAAGTTCATAACTAATCCTGATGGTAACTGAAGTGAAACTGTGCCGACGGCGATTGCATCAACCTTGGAACCATTTCCTACGCGCATCGTCACTTCATCTTTCGCGAGCCTTCGTCTATTCCGCAGTTCCTGTTTCGAGTTGCAAATATGAGCAATAGAACCGGTATCGAATACCCAGGCACTACTACGAGAGCCGGTTAAGTACACATCAATAACATGTATATCAAATATACCTGATTTTTCTTTGGCCGCCTTCTTATCAGCCAGATACTTGGGGCAGTTGCGCTTCCAGTGACCCATACCCTTGCAATAGTAACACTCTGTTTCAGGATTAGGTCCAGCTTTGGGTTTCTTTGTCGGATTGGCAACAGGCTTGCCGCTCTTCTTTGAATTACCCTTCTTGCCTTTGCCGTTTCTCTTGAAACTAGTGGTCTTATTCACCATCAACACTTGATGCTCTTTACGGAGTTCAAACTCTGCGACTTTCAGCATCGCAAACAACTCCCCGGGTGACTTGTTCATCCCTGGCATGTTGTAGTTCAACACAAAGCCTTTATAGCTTGGCGGCAGTGATTGAAGGATTCTGTCAGTGATAGCCTCTTGCGGGAGTTCAATCCCCAGCTCAGCTAGACGGTTTGAGTACCCAGACATTTTGAGCACATGTTCACTAACAGACGAATTCTCCTCCATCTTACAAGCATAGAATTTATCGGAGGTCTCATACCTCTCGATCCGGGCGTTCTTCTGAAAGATGAACATCAACTCCTGGAACATCTCATATGCTCCATGACGCTCAAAGCGACGTTGAAGTCCCGGTTCTAAGCCATACAAGACTGCACATTGAACTACTGAGTAGTCCTCCTTATGTGTTAACCAAGCGTTCTTAACATCCTAGTCAGCCGTAGCGGGTGGTTCATCTCCTAGCGCAGCATTAAGGACATAATCCTTCTTCCCAGCTTGTAAGATTAGCTTAAGATTACGAGCTCAGTCTACAAAGTTGCTTCCATCATCTTTCAACTTAGCTTTCTCTAGGAACGTATTAAAATTCAGGGTGACTGTCGCGTGAGCCATGATCTACAACACAAATATATTCAAAGTGGACTTAGACTATGTTCAAGATAATTAGAGTTTAACTTAATCAAATTACTTGCTAAACTCCCACTCAAAAAGTACATCTCTCTAGTCATTTGAGTGGTTCATGATCCACTTACACTAGCTCAAGTCCGATCATCACGTGAGTTGAGTATAGTTTCAGTGGTAAGCATCCCTATGCTAATCATATCATCTATATGATTCATGATCGACCTTTCGGTCTCATGTGTGCCGAGGCCATGTCTGCACATGCTAGGCTCGTCAACCTTAACCCGAGTGTTCCGCGTGTGCAACTCTTTTGCACCCGTTGTATGTGAACGTTGAGTCTATCACACCCGATCATCACGTGGTGTCTCAAAACGACGAACTGTAACAACGGTATACAGTCGGGGAGAACACAATTTCGTCTTGAAATTTTAGTGAGAGATCACCTCATAATGCTACCGTCGTTCTAAGCAAAAATAAGGTGCATATAAGGATTAACATCACATGCAATTCATAAGTGACATGATATGGCCATCATCACGTGCTCCTTGATCTCCATCACCAAAGCACCGGCACGATCTTCTTGTCACCGGCGCCACACCATGATCTCCATCAACGTGTCGCCATCGGGGTTGTCGTCCTACTCATGCTATTACTACTAAAGCTACATCCTAGCAAAATAGTAAACGCATCTGCAAGCACAAACGTTAGTTTAAAGACAACCCTATGGGTTGCCGTACCATCGACGTGCAAGTCGATATTATCTATTACAACATGATCATCTCATACATCCAATATATCACATCACATCGTTGGCCATATCACATCACAAGCATACCCTGCAAAAACAAGTTAGACGTCCTCTAATTTTATTGTTGCATGTTTTACGTGGTGACCATGGGTATCTAGTAGGATCGCATCTGAGATATATGAATTGCTATTTAACCTTATACAAGGACCTCCTCGGTCAAATCCGATTCAACTAAAGTTGGAGAAACTGACACTTGCCAGTCATCTTTGAGCAACGGGGTTACTCGTAGCGATGAAACCAGTCTCTCGTAAGCGTACGAGTAATGTCGGTCCAAGCCGCTTCAATCCAACAATACCGCGGAATCAATAAAAGACTAAGGAGGGCAGCAAAACGCACATCACCGCCCACAAAAACTTTTGTGTTCTACTCGAGAAGACATCTACGCATGAACCTGGCTCATGATGCCACTGTTGGGGAACGTCGCATGGGAAACAAAAAAATTCCTACGCGCACGAAGACCTATCATCGTGATGTCCATCTACGAGAGGGGATATTCGATCTATGTACCCTTGTAGATCGCACAGCAGAAGCGTTAGTGAACGCGGTTGATGTAGTGGAACATCCTCACGTCCCTCGATCCGCCCCGCGAACCGTCCCGCGATGAGTCCCACGATCTAGTGCCGAACGGACGGCACCTCCGCGTTCAGCACACGTACAGCTCGACGATGATCTCGGCCTTCTTGATCCAGCAAGAGAGGCGGAGAGGTAGATGAGTTCTCCGGCAGCGTGACGGTGCTCCGGAGGTTGGTGATGATCTTATCTCGGCAGGGCTCCGCCCGAGCTCCGCAGAAACGAGATATAGAGGTAAAACCGTGGAGATATATGGTCGGGCTGCCGTGGCAAAGTTGTCTCAAATCAGCCCTAAAACCTCCGTATATATAGGGGGAAGAGGAGGAGCCTTGCCTTGGGGTCCAAGGACCCCCAAGGGGTTCGGCCGAGCCAAGGGGGGAGCCCTCCCCTTCCAAACCGAGTCCAACTAGGTTTGGAAGGAGGAGTCCTAACCCCTTTTCCCACCTCCTCTTTTTTTTCTCTTTGATTTTCTTCCTATGGCGCATAGGGCCTTCTTGGGTTGTCCCACCAGCCCACTAAGGGCTGGTGCGCCACCCCCAAGGCCTATGGGCTTCCCCGGGGTGGGTTCCCCCCCCCCCCGGTGAACACCCGGAACCCATTCGTCATTCCCGGTACATTTCCGGTAACTCCGAAAACCTTCCGGTAATCAAATGAGGTCGTCCTATATATCAATCTTCGTTTCCGGACCATTCCGGAAACCCTCGTAACGTCCGTGATCTCATCCGGGACTCCGAACAACATTCGGTAACCAACCATATAACTCAAATACGCATAAAACAACGTCGAACATTAAGTGTGCAGACCATGCGGGTTCGAGAACTATGTAGACATGAGCCGAGAGATTCCTCGGTCAATATCCAATAGCGGGACCTGGATGCCCATATTGGATCCCACATATTCTACGAAGATCTTATCGTTTGAACCTCAGTGCCAAGGATTCATATAATCCCGTATGTCATTCCCTTTGTCCTTCGGTATGTTACTTGCCCGAGATTCGATCGTCAGTATCCGCATACCTATTGCAATCTCGTTTACCGGCAAGTCTCTTTACTCGTTCCGTAATACAAGATCCCGCAACTTACACTAAGTCACATTGCTTGCAAGGCTTGTGTGTGATATTGTATTACCGAGTGGGCCCCGAGATACCTCTCCGTCACACGGAGTGAAAAATCCCAGTCTCGATTCATACTAACTCAACGAACACCTTCGGAGATACCTGTAGATCATCTTTATAGTCACCCAGTTACGTTGCGACGTTTGATACACACAAAGTATTCCTCCGGTGTCAGTGAGTTATATGATCTCATGGTCATAGGAACAAATACTTGACACGCAGAAAACAGTAGCAACAAAATGACACGATCAACATGCTACGTCTATTAGTTTGGGTCTAGTCCATCACGTGATTCTCCAAATGACGTGATCCAGTTATCAAGCAACAACACCTTGTTCATTATCAGAAGACCCTGACTATCTTTGATCAACTGGCTAGCCAACTAGAGGCTTGCTAGGGACAGTGTTTTGTCTATGTATCCACACATGTATATAAGTCTTCATTCAATACAATTATAGCATGGATAATAAACGATTATCTTGATACAGAAATTATAATAATAACTATATTTATTATTGCCTCTAGGGCATAATTCCAACAGGAGCGCACCAGGGTAAGTGTCTCGTCTCTGTGTTCGATTTTTTCTTCTTCTTGAATCAGTGGGGGCAGGCCAGCGCACCCACTGGGTGTAGCCCCCGAGAGTCGGGTCGGTCGATCATCGGCCGGGCCGAATCTCTTTGATCTTCATCTCTTGCTTTGCTTTTTTAGTGGGGGCGCGCTAGCGCACCCACTGGGTGTAGCCCCTGAGAATCAGGCTGATTATGATTTAACCAGGCCGAATCTTACTTTTGCTTCTTCATTGCTTGTAGGATCTTTATGATGCCCACGTGCAAGCCTACAACACGCTGCCGGCTCAAAACCAGGCGGCTGATGGCCGGATCGTCGAGCTTGAGGCCCGGCTGGGCGAGACTGCCGTGGGGCGGGACGCCCTCGTGAGGGAAGGACTTTTGTTGCCGCAGGGAAGGACTTTTGTTGCCGCAGCAACCTGCGCCAGTGCCGAGGTTGAGGTGGTGGAGCTCCTGCAGGCTATGCGCGGCCGCGATCACCGCGTGGTCCGGCTCCTGCTTGCACCACCCGTGCAGCGGCTACGCATGGGCGTATGGGTGGTACATGTGTCCACCACCGACGTTGGATACCTGCTGCTGGGGAAGGGCCTGGAATGCGATGGTCGGCCATGCAGTGGCGCCGGCAACAGAGGGATGGTGGTGGTGGTATGCCGCGCCATACGCGGCCAGGACACCGATATCGTAGCCGCTCACCACGCCGGCGTGATGATGCTGCTGCTGCGCGAGGGACGACGCCGTGGCCGCCTCGGCGTCCTTGAGGCGCTTGGCGGCGCTGACGATGGGTAGCGCGGTGCTGTCGAGGATACTCTTGACGTCGTAGCGCGTCATGTCGAAGTTGGTGACGGCATTGAGCCCCCGGAACTTGATTGTTGCGATGTCGTACGCCTCCGCAGCCTCCTCCTGCGTGCCTACATTACAACAGACTATAGTTAGTAGAGTACCAACGCAATCTACTGGTCGACGCCATGCATGTAGATGTATACATGTGAGCTGTGGAAAGCTAGCTTAATTACTTTAATTAATCAGGTGAGAATCATTATATATTCAAATGTCACAAACTTAGAAGAATTCTTTGTATAACAAGACGTCCGTCAACCCGGCTGGTTTCCGGACGAGTACGCGTGGGACTCCATGGTCAGGTCCCGTCATACTCCAAAAACAATAAGATTATAAACTATAACCGATGTTTATCGGAACCGGATATAAGAAACTGACACACGGAGCAAGTTTTATGATATTTTTAACCCGTTGCAACGCACGTGCATTTGTACTAGTGACATATTTCTACAAGTGTACTTCGGCTGGACGAAGAAGTGGTTCGTCAACTAAATTTTCTATTTGACCCGGTCCAAATCGGATGACCAAATTCTATTCGGGGACCTTCATTGATTGTGAGACCTCTGATTAAAATTGTTAAGCCAATTAAAATCGGATGACCAAAGTCTAAATTGAAATTTTAATTAATTACGAATATTTAAAACTTAGAATGCATAATATATTATATATCTCTCCCTAATAATAAAGCAAATACGATTTCTGGTCGTCCGTCTTGAAAATTATTCCTAAAGTTTGCATAAATTACCCACCATCCACCGGTAAGTAATAGAAAAAGTTTCACAAAGCGAAAAATCTTGGACTGGCCGGCCCATGTAAAAAACCTCCTATATTACGCTCTGGATGCTGTGAGAATATCCAGCACACCGTATGGGCCGGCCCATGCACAGGCTCCTGCTTTTAGTTCCGTTTATTTATTTATTTTCAGTTCCGTTTTAATTTTATTTTAACTAATTTAGAAGTTTAAATAATCTTTAAAATTTTAATAAACTGAAAATTATAAAATCAACATATTTTAAAAAATAAAATGTTTGTGACTTCAAAAACTGCTCGGAATTTTGTAAAAAATGCTCGCATATAAAATAAAATGTTTGTACAATAAGAAAAGTCCATGATTTCAAATACAATTCCATGTATTAAAAATTATTAAAGGCATTTAACAAAATTCTTTCTAATTTAAAATATGTTAATGCATTTAAAAAATGTACTAAAATTTAAAAAATAGCTAATGCCTGTTTTGATAGTTTCTTTTTTTATTTATAATTTTCCGTTCCATTTTTGTTTATTTCTAATTTAAATAATTTAGATTTAAAAAAACTTTTGCATATTAAAAAATAAGAATTTTGAATTAAAATGCTGACGAAAACATAAAATATTTGTGGATTCAAAAAAAGCGCCGGATTTTTATATTTCTTTTGCAAATTCCAAAACAATGTCCATGACTTTAATAAATATATTACTGATTTATAAAAATGTCTGTTTATTCAGAAAAACTTCATGCGTTTCAAAAAATGTTTGTGAATTTAAAATAAAATCCTCCAACATAAAAAATTATGTTCGTCTTTTCTTGAATTGGTCGCCAATTCAGAAAAAATATATTTAAACCCGTTCGAAATATAAAAAATATTCACGATATTTAGTAAATGTTTGTAAATTGTAAAAAATGTTCTCGATCTTAAAATTGTTCCCATATTTATAAAATTATTCACGAAAGATCTAATGTATGTAGTTAAAAATTAATGCTTCTAAGTATTTGTGACAATATACCTGTGTGAATTTTGAAGAATTAAGTGTTGGATGGATCGGATTATTATTGTATGTTTTATAAAAAAAAAATCTTGAAACCATGATATATATTTTTTGAAAATATAAAGATAGCTTCAACTTGTGAATAAATTTAAAAGAAGAAACATTTTTTTTGCATTTGTGCACAAAATTTCAAAATCAAGCGATGATATGTGAACATAATGTGGTTCATTATTGGAGATTATGTTTTTTTTTTCGTGGCAACGCACGTGCCATTTTGCTAGTGAAAATAAATGAGACAGTTTGAAAAATTGTTGACTTCGAGGGTACATATAGGCTGTTGCGAAAAGTCAAAAGACATCATATAGTTCGTTTAAACTGTCTTAGTGTGTTTGTGCACGCCAAAGGTTTTGCCGGAAACATATATGAATATCAGGCCGTCACATCTCGTGTTGGGCAGGCATTTCTCTCTGATTCAGAGGAAATTCTCTGGGATTTACAGGTCCTGTTCATCTGCAACTTATTTCATCCCAATTCCTAAAAATCCTAATATGTTTCTGCAAAATTCACTTTGTAGTTTGTACCAAATCGACGATAATTAATATGGATCGAAGAAAGTATAAGAGTTTCCAAAATTCCAAAATATGAACATGAACTTAAGCAATGCACCGTGTATTAATCAAACAGATCAGTAAGTACGTAGTTCAAGTCTGATCTCTACTAAGGTAAGACAAAAATAAATCTGCTAGTAGTATATATAAAAATCTACAGCTCGTCGTGGTCGTTGTCCTCCTCGCCGGCGTCGTCATGACCACCGCTGGCGTTCCCATAGGCAGCGGCGAAGGCGGGGCTGCAGACATCCTCCAGCTCCTTGAGCTTCTCCGTGTAGTCGTCCTTGTCGGCGTCCGGATTGGCCTCCAGCCACTCGCTGGCTTCCCTCGCCGCCTCCCTCACCTTCTCCCTATCGCCGCCGTCCATCTTGCCCCCCAGCTCTCCGTCGGCCGTCGTCCGGGCGCTGTAAACGTATGCCTCCAGCTTGTTCCGCGCGTCCACCGTGTCCCTCAGCTTCCTGTCCTCCTCGGCGAACTCCTCCGCCTCTTGCACCATGCGCTCGATCTCCTCCTGGCTGATGCTTCGGCCGGCGCTGCTGATCTCGATCTTCTCCGACCTTCCGGTGCCCTTGTCCGCCGCTCCCACGTGCAGGATGCCGTTCACGTCCACCTCCAAGGTCACCTCAATCTGCGGCGTGCCCCTCGGCGCCGGCGCGATCCCGGTCAGGTCGAACTTGCCCAGCAGCCGGTTGTCCTTGGTCATGCTCCGCTCGCCCTCGAACACCATTATGGTCACCGTCGTCTGCCTGTCCTCGTAGGTGGTGAACATCTTGGTCCTCTTGGTCGGGATCGGCGTGTTCCGGGGGATCACACTCGCCATCACGCCGCCGGCGGTCTCGATGCCGAGCGTCAACGGCGTCACGTCCAGCACCACAACCTCCTTGGCATCGCCGCGCACGATGCCGCCCTGCACGGCCGCTCCGTAGGCGACGGCCTCGTCGGGGTTGACGCCCTTGTGTGGCTCCTTGCCGCCGAAGTAGTCGCGGAGGAGCTGCTGCACCTTGGGGATCCTGGTGCTGCCGCCGACCAGCACCACCTCGTCGATGTCGCCCTTGGCCAGCCCGGCGTCCGCCATGGCCTTCTTCACGGGCGCCATGACCTTGCGGAAGAGGTCGGCGTTGAGCTCCTCGAAGCGAGCCCGGGTGAGCGGCTCCGACAGGTCGACGCCGTCGGCCAGCGACTCGATCTCCACGCGGACCTGGAGCTGGGTGCTGAGCGCCCGCTTGGCGCGCTCGCACTCGCGGCGGAGCTTGCCGAGCGCGCGGGCGTCGCCGGAGATGTCGACGCCGTGCTTCCGCTTGACGAGCCGGATGAAGTGGTCCATTACGCGCTGGTCGAAGTCCTCGCCTCCGAGATGGGTGTCGCCGTTGGTGGCGAGGACCTCGAAGACGCCGCCGTCGAGCGCGAGCACGCTCACGTCAAAGGTGCCGCCGCCGAGGTCGAACACCAGCACGTTCCGCTCCTTCCCGTCGGCCACCTTGTCGAGGCCGTAGGCTATAGCGGCGGCGGTGGGTTCGTTGATGAGGCGGACGACGTTGAGGCCGGCGATGGCGCCGGCGTCCTTGGTGGCCTGGCGCTGCGCGTCGTTGAAGTAGGCCGGGATGGTGATCACGGCGTCCCGGACCTTCTCGCCGAGGTAGGCCTCGGCCGTCTCCTTCATCCTGGTGAGAACCATGGCGCTCACCTCCTCCGGGCTGAACGTCCGCACGTCGCCGGCCTTGACCTCCACCTCGACGTGCGGCTTGCCGTTCTTGTCCACCACCTTGAACGGCAGCAGCTTCATGTCCCGCTGCACTTCCGCGTCCACGAAGTTGCGGCCAATGAGGCGCTTGGCGTCGTAGACGGTGCGGAGCGGGTTGGCGGCGGCCTGGTTCTTGGCTGCCTCGCCGATGAGGCGCTCGCCGGAGTCGGTGAAGGCGACCCAGGAGGGGGTGATGCGGTTGCCCTGGTCGTTGGCGATGATCTCCACGCGGCCGTTCCGGTACACGGCCACGCACGAGTAGGTCGTGCCCAGGTCGATGCCGATCACCGGCCCGCCGTTGCCAGAGCCCTTCTCCTTCGCAGCCGCTACTGCCGAAGGAGCCGGCGCGGCCGCGAGGAGCAGCACGGCGAGCACCACCCCGAGGAGCATCGTCGTCCCGCGAGCCATCGTCGTCGCCGGCGATTGATGGACCTCTTCTCGAAGCTAGCTTGTATCCAAGTTATTACGTAGCAGGAGGAGGTGGTGCGGCTGCTATTTATGGCGCGAAGAGATCAGGCTGCATAGAGGTTTGCATTTTGCTAATGCTCTTTAATGCTCAGGATTTTCATATATGAGCACTGGAACTCAAACCTCTATCTTTTGAAGTGAACATGTATCAGCCTTAGACCTTTTTTGCTTTTGCTCTATCTGTGTTTCTCAATTTGGTAATTGTCCTTCGGTTCTTGCTTGGCTTCACCGGTTGATTTAATGTTTGTGTTGTTTTTTTGTGCTAATTTTGCCTGAGCATCCATGATCTTTGTCCAGGAATGTCACTTGTGATTATGCTGAATAGTCGTGTAGCCCTTAGAATTTTCATTTTGAAGACGCCCTTTGTTGCTCTGGATATTCCAATATGGGTACCAGAAGTCAGATGTTTACTGTTTGCATTGAACATATATTAGCAGTAGATCTGTATGTGTTTTTCCTCTGTATGTGCTTCTCAGTTTGGACAGTCAATCCAGTTTACCAAGTATCCTTATTGATTGAGCACTTGTTTGCAAGGAATGCTTGGAATAAATTGGGTGCTATGCCTACAGAAGAAGCTATGGAGGAGTACATAACAATTGTTGATGAGATATTCCCTAACTGGGCTGATGGCTCGGTAAGTTTTAGAATTTTACCTATAGCCACATATTTTCTACCATTTTTTTTATAGAAATGCACATCACTGTGTTTGCTCTGTTTGATATAATCTGTTTGACATGATTCCAGAAAAAGAAAGATGGGGAAACTACAATGTCTGCATCAGGTTCGAAGGGACCAATGGGACCTGTATTTAGCAGTTTAATGTACGAGGAAGATCAAGGAAATGAATCGTAAGTCTTTTTACAACAAGGAGACACCTTACATCGTGCATTAATGTCGCCTTGATGATGTGTAGCCAAGTTCACCTAATTCTGTATAGTATATTTCTTTTGCTAACTGGTACTGTAGAACATAGCAAATAAAAGTGAGATGATTCGTTATTTGGTATGCAGCTAGTTTGTCTCCATCATGGTGCTAAAATGTGTTTTTTATTCATATAATCCATTTAGTACTTTGCTTGAACTATTATTTCTAGGATTACAATGAACTTATTTGTACCTGCAGAGAACTCGGTGACATCCATGTTTCTGCAAGGGAAGGAGCAATTGATGACGTTAAAAAGCATCTGGCTGCTGGTGTACAAATCAACATAAGAGGTTTGTGTTTGTAGAACATCCATCTTTCTGTTCTTTATGCAGCATGACTCATTTAGACAAAGTTTGGTTTCAGATAGCGAAGAGAGAACTCCGTTGCACTGGGCTGTGGACCGTGGGCATCTAGATGCTGTCGAGGTTCTTGTCAGTTCAAACGCAGACGTGAACGCTCAGGTATCTGAATTTCTTGTGTACCTTTTATTCATTGCATTTTGAAATTTCTGGGCAGTTCGGTGAGTGGGTATTTGAGTAAAAGAAACTTGTGGCAACTCTGACCAAGTATTTTTGGTGGGCTTGCATCACAAGCTGTACCAAATGGACAAAATGTTGGATATCCGTTACATGTCTGCAAGCTGTCAGCCTGCAACATTCAACCAGCTAACTGGTTAAACAGTCAGTTCATCTACGTTAGATCTAAATTGGTATCAATATTGTACAGCTGCAGTGTGCAGAAGCAAACCTTTTGAGACCTTCAGATACTGAACCTTGTTTCTCCATATCCAGGACAACGAAGGGCAGACAGCGCTCCACTACGCCGTCCTCTGCGAGAGGGAGGACATCGCCGAACTGCTCGTCAAGCACCACGCCGATCTCCAGATCAAGGATGGCGATGGGAACACCGCCCAGGACCTATGCTCCTCATCCTGGCCGTTCATGAAGCCGGCAAACTGACGGTGCAGTGAACCCGATGATATGAGTTGACGCCTACTACTGCCACTACTAGTACCAAGAAACTATACACACCGTGCTTGATCAGCTGAATCAGATGAGAGCCGTTTTACCAACCTCATCGAATACACTGTCGAAAGATAACTCAGTGCAGGGTAGACATCTTTGTAGTAGTATTTGCCTGTTTCATACAGTTTTTAGTGTGTTTGTGCTGCAATCCAACCGTTTGGCAGGAAACATGTCGGTATCAGGATTCAGGTCTCGTATCCTCATATTGTCAATATGCATGCATCTTAACAGCATCTATAGCAGGTCCCTTAAAATTCGGTACGGGTTTAGGTATACTGCAAAATGATATTAGGGTGTGTTTGGTTTGAGGACCGAAAGTCATCGAATGTTATGGTTCCATTCCAAAGTCATGGGTTGGTTCCATCCTTGTGTTTAGTTGATGATAAAAGGTGTTATGGGTTGGTTCCCTCCCGGTGTTTAGTTGGAGAGATGAAATGAGAAGAATTTGATGGCACTCACCTTTTCGATATAAATGGTGAGATTACATCTCTGAACAAATAAAGTTCTTTGCATTTGACAAGCCTAATTTAATTTTTCAGCAGCATTTTCTTTCTATTTTTGACACATGCAAATAAAAATATATGATCATGAGTACACACCAAATATTTACGAAAAAAAATCACGAAAATGAAAAAGTAACCACACAAAAAGATCACGAAAATGAAAAAAATAACTGCGTAAAAATAACCATGAAAACTTTTGTTCGGGTACGGGAGTGAGCGCGGTGAGAACTGCTTGGTTATTTCTTTTTTTTCTTTGCTTTCATGGACGAATAACGAGTCGATTCCTTCAAATCGGTGGAATCACTTGATGAAGCATCTGAAGGGAATATTCCTTGCATACAGATGACCCAATTCCGGTTCCTAACTCAACTAAACACGAGAACGGCTCCCAGGGATGAAACCAACCCGTTCGATTCTACCTCATCCTGAAACCAAACACACCCTTACAGTATTGTGGGAGCTCTGGTAGAACAACAGATCCTATGAAATTGGTACGCAATGTAGAGGCCCGCATGCAGTGCTCCTTTTTTTCTTTTCTTTTTGGTCTTCTTCCCATCAAATCGACAGGCAGCCGCCACACTTTGCCGTCATGCCGTTCCATGTTCGGTGGTGCCGGACGGGCGGCCTACCCTGATCCACAGGGGGAGGTGTTTGCCGTACCCAGCAACCTTCACCTCAACGAGACCGGCGAGCGGCAAAGGAGCATGATTATGTGCTGGCGTGGCCATGGGCTGCCGCCGTCGTCCGTCGGTGGCGTCCGCCTGCCCGGTCTCCTGCTCCTACGCCACAATTGATCGGAACCGGGGTTGGTCGCAGGAAATTGAAGGGTATTTGGGCAGAATCCGAGCACCTTGGTGGAATTTCGCCAGACTCTGGCATGTCTGACGCCAGTTCGATGATGGTTGGGCTGAAATTTCCCTTCCGCCAACCATCGGGTGGCTTTTTAGTCCATCATAAAAATCGACTCGAAAACTAAATACCTTAGTTACGATGGATATTTTAGAACATCTTCAACTGACGCGCGCTAGCGTCATCCGTTAAAAAAAAAATCAGCGTCGAAATAACGTTTTTTAGCGCGTTGAAGAATGTTTGTTTCAAGAGACGCTGCAAAAATATGACACCCAATCCGACGGCTCCACCTACAGCAGCCAGCGCTTACAATCCGACGCCTCAACAAGACCGATGAGCGGTGGATGCCCACGGCCAAGGAGCACGATTATGTTGTCGTGTTTTCGTCGAACTGGTTCGCACGCCCGGCCGTGTAGTAACGATGTGGCCCCAAGGCGTTGCCTGCCACTTGTTAGTGGTGTCCGCCCTCCTGAGCTCTTGCTCCTACGCCGCAATTGATCAGAATAAGGGTTGGTTGTCGGAAATTGAAGGGTATTTGGGCCGAAATCGGAGCACCTTGGTGTAATTTCATCAGACTCCAGCGAGTCTGGCACCAGTTTGATGATGGTTAGGCTGAAATTTCCCTTCCGCCAACCTGCTTTTCAGTCCACCCTAAGAATCGACTCAAAAACTAAATACCTTGGGTGCGATAGATATTTTAGGGTGTTGGGAGGGAGGGCGGGGGGAGTGCAGGAAAATTTCCTTCAACTAGAACATCACTCAAATTTATTTCACCCATGGTCCCACTTATTTTGTAAAGGGCTCTTTATCAAACAGATGTACAAACATATAAGAGTACACACCCGGTCTTTATAAAGTAAGATACACACAGCCAACATTAACACACACAAAAAAACACGTCTGCAAATGGTGAATTCATACAAGACCGAAGTTATTTCTGGCATAGAAAAAAAGAAAAGGAAAAAGAGCCCCGAAGGCCGAAGTGATCGACAAATACAATCACCATCAGTACCAACCATCTCAAGACTACGATAGAGATTGTTCAGTAGCAACGCATGATGAAAGGAAACGACGTGTAAACGTCGCTATTGTCCGATCATGATTTTTCACCCCAAAGATCAAGTGCGAGAAAACTACAAATAATGCCTTCAACAAGGTACGGCGTCATCGCATCTACTGAAGCTGAGGAACGCCATCTGAAGATTGAATTTGTTACTGTAAAAATCATATCTGACCTTTCTAAAATTCCTTAGTTATGAACTAGGAGTATATTATCTAGCCAAGCAATGCATGATGTATTAATCAACCAGACAAACAATAAACATGACTTTGGGCGTTGGTTAGTCGGGACGTACGTAGTTCAATCCTAATATTACTAAAGCTTTAAGAACTGTAGAATCCTAGAGTTCGTCGTGGTCGTTGTCCTCGGCAGCGTCGTCATGACCACCGCCGGCGTTCCCGTAGGAAGCGGCGAAGACGGGGCTGCAGACATCCTCCAGCTCCTTGAGCTTCTCCGTGTAGTCGTCCTGGTCGGCGTCTGGATTGGCCTCGAGCCACTCGCTGGCTTCCCTTGCCGCCTCCCTGACCCTCTCCCTGTCGCCGCCGTCCATCTTGTCCCCCAGCTCGCCGTCGGCCGTTGTCCGGGTGCTGTACACGTACGCCTCCAGCTTGTTCCGCGCGTCCACCGTGTCCCTCACCTTCCTGTCCTCCTCGGCGAACTCCTCCGCCTCTTGCACCATGCGCTCGATCTCCTCCTGGCTGATGCTTCGGCCGGCGCTGCTGATCTCGATCTTCTCCGACCTTCCCGTGCCCTTGTCCGCCGCCCCCACGTGCAGGATGCCGTTCACGTCCACCTCCAGGGTCACCTCGATTTGCGGCGTGCCCCTCGGCGCCGGCGCGATCCCGGTGAGGTCGAACTTGCCCAGCAGCCGGTTGTCCTTGGTCATGCTCCGCTCGCCCTCGAACACCATGATGGTCACCGTGGTCTGCTTGTCCACGTAGGTGGTGAACATCTTGGTCCTCTTGGTCGGGATCGGCGTGTTCCGCGGGATCACACTCGCCATCACGCCGCCGGCCGTCTCGATGCCGAGCGTCAACGGCGTCACGTCCAGCACCACAACCTCCTTGGCATCGCCGCGCACGATGCCGCCCTGCACGGCCGCTCCGTAGGCGACGGCCTCGTCGGGGTTGACGCCCTTGTGTGGCTCCTTGCCGCCGAAGTAGTCGCGGAGGAGCTGCTGCACCTTGGGGATCCTGGTGCTGCCGCCGACCAGCACCACCTCGTCGATGTCGCCCTTGGCCAGCCCGGCGTCCGCCATGGCCTTCTTCACGGGCGCCATGACCTTGCGGAAGAGGTCGGCGTTGAGCTCCTCGAAGCGAGCCCGGGTGAGCGGCTCCGACAGGTCGACGCCGTCGGCCAGCGACTCGATCTCCACGCGGACCTGGAGCTGGGTGCTGAGCGCCCGCTTGGCGCGCTCGCACTCGCGGCGGAGCTTGCCGAGCGCGCGGGCGTCGCCGGAGATGTCGACGCCGTGCTTCCGCTTGACGAGCCGGATGAAGTGGTCCATTACGCGCTGGTCGAAGTCCTCGCCTCCGAGATGGGTGTCGCCGTTGGTGGCGAGGACCTCGAAGACGCCGCCGTCGAGCGCGAGCACGCTCACGTCAAAGGTGCCGCCACCGAGGTCGAACACCAGCACGTTCCGCTCCTTCCCGTCGGCCACCTTGTCGAGGCCGTAGGCTATAGCGGCGGCGGTGGGCTCGTTGATGAGGCGGACGACGTTGAGGCCGGCGATGGCGCCGGCGTCCTTGGTGGCCTGGCGCTGCGCGTCGTTGAAGTAGGCCGGGATGGTGATCACGGCGTCCCGGACCTTCTCGCCGAGGTAGGCCTCGGCCGTCTCCTTCATCCTGGTGAGAACCATGGCGCTCACCTCCTCCGGGCTGAACGTCCGCACGTCGCCGGCCTTGACCTCCACCTCGACGTGCGGCTTGCCGTTCTTGTCCACCACCTTGAACGGCAGCAGCTTCATGTCCCGCTGCACCTCCGCGTCCACGAAGTTGCGGCCAATGAGGCGCTTGGCGTCGTAGACTGTGCGGAGCGGGTTGGCGGCGGCCTGGTTCTTGGCTGCCTCGCCGATGAGGCGCTCGCCGGAGTCGGTGAAGGCGACCCAGGAGGGGGTGATGCGGTTGCCCTGGTCGTTGGCGATGATCTCCACGCGGCCGTTCCGGTACACGGCCACGCACGAGTAGGTCGTGCCCAGGTCGATGCCGATCACCGGCCCGCCGTTGCCAGAGCCCTTTTCCTTCTCAGCCGCCACTGCCGAGGGAGCCGGCGCGGCGACGAGGAGCAGCACGGCGAGCACTACCCCGAGCAACATCGTCGTCCCGCGAGCCATCGTCGTCGCCGGCGATTGATCGACTTCTCCAAGCTGTAGCTTGTATCCAAGTTACAGTATTACGTAGCAGGAGGAGGTGGTGCGGCTGCTATTTATGGCGCGAAGAGATACAGCGCGGGCGGGACGTGGACGAATCGGAGGTGGTCTCCGACGCGGTGTGTCCCTCGGGGGCGCGGCGACACGCGGGCAAGTCGATCTGGACCGTCGGATTTCACGATCGGACGGCAGGGAAGGTTCGTGACGTGCTGGCGGAACCGGGCTGGGGGCTGCGTGACGTGTTGGATGTGAATAATAGTTCGATCAAGTATCCGTTCCAACAAATAGAATCCGTTCCTGGCCCCACTTTGCAGGCTACATGTATAATACTCTCCCAGGCTAATTTGTTTCGTATGTGGTTTCCTAGTATTTTTTTAAAAAATACTTATATTTATAAACGAAGGGAGTATAAAGTATGGTCAATCGGAGATTTCTAAGTCTGGGCAAGTTTTTAGAGAAAAAATATCCGAACTAATATATCCCTTTATTCAATACTTTTATAAGGTACTCAATACAGATATCTACTCTCATACTCTTCTTATACCTAAATAATTGTAGTTGAAAAAACTAGATTAATTTACAAAAACTCCGAGCAGTTTTTGAAGTCACAAACATTTTATTTTTGAAAATATGTTGATTTAAAATTTTAAGTTTATTAAAAGCTTAAAGGTTATTTGAAGTTCTAAATTATTTAAAATAGAAAAATAAAATGAAACTGAAGAGAAATAAATAAACGGAACTAAAAAAACTGAGCCTGTGCATGGGCCGCCCATACGGTGTGCTGGATATTCTCCCAGGGTGCAGAGCGTAATATAAAAGGTTTTTACATGGGCCGGCCCAGTCCGAGATTTTTCGCTTTGTGAAACGTTTTTTATTTTTTACCGGTGGCATGGTGGATAATTTATGCAAACTTCAGAGGCAATTTTTCATGACGTACCACAGAAGCAATAGGTGATTTATTAATAGTTAAAGATTATTTAGGTTCAAAGGTCTTTAGTGTATGAAGAGTGGTGTTTTGTCTCATAGGTGTAGTTACACTTATTATTTAATAAAATAAAAAGAAAATTTAAAATATTAAAAAATTCAAAACATATTTTTGCGTGTACATCCAGACACTTTATGTTCGCTTGCAAAATTTAAAGAAAAAACATGTTTTGTGCCATGTATAAAAGGATAGAAACAACTGCAGGTGCATCCTCAACATGCGTCAGAAGATCCAAGACCCACAGGTGAATCAACAATTACACGACGATTTGATGGAGCATATATGTAGGCTCAAGGCCAACGCCTAGCTCCATGTGTGATGAATTATAAGTTTTTATTTGTTGAACTATTTTGATTTGTATTAATTTATTGAAGTATTTTTATTTGTATTCATTTCTGTAACGAACTATGTGATAAAAAATAAAGGAGGTTTAATTTGTGCCGAAACATGCCGAATATGAGCCAAAAGTGGGTCAATTTGCTTCGAGAGTGGGCCAATTTGTGCCGAAAATGGGTTGAAATCGACGGCGGGGGACGGCTGAAAACCCGAGCCCCCACGACGTTTTTTCTGCTGACGCATCCAAGACAGCGCTTTTTCACGTTCCTGAGGACCGAACGGCTCGAGATGCTCTTACAGAGTTATGACTTTCGGACAAAAACTACGTTTCATATAATGTTAGAATGCGCGGAGGGCTTGCACAAGGTGCGACCAAGGACGTGAGGTGAAGCTACGTGAGGAGGCGGCGCTGCTGCAAGGGCCGGCAGATCCTTGTTTGAGCGACTGATGGGCACGAAAGCGGTTGAGATGAGTCTTTTAAAAAAAATCAAGCGGTTGAGATGAGTGGGTTGATGGGCGAGAGTGCGAGTACCGTGCTGACGATGCTGGTTGTAGGCGCGCACACATGAGGTGGTCGATGATGCAACCGAAGCAGCAACACGAGGAATTAAAAACGGATGCATGTCGGTGCTGCAACCTCAACAAACAATGACCACCGACGTTACGAGGAAAAAGTCAAAAATAAACCTTGAAGTGGTAGACGAAAGCTAAACCAGACCCTGAACTTTGAATCTCGAAAATTGGCACTTCGAACTTACAATCTCAGTCTATCTTAGACCTTAGATCTGTTTGGCACGCTGGGAATACTATAATCCTGACCGGGATTACGTACTACTCTGCCGGCCGAGAATTTGGGCCGGCCCACTTCACAAGAACAAGGTTTCATGAAGTTTGAAAATGTTGACGCATTTCTAAAATTGCCCGGAAGTTAAAAAATGTTCTCTTTTATTGGCACATACTCAATTTCGTTTTTGTTTTTTAAAAAAGTTTAGAATTTTGAAATTCTATTCACATTTTGGACTTCAAAGTTTCGTACCACTTGGACTTCATCTGATACTGATATTTTGCGAAGGAAAAAAATAAGCAAAAAACAACAACTCACGCTAGGCACTATGTCAATAGGTTAGTCTCAAAAAAGATATAAAGTTGTTATAAAATTATTGTTAAACATCCATGAATGATAATATAACAACATGAAACAATAAAAAATTACAGATACATTGGAGACGTATCATGCCTTGTCATGGGCTCCCATTTTCAATCCTCTTTCTTTTCCCTCTTATTACTTTGTATTATTTTCTCATAAATGAGGTCTATTTGTTTAAGTTTTCGATATAGTTTTCCTTATAAATTGGGCCATTCACTTGGCATAATAGCCACAGTAATACATTAAGGTAGGACGCCCCTTCCTTGGGCGATTTCTCAAAAAAAGTGTGTGGGCTATCGCTAATGAAAGGAAACTTTCGAATCTTGCCCTCTTCATTTTGAATCTCTCCTCATTCTCTTCGGGTCTGGTTGGCTTGTGCCTACAATTGTCCTACCAAAAAAATTGGTTGCCAAGATTTTACTTAATGTTTTGCTTGCCAATTAATTGCCCAACTTTGCCTAGAAAAATGTATAGAATGTAAGAAAACATTACTTGCCAAAAAGTTGGCCTCCACCCAAACAAAGGCCAATGTTTTGGTCTTGTCCAAAATATAGGTAAGGCGCAATTTGGTAACCATCCAAACAAACCCTTGACCTCTCCCTGATTCCCTACTAGGTTTGGTCTTGACCTCTATAGTCGTTCGATCCGAACTTGATCCGGCGATGTGCAACACAAATCTTCTCCCACACAGACTGACCCGACCAGTTTGCAACATGTTTCATGTTGCAAACTCCTTAGCACAACATTCCTCATGTTGCAAACACGGGTCATCCTAAGATCAACATTCCTCATGTTGAAAACACGGGTCATCCTAAGGAAACATTCCTCATATTGCAAACACGGGTCATCCTAAGAGCTAGATTGCTCATGTTGCAAACCTGAATCATGGCTAAAATCTTGGGTTCGTCGACCCACCGACTGATCGATGTGCTCGCTCTGCTGCCACGAGCGACTACCACATTGCCCTTTTCTATTGGCGAAGAAAACAAGCAATCAACCTTTTCACTTTTCATTCTCTTTCTCCATGCCTCCGAAACCCATTGATCCATCACACACTAAACTCTACACCACTCCGTCGTTCCCGATCGACATGGAGCTCCAATCATGTTGCCCCATTCCACCGTGTTGCCATGCACCGCACCCCAACCCTCTACCGCTTCTCTCCTACCACCTCAACCCATCCCTCTACAGAGATCCGCTGCCACAAGTGCCTGCCACATGCCCTTTTCTATCGGCAAAATAAAACAAGAAGACCTCCTTATCCTCTTAAGTCGCCATTCTCTTTCTCCATGCCCCTGACATCCATCAGTTCAGCACACGCGGCACTCTAAATGCCGCTTCCCCTATCTCGACATGGAGCTCCAATCGCGCCGCCCCGTCCCACCTTGTTGCCGCGCACAACACCACAACCCTCTCCCCGTGCGTCTGTTACCTCCCCGTCTCATCCCTCTGTCGAGATATATCCTGCAAGCAGTAGACCGAGTGTAGAGAGACTGGATGTTAGGTGTTGCAAGGGGGGCACCGCCGAGCGTTGCAAGTTGCCCCCCACACAATGAGAGGGCGGCGGGAGTGCTATGGGACGACCATTGAGTCTTCTAAGGGCGGCACTGCACTGTGTTGCAGTGGCAGCATTGGGCAAATTGCAAACAGCTAGAAAATGTTTGGGACGGAAGACAAGTCATTTCAACATGAGTCATGTTGCAAAGCCCCGGGTCACAGTGAGCCATCTCAGATGCTCCATTACATATGGACCCAACGTCGAAGCGACCAATTCAATGAGTGCTTCACCCAGTCGACGCCTAATGCCGTCAATTTTTAAAACACGTTACTCTATTATCAATGTTTAATCCTCAAATAGAAAAATGGCAGATTATTTTAAAAGATTGCTGAGTTGCATGCACATGTGCCCAGGCAGATACTTGTCACCCACATACATACTGATGTTTTCTTTCTCAATGACAGGAAACGTGAAATTTATGTTTCTCAAAAACTTATAAAGAATATCCTGTTTGCTCAAAGTAGGGAAGAAACTTAAATTTTTGGCAAACACAAATAATTTGGTTGTTGGGTTTATGCCACTGTTGAGTGTTGAGCTACTGAAATGGAAATGGACATTACAGTTGCTCAGCATTAGCAAAGGATACAAGATGTTGTCATCATTCCACACGCTGCAACAACAACAAAATATCCATTCCAATGTTATTTCATTAAGATAATGCTGCATTATTCTAACAGCTCATTGTCACACCAATTCTTCAACTCTTAGGTTCTCTGCGTCCTAGATTAAAAAATGAGTGAATTCCGTATTTTACCCCTAAATTTGACGTTTTTTACATTAATTACCCCATTTAAGAGAATTGCATCCGTTATACCCCATTTAACAAAAGTGTTGCCACAATTTACCCTTTTCTATTTTTTATGAGCACTTTGATACATGGTCTTGATTGTCAGGTCCATGTTGCCACATTATTTTTTCTGCATGTGAAATTGACAGCAATGTATAGCATAACTATAATCAGTTTTGACAAAACAATGTGCATAAGTATGACATAAGCTACCATCTAAAATAACAAATTTTGAAAGCATCATCTGGTGCATAAATAGGAAGAATATTTTTACCAGAACACATGAGTTTTGTCCACATTGCGTTTTCCTAATCCATTACACAAACAAGGTAAACATCATCAATTCCAACTCTGCATACGAGTTCACCATGACACATGAGTTCTCGGCACATAATGATATGACACATGAATCAAGCGGCCGTAAATCGTTCAAGGATCCGTATTTGCGTCTGCTTGCCATTGGCTCGGTCCGGTCGGCTGTGCGAAGTAAAGCCCGCAAAAAGAATCCTAGGAAAAACCTGCCGACATGGCACGTCATACGAGTTCACCATGACACATGAGTTCTCGGCACATAATGATATGACACATGAATCAAGCGGCCGTAAATCGTTCAAGGATCTTGCCATTGGCTCGGTCCGGTCGGCTGTGCGAAGTAAAGTCCGCAAAAAGAATCCTAGGAAAAACCTGCCGACATGGCACGTCATCTGGACCTGATAATTGTGAACCATCGGTCAAAATGCTCTAGAAAATTTAAAAGGGGGAAAAACTGTGGCAACACTTATATTAAATGGGGTATGTTGGATGAAATTCTGTTAAAAGGGGTAATTAGTGTCAAAAATGTCAAACTTAGGGGTAAAAAGTGGAATTCACTCTAAAAAAAATGAGCTTGTATCCTAGATAATTCAAACTTGCTGGAACCGCCTCACCTTAAAATGAATTGATGCAACTGCTAATGTTTGTGCATTAGCGTTTACATGAACGCTAACTTTAAACATTAGAAAAAATAGAGCACAATAGAAAGCCTGTATACCACATTTTCGTTTAATACTTGCACTTGCATTCAACGTACATACAAGTTCAGAATACCATTGCTGAAGCAATACTTTTGAAAACTATCTTCACCGAGGACGAGCCGACCATGTTGTCCCTAAGTTGCTGGGCTATTGTTTCTTGCTCATTTTTGGTCCTTGGAAACAAGCCTCCTATCGGATTAGGCAGTGCGTCTATTGCCTCGCAATCCTTGCATGGTTCTTCATCTTCTTTCAAAATAACACTTTTCAAGTTCGGTGCTCGATCCATCACCTCACGTACAATTAACATATGTTGCTTCATTAGGGGACTGAAGTTGGTCACATGGAGCTCTCTCAGTTGCCACTTGTTACAGCCTGGGAACCCAGCCATCTTCCAAGAAGGTTTCACTCTTTGAATGCCAAAGCGCTCCCAATATGGTACCAGACATGGATGTTCAAACACCTGTATCCAAGAACCAAGACCTAATAATTACATGAAGTACATATAGTAGCTAGTATTCCCAGGAGATTCTATTATGAAATCCATCAAGCGATGATATCAATAACCAGGAAGGAAATACATAATAAATCTATTCAACTAACAATCGAGAGAAAAGAATAAGTAAAATTAGTACCTCAATATCAAATATCTCAACACTTGGAGCAGCTTCAAGGAGAGTTATTGTCCATAACAGGTCAAACTCAACATATATGCCATGAATAGACAGCTTCCTGAATGCGGCGCGGAGTTGCCTGCTTTCCGGTTGGATCCAAAGCTGGTGGGCAGACAAATAAAGGGAAAAATCAACGAAACATCCCTACCAATAATAAAGGTAAGCAAATTTCTTGATCAAGACATGAAGCTGCAAAAAAAAAAAAAGAGCATATGCTCCTAATTAACCCCGTAATTCCTACTGATGAAATTAGAAGCACGTCGCACAATGCATACTGAAATAGTAGGAAATTACCTTTTCTCCTTGGAAGTTTAAGGTCAGGGTATGAATTTCAGTGGCACCATCTAGAAGCTGGCTTAAACTAAACTCCGGGCGGTCAAAGTCTGCACCACACACCAGGAATAACTCCTTAGGCCTCGTTTGGTTAAGGGGGATTGGAGAGGTTCTGAGAGGGAGGGATTTCAGGGGATTAGGTGAATCCCTTTGTTCCACCCAATCCTCTCAAATCTCCGGGGTTTTGCTTTCACTAGTCCTTCGAGGAGGGTTTTAAAACACATGGATAGGAAGGGATTGAAGGGGAACGGTGGGGATTGGGCTAAGCAAACCCCTCCTACCAAATGGACGCCCGAGGATCTGTGGGGTTTCTGGGCCCCCCGGGGATTTTCCTCTCAAAACCTCCCCAATCCCCCTTAACCAAACGAGGCCTACAGGGACGGGACGGAACCAAAATGCAAGGGGGCCTCGCGGTGCATCCACGCCTCCCATCTGAGCAGCTCTAGTTTGGGAAGGCAGATGTAATGCCCCAAGTGTGTAATTGTCATATTTGGAACCTATTGCATGTGGGTCCACCTTGCCAGAGATATGATGATGTCACTTGTGTCTATGATTTCCCGTGTCACCTTGTGTCCCTTGCATATCTTCCTTGCATGCATGCATATCATAACATATCATGTCATCTCCTTGTCCTTGTGATTTCATGTGTCTCTTATTTTTAGTTTCCCTTGCATGCATGCAAACCATGATGCTCCATGTCATGTCTTGTGTGCACATATCTTGCTAGGTGTGATTTTGTGATCTTGTGATTACATGTGTTGTTGCATAATTGAAGTTGTGGGGTGATTTAGTGGAGTGTGGTGTTTGGCATTGTTGTTTTCAACCCCTTTTTAGTTTCCAACCTTTCTCTCTTTAATTCTCAAGTTCAAAACCTATTTGCCCCTAGGCTGTTTTAAAAATGTCACACCTTTAGTCCATTTTATTTGGAGTGTGGGCATGTAGGAGAGGGGTTTTTAAAACCTCTTTTGCTTGAGGTTTTTCTTTATTTCAGATTTATTTAAATCTGTTTGGCAATTATTTTTAGTTGCCCAATTAGCCATTTTGGTATTTTATTTATTTGGGGCATAATTCCCTTATGCCCAGGGATATTTCATCTCTAATTTTATGCCCTTAGTTTTTCCTAGGAATTTAGTGGCATGTGATGATGTATTTTAATTAGAGAGGGCCTCAGGTTTTCTACTCCCTCTCTTCCTGGCAGCACAACCCAACTCCTCCCTGGCCCGTATCCCTTGCGACAGAGCCCACGGGCGAGGCATTATCTTCTTCCTCCCGACGTCACACCTGTACGATCGTTCCTCAGCCTCCCGATCAACGAGACCTCGATCTTGCGGCTCCAGCTCGCCCCCTAGGGCCATATAAACTCCCCTCTCCCTTCCCCAGGCGGCTAGGGTTCATCCTCTCCCTCCTCTTCTTCCTCCCGCGCCGCCAGAGACCTCGAGGTCGTTCCCAACGCCATGACCAGCTCCGGGTCGAGCTCGTCGCCGGCGTAGCTTCAACCGCGTCGCCTCCCCGCAGCTGCGCAAGCAAGAGGACCCAGGAGGGGTTCCATTTTTGCGCGGAGCCGAAGCCGGAGCTTCTTCCCCGACGTGCACCTCCTTCCTCGGGTTCGGTTGGCATCTTCCTGCATCGACCAGCACCGCTGCGTCTTCTTCCACGACGCCGGCGTTCTCTCCTCTCCTTCCCCCTCGGTGAGCAGTCGCCGTCCCGTTACTTCCCTCTCTAGCCAGGCGTTGCTCAAGCTCGTCGCCGAGGTGCTGTGCTCTGGAGCAATGGCAGCTAGCAGTGCAGAGAGTAGATGGTTGTGTTGGGGAACGTCGCATGGGAAACAAAAAATTTCCTACGCGCACGAAGACCTATCATGGTGATGTCCATCTACGAGAGGGGATGAGTGATCTACGTACCCTTGTAGATCGTACAGCAGAAGCGTTAGTGAACGCGGTTGATGTAGCGGAACGTCCTCACGTCCCTCGATCCGCCCCGCGAACAATCCCGCGATCAGTCCCACGATCTAGTACCGAACGGACGGCACCTCCGCGTTCAGCACACGTACAGCTCGACGATGATCTCGGCCTTCTTGATCCAGCAAGAGAGACGGAGAGGTAGAAGAGTTCTCCGGCAGCGTGACGGCGCTCCGGAGGTTGGTGATGACCTTGTCTCAGCAGGGCTCCGCCCGAGCTCCGCGGAAACGCGATCTAGAGGAAAAACCGTGGAGGTATGTGGTCGGGCTGCCGTGGAAAAGTCGTCTCAAATCAGCCCCAATACCTCCGTATATATAGGTGGGAGGGAGGGGACCTTGCCTTGGGGCTCAAGGAGCCCCAAGGGGGTCGGCCGTGATGTCCGTGACGTCCGTGACGTCCGTGATCTCATCCGGGACTCCGAACAACATTCGGTAACCAACCATATAACTCAAATACGCATAAAACAACGTCGAACCTTAAGTGTGCAGACCCAGCGGGTTCGAGAACTATGTAGACATGACCCGGGAGACTCCTCGGTCAATATCCAATAGCGGGACCTGGATGCCCATATTGGATCCTACATATTCTACGAAGATCTTATCGTTTGAACCTCAGTGCCAAGGATTCATATAATCCCGTATATCATTCCCTTTGTCCTTCGGTATGTTACTTGCCCGAGATTCGATCGTCAGTATCCGCATACCTATTTCAATCTCGTTTACCGGCAAGTCTCTTTACTCGTTCCGTAATACAAGATCCCGCAACTTACACTTAGTCACATTGCTTGCAAGGCTTGTGTGTGAAGTTGTATTACCGAGTGGGCCCCGAGATACCTCTCCGTCACACGGAGTGACAAATCCCAGTCTTGATCCATACTAACTCAACTAACACCTTCGGAGACACCTGTAGAGCATCTTTATAGTCACCCAGTTACGTTGCGACGTTTGATACACACTACGTTGCGACGTTTGATACACACAAAGCATTCCTCCGGTGTCAGTGAGTTATATGATCTCATGGTCATAGGAATAAATACTTGACACGCAGAAAACAGTAGCAACAAAATGACACGATCAACATGCTACGTCTATTAGTTTGGGTCTAGTCCATCACGTGATTCTCCTAATGACGTGATCGAGTTATCAAGCAACAACACCTTGTTCATAATCAGAAGACACTGACTATCTTTGATCAACTGGCTAGCCAACTAGAGGCTTGCTAGGGACGGTGTTTTGTCTATGTATCCACACATGTAAATGAGCCTTCATTCAATACAATTATAGCATGGATAATAAACGATTATCTTGATACAGGAATTATAATAATAACTATATTTATTATTGCCTCTAGGGCATAATTCCAACAGTCTCCCACTTGCACTAGAGTCAATAATCTAGCCCTCACATCATCATGTGAATTACATTGTAATAAATCTAACACCCATACAGTTCTGGTGTTGATCATGCTTTGGCCGTGGAAGAGGTTTAGTCAGCGGGTCTGCTACATTCAGATCCGTGTGCACTTTGCATATATTTACGTCCTCTCCCTCGACGTAGTCGCGGATGAGGTTGAAGCGTCGTTTGATGTGTCTGGTCTTCTTGTGAAACCGTGGTTCCTTTGCTAAGGCAATGGCACCCGTGTTGTCACAGAACAAGGTTATTGGATTCAGTGCGCTTGGCACCACTCCAAGATCCGTCATGAACTGCTTCATCCAGACACCCTCCTTGGCCGCCTCCGAGGCAGCCATGTACTCCGCTTCACATGTAGAATCTGCTACGACGCTTTGCTTGGAACTGCACCAGCTTACCGCACCCCCATTAAGAATAAATACGTATCCGGTTTGCGACTTAGAGTCGTCCGGATCTGTGTCAAAGCTTGCATCTACGTAACCTTTTATGGCGAGCTCTTCGTCACCTCCATACACGAGAAACATCTCCTTAGTCCTTTTCAGGTACTTCAGGATATTCTTGACCGCTGTCCAGTGATCCACTCCTGGATTACTCTGGAACCTACCTACCATACTTATGGCCAGGCTAACATCCGGTCTAGTGCACAACATTGCATACATGACAGAACCTATGGCTGAAGCATAGGGGACAGAGCGCATATGCTCTCTATCTTCATCAGTTGCTGGGCACTGAGTCTTACTCAACCTCGTACCTTGTAGAACTGGCAAGAACCCTTTCTTGGACTGATCCATTTTGAACCTCTTCAAAACTTTATCAAGGTATGTGCTTTGTGAAAGTCCTATCAGGCGTTTTGATCTATCCCTATAGATCTTAATGCCTAGAATGTAAGCAGCTTCTCCTAGGTCCTTCATAGAGAAACTTTTATTCAAGTAACCCTTTATGCTCTCCAAAAACTCTACGTTGTTTCCAATCAGTAATATGTCATCCACATATAATATTAGAAACGCCACAGAGCTCCCACTCACTTTCTTGTAAATACAAGATTCTCCAACCACTTGTATAAACCCAAATGCTTTGATCACCTCATCAAAGCGTTTGTTCCAACTCCGAGATGCTTGCACCAGTCCATAAATGGATCGCTGGAGCTTGCACACCTTGTTAACATTCTTAGGATCAACAAAACCTTCGGGTTGTATCATATACAACTCTTCCTTAAGGAAACCGTTAAGGAACGCCGTTTTGACATCCATTTGCCAGATTTCATAATCGAAAAATGCAGCTATTGCTAACATGATTCTGACGGACTTAAGCATCGCTATGGGTGAGAATATCTCATCGTAGTCAACTCCTTGAACTTGTGAAAAACCCTTTGCCACAAGTCGAGCTTTATAAACGGTCACATTGCCGTCAGCGTCCGTCTTCCTCTTAAAGATCCATTTGTTCTGAATAGCCTTGCGGCCCTCAGGTAGTACCTCCAAAGTCCACACTTTGTTCTCATACATGGATCCTATCTCGGACTTCATGGCTTCTAGCCATTTGTTGGAATCTGGGCCCACAATTGCTTCTTCATAATTTGCAGGTTCATTGTTGTCTAACAACATGATCGATAAGACGGGATTACCGTACCACTCTGGAGCAGCACGTGGTCTCGTCGACCTGCGTGGTTCGACAGAAACTTGAACCGGAGTTTCATGATCATCATCATTAACTTCCTCCTCAACCGGCGTCGCAACGACAGAGGTTTCCCCTTGCCCTGCGCCACCATCCAGAGGGATGAGAGGTTCAACAACCTCGTCAAGTTCTATCTTCCTCCCACTCAATTCTCTCGAGAGAAACTCCTTCTCGAGAAAAGCTCCGTTTTTAGCAACAAACACTTTGCCCTCGGATTTGAGATAGAAGGTGTACCCAACTGTCTCTTTTGGGTAACCTATGAAGACGCACTTTTCCGCTTTGGGTTCCAGCTTTTCAGGCTGAAGCTTTTTGACATAAGCATCACATCCCCAAACTTTAAGAAACGACAACTTTGGCCTTTTGCCATACCACAGTTCGTATGGTGTCGTCTCAACGGATTTTGATGGTGCCCTATTTAAAGTGAATGCAGCTGTTTCTAATGCATAACCCCAAAACGATAACGGCAAATCAGTAAGAGACATCATAGATCGCACCATCTCTAATAGAGTACGATTATGACGTTCGGACACACCATTACGCTGTGGTGTTCCAGGCGGTGTTAACTGTGAAACAATTCCACATTGTCTTAAGTGAGTACCAAACTCGAAACTCAGATATTCACCCCCACGATCAGACCGTAGGAACTTGATCTTCTTGTTACGATGATTTTCCACTTCACTCTGAAATTGCTTGAACTTTTCAAATGTTTCAGACTTGTGCTTCATCAAGTAGACATAACCATATCTACTCAAATCGTCAGTGAAGGTGAGAAAATAACGGTATCCGCCGCGTGCCTCCACGCTCATCGGACCACACACATCGGTATGTATGATTTCCAACAAGTCACTTGCACGCTCCATTGTTCCGGAGAACGGAGTCTTAGTCATCTTGCCCATGAGGCATGGTTCGCACGTGTCAAGTGAATCAAAGTCAAGTGACTCCAAAAGTCCATCAGCATGGAGTTTCTTCATGCGCTTTACACCAATATGACCTAAGCGGCAGTGCCACAAAACTATGGCGCTATCATTGTTAACTCTAACTCTTTTGGTCTCAATGTTATGTATATGCGTATCGTTATCAAGATTCAATATGAACAATCCTCTCACATTAGGTGCATGACCATAAAAGATGTTACTCATAGAAATAGAACAACCATTATTCTCTGACTTAAAAGAGTAACCGTCTCGCAATAAACAAGATCCAGATATAATGTTCATGCTCAACGCAGGCACTAAATAACAATGATTTAAGTTCATCACTAATCCTGATGGTAACTGAAGTGAAACTGTGCCGACGGCGATTGCATCAACCTTGGAACCATTTCCTACGCGCATCGTCACTTCATCTTTCGCCAGCCTTCGTCTAGTCCGCAGTTCCTGTTTCGAGTTGCAAATATGAGCAACAGAACCGGTATCGAATACCCAGGCACTACTACGAGAGCCGGTTAAGTACACATCAATAACATGTATATCAAATATACCTGATTTTTCTTTGGCCGCCTTCTTATCTGCCAGATACTTGGGGCAATTGCGCTTCCACTGACCCATACCCTTGCAATAGTAACACTCCGTTTCAGGCTTAGGTCCAGCTTTGGGTTTCTTCATCGGATTGGCAACAGGCTTGCCGCTCTTCTTCGAATTACCCTTCTTGCCTTTGTCGTTTCTCTTGAAACTAGTGGTCTTATTCACCATCAACACTTGATGCTCTTTACGGAGTTCAGACTCTGCGACTTTCAGCATCGCAAACAACTCGCCGGGAGACTTGTTCATCCCTTGCATGTTGTAGTTCAACACAAAGCCTTTATACCTTGGCGGCAGTGATTGAAGGATTCTGTCAGTGATAGCCTCTTGCGGGAGTTCAATCCCCAGCTCAGGTAGACGGTTTGAGTACCCAGACAGTTTGAGCACATGTTCACTGACAGACGAGTTTTCCTCCATCTTGCAAGCATAGAATTTATCGGAGGTCTCATACCTCTCGATTCGGGCGTTCTTCTGAAAGATAAACTTCAACTCCTGGAACATCTCAAATGCTCCATGACGCTCAAAGCGACGTTTGAAGTCCTGGTTCTAAGCCATACAAGACTGCACATTGAACTATTGAGTAGTCCTCCTTACGTGCTAACCAAGCGTTCTTAACATCCTGATCAGCCGTAGCGGGTGGTTCATCTCCCAGCGTAGCATTAAGGACATAATCCTTCTTCCCAACTTGTAATATTAGCTTAAGATTACGAGCCCAGTCTACAAAGTTGCTTCCATCATCTTTCAACTTAGCTTTCTCTAGGAACGTATTAAAATTCAGGATGACTGTCGCGTGAGCCATGATCTACAACACAAATATATTCAAAGTGGACTTAGACTATGTTCAAGATAATTATAGTTTAACTTAATCAAATTATTTGCTAAATTCCCACTCAAAAAGTACATCTCTCTAGTCATTTGAGTGGTTCATGATCCACTTACACTAGCTCAAGTCCGATCATCACGTGAGTTGAGTGTAGTTTCAGTGGTAAGCATCCCTATGCTAATCATATCATCTATATGATTCATGATCGACCTTTCGGTCTCATGTTTTCCGAGGCCATGTCTGCACATGCTAGGCTCGTCAAGATTAACCCGAGTGTTCCGCGTGCGCAACTGTTTTGCACCCGTTGCATGTGAACGTTGAGTCTATCACACCCGATCATCACGTGGTGTCTCGAAACGACGAACTGTAGCAACGGTGCACAGTCGGGGAGAACACAATTTCGTCTTGAAATTTTCGTGAGAGATCACCTCATAATGCTACCGTCGTTCTAAGCAAAATAAGGTGCATAAAAGGATTAACATCACATGCAATTCATAAGTGACATGATATGGCCATCATCACATGCTTCTTGATCTCCATCACCAAAGCACCGGCACGATCTTCTTGTCACCGGCGCCACGCCATGATCTCCATCAACGTGTTGCCATCGGGGTTGTCGTGCTACTCATGCTATTACTACTAAAGCTACATCCTAGCAAAATAGTAAACGCATCTGCAAGCACAAACGTTGGTATAAAGACAACCCTATGGCTCTTGCCGGTTGCCGTACCATCGACGTGCAAGTCGATATTTTCTATTACAACATGATCATCTCATACATCCAATATATCACATCACATTGTAGGCCATATCACATCACAAGCATACCCTGCAAAAACAAGTTAGACGTTCTCTAATTTTGTTGTTGCATGTTTTACGTGGTGACCATGGGTATCTAGTAGGATCGCATCTTACTTACGCAAACACCACAATGGAGATATATGAGTTGCTATTTAACCTCATCCAAGGACCTCCTCGGTCAAATCCGATTCAACTAAAGTTGGAGAAACCGACACTTGCCAGTCATCTTTGAGCAACGGAGTTACTCGTAACGATGAAACCAGTCTCTCGTAAGCGTACGAGTAATGTCGGTCCAAGCCGCTTCAATCCAACAATACCGCGGAATCAAGAAAAGCCTAAGGAGGGCAGCAAAACGCACATCATCGCCCACAAAAACTTTTGTGTTCTACTCGAGAAGACATCTACGCATGAACCTAGCTCATGATGCCACTGTTGGGGAACGTCGCATGGGAAACAAAAAATTTCCTACGCGCACGAAGACCTATCATGGTGATGTCCATCTACGAGAGGGGATGAGTGATCTATGTACCCTTGTAGATCGTACAGCAGAAGCGTTAGTGAACGCGGTTGATGTAGTGGAACGTCCTCAAGTCCCTCGATCCGCCCCGCGAACAATCCCGCGATCAGTCCCACGATGTAGTACCGAACGGACGGCACCTCCGCGTTCAGCACACGTACAGCTCGACGATGATCTCGGCCTTCTTGATCCAACAAGAGAGACAGAGAGGTAGAAGAGTTCTCCGGCAGCGTGACGGCACTCCGGAGGTTGGTGATGACCTTGTCTCAGCAGGGCTCCGCCCGAGCTCCGTAGAAATGCGATCTAGAGGAAAAACCGTGGAGGTATGTGGTCGGGCTGCCGTGGAAAAGTCGTCTCAAATCAGCCCCAATACCTCCGTATATATAGGTGGGAGGGAGGGGACCTTGCCTTGGGGCTCAAGGAGCCCCAAGGGGGTCGGCCGAGTCCAAGGGGGGAAGGCTCCCCCCCCCCAAACCGAGTTGGACTTGGTTTGGTGGGTGGGAGTCCTTCCCTTCCTTCCCACCTTCCTTTTTTTTCTTTCTCTTTGATTTTCTTTTGTATGGCACATAGGGCCCTTTTGGGCTGTCCCACCAGCCCACTAAGGGCTGGTGCGCCACCCTCATGGCCTATGGGCTTCCCCGGGGTGGGTTGCCCCCCCCCCCCCGGTGAACCTCCGGAACCCATTCGTCATTCCCGGTACATTCCCGGTAACTCCGAAAACCTTCCGGTAATCAAATGAGGTCATCCTATATATCAATCTTCGTTTCCGGACCATTCCGGAAACCCTCGTGACGTCCGTGATCTCATCCGGGACTCCAAACAACATTCGGTAACCAACCATATAACTCAAATACGCATAAAACAACGTCGAACCTTAAGTGTGCAGACCCTGCGGGTTCGAGAACTATGTAGACATGACCCGAGAGACTCCTCGGTCAATATCCAATAGCGGGACCTGGATGCCCATATTGGATCCTACATATTCTACAAAGATCTTATCGTTTGAACCTCAGTGCCAAGGATTCATATAATCCCGTATATCATTCCCTTTGTCCTTCGGTTTGTTACTTGCCCGAGATTCGATCGTCAGTATCCGCATACCTATTTCAATCTCGTTTACCGGCAAGTCTCTTTACTCGTTCCGTAATACAAGATCCCGCAACTTACACTAAGTCACATTGCTTGCAAGGCTTGTGTGTGATGTTGTATTACCGAGTGGGCCCCGAGATACCTCTCCGTCACACGGAGTGACAAATCCCAGTCTTGATCCATACTAACTCAACTAACACCTTCGGAGACACCTGTAGAGCATCTTTATAGTCACCCAGTTACGTTGCGACGTTTGATACACACAAAGCATTCCTCCGGTGTCAGTGAGTTATATGATCTCATGGTCATAGGAATAAAGACTTGACATGCAGAAAACAGTAGCAACAAAATGACACGATCAACATGCTACGTCTATTAGTTTGGGTCTAGTCCATCACGTGATTCTCCTAATGACGTGATCGAGTTATCAAGCAACAACACCTTGTTCATAATCAGAAGACACTGACTACCTTTGATCAACTGGCTAGCCAACTAGAGGCTTGCTAGGGACGGTGTTTTGTCTATGTATCCACACATGTAAATGAGCCTTCATTCAATACAATTATAGCATGGATAATAAACGATTATCTTGATACAGGAATTATAATAATAACTATATTTATTATTGCCTCTAGGGCATAATTCCAACAGGTTGTCCTCGTCGTTAGAGGCAACGGCAGGTGCTTTTAGAGGCGGGAATGGATCCCCTGTGGATCCTACTCCAACCCCGTAGCGATGTGTGCATGTAGATTTGCGTGGAGGTCGCCGCCGTCCGCCTCTGGTTCGGTCGCCGGTGTGATGCGTCGTAGAAGAGGGTTGCTCTTCTGAGCTACCTCCCTGTCTCTGTCAGCAGCCGGGTCATAGCACAGTGGTTGGCGCTTGTGTCTGTAAATGAGAGGTGCAAGGATCGAATCCCCTGTAGGGCACCTTTCCCCCTTTTGTGTTGTTATTTTCGGCCTATGGTGCTAGCAGCGGCAGAGGGTATAGCCTGTGATTTGCTTCTTCTCTGTCGAAGCAAGATCAGTAGTAGAGTGGTTTTCCCAAGAGATAGGTTGCTGAGAGGGCCTGGGTTCGACCCCCTCCGAGGCCTGTCATTTTTTTTCCTGTGTTATTTTCCCCCCTTGCAGTGAAGAGTTAGCTGCTAGCTATAATATTACAGGAGGAGATTAGTAGATGAAATGTTTGTTTTTCATCTTGTTTTTATGGTGCCCTTGTTGCTGCAAGTGTAGGTTATAGGTGGTGTGTGTGTGGGCACACCTACATGAGGGGATTGTGGTGCATGGGTGTTGTGCATCTCAAACTCATGGACTAGGGCTCATGTGCCTTGTAATGTGGTGTTTGTGGATAGGCATGATTTTGTGCTTATTTGACTTAGTGTGCATATACTTGTGTGCATGTGGATGTGGAGTAGATGTGTGTGAGAGGAGCAATCCACCTTTGCAAGAAAAGCTTTGCACCTTCACATGACCATATGTGAGAGGGCATGGTATGTTGTTTGTGTGGATAGCTTGGTAGTAGTGGTTATGAAGTTGATGTGCATGACACAAACATGGGGTTCAAACCCCCATGTCACTTTGTCATTGTGCACATGAGCTCAACCTTTGTAGTTGTCGTCTTAGTAGGAACTACATGAAATGATGCCCATTCCCTAGGCATGATTTGGAGTAGTTTACTCTCCCTTAATTTGTGGCCACTTGTTCCAAGTAAGTGCCCACATATTATATATGATTTTGGGGTAAAAATTTTAGGATCACGCGGGTATTTGTGAAATCTATATGATTTCGATGTGACGGAATCATGTCCTGGTGCCTCCTATCTGCTCTAAGTATCACGGGAGTTGAGCTCCAGGGATTCTTGCGCACATCGCCATCATTCAAATTTCTGAGTATCTAAGAACGGAGGGTGTTCGTTATTGCTTCAATACGGGTAGTGGTGAGATAACCCCGATGTCCCCAGTACTGGTGTAGATTGTTCGGGGGTATTACCACACTTTGTATCGTTGTGATCACGAGGATCTGTTGTAGATGAAAGTCCGAGATGCTGGTCGTGTGTTGAAGGATGTGATACAGGTGACTGGTTAGTTTAGGAGTTGTGTGAAATACTCCTTGTATCCGTGTACCTGATTGCATGACCAGTTATTTCGGGAATTCATAGGTGGGATATCTAGTAGTATCTTATAGGACTATCTTCCTACAGACGCTTGATTGAGGTTTGGGAAATCTCGGTCTTATGTTTGTTCCGAGCAGTTCTAGCTCACACTTGTTTGCAGTGGTCCTTATCGAAATTTTATCGTCTGTTACTTTGAGGATGCACTCTTGCTATGTTGTTCGAGTGCAATGCTAAATTCTGTTCAGATATTCGTGTCTTTTGATTCAGCAATATCTTCAATTATTCTGTGGACTAATATGTTGTCCGTCTTCAGGATGGCTCCACCGACTCGTCAGACCCCAGCGTGTGAGGATATGCCGCCTCCTCCTCCTCCGCCGCCGCCACCACCTCCTCCTGCAGAGGCCTGGCAGGCGATGATGGCAGCTACTAATGCAAACATTCAGATGCTGTTGCAGTTGATCCAGGAGAGAGCCAATCATCAGCAGGGCAATTTCCAGCAGGGTGGCAATCACTTCGCCAATCTGAGTCAGTTCCTGTAAACCAGCCTTAGACGTTCACGTCTTGCGACCAGCCGTTTGATGTGGAAGGTTGGATCCATGATATGAACAAGCATTTCGAGTGTAGCAATGTGCGTCCTGCGGATTATGTCAAGTTTGCTACGTTTCAGTTGAAGGGGCAGGCTTCTATTTGGTGGCAGCAGCTTAAGGACTCCAGAGGTGACACGGTGATGTCTTGGGACGAGTTTTGTCGTGACTTTAGGTCCCACTACATCCCTTCCAGTTTTGTTGAGGAGATGCGTGAGAAGTTCAGGCGTTTGAAGCAGGGCAGCAATTCTGTGTACAAGTACAATGTCGAGTTCCACGAGCTGGCCCGTTACGCGTTGCAGGATGTCCCGGATCAGAAGAGCAAGATCTACCAGTTCAGGGGTGGCTTAAAGGAGGATTTGCAGTTAGCGCTTGCTTTGCACGATCCTAAGGAGTTTGACAAGTTCTACAACTTACCTCTCCGAGCAGAGGCAGCCTTGCTCAGGGTGGAGAACTCCAAGAAGCGCTTCAGAGATTCCAGCTCTTCCTCGACTCAGGTGGTTTAGAAGCAACAGAGGTTTTGGGTTTCTCCTCCTCCTCCTCGGCACTCACAGCAGCTGAAGCACTCAGGTGGACTTGGTTCTTCCCACCCACCCAACCCTGGCTTCCAGCAGAGATACCAGCATCAGAAGCAAGGGCCTCCTCAGACTCAGTTCCGACAGCCAGCAGATGTCACTTGTCACAAATGTGGGCAGAAGGGTC
The DNA here is from genome assembly GCF_904849725.1 of Hordeum vulgare subsp. vulgare. Classification (NCBI taxonomy): domain Eukaryota; kingdom Viridiplantae; phylum Streptophyta; class Magnoliopsida; order Poales; family Poaceae; genus Hordeum; species Hordeum vulgare. The sequence goes on along the minus strand of NC_058519.1, from coordinate 653,738,528 downwards.
ACTATGCCAACAAATGTACTTCTCAGCTCCGTCTGCCGCCTCCTCCTCCAGGCAAACCTCCAAGCAACGCTCTTGTCAAATTCAACCCCAGATCAGCTCGAGTCAACATGGTGAATGCAGCTGAAGCAGACAACTCCTCTGATGTGATCATGGGTAACCTTCTCGTCAATGATAGTCCTGCTAAAGTGTTATTTGATTATGGTGCTTCGCATTCGTTCCTCTCCATTCCATTTGCATCCAATCATAATGTTCCTGTTGAAGAGCTTCCTAGTCCGTTGTTAGTAGTTTCACCAGGCAAGTTCATGCATGCTAGCACCCGTGCTCCCGATGTTTCTATCAAGTTGGGAAATTATTCTTTTCTGGCCTCTCCGTATGTCTTGGGCAAGTCCGACATCGACTTGATTCTTGGTATGGACTGGTTGGCCATGAACAAGGCGACAATTGATTGTGAAGCTAAAGAAGTCAAGCTTACCCACTCTTCGGAGGATGTGATTATATTCGCGGCGCGCGATGATACAATCCGTTTGTTCTCCTTGAATGAAAAGGGTGAGATCAATCCTATTGAGCAAGTTCCAGTAGTCTGTGAATATCAAGATGTGTTTCCTGAAGAGCTACCAGGCATGCCTCCGCACCGTGAAGTTGAGTTCGTCATTGAGCTTGAGCCAGGCACAGAGCCAGTGTGCAAACAGACGTACAAGCTGGGTCCAGAAGAGTTGAAGGAACTCAAGAGGCAACTCGATGAGCAGGAGCGTTTGGGTTTGATCAGACCAAGCTCGTCTCCGTGGGGATGTGGTGTTCTATTTGTCAAGAAGAAGGATGGTTCGGACCGGCTGTGTGTCGATTACCGCCCATTGAACAAGAAGACAATCAAGAACAAATATCCACTTCCGAACATAACTGAGTTGTTCGAATAGTTGAAAGGTGCTAAAGTATTCTCCAAGCTTGATCTCAGAATGGGCTATCATCAGATTCGTATTCGCGAGGAAGACATTCCGAAGACGGCATTCAGGACTAGTTTTGGCTCGTATGAGTATACGGTCATGTCTTTTGGTCTGGCTAATGCTCCTCCGACTTTTTGTCGATTGATGAACTATATTTTCTCACCATACAAGAATGAATTTGTCTTGCTCTATCTCGACGACATTCTGGTTTTTTCTGAGGATGAGGAAGAACATGAGAGACATCTCAGGTTGGTGCTTGATAAACTGAGAGAATACAAGCTGTATGCCAAGTTTTCCAAGTGCGATATCTGGCTGAAAGAAGTGGTTTATCTTGGGCATATTATCTCTGCCGAGGGCATTAAGGTTGACCCGTCCAAGGTTCAAGCCATTGTTGAATGGGAACCTCCGCAGAATGTGAAGCAGCTTCGAAGCTTTCTCGGGCTTGCCGGATATTGCAGAAGATTCGTTGAGAACTTCTCCAAAATCGCCAAGCCGCTCTCTAGTCTTCTTCAGAAGGGTATCAAGTCTGTTTGGTCTCTAGAGTGTCAACTGGCTTTCGATACACTCAAAGAGAAGCTTATCTCCACTCCGTTATTGGCCCCTCCGGATGATTCCAAGCCGTACCAGGTCTTTTGCGACGCTTCTCTCCAGGGTCTCGGTCCAGTCTTGATGCAAGATAGGAAGGTGGTTGCTTATACCTCCAGGCAGCTGAAGCCTACGGAGAAGAACTATCCTGTGCACGATCTCGAGCTAGCAGCTGTTGTGCACGCCTTGATGACTTGGAGACATCTCTTGTTGGAACGTAAGGTTGAAGTTTTCACCGATCACAAGAGTCTCAAGTATATCTTCACTCAGCCTAACTTGAATCTTCGGCAAACACGTTGGGTGGAAATGCTCCAGGATTTTAATCCGAGTGTTGAGTACACGCCAGGCAAGGCAAATGTTGTGGCAGATGCATTGAGCAGGAAGGCATATTGCAACAGTCTGATTCTGCAACCTCTCCAGCCGGGTCTTTCTGAGTCTTTCAGGAAGCTCAATCTTCAGCTAGTTCCTCAGGGTTTTCTTGCGAACCTTCAGATCTCTCCTACCTTGGAAGATCAGGTCAGAGCAGCTCAGCTACTTGACGCTATGTTGAAGAAGGTCAAGATTGGTGTGGGAAAGAGTCTCCCCAAGTATAGGTGTTTCACTGTTGATGCCAGGGACACATTGTTTTTCGAGGATCGCCTTGTCGTCCCGAAAGGTGATCTCAGGAAGGTGATCATGGAAGAAGCTCATAACTCTATGCTCTCTATTCATCCTGGAAGTTCCAAAATGTACCATGACTTGAAGCAGACTTTTTGGTGGACTCGTATGAAACGTGAAATTGCACAATTCGTAAACGAGTGTGATGTATGTCGAAGGGTGAAAGCAGAACATCAAAGACCAGCAGGCCTCTTGCAGCCTTTGCCGATTCCCAAGTGGAAGTTTGATCACATTGAGATGGACTTCGTCACCGGGTTTCCGAAGTCCAAGAAGGGCAATGACGCTATCTTCATCGTCATCGACAAATTGAGTAAAGTAGCGCATTTCCTTCCAGTCAAGGAGTCCATTTCAGAAGCTCAGTTGGCAGAGTTGTACACCTCCAGGATTGTCTCTTTGCACGGTGTACCTATGATGATCTCGTCAGATCGCGGAAGTATCTTCACTTCCAAGTTCTGGGACTCCTTTCAGTCTGCTATGGGCACGAAGATCCGCTTCAGCACAGCGTTCCATCCTCAGACTAGTGGTCAAGTGGAGAGAGTGAATCAAGTTCTTGAGGACATGCTGAGAGCCTGTGTTATCTCTTTTGGCATGAAGTGGGAGGATTGTCTGCCTTCCGCGGAGTTCTCGTATAACAATAGTTATCAAGCTAGTTCTCGCAAGGCTCCGTTTGAAATTCTCTATGGCAGGAAGTGTCGTACTCCGCTCAACTGGTCCCAGACAGGCGAGCGTCAGATCCTTGGCAATGATATGATAGAAGAAGCTGAGGAGATGTGTCGGATCATTCGCGACAACCTCAGAGCAGCGCAGTCCCGTCAGAAGAGCTATTACGATACCAAGCACCGTGACATGTCCTATGAGCTTGATGACTTTGTCTATCTCAAGGTGTCACCTATGAAGGGTATGCAGCGCTTTGGCATCAAAGGCAAGCTTGCGCCTCGTTTCGTTGGTCCGTTCAGAGTGGTTGGCAAGAGGGGCGACCTTGCATACCAGCTCGAGCTTCCGTCAACCTTTGCAAATGTCCATGATGTGTTCCATGTTTCTCAGCTTCGGACGTGTTTCAAGAACCCCGAGCGCACTGTGCATCTTCAAGATATCGACCTTCAGCCTGACCTTTCTTATCGCGAGCATCCAGTTGCGGTTCTCGAGGCGACTGAGCGCAAGACCCGTAACAAGACTGTCAACTTTCTCAAAGTGCAGTGGTCTCACCATTCTGATAAAGAGGCTACGTGGGAACGCGAGGATCACCTTCGTTCTGAATTTCCCGATTTCTTTCAGTCTTAGATCTCGAGGGCGAGATTTTTTTGTAGTGTGGGAGAGTTTGTAATGCCCCAAGTGTGTAATTGCCATATTTGGAACCTATTGCATGTGGGTCCACCTTGCCAGAGATATGATGATGTCACTTGTGTCTATGATTTCCTGTGTCACCTTGTGTCCCTTGCATATCTTCCTTGCATGCATGCATAGCATAACATATCATGTCATCTCCTTGTCCTTGTGATTTCATGTGTCTCTTATTTTTAGTTTTCCTTGCATGCATGCAAACCATGATGCTCCATGTCATGTCTTGTGTGCACATATCTTGCTAGGTGTGATTTTGTGATCTTGTGATTACATGTGTTGTTGCATAATTGAAGTTGTGGGGTGATTTAGTGGAGTGTGGTGTTTGGCATTGTTGTTTTCAACCCCTTGTTAGTTTCCAACCTTTCTCTCTTTAATTCTCAAGTTCAAAACCTATTTGCCCCTAGGCTGTTTTAAAAATGTTACACCTTTAGTCCATTTTATTTGGAGTGTGGGCATGTAGGAGAGGGGTTTTTAAAACCTCTTTTGCTTGAGGTTTTTCTTTATTTCAGATTTATTTAAATCTGTTTGGCAATTATTTTTAGTTGCCCAATTAGCCATTTTGGTATTTTATTTATTTGGGGCATAATTCCCTTATGCCCAGGGATATTTCATCTCTAATTTTATGCCCTTAGTTTTTCCTAGGAATTTAGTAGCATGTGATGATGTATTTTAATTAGAGAGGGCCTCAGGTTTTCTACTCCCTCTCTTCCTGGCAGCACAGCCCAACTCCTCCCTGGCATGTATCCCTTGCGACAGAGCCCACGGGCGAGGCATTATCTTCTTCCTCCCGATGTCACACCTGTACGATCGTTCCTCAGCCTCCCGATCAACGAGACCTCGATCTTGCGGCTCCAGCTCGCCCCCCTAGGGCCATATAAGCTCCCCTCTCCCTTCCCCACGCGGCTAGGGTTCATCCTCTCCCTCCTCTTCTTCCTCCCACGCCGCCAGAGACCTCGAGGTCGTTCCCAACGCCATGACCAGCTCCGGGTCGAGCTCGTCGCCGGTGTAGCTTCAACCTCGTCGCCTCCCTGCAGCTGCGAAAGCAAGAGGACCCAGGAGGGGTTCCATTTTTGCGCGGAGCTGAAGCCGGAGCTTCTTCCCCGACATGCACCTCCTTCCTCGGGTTCGGTTGGCGTCTTCCTGCATCGACCAGCACTGTTGCGTCTTCTTCCATGACGCCGGCGTTCTCTCCTCTCCTTCCCCCTCGGTGAGCAGCCGCCGTCCCGTTACTTCCCTCTCTATCCAGGCGTAGCTCAAGCTCATCGCCGAGGTGCTGTGCTCTGGAGCAATGGCAGCTAGCAGTGCAGAGAGTAGATGGTTGTGCTCGTCGTTAGAGGCAACGGCAGGTGCTTTTAGAGGTGGGAATGGATCCCCTGTGGATCCTACTCCAACCCCGTAGCGATGTGTGCATGTAGATTTGCATGGAGGTCGCCGCCGTCCGCCTTTGGTTCGGTCGCGGGTGTGATGCGTCGTAGAAGAGGGTTGCTCTTCTGAGCTATCTCCCTATCTCTGTCAGCAGTCGGGTCATAGCGCAGTGGTTGGCGCTTGTGTGTGTAAATGAGAGGTGCAAGGATCGAATCCCGTGTAGGGCACCTTTCCCCCTTTTGTGTTGTTATTTTCGGCCTATGGTGCTAGCAGCGGCAGAGGGTATAGCCTGCGATTTGCTTCTTCTCTGTCGAAGCAAGATCAGTAGTAGAGTGGTTTTCCCCAGAGATAGGTTGCTGAGAGGGCCTGGGTTCGACCCCCTCCCAGGCCTGTCATTTTTTTTCCTGTGTTATATTTTCCCCCTTGCAGTGAAGAGTTAGCTGCTAGCTATAATATTACAGCAGGAGATCAGTAGATAAAATGTTTGTTTTTCATCTTGTTTTTATGGTGCCATTGTTGCTGTAAGTGTAGGTTATAGGTGGTGTGTGTGTGGGCACACCTACATGAGGGGATTGTGGTGCATGGGTGTTGTGCATCTCAAACTCATGGACTGGGGCTCATGTGCCTTGTAATGTGGTGTTTGTGGATAGGCATGATTTTGTGCTTATTCGACTTAGTGTGCATATACTTGTGTGCATGTGGATGTGGAGTAGATGTGTGTGAGAGAAGCAATCCACCTTTGCAAGAAAAGCTTTGCACCTTCACATGATTATATGTGAGAGAGCATGGTATGTTGTTTGTGTGGATAGCTTGGTAGTAGTGGTTATGGAGTTGATGTGCATGACACAAACATAGGGTTCAAACCCCCATGTCACTTTGTCATTGTGCACATGAGCTCAACCTTTGTAGTTGTCGTCTTAGTAGGAACTACATGAAATGATGCCCATTCCCTAGGCATGATTTGGAGTAGTTTACTCTCCCTTAATTTGTGGCCACTTGTTCCAAGTAAGTGCCCACATATTATATATGATTTTGGGGTAGAATCTCCCAAGGAATCCAGTGGTGAAGTTTGTTTTGCCATTAGGATACTTTATGGAGTTGACATATTCAGATTTGTTGCAAGTTTGTTCCTTGATTCCATGGAATAGGTGGAGCCCAAGGGCATGAGCTTTTGTGTGATAGTAGTAGGGGTTTTGCTCTACACCATAGTGGTGACATTTATCACTTGGTATTATGTGTGTGTAAACTATGCCTAGACAAAGTGGGCATGTGGCTGAAAATTCCAGTTTAGTGAAATCTGGAATTTCACAAAGTCTGGGATTCTGAAAACATTTTCTTCTCTTATAGATGAGGATGTGCTGGTCATTGTGTTGAGAACTACCTTAGTTCAGTGCTAGGATTTTGGACCTTATATGTTTGTGAAGCTCCCTATCAAATTTAAAATCATTTGGAGTCCAGTAGGTTGTGTTTTGATTGCTGTCAAAAAGCTTCAGAACAAAGACAGAAACTCAGGTGCAGGAATTTTCACTAAGTCCCTGAGATCTGATGGTTTTGGGAAAGTTTGTGGCCTTGTATCTTCTAGAGTTTAATTCCTTTTGCTGTGATTCTTGCTGGTGCTTGTAGTGTTCTTGGTTGGCAACAGCCACATATATTATTTGTCATGTTTGGAGGCCTATAGCTATGTTGCATGTAGCTCCCAAAGAGCTAAGATGCAGATTGTGGCAGACTATGTAGTATAGTCATTTTGATCAATGTGTGTGCTTAGTTGATGTTGTGGTGTTCTTTCTTGCTCCAATCCATTCATGTTGGGTTGTTATATGTCTTGGCAACCTGGCAATACCAGATTTGTGCCAATTGTGGGTGTGGTGTTGAATGTTCCACGTAGAGCTTCATATCTTGTTTCGTTGATTCCCGTTGATCCGTAGCTCCGTTTGCAATGTTCTTTATATGATTTTGCATCGTTTTCACGAGCCGCATCTGTTCATGCCATCCTCATGCATGTCAAAATAGCTTAGTGTACAGTTCTGTCCAGAAACTTGCAGTAGTTTATTTTGCTTGCGCTAGTGATAGAAATAGTGGTGCATGCTCAATTTTCATCTCATGCATCATGTAATTGTTGAATCTTGCGGTGCTGCTGTTCATTGGCTGTTATTCTCATGTTGGGTAGCACCGGGATCGGAGAACGAATACGTGGAGTCAGGAGAGTACGTGCAGGACGAACCAGAACCATTCCAAGCTGAGGATATCACAGGCAAGATGATATGACCTTGATTCCATCTCTAGACTTGTTATGCTAGTTTCGTTTCCATGTCATATTGCTCGCTGCCTACCACTGAATTAAATTGCCTCTTCAAATGCCATGAGCCCATTACACCGACCCCTTCCCAGCATAACTTGTATGGCTAAGTAGGCTTTGCTCAGCTACTAATCTTAGCGTTGCTAGATGCAGGTGCTTTGACTCATGTGATGACATGAGCTTGATATCATTATCTTAAATTCTGTTATTTAATTAATGCACCTATATAATTGGTAAATGACGGGAGGCCTAGCCTTTTGCTGGGTGCTTTGTTCCGTTATTGACGACTTAGTTACCGGTTACCGATATTTGATTCCATAATGATCGCTCCTAACACGTTCGGGGTTGTTATGGGGACCCCCTTGATAAATCGCGTAGTGCTAAGGCTTGTCCGGCAGGACCCAACTTTGGTTTTAATCTGCTAATCACATAATAATCTGCATAGGGAATAGCTACCCCGAGGAATTTAATCAACAACCCGGGCCAGTGCTCCTCATGAGTGTTGGCCCCACCTGAGCGATGTCCGGGGCCGCACTGGTCACCCAGAGGTTTAGCCATCCCGACGTCTAGCTCATCCGTCGTGTCCTGAGACTGAGATACGCGGCTCTTATTGTTGGAAATATGCCCTAGAGGCAATAATAAATTAGTTATTATTATATTTCTTAGTTCATGATAATCGTTTATTATCCATGCTATAATTGTATTGATTGGAAACACAATACTTGTGTGGATACATAGACAAAACACTGTCCCTAGTAAGCCTCTAGTTGACTAGCTCGTTGATCAAAGATGGTCAAGGTTTCCTGGCCATAGGCAAGTGTTGTCACTTGATAACGGGATCACATCATTAGGAGAATCATGTGATGGACTAGACCCAAACTAATAGACGTAGCATGTTGATCGTGTCATTTTGTTGCTACTGTTTTCTGCGTGTCAAGTATTTGTTCCTATGACCATGAGATCATATAACTCACAGACACCGGAGGGATGCTTTGTGTGTATCAAACGTCGCAACGTAACTGGGTGACTATAAAGATGCTCTACAGGTATCTCCGAAGGTGTTCGTTGAGTTAGTATGGATCGAGACTGGGATTTGTCACTCCGTGTGACGGAGAGGTATCTCGGGGCCCACTCGGTAATACAACATCACACACAAGCCTTGCAAGCAATGTGACTTAGTGTAAGTTACGGGATCTTGTATTACGGAACGAGTAAAGAGACTTGCCGGTAAACGAGATTGAAATAGGTATGCGGATACTAACGATCGAATCTCGGGCAAGTAACATACCGAAGGACAAAGGGAATGACATACAGGATTATATGAATCCTTGGCACTGAGGTTCAAACGATAAGATCTTTGTAGAATATGTAGGATCTAATATGGGCATCCAGGTCCCGCTATTGGATATTGACCGAGGAGTCTCTCGGGTCATGTCTACATAGTTCTCGAACCCGCAGGGTCTGCACACTTAAGGTTCGACGTTGTTTTATGCGTATTTGAGTTATATGGTTGGTTACCGAATGTTGTTCGGAGTCCCGGATGAGATCACGGACGTCACGAGGGTTTCCGGAATGGTCCGGAAACGAAGATTGATATATAGGATGACCTCATTTGGTTACCGGAAGGTTTTCGTGCATTACCGGAAAAGTTTCGGGCTCATCGGTAGTGTACCGGGAGTGCCGGAAGGGGTGCCGGGGACCATCGGGAGGGGTGTCACGCCCCAAGGGGTCTCATGGGCTATGGGAAGAGATAAACCAGCCCCTAGTGGGCTGGAATAAGTTCCCACTAAGGCCCATAAGGTTTGAGAAGGAAAAAACACAAGGTGGAAAGAGTTTCCAAGTGGGAAGGTGGAATCCTACTCCAAGTAGGATTGGAGTAGGACTCCTCCACCTCCAATTTCGGCCAAACCTTTAGGTTTTGAGGCTGCCTCCTCCCCTCCCTCCCACCTATATATACGGAGGTTTTAGGGCTGATTTGAGACGACTTTTCCACGGCAGCCCGACCACATACCTCCACAGTTTTTCCTCTAGATCGCGTTTCTGCGGAGCTCGGGCGGAGCCCTGCTGAGACAAGGTCATCACCAACCTCCGGAGCGCCGTCACGCTGCCGGAGAACTCTTCTACCTCTCCGTCTCTCTTGCTGGATCAAGAAGGCCGAGATCATCGTCGAGCTGTACGTGTGCTGAACGCGGAGGTGCCGTCCGTTCGGTACTAGATCGTGGGACTGATCGCGGGGTTGTTCGCAGGGCGGATCGAGGGACGTGAGGACGTTCCACTACATCAACCACGTTCTCTAACGCTTCTGCTGTACGGTCTACAAGGGTACGTAGATCACTCATCCCCTCTCGTAGATGGACATCACCATGATAGGTCTTCGTGCGCGTAGGAAAATTCTTGTTTCCCGTGCGACGTTCCCCAACACTTATCAGGGTCGTCGACACGACGGGAGGTCCTGCTAGCCTTGTCTTACCTTAGCGGTATATCTTGCATATAGGAATCCCAGTGAAACTTTGGTTTTCCCCAGAGTTGAGGTTTTCCTCTAAGGGATCCGACGAGATCACGAGATTCGTGATAGAGGATGCCTTTGTGGCCTGTGTTCGTTTGTGATGGACTAGTTGGAGCACCCCTCCAGGGTTTAATCTTTCGGAAAGCCATGCCCGCGGTTATGTGGCAACTTGGAATATTTTGTTAACATCCGGTATTAGAGAACTTCAACATAAGCTAATAAAATTGCCAACTGTGTGTGTAACCGTGACTGTCCCTTCGAAGATCTCTCTTCGACCGGGAACACGGTGGGATTATGAATGCCGTAGGTAGGTGTTCAGGATCACTTAGTGATCAAGTAATCCCGACCGCTAGTGTAGACCACCTTCACAATTACTTCGCGTAAGATAGCCACTTAATCAAGCTTAGGATGTTGCAGCCTTATACACTTCACCCTTACCCTACCTAATAACATGACTAGTTGTGGCACCAAGGTCTTAGATTGCTGAGTCCCCATGGCTCACGGATTCCTCCGAAACTCCCAAAAGGTACAGGTACCCCGGAGACATATGATCCCGACGGCACTCAGCCGGCGTGGCAGTACGACGAGGAGACAGACCGCCTCTACGTGAACTATCCAGAGGACTGAGGTGTGGTCGTGATCGTGGGCCTGCACGCAGGGTAGCATAGCATTTCCATGTTTTGTAGTCCGTAGCGGAACTACCTTGGTTGTATCTGTGATGTACTCTGAGTTATTAATAAGAAGACAGTTGAATCCTGAATTGTCTACTTGTATTTTTATTTGTGCTATGTTACTTGCTTGCGAAACGCTTAGATGCGCTTCTTTCCTAATCGGAGGCATCGACCCCCAGATTGCAAAGGACCGCATCTTGGTCGTTACAAGTTGGTAATCAGAGCCTTACGACCATAGGAGCCTTTGTGTGATCGTACTTGGCCGAGTCGAGTCTAGAAAATGTTTTGAGTCTTAGTTATATCGGAGAGTAGGATTCTTTTTTCTCCTCTTCTATGCTCTGGTGAGGTTCCCGTCTTAGGATATCTTTAACTCTACTCCTTTTCTCGCTCAAAATTTTTTTTAGGATCACGCGGGTATTTGTGAAATCTATATGATTTCGATGTGACGGAATCATGTCCTGGTGCCTCCTATCTGCTCTAAGTATCACGGGAGTTGAGCTCCAGGGATTCTTGCGCACATCGCCATCATTCAGATTTCTGAGTATCTAAGAACGGAGGGTGTTCGTTATTGCTTCAATACGGGTAGTGGTGAGGTAACCCCGATGTCCCCAGTACTGGTGTAGATTGTTCGGGGGTATTACCACACTTTGTATCGTTGTGATCACGAGGATCTGTTGTAGATGAAAGTCCGAGATGCTGGTCGTGTGTTGAAGGATGTGATACAGGTGACGGGTTAGTTTAGGAGTTGTGTGAAATACTCCTTGTATCCGTGTACCTGATTGCATGACCAGTTATTTCGGGAATTCATAGGTGGGATATCTAGTAGTATCTTATAGGGCTATCTTCCTACAGACGCTTGATTGAGGTTTGGGAAATCTCGGTCTTATGTTTGTTCCGAGCAGTTCTAGCTCACACTTGTTTGCAGTGGTCCTTATCGGAATTTTGTCGTCTGTTACTTTGAGGATGCACTCCTGCTATGTTGTTCGAGTGCAATGCTAAATTCTGTTCAGATATTCTTGTCTTTTGATTCAGCAATATCTTCAATTATTCTGTGGACTAATATGATGTCCGTCTTCAGGATGGCTCCACCGACTCGTCAGACTCCAGCGCGTGAGGATATGCCGCCGCCGCCTCCTCCTGCAGAGGCCTGGCAGGCGATGTTGGCAGCTACTAATGCAAACACTCAGATGTTGTTGCAGTTGATCTAGGAGAGAGCCAATCATCAGCAGGGCAATTTCCAGCAGGGTGGCAATCACTTCGCCAATCTGAGTCAGTTCCTGTCAAACCAGCCTAAGACGTTCACGTCTTGCGACCAGCCGTTTGATGCGGAAGATTGGATCCGTGATATGAACAAGCATTTCGAGTGTAGCAATGTGCGTCCTGCGGATTATGTCAAGTTTGCTACGTTTCAGTTGAAGGGGCAGGCTTCTATTTGGTGGCAGCAGCTTAAGGACTCCAGAGGTGACAGGGTGATGTCTTGGGACGAGTTTTGTCGTGACTTCAGGTCCCACTACATCCCTTCCAGTTTTGTTGAGGAGATGCGTGAGAAGTTCAGGCGTTTGAAGCAGGGCAGCAATTCTGTGTACAAGTACAATGTCGAGTTCCACGAGCTGGCCCGTTACGCGTTGCAGGATGTCCCGGATCAGAAGAGCAAGATCTACCAGTTCAGGGGTGGCTTAAAGGAGGATTTGCAGAGGAAGGATGTCCCGGATCAGAAGAGCAAGCTGCGGTGCATGAGAAGAAACAACCCTCAGAGCGAAAACATATTCTGGAGCTTGGGCTCATAGACACCCCCTTATCTAGTCAGCTCAGAGGAAGGAAGTATGGGAGGAAACCCAATGGCCAAACGAGATAATTGCAAGGGTGACCACGTATCTCACAAACCTGGCCCGGACATGTGCCATATGTTTTTGCAGAAAGATCACTGTCACTATATTTAACCATGGACATGTCCTTTGCGAAAATATTTTGACATGTACCATATGTTTTTGTAGAAATACCCCTGCCACTATATTTAATCATGGACATGTCCTTTGCGAAAATATTAGAAAGGCCTACGCGATCAGGATTCAAACGGGGCATCTTCCGATCGAACTTGCGCGACAATGCCACTACACCAACTACCCTCCTTTGACCACAAAAGGATACTACGGCTTTATAACATCGTAAGCTTAAACAAATAAAACAAAACGGAAAATGACCAGACAAGATTTCTTTTATGTTTTTCAGACTTCGTTATTGTTTGGTTTTTCATGTTTTTCATTATTTTTCATTTCTTTTTTCCATAGTTTAGTATGGATTTTTTTTACTAAAACACAATGAACATTATTGTACTATTTTTTACATTGCAAATGGGCCTTGCCGCAAGTTTAGTATTGTAATAATTCAAAGGTATTTTATTCCAATTGTACAACATTATTGTATAAATGGAAGGCATTTTATACATTTTTCCATCAAATCTACTGTACATCAAATTTATATTTTCCATCAATTCAGTTCCCTTTTTAAGTGTATATATTTATCTTTTTGGAATTCTTCATCTTCTTTCAGATCAGGTATTCTTTGGGCCGTACACACTGTTTGTGTCGTATATTGAATAAGGTTCAATATATATATATATATATATATTAAAGGATGTGATGAACATTTTTTCTAGACATATGCGAGAAAAATAATTATTTCAGAATTCTTTAGCTTTTTTCAGATCGGGTATTCTTTGGGCGCACGCACTGTTTGTATTGTATATTGAAAAACTATACACATATATATACATCTTATATTAAAAAATGTTCATCATATTTTTTTAAATGTTCATCTTATATTTAAATAAGATAATTTATATTGAAAAATGTTATATAAAGTGCACGCGCGCACGGTTTTCTCGTAAAAAAAAATAACGCGCAAATATCTTCTACAAATACTAGTTAATTGTCCGTGCGTTGCTACGGGAGCCAATATTTTTGCAACACAACCGAGATTATATTGAAAAAACATGATGAGTTGAGATCATCAAAATATCTACCCGATCTTACAAACATGATATTTTGAGCAACATTAAGATAAATACGCATCAATTCCACATATCAGAGTGAAAGCAAGCATGAATCAAGTATAGTAAACAGAAGTTCAAATTAAAGGAAGCATGTTCACATCATGATGGCTAAGTTCACCACGAGTCTCTATTGCAAATTATTTTCCTATGATATGCCTCAAATACCCCCATACACTTGTAGGAATCACAAATCATAGGGGATTCCTGTCATATGTGAGCAGGTTGATTGCCATCATATGTCATATAGGGGATTCCTCAATAATGTGTGTTCATTCCATGCATATGTCAAATATATGCATATCTCTAAGATTTGTACTAAAAAAAGTTCTCACAACGACAAACAAACTGTACCAGTTCAAAATAAAATGGCAACCTTTTGTCCTCTTTAACCAATCAATTCTCCCATGTAAGCATGAAGGAAGTAGTAGTACATTATGATCACACGATTTCTTATCCAGTTAGAAAGATAGTCAATACTTCCACCACAACAAACTCAACATTCTCAAATATAAATTATCATAGAAATTGCTTCGTATTTAGATGCTTATTTGCTCAATCGTTACTTCAAACCTTACATATGCTAGCAACTAAGATTTCTGGAAATTGAAACCTCCCCATGGTCCGGCTCCAGCAGAGTACCGGCTCGCCTCGTTGTTCTCGTGTTGCGTAGCCTTTCTCTGTCGAGGTGGCAGTATCGTCATGATGGCCTCCTCCAAGCTCCCGTTCTCATCACAGTCAGCTCAAGAATTTTTTTGAAAAGGAATGGTTTTGTTTATAGATGACAACTACATCATCAATATTTAGACATACAAGACCAACAATGAAGAATTTTGTAACAACTACTTGTTTTATGTGGGTATATATAAGCTCCCACATTTTGCATTACAAGTTAGAAAACAAAAAATGACACTCCCTCCAATCCATATTAATTGACACTACTTTAATACAATCCGATCCATAATAACGGACGCTGCTTTAGTACAACTTTGTACTAAAGCAGCGTCAATTAATATGTATTGGAGGGAGTGGTTAGTTTCTTTTTTCAGTTTGCAAGACATACGATTATATAAAACATGTTATTGTAGCTACTTTGTTTTTTTCTCTCCGAGCAAGAATAAATAAATGAAAAAAGATATGTGTGTGTATTATAATTGATTTTTCTCTCCCAGCAATAATATGCATAAATGTGAAGAGAATGTAGCTTACTATTATATGTGCGATCATTGTTCCATCTACATAGTTAAGAGGAGAAACAATGAATACACCTATAAATTTGATCGCACAACAATTCTGCAGTGCAAGATAATCAAAGAGGATAATAGACGATCATAGTATTGACACTAATTGCCTATAAATACATGAAAGTTGTGGATAAAATTGACAAATAATGAAACTTACATGCATTCAGAATAACCAAGTATTTGTAGCTGCTGCTAATTTCAGAAATGATCTGTTTCACCACACAGCCCCACCCCCACCCACTCTCTGACAAAGCCTAAGCTCCATCCCTAAAGATGACTAATAATGGCATGTGATATTCCCAACAAACACCTTGTGTCTAATATCATGGATGATTCAAAATAAAATTCAGCAAGGCACATACAGATATTTTTTAGTCACCTTGTAAGGATCAACTCGGCTCTCTCAACAAGAACGTAAAAACGCGAAGGCACTGAATCGTTGATGGCCACAGGCTCATGTCGAGTCTGTCGTAATACTTTATATTGCTTTGCTATCTGATCTGGTACTAAGTTTACACGGGGGTGCAAGTATATATATACTACTCAGCTGGACATAACCCAAACCAAGTAGGAATGGGTATCCTAGATAGATACCCACACACACACGGACACGGGATTAACTCACAGTTGTGGGGTTGACAAATTTCCCCTTCACCGTGGAAGCCGTCTTCAAGCAGGGGATAGAGGGCGGACAGGGAGCATGGGTGAGGGGTCTGTGGCGACAAGGAGAGCTATACGAGAGGAGATAAGGGGCGGTAGGTGCTCATCGCCTTTGCCACGTTGAGCGATGAAGAAGAAGGAAAATGACAGTGATTTCTCTCATGAAAGAATCGCGGGATTGGAGACGAGGGAGTGGGGGTAGTGGGAGATGGGACGTGCGGTCGTGGCTTGTCCCTTTCTTTTTCATCCTTTTTTCTTTTTATCGCGAGGGGTCGCAACTTTCTTTGATTCTTACCGCATGGGTGCGTGCGAAGGAGGGGTTGAGGTACGAGGTTGAACCATCACGATGGCATACCCTCCTTTAATAGTGGAGATTTATCTTTTTGGAATTCTTTATCTTCTTTCAGATCAGGTATTCTTTGGGCCGTACACACTGTTTGTGTCGTATATTGAATAATGTTCAATATATATATATATATATATATATATATATATATATATATATATATATATATATATATATATATATTAAAGGATGTGATGAACATTTTTTCTAGACATATGCGAGAAAAATAATTATTTCAGAATTCTTTAGCTTTTTTCAGATCGGGTATTCTTTGGGCGCACGCACTGTTTGTATTGTATATTAAAAAACTATACACATATGTATACATCTTATATTAAAAAATGTTCATCATATTTTTTTTAAATGTTCATCTTATATTTAAATAAGATAATTTATATTGAAAAATGTTATATAAAGTGCACGCGCGCACGGTTTTCTCGTAAAAAAAAAATAACGCACAAATATCTTCTACAAATACTTGTCTAGTTAAAACTTTGAACCCCGGAAAGACTTGTTGTTACTCCAAGTAGACATCCATGATCTGTCTTTTTTGTTGGAGCCAAATGGGCATAAGATGCACTGGATCTGATGGTTCAAGTTACTACTACGACTAGTTTCCATCAGCAAAGTGCATCGTCATATGCAACACTTGCCAATCAGGGCAGGGGGCGACACGTACCTACATACATACTGATACTCCAAGTTGAAGCTGGACAACACGTACAGGGAGGCAGCCAGCCAAGATTACTTGGACAGGAATCTCGATCTATCAAAGCTTCTACTAAATTACCACCACTCTACGTCTAGTTCTAAGAAAAAGAAAAAATAAATAAGAGAGATTCAGTTCAGGGTCCTTGAGTGAGTCTCTGCAGCTCGCCCTGCTCGTCCAGCGTCTCCATGAGGAGAGGCGGCGCGTACTGCGCCGTCCCCTGGTGCTCCTCCGCGTCCTGGCAGAAGGACAGGATGATAGTGTCGATGGACATCTCCACCACCGCGAAGAACAGCTTCGCCACCGTGTACCCCAGGCCCCACGTCACCTGCACCACCACCACCACCACCATCAGAAGTCTTAGTGATGGAAACGAGATATAATGTCGGGTTCCACATCTACACTGAAAAAACAGAGGAATGCTCACCAGAACGGGGACCAGCGGCGACGATATCTTGTTGTGCGCCGACTTGTACTTGTGCGTGTCGAGCATGAGGAACGCGAAGAGTGCGCAGAACAGGCTCACGCACAGCTTCCCCAGGAACAGGATCACGTCCCCGATGACATTCACCTTCCCAATGCGCAGTATGTTGTTCATTATAAGGCCGGTAGCGAGCACCGAAGCTTTGAAGAACCCTTTCCCTGTGATGGCAATCTGCAAAACAGCAAAGAGAAGCCTTGTCAGTTCAAAAAGTTGCAACTCACAAATGATAGACAGACAAAAGGAATTCAGAACTATCAGGTCAAATGCGAAGAGATGAACAGCCCCAAATGGCACACCATAAAAGCCTAGTCAGCAATCGGGTACAAAGCATTATGAACAAAGCAAGCAACCAATGGCATTGTGCTTCAGGACAGGAACAATCAGTAATAGAACAAAAAAATGTTCATGCTTACCATTATGTAGGCATTTCGATTTACAGACATGAGGGTCCAGTCGATGCAGCCCCGGCAGCACTGAGATGAGGACGATGACACTTTCCCAAAGCAGCTCTCCCGAGCAGAACCAACCAGCTTCAACTTGCGGCGAAGGCATTCTAGTATAAACCGCACCCACTCAACAGCTGATACAACAAGCGAGCCTATGGCAGCAGATCCAAGGTTGTAACGCATCAGCCGCTTGAGCGAAGAGACAACACTGAAAAACGGTATATCATGCTGCACCAAAATGGCTTGAACTGTCAGTAAATGGTGAATGCAGAAATATGGAGTAAATTTGAAGTGCGCCCATTTAGTTATTATAGTTAAACTTCTGACTCTTAAGTGCTGTGCTTACAGATATTTCACCACGGGCCCAGTAGTAGGAAGCAACTGATCCGGCAACCACAGTTGCAGAGCATGCCATAAAAAATTGAGTAGCCCAGTAGCAGCCAAATAAGTGGAAAAGAATTGCAATGCCAATATGAGGGGTGTAATGGATGCTGTACCCACAGCAGTTGTCACAGTTTACTTTGCCCAACTTCAGATCATAGGAACAACAATCTGTACTGCAGTCATTTCGGACAACCTGGCCAGAGCTGAAGAGGTGGAGTGTGGCAGAAAACCAGAACATATAAAAGATAGCGAGGATAAAGTACGGCACAACTGGGAAAACTATCAGTGCCTGAACTTCACCAATGACCTTTGCAGCAACCTGAAAATAATTTTTCGATTTTAATGCACAGAAATTATTAGGTATATCACAATAGAGGTAGCGTTGATGCATCGTGCTTTTGGAACCAAGCATCGCCTTTGCATATCCAGTGAGCTACTTACCTTCAGGACAGGTGTGGCTATCAGTATACGCCGGACAATAGCTATCGAGGACAGAAAGGCAATGATCATTATTACTGTCATCAGCACTGTGGCAACATGAAGATGGCTTATTTCCTGGTAAGAAGGTAAATGATCAGATAACAAGCAGCTTGACCTTGTAAAAAGTTGACTCGATTCAGAGCACTTACCCGCCCGCTGATGTGAACATATGGATCACTTTCACCAATAACAACCGTTAAGGGATCATTTCCGAGCCAACCAGCTGAATGTATAACGTAGCCAGTTAGGAATAATGTCACATGCCTCAGACATAACATGGCAAATGGCACTAGTGATATGTACCTTTGATGTAACAAAACATAGTAACAGATACTATAAGGGCATTGAAGAGCACTACTGTTATCCATGTCATCGCAGCAACAAAATAACGTATCATAAGCAACCAGATCACTGACAAGAAAAGAGGAAGGAGTGCACCACAGACGATTAGCACAGGCCAAGACTTCCCAATGTCCGCAACATATCTCTGCAAATAAAAGAAAATGTCAGATGCTATACATTATTGGTTGCATCAGGGATTTACTTTACAAAAATAGTAATGGTGTTGTGGAGAGTGGAGACTCGCTGTAAATAACCACTATCAAGTACAAACTCCTACAAGGACAATCACAGTGCAGCAAAATTCCTTTGAAGTTAGAATAAAATTATAGTTGAAGTTTAATGCACGTTCAGGATAAACAGTGGGAGTTCCAAGGACCAATTGCCACTTAATTTCAGCATTAAGCAGATAACAAGAAGGGAGATTGTTTTGGCTCCTGGAAGATTAAGAACCTTGAGGACTGCAGATCTGGAATCGATGGCCTTGTGGATTGTTTTATCTATAAGCATATTCTGTTCAATGTTTACACCACCCAGCTGTAGCCAGTGCGTCAAAGAAACATTGGATGCCCGGGCGATATATTGGCAGCTCCAATAGACTGAAAGAACAAGAATATTCTAAATTAGTCATCTCATTGTACTAGTTGACTAACTCGAGCTGTACTGTTGCTCCATGCTTACACAAAGGTGTCATGAAATGGCTGAGAGTGAAGATTACCGGCTTACCGTTTACGCTAGGGAATATGACAGGGTAGCACGGTCCCTGAAGCTGAAGGGAGCTGTTCCTCATATCAGGTGTTAGAACATCGAAGTAGTTATAGTCCCTATTGATCCAATCATCAACCGAGAGCCTGATGTCCCCTTCCGGGTAATCACAGACAAAGTTTAGTCCATCCGGTGCCGGAGTAGGGCACTCCATCAAGCAGATGGCCTTGGCATCTGCCAGGTTAGTCTTGCTGCCCTTGAGTCCACTTTGGTACACCTGGTTCGGGTCCAACCAATACCTGACCTCGAGCTCGTGCACGTCAGGGTCGCCGTGCCTGTCACCACAGACGTTCCCTTTGTAGTCCAGCTCGTATGTCAGCCTGCACGAGCAAGAACAAGATGTCAGTCTTACCCTGCCCATGTAATCTAAATGTTCAGGTTGCGAATAGCAAGAACATTCCAGGTTGACAAAATGCTACTCCCTCCGTCCCAAAATAAGTGTCGCAAAATTTGTACTAAGTTAGTACAAATTTTATACTAGATCAATGACACTTATTTTGGGACGGAGGGAGTACTATTTAACAGAGAAATGTGCTTCCGGCCAAGTCTTCTAAACTACTAATATACTCCCTCCGTTCCTAAATATAAGACCTTGTAGAGATTGTAGTATGGAGTACATACGGATGTATATAGACATATTTTAAAGTGTAGATTCACTCATTTTGCTCTGTATGTAGTCTATAATGAAATCTCTACAAGGTCTTATATTTAGGAACGGAGGGAGTAGATGGCAGGTACTCAAGAGCAACTATAGGATAACAGCATCAAAGAACAATTGCAGAAAGAAAGGAAAAGGTGACGGTGTACCACGTAAAAAATAACTCGCCGAAATGATTGGATGACCAACAAAATTCCATGTACATGCTTCACATGATTACAGAACGGTGGTAGTGGTAGTAGTAATAAACCGATATAGCTATGTACAAAGTTACAAACTGCAATAATGATACTCAAAAGTTTTCACAAGACTGAATTCATGCCACCCCGAAAGTCAGTGGTGAGTACATTGCAGTGCGGTTAGCCAGAGCATATACTCGTATGTAGGCAGGGGCAGAGAAAGTGCCGTCTGCTTTGAGCCCACTGAGCAGCACGGAGAGCAGAGCACAAAGGAAAAGAAAAGAAAAGAAGCCTTTGAAGAGGGTTTTAGGGAGGGGATACAATTCCCAGGGCCACCACACACACACAGCTCTACTGCCTGTAAGCGGGCATCAAAGTCCGGAAAGCAAAGGCGGCTTCCACCTTTTCTTGTTTACATGGCCATAAAAATCGGCTGGCAGACCCTAGCAAGAACCAGATTCGGTTTGGCACTAGCAGCAGCAACATGGGCATGGCGGCCTCCCTCCTCGGAGCTGCTAGTTCCAGTTACACAGTCAGCGAGACTCGTTCATGAATTCATTCAGTAATCAGTACTGTACTAGTAGTAGTAGTAAATCCTGGAGCAGATAGTCAGCGAAAGCAACAGGAGCGAGCGAGCAAGCAAGCAAGCAAGCGTTTCTTTCTTTCTTTCCCCCCTGATTTGCTGCTGCTGGTACTAATTAATTGCGCAGGAAAAAATAAAATGTAAAAAGAAGACAATGGGCTGAGGAGCAGTTGGGAATGCGCGGCGCAGACGGAGATCTGCGCGCAGGAGAGGCAGGCAAGAAGCGATGAATCTGAGGAGGGGGCGGAGCAGACCTGAGCGGGTTGCCCTGGTTGAAAGCGAAGCTTGAGTTGACGATCATGGCGACCCAGAAGGCGGCGAAGAGGACGAGGAAGGCCAGGTCGCGGCACCGGCGGTCGTGCCGGATAATGCCCAGGCTGGCCGTGCCGCCGCCCGCGTCGGCGTCCTCTCCCCCGGCCCCGGCGGTGGCGGTGGCCGAGGGGTAGCGGCCGATGATGGCGCCCAGCGGCCCGCCCATTGAGCGAGCACGCGCGCGGCGGCCTTGCGGCGGCGGCAGTGATCTGCGGGAGGGGGTGGAGAGCAAGCAGAGCAGAGCAGAGGAGGGAAGGATGGGGAGCAGGGGAGTGGGAGTGATGGGTGTGGGAGTGTGGATTTGGCCTTTTCTGCTGCTGCGCTCGTGGGAAAAGCAAGCGCAGGAAAAGGAGGAGGGGCGGCGAGAGGAAGGGGGACCCGGTCGGGGTTGGGGTTGGGGTTGGGTGTGCAGGCGCTGCACATGTATGTGTGGGTAACTGCCGTCAGTCAGTCGTCATTACCAGTGGTACTACTCTACTAACCGCGCGGTCAATGGGGACGGAGTTATTATTAACCAGAGACGACCGCGGTGGCCGGAGGAAGAAGCGATGGGCCCGGCCGTTGTTTCTGGGAAACTGTCTTGTTCTCGCATCAAAAGGCACGCCGACCACCGTCGCAAGCCGTGGTGCGCCTCCGCCCGGGTCCAGAGACGGCGAGCCTCCATGTCCATGTGGGTGGGTGGGTGGGCCGCGTCTGCCAGACGTGTACACCGATCTGGATCCGCGTTCAGAAAAATGATGCCGTGGGTGAACCTTCTTCTTCCCTGCATGCTAACATGTCGCATGTTACCACGATTCCAACCATTCGTCCTGAATGCTGTCCTCCAGCGCGGGCTTCAAACTCCCGCAAACAGCCAACAACCTAAGAGCATCTCTATCTATCAGACGCCTTATACTGCTAATCCATAAAAACCGTTTATAATTCGTGGAAAAACGGTTTTAGAGACCGACGTGAACGCGGACAGTGTCGGACCCCATAAAACGAACCCGTAAAAAAGATATTCGTACAAGATATTTTTTTATGAATCGACTGTGCGGGGTCTGTTTGGACGCCGTCGCGTCGATTCGTAAACTGAATACCCCGTAAATCGAAATTATTAATGTGCAATATAAGAAAAATATCAATATTACAATACAATAATCATCCAAAGTACAATGATTAGTCAAATCACCGTATCAAACTAAATAATTCAATATCAAACTTGTCCATTGAACAAATCACACATGAATTAAATGAAAATGAATGGAAAAAATGGAATGTGTTACCGCCCAACCCTTTACTAATGGTGTTCAATGAGATCCTTCTAAAGTTGACAATGGGTGTTTGCATTTTTAATCTCCTTGTAGGTCTCAAGAAAAACTCTAATTCGGTTAGAGTCTTTAGCTGGTTTGACACAGCTACCCACATTGTCGTAGAAGAACTCCAAGTTCATGTCTCTCTCATCTTTGATAATCATATTGTAAAGAATAACACATCATGTCATGATGTTTTTCAAGGACCACTTGTCATAAAACCGAGCAGGACCACGAACAATGGTAAACCTGGATTGCAAAACCCCAAATGTTCTTTCAATATCTTTTCTGACTCCCTCTTGTGCCCTTGCGAATTCACACCCTTTCCTAGTTTGGGGGTCTATGATGCTCTGATAAATATGCACCAACAAGGGTATATGTCATCTGCAAGATAGTACCCCTTTGTGTATTCATGCCTATTGATAGTGTAGTTGTAAGCAGGAGCATCACCACTAGCAAGACTATCAAACAAATGAGACCGTTGCAACAGATTGATATCATTGAGAGTACCCGGCATATCAAAAAAGCAATGCCAAATTCATAAGTCATGGGATGCTATGGCCTCTAGCACAATTGTTGCATCACGAGACTTGCCACAATACATGTTGGAAATATGCCCTAGAGGCAATAATAAATTAGTTATTATTATATTTCCTTGTTCATGATAATCGTTTATTGTCCATGCTATAATTGTATTAATTGGAAACTCAAATACATGTGTGGGTACATAGACAAAACACTATCCCTAGTGAGCCTCTAGTTGACTAGTTCGTTGATCAAAGATGGTTAAGATTTCCTAGCCATGGACAAGTGTTGTTGCTTGATAACGGGATCACATCATTAGGAGAATGATGTGATGGACAAGACCTAAACTATAAACGTAGCATATGATCGTGTCAGTTTATTGCTACAGTTTTCCGTATGTCAATGTATCTGTTCCTATGACCATGAGATGATGCAACTCCCGGACACCGGAGGAATACCTTGTGTGTATCAAACGTCGCAACGTTACTGGGTGACTATAAAGGTGCTCTACAGGTATCTTCGAAGGTGTCTGCTGGGTTGGCATGGATCAAGACTAGGATTTGTCACTCCGTGTGACGGAGAGGTATCTCAGGGCCCACTCGGTAAGGCACCATCACAATAAGTCTTGCAAGCAATGTGACTAAGGAGTTAGCCATGTTGGGGAACGTCGCATGGGAAACAAAAAATTTCCTACGCGCACGAAGACCTATCATGGTGATGTCCATCCACGAGAGGGGATGAGTTGTTGGGGAACGTCGCATGGGAAACAAAAATTTTCCTACGCGCACGAAGACCTATCATGGTGATGTCCATCTACGAGAGGGGATGAGTGATCTACGTACCCTTGTAGATCGTACAGCAGAAGCGTTAGAGAACGCGGTTGATGTAGTGGAACGTCCTCACGTCCCTCGATCCGCCCCGCGAACAATCCCGCGATCAGTCCCACGATCTAGTACCGAACGGACGGCACCTCCGCGTTCAGCACACGTACAGCTCGACGATGATCTCGGCCTTCTTGATCCAGCAAGAGAGACGGAGAGGTAGAAGAGTTCTCCGGCAGCGTGACGGCGCTCCGGAGGTTGGTGATGATCTTGTCTCAGCAGGGCTCCGCCCGAGCTCCGCAGAAACGCGATCTAGAGGAAAAACTATGAAGGTATGTGGTCGGGCAGCCGTGAGAAAAGTCGTCTCAAATCAGCCCTAAAACCTCCGTATATATAGGTGGGAGGGAGGGGAGGAGGCAGCCTCAAAACCCAAAGGTTTGGCCGAAATTGGAGGTGGAGGAGTCCTACTCCAATCCTACTTGGAGTAGGATTCCACCTTCCCACTTGGAAACTCTTTCCACCTTGTGTTTTTCCTTCTCAAACCTTATGGGCCTTAGTGGGAACTTATTCCAGCCCACTAGGGGCTGGTTTATCTCTTCCCATAGCCCATGAGACCCCTTGGGGCGTGACACCCCTCCCGATGGTCCCCGGCACCCCTCCCGGCACTCCCGGTACACTACCGATGAGCCCGAAACTTTTCCGGTAATGCCCGGAAACTTTCCGGTAACCAAATGAGGTCATCCTATATATCAATCTTCGTCTCCGGACCATTCCGGAAACCCTCGTGACGTCCGTGATCCCATCCGGGACTCCGAACAACATTCGGTAACCAACCATATAACTCAAATACGCATAAAACATCGTCGAACCTTAAGTGTGCAGACCCTGCGGGTTCGAGAACTATGTAGACATGACCCGAGAGACTCCTCGGTCAATATCCAATAGCGGGACCTGGATGCCCATATTGGATCCTACATATTCTACGAAGATCTTATTGTTTGAACCTCAGTGCCAAGGATTCGTATAATCCCGTATGTCATTCCCTTTGTCCTTCGGTATGTTACTTGCCCGAGATTCGATCGTCAGTATCCGTATACCTATTTCAACCTCGTTTACCGGCAAGTCTCTTTACTCGTTCCGTAATACAAGATCCCGCAACTTACACTAAGTTACATTGCTTGCAAGGCTTATGTGTGATGTTGTATTACCGAGTGGGCCCCGAGATACCTCTCCGTCACACGGAGTGACAAATCCCAGTCTTGATCCATACTAACTCAACTAACACCTTCGGAGATACCTGTAGAGCATCTTTATAGTCACCCAGTTACGTTGCGACGTTTGATACACACAAAGCATTCCTCCGGTGTCAGTGAGTTATATGATCTCATGGTCATAGGAATAAATACTTGACACGCAGAAAACAGTAGCAACAAAATGACACGATCAACATGCTACGTCTATTAGTTTGGGTCTAGTCCATCACATGATTCTCCTAATGATGTGATCCCGTTATCAAGTGACAACACTTGCCTATGGCCAGGAAACCTTGACCATCTTTGATCAACGAGCTAGTCAACTAGAGGCTTACTAGGGACAGTGTTTTGTCTATGTATCCACACAAGTATTGTGTTTCCAATCAATACAATTATAGCATGGATAATAAACGATTATCATGAACTAAGAAATATAATAATAACTAATTTATTATTGCCTCTAGGGCATATTTCCAACAGTCTCCCACTTGCACTAGAGTCAATAATCTAGTTCACATCACCATGTGATTCCAACGAATCCAACACCCATATAGTTATGGGGTCTGATCACGTCTTGCTCGTGAGAGAGGTTTTAGTCAACGGTTCTGAAACTTTCAGATCCGTGCGTTCTTTACAAATCTTTATGTCATCTTATAGATGCTGCTACTACATGCTATTCGGAAATGCTCCAAATATCTACTCTACTATACGAATCCGTTTCACTACTCATAGTTATTCGGATTAGTGTCAAAGCTTACATCGACGTAACCCTTTACGACGAACTCTTCAACCACCTCCATAATCAAGAAAAATTCCTTAGTCCATTAGTTACTAAGGATAAATTTTGACCGCTGCTAGTGATTCAATCATGGATCACTCTCTGTACCCTCAACAGACTTTGAGTCAAGGCACACATTAGGTGCGGTACACAGCATGGCATAGTTTAGATTCTACGGCTAAGGCATAGAAGACGACCTTCGTCTATTCTCTTTATTCTGCCGTGGTCAGGTTTTGAGTCTTACTCAAATTCACACCTCACAACGCAACCAAGAACTCCTTCTTTGTTGATCTATTTTGAACTCTTTCAAAAACTTGTCAAGGCATGCATCTTGTTGAAACTTCTATTAAGCGTTTTCGATCTATCTCCATAGATCTTTGATGCTCAATGTTCAAGTAGCGTAATCCAGGTACTCCTTTGAAAACTTCTTTCAAACAATCTTGTATGCTTTACAGAAATTCTACGTTACTTCTGATCCACAATATGTCAACCACATATACCTATCAGAAATTCTATAGTGCTCCTACTCACTTCTTTGGAAATACAAGTTTCTCATAAACCTTGTACACACCCAAAATCTTTGATCATCTCATCAAAGTGTATATTCCAACTCCGAGATGCTTGCACCAGTCCATTGAAGGATCACTGGAGCTTGCATACTTGCTAGTATCTTTAGGATCGACAAAACCTTCTCGTTGTATCACATACAATGTTTGCTCAAGGAAACCGTCGAGAAAACAATGTTTTGACATCCTACGTGCAATATTTCATAAATAATGCATCAACAACTAACATAATTCTAACAGACCTTTAGCATCGCTACGAGTGAGAAAGTCTCATCATAGTCAACTGTTTGATCTTGTCGAAAATATCTTTGCGACAAGTCGAGCTTTTCTTAATAGTGACTTATCACCATCATCGTTTGTCTTCTTTTAAAGATCCATTTTACCCAATAGTCCCATGACCATCAAGTAGTTCTACCAAAGTCTACACTTTGGTTTCACACATGGATCCTCTCTCGGATTTCATGGCTTCCAGCCATTTGTCGGAATCTGGGCCCACCATCGCTTTCTCCATAACTCGTAGGTTCACTGTTGCTCAACAACATGACCTCCAAGACAGGGTTACCGTACTACTCTGCAGCAGTACGCGACCTTGTCGACCTACGAGGTTTGTAGTAACTTGATTCGAAGCTCAATGATCACCATCATCAGCTTCCACTTCAATTGGTGTAGGCGCCACAGGAACAACTTCCTACGCCCTGCTACACACTGGTTGAAGTGATGGTTCAATAACCTCATCAAGTTCTACTACCCTCCCACTCAATTCTTTCGAGATAAACCTTTTCTCGAGAAAGGATCCTTTTCTAGAAACAAACACTTTGCTTTCGGATCTGAGATAGGAGATGTACCCAACTGTTTTGGATATCCTATGAAGATGCATTTATCCGCTTTGGGTTCGAGCTTATCAGACTAAAACCTTTTTCACATAAGTTTCGAAGCCCCAAACTTTCAAGAAACGACAGTTTAGATTTCTCTAAACCTCAGTCTATACTGTGTCATCTCAACGGAAATACGCGGTGCCCTATTTAAAGTGAATGTGGTTGTCTCTAATGCATAACCCATAAACGATAGTGGTAATTCGATAAGATACATCACATCATGCACCATACTAAATAGTGCGTGGTATGACGTTCAGACACATCATCACACCATGATGTTCCAGGTGGCATGAACTGTGAAACAATTTCCACATTGTCTTAACTGTGTACCAAAAACTCGTAACTCAGATATTCATTTCTATGATCATATCGTAGACAGTTCATCCTCTTGTTACGACGAACTTCACTCTGAAACAGAATTGAACTTTTCAATATTTCAGACTTGTGATTCATTAAGTAAATACTCCTGTATCTACTCAAGTCGTCAGTGAAGTAAGAACATAATGATATCCACTGCGTGCCTCAGCACTCACTGGACTGCATACATCAAAATGTATCACTTCCAACAAGTTACTATCTTGTTTCATCTCAATGAAAACAAGGCCTTGCTCATGTGGTATGATTTGCATGTCACTAGTGATTCGAAATCAGGTGAGTAAAGATCCATCAGCATGGAGCCTCTTCATGCAATTCATACTAACATGACTCAAGCGGCAGTGCCACAAGTAAGTGGTACTATCATCATTTAACTCGTATCTTTTGGCACCAATGTGTAACACTACAATCGAGATTCAATAAACCATTGAAGGTGATTATTCAAGCAAATAGAGTAACCATTATTCTCTTTGAATGAATAATCGTATTGCAATAAACACGATCCAATCATGTTCATGCCTAACTCAAGCACCAAATAACAATTATTTAGGTTCAACACCAATCCCGATGGTAGAGGGAGCGTGCGGCGTTTGATCATATCAACCTTGGAAACACTTCCAACACATATCGTCACCTCGCCTTTAGCTAGTCTCCGTTTATGTCGTAGCTTTCATTTCGCGTTACTAATCACTTAGCAACCAAACCGGTATCCAATACCCTCATGCTACTAGGAGTACTAGTAAAGTACACATCAACATTATGTATATCAAATATACTTCTTTCGACTTTTGCCAGCCTTCTTATCTACCAAGTATCTAGAGTTGCTCCGCCTCAGTGACTGTTCCCCTTATTACAGAAGCACTTAGTCTCGGGTTTGGGTTTAATCTTGGGTCTCTTCATTAGCGCAGCAACTGTTTTGCCATTTCACGAAGTATCCCTTCTAGCCCTCGCCTTTCTTGAAACTTAGTGGTTTTCCAAACCATCAACTATTGATGCTCCTTCTTGATTTCTACTTTCGCAGTGTCAAACGTCGCGAATCACTCAAGGATCATTGTATCTATCCTTGATATGTCATAGTTCATCACGAAGCTCTCAAAGCTTGGTGGCAGTGACTTTTGGAGAACCATCACTATCTCATCTGGAAGATTAGCTCCCACTTGATTCAAGTGATTGTCGTACTCAGACAATCTGA
This sequence comes from Hordeum vulgare subsp. vulgare, assembly GCF_904849725.1. Taxonomy (NCBI): domain Eukaryota; kingdom Viridiplantae; phylum Streptophyta; class Magnoliopsida; order Poales; family Poaceae; genus Hordeum; species Hordeum vulgare. Next base: position 653,709,851 of record NC_058519.1, on the reverse strand, counting down.
GCACATGCTCAACGATTGAGCTTTTCTCCTTTACTTTGTGGTCAAAGAATCTTGTTGGAGGTCTAGTACCTCTTAACAAGGGCACAAGCATGAAATCACAATTGCATCTCTTCGGAACATCACTTATGTTCCGTGACGTTTTACAACGTTTTCGGCGCCTTGCTTCTAAGCCATCAAGTATCTTGCACTGAACTATCGTGTAGTCATCAGTAATGTGTATGTTGGATGTTCATAGCATCCACAGACGACGCTCGAGGTGCAGCACACCGAGTGGTGCATTAAGGACATAAGCCTTCTGCGTAGCAACGAGGACAATCCTCGGTTTTACAGACTCAGTCTGCAAAGGTTGCTACTATCAATTTTCAACTAAATTTTCTCTAGGAACATATAAAAACAGTAGAGCTATAGCGCAAGTTACATCGTAATTCGCAAAGACCATTAGACTATGTTCATGACAATTAGTTCAATTAATCATATTACTTAAGAACTCCCACTCAAAAAGTACATCTCTCTAGTCATTTGAGTGGTACATGATCCAAATCCGCTATCTCAAGTCCGATCATCACGTGAGTCGAGAATAGTTTCAGTGGTAAGCATCCCTATGCTAATCATATCAACTATACGATTCATGCTCGACCTTTCGGTCTCATGTGTTCCGAGGCCATGTCTGCACATGCTAGGCTCGTCAAGCTTAACCCGAGTGTTCCGCGTGTGCAACTGTTTTGCACCCGTTGTATGTGAACGTTGAGTCTATCACACCCGATCATCACGTGGTGTCTCGAAACGAAGAACTGTCGCAACGGTGCACAGTCGGGGAGAACACAATTTCGTCTTGAAATTTTAGTGAGAGATCACCTCATAATGCTACCGTCGTTCTAAGCAAAATAAGGTGCATAAAAGGATTAACATCACATGCAATTCATAAGTGACATGATATGGCCATCATCATGTGCTTCTTGATCTCCATCACCAAAGCACCGGCACGATCTTCTTGTCACCGGCGCCACACCATGATCATCCATCAACGTGTTGCCATCGTGGTTGTCGTGCTACTTATGCTATCACTACTAAAGCTACAGCCTAGCAAAATAGTAAACGCATCTGCAAGCACATATGTTAGTATAAAGACAACCCTATGGCTCCTGCCGGTTGCCGTACCATCGACGTGCAAGTCGATATTTCTATTACAACATGATCATCTCATACATCCAATATATCACATCACATCGTTGGCCACGTCATATCACAATCATACCCTGCAAAAACAAGTTAGACGTCCTCTAATTTTGTTGTTGCATGTTTTACGTGGTGACCAAGGGTATCTAGTAGGATCGCATCTTACTTACGCAAACACCACAACGGAGATATATGAGTTGCTATTTAACCTCATCCAAGGACCTCCTCGGTCAAATCCGATTCAACTAAAGTTGGAGAAACCGACACTTGCCAGTCATCTTTGAGCAAAGGGGGTTACTCGTAACGATGAAACCAGTCTCTCGTAAGCGTACGAGTAATGTCGGTCCAAGCCGCTTCAATCTAACAATACCGCGGAATCAAGAAAAGACTAAGGAGGGCAGCAAAACGCATATCACCGCCCACAAAACCTTTTGTGTTCTACTCGAGAAGACATCTACGCATGAACCTAGCTCATGATGCCACTGTTGGGAAACGTCGCATGGGAAACAAAATTTTTCCTACGCGCACGAAGACCTATCATGGTTATGTCCATCTACGAGAGGGGATGAGTGATCTACGTACCCTTGTAGATCGTACAGCAGAAGCGTTAGAGAACGCGGTTGATGTAGTGGAACGTCCTCACGTCCCTCGATCCGCCCCGCGAACAATCCCGCGATCAGTCCCACGATCTAGTACCGAACGGACGGCACCTCCGCGTTCAGCACACGTACAGCTCGACGATGATCTCGGCCTTCTTGATCCAGCAAGAGAGACGGAGAGGTAGAAGAGTTCTCCGGCAGCGTGACGGCGCTCCGGAGGTTGGTGATGATCTTGTCTCAGCAGGGCTCCGCCCGAGCTCCGCAGAAACGCGATCTAGAGGAAAAACTATGAAGGTATGTGGTCGGGCAGCCGTGAGAAAAGTCGTCTCAAATCAGCCCTAAAACCTCCGTATATATAGGTGGGAGGGAGGGGAGGAGGCAGCCTCAAAACCCAAAGGTTTGGCCGAAATTGGAGGTGGAGGAGTCCTACTCCAATCCTACTTGGAGTAGGATTCCACCTTCCCACTTGGAAACTCTTTCCACCTTGTGTTTTTTCCTTCTCAAACCTTATGGGCCTTAGTGGGAACTTATTCCAGCCCACTAGGGGCTGGTTTATCTCTTCCCATAGCCCATGAGACCCCTTGGGGCGTGACACCCCTCCCGATGGTCCCCGGCACCCCTCCCGGCACTCCCGGTACACTACCGATGAGCCCGAAACTTTTCCGGTAATGCCCGGAAACTTTCCGGTAACCAAATGAGGTCATCCTATATATCAATCTTCGTCTCCGGACCATTCCGGAAACCCTCGTGACGTCCGTGATCCCATCCGGGACTCCAAACAACATTCGGTAACCAACCATATAACTCAAATACGCATAAAACATCGTCGAACCTTAAGTGTGCAGACCCTGCGGGTTCGAGAACTATGTAGACATGACCCGAGAGACTCCTCGGTCAATATCCAATAGCGGGACCTGGATGCCCATATTGGATCCTACATATTCTACGAAGATCTTATCGTTTGAACCTCAGTGCCAAGGATTCGTATAATCCCGTATGTCATTCCCTTTGTCCTTCGGTATGTTACTTGCCCGAGATTCGATCGTCAGTATCCGTATACCTATTTCAACCTCGTTTACCGGCAAGTCTCTTTACTCGTTCCGTAATACAAGATCCCGCAACTTACACTAAGTTACATTGCTTGCAAGGCTTATGTGTGATGTTGTATTACCGAGTGGGCCCCGAGATACCTCTCCGTCACACGGAGTGACAAATCCCAGTCTTGATCCATACTAACTCAACTAACACCTTCGGAGATACCTGTAGAGCATCTTTATAGTCACCCAGTTACGTTGCGACGTTTGATACACACAAAGCATTCCTCCGGTGTCAGTGAGTTATATGATCTCATGGTCATAGGAATAAATACTTGACACGCAGAAAACAGTAGCAACAAAATGACACGATCAACATGCTACGTCTATTAGTTTGGGTCTAGTCCATCACATGATTCTCCTAATGATGTGATCCCGTTATCAAGTGACAACACTTGCCTATGGCCAGGAAACCTTGACCATCTTTGATCAACGAGCTAGTCAACTAGAGGCTTACTAGGGACAGTGTTTTGTCTATGTATCCACACAAGTATTGTGTTTCCAATCAATACAATTATAGCATGGATAATAAACGATTATCATGAACTAAGAAATATAATAATAACTAATTTATTATTGCCTCTAGGGCATATTTCCAACATGAGTGATCTACGTACCCTTGTAGATCGTACAGCAGAAGCGTTAGTGAACGCGGTTGATGTAGTGGAATGTCCTCACGTCCCTCGATCCGCCCCGCGAACAATCCCGCGATCAGTCCCACGATCTAGTACCGTACGGACGGCACCTCCGTGTTCAGCACACGTACAGCTCGACGATGATCTCGGCCTTCTTGATCCAGCAAGAGAGACGGAGAGGTAGAAGAGTTCTCCGGCAGCGTGACGGCGCTCCGGAGGTTGGTGATGACCTTGTCTCAGCAGGGCTCCGCCCGAGCTCCGCAGAAACGCGATCTAGAGGAAAAACCGTGGAGGTATGTGGTCGGGCTGCCGTGGAAAAAACGTCTCAAATCAGCCCTAAAACCTCCGTATATATAGGTGGGAGGGAGGGGACCTTGCCTTGGGGCTCAAGGAACCCCAAGGGGGTCGGACGAGTCCAAGGGGGCAGGACTCCCCCCCCAAACCGAGTTGGACTTGGTTTGGTGGGAGGGAGTCCCCCTTCCTTCCCACCTCCTCCTTTTTTTCTCTTGATTTTCTCTTCTTGGCGCATAGAGCCCTTTTGGGATGTCCCACCAGCCCACTAAGGGCTGGTGTGCCACCCTCAAGGCCTATGGGCTTCCCCGGGGTGGGTTGCCCCCCCCCCCCCCCCGGTGAACTCCCGGAACCCATTCGTCATTCCCGGTACATTCCCGGTAACTCCGAAAACCTTCCGGTAATCAAATGAGGTCATCCTATATATCAATCTTCGTTTCCGGACTATTTCGGAAACCCTCGTGACGTCTGTGATCTCATCCGGGAATCCGAACAACATTCGGTAACCAACCATATAACTCAAATACGCATAAAACAACGTCGAACCTTAAGTGTGCAGACCCTGCGGGTTCGAGAACTATGTAGACATGACCCGCGAGACTCCTCGGTCAATATCCAATAGCGGGACCTGGATGCCCATATTGGATCCTACATATTCTACGAAGATCTTATCGTTTGAACCTCAGTGTCAAGGATTCATATAATCCCGTATGTCATTCCCTTTGTCCTTCGGTATGTTACTTGCCCGAGATTCGATCGTCAGTATCCGTATACCTATTTCAATCTCGTTTACCGGCAAGTCTCTTTACTCGTTCCGTAATACAAGATCCCGCAACTTACACTAAGTTACATTGCTTGCAAGGCTTGTGTGTGATGTTGTATTACCGAGTGGGCCCCGAGATACCTCTCCGTTCACACGAAGTGACAAATCCCAGTCTTGATCCATACTAACTCAACTAACACCTTCAGAGATACCTGTAGAGCATCTTTATAGTCACCCAGTTACATTGCGACGTTTGATACACACGAAGCATTCCTCCGGTGTCAGTGAGTTATATGATCTCATGGTCATAGGAATAAATACTTGACACGCAGAAAACAGTAGCAACAAAATGACACGATCAACATGCTACGTCTATTAGTTTGGGTCTAGTCCATCACGTGATTCTCCTAATGACGTGATCCAGTTATCAAGCAACAACACCTTGTTCATAATCAGAAGACACTGACTATCTTTGATCAACTGGCTAGCCAACTAGAGGCTTGCTAGGGACGGTGTTTTGTCTATGTATCCACACATGTAAATGAGTCTTCATTCAATACAATTATAGCATGGATAATAAACGATTATCTTGATACAGGAATTATAATAATAACTATATTTATTATTGCCTCTAGGGCATAATTCCAACAGTCTCCCACTTGCACTAGAGTCAATAATCTAGCCCTCACATCACCATGTGAATTACATTGTAATAAATCTAACACCCATACAGTTCTGGTGTTGATCATGCTTTGGCCGTGGAAGAGGTTTAGTCAGCGGGTCCGCTACATTCAGATCCGTGTGCACTTTGCATATATTCACGTCCTCTCCCTCGACGTAGTCGCGGATGAGGTTGAAGCGTTGTTTGATGTGTCTGGTCTTCTTGTGAAACCGTGGTTCCTTTGCTAAGGCAATGGCACCAGTGTTGTCACAGAACAAGGTTATTGGATTCAGTGCGCTTGGCACCACTCCAAGATCCGTCATGAACTGCTTCATCCAGACACCCTCCTTAGCCGCCTCCGAGGCAGCCATGTACTCCGCTTCACATGTAGAATCTGCTACGACGCTTTGCTTGGAACTGCACCAGCTTACTGCACCCCCATTAAGAATAAATACGTATCCGGTTTGCGACTTAGAGTCGTCCGGATCTGTGTCAAAGCTTGCATCGACGTAACCTTTTACGGTGAGCTCTTCGTCACCTCCATACACGAGAAACATCTCCTTAGTCCTTTTCAGGTACTTCAGGATATTCTTGACCGCTGTCCAGTGATCCACTCCTGGATTACTCTGGAACCTACCTGCCATACTTATGGCCATGCTAACATCCGGTCTAGTGCACAGCATCGCAGTTGCTGGGCACTGAGTCTTACTCAATCTCGTACCTTGTAGAACTGGCAAGAACCCTTTCTTGGACTGTTCCATTTTGAACCTCTTCAAAACTTTATCAAGGTATGTGCTTTGTGAAAGTCCTATCAGGCGTTTTGATCTATCCCTATAGATCTTAATGCCTAGAATGTAAGCAGCTTGTCCTAGGTCCTTCATAGAGAAACTTTTATTCAAGTAATCCTTTATGCTCTCTAAAAACTCTACGTTGTTTCCAATCAGTAATATGTCATCCACATATAATATTAGAAACGCCACAGAGCTCCCACTCACTTTCTTGTAAATACAAGATTCTCCAACCACTTGTATAAACCCAAATGCTTTGATCACCTCATCAAAGCGTTTGTTCCAACTCCAAGATGCTTGCACCAGTCCATAAATGGATCGCTGGAGCTTGCACACCTTGTTAGCATTCTTAGGATCGACAAAACCTTCGGGTTGTATCATATACAACTCTTCCTTAAGGAAACCGTTAAGGAACGCCGTTTTGACATCCATCTGCCAGATTTCATAATCGAAAAATGCAGCTATTGCTAACATGATTCTGACGGACTTAAGCATCACTACGGGTGAGAAAGTCTCATCGTAGTCAACTCCTTGAACTTGTGAAAAACCCTTTGCCACAAGTCGAGCTTTATAAAGGTCACATTACCGTCAGCGTCCGTCTTCCTCTTAAAGATCCATTTGTTCTGAATGGCCTTGCGGCCCTCAGGTAGTACCTCCAAAGTCCACACTTTGTTCTCATACATGGATCCTATCTCGGACTTCATGGCTTCCAGCCATTTGTTGGAATCTGGGCCCACCATTGCTTCTTCATAATTCGCAGGTTCATTGTTGTCTAACAACATGATTGATAAGACGGGATTACCATACCACTCTGGAGCAGCACGTGGTCTCGTCGACCTGCGTGGTTCGACAGAAACTTGAACTGGAGTTTCATGATCATCATCATTAACTTCGTCCTCAACCGGCGTCGCAATGACAGAGGTTTCCCCTTGCCCTGCGCCACCATCCAGAGGGATGAGAGGTTCGACAACCTCGTCAAGTTCTATCTTCCTCCCACTCAATTCTCTCGAGAGAAACTCCTTCTCGAGAAAAGCTCCATTTTTAGCAACAAACACTTTGCCCTCGGATTTGAGATAGAAGGTGTACCCAACTGTCTCTTTTGGGTAACCTATGAAGACGCACTTTTCCGCTTTGGGTTCCAGCTTTTCAGGCTGAAGCTTTTTGACATAAGCATCACATCCCCAAACTTTAAGAAACGACAACTTTGGCCTTTTGCCATACCACAGTTCGTATGGTGTCGTCTCAACGGATTTTGATGGTGCCCTATTTAAAGTGAATGCAGCTGTTTCTAATGCATAGCCCCAAAATGATAACGGTAAATCAGTAAGAGACATCATAGATCGCACCATCTCTAATAGAGTACGATTGCGACGTTCGGACACACCATTACGCTGTGGTGTTCCAGGCGGTGTTAACTGTGAGACAATTCCACATTGTCTTAAGTGAGCACCAAACTCGAAACTCAGATATTCACCCCCACGATCAGACCGTAGGAACTTGATCTTCTTGTTACGATGATTTTCCACTTCACTCTCAAATTGCTTGAACTTTTCAAATGTTTCAGACTTGTGCTTCATCAAGTATACATAACCATATCTACTTAAATCGTCAGTGAAGGTGAGAAAATAACGATATCCGCCGCGTGCCTCTACGCTCATCGGACCACACACATCGGTATGTATGATTTCCAACAAGTCACTTGCACGCTCCATTGTTCCTGAGAACGGAGTCTTAGTCATCTTGCCCATGAGGCATGGTTCACACGTGTCAAGTGAATCAAAGTCAAGTGACTCCAAAAGTCCATCAACATGGAGTTTCTTCATGCGCTTTACACCAATATGACCTAAGCGGCAGTGCCATAAAAATATGGCGCTATCATTGTTAACTCAAACTCTTTTGGTCTCAATGTTATGTATATGCGTATCGTTATCAAGATTCAATATGAACAATCCTCTCACATTCGGTGCATGACCATAAAAGATGTTACTCATAGAAATAGAACAACCATTATTCTCTGACTTAAAAGAGTAACCGTCTCGCAATAAACAAGATCCAGATATAATGTTCATGCTCAACGCAGGCACTACATAACAATGATTTAAGTTCATCACTAATCCTGACGGTAACTGAAGTGACACTGTGCTGACGGCGATTGCATCAACCTTGGAACCATTTCCTACGCGCATCGTCACTTCATCTTTCGCCAGCCTTCGCCTATTCCGCAGTTCCTGTTTCGAGTTGCAACTATGAGCAACAGAACCGGTATCGAATACCCAGGCACTACTACGAGAGCCGGTTAAGTACACATCAATAACATGTATATCAAATATACCTGATTTTTCTTTGCCCGCCTTCTTATCTGCCAGATACTTGGGGCAATTGCGCTTCCAGTGACCCATACCCTTGCAATAGTAACACTCCGTTTCCGGCTTAGGTCCAGCTTTGGGTTTCTTCGTCGGATTGGCAACAGGCTTGCCGCTCTTCTTCGAATTGCCCTTCTTGCCTTTGCCGTTTCTCTTGAAACTAGTGGTCTTATTCACCATCAACACTTGATGCTCTTTACGGAGTTCAGACTCTGCGACTTTCAGCATCGCAAACAACTCGCCGGGAGACTTGTTCATCCCTTGCATGTTGTAGTTCAACACAAAGCCTTTATAGCTTGGCGGGAGTGATTGAAGGATTCTGTCAGTGATAGCTTCTTGCGGGAGTTCAATCCCTAGCTCAGCTAGACGGTTTGAGTACCCAGACATTTTGAGCACATGTTCACTGACAGATGAGTTTTCCTCCATCTTGCAAGCATAGAATTTATCGGAGGTCTTATACCTCTCGATCCGGGCGTTCTTCTGAAAGATAAACTCCAACTCGTGGAACATCTCAAATGCTCCATGACGCTCAAAGCGACGTTGAAGTCCCGGCTCTAAGCCATACAAGACTGCACATTGAACTATTGAGTAGTCCTCCTTACGTGCTAACCAAGCGTTCTTAACATCCTGATCAGCCGTAGCGGGTGGTTCATCTCCTAACGCAGCATTAAGGACATAATCCTTCTTCCCAGCTTGTAAGATTAGCTTAAGATTACGAGCCCAGTCTACAAAGTTGCTTCCATCATCTTTCAACTTAGCTTTCTCTAGGAACGTATTAAAATTTAGGATGACTGTCGCGCGAGCCATGATCTACAACACAAATATATTCAAAGTGGACTTAGACTATGTTCAAGATAATTAGAGTTTAACTTAATCAAATTATTCGCTAAACTCCCACTCAAAAAGTACATCTCTCTAGTCATTTGAGTGGTTCATGATCCACTTACACTAGCTCAAGTCCGATCATCACGTGAGTTGAGTATAGTTTCAGTGGTAAGCATCCCTATGCTAATCACATCATCTATATGATTCATGATCGACCTTTCGGTCTCATGTGTTCCGAGGCCATGTGTGCACATGCTAGGCTCGTCAAGCTTAACCCGAGTGTTCCGCGTGCGCAACTGTTTTGCACCCGTTGTATGTGAACGTTGAGTCTATCACACCCGATCATCACGTGGTGTCTCGAAACGACGAACTGTAGCAACGGTGCACAGTCGGGGAGAACACAACTTTGTCTTGAAATTTTAGTGAGAGATCACCTCATAATGCTACCGTCGTTCTAAGAAAAATAAGGTGCATAAAAGGATTAACATCACATGCAATTCATAAGTGACATGATATGGCCATCATCACGTGCTTCTTGATCTCCATCACCAAAGCACCGGCACGATCTTCTTGTCACCGGCGCCACACCATGATCTCCATCAACGTGTTGCCGTCGGGGTTGTCGTGCTACTCATGCTATTACTACTAAAGCTACATCCTAGCAAAATAGTAAACGCATCTGCAAGCACACACGTTAGTATAAAGACAACCCTATGGCTCCTGCCGGTTGCCGTACCATCGACGTGCAAGTCGATATTTCTATTACAACATGATCATCTCATACATCCAATATATCACATCACATCATTGGCCATATCACATCACAAGCATACCCTGCAAAAACAAGTTAGACGTCCTCTAATTTTGTTGTTGCATGTTTTACGTGGTGACCATGGGTATCTAGTAGGATCGCATCTTACTTACGCAAACACCACAACGGAGATATATGAGTTGCTATTTAACCTCATCCAAGGACCTCCTCGGTCAAATCCGATTCAACTAAAGTTGGAGAAACCGACACTTGCCAGTCATCTTTGAGCAACGGGGTTACTCGTAACGATGAAACCAATCTCTCATAAGCGTACGAGTAATGTCGGTCCAAGCCGCTTCAATCCAACAATACCGCGGAATCAAGAAAAGACTAAGGAGGGCACCAAAACGCACATCACCGCCCACAAAAACTTTTGTGTTCTACTTGAGAAGACATCTACGCATGAACCTAGCTCATGATGCCACTGTTGGGGAACGTCGCATGGGAAACAAAAAATTTCCTACGCGCACGAAGACCTATCATGGTGATGTCCATCTACGAGAGGGGATGAGTGATCTACGTACCCTTGTAGATCGTACAGCAGAAGCGTTAGTGAACGCTGTTGATGTAGTGGAACGTCCTCACGTCCCTCGATCCGCCCCGCGAACAATCCCGCGATCAGTCCCACGATCTAGTACCGAACGGACGGCACCTCCGCGTTCAGCACACGTACAGCTCGACGATGATCTTGGCCTTCTTGATCCAGCAAGAGAGACGGAGAGGTAGAAGAGTTCTCCGGCAGCGTGACGGCGCTCCGGAGGTTGGTGATGACCTTGTCTCAGCAGGGCTCCGCCCGAGCTCCGCAGAAACGCGATCTAGAGGAAAAACCGTGGAGGTATGTGGTCGGGCTGCCGTGGAAAAAACGTCTCAAATCAGCCCTAAAACCTCCGTATATATAGGTGGGAGGGAGGGGACCTTGCCTTGGGGCTCAAGGAACCCCAAGGGGGTCGGCCGAGTCCAAGGGGGGAGGACTCCCCCCCCCAAACCGAGTTGGACTTGGTTTGGTGGGAGGGAGTCCCCCTTCCTTCCCACCTCCTCCTTTTTTTTTTCTTTTCTCTTGATTTTCTCTTCTTGGCGCATAGAGCCCTTTTGGGCTGTCCCACCAGCCCACTAAGGGCTGGTGTGCCACCCTCAAGGCGTATGGGCTTCCCCGGGGTGGGTTGCCCCCCCCCCCCGGGTGAACTCCTGGAACCCATTCGTCATTCCCGGTACATTCCCGGTAACTCCGAAAACCTTCCGGTAATCAAATGAGGTCATCCTATATATCAATCTTCGTTTCCGGACTATTCCAGAAACCCTCGTGACGTCCGTGATCTCATCCGGGACTCCGAACAACATTCGGTAACCAACCATATAACTCAAATACGCATAAAACAACGTCGAACCTTAAGTGTGCAGACCCTGCGGGTTCGAGAACTATGTAGACATGACCCGAGAGACTCCTCGGTCAATATCCAATAGCGGGACCTGGATGCCCATATTGGATCCTACATATTCTACGAAGATCTTATCGTTTGAACCTCAGTGTCAAGGATTCATATAATTCCGTATGTCATTCCCTTTGTCCTTCGGTATGTTACTTGCCCGAGATTCGATCGTCATTATCCGTATACCTATTTCAATCTCGTTTACCGGCAAGTCTCTTTACTCGTTCCGTAATACAAGATCCCACAACTTACACTAAGTTACATTGCTTGCAAGGCTTGTGTGTGATGTTGTATTACCGAGTGGGCCCCGAGATACCTCTCCGTTCACACGGAGTGACAAATCCCAGTCTTGATCCATACTAACTCAACTAACACCTTCGGAGATACCTGTAGAGCATCTTTATAGTCACCCAGTTACGTTGCGACGTTTGATACACACAAAGCATTCCTCCGGTGTCAGTGAGTTATATGATCTCATGGTCATAGGAATAAATACTTGACACGCAGAAAACAGTAGCAACAAGATGACACGATCAACATGCTACGTCTATTAGTTTGGGTCTAGTCCATCACGTGATTCTCCTAATGACGTGATCCAGTTATCAAGCAACAACACCTTGTTCATAATCAGAAGACACTGACTATCTTTGATCAACTGGCTAGTCAACTAGAGGCTTGCTAGGGACGGTGTTTTGTCTATGTATCCACACATGTAAATGAGTCTTCATTCAATACAATTATAGCATGGATAATAAACGATTATCTTGATACAGGAATTATAATAATAACTATATTTATTATTGCCTCTAGGGCATAATTCCAACAAGCCACGGGATCTTGTATTATGGAATGAGTAAAGAGACTTGCCGGTAACGAGGTTGAACTAGGTATGGAGATACCGACGACCGAATCTTGGGCAAGTAACATACTCAAGGACAAAGGGATTGGTATACGGGATTATATGAATCCTTGACATAGAGGTTCAACCGATAAGATTATCGTAGAATATGTAGGATCCAATATGTACATCCAGGTCCCGCTATTGGATATTGACCGAGAGGTGTCTCGGGTCATGTCTACATAGTTCTCGAACCCTCAAGGTCTGGACGCTTAAGGTTCGATGACGTTTCGGTATAGTTGAGTTATAGGTGTTGGTAACCAAAAGTTGTTCGGAGTCTCGGATGATATCCCGGACGTCACGAGGAGCTCCGGAATGTTCCGGAGGTAAAGATTGATATATAGGAAGTCTTGTTTTGGTCACCGAAAAAGTTTCGAGCTCATCGGTAGTGTACCGGGAGTGTCGGGAGGGGTGCCGGGGACCATCGGGAGGGGTGTCACGCCCCAAGGGGACTCATGGGTTGTGGGAGGAGATAAACCAGCCCCTAGTGGGCTGGAATAAGTTCCCACTAAGGTCCATAAAGTTTGAGAAGGAAGAAACAAGGTGGAAAGAGTTTCCAAGTGGGAAGGAGGAATCCTACTCCAAGTAGGATTGGAGTAGGACTCCTCCTCCTCTCCCTTGCGCAAGAAAAGAGAAGGTTGCCCTAGGACGCAGCCCTCTCCCTCCTCTCCTCCTATATATACTAAGGGTTTTGAGGGTTTTTAGAAAATAGAAAACAGCCACGTGCTGCCCTCTCTCTCTAGATCTGTTTCTCCTCTATTTCAGCGGTGCTTAGGCGAAGCCCTGCTGGAATAGCACTACCACCACCACCACCACCACGCCATTGTGATGGAGAACTCATCAACCTCTCCACCCCTCTCGCTGGATCAAGAAGGTGGAGATCGTCATCGAGCTGCACATGTGCTGAACGCGAAGGTGTCGTCCGTTCGGTACTAGATCGGGATGGATCGTGATGAGATGGCGGGACGGATCGTGATGAGATCACGGGACGGATCGTGATGAGATCGCGAGACAGGCTGCGATTTGGATCCCGAAGATGTTCCACTACATCAACCGCGTTATATACGCTTCCGGTTAGCGATTTACGAGGGTATGTAGATTCACTCTCCCATCTCGTAGATGATCATCACCATGGATAGGTATTGCGTGCGCGTAGGAATTTTTTTGTTTCCCATGCTACGTTCCCCAACAGTGGCATCATGAGCTATGTTCATGCGTTGATGATATGTCGAGTAGAACACAAAAGGGTTTGTGAGCGTTGATGTTTAATTTGCTACCCTCCTTAGTCTTTTCTTGATTCGGCGGTATTAATCGAAGCGGCTTGGACCGACATTACTCGTAACCACGAGAGACTGGTTTCATCGTTAACATGCAATGCGATTGCATCAAGATGACTGGCGGGTGCCTGTTTCTTGAACTTTAGTTGAATCAGATTTGACCGAGGCGGTCCTTGGAAAAGGTTAAATAGCAAGTTGCACATCACGGTTGTGGCCTTTGCGTAAGTAAGATGCGATCATACTAGATACCCATAGCAGCCACGTAAAACACGCAACAACAAATTAGAGGACGTCTAACTTGTCTTTGCAAGGTATGCATGTGATGTGATATGGCCAAACAACATGATGTGATATATTGGATGTATGAGATGTGTCATGTTGTAATAGTTAATATCGACTTGCACGTCGATGCTACGGCAACCGGCAGGAGCCATAGGGTTGTCTTTAAACTAATGTTTGTGCTTGCACATGCGTTTACTATATTGCTAGGTTGTAGCTTTAGTAGTAATAGCATAGATAACACGACAACCACGATGGCGACACAATGATGGAGATCATGATGATGGAGATCATGGTGCGGCGCCGGTGAAGATGGAAATCATGCCAGTGCTTGGTGATGGAGATCAAGAAGCACGAGATCATGGCCATATCATGTCACTCATGATTTGCATGTGATGTTAATCCTTTTATGCACCTTATTTTGCTTGGAACGACGATAGCATTATAAGGTGACCCCTCACTAAAATTTCAAGATAAATTGTGTTCTCCCCGACTGTGCACCTATGCGACAGTTCGTCGTTTTGAGACACCACGTGATGATCGGGTGTGATAGACTCAACGTTCACATACAACAGGTGCAAAACAGTTGCGCATGCGTAACACTCGGGTTAAACTTGACGAGCCTAGCATGTACAGACATGGCCTCGGAACACAAAGACCGAAAAGTCGAGCATGAATCACATAGTTGATACGATCAACATGGAGATGTTCACCACCGAAACTATACTCAACTCACGTGATGATTGGACTTGAGTTAGTGTATTTGGATCATGCATCACTCGAATGACTAGAGGGGTGTATATTTTGAGTGGCAGTTATTAGTAATATGATTAGCTAAACTCAATTATCATGAACATAGTCAAAAGGTCTTTGCAAATTATGTTGTAGCTTGCGTTGTAGCTCTACTGCTTTTTAATATGTTCCTAGAGAAAATTTAGTTGAAAGATGATAGTAGCAATTATGCGGACTGGGTCCGTAAACTGAGAATTGTCCTCATTGCTGCGCAGAAAGCTTATGTCCTTAATGCACCGCTCGGTGTGCTGAACATCGAGCGTCGTCTGTGAATGTTGCGAACATCTGACATACACGAGTTACTTGTTTTGATTATTCCTGTGAGATGCGTGGAAAGTTTGTTTAGGAGACTAAACATCTTCCGTATTTGTTTCAGTGTCACTATCATCCTCCACTTCCTGGAGTATCTGTAATGTTTTTCCAATTTTTCATTTATGATGCCTAGACCAAGGTTCTCTACAATACCAGCAAGCTCTAGCATTTGGAAGAGGTTGATTTTGCTCTCTCCTGCTGTATCTGTTGCGGCGCTAATGGAAAATTATTTTTGAAAGGCTGGCCAGGGATGAATTTAGGGGGGCGGGCTAGAGACCCCCC
Source organism: Hordeum vulgare subsp. vulgare (assembly GCF_904849725.1). Classification (NCBI taxonomy): domain Eukaryota; kingdom Viridiplantae; phylum Streptophyta; class Magnoliopsida; order Poales; family Poaceae; genus Hordeum; species Hordeum vulgare. The sequence continues at coordinate 653,694,578 of NC_058519.1, read as the reverse complement.
CTAACAAAGTGATTCTTCTTCTACAATAGTGGCTATTGCAACCAATTTTTTTTTCACTCATGTGAGCTTTGCCCTCTCCATAAACAAACTTGCCCCCTTCATGGATGAATGCTGGCTCCGTCCATGAGGCTGGTTATGTTGCCTTATTTGTCTGAAGTTTGGTTGCACTTGAGATTTCCGGACTGCTGCCGCTTTTTCATAAATTTTGGAGTATAAATAAGCTTTTATAATACAAGTTGGTTTCTGACCACACACATCATGTTTAATATCTCCTCTTAAACCTCGAATACGTGAGCTCGAAAGAAAAATTTCCTAGACAAATCGATGATCTCTTTGTACCAAAGAAACGCAATGTTCAAAGTTGCCAATGCCATGGGCTATACTTCCTATTTGATGTATTCCATTAATAATTCCACAACTTCATGCACACTAGCTTTAGAGAATCTATCAGCAATGATATGCATCTTTTCAGACCTTCAAAGTAGCTTACCAAAGACGAAGCTGCCACTATAGAACAAATCTGGCAAGGATGGCACCCTGGATACACCATCGAACTCCAGGTTTGACACCCCACTTGACTAAGATGTATGAGGAGGAAACCATAACTGCCAACCACCAACCATGAACCCGACAAAAGATCCACTGTCTTTCATATGCAGTCGACGTAGACCACTAGTTGCATCTCTTGACTGCCTCCGAAACTCCATGGTAATGCTCGAGCAAATGTGGCCGCAACGATGGAGCCTAGGGACACAAGCCCACTGCACGGATGCCGCCGCCTCGCGATTCCACTTGAACTAGTTCCCAAACCATCCGTGACCATAGAGCAGAACACCTGGTCAAGGAACGATCTAGAGCTCCTTTATTTAGTGCTTCCATCACCGCCACCAAAGCAAAGACGTGGAACAACCTCAAAATCGAAGCTACTAGGGTGCTAAAACCTAAAGCTACACAATCAACACGCGCGGGATCTAGCTACCCCACACACCACCGGTCGTCAACGGAGACCACGAGCGGACCTAGTGTGTGTGCCATGGCACACCCAAAAATCTTTTTTTACCATATTTATTTTCCACGGCACACCCAAAAATCTGTCTTTTTACTATGTTTTTTTGAGGGGGACCATGTTTTTCTTTTTTGTGGATGCCATGTTTTTTTTATATGAAGTAAAACTGTGCAGAGCTGATAAAGGCCCAGCGAATTAAAGGTAACCCACAGCCAGGCCCAACAGTCCACTTCTCCTCAGTCCTCCCAGTACCGGAGGCAGACACGACACGAGCGAGAGCCGACAGACCTAACCAGCCAGAGCCAGCCGCCACTCCCCGTCGACGGCTCGCCGTCTCCCCGTTGTCCGGCCGCCCGCTCCCTTCCTCGCCACCGTTCGGCCTTCAGCAGTTCCGTCCGGACGCTGCCTTTCCCTGCCCCCCTGACCGCCCGGCTGCCCCCCCTCTCCTCGCTAGGCGCCGGCTCGCCCGCCCCCTTCCCTCGCCGCGAGCTCCTGGGGCACCGGCGAGCTCTAGCCTCCACTACTAGGCCCCAAGGCACCCACCGGTCTAGCCATTCACAGCAAGGTATTGATAATGGATTGAGTTGTTTCTCTGTTTGTGAACTCATTCTTTACCCCATTTTTTACATGCTAAAGCGGTGATATTCAGCTTTGTATGCCCAACTGTCAGTACTCTATAATGTACCCAACAACCGATGTCATTGAACTGATGCAAGACAGAAATGTAGCCACTGGTTTACTGCTTAATGCTTATAATATACAATCGATTGATGCCATTGTATAGTGGAATTTGGAATATATTTCGTGAGCTATAGTGTTGTGAGACTTGAGTTCCTGCTTGTGGTGTTACAAAATATACCTAGCTGCTGAAACCTCGTGGCCTGTTTTCCTAGTTGCTATGTCTTGGTAAGCCACACTTTACATTTTCTCACCGGCTCCATGATTTGCTGTATTGCTATACGAAGTTTTCTGAAAAAAAAAAATCCATGTCGTACTTGAGCCACACCTACCTAGGTATTATGCCAGATTTATTATGTCTGTTGCAAACACACATGTTGTTTACATGGGAAGATCTATATGCAGTTTTTGAGCAATTTATGAAATCGATCCCTTTTTGGTTCTTTATGCAGGACCCTTTTGAATTCAAGTATACCAGCTTGGGTCTCAGTTGGATAGAGACAGACTTGAATAAGAGAGAAGTACTAGTGGGATTTTACATGACGGGTGGATCACGTGTGGTGGTGATAGACAATGGGGGTGGTCTTCTGAAGGCCGGTTTTGGTGGGGACAATGATCCAATTGCTGTCGTCCCCAACTGTATAGCAAAGTCTCCTGGTTCCAACGCAAATTCGAAGAAATGGCTGGCGGCTGACCAGCTACAGGCACAAGACGTTGATGTCACTGGCGTGACGTTGAGGCGTCCTATTGACCGTGGCTACCTTATCAATACAGAGGTGCAGCGAGAGGTATGGGAACGGGTCCTGCGTGGCCTGCTCCAGGTGGATCCGACAAACTCGTCCTTGTTACTGGTGGAGCCGCAGTTCAACCCTCCAGCATTGCAGCATGCTACTGATGAACTTGTGTTTGAGGAGTTTGGCTTCAATTCTCTTTGTGTTGCAGACGCTCCTTCCCTTGTCCACCTTTACGAGGCGAGCCGCCAGCCGTCACTCTTTCATTCCCAATGCAGTCTTGTTGTGGACTGCGGCTTCTCCTTCACCCACGCGTCCCCTGTCCTTCAGAACTTTACGCTGAATTATGCTGTGCGGCGTATGGACCTTGGTGGCAAGGCCCTCACAAACTATCTCAAGGAGCTTGTTTCGTACCGGTCCCTTAATGTCATGGACGAGACCCTCCTCATTGATGATGCAAAGGAAAAGCTATGCTTTGTATCCCTTGATGTCCCTCATGATCTTCGCCTTGCCAGGTCTGCTGACTTCCTCACTGACATGATATGGGTATATTAAATTACCGTGTTCTCTTTTATTTGTTTATTAAGGTTAGAGTGTGAACCAATTTCAGGATAATTTTTAAGTTAAAATGTGACCTTCGTATGTAAAGACCAGCTAGGAACTTGTACCTCTTGTAATCTGAACTGTTAATGAATTGTTTGAGCAGCAAATCTAACCATATGTGCTGATAGAACGGTACGTCGGTACCTATGGAACTATGTTCTGTATCTTCCAAATAAATCTATGTTGCTTTTTTCTTTTCTTGCTGAAAACAGAAGGGTAACCCCCTGTGTCCTACTTTACTTTATTTGAAACAACAACTGTTCATTAGCTTCAAATACCTGGATACTTGGTTAGACAGGTTGTAGACTTTAGTGGAATGGTTGGGGTTATGATAGCTTCAAACGGAGATGGCTAAAAAAAGTATCCGACTGTACACCATATGCACACACTCATGCATAAGCTTAGACTATGGAAGGAAAGTATAGTTATAAATCTTGTACTCGATCAAAACAAATATTATGGCCTAGAGTTGGTTTCAGACTTTCAGTTGCCAGACCAAACAAATGCAAACCCACCATGTAGTTAGAGTCTGAATGGTCAGGTATTTGGTTATGTTCAGTTGAGAAGATATGACAAGGAACGACTGATCCTTTGCAGTCTGAATAGCTGGTAGTGGTCCCGTTGTTGAGCTGTGAGTACTGAGTAATTAATGAATGTGAGGATCCATTCCAGCAAAGTCAAATTTGATTAAGACTTTCAAACTTTAAAATTTGCCACTGGAGCTGGACAGAGATATCAGTTAGTACTTCATTGATTTACTACTCCCTCCGTTTCTAAATATAAGTCTTTTAAGAGTTTTTAATAGAAAACTACATACGGATGTATATAGACATATATTAAAGTGTAGATTCATTCATTTGTTCTGTATGTAGTCCTCTAGTAAAATCTCTAAAAGGACTTATATTTAGGAACAGAGGGAGTAGTTGGTTGATTGGTTGAACACAACTGTGGATATCTGCTCATCTATGTTTGACATTCGAAATAATTTTATCACACTGTTTCACCTAGCTTTGTTTCTTTTCTAGTTTAGGCAATGTGCACACCATCATGTCATTGTGTTTTTCAAGCACCATATACTGTCTTGTTGATCAGTTAGACAGTTCGTCAAACACTACCTTTCTCTGTAATTACAAATGATCAAATCTCTTAACAGTGTGATATGCAATTATTGCAGTTTATCATTCAAAGACAACCCATTTAGATGTTCTTACATTCTCCCTGATGGCATAACATACAAGAAAGGGTTTGTCAAAGACTTGGATGAAGCACGTCGATACTGTTCTCTGCCTGTTGAAGGAGAATTAGATAAAAAGGATGGTGACAGGGACATAGACAAGGATCGAAAAAAACCTGAACTAAGTCAAAATGTAACATCCTGTGTTTTTGTTACATCTCGAATGTTGCTTGGTATCATCTAATGGAATTTTGATTCGCAGGAATTTGCCTTGACCAACGAGAGGTTCCTTGTCCCAGAGATGCTTTTTCATCCGATTGATCTGGGTGAGTGTCATCTAAATGTCTCTTATACCTTCTTTATCTGTCCCTATACTTCATAAATCATGATCTGTTTTTGTAGAACATGCCCCTAGCATTGCCATAGCATCCTTGTCCCACAGAGACTAACTCAAGGACCCTGCATCTCTCTCTCTCTCTCTCTCTCTAGCTAGCCCCCTCTCATTGAGACGCTGGATTAGCAGAGTGAGCTTCAGAGACTACTCAAGAATCCGGAACGTAATTTTAATTTGTCACCCTTAATGTAAATGATTTCTCAACCAAACATATCAAACATAATCTTTTGATGCTAGTTAAGGTCATATAAATTTCAGGAGTGTATTTTCTGCATTCTGCAATGTCTGTCAAAATGTGTGGTTATCATTGAAACACTGTCAAAATCTATGGTACTTCCATTGCATTAAACTGGATAAGTTTTGCCTTGGGACTTTACATGTTACAACGGCAGGCTTTGCATTTTGATACATACTAGGAGGGCAGCCTAGAAAATACAATTGGTGGGACGAATCAGAGCAAACATAAAACAAAAAGGAAAGGAAGGATAGACAACTTGAATATGGAGTTTTTTTTAAAGGGAAATCCAAATATGCAGTTAATTTGCTTGTTCAGAAAATATGGGGGTAGTTTTGCTGTAAGAGCAAAACTTGGGTCACAATTTCTCTTTTTATTTCTCCCCAGTTTTGATGGACAACAAAACAGTCTGTCTTATCTTCTGTCCAAAAAGTGTTTTTTGTTACCGTGGAAGGCAGGTGCTCTGCCAATTCATGTTGATAGAGAAATGAAACAATACAGAGTTATGTACATCATCTTTTCAATTAATTTCCTACAAGCATTACCAATCATGATAGTTCTGTTTCCTTCTGTTTCCATTTTTCCCACTCAAATTTAGCTTTGACGTACTCCGTATTTTGGATCAGATGGATAGAATAGATTGGCCTATTGCCGTAAGAAAAGGAAGCACCTTAACATATATAGGCTGAATGACTGTCAGAATAACGTTAATTTGTGCAAGCGAGCAGCAGCAATTCCACCTACTGCTTCAGCTCATTAGTTTCCCTTCTGCAAGGGTAAGTAATAAGAATACTGATAACAAAAAAATTGTAGGCATGAATCAAGCAGGCCTGGCTGAGTGTATTGTTCGTGCTGCACAAGCTTGTCATCCATATATTCAACCTGTGCTTTATCAGAGGTACGTTTTGTCGTTAAATGGTGAAATGCCTGATGCTATCTTAACCTTTTGACCGAGTGACTCTTGTTCTCATGAATTGGGCTGTTTTCAGCATCATCTTGACAGGCGGAAGCACGTTGTTCCCTCGGTTCGCTGAAAGATTGTAAGTATTTTTTTTCTGTAGGAAAAGAGACAGTGTTATCTCCCATTGCATGAGCCTGCGTGCATCATCTTAGTTGTTTGTATCAACAGGCAGAGAGAACTTCGACCTCTTGTGCCCGAGGAGTACCAGGTGAAGATCATTTCTCAAGAGAAGTACGTCCCTTTTACCCTGTTTCTGTCTTGGCGTCTCTCCCTCGTTTCACTAACGCTCATGTGCGGCGTGCATGGCGTTAACGTTCTGCCACTTTGCGCAGCCCAATTCTGGGTGTCTGGAGAGGAGGATCTGTGCTAGCGTCCAGCCCCGATTTCGACTCAATGTGCGTTACGAAATCGGAGTACGAGGAGATGGGGTCGGCACGGTGCCGCCGAAGATTTTTCCACTGAAGAGTTGGTCAGTAGATAGGGCAATGCAGCCTGTTTCCGATGACATGTTTAGCAAGTGGCATGTAAATTAGGGGTTTGTCTTCTACAAAAGGTTTAACAAGTTCAGTATTTGGAATAGACAAATTTAACTAACGCTTAGTTGGCCATGAAACTAGAGGCTGTCTTCCCCATGCGGATCAACTCTGTATGAATGGACTCAGTTGTGGGTGGGTGGATTTCAGATTTTCCTGAGGATTTTCAGTTTTTTTTCTTACATTGAGAAAAATCACTCTACAAGTGTGAAGATAAATTTGCACCGTGATTGCAGAATACGAGTTTCATGAAGTTTGGCTGTTGAAATAACAAATATGAAATTTATATCAACAACCTTCTTTCTCTATGCGGGATCCTTGAAATTCAGCGATACGCTCCATCGGTCCTCCTGCATACCCTCATAAAATTCAAAGTAGATTTGGGTCAAATTTAAATTTAGTCAGAGACGAGATGATTTCCCGAATTTTCGAAATTTTGGTGTGGCCCGGAAAAGATTTTGCACCTCTTTGGCCCATGTTTGTGAGAGGAAAAATTATACGTGTAACCTGCAAAGTTGGGCCAGGAACGGATTCTTTTTTGTTTGGAAACATGTTGGAACTTGTCGTCGACATCCAACACGTCACGCAGCCCCCAGCCCGGTTCCGCCAGCACGTCACGAACCTTCCCTGCCGTCCGATCGTGAAATCCGACGGTCCAGATCGACTTGCCCGCGTGTCGCCGCGCCCCCGAGGGACACACCGCGTCGGAGACCACCTCCGATTCGTCCACGTCCCGCCCGCGCTGTATCTCTTCGCGCCATAAATAGCAGCCGCACCACCTCCTCCTGCTACGTAATACTGTAACTTGGATACAAGCTACAGCTTGGAGAAGTCGATCAATCGCCGGCGACGACGATGGCTCGCGGGACGACGATGTTGCTCGGGGTAGTGCTCGCCGTGCTGCTCCTCGTCGCCGCGCCGGCTCCCTCGGCAGTGGCGGCTGAGAAGGAAAAGGGCTCTGGCAACGGCGGGCCGGTGATCGGCATCGACCTGGGCACGACCTACTCGTGCGTGGCCGTGTACCGGAACGGCCGCGTGGAGATCATCGCCAACGACCAGGGCAACCGCATCACCCCCTCCTGGGTCGCCTTCACCGACTCCGGCGAGCGCCTCATCGGCGAGGCAGCCAAGAACCAGGCCGCCGCCAACCCGCTCCGCACAGTCTACGACGCCAAGCGCCTCATTGGCCGCAACTTCGTGGACGCGGAGGTGCAGCGGGACATGAAGCTGCTGCCGTTCAAGGTGGTGGACAAGAACGGCAAGCCGCACGTCGAGGTGGAGGTCAAGGCCGGCGACGTGCGGACGTTCAGCCCGGAGGAGGTGAGCGCCATGGTTCTCACCAGGATGAAGGAGACGGCCGAGGCCTACCTCGGCGAGAAGGTCCGGGACGCCGTGATCACCATCCCGGCCTACTTCAACGACGCGCAGCGCCAGGCCACCAAGGACGCCGGCGCCATCGCCGGCCTCAACGTCGTCCGCCTCATCAACGAGCCCACCGCCGCCGCTATAGCCTACGGCCTCGACAAGGTGGCCGACGGGAAGGAGCGGAACGTGCTGGTGTTCGACCTCGGTGGCGGCACCTTTGACGTGAGCGTGCTCGCGCTCGACGGCGGCGTCTTCGAGGTCCTCGCCACCAACGGCGACACCCATCTCGGAGGCGAGGACTTCGACCAGCGCGTAATGGACCACTTCATCCGGCTCGTCAAGCGGAAGCACGGCGTCGACATCTCCGGCGACGCCCGCGCGCTCGGCAAGCTCCGCCGCGAGTGCGAGCGCGCCAAGCGGGCGCTCAGCACCCAGCTCCAGGTCCGCGTGGAGATCGAGTCGCTGGCCGACGGCGTCGACCTGTCGGAGCCGCTCACCCGGGCTCGCTTCGAGGAGCTCAACGCCGACCTCTTCCGCAAGGTCATGGCGCCCGTGAAGAAGGCCATGGCGGACGCCGGGCTGGCCAAGGGCGACATCGACGAGGTGGTGCTGGTCGGCGGCAGCACCAGGATCCCCAAGGTGCAGCAGCTCCTCCGCGACTACTTCGGCGGCAAGGAGCCACACAAGGGCGTCAACCCCGACGAGGCCGTCGCCTACGGAGCGGCCGTGCAGGGCGGCATCGTGCGCGGCGATGCCAAGGAGGTTGTGGTGCTGGACGTGACGCCGTTGACGCTCGGCATCGAGACGGCCGGCGGCGTGATGGCGAGTGTGATCCCGCGGAACACGCCGATCCCGACCAAGAGGACCAAGATGTTCACCACCTACGTGGACAAGCAGACCACGGTGACCATCATGGTGTTCGAGGGCGAGCGGAGCATGACCAAGGACAACCGGCTGCTGGGCAAGTTCGACCTCACCGGGATCGCGCCGGCGCCGAGGGGCACGCCGCAAATCGAGGTGACCCTGGAGGTGGACGTGAACGGCATCCTGCACGTGGGGGCGGCGGACAAGGGCACGGGAAGGTCGGAGAAGATCGAGATCAGCAGCGCCGGCCGAAGCATCAGCCAGGAGGAGATCGAGCGCATGGTGCAAGAGGCGGAGGAGTTCGCCGAGGAGGACAGGAAGGTGAGGGACACGGTGGACGCGCGGAACAAGCTGGAGGCGTACGTGTACAGCACCCGGACAACGGCCGACGGCGAGCTGGGGGACAAGATGGACGGCGGCGACAGGGAGAGGGTCAGGGAGGCGGCAAGGGAAGCCAGCGAGTGGCTCGAGGCCAATCCAGACGCCGACCAGGACGACTACACGGAGAAGCTCAAGGAGCTGGAGGATGTCTGCAGCCCCGTCTTCGCCGCTTCCTACGGGAACGCCGGCGGTGGTCATGACGACGCTGCCGAGGACAACGACCACGACGAACTCTAGGATTCTACAGTTCTTAAAGCTTTAGTAATATTAGGATTGAACTACGTACGTCCCGACTAACCAACGCCCAAAGTCATGTTTATTGTTTGTCTGGTTGATTAATACATCATGCATTGCTTGGCTAGATAATATACTCCTAGTTCATAACTAAGGAATTTTAGAAAGGTCAGATATGATTTTTACAGTAACAAATTCAATCTTCAGATGGCGTTCCTCAGCTTCAGTAGATGCGATGACGCCGTACCTTGTTGAAGGCATTATTTGTAGTTTTCTCGCACTTGATCTTTGGGGTGAAAAATCATGATCGGACAATAGCGACGTTTACACGTCGTTTCCTTTCATCATGCGTTGCTACTGAACAATCTCTATCGTAGTCTTGAGATGGTTGGTACTGATGGTGATTGTATTTGTCGATCACTTCGGCCTTCGGGGCTCTTTTTCCTTTTCTTTTTTTCTATGCCAGAAATAACTTCGGTCTTGTATGAATTCACCATTTGCAGACGTGTTTTTTTGTGTGTGTTAATGTTGGCTGTGTGTATCTTACTTTATAAAGACCGGGTGTGTACTCTTATATGTTTGTACATCTGTTTGATAAAGAGCCCTTTACAAAATAAGTGGGACCATGGGTGAAATAAATTTGAGTGATGTTCTAGTTGAAGGAAATTTTCCTGCACTCCCCCCGCCCTCCCTCCCAACACCCTAAAATATCTATCGCACCCAAGGTATTTAGTTTTTGAGTCGATTCTTAGGGTGGACTGAAAAGCAGGTTGGCGGAAGGGAAATTTCAGCCTAACCATCATCAAACTGGTGCCAGACTCGCTGGAGTCTGATGAAATTACACCAAGGTGCTCCGATTTCGGCCCAAATACCCTTCAATTTCCGACAACCAACCCTTATTCTGATCAATTGCGGCGTAGGAGCAAGAGCTCAGGAGGGCGGACACCACTAACAAGTGGCAGGCAACGCCTTGGGGCCACATCGTTACTACACGGCCGGGCGTGCGAACCAGTTCGACGAAAACACGACAACATAATCGTGCTCCTTGGCCGTGGGCATCCACCGCTCATCGGTCTTGTTGAGGCGTCGGATTGTAAGCGCTGGCTGCTGTAGGTGGAGCCGTCGGATTGGGTGTCATATTTTTGCAGCGTCTCTTGAAACAAACATTCTTCAACGCGCTAAAAAACGTTATTTCGACGCTGATTTTTTTTTAACGGATGACGCTAGCGCGCGTCAGTTGAAGATGTTCTAAAATATCCATCGTAACTAAGGTATTTAGTTTTCGAGTCGATTTTTATGATGGACTAAAAAGCCACCCGATGGTTGGCGGAAGGGAAATTTCAGCCCAACCATCATCGAACTGGCGTCAGACATGCCAGAGTCTGGCGAAATTCCACCAAGGTGCTCGGATTCTGCCCAAATACCCTTCAATTTCCTGCGACCAACCCCGGTTCCGATCAATTGTGGCGTAGGAGCAGGAGACCGGGCAGGCGGACGCCACCGACGGACGACGGCGGCAGCCCATGGCCACGCCAGCACATAATCATGCTCCTTTGCCGCTCGCCGGTCTCGTTGAGGTGAAGGTTGCTGGGTACGGCAAACACCTCCCCCTGTGGATCAGGGTAGGCCGCCCGTCCGGCACCACCGAACATGGAACGGCATGACGGCAAAGTGTGGCGGCTGCCTGTCGATTTGATGGGAAGAAGACCAAAAAGAAAAGAAAAAAAGGAGCACTGCATGCGGGCCTCTACATTGCGTACCAATTTCATAGGATCTGTTGTTCTACCAGAGCTCCCACAATACTGTAAGGGTGTGTTTGGTTTCAGGATGAGGTAGAATCGAACGGGTTGGTTTCATCCCTGGGAGCCGTTCTCGTGTTTAGTTGAGTTAGGAACCGGAATTGGGTCATCTGTATGCAAGGAATATTCCCTTCAGATGCTTCATCAAGTGATTCCACCGATTTGAAGGAATCGACTCGTTATTCGTCCATGAAAGCAAAGAAAAAAAGAAATAACCAAGCAGTTCTCACCGCGCTCACTCCCGTACCCGAACAAAAGTTTTCATGGTTATTTTTACGTAGTTATTTTTTTCATTTTCGTGATCTTTTTGTGTGGTTACTTTTTCATTTTCGTGATTTTTTTTCGTAAATATTTGGTGTGTACTCATGATCATATATTTTTATTTGCATGTGTCAAAAATAGAAAGAAAATGCTGCTGAAAAATTAAATTAGGCTTGTCAAATGCAAAGAACTTTATTTGTTCAGAGATGTAATCTCACCATTTATATCGAAAAGGTGAGTGCCATCAAATTCTTCTCATTTCATCTCTCCAACTAAACACCGGGAGGGAACCAACCCATAACACTTTTTATCATCAACTAAACACAAGGATGGAACCAACCCATGACTTTGGAATGGAACCATAACATTCGATGACTTTCGGTCCTCAAACCAAACACACCCTAATATCATTTTGCAGTATACCTAAACCCGTACCGAATTTTAAGGGACCTGCTATAGATGCTGTTAAGATGCATGCATATTGACAATATGAGGATACGAGACCTGAATCCTGATACCGACATGTTTCCTGCCAAACGGTTGGATTGCAGCACAAACACACTAAAAACTGTATGAAACAGGCAAATACTACTACAAAGATGTCTACCCTGCACTGAGTTATCTTTCGACAGTGTATTCGATGAGGTTGGTAAAACGGCTCTCATCTGATTCAGCTGATCAAGCACGGTGTGTATAGTTTCTTGGTACTAGTAGTGGCAGTAGTAGGCGTCAACTCATATCATCGGGTTCACTGCACCGTCAGTTTGCCGGCTTCATGAACGGCCAGGATGAGGAGCATAGGTCCTGGGCGGTGTTCCCATCGCCATCCTTGATCTGGAGATCGGCGTGGTGCTTGACGAGCAGTTCGGCGATGTCCTCCCTCTCGCAGAGGACGGCGTAGTGGAGCGCTGTCTGCCCTTCGTTGTCCTGGATATGGAGAAACAAGGTTCAGTATCTGAAGGTCTCAAAAGGTTTGCTTCTGCACACTGCAGCTGTACAATATTGATACCAATTTAGATCTAACGTAGATGAACTGACTGTTTAACCAGTTAGCTGGTTGAATGTTGCAGGCTGACAGCTTGCAGACATGTAACGGATATCCAACATTTTGTCCATTTGGTACAGCTTGTGATGCAAGCCCACCAAAAATACTTGGTCAGAGTTGCCACAAGTTTCTTTTACTCAAATACCCACTCACCGAACTGCCCAGAAATTTCAAAATGCAATGAATAAAAGGTACACAAGAAATTCAGATACCTGAGCGTTCACGTCTGCGTTTGAACTGACAAGAACCTCGACAGCATCTAGATGCCCACGGTCCACAGCCCAGTGCAACGGAGTTCTCTCTTCGCTATCTGAAACCAAACTTTGTCTAAATGAGTCATGCTGCATAAAGAACAGAAAGATGGATGTTCTACAAACACAAACCTCTTATGTTGATTTGTACACCAGCAGCCAGATGCTTTTTAACGTCATCAATTGCTCCTTCCCTTGCAGAAACATGGATGTCACCGAGTTCTCTGCAGGTACAAATAAGTTCATTGTAATCCTAGAAATAATAGTTCAAGCAAAGTACTAAATGGATTATATGAATAAAAAACACATTTTAGCACCATGATGGAGACAAACTAGCTGCATGTTCTACAGTACCAGTTAGCAAAAGAAATATACTATACAGAATTAGGTGAACTTGGCTACACATCATCAAGGCGACATGAATGCACGATGTAAGGTGTCTCCTTGTTGTAAAAAGACTTACGATTCATTTCCTTGATCTTCCTCGTACATTAAACTGCTAAATACAGGTCCCATTGGTCCCTTCGAACCTGATGCAGACATTGTAGTTTCCCCATCTTTCTTTTTCTGGAATCATGTCAAACAGATTATATCAAACAGAGCAAACACAGTGATGTGCATTTCTATAAAAAAAATGGTAGAAAATATGTGGCTATAGGTAAAATTCTAAAACTTACCGAGCCATCAGCCCAGTTAGGGAATATCTCATCAACAATTGTTATGTACTCCTCCATAGCTTCTTCTGTAGGCATAGCACCCAATTTATTCCAAGCATTCCTTGCAAACAAGTGCTCAATCAATAAGGATACTTGGTAAACTGGATTGACTGTCCAAACTGAGAAGCACATACAGAGGAAAAACACATACAGATCTACTGCTAATATATGTTCAATGCAAACAGTAAACATCTGACTTCTGGTACCCATATTGGAATATCCAGAGCAACAAAGGGCGTCTTCAAAATGAAAATTCTAAGGGCTACACGACTATTCAGCATAATCACAAGTGACATTCCTGGACAAAGATCATGGATGCTCAGGCAAAATTAGCACAAAAAAACAACACAAACATTAAATCAACCGGTGAAGCCAAGCAAGAACCGAAGGACAATTACCAAATTGAGAAACACAGATAGAGCAAAAGCAAAAAAGGTCTAAGGCTGATACATGTTCACTTCAAAAGATAGAGGTTTGAGTTCCAGTGCTCATATATGAAAATCCTGAGCATTAAAGAGCATTAGCAAAATGCAAACCTCTATGCAGCCTGATCACAAATGGTATTCTTGGATATAGATCAGGTGCGTTGAATATAAACACTTGGATGTTCAGGTGAAAGTAGCACCAACAGGCAATGCAGCAATCAATTGGTGGAACCCATAAAAAACCTAGAGACAATTTATCATATATGAACTGAACATAGAGAACCCATAAACTAGCACGAGGCTTGCTTCCTGTGCACCAAACCTACATAACCAGTGGACCAACTCGCTGTTTGTAACAAGAACTACAGCTAGGAAGCTAGGAAGCTAGCACCAGTTGCACTTGGGGATATACTAGCTGTACAGTTCACATCGGATGGCAATTACCTAGTAAGTGCTCAACCAATAAGGAACTAGGTAAAGAACTGACTTCCAAACTGAGAAGCACAGAAAGAGCATAAGAAAAAAGGTTGACTGCTAATATCTATTCAATGCAAATACTAGACGTCTAAGTTCTGGTGCTCATATTGGAACATCCAGAGCACCAAAAGGCATCTTCAAAGTGAAAATTCTTACCCCTACACAACTATTCGGCATAATCACACGTAACATTCTTCAATATATATCATGGATGCTCGGGGGAAAGTAGCACAAACAGTCAAACAGACAATGGAAGTAATCGATCAATTGGTGAAGCCAATCAAGAACCTAGAGACAGTTGGCAAACTGAGAAGTACATGCAGAACAAAAGCAATAAGGTCTACTGCTAATACATGTCCACTCAAAAATAATAAATGTCTGAGTTCCAGTGCTCATATATGAAAATCCAGAGCAGCCAAAGGCATCATCATCAAAGTGTAACTCTAAGCCCTACATAATTATGCAGCCTTGATCGCAAACGATATAATTGGATATAGATCAGGTGAAGTGAATGTCAGTACTTGGATGGTCAGATTAAAGTAAAGTAGCACGAGCAGGTAATGCAGACGCACAATCAATTGGTGAAACCCATCGACAACCTAGAGACAAGCCCTGTGCATGAAACCTAGAGAACCAGTGGACCAATTGAAAGTCTGCAGCAAGAACTCTAGGTAGGAAGCTAGCACCAGTTGCATTTGGGGATGTAGTACTAGCTATGAACAATCTCTCCTGGTCGGCCCAACTCACAAATAACGCCACAGTTGACATCAGGACGGCAATTATATACCTATAGTAATACATAAGCTAAATTTAGACAACGGATCATATGCAACCCATCTCATAACCCCTGACCGCTAGAAACATTAGGCTAAAAAAACCCAAGCGTAGCAGAATGCGGATCCAGATTCCAAGGAATCGAGCGAGGCAAAGGGGGGCGGAATCTACCACTTGGCGCGGGCCTTGAGCTTGAGGGCGGAGGGCTGTGGCGCGGTGCAGGGGCCCTCGGTGGCGATCTTGTAGAGGCCGTAGAGGCGGAGCTGGGCCTCCTCGGGGACGCCGGCGGCGGAGGCGGCGACGAAGGCGGAGGCGGCGCTGAAGTCCTCGTCGAGCTCCGTGCTCTCCACACCCTCCCAGTCGCCGTCGCTGTCGCTGTCGCTGTCGCCGCCATCGAGCGCGGGGGAGGGCGAGGGGGCGGCGGCGTCGGGCGAGGGGGAGGGGGAGGGGGCGGGGGCGGAGCGGGTGATGCGGAGGTTGTCCTCCTTGAAGGCGAGGACGACGGAGATGAGCTTGGCGACGAGGAAGGCGAAGATGAGGCCGATGACCGCCGACTGGGCCAGCTCCTGCCAGTCGCCGCCCATGGCCGGCGAGGCGCGAATCTCAGATGCCGCTGGCCGGGGTGAGAGCACGGGCGCGACGAGGGTTTGGTGCTGCCTCTGTTCAAGTTCAACACTCTCGTCTCGTCTCGTCTCGTCTCGTCTTGTGGTTTTTCCTAAGTCAATCTGGTTTACTCCACACAATCAAAAGGCAAAAGTAGCACTTAACCCCACACAATCAAAAGGTAATCAGGTACGCCAAGCTTGATTAATTTAAGAAAAAACATAACACCACTCCCCCAATCTTTCTCTCATGCTCCGAAATGAACTGCTAAAACATCATACTCCTATATTATTATACGGAGGTAGTATTTCTAGAAAAACACTTTCTTCCTCTACCAAAAATCCTAACCAATTCTGATATCGTGGATACCCTACCAGTTTTCGATAGTTCCTCGACATATACGCCCTCTATGGCACGGGCCGTCGGGTTGGGTGAAGCTAGTTTCATCTTCACTGTTTTGCAGTGTCTCGTTGTTTGTTGTCATGCAAAAAAGTTTGCAAAATATCCCCTCTGTCTCAAAATAAGTGCCTTACACTCAGTATAATTTTCTCTTTTTGTCCTAAAATAAATGTATTAAGTATAATATAACTTTAACTTTGTTCTAAAATTAGTATAAAGCTAAGACATTTATTTTGAAACGGAGTGAGTGCTAAAACTAGTACAAAGTTAAGACACAGGGAGTTGTCCCCTCTCCTTCAATATGGCAGACTCAATTGAGTTTTGGGGGTTTGTATCACTTCGATCTATGTGTTCCAAACCGCATTGTCTGGCCAACCATGGCAGGACTTTCCTTCGACCTTTTTGGTGCTCATGTCGATTTGGAATCTAGGTCATCAACCCTTGACATAACTTTCACACCCAATGTACTTGTGATGCAAATGTTAGTTTTCGAGCACGGTGACAATTCATCATCTGCTTGCTATCTCGGGATAATGTCCTGACACATGTGGCAAAGGCGGGCTTTTCAAATTTCACATAGTGGGGTGGATCCCTTTGGTGGTGAATTTCATGGGCCTCGTGACCTATTTCAGTCGAAGCAAGAAATCAAAAGTTTTGGTATGTTGAAGATGAATATGTTTCATGTGTTCTTAGTTTGTTGTGAGTTTTGGTGTGGAAATTACTCTACACATGTAGATACTCTTCTAATTCATTGGATAACTAGGTGTTTTACCAATTTGATAATGTTAGTATAGTAAAAATAATATGTGGTTATGGGGAGCTGATAGCACTTGGATGAAACAAAGAGTAGCGCATAAGTGTGTACGGCCTTATAGCGAAGGTTATCATACAGTGATAAGATGGTATAATCTTTTTTGTAATAAGTTCAGCATCTAAAACAAAGAAACACTCAAGGTTAGAAAAAAAAGGGGGCTCTTTCTAGGGGCACATCTAGATGTGCCCAATTTATTGTACGTCTAAATGACTCAATCAAACAAAAAAAGGAAAAATAAATGGATAACCACATATTCTTCATGTAAAATCAATGAAATAGGATTTAAATGTGCAATATTTAGGGCATATTTAGATGGGCTTTAGCAAAACCGTAGAAAAAACAAAGAATGGAGAAAAAGAAATGAATCAACATAAAGCAAATTGACATACGAATTTTCATTGGGATTTTGTTCTATAAAGCAAATTAATTGTATGCAAAAATTCTAAAAATATAATTATAACGTAAAAATGGGGGTGTGGGAGGCAGATTAGGAGCACTCGGGTGCTCCCCCCCCCCCTATATTAAAAAATAATTTAGTAATTTAAAAAAAGTAAAAAAAAGTCCCATAACTTTTTTAGAATCTAATATGACTAGGTAATGTACTCGTATAAGAAAATTGGCCAAGGAATTATCCCCGTTGACTTCAGAGCAAAAAATAATTATGCCGACTATATAGCATGAATAGTACTTTTATCTAGCTTTTTTGGGAAAAAAGTTTATCTCGAATGCATTGAAAGTAATTCCCTGTTTAATCTTTTTATATGAGTGCAATACTTGGTCATGTTTTATTCTATAAAAATAACTGTTTTGACTTTTTTTAATTACTAAAGTATTTTTGAATATAGGGGGCGTAGCTCCCAAAAGCTCCTATGCACTTTCGGCAAATGGGGATTCTAATATCCATAGACAGATAATTACATGTTGACTTAGCATAATAATAACTCATGCGTTGCTTAAGTTTATTTGCGTAATTCAGCTCAAATCAATGACAAACAAATTCAATGCTTTAATTTCTGCTTGTTCAGCTTCTTGAGTAAGCTTTTTTAATAAGGTCGCTTTATTACTATAAAGGTTTAAATATTACATCCGGTCTCTTCATAAATGAGATGCACACAGCTAATCACATCCAAGTTCAAAAAATTAAAGCCCCGCGAAATACAAGTAACCGTGTAGAGGTCGTAAAACGCCTAAACAAAGGGAGGATCAATCTTAAGATCATGCTGACATCCATGTAGAAAAAAAGTGTCCCTTGTTGTATCCTTCAAACGTGTACGCACTTCTGTAAACATGTCTCGATTCTTCACAGGTTATAGAGACAAACATAAACGGAGCGCACCGATACATCTGTAGATAACATACATAAGAGAAAGAACTTTTATCTTTAAAAATATTATCATTTCTACATATCCAAGTGACCAATTAACGGTAAACGCTTCCACCTTAAGAAGAATTCTAAACTTGTAATATATTCCATGTAACGAGTTGACAAATATATTAGCAACGCTATGTGAAGGATACAAGACAAAATCTACTTGGATGATTAACCATGTAGAATGAGTCAATTTGCATTGAAAGAACACGTGTTTTATTATCTCGTCATGATGGAAAAAAACATTGCATTCTTCCATTCCAAATCTCTTTATAATGTTTTTCTACTGGGTCTTTATAATGCTATCCTTGGTGGGAATGACTTCTCGAGAAGATACCACACAAATATTTTATTCCTGGTCAGTATCTTCATCTTTCAAATCATCCTACTATTATCAACTTGCACGTCCGACTGGATCAAAGCTTTATACATAGACTCCATTGAGTGTTGGGGAATGTAGCAATTTCAAAAAAATTCTTACGTCATACAAGGATCTATCTATAGAAAAACTAGCAACGAGCAAAGGGGGAGAGCATCTTCATACCTTCGAAGATCGCTAAGCGGAAGCATTACTATGAACACAGTTGATGGAGTCGTACTCGCAGCGATTCAGATCACGGTGGATTCCGATCTATGTGCCGAAAACCGGCACCTCCGCGTTCAACACACGTACAGCCCGATGACGTCTCCAACGCCTTGAACCAGCAAGGATGGAGTAGAGGTTGAGGGAGAGCTTTGGCAGCACGACGGCGTGGTGATGGTGGAGTTGCGTGGTACTCCGGCAGAGCTTCTCTAAGCTATGCAGAGGACGAGGAGAGAGAGAGAGGAAGGGCTGTGCCGTGGGAGATGAATTGCGTGTCTCCAAAAGGCCAAAACCCTTCACTTTATATAGGAGGAAGGAGAGGGAGGCTGGCTTGGCCCATCTGTTGGAAATATGCCCTAGAGGCAATAATAAATTAGTTATTATTATATTTCTTAGTTCATGATAATCGTTTATTATCCATGCTATAATTGTATTGATTGGAAACACAATACTTGTGTGGATACATAGACAAAACACTGTCCCTAGTAAGCCTCTAGTTGACTAGCTCGTTGATCAAAGATGGTCAAGGTTTCCTGGCCATAGGCAAGTATTGTCACTTGATAACGGGATCACATCATTAGGAGAATCATGTGATGGACTAGACCCAAACAAATAGACGTAGCATGTTGATCGTGTCATTTTGTTGCTATTGTTTTCTGCGTGTCAAGTATTTGTTCCTATGACCATGAGATCATATAACTCACGGACACCGGAGGAATGCTTTGTGTGTATCAAACGTCGCAACGTAACTGGGTGACTATAAAGATGCTCTACAGGTACCTCCGAAGGTGTTCGTTGAGTTAGTATGGATCAAGACTGGGATTTGTCACTCCGTATGACGGAGAGGTATCTCGGGGCCCACTCGATAATACAACATCACACACAAGCCTTGCAAGCAATGTGACTTAGAGTAAGTTGTGGGATCTTGTATTACGGAACGAGTAAAGAGACTTGCCGGTAAACGAGATTGAAATAGGTATGCGGATACTGACGATCGAATCTCGGGCAAGTAACATACCGAAGGACAAAGGGAATGACATACGGGATTATATGAATCCTTGGCACTAAGTTCAAACGATAAGATCTTTCTAGAATATGTAGGATCCAATATGGGCATCCAGGTCCCGCTATTGGATATTGACCGAGGAGTCTCTCGGGTCATGTCTACATAGTTCTCGAACCCGCAGGGTCTGCACACTTAAGGTTCGACGTTGTTTTATGCGTATTTAAGTTATATGGTTGGTTAACGAATGTTGTTCGGAGTCCCGGATGGGATCACGGACGTCACGAGGGTTTCCGGAATGGTCCGGAGACGAAGATTGATATATAGGATGACCTCATTTGGTTACCGGAAAGTTTTCGGGCATTACCGGAAAAGTTTCGGGCTCATCGGTAGTGTACCGGGAGTGCCGGGAGGGATGACGGGGACCACCAGGAGGGGTGTCACGCCCCAAGGGGTCTCATGGGCTATGGGAAGAGATAAACCAGCTCCTAGTGGGCTAGAATAAGTTCCCACTAAGGCCCATAAGGTTTGAGAAGGAAAAACACAAGGTGGAAAGAGTTTCCAAGTGGGAAGGTGGAATCCTACTCCAAGTAGGATTGGAGTAGGACTCCTCCACCTCCAATTTCGGCCAAACCTTTAGGTTTTGAGGCTGCCTCCTCCCCTCCCTCCCTCCTATATATATGGAGGTTTTAGGGCTGATTTGACACAACTTTTGCCACGGCAGCCCGACCACATACCTCCACGGTTCGCGGGGCAGATCGAGGGACGTGAGGACGTTCCACTACATCAACCGCGTTTCTTAACGCTTCTGCTGTGCGATCTACAAGGGTACGTAGATCAGAAATCCCCTCTCGTAGATGGACATCACCATGATAGGTCTTCGTGCGCGTAGGAAAATTTTTGTTTCCCATGCGACGTTCCCCAACACCATCCTCCAAGGAGAAGGAGCTTCGGCCAAAGCTAGGGAGGAGTCCTCCTCCCACAAGGGAGGTGGACTCCCTTGGTAGGACTCTTCCTCCTTTCCTTTTAAGCTTTCTTGCCTTATCTCTTTTATCCTATGCGCATAGGCCTTTAGGGAAGGCCTTGGCCAGCCCAATAAGGGTTGGTCCACCTCCTCTAACAGCCCATGCACCTCTTTGGTTAACCAGGACTCTGAACAACCTTCGTTAACCACGTACACTATTTCCTTATAACACTAGCATCATCGAACCTTAAGTGTGTAGACCCTACGGGTTCGGGAAGCATACAGACATGACCGAGACACCTCTCCGGTCAATAACCAACAACGGGGTCGGGATATCCATGTTGTCTCCCACATGTTCCACGATGATCTCATCGGATGAACCACGATGTCAAGGATTCAATCAATCCCGTATACAATTCCCTTTGTCTACTCGTATATAACTTGCCCGAGATTCGATCGTCGGTATACCCATACCTTGTTCAGTCTCGTTGCCGGCAAGTCTCTTTACTCGTTCTATAGCACATCATCCCGTGACTAACTCCTTAGTCACACTGAGCTCATTATGATGATGTTCTATCGAGTGGGCCCAGAGATACCTCTCCGTCATACGGAGTGACAAATCCCAGTCTCGATTCGTACCAACCCAACAGACACTTTCAGAGATATCCGTAGTACACCTTTATAGCCACCCAGTTACGTTGTGATGTTTGATGCACCCAAAGCATTTCTACAGTATTCGGGAGTTGCACAATCTCATGGTCTAAGGAAACGATACTTGACACTAGAAAAGCTTTAGCAGACGAACAACATGATCTAGTGCTATGCTTAGGATTGAGTCTTGTCTATCACATCATTCTCCTAATGATGTGATCCCGTTATCAATGACATCCGATGTCCATGATCAGAAAACCATGATCATCTATTGATCAAGAGCTAGCCAACTAGACGCTCACTAGGGACACATTGTGATCTATATATTCACACATGTATTACTGTTTCCGGTTAATACAGTTATAACATGAATAATAGAAAATTATCATGAACAAGGAAATATAATAATAACCACTTTATTATTGCCTTTAGGGCATATTTCCAACACTTTCCCACTTGTACTAGAGTCAATAATCTAGTTACATTGTGATGAATCGAACACCCATATCATTCTGGTGTTGATCATGTTTTTCTCATGGAAGAGGTTCAATCAATGAGTCTACGACATTCAGATCCGTATGTACTTTACAAATATCTATATCTCCTTCCTGGATGTAATCCCGGATGGAGTTGAAACGATGCTTGATGTGCTTGGTCTTCCTGTGAAACCCGGGCTCCTTGGTTATGGCAATAGCTCTAGTGTTGTCACAGAAAAGTGTCATCGGGGCCGACGCAGTGGGAATCACTCCTAGGTCGGTGATGAACTCCTTCATCCAGATGCCTTCCTGTGCTGCTTCCGAAGCAGCTATGTACTCCGCTTCACATGTAGATGCCGTCACGACGCCTTGATTGCACCTACACCAGCTGACTGCCCCACCATTCAAAATATACACGTATCTGGTTTGTGACTTGGAGTCATCTGGATCTGTGTCGAAGCTAGCATCAGCGTAACCCTTTACGATGAGCTCTTCGTCACCTCCATAAACGAGAAACATTTCCTTAGTCCTTTTGAGGTACTTAAGGATATTCTTGATCGCTATCCAGTGTTCCATACCGGGATCACTTTGGTACCTCCCTACAAACTTATGGCAAGGTTCACATCAGGTCTGGTACACAACATGGCATACATAATAGAGCCCACGACTGAAGGTAGGGGATGGTACTCATCTTCTCTCTATCTTCTGTCGTGGTCAGGAATTGAGTCTTACTCAATCTCATACCTTGCAATACAGGCAAGAACACCTTCTTTGACTTTTCCATATTGAACTTCTTCAATATCTTGTCAATGTATGTACTTTGTGAAAGACCTAGAGGCGCCTTGATCTATCTCTATAGCGCTTGATGCCTAATATGTATGCAACTTCTCCAAGGTCCTTCAATCAAAAAGTCTTATTCAAATAGGCCTTCACGCTCTCCAGTAATTCTATATCATTTCCCACCAATAATATGTCATCTACATATAATATGAGAAATGCTACAGAGTTCCCACTCACTTTCTTGTAAATACAAGCTTCTCCATAAATCTGTATAAACCCAAACACCCCCTCTAATGATGGATGAACAACAAGTAAAACAATAACAGAGCAATGATACAACAATAGAACCCCTGCCATGAAATTTGTTTGCTTCTGCAAATCGATCATCTCCATTAGATTTTTCTTGATCTTCTTTAGTTCCCCGATTAGTTCAGACTCCAAGTGCAGTTCAGCATTGCGCGCATACCTCGCCATCGGCACGACTCTGCCCGCCCCTCTGTCCGACCTCCCCAAATTCTCCATCTGCGGCACCCCGCCAAAATTGAGGTCCCAGGTTGCGGCCCCACTCGAATCAATGTAGCCCTCGAACTGAATCCGCTCAACATATTCATCCATCCACTCGGAATGGGTGCATTTCTTCAGGATCTGAAAACAACAATATGAACCCTAAATTCCAAATTTCAGGGAAAAAACAAAATATGGAGAAATCAAAGCAAACGACAGTGAAAGAACGGGCTAAGAACTAGGATCTAACCTTGCCATCACTTCCTGCCATTGTTTTGCTCAAGCACTTCACAAATTCCCGCCCAAGATTTTCATTATCATCAGTCCTAGTGACCAACCGTCTCAGAGGCTCTGGGCGTGGGCAGCCAGGGCACCTTTGTGAGCGGCATTGGACCATACCGATGCCATTTTGAGTGCGTGGTGGAGGAGGTGGACATGTGCACTAGGTCGCCGGAGAAGAGGAAGAATGTGGGGAAAGGGGAGGCAATGGACGACGGTGGGCGAACGGGCACATGCGGTCGTCTCTTCTAGATGCGAAGAGATGGGTCCCACGCTTAGTGGACAAGTGGTGGGTCCCGCGCTTATGTGGATAAGTTGTGGGTGCTGTCCCTAACAGCTAATGAGGGCATCAGTTCAGATTAAGGGTCATATGTCGTGTTTGGGCTATTTCCTCGCTCAAAAGTGTCGAACCAAGGCAATTCGTCCGAAAGACGTCTCAGTCCTTTCAATTCACCTCAAAGGTGTCGCACAGGAGCTATTGACCCTGCTTATACCTTGTGATACGATGTGTCCACTCATAAATTGAACTTGTATCAGATAGGAACCACCACAGAAACAGTGAGCATTGGATTCCAATGGAACATATCTCCATTCGACTGGTCCGGAGAAATACAAGGAACTGAAAGGGCAAGTCGCCAGCTAAACCATCTCGAGAAAACCAAAGTGTTTCCGCGAAAAAATGTGATTGCATGGGGAGTATACCTAGTGTAGAAGTAGCATGTAGTAGAGAATAAGCACGTGACTTTGCAGGAGAGAAGTGTAGTTCTAGCCAGCCTCGAGCAATATTTTCCAAAGGAAGCATCATGTAGTTCTCAGCTTGCTGCATTTGCGAGGGATGACACTTTGGGAACCAGAATAGATAAGATGGTAGTATTGTTGAAATTGATAGTGGGCTTTAGGCCCATTAGAGAATTTGAGAAAAATCTCTAAGGGCCCATGTAGGTGGTGGCATGACAAGGGGGTGGGAAGTTTTGTCCCACCCCGTTAGTGGAGGAGAAGTTGGATCCCTTTATAAGAGTCTCTGTTCCACATGCTATTGGAGAGTGAGAAGAGAAGGTGTCCTCGCGCACTCATCCTCCTCCATCCGCCGCGGGTTGCGGGAATGAGCCGAGCCGAGCTCATACCTACGCGCTTATTTTTGGCGGTCAGGAACGGAGGACACGGCACGATCCGAGACGTCGGATCGTGGGCTGTTACCGACTCGGACGTGGGTTCGGCCCACGTCTCTCCACCCAGCCGCATTTATAAGCAGGCTACCGCCTACCCTAGCCATCACAAGAATTAGATCGCATCTGCCTCACGCGTTCGTTCCTTTTGCTGCTGCTGCCTCCGACGACTCCGTCCTGTTTACCGCGTACACGGTCGACGGGAGAGCAGGCCTCCGAAACCCCGCTTCTCCGGTTCCTGTACGGGAGAGGGGCGATTAGGTTTTTGGGGAGCGATCACGCGACTGCTCATCTCCGTCCGTCTGCTTCGTCTAAGTCTGCGTCGCCCTCGTCATCGCCATGTCTTCACCAAGCGAAGCTGACCGTCTCGTCCACGAGAAGGCCGAAGCCGAGAAGAAGGCGGCAGAGGATGCTGCCGCCGCCACCGCTGCTGCTACGACTAATTGGCCGATCGGAGGGTATGATATGTTTATCTCTCTCATATTTCTGTCTGCACTATTAGTATTGCCTATATACGTAGATGTTCCTGCTATATGCGTAGTACTTGCTAGTATACTCTGTGATCAGTATGTCATTAACCTAGTCAATGCCATGTTATGACTTATTTCATGGATTAATCTACTCAGAATATTGCCTATTTACTCAACAAGTATCACTATCATGTCTCCTATATAAGCAAGTTGAATAATGTACTACGGTCCAGCCAACAATAAACTAGGGATAACCTGAGCATGCATGCATGTATGCAAGTCGTTGCCAATAGATGATGATATCCAAGTTCCCAGGATAAACTGCAGACTACCGGGGTCCTAGTGCCTTCGAGAAAAATGTTGCAAGTCAGAGCACCAAAACTGCCGATCACTACAGTCCCGTGAATCGAAGTGGAATTCCCCTTGTACTCACTAGTGGAAAACGGGCCTTTGGCCGGGACCATTTAGTCCCGTCCTGCCTCTGGGCCGGGACTAAAGGCCCGGGCACGTCGCCCCAATTCTCAATGCCTCCCTCGAGGCTTTAGTCCCGACCCGTAAGGAGCCTTTAGTCCCGGTTCGTGTCCCAAACCGGGACTAAAGGGCTACGCGGTGGGCAGTGGTGGTGGCAACCGTTCGTATCCCCCTTTAGTCCCGGTTGGTGGCTCAACCCGGGACTAAAGGACTAACACGTGGCCTGCCGTAGTGGTGGCGACCGTCGGTATACCTCTTTAGTCCCGGTTGGTGGCTCAATCCGGGACTAAAGACCCAAACGGTTTGCATCCCGCGTCGTTTCGGGCGATGAAAAGCACGAACCGAAGCATAGTCGCCATTTCTCTGTTTCTTCTTCTCTCTCGCTCTCCCTCTCTGTTCTTCTCCTCTCTTCTTCCCTTCTCTTCTTCCACCATGCCAACTAGCTTTCATAAGGTGCTCGCACATGGCACGACCATGCTCGATGTCGTGTACACGAACCTGAGCAGGGAGGTGTCGTTTTTTCTTCAACAGTTGAAGGAAAAATGGTTTGACAACGCAGTGGATCATGAGAAGTTCTTGGGGCTTCATCTGGAGTACACGTTCGATCAACGCGGTGTTGCCGTCATCCAACTATGCTTCGCACGCCATGTCTTGATCTTCCAATGGGCGAGGTAAGTTTTGAGGCTTTCTTTGATCCAAGATAATGACATTGTAAGTTTATTTGTTTCAATCATAGTTGGTTCCCTTCAAAGAGTTGTAGTGGAACAATTTTGATTAGTTGAAGGGGAATACAATCTAATTGGAATAGTGTTCCATAATCTGAAAAATCGTATTAGAATCAACTAGTGTTTAATATGTTCCATTGGAATCATAATTGGTTCCCTTCAAATAGTTGTAGTGAAACAATTTTTATTAGTTGAAGGGGAACACAATCTGATTGGAATAGTGTTCCATAATCTGAAAAATCATATTAGAATCAACTAGTGTTTAATATGTTCCATTGGAATCATAGTTGGTTCACTTCAAATAGTTGTAGTGAAACAATTTTGATTAGTTGAAGGGAACACAATCTGATTGGAATAGTGTTCCACAATCTCAAAAATCTGATTGGTTCAATATGTTCCATTGAAATCATAGTTGTGTGGTGATACAATTTTATGCGGTGTTCTTTGATCCAAGGTTATGAAAATTGAATATAGCTAGTGATCTCTCTAGGTTCCATTGGATAGCAATATGATATGTCATAGTCATGAAAATTGCATATAGCTAGTGATCTCTCTAGGTTCCATTGGATAGCTATAGTGATCTCTCTATGTTCCATTGCATATGTTCTATTTGAATCCTAAAGATAATTTTCTCTTTAGTTGTAGTGAAACATGTTTCCTTATTGCAGTAGTATGTAACATTTGTTCCATTTTAATTTGTTTCTGTTGCAGGAGTGACAAGCATTGTCCAGAACTCATGGACTTCCTTCGCAGCGGCATCACTTTTGCTAGCGTTGACATAAAGAACGACAAGCTGAAGATGAGGCACAACTTCGGTATTGAGATACCAGCTGCTTGTCTCGTTGATCTCCAAACGGTATTCAGGCTTCGACATGACAGGACTTCGATGGCTCATATGGCAGTTGCCTTGATCGACGAGGGATATGGTGATATGAAGACCAGTTTCCCAAAGTCTCAGCACAAACTTTGGGAGAAGGGCCCACTTGATCCTATCAACATTGAGTATGCAGCAAAAGATGCATACGTTTCATACGAGTTGTACCGCAAGATTCGAGTCGTCAACTATGGCCAGCGTCACCTCGAGGAAGGTGGACATTCTGATTCAGACGATTCAGACGAGTAGTGTTCTCAACGTCGAACACTTGTATATATATCTATGGTAGCTTTTATTATGTACTGTTTGGACTAGTATCATGTACTGCTTGGACCAATTTATATATGTCTAGTTTCTGTTTGTGCCATTATAGTTTCCAAATTTGAATGGTTTAGCCCTTTCTAACTTCATTTGCTACTTTTGAATGGTTTAGCCCTTTCTAACTTCATGGTATCATGCATTTCGACCACATATATATAAAAAAAGTCTTCAGTTCAAATAAGTTCAAAAAATGAAATCCCTTTTGTAACAGATCTGTTTTTGATTAAAACAGTCATTTAAAAATGAAAGACCATTAGTCCCACGTGGCGTGCAGCGGAACCACGTGGCGTGCAGCGGAACCACGTGGCGTGCCGCGGAACCACTTTTGTTGTGGGGGTCGCTTCTCCTTCTTCTCCTTGTGCTAGATATTGGTTATGCACTAGGGGAAGTAGGAGTAGCGACCATCATCGACGGATGAAAAATCAGGTGAGCTAGTGTCCACCATATATGAGAGAAGAAGAATGTCGTCTCTTATTGTGGGGGTCGCTTCTACTTCGAGAGAGATTGTTCGTTTTGTGATGTGCCTTTGAATGGTGCATTTTGAACACACAAAAATTATGGAGTTCAAATAAGTTCAAAAAAATGAAATCCCTTTGTAAGAGATGAGTTCTCGTTCGAAACGTTGCTACTTCGAGAGAGATTGTCCGTTTTGTACACGAAGTGCATCCAGTTTTTGTCGTAGCCCTCTCAACTTTTTAACACATGCTATGTGGGTCAAATGATGATAGCATGCCAACTTTCAACATTTTCAGAGTTCATTTGTAGTGCTTTTTAATTTCAGGGTCAACTAGCTCAAAAAAAATAAGTAAATGCACGAAGAATACCAAATGAAGTCAGAAATTGTTGCCATTTTGTGATGTGCCTTTGAATGGTGAATTTTGAACACACAAAAAGTATGGAGTTCAAATAAGTTCAAAAAAATGAAATCCCTTTGTAAGAGATGAGTTCTCGTTCGAAACCCTGCTACTTCGAGAGAGATTGTCCGTTTTGTACACGAAGTGCATCCAGTTTTTGTCGTAGCCCTCTCAACTTTTTAACACATGCTATGTGGGTGAAAATGATGATAGCATGACAACTTTCAACATTTTCAGAGTTCATTTGTAGTGCTTTTCAATTTCAGGGTCAACTAGCTAAAAAAAATAAGTAAATGCACGAAGAATACCAAATGAAGTCAGAAATTGTTGAAATTTTGTGATGTGCCTTTGAATGGTGCATTTTGAACACACAAAAAGTATGGAGTTCAAATAAGTTCAAAAAAATGAAATCCCTTTGTAAGAGATGAGTTCTCGTTCGAAACACTACTACTTCGAGAGAGATTGTCCGTTTTGTACACGAAGTGTATCCAGTTTTTGTCGTAGCCCTCTCAACTTTTTAACACATGCTATGTGGGTGAAATGATGATAGCACGCCAACTTTCAACATTTTCAGAGTTCATTTGTAGTGCTTTTCAATTTCAGGGTCAACTAGCTAAAAAAAAGTAAATGCACGAAGAATACCAAATGAAGTCAGAAATTGTTGCCATTTTGTGATGTGCCTTTGAATGGTGCATTTTGAACACACAAAAAGTATGGAGTTCAAATAAGTTCAAAAAAATGAAATCCCTTTGTAAGAGATGAGTTCTCGTTCGAAACCCTGCTACTTCGAGAGAGATTGTCCGTTTTGTACACGAAGTGCATCCAGTTTTTTCGTAGCCCTCTCAACTTTTTAACACATGCTATGTGGGTGAAATTATGATAGCACGCCAACTTTCAACATTTTCAGAGTTCATTTGTAGTGCTTTTCAATTTCAGGGTCAACTAGCTCAAAAAAAATAAGTCAATGCACGAAGAATACCAAATGAAGTCAGAAATTGTTGCCATTTTGTGATGTGCCTTTGAATGGTGCATTTTGAACACACAAAAAGTATGGAGTTCAAATAAGTTCAAAAATAAATAAATCCCTTTGTAAGAGATGAGTTCTCGTTCGAAACCGTCCTACTTCGAGAGAGATTGTCCGTTTTGTACACGAAGTGCATCCAGTTTTTGTCGTAGCCCTCTCAACTTTTTAACACATGCTATGTGGGTGAAATGATGATAGCATGCCAACTTTCAACATTTTCAGAGTTCATTTGTAGTGCTTTTCAATTTCAGGGTCAACTAGCTCAAAAAAAATAAGTAAATGCACGAAGAATACCAAATGAAGTCAGAAATTGTTGCCATTTTGTGATGTGCCTTTGAATGGTTCATTTTGAACACACAAAAAGTATGGAGTTCAAATAAGTTCAAAAAAATGAAATCCCTTTGTAAGAGATGAGTTCTCGTTCGAAACCCTCCTACTTCGAGAGAGATTGTCCGTTTTGTACACGAATTTTTAATAAACATAGTTTTTAATTGAAAATAACAAAATAGATAATAGTTTGGATAGTCAAAATTATTAATTATGAAAATAGAAAATAGTTTTGCATTATTTATTCAATTTCAAACACTTTTCATTATCATAGTTTTGTCAAATTCTCAAATGTGTAAAAAGAATTTTTAATAAACATAGTTTTTAATTGAAAATAACAAAATAGATAATAGTTTGGATAGTCAAAATTGTTAATTATGAAAATAAAAAATAGTTTTGCATTATTTATTCAATTTCAAACACTTTTCATTATCATAGTTTTGTCAAATTCTAAAATATGCAAAAAGAATTTTTAATAAACATAGTTTTTAATTGAAAATAACAAAATAGATAATAGTTTGGATATTCAAAATTATTAAATATGAAAACAGAAAATAGTTTTGCATTATTTATTCAATTTCAAACACTTTTCATTATCATAGTTTTGTCAAATTCTCAAATATGTAAAAAGAATTTTTAATAAACATAGTTTTTAATTGAAAATAACAAAATAGATAATAGTTTGGATAGTCAAAATTATTAATTATGAAAATAGAAAATAGTTTTGCATTATTTATTCAATTTCAAACACTTTTCATTATCATAGTTTTGTCAAATTCTCAAATATGTAAAAAGAATTTTTAATAAACATAGTTTTTAATTGAAAATAACAAAATAGATAATAGTTTGGATAGTCAAAATTATTAATTATGAAAATAGAAAATAGTTTTGCATTATTTATTCAATTTCAAACACTTTTCATTATCATAGTTTTGTCAAATTCTCAAATATGCAAAAAGAATTTTTAATAAACATAGTTTTTAATTGAAAATAACAAAATAGATAATAGTTTGGATAGTCAAAATTATTAATTATGAAAATAGAAAAAAATTGAAACTATATTCGAAATCATAGAGAAAATTCAATCTAAATTATCTAAATTCTCATTTGAATTTAGATTGAATTTTCTCAATAATTTTTAATATAGTTTCAATTTTTAGTGAGTTTAGGCCCGTAAGCCTGCTTTAGAGAGGAGCTCGATGGAGAAGCTGCGACGGGGCTTATAAACAAGTGTTAGTCCCCCTCGCTGGGCGAGGTGGGACTAAACTTATCGTGCAGCCGAGGAGGGGCTTTGGTCCCGGATGGAGCCACGCCCCGGGACTACAGACCCCCTTTAGTCCCGGTTGGAGCCACGCCCCGGGACTAAAGACCCCTTTTCGGCAGGCGAGGAGGCGGGAAACGAGGGCCTTTAGTCCCGGGTCGTGGCTCCACCCGGGACTAAAGGGGGTCTTTAGTCCCGGTTCGAGCCACGCACCGGGACTAAAGATCCACCTATATAAGCGGGACTTCGAAAAATTCCAACCCAAATCGTCCATTTCTCTTCTTCTTCCTCTCGTTCTCTGCCCGACGCGGCACTGCGACGAACTCGACGATGCCGTCAGGCTGCCCGACGTCCTGCTCGCCGCCGCCTGTCGTCCTCCTCGCCGTCGTTGTCGTCCTCCTCGCCGTCGTCCTCCTCCTCGCTGCCGCCGTCCTCCTCGCCGCGCGCCGCACTCCTCGCCCCAGGCCGCCGTCCTCCTCGCCGCGCGCCGCCGTCCTCCTACCTCGCCGCGCGCCGTCGACACCTCTGGCCGGTAAGCCCCCCGCCCCCTCCTCCCCAACACTCCGGCCAGTAGAAGAAAAGAAGAAAAAGGAGAAGAAAAGAAGAAAAAGGAGAAGAAAAGGAGAAGAAAAGAAGAGGAGGAGAGGAGAAGAAGAGGAAAAATAGAAGAAGAAAAGAAGAAAAAGGAGAAGAAAAGAAGAAAAAGAAAAAGATTTTTTTGTCATTTAATTCCTATTGTTATTAGGTTTGTGCTAGATTATTAGGGTTAGTAATATTTAGAATTAGGTTAGGGTTACAAGAAGAAGAAATATGAACAAAAATAAGAAAATAAGATTAGGAAAAATGAAAATAAGAAGAGGAGGAGAAGAAAAGAAGAAAAAGGAGAATAAGAAGAGGAGGAGAGGAGAAGAAGAGGAAAAATAGAAGAAGAGGAGAAGTAGAAGAAGAGAAAAAATTAGAAGAGGAGGAGAGGAGAAGTAGAAGTTGAGAAGAGAAGAAGTACTACAAGAAGAGGAGAAGTAGAAGTAGAAGAAGAAGTAGAAGAAGAGGAGACATATTGTATAGTGTCATTTAATTTTGCTATTGTATAGTGTATATGCTTAATTTTGCTATTGTATAGTGTATATGCTTAAGTGTTAATAGTGTTTCTTAGATTATTGCTTAATTTTTCTATTGTATGTGCTTAAGTGTTAATAGTTTAATTTTGCTATTGTATATGCTTAAGTGTTAATAGTTTATTTTTAGCAAGAAAATTAATAGAACTAGTTTATTTTTTTAGTTCATTTTACGATGCCTATCTCGCATCCTCGTCGTTGACTCGGCGGAGGACACCTACTTGATCAGAGGGGCCCTGTCCGGGACTGGGCTCCGCCCGGCTGGTATTGGGAGGTGCTACCTTCCGGGAGGCGTAGGTTGGTGAGGAGCCAACCCGTCGTTGACCCGATCCTTGTTTGGTGGCAGTCGCGTGGGCCAGTGAGGGTGCCGAGGCTTCCGGACACCGCGGAGGTGGTACGTCACCGTGTCAGCGAGGAGGATGAGCACGTCCGTCGCTACATGGTTGCGTTGGAGGGGAGGTTCGAGCATACCTGGCAGGTTCTTCGGGGATCTCACTGGAGCTATGATCCTGTGATGGTTCCTTCTCTTTGGGTGTCCACCGCCCGCGCCGATACCCGTCGGGCGCTACGGTTCTAGATGCATCAGTGATGCTATATGTATGATAGTATTCGAGGAGTATTAGTGATAATATTCGACGATGTACGGACAAAAGTGATGATGTATTAGCTTATAATTGAATGCATGCTAATTTGAATACTACTTTATTTTACGATTTGGTTTTGCTTATTGAATGCTCAAATTGGAAAAGTACTCCTACTTTGAATACTATGCAGAAATCTAGGAGTCCCGGGTGGAGCCACGACCCGGGACTAAAGTTGTTTTGGAACGGAGTTCCTGATAGAATAATTCTTTTTTGGTACAAAGGTTAAGAGAATCCGTTTTTTGCAGAACTATGGATCCACATATCAGGAACCTCGAAGAGGAAGAACTTCTCGAAGATATAATCAAAGACGGCCCCGACGTTGAACCAGCCGAATCTCCATCGTCATATCTAAACCAGGACGTTGGAATGGAGGTCGAGCGACACGAAGATGAAGCCGATGGGGCAGGAGATAGGTCCAATGATGGAGAAGGTGATAGCTCCGCTGATGGAGAAGCCGGTGAAGAAATAATAAAGTCCGGCGAGGTATACATATGAAGTTCGACAATCATTTGTAATATATGAAAAATATTGGAGATAGCTCTATATTGTATACATATACATTCATTTGACGAATGTTTCTCCCTCTTAGGCCTCCACATCGAGCAAAACTACAAAACGAGGCCCGACTAGAAAGTTGGATGCACGGACGCATTACACCTTTGAGGTGATATTTCCTACGGGCGAACCCAAGCTTCCTAAGAATGCTGCTGACACATTCAAGAAGCAATGCGGAGTTCTCGTTAGGGATCACGTCCCGATCAGCATTCGGGAGTGGAACAAGCGCAAAGGGGCAGCCGATAGTGACTATGTCGCCGAAAGGTACAAAGATAATCTTTGGAATGATCTCATGTCAGATTTCAACCTGCCAGAATGTGAGAATGAAGACGCCGCAGAGAAACTGAGGGCCAAAGTCAAGCAGTGGACTCTGAAGAAGATGGCCGAACTGTTGCGTAGCTGGAAGAAGAAGCTATGGAAAAACTATCTGAAGACAAAGAAAGTGCCAGTATTCGAGGGGTATCTGGCCAAGCAGGCGAATCACTGGAAGACATTTCAAGAGTACAAGGAGTCAGAAGATGCCCAGGCATTATCAGAAAAGAACAAGATAAATGCCGACAAGAAGAAATATCACCACAAGCTGGGGCCAGGGGGCTATGAGATTGCCATCCCAAAGTGGGATAAGAAAGAGCAAGATCTGCTAGATAAAGGCATCATACCTGAACCACTCCGTGATGAGTGGGAATTGAGAGCAAGAAATTGGTTCCTTGCGCATGGTGGTTCGTACGACGAAGAAACAGGGGACCTCATCTGCAGTGACGGTCTTAGGATACCCAGGGGGAATTGGAAAAGGATAGTGAAAGAAATTAAGGAGGGAAAAAGAAAGTTCACTGCAGATAGAGATAAAGATTTGCTCACACTGGTCCACGGCAATGACGAACATGGAGGACGAATGCGAGGCTTCGGTCCTTCTTACCCGTGGTGGCTTGGGTTTGCCAGAGACCAAGACACTTACAGAAGCCGAGAGAGAGCAAAGAAGCGGCAGCAAGATGAGAAGAATGACAAGTTCAACCAGTTGCTTGCCAGGATTAACGAGCAACACAAGAAGATTGATGAGCTTAGAGGAGTACCGCGCTAAGAAGATCCTGCACTTGATATTACCGGCGCCCCATCTAAGCGGAAAAGCAGCGTGGCTGAATCTGAGGCCCCGCCCGATGATGCACGAAGAATGATAGAGGGCGGTCCCTGTTGGGGAACGTCGCATGGGAAACAAAAATTTTCCTACGCGCACGAAGACCTATCATGGTGATGTTCATCTACGAGAGGGGATGAGCGATCTACGTACCCTTGTAGATCGTACAGCAGAAGCGATTAGAGATCGCGGTTGATGTAGTGGAACGTCCTCACGTCCCTCGATCCGCCCCGCGAACAATCCCGCGATCAGTCCCACGATCTAGTACCGAACGGACGGCACCTCCGCGTTCAGCACACGTACAGCTCGACGATGATCTCGGCCTTCTTGATCCAGCAAGAGAGACGGAGAGGTAGAAGAGTTCTCCGGCAGCGTGACGGCGCTCCGGAGGTTGGTGATGATCTTGTCTCAGCAGGGCTCCGCCCGAGCTCCGCAGAAACGTGATCTAGAGGAAAAACTATGGAGATATGTGGTCGGGCAGCCGTGAGAAAGTCGTCTCAAATCAGCCCTAAAACCTCCGTATATATAGGTGGGAGGGAGGGGAGGAGGCAGCCTCAAAACCCAAAGGTTTGGCCGAAATTGGAGGTGGAGGAGTCCTACTCCAATCCTACTTGGAGTAGGATTCCACCTTCCCACTTGGAAACTCTTTCCACCTTGTGTTTTTTCCTTCTCAAACCTTATGGGCCTTAGTGGGAACTTATTCCAGCCCACTAGGGGCTGGTTTATCTCTTCCCATAGCCCATGAGACCCCTTGGGGCGTGACACCCCTCCCGATGGTCCCCGACACCCCTCCCGGCACTCCCGGTACACTACCGATGAGCCCGAAACTTTTCCGGTAATGCACGAAAACCTTCCGGTAACCAAATGAGGTCATCCTATATATCAATCTTCGTTTCCGGACCATTCCGGAAACCCTCGTGACGTCCGTGATCTCATCCGGGACTCCGAACAACATTCGGTAACCAACCATATAACTCAAATACGCATAAAACAACGTCAAACCTTAAGTGTGCAGACCCTGCGGGTTCGAGAACTATGTAGACATGACCCGAGAGACTCCTCGGTCAATATCCAATAGCGGGACCTGGATGCCCATATTGGATCCTACATATTCTACGAAGATCTTATCGTTTGAACCTCAGTGCCAAGGATTCATATAATCCCGTATGTCATTCCCTTTGTCCTTCGGTATGTTACTTGCCCGAGATTCGATCGTCAGTATCCGTATACCTATTTCAATCTCGTTTACTGGCAAGTCTCTTTACTCGTTCCGTAATACAAGATCCCGCAACTTACACTAAGTTACATTGCTTGCAAGGCTTATGTGTGATGTTGTATTACCGAGTGGGCCCCGAGATACCTCTCCGTTCACACAGAGTGACAAATCCCAGTCTTGATCCATACTAACTCAACTAACACCTTCGGAGATACCTGTAGAGCATCTTTATAGTCACCCAGTTACGTTGCGACGTTTGATACACACAAAGCATTCCTCCGGTGTCAGTGAGTTATATGATCTCATGGCCATAGGAATAAATACTTGACACGCAGAAAACAGTAGCAACAAAATGACACGATCAACATGCTACGTCTATTAGTTTGGGTCTAGTCCATCACATGATTCTCCTAATGATGTGATCCCGTTATCAAGTGACAACACTTGCCTATGGCCAGGAAACCTTGACCATCTTTGATCAACGAGCTATTCAACTAGAGGCTTACTAGGGACAGTGTTTTGTCTATGTATCCACACAAGTATTGTGTTTCCAATCAATACAATTATAGCATGGATAATAAACGATTATCATGAACTAAGAAATATAATAATAACTAATTTATTATTGCCTCTAGGGCATATTTCCAACAGTCTCCCACTTGCACTAGAGTCAATAATCTAGTTCACATCACCATGTGATTCCAACGAATCCAACACCCATATAGTTATGGGGTCTGATCATGTCTTGCTTGTGAGAGAGGTTTTAGTCAACGGTTCTGAAACTTTCAGATCCGTGCGTTCTTTACAAATCTTTATGTCATCTTATAGATGCTGCTACTACGTGCTATTCGGAAATGCTCCAAATATCCACTCTACTATATGAATCCGTTTCACTACTCATAGTTATTCAGATTAGTGTCAAAGCTTGCATCGACGTAACCCTTTACGACGAACTCTTTAACCACCTCCATAATCGAGAAAAATTCCTTAGTCCATTTGTTACTAAGGATAAATTTTGACCGCTGCTAGTGATTCAATCATGGATCACTCTCTGTACCTCTCAACATACTTTGAGTCAAGGCACACTTCAGGTGCGGTACACAGCATGGCATACATTAGATTCTACGGCTAAGGCATAGAAGATGACCTTCGTCTATTCTCTTTATTCTGCCGTGGTCGGGTTTTGAGTCTTACTCAAATTCACACCTCACAACACAACCAAGAACTCCTTCTTTGCTGGTCTATTTTGAACTCTTTCAAAAACTTGTCAAGGCATGCATCTTGTTGAAACTTCTATTAAGCGCTTTCGATCTATCTCCATAGATCTTTGATGCTCAACCTTCAAGTAGCGTAATCCAGGTACTCCTTTGAAAACTTCTTTCAAACAACCTTGTATGCTTTACAGAAATTCTACATTACTTCTGATCCACAATATGTCAACCACATATACCTATCAGAAATTCTATAGTGCTCCCACTCACTTCTTTGGAAATACAAGTTTCTCATAAACCTTGTACACACCCAAAATCTTTGATCATCTCATCAAAGTGCTTATTCCAACTCCGAGATGCTTGCACCAGTCCATTGAAGGATCACTGGAGCTTGCATACTTGCTAGTATCTTTAGGATCGACAAAACCTTCTGGTTGTATCACATACAATGTTTGCTCAAGGAAACCGTCGAGGAAACAATGTTTTGACATCCTACGTGCAATATTTCATAAATAATGCAGCAACTACTAACATAATTCTAACAGACCTTTAGCATCACTACGAGTGAGAAAGACTCATCATAGTCAACTGTTTGATCTTGTCGAAAACATCTTTGCGACAAGTCGAGCTTTTCTTAATAGTGACTTATCACCATCATCGTCTGTCTTCTTTTAAAGATCCATTTTACCCAATAGTCCCATGACCATCAAGTAGTTCTACCAAAGTCTACACTTTGTTTTCACACATGAATCCTCTCTCGGATTTTATGGCTTCCAGCCATTTGTCAGAATCTGGGCCCACCATCGCTTTCTCCATAACTCGTAGGTTCACTGTTGCTCAACAACATGACCTCCAAGACAGGGTTACCGTACTACTCTGCAGCAGTACGCGACCTTGTCGACCTACGAGGTTTGTAGTAACTTGAGTCAAAGCTTAATGATCACCATCATCAGCTTCCACTTCAATTGGTGTAGGCGCCACAGGAACAACTTCCTACGCCCTGCTACACACTGGTTGAAGTGATGGTTCAACAACCTCATCAAGTTCTACTATCCTCCCACTCATATCTTTCGAGAGAAACCTTTTCTCGATAAAGGATCCGTTTCTAGAAACAAACACTTTGCTTTCGGATCTGAGATAGGAGATGTACCCAACTGTTTTGGATATCCTGTGAAGATGCATTTATCCGCTTTGGGTTCGAGCTTATCAGACTGAAACTTTTTCACATAAGTTTCGAAGCCCCAAACTTTCAAGAAACGACAGTTTAGATTTCTCTAAACCTCAGTCTATACTGTGTCATCTCAACGGAAATACGCGGTGCCCCATTTAAAGTGAATGTGGTTGTCTCTAATGCATAACCCATAAACGATAGTGGTAATTCGATAAGAGACATCCCAGCATGCACCATACTAAATAGTGCGTGGCTATGACGTTCAGAAACATCATCACACCATGATGTTCCAGGTGGCATGAACTGTGAAACAATTTCCACATTGTCTTAACTGTGTACCAAAAACTCGTAACTCAGATATTCATTTCTATGATCATATCGTAGACAGTTCATCCTCTTGTTACGACGAACTTCACTCTGAAACAGAATTGAACTTTTCAATATTTCAGACTTGTGATTCATTAAGTAAATACTCCTGTATCTACTCAAGTCGTCAGTGAAGTAAGAACATAATGATATCCACTGCGTGCCTCAGCACTCACTGGACTACATACATCAAAATGTATCACTTCCAACAAGTTACTATCTTGTTTCATCTCAATGAAAACAAGGCCTTGCTCATGTGGTATGATTTGCATGTCACTAGTGATTCGAAATCAGGTGAGTAAAGATCCATCAGCATGGAGCCTCTTCATGCAATTTATACTAACATGACTCAAGCGGCAGTGCCACAAGTAAGTGGTACTATCATCATTTAACTCGTATCTTTTGGCACCAATGTGTAACACTACAATCGAGATTCAATAAACCATTGAAGGTGATTATTCAAGCAAATAGAGTAACCATTATTCCTTTTGAATGAATAATCGTATTGCAATAAACACGATCCAATCATGTTCATGCTTAACGCAAGCACCAAATAACAATTATTTAGGTTCAACACCAATCCCGATGGTAAAGGGGGCGTGTGACGTTTGATCATATCAACCTTGGAAACACTTCCAACACGTATCGTCACCTCGCCTTTAGCTAGTCTCCGTTTATGCCGTAGCTTTCATTTCGCGTTACTAATCACTTAGCAACCGAACCGGTATCCAATACCCTCGTGCTACTAGGAGTACTAGTAAAGTACACATCAACATTATGTATATCAAATATACTTCTCTCGACTTTTGCCAGCCTTCTTATCTACCAAGTATCTAGAGTTGCTCCGCCTCAGTGACTGTTCCCCTTATTACGGAAGCACTTAGTCTCGGGTTTGGGTTTAATCTTGGGTCTCTTCATTAGTGCAGCAACTGTTTTGCCGTTTCACGAAGTATCCCTTCTAGCCCTCGCCTTTCTTGAAACTTAGTGGTTTTTCAAACCATCAACTATTGATGCTCCTTCTTGATTTCTACTTTCGCAGTGTCAAACGTCGCGAATCGCTCAAAGATCATTGTATCTATCCTTGATATGTTATAGTTCATCACGAAGATCTCAAAGCTTGGTGGCAGTGACTTTTGGAGAACCATCACTATCTCATCTGGAAGATTAACTCCCACTTGATTCAAGTGATTGTCGTACTCAAACAATCTGAGCACACGCTCATCGATTGAGCTTTTCTCTTTTACTTTGTGGACAAAGAATCTTGTTGGAGGTCTCGTACCTCTTAACAAGGGCACAAGCATGAAATCACAATTTCATCTCTTTAGAACATCACTTATGTTCCGTGACGTTTTACAACGTTTTCGGCGCCTTGCTTCTAAGCCATTAAGTATCTTGCACTGAACTATTGTGTAGTAATCAGAAACGTGTATGTCGGATGTTCACAGCATCCACAGACGACGCTCGAGGTGCAGCACACCGAGTGGTGCATTAAGGACATAAGCCTTCTGTGCAGCAACGAGGACAATCCTCGGTTTTACAGACTCAGTCTGCAAAGTTTGCTACTATCAACTTTCAACTAAATTTTCTCTAGGAACATATAAAAACAGTAGAGCTATAGCGCAAGCTACATCGTAATTCGCAAATACCATTAGACTATGTTCATGACAATTAGTTCAATTAATCATATTACTTAAGAACTCCCACTCAAAAAGTACATCTCTCTAGTCATTTGAGTGGTACATGATCCAAATCCACTATCTCAAGTCCGATCATCACGTGAGTCGAGAATAGTTTCAGTGGTAAGCATCTCTATGCTAATCATATCAACTATACAATTCATGCTCGACCTTTCGGTCTCATGTGTTCCGAGGCCATGTCTGCACATGCTAGGCTCGTCAAGCTTAACCCGAGTGTTCCGCGTGCGCAACTGTTTTGCACCCGTTGTATGTGAACGTTGAGTCTATCACACCCGATCATCACGTGGTGTCTCGAAACGAAGAACTGTAGCAACGGTGCACAGTCGGGGAGAACACAATTTCGTCTTGAAATTTTAGTGAGAGATCACCTCATAATGCTACCGTCGTTCTAAGCAAAATAAGGTGCATAAAAGGATTAACATCACATGCAATTCATAAGTGACATGATATGGCCATCATCACGTGCTTCTTGATCTCCATCACCAAAACACCGGCACGATCTTCTTGTCACCGGCGTCACACCATGATTTCCATCATCATGATCTCCATCAACGTGTCGCCATCGGGGTTGTCGTGCTACTCATGCTATTACTACTAAAGCTACGTCCTAGCAAAATAGTAAACGCATCTGCAAGCACAAACGTTAGTTATAAAGACAACCCTATGGCTCCTGCCGGTTGCCGTACCATCGACGTGCAAGTCGATATTTCTATTACAACATGATCATCTCATACATCCAATATATCACATCACATCGTTGGCCATATCACATCACAAGCATGCCCTGCAAAAACAAGTTAGACGTCCTCTAATTTTGTTGTTGCAAGTTTTACGTGGTGACCGGGGGTATCTAGTAGGATCGCATCTTACTTACGCAAACACCACAACGGAGATATATGAGTTGCTATTTAACCTCATCCAAGGACCTCCTTGGTCAAATCCGATTCAACTAAAGTTGGAGAAACCGTCACTTGCCAGTCATCTTTGAGCAAAGGGGGTTACTCGTAACGATGAAACCAGTCTCTCGTAATCGTACGAGTAATGTCGGTCCAAGCCGCTTCAATCCAACAATACCGCGGAATCAAGAAAAGACTAAGGAGGGCAGCAAAACGCACATCACCGCCCACAAAACCTTTTGTGTTCTACTCGAGAAGACATCTACGCATGAACCTAGCTCATGATGCCACTGTTGGGGAACGTCGCATGGGAAACAAAAATTTTCCTACGCGCACGAAGACCTATCATGGTGATGTTCATCTACGAGAGGGGATGAGCGATCTACGTACCCTTGTAGATCGTACAGCAGAAGCGATTAGAGATCGCGGTTGATGTAGTGGAACGTCCTCACGTCCCTCGATCCGCCCCGCGAACAATCCCGCGATCAGTCCCACGATCTAGTACCGAACGGACGGCACCTCCGCGTTCAGCACACGTACAGCTCGACGATGATCTCGGCCTTCTTGATCCAGCAAGAGAGACGGAGAGGTAGAAGAGTTCTCCGGCAGCGTGACGGCGCTCCGGAGGTTGGTGATGATCTTGTCTCAGCAGGGCTCCGCCCGAGCTCCGCAGAAACGTGATCTAGAGGAAAAACTATGGAGATATGTGGTCGGGCAGCCGTGAGAAAGTCGTCTCAAATCAGCCCTAAAACCTCCGTATATATAGGTGGGAGGGAGGGGAGGAGGCAGCCTCAAAACCCAAAGGTTTGGCCGAAATTGGAGGTGGAGGAGTCCTACTCCAATCCTACTTGGAGTAGGATTCCACCTTCCCACTTGGAAACTCTTTCCACCTTGTGTTTTTTCCTTCTCAAACCTTATGGGCCTTAGTGGGAACTTATTCCAGCCCACTAGGGGCTGGTTTATCTCTTCCCATAGCCCATGAGACCCCTTGGGGCGTGACACCCCTCCCGGCACTCCCGGTACACTACCGATGAGCCCGAAACTTTTCCGGTAATGCACGAAAACCTTCCGGTAACCAAATGAGGTCATCCTATATATCAATCTTCGTTTCCGGACCATTCCGGAAACCCTCGTGACGTCCGTGATCTCATCCGGGACTCCGAACAACATTCGGTAACCAACCATATAACTCAAATACGCATAAAACAACGTCAAACCTTAAGTGTGCAGACCCTGCGGGTTCGAGAACTATGTAGACATGACCCGAGAGACTCCTCGGTCAATATCCAATAGCGGGACCTGGATGCCCATATTGGATCCTACATATTCTACGAAGATCTTATCGTTTGAACCTCAGTGCCAAGGATTCATATAATCCCGTATGTCATTCCCTTTGTCCTTCGGTATGTTACTTGCCCGAGATTCGATCGTCAGTATCCGTATACCTATTTCAATCTCGTTTACTGGCAAGTCTCTTTACTCGTTCCGTAATACAAGATCCCGCAACTTACACTAAGTTACATTGCTTGCAAGGCTTATGTGTGATGTTGTATTACCGAGTGGGCCCCGAGATACCTCTCCGTTCACACAGAGTGACAAATCCCAGTCTTGATCCATACTAACTCAACTAACACCTTCGGAGATACCTGTAGAGCATCTTTATAGTCACCCAGTTACGTTGCGACGTTTGATACACACAAAGCATTCCTCCGGTGTCAGTGAGTTATATGATCTCATGGCCATAGGAATAAATACTTGACACGCAGAAAACAGTAGCAACAAAATGACACGATCAACATGCTACGTCTATTAGTTTGGGTCTAGTCCATCACATGATTCTCCTAATGATGTGATCCCGTTATCAAGTGACAACACTTGCCTATGGCCAGGAAACCTTGACCATCTTTGATCAACGAGCTATTCAACTAGAGGCTTACTAGGGACAGTGTTTTGTCTATGTATCCACACAAGTATTGTGTTTCCAATCAATACAATTATAGCATGGATAATAAACGATTATCATGAACTAAGAAATATAATAATAACTAATTTATTATTGCCTCTAGGGCATATTTCCAACAGTCCCGGCTACCCCGTGGATGGAATCAAGGAGTCAACATCATGTGAACTCCATCAGAAATTCAAGAACATATCCATGAAGGTGGCCGTCGGACAAGCTTTACCTTCTGGCCCTGATGCACGCTGGCATGGCCGTGAGATTCTAGCTGGCTTTGCTAAAGTCGGGGTGGATGAAATCATGACGGGGTTTAATGATATGGAGCTCGACATAGCTGGACCCGAAGATGAGAGGACACTCGGAGAAGTACTGGGTGGAGTCATCCTATGGGACAAGAACTACATCAAGCTTCCAGGCTCGGCCCCAAGGACAACACCGCCTCCGAGTCGTCGCAGGTCACCTACACCTCCATTACCTCCAAGCCCTCC
The DNA here is from genome assembly GCF_904849725.1 of Hordeum vulgare subsp. vulgare. Lineage (NCBI taxonomy): Eukaryota > Viridiplantae > Streptophyta > Magnoliopsida > Poales > Poaceae > Hordeum > Hordeum vulgare. The sequence goes on along the minus strand of NC_058519.1, from coordinate 653,651,305 downwards.
ACATGACGTCGGCCAGCACAACACGAGTCCATCTCGATCACCGCCGCCGGACTTGGGTCGTCCGTCTCCACCGCCGCCCGCATAGGATACTAAGCGGAAGCGTGCCAGCAAGAACGCTCCGTCGATGATTTCTAAGCGACGGAGCTCCCCAAAGCGCAAACTGTCGCCCCTCCCAAAGGTACCTCATGCTAATCTTCCTATCAGACCTTATGATCGTACCCCCGAGGAAAATGCCAGGATAGCAAAGGAACATCATGATGCGCAGATGAAAAAGAAGGAACCCGAGCCCCGCCCGGAATACACCGAGAAGCAAATAGCATGGGCAAAAGACTTCATAACCCTTCCATCACAGTATGACTTACACTATAAGCCTGATGACTATACACGCACATTGCAGAAGGAAGTGAAAAAGAGCAGCTCACGTGCAAGTGCAAGTGGGAGCAAATCAAGTTCAACTACAAGCAAGAAAAAATCAGACGTTCCTCAGCTTGGACAACAGGCCAAACAGTCGATCCCACCCCTCAAGGTGTTAACCGAGAATGTTCCCCCTCCGACGCAGGGGCAAGCTTTTGAAAGAGCAAAGGATTGAATGTGGTGTCTCGGTTGAAGATTTGCTGGCTTCCCAAGACGATAGGATACCCAAGGCTGTGGTAGCCCCTAAGCCACAGTTTGTCATGGGAGAGCCTTTGGTCAGCAAAGATGATCTCCCAACAAATATGCGTTACTTGCATAAATGGTACTTAAGTGAATCAAAGTATGGGAGAACGATGATCGTGCTGAGTGTCCCACGGGAGTACTACGACCGCTCCGAAGAAATCCATATCGACTTTGATGAACTCTTCCCGATGTACAATGACGACGCCCTCGACAAATCGCTTATGAGTTGCTATTGTTTGTAAGTTTTTCAATTCGTTGTCTACATATAACTTATTTAGTTATTTTAATTCATTGTCTATATATAACTTGTACTCTATTATGCAGAATGAAGATTCTGGATTGTAAAAGTAAGAGCATCCTAAATATTGGGTTTATTGACCCAGATAAAATACATATAGCGACACTAACTGATAAACCCAAGGAGACAGAGGAAAACCTTCTAAGGTTTCTAATAGATCAAAATTTCTGTGACCACATACTGTTTCCATACAACTTCAGTTGAGGGTCTTTACTCTGTTGTGTCCATTCACTTATAAGTGTAATTGATAAGTTACTGACACACACACACACACACATATATATATATACACACACGTGTGCAGCTTCCATTGGATTCTGTTGGACATTCAAATTGATAAGGGAAGAGTTGATGCCTTCGACCCATTATCGAGACCCTTGGAACAGTTCCAAAGCCTGCAGGACATGCTCCAAGGGTAATTTTAATGATTCTTGCGCTCTATCAGTCTCTTTCGATGATTTTCCGATATATCAATTAATGAAAAACTTAGCAAATCATTATCCTTGTCGGGCAGGGTTTGGAAGCGGTTCAAGTGCGTGATTCCCGGTAACTTTCCTGAGAAGCTGACCTTTAGAGCGGCTCAGGTAAGTAGTAGTATGATATACTTCTATTAATTTTCAATACATTTATGATGCTAGATTTTTATTTTGATTATATATATTCTATTCTCGTAAAGTGCGACCAGCAGCCACGGGGAACGCATCTATGCGGATATTATGTTTGCGAGACCATTTGCACGTTTACCTCTGAGCTCAAGGATCACAGATTCCACGTAAGCAATGAACATTCACACCTCTATTTTTACCCGTCATTCTTTGTTATCATGATTGATATTCATATTCATCTCCTCTTCTTATATAGCACACGACCATGAGGACGAAGGTCCTACCAGAGCAACGCGCGATTGCTGTTGCAGAGGAGCTTGCGGGATTTCTGAGGACGGAAGCTATAGAAGACAAATGACGATTTAGTGTAGCTAAGGGCCATCAGTGATGTTCGTCCATGTAATCGAATAGACGGGCTCTAGTCCCGATAATTCAGATCTCCATATAATTGTATATATATGATCGCTTGTAAGATAAGTTAATCTTATATATATATGCATAATTATTTCTATTTAAATTATATGAAAACTAATTCCCGAACACCAAACGAGGCATCACGTTAATCTCCCGAACACCTAAACCCTAAAACCCTAAAACCCAAAAATAATTTCATTAAAAAAAACCTAAACCAGCAAAATCGGAAAATCTTTAGTCCCGGTCCGTGTAACGAACCGGGACTAAAGGGCCTGCTCCTGGGGCGCTACGAAGCGCCCACGTGGAGCACCTTTAGTCCCGGCTTGTAAAAGGGCCGAGACGAAAGGTTAGGCCTTTAGTCCCGCCCCTTTAGTCCCGGTTGGTGAACCGGGACTAAAGCCCCTTACGGGCCGGAGCTAAAGGCCCCGTCTCCACTAGTGACTGCTCTTGTAGGTGTTCGAATCCAATGCAAGCACAACAAAGTTGAGTTGTTATTGCCAAGGTGTGCCGTTGTATCGGGCGAACACGTACACCCAGGTTTCCCAAAAACCAGCATGGTAGAGTAATAAATTGTCGAATTCCACGATGCTATTGTCTAGACGTTCCTCAAACTCCATCAGGTCATTCTTCCCGGGACTAAAAACATGTCTCGCCCATGTATGTCCTTCAACAATTTGTGCACTCAACAATTACTACTTTTGCGCTGAGCAAGATCAGGGTACATTAATTGGCAAAACGCAAAGCGTCTGATAATGCGATCTATGCAATATCCGAGGAAAATTTGCGTCTGATGATAACGAGTTCTAATCGGAACCATGATCCACGTAGTGTTCGAACAGATGGAGAGGAGATGATCTATGTGGGGGACGGGAACCTGCCGCGCGCGATAGGCATGCAACGCAGTAGTCGTCGCCTCTAGGCCTCGTGGCCGCCGGGGCCGTCGTCGTCGGAGTCGCCATGGCCGCCGTGGTCGCCGCCGGGGCCGTCGTCGTCGGAGTTGTCGTGGCCGCCGGGGCCGTCGTGGTCGGAGTCGCTGTGGCCGCCGTGGTCGCCGTCGGGGCCGTCGTCGTCGGAGTTGTCGTGGCTGCCGTCGCCGTGGCCGCCGCCGTCGCCGTCGTCGTAGTCTCTGCCGTGGCCGCCCGAGTCGTGTCCGTCGGAGTCGTCGTCGTGGTCGCGGAGGTCGTGGCCGTCGTTGTCGCCGTCGGAGAGGTAGGTCAGCACGTCGTAAGGGTTTCCGACGACCAGCTTGACAGCCAGGGCTGGTCCAAGCAAATTTTGGACCCCGGGGCGAAGTCGAAAATAAATAAATTTTATACCAAACTTTTATATTCTTCTAAATATATTGTTTAATCAGACTAAAACCTAAACGAGTATGATGTTTTCCACTTAGTTGGCATAATTAGTCATCCAGCAACATTGCTAAATATTAATTATTGTTTTTTTGTCCTACGACTGTAACGTACATTAACAGAACAATTATATAAATTTAAATTATTTATCCTAACAAAAATTAATTTAATGGTTTGCATAAATTATATATATAGAGGGGGGGTGTGAGTATGCGGGTCCATGTTTATTTTAATATTGTCAAATATCATGATAAAGCTTCCTAAAGCATATTGTTTAAAAAAAGTTAATAGTGGTTTCTAGTGTATTATTGGGTAAGTATATCTATAGAAATTTATAGAGTATAAATTGAGTAATTGTCAACTGAATCTTGCAAATTAAGTTAATTAATAAACTGACATTATGTGCGTACTAGATAGTTGATTCTGAAGTAGCATCACTTATAAGAATCACCTATGCAAAGATAAAAAAAACGTTAGTTCAATTTCTATATACTGATTTTATTATTTCGTATGCACTTATGTGATGTGTTTGGATTTATCTAGTGAAGATATCAGTCTTTCAAATCAAAACTTCTGCACGAAATTGCACATATAAATCTACCTAAGATGGTGTTTATTACAAAGAGTCTAACTTAATTTAATATCACCAGTGATCTATTTATACCTTATACATGTTATTTGTTTGCAGTGTGGACTTTGCTCATCCAAATTGAGAATTTTGTTTTTCCAACATATTTTATGATATTTCAACCTAATATGCAATATTATGGTTGTTAGTAGTACTAGCAAAAGGGCCCGTGCGTTGCAACGGGAGAAAAAAATACCACACGCTTTTAATCTTTTATAATCATTTTGATTTATTAAAATAATAAGCTAAATAAATAATGTAGTCAGTCCTATCCTATTTTGTTGAGAAATCAACCCATCCATTGTTAATTCCACCATGATGAGAAATTAAGCGGGACAAGCAAAACAAAACAAAGAGGCTACGTGAATTGATCAATGGACTGTTATCTTATTTCACTCATGGGGTAGAAAATGTGGGATCAGATGACAAACTGAAGGTGGTGTTCCATTCTCTGCCTCTACAACAATACAATCTTACATTCAATACATTCATTCATCAGCAAATAAATCCCCACAAAACAAAATTTCTTAACGGTGCTTGGCACACGGTTGGAGGCATGAGGAGGGGATCTCACCAGATGATGAGTTCCTGCCGGAGGAGGCGATACGATGAGGGGAGCAAGGGTTAGGCGCCTCTATCTGGCCATAAGGAGTCGCCGTTGCCGCGTCATAACCTCGTAGTTCCCGTGTGAGCCATGGAGGTCCGCCTCCACCTACAAGTATTTTGCTCCGACGCGCCTTATCCGCGCGCCGTCGCCGTTCTGCATCGAGCAGACGCATCATCCCTAGTCACTGTAGCTGTCGCGTTGATTTGATCCAGAAGCTGTGCTCGAGCGCCGAAACGGGGGCATCAAGCGGGCGGAGGTACGGCCGCGGAGGCGGGTGGGTTGAGATCGACAACAGTGGTGGTTGAGGTCGGCCGCGGCGGCAAGTGGTGTGGCAGCGGCTAGGCACAGGCCAGGGTGGACCAGGGTCAACGCGATGCTCTCGAGCGCGGCAACGGGGGCAGTTAGCGGGGAGAGGTACGGTCGCGGAGGCGGGTGGGTTGAGATCGGCAGCGGTGGCGATTGAGGTCGGCCGCGGCGGCGAGTGGTGTGGCGGCGGCCTGGGCACAGGCCAGGGTGGCCCAGGGTCGACGGGAGGAGACGATGCGTACGGGTATAATTTTTGCAACGAATCGTTTTTTCCTTTTGCGTTGCAGATAAATGATGCAGCGCGGGTTGAATAACAAAAATTACACGTTTTTTTTATAAAAATGCCACGATGGGTTTTCCGAGGAAAGCAATAGCCGCTTTATTATTAGGTATAGATAGTTTAATGTTTAGGGGCCCTCATCCTCCCAGGGCCCGGGGCAGTTGCCCTGTTTGCCCGACCTATGGGCCGGCCCTGTTGACACCCTCGTCGCGGAAAAACTGGCGAGACATGAAGGGGCCCTCCGGGTTGACTTTGTCCTCGACGAGCTCCACCCCAACCTTCCGCGGCTTGTAGATGGACATGTAACTCGCGCGCAGCAGCGCCGCCCCCGCGCGTGGTGGAGGTGGAGCGCGAGCGCGGGCCTTCTCGCCGCCCGCCGCCGCCGCCGCGCCGGCCTTGGTGCGGGTGCTGGTCATCGCCGCCCCCGCGCGTGGTGGAGGTGGAGCGCGAGCGCGGGCCTTCTCGCCGCCCGCCGCCGCCGCCGCGCCGGCCTTGGTGCGGGTGCTGGTCATCGCCGCCCCCGCGCGTGGTGGAGGTGGAGCGCGAGCGCGGGCCTTCTCGCCACCCGCCGCCGCCGCCGCGCCGGCCTTGGTGCGGGTGCTGGTCATCGCCGCCCCCGCGCGGGGTGGAGGTGGAGCGCGAGCGCGGGCCTTCTCGCCGCCCGCCGCCGCCGCCGCGCCGGCCTTGGTGCGGGTGCTGGTCATCGCCACCCCCGCGCGTGGTGGAGGTGGAGCACGAGTGCGGGCCTTCTCGCCGTCCGCCGCCGCCGCCGCGCCGGCCTTGGTGCGGGTGCTGGTCATCGCCGCCCCCGCGCGTGGTGGAGGTGGAGCGCGAGCTGGTGGAGGTGGAGCGCGAGCGCGGGCCTTCTCGCCGCCCGCCGCCGCCGCCGCGCCGGCCTTGGTGCGGGTGCTGGTCATCGCCGCCCCCGCGTGTGGTGGAGGTGGAGCGCGAGCGCGGGCCTTCTCGCCGCCCGCCGCCGCCGCCTCGCCGGCCTTGGTGCGGGTGCTGGTCATCGCCGCCCCCGCGCGTGGTGGAGGTGGTGGTGGAGCGCGAGCGCGGGCCTTCTCGCCGCCCGCGGGTCCTGGCCATCGGCTCCGCTGGCGCTCTGCTACAGTGCACAACGAATGATGTGGACCGTGGTTAAAAAGGCAGCCCATGTCTGCCAGTGACTCACCAGACCGAGGCGACCTGAATGTTCTTCACCCATCCAGGACGCGTGGGCCAGTCTACCGGTGGGTCCCACATGTCATTGAAGATGGGTAACATAACGAAACCCGAGCTTCTACGTTGCAGCCGAATCGAATCAAACTCAATTTCAACCGCCGTATCAATCAAAAGTATTGAGTTAAATACACCACGGGTGCCTTAACTTGTCATGTCCGGTCAGTTTAGTGCCTAAAGTTGAGAAATACATGAAAGTGGTGCTCTAACTTGTCCGGCTGTGCAAATACGGTGCCTCGTACAGTATCCAGGCATATGCCTTGCCCGCATAGCGAGCCACTATGATGGCGGCCCGCATGTCAGTGACCGGGAGCATTTTTTACATCCAACCCCTCACATTTTATTTATTTACTCATAATTGTATCACATACAGATGCATACTGATGGGTCCAACCTGTCAGGTTTGGGTCCCACATATCAGCTACACCAAGCACGGTTGTATGTGCATATCATAGATATAATGAAAATTATAATAATGATACCGTGCAAGATATTAAAGAAAAATAAGAAAGAAAAAAGGGATCTGAAGTTTCGAACCTAGGAGCTCACTTGTGCCACCCTTGCAATCTAGCCGATAAACCAAGCAAAATCTTATGTTTATTTAGAGCATCTAGTTGGAATTTTCCTATGAATTTATTTATCTCACCCTTTAAAAAATGTAAACATTATTTCTCCATTTTAGGCATCACGTGGTGTCGTGCCTCGTGGTTATATTGTTCACCGAGGGACCTCTGCTAACCATTTGATGCCTAAATGAGATAATTTACTTCTTAACCATTTTAGTATCAAGGGAGATTTAGGGAATGTGCTGGTGCATTTGAAAAAAAAATGCTTTTGAAACATGTGTCACGGGTATTATAAAATTATAAACTTATATTTGAAAGATGTTTGTCATGCGTTCAAGAAAATGACAACATGTATTTTTATAAATGTTCAACGTGCATTCAAAATGTTATTGTGTAAAATTGTTCTTACATTTATACAAACACATTTAAGATATTTTAATACATTTCTAAAATTACTATTATTACACACTAATTTCTAATGCACATCGAACAATTACATTGTCAATTTTTCTGTAATTGTGTATTTTAAAAATATAGTAATACAATGAAGATACACACTAATTGTCCGTGCGTGTGGTCCTGCATGAAGATGCATAAATTTACACAACAATTTTTAATATACATTGAACTGTCTAAATCCACATAAATTTTTTAAAACATTCACGTTAACCTTTTCAAAGTACACAATAATAAAAATATAATAGATGTTTAAAATACACAATAATGCCCTACCGATAATTACTGTATATTTATTTGGTAAAATTTACATATCATGAAAATTAAACATGATCTTGATTTTTCTACAAAATTGTAGCAAATGTGTTGAGGAATTGCAGAACGATACGCCGAATTGGTCTGTATACATTTCTAGCTAATACTACTACGTATAACTTAGTTTGGCTCGGTGACCAGCATGTTATTGCATTAAGCAGGATGTCCCAGCTTCAAATTTTCATCCCAACAAAAATAAAAAATTACTCGTTCACTTCCAGCCACCGACTTGTGGGCCGCCGCCATGCTGTCACGTCACACGGGCAAGGCGTACATCCAAATACGGTAGGAGGCACCGTATTTGCACGGTAGAACAAGTTAAAGCATCATTTTCGTGTATTTTACAACTTTAGGCACCAAACTGACCGCATATGACAAGTTAAGGCATCCTTGATGTATTTAACTCAAAAGTATTAATGGATCTGAGGACGGGGTCCACATCCGGCATGCAAACTCCATGTGTGCATGCGGTGCAACTCATCTCCTCCTCCAATTTCTGCCACGCATGGAAATCGTTGTCTTGATTGATTGTAAACTAACATTGACATCCCAATTTAAAATAACTAAATCAATCCATCATGATTTTCAAAAATCATGTAGTTTTGTTTTCTGTTGCAGAATACCCAAAAAAAAAATGTCACGCATTCCCTCATACAGATCTTTAATTAAAAAGAAGAAGAAGATGAATTACACATGCTACATGCTTTCCACGAATTTAACATGTCTCTCTCTATATACTCCTATATAGGTGTGTGTGTGCGCGATTAAGAAAAGTTAGAACATCACTTTTAAAACAAAAGTTAGATCATCTTATATTTGTGAACATATAGCAAGTATATTTTTCACTATCGTATACTCCCTCCGTCCAAAAATAAGTGTCTTGAGCTTAGTACAATTTTGTACTAGAGCTAATACAAAGTTGAGACAGTTATTTTGGGACGGAGGGAGTACAAAACAACGTACCGGCTCATCTCCACAATAGTCTTCCCTGTCCCTCTCACCATCATTTTCACTCCACTCCCTGTTTTTCGACCATCTCTTTTGCCAAAGGGCCTAAGGGCATCTCCGACGCGAACCATCAAATTTCCTGCATCCTGATTTTTAAAAACCATGTACTTTCGATTTTTGTAGTAGAGTACCCAAAAGAAAACATTCGTCATGCATTCCTTCATAGAGATCTTTAATCAAACAAAGAAGAAGACGAATTACACATGCTACGTGCTTTCGACGGAAAATATTTCACCTCTGGTTAGGTGATCATGGCGGTTTTCAGGGCCCATCCGGCTCGGCCTTGGCGCCTGCCGGTGACCTTGCAATGTGCGGATGCACCATAGGCACATTGCCACCTTATTCCGCCATCGGGAGTGACCTTGCAATGTGTGGTTGCACCATAGGCACATTGCCACCTTATTCCGCCATCGGGAGTCTGTGCCCGCGTTTCTCGCTGCTATCGTCCCTCATTTGGGTCACTCAATTTGGGTTTCCTTGTCCAAGCATCTCATCTCACAATGTCGCCCCATGCCGGCCCGCTGCAAAAGAGGGTCAATTTTATGTATTTTACGATAATGCAAGAAAGTCATAGTGAAAATTTACGATGACAGAACGATCAGAGCAAGAAGAGGGTGGATATGATGCTGCCCCAAGGCCGCCCTTCTTTATTTGCTTGACGACCGTCTTATACCGACACCTAATTAGAGAAGAAAATAATGTGCTGGAGCATGATACATTTTAGACGTATTGATGATTTTTTTAATTATTTCATGGTATTGTCATACCACTTTTATACATTTTTATAGTAATTTATATTGTTTTTCTAGACTAACATGTTAATTCAGTGCCCACATCGAGTTGTTGTGTTAAATATTTTTTTACTGTTTGAAAAATCATTATTTGCAACATCGCGGGGATATTTGAGATTTTTTTCATAGGCCGAACAATCCACAAAGCATCCGAACCTGCCAGGGGCGATTTATATATCTCCAACGTATTTGTAGCCGTTGACTTTTTAGTTCTATTATACTATCACTTTTATATTGTTTATATAATATTATTGGATTAACTTATTAATTTAGTGTCTATTGTTAGTTCCTGTTTTTTTGCTTGTTTTGTCGTCTTCCCTCATTTTGGCAGCTCGGTTTGGGCTCCGGTTTTCAATGATCTCGTCTCAAAATATCGTGTGCGCCGCCGTCGTCCCTCACTTGGGCCGCTCGGTTTGGGCTGTGGTTTACAACGATCCCGTCTCAAACTATCTTGCATGTTGTTGGTGTGCAGGGCAATGGGGTCGTTGTTGGAATCCCCTATTTGCCATTCTTTGTGGCCTATAGTAGGGTTAACGTATAGGACAGGGTGGCAAAGGATTTTATTGGTCTGAACCATCAAATCTCCCGCATCCTTCCGGTTCACACCCTCAAAGCCATCCAACTCGGCGTCCCGCATCGGCCTGTGGACTGGTCCTATGGACGAACTTTGACTAAATAAACACGGATGACTGCATATTAGTTACACTTGACTTGCACAATGTAGCAGCCACTAACATACACTTGTCTATGCCGCTTAGTTTGGGGTTCGGAGTCCTACCACGCCGTGTAGCAATGTCGTACCCCATGTGTGCATGCGGTGCAACTGCCTCCTCCTCCATTTTCTACCACGCATGGAAATCGTTGTTTTGATTGATTGTAAACTAACATTGACATTCCAATTTAAAATAACTAAATCAACCCATCATGATTTTTAAAAAGCATTTAGTTCCAATTTTTGTTGGCACGGATTCCCTCATAGAGATCTTTAATTAAGAAGAAGAAGAAGAAGAATTAGACATGCTACGTGCTTTGGACGGAAAATATTTCACCTATGGTTAGGTGATCATGGCTTTTTTGGGGCCCATCCGACTTGGCCTTGGCCCGTGCCGGTGATCTTGAAATGTGTGGATGCACCGTGGGCACATTGCAACCTTTGTCTGCCATCGGGACTCCGTGCTCGCGTTTGTCGCTGCCATCCTCACTCATTTGGGTCACTCGATTTGGGCTTCCTTGTCCAAGCGTTTCGTCTCACAATGTCGCCCCATGCCGGCCCGCTGCAAAACAGGGTCAATTTTATGTATTTTTTTAAAAATGCAAGCAAGTCATAGTGGAAATTTACGATGCCAGAATGTCAGAGCAAGAAGACGGTGGATATGATGCTGCCCCAAGGTCGCCCTTCTTTTTTTTGCTTGACGACCATCCCCTACTGAAACCTAATTAGAGAGTAAAATGCATTGGAGCATGATACATCTCAGACGTATTGATGATTTTTTCTAATTATTTCATGATTTTGTCATGCCACTTTTATACATTTTTGTAGCAATTTATATTGTTTTTCAAGACTAACATGTTAATTCAGTGCCCACATCGAGTTGTTGTTTTAAACATGTTTTTTACTATCTGAAAATCATTATTTTCGGACCACGTCACGGGGATATTTGAAGGTTTTTTTTACATAGGGCGAACAATCCGGAAAGCATCCGAACCTGCGAGGGGTCACTTATATGTCTCTAACGTGTTTGTAATTTTCAACATTTTAATGATATTGTACTATCACATTTATATATTCTTATATTATTTCATTGGATTAACTTATTAATTTAGTGCCTATTATCAGTTCCTTTTTTTTTTATTGCAGAAAAATCATATCTAGGAAGACCACAAAAAACACGTTTACCATGCTTTCAATCGGCATCCAATCATCGAAATCTTTAATCAGTAAAAGAAGAAGAAGAAGTTGAATTAAGTGTGCTATATTCTTCCATGCATTTCCATCTGCCCTTGAGAATTTGTGCTCACCGTCGGGGTCCCTCATTTTGGCAGCTCGGTTTGGGCTCCGGTTTCCAATGATCTCGTCTCAAAATATCGTGTGCGCTGCTGTCGTTCCTCATTTGGGCCGTTCGGTTTGGTCGTTTGGACTTGTTTCCAATCATCCCGTCTCAAACTATCTTGCCTGTCGTTGGTTGCAGCGTAATGGGGTCGTTGTTGTCCTCTTTTTCTCATGCCACGTGTGCCCACCGAAAATCGCTCAAATCACTAATTAGTCTAAGTGTGACTTATCGTGGCAAATATTATCGGGCTAGATTAGGTCGCTAATATTATGTGTGTGGTAATTAAGAAGAGCTAACTAGTGTTGAAATTAGAGATGGGCCTTAGGCCCATAAGACAAATTTTAGAAAAATCTACAAGGGCCCATGTAGGTGGTGGCATGACAAGGTGGTGGGAAATTTAGTCTCATCCCGCTAGTGGAGGAGAAGTTGGACCCCCTTTATAAGGGTCTCTCTTCCACATGCTATTGGAGAGTGAGAAGAGAATGTGCCCTCGCGCACTCCTCCTCCTCCGCCCGCCTCGCCACGCCTCGTCACAACGCGGGTTGCGGGACCTACGCTATTTCCAACAGAATACCGACTTCAAGAAGAAGGGAAAGAAGCCCTTCAAGAAGAACAAGAAGGGAGATGGCTGCTATACTTGTGGTTCAGAGGAACATTGGGCGAACAAATGCCCAAACAAGTACAATAAGCCGACGCGGGACTCCAAGTCTGCCAATATGATCGTGGGCAACAATGAAAGTGGTGCATCTGGATACGGTAATTTACTTACTGTATTTACAGTTTGTCAGTCCATCGATTGGTGGGTGGACACGGGTGTAAATATTCATGTGTGTGCTGACTTATCATTGTTCTCTTCTTATCAGGCCACCGGTCACGGGTCCGTATTGATGGGGAATGGCGCAAGTGCTTCTGTTCTTGGTGTTGGCACGGTCGATCTGAAGTTTACTTCGGGAAGGATCGTGCAGCTGAAGAACGTGCAGCATGTCCCCGCCATCAAGAAGAATCTCGTTAGCGGCTCCCTTCTGTGTAGAGAAGGGTTTAAGTTGGTATTCGAGTCTAATAAAGTAGTAGTTACGAAATATGGACTTTTCGTTGGAAAAGGTTATGAATGCGGAGGTCTGTTCCGCCTTTCTCTTGCAGATTTTTGTAATAAAGTCGTGAACAATATTCATTCGAGTGTTAATGAATCTGAAGTTTGGCATTCACGTCTTTGTCACATAAGTTTCGGTGTTATGTCGCGGCTAGCAAAACTGAATTTAATCCCAACTTTCACTTTAGCCAAAGGTTCTAAGTGCCATTCGTGTGTGCAAGCAAAGCAACCTCGCAATCCTCACAAGGCTGCAGAAGAGAGACACTTGGCACCATTAGAACTCATACATTCTGATCTTTGTGAGATGAATGGTGTGTTGACTAAAGGTGGAAAGAAATACTTCATGACATTGATAGATGATTCCACTAGATTTTGCTATGTGTATCTGTTAACTACTAAAGATGAGGCTCTACACTACTTTAAAATCTATAAGGCAGAAGTTGAGAATCAACTTGAAAAGAAAATTAAACGAGTCCGGTCTGATCGTGGTGGAGAGTACTTCTCAAACGAATTTGATTCATTTTGTGCGGAACACGACATTATTCATGAGAGGACGCCTCCCTATTCACCCCAGTCAAACGGGGTTGCCGAGCGGAAAAACCGTACTCTAACTGATTTGGTTAACGCCATGTTAGATACATCGGGTTTATCCAAGGCATGGTGGGGGGAGGCTATATTGATCGCGTGTCATGTCCTGAATAAAGTTCCTACAAAAGATAATGAGGTCACTCCCTACGAGGAGTGGTCGAAGAGAAGGACGACGCTCTCGTACTTACGTACTTGGGGCTGCTTGGCGAAAGTCAATGTACCGATCCCCAAGAAGCGTAAGCTTGGACCAAAGACTGTGGACTGCGTTAATTTGGGATACGCTAAGAATAGCGTAGGCTATAGATTTCTAGTAGTGAAATCTGAGGTACCTGACGTGAAGGTCGGTACAATAATGGAGTCGAGGGATGCTACATTCTTTGAGGATATATTTCCCATGAGAGATATGCAAAGCACTTCTAGACAGGAATCTGAGATAACTCCTGAGCCTGCCATTCCTATGGAATACTATGAACAAACACATGATGAAAATCCTGAGGAGGATGACGAGGAAGCCCGTGGTAGGGGCAAGAGACAAAGGACTGCAAAGACCTTTGGTGATGATTTCTTCGTATACCTCGTGGATGATAATCCCACTTCTATTTCAGAAGCGTATGCTTCTGCAGATGCTGATTACTGGAAAGCTGTGGTCCGTAGCGAGATGGATTCCATCATGGCTAACGGGACATGGGAAATCACTGATCGTCCCTATGGTTGCAAACCATTGGGATGCAAGTGGGTGTTCAGAAAGAAGCTTAGGTCCGATGGTACAATTGAAAAGTACAAGGCTAGGCTTGTGGCCAAGGGCTATGCCCAGAAAGAAGAAGAAGATTTCTTCGATACTTATTCACCTGTGGCTAGACTGACCACCATTCGAGTACTACTCTCATTGGCGGCCTCTCATGGTCTTCTCGTTCATCAAATGGACGTTAAGACGGCTTTCCTGAATGGAGAGCTAAATGAGGAAATCTATATGCAACAGCCAGATGGCTTTGTGATAGAAGGTCAGGAAGGAAAGGTGTGTAAGTTGCTGAAATCTTTATATGGTCTGAGACAAGCACCTAAGCAATGGCATGAGAAGTTTAATACAACTCTCACATCCGTTGGCTTCGTTGTTAATGAAGCTGACAAATGTGTATACTATCGCCATGGTGGGGGCGAAGGAGTTATATTGTGCTTGTATGTTGATGACATACTGATATTTGGAACCAACCTCAAAGTAATTGAGGAGGTTAAGTCTTTTGTGTCTCAAAACTTTGAGATGAAGGACCTTGGGGTGGCTGATGTTATCTTGAACATCAAGCTGTTGAGAGATGATGAGGGTGGGATTACACTTCTGCAATCCCACTATGTTGATAGGATTTTGAGTCGCTTTGGATATTCAGACTGCAAAATTTGTCAAACACCATATAATCCTAGTGTGCTTATTCGAAAGTTTAAAGGCACAGCTATAGATCAATTGAGATTCTGTCAAATTATCGGTTCACTTATGTACCTAGCTAGCGCAACGAGGCCCGACATCGCGTTTGCTGTGAGCAAACTTAGCCGGTTTGTTGCAAACCCGGGCGATGTTCATTGGCGTGCTGTTGAAAGAATTATGCGCTACTTGAAAGGTATTGTCAACCACGGGCTTCACTATACGGGATTCCCATCGGTACTTGAAGGGTATAGTGATGCGAATTGGATCTCTGATGCTGATGAGATGAAGGCCACTACTGGGTATATGTTTACTCTTGGGGGTGGTGCTGTTTCCTGGAAGTCTTGCAAGCAAACGATCTTAACAAGATCGACAATGGAAGCAGAATTAACAGCATTAGACACATCTGGTGTCGAAGCAGAATTTCTTCGAGATCTTTTGATGGACTTACCTGTGGTTGAGAAGCCGGTTCCGGCTATCCTTATGAACTGCGATAATAAGACGGTTATTGTCAAAGTGAAGAGTTCAAAGGACAATATGAAGTCCAACAAACATATAAGAATGAGATTGAAGTCTGTTAGACGTTTGAGAAACTCCGGAGTGATAGCGTTGGATTACATCCAAACAGCTAAGAATATGGCAGATCCCTTTACTAAAGGGCTATCACGTGTTGTGATAGACAGTGCATCGAGGGAGATGGGTATGAGACCCACATGAGTTGCCATGGCAGTAACCCAACCTATATGATCGGAGATCCCGTGAAGTAGGACCTGGGAAAACAAGCCAGTGGTGAACTGAGGAGAGTAACTTTACTAACCCACTCCGTTGGAGATGCAATACTCTCGGATACTGTATGGTAGGATGACTACTATCTTAATGTGTTCTAAAGCTTATATGTAAGCAAGATGTTGTCCTACAGAGCGATCTTTGGAAGAACACTCCTATATGAGCTTGACTGCTGGTCACAGTCTATGAGGTTTGGGTGATCTCTAGTAAACTCATGAATAGGCCAGGAGTGTGACTAATATGCTCCACCCGAGGGGTCACCTTCGGCAGCCTAGTACTAGTAAGACTTGTGGTGAAGCTACTTTACGCCAAACTGACAATTCAAGGCATAGTCCATTGTTCAGTTGTAAAGGGGTGTAGCTACTTGCTCTAGGTGAAGCTCAACCTTAACAGGTCTTCACTGAAATGTTGGTATATTAAAACAGTGTTTGGAACGAGGGAACACGATGTGCCCTTGAGATCTGGTGGGGGATTGTTGAAATTAGAGATGGGCCTTAGGCCCATAAGACAAATTTCAGAAAAATCTCCAAGAGCCCATGTAGGTGGTGGCATGACAAGGTGGTGGGAAGTTTAGTCCCATCCCGCTAGTGGAGGAGAAGTTGGACCCCTTTATAAGGGTCTCTGTTCCACATGCTATTGGAGAGTGAGAAGAGAAGGTGCCCTCGCGCACTCCTCCTCCGCCGCCCGCCTCGCCACGCCACGCCACGCCACGCCTCGTCACGACGCGCCGCGGGTTGCGGGAATGAGCCGAGCCAAGCTCATACCTAGCGCTTATTTTTGCCGGCCAGGAACGGAGAATACGTAACGGACAAGGCACGATCCGAGACGTCGGATCGTGGCTGTTACCGACTCGGACGTGGGTTTGGCCCACGTCTCTCCACCCAACCGCCTTTATAAGCAGGCTATCGCCTACCCTAGCCGTCACGAGAATCAGATCACATCTGCCTCACGCGTTCGTTCCTTGACTGCTGCTGCCGCCGGCGACTCTGTCCCGTTTACCGTGTACACGGTCGACGGGAGAGCAGGCCTCCGAAACCTCGCCTCTCCGGTTCTTGTACGGGAGAGGGGCGATTAGGTTTTTGGGGAGCGATCACGCGACTGCTCGCCTCCGTCCGTCTTCTTCGTCTACGTCCGCGTCGCCCTTGTCATCGCCATGTCTTCACCAAGCGAAGCTGACCGTCTCCGCGAGAAGGCCGAAGCCGAGAAGAAGGCGGCAGAGGATACTGCTGCCGCCGCCGCTGCTGCTACGGCCAACTGGCCGATCGGAGGGTATGATGTGTTTGTCTCTCTCATGTTTCTGTCTGCACTAGTAGTATTGCCTATATGCGTAGATGTTTCTGCTATATGCGTAGTACTTGCTAGTATACTCCGTGATCAGTATGTCATGAACCTAGTCAATGCCATGTTAGTAATTATTTCATGGATTAATCTGCTCGAAAAATTGCCTATTTCCTTAACAACTAGTTGTGGCATAGTTTTTGGAATAAAAGCATGAGTGTGCTTAATCAATTACTGCACAGTTTAGTAATTCCGTCATCTGGTTTTTTAGAATTAAAATACTATATCAATGTGTTCCAGCCGAATCAGCAACGACAACCGCCAAATCTACGAGCATTTATAGATCTGCACGGGTCCTACACTGCACGGATCTCACACCGATCCGCAGTCGCCAGAGGATTTGTTATTTCTACCTCTTGCGAGTGGGCCCTGCCTTAACCACGGGAGTCCCCGTCGTCCAGCAAGCTGGTGCGAGCTTGCATGCGAACGTACCGCAACTCCAATTTGCCGATCCACGTTATTCGTTTAGATTGAATTGGCGGACATTCCACTTCGTTTTTGCAATTAGTTGGACGCTTGCCTCCAACACGACCCATGATCTATTTTTAGACGTCGCGAAAGACATTTTTGAAATAAAGAAACCATTAATTAAATATTTCACATTACATAAAATGTTAAATTTATAAGTAAACTAAAACGAGGAGACGTGCTGCCCTAGGTGTCCTCCTCGTCGGCGTTGATAAGGTCAATGAGCATCGGTGTCGGGTCAGTCCAGGGGAAGGCCGTCTCCCACGTCGTCTGTCGATGGTTGCACCTACGCTCGTTGGACAACATGTGATTCCTCCTCCTCAACTTCGGCCTCACACTTCATCTGCTCGATCCGTCGGGGCTCTGCGTCCTCCTCCCTTACCCGTCGTTGTCGCTACTGCTCCAGCGTCGCACCCAGTCACACGGGTGGCGTCGTTTCCACTTCACATTACCACTTACCAGCTTTATTTAGAAAATATTTAAGCACACTACGAACTTCCAATGCTTCACATTACAGTAGTTTCTATGGATTTAATCTGCATGCGTTGTCAATGCAATGCAACCGATGGATATTGTCTTGACTCATGGCAACAACTCTCACGCACGGGACGACCCCCACGCAGACGCGCCGCGGCTGGCACCACAGAAAATATCTCCACGCGCAGCGGCAAATGGCCGTGGCTTCTCGGCCCCACCCCTCAGCTACACGAGGGCAGCACTCTCTCAAAAAGCACGCAGCGGGACGCAGCAAAAGCGAATCAGAGCAAACGAAGCTGCCTGGGCCCACCTATACCCACCTTTCCGCGCCAGGTCTTTTCGTTGGTTGGCGGGATGCACATGTTTCATTTCTTGTCCCGTGCCGCCGTGGATGCTTTACAAAAATCATACGTACTACTTATTTTTCAAAAAGTAATAATACAAAAATCATACTTTTAAAAACAAATACTCCCTCCATTCACAAATATACCCCCTCCATTTTAGCATAGTTTACATATAAATTAAAATGAATGAATAAACACACTAAAAACATGTCTATATATGTGCGATTAAGAAAAGTGAGACACCATTGTCAAAAAAAGTTAGAACAACTTGTACTCCCTCAGTATCATAATATATTTGTAGGTGAGAGAACTTGTAACAATTCTCCCTAACGAAAATGCTGCATCTACATAAGCTTTACGGAGACTAACGTAAGTTTTCCTAACTAATTAACTCCCCCCCTTCCTGATTTTCAGGGGGTGGGGGCGCTTCATCCTCCAGACTTTAATTTGATTGGTCCATGTAACACATTACGTAAAACACTTATGTAGCATTACGTGGATGTAGTATTACTCTTCTCCCTAACACAAGTACTTAGGCACGGAGTAAATATTTGTGAATGGGGCGAGTACTTTTTGTGGATCGTATAAAACACAACTTACCGACTCATCTCCACAATAGTCTTCCCTCCCCCTCTCATCATGATTTTCAATCCTCTTCTTATTTTTCATCCATCTTTTTTTGCCAAAGGACCTAAAGGCATATACAACGCGAACCATCAAATTTTCCGCATCCTTCCGGACCATGCAGTCCAGACCCCGCAAATCAACCATCCAAACATGTCTCATATCTTCGCGCGGACTGGTCCTATGGATGGCAACATATTGTACTTGCACAGCATGTGATTTCTTTTGCACAATACCCCAAAAAATATGGTATGGTTTTGTCTCGTTGCATAGTGGGTCATCGGTCTATCTTTGATTATAAGAAAGAACAAGACTACCCACCGAAGCCCCCCCCCCACCCCAGCGGGACGATGTCCTCTCGTCGGATCTGCCCACTCACGATGTCGTAGTTTAAATATCGCCCCGCTCTGGTCATCCCTTGTCTATGCAACTTTGGTTGGGATTCGGAGTCCAACCACCTCGTGTCGCAATGTTGTGCCCCATGTTGGCATGCGGTGCAACCAATTTCCCTCTACGTTTTTTGTCACACATAAAAATTGTTGTTTTGGTCGATTGCTAGTCAAGGAACATTGCCATCCAGATTTCTTTTTTTTAAAACAACAATCCCGTCATGATTTTTTTAATACCTGTAGTTTTGATTGTTATTTTCAAAACCAGGAAAAAACAGTTGTCATGCATTCGGTCATAGAGGTCTCTAATCAACAACAACAAAAAGACGAACTACACATGCTACATGCTTTTGATGGAAAATATTTCACCTCTGGTTAGGTGACCATGGCAATTTCAGGTCCCATCCCGCTCGGCCTTGGCCCCTGCCGGTGACCTTGTGATGTGCGGACACACTGTGGGTACATTGCAGCCTTTGTCCATGCTCACGTTTCTCGCTGCCATCGTCCCTCATTTGTGTCGCTTAATTTGGGCTTCCTTGTCCAAGCGTCTCGTCTCACAATGTCGTGCCCCATGTCGGCCCACTGCACAACCCGGTCAATCTTATGTATTTTTCGAAAATGCACGAAAGTCATAGTGGAAATTTACGATGACAGAACGTCATGGCAAGAAGAGGGTGGATGACGACCGTCTCCTACTGAAATCTAATTAGAGAAAAACTATGCTGAAGCATGATACGTCTCAAACTTATTGATAATTTTTAATTAGTTCATGTTATTCTCATACCGCTTTTATATAATTTTATATCCATTTATATTGTTTTTCTAGACTAACCTATTAGTTCAGCGCCCACAACTAGTTATTGTTTTCAACATTCTTTTTACTGTTTAGAAAATCATTATTTGCGGACCACGTCATCGGGGTATTTGACAATCTTTTCCTAGAGCGAAGAATCGACAAAGCACCCGAACCTGAAGGGGCCATCGATAAGTATCCGACGTATTTATATTTTTTAGTTATTTAATAATATTAAACTATTAGTTTTTTATATTTTAAAATTATTTTTTGAATTACCTTATTAATTTAGTGTCAAGTTCATGTTCCTGTTTTATGCTAGTTTCTATCGCACAAAAATCATGGCAGCACTAGGGCGTAGCCGTGCCGACCCAATATTTGGGTCGGTCGGCATGCAACCGTGCGATCTAGCCAACGGAAGCCGTCTGACCCTTCCTTCCTCCACGTCAGCATCTCCCCCCTCCCCCGCCTTCGTTCGTGTGCGGCATGTCTCTACCCCGACCACCGTGTGTGTGCACCGGTGAGACACGGAAGCACTCGCATCCTCTTCCCCGCCGTTGCCGCTCGCCCCAGCACCCAACCGCTCGTCGTCGGCCGTCTCCTTTTAGCCTCCCGTCGCTCTTTCCCTCCATGGCCATGACGTCGTCGCTCGCGCTTGTAGCGATGGTGGTCAACGCACACCGGGGTCTGTCAAGTCCTCGCTGTGATGGTCGTGGCAGCGTCAGTTGCAGCCCGCCAGTTTGTGGAGTCGAATACTCGTCGTGGTTGTAACTTTATCCTAGCCGGTTGCAGCTTTAGCCGATCGGTCGTAGCTTCTGTCAACTCCAGTTGAAGCTTTTTTCCTCACCGCGAGAAGCTTTCGCGTGAGCCGGTTGTAGCAATGTGAAGAGCGGGTTGTACCATGGCATGCCAGCGATTGAAGAAAAAAATTTCCGACCCCGGTTTTTGTAAATGTAGCAAAAATGGACACCAATTGTAGCACAAATCGACACTAGTTGTAACAAAAAATCTCTCGATGACCGTGGCTACAACTTCAACGAACTCAGGTTGCAACGCTCACGAACTTGGATGCAACTTTGTTAGTGGATGGCTGTAGCAAAATGAGATTCCTCTTGTAGCAAAATTCGATGCTTGTTGAAGCATGCAGAAAAATCGAAGGACGATTGGAGCCAATTATTTTGTTATCGCGTCAGCCTCGGCTCCGACATGACGGACGTAGCAAAAAACCCGTCGGTAGTAGAAAATCTAAGGACGGTTGCAATAAAAGAAGACGATGCCGTAGTAAGTCGCAACTCTGTCGTAATGGGTTTCACGGTGTTGCAGCGGTAGTAGCTCGCCGCCCCGACCGCCCACGCTCGTCGACCCAACAGCCTGCGCTCGTCACCCCGGTCACACCGACTTGGCGCTCATCGCCCCGGCCGCCCACGCTGGCCGCTGCTGCGGAAGAAGGTGGGTCGCGCCGGGTCCCACATGCCAGCGCCTCGCGCGACGAATCGACCGGCTCAAAGTTTTAGCCGGCGTGTAGGCGGGAAGGGTTTTCCTATTTAAGAAGGCTCAAATACGATGTCAAATTTTAACGATCTTTTATGTGGCAAAAGGACTACTAGCATTCCGAGAGATGGGCGCTCAAGGGTAGCATATACAAATTACATATATGTATCATTGTTTTCTTATGGAGGACATAAATTAGACTCCATGTATGCTGTCATGGGAATACTCCATGTGTTGTCATGGGAATTTGTTTGTCAATTTCTTGAGTAACATGCACATAGCAAAAAAGATAACATTTTGATTTAAGAGTTAAAATGCACTGGAGGTCCCTGACCTACATTTAACAGTGTAATTCTTTATAAGAATATATTAATTTGATTAATTTTCTATGATATATATAGCCTATGTGAAAATTTCAGAGTGGTCTATGGACCATCCTATCCACCCTCTAGATCCTCCACTGCCCATGCGACGTTAACTTAGAGGCTGTTTCTTCTGGCTGGCTGGCTGCTTCGATTTCCTTGAACAACCAGAGGTGCCGTTACTCGGCAACATGCATGCTCGATCCGGAAAGGTACCACACCCTCAATGGCACTTATCCATTCAGCGATTGTACATAATATTTTGATTTGCGCCATGTCATTCAGAAACTCATGGATTACATCGAAGGACACACGATCATTTGCCTCTCCCAACATATTGCAGCTCAAACATTTGGAAGTTTGAGAGACAGGCTGGAATAATGTGGCCACCAACGGATGGGTCATTCCCTTGATGTCAGTCGTCCACAAGGGCTTTAGAATCTGATTCAATGATAATATTTATCCAACACCATGGCATTCTGGCAGGCCAAGGCTTCTCTTACAAAGGGATCAGTGATCACGAGATACCGGAAGCACCTACCCGCGAGGAAGGATTCTTTTTGGTCGCACACCACCACACCAGATCCCTCACATCCATAGCACCGTCCTTATTTAAGTTAACTATGTGTCATGTCCTGCTGGCTTCCATTATCTCCTGCCGATACTGACTTTTGGACAGGACATTGCCAGGAATATCCAACGGTCTGATCAACTCGATCAATTCCATTGTAGTGCAATAGCAAGTGTGCGAGAGGAGGAGGTTGGTTCTGCCGCCACTCCGTACCACTACTTGTACTTCTACGGGAGATATATATTTAACTAGACCATTTTCCTTTTATTTTTTTGAAACGAGATCAAAATTCAGGTGGAAAGCCCCCGCCACGCGCTGATGACGGTTTCATAAAAAGAAATCATCATCTCTGACCCGTCGGCGACCCATCAAAGGCCGACCAGTCAGGCCTTGTTGGGTTCCACCTCTTCTCAAGAGGATTGGACGGAATTGGGATAGAATTTGATTTGTAGGGGATTATATCCACCTTAATTCCTGTCAAACCCCTTCTAAATCCCTGTCAAACCAACCAGGCCTCAATGATGTCCATCGATCGTATGGCCAATCATGCATGAAGCATGACACTACTGACCAGCCGTCTCACTCTGGCCTATCAATTTGACGGTGTTCTGCACCTGTGGCACAAACTTACGTGCAAGAATATATTAAATGTTTTCCCGGTCTGAAAATATCTATTTAGAACTTATAACGAGTATGGAAACCAAGAGAACTGTGATAACTGGTACATTAGGACCAAAAGAAAAAAAAACTCAAGGGACACAGTTTTTTTTTCCAAGAATATGCACGATCGTGCATATCATATTTTATAGAAAAAAAGGGGTGAAGAGCCCCTCCACAAAGTTTACATCATTACAAGTCACACCATTCATGTTACACTGCAATATAAAGCAACTACTCGCCACTAGCCCGTCTATATAATCCACTAAAAAGGAACTCTAGGTCATCCTTGAACAGTCCCGCCGACTTCCACGCGCAAGCTTCACGATTAATCTTGCGCAGTGCTGTTTGAAGTGATGGTGTTTTGCCGTCAAAAACAATTGTGTTGCGATGCTTCCACAGTTCTCATAAACATAAAGTGATGATCGCCTTGAGGTGTTTTGGTGTGCAATGGGTCCCCACCGAATGGAGCACCATTCCACCAAGTCGTATTCCGTCGCTAATGCCTGTCCGGAAACCCTCATGGCAGTCCAAACCCAGAGCCATAGTATACGTGCAAAAACGCACGTTAGCAGTATGTAATTTATGGTCTCCGCCTATTGGTTGCAGAAGAGGTATGTGGCCTGCTGAGGTAGTCCTTGACTTGCCAAGCCGTCCGAGGACGCATATGTTAACCGATTTGAGAAAAAAATCATGATTTAGAAAATATTTGCACTTTCAAAAAAATTGTATGTAGTGGGTGCAGGGGGCACGCGTCAGGTCGCTCGCGCCAAATAGGAGACGGTTGGGCCGTAGCTTTGAAACAAACAAAAAAAGGCCTGTCCAGCACCCAAAAGAAGAAAAAAAAGACCGTGTATACCTAAATAGATTTCTTTTCACACAAAAGAAAACCTAAACGAATTTGCTATTTTCCAGCCATCTAGGTTAATATCTCACTATTGCTTAAATGCAGCTTAGGCTGCTTTTATTTCCTCAAAAGCTGCTGGTGCTTTACTAAAACATACCCCGAGATGGATGAGTTATTGATTACATACCTCGGTAATTTCTATTTAAATACATGATACTACACGCATATCGTGGCTGATAACTCACCAGACATTGCATGGATGACAGGAACACTCGGTTGATGGTGGATTGCATCATGTGCATGAAAATGACACGCACCTCCTCGATCGCAGAGACACGAGACTGGAAACCTTCGTGGCATGGTAGACACCTGAATAGATTATCTGAAGGATGTGCTCCTGAGGAAATCAGAGCTATGCTCGGATCTAAGCCTGAGGTACCTGTTCCTGCTCAACAATTCCTATTTCATAGCGCAGGTGTCCGAGCCATCAGGAGACAACCTTATGGACTTAAACTTACACCTGAATGTGAAAAATACTCCCTCCGTAAAGAAATATAAGAGTGTATAAATCACTACACCTGAATATAAGAGTGTAGGGAACCATGAACTTTTATATTTCTTTACAGAGGGAGTACATGGATAGTTATCTTGATGCTTCTTGGGGGCATGTGCTGATGCCATGCATACAGAAATCAAAGTTTTCCGGACTGCTCTGCTGTTGGTGTTATTGTACTATCAACACCTCTTCGCTGGCTAAATTCAAGTCCGCATTTCATCCAACATACGAGGCTCAGAAGTTCTGGAAGGTTCCCTATCCCTGGATGCTCCTTCAGGTAGTCCTGGTAACCTGAAATGACTCTCTTGGCGATAGCCATCCAGAGTGGATGTTGGGACAGATATTCCAAGGATGAAAACTGCTTGAGGCCTTGTTCGGTTGTTTGAGAATTGAAGGGGTTTGGAGGGGATTGTGAGGGATTAAATCCCCTATAAGTCAAATTCCACTTCAATCCCCTCCAATCCTCTCCAATCCCCTCCTTGTTGGGATTAACCGAACAAGGCCTGAGGATTGATTGATCGATTGTTTTTTTCTTTCTAAAATCAACTTGTATCTTGTTTCGAGCTTAATCACCAGATACGGTATCAGCTGGCCAAAGCAAAATATGCCCGAGTGTGTTTTAACATGGTTCTGTGATTCCAAGTCAAATGCTTCCCTGTTCTGCTTCTGCGTCAGTTTCCCAAATAGACAAGTTCCATATTCGATAGTACTGATTATGCATCGTTCTGTGTGCACTTAAGATCAGAGCTGAAAATATGAGGCGAACTCACCACATACTCCCTCCGTTCCTAAATATAAGTCTTTCTAGAGGTTCCATTGGTGGACTAGACTTATATTTATGAACGGAGGGTAGACAGTTATATTTGCTATGTAACTGTACTACGCACGTCGAATTCTTTTTTTGCATTTAGTATACACTTGTAAGTGTTTCATTGCATACCTGAATGTTATGTGCAGTTATAAACTTATAATCTAGACCAGCTGAATTACACACTTTTTATATATATAAATATTCCTACTATGTAAGATTCACAAGTACAGAAGTCTGTGCTAATCAATGTCTACATACAAGGGGAAAGAAGAAAATGAAACGAAGATGGAATACAATATATCACCAAAATTTAGTATGCTATTCTACAGCGCTCTAGCACGGAGGTACACAACTGGTCAATCTTGATTTGCAAGAGACTTCTTGACACGATCATTTGGAATCAGCTTCTGTGGAGCTCTGCACGGAGTGAGGAGAACGGAGGGTTTCATGCGTTTGACATGCCTTCATCGTCTTGCAATGCTCCGCCTCATCGTCTCGTACATTCACAAATACATCGTACAAGTTATCTGCAATGGGATAAGGTAAGCCGTGAGCACTTCATACACATAATCTTTATAAAGAAAGCATTAAATGGGAGAGTTCAATTTTTGTTTATAGGTGCTATATTATCAGCGCAGAGGGTTAAAATCCCAATGGTAGGAGCAGGAGACTCAGCAGATCGAGTAACAATCTGCTGAAATGACTCAACTGTGATTTCATGGGTTTTAATATTATATGTGTTCCAGCAAACGGTGGTAACCAGCACACTTTTCCAATGAACTCATGTCTTTGACCAGACAAATCAGTGAAATTAATTTCCAAAGCTACAGGCAACTTGTTAAGCCCTGACATTCAGAAAAAAATAACTCAGTAAAGATGCCAGGGGGGAGAAAGAACTATACCAACTTTAGGCCTCCTGGAATTTGGAGCTCTTGATGTTTGAAACTCATCTGGGAAACAAGTCATGCAAGCAATAAGCATAGATATTAATGTTAAATACAAAGCATAGAACAAATACAGGTTAAGGTACATTTAGAAAAGAACACAAGTGAAGCAAGGGCCTACCAAACATGTAGAGATCCTCATTCATGTAATAGTTTACAGCCACCTCTGGAGCTGGTAGTTTCTTCAACTCCTCTGAAACAAGAACAAGTAGCTTACATTAGGGAACTGGGAGTGCCACTACAGGAAAGCAAACAAGCTTTCCCAGTGCCCAGGTAGGTAGGCGCCAAAACTATGATCTGAGCAAAGAGCAATCAATGGTTTGTATGATTTAAGCTTTCCATATTTTGGTAGGTGTTAGGAATGGAGGAATACTGAACAGAAGGTTGTTCACTTCAAATCAAACATGGGAAACAAGAGGTAACCAACTTGACTATATAAGCTAATACTCTGCACTCAATAGGCAGGGTGTTATAATTTCATAAAATCCTAGATACAGAACTTGCAAAACTGGAGGAATACTTAGCGCACTAAAGTTGCCTTACCTCCATTGAGCTTAAGGAACTTGTCATAAGTTGAGTATGCATGCCTCTCAACACATTCAGAGAAGTGGTCTGCACAAAGATAACCGAGTCGCAACCAGCCTTATCATCACAAAAACAGAGTGATACAAAAGAAACATGTAATTCACGAGTAGAAGTAATATGTGTACCCACATGCCATTCTTGGGCTCAGCATGTACATGGCGACAGTGACGAAGTAGTAAAAAAAGGCACTAAACCGCGCAAGAAAGCGATCAATCCATACAGAGTTGCCACCCAACGCCTGACATGAACCGGGAGAAGGAAGAAAGTAAGACAATATACAATAACATAACCCAGCAGAAAACTATATATCTAGAGCTCAGGCTAAGGGCTCGGAAGAAAACAGGGTATAATCAGAATTCATTTTGACATAAAAACATTGACTAAACAGACAGGCTTTGCACACACTTCCATGATTAAGAGGTGATGGAACTCATTCATGCTTTCGGCAAAGTGCACTTTGATGTTGTCAGCTCTTCTGGACCATCCAAAGGTCTCGTACAAATGAAGCACCGATATAAACGCTGCTCAACAATCAATCAGTCAGTCAACAAAAACAGTGACTAAACTTGCGTGCCAGGATCATACATAAATCACACACATATGGTGTGGAGGCAAAATTAAGTGACCTGCGTGCGATTGAGAGATGCGTGAGACAGAGACCCTCACCGAAATAGGGCACCCTGGCGATGGTCTCGAGCACGAAGAACCTGGCGTAGTCGCGGTCGCGGTACAGAATATCGAGTATCAGGATGACGGTGTCCTGCGGTGCGGACACATGAAAACGTTCAGGCCGAGAGTGAAGTCTGAGCCCGAACCCGCCGGGAATCTGGGATGGAGTCGCTCACTGTGAGGAATATGTTGAAGGACTGCTCGAGCCTGATGACCCAGTCGCCGTCCTCGCCGGCGAGGGTGAGCTCCTCGTCGAACCCCCCCTCTTCCTCCGGAGGGGGTGTGGCGGCCGCCTCCCTGACGGCGAAGGAGTCCTCGACGGCGGCCACCTCGGCCTCCTGCTGCTCCTTGTCCTGCCTCGTCCTCGCCGTCGCCTCCGCGCGGATCCTCCTCCCCCTCCTGCGCGGCACGAAGTCAGCAAAGCCGTACGGCGAGGATGGAGATGATGGGGGATCGAGTCGAGCGGGTTACCCGGAGGCGAGAACGGCCGGGCCGAGGCGGAGGCGGATGCGGCGCGCGCGGGGAGGGAGCGGCGGGAGGAAGGCGCGCCCGGCGGCGGTGGCGGCGGGGCTGCGGGCGAGCGCGGCCCGGAGTGGCGCCGCGGAGGCGGCCATGGCGGTGCGGGGAGGAGGCGATATTTTTCCCGGGGTACGGGGGATGTGGCAGCGTGTGGGAGGGGCACGGCGGCGAGGGTGGGGTGGTGATGCGCACCCGGAGTGGTGGGTATATTCGCGGGGGCGCACCGCGCGTGGGCTGTTTTGTCGTCGGGAGCGCGACGGCCGCGGAAACGACGGCGCGCGGCGGCAGGTGTCAGCCGGGCGGACGGAGGAGGCGAAGCGAGTGCGATGCGATGGGGTGCGCGTGGGCAGTGGATTGGGAGCCTAGTGCCGTGCCGTGCCGACTGTGACCTCGACCTCGATGGTTGATCGCTAGCGCCGTGCCGTCCGTGTCGCCGGTGCCGAACGAGAGGTGGAGCGCGCTACGGATTCATCAGTCAACTCGACCATCTGTACGGTTGTGGGAAGGGATCACAACGATCAGGCAACCGCAGCATCCAAACCACATATAAATATCGCACGGATAAGTGATACTCCATACTATACTTGTCAAAAATCAACCAGATGGTTTCCTCGCTAACGCTACAAAATTATCCACCACTGGATAAGGCCGACAATATATTTTTTTCCTTGGCAAAGGATTAGCAGTGACTGGCTCATCGACTGTCAGTCCATGTATATAAACCTACAACTTCTTAGCATCTTTGCCCTCTATTATCAGGCACATCATCTATTATCGGAGTCATCTGCAGCCAGCCGCAGCCGATGCCGGTGCCGGCTGAGAGCCACCGCCGACGTTAGCAGAGGCGGCGTTATTCGAAAGGGCCTCGGCGCCCTGGCCCTTGTTGGCTGAGGCCGATGCATCCTTGCCCGGGAGTTGAGGGGCGTCGGAGCTCTTGGAGGCGTGCCGGTTGCTCCTGAACCGGGTTCTCAGCTTGCTGAAGGGTCGCCAGTGCCACCTGTTCTGCGACTTTATTTGGCCCATCAGCTTCTGCTGCTCCCTCCGGACGATCCTCCGGGCGTACCAGGCTCCGCCGCGCCACCCCAGGGCATACCTGAAAGTCACACAAGGTTGGCAGGTTTCATTGGTCAGGTTCGCAAGATGATAGCACTGGTAGTTGAGGGTTTGTGTCAGAATGGATTCTAAGATTCGCAAGTTTAGCGTTGGTGTCAGAATGGATCCTAAGATTCGTGGCAGATACCAGGGCCACTTATGTGCAGCACTTGCTTATGATTGATTCAGAGGAACTGAGGCGTGACACGGTGAAGCTATCTCGTTCGTACATGCCCCCGTGATGCATATAGTTGGAGGAGGGTGTTCAGCTAAATAAATTGCAACATCAGAGCTACTACTACACTTTTGCCTTTATTCATATCCAGGTGGTGCCAAGTTGGAGACCAGATGTGATATTAAACACTCCCTCCGTTCACTATTTCTAAGATGGTTTGGGTATTTTAATATGGACCACATACAGACTGAAATGAGTGACCAAACACACTAAAACTTTGTCTATAAATATTTGATTCAGAAAAAAGTTAGAACATCTTATAATAGTGGACCGAGGGGGTATATTCTTTGCGCAAAATTAAAACTAAACTCAAAAGCAATCAATTAATAAATAACCCAAAGTAAATAGCCTTTGTGCAACACTCACTCTTAATTGTTTATAGATGAACTCGGATATAACAGGTACTTTAGCACTTTAGCAGGGATTTGGATTATGGAGTTCCTTTGGAACATATACAGAAGATGACAGCAAAATTATGTCGTTTGTGCATGTCCCAGTAATGTGTATAGTTGGAGTAGGGTGTTCAGCTAAATATGTGGCAGCATGAGGGCTACACTAAGTTGGAGCAGGATAAAAGAAACCAGACGTGATATTAAAAACTATCTCTGCAGAAAATGAAAACTAAACTCAAAAGCAACCAAGAAAATAACCCAGAAGTAAATAGGCCATAGATTTTATGATTGATTGAGAGCTGAGGCATGTGATTAGCATTGACTGCATTAATATGAAAATACAGAGCATATATAAGCTTGACTAGGCCATTGAAACGTTATGTATGTAGAGAGCAAGTAACATATGCCTGGTGCTACCGATAGAAATAGTTTTGGAACATAGTAAATTGGTATATATATTAAGAACAGCAGGAACATACCCAACAACCGTAGTTGTCAATGCAGTGGCTATACAAGCTGAAGTGCTAATATTATAGGAGGTAACAATCTTTTTGATCTCATCATGTTCAACTTTGTGGGTGTCCCTCAACTGTTCAGAAAATAAAAGAGAAGATATATATCAAAGATTGTCCAGAGTATATATTCAGTAAAAATAACAAATACATATTGAAGGTACATCAGGCAGCCGATCCACCGTCTCAAATGAAATGGGAAACGAAAGCAGATGCTTCTAACTCTATGAAAGTTGTGACTATCGGAGTGTAAAACTCCACTGTTATAAACCCACTAGCTCATCATGAACATTAAATATCATCACCTCAAATAGGAAAAAGAGATGAAACAAACAACAAATCACATGTTAATCTCGTCATCAGAAAATATGAAAGCATGTTGCACTGAAATGACAAAGTAACACATATGCACACAGGTTCTAATTGTCTCATGCCGAGCCTACCCTGGAGCAATCTTGAACTTTTGTCAAGGGTCTAACTGCCTATTAGCAGTTCTATAAGTCATGCACAGGGAAATGCAGATTAAAAAAGGAGAAGGGTGTAACATATTCACAAAACAAATAACCATGACATTAACAGACTATGTCCTGAATTGCTTACAGATTGCTCAATCGAATGAAGCCTCTTGTCGATCTTTGTTTGCTGCATATGACGAATAGAATAACCTATAACAAAAAGCGTATCAGAAACTGTAAATCATCCAAACAGGGAATTACCAATTAACTTAAGAAACAGTACATATGTACTCCCTCCGTCTCAAAATAACTGTCTCAAGCTTAGTACAACTTTGCACTAGAGCTAGTATAAAGTTGAGACAGTTATTTTGGGACGGAGGGAGTACAGCATAACAACATATGCTCCTGCCACTTGGCATGCATTACACACATGAACGAAAACAGCAGATAAAGAGGACTCCCTTTGTTAATTGTAGAACACGAAAGGGGATCTGTCAGCTCAAAAGGCAAGTAATCTGGCTTCAAATTAAGCACACATATTGGAATTACTTAACATTTAGTCAGGTGAGGGGCGAAAGTAGTTGCACATCTCAACTAAACCAAAGACCACTGAAGAATCTAACATTATAACTGAAATAATTACTACTGTGCTAGTGTGCAGCGATTGGGGTAAAAAAAAACTAATCGATTAGATTGTATTAACATGGTGCACTTGCATTCAGCAATCAGCACCAATGGGGCTTTCTGAAACAAAATTGCTCTGGTGCAGCTGTGGTTCCAATTGAGGTGTGCCCTACAGTCAGTCTCACATAAGCCAAACAAAGTAATTAGGGTTCAGCAGCAAGCAGCTGCACAACTGCATTACTCCCTGTGTGGCTACCTTCAGATACAGCGGCGATTGAAAACAAAAAGGCAATCAATCGAACGAGTCAGCGACACGATCTGAACCCGAAGACAGCATACGGACTGCGGGGGAGGAGCAGGGGATGGAACAGAGGGCGTACCGGCCCAGGCCGTGAGGACGGAGGCGATGGAGGTGCCGACGGTGAAGACGACGCGGTGGCTCTCGAACACTTCCTGCACGCATCGGGGGCTCAAAACCAGATCGCAAGAGGCGGGTCGGGGGCATCAAGGATGGGGTGGGGCGGGGCGGGGGCGGAGCTTACCTTGGTGGAGAAGAAGGTGTCGCGGACGGCGGCCCAGGAGTTGGTCGCCCGCCGCCGGACGTTGGGCAGCGACAGCACCGCGCGGCCCGCGCCGGCCAGCCGCCGAGCCGCCATCTCGGTGTCCTCCGCTCGCTCGGTGGGGGCTTTTTTTCCTGGAGGATTTCGTTCGGGGGGGGCAGCGGGGTTTGGGGGCGAGGAAGGAAAGTTGGGCGCGATTCCGGCTCCTTGGGCGCGCGACCAACTTGCAAAGGAAGAAACGGAACGGGCAGAAATAGGCAGCGGCTAGGCTACGGACGGGGGAGCGTCGGAGTGCAACGCGGCGGCGGTACCGGACACCGAACCGGAATCCTTTTCTTTGTCCACTGCCGCCTATTGGCTACCTTTTTTTTCCTTGCTACTCTCTCCGTTCCTAAATATAAGTCTTTTTAGAGTTTTTATTAATAGGGAACTGCATACGGATATATATAGACATATTTTAAAGTATAGATTAACTCATCACTTAGTGGAATCTCTTAAAAGACTTATATTTAGAAACGGAGGAAGTAGTACACATGCACGTGCAACCCACGTCTCGACTGAAAGCATAATATCATCATTGTTTTTGCTCTGGATAAAAATAAAGGTCTCCACTAAAAACTGAATTTACCAACTTATTGTAGTTATCATCGAGTTATCTACGAACAACCGTATTGAAAAGCTTCACCATATGTACAATGCCACGACAAATATATACTTGCCTAACCCGTAATTTATGTTGTTGTCTAAAATTCTGCAATGCATCCTTTTATGTTTCGTATTATGTAGACTGGAACTTATCGGTGATCATTAAGGGCAACCAAAAAAGAAAAAGATAAAAATTCAAAGTATGCATTGAAAATATAAGGAAGCGAGCCCTTGGTCTACAACCAGGGGGTTACTCAAAGCATTAGCAGTAGTTTCTTTACAGGATTAAGAAAACATCAAGATATGAAATCAACATCAATTCTGCCCTCATCTGTAGAGCATTCGACATCGGCCTACTTGGTCATACCATTCACTATTCAACTATAAATAAGCACAACTGCAGAAATTACATAAGAAATAAGGCTGCAAAAGTAAAAAAAACATATATTTTACTTCCGTGTGGGAGGTTGAAGATGGGATGCAGAAGAGGAGGGAGGAGATCCGACGGCTACGCGTGTCTAAATCGGATGGATCTAGGCTGACCGGCCGAAAAGATTGGGCCGGAGCGCCGGCGCAGAGCCCTGCCCAAAAAGGCAAGACAGGCAAGGCTCTATTTCTGCACGCACAGAAAATGATCTAACCTAGTCGCATATATTTTGATAACAACTCATAAATTAACCAAATGAAATTGGTGCGAACAAGGTTGGATTTCATATAAAAATGCTGGATTTTCATATAAGCATTAACGAAATTCATTACATCTACATTAACTAAGCGATGTTGGTCCGACTTTGGGCGTATAATTAATACTAATCTAAATGGACGCCCGCGGATCCCTTTGTCTTCCTTATGTCCGGCAGCCCGATCAGCGGACTGTCGGGAGCCCCGAAAGCATATGCTTCAATGCAAACAATGACTCACCTTTCGACTGCTCATCGTAGTGGAACCCCGGACTGATGCTTCAACAGGAGGGGAAAAGGGGTGCCTCCGCTTCCACAGAGCCCATGTGGGGTTGACGATGGTCCTTGCAACTGAAGAAAACGGGCAAGACACCAGATGTGTACGCCAGCGCCGCCTCAGTGGTGGCCTTCATGAGACCCAAGTGGCGGCAACGTCCCGTGTTGTACTTCTCCTCAATGATGGCGGCGGACGCAGAGGCGCTCGCCACCGACTCGTCGCTCTCCATGCACCCAGTTTCTGTCTCTGCCCGCATGGCACGTCCACATGCACGGGAGGCGCGGTCGCACACACGGGGGGCGCAGTTGCTGTCGTGCTCCCAGTCGTGCCGGCATGTAGCAACTCGCCACTCCTCTTCGAGCTGGCCTGGAGCAACGAGTTGCTGAGCCACACGCCGACTTCGGGTGGCAACTGTCTCCGTTGGGCTAGGCGAGGGAGATGTAGGAGCGATCTGCCTCGCTTGTATCCGATAGACTCGACAAACCACCCAACCAACTTGTATGCTAGAGAACTTCTGTTCAGAAGCCATAAAAAATGGAGAAAATGGTTTAGGGGTGAGATTCTCGCCGGTCGTTTGGGCTTATTTAAATAGAGAGCGGACCGACCTTGCGTTTAATGTTGGTCCACTCAAGAACGGACGTATGGCCGGAGTAGGTTTCTCGGCTTTCATGTGGGTTTAATGAAGACGTTTGAATGCAACAAGGAGCCGTGTTCAGCCAGGCGTGTAGCGGGCGGCGTCCACGGGCGGGCCATTTCAATGACGGAGACAGTGAGAGGTCGCGTCTGCCTTCATTTGCTTTCAACGTGGAACGACGCGCTTTACAACGACATGAATGCGGGCAGCTGACATCGGGCGAGAAGCGTGCATCGAAGGGGAGAGGGGTTTTTGGTGGGTGAGGATGGTCAGAAGCGGGCTTGAGATCGGTCCGGACTCCCGCAAACCTATCACACGTTTGTCTTCACTTTGCAGATGAAAAGACGTCTGGACCGATGAACAACCATGTTGGGTTTAAACAATGTGGTCCGAAAGGATGTGAAATTCACGGGTCGAGCAAAATGTTCAACTCGGTCGTAGGCACGGGGACACGGTCCGAAAGAATCTTGGCGATAAGTTGTTATACCCTAACACTATGGTCGCTGCTGATAGGGAAAGAATCAGATTCCAAATGTTTTGTAAATGAGGATCATATCTCAATTTACTTCAAAAAAGACACAAAATACGAAATTTAGCCATGCGTGGACTTGGAATTGAACAATGTGATGGACGATCTCTGCCAAGGTAGTACACCCTTCGGTCTTTTTTAGTTTGCATATTAGCTTTGTTTGAATACTCATACGTTTTATGATGTGTACATGTTTAGAAAAACAATAATGTCTATTTTCAAAATGGTCATTGCTACGAATCAACCGGATGATTTCTTTCGGTTGGGCAGCCGTTTGATCCAACCCTTCGGAGTCGTTGGATCGATCAACGCGAACACGTCCTTCTCACATCGCAGCCAACCACCGCGTCGCCTGAGCAAGCAACATCACATGCTCGCAGCAGGACTCGCGCCGGCGATGCTAAACTACACCCCCACTCCTGCGCACGATCTGGCCGTCGGTGGAGCTCCATTGCAGCACCGTCCGCTGCACCGCAGCTCCAAGCCGCCAGTGAAGCTTCATTGCAGCCGCGGTGGACCTCCATTGCAACACCGTCTGTTGCACCCAGTTCCGGGCCGCTGGTGAAGCTTCATTGCAGCCGTCGATGAAGCTCCATTGCAGCACCGTCTGCTGCACCGCAGCTCTGGGCCACCGGTGAAGCTTCATTGCAGCCACAATGAGCCTCCATTGCAGCACCCTCTGCTGCATCGCAGCTCCGGGCCGCCGATGAAACTTCATTGCAGCCGCCACGCGTTGCCTTGGAGCCCTGGGTCGCCCAACGAGCGCTCCACTACAGCAACACCGGTGAGCACCCCACACCCAGCGTCCACGACGGCTTGCAACGGCTCGTCGTCTTCCCTAGTTGGCCACTGCAACACACGAGAAAGTTTCGATTTTCACCGATGAAAATGGGCAGCAAAGATGTAGACGGAGAGCATCGATTGGGGGGTTTACTATCGCAAAGGTAGGGGAGAGGTTGGGGTCAACGACCGAGTTGCTGCTTTGTATGGCTGGAGCGTCTCGCATGCGGATAAGGATAGGGTGGAGCAAGCGGTCTGCAGGTCCCCACCGGGACGGGTGTCATGCATTAGAGGAGGCTTACAACCCGCCCAAATCAGTCGTCTGATTTTAATCTATTTCCTTTCAAAATAAGTGGATAGAGATTTTTTTTATGTCAAACAAGAAATCTAATTATTCCAAAACCTAAAGTAGTAGTACCGGATAAAGACCGTTGTACTGTAGTACTTCCTCTATCTCAGTTTATAAGTCTGGCACGCGTATCTAGGTCGTTAATTTGATTAATTTAATAATAAGCATATATTACAAAAAATATATCATTAAAAACTTTAGATGTTCTATTTTCTAATGATATAATTTTTATATTAAATAATAGATTTTATATAAGTCAAATTGACGATCTCGGTAAACGTGCGTGCCTTCTAAACTGTGACGGAGGTAGTACATATAGACGCTATGCGCTTTTTGCGATCAACTCAGTCTGTTAGTATATCCTGACTGAAAGAACAAAATTAAGATCCACTATAAATACAGTTCCTGGTAAAAAAAATCATAATTTAGATCAACTATAATACATAGAAAGCTATGATTGAAAACAAAAAATTGCATATCCAAGGTTAGCGCTATATATCTAAATAAAAGTAAAACGAAAACCAAGCACTAAACTACTACTATGTGTTTGTATTGGTGCCGCTGACAGTCGTAGCACGAAAACACGGGGATGGACCCCCTCCGATCTTGGCCTTGCAGACAAGCACCGTGTCCAGGCACCCGTTTATGTAGCAGCCTCCGCCGCCGGGAGTCCGCACCGCCACGTCCACCACCGCCTGCCCCCTCTCCAGCTCGCTGGCCAGCCGGTCCCGGAGGAAGTGGGGCACCTCCACGTTCATGCCCCACGCCTTGGTAGCGGCCTCTCGCACCTTTGTTCTCTGCACGCAGAGCCCCGGCATGGTGCCCTTGGCGAGCAGTGCATCCCCGTATGTCACGATCGCCGACGAGCCGACGCCGCCGACGCACTCATTGGTCATCTGGTTGTGGGTGCTGTCGATGTGCACGGTGATGCCGAACACCGGGCTGAGCGCCTGCCGGTCGCTATGGAGATCCAAGCCGTCGACGCTGGTGATGGTCACAGTGTACTTGGTGTCACAGGGCCTCGTGGTTTCCCACACAATGGAAAACACAAAACCTGCCATTATAACTATCGCCATTGCGATCATGCAAAACTTGAAGCACCTGCTTTCTTCGGCCATGGTGTCGAGGGACAACGGCGAGAGCTTGATCGATTTGCGGTGTTTGGTAAGTCGTTGGGGAACTATATACTATATATATAGTGTTGGAGAGGAAGGCCTTTGTTCTGCGTTACGGGGAAGAGAAGGGCTCGGAGCGTGCTCTAGCCGGACACAGCTTTCCGTGTCTGAATCGTTTGGCGGCGCACA
The DNA here is from genome assembly GCF_904849725.1 of Hordeum vulgare subsp. vulgare. Classification (NCBI taxonomy): domain Eukaryota; kingdom Viridiplantae; phylum Streptophyta; class Magnoliopsida; order Poales; family Poaceae; genus Hordeum; species Hordeum vulgare. The sequence continues at coordinate 653,614,362 of NC_058519.1, read as the reverse complement.
GTTGACAACAAATCCCAATCGCAACGGGGTTATCTAGCTACCTTAATTAGGGGCTCGCGGGCAGGAGGCAAGCAGGTATTGCGGTGACAAGACTTTTCTGCTCCTCGCATGATTACATATGTACGCTTAAAAAAAAGTGAAGAAACAATCAAGCGATGTATAAGAGATTAAGAGACATATATATGATAATCCCTAAGCTGTGAAAAACAACAGATTAGCTAACAATAAGATCATCTACAACCAGACCTCTCATACCTACCTCAAACATCCGGATAGACTGTTCAGTCATAAAAAAACGATCCAACCGGACCACTCAAACGGACCTTAAACGTCCCGGCTGACAGGAACCTCTCGTATCTAGTCTAAATACAGGACGCTCGGGCACGCCCGCCACGTCGGCCTGGTAATGGGGCACATGCGGACTCGCCCGAAAACCCGATGTTTCGACGGTCGTCTCAACTGTCGCCGCGGTGCGAACGCGGCGTGACGCCACTCCGGCTCACCGCCCGAGGCCATAGCCGGCTATTTAAGGAGTGAGGCTTATGTGGGTTGCCAGGTCGCTCTGTGTGTCCTGAATGGACGTGTTATAACGATTTTCGTCTAATTTTCCGTTAATCAACCGAGCAATTCTTTTCTTAATTAATTAATGAGATGAGGCAAAGCTTTTGCCTACATTTCAAAAAAAAAAACATTTGTGGCAGCTGTTTGTTCGGGACAGTTCATTTACAATGAGGGCCAGGCAATACTAATTACATGTCTAATCTAAGTATATATATTTTTGTAATACAAGTATAAGCTATGAAAATGTTGGTTCTCATGTTTTAGAAAGATCGTGTTTCAAGACAAATGTTGCATAAGACCAAAATAAGCTTTATTAATAAATCCTATAAAATGAATCAGCAAAACAGAAAGCGCGAATACGTCCAACACACACATAACGACTTTACTATACACACAGATAGTTGCTAGTAATAATTACTTGAATATGTACATAAAATACACATGTGCCTGCGACTATATAGAGATGCACTCAAGCCATGAGGCCGGCAACTGCAAGCAAAACGGCGAGACCGAACCCCGTCACCTTCACATTGGTGGCAGCGGAAGCAGGTGTCGCCGGGGGAGCGTTGCTTGCACTTGGGCCGCTGGCCGGGGCGGGTGACGTAGAGGTGACAATAATCTTAACCTTCATACCGCCCGCGCAATGACCAGGGAAACCGCAGATGAAGTAGCGGGTGCTGTTGTTGGAGAGGGTGACGATAACATTCCCAGAGGTATAGGTGGCGAGGGGGCTGGCGGTGTTGCAGGAGTCGTAGTCTGCTTTGCTGACTTGGAGGAGGTTGTGCGCCTGAGGGGAGTACTTGAACATGATCTGGTCGTCGATATGGAAGTTCCTGGAGGACGCCCATGCGTCGTAGTTGGTGCCGAGGTCCCAAGCTCCGCCGGGCTCGCCGACGTTGTAGATCGCCGCGGACGCGGTGCTTATGACGACGGCCATCGCAGCCAGGGCGAGAAGACTGGTTCTTGTGGCAGCCATTGCGGTTGGAACTGCAAGGAGAGCTAGCAAAGTGGATTTGTATAGCAAGTGCTGGTGTATTGATCCTTGAGTGGAGATTGTGTTTGCTTCCCTAGGTGGCTGTGTCGGGTCCTATATATATACTCCTGGGTGGGTTGGAGAAACGTGTGCGGTTGGTGGACGCGGAGAATGGATTTTGGACTTTGAATGCTGGAGAAATTTATATTTAGAAACGAAGAAAGTAGATGAAAACACAAGCAAGCTAGGCATGTGGCTGGTACGTATTTGGTCATAATAGACCGATCATGTGAAGACCGGGCTGTAATGTTGGCCTGCTGACCTTTTCACGCATTCCACGTAGACTATCACGATCCACGTACCTTCTGATGTAGATCCAAGTGTCGAAAGCATTTTTTTATCTATGGACTCAACGTATTAATAATTAAGGCCCTAAATTTTTGTTCTTGGAATGATTTAGTTATATGTACTAATGCAATATCAAGTACAAATGATACATTTAATGACTATAATGTTATACCATATACCTAATTTAATACTACCTCCATCCGGGTTTATTGATCCCCTTCGTATTTTATGCACAACTTTGACAGTAGATTTGACTAACAAATTAGAAGTTGTATGTCACAAAATTTTAATTGTTGGATTCATATTTGAAAGAAGTTTCCATTCATATTATTTTTAGGGTATGTGACTTATATTTTATTAGTTAAATCAAAGTTCAAAGTTTAACCCAAACTACCAGGAGGACTAATATACCAGGACGGAGGTAGTAAGAGCCAAACTAGTCATTATTACTACTCTATTACTCCCTCCGGTCCTGTTTAGTGAAGTGAAAGCATTTTGACAAACTTATAGAAACACATTATCAACATTCATAATATAAAATCAATATCAGTAGAATCATTATGGATGTAATTTAACATTATAAATATTTGGTATTGTAGATATTAATATTTTATAATATAAACTTGGTAAAACTTTGAAAAGTTTGACTTGACAAAATTCTTACACACGGATTAAAAAGAATCGAAGGAAGTACATAGAAAATTAAGGACCCTACTATTTCGGAGGCCGCGGTGCAGCCAGCACTAATTTTGTGTGTGCACAGGTGCACGGTACGGGCCGGAGGCCTCTTGCGCGCCTTTATTTGAATTGCGGACACAAGGACCGCAAACTATAATACAATCTTTTTAATAAGAAATATATATAGGTTTTCCTATATAGATACCTTTTACGATGATTTCAAATTGTGCACTAAATTGAATAGCACAATGAATATTTTCAAATCCATGTGTTTGCTTTTAAAATAACATGTTAAAGTATCTCATAAAGAAATTTTACACGTGCCTAAAACCCATCTATGCATGCATGGGAAATTGTTTTCAGATTTTTTTATCACTTCAAAGTTTATTTAAAAATAAATAAAGAATAGGTTCACGGAGGATATAGAGCCCGAGATCCAAAATAAATTTCTTTTATTGACCCAAGATAAATATGACCTTTCATTTTAGATAAAAATTACTTGATTGCAGGCTGAAAGCTCCATTTTACCAGTTTTAAATGTGCTGATTGTATGTGGTATGAACGCTTTAATTCTGGATTTTGATGCTCGACTTTCGAGCGATACATAGCGTTTGCTTTCTAAGTTGATAGTTGTGACTTGTTTTGTTGGAACAATGTTGTAAATTTTTTGTGACACTAGAGCTATAATTTAATTAGGTGTTACATGCAACTCATGTAGTAGAAAGCTGGAACTTAGACCCGAGAAAATGATCAAACAATAGTAAAAAAGGTAGTCCTTGTAACCATGATGTATCTAGGTTTTCGTTGAACAATCACCGAAGGAGAGGTCACTATGTGAATGAATTACTCAAAGTGGTGAAATATTAGTTACAAGTTTGCGTGTGAGAAGAGATATTCTATCGATCATTATTTTCTACATAGCTCACCATCCATGCCAAATGGTACGAGCGATATTACAGCCAAGACATAGTGGATATTCGTAAACTTTAATCCAATTTAATAATACATCATGCAATATTATTTCGCTCGATAATGTTATTTTACAATCCAGGAGGTTGCACTGTGGGTCAATTGTACGGCTCAACTTGCGAGCTCAAAGCTCCATTTTACCAACTGTAAACGTGTTTTTTTATGTGTGTGCGGAGCTCTACTATTAAAGCAGGATGTGCCGTCGTGATGGTTCAACCTCCGCGATGGTTCGACCTTCTAAGGCTAACGCTCGCTACCCTTTCACCCACGTTCCACCATCGATTTTTATTCAACCCTAAAAACCAGTCGGTTTAATTAAAAAAAATCTCTTCCTTCCTCTGCGATTGGAAAATCCGCTGACACCTCCCCCGCACAACGCATCCAACTCCCAGCCCCCAACTTCCCCCACTCCATCGCTCCTGCCGCTCTCCTCCTCGCCGGCGGCCAGATCCGCGCCGCGCAGCTTCCCGCCGCGTTCGACTGGTTCAGGGATGCAGGCGGTGGGGCGGACGCGTATCTCTACGACGACCTGGACGCCGTCGCCATCCCGGCGCTCCTCGACTCCCGCTTCGACGGCGAGAAGGTCGACACTCAAGGGCCTCCTCGCCCTCATCTCGCTGGGCTTCTACGTCGACCACCGCTTCCCGCAGGTCCGGCTAGCGTCCCACCCTTCTCATCCCTCTCATCTCATCTCGCGCCGCGGATTCTGGCCATGGCGGCTCGGCCCCCTGGGAAGAAGAGACGAGGGAGAGAGAGAGGAGGTGAGATGGAGAGAAGAGAAGCAGAGCGGCGCCGACCGAGAAGCCTCTGAGGTGCAGCGATAACTGCGTCTGCGTCCTCGTCTGCACATTGCTCTAGATGCCGAGCTGCAGCGCGGCGTCGAGGAGCGCACAGGCTTTCTCCATCTGCCCCAGGTTCACGCACAGGTCCATCAAGCAGTTGCAGTAGGGCATCTTCACCACGCCACGGACGTCGTTCAGGATGCCCCTGGCTGCCTCCTTGAAGGATTCAGTGGAGGCTTTCCTGTCCACCAGGAGCTTCACCACGGTGCCAACCTGGGCGTTGCTCCTGTCGATGCAGTCAACCACCTTGCCGAGTTCCTCCACTGGGGTATCCCTGCCACGGTAAGAAGGCAGCCGCAGAACCGGTCGTCGGGCGTGATTTTGAGGTCCTCTAGCATGCCGAATAACCTGACGACGTCGTCGGTGCATCCCACTTTACCATAGCACCGGATGAGCGAGGTGAGGATGAAGATGTTGGGCTTGAAACCCGCCTGTGCCATCTCCTTCAGTATGGCCTCTGCACCAGGGACATTGCCAGTGCAGGAATATAGTGTCACCATTGATGAGTAGGTCCGGCTATCAGGCTTGCACTTGGTGTCCACAGACGACTTCATGTCTGTGAAGATCTCCTCGGCCTCCTCGACATAGCCGATATCGGCGCACATTGACAGGAGCATGTTGTATAGCACCACGTCGATGTCCATCACCTCGTCCTTCATCTTCCGGTACATGATCTTCGCGTCCTCACCATAGCGTGCCCTCGTGTATGCCTGCAGGAGACAACAATAGGTTGCCCTGTTGGGCTGCACCTTCTGGCTGACCATCTCTCTGTGGATGGTCTTCACTACCCACAGCCGCATGGCACGGCCCATGGCGTCCAACACGGTGTTGTACACGACCAGGGTTGGCTTCACGCCGACGACCTTCATTTCCTCAAACACGTTGAGCGCGTCGTCGGAGTTGTTGTTGGTGGAGTGCACCTTGATCACCGTGGCGCATATGACAGGGTCGAGCTGGCATCTCTCGGACCGAGCATGGTCGTACAAGCGGAGTGCCATCTCGGCGTCCCCGGCGCGGCCGTATGTGTCGATCAGGACCGAGTACATGAGTATGTCCGGTGAGCACCCTGTCTCCGGCATCTTCTCGAACCACTCCACGGCCTTACCGGGCGGGCCACACGCGCGCGCGCAGCTGATGACGGTGGAGAAGGTGGTGTTGTCCGGTTGCACGCCGTCCCGCAGCATTGCGTCCCAGAGCGCCTCCGTTTTGCTGTGCAGGCAGTAATGCTGCAAAATATTGAGAAAGAACTGTCGAAGCCTAAGAACAAAGTGAGGTTTATCTTTGCTGTTAATTCCGGGGACATCGTAGTCAGTAACAGGAAGAGGGCTGAGTTACTCTTGGAGCTTAAGCAGAAGGGATATGCAACTTTCCCAAATGAAAAAAATACGGCTAAAGAAGTAGATGGAGAAAATGGTTATGACTATCTTCTCGGAATGGCAATTCGTACCTTGACACTGGAGAAAGTACGGGAGCTCGTCGCAGAAAAGAAGAAATTAGAGGATGAATTTCGAAGTCTGGACAAAACAACTCTGGTAACTCTTTGGTTGAGTGTCCTTGATGTTCTTGAAAAAGAAATGGATGTAATTAAGCAATGTTTCCCTCTAATGTTTTGGTCGATGTTATATGTTTCATCTCTTCTCATTCATTGGTTTTTGATACAGGTTCTCGATGCAAAATTTGAAGCTGAACATGAGGAAACAAGACGTAGGCGGGAAAATTACTTGAAATATGAGAAGTTGTCTAAAGCAGCGCCCAAGAGACGGCCTAAGAAGACTGCATCCAAAGCTCAGAAGGTACAGAGTAACAGAAGAGATGAAGTTCTTAAGTTACAGAGGACTAGGTAGTATATGTTGTTCTTTTACTGATAAAACAAACTTACTCTTCGAGGCAAATTTGGCTGGTAATCACGATGCAGATTTGGAAACCAAACACGCGGCACAAAAGAAGAAACCAGCCAAGAAGGTTGGTTCCTCGAGCAAGCCTTTTTACTGTACGTGTTAAAGTTATTTTTTTTCTTTACAAATCAGTTTAAAAATTTCGTAGGCAAGTGCACCGGTGAGACATGATGACGACGAAGCACTCAACCTAAAAGATCGCATGGCTGCTTGTACTATTGGTGACTCCCCTCCAAAACGTAGTGGTAATTCTTATGTACAATCTTGTGTTTGTGCACATGACATACCTATCTCTTACAAAAGTTTAACCAGGCCTTTTACAATGTTGTTTATGTGTACATCAATGTTGTACATGTTTGCGCAGCCGCGGAATCCGAGACTACAAAAGAACAGAAAGGAAAGAAAAGGCGGAACGAATCAAGCAAAAGAGGCACGACAAAGAAGGCTACGACACCCTTAACCAAGTTGTCTGGTGAGAGCGAGGACAACAAATTTGTCATGGAAGAAGCGTAGCTGATGACGGTGGAGAAGGTGGTGTTGTCCGGTTGCACGCCGTCCCGCAGCATTGCGTCTCAGAGCGCCTCCGTTTTGCTCCAGCGCTGCCGCTTGCGCAAACACCTTGAGCACGACGTTGTACAGGATGACCTTGCTGCGGACCTCCGCGTTCTCCAGGAACCAGCGCAGTGCGAGCATGGTGGTAGCCGGGTTGCCGGCGGCCATGTTGAGCATGATGGCGGGGTCCTGCTCAGAGGGGGCCTCCGGGAAGGCGGCCTCGAGCGCAGCAGCGACGGGCGCCTCGGCGGGCTCCCACGCGGCGAGCGCTGCCGCGGCGGTGGTGAGGCGGGCCCGGCGTCTGGAGCCGGCGCGCGCGGGCGAGTTCGGCGGCGCGCGGGCTGTTGGGGTTTACCCAGAGAAACCTTGCAGTGCTGGAAATCTTGGGGTTTTGGCCATCGGTTATATTAGGCTCGATGGTGTATCCGACTTACATCGATTAACAGTAAGTCTGCGTGATGTCGGTAGCACCAATAACGACAATGATAACAACGTTCATCTCGTCTCGAGGTATATAATTTCTTTTTCAGTTAAGGTGGTTCCTTGCTTTTTTATTACAATATTTCTTACAGTAATATGAAGGTGTGGTAATATGATTTTGTTTCACAATGTTGCTATTCCGTTTACAGAGGTTAGCCATATTATAACATGCTTATGAGCTTTTATTTGCCAAACCATAGGAAGTGGTATTTGGTGCCGCTTTGCAGTTGTAGAAGTAGAAACACACCCCCACAATCTAAATAATTAGTGTTTAGTTGCAAATCTGTTCCTAAATTTATACTCCCTCTGTCCCACAATATAAGAGTGTTTTTTGTATTAGTATAGTGTTAAAAACGCTCTTATATTACGGGACGGAGGGAGTATAAGATATTTGCTTTAGATCACTTCCTTACTGTCCTGAATTTGTTTGGAGGAATAAATTGGTGCTTTTATATTTTTATATGTAGTTGATTAGTTATCTCTATGTTCTGAATATTGCAGGCCAATGCATGAGATAGCATTAGCATTTGCATCAACTGATAAGCCAAAGCTACTTAGTCAGTTAAACAAACGTAGCAGGACAAGGCATAATCCCCATCTAAGTAGGCGTCTGCTGCCATGGCATTGCAATTTTATTTACAGAGTTGGTCAACCTGCTATTAGCACAACAAATGAAATTCAGTATATGCAGAAGCTGGCAAGTAGTCAATAAGAAATGAAACAGAAAAATAAATGAATAGAAGAAGAATTTAAATAAAATAAAATATAAGAAACAAGCTATCAAGATGCATTGACAGCAGAAACATAATGTGCCATGGTAACCCAAATGTGAATTAGCTATCATGAAAACCACTTAAAAGAATAATTGTAAATTTTGTAAATGGCATTATTGCGGATCTTAAAGGCATTATTGTAAATTAGAGTATCCTTTTTATATATCTTCTTTTCACGAGACAATTAAACTATCTGAGACTAGCGCATTGCATATCTATGTGTTTAAACTAGGAACCAATAAATCACTTGGTTTATTTGACTGCATTTCAAAACTATGTGTTTAAACCAGTTTAAGATGCACGATGGTGATGACATGGACAACATATGGAGTAGTTCGTCACGGAGGTCAATGGACAGGAAGTGCCTTGTTTCCTTTGAGCTGCTCGAGAGAGTGACGAAATTGGTGCCCATGATCCACGCCCACATGGTGTTTTTCGAGCTGTCTCAAGCTGGGGGAGATATGTGCCCTATGTGCTGACGCAAGCTGTCAACTCTGCTAAATTACTGATTGCTAAAATCCAAGGTGCTATGTGATTCTTTAAAGGCAACACAACTTTGTCTTGTTGTCAATGAGATTTGTTTTCAGATTTATATTATTTTTCTTTGGATTGGTGAAGTTTTTTATAGTTTTACAATATATTTGATGCAAACATAACGCTGTCAAAATCTTGGTTTTCAATCAAAGGAAAGATGTGCCTGGGGTACTTTGTTAATCCCCTTTTCAAATATGATTACATGATATTGTATATTTCTTGATCAATTAATGGTGTATTTTTATGCGTGGTGCTATGAGAAATAGTGGATTTTGTGTATTCGAAGTATCATGGTCATACATGTCTTTCCATATCATACAACATGGGTCATTTTATGATGAACACACAATAAAAATAAAGCAAAACAAAGAGAAAACAAGAATTTATTCTGAGATAGTTATACATCGCATACACATTAAACTCAAAATAGACATTCATTATAAAACAGAAAATGCAGGTAATCAATCTGTATGTATAGTTTTTAATACTTCCTCCGTCTCGGTGCATTAGGCATCTTACGAAAATCAAATAATCCCAAAACACTAAGGCACATTAGAGTAGTACTAGTTGCATGCATATTAATTTGACCACATCTATTAATTGGAGGACCAATGCATGCAATTTATGCGGCATATTTTTTGGATTTCAAGAGGTATTCTAATTAATAGCACGTTTTCAGTTGAGAAAGAAATGGTGTAATTGGCTTCCTCTGCAATTTAATTTTCTTCTCCTATCCAATCTATGCGTGCCTAGGTTGCAGTGCACCTCCTAAAATGCCTAATACACCGAGACGGAGGGAGTAATAGAGATTCCATCGATGTTGAAGAAAAGGAAAGCAACGCGTGAAGCAGCCAGCAACATAGCCCAGTTTTCAGATATTCCGTCGACCGATTATCTTATTATTACTACTATATATCTCTACGTCACTAGGTGTTTGAGTTGACCAAGTACTGGCTGCATGCTGCCTAGCTTGCTTGTGTTCCCACGTAAACATTCAAAGTACCAAATTCAGATACGTAGTCTATTCTACGCTTCCAGCCTTCCACCTACCGGACGCGTTTCTTCAACCCACCCGGGGATAGCCTGCATGTTATTTATAGGACCCGACACAAACAACTAGGGAAGCAAACACAAGACCTGGCTTACAATCTCCTCTGCTAGCTCTCCTTTCGGTTCCAACCGCAATGGCTGCCACGAGAACCATTCTCCTTGCTGTGGCCACAATGGCCATCCTGAGCACCGCATCGGCGGCAATCTACAACGTCGGCGAGCCAGGTGGTGCATGGGACCTCAGCACCAACTACGACACCTGGGCGTCCTCCAGGAACTTCCACCCAAGCGACCGGATCGTCTTCAAATACTCTCCTCAGGCACACGACGTCCTCGAGGTCAGCAAGGCCGACTACGACTCTTGTAGCACCGCCAGCCCAATCGCCACCCTCAACTCCGGGAATGATGTCGTCTCCCTCACGGCCACCGGTACCCGCTACTTCATCTGCGGCTTCCCGGGCCACTGCGCCGGGGGAATGAAGGTGAAGATCGATGTCGTGCCGAGCTCCTCTTCTTCCTCGCCTGCCCCGGCCAGCGGTCCCAGTGCAAGTAACGCTCCCCCGCCGGTGCCTGTCTCAGCCGCCACCTCTGTGGCCACCACAGGGTTTGGGCTCGCCATCTTACTTATTGTTGCCGGCCTCATGTCTTGAATGTAATTTGCAACGGCATACACGTGCAATTTCCATATTAGAAGTAGCGATTACTAGCTACCATATATGCGTATATTCTAAAGTGTAGTAATTATAGGGTATGTTGTATGTATCGAGGCTCCGCATTTTTACACAGTATTTTACCTGAAACAATTTGATCAATACTGCAAGTAGAGCCAGATTTAGATTTCTCCAACATTGACTTGAAACACGGAAAAATGCATATACACATAGATTATACATGTAATATCATTGTTTGATTTGTGTTGAATATGTGAATGAGTATCCTATAGTTGGAGTTTTTCATGTATTTAAGTTGCAGAGTCATGTATTCATCATAATTTTTTAGAATACTTTATGTACTCCATATATACATTTTGAGCTTAGCAGTTGCTCTATTATTTCACTTATATCTTTTTGACCATGATGACGTATATATTTTATAGAAATAATTTCACTAGACTTTTAGCTAAAAAAGAGAACGAAAAATGACGGGTGTCAAAATATTCATGAAATTTGTAAAAGTTCGTGAAGTTGAAAAACATTTCAAAAAATTGAGCAGAGTTCATGAATTTCGAAAAAGTTATTTAAAAAAAATTCATGCATTTGAAGAAAAAAAGAAACAAGGAAAAATTAAAAATAAAAGAATATAAAAACCCGAGTACAAACCAAAGGAAAAACATGCCGAAACAGCTCCGTAGAAAAGGAAAATCTGACTTTCTTTTTTGTGTTTTATTTGTCGCACTACAAAAAATGGAAAGCAAAGATGTTAGACATGGGAGGTGAGGTATCCAAGGTGGTTAATACGTCTACTTATGAACCGCGACGTTCTAGGTTTGAGTCTGTCATAACTAGATGATACACCGCGCATTGCAGCGAAAACACATGGAAATTGGTTGCAATATAATTATGTTAATCATATTTGGTTGCCTAGAATTTGAATATGAGATTGAAGATTAAAAATACATATGATTTTTTGTATCTGATTATTTGTAATTATAAAATAAATATTATGTATTATTTCTCATGCATGTTTAGAGAAATAAAATTAGTAGAGTTGATAAAGTGGGATGTGTAGCATTATCATGCACGCATGTTAAAAGAAATCAAAGTAGCGGACTTGATGATGTGGCATGAGTGATGATGTGGCATGTGTGCATGTTAAGATAAATAAGGTAGTGGGGATTAACTTGTTAGGTTTATAGGATGCACTTATTTTTTGAAGGTTGCAAAAAAGTAAAGGAAAAAGATAATTGGGCCGAGCCCAGGTCAAAAGGGAGGGAGGGAGGGAGGGGGGGGGGTGGCGGGGATTGTATATCGAATAAATAAACAAATGAAACCAAAGAAAAAAAGGCAAGCAAAACAAAAAAGAAAAGAAAAAACTAGGCTATGCACAACAAGAAGAATAAACGAAGTAACTAGGAAAAACAAGTGAGTTGTCCTAATTGGTTGTAGTCAATCGAATGTGTAGTGGGAGGTGGTGACACAGAACGACCAATCCTGAAAGGGTGGAAGTAAATCAAGATGTTGGGAGTTTGAGTCCTACCTCTCGCACTAAACTTTTAATCTTTATGAAAGAAAAAAGAGAGGCCAAGCATAGAAAGGGCGTGCGGATCGACCGTGTACGTCTATGTATAGCTAGTACGCGTCACATATAAAGGTGGGTATACCTTATGGTTAAATAATCATACTGTCCTTATTATACGATTTGTGAGGGGGGGGGGGGGTGTACTGAAGTAAGGCTCATTTTTTTTATGTAATAGAAGGAAGGATATACAATGTCGCCAATCAGGAGTACTTTTGATTATAGTGATAAAATGTTTCCAGAAGGATAAGTACACCGGGACTCTGTAGGAATGCCAAGTAGCAGCGGGCACAAAAAGGCCAATAGTGGCGGGCAAGCCTCCCAGGGGTGCCCTCCACCGACTTCCCGCACTGCTGGTACCCCACCAGTGGCGGGTGAACGCCCGCCACTAGTAGAGCATCTTCAGTGGTGAGCATCTCCATACGCCCGTCACACATAGGTATTGTAGTAGTGGCAGTCAAACTGCCCTCGCCCGCCACGACTAGATGTTGCAGTTGGGGCTGGTAACATATGCTTCCCTCCACAACTATACATATAACCAACAAGAATTTACATATTCGATCGTATGCATTACGATGTATCATAGAGATGGAGCAGCACATAACATATAGCAAAGTCATATAGGCATTTTCGTAGAAACATAGAAACTACACTGAAAGCATCGATCATAGAGACCACATTATGGCAGTTCACAAAAAGTTGACAAACAAAAATTCTGACTCCATCATAGCAACTTGAAATTAAGCTCAACTCTGTGAAGAGTTGTCCTCGTCTCCGATCATCTTCTTAACCTCGGCTAGGGCGGCATTGGCAGTTTCAAAAACTCTCTCGGCAGACTCAACGACTCCTCGCACACACTCTAGTTTTAATGTAGTGTTGTTGAAAACATAAGTACCTATAATCTATCATCTATGAATACGAATACGAATAACAAAGGTCCTATGATTTACATAAAAAGAATGTACCTAACCATATCAACAGCACTACATTAAAATTTGCGAATGAACGTTTCAAAAAAATAATTTGCACATGAACTCTCGTTTAAAATGGACATATGAAACGCTAAAAAATTGACAAAGTAAAAATATATCAACGTTCATCAAAACATCAATACTTACTATGAATCCCTGTAAGGAAAGTAGCCATCTACATGAACCAACAGCACGTCCGGCCATGTAGCAAAGGGAACACAACGCCCACCCATATTTATCCTGGTGATCCGGTCCTCTCACACGATGAGCTAGCTCCTCTGCTATACCTGGTCACCATCATGCATCCGCTGCACTTGCTGCAACTAATCACCGTGGCCGCACAACATGGCTACTTGATGGACACGGACATGAGCTCGGACTCACGCGCCATTTGGGCACACACGCACGCATGCGACCCTGGCTCACACGCCATGACGCAGTCGTGGTTTATTTCCTAACAGCCGCAAGAACATAATAGGGCAGAATCCATTCCCAAAATGCACCCAACACCCACTTCCATGGTCTCTCCCCCTCGACGACGGTGATTGTCCCTTGCAACACCAGAAAAAGAAACATGTATGGCACTCCATCAGCAAAAAACAGGGATTTTGCGCAGCGGATTTTGATCCTGTATGTCCGGGGTTGGGGGCATCCTAATTGTTCTTGAACATTTGTGGCAGCTGGTTGTTCGGGACAGTTCATTTACAATGAGGGCCGGGCAATACTAATTACATGTCTAATTTAAGTATGTATATATTTGTAATACAAGTTTAAGTTATGAAAATGTTGGTTCTCATGTTTTAGAAAGATCGTGTTTAAGGACAAATGTTGTATAAGACCAAAATAATCTTTATTAATAAATCCTATAAAATGAATCAGCAAAACAGAAAGCGCGAATAGGTCCAACACACGCATAACGACTTTACTATACACACAGATAGTTGCTAGTAATAATTACTTGAATATGTACATAAAATACACATGTGCCTGCGACTATATAGAGATGCACTCAAGCCATGAGGCCGGCAACGGCAAGCAAAACGGCGAGACCGAACCCCGTCACCTTCACATTGGTGGCAGCGGAAGCAGGTGTCGCCGGGGGAGCGTTGCTTGCACTTGGGCCGCTGGCCGGGGCGGGTGACGTAGAGGTGACAATAATCTTAACCTTCATACCGCCCGCGCAATGACCAGGGAAACCGCAGATGAAGTAGCGGGTGCTGTTGTTGGAGAGGGTGACAATAACATTCCCAGAGGTATAGGTGGCGAGGGGGCTGGCGGTGTTGCAGGAGTCGTAGTCTGCTTTGCTGACTTGGAGGAGGTTGTGCGCCTGAGGGGAGTACTTGAACATGATCTGGTCGTCGGCATGGAAGTTCCTGGAGGACGCCCATGCGTCGTAGTTGGTGCCGAGGTCCCAAGCTCCGCCGGGCTCGCCGACGTTGTAGATCGCCGCGGACGCGGTGCTTATGACGACGGCCATCGCAGCCAGGGCGAGAAGACTGGTTCTTGTGGCAGCCATTGCGGTTGGAACCGCAATGGCATTTTCTTGTGGTGCCATTGCGGTTAGATCCAAGTGTCGAAGCATTTTTTTATCTATGGACTCAACGTATTAATAAGGCCCTAAATTTTTATTCTTGGAATGGTTTAGTTATATGTACTAATGCAATATCAAATACAAATGATACATTTAGTGACTATAATGTTATACCATATACCTAATTTAATACTACATCCGTCCGGGTTTATTGATCCCCTTCGTATCTTATGCACAACTTTGACAGTAGATTTGACTAACAAATTAGAAGTTGTATGTCACAAAATTTTAATTGTTGGATTCATATTTGAAAGAAGTTTCTATTTATATTATTTTTAGGGTATGTGACTTATATTTTATTAGTTAAATCAAAGGTTAAAGTTTAACCCAAACTACAAGGAGGACTAATATACCAGGACGGAGGTAGTAAGAGCCAAACTAGTCATTATTACTACTTTATTACTCCCTCCGGTCCTTTTTAGTCCGTATATAACTTTTTTGTGAAGTGAAAGCATTTTGACAAACTTATAGAAACACATTATCAACATTCATAATATAAAATCAACATCAGTAGAATCATTATGGATGTAATTTAACATTATAAATATTTGGTATTGTAGATATTAATATTTTATAACTTAAAGTTGGTAAAACTTTGAAAAGTTTGACTTGACAAAAATCTTACACACAGATTAAAAAGAATCGAAGGAAGTACATAGAAAATTAAGGACCCTACTATTTCGGAGGCCGCGGTGCAGCCAGCACTCATTTTGTGTGTGCACAGGAACACGGTACGGGCCTGGCGCCGGAGGCCTCTTGCGTGCCTTTATTTGGATTGCGGACACAGGGACCACACACTACAATACAATCTGTGCAAAAAGCACAGTGATTATCGTCAATTACTCCCTCCGTCCGAATTACTTGTCGCATAAATTGATAAAAATGGATGCGCCTAAAATTAAAATACATCTAGATACATGCATTCCTATGACAAGTATTTTCGGACGGAGGAAGTATAATATATCTATGGTCAATAATAGTAGCTTATGTTTGATAAGGAATATATATAGGTTTTGCTATATAGACACCTTTTAGGATGACTTCAAATTGTGCACTGAATTGAATAACACAATGAATATTTTCAAATCCATGTATTTTCCTTTTTAAATGAATTACTCAAAGTGATGAAATATTAGTTACAAGTTTGCGTGTGAGGAGAGGAGAGATATTCTATCAATCATTATTTTCTACATAGCTCATCATCCATGGCAAATGGTACGAGAGATATTCCCGCCAAGACATAGTGGATATTCCTAAACTTTAATCCAATTTAAGAATACATCGTGCAATATTATTTCACTCGATAATGTTACTTTGCAATCCAGGAGGTTGCACTGTGGGTCAATTGTACGGCTCAACTTGCGAGCTCAAAACTCCATTTTACCAACTGTAAATGTGTTTTTTGTGTGTGTGCGGATGTAATAAGACGCCGATCGAACAGGGACGTAGACCGTGTCGATATTGAAGAAAAGGAAAGCAACGCGTGAAGCAGCCAGCAACATAGCCCAGTCTTCAGATATTCCGCCGACCGATTATCTTATTATTACTAGTATATATATCTCCACGTCACTACGTGTTTGAGTTGACCAAGTACTGGCTGCATGCTGCCTAGCTTGCTTGTGTTCCCACGTAAACGTTCAAAGTACCAAATTCAGATACGTAGTCTATTCTACGCTCCCAGCCTTCCACCTACCGGACGCGTTTCTTCAACCCACCCGGGGATAGCCTGCATGTTATTTATAGGACCCGACACAAACAACTAGGGAAGCAAACACAAGACCTGACTTACAATCTCCTCTGCTAGCTCTCCTTTCAGTTCCAACCGCAATGGCTGCCACGAGAACCATTCTCCTCGCCGTGGCCACAATGACCATCCTGAGCACCGCATCGGCGGCAATCTACAACGTCGGCGAGCCAGGTGGTGCATGGGACCTCAGCACCAACTACGGCACCTGGGCGTCCTCCAGGAACTTCCACCCAAGCGACCGGATCGTCTTCAAATACTCTCCTCAGGCACACGACGTCCTCGAGGTCAGCAAGGCCGACTACGACTCTTGTAGCACCGCCAGCCCAATCGCCACCCTCAACTCCGGGAATGATGTCGTCTCCCTCACGGCCACCGGTACCCGCTACTTCATCTGCGGCTTCCCGGGCCACTGCGCCGGGGGAATGAAGGTGAAGATCGATGTCGTGCCGAGCTCCTCTTCTTCCTCGCCTGCCCCGGCCAGCGGTCCCAGTGCAAGTAACGCTCCCCCGCCGGTGCCTGTCTCAGCCGCCACCTCTGTGGCCACCACAGGGTTTGGGCTCGCCATCTTACTTATCGTTGCCGGCCTCATGTCTTGAATGTAATTTGCAACGGCATACACGTGCAATTTCCATATTAGAAGTAGCGATTACTAGCTACCATATATGCGTATATTCTAAAGTGTAGTAATTATAGGGTATGTTGTATGTATCGAGGCTCCGCATTTTTACACAGTATTTTACCTGAAACAATTTGATCAATACTGCAAGTAGAGCCAGATTTCTCCAACATTGACTTGAAACACGGAAAAATGCATATACACATAGATTATACATGTAATATCATTGTTTGATTTGTGTTGAATATGTGAATGAGTATCCTATAGTTGGAGTTTTTCATGTATTTAAGTTGCAGAGTCATGTATTCATCATAATTTTTTAGAATACTTTATGTACTCCATATATATATTTTGAGCTTAGCAGTTGCTCTATTTTTTCACTTATATCTTTTTGACCACGATGACGTATATATTTTATAGAAATAATTTCACTAGACTTTTAGCTAAAAAAGAGAACGAAAAATGACGGGTGTCAAAATATTCATGAAATTTGTAAAAGTTCGTGAAGTTGAAAAACATTTCAAAAAATTGAGCAGAGTTCATGAATTTCGAAAAAGTTATTTAAAAAAATTCATGCATTTGAAGAAAAAAAGAAACAAGGAAAAATTAAAAATAAAAGAATATAAAAACCCGAGTACAAACCAAAGGAAAAACATGCCGAAACAGCTCCGTAGAAAAGGAAAATCTGACTTTCTTTTCTGTGTTTTATTTGTCGCACTACAAAAAATGGAAAGCAAAGATGTTAGACATGGGAGGTGAGGTATCCAAGGTGGTTAATACGTCTACTTATGAACCGCGACGTTCTAGGTTTGAGTCTGTCATAACTAGATGATACACCGCGCATTGCAGCGAAAACACATGGAAATTGGTTGCAATATAATTATGTTAATCATATTTGGTTGCCTAGAATTTGAATATGAGATTGAAGATTAAAAATACATATGATTTTTTGTATCTGATTATTTGTAATTATAAAATAAATATTATGTATTATTTCTCATGCATGTTTAGAGAAATAAAATTAGTAGAGTTGATAAAGTGGGATGTGTAGCATTATCATGCACGCATGTTAAAAGAAATCAAAGTAGCGGACTTGATGATGTGGCATGAGTGATGATGTGGCATGTGTGCATGTTAAGATAAATAAGGTAGTGGGGATTAACTTGTTAGGTTTATAGGATGCACTTATTTTTTGAAGGTTGCAAAAAAGTAAAGGAAAAAGATAATTGGGCCGAGCCCAGGTCAAAAGGGAGGGAGGGAGGGAGGGGGGGGGGTGGCGGGGATTGTATATCGAATAAATAAACAAATGAAACCAAAGAAAAAAAGGCAAGCAAAACAAAAAAGAAAAGAAAAAACTAGGCTATGCACAACAAGAAGAATAAACGAAGTAACTAGGAAAAACAAGTGAGTTGTCCTAATTGGTTGTAGTCAATCGAATGTGTAGTGGGAGGTGGTGACACAGAACGACCAATCCTGAAAGGGTGGAAGTAAATCAAGATGTTGGGAGTTTGAGTCCTACCTCTCGCACTAAATTTTTAATCTTTATGAAAGAAAAAAGAGAGGCCAAGCATAGAAAGGGCGTGCGGATCGACCGTGTACGTCTATGTATAGCTAGTACGCGTCACATATAAAGGTGGGTATACCTTATGGTTAAATAATCATACTGTCCTTATTATACGATTTGTGAGGGGGGGGGGTGTACTGAAGTAAGGCTCATTTTTTTTATGTAATAGAAGGAAGGATATACAATGTCGCCAATCAGGAGTACTTTTGATTATAGTGATAAAATGTTTCCAGAAGGATAAGTACACCGGGACTCTGTAGGAATGCCAAGTAGCAGCGGGCACAAAAAGGCCAATAGTGGCGGGCAAGCCTCCCAGGGGTGCCCTCCACCGACTTCCCGCACTGCTGGTACCCCACCAGTGGCGGGTGAACGCCCGCCACTAGTAGAGCATCTTCAGTGGTGAGCATCTCCATACGCCCGTCACACATAGGTATTGTAGTAGTGGCAGTCAAACTGCCCTCGCCCGCCACGACTAGATGTTGCAGTTGGGGCTGGTAACATATGCTTCCCTCCACAACTATACATATAACCAACAAGAATTTACATATTCGATCGTATGCATTACGATGTATCATAGAGATGGAGCAGCACATAACATATAGCAAAGTCATATAGGCATTTTCGTAGAAACATAGAAACTACACTGAAAGCATCGATCATAGAGACCACATTATGGCAGTTCACAAAAAGTTGACAAACAAAAATTCTGACTCCATCATAGCAACTTGAAATTAAGCTCAACTCTGTGAAGAGTTGTCCTCGTCTCCGATCATCTTCTTAACCTCGGCTAGGGCGGCATTGGCAGTTTCAAAAACTCTCTCGGCAGACTCAACGACTCCTCGCACACACTCTAGTTTTAATGTAGTGTTGTTGAAAACATAAGTACCTATAATCTATCATCTATGAATACGAATACGAATAACAAAGGTCCTATGATTTACATAAAAAGAATGTACCTAACCATATCAACAGCACTACATTAAAATTTGCGAATGAACGTTTCAAAAAAATAATTTGCACATGAACTCTCGTTTAAAATGGACATATGAAACGCTAAAAAATTGACAAAGTAAAAATATATCAACGTTCATCAAAACATCAATACTTACTATGAATCCCTGTAAGGAAAGTAGCCATCTACATGAACCAACAGCACGTCCGGCCATGTAGCAAAGGGAACACAACGCCCACCCATATTTATCCTGGTGATCCGGTCCTCTCACACGATGAGCTAGCTCCTCTGCTATACCTGGTCACCATCATGCATCCGCTGCACTTGCTGCAACTAATCACCGTGGCCGCACAACATGGCTACTTGATGGACACGGACATGAGCTCGGACTCACGCGCCATTTGGGCACACACGCACGCATGCGACCCTGGCTCACACGCCATGACGCAGTCGTGGTTTATTTCCTAACAGCCGCAAGAACATAATAGGGCAGAATCCATTCCCAAAATGCACCCAACACCCACTTCCATGGTCTCTCCCCCTCGACGACGGTGATTGTCCCTTGCAACACCAGAAAAAGAAACATGTATGGCACTCCATCAGCAAAAAACAGGGATTTTGCGCAGCGGATTTTGATCCTGTATGTCCGGGGTTGGGGGCATCCTAATTGTTCTTGAACATTTGTGGCAGCTGGTTGTTCGGGACAGTTCATTTACAATGAGGGCCGGGCAATACTAATTACATGTCTAATTTAAGTATGTATATATTTGTAATACAAGTTTAAGTTATGAAAATGTTGGTTCTCATGTTTTAGAAAGATCGTGTTTAAGGACAAATGTTGTATAAGACCAAAATAATCTTTATTAATAAATCCTATAAAATGAATCAGCAAAACAGAAAGCGCGAATAGGTCCAACACACGCATAACGACTTTACTATACACACAGATAGTTGCTAGTAATAATTACTTGAATATGTACATAAAATACACATGTGCCTGCGACTATATAGAGATGCACTCAAGCCATGAGGCCGGCAACGGCAAGCAAAACGGCGAGACCGAACCCCGTCACCTTCACATTGGTGGCAGCGGAAGCAGGTGTCGCCGGGGGAGCGTTGCTTGCACTTGGGCCGCTGGCCGGGGCGGGTGACGTAGAGGTGACAATAATCTTAACCTTCATACCGCCCGCGCAATGACCAGGGAAACCGCAGATGAAGTAGCGGGTGCTGTTGTTGGAGAGGGTGACAATAACATTCCCAGAGGTATAGGTGGCGAGGGGGCTGGCGGTGTTGCAGGAGTCGTAGTCTGCTTTGCTGACTTGGAGGAGGTTGTGCGCCTGAGGGGAGTACTTGAACATGATCTGGTCGTCGGCATGGAAGTTCCTGGAGGACGCCCATGCGTCGTAGTTGGTGCCGAGGTCCCAAGCTCCGCCGGGCTCGCCGACGTTGTAGATCGCCGCGGACGCGGTGCTTATGACGACGGCCATCGCAGCCAGGGCGAGAAGACTGGTTCTTGTGGCAGCCATTGCGGTTGGAACCGCAATGGCATTTTCTTGTGGTGCCATTGCGGTTAGATCCAAGTGTCGAAGCATTTTTTTATCTATGGACTCAACGTATTAATAAGGCCCTAAATTTTTATTCTTGGAATGGTTTAGTTATATGTACTAATGCAATATCAAATACAAATGATACATTTAGTGACTATAATGTTATACCATATACCTAATTTAATACTACATCCGTCCGGGTTTATTGATCCCCTTCGTATCTTATGCACAACTTTGACAGTAGATTTGACTAACAAATTAGAAGTTGTATGTCACAAAATTTTAATTGTTGGATTCATATTTGAAAGAAGTTTCTATTTATATTATTTTTAGGGTATGTGACTTATATTTTATTAGTTAAATCAAAGGTTAAAGTTTAACCCAAACTACAAGGAGGACTAATATACCAGGACGGAGGTAGTAAGAGCCAAACTAGTCATTATTACTACTTTATTACTCCCTCCGGTCCTTTTTAGTCCGTATATAACTTTTTTGTGAAGTGAAAGCATTTTGACAAACTTATAGAAACACATTATCAACATTCATAATATAAAATCAACATCAGTAGAATCATTATGGATGTAATTTAACATTATAAATATTTGGTATTGTAGATATTAATATTTTATAACTTAAAGTTGGTAAAACTTTGAAAAGTTTGACTTGACAAAAATCTTACACACAGATTAAAAAGAATCGAAGGAAGTACATAGAAAATTAAGGACCCTACTATTTCGGAGGCCGCGGTGCAGCCAGCACTCATTTTGTGTGTGCACAGGAACACGGTACGGGCCTGGCGCCGGAGGCCTCTTGCGTGCCTTTATTTGGATTGCGGACACAGGGACCACACACTACAATACAATCTGTGCAAAAAGCACAGTGATTATCGTCAATTACTCCCTCCGTCCGAATTACTTGTCGCATAAATTGATAAAAATGGATGCGCCTAAAATTAAAATACATCTAGATACATGCATTCCTATGACAAGTATTTTCGGACGGAGGAAGTATAATATATCTATGGTCAATAATAGTAGCTTATGTTTGATAAGGAATATATATAGGTTTTGCTATATAGACACCTTTTAGGATGACTTCAAATTGTGCACTGAATTGAATAACACAATGAATATTTTCAAATCCATGTATTTTCCTTTTTAAATGAATTACTCAAAGTGATGAAATATTAGTTACAAGTTTGCGTGTGAGGAGAGGAGAGATATTCTATCAATCATTATTTTCTACATAGCTCATCATCCATGGCAAATGGTACGAGAGATATTCCCGCCAAGACATAGTGGATATTCCTAAACTTTAATCCAATTTAAGAATACATCGTGCAATATTATTTCACTCGATAATGTTACTTTGCAATCCAGGAGGTTGCACTGTGGGTCAATTGTACGGCTCAACTTGCGAGCTCAAAACTCCATTTTACCAACTGTAAATGTGTTTTTTGTGTGTGTGCGGATGTAATAAGACGCCGATCGAACAGGGACGTAGACCGTGTCGATATTGAAGAAAAGGAAAGCAACGCGTGAAGCAGCCAGCAACATAGCCCAGTCTTCAGATATTCCGCCGACCGATTATCTTATTATTACTAGTATATATATCTCCACGTCACTACGTGTTTGAGTTGACCAAGTACTGGCTGCATGCTGCCTAGCTTGCTTGTGTTCCCACGTAAACGTTCAAAGTACCAAATTCAGATACGTAGTCTATTCTACGCTCCCAGCCTTCCACCTACCGGACGCGTTTCTTCAACCCACCCGGGGATAGCCTGCATGTTATTTATAGGACCCGACACAAACAACTAGGGAAGCAAACACAAGACCTGACTTACAATCTCCTCTGCTAGCTCTCCTTTCAGTTCCAACCGCAATGGCTGCCACGAGAACCATTCTCCTCGCCGTGGCCACAATGACCATCCTGAGCACCGCATCGGCGGCAATCTACAACGTCGGCGAGCCAGGTGGTGCATGGGACCTCAGCACCAACTACGGCACCTGGGCGTCCTCCAGGAACTTCCACCCAAGCGACCGGATCGTCTTCAAATACTCTCCTCAGGCACACGACGTCCTCGAGGTCAGCAAGGCCGACTACGACTCTTGTAGCACCGCCAGCCCAATCGCCACCCTCAACTCCGGGAATGATGTCGTCTCCCTCACGGCCACCGGTACCCGCTACTTCATCTGCGGCTTCCCGGGCCACTGCGCCGGGGGAATGAAGGTGAAGATCGATGTCGTGCCGAGCTCCTCTTCTTCCTCGCCTGCCCCGGCCAGCGGTCCCAGTGCAAGTAACGCTCCCCCGCCGGTGCCTGTCTCAGCCGCCACCTCTGTGGCCACCACAGGGTTTGGGCTCGCCATCTTACTTATCGTTGCCGGCCTCATGTCTTGAATGTAATTTGCAACGGCATACACGTGCAATTTCCATATTAGAAGTAGCGATTACTAGCTACCATATATGCGTATATTCTAAAGTGTAGTAATTATAGGGTATGTTGTATGTATCGAGGCTCCGCATTTTTACACAGTATTTTACCTGAAACAATTTGATCAATACTGCAAGTAGAGCCAGATTTCTCCAACATTGACTTGAAACACGGAAAAATGCATATACACATAGATTATACATGTAATATCATTGTTTGATTTGTGTTGAATATGTGAATGAGTATCCTATAGTTGGAGTTTTTCATGTATTTAAGTTGCAGAGTCATGTATTCATCATAATTTTTTAGAATACTTTATGTACTCCATATATATATTTTGAGCTTAGCAGTTGCTCTATTTTTTCACTTATATCTTTTTGACCACGATGACGTATATATTTTATAGAAATAATTTCACTAGACTTTTAGCTAAAAAAGAGAACGAAAAATGACGGGTGTCAAAATATTCATGAAATTTGTAAAAGTTCGTGAAGTTGAAAAACATTTCAAAAAATTGAGCAGAGTTCATGAATTTCGAAAAAGTTATTTAAAAAAATTCATGCATTTGAAGAAAAAAAGAAACAAGGAAAAATTAAAAATAAAAGAATATAAAAACCCGAGTACAAACCAAAGGAAAAACATGCCGAAACAGCTCCGTAGAAAAGGAAAATCTGACTTTCTTTTCTGTGTTTTATTTGTCGCACTACAAAAAATGGAAAGCAAAGATGTTAGACATGGGAGGTGAGGTATCCAAGGTGGTTAATACGTCTACTTATGAACCGCGACGTTCTAGGTTTGAGTCTGTCATAACTAGATGATACACCGCGCATTGCAGCGAAAACACATGGAAATTGGTTGCAATATAATTATGTTAATCATATTTGGTTGCCTAGAATTTGAATATGAGATTGAAGATTAAAAATACATATGATTTTTTGTATCTGATTATTTGTAATTATAAAATAAATATTATGTATTATTTCTCATGCATGTTTAGAGAAATAAAATTAGTAGAGTTGATAAAGTGGGATGTGTAGCATTATCATGCACGCATGTTAAAAGAAATCAAAGTAGCGGACTTGATGATGTGGCATGAGTGATGATGTGGCATGTGTGCATGTTAAGATAAATAAGGTAGTGGGGATTAACTTGTTAGGTTTATAGGATGCACTTATTTTTTGAAGGTTGCAAAAAAGTAAAGGAAAAAGATAATTGGGCCGAGCCCAGGTCAAAAGGGAGGGAGGGAGGGAGGGGGGGGGGTGGCGGGGATTGTATATCGAATAAATAAACAAATGAAACCAAAGAAAAAAAGGCAAGCAAAACAAAAAAGAAAAGAAAAAACTAGGCTATGCACAACAAGAAGAATAAACGAAGTAACTAGGAAAAACAAGTGAGTTGTCCTAATTGGTTGTAGTCAATCGAATGTGTAGTGGGAGGTGGTGACACAGAACGACCAATCCTGAAAGGGTGGAAGTAAATCAAGATGTTGGGAGTTTGAGTCCTACCTCTCGCACTAAATTTTTAATCTTTATGAAAGAAAAAAGAGAGGCCAAGCATAGAAAGGGCGTGCGGATCGACCGTGTACGTCTATGTATAGCTAGTACGCGTCACATATAAAGGTGGGTATACCTTATGGTTAAATAATCATACTGTCCTTATTATACGATTTGTGAGGGGGGGGGGTGTACTGAAGTAAGGCTCATTTTTTTTATGTAATAGAAGGAAGGATATACAATGTCGCCAATCAGGAGTACTTTTGATTATAGTGATAAAATGTTTCCAGAAGGATAAGTACACCGGGACTCTGTAGGAATGCCAAGTAGCAGCGGGCACAAAAAGGCCAATAGTGGCGGGCAAGCCTCCCAGGGGTGCCCTCCACCGACTTCCCGCACTGCTGGTACCCCACCAGTGGCGGGTGAACGCCCGCCACTAGTAGAGCATCTTCAGTGGTGAGCATCTCCATACGCCCGTCACACATAGGTATTGTAGTAGTGGCAGTCAAACTGCCCTCGCCCGCCACGACTAGATGTTGCAGTTGGGGCTGGTAACATATGCTTCCCTCCACAACTATACATATAACCAACAAGAATTTACATATTCGATCGTATGCATTACGATGTATCATAGAGATGGAGCAGCACATAACATATAGCAAAGTCATATAGGCATTTTCGTAGAAACATAGAAACTACACTGAAAGCATCGATCATAGAGACCACATTATGGCAGTTCACAAAAAGTTGACAAACAAAAATTCTGACTCCATCATAGCAACTTGAAATTAAGCTCAACTCTGTGAAGAGTTGTCCTCGTCTCCGATCATCTTCTTAACCTCGGCTAGGGCGGCATTGGCAGTTTCAAAAACTCTCTCGGCAGACTCAACGACTCCTCGCACACACTCTAGTTTTAATGTAGTGTTGTTGAAAACATAAGTACCTATAATCTATCATCTATGAATACGAATACGAATAACAAAGGTCCTATGATTTACATAAAAAGAATGTACCTAACCATATCAACAGCACTACATTAAAATTTGCGAATGAACGTTTCAAAAAAATAATTTGCACATGAACTCTCGTTTAAAATGGACATATGAAACGCTAAAAAATTGACAAAGTAAAAATATATCAACGTTCATCAAAACATCAATACTTACTATGAATCCCTGTAAGGAAAGTAGCCATCTACATGAACCAACAGCACGTCCGGCCATGTAGCAAAGGGAACACAACGCCCACCCATATTTATCCTGGTGATCCGGTCCTCTCACACGATGAGCTAGCTCCTCTGCTATACCTGGTCACCATCATGCATCCGCTGCACTTGCTGCAACTAATCACCGTGGCCGCACAACATGGCTACTTGATGGACACGGACATGAGCTCGGACTCACGCGCCATTTGGGCACACACACGCACGCATGCGACCCTGGCTCACACGCCATGACGCAGTCGTGGTTTATTTCCTAACAGCCGCAAGAACATAATAGGGCAGAATCCATTCCCAAAATGCACCCAACACCCACTTCCATGGTCTCTCCCCCTCGACGACGGTGATTGTCCCTTGCAACACCAGAAAAAGAAACATGTATGGCACTCCATCAGCAAAAAACAGGGATTTTGCGCAGCGGATTTTGATCCTGTATGTCCGGGGTTGGGGGCATCCTAATTGTTCTTGAACATTTGTGGCAGCTGGTTGTTCGGGACAGTTCATTTACAATGAGGGCCGGGCAATACTAATTACATGTCTAATTTAAGTATGTATATATTTGTAATACAAGTTTAAGTTATGAAAATGTTGGTTCTCATGTTTTAGAAAGATCGTGTTTAAGGACAAATGTTGTATAAGACCAAAATAATCTTTATTAATAAATCCTATAAAATGAATCAGCAAAACAGAAAGCGCGAATAGGTCCAACACACGCATAACGACTTTACTATACACACAGATAGTTGCTAGTAATAATTACTTGAATATGTACATAAAATACACATGTGCCTGCGACTATATAGAGATGCACTCAAGCCATGAGGCCGGCAACGGCAAGCAAAACGGCGAGACCGAACCCCGTCACCTTCACATTGGTGGCAGCGGAAGCAGGTGTCGCCGGGGGAGCGTTGCTTGCACTTGGGCCGCTGGCCGGGGCGGGTGACGTAGAGGTGACAATAATCTTAACCTTCATACCGCCCGCGCAATGACCAGGGAAACCGCAGATGAAGTATCGGGTGCTGTTGTTGGAGAGGGTGACAATAACATTCCCAGAGGTATAGGTGGCGAGGGGGCTGGCGGTGTTGCAGGAGTCGTAGTCTGCTTTGCTGACTTGGAGGAGGTTGTGCGCCTGAGGGGAGTACTTGAACATGATCTGGTCGTCGGTATGGAAGTTCCTGGAGGACGCCCATGCGTCGTAGTTGGTGCCGAGGTCCCAAGCTCCGCCGGGCTCGCCGACGTTGTAGATCGCCGCGGACGCGGTGCTTATGACGACGGCCATCGCAGCCAGGGCGAGAAGACTGGTTCTTGTGGCAGCCATTGCGGTTGGAACTGCAAGGAGAGCTAGCAAAGTGGATTTGTATAGCAAGTGGTGGTGTATTGATCCTTGAGTGGAGATTGTGTTTGCTTCCCTAGGTGGCTGTGTCGGGTCCTATATATATACTCCTGGGTGGGTTGGAGAAACGTGTGCGGTTGGTGGACGCGGAGAATGGATTCTGGACTTTGAATGCTGGAGAAATTTATATTTAGAAACGAAGAAAGTAGATGAAAACACAAGCAAGCTAGGCATGTGGCTGGTACGTATTTGGTCATAATAGACCGATCATGTGAAGACCGGGCTGTAATGTTGGCCTGCTGAGCTTTTCACGCATTCCACGTAGACTATCACGATCCACGTACCTTCTGACGTAGATCCAAGTGTTGAAAGCATTTTTTATCTATGGATTCAACGTATTAATAAGGCCCTAAATTTTTGTTCTTGGAATGATTTACTTATATGTACTAATGCAATATCAAGTACAAATGATACATTTAGTGACTATAATGTTATGCCATGCATATATATAATTTAATACTACCTCCGTCCAGGTTTATTGATGACCTTTGTATTTTATGCACAACTTTGACCATAGATTTGACTAACAAATTAGAAGTTGTATGTCAGAAAATTTTAATTGTTGGATTCATATTTGAAAGAAGTTTCTATTTATATTATTTTTAGGGTATGTGACTTATATTTTATTAGTTAAATCAAAGGTTAAAGTTTAACCCAAACTACAAGGAGGACTAATATACCAGGACGGAGGTAGTAAGAGCCAAACTAGTCATTATTACTACTCTATTACTCCCTCCGGTCCTTTTTAGTCCGTATATATTTTTTTTGTGAAGTGAAAGCATTTTGACAAACTTATAGAAACACATTATCAACATTCATAATATAAAATCAATATCAGTAGAATCATTATGGATGTAATTTAACATTATAAATATTTGGTATTGTAGATATTAATATTTTATAACTTAAAGTTGGTAAAACTTTGAAAAGTTTGACTTGACAAAAATCTTACACACAGATTAAAAAGAATCGAAGGAAGTACATAGAAAATTAAGGACCCTATTATTTCGGAAGCCGCGGTGCAGCCAGCACTCATTTTGTGTGTGCACAGGAACACGGTACGGGCCTGACGCTGGAGGCCTCTTGCGTGCCTTTATTTGGATTGCGGACACAGGGACCACACACTACAATACAATCTGTGCAAAAAGCACAGTGATTATCGTCAATTACTCCCTCCGTCCGAATTACTTGTCGCATAAATTGATAAAAATGGATGCGCCTAAAATTAAAATACATCTAGATACATCCATTCCTATGACAAGTATTTCCGGACGGAGGGAGTATAATATATCTATGGTCAATAATAGTAGCTTATGTTTGATAAGGAATATATATAGGTTTTGCTTTATAGATACCTTTTAGGATGACTTCAAATTGTGCACTGAATTGAATAACACAATGAATATTTTCAAATCCATGTATTTGCCTTTTAAAATGAATTACTCAAAGTGATGAAATATTAGTTACAAGTTTGCGTGTGAGGAGAGATATTCTATCAATCATTATTTTCTACATAGCTCATCATCCATGGCAAATGGTATGAGAGATATTCCCGCCAAGACATAGTGGATATTCCTAAACTTTAATCCAATTTAATAATACATCGTGCAATATTATTTCACTCGATAATGTTATTTTGCAATCCAGGAGGTTGCACTGTGGGTCAATTGTACGGCTCAACTTGCGAGCTCAAAACTCCATTTTACCAACTGTAAATGTGTTTTTTGTGTGTGTGCGGATGTAATAAGACGCCGATCGAACAGGGACGTAGACCGTGTCGATATTGAAGAAAAGGAAAGCAACGCGTGAAGCAGCCAGCAACATAGCCCAGTCTTTAGATATTCTGCCGACCGATTATCTTATTATTACTAGTATATATATCTCCACGTCACTACGTGTTTGAGTTTTTTTTCTTTTTTTTTGATAAGGAGGAAGCGAGCCCACAGCCTCTGCATCAATCGATGCATGCAGACATCAACGTGTTTGAGTTGACCAAGTAGTCGCTGCATGCTGCCTCTCCCTAGCTTGCTTGTGTTCCCACGTAAACATTCAAAGTACCAAATTCAGATACGTAGTCTATTCTACGCTTCCAGCCTTCCACCTACCGGACGCGTTTCTTCAACCCACCCGGGGATAGCCTGCATGTTATTTATAGGACCCGACACAAACAACTAGGGAAGCAAACACAAGACCTGGCTTACAATCTCCTCTGCTAGCTCTCCTTTCGGTTCCAACTGCAATGGCTGCCACGAGAACCATTCTCCTCGCCGTGGCCACAATGACCATCCTGAGCACCGCATCGGCGGCAATCTACAACATCGACGAGCCAGGTGGTGCATGGGACCTCAGCACCAACTACGGCACCTGGGCGTCGATCCTCCAGGAACTTCCACCCAAGCGACCAGATCGTCTTCAAATACTCTCCTCAGGCACACGACGTCCTCGAGGTCAACCAGGCCGGCTACGACTCGTGCAGCATCGGCAGCCCAATCGCCACCCTCAACTCCGGGAATGATGTCGTCTCCCTCACCGCCACCGGTACCCGCTACTTCATATGCGGCTTCCCGGGCCACTGCGCCGGGGGAATGAAGGTCAAGATCGATGTTGTGTCGATTTCCTCTTCTTCCTCGCCTGCCCCGGCCAGCGGTCCCAGTGCAAGTAACGCTCCTCCGCCGACGCCTGTCTCAGCCGCAACCTCTATGGCCACCACAGGGTTTGGTCTCGCCATCGTACTTGCCGTAGCCGGCCTCCTGGCTTGAGTGTGATTTGCAAGTAACGATTACTACAAGCATATGTGTATATTGCATAGTGTAATACTTATAGGGTATGTTGTATGTATCTAGGCTCCGCGTTTTTGCATATTCATTTTAGATCATGAGTAATAAAGATTATTTTCATATTATAAGTTATTTTACCTGAAATGGTTTGATCTATACTGCAAGAAGAGCCAGATTTCTCTAACTTTGACTTGAAACACGCAAAAATGTACATACATATTGATTATACATGTAATTGGTATTATTCTTTAATTTGTCTTAAATATGTGAATTAGTAGCCTATAGTTGGAGTTTTCGATGTACTTAAGTTGGAGAGTCTTGTATTTAAGTTGAACAAATGTTAACAAGTAACCCGAATCGGATATAAAAATGTAGAATGTTGTGATCAAAACAGACTAGACGAAACAAAGGCCAAACACGACACCAGGATATGGACATGGATGCCCGTGGAATGGGTGGCCAAACGCAGTTATCAGCCTTGGCATGGGGGACTTTGTGGTAGGCATACCATGTTGATTTAAATACATGGACAGCCGGTTTTATATTCATGATGAGAGAAGTAGTGGTCCGTGCTAAATTTCATGAACTTTTTTTGGTGTTTCCGTGGTGATTGCTTATCCTTGGTAGATCAATGTGCGTGTTGGATTTCCTTTTACTCTAGTATAAACTACACTACAAGAGGTACACTATCACAATCCCCAAACCTTATAGACCTAGAAATAAATGTATATATCAATATAAACTTCTTCTGTTGAAATTGTCAGATTTCTTGTACGTAATTTTCACTTTACAACTTATAGAGCTTGCAACTTTCAATAACATCATTGATGGCGCGTGTTGTCGCGGCCGTCCATTCTAGCAATAGAATGGTATGAACTCTTAAATATGGGTGACATTTGGCCACAACTTTACTCAGCTCAGAAGCTACCACTCAACGTATTTTATGAATCACTTTAACCAATATATGATCAAAAACAAGTTACGGCATATGCCTAGCTATAATATTTACAACTGGAAAAACATTCTGACTGGTTGAAACAATTTTTCAAAGTTTTATAACAACCTAGGCTTCCCTTTTTGCAAATAAAGTGCAAACTCAATTATATGGGACAACAGGCCGAAACAAATAACAACGGTAAAATACCTCACAATGTGGCACGATGCTGCACCCCAACAACTTCGTGATTGGCCGATCGCAGCCTCTTCTTGGAAGTCATACTAGAAACAGCTTCGATGTCCAAGTGTTAGCGGTGCATCATGACCGAGCACAGTTGCTTCCACTATACACTGTCCAAGTGTTAGCGGTGCATCATGACACGGATCCCTGATGGAGTAAACTATAAATTTATTAGAAAATAGTCATCCAATACACTGTGCATTTGGTCTTAATCTATATAATCTACACTGGTCAGAAGCTCGAGAGTGACTCTAACACAATAACAACCCCAAGAGTGAGTCATGTATATGTAAAACTAGGAGAATTGATAATGTTGGTCAAAATATATGTGAAAACATAGTATCTATAAAAGAAAGTCTTGCTTTATGTTCTTATCAAAGCAAGTTTAGCCTATTCGGAATCAATATGGGCACTTCCTAGCTGTACTGCGATGAATTATTTGACTATCGAGCAATCCCAACAAAAGTAAATGATACAAAAACAAAAAATAGAAAGGTCATACAAAATGCAATTCTCTAAATAGGTTTTTCATTTGAGAGCAGGCAACATATGATCATTCTATATTCTGCTCCTCCAAGGTGTACATAGTATTGCATCAACTCATGGCAAGATTGTAATCATTAGACAAATTCCCCTTTAGCTCTAAGTTTAGTGTCTGCAGACTTCAAGTTTGTTGTTACCCATTCCTAGCTCATCCGAGTGAGGTATCCTGCAAATGTATCACATCATCTAGAACATATATGGGTCCTATTAAGTAGAAGAAAATAAAAGATAATATTCTTTTCATATATTGTGCATTATCAAAGTACTATCATAGATGATTATATCTATAAGTTGTGACTGCTGACTTACACGTTTTTACTTTTGAGTTTTCCATATTTTGTAGTCTAATTAGTTCGAAGAAACCTCATATTATGTCTCAAAAAAAGTTGGGCTAGTTTTTCATCACAATACCATGTTAATGAGGATTATGTACAACCTTATTTTGATTGTAGTACCTCCTGGTTTAGTAAACAATTGCAAGCATGATTTGATTGGAGTGGGATGCTGGTTACAATTACTAATTAGAAGCAGAATAACAATTACTTGATGAATTAAAAGTACTAAATTATTTTTACTTTCTAGCAAGTAAACATTATTTGGAACTAAGCGGAAAAAAAGTTGGAAATAAATGACT
Organism: Hordeum vulgare subsp. vulgare; assembly: GCF_904849725.1. Classification (NCBI taxonomy): domain Eukaryota; kingdom Viridiplantae; phylum Streptophyta; class Magnoliopsida; order Poales; family Poaceae; genus Hordeum; species Hordeum vulgare. Next base: position 653,581,817 of record NC_058519.1, on the reverse strand, counting down.
TCGTAAAGGCAAAGACTTAAACCTATAAGGTAGTGGGAATGAAGATGGTGTATTGTTTACCATACTAGAGACCTCGTGCTCGATCATTCCGGTGCCGTGCAATAATCCTAGGCAGCATGACAATTATAGCTCAAGTTTCATCATTGCAAACATTCTATTTACAGTTAAATATTATAATTTTTATCAAAAAATAAGCATGGTAAGGACCCGTTACATCCATGTTTTCAAATTTACTTGGAGTTGAAAATAGTCCATTAGACCTCCAGAAACATCTGGAAATTAATTGATGAGATTATTAGGCCACACATGAAGCAAGCATATCAGAGAATCACACTATATGTATATGGTCAACTTTTTGGCCAAACTCGTCTAAAATGAACGTCATGAACAATCTAAAAAACTCTAACCACTGAATAATAACTTATCAACAATGTGGATTAATTATAGAATGCCAACAAACATAGCCTCTATAAAGAATCCACAGTTAGTTAATATCAGGAAAACAAAATTACAAGGACATAAAAAACGGATGCAGAAAAATCAGATTGCGCCCGGATGACAGTTTCTTGAACTGGACTATACTATCAAACATTGGTTCAAAATATATCATATTCACATTTTTTTGGTTTAGCTCTGGTTTTGACTACTGGCAACATCCTAGAAAGCATACTTTAGTTAATCATGCCACAATGACATTAATGTAAATTAAACCTGCAAATGAGTGCCCTTGATTTGAAGGGCATAACATGATGGCATAAATGGAACTCAAAAGGACACCGATAGCAGTGCCGCTAGAGGCTAGATCTACACCCATTCAATGTAATTCATTGAAAGAAAATTTAGAGAACATACATGATACTTCCATTCAGCTTAAGTACGCTTTTCTTAGGAAAAACAATCTGAGCCAGAAACATTTGTATGGTCTACAAATAAGAGATCAAAATTGTCGGCTTGTGTTCCAATTCCACACCAATCCACTATAAAAATTACAAAGATCTTGCATGACAATTTCATTTGGCTACCAATACTAACATCACAGTTAGTCATGCAGATCAACAACTGTAGGGTTCGAGGAGCCAATTCAGCAGAACCAATCTCCCATGACTACATTGGTAGCACTGTATCCCAAATGAGATATTACTCTGATAGCTCAGCAATTGAGCTATCAGTTAAGACATTCGTATAGGTACTCATTGAGTAACAGAACAAAAGAACACGTTACAACTCACACGATTTTCATTTCAATACAATTCAGGTACTGGCGTTTGACAACCTAAGGATCAGATTTCTTAAAAACTCCTTTTCTAGTATGATCATCTTCTGCTGCAAGGCAGATGTAGACCAAACCGGTGGGCTCGGACGAACAATATGTCCAGCCGCCATTTGGATACCTCGAAGAGATGAAAGAGTCCGCCTGAACTGAAAACCGCCCAAGTGAAACCGCACAAAGCCAATATGGCACTAGCACGTACCTTACGGTCAAATAGTAGAGTGATGTTTGATCCTTTGACGCTGCGTGTGCAGACTCCAGATATGGCCAAGATGGGAGAAGGAGGACGAATGTCGTTAGGGGTCTCATACCACACAGGGCGGTCGAGGAGTACGCCCTGAGGGTAGCGAGCCGGAGGAAAGAGCGTACCTGGCGGCCCTCTCCCGTGTCGCGGATGAGAGAGAGAGAGAGAGAGAGGAGGGAGGGAGGGAGGGAGGGAGAGAGAGAGGGGGGAGGGAGGGAGGGAGAGAGAGAGGGGGGGGAGGGATGGAGAGGGAAAGAGAGGTTGGTACAATCCGCCATCCCTCGTAGATCAATCCATCCCATTCCCCTTTTCAACTCTCAATATCTATCGCATCAAATCACCTTCCTGTCGCCACTGACCGATGCCCTTCCCCTTCCTCACGAGAAAGAGCTCTCTCTCGCCCGTCTTCCTTTTTTTGGGATATATTGTGACTGGGACGACCGTTTGCTTCGGGAAAAGGCCCAGTTAACCATATGCCACCGACTTATCCCTTGGAGCAGCAAACCCTTTAGAATAGAAGGGACATGAAATATATCGTGCGGTGTAGGCCGGAATAGACAACAAAACCGACGATCAAGATTGCCTAAATCAAGCGAACGAGTGGGCAGACAAACCCATATCATGAGAGTGCTGGAATTTGGTTCAGCTTTACTAGCCAGGTATGGTCGAAGCATAGAAAAAAAACATACCCTGCCTGGCTCAGGTGGCGTGGATATCGGGTTCCTAGTGGGCTCGATTATGCATGCTCCGCTAGGATCTTGCCCTGGTGCCGACAGACGGCTCGGGGTGGTGGCAGCGGTGATATTTATTTTATCCCTAGGAAAAAAGTTTTTATTTATTTAGATAGGAGAATTTGTAGTTAAAATGGAGCTGTATCATTCGATCTACTTTCTACGTAGAAGATTTGTGAATAGCGAAGATGGTCAACGTCTTGTAGCGTAGACCGTGTCGATATTGGAGCAGACTGCAATGGCTCCATGAGGACTCGTGAAAAGGTCAGCAGGCCAACAGCAGGATATTTGGTGCGCTCAGCAAACTCTGAGCTGCTAAGGATGGACCCGCTGGATCGGGTTGGATTGGGCGCCGCACTAGCGCGCGTCGGTTGGAGATGCTTCGGTCCCCGCGCTTTAAAAGTGCTACAGTGATGCCTTAAAAAAAATTATTGGACGCGGATTTTTTACGTTGCGGTTAGAGATGCTCTCATGATGGTAGGGCAGGCCGACGCGGTATGTTGGCGGGGTGATTGGCTCTATGCCAGCTCTTCTCCGACTCGATGGCTCCCCGATCAATCTGGACTTTTCGGTCGTTGGCGGCTCTGTCAACGGTTGAAGCTTGCCGGTCGGTTCATTGCTCGCAGTCATGGACGACCTATGGGACATTAGGTGGCCCGGGTGGTGGGAGCTGTGATGCTTGTGGGCTGACCTCGGGTGCGGGCACCTACCGGCCATGGCCGCGTGGATGGTGTGGTGGCTGGCTCCTCCTCATATTATTAGTTGAAACTTGAAATTCGAAAGCTAGCATATTATTAGTTGTGCCGTGGGATGCAGCCAATTGGAAGCTTGAAATTTTAGCAGAGAAAGTTTTTATTTATTTCATTCCCCGGAATTTTATTTATTTATTTATTTAGATATGATAATTTGGAGTTAAAATGGAGCTGTATCATTCGATCTACTTTCTAGAAGATTTGTGAATTGCGAAGATGGTCAACGTCTTGGAGCGTAGACCGTGTCGATATTGGAGCAGACGGCGATGGCTCCATGAGGACGCGTGAAAAGGTCAGCAGGCCAACAGCACAGCCCGGTCACCAAATCTTCTGTCGATTATTATGACCAAGTACGTAGCAGCTTGTGTTCCCACGTAAAACATTGAAAGTCTGGGCATGTTTTCACCTAGCGCACACGTTTCGTCAACCGACCTGGGTATAGGTTGTGATGTATATATATACACCAGGCACAAACACTTATGGAAGCAACACAATCTCGGTTTGAGGATCAACACAGGACACGGCTTACACCTCATCACCTAGCTCTCCTTGCCTTCCTTCAAGTTCCAACTGCTATGGATGCCATCAGACTCAGCCTCCTCATGGTGGCCGTGATGGCCGTCCTGAGCACCGCGTCGGCGGCGATCTACAACGTTGGCGAACCGGGTGGTGCGTGGGACCTCAGCACCAACTACGACACCTGGGCGTCCTCTAGGAAGTTCCAACCCGGCGACCAGATCGTCTTCAAGTACTCCCCTCAAGCGCACGACGTCCTTGAGGTCAGCAAGGCCGACTATGACTCCTGCAGCACCGCCAACCCCATTGCCACCCTCAACACCGGGAACGACATCGTCACGCTCAACGCCACCGGCACACGCTATTTCATCTGTGGGTTTCCTGGCCACTGCACTGGTGGCATGAAGGTCAAGATCGACGTCGTGCCTGGCTCCTCCTCCTCCTCGCCCGCCCCAGCCAGCGGCCCCAGTGCAAGCAACGCTCCTCCGCCCACGCCTGTCTCTACCGCCAACTCTGTGGAGGCCACGGGGTTTGGCCTCGCCGTCTTGCTTGCCTTTGCCGGTATCATGGCTTGAGTACATGTTGTCGCCCCACGCACATGCATATTTTATGTATAGTCAAGGAATCATTATTAGCGAGTATACGTGTGTATACTCGACTAATTGGATATGCGACCTTGATCTTTTTTATATACAATTTGAAGGATTAGTTAATAAAGATTCTTTAGTTTTATATACATACAACGTTTGTTCCCAAACATGTTCTCTCTAGACTGTAAGAAGGCAGACTTCCACGACACAAAGATACACAGTTAGATTAGACATATAATCAGCATGATGGTTGCATTTTTTTACCTCAAAAATATGTATGAGTAGCATACGGTTGGAATTATAATTAAGGGCGAGTGTTACTTATATACTTAAGTCGAACACAACTTAACATGTAACTCGGGTTTAATAAATAAAGAAATCATATATGGTAATATACTAGATGAAACAAAGACTAGACTCGAGCAAGCGTTGGTCTGTTGCGAGGATCAGCCTTGGCATCGAGGGCTTTGATTATGGAATATTACATATTGATCTAACATACTTATATATATACTATCAAAATAGTCCGTGCGTTGCAACGGGAGAAAAAAAACATAATCTTCAATGATGATGATCATATTATGTTCACACATCATCGTTTGATTTTAAATTTTGTGCACAAATGCAAGAAATGTTTCTTATTTTAAATTTATTCACAAGTTGAAGCAATCTTTACATTTTCAAAAAAAAAATCATGGTTGTCAAAAATCTTGGTAACTCAAAGAATTATTCTTAATTTCAAGATTTTTTTTAGAAAACATACAATAATAATCCGATCCATCCAACAGTTAATTCTTCAAAAATCACACGGGTATATTTTCACAAAGACTTAGAAGCATTAATGTTTAACTACATACATTAGATCTTTCATGAACAATTTTACAAATATGAGAACAATTTTAAAATCGAGAACATTTTTTACAATTTACAAGCATTTACTAAAAATCGTGAATATTTTTTTATATTTCAAACGGGTTTCAATATTTTCTTGAATTGGCGATCAATTCTAGAAAAGACGAACATAATTTTTTATGTTGGAGGATTTTACTTTAAATTCACAAACATTTTTGAAACGCATGCGGTTTTTCTGAATAAACAAACATTTTTATAAGTCAGTAATATATTTATTAAATTCACGGACATTGTTTTGGAATTTGCAAAAAAAATAAATCCTGCGCCTTTTGTGAATCCACAAACATTTTATGTTTTCGTGAACATTTTAATTCAAAATTCCTATTTCCTAATATGGAAATGCTTTTATAATTCCAAATTATTTAAATTAGAAGTAAACAAAAATGGAACGGAAAAATTTAAATAAAAAGAAACTATCAAAACAGGCATTAGATATTTTTAAAATTTTAGGACATTTTTTAAATGCATTACCATATTTTGAATTAGAAAGCATTTTGTTAAATGTTTTTAATAATTTTTAATACATGGAGTTTGATTTGAATCATGGACTTTTCTTATTTTACAAACATTTTTTCAAACTTGCAAACATTTTATTGTATATGCGAGCATTTTTACAAAAACTCCGAGCAGTTTTTGAAGTCCCAAACATTTTATTTTTTAAAATATGTTGATTTAAAATTTTAAGTTTATTAAAATTTTAAAGGATATTCAAAGTTATAAATTATTTAAAATAGAAAAATAAAATAAAACTGAAGATAAATAAATAAACGGAACTAAAAAAACTGACGCATGTGTATGGGCTGGCTCATACGGTTTGCTAGATATTCTCCCAGGGTGCAGAGCGTATATAGGAGGTTTTTACATGGGCCGGCCCAGTCCAAGATTTTTCGCTTTGTGAAACGTTTTCTATTACTTACCGGTGGCAATGGTGGGTAATTTATGCAAAAATTCAGTGGCAATTTTCATGACGTACCACAGAAGCAATATGTGCTTTATTAATAGGTAAAGAATAACGTCCGTAGCCATACATGTGAAAATAGTAGTTCCCGCTAATTTCGTTGAGAAATCTTGATATTGTTGTTGTGATTGCTTCGACAGTTCCTGATCGGATTTTTTTCAAAAAATAAAATATGTTTTTGTTTATCGTAAGACTTTATTCTTTCCTGTTTATTTTTTGGCTTTTCTCTCATTTTTCTCTTTTTTGTTTTTTCTTACAAATTTCCTGTCTACTATTTTTCCAATTGTTTGTTAGTAAGCCCTAGCAGCGTAGCGGTGATATCATCCTCACATAGGTAAATCTGGGAACGGGTTCATAACTAAACCATACCCATACAAGTATGTAACAAAATCAAACCTGAACCATAACCTTTTAATACCATTTTCAGCCCAACCAAACTAAACCAAATATTTTCCTCACCCTTACCAGTTTAAACCCAATACATAACTATGGGTTTAAACCCAATACAAAACCATATTAAACTTTGGAAATTATTCATGGAGCAGCTCATGAATATTTTCATTCCATCCTGAATCAAGATATTAAGAATGTGTGCACAACACCTGACATGCAAATGTTGACCTTCAAGGAGCAGCTCATGCTTGTGATACTTTATTAACTCGTCACATGCATTAGTGTTATTACTCGCATTATCTAGTGTCAAAGTGAATAGCTTGCCCCTTATGCCCCATTCTGTTAAGCAACCAATGATTTCTTCTTCTATTGCACAGCTTGTGTGGGGATACTTCACGTCTGTGAAACTTATGATCTTCTTCTTGTAGTTGAATTCTGCATCGATATAATGGGCGGTGATGGACATGTAGCCCAAATTCTATGATGATGTCCACATGTCAGATGTTAAACGAATGCGGGAGTCCAAATTTTGAAGCTCAACTTTGATATCTTTCTTCATTCCCTTATACATCTTCAGTGCATCATCATGAATCGTGTGACAACCCTTATTTGAAATGCTGGCTGCAATGAGTCAATCCATGGCTGAAGGTGTGGATCTTCAAACTTAAGAAAGGGGATCTCAGCATGGATGCAAAACTTGACCATTAGTTCATGACTAACTTTTTCATCAAACACTAACAGGCCTTCGGATGGCTTTTTTTTCATGGTCAATAGGAACCTCTTCCTGCAAGCATCCTCAATTGATCGGCAAGCCTCTGCAATATGGGTTCTCAAACTACTAGTCCCAAACTTGGTGTGAAATTGCCCTGACAGTATTTGCACACGGCCTTGGGGTCTCCTTCTACGACAACCAGTTCTTGTTTATAGTGCTCTCATACTTTGGACCTTCTAGCATGTGGTACTTGACTCGTATCCTCATTCATGGAATATGCAGTCTCAGAACCCTCTGAGGTAGACATTCCTCAAATTTTTAGAACACACTGCATGGGAAAAAACCAAACCATTTAAACATATAGAATCAGATTTAAACCAGCAGAGTATATTAGACAAAGAAACAACATATGCACCAGTCTCCGTTATCTCCATCATCAAATCCAAACAAGTGTTGTGATTACTTTTCTAACCACGAGCCTTGGGACATAAAGAGAAAGCATATGCTAGCATCAAACAGGAGTGTATGCATGAACCAAAGTAGCACGTCAAATACAGAAATTCAGAGCATTTTATTATTCGTCCAGAGATGAGCACAGTACCATCCATCGAATATAGTAGTACCTTTTCTTGCTGGGAATCAGACTATCAGACGATGGGGTCTGCACCTACACCTGCTGCCAACAGCAGTAACATAGTAGTACCTTCTCTCGGCTCACTGGACCGCACCAACAGCAGTAACCTTGAACATACACGAAGAACACATTACTACAGCAGCCCTCATAACTAAAGAAACAAGCTAGGCTATAGAAAGCAGGGAACCCTGCGAGAGATCATGGATGGCTAAGTAACATAACTTGAATCACGAGATCCACCAAGCTAGAGGGAGAATCCGCACCAATTAAAACCTAGAGCCGACCTGATTGACATCACTGAAATTTTCCCCTAAAATTTGGGCACAAATAGCAATTCCCCACAAAACCAAACAAGCAGAAAATCGAGATCACGGGAAGGAAGCAATCACGGGAGGGGAGGGGAGGAGAGGGAGGCTTACCAAGTGATCGTCCAGGAAGGGGGCAACCGCTACTGCCTGCGCCGCGCGATCTTTGAAGGCTCAGGCGCCGCGGTCGGGGAGATGAGCCGCTCCTGGTCGGGGCGGCAGACGGGGAGGAGGCATGCGTGCGGAAGACGACGGGGAGGAGGCCTGCGTGCAGCAGCCGGTGGAGAGGAGGTGGTGCGGGCGTGTTGCGGCCGGTGGGGAGGAGGTGGTGCGGGCGTGTCTAGACTGTGGTCGCGCGGCGCTTCGGCTGGGCACCCGGTAATTCGTAAGACAACACTCGAGTTTCTGAAACAATCGCTTTGTTGCAGTTTTTTTTTCTTCGCGGGCGCTTCTGCTGGGCACCCGGTAATTCCTGAGACAACGCTCGAGTTTCTGAAACAATCGCTTTGTTGCAGGTTTTTTTTCTTCACGTGCTTCGGCTGGTCATCCAGTAATTCCTGAGACAACGCTCGAGTTTCTGAAACAATCGCTTTGTTGCAGTTTTTTTCTTCGCGCGCGCTTCGGATGGGCACCCGGTAATTCCTGAGACAACACTCGAGTTTCTGAAACAATCGCTTTGTTGCAGTCTTTTTTTCTTCGCGCGCGCTTCGGCTGGGCACCCGGTAATTCCTGAGACAACTCGACTTTCTGAAACAGTTTTTTTTTCGTCTTTTTGAAAAATACCGTCCGTCTGAGTCGGTAGGCCAGCTCGTATCCTACCTCCACCTTTGAGCTCTCGTCCTGAGCGCCGCCAATCCCCGTCGCTTGTCGGGGCCATGGCCGGTGGGCACAAGCTGGAGCAGTTTGTGCGTGTCTCCATGACAGCTAACTACTCGATTGCTTGCATGTGTGATGTATGAGGCTGGATGGCTAAAAGGAAGAAGGCATGAGCAAAAAAGATGTGGAGGAGAGTAGTCGAAGGAGAAGATAAGGTAACATGTAAAAGCGGTTGACAAACCCACTGGCACACGTGTCATCAGTGGGAGGAGGCCGAAGCAACCAAAAAAATCAGCCGGCTGACAGCGATAATTTTCCATATAGTATATACCCGAATCTTCCCAAGAAAAAGAGACATACAACTAAAAAAGGCCGGTGAAAAAGTAAAAGAGGCGATTCTCCTAGCCAGGAATCTTCCCAGAATCTAGTTGCTTCACCATTACCAATGATAGCCCTCGTTCTGTTGAAGAAAGAGTTTTTCACCCGCATCAGACCTTTCCAGAAAGGCGAATCTAGTGGTCTAGCCGTAACCTTAGATAAAGAGTTGGAATGAAGGTACTTGTTCTTCAAAATTTGTACCCACATCCCTTCGGACTCCATAGATAGTCGAAACAACCACTTGCTAAGAAGACATCTATTTTTTGTCTCTAAATTTTTGATACCTAAACCCCCTTGTTCTTTAGGCCGACAGATAATGTCCCATTTAGCCAACCTATATTTAGCTGTAACCTCATCACTTTGCTAGAAAAAAACGGAAACGCTAGAAATCCAATCTTTTTGGCACCCCCACAGGTACCTCAAAAAAACATAGGAGAAACATAGGCATACTCGTTAATACTGAATTAACAAGCACTAATCTACCTTCGTAGGAAAGGAGCTTACCTTTCCAACTACTAAGTTTCTTTTCAAATTGCTCCTCTATGCATTTCCACTCTTTATTGGAGAGTTTACGGTGATGTATGGGAATTCCTAAATACGTAAAAGGTAAATCCCCAGTTTCACACCCGAACAGCTGATTGTAATTGTGTTGTTGGTTTTTGCCTTCACCAAAACAAAACAACTTACTTTTATTGAAATTAATCTTCAGCCCCGATAACTGCTCAAATAGGCAAAGGATGAGCTTTAAATTTCTAGCCTTCACTAGATCATGCTCCATGAAGAGAATAGTGTCATCAGCATATTGTAGAATAGACACACCCCCATCTACCAGATGTGGGACTAGTCTACCTATGTGACAGCCCGATGCCGGCGTTCCAGAAGATTCCCCTTCTTTCCGTTTTTGTCGTGTGTCTATTTTTCTTTTGTCGCATCATCAGCATTGCATCGGCATCCCGTTGCCGCCCGTTTTCAAAACTTGCATCCGTTGTTAGTTGGCGGTTCGCGTCGTTGTCCGTTCTGAACCCGACCGCACACGCACGCGCCCGCGGCATCGTCAAACCCTGTTTTAAAAGTGCGTTTAAAAACTTTCTCTGATCGGGGTGAAACTTGGCATGCGGTCGTAATTAGTTATAGCTAGTCCGCCTGTCGAATTTCGTCGCGATCGGAGTCCGTGTGGTACCTGAACGGTCGACCGTAGCGGCACCGTATTCGGTCTACCGTCGGACGTTTTTTTCGGTGTGTTAAAATCTCGTTGCCGCACCGCCCGTTCTCCCTATCGTCCCCGGATATCCCCTCTACACGGTCATGTATCCATTCCCACGTCTGTGGCCATCCGTTCATGAACCCGTGGGCGAAAACGGGGCCAAATTCGAATAACCCTAGCCCCCGTTTGTCTATATATATAGACCCCCCGTGCCTCTTTTTAGACAGGAGCCCCGTGTCTCGTTTTCCGTGCACCCCTCAAACCCTAGCCGCCATCTCCCCCAGCAGCCTCTCTCTCCCACCTCCAGCCGTCGGGCCCGCGGAGCCCGCGTTGGGCCCGCCCGAGCCCATTTGGGCACGAGGCTCCCGCAACTCCTCTGGAGCACCTCCATGGCAGGCCATCGGTCTGCCTCCCCGGGCTCCCCCGTGCACTCGCCGGAGCCACCACCGGCCGGAGCCCCGCCGCCCTCGGACCTGCGCCGCCCCGCCTGCTCGCCGCTTCTCGTCGGCCGGAGCGCCGCCCCTCGGTCCTGCGCGTTGCAGCCACCCCGTGCCTTGCCTGCCCGAGTCGCCGGAGGACAGCCCCGCCGGATCCAAGGCCGAGTAGCGCCCACGCGGCCCCTGCCGGAGGTCTGCGCCGCCGTGCCGCACCCCGAAACCGCCCTTCGCCTGCTCCTCTCGTCGGCGCTTGCCCTGCGCCGCCGCCGGCAGCGTTCTGGACGGGAAGACGAGGGGGCGAGGAGGACGGAGCGCCCGCACGCTCGCCAGGCTGTGTGGGCCACGCGAGGCCCAGCTCGCCGCTCCAGCCGGCCTCCTGCAACGCCAGCTCCAGCCCAGGTCGGTGGTCCACCTCGAGGCCACCTCCTCCGTCAGCCCCAGGCCTGCCTCCCCGCCGTCATGGGCCCGAGGCCCACTCAGGTGAATCCCCCTTGCCTGCCTATTTCCCGCACTAGGCGTCACATAGTGGTCGCGCCCTCTCTGTTAGGCCCATTAGTTATTTAGGTGATTTTTCGGAATAATATAAATTCCAAAAAAATAGACGTTTATAAAACGCGTGTATCTTTGAAACCGTTCGTCGGATCGCGATGAATTAGATATGTATTTCGTGTAGATTTTCGCGTAGAATCCGATTATCCAACTTGCATAAATGTATGACGATATTTAATGTGTCGTGTGCATGGATTAATGTGTTTTCATATAATGTTTGCGTCCCGTATTATTTTTTCGCGAGTGCCCGGATAGTCCGTATGCCTTAGATTAAATGTCCATGTTTTAGGAATCATTTTTGCATGTATTTTAGAGCGATCATTTGTATTTTCACGTGTAGGGATTGCCGGTAGTTTATTTTCCCGTGTATAGGTTATTTTTCCCGCATTTTCGTGTGGCATTATGTTGTTGTGCAACCCCACATATTTTATATGCTTTCGGGGTAGAAAAATCCATTGGATTTTTCTGTGAAATTAGATTTAGCATTAGAGCAAGTTAGTTCGCGAGATATTTTGCCGTGATGCTCTTTTGTTTAATTCGTAGGATTTATTCCGGGCTCCGTTTGATTAAGTTGTCAACTAGGGAGTTGTTCTTGGGTGTTTAGACTAGCCCCTGGTATTTTTTTTTGCAATAGAAATGCATGTTTAGGTGTGATTTGCTTGCTCTCAAGTTGCTAGAAATAGTGCTGATTTAGAGGAGCTGAAATATTTCTAAGTGTGGAATCTGTTACATTTTGTTGTTGTCTTGTCTTGCTTGTATCTTGTGATGTGTAGCTCTTTTGAGGTTGGCCCAATGGAGTTAGTTGTACCCCTTGTGTTTCTCTAACATGCTGTAAATTTTCATGTCATTTGGAGTCCTGTAGCTATAGGTTTTACTGCTGTCAATATTGCTTCCGATCGAAAACTGCACCTTCATGAGGTGTAATTTTCACTAAGTCTGAAATAGTGTGTGAGATGCCATTTTGTGTCTTCTTTTCCTAGTGCTCCTTGCTGCCATGCTAGTTGTTGTTAGTTATTTTTAGTAGTGCGTCTTGCCCTCTTTCGTGCCATGCCTTGCTTGAGTTTATCGGAGTTGTGTAGCCCGTAGTTGTGGGGTGTAGAAAATGCTATGTGGCTGATTTTGGCAGATTGTGAAGATTTCTTGTTTTGCTCGTAGTTGTTGAACCGTAGATCCGATTTGATCGTGTCCTACATGAAACTTGCTTAGAATCTCGTGTAGTTTCATTTTTCTCTTGATGTTTGTATGTTTTGAAGTGCTCGTAGCCGTCGTTGCACACATATTGCATTCATGCCATCATATCTTGCCGTGCTTGTAACTTTTGAACCGTAGCTTCGTTGGAGATGATTTCTATGTGTAAATTGCTTGTCTCGATGCGTAGAATCACGTGAACCTATTTGTTTCGCTGTTTAACAACTAGTTAAATGTATTAGTTCAGATCTGGACAGAATTGTAAATTAACTTGTGAGGTCGTCTCGGAGGTGCTATATGTCATTTCCGACCTCATTTAAAATGCCTAGATAGGTAGTTTAATTACGCTTCACCTCTTGCCATGTTTAACCATATTTAATATTTCCGTGTATCTAATTGGGATAGAACTAAATAATTAAACGTGGAGTTTCGTCAATATGCAACCCGTTGCATATTTAACCTCACTTAATGTGTAGTGTTTGTTTGTCGTGAATTGGCATGCCGTGTCTTGCATGTTTTCAGCTGCTCATGCATCATTTGTGTTGTGCATCGTGTGGTGAATTTCGTGTGTTGATGCTTGTCTCTGGTTTTGTAAGTCTCGATAGAGTTCCGCAACGTGCCGGATCGTGAGGACCCGTTCGACTACGTCGGTCCGTCTGCTTCACGGAGGCATTCTTCTTCCAAAAGGGATCTCAGGCAAGATGACCATTTCCCCAGATACCATTACTATCATTGCCATGCTAGTTTTACCGCTTCTACCGTTTATGTCTCGTTGCCTACCACATGTTAAATATCAGCATCTCAACAATGCCATGCAACCTTCAACCTGTTCGACCTAGCAAACCACTGATTGGCTATGTTACCGCTTGCTAAACCCTGTGTAGCGTTGCTAGTTGCAGGTGCAGGTGCGTCCATGCGAAAGCATGGGTTCCTTGTTATATCACCATATTAATGTTATTTAACTTAATGGACCTATATACTTGGTATAAGGTGGAAGGCTCGGCCTTTCTAGCCTGGTGTTTTGTTCCACCTTTGCCCCCTTAGTTTCGGCTACCGGTGTTATGTTCCATAAACGAGCGCTCCTAACACGATTGAGGTTGTTATGGGGACCCCCTTGATAATTCGTTTTAGATTAAAGTTGGTCTGGCAAGGACCAACATTGGTACTATTTGCCCAACATAATAATTCTGTTAAATTGAAATGCATTGGGAGTTAGCGTTACCCGAGGAGTAATTCTACATAATACAGGGAGGGTCGGTGCTGATGGTGCTGGTCCAAAACAGAGCAGCTTACTAACGCTACCCGGGGCAACTCGGCGTCTCGCGTGGTAACCATCGCTGATCCGTCGTGTCCTGAGAATGAGATACGCGGCCCCTATCGGGATCGTCAACACGGCGGGCGGCCTTGCTGGATTAGTTTTACCTTTGACGATATATCTTGTGCATCGGGATTCCGGTGATGCTTTGGGTAATCTCACAGTTGAGGTTTTCCACTAAGGAATCCGACGAGATTGCGAGTTTCGTGATCGAGGATTTCTATGCGGCTTGTGGTAATTTGTGATGGACTTGTTGGAGCAGCCCTGCAGGGTTAAATCTTTTCGGAAAGCCGTGCCCGCAGTTATGTGGCAACGTGGAAACTTTGTTTAACACTGGTTCTAGATAACTTGAAGTTAACTTAATTAAAACTTGCCAACTGTGTGCGTAACCGTGACTGTCTCTTTCGTGAGTTCCTTCTCCGATTGAGGACACGGTGGGGTTATGTCTGACGTAGGTAGGTGTTCAGGATCATTCATTTGATCATCAGTAGCTCACGTCCGTTATGCGTAGGTCGTCCCCCTCTTATTTCTTGTACTCGTGAGTTTAGCCACCAAATATATGCTTAGCCATTGCTGCAACCTCACCACTTAACCATAACTCACCCATTAAGCTTTGCTAGTCTTGATACCTTTGGAAATGAGATTGCTGAGTCCCCTGTGGCTCACGGATTACTACAACACCAGTTGCAGGTACAGGTAAAGGTTACTTGACGCGAGCGCGTTGATTGTTCATTTGGAGTTGCTTCTTCTTCTTCATCATCGATCTAGGATGGGTTCCAGGCCGGCAGCCTGGGATAGCAAGGATGGACGTCGTTCTTCTTTTCTCGTTTGTTTTCGTCCGTAGTCGGACCCTGCTCTTACTCTTGATGATTATGTAATGTACTGATGTGACTCTGATGTAGCTTGTGGCGAGTCTAAGCTAATTCTTTATATATATCTCTTCTTTTCAGTACATGTACTTGTAACGATATCCATTCTTGCGACAGGACGAGATGTGCTTCTATCCCTGACGAGGCCTTCGTGCCAAATTGAGGATAGGGTCGCATCTTGGGCGTGAAGTTGGTATCAGAGCAGTACCGACCTAGGAGCCCCCTTGATTGATCGAACTTGGCCGAGTCGAGTCTAGTGAAAAATTATTTGAGTCTAGTTATATATCGGAGAGTAGGATTCTTTTTTTCTCCTCTTCTATGCCCTGGTGAGGAATCTTGACGTAATAATTTAATTCTACTCCTCTTCTCACTCAAATTTTTTTAGGATCACGCGGATATTTTTGAGATCTATATGATGCCGATGTGACGGAGTTCTGTCTTGGTGCCTCCTATCTGCTTTAAGTTTCGGGGGAATTGAGCTCCAGGGGATTCTTGAGCACATCGTTATCATTCATATTTCTTAATATCTCAGGACGAAGGATGTTCGTAATTGTTTCAATACTAGTAGTGGCGAGATAACCCCGATGTCCCCAGTACTGGTGCAGATTGTTCGGGAGTACTGCCATACTTTGTATCGTGGTGATCACGAGGGTCTGTTGTAGATGAAGGTCCGAGATTCTGGTTGTGTGTTGGCGGATGTGATACAAGTGACGGGTTAGTATAGGAGTTGTGTGATATTACTCCTTGTATCTGTGTACCAGATTGCATGACCAGATATTTCGGGAATTCTTAGGTGGGAATTCAAGTAGTTGCTTATAGGACAATCTTCCAACAAATCCTCACCCTTTGTTTTGTTGGACTATGGTAATTCAAGTTGCTTCGATGTCAAGTGGGGATTTCAGATCTTTTCTAAGCAGTGTTCTCATATTCATATGACAGTGCTAATCCTTTTGCTTAATCAGTTGTCTTGTCAATTCTTGTTAACCGGAGTCGTCATGTTAATTCCTTTGTAACCGGTGTGCTTCTCTTCAGTGAGTTCAATCCTATTTAATTTTTGCAGATCATTCTCTCATTTTATTCCGGAGTTCATCTCATCTAGCCCAAGTTGTCTTTGTTTTTCCCCGCCCTCCCGCCCTTTTTCTTCAGTGATTCAATTTTCATCCAAGCGCATTCTTTTCATTGTGCTTCCGCTGTTTGCTCTTTTCTCTCTTACCCGGTGATTCTTGTGAAGATTCTCAGGAGCCTCGTGTTCATCTTTATTCAATATTGTTGTCTTTTCCGGTGAATTCAATTCAGTTATCCGTGTTCATCATATCCCTGTCATCCTTTAAATTCTCTCTTGTGTTAGAAATTCTTATCTAGTCTTTTGTTGGCATTTATCTCTATTCTATCGGAGTGTTGAAGATATCTCAGAGTTTCTTGTTTCAGATCTTCAATTATTTTGAGGTGCTCTACCTCATCTAGTTCTCTTATATCGGTGCAATTTCTGTGCCTCTGAGCAATCTTTTCAACGGTGATTTCTTTGAGTGGGCCCATAACCCACAGGTTTTTCCCGGGATCTTTTAGCTCTTGTAATCTTTCCAGAGATCTTTAATTCTTTTCAACTATGACGTAAGTATGATTTCCATCAGTCATATCCCTTCGTCAAGATCTATTTGAATTAATTCTCATGTTGGCTCAACCTTTCATTCTTCATTATTCCGGAGTGTCTCAGTAGTTATTGGTGTTGTTTCTCGTCATCATTCTCAGCTTGCTATCCGAAGGGGTGTTTCTCTCAATCTTGATTCATTCTCTTGAAGATTTATCTTTTCAGCTTGGTGGCATTATCTTATTTGTTCCAATCATGAGTAATCCCTTTTTCTTGCCATCCGGTGCTTTTCTGAGTTGTTTTCATTCTCGATCCTCCGAAGGCCATCATTTCAGAAGACTTTTTCATTCTCAGCTTTCAGCTTTCATCCTCAATTCTCCTCAATTGTTGTCTCTTCGTTCGTCTCTCGATTATCCGGTGCCTTGTTCAAGTTTTCTGTTAGGTTGATCATGATCTCTTCATTCTCATGCATCTCCATTAATTCGTGGTGTTCCCATTCGATTGTGAACTCTTACCGGTGCTTCCTTCAATTTTGCCTCAAGTGGTGCTTATCTTTCTGCCTCTTCAAGATTCATTTCTAGAAGAATAAGTGGTATGCTGGATCCGTTGCTTGTCATCAATTTAACTTCATGAAGGATAAGCATAACATAATTATTATTCTTGTTGATAGTAATCTGAATTCTTCTTCCGGAGGGCTCATGATATCAATTCTTTTCTCAAGTGTTCTTATCTTTCTTTTCCAAAGTTCCAAGTCTATCAGTATCTATTTCTAAGGCTTCATCTTAATTTTGGCAAGGTGATAATCTTATTCTTTTCTACCTTCATGTCGTTGCGTCATTCATTTTGATTCGGAAGCTCGTCATGCTGGTTCTTCAAGGATGTGATTCATTCTCATGTGTTCTTCAAGATTCCTGTTGGAGTACCTCAAGTATCCTTTCTCTTGCATTCATATGTGCAATTTTTCTTTCTTTATCATTTGAGGTGGTATTATAGCATTCTTGTTAGTGTAGGAGCCTCGAAGAGATTTTCTTTCAGGAATGAGATAATTAAACCCACCAATTCTATGATCATGAGATATTTTCAACCCATGAGTTCTTCGTTGAGCTATCTTGGTTTGGATTTCACCTAAAGCTTTTCGTATGGATTGTTGTTATCATGGTGCTTCCCATTAATCCTAGTTCTCAATGTACCCTCTTGGTGTATGAAGTTTTCTTATCTTTTCTTTCAACTATCCATGTTTCTTTTAGTGGTTGGTTGTCACCTCATATTTGTTGAGATGATTTTCATAAGCCCACTACTATCTTTTTCTTTTCGTCGTTGGTTTTCCAACTACTCTGTCTATTCTCTATCTGGAGGCTCTTCAATTCTATTGTGATGATAGTTGTCATTTCTTTCTTCATTCTCTTCTTCCGTATGAGCTAGTTCCTATTCTATTGTTCTGGAGGCTTTGTGATATTGCTCTTTTGGGTCAATCTTGTTGTTCTATCAAGATTGTGGTGTCCCCTTGCTCTATTTAGTTGTTTGTTATGTATATTGTCTAATTCTCCTACCTTTTCGAATTTTTTGTCCCATTTTCCTACCGAAGTGCTGCCGAAATTTTCCGTCAATTCTTGCTCTTATCATTCCTCTTCGCTTTGCAACCTTCAACGATCGTTGGTTTCACTCGTTTGTCAAAGAAGTGACTAAGTTTTTACCTCTTGTTCTTTCTCATCCTCTCCCCCTTTCTTTCTTGGATCTTGGGGCGAGATCCTCTTGTAGTGTAGGAGAGTTGTGACAGCCCGATGCCGGCGTTCCAGAAGATTCCCCTTCTTTCCGTTTTTGTCGTGTGTCTATTTTTCTTTTGTCGCATCATCATCGCATCATGCGCATCATCAGCATTGCATCGGCATCCCGTTGCCGCCCGTTTTCAAAACTTGCATCCGTTGTTAGTTGGCGGTTTGCGTCGTTGTCCGTTCTGAACCCGACCGCACACGCACGCGCCCGCGGCATCGTCAAACCCTGTTTTGAAAGTGCGTTTAAAAACTTTCTCTGATCGGGGTGAAACTTGGCATGCGGTCGTAATTAGTTATAGCTAGGCCGCCTGTCGAATTCCGTCGCGATCGGAGTCCGTCTGGTACCCGAAGGGTCGACCGTAGCGGCACCGTATTCGGTCTACCGTCGGACGTTTTTTTTTGGTGTGTTAAAATCTCGTTGCCGCGCCGCCCGTTCTCCCTCTCGTCCCCGGATATCCCCTCTACATGGTCACGTATCCATTCCCACGTCTGTGGCCATCCGTTCACGAACCCGTGGGCGAAAACAGGGCCGAATTTGGATAACCCTAGCCCCCGTTTGTCTATATATATATAGACCCCCGTGCCTATTTTTAGACAGCAACCCCCTGCCTCGTTTTCCGTGCACCCCTCAAACCATAGCCACCATCTCCCCCAGCAGCCTCTCTCTCCCATCTCCAACCGCCGGGCCCGGGAGCCCGCGTTGGGCCCGCCCGAGCCCATCTGGGCCCGAGGCTCCCGCAGCTCCTCCCGAGCACCTCCATGGCAGGCCATCGGTCTGCCTCCCCGGGTTCCCCCGTGCCCTCGCCGGAGCCACCACCGGCCGGAGCCCCACCGCCCTCGGACCTGCGCCGCCCCGCCTGCTCGCCGCTTCTCGCCGGCCGGAGCGCCGCCCCTCGGTCTTGCGCGTTGCAGCCACCCCGTGCCTTGCCTGCCCGAGTCGCCGGAGGACAGCCCCGTCGGATCCAAGGCCGAGTAGCGCCCACGCCGCCCCTGCCGGAGGTCTGCGCCGCCGTCCCGCACCCCGAAACCGCCCGTCGCCTGCTCCTCTCGCCGGCGCTTGCCCTGCGCCGCCGTCGGCAACATTCTGGACGGGAGGACGAGGGGGCGAGGAGGACGGAGCGCCCGCACGCTTGCCAGGCTGCGTGGGCCACGCGAGGCCCAGCTCGCCGCTCCAGCCGGCCTCCTCCAACGCCAGCACCAGCCCAGGTGGGTGGTCCACCTCCAGGCCACCTGCTCCGTCCGCCCCAGGCCTGCCTCCCCGCCGTCATGGGCCCGAGGTCCACTCAGGTGAATCCCTCTTGCCTGCCTATTTCCCGCACTAGGCGTCAGATAGTGGTCGCGCCCTCTCTGTTAGGCCCATTAGTTATTTAGGTGATTTTTTAGAATAATATAAATTCCAGAAAAATAGACGTTTATAAAACGCGTGTATCTTTGAAACCGTTTGTCGGATCGCGATGAATTAGATATGTATTTCGTGTAGATTTTCACGTAGAATCCGATTATCCAACTTGCATAAATGTTTGAAGATATTTAGCGTGCCGTGTGCATGGATTAACGTGCTGTCCTATAATGTTTGCGTCCCGTATTATTTTTTCGCGAGTGCCCGGATAGTCCGTATGCCATAGATTAAATGTCCATGTTTTAGGAATCATTTTTGCATATAATTTATAGCGGTCATTTGTATTTTCACGTGTAGGGATTGCCGGTAGTTTATTTTCCCGTGTATAGGTTATTTTTCCCGCATTTTCGTGTGGCATTATGTTGTTGTGCAACCCCACATATTTTATATGTTTTCGGGGTAGAAAAATCCATTGGATTTTTCTGTGAAATTAGATTTAGCATTACAGCAAGTTAGTTCGCAAGATATTTTGCCGTGATGCTCTTTTGTTTAATTCGTAGGATTTATTCCGGGCTCCGTTTGATTAAGTTGTCAACTAGAGAGTTGTTCTTGGGTGTTTAGACTAGCCCCTGGTATTCTTGGTTGCAATAGAAATGCATGTTTAGGTGTGATTTGCTTGCTCTCAAGTTGCTAGAAATAGTGCTGATTTGGAGGAGCTGAAATATTTCTAACTCTGGAATCTGTTACATTTTGTTGTTGTCTTGTCTTGCTTGTATCTTGTGATGTTTAGCTCTTTTGCGGTTGGTCCAATGGAGTTAGTTGTACCCCTTGTGTTTATCTAGCATGCTGTAAATATTCATGCCATTTGGAGTCCTGTAGCTATAGGTTTTGCAGCTGTCAATATTGCTTCAGATCGAAAACTGCACCTTCATGAGGTGTAATTTTCACTAAGTCTAAAATAGTGTGTGAGATGCCATTTTGTGTCTTCTTTTCCTAGTGCTCCTTGCTGTCATGCTAGTTGTTGTTAGTTATTTGTAGTAGTGCGTCTTGCCCTCTTTCGTGCCATGTCTTGCTTGAGTTTATCGGAGTTGTGTAGCCCGTAGTTGTGCGGTGTAGAAAATGCTATGTGGCTGATTTTGGCAGATTGTGAAGATTTCTTGTTTTGCTCGTAGTTGTTGAACCGTAGCTCCGATTTGATCATGTCCTACATGAAACTTGCTTAGAATCTCGTGTAGTTTCATTTTTCTCTTGATGTTTGTATGTTTTGAAGTGCTCGTAGCCTTCATTGCACACATATTGCATTCATGGCATCATATCTTGTGGTGCTTGTAACTTTTGAACTGTAGCTCCGTTGGAGATGATTTCTATGTGTAAATTGCTTGTCTCGATGCATAGAATCACGTGAACCTATTTGATTTCCTGTTTAACAACTAGTTAAATGCATTAGTTCAGATCTGGACAGAATTGTAAATTAACTTGTGAGGTCGTCTCGGAGCTGCTATATGTCATTTCCGACCTCATTTAAAATGCCTAGATAGGTAGTTTAATTACGCTTCACCTCTTGCCATGTTTAACTACATTTAATATTGCCGTGTATCTAATCGGGATAGAACTAAATAATTAAACGTGGAGTTTCGTCAATATGCAACCCGTTGCATATTGAACCTCACTTAATGTGTAGTGTTTGTTTGTCGTGAATTGGCATGCCGTGTCTTGCATGTTTTCAGCTGCTCATGCATCATTTGTGTTGTGCATCGTGTAGTGAATTTCGTGTGTTGATGCTTGTTTCCGTTTTTCCCCGTCTCGATAGAGTTCCGCAACGTGCCGGATCGTGAGGACCCGTTCGACTACGTCGGTCCGTCTGCTTCACGGAGGCATTCTTCTTCCAAAAGGGATCTCAGGCAAGATGACCATTTTCCCAGATACCATTACTATCATTGCCATGCTAGTTTTACCGCTTCTACCGTTTATGTCTCGTTGCCTACCACATGTTAAATATCAGCCTCTCAACAATGTCATGCAACCTTCAACCTGTTCGACCTAGCAAACCACTGATTGGCTATGTTACCGCTTGCTTAACCCTGTGTAGCGTTGCTAGTTGCAGGTGCAGATGCTTCCATGCGAAAGCATGGGTTCCTTGTTATATCACCATATTAATGCTATTTAACTTAATGGACCTATATACTTGGTATAAGGTGGAAGGCTCGGCCTTTCTAGCCTGGTGTTTTGTTCCACCTTTGCCCCCTTAGTTTCGGCTACCGGTGTTATGTTCCATAAACGAGCGCTCCTAACACGATCGGGGTTGTTATGGGGACCCCCTTGATAATTCGTTTTAGATTAAAGCTGGTCTGGCAAGGACCAACATTGGTACTATTTGCCCAACATAATAATTCTGTTAAATTGAAATGCATAGGGAGTTAGCGCTACCCGAGGAGTAATTCTACATAATACAGGGAGGGCCAGTGCTGATGGTGCTGGTCCAAAACAGAGCAGCTTACTAACGCTACCCGTGGCAACTCGGCGTCTGGCGTGGTAACCATCGCTCATCCGTCGTGTCCTGAGAACGAGATACGCGGCTCCTATCGGGATCGTCGACAGGCTGGGCGGCCTTGCTGGATTAGTTTTACCTTTAACGAGATATCGTGTGCATCGGGATTCCGGTGATGCTTTGGGTAATCTCACAGTTGAGGTTTTCCATTAAGGAATCCGACGAGATTGCGAGTTTCGTGATCGAGGATTTCTATGCGGCTTGTGGTAATTTGTGATGGACTAGTTGGAGCACCCCTGTAGGGTTAAATCTTTTCGGAAAGCCGTGCCCGCGGTTATGTGGCAACGTGGAAACTTTGTTTAACACTGGTTCTAGATAACTTGAAGTTAACTTAATTAAAACTTGCCAACTGTGTGCGTAACCGTGATTGTCTCTTTCGTGAGTTCCTTCTCCGATCGAGGACACGGTGGGGTTGTGTCTGACGTAGGTAGGTGTTCAGGATCATTCATTTGATCATCAGTAGCTCACGTCCGTTATGCGTAGGTCGTCCCCCTCTTATTTCTTGTACTCGTGAGTTTAGCCATCAAATATATGCTTAGCCATTGCTGCAACCTCACCACTTAACCATAACTCACCCATTAAGCTTTGCTAGTCTTGATACCTTTGGAAATGAGACAAGAGGCACAGACGAAGGTAAAAATGTGACTCTCGGGGAAAAAACACACAACAAAAAACGCATTTTTTTCATTCCCGAGAGGGACGGTCGTGCCTCCCGCGGAAGCAAAACCATGTCTCTCGCAAAAAAACATGTTCTTTTCATTTCCGAGAGGCACGGCCGTACATCTAACGAAAGTAAAACCACGTCACTCGAAAAAAAACAAAAAAACGCTTATTTTTCGTTTCCGAGAAGTACAGCCGTGCCTCTCACGAAAACAAAACTGTGCCTCTTGCAAAAAAGAAAATCAGAAAACACGTTTTTGTTCGTTTCGAGAGTCACGGATGTGCCTCTCGCGAAAGCAACACCGTGCCTTTTGCGATAAACGTGTTTTCTTTTACGAGAGGCACGACTTTTTTCCCGTACAAAAGCTAACAAAGCCGGTGAAAAACCGAAACACCAAAAAAACCAGAAAAAAACCCAATCCAAAAAGCCAAAAAAGCGTGCAAAAATATAAAAAAACGATATTCAGAGAAAACGTTCAGAACGTGGCACGTGGCGGCGGCTGAGAACACGCCAAATGACGGTACGTGGGATGGATCGCTGGGAGGCTCTCGAAGGAATGCTCGCTAACTTTTCTTTTAGACAAATAAATGATCGCTAACTGGTTGCTCTCAATAATAACTCCGAAAGTCCAGGCCCATGTTTAACAAACCTAGGTATTATAAATCCTAAATTTATAATCAAGCCCATCCGTTAGATCTCAAAATTGATCTAATACACAAACAAGATTAAAACTCCTTGAGATCAGAAATCTCTATGGTGTCAAGGCGTGTCCGCTTCTAGTAAATTTATAAACTAGCTACATACAGTTCAATATACTATAGGCCTCATATTCTCATGCATATGGCAGAGTCTTCCAGAAATGATATTCTACCATGCATAAAGTATGTGTTTTTCATTCTCTACATAATGTTTTGTTGGGCCTTTTTTTCTCGTTCCAAAGTTTAATGTTCTGTTGTGTACCAACAAAAAAACGCACTTGTTTAAAAATAAATTTGCTGGTATGCAATGAAACATTATGATACGCTTTGAAATAAGGAAAAAAATAACTACAAAACATCTTATATTACAATAGTTTGAAACAACACAAAGTTTATCAAAAATAATAATAATTAGAAAACATGGGTGGCACGGATCTCACAATAGCGACGGAACACATCTCAGTGCAGAAAAAATCACTCTCTTGATAGTTCCACTCCCTCGTTTTTCACATGCAAAGGAGGGAGCAGTAGTATATGAGGAGCTCCTGATAAAAAATTGAAGCACAGCAGTATTGTTGCGAGAGGATCACCGACGTAGCAAAAACATGGGTATGCTCAGAGGATTGGCACTCGCCTTTTCCGTGAGCTTCTTCTCATGCTACCTGGCGATGGTTTCCTCCGATGTTGCTTCCTCCGACAGCGATGGCGATGGTTTCCTCCAATGCCTAAGGGAGAAGATACCCAGAGAGCTGGTGTACACACAGAGCTCCAGCAACTTCACCGACGTGCTGGTCTCCTCCATCAAGAACCCCAGGTTCTTCACCAACGCCACGGCGAGGCCGCTCTGCATCGTCACGCCGGGCGACGCCTCCCACGTCCAGGCCGCCGTGGTGTGCGGCCGCATGCAGGGCGTGCGCCTCCGCGTGCGCAGCGGCGGGCACGACTACGAGGGCCTGTCGTACCGCTCGGCGCGGCCGTCCGAGGTGTTCGCGGTGGTCGACGTCGGCGCCAGCCTCCGGGCCGTGCGCGTCAACCGTCTCGAGTCCACGGCCTGGGTCGACTCCGGCGCCACCATCGGGGAGCTGTACTATGCCATAGCCAAGAACGACTCACTGGTCGCGTTCCCGGCTGGAGAGTGCACGACCGTCGGCGTAGGCGGCCACTTTAGCGGCGGGGGCATCGGCATGATGATGCGTAAGCATGGCCTCGCTGTCGACAGGATCGTCGACGCCAAGCTGGTCAACGCCGACGGGGACCTCCTCGACAGGGCCGGCATGGGGGAGGACCTCTTCTGGGCCATCCGAGGCGGCGGCGGCGGGAGCTTCGGCGTCGTGCTCTCTTGGAAGGTGCAGCTCGTGAACGTCCCGCCCACGGTGACGGTGTTCAACATCGGGAAGACGGTCGACCAGGGCGCCGTGGACATCCTCACCAGATGGCAGGACGTCGCGCCGTCGCTCCCCAGCGACCTCACCATAAGGGTGATCGTGCAGCAGGGGCAGCAGGCTCTGTTCCAGGGCCAGTACCTCGGCGCGTGCGGCGCGCTGGTGGAGACGATGGGCGAGCAGTTCCCGGAGCTCGGCATGACGAGCGCCGACTGCCAGCAGATGACCTGGCTGCAGTCCGCGGCCACGCCCTTCATCAGCTTCTCCAGCAACGGCACGCTGGAGGAGGTGCTCCTGAACAGGACCGCCAGCCTGAGCACGTCCACCAAGGGCAAGTCCGACTACGTCCGGCGCGCCATCACCAAGGCCGCGTGGGAGGAGATCTTCTCTCGCTGGTTCGCCATGGACGGCGCGGGGCGCCTCATCCTGGAGCCCCACGGCGGGTTCATGGACACCATCCCCGCCGCCGCCACGCCGTACCCACACCGGAACGGCGTGCTGTACGTCATCCAGTACATGGCATTCTGGCAACAGCAGGGTGAGGGCGGCGCGGCGGCGAAGAGCTGGATCGGCGGCTTATACGACTTCATGGGGCAGCACGTGAGCAAGAACCCGAGGCGGGCGTACGTGAACTTCCGAGACCTGGACATCGGCCAGAACGACGACGACGGCACCTTCGACTTCGAGAACGGCCCGCTCTGGGGCGAGCGCTACTTCGTGGGTAACTACCGGAGGCTTGCATCGGTGAAATCCGTGGTGGACCCGACGAACTACTTCAGAAACGAGCAGAGCATCCCGCCGCTGATAGAGACGACGACGCAAGTGATGTAGCAGAGCTGCTGCATTCATGTGCGAGAGATGTCCGACAAATTAACACTTGGATCCTGATGTTCCTACTACCGGTCGGGATCAGTTTGCTTTCATGAATAAACTAAACAGAACATGCTATCATTGTATTTCTGTTGGTTAACCAATCGTGATCGATGGCACTGGTGAATAATAAAGCTAGTTGTTACGTACTACGTTCTTGGTTGAAATTTTGGTTGGATTGTGATGCTTGTGGCCTGGATGTGTGCATGCCTACTGAGATGGTAACGATAAGGCGAGTCGTGGCCCGTTGGGTGCCACGTACGGGCAGCGCTAGCTAGCTAGGTGTATCGCGGCTGAAGTTTTCACCGCGTGGATTGTCGTCGTCGCGTATAGCGTGTCAAGACGACATAAGCAACATCAACTTTCCCCTCCTAAATCCGAGTAAAGTTTAAAATAAACCCTAGAATCGTAGAAGCCGATCCAAATGAACCTTTATCTTTAAATCCCTGAAGTTCATACCTAATCTTTTTATCCCTTTCTATCCTAACCCTCGGTATGTTTTGTACATCGGAAAAACATAATCGTGACCGGGAACTCGATTTTCTCACTGTTGGATTGGTCAACACATCATAACTATAAGAGAATTTTTTTTTTCTAAGGATGATATAGAGTAGTTTTGTGTGCTAGCTATTTCCATTCAAGTGCGTTACTGGATGTTGCCATGCAAACCGTCATGTCCACTGCTTCAAGCACTCCTCTGCACTGCTCTACTTGCCACTCTCTGTGTGACCTCTACTTGACACTCTCATCTGCACTGCATTCAGGCACTCCTCTTCCTCCACGGCTCGCATTCGTGCCGTGTGCGTGATAGCCACCAGAAGAAATCGATTGCTTTGTATTGGTGGTTGTAGGTAGCTAGCCTCCTGGAGAATCAATCACAAGTTCTGTGTGTGTGCTGCCCCTCGTGTCATAGAAAAACTGAGCCAACTTGCGCATGTGCTCGCATCCAAAAGTAATCGGCGAGAGGATGCATTGCATTGGCCGCAATAGTGATAAGATCTAAGGCCGACAGGCGTGGCAGCGGGATTACTCCGCCATGAAGTTTGACTTGTTGACGTTCCTCGTCGAGTACAAGAGCAGTTTTCTAAGCGTGGAGCTGCTCATGGTCACCAACGTGGTGGCCAGCGCATAATGGCGAACTCGCTCACCAGCATAACCTTCACGGGTGTGCTAGTACGGGCAGCCATCGGTCGTCGGCTCGCCGCTGCTCGGCATCGATCAGCCGACCCTTAGCACCGTGCGGGTGGATCGGTCAGGGAGTAAATTTGAGAGGAACAAAATGAGGAAGGAGATGCACATGACAAGTGGGCCCACGTAGTAAGTGACACTTAAAATCAATCCCGGTGGGATCACCCGTTTCCTATCACACCAAACAAGGTTTTACTCATACATTGTTTAAATTGACTAGGATCTGTAAATACGAGGTACAAACTTCAAGGATTTAAAGATGAGGGTTTATTTACGTCGGTCTCTACGATATCAGGGGTTATCTTAGACTTCACCCCCTAAATCCCCTTAAAATTTGAATATCCTGATGGCCGAAACATCACAAGGCCTTCTCGATTTCTAGTCACTCTCGCTGGAAGCCTGGACCACAAAAACATGAAGGCTGCAATTTCGAGTGTGCCGCCTGTTGCGTCCTGCTGGACACACCTCCTCGTCACATTCGAATGCCTTCCTGAAACCAGTGTGAAAGCCGAAAAACCTACTCCAGCTACACGCTCGTTCATGAGTGGGCCGGCATTAATCAAAACGCAGGCCGAGCTCCTCCTGTCCACCCTCTATTTAAACGAGGTCAGACGCCACGCAAGAATCGCATCGCTTCGCCGCTCATCTATCTCCTCCATCATTTTCTTCACTTTTCCGATGGCCTTCGAAGAGCAGTTATCTTGCATACAAGCTGGCTGGGTGGCACGCCAAGCCCGCCGGATACGAGCGCGAGCGAGGCAGCTTGTTCCTCCACCTCTCTCGCCTAGCCCGACAAAGCTAGTTGGTGCCCCAAACCGATGAGTGGTTCAGCAACTCGACACTCCAGTCCAGGTCCCTGATTAGTGCCGACTTGCTCCACACCGGCACGGTGGGGAGCACAGCTGCAACCGCACCTCCCATGCGTGCGACCATGCCACACAGGCAGAGACAGAACCGGGTGCATGAAAAGTGATGAGTCGGTGCTCAGTGCCTCCGTGTTCGCCGCCATCATCGAGGAGAAGTAGAACACGGGAGGCTGCAGCCGCTTGGGTCCCATGCAGGCCACCGCTGAGGCGCCGCCGCCGTACATAGCCGGTGTCTTGCCCGGTTCTTCTTTTGCAAGGACCATCGTCGACCCCGCATGGGCTCCACGAAAGCGGAGGCACCTCTTCCCCTCCCACTGAAACATCAGTCGAGGGTTCCACTCTGATGAGCCATGGGGAAGCGAGTCATCCTTTGCGCTGAAGCATATGCCTCCGAGGCTCCTGGCAGTCTGGTTATCGGGTTGCTGGACATGAAGAACACAAAGGGATCCGGTGGCGAACATAGGTTAGGTATACCTCTAGAGCCGGACTAGCACCGCTTAGTTGATGTAAATGTAATGAAATCCGTAAGGTTTATACGAAAATACGGTATTTTGTTATGAAATCCATCATGTTTATATGAATGAAATCCGGTCGTGTTTGCACAAATTTCGTTCGGTTGGTTCTAGTTGTTGTCAAAATGTATACGACTAGGGTTGGGTGTGGTACTCCCGCATCTGTCTCCGGGAACTAATCCCCAAGTCCGCGGACAAATCCGGGAGAAATTGTGCAAGTTGCCGCTGAAGATGCCCCAAGTAGCTCTTCTTTTTTAGGGCAGGGGGACTGCCCGGGGCCGCCACAAATAGCGCACTAGGACTTCCCTAGTCGGTAACAACAATGCAGTGGGTGTTGGGAACAGGCATGTGACAGGCATGGGATCGCTAAATCACCCATTTTCTAGGAGGATCGCTAATTCGATTGAGATTATCAGAATACCTGAAAGTGCTAGTTATCGACTAGAGGGGGTGAGTGGGCGATTTTTATGAAAAGCTTTGAAACAATAAATATATTCAAAGTATACGGAAGCGATGCAGGATCACGTAGGGATAACAATCAAGGATCTAAGCATAGCATGCAATACTACGAAGACATTCAAACCGATAGAGCATAGTCATCATGTACACTAAGATGTATCAAGGATAAACTTATGTAGTGCGAAGATAAACGACAGTTGGGAATGTCTTCGGTGAATGTCTTCGAGTTGAGATGATCAAGCAATGGCTTCATAGTATAGTATAGTAAGTAAGGTAATGAAAGATAGAGCAAGTAGCTTGATGAAGACACAAGATTTGTTTGACCAGTTCCAGTTGTTGTAACAACTATACGTTTGGTTGAGGAGGCTTAGACCTCGTCTTCACCTTGATCTCCTTGAGCCGAGGTCTCTCACACCACACCAATCACTCAGGTAAGTCTTCCGGGGAGACTTCTGAAACCCGTACAAACTTGGTCACCCGACAATCCACAACGATTTTTGGATTGTTCTAGACCATGGTCACCCGGCAATCCACATTGGCTCTTGGATGCACTAGACCACGATGCCTACCATCTGGAAGATCACAGTATTCAAGTGTAACAAGTCTTAAGTTCTCTCAAAACAGAATGACTTCGGTAATGCTCAAACACTATGGATCTAGGTGTTTGGGTTTATCCTCGCGGGATAGTTTTCTCTCTCGATGTCTTCGAGGTGGGATACTCCAAAACGACAATCGTATCTAACTCTGAGTAGCCACCAACATATGGTGGAGGGGTGGGCTATTTATAGCCAACGAGCAACCCCACATGATATGACCGAAATGGCCCTGTGTCAATGGCCAACCGGAATGTGTTCCAATGGTCAGATTTCAAAGACACATGCGGCAACATTACGTGGGCTACAAGCAATGCTAACTCAACCAACTCTAGAAGAGATTTCCTCTCATTGTCTTCTCTCGAAGACATAGGTGTTTTGAGTTGAGCATCACGTCAATGTCTGACTCGATCACATCGACCATGCCACTTAACTGTACAGTAGTTGCTATGACCCACTAAATAAGAAACAAAACAAAAAGGCTTTGTCTTCGTGTTTCATTATCTTCAAGGGATTATCTTCGCGTACCACCAATGGCTTCAGCCACCAACAGTGTCTTCGGACATTTTTGGGGGTCGTCTTCGATGGTTAAACTGAATCTCCAAGGACTTCTATCTCTGTTAACCTGTGGACTCTCACAAACACATTAGTCCCTCAACCAAGTTTGTCTTCGATAATCCAAAACTAACAAGGGGTGGCACTAGATGCACTTACAATCTCCTCCTTTTTGGTGACGAATGACAAACTAGTTGAAGTTTTCAACGGGGATAAAAATATGTGAAGATAAATACTTGGAGATTATGATTTCAAGATATAAAGAGCTCCCCCTCAAGATGTACTTATGAAGATTTTGTTTTGAATGCAAAAGCACATGGCAGGTTTTAATTAGTGGAGATCTCCCCCCCTATATCTTGGAATCCAACCACTATGCACTTTGAAGATGTTCATCAAGATAATAAAATGCATAATGAAAAATGGTCTTCTCTAAATGATTCTAGACGCATGTGATAAGATATAGAATAGCGCCACAAGTATGATAAATAGAAATTGTGCAGGCGTCCATCAAGACTTAAGTTTTACAACCCAAAAGAGAAAATGTTCGGAACGAGAGTTGTGAACTTAACAAAATAGCAACACCCAGCCCATATAGACCCGTTTAAATACTATCAATCCCATGCTTCTCCCCCTTTGTCATCGAATGGCCAAAAAGGGCAACGAAATTGGGCACTACTCGTCCCCAGCCTGTGAAGACGTTGGTGCGGGAGGGTCGATGGAGATCCGTGCATTCGGACTTGGTGCAGGGTCGATTCGATCCGTCGGTGCAGCAGGAGAAGTGACATCATCAGATTCATCATTTGCAAGGTTGACATGATCAGATGGTGCTGAAGAAAAATAGTGATTGTCTTCAAGAGATGGTGTACTGCTCTACTTCTCCATGCGAGGAGGGGGCATAGAATCTGAAGCTCTTGTCGAAGCCATCCTCATGAAGATCATTCTCATGAGCCAACATGGTCGATGTTTTCCAACATCTCCGGCAAGTCTCATGAGCAACATAGGTGTTCTTGGTGGAGAGGTTGTGAATACGATTGATAACTCTGACAAGAGAATGCATTCATCTTTGCATCCACTCATGATCTTGATCCTGCTTTTGAATCAGAGAGACTAGAAGCTCTCGGTCAATCATTGCACGTTCCCATCTGAGTGGGGCTATTGAGGCAGAGTGGTAGCAGTGGCTTCTGTTGCAGTGGCACTTGGCTAAGCCGACGAATTGATCCACTAAGCCTTCCCTAGATGGATCAAATGGTATGAGAAGCCCTTCAATATCAAGAGTGCCACTTGTGCCTTCAATAATGAGGTTCTTGCTCTTGGATGGGTAAATGTCTTCATGTATGACTGCTACCTCTTGAGCTTGCATTGGTTTTTCCCTTGAAGAGGAAAGGGTGATGCAGCAAAGTAGCGATAAGTATTTCCCTCAGTTTGAGAACCAAGGTATCAATCCAGTAGGAGTATCAAGATGAGGCACCAATGTACCTGCGCAAAAACAAATAAACTTGCACCCAACACGAAAAAGGGGTTGTCAATCCCTTCACGATTACTTGCAAGGTGAGATCTGAAGGTGAAAAGTGCAACAAAGTATTTTTGGTATTTTTGTAGATCTGAATATAGGATGTGAAGTAGACCCGGGGGCCATAGTGTTCTCTAGAGGCTTCTATCATGATAGTAAGTATTATGGTGGGTGAACGAATTACTGTCGAGCAATTGATAGAATCGCGCAAAGTCATGGTGATATCTAAGGCAATGATCATACATATAGGCATCACGTCCGAGACAAGTAGACCGATACTTTCTGCATCTACTACTATTACTCCACACATCGACCGCTATCTGATACTTCTCCATCGTATCTACTTTTCCAAACTCTTTTGCCCTTGTTTTGGACTCTAATTTGCATGATTCGAATGGAACTAACCCGACTAACGCTGTTTTCAGCAGAATTGCCATGGTGTTGTTCTTGCGCAGAAATAAAAGTTCTCAGAATGACCTGGATATTTACGAGGATTTTTTGTGGAATATATAAAAAATATTGGCGCAAGAATCAACCGAAGACGTGGAACGAGGAGCCCACAAGCCCAGGAGGCGCGGGCCCCCCTGGGCGCGCCTAGCAGGCTTGTGGGGCCCTTGGGGCTTCGCCGCCTCCAACTCCAGCTCTATTTAGTCCCTTTCGTCCGGAAAAAATTCAAGGACAAGAGTTCATCGCATTTTACGATACGGAGGCGCCGCCACCACCTGTTCTTCCTCTGGAGGGCAGATCTGGAGTCTGTTCTGGGCTCCGGAGAGGGGAGATCGTCGCCATCGCCATCACCAACCTTCCTTCATCGCCAATTCCATAATGCTCTTCACCGTTCGTGAGTAATCTCACTGTAGGCTTGCTGGACGGTGATGGGTTGGATGATATTTATCATGTAATCGAGTTAGCTTTGATGGGGATTGATCCCCAGTATCCACTATGTTCTGAGATTGATGTTGCTACTACTTTGCCATGCTTAATGCTTATCACTAGGGCCCGAGTGCCATGATTTCAGATCTGAACCTATTATGTTCTCGTCAATATATGTGTGTTCTTGATCCTATCTTGCAAGTTGTAGTCACGTACTATGTGTTATGACCCGGCAACCCCGGAGTGACAATAGCCGGAACCACTCCCGGAGATGACCGTAGTATGAGGAGTTCATGTATTCACTAAGTGCTAATGCTTTGTTCCGGTTCTCTATTAAAAGGAGAACCTTAATATCCTGTAGTTTCCATTAGGACCCCGCTGCCACGGGAGGGATGGACAATAGATGTCATGCAAGTTCTTTTCATAAGCACGTATGACTATATACGGAATACATGCCTACATTACATTGACGAACTGGAGCTAGTTACATATCTCCCCATGTTATAACGGTTGCATGATGAATGTCATCCGGCATAATTATCCATCACCGATCCAATGCCTACGAGTCTTTTTCTACTGGTCCTTGCTACGTTACTTTGCTGCTACTGCTGTCACTTCTGCTATTGTTACCGCTACTGCTGTCACTGCTACTGTTACCATTGCTACTGTTGCTATCACACTACTTTGCTACTGAAACTTTGTTGCAGATACTAAGTCTTTCAGGTGTGGTTGAATTGACAACTCAACTGCTAATACTCGAGAATATTCTTTTGCTTCCCCTTGTGTCGAATCAACAAATTTGGGTTGAATACTCTACCCTCAAAAACTGTTGTGATCCCCTATACTTGTGGGTTATCACTATCCAGCATGCATCTAGTGTATTAAGTTCATCACAAACGGAGTAACGCCTTAAGCAAGATGACATGATGTAGAGGGATAAATTCATGCAATATGATATAAACCCCATCTTTTTACCCTTGATGGTAACAACACTTTGCGTGCCTCGCTACCCCTTCTGTCACTGGGTGAGGACACCGCACGGTATGAACCCAAAACCAAGCACTTCTCCCATTGCAAGAATTATAGATCAAGTTGGCCAAATGAAACCCATAACTCGAAGAGAATTGCAAGGATACGAAATCATGCATATAAGAGATCAGAGGAGACTCAAATAATATTCATAGATAATCTCGTAATAAATCCACAATTCATCGGATCTCGACAAACACACCGCAAAAGAAAGTTACATCGGATAGATCTCCATGAAGATCATGGAGAACTTTGTATTGAAGATCCAAGAGAGAGAATAAGCCATCTAGCTACTAGCTATGGACCCGAAGGTCTGTGGTGAACTACTCACGCATCATCGGAGAAGCAATGGTGTTGATGAAGAAGCCCTCCGTGTCCAAATCCCCCTCCGGCAGGGCACCAGAACGGTCCCCAGATGGGATCTTGCGGAGACAGAAGCTTGCGGCGGCGAGAAAGTATTTTCGTGGCTCTCTTCTTTGTTGGGGAACGTCGCATGGGAAACAAAAAATTTCCTACACGCACGAAGACCTATCATGGTGATGTCCATCTACGAGAGGGGATTTCCGATCTACGTACCCTTGTAGATCACACAGCAGGAAGCGTTAAGAAACCTGGTTGATGTAGTGGAATGTCCTCACATCCCTCGATCCGCCCTGCGAACCGTCCCACGAACCGTCCCGTGATCCGTCCCACGATCCGCTCTGATCTAGTGCCGAACGAACGGCACCTCCGCGTTCATCACACGTACAGCTCGACGATGAGCTCGGCCTTCTTGATCCAGCAAGAGAGACAGAGAGGTAGATGAGTTCTCCGGAGGTTGGTGGTGATCTATCTCAGCAGGGCTCCGCCCGAGCTCCGCAAAAATACGATCTAGAGGAAAAACCGTGGAGGTATGTGGTCGGGTTGACGTGGCAAAGTTGTCTCAAATCAGCCCTAATACCTCAGTATATATAGGGGGGAGGGGGAGTGACCTGCCTTGAGGCTCAAGGGAGCCTCAAGGGGTCAGCCGAAGGGGGGGAGGAGTCCTGCTCCAATCCTAGTCCAACTAGGATTGGAAGGTGGAGTCCTTCCCTTCCTTCCCACTTCCCCTTTTTTTCTTTTTCCTTTGATTTTTTCTTCTCCTACGCATAGGGCCTCTTGGGCTGTCCCACCAGACCACTAAGGGCTGGTGCGGCACCCCTAAGGCCTATGGGCTTCCCCCGCGTGGGCTGCCCCCCCCCCCCCCGGTGAACATCCGGAACCCATTCGTCACTCCCGGTACATTCTCGGTAATGCTCGAAAACTTTCCGGTAATCAAGTGAAGTCATCCTATATATCAATCTTCGTTTTGGACCATTCCGGAAACCCTCGTGACGTCTGTGATCTCATCCGGGACTCCGAACAACATTCGGTAACCAACCATATAACTCAAATACGCATAAAACAACACTGAACCTTAAGTGTGCAGACCCTGCGGGTTCGAGAACTATGTAGTCATGACCCGAGGGACTCCTCGGTCAATATCCAATAGCGGGACCTGGATGCCCATATTGGATCCTACATATTCTACGAAGATCTTATCGATTGAACCTCAGTGCCAAGGATTCATATAATCCCGTATGTCATTCCCTTTGTCCTTCGGTATGTTACTTGCCCGAGATTCGGTCGTCAGTATCCGCCTACCTATTTCAATCTCGTTTACCAGCAAGTCTCTTTACTCATTCCGTAATACAAGATCCCGTGACTTACACTAAGTCACATTGCTTGCAAGGCTTGTGTGTGATGTTGTATTACCGAGTGGGCCCCGAGATACCTCTCCGTCACACGGAGTGACAAATCCCAGTCTTGATCCATACTAACTCAATGGACACCTTCGGAGATACCTGTAGAGCATCTTTATAGTCACCCAGTTATGTTGTGACGTTTGATACACAAAAGGCATTCCTCCGGTGCTAGTGAGTTATATGATCTCATGGTCATAGGAACAAATACATGACACGCAGAAAACAGTAGCAACAAAATGACACGATCAACATGCTACGTTCATTAGTTTGGGTCTAGTCCATCACATGATTCATTCAATGATGTGATCCAGTTATCAAGCAACAACACCTTGTACATAGTCAGAAGACCTTGACTATCCTTGATCAACTGGCTATCTTTGATCAACTGGCTAGCCAACTAGAGGCTTGCTAGGGACAGTGTTTTGTCTATGTATCCACGCATGTATCTAACTCTTCATTTAATACAATTATAGCATGGATAATAAATGATTATCTTGATACAGGAATTATAATAATAACTTATTTATCATTGCCTCTAGGACATAATTCCAACAGTCTCCCACTTGCACTAGAGTCAATAATCTAGTCCTCACATTGTCATGCGAATTACATTGTAATAAATCTAACACCCATACAGTTCTGGTGTTGATCATGCTTTGCCCGTGGAAGAGGTTTAGTCAGCGGGTCTGCCACATTCAGATCCGTGTGCACTTTGCAGATATTCACGTCCTCCTCCTCGACGTAGTCGCGGATGAGGTTGAAGCGTCCTTTGATGTGTCTGGTCTTCTTGTGAAACCGTGGTTCCTTTGCTAAGGCAATGGCACCTGTGTTTTCACAAAACAGGGTTATTGGATTTAATGCGCACGGCACTACTCCAAGATCCGTCATGAACTGCTTCATCCAGACACCCTCCTTAGCTGCCTCCGAGGCAGCCATGTACTCCGCTTCACATGTAGAATCAGCTACGACGCTTTGCTTGGAACTGCACCAGCTTACCGCACCCCCATTAAGAATAAATACGTATCCGGTCTGCGACTTAGAGTCGTCCGGATCTGTGTCAAAGCTTGCATCGACGTAACCTTTTACGGCGAGCTCTTTATCACCTCCATATACGAGAAACATCTCCTTAGTCCTTTTCAGGCACTTCAGGATATTCTTGACCGCCGTCGAGTGATCCACTCATGGATTACTCTAGAACCTGCCTGCCATAGTATGGCCAGGCTAACGTCCGGTCTAGTGCACAACATTGCATACATGATAGAACCTACGGCTGAAGCATAGGGGGCGGAACTCATTGTCTTTCTATCTTCCTCAATTGCTGGGCACTGAGTCTTACTCAATTTTATACCTTATAATACTGGCAAGAACCCTTTCTTGGACTGATCCATTTTGAACTTATTCAAAACTTTAACAAGGTATGTGCTTTGTGAAAGTCCTATCAGGCGTTTCGATCTATCCCTATAGATCTTAATGCCTAGAATGTAAGCAGCTTCTCCTAGGTCCTTCATAGAGAAACTTTTATTCAAGTAACCTTTTATGCTCTCCAAAAGCTCCACGTTGTTTCCAATCAGCAATATGTCATCCACATATAATATTAGAAACGCCACAGAGCTCCCACTCACTTTCTTGTAAATACAGGATTCTCCAACCACGTGTATAAACCCAAATGCTTTGATCACCTCATCAAAACGTTTATTCCAACTCCGAGATGCTTGCACCAGTCCATAAATGGATCGCTGGAGCTTGCACACTTTGTTAGCATTTTTAGGATCGACAAAACCTTCGGGTTGCATCATATACAACTCTTCCTGAAGGAAACCGTTAAGAAACGCTGTTTTGACATCCATCTGCCAGATTTCATAATCGAAAAATGCAGCTATTGCTAACATGATTCGGACGGACTTAAGCATCGCTACGGGTGAGAATGTCTCATCGTAGTCAATTCCTTGAACTTGTGAAAAACCCTTTGCCACAAGTCGAGCTTTATAAACGGTTACATTACCGTCAGCGACCGTCTTCTTCTTAAAGATCCATTTGTTCTGAATAGCCTTGCAGCCTTTAGGTAGTACTTCCAAAGTCCACACTTTGTTTTCATACATAGATCCTATCTCGGACTTCATGGCCTCCAGCCATTTGTTGGAATCCAGGCCCACCATTGCTTCTTCATAATTCGCAGGCTCATTGTTGTCCAACAACATAATTTATAAGACATGATTACCGTACCACTCTGGAGTAATACGCGGTCTCGTCGACCTGCGAGGTCTGACAGTAACTTGATCCGAAATTTCATGATCATCATCATTAACTTCCTCCTCAACCGACGTCGCAACGACAGGGGTTTCCCCTTGCCCTGCGCCACCATCCAGAGGGATGAGAGGTTCGACAACCTCATCAAGTTCTATCTTCCTCCCACTCAATTCTCTCGAGAGAAACTCCTTCTCGAGAAAAGCTCTGTTCTTAGCAACAAACACTTTGCCCTCGGATTTGAGATAAAAGGTATACCCAACTGTCTCTTTTGGGTAACCTACGAAGACACACTTTTCCGCTTTGGGTTCCAGCTTTTCAGGCTGAAGCTTTTTGACATAAGAATCACATCTCCAAACTTTAAGAAACGACAACTTTGGTCTTTTGCCATACCATAGCTGATATGGTGTCGTCTCAACGGATTTCGATGGTGCCCTATTTAAAGTGAATGCAGTTGTTTCTAATGCATAACCCCAAAATGATAACGGCAAATCGGTAAGAGACATCATAGATCGCACCATCTCTAATAAAGTACGATTACGACGTTCAGACACACCATTACGCTGTGGTGTTCCAGGCGGTGTCAACTGTGAAACAATTCCACATTGTCTTAAGTGAGCACCAACCTCGAAACTCAGATATTCACCCCCACAATCAGACCGTAGGAACTTGATCTTCTTGTTACGATGATTTTCAACTTCACTCCGAAATTGCTTGAACTTTTCAAATGTTTCAGACTTGTGCTTCATCAAGTAAACATAACCATATCTACTCAAATCGTCAGTGAAGGTGAGAAAATAACGATATCCGTCGCGTGCCTCCACACTCATCGGACCACACACATCGGTATGTATGATTTCCAACAAGTCACTTGCACGCTCCATTGTTCCTGAGAACGGAGTTTTAGTCATCTTTCCCATGAGGCATGGTTCGCACGTGTCAAGTGAATCAAAGTCAAGTGACTCCAAAAGTCCATCAGTATGGAGTTTCTTCATGCGCTTTACACCAATATGACCTAAGCGGCAGTGCCATAAAAACATGGCACTATCATTTTTAACTCTAACTCTTTTGATCTCAATGTTATGTATATGTGTATTATCACTATCAAGATTCAGTATGAACAATCCTCTCACATTGGGTGCATGACCATAAAAGATATTACTCATAGAAATAGAACAACCATTATTCTCTGACTTAAACGAGTAACCGTCTCGCAATAAACAAGATCCAGATATAATGTTCGTGCTTAACGCAGGCACTAAATAACATTTATTTAAATTCATAACTAATCCTGATGGTAACTGAAGTGAATCTGTGCCGACGGCGATTGCATCAACCTTGGAACCATTTCCCACGCGCATCGTCACTTCATCCTTCGCCAGCCTTCGCTTATTCCGCAGTTCGTGTTTCGATTTGCAAATATGAGCAACAGAACTGGTATCGAATACCCAGGCACTACTACGAGAGCTGGTTAAGTACACATCAATAACATGTATATCGAATATACCTGATTTTTCTTTGGCCGCCTTCTTATCAGCTAGATACTTGCAGCAATTGCGCTTCCAGTGACCCATACCCTTGCAATAATAGCACTCCGTTTCAGGCTTAGGTCCAGCTTTGGGATTCTTCGTCGGATTGGCAACAGCTTGCCGCTCTTCTTTGAATTACCCTTCTTTTCCTTTGTCGTTTCACTTGAAACTAGTGGTCTTATTAACCATCAACACTTGATGCTCTTTACGGAGTTCTGACTCTGCGACTTTCAGCATCACGAATAACTCGCCGGGTGACTTGTTCATCCCTTGCATGTTATAGTTCAACACAAAGCTCTTATAGCTTGATGGCAGTGATTGAAGAATTATGTCAGTGATAGCCTCTTGCCGGAGTTCAATCCCCAGCTCAGCTAGACGGTTTGAGTACCCAGACATTTTGAGCACATGTTCACTGACAGACGAATTCTCCTCCATCTTGCAAGCATAGAATTTATCGGAGGTCTCATACCTCTCGATCCGGGCGTTCTTCTAAAAGATAAATTTCAACTCCTGGAACATCTCATATGCTCCATGATGCTCAAAGCAACGTTGAAGTCCCGGCTCTAAGCCATACAAGACTGCATAGTGAACTACTGAGTAGTCCTCCTTGCGTGCTAACCAAGCGTTCTTAGCATCTTGTTCAGCCGCGGCGGGTGGTTCATCTCCTAGCGCAGCATTAAGGACATAATCCTTCTTCCTAGCTTGCAGGAGCAACTTAAGATTACGAGCCCAGTCTACAAAGTTGCTTCCATCATCTTTCAACTTAGCTTTCTCTAGGAACATATTAAAATTCAGGGTGGCTGTCGCGTGAGCCATTGATCTACAACACAAATAATTTCAAAGTGGACTTAGACTATGTTCAAGATAATTAGAGTTTAACTAATCAAAATACTTGCTAAACTCCCACTCAAAAAGTACATCTCTCTAGTCATTTGAGTGGTTCATGATCCAATTCCACTAGCTCAAGTCCGATCATCACGTGAGTTGGGGATAGTTTCAGTGGTAAGCATCCCTATGCTAATCATATCAACTGTATGATTCATGATCGACCTTTCAGTCTCATGTGTTCCGTGGCCATGTCTATACATGCTAGGCTCGTCAAGCTTAACCCGAGTGTTCCGCGTGTGCAACTGTTTTGCACCCGTTGTATATGAACATTGAGTCTATCACACCCGATCATCACGTGGTGTCTCGAAACGACGAACTGTAGCAACGGTGCACAGTCGGGGAGAACACAATTTCGTCTTGAAATTTTAGTGAGAGATCACCTCATAATGCTACCGTCATTCTAAGCAAAATAAGGTGCATAAAAGGATTAACATCACATGCAATTCATAAGTGACATGATATGGCCATCATCATGTGCTTCTTGATCTCCATCACCAAAGCACCGACACGATCTTCTTGTCACCGGCGCCACACCATGATCTCCATCAACGTGTCGCCATCGGGGTTGTCGTGCTACTCATGCTATTACTACTAAAGCTACGTCCTAGCAATATAGTAAACGCATCTGCACGCACAAACATTAGTTTAAAGACAACCCTATGGCTCCTGCCGGTTGCCGTACCATCGACGTGCAAGTCGATATTAACTATTACAACATGATCATCTCATACATCCAATATATCACATCACATCGTCGGCCATATCACATCGCAAGCATACCCTGCAAAATCAAGTTAGACGTCCTCTAATTGTTGTAGCATGTTTTACGTGGTTGCCATGGGTATCTAGTAGGATCGCATCTTACTTACGCAAACACCACAACGGGGATGTATGAATTGCTATTTAACCTCTCTCCAAGGACCTCCTCGGTCAAATCCGATTCAACTAAAGTTGGAGAAACCGACACTCGCTAGTCATCTTTGAGCAACGGGGTTGCTCGTAGCGATGAAACCAGTCTCTCGTAAGCGCACGAGTAATGTTGGTCTGAGCCGCTTCGATCCAACAATACCGCGGAATCAAGAAAAGAGTAAGGAGGGCAGCAAATCGCACATCACCGCCCATAAAAACTTTTGTGTTCTACTCGAGATGACATCTACGCATGAACCTAGCTCATGATGCCACTGTTGGGGAACGTTGCGTGGGAAACAAAAAAATTCCTACGCGCACGAAGACCTATCATGGTGATGTCCATCTACGAGAGGGGATTTCCGATCTACGTACCCTTGTAGATCGCACACCAGGAAGCGTTAAGAAACGCGGTTGATGTAGTGGAACGTCCTCATGTCCCTCGATCCGCCCCGCGAACCGTCCCACGATCCGCTCCTATCTAATGTCGAACGGACGACACCTCCGCGTTCAGCACACGTACAGCTCGACGATGATCTCGGCCTTCTTGATCCAGCAAGAGAGACGGAGAGGTAGATGAGTTCTCCGGCAGCGTGATGGCGCTCCGGAGGTTGGTGGTGATCTATCTCAGCAGGGCTCCGCCCGAGCTCCACAAAAATACGATCTAGAGGAAAAAACGTGGAGGTATGTGGTCGGGCTGCCGTGGCAAAGTTGTCTCAAATCAGCCCTAATACCTCATTATATATAGGAGGGAGGGGGAGGGACCTGCCTTGAGGCTCAAGGGAGCCTCAAGGGGTCGGCCGAAGGGGGGGAGGAGGAGTCCTCCTCCAATCCTAGTCCAACTAGGATTGGAAGGTGGAGTCCTACCCTTCCTTCCCACTTCCCCTTTTTTTCTTTTTTCTTTGATTTTTTCTTCTCCTGTGCATAAGGCCTCTTGGGCTGTCCCACCAGCCCACTAAGGGCTGGTCCGGCACCCCTAAGGCCTATGGGCTTGCCCCGGGTGGGCTTCCCCCCCCCCCCCCGGTGAACATCCGGAACTCATTCGTCACTCCCGGTACATTCCCGGTAATGCTCGAAAACTTTCCGGTAATCAAATGAGGTCATCCTATATATCAATCTTCATTTCCGGACCATTCCGGAAACCCTCGCGACGTCCGTGATCTCATCCGGGACTCCAAACAACATTCGGTAACCAACCATATAACTCAAATACGCATAAAACAACGCCGAACCTTAAGTGTGCAGACCCTGCGGGTTCGAGAACTATGTAGACATGACCCGAGGGACTCCTCGGTCAATATCCAATAGCGGGACCTGGATGCCCATATTGGATCCTACATATTCTACGAAGATCTTATCGATTGAACCTCAGAGCCAAGGATTCATATAATCCCGTATGTCATTCCCTTTGTCTCTTTACTCGTTCCGTAATACAAGATCCCGTGACTTACACTAAGTCACATTGCTTGCAAGGCTTGTGTGTGATGTTGTATTAACGAGTGGGCCCCGAGATACCTCTCCGTCACATGGAGTGACAAATCCCAGTCTTGATCCATACTAACTCAATGGACACCTTCGGAGATACCTGTAGAGCATCTTTATAGTCACCCAGTTATGTTGTGACGTTTGATAAACACAAGGCATTCCTCCGGTGCTAGTGAGTTATATGATCTCATGGTCATAGGAACAAATACATGACACGCAGAAAACAGTAGCAACAAAATGACACGATCAACATGCTACGTTCATTAGTTTGGGTCTAGTCCATCACATGATTCACTCACTGATGTGATCCAGTTATCCAGCAACAACACCTTGTACATAGTCAGAAGACCTTGACTATCCTTGATCAACTAGCTAGCCAACTAGAGGCTTGCTAGGGACAGTGTTTTGTCTATGTATCCGCACATGTATCTAAGTCTTCATTTAATACAATTATAGCATGGATAATAAACGATTATCTTAATACAGGAATTATAATAATAACTTATTTATCATTGCCTCTAGGGCAAAATTCCAACAATCTTTGGTTTCGGTATTTTAGAGAATTTATAGGCGAAAGAGGTAGGGCAAAGGAGCCACGTGGGGCCCACAAGCGTGCCAGGCGCGGCCACTGATACGTCCATTTTGCATCATGCTTTCATATTGATATTTATCGCTTTATGGGTTGTTATATTACTTTGTGGTACCATATTTATGCCTTTTCTCTCTTATTTTGCAAGGTTTATTTGAAGTGGGAGAATTCAGGCAGCTGGAATTCTGGACTTGAAAAGGAGCAAATCTGAGTCCTCTATTCTGCACAGCTCCAAATGCCCTGAAAATTTACGTGGAATTTTTTGGGAATATATAAAAAAATATTGGGCGAAAGAAGTACCAGAGGGGAGCTACCACGGCCCCACAAGCCTGGTAGCCGCCCCCCTGGTGGCGGCTACAGTGCTTGTGGGCTCCCTGATGGCCCACTGGCCCCCCTCTTTTGCTATATGAAGGGTTTCGTTCCAGAAAAGATCAATTGGGAGCTTTTTTGTGGTTTCGCCGCCGCCACGAGGCGGAACTTGAGCAGATCCAATCTAGAGCTCCGGCAGGACGATCCTGCTGGGGAAACTTCCCTCCCGGAGGGGGAAATCGTCGCCTTCGTCATCACCAACACTCCTCTCATCGGAGGGGAGTCATCTTCATCAACATCTTCATCAGCAACATCTCCTCTCCAATCCCTAGTTCATCTCTTGTAACCAATCTCCGTCTCGTGACTCCGATTGGTACTTGTAAGG
Source organism: Hordeum vulgare subsp. vulgare (assembly GCF_904849725.1). Taxonomy (NCBI): domain Eukaryota; kingdom Viridiplantae; phylum Streptophyta; class Magnoliopsida; order Poales; family Poaceae; genus Hordeum; species Hordeum vulgare. The sequence goes on along the minus strand of NC_058519.1, from coordinate 653,538,503 downwards.
TTGCTAGTAGTGGTGATTACTCTTTGTAGTTGATGCTAGTTGGATTACTTGGTGGAAGAGTTTATGTTCAGATCCTTGATGCTATTCATTAAACTTTTTATCATGATTACGATTATGCTTTGTGAGTAGTTACTTTTGTTCCTGAGGACATGGGATAAGTCATGCTAATAATAGTCATGTGAATTTGGTATTCGTTCGGTATTTTGATATGCTGTTTGTTGTTTTTCCTCTAGTGGTGTTATGTGAACGTCAACTACATAACATTTAACCATATTTGGGCCTAGAGGAAGGCATTGGGGAGTAGTAAGTAGATGATGGGTTGCTGGAATGACAGAAGCTTAAACCCCAGTCTATGCGTTGCTTCGTAAGGGGCTGATTTGGATCCACTAGTTTAATGCTATGGTTAGACGTTGTCTTAATTCTTCTTTCTTAGTTGCGGATGCTTGTGAGAGGGGTTAATCATAAGTGGGATGCTTGTCCAAGTAAGGGCAGTACCCAAGCGCCGGTCCACCCACATATCAAACTATCAAAGTAACGAACGCGAATCACATGAACATGATGAAACTAGCATGACAGAAATTCCCGTGTGTCCTCGGGAGCGTTTTTCCTCCTATAAGACTTTGCTCAGGCTTGTCCCTTGCTACAAACGGGATTGGGCCACTTGCTACACCATTGCTACTACTTGTTACTTGTTACTTTTCGCTTGCTACGTTTCACCTCACTACACCATCACTTGTTACCGCTACTTTCAGTGCTTGCAGTTATTACCTTACTGAAAATCGTTTATCAGAGCCTTCTGCTCCTCGTTGGGTTTGACACTCTTACTTATTGAAAGGACTACGATTGATCCCCTATACTTGTGGGTCATCAAGACTCTTTTCCGGCGCCGTTGCCGGGGAGTGAAGCGCCTTTGGTAAGTGGAATTTGGTAAGGAAACATTTATATACTGTGCTGAAATTTATTGTCACTTGTCACTATGGAAACTGTTACTTTGAGGAGTTTGTTCGGGGTATCTTCACCACGAACGGAAGCACGAGGAGTTGTTCCTCAACCTGAGGTACCTACTGAAAATATCTTTTATGAAATTCCTTCGGGTATGCTTGAGAAATTGCTGGCTAATCCTTTTACAGGAGATGGATCTTCACATCGAGACTTGCATCTAATCTATGTAGATGAAGTTTATGGTTTATTTAAGCTTGCAGGTTTTCCCGAGGATGAGGTAAATAAGAAAGTCTTTCCTTTATCTTTGAAGGATAAGGCATTGACATGGTATAGGCTATGTGATGATACTGGATCATGGGACTACAATCGGTTGAAATTGGAATTTCATCAAAAGTTCTATCCTATGCACTTAGTACATCGTGATCGGATTTATAACTTTTGGCCTCGTGACAGGGAAAGCATAGCTCAAGCTTGGGGGAGGCTTAAATAAATGTTATATTCATGCCCCAATCATGAGCTCTCGAGAGAAATTATCACTCAAAACTTTTATGCTCGGCTCTCTCATGAAGATCGTACCATGCTTGACACTTCTTGTACCGGTTCTTTTATGAAGAAGGATATTGACCACAAGTGGAATTTATTGGAAATAATCAAACGTAACTCTGAAGATTGGGAGCTGGAGGAAGGTTAGGAGTCAGGTATGAATTTCTAGTTTGATTGCGTTAAATCTTTTGTTGAGACAAACACTTCTAGAGATTTTAGCGCTAAGTATGGACTTGACTCTGAGATGGTAGCTTCTCTATGTGAATCTTTTGCTGCTCATGTTGATCTTCCCAAAGAGAAGTGGTTTAAATATCATCCTCCTGTAGAAAGCAACATAGCCAAAACCAATCTAGTTGAGGAGAAAGTCATTGCTTTTAGTGATCCTGTTGTTCCTTGTGCTTACACTGAGAAACCACCATACCCTGCTAGGATAAAGGATTATTCTAAAGCTCCAATTGTGATACGTAGGGGTTACATTAGACCACTTGCACCCCCTGAGGAGATTAGAGTTGAACCTAGTGTTGCTATTATCAAAGATCTCTTAGCCAAAGACATAGATGGGCATGTTATCAAATTCTGTGAGGACTCCGCTAGAATTACTAAACCTCACGTGAAAGACAAATATGGACCTGTAGTTGGCCTGCCCGTTGTTTCTGTCAAGATAGGAGATCACTGTTACCATGGTTTATGTGATATGGGTGCTAGTGTTAGTGCAATACCCCGTTCCCTATATGATGAAATCAAAGATGAGATTGCACCTGCTGAGTTAGAACCCATTGATGTCACTATTACGCTAGCTAATAGAGACACTATATGCCCTCTGGGAATTGTGAGAGAAGTAGAAGTCTTGTGTGGTAAGACGAAGTATCCTACTGATTTCCTCGTCCTTGGTACTGCACAAGATAGCTTTTGTCCCATCATATTCGGTAGACCCTTTCTTAACACTGTCAATGCTCACATTGATTGCATTAAGCAGACTGTCACAGTTAGTTTCAAGGGTGTGTCTCATGAATTTAACTTCTCCAAGTTTGGAAGACAACCCCATGAAAAAGAGTCGTCTAGTAGGGATGAAATCATGGCTCTTGCCTCTATTGCCGTACATCCTACGGATCCTTTAGAGCAATATCTGCTTGAGCATGAAAATGATATGCATATGGATGAAAGAGATGAGATAGATAAAATTGTCTTAGAACAATATCCTATTCTCAAGAATAATCTGCCTGTTGAACTGCTTGGGGATCCTCCCCCACCGAAGGGTGATCCTGTGTTCGAACTTAAACAGTTGCCTGATACTCTTAAGTATGCCTATCTTGATGAGAAGGAGATATACCCTGTTATTATTAGTGCTCTCCTCTCAGAGCATGAAGAAAAGAAGTTACTTAAAACTCTGAGGAAGCACCGTGCTGCTATTGGATATACTCTTGATGATCTTAAGGGCATTAGTCCTACTCTATGCCGGCACAAGATTAAAACTGATCCTGACTTTAAACCAGTTGCTGATCATCAAAGGAGATTGAATCCTAAGATGAAAGAGGTCGTGAGAAAAGAAATATTAAAGCTTCTAGAAGCAGGAATCATTTATCCTGTTGCTCATAGTGATTGGGTAAGTCCAGTACATTGCGTACCTAAGAAGGGAGGTATCACCGTCGTTCCTAATGATAAGAATGAATTAATCCCACAAAGGATCATTACTAGCTATAGGATGGTGATAGACTTCCGGAAACTGAACAAGGCAACCAGGAAAGATCATTATCCTTTGCCGTTTATCGACCAAATGCTAGAAAGGCTATCCAAAAACACACACTTCTGCTTTCTAGACGGTTATTCAGGTTTCTCGCAAATACCTGTTGCACAATCCGATCAGGAGAAAATCACTTTTACCTGCCCCTTCGGTACCTTTGCCTATAGACGTATGCCTTTTGGCTTATGCAATGCACCTGCCACCTTTCAAAGATGTATGATGGCTATATTCTCTGACTTTTGTCAAAAGATTGTCGAAGTTTTCATGGATGACTTCTCCGTTTATGGGTCTTCCTTTGATGATTGCCTCAGCAACCTTGATCGAGTCTTACAGAGATGCAAAGATACCAACCTCGTCTTGAATTGGGAGAAGTGCCACTTTATTGGTTAATGAAGACATCGTCTTAGGACACAAAATTTATGATATAGGCATTGAAGTTGATAAGGCTAAGGTTGATGCAATTGAGAAAATGCCTTGCCCCACAGATATCAGAGGTATACGAAGTTTCCTAGGTCATGCTGGTTTCTATAGAAGGTTCATTAAAGACTTCTCTAAGATTTCTAGGCCTCTTACCAACCTCTTGCAGAAGGATGTTCCTTTTGTTTTTGATGAGGATTGTGAGGAAGCTTTCGAAATACTTAAGAAGGCTTTGATAACCGCACCTATTGTTCAACAACCTGACTGGAACTTGCCCTTTGAAATCATGTGTGATGCTAGTGATTATGCTGTTGGTGTTGTTCTAGGACAAAGAGTTGACAAGAAGTTGAATGTCATTCACTACGCTAGTAAAACTCTAGACAGTGCCCAAAGAAACTATGCCACTACGAAAAAGGAGTTTTTAGCACTCGTGTTTGCATGTGAAAAGTTCAGATCTTATATAGTTGACTCCAAAGTCACTATTCACTCTGATCATGCTGCTATTAAGTACCTTATGGAGAAGAAGGGCGCTAAGCCTAGGCTAATCAGATGGGTTCTCCTGCTACAGGAATTTGATTTGCACGTTGTTGACCGAAAGGGTGTTGATAACCCTATAGCAGATAACTTGTCTAGGCTGGAGAATGTCCTTGATGACCCGCGACCTATTGATGACAGTTTCCCTGATGAGCAATTAAATGTCATCCGCACTTCAGCTAGTGCACCGTGGTATGCTGATTATGCAAACTATATTGTAGCCAAATACATACCACCCAGTTTCACCTATCAGCAAAAGAAGAAATTCTTCTTTGATTTGAGACACTACTTTTGGGATGATCCTCACCTTTATAAGGAAGGAATAGATGGTGTCATTAGACGTTGTGTGCCTGAACATGAACAGGGACAGATCCTGCAGAAGTGTCATTCCGAAGACTACAGAGGACACCATGCTGGAGATAGAACTGCTCATAAGGTATTGCAATCAGGTTTCTATTGGCCCACTCCCTTCAAGGATGCCCGTAAGTTTGTCTTGTCTTGTGATGAATGCCAAAGAATAGGGAATATCAGTAAACATCGGGAAATGCCTATGAACTATTCACTTGTCATTGAACCATTTGATGTCTAGGGCTTTGATTATATGGGACCCTTCCCGAGTTCCAATGGGTACACTCATATCTTAGTTGCTGTGGATTACGTCACTAAGTGGGTAGAAGCTATGCCCACTAAAAATGCTGATCACCACACCTCTATTAAGATGCTTAAAGAAGTCATTTTCCCAAGGTTTGGAGTCCCTAGATATCTGATGACTCATGGCGGTTCACACTTCATTCATGGTGTTTTCCGCAAGATGCTCGCTAAGTATGATGTCAACTATAGAGTTGCATATCCTTATCATCCTCAGTCTAGTGGTCAAGTGGAGTTGAGTAATAGGGAGATCAAGTTGATCCTTCAAAATACTGTCAATAGATCTCGAAAGAATTGGTCTAGTAAACTTGATGATGCACTACGGGCTTATAGGACTGCTTATAAGAATCCCATGGGCATGTCGCCGTATAAAATGGTTTACGGTAAGGCCTGTCATTTACCTCTTGAGCTGGAACACAAAGCTTATTGGGCAATCAAAGAGCTCAACTTCGATTTCAAACTTGCCGGTGAGAAGCGGTTGTTTGATATCAGCTCATTAGATGAATGGAGGGCCCAGGCATATGAGAATGCCAAGTTGTTCAAGGAAAAGGTTAAGAGATGGCACGATAAACGAATACAGAAACGAGAGTTCAATGTAGGTGATTATGTCCTGCTATACAATTCTCGCTTAAGATTCTTCGCAGGAAAGCTCCTCTCTAAATGGGAAGGTCCTTACGTGGTCGAGGAAGTATATCGTTCCGGTGCCATCAAAATCAATAACACGGAAGGCAATTTTCCTAGAGTGGTAAATGGGCAAAGAATCAAGCATTATATCTCCGGTACTCCCATAAATGTTGAGACCAATATCATCAATGTCATAACTCCAAAGGAGTACATAAGGGATGTTTATCAGCCTGTTTCAGACCCTGAAAACGAAGAGGTATCTGTTTCGGTAAGTAATTGGACTTCGAAACTTTTCCAATAGGAAATTTCCTCCGTTTTGGCATTTTTGGAAAATTAGAAAAATAAAAAGCAGTCAGGAGAGCGCACGAGGCGGCCACAAGCTTGGTAGCCGCCCCCTACCCCCTGGTGGCGGCTAGAGGGCTTGTGGGCACCTCGTGTGCCTCCCGGACTCCATTTTCTTGCGGAGCACTCCTTCTGGTCCAGAAAAAATCATTATATATTCGTCCGAAGGTTTTGATCTCCGTATCGCGCAGTTTTCCTCTGTTTTCGTTTCGAGCCTGTTGTTTGCCGCAGATTTAGAGCACAGATGTCTCAGGAATCTGTTGGGGAGAATGATCTTCCCCAAGTTCATGAAGAAGTAGATGATGATCTGAAAAGAGTAGAAGTCACGGAAGCCAGGGACAAAGCTAAGGAGAAAACCCAAGCTAGGGAGGAAGTTCAACCTATGTTCAACATTGAAGACGTTGAAGGAGTAGATTTTCTCCAGCCCTTCCTCCACGTGTTGTCTCCATCCTTGATTGAACTCTTGAGGTTTTGCGAAACAACTCCTGCTCGCAATATTTCCCTTTCTCGTGAAGTTGTTTTGCTGGAAAACCATGTCGCAGATCTCAAAGGTATAAATCAAAGATTGATAGCTCTCTTGGAATCAAAGGCAACAAATCCACCACCATCACCACCAAAGGAAGACAACTAAGCATTGGTATGGGCAATCCCCTTGGCTTTTGCCAAGCTTGGGGGAGTTGCCCTGGTATCGTATCACCTTTATATCTTTTGCTTTTACCTTTGTTTTAGTTCTTTCCTTTTCAGTTTTTATTTCTTCTCTTAGTGGAATAAGTCTTTAGTGTTTAGTTTGAGTCTTTTGCTTTTGTCTCTCCCTCTTTGTATTCGAGCCTGCGAGCTATATAATAAAGAGTATCTTAGTCAAGGGCTTTGCTTTGTGTCGTGATCAAAAGTATGAAAAGAACGATAGCATGAAAGATCATGAGATTATCTTCTGGAAAGTGATAGCTTCACTTATGACACGTACGATGATTGAAACTTGTTGAGAATAAATCAACATAGACCTCAGTCATTGTTGCAATTAATAAGAAGTAATGAGGAAAGAGAGGTTCACATATAAATATATCATCTTAGACACTTTTTTTACAACTGTGAGCACTCACCAAACTATTACATGCTTAGGAGTAGATGTTGGACAAGGAAGACAACATAATGAATTGTGTTTGCTTGGTTCTAAACAATGTTATATGAGTAGAGATCCCTTAGCGTGTGACAATCGCTTCCACGTCATATTAGCCAAAACTCCCGCACCAAGTAGAGATACTACTTGTGCATCCATAAACCTTCAACCCAGTTTTTCCATGAGAGTCCACCATACCTACCTAGGGATTGAATAAGATCCTTCAAGTAAGTTGTCATCGGTGCAAGCAATAAAAATTGCTCTCTAATATGTATGATCTATTAGTGTGTGGAAAATAAGCTTTGTACGAACCTGTGATGAGGAAGACATAAAAGCGACAGACTGCATAATAAAGTTCTTTATCACATGAGGCAATATAAAGTGACGTTCCTCCGCACTAAGAGGACACGCATTCAAACCTCAAAAGCGCATCACAACCTCGGCTTCCCTCTACGAAGGGCCTATCTTGTACCTTTACTTTTTGCCCTTGTAAGAATCCTGGTGATCTTCACCAATTCCCTATTTTTGCCTTTATCTTGGCTACCGTCACATGCTTGGGAAAGATCTATATTCATATATCAACTTGGATTTGAGTACTTATGCTTTATTATTGTTGACTTTACCCTTGAGGTAAATGGTTGGGAGGCAAAACTATAAGCCCCTATCTTCCTCTGTGTTCAGCTGAAACTTTGATACCATGAGTACCACGTGAGTTGTAACAATTGTGGAAAATAAAAGAGATGATTGAGTCTGTGGGTTTGCCTTACAAGCTCTTATTTGACTCTTTCTGGTGTTATGACAAATTGCAATTGCTTCAATGACTATGGACTCTTGTTGGTTACTTCTCGGTAAGGTTTCTGCTTCATACTTTGCTTTGTGAAGAAATTGTTACTTTCCCATAAGAATCTTTATGATGTATTGCTGTTCTATGTGTGATCATGATGCCCTCATGTCCGTATTATGTTTTATCGACACCTTCGTCCCTAAACATGTGGACATCTTTATGGAACTTGGTTTTCGCTTGAGGACAAGCGAGGTCTAAGCTTGGGGGAGTTGATACGTCCATTTTGCATCATGCTTTCATGTTGATATTTATCGCTTTATGGGCTGTTATATTACTTTGTGGTACCATATTTATGCCTTTTCTCTCTTATTTTGCAAGGTTTATTAGAAGTGGGAGAATTCAGGAAGCTGGAATTCTGGACTGGAAAAGGACCAAATCTGAGTCCTCTATTCTGCACAGCTCCAAATGCCTTGAAAATTTACGTGGAATTTTTTGGGAATATATAAAAAATACTGGGCGAAAGAAGTACCAGAGGGGAGCTACCAGGGGCCCACAAGCGAGGTAGCCGCCACCCCCCTTGGTGGCGGCTACAGGGCTTGTGGGCTCCCTGACGGCCCACTGGCCCCCTCTTTTGCTATATGAAGGGTTTCATTCCAGAAAAAATCAATTGGGAGTTTTTTCGTGGTTTCGCCGCCGCCACGAGGCGGAACTTGAGCAGATCCAATCTAGAGCTCCGGCAGGACGATCCTGCTCGGGAAACTTCCCTCCCAGAGGGGGAAATCGTCGCCTTCGTCATCACCAACACTCCTTGTCCAAGTAAGGGCAGTACCCAAGCGCCGGTCCACCCACATATCAAACTATCAAAGTAACGAACGCGAATCACATCAACATGATGAAACTAGCATGACAGAAATTCCCGTTTGTCCTCGGGAGCGTTTTTCCTCCTATAAGACTTTGCTCAGGCTTGTCCCTTGCTACAAAATGGATTGGGCCACTTGCTGCACCATTGCTACTACTTGTTACTTGTTACTTTTTGCTTGGTACGTTTCACCTCATTACACCATCACTTGTTACCGCTACTTTCAGTGCTTGCAGTTATTACCTTGCTGAAAACCGTTTATCAGAGCCTTCTGCTCCTCGTTGGGTTCGACACTCTTACTTATCGAAAGGACTACGATTGATCCCCTATAATTGTTGGTCATCAGCCACCACCTAGGCCGCGGCTAGGGGGCTTGTGACCTCCCACGAGGTCTCCTGCCTTGGTTCTCAAGTCCTTTGCGTATCTTCTGTTATGGAAAAAATCATCCCACGGGTTTTATTCCGTTTAATATTCTTTTTTGAAAAAGGTCAAAAACACGGAAAAAAACAGAAACTAGCACTGGGCACTGAGTTAATAGGTTAGTCCCAAAAATAGCATATTCATGCATATAAACATCCAAAGTTGACATGATAATAGCATGGAACCATCAAAAATTATAGATACGTTGGAGACGCATCAATGACTTCCACACCCGGAAGAAAATTTCCATGGCTATGATGAAAGAGCCGAAACCTTGTATTTGTTTTGCGCTTAATGAAGTGCATGATGCATGGTGCATAGATCTTGAGCTCAAAGAGATTGATGCTATTTGTAGCCAGGGTTCGCAAAAATAAGTCTTGAAGATTCAAACGGATGCCATAGACAACATTGTAGATTAGTGTCTTCAATGCCACTTCCAACTTGCTTGAAGAAGAATGCAATTTGATTGGCCATATGGTGTGACGAAGAATATGGTAGATAATCTTCGCCAGATATTGAAGATCATCACCAAATAATGTTGTGGGCAAATATGCATCTGGGGCCAAAGGCTTCATAAGTGTCAACATTTCACTCATGCTCGCTCACACATTGGAAAGATGCTTCTTGTGGCTTCTTCATAGGCAGCAGCTTTTGGGTCAATATCTTCGCCTGATGTAGCAAGTGGAGTGGTGGTAAAGAATTCCAAAGCTGGAGCTTTGATATGCTCATCACAGATCATGAAATCCATAGCCAATGTCTTCAAATCTCGTCCATAGCCATAGATGTGGAGAGTTCCATAAAATTGAAGAATCAGTTCTTCAATCCAGTCTTCATGATGTTGGAATTATGCCCTAGAGGCAATAATAAATGTATAGTTATTATTATAATTCCTGTATCAAGATAATAGTTTATTATCCATGCTATAATTGTATTGAATGAAGACTCATTTACATGTGTGGATACATAGACAAAACACCGTCCCTAGCATGCCTCTAGTTGGCTAGCCAGTTGATCAATGATAGTCAGTGTCTTCTGATTATGAACAAGGTGTTGTTGCTTGATAACTGGATCACGTCATTGGGAGAATCACGTGATGGTCATGCACTGAATGTGAGAGGGTTGTTCATATTGAATCTTGATAGCGATACGCATATACATAACATTGAGACCAAAAGAGTTAGAGTAAACAATGATAGCACCATATTTTTGTGGCACTGCCGCTTGGGTCATATTGGTGTAAAGCGCATGAAGAAACTCCATGCTGATGGACTTTTGGAGTCACTTGACTTTGATTCACTTGACACGTGCGAACCATGCCTCATGGGCAAAATGACTAAGACTCCGTTCTCCGGAACAACGGAGCGTGCAAGTGACTTGTTGGAAATCGTACATACCGATGTGTGTGGTCCAATGAGCGTAGAGGCACGCGGCGGATATCGTTATTTTCTCACCTTCACTGACGATTTAAGTAGATATGGTTATGTCTACTTGATGAAGCACAAGTCTGAAACATTTGAAAAGTTCAAGCAATTTCAGAGTGAAGTGGAAAATCATCGTAACAAGAAGATCAAGTTCCTACGGTCTGATCGTGGGGGTGAATATCTGAGTTTCGAGTTTGGTGCTCACTTAAGACAATGTGGTATTGTTTCGTAGTTAACACCGCCTGGAACACCACAGCGTAATGGTGTGTCCGAACGTCGTAATCGTACTTTGTTAGAGATGGTGCGATCTATGATGTCTCTTACTGATTTGCCGTTATCATTTTGGGGTTATGCATTAGAAACAGCTGCATTCACTTTAAATAGGGCACCATCAAAATCCGTTGAGACGACACCATACGAACTGTGGTATGGCAAAAGGCCAAAGTTGTCGTTTCTTAAAGTTTGGGGATGTGATGCTTATGTCAAAAAGCTTCAGCCTGAAAAGCTGGAACCCAAAGCGGAAAAATGCGTATTCATAGGTTACCCAAAAGAGACAGTTGGGTACACCTTCTATCTCAAATCCGAGGGCAAAGTGTTTGTTGCTAAAAACGGAGCTTTTCTCGAGAAGGAGTTTCTCTCGAGAGAATTGAGTGGGAGGAAGATAGAACTTGACGAGGTTGTCGAACCTCTCATCCCTCTGGATGGTGGCGCAGGGCAAGGGGAAACCTCTGTCGTTGCGACGCCAGTTGAGGAGGAAGTTAATGATGATGATCATGAAACTCCAGTTCTAGTTTCTGTTGAACCACGCAGGTCGACGAGATCACGCGCTGCTCCAGAGTGGTACGGTAATCCCGTCTTATCAATCATGTTGTTAGACAACAATGAACCTGCAAATTATGAAGAAGCTATGGTGGGCCCAGATTCCAACAAATGGCTAGAAGCCATGAAATCCGAGATAGGATCCATGTATGAGAACAAAGTGTGGACTTTGGAGATACTACCTGAGGGCCGCAAGGCTATTCAGAATAAATGGATCTTTAAGAAGAAGACGGACGCTGACGGTAATGTGACCGTTTATAAAGCTCGACTTGTGGCAAAGGGTTTTTTCACAAGTTCCAGGAGTTGACTACGATGAGACTTTCTCACCCGTAGCGATGCTGAAGTCCGTCAGAATCATGTTAGCAATAGCTGCATTTTTCGATTATGAAATCTGGCAGATGGATGTCAAAACGGCGTTCCTTAACGGTTTCCTTAAGGAAGAGTTGTATATGATGCAACCCGAAGGTTTTGTCGATCCTGAGAATGCTGACAAGGTGTGCAAGCTCCAGCGATCCATTTATGGACTGGTGCAAGCATCTCGGAGTTGGAACAAACGCTTTGATGAGGTGATCAAAGCATTTGGGTTTATACAAGTGGTTGGAGAATCTTGTATTTACAAGAAAGTGAGTGGGAGCTCTGTGGCGTTTCTAATATTATATGTGGATGACATATTACTGATTGGAAACAACGTAGAGTTTTTGGAGAGCATAAAAGGTTACTTGAATAAAATTTTCTCTATGAAGGACCTAGGAGAAGCTGCTTACATTCTAGGCATTAAGATATATAGGGATAGATCAAAACGCCTCATAGGACTTTCACAAAGCACATACCTTGATAAAGTTTTGAAGAGGTTCAAAATGGAACAGTCCAAGAAAGGGTTCTTGCTAGTTTTACAAGGTACGAGATTGAGTAAGACTCGGTGCCCAGCAACTGATGAAGATAGAGAGCATATGCGCTCCGTCCCCTATGCTTCAGCCATAGGTTCTATCATGTATGCGATGCTGTGCACTAGACCGGATGTTAGCCTGGCCATAAGTATGGAAGGTAGGTTCCAGAGTAATCCAGGAGTGGATCACTGGACAACGGTCAAGAATATCCTGAAGTACCTGAAAAGGACTAAGGAGATGTTTCTCGTGTATGGAGGTGACGAAGAGCTCGTCGTAAAAGGTTACGTCGATGCAAGCTTTGACACAGATCCGGACGACTCTAAGTCGCAAACCGGATACGTATTTATTCTTAATGGGGGTGCAGTAAGCTGGTGCAGTTCCAAGCAAAGCGTCGTAGCAGATTCTACATGTGAAGCGGAGTACATGGCTGCCTCGGAGGCGGCTAAGGAGGGTGTCTGGATGAAGCAGTTCATGACGGATCTTGGAGTGGTGCCAAGCGCACTGAATCCAATAACCTTGTTCTGTGACAACACTGGTGCCATTGCCTTAGCAAAGGAACCACGGTTTCACAAGAAGACCAGACACATCAAACGACGCTTCAACCTCATCCGCGACTACGTCGAGGAAGAGGACGTAAATATATGCAAAGTGCACACGGATCTGAATGTAGCAGACCCGCTGACTAAACCTCTTCCACGGCCAAAACATGATCGACACCAGAACTGTATGGGTGTTAGATTTATTACAATGTAATTCACATGGTGATGTGAGGGCTAGATTATTGACTCTAGTGCAAGTGGGAGACTGTCGGAATTATGCACTAGAGGCAATAATAAATGTATAGTTATTATTATAATTCCTGTATCAAGATAATAGTTTATTATCCATGCTATAATTGTATTGAATGAAGACTCATTTACATGTGTGGATACATAGACAAAACACCGTCCCTAGCATGCCTCTAGTTGGCTAGCCAGTTGATCAATGATAATCAGTGTCTTCTGATTATGAACAAGGTGTTGTTGCTTGATAACTGGATCACGTCATTGGGAGAATCACGTGATTGACTAGACCCAAACTAATAGACGTAGCATGTTGATCGTGTCATTTTGTTGCTACTGTTTTCTGCGTGTCAAGTATTTATTCCTATGACCATGAGATCATATAACTCACTGACACCGGAGGAATGCTTTTTGTGTATCAAACGTCGCAACGTAACTGGGTGACTATAATGATGCTCTACAGGTATCTCCGAAGGTGTTAGTTGAGTTAGTATGGATCAAGACTGGGATTTGTCACTCCGTGTGACGGAGAGGTATCTCGGGGCCCACTCGGTAATACAACATCACACACAAGCCTTGCAAGCAATGTAACTTAGTGTAAGTTGTGGGATCTTGTATTACGGAACGAGTAAAGAGACTTGTCGGTAAACGAGATTGAAATAGGTATGCGGATACTGACGATCGAATCTCAGGCAAGTAACATACCGAAGGACAAAGGGAATGACATACGGGATTATACGAATCCTTGGCACTAAGGTTCAAACGATAAGATCTTCGTAGAATATGTAGGATCCAATATGGGCATCCAGGTCCCGCTATTGGATATTGACCGAGGAGTCTCTCGGGTCATGTCTACATAGTTCTCGAACCCGCAGGGTGTGCACACTTAAGGTTCGACGTTGTTTTATGCGTATATGAGTTATATGGTTGGTTAACGAATGTTGTTCGGAGTCCCGGATGAGATCACGGACGTCACGAGGGTTTCCGGAATGGTCCAGAAACGAAGATTGATATATAGGATGACCTCATTTGATTACCGGAAGGTTTTCGGAGTTACCGGGAATGTACCGGGAATGACGAATGGGTTCCGGGAGTTCACCGGGGGGGCAACCCACCCCGGGGAAGCCCATAGGCCTTGGGGGAGACACACCAGCCCTTAGTGGGCTGGTGGGACAGCCCACAAGTGGTCTATGCGCCAAGAGAAGGAAAATCAAGAGAAAAGGAAAAAAAAAGGAGGAGGTGGGAAGGGAGGAGGACTCCCTCCCACCAAACCTAGTCCAACTCGGTTTGGGGGGGGAGAGTCCTCCCCCTTGGACTCGGCCGACCCCCTTTGGGCTCCTTGAGCCCCAAGGCAAGGCCCCCTCCCTCCCACCTATATATACGGAGGTTTTAGGGCTGATTTGAGACGACTTTTCCACGGCAGCCCGACCACATACCTCCACGGTTTTTCCTCTAGATCGCGTTTCTGCGGAGCTCGGGCGGAGCCCTGCTGAGACAAGATCATCACCAACCTCCGGAGCGCCGTCACGCTGCCGGGAACTCTTCTACCTCTCCGTCTCTCTTGCTGGATCAAGAAGGCCGAGATCATCGTCGAGCTGTACGTGTGCTGAACGCGGAGGTGCCGTCCGTTCGGTACTAGATCGTGGGACTGACCGCGGGTTTGTTCGCGGGGCGGATCGAGGGACGTGAGGACGTTCCACTACATCAACCGCGTTCTCTAACGCTTCTGCTGTACGGTCTACAAGGGTACGTAGATCACTCATCCCCTCTCGTAGATGGACATCACCATGATAGGTCTTCGTGCGCGTAGGAAAATTTTTGTTTCCCATGCGACGTTCCCCAACACATGATCCATAACGAAAGTCAATAGTCCAACATCTCGAAGACAGTCTAGGGCTTGACCAAAACCAAGAAGACAACTCATGGCTTAAAAACTGAGATGCTTGTGACTGAAGATCTTGTTCTGGCCATATACTACACACGTGTAGTATGTGTGCTGTGCTGTACTCAAGAAACGATCAAATTGAATCTTTTCACACCTGTAGGAATTCCTATCAAAATCAATGAAAGTGTTGTTGAGCCAGAATTCACTGACGCTGAAGACAAGAGTATGGGTTGGTCCTAATTGTCAAAGACTTGGAAGCCTAGGCATTGGATTTATAACTTTTGGATGGCGAAAGATGTTGACTTCATATTGCACACCCATCCTTGGTGGCGGAACAAGGTTGGGGCATTTTGCTGGCACCATCTCTCCTTCCCTATTGCGAGCCATGACAAGGTTGGGGCATTTTGCTGGCACCATCTCTCCTTCCCGATGGCGTAGCAGAAATAGGAAGGCCATGAGGGGATGGAGCATTGGCTTGGCCTTCAGCAACTGGTGGTTCTGGCGGTGCAATAGTATCATCAGCAGCAATATCTTTAGCTGATTTGGCTTCGATCACAAGTTGTTCACGAGCAACATCTTCAAGCCTGAGAATTTCATCGACTGATGCAATCGGAGTGACATGCACTTCATCTTCAGAAATGCTTTGCATCGAAGATATAACTGGCCTTGGTCCTCGGCGAAGCCATATGAGAGGCGGCGCGTGATTAGTGGTTTCCACATCCATGGGTTCAAATGGAGATTGAGGTGATCTTTCCAGTGGAGTTGAAAACAGAGTAGGCGGAGTGCTGATATTGGCTTCACACACAATTGGCCTTTAGAGATTGCCAATGTCCACATATTCACTGTCATCATATGGTGGCGACGATACCAGTGATGTATCAAGTTGAGGCACTAATACGCATCCAACTTATCTATAATTTTTTATTGTTCCATGCTGTTATATTATCATCCTAGGATACTTTTTGGGTCATAATTCACCAATTTATATTACTTCTGAGCACTAACCTATTAACCAAATGCCCATGGCGAGTTGTTGTGTTCTGCGTGTTTTTTGCTTTTCTGGTTTTCGGCACCAAAAGAAGTTCAATTGCCACGAGACTTTTTTATGATTTTTTCTGGACCGAAAGAAGACCTGGAAGCTTCGGGAGGAGACCTGAAGCCACACGTGGCGCACACAAGCCAACAGGGCATGACCAGGGGTGGTGAATGTGTCATGATGGCTTGTGCCTCCCCTGTGGCCCCTCTTGCTCCGTTCTGTGGCCTATAAATTTACAAATATTCTAGAAACCCTAAATATCATCGCGAGACACTTTTTACGCTGCCGCAAGTGTGTGTTCCATGGCGATCCCATTCGGTGCTCCGTTCCGGCACCCTACCGGAGGGGGGTCGATCAAGGAGGGCCTCTTCATCAACCTTGTTGTCCCGTGATGATGTGTGGGTAGTTCACCATAGACCAATGGTTCGTAGTTAGTAACTATATGGCTATCTCTCTCTCTCTCTCTTGATCGTCAATACAATGATCATCGCATCTTTGCTTCGATCTGTCCGATGTAATTCTTTTGTATGGTGTGTTTGTTGGAACTGGTGAATTGTGAGTTTATGTTCAGATTATTCATAAATAATATTTGGGTCTTCCCTAAGTCTTATGATTCTTATTTACATGATCATCATAGCTTTGTAATTCTCTCTGCCCTATTGAATTGCTTTGGCCAAGTAGTTTCGTATTTCTTTAGTGAGAGGGGTGCATTGTAGTGGGTTCAACCTGACTAGTTTCTATATCCCACTCACAAAAGGGGCCAAGTTGCGTCTTTGTGTTCCTGCCACTAAGGATAAAATGATGAGGTTATTCATATTGGTTAAGTTTATTTTGTCTACATCATCGTTCCCCAAGAATTTCTTTGTTTTACTTAATACTCTAGATTAGGCCTGGGCGTTCGGTAGAAACCAAAAATTTGGTTTTTACTATGGGAAGCGTTTAAATACGGTGCACCGGCTGAACGCAACGCCGGTTGCCTCACGCATACAATGCTTGCTTTATACCGCGCGCCGTGTACGACGGATGCCACACACCGCTCTCCCTCTTACTCTATGCGCACCTTATCTTCATCACATACAAACACACGCATGGACAACTCTTGGCCACACTCTTCCTCATCTTTTCTGGACACCCATGGATGCCGTCTTTCTGCTCCCTCATTGTGATTCGCCACCGCCCCCTCCTTCTTCGTCCCCGCAAGTCCAACTAGTTGGTTCTCCAGTACCCTCAAACAAACCACCATCGATCCCTTGAGTTTGAGCTTCTTCGTGTTGCTTTCTCTCCTTCCTGCATCAATCCTCCACGGATCACACAAGATTGATACGATGTTTGTCGCGAGATATGACGATGGGTGACACAACTCCGGCTGCCAGATATTGGGAGGAGGGACCAGTTTTGCTACCACCAATGATTCGGTTTGGCCCAATTTTACATTTTTGCTACCATCACTTTTTGGTTTGTTGGAACCAGCACAAATTTTTGCTACCATCGGCATTTTGGTTTGCTGCTACCGAGGCCAAACTTTTGCAATTTGCTACAGCCGGTGTTTTGGTTTGCTGGAACCAGCTCCAATTTTTGCTACAAGTACCACTTTTGCTTTGTTGGAAGAACACTCAAGTTTCCATTTTTGCTACAAATGGTGTTTTGGTTTGCTACAACCAACTTCTATTTTTGCTACCACCGGTGTTTTGATTTTTGCTATAACATCACCCAGTTTTTTTTATTTTTGCTACTACCGTTGATGGTTGCGAGCCATGGCGCCATCGCCATTGAATCTACGGGGGACAAAGGTAGGTAGCACCAGTGAGGGACGAGCGTTGGCGAGTCATGGTTTTCTGCAACTGAGAATTTTTGCAGCAACCGACAAAATCCGAAAAAGGAAGCTACAACCGGGGACTAACGTTGCTACAATAGCGTGCGGAGCCGATGAGGCTGCGAAATGCGGCGGGAATGTGCGGCGGTGGCCCTGAGAGTTTTGCGGCGATGAAGGATAGAGAGTGAGAGTTTTGCAGGGATGAAGGAAGGAGAGAGGCGGAGCGGAGATGGAAATAGAATAGCAATTCTTTTTTTCTGTTACAAGCTCCACATCCGATGGGAAAAATCAGTTGTATCGGAGGCTAGCGCGACGCCTAGCCGCCGACTTTTACCATTCAGTTAATTTTTAAATTCTATTTGTCAAACTAGAAACCAAAAATGTCAGTAAAAAATAGATAATCGATATTTTGGTTTACCAAAAATTTCGGTTCAGCTTCGGTATATACCGACATGCCGAGACATTAACAGTGTGCTTTAAGCTAGTGCCTTTGACCACATGCGGCTGCCCCATTGTGTTGCCATCCACTGCGGTTGCGCATTATACCAAGAAGCCCACAAAGTCAACTCAGAAAAATAGAAAAGGAAGCCCATGGAATCGTGCGGTCGCGTGCTTGAGCATCCTTTGGAATTTGGGCCTTCACATGCATGTTGGTTGTAGGGCTTGCCACATGTGGCCGCGCACGCCGCATGCAGCGGAAAACCCTATTTAACGCTTAGGCAGGCAAAGGCACAGGAGCTGCGAGCGAGCGACAGAGTTTGGACCAGTCCGTTAGCACTTTCACTCATCCCATTTTTGCGAATCTAGAAGTTTCAAGCCAGTTTTTTCCGGATTTGGAAACTTTCTAAGAGATTTCTTGAACCTGTCTTTTTTCTTTTTTTTCTTTGCTCTTTTTTGTATCTTTTTTTTCTGTTTCTGTTTCAAAAATGTTCTGGCAATTGAAGAAATGATTCATACTTTGATAAAATGTTCCTGGATTTGAAAAAATGTTTCGAATTTTAAAAAATGTTCCAGAATTTTGAAAGTGTTCCGGAATTTTAAAAAACGTTCTGGAATTTGAAAACATGTTCCGGAATTTGGAAAAATGTTACGCAATTCCGAAAAACGCTCCGCAATTTTACAAAAAATTCCGGAATTTTAAAAAATGTTCCAGAATTTTAAAAAAATATTTCAGAATTTATAAAAATGTTCTGGAATTCTTATTAAAATGTCTCGGATTTTTCAAAAACAAAGTTCCGAAATTTGAAAAAATAGAACAAAAATATTTTTTCCCATACAAAAAAGAAAGCTGGGTTGACCCAGTTAGGGGCGCCACCCCTGTGCGTCCGACTGACTACTCGCCGCAATGCCCGGCGCATAGGAGCTCCCATCTTACCTGCCGCTCTTTGCGGAAAGGAGTCCTCGCACGCTCAGGGGCTCGTCTGACTGGGCCGGTCCAGTTTTTATTTCCCACAAAAATCTGATAATTACTTTTTCCCTTTTTCCTGTTTCTAGTTTTCCTTTTTTATTATTTAATTTCTTTTTTTCTTTTTTGTTCGTTTTTCTATATTTTACATTTTATGTGTTTCTATGAAAATAAACAAAAGGGATGCTATGCGTCCACCGACGGATGTTTAGTAAACATTCACCACCTCGACGACCGTCCGATCTACACACACAGCCGTTCAATCCGTCCATCTGATCCGCGCGCGGGGCTCTGGTCGGCACCTAGTGATTCCTGAAATGAAGGAGACAATTGCTTTGTTGCAAAATATAAACTTTAGACACATTAATTCCTTAATCAAAGGTCGAGTTTCACAAACAATCGCTTTGTTGCAGATTTTTTTTCCTTCGTCTTCCTGCAACAGCGGCCGTGTTGAGGAAACAATTCTTGAAACAATAAACAGGTTGCAGAAACGATTCCCAAAACAACGAGCGGGTTGCAGAAACGATTTCTCCAACTCCTGCAACAACAGTCGTGTTGGAGAAACAACGAACGGGTTGCAGAAACAACGACCGCGTTGCAGAATACTGGAGAGGGGATGAATGGCCGCAAGGTTAGAGGAGGGGGGAGGAAGCAGAGGGGAAGAGACGCCTCATCTTCTCGCGAGCTCTTCTCGGACGCTCCAGCGCTATGGACGCGTCCAGCTCTTGCAGGAGCCAGATCCAACACGTGCAGTCTCCCTCATCCCGACCCAACCAGCGCCCAATTGCTCCTCTAGCAGCGCGCGGACGCACCCACCCAACCGGATGCCTAGCCACTCCAGCAGTCGTGGTCATGTCACCCAAGCGTCTGCGCCTTCGTGCGTCGTGCACTCGCGAGAGGAGATGAGAGAGATGGATGAGAGCGTGGGCTCACATGAGAAAGATTGGGGAGATAAGAATGAGTTGGTCCCGCCGAGACACGCGTCCCAAGTGTGAGGAGGCGGATGCGCCGTGAAAAATTAGCCGGTTGAACCAGATCTTTTCGCACAAACAAATTTTGAATTTCCGATCATTTTTTGAAAACATGAACATTTTCAAAAACGGGGAACAAATTTAAAAGCGTGAACAAACTTTTAAATCATGATTCATTTTAATCTTGATAAAAAAAATTAAACCAAGAACAATTTTGAAAAGTGTGAACAAATTTGGAAGTGAGCATATTTTTTTAAAGCACGGACATTTTTTGAATCTTGAGAACAGAATATTGAAACGAAGAACAATTTTGAAAAAAACCCGAATGAACTAGAAAGCGCGAACAAATTTTTAAAGCACAAACATTTTTTTAATCTTGAGAACAAAAATTGAAATCAAGAACAATTATGGAAAATCGTGAACAATTTTGGACCACGAACAAAATTTTAAAACACGGACATTTTTTTAATTTAGAGAAAAAAGTTAGAAAGTACAAATAAGTTTTTTAAAACACGAACATTTTTTCAATCTTCAGAATTTTTTTAAACCAAGAATAGTTTTGAAAAATCCTGAAAAAAATTGTAATCGCGAACAACTTTTTAAAACACACACATTCTTTGAATCTTGAGAACAAATTTTGAAACCGAGAACAATTTTGAAAATTCCTGAACAAATTTGGAAGCACAAATAACTTTTTTGAGCACGAGCAATTTTTAAATCTTGAGAACTAAATTTGAAACGGAGAACAATTTTGAAAAGCCCCGAACAACTATGGAAGCACAAACAATTTTTTAAAGAACGAACATTTTTTGAATCTGGAGAATAAATTTTGGAACTGAGAATAATTTTGAAAAATCCTATACAAATATCGAAACACGAACAATTTTTCTACAAGCACGAATGTTTTTTGATTCTTGAGAACAAAATTTTGAAATGGAGAACCATTTTGAAAAACCCAGAACAAATTTGGAATCGTGAAAGAAATCAAGCACAAACATTTTTTGAATCTTAAGAACAAATTTTGAAACCGAGAACAATGTTGAAAAAATTTGAACAAATTTGGAAGCATGGATAATTTTTTAACGCACGAACATATTTAGAATTTTGAGAATAATATTGAAACCGAAAAAAAACTAAAAACTCCAGACAAATTTGAAAAAGCACGAACATTTTTTGAATCTTACAAATAAATTTTGAAATCGAAAACAATTTTGCAAAATGCTGAAAAAATTTCGCAGTGCGAACGTTTTTCGAAAATTTCAAACAAATTTTGAAGTTGTGAATGATTTTGAAAAACAGGAACTATTTAAAATTATGAATATTAAAAAAAACATTTTTAAAATGTGAAGAAGTTTTTTAGATATTTTCATAACATTATTTGAAAATTCAGCACAATTTTAGAAACTGAAATCGAAAAGAAAAAAAAAGAAAAAAAATGGAAAAAGAACCCGGACAAGGAAACCTTTTGGAATTTCTTAATACAGTAAAAGATCAGCTGGAAAGAACGGTGTTAACAGGCCTGCTTATTAAAAAAAATCGCCTTCTTCCGCTGTCCGTTTGCTCGACAACTCGCCGCATTGAACGGTAAAAAGGATATTCGAAATAGGTGTCTTCAGAAAAAACCCTATTTGACGCTCAAATAGTCGGGACTCCGCACACACTCCGGACAACACTTGGGCCAGGCCAGTTTCGCTTGCCGAAAGTTCCCAGTATTATTTTTTTTCGGTTTTTGTTTTCTGTTCCTTTGTTTTATTGTTTATGTTTCCTTCTTTTTTTCGTTTTTCTGTTTCTGTTTCTTTTTTTTCTTTTTTTATGTGGAAAATCTCTTGGAATTTCAAAAATGTTTCGAAATTTCAAAAATGTTCCAGAATTTGATTTTATTTTTCGGAATTTGAAATATATTTTGGCATTTTGAAAAATGTTCTAGAATTTGAAAAATAATTAGGGATTTTATAAATGTTCTGCAATTTGATAATATTTTCCGCATTTTGTGAAATGCTCCGAATTTGTGAAAATGTTCAGGAATTTGAAAAATATTCTGGAATTTTAGAAAATGTTTTGAAACTTTTTCCGGAATTTGGAAAAATGTTCCAGACTTTGAAAAAATATTCCGGAATTTGAGAAACAATTTTTTAGATATTTTACAAAGATGTTCCTCTTTTTTAATTTTGTTCTCATAATTTAGAAAATATTCATGCTTTAAAAATTTATTCCCGCTTTCGAAAAAATTCAATATTTTTGAAAACTGTTTTCCTTTTCGAAATATAAGATTGAAAATAAAAATAAAAAACGAACCTAAAAAGTAAAAATAACAGAGAAGAAAACGTAAAAGAACAAATAAATAAAACTAGGCCGGCCCATAGGGGGCGCTCCCTGTGCGGCGCTGGCGCTCCCTGCCGCAATGAGTGGCAGGTAGGAGCTCCCGTTCTTCAGACGCAACGCAGAAGCGAACAGAATACCAGTCGAGGTTACGCAGCTATGGATCCAATCTGGGCTGGCCCACTTTAACAACCAGTAGGTCTCAGTTTTAGGAAACTTCAAGAATGTTTCAGCGGTGTTTATATCGGTTTTTGAAGCCTTCTAGAAGTTTTTTGAGCTAGTTTTTACTGGTTTATTCCTTTATTGGGTTTCCCTCCTTTTTTTATTTCTTTGGTTTTAGTTTATTCCTTGTACTCCCTGTTTCTGTTTCTTTCTTCCTTTTATTTTTTTTTCTTTTTAAATTTTTGTATCATTTTTCATTTTCGTTTTCAAGTTCATTTCTGAGTATATTTTATTAATTTATATTTTTCGAAATTAACTAATTATTTTCGAATTTCACAGAAATGTCCACAGATTTGGATTTTTTTTAAATTGAATAATTGTTCCTGCCTACAAAATTTGTTCACAAATGTAAAAAAATTGTTCAGGAATTCCAAAAAAGATAACCATAAAAAATCTTATTTACAATTTAAAATTTTGTTCCTGTTTACGAAATTTATCTAAAAATTAAAAAATTTATCGACAATTTTAAAAAATGTTCAAAGAGTTTCAGTAATGTTTGCACTTCCAACATTTGATCAGAATTCATAAATTGTTCCCATTATAAAATTATTGTTCGCAAAAGGGAAAAAGTTCACAGAAAATCATATATTTTGTTTTGAATTTTTGTCCGTCTTTTTGAACAATGTTTAAAACGCAAAATTTGTTCATCTTTGGCAAAAAGTTCGAAATTCATAAAATATTGGTTTAAAAATTGTATTCAATGTTTTTCAGAAAGTGTTCCCGTGTTGACATTCTTAACAATATCAAAATACATGAACATTTTTTGAAAAAATTCATGCAATTTAATGGAAATGTGAGTATGTTTGGATTTCGCATTAAAAGTTCAAAAATGCTGATTCTCTCAAATTTTGAAACAAAAATGCTAACATTTGATTGAAAAATAAAAATAAACTTGAAACATAAAAAGCGCTAACGTTGTTGGCTTTCGAAGCAGGAGCCAACACCACGATGCATTCATCGTCTCATGTCCTCGACTTCCTTGCTGTCGGCGGCATGTGCTTTTCGCTACCTCTGTTGTTCTTGTTGTCGTCCTTGTTAGAAGCAGTATCCCCATCGCTGCCGCTAAAACTCCTCCAATCACACCCGCCAAACGCCCAAGGTCATTAGATAAAGCTCTAATAGCAATTCTTGGCTGTGATCTACTCTATCTTATACTGTTTTTTCTATCTCGATAACACAAGACGTTAGGGTTCAGAGAGCAGAAACGGAGCCATAGAGAGAGCGCTTTTGCGACACGTGAAAAATGCATCTCTTATGTTCTTTCCTTTTTATTCAGTTGCATAATAGAAAGTGAAAACCTCGTCACAATCCAATCTCACCAGCCTAGATCATGCCAGTCTGCTAGGCCTGCAAATTAGGAACTTAAACTACGTAATCCCTCCGTTTCAAAATTCTTATCTTACATTTGTTCATAAATGAATGTATCTAAATACTAACACATGACTACATACATTCATATCTACATAAAACAAATACAAGAATGTTGAGACGGAAGGAGTACATCATAACGTGAATGTAGCACGTATCAGGTGGACAAATTCAGTCGTGCTTATTATGTGAGAGAAAAACAAGACAAGCTAAGAACATATATATAATGGTTCATAAGGCACTCTTATCTGAAGGATCTCTTTAGCATTATCGATAATAACTAGTGGTTTCAAAAAATATGATAACACATATTATGTTAACACATGATCTCATAAATAAGAGAAGACATGTCATTTTTATTAACTCTCTCCTAGACCTCAACATTTATATTACGTGTCACTCCTAAGATAGCATCATTGTACATTCCCTAAACGAAAGGGGGCATATACATTGAGATTACATCTCACACTCCTCTTTCGCATCGGTGTCGCCGCACATTGTTGTCGCCAAGAGGAACAAATACGATATTGGTTGGCCCCTCGGGAGTGGAACACACGCCCTCCTTCGTTGTCAGAGAGCACGTGTCCATCAAGGTGCTCAACAAGCCCCGACCTGTCGCCACCTGCATGGATGCACATGTGCTTGCCATGGTATACCACACATGCTCCCTCGCTGGCGAAGTCTTGACCACAACGGTGCGTGGGGTATTTCTCATGCTTGTCTCTGCGCTCATCTACTGCCACACGTGCGTCGTCTTCCACCGCGACACCAAGCATCAAAACATCTTCCTCGACGCCAACAACAACCTCAAGGTCTGCGACTTCGACCTCACTCCACTCATAGAGTTCTTCCATCGGGTATAACAAGTGTTCGAGGAAATCCATGAAATAATATAGGTTTACTTTGTTAAGTTTAGGGGATAGGTTAGAAGCGACATCTTTTGGAGGTGCAAAAGTACTCGCCATACTCGGTGGTTTACTCTTAAGAGATCGGTACACTGTTGTTAACATCAATGCTCGGTTGTTTACTCCTAAGGCCATTTCTAACTCATACTCTATATCAACTTAGTGGAGTATATTTGGATTTTTACTCCACCAAGTTTGACCTAACCAATCCCTAAAATGGCTTAGTGGAGTAAAACATTTACTCCTTCCCTATAGTTCGGAGCATATTTACTCCCTTTCTCCACGGTCCAGTAAAATCGCCTCCTCTTCTCCTCTCGTGTCGTCGCATGCGCCTCCCACCCACCCCCGCCCTTCCCCGCCTCTCCGATGGCCGAACACGGTGGCCGTTGGCCCCCTCCGTCGATCTACGACGTGGATCCATGCCGCCATGCGCGCGGGTCATCCTCCGTGGGTGCTTCATCTAGTCGTCGTTGCCGCTCGCACGATCCACCCGCCCCCGCACCCCTACGTCGGTTCGATGACTTCCCCGTCCTCCATCAGGCCCGGCCAAAGACGAGGACCTACCTCATGGTCCGGCAGCGGCTGTGAGGGACGTGGGTGGTTGAAATCACGGATCGGGAGACCCACACCCGGCGGTGGCTCAGGAGCTTTCATACGGCCAAGCTCGTCGCCATGGAGTACAACCGCTCCCAGGTTCGCTACCACGGTGCGACGACCCATCTCAACTTCTCCTTCAGCACGGCTCTGTTCCACCTTGTCCCGGTAGAGCCGGGGGTGGTGAGCCCGGCATAAGCGCTGGAGGACCTTGAGGCAAGGGAGCGCCTCGAGGCCGAGGCCGTCGACGAGGCCTACATGCAAGAGCTCCGCCGGCAGCACCGAGAGCTCATGGAGGCGTAGCGGATTATCTTTGCCGATGCCGGTGACGAGGGTATCGTTATCTCCTCCTCCAACGAGGTTTAAGGCGGCAAGGACGGCGACATGGAGGGCGGCGAGGTGGCGGCAAGGACAAGGAGATCCACGTCCACGAGTGGAGGAGTGATTTTCCTGATGACGAAGACGATGGCACCAACCTGGACCCAAATCGCAACACACAATACCTGACGAAGAAGGATTGGCTCGACCTCACATTCGACCAAAAGTAGTTTAGTTAAGCACAATTTAGTTTAAATTTGTATTTTATGTTTGGTTGTTCATAACTATCTGTGTTTATGTTTGAATGCATGCTACTTTCGGTTCAAACTGCATTGAACTTGATCAAATTAAAATTTGTTATGTTAAGTTTCGGGTGTATATATAAATTAATGGAGTATATATACTCCACTAAGAGTTCTATGCCATTAACTTTCGGGTGACCAGCTAGAGATGGCCTAAAAACAACTCCAACCGTGCGACCTAAACATATGTGCTTTTATCCGTGTTTTGTCCATTTGGGTCGCCCTATCCGCCCCGTTTTTCATTTGGGTCGGCCATGCGCCCAGCGCACCGAGCCATTTTTCGCCCACATGATAGGCTTTCAGCCATTTTTTATCATAGACTAATAGAGTTCAACAAAAATACAAGACATTGCATAGTTCAAGAATCGCATAAATATCTCACAGTTTATAAGCCAAATTAACATTAAATTGTCTCAAAGACCTAAGAAAAAAA
Organism: Hordeum vulgare subsp. vulgare; assembly: GCF_904849725.1. Lineage (NCBI taxonomy): Eukaryota > Viridiplantae > Streptophyta > Magnoliopsida > Poales > Poaceae > Hordeum > Hordeum vulgare. Next base: position 653,512,052 of record NC_058519.1, on the reverse strand, counting down.
GTTGTCGATACATCTGTTGGTTGCCAACATGAATCCACATATGCTTAACCAAATCATTTTGCAGCTGCATGTGAGTTCCTGAATCACGCATCTAATGATAAATCTCGGTGAACTATGCAAACGTTGTGGGTCCTCCATGCTCAAGCACAACATTGTCATCCTGAAACTGAAACCCTTGATCAAAGAGATGTTGTCGGCTCTCATCCTCTATGATCATGTTGTGTGTGCTTACGCAAGAAGTCATCACCTCCCAAATCTTATGGGTGCTCCAAGTGCTTGCATGATACCGAACAATGCCCCATCAAGATTGCAGAACACCAGAGGCACGCTCAACATCCGTTCTAGCACTTTCTTGCTCTTGGGAAAATCACTTTCTCTACTTCCCTACAAGGTTGGGGATTGTCTTGACAAGAGGAGTCTACTTCAGGTATATACCGTCAACTATATAGTATCCATTGTTGTATTGATGGCCATTGATCTCAACATTGACCTTCGGACAACTACCTTCTGCCATCCTAGAAAAATCCGGAGAGTGGTGGAGCACATTGATGTCGTTGTGAGATCCTACCATGCCGAAGAAAGATTGACAAATCTAGAGATCTTGGGAAGCAACAGCCTTAACTATGACAGTGCAAGCTCGGGCATGGCTTTTATACTGCCCCTACCAAGCAGAAGGGCAATTTTTCCACTTCCAGTGCATACAACCTATGCTACCAACCATCCCCGGGATTCCCCTGCTCGCATTAATAGCCAACAACCTTCCTGTATCAGCAACAGTTGGCTCTCTCAAGTACTCCGGCCCAAACACAGTTATGACAGCCTTGCGGAATCTATACATGGACTCATGGAGGTGGACTCACCCATCTGGACATACTCATATATGAGGTCACCGAAAACTCTGTATGCAAGCATACAGATGGTAGCAGTGCATTTCTAATAAGAGAAGCCAATCTTTCCAAGGGCATCCATCTTGCACTCGAAATACTTATCATAGTCCACCACCCCCTCCCGAATACGGTTAAACACATGCCTAGCCATACGAAAACAATGTTGAAATATGTGATGCTTGAAAGAGCGGGTTTGGGGTCTTGAAGCACTCCTTTCGGAGTTGGAAAAGTATGTGCCCATGGACGAGCAACGCAGCTGCCACGATCTCCTCATCATCGGATGAACAATCATCCGAAACACAAAGAACGTTATATAGAAAAAAACGCCTCGTCGGAGTCCATTGGTACCTTGCGGGCAAACTGTCAAACGACTTGTGGGCATCATGGAACAAGCCGGCCGGTGAAGACCCTCGTGGCACAGGTGTTAGAGCATATATCTCCATATGTGGTTTTGGTAATTGATGACAATTCCTATGGACTAATGGTTGCCTTAAGTTATATTTATAGGATTTGTCCATAGGCACTTCTTGAAGTCCATCTGTTGGGTTCAAGGATTTTATATGATGACCAAGATGTTATTCAAGGTATTATCCAACGAATGGTCATAGAAACACTAGGTTGATCAAGATCTCAGACAAAGAGTAAATCAAGATGATCAACACACAAAGCGTATAAGATGTACCGAGAAGGATCAAGTGATCCCATGGTATGGTAAGCATTGTCCATTACGTGTTTGTGTACTAACCCATGGTCTTTGTGAGACTCCTAGGTGGGGGTTAGGTGTGTTTCCATTGGGCTTGCGTCAAAAGGAAGATCTCATACAACCCAAGAAGGATGACGTCAAGTGGTGATCGTCATCAAGATTGTGGTGTGCAAGTTCAAGTGGATCAGCACGAATATATCATTGAAACTATTGTCAATGATCATGTGTTGATAAGGACAATCTCATGTGCTAACAAGGACAAGATCAACATAAGCATTCTTGAGCACTACATGCTTGATTCTTGTGGATGTTCACATGGTGGACAAATGAAGATAAATACATAAGCTAGGCTTTCCGCATTGTGTATGGGAAAGCTACTTGAAGACTTCATCATGTCTTGCTTTCAACTTGAGCCAAGAAGGAACAACAACATCAAGCTCAGGTGAAAGGGCTAACTCAAAGGTATCAGTTCCTTTGACGTTAGTTGTGCGGAGTGATGATCAGCGAATAAAAGTATACACTCAAGTATGGATCATCAGTACTCTTTTATGATTCTTGAGTCCTTAGGGATCCCGCACTATTAAGAGGGGATCACAGGTTTTGCGATGAACTTGCTCAAACTACATCTTCACTTTCTGTTCAGACCACATCTCCACTGCTCTGCTGTTATGTGAAAACAGAACCAGTGCCTCGGACATCCGGCCTCCTCCGGACGTCCGAGGGCCAGACGACCGACAGCTTCGGAAATCCGGAATCCTATACCAGAGAAATCAGAGCCATATAACTCGGACTTCCGGCTCTCTCCGGACGTCCGGGGCCCGGATAGCCGACCAGCTTCGGAATTCCGGAACTATGCACCAGAGAAACTTGAGCCATATAACTCGGACTTCCGGCTCCCTCCGGACGTCCGAGGGCCGGTCAAGGCTCGGACGACCGACTGGCTTCGGAAATCCGGAGCCCTGCACCAGAAGAACATGAGTTCTATATCTCGGAAATCCAGCTCCCTCCGGACGTCCGAGCGCCGGACGTCCGACACCCGTCGGAAATCCGGAACCTACCACCAGTAGAAGTTGAGATGTATAACTCGGATTTCCGGTCCTCTCCGGACGTCCGGTGGCTGATAAATTCAACATAGGTTCAGTCGTATCTTCAAGCCTCGGACGACCGACCCCTGTCGGACGTCCGGTCGCTGTTTAATTCAAAATAGTTTCAGTCGTATCTACAGGCCTCGGACGTCCGACCCCTCGCGGACGCCCGGACATCCGACAACTGTCGGACGTCCGGACCCTGTGTGACTTAAAGTGTCCCCAACGGCTCTTTTTCTCTCCCCACTATAAATACCCCCCTCCCACTTCGTGAGAGGGTCGCCCAACACAGCCTTATCCTCATAAGAACACATTTCCACCTCACACACATTTTCTCACTCCAAATCTTAGATCCCAAGGGCATTTGTGACCCCTTTGAGAGTTGTTCCAATCAAAAGATAGATCGTCTCCCTCTCCTTCTCTCAACCCAAGCTATTTGTGATTTGAGCAAGTTTTGAGCATTCCCCGTGATCTTGTTACTCTTGCAGGTTGGAGACTCCTAGGCGGTAGGAGTTCTTCGGAGGGGAATCAATTCGTGTGATTTCCCCCGGAAAAGTTTGTGAGGGTTTGGAAGCCACCTCAAAGGCTTACCACTAGTGGTTGAGAAACGCCTTTGTGGTGTTATCTCAAAGGGAGAATAGGGTGAGCCTTCGTGGCGTTGGTGTGCCTTCGTGGTAACATCCACCTCTCTAACGGTGACTAGCTTCCCTCCAAGGAAGTGAACATCGGGATACATCTTCATCTCAGTGAACTTGGTTATCCTTAACCCTAACTCCTCACTTGTGGTTTACTTGTGTTATTTGAGCATACATACATTGCATATTGGTTGTGCTCATTATATTGTGTTGGCTATTTCTTGTACAAGATTAATCATTCAAGCATACCCTCTATATTCACACGTTCATACTTGCAGCCCTTGATATATTGTGTTGATATAGTGTGATCTAGTATCTTGTGTTGTTCACCTACTTGTCGTGTGATATATCTCAAGTAAGTTCGTGTAACTTACTTGTGCTTGTCAGTAACTGTATTGTGTCCATCTTGGTAGATCGTGTTGTTGATACACGTTGCAGTGCCTAGTGCATTTAGGATTTGTGCTTGACAAGTACCCTCTTAGTTTATTTCCGCATTAGGTTCAAGCCAAATCCGAAGAAGTTTTCAAATAGCCTATTCACCCCCTCCCCCTCTAGGCGTCATCGAGGTCTTTTCAAGAGGTAACAGAGCTGGGCGGCGATGACTTAAGATGAGGCAGACAGGAGGGTGACCTATCTATGGACAAATGATTGGCAGCATCGACGGAAGTGGGCGGCGGCGACAGGGGGTGTGGCGCATGGATGAGTCACGGAAGCAGGCAGGAAGAGAAGAGTAGCCTGCCTGCCACCCACTGCGGGCCACGGAGAAGAGAAAGGCGGGCTTGCGGCGTCCGTTCCATGTCTGCGTCGACGTAGATGCGGCCCAAATTTGAGTGTGGAATGATCGCGGGCGGACAAAAAACAGACGCACATCTGTTTGGGTTCGCATGTTGGGCCGACTTTTGTGTTCACGATGACCCAAACTGGATCGACGTGTTCTACCAATTTTTGGGTCCGCGTGTTGGGCTAAGTTTTGTTTCTGCGGTGACCCAAACGGAATGAATTGGTGGTTGGAGTTGCTCTCACAGATCGGTTATAGTTGCTCATACGCTTAGAGCATCTACACCCGGACCCCTGAAATCCAGCCCCTCAAACGGTTATGGACACACCCGGGCGCGTCCGCGAACACTTACTGGTCACGCCTCAAATAATGCAATCTACATCCGGACGCCTCAAATCTCATATCTCAAATCCATACAACCCATGCAATTACTACGTCGACACACATATGTTGTCCGGATACTCCATCACTGCTAAACATGCCATCGGTCTACCAAAATTTGCCATGTTTTGCTATGGTGGAGGTCAACCTATGGCTGCCCTTGTCCTTTCAGACGCCCTTTTCATCATTGTCCCGAAAGTACCGGTCGAAGACGCAGTACAGATCGAGTCAGATCTGCTCGTCGCTGGAGCTCTCCTCATCGCCGCTCACCTCCTTCTCTTCCTTCGGTGGCAGTCCAGCCATTTCACGGACCACCTGATTCTGCTCGCGGGCGAGGGCGCACGTGTTCCGCAGCTCTCGTTTCTTCAAAATGCAGGCGCGAATGACTTCCTCCTGTGCGGCCGTCCACGCCGTCGCATCAACCGCCTCCGCCTCCGCCATTTCCTCCGCGAGATAGGCCTCGGCGATCCTTATCCTCTCCTTCTCACGGCGCGCAATCCATTCCCAATGAGGCTCGAAGTTTGCGGGTCCGGTCCATGGATCGGCTTGCAGGGACATGGATGTGTTGGGGAACGTTGCATGGGAAACAAAAATTTTCCTACGCGCACGAAGACCTATCATGGTGATGTCCATCGACGAGAGGGGATTTCCGATCTACGTACCCTTGTAGATCGCATAGCAGAAGTGTTAGTGAACGCGGTTGATGTAGTGGAACGTCCTCACGTCCCTCGATCCGCCCCGCGAACCGTCCCGCGATCCGTCCCACGATCTAGTGTCGAACGGACGGCACCTCCGCGTTCAGCACACGTACAACTTGACGATGATCTCGGCCTTCTTGATCCAGCAAGAGAGACGGAGAGGTAGATGAGTTCTCCAGCAGTGTGACGGCGCTCCGGAGGTTGGTGGTGATCTGATCTCGGCAGGGCTCCGCCCGAGCTCCGCAGAAACGCGATCTAGAGGAAAAACCGTGGAGGTATGTGGTCGGGCTGCTGTGGAAAAGTCGTCTCAAATCAGCCCAAAAACCTCCGTATATATAGGTGGGAGAGGGGGGGCCTTGCCTTGAGGCTCGAGGAGCCTCAAGGGGGTCGGCCGAGCCAAGGGGGGAAGTCCTCCCCTTCCAAACCGAATCCAACTAGGTTTGGAAGGTGGAGTCCTTCTCTCCTTTCCCACCTCCTCTTTTTTTTCTTTCTCTTTGATTTCTTATCCTTTGGCGCATAGGGCCTTCTTGGGCTGTCCCACCAGCCCACTAAGGGATGGTGCGCCACCCCCAAGGCCTATGGGCTTCCCCGGGGTGGGTTGACACCCCCCCCCCCCGGGAACACCCGGAACCCATTCGTCATTCCCGGTACATTCCCGGTAACTCCGAAAACCTTCCAGTAATCAAATGAGGTCATCCTATATATCAATCTTTGTTTCCGGACCATTCCGGAAACCCTCGTGACGTCCGTGATCTCATCCGGGACTCCGAACAACATTCGGTGACCAACCATATAACTCAAATACGCATAAAACAACGTCGAACCTTAAGTGTGCATACCCTGCGGGTTCGAGAACTATGCAGACATGACCCGAGTGACTCCTCGGTCAATATCCAATAGCGGGACCTGGATGCCCATATTGGATCCCACATATTCTACGAAGATCTTATTGTTTGAACCTCAGTGCCAAGGATTCATATAATCCCGTATGTCATTCCCTTTTATCTTCGGTATGTTACTTGCCCGAGATTCGATCATCAGTATCCGCATACCCATTTCAATCTCGTTTACCGGCAAGTCTCTTTACTCATTCCGAAATACAAGATCCCGCAACTTACATTAAGTCACTTTTCTTGCAAGGCTTGTGTGTGATGTTGTATTACCGAGTGGGCCCCGAGATACCTCTCCGTCACACGGAGCGACAAATCCCAGTCTCGATCCATACTAACTCAACGAACACCTTCGGATATACCTGTAGAGCATCTTTATAGTCACCCAGTTACGTTGCGACATTTGATACACACAAAGCATTCCTCCGGTGTCAGTGAGTTATATGATCTCATGGTCATAGGAACAAATACTTGACACGCAGAAAACAGTAGCAACAAAATGACACGATCAACATGCTACGTCTATTAGTTTGGGTCTAGTCCATCACGTGATTCTCCTAATGACGTGATCCAGTTATCAAGCAACAACACCTTGTACATAATCAGAAGACCCTGACTATCTTTGTTCAACTGGCTAGCCAACTAGAGGCTTGCTAGGGACAGTGTTTTGTCTATGTATCCACACATGTATATAAGTCTTCATTCAATACAATTATAGCATGGATAATAAACGATTATCTTGATACAGGAATTATAATAATAACTATATTTATTATTGCCTCTAGGGCATAATTCCAACAGTCTCCCACTTGCACTAGAGTCTATAATCATGCGAATTACATTATAATAAATCTAACACCCATACAGTTCTTGTGTTGATCATGCTTTGCCCATGGAAGAGGTTTAGTCAGCGGGTCTGCTACATTCAGATCCGTGTGCACTTTGCATATATTTACGTCTTCCCCTTCGACGTAGTCGCGGATGAGGTTGAAGCGTCGTTTTATGTGTCTGGTCTTCTTGTGAAACTGTGGTTCCTTTGCTAAGGCAATGGCACCCGTGTTGTCACAGAACAAGGTTATTGGATTCAGTGCGCTTGGCACCACTACAAGATCCGTCATGAACTACTTCATCCAGACACCCTCCTTAGCCGCCTCCGAGGCAACCATGTACTCCGCTTCACATGTAGAATCTGCTACGACGCTTTGCTTGGAACTGCACCAGCTTACCGCACCCCCATTAAGAATAAATACGTATCCGGTGTGCGACTTAGAGTCGTCTGGATCTGTGTCAAAGCTTGCATCGACGTAAACCTTTACGGCGAGCTCTTCGTCACCTTCATACACGAGAAACATCTCCTTAGTCCTTTTCAGGTACTTCAGGATATACTTATGGCCAGGCTAACGTCCGGTCTAGTGCACATCATTGCATACATGATAGAACCTATGGCTGAAGCATAGGGGACGGTGCTCATATGCTCTCTATCCTCATCAGTTGCTGGGCACTGAGTCTTACTCAATCTCGTACCTTGTAAAACTGGCAAGAACCCTTTCTTGGACTGTTCCATTTTGAACCTCTTCAAAACTTTATCAAGGTATGTGCTTTGTGAAAGTCCTATCAGGCGTTTTGACCTATCCCTCTAGATCTTAATGCCTAGAATGTAAGCAGCTTCTCCTAGGTCCTTCATAGAGAAACTTTTATTCAAGTAATCCTTTATGCTCTCCAAAAACTCTACGTTGTTTCCAATCAGCAATATGTCATCCACATATAATATTAGAAACGCCACAGAGCTCCCACTCACTTTCTTGTAAATACAAGATTCTCCAACCACTTGTATAAACCCAAATGCTTTGATCACCTCATCAAAGCGTTTGTTCCAACTCCGAGATGCTTGCACCAGTCCATAAATGGATCACTGGAGCTTGCACACCTTGTTAGCATTCTTAGGATCGACAAAACCTTCGGGTTGCATCATATACAACTCTTCCTTAAGGAAACCGTTAAGGAACGCCGTTTTGACATCCATCTGCCAGATTTCATAATCGAAAAATGCAGCTATTGCTAACATGCTTCTGACGGACTTAAGCATCGCTACGGGTGAGAATATCTCATCGTAGTCAACTCCTTGAACTTGTGAAAAACCCTTTGCCACAAGTCGAGCTTTATAAACGGTCACATTGCCGTCAGCGTCCGTCTTCTTCTTAAAGATCCATTTGTTCTGAATAGCCTTGCGGCCCTCAGGTAATACTTTCAAAGTCCACACTTTGTTCTCATACATGGATCCTATCTCGGACTTCATGGCCTCTAGCCATTTGTTGGAATCTGGGCCCACCATTGCTTCTTCATAATTTGCAGGTTCATTGTTGTCTAACAACATGATTGATAAAACGGGATTACCGTACCACTCTGGAGTAGCACGTGGTCTCGTCGACCTGCGTGGTTCGACAGGAACTTGAACCGGAGTTTCAGGATTGTAATCATTAACTTCCTCCTCAACCAGCGTCGCAACGACAGAGGTTTCCCCTTGCCCTGCGCCACTATCTAGAGGGATGAGAGGTTTGACAACCTCCTCAAGTTCTATCTTACTCCCACTCAATTCTCTCGAGATAAACTCCTTCTCGAGAAAAGCTCCATTTTTAGAAACAAACACTTTGCCCTCGGATTTGAGATAGAAGGTGTACCCAACTGTCTCTTTTGGGTAACCTATGAAGATGCACTTTTCCGTTTTGGGTTCCAGCTTTTCAGGCTGAAGCTTTTTGACATAAGCATCACATCCCCAAACTTTAAGAAACGACAACTTTGGCCTTTTGCCATACCACAGTTCGTATGGTGTCGTCTCAACGGATTTTGATGGTGCCCTATTTAAAGTAAATGCAGTTGTGTCTAATGCATAACCCCAAAACGATAACGGCAAATCGGTAAGAGACATCATAGATCGCACCATCTCTAATAAAGTACGATTACGACGTTCGGACACACCATTACGCTGTGGTGTTCCACACGGTGTCAACTGTGAAACAATTCCACATTGTCTTAAGTGAGCACCAAACTCGAAACTCAGATACTCACCCCCACGATCAGACCGTAGGAACTTGATCTTCTCGTTACGATGATTTTCAACTTCACTCTGAAATTGCTTGAACTTTTCAAATGTTTCAGACTTGTGCTTCATTAAGTAGACATAACCATATCTACTCAAATCGTCAGTGAAGGTGGGAAAATAACGATATCCGCCGCGTGCCTCTACGCTCATCGGACCGCACACATCGGTATGTATGATTTCCAACAAGTCACTGGCACGCTCCATTGTTCCGGAGAACGGAGTTTTAGTCATCTTGCCCATGAGGCATGGTTCGCACGTGTCAAGTGAATCAAAGTCAAGTGACTCCAAAAGTCCATCGGCATGGACTTTCTTCATGCGTTTTACACCAATATGACCTAAGCGGGAGTGCCACAAAAATATGGCGCTATCATTGTTAACTCTAACTCTTTTGGTCTCAATGTTATGTATATGTGTATCACTATCAAGATTCAATATGAACAATCCTCTCACATTGGGTGCATGACCATAAAAGATGTTACTCATACAAATAGAACAACCATTATTCTCTGACTTGAAAGAGTAACCGTCTCGCAATAAACAAGATCCAGATATAATGTTCATGCTCAACGCAGGCACTAAATAACAATTATTCAAGTTCATAACTAATCCTGATGGTAACTGAAGTGAAACTGTGCCGACGGCGATTGTATCAACCTTGGAACCATTTCCTACGCGTATCATCACTTCATCTTTCGCCAGCCTTCGTCTATTGCGCAGTTCCTGTTTCGAGTTGCAAATATGAGCAACAGAACCGGTATCGAATACCCAGGCACTACTACGAGAGCCGGTTAAGTACACATCAATAACATGTATATCAAATATACCTGATTTTTTTTTGGTCGCCTTCTTATCAGCCAGATATTTGGGGCAGTTGCGCTTCCAGTGACCCATACCCTTGCAATAGTAGCACTCTGTTTCAGGCTTAGGTCCAGCTTTGGGTTTCTTCGTCGGATTGGCAACAGGCTTGCCGCTCTTATTTGAATTACCCTTCTTGCCTTTGCCGTTTCTCTTGAAACTAGTGGTCTTATTCACCATCAACACTTGATGCTCTTTACGGAGTTAAGACTCTGCGACTTTTAGCATCGCAAACAACTCGCCGGGTGACTTGTTCATCCCTTGCATGTTGTAGTTCAACACAAAGCCCTTATAGCTTGGCGGCAGTGATTGAAGGATTCTGTCAGTGATAGCCTCTTGCGGGAGTTCAATCCCCAGCTCAGCTAGACGGTTTGAGTACCCAGACATTTTGAGCACATGTTCACTGACAGACGAATTCTCCTCCATCTTGCAAGCATAGAATTTATCGGAGGTCTCATACCTCTCGATCCGGGCGTTCTTCTGAAAGATAAACTTCAACTCCTAGAACATCTCATATGCTCCATGACGCTCAAAGCGACGTTGAAGTCCCGGTTCTAAGCCATACAAGACTGCACATTGAACTACTGAGTAGTCCTCCTTACGTGTTAACCAAGCGTTCTTAACATCCTGGTCAGCCGTAGCGGGTGGTTCATCTCCTAGCGCAGCATTAAGGACATAATCCTTCTTCCCAGCTTGTAAGATTAGCATAAGATTACGAGCCCAGTCTACAAAGTTGCTTCCATCATCTTTCAACTTAGCTTTCTCTAGGAACGTATTAAAATTCAGGGTGACTGTCGCGTGAGCCATGATCTACAACACAAATATATTCAAAGTGGACTTAGACTGTGTTCAAGATAATTAGAGTTTAACTTAATCAATTTACTTGCTAAACTCCCACTCAAAAAGTACATCTCTCTAGTCATTTGAGTGGTTCATGACCCACTTACACTAGCTCAAGTCCGATCATCACGTGAGTTGAGTATAGTTTCAGTGGTAAGCATCCCTATGCTAATCATATCAACTATATGATTCATGATCGACCTTTCGGTCTCATGTGTTCCGAGGCCATGTCTGCACATGCTAGGCTCGTCAAGCTTAACCCGAGTGTTCCGCGTGTGCAACTGTTTTGCACCCGTTGTATGTGAACGTTAAGTCTATCACACCCGATCATCACGTGGTGTCTCGAAACGACGAACTCTAGCAACGGTGCACAGTCGGGGAGAACACAATTTCGTCTTGAAATTTTAGCGAGAGATCACCTCATAATGCTACCGTCATGCTAAGCAAAATAAGGTGCATAAAAGGATTAACATCACATGCAATTCATAAGTGACATGATATGGCCATCATCACGTGCTCCTTGATCTCCATCACCAAAGCACCGGCACGATCTTCTTGTCACCGGCGCCACACCATGATCTCCATCAACGTGTCGCCATCAGGGTTGTCGTGCTACTCATGCTATTACTACTAAAGCTACATCCTAGCAAAATAGTAAACGCATCTGCAAGCACAAACGTTAGTTTAAAGACAACCCTATGGCTCCTGCCTGTTGTCGTACCATCGACGTGCAAGTCGATATTATCTATTACAACATGATCATCTCATACATCCAATATATCACATCACATCGTTGGCCATATCACATCACAAGCATACCCTGCAAAAACAAGTTAGACGTCCTCTAATTTTGTTGTTGCATGTTTTACGTGGTGACCATGGGTATCTAGTAGGATCGCATCTTACTTACGCAAACTCCACAACAGAGATATATGAATTGCTATTTAACCTTATACAAGGACCTCCTCGGTCAAATCCGATTCAACTAAAGTTGGAGAAACCGACACTTGCCAGTCATCTTTGAGCAAGGGGGTTACTCGTAGCGATGAAACCAGTCTCTCGTAAGCGTACGAGTAATGTCGGTCCAAGCCCCTTCAATCCAACAATACCGTGGAATCAAGAAAAGACTAAGGAGGGCAGCAAAACGCACATCACTGCCCACAAAAAATTTTGTGTTCTACTCGAGAAGACGTCTACGCATGAACCTAGCTCACGATACCACTGTTGGGGAACGTCGCATGGGAAATAAAAAATTTCCTACGCGCACGAAGACCTATCATGGTGATGTCCATCTACGAGAGGGGATTTCCGATCTACGTACCCTTGTAGATCGCACAACAGAACCGTTAGTGAACGCGATTGATGTAGTGGAACGTCCTCACGTCCCTCGATCCGCCCCGCGAACCGTCCCGCGATCCGTCCCACGATCTAGTGCCGAACGGACGGCACCTCCGCGTTCAGCACACGTACAGCTCAACGATGATCTCGGCCTTCTTGATCCAGCAAGAGAGACAGAGAGGTAGATGAGTTCTCCGGCAGCGTGACGGCGCTCCGGAGGTTGGTTGTGATCTGATCTCGGCAGGGCTCCGCCCGAGCTCCGCAGAAACGCGATCTAGAGGAAAAACTGTGGAGGTATGTGGTTGGGCTGCCGTGAAAAAGTCGTCTCAAATCAGCCCTAAAACCTCCGTATATATAGGTGGGAGAGGGGGGGCCTTGCCTTGAGGCTCAAGGAGCCTCATGGGGGTCGGCCGAGCCAAGGGGGGAAGTCCTCCCCTTCCAAACCGAATCCAACTAGGTTTGAAGGTGGAGTCCTTCTCTCCTTTCCCACCTCCTCTTTTTTTTCTCTTTGATTTCTTATCCTTTGGCGCATATGGCCTTCTTGGGCTGTCCCACCAGCCCACTGAGGGCTGGTGCGCCACCCCCAAGGCCTATGGGCTTCCCCGGGGTGGGTTGCCCCCCCCCCCCCCGGTGAACACCCGAAACCCATTCGTCATTCCCGGTAACTCCGAGAACCTTCCGGTAATCAAATGAGGTCATCCTATATATCAATCTTCGTTTTCGGACCGTTCCGGAAACCCTCGTGACGTCCGTGGTCTCATCTGGGACTCCGAACAACATTCGGTGACCAACCATATAACTTAAATACGCATAAAACAACGTCGAACCTTAAGTGTGCAGACCCTGCGGGTTCGAGAACTATGCAGACATGACCCGAGTGACTCCTCGGTCAATATCCAATAGCGGGACCTGGATGCCCATATTGGATCCCACATATTCTACGAAGATCTTATCGTTTGAACCTCAGTGCCAAGGATTCATATAATCCCGTATGTCATTCCCTTTGTCCTTCGATATGTTACTTGCCCGAGATTCGATCGTCAGTATCCGCATACCTATTTCAATCTCGTTTACCGGCAAGTCTCTTTACTCGTTCCGAAATACAAGATCACGCAACTTACACTAAGTCACTTTGCTTGCAAGTCTTGTGTGTGATGTTGTATTACCGAGTGGGCCCCGAGATACCTCTCCGTCACACGGAGTGACAAATCCCAGTCTCGATCCATACTAACTCAACGAACACCTTCGGATATACCTGTAGAGCATCTTTATAGTCATCCAGTTACGTTGCGACGTTTGGTACACACAAAGCATTCCTCCGGTGTCAGTGAGTTATATGATCTCATGGTCATAGGAACAAATACTTGACACGCAGAAAACAGTAGCAACAAAATGACACGATCAACATGCTACGTCTATTAGTTTGGGTCTAGTCCATCACGTGATTCTCCTAATGATGTGATCCAGTTATCAAGCAACAACACCTTGTACATAATCAGAAGACCCTGACTATCTTTAATCAACTGGCTAGCCAACTAGAGGCTTGCTAGGGACAGTGTTTTGTCTATGTATCCACACATGTATATAAGTCTTCATTCAATACAATTATAGCATGGATAATAAACGATTATCTTGATACAAGAATTATAATAATAACTATATTTATTATTGCCTCTAGGGCATAATTTCAACAGGATGATCCTGTCCTAGAGAGGGACTGAGCGCCCTTTGAGCAGACATTATAGAGTCGCGGTGGATAGATCCTTCCTCGGCTGAGCGTTCTCCTCGCGGGAACGACGGAGTGAAATGCGAACCGCCGTTGCCTCCTCCACTTCGCACGGGACGACTCCCATTCGACGGTTCCAAATGGGTCGAAGTCGGATCCGGTGAAGGTCATGTGAGAGACGCCCGAAGATCGTCGGAGGTGAGCTTGAATGGCGGATGGGAATGAAGGGGAATGGAAGGGGACGACTCCCATTCGACGGTTCCAAACGGGTCGAAGTCGGATCTGCTGAAGGTCATGTCAGAGACGTCCGAAGATCATCGGAGGTGAGCTTGAATGGCGTATGGGAATGAAGGGGAATGGAATGATGCGGCTAAGATTTAGTCCGGTTAATGTACGAGGACAAATATATGCGAAGACGATGCTGACCAATGTGCGCCACGCCTCCGGGCGTTCTAATATCCGCTCCATTTTGGAATTGAAAGTTCTAATATCCGCTCCATATTGGAATTGAAAATTGAAATACCGCGTTGAAAATGGGTGCCGATCAGCCTAGACATTATCCTCTTCATATTTGAATTGAAAATGAAATACGGCATGCTGGTCAGCCGAGACGTTTGATATAGATTTGGACGGTGTTTGAGGAAGGTTTGGTTGTAGATGCTCTTGGCACGCAAGATGTGCATAAAGTTGCATCCAAGTGGGCGAGGAAAAATCAACTCTGGAGACCGCAAAATTGGGCACAAATCTCCATCAATCAACCGCAATTCTTATTGCGTAAAGAATAGTAGTGGTGGTACAATCACTCTTGCACACATCATCTGTCTAATCTAATCAGGAGGAAAAAGAATAGAAGAAACATTAAAAAAAATTCGCTAGCTTCGATCCCCGTCTCTCTTTCTCCGGCGATCCGGTTACGGTGGATCCTCCTACCAGAGCCGCAGCTCGGTGCACAGCTCGTCCGACGGCGGAGGGAGGTTGAGGTCGAACACGAATGGCGCGCGAGGACGTACGGCCGCGGCCGAGGCGGCCTCGTCGCCGCCGTCGTCCACGACGGAGGCCGAGGAGGCGCAGTCGCTCTGGCACCCCGCGTCGCCGCCCGGCCGCTTCGCCAGCGGCGCCGGAGCGCGCGGCACGACCGGACAGGCGTTTGCGGCCCGGGGCCCGCTGAAGGACTCGACGGTGGAGCTGGCGCTGCAGGCGGGGCCGGGGGAAGCCGGTCGAGACGGGAGCGCGGGGAAGGAGACGAGGTCCTGGGGGAAGTTGGTGGTGGCGAGCGGGCCGCGGAGGGCGCGCGCGGCGACGTCGTACGCCCGCGCGGCGGCCTCGGCGGAGTCGTAGGTGCCGAGCCAGACCCGCGCCCGCTTGGCCGGGTCCCGGATCTCCGCCGCGAACCTGCCCCACGGCCGCTTCCGCACCCCCCTGTACCTCGGCGCCACGCCCAGTCCCACCCCCACGGCCGCCGCCGCCGCCGCGTCGCACACGGTGCTGTTCCTCATAGTAGAACTCCGGCCCGGCTGTCGCCTCACTCTCCTTCCGCTCCTCGAGCAAAAACGTTTCTTGACCTCGCACGGTACCACCAGAGCGTCTGGTTCTGGTCAGGCCGCCGTCGCCGTCGTCGTCGAGCTTCAAACAACCTTGATGCTTCTTGGGGTATGGGAAGAGGGAGCCGTCGTGTTGGAGCTGGGAGGCGGCGGCGGGTAGAAGGCGGCGCGGTGGGGTGGGGTGGGCTATGGTGTGAAGGGGAGGGGGAGGGGGGGTAGAAGAAGGGGGGGAGGAGGCGCGTGCGTGCGCGTGGGCGTGGTGGGGTGGGAGGCGACGCGGGAGCGGGATAGCTCAGCGTTGGTGGGCGGCCGCTTCTTCCCACCTTCCGCACCACCCTTGGCCTCACTCCACCGGTCTTGGCCGAGTTTACTTTGTTCTCCCGCGTCGGCAGCAGCGGGAGCGGCAGGGATAACACGTTTCGGTTGTGCCGGCGCTGTGAGCACTACGCGTAGCTCGGCGACGTGGAGCGCGCTCCGGCCGCACTAGACTGGGACTGGATTCGGTGGCGTGGCGTTCAAATCCGAACCGCGCGGCGGTGCAACGTGAGAAGTACGTGACGCCGTATCCGATCCTCCGTGCGCCGTGCTTCGGCTGGCACGCCGACCTCGCTGTCACGGGCGATGCCTGACGGAATTGAATATACCGGCGGTGCCAATTACTACTACAGTCTACGGACCGTCTGATGAGATTCATTATTATTAAGGCGGCAGTAGTAGAAGGAATAATGCTACATCTACAAAGAATTACTTAATGTTGTAAGATTGTGATTGATAATTGAAGAAGTAGGCCTCACCCTACTGAAAATCAGAGTTGGGAAGAAGAATTAATTTAAAAGATTAAGTAAACATTTGTAAAACTTTATAGATTTAGCATTATTGATAATAAAAGTATTAAAAAATTACGAGTCCTAGCCGTGTGCGTTGGGTTGGGCTGCCTCGGCTCATCATTTACTATGGAGAATTATGCGGGTGGGGTTGTGGCCTGGAGAGCCTGTTCCACTGTGGCGGCCGGGCACGAAGGATTCAAATCAAACGGTACTCCCGCTAGGATATGCGATGCACGTACCGCTTTGCATGATTCCGGGCAAAGAGAGGGCATCGCTTTCCATCATGAATCAGCCGTCTGGGTACATATTTCGAGTTTCAATACTCACGATGTCTACTATTCAGTCGGACTAAATAATTTGGGCTTTGTTCATCAAACTTGGGAAGGCCTTGAATTATGTTTGGTTTTATGCTGAAATCGCCACCGTCAAGTTTAAATATAGGAAAAATCTAACTAACAACGTCGCATCTCGGTATTACCGTGCGGCGGCTGCGCAAGCATGCAATATGTTCTCTTCATAATACATGCATGCATGCATGCAATGATTCATCTTTAAATGACCGAAATTCAAAAAAAAATTATCTCTTAAACCGTTAATTCGATCGATGATCCGTTTTTGCTGTTCACTTTGTTTTGACGAAATCTTCAAAATTAGATCCCATGTCGATATGTTTTGATAACTTTTTTTTACTCGTAATTACCACATTTGTTACACTTATTTGTCATATTACTAAGTACTTACTTGTCTGATAAAAAATAATTTAATCGCCATATTTTTTTGAAAATTGCATATAAATATGACATCTCGATATAATCATACTAACAAACACAAACAATTTTTTATAGGCAATTACGCGCGAAAATATGTCAACTAAACATATTTAAAACCGATGACCATAAGAAATCTTTTCTGGTCATCGTTTGTAATATGTCAACTCCGCATCGTTAAACTAACAAGCGCACAAAATAGTTTTCTCGCAAAGTTGTATGTAAATACCACAAGTTAGCATATTTAAATTGACAAACATAACCTAATACATGCTTTTTTATATCATGCATAATAGAAACGGCTACAAGGCTTTATACGAAACAATATTAAAAAGTGGCAATCAAGTTATTTTTCTCACACAAGTAAGTGGTTAATAATATGGCAAGTCGGGTCAAAAAATGTGGCAAGTATGAACCGAAAATAATAATTGTCAGAACATGTCGATATGGGATCTAGTTTCAAAGAACTCGTCACGAGAAAGTCAATAGTAAAAACAGATCATCGATTGACTTAACGGTTTTATAGATAAAACTTTTTGAATTTCAAACGTCAAAGAGAATTGTTCGGTTGTATGCTTTTTTCTTGCGCTGCCAGCCTGTCATTGCATGTTGCTCTTTTTGCTACTTCTTGCAATGAATACGTGCACATAATTTATCTACGTCATTCATGCATGCGGCTATTTTTCATGGCAATTAGGCAATTAGCAGATGTGATACATCCGCCGCACCGGGAGACATAGGTGCGGCGCCGCTGTGTAGTCATGTCCTTAAATACATACTCCCTTCATTGCTAAATATAAGTCTTTTTGGATATTTTATTACGGACTACATACAAAGCAAATTAAATGAATCTATATTATACAATATATCAATGTACATCCATATGTATTCCGTAGTGTAACCTTTAAAAAGACTTATATTTACAAACCAAAGAAGTATTTCTGGAGATTCACAACTAATTTTGATACTGCATAACATAATGCTTTACACATATCCGGTGTTGTAGTCGTGGTTTTCATGCTTAGGGCATCTTCAACATTGGCCCCAAAACAAACACAGTGTTTTTTAAAATGACGTGAGGAGTTTTTTGAGGTGAGGGGGAGGGGGGCTCCCCACCTGAATATATATATTTCTTAATTTTTGCAATCCATCATTTGACTGATTACAAAGGTGAATTACACAAGCACACGTAGTCGTTATGGGAGATAGGTACGTCCTAAGGAGGCGGCCTATTTTTGTTCCGATTTTTTTCATCCGGTGTGTCCAAAGCATGAGGTCTTGAGTGATTTTCTTAAGGGTTAAGGCATTGTGGTAGGATTGTTGCATGGACGCGATAACACTCCTGGAGTCTCATATCTTCCATAGGACAATGAGAAGCATTGAGTGTCACGTCGCAACATCCACTTGGCGAGGAAGATGGCAGTCCCATAGTCCGTCGATGGTGTCAGTAGGTGAAAAGCCAATTCTTTATCGTATTTGCTATGCGAACCGGCAGTTGATGAAGATGTACGAGTTGGTCTCGCAATCGAACCCGCATCTTGGACAGAGGGAGTTTGGCACGACATGCTTGCGAAGAAGTTTGCTTTTGGAGTTGACTCAACCATGAAATAGAAGCGAGGTAAAGATCTTCACGCGGTTGGGGTCGACGCATGTAGACCATTAGGGCATGGCATCGTCGTCGTCCCCCATGGTCAGTTCATAGGTGGCCTTGGTAGTGAAGAGTAGGCCACCGTTAAGAAAGAGCTCGCCTGGTCCTCATGACACCTGGAAGTTCTGTAAGAGCGGCATCAAAGAGCACAACTCGGTAGTAGCATTATATGTTAGGCGACTTCGTAGGATCGATTCCAAACCGTGATTCAAAACAGCCACAGTGACATCGTAGTTGGACATCAAACCCTGTCATCTAAAACTTTCGTCTTTTTTTTTTCAAACCATGTCGTTTTTTTCAAATGGGTAACTAGTTTCAATTTAAATATTACAAACCAACAAAATTTCATGTTTTAGTTGTCCCCTTTAATCGCCCATATGCTTAACCAATTGTGTCTTGAGCTTCTCATGAGTTGCTCGATGCCAAATTTGTTGATGCATTTGAACAAACTCATCAATCACGACAAAATTCTGATATGTAAGTTGGATAGGATCACATATGTTTTCACATACTATTCAAATAAGTTTTGGAAATTATAAAATATTTGGTTGGATTCAGTCTAAAATTAAGTGATTTTTTTTCACTTATGCTGAAATGAAAAGCAAAATCACTTATTTAGTGAAAAACGATAATTTGGAGTATTCCCGAAATATTTATAAAACGAAAAATTCAAAACAACTCCTTAGCATATAGACATATAGTTACCGTTGAACCTGCAGGAGAGTACTTTTTTCGCGAAAATAACACTTTGATCTATTATGTAAAAAACACACAAAAAAGAAAATTACATAAAAAACCGCATCCGACATGGAGCATGGTCAGCATTCGACATTTGCACTAGAGGCAAATGCGCGTTTCGTCGCACCGTTCTTTATTGGTAAGAGGTATTTTTTTCCTTTAACAGGATATCGTAGGTTATTGTGGCCGGTTGTTTCATTTTGGTTTTGTCTATGCTTGCTTGGATTTTAATTATGTCCTTATGGGATTTTTTTTTTCATTTGTATTGTTGGATTTTTGCTATTAGACCTTTGGTCCAAATCCAATCTAAAATCTAAAACTCTCATGATCCGTATGAGTTGGCTGTGTGTGTGGCGTGAGTGGGATTAAAAGTTTAGTCTCATATCGCTAGTTGGAAGTATAGGTGGCCATATCTCGGGCTGGGCCGGGCCTAAAAAAGGTGGTACAAAACTCAGGCCCGAGCCCGGCCCGGCCACACCGTCGGGCATAATTTTTGGGCGCGGGCCCGAGCCCGAAGAAACCCGGCCCGACCCCAGATAGGCGTAAAATCAGGTTTTCATGGGCCAAGGCCCGACCCGACCGCCATGCTTGATTATTAGGCCCGAGCCCGGTCCGTGGGCAAGGTCGGGCCGGGCCGACCGGACCGGGCTACCCATGGCTAGATATAGTTGGAAGAGAGCTACACCTCTTTATAAGTAGAGCTCTACTGCCGCTTGTAAGAGAGTGAGAAAAGAAGAGAACCTTGCACACTCCTCCTCCTCGCTCGCCTCACCACGGGTTGAGGGATAAAGCCGAGCTGAACTCATACCTACGCGCTGTCGCTTAGGAACAAAGAGTCCACAAGAGACACGTCAAAACA
Source organism: Hordeum vulgare subsp. vulgare (assembly GCF_904849725.1). Lineage (NCBI taxonomy): Eukaryota > Viridiplantae > Streptophyta > Magnoliopsida > Poales > Poaceae > Hordeum > Hordeum vulgare. The sequence continues at coordinate 653,491,756 of NC_058519.1, read as the reverse complement.
TATGGTTTCACACCGTTCCAGATCATTGCGCCGCCATCCGAGTCTTCTTCCTTCCCTCCTTCCGGCGTGCACCGCGAGTATATCTGGCCAAAACTCAAGACCGATCGTCGGGTCAAGTTTTTGGGCCCAAGCCTGAAAAAGTCCGGCCCAGCCTGACAAGCCCGACCCGACGTAGGCGTAAAATCGGGTTTTCCTAGGCCCGAGCCCGACCCGCCCCGACCTTCACGCTTGATGCTTAGGCGCGGGCCGACCCACGGGCAAAACCAGGCCCCGGCCCGACCCAGGAATTTTGAGCTAGGTCCGGTCGGGTCAGCCGGGTCGGGTTTCTCATTGCCATAACCGCAAGAAGGGACAACGGGCCTCTAGAACCACGCCTCTCGTGATCGTGTGCTTGAGATCGTCCTAAAATTCTTGTTTCTAGTCTGTGATATAGACTTCATCTATTTGTCTACTATGCTAGTCCGCATGATTAGTTCAATCTTTGTGTCTACAATCATGATTATTTAATGCTTGTTTGGATCAAATCTCATAGTAATTTCCCATATATTCAACAATCCAAAAACTTGATTATAGGCAATTTACTCCAAGTGGTTTTGCTGCGCATCTGAAGACGCCCACCTTCAAGGGGGTGCAATATAAGAGGTGGAGCACGAGAGAAGTCAAATTGTTACAAACCATGTATTGCTATGACGTCACCAAGGCCAAGCGTGAGGGCGATCTTAATTCTGCACAGCGGTATGCTTTCGAGAAGATCAATAGCCTCTTCAAGGGCGCCCTTCTAAGTGTTCTTCACGATTCCAGTGTGGATTCGTATATGTAGTTTGACAATGGCAAGGATATATGGGCTGCGCTCGAGGCCAAGTTTGGGGCCTTGGACGCTGGCAGCGAGTTGTACGTCATGGAACAATTCTATGACTACAAGATGACTGATGAGCGCCCTGTTGTTCAACAAGCTTATGAGATACAGTCTCTCGCGAAGGAGATCGAGTACTTCAAGTGTGTGTTGCCAGACAAGTTTTTGGCCGGAGGCATCATTGCCAAGCTTCCAACTTCGTGAAACAATATTGTTACTTGTCTAAAACACAAGAGATAAGAGTTTTCCGTCTCGGGTCTGATTGGATCTCTTGATGTTGAAGAGAAGGCGTGAGCAAAATACACGCGTGCTTGAGATGTTGAGGGAGCTTCTAGTGCCCACATGGTACAGAAGAAGAACTTCCATCTCAACAAGCCCCAAAACAACAAGAATAAATCTCAGGGCAAAGGCAAGTTTGTTGCTAAGAACAAGCCGTCAAAATCTACCAACTTGAAGAAGAATTCTCATAAGAAAGGGAAGGGACCATGCCATGTCTGTGGTGATCCTAATCACTGGGATTCGAGATGTCCTAACCGCTATTAGGAGCGCGAACTTGAGAAGAGCGGCAAGTCCGCTAACGTTGTCATCGGTGATACTGGTATTAAGGATTCTGGGTACGGTATTTTTCGTACCATCTTTTCACTATGTCATACTCCAGATTGGTTATTTAACACCGGTGCCAATGTACATGTTTGTGCTTATGCCTTCATGTTTTCTTTTTATCAAGTCCCGAGGACTTCTCCATGCTGATGGGTAATGATTCACATGCCATCGTTCGAGGTGTCGGTACGATCGATCTTAAGTTTACTTCGGGGAAGATCGTGCGCCTGAAGAACGTTCTTCATGTGCCTTCCATCAATAAAAATCTTGTCAGCGTTTCCCATTTGTGTCGATACAGTTTTAAGTTGGTTTTCGAGTCCAATGAAGTTGTAATTTCTAAGTATGGACAATTTTTTGGAAAAGGCTATGAGTGCAGAGGCTTGTTCCGCATGTCTTTGTCACGTGATTGCACTAAAGTTATTAATAATGTTTGCCATGATAATGACTCTAATATTTGGCATTTGCGACTTTGTCATATTAACTTTGGTTGCATGACGTGTCTAGAAAATATGAGTTTAGTACCGAAATTCACTATTGTCAAGAGCTCCATGTGCCAAGTGTGTGTGTAAGTTGAGCAAGCTTGCAAGTCTCATAAGACCGCACAACCAAGAGACTTGGCACCACTAGAGCTTATACACTCTGATCTTTGTGAGCTGAATGGTGTGTTAACAAAAGGTGGAAAGAAATAATTCATGACCTTGATTGATGACTCCACTAGATATTGTTATGTGTATCTTCTGAAATCGGAATATGAGGCTTTAAACTTCTTCAAAAACTACAATGCTAAAGGAGAGAACCAACTTGGTCAGAAAATTAAACGGCTTAAGTATGATTGTGGTGGAGAGTATTTTTCGAGTTAATTTGATTCGTTTTGTGCGAAACATGGTATAATCCGTGAGAGGATGCCTCCCTACTCACCTTAGTCAAATGGGGTGGCCGAAAGAAAGAACTGAACTCTAAGTGATTTGGTTAATGTCATGTTAGACACATCGTGTCTCTCCAAGGCATGGTGGGGGAAGGCGCTAATGATTGCATGACATTTTCTAAACCGAGTTTCCACAACGCATAAAACCATTACTCCATCTAAGGATTGGGAAAGGAAAAAGGCTGAAACTCTCTTATCTACGTACTTGGGGTTGTTTGGTGAAAGTCAATATACCAATTCCCAAGAAGTGCAAGCATGGATCAAAAATCGTGGATTGTGTTCTTCTGTGCTATGCTTTTCATAACATTGGCTATATATTTTTGATAATAAAATCTAAGGTACCCGACATGTATGTTGGTAGAATTATGGAGTCGAATGATGCGACTTTCTTTGAGGAGATATTTCGTATGAAGGATATGCCTAACTCATCAAATCAGGAGATACCTACTCTATCTACTCAGGAATTTTGTGTAATCCCTGAACCCACCATTGCGATGGAAAACATTAAGAATCCTGAGGAGGATGACGATGAAACTGCTATAAGGACTAAGAGACGAAGGACTAAAAAGTCTTTTGGTGATGATTTCATTGTGTACCAGATGGATGACACATCGAGGATTCTTCGAGAAGCCTATGAGTCTACTGATGTTGACTACTCGAAGGAAGTTGTCTGTCACGAGATGGACTCCATGTTAGCTAATGGAACTTGGGAAGTCATTGAACGTCCATATGGGTGCAAACCCGTGGGATGTAAGTGGGTATGTTCAAGAAAAAGTTTGACCTGATGGTACAATTAAAAAGTACAAGGCACGAATTGTGGCCGAGGGTTATAACCAGAAAGAAGGTGAAGACTTCTTTAATACTTACTCACTCATGGCTAGACTGACTACTATTCGGGTGCCACTATAATTGGTTGCCTCACATGGTCTTCTCGTTCATCAAATGGACGTGAAGACAACTTTCCTCAATGAAGAGTTGGATGAGGAGATTTACATGGATCAACCCGATGGTTTTGTGGTACCTCGTCGGGAAGGAAAGGTGTGCAAGTTATTGAAGTCCTTATATGGCCTTAGATAAGCTCCTAAGCAGTGGCATGAGAAGTTCGAAAGGACATTAACGGATGTAGGATTTGTGTAAACGAAGCTGACAAGTGTGTGTACTATCGCCATGGTGGGGGCGAAGGAGTTATTCTCTGACTATATGTCGACGACATACTGATCTTTGGAACCAACCTTGATTTAATCAAGGAGGTTAAGGATTTCTTATCTCGCTGTTTTGAGATGAAGGTATCTCGGAGTAGCTGATGTTATTCTAAACATCAAGCTGCTACGAGATGAGAATGGTGGGATTACACTGCTTCAATCTCACTATGTGGATAAGGTCTTGAATCGATTTGGGTATAGCGACTGCAAGCCTTCTCCAACTCCATATTCGACAAATTGCTAGAGATCAATTCAGGTATTCTAAGATTATTGGTTCGCTTATGTATTTGGTGAGTGCCACGAGGCCTTACATCTCGTTTGTTGTGAGCAAACTAATCCGCTTTGTGTCAAACTGGGAGATGATCATTAGCATGCGCTTGAGAGAGTTATGCGCTATTTGAAAGGCACTGCAAGATATGGGATTCACTGCACCGGGGTAGTCGAGGGTACTAGAGGGTTATAGTGACTCAAATTGGATATCTGATGCCGCTGAGATTAATGCCACAAAGTGGTTATGTTTTTACACTTGATGGTGGAGCTGTTTCCTAGACGTCTTGCAAGCACACCATCTTAACGAGGTAAACTATGGAAGTAGAACTCACAACATTAGACATGGACATTATTGAATCAGAGTGGCTTCGTCAGCTCTAGATGAACTTACCTATGGTTGAAAAACCAATACCCGTTATTCTCATGAACTTTGATAATCAAACTATGATTATAAATATTAACGGTTCTAAGGATAATATGAAGTCCTCGAGGCATGTGAAGAGGAGATTGAAATATGTCAGAAAAATGAATAACTTCAAAGTTATTGCGTTGGATAATATGCAAATGTCTACAAACTTGGCAGATCCCTTCACAAAGGATTTATCACGTAATGTGATAGAAAATGTATCGTCGTACATGGGTTTGAGACCCACCGTATGAGTTGCCCATAGTGGTAACCCACTCTATGTGATCGAAGATCCCGTGAAGTAGAAGTGGGAGACAAGCTCTTGGATAAGCTAGAAGGAGAGTATCCTTATATTTGCTATCCCACTCCGCGAGTATGCAATACTCTCGTAATCTACATGAGAGCCATATAATTATCTTAATGTGTTCCAAGTGCTTATTTGGATAAGCAGAGATGTTATCGTTGAGAGCATCTCATGATGAACATACCTATATGAGTTTGACTGTTAACTCTCATAGTCTGTGAGAATCGGGTGTTCTCTAATGAATTCATGAAAGGCCCGGGAGTATGATGTATACGCTCCATCCGCGGGGAAGCCTTGCGACAGCCTAGTATCGGTCTTGGATTTGTGTGAAACTAGTCTCAGAGAAAACTTGTAGATCAAGGCTTAGTCCACTTTTCAAGTTGTGATCTATGTAGCATAAAATCCTAAATGGAAGTTCAATTTAAGAGGAACCGATATATAATAATGTTTTGGAACTAAGAGATGAGATGTGCCAATGAGAATTTGTGAAGGATTGTTGGGTTTTTGCTATTAGGCCTTTGGCCCAAACCTCATCTGAAATCTGAAACTCTCATGTCTCGTATGAGTTGGATGTGTGTGGTGTGAGTGAGACTAAAAATTTAGTCCCATACCGTTAGTTGGGAGAGAGCTACACCTCTTTATAAGAAGAGCTCTACTAGCACTTATAAGAGAGTGAGAAGAGAAGAGCCCCCACGCACTCTTCCTATTCGCTCGCCACGCCACGCCTCGTCACGACGTGTTGCGGGTTGCAGGATTGAGCCGAATCGAGCTCATACCTACGCGCTTATTTTTGCGGCTCGGAAACAGAGAGTCTGTAACAGACACGCCACGATCTAAGTCGAGGTGCCTGCCAACCCTAACCGTCGTCACAACATACCATCCCTACTTCGAGTGTGCACCGCGAGAAAGGACAACATGCCTATGGAACACCGCCTCTCGTGATCCTATACAGGAGAGGGACGATCTGGTTTTTGGGGAGCGCACTCGCGTGACTGCTCATAGCGACGATTTCCTCAACGACGACTTCTTTCCCGATCTCGGCAACCTCTTCCTCAACGACATGGGCGACAACATCAACACCGGCGGTTCTACTCCTACCGCACTGTATGCAATTTTGTCCCCTCTACTTGAGATCGTCATAGAATTCTTGTTTCTAGTCTCTACTATGGACTTCATCTTTCTGTCTCTATGCTAGTCCGCATGATTAATTTAATCTTTGCGTCTATCGTCATGATTTATTTACTGTTTGTTTGAATTAAATCTCATAATAATTTGCTTATATATTCAACACGTACATCGTGGTGGATTGTTATTATAGGCAATATTTATTCTGGGAGGAGACTGATGTCGTTTGGTGTCATTTCGTATTTCTGCCTTAATGCCGGTCGGTTGTTATTGTGTGAGTTCCTCGGATCATTCTTTTACATCACCTTGGATCTCTTATTCCACGTAGAAAACGTGCTATTAATATTATACCATTCACTTGGGCCGGCACTCCAAGATCTCGCTCGATCACCTTGACTCCTTGCATCACTCAATTAGTTTTCTTTCCAGCTCGCTCCACCGCTAACTCATAAAAAGCCAGCTGCCATTTTTTACCTGCAAAGGCTTGTGAAATCAAATGATGCTCATGGGTTTTTTACAAACTCTTGGATTTTTTAAAATACAAATTTAGAGAAAAAACATGGGTTCAAAATAAAATTATTTGTAGATTCAAACCAGTTCTCAAATTTGAAGTAAAATTAGCAAAAAAATACTATCATTGTATTCTTTTTTAACATAATACAGACGCAAGCGTTCATATAAACGCGCATACATTCACCCTATAAACACACACGCACATTCTATCCCTATGAGCATCTCTAAGAGACTGAGTTGACATATTATCTTGAAATTTACGAAGTTGTCGTTGACAGGAACGTCTTCTCCCACTGAATGCATATCACCGGGAATCTTGAAATAAATACAGAAATAATGTGAGTATTAGGACTAGAACCCCGATGAATTGAGGATACCAGTGTCCCTCTAACAATTCAATCCTGGAGTGGTTTGCACTACCTATTTACTCTTGACTGCTAGAACGTCTTACATTAGTGTAGTGAGGTACTAGTATTTACATACTTGAAAAATGTTTTTGAACTTTAATATATTCATGTTGGAGCAACTTTAACCGCACGAACAAAACAGACGCGCGCTTTATCTATCATTTTGTCCGTTTGGGTCGGCATGTTCGTCCCCTTTTGTAAATGGATTGGCCATACGCCCAACGGAATGACCAAAATCTCATCCTCGCGGCCGGCTAACATCCGTTTTAATCACATATTTTTTGCTTTGTTTCGGATTTGAATGTTATTTTTATATCATCAAATGCATTTTAATACATACATTCTTTTTAACAATTCTTCGCGGCGAATACAAGAACAAAGGAAACAAGAGCCACAATTAAATATTTGAAAAAATGTCCAACTTCCATAACTACTTCTACTAGTTGAACTATGATCTTCTTTATGTCTCCGTCGTTGATTTGTTGATTCTTCGGCTTAACAATGTCTTTCTTCTTTGGTGCTAAAGAATTAGACGTTGCTTCCCTTTTGGTCTTTTCTTTAATGTGATCAATACCTTCAATTCTAGATAGAAGTACGGGAACATCTAGCAAATTTTATAAGATCGATAGATCAATGTATTTTTCTTCCCAATGTCAAAAATTGCATCTATCCTACATACAATTTCAAGCAAATAATAAGCTACCGAAATTGCATCGAATCATCAAAAAGCAAAAGGCCGAACGAAAATCATACCCCATCGTTTGTGCACTTCACGAACGCCTAACTCGGATGTTCTGGCGTCCAAGAAATGCGTCGGACGACCTACAGCGAGCACTCGTCGCACTTTATGAACGTCAAAGGTGAGCTGACAAGCTTTTGGTCCAGCTCTGAGCCAGGGCGGGGGGCTGGCCGTGGCCTTGCGAGCGAACCTGCGACGGGTCCGACCCGAGCGGCTAAAGACGGATTGAGCGCATGCATGTGGATCGAGGGATTGCACGGACCTAGTGGACCTACACCCGATCAGTCCATGACAAGCACAGTCCGTCGGTGGCCGGATTTGCCAAATCCCGCACACAGGATGTGCAAAATTTCGCCAAATTCCGTCGCCGTCGCAGATCCACCACTAGGCCTCCCGCATCGAGACGAAGGAGGCACCACACCGGTGGATTTGCTTCTGAAGAGCTAGGGTGGCCGGGGGAAAATGGGATCGCTGGCCTAGGGTTTGTGTGCTTGCGGGCCACGGATGGGGCAAGGGGCACGCTTGCGAGGCACATGTCCGCTCAGATTCCGCGACGACGTAGATAACTCACAAATTTAAATCCATAATGGGTCGCGGACGGACAAAAAAACAAACATGTGTTTGTTTGGATGGACGCATCGGGTCAACTTTTCTGTTTGTAACGATCTAAAGAGATACAAACGGATGAAATGAGGGGGGTTTCTTTCTAGGGACTTTTTGATGTATGGACTAAAAAAAGTCTTTTTAGTCCCATGTGAAAGAAACACGAAGGACTTTCAGGGACTAAAAGTGAGTGTTTGGGACTAAAGTAAGAAGTCCCTATGGGAGGGACTTTTTGGGATTTTTTGGCACTTTTTCCAACAGTGTCCCTATTTTTAGCATGTCATTTAATAACGTCTAGTATATTACTAGAGGTAACATGGTCTTTTTGCATGTCATTTAATGATCTATAATTCATGTTTAGTCTTTGGAAAGAAACGGGTAGGGACTAGGGACTTTTTAATTGGGACTAAAAAAAAGTCTTAGGATTTTTATTAAAAAAAACAGGGGCTGAGTCGTGCGGTTGGAGTTGCTCGTAATATCTGTTTACAAAATGATCCCCGTGTTATGACGCTCCATCCCTAACGTTAAAAGGACGGAAGAAGAGAAAGGAAACAGCGGTCGTCAGCTGGTCGTCACCCGGCGTAATGTCTGGGCAGAAAGACGGCGGGTAACTGGTGGGCGGTCACATCCCACAGGAATCAGCCGCTGCCCTCCTGCCACCTGCGCAGTACCACGCCATGAATTCCATCGGTTCAGCGGGCGCTGCAGCCTGCGTAGGCACGGTGGAGGCCACGAGCCAGCCACCACGCTCCCGCCCGCAGACGGCGCGGCGAGCCCACGCGTCAGCGTGGCAGCCACAGTGCAGCGGGCGCGCACCCAGAGGCCAGCAGAGACGTGGGCGGCGGCAGGCACGCGGTCGCACCACCGCCCGAGAGAGCTCACCGCGACACGGCTTTTCACGCCGACGGCGACTGCGACTGCATCACGGCATCGGAGTGAGCCCGGCGGGTCCCCCGCAGCCTTTGACCACGCCGGTCACATGACCAGGTCGCCTCGGCCCTCGTGCTCCGCCGTCTCTTTCCTCGCTTCCCTTCCCTCGACTGCGCTTCGCGTGGCGTATTCTGGCTTTTCACATGGACTATTTTGAAATGATTCATTTTAGAGAGAGGCCCGTATTTCGATCCTAAACTATCACCGGAATCTAAGACTGTCTAATTTACAATCTCAAACTTCCGAAAACCGGGCATGAATCAACCCTGTCTCTGGTCAAACCGGTTTTATACTAGTAGTTTTGAATGGTTTTGACCGGTTAAAATTCTACTCCCTCCGTCCGAAATATATGACCCTCGGAAGTTTTAAGACATCCCCTCAAAATCGTCCAAAAGGCATGTCTACCCCTCAGATCCATTACAGGGGCGAATCGTTACACTAAAAAAAGGAATCGTACAACAATTTTGAATCGCCCCCCACCTCCAACGCCCACCTCCGCCCAACAGATCCCCTCCCATCTCACCGCCCAGTATATCCCCCTCCCATCTCGCGAGCGTCGTGCTGCAGATCGCCTCTCCCTGTGCCGGAGAGGACCTGGCCAGCGCCAAGCCACCTCCTGTCCTCGAGGTTTCCTGGCCATAGCCCTGCTGCAGATCGCCTCCACCTTCCTAGGGCCTCGCCAGCTCCAGCTCCAAGTACCGCATATCACCGCCGGCTCCACGTCCTGCTCACGGGCAATTCAGTAGCATGATGTTGAGGTTGTATCAACAAATCTTAGCATCACAAAAATTAGTATTGGAGCATGATGTTGGAGTAGTTGCATGATGTTGGAGCATGACAAAAATCAATGCATTACTACTCCATAGGTAGTACTAGAGTAACATGATGTGGAGTATGGTTACATGATGCAGTGCTACAGGAACAGAATCACTTTTACTCACTGGAGTATAACATCATGCAACATCATTTTCATGACAGAAGTACAGTTACATGATGTTGGAGTACCACAGTTCTTGATGTTGCATGAACTTACATTGTGGCAGTATCTGAACAGGCTCCAGGTCCAGCAGGTCCAACTCCATGGTCCAGAAGAGCTAGCAGCTGAAAAAGCAGAGACATAATCAGGGCAAAGGCATGGAGTTTGATCTCAATTGTACTCCAGCTCAAGAAGAAGACATACTCCAAGATGATATCAACATGGAAGAAGAAGAAGAGGGCATTGATCCCGGTCATGATGCAGTCGGTGTCGAGCAAGGCACATATCCAATGCTGGTCTGTGGCGTATTAACATGAACTGGATTAGTTTGAAGCCTGAACTCATTTACACTTGACTATGCAAATCCAATGCTGGTATGTGGCGTTAGTCAATGAACGGCATAGTGTCAATGCTGGTCTGTTTTGTTTCTATTCATCCCATTGGCTATGTAGCATGATTCTGGTACCATTTGGAGAGTAGAATTTTAGACGTTTCCCGTTGGCTATGTAGCATGATTCTGGTCTACAACAAATATTTTTTACAAAGACCTTGGCTAAGTTGGAAGAAATGCAACGCTTTCAGTATTAAAGAGAAAACTGAATATATCTAAAAGGTACTACCGCTTTGAAAAAGTATTGCACTGTAAATATCTTTTATGTTAAGAATCTTGAGATGGCATTACTCTGCAGTGTTTCACTTGTCAAAAATATTTGCTATACAGTTTTTTCTGGGAAGTATTTTCTTGTTGTAATATTTCATTTGATCATTTCAGTGGGACTAATATGTTTTCTTGGCTGTTGAAGTTGTTGAGCAAGGAGTTACAAAAAGGAAAACCCTCAGCGACCAGGAAAAATATGCTGCTTATGTAGCACTGCATACATTGTGTATGAGTAGAGGCGGAAAGTTCAAGAGAAATGACAAGAAAGACGTTGCACAATTTTTTAAGGTAGATGTGAGGAGTATACAAAGAGTTTGGCAGAAGGCCATGAAGCAAATTGCAGATGGTTTGGAGGTAGATGTTTCCAACCAAAAAAAGGGAAGATGTGGAAGAAAGCCAAAGAACATCAACCTAGAGCGGATCCCAACAATACCACTGAACAAGAGGTCGACTATAAGATCACTAGCTTGGCAACTAGGTTGCAGCCCTAGCACACTTCATAGGAAGTTCAAGCTGAAGCTCATAAAGAGACATACAAATACCGTGAAGCATGTTCTGAAGGACAAGAATAAGATTAGTAGGATGAAATTCTGCTTGTCAATGCTTGACGAGACAACAATAGAAACACCAAGGCTTAAATTCAAATCTATGCACAACATTGTCCATATTGACGAGAAATGGTTTTATATGACAAAGAGAAACAAGAACTATTATCTCTTGGATGGGGAGGAAGAGCCTACAAGAACTATACAAAGCAGCAACTGTATTGGAAAAATCATGTTCTTGACGGCAGTTGCTTGGCCAAGATGGGATAGTGAAGGAAATGTGATGTTCTCTGGGAAAATTGGTATTTGGCCATTCGTGAAAGAAGTTCCAGCTCAGAGGAAAAGTGATAATAGACCTAGAGGCACAATAGAGACAAAATCAATAAAAGTCGACACAAAGGTGATGCGGGAATTCTTGATAGAGAACGTCTTGGCAGCAATACAAGTTGTTTGGCCTGAAAGTGATGTTGGGCAGACAATCTATATACAACAGGACAATGCTAAGCCCTGTTGGAAATATACCCTAGAGGCAATAATAAAATGGTTATTAACATATTTCCTTGTTCATGATAATCGTCTATTGTTCATGCTATAATTGTATTAATAGGAAACAGTAATACATGTGAGAATAAATAGATCATAATGTGTCCCTAGCAAGCCTCTAGTTAGCTAGCTCGTTAGTCAATAGATGATCATGGTTTCCTGATCATGGGCATTAGATGTCATTGATGACGGGATCACATCATTGGAGAATGATGTGATGGACAAGACCCAATCCTAAGCATAGCACTAGATCGTATTGTTCGTATGCTAAATCTTTTCTAATGTCAATTGTCTTTTCCTTCGACCGTGAGATTGTGCAACTCTCGGATACCGTAGAAGTGCTTTGGGTGTATCAAATGTCACAATGTAACTGGGTGACTATAAAGGTGCACTACGGGTATCTCTGAAAGTGTCTGTTGGGTTGGTACGAATCGAGATCGGGATTTGTCACTCCGTGTGACGGAGAGGTATCTCTGGGCCCACTCGGTAGAACATCATCATGAGCTCAATGTGACTAAGGAGTTAGTCACACGATGACGTGCTACGGAACGAGTAAAGAGACTTACCGGTAACGAGATTGAACAAGGTATAGGTATACCGACGATCGAATCTCGGGCAAGTTCTATACCGACAGACAAAGGGAATTGTATACGGGATTGATTGAATCTTTGACATCGTGGTTCATCCGATGAGATCATCGTGGAGAAAGTGGGAGACACCATGGGTATCCAGACGCCGCTGATGGTTATTGGCCGGAGAGGCATCTCGGTCATGTCTGCCTGTCTCCCGAACCCGTAGGGTCTATACACTTAAGGTTCGATGACGCTAGGGTTATAGGGAATTGTTATACGGGGTTACCGAAAGTTGTTCGGAGTCCCGAATGAGATCCCGGACGTCACGAGGAGATCCGGAATGGTCCGGAGGTAAAGATTGATATATAGGACGGATGGTTTTGGACACCGGAAGTGTTTCGGGCGTCACCGGTAACGTACCGGGACCACCGAGGTGGTCCCGGGGTCCACCGATGGGGGGCAACGACCCCAAAAGGCTAGATGGGCCTAGTGCGGGAGGGAACCAGCCCCTAGGTGGGCTGGTGCGCCTCCCACACCCAGCCCAATGCGCAAGTGGTGGGGAGAGGGGGCAACCCTAGGCACAGGTGGGCCTTAGGCCCACCAGGTGGTGCGCCACCCCCTCCCACCCTAGCCGCCGCGCCCCTTTCCCATCTGGTGGCTGCCGCACCACCTAGGGGGGAACCCTAGGGGTTTCGCACCCCCCTCCCCCTCCTTCTATAAATAGAGAGGGTTTTTGGCCCTTGGGAGATAGACTTCTCCCTCTACCTCGACGCAGCCCTACCCTTCTTCCTCGTCCTCTCTGCCGGTGCTTGGCGAAGCCCTGCCGGGAGACCTCGTCTCTCCATTGACACCACACCATCGTGCTGCTGGAGTTCTCCCCAACCTCTCCCTCCTCCTTGCTGGATCAAGGTGCGGGAGACGTCACCGGGGTGCACGTGTGTTGAACGCGGAGGTGCCGTAGTTCGGCACTAGATCGGAATCGCTACGAGTACGACTCCATCAACCACGTTCTAGCAACGCTTCCGCTTAGCGATCTTCAAAGGTATGAATATGCTCTTACCCCTCTCTCGTTGCTGGTCTCTCCATAGGAAGATCTGAATATGCGTAGGAAAATTTTGAATTTATGCTACGTCACCCAAGAGTGGTATCAAAGCCAGATTTTCTATGCGTAGATTCTATGCACGAGTAGAACACAAAAGTTGTGGGCGATGATTTGTCAATTTGCTTGCCGCTACTAGTCTTATTATTTTCCGGCGGTATTGTGGGATGAAGCGGCCCGGACCGACTTTACACGTACGCTTACGTGAGACTGGTTCCACCGACAGACATGCACACCGTGCATAAAGGTGGCTAGCGGGTGTCTGTCTCTCCTACTCTAGTCTGATTAGATTTGATGAAAAGGGTCCTTATGAAGGGTAAATAGCTTTGGCATATCATCGTTGTGGCTGTCACGTAGGTAAGAAAGCGTTCTTGCTAGAAACCCAAATCAGCCACGTAAAACTTGCAACAACAATTAGAGGACGTCTAACTTATTTTTGCAGGGTTTGACATGTGATGTGATATGGCCAAAGTTGTGATGTTACATGTATGATGTATGAGATGATCATGTTATTGTAATAGGTTTCACGACTTGCATGTCGATGAGTATGACAACCCACAGGAGCCATAGGAGTTGTCTTAATTTATTGTATGAGATGCAACGCCATGTGCTTACTACTTTTACTTCATTGCTAACGGTTAGCTATAGTAGTAGTGATAGTAGTAGTTGGCGTGACGAATTCATGGAGACACGATGATGGAGATCATGATGATGGAGATCATGGTGTCACGCCAGTGACGATGATGATCATGCGATGCCTGAAGATGGAGATCGAAAGGGCGAAGATGATAATGGCCATATCATGTCACTATATGATTGCATTGTGATGTTTATCATGTTTTTCATCTTATTGCTTAGAACGACGGTAGCATAATAAGATGATCCCTCTTAAAATTTCGAGAATGTATTCCCCTAAGTGTGCACCGTTGCGAAGGTTCGTTGTCTCGAAGCACCACGTGATGATCGGGTGTGATAGATTCTAACGTTCGCATACAACGAGTGTAAGCCAGAATTACACACACGAAACACCTAGGTTGACTCGACGAGCTTAGCATGTACAGACATGACCTCGAATACAAGAGACTGAAAGGTCGAACATGAGTCGTATGGTTGAATACGATCAGCATGAAGTTGCACATCATGGTGACTAGTCCGTCTCACATGATGATCGGACACGGGTTAGTCAACATGGATCATGGATCACTTAGATGACTAGAGGGATGTCGATTTAAGTGGGAGTTCATACTTAATATGATTATATGAACTTAATTGTCATGAACTTAGTCTAAAAGGTTTGTCTTTATAAATATTGTAGATGACCAACGTCAACCTCAATTTCAACGCATTCCTAGAGAAAAACAAGCTGAAAGATGATGGTAGCAACTATGCGGACTGGGTTCGCAACTTGAAGCTCATCCTTGAAGGAGCTAAAAAGGCTTATGTCCTTGATGCGCCGCTAGGTGACCCTCCCGCTCCCGCAGCAGCCCAGGACATTCTGAACGTCTGGCAAACGCGGAGTGATGACTACTCTCTCGTTAGGTGTGGCATGTTATACAGTTTAGAAACGGGGCTCCAAAGGCGTTTTGAGCAACACGGAGCATATGAGATGTTCCAAGAGCTGAAGCTAGTTTTTCAAGCTCATGCCCGTGCCGAGAGATATGAAGTCTCCGACAAGTTCTTTAGCTGTAAGATGGAGGAGAACAGTTGTGTCAGTGAGCACACACTCAAAATGTCTGGGTTACACGGTCATCTGACTTCACTTGGAGTCGAACTTCCGGATGATGCTATAATTGACAGAATCCTCCAGTCTCTCCCACCAAGCTACAAAGGTTTTGTGCTTAACTACAACATGCAAGGGATGGAGAAAACCATTCCCGAGTTGTACTCGATGCTCAAGTCTGCAAAAGTAGAAATCAAGAAAGAGCATCAAGTGTTGATGGTCAACAAGACCAGTAGTTTCAAGAAGGGCAAGGGTAAGAAGAACTTCAAGAAAGACGGCAAAGCTGTTGCCGCGCCCGGTAAGCCAGATGCCGGGAAGAAGAAAAAGAATGGACCCAAGCCTGAGACTGAGTGCTTCTATTGCAAGGGAAAGGGTCACTGGAAGGGGAACTGCCCCAAATACTTAGCGGACAAGAAGGCCGGCAACGTTAAAGGTATATGTGATATACATGTCATTGATGTGTACCTTACCAGCGCTCGTAGTAGCTCCTGGGTATTTGATACCGGTGTTGTTGCTCACATTTGCAACTCAAAGGAGGAACTGCAGAATAAGCGGAGACTGGCCAAGGACGAGGTGACGATGCGCGTCGGGAATGGATCAAAGGTCGATGTGATCGCCGTCGGCACGCTACCTCTACATCTACCATCGGGATTAGTCTTAAACCTTAATAATTGTTATTTAGTACCAGCTTTAAGCATGAACATTGTATCAGGGTCTTGCTTAATGCGAGACGGCTACTCATTTAAGTCAGAGAATAATGGTTGTTCTATTTATATGAGTGATATGTTTTATGGTCATGCTCCGCTGGTGAATGGTTTATTCTTGATGAATATCGATCGTGATGTTACACATATTCATAGTGTGAGTACCAAAAGATGTAAAGTTGATAATGATAGTCCCACATACTTGTGGCACTGCCGCCTTGGTCATATCGGCGTTAAGCGCATGAAGAAGCTCCATACTGATGGACAATTGGAGTCTCTTTACTTTGAATCATTTGACACATGCGAACCGTGCCTCATGGGCAAGATGACTAAGACTCCATTCTCAGGAATAATGGAGAGAGCAACCGACTTATTGGAAATAATACATACTGATGTGTGTGGTCCAATGAACGTTAAAGCTCGCGGTGGCTATCGTTAAGTTCTCACTCTGACCGATGATTTGAGTAGGTATGGGTATATCTACTTGATGAAGCACAAATCTGAGACATTTGAAAAGTTCAAGGAATTTCAGAGTGAGGTCGAGAATCAATGTGACAGAAAAAATCAAGTGTCTACGATCTGATCGTGGAGGAGAATATTTGAGTCACGAGTTTGGCACACACCTAAGGAAGTGTGGAATCGTTTCACAACTGACGCCGCCTGGCACACCGCAACGCAACGGAGTGTCTGAACGTCGTAATCGCACTTTATTAGATATGGTACGATCTATGATGTCTCTGACCGACTTACCGCTATCATTTTGGGGATACGCATTAGAAACTGCATCATTCACTTTAAATAGGGCATCGTCTAAATCCGTTGAGACGACACCATATGAACTATGGTTTGGCAAGAAACCTAAGTTGTCGTTTCTTAAAGTTTAGGGCTGCGATGCTTATGTGAAGAAACTTCAACCAGAAAAGCTCGAACCCAAAGCGGAGAAATGCGTATTCATAGGATACCGTAAGGAAACTATTGGGTATACCTTCTATCTTAGATCCTTTCTAGAGAAAGAGTTTCTCTCGAAAGAAGTAAGTGGGAGGAAGGTAGAACTTGATGAGGTAATTACACCCCCTCTCGAACATGATAGTAGCGCAGCGCGGGAAGTTGTTCCTGTGGCGCCTACACCAACTGAAGAGGAAGTTATTGATAATTATCATGAAGCTTCGGATCAAGTTACTACTGAACCGCGAAGGTCCACGAGGGCACGCTCCGCACCAGAGTGGTACGGCAACCCTGTGATGGAAATCATGTTGTTAGACAACGGTGAACCTTCGAACTATGAAGAAGCGATGGCGGGCCCGGATTCCAACAAATGGCTTGAAGCTGTGAAATCCGAGATAGGATCCATGTATGAGAACAAAGTATGGACTTTGGTGGACTTACCTGATGATCGGCGAGCCATAGAAAATAAATGGATCTTCAAGAAGAAGGCTGATGCAAACGGTAATGTAACCGTTTATAAAGCTCGACTTGTCGCAAAGGGTTTTCGACAAATTCAAGGAGTTGACTACGAAGAGACTTTCTCTCCCGTAGCGAAGCTGAAATCAGTCCGAATCATGTTAGCAATTGCCGCCTTTTATGATTATGAAATTTGGCAAATGGACGTCAAAACAACGTTCTTTAACGGGAACCTTAAGGAAGAGTTGTATATGTTGCAACCAGAAGGTTTTGTCGACCCTAAGGGTGCTAACAAAGTGTGCAAGCTCCAGCGCTCCATCTATGGGCTGGTGCAAGCATCTCGGAGTTGGAACATTCGCTTTAATGAGGTGATTAAAGCGTTTGGGTTCATACATGTTTACGGAGAAGCCTGTCTGTACAAGAAAGTGAGAGGGAGCTCTGTAACTTTCCTCATACTGTATGTGGATGACATATTATTGATGGGGAATAATATATAGATGTTGGAGAGCATAAAGGCCTATTTGAACAAGAGTTTTTCAATGAAGGACCTTGGAGAAGCTGCATACATATTAGGCATCAAGATCTATAGAGATAGATCAAGACGCCTCATAGGTCTTTCGCAAAGTACATACCTTGACAAGATATTGAAGAAGTTCAATATGGAAAACTCAAAGAAAGGGTTCTTTCCAGTTTTGCAAGGTATGAGATTGAGTAAGACTCAGTCGCCGACCACGGCACCAGATAGAGAGAAGATGAGTTCTGTCCCCTACGCCTCGTCCATAGGCTCTCTAATGTATGCATGTTGTGTACCAGACCTGATATAAACCTTGCCATAAGTTTGGTAGGGAGGTACCAAAGTGATCCCGGTATGGAACACTGGACAGCGGTCAGGAATATCCTTAAGTACCTGAAAAGGACTAAGGAAATGTTTCTCGTTTATGGAGGTGACGAAGAGCTCGTCGTAAAGGGTTACGCCGACGCTAGCTTCGACACAGATCCGGATGACTCTAAGTAACAGACCGGATATGTATATGTTTTGAATGGTGGGGCAGTGAGCTGGTGCAGCAGCAAGCAAGAAGTCGTGGCAGCATCTACATGTGAAGCGGAGTACAAAGCTGCTTCAGAAGCAGCTCATGAAGGAATTTGGATGAAGGAGCTCATCACCGACCTTGGAGTGGTTCCAAGCGCGTCGGGTCCAATGACACTCTTCTGTGATAACACTGGGGCCATTGCCATAGCCAAGGAGCCCAGGTTTCACCGGAAGACGAAGCACATCAAACGCCGCTACAACTCCATCCAGGACCATGTCCAGAGTGGAGTAATAGATATTTGTAAAGTACACACGGATCTGAATATTGCAGACCCGTTGACTAAACCTCTTCCACGAGCAAAACATGACCAACACCATACTGCTATGGGTGTTCGATACATCACAATGTAACTAGATTATTGACTCTAGTACAAGTGGGAGACTGTTGGAAATATGCCCTAGAGGCAATAATAAAATGGTTATTATCATATTTCCTTGTTCATGATAATCGTCTATTGTTCATGCTATAATTATATTAACAGGAAACATTAATACATGTGTGAATAAATAGATCACAGTGTGTCCCTAGCAAGCCTCTAGTTAGCTAGCTCGTTAGTCAATAGATGATCATGGTTTCCTGATCATGGGCATTAGATGTCATTGATGACGGGATCACATCATTGGAGAATGATGTGATGGACAAGACCCAATCCTAAGCATAGCACTAGATCGTATTGTTCGTATGCTAAAGCTTTTCTAATGTCAAGTGTCTTTTCCTTCGACCGTGAGATTGTGCAACTCCCGGATACCGTAGGAGTGCTGTGGGTGTATCAAACGTCACAACGTAACTGGGTGACTATAAAGGTGCACTACGGGTATCTCTGGAAGTGTCTGTTGGGTTGGTACGAATCGAGATCGGGATTTGTCACTCCGTGTGACGGAGAGGTATCTCTGGGCGCACTCGGTAGAACATCATCATGAGCTCAATGTGACTAAGGAGTTAGTCACACGATGACGTGCTATGGAACGAGTAAAGAGACTTACCGGTAACGAGATTGAACAAGGTATAGGTATACCGATGATCGAATCTCGGGCAAGTTCTATACCAACAGACAAAGGGAATCGTATACGGGATTGATTGAATCCTTGACATCGTGGTTCATCCGATGAGATCATCGTGGAGCAAGTGGGAGCCACCATGGGTATCCAGACCCCACTGATGGTTATTGGCCGGAGAGGCGTCTCGGTCATGTCTGCCTGTCTCCCGAACCCGTAGGGTCTACACACTTAAGGTTCGATGACGGTAGGGTTATAGGGAATTGTTATACGAGGTTACCGAAAGTTGTTCGGAGTCCTGGATGAGATCACGGACATCACGAGGAGCTCCGGAATGGTCCGGAGGTAAAGATTGATATATAGGACGGATGGTTTTGGACACCGGAAGTGTTTCGGGTGTCACCGGTAACGTACCGGGGTCCACCGATGGGGGGCAACGACCCCAAAAGGCTAGATGGGCCTAGTGCGGGAGGGAACCAGCCCCTAGGTGGGCTGGTGCGCCTCCCACACCCAGCCCAATGCGCAAGTGGTGGGGAGAGGGGGCAACCCTAGGCACAGGCCCACCACGTGGTGCGCCACCCCCTCCCACCCTAGCCGCCGCCCCGTTTCCCATCTGGTGGCTGCCGCACCACCTAGGGGGGAACCCTAGGGGTGGCGCACCCCCTCCCCCTCCTCCTATAAATAGAGAGGGGTTTTGGCCCTTGGGAGATAGACTTCTCCCTCTACCTCGGCGCAGCCCTGCCCTTCTTCCTCCTCCTCTCTGCCGGTGCTTGGCGAAGCCCTGCCTGGAGACCTCGTCTCTCCAGCGACACCACGACGTCGTGCTGCTGGAGTTCTTCCCCAACCTCTCCCTCCTCCTTGCTGGATCAAGGTGCGGTAGACGTCACCGGGCTACACGTGTGTTGAACGCGGAGATGCCGTAGTTCGGCACTAGATCGGAATCGCTGCGAGTACGACTCCATCAACCGCGTTCTAGCAACGCTTCCGCTTAGCGATCTTCAAAGGTATGAAGATGCTCTTACCCCTCTCTCGTCGCTGGTCTCTCCATAGGAAGATCTGAATATGCGTAGGAAAATTTCGAATTTATGCTACGTCACCCAACAAGCCCCACATACTGCCTACTGATCCGGAATTTTTAGAAGTCGTTTCAAGAACTGGAATGGACGTCAGAATAATACAACAACCCTCCAATAGTCCTGATTTGAATGCGCTTGACCTTGGGTTTTTCAACTCATTGCAATCTGTGACAGATTGCCTGAGCCCTAAAACACTTCAAGATCTAATTAATGGAGTGTTGGAGGAATTTGAAGACTACGAGGTTTACAAACTGAACAGAGTTTTCCTATCTCTACATGCTTGCATGATAGAGATCTTGAACAATGCTGGTGGCAATGAGTATAAAATACCCCATGTGAACAAAGAAAGGCTGGAGAATCTTGGAATTCTACCTCTACGGCTTTCATGCCCTCGAGAGGTGTATGCAAATGCCCTACACAATTTAGGGCTAATGGAGAGAGTTCACTAGTGCTTAACATGACGCTTGTTCAGATGCTTGAGGAGTGAGATGCGGCTTGTTGAGATGCTTGAGGAGTGAGACGAGGCTTGTTCAGATGCTTGAGATGAGGCTTGTTCAGATGCTTGAGGAGTGAGATGAGGCTTGTTGAGATGCTTGAGGAGTGAGACGAGGCTTGTTCAGATGCTTGAGATGAGGCTTGTTCAGATGCTTGAGGAGTGAGATGAGGCTTGTTGAGATGCTTGAGGAGCGAGATGAGACTTGTTGAGATGCTTGAGGAGTGAGATTAGGCTTGTTGTGATCATTTGTATTCCTTGTTGTATTTTGTGATGAGACATTCTCTTGTTGTGTTGCATCCTTGTGATTATGAGCTCATGTGGAGTATGATCGTTTGAACTCCTCGTGTGTATAACTCCTTGTTTGTATGATAAGTTTTTGAATTTTCTCATTTTTATGATCATTTGGACTCTTCAAGTTTAATTTTAATTTTAATTAAAGAAAATCTTCTAGTTTAATTTTAATTAAAGAAAATTAAAATGATGGAGGGCACAAGAGGGGTACTTGGAAAAAGAGAAGAGAAAAGAAGGAACTAAGCTACTCTTACACTACTCCAAAACAGGTCTACAACTAGTGTTGTAAGGAGAGAAGAGAGGAGTACTGCTGCAGCAAAATGGTTGGTTTCTTTGTGTTCCTGAGCATGCAGCAAATTGGGAGCGAAGAGCTAAGATAAGCTCAAAAATTAACATGCACCATTCATATCAATCCTTGCTGCAACGACGATGAAATCACAAGGACAAGAGAGGGGTGCAAGCGTACCCGGTAGCCGACGATGCCGCGGAGGCTGCTGGGAAGAAGTCGAAGAAGAACCTGGATTGATTCGTTGCAAATCGACCCAACAACAAATATTTACAAACTTTAGGCTAGCTAGCCATGAAATGTGAAAAGTTGCTGACATTTCTGAAGGAACATACTTTTGTTTGCGTGCCTCGAGGCCCAAGGTGGGGAAGGAACTGAATCCGCAGTCTTTGCTGCCGGTGTAGAACCACTGGAAGAAACCCCAGCTGAAGCTCATCGCGAAAAACTTCCCCAGCGTCTTCACCTGCAACCTGCATGCAACAGCAATCCAGTCTAGTCCAGTGCAACAACCGGTAATTAATTAAATTGGCAAGCATGCAAATTCACACACGGACTGTACAAATTCAGTTACGGACAATCATACTTGGCGAGCTTTGCACCCTTCGGTGTGTGGAAGCTGTTGATGGGGTGGCAACCAGCCGCAGCGGGCGCCACCACCCCTGGTGCCTCGCCCACCACGCCTCCGCCACAGCGCACGCGCCGTGCAGCGCGAAGAAGGCCGTCGCCTCCCCGGTGGGCGGCCGCAGCGTGATGTAGTAGAACATGAGCTCGTGCACCAGCACGGACACCACGAACGTTGCGAGCACCCCGGCGGCCGGGCCCAGGCACGCGCGCACGGGGCGGTACACGCACGGCCGGAGCACGACGGGCACCGACAGGTTCCAGCGCCGGCCCTAGAAGTCCCGCAGCGACGCCCACAGGTACAATCGGTCGAACTGTGGCTCCAGACCCATGCCCAGCACCAGCAGCGCGCGCTGCACCCTCCTGCTAGCAGCCTCTCCACCAACCTCCCACCAACCTTCTTGCAAGCCACGTCGCCCGCCGGATCTGCCCCAGCTTCCTTGTCCCCGATTCAAGATGAGGAAGAAACGAGGTGCCCCTCCTGCTAGCAGTCTAGCTCCACCAGCACTGTCCGCCATCTACTCCGTCGAGAAAGAAGCTCGTCGTCGGCGCCTAAAAAAACAAACTTTTGACCAGGGTGAGCAGTGGGAGGAAACGGGGTGCGCGGTGGTTGGGGGAAAGGAAGGCGACGAGAGGCTGGTGATGACTGAGAGGAGAGGACAGAGACGACGGCGAGGGAAGGCCGGCGATGGCGTGGATCTGGAGGGGAGCGACAGGGGGTGGGTGAGAGGGGAACGAGAGTGAGCCAGAGGCAGTCGAGGGGAACGAGAGAGCGAGTGATGGTGGGAGGGAATTTCTGGAAGTGGAAAATGTTGGTAGTCTTACAAAATTTACACATCAAACCCTTTAACGTCATATATTTTGGCATGGAGGGAGTAGTCATCAGCAAACAAATTCCTAACTCAAACAACTTGAGCCCAGCCCATCAACCAGCGCACGATTCGATCGCCGCCCCACGCAGCACGATCGCTCTCCCGGCTCCCGCCGGCACGCGAGCCCACCATCAGGCCAACTCCATCGCACCATCCCAAATTGTTCGGGTGTCCGTTGGAGGTAAAATGAACAAAATAGACGACCACCACACGAAAGCATACCCACTTTTTTCCATGTATATGTCTGTTTCTATCCTATTTTTAGATCAAAGTTGGTGTGGGTTTGGGCCAAAGCGGACAGAAAAACGTCTGCCTTCGCGTCCTCTTCGTCCGCTTGTGTTCGCGTCTCGCCCACATGTCACCCACTCTCCCCATCTTCTCTCTCGTGACTACCATGCGCGGTGGCGGGGCGCAACGAGGCAGGGGCAGGGCGTGGGCGCGGGAGCGGCAGGGCGTGGGCGCGGGAGCAGCACCGCCAGGACGCGGGCGCGGGCGCGCGCGCGGGAGCGGCATCGGTAGGGCGGGGCGCGCGCGGGGGAGCGGCAGCTGCAGGGCGGGGCGCTGGGCGCAGGGGCAGGGGCGGGGCACGACAAGGTAGGGCACGAGGCGTAGGGGCGGGGCGCGGGGCGCAGGGGCGAGGGAGGGGGGCGGGGCGTGGCGAGGCAGGGTCACGGGCGTGGGAGCGGCACGACGTGGGTGCAGCCGGATCTGACCAAGCTCTCGGAAATGGGGTAGAAATGGGGTAGCAGCGTTGGATGGAAGGAATTTGTTCGGCCTATGTCCGGCGTTCGCTGTCCGTTTTTGTACCCCAAACGGACAAAATCCGGACGAAACCGGACGTCCGTTTGAGGTCGCGCGGTGGAGTTGGCCTCACCCCTCCCCCCGCTTCTCCCCTCCCTTCCCTTGCCTCCATCTCATTCTCCACCTCACGAGGCCGCATATTAGACATCGGTGAGGTTTGAGTGAAGGATTCTTTTGCTGACTAGGATTTTGACCAGCCGCGGAGAGGTGGAGAGGATGCCTCGTGAGTTTTGAGCATAAAAAATCAGGGAGTTCAATGGCGATACAACTCTTGTTTCAGTGATGAAGAAGCGTGCAGACCGGTGTGTGTGCAAAATTTACAAGATTACAAACTGAAAGCAATCGATCTCATCGAGGACAAGAGTCTTGGGATTTGTTATGTGGAGAAGTACAAGCGGACCGACTTCCAAAAAGTCGAACTAATGCGGAGTTGTCATCGCGGAATGGTTCTGAGGCTGCTCATAGTGGAAAGTAACATATAGTAGTATCTGTTGGAATTATGCCCTAGAGGCAATAATAAATATAGTTATTATTATAATTCCTGTATCAAGATAATCGTTTATTATCCATGCTATAATTGTATTGAATGAAGACTCATTTACATGTGTGGATATATAGACAAAACACTGTCCCTAGCAAGCCTCTAGTTGGCTAGCCAGTTGATCAAAGATAGTCAGTGTCTTCTGATTATGAACAAGGTGTTGTTGCTTGATAACTCGATCACGTCATTAGGAGAATCACGTGATGGACTAGACCCAAACTAATATATGTAGCATGTTGATCGTGTCATTTTGTTGCTACTGTTTTCTGCGTGTCAAGTATTTGTTCCTATGACCATGAGATCATATAACTCATTAACACCAGAGGAATACTTTGTGTGTATCAAACGTTGCAACGTAACTGGGTGACTATAAAGATGCTCTACAGGTATCTCCGAAGGTGTTCGTTGAGTTAGTATGGATCAAGACTGGGATTTGTCACTCCGTGTGACGGAGAGGTATCTCGGGGCCCACTCGGTAATACAACATCACACACAAGCCTTGCAAGCAATGTGACTTAGTGTAAGTTGCGGGATCTTGTATTACGGAACGAGTAAAGAGACTTGCCGGTAAACGAGATTGAAATAGGTATGCGGATACTGACGATCGAATCTCGGGCAAGTAACACACCGAAGGACAAAGGGAATAACATACGAGATTATATGAATCCTTGGCACTGAGGTTCAAACGATAAGATCTTCGTAGAATATGTAGGATCCAATATGGGCATCCAGGTCCCGCTATTGGATATTGACCGAGGAGTCTCTCGGGTCATGTCTACATAGTTCTCGAACCCGCAGGGTCTGCACACTTAAGGTTCGACGTTGTTTTATGCGTATTTGAGTTATATGGTTGGTTACCGAATGTTGTTAGGAGTCCCGGATGAGATCACGGACGTCACGAGGGTTTCCAGAATGGTCCGGAAATGAAAATTGATATATAGGATGACCTCATTTGATTACTGGAAGGTTTTTGGAGTTACCGGGAATGTACCGGGAATGACGAATGGGTTCCGGGAGTTCACCGGGGGGAGGGGGGCAACCCACCCTGGGGAAGCCCATAGGCCTTGGGGGTGGCACACCAGCCCTTAGTGGGCTGGTGGGACAGCCTAAGAAGTCCCTATGCGCCATAGGAAGAAAATCAAAGAGAAAAAAAAGGAGGAGGTGGGAAAGGGAAGAAGGACTCCACCTTCCAAACCAAGTTGAACTCGGTTTGGGGGGAGACCTTCCCCCCTTGGCTCGGCCGAAACCCTTAGGGGTCCTTGGACCCCAAGGCAAGGCTCCCCCTCTTCCCCTATATATATGGATGTTTTAGGGCTGA
The DNA here is from genome assembly GCF_904849725.1 of Hordeum vulgare subsp. vulgare. Classification (NCBI taxonomy): domain Eukaryota; kingdom Viridiplantae; phylum Streptophyta; class Magnoliopsida; order Poales; family Poaceae; genus Hordeum; species Hordeum vulgare. The sequence goes on along the minus strand of NC_058519.1, from coordinate 653,466,273 downwards.
TTTGAGACGACTTTTCCACGGCAGCCCGACCACTTACCTCCACGGTTTTTCCTCTAGATCGTGTTTCTGCGGAGCTCGGGCGGAGCCCTGCTGAGACAAGATCATCACCAACCTCCGGAGCGCCGTCACGCTGCCGGAGAACTCTTATACCTCTCCGTCTCTCTTGCTGGATCAAGAAGGCCGAGATCATCGTCGAGCTGTACGTGTGTTGAACGCGGAGGTGCCGTCTGTTCGGCACTAGATCGTGGGACTGATCGCGGGACGGTTCGCGGGGCGGATCAAGGGACGTGAGGACGTTCCACTACATCAACCGCGTTCACTAACGCTTCTGCTGTACGGACTACAAGGGTACGTAGATCACACATCCCCTCTCGTAGATAGGTCTTCGTGCGCGTAGGAATTTTTTTGTTTCCCATGCGACGTTCCCCAACAGTATCATGCATATGTTATTATTGTATGATACTACCTTCATAGTGCATAGTAACATAAACTAGTATCATAGATGATCTCATTTATTGACCTGCATGACACATACTAGCATAACATTTAACATGTTACGGTATCTACCTATGTTACTCTAATCCTCTCTCTCTTCTTTAATTACTTGCCACATCATCATGTTTGATAGTCCCAAGACTATGTTACTAGCTATGATACTCCCACTATGGCCAGCCTGACCATCGTCCCAAACGAGCCCTTGTTAAGCGCACAGCAGCACGGATGAATAGAATGGCTATTAAGAAAGAAAAGAACTGCTTGGTTAATTACGAAAAACTGAATGAAAATCAGATTGTTCAGGTGATTATAGAAAATCGAACAAAAACCGTTACAATCGTTGAGCAGCACATAAAAAGGCCCATGCACACTACTCGAAAGAGGGTCTCGACGAGACCCTATACAAGTGTCACCGCCATCATTCCTCCCTAGAGGCGTCATCGTCATCCCTAAACTTTGAACAAACGACTCCGACTTCGTCGTAGGCAATCGTCGACTAAACCAATCCTGTAGAGGGCACGTGAAGCTCCATGAAGATCTAAAGCAAAAACTCGAGCACGTGCGGCTAGACTACGCAACTCCGACTGTGATGGAGAACTCAGTTGGACAAAACCAGTTACGGCTGGCGCAACGAGAGATCGCAGAACGGACTACATGCGGCGAGTCGTCATATACCACAGGGCTCCGCCGCCACAGCTTCGACCCCATAGCAACAAAAAAACCGAGGCAAAACCATGGACACGTCGAAGAATAGCCGACTACCGCAATCATTGCCGCATCACCGACATCGCTCCCACCATCATCGTTGCCAAAGAAGCCAAGACGCCACACCCGCCGCCAATCGCTATCCAAACGGTCCCACTCGCAGGCGCCAAACTCCTAAGACGAAGCCCCCAAGAGGGAATACGGCACCAAGGCGCCGCCATCGTCCGATCATAGATCACGGTTTCCCCCGAAGAGGCCGAAATGACCAGATCCGCACAGAAGGGGTGGGAGAACAAAACAACGGTGCCTCCATGAAGGTCAACGACGGCCACAACCCCCGCCATCGCTGGTCACAACACGAGGTTTTCACCAAGATCCACACCACCTGAGCCGCACATCATCCCACATTGACACAGGCAAGCCCACCAAACATCACCACCATCAAAGTTGTCCATCGACGAAGAAGCCCAAGATCCGCCGCAGCCAACCGCACCTCGTGGAGACCATTGACGGTCGGAGACCAAATCTGCATCACATGCCACCGGAGCACACTTCCTTGTAGCCATGGACCTCCGATTAGCACACCCCTAGGGGCGTCCACTCGATGCCAGACCGCGAAGACACCCGCCAGCCGCGCCCTTGCGGTCGAAGCCGTCGCTCGAGCGCCGTACAAGCCGCTCAAGCCCCTCCACCATGGGTTCCTCGCCAGATTCGCCGGTGCTAGTGAGCACCGACCCTTGTGCGCACCCCACATCATAGAATTGTGCAGGCCCATACCGTCGTCGCCATCGCCACATCATCGGCCCGACGCCCTCGCGCCTACGACCAAATAGTAGCCGACCCGACTCCCTCATGCCTTAGAACGCACCACCATGCAACATCCGACCCAGTGTCCTCGCGCCTTTGTACCTCGTGCACGGAAGGACTCCACCACGACATCCCCTAACGGAGCCTCCAGATCGAGCCCACGCCCGCACTGATGCCGCACCTACCCTCCGCCCTTGACCAGCGCCACCGTGCGCCATGGTCGACAGCCCCGAGCCATCGTCGTCCGCCCTGGAAGATGAGCCCCCAGATCCAACGCAACCCAGCGTCGTTTCTCTAGCGATGGGATGGTCGCGAGGAGCTGTAGAAGTGCCCCGCCACCACATTCCGCGGAGCGCATGCGACCTTCACTAGCGGCCTCCTCGGAGGGCGGTGAGACTGGGTGGGAGGGAGGGAACGTGGCGGTGCTACAAAGGCCCCTCTGTCGTGAGAGGAGGGGCGACGCCGGGAGGGGGTGAGTCCACTCGTGGAGTTTTTCTTCGAAAGTTTTCATCTTAACGTTTCTCGGCCCGATGAACATGACGCACAGATAAACTATCATAGGGTCCTCGGTTCAGACCACCAGACTGGAAGGCCACGTGCCGAGCACGCCATAATCCAGAACACCATCACCAACGCCTTAAACGCGTAAGGAGGGTAACTCGGGCACATGTGAACCCTCTTGTAGGTCGGCCCACGATCGAGCACTTGATCGGAACGCCAGTTGTTCCGGTTTGCTGGTCACGGTTGACCGATGCTTCTCACTAGTCCACCATTAAACGGTTGTAACGACCAAGATGCGGTCCTTTCCAATCTGGGGGTCGAGGCCCCCGAATAGGAAAGAAGCGCATCTAAGTGTTTCGCAAGCAAGTAAACATATCACATAATAATAACTACAGTAGACAATCTGGGATTCAACTGTCTTCTTATTAATAATACAGAGTACAACGCAGATACAAACAAGGTAGTTCCGGTACGGACTACAAAACAAGGAAAATGCTATGCTACTCGCTGCAGGCCCACGATCACGATCACGGCTCAGTCCTCTGGATAGTTCACGTAAAGCCGATCTGTCTCCTCGTCATACTGCCACGCCAGCTGGGTGCCGTCGGGATCATCCATCTCTGGGGTACCTGTACCTTCTGGGAATTTCGGAGGAATCCGTGAGCCACGGGGACTCAGCAATCTAGGACCTTGGTACCAAAACTAGTCACGTCATTTGGGTATGGAAGGGATGAAGTGTTTCTGGCTGCTGCATCCTATGATTGAATAAGTGGCTATCTTACGCAAAAGAGAGGTCAAAGCGGTCTACGCTAGCGATCGAGAATACTTGATCAGAAAGTGACCCTGAACATCTACCTACGGCAATCATAACCCCACCGTGTTCCCGATCGAAGAGAGATCTTCGAAGGGACAGTCACGATTACGCACACGGTTGGCATTTTTATTAGTTTATGTTTAAGTTCTCTAATACCGGATGTTAACAAAATATTCCAAGTTGCCACATAACCGCGGGCACGGCTTTCTGAAAGATTAAACCCTGCAGGGGTGCTCCAACTAGTCCATCACAAACGAACACAGGCTGCAAAGGCATACTCTATCACGAATCTCGTGATCTCGTCGGATTCCTTAGAGGAAAACCTCAACTCTGGGTGAAACCAAAGCTTCACTGGGATTCCTATACGCAAGATATACCGCTAAGGTAAGACAAGGCTAGCAGGACCTCCCGACGTGTCGACGACCCCGATAAGAGCTGCGTATCACAGTCTCACGACACGCCGGATGGAACTAGCTACAGGTACCAAACCTCAAGTTTCCTTGTGGTGGCCCCGCAGGCAGACCAGTTTGGACCAACACTCATGAGGAGCACTGGCCCGGGTTGTTGATTAAGAAACCTCGGGGTAGCTATTCCCTATGCAGATTATTATGTGATTAGCAGATTAAAACCAAAGTTGGGTCCTGCCGGACAAGCCTTAACACTACGCGATTTATCAAGGGGGTCCCCATAACAACCCCGAACGTGTTAGGAGCGATCATTATGGAATCAAACACCGGTAACCGGTAACTAAGGCGGCAATAACGGAACAAGACACCCGGCAAAAGGCTAGGCCTCCCGTCATTTACCAAGTATATAGATACATTAATTAAATAACAGAAATTAAAATAATGATATCAAGCTCATGTCATCACATGAGTTTAAAACACCTGCAACTAACAATGCTAACATTAGTAGCTGAGCAAGCCTACCTAGCCATGCAAGTTTGCTAGGAATGAGTAAGAGGTTTAGGCTCATGGCATATGAAGAGGCAATATAACTTCAGTGGTAGGCAGCGAGCAATTTGACATGGAATCAAAACTAACATAACAAGTCTAGAGATGGGATCAAGGTCATATCATCTTGCCTGTGATATCCTCAGCTTGGAATGGCTCTGGATCGTCCTGCACGTACTCCCCTGACTCCACGTATTCGTTCTCCGCTCTCGGTGCTACCCAACATAAGAATAACAGCCAATGAACAGCAACACCACAAAATGCGACAATCACATGATGCATGAGATGAAAGTTGAGCATGCACCACTATTTCTATCACTAGCACAAGCAAAATAACTACAGCAAGTTTCTGGACAGAACTTTGCACTAACTATTTGGACATGCATGGGAATTACATGAACAGATGCAGCTCGTAAAAAGGTGCAAAACCATAAGTACATTGCAAACGGAGCTACGGATCAACGGGAATCAACGATACAAGATATGAAGCTCTACGTGAAAGATTCAACACCACACACACAATTGGCACAAATCTGGTATTCCCAGGTTGCCAAGACATATATTAACCCAACATGAATGAAATGGAGCAAGGTAGAACACCACAACAACAATTAAGCACAAACTTTGAACAAAATGGCAAAACTACGCAATCTGCCAGTTTTTGCATCTTAGTTGTTTGCGAGCAACATGCAACATAGCTACAGGCCTTCAAATATGACAAATAATATATGTGGTTGTTGCCAATCAAGAACACTACAAGCCCCAGCAAGAATCACAGCAAAAGGAATTAAACTCTAGAAGATACAAGGCCACAAACTTTCCCAAAACCATAAGATCTCAGGGACTTAGTGAAAGTTCCTGCACCTGAGTTTCTGTTTCTGTTCTGAAGCTTTTTGACAGCAATCAAAACACAAGCTACTGGAATGCAAATGACTTGAAAATTGACAGGAAGCTTCACAAACATACCAGGTTCAAAACACTAGCACTGAACTAAGTCCAGTTCTCAACAGAATGACCAGCACATCCTCATCTACAGGGGAAGAAAATGTTTCCAGCATCCCAGACTTGGTGAAATTTTCAGAGTTCAAAAATCTGGGATTTTTCCAGTCACATGCCCACTTTGTCTAGGCATAGTTTGCACTCACATGTCACCAAGAGGTGTTTGACACCACTATGGTGTTGAGCACAAACCCCTACTACTAACACACAAAAATCCATGCCCTTGGGCTCCATCTATACCATGGAAACAAAGCCCAAACTTTCAACAAAATGCAAATGCAACTCCATAAGGTATGCTTCTAAGATGACAAATACATAGGTGAATCTTTTGTGCACAATGACAAAGTGACATGGGGGTTTGAACCCCATGTTTGTGTCATGCACATCAACAACACCCACACCCAATCACAATATAACTAGTATCAAGCACATCACAATGGGACTCTAAGCTAACAAGAGAGTATGCACCCCCGCATATGGGCATGTGATGGTACACACTCTCACATGCATTACTAGGATCTTCCTAGGAATCATATCATCCTCAAAGTGCAACCCCCACAACAATCTACCCTAGCTTAACTAGGAATCCACACCTACACATGTTAACAATATAGCTACCTAGTGCAACTCATCACCTCAAACCCATGTGGTGAGGGGGAGGCTTCCACCCCACTAAAACCATGCTAGCAAAAGAAACTAAAAGATCAACTTAGACCCACTTAAGCTCAAAAGATGTGACCAAACATGAATAGCTAGTGCTTCTATCACCCCTTAAGAACATCACTCACAAGAAAAACACATCACATGCACACACCTCTACCAAGTGTAACCTCACACCACAAGATGCAATCCACAAAGGTTCACAATGCTAGCAATGCAACATCTAACATCTTGCAAGTGTGCAACACACACACAAAGGGATCTGCTCCTAACATGCTTCACTGACCACTGTGCACCGAATCAACAAACCCAAAAAAAATAGGCCGAGGGGGATCGAACCCAGAACCTCTCATCAGGCACGCATGAGATCAACCACTGGGCTACGAAGAGATATCTGACTGAGGGGAATCTCATACAGGAAAAAACTAACAGAGATCATCCTCTGTCTACTGAGAGCGCCACCGACAGAGGGAACTGACGGGCTACTCGCTTGCCGGCGTTGCTGTGCTACGCTACCGGCGACGAAGGGGTTTCTCCGGCCACGGCGCTGCTGTCGAGAGGGGGGAGGAAGCCCTCCTCCTATTGCTACGAGCCTACCGACGCTCTGAACCTAACTGACGCACGAACACCTGCTGGCCTGGGTTTCATCGGGCAGAACCTCCCGTCAGCGAAGAAGGCGCTCGCCCTACCGACGCAGCGGCTCCTCGCGCTGGGTGGAGGCGGGCTCCTGTTGCTACCTCTACCACACAGCAACAAGGCACCACCACAACACACACAAACCCACACCGCTCGCTAACTACGCGACGAACAGCAGCAGAGAAGGACGTAGATCCTGCTTCGGATCACGACCGAACCGAGGAGGAGGAGGCAAGGAAGGGGGGAGGCGCGGCCTCACCTTGGGGAGAAGAGGGGGCGCCGATCTGACGGAGAGGAGGAGCGCCGGAGGGGAAGAAGAAGAGCTGATGAAGTCATCCTGCCGTAGACCGAAGCAGGGGAAGGAGAAATCACCGCGAGCACGACCTTGACGGGCTCGGGGTCGTCGGCGTGGCCGTTCTCCGGGGCTTCTAGCGCCGGGAATGGATCGCAGGGATCCACCCCGAGCGCCTGGACATGGCGACGGCGGCGAACGGAGGCGGGGCGCGGCGGTCACCGGCGATGGCCTACTGCTCTTTTGTCTACTGACACCACTACCTTACCTGACAGAGAAGAGAGGAAGAGAGATGGGGAACGAGATGGTGGCGGCGCGAGGTGGGAGGAGAGGAGGAACCCTAGATGAGGGGGGGGAGAGGCACGGACGCCAACGCACTTATAAGGGCCTCGACGTTGCTGCTCACGGCGTCTACACCCCTCTCTCTCTCTCTCTCGTGCTGACGGAAAGAAGAAAGCGGGGGAAGAAGGAGTAACGCCGTCAGGGGAAAGAAAGGAGGGAGGGGAGGCCTCGCCTGGGCTCCTCGCGCTGGGAGGGAGACCTACTGGGCCAGCACGGGAGGAAGACCTACTGGGCCAGGGAAGGGAATAAATACACAGGAGGTTTTCTATTTAGATAAAACCCACGCAGGGAGGAAAATACTACACAAAATAAACTACTGGAAAAAAAACAAAAGGAAACACCTGCTGGTCTTAAGGAATTATGGCCCATTAGGGAAAAATAGGAAAGCAATATTTGGAGCCATTGAAATAAATGCAAAACAGAAACTATTTTACTGTTTTGGGTTTATTTGCACCTTTAAAATTCAAATAACAAGTCAGCAAAAATACACCTCCTCATAAACACAATTTAATCTAACCACCAGACATTTTAGAATCATTTTTGGGAAGAAGGAATTTTGACATGAGATAAAAGGAAGGAAAAGGATTAAAAAAATAGCTAAGAGCTTTTGAAATTCTAGCACTCACTCCTACCCACATACCATTATCACATGAGCATCAACACAAGATATTAACAACCTCAACAACACTCCTAACAAGATCACTTGCACCTATATCACCACAATGCTAACTCCTAGTAAGAACATATGCCACCATGATCATGACATGCAATCATAAGGTATGGCATAGAATCAAGGTATGTCAAGGATTGATATGTTATGCATGCATGCAAGGGAAGTAAGTACTAAGGGATACAATTGAAATCATGTCTCAAAATGATATCATCACAATCTCTGACAAGGTGGTCCCACATGGAAGGTTACAAAAAGGGAAAGTCCTATACTTGGGGCATTACAAACTCTCCCACACTACAAAGAAGATCTCGACCCCGAGATCTAAGACTCAAAGAATTCGGGAAATTCGGAACGGAGGTGATCCTCGCGTTCCCACATAGCCTCTTTATCGGAATGGTGTGACCACTGCACTTTGAGAAACTTGACAGACCTGTTACGGGTCTTGCGCTCAGTCGTCTCGAGAACCGCAACTGGATGCTCGCGATAAGAGAGGTCAGGCTGAAGATCGATATCCTGAAGATGCACAGTGCGCTCGGGGTTCTTGAAACACCTCCGTAGGTAAGAAACATGGAACACGTCATGGACATTTGCAAAGGTTGACGGAAGCTCGAGCTGGTACGCGAGGTCGCTCCTCTTGCCAACCACTTTGAACGGACCAACGAAACGAGGCGCAAGCTTGCCTTTGATGCAAAACGATGCATACCCTTCATAGGCGACACCTTGAGATAGACAAAATCATCAAGCTCATACGACATGTCACGGTGCTTGCTATCATAATAGCTCTTCTGCCGGGACTGAGCTGCTCTGAGGTTGTCGCGAATGATCCGACACATCTCCTCAGCTTCTTCTATCATATCATTGCCAAGCAACTGACGCTCGCCTGTCTGGGACCAGTTGAGCGGCGTACGACACTTCCTGCCATAGAGAATTTCAAACGGAGCCTTGCCAGAGCTAGCTTGATAACTGTTGTTATACGAGAACAGTTACAAAAAGGTGGTCCCACATGGAAGGTTACAAAAAGGGAAAGTCCTATACTTGGGGCACTACAACGGTTCACGGTCGAACGTTGACTTTTTGAGCAATTTGTTCTAAGAGAACAAAAAATTGAAAGTGTCAACAATTCAAAAATGAAAAAAAGTTTAAAACTTTTTTTAGAAGTTCAATAGTTTGAAAAAAAATCATCAATTTAGAAAAATAAATTATCATTTTAGAAAAAGAAATCATTAATTTGACAATAAAGTTCATAAATCATTAAAAATAGGATTCATGCCGAAACGTACAATGCCCCTCCCCCCTCAATTGTAAAGGCGACCGCGGTACACTGTACCCTAAAAAAAACTACGACTACACTATATCGGCATAGTCGTGAATTATGGACTCCAAGATGACGCCTTAAAAGAAGACAAGACATCAAAGTTGGGGAGCAGCGTTTTGGCTCCCGGGCTTAGATGAGCCTGAGAGGGAACGGTAATGTGATTTAAAACAGAAAATAAATTTAAAAAATTCCAAAATTTTCCACGGTGAAAGATGTTTGAGTGTGTGATGTTCATGTCAAATTTGGAGAAGTTTGAATATTCGAGGAGCTCGTCACAAAAATACAAATTCAGGTATGAAAGAAACATTTGAAAAAACAACACCATTCATGCTTGGATATGTCTTTTCTGCCGCACGCTACTTGAATGTCCAAACATCACCAAATTTTATACGAGCAACACCAATTTTTTTTACTTGTTTTACTACTTTAAATCGCGTTGATGTTCACCGGGCTCAAATGATCCCGGGCATCGAGTTGGTTTTTTATCAAAGTTCCAACTTATTTTCACTATAACGATTTTGGATGGGCTCCTAGTGAGCTTATTTTCTCTATTTTTGTTTGTAGTTTTCCAGTAATTCTAGATACATGTTTGAAATTTTGGGTCTTTTTTTATTTAAATCGTCTATCTCCATCGCTTGTAGTCATTTATCATTCAATTAGTGAAGCATTAATTTATTTGATCTTCCGATATTAGTATTAATCAAATTATCGTCTTTCTTTACAAAGAAAGCCCTTTACCATTTTAGCAATATTGTTTCTATTTATACCTGCTTTAAGGTATTCATCATTGCACTACAACTGTTGCAATAGAATGACAACAGATTCGTGTATAGGGAACTAGATTAGCTTAGCTACCAATCTAATTTAGAATACTTTTTCTTGGGTAAAGGAATAGATAACTCAATCAATTTCTGTATCAATCATGATATACGTAATAACTTCGACATCTATTTCAAATGCATATCCCATTTTTGTGCAACAGGGTTATGAAAACCCACGAGAAGCAATTGGACGAATTGTATGTGCCAATTGCCATTTAGCTAGCAAGCCCGAGAAGTGAGATTGGAAGCGCCACCCACATGTTCGGGCCCATCCGCTCAAACCATCAAACACTGGTTCCTCTAGTGCACAAAGATATTTTGCTTCGGCCTTTTGTTTCCTTTACTCACGTAAAGCCCGATCTCAAGAAGCTTCTAGAAGCTACCTAAAGCGGTTTTTCTCAGTTCGCGATTTAGTTTATGGGCGGTCCTATTTGAGTTTTTCTTTTTTATATTTTTAAATGACTATTTTTTAAGAATTTCCTGTTCTTTTTAAAATCGATTGTTTTTTTTTATTTGATGAAAAAAATCGGTTTACATGAGTTTTTTTCAAGTTTTGATGAACATTTTCGAATTCAATGAACTTCTTCAAGATTGATGAATTGTTTTCAAATTTATTGAACTTTTTATAAATGGATGATTCTGATAAAAAAATCGATGATTTTTTTTTAAATCGATGAACATTTTTTCAAATTTTATGACCTTTTTTTGAAATGGATGAACTTTCTGAAAGTTTTCGTAACGTTTTTTAAAAATTCAGTTGACTTTATAAAAATTGGGTCATCTTTTCCCAAATCCAAAAACAAATTTGAAACCTTGATTTTTTTTTCACTTTTTGTTTTTTCCATTTTTTTGATTATTCTTCTTTATTATCAAAGTCAACGGTTGACAAGTCAATTGGTCAGCCACGACTGTACAAAACAGCCCTCGAACGAGCGAGCGAGCGATCAGGCCGGGCGAGTCGAACGGTCGCTACATGGGCCGGCTCGTGATTTAGCGGCTGTGAGCGCCAGCATCCTTAGAAAACACGGACCCGGTGTTGGCCGGCCCAGTAGCCATGTGGTTTCAGCACAACGACAGCGTGCCTCATTTTTCCTTTTTATCATTTGTGTGTGTATATTAAAAACGGAATAATGTTTATGAAAAAAATAAACTTCAAAATGTGTATTTTGCATATTATAAACTGGGCGATCGTTGTGGCAAGGTAGCTCCGCATTTTTCCGCATTAATACCACGTATAATATGTATGGAAAATTAGACATGTGTTGGAAAAACAAAAAAACAAGGAAAGCATGAATATCGAAGAAGGAAACATAAAAACAGAAAAAAGGGACATAAAAATGCAAAAGTGAATAAAACCAGATATGGCATCCTGAGGAAAAGAAAACCAGAGATAAACCGGTATAAAACAGTGAAAAGCCTGAAAAAACTCCGAAAAAAGGTCGTAGGCAGCTCCAGTATTGAACCGGCCCAGTATGCCACGATACCGTTCCCTCAAATGAAAATTCATTTTTTCCTTTTCGAGATAATCACGTTGTGCCAAGGCAGCGCCGCGTTTGCCGCGGCGCGCGATCGCGGGCATTAACCGGGCGCCATGCACGCCTCCGCGCGCGCGCGGCGTCCTCGTCTCCACCAGCCGTTCCTCGTCCTCTCCCCCCTCTCCCGACCGGAGAGAAGCGGGCCGCCGCCATGGCGTCGTCGTCGGCGGACTCGTCGCCCATGAGATGGGGCCTCAAGGAGCAGCGCAGCGTCTACCTCCGCTGGTTCTACCTCGCCGACGACGGTCCGTCCCATGGTCGCGATTCAATACTGTTCCGCCGTCGATCCCCGGGTGAATTTCGCTGACATTATTGCTTCCGTGTGCGCGCGCGGACGGCAGACGCGGACGGGCGCCTGACGGGGAAGGACGCGCTCAAGTTCTTCGCCATGTCCAAGCTCTCCAGGGACGACCTCAAGCAGGTGAGGCATTCCCGCGCGCTCCATTAATTCAGGATCCGTGGGTGAGTTTTCATCACGCAAGATCTGTACCTCTGTTACCATTGCATCTTCCCTCTTCAGGTCTGGGCAATTGCTGATTCGAAACGGCAGGGTTATCTTGGATTCGCGGAGTTTATGACCGCGATGCAGGTTCGTTCACGATGCTGGTGTATCTGCATCTGCATTTCTTTATATCTTCTCGTGACCGATATGATCATAAAGGTAAAACTTACAACGGATGGGAATTTGCAGCTGGTTTCTCTGGCACAGGCAGGGCAAGACATCAGTCAAGATACCCTTGCACATGCAGGTAGAGTTTGTAGATGCAGGTTACTAGCCAATTTTAATGCAGTTTTCAGAGCCGAGCAAACTATATTGCACACTTACTGTTTCCTTTTTCCTTCAGATCTGGGGAGTTTGCAGCCTCCGACAATGGAAGGTCTGGAAAAGAAACTAGTATGTCTACGTTAATCCATTAGTTTCATAATCACGTGCATCAGAAAAAATACTGCTTAAGCAGTGTAGATACTTCTTTCTTACTCAAACTTCTTTTTCTCTTTTCCATCCTCAAGAAAAAGAGTTCTACACACAAGAGCACCTCCGATCTCGCTGGTATGACTTGTTAGTTTGTTACATGGCTATCTGGGTGCGGACTATAGAGTCGAGCGTATTGTTTTCCATTTAGCCCGCAGGCTAATTCTGGTTGTTATTCTCGCTGATCACGCAGCGTACCATCCAATCCAATCGCCTATGTCAGCTAACTGGTTTAACTCCAAGTCGGGAAAGAAGGTACAGATAATCCGACCAGCTGTGTTCAGAGCTGCAGATGATCTTCTGTTAATTTATTATCGCTTGGAATACTGCATCATAATAAATATTTTTTCCATTTTGCAGATAGCTATGAAATCAGTTACCTCGATAATCGATGGACTAAAGAAAGCATACATTGAGAAGTTGAGGCCTCTAGAAAAAACTTACCAATATAGTGACTTTGTTTCACCCTTGCTGGTGAGTCTTAGACCGGCTTAACAAGATACTCTGCTTTGCTCTTTGGAAATTTTATAACCGAGCCAGATTTTTTCCCTGAAGAAGCTCCCACAATGGGGACAAATTTACTTGCTTCACTTTCCATAATAGATTCAATGAAAATCATTTGAGGCTATCTTATTTGTAGACTAGCAGCGATTTCGATGCGAAGCCAATGATCATGTTATTGGGTCAATACTCTACTGGAAAAACCACATTCATAAAGCATTTACTGAAGACAAGTTATCCAGGTAAGTAGGATTGGTTGTTGCACTTTCCCTTTCCTCCTGTCGGTAAATGAGATTTGAGAATGGGTTATACCTTTTCTTTTGCATCTCATCCTTTCTTGACTATCATTTAACAGTGTCGCTGATATTACTTTTGTAGGTGCTCATATTGGTCCAGAGCCAACGACCGACAGATTTGTTGTTATTACTGTAAGTTCTTCACGGAGATGAGAGATGTCGATGTCTCGGCCTAACCTTGGTTAATGCCGGTGAATATTTTAGCCCAGTAGATACCTTCCACTCCCACTTTGATGATGCATTTTTCCACTACTCCAGACTGGGCCAGATGAAAGATGCATCCCTGGGAACACAATTGCCGTGCAGGCTGACATGCCATACAGCGGCTTGTCGGCGTTCGGAACGGCGTTTTTGTCCAAGTTTGAGTGTTCTCAGATGCCTCATCCAGTATATCACCATATATTTATCTCACTGTTTTCTGTTTCTATGTTATATTGGGCAACTAACTAACAGTAACCAGCTTCATTTTCTTTGCCAAGTTACTGGATCACATTACCTTCGTGGACACACCTGGAGTTCTATCAGGGGAGAAGCAGAGAACACAGCGCAGCTATGATTTCACCGGGGTAACATCGTGGTTCGCGTCCAAGTGTGACCTGATCCTTCTCCTGTTCGATCCCCATAAGCTCGACATCAGCGACGAGTTCAAGCGTGTGATTGGGTCGCTGCGCGGGCACGATGACAAGATACGGATTGTTCTGAACAAAGCAGACCAAGTTGACGCGCAACAGGTGAATGAATGTGCCTGCTCATCATCATGCCTTCCTCTAGCCCTAAAACAAGTTTTTCAGCATATTCCACTTTTGTCCATTATTCCTGAAACAAGAGGAGCACGCATATTTGAAGATTTCATATCTCAAGTGGCAGCAGATAGAATAACCAGCTTGTTGAAATCATATAAAGCAATAATGGGCATACTTTATGCTACTTGAGGGTTTCATATCTAAGATTTGGGTATTAGGATATCCAATTATGCTGATTGAAAGCAACTGATATCTCTAGTGAAAGAAAGCAAACAATCATGCACTACTATATACTTATACTTGTGGTAGGTTTCATATCCAAGTGTTAGATAACAGAATATCTAATGAGGTTCATCGAAAGCAACCGATATCAGTTTTACACCTGTTTTCTGCATACGAAGTTTTCCTCATCACAAGTGGCAGCAAATATGGTGTCCAAGTTGACTTTAAGCCATTGATAACTCTGGTTTTGACTGAATGTTTTCATCAGCTGATGCGGGTCTACGGAGCACTCCTGTGGTCGCTGGGGAAGGTCCTCAACACGCCCGAGGTCATGCGTGTCTACATAGGGTAGGGCACATTCATCGTCAACCTATCGATCAATCTTCTTCTGATGCAGCATCATCGTCGTCAATGATTAATATGCAGCTAAATTATTTTGGCAGATCGTTTAACGACAAGCCGATCCGGGAGACGGCGGCGGGGCCGCTGGGGACGGAGCTGTTCGAGAGGGAGCAGGAGGACCTGCTGTCGGACCTGAACGACATCCCGAAGAAGGCGTGCGACCGGCGGATCAACGAGTTCGTGAAGCGGGCGAGGTCGGCCAAGGTGCATGCGCACATCGTGGGGCACCTCAAGAACAATATGCCGGCGCTGATGGGGAAGGCCAAGGCGCAGCAGAAGCTGCTGGAGACGCTGGACGAGCAGTTCGCCAAGGTGCAGAAGGAGATGCACCTGCCGGCGGGCGACTTCCCCGGCGTCGACGAGTACCGGGACGCGCTCAGCGCCTACAACTTCGACCGCTTCGAGCGGCTCCGGCCCAAGATGGTCAAGGACGTCGACGACATGCTCGCCTACGACATCCCCGACCTGCTCAAGCAGTTCAGGAACCCCTACGACTAAGTGAGCTTGAACAACGAATGCGGCGAAACGAGTAGTACAAGTTTGTCAGCGGTCATTGAACTTAAGGTGTATGTATGTTAACTTTGGTCACCACACTTCAACTGTGTACTGTAAAAGCATCAATCAATGGATATTTACACGACCCCGTTGGTAATCGATAATGTCACACTGATTGGCGATGACCAATATTAGCCCATCGTCAATCAGTGTGCGTTAGTTGATTGGTTTCTGATGTCCATTGGTCGATTTTCTAAGGCCAAAGTGAAGAGATGCATTGGCCCTGTTTGATACTCTAGCTTAGCTAGTGGTTAGAGTTAGTTTCTAGCTCATGACTAACCCTAAACTAACTCTAGCAAAATAGGTGTTTGGATGGAAAGGTTAGATTGACAATAGATGCACTTTATGAAAATAGAAAAGTGATTTTCAATGGGACCCATGAGAACTAGCTCTCATTAGCATCTCTTGGCTCGTGTGAGAGAGAGAAAAAAAATATTTTTAATGGACCCCATGAGGACTAGCTTCAATTAGCACCTCTTGGGTGGGATAGTTTTTTTGGGTGGGTTAGATGCAACTAGCTTCAATCTAACCCTTATGTTTGGATACTTTAGGGCTAGTTGAACCCCAACTAGCTCAAACTAACTCTAACCCATGGATCCAAACAGGGCCATTGACCCAGCGTAAGTTGAGGTCACGGCATGACTTGTAGGTGTTCGATGGTGGTTGTGATGCCGTCCTTGATCTTCGAGTCTTGCCTCGGCGCTATTTATGGCTTGCGGTTCGATCAGGTGAGTTGTCTTGTTGTTATAGCCATGGTGTTGTGAACTATATGCCGAAAGGTGTCATAATAACCACTTGGCTCTTCTCTTATGTTACTCATAGTCTTGATAGTCTGATACATCTCTCTATAGTGTATCCTTGAAAAAACCATTTATACATATAGAGGAGGAAGGACAATGAGCCAAAAGACAAAACCAGTAGAACAGACTGCGCATATCTAGCATGGTGTGTGGCGTGAGGGATGCACGTATCATATCATCGTCATCGCCTTCATCCTCGAGATCATCGGGTAGAAGCGGCCAAAAGTGATTCCATGTCGCCGCCTTCATCCTACACCGTGGACGTGTGAGCCCTCGCTCATAGGTCCACGGCGTGGGATGGAGGCGACGGCATGGAACCAGTTTTGGCCGCCTCTACCCGATGATCTGGAGCCTCACGCCACACACCATGCTGTAGGAGATATGCATAGTATATTGTCAGGATTTCTACTGTTTTTGTTTTACATTTGGCTCATATTCCTTCCTTCTCTATGTCTGTAGCTTTTTCTCCAAGGATACACTATAGAGAGGTGCATCACACTATTTGTAACATGGAGAAGAGCCAAGTGGCTAGTACAACACCTTTTGGCACACAGTTCACAACACCACGTCTATAACGACAAAACAACTCGCCTAGTCAGACTTCAAGCCATAAATGGCGAGGAGTCAAGACTCGAAGATCAAGGACCACATTACAACCATCACCACACAACTAAAAATCATGACCCCGACTTCAACTCAACCTGGGTCAACGCATCCTCCACCCGTTGCCCCTAGAAAATCGATGAGTGAACAACAAAAAACCATCTGGAAAGAAGATGACATCCAAGAGGTGTCGGTGTTGGTGTACATTGTGCCCCAAGAGTCCATGCCCACAACAGTTACCATCACCGAACGACACATTACCCTAATCCCTGCAGAAGAGCCGACGAGGCCACCACTATTACCATGGGGTACCTAGCCAACGTTTCCAAGGAAGGGGCGACGTCGCAACAACTACCGCCTGGCCAGTGAATCGGCCTATGGTTTCCTCCTTATACCCGAGCAGTGCGCGGACATGGCCAAGATGATGCCTCCAAGGCAGGGACAACACTTGCATGGATTTCTCCCTGGCCCAGTCTGTAACCGTAGAAGACTGTCGGAATAGAGCCATCTGGAAGGGAGGAAGCAAGTCGTCGGCTTTGACCCCGCCGTGGGAGGTGATCCGCCTCCCACTACCGGCAAGGAGGGAGACTTGGGTGGTGTTCCTCGTGGCCGTGTCCACATCGGCCTGCATATGATCCGCTAGGACCAACCACAAACAGTTGTGAGGCCACCGCGGTACCATTGGCCACCAGCACTCCTGCTGCACCAGATCTAGAGTCCGTCGTGGTGGATCCATCGGCAACCATCCAACAACGGCAAGGTGATGTAAATCATTGTGCCTTACTTTCATTGTTTTTTTCTTTTATAGGGACCAGTGTGACTCGCCAGACGAGGACTCCCCTAGTCTTCCAAGGAGCACGCTAGCGGCGAGCTCTTCGGAGATGGAGGTCAATCCTTCCCTCGCTCAAGACAAGGTAGGGGAGTTCCATCACACACTCCTCCCCCGGTGTTTGATGTCGGGGAGGAAGTCAATACCCCCATGTGCGAGGACCAAACCTTGGTCATGGAGGGACAAGCAAAGGACAGGGAGATAAGTTTCACTCTCTTCCTGAAGAATCAACGATCATTCGCATGGTGTCTCTGATTCACTTAGTTTTATAGCCACGCGATCAAAAAGTGATGCTCACTCCTCCTTGACGATGAGGCGTCGAGCACTTTGTTGCCACCGCTTTGTCATGGATAGGCTGAGTTGCGGAAGCGCAAACATGCGGTGGAGGTGTGTTTGACAAGCTCCTTCATCCTTCCCGGCCACCATGCCCTCCTCGGGACGGCCCTAAGCTAGTTTCGGTGTGTCGAAGCTGGTGCAATTGAGGTGTTCCTCGGCCTTGCTAAAGGCTTTGAGGTATGTTTGTTTCTTTATATATGCAACTTGATTTTGCTTTATGGTTCAAATACCTACTACTGTAAGTATACTTAGTAACACGCAAGGAAGATGTCCAAGCATCATCCGAAGATATCAAGAAAATGCTTTGCTTTCAGTAAAGACCACATCAAAAGATTTCTTTGAATTGCAATTACACTAGCCCTCGAGCCTTGTGTCAGTTTACCAAACTCGCTTGAGGGTCAAATCATAACTTGATGCCTATTTTTAAAGAGTGTGAATATGAAGTAACCCGAAGAGTCATGTTTGTTGCGCAAGGATCCGACAGGAGGATTGGATCTAGTCTTTTAAATGGGTGCTCTCTTTAATCAGGCTTCTCCTACTTGTGATAGGCGTTGATAATTCTCAAGTGCAAGGAATCATCGTAGCACTTTCCAAAGATGAAAGCGATAAGTATAGAGTGTCGAACCCACACGGAGTAAAGGTAAGATCAATATTCTCTCAAGTCCTATCTGCCGCCGATACGAGTCTACATACACCGAACGTTTGCTTCTATGTAGTAACAAGAAATAAAATTGCGTTGTGGGTATAAAGAGGATAGCTTTGCATGATATTGGAGAACAAAAATATGAAATTAGTGCTGCCTAAATAAAGTTAGAATATATTACAAATAGTGAGTGTGGAATAATAATGATATGATGTGCGGAATCATCCTAGGCAATTGATAACAAGATGAGTAATCATTCTTGCAATTTTAGATGAGGGAGAGCCATGAGCTAACATACTTTTCGTACATGGATCATATGAACTTATGATTGTACCTCTAGCAAGCATCTGCAACTACTAGAAATTATTAAGGTAAACTCAACCATAGCATTAAACATCAAGTCGCCTTTACTTCCATACGCGACAATCCCCTTACTCGGTTGTAAGCTTCTATCACCCTAGCCCCCCACTGTAAGCAAATCATGAACTCATTGCAACACCCAAAAGCGAGAGTCCCTCATGTTTTTTCGTCACGAAAGGAACCATATGACAACATCAAAATAAATCATACACTCAAACCAATAAACATCATCAATCAACCCAAAGGAATCTACTCAAACATCATAGGATGGCAACACATCATTGATCAATAGTATGCGGCATGAAACACCATGTTCAAGTAGGGGATTACAGCGGGGTGTAGGACAGTGGACCATTGAAAAGAGATGAGGAAGGTGATGAAGACGGTGATGTTGATGACCACGATCACCGCAGTGATGGCTCCCTCGGCGGCACTTCGGCGCCACCGGGAAAGAGGGGAAGAGAGTCTCCCCCTTAGGATTCCTCCTCCATGGCCTCTCCCTGGATGGGGAGAGGTTCTCCCCTCTGTACTAGGCCTTCATGGCTCCCAAAGGTGCGAGAGCCCCTCCGAGATTGGATCTCTTTGTGTGGTTCTCTCCAATTTTCGCTGTTGTTTTCTCTCTAGATTGATTTTTCGTCGATATAAAGAGTTGCGGCGGCGGAGCAAAAGTTCTCTCCTAATTTTTAAGGATTTTGTTATATATATAATTTTTCAGCGTTGGAAACATGCCAAACGTAGCCATATGGGCAGCACCACACAACAGGGCGTGCCAAGGAGGGTGGGCGCGCCTTGTTGCCTCGTGGCCCACATCGTGGCTCTCCTCTCGTTAATCTTGACTGTTGTTAAAGTGTATGAAGTTACATTTGGGTGACGGTATCCCGTATGCGCGTCCGAGGATGGGTGGAAAGAAAATCCATGTGTTGTCACTCGAGATTTCCTAAGTGAACAAGTATTGAATCAATTAGTAGCTAAGTGACGACATTAAGAGAACCTCCAACCGTGTAACTCAAACAGACGCGTGCTTTGTTCGTTTTTTTCCGTTTGGAGCGGTGTATCCACCACCTTTGGTAAATGGGTAAGCCATGCGCCCAACGGGAGGACCCAAATGTTGTCCTCGCGACACGCGGACATTGATTTTTGACCACACATTATTTTATATTTCGATTTGCACGTTATTTTTATTTTGTCAAATGCATTCCAATACATACATCATTTAACCAATTCTTTGCTACGAGTAGAAGATAAAAAGAACAAGAAACATAATTAGACATTTTAAAAGATGTCTAACTTCCATAACTACATCTACTAGTTGGACTAAGATCTTCTCTATGTCTTCGTTGTCGATCTACGGATTCTTGAGCTTAAAAACATATTTCTTCTTCCCGTTGGTCTCGTTGGCGGTGCAGGAGGGCAACGAGGAGGGCACAACCCGCCCAGGCGCGGCGCCCCCTGGTGGGTTGTGCTCCCACTGGAGCTTCCCTCATGTGCGCTCCTGGCCCAATGGATGTCCTCTGGCCCCAAAAAAATTCATAAAAAGTTTCGATGCGTTTGGACTCCGTTTGGTATTGATTTCCTGCGATGTAAAATTATTATGACAATAGCTTAGTACCAAAAGATGATATAAAATGACTATAAAATGATTGTAAAACATCCAAGAATGACAATATAACAACATGGAACAATAAAAAATTATAGATACATTGGAGACGTATCACTACATCATCCTTTAATCTTGGAGGGAAACCAACGCATAAGCGAGACGATGCATCGAGCCGGTAAGCTTCTAGGCCAGCATCGAGCCAGGGCGACGGTCGATAGTGGCTTTGCTGGTGGACCGATGATGGTACAGATTCGAGCGGCTAGAGGCGGATTGAACGCCTGAATGCAGCACCAAGGCATTGCCCGAACTGGGTAGGCTCGTACGAGGCCAATCCATGGCAAGCGCGGTCCGCCGATGGATGTGTTGCTGGGTAGAGGAGGGAGAGGGCTAAAGAGTAAGGTGGGCGGGAAAAATGGATGTCGGCCTAGGGTTTGTGCATTTGCCGGTGACCGGTGGGGGGAGGGGATAAAAAGGGAGAGACTATGCCGCCGACGGAAGAGCCACGGGAAGGAGCACGCGAACGAGGCGCGTGTCCGCTTCATATCCACGACGACGCAAATGCGGCCCAATTTTAGGACTGGAATGGGTCATAGACGGACAAAAAGCGGACGCGCATCCATTTCGATCAGTGCATTGGGCCGTTTTTGTGTTTGTGATGATCAAAACGAACGCACGCGGACGAAATGGACCGTATAGTTGGGGTATCTCTAATAATTATTAGTAAGTAAAGCATGGTTATTGCCTACAAAACAGTTTCACCCACATTCACAATGCATGAGCAATTACCTAATATAATCTATACGAGCAACTCCAACCATGCAATCCATTTCGTCAGCGCATGTCCTTTTGGGTTGACGCGGACAAAAATGATGTCCCAGCACTGACCCATTCCCAAAAGGTGTCCGCTTCACGTGTGCGCCGACCCATTCAGGGCAAAAAATTGAGCCTAAAATACGTCGGCGTGGACGTGATGCGCGTCCTCTCGTTGTCCGCCCCGCCCTCACGTGGCGGCCGGTGAACTACAGCCCGTGTCTTTATTAACGATGATCGCCCACTGCGGGCTCACGCGTGTGTGACCACGGGTGTCCTTTTTAATCCGAGCTTGTGTGTGTGTGGGGGGGGGTCATCCTCTTCTATAAGTCGTCCCCATCTAGCCACCCCGTTGCTCCCCCGCTGACAACAAACGCTGGCCACTATCATGGGTTTCTTCTCCGGCACAAGCTCGAGCTCTGGTAAGAACAAGGGCAAGGCCGTCGTCCTTCCTTTGCGCATGCTCCCCTTTCGTTGTCTTCCCGCCCGCCTCGGCAGCGGACAAGCGTCATAGTGCACCAGACGAGGTGGCACTGGGAGCATCGCATCCCTCTTCCCTACCCTGAAGAGACGTTGCCATACAACTAATACTTGGGTCCGGAGAGGATCCCAGTGTCGGTGGTACCGCAGTCGGCGCGAGCGCATGCGAAGGAGGTTCGACGTCGGCGGCAGTAGCTAACAGATGAGCATCGGTTGAACCCCGCGTGCGCTACAGGCTCTCCTGATTGGGAGGTCTAGTTTGCGTTTGAGCACGAGGAGTAGCGTCGGTGCGGCGCCCATGACGTGCGGGCCGACACCCCGCCGCCCCTCGTCATGCATGACGAGGACCAGGAGGCGGAGACCGCCTACTAGGAGGCGCTGATGGCTGCGCTTTGTGAAAGTGAGGAGGAAGAGGGGCGCAAGGAGGAGGAGGAAGAGGCGTCTTACGAGGCGCGATTGACGGAGGCCATGGCACTCTGAGTTGTCGGTGACTATTTTGTGCCACCGCTGGCCCCGCCGTCCCCCGCCAAGGCTGAGCCAAGACCCACCGCCCCGAAGACCGAGCAGTACATTTGTCTGGTTGATGGTGACGCGAGAACAGAAGCAGACCTACTTGAAGCACTAGCGGCAACGATGGCTGATGGAGGAGCACCTCGGGGGCGAGCAGCTGGAGCATGACGCCGAAGAGGAGGAGGGGCACGCCATGCCGAAGCCCAACCAGCGGCTGGCGATGTAGTCAGCGACGAACGATGTCGCCGCCGCCTGGGCGACGGACTTCCCCTAGGCTGGCCCGACGCCGACGCTTATCGACCTCACCGGCTCCGAGGAAGACGACGGGGACGCCTAGGGCAACGTACCACCTCGTTTTTAGTTTAATTACTCCCTCCGTCACAGTTTATAAGGCATGCACGTATATCTAGGTCGTCAATTTGACCAACTTAATGAGAGACATATATTACAAAAAATATATCATTAAAAACTTTAGATGTTCTATTTTATAATGATATAATTTTTATGTTAAATAATATATTTTATTTAAGTTAAATTGACGACCTAGGTACACGTGCACGCTTTATAAACTGTGACGGAGGGAGTATTATTTTTTACTTAATGCAATGTGAATTCATGGGACTATCGTTAGGCTTTAAGACTCACATTAATGTTTAATTATTATTTTTTAAATATTTATCATGTATTTTTTCGTGTAGCCTTAAAAATAGATCATTAGAGCATGGGGGGTAAGCACCAACCCATTTTGAAAAGTGGACAAGGATGTCCGCCACGTCGACCTAAGAACAAGTACAATAAAACTGAATCAGCTCGTTTGAAAAATAATTCAATATATTTTTCTTAGTTGAAGAAAAGGGAAGAAGAGGGAGAAGTTAAATATGCTCTTAGTTAAGAGTCACCTTTACCACGTGCTCCTAGGCAATTTTGTAAAAGAAAAAGATATATCATATAATAAAACAGTAGTATACTATTGTAATGAACTATAGTAAATGTTGGTTATAGAATAACCTTTGTATGACATGCCAATGATTTCTATTCAACAATTGTGTATACTATTAACCATGCTTTAAACGGACAAAATGCGCGTCCGTTTGAATAACAACCGTTGAAGTTGCTCTAATAAAAAAAGAAAGGTTTTCACCAGGCTCATGAACCTCGGTCGGCGGGCCTCGTGGTTGGTCGGAGACGAGGACATCCCCGGCCGTGTAGCCTCCTCGCTCCCTCTCAATCAAGCCGTCCAGGATTCCCTACGAGCGAGCGGTCGCCGTGGAATGGAACCGTCCACCCACGGCGCGCACACACACACACAGCCGCTGCTCCACGTGACCCCGACCCATCCACATCCCCATCCATATCCACATCAAGCTCGATCACTCGTCAGCCAACCCCGTCCGGGACACCGGAATTTCGCGGCAACCGACCCGTACGTGCAATCCCCGTACGTGGCCCGGGAAATAGCACCAAGTTTTCACCGGCCGGACGGTGCTCGGTACTACGTCGAGCCAGTAGCAGCAAGCAGCAAGCAGCAGGTGGTGACCTGCCTGACTGACCCCTAGTAATTCTTTCTTCTTCTTCTTGTTCCAAAAGGTTCTGAACTTGCTAACAGGTGAGGTGCAACCACGCCGTCTCCGTGCTCCGTGGTAGACGTACACACACACGCACGCAACCGCCGTGCCGTGGCTGCACCGTCGACCGTCTTACGTTTTACGCGGTCGTACCGAGGACTTCCGTTGCCACGCGACCCAAAGCCAAAACCAAAGACCAAGTTGGACCAATGGAGCATCCCTTGCTGCAATAATAATAGGCCGGGCCCTCGGTCCTTGGTTCCCACCCACCAGACCCAACCCACCACCACACCACACCCCAAGACCACAAGGGGTAGGGTTTGGCCCCTCGTTGTTGTCTTCCTCCATCCCCTCGCCCACCTCAGCCCCAAAGAGAAGCTGAGACCAGCCAGCAACGAGAGCTGCGCAGCCGCCATCCAGCAGTTGGGGGAGAAACAGCAACCTCCCAGCCGACGAGCCCCACCACCCACCCCTGCCACCAACCCCCTCCCGCCGTCGACCTCTTCCCTCCCTCGCCACTTAACCCGCCCGCCACCGCCACTCACTGACTACTACTTCAGCTCAGGTGGGGAAGATGAAGAAGCTGTACCAAGGGAAGGGCCGGCGGGTGCACCCGGCGCCGGCGCCGGCGCCGGATGCGTCCACGGTGGCGCTGGCCATGCTGCCGGCGACCCTGCTGGCGCTCGTGGCGGCGCTCACGGCGGAGGAGCAGGAGGTGCTCGCCTACCTGCTGTCCGGCGGGGCCGGCGGCGCGGCGGGCGGAGCAGGCGGGGGACGGCGCAGGCGGCTCAACGGGCCGCACCAGCCGGAGATGGGCTGCGGCTGCTTCGGCTGCTACAAGAGCTTCTGGGCCCGCTGGGACGCCTCCCCCAACCGCCACCTCATCCACACCATCATCGACGCCGTCGAGGAGGGCGCCGGAGGAGGGCCTCCAGGAGCAGCAGGGCCAGGTGGAGCCGCTCGCCGCGGCCACCGTCGCCGCCGCCGTGGCCGCGGCGGGCCGTGCGCCGTCGACGCCGCCGCCGAGGAGGACCGCGACGCCGCGGAGGCCCAGCCCGGCTGCGCGGACGACCACCTGCAGCTCCAAGCCTGCTGCGCCTCCGAGGACGGCGACTACGAGGGCGACGAGGACGACGGCGCGGACAGCGTGTACGGCGGGGAGGAGGCCATGACGGACGACAGCGACTGCGCCAGCGCGGCGGCCGAGAAGAGCGCCGTCGGGAAGCTTGTCCGCTTCATCGGCGAGAAGGTGTGGGCCGCCTGGACCTGACCGCCGTCCTCCGCCGCCGCCGCTCGCTAGCTCTCGTAGATTAGGGAGGAAGGTGACCAGCAAGAAGGTCAGTGAAACTAGTAGTACTAGCAGTTCGTTCGTTTTGTCCAAGCAAGCAAGAGCACCTCCGGTAGCCGCCGCTCTATGCCCCTTTTGATTTCTTGCAACTCCGGTGAACGAGCAAACCCGAGGCTCCTGGTGGGGATCAACACGGTCCAATCCGACCAAAATCTCCCCCGGCCATGGCGCCTCCCATGTACCATATTTTTGCTCATTTGGTTCAACAAGAAACTTATCCCCATTCGCCATTCTTCTTCGCCATTGACGAGCTGTTCCAGCGAAATCTTGCTAGCATCAACTGTGGATTGATTCCTGCTGCTCGTAGCAGAACCAAGAATCTCCTCGTTTAATTAGTTATCGTTATTATAATTAAACCCAAGAAATGTTCGGCGGTGCCAACCTCGTTGCCTTGTGTGCTAAGCAAAAGCATCTGCGCAAAGGCGCCGGGGTTCTGCAAAGCCATCGTTAACCCTGCCCCCCCTGCTATGCTGCTACTCATAGTGGGGTTTGGTGACGGACATGCATCCATCCATCCACCCCCCCTGAAGGATGAAATCACGCATGTGTAAGTGCAATCTTTGTTTTGTTGTTGTTGTTGTTGATTGATTTGATTTAGCAAGTGAGAGTTGGAGCTGTTCGTGGCACCGATAAGATAAAGCCCCCGAGCTCCTAAAACAGGAATTAATCATCACATCGGCAACAACCAACGCGACGTGGCGGCAGAGCCGGTGCGAATTTGACCCGAAAGTGGGAAGTTCCCGTGCCCATCTTTCTTTTTTCTTCAAAAGGAACTAGTACTACCGTCTTTTGAAACCTGCCTTTTCATTTTCTTGCTTTGTGCGTGAGCTGTGGCATTGGAGGAAGCATAGATACATAAGATAAGTAGATATTTTCTCCACTCGAAAGTCGAAAGCTTGGTCGGAGTATGTACTAGGAAAATGCGAGGAAGGAGAAAGTTATCCGTGGGCCGGGTGGTAGTTTGTTTGGCTCCCACTGTGCTCGCTCGGGGAGGACGTGTACTCCACAAAATTAAGCTCTCTTTAACTTTACCACACCCAGTACAAAGCTCAGTGCACTTTTAATAAGCTGGAAATTTATGTCATCTCTGATGCATGGCACAAGCTGGCGGCTGTAGCGCAACAAAATTGCGTACGTGATCCTGTGCCAATTTCCGTTGGGCGGACCGGATGGATTGGAACCAAGGGCCACTGTTGATGCCCACACTAGCGACTAGCTAGCCTTTGGAACAGCGGCCGAGAAGGTAGGGTGTGCATGGTTCATGATGCCCACACTACACTAGCCGTGCCAAATGTTGGCTCGAGACTTGTTTTCTTGAGCCAAAAGATGTCGTGGCAAGTAGTTGGTTTTCCAAAAAAAAAAAGAAATCACAATTTTTTTTTTGCAAAATTGTTTGAGAACTAGGGATGGACATGACGCCCATTGGAGCAGAGAAAAAAAAATAGAAAATGACCAAGAGTTCATGGCAAGGCAGGAGACGGAACAGTATACTCCCTTCGTCCCGATGTATAAGTCATCTGTGCTAGTTAATTTCAAGTCATTAAAAACATACACACCTCACGTCTTTTATTGGTTGATTCTTTTATTCATGTCAAAAAATAAGAAATAAGATAAAAGTTAATGTACTGTGCCTAAGTGTTTTGGGATTGTTTGATTTTCGTAAGATGACTTATACACCGGGACGGAGGGAGTAAGAGCAAGTACAATAGTATAGCCAGCTGCTGGCTATAAGCCATTGTCATGTCATCTATAACCCGTCTTATAAGGCTGGTCACAATGGAGAGTAACATAAGGTAGGAACCTACACGCTTTCCTAGACTATGTTCCTACCTCCACAATGGGGAGTAACATGTATGTAGTGTCATGCAACAATGCATTTATTAGGCTATAGACTCATTGTTTCTTGGAGTGTGTGATGTTCCGGTAACTTAGCTAGTTACCACAAGCACCTCTCTCTTCACTAAATACGTGCCACATAAGCAAAGTTGTATTGGAGTGTGTGATGTTACTGCTAAGTTCCTCCCCATTGTGACCAGCCTAACCAACATGTATAATAGTTCATTACAAATGTGTACTACTTTTTTATTATATGACCCATCTTTCATATTCATAAAATGCCTAGGAGCACGTGATAGAGCTGGCTCTTAGCTAAGAGCCCGTTTACCTTCTCTCTTCTTTTTTTTCCTTTAGCTAAATAAAAATATATTAGTTTATTTCTTATAGCGGGCTGACTCAGCTTTATTATAATTGTAGCAGTGGTGGAAAAGTCAGTGTGGCCGGTGAAGGCGGGAAAGCGGAGGGTGATGGCGATAAGGCCGAGCCAAGGGCACGGATGACGGGGCATGTCACTCATACTACTACTCGTAGCACAGTAGTAGTAGCGAGCAGGCGAATTGATGGGCACATGCAATGCACCTGCCTGCCTTGCGTGCTTCACTCTCACTCACTGCCTGCCTGCTCCAGTCCAAGGTATACTACACACTACAGTGGAAGCGCAGAACAGTAGTACACCGCAGGGGCAAGGTCGTAATGACGGAGGGCAGCAATGTAGTAATTGATCCCTGCATTTGATTTGATGATACCGCTCGCTAGTTCGTCAGTAAATTCATTTTGTTTGAATGGGATGGCTTCGAATCGATGACGATGATCGCAGTCATTGCTGCGGAAGGCCAAGGAATGCGGGGGCCTTTATGACGATGACGTAGCAGGCGTTGCTGCGGAGTAGAAGTAGTACATTATTATTGTGGGCTTTCTATGGCCCTGTTTGGATACTCTAACCTACGCCCTGTTTGAATCGCAGTGCTAGAGCTAGTTTGAGCTGAACTAGTTCCTAAAGTATCCAAACACATGGGCTAGTTTGTGTTAGATGCAAATTAACCCATAAAAAAAACTAGCCCTGAGAAGAGGTGCTAACTGGAGCTAGTTGAGCATGGACAGGTAAAAATAATAATATTTTGACCGCATCTGATCCTCTCCACCTCCCGCATCTTATCCTTTCCTCTCCATCCTCTCGCATCGCGCGTCGGTCGGCCTGCTCGCCCCGCTGGCCGCGCTCGCCCTTGCCGGCCGCGCTCGCCCCCGCCTGCCACCTCCGTCCGCCCCCGTCGGCCACCTCCGTCGCATCCTGTCCAGGTCGCCCCAGGCCCCGCACCAGGCCGCCCCGTTCGCCTGCCACCGGTTGCCTCCATACCCCTGCACCAGGCCTACACAAGAGCTGGTCACAACAAATCCTGGTTAAAAGAGACACAAGATTGAAAAAGGTGCATTTATTGTCAAACTAACCTTTGCATCCAAACATCATCAAAGGCTAGAGTTAGTTCATGGTTAGACTAAAGTTAGAAACTAACTCTAACCTCTAGCCAAGTTAGAGTATCCAAACAGGGCCCTAGTTAGAGTTAGAGTTAGAGGGTGCTTGGATCAAAGAGACTAAAACTAGTCTATTTAAGAGGCTAAAGTTTCAAGCACCCCTGACTAAAGAGAGACTAAAACTAGTCTTGAGGCAAAAATCTTTTAGTCAGGGGTACCCCTACTAAAATATGCATTAGTCCTGTCTCTCCTCATTTAACTCCTCATGCAAGTTCTGGATTGAAGGGTTTGGAGGATAATAATGCTCATTAATTTGATTTTAGTCTCTTTAGTACTTGGATCCAAGCATGGGTGAGGCTATCAAGTTTTAGTCTCATTACTTTTAGTCATGGCACTAAAACGTATCCAAGCACCCTCTTAGATTCTAAGGATGGTCGTAATGGGAGTATCATAAGTAGTATCATGTATGTCAACTAGGCATATTTGATGAGGTGGCATGAAATTAAATGAGGAAAGAGAGGGTTGAGTATCATATTATGATACTGTATCATATTAAATATTTTGCTACTATGTGTCATGCATGGCAATAAATGAACTGTTCTATGATACTAGCACATGATACTATGCATTACGGGTGTAGTATCATACACTAGTATCATATGCATGATACTAGTATATGGTACTTCCCATTACAACCAGCCTAACCCTTAAACTAACATGAACTAACTCTAACTCTAAAGGTGTCTGGATGAGAGGGTTAGATGAACAATAAATGCCTTTTCTTAATCATTTGGCTACTTTGGACCTCTCTCTTTCCCTCGACCCCACCTACTCTAACCCAAAAAAAGCACCTCTTGAATGGGTTAGAATTTTTGGATGGGTTAGATGCATCTAACCAACTCTAACCCACCTGTTTAGATCTTTGAGGGTTAGATGGCTCAAATCTAACTCACTCTAACTCTAACCCTAGGATTCAAACAGGACCTATGTTGTATTCATGGAATATTTGTATGAAATGGGGTCCTCGATAGTCAATACCCTTGAGATATGGGCCAAAAATATTACACCGTTGGGAAAAAAATTCATTTAAACATATACTCCCTCCGTCCTAAAATAACTGTCTCAACTTTGTACTAGCTTTAATACAAAATTATACTAAGCTCAAGACACTTATTTTGAAACGGAGAGAGTACTAGTATATTGATCTAATTGATAGTACTAAAAAGTAAAAATACATATTTTCTAGACTAATAAAAAAAGAGACAAATATATAAACACGTGAGGCACCAACAGGTTAGAACTTACTCCCTCTGTTTCTAAATATAAGTATTTTAAGAGATTTCACTAAGGGTCTATATACGGAGTAAAATAAAAGAATCAACACTTTAAAATATGTCTATATACATCCGTATGTAGTCCTCTGGTGAAACTTAAAAAAATAAATATTTAGGAACGAAGGGAGTAGAACCCATGCCGTCATCATTTTTGTCACACTCATGAGGGAACGACACTGAATTGACAATGGGTCGTGCTTCGCCATGCCATTTGTCACACTAGTGACTAGATAACGTTGACTTTGCCGCTTCAAAAGATTAGTTCACCATGAACACGCATGGACATGCTCAAAGAGATGAAAACTAGGCCTTCTCCTACACCGAACAGACATGGACACGCATCGCTTGTATGTGTGTTGTACCGGTGTAAAATGAGTCTGCAATTGCCAACAACGCACCAAGTTCGCGGATGCCTCCTCCCGTCTGCCGCTTCACCTCTAACTAGGTGCTCCGTCCAAAAGGACATCGCCGAAAAATGACACAACAAACACACCATACCACACCAACACGGAGTTAACACCAAAACTATCATCATTTGTCGCACTCATGACCAGACGACTCTGACTTCGACAATTTGTTGTCATATTTATGACCAAACGACTCTAATGTTGTTGTTATGAGTGGCTTTGCCACGTCATTTGTCGCACTGTTGACTAGACTTTGACTTTGCTGGAAAAAATTGGGTCCACCATTACTATATTTATCAATCATACCATTGTCGAAGAGAGGAGACACGTTCCATGAGATGCTCGTACATCGAACACACATGGACACACACCGTTAATATGTTGGTGGAACCATCGCAAATTGAGCTGAAAATTGCCGACGACACACTAATTTCGGCAATTCCCGTCTCCGGTCTTCAAGGGCTCCCTCTCTAGTTAGGCGCTTCGACCAAAAGGACTCACCTCCGAGATATCGCTTACAAAAAAATGATGACCTTGAAAATGAGTACGTCAATTGGAAAGAGATACTAGAAAGAGAAGTTCGGTGCATTTAGTACTTCTCACCACTGATTTTGTTGAGAGACTTCAATGATTACAACACACAGATGAGCAAATTGTGAGGAGTACCAAATGCTGCGAGTGTTTCTTTCTCCATGTGGTTTGGCTTCAATTTTGTAGATCTTTCGAAGACATGTGCATGCACTCCATTTTAAGTTGTTTGATGTATGTTTTTGTTATATTTTTATTGAGTAATTTAATAAAAATGGTTTTGTGCATCTATTGATGTAAAGTCCACGGATTTCAACCTTCTTTTCAGAAAAATACACACGACATACTCAGAATGGATGTACGAGCATCAAAAGCGATAAGATTGATAAGTTCACTCTTAATGCCTCCCCTCACATTGGGGGTGGGGGGGGGGGGGTCATAGTGGTGAGAAAAGTATGCACGACATACTCACATTGCATGAAGTTTGAGGAGTTTTGGCTTCACCTCCCAAGCTT
Source organism: Hordeum vulgare subsp. vulgare (assembly GCF_904849725.1). NCBI lineage: Eukaryota > Viridiplantae > Streptophyta > Magnoliopsida > Poales > Poaceae > Hordeum > Hordeum vulgare. The sequence goes on along the minus strand of NC_058519.1, from coordinate 653,435,059 downwards.
CAAAGATATTGTGGTCGCGACCTGGGGCCGACGAGTTCGTGTGACCAACCCCATCCGAAGGATCCTGATCAAGTTATGCCGCACTGTAAAGGCTCTCAGGAAATGGAAACACGAGAGTGTCAGGGTGTTAAAAACCCCAATCGAGATTGCTAAGGAGGTCTGTTGGGAAATGTTGCATGGGAAACAAAAAATTTCCTACGCGCACGTAGACCTATCATGGTGATGTCCATCTACGAGAGGAGATTTGGATCTACGTACCTTTGTAGACCGCAAAGCAGGAAGCGTTAAGAAACGCGGTTGATGTAGTGGAATGTCCTCACGTCCCTCGATCCGCCCCGCGGACCGTCTCACGAACCGTCCCGCGATCCATCCCACGATCCGTCCCACGGACCGTCTCGCGATCCCTTGCACAAACCGTCTTGCGATCCATCTCACGATCCGTTCCGATCTAGTGCCGAACGGACGACACCTTCGCGTTCAGCTACTTCCTAGCAATATAGTAAACGCATGTGCAAACACAAACGTTAGTTTAAAGACAACCCTATGGCTCCTGCCGGTTGTCGTACCGTCGACGTGCAAGTCCATATTAGCTATTACACATGATCATCTCATACATCCAATATATCACATCACGTCGTTGGTCATATCACATCACAAGCATACCCTGCAAAAACAAGTTAGACGTCCACTAATTGTTGTTGCTTGTTTTACGTGGTTGCCATGGGTATCTAGTAGGATCGCATCTTACTTACGCAAACACCACAACGGAGATGTATGAATTGCTATTTAACCTCTCTCCAAGGACTTCCTCGGTCAAATCCGATTCAACTAAAGTTGGAGAAACCGACACTCGCCAGTCATCTTTGAGGAACGGGGTTGCTCGTAGCGATGAAACCAGTCTCTCGTAAGCGTACGAGTAATGTCAGTCCGAGCCGCTTCGATCCAACAATACCGCGGAATCAAGAAAAGACTAAGGAGGGCAGCAAATCGCACATCACCGCCCACAAAATTTTTTGTGTTCTACTCGAGATAACATCTACGCATGAACCTAGCTCATGATGCCACTGTTGGGGAACGTCGCATGGGAAACAAAAAATTTCCTACGCGCACGAGGACCTATCATGGTGATGTCCATCTACGAGAGGAGATTAGGATCTACGTACCCTTGTAGATCGCACAACAGGAAGCGTTAAGAAACACGGTTGATGTAGTGGAACGTCCTCACGTCCCTCGATCCGCCCCGCGAACCGTCCCACGAACCGTCCGCGATCCGTCCCACGATCTAGTGCCGAACGGACGGCACCTCCGCGTTCAGCACACGTACAGCTCGACGATGATATCGGCCTTCTTGAGCCAGCAAGAGAGACGGAGAGGTAGATGAGTTCTGCGGCAGCGTGACAACGCTCCGGAGGTTGATGGTGATCTATCTCAGCAGGGCTCCGCCCGAGCTCCGCAGAAATACGATCTAGAGGAAAAACCGTGGAGGTATGTGGTCAGGCTGCCGTGGCAAAGTTGTCTCAAATCATCCCTAATACCTCAGTATATATAGGAGGGAGGCGGAGGGACCTGCCTTGAGGCTCAACAGAGCCCCAAGGGGTCGGCCAAAGCAAGGGCGAAAGTCCTCCCCTTCCAATCCTAGTCCAACTAGGATTGGAAGGTGGAGTCCTTCTCCACTTTCCCACTTCCTTTTTTTTTTCTTTTTCATTTGATTTCTTTCTCTCCTGCGCATAGGGCCTCTTGGGCTGTCCCACCAGGCCACTAAGGGCTGGTGCGGCACCCCTAAGGCCTACGGGCTTCCCCGGGTGGGCTGCCCCCCCCCCCCCTGCCCGGTGAACATCCGGAACCCATTCGTCACTCCCGGTACATTCCCGATAATGTCGAAAACTTTCTGGTAATCAAATGAGGTCATCCTATATATCAATCTTCGTTTCCGGACCATTCCGGGAATGCTCGTGACGTCCGTGATCTCATCCAGGACTCCGAACAACATTCGGTAACCAACCATATAACTCAAATACGCATAAAACATCGTCGAATCTTAAGTGTGCAGACCCCGCGGGTTCGAGAACTATGTAGACATGACCCGAGAGACTCCTCGGTCAATATCCAATAGCGGGACCTAGATGCCCATATTGGATCCTACTTATTCTCCAAAGATCTTATCGGTTGAACCTGGGTGTCAATGATTTATATAATCCCGTATGTCATTCCCTTTGTCCTTCGGTATGTTACTTGCCCGAGATTCGATCATCGGTATCCGCATACCTATTTCAATCTCGTTTACCGGCAAGTCTCTTTACTCGTTTCGTAATACAAGATCGCGTGACATACACTAAGTCACATTGCTTGCAAGGCTTGTGTGTGATGTTGTAATACCGAGTGGGTCCCGAGATACCTCTCCGTCACACGGAGTGACAAATCCCAGTCTTGATCCATACTAACTCAACGGACACCTTCGGAGATACCTGTAGAGCATCTTTATAGTCACCCAGTTACGTTGGGATGTTTGATACACACAAGGTATTCCTCCGGTGCCAGTGAGTTATATGATCTCATGGTCATAGGAGCAAATACTTGACACGCAAAAAACTATAGCAATAAAACGACACGATCAATATGCTACGTTCATAGTTTGGGTCTTGTCCATCACATGATTCTCCTAATGATGTGATCCCGTTATCAAGTAACAACACTTGCCTATGGTGAGGAAACCTTGACCATCTTTTGATCAACGAGCTAGTCAACTAGAGGCTTACTAGGGACATTGTTTTGTCTATGTATCCACACAAGTATTGTGTTTCCAATCAATACAATTACAGCATGGATAATAAACGATTATCATGAACAAAGAAATATAATAATAACTAATTTATTATTGCCTCTAGGTCATATTTCCAACAAGGTCATCTTCAAACTGGATATTGCTCAAGAGAATATGCTTCTCTCCCTAGCCAAGCAGGATCTCTCGTGCAGGCTGAAACTTTCCTGTCTCGGGCTTTTGCCCTTAAAAAAATCAAGCTCCGACATCGTTCCTGCCTCATTTGCATGAGGATCATCTCGGACAACCTGGGCTGCACACGCATCACCTATCGGATCTAGAGGCCCTTCTCGAACAAAGTGAGATCAAAGATGCGATTTTTTTTCACTTCCTTCCATCAAGGCGTCGGGCCAGGATGGGTTCGTTGGCGCTTTTTTCAAGTCTTGTTAGAAAATCATCAAACTGGACGTCGTGCACACAATTCTACAACTTGGGAGCCTTCGGGGCACTATGCTTCTCTCATCAACCTCACAAACATCATTCTTCTGCCCGAGAAAATCGACGCTTGTGTTGTCGGTGACTGTCGGCCAATTAGCCTCATCCATAGTCTTTCCAAGATTTTCTCCAAGCTCCTCGCCAACATGCTAGACCTTCTGCCCACTCTAGTATCAAAGTGCCATAGTGTTTTTGTCCAAAAGTGTTCCATCCATGACAACTCCATGCATGTTTAGAACCTAATCAAGGACATTTATCGCCGGAACTTCCCTCGACTTTTCCTCAAACTTGATATATCTAAGGCCTTCGAATCCATCAAATGGGCTTTCCTACTTGAGGTCCTCTAGTGCTAGGGGTTTGGACAAAGTTGGCAAGATTGCATTTTGTATGACCTTGGCATGTTCTTCACCGAGGATCCTACTAAATGGCAACCCACGTAAGCCGTTCACGCACGCGCGGGGCTGCGTCAAGGAGACCCGCTTTCGTCAATGTTTTTCATCCTCGCAATTGACCTGTTGCAGCAAATTCTTCGTCTCACCTCCTAGCAGGGCATTTTCAAGCCTATCCATGCTCGTTCCACAAGTTCGAGGATCTTTGTCTTCATAGATGATGCAGGCATCTTATGCTCGTTCCACAAGTTCGAGGATCTTTGTCTACATAGATGATGCAGGCATCTTTGCAAACCCAGATAAGAAGGAGTTGCAGGCAATCTCTTCCATCGTGAAGGTCTTTGGGGAGGCTAGCGGCTTCATCACAAATCATTCAAGACCGAGGTTTTTACCGATAAGGTGTGAGGCCATTGACCTCCAGGACATACTCACTATCCTCCCCCCTTTCCCCAAGATTGCGAGTGTGACATCCTCGACTTTTGCTACAGTAGTGATTGTAATTAAGCTACAGTGATCAACCGCTAATGATGCCACGTCATCGAATTCCCATCACAGACCAGCGTGTATTCGCGTCTGTCCGGATCGATGATTTGAAAGCAAAGGGAAGCACTTTATCGGTTCATTACAAGTATTAAAAGGATATATATATAAAAGGAAAGTATTAAAGAAATAATAATGATAAAAGAAAGAAAGAAAACTGAAAGAAAGAAATAATAAAAAGGAAAAAGGAAAAAGGTAAAACAAAACAAAACAAATCAAACAAAAAAAAGAAGGAACAACCCCCCCCCCCCCCAACCGGCCCAGCTGGGCCAAAAAGGGCCCAACCGGCCAAACCCTAACCCCCCCTGGCGACCAGACCCCCTCCCCTCGCTACTCCCTCCCTTTCCCACGCCGCCGCCAGCCAGCCACCCCCTCGTGGGGGGGGGGGGCCCACCCCACCCACCGGCAGCACACTCCCTCTCTCTCTCGGCCCCCCACCTCACGAGAGCCCCCCCACCCCCCGAGATCCCTCCCCCACGACCCCTCCTTCCCTGCCGAGCCCCCCCATCTCCCTCCCACGTCGCCTCCACCTCGCCCCTCTCCCTCCCCAGCCGGCGACCACTCCTCCTCCCGCGGCAGCCCCCCGGCGGCCACTCCTCCTCCCGCCGGCGGCCTCCTTCCCCCCCCACGGCCACCTCCTCCACCGAGCCGCCCCACCCCACGGCCCCCTCCCTCCCGCGGCGACCCTCCCCTCATCCTCCTCCCCGGCCGCCCCTCGGCCACCTCCTCCCGCGGCGAGCCCCGGCCGCCCCTCGGCCTCCTCCTCCCCGCGGCGAGCCCCGGCCCCCGTCGGCCATCTCCCGCTCGGTCCGGGAGGGACCGGGCAGGGAGGCATCACCAACTCACCGGATCCGACCGGATCCGACCGGCCCCCCCTCGCCGGCGCGTCACCACCGTCGTCACCGTCAGCGTCACCGCCTCCACGCCGTCTCCACCGTCACCTTCGTGCGAACTCCGGCTTCACCGGGCCGTCACGTCACCGTCGGTGAGCCCCTCTTCGGGCTCCTCCCACCGTGTCGATCTCCTCGCCGTCCCGGTTCCGTTCCGGCAAACGGGGCCTCGATCCGTCGACGGTGGACTCCGGTAGGAGGATTTGAAGTTTGTGTTCTTCTAGGTGGAGTTAGAGAGAGTTCTCTGTCTGTGTTAACACAGAGAGAGATGAGTGTTGAGAGAAAAGAAAAATGAATAAAAACAAATGATGTATTAGATGCGTATGTATGTATGTATGTATGAGATGTGATGTATGTATTTGTGTATTTGGATATTTAGAGGAATACGGTATTTGCACGGTTAGGTAGCTAATAAAAATAAATGGGAAAATAGCCTTAGGCCACTTACCGGTGGGGCCAATGCACCCGGGTCTATGACAGGGAGGCCCCACGCGAGAGTTAATATAAATTATAAAAATAATGTTTTTCTTAAATAAATAAGTAAATAGATATATTTAGTTAAAATAACTAATTAACATAATTAGAGTATGACACGTGGGTCCCTCGTTGAATTAATTTGATAAATAAATATTTAATCTTAATAAAAACTTGTGCCTATGACCTTCGGGACCCGCTGGTCAGTTGACCGGTCAAATGTTGATGTCAGCATGACATTGCGATGATGTCATAATAGGATTTTATTAAATCATTTAAATCTGTTTTTAATTCCTAAATAATTAATAAAACTTTGAAAATTAATATTAAATAATCCGTAAGTCAGATCAAAATATTTTCAACATGAAAGTTGATCAGCAAAGCGAGACGAACCCGGATACACGACCCGTTCGTCTGTCACGCGTCCCTAGCATAGCAACACATGGAACTTTTCCATCGTTTCCAGTATAACCGGTAGTAGCCCGAGACCCGGAAAATATCGTCAGATATTCTTCCAACCCGTCTATGACGGGTGTTGCTGCGTTAGCTCATGCCTAGCCTGCATATTTCCATGTCATGTTTTGTGTTGCATCGGTGCTATTATTTATTGTTTCTTCCCCCTCTTCTTACCGGTAGACCCCGAGACTGACGCTGCTACCGGGTACATCTACGACCCTGCCGATCAGTCCTTTGCCGCAGAGCAGCAAGGCAAGCAAATTCCCCTTGATCATTCCTATATCGCCTATGTCTTTCTTTCTACTGCTTGCATTAGTATTTTGCTACTGTTGTAGTTAGCTCCTATATCTGATGCATAGCCTGTTTTTGATGAACTGCTACTTTCAGTCCTGTACTTTTAATATGCTTAGTATAGGTGGAGCAGTCATCCCCTCTGACCCCGTAGTTCAGTTGCTCCGCTTGTTTTCAAATCTCGATCTCTGATCGACGAGCCAGACCCGACACAGCACGTTCACCCCCCTTCGTTGTACGACGCTACAGGGATACTGTCGGGTACCGAGGGTGACACCTCGCTAAGTACTCCTGATGATAACTCTGTAGTATAGCTAGTCGGTCGTGGTTATCGAGGGTGATTCCTCTTTCACCATTCCCGATGACGTCTCTGTCGTGCAACCCCGCGAGTGTGGGACCCCCGAGGGTGATTCCTCTAAGCCCACCTTGACGGGTACATCGTTCGGGATCCAACGAGGGTGATTCCTCGGATTCCCCCCGATGTTACGACCACACAGTTACTCGACCACGTTACTGGGATCATTGGTGTTTAGTTGTAAGCCGGGTGGATTCCCGTGAGACTGTGTTGTTGGCCTAATTAAAATGCTAATGGATTTGGGTATTTGATCTGGGTTGGTCGGAGACCTTTTCGCACTAACCGGCTACGCGGGAAGAATTATGGGTACTCGGCGTCGCGGTATCAGCCGAAGCTTTTCAGATGCCAGCAGTGTAGCGGCGCGCGCCCGAGTGGTCCCGAGATGCATCGCGCTTGTGATTAAGGGATGCTAGGACTGACGTCGGCCGCCCACGCCACGTGCAGGAGCGTGAAGGGGAACTGGGCCCATGAACCCTTTGTGCTTAGGATTTAGACCGGCGGGCTGGCCTCTCTGATTAGTCTTAGGTGGGGCTGCGACGTGTCGATATTCCAAGGCCGGGCAGGACCCAGAAAAGTATGTCCGGCCAGAGTGTTATCGAGCGTGACGGGACATGTGGTGCACCCCTGCAGGGATGAAAACTAACTATTCGGATAGCCGTGTCCACGGTTACAGGACGACTTGGAGTTGTGCCCCGATCTTATACAACTACAATTGTTACTTAACTGGAATTAGTGTGCCTCGGGATTGCTTCCTCGTAGGGAGTCGAGGGAGGATCTTTAGGCGTGACCTCACTTTAATATTGCTGCAACAATATGACTATTAATGTGTTACCCCTGTTCTACTCTCGTCTATTGCTGCAAGACCCTGAAGATGCTAGTCTTCGATAGGACTAGGCCTTCTCTCTCTATTCTCGCATTGCTGCAGTCAGTCCACATATAACCCCCCCTTCTTTGATATTGATGCATAATTAGAATAGTTCTGATGTAAGACTTGCGAGTACTTTGGATGAGTACTCACCGCTGCTTTGCTCCCCCCTTGTCCCCTTGATCCGTTTGCTGCGACCAGATGATGAAGCCCAGGAGATGGAGGTCCCCGCCACCGACGACTGCTACCCCGACGGTGCCTACTACTACGTGGAGGCCGCTGATGATCAGGAGTAGTTTGGAGGTTCCCAGGCAGGAGGCCTCGCCTCGTTCGATCGTTGTATCTTTTGTGCTAGCCTTCTCTAAGGCACCCCATGTTGTTTTATGTCTGTACTCAGATATTTGTTGCTTCCGCTGACTCGTGTGCTTATCGAGCTTTCGTATTCTAGCCCTCGAGGCCCCTGGCTTGTAATATGAAGCTGATGTTATTTTATTTGTGCCTAGTGTTGTGTTGTGATATCTTCCCGTGAGTCCTTGGGTTTGATCGCACGCATTTGTGTGTATGATTAGCGTACGATTAAGCCGAGGGCGTCACAAGTTGGTATCAGAGCCAACTGCCTGTAGGTAGCCCCCTTTCCAACTCCTTGGCCGAAGTTGAGTCTAGTGTTTGAAAAACTTACTAACACTGATGTTGTGGCTTACGGGCCCACATCTCAATTGGGTGGTATTAGTATCTTTTACTCCTTTCCTATACTCTGGGCTCTACTTTCTCTTCTCTTTCGGGTCAAAGATTTTACTAACTCTAACATTAGGTTCTCGAATCACATCAATCCGGAGCGCTGGACTATCTACTCTTTTTCTCCTGAATATGTATTACACACACTGTCATTGACATCCGTCAATCTTATTTTCAGATGCGTCCCGCAAGGCAGCACGTGCGCCTAACACAGGCCACTGAGACGACTGGGTTCCCGGCCATTTTGGTCGATCTCCTGACCAGGCTGGGATATCGCTGGTACCCCGAGTACACTGTGTTCGAGGATTTCCGCGAGTACAACCAGTACCAGTACCAGGCTGAGGTTCGCATCTTCGACCAGAGGGGCGGCGAGACCCTCGAGCGCCACGTGTTCTGTGGTATTGGAGTGTCGGTTGAGATGGCCGTCCATGATGCGGCCTACATCGCCATCACCCGTCTCCGTGGAGCGTACCCTCACCTGGAGGAGAGCCCTTTCAGATACATCCCGCATGCTCCTGCTGGGGATGAGACTGGGTCTGATCTCACTGCCTACGCTTCTGACGTTCGGGAGCGCAGCGACCGTTCCTACGTCGCTGTCTGCACCCCCTACGTGACGCGTCGCTACGACGCGCGGATTCTGGTGCAGTACACTGAGGCAATGGATCGTGCTTTCCGAGCTCTGACTGTGGAGTTGTATGCTACGCGCGCTCGTCTTTACGACGCGTTGACAGAGCTGCAGCCATCACACTGTCCGAGGGTTCCACCTATGCGCATCCGCGAGCCGAGCAGGACAGAGCTACCATCAGCTCTCGAGTGGACTGATGTTGGGGGTAGAACCCCTGCACTTGGACCTCAGCTACTCGACTGGATGCGGTACCCTCACCAGAGTCACAATGGGACACAGGGTCCTGTCCCTACCTTCTATCACCGCCAGCTACCAGGATTCGATCGTCCTCTCCGACGTTGATGTAGCCTTATCGCTACATCTCGTTGTGGTACTCTTCCACCGCGTGCCTGCGCGCCGCCTAGTGAGTCCAGGGTATCGTCAAATGCGTCCGGGCTATCACCAAATTTCGAGTTTTTAATCGTTAGAATGTAATCGAACTTATGTATGGGTCTGTATGTCGAACTCAACTACTATGGAGTATCTAGCGCATTTCCCTGTCATTATGCTTGATTACTTCATGAATGCGTGCGATGCCTTTCAATTACTTTAAGCTAAACTACCCCTGCTAAATATTTAACAGGATGGTTAGACCAGTTGGCCGCCCGCGTGGCCCTACCAACGATGCACCACCCCCGCCTCCTGAGTATATGGCGGGGATGATCCAACAGTTTGAGCTGAACCGCCAGTTTATGCAAGGGCTCATGGATCAGTTCCAAAGGCCGAACATGAACCAACCACAAGGCGTGACACTGCAAGACTTCTGCCATCTCAACCCTGCGATCTACCGCAGCTCAACTCAGCCTCTTGATGCTGATGACTGGCTCCGTGACATTTCTTATGAGCTGGAGTCTGCCAATGTGCCCCTGGCGAGCTATGTCAACTTTGCCGCCTACTTTCTGAAGGGTCCCGCAGCTCAATGGTGGGACAGCCACAGGCGCTCTCATCCCGATGGGACTATCATCACTTGGGCAGAGTTCAAGGCTGCTTTCCGTGCTCGATACATTCCCGAGGGAATCATGGACCGGAAGAAGCGTGAGTTCCGCAACTTGGTCCAGGGCAACAAGACTGTGGATGCTTATCAGCGGGAATTTCTGGAATTATCTCGTTATGCTGAAGAAGACATTGCGACTGATGCACGCAGGCAGGAGAAGTTCCGTGAAGGCCTCCACCCTGATATCAAGCTGACACTCCTCGTTCAGGACTATGCTGATTTCGCCACCCTCGTGAACAAGGCTATTCAGGTTGAGACTGGTCTGCAGGAATACAAAGATAGCAGCAAGCGCAACCGTGACATGGGCTCATCTTCGGGCTCATCTGCACAGAAGCGGAAGATCTGGATTCCCAACAACATGTACCATGCACCTGCTCCTACTCCGAGGCCGTCCTATGCTGCACCTCGCCTGCCTCCTCCACCACCTAGGGAGCCGAGGCTTCTAGCTCCACCGCCTCGAGTTCCTCCTTCCCGTCCTGAGGACGGGTTGTGCTTCAAGTGTGGCCGTCCAGGTCACCGTGCTAGAGACTGCAGGCAGAATCAGAATCAGCTGGCACTTCCCGCAACTGGCTGTGGCAACAACCAGAACCGCAACTTCAACACTAAGCCAGCTTATGTTCGTGGTCAGGCCAACAACATTGATATGGGTCAAGCTCAAGACCAGCCTGCTACCGTGATGGGTACACTTCTCGTTAACTCAGTACCTGCTTCTGTATTGTTTGATACAGGAGCATCGCATTCCTTTATGTCGGAAAATTTTGCATACATGCATGACATTAGGAGCGAAGAGATGAACATCCCGACAGTGGTAAACACCCCTGGGGGCGAATGCCGAACCTCTGTGGTTTGCCCCCATGTTCCAGTTGAAATTGAAGGATTAGAATTCCTTGCCAACCCCATCCTACTAAAGTCATCCAACATTGATCTCATATTGGGGATGGACTGGTTGAAAGCTCATACGGCATCGATCGTTTGTGCCACCAAGACCGTCCACCTCCTACACCCTTCAGATGAACTAGTAAGCTACCATGCTCATCTCGTCCGTAATGCTGAGGCACGGCTGTATGCTTTGAATGCATTAAATGCGTCGCCTCTTGAAGGGATTGAAAACATACCAGTGGTCCGAGAATTTTAAGATGTCTTTCCAGAAGAACTTCCGGGGATTCCCCCTGCTCGAGCTGTCGAGTTTGTCATTGACTTGGTACCCGGTACCACTCCTATTGCCAAGCGTCCTTATAAAATGCCACCACATGAACTCCTTCACTTAAGCAAGAAATTGACAACTCGCTCCATCTGGGTTTCATCCGTCCGAGTTCCTCCGCTTGGGGAGCACCTTCTCTCTTTGTTAAGAAGAAGGATGGGACAAATCGATTGGTTCAAGACTATCGTCCTATCAACCAGGCCACTATTCAAAACAAATATCCTCTCCCTCGGATAAATGATTTGTATGATCAACTTGCTGGTTCCACCGTTTTCTCTAAGCTCGACTTGAGATTGGGATACCACCAGATCCGTGTTCGCAAGGAGGATATTCCAAAGACCGCCTTTGTTACTCGATATGGATCATACGAGTACACCGTCATGTCCTTCGGCTTAACCAATGCACCGGCAACTTTCTCTCGATTGATGAATTATATATTCATGGACTACCTCGACAAATTTGTAGTGGTATATCTGGATGATATTCTGGTGTTTTCGAAGAACAAAGAAGAGCATGCTGAACATCTTCGTCTTGTACTGGATAAGCTTCGGGAGCATAAACTCTATGCGAAATATTCCAAATGTGAGTTTTGGCTAGACGAAGTGACTTACCTTGGTCATGTGATTTCCAAGGATGGTATTGCGGTCAACCCCGAACGAATTCAAGCTATTCTTGACTGGACTCCCCCGAAGAATGTCAAGCAAGTCAGAAGTTTTCTCGGACTCGCCAGCTATTGCCGTCGATTCGTCGAGAACTTCTCCAAGATTGCGAAGCCCTTAACCAACCTGCTTCACAAAGGTGTTAAGTATGAATGGACTGATAAATGTCAGGAAAGTTTCCAGGCACTCAAGGACAAACCGACGTCCGCTCCAGTACTTGCTCCCCCAGATACGAAAAGGGATTTCGTCATATACTGTGATGCTTCTCGTCAAGGGATAGGTTGTGTCCTAATGCAGGATCGCAAGGTGATCGCTTATGCTTCACGTCAACTGCGTGCTCATGAAGAGAACTACCCAGTTCATGATCTCGAGCTTGCCGCAGTCATTCATGCATTGAAGGAATGGCGACAATACCTTGTCGGAAATCGCTGTGAAATCTACACCGACCATCAAAGTCTAAAGTACTTGTTCACTCAACCGGAGCTGAACCTGCGTCAACAAAGATGGATGGAGCGTATAGCAGATTTTGACTGTAGTATATCATATACCCCTGGCAAGGCTAACGTAATGGATGATGCCTTAAGTCGCAAGTCATACTGCAACCACCTCCAGGTTCATCAGGTTCACGATCGTTTGCAAGAGGAATTCTGTAAGTTGAACCTCCACATTGTTCCTCAGGGTTACCTTGTTCCCCCTCCTGAAGAGTATCAAAAGATGAACCTCCGTGTTGTTAATCAGGGTTCCCTCAGTAACCTAGTGGTTGAACCAGATCTTGTGACCTCCATAAAGAATATACAGAACTTTGACGATGATGTCGACAGGATTAAGAGCTATATTGCAAAGGGTAAACCCTCCTTTTTCACTGTTGATGAAGGTGGCGCCTTGTATTTCAAGGGTCGCCTATTCGTCCCAAATAAGAAGGAAAATCTCAGGATGACTGGGAAGGTGATGGAAGAAGCTCATGACACACCATTGTCTATTCACCCGGGTAGTACCAAGATGTACCAAGACATCCGGCAAAGATTCTGGTGGCCCAATATGAAACAAGACATTGCACGCTATGTGGCAGAATGTGATATATGCCGGCGTATCAAAGCAGAACACCAAAAGCCTGCTGGAACTCTGCAGCCTATCTCTATTCCCGAATGGAAATGGGACCATGTTGAAATGGACTTTGTCACTGGTTTTCCCAGATCTCAGAAAGGTAATGATGCTATTCTTGTCGTCACTGATCGACTGTCCAAAGTTGCACATTTCCTGGCCGTCAAAGAAACGATTAATGCTAGTCAGCTGGCAGATCTTTATATGTCAAGAGTTGTTTCACTTCACGGAATTCCGTTGGTAATCAGTTCGGGCCGTGGCAGCTTGTTCACTTCTAAATTCTGGGAAAGTTTTCAGAAGGCTATGGGGACTCATCTGTCCTTCAGCACTGCATTTCATCCTCAATCCTAGGGACAAGTTGAACGAGTCAACCAAATTCTCGAGGACATGCTTCGAGCTTGTGTCATTTCTTTCGGTAAGAAATGGGAGGAATCTCTCCCGTATGCCGAGTTCTCTTACAACAATAGCTATCAAGCTAGTCTGAAGATGGCCCCTTTCGAAGTATTGTATTAGCGAAGGTGTCGAACTCCTCTGAATTGGTCAAAAACTGGGGAACGATCACTCTTCGGTCCGGATATTATTCAACATGCCGAAGATCAAGTCCGCATTATTCATGAGAATCTGAAGGCTGCTCAGTCTCGTCAGAAGAGTCAGTATGACCGTCATCATCAAGATATGGTCTATCAACCTGGCGAAAAGGCTTATCTTCGTGTCACACCAATGAGAGGTGCACACCGTTTCGGAATCAAGGGCAAGTTAGCTCCTCGTTATATTGGTCCTTTCACTGTTGAATAATATCCGGCGAACTGCCGGCGAACCTTTCTCAGGTTCACGATGTCTTCCATGTTTCTCAGCTCCGTCGCTGCTTCAAGGACCCTATTCGAGCAGTGGATCACGATATGCTTGAGCTACAACAAGACCTCTCTTATAAAGAGCATCCGGTCCGCATTCTCGACCAAGCTGAACGTAAGACTCGTCGCAAGGTCACTAAGTTCCTTAAGGTGCAGTGGTCAAATCACTCTCAAGATGAAGCCACTTGGGAACGCGAGGATCATCTTCGTGATGAATACCCCGGGCCCTTTCCTCCTACCTCTTAATTCTCGGGACGAGAATTCTTGTTAGTAGGGGAGAATTGTGACATCCTCGACTTTTGCTACAGTAGTGATTGTAATTAAGCTACAGTGATCAACCGCTAATGATGCCACGTCATCGAATTCCCATCACAGACCAGCGTGGATTCGCGTCTATCCGGATCGATGATTTGAAAGCAAAGGGAAGCACTTTATCGGTTCATTACAAGTATTAAAAGGATATATATAAAAGGAAAGTATTAAAGAAATAATAATGATAAAAGAAAGAAAGAAAACTGAAAGAAAGAAATAATAAAAAGGAAAAAGGAAAAAGGTAAAACAAAACAAAACAAATCAAACAAAAAAAAGAAGGAACAACCCCCCCCCAACCGGCCCAGCTGGGCCAAAAAGGGCCCAACCGGCCAAACCCTAACCCCCCCTGGCGACCAGACCCCCTCCCCTCGCTACTCCCTCCCTTTCCCACGCCGCCGCCAGCCAGCCACCCCCTCGTGGGGGGGGGGGGGGCCACCCCACCCACCGGCAGCACACTCCCTCTCTTTCTCGGCCCCCCACCTCACGAGAGCCCCCCCACCCCCCGAGATCCCTCCCCCACGACCCCTCCTTCCCTGCCGAGCCCCCCCATCTCCCTCCCACGTCGCCTCCACCTCGCCCCTCTCCCTCCCCAGCCGGCGACCACTCCTCCTCCCGCGGCAGCCCCCCGGCGGCCACTCCTCCTCCCGCCGGCGGCCTCCTTCCCCCCCCCCACGGCCACCTCCTCCACCGAGCCGCCCCACCCCACGGCCCCCTCCCTCCCGCGGCGACCCTCCCCTCATCCTCCTCCCCGGCCGCCCCTCGGCCACCTCCTCCCGCGGCGAGCCCCGGCCGCCCCTCGGCCTCCTCCTCCCCGCGGCGAGCCCCGGCCCCCGTCGGCCATCTCCCGCTCGGTCCGGGAGGGACCGGGCAGGGAGGCATCACCAACTCACCGGATCCGACCGGATCCGACCGGATCCGACCGGCCCCCCCTCGCCGGCGCGTCACCACCGTCGTCACCGTCAGCGTCACCGCCTCCACGCCGTCTCCACCGTCACCTTCGTGCGAACTCCGGCTTCACCGGGCCGTCACGTCACCGTCGGTGAGCCCCTCTTCGGGCTCCTCCCACCGTGTCGATCTCCTCGCCGTCCCGGTTCCGTTCCGGCAAACGGGGCCTCGATCCGTCGACGGTGGACTCCGGTAGGAGGATTTGAAGTTTGTGTTCTTCTAGGTGGAGTTAGAGAGAGTTCTCTGTCTCTGTTAACACAGAGAGAGATGAGTGTTGAGAGAAAAGAAAAATGAATAAAAACAAATGATGTATTAGATGCGTATGTATGTATGTATGTATGAGATGTGATGTATGTATTTGTGTATTTGGATATTTAGAGGAATACGGTATTTGCACGGTTAGGTAGCTAATAAAAATAAATGGGAAAATAGCCTTAGGCCACTTACCGGTGGGGCCAATGCACCCGGGTCTATGACAGGGAGGCCCCACGCGAGAGTTAATATAAATTATAAAAATAATGTTTTTCTTAAATAAATAAGTAAATAGATATATTTAGTTAAAATAACTAATTAACATAATTAGAGTATGACACGTGGGTCCCTCGTTGAATTAATTTGATAAATAAATATTTAATCTTAATAAAAACTTGTGCCTATGACCTTCGGGACCCGCTGGTCAGTTGACCGGTCAAATGTTGATGTCAGCATGACATTGCGATGATGTCATAATAGGATTTTATTAAATCATTTAAATCTGTTTTTAATTCCTAAATAATTAATAAAACTTTGAAAATTAATATTAAATAATCCGTAAGTCAGATCAAAATATTTTCAACATGAAAGTTGATCAGCAAAGCGAGACGAACCCGGATACACGACCCGTTCGTCTGTCACGCGTCCCTAGCATAGCAACACATGGAACTTTTCCATCGTTTCCAGTATAACCGGTAGTAGCCCGAGACCCGGAAAATATCGTCAGATATTCTTCCAACCCGTCTATGACGGGTGTTGCTGCGTTAGCTCATGCCTAGCCTGCATATTTCCATGTCATGTTTTGTGTTGCATCGGTGCTATTATTTATTGTTTCTTCCCCCTCTTCTTACCGGTAGACCCCGAGACTGACGCTGCTACCGGGTACATCTACGACCCTGCCGATCAGTCCTTTGCCGCAGAGCAGCAAGGCAAGCAAATTCCCCTTGATCATTCCTATATCGCCTATGTCTTTCTTTCTACTGCTTGCATTAGTATTTTGCTACTGTTGTAGTTAGCTCCTATATCTGATGCATAGCCTGTTTTTGATGAACTGCTACTTTCAGTCCTGTACTTTTAATATGCTTAGTATAGGTGGAGCAGTCATCCCCTCTGACCCCGTAGTTCAGTTGCTCCGCTTGTTTTCAAATCTCGATCTCTGATCGACGAGCCAGACCCGACACAGCACGTTCACCCCCCTTCGTTGTACGACGCTACAGGGATACTGTCGGGTACCGAGGGTGACACCTCGCTAAGTACTCCTGATGATAACTCTGTAGTATAGCTAGTCGGTCGTGGTTATCGAGGGTGATTCCTCTTTCACCATTCCCGATGACGTCTCTGTCGTGCAACCCCGCGAGTGTGGGACCCCCGAGGGTGATTCCTCTAAGCCCACCTTGACGGGTACATCGTTCGGGATCCAACGAGGGTGATTCCTCGGATTCCCCCCGATGTTACGACCACACAGTTACTCGACCACGTTACTGGGATCATTGGTGTTTAGTTGTAAGCCGGGTGGATTCCCGTGAGACTGTGTTGTTGGCCTAATTAAAATGCTAATGGATTTGGGTATTTGATCTGGGTTGGTCGGAGACCTTTTCGCACTAACCGGCTACGCGGGAAGAATTATGGGTACTCGGCGTCGCGGTATCAGCCGAAGCTTTTCAGATGCCAGCAGTGTAGCGGCGCGCGCCCGAGTGGTCCCGAGATGCATCGCGCTTGTGATTAAGGGATGCTAGGACTGACGTCGGCCGCCCACGCCACGTGCAGGAGCGTGAAGGGGAACTGGGCCCATGAACCCTTTGTGCTTAGGATTTAGACCGGCGGGCTGGCCTCTCTGATTAGTCTTAGGTGGGGCTGCGACGTGTCGATATTCCGAGGCCGGGCAGGACCCAGAAAAGTATGTCCGGCCAGAGTGTTATCGAGCGTGACGGGACATGTGGTGCACCCCTGCAGGGATGAAAACTAACTATTCGGATAGCCGTGTCCACGGTTACAGGACGACTTGGAGTTGTGCCCCGATCTTATACAACTACAATTGTTACTTAACTGGAATTAGTGTGCCTCGGGATTGCTTCCTCGCAGGGAGTCGAGGGAGGATCTTTAGGCGTGACCTCACTTTAATATTGCTGCAACAATATGACTATTAATGTGTTACCCCTGTTCTACTCTCGTCTATTGCTGCAAGACCCTGAAGATGCTAGTCTTCGATAGGACTAGGCCTTCTCTCTCTATTCTCGCATTGCTGCAGTCAGTCCACATATAACCCCCCCGCCCCTTCTTTGATACTGATGCATAATTAGAATAGTTCTGATGTAAGACTTGCGAGTACTTTGGATGAGTACTCACCGCTGCTTTGCTTCCCCCTTGTCCCCTTGATCCGTTTGCTGCGACCAGATGATGAAGCCCAGGAGATGGAGGTCCCCGCCACCGACGACTGCTACCCCGACGATGCCTACTACTACGTGGAGGCCGCTGATGATCAGGAGTAGTTTGGAGGTTCCCAGGCAGGAGGCCTCGCCTCGTTCGATCGTTGTATCTTTTGTGCTAGCCTTCTCTAAGGCACCCCATGTTGTTTTATGTCTGTACTCAGATATTTGTTGCTTCCGCTGACTCGTGTGCTTATCGAGCTTTCGTATTCTAGCCCTCGAGGCCCCTGGCTTGTAATATGAAGCTGATGTTATTTTATTTGTGTCTAGTGTTGTGTTGTGATATCTTCCCGTGAGTCCTTGGGTTTGATCGTACGCATTTGTGTGTATGATTAGCGTAGGATTAAGCCGAGGGCGTCACAGCGAGTCTCCCGGACCGCTACGTTGGACTCCCACTGCACTTCCGCCGGCTCGTGAGGGTTGACCTCCAACATTTCATCAACGAGATATCAGGTAGACTACCGGGTTGGAAAGGGAAAAAAAGCTAAATAAGCGAGACATTTTTGAGGCCATGAAAGCTAAATTACCCATTACAACCAGCCTTACTCGCTTTCGAGGCCATTATGCAGCTTAAGTTACCTTTTGTTTTGGCCTCGCCATTTGTCGGCATCGCCTGAGTTTGTTCAGTTTTTGTTTCTTCGTTCTTAGTTTTTGACACCTTCTGGAAAATGTGCGCCCCTTTGTAAATTATTTTTTTCGAAAAGAGGAAGACCCCCGGCCTATGCATCTGAGCGATGCATGCAACCATTTTATTAATTATTCACAAAGACCTTACAAAGTAATACATCAGTAAGACTGAAGCCACCGTCTAGACAACATATGTCGCTACTTCTATACAGTTGATGAAAGGATGCTCATAGTCTGGGCCTAATACCAAACAGACCTCGCAGCCAAACCTAACATCTAAGACCTGATGCCCCAACCAAGCCACCTGCGGGCGTATGAGGCACCCATCGGTCCGGCGCACACTAAGAGGTCGCCGCCACCAACTTCCATCAATCCATCTTTAGAGTTGTACTGACGCATACACCTTGCCCGGTCTAGCTGTCGTCGACGCCACCACGATGCCAGAAGCGTCGCCTCCTGCGCGAGTCCATCCTCGCACATCAGACGCCTAATCACCAAGGCGCCACGCCATCGAGATCCGTCGCCTTCAATGTGCAGGATGAAGCACCGCTCCACCGAAGAAAACATCCACTGGTCCCCCGAACCCGCGTACACCTCCAAGAATGACGCCCCCAAGGGGGAGACGACACAAGCGCGCCGCCGTCTTCTGATCTATCGATCTAGGGTTTCCCTCGGAGGTAGTAGATAGTGGTCTATAACTTCTCCTCGGCGATGCCTTCAAGAAGGGAACGGCGCCGTAGAGCGTCGCCATCGCCGGCCTTGCCATCTAGCCAAGAGTAGGTTTTCACCCAGATCTGTTCGGAGAACTCCATCCAGCTTCTTGTGCACAGGTCGCCGCCTTCTCTGTTGGAGACTAGATCAAAGGATCCAGCCGCCGCCACCGAAACGGCCGAAGCACCACCACGGTGCCAAAGCAACCCGACACTGACTGGACTGCAAGTGGGAAGATGGAGACTGCAAAGGTGCACTGGTGGAAAAAAGGCCTTTGGTCGCGGTTCGCAACTGCCATTAGTCGCGGTTGCGCAACCGCGACCAACTAAGCGCGACTAAAGCCCCCCACCTTTAGTCGCGGTTTCTTAAGAACCGCGACTAAAGGCCCGTCCACGTGGGCGCCAGGCGGCCGTCGGGGCGGAGGACCTTTAGTCGCGGTTCTTCTGGCCAACCGCGACTAAAGGCCGCCACAGGTTTAGGGTTTTAGCGCGCGCCCCCCCCCCCCTAAACCTGTTTTCTGTTTAATTTGTATTGTTTTATTTCTTTTGTGCTTTATTTTAATTTTGAAGGAATTTCATATATTCTACGGTACTACATACATGCATATGAATGTACAATTTCAAACAAATTTGAAATTAGAACCAAAAAGAATTCAAGAGGAATATACAATATATATTCAATATCATCGGATGACCATATACAATTTTGAACAAGTTTCCATACATAATTTAATGCATATAAAGTTCTACGTCCTCGTAATGGTGTTCTCCTTTAGGATGGAGGACTTCCCTGCTGAACCATCCAGCTAGTTCCTCTTGAAGTGGTCGGAAGCGAGCTTCTGGACTAAGCATCATCCGGAGGTTATTCCTCTGAGCATTGGTATCACTCGGAACCCGCTCAGAGGTGTATCTCCGGATCATCTCACAGACATAGTATCCACATAGATTGGTCCCCGCTGGCTGAATATCCCCACCATTCTTAGCCTTTGACCTTTTGAATTCTAGCTCTTTTTTGAATTCACCGACCTTTGTATCTACGAACCGTCTCCAAACCCTACGAGGCAAAGAAAATTAAATGAACAAGAGAGTTATTAGTTACTTGATATTAGGAAATGAACGAAATAGGCCGATCGATATAGAGCGCAAATGAATGAAAATAATTACTTCTGCAGCATTCTTCTCATGCCGCCCCAAAGCTTTGGATCCATATTCAGAGAGTCGTGGACGAGACATTCTGAGGTGTTAACTTTAATTACTAGCAGAATCCAGTGGAACCTGCGGACACGATACATGCACAGTACGTCATGCATAACTCATCGATTAGCCGGCCACATACCATGCATGGAGTAAACAAAAGAGAATGTGCTCAAGACAGAAACACTCACCCAAAATGGTAAGGAAATAGAATATCACTTTTGAGTTCCTGCTTTGTAACAAACTGCCACAGGTCTGCCTCCATGTCGGCGGGGTGATGCTCCAACACATGTCCATTAACGATGTGTGGGTCAATGAACCCAACATCATGGATGTTCCTTACTCTGCATTCCTTAATCTTCATTCTGCATGTATAATAGCGGACACAACAATATAGTTAGGACATATATATAGTGCAGGCAATATGAACGAGATGGGGTAGAAATAAATCACTTACAGAACGTAGCAACTGATGATAGATTTGTCGAGATCGCGCAGATTGAAAAGCTGGAACAATTCACTCAGTTCAATTTGTACATAGTAATGTTTGAAGTGATGCTCATGTCTAACTTCCGCATAAATATAATCTTTGGCGTTTTTATTTTTTATGTAACCCTTGTACCATTTCAGCAGACCTTTCATTTGTGGAGGTAGATCCTTTTCCTGCGCAGGCTCGACGAGAGGCCCATTCTTGACATATGTAATTACTACCTCCTTCACTGGCGCCTCATCAAGGCCTAACAGTTCACGAAGAGTAATACCTAAGTTGGCCGCTTGTTCTCTGGCACTCGTTGCAGTCAATCCCTGTGCTGCCGCAGCTTGTATGATCTCGGGGGCATCCGGACCGGCGGCTTCCACTATAAGCGGGGCAATCGATTGTTTACTTTGTTCCCCGAGCTGGGCAACTTGTTTCCTGCTTTTTTTACTTTCGGCCTTCTCCCGCTCTTTGTTCTCCTTGAACATGAGTGCCTGCCTGCGAAGTTCACGTGCATAGTCGTCAGGCAGATTCTTCGCGGCTTGGGACGGTGTGCTCAAAAATGACTTAGCCCACTTCTTTTGCTCATCAGAAAATACTGGCTTGGGCTCGGGCTCTCTTTTCTTCTTGCAGTCCGCCTTCCATTTCTCCAAATCAGCAGCCGCGGCCGCGTCGACTTCCTCGGCACTACGTTCCCAAGGCCTTGTGGGGAGAGGCTTCAGTGATGGCTCCGGTACCTTTGTGGTCTTAGGTACATAAGGGTCCGGGTTAATAATCCAGGACTGCTTCTGCTTCTGCTTCTTTGCCGGAGGTGGATTGGGGAGCGGCGTCTGATCACCCGCCGGACGAGGACTGGGGGGCGGCGTCTGATCACCCGCCGGACGTTGTGGACTGGGGGGCGTCGGCTGACGTGACGGAGGTGTAGGTGAACCGCCACCACCACCACCACCACCACCACCGCCACCGCCACCACCACCACCGTAGGGGGGGTGGACTTGTTGTCCTTGGCGCCTCGCCTGGAAACTTGATAAACTTCTTTTGCCATAGAATGAAATGGCGCTTGACATCTCCAAGTCTTTTCTCCCCTTCAGGTGTAGCAATGTCAATCTCCAGGTCCTCAAACCCTTGGACTATGTCCTCCACCGTGACACGAGCATAGCCATCTTGAATGGGGTTGTTGTGGTGGAGTGCTCCAGGTAAACATGGTAAAGCACTGCCGATGGCTACCTTCATGGACATGTTCCCGATAGGATAATACAGATGACATTCTTTCATCTCCTTTATATCGTCCACGGGGTAGCGAGGAGGCTCCGGTGAAGTAATTTCGACCACCAGAGGCTCCGGTGCAGTAATTTCGACCACCAGAGGCTCCGGTGCATTAATTTCGATCGTCGGTGCATCTGCACCAGCCGGTGGGGCCTCCGTGGAAGCCACGCTGCTTCTCCGCTGCTGGCTTCCGAGATCCGCTGGATGATCTTCATGCTGCACCCGAGCTGCATCTCTTTCGGCTACTAGTACACTCATGGTTTTCTTCATCACATCCATTTCCGATGCCAACCGCGCCACAACATCTGCTTCCCGATCCATCTTTCTCTTACGGCTTCTGTAACCGTACGGGTCATCGTTCTGGGGGAACCCTAGTTTCCACGGAATGTGCCCCATGCCTCGTACACGTCCTCCGTGTTCAGGATTCCCGAGGGCTTTTGTCAGCGCGTCGTTCTCTCTGTTGAACTTGATCTTCCCCTCTTGAGCATCCCTCATTGCGTCAATAAGGGCTTGGGTGGGTTTAATTAATTTGCCCCGGTAAACACACTCCCCTGTCTCCGGGTTCAGCGTTCCCCCATGCCCGTACCACCAGCTTTTGGCCCTTGGGTCCCATCCCTCCGTACCTGGACGGATTCCTCGCGCCCTCAGCTCGTTCTCCATCTTCTCCAACCTAGGCAACAAAATGCGATACCCTCCTGGCCCCATAATATGATTGTACTCCTTCTTAGCCCATTTTCCTTATTTTTTTTCGATATTTGAATGAACTGCTCCGATTTCTTTTGCTTCACAAATTCTGGCCAATCATGTTTCAGTTTCTCATATTGTCCTTTGAAATCCGGAGTCTTGTTCTGCTTGACAAAGTCATGGGCTAGATTTTGCTTGAATTTCCGGAATGCGTCGGCCATCTTATGAAGAGCGAACTGTTTGACTAGCCTCCTCCTCTCCTTGTTTTCCTCAATCTTGTTACCCTCCTCATCGAATTTGTTGTATTCCGGAGGTAGAACGAAATGTTCCATAAGCTTCTTGAAGCAATCTTTTTTTGTTCTCTTATCGACAAAAGTGAAACCTGCAGCAATTCGTGCCTTCTTTGTCTCATTCCACTCCTGGACGGTGATCGAGACGTTGTCTCTAACAACGGCTCCGCATTGGCTGACAAACTTGGTGGCGTTCTTGCGGGGCTCCAGCGGCCTGCCGGTTGCACTGTCGACAACCTCGATGGTGCATGTTTCTCCTTGTTTCATCGTCTTGGTTGCGCCACGCTTTGACGACGTACTCGATTGTTTCGACGATCCGGCCGAGGGCTAAAATAAGAAAGAGAGTCGCGCGCGTTAGTACACACATATTTATTCAAATCAGTTAGTTTGTATCACCAGAGGCTCAATGTATATATATACCTCGGCGCCGGAGGTGGTTGCTACTTCCATTTGAAGATCGTCGTTTATCGACGTTTGTTCGGCATCATCTTGCTGACGGCGCCCTTCATCTTCACCGTCAAGGTTCAGATAAGAAGAGATATCATCTTCTTCTTCTCCGGTCGGCACATATAGAATATCGCCGTTTATGATGCCGAACATATGTGCTTCACCGTCCGGATCATAGTTGTCCATAATCGGGTCAGCTCTATCGTCCGCCATTATGTCAGTCCTGAAAACATGTAGTAAAAACAAATTAATTAAGTGAAGAAGGGGGGCGGTGGCGGTGGCGGTGGCGAAAGGGCGGTGGCAAAAGGAGGGGGCGAGGAAGGGGTGGGAGAGGGTGTCGCGGTAGAGCGCGAGACGGGGCGGCAGACGACGGCGTCACGGAGAGGGAGACCCGGGACCATACTTTTTTTCTCATCACTGCCGTGTGTACTAACCACACGAGTATGAGACCCGGGACTGTGCAGGTGCATCGAGAAATCATAGGGCTCGACAATATGTTTTCTCTTCGTGGGATGCTAGCGGTCGCATCAACTGAGCGTTTTCTTCCCGACGTCTTCTATTCTCAAGATGAAGTGATGACCTCCCTTTCTTTATTTCTTTTTCTTTGTTCTTGCATAGTCTTCCCGACGGCTGTGGCTGAATATCCGACACATGAAAAAGTTTTAACTAGAGTTTTTGACCATGAACCTGCTGCTTCAGCTTTGCACTGGCCGACCGCCGATTCGCTGGTTCATTTGCTAGTTTTTAATCATAAAAGAAAATACTTTCTTTGTTCCTAAATAATTGTAGTTAAAAAAACTAGACTATCTTTTTTTGACTATAATTATTTAAAAACGGAGGGAGTAAATATTATGTAAGTATCTCATTATTAAAAGAGGAGTTGGTTCCGTTGCCTCTCCTACTCCCTTTGTTTTTTCGTCCCATGACTCCCTCTCTTCTTGGTTTTCTGTTGATTTTTTGATACTCACAATTGATCCCACACATAATTTAAACTACACAAATAAAGTAACTTGAAATAATCTAAAAGATAATTGATACATTCCCAAAATCATGTCCTGCAATAACTCAACCAAAATAGATAGTCTTAAACTCAACCAAAAATGGTGAACTTTTCCAAATTCGCTAATTTTTTTCAATTTAGATTGATTAATTATTTAAATTGATGATTTTTTAACTCGATGATCTTTTTTATATTCGATGAAACTTTTTCATATTTGATAGTCTCTGTTCTTTTTCATATTCGATGAAACTTTTTATATTCGATGAAACTTTTAAATAGATAGTCTCTGTTCTTTTTCTTCCAAGACGAACTACCCACGGGACGTCGGGATGAGATGTTCGTTCTTGATTTCTGCGAGCCCTGTCGGCATCGATGGGCGCGGGGACGAGGGCGGCTATGAGCGCAGCGACGAGCGCAATGCTTCGAGCGGAGGGGGCAGTAGGCGGCGACAGGAAGCGAGGAAGGCGGGCGCGGCGCGGGAAAGATGAAAGGATAGGGGTGAACCCTTTAGTCGCGGGCGAGGGCTAAGGCGGGCGGCGACGAGGGCGAGGGCGACGGCGGGCGGCGTCGACGAGGGCGAGGGCGACGGCGGCGGCAGGCCTTCGGCGCGCGCGGCAGAGAATCGGAGAAGACGAGAGAGATGGAGAAGACGGCGGCAGGGGAGGCGACCCGCACTTGTATTTATAGCCCCCCCCTTTAGTCGCGGTTGGGGACGCGACCCGCGACTAAAGGTACCCTTTAGTCGCGGGTCGCCTCCCCAACCGCGACTAAAGGGTTTTTGGCGGGTTTTTTGCGTTCCCGCGCCCCCCCCCCCTTTAGTCGCGGTTGGGGAGGCGACCCGCGACTAAAGGGTAACCTTTAGTCGCGGGTCGCCAGACCAACCGCGACTAAAGGCCCCCCCCCAAATCTTCTTTTATTTTCACAACCTTTTATCTTTTTCTTTTCAGAAAAATCATCATTGCTTTTATAGAAACTTCAAACATTTTATTTTCTGTTTTCTAAGCATATTTTCGTAGGAAAAATATGCATAGAGACAATACATTGAATCTCCCTAAAAAGGGACAGAAAAAAGAGAATCCATTTAAAGGGAACATTGGCCACAGCCTCTCTCCCCCCCGGCCTGGGCCGGCCTTCGGCCTCGACCCATCTTGCTCACGCCAGCCTGGTGCGGTGGCTGTGATGCCCCGCTGAGAGGCCTCTCGCCCGAGCCGTGAGCGCGCCGCCCCTTTCTTCTCCTATCCGCCCGCTGAGAGGTCGTTTTTGCGTTCCCCGCGCGCAACGACCTTTAGTCGCGGTTGGTCTGGCCTTTAGTCCCGGTTGCACCAACCAGCCGGGACTAAAGGTTAGATGACCAGCTCTGGATTCCTCTTCTTCCCGCCATTTCTTCCCTGTCTTCCCGCCTCTTTCTTCCCGCCACTTTCTTCCCGCCTCCTGTCTTCCCGCCTCCTGTCTTCCCGCTCCCATTTTTCCCGCCATTTCTCACTACATATATGTAGCCCGGCTTGGCCAGCATTATCACATCTCTACAATCTCTCATCACTCTCTCATGGCTTCCACCGCACCCACTCTAACCTACCAGCAGGTGGAGGAGCTTTGCGCCTCGAACTACCCTTGTCCACCGGGCTACCGCGTCCCCACCGGCTGGAGCCTAAGCGCCGGCGGCGTGCCGGTCCCTCCCGTCCCTCAGGGTACTGCGCGCCGGGCGGCCATCACGAACCACTACTACCTCGACCTCACGCCGGAGCAGCGGATGAATCCCCGCTGGCATCCCGATAACCAGCATACTTGGGACGCCTTCTTCATCAATCGGCGTGAGAGGGCGCTCGCCAGGTATGAGGAGGACGGTCTGCCTCCTGGGAACTTCCACGAGGCCGGCCGTCGGCTATGGTGGTACGGCCGGACTCTGCAGAGCGTCATGGACTACATCACGGCCGGCGATATCCCCCGCCTGCGCTACCCTCAGTTCGAGCCACGAGCGCCGCCCGACGACAGCGACGACAGCAGCGACGACGACGGCGGCAACTTAGAAGGCGACGACTACCAGTACAACGACGACGGCGGCTATGAAGACTACGAGTATGCATATTATACGCCTAGGCAGGAGTATGACTAAATCACTCCAAATTTCATGTATCATCAGTGGTATCTCGAATCATTCGAAAATGGACACCAAACACATCACGGGTAATATAATTCACATGATCCATTCAACAAAGTTTGGTACAATAAATTATTACACATCATTTCTTCCCTTGTGTCCCTGCTTGCTTACGATTGTGCCGTATCCATGGAGCATCCTCATCATTTAACTTAATGCTTGGGTCGGTGTTCACTTTGAAGGGCGGAATTTCAGCAAACATATTATAATCTTCTGACATGTCTGTCTTGTCCTCCACTCCCACGATGTTTCTTTTCCCTGAAAGAACAATGTGGCGCTTTGGATCATCGCATGATGTACTGATCGTTTTCTTATCTTTCCGTTTCCTCGGTTTGCTACTCATGTCCTTCACATAGAAAACCTGAGCGACATCTTTCGCTAGGACGAATGGTTCGTCAAGGTAACCAAGATTGTTGAAATCCAACATTGTCATTCCGTATTGCTGGTCCACCTTTACCCCACCTCCTGTTAGCTTGAACCATTTGCACCGGAACAAAGGGACCTTAAAGGAGGGTCCATAGTCAAGTTCCCATATCTCCTCTATGTAACCATAATATGTGACCTCTTGCCCATTCTCGGTTGCTGCATCAAAGCGGACACCACTGTTTTGGTTGGTGCTCTTTTTATCTTGGGCGATCGTGTAAAATGTATTCCCATTTATCTCGTACCCTTGGAAAGTCGTTATAGTCGAAGATGGTGTCTTGGCCAACATGTACAGCTGATCTACAACATCATTGTCATTCATTAAATGTTTTCTCAACCAACTGCCGAAAGTCTCCATGTGGGCCTTCCTAATCCAGGATTCAGGCTTCCCCGGGTTGTCAGAGCATAAAATATTCTTGTGTTTCTCAAAGTACGGAGCCACCAAGCTGGAATTGGTCAGTACAGTGTGGTGTGCTTCAGTCAGAGAATGGCCGTCCATACATATCGTTGATTTCCTTCCGATCGTGCCTTTTCCACTTAGTCTCCCCTCGTGCCGCGATCGAGGAAGACCAATCGGCTTAAGGTCAGGAACAAAGTCAACACAAAACTCAATTACCTCCTCATTTCCATAGCCCTTGGCGATGCTTCCTTCTGGCCTAGCACGGTTACGAACATATTTCTTTAATACTCCCATGAACCTCTCGAAGGGGAACATATTGTGTAGAAATACAGGACCGAGAACGAAAATCTCTTCGACTAGGTGAACCAGGAGGTGCGTCATAATATTGAAGAAGGATGGCGGGAACACCAACTCAAAACTGACAAGACATTGGATCACATCGTTCTGTAACCGTGGTAGAACTTCTGGATTGATTACCTTCTGAGAGATTGCATTGAGGAATGCACATAGCTTCACAATGGCTACTCGAACATTTTCCGGCAGGAGCCCCCTCAAAGCAATCGGAAGCAGTTGCGTCATAATCACGTGGCAGTCGTGAGACTTCAGGTTTTGGAACTTTTTCTCCACCATGTTTATTATTCCCTTTATATTGGACGAGAATCCAGACGGGACCTTCATACTGCTCAGGCATTCAAAAAAGATGACCTTCTCTTCTTTGGTCAGAGCGTAGCTGGCACGACCTTGAAACCTTTCCGGATGCCGGTCATCAGGGTCTTTCAAACGTTGCTGGTCCTGCCGTGCTTCCTTTGTATCATTTGTCTTCCCATACACGCCCAAGAAGCTTAGGAGGTTCACGCAAATATTCTTCGTAACGTGCATCACGTCGATTGCAGAGCGGACATCTAGGACTTTCCAATATTCTAGCTCCCAGAATATAGATTTCTTTTTCCACATGGCTGCGTGCCCGTCAGCTCCCTTCGGAACTGATTGTCCGCCAGGACCCTTTCCAAAGATGACTTTCAAATCCTTGACCATATCAAATACCTCAGCACCAGTGCGTTCCGCAGGCTTCGGCCGGTGATCTGCCTTGCCGTTGTAATGCTTGCCTTTCTTTCTTACTGGATGAATTTTCGAAAGAAATCGACGATGCCCAAGGTACACGTTCTTCTTACAATTTGGCAAATGTACACTTTCAGTCTCATGTAAGCAGTGCGTGCATGCATTGTATCCCTTATTTGACAGTCCCGAAAGGTTACTAAGAGCAGGCCAATCGTTGATGGTTACGAAAAGCAACGCTCGTAGGTCAAATTCCTCTTGTTTGTGCTCATCCCACACACGGACACCACCCCACAGCTGTAAAAGTTCATCAACTAATGGCCTTAGGTACACATCGATGTCGTTGCCGGGTTGCTTCGGACCTTGGATGAGCACTGGCATCATAATGAACTTCCGCTTCATGCACAACCAAGGAGGAAGGTTGTAGATGCATAGAGTCACGGGCCAGGTGCTATGGCTGGAGCTCTGCTCGCCAAAAGGATTCATGCCATCCGTACTTAGAGCAAATCTTATGTTCCTTGCGTCAGCTGCAAAATCTTTGAACCATCTGTCGATCTTTCTCCATTGCGTTCCATCTGCGGTGTGTCTCAACTCCCCGTCCGACTTACGGTCCTCTTTGTGCCATCGCAACAACTTGGCATGCTCTTTGTTCCTGAACAGACGTTTCAACCGTGGTATTATAGGAGCATACCACATCACCTTGGCGGGAACCCTCTTCCTGGGTTTCTGGCCCTCAACATCGTCACCAGGGTCATCGCCTCTGATCTTATAACGCAATGCAGTGCATACCGGGCATTCATTCAAATTCTCGTATTCACCGCGGTAGAGGATGCAGTCGTTGATGCATGCATGTATCTTCAGAACCTCTAAACCTAGAGGGCAGACAACCTTCTTTGCTTCGTACGTACTGGTGGGCAACTCGTTATCCTTTGGAAACATATTCTTCAACATTTTCAGCAAGTTTTCAAATGCCGAGTCAGCTACACCTGCCTCTGCCTTCCATTTCAGCAAATCCAGTGTGCAGCCCAGCTTTTTCAGACCATCATCGCATCCGGGGTACAACGCCTTTCTGTGATCCTCTAACATGCGATCCAAATTCTCCCTCTCCTTTTCAGTTTCGCAGCGTCTCCGTGCATCAGCAATGGTCCGACCAAGATCATCAACGGGATCATCACGTGCCTCTTCTTCACCTTCCCCTTCACCTTCAGCATCCTCCATGAAAGTATCACCGAAATGAGCAAGATAGCTTTCATCGATGAAATCATCCCCTTCTTCATCTTCTTCCATTATAACCCCTCTTTCTCCATGCTTGGTCCAACAATTATAGCTTGGCATGAAACCGTGCCGAAGCAGATGCATGTGAACATCTCTTGAGGAAGAGTAACCCTTCTGATTCTTACAGTTAACACATGGACAGATAACAAAACCCCCCCGCTTGTTCGCATTAGCCACTACGAGGAAATCTTTCAAACCCGTAGTGAACTCGCCGGAGAGTCGGTTAACGTACATCCATTGCCGATTCATCTGCATTATTATAATATAAAATATATAATTAACCATCATGCATTTGTTAAACTAACTAGCTACAAACAATATAAATTAAACAATGAACTACACACATGCATATTTTATCAATGACACATCAAAGGTTCATCAAGTTGCTAACCGCGATCGAGGAGTGTGGCTCCAACACTTCATGTCATGTTTGTTTCATGCTCTTGGGGCATTTCATCAAACACCTTATGTGCATAAGAGGAACCAAAAGCAAACCTACACCCACTTGTGAAGAGAATGGCTCCAAATGGCTAAGTGTTGGCTGCTGGATGGGTATATATAGGGGAGGGGCTTTAGTTGCGGTTGGCCTGGCAAACCGTGACTAAAGGTGCCCGAAGGCCTTTAGTCGCGGTTGTCCTGGCCAACCGCGACTAAAGCCCCTCACGTGCACCAGCTGGCCACCGAGCGCCCTGGGCCCAGGCCTTTGGTCGCGGTTCACCTCCAGAACCGCGACTAAAGGTCCCATTAGTCGCGGTTCCTACAGCTTCGCGACTTATGGGGCTGGACGGAAGCCTGTTTTTCCACCAGTGGTGACACCTTCAAGAAGGTAACGACGCGTAGGCGCCGTCGTCACCCGCCACGACCGAAGTCGGATCACGGATTACACCGGCAGCCGCCCGTCCCCACTCCATGCACAGCCAGCTGGCCGACCACCTCCGACGAAGAAGAAGGCCACCACCACCAAGCCTAGGGCCGGCGCCCCAGACATCCTCGTGTTGCAGATCAAGTCCATGAGCAGTGCAGCGCTGACGGCGATTCAGATCGCTAGCACACCGAATTAGCTCGATTGAGTCAACGACAGATCCGTTGCTGCTAGTGCCGTCCTCCTACGTCGCCGCCTCACCACAGCCATGCCGCCACCGATCTGCGTCACCGCCGCCGATCTGGCCTGAAAGGAGTGCCGCCTTTCAACCAGATCGAGATCCGAGGAGAAAACCGCCGCCGCCGCCGCCACGCCACAAGGGCTTTGCCCTGTTACGCCCCGGACAACGGCGGCAGAGGGGAGATGAGGTGGGGGCGGCTGTAGGGAGGTCGGGGGCGGCTCTGTAGATATTTGCTGGCGTGTGCAGGGGAGGTCAGGTGCGGGGCGGCTCTGTAAATTACGTTTTCAGTTTTCCTTTTATAAGAAAAGACAGTGCTCATGTTGGTTCTAAAAAAAAACAGAGGCCGTAGCTCTGAATTATTGCCTATTGGGACACACACAATTATTGACACACTATTTTGTTGAGTAGAGTGGATGGAGGGCGATCACA
Organism: Hordeum vulgare subsp. vulgare; assembly: GCF_904849725.1. NCBI lineage: Eukaryota > Viridiplantae > Streptophyta > Magnoliopsida > Poales > Poaceae > Hordeum > Hordeum vulgare. The sequence continues at coordinate 653,403,869 of NC_058519.1, read as the reverse complement.
GTAGAACAGAACGTCACAGTGTGAAGAAAAACTCGAGTTTGATTTTCGGTAGGCCGTGGTCCGATCGATCGATCGATCATGGATGGATGTATGGCTCTCACGCCATGAATGGGGCCATGAATCGTGAGTGGTGCCGCTGGGTTGGGTACGGCGACGGTACGACGCTGCATGGTCCCGTACCGCGTGTGCGTGTGCGTGTGCGTGTGTTAATTAGAGTGGATAGATTTCCCGATGCGTCGCTGTCGTTGTGGCGTGGGTGAGGGGCATCGTATTGTTGTGGTCAGGGAGGGAGGGAGGGAGGGAGTTGCCCCCAGCCGACAGCGACGACGCAGCGCAAACACGCCCGGATGCAAAGCAGCAAAGAGGTTTGTTGATACTTGGTTCGTGGCCCATGTTGATACGGCAAAATGAGTTTGTGTCCTGACTCACCCGATTCCTCCTTTGTAAATCTCGCCGCGGCAACATCCGGGCGCGTGCCGGTGGAAAAATAGTCAGCGTCCGTCTAGACCTCATCGTCGCTGGAAACAACACATCCAACATCGCCCGACAAGCTACGGCTCGTGGTAAACACTAAACAGAGTCAACCCCTAGCCGCGGAGTGTACTCGACTGTAGTCGTACTTAACCAAGGATTTTGTCAAAATGGCATGGACAAGATCCTCCGTCTCGTCGACGATCCGCTATCGGTTTTATCATAGTAATACCGATGGTCGGAGCAATGAGAGAGTGCGATGCACGAGTAGCAGCAGAGAGCGAGACGTGAGGCGAGTACGACCGGCATGTCCTGCAAACAAACGTGTAGTAGTACTCTACCACGAGAGGGAGACGAGTAGAGCGGCGGCGAGCACGAGGCGCGGGGAGTGGGAGGAGGCCTTTCGCTTTTTTGTTCTGGCCTCGCCTGGGTGTCCACGAAAGAGGAGGAATCATGCGTTTTCCTTCTCTATCACCGTGCGCCCGCTTTCTCCTTCTCTTTTTATTATTATTATATTATGCACCACGCACGGATTTTCATTTTCATTTTCTTCTTCTTTTTGTTTTGTTTTTATCGTAACGGGTAGGGGAAGCACGCACGCGCCGTATTATACGGTGCGAATGTCGGAGGCTGCTGCGCCCCGTGATGCCGACGGGCTGTGTTATGTTATAGGGCTCGGATCTCGAGGCGCTCGGACACGGCCGGCTCTGATGGGGACGCGACGGCGCACCCCGCCGGACCCGGGCTCCCAGAGAGACCCCGTGACGCTAAACGATTGGTTCAGGAACTGAGCACGGTGCTAAGTACACTCGACACTAGTCGAGTAGTACTACTGCTCTATCGCAGAGTCCAGCGTCGTGACAGCGCGCGTCAGACGCAGCCGCACCACACTCGTCGACTTCTTCTTCTTCTTCTTCTTCTTTGAAACGGTCTGTGGCCAGTTGCGATTTCATTCTTTGGACTGGCGGCATAGAACGGTAGAACGAAGGACGTACTCGTGTCTGCTCTCCGTGTTAGCTTTGGAACCCAACGTTTGGTTTGACTCCGCGAACCAAAGGGAAATGCGACTCGGCGCCAAACCAAAGCAGACCACAACTTGGAACCATCATCCATACGATTTCGTCGGGAAAACGAGGAGCTGTTCTCCGGTTCTTTACGTGCACAAGAAAATATACGAGCTCCTATTTTTTTTTTAAAGTACGGAAAGGACATGGAGTTTTCGGTGTATGCAACGTCGGCTGAGGAACCTCGGGAGTACAACGTATCGCATGCCACGAACACGAGGCAAAGGGAAACTGAATAGCAGTCGCAGAGTAGTACGAGACCCGCACGGGAGCCGCTGAGCGTCACCAAGTGCCCGTCGGACACAGACGCAGTAGAGGCCATCAGGCCAAGTGCGTGCCCAGCGGGTTTGTTCCTTCTCCTTGAAGCAGGGGTAAGAGCATCACTAATAGTGACCTTAAATTCATAAATCTTCAAATCAATTTCAGGGTTGAAAATCGGTAAAGACTAGAACCCTCAAACCCAACCCTTCTTACGGAATATTCCGTTATAAGGGTTGGGTTTAATGATTCTAGTCTTTACCGCAACCCCAACTCTTAAAACTGGCATTTGACATATCACAATTTTCATCATCTCAATAACAGTTTGAAGAAAACAATAATCATTCTAGTTATAAATACAACACCGAATAGTACTTTCAAACACATAATAATCATTCAAATTATTACAACAATGTTTTCAAGCAAATTACAATAATTGTTCGCATCAAATAGGACATAGAAAATAAACAAAAGCAGATATGGGCCTTGGCGTAGCCCAGCCAACTGTCACTGGTGCTCTACTAGATCATCCCGGAGCTGACCATGAGTGTTTGCATCCTCAATCTGACGATGTGCTTGAAGAAAAACTTGTACGCGATAAGGATTTTTTTCCGGTTGCACAGGGGTACCAACATTGTCATAGAAACAAGGCAGTTTTAACCCTCTCTCATCCTCGAGGATCCTATTGTGTAGAATCACACAACATTTTAAGATGATCTCCAACGTTTTTTGTCCCAAAAACGAGCTGGACCCTGAACTATGGCAAACTTGCTTGCAAAACACCGAAAGCTCTCTCAATATCCTTGCAGGCAGCCTCTTGTGCCTTGGTGAAATGAGCCTCTTTTCTGGTTAAGGGCACCCCATTTTTCTCCTTGATGGACTTCACAAGAGTTGCACAATCGGGGTAAATTCCTTCGATGAGATAGTATCCCATTGAGTACTCATTGTCCATGATTTTATAGTTGTAAGTTGGAGCATCCCCAGAAACTAATCTTTTGAACAAAGGAGATCTATCGAGCACATTGATATCATTGAGTGTTTCTGGCAAACCAAAAAATGCATATCAATCCATGTGTCCTCCGATGCCACGACCTCAAGCACAATGGTAGCATCACGGCTTCTATCGTAATACATTTCTTATCATGCCTTTGGGCAATTTTTTTTCATGTCCAATGCATGCAATCAAGACTACCAAGCATCCCCGTCCATCCCCTTTTTTCATTCATCTCCATCAATCTCTTTGTATCTTCCTCGTTGGGTGCCTGAAGATACTCATCACCATACAACCTAATGACCAATTTTGCAAACCTGCGAACGGACGACGTGGTAATCTTGTCCAACGCGAAGATAGTCGTCAGTATAGTCCGCGAGTATGCCATATGCGAGCATCCGCATTGCAGCAGTTATCTTTTGGTACCCACTAAACCCCATGATACCAGCGGCGGAACTACGACGCTTGAAGTAATCTGAGGCGGCCTCACAATCGGTGAAAATCTTCACAAACAAACTACGGCGCATTCGGTACCTTCTCCGGAAGAGGCGAGGTGGGTATGTCGGTACCTCCGCGAAGTAGTATTGAATCAAATGCTCGTGTCCGAGACCGCGGTTCCGGTAGATGGTGACTCGCCCCATCTTTGACCCTCTCCTCTGATCGATCAGCTTCGCGCGGTCTTCAAACTCTTGCCCATCGAGGAGGAGGCCCATCATCTCGACGTCATCGTCTTGAAGCAACTCCTCAATGTCTGAATCGTCCGATGACGACCAACCGGAATCATCGGACAACGCCTCCATCTACACAACACAAAACAAAAAATTATGAGTGCCAACAACGAATCAAAAAGGAAAAAAATAAACAAAAAAAGAAAAAATTTCATACCCGCGGGTCGACGAGGAGAGCTTGGGGCGGCGTGGGGGCGGGCCGGCCTCTTGCTGCGGGAGGCGGAGGGCGCGACCGCCTCGGGCTGGCCTGCTGTGGGCGGAGGGCGGGAGGCGGAGGGCGACCAGGAGGCGGGCCGCGGGTGGGAGGAGGTGGAGGGGGCGGGTGGCGGCCGGGGGGCGGGAGGAGGTGGAGGAGAGGCGGGCGGCCTGCTGCGGGCGGAGGGCGGGCGTCGGTCAGGGAGGTCGAGGGGAGCCGTGGGGAGGGCACGGCAGCCGGCCTGCTGCGGGCGGCGGCCGGGTGGCGGGGCGGGGCGGGCTCGGACGGGAGGTAGAGGGGAGGCGGCCGGGGGGCGGGACGGCAGCGGCAGCTGGAGAGGCGGCCGGCGGCGGCTCGGGTGGGCGCGGGCTGGAGTTGGGGACAGGGTTTAAGGGTTAAGGGGTTTCAGTCTATACGTTTTTTACTAATAACTGTAAAAAAATAGTTATTTTTAAGGATTTAAAAGTTTAAAGAAAATATTAGGATGCTTTAGTTAAGCGCCATGATACGATTAAACTGGACCACTCCTCACTTCTGCTTGCTTACACAGGAGCTGTCCGGTACGATCTCCGTGTACCTTGGCAAAGGAACGCAAGGCCAAGGCCATAGGCGGCACGATCATTGACAGTAATAGGGAGCAGCGCCCACCGCTAAATTTCCTTTTTATCAAAAAGACTATAGTAGAAACGACTTTCTCCAAAAGAAAATGTGTCCAAAGGGGCAACAGGGCATGCAATTCTTATAATATTCCTTCTTGTTCAGACAAGACACGAGTTGTATTGCTTTAAAAAATGTTCAGAAAAGACATGGGGTTCGGTATATCCAATGTCGGCAGAGGAATCACACTACTATCCTACTAGAAAGAAAGGACAAGTTCTACGTGCCGTACTCCTTACAACGTACTCTCTCCGTTTCTAAAAAACATAATTTAAAAAAAAAATCAGTAGAGGATTACATACAGAATAAGATGAATCTATTCACTAAAGTATGTCTATATGCATCCGTATATATTTTTCTAGTAAAATCTTTAAAAAACTTATATTTAAAAATGGAGGGACTACATCCTACTCGTCAGTTCAAAATAATTGTCTTAATCTTACATCAATTTTAATATAAAGTTATATTAAATTTAAAACACTTATTTTAAAATGAAGAAAGTACATGATGTGCCACTCGTTTTGGAATGAGGTTGTTGAAACCCAAGTGAATGTGAGAAGCCACAGGTGACGGTATCGATTGACACAACCTATGGTATATGAAGGGCCGGTCCACCGATATTGGGGGCCCAAGGGCGAGAAGATATTGAGGGCCCTAGTTCATAGAGATTGACATAACTAGTACATATGCTACTGTATTCCGATGCGAAGTTAATAACCAGTATATTGCATAGATTCATGGTCTCTAGAATCTAAAAAGGACATTACAAACACCTTACTTATATCATTCGCAAAAAAACAGCTTACTTCTATATCAATAAAAGACCAATATTATCATACCAAGGAACACATTATGGTTCCACAAAAGATTGATTCAGACACAAAGTTTTTTCAAGATTAGATATTTTGGAAGCATCAGCAGACACAATGCTTAAAAATGATCAACTCAAGGAATAAAAGCACCTTAATGGAAGCATCAACAGACACAATGCTTAAAATTTTATTTATCTCCTCATGACTATCCATATCTTTGTTTCATGCCTTATTTGGATTAGAGGAATTTTGCAGAAATTCTAAATGATTGAAAGTTTGTAGGAAAAATTCTTATAAAGCCCTTTTGTTTGTAGGAATGTGTTCTTATTCCTATGTAGGATATGGACCAATACTTCGCATTTTAAAGAAAAGAAGTATTAGGCTCGACTTAATGGAAAAGTTTCTACCATATGAATTGAGTGGCATCTCTTTCCGTATAAAAATTGAGATACATGTCAACTCTTTCTAAAGTTTTCTAATATGATATTCTTATCTTATGATCAAAGGAGGCCTCAGTTTCCACGCGATGGACATAAGTTGACACAAGAGGGACCTCTTGCTCCATTCGTTCGATACAAACTTGTTCTAATCATAAGATATGAAAAAAGCCCCTTCCCCCGTCACCCGCGGCGGTGGCGTCACGAGCGGATCCCCAGCGAGCTCCACAACAGCCCCCTTCGTCATGTACCTCCCCTCAACGTCGTCGTCGGAGACCACCGGGCTAAGCCCGGGCGCCAGACGACGGCGATAGGGCTCTTCTCCACGTCCAGCGATGGGATCTCGTGGTGGGGAGGATCTCGCCCCTTTGTGCGGTGCGGCACGGCGGCGTCTTGCGTCTTCATGCATATTGTATCACTGGAAAATCAGGGCAAGTGTAGTTTTGGAGAGGGGCTTTGATGAGGTCTGCATGCATACCTTCATTGAGAATTATTTGCAAAGTATCAGCAACAAGTACAAATAATAAGGGAGACAGTGGGCCCCCTTGTCTGACAGCCCTTTTGCAAAGAAAATGCTTGCTAGGAGAACATTCAGTAGCACAGATGAATACCCAGAGTTGAAGATCATTTTCATCCACATAATTCACTTATCTTCAAATCCTCTTGATTTTAGAATTTTCAAAATAATACTCCCTCCGTCCGGAAATACTGGTCCTAAATGAATATAATGGATATATCTATAACTAAAATAACTCTAGAACATTCATCTTTAGGACAAGTATTTCCGGACGGAGGGAATACCATGCTTAATCAGATCAAAAGCCTTTTCAAAGTCAAAAGACACTAGCACCATTTTTATAAAAAGTAGAGAAAGGACATGGAGTTGGGTATTTACAATGTCGACAGAGGATTTTTGCAAAAAAAAAAAAGAAAAAACGTCCACAGAGGAATCCCAGCAGTATCTTACTGGAAAGAAAGGACAAATTCTACATACTGTGCCGCTTATAGTTGTACAATGTATGATATGCCACGAAGCAAAGAGAAACTGAATAGCAATAGCATAGCAGAGTACGTTGCTGGAGTTCAACCGAGACCCGCATGGGAGCCCCTGAGCGTCACCTATTCTTCAAATATCGCTACACACTCATGCTTTGGAACTTGGTCAGGGAGAAATTTGGCCTCCATCTTGATACCTTGATTTGGCACCTCGAAGATTTCATGCTGAACTTGTGGATTCACAGGATCGATTCGAGGGTCGCCAATAGAAAGGCAATGTTTTTCCTCGTCATGCTTGTCTTATGGACGGCGTGAAATAAAAGAAATGCCCGGGTTTTCTGGCACAAGAGCGCCCCACCTCCCAACCTTTTGAACAACATCGATCAAGAGGCAAACCTGTGGATCATCGCAGGGGCAAAGAAACTGGGTATCCTTGCCACGCGCGAGTAGTCCCACATGTCGTGTAGGAATGATCAGTTTGTAACAAATATTCCTCCTCTCTTAATATATGAGATAATTTTTTTGTCTCCGTTTTAAGAAAAGAAATGCCGTGACAGCGCCCGCCAGACGCAGACGCTGTAGATGTCAAGTGCCTGCCCAGCGGGGCGAGCGCCACAGGTCGCTGTACCTCGTTTGTTCGTTCTCCTTGAATTGAAACTGTCAAAGGTAAGCGCCACGACACGATCAAACTGGACTGGTTTTCCTACACTTTGCTGCCACACAAAGCTGTCCGGTCTACGTGTAGCTTTGGAAAGAAACACAAGGCAAGGCACAGTTTTGACTCCACGATCTCGAAAAAAATTGACGCCTGATACTGCCAACGCTCCAAGCAAAGCAAATGAAGACTACTACGAGTAGTAGAACCGAATTTGTCCAATGTCTTTTTTTTTAAACAACCTTGTCCAACAAGAAATGCACTCAGAAGGGAGAGGAAGGAGGGCATGAAAATTTTCTGCTATCATATTTACTCCCTCAGTAAACTCATCCTATATTAGTTTATAATGGGAGTTTCTTATATATATGTGGAGGGAGGACACCAGTTGCGCTTAAACATTGTTCAGAAACGACATTCAGTTCGGTATATCCAATGTCGGGCAGAGGAATCCCACTAAGTATCTTATCTTAGTACTACGTACAAAGAAATGACAATCTCTACGTGCCGTGCTGCTCGAGTACTGGTATGATATGCCATGTGTTTTGGAATGAGGTCACTGGAACTGACCCAAAAGTGGGGAGCAACAACGGAGGATTTTTTTTCACTGTTTTGATCCTTAAGGCGTAAGTTCATCATATAACGAACTCGGTTCGAAAGTATTTCATGTTTTGACCCTTTTAAAAACGCCATAGTCCGTGGCGTTGCAGGCCTTAGGCCAAACGCCAGTCTACTGAACATTGCAGGCCTCATGTGCAACGCCAGTCTACTGGACGTTGCAGCCCTTAGCAGAAACGTCAAGGGGGCTGGCGTTGCAGACCAAAGCAGAAACGCCAAGGGGGCTGGCGTTGCAGACCAAAGTGGCATGCCGTGGGCTGGTTGGATGTCGTTGCTGCGTTCCATAGTGGGTCTGCAACGCCAGGACTGTTGGCGTTTCACAATCGGCCTGCAACGCCCCATTAGACTGGCGTTGCAAGAAAGAAAAAACGCCACGGTAGACAGGCGTGTCACTGTAGGGCAGCAACGCCAGCACTGTTAGCGTTTCACAGTGGGTCTGCAACGCCACGGTAGACTGGCGTTGCAGAAAATATAAAACGCCACGGTAGACAGGCGTATCACTGTAGGGCAGCAACGCCACGGTAGACTGGCGTTTCTATGTGCGTCTGCAACGCCACGGGCTTTGGCGTTTAAAAAAAGGTCAGATCGTGAAATAGTTTCAGTCAGAGTTCATTCCGTGAAATACTTTCATTCCAGGGTCAAAATCGTAAAAAAATCCAACAACGGACGGCGGCGATTTCAGGATACCTGTACAGTTCTTCAGCCATATCCAGGCACCAGGTAGAAACTAGTAGTACAACAGAAACATACGGCAGTGCACAAATTCCTGGAAGATCAAGGGTACATGCGTTTTGCCGCCATTTTCCTTTTAATTTAATTGTCTATCAGTTTTTTTTGTTCCTTCTGTCTGCTGATTGTTTTCAAGTTGGTTGCTATTTGACGGGCAGGGCACATTCGTTTATTCTCTGTTCTTGGAGTGAAATTCGCATGTAGGGGGATTGACGTTGGTCATCGGCATCCTTGTTGGTTGCCATAGCATTATGTGTACGTAGCACACATGAGGTTTGTATTGCTACACCGGTTCAATACTGATGTTTTTGGTGTTGAGCGTCACCTTGGCCTTATAAGGACCTGGTAGAAACTAGGGCTCTATCGGGTCTTGGCCGAAGGTTATAGGGGAAGGAGGGAAGCTGGCGTGGTCGTTGGCGCGTAGGCGCCGTCTCGCACGGAGGGGGAGGCGGCTGCGATGGGAGGGGCGGTTAGGGTTAGGGCACCGGCTCCTAGTTGAAGCCGATCAAAATAGATTGATCTTTGCTTAATCTCAAAAGCGCTGATTACATGATTATATATAAGTTTCCTAGGCTATAATAAACTAGGCTAAGCCCCTCATATTATTAAGATAACTGAGCCTCTGGTCATAACAGGACCAAGGATAATCTTCTTCGTGTCATTCATCATTGAGTGTGATAGTTTCTCTTCATCAATAGCCTTCTTCATGTTCGGAATCACAAAATTCTTCATTGCATATGGAGATTCATTAAAAGGTATTTAACACATACAAATTTCATGGCGTCCTTTACAGCGAAAGACTTAGAAAAGATATGTCACATCTATAGATTGTAAAAGTTCTAGATAAGTTTTCTGCTTATGTTTAAAGAAGCTTGAACTCATGTACATCTTTTGCAATGTGACCCACAACTACAATATCAAATCTGGACCGGGCACAAACGACACCCGGTATGTCATCCATCGGATCAATGCCCTTCACGTGCAAGACACAACATTAGCACCAACATCACCGCTTACATCTATTCCTGAAAGTTTCGATGAGTTTGCTTTCTTTTGGCTGCATAAGAAATGTATCTGTTTGTGCATAAAGACAATTATGGTTTCTGAAAATTCATATCCATGTAGACAAACATCTATAGCTGAAGATTTCAAGCAACAAATATCTTTATGGGGTGGACCCTTACTTTACCTCGGCACTCGCCTCTAAGGCCCTGTTTGGAACCACAATAGATTATAATAATCTGAATTATGAAGATAGATTATATAATCTGGTTTATAAAAATAATCTAGATGGACATGTTTGAAGGCTAGATTGTATAAACTGCAATCCAGGTTTTATATTGTACAATGACATGTCTGCCCTCTGTTTTTTAGTTGCAAAGGTAATAATCTAGGTGGGCATGTTTGAAGGACGGTGGCGGTGGCAGTAGGTAATTATCTCCAACTTTCCAAGGATAATGGGTCATTAGTAATCCATAATCTGATTTTAGTCGGGGTAGAGTAGATTATGAGTTTTTAATAATCTGTCCATCTAGTTTTTATAAACTGCAATATAATTTATCCTGCTTGGAGACATAATAGATTATAAAAACCGGATTCTATAATCTGAGTGCTTCCAAATAGGGCCTAAGCTATGTTGTTCACCCTTTCATGCCACCTACTGTCGCTCCCATTAGAGCTCCCCCCTTCCCGCCTCCTCCTTCCACGCAGGTTTTGCCCCAAGACGATATGTGGAGGTGACACGGAGGAAGGGACACTAGAGGCGGCAACCTAGATATATGAGCCACCCACGAGTGACGTGTGGGCTGATCAGAACAACACCAATGGACAAATGTTTGTTTATTTAAGTAACTTGCCGATTTTTGGTCCCTTGTTTCGAGTGGTCTTCATGCATGCTTCCTTACGATTATGTGTAATTGACAGTAGGAGAATATTTGTTGATCTCGTTGTGACTATCCATTTCGTTCTTTCATGTCTCCTTTGATTCAGTGAAATTTTGTAGGATTTTTTGGGAGATAGGAACCAATGTTTCACATTTTAAAGAAAAATATATTTGTCTAAACTCAATGAAAAGGTTTCTTACCTATAAATCAAATGATAACCAAAAGAGGCTTTAGTTTCCAAACGATAGGCATAAGTTGACATAAGGGGGAACTCTGTTCCATTCGTCTGATACAAACTTGTTCTGATGATGTCAAAGAAAAAAAAGGAAAAAAACTTGCATTGCACGGCGCGCAAGGGCCGATCATTTCATCCAGCAAATTCAGTTGCGCGAAGAAAAAGATGGACACACACACACATGCATGCTCGTACTAGTGTAACGGTGATGATGTACTGTAAAAGAAACACGTACATATACACATACATGTCGTTTATTTCTCACGAAATTAGGAATACACGTGTATGCATAAATATGTTGTACTATAAATATTCCCGGAGTCCTATGGGCTATGGTGGCGGTCCAGTTGGATAACCCATTGGAGGAAACTCGCCCTTGTAGTTGCCACCTGAAGCAAGCAAAGAAGCAAAGCATCGATCATGTTTACAAGTGCAGATACACATACAGAGGGAGGGAGGGAGAGAGAGAAAGATCCGTCACCTGTTTCATCTAGCTTCCTAGCGGCAGCAGCCTCCATGGCGAGGAGGAGGAGGAGGAAGAAGGCGACGAGCATGCACAAGACAAGCTGGGTTTTGGCCGCCATGGCCGTCTTTCGTGTGATGTTTGTTGATGCTGGAACGAGGGAGATATAATCTTGTGAGAGTGGTGGCTGCCCTCTGCCCTCCGACTTGGGCTCTTGGCACATATATACTTATATCAAACCGTGAGTGGTTTCCTGGTCAATGTTACCGGTGAGATTTGGACTGATTGCGTTCCACCATTACTCCAAAGTTGAACACGACCACAAAAGAGTCTCCACTGCACGTATTCATCCATATCTATAGCTGGCAGCCGCAACAAAAGTCATGATGATCAAAGTTCGCGCGCCCTGTATTTCGTTGATTCTCATTGTTGAAATGGTCATGGTAAGCGCGGCAAATCAATCAAACTGCCCGGTCTCGTTGAAAGGAACACAAAATGGCCAAGGCCTTTGACTCGCCCATAGAAAGGGAAAATGTTGCAAAACCGGAACCTTAACGCCATCCAACAATTTTGTCCAGAAGAAACGCATGATTTTGTCCGGAAGAAATGCATCCACAGGGAGTTGACATGAAATTCTTCTCTTTGTAGGAAAGACACGAGCTCCATTTAGACAAATAACCAGAAAGGACACTGACTACTTCGGTATATCCAATGTTGGGTGCAGAATCCCAGTGGTATCTTACTAACAAGAAAGGACAATATGCAACTGATGTAATGATATGCTGAAAAGTGCGGGAACTGAAAGCCTCAATGGACGGTATCGATGGGTGGAATCTAGGAAGAGAGGATACATGCACATCGGTATCCAGGTAGTACCAGCTCAAACCTACAGGAGAAGAAAAACAACATACCGCGGTACATAATTTCCTGGAACATAACATTCATGAGCATGACAAAGTCTCAAGAATAGCTTGGACCGTCCGAGTTCATCAATATACTAGGGAATACAGGTTGAGCACGGCTGCATTAGCAGGTTTTGCTATAATGGGGGGCGTGGTGGCGGCCCAAACTGAAGGACGTTAACTTTGCTTATCTTGCGAGGCTTTGAGACGGCCCTTGATCCACGCCTCGAGAGAGGATAGCTCTTCTTTCGCGATCGAGTGGCCTAGATCTGGATATGCCTGATAAATGTGCATGGGTAGTTGAGAGCTCAGATAGGAACCGGAAAGTTGTATAAAGAAATATACTAGGAACCGAAGCTTGCCTGGAGAAGGGGAAAAAGAGGAGCAGAAGATTACCTTAAATTCACAACTGATGCCTGCACTTTGCAAAAATGGTGGGCCGGCCTGACCGGCTTCAAATAATACCACTTGATCAGCGATACCATGCGACCACAAAATAGGTGTCTGAAAAGTTCCGACAAAAAAATTCAGCCAAACAAAATCCGTGCTTTTATAAAGAGTTGAAATTTACTTTAGAATTCCTATCCATACATTGAATTTCACTATTTTTTTTCAACAAGTGCTTCCTTCAATCAATAGGCTTAAATCCATTATAAGCATATTCAACAAAAGCCTACAATATGAGGCCTCATTCGGTTTGTACGATTTCTTCCCACGGATATTATCCTATGTATGGCATTCACTTCATAGGAATGGAGGTAACTAGTTTCCTTAGGACTGTGTCCATATTGTCCTAATTTCTAAGGATTCTTAGCATTAGGTGAGACCTCATGAAAGATTCGTAAGTACTGTAGTTGAGAGGGCATCCCAATCCTCTACTTTTACTATTCCCTTGATTTGAAAATCCTGTAAGCCGAATCAGCCCTGACAGTTACATTCCCATATAGAAGAGTAAATGCTACTATATGATTTCAGTGCAAAGACTATTAACACTGCTCAATATAATAGGTTAAGTGTCAGATATCATATCAGTCACAGATATCATATCACTCACAGATTCGTGAAGGTTTACATATGAAAGGAACGCCGCAAGAGTAAAATTGCTAATGGCATCCTTCAAGGTTTCATGCTATTTATCATTTTTCATACAACTGCATCCTAGCCGACTGGTTAAAATAAGAAAGTAGATATGGTGTACTTATCATTGTACAGTGTTCTTCCTAATTTAGTTGCTATCATAAAATAAACCATTGCCCAGTCAGACACGTCTAAGTCCTAAGGTGGGCAAAGTCGCTTCTCCTACTAGATGTAATAATTTGTATGCAAGGTTGGGTAACAGGAGGAATATTGCAAATATTTCTAATTCAAGCAACAGCGATGGATATTAAGTTTCTAGTTTCAAGTACCTACTATGAAATAGTTGGAGTTCAATGCTTATGTTTTTGTCTTTCTGCCGATTTCAGTATGGAATAGAGTAAATTTCATTGGCAACATTCAGGTCAGTACATTTTTGTCTTTCTGCCGATTTCATAGAGACTAGTTCAATCCAATAGTAGGTGCTAAAACCATACCTCCATAATTCAGTTGTCCAGTATGCTCATGGTGATCAGGAATTATTGCAATAAGTACATGGTTTTGTTCCAGGCCAACTAAAATTGACAAAACCTTTAGATGATGGATCCTGGGTATGGCCATACTAGTGTAGGCAGAGTTCCAGCAGTGTTCGGGCATGTGATAGAAAATAGTTCTATTCAAAAGGCAATGACAAGGCTGTACATAAACATCACCAACCACATCTCTTGTTGACTAGCGCTCGATTTTATACCAAGCAACAAACTGAAGCTTCCTTATATCTTGTCATTGTAGGCTAAACTAAGGAGAAGGCATCAAGACATAAGAAATATAATTCTAGTCAAAAGGCAATGACAAGGCTGTACATAAACATCACCAACCACATCTCTTGTTGACAAGCGTTCAATTTCATACCAACCAATAAAATTAGGCTTCCCCACATCTTGTTATTGTGTGCTAATTGCTAAACTAAGGAGAAGGCATCAAGGGATGACTGTGTCACATACCTTCCTTGCTTCGGGTGAAATCCTCTCAATGACCGACGAACCGAAAGGGACCCAGCCACTGAACACGGCACCGCCACCTAGCGTCTTTGGATAAAGCAAAACACTTGCTAATGTCAGAGCACCTGCAAATCCAATACTTATCAATTTACGGAACGAAAATTTGCTGTCTTCAGAATATATCCAACGCCCATGCGACAATCCTACCTCCCTGACTGAACCCACACACAAATATGTTGTCAGGATGGATGCCAGCGGCCACCTCCCTGTCGATCATGGCGTGCACATTCTCCACGGCCTTAATAACACCGCTCTCATCTTGCGGCGAACCCTAGTGTTTACAGATTTCAGCAAAGATCAGTTTCTAATGTTATTACAGTTATAATTGTCTCTCATCCCCGGATACACGAGCGGGAGGGATTGAGTGAATGAGTAAACTCACAGGGCTCAAGGGCAGCTCGTGGATATCGAACCATGACGGCATCACGGCGCCGTCTGCGAAAACAATAAGTGTTCTTGAGAATCAGGTGATGCTAATTTGATGAATCGGTGCAAAAAAAAAACTGATGATGCTGTGAAGGTGGGAGAGACGAGGAGGGGGTGGATGGAGGTGGCGCACTGTTGCAGGAGACGGGGGAGTTGGGGGCGGAGGGGAACGCCCACTTGGTGTGGCGGAACTCCGGCGCGGCGAAGAAGGTGCGGATGGGCTCGTTGGCGGGGCCGGAGTCGCCGAGGCCGTGCAGCCACAGCACGAAGCTCCGGTTGCGGGCCGCCATGGGGCCGGGGAGGAGCTGGTCGGGGAGCCGGGGCGGCTGCGCGCGGCGGCGGAGCGAGGCGGCGAGGAGGGATGCCGCGGCGATGGCTGCGGCGATGGAGAAGAGGAAGCGGACGCGTTTACTCATGGGTCATATGGGCCGGGCCGAAGCAGCTCCTCAGCCTGTGCGCCTTCACTGCCAATCAGAAGCAAAAAATTTACCCTAAAAAAAAGAAAAAAATTACCCGGTTTTTTGCCAACTACTCACTCCGTCCAGAAATACTTGTCATTAGAACAAATGTATCTAGATGTATTTTAGTTTTATATATATCTATTTTTATCTATTTGTGCGATAAATAATTTCGAATGGAGAGAGTATTACATTAAGATAGCACTACAATTTTAACTGAAGAATTAGGGTTAAATATACAATCACAAAGATAACACGAATCAGAGAACCATCATCGATGAGCCACTAGCCATGTCAGATTCACGTGCCAGTTAATCGAAGCACACGAATTGAGATGGCAGAAAACTGGTCAACTGTAATAATAGTATCATAATCCTTTGGTTGCATGTTATAAAAAAATAACTTTAATTGGATCATGTTCCAAAGCATCCACGTGCCAAGATAAACTGAGATTCAGGTCACATATGTAGTACTCCCTCCGCCCCATAACTCTTGTCGTTGTTCGACAAGAATGATGAGACGGACGGAGTAGTACTCTACTCCATAAAAATGTGAAGTACTCTAGCTAGTGTAGATCTTCGTGGTTCGACGACGACGATGACGACGGTCTTGCAGCTTCAGTTCCTTGGGAGATCCCTAGATGATCGGATATCCATCGTCGAAAATACTGGAGCTCTTCATCCACCAGCAAGTGCCCAAGAGTTGGATAAGTCTGATAACTTACATGTTATGGCAAAACGCAAGGAAGGACAGTATGGTCAAACAAAGGTCAAAAATCAAATCTCCAATCTTGAAATCAATCTGTCGTGACTTCGAGTATGTTTATGTACCACCTTGAATTCGCAGGCCATGCCAAGCTCCTGGAGAAATGCGCACCCGGCGTGCCCGGCTTCGAACAGCACCACCCCGTCTGCCATCCCATGGAACCATAAAACCGGCGTCTGCAGGTTTTCAAGAATTCAGAAACAACACATTTGCAAGAAATACTAGAACATTAGAACAGCAATCCACCCTATGTGACATCCCATGGAACCATGAAAAAACCGGCGTCTACGAACTATATTTAGTCTAAGGATGTTGTTGGGCTGTTGTTACCTTTCTGGCTTCAGGTGTCACCCTGTCAGCAAATGATTTGCTCAGGGGAACTGAACCACTGAAGACAGCACACCCACCTAAAGTCTTGGGGTAGAGCAGAACACTTGCTATGGCTAGAGCACCTGTGGAGACGGAGTGGAAATCATAATTATGTCGGTAAGTAATGTGTTGAAGACAGGGAAGATTAGATGCATATTTCACCGCCATACCTCCTTGGCTTAATCCACAGATGAAAATGTTTGTAGGACTCGTCCCGGCAGCCACTTCTTTGTCTAACATTTCGTGAACGTGCTCAACAGCTTCTAGGACTCCTCGCTCATCTCTAACAGTGGTCTAAGAAACAAAGTTGGCACAATCAGCAAAGTACATAGTAATAATGCTATAACAGCAAAAGAGGTATTGGCCTGTAAATGTTTAGAGACTTTAGGTTAGTCCAATTTTGAGTTCTAGTGCCTTGCTTTTGTAACTTGTACACTGATCTCTTTGAATGTCCATGAGGATTCTAAAATGGTTAGTTTTGCGCAAGCGGTCTGTTACCTGTTATGAACTTATGATGCGAAGTGCTAAAAAACTTCATGTTTTGAATCTTCAAACTGATGAGAATCTGATTTCGTGTTGTTCAGAAGTAACAGTGCAAAAGACACCAAAGCTTAGACTTAGAGTCTTACTCATTATGTTCTTCAACAATATCTACTTTGTAAACTGACAGAAAATAGCTCTAGCAGTTCCGATATACAGATTATTTACCGGAGGGGGAGGGGGAGGGGGAGCAGTGTGAGAAACAAAGCGTGAAGCAAGCTTGATTTCTGATGCGTGCATACTCTGCAGCATCGGCAAATAAGACTAGCCAATTTTGTAGCAACAAATATAATACACTGAAGACTGAAGAGAGAATGAGAATAGGCAAATGGCTCGACAGTAAGCAGTAAACATGAGCAGGAAACTGCAGCGGTTGTTTCTGAATCACTCAAAGAGTAAGCGGCTATTTGTGGGGGTAAACTGAGCAGGGAATTACAGCGGTTATGGGGACCTCCGGGATGCCGAACCACGCATTGAGCACCACCTCACCTGCAGCAGCAGCACCGCAAATCGATCCAGCAACTGAATAAAATCGCAGGTGTGTTTGTGTGTTTGCCCATCGAATCAGGAGCAGCGAGCGTACCATAGCAGGCGACGGGGGCGGTGGGGAAGGAGAGGCGGATGGCGGGGGCGGCCGAGAAGTAGGGCGCGATCTGGCCGAGGCTCTGCTCGCCCGTCTCGGCGGAGCCGTGCAGCCACAGCAGCAGCCCGCCGGCCGTCGCTGCTGCCGCCGCAGCAGCGGCAGGAGCAGGGGGAGGATGCGCCGCCATCCGGACAGCGCGGAGTCATCGGTCGATCGGCGGCGTGGCCGGCAGTGCAAAGTGGCGGCGGTTTTGTGCCGACGAAGGCAGGTGCGGGCAGGGGAAATAGTGCGGGCGTGGGAGGCGTGACGACGGTGGCGGCAGCGTGCGGGGCGTGGGCGGTTGGATCGAATATGCCCTCACCATACCCCATGCCGTTGTGTTTTGGCTCTGCAACCATCGGCCGCCGACGGGACGGAGCGACGGCGAACGGCGCCGGCCATCGCGGATGGGATTGCATTGCTTCTTTATTCGTCACAAAAAATGTGTAAATTTCCACCAGTCACACAAAAAATGTGTAAATTTCGTCTTAAAAATCACGACAGCTGCTAACAAATGAATGTATACGAGTATCACATTTCCATTCATACGACCATCCTATTACAAGCAGGGAAACCACACCTTCGTTGAAGAAATGATTAACTCGCTATAATTTGAGTGCCCGGTCAAAAGATGCTCTCACCATAGGTTGTAATGCTTAATTTAGAGAAACGACCCTGCCCCGGTGATCACGATTGCTCTGACCCCTGTTCTGCTATTAGAGATCACATGGAGACCCTGATTGCTATGGTACATCTCATATTCTTGTCATTGAGAATGGTGTTTCCCTTCATAAGACCATATTATCAGTTTGCTTAGCGACACTATCACAATCGCTTGAAATGGCTTCGTGAGTAAAGAGTGTGCAACAAAGGCGGCTTCGCACATGTTCAACTAAGGAAATAGAATGAGACAC
Organism: Hordeum vulgare subsp. vulgare; assembly: GCF_904849725.1. NCBI lineage: Eukaryota > Viridiplantae > Streptophyta > Magnoliopsida > Poales > Poaceae > Hordeum > Hordeum vulgare. The sequence continues at coordinate 653,385,548 of NC_058519.1, read as the reverse complement.
CTTCCAATTTCTTTGTTTTCCTCCTATGTCCCATAGCTAGCACATATATTAGATGGTGAGAAGAAATGTAAGTCTATAGCTCCAGGATTATCATACTCAACCTACACATGCAGCTTTCTTTCCAAACAAGTTCTGAAGGTGCATATATAGTGAAGACCCGGGCGAGTACTTCAGGTATATTCTTTTGGTTGTCATTCAAGGATTGTGAAAACAAGCTACACTAAAATGATGTGAAATGTTATGAGTGTGTGGTGTTAGTTTTACCGAGTGAGAAATGCATGATGAAACGCATGAAGTCATAGACGCCCTAATAAAATTTTAATTGCCACCAACTCGATATAACGCCTTTGATACCGATAGAGTGTCCAAAATTCCACTTTAGACTTGGACCCAAAAGACGAGTGCACACTCTGCCACCACCACGGAGGGGCTGGGGGGGGGGGGGGAGCGGGAGGGTGTCATCGGAATAGTTGGAGTTCTCAATCAGTCGGTGACACAAAGGTTTGTGTTGGTGAATGGTGCGGGTAAGGGGAAAATCATCCTCCCAAAGGCATGTGTTAGAGCATCTCCAACAGCATCCCAAAAAGTGTTCCGCGCAATAAACCATTCGTTTTTTGGGCGTCGGACAGCTACAACAAAGGCTGTAAAATTGTGCGCGCGCTGAAAAGTTTTGGGCACGCGCTGAAAAACGCTATCACGCGTTACATATTTGGGGCGCCTGCTTGCGCGCGCTTCACAATTTGCACTGCGTGCTTTTCGGGCGCTCGTTTTTGGGCGTCTGCTGAAACAACATTGGTCCAAACTATTGGAGATGCTCTTAAAGAATATGTGTTGTGAAGGCTGAGGATGCATGGGTGCGCTTTGCTTTACCACGCAATATATTCTAATGTCGATCACTACCTTCTGTATCTTTAACCATTGTCTAGTAATGTCAACAATGGCGTTCGGCTGGGATCCATGGGAGTTGGTGCTTGCAAATTTAGGCGGCTATGTTCACATCGATTTTTATTTGCTACTAGCATACTCTTGTTCTTAAATATAAATCTTTTTAGTGATTTTATTAAAAACCATATACAGAACAAAATGAGTGAATCTAAACTCAAAAATATGTCTATATACATCTCTATGTAGTTTTTTAGTGGAGTATCTTAAAAGACTTATATTTAGGAACGAAGGGAGTAGTTACAAAATATCCCCTAAGCTAAGAGCATCTCTAATAGAAGATGTATCATAACGTTTGCATCTTTGAGGCCCCAAATCCACTCTCCAACAGATGATGTAGATGAAAAAAAAATATCTTTGTTTTTTGAAAATGTAAAATACAATACCTCGCGGTACAAATTTGCATCTCCACCTACATGACATGTAGAAATCGCGGCCGCGCGTCAACCGCCAACCTGTCATTCATTTCGTTTTCCCCCACCCTTTCTTCTTCCTCCTTTTGTCCTGCCGCCGCCTGCGATTCAGCCGCCACCTGCCGCACCACCGCTGCCTCGCTATAGATCCGCCATCTCCTCCCCCTCCCCACCGTCGATCTTGCTGTGATTCGCTCATTGCCTGCCGTCCCCCGCCGCGAATAGGGCAATTTTCCACCCGTCGCCGCCTCACAATTAGGCTGCTGCATGCCGGTCGAATCGACTACGCAACCGCCTCCGTCGTCGTCTCAACCTCCCCGTACCGCCTCGTTGCCACACCGCAACGCCCCGTCACCGTAGCCTCTGTCGTCGCCTCAACCTCCCCACATTGCCCCGTGGCCGCAGCCTTCGCCGTCGCCTCAACCTTCCCCGCACCGCCCCGTCGCCGCAACCTCCATCGTCACCTCAACCTTCCCCGCACTACCTCGTTGCCGTAACCTTCGCCGCCCGCAACGCCCCGTCGTTGGACGCCCCGTCCCGTCCCCGCCCAACGCCGAGGAAAACCTCGAAGAGCAAGATAAGGTTCTTCGGCATGAGGGCCAAGCCCTCCGGCAACTTCGGGTGGAGTTCAGCGACGCCGGAAATCGCTTTAGGCTCGACACCTACCCCACCGTCCACAAGACCACACATGCCTACTACATGGCGGTGTGGTGTGCCAGGAGGCCGAGGATGGACCTCAACTTCCCGGAGATCAAGAGCCAGGTGGATGCATAGTTGCTCGTGCGGCGTAGGGGGCATTCGCATGGACGAGATCACATCGAAGAATACGAAGAAGAGGCTTGTCATTGTCGTTAGTCTCGGTGATTGCGACGACGCGGCGATGGTGAGGTCCACGCGTGAGCATCCAAAGTATGTGAAGGCCGAGCAAGAGTTCCTCTAGAAGCGCGACGCTAAGCGAAAGAAGAAGAAGAAGGACAAGGAGAAGGACAAGGACAAGGCTAGCCCATCGCTCGTAATCCCCGTCGAGTCCTCGGAGGAGGACTGGGGCAACTCGGAGGAGGAGGACTAGGGGTGCGACGACCCGGAAAAGGAGTAGTTTTATCTTCGGTGTAGTTCAAGTAGTAGCAGTAACTTGATGAATGTAGTACCTCGAAATAGTAGTAGTTGAACTAGTAGCATTTGAGTTTGCTATGTTTTTAATTAGAACTATGCTTAATTATTATGATTGAAATGAAGTTGTAGTTGAATTTACTCTATTTGAAGTACATGTTTCAAATGAAGTAGTAGCTGAAGTATAGTTTTACACCTTCCTTTGTATCCTATATTGGAGTTGTTGTTTTATATCTCCAGTATACATCTTCTGTTGGAGTCGACACTTTTTTAGAGATGCAAAAAGCACTTTTTGGAAATGTAAATTTTTACATCTCCTGTTTTATATCTTCAAATTTGCATCTTCTATTGGAGATGCTCTTTCCTAACACTTCCTCCATCGGTAATGCAAACTTGAGTCAATTATATCTAGTGAACGATCAAAACATCTAACAAGTACGAGTGTTAAAATTTTAATTCACACACTCGCAGAAATCTTCCATTCACATGGCTATTTGCAAGATCCACTTGACAAAGATTCAATTGCATATAATATGAGTGCCTTATACAAAATTGTGTCTCGCAAACACATTCATATTTAAAATAAACTTAGAGAAATGATATGGTCCCATTCTTTGTTGTTACTATCTTCGCCAATTCCCAATGCTATGAACGAGTTCTCATTTCTACCGTGAAAGCATAAGATAATTTCATTAATAAGTGATGTCAGTTGGTTTGAAAAACATGCATGACACCAGACATGAAGATTCTTGTGTAGGACATTATCGAGGAACAAACATAATTAATTGGATTCCAGTTTCTTTGTTTTCCTACAATGTGTTATGGCTCACATATATATAATTTAGCATGGCACACTTACACAGTTTATCACTAACAATCGACATGTAGTTTTTCTACCAAATAAGTTCCCAAAGGCACCATATATAGCATGGGAATGTAATTCTGAAGTGTGAAACTGCATTTAAGTTTTGTATGCATTCATCTTGTGGATCACCTAACTTAAAAGATCTCATGTGCGTGGAAACATCTTGAGTTCATGTATGTTCTTTTGGTATTCACTTAACAATTGAAAATAAATTGCGATAAAGAGGCAATAAATGTTTATGGCGAAAGAGGTAAGAAATGTTATTTGTGCATGCTATTAGTTAGGGAGCAATATGTTTGATGGAAGACGTTAATACACAAATCCCTTGTCAGATTTTAATCTCCACTCATTACCTTTGATAAATTCATATTGACGGACTAAACATGATTTTAATCACTCAAACAGTAAGAGGATATTTCTGGGGGTAAATTGGGCAGGGAATTACATCGGTTATGGGGACCTACGGGATGCCGAACTACGCATTGAGCACCACCTCACCTGAAGCAGCAACAATAAAATCGCAGGTGTATTTGTTTCCCCATCGAATCAAGAATGGCAAGTGTTGGGTCAACGCGTGTACCATAGCAGGGGACGAGGGCGGTGGGGAAGGAGAGGCGGACGACGGTGGCGATGGAGAAGTAGGGCGCGATCGGGGCGCGACTGTGCTCGCCTGCCTCGACAGAGCTGGGCAACCACAACACCAACCTACCGACGGTCGCCCCCTGCCGCCGCAACAAGAGCAACAGGAGAATGCGCCGCCATCCTGACAGCGCGGAGTCACCGATCGATCGACAGCGTGGCTGGCAGTGCAAGGGGCAACAATTTTGTGCCGACGAAGGGTGCATGGAGGGGAAATAGTGCGGGCATGGGAGACGTGATAACGATTGTGGTAGAGTGTCGGGCGTGGGAAGTTCAATTGAATATACCCTCACCATACCCCGTGCCATTGCGTTTTGGCTCTGGAACCATCGTCCACCGGCGGGACGGAGCGACGGCGAACGGCGCTGGCCGGGAGGTGCTGGTGTCAGGGGATTGCGCTGGCCTATTTCGTTCATGACTAACTTTGTCACAACTAAGCTTAGGCAAAATGTGGCTGCCATAAAATGTGTGGCGAATAAAATGGCCACCACAAGTGTGACAAGATTTGATAAAAAATTAAGCTTATGACATGTGGACCATTCAGCTAGAAAAGTGTGACATGCCACAAATATGGCAATGAATCAAAACACATGTCTAAGATATTGTGACATGAGTAAGTATAGACGTGACAACCTTAGGCTGCAAATCAAATGCCCTTTTGCCATTGACGAGTGGGACGATCCACATGGGGCTTTCTGAAATCTCGCTTATGCTAAATAAGCCACCTACCATATATTTGCATAAATCACACAAATATTATGGCAACTTTGTGTTATAAACCATGTGAGCTGCTAACAAACGTACGTGTGTCAAATTTGTATTTATGCGACTGATTCTGTTACAACCAAGTGCCACAATAAAGATGGATGCTCTTGTACAAAGATTTACGTCTCTATAATGTGAGTACCTTGTTAAAAGCTACTCTCGTATCATAGAAAATCACATTTTGTAATGTTGAATTTAGGGAAACAAGTCTGCCAAGATTGTCGTGATGGCTCTATTCACTGTTCCTGATGGTAGAGCTTGCGCTAAGAGGTTCCATGCTAGGATATGTTTCGTATTCCTATCATGGAGCATGGTAATTATCTTGAAGAAGCCATATAATCAACTCGCGGGAAGACAACATCATGACCATTTGAAAAGGCGTCATAAGCAAAGAGCGTAATAGAAACTCCATTGCACAAGTACAAGTAAGCAAAATGAATAAGATGTTTTCCAGTTTCTTTGTTTTCCTCCCATTTCTCCTAGCTAGGAGTTATACTGGATGGGGATGCGAAAAAATGTAAGCCTATAGCACGGATCATTTGTGACGATTATCACACTCAACCTACATATGTTGTTTTGTTTTCAAACAAGTTATGAAAGCGTATATATAGCAGAGGTGTGTTCTTCTGGAAGGTGATCATTTGTCGTTAGAAATAACTCATGAGGAAACACCTTGACTTCATGTATATTCTTTTGGTTGTCATTGAAGAATTGTGAACACAAGCTACACTCAAATGATGTGAAACTTTTATGAGTATTTGGTGTTTGTTGTGGTGTAGTTTGAAAAGCATGATGAAACACATGAAGTCGTAGCCCGCCTAATAAGATTTAAATTTACACGTCATTTTTGTAAGTAGAAGAAGAGCGCCTTCGCGATGTGGATGAAGTGCCCAAGTGCAGCATAAGAAGAAGAGCGCCTTCTTGCACGACATGCATGGACGTACATGAAAACAAAATAAATTATTAAATTGCTGATCCTAATCACAAGACGACAATCGATTAAGCTGATCGAATTTTCTTCATGAATGCATGCATGGCCGTGTTTGTCATGGACGCCATCCGTTAAGCGAGAAGCCTGGCCGGGACTGATGACTTCGTGCGCCGCCATACCACTAGGATGCAGTCCGACGGGTAGCGCCGTGATGCAATTGAGCGAGAGAAAACGCGACATCGCTCTGTGGCTGATGCCATTGACGGCGTCGTGCTTCCCTCCGCCGGCGCTGCTGGTTATCGTTGCCTAATCGCTTAAGGTTAGGGCAAAATGTTGGTAACGTGTCAGAGTAAAACGAGATTGAATAAAAGTGAATGGACCATTAGTCTTGTTTCTATTGATTCTGAAGTATATATACATCTGAAAAAGGCGGGAAGAAGAAGTGTCTGTTCGGAGGCATCCTTCCAAAACAGATGCCTGTTGGCAATAGAGAGAAAAAAGACATAACTGTTCCTGGTTGGATACATCCTTTACTAATTAATTTCTAACAAGTTTATTAGCAAAACAAAGTAGTAAAGTATAACTCCTCCATCATCGTTCTGACTTCTGAGTTGGTATAGATCCATTTTGCATGGATCATTTTTACGGAGAAAAGATTATAAAATGAATTAGCATCACTCCTCTGGCTGATTGTTACGAAGTGTAGGAAAGGCCGAAGCCCATCTCAAATAGAAAAACTGCCCCCACACAAAATATCAGCGACCTGTCAATTCTTTAAACTACAAAGAAATTAACTGTAAGAATTTGGGCTAAATCTGTTGGTACGATCATAAAGTAAACTTTGGTCATGGATAAGCGAAAGACACGTGGGCCTAAAGATGTTATAATGATGGCTGTGCATAGTGATATACTCAAAATGGTTACAAAAATATCATGTAGGTAGGTATGATGCTGTTTTGAAAATATGTAGGGCTTATGTGTAGGAGAACAAGAGGAAGTTCACCCACGAGATTAGATGTGCCAACACAGTACGCGTCAAATCTTAATGTGAGAGTTCACAATGCTTGATATCGAAGAGGCTATCAATAAAAGATAAAACAGAAGTGCAAAGACTCTGAACTCATATTAATAATAAAAAAACTCAAACAATACACAAAAGTGTCACGGTATCATATTGCATAAGACTCAAAAGATAAGTTCCGAGAGGGTTACTTGGCCGGTTACTCGTTGTGCATCCTATATCAAGGAAAGTCGGGTTTATTAGAAAAAGTATCTACAACATGTAGTGCTAATCGAGCGATCACCAGTCCCCAACTTATCAAATTAGATAAGAAAGGATAACAGTTCAAATGGCTCCTTTATTGTTTTGATGACAAGAACACGGCAACTTACTTGAAAAGTAACTAGGATTCAGCATGCTAGCTGAAACTAATAGTAAGCTTGTCAAAACAGCATTGCTTGAAAACCCTAAGCTAAAGAACATTGGATAAGATCCTAAACATGCAAATATAACTTACTCAAGCTTAGAACTTTGCAATAACAAACTCAAGAAAATTAGAAAACAAAAGAGAAAATGCAGTTATTAAAAGAGCATGAGAAGTGGTCATTGTCCCAAGCTTAAGATTAAGCAAAAGTTATACACTTTCACTGTCGAGCCCAATTGGCCTCTTCTTTAATGGACAGGAACCTTGCTTTGACTAATTTTCGTGTTGTGGCACGACGACAGCCCTCTTATAGAACCTGTTGAAAACAAGGTAAAATGTAAACAAAGTATTTTTTAGCAAAAAGATTAGCTCACGAGCGATAACACAAATGTCTCTAAAAAGTTTAATTTGTCAACCTAAGGACACACATAAGTAGATAAACTATGTCTAGAAGTTTGCACATTCCAAGATTATAAGTGAGGTGTGTGTGAGAGAGACAAGATAGAAACACGAGTGTGCAGCTCCTAGCCGCCTAGTTAAAATGTGGGTTCCATGCATCGTCTTAATTAGAATTCGGTAGCTTCTGTTACTTGGCGTTGACATCAGCAGCGGCGGAGATAGGCCCCAGGCTGCCTGTGGGGCACGAACACTGATTACTTTGTTGATTGCAGCAACGGTGCATGAAGTTGGCCGTGAGTGTGAAGGAATCATGGCGCCGCCACTGGGTACGGGTGGCGATACGCGTTCGTGTCGTGCGTCGTACGTGGATCGCTCTGTGGAGGTTGTTCCTGCATGCATGCCCGCCCGCCTATGATACATGTGCGGGTACGAGTACGAGTGTGAGTGTGAGTGCTCGTACCGTTATCAATCTTTTTCTCTGGGATGGCTTCTGTCTTGGGCCTCAAGATGGCTACTCTTTCTTTCCTCCTCGAGTTGTACTTAGAACTTTGTGAAAGTCCGGTGCATGTATCCGTCGTTGATTATGCTGAACTTTGTGAACGACGAATATATATATAGACTGCCGTTCGCATTAATATAGCGCCGTATCATCTCGGTCCACTTTATGCCATGCATGCATCTCTCTCTTTGCTGCTCACAACAAACACATGCATGTCTCACAACATCTCTTCTCTTTTCCTCTCAAAATCCATCCTTTTTAGTATTTTTCTCAAAATTTCAATTGTTCATATCCTTAAAACCAAAACTCCTTTGTTCGAAGTGTTTACATATTAATTTGAACTCATCACAGCAAGGCCTTTAAGCAAGATCAATCTTGGATAGATTTTAAACACGTTAAAATTTTAATGTTTTGATTCACATTTCATTAAATCTATTTCACTAAATAGATTTCACATTTCATTAAATCTATTTCACTAAATTGATTTTCACTAAGAATTCAAATATATGAACATATTTTAACATAAAAACAATATTCAAAGGATAACGCCAAATTAATACCTCACAAGAAAATAAAATGCTAGCTTTTGTATAGATAGACTGCTGGTTCCACACAGGATGACATTTGCGCTACTGGGCCCATGTATCATTTTTCGCAATTAATACTGAAGAATAATTTCTAGACATATGGATGTGGTATTGTACAAACAGTGTCAACTGGACCACCTCTCGCGCATGGTAGAAAATCCAGTCTCTATAGGTGCCTGGTAGACACTTATGTACTTAAATATTGAATTTAGAAAAACTAGGTGCCTTTGCATGGGTGGTACAAGATTCTGCAATAATTTCATTTAGGATCACACATCATTTTCTGACCGAGCAGTGGGAGGCGTGTTGGAAACGCACTAGCCATATAACACATGAACATGCTTGCGTGGTATAACTACCGAGGAACAAAAAGGATGAGATGCCGTCTTGTGTTGTTGTTTTCCTCCAGTATCTTATATCTCAGGGTTCGCAAATACATTGAGCAGAGAAGGGAAGAAATGTAATCCTAGCATGACACATTCATAATAAGGATTACCATTCTCAATCTATGGTAGTTTTGTTTTCAATCGAGTTCTTAAAAGCATACACGTATATATAGCTAGGGTGCATGGATTTCATTCTGGAAGTGTGAACTAATTGCATGTGAGTTGGTAGTCATTCATTTTGCGAAACATGCATGTAGCAACAAGAGTTCATGTGTAAACACCTTGGTGCACGCCATGTGTGTTCTTTTTGGTGGTCATTTAAGAAGTGCGAATAAGACTGCTCTGAAAAGGAAAGAAATGTTATATTCCCTCCGTTCTTAAATATAAGTCTTTTAAAAGATTTCATTAGGTGTCTACATACAGAACAAAATAAATGAATTTATATTTTAAAATATGTTTATATATATTCGTATGTAGTTTACTAGTGAAACCTTTAAAAAGACTTATATTTAAGAACGAAGGGAGTATATGGGTGCTTAATGGTAGCGTGGTGTAGCGAGAAATGCATGTAGAAAATCAAAATCTGTGGTCCCTAATCAGATTTCAATCTCCACCGACGATGGACGTGGTCGTACGTTCGACTTGGCCTCGGCCGTCACCCTGGCCGCGAAGGACGCGCCACACTTTCCATCCAAAGAGTTTTATTTTCCCAGGGATTCGAAGCTGCCATAGGTCAAAGAGAGTAGCCACTACTTTCCGCTTTCCAAACCGTGTTTAGGTGAGCACTCCCAAGACTGTCCGGCCTGAAGTAATGGTGCCCAAACTGAAGATCAAATTACACATGATAGATCAAATGAACTGAAAAAGTTCCTGACCTTGTAAAGTGCCAAGCCACAAAGTCTTCCACAACTTGGACATGAAGAGGGATTTGCATTATTCTTTTAACATCAATAGGTAAGAAAACAGTGCGAAGGAGCACCTCATCCCATTGTCCCGTATGGGGATCAATAACTTCTTCCACCTTAGTCAACATTGTTCCTCCCCTTGGGGTAATGATGATTCTTCCCACCTCGCTAGAGGGAATCCAAGGGTCTTCCAAATATTAATATGTGAGTCTGAACCCACACGCCATATGCATCCCTCGCTACTAGAATTACGTTTTGCCGGGCACTCAGCGAATTTCGCCGAGTGCATTCTCTCGCACACCCAGCGAATTTCTGCCTACCGAGTTTGATCCCAACTTAAACTCAACATAATTTGTAACTCGATAGAGCAGTGTCGTTTGCCCGGTTTTGACGAAAAACGACTCGGCGAACAAAAAAACACGGTGAACAAAATAGTTCGCCGAGTTCCCGACAGAAACAACTCGGTGAATTTTTGTCTGTCAAGTTTGATCCAAACTTAAACTCAACGGTAATCCGTAGCTCGGTAGAGCAGGGTCGTTTGTCGGGTTCTGGCGGAAAACGAATCAGTGAACAAAGAAAAAACTCGGCGAACAAAATAGTTCCCCGAGTTCCCGACATAAACAATTCGGCGAACACTAACATGTGGGCCACGTCGGGCAACAATGGACCGAGTCGTGACGGAGGCCTTCGTTTGCTGGGTTTTGACTAACCGCACCTTGGCAAACATTTTCCAATTTTCATTTTCTTAACTGGAATGGCAAGGGTCATATATATATCGAGTTTCTTCGGGCCAACACTCGGTAAACATTTTTCGGGTTTCACATTTTTTAAAATTGAAATACCAGGCGTCACATATTTATCGAGTGTTATTCCAGAAAACCCGGCAATAACTGATAGGTGGGCCAAGGCATCACTTGTAGTTGACCAGTTGACAGTGTGTCTCGTTGTGCCGAGTTTGAAAACTCAGCAATCCTCTGCTTTCATTTCAAATGAAAAACAAGCGAGGGTTCGCTCCAAAGGAAAACCCTCAATCTGCCCACTCTCACTCCATCGCCGCCGCCGGAGTATGTCCCTTACTGGATTGCCCAGTATTAGTACTTACCAACTCGGCTATATGTAGCACTCGGCTATATGTAGCACTCGACAACGAAGTTGCGCCACGCGACGGGCCTTTATTGGACTGTAAGCTGCCAAGTTTGGAACTCGGTAAACATTTTGCCCAGTTCGGCCTACTAACCAACTCGGTTGATATGTTTCACTCGGCAAACGTGTGCCGACACGTAGATTATTCCTATTAGACAATGTTGAAACTCTATAAAGATATGTGTCACATGGCACCTCCGTTAACAACACGTCAAGTCTGACAGTGTGATTCGTCGAGTTGTTTCCGTCCGAAACCCGGTAAACATTGTTTACTTCTTCATTGATTTCGCAATAGAATGCACTTGGCACTACTAATGATTGTCGAGGGCCATCTAGCCGAGTGCCTTGCGCCGAGTTTGTAACTCAGCAAACATTTCGCCGAGTTGAATCCCTTTTGAAAGTCTGAATTCCCGCAACAATGCTTTGCCACAAAACCGAGGAATCTTTCTTTAGTCCTGCTTTTAATATATCACTATTTGAATAATACTTGGCACTCATCACTTGCACACACACAAAGTCGGGATTTTAGAGAAGTCGCCAACATTCCTTTGCTAACAAAGCAAGGTTAAAGTTGTGAAGGTCTCTAAACCCCATACCACCCTTCTTCTTTGGAACACAATTTTTTTTTCACCATGCAAACTTGCATTTCTTTTCTCCTCCATCTCCCCACCAAAATACTGATATCTCATCATTATATGATTTACAGATTCCTTTAGGAAATTTTAACATGGACATAGCATATGACGGAATTGCTTGTGCCATAGATTTTAACAAAATCTCTTCACCTTGCACTGATAGAAATGTCTCCTTCCATCCCTTTAGCCGCTGACAAACTTTGTCTTGTCCAGTAGATGCTGAAAACAATCACTTCGGTCTACCGCAATCGTCGTGGGGAGACCCAAATACTTACTTGACAAATCTTGAGTTAATATATCCAGAATTCCACAGACAGCTTCCCTCGCTAAAATTCTAGTGCTAGGACAGAAGAAAACACTGAACTTTGTTGTACTTAAACGCTGGCCTGAACTAGCACAATAAGTATCTAGAATCCTGTTCAATGTATTTGCATTGTGATCAATTGCTTTCATAAAAGCCCTTCATAGAAATAAGGGAGTCATCAGCAAAAAGGAGGTGAGAGATATTAGAATGGACGTTAATCATCCCTTACAACATTGCTATTTGAAAACTAACACTACCATTGATCACCCCTTACAACTATAGCAAAGAAAGTACCTATGCTGCTACAAGTTGCATATCTTCATAACTATTTGTGCTGACTAATTAAGTAGCACCATTTAATAGAAACATTTTATCTTTTCTGTAGAGCCATAAAGAAACACAACAGTCAGCAGCGTAACATTTCCAAACATTAGCTCCAACAAAAACAACACTTCTCTCCCTAATCCTAACGGCATAGCTGCTTGTTTCTTGGTCATGGCACCTGCATTACTCTCACTGCGTAAATTGGTTGTGACTGAACCTACAATCCTCCCCCTCTCCTGTCATTTGTTGCAGCAATTGCATCAACACCAACATTACCCACAAGACATCTTGTACTAACCAGGTGCTCCACATACTCTAGCTCCTAGTGTGAGAAATCATAGTTTATCTATCATACACACACAAATATTTAGAAATTCAGAGCTAAAAAAATCAAACGCAGACCTAAGACAACAACCAGATAATGACTTACAGTGTTCTTCTTGCACTTTTAGAACACCCAACCATCATTCTCCTCCATGCTGGAGATGTAGAACTTGAACATCTTGCTGCAGTCAGGGCAAGGGATCAATGGCACCACTACAGAGCGTCCGTGGAGAGCTGGACGGATCAAGCCAGAGGAGGACGTGGTGAAAGAGGTGAGGGTGGCGATTGGGGGCTAGATGGCGCCAACGACAGCAGCTAGCGGAGGAGGGATGACAACTCCATTTAGGAAGAAAGTGGATGTTCCACTATAGGGTGTAGTACACCGTAGTTTGCAATAAACTTGGAAAACTTGGTCAAACCTAGTCCAAAAATTCTGAAAAATGAAGATACCAAACTTTCTCAAATATTCGAGCATCCTGCAATATTTCAGCCAAAAATAATGTCTGAGGAGCTCTCATTGAAAAAAACCCAAATTCAATATTCTAAGTTATGTGCACTTTTTGAGCATCCAATTTGCTTTTATAGTGAAAGCTCCTCCGATGTTAGTTTTTGATGAATATTTGCATGCAGCCTTTTTGGATCCGATTGGATGTCTCAAAATTTCAGTTTCTTTGGATTTGATATAATCATGTTTTTTCATTTTTTCTGGAAAGTGGCTACTTTCCGACTTGGGAACTAGGGATTGAAGGGGAAGATAAGACGAGGTGCGGCCCAGATTAGGTGCGGTACGGGTAGGCACGGTGCAGCGCGGGCCGGATCAGCTACGGTGTGACACGTACAAGGTTGTACCTGTTTTACCCAAGAGAAAAGAATAGAGTCAATACCGCACAGAATAAAGAATCGCCAATGTGGCATGCCTAGTCAGAATCATTTGAGGACAAATTCGATTAGGGATAACATGCGGTACAAATACGTAAAACGGGTACAAACCAAGGTTTTTCCAAAAAATGGGCAACATCTGTCGAGTTGGTGAATCTTGGGGTAAAAAATTAAATTAACTCTATATCATTTGTGGTTGCTACAAAGTTACGTGTGTGTGATAGATACTTCTATACTTAAATACTAAATCTAGAAAAACAAGGTGGCTTTCCATGAGTGGCATAAGATTCTACAATAGTTTTTCTTCATGATGAGACATCACTTTCTCAACCAGCAAACCCCGGACGATTGGAAAGGCACATGCCATACGACATATGAATAAGTTTGCGTGGTACAAATAACAAAAGTAAAAATAACGAAATTCCATCTTGTGTCTTTGTTTCCCTCTAGTATCCCAGAGTTGAAAATACATTGAGCGGGGAATGGAAGAAATGTAAGCCTAGCATGACACACTCACAAGGATTATCACTCCAATCTACGATAATTTTAGTTTCAGTTGAGGTCTTCAAAGCATACATATATACAAGGTCTATGGATGTCATTCTGGAAGTGTGACCTTGCATATGAGTTTGGCATTCATTCACTTTCACATAATGTACCATTTGGAATTCATGCGGAAACATCTTGATATCATGCATGTATGTTCAGATTTTTGTGTGGCAGATCTTTCAAAATGCTATTCTGACCAGGGATAACATGAAAAGGAGATGGTAGCATGGGAATCCAAGCTGTTCATTTGTGATCAGCTAGAAACGGCCCAACATCCAGAGTGGTGTGGAGGACGTTAGGGTCTATGTTAGGGACTCATTGTCGCCCTAACTCTATATGATAATACTATGCTTGCGTGTATGCTTTTTTGCCTCGTATTGATAAATGTTACACTATTGGGCTAGCACCAATTTGTTATGCTATTTGGCTTGCTCGGAATGGCCCCACCTTTGATCTCAAATGGATCAACACTCCCTTTGAGATTGTTTTTACATCTTGTATTCTTTTTGGTGTATTGGGCAGGGCTTTAGAAACCAGAGATGATGAACCTGGTGAAGAAAGGGGCGGAGATGCTGAAGGAGAATGCATCCGAAATGATGATGTTATGTGGGCCGCCAGTCCCACGCGAGGTTGGTCGTGAAGATAATGTTGGAATTATGCCCTAGAGGCAATAATAAATATAGTTATTATTATAATTTCTGTATCAAGATAATCGTTTATTATCCATGCTATAATTGTATTGAATGAAGACTCATTTACATGTGTGGATACATAGACAAAACACTGTCCCTAGCAAGCCTCTAGTTGGCTAGCCAGTTGATCAAAGATAGTCAGTGTCTTCTGATTATGAACAAGGTGTTGTTGCTTGATAACTGGATCACGTCATTAGGAGAATCACGTGATGGACTAGACCCAAACTAATAGACGTAGCATGTTGATCGTGTCATTTTGTTGCTACTGTTTTCTGCGTGTCAAGTATTTGTTCCTATGACCATGAGATCATATAACTCACTAACACCGGAGGAATACTTTGTGTGTATCAAACGTCGCAACGTAACTGGGTGACTATAAAGATGCTCTACAGGTATCTCCGAAGGTGTTAGTTGAGTTAGTATGGATCAAGACTGGGATTTGTCACTCCGTGTGACTGAGAGGTATCTCGGGGCCCACTCGGTAATACAACATCACACACAAGCCTTGCAAGCAATGTGACTTAGTGTAAGTTACGGGATCTTGTATTACGGAACGAGTAAAGAGACTTGCCGGTAAACGAGATTGAAATAGGTATGCGGATACTGACGATCGAATCTCGGGCAAGTATCATACCGAAGGACAAAGGGAATGACATACGGGATTATATGAATCCTTGGCACTGAGGTTCAAACGATAAGATCTTCGTAGAATATGTAGGATCCAATATGTGCATCCAGGTCCCGCTATTGGATATTGACCGAGGAGTCTCTCGGGTCATGTCTACATAGCTCTCGAACCCGCACGGTCTGCACACTTAAGGTTCGACGTTGTTTTATGTGTATTTGAGTTATATGGTTGGTTACCGAATGTTGTTCAGAGTCCCGGATGAGATCACGGACGTCACGAGGGTTTCCGGAATGGTCCGGAAACGAAGATTGATATATAGGATGACCTCATTTTATTACCGGAAGGTTTTCGGAGTTACCGGGAATGTACCGGGAATGACGAATGGGTTCCGGAAGTTCACCGGGGGGGCAACCCACCCCGGGGAAGCCCATAGGCCTTGAGGGTGGCGCACCAGCCCTTAGTGGGCTGGTGGGACAGCCCAAAAGGGCCCTACGCGCATTGGAAGAAAAATCAAAGAGAAAAGAAAAAAAAGGAGGAGGTGGGAAGGGAAGGAAGGACTCCCACCCACCAAACCAAGTCCAACTCGGTTTGGGGGGGAGACCTTCCCCCCTTGGCTCGGCCGACCCCCTTGGGGCTCCTTGAGCCCCAAGGCAAGGTCACCCCTCTCCCACCTATATATACGGAGGTTTTAGGGCTGATTTGAGACGACTTTTCCACGGCAGCCCGACCACATACCTCCACGGTTTTTCCTCTAGATCGCGTTTCTGCGGAGCTCGGGCGGAGCCCTGCTGAGACAAGGTCATCACCGACCTCCGGAGCGCCGTCACGCTGCCGGAGAACTCTTCTACCTCTTCGTCTCTCTTGCTGGATCAAGAAGGCCGAGATCATCGTCGAGCTGTACGTGTGCTGAACGCGGAGGTGTCGTCCGTTCGGTACTAGATCGTGGGACTGATCGCGGGATTGTTCGCGGGGCGGATCGAGGGACGTGAGGACGTTCCACTACATCAACCACGTTCACTAACGCTTCTGCTGTACGGTCTACAAGGGTACGTAGATCACTCATCCCCTCTCGTAGATGGACATCACCATGATAGGTCTTCGTGCGCGTAGGAAATTTTTTGTTTCCCATGCGACGTTCCCCGACAGATAACTAGATCGGCACAAAATTTGTTGCTTTTTTCCTCGGTGAATCATGTGCCATCTTTCTCGTTGGACGGGTGGTTGTCGTCGCTTTTGGTTCCATGATGCTACTAGGAAGAGGTGTTGGCTGTTGGAACTGCTTGGGACATATTTTTGCCTATATTTCCGGTGACACCACGTTTTCGCCCCATGGTCCGTTATCCTGGATGACACGTGCATAAAGTGGGTTTCTTGATGTTACTCCCAACTCTTTTCTTTTCTTAACCTAGCTTTTTGTCTTAGTTATTTAAGACAATGTATTTTCTTTATGAAAGTAATGAAAAGGGGAAAGGCCGGTTCAAAGAAAAAACATGTTCATTTAGTGGTCATTCATGAATCGTGAATAGGACTGGTCTCGAAACGATAGAAATGCTATCCGTGCTTAATGATAGTGTGATGTACTCCCTCGTTTCTAAATATAAGTTTTTTTAAAGATTTCTCTGACAGAATACATACGGAGCAAAATAAATGAATTTATATTTTAAATATATTTATATACATCTGTATATAGTTCGTAATGAAATCTCTGAAAAGACTTATATTTATAAACGGAGGGAGTAACAAAAAATACATGTAGAAAATCAAAATGTGTGATCCCTAGTCAGATTTTAGAAGTAATGCTACATGTACAAAGGTTTACATATAAACTCACGTGAAGGATTGTGATTGGTAATAAGGGATGAGTGGCTCCACCTCACTGAAAATCAGGACAGGGGGAGGGGGGGGGGAATTAGTTTGAATGGTTAAGTAACTTTTGTAAGTCTTTGTAGGTCTAACATTATTGCAGATTTTAGTCCATATTTCAAGGAAACTGGAATCTGACTAGGGATCACACATGTAGGAAGAAAAAAGGTCCATTTCTAGGATGCAAGACCATTTTCAGTAATCGATCGCAAAGGAAATTAGAGCATTTTCAATAGACGGTCCAAATGAAAAAAAAATACTTAAATTTTGGACCGTATGAGGCAAAAAGCGATTCTTCAGCAGACGGTCCATATGTAAAAAAAATTGGACCGCGGCCTCCTCGTGATGTAAAACGGAACACCTCGCAGTGCAAATTTACATCACGAGGTGCGTCTGGTCCAAAACCAGCCGCCGCCCGCGAACGCCCAACCGCCACTTCATTTAGCTTCCAGCCCGCCAGCCCGCGTCTGCCCGCCCGCTTCCCGCCCGAGCGCCGCCGCCCCCGCCGTCCGGCACCACCATGGCCGAAGGCGACGACCCCGCCACCTTCTCCGCCGCCGCCACAACCGGTGGGCTGACCCACGTGGCCGCCGCCGCTGCAATCTCGCCCGCAACCGCTGCCATGCCGCCGCCCCTCGCCCTCCGGCCCGGATTAGCGCCGCCCCGACCGGTGGCAACCGCGCCGGCGGCGAAGCCGACGAAGGGACGAGGGGCGGAAAACGGGCGGCCAACCGCAGCCGCAACCCGACCGACAGTTCTACGCGGCCGGTGAAGCTCTCCAAGGCGGCCGCGGCGGCTCGGGGTGACGAATCGCAGTCGATGCGGTCGGCGGCCTCCTCCAGCAGCCCTACAACCATTCCTCAACCTCCCCCTCCGCTGCCGCCGGCCGTGGAGGACGATGTGGCCACGCCGACGGCCACCGCCTCCAACATGTTCGACGAAATGTCGCAAAGGTATAAATTTTCCGGTTGTCCTCTCGTTTGTTGTTTCAAATTGTATGTTGAACTTTGTCGCGATGAAATGCTGATGAAGAAGCAAATGCTCATGAGGCAAATGATGATGGGAGGAGGCATGAGAGGTGCCATGGGAGGAGGCATGGGAGGTGCCATGGGAGGTGTCATGGGTGGTTACATGAACATGATGGAAGGAGGCATGAATGGTGCATTTTGGCGAAAACATGGGAGATGGCTTCGGTGGCAACATGAAAGGTGACTTTAGCGGCATGGGAGGTGGCTTTGATGGCATGGGAGGTGGCTTTGGCGGCAACATCATGAGTGGCTTGGGAGGTGGCTATGACGGCGATATGAGTGGCGTTGGAGTTGGCTTCGTCGGGTATGGGACACAATGAAGATGCTTCCGGTGGTGCTCACGGCAACGAGAGTTCACCGCTTGTTGAGAACGTCGACAAAGAAGGTGGTGAAGATGATGATCGTACCATGGTTCACAAGACTGATGGTGTTGATGACCCGCATGAGTAATATTCATGTGCATTTCAATTTCTAGGGCGAAAATCTTTGATTGAGACGATGCTCTTTTGATAGAGGGATTAGATAATATGATGGTGGTGCACTTTTGATTGAAACTATGTTGATGATGCACTTTATTTTCAAATTTTTGACGCTAGTTCAATGCAAAACCGCGGTTGAACAGTGGTTACAGCAGCCGCGCGACCGTTTTCAGTTTTTTACATCTTTGGTTTGGACCATCTATTAGAGTTGCTCTTTTGGACGGACCATCAATATGAACCATCTGTTGAAGTTTAGCGTTTTTCGAAGCTCCAAAATACATTTTTTGACAGTCCAAATTTTACATATCCAATTTTGAATCGCCAAAATTTAAACCATCTATTGAAGATGTTGTTAAAAAAGACCTTTTTTACGATACCCTATACTGCTCATGAGAGAGGGAGCTGTATATTCAAATCTGGCCATCGATTTTCCAAGGGCAGGATAGACATTTTTTTGTTTTCTATGCAACACTCGACTTGGCCTAATGATCTGTTTTGCCTCCTCCTTCCTGTGGTCGCCTGTCGCCAGTAGTGGCCTCAACCAATGCGATGTTGGGGTGCTCAGCCATCGAAGAGTCGTACGTTGACGCCTCACGACCGGTCGAGGGAGACCTGCACTACGTTGCCGACCACCCGGTCCAAAAACAAGGCAGAAAAAGGTAGCTGGCCCGGTGGCGAAGGAAAAGCTGTAACCATAGGGGTTGTAGCCATGCCGTGAAGGAGTTGTAGCTATGCTGTGACAGTCAGAACCTTAGTGACGTCATCAGCGGATAATGGCGACTAGAAATCAAGACGCCACTCTTGCCGGTAGCGGCCAGAATCCAATAGGGTGGGCAGGGTTTGTCAACCGCCGTGTTGTCATCTGGTCGGGACGGCCAGCCGCCGTCGCGAACGAGCAGCGTGCGCGTGGAAGAAGTGCATGTTGAAATTATGCCCTAGAGGCAATAATAAATATAGTTATTATTATAATTCCTGTATCAAGATAATCGTTTATTATCCATGCTATAATTGTATTGAATGAAGACTCATTTACATGTGTGGATACATAGACAAAACACTGTCCCTAGCAAGCCTCTAGTTGGCTAGCCAGTTGATCAAAGATAGTCAGTGTCTTCTGATTATGAACAAGGTGTTGTTGCTTGATAACTGGATCACGTCATTAGGAGAATCACGTGATGGACTAGACCCAAACTAATAGACGTAGCATGTTGATCGTGTCATTTTGTTGCTACTGTTTTCTGCGTGTCAAGTATTTGTTCCTATGACCATGAGATCATATAACTCACTAACACCGGAGGAATACTTTGTGTGTATCAAACGTCGCAACGTAACTGGGTGACTATAAAGATGCTCTACAGGTATCTCCGAAGGTGTTAGTTGAGTTAGTATGGATCAAGACTGGGATTTGTCACTTCGTGTGACGGAGAGGTATCTCGGGGCCCACTCGGTAATACAACATCACACACAAGCCTTGCAAGCAATGTGACTTAGTGTAAGTTACGGGATCTTGTATTACGGAACGAGTAAAGAGACTTGCCGTAAACGAGATTGAAATAGGTATGCGGATACTGACGATCGAATCTCGGGCAAGTAACATACCGAAGGACAAAGGGAATGACATACGGGATTATATGAATCCTTGGCACTGAGGTTCAAACGATAAGATCTTCGTAGAATATGTAGGATCCAATATGGGCATCCAGGTCCCGCTATTGGATATTGACCGAGGAGTCTCTCGGGTAATGTCTACATAGTTCTCGAACCCGCAGGGTCTGCACACTTAAGGTTCGACGTTGTTTTATGCGTATTTGAGTTATATGGTTGGTTACCGAATGTTGTTCCGAGTCCCGGATGAGATCACGGACGTCATGAGGGTTTCCGGAATGGTCCGGAAACGAAGATTGGTATATAGGATGACCTCATTTGATTACCGGAAGGTTTTCGGAGTTACCGGGAATGTACCGGGAATGACGAATGGGTTCCGGGAGTTCACCGGGGGGGGGGGGGGGGCAACCCACCCCGGGGAAGCCCATAGGCCTTGAGGGTGGCGCACCAGCCCTTAGTGGCCTGGTGGGACAGCCCAAAAGGGCCCTATGCGCATTGGAAGAAAAATCAAAGAGAAAAAAAAAAGGAGGAGGTGGGAAGGGAAGGAAGGACTCCCACCCACCAAACCAAGTCCAACTCGGTTTGGGGGGAGACCTTCCCCCCTTGGCTCGGCCGACCCCCTTGGGGATCCTTGAGCCCCAAGGCAAGGTCCCCCCTCTCCCACCTATATATACGGAGGTTTTAGGGCTGATTTGAGACGACTTTTCCACGGCAGCCCGACCACATACCTCCACGGTTTTTCCTATAGATCGCGTTTCTGCGGAGCTCGGGCGGAGCCCTGCTGAGACAAGGTCATCACCAACCTCCGGAGCGCCCTCACGCTGCCGGAGAACTCTTCTACCTCTCCGTCTCTCTTGCTGGATCAAGAAGGCCGAGATCATCGTCGAGCTGTACGTGTGCTGAACGCGGAGGTGCCGTCCGTTCGGTACTAGATCGTGGGACTGATCGCGGGATTGTTCGCGCGGCGGATCGAGGGACGTGAGGACGTTCCACTACATCAACCGCGTTCACTAACGCTTCTGCTGTACGGTCTACAAGGGTACGTAGATCACTCATCCCCTCTCGTAGATGGACATCACCATGATAGGTCTTCGTGCGCGTAGGAAATTTTCTGTTTCCCATGCGACATAACCCTACAGTGGCATCATGAGCTAGGTTCATGCGTAGATGTCTTCTCGAGTAGAACACAAAAGTTTTTGTGGGCGGTGATGTGCGTTTTGCTGCCCTCCTTAGTCTTTTCTTGATTCCGCGACATTGTTGGATTGAAGCGGCTTGGACCGACATTACTCGTACGCTTACGAGAGACTGGTTTCATCGCTACGAGTAACCCCGTTGCTCAAAGATGACTGGCAAGTGTCGGTTTCTCCAACTTTAGTTGAATCGGATTTGACCGAGGAGGTCCTTGGATGAGGTTAAATAGCAACTCATATATCTCCGTTGTGGTGTTTGCGTAAGTAAGATGCGATCCTACTAGATACCCATGGTCACCACGTAAAACATGCAACAACAAAATTAGAGGACGTCTAACTTGTTTTTGCAGGGTATGCTTGTGATGTGATATGGCCAACGATGTGATGTGATATATTGGATGTATGAGATGATCATTTTGTAATAGATAATATCGACTTGCACGTCGATAGTACGGCAACCGGCAGGAGCCATAGGGTTGTCTTTATACTAATGTTTGTGCTTGAAGATGCGTTTACTATTTTGCTAGGATGTAGCTTTAGTAGTAATAGCATGAGTAGCACGACAACCCCGATGGCGACACGTTGATGGAGATCATGGTGTGGCGCCGGTGACAAGAAGATCGTGTCGCTGCTTTGGTGATGGAGATCAAGAAGCACGTGATGATGGCCATATCATGTCACTTATGAATTGCATGTGATGTTAATACTTTTATGCATCTTATTTTGCTTAGAACGACGGTAGCATTATGAGGTGATCTCTCACTAAAATTTTAAGACGAAATTGTGTTCTCCCCGACTGTGCACCGTTGCTACAGTTCGTCGTTTCGAGACACCACGTGATGATCGGGTGTGGTAGACTCAACGTTCACATACAACGGGTGCAAAACAGTTGCGCACGCGGAACACTCGGGTTAAGCTTGACGAGCCTAGCATGTACAGACATGGCCTCGGGACACATGAGACCGAAAGGTCGATCATGAATCATATAGATGATATGATTAGCATAGGGATGCTTACCACTGAAACTATACTCAACTCACGTGATGATCGGACTTGAGCTAGTGTAAGTGGATCATGAACCACTCAAATGACTAGAGAGATTTACTTTTTGAGTGGGAGTTTAGCGAATAATTTGATTAAGTTAAACTCTAATTATCTTGAACATAGTGTAAGTCCACTTTGAATATATTTGTGTTGTAGATCATGGCTCACGCGACAGTCACCCTGAATTTTAATACGTTCCTAGAGAAAGCTAAGTTGAAAGATGATGGAAGCAACTTTGTAGACTGGGCTCGTAATCTTAAGCTAATCTTACAAGCTGGAAAGAAGGATTATGTCCTTAATGCTGCGCTAGGAGATGAACCACCCGCTACGGCTGATCAGGATGTTAAGAACGCTTGGTTAGCACGTAAGGAGGACTACTCAGTAGTTCAATGTGCAGTCTTGTATGGCTTAGAACCGGGACTTCAACGTCGCTTTGAGCATCATGGAGCATTTGAGATGTTCCAGGAGTTGAAGTTTATCTTTCAGAAGAATGCCCGGATCGAGAGGTATGAGACCTCCGATAAATTCTATGCTTGCAAGATGGAGGAGAACTCGTCTGTCAGTGAACATGTGCTCAAAATGTCTGGGTACTCAAACTGTCTAGCTGAGCTGGGGATTGAACTCCCGCAAGAGGCTATCACTGACAGAATCCTTCAATCACTGCCGCCAAGCTATAAAGGCTTTGTGTTGAACTACAACATGCAAGGGATGAACAAGTCACCCGGCGAGTTGTTTGCGATGCTGAAAGTCGCAGAGTCTGAACTCCGTAAAGAGCATCAAGTGTTGATGGTGAATAAGACCGCTAGTTTCAAGAGAAACGACAAAGGCAAGAAGGGTAATTCAAAGAAGAGCGGCAATCCTGTTGCCAATCCGACGAAGAAACCCAAAGCTGGACCTAAGCCTGAAACAGAGTGTTACTATTGCAAGGGTATGGGTCACTGGAAGCGCAATTGCCCCAAGTATCTGGCAGATAAGAAGGCGGCCAAAGAAAAATCAGGTATATTTGATATACATGTTATTGATGTGTACTTAACCAGCTCTCGTAGTAGTGCCTGGGTATTCGATACCGGTTCTGTTGCTCATATTTGCAACTCGAAACAGGAACTGCGGAATAGACGAAGGCTGGCGAAAGATGAAGTGACGATGCGCGTAGGAAATGGTTCCAAGGTTGATGCAATCGCCGTCGGCACAGTTTCACTTCAGTTACCATCAGGATTAGTTATGAACTTGAATCATTGTTATTTAGTGCCTGCGTTGAGCATGAACATTATATCTGGATCTTGTTTATTGCGAGACGGTTACTCTTTTAAGTCAGAGAATAATGGTTGTTCTATTTCTATGAGTAACATCTTTTATGGTCATGCACCCAATGTGAGAGGATTGTTCATATTGAATCTTGATAGCGATACACACATACATAACATTGAGACCAAAAGAGTTAGAGTTAACAATGATAGCGCCATATTTTTGTGGCACTATCGCTTAGGTCATATTGGTGTAAAGCGCATGAAGAAACTCCATGCCGATGGACTTTTGGAGTCACTTGACTTTGATTCACTTGGCACGTGCGAACCATGCCTCATGGGCAAGATGACTAAGACTCCGTTCTCCGGAACAATGGAGCGTGCAAGTGACTTGTTGGAAATCATACATACCGATGTGTGTGGTCCGATGAGCGTGGAGGCACGCGGCGGATATCGTTATTTTCTCACCTTCGCTGACGATTTGAGTAGATATGGTTATGTCTACTTGATGAAGCACAAGTCTGAAACATTTGAAAAGTTCAAGCAATTTCAGAGTGAAGTTGAAAATCATCGTAACAAGAAGATCAAGTTCCTACGGTCTGATCGTGGGGGTGAATATCTGAGTTTCGAGTTTGGTGCTCACTTAAGACAATGTGGAATTGTTTCACAGTTGACACCGCCTGGAACACCACAGCGTAATGGTGTGTCCGAACGTCGTAATCGTACTTTATTAGAGATGGTGCGATCTATGATGTCTCTTACCGATTTGCCGTTATCGTTTTGGGGTTATGCATTAGAAACAACTGCATTCACTTTAAATAGGGCACCATCAAAATCCGTTGAGACGACACCATACGAACTGTGGTATGGCAAAAGGCCAAAGTTGTCTTTTCTTAAAGTTTGGGGATGTGATGCTTATGTCAAAAAGCTTCAGCCTGAAAAGCTGGAACCCAAAGCGGAAAAGTGGATCTTCATAGGTTACCCAAAAGAGACAATTGGGTACACCTTCTATCTCAAATCCGAGGGCAAAGTGTTTGTTGCTAAAAACGGAGCTTTTCTCGAGAAGGAGTTTCTCTCGAGAGAATTGAGTGGGAGGAAGATAGAACTTGACGAGGTTGTCGAACCTCTCATCCCTCTGGATGGTGGCGCAGGGCATGGGGAAACCTCTGTCGTTGCGACGCCGGTTGAGGAGGAAGTTAATGATGATGATCATGAAACTCCGGTTCAAGTTTCTGTCGAACCACGCAGGTCGACGAGACCACGTGCTGCTCCAGAGTGGTACGGTAATCCCGTCTTATCAATCATGTTGTTGGACAACAACGAACCTGCAAATTATGAAGAAGCAATGGTGGGCCCAGATTCCAACAAATGGCTAGAAGCCATGAAGTCCGAGATAGGATCCATGTATGAGAACAAAGTGTGGACTTTGGAGGTACTGCCTGAGGGCCGCAAGGCTATTCAGAACAAATGGATCTTTAATAGGAAGACGGACGCTGACGGCAATGTGACCGTTTATAAAGCTCGACTTGTGGCAAAGGGTTTTTCACAAGTTCAAGGAGTTGACTACGATGAGACATTCCCACCCGTAGCGATGCTTAAGTCCGTGAGAATCATGTTAGCAATAGCTGCATTTTTCGATTATGAAATCTGGTAGATGAATGTCAAAACGGCGTTCCTTAACGGTTACCTTAAGGAAGAATTGTATATGATGCAACCCGAAGGTTTTGTCGATCCTAAGAATGCTAACAAGGTGTGCAAGCTCCAGCGATCCATTTACGGACTCGTGCAAGCATCTCGGAGTTGGAACAAACGCTTTGATGAGGTGATCAAAGCATTTGGGTTTATACAAGTGGTTGGAGAATCTTGTATTTACAAGAAAGTGAGTGGGAGCTCTGTGGCGTTTCTAATATTATATGTGGATGACATATTGCTGATTGGAAACAACGTGGAGTTTTTGGAGAGCATAAAGGATTACTTGAATAAAAGTTTCTCTATGAAGGACCTAGGAGAAGCTGCTTACATTCTAGGCATTAAGATCTATAGGGATAGATCAAAACGCCTGATAGGACTTTCACAAAGCACATACCTTGATAAAGTTTTGAAGAGGTTCAAAATGGAACAGTCCAAGAAGGGGTTCTTGCCAGTTTTACAAGGTACGAGATTGAGTAAGACTCAGTGCCCAGCAACTGATGAGGATAGAGAGCATATGCGCTCCGTCCCCTATGCTTCAGCCGTAGGCTCTATCATGTATGCAATGCTGTGCACTAGACCGGACGTTAGCCTGGCCATAAGTATGGCAGGTAGGTTCCAGAGTAATCCAGGAGTGGATCACTGGACGGCGGTCAAGAGCTCGCGGTAAAAGGTTACGTCGATGCAAGATTTGACACAGATCCGGACGACTCTAAGTCGCAAACCGGATACGTATTTATTCTTAATGGGGGTGCGGTAAGCTGGTGCAGTTCCAAGCAAAGCGTCGTAGCAGATTCTACATGTGAAGCGGAGTACATGGCTGCCTCGGAGGCGGCTAAGGAGGGTGTATGGATGAAGCAATTCATAACGGATCTTGGAGTGGTGCCAAGCGCACTGAATCCAATAACCTTGTTCTGTGACAACACGGGTGCCATTGCCTTAGCAAAGGAACCACGGTTTCACAAGAAGTCCAGACACATCAAACGACGCTTCAACCTCATCCGCGACTACGTCGAAGGGGAGGACGTGAATATATGCAAAGTGCACACGGATCTGAATGTAGCAGACCCGCTGACTAAACCTCTTCCACGGGCTAAGCATGATCAACACCAGAACTGTATGGGTGTTAGATTTATTACAATGTAATTCGCATGATGATGTGAGGCCTAGATTATTGACTCTAGTGCAAGTGGGAGACTGTTGGAATTATGCCCTAGAGGCAATAATAAATATAGTTATTATTATAATTCCTGTATCAAGATAATCGTTTATTATCCATGCTATAATTGTATTGAATGAAGACTCATTTACATGTGTGGATACATAGACAAAACACTGTCCCTAGCAAGCCTCTAGTTGGCTAGCCAGTTGATCAAAGATAGTCAGTGTCTTCTGATTATGAACAAGGTGTTGTTGCTTGATAACTGGATCACGTCATTAGGAGAATCACGTGATGGACTAGACCCAAACTAATAGACGTAGCATGTTGATCGTGTCATTTTGTTGCTACTGTTTTCTGCGTGTCAAGTATTTGTTCCTATGACCATGAGATCATATAACTCACTAACACCGGAGGAATACTTTGTGTGTATCAAACGTCGCAACGTAACTGGGTGACTATAAAGATGCTCTACAGGTATCTCCGAAGGTGTTAGTTGAGTTAGTATGGATCAAGACTGGGATTTCTCACTCCGTGTGATGGAGAGGTATCTCGGGGCCCACTCGCTAATACAACATCACACACAAGCCTTGCAAGCAATGTGACTTAGTGTAAGTTATGGGATCTTGTATTATGGAACGAGTAAAGAGACTTGCCGGTAAACGAGATTGAAATAGGTATGCGGATACTGACGATCGAATCTCGGGCAAGTAACATACCGAAGGACAAAGGGAATGACATACGGGATTATATGAATCCTTGGCACTGAGGTTCAAACGATAAGATCTTCGTAGAATATGTAGGATCCAATATGGGCATCCAGGCCCCGCTATTGAATATTGACCGAGGAGTCTCTCGGGTCATGTCTACATAGTTCTCGAACCCGCAGGGTCTGCACACTTAAGGTTCGACGTTGTTTTATGCGTATTTGAGTTATATGGTTGGTTACCGAATGTTGTTCGGAGTCCCGGATGAGATCACAGACGTCACGAGGGTTTCCAGAATGGTTCGAAAACGAAAATTGATATATAGGATGACCTCATTTGATTACCGAAGGTTTTCGGAGTTACCGGGAATGTACCGGGAATGACGAATGGGTTCCGGGAGTTCACCGGGGGGGGGGGGGCAACCCACCCCGGGGAAGCCCATAGGCCTTGAGGGTGGCGCACCAACCCTTAGTGGGCTGGTGGGACAGCCCAGAAGGGCCATATGCGCATTGGAAGAAAAATCAAAGAGAAAAGAAAAAAAAAAGAAGGAGGTGGGAAGGGAAGGAAGGACTCCCACCCACCAAACCAAGTCCAACTCGGTTTCGGGGGGGAGACCTTCCCCCCTTGGCTCGGCCGACCCCCTTGGGGCTCCTTGAGCCCCAAGGCAAGGTCCCCCCTCTCCCACCTATATATACAGAGGTTTTAGGGCTGATTTGAGACGACTTTTCCACGACAGCCCGACCACATACCTTCATGGTTTTTCCTCTAGATCGCGTTTCTGCGGAGCTCGGGCGGAGCCCTGCTGAGACAAGGTCATCACCAACCTCCGGAGCGCCGTCACGCTGCCGGAGAACTCTTCTACCTCTCCGTCTCTCTTGCTGGATCAAGAAGGCCGAGATCATCGTCAAGCTGTACGTGTGCTGAACGCGGAGGTGCCGTCCGTTCGGTACTAGATCGTGGGACTGATCGCGGGATTGTTCGTGGGGCGGATCGAGGGACGTGAGGACGTTCCACTACATCAACCGCGTTCACTAACGCTTCTGCTGTACGGTCTACAAGGGTACGTAGATCACTCATCCCCTCTCGTAGATGGACATCACCATGATAGGTCTTCGTGCGCGTAGGAAATTTTTTGTTTCCCATGCGACATAACCCAACAGTGCATGTACAGAAGGAGTAGACGTTGGTTCGGAGGTCCTGCACCGAGCAGTGGTCCAGTCCTCGGAGGACGAGACGGCGGTGCTGAAGTGGGCGAGGCGGCCAAACTGGCGTGAGGCCGCGCGTCCTACCGAAGGGGAGGTCGGCGTAGTAGACGGGTGCACAACTCCGGCGCGGGGCGTCGACAGGGACCTCCATGAAGACGAAGACAAGGAGGTAGTAGTCGCGGGTGAGCATCGGCGTGACGGTGTCCCAGAGGAGCAGCGGCATCGGGCGGCGAGTCGTCGACCGGCTGCCGGTAGGAGGAAGAGGAAGAGGAGGGAGGGACAGGGGAGAGAAGCGAGGCGTTGACGACGAGCAAAAGGGCCTAACTTCGCAGCCAACTGATTCGCCGTAGGTGGCTAGGCGCACGTCGTGGCTGCCGGAACCTAGTGGGTTCGGCAGCTGAGTTTTTCACTTCCCAAAATACACTCACCACTCGTATACCGGAGGACAGAGCGATGCGGTGCAAGCCATACCGCGTGCAATTCCACTAGCGAAATTGGAGCAGTACATATCGCTCCCCACCATTAGATTTCATAAATGAACGACCCATATTTCTCCTATGGTACCATAAAAGAGCTCTTAAAAAAAGAAAAGAACTCGTTCCGCTCGTCTATCCGCGGCGCGTTACGACCGAGAGAAGAAGCCGAAGCCACAGCTGCAGGAACGCCTGCTCTTCGGGACGCCACGGTCCACGTTTCTTCTTCCTGGGTCGTCGTCTCCCGAGCCACCGCCACCGCCCCCGCCGTCGGCCCACCGCTCGCAGTACTGGAGCTCGTAGGGTGCCAGCTCGTGGCCGAGCCCCTCGTACACCTTGAACTCGCAGCGCATGCCGAGCCGTCCCCGCAGGAACTTGGTGCCGTCTTTGCCGGCCTCGATCGGGACCAGGAGGTCCGCTCGCCCGTGCACCCAGAGCACCGGCGTCTTCTTGGCCTCGGCCGTCACCCTGGACGCGAACGAGGCGCCGAACGGGAGGAAGCCGCTGAAGACCGCGCAGCCGCCCAGGGCTCTCGGGTACAGCAGCACGCTCGCGATGCTCAGCGCGCCTGCGCATGCAATTTCATCCTCAGTTTGTTGGTAAACTACACTACAGAGTGATGAATAGTTCGAGCTTGTCGTTGTGCGTGGGTACCTCCCTGGCTGAGCCCGAAGACGAACACGTCCTCCGGCCTCGTTCCGGCGGATATCTCGCGGTCGATCATGGCGTGCACGCTCTCCACCGCCCTCATCACGTCCGCCTCGCCCCTCACGGATTTCTGCCATAGGAGTCGCAAAAACAGAGGTGAGCTTCCTCGTGGGTCATGCATGTGATCTGTGTGATGGTGGAGCTCTTACGGAGGTGATGGGCGTGTCGTGGATGTCGAACCACGACGGCATCAGCATGCCACCTGATGCACGCGAAACACATACAGATTAGGCACCTGATATGCACGCCATGCGTGTCAAAGCGTCGAGCAAGCAATGGAGAATTCAAGGAGAGGTCGGATGTATACGTACGGTTGCATGTAACTGGCGCGGTGGGCGCCGTGGGGAAGGCCCAGCGGGCGCCGGCGAAGGCGTACCCGGCCACCGGCTCGTTCGCACGCCCGCTGTCGCCCAGCCCGTGCAGCCACAGCACGAACCGCTCCGCCGCCGGGGGATCCTCCTCCATTTCTCGGCCGAGCAGAGCAGAGCAGGGAGGGGAAAGCTAACGGTGAGCGGGCCAGACATGGAATCTGGCTAGCTATAGGAAGCTCTGCCGCAGTTTCTGAGTTCCATTGCGCGTGTTGACTTGTGACGAGGGGTTGACCTGGGATGCCACGGTCAAGATCCAACAACAAAGAAATAAAAGTGGCGTCCCTCGAATTATTCGGTGGTAAGAGCACGCGTCCCGGGTATGTTCACAAATGTGCCCCAACGGCTCCTATATTTCATTCCGCTTATTCACATATCGCATATCCGGATCCTTAAAACCACACACGTCGATCACGCAAACCGTTGTCGTATTTAAATTACAAATGTTGTTACTCAACATAAATAGTGTTTATATAAAATTTATTTAAAGGGCACAATCAATCATCTATTTTTTTCATCGTTGGTTCACATATGCACTACCAGATCATTGGATAGTTGCACGTGCACCTTATGTTTCGGAAATTCTGATGCACCCACAGAAGTTCATAAGCAGAGCCGCATCTTGATTTTTCGGGATTTTAACTTGTTCTTCGGGTGCTTCGAAATCATTGGTTAGACTACACCATCACCCTCATCCTCGACGATCGTATTGTGTGATATAACACAACATGTCATCAGTTGTCATTAAGTTTCCGATTTCCACATCATTACAGCTCTACGAATAATTCTCCAACGAGTTTGCAGCACTCTGAATGCCCTCTCCGCATCCTTCCTAGCCGTTTCTTGCATTGTTGTGAAGTGCTTTTATTTGTTGCCTTGTGTTTCAGATATGGCCTTCACAAATGCAGCCCACTGAGGATATATGCCATCGGCAAGATAGTATTTCATGTTGTAGCCTCGGCCGTTGACGGTGAAGTTGCACCGCGACGATTCCTCATTACAAAGTCACTTGAACACCGGAGATCGTTGAAGCATGTTAATATCATTATGAGAACCCGACATTTAAAAAAAACATGGCAAATCCATAAGTCATGTGATGCCATAGCTTCTAGTATGATTGTGGTCTTTCTGGTGTCACCTTGATACATTCCTCATAAGCCTTTAGGAAAATTCTTCTGCAGCCAATGCATGCAATCAATCATGTTTTAGATCCAAATTCTTTTGACAAGTAGACACTAAAAAGAAAAAAATACAGGCTAGTCAAATGGGGCGTGGTTTGTTGGTCGAAAGACCAAGGTGGCCTTAGAATCCACGACCTATAGGTTAAGACTAGGGCCTTGCTTAGCAAATGGTTGTTCAAAATTCTTATTGAGGATGGTGTTTGGCAAACCAGGTTACGCAACAAGTATCTAGGCCAAACGGCGGTTTCTCGGGCCTATTGGAAACGTGACGACTCGTGGTACTGGGCTGGCCTAATGACGGCTAAGAAACATCTCTTTCACTTTGGATCTTCCTAGATAAAGGACGGGTCGGAGGTTCGTTTCTTGGAAGACGTATGTCTAGGCAATACTAGTCTAGGCAATACTAGTCTCCGAGAGCAACACACAACCTTGTACATAATTTCCCACGATAATACTGTTGCATTGGTGCTCAGTTTATCCCAGCCAAATATTTCATCAGGCATGATTTGATTGGCCCCAGGATTAATTCATGGAATAATCTTATATTCCGACCGGATTCAATTAAACTCGCAAAAGGCCAGGATGTGTTTTGCTGGAACCTTAGGGCGTGTTTGGTAGCCTGCATGGAGAGTGTATGAGCCCAAAAGTTCCCTCCCCGACCCACTTTTCGCTGTTTGGTAGGGTGTATGGGCTGAGGAGAGCATGCATCAACTGATGCAAAAAAGGACCTCAGCATAGCTGAGCCCAGCACCCCCCGCAGAGGCGAGCTGAGGCGAGCTATGCTCAGCCCGTGCACCCGTGCCCCCGTCGCTCCCCTCGCCCCCGTAGCTCCCGTCGCTCCCGTCGCCCCCGTCGCTCCCGTCGCCGCCGTCGCTCCCGTCGCCCCCGTCGCTCCCGTCGCCCCGTCGCCCCCGTCGCTCCCGTCGCTCCCGTCGCCCCGAGCTCCCGTCGCCCCCGTCGCTCCCGTCGGCCCGAGCTCCCGTCGCCCGAGCTCCCGTCGCCCCGAGCTCCCGTCGCTCCCGTCGCCCCCGTCGCTCCCGTCGCCCGAGCTACCGTCGCCCCGAGCTCCGGCAGCCCCTCCCGAGCTCTGGCAGCCTCGCCCGCGCTCCTTCCGAGCTCCGGCAGCCTCGCCCGAGCCCCCCCTCCCCCCTCCCCTGCGCCTCGTCCGAGCTCCGGCGGCCTCGCTCGAGCTCCGGCGGCCTTGCTCGAGCTCCGGCGGCTACGGATCCAGTCGCCCCACACTCACCCACGGTGGTGGAGGAGCCTTCCGAGCCCCGTCGCCGCCTCTGCCCCCTCCCCCCGTTCCTTCACCTGCCTCCTCTTCCTCCCTCGCAGTGCACCTCTTCCTCCTCCCTCTTCCTACCAAACACAGTCTCATCCAAACATGTCACAACACATGCATGACCACCAAACAACTGAAGATGAATGTATTCATCATGTCTATACTTAGCATGCATCAAGAGGGAACAACTATGCTAGGGTGAGAACAGCTGCCAAACACACCCTTACTACATCGGGGTCTTTCAGAGTAGACACTATATAGGTGCGCCCATGCATTCTCAGGTACTAGTGAGTAATAACAAGAAAATTTGAAAGTCGAAGATTCCACTAAAAATTAAAATCTTCATGTGGTATCTTCATAGGGGAATTATGCTAACCAAACACAATCTTGCACGACACAATGTAAGTAAGAAGTGTTTCTTTTGTGATCATCGTGAGATAATGAAACACCTCCTTTCCAATGCAAGTTTGCTCGTCCTAGATGGCTAGCCATCCAAATTGCATCAAACTTGTATCAACCAACAAGTGTTGCCAATATATTTGGTCACGGTTGGTCGGTATACCAAATAGATTCAAAACACTAATAAGGGTAGGAATGTATGCCTTACTTTGGCCGCTCCGCCTACATAGAAATTATTTGGTTCTTAATGACAAAAATGCTTTTCCCTGTAGGTTATTTTCTTTTACAGACTCGCTAAGTACGTGGTCTACGCTACAGCAACCGAAGCACCAACCGATATTAAAGGCGATGTGTACGCGGTTGGAGCTGGAGGCTACGGGGTTTTTGTCCTAACATGGGTGACAGCATAACCTCCGGATTGATTAACCACCACTTTTGACCATTGTGTCATCCTGTAGGGTTCTACTTTGTTGATTTATCAGTTTAGTTACTTTTCCTATTGTGAGACTTTTTGGTGTTTGTTGTGTGCATCTCAGCTACACAGAGGGCGGGTGTTGCAAGACAAGTTACAAGGCATGTTTCTTTGGAATATTATTTCTTTTGTATCTTTCTAAACTTTGCAATAATATGTCACGTTCTCCTTTTAGGAAATATCTATTTTAAGTCAGAGTGTCATATAGTTATTACAAAATCATGTGAATCAATCTTTGGTTGGATGGTAAGGAAGGTGGTTGTATCCGCATGCCACATGACACTTTTATGTCACATGGGTGAAATATTTGTTAAGCAGGAGGCAGCATTCCCGTTGACAACAAGACGTATATGATGACTTCGTCAACCTTAAGATCTAACCCTAATAATATGGTTGTGTGCATCTTTGATGCAGAGGCCATGTCATGTTCTCCTTTCAGGAAAATATTTATTTTAAGTCGGATTATCACACAGTTGTTACAAAATCATGTGAATCAATCTTTGGTTGGATGGTAAGGAGGATGGTTGTATGCACATGCCACATGACACTTTTGTGTCACATGGGTTTGTTAAGCGGGAGGAGGCATTCCCGTTGACAACAAGACGTATATGCATGATGACTTCGTCAACTTTAAGACCTAACCTGTCGGCTCCATCTTTTAGGCTGGTCGTAATGAAAGTATCATAAGTATTATATCATGCATGTCAACTAGACATGTTTGATGAGGTGGCATCAAAGAAAGAGAGGGTTGAGTATCATATTATGATACAATATCATATTAAATGTTGTGCTACTATGTGTCATGCATGACAATGAATAAACTGTTCTATGATACTAATACATGATACTATGCATTACGGATGTAGTATCATACACTAGTATCATATGCATGATACTAGTATATATGATACTCCCATTACAACCAGCCTTAAAGAGGTGCTCATAGGGGTAGGGTGCGCATGCATGCGTTTATAGGGATGAGTGTACATGTGTATATGTAAGTATGAGTGTTTTTGTAGTGTGTTTCTAAAAAAACATTTTTAAAAGTTAAAAGCGTATTAGAGTTGTAAGCTTTTGAGTTGGTAAATCGTGCATAATGTCTGTCAATCAGTTGAATTTATCAACACTAGCTGAAAGAGTGAAACACGGCTAAGTTGAAATTCGTATGCGTGCACTGTGCTAGAAGACGAAAATGTTGCCATAATTGGGAAGGCAACAAGGTGCATTAGTTAGCATACAAACCGGATCCCGGCCCTGATCAGTTGGTGTGCAGAGCAAGGCAACCTAACCAACTCGATGGATCGTCTTTCGTGTGCCAAGGCATGCATGCATGCATGCACATAGTCCACTGCTAGAAATAAGGCACCAAGACAAAACGCAGATCGTTACCATTCCTCAACCAGCTAGTACGTACGTGCATCGACATGCATGCATGCGTTCGTCGCCGGCCGATCGACAGCCAACCCGACACTGCTTAAAGACATGCTCCCGCGCTCCACTTGTAACTCTATATAAACGCTACGCATGCTCAAGCAGAAGCTCGTGTAGATCGATCGATCGATATGGCTTTCTCCCCTGGCGGCACACGGCCGGTGATCCCTATATTAGTTCTGCTAACGGGCGGCCTGTTCGCCGCCTTCCCCGCGGCATCAGGCGGCCGCGTCGACGCCGGTGACATGCTGATGATGGACAGGTTCCGGCAGTGGCAGGCCACTCACAATCGTTCGTACCTGAGCGCGGAGGAGAGGCTGCGGCGCTTCGAGGTGTACCGCACCAACGTGGAGTACATCGACGCCACCAACAGGCGCGGCGGCCTCACCTACGAGCTCGGCGAGAACCAATTCGCCGACCTCACCGGGGAGGAGTTCCTCGCAAGGTACGCCGGCGGTCACACTGGCTCGGCCATCACGACGGCCGCCGAGGCTGACGGCCTGTGGTCTTCTGGCGGTGGCGACGGCTCCTTGGAGGCGGTTCCTCCGGCCAGCGTGGACTGGAGGGCCAAAGGCGCCGTGACGCCGGTCAAGAACCAAGGCTCGCAGTGCTGTACGTAAACTAATTCACCTCATCCATTTCAACTACGTAGTACTCCTTCCATCCCAAAATAACTGTCTTAAGCTTAGTATAACTTTATACTAGAGCTAGTATAAAGTTGAGACAGTTATTTTATATACTACGCACTGGCTTCCATTGACTAATTTGATTTTGTTCCCGGAGCGGATGCATGCATGCAGACAGCTGCTGGGCGTTCTCGGCGGTGGCAACGATGGAGAGCCTCTACTTCATCAAGACGGGGAAGCTGGTGGCCCTGTCGGAGCAGCAGCTGGTGGACTGCGACAAGTACGACGGCGGGTGCAACAAAGGGTACTACCACAGGGCCTTCCAGTGGATCATGGAGAACGGCGGCATCACCACGGCGGCGCAGTACCCGTACAAGGCGGTGAGAGGCGCCTGCAGCGCCGCCAAGCCCGCTGTCACCATCACCGGCCACCTGGCGGTGGCCAAGAACGAGCTCGCCCTGCAGAGCGCCGTCGCGAGGCAGCCCATCGGCGTGGCCATCGAGGTCCCCAGCAGCATGCAGTTCTACAAGAGCGGCGTCTTCTCGGCGGCGTGCGGGATCCAGATGAGCCACGCCGTGGTGACCGTCGGCTACGGCGCCGACGCCTCGGGGCTCAAGTACTGGCTGGTCAAGAACTCGTGGGGCCAGACGTGGGGCGAGGCCGGCTACATCCGTATGCGCCGCGACGTCGGAGGCGGGGGGCTCTGCGGCATCGCGCTCGACACCGCTTACCCGACCATGTGATGTCAATAATCAGGCCTACGTTCCGAGTTAATTAATTAAACTCGCAGGCAGCAGCATCATCTGCCCTAGTATTAATCCCGACCATGTGCATTTGTGACGTCCTACCTATGTCGTCGATTACATTGCGAGGCTGTTATACGCATGTGTGGTGTGACAATATAGCATCATGCGTGTTTTCCTGTTCAAAAAGAAAAATGTCCCCAAGCAAAGGGCAGCGCAAAGTATACGTGTCTAGCTGTTTTTATTTAGGAAAACGATTAGAATCAGTCGTCGGATGAGAACAGCCAAACATAAGCCCCCTCTTGCTTCCACCACGTGGCTACCACGCATCGCTTTTCTCTCTCCACTTTATCTTCTACACAACCACTTTTTCCCGATGTTCTATCCTTATCTCCATTCCTCCACTGAGGCCTCGTTTGGTTAAGAGGGATTGGGGAGGGTTTGAGAGGAAAATCCCCGGGGGCCCAGAAACCCCACAGATCCTCGGGCGCCTATTTGATAGGAGGGGTTTGCTTACCCCAATCCCCTCCGTTCCCCTTCAATCCCTTCCTATCCATGTGTTTCAAAACCCTCCTCGGAGGACTAGTGGAAGCAAAACCCCGGGGATTTGAGAGGAATGGGTGGAACAAAGGGATTCACCCATTCCCCTGAAATCCCTCCCTCTCAAAACCTCCCCAATCCCCCTTAACCAAACAAGGCCTGAAGGAGCAACATCCACCCATCAGCCGGCCGCCGAAGCTACATGGGACAACACGGCTGAACCCTTCGAGGCCACCGGAGATATGAGGGAGGGAATCAGAATTGGTTCTCATCCGGGAAACCGGCACTGCAAAGCTGGAGGAGCTGCATCCTCGTGGATCTCGCCACGACGGAGGACATGCTATGCAGCGCAAGCAACATCGACCCGTGGAGCTCGCCGACGGCAGTGCTGCAATGGAAGGACGTCACGGTTGCTTCTCTCTGGGACACCAGCGTTGCAAAGCTAGGGGAGTTGTATCCCCGTGGATCTCGCGCATGGAGGCGGAGCTACAGTGCAGCAAAGCGGCATCGCAACCCATGGAGCTCACCGGCGACTCTCGCCGGCGACGGCCCCCGGCGTTCCAAAATAGTGCTTACTGGCAGCATCTGTGATCTTTTGCAGCGACGTGTTTCTGCCATGAAGCTCCATGAGGCCACATAGCTGCAGTGGGGCATCGTCGGGACTGTTGGAGATGCAATGATGCACCGCCGAATCGTTCATGGTGTGATGGGTTGCAACGAACCGTCCCCGCATATGGAGCTTCGCCGAGGGTATGCCAGTGTTGCCCTGAAGCTCCGTCGAGAGACATCGGGTGCTGCAATGGAGCTTCGGTGGGCGCCGGGCATGCACTGAAGCATCAACGGAACGATGTGTCTCAATGGAGCATCGCCTGCGGCGTCGGGTGCTGCGATGGAGCGCCGCTGCACCTATGTTATTGCTGCAGTGAAGCATCGGCAGCGGCTACCTGGGCTCGGATGCAGCGCTCGCCGGCAGGCGCAGGTGCTCCAAGAACGAAGGTGAGAAGGGGGTGTTTGTGTGATGCGTGGGAAGGAGATCGTGTGGGCGTTGACCATTCAAACCGGTTGGGAGGAGGGATCCGACGGTGTGGTGGGGTCGATCAAACGGCCAGCAAGGCGACTTAAATCTTCCTCACATCAGCCGATTGATTTGTAGCACTCGCCTTTTACTTAAGATTCTGTGCAAGGTAAAAAGTAGCGTGCTAAGAGAAATAGCGGCGGCCTCCTCCAGATGATATACACGATACAACATGCTATATTTCAAATAGCGTTAGAAAAAACTAAAAGATAAAGGATTTCATCAAGAATAAATGATGTAGTCCAAAAATACCAGAACAATATATGCATGATCACATATAAAATTGTTCTCCAGTTGGCTAAAGCCTAACATCTACTCCCTTCGTCTCATAATATAAGATTGTTTTTCTTATGAGATAATATAAGAGCGTTTTCGTTTTTTCAACAGTGGAAAACTCGAACCTTTGGGCCAATAGGCTGGGGCATCAAGCCTACCTATATAATTCGGCTCTGTTTCCGAGGTTTTAAAATATTTAGGTTTCTGAAAGTTGTGAACGGTTTCCTGAAGAAGCATTAACCTAGAGAACGGTCGACCTAATATTCGGTTCGGTCCTTGATGACAACCGAACATCAACGATCTATAGCATAAATTCAATCCATGGTGGTGTTGTGTCCCATCGTTTCCTGAACTCCCACTAGATCGAGGCCACACCACTCTTGCCACCTAGAGGGTGTTTGGATACTCTCTAGTCATGTGACTAGTAGTAGTCAGACTAGAAGTTTTTAGTCAGGCCCTGTTTGGAAGGTGACTACTACTAGTCAACATTAAATGTCTCTTTATTAAATTATTCTCATTTATCTTCCTTCCATTGGCGTGCCAGCATGGGAGGATGAGCCATTAATTGAAGAAGAGATTTTAGTCAGTTTTAGTTGGGGGTGGGGTGACTAGAGACTAAACTAGTTTTAGTCACCCATTAGTCAGGGGTGTTTGGAGGTTTACTGACTAAAGGTGACTACTACTAGTCTTTAGTCTCTAGTCTCTAGTGATCCAAACACCCTCCTAGCTGGGAGAGCAAAAGAGTCGGAGGTCGTTGGGAAAGAGGGAGAGGGAGGCGATGGCGTCGAGGAAAAGGAATGGACGAAATTAAATCGACTGATGGTTTCCCGACCAACGCTGTTGGCTACCAGTGCGGGTGGAGAACAGGGGCGGCGACCTAGGGCGAGGCAGGTCACATTCTGCTAGTGAGACTATAGAATGGGGATAAAATGCGGAGAGGGTGTGCGGCTTGGACGGTTCAAGTGTGATAGAAAATACAAGGAGATGAGTAACGTGAGGCCTTGCGAGTTAGTTAATGGGCTGGGCTTTCTACATTTCTTACTCAGGTTCGTTTATTTGACCGGTTCGGGAATCAGACGCGACTATATCTAGCATTATGCGAGCCCGTAGAAACTCACACTGAAGGGTGCAGATTAACCTCCGGTCCTCCAGGACATTGCTGGCTACGCTAGCCACTGCGCCCGTGTCTTGCAGATAAGTTGTTGGCGCAATGTGTCCTTGAGGCTAACGACGTCGGTTTTTCTATGGTTTTCACGTTTTTTTTGTGTTTTCCTTTTTCTTCTTTGACATGGTTTTTTATGTTTATGTTTTTATTTTTGTTTGATGTTTTTTTTTCTCCATTTTTCGTTTGATTTCATTTGTTTCTTCATTTTCTTTTTCCTTTGAATTAATTTGTTTCTTTTCCAGTTTTCATTTTATTTGTTTTACTTCATTTCTTTATGTTTGTTGCTCTACATTCCTATACACATGGTCAACATGTTTTCAAATAATTGTTCAACATTTTTTACACAATTGTTTAATAAATTTAAATTACATCTTCAACATTTTTATATACATGATCAAAATGTTTTCAAGTATTTGTTCAATATTTTTGAAATACTTGGACGAAAATTTTCAAATACTTCTTCAACATTTCTATATACATGGTCAACATTTTCAAAATAATTGTTCAACATTTTTCAAATACTTGATCAAAATTTATATATATATATATGATCAATAATTTTTTAAATATTTGTTCAACATTTTTCAAATAGTTGTTCTACATTTTTCAAATAGTTGTTCAACATTTTTAAATACTTATGCAACAAGTTTGAAATGTTTTTTGAAGATTTTTTGTTCTACTATATATATTTAGAATATTTTAAAATATAATCAAAACTATAGAAATAAAATCAAAAAGGGAAAACTGAAAACGTAAATAAATATAGGAAAAAGAGGTTGTGGCCTCCCACACTCGTCGTCAGCCCAGCTAGCTCGCCCCTTCAGCGAGTCAGAAGCCAGACTCGGTGAAGGCAAGACATAGACGTTCCTGGCACCATAGGCCTAAAACTGAACTCACAAACTTAGCTCGGTTTTCTAGGATAGATGAGTGGCATTCTAACCAAAATTATCGGTTTCAGTGTATTTCATTTGAATTTAGGTTCTTTCAGTTGGCTACTTGTGCCGTCGGTTAAATTGTCGCACCCCTATGGATGTTGACATCATGTATGAGCTCATTTGATACTCTCTCAAACGGTCACTCCGTCTGACAGCTTGGCCAGTTAGACATGACTGAATGCTTGGGGAGCCACTTGTGGCCTCAGGACAATGCATAATGCTGTTGTACCATGGTTACATCTCGATTAGGTAAAAAAAATGGTTACACCTTGATTTTTAGTGAGATCTTTCATGCCAACCAGAGTGATTACTCCCTTGAATGGAACACGTGGTGGTTAGAGTACCATACAATCTCCCCCACTCCGCCTATAAAAGGTTAGGCAAAGCAACGTAGGGGGAAAACATCCTCTGATTGTTCACATTCTCATCTTTCTCCTTTGGGCTACCATTACCAAAGGAGCAAAAGCTTCAATCTCACCAAATTTTAGCGCTCGAGAATTAAATCACACTTACAAGTGAAACAAAATTTTAGTCCAACTAAAACAAATTTTAGGACATATGGAACAAATCATAACTTCCATCCGTATAGAAATATGGGCCAATTGGAACAAAATCTTAGTCCACTGAAACAAATAATATATGCAAAAACACAATACTAGGACCATATTTTTAGAGTATGTGAAATAAATCAAGATTACAAAAGGAACAAAAAGTTTAGATCAAGCAGAGCAAATTTTTATCACATGAGAAATAAATCATGATTGCGCAAAACAATTTTGGACTAAGTGAAACAAATTTTTAGCAATTATGGAACAAACCACAACTATAGACGGGACAAATTTTTGGACTAAAAGAAACAATGATTTTGCCTAAACGGAAGAGAAATCATGAAATCTTACAAAACCATACAAAGAAAAATGAAAAATAACAAAAAATATAAAAAGGAAATAATAATAAAATAGTTGAACACGAAAACAAAAATAATGGCAGAAAAAAGAACGAAAAAGTACAGGGATGAGGTGAGAGTAGAGGGAAGGGCGGGAGCCAACCTAGGAAGGAACATGAGCTAACCATATGTTATTTTTGTCCAAGCATACTTCCAAAGAGCGATTTTTCTTGTTAGGAGTCACTAGGGCGACACCGAGCATTTCAGTGGAAGAGGGACTGTTTTAAGACCTAATGTTTCTTTGTTGGGTTCTAATGGGCTTTCTTTGGGACGGATCTTATGGGGCCTAGCCAGATGCATTTTGATATTTCATTTGAGCAAAGGAGTGTCTTGCGATAGAAGAAGAGAAGAGGTGAAAATAGACAAACTGACCCAAACTTGATTTTTTCCGCATGTAAAAGGAAAAGCATCAGCTGGGGCACCATGATTATTGCATGGCATCATGAAATACCTATGTGGAATTCCTAAAATTTCATGTGCTTTAGTAAACATATTATATATTCTATGATTTCTAGATCTATCCATAGGGATCGATTAAGAATGAGCAAGTTTCTTTGTGAGCAATATCGTGGGCACTCTGACATATTTGTTCTGTTTGCTTACAACAGTGTATAATTTGCACTATGCATAGACTGAAATTCCAAAATTGTTTGCATGACACAACACAATAATATAATGTTACTACTCACTATTTTACAGTATACTGTAGTTCATAACGGAGATGGTTACGGCAGTGGTGCTCATTGTTATTGGTAAGTAGAAATAAAAAGAAGAGCGCAAAAAGGGAAAAAAGGATAATGACAAATATATTGTTTAGACAACATATCAACACATTTAGAAGAAAACTAGTGAGCTATCACGGATTCATATACTGGTTTATAGCCCATATATTTTCTGATAAACCAACTGATCTCCACCAAAAATACCTCTAAATGGATTATATGAGAAGACAACCTAGTAAGGTCTAAGGGGGTCACATTTTCTGATAATCCTACGGATCTCCTTCCAAATATCTGCGAAAAAGTTCAGGACTAGGGCACTAGGCGACATGATCTAAGGTGCTAGGTTGCAAATGATCAACAAATTAAATGATCACATATCAACTACGGATCCACACTCTGAAGCTAGCAAAACTTGATTGCGTTCATCCACATATAATATATATATTGAAAAACAGCAGTACATTGCACTAATCAGGCGATCCGATTTTGCTTGCCAATTGACATCACATACCCTTGGTTCTAAGAGAAGAGCTTGATATACTCAACGCACGCATCTCTGAGCTTGCTGCAATGATGTTGTTCAGCTATAGCCAATGTGGCCAAGACGCTCTTGGCATCGAGACTCTTGATCAAAATGCTCTCGCACATCAGCTTCATCCTTTCCATGGCATACCTGTCTGCAGCCACGAGCAAGAGCTTAATCATCTCCTTGTTGTCATAGTTGTCATTTACATATATGGCGGGCAGTGAATCTGTATAGATGAAGTGCAGCAAGGCTCTGAAAACAGCCGGCTGCATGTCTTCAATCTGCAGGCAAGATTTCTCGCTTTTCCCCATTGGCCCATAGAGCTCCGCATCGAAGGCCGGAGACCGCAACGCAAGCACGATCTTATGCGCATGGAAGGTCTCCCCGTTGACCTTGATCATCACGTCTGCTCCTTTGTTCGCCTCCAGAAGTTTTGCCAGATTCTCCAACAAGTCGGACGGCGGCACCTCGATTTCCGGCGTCTTGGTGGCGATTGCCATGGCAGGTATTTCTTTGAGGAGAACGGTCAAGTCACACTGGATCAAGAGGCAATCATCCTGCACGTATGGGGATGCCTCCAGGACGTCAGTCTTCATGAACTTGGAAACCCCCCTGAGATGTTCGTTCCTGCCTGAGTCGAACGCCGGGAAGGAGGACGGCCGGGAGATAACCAATGACGACAACCCGGTGCCCCAGTCAGTCAGCCTCAGGTCGTACAGCGCCCTCACCGTGGATTTCTTGCTCTGGAGCTCAACGAAGACTGATACATAGTCGTTGGTGTCCGCACTGAATCCATCGGGGTAGTAACGAAGGCACCAATCATAACCGCCGACGGCGAAGGTGGCTGATCGTACGAATTTACCGATGCCGAGGCCCTTGTGCAGCCTGTAGCCGGCGATCGTCAAAACGTGCGTTCCACGCGCCGTAGCCGGGATGGACGCGGAGGCCGTGACCTTCGTACTCGGCCTCTGTGGTGCTGCCATTGCCGGTGCTTGTGCCGACGGAAAACTACGGCGGCGGCGAATAGGGTTTTGGTCAGCGACTTGTGCTCGGCTGGACCTCTCCTCTGTTTTGCCCTCTATCTCCTCTACTCTGGGCTAGCCGGCCCTCGATCGCGGGAGGCCACAGCCTCTTTTTTCTGATTTTTACGTTTTACGTTTTTTGTTTATATATTAAAATATTTTAAACACATACTCTTACTTTTTAAAATTCTTGTCTTAGATTTGTGTAAGTATGAATGTATCTAGTCAAATTTTAGTATTAAGATACATTCATTTCTAAACAACCTAAGACAAAAATTTTGAGACGGAGAGAGTATATTAAAAAAGTTTTCTTTAAAAAAATTCAATTTTCTGAACAAGTATTTAAAAATGTTAAACAAGTATATAAACAAATGTTGAACAAGTATTTTATTATTTATTATGTCTATAAAAATATTAATAAAGTATATAAAAATGTGAATAAGTATTTAAAAATTATTGATCATGTTTATACAATGTTGAACAAGTGTTCTAAAAAAATTGACTCTGTATATACCAATGTAGAATGAAAAATAAAAGGTAACACACAAAACGGAAATAAATGAAAACAAAAAAATAAAAAAAATAAACCTAAGGAAAAGGAAAATGAAATAAACTAAAAAACAAATAAAAAATACCAGAGATGAAAAAACACAAAAGAATAGAAAAAACAAAAGAAGCAAGAAAAACCAGCTTCACTCGCTTCAAGTAGGACGCACCCCCTTCACCTAACGCTAACAGTAGCACGACGTGGTGGCTACGCTCGCTTGCTTCTTCCTCCTCCCTCCCCTTCTTCCTTTAACTGAGCGTGAAGTGGGCTGTCCCAAATACTGTGCCGCATTCAGCGAGAGATCCTTCTATCTCGCTGAAGGCGATAAATACTCGCCGTGGTATCGAAGGTCTGGCTATTTTTGTTTAAAAATGTATTCTTGCCCCAATTTTCTTTGAAAACGTACCCTTGTGAAAAATCTATTTTTTTCTTCCTTGCTTCCCATGATGACGTAGTTTCTTGATCCAAAATCACTCTAGCTCGACACAAACTTCTCAGTCCAAACTCCTTCACCCATCTTGACACAACGCACTCGACACAATGCCGATCCACAAAGTCTCATGTTGTGCCTGTCTTCTTCATGT
Organism: Hordeum vulgare subsp. vulgare; assembly: GCF_904849725.1. NCBI lineage: Eukaryota > Viridiplantae > Streptophyta > Magnoliopsida > Poales > Poaceae > Hordeum > Hordeum vulgare. Next base: position 653,340,971 of record NC_058519.1, on the reverse strand, counting down.
GAGGATGAGCCTAGTAAACCGGCAAATGACACATATTATGGTTACATAGAGGAGATATAGGAAATTCACTGTAGGCGTGATGATTTTAAGGTCCTTTTTTATCGGTGCAAATGGGTCAATCTAACAGGAGGCGGGGTACAGGTAGACCCGTAGTACGGAATGACAACACTGGATCTCAACAATCTCGGGTACGTAGACGAACCATTCATCTTAATCAATGATGTGGCGTAGGTTTTCTATGTGAAGGACATGTCTACCAAACCGAAAAAAAGATAAGATAAGAAAACGAATACAACACTGGATCTCAACAATCTCGGGTACGTAGACGAACCATTCATCTTAACCAATGATGTGGCGTAGGTTTTCTATGTGAAGGACATGTCTACCAAACCGAGAAAAAGATAAGATAAGAAAACGAATACATTATATGATGAGCCAAAGCGCCAAATAGTTCTTTCAGGGAAAAGAAACATCGTGAGAGTGAAGGACAAGACAGACATGTCAGAAGATTATGAAAAGGTTCATGTAATTCCTTCCTTCATAGTGAAGACTGACTCAAGCATCATGTTAAATGTGAACATTTTCCATGGTTACGACGCAATAAGCAATGTACACACGCAAAGAAATAGTTTTATACACCAAGATCCCACTCTGGGATGTGACCGGCTTCACCGCCATCGCTTTCTCTCTAGTGTGAGTTTTCGGACTTATAGCTGGAAGTGCCACTTCAGACAAACCGGAGGGAATCTTTGCTAGGATATTTTGGCATTTGAAACATGATTTTAGAATAATTATTTAGTAAGTTATGAATTGTCAATTATTCATGTCCTTTTAGTATTATAATTATACAGAGGAGTTAATCAATGTAATTATGTCCAAACAAAATATGAATGTCTTCTGAGCATTCTAGATATGCCGCTTGAGGTCGACATGCATAGTTCATACACCCACACTAGTTGGAGATCTTTATAGAGTAGCAGAGTAGCTGAGATAGGGGCGACACTAGGAAGAACACGGGTTTGCCTACTCGGTTGTTTTGGTATATCTCATTAAAAGGGGGAAGTTGATGATATGTTGAGGGCTGAGAAATCGGAAAATCTTATGAGAATAGTCTATTGTTTTGGTATATCTCATGAATATCCATGCACCTTTATATTACCTTACATTAGGAGTACAAACCCACACCATTAGTAATGTTGGGTTATACCCAAAGGGCTTTAGATTCCGGAAGGAAGATTGTGGCAGCATTGATCGCCTTGTGTCATATTTTCAAAAACATATTGACAAACCACTGCGGCAATGGTACCTACGAAAAATAACTTGATATATAGAACTATTTGTCACTCTCTGATAAAAATCTATATAATCAAACATTGCATTCATATAAGCATTCACTCTAGCAAGTATTCCAGCAATCAAAATACAATCAATGAATAAAGCAATAAAGAAAAAAAGGTTATTAGGTTAATAAAAAGTATTTTATAATATTCTTCAATAACAGAATGAATCAAATGAGAAAGCTTTTATAAAACACTAGTTATGATCAGAATAATATTAACCTAAAATTATATAAAATTTATCCAACTAAAATTTTCATAAATTATTTTTTTCTTAAAAACTTTAATACCAAATAGAAATAAATGAAAACTAGGCATGTATGCATCTGTTTAAAAGAAAAATAAAACTAAAATATCCTAAAAAGGTTTTAAACCAAAAATAGGAAAAAGGGATTTAGTCTCTATTGATGGCTAGAACCGGGAATAAAGGCCAACCTTTAGTCCCGATCAGAGCCACCAACCGGGACTAAAGCCCTCGGTTTCGCGCCCATTGGGCTGCTAAAATTTAGCTTTAGTCCCGGTTGGTGACTCCGTCCAGGACTAACGGTAGGCCTTCGTCCTGGTTGTGGCCATCAACCGGGACTAAAGACCGGGGGTACTTAACCGTGCCTTCTCCCCTCACCCAATCTTCCTCTCCACTCTCGCCCCCGATGTCGTGCCGAACCCCACACCATGACGGCGCCAGGCTGTCGGAGATCATCGTCGCCTCTGAGTCGTCCTCGAGCCCCCTGACCGTCGCTGGACCTCCTCGCCCCCCTTCCCGAGCATCGTCGACCCTGCTCCTCGTTGACGTGACCTCCTTTCTCCCAACCCCTCTCCCCCGTTGGCCACCGTGGGCCGAAGCTCGCCGACCATGCTGTTCCCCGCTTATCCTATCCCCCACCCCTCCCCCGGTCATCGCCTCCCACACCGTTACCGACGCCGACGCCAACACCGCCCGCCTCTCCCACTGCCCGTGTACATATTCGGATGTGTTCGTGAATATTTGATGCCGCTCATTTGATTGTCCATGTTGGAGTTGCTCTTAAGTTTTTCCAATGATCGAGTTAGTGATTTAAATCGTATTGGAATTTCTCTTAGGTTTTTCTCATTAGATTATTAACAACGGTTCGGATGAGAAGGCAATGGACAAGAGAATGCAACAATTGTCTAGCTTTTTTTATCATGTATATTTAAAATGCAAATGATATTCCTAAAAAACGTATATGAAGCCACCAACGCTCAGGCCGCTACGACACCGGAATTGTTGGCGTAGTTGCACGAAATGTGTTTTGCATGTTAATTAAGAGAACTAGCTGTAATTTAGTGTGATCACCTATTTAGGTATACTAGATGGTAACCTGCACATCGTTGCAGAATTGTTTTTTAATACATTTCAATGCGATTTGATTATTTATAGTTGTAAAACATCTAGCACAATAGAATTAAAATTCTTTTGCATGTTTTAGTTTAAAAAACCAAAATTCAAAATTTTTAGTTTTGAAAAAATCTCAAAAAAGAAATTCTACAAGTAACCAAGGATGTCTTTATCTAAAGGCAACGATGCATGTCCCGCATCCTCGTCATCAAGACGACGACAACAACCAGTTGGAGAGGTGGCATATTCGGGATTGGGCTCCGGGGCACGTAGCTTAATGAGGAATTCGGGTCTCGTTGTTGGCCCAGAGCTTCTTTGGTGGCGGTCACGTGGGTCACCATCGGTGCGGAGGTAGCGGGCTCTCGATGAGGTGGTACGTCACCGTGTCAGGGAGGAGGACGAGCACGTCCGTCGCTACATGATTGCGTTGGACGCCATGTTCTTCAATACCTAACGGAATCACCGGGGATCTCACGAGAGCAATGATCTTGTGATGGTTCCTTCTCCTTGAGTGCCCATCATCCGCGGCTCAGGAACCGCGAGTCAACTGGATTTTTCAATAATATTCGAGCTGTATTAGTGATATTATATGATAATATTCGAGATGTATTGGTGATAATATTCGATAATACATTAACTCAATTATTCGAGATATATTAATGATATTATATGATAATATTATATGAAGGGTCCACAATGATCACCGATGATATTATATGTATTACTGATATTATATGATAATCTTGCTAAAAAAATTAATCCTCCTCGTCATCCCTCGCCCCCTCACATCAAACCTCGCCGGCGGCTGACTACTAAGGTTCAATTTTTTGCATTAAATACTAGAATCATGAACATAGGAAATGTTGTCGTCCGATGGTGATAGGATCCCTGAGTGCCATTTATGCTAGGATGACAGGGGTATATGCTGTTGGGGAACGTCGCATGGGAAACAAAAATTTTCCTACGCGCACGAAGACCTATCATGGTGATGTCCATCTACGAGAGGGGATGAGTGATCTACGTACCCTTGTAGATCGTACAGCAGAAGCGATTAGAGATCGCGGTTGATGTAGTGGAACGTCCTCACGTCCCTCGATCCGCCCCGCGAACAATCTCGCGATCAGTCCCACGATCTAGTACCGAACGGACGGCACCTCCGCGTTCAGCACACGTACAGCTCGACGATGATCTCGGCCTTCTTGATCCAGCAAGAGAGACGGAGAGGTAGAAGAGTTCTCCGGCAGCGTGACGGCGCTCCGGAGGTTGGTGATGATCTTGTCTCAGCAGGGATCCGCCCGAGCTCCGCAGAAACACGATCTAGAGGAAAAACTATGGAGGTATGTGGTCGGGCAGCCGTGAGAAAGTCGTCTCAAATCTGCCCTAAAAGCCCCATATATATAGGAGGAGGGAGGGGGACCTTGCCTTGGGGTCCAAGGGAACCCCAAGGGGTCGGCCGAGCCAGGGGGGAGGACTCTCCCCCCCCCAAACCGAGTCCTACTTGGTTTGGTGGGAGGGAGTCCTTCCCCCTTCCCACTTCCCCTCCTTTTTTTTTCTTTCTTTGATTTTTCTTCCTTGGCGCATAGGATTTGGTGGGCTGTCCCACCAGCCCACTAAGGGCTGGTGTGACCCCCCCAAATACCTATGGGCTTCCCCGGAGTGGGTTGCCCCCCTCCGGTGAACCCCCGGAACCCATTCGTCATTCCCGGTACATTCCCGGTAACTCCGAAAACCTTTCCGGTAATCAAATGAGGTCATCCTATATATCAATCTTCGTTTCCGGACCATTCCGAAAACCCTCGTGACGTCCGTGATCTCATCCGGGACTCCGAACAACATTCGGTAACCAACCATATAACTCAAATACGCATAAAACAACGTCGAACCTTAAGTGTGCAGACCCTGCGGGTTCGAGAACTATGTAGACATGACCCGAGAGACTCCTCGGTCAATATCCAATAGCGGGACCTGGATGCCCATATTGGATCCTACATATTCTACGAAGATCTTATCGTTTGAACCTTAGTGCCAAGGATTCGTATAATCCCGTATGTCATTCCCTTTGTCCTTCGGTATGTTACTTGCCCAAGATTCGATCGTCAGTATCCGCATACCTATTTCAATCTCGTTTACCGGCAAGTCTCTTTACTCGTTCCGTAATACAAGATCCCGCAACTTACACTAAGTTACATTGCTTGCAAGGCTTGTGTGTGATGTTGTATTACCGAGTGGGCCCCGAGATACCTCTCCGTCACACGGAGTGACAAATCCCAGTCTTGATCCATACTAACTCAACTAACACCTTCGGAGATACCTGTAGAGCATCTTTATAGTCACCCAGTTACGTTGCGACGTTTGATACACACAAAGCATTCCTCCGGTGTCAGTGAGTTATATGATCTCATGGTCATAGGAATAAATACTTGACACGCAGAAAACAGTAGCAACAAAATGACACGATCAACATGCTACGTCTATTAGTTTGGGTCTAGTCCATCACGTGATTCTCCCAATGACGTGATCCAGTTATCAAGCAACAACACCTTGTTCATAATCAGAAGACACTGACTATCATCGATCAACTGGCTAGCCAACTAGAGGCATGCTAGGGACGGTGTTTTGTCTATGTATCCACACATGTAAATGAGTCTTCATTCAATACAATTATAGCATGGATAATAAACTATTATCTTGATACAGGAATTATAATAATAACTATACATTTATTATTGCCTCTAGGGCATAATTCCAACAGTCTCCCACTTGCACTAGAGTCAATAATCTAGCCCTCACATCACCATGTGAATTACATTGTAATAAATCTAACACCCATACAGTTCTGGTGTCGATCATGTTTTGGCCGTGGAAGAGGCTTAGTCAGCGGGTCTGCTACATTCAGATCCGTGTGCACTTTGCATATATTTACGTCCTCCTCCTCGACGTAGTCGCGGATGAGGTTGAAGCGTCGTTTGATGTGTCTGGTCTTCTTGTGAAACCTTGGTTCCTTTGCTAAGGCAATGGCACCAGTGTTGTCACAGAACAAGGTTATTGGATCCAGTGCACTTGGCACCACTCCAAGATCCGTCATGAACTGCTTCATCCAGACACCCTCCTTAGCCGCCTCCGAGGCAGCCATGTACTCCGCTTCACATGTAGAATCTTCTACGACGCTTTGCTTGGAACTGCACCAGCTTACTGCACCCCCATTAAGAATAAATACGTATCCGGTTTGCGACTTAGAGTCGTCCGGATCTGTGTCAAAGCTTGCATCGACGTAACCTTTTACGGCGAGCTCTTCGTCACCTCCATACACGAGAAACATCTCCTTAGTCCTTTTCAGGTACTTCAGGATATTCTTGACCGCCGTCCAGTGATCCACTCCTGGATTACTCTGGAACCTACCTGCCATACTTATGGACAGGCTAACATCCGGTCTAGTGCACAACATTGCATACATGATAGAGCCTATGGCTGAAGCATAGGGGACGGAGCGCATATGCTCTCTATCTTCATCAGTTGCTGGGCACTGAGTCTTACTCAATCTCGTACCTTGTAACACTGGCAAGAACCCTTTCTTGGACTGTTCCATTTTGAACCTTTTCAAAACTTTATCAAGGTATGTGCTTTGTGAAAGCCCTATCAGGCGTTTTGATCTATCCCTATAGATCTTAATGCCTAGAATGTAAGCAGCTTCTCCTAGGTCCTTCATAGAGAAACTTTCATTCAAGTAACCTTTTATGCTCTCCAAAAGCTCTACGTTGTTTCCAATCAGTAATATGTCATCCACATACAGTATTAGAAACGCCACAGAGCTCCCACTCACTTTCTTGTAAATACAAGATTCTCCAACCACTTGTATAAACCCAAATGCTTTGATCACCTCATCAAAGCGTTTGTTCCAACTCCGAGATGCTTGCACCAGTCCATAAATGGATCGCTGGAGCTTGCACACCTTGTCAGCATTTTCAGGATCGACAAAACCTTCGGGTTGCATCATATACAACTCTTCCTTAAGGTAACCGTTAAGGAACGCCGTTTTGACATCCATCTGCCAAAATTCATAATCGAAAAATGCAGCTATTGCTAACATGATTCTGACGGACTTAAGCATCGCTACGGGAGAGAAAGTCTCATCGTAGTCAATTCCTGGAACTTGTGAAAAACCCTTTGCCACAAGTCGAGCTTTATAAACGGTCACATTACCGTCAGCGTCCGTCTTCTTCTTAAAGATCCATTTGTTCCGAATAGCCTTGCGGCCCTCAGGTAGTATCTCCAAAGTCCACACTTTGTTCTCATACATGGATCCTATCTCGGATTTCATGGCTTCCAGCCATTTGTTGGAATCTGGCCCCACCATTGCTTCTTCATAATTTGCAGGTTCATTGTTGTCTAACAACATGATTGACAAGACGGGATTACCGTACCACTCTGGAGCAGCGCGTGATCTCGTCGACCTGCGTGGTTCAACAGAAACTTGAACTGGAGTTTCATGATCATCATCATTAACTTCCTCCTCAACCGGCGTCGCAATGACAGAGGTTTCCCCCTGCCCTGCGCCACCATCCAGAGGGATGAGAGGTTCGACAACCTCGTCAAGTTCTATCTTCCTCCCACTCAATTCTCTCGAGAGAAACTCCTTCTCGAGAAAAGTTCCGTTCTTAGCAACAAACACTTTGCCTTCGGATTTGAGATAGAAGGTGTACCCAACTGTCTCTTTTGGGTAACCTATGAAGACACATTTTTCCGCTTTGGGTTCCAGCTTTTCAGGCTGAAGCTTTTTGACATAAGCATCACATCCCCAAACTTTAAGAAACGACAACTTTGGTCTTTTGCCATACCACATTTCGTATGGTGTCGTCTCAACGGATTTTGATGGTGCCCTATTTAAAGTGAATGCAGCTGTTTCTAATGCATAACCCCAAAAAGATAATGGCAAATCAGTAAGAGACATCATAGACCGCACCATCTCTAGCAAAGTACGATTACGACGTTCGGACACACCATTACGCTGTGGTGTTCCAGGCGGTGTTAACTGCGAAACAATTCCACATTGTCTTAAGTGAGTACCAAACTCGAAACTTAGATACTCACCCCCACGATCAGACCGTAGGAACTTGATCTTCTTGTTACGATGATTTTCCACTTCACTCTGAAATTGCTTGAACTTTTCAAATGTTTCAGACTTGTGCTTCATCAAGTAGACATAACCATATCTACTTAGATCGTCAGTGAAGGTGAGAAAATAACGATATCCGCCGCGTGCCTCCACGCTCATTGGACCACACACATCGGTATGTACGATTTCCAACAAGTCACTTGCACGCTCCATTGTTCCGGAGAACGGAGTCTTAGTCATCTTGCCCATGAGGCATGGTTCGCACGTGTCAAGTGAATCAAAGTCAAGTGACTCCAAAAGTCCATCAGCATGGAGTTTCTTCATGCGCTTTACACCAATATGACCCAAGCGGCAGTGCCACAAAAATATGGTGCTATCATTGTTTACTCTAACTCTTTTGGTCTCAATGTTATGTATATGTGTATCTCTATCAAGATTCAATATGAACAATCCTCTCGCATTCGGTGCATGACCATAAAAGATGTTACTCATAGAAATAGAACAACCATTATTCTCAGACTTAAAAGAGTAACCGTCTCGCAATAAACAAGATCCAGATATAATGTTCATGCTCAACGCAGGCACTAAATAACAATGATTTAAGTTCATCACTAATCCCGATGGTAGTTGAAGTGACACGGTGCCGACGGCGATTGCCTCAACCTTGGAACCGTTTCCTACGCGCATCGTTACTTCGTCTTTCGCCAGCCTCCGTCTATTCCGCAGTTCCTGTTTCGAGTTGCAAATGTGAGCAACAGAACCGGTATCGAATACCCAGGCACTACTACGAGAGCCGGTTAAGTACACATCAATAACATGTATATCAAATATACCTGATTTTTCTTTGCCCGCCTTCTTATCTGCCAGATACTTGGGGCAATTGCGCTTCCAGTGACCCATACCCCAGCAATAGAAGCACTCTGTTTCAGGCTTAGGTCCATCCTTGGGTTTCTTCGGCGGATTGGCAACAGGCTTGCCGCTCTTCTTCGAATTGCCCTTCTTGCCTTTGCCGTTTCTCTTGAAACTAGTGGTCTTGCTCACCATCAACACTTGATGCTCTTTACGGAGTTCAGACTGTGCGACTTTCAGCATCGCAAACAACTCGCCGGGAGACTTGTTCATCCCTTGCATGTTGTAGTTCAACACAAAGCCTTTATAGCTTGACGGCAGTGATTGGAGGATTCTGTCAGTGATAGCTTCTTGTGGGAGTTCAATCCCTAGTTCAGCTAGACGGTTTGAGTACCCAGACATCTTGAGCACATGTTCACTGACAGACGAGCTTTCCTCCATCTTGCAAGCATAGAATTTATCGGAGGTCTCATACCTCTCGATCCGGGCGTTCTTCTGAAAGATAAACTTCAACTCCTGGAACATCTCAAATGCTCCATGACGCTCAAAGCGACGTTGAAGTCCCGGCTCTAAGCCATACAAGACTGCACATTGAACTATTGAGTAGTCCTCCTTACGTGCTAACCAGGCGTTCTTAACATCCTGATCAGCCGTAGCGGGTGGTTCATCTCCTAGCGCAGCATTAAGGACATAATCCTTCTTTCCAGCTTGTAAGATTAGCCTAAGATTACGAGCCCAGTCTACAAAGTTGCTTCCATCATCTTTCAACTTAGCTTTCTCTAGGAACGTATTAAAATTGAGGATGACACTTGCGTGAGCCATGATCTACAACACAAATATATTCAAAGTGGACTTAGACTATGTTCAAGATAATTAGAGTTCAACTTAATCAAATTACATGCTAAACTCCCACTCAAAAAGTACATCTCTCTAGTCATTTGAGTGGTTCATGATCCACCTACACTATCCCAAGTCCGATCATCACGTGAGTCGGGAGTAGTTTCAGTGGTAAGCATCCCTATGCTAATCATATCAACTATATGATTCATGATCGACCTTTCGGTCTCATGTGTTCCGAGGCCATGTATGCACATGCTAGGCTCGTCAAGCTTAACCCGAGTGTTCCGCGTGCGCAACTGTTTTGCACCCGTTGTATGTGAACGTTGAGTCTATCACACCCGATCATCACGTGGTGTCTCGAAACGACGAACTGTAGCAACGGTGCACAGTCGGGGAGAACACAATTTCGTCTTGAAATTTTAGTGAGAGATCACCTCATAATGCTACCGTCGTTCTAAGCAAAATAAGGTGCATTAAAGGATTAACATCACGTGCAATTCATAAGTGACATGATATGGCCATTATCACGTGCTTCTTGATCTCCATCACCAAAGCACCGGCACGATCTTCTTGTCACCGGCGCCACACCATGATCTCCATCATCATGATCTCCATCAACGTGTCGCCATCGGGGTTGTCGTGCTACTTATGCTATCACTACTAAAGCTACATCCTAGCAAAATAGTAAACGCATCTGCAAGCACATATGTTAGTATAAAGACAACCCTATGGCTCCTGCCGGTTGCCGTACCATCGACGTGCAAGTCGATATTTCTATTACAACATGATCATCTCATACATCCAATATATCACATCACATCATTGGCCATATCACATCACAATCATACCCTGCAAAAACAAGTTAGACGTCCTCTAATTTTGTTGTTGCATGTTTTACGTGGTGACCAAGGGTATCTAGTAGGATCGCATCTTACTTACGCAAACACCACAACGGAGATATATGAGTTGCTATTTAACCTCATCCAAGGACCTCCTCGGTCAAATCCGATTCAACTAAAGTTGGAGAAACCGTCACTTGCCAGTCATCTTTGAGCAAAGGGGGTTACTCGTAACGATGAAACCAGTCTCTCGTAAGCGTACGAGTAATGTCGGTCCAAGCCGCTTCAATCCAACAATACCGCGGAATCAAGAAAAGACTAAGGAGGGCAGCAAAACGCACATCACCGCCCACAAAACCTTTTGTGTTCTACTCGAGAAGACATCTACGCATGAACCTAGCTCATGATGCCACTGTTGGGGAACGTCGCATGGGAAACAAAAATTTTCCTACGCGCACGAAGACCTATCATGGTGATGTCCATCTACGAGAGGGGATGAGTGATCTACGTACCCTTGTAGATCGTACAGCAGAAGCGATTAGAGATCGCGGTTGATGTAGTGGAACGTCCTCACGTCCCTCGATCCGCCCCGCGAACAATCCCGCGATCAGTCCCACGATCTAGTACCGAACGGACGGCACCTCCGCGTTCAGCACACGTACAGCTCGACGATGATCTCGGCCTTCTTGATCCAGCAAGAGAGATGGAGAGGTAGAAGAGTTCTCCGGCAGCGTGACGGTGCTCCGGAGGTTGGTGATGATCTTGTCTCAGCAGGGCTCCGCCCGAGCTCCGCAGAAACACGATCTAGAGGAAAAACTATGGAGGTATGTGGTCGGGCAGCCGTGAGAAAGTCGTCTCAAATCTGCCCTAAAAGCCCCATATATATAGGAGGAGGGAGGGGGACCTTGCCTTGGGGTCCAAGGGAACGCCAAGGGGTCGGCCGAGCCAGGGGGGAGGACTCTCCCCCCCCCCCCCAAACCGAGTCCTACTTGGTTTGGTGGGAGGGAGTCCTTCCCCCTTCCCACTTCCCCTCCTTTTTTTTTCTTTCTTTGATTTTTCTTCCTTGGCGCATAGGATTTGGTGGGCTGTCCCACCAGCCCACTAAGGGCTGGTGTGACCCCCCCAAATACCTATGGGCTTCCCCGGAGTGGGTTGCCCCCCTCCGGTGAACCCCCGGAACCCATTCGTCATTCCCGGTACATTCCCGGTAACTCCGAAAACCTTTCCGGTAATCAAATGAGGTCATCCTATATATCAATCTTCGTTTCCGGACCATTCCGGAAACCCTCGTGACGTCCGTGATCTCATCCGGGACTCCGAACAACATTCGGTAACCAACCATATAACTCAAATACGCATAAAACAACGTCGAACCTTAAGTGTGCAGACCCTGCGGGTTCGAGAACTATGTAGACATGACCCGAGAGACTCCTCGGTCAATATCCAATAGCGGGACCTGGATGCCCATATTGGATCCTACATATTCTACGAAGATCTTATCGTTTGAACCTCAGTGCCAAGGATTCGTATAATCCCGTATGTCATTCCCTTTGTCCTTCGGTATGTTACTTGCCCGAGATTCGATCGTCAGTATCCGCATACCTATTTCAATCTCGTTTACCGGCAAGTCTCTTTACTCATTCCGTAATACAAGATCCCGCAACTTACACTAAGTTACATTGCTTGCAAGGCTTGTGTGTGATGTTGTATTACCGAGTGGGCCCCAAGATACCTCTCCGTCACACGGAGTGACAAATCCCAGTCTTGATCCATACTAACTCAACTAACACCTTCGGAGATACCTGTAGAGCATCTTTATAGTCACCCAGTTACGTTGCGACGTTTGATACACACAAAGCATTCCTCCGGTGTCAGTGAGTTATATGATCTCATGGTCATAGGAATAAATACTTGACACGCAGAAAACAGTAGCAACAAAATGACACGATCAACATGCTACGTCTATTAGTTTGGGTCTAGTCCATCACGTGATTCTCCCAATGACGTGATCCAGTTATCAAGCAACAACACCTTGTTCATAATCAGAAGACACTGACTATCATCGATCAACTGGCTAGCCAACTAGAGGCATGCTAGGGATGGTGTTTTGTCTATGTATCCACACATGTAAATGAGTCTTCATTCAATACAATTATAGCATGGATAATAAACTATTATCTTGATACAGGAATTATAATAATAACTAGACATTTATTATTGCCTCTAGGGCATAATTCCAACATATGCGACCGTTATCCTCATCTAGACAACAGGTTATCCTTCACTGTCAAGCTACATGATGACTTTGAGATTATTACGGTATGTAAAGATGACATATATTTTTTAATGAAGTATGACGTGTGCTTTTTTTCCTTTAATTAACCTTTAATTTTTCTTTTGTACAATTCCACTAGTGTGTTCCCTGCCATACAAGATTCACTGTCTTTGACAAGTTCCATTTCAAAGAGAAGGATGGTATAAAGCCTAAGATAGCTCACCTTAAAACGGAGCATTTTGCTTTTGTTGTTAAGTTAAAAAATGAGGAAGATCACACATATTTTGGTTGTTTTAATTGGACAGCATTTTGCAAGGCGCATGGGTTGGATGAGGACATGAACATTATCTTCGATCTTGGTAATGACGATGTTCGTGATAATAATATAGAAATTTGGGTGCATGTGGAGGATGACTTGCTTCCAGTTCTACCTCCAGGTGCGTTTGTCAATAGATTTTTTAGGTAATTTATATTGATTCTTGAAAAGTATCTCGTACTCATCCTGACTAAATTTATTTATTTTCAATTATTAGCTTATTTTTGTGCTACAAGAACTACACAGGAGATGATAGATCGGACCTACTACCATTATTGCTCCGAGCTTACTTGGTTGAAGATAAATCATCTCATCTCATTTATTCATGATGTTGAGTGTCATGCTAAATATAACAGGACTACCAACATTTTCATGGATATATGTCACTAGTGCACCAGTTCACCCCTTATAACATCACTCCAGACAACTTTGTAATAATCTTTTTACCATTGCGTCACTAGTCCATCTTTTTCATACATTATTCTTAAGCAAAACTAGTTTAGCTAACTATGTTATTATTACTTATGTTCTTCAACATGTACTCCCGCCGGAGACCGTGCCTAAATGGATGCTTACCACCGGTGATTTCAATATGATTAGCTTATGTCCAATGTGGATGAGTTACCCTGGTAAATATAGAATATCTCGAAGTGATGAAATCCTTGAAAATCAAAGGATGAAGCAAGGCAATAAAAGTATCCACGCAACCACTTGGACAAAATATCTTGATTTATGGAGATAAGTCGATCACGCCACCATTTGAAGATAGGTTAATCTGTATTTTTCAATATGGAGATGCATGAGTTTACCTTTTTATGTTATTTTCCCTTCGACAGAGCAGTAGTTAGGGTGTGTTTGGTTTGGGGAGCAAAAGTCATGGAATGTCATGGTTCCATTCCAAAGTCATGGGTTGGTTCCATCCTTGTGTTCAGTTGATGATAAAAAATGTCATGGATTGGTTCCGTCCCGGTGTTTAGTTGGAGAGATGAAATGAGAAGAATCTGTAAATGGTAAGATTACTTCTCTGAACAAATAGAGTTCTTTGCATTTGATAAGCCTATAATTTAAATTTTCAGCAACATTTTCATTCTATTTTCAACACATGCAAATAAAAATATATGATCATGAGTACATACCAAATATTTACGAAAAATAATCACGAAAATGAAAAAATAAGCACGAAAAAAATAATCACAAAAATGAAAAAAAATAACCACCAAAAAATAACCACGAAAACTTTTATTCGGGTGCGGGGGTGAGAAGCGGTGAGAATTGCTTGGTTATTTCTTTTTTTCCCTTGCTTTCATGGACAAATAACGAGTCGGTTCCTCCAAATCGGCGGAATCACTTGGTGAAGCATCTGGAGGGAATATTCCCTGTATGCGGATGACCCAATTCCGATTCCTAACCCAACTAAACACGAGAACGGTTGCTAGGGATGGAACCAACCCGTCCGATTCTACCTCATCTTGAAACCAAACACACCCTTAGTGTTTCTAAGTTGTGATAACTTGATCACTTGCTTGTAGTATGATGACATCCAGAATGATGAGGAGTTCACCTTTTTATGCCATTTTACCTGGAATGATGAAGAGTTGATTAAGATGATGATGAGTTGTTAAATAACATATACAAGTGCAAATTTGATGGATGCAATAGACCAAGTTGAATTAGAGGAAAATACCATGTTGCGAATTGCAACATCGTATTTTCCTCTAATTCAACTTGGTCTCTTGCATCCATCTAATATATACTGATGTTGGATGTTGTTCTTCCATAACTTATACTGATGTTGTATATCAATATGTGTAACGCGCCAGACGACCCACGCGTTCACGGTGAACTCCCATCTCAAAAATAAAATAAAATGATCGATGTTACCAAACGAGACTAAAGGCCCCCCCTGCCCGGACGCCCTATAGCAGCCACGTGAAGCTCCTTTAGACCCGGTTCGTGACGCAACCGGGACTAAAAGTTAAGACCTTTTGTTCTGATTGCTTAGTCCCACTTGCAAAACCGGGACTAAAATCAGTTAGAAACTGGAATTGATGCCCTATTTTCTACTAACGGAATGTCACTCTAGTAGTGCCACTCTTTTCTGAGCACTATCTTGTCTCGGTAAAAATACAAGTCCCATGTGGGACACAGGGGCCCACAAGTCAGGTTCAAACATTTCAGTCAACATTGGGGTGCCCAGCATAGCTCTCGGTAAAGAAAACGCTTCATGTTATTCTTTTTCAAAAAATAATAAATAATTTGAATGTATCACTGACAGATGGGTCTATCAGATCCACCCGTCAGGTTAGAATGTTTCGGACACACGTGGTTTGCCAAGCTACCCTTCTGGGCTCTCGGTATAGATAACGGTGCCGTCGGTTACAAACGAACATGCCACACGGCTAGTCTTTGTCGTGTGGTGCTCTCGACGTCTGGTGCATTTGCCAACTATTGTTTGTTCATCGTGATGAATTGTCGGCAGCATAACCTCGTTGTCGTGAACCCATGTTTACCGAGTGTTACTCTTGGTGTATATCTGTTTGACGAGTGCCCATGGTTTGGCGCTCGGTGAAGAGCTAAACACCTGGGCGTATAAAAAAATTAGTAATGTACCTATGGATGACTCATATAGGAAGAAGATTGTGCGAAAATGCTCTTTTGGAGGCCAAGCACCATGGGGCTCGCGATCTTGGGTGTCGTCTTCACAAGGATCAGGCGCAGCTTCGTACTTGTCCCATGTATTCCACCGATCGACAGGCTTTTACACGGCACTGTATTCCCATTTATGCACAGTGGTAGCACATGTATAAACCAGCGACCGTACCAGCTAGCGCAAGAACAAGTGCCATCATCTCATCGTGCAAGGAAAGATAGACGAACACGGGCAGGATTCTGGCTGATTCCAGCAACCGATTTTACTCGCTTACGTATCCCATGCACAGAGGCGTCGCACATGTTCGCGTGCTGTTGGTCAATGTCTATGCCTCATCAAATCTGACTCTAGCTAGCAAGCGAGTATTGGGAAGATTCTTGATGTGGCAACACAGAAGGGGCTCCTCCATAGAATCCGAGGAAGGGGAGCCATAACGAGAACTTCTCTCTACGCAGATGACGCGACCGTATTCCTCTCATCGATCAAGCAGGATGTTGATAACTTTGCCGCCATCTTGAAGGGATTTGGGGACGTCACTAGTCTCTACATCAACTTCCAAAAGAGCTCGGTCGTGCCCATTCGTTGCAGACATATTGATTTGGATCACCTAACTCAAAGCTTGCCAGCTGTGCGGGCGTCTTTTCCGTTGTGATACCTGGGACTCCCCCTCTCCATGTGGAAGCTGAAATTGATGGATCTTCAATTACTCGTGGATAAAGTGGCTGCCAACATATGATGGCCGAAACATCACCACCATCGGACGAGCGACCCTTGTGAAGTCCGTGCTCACGTCCCAACTGGTCTACCCTGCCACCACGTTGATCATCCCACCAACCATCCTCCACAACGTCGACAAGCTCGAAAGAGCTTTTTGCTACCTCTTGAGCTTGCGTTGGTTTTTCCTTGAAGAGGAAAGGTGATGCACCACAGTAAAAGTAAGTATTTCCCTCAGTTTGAGAACCAAGGTATCAATCCAGTAGGAGTATCAAGACAAGTCACCATTGTGCCTACGCAAAAACAAACAAACTTGCACCCAACGCTATAAAGGGGTTGTCAATCCCTTCACGATTAATTGCAACGTGAGATCTGAAGGTGGAAATTGCAACAAAGTAAAAGTATAGAGCTGAAAATATGACGTGAAGTAGACCTGGGGTCCATAATGTTCACTAGAGGCTTCTCTAATGATAGCAAGTATTACGATGGGTGAACGAATTACTGTCGAGCAATTGATAGAACCGCGCAAAGTCATGATGATATCTAAGGCAATGATCATACATATAGGCATCATGTCCGAGACAAGTAGACCGATACTGTCTGCATCTACTACTATTACTCCACACATCGACCGCTATCCAGCATGCATCTAGTGTATTGAGTTCATAACAAACAGAGTAACGCCTTAAGCAAGATGACATGATGTAGAGGGATAAATTCATGCAATAGATATAAACCCCATCTTTTGACCCTTGATGGCAACAACACGATGTGTGCCTCGCTACCCCTTCCGTCACTGGGTGAGGACACCGCACGGTATGAACCCAAAACCAAGCACTTCTCCCATTGCAAGAATTATAGATCAAGTTGGCCAAATGAAACCCACAACTCGAAGAGAATTACAAGGATACGAAATCATGCATATAAGAGATTAGAGGAAACTCAAATAATATTCATAGATAATCTGATCATAAATCCACAATTCATCGGATCTAGACAAACACACCGCAAAAGAAGATTACATCGGATAGATCTCCATGAAGATCATGAAGAACTTTGTATTGAAGATCCAAGAGAGAGAAGAAGCCATCTAGCTACTAGCTATGGACCCGAAGGTCTGTGGTGAACTACTCACGCATCATCGGAGAGGCAATGGTTTTGATGTAGAAGCCCTCCGTGTAACGACTAAGATGCGGTCCTTTCCTATTTAGGGGGCGATGCCCCAAAAGGGAAAGAAGCGCATCTAAGCGTTTCACAAGCGAGATAAACATAGCACATACATAATTTAAGATAGACAAATAGGGCATTCATTTGCCATCTCACATAGATAATATCAGAGTTACATCCACACATTTATTCAGACAAGGTAGTTCCGCTACAGACTACATAGCACAAGGAAAAGACTGTGATATCCCGCATGCTCGCCCACGATCACGACCACGGCCTCAGTCTTCTGGATAGTTCACGTACAGGCGGTCGTTCTCCTCATCGTACTGCCACGCCAGCTGCATGCCATCTGGATCACCTGCGTCGGACGTACTTGTACCTGTTGGGGTGTCGAAGTAATCTGTGAGCCACGGGGACTCAGCAATCGATGACCTTGGTACCGAAACTAGTCAAGTTGTTAGGTGAGGAAGGTTCAGTATTTAGGTTGCTGCATCCTAAGCATTTATGGTGGCTAACTTACGAAGATCAAAGTTATAGATGTGGTGGTCTACGCGAACGGTCGAAGTCTAGATGATCATTAAGTGATCCTAAACACCTACCTACATCAAACATAACCCCACCGTGTTCCCGATCGAAGAGAGGTCTTCAAACGAGACAGACACGGTTACGCACATGGTTGACAGTTTTATTAGAGTTAGTTCAAGTTATCTATAACCGGATGTTAACAAATTATCCATGTTGCCACATAACCGCGGGCACGGCTTTCCGAAAGATTAAACCCTGCAGGGGTGCTACAATTAGTCTATCACAAACGGTCACGGGCCGCAAAGTAATCCTCTATCACGAATCTCGTGATCTCGTCGGATTCCTTAGAGGAAAACCTCAACTCTGGGGAGACCCAAAGTTTCACCGGGATTCCTATACGCAAGATATATCGCTAAGGTAAGACAAGACTACCAGGACCTCTTGTCGTGTCGACGACCCCGATAAGAGCCGCGTATCTCAGTCTCAGGACACGACGGATAAGCGATGGTTACCACGCCAAAACAACGAGTTGCCCCGGGGAGCGTGATACGTCTCAAACGTAACTATAATTTTTGATAGTTTCATGATGTTATCTTGTCATCTTTGGATGTTTTATGTACCTTTTATATCTTTTTTGGGACTAACTTATTAATTCAGTGCCAAGTGTCAGTTCCTGTTTTTTCTGTGTTTTTGGCTCTTTTCAGATCTGATTTTGGAACGGAGTCCAAACGGAATAAAATCCCCAAAATGATTTTTTCCCGAACGGAAGAAGATTAGGGGGCCTGTGGGCCAAGCCAGGAGGGCTACAGGGAGCCCACAAGCCCCCACTCCGCCGCCAGGGGGGAGGCGGCGGTGGGCAGGCTTGTGGCCTCCCTGAGCGCCCCCTGACCTAGATATTGCGCCTATATATTCCCTAAAAATCAGAAAAAAAATCACGGGATCCACGAAAATACTTTTCCGCCGCCGCAAACTTCCGTTTCCGCGAGATCTCATCTGGAGACCCTTCCCGGTGCCCTGCCGGAGGGGACTTTGGAGTTGGAGGGCTTCTTCATCATCATTATCGCCCCTCCAATGACTCGTGAGTAGTTCACTTCAGACCTACGGGTCCGTAGTTAGTAGCTAGATGGCTTCTTCTCTCTCTTGGATCTTCAATACAAAGTTCTCCATGATCTTCATGGAGATCTATCCAATGTAATCTTGTTTGGCGGTGTGTTTGTCGAGATCCGATGAATTGAGGATTTGTGATCAGATTATCTATGATATATATTTGAGTCTTTGCTGCTTTCTTTTATGCATGATTTGATATCCTTGTAAGTCTCTCCGAGTCTTGGGTTTTGTTTGGCCAACTAGATCTATGATTCTTGCAATGGGAGAAGTGCTTGGTTTTGGGTTCTACCATGTGGTGACCTTTCCCAGTGACAGTAGGGGCAGCAAGGCACACATTAAGTAGTTGCCATCAAGGGTAACAAGGTGGGCTCTGTCGTTGATATGAGATTGTCCATCTACATCATGTCATCTTGCTTAAGGCGTTACTCTGTTCTTTTGGACTCAATACACTAGATGCATGCGGGATAGTGGTCGACGTGTGGAGTAATAGTAGTAGATGCAAAAAGTATCGGTCTACTTGTTTTGGACGTGATGCCTATAGATATAATCATTGCCATAGATGACGTCACGACTTTGCGCGGTTCTATCAATTGCTCGACAGTAATTTTTTCACCCACCGTCTATTTGCTTTCATGAGAGAACCCACTAGTAAACACTACGGCCCCCGGGTCTATTCACATCTATTGTTTACACCTCCGCTTTTACTTTGTTTTGTTACTTTGTTGCTTTCAGTTCTCACTTTGCGAACAATCTATAAGGGATTGACAGCCCCTTCATAGCATTGGGAGCAGGTTCTTTGTGTTTGTGCAGGCACTTGTGATACTCCTTCACTGGATCGATACCTTGGTTCTCAAAAGTGAGGGAAATACTTACTACCGCTGGGCTACATCACCCTTTCCGCTTCGAGGGAACACCAACGCAAGGCTCCAAGGCCACGGGGAAATCCTTTGCATATTTGCCTAGGAAGTCCCTAAAGGTGTAGCCGTAGCAGAAGAATTCCTGGTGCCGTTGCTGAGGAGAATCAAGACAAGAACAGTCTCCTGTCAGCACATGTTTCTGGCGCCGTTGGAAGGTCTTTTGTTGCAGTAGCAGAAGTATTTCTGGCGCCGTTGCCGGAGAAGTCAAGATCTATCCAAGTAGGTCTCACAAACTCATCTCCTACATTTACTTTTTTGCCAGTTGCCTCTCGTTTTCCTCTCCCCCACTTCACATTTGCCATTTTCATTTGCCTTTCTCCTTTGCCGTTTTGTTTTGCCTTTTGTCGTCTTCCTTTGCCGGTTTTCTTGCTTGCTTGTGTGCTTGTTTGTTTGTTGAAGTCATCATGGCTGAAAACACCAAACTTTGCGACTTCTCGAGCACTAATAATAATGATTTTATTAGTACTCCGATTGCTCCCGCCACTAGTGCGAAATCGTATGAAATCAACGCAGCTTTGCTGAATCTTGTTATGAAAGAGCAATTCTCTGGCCTTCCTAGTGAAGATGCCGCATCCCATCTCAATACCTTCATTGAGCTTTGCGATATGCAAAAGAAAAGAGATGTGGATAATGACGTGATTAAGTTGAAACTTTTTCCTTTCTCGTTGCGAGATCGCGCAAAAACTTGGTTTTCTTCTTTGCCTAAAAATAGTATCGATTCTTGAGATAAGTGCAAAGATGCTTACATATCCAAGTATTTTCCGCCAACTAAGATCATATCCTTACGTAACGATATCATGAATTTCAAGCAACTTGATCATGAACACGTTGCACAATCTTGGGAGAGGATGAAGCTTATGATTAGAAATTGTCCCGCTCATGGCTTGAGTTTGTGGATGATTATACAAATCTTTTACGCTGGCTTGAATTTCGCTTCTCGCAATATCTTGGACTCTGCCTCAGGTGGAACGTTCATGGAAATCACGTTAGGAGACGCTACAAAACTCCTAGACAATATCATGACCAACTACTCTAAGTGGCACACTGAAAGGTCGCCTGGTAGCAAAAAGGTGCACGCTATAAAGGAGATTAACTCGCTTAGTGCTAAGATTCATGAGTTGATGAATTTGGTCGCTAGTAGAAACGTTACCGTAGATCCTAATGACATGCCACTATCTTCTTTGATTGAGAGTAGCAACGCTAGTTTGGACGTGAATTTTGTTGGTAGGAACAATTTTGGCAACGGAGTGCTTTTAGAGGAAACTATGTTCCTAGGCCTTTTCCTAGTAACTCCTCTAACAATTATGGCAACTCCTACAACAACACTTATGGAAATCACAACAAATTAACCTCTGATTTAGAGAGTAATATTAAAGAGTTCATCAACCCTCAAAAGATTTTCAATGCGTCCATAGAGGAAAAACTACTCAAAATTGACGATTTGGCTAAGAGCGTTGATAGGATGTCTTGTGATATTGATGCTTTGAAAGTTAGATGCGCTCCTCCCAAGGTCAACTTGGATGAAACTTTGAAAGCTATGCGTATCTCCATGAATGAGAGCAAAGAAAGAACCGCCCAAATTCGTGCTAGACATGAATGGTTTAAAAGGGTGCGTTCTAGTGATGCAACTCACGAAGATCTTAAAGTGCTTGGTGTGTCTCCTCTTGAATCTTTGTTTTCGTGTGTCAAACCTATTGATGGAGGGTCTGGATATGAATCCACTTTGGTTGAAAAATGCCCCAATGATTCGGAGTCCACCTATCTTGATGATAAAGGTGTGGAGAGTGGAGTAGAAGAAGTCAAAATTTTGGGTAGTAATGAAACTCCCACTTTTTTCAAGGAATTCAATTATGATAATTGCTCCTTGTTTGAATGCATTTCTTTGATGCAATCCTTTGCAAACTCTCCACACACTTATAGCCAAAGCAAAGCCTTTACCGCGCATATCGTAGATGCTATGATGAAATCTCTTCAAGAGAAGCTCGAACTAGAAGTCTCTATACGTGGAAAACTTCATGATGAGTGGGAATCTACTATCAAAATCAAGATCAAAAACTATGAGTGCAATGCTTTGTGTGATTTGGGTGCTAGTGTTTCCGCGATTCCAAAGTCTTTATGTGATATTCTTGGTTTTCATGAGATTGAAGAGTGTTTCTTAATTTGCATCTTGCGGATTCTACTGTCAAGAAACCCATGGGAAGGATCGATGATGTTCTTATTGTTGCAAATAAGAACTATGTACCCGTGGATTTCATTGTACTTGACATAGATTGCAATCCTTCATGTCCCATTATTCTTTGTAGACCTTTTCTAAGGACTATTGGTGCTATCATCGATATGAAGGAAGGGAATATTAGATTTCAATTTCATTTGAAGAAGGGCATGGAGCACTTTCCTAGAAAGAAAATAAGATTGCCTTATGAATCTATGATGAGGGCTACTTATGGTTTGAGCACCAAAGATGACTATACGTGATTCCATCACCTTTCGCCTAGCTAAGGGCGTTAAACAAAAGCGCTTGTTGGGAGGCAACCCAACGAATCTATCCTTTTTCTTTCTGTTTTGTGTTTTCTACACTTTCATAATTCTGTTATGATTGTGTTTTTTGTGTTTGTTTTTGCGTTTGTGCCAAGCAAAACCGTTATGATTAGTCTTGGGGGTGATCGTTTGGTCATGCTGGAAAAGACAAAAACTTTCTGCTCACGAAAAGAATTTTCATTTTTTCTGTAAGAGCTTTTGAGTTGATTCTTTTTGCTGCTGATTTCTACGCAAATTCTTCAGACTGTCGTAATTGTTCAGAATTGTTGAAGTACCAGAAGTATACGAAATATACAGACTGCTAGAGATTGGTCTGCTGTTAACAGATTATGTTTTTGTTGTGTTGGTTGCTTATTTTGATGAAACCATGGATATTATCTGGGGGTATTAGCCATGGAAGATTAAAAATACAGTAACCCAACATCAGCATAAGTAGAATTTAAGTTTTCTACAGTACCTAAGGAAGTGGTGGTTTGCTTTCTCATACTAATGTTATCACGAGTTTCTGTTTAAGTTTCGTGTTGTGAAGTTTTCAAGTTTTGGGTGAAGTTCTTATGGACAAAGAGATAAAGAGTGGCAAGAGCTCATGCTTGGGGATGCCCAATGCACCCCAAGAGATTCAAGGATGTCGTAAAAGCCTAAGCTTGGGGATGCCCCGGGAAGGCATCCCCTCTCTCGTCTTCAATCCATCGGTAATGTTACTTGGGGCTATATTTTTATTCACCACATGGTATCTGTTTTTTCTTGGAGCGTCTTGTATCATAGGAGTATTTTATTTTTGTTGTGTCACAATTATCATTGCTACACACCTAGAGAGAGAGACATGCACACACCGTGATTTTGTCGAGCTTCACTTATATCTTTTGGTAGACAATTCAGCTCACATGTGCTTCACTTATCTCTTTTGAGCTAGATACTTTTGCTCTATGTGCTTCACTTATATCTTTTAGAGCGCAGCGGTGCGTGGCTTGGTAGTTGATCTATGCTTTGAAAGTAGTCTCAAAAGGGGTAGTTATCCAAAGGGATACGAAAACTTCCACCTTCATGTGCATTGAATAGTTAGAGAAGTTTGATTCATCTCAATTAGTTTTGAGTTGTGGTTATGGTAATATTGAAGTTATGCTAGTAAGGTGTTGTGGATCTAGAAATACTTGTGTTGAAGTTAGTGATTCCCGTAGCATGCACGTATGGTGAACCGCTATGTGATGAAATCTGAGCATGATTAGTCTATTGATTGTCATCCTTTGCGTGGCGGTCGGGATCGCGCGATGGTTTATACCTACCAACCCTTCCCCTAGGAGTATGCGTTGAATGCTTTGTTTCGACTACTAATAAAACTTTTGCAACAAGTATATGAGTTCTTCATGACTAATGTTGAGTCCATGGTTTAGATGCACTTTCACCTTTCACCATCACTATCTTCTTAGTGCCGTGCAACTTTCGCTGGTACACAAAACTCACCATTAGCCTCCCTCAAAACAGCCACCATACCTACCTACTATGGCTTTTTCAAAGTCATTCCGAGATATATTGCCATGCAACTACCACCATGACATGTGCCACCACGTCTACATTGACATTGCATGATCGTAAGATAGCTAGCATGATATTTCCATTAATGTCTATGCCATGCTAGATCATTGTCGCGGTACACTATCGAAGGCATTCCATATAGAGTCATCGTTGCTCTAAGTTTTGAGTTGAAAGTATGATGATCATCATTGATGGAGCATTGTCCCATGTGAGGAAATAAAAGAGGCCAAAGATGCCCACCAAAATAAAAAAAAGAGGCCAAAGAGCCCACCAAAAAAATAAAAAAAAATGAGAGAAAAAGAGAGAAGGGACAACGTTACCACTTTTCCACGGTTGTGCATATTAAGCACCATGATCTTCATGGTTGAGAGTCTCTCGTTTTGTCACCACCATATAGCTAGTGGGAAATTTTCATTTTATAACTTGGCTTGTATATTCCAATGACAGGCTTCCTCAAAATTGCCTTAGGTCTTCGTGAGCAAGCAAGTTGGATGCACACCCACTAGTTTTCCTTAAGAGCTTTCACATACTCTTAGCTCTAGTGCATCATTTGTATGGAAATCCCTACTCATTCACATTGATATCTATTGATGAGCATCTCCACAGCTCATTGATATGCCTAGTTAATGTGACTATCTTCTCCTTATTGTCTTGCAACCTCCACCACACTCCACACCACCTATAGTGCTAAAACCATGGATCACGCTCATGTATTGCGTGAGAGTTGAAAAGGTTTGAGAAAGTAAAGGTGTGAAACAATTACTTGGCCAATACCGGGGTTGTGCATGATTTAAATTCGTTGTGCAACGATGATAGAGCATAGCCAGACTATATGCTTTTGTAGGGATAACTTTCTTTTGGCCTTGTTCTTTTGAAAGTTCATGATTACCTTGCTAGTTTGCTTGAATTATTATTGTTTCCACGTCAATACCAAACTATTGTTTTGAATCTAATGGATCTGAACATTCACGTCACATAAGAGGAGGTACAAAGGACATCTATGCTAGGTAGCACGAAAGCATCAAAAATTCATTCTTTATCACTTCCCTACTCGAGGACGAGCAGGAGTTAAGCTTGGGGATGCTTGATACGTCTCAAACGTATCTATAATTTTTGATAGTTTCATGCTGTTATCTTGTCATCTTTGGATGTTTTATGTACCCTTTATATCTTTTTTGGGACTAACTTATTAATTCAGTGCCAAGTGCCAGTTCCTGTTTTTTCTGTGTTTTTGGCTCTTTTCAGATCTGATTTTGGAACGGAGTCCAAACGGAATAAAATCCCCGAAATGATTTTTTTTCCCGAATGGAAGAAGATCACGGGGCCTGTGGGCCAGCCAGGAGGGCTACAGGGAGCCCACAAGCCCCCACTCCGCCACCAGGGGGAGGCGGCGGTGGGTCGGCTTGTGGCTTCCCTGAGCGCCCCCTGACCGAGATCTTGCGCCTATATATTCCCTAAAAATCAGAAAAAAATCAAGGGATCCACGAAAATACTTTTCCGCCGCCGCAAGCTTCCGTTTCCGCGAGATCTCATCTGGAGACCCTTCCCGGTGCCCTGCCGAAGGGGACTTTGGAGTTGGAGGGCTTCTTCATCATCATTATCGCCCCTCCAATGACTCGTGAGTAGTTCACTTCAGACCTACGGGTCCGTAGTTATTAGCTAGATGGCTTCTTCTCTCTCTTGGATCTTCAATACAAAGTTCTCCATGATCTTCATGGAGATCTATCCGATGTAATCTTCTTTGGCGGTGTGTTTGTCGAGATCCGATGAATTGTGGATTTGTGATCAGATTATCTATGATATATATTTGAGTCTTTGCTGATTTCTTATATGCATGATTTGATATCCTTGTAAGTCTCTCCGAGTCTTGGGTTTTGTTTGGCCAACTAGATCTATGATTCTTGCAATGGGAGAAGTGCTTGGTTTTGGGTTCTACCATGTGGTGACCTTTCCCAGTGACAGTAGGGGCAGCAAGGCACACATTAAGTAGTTGCCATCAGCGGGACCTGGATGTACGTATTAGCTCCTACATATTCTACGAAGATCTCTATCGGTTGAACCTCTATGTCAAGGATTCAATTAATCCCGTATGTGTTCCCTTTGTCCTTCGGTATGTTACTTGCCCGAGATGCGATCATCGGTATCTCCATACCTAATTCAATCTCGTTACGATCAAGTCTCTTTACTTGTTCCGTAATATAATATCCCATGGCTAACTCTTTAGTCACATTGCTTGCAAGGCTTGTTTGTGATGTTGTATTACCGAGTGGGCCCCGAGATACCTCTCCGTCACACGGAGTGACAAATCCCAGTCTTGATCCATGCCAACCCAACAGACACCTTCCGAGATACCTGTAGATCACCTTTATAGTCACCCACTAACATTGCGACGTTTGATACATAGAAGGTATTCCTCCGGTGTCTGGGAGTTGGATGATCTCATGGTCATAGGAACAGATACATTGACATGCACAAAACAGTAGCAATAAACTGACACGATCATATGCTATGTTTATAGTTTGGATCTTGTCCGTCACATCATTCTCCTAATGATGTGATCCCATTGTCAAGTGACAACACTAGTCCATGGCCAGGAAACCTTGACCATCTTTGATCAACGAGCTAGTCAACTAGAGGCTCACTAGGGACAGTGTGTTGTCTATGTATCCACACATGTATTTGAGTTTCCAATCAATACAATTCCAGCATGGATAATAAACGATTATTTTGAACAAGGAAATATAATAATAATCAATTTATTATTGCCTCTAGGGCATATTTCCAACAATACACACACGCGTCCGGATTCGCACACGCACCGTTCTCATCCACCCACATGCCTATTTATTTGCCTCTCTTCCTCTCACACTCACCACCCAAGCCAGACCCATTCTCTCCCACTTCAAACACCCAAGCGACCGATCCCTCCATCCTCCTCGATAACCCCAAGCACCAAGTGAAGATGCAATACAACGAGGCGACCTTCAATTGTCCGCCTGTCGTGCCGGAGCTCCTCTACCCACCGGACGTGCTCGTGGAGAGGGAGCTCCGTGTGTGGGCGACTTCCAGGTGCAGGGGGTCCATCAAGCTCACTCGCGCCTTCCTCAGAGCCGGCTATGCCCACCTCCCATGGGGCTCGCTTAGGATGTTCACCCTCAACGAGGTTCGTGACCGTGTCGGCACCCTCCTACTGCTGACGGTCACCTTTGCCAACCAGTTTGATGCGCGAGAGCTCCTCGACCGAGTGTATTGGTGTAGTTGCGAGTTCATCTTCTTCACGGTGTACAACATCTTCACCAACTATGAGTGCATCTTCCCCACCGAAAACCAGATGCACTCCCTTCCCTACGACGAGGAGTAGGAGTATTGAAGTTGAAGGTGGTGTTGAAGGGGTGCGGCCAAGGTGGAAGAAAGGTCAAGATGAAGATGTTCAAGAGGGGGTGCGAGCCCGGAGTGAAGTTGTTCGTCAAGCTCGTCATGTTTTAGTTTTATCGTTTTTATTTTGTTGCTTTTCCATGTTGTACGTACCGTGTCGTGTTGTGTCACTTGACTTATCTATCTATGTAGGGTACCCATCTATGTAAGGGTATGGTGGGTTGCATCTTATCTATCTATGTAGAGTATCTAAGTTATTACTCCCTCTGGTCCGGTGTATTGGGCTCGCTAGGAGAGTCATCGCGACCAAGGCAACAACTTATTGGGCGTTAAAATTGGTCCTCTGTCGATTTTTCCTCCAATCATCGCTTGAATTTCTAACGTCTAACAACCCCATATTTAATACCCGGGCTAATTAGGCCATGCGAACGGTCGAAGAACGCCTGGAGCGAGCAGTCTCCCCACGTGAGCTGGATATGTTCAACCAATCATGGAAGATCCAAACGAGCATGCATTAGTTTGTTACACAAGCTTTTCCACTCCCTGCATGCAAATCCTTTTCACACATGTGCATGCAAAGAGGTTTCCACCGAGCGTAATGGTTGTGGAGGAGTAACTCACGAGGACTAACTAGCAATTAATTACCCAAATGGGCCTTAGTCCTGTTGCAAAATGGAAAAAAATAGATTTTGATAAGGAGCCCTACACATCGGACCGAAGGGAGTATGTGTGTTCAAAAATGTCCATGTCCAAAGATATCATTTCTTCCCTAAACCAAGTCATGAACTAACATGCACATTTATTCCCTTTAAACCCTAAACCAAGTGTCACTCTAACCAGAATCATGTGGCAGTGCCAACATACGTTTCCAACCCTCCAACAGTTCACTGGAAAACAAAGGAAAACAACTCTCACGCGTGTGCAAACATTCAGTACAAACATCTATTTTTAAACCCTAAACGAAGTCACGGTCTCACTATGTATAGCTTCCTTCCCTAACCATGTCAAAGTCTTTACATCTGCCCTAGCAGTCACCAGCGCAGCCGTAAACGCCACAAACCCACGCGGTCCTGGGTTCGAGTCCCAACTGCACCAATTTTTTGTGCATTTTCCACCCTTCATTTTTTTGGACAAATTAATTTTTTCTCAATGTAATGCCCTTAAAAAATGTTCATTAATTTTTGCACAAGGTGTAAACCTCTACCATGACATTTTGGTCTTCGATTTAAATCATGATGTGTTTGAATTTGAGTTAATAGCTACAAAAAAATTCTAAACTTAATTGTTTGGCTCTGGAATAATTCAATTAGCTTCCACAAATAGTTTCAGTATTAAATAAAGGATTTTACTACATAAACTAAATCAGAACAGAAAACAGAAAAACATGCAAGAGATCTCATTTGCCCACCCTCGAATGGGCCTAATTGGATGCAGTTGGCCCATTACCCTAGCTGACACTTGCATCTCCGCTCTGAATTTGGCCCACGGAGAAACCTTTTTTTTACACAAAGGCAGAGCAGAGAGCTGCATTCCATTGATCAAAGTTTCTGAATTTCTCATTTCTTCTCCCTTTTTTCAACATATTTAAATGTTGGTCATTTCTTCTCCTTTTTTCAACATTGAAACAACTTTGACCAATCATTTAAACAAGGTGAATTTCTCATACAATTTCAAGCTTACAAATTCCTCCATAGTTCATGGGGTCCTAATTCATGCCTTTCCATACAATTTCAACATTACACCCAGTGCGATTACCGTACCTACAAATGCCCAAAAGTAATTGCAAATGGGTATTTGTGCTTGATGTTCAAGTTTCCTAACTTTTTTCTTCAACATCCTAAGCTCAACAGCTAGCACTCTGTCATTGCGTGCTTCGCCCTCCGTCTCTTCTTTCGTACCTCGTGCTGCGGCCATTGCCGTTCGTGGCAGCATGGGCAACCATTTTTCACGCTCTTCTTGCAGTTCATTCATCAGAGTCTTGGCCAGAGCATCGACCCAAAGGTAGAAACATTTCACCTGCATGACGCCAAACAGATCAACCCATTGCTCAAAGATCCCAACCACGAAAATGGTGCAATTGCCCCAATTCTTACCCCATTCTCGTAGCACACGTAGAACAGACGATTATGGTTCTTCGGTGTGTGAGAAACCCTCCGATCAACGCCCGCCCGACACCGCAGACAGACGAAGATCGGTATCTCCACGTGCGCCGGGCTCTGCATCCGCGAGGTGGCGCGGGAGCTTGAAGAAGACATTGAGCTCGGAGCCGAAGGGGATCTCAACGCCGTCGCGCCCTCCACAACTATCTTCCCACCGCCGCTCTCTGTGTCGTCGTGGTCACCGCCGCTCTCTCTGTCACCGTGGTCACCGCCGCGCTTTCTCTATCGCCGTGGTCATCGCCGCCCTCTTTCTGTCGCCGTGGTCACCGCCGCGCTCTCTCTGTCGCCGTGGTCACCGCCGCGCTCTCTCTATCGCCGTGGTCACCGCCGCTCTCTGTCGCCCGCTTATATCGCACACCCGCAAAGGCTCTCTGCTCAACAACTATTTGCCAGGTCCCACAAGTCTAGCGCGTCTCTATCGCCTGGTCCCACCTGTAAGGGCCAAGTCAAAAGGTTGACCTGATGGAGACGGCAATTTTCACGGGACGAGTCGGTGCGGACAGACTAGGGGCAAAACTGAGCACGATTCGCAACTGAGGGCAAAACTGAGCACAGAGACACCACTCAGGGCAAAAGTATAATTAACCCTTACAAAATATACATTTTGCCTTTATATGGCCACCAACAGAAATCGAGGCAAAATGAATGATATTTTCTCGTACTAGCAACCTATTTAATAATTGCATGCATGCATCCATAATGATAGTCACCGACTTCATCCACTCACTTTCCTTGCATACATGTGGCATATTAATGATAGTAGTAAATGGAAAGAAAATCTGACATGCAAAGCACATATTAAATTTTACTTTGATACTCCCTCCGTTCCTAAATATAAGACCTTTTAGAGATTGTACTATAAACTACATACGGATGTACATAGACATATTTTAGAGTATAGATTCACTCATTTTGCTCTGTATGTAGTCTTCTAGTGAAATCCCTAAAAGGTCTTATATTTTGGAACGGAGGGAGTACACGTAATCTGAGTTTGTGGCCTTCTATATAAAAATGAAAGAAGTACTTTCTCCGTCACGGTTTAGAAGGCACGTTTGGAAAATCTCTCGGACCAAGGTAGTCATCGATTGGTTGTGAGATGTAGCAGGTGTAAATGCTAATGCGCCTAATCAACTGAGAAAATACTAGTACTAATGTGTGAGCAGCAAATTAGAAGGGCGCATGCATCAGTAGTACTAGTACTAATTAATAGGAGTAATTGCTTTCGCGCCTTAAACCTTGTCTATTATGAAAACGCACGCAAGTTTAACTATGCCTTCTAAACCGTGACGGAGGAAGTATCCACTGTGCCAGATGAAGAGGGCGACCTGTAAATGTAGCGTAATTATCATTAATTGGTCCATCCATACCATTCAATGACACATCAGGCCGGACCTAACACCACTTGTGGAAAATTCATATCTGCCCCTGAGGCACATCACGTACTCCATCCGTCTCAGTTTACAAGTTCGGTATATGTATCTAGGCAATTTGACCAACTTAATGAAAGACATATATAACAAAAAGAAATATCAATAAAAACTTTAGATGTTCTATTTTCTAGTGATATATTTTTATGTTAAACAATATATTTTATATAAATTAAATTAACTATCTAAGTGTACGTGTGTCTTTTAAACTGTGACGGGGGAGTACATGCAATCTCTGGCCGTGTACAAATCTAACGCGCCAACAAGGACACGTGTGTGTTCCCACTTAATAGTCATCTTGGCCCAGAGGTTTGGAAAAGTTCACGTGGATGCTAGCTTGGCAAGATCTGGACTGAAAGGACCAGTTGCAGCAGTGTGTCGTAATGATGCGGGTACATATATATCTGGGTAGATCCACTCTCGTGGTCAAGGGTATTACCCATGTTGCTACTCTTGAAGCACAAACTTGCCGTGAAGCTCAATCACTCGCTAATGACTTGATGCTACCGAATTTCGTTATTGCATCGGACTCAAAACCGGCAGTGAAGGATATTGAAAGAGGCACTAATAGCAGCTATGGGTCCATCACAAACGAGATCAAACAGCATGCAAGTTTGTTCAATTGTACTTGTAAATTTGAAGGTCGTGCATCAAATATGGATGCAGGCTAAGTTTTCCAATTCTCTTGACCAAGGGACGCATATTTGGTTGCTCCGTCCTCGTGATCCTTTTTCTATACCATTACATGTCGACTATGATCAATAAAGCTTAGCATTTCTCCTTCAAAAACTTAATAGCCAACGTACATGCATTGCAAATGTTCACTGCACATATCACAAGGTGTCAATGCATGGTTCAGATTCTTTGTAGAAAAGGAGGAATACCCTGGTCTCTGCATGAAAATGATGCTTGCATTCCCTTTATTAATGAAACCAACAAGATAGTCTACGTTTAAAAACAAGCTCAAAGAGAGCTGCAAAATCATCCAAAAGTAAATAGAAGTGTCACAACCGGCGAAAATAGGACTAGATGCCTAACCACGTATCCTATTACTTGACCGTCATCTAAACCTGTTGTAGATATCCTGAACTACCATTTCCCATTGGATAGATCCATTAACCAAAGGCTCCCTGATATCCGAAGGAGTGAGTAACAACCACGTACGGATTGAAGGAGTTGCCCCGTATCTGACCTGCAATTTTTTTATACGTGTTTGCCTGTTAAAAACCATGCCATTCCTGTTGTTCCATATAGTTCAAAATAAAACACATACTCCTATTCGAATATGTCTCGCAGTATTTATCTCTACTCCATTTAACCATGTTCCAAATAATGTGTTAATACTATCTGGAAGTGTGATATGAAATTTTGGCGAGCAGACAGTTGAGAAAGAGGTGCTTGATAGTCTCATGATGATCACAAAAACTACGTCTTTTATTGCCCTCCCAATTACGTTTTGTCAAATTATCCTTAGTGATAATCACCTTCTTGTGAACTAACCACATGAAGATTTTTATTCGTAAAGATACATTAACCTTCCAAATATGTATCGATTTGGAAATCGGTCCAGAATCAATAAGGTATAAATACATCAATTTTACTGTAAAGATGACATTCATACTTAACTTTCAATGAAGCCTGCCGGAATCATCCGATAAATGAACATACATCAACCTTCTGACTAGGATTAGCCATGTTATCCATCGATCACCCACCAAAGCTCTTCGAAATTGTATTTTTTGAGGATTAAATTGTAATATTATAGCAACGTAAGCCTCCTTACTCTGTACAATATTTTAAAAAGATGGATATAGCAGTGTGGCTAGAGGCATCTCCTCCAATCACTTATCCTCCCAGTATCGGTGAATGAAGGCTGTTTTTATTCTCATCAACCCTTTCCAAAAGGGTGAATCATTGGGTCTCACTGTGACTTCAGCCAAGGTCTTAGATTGTAAGTACTTATTACGTAAAATTTATACTCGATAAAGGTACAACTCCCATGTGGGATACAAGGGCCCACATGTCAGGTTCAAACGTTTCTGTCAACGGTGGAGTGTCGAGCATAGGTCTCGGTAAAGAGAAAGTTTCATGTTATTCTTTTTAAGAATTTAATAATAGTTTGAATGTATCACTGATAGGTGGGTCCATCAGGTCCACCTGTCAGGTCAGAATGTTTCGGACGCAGGTGGTTTGCCAAGCTATCCTTCTGGGCTCTCGGTATAGATAAAGGTGTCTTCGGTTGCAAATGGACATGCCACGCGACTAGTCTTTGATGTGTGGTGCTCTCGACATCTGGTGCATTTGCCGACTGTGCTTTGTTCTTCGTGATGAATTGTCGCCAGCATAACCTCGTTGTTTCGAACCCGTGTTTGTCAAGTGTTATTCTCGAGCTAGACACTCGGCGTATAAAAAAGTTCCAGTGTACCTATGAATGACTCATATAGTGAGAAGATTGTGCGACAATGCTTTTTGGAGGCTGAGCACCATGTGCTCGCTATCTTGGGCGTCGTCTTCACATGGATCAGGCGCAGCTTCGTACTTGTCCCATATATTCCACCAGCCAGGCTTTTAGAGCAAGTACAATAAGGTACAGTCAGCAGGCTGTAAGGATTAAGATACTATATTTTTGCTGAGTTGGATGAGAGAGAAGAGGAGAGAGAAGGGAAGCGGGCTCTTCGTGAAGAACTAGATCTAGCACGTGCTCCTATGTGCTTTGTGAGAATGAAAGGTGGGCCATATATGATAAAAGTAGTACTCTTTTATAGCTAACTATTTTTTTGAAAGAAAGGGGCTCTCCCGCTCCATTTTATTAATGAAGCACACAGCCAGCGAATATCCTTTTTAACATACCCAGCGAGAAAAAGTAAAGACATACCCAAAACAGGCCTAAAAAAGCATAAACCTCCAACAGCTTTTACAGCTAAGACAAAACATAACTCCAACCATAGTCTATTCTATCACAGTTCTTGACCAAGCAATACGTAGCAATTCTCCTCTCTTCTTATCCAGCTTAGAGATGAACTGACGCAGCACCAGCTCCTGAGTGGCGTCGCAGAGAACATCCCATTGTCGTAGGAAGAGCCTTAGCTTCATGAGCACGCAGTCCAAACTTTTCCATGTTCGACCCTGGAAGCAAAATTCATTTCTCAAACGCCAAATACTCCATAAGGAGGCAGCCACAACCATATTATGTATAGGTTTCTTTTTGCACACCAGCCACAAGGCATGAATATCATGAAAGCAGGAAATTGTAATGTGAAACACCTCCTCAAATAATTGCCAAATACAACTAGCTACATTAAAATGAAAAAACAGATGTTGAACTTATTCCAATTCAGAACAAAATAAGCACGATGGGTCTTCCACATTTCTCCTCTTAGCTAAGTTGTCTCTGGTCAACACTTTGTTGTTCATACAAAGCCAAAGGAAAACATGGATGTTTTGGGGGCATAGAACTTTCCACAGCTTGTCCCCAACCCTGTGATCAACCCCACCATAGTTAATAGCATTATAAATGGATTTAACAGAATATATTCCTTTTGGTTCCAGCATCCAAATAGGAGTATCAGGGGGATTTTTTTAATAGTCTCAATCAGTAGATTCCACCTAACCAGTCCTCTACTGTCAACACATCTTCTAAAAGATATTTTAAGTTCATTTCCATCCCATACCTGAGAGATGGTACAATCATGTTGGTTGCAAATGTGAAATAGGTCCCAAAACTGAACCATCAGGGAACATTCCCCAACCCAAATATCAGTCCAGAATTTAACTTTTCTACCATTACCAGTCTTCCATCTATAGAATGTCTTGGAGGCATTAAGTGCCCAAGTTACACCCTTCCAAAAAGAAGAACCATTTTCAGGTTTGGACCACAAGATATTAGGAGAATCAATATTATATTTGAAGGAAATAATATCTTTCCAGTCCTTGGTTTGATTGTCAAAAAATATTTTCCCCCAAGAGGCCAGAAGAGCCATATTAAACTCTTTAAGGTTAGGCACCCCCAAGCCCCCAAAAGCTTTCTTCCTAGTAACCAAACCCCAGCTAGCAAGATGATACCTGTGCTGGTCTCCCACATTCCCCCAAAAAAAGTGAGCCATCTGAGTGTTAATGGCCTCAATGGCCCATTTTGGGAATTTAATCACAACCATTAAGTAGGCAGGTATACTGATAATGCAAGCACAGAGAAGAATCAACTTTCCTTTGTAAGTGAGATGCTTGCCTAACCATCCAGAGATGCATGTAATGATCCTATCAATGATAGGTTGGAGATCCTCCCTAGATAACTTATTATAATGCAGAGGCACTCCCAGGAATTTAATAGGGAAAGATCCAATTTTGCAACTAAAAATCTGGGCAAAGAGTTTTGTTTCTTCCTCCCCTATGTTAATAGTAAGCAGGTCACTCTTATGAAAATTGATTTTCATACCAGAAAGGTTTTCAAAGCAAGATAAGATCCACTTAAAAAAAATTGCTTTCTCACAAGAATTTTCAAGGAAAAGGAGGGTATCATCAACATATTGTAAGCTAGTAATACCCCCCTTAATCACATGTGGCAAAAGTCTAGAAATCAGATTCTGATCAGCTGCTTTAGCCAGCATTTTAGTAAAAGCATCAGCCACTAAATTAAAAAGGATGGGAGAGAGAGGGTCTCCTTGCTTAAGCCCTTTTCCTCCCACAAAATATGGGCCAGTTACATCGTTAATACGCACACTAAAGGTACTCTTAATCAGTACACTTTTAATCCATGAAATCCATTTAGGTCAGAAACCCCTTGATTCCAGCATTTCAAATAAGAAATCCCAACTAACTCTATCATAAGCCTTTTCATAGCCTAATTTGAGCACAAGCCCTTGAGTTTTGGATCGTTTGACTTCATGTATAATCTCATGAGCCAACACCACACTCTCCAAAGTATATCTCCCTTTGATAAAGGCAGTTTGGTTAGGGGAAATTAATCTATCCCCAATGGGGGACAATCTAGAAGTCATAGCTTTAGTAATGATTTTAACTGCACAGTTGCCAAGACTAATAGGTCTGAATTTTTTCATCTCCTTGGCATCAGCTTCTTTGGGGATGAGGACAATAATGGCAAAATTCAGCTTATATATATCAAGTTTCCCCTCCTCAAAATCTTTGATCAAGGCCATCAAGTCAGTTTTAATCAAATCCCAAAAGGATTGGTAGAACATGAAAGAAAGACCATCAGGGCCTGGGGCCCCATGGGCATAAGAACTAAAGATGGCCTTCTTAATCTCATCTTCAGTAAAGTTCTTTTGAAGAATCTCATTTTCTTCCAAAGTTACTTTCTCATGTTCCTTCCAAAAGGAAGGTCCCAGGCAGATGTTATGTTTGTGTTCATACATGAACAACTCCTTACAAAAGGAAGTGGCAACCTCCAGCATCTCCTTAGTGGAATAAACTGGGCCATTCTCGCCATTTAGTTCAAAAGGGTGGTTTTTCCTATGATGGTGGTTAGCTAAAGCATGGAAGTATCTATTGTTTTTATCCCCATCTTTAATCCTCCTATCCCTGGATCTCTGCCACAAAGCAGTCTCTTCTTTCTTCCAAATGTTCTCTAATTCCTTTTTAATCTCATCTAACCGAATCCTATCATCGGAATCTAGTTGGTTAGTCTCAGAAAAGACATCCAATATATCAAACTCTTGTAGAGGAGCTTTTTTTTCTCTTTTTCATGTCAGCTTCCATGTTGATACTCCAACCTTTCAGCTTCTTCCGAAGAACCCTTGTCTTATTCATCCATACATCTATGGCGGTGCCCCCGGAACAGCAACTATTCCAGGTTTTATGAACTAAATCTTTAAAGTCAGGCTGGTCAAGCCACCATTTCTCAAAACGAAAAGGTTTTGGGGAGCTAACCCTCCGAGCCTTAGTGTAAACAGTAAAACAGTGATCACTACCAACCCGCGGTAACGCAGACAGAACAGTGAGAGGGAAGTGGGAATCCCGGGATGTAGAGACAAAAACACGATCAATCACAGCAAAAATAGGATTATCCTGATTATTACTCCAAGTATAACTCCTATTAGCTATATTAATCTCCATCAAACCCCACTTATTGACCCAAACATAAAACAGCAAAGTGGTTTGGTTATTAATCTGACCATTATTCTTATCAGCTAGAGATCTAACCAAGTTAAAGTCACCACCAAAAATAACAAGATAAGACATATTATGCATGATATCATGCAACTCAGCAATGAACTCCACTTTGTGTTCATTGTAAGCAGTGCCATAAACTGCAATAAACTGCCAAACAAAATTGTCCTCTTTGTTCCTAATGGTAGTAATCACACGGTATTTTTTATTAACAAAGCCAATGATCTCAAACATACTATTCTTAAGGCCCACAAGGATGCCACCAGCAGTTTTTATAGCAGGAAGAGTATGCCAACAAAAATCTCTACCATGAGAAATAGACTGCAAAATATGATTATCTATAGTTTCCTTCTTGGTTTCAAAGAAACCAACAAAATCAATATTATGATTATGAAGAAAGTATCCAAGGCACTGTAGTTTCCCATGTTGTCCAAGACCCCTAATATTCCAAAAAGCACCTATCATGGAATTTTAAATGGATGAGATAAGCCACAAGGCTTGCTCTTGGTAAGCAGAATGGGGCTGTCCTTCACTGAAATAGCAGTGTCCCCTGTCTCAGCTCTAGTAGCATCCCTTTCATGTGAAGACTGAGAATAGTAAATCTCATCTAGGTTGTGAGGAAGAACAACCTCAGGATTAAGCTCAGCAAACTGCAAACCTCTGATTGTTTCATTCTCAATGATATCATCAATAATAAAAGCTTGCTCTAACTCATTATCACCAATGAAAATATCAATTTTCTTAGCTTGGTTCATAAGATTATCTCTTCCTAAACAGGGGAAAGAATTACCTTTAAAGGAAATGGGGATCTCCAAGTTATTCTTCTTCTGGTAAGCTTTGGCCTTGTCCATGATATTGATATCTCCATGAGCACGAGTGGTAGGTCTACTTGAGAGTATTGGGCCCCATTTAACATGAGCCCCAGTCTGAAACCTCCCTCTTTTCTCTGAATCAGCATTATCCAGGGAGCTCAGCAATGATCTCTTGGTGGAACCAATAGCTTTGACCAGATCCTGAGGTAAGCATTGCATTTCTGGTAGTTCAGCATCATCCTCCTCATCAGATTCAGCCATATCAAAGTTCTTTAACTGCTCTGAGCAATATTCCATGTGGACAGACATAGGGTCCCCATCTTCTGGAAGTGAAGGAAAGACTTTCACATGAGAAATCACATCTTCATCCATATGATCAAAGGAACCAGGTTTACCACCACTTTTGATCTCTTCAATGAAGCTGTTGTGGACTTTGTTCATCACCATCATGGGGTGGAAATCTTCTGCAGAAATAGCAGAAACAACACTTTTCTGTTTACTTCCTTGACCAGAAGCAAGAGACTCTTTCCTGGGAAAGTTAGCTTCATCAAGTTCATCAATAGGATTGGCATCTTCTTCCAGAATATCTTTATCCTCAGAATCCAGATTATCCTCAAGATCACCTCCCTCTTTTTTGTTCTTGTCTGGGTCATCCTCATCAGGATCAATCCCATCATCATCATCTTCATCTCCAACTTGATCATAACCTTCCACTGTAAAAAATAACAGATATAACCTTTTCTTCATCTCCACCAGTCTCTCAAAGGGGATCTTAGCAGGGTCTCTACAAGCAACCTTCACACGAATGATCTCATAGAAACATTTAAAAATACCATTCTAATCAACATTAACCAGAATGCCAAAACAGGATGTGATTTGTGCAAAAACCTTCCATCCACACCACTTGGGTGGAATCCCCTCTATCTGAACCCATGCTTCAATCAATTCCCCATAAGGATTCAACATTCCCTGCCATTCCACCACCTTGACAGACACACCATCAAAAGGTAGATCAAAAGGGGGGAATTCAATCAAATCCTCCACATTCTTCCATGGGGGGAATCTTAAAAGAAATTCCTTATCCTCTAAATCTCTGATTTGCCAAGGCCACTCTTTGTTTTTGCAAAAAATCCCATTCAGCTGCATTAAGAGTTCAGGGGCAGAAACTTCTCCTCTAACAACCTGAAGAATAGCACAGTTCTTGTAATTCATCCAACTGGATTCAGTAGAGATGGGCACATCAATGTGATAAAAACCTACTCGAGCTGCAGCACTTCCAAAGTAAGTTAAAGTAGGGCGTTGACGAGCCCAAGTTGCGCAGTTGTTCACATTATGTACCCCCAGCACAGATGAAACACTTTTTGGGCTCAATGCAGTTGCCAACATAGTGCCCAGGCCAGCTATAATTAAAGCAGATCATGTCCTTGTACCTTGGATCCAAAGCTTGGACAGCAGGGGGGTGGGGATGACAGGCACCAGAGCTGCAGCAGGTTGGGCTCCATTAGTTTGCTTTCCAGATCCCCCTGCCGCTCCTTTGTTTGTGGTCCGAGGCTTCACAACAGCAGGGGGAGGTTGAACAGGTTGAGCTTGCCCTCCTTGGGCAGGGACAGGCCTCTTGGGAGGTTGACGGCGGGGAGGTCGCTGCTGCTGTGGCCGACCCTTCTCTATCGCTCCCTTGACTATCTCAGCAAAAGATGAGGATCCAGGACCGATCCCTTCCACAGGGAGACGAAAAGAGGTGGGAGTAGGATCGAACTGGGTGGGGAACTTCACAGGGAAGCAGTCATCTCTGGTGAATTTCTTGGACCGGACGAGATCCTTCCTGATCCAAAAGAGGGGTGGTAGAGCAGTATTAGGGTTTGAGGGAGGAGGAGGGGGACTAAATAGGAGTGGCGGCGGCTGGGGGAGGGGACAACCCACAGCTGACCGAAAAACTCTTCAGCCACCTCCTCAGATATGTTTCCCAACACATGAGACGGTTTTTTAAGTTGTGCTTTCCCCCTGACCACATGTCCACGAATTAGTGGAGGAATGGGGGGGGTCCAGAATACCCTGCAGGGGGCATTTTTGGAATAATCCACATGTACACATCTCCCCTCTCATCAGAGGATGTACCAGAT
This sequence comes from Hordeum vulgare subsp. vulgare, assembly GCF_904849725.1. Taxonomy (NCBI): domain Eukaryota; kingdom Viridiplantae; phylum Streptophyta; class Magnoliopsida; order Poales; family Poaceae; genus Hordeum; species Hordeum vulgare. The sequence continues at coordinate 653,300,878 of NC_058519.1, read as the reverse complement.
ACAGGGGCAGAAACCCCATCTCTATTACTGACAGGGTTGGACTTGCTTTCTATATTCTTTGAATCTATTCCAATAATTGGATGCACCAACTCCATCTTGTCTATCTGGATAGATGACTTTTTAAGTGGTGGGAACTCCTGTTCATAATCCATCTTCAGAATGTTCTCTGACAGAGGAGCAGAGGCTCCATTCACATTCACAACAGTCCCAGATATCATATTCCTTGGATTCAGATTAGGTTTTCGACATATTTGTCTTATGTCTATCATGTTCTTAATCTGAGAAGAGGACATATTACTAAGGGGAAACCCTTGCAGATCTGAATCAATAAAACTGCATCTCTCTGAACCTGTATCAATGATATCAGCACCTGACTTGTTCCCAGTAGTATCTACTGCCACTTTGTTCATTTCTAAAACAATTCCATCAGGCGAATCGTGACAAATGGATTGACCTACTGGATCAGTTCCAATACCAGTGCTATTATTCAACTCAATGCAATTCCTATTATTGTTACTACAGACCAGAAGGTCGTCTATTTTCTCCCCATCTACCTGATGTATCATACGACAAGGAGCAGAAACTCCATTACCCACATCAGATAATACTCGGGCCAATCTATTGTTATTGCATTCTCTGCTAACCAGAAGGTCAGAATCACACTCAACTTAGAACTAGTATCTACGGCACCAGTAAATCCATCTAAAAACCGGCATAAAAACGAGAACGATTAACAACAGAGATGTGAGTGCGTACCTGAGGATGAAGACGATGTACTTCACCTTGATCTCCCGGCCATGGCGGCGGTTCGAGGCCATGGAATCCTCTCCCCGCCTGATGACCTCGCCGCGCGAAATCCCGCCGCGAGGTACGCCTGCCGGGAGCCCGAGGAATCAAGGAGCGCGAGGAAGGTCGATCCCCGGCGGCAGCTCCTCGGAGGGGATCTGGGATAGTTCCATCACCGAAGGAGGGTTGATGTTGCGCAGGAATGGAACCACCGATTTGAATCCGCTCCACTTCGTCGCCACCGCTGGATTTGAAGACTCCGCCTCCCGCATCGCCCAGTACACAAGCTCGTAGTCCATACCTCCTTCGTCGCCGCTGAAGCGCGCTCTCTCCGCAAAGGACGCCGCGCGGATTACTTCCACCATGATCCTTGGCCAGCTCGCACGGTCCGGAAATCTCCCTCGAACCACACGGAGCATCTCGACGCGGGCCTCCGGGGAGTGAAGCTCCGCCGTCGGCAGCAGCATCATCGGCGGAGAGGCTACGGGTGCCCTCGGTGGCGACACCAGCGCCAAGCGGAGTCGCCGCACGTGGAACCTGCATCTCTCGCTTGCCATCAGATCTGAGCGGAGCTAGCGGGAGAGGAGAGGCGCAGGAAGGGGACTGGTGGGTTCTCCCGACGCAGTCGCCGCGCGAAGACGACGGAATGGGGTGGGGGAGCAGCTCGGGAAGCGGTGGAAATTGAAAGCCATTAATGGCGGTACGTGGACTATCACCACACGCGTCGCCCCGAGCGGTCGCTTCCTCCACACGCGCCATCAATCGATGTCAAGCATTACACCTTTATAGCTAACTATTGTACAAGCTAGCTATAAGATGGGCTATAAGATGGCTTATAGCCAGCGGTTGGCTATACTATTAAGAGCAAGTATAATAGGATGATGTAGGCGGGCTGTAAGACTTAAAATAATATATTTGTGATGAGTTGGAAGAGAGAGAAGAGGAGAGAGAAGAGAAGCGGGCTACAAACTAACAGCCGGCTTTAACACGTGCTCCTAGGCATTTTATTAGAGAGGATGGTGGGCCTTGTATCAATAAAATAGTACTTATTTACATCTACCTATTGTACTTGCGGGCTATAAGCTTGGCTATAGATGACGTGTCAACATAATATAGCCAGCAGCTGGCTGTACTATTAACCATGCTCTAACAATGCTCTTACACGGCACCGTATTCTCATTTATGCACAGTGGTAGTACATGTATAAACCAGCGGCCGAACAAGTCCCGTCATCTCATCATGCACGAAGGGTGTGTTTGGCAGCTGTTCTCACCCTAGCATAGTTGTTCCCTGTTGATGCATGCTAAGTATAGACATGATGAATACATTCATCTTCAGTTGTTTGGTGGTCATGCATGTGTTGTGACATGTTTGGATGAGACTGTGTTTGGTAGGAAGAGGGAGGAGGAAGAGGTGCACTGCGAGGGAGGAAGAGGAGGGAGGTGCACTCGGGCTCGGCGCAGGGGGGAGGGGGGCCGCCGGAGCTCGGGCTCGGCGCAGTGGGGGAGGGGGGCCGCCGGAGCTCGGGCTCGGCGCAGGGGGGAGGGGGGCCGCCGGAGCTCGGGCTCGGCGCAGTGGGGGAGGGGGGCCGCCGGAGCTCAGGCTCGGCGCAGGGGGGAGGGGGGCCGCCGAAGCTCGGGGCGACGGGGCGAGGCGCAGGGGGGAGCGACGGGGCGACGGGGCGAGGGTGAGCGACGGGGCGACAGGGTGCATGGGCTCAGCATAGCTCGCCTCAGCTCGCCTCTACGGGGGTGCTGGGCTCAGCTATGTTGAGGCCCTTTTTGCATCAGTTGATGCATGCTCTCCTCAGCGCATACACCCTACCAAACAGCGAAAAATGGGTCCGGGAGGGAACTTTTGGGCTTATACACTCTCCATGCAGGCTACCAAACACGTCCGAAATGATAGATGAACACGTGCACTGGCTGATTCCAGCAACCGATTTTTCTCGCTGACGTATCCCGTGCGCAGAGCCATTGCACATGTTTGCGTGCTGCTTGGTCAATGTCTATGCCTCATCAAATCTTACACGCAGCTAAGTTTTACATAGGACTCTAGCTAGCAAGCGAGTATTGAGAAAGATCACATCGCATGGCCCCTCCGCCAATTATAAAACCAGCTGCGCAACTTCGTCCAACTTGGTGTATCTAATTTTTAGGACAAATCATCTTTGTGTAACCACCTCATATGCCCATTTTAGTACACGAAATCATCTGAAAACAACATTTCTTTCTCTCTCTTTTTGAGTCTTGAAAACACAATTTCCTGCTTGACGGGTTTAAAGAAAAAATAAATTGTACATAATTCAAATTGTTTTGATTGTTAGATCTCGGTGACATTTTTCTACATGCATTAATTGTCTAGATGCATTTTCCAAATTACTTACAAAAAAAAATTAACACGTAAAACACAACCATCCTCACGTCACACACAAATAAGTATATGCGGGCCAACCTCCCATGGATGCTATAACTCATTCAGTTTATGATCAAATTTTCACACCCTATCAATGAAAAATGCATTCGGATTGTTTGTCATTTTATAGTAACGGCTTATTTTAAAAGCAATTGTTCCCCTAGCACTAATAATTTTGTCGCCAATTAAACATACACCCCCTTTAGTTCTTCGATGTTATACCATAACTGCGGCTCACTTGGACACAAGATAAACCACACACATGGAATAATATTTTATTGTCGCCCCCTCTAGCAATGGATACAATCCCTTCGACTATTTGCGCCCTTCAATTTTTTAGCCAACCACAGATGTTACCCAGTGTTCCATTTATTAAGATGCACTCTATCATTTTTTATGACGGCATTTTTTTCAGAGGAACATAGAAAAAGATTATGCTGTTTTTTTCTTTAAAAATAATATTTCCTATTTCTTTTAACCAGATAAAGGAAGATGTGGTGCGGTCATATTCTATTTTTAAATTAATTGCATGCCACAGGTTCATCACCGTTTTTATTTTTATTTTCTAACTAGCACTGCATTAACTTGTACGAAGAACCGTTTTTGGGTTTGTTGCGTCATGGTAGCTGAGATTCCCTGCAAACCCAACCGAATCCCAAAACTAGAAGCACAAATTTTGACAGATCTGCCAAATGATTGCCTGAATCGCACTCCTCGAAGAAGAATTCCATCCTATCCATGACGAAATCGCTGATGTCCAGTGTGACAGACTATTTTTTAAATATCCAGTATGCTAGATGAAGGGAACGACCTGTAAATGTAACGTGATTATCATCAGTTGGTCCATCCATACCACTTAAAGACACACCAAGCCGGCCCTAGCACCACATGTGGAAAATTCATATCTGCTCAGCTTGGCCCTGCAATCTCTGCCGTGTACAAATCTAACGCACCAACCATGGCACCTATGTATTCCCACTTAATAGCCAGCTTGGCCCACGGGTTTGCAAAAGTTCACGTGGATACTAGCTTGCCAAGATCTGGATTGGAAGAAGGGCCAGCTGCAGCAGTGTGTCGTAATGAAAAAAAAATGAAACTCCATGGGCACTAGCACCCATGGTTTATTGATATAGAAGAAGCATCCCTAATGAGAAACCAGAAATTCGTCCCCGACGTGGATCGAACCCTGGTTGCTGAAGACGCCACTGCGCTCCCTTGCCACTAGGCTACAACCTAGTTCTCAGTGTGTCGTAATGATGCGGGTACATATATATCTGGGTAGATCCACTCTTGTGGTCAAGGGTATTACCCATGTTGCTACTCTTGAAGCACAAACTTGCCGTGAAGCTCTATCACTCGCTAATGACTTGATGCTACCGAATTTCGTTATTGCATCGGACTCAAAACCGGCAGTGAAGGATATTGAAAGAGGCACTAATTAATAGCAGCTATGGGTCCATCACAAACGAGATCAAACAGCATGCAAGTTTGTTCAATTGTACTTATAAATTTCAAGGTCATTCATCAAATATGGATGCAGATAGACTAGCTAAGTTTTTCAATTCACTTGATCAATTGAGGCATGTTTGGTTGCTCCATCCCCATGATCTTTTTTGTATACCATTACATGTGGACTACGATCAATAAAACTTAGCATTTCCCCTAAGAAAATTTAATAGCCAGCGTACATGCATTGTAAATGGACGCTGCACATATCACAATGTGTCAATGCATGGTTCAGATTTTTTTTTTTGAAAAGGAGGAAAACTCCCGGCCACTACATCGAAACGATGCATGCAGCCCCTTTATTATTGATGAAAGCAACAAAATAGTTTGCAGTTGAAAACCAGCTTAGAGAGAGCTGCAAAATCTTCCAAAAATAAATAAAAATGCCACAACCAATAAAAATAGGCATAGATGACTAACCATCTATCCCATTACTGGACCGCCATTCAAACAGGTTGTAGATATCCCGAGTTACCATCTTTCATCCGATAGATCCAGTAACCAAAGGTTTCCTGATTACTGAAGCAGTTAGTTACGACCACATACGGATCGAAGCAGTTGCCATGTATATGACCTACAATTTTTTTAATACGAGCTTGCCTGTTAAAAACCATGTCATTCATGCAGTTTCATATAGCCCAAAGTAAAGCGCATACTCCTATCCAAATATGTCTCACAGTACTTGTACGTCTACTCCATTTAGCCACGTCCCAAATAACGTGTCAATACTATTTGGAAGTGTGATATGAAAGGCTCTATGAACGGATCACCGTAGAATTTTGACGAGCGGACAGTTGAGAAAGAGGTGCTTGATTGTCTCATGGTGATCGCACAAGTTACATCTTTTAATTCCTTCCCAATTAAGTTTTGCCAACTTATCCTTAGTGAGAATCACCTCCTTGTGAACTAATCACATGAAGACTTTGATTCGTAAGAATATTTTGACCTTTCAACCATGCATCGATTTGGGAATCGGTAATGAATCAATAAGGTTCAAATACATCAATTTTATTGAAAAGAAGCCATTCATAGTTAACTTCCAATGAAGCCTGCCGGACTCATCCGATAAAAAAATATTCATCAACCTTCTGATTAGGTGTAGCCATGCTGTCCACCGATCACCCACTAAAGCTCTTTAGAATTGTACATTTTGAGGATTAGGCTGTAATATTGTGGCAATGTAAGTCTCCTTACGCTGTACAATATTATAGAGAGATAGATATTGTGTGGCTAGAGGCATCTCCTTCAACTATGCATCCTCCCAAAATCTTGTCGTTTCACCATTTCTAATGATAAATTTGGCTCTATGAAAGAAGGTTGCTTTCATTCTCATCGAGCCTTTTCAAAAGGGTGAATCATTAGGTCTAAATGTGACTTGAGCCAAGGTCTTAGATTATAAATACATACTACGTAAAAAAAATATCCACGTGCCTTCTATCTGTATAGACGGTCTGAATAACCATTTACTGAGCAGACATCTGTTTTTTACCTTCAAATTCTCAATCCCAGACCATCCTAGTCCTTTGGCCTACAAATAATGCTCCATCTAATAAGCATGCATGGCTCAGATAAAGGCCTCCTGATAGCCCGGCCTTCAAAATGCTCCACTTGAAGATTGTGTGCGTTCAATCTTTTCTAACTGTGGCGATAAGTATGAAATGTATTTTAACTAAGTTTCCATTTTAAAAGTATTTAGCTGTCATACTTTAATTATCTAGCTACATGTAGTTGTTGAATCATAAACTGATATAATTTACGTGGAATCCTTGCAGAACTACATATTCTGAGCTAACACAAAAAAAGTACCAGAATATTTTGCCGTTGTGTTTCCTTTATTTCAATTTGAAAATTTGCAATATGCAGCTGCGGAGGAACAAGCCAACATAACAAGCCTCTAATTTTATCAATGTGCCTCTGTCTCTTGTCTCTGGAAGATATTTATAAAAGCATTTCTAACAAACTGTTCATGCTTTAATTGTCTAACATGCACCTATGGATGTGGAATCATAACTCATATAGTAAGAAGATTGTGTGCGTTCAATCTTTACTAACAGTGGCGATAAATATAAAACATATTTTAACTTTCCATTTTAAAAGTATGTAGCTTTCACGCTTTAATTATCTAGCTACATATAGTTGTCGAATCATAAATTGATACAGTGAGAAGACTGCGTGCATTTCAATCATTTCTAACAGTGGCAATAAATATAAAGTATATTTTAGTCTTCCATTTTAAAAGTAGGTAACTGTTCATGCTTTAATTATCTAACTGCCTATAGCTGTTGAATCATAAACTCATCATATTGTTTCATAGACTACAACAGGAAGAAATAAAGGTCTAGAAATATGATCAGAAAGATTTTGAAAGCTGAAGGAAAATAAAGATTCATGTGGAGATGGAGATGGGTACGTAACAGGTGAGAGTTGGGAAGTGGCAGTAAATGACCCTTTACTTTTGCTTCGGTACACCTCCTCCCCCACAAAACATATAAAGAAAAATGTATACCCATCTCGTATTGTATACTATAGGTCGTCGTACGTATACCCACCTCGTATTGTATACGTATGACGTCCTATAGTATACAATACAAGGTCGATATACGTTCACCTTTATACGTTTTGTGAAGGAGGGGTGTACCGAAGCACACCTCATGAAGCTTTCGTGCTGTGTCGACCCAAAGGGTACAAGATGGGCATGAAATAATACTTTTATGAAATTGCAGGAAGAGCTTTATCGCTACACTTTTTTTTAATATGGCAGTTGAATCATAAACTTATATATATATATATGGCTTTATCGCTACATGATTACAGAAGATACTTACAGACAAAGCACGAATCTAAGAGAACTTGAGCGATGGGACATGAGGAGGACTGTGCCCGAGTGCACACGGATATATATTCCCCTGCTATATAAAGTACCTGGGCATTTCCTCCACATAGCAATAGCATAGCAGTGCACCACAACTATGGAGCATCACTCAGTCCCAAGGTGTATAGCCTTCTTCCTGCTCACCCTCCTGGCCAGCCTACATTACACTCAGGCAAAACCTGGTCGTAACTCGATCCACTCCATCTTCAGCTTCGGCAACTCGTACGCCGACACTGGCAACTTTGTCAAGCTCGCAGCGCCGGTGCTTCCGATCATCCCTTTCAGCAACCTCCCCTACGGGGAGACCTTCTTCGGTCGCCCCACCGGCCGAGCCTCCAATGGCCGCATCATTTTGGATTTCATTGGTATATATGCATATGCTTCCGTCCTTTGTCTCGAGTTAGACACCTTTCAGGTTTCTGTTAGGTAGAAGGTAGTGACATAGTGTCTACTAATGCGTGGACTGATGATTGATCAATCAACTTGGCAGCCGATGAGTTTGGCCTCCCTTTCGTGCCGCCGATTCTCGGTGGAGAACATAACTTCACCCATGGAGCAAACTTTGCCGTCGTCGGCGCTACGGCACTGGATCTAGCCTACTTCTACGAGCGCAACATCACGAGTGTGCCCCCTTTCAAGAGCTCCTTGAGCGTGCAGCTTGACTGGTTCCAGAAGCTGAAGCCCACCTTGTGCTCAACACCACAAGGTACTACCTATACGTAGTATAAGTGTATAACAACTCCACTTTTATATGTCATGCACGATGTAGTCTGTGGATCGAATGACGAATTGGCTGATAAATTGTGTTTTTATCTTCAGGTTGCAGACACTATTTCAGGAGATCCCTCTTCTTGATGGGAGAGTTCGGAGGGAACGACTACACCTTCATCTTGGCCGCCGGGAAAACCTTGGACCAGGTCGCGTCATACGTGCCAGAAGTCGTACAAGCCATCTCAGCAGGCGTTGAGGTATATATAGTACTACGTAGTAGCATATATATATTCATTTGAAAAGGAACGCTTTATTACTTAATAGTTAAGCATTACATCATGTTTCTGCATAACTGAGATGTACATATATATGTAAAGCACATAACAAATATTAATTACCAAATATATATCTTAACAAACAAATTAACTAACTTCCTGCTTGGTTTAATGTTCTCACACAAGCTAATTAATAATTAGGGCCTGTCTATGTTACCTGTACACGTGAGATAATACTCACAATCTAAGCTTGCTATATATGCATATCTCACATCTAAGCTGACCCCACCCACAATCGACACTTGTTTGTTTCCGCGTGTTTGTTTGTGTCTTCCAGCCCAACTACCCGCACCCACCTTGGACCTTCTTTTTGTTTGGGATTTATTTCTTTTGTAATTTGTTTGTTTGTTTAGACGTGACAAAAAGTGACATGTGCGCACGGGGCTTTTTTTGTGAGAGGCATAATTCTGTTTCCGCGAGAGGCATGATTTTACCTTCGCGAGAAGCATGACCGTGCCTTTCGGAAAGGGAAAAAAATATGTTTTCTGTTTTTTTTTCCGTGATAGGCACGGGTTTGCTTCCGCTAGAGGCATGGTTTTGTCTTTGTGAGAGGCACGCGCATGCATCTTGGAAAAAGAAAAAAACGCGTTTATTTTCGTGAAAGACATGATTTTGCTTCCGTGAGAAGTAAGGCCATGTCTATCGGAAAGGAAAAAACGAAAAAAAGCGTTTTTTGTTTTTTTTTTCTATCGCGGGAGGCATGATTTGGTTTTTTTGTGAAAAAAAGTTCGTCAAAATCTATCAACATGGGATCAAGTTTTGAAGATCTCAAAGCGAGAAATACAACGATGAAAATGGTTCGAGGTTGAGAGTTACGGTTTAGGAGATAAAACGCTTTGAAAAAATAAATCTATGAAAAAATGAACAAGTGACACGAATGCAGTGCCCTACTTGTAACGACTTACGGGGTGGGAGTGATCTTTGAAAGAAATACTCAATAATTAGTGATTTCGGCCACGCACGGCCAAACGAGCGCGCTAGCGAGACAATTGCGTTTGCACGAATCTTACAGATAGGCGAGATCCAACTGCTCAGAGATTAGATGTGAGATAGCTAGATATGGAATAGCAAATCTGTAATAATTAAGTAAGCCTGAGAGAGGGAGGTGATTTTCCTTTGTTGTTTGGTTTTGCAGAAGTTAATCAAGGAAGGAGGCAGGTACGTGGTGGTGCCGGGGCAGCTGCCAATGGGGTGCCTTCCCATCGTCCTGACCTTGTACGCCAGCCCGAACAAGAAGCACTACGACCCCCGGACCGGGTGCCTGACAAAATACAACGCCCTCACGCGCTACCACAACAGACTGCTGTCCAAGGCCATCTATCGGCTCCGGATCAAGTACCCCGCGACCAACATCATCTACGGCGACTACTACACGCCGGTGATGGAGTTTCTCAGGACACCAACAAGATTCGGTAAGCTCCAAAAGATAAATGAATGTCATCGGGTCACACAAATTTTCAGCACTTTCTAATTGATATATACATGGCCTGATTGACGCTGCAGGGTTTAGTGCTTCGTCGAGGCTCCGCGTGTGCTGCGGCGCCGGCGGGCCGTACAACTACAACTTGACGGCGGCGTGCGGCTTTCCCGGGGCGAGCGCGTGCGCTAACCCCGCCACACGTATCAACTGGGACGGCATCCACATGACGGAGACTGCATACATGTACATCGCCGCCGGTTGGCTCTGGGGCCCTTACGCGCAACCGCCTATTCTCAAGGCCATGCCACGATCTCTGGATCTCAAGACACCTTCAATCTTAGAAATGAACACCTTCGGCTACGCTAGCTCATGAGTAATAGCTAGTTGCAACGGACGGCGCAGGTTTCTTCAAGCTCTGTCCTGCGGTAGCAACCTTCATTCTCCATGCATTGCATGCTACTCTTTCAATAAACTCCACACTTACTAGCTAAAGTGTGCTTAATGTAATAATTATGTTGCATTGGCATATTCGCGGCCCATCGCGGTATAAATTAAAGCAGCATGGTATATGTAAATCCTGAATTCATGGCCGCTCACTAGTAGAAAAAGGGCCTATACCTCCGGTTCGGTTAGGCCATTAGTCCCGGTTCACGAACCGGGACTAATGCTAGCCCCGGTTCAGCCCCGAACCGGAGCTAATGACCTTCTACGTGGCGGGGCTGGGACCGAGGGGGGAGGGGTATTAGTCCCGGTTCGTATTACGAACCGGAGCTATTTCTTTGCTGCTTTTCTTTAGCACTTTTTAGGGTTTAGGATTTTGCACTAAATTGGATGTGGCTATATGTAAATCCTGAATTCGTGGCCGCTGTTTCGCTTCCTTTGCTACACTATTTGACCGTAGATATAGCTCAATTTTAGCTTTATCATATTATCTACCTTTCTTCATTAAATCATTCTACTCCCTTCAGTTCTCCGGCCTGGAGTCCTACCAATCAGTATCAAAGCAACGATTCTCTGACCTCCTCTTTTTTGGTTGTACTTTTCTTCTCCATTGCATCAGTATCAGATGTTTGGAGATAACTGACCCAACATAATGTGATTGCACAACAAACAACAGCATAACACCACAAATATTAGAATCTAGGAGTTATTGGTTTTAGTCGTTACTAGCAAAAGGACCCGTGCGTTGCAACGTGAGAAAAACAATTATAATCTCCAATGGTGTTGATCATATTATGTCTTTAAAAGTATAGGACATTTCTTGAAATGCATGAACATTTTTTGAATTAGCAAACATTTTTTTCAAATGCACTCAAAAAATAACACACAAACTTTTTTCAAAATCATGGACTTTTATTGTTTTCACCAACATTGTTCTCAAAATTATGAATATTTTTCTGAATATGCCAACATTTTTACAAAAATCCTGAGCATTTTTTGAATTCACAAACATTATATATTTTCTTCAAACTTTTATTTCAAAATTCCCAGTTTTATAAATTGCAAAAGTTTTTCAAAGTTCTAAATTATTTAAACTAAAAATGGAACAGAAAAATGAAAATAAAAAATGACACTAAAAACAGAGGCACGAACTGTTTTTAAGAGTTTTAGACGGACTTTTGTTTAAAATCGTTGATTTTTTTATTTTATGGACATTTTCTCAAAGTTTATACATTTTTTTATATGCAAACACTTTTCAAAACTCCTGAGTAGTTTTTGAATTCTCAAAAAAAATGTTTTTTTGAATATTTTATTTCGAAATTCTCAGTTTCTTAAAGTTGAGAAAATTTGTTTGAAGTACTAAATTATTTAAAGTAGAAAAACAAAATGGAACTGAAAAGAAAAATAAAAAAATAAACTAAAGAAATAGGCGCCCACGCATGGGCCGGCCCAAACAGATGTGCTGCATCTTTTTCCAACGCCCAGAGCGTAATATAGGAGGTGCCTACATGGGCCGGCCCAGTCCAGAGATTTTCCTGTTTGAAACTTTTTTATGACTTATAGGTGGCATTGGTGGGTAATTTTAACCAACTTTAAGGACAATTTAGATGACGTACGGAAGAAGCACTATTTGCTTTATTAGTAGGTAAGAGACATGGCATATCCTGCTCAAAGCGACAGCCTCGAGACCGACCAATGACGAGCAATGCAGCGGCACATATGCATATGATCAGAGATGTCTTCCTCAAGTTCATAGGGGTGCATGAAGGAGAAAGAGAAGCCTCGACTGGAGAAATCCATAACAACATTGCATAAACAAGCTAGTACAAAGTGCATGGATCATGTCAAGAATACCCCGCCTGCTGCCGCGGGATTAGATATTTGAATTCTAAATATTTGTACACAATATAAGCTCATCCTTAGGATTTTAACTATGTAGAAAAAATAAGTAAAAATAAAATATAAACAAAAGGTTGAAGTGTTGAACAAGTCATAAATTACATGCACTCGCATTTAAACTCCATTTGTATGTTGCATCGTAGAGAGACTCTTAGGCTGGTCATAGTGCGGAGCATCATATACTACTCAGGAACGATCCAGATTAGCCGATATCTCTTTGTTAGAAAAGGTATGATGGTCATATTCACGTATAAATTATATTTTGTTTTGTCAATGAACGCGCACAACCTCCTATATTGTCCGACAGGATTCGAGCCGTGATCGTTTATGAATTAACAAAGCTGCGTTAATCAACTGGGCAACAAGACCTAACATGCTATGTACGCTTTTGTTTATTCTAACTAGTTAGCGTGCATGTGCAACGCACATCTTCATTTTCTTGCAGAACATGATGGAATATGTAAGTTATAAGCGCCTCACGATCTCATAATTTGTTAAATATCTCCGCATACATGCAAACATCTATACCATAACTAGAAAACATCTAGGAAACGAAATTGAATTTACCAATGCATTGTATGGCCCTTGCATTGTCATGAAGCAAATTGAGTGACTAACTTTATTATTATGACCAAATTATGCAAAAAAAGTATAATGTTAAATGTCATAACTAAATTCTGTACTCACTAAACAAACACTCAATTATTGCCCATATAATAGATTTAAACATGTGCGAGCAGCCATGAGAAGCATGGGGTCTTTTTTTATCAGAGGCCAAGCCACTCCGAGGCCTACGGTTGGTGCTCCCGAGCGTCTATCGGTGGGTTTAAGGAACATAACTTCCCAGCAAGTGACCTTGAACTCTCAGTAAACATCCATCACTTCACTTCTTCCATGAAGAGATAATGCCAAGGCAACAATTATCATCCCACATCGTCCAATTAGACAAAAAAAGAGTAAATTTACGAAGCTAGGCATCACAAACATACCTTGATCCAAGAATGATGACCAACTCTTGCAGGGCTCCAAAGTTCCAAACCATTAAAAAATGCCAAATGCTGCTACATTTGATTTCACCTTGCAAACACATGTTTTCTTTTACTTAAACAATGTACTTGATATGAATCAACAACTCACCGCATCCATATTGGATAGGGAAAAGGAACAATCATGTTTCCTGAAAAACAGGAAAGCAATAAGCACTCCACAAAGCATGATTTCGCCACATTAGAGAGCTTTACTATCTGTACAACGCCAGAACAAAGATATGCTTGCCTAAACCATGATTCATGTTGCTCCCCAAAATTTTGCAGTGCATACTTCTACTTTTGGCATTATTATGTAGGCTGGAAATTAGCGGCGATCATTGAGGGCAACCCCAAAAGTAAAAGTACCAATTCAAAGTATGCATTGAAAATATAACATGGAAGTGATCCTCTGCTCTACAAGCACAGGGCTACTAAAGCATCAACAATAGTTTTGGTACAGGATCAAAAAAACTTGCAGATATGAAATTAGTGTCAACTCTGTCATGATCTATAATGCATTTGACATCGGCCTACTTGGTCTTACCATCTATGAATAAACTATACATAAACATCACTACAGAAATTAAATAAGAAATAAGACACCAAAATAATTTATGTCATTAGTCCAATTAGTAAACGAGAAAATAGGCCAAGAGCCCTTTCAATAGTGACCCAAGTTGTGGTGGCTTCTGAATCTGCGAAAGAATTAGTAATTTGGGACAACTAAATGACACGTCTAATATAGTCTCTCACATGGCATCACAAAATAGAAGAAAAGGTGTGCAAGTTAACTGGAAAGAAGATATTGGCTTGCTAGTCCGTCCACGGTCTAACTTTTGGTAAGTCGAAGGCCATGCTTGGGTGGACTGTTGACCGTCCATACGCGTTACCATAAAAACATCCAAATATAAATTTTACAGTTCAAAGCAGCGCAAACCATCCAAATGTATGAGGAATCTCTGAAATTTGTACCGGTTAAAAAAGGCACCATAAAAACAGCAAAGGAGACTATTATGCGATCACCAAACAAAACAGAAAACAAAGTTAAGAGTGATTACTGCTGCATAGATGGTGAGTTGATGATCCCGACTCATCTTTAATCCTCTTCTTGTTACAAAAATAAGTTGGGGAATAAGAGCACATGAATGCAAGACACAACAAAATCCCGAATGTCTGTCTAGAAATATGTGTATGATGCAAAACTTCACTGATCATCACAAGCGCAAATTACTGCTATAAATATAATGATCATGCAAGATTTTTTTTTCAAAATCTGGGTTATACATTTATCTTATTATGTTTGGTCATGCCTGACCATTATTGCTAGAAAGATAATACCATAGAAAAGTTTCTTTTTTACTATCAACATCAGAGGTTGGTTTGCTGGATGATTAAAGGAAAAGTACATCAGTTAATCACCATCAATTTGGTTGCTCTGATGCTTTGAGTGTCGGACCCCTGTCCTTTGGCGATTCATGATGAACTGGTCCGGGGGCGCCTGCGAGCGAGTAGGAGAGGCATGGTGCGACAAGATGCTGCATGCCACGAGGGAAATGAAATTTTACTATTTCATACCATTCATGTTGCTGCTTTCAGATTAAATTGAGCTAGATCCTGATTTCCATACCATTCATGTGTCAAGTAATCGTCCATGTTCATATGTATGAACAAATTTTTAACACATCTGGCGGCCATTCTGTAACCTGATATGACGTAGAAAAAATTAGCATTAGAAATTATACGTATAATATCGACAGTATGTGCATGCAGTTGCGTCAAGAAACGACCATATGAGCTTTAAAATGAAAGCACACAAATGAACAAGGAACATATAAGAAATGCGAGTTATATAGTATCTTATTACAAACATGGCAGTAAGCACAAGTCCAAATCTTCACACTTCTTTTTCATGGCTGTAGCACAAGTTACCTTATTAATTGGTACTTGTGTATTGAACTTCTGGATGGCCAACTTTTGCTCTTTAGGTGGTGCTGGCCTGCTGTAGCTTCAGCCATCCAAGTTATGTGGACTCCACTGTTTCACCTTTGGCTTTAGATCAACCACCTTTTGTAATAAACCAGGGGTGCGGGACCGGCACTGATAGTCAAACAAGCCTAATTAGTAGGATCTCGAATCAAACATGAACATGGAAAATTAAAGCAAAGGCAGATGCATATCCAGAAAACGGAGACATTTTAATTAGCAATAGAAATGAAAGAATTCAATCCGATTAATTTTGATGTCAAAACAGAGATAATGCTCTCTTGTATAAAAATTAGACTAATGGACATTTCAAAAAAGAATATTGGACCACTCCTGTCCTCTCTTCAGAAGAGCGGAGGTTCAAAACTGAAAATTCATAATACCATCCATTCTTTATCGTAATAATGTATACTGAAGTTGTGACTTGTGTTGGATCAGCGATGATGATTCATAAGTAACTATTGACTGCACGTGACAATAAAACAAAGATGACTAATTGGGAAATAGTCTACAATTAATTGAAACTTATTATCATGAGTCAGAATTGGAGTTTTTAGTTGACAATCAAAAGGAATTTGAGGTTCAAACTGTATCCAGCAAACAGGTGGAAATCTCATAATCTTTATTAGTCATAGCATGGCTGCACAAAAGGAACTCATCCAGGACCAACTGAAAAGCAGAGAAGAAGAAATTTCAACCAGAGCAAAACAGAATAGCGTGCGCCCCCAGTCATCATTTTGAAGAATGAACGAATATTGTCAGCAATTATCAGCTTATATTTTGGTATCTCAAATTGGTCAATAGCCTATAACTAACTAAAACTCATCCAAACAAATGAACAAGTGTCAGAGAAAAAGAATAGCAGAGCAAAACAGCAGAGCACTATGGGCAAAATAGGCTACAATTAGGCAAAATAGGCTACAATGAACCAAATCATTGCGAGCCAGTATTAGACTTGTTTAAGTAGACAGTTGATTCTGCCATCACTACCGCTACAAAAAAGAACCTTGAGTTTCATGTTGTATCCAACAAACAGGTGAAAATGTCATAACCAGGTTAATGCAATAGATATTTATCAGTTGTAGCATGGCTGGACAAAAGGGAATTCATTGACGAATCAAGATGAACTTTAAGCAGAGAAAGAAGAATTTCCACCCACAGCAAAAAAAACAGCAGAAGAATTTCCATCCACCAGTCATAATAACTCCTAAAAATAAACGAACAGGATCAGCTATTATCAGCTTCTATTTCAGTTTCTGAATCCAGCAGTTTATTGTATAACATACATAGTACAAAGAAAGGGACGAATTATTAACACCTACAAGTTACCGATGAGGGTCACATTTCAGCGTGCACCTTCCACTCCCCAGGCACCGTGGTCGCGATGCTTTCCAATATGGCAGCCTGATCACCGTCGCCAGCAGCGAAATATCGGCAAACCACGATGAAGACACCAAAGTCTGAATTGGCTGTCGAGTGCTATCGATCTTGCTCGTCCGCACTGCAAAATATTGATTACCTATATGGCAGGCAGACAGACAGGCAGGCTAGTGAACCTGGAACATCGTTGCGACAAGACGGAAGAGCAGCATTTGGTTAACTTGATTGAAAAGGGACTTTACACCAGGAGCAGGACCAGGACACATTGTGCTTGAGCTTGTAGCAGGAGAAACATTTCTCTGCCCATGGCTAATGTTGTTGTCACTGATGTCTGTGACTGTGAGCGGCAAAGAGGTTGAGACGCCTCCCTTGGGTCTTGCTCCTGGTGGTGGTGGAGGGAGCGTGGTGGAAGTGCAGCATCCCGAGTCGGGGCACCGGCGGGGCGACGGGCAGTGGACGCTGCTGCTGCGGCCGAGCCAGTAGAACCTCCGGAGCAGGGAGTCGCCGCGGCGTCGGCAGGCGGCGCTATGTACATGCGCGTGCAGCGAGTCCGCCGGCGACACCTCTGAGTCGAGGCCGCCGGCGGACGAGGACACGGAGTGGCTGCCCCCGTTGATCCGGACCGCGGTGCCGCCCTGCGGCCGGGCGCTCGCTCCGGCGTCCGTCTCCCTCCGAGGGATCTGCTGAGGAAGCCCGTCACCGGGTTGGCCGCCCGGCGGGTGCGGTCCCACCACGGCCTGAGCGAGCCCTTGCCGGAGCTGGAGCCGGAGTGGAGGACGAGCGCGGAGGCCGAGGCAGGGGTGGCGGCGGCGGCAGAGGTTGAGGCGGAGGCGGAGGCGGAGTCGTTGGCGTCCCAGGACTGGCGGGAGGGGAGCCAGGAGGCGGGGTCGTGGCCGTGCTCGCAGCAGACGATCCACTCGCAGGACTGGCGGAGGGAGCGCTTCCGCTGCAGCGGCGGCGGTGGCGGGTCGGCCTACGGATCTTGGTCTCCGGGGCCGTGGGGCGGGTGCCGGTCCTGCTGGTCGTGGAGCTGGAAGAGCCGGAGTAGCGTGGTCCTGCCCTCGGCCGGTCGAGGAGGAGGAGGTGGGGGAGAGGCGACGGGCTGGGCGAGTAGGCGGGGGTGAGCGGGGGAGAGGAGGCGGCGGGCGGGACGAGCACGCGACGGGCGGGAAGGGGAGAGGAGCTAGGGTTGGTGCGGTTTCGGAACGCTTCGCCAAGAGAACGTGGGGCATTTTCTACTTGTAGGAGGAGGTGGAGCACGGCCATCCTTTGTTAATTTGGTAACTGCACACCGTCGTGGTGCATGGATGGTGGAAGGCCGTTAGATTGTAATATGTTGACTAATTATGTGGTGGTGATTGGTGTTTGTTTTTTGTGGGGGTAATAGTTGTGTGTACTTAGAGAAGTTTTTGTTTGATCTTTTATTAGTAGTATAGATATAGATAAGGCATGCAGAAGCGCACTATTCTCTGTTCGTTTTTTGTTCTTTTTTTTCCTTTCTAGATGCTTGCGATTTGTAAAACTCTTATTTTTTTCACAAACAACGATTTTTTTAAAATTGTCAACTATTCAGAAAATCCGTGAGCTTTTTCCCGAAATTTATGAAGGTTATTTCTAAATTTATGAACTATTTCTCAAATTCGCGAACTTCTTTGAAAATGTATGATCTTTTTAGGAAATTGATCAAATTTATTTACAATTAAGAAACTTTTTTACAAATGGATGAACTTTTTAATATATTGTGAACATTTTCCCAAATTTGTGATGAACGTTTTTTCGAATTTTCGAACTTTTTTTCAAAA
This sequence comes from Hordeum vulgare subsp. vulgare, assembly GCF_904849725.1. Taxonomy (NCBI): domain Eukaryota; kingdom Viridiplantae; phylum Streptophyta; class Magnoliopsida; order Poales; family Poaceae; genus Hordeum; species Hordeum vulgare. The sequence goes on along the minus strand of NC_058519.1, from coordinate 653,282,300 downwards.
CTGATAACGTCTTTTACATTTTCTTTTCAAATCTAGTGATCTTTTTGAATTTTAATGTGAAGTTCCTTGAATTCCTAATTATTTCATATTCCAAATTTATTCACATTTCAAGAAAGTTCAGAATTCCATATTGCAATAAATGTTATAAATTCCAGTTTTATTCGTTTTCAAAAAGTTATTCATGTGTTAATAAAATCACCATGTTGAAGAAATTCCTTCGGTGTACATTTATTTAACATTTTGTTCCGCATTACTGAGTTTTTGTGTTTTTATAATCTTATTGTTTATTTATACAAAGAATTTACGTGTGTATTAATAAAATCTTTATCATACATTCTAAAAAAAATCACCACATATTAAGAAAATGTATAATATATTTTTAAGTGTTCATGCATAGTTAAAAATGTTCAGCGTAGCGTTTGTCACAAAAGTGTTCAATGTGTATTTAAATATTGTTCAGCGTATATGAAAAAAATGTTCAATGTGTATTTAAATATTGATCCGCATATATTACAGAAATGTTCAATGTGTATTTAAATATTGTTTAATGTGTATTACGGAAATATTATTGTATATTAAGAAATATTCATCGTATATGAATTTTTAAGAATTTCAAAACTGTATACACTTTTTTCATTTTTTTCACTTCACAATCATAGCCACATCTCCGACATTGCTCCCTACATCATTGTTGCCACAGAAATCTCAACACCACCATCGGGGCCAACTTACTGTCACTGCCTTAGTGCCCCCGCCCCGACATACAGTGCTCCGCCAAGCCCCATGGAGTCAACCAACGCCACCTTTCGGGGCCGCTGCCCCGACATTCCACTACTCTACCATGCCTCGGGAAGTCAATCGAAACCGCCTTTCAGGACCGCCGCCTCGACATGCCACCGACCATCACGAGTTGCAGTGCCACACGAACTAGCGTCAGTAGCCCAAGCTGCTCAAAGCAACCACCTGCAAGTCACGGCCGTCACACCAAATCCGGGGCCGTGCAACGAATGGATATCATACAAAATAATTATGCACTATCTACCTAAATAATAATCATACAAAATAATTATGCACAAGTATGACGTTTTCCTCCAACGGCACACACACGGTGTAATTAAGGTGGCCAGCCTTTGGAAACAGTCCGACAGACAATTGCTCACCCGTAATACCGCCGTCGCATCATCGCCTCGCGTGGCCATGAGGATTCCAGTGCCTGCAGTTAATGATGGCATAACGCTGACCACCAGCAGGCATCATGCCCTTCCCGCGAAAAAGTATGGCTTTCCCTCCCTATCGCCTTGGCATGGAGCTCACTCCCGTCGTTCATCCATGCAATCATCCGACTCCAACCGTAGCTAAGAGCAAGTACAGTAGAGCTGAGTCAGCTGGCTATAAAAAAAAATAGTATATTTTTGCTTAGTTGAAGGAGAGAGAAGGTAAATGGGCTCTTAGTTAAGAGTTAGCTCTAGCACGTGCTTCTAGACACTTTGTGAGAATGAAAGGTGGATCATATAATAAATAAGTAGTGCATTCTTCTAACCATCTATTGTACATATTAGCTATAAGATGAGGTATAGGTGACATGACATGAGCTTACAGCCGGCAGCCGGCTCTACTATTGTCCTTGCTCTAATCTCTCCACCGTTGGGATGCCGCATCACGACCATGAGGCCGGCAGTAAGAGTTCTAGCCTGTGTGGAGCCTGTTCGTCGCCGAGCCCGAGGAATCAGGGCGGCCCTTCCTACAAAAAAATAAGACTATAATCAATACTACTGCATAGGGTACAAACATATTATAACCCAGCCTAGCAAAACTTGCATATTATTCCCGACCCCATCCTCATGCATGTATTCTTCTGGACAAGTAATTAAGGCCTTGTTTGGTTATAGGGAAACTAATCCTCTAGTGAAACTAATCCATAAAGGATTGGGTTGATCCCCGCTTGTCACCTAATCCCCTAGCGGATCAATCCCCTCTAACCCCTCCATTCCACTTAGCAATATTTTATTTGGATGGGGGAAAGCAACAGGAGCTCTCCCAGGCATGGCGTCACCATCGCCTCGGCATCGCCTCTGATGGATTGGTTCCACAGGTAGGAGGCAATTCTTCTGGCCCCCCGTGTATCGACGTGGTTTAGGCCAGTAAGTTCCCCGTCACACCTCAAACCAAACAAGTAAATTAGGATCAGTGTGGAACAAAACCCGTCCAAAACGAACCACGTGGATCGGGCCGCGATCCCTGGTGATCCACGTGGATTTGGCCCTAACCAAACAAGGCCTAAGGGAGGTACTAAAAATATACAATACCAATATGTGGTAAAATAGAATACCTAAAATTATTCAGTGAAGTGCATAACATAGAATTATTTTTTACAACAAAAGGTGCAGATCAACAAGAAAGAGCAAAGTCCCTTGAAAAGAAAATGGGAAACTCACTTGCAAAAAAGAAAAAACAATCTGGTATGAGCAAAGCTCACGTACTCCATTTGCTGGCTGTCTCCTAATTAGTTGGCCATTCTGGGCCTATCATGCGGCTTGCAGCCGATTCATGGGCCCACGAATCAGCCCATGCATAGTCACATAGCCTTATCTCCTTGCTAGCTAATTTAATTTCGCAGGAAAAAATAGCAATTAAAATCTAGATGGAGATGCGAGGAATCGAACCCCGTGCCTCTATTCCGCATTGATTAGCGCTCTACCAATTGAGCTACATCCCCTTTCACATGCATTGAATTAGTTTAGGAAATTAATATTAACTAACTGAGTGCAATCAAGTACTCCCTCCGTTTCTAAATATAAGTCTTTTAATCGATTTCACTAAGGGTGTACATACGAAACAAAATGATTGAATTTATACTTTAAAATATGTCTATACACATCCGTACGTAGTCCACTAGTAAAATCTCTACAAAGACTTATATTTAGGAACGAGGTAGTACAATATTGGTCGAAAACATATCCCAAGAAGAGCGAGACTTTGTTTCCATGGAGTGATCCCCTCAACTGGTTTGTTTAGAACTTTATATACGCCAACGTTCCTGGGCGAGCTAAGCAGCATGCCGTTTGTTAATCCTACTTTTCTGCTGTTTTGGTTGGATAATCTGCCCACCTGCTTCATGCAATTATTTCTTCTGCCAAAACATGTCATTGATGCCATGGACAAGAAAAGTATAGCCTTCTTCTCGTGAAATACTTATACGTGCTCAGCTTCAAGTTGCCTTGTGGTGTGCCACAAACTTTGTACCCCCAGAGAGGCTGGTGGATTAATTAGGTGTTAAAAACATTCATGCACAGAACTTTCGCCTTATGATTAAATTTTCTTACAAGTTCCTCCATACCACTAGTGCACCGTGGAGGGAGCATCATCCAGGATCAGACCTGTCTAAAATGCTCACACCGAGAGGAGAACAAACAACATCTCTTCTTCACCTGCGAGGCTCCGAGGAGAGTATGGCGTGCCATCGACGCAGGCCTCGGTTTAATTTGATCAGTAACCTATGGGCATAAACAAAGCCCTCACACTTTACATCTACCTTAAATGTGTTCATCCTCCTGAGGCACGATCTCGAGCTTGACTGGATGGAGTCGAGGATGGCATGTTGCACTGTCCCCTCGTCCGACTAGGCCACTTCGAACATGGCCAACGTATCGCACGTGCCAAATCTAGCAGCAGGAGGTGTCGGTCTAGCCTCGCGTTCCTCCTCCTTGTCCTCCATCTCCTGGTCCCTCTGCATGTTCGCGTCCAGCGAGTATGGAGGTGAGCTAACAGCAATCCGAGTGGTGTGTCGTGCTTGGACCTCCATGCTGCAAAGTGAGCATCGCCAAGGTCATGATTCGCTGGCGGACCATGCCTGCCGGCAGATGGCAAGCTCCGAGCACTAGTAGAAAACAGGGCTACCGTTCGGCCCTGGCCAGCCCATTAGTCCCGGTTCTTCAAGAACCGGGACCAATGGGGGTATTAGACCCGGTTCGTGAGCCCAGGGGGACGGCCGGGGCCTCGTGGGCATTGGTCCCGGTTCGTGTGGAACCATTTGTTCCGGTTCGAGCCACGAACCAGGACCAATGGTCCTCGCCGCTGGCCCACAACCTTTAGTCCTGGTTCATGCCACGAACCGGGACAAATAACTTGCCTACATATATACCCACCGCCGCGGCAGAGCACTCCACAGTGCTCTGTTTTTGTCGAGCCGGCGAGGGGAGGGCATTTGGGTGCTCTAGTTCACCTCCTATGCACATGAGGTGCTCGATGAAATGCCCGAGCCACACTAGTTAAGCTTTCTACTCTCGAAACTCGACCTCCGAACTCCATTTTCAACGAGACTTGTCTAGATTTAGCGGTCCGTCATGCCCCGTCCCCGCCCCGTCTTCACCGCCGTCGATCGCCCGCGCCGATCTCGTCGTCGGCACCACCGTGGCGAGCCTCTTGTTCTTATCTTCTTTCTGAAAGAAAAAAAATTCTGACTTCAGATAGATACTTGTCTAATTTTCTTACTTTTATTATTCCTTGTTATTATATAGGCGATGGTTTTGGTATCCGCCCCCCGTCGGCCCTCATCTTGTCTATGGTTCAGATGTGGTATATATTATCTTTTCATAACTATTTGGTTCATTTATTGTTTATGACAATTATGATGACCAACGTGACATATATTTTTAATCTAGGAGGTATGTGAACCGAAATTCCAACCCACCTAGAAATGCTTCTCGAGAAGTTAACTTTGGTTGAAAAAGAAAACAAATACTTGAAGGAAAAATTGAAAATAATTGAGGATAAGACTATGGAAATGGAGTTGCATGTTGTCGAGGTCATTGACGATCGCAAGATGAAGATCGACGCGATGCGGTTGAAGATGGATGCAATGCGCTTGAAGATGGATGAAATGCGCTTGAAGATTAGGAATATTAGAAAATATGCCATTGATAAAGAGGCTTGGTATCATTATGTTGTTGGGTCAATTGTTACCTTACTTGCGATTTTGATCGCGCTTGTTGTTGCATTTAAATGTTTTACATAGTTGTATGTTGTGGGTGAAATGATGATACCATGCCAACTTGGAACCTTTTCAGAGTTCATTTCAAATGCTTTTCAATTTCACGGTCTTATATCTCATAATAATCAGTAAATACATGAAAAATAACAAATTAAGTCAGAAAGGGTTGTAAATTGATGATCTGCCTTTGAATGGTGCATTTTGAACACAAAAAAACTATGGAGTTCAAATAAGTTCAAAAAAATTAAATCCCTTTGTAACAGACGAGTTTCCGTATGAAACTCTGATACTTCGAAAGAGATTGTCAGTTTTGTACACAAAGTGCATCCAGTTTTTTGCCGTAACCCTCTCAACTTTCTCGCGCATGCTATGTGGGTGAAATGATGATACCATGCTAACTTGAAATCTTTTCAGAGTACATTTCAAATGCTTTTCAATTTCATGGTCTTATAGCTCAAAATAATCATTAAATGCATGAAAAATAACAAATGAAGTCAGAAAGGGTTGTAAATTGATGATGTGGCTTTGAATAGTGCATTTTGAACACAAAAAACTATGGAGTTCAAATAAGTTCAAAAAATGAAATCCCTTTGTAACAGACGAGTTTCCGTATGAAACCCTGATACTTCGAAAGAGATTGTCTGTTTTGTACACGAAGTGCATCCAGTTTTTGCCGTAACCCTCTCAACTTTCTCGCACGTCCTATGTGGGTGAAATGATGATACCATGCCAACTTGGAACCTTTTCAGAGTTCATTTCAAATGCTTTTTAATTTCATGGTCTTATAGCTCAAAATAATCAATTAATGCATGAAAAATAACAAATGAAGTCAGAAAGGGTTGTAAATTGATGATATTGCTTTGAATGGTGCATTTTGAACACAGAAAAACTATGGAGTTCAAATAAGTTCAAAAAAATGAAATCCCTTTGTAACACACAAGTTTCCGTATGAAACCCTGATACTTCGAAAGAGATTGTCCGTTTTGTACACGAAGTGCATCCAGTTTTTGCCGTAACCCTCTCAACTTTCTCGCACATGCTATGTGGATGAAATGATGATACCATGCCAACTTGGAACCTTTTCAGAGTTCATTTGAAATGCTTTTCAGTTTCATGGTCTTATAGCTCAAAATAATCAGTAAATGCATGAAAAATAACAAATGAACTCAGAAAGGGTTGTAAATTGATGGTGTAGCTTTGAATGGTGCATTTTGAACACAGAAAAACTATGGAGTTCAAATAAGTTCAAAAAAATGAAATCCCTTTGTAACACACAAGTTTTCGTATGAAACCGTGATACTTCAAAAGAGATTGTCCGTTTTGTACACGAAGTGCATCCAGTTTTTGCCGTAACCCTCTCAACTTTCTCGCACATGCTATGTGGGTGAAATGATGATACCATGCCAACTTGAAACCTTTTCAGAGTTCATTTCAAATGCTTTTCAGTTTCATGGTCTTATAGCTCAAAATAATCAGTAAATGCATGAAAAATAACAAATGAAGTTAGAAAGGGTTGTAAATTGATGGTGTGGTTTTGAATGGTGCATTTTGAACACAGAAAAACTATGGAGTTCAAATAAGTTCAAAAAAATGAAATCCCTTTGTAACAGACGAGTTTCTGTATGAAACCCTGATACTTCGAAAGAGATTGTTCGTTTTGTACACGAAGTGCATCCAGTTTTTCGTTGAACAAGATATGGAAATTCCTTTGTAACATATGGAAGTTCGTGAAAGACTGTTCTTGTTTTTCGTTGAAAGAACCAACGCCGATGACAAGCTTTCTCTTCGGGAGTGAAACTTAAAAAGATGGAAAATTCCAATGATTCTTCGTTCATTAGAATGTCGACTCCTCACAATTGCTCTTTGTGATGCCACGGAACAATAACAATTAGGATCTCAAGATACAGCAACACCTATGATGCACAACGTGTGGAGCAACGATGAGTGAATGAATGAATGAACATGTAGATCAAGATGAAGCAAAACTTACAATCTCTATGGTTGTCGCAGACAATGGTCACCTTGCCTCTAGGTGATCAACTGCACCATAATACTTCAGGACGGAGTTCAGGACGGTGTACCATCGATACGCTAAGGACTTGGCAATACGTTCATGGATGACGTGCATATCATAGGGTGCAATGTGCACAAAAGAACCCCCCCCCCTCTTTTGCTCCTGCCTATGGAGTCCACAGATATGGCCAACCACACATCACACAAAAACAAATCTTTCTTCACCGAGTACCCGTCCATCTTTCTTACTCTCAAAATCCACATGAAGTTCGAAAATAAGTTCAGTGGCATTTGACCGACCACCCGTCGGGTGTGGTATCTGCCATGGACGACGGCGACACGTGGGCCGAGGGTACCTGGTTGCGGGCGGATCTTGGGTAGACGACGCCGTTGTACAAGGCCAGCGGCTGGGTAGAGGTTGTGGACGTCTGACAATGCCTGGACGGCGGCCAAAGAGTACAAAGGCGGCGGCAAACGAGGAGGATGCAGATGAAAAGCAAGGGGGAGCAGAGGTAGAGTGGAAGAGAATGGGACCAGAAGGAAGGATTTGAGTGGATCGGGGATGTCGGAGTTCCACATGGCGACGGTCTAGACACCTGCAAATCCCACATCCCCTAGTTTGCTTTCAATTTGCTGCAAAAAGAATGTCGGGACCACTCCACACACCGATACAGAACTGTATTGGATGGCAAAACATATATAGACTTCACGGTCCGATTGGATGCAGGTAGTTTGAAGGTTCGCGTTGGAGATGCCCTTATTCACACTGCTTGAACGACCACCAAAAAGAACACGTATGGCATGCATCAAGGTGTTTCCGCATGAACTCTTGTAGGTACATGCATGTTTTGCAAAATGAATGAATACCAACTCACATGCAAGTTCATACTTTGAGAATGACATCCATACACCCTATATATATATGCTTTTCAGAACTCGATTGAGAACGAAGCTGCCATAGATTGAGATATATGATTGCATTCTTTCCCTTCTCTGCTCAGTGTAGTTGCAAACTCTTAGATATGAGATACTGAAGAAAAACAACGACACAAAATGGCATTTCATGTTTTTTGTTTCTCGCTAGTTATAGCACGCAAGCTTATTCATGTGTTATATGGCCTGTGCGTTTCCAAGGAGTCTCCCATCGCTCTGTCAGAAAATGGTGTGAGAATTGTAGACTCTTCTCCTAGTTTATGTGTGGCTGGCTAGGCCATCGCTCAGGCCACGAGCGGCTTCACGGTGGCTGGAGTGTGGGCCTCCCCTGGGGTTTGCCGTTTGATTAGCGACCACTTGCTTGGTTAGGCCGGGAGCTTGCTACAACTCTCTGCTGACACAGCCAATAGCCCCCGCTCGAGGAAACAACTAATGTTCTGTCCAAAGAAAACCAGTTTAAGAAAAATTGGCAGCTCCCATGTTTCAGAGAACTGACTACTGGATATTGACATTAAGCAATATAGTATTGCAAGAAAAGGTTCACACAACTTTGAGAAGTGTTAAAAAAACTTGAAAAAGATATCTTCATGCATTTTAGAAGTGTTTAATTTTTTTCAGAAAATATTCACAAATTTATTAAATGCCTGGATTCCTTAAATATTCACATATTTTAGAAATGGTCGTGAGCTTATAATACTACACGTCTTATATACCACCCATGCAAAGATGACTTGTTTTTCTAAATTAATTACTTAAGTACATAAGTGTCTACCCAATACAGTCTTTGTTTTCATGAATTTCTTCAACACAAGAAGGAAATAGTGTATGGTACGGCCAGTGGCGACGAGCTTCATGCGGGACAACCTGGACGGTGGCCTCCCTAGCTCAAAAAAAAAATATCACACGCTACTAGTTAGTTTTTGTGTTGTATATTCAATAAAAACAAGCAAAACCTCATAGTTTTGGCCCTCCTTAGCCATTGCCCCTCCTAAGATTTGGCCCAAGCTCCGCCATGGGGTACGACTGTGTCGGTGGTATCATCGCTCCTACTAGAATATCCTATTCAACGTTTGTTGCGTCAAAGTGTCGGACAAACGCACAAGAGGGAGGCGAGCGATTTAAATGGGCTGGCCCATTAGTCCGTTTCACTGATCCCCGTTTTGGGAACCTTTCCCAGCCGACATTTTTCGGTTTTGGGAAAATTTTAGAAGACTCCTTGAACCGGTGTTTTCTTTTTTGGCTTTTCTGGTCCTGTTTCAAAAAATGGTCTGGACTTTCAAAAAATGCTCTAGATTTTAAAAAAAAAACTTCAAAAACAAAACAGTTTTTTTGTAAATGTTCTAAATTTAGATAGCTGTTTTTTTTCAAAAACATTCATAGCTTCAAAAAAATTCGGGATTTTCAAAAACTGTTCTATTTTTAAGAAAATGTTCGGTATTTTAAGAAAATGCTTGGTATTTTCCAAAAAAATTTGTATTTTCAAAAACTGTTCTAAATATCAAAACTTTGTTCAAAAATTGTTCTTGCTTTTAAAGAATGTTCCAAATTTCAAAAAATTGTCATTTTTCAAACATTATTAATAACTTCAAAATATGAAGGAAATAAACAGAAAAGAAAAAATTATCAGATTTTCTTAGGATAAAAAAAACTGGGCTGGCCCAGTGGGACGACCCGCCTGTGTGTCAGCTCGGCCTCAACGAGCGGCGTATAGGAGGCCCCACTCCTACCTGCTCGAGGCCGAAGACAATACTCATACCGGTGCCTATATCATAGGCGGCCATGCAGGGGGTAACCTTCACAGACCGATCAACGTTGCATGGTACCGCCACCCATACATGTTGCCAACACTGAGTAACAAAAGGCCCCGAATTCTAAGACGGAGCTAGCACGGTCGTACCAGAGGATGATGCAGGTGATGGCCTTCCAGAGAGAAAGACGACGCATGATACGACCACGTCGGTCGTACCGCCACCACGTCGGTTGCATGGTCGACGTCTAAGGTCAATGGGCCTGTATTTTTTATTAATTACCTTCAAAGCTCTTTAACCAATAATTCTCGTAGCAACCTATGTTTATTTTTCTTTTCTTGGTCGTTCGTATACGAAATCGATGTTTTTTATCTTGCGTTTTATTTCCGCATGCAGGGGCTTAGACCTTATAAGGTGATGTATATGTGATATTGTCTCAACCGTATAAATATCCACATAAGCCGCTTGGTTGCTTCGATTTGACATGTTAAAACTGCAAGCGGCAGATATGCAGTTTTCCAATTTGAACCTTGCTAAGATAAAAGTTGCTTAATATTGTGGTTCTCACAAAGGACCTTAAGTGGGCTCCCTCATTTTAACTAGGCAGCTAGGAGCTGCACACTTGTGTTTTATATATATCTTGTCTCACAGACACCTTATTTATAATCTTGGAATCTGCAGACTTCTAGATATGGTTTATTTATTTATGCACGTGCTTTGATTGACAAACCGATGTTTTGAGAGACGGATGTTTTGTCACTTATGAGCAATGCTTTGTGCTACAAAGAAAATAGAAAACCCCAAATCACCAAAATACTTAGTTTTCTTTCTTTTTAGCTCGTTTTCAGTAGGTTCTACAGGAGGGAAGCCGCCGGCCCACAACAAGAAAATCAGTCGAAGCGAGGTCCATGTTCATTAAAGCCGAGCATTACATTGTAATTTGACGCATACTGCGCTAGTACATCCAAACTTGTTGGAGGAACTCCTCTTGTTCTCCTACACATGAACCTTATAGAGCAGAGGAGATGTCTAGCCCAGCTATAGAGCAGAGCACCCCTAAAAAAAGCTAGAGCAGAGCAGCTTCTCAAAAAAAAGTCAATGGGAAGACCTTCTACGCACACAAGATCGTGCTTACAATGTGGTTTCCGGTCTTCGACGCGGTGCTCTACGGGCCAATGGCAGTGTAGGACAAGGAGAAGCAGTGCATTGCGATCACGGACATGCAGCCAGCCGCTATCAGAGCATTGCTTCACTTCATATACACAGATTCATTGGCTGCCATGGATGACCTCCTTGACAGCCATGACAAGAGGGAGCTGATGAGGCATCTGCTTGTGGCTGCAGACAGGTACGCCATGGACAGGCTCAGGCTGATGCGCGAGAGCATCCTCTGCAAGGATCGAGATGCCGAGAGTGTGGTGGAGGGACGCTTGCATTGAGTATATCAAGCTCTTCTGTTAGAACAGGGGATATGTACCTGATGGCAAGCAGAGAGTCTGAACCCCTGGCTAGAGCTTATATATGTATGTATGTATGTGGAATTGTACTGCTGTCTTTTAGATCATGTTGCCTTGTCCTGAAGTCTTCACATATACTCCCTCTGTACCACAATACTTTGTTTTAGTTTTTTCCAACAACAAGTATTTAGGTACAGAGTGGGTATTTGGGGGTTGATGAGTAAGGCTTGTCAAAATTTATGTTGGCTAGACCTACCTACGTTAAATGAATCCATGCCAGCTTCCTGTGAATGTGTTGATATTTATCATCACCTTGGTTACTTTTTGTGCTCTTCTTTTTTATTTCTCAAAATAAATCTGTAATTTAGCAGGCTAACATCAACCAACGGGTGTTACAGTACAAACAAACAATCTGCTTGGCAAAACCTACCCACATAGGGTTTTATTGGTGGCAACCAGGCCTGTATCTACTGATAATTGTACAACGTTCAGATACATTGTACATTCTGTTATTCAACACACATCTATGATGCAAGGCCGCCTGCCTTACACTAGAAATACACACAGGATGTTCTCGACCCAAGTATAGGAATCGCTGCAGCCCACATAAGCCACATGGACCCAAGGATGTTTCACAATGAACAACACATCTCCATACTTGAGCGTGGGTGCTCAATCCTGATAACAACCAAAGGAAGGTCTCCTCAACCGGAAACCCCGAACAGGCGGGCTGGTTTTCTCAGTCATGAGTTACTGATCGGACGTGCGCAATCACTTGCTCAATGCTCTCGAACTGGCGTCGGCCCTTCAGGATTGCCTTGGCACAATCAAGCGCGCGGCGCTCACATGATGCTCTCTTGCTGGCATCCTCGATTGAGTCAAAATCCTCCACATGGGCAATTCCAACAATTCTCCTGCACAGGAAAGACCAAGTATAGGCAACAAAAGTTGAGTGATTTTTAGTCAAGGGTCCAGAATCAGGAAATCATGCATAAGACACGACAATATGTGCAGTCTGAAATCAATGTCTATTGTGATTTTTAGTTCTGAACAGGGTACATTTGGAAGTTATTATGCTTATTTGTTCACTTCATAGCAATCCTAAAGAACATTTCAACATTTTTTTCTTTTGTGCTGCGATCATTACTGGGTATTACAGGGTACATTTTGTAAGCTATGTGTGCTTATTTGTCACTGCATAACATTGTAAAAACAGGATGCCATATCGGAACTGAAATCTGAAACCTATGCATTGGACTAACTTAATGCACCTTCGGGTCAATTCATTTCAGTTAAAAAGAAGCATTGATGTATCACCCTGGTATAAGAGTACATTACATTCAACAGATAACCGATATATTCAGAGATTGAGCAAGTACCTGATCATTTTGGCCGAACCAAATCCAAGACTATCATGAAGTAAATCTGTCATGTACTTCTTCTGTACAACGCCCAAAAGCTCCGGGTTGTTGTATATGGCAGGCAGGTATGCCTCCCCATTCCCATCTTTGTGTTTATTCCAGAGTCCCAAAAATTTCTGCTGGAACAAATTCCACGATTCTTCGATGGTCTTCAGTATCCATTGCTTATAAGCCTGCAATAGGTTGGCAGTCAAAGCACTTATTTTATTACTGGGACAACAAGAAATATATCTTTGAGGATGTGTTATAACATGAACAGACACTTCTGCAACTGCCAACAAGTAAGTACTCCCTCCGTACCAAAATAACTGCCTCAACTTTGTACTAGCTACTCCCTCCGTCCGGAAATACTTGTCCTAAAAATGAATATAATGAATGTATCTATAACTAAAATAAATCTAGATACATTCATCTCTAGGACAAGTATTTCCGGACGGAGGGAGTACTAAGCTTAAGACACTTATTTTGGGACGGAGGGAGTAATACTGAAGATGCCAGAGATGCTTATGGACTTATAATAAGGCAGGTTATTCCAAACAAGGCAATTATTTGAGGTGATATACTCTTCCAGGCAGCCAACCACTCTCCTCTATATGACAGCTACAGTATCTTCATACTATGGTATCAATTATTCATTCTTCTAGCACGGCATCAATTATTCATTCTCCTAGTAGATAGGAGCATCACATTTAAGCTGGGTATATGCCTTCTTTCAAAAAAGCCATATTCCAAACATTTATTCAATTAAAGAATTTACAAAACAAAACAAAAGTAAATGGTGGATAAGGTAATCAGTAATCACACAGGAGCACATTAAATAAACATATTACTCCCTCCAAGTCATATTACTTGCCGCTGAAATGGATGTATCTAGCACTGAAATACATCTAGATACATCCGTTTGAGCAATGAGTAATATGGATCGGAGGGAGTAGTTAACAACATAGCATAAAAGGCCTACCGCTAAAACGGCATGACTCCAGCATCATTTACTGTCATTTGCTTGGTCAGCATGGAGTATTAAAGTAAAACCAGCAAGACATGGTTAAAAGGCCATAATACTGTCATAGTACATACTTTACGGTCATTTGCTTGATCAGCATGCCCATCCTGTGCAAAGTACGCCAGAATCAGGTTCCCCAAGAAAGCCCCAATGTCGTAACCCATCGGCGCGTAGAAGGCAAACTCTGGATCGATCACTTGAGTGGAATCTGGGGTCACCATGATGGAACCAGTATGGAGATCCCCATGAATCAGAGCCTGGGCTCTCTCAATAAACCTGCAGTCCAAAATTCACATAATAAGAAACACAACATACGCAGCACCAACCAATCTGCATAAATTCAGATGTAGCTGATTACATCGACTTCAGTTCAGCAATTTCCAACTTGAGCCCATCATCCTCCCGAACTGCTTCGGCGTCCTTGTCGAGGAACGGCGAGTTCCAGCGATTGTATTTGGAGACCATGTATGGGTCCGAGAACACGACCTGCTCCGTGAGCCTGCACATCTCCACGTTCTCGCAGTAGCGAGCAACTGCAATTCAATCACAGCATGTGTAAGAACTAAGATATCGGATATGTCATCATCAGGTTCACTCTGTTCCCCTTTTACACGCAGAAGAAATTCAGGAGAGGAGAGCAGAGGAGAGCAGCGAACCTTGTTTCTTGTGGTGGGTGGTGGAGTTGTAGAGGAGGGAGGTGAAGAAGAGGGTGTTGGCCATGTAGTCGGCCATGTGGTGGGCGAGGAGCGGGTAGTGGACGCCGGCGATGAGGCCCTTGCGGAGGATGATGTGGGGCGGCTTGATGTAGCGCATCCCGATGAGCGACATGGCGCGGTCGAAGTGGTAGACCTCCGGGACGTGGTCCGGGCAGAGGCGGCCGTGCTCCCGCAGCGCCGACGCCTCGAAGTAGGCCCGCTCCCTCGTCATCGGCCACGAGTCCCCCACGCACCGGATGTACGGCAGCGCCTGATTCCGATCCGGAGCGCGTCAGTCAGTCAGCCGGGCTGAGATGGGATAGAGGGGGAAAGAGGGGACGGACCTGCTTGACGACGACGGAGCCGGCGTCGGATGTGACGATGTAGACGAAGTTGAGGTTGCCGTCGCCGACCTCCTTGACGGAGAGGGCGTCGACGCGGCCGCCGAGGCTGGCGGCCAGCGCCGGGGTCGCCCGGATGTAGGCCACGAGGGAGGCCTCGTCCAGCGGGCGGAACTCGTCGCCGGCGGCCATGGCGGCGAGCTGGGCCGGGACTGATGAGCGAGTGGGGAATCGCCGGTGTTTACACTGTCGCAGAGGGTGTGCGCGAGAACAGAGACGCTGCCGCTCTCTATTAATAGTGCGTTCTCTGAACCTGGACGGGTATCTGGCAACAGTGACCACTTGCGTTGGATTGGGATCAGGATTCCCGTTGACTAGGAGAGCAACTGTTGAGAGCAACCACACCGCGACTCTGGCCCATACAATTTCTGATCAAGAACATTTCTTTGAGTAATAAATATTTTTTATTTTAGATTTGTTTAGAAATAAATGTATCTAAATACTAAATCGTAACTAGATACATTCATATGTAGACAAATCTAAAACAAGAATTTTGTTACGGAGGGACTATGGATTAAAAAGAGTAATGAAAATTTATTTGTGTGGCAAAACAACCCTGTACATTTTTTCGTTGGAAGTTTTATTACAAATGCACCTTCTCCTTGCTCCGCTACAATGGATAGATAATAGGCGTCTAAATTTCTCTTGTGTTCACTAATTTACAAAT
This sequence comes from Hordeum vulgare subsp. vulgare, assembly GCF_904849725.1. Classification (NCBI taxonomy): domain Eukaryota; kingdom Viridiplantae; phylum Streptophyta; class Magnoliopsida; order Poales; family Poaceae; genus Hordeum; species Hordeum vulgare. The sequence continues at coordinate 653,266,972 of NC_058519.1, read as the reverse complement.
CTTCGGCATGGATTCCATTGCTTCATTGATATTCAGCAGAGGGGGGATGATTCCATTCGGAGGGTGTTGGTTTAATAATGACAGAAGAGGAGAAAATGACTTAATCCTCGCGAGATATGCAATAACAATAACGGCAATAAAGAACAGTCCAATAGTTTGGTATCTAGGCAATCCAAAACAATGGACTTCTTATGGCTCTTTAGTATGCTATACTCATCTCCCCTCGAAGAGACAATCGTCGCAATCTCATAGAAAGACGTCGGCGATGCAACACAAGTAGCTGGTTGGATGTCACCGCTAACGTGATTCGCAAGGGAGGCGATTTCTTCCTTTTCTTTGTTACCCTCTAATATCTCAAAGCTCACAAGTACATTGAACAAAAGAGGGAAATAGATCTAAGTCCAACATGACACAATGGCAAGGACTATCTCTCTAAATCTACATGCAAGTTTCTCAGAACCTACATATATATAGGATGTGGGTGTCATTGTAGAAGTGTGAGTTTAGCATTCATTCATGTTGTATGTTCTTTGGGTGGTCATTGGAAAATGTGAATATAAACTACAGTCAAAATCTAACAAATGTGATATATGTTGGGTGTTGGTTGTGATGTAGCATGAATGCATGTGAAAATATGTGATGAAACACATGTAGCCATAGAACTCAAATCACTTCAGTTTCTACCCATCAAACACTTGTTAAGTCTATTGGAATGCCAACTATTTTATTTAAAATTTGAGGAATAAAATATTAGAAACTATCTTAACAAACATGAAGGGATGTTAACAAATTCAGAAAGAGAACTCTCTCGTCTTAACAAATCTTCTATATCACTATGCTCGGGTGGAGATTCTCTCAAGCACCGGCTAATACATTCGCATAGGTGAGCTAGGCTCTCGCTCTCGCTCCCACCCACCCCCGCGCCGCTGGCCGCTCCGGTCGCGGCGGCCACCTCTGCCGAGCTCATTGGCTGCCACTGACTCCCCGGGTCCTCCTACGGCCATGCCATCTCTGCTCGCCTCCTGAGACGGCGCGCTCGCGGCGCGTTCCCTTCAATGCCTCGGGGCCGGGCATCCAGATCTCCCCCCGGTCCGTCCTCTATGCCATGCTCGCCTCCCCATGCGGGCGGCGGAGGGGGCCGGTCTCCGCCGCAAATCCTGCGCGGGGAAGGGGCCCCTGGGGCTGGGCTCTCGCCATTTGTTTGAACTATGTTGAGATGAAGTAGTAGTTGGTCGTTTTAATCTTCGTTTTGGACCATCTGTTGGAGTTGCTCTTTTTCTTTACATCTTTATTTTGGACCATCTGTTGGAGTTGAGCCTTTTTCGGAGATGTAAAAAGCATTTTTTTGTGCTCCAAATTTGAACCATCACCAGTTTGGACAACCAAAATTTGAACCATCTATTGGAGATGTTCTAAGACTTCTATTCTTCATTCTTCACTACTCCGTGCAGGCATGCACTAAGGGGCTGTTTGGTTGGCAGCCCCAGCTTGCCACGCCTAACATTAGGCGAGCCACAAGTCCGTAGGCGCCTGTTTGGTTCTGCGCTGAGATTAGGCTCGCCACAACATGGAGGGGATTCTGCCGCAGAATTTTTCGCCAGATGTGTGGCGCTCATTTTTCCCGCCGCACCGCCCGCGGCGCGCCAACGCAGCCGAGAAAAATCCCCCCCAAGCGCCAACCTCGTTAAAGTCGCCCCTTCCTTTTTTCCCCATCCTCCAGTTCGTTGCTCCCCTCCCCCCTCACTACAACCCCATGACAGAGAGCTTCCCCTGAATCTCTAATTGATCTCGTTGAAGATAAGATGCAATATTATACTAGCCGGTAAATTCCTCCCCTCCGCAGCAATCATCTCATCCATCTCATCTCTCCCTTGGCTCATATTCATCACGTATGTGCAGATCTGGGCCTCTTTATTTTTCAAGAAAAAACAACAACCATCTACCAAGATCTGAGGGATTTCCCAATATATTCGGCTGATTGTTTGTATTCCTATTGTGCGTATACTACTGTCTTCTCTCTCAGATTCAGAGGTCAAATTTCTGTCAAGAGATAAGGTAACAACACACCCCCTTCTGTATTTTGCTTCATGTGTGTACGAGTGACAGAACAAATAATCAATGCAATGTAAAATATGTTGTGTGAATGTAAGATTTCGAGTTTCCTATGTTATTTTCTCAAAGATCTGGTGCATCATAGGTTCTTTGCTTGAGTAATTAAAGTTCCCCTCTGTTCAACTATTTTCAGATAAATTTTTATGTACTTATACACACTGATGCCATCATAGTTTTATTAACTGTATTATTGTTTCATAGATGGGTTCAAGTATATTATGCTTACAATATTACACGCATTACTATTTGTACCACATGTGGAGGAGAAGATTGTGTTTGCTTGCTGTGCACTCCATAACTGGATCCTAGATGATGGTCCGGATGAGTGTCTATGATGATGCTACTTGGTACTCTTCTCTTCCGCGGAGTAGAAGAAACCGTCGTGACGTTTACCAGGAGAGTCAGGCATGGGCACACAAAAGGGATGTACTAGCTCAAAAAATGTGGGAGGATAACTTAGCAGATCAAGATCAAGACGATTAAGAAGTGAATATGTAATATGTCATATTTCTATGTATCAAACATGAGTGTTATTTTGTTATATGTGAGACTATGTTGGTTGTACCTTTGTTAACTTGTTGCACTTATTTGCACTTTAGTAAAATTGTTGGTTGTTTCATGCCTGTTTGCCTCACCACTTTTTGATTAAAATGACTCTCTCCGTTAGAAACAGCGATGGCTAAGGGAAAGGTGAAGGTTGATGGTGATGAGAAACAGAGGACTATTTCTTGGGCTGATGATCAGACCAAGTTTATGTTAGATTGGTGCATTGAATACATGAAGGAACAACATGCAGGATTTAGGTTCAGGAAGCATCATCTTATGAAGTGTGCTGATGCTTTAAATAGAAAATTTGCTATGGGGGTGACACTTTCTCAAGTTGATCGTCACTTCAGGCACTACAAAGAAAATTGGAAGTACATTGCCGCAGCAATCAGCAAGAGTGGCAATGTTTTTGATGCTATTAGATGTGTGGTAACCATTTCCGAGTCAGAAAAGTCTTGCCTCAATGTATGTATAATATAGTTTGTTTTTGAAACTTACTATGATTATTGCATTTAGGAACTTAATTTCTTTGTTCTTTTGATGCAGGATAGAGCAAGGCGCTTGCTTTCCAAGCCTATCAAGTTTTACTATGAGATGCAGGAGTTATTCACAGGCACTAGTGCTGATGGTTCTTTGGCCATGGACCAGCATACATGCACAATTGATTCTGATGACTTGGACAGTGATGAAGGGTTGTATGACCTTAACAGCTATCCACAATATGAGGGGCCACTTGAGGAGGATTCTGATACTTTGCCAACAACATATGTTCCTAAAAGGCCTCCAATTTCTGTAGGTGGTGATAATTCCTCATCTAGCACTAGTCGTGTTGGTACGAAGCGCCCAAGAGGTAGCAGGTCACCTACTAAGAAGCCATCAAAAACCAAGAGTCGTTTCGTGGAGTCCGCTGAGGAAATCAACTCCACATTGAGGTCACTCGAGCAATCACTTATTGCCGCTGCTCCTCCCCAAATGCCCCAAGTTGTTGACCCTTATGCTAGTTTATGGCAGAGGTTGGAGGTACTCCCAATTACCACTGATCAGAGAATTACTGTTGGTGTGCACTTATCTTCCAAGGACAATGAAGGTTTGCGTAGTTGGTTATGTAGTGCAAGCGACAAAACTTTTGAAACTTGGGTCTGGAAGTTCTTTAACAAAGATGACATTTAGAAGATAGCAACCTATGAAGTTTGCAAGTTTCTCACTTGTGATGTTTAGAAGATGGCAACTTGTGAACTTTAGAAGATGACAACTTTTGGTAATTAGGACATGATAACGTGTGATGTGTCTGCTCACTACTTTTGGGAGTTGAACTTGTGCTATGACCATTGCTTTTGGGAAGTGGATCTTTTGATGTGTAGTGTAACACTTTATTGTAACTTGGCTGAAACTTGTGATATGGCTAGAACTATTACTTTGTGACATTGTTCTTGAAAACATCATTTCGCGACTTTATGAATGATGCTTGAAACTTGCATGCATCTATCTTATTTTGTATCTTTATACTGATTGGGGTTGCTTATTTTTACGCTGATGGGATTAATAGAAATTCTCGAATCTATTTTTTATTGTTATTATTGTTGTGACTAAATATTCTTACATTTATTAGAGCATGATATATATGTGTTTTTTGCCATATGTGGCAGGAAACCAAACACAGACCACAGTTTTTTGCCAACATATGTGGAAGCAATCCAAACGGACACCACACAAAATTTGCCACACCTAACCTAAGGCATGGCTACCAACCAAACAATTTGATTTTGCCACATATTGGGGCAAGCCACAGGTGTGGCTGGCACCTCACCTTAGGCATGGCATTTTAAGTCTCCAACCAAACAGCCCCTAAGTCGACACTTCCTCAACCTGAACATTAGTCAAGCCGAAACATTAGCAAGTTACCATTGGCAAAGTGGAAACATTACTTGGGATTAATGAATAAAAATGATGGTTGTGGATGGCAAGTTACCATTGGCCTACCTAGACGCACATCTTGCTAAATGAGCATGCATATGTGAGGTTCCATACTTTGGATCTCCACACAATAGCTCGTGACACCATACATATTCAGCCTTTCATTTTTCATCAACAAGAACCCAAATCAACTCATTCCAAACCACAGATGTGGTCTTTCTCTTCACACGAAATGGCTTACCCTGCTCAACATATTCACCTGAACCTGATGCCATTGCAAATCCTACCAGGCTACCACATTGCAACATCAATTACTTGGGAAAACAACTACAAGAACTATAAAAACTAACAACTACAAGATGCATACACATTCAACAGATTGCAGACACATGAAATGAAAGAAACAACTACAAAAACTTGATGTTGTCGGTCAGCTGCTTACCTATATGGTCTCACCCTCTCGGGTCGATGCAGATGCCGCATGTCACCTTCTTGTGCTTGAGGTGGAGAAAGAGGCGCCGGTCGTCATCGTCAACACCACCACCGCGATCAGTTTCTTGCCCGACCGTCGCTCCCCATCGTCATCATCGATCTGTCGTGGATGCACGGCCACCTGCCCGGCCTTGAGGTGAAAGAGGAGGAGGTGAGGTCGCAGAAGAGGGCGACAACCGACGGATGAGGCGGGAAGGGGCGTCCGGATGAGGTGTCGGCTCAGTGCCGCTCGCCGCGGCACGCCGGTGGTGGACTGGTGATTGATGGGAAGGATCGGGAGGAAAGGAGGAGGCTGGTGGCGGTTGCGATTTGGGAACAGAGGAGGAGAACGATCGAGGCAGCTGCAAGTGGAGAGGTTGATCGGGTTAGGGTTTGCTGTCAATATATATGGTGGTGTTACTTTGGCTGGCATGTGGAGTCCCGGGTATCCATGGAGCCAGTTTTCCCCCATCCCCGTCCCGCTTACTTCTCGGGTACCCGCCCCGTTATATCCATGGGGGATTTTGACCCCCCCCCCATCACTGTTTCTTAGCGGGTAAAACCCCATGGATACCCGGCCCCACAGGGAAAAATGTCATTTTAAGCGTGGAGGTTGCTAGATCTGGTTTGGGCAGGTCGATTGCTTGCCTCGTGACGGAGACACCAATAAGGGGCAAACAAAAAAGAAAGGAGGGCAAAGGTAAAAGTGGCGCCAAAGACAAGGCGTCTCTGGCGACTTGATGGATGATCTACAGTCTTTCGATCCGTTCTCTTGAATTGGGTTGTTGTTGTGCATTGGCCCTGTTTGGATCCCACTGCTAGAGCTAGTTGCAGCTAGTTGGAGCTGGACTAACCCTCAAAGTATCCAAACAGCTGTGCTAGTTTGGGTTAGATGGAAACTAACCCACCAAAAAAACTATCCCTGAGAAGGGGTGCTAATTGGGGCTAGTTGGGGTATACCAGTAAAAAAAAGTCACATCCTCCCGCATCTTATCCTCTCCCGTCCTCCCGCATCCACCCCCGTCGCCCCAGCCCCCGTCGCCCGCGCTCGCCCCAGCTGCCTGCGGTCGCCCCAGCCGCTCGCGCTCGCCAGCCGCCGCTGCTCGCCGCGCTCCCAGCCGCCCGCGCTCGCCCCGGCCGCCGCTGCTCGCCGCGCTCCCCAGCCGCCCGCTGCTCGCCACCGCCTGCCGCCGCGCTCGCCACCGCCTGCCGACGCCGCCACCAGCCCGCCACCGGCTGCCGACGCCGCCACCAGCCCGCCACCGGCTGCCGACGCCCCCACCGGCTGCCGACGCCGCCACCAGCCCGCCACCGCCTGCCGACGCCGCCCCCGCCACCGCCTGCCGACGCCACCACAGCCACCGCCGGCCACTCTCGCCCCGCCTGTCACTGCCGGTCCCGTCGCGTGCCACCGCCGGCCCCGGTCCCGCCTCCCACTGTCGGCCCTGTCCCGCCTCCCACTCTGCGATGGACGGAGGCAGCTTCGACGCTTGGGGTTCGCAGCCGTCGGCAAGCGGCCCTGCTGCCCAGGCCGGCCTTGACCTCAACTCGCAAGCGTGGCCTTCGGAGGGATTTCCAGGGCTTGGGCTCTATGGAGCTTTCCTCCAAAGCGACAGTGACGAGCTTCTTCCTGGGCGCGAAAGGAGCTCCGGGCTCCCTCTTTATCGCCGCCCGCGTGCCGGAGCAGGAGACGGATTGGCGAATCCATCGCCGCCATTTGTCCGACAACTGGACTTCGGCGGCTCCTCGTCGGCGGCAGATGGTCGTGGTGGAGGAAACGACAGCTTGTTCGTTGGCGGGTCATCGATGAGGGCTGGAGGCGGCGTTCGGCAGCGCGCCAACTCAGCCGCCGCGGCACCCGGCCGCCGTAACCAGCGCAACAGCACGGCAATCCGGGGCGGCGGTGGAGGCCAGCGCGTACCGCCCCGGGTTCCACGTAGTGCCGTCCGTGGGCAAGCATCCGGCTACGGTGCTCCCTTCGATAATGATGATGAAGAATTGGAGGACGATGTGGAGGAGTTATCGAGCTTCGGAGGTCCCCCGGTGAGCCAAAGAAACCTTCAACCATGCACACGCCAAAGTTAGGAATGTCATTGAGCGATCCTTTGGAGTGTTGAAGATGAAATTTAGGATTTTGTTGGACATGCCAAAATTTCCAGAAGACAAGCAAACTAGAATTATTGTTGCTTGTATGGCTCTTCATAATTTCATTCGAGAGAGCAGAATTGCGGATAGGGAATTTGATGCCTGTGATGCGGATGAAAATTATAACCCAATGCCTAGTTCTTCGGCATCCGCATGGCCAGAAGATGAACCTTTTGTTGAAGATATCAACATGAACGCCTTTCGTGATGAGTTAGCTCATGCTCTCTTTCATGGAATGTAATTTTATTTTTTTAAGCCTGATTGATGACTTGTATGTTTAAGTGGGACGCCTTATTTGTATGAACAAAATAAAATTTATCATATTTTAGATATTTGATTTGCAAAGATGATTTTAAAATCATTTGTGAGTGGAAAGAGGCCACACAAGAGCCGGCCACAACAAATCCTGGTTAAAAGAGTTAAATGATTAAAAAAGTATATTTGTTGTCAAACTAACTCTATCATCCAAACACCATCAAAGGCTAGAGCTAGTTTAGAGTTAGTCCAGAGTTAGAAACTAACTCTAACCTCTAGCCAGGCTAGTGTATCCAAACAGGGCCGCTGTGCGTGCTTCATGCTGTTTTTCCAGTATGCGTGCGCGCTCGAACAAACAAACTAATCTTGTTGGCGTCGTTCGTTCCTTGTGGCCACAAACCGGCATGGAAAACAGGAAAAGCGGCATGAAAACGACCAATAAATTAAGTCACAGGTGTCAACGTCTTCGGTGGCGACAGCTAATTAATTAAGCCAGATCGGAGCGCATGATTCAGGCAACAGGTCATGCGTGCCTGCGTGCTCTAATCCACACTTTGTATACGGTGACTTCACCCGGCCGGTCAAGTCCATCTTAAATTTCCCTGCCAAAAAAAGGTCTCTCAGTTCGCTTTCTGAAATTGACCTTTTTTCATCCCCTTAATAAAAACCCCTTAAGGTCTTGTTTGGTACTAGTGTATTTTAGAGAATTTGTGGGGATTATTCCGATCAAACCCCTCAATCCTCACACATCCCATAACACCATTTGGTTCTAGTGTATTTGACATGTTTTATCCTCACATTTCCCCTCAAATCCTCAAATTATAGTGCATTTTTTTCAATACCCAATACACTACCCTTACCTAGTGTATTGGGGATAAATGGGGATTTGAGGGGATTGGGTGAAGGTTGGGGTTTCACCCAATCCCTTGGGGGATTATCCCCACCAATCTCCTCCAAAACACTAGTACCAAACAAGGCCTAAGCGGTTTCTAAAATCACATAAACTCTGCTGAAAATCATAACAAGGGAATTTGTGGACACTGGTATACACATAGCATCTGACGAGCCTGTCACGCCCAGATGCGACCTTATCCTTAATTTGGCACGAGGGCCTTCGTCAGGGATAGAAGCGCATCTCGTCGTGTCGCAAGAATGGATATCGTAACAAGTACATGTACTGAAAAGAAGAGATATATAAAGAGTTGGCTTACACTCGCCACAAGCTACATCAGAGTCACACCAGTACATTACATAAACATCAAGAGTAAGAGCAGGGTCCGACTAAGGACGAAAACAAACGACAAAAGAAGAACGACGTCCATCCTTGCTATCCCAGGCTGCCGGCCTGGAACCCATCCTAGATCAATGAAGAAGAAGAAGAAGCAACTCCAAATGAACAATCAACGCGCTCGCGTCAAGTAACCTTTACCTGTACCTGCAACTGGTGTTGTATTAATCTGTGAGCCACAGGGGACTCAGCAATCTCATTTTCAAATGTATCAAGACTAGCAAAGCTTAATGGGTGAGGCATGGTTAAGTGGTGAGGTTGCAGCAGCGGCTAAGCATATATTTGGTGGCTAAACTTACGAGTACAAGAATAAGAGGGGGGAAGATCTACGCATATCGGTCGTGGCTACTGATGATCAAATGAATGATCCTGAATACCTACCTACGTCAGGCATAACCCCACCGTGTACTCGATCGGAGAAGGAACTCACGAAAGAGACAGTCACGGTTACGCACACAGTTGGCATATTTTAATTAAGTTAACTTCAAGTTATCTAGAACCAGTGTTAAACAAAGCTTCCACGTTGCCACATAACCGCGGGCACGGCTTTCCGAAAGATTTAACCCTGCAGGGGTGCTCCAACTAGTCCATCACAAATTACCACAAGCCGCATAGAAATCCTCAATCACGAAGCTCGCGATCTCGTCGGATTCCCTAGTGGAAAACCTCTACTCTGAGATTACCCAAAGCATCACCGGAATCCCGATGCACAAGATATCTCGTCAAAGGTAAAACTAATCCAGCAAGGCCGCCCGACGTGTCGACGATCCCGATAGGAGTCGCGTACCTCGTTCTCAGGACACGACGGATGAGCGATGGTTACCACGCCAAACGCCGAGTTGCCCCGGGTAGTGTTAATAAGCTGCTCTGTTTTGGACCAACACTCATGAGGAGCACTGGCCCGGGGGTTGATTAAATTATCCTCGGGGCCCGGGAAGTCCCTATGCAATTTTATTAGGTGATTAGGCAAATGTAGTACCAATGTTGGGCCTTGCCAGACCAGCTTTAATCTAAAACGAATTATCAAGGGGGTCCCCATAACAACCCCGATCGTGTTAGGAGCGCTCAATTATGGAACATAACACCGGTAGCCGGAAACTAAGGGGGGCAAAGGTGGAACAAAACACCAGGCTAGAAAGGCCGAGCCTTCCACCTTTTACCAAGTATATAGGTGCATTAAATTAAATATCATTAATATGGTGATATAACAAGGAACCCATGCTTTCACATGGAAGCAACTGCACCTGCAACTAGCAACGCTATCAACGGGATTAAGCAAGCAATATCATAGCCAAACAGTGGTTTGCTAGGTCGAACAGGTTGAAGGTAATCATGGCATTGTTGAGAGGCTGATATTTAACAGGTGGTAGGCAACGAGACATAAACGATAGAAGCGATAAACTAGCATGGCAATGATAGTAATGGTATCTGGGGAAATGGTCATCTTGCCTGAGATCCCGCTTGGAAGAAGAATGCCTCCGTGAAGCAGACGAACCAACGTAGTCGAACGGGTCCTCACATCCGACACGCTTGCGGAACTCTATCGAGACGGGGAAACCGGAAACAAGCATCAACACACGATATTCACCACACGATGCACAACACATATGATGCATGAGCAGCTGAATACATGCAAGTCACGGCATGACCAATCACACAATCAAACTCTACATATTAAGTGAAGTTCAATATGCAACGAGTTGCATATTGACGATACTCCACGTCTATTTATTTAGTTCTATCCCGATTAGGTACACGGCAATATTAAATGTGATTAAACATGCAAGAGGTGAAGCGGAAATTAAACTACCTATCTAGGCATTTTAAATGAGGTCGGAAATGTCTTATAGCACCTCCGAAACGACCTCACAAGTTAATTTATGATTCTGTCCAGATCTGGCCTAATGCTTTTAATTAGTTGTTAAACAGAAAAACAAATAGGTTCACGTGATTCTACGCGTCAGGGCAAGCAATCTACACTTAGAGAACATCTCCAACGGAGCTACAGATCAAAAGATACAAGCACCGCAAGATATGATGGCATGAATGCAATATGTGTGCAACGATGGCTACGAGCACTTCAAAACATACAACCAGCAAGATAAAATGAAACTACACGAGATTCTAAGTAAGTTTCATGTAGGACACGATCAAATCGGAGCTACGGTTCAAAAACTACGAGCAAAACAAGAAATGACTACAATCTGCCAAAATCAGCCACATAGTATTTTCTACGCCCCACAACTACGGCTACACAAATCCGATATGCTCAAGCAAGGCATGGCACGGAAGAGGGCAAGAAGCACTACTACGAACAACTAACAACCACTAGCATGGCAGCAAGGAACACTAGGGAAAGAAGTCACAAAATGGCATCACACTCACTATTTCAGACTTAGTGAAAATTGCACCTCATGAAAGTGCAGTTTTCGATCTGAAGCAATATTGACAGCAGCAAAATCCTAAGCTACATGACTCCAAATAGCATGAAACTTTACAGCATGCTAGGGAAACACAAAGGGTACAACTAACTCCATTGGACCAACCTCAAAAGAGCTACAGATCACAAGATGCAAGCAAGACAAGACAGCAACAAAATATAACAGATTCCAGACTTAGAAATATTTCAGCTCCTCTAAAACAGCACTATTTCTAGCAACTTGAGGGCAATCAAAACACACCTAAACATGTATTTCTATTGCAACTAAAAATACCAGGGGCTAGACAAAACATCAAAGAACAACTCCCTAGTTGACAACTAATTCAAACGAGGCACGGAATAAATCCTACGAATTAAACAAAAGGGCAACACGGCAAAATATCGCGCGAACTAACTTCCTTAAAAGCTAAAACTAATTGCACAGAAAAATCCAATGAATTTTTCTACCCCGGGAATATATAAAATATGTGGGGTTTGCAACACAAAATAATGCCACACATAAATGCGATATAATCACCTATATACGGGAAAATAAACTAGCGGCAAATCCTACACGCAAAAATACGAGTGACCGCTCTAAAATACACGGAAAAATAGTTCCTAAAACAAAGGCATTTCTAATACAGCACTCGAGCAATCCGAACTTGCACGAAAAATGGATACGGTTCGAAACCTATTAGGACAGCACGCAAACCTAGGCATACGACACGCTAAATGACCTCAAATAATTATGCAAGTCTTATAATCGGGTTCTACTCGCAAAACTACCCCAAACCCATATAAGATACGCCTCGTTCCGACTTACGGTTATAAAGATACGAACATTTTAAAATACGCCTATTTTTCTGGAAAAGAATTAAATCACAGAATTATAAAAACCCTAAACGGGCCGAAAGTGGCAGGCGCTACATAAAAAAACAGCGCACGCGCAAGGGATAGCTCACCTCGGGCCACAGGCCGACGATTGGGGCGAAGGCCTCTTGGGCCGGCTCGAGGTGGGCCTGGGGTCGGTCTGGACGAGGTGGGCCGAATTGGGGCCGCGTGGGAGGCCGCGTTGCGCGTTCGCACCCAACAGAGCGCTCGCGTGCAGCCGCCGCTTCCCCGTAGGCGTCCGCGTGCAATAGCAGCAGCCAGCCTCCAGGTCGGCCATGTCCCTCTCCGTCCCCCCTCCCTGTGTTCCTCTGCTCCCTTCCCTCCTGCTCGCTGTGTCTCATTCCTCTCCCTCTGTTGCGCTGCAGCAACATCTTCGAAGGAGCACCGCCAGCAGCGTATGGACGCAGCAGCGGCCCCATCTGCGCGCACCTCGCCGCTAGTGTCGGTTGGGCACCGGCACCCCTTCCGCCAGCTGTGCCTATCGGTGACCCCGACCTCGTCCAAGCAGCGTGCGGCGCTAGCAGGGGATCGACCCCGAGCTTCTCGAGATCCTCTGCTCGCGAGGCAGGCCCCACCTCAGGTGCCTCCCTGCAGCCGCGCCCTGGGCATCGGCCACCTCCCAGGTCGGCACGTCGGAGCCTCTCCTTCCCCTACCCTCTCCGCTTTTCTCTTCTCCCATCTCTGCTAAGCTCTCTCTTCTCTCGTTGACCAGGGCAGAGGAACCCGTCGCCACCTTGATGGAGGTCGCCGTCCGCGCCTCCCCAAGATCCCTCGCCATCGGGAATGGGTGGCCCGAGCCCGGATCTGCCCATCCCGAGCCTTTCCCGTTTGTTTCTCAAGCCGTCACGCGCTGCCGGCTGGGTCAACTTGCTGTTGACCGCGCCCTGTGCTCCCTCTCGTGTTGCAGGAGCTCCAACCAGGGCCCGGTGCTCAAGCTGCACCACGCCGCCACCGACTGACTCCGGGAATGGTTGGACCCGTGCTCTCCTCACCCGTTCAGCCGATGTGCCGACGAACCAACCAGCTGCAGCAGCAGGTCCCTATGCCTCGCTCTTCTCTTCTTCTTCCTCCCCTGCTCTCCCCCTCTTTCTGAATTTTTTTTCTCTGAACTTGTCTGAATCAGAAGCTACAGGAGCCCCATGGCTGCCGTCTCGTCACCGTGAACCTCACCGTCGGAGCCCTCCCAGCCAGCTCCGCACCCGACCGTTCCCCCCTATCCATTCCCGGCCTCCGAGTCCGCCATCTTCGCCGAAGCATCGCGCCGTCGGCCTCTGCATCCCCGTTGTGAGCAGTCCTCCCGATCTGAATTCAGTCTCCTCTAGATCCGTTCTGGCAAGGACATGTTGTCTGTAGTGGGCACTGGTTCTGTCAACGAGTTGTAGGCTAGCTAAGTTGGCTAGCGTAGCCAACTGCTGTGATGGAGGTCCCCGGTTCGACTCCCGTGCGCCCCAGATTTTATGTTTCATTTTCTTTTGTTGTGCACCAGCTCATATTTTGTTCCCGTCTTGGTTAGTTGATATACATTAACAGAGTTTAGTGCAGTGGCTAGCAACCTTATTTTCAAATGAGAGGTCTAGGGATCAAATCCCCATCAGTGCATATTTTTTTTATTTTTTTAGGAATTTTGCCTCCAGCGCACCAGCTTCTGTCATACTTGTGGATTTGTTGTTTTGTCAATTTTGACACAACCACTTAATTAGTCTGGTGGTAGGGCTATTACTGTCGATCCAAGGGATCTGGGGTTCAAATCCTAGCAATTCCATTTTTTTTATTTTGGACAGATTCAAATGCCCTTTTGTAAAATTCGTATAAATTTAACCGTGCACCGGTTTAAAATGATTTGAACATGTAAGTTGCTTAGAATTTTCTGTAGTTTCACAATAACCATCTCCCATGCATATTTAAAACTGTTAGGTGTGTTGTTTTGCTTCGGTTTGCATGTCGACGTAATGTAAACGGTTTGGGTCGTAACTATTTAACCGTATCTCTCTTGGAGATGTGCCATATATGTAAATGGGCCAGAACAACGAGTAGAAACACGTGAACCACTTTGTTTTGCCGTTTAACAAACCTAAAATGTGATTAGGACAAATCTGGACAGAATTAAGATTTAACACATGGGGTCATTTCGGAGATGCTATATGTCGTTTCCGATCTCATTTAAAATGTCTAGCTAGGTAGATTAATTTGTGCTTCACCCTCGTGCCATGTTTAACAACATTTAATATATCTGTGTACCTGAACGGAGTGAACTAAATAATTAGACGCGGTGTTTCGTCGATATGCAACTCGTTGCATATCGAGCTTCACTTAATGTGTAGTGTTTGGTTGTGGTGTTTGTCATGCCTTGCATTAGTCCGTTCATGCATCATATGTGTTGTGCATTGTGTGGTGTATATCGTGTGTTGATGCTTGTTTCCATTTCCCTCCGTCTCGATAGAATTCCGCAAGCGTGTCGGAATGTGAGGACCCGTTCGTCCACGTTGGTTCGTCTGCTTCACCGAGTTGTTCTTCTTCCAAGCGGGATCTCAGGCAAGATGATCATTTCCCCAGATACCATTACTATCATTGCCATGCTAGTTTTATCGCTTCTATCGATTATGTCTCGTTGCCTACCACATGTTAAATATGAGCCTCTCAACAATGCCATGAAAACCATCAACCTGTTCAACCTAGCAAACCAATGATTGGCTATGTTACTGCTGCTTAACCCTGTTGTTAGCGTTGTTAGTTGCAGGTGCAGATGTTTCCATGCGAAAGCATGGGTTCCTTGTTATATCACCATATTAATGCTATTTAATTTAATGCACCTATATACTTGGTAAAAGGTGGAAGGCTCAGCCTTTCTAGCCTGGTGTTTTGTTCCACCTTTGCCCCTTTAGTTTTCGGCTACCGGTGTTATGTTCCATAATTGAGCGCTCCTAACACGATCGGTGTTGTTATGGGGACCCCCTTGATAATTCGTTTTAGATTAAAGCTGGTCTGGCAAGGCCCAACTTTGGTACTACATTTGTCTAATCACCTAATAATAATGCATAGGGACCCGCCGGCACCCGCGGACTATTTTAATCAACCCCCGGGCCAGTGCTCCTCATGAGTGTTGGTCCAAAACAGAGCAGCTTATTAACGCTACCCGGGGCAACTCGGCGTTTGGTGTGGTAACCATAGCTCATCCGTCGTGTCCTGAGAACGAGGTATGCGACTCCTATCGGGATCGTCGACACGTCGGGCGGCCTTGCTGGATTAGTTTTACCTTTGACGAGATATCTTGTGCATCGGGATTCCGATGATGCTTTGAGTAATCTCAGAGTTGAGGTTTTCCACTAAGGAATTCGACGAGATTGCGAGCTTCGTGATCGAGGATTTCTATGCGGCTTGTGGTAATTTGTGATGGACTAGTTGGAGCACCCCTGCAGGGTTAAATCTTTCGGAAAGTCGTGCCCGCGGTTATGTGGCAACGTGGAAGCTTTGTTTAACACTGGTTCTAGATAACTTGAAGTCAACTTAATTAAAATATGCCAACTGTGTGCGTAACCGTGACTGTCTCTTTCGTGAGTTCCTTCTCCGATCGAGGACACGGTGGGGTTATGTCTAACGTAGGTAGGGGTTCAGGATCATTCATTTGATCATCAGTAGTTCACGTCCGTTATGCGTAGATCTTCCCCCTCTTATTTCTTGTACTCGTAAGTTAGCCACCAAATATATGCTTAGCCGCTGCTGCAACCTCACCACTTAACCATGTCTCACCCATTAAGCTTTGCTAGTCTTGATACCTTTGGAAATGAGATTGCTGAGTCCCGTGTGGCTCACTGATTACTACAACACCAGTTGCAGGTACAGGTAAAGGTTACTCGACGTGAGCGCGTTGATTGTTATTTGGAGTTGCTTCTTCTTCTTCTTCTTCTTGATCTAGGATGGGTTCCAGGCCGGCAGCCTGGGATAGCAAGGATGGACGCCGTTCTTATTTTTTCTCGTTTGTTTTCGTCCGTAGTCGGACCCTGCTCTTACTCTTGATGATTATGTAATGTACTGATGTGACTCTGATGTAGCTTGTGGCGAGTGTAAGCCAACTCTGTATATATATCTCTTCCTTTCAGTACATGTACTTGTAACGATATCCATTCTTGCGACACGACGAGATGCGCTTCTATCCCTGACGAGGCATTCGTGCCAAATTGAGGATAGGGTCGCATCTTGGGCGTGACAAGTTGGTATCAGAGCAAGGACTGACCTAGGAGCCCCCTTGATTGATCGAACATGGCCGAGTTGAGTCTAATTAAAAAAACTAATTTGAGTCTAGTTATATATCGAAGAGTAGGATTCTTTTTTCTCCTCTTCTATGCTCTGGTGAGGAATCTTGACGTAATAATTTAATTCTACTCCTCTTCCCACTCAAAAAAAAATTTAGGATCACGCGGATATTCTTGGAATCTATATGATGCCGATGTGACGGAGTTCTGTCTTGGTGCCTCCTGTCTGACTTGATTTTCTTCCGGGGAGTTGAGCTCGAGGGGATTCTTGAGCACATCGTTATCATTCAGATTTCTTAGTATCTCGGAATGAAGGATGTTCGTAATTGCTTCAATACTAGTAGTGGCGAGATAACCCCGATGTCCCCAGTACTGGTGCAGATTGTTCGGGTGTACTGCCATACTTTGTATCGTTATGATCACGAGGGCCTGTTGTAGATGAAGGTCCGAGATTCTGGTCGTGTGTTGACAGATGTGATACAGGTGATGGGTTAGTATAGGAGTTGTGTGATTATTACTCCTTGTATTCGTGTACCAGATTGCATGACCAGGTATTTCGGGAATTCATAGGTGGGAATTCAAGTAGTTGCTTATAGGATAATCTTCCAACAAATGCATGATGCTAGGTTGGGGTTCGACATCTAGTGGATTCGTTTGTTCACGGTCGACTTACAGCGGTACACGTTGTGTCTTAAAGAGTCCTTGTAGCTTGCTACGACTCGGGGACGCTTCGTATGTCGGGTGCACTTCCTTGCACTTGATGGCCACTGTAAAATCGAGCCCGTGCGATCCTGTCCATGAAAATATCGAACGGAAATCTTTCTCATGAGTTTGTTCTGGCTTGTTTCATAAGCCGCACCCTTTGTTTTGCTGAATATGGTAATTCAAGTTGCTTCGATGTCAAATGGTGATTTCAGATCTTTCCTAAGAGGTGTTCTCATATTTTTATGTGAGAATGCAAATTCTTTTGTTCGTTCAATTGTCTCATCAATTTTGTCAACGAGAGTCGTCATGTCAAGTCTTTTCAACCGGTGTGTTTCTTTCCAAGTGGGTTCAATCCTCTCCTATTTTGCAAGGTCGTTCTCTCATTTTATTCCGGAGTTCATCTCATCTGTCCCAAGTCGTCTTTGTTTTTCCCCGCCCTCCCGCCCTTTTTCTTCGGTGATTGGATTTCATCCAAGCGCATTCATTTCATTGTGCTTCCGCTATCTTTTCTTCCTTTCGTAGCCGGTGATTCATTGTGAAGATTCTCAGGAGATTCGTGTCATATTTGTTCATTCTTGTCATCTTTTTCGGTGAATTTAATTCAGTTGTCCGTGTTCATTATATCCTATTCATCCTTGTAATTCTTTCCTGCGTTGGGAATTCTTTAGCCTATCTTGTTTATTAATTCCTCTCTTTTCGATCCGGAGCGTTGAAGTTATCTGAGTAGTTCTTGTTTCCAATCTTTTCAATTATTTCGGGGTGCTAACCTCATCTAGTTTTCTTATTCCGGTGCAATATCTCTCGTTCTAGCAATTGTTTCAACGTTGATTTTCTTTGAGTGGGCCCATAACCCACAGGTTGTTCCTAGGATCTTACCTGGCTCTTTAATCTTTTCCGGAGATCCTTAAATCTTTTCAACTATGACGTAAGTATGATTTTCATCAGTCATATTCCTTCTTCAAGATCAATTTGAATTAATTCTCTTATTTGGCTCAACCTTTCATTCTTCGCTATTCCGGAGTGTCTCAGTAATTCTTGGTGTTGTTCTCGTCATCATTCTCATCTTGCATTGGAAGGAGTGTTTCTCTCAAATCTTGGTTCATTCTTGTGGAGATTGTCATTTCAGCTTGGTGTCGTCATCTTATTTGTTCCAATCATGAGTAATACCTTTCTCGCTACCCGGTGCTTCTCTGAGTTGTTTTAATTCTCGATCCTCCGAAGGCCATCATTTCAGAAGATTCTTCGTTCTCAGCTTTTAGCTGTCATCCTCAATTCTTCTCCATTGTTGTCTCTTCGTTCGTCTCTCAATTATTCGGGTGCCTTGTTCTAGTTTTCTCTGAGGTGGCTCATGATATCTTCATTCTCATGTATCTCCATTAATTCTTGGTATCCCCATTCAATCCAATTCTCACCGGTGCTTCCTTCAATTATGCTTCATGTGGTGCATATCTATCTATCTCTTCTAGTTTCTTTCAAGAATAATAAGTTGTATGTTAAATCCGTTGTTGTCATCAATTTAACTTGATGAAGGATAAGCATAACATAATTCTTATTCTTGTTCTTCCTTCTTTCAAGGGATTTCAATTCTTCTTCCGGAGTGACTCATGACATCAATTCTTTTCTCAAGTGTTCTTATTTTTCTTTTCCAGAGTTCCAAGTTCTTTTAGTATCTCTTTATGAAGCATCATCTAAATCCTGGCAAGGTCATAATCTTATTCTTTTCTACCTTCATATCGTTGCATCATTCATTTGTATACGGTGGTCCTTCATGGTGGTTCATCAAGATTTCAATTCTTTCTCAAAGTATTCTTCAAGATTCTTGTTGGAGTACCTCAAGTATCCTTTCTCTTGCATCTCCAGTGCATTTCTTCTTCCTTTATTCTTTGAGGTGGTATTATAGCCTTCTTGTTAGTGTAGGAGCCTCGAAGAGTTTTCCTTTCAAGAATGAGATAATTAAATCCATCGATTCTGTGATCATGAGATATTTTTAACCCATGATTTCTTCATTGAGCTATCTTGGTTTGGATTTCACCTAAAGCTTTTCCTATGGATTGTTGCTATTATGGTGCTTGTCTTTAATCCAAGTTCTCAATATATCCTCTTGGTGTAAGAATTGTTCTTATCTTGTTGTTCCCAATCTATCCTTGTTTCTTTGAGTGGTTGGTTGTCACCTCATATTTGTTGAGATGATTTTCGTAAGCCCACTACTAACTTGTTCTTTCGTTGTTGATTTTCCAACTACTCCGTCAATTCTCTAGCCGGAGGCTCTTCAATTCTATCGTGATGATAGTTGTCATTTCTTTCTTTATTCTCTTCTTCCGTATGAGCTAGTTCCTATTCTATTGTTTCGGAGGCATTGTGAGGTTGATATTTTCGATCTATCATGTTGTTCTATCAAGATCATGGTGTCCCTTGCTCTATTTAGTTGTTTGTTATGAATATTGTGTAATTCTCTCTTCTTATCGAATTTTTTGTCCCATTTTCCTACTGAAGTGCTGCCGAAATTTTCTGTGAATTCTTGCTTGCTTCTCATATCATTCCTCATCTCTTTGCAACCTTCAAAGATCATTGGTTTCACTCGTTTGTCAAAGAAGCGACTAAGTTTTTTTTTACCTCTTGTTCTTTCTCATCCTCTCCCCCCTTTCATTCTTGTATCTCGGGGCGAGATCCTCTTGTAGTGTAGGAGAGTTGTGACAGCCTGAGACCGATGTTCCAGAAGATTCCCCTTTCCTTTCCGTTTCCTTCGTGTGGGTATTTTTATTTGTTGCATCATCATCGCATCATGCGCATCATGAGCATTGCATCGGCATCTCCGTTGCCGCCAGTTTTCAAAACTTGCATCCGTTGTTAGTTACCGGTTCTCGTCGTTGTCCGTCCTGAGCCCGACCGCACACGCACGCGCCCGCGGCACCGTCAAACCCTGTTTTTAAAAGTGTGCGTAAAACCTTCTCTGATTGGGTTGATATTTGACGTGCGGTCGTATTTTAATATAGGTAGGCCGCCTGTCAAGTTTTGTCGCAATCGGAGACCGTCTGGTACCCGAACGGTCGTCCGTAGCGGCACCGTCTTCAGTTATTCGTCGAACGTGTCCCGTTGTTTTAAATCGCGTTGCGGCGCCACCCGTTTTCCCTCTCATCTCCGCCTAGCCCCTCTGCACAGTGCATCGACCCTACGCGCAGCCCAGTCCGAAAACTTCCCGAAAACCCGAACCGGTTGGTCGTGACCGTTGGATCCGGATCAACCCCGTTTTATAGCAAATCATCATCGGTTTGTCCATTGGATACCCTAACCTTTATTTCTCGGCCGTCCGATTGAATCGGAGGGTCCAGATCAGCCCTATCCAAACCCACCTACCTATTTAAGCAGTCAAATCCTAAAATCTAGGATCCTTGTCCCATCCATTCCCTCCCCAATTCCCGCAGCGCCGCCGCCACCATCTTCCTTGGGATCTCCTCCCGACCAACCCCCCCTTCCTCCTCGTTGCGCGTTCGCACCCAACAGGGCGCTCGCGTGCAGCCGGCGCTTCCCCGTAGGCGTCCGCGTGCAGTAGCAGCAGCCAGCCTCCAGGTCGGCCATGTCCCTCTTCGTCCCCCCTCCCTGTGTTCCTCTGCTCCCTTCCCTCCTGCTCGCTGTGTCTCATTCCTCTCCCCCTGTTGCGCTGCAGCAACATCTTCGGAGGAGCACCGCCAGCAGCGTATGGACGCAGCAGCGGCCCCATCTGCGTGCACCTCGCCGCTAGTATCGGTTGGGCACCGGCACCCCTTCCGCCAGCTGCGCCTATCGGTGACCCCGACCTCGTCCAAGCAGCGTGCGGCGCTAGCAGGGGATCGACCACGAGCTTCTCGAGATCCTCTGCTCGTGAGGCAGGCCCCACCTCAGGTGCCTCCCTGCAGCCGCGCCCTGGGCATCGGCCACCTCCCAGGTCGGCACGTCGGAGCCTCTCCTTCCCCTACCCTCTCCGCTTTTCTCTTCTCCCATCTCTGCTAAGCTCTCTCTTCTCTCATTGACCAGGGCAGAGGAACCCGTCGCCACCTTGATGGAGGTCGCCGTCCGCGCCTCCCCAAGATCCCTCGCCATCGGGAATGGGTGGCCCGAGCCCGGATCTGCCCATCCCGAGCCTTTCCCGTTCGTTTCTCAAGCCGTCACGCGCTGCCGGCTGGGTCAACTTGCTGTTGACCGTGCCCTGTGCTCCCTCTCGTGCTGCAGGAGCTCCAACCAGGGCCCGATGCTCAAGCTGCACCACGCCGCCACCGACTGACTTCGGGAATGGTTGGACCCGTGCTCTCCTCACCCGTTCAGCCGATGTGCCGACGAACCAACCAGCTGCAGCAGCAGGTCCCTATGCCTCGCTCTTCTCTTCTTCTTCCTCCCCTGCTCTCCCCCTCTTTCTGAATTTTTTTTCTCTGAACTTGTCTGAATCAGCAGCTGCAGGAGCCCCATGGCTGCCGTCTCGTCACCGTGAACCTCACCGTCGGAGCCCTCCCAGCCGGATCCGCACCCGACCATTCCCCCCTATCCATTCCCGGCCTCCGAGTCCGCCATCTTCGCCGAAGCATCGCGCCGTCGGCCTCTGCATCCCCGTTGTGAGCAGTCCTCCCGATCTGAATTCAGTCTCCTCTAGATCCGTTCTGGCAAGGACATGTTGTCTGTAGTGGGCACTGGTTCTGTCAATGAGTTGTAGGCTAGCTGAGTTGGCTAGCGCAGCCAACTGCTGTGATGGAGGTCCTCGGTTCGACTCCCGTGCGCCCCAGATTTTATGTTTCATTTTCTTTTGTTGTGCACCAGCTCATATTTGTTCCCGTCTTGGTTAGTTGATATACATTAACAGAGTTTAGTGCAGTGGCTAGCAACCTTATTTTCAAATGAGAGGTCCAGGGATCAAATCCCCATGAGTGCATATTATTTTCTTGTGGATGTGTTGTTTTGTCAATTTTGACACAACCACTTAATTAGTCTGGTGGTAGGGCTATTACTGTCCATCCAAGGGATCTGGGGTTCAAATCCTAGCAATTCCATTTTTTTATTTTGGACAGATTCAAATGCCCTTTTGTAAAATTCGTATAAATTTAACCGTGCGCCGGTTTAAAATGATTTCAACATGTAAGTTGCTTAGAATTTTCTGTAGTTTCACAATAACCATCTCCCATGCATATTTAAAACTGTTAGGTGTGCTGTTTTGCTTCGGTTTGCATGTCGACGTAATATAAACGGTTTGGGTCGTAACTATTTAACCGTATCTCTCTTGGAGATCTGCCATATATGTAAATGGGCCAGAACGACGAGTAGAAACACGTGAACCACTTTGTTTTGCCGTTTAACAAACCTAAAATGTGATTAGGACAAATCTGGACAGAATTAAGATTTAACACATGGGGTCATTTCGGAGATGCTATATGTCGTTTCCGATCTCATTTAAAATGCCTAGCTAGGTAGATTAATTTGTGCTTCACCCTCGTGCCATGTTTAACAACATTTAATATATCCGTGTACCTGAACGGGAGTGAACTAAATAATTAGACGTGGAGTTTCGTCGATATGCAACTCGTTGCATATCGAGCTTCACTTAATGTGTAGTGTTTGGTTGTGGTGTTTGTCATGCCTTGCATTAGTCCGTTCATGCATCATATGTGTTGTGCATCGTGTGGTGTATATCATGTGTTGATGCTTGTTTCCGTTTCCTTCCGTCTCGATAGAGTTCCGCAAGCGTGTCGGAATGTGAGGACTCGTTCGTCCACGTTGGTTCGTCTGCTTCACCGAGTTGTTCTTCTTCCAAGCGGGATCTCAGGCAAGATGATCATTTCCCCACATACCATTACTATCATTGCCATGCTAGTTTTATCACTTCTATCGATTATGTCTCGTTGCCTACCACATGTTAAATATGAGCCTCTCAACAATGCCATGAAAACCATCAACCTGTTCAACCTAGCAAACCACTGATTGGCTATGTTACTGCTGCTTAACCCTGTTGTTAGCGTTGTTAGTTGCAGGTGCAGATGTTTCCATGCGAAAGCATGGGTTCCTTGTTATATCATCATATTAATGCTATTTAATTTAATGCACCTATATACTTGGTAAAAGGTGGAAGGCTCGGCCTTTCTAGCCTGGTGTTTTGTTCCACCTTTGCCCCCTTAGTTTTCGGCTACCAGTGTTATGTTCCGTAATTGAGCGCTCCTAACACGATCGGGGTTGTTATGGGGACCCCCTTGATAATTCGTTTTAGATTGAAGCTGGTCTGGCGAGGCCCAACTTTGGTACTACATTTGTCTAATCACCTAATAATAATGCATAGGGACTCGCGGGCACCCGCGGACTATTTTAATCAACCCCCGGGCCAGTGCTCCTCATGAGTGTTGGTCCAAAATAGAGCAGCTTATTAACGCTACCCGGGGCAACTCGGCGTTTGGTGTGGTAACCATAGCTCATCTGTCGTGTCCTGAGAACGAGGTACGCGACTCCTATCGGGATCGTCGACACGTCGGGCGGCCTTGCTGGATTAGTTTTACCTTTGACGAGATATCTTGTGCATCGGGATTCCGGTGATGCTTTGAGTAATCTCAGAGTTGAGGTTTTCCACTAAGGAATTCGACAAGATTGCGAGCTTCGTGATCGAGGATTTCTATGCGGCTTGTGGTAATTTGTGATGGACTAGTTGGAGCACCCCTGCAGGGTTAAATCTTTCGGAAAGTCGTGCCCGCGGTTATGTGGCAACGTGGAAGCTTTGTTTAACACTAGTTCTAGATAACTTGAAGTCAACTTAATTAAAATATGCCAACTGTGTGCGTAACCGTGACTGTCTCTTTCGTGAGTTCCTTCTCCGATCGAGGACACGGTGGGGTTATGTCTGACGTAGGTAGGGGTTCAGGATCATTCATTTGATCATCAGTAGTTCACGTCCGTTATGCGTAGATCTCCCCCCTCTTATTTCTTGTACTCGTAAGTTAGCCACCAAATATATGCTTAGCCGCTGCTGCAACCTCACCACTTAACCATGTCTCACCCATTAAGCTTTGCTAGTCTTGATACCTTTGGAAATGAGATTGCTGAGTCCCGTGTGGCTCACTGATTACTACAACACCAGTTGCAGGTACAGGTAAAGGTTACTCGACATGAGCGCGTTGATTGTTATTTGGAGTTGCTTCTTCTTCTTCTTCTTCCTTATCTAGGATGGGTTCCAGGCCGGCAGCCTGGGATAGCAAGGATGGACGCCGTTCTTATTTTTTCTCGTTTGTTTTCGTCCGTAGTCGGACCCTGGTCTTACTCTTGATGATTATGTAATGTACTGATGTGACTCTGATGTAGCTTGTGGCGAGTGTAAGCCAACTCTGTATATATATCTCTTCCTTTCAGTACATGTACTTGTAACGATATCCATTCTTGCGACACGACGAGATGCGCTTCTATCCCTGACGAGGCCTTCGTGCCAAATTGAGGATAGGGTCGCATCTTGGGCGTGACATGGCGGCAGAGCACGGGCACAGGCACGGGGACGGGAGCTCGGGGTCCGGCTCGCGGCGGCTGAAGCTGCGGGGAGCTCGGGCCCAGATGGGCTCGGGCGGGCCCAACGCGGGCTCCGCGGGCCGGCGGCTGGTGGAGGGAGACACGGGCGAGAGAGAGAGGGGGCTAGGGTTTTGGGCGCGGATCCTGAGGTGGAAGGGTGTTGAGGCATAGTTTATGCCTAAGTAATTTTGGTGATTGATGACAGTACCGTACAGGACTAATCGTGTGTGTCAAGGTTTCAGGTAACACTCGTCAACGGCACAAGACGACTCGTCTCCTCTCTTGTGGAACGGAAGCATGACGCTCTCTACGATTCTCTTTATTTGAGTCATAGGAAAGCCGTACTATTAAGAGGGGATCCGTAGCGGAAAGGTTTGGGTGGAATCTATCTTTACACACGCACACTTTGCATTCTCCCTTTCCTTATCTTTTGGAGCGGCCCTCGCCTATTCGTCTTGAGCATCTCCGCAAAATGGTCCCCAGCGGTAGTACCGCTGGTGCCAGCGGTAGTACCGCCCCCTGGTCAGCGGTAGTACCGCTCCAGGTGCCTTGTTCCTCCTACCTAGCGGTAGTTCGTGGACGGACCCGTTTGCGAAGACTTTCCCGGCGGTAGTAGTGCTTATGCACTACCAAGGGGCCAGCGGTAGTACCGCTGGAAGCCCCAGCGGTAGTACCGCCAGGCAGCGGTAGTACCGCTCCTTACCAGCGGTAGTACCGCTGGATCTCGGGCAGAGAGTGGGAAAACGGTCTGAATTTTCCCCCCACTATATAAAGGGTTCTTCTAGCTCAGGAACCCTATCTCTTACCTCTCTAAGCTCCATTGTTGCTCCACAAGCTTAAAAGTGTCCGATCTCTCTCCCTAGCCAATCAAACTTGTTGACTCTTTAGGGATTGGTTGAGAAGGCCTAGATCCACACTTCCACCAAGAGAAAAGTTGATTCCCCCCACCAATCCCTTGCGGATCTTGTTACTCTTGGGTGTTTGAGCATCCTAGACGGTTGAGGTCACCTCGAAGCCATATTCCATTGTGGTGAAGCTTTGTGGTCTTGTTGGGAGCCTCCAAGCTTTGTGTGGAGTTGCCCCAACCTTGTTTGTAAAGGTTCGGTCGCCGCCTTCAAGGGCACCTATAGTGGAATCACGGTACCTTGCATCGTGCGAGGGCGTGAGGAGAATACGGTGGCCTTAGTGGCTTTTTGGGGAGCATTGTGCCTCCACACCGCTCCAACGGAGACGTACTTCCTGTCAAAGGGAAGGAACTTCGGTAACACATCCTCGTCTCCATTGGTTCCACTTGGGGTTATCTCTAACCTTTACTTTGTATTTGCTTTTACTTGTGACTATATCTTACTTGTCTTAATAGGTCTTGTTGGTAGCTTCTATAGGGGTCACCTCTTTGTCATATTATTTGTGAACCCGTATAGTGTTTACCTTAACTTGTTAAGATTAATTAAAAAGTGGTCGTTGTCTATTCACCCCCCCTCTAGCCAACCATATCGATCCTTTCAATTGGTATCAGAGCCACGTCTCTTTATTAAGGGTTTAACCACCCGAAGAGTATGGAAGGCGGAGAGGAAGTTAACCGTGGGCAACCCGAGGACATGGACTTGACTTCGGTCACAAGGGACGACTTGAATACGGCTATGGCCGCCCTCAGGACGTCCTTGACGAGCGAAGTCAAAACCATGCTTAAAGAATTAATTGATGGTCTTAAAAGTTCACCTGAACCGGCTTTAGTGGTTAAACCCACCATTTCCGATTCGGAGGCCAACTCCTCTAAGGAAGCGGCTAAAGGTATGCAACCTGCTTCACCTCACGAAAAAGATGGGACTGGAACATATGCTTCGGTTCCACCTCCCATGACTTATGGAGGACCCGTTCTCGCACCTCGTCTTAATCCTGTTGGTCCTCCTCCTAAACTTGTAAAAGGTGACTTTGCTAACTGGGTATTTTCTATTAAGTCTCATTTGAATCACAGCTCAACAAACTTGTGGAGAATTATCGAGCAAGGATATTACCCCCATGACCCAAGCAACCTCACTCCAAGAGAAGATGCAGACAATCAATATAATCACTCTGCGCTGTTTATTCTCCAGTCTGCTGTGCCACCTAAAGATCTTCCCCACTTACGTCCCTTCACATTGGCCAAGGATTGTTGGGAGCATATTATGGTGTTGTATAAGGGAAGCTCAGGTATTCAACGATCCAACTATGAAGTGATACTTGATCAGGCCGATGAGTTTGTGATGAAGGAAGAAGATGACCCTCGTGATCTCTATCGGAGGGTGACTGCTATTGCTGTGGCACTAAAGGACCATGGGAGTAAGGATGTGGATGACACTTGGGTCAAGCGCAAGTTTCTCAAAGCCATCATGCCTTTCAACAAAGCCATGTCATCTGTCATTCGTCAGCGGCCAGACTTCCACTCCTTGTCTTCCAGTGAAGTGTTGGATGAGTTCATTGCTATGTCAATCATGAACGAAACAGCCGACAATGCACTTGCTCGTGTCCGATCAAAAACCACTTCACCCAAACTTGCGTTAAAAGCAAGAGCAATGCTTGAAGAAGAAGAAGATGAGGAAGAGGAGAGCTGCCCGAAAGACACAAAGTATGCCTATCATGAGCACATGGC
The DNA here is from genome assembly GCF_904849725.1 of Hordeum vulgare subsp. vulgare. Classification (NCBI taxonomy): domain Eukaryota; kingdom Viridiplantae; phylum Streptophyta; class Magnoliopsida; order Poales; family Poaceae; genus Hordeum; species Hordeum vulgare. The sequence continues at coordinate 653,239,844 of NC_058519.1, read as the reverse complement.
TCTTGCATCAAGGCAATTCTGGGGAAATAAAAGGAACTCAAGACCAACCTTCAACAAGAACAACTCAAGTGGATTCAAACCCAAACAACGAGTAAGGACATGTTATAACTGTGGCAACGTGAGTCACTTCATGGCAGAATGCCCCTATGAGAAGAGAGAAGACAACGGAAGCAAGCTCATTCGCAAAGACAAAACCAAATCATTTCCAATCAAGAACAACTTTGTGAAGAAACCTCACCCAAAAGGAATGGTGGCCCTCGAGGAGTATCCTTCTGATGATGATGATGATGATGATACAGTGGCAACGGCAACTGTTGCTGTAGCCACTACCCCTTCCCAGAAGGTGTCTCTCTTCAACGCCCCCAGCGAGAACCACATCACCAAGTGCCTCATGGCAAAAGGTACCAATCAGGTAACTCCTATCATTAAGACCAACATTGCTTCTGCTCCTTCATTGTTAAATTGTGTAGAAGATAGTGATGTTGGAGAACTTAATGAGCATGATCTTGATAAGTTTTTATGCACTATTAAGGGAGAAACCAAGAAGCATTTTGTTGCTCTCTTGGAACAACTGGGTGAGGCCACTGACCTCATTGAGTCTCATGAGGAGACCATCTCCGAGCTTCATGGACATAGCCGTGACTATGCCGATGAAATTGCCGAATTATCTAGTACTCTAGAAGAAGAGCGCACTCTTCGTTTGGCTCTTGAGGAGTCATATAACGATGACTGCACTAAAATGCAAAAGAAACTAGATCATGATGTTGTTCTTACTCGCATGCTTAAATCTGAAAAGTATGCTCTTGAGGTTGGCCGTGACAGACTCAAAGAAGAGTTTGACATACTTGACAAGGCCCACAAAGCCTTGAAAGGTGTTCATTTCACTCTGAAAGAGTCTCATGATCAACTCCAAGCAAAGCTTACCAAGGAGATCTCTACTTGTCCTCCCTTTGTGTTAATTGATAATACTTGTGCAACTAACCCCTGTTGTGAGCATGTTCATCTTGTGGAGGAAAATGCCAAGTTAAAGGAGAAACTTGAGAAGGGCCTTGTGTCATGCAGACAAGGTGAGAAGAGTCTGAACGATCTCTTGAGCACTCAAAAGGGTGTTGTAGGAAAGGAAGGACTTGGACTTACCTCCAAGTCACAAGGTAAAAGGAAGAACAAGAACAAACGATCCCTCACCCTCATGGACATCTTTGTCAAGGAGGATGAGGGGACTCAGAAGGTGAACAGGAACAAGGTGGACTATGGGAACCCCAAGAAGGGCAAAACCGCTCCTACTAACACAGCTGGCAAACTCAATTCCTCTTATGTGTTACGGTGTGCTAGTGATGGGCATGTTTATGCCAGATTTGTTGGTTCCTACGATGAAGATATTGAATGGGCTATCTGGGTTCCTAAGACCCTTGTCTCTAACATGAAAGGACCCATTAAAATATGGGTACCTAAAACCAAGCCTTGATCTATTGCAGGAGTTTGCTTCCGGTGGGGTGTCATGGTTGCTCGATAGTGGAGCAACAAATCATATGACCGAAAGCAAGGACTTAGTGGTGGATGTGCATCCTTCTCCATCTATGCCCACCCATGTCCAATTCGCCGATGCATCCTCGTCAAAGGTATTGGGATTTGGTAAGGTGATCGTCTCTCAAGATTTGTCTATTGAGAAGGTCATGCTTGTTGAGTCTCTTGCCTACAATTTACTTTCCGTTCGTCAACTTGCAATCATGGGTTTTTCCACATTCTTTAATATTGACACTGTGGTCCTCCTAAGGAGCAAGACTCTTAAAGTAGCCTATGTTGGACATGTCGAAAATGGTCTCTATGTGGTAAACTTTTCAAAGCGACCCACTAAGACTGCGACATGTTTAATGGCTAAAGTTGACGTGGGCTGGCTGTGGCATCGCCGTTTAGCTCATGTCAATATGAGATCTTTGCAAAGTCTTCTGACAGGGGACCATGTTCGTGGACTAACAAATGTGAGCTTTGCTAAAGATCGTGTTTGCAGTGCTTGCATTGAAGGAAATATTCATGAAACTGCTCATCGTCCAATGACTCTTATCTACACTAAGAGGCCATTGGAACTTCTCCACATGGATCTGTTTGGTCCTCCTACATTTGATAGTCTTGGAGGCAGAAAGTATTGCTTAGTCATTGTTGACGATTACTCAAGATATACCTGGGTATATTTCTTCAAAAGGAAGAGTGAAACTCAACAAACGGTCATCAACTTTGCCAATGAAGCGCAACGTCAACATGAAGCGAAGATCTTGATGATTAGGAGTGACAACGGCACCGAGTTCAAGAACTACACCCTAGATGAGTTTCTAGGTGATGAGGGAATAAAGCACCAATATTCTGCACCATATACCCCTCAGCAAAACGGCGTGGCAGAAAGGAAGAACCGGACCTTGATAGACGCTGCAAGAACAATGATGGCAGAATTCAAATCTCCATACAACTTCTGGGCAGAGGCCATCAACACAGCATGTCATGCGTCCAATCGGCTCTACATCCGCAAAGGCTTGAACAAGACTCCGTATGAGATTCTAACTGGAAACAAACCCAATCTCAAGTACTTCCGGGTATTCGGTTGTAAGTGTTTCATTCTTAAAAAGGGAGCTCGGTTAGCTAAATTTGATTCTAGAGTACATGAGGGTATCTTTGTTGGTTATGCTACAAACTCTCATGCTTACCGTGTCCTCAACAAGTCCACCGGACTAATTGAGGAGACGTGTAACGTAGAGTTTGACGAAAATAATGGCTCCCAAGTGGAGCAAAGTGGTCTTTGTGATATAGGTGATGAAATTCCTCCCGAAGCCATAAGAAGAATGGGGATTGGTCAAATACTCCCCATTGAGGAACCCCTTGTGGCCAAAGGAGAAGGACAATACTCTACTCAAGTGGAGCCATCACCCCCACAAGCCCCACACGCTTTCGATGAACAAAGAGAAGACTCTCAACAAGCTGATCAAGCTCTCGGTCAAGATCAATTGCCTAACAATGGTGATATGCCCACTCAAGCACTACCAGACCCTGAACCAGCACGAGATCAAGATCAAGAGAAACCACTAATACAAGATCAAACTAGTGAACCTGCTCAAGTCGAAGGACAAAGTGATCAGGAGACTGTCTCACAATTCCCGTCTGGAGCTCCAACAACCGGCTCAAGACGCAAGGGCAAACAAAAGATACAAGTCGATGCTCCCCCGTTATCTAATGAAGAACTCTTGGAGCGTCGAGCAGCCAAGAATGCGAACAAGCTGAAAGCCAAGTCACATCTTATGAAGAATGTTCTTGGTAGTTTAAAAAGGGGAGTATCTACCCGTCAACAGCTTTGGAATTATTGTGAGCATCACGCGTTTGTTTCGTATTGTGAACCTCAACAGGTACAGGAAGCGCTCGATGATGAGGATTGGCTTATGGCCATGCACGAAGAACTTAACAACTTCGAGCGCAACCAAGTCTGGGATTTAGTGCCACGACCAACGAAGGAACATAATGTCATTGGGACCAAATGGATATTTAAGAACAAGCAAGATGCAAATGGAATTGTGATTCGAAACAAGGCAAGATTGGTGGCTCAAGGCTACTCCCAAGTCGAGGGTATCGACTACGGTGAAACCTTTGCCCCTGTTGCTCGTCTAGAATCTATTCGCATGCTACTTGCTTTTGCTTCTCATCATAACTTCAAATTACAGCAAATGGATGTGAAATGTGCATTTCTTAATGGTCCTTTAAATGAGTTGGTATATGTCAAACAACCCCCGGGATTCGAACATCCCAAGCTCCCCAATCATGTGTACAAACTCAATAAGGCACTCTATGGCCTTAAACAAGCCCCACATGCGTGGTATGAGTACCTTACTGAGTTGTTACAAGATCGTGGGTTTGAAATTGGTAAGATTGATCCCACTCTTTTTACTAAGAGGGTTAAAGGGGATTTGTTCATATGCCAACTATATGTTGATGATATTATCTTTGGCTCTCCTAACATTTCATTCAATGAAGAATTTGCTGCGCTAATGACTGAGAAGTTTGAGATGTCCATGATGGGAGAGTTGAAGTTTTTCCTCGGATTCGAGATTAAACAAGGTCTAGAAGGGACATTCATCAAACAAGCCAAGTACACTCAAGACATGCTCAAACGGTTCGAGCTCGAAGATGTCAAACCGGTCAAGTTCCCCATGCCAACCAGATGCAAGCTTGACAGTGATCCCAATGGTAAAGCAGTGGATCAAAAGGTATACCGCTCCATGATTGGATCCCTCCTTTACCTTTGTGCATCTAGACCAGATATTATGTTGAGTGTAGGGATATGTGCACGGTTTCAATCCGCACCAAAAGAAAGTCATTACATGGCTGTCAAACGAATCTTTCGATATTTGGCTCATACCCCAAACTTTGGTCTCTGGTATCCCAAAGGAGCAAACTTCAATCTAGTTGGCTATTCTGACTCAGATTGGGCTGGAGATTGTGTGGAGAGGAAGTCAACGTCTGGAGGATGCCAATTCCTTGGTCGCTCTTTGGTAAGTTGGTCTTCAAAGAAGCAGAACTGCGTCTCCTTATCATCCACCGAGGCTGAGTATGTGGCGGCTGCAAGTTGTTGTGCTCAATTGCTATGGATGAGGCAAACTTTAAGGGATTATGGTGTCACTTGTGACAAAATGCCTCTTCTATGTGACAATCAAAGCGCCATCAAGATTTCCCTCAACCCAGTGCAACATAGCAAAACCAAACATATTGATATTCGTCATCACTTCATCCGTGAACATATCAAGCTAGGTGATATTGAGGTTCACTTCATCCACACTGAAGAGCAACTTGCAGATATTTTCACCAAGCCACTAGATGAAGCAAGGTTCCGGGAGTTAAGGCATGAGCTAAATATCATTGATTCAAGTAATGTGGATTGAAACTAGGCATATTGCACCTCACTTCACATTCCATCTTGGTCTAGATGTAGCCATGGACATAGGAGGAGTGTTGTTCTCTCAATGAACTCTCCCTTCCCCCATTATGCGTAAATCAATCTAGTCTTTCACTTTAGCCATTGTCAAATGGTACTTGTGCTTCAAAGACGAGCATTGGTCATGAACCCAAAGATAATTCTTCGCGGTGTCATGCCATTGTCTCAAACATAGGTGGCCACGGCCACCGCCCCTCCATCCTCTCTTGCGTATAAAGGACAGGATATACAATGACAAGTCAGTACATTTTCTTGGAAGTCGTCCCTTTTTACTCACTTGTCATGTGCCCAAGTTTCCCATTTTCCTAGCCGTGTTGAAACATGTACAGCGGTACTACCGCCAAAGGGAGCGGTACTACCGCCAGGGATAGCGGTACTACCGCCAGGACCCAAGCGGTACTACCGCCAGTTGTAGCGGTACTACCGCCAGGATTCAAAATCTAACACGATCGGCTGGGATATTTCTAGGGTTTCGAGGGGGAGCGGTACTACCGCCAGGGGAGCGGTACTACCGCCAGGATCCCAGCGGTACTATCGCTGCACCCCAGCGGTACTACCGCTGCACCCCAGCGGTACTACCGCTGCCCGTACCCCTTGGGCTATATAAAGGGAGGGGGAGCCCGTTTTTTCATCTGTTTCTTCTTCCTCGCGGCTCCTCCCTCCCCTAGCCCGAAAACCCCCCGATTGGATCTCTCTTCGTGGAGCTCCTTCTCCCCGTTGCTGTGGAAGGGCTGCTTCACTTCTTCTTCCTCCTCCAAAGCCATGAATCCCGGTAAAAAAGGCTCCTCCCTTCTTCTCTTTGATTACTCGTGTTCTAGGGGTAGGAGCATTGGGGATTGGACTCATATTTTTGATCCTATGGCTAGTTCTTGGATGGCATGGAGGAAATATTTGAGGGGGGTATAGATCCGATGATTTGTTGTTGTGTTTGCTGCCATGTCCTAGGATTCATTCGTCTTAGATCGATCACTTGAATTTTTGGATTAGATCTAAAACGTGCTCTCTCTTGCCTAGGCATGTTTGTATCTCTTAATGTTATGTGTTCCTCATGACAGTAGGGCTGGGGTGTACGTCTTAGTGTTCATATTCAGCCCATGCCCTCGAAAACGAGTATTATTTGTCAGATCTGAAAGTCAAACCCCCAGCGGTACTACCGCCAGGGGTAGCGGTACTATCGCTAGGACCCCAGCGGTACTACCGCCAGGGCTGGCGGTACTACCGCCAGGGGTAGCGGTACTATCGCTAGGACCCCAGCGGTACTACCGCCAGGGCTGGCGGTACTACCGCCAGGGGTGGCGGTACTATCGCTAGGACCCCAGCGGTACTACCGCCAGGGGTGGCGGTACTATCGCTAGGACCCCAGCGGTACTACCGCCAGGGGTGGCGGTACTATCGCTAGGACCCCAGCGGTACTACCGCCAGGGGTGGCGGTACTACCGCCAGGGGTAGCGGTACTATCGCTAGGACCCCAGCGGTACTACCGCCAGGGGTGGCGGTACTACCGCCAGAGCATTCACAGTGTATTTTCTGCTTGTTTTTGCTTAGCAATGCGTGTTTACTTGTTTCACGTTTTCAAGATTCATTGCCTTGACTCTTCTTGTCGCCTCTTTTTTTTGCTTTGTGGTCTGTGTCACAGGTGGCTCTGCTCGCCGTTCGAACCCCCTACGGGAAACGCAATCCAAACAGTTTCGCAACCCAGAGGCGCCCGAGGGGTCTGCCACGTCTGGCCTGCCTCCCAAGAAGAAGTTCTTCAAGAAGGTCGCTCATAAGAGGGTGAATGTCCGTACAATGTCCCCCAAGGACTTTCTGCAATTTCGCACCAAGAACCACTATCTCCAGGAGAGGGATGAGATCGATGGTGTTGACCATGTCTGGGTAAGGGACCATTGCAGGATCTATCGGGATGTTATTGCCAACTTCAAGAAGAACTTTGTCTCTGTCCAGTGGATTGATCTGGCACATCTTCAGCGGAACACAGAGTACTTTGGTGATGCCCTCGCTTTGATTGACAAGCTGGGCATCAAAAACATCATCTCCTTCAAGACGGATTTTGATCCCACGGCAGTTGCTCAGTTTTATGTCATAGTCCATTTCTCCCATGATGAACAGCGCTCCATGATATGGATGACTGGGTCAAAGAAGATGACCGGTTCCTGGGCAGAGTTCATGCAGTTCCTTCACAATGACTTTCAGGGTGCTGACACTCCTCTTGGGCTGCGTCCTCACGCTCCAGCCCCCACTGATAGGGCCCTCGCAAAGGACAGACTGCAGTCACTGTATCTGAGGAAGGGGGTGCTTTCCAAGCACCTGGACATCATGCATCGCATCTTTCGCAACACCCTCTTCCCTCAGAGTGGTAACTTCGATGAGGTCCATGGCTACTTGGCTGAGATGCTGTTACTTTGTGAGGAGGCTATGTCTCAGAAATCTGCTCCACTGGATATTGCAGATGTGATGTTCACAGAGCTCTGGAACTGCATCATCAACCGTAAGGTTCCTATCTACGGGCCTTACCTGTTCGCATACATCAGCCATAAGTGGCAACAGGCGTTTCCGGATGAGGTGCTCTACGCACAGTCTGATTACATTGTGCATGACCCAATCAAGCTGCGCGTCAAGGACAAGTGGGCCAACCCATCTTCATCTTCTCAGCACATGGACACTGATACAGAGACCGCTACTGGCAGAGGACCTGCCTCTCAGCCCCGCTCGTCTGCCATGCCATCTTGGGCTATCAAACTGCAGGACAAGATGAAGACACTTTTCTGTATGCAGGCCAAGGGTCAGTATCAGACACACGTGGCTCAGAAGCAGAGCCGCCAGAGGCATAAGCATGTTCTCAGGACCTTGGATGTGGACATCTCCAGCGGCTCAGAGGACGACATCACGCTTGAGGCCACTTGGATGCAGGCTCAGGGGTACCAGTGGTCGGGCGATGAGGCGCAAGAGGAGGAGCAGACCGACCAGGAGGGGACAGACGAGTCTGGTGATCCTGAAGATGAGGAGTAGCTACCTGTGGCATTAGGGGTGCCCCTTTTTGGTGTCTTGTGCCAAAGGGGGAGAGAGTCTAGGATTTGCTTTCATTTCGAACTTTGCATTGCTTTGCTTTATCTCGTATGGTTTGCTTTGAACTTGGTTTGATTCGTTTGCTATCTTGTGTGAGACATGATCTTTCTTATGTGAGATTAGATTTATTTCCATCATATGTTGTGAGTCATATGTCATATATCTCTATCTTTTTATTCTCATATTATTATCTGTGCAAATCCGGTATTGTCATCAATCCACCAAAAAGGGGGAGATTGTTGAGGCATAGTTTATGCCTAAGTAATTTTGGTGATTGATGACAGTACCGTACAGTACTAATCATGTTTGTCAAGGTTTCAGGTAACACTCGTCAACGGCACAAGACGACTCGTCTCCTCTCTTCTGGAACAGAAGCACGGCGCTCTCTACGATTCTCTTTATTTGAGTCATAGGAAAGCCGTACTATTAAGAGGGGATCCGTAGCGGAAAGGTTTGGGTGGAATCTATCTTTACACACGCACACTTTGCATTCTCCCTTTCCTTATCTTTTGGAGCGGCCCTCGCCTATTCGTCTTGAGCATCTCCGCAAAATGGTCCCCAGCGGTAGTACCGCTGGTGCCAGCGGTAGTACCGCTGCAGCCAGCGGTAGTACCGCCGTCTGGCGGTAGTACCGCCCATTGTCAGCGGTAGTACCGCTAGCCAGCGGTAGTACCGCCCCCTGGTCAGCGGTAGTACCGGTTCAGGTGCCTTGTTCCTCCTACCTAGCGGTAGTTCGTGGACGGACCCGTTTGCGAAGACTTTCCCGGCGGTAGTAGTGCTTATGCACTACCAAGGGGCCAGCGGTAGTACCGCTGGAAGCCCCAGCGGTAGTACCGCCAGGCAGCGGTAGTACCGCTCCTTACCAGCGGTAGTACCGCTGGATCTCGGGCAGAGAGTGGGAAAACGGTCTGAATTTTCCCCCCACTATATAAAGGGTTCTTCTAGCTCACGAACCCTATCTCTTACCTCTCTAAGCTCCATTGTTGCTCCACAAGCTTAAAAGTGTCCGATCTCTCTCCTAGCCAATCAAACTTGTTGATTCTTTAGGGATTGGTTGAGAAGGCCTAGATCCACACTTCCACCAAGAGAAAAGTTGATTCCCCCCACCAATCCCTTGCGGATCTTGTTACTCTTGGGTGTTTGAGCATCCTAGACGGTTGAGGTCACCTCAAAGCCATATTCCATTGTGGTGAAGCTTTGTGGTCTTGTTGGGAGCCTCCAAGCTTTGTGTGGAGTTGCCCCAACCTTGTTTGTAAAGGTTCGGTCGCCGCCTTCAAGGGCACCTATAGTGGAATCACGGTACCTTGCATCGTGCGAGGGCGTGAGGAGAATACGGTGGCCTTAGTGGCTTTTTGGGGAGCATTGTGCCTCCACACCGCTCCAACGGAGACGTACTTCCTGTCAAAGGGAAGGAACTTCGGTAACACATCCTCGTCTCCATCGGTTCCACTTGTGGTTATCTCTAACCTTTACTTTGTATTTGCTTTTACTTGTGACTATATCTTACTTGTCTTAATAGGTCTTGTTGGTAGCTTCTATAGGGGTCACCTCTTTGTCATATTATTTGTGAACCCGTATAGTGTTTACCTTAACTTGTTAAGATTAATTAAAAAGTGGTCGTTGTCTATTCACCCCCCCCCCCTCTAGCCAACCATATCGATCCTTTCAAAGGGGGCTGCCTAAAAAAATACACACGGGGACTATAGACAAATGGGGGGCTAGGTTTAGCGAAATTTCGATCCGGATCCAACCGTGCGGTCGGATTCGGACGATTTCGAACGCGGGAATGGTTACCCGGCCGTGTAGAGGGGATAACCGGAGATGAGAGGGAGAACGGGCGACGCGGCACGAATTTTAAAACACCGACAGACGTCCGATGGTAGCCCGAATACGGTGCCGCTACGGTCGACCGTTCGGGTACCAGACGAACTCCGATCGCGACGAATTTCGACAGGCGGCCTAGCTATAACTAATCACGACCGCATGCCGAGTTTCACCTCGATCAGAGAAAGTTGAACGCACACTTCTAAAACAGGGTTTCGACGGAGCCGCGGGCGCGTGCGTGTGCGGTCAGGCTCGGAACGAACAACGACGAACGCGAAGAGAAGTGACAACTAATAACAGATGCAAGTTTTGAAAACTGGCGGCAACGGAGATGCCGATGCAATGCAGATGATGCGCATGATGCGATGATGATGCGACAAAACAAAATAGACAGACGACGAAAACGGAAAGAGAGGGGAATCTTCTGGAACGTCGGCATCGGGCTGTCACAGAGCCACCCATGAACTACTTTCTAATTTCTATACTATGTGGAAGACCAAAGCACATAGAACCACAAGAATTTTGTAAAGACTGGAAGGAGAAAGGAAGTACCTACTCCAACCAAATAAATAGGCTCTAATACAATTTTCAATGTTGCTTTTAACCATTGATAAAATTAATAATATGTGAGATGTATGATATAAAAATAACACTATTAAAAGAGTGGTCCATAGAATAGGTTCGAGTAGACCATGGTTCCACACAACATTTTCATTCTTAAAAACTTTAACAGTATACTTTTGGATAACATACACATCATATATTGTTGTTCTAGCCGAGGATCAAAACCAATATCAAAAAATATATCATACCTTGTATATCTAAACAGAGGAACTACATGTATGTAGAACCCAACAAATTAGAGCATCTAAAAGCTCGGGTGGGGCGGACAACCTGGACAATGCTTGTTGCAGAAAAGCGACCCAACCGGACCCCCTCCCTAATTTCCTTCCTAAATACCTAACATGTTCATGACCACTTAAATCCAGACCATATATGGGGAGGATATGAGGGCTCGCTGAAAGCACATATGTTTCCTTAATGATTTTGATAATTCATGACAACATACATTGTCTTTCGAACTAAAACTTTTACCTAGTATATTTCAGGTATAGTCCACATAGAGCATTGGCCAAAGGATTGTGAGGAGAAGCCCCTTGATGCAAGGGAAGGAATAGGATTAGCTCAAGCTTCAAGCAAGAGGACTCTACATTTTATGGTACCACCAACTTTTCCCACTCGGCGCTACTGATTTCTCCAGTGACTGATCCTTTGCCAAACCCTAATTTCTCGATACCACCAAGTTCATATCGGTGCCACCAAAAGCATGTGACCAACTTTCTGTTGAGAGGATTTCAAGAATCGGAATTTCCGAGTTTGAAATTGGTCTCACCGAGATTTGGAAACTGTCCTAGGTCATCGAATCGGTACCACCGAGATTTATATATCGATCTCACCGAGAATTCAAAAGTTGCCATATTTAGTGCAACTCAATACCATCGAGATTCATTTCGGTGTCATCGAGTTGGGCAATAATGTTGTAACGGTTGGATTTTGGGGGATGCCTATGTATACCCCTCCACCTCCTCTCATTCGTAGAGGAAGCACTCAGAACACACACCCACTTGCCATATCCATATTTCTGAGAGAGAGCCACCTACTCGTGTGTTGAGATCAAGAAATTTAATCCAACCATTTGAAACTTGATCTCTAGCCTCCCCGAGTTGCTTTTCACAAAATCAATCTCTCCTACCCATGCCAAATCTGTGAGAGAGTGATTGAGTGTTGAGCAAACTATCTTTTGGATCACAACAGCAAGGAGTTCATCGTTTTACCACACATATTACCTTTTGAAGGGTGGTGCCTCCTAGATTGGTTAGGTGTCGCTTGAGATCCTCCTACTTCATATTGTGAAGTTGAACCAAGAAGTTTGTACGGACAAGGAGATCACCTACTTTGTGAAGATCTACCGTGAGTGAGGCTAGACCTGTGTGGACGTAAGTGATGGTGGAATAGACAAGACCGCTTCTTCGTGGACCCCTTGGGGTGGAGCCCCCCATGGACTCTCGCGGTCGTTACCCTCTGTGGGTTGAAGTCTCCACTAACGTGGACGTACGATAGCACCACCTATCGGAACCACGCCAAAAATTGCCGTGTTCATCTTTGTGTTCGATCTTTCTAAACTCTACTCCTTACTTACATGTGCAGTGTCTTTACTTTCCGCTACCATATTTGTTGACTAGTATGTATAGGGTGTACCAGACTTGTTAGAATTGCTAAAATCGGTCAACCATTAAAATTAAGAAAAGGCTAACATTTTAATTTATGCAGGTAGTCTATTCACCCCCCTCTATACACCCCTTCTATCGATCCAAAACTCGCTGACACACCCGGTTACTCCACCACGTAGGACGCGACCCGTCTCGAACCATATTTTATTTTCCTTTATTGTTTCTCTCTCTCCCTCCCTTCCTCCCGCTCTCTACGCCCACCAATCATATGCATGTGGCTGTATAATCTGAGGAAAATAAGGGGATGTATGCTGGTATGCATAAATGAGGGTTTGAATCATACACGATTCGAACACTTACCAGACGTGTCCACAGTCGTTTGAGGAGCCATATTTGAGGGGACCTGTTGTATATGCCCTAAGGGAGCGCCTTTTATTCAAGACACGTGATAAAAGTTTTTGTGTGAGTCACTTTTCGTCGAGACCAATAGATCTTCATCCAACCGCAAGAAACAAATCATGGAGTGTTCATCTTCATCCATGCGCCGCCAACTAACGACAACCTAGCCGCCAACCACCATTACCCCCGTTCGGTAGCGGTCGGTGCATCCCTCGCCATACCGCCCTCCTCTCGACTCTCGTACTACCCTCCCCCCTCCCCCTCCCCTCCATGTACAACTACCGCGACGACCACGCGACAGTCAAGTTTCGGACTCGCTCACATTGCCGCCTCTAGTTCGTTCACTACTTGTAGTACATGTAGCCCGCAACCTCCATGTCTTGCGCTCGGGTGAAGCATAGAAATGACTGACCAACCAAATTTTCAGTTACCTGATGCTTAGGGAAACCAAACAAACAAATAAACCAGTTGTGAGATCCAATCTCCTCCTGAATCATGCAGGAAATGAGGTGTTGGAAAATAAGCCATATGAATTTTTCCTGCCCTCAATCTTATGAATCGAAAGGCCTACATAAGCGTCTATTTATTTAAGTTTATTTAATTAATTCACTTGGTTTACTTCGTTTAATAGTCTATATACCGAACATCGGGGGAGAAAGACTGAAAACCCTATAGGGCGCCACCAGAATTCTGAAATTTAGACATCGCTCGGTTTACACCCCCACCACCACCCGCACCCCCAACATATTCCCGTACATCCATCTTCGAAACCTTGGGTCCACTAAAGAAAATTGACGCGCACACCCTTGCAACCGACCCGACCAGTCCACTAACCTGCCCTGGATCGTAAGAGATCACCCATCGGCACAATCACGACGGTGACGTGAACGACCTCAAGGGAAAACGGTTGTTCCAGGCTGCGGAAAGTAGGATCCGAGCATGGATTTCTCGCGTAGATGAAGGCGACTTACACGGCCTCAAGTTTGTGCCGCCACCGGAGATCATCTTGGTCCCGGACTTCATCAAGAGTGCGTGGTATCAGGATAGGCTGGTGCCATGGAGTTCTGGTTTCATTCAGTGGGAAACTTATGAGGAGTACCTCGAGAAGTTATTTAGGTTGAATCCTGGTGCTCTTCTTACACTCGACCTTGCAATCGATCAGGTAATTTGGTTAATTTCTCTTTTCTTTTCTTTTTGCGAGGAGTTCAGTTAATTTCCCTAATAAATCTACACCAACCATGATTTTATTTTTATCTTATTTGATTTATTTTGTCTCCATTTTGTGAAGATTTATTAAAAATTGTGAATATTTAGCTTTTCCTTGAATTCATCAAATATTCATGAAATTCAAAAATTATTCACAAATTCAATATAGTTTCAGCATTATTTTAAAAATGTTCATACAGTTTTCAAATAATCATCATATTTAAAAAAAGTGTTTTCAGATTGAGAATTTTTTTCATCTACTTCAAAACAAAAATCATATAATTCAAAAAGTGTTCATCGTATTCAAAATTTATTGAGCATGTTTTTTACATATGTTCATCAAATTCAGATTTGTTTTGAAAATAAAAACTACTTAAAAAACAAAAACGAAAAAAGAATATATGGGGCTCCCAGCTGTCGCACACGGCCCGGCCCAAAATATCCTCGCGGGGAGAGCGGGGTGTGCGCGAGCCTGCCGGACCTCCTGTTGCGCGCCTTCAGTGCCACGGAATGTAACTGGTGCTTGCAGCAGCTTCTGGGTGGGCCGGCCCACGAAAGCGCTGCAAGAGGGAAAAGGAGAGCAAATATTGGCACAAACAAGGATTCGATCTCATACCTTCGGGCTTCCCTACTGAGAGGCTTACCACTCGACCAACATAGTCCTATTAGGTTTTGGCAACGCGGAACTTATAAAAACAGAAACGTACACTTGACCAAAGTTTTGATTTTTCAGTTATTTGAAATCATGTTCACAGATTTCAAATTAAGTTCAGCAACATGCCAAAGAAAATCACATATTCAAAGGAAGTTCATTTTGTTTTGAAAAAGTTCACAAACTTTCAAAGAGTTTATGAATTTGCATAAAGGCACAAAATAGAAAAAAGTGCGCAAGTTTGGAAAAAAGTTCATTGAATTTGAAGAAAAAAAATCAATTTTGAGAAAAGTTCATCAAATTCGAAAAAATCATCAATTTGGAAAAAGTTCATTGAATTTGAGAAAAGTGAATTCGGTTTTAGAAATAGTTCATGGATTTTTAGAAAAAGTTCATTGAATTTGAAAAAGTTAATTCAATTTTGGAAAATGTTCATAGAATTTCAAGAAAAAATAATTGAATTATAAAAAAGCTCATTGATTTTTAAAACATGTCATCGATTTTAAAAGAAGTTCATCAAATTTGGGAAATTTTCCTCCAATTTGAAAAAAAATGACTTTGAAAAAGATCATCGCGTTTGGAAAAAAGATCTTCAATTTTTAGAAAAGTTAATCATATTTTTAAAAACACTATAAGTAAAAAAAATCATTGATTTTGAAAAAAACACGAATTCCTAAAAAGATAAGAAGAAGAAAAATAAAACCAGGATAAAACCGCACCGGATAATGACCAGCGAACAGGGAAATAGTTTGGAAAGGTTCACAAAACCGGAGAAGTTTCCACGGCCGCACAGGAAAAGAAAAAAAAAGTTATTAATCACTAGTCTTTATTGGGCTTAGTCGTTGGGAGCTCTTAGTCGGCGCCTTAAATTCTGGCTAGGAGACCAGCGCTCAGACGCCCGACATAATGGTCGGTCCAGTTTCAGGGCCGAATTGTTTATAAAAAACCAAAAAAAAAATGTGAACATAAAGTTCACGAATTTGAAAAAAAAAGTGAACATAAGGTTCACAAAAGCGAAAAATGGTTCACTAATTTTGAAACAAAAAGTTCACGAATTTGAAAAAATTCACTATCATCTGAAAAAACTTCACAATTTTTTAAAAGTTCATGGAATTTGGAAATTAGTTCATGAATTTGAATTTTGTTTCTAAAAAGTTCGTTGAACTGAATTTTTTTTTCAAGAATTTGGAAAATTTCACTGTGATCTAAAAAAAGTTCACAAATTATTAAAAAGTTCACGGAATTTGAAAATGATATCATTAATTTGGAAAAAGTTTCTAGAAAGTTCGTTGAACTAAAAAAAGTTGAAAATTTTAAAAAAAGTTTATCGTTTTTTATAAAAGTTCACCCACTTCAAAAAAAGTTCATCAAATATAAAAAAAGATCATCAAAATTTGAAAAACGTTCATTGGTATTAATAAAAGTTCATAGAATTTTAATTAGAAATTCGTGAAATTTGGAAAAGGGTTCATTGATTAGGAAAAAAAATGTTCATTTGAAAAAAGTTAATCAACAAATGGCTGCATTTTTCAAAAAAAATAAAATTCGTATTATAATGAAAATGAAAAAGTAATAAAAAATTAAGAAAATAAATAAAAATGAAAAAAGATAAATCAAAGAAAAAACAGTCTTGAGAAAACCAAAATGAAAAAGAAAACATATAAGAAAATTCTGGAACCTTCACAAAATCACAACCCCCTCCTCCCTCTCGCTGGGCCGGTCCATAACCGAAAGCTGCACGCGCCGGTTAAAAAAAAAGCACTTTAACCGACGTCTGCAACGTTAAATAGGATTTGCCTTAGTTGTTGCGGTCTGTCAACTAGTCGAATTTATAGATCATGGGTTCGAAATTCCATGTGCACCTATTTTTTTTCTTGTATACAGAAAAAGAAAACAGATACATGGATCAGCCCAGTTTGCAGAAATAACCGACGCCTGCAGCATGAAATAGGGATTGTCCTCTCCCGCTTGCTGGCGCATGCTGCGCCCTCCCGTGAGCCGTGGGCCGTGGCCGATATACCTTGCCTGTGAGCGCCAACTTACTTACCGGGCACTATAAGCGTCATATAGTTGCGCTCGTCCTTCTACACTCTATGCAATAACGATGAATAGGCCTATAACGTGGGTATGAGCCAACAAACTCCCAGTCCAATACAGATTTAAAAACAATATTTTTTATAAGAATTCTTCAAACTTGCTCAAAAAAATATAAGATTTTGAAAAATATATTATTTAAATCAGTTCAAAATAATAAGTAACAAATGTTTGTGTATTTTAGAAAAATAAAATTTTATCTGCAAAATGTTTGAATCGGTTGCTGCACACAGCTATATAAAGATAGTAGCATATACTCCATGATAACCTCCAGCATTACAGGAAATTGATAATTTGCTGCAGGAGATTTCTTTACCTTCAGCATTTTGTTGGGCCAGATGACAAAGGCGTATTTTACCGTCACCTCTAGACGGCAAAAAATGACTGACGACAAAAACTTATTATGATGTCTGCTACATTTTTATAGACGGCAAATCATGTCTTTGTCCACCAGTCATTTATTTATATACGGCAAAACCATATTTTGCCGTATGCGGAAAAAACACAAACGACAATGTATGTCTTTGTTATCTATTAAAAGATAACATACGACGAAGACATGCTTGACCATCAGTCTTTTTTCTCGTAGACAACAAAAAGGAAACACAAACCACATATCAATCCCATAAATTGATGACGTGGCACACATCCATCCAACCACCGGATCTATCCCCGCTCACATCAAGTGGATCGATACCACGCCCCCACCGACGATGCACACATACCGACGCCCCACACTTGCCCCCACCCACACATTCACCCGACCAGCATGGGGAGGCAGCGGCGGCACGACGACCGTGGTGGGCGGCGGTGGCAGGTAGGCGGGCAAGGTGACCATGGTGGGCAGTGGCAACAAGTACGTGGGCATGGCAACAACGACGACGGGCGGGTAGGTAGGGCGGCAGCGGCGACAGGCAGGTGGGCAGGGTGATCGTGGTGGGCAGGGCGGGAGTGGCAGAGGGCACGCGGGCAGGACAACCACAATGGGGAGGGAGGCGCCAGCGAAGGGCAAGGTCGCCAGTAATAGCAACGACGGTGCAGAGCGGCCACGATGGGCAGGGAGGCGCGAGCGAAGGGCAAAGCGGTTAGTAATAGCAACGGCGGGCAGGTCGGCCAGCCGCACGGACGACGGGGCAGGACGACTGATAACCCACGAGTATATGAGATCGCAATAGTTTTTAAGGATAGAGTATTCAACCCAAATTTACAGATTCGACACAAAGGGTGCCAAAGAATATTTGCAGGTATAAGCAGGTGAATTGTCAATTCAACCATGCCTGGAGATTTTAGTATTTGCAGCATAGCGATCAGTAGGATAGTAATATGATAGTTTTGATAGCAGTGACGACAGTAGCAATAGTAACGGTAATAGTGATAGCAGTTTTGTAGCGGTTGTAACGACAGTAGCAATAGTAGTAACTTAGCAAAACAATATGTGGAAAACTCATAGGCATTGGATCAATGATATTGTTGGATAATATTCATCATGTATCAGTCATAACCTAGGGCAACATAGAACTAGCTCCCGTTCAATTATATACTGTAGGCATGTATTCTGTAAATAGTTTTACGTGCTTATGGAAAAGAACTTGCATGACATCTTCTGTCATACCCTCCCGTGGCAGCGGGGTTCATAAGGAAACTAAGGGATAGTAAGGCCTCCTTTTAATATAAAACCGAAACAAAACATTAACACATAGTGAATACATGAACTCCTCATCCTACGGTAATCACCGGGAATAATCTCAATTATTGTCACTTTCGGGTATGCAGATCCTAAAACGTAGTAGGTGCATATAACTTGCAAGATCGGATCAAGAACATATATATAATGGTGAGAACATAAACGGTTCATATCTGAAATCATGGCACTCGGGCCCTAGTAACAAACATTAAGCATGGCAAATTCATAGAAACATCAATCTCCGAACATAGTGGATACTAGGGATCAAGCCCCAACAAACTAACTCGATTACATGATGAATCTCATCCAACTCGTCGTCGACTAGCGAGCCTATGAAGGAATTACTCAATGCCGGTGGGGAGCATCACGAAATTAGCGATCAAGGAAGGTTGGTGATGACGAAGACCGAAGATTCCCCTCTCCGGAGCCCCAAATGGACTATAGATCTGGCTTCCCGATGAAGAACATGAGGTGGTGGCGGCTTTGTATCGTGAAACGCGATGAAACTTACTTTTCTATTTTTTTCCTCCAAAAATAGGAATTTATTATGTTGGAGTTAGGGTCAACGGAGCCCTGAGGGCCCCACTACCCACTAGGGCGCATCACCGGGGGGGGGGGGTGGCGCGCCCTGATGCCTAGTGGGTGCCTGCCCCTCCTATAGTGGGTCTTGGTTCTAGTATTTTTCTTTTATTCCATAAAAAATCCCCAGAAAGTTTCGTCCAATTCTGAGAACTTTTATTTTTGCACAAAAACAACATCATGGTAGTTCTGCTGAAAACAACGTCAGTCCGAATGAGTTTCATTCAAATCATGCAAATTAGAGTCCAAAACAAGATCAAAAGCTTTACGTATCAGCGGCCAGCGGCAGCGGGCAGGCAGGCACGATGGCGAGCGGTAGTGGTGGCGGGCCGACGGGGCAGGGTAGCCAACTACTCCTTCTCTTTCCCTTCAGCACCTCCTCCCTTCCTCGGCTCTTTCTCTCCCTCTAGCGACGGACCATGTTCACTCCTCACTCCGGCGGCTGCTGCTTCTCTCCCTCTGACGGCTCCTCTCTCCGGCAACGGCGTAGGTGAGCGAGCAAGCCATGGTCGGCAGGCGAACCGCAAAGCACGTCCAAGTCAACAACAGTAGGAACAACAAACACGTCCAGGGAACAACAATAGGTACACACATTAGTTTTTTTAGATAAGAAAATATTCTTTGTCGTCTGTTATTGTCCACCTGACCGCAAAGCACTGATGCCATCCGTTAGGGTCGGTTATGTTAGATTACTATTGTTTTTGTCGTCTGCCTGATTCCCGTTGAAGACAAACCATATCTAGTGACGACAAAGTCTTTGATGTCAGCCCGACGAAAAGCTAACGGCAAAATCTGCCTTTGCTGATTTAGGGTTTGTCGTCAACCTTTGCCGTGAGCCAGTTGTCGGAATTTTTTTTGCCGTGTGTATTATGGTCTTTGCCGTTATTCACCCGATGAAAAACTAGCTGATTCCTGTAGTGTAGTGACATGTGTGAGTTGACTGAATGTGGTCCATGATCGGTCAAAGTAATGCACATGTAGACGATGCTTCATATAATGTTAGTATGGTTTCATAGTGGTTCGTTGAAGCCGATACAAAACTTTGTTTAGACGATTTTAATGAAATAGTAGTTCCGTCATAAAAGGAAAAGGTATATGATTCATGACTCAGATGTGTGATAGGTAGTTGGTACCCAATGTGTGAGATAGCCTAACACAGATTGGTCATGGTTCATTCTTCTCTATAAAATGTCCAAGTTTTTCAATCCCTTGAAGTATTTACAGCCCGACATTGTAAATGTGACCCCTAAATATCCGTAGATGTGTCCGGTCAGTAACTGGGAGTGTCCCTATTTATTCGTTCATGCAGCCACACTCTCATTTTTTTTCTTTATATGTCCGATCACTTACACGTGATTGGTAGAGAGGAAGAGAGAGAAAGAAAAGAATGAATAAAGAAAAAAAAAAGTGATCCGGGGTAAGGTCGCGTCATATGTAACGTACTGAGTGGACGCGTTCGGGCACGTCCGTGAGCCCTCATATCCTCCCCATATTTAAAATTGATACGAGGGTTCGCGCACAATTCGAACGTATAAGGATGATATGAAGGATCCAATTGATTTTTTTTCTCTTTCTCGTGTCTGGTCACTGACCAGACGCGTCCGCGGGTGTATAAGACTGTCCGTAATGAGAGTATCATATGTAGTATCATGAATGTCAACTAAGCAATTTTGATGAGGCGACATAGAATTAAATGACGAAAGAGAGGGTTGAGTATCATATTATGATACTGTACCATATTAAATGATATACTCCTATGTGTCTTGCATGACAATAAATGGAACTATCATATGATATTAGTATATGATATTATGCATTACGAATGTGGTATCATACACTAGTATCATATGCAGGATACTATTATATGATACTATCCATTACAACCAGTCTAAGGGCATCTCCAACAGTTTGTTGGTTAGCTTGTTGGTAGAATATGACATGTCATCAACTAACACCTTAATATACAACTACTCAAATATGTTGCATCTAGTTTGCCTAATAGGACGTGAGATAATAAATAAGGTGCTCTTTCATTCTATATTGAAGCTTGTGCAAGGATGTTGGTTAATTCACATACAACCTTGTTCTTTTTTCTTATTTATTGCGTAACATATCATTAAAAATTTTATGTGTAAAAATCTATCAACAACTATCTTACAACCATTGAAGATGAGGGATGATTTGAGGCGTCCGGCTATTTCCACACTTTGCCACACACAAGTACACAACAATGTTCATTCGAAAGGAAAAGGACCATGCTCCTGGCCCACTTGTCATCGACTGACCATTCATCACGCCGTCCCCGATCCAAAAAGGAACGAGAGATCTCATCTCGGCTCGGCACGTTCGTCGCCTCGTGCGCATCACCAGTTCACCACCCCATTTCCCAAAGCTCGACCAAAGCCCGCCCCCCCACCCACCCCCCCCCCCCCACCTCGTCCTCCCCGCCGCGCACCAAACCCTAGCCAGCCCCGCCGATCCCAATGGCCGCCGCGCACCACCGGCCCCTCCACGCCCTCCTCGGCGGCGGCGCAGGTACGCACGCTCCCCCCTCCTCTGCTCTGCTCTCTCCCGATTCCGCCGATCTGCGGGGCTGACTGACCCTGCCCTGCCGCTCCCCGCCCAGCCGCCGACCTGCTCCTCTGGAGGCGGAGGAACGCCTCCGCGGCGGCCGTCGCGGGCGCCACGCTCGTCTGGTTCGTCTTCGAGCGCGCCGGGTACAGCCTCGCGTCGGTCCTCTCCAACGCCCTCCTCCTCCTCGTCGTCATCCTCTTCTTCTGGGCCAAGTCCGCCTCGCTGCTCAACAGGTCCGTGGGTTTGACCTCCCTCCTTTCCTCTGCCTGGCGATCGACCTCCAGTCCAGAGTAGCACTTGCTTGAGATCTGATCTAGAACTGAATGGCTCCCCTGCTTTGCTGTGGCCATATGCTCTGTGACCACTGATGAGTATCGGATACGGGTTAGGACCAAAATTAAATTGGGGTGGGTTCAGTCGCGCAAATGCCGTATCACTTTGTCCTGGGTATCTTGCTGCTGAATTGCTTGTTGGATTGTTCAAACTAAAGTCGTCCAGTCGGTTTGCTACAATGTACATTTCTGTACTTCGGAACTTCTGTAGAATTTGGGCCTGAGCACTTTCGAATTTATCTGTAGTTTGAGATTAATCTTTGGGAGATGTTAGAGTGGGTTCAGGGATGGATCTGCATATTCAGCGTGCAGAGCATCTTCTAATTTACCATTTATCTACTAGTACTACATTAGTTATCATGAACCTACATGCTCCCTTCTCTGCAAAGTAAAGACAAAAGAGGTTCCTTCACTTTACAGTCAAGTTATGACAGCAGTTTGATATTCCTTTTGCTAGCACATGAGCATATACTGTAATTATGATGTGTGGACTCTTTGGAAAAGTGATCTGTCTGTGTTTCTGTAGTTACTCCCTCCTTTCCGGTTTATAGGGCTCATCTCAAAATTTTCAGATTTCCATTATATTAGGCTCATTTTGAGTCTAATTGAGTTAAAGTGCTTTGAGTCCCACGCCATATTTAATTCATAGAGTTTAGAGAAAGAAGATGAGTGGCTATGCATGCATCGTTTTCTACATCCATCATGCAAGTCCAATGAGAAGGAGGATGCTACATTTATTGCCTTGGAAATTGAATATGTGAGAAATATTTCATTGGCTAGTTAAAACTAGTGTCATCCACTCACAAGTCACCTTGGTTGATGAGATTTTAGATTTGAGCCCTATAAACCGGAAAGGAGGGAGTATTTGTGTTATTAAGTGCTCCACGTTTATCTTTCAACATGGAAAATCCATAACTACCTTGAGGAGCTTGCTGCAATTGGTCACAACGTGGGTTTCTGTTAACTAGATGGAGACTAGTTATAAACTAGTCAGTGTATCTTACTTTGATTTTTGCGTAGCATTGTTTTTTTTACTTCATTTATTTATGCAATAGCGCAATAACAAGTACTGTTGTTTGCAGACCTCTTCCACCACTGCCTAATCTAGAGGTCTCAGATGTGGTCGTTCAGAAAGCTGCAGATCGGGCTCTTGTATGGGTAAACAAGGTGTTGGCTGTTGCCCATGACATTGCCATCAAGAGAGACAGGACAGTTTTTATAAAGGTATCTCTCTTGTGTACCCATCACTTGTTTGTGTGTGCACGTTTCATATACTCGTACACACACAAACTTCTTGCTGTACAGTACCTCATGTACGACCTCCTTTTGTCTCATGCTCTGCTTGATGCAAAAGGTTATAATGGTTCTATGGGTGGTTTCATGTATTGGGATGCTCTTCAACTTCTTTACGCTCATTTACATTGGTGAGTTATAATGAATTTTCTTCTTTTTGCCCTCTTGCTCTTCAACTTCTTTTTGCCCTCTTGGATTTCTACAGTATTTGGATTACTATTTGTACACTAAGTTTACACCATTTGGGCTTTCTTTCAGGTGCACTACTCGCTCTGTTGGTTCCCCCGGTATATGAGAGGCACCAAGAGGTTATTGATGAAAAGGTTGGTTTAGCACACAGCATACTGTCAAGGCACTTGAATACCGTCATTAGCAAGACTGGGCAACCAACTAAACAAAAGAAGGCTGAGTAGAAGAAATATTTTGTCCCATTTGGTGAGTTCTTAAAGCAACTGATTTTTTCACATCTATATGGTATGTTACAATTCCAGTTATCCAAGCAAGCCTAGTAACTTCTGTGTTGTATGGAGTACATTTTTAGCATATTTATGGATGTAGTTAACATTGCATGTGGAATCTGTTCAATGCCTCTTGGATCTCAAGCCTGTGCAGTCGCTAAAAGTCCCTGGAAGATTCTATAACAGGGCCATTATATTGCTTCAAAAGAGTCTTTTACAATGTATTGAGTATTGACATAAATCATGAGTGAGGTGGCTAGAGTTGTAGTAGGGCCTAGAGGCTAAAATAAAATTGTTGGAAGCTACTAGGATAACTCATTTTTGAACATATTCTGGGAGCATAACGTTGTTTCCTTTTTTCAAGGGGGACCCTGTGACATGATTAAGTCCTAGGAAGAGCTCCAATCAGTCTGTTTTAGAATTTAATAGAACTGTCTATGTTGGCTTTAAATATGCCAAGAATTATATTTCTATCGCTTACAGTTTATCAACATCAATAATTAGGTCTCAAGAAGTTGTTATCAGTCTGTTTTAAAATTATAGAACAGCCTAGGTTGGCTTCAATATGCGAAGAATCATATTTCTATCACTTTCAGTTTATCAACATCAATGAGTCTACCTCAAAAGAAAAGAAATAACATAAATGAGTTGGGTTCACTACTAGCCCCATTTTTTTTGGCATATACTATAGTAACCTATGCTGCTCATAGTTTTATGGTATATTATGATTCTCCTACTACTGTAGCTTATCTTTCTGTTTACATATTGTTAGAGGAACAAATTCGAACGAATTGCCACCACCTGTTGCTCTATACAAAATGCAACTTGGGACAGAGACTAGGCTCTTCAACTTGATTTTAATAATCCGACGAAATAATTTTTAATCTCATGGGGTATATAAGGATATTGTGTTATTTTAATAAACCGATGAAATAATTCTGGCATAACATATTCCAATTGCGCCGTTCTTTGAAGTTTCAACTTTATTTTTAATCTCATGGAGTATATAAGTACATTGTGTTATTTTGAATTCTGGCATCTCACAAGTCTAGATGTTTTCAAGTCAGCGAGTTGTTTTTTGGACTTTCTTTGTAGAAAGAAAAAACTATTGTATGGAGCACAATATATTGTCTGCTGGAGAAAAGAATACTGAAATAGGGTAGCATTGTCTTTTTTTTGTGGTTACAGAAGTTCATAGTTTATGCAAGGTACCTGGAAGCCTACTTGCAGGCTATTTTAATAAACCGGCGGATTTGTTTTTTCAGAAAAGGATTACCTAATACTCCCTCCGTTCTTAAATATAAGACTTTTTAGAGATTTCACTACGAACTACATACGGATGTATATAGGCATACTTTAGAGTGTAGATTCACTCATTTTGCTCCGTATGTAGTCCATAGTGGAATCTCTTTAAAGACTTATATTTAGGAACGGAGGGAGTAGTTGTGTATGCTCAAACATTAATCCCGGTGATTCACTGGCACAAGGGCATTTTTCTGAGGTTACTTTTGAAATGGCTAGTATTCATCCGTCTGTCGTCGTCTACAAATGTTATCAAATATCATCACCATTTTCCTGGCAATGGTTGTGTTTCTTAAGCCATGATTATTTTTTGGCTTCTCAGGAAGCTCTCCAGTTGTCCAGTGCAGTTGGCCTCGTCATCAGAGTCTCTATACGGTGATCCATCCACCGCTGAGAGTATTTCTGGATATTCAGGGCATAATGTTTAACTGCTGATACGTGAGTTTAGATGCACGATCTTCAATCTGAGAAATGGAATGATCTGTATATTGTTTCTATGAACATGAAACTTGTTGAGGTTTACCATGGGTGCATCTTGTGGATAACAACGTATACTTTTCCTCGCAACATTCTTCTCTCTACGTGCGACGTTTAGTTTTGCATATACGATTGCGGATCCTGCTCGTGTCTTTTTTTTTCTGGATGTCTATTCTGCAGTATCAGGCAGCAACATGATTCTGAAGGGAGTGATATGGGTGGTTGCACTGAAAATGTACCATGGGTAGCTGGGGAGTTGTATGCTGTATATATTAAACTTTTCTGGACAAGCAATGCATGCTCCGCGTGTTTGAACTTTGAGGCCACTTTTTGAACAACCAATCATGGATCACTAGGTTATTCCAAAGTTCCCTTTCAACTGAAAGGCTCCTCAATTTGTGGTCTTTGCTTTCCCTCTTTGCACAAACAAGAACACTTTTTAGTTGATTCTTTGCATGCCTTTTTTGGGAGCGCCTCTTTATCAGTTAACTGGTTATTTTTGTGTCATTTGAATTTTTGGCCTGTTTAATTATTGTAACAATTGCATCACACTTGTCATCTCCAACCTCTTTCTTCTTCCTGTGCAACTGCCGACCTTTGCATTGCCCCATCTGCCTGCCTCCGCCCCCAACGTAGGTGGGCGTTGTCCTGCTTCCTTGTTGTCGTCCCAGTCTTTGGTGACGTATTAGCTCGGTCTCACCAAGGTCGATGCTCGTTGCGCTCCTCACATTGCCCCTGCCTTTGGTATCATTCAAATTTGACTGGCCCCAATTTTTTCTTCCAGGCACTTGACATTTAACAAAACCACCTTTTTAGAGATTCTTTGCAGGTCTTTCTGTCATTACTTGGTAGGGTGGTGTAAGCACACGAAGCAATTAAATTGCGTGGAGTGTCAATTACGGGGCTCACACCTAGGCAGGGGACCTCAACTGGCAATTCGAATTTCTGAACACTATCACATTAGGGCGCCACTTGTGAAGGTGGCCAAATTGTAGGTCCCTTACAAATGGCAAATGAGTGTCCATTGTGAAAGAGTGTCCCTTTCATAAAAAAAAAAACTAAAAACATAAACATAAAACGATGATGAGGGAAGTCTGCATATCATTGGATCTCGGAGTTGAAGTACATATTTGAAATATAAACGAGGCATTCACGCCGCGTCGCTAGTTTGTATATATGACAACAGAAATCGCAGAGAGACGTTTGTTCACGTTAACACAGACGAAACATTATTACATGCTTATGGAAAGAGACATATTTCCTCAAGCACACATCACATGATGGCACCTCCATGGAGATGGAGTCCCTAGTGCCCCACATAAGTGGTACATGCATGCAGCACTCGGTTATGAAAGAATTCCTTGTTTAATTTAACACCAGAGCGGCTGGGCCATCAAGGCAGCGTGTAATCTGTGAAACCAAAGAAACCAGACTCAGCATTGCTACGACATTATTTGCAGCATGCAGATGATTGGTTAGCAAAGTAGAGAGTGCGTGTGATGTGTTGGGAGGTACCTCCGCACTTGTAGCCGACGGGGCGGTCGGCCATGTTGCAGCGCTTGGGGATGGTGATGGCGACCTCGGGCTTGATCCCGGCCATCCTGGCGGTGCCGGACAGCATGACGGCGCACAGGCAGCTGTTGTCGAAGCCGATGGTGTGCACCGCCGAGCAGCAGCTGCTGGAGGGCGCCGAGTCCGGCTCGTCCACCGCCGCCGAAATGCACGGGGCCATGCGCAGGGCCATCCGGTCCGGGGACGACCTCCCGCACTCGCCGGCCCCCTCCCCCAGCGCCACGCCGGCGAGTGCCACTGCCACGGCCAGGGCGAGCACGACCAGCGGCCTCATTGCCATTTCTCCCTGCGCTCCGACGACGGTGGTTCCTGCAGTGACTAGTGCGGATCACTCGCTGTTGCTGCCTGCTATGGGAGGTGCTTCTTAATTCTTATATATATAGCGGTGCCATTGCGCGCGGCGTTGTGGTTGTGGCGAGCACCTCGTTGTGGGCGGATCACTGACAAGGTACAACGCGTAGGCGTAGCATTATATTTGTATGCTGTATATAATAACCTTTATATGCACAAGCAATGCATGCTCCGCGTGTTTGAAATCTGAGACCACTTTTTCAACAACCAACCATGGATCGCTAGCTTATTCCAAAGTTCCAGCTCAAAGGTCCTTGATTGATGGCCATTTTTTTTATCTTCCGTTCATACAGGCTTTAATCACCACTAGTTGAACTGACAGCTCCTCAATTTGTGGCATTTGCTTTCCCTCTTTGCACAAAACAATAGTAACGCGTTTTTACTTGATTCTTTGCAGGTCTTTTTTTTTGTGGGTGGGGGGGGGGGGGGGGGGGGGAGCCCCTCCTTACCAATTGCCAGAGTCAATTACACCCGCGGGTTTGTGAACTTTGCAAGTAAAATCGGTTTGATGCTAGAACTTGCGATATACATTGAACCAATAATAAAACTTGGCTCGGGCTTACTTTTATGGTTCTACTCATGTTTTCTATACATGTAACATGCCGAAAAGGCACACCAACATGACGTGGGACCCAATGTAAGTGACCGGATGGCGGTGACGTGCGTGTGGAATGATTTTTTTTTGCAAAATAAAACACCCTGATATTTTACTTGTTCACACAAAAAGCATCTTAATTTTCTTTCTTTAGTAACCTTGAAACATAACTTTGACAATTGGGCCCCACCGGTCAGGACACAATACAACAAAGGAAAATGAGGATGTAAAATTAAGCACTGCCAGGTTCAAACACACGACCTTAAACGTTAGTGCGGAAAGACTAGCCACCACACCAGGTATCACTTTGTATAAATCAGAGTTCAATCCGTAATGACCTATAGACAAGAAGGCACATATGCCTTAAATGGCCTGCAGTCACCACATACCATTTCTACATATTCGTTTTTTTTTATTTCATAGCATTTTGTAAGAATACGTAAAACAAATATAATACATACAAATAAATTTACTCATTTCAGATAATGTTCTTATAATTATCAGAAATTATTTTAAGATAATGTTCATGTAATTCTACAAATGTATTCTTATTTGACATAATGGTCATGTAATCATAAAAATATTATTATGTAAAATAATGTTCATGTAATTCTAAGAATGTTGTTATCTAAAGTAATCTTCACATAATTCTTAAAAAGGTTTGTATTTAAAAGAATGTCAATCTAATCCTATCAAATATTAAATTATTTTTTAGAAATATTTCTATAGTTAAAATAATATTTACGTACTATAATAATTTTCGCAAATTATAAAAGAAATCATGCATTATTAATGTTTGAGAAAAATATGCATATACTTTTACGCTGTATTCATGCATTCGGGTAAATATTCATGTAGTTAACTTACGAGAAATATTATTACTTAAAATACTGTTCATGTAATTCTAAAAAATATATAAGCATTATTTAAAAATATTACATAATTTAAATAGTAATATGAATTATAATCGTATTTTTGAATGAAAAACATGATCATGGTAAATATGGACCGCGGTCACTGCAGTCCATTTAAGCCCCATCTCGGTCATTAGAATTTTTTGTTTGGGGGGGGGAGGGGGGGCAGATATGGGTCACGAGGTGTACCTA
The DNA here is from genome assembly GCF_904849725.1 of Hordeum vulgare subsp. vulgare. NCBI lineage: Eukaryota > Viridiplantae > Streptophyta > Magnoliopsida > Poales > Poaceae > Hordeum > Hordeum vulgare. The sequence goes on along the minus strand of NC_058519.1, from coordinate 653,211,080 downwards.
TCCCAGCAAGACAACAAACTTGACTTGACCGGGTGGCTATCACCTTCTGCTTGTTAGTATGAGGTTGCGAATCCCTGCTTTTACACATTTCCTCCTTTGTAATTTTTACTAACCGATGGGTCTCACTTGTTTTTTAAGGAAAATAATCAAGGAGATCTTATGAATTTTTTTCGCAAAAACTCTGGTCGTCCGTTCATCCCTGCATTTCCTGTCACACACAGTGGGTCGTATGTCACATTGGCACGCCTCGTTAGCACGCTGAGCGTATACAGACGGAATTAGCATCGTAGATGCACGCCCAAGTCAAGCTCTATCATCGGTTTAATGTATACCGTAAGTTTTAGCATTAAATTGATTTTTTTGCCAAATTCAAACACTTGTGGTGTAATTGACACTCAATTTGGGATGATTGCGCCACATTGATCATCTCCAACCTCTTTCTTCTTCCTGTGCAAATATTGACCTTTGCATTGCCCCATTTGCCTGCCTCCACCCACAATGGTCGGTGGGCGTTGTTGTGCGCCGCCTTGTTGCACCACCCTCCCCTCAACCTTCCCCCGCCGTTGTTGTTTGATGTCGACAACCATCTTTATCTTGACCTGTGCCCATCAACTTGCTTCCTTGTTGTCGTCCCAGTCTTTGGTGAGGTATTAGCTCGGTCTCACCAAGGTCGACACTCGTTGCTTCGCTCCTCTCGTCACCCCTGCCTTCGGCATCGTTCGAATTTGACGGGCACCAATTTTTCTTCCACGCACTTGACATTTAACAAAACCACTTTTTTTTAAGATTCTTTGCAGGTCTTTCTGTCATTACTTGGTAGGGTGGTGTAAGCACACGAAGCAATTAAATTGCTTGGAGTGCCAATTACGGGGCTCACACTTAGGTGAGGTACCTCAACTGGCAATTCGAATTTCAGATCACTATCACATTACGGCGCCACTTGTGAAGGTGGCCAAATTGTAGGGCCCTTGACACATGGCAAATGAGTGTCCCTTGTGAAAGAGTGTCCCTTTCATAAAAAACTAAAAACATAAACATAAAACGATGATGGGGGCAGTCTGCATGTCATCACGAGTTTGTTTGTTTAGCTAAAGTTTTTCAATGTGCATTCCTTCGTTTCTTTCTTGCCGATGCATCTTTTAGTATTTTTTAAGAGTGCCATTGTTGTCACACACTGTGATGATGTTCAACAATCATACATATCCCACATCGTTGTTTGCGAAGAGTGCCTTTGTCCGTGGCTCCAATCATGCGGACAAGAACAAGGTAATGAGAACAGGTGAACACAACATCATCATGTACTACCTGCCCTTGTGCTGCTCTTCTGCTTAGTATGTACTAGCAAAAGAGCCCGTGCGTTGCAACGGAATAAAAAGTAACACACGCTCTGAACGTAATATATTTTCACATGGCATCACATTTGTGTTGCCGACGATGACCTTAGTGTTCACACAACGAAAACGCGTTTGAATGTACAGTCACTCCGAATAAGATGAGAAATATGTTGTTTCTCCCCACGAGGTTTTCCAAATGTGTGCATGTGTGGTTAACGATGTTTTCTTTCCTCTCAATTTGGTTTTAATTTAATGGATGTTTATTGCAATTTGTATCGTCGTCGAAAATAGAGAAAAAAAGGACCGTGCACTACAGATTAAGTTTGCACCAAAAATAATATTTAAGAACTATTCAACAGCTAAAAATAACATCCTATTTGGATTCTACACATTTTTTAAATCAAATTTCATATATAACATGTTAAAATCGGACTTACGGTTTAAAAGATATGGATAATTTTGTTTCAGATAAAATGTGGATTGATTAACTGAAAAGTCAGTTTTTTTTGTTAAAACGAAAAAAACGTTTCGGCTGACTTAAATCCTGACTGCGGATTGATTACCTGAAACATCAGGGGGCTTCCTAAAAAAAAAAAAAACGATTCATTTTCTGACTTAAATCCAGACTGCGGGTTGATTACCTGAAACATCGAGGGGTTTTCTAAAAAATACAAAAACGATTCGTTTTCTTACCTAAATCCGGACTGCCGGGTTGATCTCAGGAAACGTCAAGGGCTTTTTTTTATAAAAGTGGCACGACGGACGACAGAAGCGATCGTCGCTTTATTATCTATCCCTACTAATAAAGCACCTATTGCTTCTGTGGTACGTCATTAAAATTGCCTTTAAAATTCTCTAATATTACCCACCAATTCCACTATATAAGTTATAAAAAACGTTTTGCAGGAAATCCTCGCATGGGCCGGCCCAAGCATAGGGACCAGCTGTACTACGCTCTGCTCGCTGGAAAATACACAGCACGCCCATTTGGGCCAGCCCATGGGAGGAGGCTATTTTTTTAGTTTTTTAGTTACTATTATTTATCTGTTCCTTTTTAATTTTTCTAATTCAAATTAATTAAAAGTAAACTTTCGAAATTCAAAAATTTATATTTACATAAATGTTTCATAAAACATAAAATGTTTGCAAATTCAAAAATTGTTCAGGATTTTTGTAAAAATGTTTACATATTAAAAAATCGTAATTTTGGAGAAAACATTAGTGAATCAAAAAAAGTCCATCATTTTACGAAATTTCTTTAATGCAATTAAAAAATGTTTGATAATTCAAAAAATGAATTATTCGCCAATTCACAATAAAATACTTGAAAACAGTTCGTAATATAAAATATTGTTTGGAATTTTAAAAAAATGTTTATAAATAGTAAAAAAATGTTTTTGATTTTACAAATGTTCCCAAATTTGTAAAAATGTTCACGAATGATCGAGTGTATGCAGTTCAACATTAATTCTTCTGAGTTTTTCAGATTATATACGTGAGTGAATTTTGAAGAATTAATTATGAGGGTGGATCGGAATATTATAGTATATTTTAGAAAATGTTTCTTGAAATTCAGAATAATTCTTTGAGTTATCAAGTTTTTTGAGAACCATGATATATTTTAAAAAACCTGAATATTGTTTCAACTTGTGAATTGTGAGAAAAATTAAAAGAAGAAATATTTTCTTGCATTTGTGAACAAATTTTTGAAATCATGCGATGAGATATGAACATAATGTGGTCATCACCATTGAAAATGGTGCTTTTTTCCGTTGCAACGCACGGGTCCTTTTGCTATTATAAAAAAACAGGCGTCCACGCATGGGCCGGCCCGAACAGGTGTGCTGCATCTTTTTCCAACGCCCAAAGCGTAATATAGGAGGTGACTACATGGGCCGGCCCAGTCCGAAGATTTTCCTGTTTGAAACGTTTTTTATGACTTATAGGTGGCATTGGTGGGTAATTTTAATCAACTTTAAAGGCAATTTGGATGATGTACGGAAGAAGCACTATTTGTTTTATTAGTAGAATAGCAAAAGAGCCCGTGCGTTGCAACGGGTAATAAATCTGAAACTTCATTTGGTATTCGAGAGTTTACATGTCATATGTCATGACGAATAATAAGTTTTTCAATTAAATTGATTGTAAGACTCATAACAATCCACTTTATAATGATCTCATTGTATTCCAAAACCTTGTTATCTGGTTCTCTGCTAATAAAACCAACTTCCTCAAAGTTTCTGTAACGAAATTGAATTATTTGTAATAAGTTGTTGATATTAGACAACCCTTATGTAATATAATTACATAAACCCAAAATTTATCAAACCGAAAGAGCAACAGATACTCCTTCGATGAGAAAGTAATTGTGCATCACACGCATAACTGTAACTACATTAAATACATCATATATTAATTCATATATCTACAACCCTATTCATATTTATTCATATCTACACTTTCCACTTCAAAATTACGATGCCCGAGAAGTGAAGAAATTACAATGGAGGGTAGTGCTCCCCCGTCCCAGGTGCCGTGCAGGGGAAACATGACGGGAACAAGATGCACCGTGTCACACTATCTCTACTGTTCATCCCTTCCTCTCTCCTCGCTAAAGTTTTTCAATGTGCATTCCTTCGTTTCTTTCTTGCCGATGCATCTTTTAGTATTTTTTAAGAGTGCCATTGTTGTCACACACTGTGATGATGTTCAACAATCATACATATCCCACATCGTTGTTTGCGAAGAGTGCCTTTGTCCGTGGCTCCAATCATGCGGACAAGAACAAGGTAATGAGAACAGGTGAACACAACATCATCATGTACTACCTGCCCTTGTGCTGCTCTTCTGCTTAGTATGTATATACAGTACTCCCTCCGTAAAGAAAATGTAAAAGCGTTTAGATCACTAAGGTAGTGATCTAAACACTCTTATATTTGTTTACAGAAAGAGTACCTTTTATCCACTTGCAATGCGTACTCCTTGTGTTTTGATCTTCAGAGCACTTCCTGAATAACCAATCACAGTCACTAGATTACTCCAAAGTTCCACATCATTGGTCCTTAATTTTGGGGTGCCATTTTGACCTTTGAACCTCGATTGGTATCATGCAGCCCTTAAGCAAGAGTGGATTTTTGGAGCCCGGGTGCACTGGAGGGCCTTATTTTTAAATAGTTCAAAAATCACATTTAAACTTTAAAAAAAAATCCGAAAAGAATTCAACATGTTCATATAGATGCATATTAGACACGTATAAAGTTTGGCGATGAAATAAGTAAACATGTGAGCTATACAAAAACGATAAAATGGTGATTTTTTTTAATTTTTATTTTTTTAGAAAAGGAGGATGACCCCCCGGCCTCTGCATCTGGGAGATGCATGCGGCCATTTTATTAATTATTCTCGAGGACCTTATAAAGCAGTAAAACAATATGCCTGAATCCACCATCTTGGCAACATCTGCCGCTACTCATATCCATATGATGAAGGGGTGCAAGCTAGGCCAAATATTCAGACCTCTCACCTAAGCCTAACATCTAAAGCGGGAGACCCTGGCCGAGCCACATACCGGGTCCGGGATACAAACCGGTCCGACGCACTCACATGTGTCGTCGCCGCCATCTTCCACTGGTCCATCTTCAGATCAGATTGAGGTACCAGCCTTGGCAGGTGCCTCCTCCATCGACGCCATCATGACGCCAAACGGCGACCTCCACCTACGCGAGTCCATCTCCAAGCAGGACGGAGATCCATGCTAGGATAAGGTCGCACCACCGCCGTCGCCCACCATCCACAAGCGCCACCCAGCCCCAAGGTTCCAAAGCGACGCCTTCAAGAAGGGAACGCCGCCCAACAAAGTTAAGGCTTTCGCCCGGAAGACCTAGGGGAAGGGGAAGTGAGGGGACACTAGTGGGGACAGGGCCTATAGCCCCGGCCCGTAAGGGCTTTAGTCCTGGTTCACCAACCGGGACCAAAGAGGCGGGACTAAAGGCCTAACATTTAGTCCCGACCCTGTTCCAAGCCGGGACCAAAGGTGCTCCACGTGGGCGCCTCGGAGCGCCCTCAGGGGCAGGCCCTTTAGTCACGGGTCTTAACACGGACCGGGACTAAAGGATCCGTCTGTTTATTTTGTTTGTTTGACCCAAAAAGGTACCTTTTTAAATTTTTTTTCAAATTTTATTTTGAATATTCTTTGATTTGTTTTTATGTTTTATTTCAATTTTTAAATCTTTGATTTATTTGACAATTTAATCTCTAATCACCCAGCCTCACTGCTCTAGCGTAGATTACTCATTTCAAATCGTCTAACTTCTCGGCCGGTCACCCATCCTTTCACTGCTTCAGCCCGAGCACGCTTAACTTCCTGATTCTATCGCCCCTAGTTGCCAAGTCTGCACTTGTTGTTCTCATGACAATAGTAAGCTATCAAGCCTAAACAACCTAGGGTTTGATGTCATGTCATATGATTTAATTTTTTGAATTCAAACAATTATTAAAATAAACAAAATAAGTAATAATAATAATGAATTTCAATGAAAACAACATAAAGATTTTAAATAAAATTATTTTTTCTTATTTTTGTGGAAAAAACTTCTTTTTGCCATAACTTTTTTTACATTTGGAATTTTGAGCATGTGAGAAAACTTCACCGGGCAAGCCCCGGTGAAATCAATTCCCAATTTTCTCTAGTTTTATTTGATATATTAAACTTTTTTTTAACATCGTATGCAAAAGTTATGGCCGTTTTACATTTTTGCCTTTTTCGAAAAAATGGTCAAAATTCATATCTCAAAATTTGTATACCAACTAGGCACTAAAACCTAACTACATCTGAAAGGATTTTATTTTTTGAAGATTTTAGCATTTTTGTTTATTTTCTACAAAACTAAAAAAGACGGTCCAGGGAGGGTAGAGTTTGAAAATTTCAGAATCCCCCTTTAGCCAAGAGTCCAATCATACCTTTCGACTACATTTGCTAGCACCGTCCCCGCCAGAATCACAACTAAGGTTAACCAAGCCAGAGTTAACCCTTTCTAACTTTATTTGCTATGTTGAGCTAAATGATCCTGAAATTGAAAAGAACTATAATGAACTCTGAAAATGTTGAAACCTGGCATGGTATCATCATTTCATCCACATAGCTGTTGGGGTAACGTAGCATAAATTCAAAAAATTTCCTACGCATGTTCAGATCTTCCTATGGAGAGACCAGCAACGAGAGAGGGGTAAGAGCATCTTCGTACCTTTGAAGATCGCTAAGCGGAAGCATTGCTAGAACGCGGTTGATGGAGTCGTACTCGCAGCGATTCCGATCTAGTGCCGAACAACGGCACCTCCGCGTTCAACACACGTGCAGCCCGGTGACGTCTCCCGCACCTTGATCCAGCAAGGAGGAGGGAGAGGTTGGGGAAGAAGACCAGCAACACGACGGCGTGGTGTTGGTGGAGAGACGAGGTCTCCCGGCAGGGCTTCGCCAAGCGCCGGCAGAGAGGAGGAGGAAGAAGTGCAGGGCTGCGCCGAGGGAGAGACAAAACTGTGTCCTCCAAAGGCCAAAAGTGCCCACTATATATAGGGGAAGGGGAGAGGGGGTGCCACCCCTAGGGTTCCCACCCTAGGGGGTGCGGCAGCCCTCCCAGATGGGGTTTGTGGCGGCCAGATGGGGAGGAGGGGGTGGCGCACCCCTCTGGTGGGCCTAAGGCCCACCTAAGTTAGGGTTCCCCCCCTCTTTTTCTTTCCCCTGCGCCATGGGCTGAGTGGGGATGCGTACCAGCCCAACTAGGGGCTGGTTCCCACCCCCACTTATCCCATCTTACCTCTTGGGGTCGCAGCCCCCCTTCGGTGGTCCCGGTGGTCCCGGTACGTTACCGGTGATGCCCGAAACACTTCCGGTGTCCGAAACCATCCGTCCTATATATCAATCTTTACCTCCGGACCATTCCGGAGCTCCTCGTGACGTCCGGGATCTCATCCGGGACTCCGAACAACTTTCGGTAATCTCGTATAACAATTCCCTATAACCCTAGCGTCATCGAACCTTAAGTGTGTAGACCCTACGGGTTCGGGAGACAGGCAGACATGACCGAGACACCTCTCTGGCCAATAACCATCAGCGGGGTCTGGATACCCATGGTGGCTCCCACTAGCTCCACGATGATCTCATCGGATGAACCACGATGTCAAGGATTCAATCAATCCCGTATACGATTCCCTTTGTCTGTCGGTATAGAACTTGCCCGAGATTCGATCGTCGGTATACCTATACCTTGTTCAATCTCGTTGCCGGTAAGTCTCTTTACTCGTTCCGTAGCACGTCATCGTGTGACTAACTCCTTAGTCACATTGAGCTCATGATGATGTTCTACCGAGTGGGCCCAGAGATACCTCTCCGTCACACGGAGTGACAAATCCCGATCTCGATTCGTGCCAACCCAACAGACACTTTCCGAGGTACCCGTAGTGCACCTTTATAGTCACCCAGTTACGTTGTGACGTTTGATACACCCAAAGCACTCCTACGGTATCCGGGAGTTGCACAATCTCACGGTCGAAGGAAAAGATACTTGACATTAGAAAAGCATTAGCATACGAACAATACGATCTAGTGCTAGGCTTAGGATTGGGTCTTGTCCACCACATCATTCTCCCAATGATGTGATCCCGTTATCAATGACATCCAATGTCTATGATCAGGAAACCATGATCATCTATTGACTAACGAGCTAGCTAACTAGAGGCTTGCTAGGGACACATTGTGATCTATTCATTCACACATGTATTAGTGTTTCCTGTTAATACAATTATAGCATGAACGATAGACGATTATCATGAACAAGGAAATATGATAATAACCATTTTATTGTTGCCTCTAGGGCATATTTCCAACAGTCTCCCACTTGCACTAGAGTCAATAATCTAGTTACATTGTGATGTATCGAACACCCATAGCATCATGGTGTTGATCATGTTTTGCTCCTGGAAGAGGTTTAGTCAACGGGTCTGCAATATTCAGATCCGTGTGTACTTTACAAATATCTATTACTCCAGTTTGGACATGGTCCTGGATGGAGTTGTAGCGGCGCTTGATGTGCTTCGTCTTCCGGTGAAACCTGGGCTCCTTGGCTATGGCAATGGCTCCAGTGTTGTCACAGAAGAGTGTCATAGGACCCGACGCGCTTGGAACCACTCCAAGGTCGGTGATGAGCTCCTTCATCCAAATTCCTTCATGAGCCGCTTCTGAAGCAGCTATGTACTCCGCTTCACATGTAGATGCTGCCACGACTTCTTGCTTGCTGCTGCACCAGCTCACTGCCCCACCATTCAACACATATACATATCCGGTTTGTGACTTAGAGTCATCCGGATCTGTGTCGAAGCTAGCGTCGACGTAACCCTTTACGACGAGCTCTTCGTCACCTCCATAAACGAGAAACATTTCCTTAGTCCTTTTCAGGTACTTAAGGATATTCTTGACCGCTGTCCAGTGTTCCGCACCGGGATTACTTTGGTACCTCCCGACCAAGCTTATCGCAAGGTTTATATCAGGTCTGGTACACAGCATGGCATACATTAGAGAGCCCACGGCTGAAGCGTAGGGGACAGAACTCATCTTCTCTCTATCTGCTGCCGTGGTCGGCGACTGAGTCTTACTCAATCTCATACCTTGCAAAACTGGCAAGAACCCTTTCTTTGAGTTTTCCATATTGAATTTCTTCAATATCTTGTCAAGGTATGTACTTTGCGAAAGACCTATGAGGCGTCTCGATCTATCTCTATAGATCTTGATGCCTAATATGTATGCAGCTTCTCCAAGGTCCTTCATAGAAAAACTCTTGTTCAAATAGGCCTTTATGCTCTCCAACATCTCTATATCATTCCCCATCAATAATATGTCATCCACATATAGTACGAGGAAAGCTACAGAGCTCCCACTCACTTTCTTGTACAGACAGGCTTCTCCGTAAACCTGTATGAACCCAAACGCTTTAATCACCTCATTAAAGCGAATGTTCCAACTCCGAGATGCTTGCACTAGCCCATAGATGGAGCGCTGGAGCTTGCATACTTTGTTAGCACCTTTAGGATCGACAAAACCTTCTGGTTGCATCATATACAACTCTTCCTTAAGATTCCCGTTAAGGAATGCTGTTTTGACGTCCATTTGCCAAATTTCATAATCATAAAAGGCGGCAATTGCTAACATGATTCGGACTGATTTCAGCTTCGCTACGGGAGAGAAAGTCTCTTCGTAGTCAACTCCTTGAATTTGTCGAAAACCCTTTGCGACAAGTCGAGCTTTGTAAACGGTTACATTACCGTTTGCGTCAGTCTTCTTCTTGAAGATCCATTTATTTTCTATGGCTCGCCGTTCATCGGGCAAGTCCACCAAAGTCCATACTTTGTTCTCATACATGGATCCTATCTCGGATTTCATGGCCTCAAGCCATTTGTTGGAATCCGGGCCCGCCATTGCTTCTTCATAGTTCGAAGGTTCACCGTTGTCTAACAACATGATTTCCATCACAGGGTTGCCGTACCACTCTCGTGCGGAGCGTACCCTTGTGGACCTTCGTGGTTCAGTAGTAACTTGATCCGAAGCTTCATGATCATCATCATTTACTTCCTCTTCAGTCGGTGTAGGCACCACAGGAACAACTTCTTGCGCTGCGCTACTTTCCTGTTCGAGAGGGGGTGTAATTATCTCATCAAGTTCTACCTTCCTCCCACTTACTTCTTTCGAGAGAAACTCTTTCTCCAGAAAGGATCCGTTCTTGGCAACAAAGGTTTTACCTTCGGATCTAAGATAGAAGGTATACCCAATAGTTTCCTTAGGGTATCCTATGAATACGCATTTCTCCGCTTTGGGTTCGAGCTTTTCTGGTTGAAGTTTCTTCACATAAGCATCGCAGCCCCAAACTTTAAGAAACGATAACTTAGGTTTCTTGCCAAACCACAGTTCATACGGTGTCGTCTCAACGGATTTAGACGGTGCCCTATTTAAAGTGAATGCTGCAGTTTCTAATGCGTATCCCCAAAATGATAGCGGTAAGTCGGTGAGAGACATCATAGATCGTACCATATCTAATAAAGTGCGATTACGACGTTCAGACACTCCGTTGCGCTGCGGTGTGCCAGGCGGTGTTAGTTGTGAAACGATTCCATACTTCCTTAGGTGTGTGCCAAACTCGTGACTCAAATATTCTCCTCCACGATGAGATCGTAGACATTTAATTTTTCTGTCACGTTGATTCTCAACCTCACTCTGAAATTCCTTGAACTTTTCAAACGTCTCAGATTTGTGCTTCATCAAGTAGATATACCCATACCTACTCAAATCATCGGTGAGAGTGAGAACATAACGATAACCACCGCGAGCTTCAACGTTCATTGGACCACACACATCAGTATGTATTATTTCCAATAAGTCGGTGGCTCTCTCCATTATTCCTGAGAATGGAGTCTTAGTCATCTTGCCCATGAGGCACGGTTCGCATGTGTCAAATGATTCAAAGTCAAGAGACTCTAGCAGTCCATCAGTATGGAGCTTCTTCATGCGCTTAACGCCGATATGACCAAGGCGGCAGTGCCACAAGTATGTGGGACTATCGTTATCAACTTTGCATCTTTTGGTACTCATACTATGAATATGTGTAACATCACGATCGAGATTCATCAAGAATAAACCATTCACCAGCGGAGCATGACCATAAAACATATCACTCATATAAATAGAACAACCATTATTCTCTGACTTAAATGAGTAGCCGTCTCGCATTAAGCAAGACCCTGATACAATGTTCATGCTTAAAGCTGGTACTAAATAACAATTATTAAGGTTTAAAACTAATCCCGACGATAGATGTAGAGGTAGCGTGCCGACGGCGATCACATCGACCTTTGAACCATTCCCGACGCGCATTGTCACCTCGTCCTTGGCCAGTCTCCGCTTATTCCGCAGTTCCTGCTTTGAGTTGCAAATGTGAGCAACAGCACCGGTATCAAATACCCAGGAGCTACTACGAGCGCTGGTAAGGTACACATCAATAACATGTATATCACATATACCTTTAACGTTGCCGGCCTTCTTGTCCGCTAAGTATTTGGGGCAGTTCCGCTTCCAGTGACCTTTTCCCTTGCAGTAGAAGCACTCAGTCTCAGGCTTGGGTCCGTTCTTTTTCTTCTTCCCGGCATCTGGTTTACCGGGCGCGGCAACAGCTTTGCCGTCTTTCTTGAAGTTCTTCTTACCCCTGCCTTTCTTGAAACTAGTGGTCTTGTTGACCATCAACACTTGATGCTCCTTCTTGATTTCTACTTCTGCACACTTGAGCATCGAGTACAACTCGGGAATGGTTTTCTCCATCCCTTGCATGTTGTAGTTAAGCACAAAGCCTTTGTAGCTTGGTGGGAGAGACTGGAGGATTCTGTCAATGATAGCATCATCCGGAAGTTCGACTCCAAGTGAAGTCAGACGACCGTGTAACCCAGACATTTTGAGTATGTGCTCACTGACAGAACTGTTCTCCTCCATCTTACAGCTGAAGAACTTGTCGGAGACTTCATATCTCTCGACACGGGCATGAGCTTGAAAAACTAGCTTCATCTCTTGGAACATCTCATATGCCCCGTGTTGCTCAAAACGTCTTTGGAGCCCCGTTTCTAAACTGTATAACATGCCACACCTGACCAGAGAGTAGTCATCACTCCGCGCTTGCCAGACGTTTAGAACGTCCTGCGCTGCTGCGGGAGCGGGAGGGTCACCTAGCGGCGCATTAAGGACATAAGCCTTTTTAGCTGCTTCAAGGATGAGCTTCAGGTTGCGAACCCAGTCCGCATAGTTGCTACCATCATCTTTCAGCTTGTTTTTCTCTAGGAATGCGTTGAAGTTGAGGTTGACGTTGGACATCTACAATATTTATAAAGACAACTTTTAGACTAAGTTCATGACAATTAAGTTCATTTAATCAAATTAAGTATGAACTCCCACTTAAATCGACATCCCTCTAGTCATCTAAGTGATACATGATCCATGTTGACTAACCCGTGTCCGATCATCACGTGAGACGGACTAGTCACCATGGTGAGCAACTTCATGCTGATCGTATTCAACCATACGACTCATGTTCGACCTTTCGGTCTCTTGTATTCGAGGTCATGTCTGCACATGCTAAGCTCGTCGAGTTAACCTAAGTGTTTTGCGTGTGTAAATCTGGCTTACACCCGTTGTATGCGAACGTTAGAATCTATCACACCCGATCATCACGTGGTGCTTTGAGACAACGAACCTTCGCAACGGTGCACACTTAGGGGAATACGTTCTCGAAATTTTAGGAGGGATCATCTTATTATGCTACCGTCGTTTTAAGCAATAAGATGTAAAACATGATAAACATCACAATGCAATCATATAGTGACATGATATGGCCATTATCATCTTTGCTCATTCGATCTCCATCTTCAGGCATCGCATGATCATCATCGTCACCGGCGTGACACCATGATCTCCATCATCATGATCTCCATCATCGTGTCTCCGTGAAGTCGTCACGCCAACTACTACTATCACTACTACTATGGCTAACCGTTAGCAATGAAGTAAAAGTAGCAAGCACATGGCGTTGCATCTCATACAATAAATTAAGACAACTCCTATGGCTCCTGCCGGTTGTCATACTCATCGACATGCAAGTCGTGAAACCTATTACAATAACATGATCATCTCATACATCATACATGCAACATCACAACTTTGGCCATATCACATCACATGTCAAACCCTGCAAAAACAAGTTAGACGACCTCTAATTGTTGTTGCAAGTTTTACGTGGCTGATTTGGGTTTCTAGCAAGAACGCCTTCTTACCTACGTGACAGCCACAACAATGATATGCCAAAGCTATTTACCCTTCATAAGGACCCTTTTCATAAAATCCAATCCGACTAGAGTAGGAGAGACAGACACCCGCTAGCCACCTTTATGCACGATGTGCATGTTTGTCGGTGGAACCAGTCTCACGTAAGCGTACGTGTAAGGTCGGTCCGGGCCGCTTCATCCCACAATACCGCCGGAAAAGAATAAGACTAGTAACGGCAAGCAAATTGACAAACCATCGCCCACAACTTTTGTGTTCTACTCGTGCATGGAATCTACGCATAGAAAACCTGGCTCGGATGCCACTGTTGGGGTAACGTAGCATAAATTCAAAATTTTTCCTACGCATGTTCAGATCTTCCTATGGAGAGACCAACAACGAGAGAGGGGTAAGAGCATCTTCGTACCTTTGAAGATCGCTAAGCGGAAGCATTGCTAGAACGCGGTTGATGGAGTCGTACTCGCAGCGATTCCGATCTAGTGCCGAACAACGACACCTCCGCGTTCAACACACGTGCAGCCCGGTGACGTCTCCCGCACCTTGATCCAGCAAGGAGGAGGGAGAGGTTGGGGAAGAAGACCAGCAACACGACGGCGTGGTGTTGGTGGAGAGACGAGGTCTCCCGGCAGGGCTTCGCCAAGCGCCGGCAGAGAGGAGGAGGAAGAAGTGCAGGGCTGCGCCGAGGGAGAGACAAAACTGTGTCCTCCAAAGGCCAAAAGTGCCCACTATATATAGGGGAAGGGGAGAGGGGGTGCCACCCCTAGGGTTCCCACCCTAGGGGGTGCGGCAGCCCTCCCAGATGGGGTTTGTGGCGGCCAGATGGGGAGGAGGGGGTGGCGCACCCCTCTGGTGGGCCTAAGGCCCACCTAAGTTAGGGTTCCCCCCCCCTCTTTTTCTTTCCCCTGCGCCATGGGCTGAGTGGGGATGCGTACCAGCCCAACTAGGGGCTGGTTCCCACCCCTACTTAGCCCATCTTACCTCTTGGGGTCGCAGCCCCCCTTCGGTGGTCCCCCGGGACCACCTCCGGTGGTCCCGGTGGTCCCGGTACGTTACCGGTGATGCCCGAAACACTTCCGGTGTCCGAAACCATCCGTCCTATATATCAATCTTTACCTCCGGACCATTCCGGAGCTCCTCGTGACGTCCGGGATCTCATCCGGGACTCCGAACAACTTTTGGTAATCTCGTATAACAATTCCCTATAACCCTAGCGTCATCGAACCTTAAGTGTGTAGACCCTACGGGTTCGGGAGACAGGCAGACATGACCGGGACACCTCTCTGGCCAATAACCATCAGCGGGGTCTGGATACCCATGGTGGCTCCCACTAGCTCCACGATGATCTCATCGGATGAACCACGATGTCAAGGATTCAATCAATCCCGTATACGATTCCCTTTGTCTGTCGGTATAGAACTTGCCCGAGATTCGATCGTCGGTATACCTATACCTTGTTCAATCTCGTTGCCAGTAAGTCTCTTTACTCGTTCCGTAGCACGTCATCGTGTGACTAACTCCTTAGTCACATTGAGCTCATGATGATGTTCTACCGAGTGGGCCCAGAGATACCTCTCCGTCACACGGAGTGACAAATCCCGATCTCGATTCGTGCCAACCCAACAGACACTTTCGGAGGTACCCGTAGTGCACCTTTATAGTCACCCAGTTACGTTGTGACGTTTGATACACCCAAAGCACTCCTACGGTATCCGGGAGTTGCACAATCTCACGGTCGAAGGAAAAGATACTTGACATTAGAAAAGCATTAGCATACGAACAATACGATCTAGTGCTAGGCTTAGGATTGGGTCTTGTCCACCACATCATTCTCCCAATGATGTGATCCCGTTATCAATGACATCCAATGTCTATGATCAGGAAACCATGATCATCTATTGACTAACGAGCTAGCTAACTAGAGGCTTGCTAGGGACACATTGTGATCTATTCATTCACACATGTATTAGTGTTTCCTGTTAATACAATTATAGCATGAACGATAGACGATTATCATGAACAAGGAAATATGATAATAACCATTTTATTATTGCCTCTAGGGCATATTTCCAACAATAGCTTGTGCTAAAAAGTTGAGAGGGTTACGACAAAAACTGGATGCACTTCGTGTACAAACTTGACCATCTCCTTCGAAGCATCACGGTTTCGGACGAAAACCCATCTGCTAGAAAGATATTTTATTTTTTTACTTATTTCAACTTCAGACATTTTATGCATTTTGTGCATTCAATATAAAACATTCAAAACCACATCCTAAATTTCGACCCTTTATAACTTCATTTGCTATTTTTCATGCATTTAATGATTTTTTGACCTAAATGACCTTGAAATTGAAAAGCCCGACAAATGAACTCTGAATAGGTTGAAACTTGGCATCGTATCATCATTTCTCCCACGTAGCATGTGCTAAAAGGTTGAGAGGGTTACGCCAAAAACTGGATGCACTTCGTGTACAAAATGAACAATCTCTTTCGAAGTATCAGGGTTTCGAACGAAAACTCATCTATTGCAAAGGGATTTCATTTTTTTGAACTTATTTGAACTCCATACTTTTTGTGTGTTTAAAATACACCATTTAAAGCTACATCATAAATTTTCAATATTTTCTGACTTCATTTGGTATTTCTCACGAATTTACTTACTTTTTTGAGCTAATTGACCCTGAAATTGAAAAACACTACAAATGAACTCTGAAAAGGTTGAAAGTTGGCATGGTATCATAGTTTCACCCACATGGCATGTGCTAAAAAGTTGAGAGAGTTACGATAAAAACTGGATGCACTTCGTGTACAAACTGGATCATCCTTCGAAGTATCAAGGTTTCAGACGAAAACCCATCTGCTACAAAGGCATTTTATTAAAATGATTTTAATTCCAGACTTTTTATGCATTCAATATGCACCATACTATAACATGTTAAAATCTACAGAAAGTAGTAACTAAAAATAACGAAAAACAACAATTAAATGACTAAAACAACTATATAAGCAAAACAATATTGTTTTAATTAAAATCCAAATTTAAATTATTCTAAAAATAACCAAATAAATCTTACTGTGATAACAATCTAACAGATGACTAGGAGAAAAAAGAATTAAATTAAAAACTATTTGTAAACTCAAGTTATTCACAATTTGGGTTTGAAGCAAATTTGAACAAATTCAAATTTAAACCATTCAAATTTAAAAACTAATTGCACAAACAGAAACTAGAATTTTTTTAATCTAATGCAAAAAAGAATCACTCAAAGAAAAATTAAATATCCTAAAAGATATAAGCAATTTAAAACAGAAACTACAAACAGAAATAAAATTTAAAAATAGGAAAAAAATAAAAATACAAAACCCCTTTAGTCCCGGTTCGTGTCTCGAACCGGGACTAAAGGTATACCCTTCAGTCCCGGTTCAAGACACGAACCAGGACTAAAGCCTCCAAACCCTTTAGTCCCGGTTGGAGACACGAACCGGGACTAAAGGTCCCTTTTGAACCGGGACTAATGACCGACCGGCGCCCTTGCCGTTCGAACCGGGACTAATGCTAACATTAGTCCCGGTTCGTAATGGAACCGGGACTAATGTGTAAATTGAGCTGGGACGGAAGCCCCTTTTTCTACTAGTGGGATCAGTCCATACCGACGCCTTCAAGGAGGGGAACGACGCCCTCAGGCGTCGCCGTCGACGCGGCCGACCAGGGATTTCGCCCGAACTAGATCCCCACCACTAGCAGCACCTCCTGGTGATTTTTAAATAATGAATAATACATATGCACTGTTTATCTTTCCAAAATTATGATTTTGTCATTTTTGTGTAACTCACATGGTTACTTATTTCAGCATAAAAGATTTCACATGTGCAATATACATCCACATAAACATATTGAGATTTTTTCAGAATTTGTTGATACACTAGTTAAAATGTAGGGCTTACTGTAGCTCGTCCTCCAAAGTGACTTTTTGTCTTAACTTAAGCATCCCAATTCAGGTCATGAGAACTACTTCCTCCGTCTCGGTGCATTAGGCATCTTACGAAAATCAAATAATCCCAAAACACTAAGGCATATTAGAATAGTACTAGTTGCATGCATATTAATTAGACCACATCTATTAATTGAAGGACCAATGCATGCAATTTATGCGGCACCCTTTTTGGATTTCAAGAGGTATTCTAATTAATAGCACATTTTCAGTTGAGAAAGGAATGGTGTGATTGGCTTCCTCTGCAATTTAATTTTCTTCTCCTACCCAATCTATGCGTGCCTAGGTTGCAGTGCACCTCCTAAAATGCCTAATGCACCGAGACGGAGGGAGTAGTATTATTTGCTTGATTTCCAAGTGCCTCTCAGGGTTTCTCAGAGGGTGTTTGTTTCCAGGGACTTATTGGTTTTGAGACTTAAAAAAGTCCCTATAAGTCCCACCTAAACCAAACACAAGGGACTTATTGAGACTTATTATGGTGATTTGGGACTTATCAAATAAGACTCTCTAGTAGGAGCTTATTGGGACTTATTGCTCGTTAGCCCGCGGAAAAAGTCTCCCGCATCGATCGAGTGTCCGCCGCCCTACCCCTCGTCGCTCGCACCGCCCTACCCCTCGTCGTTCGCACGCCCCAATCGCCGTCGCCCCATCGCCACATCGCCGCCCGCCCCGTCGCCACCCGGTCCGTCGCCGCCCCGCCCCGTCGCCGCCCGGTCGTCTCGTTTTCTGCCTCGGTTCGTCCCCCCGCCGCCCCGTTTCTGCATTGGTTCTTCCCCGTCGTCCCGTTCTGCATCGCTGGAGTTTTCTGATCCGCATGGTTATGTGAACAAGTGTATTTTATTAGGTGTAACATGGACTTATAAGTCCCTGTAAACAAACAGGTAGGGACTCGGGACTTATAAATCCCTGTAAACAAACAGGTAGGAACTTATGACTTATAAGTTGGGACTTAAAAAAGTCCTACGACTTATGAAACAAACAGGGCCTCAGTCATCTGTTGTTGTCAAGGACCCTACAATTTGGCTGGCTGCCCCCACAAGTGGCACCAAGGTTTTATGCTACGGCTCGTGTAGACGTCATAGTGATGAGAGATTCGAATTGCCAATTGGCACTGATGGGTGCTGGGGAACCCGTATCTGGCACTCCACGCCAGTTTTAATTGCTTGGTGTGCTCCCATCCTGTACCAAATGGTCACAAATGAGCTGCAAATACAGAGAAAAAACAAAGACCACAAATTGAGGAACCTCCAAGTTGAACGAGTGGAAGAACCCCACATTAAAAAAAGCATGTATGAACAAACAAAGTGAGCCATGATAGTCTTCTGGTAGGAAAGCGTCCTGAAGCTCAACCACGGGGAGCACGCGTGGCATGCAAAAGGCTCTAGCAAGTGTAAAACATACTCACTTCATTCCAAAACACTTGTCCAAAAAATGAATGTATCTACGTGTACTTTAGTTTAACCACGTGGATCACGCATCGCATGCAAAATGCACTGACAAGTGTAAAAAAATACTACGTGCAGTATAGAATTCCCCAGCTACTCGTAAGTAAAGAACGTGTGCATGGTGCCTTTCTAGTGCAACCACCCCCATATTAGTTGCATCACAGTCCACTCCATGGGGGCAGTTCGCTTGCACACATCATCAGGAGCTTAGTATTTGTTTAGCTAAAGTTTTTTTTTGCGATGTGCATCAATCTCTTCCCTTTGTTTCTTTCTTGGCGATACATCCTTACTTTTTTTTTTAAGATAAGAGAGCCTCTGTGGCTCTGTCCTGCACTGTACTAATGTCTAACGACCATCGATGATATCCCACGTTGTTGTGATTTGTTAAGAGCGCCTTTGTCAGTGGCTCCAGTATATATAATCATGTCGACAAGAACAAAGGCAATGAGAACAAGAGAAAACAACATCATCGTGTATACCTGCTCTTCTGCCGAGAGAAGCTGACACTGTCAGCGCCACCTCATCAAATCTTTCCGCCCTCATTACCTTCCTCACTGACCAAGATACTCGATCATGCACCAGGAGTGGACTACCCCAAATGGTTTTGACCAAATTGACACGTGCAGCGAAACGAGCATGATTAGGTTTTTTGTGGTGGAACCTACCCACAATTCCTACAGTTGACATTATCGCATCAAAAATGCTAAACCTATAAAGTGTTATACAAGGTTACACGTTCACTAGGATTCTTTCTTCCTAACTAACCTCTTTCCTTCATGATTTTTAAGGGGTGGGACCTTATCCCTCTTAACCTCCAACCAAAATCCATCTACTGTAAACTTATGTAAGTATAGCATTACTATTTTCGTAATTTTCTGATTTTTTCCATGCTTTCCAGCAGTACTTTTTTTAAGTAAAAAACTTTCAATCTATTCATCTTTAATTATGACAGAATTTCTTGGACAATATGACATAAATTCTTTGACACGGGCAAATACTACTACACATTACCTCTCACTAGACCAGTAGCTAGATAGCCATTGCCCAAATTTGAAGAAGGGTTTACATACATGGGGTCTACCCCATTAATTGGACCACGATCAGTCGACGGAGATCGATGGAGGCCGATCATGGCGGCCATTGTTGATGCACTGCACTGCACTTCACGCTGCCGGCCGGAGTAGTACCTGTAATTCTCCTCCCACCGCCGATCAAGACCAGTTAACCGCCAACCCCACTACGTACCATCCCCCACTTAAACTTCGATCTCCCCTCCCTCGTTCCCACCCCTTTTCCTTTCGTTTCGCCAAAGCATTTCATATTCGCTTGCCCTCCACTTGTCTCGTCTCTCCATGGCGACCAGAAAACGACCCGTCGGTCTCTCCCTTCTTATACCACGGCCGCCATTCTCCGAGAACGGGAGGAGATCGGCGTGTGATGCATGGCGCGGCCAAGTGATCGACGACGTGCGACGATGGCGGTTCGGGTGGCTGCCCCGTCTACGGCTGCACCACCCGCGCTCGTCTTTGCGCTCGCGGTTGTGTTTGCTGTGGTGAGAGCGGAGGGTGGCTCCGGCCATGTGAGCTTCGGCGAGGCGGCGAACGGCGGCAATGCACCGTCGTTGAGGGCCGGTGAGGTGGGTGCGGGTCTGGAGTTAGCTGCCCGCGATCGTGTGCCGGCGTCGAGGGTGTCGGTGGTAGGTTGCGTGTGCGTGCCGTCGGTGGGGTCACTGGAAGGCTGCGCGTGCCCGCCAACACCGCCACCGCCACCTCCCGCGTGCCCGCCACCGCCTCCACCTCCACCACCGCCATGCCCGCCGCCGCCTCCACCGCCACCACCGGCGTGTCCTCCACCGCCACCGCCGCCACCCGCCTGCCCGCCGCCGGAGCCGGAGCCGACGCCGTGGGATTTCGAAAACAAGAAGTTGGAGCAGCTGTACCCGGTGATCCAGGCGTTCAAGCGCACCATCACGAGCGACCCGCTCAACGTGACGGCGACGTGGGTGGGCACCAAGATCTGCGACAGCGCCAAAGGCGGCGGCGCGTACAAGGGCTTCTACTGCGACACCCCGCCGGACGACGTCAACAAGACGCTCACCGTGGCGTCCATCGACTTCAACGGCTTCCACCTGTGCGCGCCCACGCTGGCCGGCTTCATCGACGCCTTCCCGGACCTGGCGCTCTTCCACGCCAACTCCAACAACTTCTCCGGCGACCTCCCGGACCTCACCTCCCTGCGCTACTTCTACGAGCTCGACCTCTCCAACAACGGCTTCTCCGGCGCCTTCCCGGCTGCCGTGCCGCCGCTCGGCCGCCTCGCCTTCCTCGACCTCCGATTCAACGGCTTCGCGGGCGAGGTGCCGCCCTCCGTCTTCGGCATCTCCGTCGAGGCGCTCTTCCTCAACAACAACGCCTTCACCGGCGTCATTCCCGAGAGCACCTTCGGCACCAGCAGGGCCGAGTACATCGTGGTGGCCAACAACCGCTTCACGGGACCCATCCCGCGCTCCATCTTCAACGTCTCCGGCACGCTCTCCGAGATCCTCTTCCTCAACAACGACCTCTCGGGGTGCCTCCCCTACGAGGTCGGACTGGTGGAGGGGCTCATGGTGTTCGACGCCGGCGGAAACCAGATCCGCGGCCCCATCCCGCTCTCGTTCGGCTGCCTCGCCGACGTCCAGGAGCTCAACCTAGCACGGAACCAGCTCTACGGCCACGTCCCCGACGTGCTCTGCCTCCTCGCCAAGACCGGCAAGCTCACCAACCTCTCCCTCTCCGACAACTACTTCCACTCCGTGGGCTACCACTGCATGGAGCTCGTGAGGAGCCGCGTGCTGGACGTGCGCCGGAACTGCATCCTCGGGTTCCCCGGCCAGCGCCCGCACATCGAGTGCGCCATGTTCTACGCCGACCCCACCAAGCACTGCCCCTTCATCCCACACATACCATGCGACCTACCGGGGTTCAAGCCGAAGCAGACGGCCGCCGCTGCCGCGTTACCCGCCGGGGAGAGCGCGGTGCATGGCCTTGGAGCGGACGGGAGCGTGGCGGCGAGAACCACTGACGTCGGGATAGGTGGTTAATTAGGTGAGGTTGAACAGCAAAAATGTGACACATATATGAATCGTTTGGTCATTGATGAATTCTTGAAGTGTTTTATTATAGTATATGTCGACCTGATCGCATGAAGCATCATTGTGTTGTGTTACTTATCGGGCAAATAAGTTCAAACTTAATAATTTTTAGCTTGGTAACCACATGTCCCATGCGGTGGTTCAACTCAATAATTTGTAATAAGATTTGTAAAGCTCGGAGTCAAGTAACTGCCTACCAAGTAGGGCCTCCAGTTGATCACAACCAGGGATTTGGCGTTGCCGTGCGGAAAATTCTGTTATGCGAATCTAGTATACTCCACGAGAAATCGACTTACTTTTTGTCAAAAAAGACCCCACTTCCACAACTGAATTGCTAAAAAAAAACTTTAAATGAAATTGACAAAAAAGACCCCCTATACAATGGCGGCAGGCACGACACGTGACACCTCCTGACACATCCAGAGAGTGTAGCACTGTTCACCCGGGGTGGGGCAAAAAAAAGATGAACAGTTTTTTTTTAAAAAAAAAAGCATAAAAACACACAAAAAACTGGAATTATGCACCCATCTAAAACAGTTGATATTTTCCTGCTATTTTTTATCTTTTATAAAAAATATTGTTCATCCTTAGTGAAATTCTTATTTCTGAGCATATAAGAAAACTGCCCCTCGCATGAACATCGTCGTGAACAGTGCTGCCGCCTCCGGTCGTGGCGGCATGTGCCACGTGCCGGCTGACGCACGTGCCGCCACGATCCCGGGATCTTTTCTACCAATTTCAATCAAAAGGGGTCTTTTTAGTAATTCTGTTGAGCAGGTGATCCTTTTGAACAAAAAAATGATTTTTTGAATGTGAATTAGTTTTGACAGAACTTTTTAATAACTTTGTTCGGATGCAAATTTCATAAGAAAAATCGTCTTGTAACCACCCGATATTTTCCGGTTACCGAAATCGCGGTGGTCCATGAGACTTCTTTTCATCCAGAGTCCAAAACCCTGACTAGGACTGAGCAAGGTTGTAGGATATAATTTCTCTCTTCTACTATTCCTTGAAAAAAAGTCGGGTAGATATTCAAAATTTAGCTTTCATCACTAACCTCTCTCTCTCTCTCTAGCTAGATCTGTCCTCCTCCTAGTATTAGGCCATTCGGTCAGGCATGCCCTCCAACCCCACTCTCTCGCTCCACCTCTCCGTTGGATGACCACGCCTAGGGATATAGAGCGGCATCTGGCCCGATCTGCCCCGCTTTCAAGTCAAAACATCTTAGGTTAGTTATAATTCTTTCAGCCAAATTTAGCTTAGTTTGAACAAATATAGTCTTTATGCGGGATTATGCGGGATGCCGCCTACATCCCTAACCACGCCTGACTACAACCGGTCCTTGTTGATGCTTCCATTGTCGTCCCGACCTTGCGTGTCACCCCTCACCCGACCACTCCTAGCCGCTCTCACTTGGTACCCCCTCCCCAACAACCCTTTCCCCGACCACACAACAATGCTACCCAGCGCCACCCGCGTGAAGCAGCTCGGTGGCGAGGTCAACGACATCGGTGCCCTTGAGCCAGCACCAAACAGAGTTTTTCTGTCTCTTTGAGGTCCACCCGCGGAGATCTCGTCCATGAGGGCTTGCCGTAGTCGACGAAGACGACGGGTTAGGTGAGTGTGAACAACAATAGGTGACATATATGAATCGTTTGGTCATTGAATTATTTAAGTGTTGTATCGTATATGTCGATCTGATCGCATGAAGCATCATTTTGTTGTGTTATGGAAAATAAGTTCAACTTAATTTGTTAGACGTTGTAAATCTTGGATTCAAGTAACTTCCTACACAATAGAGATGCTAGTTGATCACAACAGAACAGAACAGAGCACAACAATAAACATGAACACACGGATGATAGTTCAACACTTGTACACTAGCATACCACACATCAAAGCATACTAGCAATCCATCCATGACCACTAGCTATCAAACCTTGCTCAGAAACAATTCCTAGCATGCTCGAAATCAACCACAATTAGCTACTAGAACATCACAACCACACAGATCTGAAGATTTAATCCTACCACATGCTCAGATCTAGATAGAACCAGTAGAGAGGAGGGGGTGATTGAACTCACGAACGCCATCGAAGTAGGTGCGGAGTACGCGCTAGAGACGTCGGGGAAGAGGAGCTGTTGATTTACCGCCGACGTAAACCGGTCGCGGGAGTAGTTGTGCCGCTTACCTCGTCGTCAATGTGAAACCGCGCCGGAAGGAGAGCTCAAGAGGGGGGAATGGTGGTGGGAGTTTTACCGCTGCGGTGACCCTGCTATATAGGGCGACCGATTTGGCTGGCGGTGATGCGAAATCGTCCCACCGAATTTTCCTAGATGCACAGGAGCTCCCCTCATCTTCCTGCTCGCGGGAGCTTACCGCCGTGTTCCCTTCCCTCGCATCGCTCGAGTCTGACTCGCTGAAAACTGTCGATTCAAATGTTTCTAGCAGGGTTGGCTGAAGAGTGCTTTAAGGCTCATACGGGCCAACATTTTTATGCGGTTCATGCAACCAAACACCCCGTTTTCTTCCATGACGGGTCTGGATGGAACTAGTGCGAGTAACCAAGTACATCCATAATTACTGTTACACGATGGAGAAGAGCAAAAGGCTGGGTACCAAGGTCAAATTGTTTGGTTGGTCTCTGAACCATATCTAGCATGCTTACTATTCTTCGGGTTAGACTAGCAAAATGGCCCGTGCGTTGCAGCGGGAGAAAAAAACATATGTTGTGCACATTATGTTCACACATCATCGTTTGATTTTGAAATTATGTTCAAAAAAGCAAAAAAATGTTTCTTCTTTTAAATTTATTCACAAGTTGAAGCAATCTTTACATTTAAAAAAAAATCATGGTTGTAAAAAATATTGGTAACTCAAAAAATTATTCTTAATTTCAAGTTTTTTTAGAAAACATACAATAATAATCCGATCCATCCGAGAGATAATTCTTCAAAAATCACACGGGTATATTTTCACAAAGACTTAGAAGGATTAATGTTTAGCTACATACATTAGATCTTTCATGAACTTTTTTACAAATATGAGAACAATTTTAAAATCAAGAACATTTTTTACAATTTACAAACATTTACTAAAAATTGTGATTATTTTTTATATTTCAAACGGGTTTAAATATTTTCTTTTGAATTGGAGACCAATTCTAGAAAAGACGAACATAATTTTTGATGCTGGAGGTTTTTACGTTAAATTCACAAACATTTTTGAAACGCATGAAGTTTTTTCTGAATAAACAAACATTTTTATAAGTTAGTAATATATTTATTAAATTCACGGATATTGTTTTGGAATTTGCAAAAAATATTATAAAAATCCGGCGCCTTTTTTGAATCCACAAACATTTTATGTTTTCGTCAACATTTTAATTCAAAATTCCTATTTTTAATATGCAAATGCTTTTGTAATTCTAAATTATTTAAATTAGAAGTAAACAAAAATGGAACGGAAAACTTTAAATAAAAACGAAACTACCAAAACAGGCATTAGCTATTTTTAAAATTTAAGACATTTTTTAAATGCATTAACATATTTTGAATTAGAAAGCATTTTGTTAAATGCTTTTAATTATTTTTAATACATGGAGTTTGATTTGAAATCATGGACTTTTCTTATTTTACAAACATTTTTTCAAACTTGCAAACATTTTATTGTATATGCGAGCATTTTTTACAAAAACTCCGAGCAGTTTTTGAAGTCACAAACATTTTACTTTTTTAAATATGTTGATTTAAAATTATGTTTATTAAAAGTTTAAAGGTTATTTGAAGTTTAAAATTATTTAAAATAGAAAAATAAAATGGAACTGAAGATAAATAAATAGACGGAACTCAAAAAACTGGCGCCTGTGCATGGGCCGGCCCATATGGTGTGCTGGATATTCTCCCAGGGCGCAGGGCGTAACATAGGAGGCTTTTACATCGGCCAGCCCAGTCGGAGATTTTTCGCTTACTGAAACGTTTTCTATTACTTACCGGTGGCATGGTGGGTAATTTATGCAAACTTCAGAGGCAATTTCCATGACGTACCACAGTAACAATAGGTGCTTTATTAATATACTAGCAAAAGACCCCGCGCGTTGCAACGGAGAAAAAAACCACCATCCTCAATGGCGATGACCACATTATGTTCATATCTCATCGCATGATTTCAAACATTTGTTCGTTCACAAATGCAAGAATATTTCTTCTTTTAATTTTATTCACAATTCACAAGTTGAAACAATATTCATATTTTTTTTTAAATATCATGGTTGTCAAAAAACTTGATAACTCAAAGAATTATTCTGAATTTCAAGAAATATTTTTTAAAATATACTACAATATTCCGATCCACCCTGACAATTAATTCTTTAAAATTCACTCACGTAATCTGAAAGACTCAGAAGCATTACTGTTGAACTGCATACACTGGATCATTCGTGAACATTTTTATAAATTTGTGAACATTTTTAAAATCAAGAACAAGTTTTACTATTTATAAACATTTTTTGAAAATTCCAAACAATATTTTATATTACGAACTGTTTTCAAGTATTTATTGTGAATTGGCGAATAATTCGTTTTTGCATTATCAAACATATTTTAATTGCATTAAAGAAATTTTGCAAAATGATGTACTTTTTTTGATTCACGAATGTTTTCTCGAAAATTACATTTTTCTTTAATATGTAAACATTTATACAAAAATCCCAAACAATTTTTGAATTTGCAAACATTTTATGTTTTATCAAACATTTAAGTAAATATATATTTTTTGAATTTCGAAAGTTTATTTTTGATTTATTTGAATTAGGACAACAAAAAGGAACAGATAAATAATAGTAACTAAAAAACTAAAAAAATAGGCCCCTCCCATGGGCTGGCCCAAATGGGCGTGCTGTGTATTTTCCAGCGAGCGGAGCGTAGTATAGCTGGTCCCTATGCTTGGGCCGGCCCATGCGTGGATTCGCTGCAAAACGTTTTTTATAACTGAATAGGTGGCATTGGTGGGTAATATTAAAGAATTTTGGAGGCAATTTTAATGACGTACCACAGAAGCAATAGGTGCTTTATTAGTAGGGAGGACTAGCAAAAGGGTACGTGCGTTGCAATGGAAAAAAATACCACATACTTTTAATTTATAAAAGGTGATCCATAATTTGAGTATTTGTAGCTATGACCCAAACAAAGATGATCTTAGTCTCAAAAAAATAGTTCATGATTTCACATGTCTTCTATTATAATATGACTTGCATGTAGATTTAATACGTATAAATAAACAGTCAAATGATCTTCAATTCCGTCCCTAACCCTGATTCTGTTGAGATGTTCATCCACAATTCAAATTAGTACTGATATGAAAGAAAGATGGGTAATACATTATTGATCAATATTGCATCCTAGATAATATTTTTAAAATTGTTAACAGGTAAAATAACAACATATTCATATTCTATATATTTTTCTACTCAAAATTCATATATAACATGTTAAATTTGGAGTTACCGTTTAGAAGATATGAGTATTTTAAAAAACATTTAATATGTACTGCGGATTTAATGTCGAAAACATCAAGGAGTGTTCCATAAAATAGCATGACGGACTAAAAATATCTATTTTTTTATTAGTAGGTATAGATTATCTTACGTTTTTATGTTTTCTTTTCGGTTTCACATTTTCTCTTAGTTTTTCTATTTACTTTTTTGTTTATTTCTTTTTCATTTTCCTAAAATCTTCCAAATTTTTGAATATTTTTTGAATACTAAACATTTGTCTGATCCACAATTCATTTTTGAAATAATGAACATTATTAGAAATCGTAAACATTTTTAAATTCATGATTTTTATACAATGTCTGAATTTTCTGAATAAGTAACATTGTATGATTTCATGAACATTTTTTTATAACTCACAACTTTTAAACTTTTTTTAAATTCATGATTTTTATAGAACGTCCGAATTTTCTGAATAACTAACATCGTATGATTTCATGAACATTTTTGTAGAACTCACAACTTTTAAAATTTGGGTTTTTTAGGAAATTACGAAATAATTTGAAGATAGGGAAAATAAAAAATTTAATGTGAAAAGAAATGGCATAAAAATAAAGATAAATAATGGGCCGGACATGAAAACATACTGCAAGGAGGATGTGCATGCTAGCTGCAATAAAAAGAAAAAAGGGAGACTCAAAAAAAGCTGCAGTAAACATGATTCGAACCCGAGTCAGCCCTCAAGCAGCATGGGGCTTCAGCCAATACGCTGCGCATGCGCTAGCAACAATTTCTTGTCCAAACTTATAAAAACGAAACCTCACGGCGATTTTCACAGCAAAGAAAATTTAAATCGTTTTCTTAATTTATGAATGGCATGGTGGGTAATTTAGGGCAATTTTAAGGGTAAAAACTATAACATACGGCAGAAGCAGTAGCTACTTTATTATTAAGGAAAGATATATATATATATAATATATATATATAATAGGTAAAGAAAAGTAATCAAGTATGACAAAGAAAACTAGACGTACATATTTTGTAGGAATGTGGCGTGACAAGAATACTATACCTAGTAATTTCTGAAAAAAAGTAAAGTATGACCGTACGCCACAATATTGCTACTCGGACAGCCAGCTGGGAACAGAAGAACATACAATGATGCATCGTTTGGGTAAATCCTATTCGCCGTTTATCTCTACCATCAAAGGATCAAAAACAAATGTGTACTCTTTTTTTTGTTGCGAAAAAACAAATTTGTAAGAGACTAAAACTAGTCTGACTAAAACTAGTCTCTTTAAGAGGCTAAAGTTTCAAGCACCCCTGACTAAAGAGAGGCTAAAACTAGTCTTGAGGCTAAAATCTTTTAGTCAGAGGTACCCCTACTAAAATGTGCATTAGTCCTCTCTCTCTTCATTTAACTCTCAGGCAAGTTCTGAATTGGACGGTTTGAAGGATAATAAATGCTCATTAACTTGATTTTAGTCTCTTTAGTATTTTGGATCCAAGCATGTGTGAGGTTAGCAAGTTTTAGTCTCATTACTTTTAGTGAAAGCACCCTCATAGTCCTTCGCATGTAGCCATTAACGTCAAGACAATTTGAAAACCGAGCAACAAATTAACTTGAAAATCAAACAATTAATGCAAAGTGTCAATTGGTATTTAAGCCAGAACAGTCGTTTCACTGTCGAACTGTCAATCGGTACTTCGAGAAGGCGAAAACCGCGTGGATGTGCCTTGATCGGCATACCGATGCTTGGTTGCCTCAAGTTTGCTCACACCAATCTCAGTCATTCAAGAAACCGCGTTGATACTTGACAACTTTTCCAAACCGAAGAATAGTACTACTACTAGATAGGTTCTGTGACCAGCCAACCAATTTGACCATCGTGTCCATCTTTTGAGTTTGCTCTGCTCGAGTAGTCTACATATACACACTTTTCCTCCTATCATTATCACACAAACAACCCAACACCAACAAGGGAAACAAAAAACACATAGAGCTAGCTAGCTACGTGCAAAGTTAATTTGAGTTAATCGAAATGGCCGGAGGAGACAACCTGAAGCTGGTCGGCATGTGGGCGAGCCCGCACGTCCTGCGTGTGGGGCTCGCGCTCCGCCTCAAGGGCCTGAGCTACAAGTTCGTGGAGATGGAGGGGGAGGAAGGCTTCAAGAACAACCAGGGCGAGCAGCTGCTCCTCAACAGTAAGCTGCAGGTGCTCATCCACGGCGGCAAGTCTATCGGCGGGACATCGTTGAGCATGATACAGTACATCGACGAGGCCTTCCCTGGCGCCGGCCCCTCCCTCCTCCCCGACGACCCCTCCGAGCGTGCTATGGCTCGTTACTGGGCTGACTTTATAGATGACACGGTATTGTGTTAACTTTTACTCTCTCCGTTTCTAAATATAAGTCTTTTAAAAGGTTTCACTAGAAGGATTACATACTGATGTATATAGACATACATTAGAGTATAGATTCACTCATTTTGCTTCGTATGTGATCCTTTGGTGAAATTTCTAAAAAGGCTGATATTTAGGAACGAAGGGAGTAGATGATTCGAACATTCTGTACGCATGATCGATTGACTTTAATTAGATTCGCTTCGTATGCTTTGAGTTTAACATGGTAATTCTATACTACCGATGGTGTTATTATAGCTTATATCATGTGTATGTGCAGCTCGTGAGGGCGATGCACAAGGCGGCATGGGGCGAATCGGACCGGGAGAAGGCAGAGGGGAAGAACCATGTCGTCTCCGCGGTGGAGACCCTAGAGGGAGCTCTGAGAGATTGCTCCAAGCCTTTCTTTGGAGGCAACAGTGTCGGCTATGTGGATGTCGTGCTCGGTGGCCTTCTTGGGTGGGTGCGCGCGACCGATACGGTGCAAGGTGTCAAGACCTTCGACGACCCTGCCATCACGCCTCTCCTTGCCATGTGGGCATATCGCTTTGATGCACTGAAAACAGTCCAGGTGGTCATGCCAGATGTGGGAGCGCTGGTTGATTTTGCCATGACGATGCCTTCACACAGCTCTGGTCGATTGGGCATCGTCGTTTCCATATATCTAATTGCGGTTCTTCTGCAAGCGGTGGCATCCTATCTAACTTGGTTGGGCCGAGCCGAGAGCAAAGGAGAACCCCAAGATGGAAACCCTTGTTCTCGCCTTCAATGGTTGGTTCCACGAGCATTACCATATTGGAGTTGCTATGTCCTTGAAGGCCTGGACTTCGTTACTAGATCTATGCCCACGTTGTTTCTTCTCTATGTTTTTGTCAAAGGTTTCAAGAGTAGTATAGTTAGGGTGTTGGTGATGGGAGTCCCGGTGGTAGTCATCACATGGTATTTTCTTACCTTTTACAAGCCGTGTGGCCATGGCACCTTAAATATTATTTGAATAATGTTTGCTTGTGTGCATCGTCAATGTCAATGTAGAGATCAGGAGATGGATTCTTTCATTGTAAAGAAAGTTGGGAGCTTTATAATAAAACAAACTGATTCTTTCTTTTTCTGAAGGTGACATTGTCGAGAAGACTTGTGGGTTTCTTTAAGTAATAACGATCATGAGGTGGCTTCTTCGATCAATGAGTTGCTGGACTTAGAGATCTACAATGTGGTGGTTATGTTACAAAAAAATGGCCTTTGAGACCCCCATAAAAATGATGATTCGGATGGGCTCCCAATACAATATATTCATCACATGCATGAGGACCTGAATCTTGAAGAGAAAGGGTTAGGAAGAATCATACGGATGTTCTTGGCATTCCTGAAATGGTAACTCGTAGGCGTGCTAGAAAGCAATACAATATTTCTACGGTGTGCAACCTAGCACACACAAAAAAGTTTCATGACCAAAGGGAAGAATTTTCTTGAATAGCAGAGGTCCTCGTGACTTACATAATAGATATTTTCTTTCCAACACTTCTATATCATATAGTTTAGACTTTGTCGCTCTCATGGTGACCGGACCTTAGAACTTCTCGATACCTTTTTTGAGCTACCTATGTGGAGGTCTTGATTATGCTTGGTATTGCCTACCGCCAAGGGGAAGGCCAGGTGGTATTTTTTTTCTTATGTTTGAATAAAGTTAAAATTGAAGCGCTAAATATGAAGGCCAATGATTTTGTTGCAAAATTCCATGTGTGCTCAGTAAGTGATGGATTCCCATGGGCCTCAGTGGTGGTTTATTGTGTATCCTAAACTAAGCTAAAACCTCAATCTCAAGATATGAGTTGGTTCAAATTTGCGGATTTGCGTCCTTACCCATGTTCGCAGAGGAGGTGAGGGAGGCCCGGGGTCCCACGGGGCAAGTGACGAGGCAGGAGAGGTGGTGTCGCGGGCAGAAAGAGGAGGGGGAGGGGATTACCTCTCATGCCAAGCCGTTTTTTTAAGACGGAGTGTATTCTAAAAAATACATGAGAAGTTTTTGGCCCAGAAGAGCGCCAGGCCAGAGAGCCAAGACAAGTTGGGGCCTTGGGGGCCCAGCACTTCACCTAGGCACTATAGGGTTAAGGCACATGTACAAGGTTCCCATGCTCATCTAGGCTTCCTTAGCACTTGTCCTGTGCCCCTAGATTATAAATACCCCAAAAGTTCCACGGGGATTTATTGTGCAATTTTTCTTCACTTTTCCGTGCTAATTCAGTATTCCTTAGCCTCCTGTCTGGTGCCCCTGGCTTATAAATACCCCAAAAGCTCCACAAAGATTTTCCGTGCAATTTTTGCCCATGTGCACTTCGCGCTTGGAGGTGATATTATCTACAACCCTATGATAGTGCTCTCCTCGAGGGGAATTCATTGCCATCTTCATCAACATTGATCATCACTGCTTCATGATGTTTTGTGAGTAGTCCACCTCCTGAAGTATAGGTTCATAGCAATAGCCATGATGTAATTTCTTCCTTGTTCTTCAATACAATGGCCACACGATCTTCCTAACATGATTGTGGTCCATCTCATCTATTCTCTATGGTGGTTATGCTTATGGGATGAACATATTATATGTGATGATCACATTTTATTTAAGATGCATAATGCTCTTCGATTGTTAAGTTATTCACTAGCTAGTGTAGCGATGTGCATTAGTTAGATTTAATGTTGCAAGTAATCTTCCTTGGTGAATTAAGACAGAAATTCTAGAACCGTCTTACTACCACCAATGATATAAATATAATAAACTTGTTTGTCTCAGTGATCAACTTGAAGCTTAGGGAAACATAATTGACCATAGGTCATCTTACTCAAAGCAGTAGTGCTCCGTTTATTTCTTAATATTTGGAGATGCATCATGAATTTTGCCTAGACAGTCCGCCGCTTATTTCACCTCAGAGCTTAGCATAGCTAGAGCAACGACACTGTTATTATACAAGCTTGGTAGATGAAGACCATTGGAACAAACATTTCATTAACTGCAACAAAGTAGTCAGCTAGCAATCATTATATTTTATCTAGATAACACTTGCTTGCCGAGAACACTTTAAAGATCCATGCAATGAAAACATAATTAGGGATATGAGAGCAAGAGTTTGTATATAGTACTAGGAGTTGTAGTTCAAAGGGAGTGTCAGATTTCGGACCCCTTGGGGGCTTTTCATCTTTCCAAGAAACATGAGGGGTGTATTCCTACCTGCCTACAAGCTACATTTTCCACATCAGTTGTCTGTTCTGGTGGAAAAAAGAGGGTCGGGTGGAAAAAAAGAGGGGCAATAGTGACATCCAGTTCTTTCTGGGAATTGTCATCCTTCCGGTCTAAGTATCCTGTGACTATTATGAACACAATCAAATTTTATTCAAGTGACCCTCAACACCCCGAGGGCTAATGGCTCACAAGACAAAGAAAATGCCACACCGTGGCTAATGCTGGGCAATACCATGAGCCACAGTACGACCACCTTTCATTGAAACAACATGGACAGGAAAACAACATAGGTACCTCTCTTGTTCACAAAGAGAACACCTTTAAAAATATAGCAACGCTAATACGATAACATTCTCGACACTAGGCAGCGTGGAAGTCAGAACAAATGGATTCACCATGGATCGGAGCTCCCCTCTGCCGTCAGCTAAAATCTACTACATGAAGTCGCAATTTGCACAAGAAGCGAAAAGAAAATCAAAATAACTTGCAGGGATTCACCCGAGCAGTGAGTAGGCATCGGCCTGGCTAAGTCGACCAGCTCGCCCACATCTGGCATGAGTCCCTAAACCTTATGCAACGAACGGAAGCGGTCCTGCCACGCGACTAGTAGTGGCGTGGTGATGGGGTCGAAGGTCTTCACACTGGCTTGTCTCCTATCAGTGACGCACAACCATGGAAGAAGGCCACCGAGCACCACATCCACATATCCCGGGCAATTACCTCCAAAGAAAGGATTGGAGCACTCTCTCATGGCTCCCTCTAACGTCTCCATGGCGGCCGCCACCTGGGCCTTCACCTCTGCCTTCTCCCTGCACGTTACGCTCCATGTCACCTTGTATATCGCTTTGATCAGCTGCACATGCACATGCGACACAAGATATGACAGGACCAGCACGAAAATTGTTATTAGAAACCTGGTTCAAACTTCAAAGCATACGAAGTGGAAGAGAAATTGAACTAATGACGGTCGCACATGCTACATGCTTCTAATGTAAAGACCCAAGGTGAAATTCTTATGCGATTATATGTATGGGCTTGGTGCGATGATATATGATTAATGAAACAGACTTTCGTTATCAAGAAAAGAAAATAAATACAATACCGTGTCATCGATAAAGTCACCCCAGCAGCGAGCGATGGCACGGTCGGAGGGTTCGTCGGGGAGGAGGGAGGAGGCGCCGGCGCCGGCGAAGGCCTCGTCGAGGTACTGTATTAAGCTCAAGTGGCGTTGCCACTGGGCAACTCTCTCAGCTCACGATCGAAGGAGATACACCTCACACAATCGTCTTCCAGATCACGCGAGAGAGGGGACAGTATTTGCACCGTCTGAACCGGTGTGACAACCTTTTCAGTTTCCTTATGTTATTTCTCCTGCTACTCCAACAGCTCGACTGATTCCTACGCCACGCCCGTCCTCAACGCGCCATCCCACGTCGAGCGGATCACGGGCACAATCAAGCTGTTGGTGGCCCGTCGTGAACGCAGCACGACTCGGCCCTACATTATGGAAAGGAAAAACTTACAGACTCTGAACATAAAACTCCTGTCGAACACCTGACAGACTAACAGAAATAAGGAACGAAAGGGGGTGAGCCCAGCCCATCTGCAGAGGGTTTTGCACGACCCAAGTAACCCTACAGATCACCCCCTTACTTGCGTCGTCCAGCCTGCACCTCCTCGATGCCGATCCTCCTCTTCATCTCGATGCACTGGACCCTGCCCAGGGACTTGGTAAGAGCATCTGCGAGCTGATCCTCAGTGCCCACGTAGTCGATGTCTACCTTCCCTGTCTCAACACAGTCTCGTATGAAGTGGTATCTCAGATCAATGTGCTTGCTGCGATCGTGATGCACTGGGTTCTTGCTCAACGCGATCGCCGACTTGTTGTCCATTAGCAGCTTCACGGTTCTTGGCTGGGTGCCCTGGATATCCGCAATCAACCTGCTCAGCCATACTGCCTGCATCGCCGCTGCTGCTCCTGCCACATACTCGGCTTCACAAGAGGACATGGCGATTATCTTCTGCTTCTGCGACGCCCAGGTGATCAGGTTTCTGCCGAGGAAGAAAACTGATCCGCTCGTGCTCTTTCGTTCGTTTGTGTCCCCGCCATGATCACTGTCACTGTAACCCACGAGCTCTGCCTCGTGTCCTCCTCCTCGCTGGTACTTGCAGCCATGTGACTATTGGGGAAAGTCGCATGGGAAACAAAAAATTTCCTACGCGCACGAAGACCTATCATGGTGATGTCCATCTACAAGAGGGGATGTGTGATCTACGTACCCTTGTAGACCGTACAGCAGAAGCGTTAGTGAACGCGGTTGATGTAGTGGAACGTCCTCACGTCCCTCGATCGGCCCCGCGAACCGTCCTGCGATCAGTCCCACGATCTAGTGCCGAACGGACGGCACCTCCGCGTTCAGCACACGTACAGCTCGACGATGATCCCGGCCTTCTTGATCCAGCAAGAGAGATGGAGAGGTAGAAGAGTTCTCCGGCAGCATGACGGCGCTCCGGAGGTTGGTGATGATCTCGTCTCAGCAGGGCTCCGCCCGAGCTCAGCAGAAACGCGATCTAGAGGTAAAACCGTGGAGATATGTGGTCGGGCTGCCGTGGCAAAAGTTGTCTCAAATCAGCCCTAAAACCCCACTATATATAGGAGGAGGAGGGGGAAGCCTTGCCTTGGGGTCCAAGGACTCCCAAGGGGTCGGCCGAACCTAAGGGGGAAGGTCTCCCCCTCCCAAACCGAATTCTACTTGGTTTGGAAGGTGGAGTCCTTCTTCCTTTTCCCACCTCCTTCTTTTTTTTTCTCTTTGATTTTTCTTCCAATGCGCATAGGGCTCTTTTGGGCTGTCCCACCAGCCCACTAAGGGCTGGTGCGCCACCCCCAAGGCCTATGGGCTTCCCCGGGGTGGGTTGCCCCCCCGGTGAACATCCGGAACCCATTCGTCATTCCCGGTACATTCCCGGTAACTCCGAAAACCTTCCGGTAATCAAATGAGGTCATCCTATATATCAATCTTCGTTTCCGGACCATTACGTAAACCCTCGTGACGTCCGTGATCTCATCCGGGACTCCGAACAACATTCGGTAACCAACCATATAACTCAAATACACATAAAACAACGTCGAACCTTAAGTGTGCAGACCCTGCGGGTTCGAGAACTATGTAGACATGACCCGAGAGACTCCTCGGTCAATATCCAATAGCGGGACCTGGATGCCCATATTGGATCCTACATATTCTACGAAGATCTTATCGTTTGAACCTCAGTGCCAAGGATTCATATAATCCCGTATGTCATTCCCTTTGTCCTTCGGTATGTTACTTGCCCGAGATTCGATCGTCAGTATCCGCATACCTATTTCAATCTCGTTTACCGGCAAGTCTCTTTACTCGTTCCGTAATACAAGATCCCACAACTTACACTAAGTCACATTGCTTGCAAGGCTTGTGTGTGATGTTGTATTACCGAGTGGGCC
The DNA here is from genome assembly GCF_904849725.1 of Hordeum vulgare subsp. vulgare. Taxonomy (NCBI): domain Eukaryota; kingdom Viridiplantae; phylum Streptophyta; class Magnoliopsida; order Poales; family Poaceae; genus Hordeum; species Hordeum vulgare. The sequence goes on along the minus strand of NC_058519.1, from coordinate 653,174,701 downwards.
CCGAGATACCTCTCCGTCACACGGAGTGACAAATCCCAGTTTCGATCCATACTAACTCAACGAACACCTTCGAAGATACCTGTAGACCATATTTATAGTCACCCAGTTACGTTGCGACGTTTGATACACACAAAGTATTCCTCCGGTGTTAGTGAGTTATATGATCTCATGGTCATAGGAACAAATACTTGACACACAGAAAACAGTAGCAGCAAAATGACACGATCAACATGCTACGTCTATTAGTTTGGGTCTAGTCCATCACATGATTGTCCTAATGATGTGATCCCGTTATCAAGTGACAACACTTGCCTATGGCCAGGAAACCTTGACCATCTTTGATCAACGAGCTAGTCAACTAGAGGCTTACTAGGGACAATGTTTTGTCTATGTATCCACACAAGTATTGTGTTTCCTATCAATACAATTATAGCATGGATAATAAACGATTATCATGAAGTAAGAAATATAATAATAACTAATTTATTATTGCCTCTAGGGCATATTTCCAACAGTCTCCCACTTGCACTAGAGTCAATAATCTAGTTCACATCACCATGTGATTCCAACGAATCCAACACCCATATAGTTATGGGGTCTGATCACGTCTTGCTCGTGAGAGAGGTTTTAGTCAACGGTTCTGAAATTTTCAGATCCGTGCGTTCTTTACAAATCTTTATGTCATCTTATAGATGCTGCTACTATGCGCTATTCGGAAATACTCCAAATATCTACTCTACTATACGAATCCGTTTCACTACTCATAGTTATTCGGATTAGTGTCAAAGCTTGCATCGACGTAACCCTTTACGACGAACTCTTTAACCACCTCCATAATCGAGAAAAATTCCTTAGTCTATTTAGTTACTAAGGATAAATTTTGACCGCTGATCAGTGATTCAATCATGGATCACTTTCTGTACCTCTCAACAGACTTTGAGTCAAGGCACACATTAGGTGCGGTACTCAGCATGGCATACTTTAGAGTCTACAGCTAAGGCATAGAAGACGACCTTCGTCTATTCTCTTTATTCTGCCGTGGTCGGGTTTTGAGTCTTACTCAAATTCACACCTTACAACGCAACCAAGAACTCCTTCTTTGCTGATCTACTTTGAACTCCTTCAAAAACTTGTTAAGGCATGCATTTTATTGAAACTTTCATTAAGCGCTTTTGATCTATCTCCATAGATCTTTGATGCTCAACGTTCAAGTAGCGCAATCCAGGTATTCCTTTGAAAACTCCTTTCAAACAACCTTATATGCTTTACAGAAATTCTACATTACTTCTGATCAACAATATGTCTACCACATACACTTATCAGAAATTCTATAGTGCTCCCACTCACTTCTTTGGAAATACAAGTTTCTCATAAACCTTGTACAAACCTAAAATATTTGATCATCTCATCAAAGTGTATATTCCAACTCCGAGATGCTTGCACCAGTCCATTGAAGGATCACTGGAGCTTGCATACTTGCTAGTATCTTTAGGATCGACAAAACCTTCTGGTTGTATCACATACAATGTTTGCTCAAGGAAACCGTCGAGGAAACAATGTTTTGACATCCTACGTGCAATATTTCATAAATAATGCATCAACAACTAACATAATTCTAATAGACCTTTAGCATCGCTACGAGTGAGAAAGTCTCATCATAGTCAACTGTTTGATCTTGTCGGAAACATCTTTGCGACAAGTCGAGCTTTTCTTAATAGTGACTTATCACCATCATCGTCTGTCTTCCTTTCAAAGATCCATCTTTACTCAATAGTCTTATGACCATCAAGTAGTTCTTTTCAAAGTCTACACTTTGTTTTCATACATGGATCCTCTCTCGGATTTCATGGCTTCCAGCCATTTGTCGGAATCTGGGCCCACCATCGCTTTCTCCATAACTCGTAGGTTCACTGTTGCTCAACAACATGACCTCCAAGACAGGGTTACCGTACCACTCTGTAGTAGTATGCGACCTTGTCAACCTACGAGGCTTGTAGTAACTTGATCCGATGCTTGATGATCACCATCATCAGCTTCCACTTCAATTGGTGTAGGCACCAAAGGAACAACTTCCTGCGCCCTGCTACACACTGGTTGAAGTGATGGTTCAATAACCTCATCAAGTTCTACTACCCTCCCAGAAAATTCTTTTGAGAGAAACCTTTCCTCGAGAAAGGATCCGTTTCTAGGAACAAACACTTTGCTTTCGGATCTGAGATAGGAGATGTACCCAACTGTTTTGGATATCCTATGAAGATGCATTTATCCACTTTGGGTTCGAGCTTATCAGACTGAAACTTTTTCACATAAGTGTCGAAGCCCCAAACTTTCAAGAAACGACAGTTTAGATTTCTCTAAACCTCAATCTATACTGTGTCATCTCAACGGAAATACGTGGTGCCCTATTTAAAGTGAATGCGGTTGTCTCTAATGCATAACCCATAAACGATAGTGGTAATTCGATAAGAGACATCTTAGTATGCACCATACCAAATAGTGCGTGGCTATGACGTTCAGACACATCATCACACTATGATGTTCCAGGTGGCATGAACTGCGAAACAATTTCCACATTGTCTTAACTGCGTACCAAAACTCGTAACTCAGATATTCATTTCTATGATCATATCGTAGACAGTTTATCCTCTTGTTACGACGAACTTCACTCTGAAACGGAATTGAACTTTTCAATATTTCAGACTTGTGATTCATTAAGTAAATACTCCTGTATCTACTCAAGTCGTCAGTGAAGTAAGAACATAATGATGTCTACTGCGTGCCTCAGCACCCATTGGACTGCATACATCAAATGTATCACTTCCAACAAGTTACTATCTTGTTTCATCTCAATGAAAATAAGGCCTTGCTCATGTGGTATGATTAGCATGTCACTAGTGATTCAAAATCAGGTGAATATAAAGATCCATCAGCATGGAGCCTCTTCATGCAATTTATACTAACATGACTCAAGCGGCAGTGCCACAAGTAAGTGGTACTATCATCATTACCTCGTATCTTTTGGCACCAATATCATGAACATGTGTAACACTACGATCGAGATTCAATAAACCATTGAAGGTGATTATTCAAGCAAATAGAGTAACCATTATTCTCTTTGAATGAATAATCGTATTGCAATAAACACGATCCAATCATGTTCATGCTTAACGCAAGCACCAAATAACGATTATTTAGGTTTAACACCAATCCCGATGGTAGAGGGAGTGTGCGACGTTTGATCATATCAACCTTGGAAACACTTCCAACACGTATCGTTACCTCGCCTTTAACTAGTCTCCATTTATGCCGTAGCTTTCATTTCGTGTTACTAATCACTTAGCAACCGAACCGGTATCCAATACCCTCATGCTACTAGGAGTACTAGTAAAGTACACATCAACATCATGTATATCAAATATACTTCTTTCGACTTTTGCCAGCCTTCTTATCTACCAAGTATCTAGAGTTGCTCCGCCTCAGTGACTGTTCCCCTCATTACAGAAGCACTTAGTCTCGGGTTTGGGTTTAATCTTGGGTCTCTTCATTAGTGCAACAACTATTTTGCCGTTTCACGAAGTGTCCCTTCTAGCCCTTTGAAACTTAGTGGTTTTACAAACCATCAACTATTGATGCTCCTTCTTGATTTCTACTTTCGCAGTGTCAAACATCGCGAATCGCTCAAGGATCATTGTATATATCCTTGATATGTTATAATTCATCACGAAGCTCTCACAGCTTGGTGGCAGTGACTTTGGAGAACTATCACTGTCTCATCTGGAAGATTAACTCCCACTTGATTCAAGCGATTGTCGTACTCAGACAATCTGAGCACACGCTCAACGATTGAGCTTTTCTCCTTTACTTTGTGGACAAAGAATCTTGTCGGAGGTCTCATACCTCTTAACAAGGGCACAAGCATGAAATCACAATTTCATCTCTTTAGAACATCACTCATGTTCCGTGACGTTTCAAAACGTTTTCAGCGCCTTGCTTCTAAGCCATTAAGTACTTTGCACTGAACTATCGTGTAGTCATCAGAAACGTGTATGTCGGATGTTCACAGCATCCACAGACGACGCTCGAGGTGCAGCGCACCGAGTGGTGCATTAAGGACATAAGCCTTCTGCGCAGCAACGAGGACAATCCTCGGTTTTACAGACTCAGTCTTGCAAAGTTTGCTACTATCAATTTTCAACTAAATTTTCTCTAGGAACATGTAAAAACAGTAGAGCTATAGCGCAAGCTACATCGTAATTCGCAAAGACCATTAGACTATGTTCATGACAATTAGTTCAATTAATCATATTACTTAAGAACTCCCACTCAAAAAGTACATCTCTCTAGTCATTTGAGTGGTACATGATCCAAATCCACTATCTCAAGTCCGATCATCACGTGAGTCGAGAATAGTTTCAGTGGTAAGCATCTCTATGCTAATCATATCAACTATACGATTCATGCTCGACCTTTCGGTCTCATGTGTTCCGAGGCCATGTCTGCACATGCTAGGCTCGTCAAGCTTAACCCGAGTGTTCTGTGTGTGCAACTGTTTTGCACCCGTTGTATGTGAACGTTGAGTCTATCACACCTGATCATCACGTGGTGTCTCGAAACGAAGAACTGTCGCAACGGTGCACAGTCGGGGAGAACACAATTTCGTCTTGAAATTTTAGTGAGAGATCACCTCATAATGCTACCGTCGTTCTAAGCAAGATAAGGTGCATAAAGGATTAACATCACATGCAATTCATAAGTGACATGATATGGCCATCATCATGTGCTTCTTGATCTCCATCACCAAAGCACCGGCACGATCTTCTTGTCACCGGCGTCACACCATGATCTCCATCATCATGATCTCCATCAACATGTCGCCATCGGGGTTGTCGTGCTACTCATGCTATTACTACTAAAGCTACATCCTAGCAAAATAGTAAACGCATCTGCAAGCACAAACGTTAGTTTAAAGACAACCCTATGGCTCCTGCCGGTTGCCGTACCATCGACGTGCAAGTCGATATTAACTATTACAACATGATCATCTCATACATCCAATATATCACATCACATCGTTGGCCATATCACATCACAAGCATACCCTGCAAAAACAAGTTAGACGTCCTCTAATTTTGTTGTTGCATGTTTTACGTGGTGACCATGGGTATCTAGTAGGATCGCATCTTCCTTACGCAAACACCACAACGGATATATATGAGTTGCTATTTAACCTCATCCAAGGACCTCCTTGGTCAAATCCGATTCAACTAAAGTTGGAGAAACTGACACCCGCCAGTCATCTTTGAGCAACGGAGTTACTCGTAGCGACGAAACCAGTCTCTCGTAAGCGTACGAGTAATATCGGTCCGAGCCGCTTCGATCCAACAATACCGCGGAATCAAGAAAAGACTAAGGAGGGCAGCAAAACGCACATCTCCGCCCACAAAAACTTTTGTGTTCTACTCGAGAAGACATCTACGCATGAACCTAGCTCATGATGCCACTGTTGGGGAACGTCGCATGGGAAACAAAAATTTTCCTACGCACACGAAGACCTATCATGGTGATGTCCATCTACGAGAGGGGATGTGTGATCTACGTACCCTTGTAGACCGTACAGCAGAAGCGTTAGTGAACGCGGTTGATGTAGTGGAACGTCCTCACGTCCCTCGATCGGCCCCGCGAACCGTCCTGCGATCAGTCCCACGATCTAGTGCCGAACGGACGGCACCTCCGCGTTCAGCACACGTACAGCTCGACGATGATCCCGGCCTTCTTGATCCAGCAAGAGAGATGGAGAGGTAGAAGAGTTCTCCGGCAGCATGACGGCGCTCCGGAGGTTGGTGATGATCTCGTCTCAGCAGGGCTCCGCCCGAGCTCAGCAGAAACGCGATCTAGAGGTAAAACCGTGGAGATATGTGGTCGGGCTGCCGTGGCAAAAGTTGTCTCAAATCAGCCCTAAAACCCCACTATATATAGGAGGAGGAGGGGGAAGCCTTGCCTTGGGGTCCAAGGACTCCCAAGGGGTCGGCCGAACCTAAGGGGGAAGGTCTCCCCCTCCCAAACCGAATTCTACTTGGTTTGGAAGGTGGAGTCCTTCTTCCTTTTCCCACCTCCTTCTTTTTTTTTCTCTTTGATTTTTCTTCCAATGCGCATAGGGCTCTTTTGGGCTGTCCCACCAGCCCACTAAGGGCTGGTGCGCCACCCCCAAGGCCTATGGGCTTCCCCGGGGTGGGTTGCCCCCCGGTGAACATCCGGAACCCATTCGTCATTCCCGGTACATTCCCGGTAACTTCGAAAACCTTCCGGTAATCAAATGAGGTCATCCTATATATCAATCTTCGTTTCCGGACCATTCCGGAAACCCTCGTGACGTCCGTGATCTCATCCGGGACTCCGAACAACATTTGGTAACCAACCATATAACTCAAATACACATAAAACAACGTCGAACCTTAAGTGTGCAGACCCTGCGGGTTCGAGAACTATGTAGACATGACCCGAGAGACTCCTCGGTCAATATCCAATAGCGGGACCTGGATGCCCATATTGGATCCTACATATTCTACGAAGATCTTATCGTTTGAACCTCAGTGCCAAGGATTCATATAATCCCGTATGTCATTCCCTTTGTCCTTCGGTATGTTACTTGCCCAAGATTCGATCGTCAGTATCCGCATACCTATTTCAATCTCGTTTACCGGCAAGTCTCTTTACTCGTTCCGTAATACAAGATCCCGCAACTTACACTAAGTCACATTGCTTGCAAGGCTTGTGTGTGATGTTGTATTACCGAGTGGGCCCCGAGATACCTCTCCGTCACACGGAGTGACAAATCCCAGTCTCGATCCATACTAACTCAACGAACACCTTCGGGGATACCTGTAGAGCATCTTTATAGTCACCCAGTTACGTTGCGACGTTTGATACACACAAAGTATTCCTCCGGTGTTAGTGAGTTATATGATCTCATGGTCATAGGAACAAATACTTGACACACAGAAAACAGTAGCAACAAAATGACACGATCAACATGCTACGTCTATTAGTTTGGGTCTAGTCCATCACATGATTCTCCTAATGATGTGATCCCGTTATCAAGTGACAACACTTGCCTATGGCCAGGAAACCTTGACCATCTTTGATCAACGAGCTAGTCAACTAGAGGCTTACTAGGGACAATGTTTTGTCTATGTATCCACACAAGTATTGTGTTTCCTATCAATACAATTATAGCATGGATAATAAACGATTATCATGAACTAAGAAATATAATAATAACTAATTTATTATTGCCTCTAGGGCATATTTCCAACAGTGACATGGTTCCACTGATGTAGCGAAGCAGATGCCGTACAACAGCCATATGATGTGCTGTGGGAGCCTCCATATAACGACTGACGATGCCTACTGCATATGCTATGTCTGCACGAGTGTTTTCTAGGTACCTTAAGCTTCCCACCACGCTTCTGTAGTGAGTAGCGTCCACCGCTGGGCTCCCGTCGCTCTTCGACAGCTTCAGTCGATTTTTCGCTGGGAGTAGAGCACGACTTGCAGCCTGTCATTCCCATCTGCTCAATGATCTTGCGGGCATAGCTGCTCTGGCACAGGGAGATGGAGTTGTCCTTCTGTTCAACCTCAATCCCGAGATAGTAGCTCAGAAGTCCAAGGTCGCTCATGCTAAACGTGCGCTGCATTTCTGCCTTGAACTCTGCAATTTCGTCAGTGTTGGCTCCTGTGATGACAAGATCATCAACGTACACCCCCACAATGAGGAGAGTATCGCCACTACCGCGCTTGTACACAGAGTGCTCCAGTGGGCTTCTCTCAAATCCAAGCGCTACAAGCTCGCTGTCCAGCTTGATATTCCATGCTCGCGGGGCTTGGCGGAGTCCATACAATGCCTTGTGCAGTTTCAGAACAGCTTGAGCATTGTTGTCGTCGATGAATCCTTCTGGTTGCCGCACGTATACCTCCTCTTCCAGCTCTCCGTTCAGAAATGCTGACTTCACATCCATATGATGTACTTGCCATCCATGATGTGCAGCAAGAGCGATGACGATCCGCACTGTCTCCATCCGTGCTACCGGTGCAAACACCTCCTCAAAGTCGATCCCTTCTCTCTGTGCGTATCCTTTGGCAACCAATCGAGCTTTGTGTTTTATCACATTACCTTGGGGATCTTTCTTGATCTTGAACACCCACTTCAGCCCAATTGCTCGGTGTCCGTCAGGGAGCTCTGTCAGTTCCCAGGTGTCATTCCTGTGAGTGGCCTGCATCTCCTCTTCCATCGCCCTTTTCCAACACCCTTCTGCTAGTGCCTCGCCGACGTCGCTTGGTTCTTTGTTAGCCAGCAGACATAGCCCACTGTACTCGATTTCGACCGGCTCTGTATGGTCCATCACCTCCTTTATCATGCGGTAACGGAGTGCCACTCCCTCCGAGTCGTGTGACTCTCCCGTGGGAGGCGTCGCCAACGGCGCCGTAGGGGGCTTCGGTGTGCATGGCTTGTTGGGGGTTGATGGCGTTGGTGGTGTTGCTGGAGACTTATCCAGCGCGTCGTCATTGCGTCGACTAGCTTGGTGTTGTTGATGGTGTACTCGACGGTGAAGGAAGCCGGAGCTCCAGTGGGGACTGCTGGGTCTTCAGTCTCTTCCCAATTCCAGGGACGATCTTCGTCGAAGATCACATCCCGTGTAACATGGAGTTTGCGTGCCGCCGGGTCGTAGACTCGGTATGCCTTGCTGCCATCCTCATAGCCCACGAGCACCATGGGTGTTGCTCGATCTGACAACTTGGTGATGCCTGGTCCAACCTTCTTCACGAAAGCAGTGCAACCAAAAGTGCGCAGGTAGGACACGTTTGGGCGTCTTCCGTGCCATGCCTCATATGGAGTGATGCCGTCCAGAGCGCGTGTGGGCGCCCTGTTCAAGATGTGCACCGCAGTTTTGACAGCTTCTCCCCAGAACTCGCCAGGGACCTTCATGCTTTTCAGAAGACTGCGTGCGGTTTCCACCACTGTCTGATTCCTGCGCTCAACTACACCATTCTGCTGTGGGGAGTACGGTGCCGTTGTGTATCTCTTGACACCGTTCTCTTCGCAGTAGGTCTTGAAGGTGATGGAGGTGAATTCTCCCCCTCTGTCAGTTCTGAATGCAAGCAGCTTTGTGCCACGCTCGCTCTCTGCAAGCGTCTTGACCTTCTTGAAAAATTTGAATGCTTCATCCTTCGTTCACAGAACCTCTATCCACATATACCGGCTGTAGTCATCGACGATGAGGAGGAAGTAGCTGTTACCGCTCGGGGTGGCCGGTCTCACAGGTCCGCAGAGATCGCCGTGGAAGAGCTCGAGTGCGCGCTCCGCTCGATACGACGACACCTGGGGGAACGGTGTGCGATGCATCTTGGCTAGCGCGCATCCGTCACAGAGCTGATCCACACGTGCGATCGGTGGCACACCAGTGACCATGCCCTTGCTGGTGAGATCATGGAGCGCCCTGAAGTGTAGATGCCCGTATCTTGCGTGCCAGCGCCATGCCATGTCGTTCGCCTTGGCCAGAAGGCACACTGGTGCAGTGATGTCGAGCCGTAGCATGTACAGCCTGCTCGCGGTGCGTCTTACGCGCACCGGCAGTAACCCTTCGTGGTCGTGGACGCAGAGCTCTCCACCTGCAACCACCGTCTTGAACCCAGCTTCGTCGAGCTGCCCAATACTGACGATGTTACTTCGCAGGCGGGGAATAAAGTACACCTCTGTCAATGCCCGGTGCGTCTTGTTTCCGCAGTTGAACAGCACCGTGCCGCGCCCACAGATGTCGACAGTGGATCCGTCGCCGAACCTGACAGTCCCAGTCACGGTCTCATCTAGGGTGGCAAAAGCCGAGCGATCACCAGTCATGTGATTGCTCGCGCCTGTGTCCAGGTACCAGGCCTCCCGTGGAGTCTCCACATGGATCACGTTCTTCTCGTTGAGGAAGACACGCTCGAGGGTCGGTTTCTCGTCGACTTGTGCCAGTCCGCAGCTCACCGCCATGAGGAGTGCAGGTTGATCCTCCTGCGCCTGGTTGAGGTTCGCTTCCTCCTTGTGCTCTTGCTTCGGCTTACGGCAATCCCGAGCCATATGCCCCTGGATTCCACAGTTGTGACAGTTTCCCTTTATGCGGTATCCGCCCCCGGCGTGACCCTTGCCGTCTCCCGACGCGCCATCCCTGCCTCTTCCGCCTCGGCCTCTGCCGCGGCCACGACCTCGACCGCCTCTGCGGCCACTGCCACGCCCTGCGCCCTGAGATGAGCCTGTTGGGGAACGTCGCATGGGAAACAAAATTTTTCCTACGCGCACGAAGAGCTATCATGGTGATGTCCATCTACGAGAGGGGATGAGTGATCTACGTACCCTTGTAGATCATACAGCAGAAGCGTTAGTGAACGCGGTTGATGTAGTGGAACGTCCTCACGTCCCTCGATCCGCCCCGCGAACAATGCCGCGATCAGTCCCATGATCTAGTACCGAACGGACGGCACCTCCGCGTTCAGCACACGTACAGCTCGACGATGATCTCGACCTTCTTGATCCAGCAAGAGAGACGGAGAGGTAGAAGAGTTCTCCGGCAGCGTGACGGCGCTCCGGAGGTTGGTGATGACCTTGTCTCAGCAGGGCTCCGCCCGAGCTCCGCAGAAACGCGATCTAGAGGAAAAACCGTGGAGGTATGTGGTCGGGCTGCCGTGGAAAAGTCGTCTCAAATCAGCCCTAAAACCTCCGTATATATAGGTGGGAGGGAGGGGACCTTGCCTTGGGGCTCAAGGAGCCCCAAGGGGGTCGGCCGAGTCCAAGGGGGAAGGCTCCCCCCCAAACAGAGTTGGACTTGGTTTGGTGGGTGGGAGTCCTTCCTTCTCTTCCCACCTCCTCTTTTTTTTTATCTTTGATTTTCTTTCCTAGGCGCATAGGGCCCTTTTGGGCTGTCCCACCAGCCCACTAAGAGCTGGTGTGCCACCCTCAAGGCCTATGGGCTTCCCCAGGGTGGGTTGCCCCCCTCGGTGAACTCCCGGAACCCATTGGTCATTCCCGGTACATTCCCGGTAACTCCGAAAACCTTCCGGTAATAAAATGAGATCATCCTATATATCAATCTTTGTTTCCTGATCATTTCCGAAACCCTCGTGACGTCCGTGATCTCATCCGGGACTCCGAACAACATTCGGTAACCAACCATATAACTCAAATACGCATAAAACAACGTCGAACCTTAAGTGTGCAGACCCTGCGGGTTCGAGAACTATGTAGACATGACCCGAGAGACTCCTCGGTCAATATCCAATAGCGGGACCTGGATGCCCATATTGGATCCTACATATTCTACGAAGATCTTATCGTTTGAACCTCAGTGCCAAGGATTCATATAATCCCGTATGTCATTCCCTTTGTCCTTCGGTATGTTACTTGCCCGAGATTCGATCGTCAGTATCCGCATACCTATTTCAATCTCGTTTACCGGCAAGTCTCTTTACTCATTCTGTAATACAAGATCCCGCAACTTACACTAAGTTACATTGCTTGCAAGGCTTGTGTGTGATGTTGTATTACCGAGTGGGCCCCGAGATACCTCTCCGTCACACGGAGTGACAAATTCCAGTCTTGATCCATACTAACTCAACTAACACCTTCGGAGATACCTGTAGAGCATCTTTATAGTCACCCAGTTACGTTGCGACGTTTGATACACACAAAGCATTCCTCCGGTGTCAGTGAGTTATATGATCTCATGGTCATAGGAATAAATACTTGACACGCAGAAAACAGTAGCAACAAAATGACACGATCAACATGCTACGTCTATTAGTTTGGGTCTAGTCCATCATGTGATTCTCCTAATGACGTGATCCAGTTATCAAGCAATAACATTTTGTTCATAATCAGAAGACACTGACTATCTTTGATCAACTGGCTAGCCAACTAGAGGCTTGCTAGGGACGTTGTTTTGTCTATGTATCCACACATGTAAATGAGTCTTCATTCAATACAATTATAGCATGGATAATAAACGATTATCTTGATACAGGAATTATAATAATAACTATATTTATTATTGCCTCTAGGGCATAATTCCAACAGAGCCATCACCATGCTCACGCTGCTTAGCGCGTGCGTTCCACTGCTGCTCTGTGAGCATCAGGCTGCCTCCGGCATGCCCTGAGCCGCCTTGATCGAACCGCTCCTCGGCGGCTTTCAGGCGACCGGTTAGGTCCTCAATACTCAGGGAGTCAAGATCAACTAGTGTCTCGATGGACAGGGCTATCTGCGAGTACCTGGGAGGGACGACGCGGAGAAACTTCCTGACAGCCTTCTCCTCCGTGACCTTGTCGCCGAGAATATTCAAGTTTGTGACCATGGAACCGAGTCGCATCGCGAAATCGTCCACGGTCTCGTCGTTGCGGAATTCGATGGTCTCGAACTCCCTAGCCAGCGACTGCGCCTTAGCCGCGCGTACGCGATCGCCACCAAGGCACATGGTCGCGATGGCATCCCACGTCGCCTTTGCGGAGGGTTTTACGGCCAGTGTGCTCAGCATCTCTGGCGGCACTGCCCCGAGGATGGCCTCCAGCGCCATCCTGTCCTCGTGGTAGTCGGCGTCCCCTCGCTCGACGGCGTCCCAGTAACCGCGCGCTTCGAGCTTCACCTTCATGAGGAGCGACCAGTCGTTGTAGTTCGTCTTCGTGAGCATCGGCCAGCTGGCCGAACCCGACTCACGAAACACCTTCTGCACAACGGGCGCCGCAAGTTCGCGGCCGCGCGCCGTGCGGCTCCGCCCACGCCTCCTCGGCGGCGACCGTGAACGAACCGACGACTTCGCGCCTGAGCCAGTCCCCTCGTCCGTCGGCGTCTTTCCGCCGGCCATATCAGCAGGATCTTACACCGGCTCTGATGCCACTTGTCGTTGCCACTGGGCAACTCTCTTAGCTCACGATCGAAGGAGATACACCTCACACAATCGTCTTCTAGATCACGCGAGAGAGGGGACAGTATTTGCGCCGTCTGAACCGCTGTGACAGCCTTTTTCTGTTTCCTTATGTTATTTCTCCTGCTACTCCAACAGCTCGACCGATTCCTACGCCACGCCCGTCCTCGACGCGCCATCCCACGTCGAGCGGATCACGGGTACGATCAAGCTGTTGGTGGCCCGTCGTGAACGCAGCACGACTCGGCCCTACATTATGGAAAGGAAAAACTTACAGACTCTGAACATAAAACTCCTGTCGAACACCTGACAGACTAACAGAAATAAGGAACGAAAGGGGGGCGAGCCCAGCCCATCTGCAGAGGGTTTTGCGCGACCCAAGTAACCCTACATCAAGGACGTCCCGTAGACAGGCTTGCCGCCGTGGATCAGCACGGGCAGCTTGCTGTTGAGGAGCAGCTCATCGCGCTTGTAGTTCTTGAGGTCGTGCTCCTCTACGTGCTCGTAGCTCAAGTCCTTGGGATGGAGCGCGAGCCGCACACGCAAGACGTGCGGGCTCGCCCATGTCCCCGGCAGCTTCAGGTCGTCTCCTCCGGCCATTCCTAGCTCAGCTGTGCTGCCTGGTGTCGAGCGATCGGCTGAGTTAGTTTGCACGTAGAGCTAGCTAGGTTAACTTGGCCGGTTCATATATGCCTTCCTTCCTGAGGACATGTGGACCAAATTCTTGGGTTGATCTATGAACCATATATATCTTTTTAATTAGTGGTTATACTATTCTTCGGCAAGAAAAGTATTAAGTATAACAATATGCCAGCTGGGTAGTGGGTACACGCGCGTCTAGTAGTATTCTTTGACTTTGACTGGAATATCTGTTTCAACGGTCTTCCAGCACACATCTACATCGCCTCGTGGATTGTACACTACCCAATAGTGCACTCGCCATCGATCCGCTGGCAAAGTTTCATGTGCCTACCAGGAAACATCGAGGAGACCTAAGAGAAATGTTTGGATACTTTTAAGGGGCTGAAAATCTTGAATTATTTTATAGAAAAGAATGAACCAGGACCAATTTTTTAAAAAAGGCTTGCGTTCCCTTATCTATGTAAACAACAACCATAAAAGTATACGGCCGACAATACAGAATGAGGAGGTAGCCCTCTTACAAAGCCGATCCTGAGATACCCGGCACACGTAAAACGCACGCAACTACGCTACAGGTAACATGCACCGGGCGAGCTAAACACCCCCATACTACGACCTAGACTACCTAGGCTCCACGACAACGCTCCCAAGAGGGAAAACGACGCAGAGCGCCGCCGCCGCCGAGTCCACCAAACAAAGGTCTTCACCTGAAGCCCTCACACAAGGAGAAGAACCACACCGCCGTCCTCAAGAAGAGCATGGCACCCACGGGTGTCGTCGTCGTTGGCACCAAGGCACGAAGCTTTCACTCGACAACTCACCCATGCCACTACTAGGTCGCCAAGAGGAGCACGACGATGTTAGATCCCCATATCCGGATCAGGGCGCCACCTCTCCCGGAGAGATAGAGAGCATGTCAGAGCTACCTGCTACCCCACCTCTCGTTGCCCACACAACCCGGGAAGGGAGCCACCATCATCGTAATGCTGCCCGCCGGAGAGCAAGCATGCGACCCGCCATCCGGGACCGCCGCCTCGGCATCCCTATCGCGAGATACCGTTGGTCGCGCACCTCACGTCGCACACAACCACGATAGGAAGAGCGATGCGAGTACATCAACTCCTAGCCCGACTTCAGTCCCCGAGTCTGGTAGACGCCTCCACCATAGGAGGCTTCCACACCTGCGCCCCTCACCTAGAGGGAATAGATATGTCTTCAACGTATCTATATTATCATTCTAGGATACATTTTGGGTAGTTATTTACCAATTTATATTTTTTGAGCACTAACCTATTGATCTAGTGTCAAGTGTCAGTTGTTGTTTTCTGCATGTTTTTCACTTTTCAGCTTTTCAATACCAAACGAAGTCCAATTGACCTGAAACTTTTTGAAGTTTTTTTCTGAACCAAAAGAAGACCAACCATTATCGGAAGAAGGCTGGGGGGCAACCCGAGGGCCCCACAAGCCAACACAATGTGGCCCGGGGGAGGGGCGCCCTGATGGCTTGTGGGCCCCTCAAGGCTCTCCCGACTTTGTTCTCTAGCTTATAAATTACCATATATCCCAAAAATCATAGAGCTAGTCCCGAAACATCTTTTACGCCGCCGCGAGTCTTTTTTCTGACGAAAGGTCATCTGAAGCTCCGTTCCGGCACCCTGCTGTAGGGGCGGTCGAT
Source organism: Hordeum vulgare subsp. vulgare (assembly GCF_904849725.1). NCBI lineage: Eukaryota > Viridiplantae > Streptophyta > Magnoliopsida > Poales > Poaceae > Hordeum > Hordeum vulgare. The sequence goes on along the minus strand of NC_058519.1, from coordinate 653,159,434 downwards.
CACGGAGGGCATCTTCGTCATTCTTGCTGCCCTCATGATGATGTGTGAGTAGTTCACCACAGACCTACGGGTCTATGGTTAGTACCTAGATGGCAATTTCTCTCTCTTGATCTTCAATACAATGATCATCGCATCTTCACTTTGATCCATATTATGTAATTCTTTTCTGCGGTGCGATTGTTGGAATCTGATGAATTGTAGTTTATGTTTAGATTATTCATAATAAATATTTGAGTCTCCTCTGAATTCTAATATCATTCTTATGTGCATGATTATGATACCTTCGTAATTCTCTCTGATCTATTGAAATAGTTTGGTCAATTGGATTGAAATTTCTTCGATGAGAGAGGTGCGTTGTAGTAGGTTCAACCTAGCGAGTTTCTATATCCCAGTGACAAAAGGGGATAAGATGTGTCTTTGTGTTGCTGCTACTAAGGATAACATGATAGGGTTTATTCATATTGCTTGAGTTTACTTTGTCTACATCATGTCATTGTTTTCCATGCTTTACTATGTTTTACTTAATACTCTAGATGCATGCTGGATAGCGGTCGATGATTGGAGTAATAGTAATAGGTGTAGGCAGGAGTCGACCTATTTGTTTATGGACGTGATTCCTATATACACATGATCATTGCCGTGAATATCGCATAACTATCCGCCTTTTTATCAGTTGTCCAATAGTAATTTGTTTACCCACCATATGCCGTTTTCATGAGAGATGCCATTAGAGAAAACTATGGTCCCTGGGTCTATTCATCATATATCTACAAAACCTTCAATACCTTGCTGCCATTTAGTTGTTTTCATTTTATTTTGCAATTTACAATCATCTACAATTATCTACACATCTCACTTGCTTGCAAATAGCGAGACCAAGGGGATTGATGATACGTCTATTTTGCATCATGTTTTGTTACTATTATTTACAGTGTTTTTATGCATTTTACCACTTGGAGGAGTAACTCTAATGCTTTTTCTCTCATAATATGCAAGGCTCACATCAAGTGGGAGAATACCGGCAGATGGAATTCCGGACCTGAAAAAGCTACGTTAGAGATACCTATTCTGCACACCTCAAATTGAGCGGAAAATTTATGAGGATTTATTTTATAATATATAAAAAATATTGGAACGAAGAAGTTCCCGAGGGGGGGTCACCAGGTGGCCACTAGACAGCATGGCATGCAAGGGACCCCTGGCACGGCCTGATATCTAGTGGGCCACCTGGCCCACCTCTGGCTCCCATCTTCTCGTATATATTCTCCTCCGACCTAAAAAATTAAGGAGAGGAATTTCGGGACGAAGCGCCGCCGTCTCGAGGCGGAACCTGGGCAGGAGCACTTTTGCCCTCCGGTGGAGCGATTCCGCCGGAGGAACTTCCCTCCCGTAGGGGGAAATCGAGGCCATCGCCATCACCATCAACCCTCTCATATTGGGGAGGCCAATCTCCATCAACATCTTCACCAACACCATCTCCTCTCAAAACCCTAGTTCATCTCTTGTATTCAATCTTGTACCGGAACCTTGGATTGGTACCTGGGTGTGTCTAGTAGTGTTAATTACATCTTGTAGTTGATGCTTTATGGTTTACTTGGTGGAATATTATATGTTCAGATCCATTATGCTATTCAATACCTCTCTGATCATCAACATGTTTATCACTTGTGGGCAATTACTTTTGTTCTTGAGGCCACGGGATAAATCTTGTTGCAAGTAGTCATGTGAAGTTGATATTCATTTGATATTTTGATGATATGAATGTTGCGATTTCCTTAGTGGTGTTATGTAAACATTGACTACATAACACTTCACCATATTTTGGGCCTAAGGGAAAGCATTGTGGAGTAGTAATTAGAGGGTGGGTTGCGAGAGTGACAGAAACTTAAACCATAGTCTATTACTACTTGGTAAGTGCTACTTCTTGAGCTTGGGTTGGTTTTTCATTGAAGAGGAAAGGGTGATGCAGCAAAGTACAAAAATATTTCCCTCAGTTTGTTGAGAACCAAGGTATCAATCCAGTATGAGGAACAAGCAAGGCCCCAATCTTAGCACCTACACAAACAATGAAACATTTGCACCCAACGCTGAAAAGGGGTTGTCAATCCCTTCACAGTTATTTGCAAGAATGAGATCTGATAGAGATAGATAAAAGATTGCTAGGACTAAAAGTAAAACAAAAATTAAATAAATGGCAGTAATATATTTTTGGTAATTTTGGTTTATAGTTCTAAAAATATAATATGGAAAATAGACCCGGGGGCCATAGGTTTCACTAGAGGCTTCTCTCATGAAGGAAAATAATACGATGGGTGAACAAATTACTGTCGAGCAATTGATAAAAAAGCGAATAATTATGAAGATATCTAAGGCAATGATTATGCATATAGGCATCATGTCCGTGTCTAGTAGACCAAAACGATTCTGCATCTACTACTATTACTCCACACATCGACCGACTCCTGTTGGAGGTTCCTTCAGGGGTATCCCTTGTAAAGGTCATCCCTACCTTCTCAGAGATTGGCAAGTGTGACGCACTACATGTGCGTCCTTTATCGCAACCGAAGAGTTTTCTCTGTTGGTAGTCATTTATTCAAAATGTTTTATTTAATACATTTTCTTATTTGATTTCTTGTTCAGATTTTTAAAATTCGATCCCATTTTCATTCGTTTGGCGATTTGTTTTTCACGAAAAAACCGAATCAGAAGTCCAAGGATGAAGAATGTTTTTTCTTCTTTACTTTTTGCCTTTTTGATAGGCACCTCTCCGAAAAGCAAATCTGTGCATCTCACAAAAGCAAAAAAATAAAAGTAATATGTGTTTTTTCCCTTTTCGGGAGGCATAACCGTGTTATTCGCGGAAGCAAATCTATGCCCCCATGAGACGCGAACCTAGGTCTTCAAGCAAAAAAGAAAAAAAATATGTTTTTTATTTACCAAGAGTCACATTTGTCCCTCTCGCCCAAGCAAATATGTGCCTACTTGAGAAGCAAATTTATGCCTTTTGTGAAAGCAAAGAACGTGTTTCCTTACTTTTTAGAGAGACGTAACTGTTCGACTTGCAGAAGTAAATCTGTATCTCCACAAAAAGTCAACCCGTGGCTTCCGTGGAAGCAATTTGTGGTTTTTTCTAGAGGCACAAGAGGGCTTCTTGGAGAAGCAAATCAATACCTCCAGGAAAAGCAAATATTTGTCTCCCATGAAAGCGAAAAAGAAGTGTGTTATTTTTCAAAAAAAAAGAAGCGTGTTATTTTGCCGCCTGGATCGCAGTTGGTCTGGCTTCGAACTCATCAGAGGAGGGGGCATTAGGAGGAGCCGAAGGAACACCCGGAGCCCATGGAGGGGGCAAATCCGGAGAAGGCATCAAAGACAAAGCCGGTTGAGGGCTTCCCCATTGAGGACGCCATGGCGGAGTTCGAGTTCGCCCAAGCGGCGGAAATGGCAGAGCAAACCGCCATCCTGGAGTCCATCCAATATGAAGACTTTATGGACGCCAACCGGCTCGTCGGGTAGCAACTAGCGAAGATCGACGAGCTTTTCATCGATTTACACGCGGAGGGGGAACCAGAGTTGTGGCTACCGCCCATGTGCCTCGAGCCAGATCGTGGACATCTCCAACGATAGCGAGTAGTTTGCTAGGTCTTATTGATCTATGTAGTTTGTAGGTTTCCAAACATATGAAATGTGATGTCATATGCAGAGAGGGAAATTTGAGGGCTGTTCGGGGACGTGCACTCGCACATCGGCGGACATTTGAGCGGTCGAATTTGATGTCTGCGGTTGTAGAAGCTCTAATGGACATTTTTTTAATTCCAAGTGTATATTAGGGTCTATGTCTGTAGTGGCTTATCAAGTATTTTAGTTCACGGTGATCCAATAAATATAAAAAAACTAGATGATATCCTGCGCGTTGCCGCGGAATGGTAGGAAAAATATATTAATGGATTCGTGTTATTCACATAAATGCATGAATATCTTTTTTTGCTTCAGTGCAATATCATTGAAAACATCAGCAATTCAGGCATCAACACACCACAATGTGAAATAGCATAAGAAATTTCAAGATGAATTGCAGTAGATGGCAGAGCAACCACTCGACACCATATTGAAATTTACACGTTAAGATTCCATATCATATTTATACTATTTATCCGAAATGTTCCATATCCTAATTTGTTATAGTAATGTGTACCACAAAAATGAAAACATAATTAAATTTAATTATAATGATTCACTCTGAAGTTTGAACTATATGAATATCGGACAAAAAACAAAGCTCAAAATTACTTCTCCAACGTGCAGATATATTAGATGGATTTGTAAGGACCATACTGTATTTGAGAGGAATTTTAAATAAATGAAATGTGAAATTAATACTTTATGAATTTAAAAACAGAAACCCTGAAGGATAATGATAAATCGAGTGCTTACATGTGTAGCGGACAATGTCATGTATCACTCCTCAGGATTGTGTGTTGCTTCAGCAGAGAGTCTCAGCAATTTAAAGTTGCAGAAATGACATGATATCTATTTAATAGAAAAAAACCAACTTTTTACAGGTTATATATAGAGCCACAACTTGAATCTGTACGTGGTCATTACTCATACATGCAGAATCCAACGAGCTTTTGATTACTAAATGCAATCGTTGAAAGACAGTGACATGGGTTATCTTTAACCGGTTTGGTGATGGTTAACTAATAGGCTATGTGTTTAGTCATCGTAGCCTATTATCGTTTCACTGGATGTGGCATTTTTCTCTTTTCATCATTTTTAGGGTTTTCCTTGAGAGCTCATGTAAGATATTGTACTTTGTTTTGGACTATTTTTGCTTAATAAAATAGTTGCATGCATCATGCTCATGCAGAGACGACGGACGGTATATCCTCCTTTTCAAATAAAATAAAATCCTACCAGTCCATTGTACATTGTTTGATTTATCATATGATGAATCGTAGGTATGCACCCATCAGATTAAGGTAAAAAGGATTTGCAAAAAAAAAAAGATTAAGGTAAAAAGAAAGCTGGCTCCCAGGCTGTTTAATATAAATCATTAGTGTGGGCCAGTGGAAGCAATGGACCGCAAAGGGCCTGAAGCATTAGGTTGTGTAAAGTTGGCGTGACATGTTTCATAAGAAAAAAATCATGAAAAACAGATCACAGTACCTTCAAGCCGTACAGATACATTGAAGAACATCTTCTCAAAAAAAAAAAGATACTTTGAAGAACATAATTTATGATCACTGAATCTACTGCAACATAACTTGCGGGAAAAAAATCCATTTAAACCTTGAATTTATAAAGATCAGCCGGAATGAACCCTTAAGTCGAAATCCCAATCAATTGCATACTTAACTATACAACCCCGGTTTAAATTAACCCCTGACATCATTTTAGGTAAAAATAAAAATAAAAATTGGCACATGAGTGGCTCAAACAGAAGACCATCTGGTGGGCCGGCCTGCTATAGTTTTATCGTGCCAACATAAATATTGCAAAGGGCCCACACCCTGTTGCCCGCTGGACCGGGCCACTTTAGTGTTTTTCGTTAATAAACATAAAATTAGCATAGGAGTGGCACGAACAGAAGACCATCTGATGATGTTAATCGATGCAAAAAATCACCGGAACACCACATGCGTTGTGTTGACTTGCTCCCTTTTTCTTCTTTCTTTTGTTTCTTTATCTTTCTCTTTTACATTTTCCTTTTATTCTTACATTCATGAACCTTTTTGTAATGTTCAAATTATTTAAAGTATATAAAAACCGGCGGCCATCTTAGTAGGAAATAACAAACAAAATTAAAGAACCACGTGAATGGGCCGGCCCATTTGGAGATTTTGAATTTCAGGCGCGTAAAAAAATCAGAAAAAGTTCTGCAAGTGCGACTCGAACTCGCGACCCCTTTCTCGTTAGATGGTGGAACTTGCTAACCGAACAAGTGAGTTCAACAGATAGATTGACAAAACTTTAAGTATCGAACTTATTTTTGACATTTTTAAATATTACGCATTGAAGATTTTGTAATATCCATTGAATACTTTCTTAATATATGTTGAAATTTTTGGAAAAAACTGTAAATATATGTGTTGAGCAATTTTCGAATACACATAGAATATTTATAATATATGTTGAACAATTTTGGAATACACATTGAACATTTGTGTAATATACCATTGACTTTATAATCGTTGAACAATTTTTAATATATGACGAGCATTTTATTGTGCATGATGAACATTTTTTTAATTTACCGTGAACATTTCTTAAATATACAATGAACATTTTCGTAAGACACAATGCACTTTGTAGAATATAGGGAAAAATAAACAGCAAAAAGGAAAAAAGAAAACAATAAGACAATATAAATAGAAATAGAAATAGAAAAGAAAAATAAAAATGAAAGGAGAAAGAACCAGAAAAGAAAAACTACAAATAAAATAAACAAAAATGAATGAAAAACTCAAGGAACAACGAGGAGCACGCGTTGCGGCGCACTGGGTCGACCCACGTGCGTGCGTTGTGGGCATTTCCTCGATGATTTGCCCAGTGCCAATCATCCTTTGCCCCCCGGATAATCCCTATTTGGAAAACGTCCCAAACGTTTTATTAAAACCGGGATTTCATAGTTCAGGGTACAGTTGACCGGAATTTCGGCTTGAAGGTTCGTTTCGCCCGACCTGTATGAGTGTAGGGTTTATAATGGACCTTTTCCTAACTCGTGGGAGGAGCTGGACTTTGGCTGAGGCCACCTCCCAGTCGGGGCAGCACTCGTGTCATTCCATGGGTGAGCACGACGGGCCACCCGAACTGGCCCCTCCCGGCGGCAGTACGCTATGGTGCCGCATTATGCCCTTCCGGCCGTCAGGATTTGCCCTTACGGAATCGAAGGCGTGTGCTGCCAGTCACTAGAGGCAACAAGCAAGGGAGAGGGACGCTGCAGAGCAGTCCGTGTGCTGTCGCTGGGTGTTGCCGGCGGATCCCAAGGAGGACAAGTTGCTCCTCTCTTTGTTCTACCGCGGTCACAGATGATGGCAGAAGAACGCGAAGGCGCTCCAGCTTGCTATAGAGCAGTCGGAGCCCGAGGTGAATGATGCAACACAGGAGGCGGCTTGGGTGGCCAAGTTAAAGTGGCAGGAGGACATGGCCATCCATCGGATGAAGGGGCTGATCGTCCTCTCCAACTCCTCGTCCTACGACGACGACCACAACTCCACCTCCAACAACGACCAAGATCCTCCACCAGCGACGGATGCCTACAGCTGCGTTGATGACTGGAAGGGTGAAGGCCCGACGAAGAAGTGGTGAAGAATCCTCTTGTTGTGTTTATTATTGTTTTTTAGTTGTTGAAGTTAAGAATTTGTTTGGTGATGAACCCCGATGTTTTTTTGGATGATTTTTTACGGTGTACATTCTGTTTATGTCCATTTGGTGGTCCGTTTTATGCTGATTTCGTTGTGGGTTGCTTGATCACGGAGAGTAGCTCATCATGTTGCATACGCAGTATGGATATAGGGTGTTGAGCGCGTCCGCACGTGTTTGAGGGGCTGGATATACCAAGTCCGGATGTAGATGCTCTTATAGAGTATACATTATAAACCTATTAATTTTAGGATGATGTTTTTAAAATCTACTTGTTATTTTTCACTGATAACAATCATATTTTTTTTTGTTTCAAAAAGACATGGCGAGATCTCAGTTCGACTAAAACTTAATCAAGTGACATAACATATACTCCCTCTGTTCCTAAATATAAGTCTTTAAAGAAATTTCATTAGTAGACTACATACGGATGTATGTAGACATATTTTAGAGTGTAGATTCATTCATTTTGCTCCGTATGTAGACTCCTAGTGAAATATCTTAAAAGACTTATATTTAGGAACGGAGGGAGTAAAAAAATAAGGAAAAAAGTTCATAAAATTAAGCACGATGGTGAAATATCCAAATTAACTTTCGAAGAGGAAATCATAGACTTTCCATCCTTTATTTTGTATACCACGGATGCATGCACCACAACCACAATCGACTCATGCAACATTTATTTGAGTACTACCTAGAGCTAACTAACTGATGCCGCCACCAAACAGCACGCAGTCCCCTCCAGGGGTACCCGGATTGTGCAGATTGCACTCACTATACGCCGTGAGATACGACCCCATGGAATGGATCCTCTCCCTGTCACAGCCCGGCACCGCCTCCATCCGGCCGACCCTGGAGCCGTCCTCCGTGATCACGCCGTTCACTAGGATGCTCAGGGCATCGCACCGGCAACTTTCCGGCAGGTCGCTGAGCTCCCGGCAGCACTGCTGCTTGAGGACATCCGGCACCTGCTGGTCTCCGACGGCGCACCGGCGCGTGATGTACTCTCGGCAAGCGGGGAGAGGGTTGATGGGAATCGACTTCCCCACGCGGCAGTACTCGCCGTAGTCCCGTTCCGCAGTTGCCACGACGGTGGTGAGGACAGCGAGCAACAAGGCCCAGGGCACGAGTTGGCTAGACGCCATGTTGAGCTTTGTAATGTCTTGATTGATAGATGTGCAGGGGTGTCGCTTGTAAGTTTTTGTAGCAAGAAAAAGGACAACCGGCCAAAAGTTGTTTCATTTGGGCAAACTAATTTCCCAAAGCATGCAGAACTGTTCCTGAATTGGCACGTAGGGTTGCCGATATGCAATTGTAGCTATTCGCAAATAGACCAACAACTTGTCCACAAATGCAAGAGCTTAAATACATATTTATTCCTTACAATGCGTCATTTAACCAAATTTGTCCACAAACATAACAACTCAAATACATACAATTCTTTTTTTACATTTCACAATAATCCATTTAATCAGTTTGTCCACAAACTCAACAGCTCCAGCATACAAGACCAACTTTATGGTTGGTATACATGATCACAACATTATGACGTATTTAGTGGAGAACAAGGGGTGCAGATCCCGTGAGGCAATAAAGGTTTTCCGTTGTTTACAAAATGACAAAACTTACTAGAGATCACGACAATGCGACTATCAGACTCAACCTTCAAAAGAATGACTTTATGTGTCTACACTAGTGGGGACGGGGCCTTTAGCCCCGGCCCGTAAGGGGCATTAGTCCCGGTTCGCCAACCGGGACTAAAGGCCTAACCTTTAGTCCCAGACCTGTTCCAAGCCGGGGCTAAAGGTGCTCCACGTGAGCGCCTCGTAGCACCCTCAGGGACAGGCCCTTTAGTCCCGGTTGTTTACACGGACCGGGACTAAAGAGTTTCAGATTTTGTTTATTTTTGGGTTTTAGGGTTTTAGGGTTTAGGTGTTCGGGAGATTAACGTGATGCCTCGTTTGGTGTTCGGGAGATTAACTCTAACACACATTTTAACAAACACCTCTAGTGCATCAAAAAAAAGTGGAGAGCTAGCACACACCCACAATCCTCCATCCAAGAAAAATGCAAGGAAGAGGGGAGAGGGTGGCTGTGCTATATATAGGCAGAGGACTTTAGTCCCGGTTTGAGACACAAACCGGGACTACAGGTGGCGCACATGCGGGCTGCACACCGCGTAGCCCTTTAGTCCCGGTTTGGGACACCAACCGGGACTAAAGGCTCCTTACGGGCCGGGACTAAAGCCTCGAGGGAGGCATTGCGATTTGGGGCGACGTGGCCGGGACTAAAGCCGGGCCTTTAGTCCCGGCCCAGAGGCAGGCCGGGACTAAAGGGTCCCGGCCAAAGGCCCGTTTTCCGCTAGTGCTAAGCATATATCTAGTCATATAGTACATGCTGCCATGAGTCATTGATCCCTTAGTTGTTTGGTTAATTTGTTGCCGCCACTTGATAAACTTGGGTGGAAAGAAAACACTAAGACTAAATATGTCGTGCAAAAAATATATCGTCCATAAAGTTTTTATTTTCCTTGCAATATACTCTCTCCGTTCCTAAATATAAGACATTTTAAAGATTGCACTATAAACTACATACGGATGTACAAAGATATATTTTAGAGTGTAGATTCACTTATTTTGTTTCGTATGTAGTCTTCTACTGAAATCTCTGAAAGACCTTATATTTTGAAACGGAGGGAGTAAAACACAAGGCCAAATGACAAGCTAGTTAGAGGTCATGCCGCCCTTGCAATATCTTGATAGACGGGTAGCACTTGCACGCTTTTTAGCAAGTGATGTACTATACAAGGCTATCAGCTAGCCAACACCACATACTTCCTCTTCAAGCATTTGAGCGTGGTGTCGCCAGTTTTGAAGAACACGTAGAGCGGATGGCAAAAAATGTGCTCATCATTTTGTAGAAGCGCTATTGGTAATCGTTGTTGCCAGGACTCCTTCACAAGGACCATTATTAACCCCCATGACATGGCCACCTTCGTAGCCAGCCTTGGGTGCGTGGTGTCTTGGATGTGCCATCAATGATCCCAATGAGATGTGCACAACAAATCTAGGGCAACACCACGGCCTATCACATGAGGAAGTTATCTAGTGTAACTTGTTTTTTCGATACTAGGCTACACGCCATGAACTAAAATGTCAAGCTCGTGGATGATATCTAGATGCAAACACTAGTAGAAAACATGGCTTTCGTTCTAGCCGAATCCGAGCAATAGTCTCTGTCGCGTTACGAACTGAGCATTAGTCCCGGTTTTAACGGTCAGGACGCCGGACGGAGGTCGATAGGCATTAGTCCCGGTTCGAATGAGACCTTTAGTCCTGGTTGGAGACACCAACCGGGACTAAAGGGGTTTACCACCTTTAGTCCCGGTTGGTGTCTGCAATCGGGACTAAAGGTCCTCCCTTTAGTCCCGGTTGGTGTCTGCAATCGGGACTAAAGGTCCTCCCTTTAGTCCCGGTTGGAGCCACCAACCGAGACTAAAGGTCTCCTTTTTGACGGCTCAAATTCCGCGTAGAAAGAGACCTTTAGTCCCGGTTAATGGCTCCAACCGGGATTAAAGGTCTATTTTCTTTTTTTTGCCTTGTTTTGTTTTTCTAAACAGGACAATTTGTGTTTTTAGATTTGGAAAACTGTTAGAATATTTATAGTTTTTGAATGAATCTTTTTTGCTTTAGGTCACAAAATTATAAACTTTCTGTTACTGCCAGTAGTTTTCAAATTTATATAGTTTAAATTTGAATTCTTTAAAATTTGTATGAATCACTACTTTGTGAATAACTTTACTTTAAAAGTAGATTTTTGACTTATTTTTTTCCCGCTGTTTAATATTATGGTGTTTTGTCATTATATTAAATTTGTAATTTTTAGGTTATTTTAACTGGGTGTTTTAATCAAAAATAGATTTTGTTTAGCTCTTTTAGTTTTATAGCTCAAAAAATCATTAAATGAATGAAAATAGAAAATGAAGCCAAAAATGGTTGAAAATTGATGACGTGTCTTTGAATGGTGCATATTGAACGCACAAAAAGTCTGGAGTTAAAATATTTTTTGAAAAATGAAATGCCTTTGTAACACATGAGTTTTCATTCGAAACCCTCATACTTCGAAAGAGATTGTCCAGTTTGTACACGAAGTGCATCCAGTTTTTGCTGTAAACCTCTCAACTTTTTAGCACATGCTATGTGGGTGAAATGATGATACCAAGGCAAGTTTCAGCTTTTTCAGAGTTCATTTGTAGTGATTTTCAATTTCACGGTCATTTAGCTAAAAAAATATTAAATGCATAAAATATTGCAAATGAAGTCAGAAAGGGTTGTAAATTGATGACGTGACTTTGAATGGTGCATATTGAAAGCGCAAAAAGTGTGGAGTTAAAATAAGTTTTAAAAGGGAAATATCTTTGGAAAACCTAAGTTTTCGTTCGAAACCCTCATACTTCGAAAGTGATTGTCTAGTTTGTACACGAAGTGCATCCAGTTTTTGTTGTAACCTTGTCAACTTTTAAGCACATTCTATGTGGACAAAATGATGATACCATGCCAAGTTTCAGCCTTTTCAGAGTTCATTTGTAGTGCTTTTTAATTTCACGGTCATTTAACACAAAAAAAGATTAATATATGAAAATGTTCAGCACGAGAAACACGTTCCTATGGCAACCATCGTAGGTTGTTCTGTAAATTTTTAGAATCCTCAAATTCTGAAAGGGAAAAAATTTATTCTCAAATTTAAGTTTTTTTGAACTTTTGGGTCAAACTACTTATTCAATAAATATTAGTGTTACTAAATAATAATAATTTTTTAGAATAATAGTTTCAAACTCAAATGGTGAAACGTGTGACATCATGCTCAAGGGCTTAATAGGATTGGTATGATACATATAAGATAAATTAATTGAATAAGTAGTTTATTTTTCAAAACGTTTTAGATTCTTTTAGATTTTTGAAATTCGAAAATAATAAAAAATCAGATTTTAAAAATTAATATTTTCTAAATAAATGATGTCATATTTGTATTCCTCACATTTTTCTGATAATAATGGATATACTATTTGTTAAATTTCGATTTACAGATTTAAAGATATTAATTATCCCATATTAAATGAATAAATGGAAACACAATGAATAAAATAATATTATTACATATTTTATTTTCATTAAAATTCAATATTATTATTTACTTATTTTATTTTGAACTTTTTATTTATTTTGGATTCTTTATGCTTTTAGAGAATTATTTGATTTTTTTTGAATTTTTTGCCATTTTTGAAGTTTTTTTTTGTTTTTAAATTAATTATTGTTGTTTGTTAATCATTACTGTTTATATAATAATTGTTTGTAATTTTAAAAATTAAATCATGTGATATCAAGAGTAAGGGTTAATATGATTGATAACTTATTATTGTCAAGAAAACAACAAGTGCAGACTTGAAAAGTAGTGGAGATAGAACTAGAAAACTAAGCGTGCTTGAGCTCGAGCAGTGAGAGGATGGGTGATCAATGAGTGGAGTGAGTGACTGACCGGGAAATTACATGATTTGAAATGAGTGCTCCAAGATGGAGTAGTGAGTAGGGGTGATTAGATATTAAATTGTCAAATAATTTAAAATTTTGAAAATTGGTTTTTGAATTTTTTTTTGAAAAATTCCTTTAGTTCCGGTTGGTAACACACAAACCGGGACTAAAGGTCCTCCAACCCCAGCAGCCATATGGACGGCCTTTAGTCCCGGTTCGTAACACAACCGAGACTAAATTTTTTGACCTTTTGTCCCGATTGTTTTGTCTTGATTGAAAAAACGGGACTAAAGGCCCGTTTTCCACTAGTGAAATATGAGAAGGAAGCACATATACGATAAGGAAAAGGTACCATTTGTGATATAAGTATCTCACTCCTTGAAGTGGAGCCGTCAATGTCTACAGGGCATTGATTTGGGAAGTTACAAACCAACTTGAATTGAATTAACATATTGATTCAATATATGATCCTAATAGATCCCGAGCTACTTGATGTACAAGGCATATATGCATGCTAACACACATTGTCAGAGCAACGACAAAAAAAATCGTCCAAAATTTCTGTCTATAGGTTGTCCCGCATCCCCCACTTGGCATAATAAAAGGGTGCTTGAATTGATGTGCAACAGACTCGAGGGGGGGTTGAATAGTCATGTCAATATGGTTGGAAAGTTTTAGACTTAACAAGTTTATGTTAAGACACTTTGGCACATACAAGCAAACGGGGATAGCACAGTGGAAATAAAACTTACTATAAAGTAAGGAGTTTGAGTTTTGAAGGATCCAAAGAAAGGTTGTCTCAATAATGTTCTGGGATGTCCACATAGTTGTCACTGTCCTACTCCATGTTAGTGGAGTTTCTAACCATAGAGTCTCTAAGACCACAAAGGTCTTAACAACAGTCATTTAGAACATGGTCACCCATGCCATTGTGGCTTACAATTGGAGGCCCCATTGAGGATATATCTTCTAGAATGAAGGTCATCTTCGGACCTCGTACAAACTCTTGTTTCCTACACAATATGCTTGGAGGCTTTCTAGTGACCCCTGATTGTGTACAAGGTGCACAACCTTTAACAGTAACAAGCAAAATAAAGTCACATGAATGAACTTCTCAAAAGATCTTTAATTAAAGCACTCTGAAGGAGTCATAAGATCTCTCTTGTACGAATGGGCTTGAGGCAAAGGTAAATAAACACTAGGACTAGGGGTTAATGACATCTCCAACGCTGCCCCGCAAATTGGCTCCGACATTCATCCGCGGATAGGGGGCACAAGTCCGCGAAACTAACGCCAGAGATGGTTATCCAACGATACGAGTATACATTTCAAACACTCTTTTAACAATCTGGACAAACTTCATACAAACCGTCTTGTTTTCATATAAAATAGAGCACATTCATTACAATTCGAACATTATTCGTTAAAAAAGAGTGACCTGACCTAAACCTATCTTGGTGTGGTGCCTGGCTTCCACTTCCTTTGTATTCTGCATTGGCGACAACGTTCTCCATCTGCCGTCTCCATGAGCGCCCGCGGGGTTCAAGACCCGTGAAGTGAAGATCCATCCTCCAGTGAGTTAGAATAGGACATGGGAGATGGATCGTCCCGCATGGGACACCATGCCATGCCACCTCCATGCCCTACTCATCGTTGGAGGACTCCATGATTTGTCCATAGCCAGTGCCGGTGGACATGAAGTTGATGATGGATGTGGATGGTTCATCACTGTCCACCTGCCACATGCGCCCATGAAAGTTGGACGGTGGCGTGTACGACATGCAACTGGAGGCGTTCTCGTCCTCGGCCACAAGCGCGTGCATGCATGTTGCCACCTCCTCGTGGACACGTGATGCCACCTCCGCGTCCGCCAGCTCTAGTTGTTCTTTGCAAGTGTCGGATTAAGCACACATGGCCCCGTAGAGCGCCGCTGCTCCGTAATGAAGTTCGGGTTCGCCACGACCATGACGACCATGGCCTCCTCGCTTGCACGCTCACCATATATTTGGCCCTTCGCCAGCCGATGTTGCTCGAGGAGGAACCAGTTGTACCTATGCCCCCAGTGCTCGCCAAAACGCCGACATAGGAGACCATGCAGGTTGTTCCTCCTTTGCACCATGGCGGAGTCGTAATGCGCCTGCGTCTACTCCATAGTCGGACTGACAAGCACCGGCGCGGAATCCAGCACAGTGTCGTCGTCAAAGCCTGTATCCATCGTGGGATCATTGTCGGAGGCCTCAGGTGAGCAACCCGACATGCCCTGTTCAATCTGCCTGGAGCGGCTTGACTGCCAGGCAACTGCAAGAGCAGCCACCTCGTGCTTCGTCTCCGATGAAAGACTATCCAACAAAGTGTTCTAGTTTGCAGTCAAGGCGAATGTGAAGCAAAGGACGATGATGTGGAACAAAAGTGTAGTGATGTGGAGTTAGTCTCGTATTGCCACCTTTAAATAGTGAATTTTAGTGAGGCCAAGCACACAGGTGCATCAGTGCGTGGGGCTGGAGTTGGTTCCTCGGTCGACGAGCATGCTAATTGCACCACATAGACGGATGGCGTCTTGAACAACAAACATCATCAGCATTGAACAGGCACGGACACCGAAAACGTGGCACGAACGACACTCTAGGCCGGCACACCGCTTTGATACCAACACCAATGAGAGGTCGCATCCGCTCAGGGATGGCGTCTCTACAACGGCATTAACGCTGGCAGCTGGCCACGAGCGGGAACACGGACAGGCATAGGTGGAGGTTTTTGGGTGGGCCAGGATAGTCAGGCACGGACGTGGCACCGGTCCGGACGCCCGCACCCCCCTCCCCCCCCCCCACCACCCACCCACCCACACACACACATTGTCTCCGGTTTGCATGGCTAAATGCATTCGGACCGCCAAGAGGATAAATACATAACCGCGGTGGATGGTTAAAAACGTCTGGACCGTGTGTTTCAGGCGATTATATGCGGTTTCAAGGTCAGCGTTCGAGATGCCCTTAAGAATGGGAGCAGCTTGTCCTTAAGGAATTCATCGAAGAAGCTTACAATCACCCAAAACAATTCCGTTATTCTTGAAATATTTGCTCTTTAAGGCTCTCTAAAAGACTCGCACGAGATGGCTGGAAAGATTTCTTGGCCGTCCTGAAGTTATATGAAATGCGGATTTTTCAACAGGGCTTATAACTCCTTAGAGGCTTGTTAGTACAAGGTGGAAAGACGTGGATGTACCGGAACTGAAAAAAAGAGAATTTTCTTCACCAGAGTGGAATATTTGAGAGGACTTTAGTTTAGTAACATATTTTGGAGTTCAACCATAGATCTCTTGCTTGTGCCCCTCTTGATAGTACGACTATCATAAACTCAATGTGAACCCGGGACTGATGAAAAACATATAAAATACATGCTAAAAAAATGAGGTTCCAAAGCACCTAAAGAAATAAAGTAGGGATCATCATTGATGTTCCACTCAAACATGATGACTAATTTCCTGAAATAAATTATACAAGTATAAGTTATGTCAAGTAGTTTGTCATTCAACTCAACTTTTTGGGTTTGTCAGTAATCGCCAAAATCTAACAAGGTATAAGATGTACTTTCACATACAAATATTAATGAAATACTTTCAGGAAGAATGAGATCTAGGCAAATACTATAAGCTACGCACCCCACGCAAGTCACAACACCAAATATGCTGACATAATGGACATGATCTCATGCACACGACTGATCATGTGGTGCATCATTTACTACACAAAGAGGTCGAGTACCGTTATTTCACCTAGCCTAGAGTATGACGAATAGATGGCTAAGAGGAAGCCCTGGAAAATCAACCACATATCGTGTTTCTGTCAGCGATTAACGTGGAATTGGACACTGAACTAATCCACCCTCAAGGCCTAGTATATAACCATGACAGGCTTCCCAATTTTCACTTCTGTTTACTGTGAGATTTGAATAATAATTCAAAAAGACAGATCCACCATTATACATTTATACCTATGTTTTTGCGTGTATCATCACCGTTGGTAACACGAGGACGTTCTTGAGGATGAATGAACGGATTAGTTCTCAATAGTTGTCATCGAACCATTTTATTAAACACCATACGCAGCTTCCATGCACCGACCACTTGCATGTTTTGCATTGGAAGGTACATGCGCATGCATTTATTACCGAGCTTGCAAGATGTCATGCAATCACATCATCTACTACTCATTTGCCTGGGTGGCTGATAGTACGAGAGCCAGTAGCAAACACCGTCGGTGCCATTAGTATTAGGGATGTACTGATTGCATACCGCTGGGAGGCTCGCCACGGCGCGATCCATCACTTCCGTCCGACACCCAGGGAACACTTCCGCGACCGTCGCCTTATCGTCTGCCAACGCCACACCGAGCTCCTTGTACATGCTCCCCCGCATTGAGCCTAGCGCACCACATATGCACCATTCATCGCCGATGGCGGCGATCTGGCGACAACAGTCCTTCTGGATGCTCTCGACGACCTGGCCGCCGGCGCACTGGCTCTTCACCAGTGCACGACAACGCGGGAACGGGTACGCCGGGCATCTCTACAACGGCATTAACGCTGGCAGCTGGCCACGAGCGGGAACATGGGCAGGCATAGGTGGAGGTTTTTGGGTGGGCCAGGATAGTTAGGCACGGACGTGGCACCGGTCCGGACGCCCACACCCCCTCCCCCCCACCACCCACCCACCCACACACACACTTTGTCTCCGGTTTGCATGGCTAAATGCATTCGGACCGCCAAGAGGATAAATACATAACCGCGGTGGATGGCTATAAACGTCTGGACCGTGTGTTTCAGGCGATTATATGCGGTTTCAAGGTCAGTGTTCGAGATGCCCTTAAGAAAGGGAGCAGCTTGTCCTTAAGGAATTCATCGAAGAAGCTTACAATCACCCAAAACAACTTCCGTTATTCTTGAAATATTTGCTCTTTAAGGCTCTCTAAAAGACTTCCGTCCCAGCTCAATTTACACATTAGTCCCGGTTCCATTACGAACCGGGACTAATGTTAGCATTAGTCCCGGTTCGAACGGCAAGGGCGCCGGCGGTCATTAGTCCCGGTTCAAAAGGGACCTTTAGTCCCGGTTCGTGTCTCGAACCGGGACTAAACGGTTTGGAGGCTTTAGTCCTGGTTCGTGTCTTGAACCGGGACTAAAGGGTAGACCTTTAGTCCCGGTTCGAGACACGAACCGGGACTAAAGGGGTTTTGTATTTTTATTTTTTCCTGTTTTTAAATTTTATTTCTATTTGTAGTTTCTGTTTTAAATTGCTTATATCTTTTAGGATATTTAATTATTTTTGAGTGATTCTTTTTGCATTAGATTCAAAATTTTATCTAGTTTCTGTTTGTGCAATTAGTTTTTAAATTTGAATGGTTTAAATTTGAATTTGTTCAAATTTCCTTCAAACCCAAATTGTGAATAACTTGAGTTTACAAATAGTTTTTAATTTAATTTATTTTTCTCCTAGTCATCTGTTAGATTGTTATCACAGTAAGATTTATTTGGTTATTTTTAGAATAATTTAAATTTGGATTTTAATTTAAACAATATTGTTTTGCTTATATAGTTGTTTTAGTCATTTAATTGTTGTTTTTTATTATTTTTAGTTAGTACTTTCTGTAGATTTAAACATGTTATAGTATGGTGCATATTGAATGCATAAAAAGTCTGGAATTAAAATCATTTTAATAAAATGCCTTTGTAGCAGATGGGTTTTCGTTTGAAACCTTGATACTTCGAAGGATGATCCAGTTTGTACACGAAGTGCATCCAGTTTTTATCGTAACTCTCTCAACTTTTTAGCACATGCCATGTGGGTGAAACTATGATACCATGCCAACTTTCAACCTTTTCAGAGTTAATTTGTAGTGCTTTTCAATTTCAGGGTCAATTAGCTCAAAAAAGTAAGTAAATGCATGAAAAATACCAACTGAAGTCAGAAAATATTGAAAATTTATGATGTGGCTTTAAATGGTGTATTTTAAACACACAAAAAGTATGGAGTTCAAATAAGTTCAAGAAAATGAAATCCCTTTGCAATAGATGAGTTTTCGTTCGAAACCCTGATACTTCGAAAGAGATTGTTCATTTTGTACACGAAGTGCATCCAGTTTTTGACGTAACCCTCTCAACTTTTTAGCACATGCTATGTGGGAGAAATGATGATACGATGCCAAGTTTCAACCTTTTCAGAGTTCATTTGTCGGGCTTTTCAATTTCAAGGTCATTTAGGTCAAAATCATTAAATGCATGAAAAATAGCAAATGAAGTTATAAAGGGTCGAAATTTAGGATGTGGTTTTGAATGGTTTATATTGAATGCACAAAATGCATAAAATGTCTGAAGTTGAAATAAGTAAAAAAATAAAATATCTTTCTAACAGATGGGTTTCGTCCGAAACCGTGATACTTTGAAGGAGATGGTCTAGTTTGTACACGAAGTGCATCCAGTTTTTGTCGTAACCCTCTCAACTTTTTAGCACAAGCTATGTGGATGAAATGATGATACCATGCCAAGTTTCAACATTTTCAGAGTTCATTATAGTTCTTTTCAATTTCAGGGTCATTTAGCTCAACATAGCAAATAAAGTTAGAAAGGGCTAATTCTGGCTTGGTTAACCTTAGTTGTGATTCTCGCGGGGACGGTGGTAGCAAATGTAGTCGACGGGTATGATTGGACTCTTGGCTAAAGGGGGATTCTGAAATTTTCATACTCTACCCTCCCTGGACCGTCTTTTTTAGCTTTGTAGAAAATAAAAAAAAATGCTAAAATCTTCAAAAAATAAAATCCTTTGAGATGTAGTTAGGTTTCAGTGCCTAGTTGGTATACAAATTTTGAGATATGAATTTTGACCTTTTTTCAAAAAAGGGAAAAATGTAAAACGGCCATAACTTTTGCATACGACGTCAAAAAAAGTTTAATATATCAAAAAAAACTAGAGAAAATTGGGAATCGATTTCACCGAGGCTTGCCCGATGAAGTTTTCTCAGATGCTCAAAATTCCAAATGTAAAAAAAGTTATGGCAAAAAGAAGTTTTTTCCACAAAAATAAGAAAAAATAATTTTATTTAAAATCTTTAGGTTGTTTTCATTGAAATTCACTATTATTATTACTTATTTTGTTTATTTTAATAATTGTTTGAATTCAAAAAATTAAATCATGTGACATGACATCAAACCCTAGGTTGTTTAGGATTGATAGCTTACTATTGTCAGAAGAACAAGAAGTGCAGATTTGGCAACTAGGGGTGATAGAACTAGGATGTTAAGCGTGCTCGGGTTGAAGGAGTGAAAGGATGGGTGACCGGCCGAGAAGTTAGACGATTTGAAATGAGTAATCTACGCTAGAGGAGTGAGGATGGGTGATTAGAGATTAAATTGTCAAAGCTTGTCCTTAAGGAATTCTTCGAAGAAGCTTACAATCACCCAAAACAACTTCCGTTATTCTTGAAATATTTGCTCTTTAAGGCTCTCTAAAAGACTCGCACGAGATGGCTGGAAAGATTTCTTGGCCGTCCTGAAGTTATATGAAATGCGGATTTTTCAACAGGGCTTATAACTCCTTAGAGGCTTGTTAGTACAAGGTGGAAAGACGTGGATGTACCGGAACTGGAAAAAAGAGAATTTGCTTCACCAGAGTGGAATATTTGAGAGGACTTTAGTTTAGTAACATATTTTGGAGTTCAACCATAGATCTCTTGCTTGTGCCACTCTTGATAGTACGACTATCATAAACTCAATGTGAACCCGGGACTGATGAAAAACATATAAAATACATACATGCTATATAAAATACATACATGCTAAAAAAATGATGTTCCAAAGCACCTAAAGAAATAAAGTAGGGATCATCATTGATGTTCCACTCAAACATGATGACTAATTTCCTGAAAGAAATTATATCAAGTATAAGTTATGTCAATTAGTTTGTCATTCAACTCAACTGTTTGGGTTTGTCAGTAATCACCAAAATCTAACAAGGTATAAGATGTACTTTCACATACAAATATTAATGAAATACTTTCAGGAAGAATGAGATCTAGGCAAATACAGTATAAGCTACTCACCCCACGCAAGTCACAACACCAAATATGCAGACATAATGGACATGATCTCATGCACACGACTGATCAAGTAGTGCATCATTTACTACACAAAGAGGTCGAGTACCGTTATTTCACCCTAGCCTAGAGTATGACGAATAGATGGCTAAGAGGAAGCGCTGGAAAATCAACCACATATCGTGTTTCTGTCAGCGATTAACGTGGAATTGGACACTGAACTAATCCACCCTCAAGGCCTAGTATATAACCATGACAGGCTTCCCAATTTTCACTTCTGTTTACTGTGAGAATTGAATAATAATTCAAAAAGACAGATCCACCATTATACATTTATACCTATGTTTTTGCGTGTATCATCGCCGTTGGTAACACGAGGACGTTCTTGAGGACGAATGAACGGATTAGTTCTCAATAGTTGTCATCGAACCATTTTATTAAACACCATACGCAGCTTCCATGCACCGACCACTTGCATGTTTTGCATTGGAAGGTACATGCGCATGCATTTATTACCGAGCTTGCAAGATGTCATGCAATCACATCATCTACTACTCATTTGCCTGGGTGGCTGATAGTACGAGAGCCAGTAGCAAACACCGTCGGTGCCATTAGTATTAGGGATGTACTGATTGCATACCGCTGGGAGGCTCGCCACGGCGCGATCCATCACTTCCGTCCGACACCCAGGGAACACTTCCGCGACCGTCGCCTTATCGTCTGCCAACGCCACACCGAGCTCCTTGTACATGCTCCCCCGCATTGAGCCTAGCGCACCACATATGCACCATTCATCGCCGATGGCGGCGATCTGGCGACAACAGTCCTTCTGGATGCTCTCGACGACCTGGCCGCCGGCGCACTGGCTCTTCACCAGTGCACGACAACGCGGGAACGGGTACACCGGGTAACCCATTCCTGGCCAGCACCATTCGCCGGGTGAGTTGGACACCATGCTGCCTTGATCAACTGCCACAGAAGTCGCCGTTAGCATGGGCAGGAGGAGGAGCACCGCGTAGACGACCATCTTAGATGCCATTTTTCTGCTTTTATGTAATTATCTCTGTGGCACTGATTATATAACATAGATTGAGTGGTTGAGTATGCTTTTACGTCATAAACCTGGCTGACAAAAATGGTTAGACCCGAGGGGCATGCGCCATACATTCGAACCTTGGACCTTTTCATACCAGAAAGTCGGTGCATCACAAGTTTATCTTGGCATGTTTCGTATGCTTTATTTATGCTTTATTTGCCGTATAACAAAACAGAGATCTAGAAGATTAATATTGTTAGATAGGTAATCATAAATCTCAAAAGGTGTAAATGAACAAGATTCTGGTGGAAAAGCGTTTAGCATAGTTTTATTGCTTTTCTAGAAGATTCACATATATAACAAAATAATTAGTTAATGTTTGCATGTGCCACATACATTAACTAATTGTTTGTAGTACTGAATGCAATCAACCATTTCGTGCAAGATAGGAAAAAGGCATGTACAATGTAACAAAAGTTGTTGTGTCTATTTTGGTGATGGGGTGGTGGGGGTGGGGGAGGTTCTAGATCCATCCACTTTGTTTTGTTGTGTATATTAAAATTTACTCCCTCTGTTTCAGGATTTATAGTGCATCAATTTCATGATAGTCCAACATTTGCACGTGTGACCAAGATTAATAAACAAAATATCAACATCGGCAATGCCTAATATATATAAATGATGATGAAATGATAGAAATTTGGTATCGTAGATATTAATATTATTTTCAAGAAAATTGGTCAAACATGTCCATGTTTAACTTTTCAAAAAACTAAGCACCTTATATTTTGGACCGCAGGGAGTAAAACAGAGTAATGAAAGATTAACATCGTTAAGTATGTAATCTTTAATATTGATAAGGTGTTAGTTGATGGAGTTGTTTACACGAGATTATCGTGGAGAAGCATATATATGGCCTATAATAGTTGTATTGCTTTATTAGGAAGTTGAGTGATGTGCACCATACGTTTGATCCTTGGACATTGCAATTTTGCAGTTATTCATATTAGAGAATAAGTACATACTACAAGTTTATCTTGGCATGTCCAATCCTATTTGTCCAGTATTGAAAGAGAGACCTAGAAGATTAATATTGGTAAATAGGTAATCAACAATCTCGAAAAGTGTGAATAAATGTGTCTAAACAAGCTTCTGGTGGAAAAGCGAATCTTAGGTTTAGAATAATTTTATTGCATTTGTAGAATATTCACAGATATAACAAAATATATTTTTTTGAACTTCGAATAAAAGGAGAAGCTCCTATTGTGCTACATTAAACTTATATATATAATATTTTCATCAGGTGCGGAGAAAGAAATTCCCATGAAAAAGTGGTCGAGTACAAAGAGACTAGAGGAGGTATAACAAAAGTGATGTAATCACCGAGCTCACGGGATACCCTATACGTTAGTGCGATCTTTACACTATTTAGTTGTCTATAGTACTGCATGTAATCAACCAATTCGTGCAAGATTGAAAAAACGTACAAACAATGTAACGAAACTTGTTGTGTCTATATATGTTGGATAAACAAGATGTTTACACAAGAATCTCGTGCAAAAGAATTATGATGGATGTATACATTATTTAATTGTGTGTAGTATTGCTGGCAATCAACCATTTCGTGTTATAAAATGCATGTACAATGTAACAAAAGTAGTTGTGTGTATATTGGTGGTGGTGGTGGCCGCCGGCAGTGGGGGGGGGGGGGATGGGTAGTTGGTTCTAGGTCCGTCAACTTTGTCGTGTAATAAAACAGTCATAAAAGATTAATATTGCTAAGTAGGTAATTATTAATATTAAAAACTGTTAGAAGCCGGAGGTGTTTACATAAGATTCTAGTGGGAAACATATATATGTCCTAGAAGTTGCATTGCTTTATTATAAAGATGGGTGCCGTGCACCAATCATTTGATCCTTCGACGTTGTAATTTTGGAGCAATTCATTCCATAAAGTTAGTATATATGAATTTCATCATGCCATGTTCCGTCTGGTTTATTTGTCAGCTAACATACGGGAGATGTAAAAGATTAATATCGTTAGATAGACAATCAACAAACTAAAAATGTGAATAAAGATTTCTAAACAATATCCTTGTGGAAAAGAAAATATTTTGTTAAAAATAGTGTTATTGCTTTCATAGAAGATATATAGGACGACCGTTTGAGGCACCTAGGTGCCCAGGCTCCTTACCTCGTGACCATCGGATATTAGATTCATGCATGCAGATAGTAATGGTGTGAGTATATTTAGCATCTTCCATATATGCTTTATGGAAGTATAAATGGCAAGTACCAATAACTTTCTGATTTAGGTGTCTTAATAACATGCGTTGAATAGGAAAGTAATTAATGCAGTTTCTTTTTAATTTATTTCATTGTATGAACAATGGAAACTCCGATCAAGTATATATATACAACGTTATTATTTTTATGGGGTATGTGTGTGCAGTACTCATGCATATTGTATTTACACACATACTAATTTCTTAGGTATATCACATGCGAGTATACTGGAAAGTAAGTTCTTCTTAATTTATTTCATTGTAGGAAGAATGGAAACTCCGATAGAGTATATACATACAACGTTAGTATATTTATGGGATAAACATGTGCAATACACATGCATATTATATATATGCACGTACTAATTTCTTTGGTATATACCTACCTTCGGTATATTTTCGACCAATACATCACATGTGAGTATACTGCTTTTGGAATATATCACACGTGATTATATTGATTTTGGGTATATAATTTCCGAGTATGTCTCATTTCAATTATATTCGTCGGGTATATCCTTTTGGGTATGTCTACTATCATTTACGAGTATGACTCAAACGAGTATACATGTATATACATACCTAAAAAGTAAGAAAAGTGATACATATAAAGGATATATTTGGATATATACATACATGCAGACACGCCATACACTTGAGGATGTGTACATATTTTCGTTAGGTATAATATCCACTAACTGGTATCACGGTCTATGTGTATATATCGGATACATGTACATATGTACATATCTAAGTATGAATGTTCATAACATTTTTATTTCTGAAAGCAATTATTGATAATTTAATATACTAGTACATGCAAATAAAATATGGAAAGTCATTATTTTATTTATTAAACGTCGTGCACTAATGAATATGACTTGTCATAACGAGCCTAGGTGCCCAGACTCCTAGGTGCCCCAAACATATATATATATATATATATATATATATATATATATATATATATATATATATAATTAATTGAGGTTTGCGTTATGTATAATTACTTGTTTGTAGTATTCTGTGGAATCCTAGAATTGTTTTTTGGTTTATTTAGAAAATACACCCTATATATACATATGTGCAAATATATGTCACGACTTAACTGATGACAAAAGAACTGAGCACGATAGCGAAAATTCAGGGGTTTTCCTATTTAGTGCCTGTAGGCACGTGAGTTAGGCCGGCCCATCTAGGATTTCTTTTCTCTATTTTTAATCCGACAAAAACAACCAGAACAAATTACCTAGTGCAACCACCACGCCACCCACCCGGGATCCGTTAAATATGAAATTGTACTTTCTTTTATTACTTCTTTTTTCCTTTCCCTTTTTTCTTTTCCCTTGTTTTTTCTGTTTATTTCTTTCTTTTCATCCTGGTTCCTTTAATTATTGGAAATACATCAACT
This sequence comes from Hordeum vulgare subsp. vulgare, assembly GCF_904849725.1. Classification (NCBI taxonomy): domain Eukaryota; kingdom Viridiplantae; phylum Streptophyta; class Magnoliopsida; order Poales; family Poaceae; genus Hordeum; species Hordeum vulgare. The sequence continues at coordinate 653,133,728 of NC_058519.1, read as the reverse complement.
TTTCATTTTGAATTCATGATTTTATTTTTAATTTTATGGAGTTTTCTGGATCTCGATGAACTCTTTTTAAAATCGATGAACTTCATTTCAAATTTATGATATATTTTTTTCAATTCGATGAATTTATTTTCAATTTTGATGAACCTTTTTTCAAATTCTACAAACATTTTTTATGAACTCGTATCTTTGTCGGTGAACTTTTTTCACAATCAGTGAACTAATTTTCAAATTTGGCAAACTTTTTCAAAATCAGTGAACTAATTTTCAAATTTGATGAACTTTTTTCAAAATCAGTGAAGTATTTTTCAAATTTGATGAACTTTGTTCAAAATAAATGAACTTTTTCTCAAAATCAATGAATTGTTTCCATTTTGTTGAAAATCAATGATTTGTTTCCAAATATTGTGATTTTTTTAAAATCAATGAATTTTGTTCTAATTCGTGAACTTTTTTGAATACATAAACCTTTTTATAATTCATGATTGTTTTTTAAATCGGGTAACTTTCAATTTTTGTTCACATTTTTGTTTGAGATGAAATCTCATTTTTCTAAATGTATGTGTAATAGATGGCGATGTACAGATGTTCTTAAATATTCAACGCTGTAAGTACTCACTAGTGGCTAGTGACTATTTGTTTGGATACGTGCACTGTATATAAACAGCGTGTGTTCGATTCCTCAGAGGAGCAACTTTTGTTGAGAGTATCCTCGCGCTATTAATGCGCTTCGTTTTTCTGGGCCGGCCCACCTGGTTCTACTCTGGGTGTTGGTTGCGTGAACTAGCGCATAAGACATTGTATAGGAGCTCCCAAGATTCAGAACCAAGCACAATGCCAAGACAGGAGATGGGTGAGTGCCCTTTGGGCCGCCTGTGAAGAACCCAAGACGAAGACAACCCAATTAATGACACGCAAGGCCTAGCCTGAGACGATGGGTGTTAATTAGCCATGATAACATACCTCTCAAAAATATTACCCATGATGATATAGTATGAGGCGGAATGTAGGTAGCTATGGCTGAACCCTACCTCGCGGAAGAATAGCACGTGCTCCGGTATCACCTCATCTTAGGTGCTCCGGTATCATCTCGGCCATGGGATCATGATCCAACGGATAACATCCTCGGAATGTGGATCCAAGCATCATTTCAGAATTTTTTGGGGGTTTTCTTTAAAACTCACATTGACCAAATGTTGTCCATTCGATCCACGATCCAACAACCAAGGTGCACTGGGAGCACCTCATCATCAGGTGCTCCAAGAGCACCTGATATTCCCCCTTACCTCGCAATCATAGCATCCTTGTAGGACCGGAAGGAAGCAATCTCTTGAGCACATGCGGACATGAGTTTCCTTGTCGGTCCAATTCTTGCGGAACCGAGCGAAACCAACCATTCCAGCGAAGCCGAAGCCGGGACGTCTGTCCTGTCGGACGGGCATTAGAGCATCCACAGTCATACTCCTTATACCCGTCTCAAATGTTCGGACAGGCCATATGGTCAGCGGCCGGACAGAAAAAGTCGACCCAAACGGACGTCCTAAGTGGCCCTCAAATGTTAGGGCTGACTAGCGCCCCTCATATTCATCCCAAATATAGTGCGTATATGAGGGAGCACAGGCGTGTCCGGGCACGTCCGCCACATCAGCCTCGCCCACCACGGACCCCACAAATACCCCATTTTTGAAACCCTAGACATTCGACATTTCACTCTCCGTCCACTCCACTTCCAATCCCCACCCTTCGATCCGATGGCCGGCGACGGAAGCAGCTCTCACGGATCAAACGTCGATGTGGAGGATGTGGCCCTTCGCATCGGGTTGCGACGGTCGCTGCAGGACCAAGGCAGCCCCAGCGATGGCGGATCTTCATCCTCCGTCCGCTTTGCCTGTCGACGGAGCGCCCACGACGTCGCATGCCCTTCCCATGAGGCAACTCCGGCTACTCCCGTTCCGGCTGGTCTGCTCCAGGTTAGGTACGCCACCCACCTCCACCATATTTTGCTCTGGAAGCGGTGCACGGCCACCGCTGGGTTCTCATGCATGTGTAGGGGAAGGGGCGCACGAGGACGCCGGAGTCTGAGGCACATGCAGCCTGCCGCGAGCGGCAGCGAGCGAGAGAGAGGGGGGGGGGGTAGGTGCTGGCCATGCAGCGTTCGACCTCATGAGCATCGGTCGACCCGAGGACGCGCTCCTTGACGGTGTCCTTTGTCTCGCTGACGACGGCGTAGACGGATGTGCACGGCCTCCGCCGCAAGAGTGCCGAGGCGCTCCGACTGGCCATCCAGTTATCGGAGCGTGAGGCAGTGAAAGAGGCGGAGACGAAGACGAAAACGGCCCGCCACGTGAAGGAGCAGGACCGCCTGCTTTGAAGGCTGTCCGACATGCGGTCTAGCTCCAACAAGGACGATAACGAGCCTCCATCTCCGGCTCTGATGACGACGATGACGCTGCTCCACCGCATGTCGACGACTACACAAAGGAGATGCACAACCACGTGAACCACCGGAGGGGAAGGGGGCTGCAAGGAAATGGTGATTTCCTCCGCTTTTCCGCCTTTTGTTTTTTATTTTAAGTATGTTGAAGTAGCTTGTAGTTTGGATTTGCTGATGAACTCCATCTTTTGTTCGATGATGCAATCCAATCCGAAGAACTTCGTTTGATTTACTATCTTTATGTAGCATTGCATGGATTGTATGAAGATCAGGCCGACGCGCTGAACGCAAAGGGAAGGTGACTCCGTAACAGCAGACCTTCCCTTGCAACGGCACCAGAAGAATGCTGCTAGCACTCTCCGGCAATCGAAACTAGAAGAATGTTGTTGATGGCCCACCAGCGCGTGGGATCGTAGCAGTTTTCGAGGGTAGAGTATTCGACCCAAATTTGTTGGTACGCCTATAGGAGGTGAGAGGATACTCTCAAGTATTAGCAGCTGAATACGTCAGATTCAACCACACCTGAAAGATTAGTATCTGCAAGCAAAGTAGTAACAACAAAGTAGTATGATAACACCGGTGTCAGAAACGATATGTTGACACGGCAGACTATTTCTAACGATTGTATCAATGGCGCCAAGTTGCCTCGTGGACGGAAATTGTCAGTTCCCGTCAACGGCCAGCGATCAAGATTGTAGCAGGTAGCAGCAGCGTAACAGGTAATAGCAGCGGCAAGGAAAAGCAGTAGTGACAGCAGTAGCAAGTAGCAACAGAGCAAGCGACAGTAGTAGCAGCAGAGCAAGACAAGTAACAACAGCAGTAGGACAAACTCGTAGGAATGGGTCGGTGATTTGTTTGGATGATATTCATCATGCAACAGTTATAACACGGAGAGATATGTGGCTAGCGCCCGTTCGTCAATGTGATGTAGGCATGCATTCTGTGTGTCGTCATACGTGCTTAGGGAAAAGAACTTGCATGACATCTATTGTCCATCCCTCCCGTGGCAGCGGGGTCCAAAAGGAAACTACTGGATATTAAGGTTCTCCTTTTAATAAAGAACCGGACAAATGCATTAGCACTTGGTGAACACATGAACTCCTCAAACTATGGTCATCACCGGGAGTGGTTCCGGTTATTGTCACTACGGGGTTGCCGGATCATAACACATAGTAGGTAACTATAACTTGCAAGATCGGATCTAAAACACACATATATTGGTGACAACATAATAATTTCAGATCTGAAATCATGGCACTCGGGCCCTAGTGACAAGCATTAAGCATGGCAAAGTAGTAGCAACATTAATCTCAGAACATAGTGGATACTAGGGATCAATCCTCATCAAAACTAACTCGATTACATGATAGATCTCATCCTACTCATCACCGCCCAGCGAGCCTACAAATAGATTACTCACGAACGACGAAGAGCTTCATGGAATTGGAGAGGGAAGAAGGTTGATGATGACGATTTCCCCTCTCCGGAGCCCAAAACGGACTCCAGATCTGCCCTCTAGATGAAGAACAGGTTGTGGCGGCGCCTCCGTATCGCAAACGCGATGAAATCTTCTCTTTTTATTTTTTTCTGGGACGAAAGTGAACTTATAGACATGAGATTGGGGGCGGCAGAGCTGTGTGGACCCCACAAGCTTGCCCACCGCCACCAGGGGCTGGCGGAGGCACGGGTTGTGGCCCACTGGCCCACCCCCTCAGGTGGAACTTGGCGCAGGTATTTTTCATATTTTCCAAAAATGGTCCCCGTAAATTTTCAGGACGTTTGGAGAACTTTGATTTCTGCATAAAAACTACCGATACTATTGAGATAGAACCTGCTTTTGCTCTTGCTAGATCTAGCTCTCCTAGATATGAGTTGCCTGATATACCCGAGGGTTATGTTATGGAGGGAGAGATAGCTGAGGATTTTCTTGCGTGTAAGGATGCCTATGACGCTGAGAAATTACTTCTCAAGTGGAAGGAAAAATCTCGGGAAGCTAAGATGAAATACGACCCGAAGTATGCCACTTCACCTATCTTTATCACCGATAAGGATTATGAATTCTTTGTCGATCCTGAGATAATTTCTCTAGTCGAATCTGATCGTTTTCACGGTTATGAGTCTGAGACGGTCGTAGCCCATCTTATCAAACTACACGATATAACCACCGTTTTCACTAATGAGGAGAAGATCCGCCACTACTACATCCTTAAGCTGTTTCCTTTCTCTCTAAAGGATGATGCTAAAGCCTGGTTCACCTCTCATGCTCCTGGATGTGTGTGTAGTCCCCAGGAGATGGTCTATTACTTCTGTGAGAAATATTTCCCTACCCATAAGAAGCAAGCTGCTTTGAAGGAAATATAAAACTTTGCTCAACTCCAAGAAGAGAGTCTTCCACAAGCTTGGGGGAGGCTCGTCCAGCTACAAAATGCTTTGCCTGATCACCCTCTTAAGAAGAACGAGATACTTGATATCCTCTATAACGGACTTACCGATGCCTCCAGAAACCACCTAGATAGTTGTGCCGGTTGTGTCTTTAGGGAACGAACTGTAGAACAAGCTGAGACTCTACTGAATAACATCCTGATCAACGATAATGCTTGGACTATTCCCGAACGACCTCCTAAGCCAACTCCTAAGAAAAGAGGTATTCTATTCCTCAGTCCCGAAGATATGCAAGAAGCCAAGAAGTCCATGCAAGAGAAAGGCATTAGATCTGAAGATATCAAAAATCTACCACCTATCGAAGAGATCCATGGTCTCGATAACCCGATACAGGTAGTGGAAGTGAATTCTCTGCGTAGGTTTGATGAGAGTGATATTCCTTTTGATAAACCTGCTAGCCTATGCTTTGATGAATTTGACAACTTTGTTGCCAAACAACAGAGTTTCAATGATTATGTTAGCAGATATTTGGAACAAAGTACTCGTATGCTTAGCCATTTAAGTGCTTGTGTAGACAGAAATGTCAATGATCTGAAGCTTTTGAGTAAACACGCCTCTATGATTACTACTCAGGTAGAACAAGTACTTAAATCTCAGAATGACTTGCTCAATGAATTAAATGACAACTCTGTCAGAGTCATTACTAGAGGAGGCAAAAGGACTCAGGAACATTTGTATCCTGAAGGTCATCCTAAGAGAATTGATCAAGATTCTCAGGGAATCAATGCTGATACACCCAGTCATCCTAAGGAGAAGAAGAAGGATGATAGAAACCTGCATGCGAGTTCACCAAATACTGTCACACCGGAAGAACCTAATGATATTTCTGCGTCTGATGCAGAAACACAATCTGGTGATGAACATGAACCTGGTGACAATATGGACAGTGATGTTCATAATAATGCTCAACCTAGCAATGATGAGGATGTGGAGATTGAACCTACGGTTAATCTTGATAACCCACAACCTAAGAAATATGATAAGAATAACTTCACTGCTAGGAAGCATGGTAAAGAAAGAGAGCCATGGGTTCAGAGACCTATGGCCTTTCCTCCTAAGCCATCCAAGAAAAAGGATGATGAGGATTTTGAGCGCTTCGTTGAGATGATAAGACCCATGTTTCTGCAGATGCGGTTAACTGATATGCTCAAGATGTCTCCGTATGCCAAGTACATGAAAGATATCGTGACTAATAAACGGAAGATACCAGATCTTGAGATCTCCACCATGCTTGCCAATTACACATTTAAAGGTGGAACTCCTAAGAAACTTGGTGATCCCGGAGGGCCCACTATACCTTGCTCCATTAAAGGAAACTACGTAAGAACTACCTTATGTGACCTTGGAGCCGGTGTTAGTGTTATGCCGGTCTCTCTTTATCATAGACTTGGGTTGGATAAGTTGACACCCACTGAATTTCTCTGTAGATGGCCGACAAATCAACTGCTTTCCCTATCGGCATTTGCGAGGATGTGCCTGTTGTGGTTGCTAACACCACTATCTTAACGGACTTTGTTATCTTGGATATTCCTGAGGACGATGCCATGGTTGTCATCCTCGGAAGACCCTTTTTAAACACTGCAGGGGCTGTTATAGATTGCAACAAAGGCAATGTCACTTTCCACATCAACGGTAATGAGCACACAGTGCACTTTCCGAAGAAACGATATCAAGTACATTGCATCAATGCTATCGAAAAGACTTCATCGATTCTTATTGGGAGCTGTGAATGCCCTATTCCTCGTGTCAAGATGAAGTATGATTTGCTTGTTGGGGAGATAAATATCCCCATTGAGGTGACTTAGTGGCTATTAGAAAATTCTCCGTTCTCTCTTGCAATTCGAGAAGGTTTTGTCATAAGGACTTGATCAATCCCATTGACAGATTTCTTTTGATGACCATGAAACGGATGAATCAAAGAGTAACATACCTCTATTTTGAGCTTTCATTTTCTTTTGCTTAGAAGAAAAATGATAGAATTAGTTTATTTTTCCTGTTTTCTGTTTTAGTGTCCCGGAGAAAAATGCCTCGAAAATAAAAGTTCTCCGATGGTCCTGAAAATTTAGTATGATTTTTTCTGGATTTTTTGAAAATTACTCGGCCTGAGAGCTGGCTTGGGGGCTAGACCAGTGGGCCATGATACGTCTCCAACGTATCTACTTTTCCAAACTCTTTTGCCCTTGTTTTGGACTATAATTTGCATGATTTGAATGGAACTAACCTGGACTGACGTCGTTTTCAGCAAAATTGCCTTGGTGTTATTTTTGTGCAGAAATCAAAGTTCTCCAAACGTCCTGAAAATTTACGGGGAACAGTTTTGGAAAATATCAAAAATATCTGCGCCAAGTTCCACCTTAGGGGGTGGGCCAGTGGGCCACAAGCCCCTGCTCCGCCACCACCCCCTGGTGGCGGTTGGCAGGCTTGTGGGGCCCACAGGCACCTGCTGCCCGAACTCCAGCTCTATAAGTTGTCTTTCGTCCCAGAAAAAGAAGAAGTTTTCATCGCGTTTTCGATACGGAGGCGCCGCCACCTCGAGTTCTTCATCTGGAGGGCAGATCTGGAGTCCGTCTTGGGCTCCGGAGAGGGGAAATCGTCGCCATCGTCATCATCAACCTTCTTCCCTTTCTAATTCCATGAAGCTCTTCGTCGTTCGTGAGTAATCTATTCGTAGGCTCGCTGGGCAGTGATGAGTAGGATGAGATCTATCATTTAGTTGAGTTAGTTTTGATGGGGATTGATCCCTAGTATCCACTATGTTGTGAGATTTGATGTTGCTACTACTTTGCCATGCTTAATGCTTGTCACTAGGGCCCGAGTGCCATGATTTCAGATCTAAAATTATTATGTTGCCACCAATGTATGTGTGTTTTAGATCCGATCTTGCAAGTTGTAGTTACCTACTATGTGTTATGATCCGGCAACCCCGGAGTAACAATAACCGGAACCACTCCCGGTGATGATCATAGTTTGAGGAGTTCATGTGTTCACCAAGTGCTAATGCGTTGGTCCGGTTCTTTATTAAAAGGAGAACCTTAATATCCCGTAGTTTCCTTTTGGACCCCGCTGCCACGGCAGGGATGGACAATAGATGTCATGCAAGTTCTTTTCCCTAAGCACGTATGACGACACACGGAATGCATGCCTACATCACATTGACGAACGGGAGCTAGCCACTTATCTCTTCGTGTTATAGCTGTTGCATGATGAATATCATCCAAACAAATCACCGACCCATTGCCTACGAGTTTGTCCTACTACTGCTGCTACTACTGTTGCTACTGTTGTTACTTCTCTTGCTCTGCTGCTGCTGCTACCACTGTTGCTACTGTTGTTACTTGTCTTGCTCTGTTGCTGCTGCTACTACTGTTGCTACTGCTGTTACTTGTCTTGCTCTGCTGCTACTGTTGCTACTACTGTCGCTTGCTACTGTTGCTACTGTTGCTACTGCTGTCACTACTGCTATTCCTTGCCACTGCTATTGCTCGTTACACTGCTACTACCTGCTACACTGTTGATTCGCGAGACCGTTGACGGGAATTGACAACTTCCATCAACGCGGCAACGGAAGCGCCATTGATACAATCGTTAGGTATAGTTTGTTGTCAACACATCGTTTCTGACACCGTTGTTATCATATTACTTTGCTGTTACTACTGTGCTTGCAGATACTAATCTTTCAGGTGTGGTTGAATCCGACAAATTCAGCTGCTAATACTTGAGAGTATACTCTCACCTCCTGACGGGCTTATCAACAAATTGGGTCGAATACTCTACCCTCGAAAACTGGTGCGTACCCACGCGCTGGTGGGTCATCAACAACATTCTTCTAGTCTCATTACTGGGGAGTGCTTTCAACATTCTTCTGGTGCCGCTGCAGGAGAAGGTTCGTGTTCATAAGCATTCGTCTAGCTAACGCTAGAGATTGCAGGATCAACCCTTTTCTAGAGCCATTGCCAGGGAAGCACAGCTGACGTCAGCATTTGTCTGGCGCCGTTGCCGGGGAGGTATTGCTATATTCTCTGAGTTACTTGGGATTTATATCTGCTGATCACTATGAAGAATCTGAAGGATCCGAAGACCAAAGTCTTGCCCTCAACTACGAGGGGAGGTAAGGAATTGCCATCTAGCTCTGCAATTGATTCACCTTCAGTTATGAGTAAGTTTGCGACATCACCTCCTGCTAGAAATCATGATATGTCACCTGTGCTTGATGATGCTTGTGATACTACTGCTAGAGATGCTATGCTTGATACTATGCTTGATACTACTGCTAGAGATGCTATGCCTGATGATGCTAGAGATGCTATGCTTGATACTACTTTGCCTGATGACGCTAGAGATGCTATTTTGCCTGATGATGCTATGCTTGATACTGCTAGAGATGCTCCTTTGCCTGTTCCACTAGGAGTGTTCCTTGATGCTCATATTGCTAGAGTTACTGCCAATGCTCGTGATGCTTCTGAAATTGCCGATGCTATTGAGATAGAACCTGCTTTTGCTCCTGCTAGATCTAGCTCTCCTAGATATGAATTGCCTGATATACCTGAGGGTTACGTTATGGAGGGAGAGATAGCTGAGGATTTTCTTGTGTGTAAGGATGCCTATGACGCCGAGAAATTAATTCACAAGTGGAAGGAAAAATCTCGTGAAGTGAGGATGAAGAATGACCCGAAGTTTGCCACTTCGCCTATCTTTATCACCGATAAGGATTATGAATTCTCTGTCGACCCTGAGATAATCTCTCTAGTCAAATCTGATCCTTTTCACGGTTATGAGTCTGAGAAGGTCATAGCCCATCTTGCCAAACTATCCGAAATAGCCAACCTTTTCACTAATGAGGAGAAGATCCGCCACTACTATATCCTTAAGTTGTTTCCTTTCTCTCTAAAGGATGACGCTAAAGCCTGGTTCACCTCTCTTGCTCCTGGATGTGTGCGCAGTCCCCAGGAGATGGTCTATTACTTCTGTGAGAAATATTTCCCTGCCCATAAGAAGCAAGTTACCTTACAGGAAATATACAACTTTTCTCAACTCCAAGAAGAGAGTCTTCCACAAGCTTGGGGGAGGCTCGTCCAGCTACAGAATGCTTTGCCTGATCACCCTCTTAAGAAGAACGAGATACTTGATATCCTCTATAACGGACTTACCGATGCCTCTAGAGACCACCTAGATAGTTGTGCCGGTTGTGTTTTTAGGGAACGAACTGTAGAACAAGCTGAGACTCTACTGAATAATCTCTTGATCAACGATAATGCTTGGACTATTCCTGAACCACCTCTTAAGCCAACTCCTAAGAAAAGAGGTATTCTATTCCTCAGTCCCGAAGATATTCAAGAAGCCAAGAAATCTATGCAAGAGAAAGGCATTAAATCTGAAGATGTCAAAAATCTACCACCTATCGAAGAGATCCACGGTCTCGATAACCCGATACAGGTAGTGGAAGTGAATTCTCTGCGTAGGTTTGATGAGAGTGATATTCCTTTTGACAAACCTGCTAGCCTATGCTTTGATGAATTTGACAACTTTGTTGCCAAACAACAGAGTTTCAATGATTATGTTAGCAAACACTTGGAACAAAGTACTCGTATGCTTAGCCATTTAAGTGCTTGTGTAGACAGAAATGTCAATGCTGTGAAGCTTCTGAGTAAACATGCCTCTACGACTACTAATCAGGTAGAACAAGTACTTAAATCTCAGAATGACCCGCTCAATGAATTAAATGACAACTCTGTCAGAGTCATTACTAGAGGAGGCAAAATGACTCAGGAACCTTTGTATCCTCAAGGTCATCCTAAGAGAATTGATCAAGATTATCAAGGAATCAATGCTGATACACCTAGTTATCCTAAGGAGAAGAAGAAAGATGATAGAAACCTACATGCCAGTTCACCAAAGACTGTCACACCTGAAGAACCTAATGATATTTCCGCGTCTGATGCATAAACACATTCTAGTGATGAACATGAACCTGGTGACAATATGGACAGTGATGTTCATAATAATGCTCGACCTAGCCATGATGAGGATGTGGAGATTGAACCTACGGTTAATCCTGATAATCCACAACCTAAGAGATACGACAAGAATGACTTCACTGCTAGGAAGCATGGTAAAGAAAGAGAGCCATGGGTTCAGAGACCTATGCCCCTTCCTCCTAAGTCATCCAAGAAAAAGGATGATGAGGATTTTGAGCGCTTCGTGGAGATGATAAGACCCGTCTTTCTGCAGATGCGGTTAACTGATATGCTCAAGATGTCTTCGTATGCCAAGTACATGAAAGATATCGTGACTAATAAACGGAAGATACCAGATCTTGAGATCTCCACCATGCTTGCCAACTACACTTTCAAAGGTGGAACTCCTAAGAAACTTGGTGATCCCGGAGTGCCCACTATACTTTGCTCCATTAAAGGAAACTATGTAAGAACTGCCTTATGTGACCTTGGAGCCAGTGTTAGTGTTATGCCGCTTTCTCTTTATCGTAGACTTGAGTTGGATAAGTTGACACCCACTGAAATTTCTCTGCAAATGGCCGACAAATCAACTGCTTTTCCTATCGGCGTTTGCGAGGATGTGCCTGTTGTGGTTGCTAACACCACTATCTTAACATACTTTGTTATGGCTATCATCCTCGGAAGACCCTTTTTAAACACTGCAGGGGCTGTTATAGATTGCAACAAAGGCAATGTCACTTTCCATGTCAACGGTAATGAGCACACAGTGCACTTTCCGAAGAAACAATATCCAGTACATTGCATCAATGCTATCGAAAAGACTTCATCGATTCTCATTGGGAGCTTTGAATGCCCTATTCCTCGTGTCAAGATGAAGTATGATTTGTTTGTTGGGGAGATTCATATCCCCATTGAGGGGACTTAGTGGCTATTCGAAAATTCTCCGTTCTCTCTTGCGATTCGAGAAGGTTTTTTCATAAGGACTTGATCAACCCCATTGACGAATTTCTTCCGATGACCATGAAACGGATGAATCAGAGAGTCACATACCTCTGTTTTGAGTCTTCATTTTCTGTTACTTAGAAGAAAAATGATGGAATTAGTTTAGCTTTTCCTATTTTCTGTTTTAGCATCCCGGAGAAAAATACCTCGAAAATAAAAGTTCACCAATGGTCCTCAAAATTTAGTATGATTTTTTCTGGAATTTTTGAAAATTTCTGGGCCTGAGAGCTGCTCAGGGGGCCTGACCAGTGGGCCACAAGCCCCCCCACCGCCACCTACCCCCTTGGTGGCGGGGTGCAAGCTTGTGGGACCCACAAGCATCCCCTCCACTCATTCCAGCTCTCAGCCTCTTCTTCCACCTCCAGAAAAAATTGTTTCACAGCTCAAACCCGTATTCTTGCTCATTTGGCTGTGATTTTCGATCTCCTTGATCAAAGCACCATTCTCCGAACTGTTTTGGGGAAATTACTCCTTGGTAAGTGACTCCTCCATTGATCCAATTAGTTTTTGCTCTAGTGCTTTATCCTTCGCGAATTCTTGCTACCTTGGTGACCCTGTTCTTGAGCTAGAAAAGTTGATTTTAGCTGGTCCCAAGTAGTTTTAGCGCGTGATACGGTCTCTAGGCACTAGTAGGAGTAGTTGCTACAAGGTGTGGTGGGTCTTTATTCACTTTTCTCTTGAACTTCAAAAATTTCAGCAAAGTAAATTATGTTCAGGAGGAAGTTTCATGGTGGTTCCTCAAGTAAGAAGGGTCCTCATCTCTCCTTTCGGGAGCCCGAACCTTTTCAACTAAGGGACGCACCGGTTCAACCATGTGAATGGCCTTCCGATGAGTTCATGATCGAAGCAGGCTTCAAGGATGAGTTCGATGCACTTGTCCGCAATGCCGGGTTAGAAGAATTCCTCTCAGATAAATGTGAACAGTATGCTATGCTCACTGCCTCTTTCGTGCGTAGATTTAAATTCTTAGTTGGGCATGAATCATCCATACTGTTTGATTTGTACGATAAATCCTATACCGTGGGTTTGGAGGATTTCAATAGGATTTGCAAGATACCCGATGGAGGTAGTGTTATTGATCCTCCTAAGTCTTCGGTCAGAGACTTTGTCTCCAATATAATTGTGGGAGAAACCAGAGATATCACGCAAGCCACCATAGGAAGCATCCATTTCCCTGCCTTGCACTACCTTGCCCTCTTCATAGGTAGGTGATTAACGGCAAGGGTGCACATTGTCACCTCTATGCTTCCGACCTTAGTATCCTTAAGAGCGTAGTAACAGGTGACAGGAGCTTCAATATGGGAGCCATTATAGCAAGGAGGCTGAATAAAAATGCCAGTGAGGGGGATTTCTTTGGTGGAGTTTATGCTACACGCTTAGCAAATTTTCTTGGGGTATCCATCCGTCCAGAAGACCCTCCTCTCCGTACAGCCTACCTTGATCGTGTCGCTCTAACACGCTACCAGTTCCTTGAGAGAGATCATGGATCCCTCCTATACTGCTTGATATTTAACAGGCAACGTGTTTTCCATATTACCCTTCCTGCTCCTGCTTTCTTTGACTTTCAGGTTAAACGAAGGTACTACATAACCATAGGAGAGGCTGAGGAGTATGAGAGGGAGGCGACGGCTGCTCGATTTTGTGAGGCAGCTATTCAGGCAGTGGCTGCAGCACTCCCGTATAACACCCATTATGACTTTGGGTTTCGCCAGGATCATCCTTGGGAGTAGACCAAGCTAGGCCAAAAGCCTAAGCTTGGGGGAGTACGTGTTCTCACCGACTTTACATTCATGCTTATGCTTTCGCTTTGTTAGCCGGTGTTTACACTTTGCCACTGTATTATCCATGCTAGTTTATTTTTGTTTTCTTGTTTTCTTGTTTTGTGTCCTTTTGAGAAAACCCAAAAATATTTTTCTTTCTTCTTTTGCTTGTTGGGAGCTTTCCCGTGTAAATATTTCTCTTTTTCTTTGTGTCAAGGTAGAAGATATTGGTTACAATGCTTAGTGGTTCTTATATGCTTACCTGTTTAGCGTTCAAAGAGCCATATTATTTTGTCTTCTCCTTTGTGTTTTCCTGCAGATTCATCTTAGTCCAATGCGCTTATTATTGTTTACATCGTTCGATCGTGCAAATGAAAGGCAACAATGATAATATATGATGAAGTGACTGAGACTGAAAAGTTGGTATGAACTCTATCTATTTTGTTTTTGTAAATATGACTAGCTTGTCGACCCAGATTTAGCTTTGTTGTGAGAGAACCATGTTTGCAATGACAACTTAGAGATCATAGTTTCTGATGCCATGCTTATTCAGCTGAGAGCTTATAATGGTTTGTCTTGATTGCCAACATAGATTTTGAGATGACTATGATGTAGTATGATAGGATGGTATTCTCCTTTGAATGTTTCAAGTGGCTTGACTTGGCGCATGTTCATGCATGTAGTTGAAACAAAATCAACATAGCCTCTATGATGTTCGTGTTCATGGTGATTTATATCATGTTCATGCTTGCATTCAATGTTAGTCAAACTCATTGCATCTTGATGACTGTTGTCGCTCTCTAGTTGGTCGCTTCCCAGTCTTTTGCTAGCCTTCACTTGTACTAAGCGGAAATACTGCTTGTGCATCCACTACCATAAACCCAAAAGTTTTTCCATGGGAGTCCACCATACCTACCTATTTGCGGTATCTACCTGCCGTTCCAAGTAAATTTGCATGTGCCATTCTCTAAACCTTCAAGAAATAAATCTGTTTTGCATGCCCGAACCACTCATGTGGTGACAGAGGGCTATTGGTATCTTCCATGCTAGGAGTGTTATCCTCGACATGTATTTATTCACAGTCCTTCACGAGAAAGGGGCCGGTATTTGGGATGCCCAGTTCCATGCTTAAATCGAAAACATAACTGTAAAACAAGACTCCCCCCGGATTGATGTTAGTATGGACGGTACCCGAGGACTCGGCTAGCCGTGGAGTGTGACTGATTAGTGGTGGGGGAGTAAAAACTTTACTTTTCTGTTTGGGAACCGCCTATAGCATGAGTAGCATGGAAGATATTGAGAACTCTTGGTCATTGCGTTGACAATGAAAGCATGCCACCCAAAATTATTATCTCTGTTTTCAAAGCTTGAGCTCTGGCACCTCTGCAAATCAATGCTTCCCTCTGCGAAGGGCATGTCTATTTATTTTCCTATCGAGTCATCCTCCTCTTATATAAGCACCAATTAGAGAGCACTTCTGTCATTTTTATGCTTTGATTTTGATTGATATTGAGTATGACTATGGCTGGATCTTCGTTGCTATGACTTACAATGTTTTGTCAGCCCTTGATCTTTGAAAGTGCTCTGCATTTATGTTTTGCGGACTCAGAAAGAGCTAGCGAGATACCACCTATTTATATTGCTTCATGCTTGTTTTGATTGAAGTGTTGGTATTGGAAACTCATTATTATTTGCTCGTTAGCTGATTATGCCATTGATATTAGTTTACCGTGAGACCTTTGTGTCACTTGCTTTTGTGGTTAACTTGTGATCTTGCTGAAATTCTGGTTATGAGTTAGACATAGTTGCAACAACAAGATCAAACAGAGTTTGTCAAACTTTTTCTTTCTCCCTCAGTTTGTCAACTGAGTTGCTTGAGGACAAGCAAGGTTTTAAGCTTAGGGGAGTTGATACGTCTCCAACGTATCTACTTTTCCAAACTCTTTTGCCCTTGTTTTGGACTATAATTTGCATGATTTGAATGGAACTAACCTGGACTGACGCTGTTTTCAGCACATTTGCCTTGGTGTTATTTTTGTCCAGAAATCAAAGTTCTCCAAACGTCCTAAAAAATTTACGGGGAGCGGTTTTGGAAAATATGAAAAATATCTACGCCAAGGTCCACCTGAGGGGGTGGGCCAGTGGGCCACAAGCCCTGGCTCCGACACCACCCACCTGGTGGCGGTGGGCAGGCTTGTGGGGCCCACACGGCTCTGCCGCCCCCAACCTCAGGTCTATAAGTTCACTTTCGTCCCAGAAAAAAACAGAGAAGTTTTCGTCGCGTTTTCGATACGGAGGCGCCGCCACCTCCTGTTCTTTATCTGGAGGGCAGATCTAGAGTCCGTCTTGGGCTCCGGAGAGGGGAAATCATCGCCATCGTCATCATCAACCTTCTTCCCTCTCCAATTCCATGAAGCTCTTCGTCGTTCGTGAGTAATCTATTCGTAGGCTCGCTGGGCGGTGATGAGTAGGATGAGATCTATCATGTAATCGAGTTAGTTTTGATGGGGATTGATCCCTAGTATCCACTATGTTCTGAGATTTGATGTTGCTACTACTTTGCCATGCTTAATGCTTGTCACTAGGGCCCGAGTGCCATGATTTCAGATCTGAAATTATTATGTTGCCACCAATATATGTGTGTTTTAGATCCGATCTTGCAAGTTGTAGTTACCTACTATGTGTTATGATCCGGCAACCCGTGAGTGACAATAACCGGAACAACTCCCGGTGATGATCATAGTTTGAGGAGTTCATGTGTTCACCAAGTGCTAATGCGTTGGTCCGGTTCTTTATTAAAAGGAGAACCTTAATATCCCGTAGTTTCCTTTTGGACCCCGCTGCCACGAGAGGGATGGACAATAGATGTCATGCAAGTTCTTTTCCCTAAGCACGTATGACGACACACGGAATGCATGCCTACATCACATTGACGATCGGGAGCTAGCCACTTATCTCTCCGTGTTATAGCTGTTGCATGATGATATCATCCAAACAAATCACCGACCCATTGCCTACGAGTTTGTCCTACTGCTGCTGCTACTACTGTTGCTACTGTTGTTACTTGTCTTGCTCTGCTACTGCTGTTACTACTGTTGCTACTGCTGCTACTTGTCTTGCTCTGCTGCTGCTGCTACTACTACTATTGCTACCACTGTTACTTGTCTTGCTCTGCTGCTACTGTTGCTACTATTGTCGGTTGCTACTGTTGCTACTACTCTCACTACTGTTGTTCCTTGCCACTGCTATTGCTCGTTACACTGCTACTACCTGCTACACTGTTGATTCGCGAGACCGTTGACGGGAATTGACAACTTCCGTCAACGCGGCAACGGAAGCGCCATTGATACAATCGTTAGGAATAGTCTGCCGTCAACAAATCGTTTATGACACCGTTGTTATCATATTACTTTGCTGTTACTACTGTGCTTGCAGATACTAATCTTTCAGGTGTGGTTGAATTCGACAAATTCAGCTGCTAATACTTGAGAGTATACTCTCACCTCCTGACAGGATATCAACAAATTGGGTCGAATACTCTACCCTCGAAAATTGCTGCGAACCCACGCGCTGGTGGGCCATTAACAACATTCTTCTAGTCTCATTACTAGGGAGTGCTTTCATCATTCTTCTGGTGCCGCTGCAGGAGAAGGTTCATTGTCATAAGCATTCGTCTAGCTAACGCCAGAGATTGCAGGATCAACCCTTTTCTGGAGCCATTGCCAGGGAAGCACATCTGACGTCAGGCCAAAAGCCCTACCACCGCCACCCCCTGGTGGCGGAGTGCAAGCTTGTGAGGCCCACAGGGACCCCCTCCACTCATTCCAGCTCCCAGCCTCTTCTTACACCTCCAGAAAAAAAATGTTTCGCAGCTCAAACCCGTGTTCTTGCTCATTTGGCTGTGATTTTCGATCTCCTTGCTCAAAGCACCATTCTCCGAACCGTTTTGGGGACATTACTCCTTGGTAAGTGACTCCTCCATTGGTCCAATTAGTTTTTTCTCTAGTGCTTTATCCTTCGCGTATTCTTGCTACCTTGGTGACCCTGTTCTTGAGCTAGAAATGTTGATTTTAGCTGGTCCCATGTAGTTTTAGCGCGTGATACGGTTTCTAGGCACTAGTAGGAGTAGCTGCTACAAGTTGGGTTAATCTTTATTCACTTTTCTTTCGAAGTCTCTAAAAATTTCAGAATTTTTCAGAGCTAGAAAAAGGAAAAGATGAGGAGGTTCTTGAGAGGCTCTTCAAGCCGTAACCCCAAGGAGGATGAGAAGAACCACCCCAAGTATGTAGTCCCTCGAGTCACAGAAGTTCGAGCGTGCGAGTGGCCAAGTGATGAATATTTGCGCGCCGCCGGACTTTATGAACACTTTTATTACTTGGTGGAGAACGCAGGTCTTACTGCGTTCGTTGAAGATAAGTGCTCACAATACCTCTTCCTCACCAATATTTTTGTTCAAAGCTTCAACTTTTACCAGAGGAAGAATCCTCCCATGGTTGAGTTCATGATATACGATGTCCCCCAGTGCATGACGCTGCAGGATTTTTGCAATGTATGCAAATTACCTTATGTTGGGGATATCCGTGACCCTCGTCCACGGGACTTGGAGGATTTCATTGGTTCTATTGCTGTTGGAGAGGAGAGAGGAGTGTCTCGCGCTAGAATTGCTAGCATACAATTTCCTGTGCTTCGGTACTTCTCATTATTTGTGGGAAAATGTTTGATTGGCCGTGGGAAGGCTGGATCACTTAGTTCTCCACACCTTGCGGTTTTGCGCGAAGGCCTTTATAACGATAAGACTTATAGCTTGGGTGCTATAGTAGCTCAACGGTTGAACCTGAACCGTTCTAAAGGTGTTGTCCATGGAGGTATCTATACTACCCGTCTTGCCAGACACTTTGAGTTACCCATTAGACTGGGAGAGGAAGGAGAGATGCTTGTCCCTGAGAAATATCTGGATTATGACAGCATGGTTCGCCATGATTTTCTCGATAGAGATGTTAGTAGACAGATGATTTATAACCTGGTATTTAGTGAGGGTACTCGAGAGACTATTACTTTGCCTGCTCCTTCTTTGTTCGATCTTCATGCAGGCAGGTACACTATTATGCCCGCGGACATCTACGCATATTGGGGCTTGGCCCAACCACAGGTGCCTGTGCCCGAGCCGCCAGTCGAGTACCAGACGCCAGTTTATCAGTGGGAGCCAGAGGAGCGAGCACAACAGTGGCATCCACAGTCTGCTCCGAAGTATCCTGGAGCTGGTTATTTCCCACCTTGGGAGTAGGCCAAGCTAGGCCAAAAGCCAAAGCTTGGGGGAGTACGTGTTCTCACCGACTTTACATTCATGCCTATGCTTTCACTTTGTTAGCCGGTGTTTACACTTTGCCACTGTATTATCCATGCTAGTTTATTTTCGTTTTCTGGTTTTCTTGTTTTGTGTCCTTTTGAGAAAACCCAAAAAGATTTTTCTTTCCTCTTTTGCTTGTTGGGAGGTTTCCCGTGTAAATAGTTTTCTTTTTCTTCGTGTCAAGGTAGAAGATATTGGTTACAATGTTTATTGGTTCTTACATGCTTACCTGTTTAGCTTTCAAAAGAGCCATATTACTTTGTCTTCTCCTTTGTGTTTGCCTGCAGATTCAGCTTAGTCCAATGCTCTTATTATTGATCACATCGTTCGATCGTGCAAATGAAAGGCAATAATGATGATATATGATGAAGTGACTGATTCTGAAAAGATGGTATGAACTCTATCTATTTTGTTTTTGTAAATATGACTAGCTTGTCGACCCAGATTCAGCTTTGTTGTGAGAGAACCATGTTTGCAATGACAACTTAGAGATCATAGTTTCTGATGCCATGCTTATTTAGCTAGGAGCTTATAATGGTTTGTCTTGAATGCCAACATAGATTTTGAGATGACTATGATGTAGTATGATAGGATGGTATTCTCCTTTGAATGTTTCAAGTGGTTTGACTTGGCGCATGTTCATGCATGTAGTTGAAACAAAATCAACATAGCCTCTATGATGTTCGTGTTCATGGTGATTTATGTCCTGTTCATGCTTGCATTCAATGTTAGTCAAACTCATTGCATCTTGATGACTGTTGTCGCTCTCTAGTTGGTCGCTTCCCAGTCTTTTGCTAGCCTTCACTTGTACTAAGCGGGATACTGCTTGTGCATCCACTTCCATAAACCCAAAAGTTTTTCCATGAGAGTCCACCATACCTACCTATTTGCGGTATCTACCTGCCGTTCCAAGTAAATTTGCATGTGCCACTCTCTAAACCTTCAAGAAATAATCTGTTTTGCATTACCGAACCGCTCATGTGGTGACACGGGGCTATTGGTATCTTCCATGCTAGGAGTGTTATCCTCGACATGTGTTTATTCACTGTCGTTCACGAGAAAGGGGCCGGTAATTGGAATGCCCAGTTCCACGCTTAAATCGAAAACATAACTGTAAAACAAGACTACCCCCGGATTGATGTTAGTATGGACTGTACCCGAGGATTCGGCTAGCCATGGAGTGTGATTGATTGGTGGTGGGGGAGTTAAAACTTTACTTTTCTGTTTGGGAACCGCCTATAGCATGAGTAGCATGGAAGATATTGAGAACTCTTGGTCATTGCGTTGACAATGAAAGCATGCCACCAAAAATTATTATCTCTGTTTTCAAAGCTTGAGCTCTGGCACATCTGCACATCAATGCTTCCCTCTGCGAGGCCTGTCTATTTATTTTCTTGTCGAGGCATCCTCCTCTTATATAAGCACCAATTAGAGAGCACCTCTGTCATTTTTATGCTTTGCTTTTTATTGATATTGAGTATGACTATGACTGGATCTTCGTTGCTACGAATTACAATGTTTAGTCAGCCCTTGATCTTTGAAAGTGCTCTGCATTTACGTTTTACGGTCTCAGAAAGAGCTAGCGAGATACCACCTATTCATATTGCTTCATACTTGTTTTGATTGAAGTGTTGGTATTTGAAACTCATTATTATTTGCTCGTTAGCTGATTATGCCATTGATATTAGTTTACCGTGAGACCTTTGTGTCACTTGCTTTTGTGGTTAACTTGTGATCTTGCTGAAATTCTAGTTATGAGTTAGACATAGTTGCAACACCAAGATCAAACAGAGTTTGTCAAACTTTTTCTTTCTCTCTCAGTTTTACAACTGAGTTGCTTGAGGACAACCAAGGTTTTAAGCTTGGGGGAGTTGATACGTCTCCATCGTATCTACTTTTCCAAACTCTTTTGCCCTTGTTTTGGACTCTAATTTGCATGATTTGAATGGAACTCACCTGGACTGACGCTGTTTTCAGCAAAATTGCCTTGGTGTTATTTTTGTGGAGAAATCAAAGTTCTCCAAACGTCCTGAAAATTTACGGGGAGCGGTTTTGGAAAAAATATGAAAAATATCTATGCCAAGTTCCACCTGAGGGGGTGGGCTAGTGGGCCACAAGCCCTGGCTCCGCCACCACCCACCTGGTGGTGCTGGGCAGGCTTGTGGGGCCCACACGGCTCTGCTGCCCCCAACCTCAGGTCTATAAGTTCACTTTCGTCCCAGAAAAAATAGAGAGAGAAGTTTTCGTCGCGTTTGCGATACGGAGTCGCCGCCACCACCTGTTCTTCATCTGGAGGGCATATCTAGAGTCCGTCTTGGGCTCCGGAGAGGGGAAATCGTCGCCATCGTCATCATCAACCTTCTTCCCTCTCCAATTCCATGAAGCTCTTCGTTGTTCATGAGTAATCTATTCGTAGGCTCGCTGGGCGGTGATGAGTAGGATGAGATCTATCATGTAATCGAGTTAGTTTTGATGGGGATTGATCCCTAGTATCCACTATGTTCTGGGATTGATGTTGCTACTACTTTGCCATGCTTAATGCTTGTCACTAGGGCCCGAGTGCCATGATTTCAGATCTGAAATTATTATGTTGTCACCAATATATGTGTGTTTTAGATCCGATCTTGCAAGTTGTAGTTACCTACTATGTGTTATGATCCGGCAACCCCGGAGTGACAATAACCGGAACCACTCCCGGTGATGACCATAGTTCGAGGAGTTCATGTGTTCACCAAGTGCTAATGCGTTGGTCCGGTTCTTTATTAAAAGGAGAACCTTAATATCCCGTTGTTTCCTTTTGGACCCCACTGCCACGGGAGGGATGGACAATAGATCTCATGCAAGTTCTTTTCCCTAAGCACGTATGACGACACACGGAATGCATGCCTGCATCACATTGACGAACAGGAGCTAGCCACATATCTCTCCGTGTTATAACTGTTGCATGATGAATATCATCCAAACAAATCACCGACCCATTGCCTACGAGTTTGTCCTACTATAGCTATAACTTGTTTTGCTCTGCTGCTGTTACTACTGTTGCTGCTGCTGTTACTCGTCTTGCTCTGCTGCTACTGTTGCTACTACTGTCGCTTGCTACTGTTGCTACTTGCTATTGATGTCACTACTGCTGTTCCTTGCCACTGCTATTACTCGTTACACTGCTGCTACCTGCTACAATCTTGATCGCTGGTCGTTGACGGGAACCGACAATTTCCGTCAACGAGGCAACTTGGCACCATTGATACAATCGTTAGAAATAGTCTGCTGTGTCAACAGATCGTTTCTGACACCGTTGTTATCATACTACTTTGCTTGCAGATACTAATCTTTCAGGTGCGGTTGAATCAGACAAATTCAGCTGCTAATACTCGAGAGTATTCTCTCACCTCCTGTATGGCGTACCAACAAATTTGGGTTGAATACTCTACCCTCGAAAACTGTTGCGAACCCACGCACTGGTGGGCCGTCAACAACATTCTTCTAGTTTCATTACCGGGGAGTGCTAGCAGCATTCTTCTGGTGCCGTTGCAGGGGAAGGTTTGTTGTCACAGAATCAGCATTTGTCTAGCTATTGCCAGAGAGTGTCAGTCAGTGCCAGAGCTCAAGCTTTGAAAACAGAGATAATAATTTTGGGTGGCATGCTTTCATTGTCAACGCAATGACCAAGAGTTCTCAATATCTTCCATGCTACTCATGCTATAGGCGGTTCCCAAACAGAAAAGTAAAGTTTTAACTCCCCCACCACCAATCAATCACACTCCACGGCTAGCCGAATCCTCGGGTACAGTCCATACTAACATCAATCCGGGGGTAGTCTTGTTTTACAGTTATGTTTTCGATTTAAGCGTGGAACTGGGCATTCCAATTACCGGCCCCTTTCTCGTGAACGACAGTGAATAAACACATGTCGAGGATAACACTCCTAGCATAGAAGATACCAATAGCCCCGTGTCACCACATGAGCGGTTCGGTAATGCAAAACAGATTATTTCTTGAAGGTTTAGAGAGTGGCACATGCAAATTTACTTGGAATGGCAGGTAGATACCGCAAATAGGTAGGTATGGTGGACTCTCATGGAAAAACTTTTTGGTTTATGGAAGTGGATGCACAAGCAGTATCCCGCTTAGTACAAGTGAAGGCTAGCAAAAGACTGGGAAGCGACCAACTAGAGAGCAACAACAGTCATTAAGATGCAATGAGTTTGACTAACATTGAATGCAAGCATGAACAGGACATAAATCACCATGAACACGAACATCATAGAGGCTATGTTGATTTTGTTTCAACTACATGCATGAACATGCGCCAAGTCAAACCACTTGAAACATTCAAAGGAGAATACCATCCTATCATACTACATCATAGTCATCTCAAAATCTATGTTGGCATTCAAGACAAACCATTATAAGCTCCTAGCTAAATAAGCATGGCATCAGAAACTATGATCTCTAAGTTGTCATTGCAAACATGGTTCTCTCACAACAAAGCTGAATCTGGGTTGACAAGCTAGTCATATTTACAAAAAACAAAATAGATAGAGTTCGTACCAACTTTTCAGTCTCAGTCACTTCATCATATATCATCATTATTGCCTTTCATTTGCACGACCGAACGATGTGAACAATAATAAGAGTGCTCGTCCATTGGACTAAGCTGAATCTGCAGGCAAACACAAAGGAGAAGACAAAGTAATATGGCTCTTTGAAAGCTAAACAGGTACGCATGCAAGAACCACTAAACATTGTAACCGATATCTTCTACCTTGACCCAAAGGAAAAGAAAACTATTTACACGGGAAAGCTCCCAACAAGCAAAAGAAGAAAGAAAAATCTTTTTGGGTTTTCTCAAAAGGACACAAAACAAGAAAACAAAAATAAACTAGCATGGATAATACAGTGGCAAAGTGTAAACACCGGCTAACAAAGTGAAAGCATAAGCATGAATGTAAGGTCGGTGAGAACACGTACTCCCCCACGCTTAGGCTTTTGGCCTAGCTTGGTCTACTCCCAAGGTGGGATTGGCGAAACCCAAAATCATAATGGGTGTTATACGGGAGTGCTGCAGCCACTGCCTGAATAGCTGCCTCACGAAGTCAAGCAGCCGTCGCCTCCCTCTCATACTCCTCTGCCTCTCCTATGGTTATGTAGTATCTTCGTTTTACCTCAAAGTCAAAGAAAACAGGAGCAGGAAGGATAATATGGAAAACACGTTGCCGGTTAAATATCAAGCGGTATAGGAGGGATCCATGATCTCTCTCAAGGAACTGGTAGCGTGTTAGAGCGACACGATCAAGGTAGGCTGTACGGAGAGGAGGGTCTTCTGGACGGATGGATACTCCAAGAAAATTTGCCAAGCGTGTAGCATAAACTCCACCAAAGAAATCCCCCTCATTGGCATTTTTATTCAGCCTCCTTGCTATTATAGCTCCCATATTGAAGCTCCTGTCACCTGTTACTGCGCTCTTAAGGATACTAAGGTCGGAAGCGCATAGGTTGCAATGTGCACCCTTGCCGTTAATGCACCTACCTATGAAGAGGGCAAGGTAGTGCAAGGCAGGGAAATGGATGCTTCCTATGGTGGCTTGTGTGATATCTCTGCTTTCTCCAACAGTTATACTGGAGACAAAGTCTCTGACCGAAGACCTAGAAGGATCATTAATACTACCCCCGTCGGGTATCTTGCAAATCCTATTGAAATCCTCCAAATCCACGGTATAGGATTTATCGTACAGATCAAACAGTATGGATGAGTCACGGCCAACTGAAAATTTAAATCTACGGACGAAAGAGGCAGTGAGCATAGCATACTGTTCACATTTATCTAAGAGGAATTTTTCTAACCCGGCATTGCAAACAAGTGTATCAAACTCATCCTTGAAACCTGCTTCGATCATAAACTCATCGGAAGGCCATTCACATGGTTGCACCGGTGCGTCCCTTAGTTGAAAAGGTTCGGGCTCCCGAAAAGAAAGACGGGGACCCTTCTTACTTGAGGAACCACCATGAAACTTCCTCCTGAACATAATTTCCTTTTGCTGAAATTTTTGAAGTTCAAGAGAAAAGTGAATGAAGACCAACCATACCTTGTAGCAACTACTCCTACTAGTGCCTAGATACCGTATCACGCGCTAAAACTACTTGGGACCAGCTAAAATCAACCTTTCTAGCTCAAGAACAGGGTCACCAAGGTAGCAAGAATACGCGAAAGATAAAGCACCAGAGCAAAAACTAATTGGACCAATGGAGGAGTAACTTACCAAGGAGTAATTTCCCCAAAACGGTTCGGAGAATGGTGCTTTGAGCAAGGCGATCGAAAATCACAGCCAAATGAGCAAGAACACGGGTTTGAGCTGCGAAACAATTTTTTATGGAGGTGGAAGAAGAGACTGGGAGCTGGAATGAGTGGAGGGGGCCCCTGCGGGCCTCACAAGCTTGCCCTCCGCCACCAGGGGGTGGCGGTGGCAGGGCTTGTGGCCCACTGGTCTGGCCCCCAGGCCAGTGATACGTCTCGAACGTATCTATAATTTTTGATGGTTTCACGCTGTTATCTTGTCTCCTTTGGTTGTTTTATGTATCTTTTTATATCTTTTTGGGACTAACTTATTAATTCAGTGCCAAGTGCCAGTTCCTGTTTTTTCCGTGTTTTTGACTCTTTTCAGATCTGATTTTGGAACGGAGTGAAAACGGAAGAAAAACCCCAAAATGATTTTTTCCCGAACGGAAGAAGACCAGGGGGCTTTTGGGCCAAGCTAGGTGGGCTCCAGGGAGCCCACAAGCCCCCACTCCGCCACCAGGGGGGAGGCGGCGGTGGGCAGGCTTGTGGCCTCCCTGGCTACCCCCTGACCTAGGACTTTGGCCTATAAATTCCCAAATATTCCGCAAAAAATCAGGAGAGCCTCGAAAATACTTTTCCGCCGACGCAAGCTTCCGTTTCCGCAAGATCTCATCTGGAGACCCTTCCCGGCGCCGTGCCGGAGGGGACTTTGGAGTTGGAGGGCTTCTTCATCATCATCATCGCCCCTCCAATGACTTGTGAGTAGTTCACTTCAGACCTACGGGTCCATAGTTAGTAGCTAGATGGCTTCTTCTCTCTCTTGGATCTTCAATACAAAGTTCTCCATGATCTTCATGGAGATCTATCCGATGTAATCTTCTTTGGCGGTGTGTTTGTCGAGATCCGATGAATTGTGGATTTGTGATCAGATTATCTATGATATATATTTGAGTCTTTGCTGATTTCTTATATGCATGATTTGATATCCTTGTAAGTCTCTCAGAGTCTTGGGTTTTGTTTGGCCAACTAGATCTATTATTCTTGCAATGGGAGAAGTGCTTGGTTTTGGGTTCTACCATGTGGTGACCTTCCCAGTGACAGTAGGGGCAGCAAGGCACACATCAAGTAGTTGCCATCAAGGGTAAAAAGATGGGGTTTTTATCATTGGTTTGAGATTATCCCGCTACATCATGTCATCTTGCTTAAGGCGTTACTCTGTTCTTATGGACTTAATACACTAGATGCATGCTGGATAGCGGTCGACGTGTGGAGTAATAGTAGTAGATGCAGAAAGTATCGGTCTACTTGTTTCAGACGTGATGCCTATAGAAATAATCATTGCATAGATATCGCCACGACTTTGCGCGGTTCTATCAATTGCTCGACAGTAATTTGTTCACCCACCATCTACTTGCTTTTATGAGAGAAGCCACTAGTAAACACTACGGCCCCCGGGTCTATTCACATCCATCGTTTACATCTCCGCTTTTATTTTGCTTTGTTACTTTGTTGGTTTCAGTTCTCACTTGGAAAACAATCTATAAGGGATTGACAACCCCTTCATAGCGTTGGGTGCAAGCTTTTGTGTTTGTGCAGGATCTTGAGATACTCTTCCGCCAGATTGATACCTTGGTTCTCAAACTGAGGGAAATACTTACCGTCGCTGTGCTACATCACCCTTTCCGCTTCAAGGGAACACCAACGCAAGGCTCCAAGGCCACGGGGGAAATCCTTTGCATACTTGTCTAGGAAGTCCCTTAAGGCGTAGCCGTAGCTTAAGGATTCCTGGTGTCGTCGACACAACTATTTCTAGCGCCGTTGCAAGGGATACACAACAAACATCAGCCAGCTCTCAGGCCAAGTAATTTTCAAAAATTCCAGAAAAAATCATACTAGATTTTCAGGGCCATCGGTGAACTTTTATTTTCGAGGTATTTTTCGCCGGGACGCTAAAACAGAAGGCATGAAAAACTAAACTAATCTACCATTTTTCTTCTAAGCAAAAGAAAATGAAAGCTTAAAACAGAGGTATGTGATTCTTTGATTCATCCATTTCATGGTCATCGAAAGAAATCCGTCAATGAGGTTGATCAAACCCTCATGACAAAACCTTCTCGAATCGCAAGAGAGAACGGGGAATTTTTCGAATAGCCACTAAGTCACCTCAATGGGGATATGTATCTCCCCAACAAGCAAATCATACTTCATCTTGACACGAGGAATATGGCATTCAAAGCTCCCAATAAGAATCGATGAAGTCTTTTCGCTAGCATTGATGCAATGTACTTGATATCGTTTCTTTGGAAAGTGCACTGTGTGCTCATTACCGTTGACATGGAAAGTGACATTGCCTTTGTTGCAATCTATAACAGCCCCTGCAGTGCTTAAAAAGGGTCTTCCGAGGATGACAGCCATGGCATCGTCCTCGGGAATATCCAAGATAACAAAGTCTGTTAAGATAGTGGTGTTAGCAACCACAACAGGCACA
Source organism: Hordeum vulgare subsp. vulgare (assembly GCF_904849725.1). NCBI lineage: Eukaryota > Viridiplantae > Streptophyta > Magnoliopsida > Poales > Poaceae > Hordeum > Hordeum vulgare. The sequence continues at coordinate 653,106,027 of NC_058519.1, read as the reverse complement.
TCCTCGCAAATGCCGATAGGGAAAGCAGTTGATTTGTCGGCCATTTGCAGAGAAATTTCAGTGGGTGTCAACTTATCCAATTCAAGTCTACGATAAAGAGAGAGCGGCATAACACTAAGACCAGCTCCAAGGTCACATAAGGCAGTTCTTACGTAGTTTCCTTTGATGGAGCAAGGTATAGTGGGCACTCCGGGATCACCAAGTTTCTTAGGAGTTCCACCTTTGAAAGTGTAATTGGCAAGCATGGTGGAGATCTCAAGATCTGGTATCTTCCGTTTATTAGTCACGATATCTTTCATGTACTTGGCATACGGAGACATTTTGAGCATATCAGTTAACTGCATCTGCAGAAAGATGGGTCTTATCATCTCAACGAAGCGCTGAAAATCCTCATCATCCTTTTTCTTGGATGGCTTAGGAGGAAAGGGCATAGATCTCTGAACCCATGGCTCCCTTTCTTTACCATGCTTCCTAGCAGTGAAGTCATTCTTGTCGTATTTCTTAGGTTGTGGGTTATCAGGATTAACCGTAGGTTCAATCTCCACACCCTCATCATTGCTAGGTTGAGCATTATTATGAACATCACTGTCCATATTGTCACCAGGTTCATGTTCATCACTAGATTGTGTTTCTGCATCAGACGCAGAAATATCATTAGGTTCTTCAGGTGTGACAGTATTTGGTGAACTGGCATGTAGGTTTCTATCATCTTTCTTCTTCTCCTTAGGATAACTAGGTGTATCAGCATTGATTCCTTGATAATCTTGATCAATTCTCTTAGGATGACCTTCAGGATACAAAGGTTCCTGAGTCATTTTGCCTCCTCTAGTAATGACTCTGACAGAGTTGTCATTTAATTCATTGAGCAGGTCATTCTGAGCTTTAAGTACTTGTTCTACCTGAGTAGTAATCATAGAGGCATGTTTACTTAGAAGCTTCAGATCATTGACATTTCTGTCTACACAAGCACTTAAATGGCTAAGCATACGAGTACTTTGTTCAAAATGTCTGGTAACATAATCATTGAAACTCCGTTGTTTGGCAACAAAGTTGTGAAATTCATCAAAGCATAGGCTAGCAGGTTTGTAAAAAGGAATATCACTCTCATCAAACCTACGTAGAGAATTCACTTCTACTACCTGTATCGGGTTATCGAGACCATGGATCTCTTTGATAGGTGGTAGATTTTTGACATCTTCAGATCTGTTGCCTTTCTCTTGCATAGATTTCTTGGCTTCTTGCATATCTTCGAGACTGAGGAATATAATACATCTTTTCTTCGGGGTTGGATTAGGAGGTGGTTCGGGAATAGTCCAAGCATTATCGTTGATCAAGATGTTATTCAGTAGGGCCTCAGCTTGTTCTACAGTTCGTTCCCTAAAAACACAACCGACACAACTATCTAGGTGGTCTCTAGAGGCATCGGTAAGTCCATTATAGAGGATATCAAGTATCTCGTTCTTCTTAAGAGGGTGATCAGGCAAAGCATTCTGTAGCTGGACGAGCCTCCCCCAAGCTTGTGGAAGACTCTCTTCTTGGAGTTGAGCAAAGTTGTATATTTCCTGCAAGGAAGCTTGCTTCTTATGGGCAGGGAAATATTTCTCACAGAAGTAATAGACCATATCCTGGGGACTACGCACACATCCAGGAGCAAGAGAGGTGAACCGGGCTTTAGCGTCATCCTTTAGAGAGAAAGGAAACAACTTAAGGATATAGTAGTGGCGGATCTTCTCCTCATTAGTGAAAAGGGTGGCTATATCGTGTAGTTTGGCAAGATGGGCTACGACCGTCTCAGACTCATAACCATGAACAGGATCAGATTCAACTAGAGAGATTATCTCAGGGTCGACAGAGAATTCATAATCCTTATCGGTGATAAAGATAGGTGAAGTGGCAAACTTCGGGTCGTATTTCATCCTAGATTTAAGAGATTTTTCCTTCCACTTGACAAGTAATTTCTCAGTGTCATAGGCATCCTTACACGCAAGAAAATCCTCGGCTATCTCTCCCTCCATAACATAACCCTCAGGTATATCAGGCAATTCATATCTAGGAGAGCTAGATCTAACATGAGCAAAAGCAGGTTCTATCTCAATAGTATCGGCAGTATCAGAAGCATCATGAGCATTGGCAGTAACTCTAGCAATATGAGCATCAAGGAATACCCCTAGTGGAACATCAGGCAAAGTAGTATCTCTAGCAGTATCAAGCATAGCATCATCAGGCAAAGCAGTATCAGGCATAGCATCTCTAGCAGTATCAGGCATAGCATCAAGCATAGTATCATCAGGCATAGTATCAAGCATAACATCTCTACCAGTAGCATCATAAGCATCATCAAGCACATGCGACAAATCAAGATTTCTAGCAGGAGGTGATATCGCAAACTTACTCATAACTGAAGGTGAATCAAGTGCAGAGCTAGATGGCAATTCCTTACCTCCCCTCGTAGTTGAGGGCAACACTTTGGTCTTCGGATTCTTCAGATTCTTCATAGTGATCAGCAGATATAAATCCCAAGTGACTCAGAGAATATAGCAATACCTCCCCGGCAACGGTGCCAGAAAAATGCTGACTCCGTAACAGCAGACCTTCCCTTGCAATGGCACCAGAAGAATGCTACTAGCACTCTCCGGCAATCGAAACTAGAAGAATATTGTTGACGGCCCACCAGCGCATGGGATCGTAGCAGTTTTCAAGGGTAGAGTATTCGACCCAAATTTGTTGGTACGCCTATAGGAGGTGAGAGGATACTCTCAAGTATTAGCAGCTGAATATGTCAGATTCAACCACACCTGAAAGATTAGTATATGCAAGCAAAGTAGTAACAACAAAGTAGTATGATAACAACGGTGTCAGAAACAATCTGTTGACACAGCAGACTATTTCTAACGATTGTATCAATGGCGCCAAGTTGCCTCGTGGACGGAAATTGTCAGTTCCCGTCAACAGCCAGCGATCAAGATTGTAGCAGGTAGCAGCAGTGTAACGAGTAATAGAAGCAGCAAGGAAAAGCAGTAGTGACAGCAGTAGCAAGTAGCAACAGAGCAAGCGATAGTAGTAGCAGCAGAGCAAGACAAGTAACAACAGCAGAAGGACAAACTCGTAGGCAATGGGTCGGTGATTAGTTTGGATGATATTCATCATGCAACATTTATAACAGGAGAGATATGTGGCTAGCTCCCGTTCGTCAATGTGATGTAGGCATGCATTCCGTGTGTCGTCATACATGCTTAGGGAAAAGAACTTGCATGACATCTATTGTTCATCCCTCCCGTGGCAGCGGGGTCCAAAAGGAAACTACGGGATATTAAGGTTCTCCTTTTAATAAAGAACCGGACCAACGCATTAGCACTTGGTGAACACATGAACTCCTCAAACTATGGTCATCACTAGGAGTGGTTCCGGTTATTGTCACTCCGGGGTTGCCGGATCATAACACATAGTAGGTAACTACAACTTTCAAGATCGGATCTAAAACACACATATATTGGTGACAACATAATAATTTCAGATCTGAAATCATGGCACTCGGGCCCTAGTGACAAGCATTAAGCATGGCAAAGTAGTAGCAACATCAATCTCAGAACATAGTGGATACTAGGGATCAATCCCCATCAAAACTAACTCGATTACATGATAGATCTCATCCTACTCATCACCGCCTAGCGAGCCTACGAATAGATTACTCACGAACGAAGAAGAGCTTCATGGAATTGGAGAGGGAAGAAGGTTGATGATGACGATGGCGACGATTTCCCCTCTCCAGAGCCCAAAACGGACTCCACATCTGCCCTCCAGATGAAGAACAGGTTGTGGCGGCGCCTCCGTATCGCAAACGCAACGAAATCTTCTCTTTTTATTTTTTTCTGGGACGAAAGTGAACTTATAGACCTGAGATTGGGGGCGGCAGAGCCATGTGGGCCCCACAAGCTTGCCCACCGCCACCAGGGGGGTGGCTGAGGCAAGGCTTGTGGCCCACTGGCCCACCCACTCAGGTGGAACTTGGCGCAGGTATTTTTCATATTTTCCAAAAATGCTTCCCGTAAATTTTCAGGACGTTTGGAGAACTATGATTTCTGCACAAAAATAACACCAAGGCAATTCTGCTGAAAACATCGTCAGTCCAGGTTAGTTTCATTCAAATTATGCAAATTAGAGTCCAAAACAAGGGCAAAAGAGTTTGGAAAAGTAGATACGATGGAGACGTATCAGAAGGTAGGCCAACTGTTATGGCTGAGGGCAGTTCGAAGGGAACCTAGCCGCTACACCTATCCAGACTAGTAGTCTTGCGTGACAGGAGGCAGAAATTTGTGATCATTCTTTGGCCGGTCCTACTTTGTCATGCATCTAAGCCGATAATAAAATGATGATGTGGCTGATTTGCTTACGTGGATAGCTTACATATTAAGATAAATCATTAAGTGGGGATGAGTATCTTAGGTCTATAGGATTCAAGACGACAAATAAAACATACCAACATATTTATGAATTTATCAAAAGCATATGTCTCAAAACCAGCGTTCATCTAGCTATATATTTATAACCCACATGGTTGAATCTATACAGAGTGGTTGGAAAGTCCCCATACAATTATGTCAAAAAGAAAAGAAAAAACAACATCCGAGCGGCTAACATACCACCAAATCAAAACTGAGGATGGAAACGGGATAGATTACACCTAACAAGAGGCCACCTAGACTATCGAGCATGAGGTGAAACCACGTTGTCTTGGAAAACCACCGAATGCGATGCATCAACCACACTAAGCTATCTCCTAATAGGGTCGTTTGTCGTCTCGCCCTCGGCCATAGAGTTCAAATCCTCCCATTAGATATCGGGCACCGACGATGGTAACTATGAGACATGGGTAAGTGATAGGAGAGAAACAAATCCACTCCAGGCCAGAGTCGAAGAGGCTTCATGCCAGGATCAAAACACGAGTCAAGGCGCTGACGCGCAACAACTAGATGGCACATGTGTTCCTCAAAAATGTCACTAGGATGATAATTGCGATGATCACTGCCACCACCTAGCCCTAAATGACCGGTTAGGGTTTTCACCCGGAACCCTAGCACAGAGAGGATACCCACAACAATGTCCTCACGAGAAAAGTGACAATCAGAAGAATCATCATCAACAGTACCAAAGCAAAGAGATTTTGATCAAATCCTCATGCGTGCCATGCGAGGTACCAGTCGATCCGACCCGACCAGAGGGAAGGGTCGTATTGCCATCATGATATCTCCAGAACCATATAATGGTGCTGCCCCCGTGAAGCCACGACGAGTTTGGAATAACTTACCACACCTACCATTCTATCCACATAGCCAAGGACAGATGCCACCATCGGTGATGTGTTTTTTGTCAAGAGTCAAACCACGTAGGCTCACCACCCAAAACCGCCACGCCAACATCCAAGATTGAATCCCTGCTGTTGACTAAGCATGAGATCGCCCACTAGGGTTGCACCTTGATAACCCACAAGTATATGTGATCAATTGTAGTCCTTTCGATAAGTAAGAGTCTTGAACCCAACGAGGAGCAGAAGGAAATGACAAGCGATTTACAATAAGGTATTCTCTGCAAGTGTTGTAAGTAACAATAGTAGGCAGTTTTGTAGCAATATAATTCGTAACAAGTAACAAGTGGCAATAGTAGAAAAGGTGCAACAAGATAGCCCAATCCTTTTATAGAAAAGGATAGGCCGGAAAGTACTCTCATATTAAGCAAGTGTTCCCAAGGATGCATGGAAATTACTGTCTAGTCATGTTCATCATGTTGAGTTGATTCTTGTTCGCTACTTTGATAATTTGATATGTGGGTGGACTGGTGCTAAGGTGATGTTATTACTTGAACTAACAACCTACTTATGATTACCCCCTCTCGCAAGCATCCGCAACTACGAAAGAAGAATTAAGATAAATCTAACCATAGCATGAAACATGTGGATCCAAATCAGCCCCTTATGAAGCAACACATAAATTAGGGTTTAAGCTTTTGTCACTCTAGCAACCCCTTATCTACTTGTAACTCCACAATGACTTTCCTTAGGCCCATAGCATGGTAAGTGTCATATAGTCGATGTTCACATGACACCACTAAACGAAGTAAAGACATACATATCATCAAAATATCGAATGAATACCAACTTCACAAGATTACTTATAACAAGACTCCTCCCATGTCCTCGGGAACAATATTAATTACTCACACTTCATCAAAATGTTCAAGATCAGAGGTGTAATAATAATTATTAAGGATCTGAAAATAATATCTTCCACCAAGTAATCCAACAAGCATCAACTACAAGATGTAATCAACACAACTAGCAACCCACTTGTACCAATGTGAGGTTTTGGGACAAAGATCGAACACAAGAGATGAACTAGGATTGAAGATGACATGGTGCTTGTGAAGAAGTTGATGAAGATTGGTCCACCCATGAAGGAGGAAGCGTTGGTGATGATGATGGATTCAATCTCCCCTCCCGGAGAGGAATTCCCCGAGTAGAATCTGGCTGCCAGAGGGCAGAAAGGCCTCTGCCCAGGCTTACGCCTTGAGACGTGGGCGATTCGTCCTGAAAGATCGCTTATGATTTTTTCTAGGGTAAAACACATCATATAGGCGAAGAAAGGGGTCACGAGACCTGCAGGGGCCCCACAAGCCATCAGGGCGCGACCTTGGGGGCGCCCTGTTGGCTTGTTGCAAGTAGGTGCCCCCTCCGGTGTATTTTTGGCCCAGAAATTCTTAAATATTCCATAAAAAATTTCCGTGAAGTTTTGGGTCATTTGGAGTGTGATGATTTTTCTACCTTTTTTCTCAGTTTTCAGGTCTAGAATTCCACTTTGCAGATATTTCCCTCTTCATGATATACCTTGCATACTCAGAGAGAAAGAGCATAAGAATCATATGGTAGTGGGAAATAATGGACAAGAATAATATGAATGTCAATAAAAATCATGATGCAAAATGGACGTATCAACTCCCCCAATCTTAGACCTTGCTTGTCCTCAAGGGAAGCTCGATCTCGAGAATAATGACTACATGATTTGAGAGAGAGGGGTCGATAAAAACAGAATACGGACACGGAAGCATCATGTATTTTATCATAGCAGTAAGTTTTTCATCATATAGATTCTCATAAATAATTAACAATCTATTCACAAATGAAGTACTATGAAGCATAAACTTTATTGAGAACCGACAAACAATGTCATTAGTCATTTGGATAATCATAGCTATCATAGTTGAGAGAAGAGTCTAAGTAAGAGCTTGTATTTCTATCAAGTTCACATACTCAACTATAATGTAGCCTTCTATGATTGCTGACACACACAGTGCCTATTTTTGGAACTAGTGATTCCGTGGGACACATAGGAAGATGTGGGCTCTATTATTCTTGCCACCCAAATTAATTACCTCAAGGATAATGTCAACACTAAAATGAATCATGATTGCTCGCATTCAACTGGATATTTGTTTGGATCTTTCCTTAACACATAATACTTGCCACTAGAGAGTTGATAGGTAGGACAAGGGGAGATATTATTGACTCTTGTATGAAATTAAAATTTTGTAGGAATGTAAAAGGTAGACCCTTCGCAAAGGGAAGCAGAGGCTGTCATGAGATTTTATTTGTTTTGATATGTGCAATATCTTAATGTAAAAGAACATTAGTTTATATTGCCCCATGTGATAGTGATCTTTATTATGCACTGTGTCGCTTTTATTACTTCACTGTCACAAGATCGTACAAAGCTTACTTTCCCTTACATGTTTAGGGGCAATTTTTATTGCCTTGTGCACCAATGACAACTTACTTGAAGGATCTTATTCAATCCATTGGTAGGGATGGTGGAATCTCATGGCAAGAAATTGGGTTTAAGGGTTATGGATGCACAACTAGTATGTCTACTTAGTGAGAATTTGTGGGCTATCAAAAGATCCTAAGAAAGCATCACATGTTGAGGGGTCCAATACCATATAACTTCTATGCAAATGCAAACAATAATGATCATTATGTTGTCTTCCATGTTCAACATCGACACTTATCATTATATAATATTTGATGGGAGCTCACAATCATAGAAGGTGTTCAAGATAGTATATTTATATGTAAACCTCCTCTTCTCTATCATACTTTTGCATAAACTATACCAATTACTAATGCTATGTTTGTTAGTTTACGACACTTTTTTTACTTATACATCTTTTCTATGTGAATTCATTACTTCTCATGAGATGAGCATATGATCTTTTCTATTCTCTTTATTGCCATGCTATGATGATGAGTGCATGAAAGCAAAACACACGGACGCAACTAATCTTTATTATATAACTCTCATACTTGGTTACAAGGATAGATATATCTCAAAGCAAAACACTAAGCAAATCAAATCTAAAATTATAATTGGTGACGAACCCAACGAGGAGCAGAAGGAAATGATAATCAGTTTTTAACAATGTATTCTCTGCAAGTGCTATAAGAAGAGTGATAGATTGTTTTGTAGCAAGACAATTCGTAACAAGTGCCAAGTAACAATAGTAACCAAGGTGCATCAAGGTATCCCAATCCTTTTTATAGCAAAGGACGAACCTGAAAGTACTCTTATATAAAGGAAGCGCTCCCGAGAACACGTGGGAATTTCTATTTAGTCATGTTCACCATATTGAGTTGATTCATATTCACTACTTTGATAATTTGATATGTGGGTGGACCGGTGCTAAGGTGATGTTCTTACTTGAACTAACAACCTACTTGTTATTAACCCCTCTCGCAAGCATCCGCAACTACGAAAGAAGAATTAAGATAAATCTAACCATATCATGAAACATGTGGATCCAAATCAACCCCTTATGAAGCAATGTATAAACTGGGGTTTAAGCTTCTGTCACTCTCGCAACCCATCCATCATATACTTGTTACTACACAATGACTTCCCTTAGGCCCATAACATGGTGAATTGTCATGTAGTCGATGTTCAAACGACACCACTAAGAGAAGTAACAACATCCATAACATCAAAATATCGGAAGAATACCAACTTTTATATGATTAATTATAACAAGAGTTCTCCCATGTCCTTAGGAACAATAGTTACTACTCATACCTCATCAACATGCTCAAGATGAGAGGTGTAATAATAATAATTAAGGAGCTGAACATAGTATTTTCCACCAAGTAATCCAACAAGCATCAACTACAAGATGTAATCAATACAAGTGGTAACTCACAAGTACCAATATGAGGTTTTGAGACACAGATTGAATACAAGAGATGAACTTGGGTTGGCAATGAGATGGTGCTGGTGAAGATGTTGATGACGATTGGTCCTCCCACGATGGAGAAACCGTTGGTGACTATGATGGCTTCGATTTCACCCTCTCGGGGGGAAGTTTCGCTAGCAGAATCTCTCTACCGGAGGGCAAAAGGTCTCTTCCCAGGTTTCCGCCTCGAGACGGTGGCGCTTCAGCCCGAAAGATAACTTATGATTTTTTTCAAGGGTAAAACACACCATTGCGTGTTGGAAAGAATTTTCTCTAGCAGATGACTTGGGTATCCAACATATCACAGTGGCGTCGGATTGCCAAGGAGTGGTGAATGATATCAACACACGAACGGGATGCCCCCACGCTGCAATCGTGCATGAGATAATAAGTCGTGGTAGTAGTTTTATTTCTATTTCTTTCATACATGAACATAGAAACTTGAACTTTGAAGCTCACAACCTCGCCAAGTTTGCATGCAATTTACAAATAGATGGACATGTGGTTGGGAATCCTCATGACCCAACTCTTGTACCTATGAATGTTGCTTTGGATGAATAAAGAGAGTGAGGTTGTTCCTCAAAAAAAAGTTAGACCGACCTAGTTATGTTACTGACGAGCGATATGACATCAATCACATATATTAGTGGATTAATAATAGAGATAATGTTAACTTAAAGCATCTACAATCGGACGCCTCAAACGACCCTCATACGCCCACGGACACGCCCGGTTAGTGACCGGACATGAGAGAGAATGAAAAAAGTGATCCAACCGGAGCCCTCATATCATCCCTATATGCCTAGGTTGTCCGCAAACCCTCATATCCACCTTAAATATAGGGAGGATATGAGGGCTCGCGAACGCATCCGGGCATGCCTGGTCAGTCCGTCACGTAGGACGCGACCCCATCCCGGACCACCTTTTATTTTTATTTATTCAATATTTTCTTTCTCTCTTTTACTCTCCACCAATCATATTCAAGTGACCGGACATATAAGAAAGAAAATAAGGAGTGTGCCTACGCGAATGGACAAATAAGGAACATGCCCAGTCACTGACCGGACGCATCAGCGGACATTTAGGGGGTCATATTTACTATATTCGGCTGTAGATGCTCTTGTGTCATGCAAATGAGACCAGAATATATCTCATCTAGATGAGTTCTACGCATTTCCATTCTGAGTTGCAAACTTCTTTTTTTGAAATGGCAGTTATCCTGCATTCATTAAGAAGAAAAGAGTTGTTCGGTTAATTAGAGAAAAGCGAGCGAAAACCAGATGCCCAATTAATTAAGGAAAATCAGACAAAACCGCTACAACCATTGAGCGACACATAAAAAAGCCCACGCACACCACTTCAGAGAGGGTCTTGGCAAGCAGCATGCAACCATCATTGTCGTCACTCCTCCCCTAGAGGCATCATTGCCATCCCGACATTCTAAGCAAACGACTCCGACTCCGTTGTAGGCGATCGTCGACTCAACCCGCATTGTAGCGGACACTGAAGCTACATGAAGATCTATGCCAAAATCTCAACCATGTGCGGCCAGCCGACACAATGCCGGCTCCGACGGAGAACTTTGTAGAACAAAACCAGGCACGGCCGACGCCACGGGAGATCACCGAACGGGCTACCTGCAGCCAGTCATCATATACCACATGGTCCCGCCGCAGCAGCTTCGACTCCATAGCAGCAAACAAACCGAGGCAAAACCATGGACACACCAAAGAAGAGCCGACTACCACAACCATTGTCGCGTGATACGTCTCAAACGTATCTATAATTTTTGATGGTTTCATGCTGTTATCTTGTCATCTTTGGATGTTTTATCTGCCTTTTATATCTTTTTTCGGGACTAACTTATTGATTCAGTGCCAAGTGCCAGTTCCTATTTTTTGTGTTTTTGGCTCTTTTCATATCTGATTTTGCAACGGAGTCCAAACGAAATAAAATCCCGGAAATGATTTTTTCCCGAACGAAAGAAGATCAGGGGGCCTGTGGGCCAAGCCAGGAGGGCTCCTGGGAGCCCACAAGCCCCCACTCCTTGGCCGCCCCCTGACCTAGATCTTTGGCCTATATATTCCCTAAAATACAACAAAAAAAATCAGGGGAGCCTCAAAAATACTTTTCCGCCGCCGCAAGCTTCCGTTTCCGCGAGATCTCATCTGGAGACCCTTCCCGGCGCCCTGCCGGAGGGGACTTTGGAGTTGAAGGGCTTCTTCATCATCATCATCATCGCCCCTCCAATTGTTGGAAATATGCCCTAGAGGCAATAATGAAATGGTTATTATCATATTTCCTTGTTCATGATAATAGTCTATTGTTCATGCTATAATTGTATTAACAGGAAACAGTAATACATGTGTGAATAAATAGATCACAATGTGTCCCTAGCAAGCCTCTAGTTGGCTAGCTCGTTAGTCAATAGATGATCATGGTTTCCTGATCATGGGCATTAGATGTGCGTAGGAGTGCGTTAGGTGTATCAAATGTCACAACGTAACTGGGTGACTATAAAGGTGCACTACGGGTATCTCCGAAAGTGTTTGTTGGGTTGGTACGAATCGAGATCGGGATTTGTCACTCCGTGTGACGGAGAGGTATCTCTGGGCCCACTCAGTAGAACATCATCATGAGCTCAATGTGACTAAGGAGTTAGTCACACGATGACGTGCTATGGAACGAGTAAAGAGACTTACCGGTAACGAGATTGAACAAGGTATAGGTATACCGACGATCGAATCTCGGGCAAGTTCTATACCGACAGACAAAGGGAATCGTATACGAGATTGATTGAATCCTTGACATCGTGGTTCATCCGATGAGATCATCGTGGAGCAAGTGGGAGCCACCATGGGTATCCAGACCCCGCTGATGGTTATTGGCCAGAGAGGTGTCTCGGTCATGTCTGCCTGTCTCCCGAACCCGTAGGGTCTACACACTTAAGGTTCAGTGACGCTAGGGTTATAGGGAATTGTTATACAAGGTTACCGAAAGTTGTTCGGAGTCCCGGATGAGATCCCGGACGTCACGAGGAGCTCCGGAATGGTCCGGAGGTAAAGATTGATATATAGGACGGATGGTTTCGGACACCGGAAGTGTTTCGGGCATCACCGTTAACGTACCGGGACCACCAGGACCACCGAAGGGGGACAACGACCCCGGGAGGTAAGATGGGCCAAGTAGGGGAGGGAACCATCCCCTAGGTGGGTTGGTGCGCCTCCCCACTCAGCCCAATGCGCAGGGGAGAGAAAAGGGGGGGCAAACCCTAAGCCAGGTGGGCCTAAGGCCCGCCAGGGGTGCGCCACACCCCTCCTCCCCCCCTTGGCCGCCGCACCAGCCCCATCTAGGGCTGCCCCCCCCCCCTAGGAGGGGGAAACCCTCAAGGGGGCGCAGCCCCTCCCTTCCCCTATATATACCGGGCACTTTTGGCCATTGGGAGATAGACTTCTCCCTCTCCCTCGGCGCAGCCCTGCCCTTCTTTCTCCTCCTCTCTGCCGGTGCTTGGCAAAGCCCTGCCGGGAGACCTCGTCTCTCCATCGACACCACGCCGTCGTGCCGCTGGAGTTCTTCCCCAACCTCTCCCTCCTCCTTGCTGGATCAAGGTGCGGGAGACGTCACCAGGCTGCACGTGTGTTGAACACGGAGGTGCCGCAGTTCGGCACTAGATCGGAATCGCTGCGAATACGACTCCATCAACCGCGTTCTAGCAACGCTTTCGCTTAGCGATCTTCAAAGGTATGAAGATGCTCTTACCCCTCTCTCGTTGCTGGTCTCTCCATAGGAAGATCTGAATATGCGTAGGAAATTTTTGAAATTATGCTACGTCACCCTGCACCAATGACTCGTGAGTAGTTCACTTCACACCTACGGGTCCGTAGTTAGTAGCTAGATGGCTTCTTCTCTCTCTTGAATCTTCAATACAAAGTTCTCCATGATCTTCATGGAGATCTATCCGATGTAATCTTCTTTGGCGGTATGTTTGTCGAGATCCGATGAATTGTGGATTTGTGATCAGATTATCTATGATATATATTTGAGTCTTTGCTGATTTCTTATATGCATGATTTGATATCCTTGTAAGTCACTCCGAGTCTTGGGTTTTGTTTGGCCAACTAGATCTATGATTCTTGCACTGGGAGAAGTGCTTGGTTTTGGGTTCTACCATGTGGTGTCCTTTCCGAGTGATAGTAGGGGCAGCAAGGCACACATTAAGTAGTTGCCATCAAGGGTAGAAAGGTGGGCTCTGTCGTTGATATGAGATTGTCCATCTACATCATGTCATCTTGCTTAAGGCGTTACTCTATTCTTTTGGAATTAATACACTAGATGCATGCTGGATAACGGTCGACGTGTGGAGTAATAGTAGTAGATGCAGACAATATCGGTCTACTTGTTTTGGACGTGATGCCTATAGATATAATCATTGCCATAGATGACGTCACGACTTTGCGCGGTTCTATCAATTGCTCGACAGTAATTTGTTCACCCACCGTCTACTTGCTTTCATGAGAGAAGCCACTAGTAAACACTATGGCCCCCGGGTCTATTCACATCTATCGTTTACACCTCCGCTTTTACTTTGCTTTGTTACTTTGTTGCTTTCAGTTCTCACTTGGCAAACAATCTATAAGGAATTGACAACCCCTTCATAGCGTTGGGAGCAGGTTCTTTGTGTTTGTGCATGATCTTGTGATACTCCTCCACTGGATTGATACCTTGGTTCTCAAACTGAGGGAAATACTTACCACCGCTGTGCTACCTCACCCTTTCCGCTTCGAGGGAACACCAACGCAAGGCTCCAAGGCCACGGGGGAAATCCTTTGCATATTTTCCTAGCAAGTCCCTTAAGGCGTAGCCGCAGCAGAAGGATTCCTGGTGCCGTCGCCAGGGAAGCACAGCTGACATCATCGCGTCACCGACATTGCTCCCACAATCATCGTTGCCACCGAATCCTAGACGCCACACCCGCCGCCAAACGCCATCCATCGGTCCCGCTCGCCTACCGCAAGCTCCCAAGACGAAGCATTCAAGAGGGAATATGACACCAAGGCGCCGTCATCGTCCGATCACACATCAAGGTTTCACCCAGAGAGGCCGAAAAGGCCAGATCCGCCCAGGAGAGATGGGAGAACAAAGCAATGATGCCTCCATGAAGGTCAACGACGGCCATAGCCGTCGCCATCTCTGGTCACGACATGAGACCATGCCATGGTTTTCACCCAGGTCCACACCACCTCAGCCACACATCATCCCGTATTGGCGTCGGTAAGCTCACCAAACATAACCACCATCGAAGTTGTCCATCGACGAAGAAGCACCAAGATCCACCTCAGCCAACCACACCTCACAGAGACCATCGACACCCGAAGACCAGATCGGCATCACGCGCCGTCGGAATGCACTTCCTCATAGCCATGGGCCTCCTATCCTCGAACCACAAGGGGTGTCCTCGCGATGCCAAACCGCACAGACACCCACCGGCCGCACCCCTCGTGGCTGAAGCCACCGTTTGAGCGCCGTACGGGCCGCTCAAGCCCCTCCATCATGGGCTTCGCTAGGGCAACAACGCCATCTGAGCACAAGCACCATGGCAGTCATGCACCACGCCGCAACATGCCGCCACCGCTGCCACCACCGTCGAATAAGCCACATCACAGCTACGGCAGCTGCTCGCACCTGACGGAGGCCACCCCGGTCCACCCGCCATGCAGTCCAGCAGATCGTCCACAAGACCACCTCACATGCCTCTCTGGGCCTCAAAGCCGCACCCAAGCGCCGGATCCACACTGCCCGGAGCCCATCTGCGCCCACGACGCGCCCTACGGGCACTCGCCGCGCCACCGTGCGCTGCAACGCCTGGCTGCCCATCGTGACCACCACGTGTCGCCCCGCGAAAGAACTGCAGCTATAGCTCACCTCAATGTTGCCTTGTTGTTGTCTGACTTCTCGAACTGCATCCCATCACAGCTCCTCTGCGCCGCCTCATTCCTCGATGAGCCAAGGCCACAGCCCCTGGTGCTCATCCCCTCGCCGGTGCTTGAGGCCACCAAATTCACCGTCGCTGCACCGCCAAACGGCCCAACCGCTGCTGCGCGCAATCCGTGGAGCTCATCCCCTTGCCGGTGCTTGAGGCCAGCAGATATGTCATCACTGTGCCGCCAAACGGCCCCACCGCTGCTGCGTGCAGCCCCTTGAGCACACCCCCTCGCCGGTGCTTGAGGCCACCCGATCCGCCATCGTTGCGCCATCAAACGGCCTCACCGCCACCGACGCCATCGGGCTTTGTCCGACGACGCCCTCCGACAATGGTGAGGGAAGAGGAGGAGGAGGAAGGGTCTTGGCCAGCGGGATTTGGGGCACTCCGGTGCAGCTCATGGAGCCGCACGGGAGCGGAAGATGGGTGTACTTAGTTGTAAACTTTAATGCTTACACTCGTGGTCAATGACTTTATAAAAAAATTATCATACAACTCCATTTATCAATTCCGAGTCGTAAACTTTAATGCTTACACTCGTGGTTACGCATGTTCAAACTTTCCCATAAAAAGATTTTACTTCAAATTATAGAAGATGGAAATCATACTTTGAATTAGAGGAGATTAGTAGTCGACAGTGTTCATTTGTATACTTAGCCAACGGTCGTCTCATCACTCGCTAGCTAGTGTCCTACCTCCCCTAGATGTATGCTACTTGCGATGTTCGTCATGTACGAAAAGATTGATCAAGACTGGGAAGATGTACGCGTATGAATAAGGAGAGAGATCGGGGAGCCGATTTTCCATTGCTTTATTAATAAAACAAGTTGATATTTTTGGGTCTTCATTTTGTAGAAGACCTTCAGATATTTCTGGTAATCTACCCATAATACATATTTAAGTCAGATTTTTGTTTTTTATGAAATCCCCTAATCTTTTCCGTACTTAACCAACATGCAAGTTTTAATTTAGATTTTCACTTTACAATAAACCCCCTACTATTTGGTTTAATCAAACATGTAGTACATATCAAACGATTTTAAAATATATTAATATTTTTAAAGCCCGACTTTAAATTTAACATGTTATATATGAAATTTAACTAAGAAATATGTAGAATTTCATAAGATGTTATTTTACCTGTTAACCATTTAAAAATGTTATTTTGGGTACACGCTTAATCAATAACGCATGATATGTCTTTCTTTCATACTGGTGTTGTTACGGATTAGAAATGAACACCTCAGCGAAATCAAGATTGAAGAAGAAAGAAATCATTTATAACCACGCTTGGACGCCTCGTCAAAACCTTATAAAAAAATAAAGGCTCCTTATGATTGACAACATTCAGACGCGTTGTGCCTTTATTAGCTCTGAGGCCACCGTGAACGACGGTGGGAAGGAAAATAAGTTGCAACACATATGGGTTGTCATGTGTTCAAATAAAGAACGTGGACCTTTAGGGATCATGAGCCATAGTTATTGGGTTTGGAGTGAGTGTGGTATTTTTTCTCTCTCATTCCAATGCACGAACTCTTTTGCTAGTCTCATTTATAGGAAGACACAAGCTCATCTTTCCTCATGTGTGGGTACTATTGAGCTATCCCAACTAGCTTCCCGTAGGTTAGTTTTTTCTCTCTTCTTTTTCATTTGTTCATACTTTTCATTTTTTCTTCTTAATATTTTTTAAAGCATTCTAAATATTGTATATCCGAAACTTAACTTCACTTACAAATGTCGAAAAAACATGATTAAAAAAATAACATAGTTTCAAAAGTTTGATAGCATAATTTATAAAAATGTTGATACCATTCAAAAATGATTGACATTCAAAAATAGCTCACACGTTTCCAACACAATATACATGGTATTTTTTAAAAGTGTTTATACTATGTAAATAATATAATTGAAAAACACATTTTGTACCATTCAAATAATGCACAATAAAATTAGAAAGAAATCAATATTCTAAAAAATATGTTCTTGACATTTTTTAAAATCTCTATACAATCTACAAATATATCAGCATAGTTAATTTTTATCATACTATTCATAAACAAATCAACGTGTATTAGATTTATTTTTGACATGAGTTCAATAATTGTTTAAAGTTATAGATTTGTAAAAGAATGTTAATCATACATTTGAGAAATGTTAAACGTGTATATAACTAATCTTTAGTATGTTAAAAAATGTCTAATGTGTATTTAAAAACCAGGCATAAAATTGAAAATTATTAATTATGTATTTGCAAATCTTAAACATGTAAAAAAAAGTTCCTGACGTATACAATATGTAGAAAAAAAGTAGATATGTGTTATAAAAATAAAAAGTAAAAATGAGAAAGTGAAAAAAAAATCAATGAAAGAATGAAAGAGAACACACAAAAAAGAACATAGAAAAGTGGTGCAAATATTGGCGCACTAACCATAGAATTGATAAAGAAAACCACTTTGAAAAAACACGTGCTCCAAATACAGTACTTTTTTTTTGAGGCAGTCCAACTACAGTACTAAGCCGGCCAGTGGCGCACTAGAGGCTATACCCAGTTAAGTACAGCAACGGACGAGAAATAGCCCTGACGCGACGGAGAAAACGATCAACGTTCACATGTACGCCCTACAGGGTACACTTGCGAGAGGCAATGAACCAAGAACAACAGAGCTGGCCTGCTTGGCTGATTTTATTTTCTGACAATTTACAGTGTCGAATGGGCGTGCCGATACCCAGCTCAACGTGAGTTGGAGGCTAGCCTCGCTCCAGCCCAGCGCGGGATGGCGAATGCCCGAGGCCACATCCTAGTATTTTTTCACGTTCTTGGTTTTACTTATTTTCGTTTGTTTTCACTTTTGTTTATACTCCCAATATTCTATATATATATCTTATAACAAAAATAATTACTTGTATATTTGATAAAGTTGAGTATGAATTTGAAAAAGTTAAATGTGTATAGAAAAAATATTTCTAATGTACACAAAAATATAAAGCATATGAAAAAAGTGGACCATGTATTTTTAAAATACTAACTTATGATTAATCATGTATTTGAAAAAATTTAATCAAGTATTTCAAAAATATTGAATGTTTATATAAAAATGTTTCTCATGTATATAAACAATATACAATATATAAAAATACTGAAAATGTATAACAATATATATACCATATAATAAATAAATATACAAATCAGATAAAATATACTTAATAATATTTATTTCTCCATTTAATTAACATGTAATTAAAATTGGTCCTAATATATACAAAAAACTACATTGTGTTTGTGTAAATGATAACTGCCTAAAAGAATGTTTACATTGTAAAATCTTGACCATATATTATGAAAAGTGTTTATTTCAAGACTTGTATTTAAACGAACTGTATATCGTGTATTGAAAAAATGTTGAAAGTGTGTCCACAAAAATGTTTCACGCGTACACTAAAAATGTACATTGTATACTGAAAAAACAAAGAACATAAAAAAAAGAAACCCAAGAAAGTCCGAAAAAGAGATAATTGAACAAAAGAGAAAGCAAGAAATCATACGTAAAACCTGTGCAATAAAGGGAACAAACAAACAAACCTGAGAAAACAGAGAAAGTAAGAAAAATGAATAAAACAGAGAAAAGCGAGAAAGAACAGAGATAAACTGAAGAAAACGGAAAATAAGGGAGGAGAAAAATAAAACTAAAGAAATCCAATGCAGTCAAAGCAGAAAAATTGTAAATGATAAAGAGGCGGAGAAAATGAGAAAGCTAAGGAAAAGAAAAAAGAACGGACAACGAAAAATAAATAACTGAACCCCCCCACAGAAAACCACCAAGTGAACTGTCAAAACGGAGCGAAACCCGAGCGAACGAGTCTTCGATTGAAACATGAGCAGGTCGTATGCGAACAAAGTATTTTTTGCCCGGCCTATTACATAAGCAAGGAAGAAAAACTTTCTCTCGAAGGAAGCATGTATCTAGCTATAAGCGAATATAGTTCTTTGAAATTTTAAAGTGGTATATTGATCATCCTGGATTTTAGTTTTGTTACAGATAGATCCAAAGAGAGAAAATTGAGAGAAATAACAAATGAACAAATAGTTTTCATGGTGTATGGATCATCCTGGATTCATTGATGTTCGTGTATATACACAAGCTGAAGGGCACTCAGGAGAGGCTAGTTACATGTGTGTGTGTGACAGAGAGAAAGGAGAAGCGAAGAGATGGCTAGGTGTGGGGCTCAATTTGCTTATGTGTGTGTGTCATGTTGATTGAGGTTAGAGAGAGAAAGAGAAAGAGAGAGGTAGATGACAATAATGCCTTCATGATTAATGCAGGTAAAACGGGCGGAAATAACCAATAGGTCTTGGGTCCCATTGCATCCAAATTTATTTTTAAGAGTTAAAAATATACTGATATTTTTATGAAATAAAACACGATCAGATATTACATTTGTGTGAAAAGTTGCGCGAAGGAATAATTTCGACCCATTTGAGGGCCTCAAAAGCAAATTTAGATATTACAAATATCATGAGTAGTAACTTTTATATATTGTCGATTTTGTTTATTTCGTCCTAAATACCAGGAGAGTCATTCCTCGGGGAAACTTTTCACACGAGTATTACGCTAGACCATGTTTGTTACAAAAAGGTTTCAGAAATTTTTGACTCTATTTTCTCTTCTTAAAATTGTTTTGTTCATTTTCGATGTATTGGACACATGTTCCAAAGTTCCACGTCGGTCTTCTTGATCTTTGAGAAGAAAATTTCACAACATTAATTTGAGAATGAAGGGAGTATTCTTTATTACAACAAACCTCGAAGGGCGAATTTATTTTTCTTCTAGGTGGCTAATGACTTAGATCAAGTGTAATAAGGTGATGTAAGTAGATGAAAGGACATGGATGTCGTCTAGAGGGGGGGGGGGGGTGGATAGGTGCTTTAAAACAATTACAGTTAGACTTGAACAAATGCGGAATAAAACTAGCGTTTAATTAGTCAAGCACAAAACCTAAAACAACTAGGCTCACCTATATGCACCAACAACTAATGCTAAGCAAGATAAATAACTAAGTTATAGCAAGATAATGATTGAACTCCGAGGCACGACCAACTGTCTAGGGTGCTAAAGCACTCAAGAGGTACAAGCTCTAGGGTACCAAGCACCCAAAAGTAATAAGCTTCTCAACTTTTCACTTCCACATATCACAATGGAGAACTCAAACCAACGCAACTAATGCAATGGCAAGAACACATGATGTGGCTAACTCCATCGCCCTCAAATCCCACCACAACAACAAAAGCTATGGAGAAATATGAGAGGAAGAACAAGCAGCTTACAAAGAACTCTAAGATCTAGATCCAAGGGGTGCCTCACATAGAGGAGAAAGTGATTGGTGGAGATGTGGATCTAGATCTTCTCTCTATTTTCCCTCAAGAACTAGCAAGGATCATTGGAGGGATTAAGATATAGAAAGATCGAAGAAGGTCAACAATGGGGGGCGAACACGAGCTCAAAGGATAAGGTTCAATGAGGAAGAAGAACCCCTTTTAAATGAGGGGAAGAATCCAACCGTTAGCCCCTTAGCCCCCACACAAGCAGTACTACCGCTCATGAGAGCGGTACTACCACTCATGAGAGCGGTACTACCGCTTGGGCGGTAGAGCCAGCCACACGATGCAATGACATGAGGCCAAGAGGCGGTAGTGTTGTACTCCCCAGAATTACTACTACCGGGGTTGCAGTGCAGCAGCCCACGAACACAGAGAGGAAGGAGTGGCGAAGGCAGTTCCGCCTAAACTGTACTTCCACTCACTAGAGCGGCACTACCACAGATAAGAGGTAGTACCGCTTCCTACTACCGTTGTTGGTCCACTGAGGGTTCCGGTCCCAGAAGGAAGGGTGTTAGTGGTGTGGTAGTAACACGCAGTACTATCGGCCAGAAAACCACTCAGTCCGACACGAAAAATATCGTGACACCGAAGCCAGCGGTACATCAGGCGACAGTGGGCAAGGGCGCTAGCACCCGTAAGCGGTACTAAGAAGAGGTAGTATAAAAATGCCAATAATATAGAGATGTGAAACCTCTACGAATGAAGAACCAACAAAAACTCAAACATCGAAAACATCATAGAAGATGCATATGTACTCTGTTTTCGATGAACTCTACCTTGTCATGAAGATGACCATAAGCTCTAAAACTCACAAAGAGAAACACCAAACAAGAAGGATGCAAATGGTTTGAGTTCTCAACGGACAATACGATCAAGCTACTCACTTGCGAGTCCCCCTTGATAATACGACAAGCGGTCCTATAACCCGGTCTCCCAACTACCATCATGAGATCGGTAAAATAGAAAACCTATCAAGGGCAAACATATACCTTGCACATAGTGCACTTGATCTAGATGATGATGATCTTGACTTCCTCAAGATGGACCACCTTTTTTTATTGCGTTGGCTCGATGAAGACTAGTTGATGGCTCCCCATACTCCACTATGGGTGAGCCACTTTTCGGCACATCTTCATGTTCATTGTCATCATAATGGATGGCAAGCTTCAAGTATGACCTTTTCGTGATGCTTCACTTGAACTTGTACACCGCAATATTGATGAGGATCATCACTTGATGTCATCCTTCATGGATTGTATGAGATCTTCCTCTTGACGCAAGCCCATGGAAACATACCTAACCCCACAAAGAACTCTCATGTAGACCATGGGTTAGTACACAAAGCGTAGTCGACAATGCTTACCACCCCATGGGATCACTTGATCCCTCTCGGTACATCTTGCACGCTTTTTGTGTTGATCAACTTGATTCACTTTTTGCCTTAGTCTTGTTCAACCTTGTATCTTATCTTCTTTCTTCATAAAGATTATGCTTTGAAGGTAAACATGAATGCTCACACAATCTTCTTCTTCAAGACATGCTTGCAATAAGCTCAACTCTCACATGATCAATCTTTGGATAAAATCTTGAATACCACCTTGGTCATCATATAAACTCCTTGAAACCAACAAATGGGCTTCAAGAAGTGCATATGGAAAAAATCATTCAAATATAACTCAAGACAACTATTAGTCCATAAAAATTATCATCAATTACCAAAACCACTCATAGAGAAATATTTTCTTATAGCAGGCTATAAGAATTTTTGATGAGTTAACAGAGAGAGAAGAGAATGGGGATATGGACCCATGTTGACTATAAAATTGAATGTATATGATATGACAACAACATATAACCATCAGCCGGTTATACTATTAACCATGCTCTTAGACACCGTATGTGAAAGTGTAAACTATTTTATCTGGAGTCATACTTCTCATGCAAATGGGAGTGCCCATTATGAATTTTCTGTAAACACCAATTCAACAAACTAAATGGGCGAGCTAACTTTGTATATGCTGTCGTGGGACTGGACAGTATTCCCTGCTCCTATTTGATAGGGAAGAAGCATGTAGTACAACACAGTCCCACCAAACAATTGAAAAGGGTCGCACCAAACAATTAAATGGTGACGCCCCATTGTGGCACATATCAAAACAATAAAAGGAAAAAGGTCCGAAAATGTCAAATAGAGGCTGAATCCATGGAGTTTGAATGTGAAAACTTTAAATTCAAACTTTTCAATTTCCAAAAATTCTGAAAACAATACACATATACTTAGGGACATAATTTAGATGTGGGTAAATTTTCAAGTCGAAATATGTTAAAATGAGAGCTAAAAACAAAAATGTGGCTTTGTAGCATATATATACTATTCTTTGGCCCAAAGTCCATGATTTTCCTTTGTTGTAGCTCGCAATTCAAGGTAATCCATTCTGAAATTTTATACACATGCACATTACATCTTTGATGTTATTTTTTCAGTTTTTTTAAAATGAAAATTTCCATTTTTTCTCAAAAAATACATTCATGGAACTCGGTCTTCAAAATGTCCTACTCAAAGAGGTCTTTCTATTGCGAACCAACCTGTGATTGGATGGTTAGAGGGACAGTGGTAATGTTAATCCACCAAGATTCAAGTCTTGGTACTCGCATTATTTCTGAATTTATTTTAAAATTTTCAGTGATAGCGTTCAGTGATAGGAGGCGTTTCCATCGACGACGAGGCGCCTACGGTAATTTTGAAAATCTGAAGATGATATAATGACTCAGTCTTTTGAAGGTGTTCATAGAGATAGGGTATACATGTGTACGTTCATACGAGTGAATGCATGCGTGTTTATATATATGAGGCGTTTCCATCGATGACAAGGCGTCTACGGTAATTTTGTAAATCTGAAAATGATATGATGCCTCAGTTTTTTGAAGGTGCTCATAAAAATAGGGTATACATGTGTGCATTCATACGAGTGAATGTATGCATGTTTATATATATGAGGGCTTGCATTTCTACTGTGTTAAACAAATTGACTATATATTTTTTTCTTGAGGGGAAAAATGTTGGTCTATATTAAGGCTCAGTCTGTGGTTACTACAGTTTCTCGTGATTAGTTTATTTATTTTTCTGAAAATTTACTGTATATAATTAGGCAAAAAAACATATAGATTTGGATCAAACAAAAAATTTAGATGAAAACCTGTGCGACATACAAGATTGCAAAATCCACCGTAATCTCAAACACACAATTACGGCGGTACCTTCGCAGGGCTAGAGGTCCATCCAACGTGACATTAATGTGCCTATAACATGCCACAACATATTTGCAAGTTAATGTGATAGTTATTTATTCTGACACGTTTGTCTCACACCGTATATCCATTTTGTACGACCGCACATTGAAAAAGTTATAGTGCTGTCGTAGTATGCCAATAGCACATCTACTACTATGTAAGATCATTTCTATCTCTAAGAGCAACTTTAGCAGATCCCGCATACCGCCCCGATTCGTGAAATAACTGTCAAAATGCGGGTCGGGACGGAAAAACCTGTCCGATCAGAACCCACATCCCGCCCCGGCCCGCAAAAATTTTTAGGAGGCGCGGCAAAATCCCGACCCCAATCCGGGAAAACGCGGGTTTTCCCCTCGCGGTTGCGGTGCCCTGCATATATGCAGAAGCGGTTGATGGGGGACATTTCATCCCGCGCTTTCTCCCACCAACCACCTCTCCTCTCCCCCTCGCGCCGCCGGCTGCCGCCGCCCAAGATTCCGACGACAGCAGCCGACAGGAGCACGCCGAAAGGCCGCCACGTGCTCGAGGCCTCCCCTCCCTTCCCCCCTGCGTCGGCGGGCTGCCGGATTTACCGATCTGCAACACTTCATCGCGGGCCGCCGGATTTGTCTTTTTCCGGCCGCCGGTTGCTGTCCGAGGCGATGGAGTGGTCGGGGAGCCTCTCCCGTACCCCAGGCAAGGGCGCATCGCCGCATGCAGGCACGAGTTCGTCCGCCCACCGCCGCAGAAGGTTTGCGGGCATGGAATCGTCCGGCCGTCCATCGGGCTCGGTGCTCGCGCATCGTCTTTGTGGCCTGCCGATGCCGCTCATATAGTGCGACGACTGCCGACGCCAAGTGTTGCGGCTCACATCGGGCACGCCGACGCACCCCGGATGGGTGTTCTACAAATGCGAAAACGACGGGTACGTGCACTTCCGGTAGCTCGTTCCATAGCTCATTCTTTAGTTCAATTGCGGTAACTCACTTCGAGCTTCCTCATTCTTTTCTATAGGACGATGGATGCTCATTTTGGTTTTGGGAAGGCCAATACATTGATTTGTTGATAGAAAGAAACTTAATAGATGTTAGTGCACTTCTTAGTACAATCGAAGGCAATGATGCGGCTGCATGTGCAACTAGAGGGGAAGCAACGTCTACTTCTTTGGAACCAAAGATGAAGAATGAAGAAAGCAAGATCAATAATCCGCAGATCAACAATGAGTGCATGGAGAAGATATTGCTTCAACTAGTGGGAGTAGTTATGAAAGTTGGAAATCTTCTGAAATGCATACTTGTGGTTCTTGTTTTCTTTGGTTTTGCTATTCTAGCCAAGAATTGGTGATATCTTTTGTATCTATAATGTTTTTGCAAAAGCAAAGAAAACCATTATACTAGATCAATTTAAGTTGCAAATCTAAGTTTTACGGGTCGGGAGGAGCTGCGCCAGATCAGAACCCGCAGAAGCTGACCCGTAAAAAGCATATTCCGCGAATATACTTTTTTACGGATCCATTATGCGGGGTCTGCATCTGTGCCAGCCCGCACCAGCCCGCAAAAGAGGTTTTGCGTGAACTGCAAACGCGTTTTGCGGGCCGGCGGGATGCGGGGTCTGCTAGAGTTGCTCTAAGAGAAACTCCAACCGATCAACCCAAACGGAAGTTGATTTTATTCGTTTTTCGTTTGTTTGGGTCAGCCGGGCGGATATCAATGTCCGCTTCAACGTTTGGGTCGGTGCATGAGTCCAACGCTGACACGATTCATTTTTGCCGGTGCGTGAAAAACAATTCCGAAAATACTTAAGCAGACGTTAATAGTCGGTCACGAAGGCCGACAAGAGTCCATGCGTCCTCATTTATTATAAATGAAAAAGGGAAAATAAAACTAGGCGTCCTCATCGGCGGCGGCACCGTCGGGCTGCGCCGGAGCGGGGGCGGGCTGTGCCGGCGCGGGCAGTGCTGGTGTCGGCGGTGGCGCTGCATGGGCGCGCTCGTTCGCCAGGCGCAGCGCCTCCTTAGCATGGAGGTAGGCGGCCTCCTCCGCGAGCAGCGCGCGTGCGTAGACAATAGGGGTGTTCTTGACGAAGCCACGCGTAGCATGGACGCGCTCGTGCACCTGGCGCATCGCCTCCTTAGCCTACAGGTAGGTGACTTCCTCCAGGATCATTGCACGTGCATGGACGGCGAGGTTGTGGCCGTTTTCCATGGATGTTGGGTCGCCGACGAGGAAACAGATGGGTGGAGAGATGGGGACGGGGGACGGGGGGTTCTGGAAGCAGATGGTTGAACCCCACCGCACGCTCGGATTAAAATAGGCCGACCGCGGTTGCTGACGTGTGGGTCCAAGGAGGGCGGACGTCATAAATTATGTTGACCGTGGTGGTTGGGACGGACACCAAGGGGGCGCGCGCGTCTGCTTTGCGTCCGCGCCGACGCATTTCAGTCCCGAATTTGGACCGGAAATGAGTCAGCGTGGACGTGGAGCGGACGCGTTTTGGAAATGGGCCGGCGCATTGGGTCATCTGTTTTGGCGCGTGGCCTCAAACGGACGGCGCCGCATAAAATGGATCGCCCCATTGGAGTTGCTCTAAGACACCTCGTATAATGTTAATCCGTAAAATACGTTTATAGTTTGCTGCCGATCAGATTTGTGGGATGAATTCGTGCGTTGCAGATCAGACCCATATATAAAACTATAAAATTTGAAGAAAGAAAAAACATTCGCAGGAGAAACTTGTAACAACATTCATCATAGATAGTTGATCATCATATACATCATAGATAGTTGTTCATCAAACTACATCATAGTACTACATAGAGGGATCTGTAGGCCGTGCAGTGTCTCTCAGCCTAGGCTACCAAAAATGACGGGTGTGGTGGCGACGATGCGGCGGAGGAGCCGAAGGAGCTTAGTCCTCATCGGAGTCAAGGTCAATCCAGACCTTGGCCTGCTCGGCCTTCATGACGCGTAGGTCTGTGTCCTTGGACGCGTGCGCCTGCGATGCCTCGACGCCCTGCTCGAGGAAGATCTCCTCGATCTTGAGCTCGCGGCGGATGCGTGCGTCAGCCTCCTCCGCATCTCCCACCGAGCGCTCCATGATGGCACACTGGAGGTGGTCCTCTTGCTCGGGGGGAGGTAGTCTTCGGGGGCCCCTCAACGCGGCGGGTCCGCGTCGGCCTCGAGCTTGACAGCGAGCGGCCCGTGCTCCTTCGACTCTCTCTTGACTAGAGTGATCCTCGATCTTGAGACGCCCGCAGACAAGCTCCCAGCGACAGAGGAGACGGAGGAGGCATGGCGGCGGACCGCGAGCTCGCGCTCGTACTCGTCAAGCTCGCCGCGTTCGAAATCCGGCGGCCGGCTCCCATAGTTGAGCCACCTCTGCGCCCCCGCTTGCGTGCAACGTTGGAGATGGGCGGCGACGGCGCTCCGCGTCATCCCCAAAATATCCGTAGCCGTCCATGGGCCGGGACGCGTTGCTAGGCCTTTTTTATGCTCGCCAACGGCAATAAATTGGGGCGGAGTGGCAGAGGAACCGCGGTGGAGTGGCGGCAGAGGCAGATATGGTTTGACCCGTATCCGAGCGGTGAAACTGCATAAATAGCGATGGAGAGGGTATTTTTCCAAGCCACGGTAAAAAATTTATGGGCCGGATCTGGAACACGGTGTTTGTTCTGGCAAGATAAATGGGCTGAACCCGTATACTCGACGAAATTATACTGGTTCGGCCCTTTTATGCGGTCTGCTAGAGATGCTCTAATACTCGCATTTTCAAGAAGCCGGGGGTATCGAACGCTCCAAACCCGTGTTAAATCGCGGCTCGTTGACGATGACGCTCTCATGGGGGGGTCGGCCCTTTTATGGGGTCTGCTATGGATTGACGGTTTGATCATGGCTCGCTCATATATATGCTCCTCAAGCGGGGCTCAAATGCTCGAGAGAGTGGCACCCCTCATACCAAGCCCAAATCTAGGGCAAATATAGGGCGTCGGGGCGCGTCCGTCTAACAGTCGTACCCCATCTAAATTGCATCAAATCCATCAAACCCTTCCTCCTTCTCCTTCCTTCCTTTTCCCTATGTCGCATTCGATCCCTCGTCATTTCACACCCTTGCTCCACATCCTCAACGCCGGTCTTGATCCGTTGTACAAGATGTCGTCCAGCCCATCCCCGACCGTCACGACAGAGGCTGCGTCCGCCAATTCCTTTGGCGTCCCACCATCGACATCGTCCTGCAAGGCAGCGAACATTGCATGGAGGAATCGGTGCCGCTGACAGTGAGAGAGGAAATAGGTTGCAACGTCACATGGAGCAAAAGGGGACACGGAGGAGTAGATGTCCCCAAGCCGCGTGCGGAACCCCGCACCCCATTCATCCGATCGTCGATAAGGATAGCACCGTCGGACCAGGTTGGGACAAAGAAGGATCCGGCAATAGGCTGGGGCAGCCACGAGCTCCCGCCCCAGCGTGAGGAAGACAACGACGGGTACATGTGCTGCTGGCGCGCGTGCTCTGACAAGGACTTCTGGATCCGCACTATCTTGGCTTGCCGCTCGACGTCGGAGGGTGGCGGTGGAACGGGGACACCGCCTGCACTCAGAGGACATGCGCCTGACGCACGCATGTTCGGCGGCGTTGGCTAGTTGGCCTCATGGAGAAGCCGCGCCTCCCACTCGTGCAGAAAGCAACGGTCGAAGCCGTTGGCCTCCGCTCCGTCGTCGGGGAATCGCTCCGTCATGGCCTCGAGGAAGAGAGATTTTCCGATGGTGGAAGGGGGAGAGATGGGGAGGGGATGGATGGCAAATGTGCGACGAGGCACGACTTATATACAGGGGAGAAGGGCCGGAGCGGTGTGTACGCGTGACGGGAAAGGGAGGAACGTGCGGCGGCTCGCCATCACTGCGTTGCCACACCTCGGAAACCCAACCGACGGCGCGAGAGCAGAGGCGATGAGAATGAAGCTTCTCGATGACGCTCAATCACTAACTCGGTGGGTCCACGTGGGAGGAATTTGACACAGTTTTGTTTTCGCACCGAATTTCTTTCCTCCGGCACTCCCAGCGCGTTGGGTTCAGTCCAGGTCCGTTGGCGTCAATTTCGAGCCTAATCGATGAAATTTAGGCTCCTCTCAACATGAGCGGGCGTTTTTTCTTTGTCGACGATAAAAAGAAAGTGGCAACAGGATCCGTATTGAAGATGGGCTACCAGTATTCGTGTTTCCTTCTACGGATATGGCAACAAAAAACAGTTCCAGGAGACGGCGAACACAGTTGGTTGGGCCAATAATATCGACGTAAAGCACACGCGCTCGACGACGAGTGCTGCGGTGGGTGCCTGTCGGCCAGCCTAAGATGGATCGAGCAAAAGTTGTCGGCAGAGACAGATCGTGACGCTGAAAGGACTGGCACTGGGGCTGCACCATTTACGTCCCGGAGATGGACCAGGCACGGTGCGTGTTTACTCCACATTACGTACGAGTCGGTACGACGGATTTCGATCTGGCACGCATGTGAGACTCTTCAAGCTTTGCTGCCAATGGTGCACCAGGGCTTGCCATTTGTAGCGCCATGGCACTGGCAGCATGCGAGCCGGTAATTATGCTTGGCCCGGCGAGTGGTACAGTGACCGGATCTATACATCGACCCCCGGTCACGCTTTCCGGGAACACCCACGTCCCTCACGTACATGACCACGACCTGACTGGACCATGAGATCCGTAACATTAGGCAGACGATTTCACTCTTTTGACCCTTTCTTGAAACTTATCCAGATTTTATCCTAGTTTGTTAAAATTTCAATCTTTTTTTTAACAACATCCGCTTCGGAGATAGGCATACACATCTTATGGTCACTTCGTGTGATGCAGTGGTGGTAGAGTTTGAATCAACGCAGACGATACCGTTTGACCCTGCTGACGAGGATAAGCGGCTACCCCCATAAAAAGTGATGGTATGGTGTGTATGTCTACCGTCACGACGCGTGACGATAGGAAAATGTCAGATCATTTTTTTTTTCATAAACGGATCAGATCAGGCTAAACTATAAGAAAAAAGTCAAACGACGATAGCCATTTATCATCGCTAGTGAGGTCAAACGGTGGCGTGTGGGTTGACTCAAACCCTGCCACCACAGGAAGTGGCAGTATGATGTGTATGCTTACCCTCACAATGGATGGCGGTACGAAAAAGATCACATTAGAATTTTTTTCTCCAACAAAATCAGGTCAGCCTAAACTATATAAAAAAAATCAAAACAGTAAAATCATCCACCGTGAGAGTAGGTCAGAAAACAATTGCTTAGAGTAAACCTGGCCTCTTTCTTATGATCCACAAGGGGAATGTGTTGCTTTTGACAAATAACATCACGTCACGGCTTTTGCTGCTGCCTCTACGTTCTGAGAGCATTTCTAACGGACCCCGTATAATACCACGACCCGTAAAATAGCTATCAAAATACGGATCGGGGCGAAAAATACTGTCAGACCACAGATCAGAAACGCGTCCGCAAAATAATAATGAAGAGAGTATCTATTCACCGGCAAAAAAATAAACTTTGTACAAATTTTTTTTTCTTAAGTTATAAAAATAATGGAGAGAGTATATATTCACCCGCAAAAAATAACAAAGAGAGTATATAAATACTTCTTTGAAGTATATGCCATCGATCAAATTGGAACTCTCCTATGTGTTCTTTTTACCAAAAGTCTGTGAAGTTAGCACAATTTTCATGACCTCAAAGCAAAAATGCTACAACCACAATATCTTGTAACTTAAATATCATCTGAAGAGTTTCCCCTATAGTTTAATACTCTTAGAAGAAAAATGTCCATACTTTTCTTTGAAAGAACATGGCGTATGGTGATTTAAAATGATGAAATCTTCAATCAAGGCATAATTTCCAGCCACTGGACTTAATTTGGATAATAGGATTAGGATATTATGTGTGTGTGTGGGGGGGGGGGGCTCGGGGAGGGGCGGCCATGGCGGCACGGGGGTGAGGGAGAGGGGAGAAAGGGGGAGCTCACATCGGGGTGACGAGGCGACGGCGTCGGCGGCGCGGCGAGGAGCTCGGGCCGGAGGAGTGGGCACGGGCGGCGTCGGGTCGGGCTCGAGGGGGAGCGGGCGCGGGCGGTGATGTCTACTACACAACTTTATTCTTGTAGACTCATGTTGGGTCTCCAAGCGCAGTGTTTTGTAAGACAGTAGCAATTTTCCCTCAAGTGGATGACCTAAGGTTTATCAATATGTGGGAGGTGTAGGATGAAGATGGTCTCTCTCAAGCAACCCTACAATCAAATACAATAAATCTCTTGTGTCCCCAACACACCCAATACAATGGTAAATTGTATATGTGCACTAGTTCGGCGAAGAGATGGTGATACAAGTGCAATATTGATGGTAGATATAAGTTTTTGTAATGAGAAAATATAAAAACAGCAAGGTAACAAGTGTTAAACAATGAGCAAAATGTTGTAATAATGATTGGAAATAAGGCCTATGATACATACTTTCACTAGTGCAATCTCTCAACAATTCTAACATAGTTGGATCCCTCAACGTGCAACAAAGAATCACTCCAAAGTTTCTATCTAGTGGAGAACAATAAAATGAAATTGGTGTAGGTAGTAGAACCACCTCAAAGTTATTCTTTCTGATCAATCTATTCAAGAGTTCGTACTAAGATAACATCAAGTTGTCCTTTCCATTTAATCTATTCAAGAGTTCGTCCTAAGATAACATCAATGATACATATCAATCGACCCTAATGTCACCTAGATACTCAAATGTCACTGATACGTCTCAAACATATCTATAATTTTTGATGGTTTCATGCTGTTATCTTGTCAACTTTGGATGTTTTATATACCTTTTATATCTTTTTTGGGACTAACTTATTAATTCAGTGCCAAGTGCCAGTTCCTGTTTTTTCTGTGTTTTTGACTCTTTTCAGATCTGATTTTGGAATGGAGTCCAAACGGAATAAAATCCCCGAAATGAATTTTTCCAAAACAGAAGTAGATCGGGGGACTTGAGGGCCAAGGCAGGAGGCCCACAGGGGGCCCACAAGCCCTGTAGCCATGACCAGGGGGCCCCGCGTCTACCAGGCTTGTGCCCCCCCTGGAGCTCCCCTCCCCTAGCTCTTTCGCCTATATATTCCCTAAAATCCCAGAAAAATAAGGGCGTCCACGAAACCACTTTTCCGCCGCCGCAAGCTTCCATTTCCGCGAGATCTCATCTGGAGACCCTTCCCGGTGCCCTGCCGGAGGGGACTTTGGAGCCGAAGGGCTTCTACATCAACATCATTGCCTCTCCAATGACTCGTGAGTAGTCTACTTCAGACCTACGGGTCTGTAGTTAGTAGCTAGATGGCTTCTTCTCTCTCTTGGATCTTCAATACAAAGTTCTCCATGATCTTCATGGAGATCTATCCGATGTAATCCTCTTTGGCGGTGTGTTTGTCGAGATCCGATGAATTGTGGATTTGTGATCAGATTATCTATGAATTATATTTGAGTCTTTGTTGATTTCTTATATGCATGATTTGATATCCTTGTAAGTCTCTCCGAGTCTTGGGTTTTGTTTGGCCAACTAGATCTATGATTCTTGCAATGGGAGAAGTGCTTGGTTTTGGGTTCATACTGTGCGGTGACCTTTCCCAGTGACATAAGGGGCAGCAAGGCACACATCGTGTTGTTGCCATCAAGGGTAACAAGACGGGCTTTCATCATATATTTGAGATTGTCCATCTACATCATGTCATCTTGCTTAAGGCGTTACACTGTTCTTATGAACTCAATACACTAGATGCATGCTGGATAGCGGTCGACGTGTGGAGTAATAGTAGTAGATGCAGAAAGTATTGGTCTACTTGTTTTGGACGTGATGCCTATATGTATGATCATTGCCATAGATAACGTCATGACTTTGCGTGGTTCTATCAATTTCTCGACAGTAATTCGTTCACCCACCGTCTACTTGCTTTCATGAGAGAAGCCACTAGTGAACACTACGGCCCCCGGGTCTACTCACAATTATCATCTCCGCTTTTACTTTTACTTTGCTTTGTTTACTTTTTGCTTTCAGTTCTCACTTTGGAAACAATCTATAAGGGATTGACAACCCCTTCATAGCGTTGGGTGCAAGCTCTTTGTGTTTGTGCAGGTACTTGTGATTTGACGCGATCCTCCTACTGGATTGATACCTTGGTTCTCAAACTGAGGGAAATACTTACCGCCGCTGTGCTACATCACCCTTTCCTCTTCAAGGGAACACCAACGCAAGGCTCCAAGGCCCGGGGGGATCCTTTGCATACTTGCCAAGGAAATCCCTATAGGCGTAGCCAGCAGCAGAAGGATTTCTGGCGCTGTTGCCGGGGAGAGATCAAGTCAAGAACTCATCCAAGTAAGTGCCACAAACTCATCTCTTGCATTTACTTTGTTTGCCAGTTGCCTCTCATTTTCCTCTCCCCTACTTCACAATTTGCCTTTTTCGTTTGCCCTTTTCTTTCGCTTGCTTTTGTTCGCTTGTGTGCCATGTGCCTTCAATATGCTTGCATCTTCGCTTGCTGAAAATCTAGTGATCTGGATCCTCATCCACTTGCTAATCTCTTTAGGAGATCCAATTATGTTGATCCAATTGCTAGTGAGTTGAGTGCACTTGACTATCTTTATGGAGTTTTGCTTGAGATGCGTGAATCTGAAAATTGTGAGGAAGAAATTTATGAAGTGATTCACGAGGGCTCCTTGGATGAAAAGCAGGATTGCAATGGTTTCACTATAAATTCTATTAGTGACAATCATGCTAAAAACATGCAAAACCCTAAGTTTGGGGATGCTAGTTTTGCTATGTCCACTACTTGTTGCAATGATCATGAGTGGGGCGATGCTTTTTCTTATGATCTTGAAAATTTGTTTAAGCCTCATGATGAATATGATATTTGCAATATTATTGAAAGTGGGTTTGGAGAAGTCATGACTTTAGTTGATGATAATCCCACTATTTTTGAAGAGCGTCAACTTTGCATGCATGTGGATCATGAAAAGAATATCCTTTGTGATAGCTATATTGTTGAATTTGATTATGATCCCACATGTAATTTCTATGAGAGAGGAAAATATTGTGGTAGAAACTTTCATGTTACCAAATTACTTCTCGTTATGTTGAGATTGCTATTGTCTCTTTCTTCTTCCTTGCATTTGGTAACTATTGGTTGTCTTGCCAGTTTGTTCTCCTATAAAATGCCTATGCATAGGAAGTATGTTAGACTTAGATGTGATTTTCACATGCTCTATGATGCTCTCGTTGTGCTTCAATTCTTGTCTTTTTTGTGACCATCATTGAATTATTGCCTAGCTAAGGGCGTTAAACATTAGCGCTTGTTGGGAGTGTTGGAATTATGCCCTAGAGGCAATAATAAATATAGTTATTATTATAATTCCTGTATCAAGATAATCGTTTATTATCCATGCTATAATTGTATTGAATGAAGACTCATTTACATGTGTGGATACATAGACAAAACACCGTCCCTAGCAAGCCTCTAGTTGGCTAGCCAGTTGATCAAAGATAGTCAGTGTCTTATGATTATGAACAAGGTGTTGTTGCTTGATAACTGGATCACGTCATTAGGAGAATCACGTGATGGACTAGACCCAAACTAATAGACGTAGCATGTTGATCGTGTCATTTTGTTGCTACTGTTTTCTGCGTGTCAAGTATTTATTCCTATGACCATGAGATCATATAACTCACTGACACCGAAGGAATGCTTTTTGTGTATCAAACGTCGCAACGTAACTGGGTGACTATAAATATGCTCTACAGGTATCTCCGAAGGTGTTAGTTGAGTTAGTATGGATCAAGACTGGGATTTGTCACTCCGTGTGACGGAGAGGTATCTCGGGGCCCACTCGGTAATACAACATCACACACAAGCCTTGCAAGCAATGCAACTTAGTGTAAGTTGCGGGATCTTGTGTTACGGAACGAGTAAAGAGACTTGCCGGTAAACGAGATTGAAATAGGTATACAGATACTGACGATCGAATCTCGGGCAAGTAACATACCGAAGGACAAAGGGAATGACATACGGGATTATATGAATCCTTGGCACTGAGGTTCAAACGATAAGATCTTCGTAGAATATGTAGGATCCAATATGGGCATCCAGGTCCCGCTATTGGATATTGACCGAGGAGTCTCTCGGGTCATGTCTACATAGTTCTCGAACCCGCAGGGTCTGCACACTTAAGGTTCGACGTTGTTTTATGAGTATTTGAGTTATATGGTTGGTTACCGAATGTTGTTCGGAGTCCCGGATGAGATCACGGACGTCACAAGGGTTTCTGGAATAGTCCGGAAACGAAGATTGATATATAGGATGACCTCATTTGATTACCGAAAGGTTTTCGGAGTTACCGGGAATGTACCGGGAATGACGAATGGGTTCCGGGAGTTCACCGGGGGGGGGGGGGGGGCAACCCACCCCGGGGAAGCCCATAGGCCTTGAGGGTGGCACACCAGCCCTTAGTGGGCTGGTGGGACAGCCCAAAAGAGCTCTATGCGCCAAGAAGAGAAAATCAAGAGAAAAGAAAAAAAAGAGGAGGAGGTGGGAAGGAAGGGGGACTCCCTCCCACCAAACCAAGTCCAACTCGGTTTGGGGGGGGGGGAGTCCTCCCCCCTTGGACTCGGCCGACCCCCTTGGGGCTCCTTGAGCCCCAAGGCAAGGTCCCCTCCCTCCCACCTATATATACGGAGGTTTTAGGGCTGATTTGAGACGACTTTTCCACGGCAGCCGGACCACATACCTCCACGGTTTTTCCTCTAGATCGCGTTTCTGCGGAGCTCGGGCGGAGCCCTGCTGAGACAAGGTCATCACCAACCCCCGGAGCGCCGTCACGCTGCCGGAGAACTCTTCTACCTCTCCGTCTCTCTTGCTGGATCAAGAAGGCCGAGATCATCGTCAAGCTGTACGTGTGCTGAACGTGGAGGTGCCGTCCATTCGGTACTAGATCGTGGGACTGATCGCGGGATTGTTCGTGGGGCGGATCGAGGGACGTGAGGACGTTCCACTACATCAACCGCGTTCACTAACGCTTCTGCTGTACGATCTACAAGGGTACGTAGATCACTCATCCCCTCTCGTAGATGGACATCACCATGATAGGTCTTCGTGCGCGTAGGAAATTTTTTGTTTCCCATGCGACATTCCCCAACAGTGGCATCATGAGCTAGGTTCATGCGTAGATGTCTTCTCGAGTAGAACACAAAAGTTTTTGTGGGCGGTGATGTGCGTTTTGCTGCCCTCCTTAGTATTTTCTTGATTCCGCGGTATTGTTGGATTGAAGCGGCTTGGACCGACATTACTCGTACGCTTACGAGAGACTGGTTTCATCGTTACGAGTAACTCCGTTGCTCAAAGATGACTGGCAAGTGTCGGTTTCTCCAACTTTAGTTGAATCGGATTTGACCGAGGAGGTCCTTGGATGAGGTTAAATAGCAACTCATATATCTCCGTTGTGGTGTTTGCGTAAGTAAGTTGCGATCCTACTAGATACCCATGGTCACCACGTAAAACATGCAACAACAAAATTAGAAGACGTCTAACTTGTTTTTGCAGGGTATGCTTGTGATGTGATATGGCCAATGATGTGATGTGATATATTGGATGTATGAGATGATCATGTTGTAATAGAAATATCGACTTGCACGTCGATGGTACGGCAACCGGCAGGAGCCATAGGGTTGTCTTTATACTAACGTGTGTGCTTGCAGATGCGTTTACTATTTTGCTAGGATGTAGCTTTAGTAGTAATAGCATGAGTAGCACGACAACCCCGATGGCAACACGTTGATGGAGATCATGGTGTGGCGCCGGTGACAAGAAGATCGTGCCGGTGCTTTGGCGATGGAGATCAAGAAGCACGTGATGATGGCCATATCATGTCACTTATGAATTGCATGTGATGTTAATCCTTTTATGCACCTTATTTTGCTTAGAACGACGGTAGCATTATGAGGTGATCTATCACTGAAATTTCAAGACGAAATTGTGTTCTCCCCGACTGTGCACCGTTGCTACAGTTCGTCGTTTCGAGACACCACGTGATGATCGGGTGTGATAGACTCAACGTTCACATACAACGGGTGCAAAACAGTTGCGCACGCGGAACACTCGGGTTAAGCTTGACGAGCCTAGCATGTGCAGACATGGCCTCGGAACACATGAGACCGAAAGGTCGATCATGAATCATATAGATGATATGATTAGCATAGGGATGCTTACCACTGAAATATACTCAACTCACGTGATGATCGGACTTGAGCTAGTGTAAGTGGATCATGAACCACTCAAATGACTAGAGAGATGTACTTTTTGAGTGGGAGTTTAGCGAATAATTTGATTAAGTTAAACTCTAATTATCTTGAACATAGTCTAAGTCCACTTTGAATATATTTGTGTTGTAGATCATGGCTCACGCGACAGCCATCCTGAATTTTAATACGTTCCTAGAGAAAGCTAAGTTGAAAGATGATGGAAGCAACTTTGTAGACTGGGCTCGTAATCTTAAGCTAATCTTACAAGATGGGAAGAAGGATTATGTCCTTAATGCTGCGTTAGGAGATGAACCACCCGCTACGGCTGATCAGGATGTTAAGAACGCTTGGTTAGCACGTAAGGAGGACTACTCAATAGTTCAATGTGCAGTCTTGTATGGCTTAGAACCGGGACTTCAACGTCGCTTTGAGCGTCATGGAGCATTTGAGATGTTCCAGGAGTTGGAGTTTATCTTTCAGAAGAACGCCCGGATCGAGAGGTATGAGACCTCCGATAAATTCTATGCTTGCAAGATGGAGGAAAACTCATCTGTCAGTGAACATGTGCTCAAAATGTCTGGGTACTCAAACCGTCTAGCTGAGCTGGGGATTGAACTCCTGCAAGAAGCTATCACTGACAGAATCCTTCAATCACTGCCGCCAAGCTATAAAGGCTTTGTGTTGAACTACAACATGCAAGGGATGAACAAGTGTCCCGGCGAGTTGTTTGCGATGCTGAAAGTCGCAGAGTCTGAACTCCGTAAAGAGCATCAAGTGTTGATGGTGAATAAGACCACTAGTTTCAAGAGAAACAGCAAAGGCAAGAAGGGCAATTCGAAGAAGAGCGGCAAGCCTGTTGCCAATCCGTCGAAGAAACCCAAAGCTGGACCTAAGCCGGAAACGGAGTGTTACTATTGCAAGGGTATGGGTCACTGGAAGCGCAATTGCCCCAAGTATCTGGCAGATAAGAAGGCGGGCAAAGAAAAATCAGGTATATTTGATATACATGTTATTGATGTGTACTTAACCGGCTCTCGTAGTAGTGCCTGGGTATTCGATACCGGTTCTGTTGCTCATATTTGCAACTCGAAACAGGAACTGCAGAATAGGCGAAGGCTGGCGAAAGATGAAGTGACGATGCGCGTAGGAAATGGTTCCAAGGTTGATGCAATCGCTGTCGGCACAGTGTCACTTGAGTTACCGTCAGGATTAGTGATGAACTTAAATCATTGTTATTTAGTGCCTGCGTTGAGCATGAACATTATATCTGGATCTTGTTTATTGCGAGACGGTTACTCTTTTAAGTCAGA
This sequence comes from Hordeum vulgare subsp. vulgare, assembly GCF_904849725.1. Classification (NCBI taxonomy): domain Eukaryota; kingdom Viridiplantae; phylum Streptophyta; class Magnoliopsida; order Poales; family Poaceae; genus Hordeum; species Hordeum vulgare. Next base: position 653,067,508 of record NC_058519.1, on the reverse strand, counting down.
GAATAATGGTTGTTCTATTTCTATGAGTAACATCTTTTATGGTCATGCACCAAATGTGAGAGGATTGTTCATATTGAATCTTGATAGCGATACGCATATACATAACATTGAGACGAAAAGAGTTAGAGTTAACAATGATAGCGCCATATTTTTGTGGCACTGCCGCTTAGGTCATATTGGTGTAAAGCGCATGAAGAAACTCCATGCTGATGGACTTTTGGAGTCACTTGACTTTGATTCACTTGACACGTGCGAACCATGCCTCATGGGCAAGATGACTAAGACTCCATTCTCAGGAACAATGGAGCGTGCAAGTGACTTGTTGGAAATCATACATACCGATGTGTGTGGGCCGATGAGCGTGGAGGCACGCGGCGGATATCGTTATTTTCTCACCTTCACTGACGATTTAAGTAGATATGGTTATGTCTACTTGATGAAGCACAAGTCTGAAACATTTGAAAAGTTCAAACAATTTCAGAGTGAAGTGGAAAATCATCGTAACAAGAAGATCAAGTTCCTACGGTCTGATCGTGGGGGTGAATATCTGAGTTTCGAGTTTGGTGCTCACTTAAGACAATGTGGAATTGTTTCACAGTTAACACCGCCTGGAACACCACAGCGTAATGGTGTGTCTGAACGTCGTAATCGTACTCTATTAGAGATGGTGCGATCTATGATGTCTATTACTGATTTGCCGTTATCATTTTGGGGCTATGCATTAGAAACAACTGCATTCACTTTAAATAGGGCACCATCAAAATCCGTTGAGACGACACCATACGAACTGTGGTATGGCAAAAGGCCAAAGTTGTCATTTCTTAAAGTTTGGGGATGTGATGCTTATGTCAAAAAGCTTCAGCCTGAAAAGTTGGAACCCAAAGTGGAAAGGTGCCTCTTCATAGGTTACCCAAAAGAGACAGTTGGGTACACCTTCTATCTCAAATCCGAGGGCAAAGTGTTTGTTGCTAAAAACGGAGCTTTTCTCGAGAAGGAGTTTCTCTCGAGAGAATTGAGTGGGAGGAAGATAGAACTTGACGAGGTTGTCGAACCTCTCATCCCTCTGGATGGTGGCGCAGGGCAAGGGGAACCTCTGTCATTGCGACGCCGGTTGAGGAGGAAGTTAATGATGATGATCATGAAACTCCAGTTCAAGTTTCTGTCGAACCACGCAGGTCGACGAGACCACGTGCTGCTCCAGAGTGGTACGGTAATCCCGTCTTATCAATCATGTTGTTAGACAACAATGAACCTGCGAATTATGAAGAAGCAATGGTGGGCCCAGATTCCAACAAATGGCTGGAAGCCATGAAGTCCGAGATAGGATCCATGTATGAGAACAAAGTGTTGACTTTGGAGGTACTACCTGAGGGCCGCAAGGCTATTCAGAACAAATGGATCTTTAAGAGGAAGACGGACGCTGACGGCAATGTGACCGTTTATAAAGCTCGACTTGTGGCAAAGGGTTTTTCACAAATTCAAGGAGTTGACTACGATGAGACATTCTCACCCGTAGCGATGCTTAAGTCCGTCAGAATCATGTTAGCAATAGCTGCATTTTTCGATTATGAAATCTGGCAAATGGATGTCAAAACGGCGCTCCTTAACGGTTTCCTTAAGGAAGAGTTGTATATGATACAACCCGAAGGTTTTGTCGATCCTAAGAATGCTAACAAGGTGTGCAAGCTCCAGCGATCCATTTATGGACTGATGCAAGCATCTCGGAGTTGGAACAAACGCTTTGATGAGGTGATCAAAGCATTTGGGTTTATACAAGTGGTTGGAGAATCTTGTATTTACAAGAAAGTGAGTGGGAGCTCTGTGGCGTTTCTAATATTATATGTGGACGACATATTACTGATTGGAAACAATGTAGAGTTTTTGGAGAGCATAAAAGGTTACTTGAATAAAAGTTTCTCTATGAAGGACCTAGGAGAAGCTGCTTACATTCTAGGCATTAAGATCTATAGGGATAGATCAAAACGCGTGATAGGACTTTCACAAAGCACATACCTTGATAAAGTTTTGAAGAGGTTCAAAATGGAACAGTCCAAGAAAGGGTTCTTGCCAGTTCTACAAGGTACGAGATTGAGTAAGACTCAGTACCCAGCAACTGATGAAGATAGAGAGCATATGCGCTCCGTCCCCTATGCTTCAGCCATAGGTTCTATCATGTATGCGATGCTGTGCACTAGACCGAATGTTAGCCTGGCCATAAGTATGGCAGGTAGGTTCCAGAGTAATCCAGGAGTGGATCACTAGACAGCGGTCAAGAATATCCCGAAGTACCTGAAAAGGACTAAGGAGATGTTTCTCGTGTATGGAGGTGACGAAGAGCTCGCCGTAAAAGGTTACGTCGATGCAAGCTTTGACACAGATCCGGACGACTCTAAGTCGCAAACCGGATACGTATTTATTCTTAATGGGGGTGCAGTAAGCTGGTGCAGTTCCAAGCAAAGCGTCGTAGCAGATTCTACATGTGAAGCAGAGTACATGGCTGCCTCGGAGGCGGCTAAGGAGGGTGTCTGGATGAAGCAGTTCATGACGGATCTTGGAGTGGTGCCAAGCGCACTGAATCCAATAACCTTGTTCTGTGACAACACTGGTGCCATTGCCTTAGCAAAGGAACCACGGTTTCACAAGAAGACCAGACACATCAAACGACGCTTCAACCTCATCCGCGACTACGTCGAGGGAGAGGACGTAAATATATGCAAAGTGCACACGGATTTGAATGTAGCAGACCCGCTGACTAAACCTCTTCCACGGCCAAAGCATGATCAACACCAGAACTGTATGGGTGTTAGATTTATTACAATGTAATTCACATGGTGATGTGAGGGCTAGATTATTGACTCTAGTGCAAGTGGGAGACTGTTGGAATTATGCCCTAGAGGCAATAATAAATATAGTTATTATTATAATTCCTGTATCAAGATAATCGTTTATTATCCATGCTATAATTGTATTGAATGAAGACTCATTTACATGTGTGGATACATAGACAAAACACCGTCCCTAGCAAGCCTCTAGTTGGCTAGCCAGTTGATCAAAGATAGTCAGTGTCTTCTGATTATGAACAAGGTGTTGTTGCTTGATAACTGGATCACGTCATTAGGAGAATCACGTGATGGACTAGACCCAAACTAATAGATGTAGCATGTTGATCGTGTCATTTTGTTGCTATTGTTTTCTGCGTGTTAAGTATTTATTCCTATGACCATGAGATCATATAACTCACTGACACCGGAGGAATGCTTTGTGTGTATCAAACGTCGCAACGTAACTGGGTGACTATAAAGATGCTCTACAGGTATCTCCGAAGGTGTTAGTTGAGTTAGTATGGATCAAGACTGGGATTTGTCACTCCGTGTGACGGAGAGGTATCTCGGGGCCCACTCGGTAATACAACATCACACACAAGCCTTGCAAGCAATGCAACTTAGTGTAAGTTGCGGGATCTTGTGTTACGGTACGAGTAAAGAGACTTGCCGGTAAACGAGATTGAAATAGGTATACGGATACTGACGATCGAATCTCGGGCAAGTAACATACCGAAGGACAAAGGGAATGACATACGGGATTATATGAATCCTTGGCACTGAGGTTCATACGATAAGATCTTCGTAGAATATGTAGGATCCAATATGGGCATCCAGGTCCCGCTATTGGATATTGACCGAGGAGTCTCTCGGGTCATGTCTACATAGTTCTCGAACCCGCAGGGTCTGCACACTTAAGGTTCGACGTTGTTTTATGCGTATTTGAGTTATATGGTTGGTTACCGAATGTTGTTCGGAGTCCCGGATGAGATCACGGACGTCACGAGGGTTTCCGAAATAGTCCGGAAACGAAGATTGATATATAGGATGACCTCATTTGAGTACCGGAAGGTTTTCGGAGTTACCGGGAATGTACCGGGAATGACGAATGGGTTCCGGGAGTTCACCGGGGGGGGGGGGGGCAACCCACCCCGGGGAAGCCCATAGGCCTTGAGGGTGGCACACCAGCCCTTAGTGGGCTGGTGGGATAGCCCAAAAGAGCTCTATGCGCCAAGAAGAGAAAATCAAGAGAAAAGAAAAAAAAGAGGAGGAGGTGGGAAGGAAGGGGGACTCCCTCCCACCAAACCAAGTCCAACTCGGTTTGGGGGGGGGGAGTCCTCCCCCCTTGGACTCGGCCGACCCCCTTGGGGCTCCTTGAGCCCCAAGGCAAGGTCCCCTCCCTCCCACCTATATATACGGAGGTTTTAGGGCTGATTTGAGACGACTTTTCCACGGCAGCCCGACCACATACCTCCACGGTTTTTCCTCTAGATCGCGTTTCTGCGGAGCTCGGACGGAGCCCTGCTGAGACAAGGTCATCACCAACCTCCGGAGTGCCGTCACGCTGCCGGAGAACTCTTCTACCTCTCCGTCTCTCTTGCTGGATCAAGAAGGCCGAGATCATCGTCAAGCTGTACGTGTGCTGAACGCGGAGGTGCCGTCCGTTCGGTATTAGATCGTGGGACTGATCGCGGGATTGTTCGCGGGGCGGATCGAGGGACGTGAGGACGTTCCACTACATCAACCGCGTTCACTAACGCTTCTGCTGTATGATCTACAAGGGTACGTAGATCAATCATCCCCTCTCGTAGATGGACATCACCATGATAGGTCTTCGTGCGCGTAGGAAATTTTTTGTTTCCCATGCGACGTTCCCCAACAGGGAGGCAACCCAATGAATCTATCCTTTTTCTTTCTGTTTTGTGTTTTCCACACTTTCAAAATTCTGTTATGATTGTGTTTTTTGTGTTTCTTTTGCGTTTGTGCCAAGTGAAACCGTTATTATTAGTCTTGGGGATGATCGTTTGATCATGCTGGGAAAGACAGAAACTTTCTGCTCACGAAAATAATTTTCATTTTTTTTCTGTGAGAGATTTGGAGTTGATTCTTTTTGCTGATGATTTCTACGTAAATTCTTCAGACTTTCGTATTTTTTCACAATTTTTAAGTAACAGAAGTATACGAAGTATACATATTGCTACAGACTGGTCTGCTGTTAACAGATTCTGTTTTTGTTGAGTTGGTTGCTTATTTTGATGAAACTATGGATAGTATCGGGGGGTATTAGCCATGGAATATTGAAAATACAGTAACCAAACATCAACATAGGTAGAATTTAAGTTTGCTACAGTACCAAAGGAAGTGGTGATTTGCTTTCTTATACTAATGATATCACGAGTTTCTGTTTAAGTTTCGTGTTGTGAAGTTTTCAAGTTTTGGGTGAAGTTCTTATGGACAAAGAGATAAAGAGTAGGAAGAGCTCAAGCTTGGGGATGCCCAAGGCACCCCAAGTTGATTCAAGGATGCCGAAAAATCGTAAGCTTGGGGATGCCCCGGGAAGGCATCCCCTCTTTCGTCTTCAATCCATCGGTAACGTTACTTGGGGCTATATTTTTATTCACCACATGTTATGTGTTTTTCTTGGAGCGTCTTGTATCGTAGTAGACTTTTATTTTTGTTGTGTCACAATCTTCCTTGCTGCACACCTAGAGAGAGAGAGACATGCACTCACCATGATTTTGTCGAGCATCACTTATATCCTTTGGTTAGGTAATTCAGCTCACATGTGTTTCACTTATATCTTTTGAGCTAGTTGATTTTGCTCTATGTGCTTCACTTCTATCTTTTAGAGCACGGAAGTGCGTGGCGTGGTAGTTGATCTATGCTTTGAAAGTAGTCTCAAAAGGGGTAGTTATCCAAAGGGATATGAAAACTTCCACCTTCATGTGCATTGAGTAGTTAGAGAAGTTTGATTCATCTCAATTAGTTTTGAGTTGTGGTTGTGGTAATATTGAAGTTATACTAGTAAGGTGTTATGGATCTAGAAATACTTGTGTTGAAGTTAGTGATTCCCGTAGCATGCACGTATGGTGAACCGCTATGTTATGAAGTCTGAGCATGATTAGTTTATTGATTGTCATCCTTTGTGTAGCGGTCGGGATCACACGATGGTTTATACCTACCAACCCTTCCCCTAGGAGTTGTCATCCTTTTTGTAGCGGTCGGGATCACACGATGGTTTATACCTACCAACCCTTTCCCTAGGAGTATGCGTTGAATGCTTTGTTTCGATTACTACTAAAACTTTTGCAACAAGTATATGAGGTCTTCATGACTAATGTCGAGTCCATGCTTTATATGCACTTTCACCATCCACCATCACTATCTTCTTTAGTGCCGTGCAACTTTTGCCGGTGCATAAAACCCACCATATAGCCTCCCTCAAAACAGCCACCATACCTACCTACTATGACATTTTTAAAGCCATTCTGAGATATATTGCCATGCAACTACCACCATGACATGTGCCACCACTTCTACATTGCGATTGCATGATCATAAGATAGCTAGCATGATGTTTCCATTGATGTCTATGCCATGCTAGATCATTGTCACGGTACACTACCGAAGGCATTTCATATAGAGTCATCATTGCTCTAAGTTTTGAGTTGTAAGTGTGATGATCATCATTGATGGAGCATTATCCCATGTGAGGAAATAAAAGAGGCCAGCGAAGCCCATTTACAAAAAGAGGCCAAAGATGCCGACAAAAATAAAAAAAATAAAAAGGCCAAAGAGCCCACCAAAAAATGAGAGAAAAAGAGAGAAGGGACAATGCTACTATCTTTCCACACTTGTGCTTATTAAGCACCATGATCTTCATGATTGAGAGTCTCTCGTTTTGTCACCACCATATAGCTAGTGGGAAATTTGCATTATATAACTTGGCTTGTATATTCCAATGACGGGCTTCGTCAAAATTGCCTTAGGTCTTCGTGAGCAAGCAAGTTGGATGCACACCCACCAGTTTTCTTTAAGAGCTTTCACATACTCTTAGCTCTAGTGCATCGTTTGTATGGCAATATCTACTCATTCACATTGATATCTATTGATGAGCATCTCCATAGCTCATTGATATGCCTAGTCAATGTGACCATCTTCTCCTTGTTTGCCTTGCAACCTCCACCACACTCCATTCCACTTATAGTGCTAAAACCATGGCTCACGCTCATGTATTGCGTGAGAGTTGAAAAGTTTGAGAAAGTAAAGGTGTGAAAACAATTACTTGGCCAATACCGAGGTTGTATATAATTTTAATTCGTTGTGCAAGGATGATAGAGCATAGCCAGACTATATGATTTTGTAGGGATAACTTTCTTTTGGCCTTGTTATTTTGAAAGTTCATGATTACCTTGTTAGTTTGCTTGAAGTATTATTGTCTCCACGTCAATAGCAAACTATTGTTTTCAATCTAACGGATCTGAACATTCACGTCACATAAGAGGAGTTACAAAGGACATCTATGCTAGGTAGCATGAAAGCATCAAAAAATCATTCTTTATCACTTCCCTACTCGAGGAAGAGCAGGAGTTAAGCTTGGGGATGCTTGATACGTCTCAAACGTATCTATAATTTTTGATGGTTTCATGTTGTTATCTTGTCAACTTTGGATGTTTTATATACCTTTTATATCTTTTTTGGGACTAACTTATTAATTCAGTGCCAAGTGCCAGTTCCTGTTTTTTCTGTGTTTTTGACTCTTTTCAGATCTGATTTTGGAACAGAGTCCAAACGGAATAAAATCCCCGAAATGAATTTTTCCAGAACAGAAGAAGATCGGGGGACTTGAGGGCCAAGGCAGGAGGCCCACACGGGGCCCACAAGCCCTGTAGGTGCGGCGAGGGGGGGGGGGGCGGCTACCAGGCTTGTGGCCCCCCCTAGAGCTCCCTTGCCCTAGCTCTTTCGCCTATATATTCCCTAAAATCCCAGAAAAAATAAGGGCGTCCATGAAACCACTTTTTCATCGCGGCAAGCTTCCGTTTCCGTGAGATCTCATCTGGAGATCCTTCTCGGTGCCGTGCCGGAGGGGACTTTGGAGCTGGAGGGTAAGACGTCCATTTTGCATCATGCTTTCATGTTGATATATATTGCTTTATGGGCTGTTATATTACTTTGTGGTACCATATTTATGCCTTTTCTCTCTTATTTTGCAAGGTTTATCTGAAGAGGGAAAATTTAGGCAGCTGGAATTCTGGACTGGAAAAGGAGCAAATCTGAGTCCTCTATTCTGCACAACTCCAAATGCCGTGAAAATTTACATGGAATTTTTTGGGATTATATCAAAAATACTGGGCGAAAGAAGTACCAGAGGGGAGCTACCAGGGCGCCACAAGCCTGGTAGCCGCCACCCCTTGGTGGCGGCTACAGGGCTTGTGGGCTCCCTGGCGGCCCACTGGCCCCCCTCTTTTGCTATATGAAGGGTTTCATTCCAGAAAAAAAATCAATCGGGAGCTTTTTCGTGGTTTCGCCGCCCCCATGAGGCGGAACTTGAGTAGATCCAATCTAGAGCTCCGACAGGACGATCCTGCTGGGGAAACATCCCTCCCGGAGGGAGAAATCGTCGCCATCGTCATCACCAACACTCCTCTCGTCGGAGGGGAGGCATCTTCATCAGCACCATCTCCTCTCCAGTCCCTAGTTCATCTCTTGTAACCAATCTACGTCTCGCGAGTTCGATTGGTACTTGTAAGGTTGTTAGTAGTGTTGATTACTCTTTGTAGTTGATGCTAGTTGGATTATTTGGTGGAAGAGTTTATGTTCAGATCCTTGATGCTATTCATTACACCTCTGATCATGATTATGATTAACCTTTCTGAGTAGTTACTTTTGTTCCTGAGGACATGGGATAAGTCATGTTAATAATAGTCATGTGAATTTGGTATTCATTCGGTATTTTGATATGCTGTATGTTGTCTTTTCCTCTAGTGGTGTTATGTGAACGTCGACTACATAACACTTCACGATACTTGGGCCTAGATGAAGGCATTGGGGAGTAGTAACTAGATGATGGGTTGCTGGAGTCACAGAAGCTTAAACCCCAATCTATGTGTTGCTTCGTAAGGGACTGATTTGGATCCACTAGTTTAATGCTATGGTTAGATGTTGTCTTAATTCTTCTTTCGTAGTTCCGGATGCTTGCGAGAGGGGTTAATCATAAGTGGGATGCTTGTCCAAGTAAGGGCAGTACCCAAGCGCCGGTCCACCCACATATCAAACTATCAAAGTAACAAACGCGAATCACATGAACATGACGAAACTAGCATGACAGAAATTCCCGTGTGTTCTCAGGATCGCTTTTCTCCGTATAAGACTTTGTTCAGGCTTGTCCCTTGCTACAAAAGGGATTGGGCCACTTTCTGCACCATTGCTACTACTTGTTAATTGTTACTTTTCGCTTGCTACGTTTCACCTCACTACACCATCACTTGTTACTGCTACTTTCAGTGCTTGCAGTTATTACCTTGCTGAAAACCATTTATCACAGCCTTCTGCTCCTCGTTGGGTTCGACACTCTTACTTATCGAAAGGACTACGATTGATCCCCTATACTTGTGGGTCATCAAGACTCTTTTCTGGCGCCGTTGCCGGGGAGTGAAGCGCCTTTGGTAAGTGGAAATTGGTAAGGAAACATTTATATACTGTGCTGAAATTTATTGTCACTTGTCACTATGGAAACTGTTCCTTTGAGGAGTTTGTTTGGGGTATCTTCACCACGAACGGAATCACGAGGAGTTGTTCCTCAACCTGACGTACCTACTGAAAATATCTTTTATGAAATTCCTTCGGGTATGCTTGAGAAACTGCTGGCTAATCCTTTTACAGGAGATGGATCTTCACATTTAGACTCGCATCTGATCTATGTGGATGAAGTTTGTGGTTTATTTAAGCTTGCAGGTTTGCCCGAGGATGAGGTAAATAAGAAATACTTTCCTTTATCTTTGAAGGATAAGGTGTTGACATGGTATAGGCTATGTGATGATAGTGGATCTTGGGACCACAATCGGTTAAAATTGGAATTTCATCAAAAGTTCTATCCTATGCATTTAGTACATCGTGATCGGAATTATATTTATAACTTTTGGCCTCGTGACAGGGAAAGCATAGCTCAAGCTTGGGGTAGGCTTAAATCAATGCTATATTCATGCCCCAATCATGAGCTCTCGAGAGAAATTATCACTCAAAACTTTTGTGCTCGGCTTTCTCATGAAGATCGCACCATGCTTGACACTTCTTGTACCGGTTCTTTTATGAATAAGGATATTGACCACAAGTGGAATTTATTGGAAAGAATCAAACGTAACTCTGAAGATTGGGAGCTGGAGGAAGGTAAGGAGTCAGGTATGAATTTCCAGTTTGACTGCGTTAAATCTTTTGTTGAGACAAACACTTCTAGAGATTTTAGCGCTAAGTATGGACTTGACTCTGAGATAGTAGCTTCTCTATGTGAATCTTTTGCTGCTCATGTTGACCTTCCCAAAGAGAAGTGGTTTAAGTATCATCCTCCTGTAGAAAGCAACATAGTCAAAACCAATCTAGTTGAGGAGAAAGTCATTGCTTTTAGTGATCCTGTTGTTCCTTGTGCCTACGCTGAGAAACCACCATACCCTGCTAGGATAAAGGATTATTCTAAAGCTCCAACTGTGATATGTAGGGGTTACATTAGACCACTTGCACCCCCTGAGAAGATTAGAGTTGAACCTAGTGTTGCTATTATCAAAGATCTCTTAGCTGAAGACATAGATGGGCATGCTATCAAATTCTGTGAGGACTCCGCTAGAATTGCTAAACCTCACGCAAAAGACAAATACGGACCTGTAGTTGGCCTGCCCGTTGTTTCTGTCAAAATAGGAGATCACTGTTACCACGGTTTATGTGATATGGGAGATAGTGTTAGTGCAATACCCCGTTCCCTATATGATGAAATCAAAGATGAGATCGCACCCGCTGAGCTAGAACCCATTGATGTCACTATTACGCTAGCTAATAGAGACACTATCTGCCCTCTGGGAATTGTAAGAGACGTAGAAGTCCTGTGTGGTAAGACGAAGTATCCTACTGTTTTCCTCGTCCTTGGTACTGCACAAGATAGCTTTTGCCCCATCATATTCGGTACACCCTTTCTCAACACTGTCAATGCTCACATTGATTGCATTAAGCAGACTGTCACTGTTAGTTTCGAGGGTGTGTCTCATGAATTTAACTTCTCCAAGTTTGGAAGACAACCCCATGAAAAAGAGTCGTCTCGTAGGGATGAAATCATTGCTCTTGCCTCTATTGTCGTACCCCCTACGGATACTTTAGAGCAATATCTGCTTGAGCATGAAAATGATATGCATATGGAGGAAAGAGATGAGATAGATAAAATTGTCTTAGAACAATATCCTATTCTCAAGAATAATCTGCCTGTTGAACTGCTTGGGGATCCTCCCCCACCAAAGGGTGATCCTCTGTTCGAGCTTAAACAGTTGCCTGATACTCTTAAGTATGCCTATCTTGATGAGAAGGAGATATATCCTGTTATTATTAGTGCTCTCCTCTTAGAGTACGAAGAGAAGAAGTTACTAAAAACTCTGAGGAAGCACCGTGCTGCTATTGGATATACTCTTGATGATCTTAAGGGTATTAGTCCCACTCTATGTCAACACAAAATTAAAACCGATCCTGATTCTAAACCAGTTGCTGATCATCAAAGGAGATTAAATCCTAAGATGAAAGAGGTCGTTAGAAAAGAAATATTAAAGCTTCTCTAAGCAGGAATCATTTATCCTATTGCTCATAGTGATTGGGTAAGTCCAGTACATTGCGTACCTAAGAAGGGAGGTAGCACCGTCGTTCCTAATGATAAGAATGAATTAATCCCACAAAGGATTATTACTAGCTATAGGATGGTGATAGACTTCCGGAAACTGAACAAGGCAACCAGGAAAGACCATTATCCTTTGCCGTTTATCGACCAAATGCTAGAAAGGCTATCCAAACACACACACTTCTTCTTTCTAGACGGTTATTCAGGTTTCTCACAAATACCTGTTGCACAATCTGATCAGGAGAAAACCACTTTCACCTTCCCCTTCAGTACCTTTGCTTATAGACATATGCCTTTTGGCTTATGCAATGCACCTGCCACCTTTCAAAGATGTATGATGGCTATATTCTCTGACTTTTGTGAAAAGATTGGCGAGGTTTTCATGGATGACTTCTCCGTTTACGGGTCTTCCTTTGATGATTGCCTCAGCAACCTTGATCGAGTCTTACACAGATGCAAAGATACCAACCTCGTCTTGAATTGGGAGAAGTGCCACTTTATGGTTAATGAAGGCATCGTCTTAGGACACAAAATCTCTGAGAGAGGCATTGAAGCTGATAAGGCTAAGGTAGATGCAATTGAGAAAATGCCTTGCCCCATAGATATCAGAGGTATACGAAGTTTCCTAGGTCATGCTGGTTTCTATAGGAGGTTTGTTAAAGACTTCTATAAGATTTCTAGGCCTCTTACCAACCTCTTGCAGAAGGATGTCCCTTTTGTGTTTGATGAGGATTGTGAGGAAGCTTTCGAAATACTTAAGAAGGCCTTAATAACCGCACCTATTGTTCAACCACCTGATTGGAACTTGCCCTTTGAAATCATGTGCGATGCTAGTGATTATGTCGTTGGTGCTGTTCTAGGACAAAGAGTTGACAAGAAGTTGAATGTCATTCGCTACGCTAGTAAAACTGTAGACAGTGCCCAAAGAAACTATGCCACTACGGAGAAGGAGTTTTTAGCAGTCGTGTTTGCATGTGAAAAGTTTAGATCTTATATAGTTGACTCCAAAGTCACTATTCACTCTGATCATGCTACTATTAAGTACCTTATGGAGAAGAAGTACGCTAAGCCTAGGCTGATCAGATGGGTTCTCCTGCTACGGGAATTTGATTTGCATGTCGTTGACCGAAAGGGTGTTGATAACCCTGTAGCAGATAACTTGTCCAGGCTAGAGAATGTCCTTGATGACCCACTACCTATTGATGACAGCTTTCCTGATGAGAAATTAAATGTCATTCGCACTTCACATACTGCACCGTGGTATCCTGATTACGCAAACTATATCGTAGCCAAATACATACCACCCAGTTTCACCTATCAGCAAAAGAAGAAATTCTTCTTTGATTTGAGACACTAATTTTGGGATGATCCTCACCTTTATAAGGAAGGAGTAGATGGTGTTATTAGACGTTGTGTGCCTGAACATGAATAGGGACAGATCTTGCAGAAGTGTCATTCCGAAGCCTACGGAGGACACCATGCTGGAGATAGAACTGCTCATAAGGTATTGCAATCAGGTTTCTATTGGCCCACTCTCTTCAAAGATTCCCGTAAGTTTGTCTTGTCTTGTGACGAATGCCAAAGAATAGGGAACATCAGTAAGCGTCAAGAAATGCCTATGAACTATTCACTTGTCATTGAACCATTTGATGTCTGGGGCTTTGATTATATGGGACCCTTCCCGAGTTCTAATGGGTACACTCGCATCTTAGTTGCTGTGGATTACGTCACTAAGTGGATGGAAGGTATCCCCACTAAAAATGCCGATCACCACACCTCTATTAAGATGCTTAAAGAAGTCATTTTCCCAAGATTTGGAGTCCCTAGATATTTGATGACTGATGGCGGTTCACACTTCATTCATGGTGTTTCCGCAAGATGCTCGCTAAGTATGATGTCAACCATAGAGTTGCATTTCCTTATCATCCTCAGTCTAGTGGTCAGGTGGAGTTGAGTAACAGGGAGATGAATTTGATCCTACAAAAGACTGTCAATAGATATCGAAAGAATTGGTCTGGCAAACTTGACGATGCATTATGGGCTTATAGGACTGCTTATAAGAATCCCATGGGCATGTCGCCGTATAAAATGGTTTACGGTAAGGCCTGTCATTTACCTCTTGAGCTGGAACACAAAGCTTATTGGGCAATCAAAGAGCTCAACTTCGATTTCAAACTTGCCGGTGAGAAGCGGTTGTTTGATATCAGCTCATTAGATGAATGGAGGGCCCAGGCATATGAGAATGCCAAGTTGTTCAAGGAAAAGGTTAAGAGATGGCACGATAAATGAATACAGAAACGAGAGTTCAATGTAGGTGATTATGTCCTGCTATACAATTCTCGCTTAAGATTCTTCGCAGGCAAGCTTCTCTCTAAATGGGAAGGTCCTTACGTTATTTAGGAAGTATATCGTTCCAGTGCCATCAAAATCAATAACACGGAAGGAAATTTTCCTAGAGTGGGGCAAAGAATCAGGCATTATATCTCCGGTACTCCCATAAATGTTGAGACCAATATCATCAATATCATAACTACAGAGGAGTACATAAGGGATGTTTATGAGCCAGTTTCAGACCCTGAAAACGAAGAGGTATCTATTTCGGTAAGTAATTGGACTCCGAAACTTTTCCAATAGGAAATTTCCTCCGTTTTGGGATTTTTGGAAAATTAGAAAAATAAAAAGAAGTCCGGAGAGCGCACGAGGCGGCCAAAAGCTTGGTAGCCGCCACCTACCCCCTGGTGGCGGCTAGAGGGCTTGTGGGCACCTCGTGTGCCTCCCGGACTCCGTTTTCTTGTGGAGCACTCCTTCTGGTCCAGAAAAAATCAATATATATACGCCCGAAGGTTTTGATCTCCGTATCGTGTAGTTTTCCTCTGTTTTCGTTTCGAGCCTATTTCTATGGCAGATCTAGATCATCATGACTTCCCCAAACACTCCTAAGGACAAGATCTTCGAGAAGGTCATCAATCCCTACCTCAGGGAAGTGCTGAAACACCCTCAATCTATCAAGATGAGCGAGGGGATGTTGCACATCCGTGATGTTGAGGGGCCTAAGAAGACCGGAAGCGTGGAGACGAGGCTCGAAGCAATGGAGCAACAAGTCTTCAAGGGCCAAGGGATGGTGGAGCGTGGACTCAACGCCAACCACATGATGATCACGGAGTTCACCAGCAATCACAAGATGGATGCCATTGACATTGGGAAATACCTCTCCAGGCTCTATGATAGGGTTGACCAACTTCAGGGCCAGATCTATGACCTGCAGAACCAAAATGGTGAGTATGAGTATAGATTTAAATCAATAAGGTTGGCTGCAGATTTGAGGATTCCGGCGACTCGTTCATCCTGCCATGATGGAGCACCTATGCATTGGAAGACGGAGTATTAGACTGCTTCAACAACTCCACCACCATCACCACCAAAGGAAGACTAGTAGCATTGGTATGGGCAATCCCCTTGGCTTTGGCCAAGCTTGGGGGAGTTTCCCTGGTATCGTATCACCTTTATATCTTTTGCTTTTACCTTTGTTTTAGTTCTTTCCTTTTCAGTTTTTATTTCTTCTCTTAGAGGAATAAGTCTTTAGTGTTTAGTTTGAGTCTTTTGCCTTGTGTCTCCCCCGATGTATTCGATCTTGCGAGCTATATAATAAAGAGTATCTCAGTCAAGGGCTTTGCTCTATGTCATGATCAAAAGTATGAAAAGAACGATAGCATGAAAGATCATGAGATGATCTTATGGAAAGTGATAGCTTCACATATAACACGTATGATGATTGAAACTTGTTGAGAATAAATCAACATAGACCTCAGTCATTGCTGCAAATAATAAGAAGTAATAAGGAAAGAGAGGTTCACATATAAATATATAATCTTAGACACGTTTTACAATTGTGAGCACTCACCAAACTATTACATGCTTAGAAGTAGATGTTGGACAAGGAAGACAACATAATGAATTGTGTTTGCTTGGTTCCAAACAATGTTATATGATTAGAGATCCCTTAGCATGTGATGATTGCTTCCACCTCATATTAGCCAAAACTCCCGCACCAAGTAGAGATACTACTTGTGCATCCATAAACCTTCAACCCAGTTTTGCCATGAGAGTCCACCATACCTACCTATGGATTGAATAAGATCCTTCAAGTAAGTTGTCATCGGTGCAAGCAATAAAAATTTCTCTCTAATATGTATGATCTATTAGTGTGCGGAAAATAAGCTTTGTACGAACCTGTGATGAGGAAGACATAAAAGCTACAGACTGCATAATAAAGTTCTTTATCACAGGAGGCAATATAAAGTGACGTTCCTCCGCACTAAGAGGACACGCATTCAAAACCTCAAAAGCGCATGACAACCTTTTCTTCCCTCTGCGAAGGGCCTATCTTGTACCTTTACTTTTTGCCCTTGTAAGAGTCATTGTGATCTTCACCAATTCCCTATTTTTTCCTTTGTCTTGGCTACCGTCACATGCTTGGGAAAGATCTATATTCATATATCAACTTGGAGTTGAGTACATATGCTTTATTATTGTTGACTTTACCCTTGAGGTAAATAGTTAGGAGGCAAAACTATAAGCCCCTATCTTCCTGTGTGTCCAACTGAAACATTGACACCATGAGTACCAAGTGAGTTGTAACAATTGTGGAAAACAAAAGAGATGATTGAGTATGTGGGTTTGCCTTACAACCTCTTATTTGACTCTTTCTGATGTTATGATAAATTGCAATTGCTTCAATGACTTTGGACTCTTGTTGGTTACTTCTCGGTAAGGTTTTTGCTTCATACTTTGCTTTGTGAAGGAATTGTTACTTTCCCATAAGAATCTTTATGATGTATTGCTGTTCTATGTGTGATCATGCTGCCCTCATGTTCGTATTGTGTTTTATCGACACCTTCGTCCCTAAACATGTGGACATGTTTATGGAACTTGGTTTTTGCTTGAGGACAAGCGAGGTCTAAGCTGGGGGGGGGGGTTGATACGTCCATTTTGCATCATGCTTTCATGTTGATATTTATTGCTTTATGGGCTGTTATATTACTTTGTGGTACCATATTTATGCCTTTTCTCTCTAATTTTGCAAGGTTTATTTAAAGAGGGAGAATTCAGGCAGCTTGAATTCTGGAGTGGAAAAGGAGCAAATCCGAGTCCTCTATTCTGCACAACTCCAAATGACCTGAAAATTTACATGGAATTTTTTGGGATTATATAAAAAATACTTGGCGAAAGAAGTACCAGAGGGGAGCTACCAGGGCGCCACAAGCCTGGTAGCCGCCACCCCCTGGTGGCAGCTACAGGGCTTGTGGGGTCCCTGACGGCCCACTGGCTCCCCTCTTTTGCTATATGAAGGGTTTCGTTCCAGAAAAAAATCAATCGGGAGCTTTTTCGTGGTTTCGCCGCCACCACGAGGCGGAACTTGAGCAGATCCAATCTAGAGCTCCGGCAGGACGATCCTGCTGGGAAACTTCCCTCCCGGAGGGTGAAATCGTCGCCATCCTCATCACCAACACTCCTCTTGTCGGAGGGGAGGCATCTTCATCAACATATTCATCAACACCATATCCTCTCCAATCCCTAGTTCATCTCTTGTAACCAATCTCCGTCTCGCGACTTCGATTGGTACTTGTAAGGTTGTTAGTAGTGTTGATTACTCTTTGTAGTTGATGCTAGTTGGATTACTTGGTGGAAGTGTTTATGTTCAAATACTTGATGCTATTCATTACACCTCTGATCATGATTATGATTATGATTTGTGAGTCGTTACTTTTGTTCCTGAGGACATGGGATAAGTCATGTTAATAATAGTCATGTGAATGTGGTATTCGTTCGGTATTTTGATATGTTGTATGTTGTCTTTTCCTCTAGTGGTGTTATGTGAATGTGGACTACATAACACTTCACCATACTTGGGCCTAGAGGAAGGCATTGGGGAGTAGTAAGTAGATGATGGGTTGCTGGAGTCACAGAAGCTTTAACCCTAGTTTATGCGTTGCTTCGTAAGGGGCTGATTTGCATCCACTAGTTTAATGCTATGGTTAGACGTTGTCTTAATTCTTCTTTGATAGTTGCGTATGCTTGCGAGAGGGGTTAATCATAAGTGGGATGCTTGTCCAAGTAAGCGCAGTACCCAAGCGCCAGTCATCCCACATATCAAACTATCAAAGTAACGAATGCGAATCACATGAACATGATGAAACTAGCATGACAGAAATTCCCGTGTGTCCTCAGGAGCGCTTTTCCTCCTGTAAGACTTTGTTCAGGCTTGTCCCTTTCTACAAAAGGGATTGGTCCACTTGCTGCACCATTGCTACTACTTGTTACTTGTTACTTTTCGCTTGCTAGGTTTCACCTCACTACACCATCACTTGTTACCGCTACTTTCAGTGCTTGCAGTTATTACCTTGCTGAAAACTGTTTATCAGAGCCTTCTGCTCCTTGTTGGGTTCGACACTCTTACTTATCGAAAGGACTATGATTGATCCCCTATACTTGTGGGTCATCAGAGGGCTTCTACATCAACATCATTGCCTCTCCAATGACTCGTGAGTAGTCTACTTGAGACCTACGGGTCCATAGTTAGTAGCTAGATGGCTTCTTCTCTCTCTTGGATCTTCAATACAAAGTTCTCCATGATCTTCATGGAGATCTATCCGATGTAATCCTCTTTGGCGGTGTGTTTGTCGAGATCCGATGAATTGTGGATTTGTGATTAGATTATCTATGAATTACATTTGAGCCTTTGTTGATTTCTTATATGCATGATTTGATATCCTTGTAAGTCTCTCCGAGTCTTGGGTTTTGTTTGGCCAACTAGATCTATGATTCTTGCAATGGGAGAAGTGCTTGGTTTTGGGTTCATACCGTGCGGTGACCTTTCCCAGTGACAGAAGGGGCAGCAAGGCACGCATCGTGTTGTTGTCATCAAGGGTAACAAGATGGGCTTTCATCATATATTTGAGATTGTCCATCTACATCATGTCATCTTGCTTAAGGCGTTACTCTGTTCTTATGAACTCAATACACTAGATGCATGCTGGATAGCGGTCGACGTGTGGAGTAATAGTAGTAGATGCAGAAAGTATCGGTCTACTTGTTTTGGACGTGATGCCTATATGTATGATCATTGCCATAGATAACGTCATGACTTTGTGCGGTTCTATCAGTTGCTCGATAGTAATTCGTTCACCCACCGTCTACTTGCTTTCATGAGAGAAGCCACTAGTGAACACTACGGACCCGGGTCTACTCACAATTATCATCTCCGCTTTTACTTTTACTTTGCTTTGTTTACTTTTTGCTTGCAGTTCTCACCTTGCAAACAATCTATAAGGGATTGACAACCCCTTCATAGCGTTGGGTGCAAGCTCTTTGTGTTTGTGCTGGTACTTGTGACCTGACGCGATCCCCCTACTGGATTGGTACCTTGGTTCTCAAACTGAGGGAAATACTTACCGCCGCTGTGCTACATCACCCTTTCCTCTTCAAGAGAACACAAACGCAAGGCTCCAAGGCCGAGCGCGCGCGCGCGAGAGAGAGAGAGAGAGAGAGAGTGAGAGATTGAACACATAGCTACTGGTATAAACCCTCAACCTCGAGGGTGAACTAATCCCTCCTCGTCATGGCCTCCGTCGGGATGATGAATATGGCCACCGGTGATGGTTTTCCCTCTCCGGCAGGGTACTGGAATCGTTCAGGATTGGTTTTTTGGCGATACAGAGAGTTGCGGTGGCGGAGCAGAAGTTCCCTCTTTATTTTTGGGGTTTATAGGATTTTTCAGCATTGGAATCATGTGCAACGGAGCCACGTGGGCCCCACAAACCATCAGGGCATGGCCAAGGCCCAGGTCGCGCCCAATTAGCTTGTGCCTCTGTGGCAGCCCTCCTCCGGTGGTTATTCGCTACAACGTTGCTCATATGTTCCAAAAAAATCATAAAAAAGTTTCCGGGATTTCGAGAACTTCCGTTTTCTGCACAACAAACAACACCACCGTAATTCTACTGAAAACAACGTCAGTCCGGGTTAGTTCTAAATAAATCATATAAAGTGCATCAATACCATATAAAGTTATTATAAACATAGGAAAATATGGCATGAATACTTCATGAATTATCGATACATTGGAGACGTATCAGTGTCCCTAAGCTTAATTCCTACTCGTCCTCGAGTAGGTAAATGATAAAATAAATAGTTTATGAAGTGTGAATTCTAGCATAATGTATAATAGTGACAATGATAATTTCAGCCATTTTTCTAGCATCATAACCAACAAGTATTTCTCATAAAGCTTCTCAAGATCGAGTAGCAAGTTATTCACATGTTAAAGTATAGACCATAAACTTTCTTGAAAAATAGCAAACTATGTTTTCATTCATTAAACAATTACAATTTATCTTATTTTCAGGATGGGTCTATGTAAGAGCTTTGGTTCAGCAAATTCCACATACTCAACTATCATTTAGTCTTCCATGATTAGTGACACTCAAAGTATATTCTTAGATCAAACACTTTCAGTCAAACACAAGGAAGTTAGGGACTTCAAGTTTCGCCTCCCAACTTATTTATCTCGGGGATAATGTCAACAAATAATGAACCATGATCACCTATATTCATTTCGATATATGTGTCTGGATCTTTCCCCACCACATGATGCTTGCGAACTAAGGAATTAATAGATTAGAATAAGAAGTTGACTCGACATGAAAAGTAAAAGATAGGCCCTTCGTAGAGGGAAACATAGGTTGTCATGCTCTTTTTATTTTTCGATGTGCAATCTTTTAATGAAAAGGAACGTCACTTTATTTTGCCCCTTGTGATGGCAACCTTTATTATGCAGTCTGTCGCTTTTATTTCTTCACCATCTCAAGTTTGTACAAAGCATATTTTCCCTTCCAATAAAAGATCATACATATTTAGGAGCAATTTTTATTGTTTTTTCCACCGATGATAACTTACTTGAAGGATCTTATTCAATCCATAGGTAGATATGGTGGACTCTCATGGCAAGAAACTAGGTTCAAGGATTTGGATGCACAAGTAGTATCTCTACTTAGTACAAAGTTTTGGATAGCAAAAGGTTCTAAAAAAGCACCACATGTTAGAGGATCCATGAGAATATAACTGCTATGTGAATATAAACAAACATGACCATTAAGTTGACTTCCTTGTCCAACGTCAACTACTTGATCAAGTTTGAAAATAATTAATGGGGCTCACAATCATAGAAGATGTCCAAGATAGTATATCTATATCTGAAACCTCTCTTCCTTCAATGTTCTTTCATGAATCGTTTAAATGACCAATGTTATGTTTGCTAACTTCCAACAAATTTTACCGCTTATACTCCTAGTATGTGAAGTCACTACTCCCCATGGGATAAGCATATGAATCATATATATAATTTCACATTTAGGATATTCAATTCATTCAATGTTTTACTCTTAGGATATAAGTGAAGCACAAGAGTAAACATCAAACTACTCTCAAAAGATATAAGTGAAGATCAATGAGTAGTCAAACAATTAAGTAGCTATATGAGGACTCTTTCTCAGTAAATATTTTTAGATCTTGATATTTTATTCAAACAGCAAACAAAACAAAAATAGCACTCCAAGAATAGCATATATCATTTGAACGAATAAAAATTTAGGCTCAACATAGGCTAGCCGATAGTTGACGAAGAGGGGTGGGATGCGTAGCATCACCAAGCTTAGATGCTTGAGTCTTCTTGTAATATTGTCTTGGGGTGCCTTGGGAATCTCCAAGCTTGAGCTTTTGTATCTCAGTCAATCCTCTCATGTCCCGGTTTCCCCTATGTCTCAAAAACTTCATCCACACAAAACTTGAAAAGAACTAGTGAGATAGGTTAGTACACATAAGAATAAATCAACACTTCATGTACTTCCAATATAAGTTGCATAATAATTTTTAAAATTTATCTACTGTATACTATCATTTCCACAATTTATATCTACCAATATATGTCATGAAAACTATAGAAGAAGTAGATTACAAAACTATGATAACAATCTGTCTAAACAGGACAGTCTGTAGCAATTTATTAAAACAATATACTTCTGTATCCCCAAAAGTTATGAAACTTTATTTATGAACCTACTGTGTAAAAATTTCATAAACTTTCCACGTTCCAGTAAAATTACATAATTCAAATACTATAGCAACAATTTTTGTTTTTATACACCAAAAATCACACATGCAATTCAAGCATTCTAATGGCAATTCTTGGAACTTTTTATTGAAAAGCGAGATTATAAATAACAGCAAGCAAATACTTACAAAATAAAATGACGCTCCAAGCAAAACTCATATTATGTGATGAATAAAAATATAGCTCCAAGTAAGATATACCGATAGTATCAAAGACGAAAGATGTGATGCTTTCTAAGGCATCCCTAAGCTTAGACGCTTGGGTATTCCTTGAATATTACCTTGGGGGTGCCTTGGGCATCCCCAAGCTTAGGGTCTTTGCACTCCTTATTCTCTTCATATCAGTATCTCACCCAAAACTTGAAAACCTCAATCACACAAAACTTAACGGAACATGATGAAATGGGTTAGTATAATAAAGATAGATCATTCACTTAGGTACTATCAAGACAATATTCATAATTGTTACCACATGATACCTACTACTCCCTCCGACCCAAAATTCTTGTCTTTGATTTATCTAGATATGAATGTATCTAGTCATGTGTTAGAATTTAGATACATCCATTTTTAGACAAACGTAAGACAAGAATTTTGGGACGGAAGGAGTATATTATATCATTCCCATAATTTATATCACTCGATATAAGCTACAGAAACACTAAAACAAGCAAACCATGCATGCAAAACATAATCTGTCAAAAACCGAACAGTCTGTGAAGATCTGACTCAACACCATACTTACCTGACTCTAAAAATTCTGAAAAATAGGAAAAAGCATAGAATTTGCATATAAAAAATGTGTAAAAAAATCAGAATTTTTTGATTTTTCAGTAAAATCACACAATTCATATACTGTAGCCAAAAGTTTCTATTTTTGCACAGATTCAAACTAACAAGTTTCCACACTATCCCAAAGGCTTTACTTGGCACTTTATGGAAGATTTTAAACACATAGGGATGTAACTTGATATTATTGCAATTACTAAAAGCATAAGTTCCTCCCTCATAATAATTTTCAGTAGCGTCATGAAGGAATTCAACAATATAACTATCACATAAAGAATTATCTTCATGATGCAACAGCATAGAATTTTCTTTACTCTCCACATAAGTAATTTTCTCCCCATTCATAGTAGTGGGAGCAAACTCAACAAAATAAACTATCATGAGACAATTGATTGACATAACCAAATTGAATATTAAAATCATGATGAAAAGTTTCGTGGTTTTCATTACTCTTTATAGCATACATGTCATCATCATAATCATCATAAATAGGAGGCATGCCATCAAAACTTGGGGGACTAAAAATATCATCTTCATCAAACGTAGCATCCCCAAGCTTCTGGCTTTGCATATCATTAAAATCATGGACATTCAGAGAATTCGGACTAACAACATTGCAACCATGCTCATCATTCAAGGAATTCTCATTAAATATTCTCACAATTTCTTCGTCTAACAATTGAGCACAATTTTCCAAACCATTATTTTCACAAAAGACATTAAAACACTAAACCATTGAGGCAATGTAAACTCCATTTTTTTGTATTTTTATTTTATAAAACCAAACTAGTGAAAAACAAGAAACTAAATGATTTAGTTGCAAGATTTAAAGATGTACCTTCAAGCACTCACCTCCCGAGCAACGGCGCCAGAAAATAGCTTGATGTCTACTACACAACTTTATTCTTGTAGACTCGTGTTGGGCCTCCAAGTGCAGAGTTGTGTAGGATAGTAGAAATTTTCCCTCAAGTGGATGACCTAAGGTTTATAAATCCGTGGGAGGTGTAGGATAAAAATGGTTTCTCTCAAGCAACCCTACAATCAAATACAAGAAATATCTTGCGTCCCCAACAGACCTAATACAATGGTAAATTATATAGGTGCACTAGTTCGGCGAAGAGATGGTGATACAAGTGTATAGATGGTAGATATAGGTTTTTGTAATATGAAAATATAAAAATAGCAAGGTAACAAGTGGCAAACAACGAGCAAAACATTGTACTAATGCTTGGAAATAAGGCCTAGGGTACATACTTTCACTAGTGCAATCTCTCAACAATGCTAACATAGTTAGATCCCTCAACGTGCAACAAAGAATCACTCCAAAGTTCTTATCTAGTGGAGAACAATAAGATGAAATTGGTGTAGGTACTAGAACCACCTCAAAGTTATTATTTCCGATCAATCTATTCAAGAGTTCATACTAAGATAACATCAAGCTATCCTTTCTGTTAAATCTATACAAGAGTTCGTACTAAGATAACATCAATGATACACATCAATCGACCCTAATGTCACCTAGATACTCCAGTGTTACCTCAAGTATTCGTGGGTAAATTATGCGACATGCATCAAACAATTTCACAGCTATCATATTCAATCCAACACAAAGAACGTGCAAGGAGCCCCCCAAGATTTCTATCGGAGAACATGGTATGAAAACGTGCAATCAACCCCTATGCATAGATCCCCAAGGTCACCGGAACCCGCAAGTTGATGCTCAACATATATCAAGTGAATCAATAGAATACCCCAATGTCACTACCAGTATCCCACGCAAGACTTACAACAAGTGTTGTCATACCAATATGCTCAATCCAACATGACGAGATCTTAAAGGAAAAGACTCAATTCATCACAATAGATGGTAAGGGAAATACATTATATGATCCAACTATACTAACAAAGCCTGTGTTCTTGAGAAAGTGCCATCTCAAGAACACGAGAGAGAGAGAGAGAGAGATTGAACACATAGCTGCTGGTATATACCCTCAGCCTCGAGGGTGAACTAATCCCTCCTCGTCATGGCCTCCGCTGGGATGATGAAGATGGCCACCAGTGATGGCTTTCCCTCTCCGGCAGGGTACTCGAATCGCTCCAGATTGATTTTTCAACGATACAAAGAGTTGTGGTGGTGGAACGGAAGTTTCCTCTTTATTTCTAGGGTTTCTGGGATTTATAGGATTTTTTAGCGTTGGAATCACGTGCAACGGAGCCATGTGCGCCCCACAAGCCATCAGGGCGCGGCCAAGGAACAGGCCGCACCCTGTTGGCTTGTGCCTCCGGGGCGGCCCTCCTCTAGTGGTTCTTCACTCCAACGTTGTTCATATTTTCCAGAAAAAATCATAAACAAAATTCGGGCGATTCCAAGAACTTTCATTTTCTGCACAAAAAACAACACCACGGTAATTCTGCTGAAAACAACGTAAGTCCGGGTTAGTTCTAAATAAATCATGTAAAGTGCATCAATACCATATAAAGTTATTATAAACATAGGCAAATATGTCATGAATACTTCATAAATTATCGACACGTTGGAGATGTATTATGCGGCGTCGGGGATCGGCGCGAGGAGGCGCGGGTGGTCGGCGTCGGGGGCGGCTGCGAGCTCTGGCGTTGGGGAGGCGAGACAGCGACGATGCAGCAATGTCGAACAGGTCGAAGAAAGCAGAGAAACTAAAAAATTTGTCGCGATGATGTGAGTATATATATGTTGAGACCTTTAGTCCCACTTGGAGCCACCAACCGGGACTAAAGGTCACTTTTGGCCAGCCGAAGCAGCCGGAAGCGCAGGCCTTTAGTCCTGGTTGATGGCTCCAATAGGGACTAAAGGGTACCTTTAATCTCGGTCGGTGGCACCAACAGGGACTAAAGGTGGTGCGCTGCGAGGAGAGGGGCGCGGGAGATGTTTAGTCCCACCTCGCTAGTTGAGGGGAGCGAGAACGTGTTTATAAGCCCCGACACAGGCACTGCATCGAGCTCCTCTCTAATGCAGGGCTTTTGGGCCTACGATACGTCTCTAACGTATCTACTTTTCTAAACTCTTTTGCCCTTGTTTTGGACTATAATTTGCACGATTTGAATGGAACTAACCCGGACTCACGTTGTTTTTAGCAGAATTGCCATGGTGTTATTTTTGTGAAGAAATTATAATTCTCGGATTGACCTGCAAATTTACACAGAATATTTTTGGAATTAATAAAAAATATTAGCAAAAGAATCAACTGGAGAGGGGCCACCACCAGGCCACTAGCCTACAGGGCGCCCCCCCTAGGGCATGGCCTAGGCTTGTGGGGCCCTTGTGGCTCCTCCGACCTCGTTTCCACTTCTATATATTCGTATCCGGTGAGAAAAAATGAGAGAGAAGAGTTCATCGCGTTTTATGATATGGAGCCGCGGCCACCTCCTATTGTTCCTCGGGAGGGCAGATCTGGAGTCTGGTTTGGGCTCCGGAGAGTGGAAATCGACGTCGTAGACATCACCAGCCATTATTCATCACCAATTTCATGATCCTCTCCGCTGTTTGTTAGTAATTCCATCGTAGGCTTCCTGGACGGTGAGATCTATCATGTAAACGAGTTAGTTTTGTTACGGTTTTATCCCTAGTATCCACTATGTTCTGAGATTGATGTTGCTATGACTTTGCTATGCTTAATGCTTGTCACTAGGGCCCGAGTGCCATGATTTCAGATCTGAACCTATTATGTTTCATGAATATATATGTGTTCTTGCTCCTAGCTTGCAAGTTGTAGACACATATTACGAGTTATGATCCGCATCCCCCAGGATGACAATAACTAGGATTCATTCCGGTGATTACCATAGTTTGAGGAGTGCATGTATTCACTAAGTGCTAATGCTTTGGTCCGGTTGTCTATTAAAATGAGGCCTTAATATCCCTTAGTTTCCATTAGGACCCCGCTGCCACGGGAGGGTAGGACAAAAGATGTCATGCAAGTTCTTTTCCATAAGCATGTATGACTATATATGGAATACATGCCTACATTACATTGATGAATTGGAGCTAGTTCTGTATCACCCTATGTTATGACTGTTGCATGATGAATGACATCCCACATAATTATCCATCACTGATCCATTGCCTACGAGCTTTCCACATATTGGTCTTTGCTAGGTTACTTTTCCGTTACTATTGTTACATTCACTATAAAACTGCTACTGTCATGTTTGCCACTGTTACCGTTACTTCCATACTACTTTGGTACTAAATACTTTGATGCACATATTAAGTCTTTCAGGTGTGGTTGAATTGACAACTCAGCTGCTAATACTCGAGAAAATTCTTTGGCTCCCCTTGAGAGTTCATTTGTAGTTCTTTTCAATCTCAGGGTCATTTAGCTCAAAAAATCAGTAAATGCATGAAAAATAGCAAATGATGTCAGAAAGCGTTGAAAATTGATGAGAAATTAATCACATTTAAGTACCCTAACTATTACAAAGATTCCCTCCGGTTTGTGTGAAGTGGGACTTTCGAGATATATAAGTCCGGAAACTCACTAGAGAAGAAAGTGATGATAGTGAAGGCAGTCACATCCCAGAGTGGGATCTTTGGGTGTAACACTTTTTCTTTGCATGGGTCCCTTTGCACGGTAACCATGGACAATCTTCATCATTTAACTAGATGCTCGGGTCAATATTCAGTGTTAAGGGGGCAATTTCATGAAACTTTTCATAATCTTCTCACATGTGTGTCTTGTCCTCCACTCCCACGATGTTTCTTTTCCCTGAAAGAACTATGTGGCACTTTGGCTCATCATATGATGTATTCGCTTCCTTATCTTTTCTTTTTCTTGGCTTGGTAGACATGTCCTATTGGTGTTTGCTTCAGCAAAGCGGACACCACTATTTTGGTTGGTGCTCTTTTTATCTTGGGCGATTGTGTAAAATTTATTCTCATATATCTCATACCCTTTGAAAGTCAATATATTCGAAGATGGTAACTTGGACATCAAGTACAACTTATCTTCAACAGCGTCATCATGCATGAGACGTGTGTGCAACTGATACGTTTCCAACGTATCTATAATTTGTGATGGTTCCATGCTATTATCTTGTCAAACTTTGGATGTTTTGTATGCATTCTATATCTTTTTGGCACTAACTTATTCACTCAGTGCCAAGTGTCGGTTCCTGTTTTTTCCGTGTTTTTGACACTTTTCAGAGAAGAATATTAAATGGAGTCCAAACGGAATAAAATCTTCGGAATGATTTTTTCTGTAACAGAAGATACGTGGGGAACTTGAGAACCAAGGCAAAGGACCCCGGGGGAGGTCACAAGCCCCCTAGGTGCGGCCTAGGGGGGTGCCTAGCAGGCTTGTGGGCCCTCGTGACTCCTTTTCCCTACTTCTTCCGCCTATAAATTCCCTAAAAATCTGAAACCACGGGAGAGAGACACAAAAATACTTTTCCGCCGCCGCAAGCTTCTGTCTTTGCAAGATCCCATCTAGGGCACGTTCTGGTGCCCTACCGGAGGGGGGATTCGGACACGGAGGGCTTCTTCATCAACACCATTGCCTCTCCGATGATGCGTGATTAGTTCACCACATACCGCCGGGTCCATAGCTAGTAGCTAGATGGTTTCTTCTCTCTCTTGGATCTTCAATACAAAGTTCTCCATGATCTTCATGGAGATCTATCTGATGTAATCTTCTTTTGCGGTGTGTTTTTCGAGATCCAATGAATTGTGGATTTATGATTAGATTATCTATGAATATTACTTGAGTTTCCTCTGACCTCTTATATGCATGATTTCGTATCCTTGTAATTCTATTCGAGTTGTGGGTTTCGTTTGCCAACTTGATCTACAATTTTTGCAATGGGAGAATTGGTTGGTTTTGGGTTCATACCGTGCGGTGTCCTCACCCAGTGACAGAAGGGGTAGTGAGGCACGCATCGTGTTGTTGCCATCAAGGGTAAAAAGATGGGGTTTATATCTATTGCATGAATTTATCCCTCTACATCATGTCATCTTGCTTAAGGCGTTACTCTGTTTGTTATGAACTCAATACACTAGATACATGCTGGATAGCGGTCGATGTGTGGAGTATTAGTAGTAGATGCAGACAGTATCGGTCTACTTGTCTCGGATGTGATGCCTATATGTATGATCATTGCCTTAGATATCATCATCACTTTGCGCGATTCTATCAATTGCTCGGCAGTAATTCGTTCACCCACCGTAATATTTGCTATCATGAGAGAAGCTTCTAGTGACCATTATGGCCCCTGGGTCTACTTCAGTTCATATTTTAAGCTCTACACTTTCACTTTGTTGCACTTTCCGCCTTCAGATCTCACCTTGCAATCAATCGTGAAGGGATTGACAACCCCTTTATAGCGTTGGGTGCAAGTTTGTTTGTTTTTGTGCAGGTACTTTGGAGACTTGCCTTGATACTCCTACTCAATTGATACCTTGGTTCTCAAACTAAGGGAAATACTTACTGCTACTGTGATGCATCACCCTTTCCTCTTCAAGGGAAAAACCAACGCAAGCTCAAGAGGTAGCAGCGAAAGTCCTCGTTTGTTCATGTGTAATCTTGTCTTCACACTGCTCCTGGTGTTTGGAGCGTAGAATATTCTTGTGTTCCTCGATATACGGAGCCACCAAGGAGGAATTTTGTAGAACTGTGTATCGTGCTTGAGTGAGAGAATGCACGTCCATACATATTATTGCTTTCGGTCCTAGTGTGCCTTTTCCACACAGTCTACCCTCATACCGCGATTCAAGAACACCAATCGGCTTAAGGTCAGGAATAAAGTCAACACAAAACTCAATGACCTCCTCATTTTCATGGCCCTTGGAGATGCTTCCTTCTGGCCTAGCACGGTTATGAACATATTTTTGTAAGACTCCCATGAACCTCTCAAAGGGGAACATATTGTGTAGAAATACATGACCCAGAATGGCAATCTCTTCGGCTAGGTGAACTAGGACGTGCGTCATGATATTGAAGAAGGATGGTGGGAACACCAGTTCGAAACTGACAAGACATTGCACCAAATCATTATCTAACCTTGGTATGATTTCTGGATCGATTACCTTTTGATATATTGCATTGAGGAATGCACACAGCTTCACAATGGCTAATCGAATGTTTTCCGATAGAAGGCCCCTCAATGCAACCGAAAGCAGTTGCGTCATAATCACATGGTAGTCATGAAACTTTAGGTTCTCGAACTTTTTCTCTGCCATATTTGTTATTCCCTTTATATTCAAAGAGAAGCCAGACGGGACCTTCATACCGAGCAGGCATTCAAAGAAGATTTCCTTCTCTTCTTTGGTAAGAGCGTAGCTGGCACGACCTTGATGTATGCCGTATTTTTCGTGCATAGGTTGCCGGTCATCCCATGCCTCCGGTGTATCTTTTGTCTTCCCATACACGCACAACAAGCCTAGCAAGTTCATGCAAAGATTCTTCGTCACGTGCATCACGTCAATTGCAGAGCGGACCTCTAGGTCTTTCCAATAGGGTAGGTCCCAAAATATAGATTTCTTCTTCCACATGGGTGCGCATCCGTGAGTGTCATTCGGAACCGATTGTCCGCGAGGACCCTTTTGAAAGATTACTTTTAAATGCTTGACCATATCTTTGATATGCTTTCCAAAGATTGTGGCGAGGCTTCTTCCGGTGATCTGCCTCACCTTTGAAATGCTTGCCTTTCTTTCTTACGGGACACATTCTTCTTACAATTATCCAAATATATACTATTGGTATCATCCAAACAGTGCGTGCATGCGCAGTATCCCTTGTTAGTCTGTCCTGGAAGGTTACTGAGAGCAGGCCTGTGACGCCCTCGGCTTAATCGTACGCTAATCATACACGCAAATGCGTACGATCAAACCCAAGGACTCACGGGGAGATATCACAACACAACTCTAGACACAAATAAAATAACATCAGCTTCATATTACAAGCCAGGGGCCTCGAGGGCTAGAATACGAAAGCTCGATAAACACACGAGTCAGCGGAAGCAACAATATCTGAGTACAGACATAAAACATGGGGTGCCTTAGAGAAGGCTAGCACAAAAGATACAACGATCGAACGAGGCGAGGCCTCCTGCCTGGGAACCTCCTAACTACTCCTGATCATCAGCGGCCTCCACGTAGTAGTAGGCACCGTCGGGGTAGCAGTCGTCGGCGACGGGGACCTCCATCTCCTGGGCTTCATCATCTGGTCGCAGCAAGCGGATCAAGGGGACAAGGGGGGAGCAAAGCAGCGGTGAGTACTCATCCAAAGTACTCGCAAGTCTTACATCAGAACTATTCTAATTATGCATCAGTATCAAAGAAGGGGGGGTTATGTGTGGACTGACTGCAGCAATGCGAGAATAGAGAGAGAAGGCCTAGTCCTATCGAAGACTAGCATCTTCAGGGTCTTGCAGCAATAGACGAGAGTAGAACAGGGGGGTAACACATTAATAGTCATATTGTTGCAGCAATATTAAAGTGAGGTCACGCCTAAAGATCCTCCCTCGACTCCCTGCGAGGAAGCAATCCCGAGGCAAACTAATTCCAGTTAAGTAACAATTGTAGTTGTAAAAGATCGGGGCACAACTCCAAGTCGTCCTGTAACCGTGGACACGGCTATCCGAATAGTTAATTTTCATCCCTGCAGGGGTGCACCACATGTCCCGTCACGCTCGATAACACTCTGGCCGGACATACTTTTCTGGGTCCTGCCCGGCCTCGGAATATCGACACGTCGCAGCCCCACCTAAGACTAATCAGAGAGGCCAGCCCGCCGGTCTAAATCCTAAGCACAAAGGGTTCATGGGCCCAGTTCCCCTTCACGCTCCTGCACGTGGCGTGGGCGGCCGACGTCAGTCCTAGCATCCCTTAATCACAAGCGCGATGCATCTCGGGACCACTCGGGCGCGCGCCGCTACACTGCTGGCATCTGAAAAGCTTCGGCTGATACCGCGACGTCGAGTACCCATAATTCTTCCCGCGTAGCCGGTTAGTGCGAAAAGGTCTCCGACCAACCCAGATCAAATACCCAAATCCATTAGCATTTTAATTAGGCCAGCAACACAGTCTCACGGGAATCCACCCGGCTTACAACTAATCACCAATGATCCCAGTAACATGGTCGAGTAACTGTGTGGTCGTAACATCGGGGGGGAATTCGAGGTATCACCCTCGTTGGATCCCGAACGATGTATCCGTCAAGGTGGGCTTAGAGGAATCACCCTCGGGGGTCCCACACTCGCGGGGTGGCACGACAGAGACGTTATCGGGAATGGTGAAAGAGGAATCACCCTCGATAACCACGACTGACTAGCTATACTACAGAGATATCATCAGGAGTACTTAGCGAGGTGTCACCCTCGGTACCCGACAGTATCCCTGTAGCGTCGTACAACGAAGGGGGGTGAACGTGCTGTGTCGGGTCTGGCTCGTCGATCAGAGATCGAGATTTGAAAACAAGCGGGGCAACTGATCTACGGGGTCAGAGGGGATGACTGCTCCACCTATACTAAGCATATTAAAGGTACAGGACTGAAAGTAGCAGTTCATCAAAAACAGGCTATGCATCAGATATAGGAGCTAACTACAACAGTAGCAAAATACTAATGCAAGCAGTAGGAAGAAAGACATAGGCGATATAGGAATGATCAAGGGGAGTTTGCTTGCCTTGCTGCTCTGCGGCAAAGGACTGATCGGCAGGGTCGTAGATGTACCCGGCAGCAGCGTCAGTCTCGGGGTCTACCGGTAAGAAGAGGGGGAAGAAACAATAAATAATAGCACCGATGCAACACAAAGCATGACATGGAAATATGCAGGCTAGACATGAGCTAACGCAGCAACATCCGTCATAGACGGGTCGGAAGAATATCTGACGATATTTTCCCGGGTCTCGGGCTACTACCGGTTACACTGGAAACGATGGAAAAGTTCCATGTTTGCTATGCTAGGGACGCGTGACAGACGAATGGACCGTGCATCCGGGTTCGTCTCGCTCTGCTGATCAACTTTCATGTTGAAATTATTTTGATCTGACTTACGGATTATTTAATATTAATTTTCAAAGTTTTATTAATTATTAGGAATTAAAAACAGATTTAAAAGATTTAGTAAAATCCTATTATGACATCATCGCGATGTCATGCTGACATCACATTTGACTGGTCAACTGACGAGCGGGTCCCGAACGTCATAGGCACAAGTTTTATTTAAGATTAATTATTTATTAATCAGATTAATTCAACGAGGGACCCACGTGTCATACTCTAATTATGTTAATTAATTATTTTAACTAATATATCTATTTATTTATTTATTTATTTAAGAAAAACATTATTTTTAATTATCGCGTGGGGCCTCCCTGTCATTGACAGCGGTGCATTGGCCCCACCGGTAAGTGGCCTAAGGTTATTTCCTCATTTATTTTTATTAGATACCTATCCGTGCAAATACCGTATTCCTCTAAATACCCAAATACACAAATACATACATCACATCTCATACATACATACATACATACGCATCTAATACACCATTTATTCTTTTTCATTTATCTTTTCTCTCAACACTCATCTCTCATCTCATCTCTCTGTTAACAGAGACAGAGAAGTTCTTTTGCTACTCCACCTAGAAGAACACAAACTTCGAATCCTTCTACCGGAGTCCACCGTCGACGGATCGAGGCCCCGTTTGCCGGAACGGAACCGTGACGTCGAGGAGAACGGTAAGGTGGGAGGAGCCCGAGGAGGGGCTCACCGACGGTGACGTGACGGCCCGGTGAAGCCGGAGTTCGCACGTAGTTGACGGTGGAGACGGACGTGGAGGCGGTGACGGTGACGGTGGCGGTGACGTGCCGGCGAGGAGGAGCCGGTGAGGAGGGCCCCGGTGAGGAGAGGCCCCCGGAGGTGGAGCCGCCGACGGGGAGGGGCGGCCACCGTAAAGAGGGCCGCCGGAGAGGGACCTCCCGGAAGGGGCCGGCCGCCGAGATGGGGGGGGGCCGAGGTGGCCGGCACCCCTGCTGGCGGGGTGGAGGCCGAGAGGGGGCTCGCCGCGGAGAGAGGGGAGGAGCCGCCGGGGGGTGAGGGGGATGAGGGGCCGCCGGGGGTGAGGGGGATGAGGGAGGCGGCCGTGGGGAGAGGAGGCCGTCGGGGTAGGAGGAGGCGGTGGAGGGAGGAGGCCGGCGGGGGAGGGGGCTGCCGGCGGGGGGGAAGGGCGGCCGCCGGTTGGGGAGGGAGAGGGGCGAGGTGGGGGGAGGCGAGATGGGGGAGAGGGGCGACAGGAGGGGAGGGAGTTACGGGACTGGGAGGAGGTCGTGGGGAGGAGAGGGTCACGAGAGGGAGGTGGGGGTCCTCTCGTGGTGGAGGTGGGGTGGGGCCCCCACGAGGGGGGGGGGGGCTGGCGGTGGCGGCGTGGGGAAAGGAGGGAGTAGCGAGGGAAGGGGTCTGGTCGCCAGGGGGGATTAGGGTTTGCGGGGTGGGGCGCGGGAGGTGGCCGGCTGGGCCCTTTTTGGCCCAGCTGGGCCGGTTGGGGGAGGCGGGTTGTTCCTTTTTTTTTTTGATTTGTTTTGTTTTATTTTCTCTTTTTCCTTTTCTTTTTTATTATTTCTTTCTTTTAGTTTTCTTTCTTTCTTTTATCATTATTGTTTCTTTAATACTTTCCTCGTTTTTACATATATATTCTTGTAATATTTGCAATGAACTCATAACGTACTCTACTTTTGTTTTCAAATCTGAAATCCGGACAAACTCGAATCAACGCGGGTCTGAGATGGAAATCCGATGACGTGGCATCATTAACGGTTGATCACTGTAGCTTAATTACGATTACTACTGTAGCAAAAGTCGAGGATGTCACAATTCTCCCCTACTAACAAGAATTCTCGTCCCGAGAATTAAGAGGTAGATGGAAAGAGCCCGGGGTATTCATCACGAAGATGATCCTCGCGTTCCCAAGTGGCTTCATCTTCAGAGTGATTTGACCACTGCACCTTAAGGAACTTGGTGACCTTGCGACGAGTCTTACGTTCAGCTTGGTCGAGAATACGGACCGGATGCTCTTTATAAGAGAGGTCTTGTTGTAGCTCAAGTATATCGTGATCCACTGCTCGAATAGGGTCCTTGAAGCAGCGACGGAGCTGAGAAACATGGAAGACATCGTGAACTTGAGAAAGGTTCGCCGGCAGTTCCAATTGATAAGCCACTCTTCCACGCCTTTCGAGAACAGTGAAAGGACCAATATAACGAGGAGCTAATTTGCCCTTGATTCCGAATCGGTGTGCACCTCTCATTGGTGTGACACGGAGATAAGCCTTTTCGCCAGGTTGATAGACCATATCTTGATGATGACGGTCATACTGACTTTTCTGACGAGACTGAGCAGCCTTCAGATTCTCATGAATAATGCGGACTTGATCTTCGGCATGTTGAATAATATCCGGACCGAAGAGTGATCTTTCCCCAGTTTCTGACCAATTCAGAGGAGTCCGACACCTTCGCCCATACAATACTTCGAAAGGGGCCATCTTCAGACTAGCTTGATAGCTATTGTTGTACGAGAACTCGGCATACGGGAGAGATTCCTCCCATTTCTTACCGAAAGAAATGACACAAGCTCGAAGCATGTCCTCGAGAATTTGGTTGACTCGTTCAACTTGTCCCTGGGATTGAGGATGAAATGCAGTGCTGAAGGACAGACGAGTCCCCATAGCCTTTTGAAAACTTTCCCAGAATTTTGAAGTAAACAAGCTGCCACGGTCCGAACTGATTACCAACGGAATACCGTGAAGTGAAACAACTCTTGACATATAAAGATCTGCCAGTTGACTAGCATTAATCGTTTCTTTGACGGCCAGGAAATGTGCAACTTTGGACAGTCGATCAATGACGACAGGAATAGCATCATTACCTTTCTGAGACCTGGGAAAACCAGTGACAAAGTCCATTTCAACGTGATCCCATTTCCACTCGGGAATAGAGATAGGTTGCAGAGTTCCCGCAGGCTTTTGGTGTTCTCCTTTGATACGCCGGCATATATCACATTCTGCCACATAGCGTGCAATGTCTTGTTTCATATTGGGCCACCAGAATCTTTGCCGGATGTCTTGGTACATCTTGGTACTACCCGGGTGAATAGACAATGGTGTGTCATGAGCTTCTTCCATCACCTTCCCAGTCATCCTGAGATTTTCCTTCTTATTTGGAACGAATAGGCGACCCTTGAAATACAAGGCGCCACCTTCATCAACAGTGAAAAAGGAGGGTTTACCCTTCGCAATATAGCTCTTAATCCTGTCGACATCATCGTCAAAGTTTTGTATATTCTTTATGGAGCTCACAAGATCTGGTTCAACCACTAGGTTACTGAGGGAACCCTGATTAACAACACGAAGGTTCATCTTTTGATACTCTTCAGGAGGGGGAACAAGGTAACCCTGAGGAACAATGTGGAGGTTCAGCTTACGGAATTCCTCTTGCAGACGATCGTGAACCTGATGAACCTGGAGGTGGTTGCAGTATGACTTGCGACTTAAGGCATCAGCCATTACATTAGCCTTGCCAGGGGTATATGATATACTACAGTCAAAATCTGCTATACGCTCCATCCATCTTTGCTGACGCAGGTTCAGCTCCGGTTGAGTGAACAAGTACTTCAAACTTTGATGGTCGGTGTAGATTTCACAGCGATTACCGACTAGGTATTGTCGCCATTCCTTCAATGCATGAATGACTGCGGAAAGCTCGAGATCATGAACTGGGTAGTTCTCTTCATGAGCACGCAGTTGACGTGAAGCATAAGCGATCACCTTGCGATCCTGCATTAGGACACAACCTATCCCTTGACGAGAAGCATCACAGTATATGACGAAATCCCTTTTCGTATCTGGAGGAGCAAGTACTGGAGCGGACGTCAGTTTGTCCTTGAGTGCCTGGAAACTTTCCTGACATTTATCAGTCCATTCATACTTAACACCTTTGTGAAGCAGGTTGGTTAAGGGCTTCGCAATCTTGGAGAAGTTCTCGACGAATCGACGGCAATAGCTGGCGAGTCCGAGAAAACTTCTGACTTGCTTGACATTCTTTGGGGGAGTCCAGTCAAGAATAGCTTGAATTCGTTCGGGGTTGACCGCAATACCATCCTTGGAAATCACATGACCAAGGTAAGTCACTTCGTCTAGCCAGAACTCACATTTGGAATACTTCGCATAGAGTTTATGCTCCCGAAGCTTATCCAGTACAAGACGAAGATGTTCAGCATGCTCTTCTTTGTTCTTCGAAAACACCAGAATATCATCCAGATATACCACGACAAATTTGTCGAGGTAGTCCATGAATATATAATTCATCAATCGAGAGAAAGTTGCCGGTGCATTGGTTAAGCCGAAGGACATGACGGTGTACTCGTATGATCCATATCGAGTAACAAAGGCGGTCTTTGGAATATCCTCCTTGCGAACACGGATCTGGTGGTATCCCAATCTCAAGTCGAGCTTAGAGAAAACGGTGGAACCAGCAAGTTGATCATACAAATCATTTATCCGCGGGAGAGGATATTTGTTCTGAATAGTGGCCTGGTTGATAGGACGATAGTCTTGAACCAACCGATTTGTCCCATCCTTCTTCTTAACAAAGAGAGAAGGTGCTCCCCAAGCAGAGGAACTCGGACGGATGAAACCCAGACGGAGCGAGTTGTCAATTTCTTGCTTAAGTTCAAGGAGTTCATGTGGTGGCATTTTATAAGGACGCTTGGCAATAGGAGTGGTACCGGGTACCAAGTCAATGACAAACTCGACAGCTCGAGCAGGGGGAATCCCCGGAAGTTCTTCTGGAAAGACATCTTGGAACTCTCGGACCACTGGAATGTTTTCAATCCCTTCAAGAGGCGACGCATTTAATGCATTCAAGGCATACAGCCGTGCCTCAGCATTACGGACGAGATGAGCATGGTAGCTTACTAGTTCATCTGAAGGGTGTAGGAGGTGGACGGTTTTGGTGGCACAAACGATCGATGCCGTATGAGCTTTCAACCAGTCCATCCCCAATATGAGATCGATGTTGGATGACTTTAGTAGGATGGGGTTGGCAAGGAATTCTAATCCTTCAATTTCAACTGGAACATGGGGACAAACCACAGAGGTTCGGCATTCGCCCCCAGGGGTGTTTACCACTATCGGGATGTTCATCTCTTCGCTCCTAATGTCATGCATGTATGCAAAATTTTCCGACATAAAGGAATGCGATGCTCCTGTATCAAACAATACAGAAGCAGGTACTGAGTTAACGAGAAGTGTACCCATCACGGTAGCAGGCTGGTCTTGAGCTTGACCCATATCAATGTTGTTGGCCTGACCACGAACATAAGCATGCTTAGTGTTGAAGTTGCGGTTCTGGTTGTTGCCACGGCCAGTTGCGGGAAGTGCCAGCTGATTCTGATTCTGCCTGCAGTCTCTAGCACGGTGACCTGGACGGCCACACTTGAAGCACAGCCCGTCCTCGGGACGGGAAGGAGGAACTCGAGGTGGTGGAGCTGGAAGCCTCGGCTGCCTAG
The DNA here is from genome assembly GCF_904849725.1 of Hordeum vulgare subsp. vulgare. Classification (NCBI taxonomy): domain Eukaryota; kingdom Viridiplantae; phylum Streptophyta; class Magnoliopsida; order Poales; family Poaceae; genus Hordeum; species Hordeum vulgare. Next base: position 653,029,335 of record NC_058519.1, on the reverse strand, counting down.
GTGGTGGAGGAGGCAGGCGAGGTGCAGCATAGGACGGCCTCGGAGTAGGAGCAGGTGCATGGTACATGTTGTTGGGAATCCAGATCTTCCGCTTCTGTGCAGATGAGCCCGAAGATGAGCCCATGTCACGGTTGCGCTTGCTGCTATCTTTGTATTCCTGCAGACCAGTCTCAACCTGAATAGCCTTGTTCACGAGGGTGGCGAAATCAGCATAGTCCTGAACGAGGAGTGTCAGCTTGATATCAGGGTGGAGGCCTTCACGGAACTTCTCCTGCCTGCGTGCATCAGTCGCAATGTCTTCTTCAGCATAGCGAGATAATTCCAGAAATTCCCGCTGATAAGCATCCACAGTCTTGTTGCCCTGGACCAAGTTGCGGAACTCACGCTTCTTCCGGTCCATGATTCCCTGGGGAATGTATCGAGCACGGAAAGCAGCCTTGAACTCTGCCCAAGTGATGATAGTTCCATCGGGCTGAGAGCGCCTGTGGCTGTCCCACCATTGAGCAGCGGGACCCTTCAGAAAGTAGGCGGCAAAGTTGACATAGCTCGCCAGGGGCACATTGGCAGACTCTAGCTCATAAGAAATGTCACGGAGCCAGTCATCAGCATCAAGAGGCTGAGTTGAGCTGCGGTAGATCGCAGGGTTGAGACGGCAGAAGTCTTGCAGTGTCACGCCTTGTGGTTGGTTCATGTTCGGCCTTTGGAACTGATCCATGAGCCCTTGCATAAACTGGCGGTTCAGCTCAAACTGTTGGATCATCCCCGCCATATACTCAGGAGGCGGGGGTGGTGCATCGTTGGCACGGCCACGCGGGCGGCCAGCTGGTCTAACCATCCTGTTAAATATTTAGCAGGGGTAGTTTAGCCTAAAGTAATCGAAAGGCATCGCACGCATTCATGAAGTAATCAAGCATAATGAAAGGGAAATGCGATAGATACTCCATAGTAGTTGAGTTCGACATACAGACCCATACATAAGTTCGATTACAGACTAACGATTAAAAACTCGAAATTTGGCGATAGCCCGGACGCATTAGACGATACCCTGGACTCACTAGGCGGCGCGCAGGCACGCGATGGAAGAGTACCACAACGAGATGTAGCGATAAGACTACATCAACGTCGGAGAGGACGAACGAATCCTGGTAGCTGGCGGTGATAGAAGGTAGGGACATGACCCTGTGTCCCGTTGTGACTCTGGTGACGGTACCGCATCCAGTCGAGGAGCTGAGGTCCAAGTGGAGGAGTTCTACCCCCAACATCAGTCCACTCGAGAGCTGATGGTAGCTCTGTCCTGCTCGGCTCGCGGATGCGCATAGGCGGAACCCTCGGACAGTGTGATGGCTGCAGCTCTGTCAACGCGTCGTAAAGACGAGCACGCGTAGCATACAACTCCACAGTCAGAGCTCGGAAAGCACGATCCATTGCCTCAGTGTACTGCACCAGAATCCACGCGTCGTAGCGACGCGTCACGTAGGGGGCGCAGACAGTGACGTAGGAACGGTCGCTGCGCTCCCGAACGTCAGAAGCGTAGGCAGTGAGATCAGATCCAGTCTCATCCCCAGCAGGAGCATGCGGGATGTATCTGAAAGGGCTCTCCTCCAGATGAGGGTACGCTCCACGGAGACGGGTGATGGCGATGTAGGCCGCATCATGGACGGCCATCTCGACCGACACTCCAATACCACAGAACACGTGGCGCTCGAGGGTCTCACCGCCCCTCTGGTCGAAGATGCGAACCTCAGCCTGGTACTGGTACTGGTTGTACTCGCGGAAATCCTCGAACACAGTGTACTCGGGGTACCAGCGATATCCCAGCCTGGTCAGGAGATCGACCAAAATGGCCGGGAACCCAGTCGTCTCGGTGGCCTGTGTCAGGCGCACGTGCTGTCTTGCGGGACGCATCTGAAAATAAGATTGACGAATGTCAATGACAGTGTGTGTAATACATATTCAGGAGAAAAAGAGTAGATAGTCCAGCGCTCCGGATTGATGTGATTCGAGAACCTAATGTTAGAGTTAGTAAAATCTTTGACCCGAAAGAGAAGAGAAAGTAGAGCCCAGAGTATAGAAAAGGAGTAAAAGATACTAATACCACCCAATTGAGATGTGGGCCCGTAAGCCACAACATCAGTGTTAGTAAAGTTTTTCAAACACTAGACTCAACTTCGGCCAAGGAGTTGGAAAGGGGGCTACCTACAGGCAGTTGGCTCTGATACCAACTTGTGACGCCCTCGGCTTAATCGTACGCTAATCATACACGCAAATGCGTACGATCAAACCCAAGGACTCACGGGGAGATATCACAACACAACTCTAGACACAAATAAAATAACATCAGCTTCATATTACAAGCCAGGGGCCTCGAGGGCTAGAATACGAAAGCTCGATAAACACACGAGTCAGCGGAAGCAACAATATCTGAGTACAGACATAAAACATGGGGTGCCTTAGAGAAGGCTAGCACAAAAGATACAACGATCGAACGAGGCGAGGCCTCCTGCCTGGGAACCTCCTAACTACTCCTGATCATCAGCGGCCTCCACGTAGTAGTAGGCACCGTCGGGGTAGCAGTCGTCGGCGACGGGGACCTCCATCTCCTGGGCTTCATCATCTGGTCGCAGCAAGCGGATCAAGGGGACAAGGGGGGAGCAAAGCAGCGGTGAGTACTCATCCAAAGTACTCGCAAGTCTTACATCAGAACTATTCTAATTATGCATCAGTATCAAAGAAGGGGGGGTTATGTGTGGACTGACTGCAGCAATGCGAGAATAGAGAGAGAAGGCCTAGTCCTATCGAAGACTAGCATCTTCAGGGTCTTGCAGCAATAGACGAGAGTAGAACAGGGGGGTAACACATTAATAGTCATATTGTTGCAGCAATATTAAAGTGAGGTCACGCCTAAAGATCCTCCCTCGACTCCCTGCGAGGAAGCAATCCCGAGGCAAACTAATTCCAGTTAAGTAACAATTGTAGTTGTAAAAGATCGGGGCACAACTCCAAGTCGTCCTGTAACCGTGGACACGGCTATCCGAATAGTTAATTTTCATCCCTGCAGGGGTGCACCACATGTCCCGTCACGCTCGATAACACTCTGGCCGGACATACTTTTCTGGGTCCTGCCCGGCCTCGGAATATCGACACGTCGCAGCCCCACCTAAGACTAATCAGAGAGGCCAGCCCGCCGGTCTAAATCCTAAGCACAAAGGGTTCATGGGCCCAGTTCCCCTTCACGCTCCTGCACGTGGCGTGGGCGGCCGACGTCAGTCCTAGCATCCCTTAATCACAAGCGCGATGCATCTCGGGACCACTCGGGCGCGCGCCGCTACACTGCTGGCATCTGAAAAGCTTCGGCTGATACCGCGACGTCGAGTACCCATAATTCTTCCCGCGTAGCCGGTTAGTGCGAAAAGGTCTCCGACCAACCCAGATCAAATACCCAAATCCATTAGCATTTTAATTAGTCCAGCAACACAGTCTCACGGGAATCCACCCGGCTTACAACTAATCACCAATGATCCCAGTAACATGGTCGAGTAACTGTGTGGTCGTAACATCGGGGGGGAATTCGAGGTATCACCCTCGTTGGATCCCGAACGATGTATCCGTCAAGGTGGGCTTAGAGGAATCACCCTCGGGGGTCCCACACTCGCGGGGTGGCACGACAGAGACGTTATCGGGAATGGTGAAAGAGGAATCACCCTCGATAACCACGACTGACTAGCTATACTACAGAGATATCATCAGGAGTACTTAGCGAGGTGTCACCCTCGGTACCCGACAGTATCCCTGTAGCGTCGTACAACGAAGGGGGGTGAACGTGCTGTGTCGGGTCTGGCTCGTCGATCAGAGATCGAGATTTGAAAACAAGCGGGGCAACTGATCTACGGGGTCAGAGGGGATGACTGCTCCACCTATACTAAGCATATTAAAGGTACAGGACTGAAAGTAGCAGTTCATCAAAAACAGGCTATGCATCACATATAGGAGCTAACTACAACAGTAGCAAAAATACTAATGCAAGCAGTAGGAAGAAAGACATAGGCGATATAGGAATGATCAAGGGGAGTTTGCTTGCCTTGCTGCTCTGCGGCAAAGGACTGATCGGCAGGGTCGTAGATGTACCCGGCAGCAGCGTCAGTCTCGGGGTCTACCGGTAAGAAGAGGGGGAAGAAACAATAAATAATAGCACCGATGCAACACAAAGCATGACATGGAAATATGCAGGCTAGACATGAGCTAACGCAGCAACATCCGTCATAGACGGGTCGGAAGAATATCTGACGATATTTTACCGGGTCTCGGGCTACTACCGGTTACACTGGAAACGATGGAAAAGTTCCATGTTTGCTATGCTAGGGACGCGTGACAGACGAATGGACCGCGCATCCGGGTTCGTCTCGCTCTGCTGATCAACTTTCATGTTGAAATTATTTTGATCTGACTTACGGATTATTTAATATTAATTTTCAAAGTTTTATTAATTATTTAGGAATTAAAAACAGATTTAAAAGATTTAGTAAAATCCTATTATGACATCATCGCGATGTCATGCTGACATCACATTTGACTGGTCAACTGACCAGCGGGTCCCGAACGTCATAGGCACAAGTTTTATTTAAGATTAATTATTTATTAATCAGATTAATTCAACGAGGGACCCACGTGTCATACTCTAATTATGTTAATTAATTATTTTAACTAATATATCTATTTATTTATTTATTTAAGAAAAACATTATTTTTAATTATCGCGTGGGGCCTCCCTGTCATTGACAGCGGTGCATTGGCCCCACCGGTAAGTGGCCTAAGGTTATTTCCTCATTTATTTTTATTAGATACCTATCCGTGCAAATACCGTATTCCTCTAAATACCCAAATACACAAATACATACATCACATCTCATACATACATACATACATACGCATCTAATACACCATTTATTCTTTTTCATTTATCTTTTCTCTCAACACTCATCTCTCATCTCATCTCTCTGTTAACAGAGACACAGAAGTTCTTTTGCTACTCCACCTAGAAGAACACAAACTTCGAATCCTTCTACCGGAGTCCACCGTCGACGGATCGAGGCCCCGTTTGCCGGAACGGAACCGTGACATCGAGGAGAACGGTAAGGTGGGAGGAGCCCGAGGAGGGGCTCACCGACGGTGACGTGACGGCCCGGTGAAGCCGGAGTTCGCACGTAGTTGACGGTGGAGACGGACGTGGAGGCGGTGACGGTGACGGTGGTGGTGACGTGCCGGCGAGGAGGAGCCGGTGAGGAGGGCCCCGGTGAGGAGAGGCCCCCGGAGGTGGAGCCGCCGACGGGGAGGGGCGGCCACCGTAAAGAGGGCCGCCGGAGAGGGACCTCCCGGAAGGGGCCGGCCGCCGAGATGGGGGGGGCCGAGGTGGCCGGCACCCCTGTTGGCGGGGTGGAGGCCGAGAGGGGGCTCGCCGCGGAGAGAGGGGAGGAGCCGCCGGGGGGTGAGGGGGATGAGGGGCCGCCGGGGGTGAGGGGGATGAGGGAGGCGGCCGTGGGGAGAGGAGGCCGCCGGGGTAGGAGGAGGCGGTGGAGGGAGGAGGCCGGCGGGGGAGGGGGCTGCCGGCGGGGGGGAAGGGCGGCCGCCGGTTGGGGAGGGAGAGGGGCGAGGTGGGGGGAGGCGAGATGGGGGAGAGGGGCGACAGGAGGGGAGGGAGTTACGGGACTGGGAGGAGGTCGTGGGGAGGAGAGGGTCACGAGAGGGAGGTGGGGGTCCTCTCGTGGTGGAGGTGGGGTGGGGCCCCCACGAGGGGGGGGGGGGGGGGCTGGCGGCGGCGGCGTGGGGAAAGGAGGGAGTAGCGAGGGAAGGGGTCTGGTCGCCAGGGGGGGATTAGGGTTTGCGGGGTGGGGCGCGGGAGGTTGCCGGCTGGGCCCTTTTTGGCCCAGCTGGGCCGGTTGGGGGAGGCGGGTTGTTCCTTTTTTTTTTTTTGATTTGTTTTGTTTTATTTTCTCTTTTTCCTTTTCTTTTTTATTATTTCTTTCTTTCAGTTTTCTTTCTTTCTTTTATCATTATTGTTTCTTTAATACTTTCCTCGTTTTTACATATATATTCTTGTAATATTTGCAATGAACTCATAACGTACTCTACTTTTGTTTTCAAATCTGAAATCCGGACAAACTCGAATCAACGCGGGTCTGAGATGGAAATCCGATGACGTGGCATCATTAACGGTTGATCACTGTAGCTTAATTACGATTACTACTGTAGCAAAAGTCGAGGATGTCACAAGGCCAATCATTGATGGTCACAAACAACAATGCATGTAGGTCAAATTCCTCATGTCCGTGCTCATCCCGCGCACGTACAACTTTTTCATTCCACAGTTGTAAGAGTTCTTCAACTAATGGCCATAGGTACACATTAATGTCGTTGCCGGGTTGTTTAGGGCCTTGGATGAGCACTGACATCATAATGTACTTCCGCTTCATGCACAACGAAGGAGGAAGGTTATACATACATAGAGTCACATGCCAGGTGCTATGATTACTGCTCTGCTCCCCAAAAGGATTAATGCCATCTACGCTTAGACCAAACCATACGTTCCTTGTGTCAGCTTCAAAGTCCCGCCACTTTCTCTCGATTTTTCTCCACTGCGACTCGTGAGCGGGTACTCTCAGCTTCCCGTTTTTCTTACGGTCTTCTCTGTGCCATCGCATCAACTCATCATGCTCTTTTTTTGGAACAAATGTTTCAACTGTGGTATTATAGGAGCATACCACATCACCTTAGCATGAATTTTCTTAGCATGACTTATCCCATGTCCTCAGGAACAAAAGTAACTACTCACAAACCATAATCATAATCATGATCAAAGGGGTAATGAGTAGCATCAAGGATCTGAACATAAACTCTTCCACCAAATAATCCAACTAGCATCAACTACAAAGAGTAATCAACACTACTAGCAACCTTACTAGTACCAATCGGAGTCGCGAGATGGAGATTGGTTACAAGTGATGAACTAGGGTTTGGAGATGAGATGGTGCTGATGAAGATGTTGATGGTGACGAGTCCCCTCCGATGAGAGGAGTGTTGGTGATGACGATGGCGACGATTTCCCCTCCGGGAGGGAAGTTTCCCCGGCAGGATCGTCCTGCCGGAGCTCTAGATTGGTTCTTCTCAAGTTCCGCCTCGTGGCAGCGGCGAAACCACGAAAAAGCTCCTCCGTGATTTTTTCCTGGATGAAACCCTCCATATAGCAAAAGAGGGGGGCAAGTGGGCCAGCAGGGTGCCCACAAGCCCCCATGGCGCGGCCTGGGGGTGTGGCCGCGCCGTGCAGGCTTGTGGCCATCCCCTGGCGCCCCTCTCGCACTTCTTCGGCCCAGTATTTTTGATAAATCGGGAAAAAATCCCCGTTGATTTTCACGGCATTTGGAGTTGCGCAGAATAGGTATCTCAACTTTGCTCCACTTTCAGGCCAAAATTCCAGTTGCCGGTATTCTCCCTCTTCATGTAAACCTTGCAAAATAAGAGAGAAAAGGCATAAGAATAGTACCGTGAAGTGAAATAACAGCCAAAGAATCGATAAATATCAACATGAAAACATGATGCAAAATGGACGTATCAGTTCCTAAACGGGAAGGATCGGCCAACCACCTATCAAGACTTGTCCATGCGTGCCCACAAGGTGCTCCGCCGTTTTGTCCAGTCGAGACTCGTCCATGCCAGCCCACAAGGTGTTTTGTCGTTTTCCTTATCGAGACTCGTCCAAATTCACCGATATGCAGTGAAGTACACATTCACATCACTCGGAAGGATCATGGCAGATAGCTGAGACAAGTATTTTAAAATAACTTTATATGTTCATCATCGTCCAAAGAATCATTTGATGATGATAGTGATGTTGTGGTTGCTATACTTCTGATGGATAAACATATTGCGAGGTAGTGACCATGGTTCACGGGATCGATACCGTGCCATGCACCTGGGTTGAATCCTAATAGAGAAAAAAGTTATGTCCTACTTTTTAACGATCATTTCCATCAACCAAAACCATTATTCCCTTCCATGCGTTTCTGATGACGGTTTCGGATGGGGAGACCATTGTTCAGCCATACTCAGTATGGAGTGATAGGTTATGATGATTACTTAACTGCCAAGTATGATTCCTTTGGCAACTAAATGTTGAGGATACAACCTGGTTATTATCGCTAAATGCTTCAAGAGGCTTTCCGTGGATATTTGAAAGCATAGATCGTATGTACTAGGTGTGGAAGAACAATCCATTTGCTTGTTATGGCAATATAAGGGGCATGTTGATGGTTGAATGGTTATACTTGAAGTTTCGGCATGCTTCCAGTTGCTCAACAATTAGCAATTGTCTTGCAATGGCCCACCGGCGTGTGGGATCGCGGCAGTTTTTGAGGGTAGAGTATTCAACCCAAATTTGTTGGTTCGACATGATGGGAGTGAAAGGATATTATCCAGTATTAGCAGTTGAGTTGTCAGCTCAATCACATCTGAAAGATTAGTATCTGCAAGCAGGATATAAGCAACAAAGGTAGTATGATAGCAACGGTGCTAGGAAAGAATCTGTTGACGGCAGATTATTCCTAACTGAAGTATCAATAGCGCCAGTAAAGTATTGTAGCAGGTAGTAGCAGTTAACGAGTAACAACAGTAGCAAGGAACATCAATAGTGACAGAAGTAGCAAGTAGCAGCAATAGCAAGTAGCAACAGTAGCAAGTAACAGTAGTAGCAACAGTAGTAACTGCAGAGCAACTTACAGTGGTAGTGGGACAAACTCGTAGGCAATGGATCGATGATTTGTTGGATGACATTCATCATCCAACAGTTATAACACGGAGAGATATGTGGCTAGCTCCCGTTCGTCAATGTGATGTAGGCATGCATTCCGTGTGTAGTCATACGTGCTTAGGGAAAAGAACTTGCATGACATCTATTGTCCATCCCTCCCGTGGCAGCGGGGTCCAAATGGATACTACGGGATATTAAGGTTCTCCTTTTAATAAAGAACCGGACCAACGCATTAGCACTTGGTGAACACATGAACTACTCAAACTATGGTCATCATCGGGAGTGGTTCCGGTTATCGTCACTCCGGGGTTGTCGGATCATAACACATAGTAGGTAACTACAACTTGCAAGATCGGATCTAAAACACACATATATTGGTGACAACGTAATAATTTTAGATCTGAATTCATGGCACTCGGGCCCTAGTGACAAGCATTAAGCATGGCAAAGTAGTAGAAACATCAATCTTAGAACATAGTGGATACTAGGGATCAATCCCCGTCAAAACAAACTCGATTACATGATAGATCTCATCCTACTCATCACCGCCCAGCGAGCCTAAGAATAGATTACTCATGAACGATGAAGAGCTTCATGGAATTGGAGAGGGAAGAAGGTTGATGATGATGATGGCGACGATCTCCTTGATGCGGAGCCCAAAACAGACTCCAGATCTGCCCTCCATGGCAAGAACGGGATGTGGCGGCGCCTCTGGATCGTGAAACGCGATGAACTCTTCTCTCCTGATTTTTTCCGGGACGAAAGGGAATAAATAGCGCTGGAATTGGAGGCGGCAGAGCCACGTGGGCCCCACAAGCCTGGTAGCCGCGGCCAGGGGGAGGCCGTGGCTACAGGGCTTGTGGCCCACTGGCCCGTCCCCTCTGGTGGATCTTTGCGCAGGTATTTTTCATATTTTCCAGAAATATGCTCCGTAAATTTTCAGGACGTTCCGAGAATTTTCATTTCTCCACAAAAACAACACCATGGCAATTCTGCTGAAAACAGCGTCAGTCCGGGTTAGTTCCATTCAAATCATGCAAATTAGAGTCCAAAACAAGGGCAAAAGAGTTTGGAAAAGTAGATACGATGGAGACGTATCACGGCATCACAAGATTTTTGGATTTGACACTCTTTTTTGGCATGGTGGATTCTCACAATGACTTCAATGTGCTTCATCGCTCTTCAGTGTTCTCAAGGGTTTTGGAAGGCAACTCCCAGAGGTCAAACATGAGATCAGTGGCCACCAATACAACAGTGCATACTACCTAACTGATGGTATATATCCACATTGTTCTATGTTTGTGAAGGCAATCTCCGATCTCGTAGGAGAGAAGAGGGCTTCCAAAAGAACAAGAGATGTTATGCTTTTGGTGTGCTCCTGTCTCGCATGGCTATTGCTCGGCCGTACTAAAACATTGAGCGCTAGCACAATGCGGGAGGTGATGACTGCTAGTGCGATCATGCACAACATGATCGTAGAGAATGAAGGTGATGACAACCTCTATGACCAAGAATCGGATTACCGGGATGAGTTGATTGATCCCGAGGGCGGAGCAACATTGTTTGCAGAGTTCATCCAATTTCAGCATGAAATACATTATCCGACAACTCTCACTCAACTTGAACAATAGTTGTATATGCTCTCTTCCCTTCAATTTATTTTCTACAATTTTAAATTTATGTTGTTGTATACTATGTGATTTCTATGTATTTGGTTGTAACTTATTTTCTTAACACTATTGCGGGATGGTCCAAACACGACACTACAATCAGAGACCCTTCGACGAAACTGTATGAAATGCATTAATTGCAAAACAATGTTGTAAGAAAATCGTCAAACATGATATGAACTGTTTGTGATGGCACATACATCAAACACAATTCAGATCAGAGTTGCGTGTGCGATGTGTGGCAAACGGTTAATCCATACGAACTATTTGCGATTATACCGAACAACAGAAACGATCATCCAGATGAGGGAGTGTGCGATATACGACATACAGTTCACTAGGATGAATTGTTTGTGATTAGGCAACACGATAGAAACGGTCATCCAGATCAAGGTGTGTGCGATGGAGGGCATACAGTTCACTCGAATGACCTGATCGTGATGATTCAAGACAACAGAAATAGTTCAACTGAACAAGATGTGTGTGATACGCGGCAAACAGGTCCGAAATCAGAAATGTGTGTGAAGACTGATAATAACACAGACGATTACTGCTAATAAGCCGTGTGATTTTCTTTGTCTATAGAAGAAGAACATATATATAAGAAAAATAATCACCCAATTACATAAGTGACTATACAAATAATTGGCACTCACCACAGTAAACAATTGCATGCATTCTAAACTAGGAGAAATGATCATCTAGTCATCTACTTCTTGTGACACTCCCGCCACTGCTTTGTGGCTCAATCCCTCATCTTGGGCAGCACTAAGACACTTCCTCATGTCAGCGATCCGCATGTATATCTCGTAGCTTGTGTACTCGTCCTGGGCCGCATACTTGACGTGTTCTTGAAAGTGCGTTATATCGACTAGAGGGGGGTGAATAGGAGATTTTTAGAATTTCATCACTAAGGAAATTCCTTTTGAGGAAATTCCTCACTGATGACTAACTTACAACGGAAACAGTAAAGGATCAGGAGTACAAAGATTCACAACAACAGTTTTTCAGTCTGAGGAATGTGAAAACAGATTGCACAGAGAGCAGGCACACAGAAAACAGACGAGGATTAACTAGCGTGAAGAATTTGGGGTTGAGGAATTTCAAAGAAAGTCTTCAGCAAATTGTTCAAACAGTAACAGTGAAGTCATCAACACATAATTTGAGGAAAATAAGGAGTTGAGGAATTAGAACCCGTTTCACAGTGAAGACAGTAGTTGATGACCCAGTTCCAACGACTGTGACAGTTGTACATCTGGTTTGGAGTGGCTTGGTATTGAAACCAAAGGACACACAGTCCCTACCGTGTTCTCCTTGGGCTAAGAACACACAGTCCTCGCCCAACACTCGTGGTAAGTCTTCAGGGCAGACTTCCAAACCCTCACAAACTTGGTCACCCGGCGATCCACAATTGACTGCTGGAAAGCTCTAGACCATGACGCCTAACCATCTGGAGGATGCACAGTCCTCAAAGGTAAAAGGCATCAGTCCCACACAAGAATAACTTCTTCAGTGATGCTCAATCACTTGGTTCTAGGTTTGTGGTTTCGGTGTATGGGGTATTTCCTCACTGATGAATTACTCTCAAAGACTTTGAGGACTTGGGTTGCTCTGATGACAAGTGTCAGTTCCTAACGGAGCACCAACCAGCTAATGGTTGTGGGGGGCGGCTATTTATAGGCTGGGAGCATCCCGACATGATTTGACACTAATGCCCTTAAATAATATGATCGTTGGTGTGGATAAGACCAATGATGTGGCGTGGCTATCGAAACGGTCGGAACCCTCAACTGTGAGAGTCCTCATGTCACTCGTATTCCACACTTGAGGCTTTTGGTAGGATTAGGCTTGGGTTGAGCATCATGAGGAAATTCATTCCAAAGTGTAACTTTGACCCCCTTTAACACTACGGTGTTCCTATTACTCAAGTGTGAAGAAAATAAAACAGAAAGAGTAAATCTTCATGCTTCAAAGTCTTCAGAATGATTTTTTTCAGGACACACCGAATTCCTCAATTTCAATATCTTCATGACGAATATCAATTTCATCGCAGATTCTTCGCGATTCAATTCTTCAGCTTTAGGCCAATTTCTTCAACCGAAGATATACATTTTTAGGGGTCGATATTCATCAAATATTTCAAACTCCTGAGTGACTTATAGATCCTGTGTACACTCATAAACACATTAGATACTTAACCTATAAGTCTTCAAACCACCAAAATCACTAAGGGGCATTAGATGCACTTACAATCTCCCCCTTTTTGGTGGTTGATGATAATTAGGTTAAGTCTTCAACAGGGATAAAAATATGAAGTGTAAATACTCATTTGAGGAATTTGAAATCAAGATTCAGAGAGACTCCCCCTGAAGATTTGCATATCTTGAGGATTTTGCTTTTCACAACAAATGCACATTGATGATTTATATCATGGAGATCTCCCCCTGAGTCTTGTAAATCATGCATACATGTAACATATAGTATGAAGAAAATGAAGATGCATGATGACAAATGGTATCTGACGAATTCCAGCATGCTTGCATTAAAACTTGAGGAATAAGAATGCGAAGAAAAATGTTCGAAAGCGTCAGAGTACCATCGGGCTTAAGTTACAACTCATTACATAAAAACTTCAGAAGAGCCAAGAGTTTGTAACTTAATTATAGTTCATAAGCCCCAAAATATCCCGCTTGAAGACTAACTCTCAAGTTTCTCCCCCTTTGTCATCAAGTGACAAAAAGGGACAAACTGAGGACTAACGCCCGTGAAGACTTCACTTCTTGGCGGTTGATGAAGATGCGTGGTGCTTCTTAGGAGTAGTCTTCTTCCTTGGACCGATGGCAGTGTCGAGTTGTTCTTCATCAGATTCAGCAATGCGGAATGAAGAAAAGGAACCGTCTTCAAGGTCTGGAACTGGAATTGGCCTGAACTTCTTCTTGGGAGGCCACGACCAGTCAAAGTATCGCTCAAAGTCCAATTCTACAAGTTCTGTCTCAGACTTCAAATGAGCAAGTGTAGCCCAGGTGCAATCAAAAACCTCATGCAGATAGTGATGGTTAAGCTTCACAGAGTTCTGTGTTTCAGTGAGGGTTTTCACAATGGCGCCGAACTGGCGTTTGACCCACTTGTGATTTCGATCCACCTTTTGGTAAAGACTGAGGAGAAGCTCTCTGGTATTCCGCACGCGAGGAGCAACAGGGCTTGCCGGGTGAGTCTCAGTATCATCCCATGAAGAATAAGCTTCCGGCTTTGTGAACTATCCATCAAGGGGCATACGGCCTTCATCAATCACTGACTTGCCTTTTCCTTGAACTGGCTCGAAAGTCTTCTTGTTGACCCTGATAAGAGGCATATAACCAACATGGTTGTTGAAATCAGCGTGGAAGTTGATGCCTGTCCTTGTCCTGATGAATCTCATGATCCATGGGGCATATATCTTGTGATCAAATGGACACATAGCATTGTCGGCCAAAGTCCTCAAGAAGAAGTCATGTATGTTGATAGGAATACCATGGATGATGTTGAAGAGGATATTCTTCATGATGCCTACGACATCTTCTTCATCATCATGGCCTTTGATCGGCGCAAGCACACTGCAGAGGATTCTGTAAACTGATCTTGGTTCATACTTGAGCTCGTGGACGAGGAAGGTTTTTCTCGGTGGTTGCCCTTTAACCAAAGGCTTCATGAGGACTTCCATCATCCCGTTGGGCAGTTCACGCTCACCATAAAGTTTCACAGCGTCCTCTGAGGGAATTGATACTGGCAATTCACGCAGTAGCTCAGTGCAGGAGCCTTGTAGTGAGTGTTTTGTGTCATCCAGTCAAACACCCAGGTGTTAATATCTTCAGGATCGCCAAATATGTGAAGAGTGGCACAAAACTGAAGAATGAGCTCACTGTTCCAATCAGAGATGTCTGAGCACATTGGTAGTAGTCCAGCTTCATGAAGAACATTGAGGACTGGGACCAGGCATGGAATTGCTTCAAGTTCAACATGAGGAATATGCGTGTGCTGGAATATCTTATTTCTTCCACACAGCACAGAGGCATAGCAATTCAGTTGTGTCCTCGTCCAAAACTTCAGATGTCTGATTTGAGGCTTGTCATAGGGATTTTCTCCAATGAAGTACATGCGTTATTCAAAGAAGTTCTCCTTTTGAAACTTTGGACGCTTGGAGAATGGCTGACGCTGCATTGGCTGCAGATTTAGCTGAGGAACAGGAGGGGAGACAACAATTGTAGTCTCGGGGTTGAGCACGATGAAGTCATTGTCTTGATCAGGTGCATTTTCTTCAGCATTGTCCTCAGGGTGAGGAATTTCATCAGCTTGGGCTTCAGGCTGAGGAGCTTGCTCATGTTGTGCTTCATGTTGAAGAATGGGATCTGGCTGGACATCAGGCTGAGGAATAGGTTCATTCTGAGCCTTAGTGTGAAGACCTTGCTCAGGTGGAGGAGTTGGGTCAGCCTGTTCCTCATCTTGGGGATTTTTCTCAGGACTTTGAATTTCATCAGCTTGAGGAATTTCACTTTGCTCTTCCTCAGCTGGCTTGGTGACAGAGGTAGTTTCATCAGCTGGTGCAGCTGATCCTTGTGCAGTGTCTTCTTGAGGAATGGAGGGCTGAGGACTGTCGTCAATACGAATTTCTTGGTCAGTGTGTTCCTTAGATGCGACATCCTTCATTTCCTCATATTTCGCTTTCTCTTGGTCTGCAAGAATGACCATTTCATAGGACGGAGCGACGTTGAGGGGCACAGGGTCCAGTGGAGCATTATCCTCAAGCGCTTTGAGGCGCTTGGCCTTTGTTTCTTCTTCTGCTGAGGAGGCCTTTCTCTTTTTGGCTTCCTTCTCAGTAGCCCTGGTTTTCTTCACGTCTGATGCAGACGGAGTCATCTTCTTCACCTTTGAAGCTTTTGGTGAAGGGGTTCTCTCGACAGATTCATCAGCTGGCTTTGAGGAACCAGCTGGAGCAGAGTCATCAGCTTGCTTTGATGCAGCAACTGGATCAGGGGCAGTCTCACCAGCTGTAGCAGATTCATCAGCTGGGTTTTCCGTGGTGATTTCTTCAATAGCCGGTACATCCACACGGCTTTCTTTGGGTATTTCCTCAGCTTGAGGAGTTTCATCAGCTTGAGGAGATTCATCAGCTGGCTCTTCAATCAGAGACTGAGGAGTTGATGCTGGAGGGGCAGCCGTCTTGTTGTAGTCATCAAAGCTTTAGTGGCAAATTTGATGAAACTGCTTTTGAGACTCTGACGATCAGATAGCTTGGAGTACTTATCAGTCAAAGTCTTCAACTCTGCCTCTGTTGATACCAGTGCATCAGGCGTCAAGTTGAGGAGATTCTGCTTGAGGAATTTTTCCTTTTTAAGCTTAGCAACCTTGGCCTGCTTGGCTTGCTGTTCTTTCCACTTGGCTTCGTTGATGAAAGTGGCCACCATGTGGCTGATGCCAGGGGAAGTTTCAAATCATCAAGCGAAGTGTTTGGGTCCTCATACCAGATGTTTATGTAGTCTAGGAGGACCTTGGGGTCCATGGCCAGAAGAATGGCGCTACCAGACGCTTGAGCTACCCTCTCCTGCTTGTTTCTGATTATAGCTTGCAGGGTTTGATCATCATATTCATCACTACCATCTGATGCAGACGGGACTGTGATGATTTTGCTGGGGCTTGGTTGTGTTGCTCTTTCAGCAGACACCTGAGTCTTCACAGGAGGTGGTGAATACTTTGTCTCCGAGCTGGTTGCAGCTGGGAGTGAGGAACTGGAGGTAGCGGGCATTGGCTTCATGACTGGCTTCAGTGTTGGTTTCTCTTGAGGCTTTGGTGGTGGTGCTGAGGATTTTTGCGCTGAGGATTTTGGCACTGAGGGTTTCGTAACTGATGCATGAGCTGGTTTCTCTTGTGGCTTTGGAGCCCTTGTCTTTGATGGCACAGACTTTGGTTGAGGAATTGTTGAACCAGAAGTCTCGGCGGCAGAGGAAGTAGCCGCAGTTGAAGCAGCAGCTGAGGATTCATTGAATTTCCTCACCGCAGCATCTGCCTGCTTCTTAAGCTTAGCCAAATGCTTGTCCTTTTCATCAGGATAATCATCAAGGGTCTTGAGGCTTGAGGGGTGTGCTACTTGATGAGCCTCAAGTGGGGCCCGTTTGCCAGGAGGCTTCAGGGTGAATTTCTTCGCATACTTGGCATTTACAAATCTGTATTCTTTCCATTCCTTAGCCCATCGGCGTTCTATCTTCTGAAGCCGAATCTTTCTCTTGGCCATTCTTTCATTTTCATCAGGTGTGCAATATTCCAAGTAAATATCCCGAGGGATATCCAAAGTTGTGTTTTGCCCAAGTTTATTTCCTCCCTTCTGTTTTTTGTCATCCTCCTTTTTCTTCAGCTGAGGATTTTGCTGATGAGATTGAACTCTTGAGGATTCTGATGAGACTTGAAGATTTTCTTCAAGAAATGCTGCAAATGAGTTAATTTGATGGGAACCGACAGATTCATCAGCAGACATGAGTGTACGTGTGAACAGAGTATAGTTGCGAGGAATTTGGAGAGGTCATATGCGTTCTCAGATTTGAAGAAAATGAAAAAGTTTGACAGTTGAGGAATTTAACCAGTGGTTGAGGAATTTGCCTAAGCATACTGTTCTTGGGTTCCAGAGTTGTACAGATCTGAAAATTCGCACAATTGAGGAATCTCGTGGAAATCTTAGATGCTTAGTGAAGTTCATCAATGGTGTGGTGATAGGCAGTGTTTGAGGAATCAAGTGCATATCGATTCTTGAGGAAAAACAGATTTCACATCGGAGATGTAAAACAGTAGATCTAACTTGCTGTAAAAATGGGGTTGTTATTTACCCTTGAAGGCGCGCACGAAGAACACAGAAAAGTTGTAGAGAGAAGCTCTTCGGTCCGTGTCCAATGCGCCCTAACCTGGCAGCAGAGGACGTCTACGGTGGCGGCAGAAGAAGATGGTCCGACTCCGGCATGGTTCCGGCGACGGAGAAGTCGAGGCAGTGAAGTTCTTCTTCGCCGGCGACGAGACTTCCAGCGGTGGCGCTAGGGTTCGGTGATTTTTGCTGTGGCACGAGAGCGATGGGGCCAAGAAGTGTTTGCCGAGGGGGATAAGGACATATTTATAGCCAGGCAGTTACTGTTGGCGCGAAGAATCCGGACCAAACAGCCCCTGCCTCTACGTCTCCGCAGGACACGTGTAGTCCCCGAGCAAGGCGGTGGAGATAGTGGAGATCGTGGTTATCCGAACGTGGGAAGTGGGGTTCAGTTACTGTGCATTAAAGAAACATTTTTGAAGAGTTGAGGATTTTGTTACATAATCATCAGCTGACAAGGACGCAGTGAGGATTTTGAACAAAGTTTCAAGTACAACGCATATGAAGAATCGAATAGACTGGATGAGAGTAGCAAAGAGGGAAAGTAGGGTCCGATCACATTCACTTAGATGAAATATCAACTTGAAGAAATAGCTATAAGTGAATGCTGTTGAGGACTTGAAATCACAGTCTATCTAGTGAAACGAAAGTCATCAAGTGATTTTGAAGATTTGAGTGTCTTGAGGATTTTGTGATAAACCGTCACAATGAAGAACAACTGTTTTGAAGAAAAACACATTTTGAGGAGATGGAACATTGAAGAAAATCAACTTGAGGAATTTGCATGTTGGGCGGTGGCGTGACCCACCATATAAGAATGTTGATTACAGACGCCGCGTACAATTGTCGTAGGGCCCTGAGAATAAATTTCTTCATTGATTTCTTCACATTCAGAGTGACAATCTTCATCAGTTGAAGAAAATCAATTCATCATGCGTTGCACATCTAACTCATCAGTTTTGCATAATGTTAGGATGTGTGCATGTTTTTACAAAACATTTGGAGATTCTAAGATATTTAGCTCGCACCGCAACTTGCAAAACCTTTTCTCATCCAAGGGCTTAGTGAAGATATCTGCCAGTTGATCATCAGTCTTCACATGGTCGATGAGGATATTGCCCTTGAGGACATGGTCCTGAAGAAAATGATGACGAATCTGGATGTGCTTAGTCTTCGAGTGATGTACTGGGTTGTATGCAATCTTGATTGCACGCTCATTGTCGCAGTAGAGAGGCACATTCTTCATGTTGATGCTGTAGTCCTTGAGGGTTTGCTTCAACCATAGTAATTGAGCACAGCATGAACTAGCAGCAATGTACTCAGCTTCGGCAGTGGAGAGTGATACGCAGTTCTGCTTCTTTGAGGACCAGCAAACTAGTGATCTTCTGAGGAAATGGCATGTACCAGAAGTTGACTTGTGATCCACACGATCACGAGCATAGTCAGAATCAGAATATCCTACCAGATGAAGATTAGAGCCCTTGGGATACCATAATCCTAGTGTTGGGGTGTGAGCTAAGTATCGAAGAATATGCTTCACAGCCTTATGGTGTGATTCCTTCGGTTTTGCTTGAAAACGTGCACACATGCAAACACTAAGCATTATATCTGGCCTATGCACATAGATACAATATAGAGCCAATCATAGAGCGATATACCTGCTGATCAAATTCTTTACCATTTTCATCAGTGTCGAGATGGCCGTTGGTAGGCATTGGAGTCTTGGCACCTTTGGATTCATGCATGTCGAATTTCCTCAGAACATCCTTGAGGTATTTCTCTTGTGATATGAAGATTCCATTGCGTTGTTGACGAATTTGAAGACCTAAGAAGAATTTCAGCTCCCCCATCATAGACATCTGATATTGTTCACTCATCATGTAAGCAAATTCATCACTGTATCGTTTGTCAGTACAGCCAAATATGATATCATCGACATATATTTGGCAGACAAACAGCTCATTATCATAGGATTTAGTGAAAAGAGTTGGATCGAGTGAACCAGGTTTGAAGCCTTTCTTCATGAGGAATTCCTTCAATGCATCATACCATGCCCGAGGGGCTTGCTTGAGACCATAGAGCGCCTTTTTGAGTCTGAAGACTTTGTCTGGATTCTTTGGATCCTCAAAACCTGGGGGCTGAGCAACATATACTTCTTCCTCAAGCTTACCATTGAGGAATGCACTTTTCACATCCATTTGATATAAGATGATGTTATGATGATTAGCATAAGCAAGTAGTATTCGAATAGCTTCAAGTCTAGCAACAGGTGCAAAAGTTTCATCGAAATCTATTCCTTCAACCTGGGTGTAGCCTTGGGCTACAAGTCGTGCCTTGTTCCTCACCACTTGACCGTCCTCATCTTGCTTGTTTTGGAAAATCCACTTGCTACCGATGATGTTGTGCTTGCGAGGATCTGGTCATTTGACGAGCTCCCATACGTCATTCAGCTTGAATTGAAGAAGTTCGTCTTGCATAGCTTGGATCCACTCTGGTTCCAGGAAAGCCTCAGCAACTTTTGAGGGTTCTGTGATAGATACAAAGGAGAAATGCCCACAAAAGTTAACTAAGTGTGAAGCTTTTGAGCGAGTGAGAGGACCTGGCCCGTTGATGTCGTTGAGGATTTTGTCAAGTTCTACTTCATTTGCAATCCTCGGATGAGCTGGTTGAGGATTTCGTCTGGGCTGAGGAAGTGGTTCTGGTGCAATTTCCTCAGGAGCATCTTCTTGATTTTCATCAGTGATGGGGATCATTTCTTCATCAATTTCCTCAGTGGGAACAATGTCTTCAGTAGGTTTGAGCTTTATTGCTTCCTCAGGAGACATCTTATCTGGATCAGAAGGCAATTGCTCTCTTTGCGAGCCATTAGTTTCATCGAACCGCACATCTACAGTCTCAACAACTTTGTTGTGATAGTTGTTGAAGACTCTGTAGGTGTGCGAGCCCTTTCCATAACCGAGCATAAAACCCTCATGTGCCTTAGGTGCAAATTTTGAGCTATGGTGAGGATCTCTAATCGAACATTTTGCACCGAAGACTTTGAAATAACTTACATTGGGTTTCTTATCAGTGAGGAGTTCATATGAGGTTTTCTTGAGGAATTTGTGAAGATATACCCTGTTGATGATATGGCATGCACTGTTGATTGCTTCAGGCCAAAAGCGACGAGGAGTCTGATATTCTTCAAGTTATAGTTCTTGCCATCTCAACCAGAGTCATGTTCTTCCTTTCGACGACACCGTTCTACTGAGGACTATAAGGAGCAGATAATTCGTGAGTAATACCAAGTTCATCAAGATAATCATCAAGACGAGTGTTTTTGAACTCTGTTCCATTATCACTCCTGATATGTTTGATCTTGATGCCAAAGTTCGTCGAGGCCCTTGAAGAAAATCGTTTGAAGATTTCCTACACTTCAGTTTTATATACTATGATATGCACCCATGTATATCTGGAATAATCATCAACTATGACGAAGCCATATAAAGATGCTGCATTGGTTAGTGTTGCATAGTGAGTAGGTCCAGATAGGTCCATATGAAGCAATTCGAAGGGACGAGTAGTGGTCATGATAGTCTTCGAGGGATGCTTGGATCTGGTCATTTTCCCAGATTCACATGCACCGCAGAGATGATCCTTGAGGAATTTGACTGATTCAATGCCGATGACATGCTTCTTCTTCACGAGAGTGTGCAAATTCCTCATGCCTGCATGACCTAGTCTTCGGTGCCACAGCCATCCTTCTGAGGTTTTTGCTAGTAAGCAAGTGGCTAGTTGAGGACCTCTAGAGAAATCAACAATGTACAAATCGCCTCTTCTTACACCTTTGAAGACATTGGATCTGTCAGATTCCATGATGACTACACATCTATATCTACCAAAGATAACAATCATATCAAGATCACAAAGCATCGAGACTGACATGAGGTTAAAACCAAGGGATTCAACAAGCATCACTTTGTCCATATGCCTGTCCTTGGAAATAGCCACTTTGCCAAGTCCCAATACCTTGCTTTTACCTTTGTCAGCATATGTGATTTGCTTCAGAGGTGATGGAGTTAGTGGCATATTCATGAGCAAGCTTTTATCACCAGTCATGTGATGTGTGCAGCCACTATCAAGAACCCACTTAGTATTCTTGGGTTTGTCATCCTGCAGATGAATTAGTACAGCTTACCATCTCATATGCTTTAGATTTGAAGAATATGATATCAATTTCATCAGATAACAATTTCATCACAACAGAATTATAAAGACGTGTGAAATATTTCTATTTCATCAATATTAGCTTGTGTCCTATCAAGCATTTCCTCAGGTCTCCAGCAAATTCTTCAGATGATGATTTTCATCTCGAGACCTGACCTGCAGAAGTGTTTAGTTTGATTTCTTCACCACCCACATCTGAAGGGGTGGTAAAGCATTCATCATTCTGCGAGCACCATATGAGAAAGGTGGCATTGAAGCTAATGCACTTCTCTTAACAGTAGGGGGGTTAAAGTACTCATATGAATATGCAGAGAACTGGTTTGAGGATTTATGAACATAATGATTTGAAGAGTATCGCTCATATTCATAATCCTTGTAGTTTCCCTGCATGTTAGACGCATTAGCACAGGTACGAGCATAATTTTGACCAGTTGAGGATTTTGATCCTCTTGAAGACTTTGATCCTCCTGAGGAATTTGATCTGGGGTTCAAATTCTTCATCGGTGGTGTCATGAGGACATTCACCTAAAGATTTTCAAGACAACTATTGGGAACCCAGATTTTCCTGAGGGGAGGATCATTCCTGTAGTTAGTTCCAACATATCGAGCAAATACTTCACCAGATTGATTTTTGAACAGTTTATACTTGGAGTCAAATGACTCATCTGAGGAATAGGATAATTCACATGAAAAGCCAGTTAGATTGGATGGATCAAAAGGAGGCCTAGTAGCAGCAACCCAAGAGGTTTTGGTATACTGCTCAGGTTTCCAATAAGATCCATCAACATTTAATTTCCTCTCAAAGGCAATTCCTTCTTTCCTCGGGTTCCTGTTCAAGATCTGCTTCTTGAGCACATCACAAAGGGTTTGATGTCCTTTGAGGATTTTGTATATGCCTGTCACATACAATTCCTTCAACCCTGCATTTTCATCAGTAACATTTGTGTTTTCCTCAAGTGAGGAAATAGACACTACAGGTGCAGTTGAAGAATTTGTAGAAATAGAAGCATTTGATGATTCTGGTGAAGAATTAGCAGTTTCGCGCTCAATGCATTTAAGACATGGAGGAATGAATTCAGCTTGAGCAGCGCCGATCTGTTGAGTTAGTAATGAATCATTTTCCATACGAAGATCATCATGATAAATCCTCAGCTTCTCTAGATCAAGCTTCCTTTGAATAAATTCATAGGAAAATTTCTCATGATCAGTGAGGAGTGTATCATAACGATCTTGAAGATTATCAAATCTAGACTGAAGACTTTTCACGTCTTCAGTGAGGATTTGGGTAAGGTTCATTTCATCATTCAACAGATCATCACTTCTATCTAGCAGTTTCTGAAGATTTTCCAGGGCAGTTTGTTGTTTAGTGGCAATGACGGCAAGTTTACTGTAACTGGGTTTTTTATAATCATCAGGTTCACATTCACTTGAATCAGAGGAGGAAGCATCATTTTGTACCTTTGAACCTTTTGCCATGAAGCAATAGGTTGGAGCGAAGTCATCAGCATAGTCATCAGTGTGGATGGTGTTATCATCTTCTTCAAGGTTGAAGATTGACTTGCTGACGAAAGTGGTTGCCAGTGCAAGACTAGCCTGTCCGGATTCCGAGTCTTCATCTGAACCCTCTTCTTCATCACATTCCTCTAATTCTGCCTTGGAGTCCATTTCCTTGCCAATAAGTGCACGAGCCTTTCTAAAACTAGTCTTCTTGTACGATGAGGGCTTTGAAGATGAGGATTGTGAAGATTTCTTCTTCTTCTTCGAGTCATCAGAACTGTCATCCTTGTATTTCTTCTTCTTTGATTCCTTTCCCCAATGGGGATAATTAGCAATGTAATGACCTGATTTCTTGCATTTGTGGCAGGTTCTTTTCTTGTAGTCCTCAAATGAAGATTCTGATTTCCTCATGTCTCTTCTTGAAGATTTACCGAACTGGCCACGCCGTGTAAACCTCTCGAATTTCCTCACGAGCATTGCAAGCTCCTGTCCAAACACTTCAGGGTCACCAATGCTTTCATTTGAGTCTTTTTCTTCAGATGAGGAAATTGCTCTAGCCTTCAGTGCACGTGGTTTGGAATAGTTTGGTCCATATAGATCTTTCTTTTCTTCAAGCAGGAATTCATGAGTATTGATCCTTTCGAGTATATCAGCTGGATCAAGCATCTTGTAGTCTGGTCTTTCTTGAATCATCAGAACTAAAGTATCAAATGAAGAATCCAAAGATCTCAGCAGTTTCTTCACAACTTCATGATCAGTAATGTCTCGAGCTCCCAGTGCTTGCAGTTCATTTGATATGTCAGTAAGGCGACCAAAGGTGTCTTGGTAGCTTTCATTGTCATGTCTCTTGAAGCGATTGAAGAGATTGCGAAGAATGTCGACACGAGAGTCACGCTGGGTTGATACTCCTTCATTTACTTTGCACAGCCTCTCCCAGATCAGTGTTGCAGAGCCCAAAGCACTTACTCTTCGAAACTGGCGTGGGCTCAGATGGCCAAAGATGATATTCTTTGCTTGAGAATCAAGTTGCTTGAATTTCTTCACAGCAGCAGCAGAGACACTAGCAGAGATGATGGGGACGCCATGTT
The DNA here is from genome assembly GCF_904849725.1 of Hordeum vulgare subsp. vulgare. NCBI lineage: Eukaryota > Viridiplantae > Streptophyta > Magnoliopsida > Poales > Poaceae > Hordeum > Hordeum vulgare. The sequence goes on along the minus strand of NC_058519.1, from coordinate 653,005,194 downwards.
TCAAAATATACCAGAGATCATTATCAATAGCTTGTAGATGCATTTGCATCTTGTTCTTCCAGAAGGGAAAGTTCTTTCCTTCGAAAGTAGGACATGTTGCAGTCACCTTAAACATGCCTGCAGTCGACATAACTACAACTCCATGTGGTTAAACCAAAATCACACAGAACAAGGGAGTACCTTGCTCTGATACCAATTGAAAGTGCGTTATATCGACTAGAGGGGGGTGAATAGGAGATTTTTAGAATTTCATCACTAAGGAAATTCCTTTTGAGGAAATTCCTCAGTGATGACTAACTTACAGCGGAAACAGTAAAGGATCAGAAGTGCAAAGATTCACAACAACAGTTTTTCAGTGTGAGGAATGTGAAAATAGATTGCACAGTGAGAAGGCACGCAGAAAACAGATGAGGATTAACTAGCGTGAAGAATTTGGGGTTGAGGAATTTCAAAGAAAATCTTTAGCAAATTAGTCAAAGAGTAACAGTGAAATTCATCAACACATAATTTGAGTTAAATAAGGAGTTGAGGAATTAGAACCCGTTTCACAGCGAAGACAGTAGTTGATGACCCAGTTCCAACTGCTGTGACAGTTGTACATCTGGTTTGGAGCGGCTTGGTATTGAAACCAAAGAACACACAGTCCCGGGACACACAGTCCCTACCGTGTTCTCCTTGGGCTAAGAACACACAATCCTCGCTCAATACTCGTGGTAAGTATTCAGGGCAGACTTCCAAACCCTCACAAACTTGGTCACCCGGCGATCCACAATTGACTACTCGAAAGCTCTAGACCATGACGCCGAACCGTCTGGAGGATACACAGTCCTCAAAGGTAAAAGGCTTCAGTCCCACACAGGAACAACTTCTTCAGTGATGCTCAATCACTTGGTTCTAGGTTTGTGGTTTCGGTGTATGGGGTATTTCCTCACTGATGAATTACTCTCGAAGACTATGAGGAATTGGGTTGCTCTTATGACAAGTGTCAGTTCCTAACAGAGCAGCCAACCAGCTAATGGTTGTGGGGGGCGGCTATTTATAGCCTGGGAGCATCCCGACATGATTTGACACTAATGCCCTTAAATAATATGACCGTTGGTGTGGATAAGACCAATGATGTGGCGTGGCTATCGAAACGGTCGGAACCCTCAACTGTGAGAGTCCTCATGTCACTCGTATTCCTCACTTGAGGCTTTTGGTAGGATTAGGCTTGGGTTGAGCACCATGAGGAAATTCATTCCAAAGTTTAACTTTGACCCCCTTTAATAGTACGGTGTTCCTATTACTCAAGTGTGAAGAAAATAAAACAGAAAGTGTAAATCTTCATGCTTCAAAGTCTTCAGAATGATTTTCTTCAGGACACACCAAATTCCTCAATTTCAATATCTTCATGAGGAATATCAATTTCATCGCAGATTCTTCGCGATTCAATTCTTCAGCTTCAGACCAATTTCTTCAACCGAAGATATACATTTTTAGGGGTCGATATTCATCAAATATTTCAAACTCCTCAGTGACTTATAGATCCTGTGTACACTCATAAACACATTAGATACTTTACCTATAAGTCTTCAAACCACCAAAATCACTAAGGGGCACTAGATGCACTTACAGTTCTTCATCTAGTCTCTAATCCCATGCACTGTGTTAGGCGTTCAGGTCCTTCTAGCTCTCATCCATCATCTTCATGTAGTAGGGGTCGATGATGTCGAGGTGAGGTCAACTCGGGAGTTCTATTTTTTATTAGTGCCGCCCGAGACCTTGTAGTGGTCATGAATGTTGGAAGTATTCTTGCATGTCAAGCCAGAAACATTGATCGGTTTTAAATCATTGGTGGTGTCCACCCTAGCGAAACCGTAGTCGGGGCTGTCGATAAACTTGGCAAAATGCTCGCAAGACATTGTGGCTAGGTGGTCGTGGTAGACGAGGATTTCATGTTGCACGCACAACTAGGCCCGGGACGACCGCTGGTGAACTCGAGGTCGAAGCCGACCACTTGGGACTTGTCCTCAGCAAGCAACTGCCCCATAGTTTAGATGGAGCTCTCCATCGAGACCGGATCGTTCGTGTACACCACCGAGATGTCCTTGCCCCTCATGCGGGTGTCCACTACATGATCCGTGGTGAATTGACCCCCGTTGTCATCGTCGGTCGCTTGGAGTGCCATTGGAGCCACGGGGAGCGCTGTTGGAACTGCTTGATATCCTCTTTGTATGTGCTGCCGTGGGTGTTCTTATTGCATCTTGTGGCGCGAGAGATGAAGGTAAATGGACACTTGAATAAATGGGTGACGGGTGACCTAGATTCTCAGCATGTTCGCATGGCAGTTTTTGAAGTGGGTAACTGCATCGTGGCGCCGCGTCCGACGCAACCGCATGCATAATGGCGGCACGAAAGTACGTGATCATGCGTCGGCCCCAAACATTGGCACCGCACATGGAGGGACATGGGCTGAGCACCCAGATGGAAGCGAGAGGATAGCGTGCGTGACGGAACGCGAGCAGAGCACGTCGTGGTTGCCTCAACCGTGAGCAACCACACACATAGAGCAGTTGAACACGCAGGAAATGGTCGTGTACAAGCCAGCTGGCACTTGCGAGTCGCCCAAAGGGCAACCTTCATTAGACACAACCCCATAACAAGGACTCAAGGTTCTGTGCCCCATCACACCTCTTTCTAAATTAGTGAAATAAAAATGGCTAGGCCTGATGTGCCTCTTGTATATATTGCTCGATTTGTTATGATTTGATTCACCAAGAGTGATTCTTCTACTATCTTGTAGTAAGGTTCAATGGAACAATGAGGCATGATTCTAATTTGGTTATTGCTACACTACTAGGGAATAGCTTAGAGGTAGCCGCTTACTAGTAGCGTGGGTTTATATACCTCCCTACTGCTACTTACTAGTAGCGGGGGTTTTTACCCATCGCTACTACTAAGTTGATAGTAGTAGTGCGGGTTTTTACCCCTCGCTACTACTAAGTGGTCTCAACCGTGCCCCCCGGTACATGCAATAGTAGTAGCGCATGGTATAAACCAGTGATGACCCACAAGTATAGGGGATATATCGTAGCCCTTTCGATAAGTAAGAGTGTCGAACCCAACGAGGTGCAGAAGGATCTGACAAGTGGTTTTCAGCAAGGTAATATCTGCAAGCACTGAAATTATCGGTAACAAGTAGCTGTGTGGTGAGATGATTCGTAGCAAGTAGCAAGTAACAAAAGTAACAACAGTGAAGCAAATTGGCCCAATCCCTTTTGTAGCAAGGGACAAGCCTGGACAAAGTCTTATAGGACGAAAAACGCTCCCGAGGACACACGGGAATTTCTGTCATGCTAGTTTTCATCATGTTCATATGATTCGCGTTCGTTACTTTGATAGTTTGATATGTGGGTGGACCGGTGCTTGGGTATCGCCCTTACTTGGACAAGCATCCCACTTATGATTAACCCCTCTCGCAAGCATCCGCAACTACGAAAGAAGAATTAAGACAAAGACTAACCATAGCATTAAACTAGTAGATCCAAATCAGCCCCTTACGAAGCAACGCATAAAACTAGGATTTCAAGCTTCTGTCACTCTAGCAACCCATCATCTATTTACTACTTCCCAATGTATTCTTCTAGGCCCAAATAATGGTGAAGTGTTATGTAGTCTACATTCATATAACACCACTAGAGGAAAAACAACATACAACACATCAAAATATCGAACGAATACCAAATTCACATGACTACTATTAGCATGACTTATCCCATGTCCTCGGGAACAAAAGTAACTACTCACAAAGCATAATCATATGCATGACCAGAGAGGTAATGAGTAGCATCAAAGATCTGAACATAAACTCTTCCACCAAGTAACCCAACTAACATCAACTACAAGGAGTAATTAACACTACTAGCAACCTTACAAGTACCAATCGGAGTCGTGAGATGGAGATTGGTTACAAGTGATGAACTAGGGTTTGGAGATGAGATGGTGCTGATGAAGATGTCGATGGTGACGAGTCCCCTCTGATGAGAGGAGTGTTCGTGATGACGATGGCGACGATTTCCCCCTCCGGGAGGGATGTTTCCCCAGCAGGATTGTCCTGCCGGAGCTCTAGATTGGTTTCGCTCAAGTTCTGCCTCGTGGCGGTGGCGAATCCTCACAAAAGCCTCCTCCAGATTTTTTTTGGAACTAAACCCTTCATATAGCAAAAGATGAGCGTCGAAGGGGCAACAGGGGGCCCACAAGCCCCCCAGGCCCAGTCAGGGGGGTAGGCCGGGCCTGGCAGGCTTGTGGCTTCCTGGTGGCACCCGTGTGGTACTTCTTCCGCCCAGTATTTTTCCTAAAATCCAAAATAATTCCCCGTTGATTTTCACGGCTTTTGGAGTTGCGCCCAATAGGTATCTCAAACTTGCTCCCTTTTCAGACCAGAATTCCAGCTGTCGGCATTCTCCCTCTTCATGTAAACCTTATAAAATAAGAGAGAAAAGGCATAAGTATCGTACCGTGAAGTGAAATAACAGCCCAAAAAGCGATAAATATCAACATGAAAGAATGATGCAAACTGGACGTATCAACTCCCCCAATCTTAGACCTCGCTTGTCCTCAAGCGAAAGCCTAGATCAATAAACATGACCACATGTTTAGGGAGAGAGGTGTCGACAAAACAAGATACGAACATCCAGGCATCATGATCATGATCAGAACAGCAATACCAACATATAATCTCTCATGCCAAAGTGAAAAACCCTTCACAAAGTAAAGCATGGATCAAGAACCTTACCGAGAATTAACAACCGATAGCCTTTAGTCATTGAAGCAATTGCAATTTATCACAACATCAGAAAGAGTCAAATAAGAGCTTGTAAAGCAAATCAACATACTCAATCATCCTTTCGTTCTCTACAATTGCTACAACTCACGTGGTACTCATGAGATAAAAGTTTCAGCTGGACACAGAGAAAGATAGGGGCTTATAGTTTCACATCCCAACCATTTACCTCAAGGGTAATGTCAACAATAATAACTCATGAATACTTACTTCCAAGTTGACATATGAATATAGATCTTTCCCTATCATATGACGTTAGCCAAGATAAAGGCGAAATAAGGAATTGGTGAAGATCACCATGACTCTTTCAAGGGCAAAAAGTAAAGGTACAAGATAGGCCCTTCGCAGAGGGAAGCAGAGGTTGTCATGCGCTTTTGAAGTTTGGATGCGTGTCATCTTAGTGCGGAGGAACGCCACTTTATATTGCCTCCTGTGATAAAGAACTTTATTATGCAGTCTGTCGGGTTTATGTCTTCCTCATCACAGGTTCGTACAAAGCTTATTTTCCACACACTAATAGATCATACATATTTAGGGAGAAAAAAATTTATTGCTTGCACCGATGCCAACTTACTTGAGGGATCTTATTCAATCCATAGGTAGGTATGGTGGACTCTCATTGCAAAACTGGGTTGAAGGTTTATGGATGCACAAGTAGTATCTCTACTTGGTACGGGAGTTTTGGCTAACATGAGGTGGAAGCAATCGTCGCATGCTAAGAGATCTCTAATCATATAACATTGTTCGGAACCAAGCAAACACAATTCATTATGTTGTCTTCTTTGTCCAACATCTACTTCTAAGCATGTAATAGTTTAGTGAGTGTTCACAATCATAGATGGTGTCAAAGATGATATATTTATATGTGAATCTCTCCTTCTTTATCACTTCCTATTAATTGCAACAATGACCAATGTCTACGTTCGTCTACCCTCAACAAGTTTCAATCATCATTCTTTTTATATGTGAATCCATCACTTCCCATAAGATCACTACATGATCTTTCATGCTTTTCTTCTTTCTCAATCTTTTGATCATCGCAAGAGGCAAAGCCCTTCAACTAAGACACTCTTTATTATATGGCTCACGAGCTCGAATACATCGGGGGGTGACACAAAGCAAAACTCAAGCCTAACACAGTAAGACCTTTATTCTCCTAGAGAAATAGAAAACTAAAAAGGAACAAACTAAAACAAAGGTAAAGGCAAAAGATGTGATGGTGATACGATACCGGAGCAACTCCCCCAAGCTTGGCATAAGGGGATTGCCCATACCCATGCTTAGTTGTCTTCCTTTGGAGGTGATGGTGGTGGAGTTGTTGAAGAGGTCTTGAGCTTGTCTAATTTCCACTTGAGCATAAAATTCTGCTCCCTCTGATCGTCATTTTCCTCTTCAAGCTTCAACACCCTTTGGCATAATTCCTGCTTACTCTCCTGCAAGAAACGAGAAGGGATAAACAAAGTCTTAGGCTTCTTCCTTGAGTCAGGGAGGCTCGACTTCTTGAACTCCACATGCGTGTCTCCAAATTGAGGTAAAGGAGCCTTCTCCTCATCAGAACTTGTTTGTTCCTTCCCCTTGGGATCATAATCTTCTTCCTCATCAGTGGTCCAGCCATAAGGATCCAAGTCCCCATAGACCTTGGGGTTAGCAAGGTAATTGGCCACATAGCTCTCCCCCTCTGAATCTTGACAAGACATCTTGCCCTAAATCTGCGGCAGAAAAAAGCTCGAAACGAAAACAGAGGAAATTTGCGTGATACGAGGGTCAGACCTTTCGGGAGAATATATAATGATTTTTTCCAGACCAGAAGGAGTACTCCGCACGAAAACGGAGTACGGGAGGCGCACGAGGTGGCCACAAGCCACCCAGGCCCGGCCAGGGGGGTAGGTCGGGCCTACCAGGCTTGTCGCCTCCTCGTGCACTTTCCGGACTACTTTAAAATTTTCTATTTTTTCAAATATTCCAAAACGGAGGAAAATTGCTACGGGAAAAGTTTTGGAGCCGGTTTTCTTACCGAATCGCATACCTCTTTGTTTTCGGAGTCTGAAACATGTTTTTAAATATCCCTTGTGTACTCCTCCGGAGTTATGGTATTGATAATATTGCTTTCAACATTTATGGGAGTACCTGATATATAATGCTTGATTCTCTGCCCATTTACAACTCTCGGACAATTACCTTCCGTGTTGTTGATCTTGATAGCACCGGAACGATATACGTCCGCAACAATATAGGGACCTTCCAATTTAGAGAGAAGCTTGCCTGCAAAGAATCTTAAACGAGAATTATATAGCAAGACATAATCACCTACATTGAACTCACATTTTTGTATCCTCTTATCATGCCACCTCTTAACCTTTTCTCTGAACAACTAGGAATTTTCATATGCCTGAGTTCTCCATTCATCAAGCGAGCTAATGTCAAATAACCTCTTCTCACTAGCTAGTTTGAAATCAAAGTTGAGCTCTTTGATTGCCCAATAACCTTTATGCTCTAGCTCAAGAGGTAGATGACATGCTTTACCGTACACCATTTTGTACGGAGACATGCCCATGGGATTCTTATAGGCAGTTATATAAGCCCACAGTGCATCATCGAGCTTCTTAGACCAATTCTTTCTAGACCTGTTGACAGTCTTTTGCAGAATTAGTTTAATCTCTCTATTGCTTAGCTCTACTTGACCACTGGACTGAGGGTGATAGGGAGACGCAATTCTATGATTGACATCGTACTTAGCAAGCGTTTTACGGAAAGCACCATGAATGAAATGTGAACCACCATCGGTCATTAGATATCTAGGGACTCCAAATCTAGGGAAGATAACTTCCTTAAGCATCCTGATGGAGGTGTTGTGATCAGCACTACAAGTGGGGATAGCTTCGACCCACTTAGTGACGTAATCAACAGCAACTAGGATATGAGTGTATCCATTGGATTTTGGAAATGGTCCCATATAATCAAAGCCCCAAACATCAAATGGTTCAATGACAAGTGAATAGTTCATAGGCATTTCCTGATGTTTACCGATATTACCTATTCTTTGACATTCGTCACAAGACAATACAAACTTACAGGTATCCTTGAAGAGAGTGGGCCAATAGAAACCTGATTGCAATACCTTGTGTGCAGTTCTATCTCCCGCATGGTGTCCTCCGTAGGCCTCGGAGTGACACTTATGTAGGATCTGCCCCTGTTCATGTTCAGGTACACAACGTCTAATAACACCATCTACTCCTTCCTTATAAAGGTGAGGATCATCCCAAAAGTAATGTCTCAAGTCAAAGAAGAATTTCTTCTTTTGCTGGTATGTGAAACTAGGTGGTATATATTTGGCAACAATATAGTTTGCATAATCAGCATACCACGGTGCACTACGTGAAGCATTGATGATGTTCAATTGCTCATCGGGAAAGCTATCATCAATAGGTTGTGGGTCATCAAGAACGTTCTCCAACCTAGACAAGTTATCTGCTACGGGGTTATCAGCACCCTTCCTGTCGACAACGTGCAAATCAAATTCTTGTAGCAAGAGAACCCATCTGATAAGTCTAGGTTTAGCGTCTTTCTTCTCCACGAGGTACTTAATAGCAGAGTGATCAGTGTGAATAGTGACTTTGGAATCAACTATGTAAGACCTGAACTTTTCACATGCAAACACGACTGCTAAAAATTCCTTTTCTGTAGTAGCATAGTTTCTTTGGGCACTATCTAGAGTTTTACTAGCATAGTGAATAACATTCAATTTCTTATCAACTCTTTGCCCTAGGATAGCAGTAATAACATAATCACTAGCATCACACATGATTTCAAAAGGTAAGTTCCAATCAGGTGGTTGAACAATAGGTGCAGTTATCAAAGCCTTCTTAAGTATTTTGAAGGCTTCCTCGCAATCATCGTCAAAAACAAAAGGAATATCCTTTTGCAAGAGATTGGTAAGAGGCCTAGAAATCATAGAGAAGTCTTTAATGAACCTTCTATAGAAACCAACATAACCAAGGAAACTTCTTATACCTTTGATATCTGTGGGGTATGGCATTTTCTCGATTGCATCAACCTTAGCCTTATCGACTTCAATACCTCTTTCAGAAATTTTATGTCCTAAGACGATGCCTTCATTAACCATAAAGTGGCACTTCTCCCAATTCAAGACAAGATTGGTGTCTTTACATCTCTGCAAGACTCGATTAAGGTTGATGAGGCAATCATCAAAAAAGACCCGTAAACGGAGAAGTCATCCATGAAAACCTCAACAATCTTTTCACAGAAGTCAGAGAATATAGCCATAATACATCTTTGAAAGGTGGCAGGTGCATTACATAAGCCAAAAGGCATACGTCTATATGCAAAGGTACCGAAAGGGCAGGTGAAAGTGGTTTTCTCCTGATCAGATTGTGCAACTGGTATTTGAGAGAAACCGGAATAACCGTCTAGAAAGCAGAAGTGTGTGTGTTTAGACAGTCTTTCTAGCATTTGGTCGATAAAAGGCAAAGGGTAATGATCTTTCCTAGTGGCTTTATTCAATTTTCTAAAATCGATCACCATCCTATAGCCAGTAATAATCCTCTATGGGATCGATTCATCCTTATCATTAGGGACAACGGTAATGCCTCCCTTCTTAGGGACGCAATGCACCGGACTCACCCAATCACTATGAGAAACAGGATAGATAATACATGCCTCCAGGAGCTTTAGTATTTCTTTTCTTACTACCTCTTTCATCTTAGGATTTAATCTCCTTTGATGATCAGCAACTGGTTTGGAATCAGGATAAGTTTTAATCTTGTGCTGGCATAGAGTGGGACTAATGCCCTTAAGATCATCAAGAGTATATCCAATAGCAGCACGGTGCTTCCTCAGAGTTTTTAGTAATTTCTTTTCTTCATGCTCTGAGAGGCTAGCACTAATTATGACAGGATATATCTCTTTTTCATCAAGATAAGCATACTTAAGAGTATCAGGCAACTGTTTAAGCTCGAACACAGGATCACCCTTTGGTGGGGGTGGATCCCCAAGCAGTTCAACAGGCAGATTATTCTGAAGAATAGGATATTGTTCTAAGACAACTCTATCTATCTCATCCCTTTCATCCATATGCATATCATTTTCATGCTCAAGCAAGTATTGCTCTAAGGGATCAGTAGGAGGCACAACAATAGAAGCTAAGGCAATAGTTTCATCCTTACTAGACAACTCCTTTTCATGAGGTTGTCTACCAAACTTGGAGAAATTGAACTCATGTGACACACCTTCAAAACCAACAGTGACAGTCTGCTTCTCACAGTCAATATGAGCATTGACGGTATTAAGAAAATGTCTGCCAAATATGATGGACAAAAGCTATCTTGGGTGGTAGCAAGAACGAGGAAATCAGCAGGATACTTCGTTTTACCACACAAGACTTCAACATTCCTAACAATTCCCACAGGGCAGATAGTATCTCTATTGGCAAGCTGAATAGTGACATCAATAGGCTCTATCTCAATAGGTGCAATCTCATCTTTGATTTCATCATATAAGGATTGAGGTATTGCACTAACACTAGCACCCATGTCACATAAACTATGATATCAATGATCTCCTATCTTAACAGAAATAACAAGCGTGCCAACAACATGCCTTTGTTTGTCTCTAGCGTGAGGTTTAGCAATTCTAGCAGCATCTTCATAGAAGTGAGTATTATGTCCCTCAACATCATCGAACAGAAGATCTTTGATAATAGGAATGCTAGGTTCAACTCTAATTTGCTTAGGGGGTGTAGGTGTTCTAATGTAGCCTCTATGTATCACAGTTGAAGCTTTAGAATGATCATTTATCCTAACAGGGAAAGGTGGTTTCTCAATGTAAGCACTGGGAACAACAGGATCATTATAGGCAATGACTCTCTCTTCAACTGGATTGGGTTTAACTACATTGAATTCTAAAGGAGGATGATATTTAAACCACTTCTCTTTGGGGAGATCAATATGAGCAACAAATGATTCACACAATGAAGCTACTATCTCAGAGTCAAGTCCATACTTAGCGCTAAAGTCCCAAAAAGTATTTGTTTCAACAAAGGATTTAATGCAATCAAACTAGAAATTCATACCTGACTCCTTACCTTCTTCATGCTCCCAATCTTCAGAGTTGCGTTTAATTCTCTCCAATAAATTCCATTTGAAGTCAATATCTCTCTTCATAAAAGAACCGGTACAAGAAGTGTCAAGCATGGTGCGATCATCATGAGAAAGCCGAGCATAGAAGTTCTGAATAATAATTTCTCTCGAGAGCTCATGGTTGGGACATGAATATAACATTGATTTAAGCCTCCCCCAAGCTTGAGCGATGCTTTCTCTGTCACGAGGCCAAAAATTATAAATATAATTCCAAACACGATGTACTAAATGCATAGGATAAAACTTTTGATGAAATTCCAATTTCAACCGATTGTAGTTCCATGATCCAGTATCATCACATAGCCTATACCATGTCAATGCCTTATCCTTCAGAGATAAAGGAAAGACCTTCTTCTTGACCTCATCCTCGGGCAAACCTGCAAGCTTAAATAAACACAAACTTCAGCTACATAGATTAGATGCAAGTCTGGATGTGATGTTCCATCTCCTGTAAAAGGATTAGCCAACAGTTTCTCAAGCATACCCAAAGGAAATTCAAAGAAAATATTTTCAGTAGGTGCAGCAGGTTGAGGAGCAACTATTTGTGCTTCCGTTCAAGGTGAAGATACCCCGAACAAGCCCCTCAAAGGATTAGTTCCCATAGTGACAAGTGACAATAAATTTCAGCACACTATATGAATGTTTCCTTACCAAGTTCCACTTACCAAAGGCGCTTCCCTCCCCCGCAATGGCGCCAAAAAAGAGTCTTGATGACCCACAAGTATAGGGGTCTATCATAGTCCTTTCGATAAGTAAGAGTGTCGAACCCAACGAGGAGCAGAAGGATCTGACAAGTGGTTTTCAGCAAGGTAATATCTGCAAGCACTGAAATTATCGGTAACAAGTAGTTGTGTGGTGAGATGATTCGTAGCAAGTAGCAAGTAACAAAAGTAACAACGGTGCAGCAAAGTGGCCCAATCCCTTTTGTAGCAAGGGACAAGCCTGGACAAAGTCTTATAGGAGGAAAAACGCTCCCGAGGACACATGGGAATTTCGGTCATGCTAGTTTTCATCATGTTCATATGATTCGCGTTCGTTACTTTGATAGTTTGATATGTGGGTGGACCGGTGCTTGGGTACTGCCCTTACTTGGACAAGCATCCCACTTATGATTAACCCCTCTCGCAAGCATCCACAACTAAGAAAGAAGAATTAATACAAAGGCTAACCATAGCATTAAACTAGTGGATCCAAATCACCCCCGTACGAAGCAACGCATAAACTAGGGTTTAAGCTTCTGTCACTCTAGCAACCCATCATCTACTTACTAGTTCCCAATGTCTTCCTCTAGGCCCAAATAATGGTGAAGTGTTATGTATTCGACGTTCACATAACACCACTAGAGGAAAAACAACATACAACACATCAAAATATCGAACGAATACCAAATTCACATGACTACTATTAACATGACTTATCCCATGTCCTCAGGAACAAAAGTAACTACTCACAAAGCATAATCATATTCATGACAAGAGAGGTAATGAGTAGCATCAAAGATCTGAACATAAACTCTTCCACCAAGTAATCCAACTAGCATCAACTACAAGGAGTAATTAACACTAGTAGCAACCTTACAAGTACCAATCGGAGTCGTGAGATGGAGATTGGTTACAAGTGATGAACTAGGGTTTGGAGATGAGATGGTGCTGATGAAGATGTTGATGGTGATGAGTCCCTTCCAATGAGAGGAGTGTTGGTGATGACGATGGCGACGATTTCCCCCTCCGGGAGGGAAGTTTCCCCCGCAAGATCGTCCTGCCGGAGCTCTAGATTGGTTCTGCTCAAGTTCCGCCTCGTGGCGGCGGCGAATCCTCTGAAAAGCCTCCTCCAGATTTTTTTGGAACGAAACCCTTCATATAGCAAAAGATGAGCGCCGGAGGGGCGACAGGGGGGCAACAAGCCCCCCAGGCACGGCCAGGGGGGTAAGCCGGGCCTGGCAGGCTTGTGGCCTCCTGGTGGCACCCCTCTGGTACTTCTTCCGTCCAGTATTTTTCATAAAATCAAAAATAATTCCCCGTTGATTTTCACGGCTTTTGGAGTTGCGCAGAATAGGTATCTCAAACTTGCTCCCTTTTCAGACCAGAATTCCAGCTGCCGGCATTCTCCCTCTTCATGTAAACCTTATAAAATAAGAGAGAAAAGGCATAAGTATTGTACGTGAAGTGAAATAACAGCCCAAAAAGCGATAAATATAAACATGAAAGCATGATGCAAAATGGACGTATCAACCAGCGTTACTACTAAGTTGATAGTAGTAGAGTGGGTTTATAACCCACGCTACTACTAAGTGTCTTTCAGTGTGCCCCCCGAGCTCCTCCCCTAAATCCCTCCTCTCTCATCTCCTCCCACAAATCCCTCCTCTCTCATCTCCTCCCCGAAACCCCTCCTCTCTCATGTCACTCTCCACCAAATCCCGTCGCCCCTCTGCTCCGCTGCATCGAGCCTCCTCCCCGCCCTCGCACTATGCACGCAGGTCGTTGGAGTCGCCCGACGACCGAGCTCATGAGCGCTCAGCAGGCCATGCCCGAGTCGCCTTACTCCTCTCCTGGCGGAGCGCCCCGCCGAGTGCTCGATGGCACAACCCAGGCCACCCCAAGTACCTCAAGGCTGGAGCCCTCTTCTCCTCATCTCTCTCCCGTAATTCCCCTTATCTCTTTAATCTCCCTTCTCTCTCTGTTTGAACGAACTGTAGGAGACAGCTTTGGCTGTCCCCGAGCTCCGCGCCGCCTCTCCTCCTGTCGGGCCTCGTCGGCCGCCGCCTCCGCCGGAGCACCACCATAGGCGAGGTCCACGTCGGCCTCTTCCTCCTCCTTTTCTTTCCCTTCTCCCTCTCATGGTCTCTGTTCTCTCGTTTCGCCATGAACAGGAGCTTGCAGCATGTCGCCGTCGCCCCAAGATGTCGGTGATCGCCGCCGTTGACGTCCAACGCCCGAGATGGATGGATCCAGCTGCTCCCCTTTAGATCCCGTCGACCCGCGACCCCCCCTCGCCGAGCCAACGTCAGATTTGGTCAATCGCCGCCAGGCCACACCGTCGGCGACCCCTACGTTGATGGATCAAATCACTGCAGCCATTGACAGCAGCACGGGATCAAGATTTTTTATAAAAAAATAATAGTAGTAGCGCGGTAATAGAGTAGGCGCTACTGCTATTTAGCAGTAGCGCGTCTACAACCTACGCTACTTCTATCACAGCTAGGAGTAACGCGGGTAAAAACCCCGTACTGCTAAAAGTTAGCTATAGCGTCCTAAAACTAGTGTGGGACCCCATGCTATTAGTAGGCTAAAACCTGCGCTACTAGTAGCGTTTTTCCTACAAGTGCTAGAATAATTCATTAACTTGAGATATGTTGGGATGTTACTTTAGGTGTCAAATGATAGTAAAACCTAGGTTCTTGCACGGTTCCTAGATTAATTGTTCTGTTTTGTTCTAGGAAATATTGCCTATATTGAGACTCTAAACATTTGACTACTTATCTAGTTTACATGAGTTCCAGGCTGAAGACATTGGAATAAGCTCGAGGCACTAGTTAGCGACTTGCTCTATATGTTATTGAATTTGTAATGCTAAATTTATTGAGAATTTGATGTACTGTTGAACATGTTGGGAATTTGGTGTGTATTTGGTCGCTGAACTTGTTATTTAAATGCTTGTAGTTATGTGACAATACTAACAATATTAACTTTGGTTTACTTGAAATACATTCTTGGACTAAAAGTGGATAGAAAGATAAATATATTGTTATTGAATTTGGGCTGATTGTGTATGTATATAATGTACATGAAGAGGCACGACGCAAATAAAAAAATGACCTAAATGTCTATTGGACCAAATCTATCTAGGCTTTAAAAACATGCCTAAAATATATTGTCTGAGAGAAAGGTAATTTTTTTTAAAGAAATGGACCACTAAAAGACCGGGGCCTAGAAATATGGTGTAGGCCCAAAAAGAAATCTACACCAAAAGACGTGAGCCTAGAAAATTGAATTGTTGGGCCACCCCCATGTAGCTAACCAAAGTTGACACGAAAAAAATATATATAATGGGCTTGGCCCATGTAGACACCAAATTAGACCGACCTGATTCTTATCGGCGACCAATTAAATTGGTCGCAATTTTCAACACGTCACCTTGCCCGGGCAAACAACCAGTGACCAAAACAATTGGTCGTACAATTTACGACCTTTTATTTTGGTCGTAACCTTCTACGACCATATCACAAAGAAGATCGTTAAGTTTCATAAAAATGGTCAGCTTTTGACCAACTATATTTGGTCACAAAAAAGTCAAAATTTAAACACAACGACCTTGTAGTGCCTCGCTCTACCATTAAAGCGACACGTCATCCGAGGGTGTCATCTGTAATGCGTTGCCATTGTGTGCTCCTGTTCAATAACGATGACACATTATTGGACGAGACGAGACGAGGTGTATATCTACCACGCGTGTTCAACGTTCTATCCGTGTGTATGCCACCATTAAGTAGGCTTGTCAGCCCAGAAACCCACTCCAATGCTGCGCATTGACGCACATGGACGCGTGGCCTCACCAGAATCCACTATTTAAAGGATGCCACACCCAGCTAACTCCACGCCACAAGACAAGCTGCTCCCCATCCCTCTTCATTGCACCGCATCTGCCCTGAGTGCAAGTGTCAAAGCTCTGTGGGAGAGCCTTTCCATGGAAATGAAGCACCAGATGGTCGCCCTTGCCGCTATATGGAAAAGGCGACGTGCCATGCGGATCGAGGATGACTTGCCCGCCAACACGTTCGAGGTCTCCGAAGACGAGGATGACACTACGATGGAGACGGACACCGATTAAACCGCCCCGGTGCTCACGCCTATGCACGCCGGCTTCACCATGGAGCAGTAGGAAGCGATGATTCTAATTTGGTTATTGCTACACTACCAGGGAAAAGCTTATAGGTAGCCGCTTACTAGTAGCGCGGGTTTATACCCCTCGCTACTTCAACTTACTAGTAGCACGGGTTTTTACCCATCGCTACTACTAAGTTGATAGTATTAGCGCGGGTTTTTATCCCTCGCTACTACTAAGTGGTCTCAATTGTGCCCCTCGGGACATGCAATAGTAGTAGCGCGTGGTCTAAACTAGCGCTACTACTAAGTTGATAGTAGTAGCATGGGTATATAACTCACGCTACTACTAAGTGGCCTTTAGTGTGCACCCCGAGGTCCTCGCCAAATCCCTCCTCTCTCATCTCCTCCCCCAAATACCTCCTCTCTCATCTCACTCTCCCCCAAATCCCGTCACCCCTCTACTCCGCTGCACCGAGCCTCCTCGCTGCTCTTGCACTGCGCCTGCGGGTCGTCGGAGTCGCTCGACGGCCAAGCTCACGAGTGCCCAACAGGTCGCGCCCGAGTCGCCTTCCACCTCTACTGGCGGACCGCCCCGCCAAGTGCTCACCGACACAACCCCGGCCATCCCAAGGACCTCAAGGCCGGAGCCCTCTTCTCCTCATCTCTCTCCCGTAATTCCTCTTATATCTCTAATCTCTCTGTTATCTCTATTTGAACGAACTATAGGAAACATCCATGGTTGTCCCGAGCTCCACGCAACTTCTCCTCATGTCGGGCCTCGCCGGCCGCCGCCTCCATCGGAGCACCACCATAGGCGAGCTCCACGTCGGCCTCTTCCTCCTCCTTCTATTTTCCTTCTCCCTCTCATGGTGTTTTCTCTCATGTTTCGCCATGGACAGGAGCTTGCAGCCTCTCACCGTCGCCCCAAGATGACGGTGGTCGCCGCCTTTGACGTCCAGCGCAGGAGATGGACGGATCCAGCTGCTCCCCTTAAGACCACATCGACCTGTGACCCCCCTCGCCGAGCCACCGTCAAATCTGGTCTATTGATGCTAGTCCACGCCGCTTTTGACCAACTATATTTGGTCACAAAAAGGTCAAAATTTAAACACAACGACCTTGTAGTGCCTCGCTCAACCATTAAAGCGAGACGTCATCCGAGGGTGTCATCCGTAATGCGTTGTCGTTGTGTGCTCCTGTTCAATAACGATGACACATTATTCGACGAGACGAGACGAGGTGTATATCTACCACGCGTGTTCAACGTTCTATCCGTGTGTATGCCACCATTAAGTAGGCTCGTTAGCCCAGAAATGTTGGAGAACGTCGCATGGGAAACAAAAATTTTCCTACGCGCACGAAGACCTATCATGGTGATGTCCATCTACGAGAGGGGATGAGTGATCTACGTACCCTTGTAGATCGTACAGCAGAAGCGATGTGAGATCGCGGTTGATGTAGTGGAACGTCCTCACGTCCCTCGATCCGCCCCGCGAACAATCCCGCGATCAGTCCCACGATCTAGTACCGAACGGACGGCACCTCCGCGTTCAGCACACGTACAGCTCGACGATGATCTCGGCCTTCTTGATCCAGCAAGAGAGACGGAGAGGTAGAAGAGTTCTCCGGCAGCGTGACGGCGCTCCGGAGGTTGGTGGTCATCCTGTCTCAGCAGGGCTCCGCCCGAGCTCCGCAGAAACACGATCTAGAGGGAAAACTATGGAGGTATGTGGTCGGGCAGCCGTGAGAAAGTCGTCTCAAATCTGCCCTAAAAGCCCCATATATATAGGAGGAGGGAGGGGGACCTTGCCTTGGAGTCCAAGGGACTCCAAGGGGGTCGGCCGAGCCAGGGGGGAGGACTCTCCCCCCCAAACCGAGTCCTACTTGGTTTGGTGGGAGGGAGTCCTTCCCCCTTTCCCACCTCTCCTTTTTTTTTCCTTTCCTTTGATATTTTCTCTTCCTTGGCGCATAGGATTTGGTGGGCTGTCCCACCAGCCCACTAAGGGCTGGTGTGACCCCCCCAAATACCTATGGGCTTCCCCGGAGTGGGTTGCCCCCCTCCGGTGAACCCCCGGAACCCATTCGTCATTCCCGGTACATTCCCGGTAACTCCGAAAACCTTCCGGTAATCAAATGAGGTCATCCTATATATCAATCTTCGTTTCCGGACCATTCCGGAAACCCTCGTGACGTCCGTGATCTCATCCGGGACTCCGAACAACATTCGGTAACCAACCATATAACTCAAATACGCATAAAACAACATCGAACCTTAAGTGTGCAGACCCTGCGGGTTCAAGAACTATGTAGACATGACCCGAGAGACTCCTCGGTCAATATCCAATAGCGGGACCTGGATGCCCATATTGGATCCTACATATTCTACGAAGATCTTTATCGTTTGAACCTCAGTGCCAAGGATTCGTATAATCCCGTATGTCATTCCCTTTGTCCTTCGGTATGTTACTTGCCCGAGATTCGATCGTCAGTATCCGCATACCTATTTCAATCTCGTTTACCGGCAAGTCTCTTTACTCGTTCCGTAATACAAGATCCCGCAACTTACACTAAGTTACATTGCTTGCAAGGCTTGTGTGTGATGTTGTATTACCGAGTGGGCCCTGAGATACCTCTCCGTCACACGGAGTGACAAATCCCAGTCTTGATCCATACTAACTCAACTAACACCTTCGGAGATACCTGCAGAGCATCTTTATAGTCACCCAGTTACGTTGCGACGTTTGATACACACAAAGCATTCCTCCGGTGTCAGTGAGTTATATGATCTCATGGTCATAGGAATAAATACTTGACACGCAGAAAACAGTAGCAACAAAATGACACGATCAACATGCTACGTCTATTAGTTTGGGTCTAGTCCATCACATGATTCTCCTAATGATGTGATCCCGTTATCAAGTAACAACACTTGCCTATGGTCAGGAAACCTTGGCCATCTTTGATCAACGAGCTAGTCAACTAGAGGCTTACTAGGGACAGTGTTTTGTCTACGTATCCACACAAGTATTGTGTTTCCAATCAATACAATTATAGCATGGATAATAAACGATTATCATGAACTAAGAAATATAATAATAACTAATTTATTATTGCCTCTAGGGCATATTTCCAACAAGAAACCCACTCTAATGTTGCGCATTGACGCACCTGGACGCATGGCCTAACCGGAATCCACTATTTAAAAGATGCCACACCCAACTAACTCCACGCCACAAGACAAGCCGCTCCCCATCCCTCTTCATTGCACCGCATCTGCCATGACTGTAGGTGTCAAAGCTCTGTGGGAGAGCCTTTCACTAGTGGGGACGGGGCCTTTAGCCCGGCCTGTAAGGGGCTTTAGTCCCGGTTCACCAGCCGGGACTAAAGGGGCGGGACTAAAGGCCTAACCTTTAGTCCCGGTCCTGTTACAAGCCGAGACTAAAGGTGCTCCACGTGGGCGCCTCGTAGCGCCCCAGGGGCAGGCCCTTTAGTCCCGGTTCGTTACATGGACCGGGACTAAAGAGTTTCAGATTTTGCTTATTTTTGGGTTTTTTTTAATGAAATTATTTTTGGGTTTTAGGGTTTTAGGGTTTAGGTGTTCGGGAGATTAACGTGATGCCTCGTTTGGTGTTCGGGAATTAGTTTTCATATAATTTAAATAGAAATAATTATGCTTATATATAAGATTAACTTATCTTACAAGCGAGCATATAAATACAATTATATGGAGATCTGAATTATCGGGACTAGAGCCCGTCTATTCGATTACATGGACGAATATCAGTAATGGCCCCTAGCTACACTAAATCGTCCTTTGTCATCTATAGCTTCCGTCCTCAGAAAGGTCGCAAGCTCCTCTGCAACAGCAATCGCGCGTTGCTCTGGTAGGACCTTCGTCCTCATGGCCGTGTACTATATAAGAAGAGGAGATGAATATGAATATCAATCATGATAACAAAGAATGACGGGTAAAAATAGAGGTGTGAATGTTCATTGCTTACGTCGAATCTGTGATCCTTGTGCTCAGAGGTAAAAGTGCGAATGGTCTCGCAAACATAGTATTCGCATAGATGCGTCCCCCGTGGCTGCAGTCGCACTTTACGAGAATAGTATATATATAATAAAAATAGTAATCTAGCATCATAAATGTATTGAAAATAGAAGTATATCATACTACTACTTACCTGAGCCGCTCTAAAGGTCAGCTTCTCAGGCTCGATACCGGGAGTCACGCACTTGAACCGCTTCCAAACCTTGCCCGACAAGGATAATGATTTGCTAAGTTTTTCATTAATTGATATATCATAAAATCATCGAAAGAGACCGATAGAGCGCAAGAATGATTGAAATTGTCCTTGGAGCATGTCCTGCAGGCTTTGGAACTGTTCCAAGGGTCTCGATAATGGGTCGAAGGCATCAACTCTTCCCTTATCAATTTGAATGTCCAACAGAATCCAATGGAAGCTTCACATGTAATTATATATATATATATATATATATATATAGGAAAAATACATCCTACCACCTAGGGGTAGTTACCCCACATGTTCCATATACTACCATGCAGGAGTATATATACTAATTTATCATTTTTATTATGTTCATATACTATATATAAGATTTTTCAAAGTGAGTTACATGAAAAAATTACAAGTTGACCCATAGTTTTTATTATATTTATGAAATACATATATATTTGTATGTAAAAAAGAGCATACGCAAAATATGATACATACTACCAAAAAATAGTATATATACTACCTAAACATGATTATATACTACATACTACGCATACATACTCTCCAATTTGATAGATACTACATACAACATACAAAACGCCAGTGGTGTTAACTACCACCGGTGGTAGATAAAATTTGTCCTATATATATATATATATATATATATATATATCAGTAACTTATCAATTACACTTATAAGTGAATGGACACAACAGAGTAAAGACCCTCACCTGAAGTTGTATGGAAACAGTATGTGGTCACAGAAAATTTGATTTGTTAGAAACCTTAGAAGGTTTTCCTCCGTATCCTTGGGTTTATCAGTTAGCGTCGCTATATGTATTTTATCTGGGTCAATAAACCCAATATTTAGGATGTTCTTACTTTTACAATCCAGAATCTTCATTCTGCATAATAGAGTACAAGTTATATATAGACAATGAATTGAAATAACTAAACAAGTTATATGTAGACAACGAATTGAAAAACTTACAGACAATAGCAACTCATAAGCGATTTGTCGAGGGCGTCGCCATTGTACATCTGGAAGGGTTCATCAAAGTCGATATGGATTTCTTCGGGGCGGCCGTAGTACTCCCGTGGGACACTCACCACGATCATCGTTCTCCCATTCTTCGATTCACTTAAGTACCATGTCTGCAAGTAACGCATATTTGTTGGGAGATCATCTTTGCTGACCAAAGGCTCTCCCATGATAAACTGTGGCTTAGGGGCTACCACAACCTTCGGTAAGCTGTCGTCTTGGGAAGCCAGAACATCTTCAACCGAGACACCCCATTCAGCCGCCCACTTCTTTGCTAATTCAAAATCTTGCCCCTGCACCAGAGGGGGAACATTCTCGGTTAACACCTTGAGGGGTGGGATCGACAGTTTGGCCTGTTGTCCAAGCTGAGGAACGTCTGATTTTTTCTTGCTTGTAGTTGAACTTGATTTGCTCCCACTTGCACTTGCACGTGATCTGCTCTTTTTCACTTCCTTCTGCAATGTGCGTGTATAGTCATCAGGCTTATGGTGTAAGTCATACTGTGATGGAAGGGTCGTGAAGTATTTTGCAAATGCTATTTGCTTCTCGGTGTATTCCGGGCGGGGCTCGGGTTCCTTCTTTTTCATCTGCGCATCATGATGTTCCTTTGCTATCCTGGCGTTTTCCTTGGGGGTACGATCATAAGGTCTGATAGGAAGATTAGCATGAGGTACCTTTGGGAGGGGCGACCGTTTGCGCTTTGGGGGTCTCCGTCGCTTAGAAATCGTCGGCGGAGCGTTCTTGGTGGCACGCTTCCGCTTAGTATCCTGTGCGGGCGGCGGCAGAGACGGACGACCCAAGTCCGACGGCGGTAATCGAGATGGACTCGTGTTGTGCTGGCCGACGTCATGTGGAGGGCTTGGAGGTAATGGAGGTGTAGGTGACCTGCGACGACTCGGAGGCGGTGTTGTCCTTGGGGCCGAGCCTGGAAGCTTGACGTAGTTCTTGTCCCATAGGATGACTCCACCCAGTACTTCTCCGAGTGCCCTCTCATCTTCGGGTCCAGCTATGTCGAGCTCCATATCATGAAACCCCACCATGATTTCATCCACCCCGACTTTCGCAAAGCCAGCTGGAATCTCACGGCCATGCCAGCGTGCATCAGGGCCAGAAGGTAAAGCTTGTCCGACGGCCACCTTCATGGATATGTTCTTGAATTTCTGATGGAGTTCACATGATGTTGACTCCTTGATTCCATCCACGGGGTAGCCGGGACCGCCCTCTATCATTCTTCGTGCATCGTCGGGCGGGGCCTCAGATTCAGCCACGCTGCTTTTCCGCTTAGATGGGGCGTCGGTAATATCAAGTGCAGGATCTTTCTGGCGCGCTACTCCTCTAAGCTCATCAATCTGCTTCTGTTGCTCGTTAATCCTGGCAAGCAACTGGTTGAACTTGTCATTCTCCTCATCCTGCTGCCGCTTCTTTGCTCTCTCCCGGCTTCTGTAAGTGTCTTGGTCTCTGGCAAACCCAAGCCACCACGGGTAAGAAGGACCAAAGCCTCGCGTTAGTCCTCCATGTTCGTCATTGCCGAGGACCAGTGTGAGCAAATCTTTCTCTCTATCTGCAGTGAACTTTCTTTTTCCCTCCTTAATTTCTTTCAATATCCTTTTCCAATTCTCCCTGGGTATCCTAAGACCGTCACTGCAGATGAGGTCCCCTGTTTCTTCGTCGTACGAACCACCATGCGCAAGGAACCAATTTCTTGCTCTCAATTCCCACTCATCACGTACTAGTTCAGGTACGATGCCTTTATCTAGCAGATCTTGCTCTTTCTTATCCCACTTTGGGATGGCAGTCTCATAGCCCCCTGGCCCCAGCTTTTGGTGATATTTCTTCTTGTCGGCTTTTATCTTGTTCTTTTCTGCTAATGCCTGGGCATCTTCTGACTCCTTGTACTCTTGAAATGCCTTCCAGTGATTCGCCTGCTTGGCTAGATACCCCTTGAATACTGACACTTTCTTTGTCTTCAAATAGTTCTTCCATAGCTTCTTCTTCCAGCTACGGAACAGTTCGGCCATCTTCTTTAGAGTCCACTGCTTGACTTTGGCCCTCAGTTTGTCTGCGGCGTCTTCATTCTCACATTCTGGCAGGTTGCAATGTGACATGAGATCATTCCAAAGATTATCTTTGTACCTTTCGGCGACATAGTCACTGTCGGCTGCCCCTTTGCGCTTGTTCCACTCCCGAACGCTGATCGGGACGTGATCCCTAACGAGAACTCCGCATTGCTTCTTGAATGTGTCAGCAGCATTCTTAGGAAGCTTGGGTTCGCCCGTAGGCAATATCACCTCAAAGGTGTAATGCGTCCGTGCATCCAACTTTCTAGTCGGGCCTTGTTTCGTAGCTTTGCTCGATGTGGAGGCCTAAGAGGGAGAAACATTCATCAAATCAATGTATATGTATACAATATAGAGCTATCTCCAATATTTTTCACATATTACAAGTGATTGTCGAACTTCATATGTATACCTCGCCGGACTTTATTATTTCTTCACCGGCTTCTCCATCGGCTTCTCCATCAGTGGAGCTATCACCTTCTCCATCATTGGACCTATCTCCTGCCCCATCGGCTTCATCTTCGTGTCGGTTGACCTCCATTCCATATCCGGAGGGGTTTAGATATGACGACGGAGATTCAGCTGGTTCAACGTCGGGGCCGTCTTTGATTATATCTTCGAGAAGTTCTTCCTCTTTGAGGTTCCTGATATGTGGATCCATAGTTCTGCAAAAAACGGATTCTCTTAACCTTTGTACCAAAAAAAATTATTCTATCAGGAACTCCGTTCCAAAACAACTTTAGTCCCGGGTCGTGGCTCCACCCAGGACTCCTAGATTTCTGCATAGTATTCAAAGTAGGAGTACTTTTCCAATTTGAGCATTCAATAAGCAAAACCAAATCGTAAAATAAAGTAGTATTCAAATTAGCATGCATTCAATTATAAGCAAATACACCATCTTTTTTGTCCGTACATCGTCGAATATTATCACTAATACTCCTCGAATACTATCATACATATAGCATCACTGATACATCTAGAACCGTAGCACCCGACGGGTATCGGCGCGGGCGGTGGACACCCAAAGAGAAGGAACCATCACAGGATCATAGCTCCAGTGAGATCCCCGAAGAACCTGCCAGGTATGCTCGAACTTGCCCTCCAACGCAACCATGTAGCGACGGACGTGCTCATCCTCCTCGCTGACACTTTGACATACCACCTCCGCGGTGTCCGGAAGCCTCGGCACCCTCACTGGCCCACGCGACCGCCACCAAATAAGGATCGGGTCAACGACGGGCTGGCTCCTCACCAACCTACGCCCCCCGGAAGGTAGCACCTCCCAATACCAGCCGGTCGGAGCCTAGTCCTGGACAGGGCCCCTCTGATCAAGCAGGTGTCCTCCGCCGAGTCGACGACGAGGATGCGAGATAGGCATCGTAAAATGAACTAAAAAATAAACTAGTTCTATTAATTTTCTTGCTAAAAACAAACTATTAACACTTAAGCATATACAATAGCAAAATTAAACTATTAACACTTAAGCATATACAATAGCAAAATTAAGCAATAATCTAAGAAACACTATTAACACTTAAGCATATACACTATACAATATTTCTTTTTCTTGTAACCCTAAACTAATTTTTCCTCTTCTTCTACTTCTCCTCTTCTTCTACTACTTCTCCTCTTCTCTTCTTCTACTTCTCCTCTTCTCTTCTTCTACTTCTCCTCTCCTCTTCTTCTAATTTTTTCTCTTCTTCTACTTCTCCTCTTCTTCTATTTTTCCTCTTCTTCTCCTCTCCTCCTCTTCTTATTCTCCTTTTCTTCTTTTCTTCTCCTCCTCTTCTTATTTTCCTTTTTCCTAATTCTAAATATTACTAACCCTAATAATCTAGCACAAACCTAATAACAATAGGAATTAAATGACAAAAAAAAACCGTTTCTTCTTTTCTTCCTTTTTCTTCCTTTCTTCTCCTTTTTCTTCCTTTCTTCTCCTTTTTCTTCTTTTCTTCTCCTTTTTCTTCTTTTCTTCTACTGGCCAGAGTGTTGGAGAGGAGGGGGAGGGGGCTTACCGGCCAGAGGTGTCGACGGCGCGCGGCGAGGAGGATGGCGCGGCGCGCGGCGAGGAGGACGGCGGCGCGTGGCGAGGAGGGCGGCGCGCGGCGAGGAGGACGGCAGGCGGCGGCGAGCAGGACGGCGGGCAGCCTGACGGCGTCGTCGAGTTCGTCGCTGTGCCGCGCCGGGCAGGAGGACGAGGAAGAAGGAGAGAAGGAAATGCGATTTGGGTTGGAAATTTTCTAACTCCCGCTTATATAGGTGGATCTTTAGTCCCGGTTCGGGGCTTGAACCGGGACTAAAGACCCCCTTTAGTCCCGGGTGGAGCCACGACCCGGGACTAAAGGCCCTTTTTTGGCAGACCAAAAGGCGGGAAGCAGGGGCCTTTAGTCCCGGGTCGGGGCTCGAACCGGGACTAAAGACCCCCTTTAGTCCCGGGTGGAGCCAAGACTCGGGACTAAAGCCCCTCCTCGGCTGCAGGCGAGGGGCTTTAGTCCCGGGTCGTGGCTCCACCCGGGACTAAAGCCCCTCCTCGGCTGCATGATAAGTTTAGTCCCACCTCGCCCAGCGAGGGGGACTAACACTTGTTTATAAGCCCCGTCGCAGCTTCTCCATCGATCTCCTCTCTAAAGCACGCTTACGGGCCTAAACTCACTGAAAATTGAAACTATATTCGAAATTATGGAGAAAATTCAACCTAAATTCAAAGTGAGTTCAATTTGAATTTAGATTGAATTTTCTCTATAAATTCTCATATAGTTTCAATTTTTTTCTATTTTCATTATTAATAATTTTGACTATCCAAACTATTATCTATTTTGTTATTTTCAATTAAAAACTATGTTTATTAAAAATTCTTTTTGCATATTTGAGAATTTGACAAAACTATGATAATGAAAAGTGTTTGAAATTGAATAAATAATGCAAAACTATTTTCTATTTACATAATTAATAATTTTGACTATCCAAACTATTATCTATTTTGTTATTTTCAATTAAAAACTATGTTTATTAAAATTCTTTTTGCATATTTGAGAATTTGACAAAACTATGATAATGAAAAGTGTTTGAAATTGAATAAATAATGCAAAACTATTTTCTATTTTCAAAAGTAATTAGTTTGACTATCCAAACTATTAACTATTTTTTTATTTTCAATTAAAAACTATGTTTATTAAAATTGTTTTTGCATATTTGAGAATTTGACAAAACTAGGATAATAAAAAGTGTTCGAAATTTAATAAATAATGCAAAACTATTTTATATTTTCAAAAGTAATTATTTTGACTATCCAAACTATTAACTTAATTTTTTTTGATCTAGTTGACCCAGAAATTGAAAAGCACTACAAATGAACTCTGAAAATGTTGAAATTTGGCATGCTATCATCATTTCGCCCACATAGCATGTGTTAAAAAGTTGAGAGGGCTACGACAAAAACTGGATGCACTTCGTGTACAAAACAGACAATCTCTCTCGAAGTATCAGCGTTTCGAACGAGAACTCATCTCTTACAAAGGGTTTTCATTTTTTTGAACTTATTTGAACTCCATACTTTTTGTGTGTTCGAAATGCACAATTCAAAGGCACATCACAAAATTTCAACAATTTCTAACTTCATTTGGTATTCTTCGTGCATTTACTTTTTTTTGAGCTAGTTGACCCTGAAATTGAAAAGCACTACAAATGAACTCTGAAAATGTTGAAATTTGGCATGCTATCATCATTTCACCCACATAGCATGTGTTAAAAAGTTGAGAGGGCTATGACAAAAACTGGATGCACTTCGTGTACAAAACGGACAATCTCTTTCGAAGTATCAGCGTTTCGAACGAGAACTCATCTCTACCAAAAGGATTTCATTTTTTTGAACTTATTTGAACTCCATACTTTTTGTGTGTTCAAAATGCACCATTCAAAGGCACATCACAAAATTTCAACAAATTCTGACTTCATTTGGTATTCTTCGTGCATTTACTTATTATTTTTTTGAGCTAGTTGACCCTGAAATTGAAAAGCACTACAAATGAACTCTGAAAATTTTGAAAGTTGGCATGCTATCATCATTTCATCCACATAGCATGTGTTAAAAAGTTGAGAGGGCTACGACAAAAACTGGATGCACTTCGTGTATAAAACGGACAATCTCTCTCGAAGTATCAGCGTTTCGAACGAGAACTCATCCCTTACAAAGGGATTTCATTTTTTTGAACTTATTTGAACTCCATACTTTTTGTGTGTTCAAAATGGGCCATTCAAAGGCACATCACAAAATTTCAACAATTTATGACTTCATTTGGTATTCTTCGTGCATTTACTTTTTTTTTTGAGCTAGTTGACCCTCAAATCGAAAAGCACTACAAATGAACTCTGAAAATGTTGAAAGTTGGCATGCTATCATCATTTCACCCACATAGCATGTGTTAAAATTTGAGAGGGCTACGAAAAAAACTAGATGCACTTCGTGTACAAAACGGACAATCTCTCTCGAAGTATCAGCGTTTCGAACGAGAACTCATCTCTTAGAAAGGGATTTCATTTTTTTGAACTTATTTGAACTCATACTTTTTGTGTGTTCAAAATGCACCATTCAAAGGCACATCACAAAATTTCAACAATTTCTGACTTCATTTGGTATTCTTCGTGCATTTACTTATTTTTTTTGAGCTAGTTGACCCTGAAATTGAAAAGCACTACAAATGAACTCTGAAAATGTTGAAAGTTGGCATGCTATCATCATTTCACCCACATTGCATGTGTTAAAAAGTTGAGAGGGCTACGACAAAAACTGGATGCACTTCGTGTACAAAACGGACAATCTCTCTTGAAGTATCAGCGTTTCGAACGAGAACTCATCTGTTACAAAGGGATTTCAATTTTTTGAACTTATTTGAACTCCATACTTTTTGTGTGTTCAAAATGCACCATTCAAAGGCACATCACAAAATTTCAACATTTTATGACTTCATTTGGTATTTTTCGTCCATTTACTTATTTTTTTTGAGCTAGTTGACCCTGAAATTGAAAAACACTACAAATGAACTCTTAAAATGTTGAAATTTGGCATGCTATCATCATTTCACCCACATAGCATGTGTCAAAAAGTTGAGAGGGCTACGACAAAAACTGGATGCACTTCGTGTACAAAACGGACAATCTCTCTCGAAGTATCAGCGTTTCGAACGAGAACTCATCTCTTACAAAGGGATTTCATTTTTTTGAACTTATTTGAACTCCATACTTTTTGTGTGTTCAAAATGCACCATTCAAAGGCACATCACAAAATTTCAACAATTTATGACTTCATTTGGTATGATTCGTGCATTTACTTTTTTTTTTGAGCTAGTTGACCGTGAAATTGAAAATCACTACAAATGAACTCTGAAAATGTTGAAAGTTGGCATGCTATCATCATTTCACCCACATAGCATGTGTTAAAAATATGAGAGGGCTTCGACAAAAACTGGATGCACTTCGTGTAGAAAACGGACGATCTCTCTCGAAGTATCAGCGTTTCGAACGAGAACTCATCTCTTACAAAAGGATTTCATTTTTTTGAACTTATTTGAACTCCATACTTTTTGTGTGTTCAAAATGCACCATTCAAAGGCACATCACAAAATTTCAACAATTTCTGACTTCATTTGGTATTCTTCGTGCATTTACTTATTTTTTTTGAGCTAGTTTACCCTGAAATTGAAAAGCACTACAAATGAACTCTGAAAATGTTGATGGCATGCTATCATAATTTCACCCACATTGCATGTGTTAAAAAGTTGAGACGGCTACGACAAAAACTGGATGCAGTTCGTGTATAAAACGGACAATCTCTCTCGAAGTATCAGCGTCTCGAACGAGAACTCATCCCTTACAAAGGGATTTTATTTTTTTGAACTTATTTGAACTCCATACTTTTTTTGTGTTCAAAATGCACCATTCAAAGGCACATCACAAAATTTCAACAATTTATGACTTCATTTGGTATTCTTCATGCATTTACTTATTTTTTTTGAGCTAGTTGACCCTGAAATTGAAAAGCACTACAAATGAACTCTGAAAATGTTGAAAGTTGGCATCCTACCATCATTTCACCCACATAGCATGTGTTAAAAATATGAGAGGGCTACGACAAAAACTGGATGCACTTCATGTAGAAAACGGACGATCTCTCTCGAAGTATCAGCGTTTCGAACGAGAACTCATCTCTTACAAAAGGATTTCATTTTTTTGAACTTATTTGAACTCCATACTTTTTGTGTGTTCAAAATGCACCATTCAAAGGCACATCACAAAATTTCAACAATTTCTGACTTCATTTGGTATTCTTCGTGCATTTACTTATTTTTTTTGAGCTAGTTGACCCTGAAATTGAAAAGCACTACAAATGAACTCTGAAAATGTTGAAAGTTGGCATGCTATCATCATTTCACCCACATAGCATGTGTTAAAAAGTTGAGAGGGCTACGACAAAAACTGGAAGCACTTTGTGTACAAAACAGACAATCTCTCTCGAAGTATCAGCGTTTCGAACGAGAACTCATCTCTTACAAAGGGATTTCATTTTTTTGAACTTATTTTCTCCATACTTTTTGTGTGTTCAAAATGCACCATTCAAAGGCACATCACAAAATTTCAACAATTTCTGACTTCATTTGGTATTCTTCGTGCATTTACTTATTTATTTATTTTGAGCTAGCTGACCCTGAAATTGAAAAGCACTACAAATGAACTCTGAAAATGTTGAAAGTTCGCATGCTATCATCATTTCACCCACATTGCATGTGTTAAAAAGTTGAGAGGGCTACGACAAAAACTGGATGCACTTCGTGTATAAAACGGACAATCTCTCTCGAAGTATCAGCGTTTCGAACGAGAACTCATCCCTTACAAAGGGATTTCATTTTATTGAACTTATTTGAACTCCATACTTTTTTTGTGTTCAAAATGCACCATTCAAAGGCACATCACAAAATTTCAACAATTTATGACTTCATTTGGTATTCTTCATGCATTTACTTATTTTTTTTGAGCTAGTTGACCCTGAAATTGAAAAGCACTACAAATGAACTCTGAAAATGTTGAAAGTTGGCATCCTACCATCATTTCACCCACATAGCATGTGGTTAAAAATATGAGAGGGCTACGACAAAAACTGGATGCACTTCATGTAGAAAACGGACGATCTCTCTCGAAGTATCAGCGTTTCGAACGAGAACTCATCTCTTACAAAAGGATTTCATTTTTTTGAACTTATTTGAACTCCATACTTTTTGTGTGTTCAAAATGCACCATTCAAAGGCACATCACAAAATTTCAACAATTTCTGACTTCATTTGGTATTCTTCGTGCATTTACTTATTTTTTTTGAGCTAGCTGACCCTGAAATTGAAAAGCACTACAAATGAACTCTGAAAATGTTGAAAGTTCGCATGCTATCATCATTTCACCCACATAGAATGTGTTAAAAAGTTGAGAGGGCTACGACAAAAACTGGATGCACTTCGTGTACAAAACGGACAATCTCTCTCGAAGTATCAGCGTTTCGAACGAGAACTCATCTCTTACAAAGGGATTTCATTTTTTTGAACTTATTTGAACTCCATACTTTTTGTGTGTTCAAAATGCACCATTCAAAGGCACATCACAAAATTTCAACAATTTCTGACTTCATTTGGTATTCTTCGTGCATTTACTTATTTATTTATTTTGAGCTAGTTGACCCTGAAATTGAAAGCACTACAAATGAACTCTGAAAATGTTGAAAGTTGGAATGCTATCATCATTTCACCCACATTGCATGTGTTAGAAAGTTGAGAGGGCTACGACAAAAACTGGATGCAGTTCGTGTATAAAACGGACAATCTCTCTCGAAGTATCAGCGTTTCGAACGAGAACTCATCCCTTACAAAGGGATTTCATTTTTTTGAACTTATTTGAACTCCATACTTTTTTTGTGTTCAAAATGCACCATTCAAAGGCACATCACAAAATTTCAACAATTTATGACTTCATTTGGTATTCTTCGTGCATTTACTTATTTTTTTTGAGCTAGTTGACCCTCAAATTGAAAAGCACTACAAATGAACTCTGAAAATGTTGAAAGTTGGCATCCTATCATCATTTCACCCACATAGCATGTGTTAAAAATATAAGAGGGCTACGACAAAAACTGGATGCACTTCATGTAGAAAACGGACGATCTCTCTCGAAGTATCAGCGTTTCGAACGAGAACTCATCTCTTACAAAAGGATTTCATTTTTTTGAACTTATTTGAACTCCATACTTTTTGTGTGTTCAAAATGCACCATTCAAAGGCACATCACAAAATTTCAACAATTTCTAACTTCATTTGGTATTCTTCGTGCATTTACTTAATATTTTTTTGAGCTAGTTGACCCTGAAATTGAAAAGCACTACAAATGAACTCTGAAAATTTTGAAAGTTGGCATGCTATCATCATTTCACCCACATAGCATGTGTTAAAAAGTTGAGAGGGCTACGACAAAAACTGGAAGCACTTCGTGTACAAAACGGACAATCTCTCTCGAAGTATCAGCGTTTCGAACGAGAACTCATCTCTTACAATGGGATTTCATTTTTTTGAACTTATTTTCTCCATACTTTTTGTGTGTTAAAAATGCACCATTCAAAGGCACATCACAAAATTTCAACAATTTCTGACTTCATTTGGTATTCTTCGTGCATTTACTTATTTATTTATTTTGAGCTAGCTGACCCTGAAATTGAAAGCACTACAAATGAACTCTGAAAATGTTGAAAGTTCGCATGCTATCATCATTTCACCCACATTTCATGTGTTAAAAAGTTGAGAGGGCTACGACAAAAACTGGATGCACTTCGTGTACAAAACGGACAATCTCTCTTGAAGTATCAGCGTTTCGAACAAGAACTCATCTCTTACAAAGGGATTTCAATTTTTTGAACTTATTTGAACTCCATACTTTTTGTGTGTTCAAAATGCACCATTCAAAGGCACATCACAAAATTTCAACAATTTATGACTTCATTTGGTATTTTTCGTGCATTTACTTCTTTTTTTTGAGCTAGTTGACCCTGAAATTGAAAAGCACTACAAATGAACTCTGAAAATGTTGAAATTTGGCATGCTATCATCATTTCACCCACATAGAATGTGTTAAAAAGTTGAGAGGGCTACGACAAAAACTGGATGCACTTCGTGTACAAAACGGACAATCTCTCTCGAAGTATCAGCGTTTCGAACGAGAACTCATCTCTTACAAAGGGATTTCATTTTTTTGAACTTATTTAAACTCCATACTTTTTGTGTG
Source organism: Hordeum vulgare subsp. vulgare (assembly GCF_904849725.1). Taxonomy (NCBI): domain Eukaryota; kingdom Viridiplantae; phylum Streptophyta; class Magnoliopsida; order Poales; family Poaceae; genus Hordeum; species Hordeum vulgare. Next base: position 652,972,748 of record NC_058519.1, on the reverse strand, counting down.
TTCAAAATGCACCATTCAAAGGCACATCACAAAATTTCAACAATTTCTGACTTCATTTGGTATTCTTCGTGCATTTACTTATTTATTTATTTTGAGCTAGTTGACCCTGAAATTGAAAGCACTACAAATGAACTCTGAAAATGTTGAAAGTTGGAATGCTATCATCATTTCACCCACATTGCATGTGTTAAAAAGTTGAGAGGGCTACGACAAAAACTGGATGCAGTTCGTGTATAAAACGGACAATCTCTCTCGAAGTATCAGCGTTTCGAACGAGAACTCATCCCTTACAAAGGGATTTCATTTTTTTGAACTTATTTGAACTCCATACTTTTTTTGTGTTCAAAATGCACCATTCAAAGGCACATCACAAAATTTCAACAATTTATGACTTCATTTGGTATTCTTCGTGCATTTACTTATTTTTTTTGAGCTAGTTGACCCTCAAATTGAAAAGCACTACAAATGAACTCTGAAAATGTTGAAAGTTGGCATCCTATCATCATTTCACCCACATAGCATGTGTTAAAAATATAAAAGGGCTACGACAAAAACTGGATGCACTTCATGTAGAAAACGGACGATCTCTCTCGAAGTATCAGCGTTTCGAACGAGAACTCATCTCTTACAAAAGGATTTCATTTTTTTGAACTTATTTGAACTCCATACTTTTTGTGTGTTCAAAATGCACCATTCAAAGGCACATCACAAAATTTCAACAATTTCTGACTTCATTTGGTATTCTTCGTGCATTTACTTATTTTTTTTTGAGCTAGTTGACCCTGAAATTGAAAAGCACTACAAATGAACTCTGAAAATGTTGAAAGTTGGCATGCTATCATCATTTCACCCACATAGCATGTGTTAAAAAGTTGAGAGGGCTACGACAAAAACTGGAAGCACTTCGTGTACAAAACGGACAATCTCTCTCGAAGTATCAGCGTTTCGAACGAGAACTCATCTCTTACAAAGGGATTTCATTTTTTTGAACTTATTTTCTCCATACTTTTTGTGTGTTAAAAATGCACCATTCAAAGGCACATCACAAAATTTCAAGAATTTCTGACTTCATTTGGTATTCTTCGTGCGTTTACTTATTTATTTATTTTGAGCTAGCTGACCCTGAAATTGAAAAGCACTACAAATGAACTCTGAAAATGTTGAAAGTTCGCATGCTATCATCATTTCACCCACATTTCATGTGTTAAAAAGTTGAGAGGGCTACGACAAAAACTGGATGCACTTCGTGTACAAAACGGACAATCTCTCTTGAAGTATCAGCGTTTCGAACGAGAACTCATCTCTTACAAAGGGATTTCATTTTTTTGAACTTATTTTCTCCATACTTTTTGTGTGTTCAAAATGCACCATTCAAAGGCACATCACAAAATTTCAACAATTTCTGACTTCATTTGGTATTCTTCGTGCATTTACTTATTTATTTATTTTGAGCTAACTGACCCTGAAATTGAAAAGCACTACAAATGAACTCTGAAAATGTTGAAAGTTCGCATGCTATCATCATTTCACCCACATTGCATGTGTTAAAAAGTTGAGAGGGCTACGACAAAAACTGGATGCACTTCGTGTATAAAATGGACAATCTCTCTCGAAGTATCAGCGTTTCGAACGAGAACTCATCTCTTACAAAGGGATTTCATTTTTTGAACTTATTTGAACTCCATACTTTTTGTGTGTTCAAAATGCACCATTCAAAGGCACATCACAAAATTTCAACAATTTATGACTTCATTTAGTATTCTTCGTGCATTTACTTATTGTTTTTGAGCTAGTTGACCCTCAAATTGAAAAGCACTACAAATGAACTCTGAAAATGTTGAAAGTTGGCATGCTATCATCATTTCACCCACATAGCATGTGTTAAAAAGTTGAGAGGGCTACGACAAAAACTGGAAGCACTTTGTGTACAAAACAGACAATCTCTCTCGAAGTATCAGCGTTTCGAACGAGAACTCATCTCTTACAAAGGGATTTCATTTTTTTGAACTTATTTTCTCCATACTTTTTGTGTGTTCAAAATGCACCATTCAAAGGCACATCACAAAATTTCAAGAATTTCTGACTTCATTTGGTATTCTTCGTGCATTTACTTATTTATTTATTTTGAGCTAGCTGACCCTGAAATTGAAAAGCACTACAAATGAACTCTGAAAATGTTGAAAGTTCGCATGCTATCATCATTTCACCCACATTTCATGTGTTAACAAGTTGAGAGGGCTACGACAAAAACTGGATGCACTTCGTGTACAAAACGGACAATCTCTCTTGAAGTATCAGCGTTTCGAACAAGAACTCATCTCTTACAAAGGGATTTCAATTTTTTGAACTTATTTGAACTCCATACTTTTTGTGTGTTCAAAATGCACCATTCAAAGGCACATCACAAAATTTCAACAATTTATGACTTCATTTGGTATTTTTCGTGCATTTACTTCTTTTTTTTGAGCTAGTTGACCGTGAAATTGAAAAGCACTACAAATGAACTCTGAAAATGTTGAAATTTGGCATGCTATCATCATTTCACCCACATAGAATGTGTTAAAAAGTTGAGAGGGCTACGACAAAAACTGGATGCACTTCGTGTACAAAACGGACAATCTCTCTCGAAGTATCAGCGTTTCGAACGAGAACTCATCTCTTACAAAGGGATTTCATTTTTTTGAACTTATTTGAACTCCATACTTTTTGTGTGTTCAAAATGCACCATTCAAAGGCACATCACAAAATTTCAACAATTTCTGACTTCATTTGGTATTCTTCGTGCATTTACTTATTTATTTATTTTGAGCTAGTTGACCCTGAAATTGAAAGCACTACAAATGAACTCTGAAAATGTTGAAAGTTGGAATGCTATCATCATTTCACCCACATTGCATGTGTTAGAAAGTTGAGAGGGCTACGACAAAAACTGGATGCAGTTCGTGTATAAAACGGACAATCTCTCTCGAAGTATCAGCGTTTCGAACGAGAACTCATCCCTTACAAAGGGATTTCATTTTTTTGAACTTATTTGAACTCCATACTTTTTTTGTGTTCAAAATGCACCATTCAAAGGCACATCACAAAATTTCAACAATTTATGACTTCATTTGGTATTCTTCGTGCATTTACTTATTTTTTTTGAGCTAGTTGACCCTCAAATTGAAAAGCACTACAAATGAACTCTGAAAATGTTGAAAGTTGGCATCCTATCATCATTTCACCCACATAGCATGTGTTAAAAATATAAGAGGGCTACGACAAAAACTGGATGCACTTCATGTAGAAAACGGACGATCTCTCTCGAAGTATCAGCGTTTCGAACGAGAACTCATCTCTTACAAAAGGATTTCATTTTTTTGAACTTATTTGAACTCCATACTTTTTGTGTGTTCAAAATGCACCATTCAAAGGCACATCACAAAATTTCAACAATTTCTAACTTCATTTGGTATTCTTCGTGCATTTACTTAATATTTTTTTGAGCTAGTTGACCCTGAAATTGAAAAGCACTACAAATGAACTCTGAAAATTTTGAAAGTTGGCATGCTATCATCATTTCACCCACATAGCATGTGTTAAAAAGTTGAGAGGGCTACGACAAAAACTGGAAGCACTTCGTGTACAAAACGGACAATCTCTCTCGAAGTATCAGCGTTTCGAACGAGAACTCATCTCTTACAATGGGATTTCATTTTTTTGAACTTATTTTCTCCATACTTTTTGTGTGTTAAAAATGCACCATTCAAAGGCACATCACAAAATTTCAACAATTTCTGACTTCATTTGGTATTCTTCGTGCATTTACTTATTTATTTATTTTGAGCTAGCTGACCCTGAAATTGAAAGCACTACAAATGAACTCTGAAAATGTTGAAAGTTCGCATGCTATCATCATTTCACCCACATTTCATGTGTTAAAAAGTTGAGAGGGCTACGACAAAAACTGGATGCACTTCGTGTACAAAACGGACAATCTCTCTTGAAGTATCAGCGTTTCGAACAAGAACTCATCTCTTACAAAGGGATTTCAATTTTTTGAACTTATTTGAACTCCATACTTTTTGTGTGTTCAAAATGCACCATTCAAAGGCACATCACAAAATTTCAACAATTTATGACTTCATTTGGTATTTTTCGTGCATTTACTTCTTTTTTTTGAGCTAGTTGACCCTGAAATTGAAAAGCACTACAAATGAACTCTGAAAATGTTGAAATTTGGCATGCTATCATCATTTCACCCACATAGAATGTGTTAAAAAGTTGAGAGGGCTACGACAAAAACTGGATGCACTTCGTGTACAAAACGGACAATCTCTCTCGAAGTATCAGCGTTTCGAACGAGAACTCATCTCTTACAAAGGGATTTCATTTTTTTGAACTTATTTAAACTCCATACTTTTTGTGTGTTCAAAATGCACCATTCAAAGGCACATCACAAAATTTCAACAATTTCTGACTTCATTTGGTATTCTTCGTGCATTTACTTATTTATTTATTTTGAGCTAGTTGACCCTGAAATTGAAAGCACTACAAATGAACTCTGAAAATGTTGAAAGTTGGAATGCTATCATCATTTCACCCACATTGCATGTGTTAAAAAGTTGAGAGGGCTACGACAAAAACTGGATGCAGTTCGTGTATAAAACGGACAATCTCTCTCGAAGTATCAGCGTTTCGAACGAGAACTCATCCCTTACAAAGGGATTTCATTTTTTTGAACTTATTTGAACTCCATACTTTTTTTGTGTTCAAAATGCACCATTCAAAGGCACATCACAAAATTTCAACAATTTATGACTTCATTTGGTATTCTTCGTGCATTTACTTATTTTTTTTGAGCTAGTTGACCCTCAAATTGAAAAGCACTACAAATGAACTCTGAAAATGTTGAAAGTTGGCATCCTATCATCATTTCACCCACATAGCATGTGTTAAAAATATAAAAGGGCTACGACAAAAACTGGATGCACTTCATGTAGAAAACGGACGATCTCTCTCGAAGTATCAGCGTTTCGAACGAGAACTCATCTCTTACAAAAGGATTTCATTTTTTTGAACTTATTTGAACTCCATACTTTTTGTGTGTTCAAAATGCACCATTCAAAGGCACATCACAAAATTTCAACAATTTCTGACTTCATTTGGTATTCTTCGTGCATTTACTTATTTTTTTTTGAGCTAGTTGACCCTGAAATTGAAAAGCACTACAAATGAACTCTGAAAATGTTGAAAGTTGGCATGCTATCATCATTTCACCCACATAGCATGTGTTAAAAAGTTGAGAGGGCTACGACAAAAACTGGAAGCACTTCGTGTACAAAACGGACAATCTCTCTCGAAGTATCAGCGTTTCGAACGAGAACTCATCTCTTACAAAGGGATTTCATTTTTTTGAACTTATTTTCTCCATACTTTTTGTGTGTTAAAAATGCACCATTCAAAGGCACATCACAAAATTTCAAGAATTTCTGACTTCATTTGGTATTCTTCGTGCGTTTACTTATTTATTTATTTTGAGCTAGCTGACCCTGAAATTGAAAAGCACTACAAATGAACTCTGAAAATGTTGAAAGTTCGCATGCTATCATCATTTCACCCACATTTCATGTGTTAAAAAGTTGAGAGGGCTACGACAAAAACTGGATGCACTTCGTGTACAAAACGGACAATCTCTCTTGAAGTATCAGCGTTTCGAACGAGAACTCATCTCTTACAAAGGGATTTCATTTTTTTGAACTTATTTGAACTCCATACTTTTTGTGTGTTCAAAATGCACCATTCAAAGGCACATCACAAAATTTCAACAATTTATGACTTCATTTGGTATTTTTCGTGCATTTACTTCTTTTTTTTGAGCTAGTTGACCCTGAAATTGAAAAGCACTACAAATGAACTCTGAAAATGTTGAAATTTGGCATGCTATCATCATTTCACCCACATAGAATGTGTTAAAAAGTTGAGAGGGCTACGACAAAAACTGGATGCACTTCGTGTACAAAACGGACAATCTCTCTCGAAGTATCAGCGTTTCGAACGAGAACTCATCTCTTACAAAGGGATTTCATTTTTTTGAACTTATTTGAACTCCATACTTTTTGTGTGTTCAAAATGCACCATTCAAAGGCACATCACAAAATTTCAACAATTTCTGACTTCATTTGGTATTCTTCGTGCATTTACTTATTTATTTATTTTGAGCTAGTTGACCCTGAAATTGAAAGCACTACAAATGAACTCTGAAAATGTTGAAAGTTGGAATCCTATCATCATTTCACCGACATTGCATGTGTTAAAAAGTTGAGAGGGCTACGACAAAAACTGGATGCAGTTCGTGTATAAAACGGACAATCTCTCTCGAAGTATCAGCGTTTCGAACGAGAAGTCATCCCTTACAAAGGGATTTCATTTTTTTGAACTTATTTGAACTCCATACTTTTTTTGTGTTCAAAATGCACCATTCAAAGGCACATCACAAAATTTCAACAATTTATGACTTCATTTGGTATTCTTCGTGCATTTACTTATTTTTTTTGAGCTAGTTGACCCTCAAATTGAAAAGCACTACAAATGAACTCTGAAAATGTTGAAAGTTGGCATCCTATCATCATTTCACCCACATAGCATGTGTTAAAAATATAAGAGGGCTACGACAAAAACTGGATGCACTTCATGTAGAAAACGGACGATCTCTCTCGAAGTATCAGCGTTTCGAACGAGAACTCATCTCTTACAAAAGGATTTCATTTTTTTGAACTTATTTGAACTCCATACTTTTTGTGTGTTCAAAATGCACCATTCAAAGGCACATCACAAAATTTCAACAATTTCTGACTTCATTTGGTATTCTTCGTGCATTTACTTAATATTTTTTTGAGCTAGTTGACCCTGAAATTGAAAAGCACTACAAATGAACTCTGAAAATATTGAAAGTTGGCATGCTATCATCATTTCACCCACATAGCATGTGTTAAAAAGTTGAGAGGGCTACGACAAAAACTGGAAGCACTTCGTGTACAAAACGGACAATCTCTCTCGAAGTATCAGTGTTTCGAACGAGAACTCATCTCTTACAAAGGGATTTCATTTTTTTGAACTTAGTTTCTCCATACTTTTTGTGTGTTAAAAATGCACCATTCAAAGGCACATCACAAAATTTCAACAATTTCTGACTTCATTTGGTATTCTTCGTGCATTTACTTATTTATTTATTTTGAGCTAGCTGACCCTGAAATTGAAAGCACTACAAATGAACTCTGAAAATGTTGAAAGTTCGCATGCTATCATCATTTCACCCACATTTCATGTGTTAAAAAGTTGAGAGGGCTACGACAAAAACTGGATGCACTTCGTGTACAAAACGGACAATCTCTCTTGAAGTATCAGCGTTTCGAACAAGAACTCATCTCTTACAAAGGGATTTCAATTTTTTGAACTTATTTGAACTCCATACTTTTTGTGTGTTCAAAATGCACCATTCAAAGGCACATCACAAAATTTCAACAATTTATGACTTCATTTGGTATTTTTCGTGCATTTACTTCTTTTTTTTGAGCTAGTTGACCCTGAAATTGAAAAGCACTACAAATGAACTCTGAAAATGTTGAAATTTGGCATGCTATCATCATTTCACCCACATAGAATGTGTTAAAAAGTTGAGAGGGCTACGACAAAAACTGGATGCACTTCGTGTACAAAACGGACAATCTCTCTCGAAGTATCAGCGTTTCGAACGAGAACTCATCTCTTACAAAGGGATTTCATTTTTTTGAACTTATTTAAACTCCATACTTTTTGTGTGTTCAAAATGCACCATTCAAAGGCACATCACAAAATTTCAACAATTTCTGACTTCATTTGGTATTCTTCGTGCATTTACTTATTTATTTATTTTGAGCTAGTTGACCCTGAAATTGAAAGCACTACAAATGAACTCTGAAAATGTTGAAAGTTGGAATGCTATCATCATTTCACCCACATTGCATGTGTTAAAAAGTTGAGAGGGCTACGACAAAAACTGGATGCAGTTCGTGTATAAAACGGACAATCTCTCTCGAAGTATCAGCGTTTCGAACGAGAACTCATCCCTTACAAAGGGATTTCATTTTTTTGAACTTATTCGAACTCCATACTTTTTTTGTGTTCAAAATGCACCATTCAAAGGCACATCACAAAATTTCAACAATTTATGACTTCATTTGGTATTCTTCGTGCATTTACTTATTTTTTTTGAGCTAGTTGACCCTCAAATTGAAAAGCACTACAAATGAACTCTGAAAATGTTGAAAGTTGGCATCCTATCATCATTTCACCCACATAGCATGTGTTAAAAATATAAGAGGGCTACGACAAAAACTGGATGCACTTCATGTAGAAAACGGACGATCTCTCTAGAAGTATCAGCGTTTCGAACGAGAACTCATCTTTTACAAAAGGATTTCATTTTTTTGAACTTATTTGAACTCCATACTTTTTGTGTGTTCAAAATGCACCATTCAAAGGCACATCACAAAATTTCAACAATTTCTGACTTCATTTGGTATTCTTCGTGCATTTACTTAATATTTTTTTGAGCTAGTTGACCCTGAAATTGAAAAGCACTACAAATGAACTCTGAAAATGTTGAAAGTTGGCATGCTATCATCATTTCACCCACATAGCATGTGTTAAAAAGTTGAGAGGGCTACGACAAAAACTGGAAGCACTTCGTGTACAAAACGGACAATCTCTCTCGAAGTATCAGCGTTTCGAACGAGAACTCATCTCTTACAAAGGGATTTCATTTTTTTGAACTTATTTTCTCCATACTTTTTGTGTGTTAAAAATGCACCATTCAAAGGCACATCACAAAATTTCAACAATTTCTGACTTCATTTGGTATTCTTCGTGCATTTACTTATTTATTTATTTTGAGCTAGCTGACCCTGAAATTGAAAGCACTACAAATGAACTCTGAAAATGTTGAAAGTTCGCATGCTATCATCATTTCACCCACATTTCATGTGTTAAAAAGTTGAGAGGGCTACGACAAAAACTGGATGCACTTCGTGTACAAAACGGACAATCTCTCTTGAAGTATCAGCGTTTCGAACAAGAACTCATCTCTTACAAAGGGATTTCAATTTTTTGAACTTATTTGAACTCCATACTTTTTGTGTGTTCAAAATGCACCATTCAAAGGCACATCACAAAATTTCAACAATTTATGACTTCATTTGGTATTTTTCGTGCATTTACTTCTTTTTTTTTGAGCTAGTTGACCCTGAAATTGAAAAGCACTACAAATGAACTCTGAAAATGTTGAAATTTGGCATGCTATCATCATTTCACCCACATAGAATGTGTTAAAAAGTTGAGAGGGCTACGACAAAAACTGGATGCACTTCGTGTACAAAACGGACAATCTCTCTCGAAGTATCAGCGTTTCGAACGAGAACTCATCTCTTACAAAGGGATTTCATTTTTTTGAACTTATTTAAACTCCATACTTTTTGTGTGTTCAAAATGCACCATTCAAAGGCACATCACAAAATTTCAACAATTTCTGACTTCATTTGGTATTCTTCGTGCATTTACTTATTTATTTATTTTGAGCTAGTTGACCCTGAAATTGAAAGCACTACAAATGAACTCTGAAAATGTTGAAAGTTGGAATGCTATCATCATTTCACCCACATTGCATGTGTTAAAAAGTTGAGAGGGCTACGACAAAAACTGGATGCAGTTCGTGTATAAAACGGACAATCTCTCTCGAAGTATCAGCGTTTCGAACGAGAACTCATCCCTTACAAAGGGATTTCATTTTTTTGAACTTATTTGAACTCCATACTTTTTTTGTGTTCAAAATGCACCATTCAAAGGCACATCACAAAATTTCAACAATTTATGACTTCATTTGGTATTCTTCGTGCATTTACTTATTTTTTTTGAGCTAGTTGACCCTCAAATTGAAAAGCACTACAAATGAACTCTGAAAATGTTGAAAGTTGGCATCCTATCATCATTTCACCCACATAGCATGTGTTAAAAATATAAAAGGGCTACGACAAAAACTGGATGCACTTCATGTAGAAAACGGACGATCTCTCTCGAAGTATCAGCGTTTCGAACGAGAACTCATCTCTTACAAAAGGATTTCATTTTTTTGAACTTATTTGAACTCCATACTTTTTGTGTGTTCAAAATGCACCATTCAAAGGCACATCACAAAATTTCAACGATTTCTGACTTCATTTGGTATTCTTCGTGCATTTACTTATTTTTTTTTGAGCTAGTTGACCCTGAAATTGAAAAGCACTACAAATGAACTCTGAAAATGTTGAAAGTTGGCATGCTATCATCATTTCACCCACATAGCATGTGTTAAAAAGTTGAGAGGGCTACGACAAAAACTGGAAGCACTTCGTGTACAAAACGGACAATCTCTCTCGAAGTATCAGCGTTTCGAACGAGAACTCATCTCTTACAAAGGGATTTCATTTTTTTGAACTTATTTTCTCCATACTTTTTGTGTGTTAAAAATGCACCATTCAAAGGCACATCACAAAATTTCAAGAATTTCTGACTTCATTTGGTATTCTTCGTGCGTTTACTTATTTATTTATTTTGAGCTAGCTGACCCTGAAATTGAAAAGCACTACAAATGAACTCTGAAAATGTTGAAAGTTCGCATGCTATCATCATTTCACCCACATTTCATGTGTTAAAAAGTTGAGAGGGCTACGACAAAAACTGGATGCACTTCGTGTACAAAACGGACAATCTCTCTTGAAGTATCAGCGTTTCGAACGAGAACTCATCTCTTACAAAGGGATTTCATTTTTTTGAACTTATTTGAACTCCATACTTTTTGTGTGTTCAAAATGCACCATTCAAAGGCACATCACAAAATTTCAACAATTTATGACTTCATTTGGTATTTTTCGTGCATTTACTTCTTTTTTTTGAGCTAGTTGACCCTGAAATTGAAAAGCACTACAAATGAACTCTGAAAATGTTGAAATTTGGCATGCTATCATCATTTCACCCACATAGAATGTGTTAAAAAGTTGAGAGGGCTACGACAAAAACTGGATGCACTTCGTGTACAAAACGGACAATCTCTCTCGAAGTATCAGCGTTTCGAACGAGAACTCATCTCTTACAAAGGGATTTCATTTTTTTGAACTTATTTGAACTCCATACTTTTTGTGTGTTCAAAATGCACCATTCAAAGGCACATCACAAAATTTCAACAATTTCTGACTTCATTTGGTATTCTTCGTGCATTTACTTATTTATTTATTTTGAGCTAGTTGACCCTGAAATTGAAAGCACTACAAATGAACTCTGAAAATGTTGAAAGTTGGAATGCTATCATCATTTCACCGACATTGCATGTGTTAAAAAGTTGAGAGGGCTACGACAAAAACTGGATGCAGTTCGTGTATAAAACGGACAATCTCTCTCGAAGTATCAGCGTTTCGAACGAGAAGTCATCCCTTACAAAGGGATTTCATTTTTTTGAACTTATTTGAACTCCATACTTTTTTTGTGTTCAAAATGCACCATTCAAAGGCACATCACAAAATTTCAACAATTTATGACTTTATTTGGTATTCTTCGTGCATTTACTTATTTTTTTTGAGCTAGTTGACCCTCAAATTGAAAAGCACTACAAATGAACTCTGAAAATGTTGAAAGTTGGCATCCTATCATCATTTCACCCACATAGCATGTGTTAAAAATATAAGAGGGCTACGACAAAAACTGGATGCACTTCATGTAGAAAACGGACGATCTCTCTCGAAGTATCAGCGTTTCGAACGAGAACTCATCTCTTACAAAAGGATTTCATTTTTTTGAACTTATTTGAACTCCATACTTTTTGTGTGTTCAAAATGCACCATTCAAAGGCACATCACAAAATTTCAACAATTTCTGACTTCATTTGGTATTCTTCGTGCATTTACTTATTTTTTTGAGCTATTTGACCCTGAAATTGAAAAGCACTACAAATAAACTCTGAAAATGTTGAAAATTGGCATGCTATCATCATTTCACCCACATAGCATGTGTTAAAAAGTTGAGAGGGCTACGACAAAAACTCGAAGCACTTCGTGTACAAAACGAACAATCTCTCTCGAAGTATTAGCGTTTCGAACGAAAACTCATCTCTTACAAAGGGATTTCATTTTTTTGAACTTATTTTCTCCATACTTTTTGTGTGTTCAAAATGCACCATTCAAAGGCACATCACAAAATTTCAACAATTTCTGACTTCATTTGGTATTCTTCGTGCATTTACTTATTTAATTATTTTGAGCTAGCTGACCCTGAAATTGAAAAGCACTACAAATGAACTCTGAAAATGTTGAAAGTTCGCATGCTATCATCATTTCACCCACATTGCATGTGTTAAAAAGTTGAGAGGGCTACGACAAAAACTCGATGCACTTCGTGTATAAAACGGACAATCTCTCTCGAAGTATCAGCGTTTCGAACGAGAACTCATCTCTTACAAAGGGATTTCATTTTTTTGAACTTATTTGAACTCCATAATTTTTGTGTGTTCAAAATGCACCATTCAAAGGCACATCACAAAATTTCAACAATTTATGACTTCATTTGGTATTCTTCGTGCATTTACTTATTTTTTTCAGCTAATTGACCCTCAAATCGAAAAGCACTACAAATGAACTCTGAAAATGTTGAAAGTTGGCATGCTATCATCATTTCACCCACATAGCATGTGTTAAAAAGTTGAGAGGGCTACGACAAAAACTGGATGCACTTCGTGTACAAAACGGACAATCTCTCTCGAAGTATCAGCGTTTCGAACGAGAACTCATCTCTTACAAAGGGATTTCATTTTTTTGAACTTATTTGAACTCCAGACTTTTTGTGTGTTCAAAATGCACCATTCAAAGGCACATCACAAAATTTCAACAATTTCTGACTTCATTTGGTATTCTTCGTGCATTTACTTATTTTTTTTGAGCTAGTTGACCCTGAAATTGAAAAGCACTACAAATGAACTCTGAAAATGTTGAAAGTTGGCATGCTATCATCATTTCACCCACATAGCATGTGTTAAAAATATGAGAGGGCTTCGACAAAAACTGGATGCACTTCGTGTAGAAAACGGACGATCTCTCTCGAAGTATCAGCGTTTCGAACAAGAACTCATCTCTTACAAAAGGATTTCATTTTTTTGAACTTATTTGAACTCCATACTTTTTGTGTGTTCAAAAGGCACCATTCTAAGGCACATCACAAAATTTCAACAATTTCTGACTTCATTTGGTATTCTTCGTGCATTTACTTATTTTTTTTTGAGCTAGTTGACCCTGAAATTGAAAAGCACTACAAATGAACTCTGAAAATTTTGAAAGTTGGCATGCTATCATCATTTCACCCACATAGCATGTGTTAAAAATTTGAGAGGGCTACGACAAAAACTGGAAGAACTTCGTGTACAAAACGGACGATCTCTCTCGAAGTATCAGCGTTTCGAACGAGAACTCATCTCTTACAAAGGGATTTCATTTTTTGGAACTTATTTGAACTCCATACTTTTTGTGTGTTAAAAATGCATCATTCAAAGGCACATCACAAAATTTCAACAATTTCTGACTTCATTTGGTATTCTTCGTGCATTTACTTATTTATTTATTTTGAGCTAGTTGACCCTGAAATTGAAAGCACTACAAATGAACTCTGAAAATGTTGAAAGTTGGCATGCTATCATCATTTAACCCACATTGCATGTATTAAAAAGTTGAGAGGGCTACGACAAAAACTGGATGCACTTCGTGTATAAAACGGACAATCTCTCTCGAAGTATCAGCGTTTCGAACGAGAACTCATCTCTTACAAAGGGATTTCATTTTTTGAACTTATTTGAACTCCATACTTTTTGTGTGTTCAAAATGCACCATTCAAAGGCACATTACAAAATTTCAAAATTTTTTGACTTCATTTAGTATTCTTCGTGCATTTACTTATTGTTTTTGAGCTAGTTGACCCTCAAATTGAAAAGCACTACAAATGAACTCTAAAAATGTTGAAAGTTGGCATGCTATCATCATTTCACCCACATAGCATGTGTTAAAAAGTTGAGAGGGCTACGACAAAAATTGGATGCACTTCGTGTACAAAACGGACAATCACTCTCGAAGTATCAGCGTTTCGAACGAGAACTCATCTCTTACAAAGGGATTTCATTTTTTTGAACTTATTTAAACTCCATACTTTTTGTGTGTTCAAAATGCACCATTCAAAGGCACATCACAAAATTTCAACAATTTCTGACTTCATTTGGTTTTCTTCGTGCATTTACTTATTTATTTATTTTGAGCTAGTTGACCCTGAAATTGAAAGCACTACAAATGAACTCTGAAAATGTTGAAAGTTGGCATGCTATCATCATTTCACCCACATTGCATGTGTTAAAAAGTTGAGAGGGCTACGACAAAAACTGGATGCAGTTCGTGTATAAAACGGACAATCTCTCTCGAAGTATCAGCGTTTCGAACGAGAACTCATCCCTTACAAAGGGATTTCATTTTTTTGAACTTATTTGAACTCCATACTTTTTTTGTGTTCAAAATGCACCATTCAAAGGCACATCACAAAATTTCAACAATTTATGACTTCATTTGGTATTCTTCGTGCATTTACTTATTTTTTTTGAGCTAGTTGACCCTGAAATTGAAAAGCACTACAAATGAACTCTAAAAATGTTGAAAGTTGGCATGCTATCATCATTTCACCCACATAGAATGTGTTAAAAAGTTGAGAGGGCTACGACAAAAACTGGATGCACTTCGTGTACAAAACGGACAATCTCTCTCGAAGTATCAGCGTTTCGAACGAGAACTCATCTCTTACAAAGGGATTTCATTTTTTTGAACTTATTTGACCTCCATACTTTTTGTGTGTTCAAAATGCACCATTCAAAGGCACATCACAAAATTTCAACAATTTATGACTTCATTTGGTATTTTTCGTGCATTTACTTTTTTTTTGAGCTAGTTGACCGTGAAATTGAAAAGCACTACAAATGAACTCTGAAAATGTTGAAAGTGGGCATGCTATCATCATTTCACCCACATAGCATGTGTTAAAAATATGAGAGGGCTTCGACAAAAACTGGATGCACTTCGTGTAGAAAACGGACGATCTCTCTCGAAGTATCAGCGTTTCGAACGAGAACTCATCTCTTACAAAAGGATTTCATTTTTTTGAACTTATTTGAACTCCATACTTTTTGTGTGTTCAAAATGCACCATTCAAAGGCACATTACAAAATTTCAAAAAAATTTGACTTCATTTAGTATTCTTCGTGCATTTACTTATTGTTTTTGAGCTAGTTGACCCTCAAATTGAAAAGCACTACAAATGAACTCTAAAAATGTTGAAAGTTGGCATGCTATCATCATTTCACCCACATAGCATGTGTTAAAAAGTTGAGAGGGCTACGACAAAAATTGGATGCACTTCGTGTACAAAACGGACAATCTCTCTCGAAGTATCAGCGTTTCGAACGAGAACTCATCTCTTACAAAGGGATTTCATTTTTTTGAACTTATTTGAACTCCATACTTTTTGTGTGTTCAAAATGCACCATTCAAAGGCACATCACAAAATTTCAACAATTTATGACTTCATTTGGTATTTTTCGTGCATTTACTTTTTTTTTGAGCTAGTTGACCGTGAAATTGAAAAGCACTACAAATGAACTCTGAAAATGTTGAAAGTGGGCATGCTATCATCATTTCACCCACATAGCATGTGTTAAAAATATGAGAGGGCTTCGACAAAAACTGGATGCACTTCGTGTAGAAAACGGACGATCTCTCTCGAAGTATCAGCGTTTCGAACGAGAACTCATCTCTTACAAAAGGATTTCATTTTTTTGAACTTATTTGAACTCCATACTTTTTGTGTGTTCAAAATGCACCATTCTAAGGCACATCACAAAATTTCAACAATTTGTGATTTCATTTGGTATTCTTCGTGCATTTACTTATTTTTTTTTTGAGCTAGTTGACCCTGAAATTGAAAAGCACTACAAATGAACTCTGAAAATTTTGAAAGTTGGCATGCTATCATCATTTCACCCACATAGCATGTGTTAAAAAGTTGAGAGGGCTATGACAAAAACTGGAAGAACTTCGTGTACAAAACGGACGATCTCTCTCGAAGTATCAGCGTTTCGAACGAGAACTCATCTCTTACAAAGGGATTTCATTTTTTTGAACTTATTTGAACTCCATACTTTTTGTGTGTTAAAAATGCATCATTCAAAGGCACATCACAAAATTTCAACAATTTCTGACTTCATTTGGTATTCTTCGTGCATTTACTTATTTATTTATTTTGAGCTAGTTGACCCTGAAATTGAAAGCACTACAAATGAACTCTGAAAATGTTGAAAGTTGGCATGCTATCATCATTTCACCCACCTGGCATGTGTTAAAAAGTTGAGAGGGCTATGACAAAAACTCGATGCACTTCGTGTATAAAACGGACAATCTCTCTCGAAGTATCAGCGTTTCGAACGAGAACTCATCTCTTACAAAGGGATTTCATTTTTTTGAACTTATTTGAACTCCATACTTTTTGTGTGTTCAAAATGCACCATTAAAAGGCACATTACAAAATTTCAACAATTTATGACTTCATTTAGTATTCTTCGTGCATTTACTTATTGTTTTTGAGCTAGTTGACCCTCAAATTGAAAAGCACTACAAATGAACTCTGAAAATGTTGAAAGTTGGCATGCTATCATCATTTCACCCACATAGCATGTGTTAAAAAGTTGAGAGGGCTACGACAAAAATTGGATGCACTTCGTGTACAAAACGGACAATCACTCTCGAAGTATCAGCGTTTCGAACGAGAACTCATCTCTTACAAAGGGATTTCATTTTTTTGAACTTATTTGAACTCCATACTTTTTGTGTGTTCAAAATGCACCATTCAAAGGCACATCACAAAATTTCAACAATTTCTAACTTCATTTGGTATTCTTCGTGCATTTACTTATTTTTTTTGAGCTAGTTGACCCTGAAATTGAAAAGCACTACAAATGATCTCTGAAAATGTTGAAAGTTGGCATGCTATCATCATTTCACCCACATAGCATGTGTTAAAAAGTTGAGAGGGCTACGACAAAAACTGGAAGCACTTCGTGTACAAAACGGACAATCTCTCTCGAAGTATCAGCGTTTCGAACGAGAACTCATCTCTTACAAAGGGATTTCATTTTTTTGAACTTATTTTCTCCATACTTTTTGTGTGTTCAAAATGCACCATTCAAAGGCACATTACAAAATTTCAACAATTTATGACTTCATTTAGTATTCTTCGTGCATTTATTTATTGTTTTTGAGCTAGTTGACCCTCAAATTGAAAAGCACTACAAATGAACTCTGAAAATGTTGAAAGTTGCCATGCTATCATCATTTCACCCACATAGCATGTGTTAAAAAGTTTAGAGGGCTACGACAAAAATTGGATGCACTTCGTGTACAAAACGGACAATCACTCTCGAAGTATCAGCGTTTCGAATGAGAACTCATCTCTTACAAAGGGATTTCATTTTTTTGAACTTATTTGAACTCCATACTTTTTGTGTGTTCAAAATGCACCATTCAAAGGCACATCACAAAATTTCAACAATTTCTGACTTCATTTGGTATTCTTCGTGCATTTACTTATTTATTTATTTTGAGCTAGTTGACCCTGAAATTGAAAGCACTACAAATGAACTCTGAAAATGTTGAAAGTTGTCATGCTATCATCATTTCACCCACATTGCATGTGTTAAAAAGTTGAGAGGGCTACGACAAAAACTGGATGTAGTTCGTGTATAAAACGGACAATCTCTCTCGAAGTATCAGCGTTTCGAACGAGAACTCATCCCTTACAAAGGGATTTCATTTTTTTGAACTTATTTGAACTCCATACTTTTTTTGTGTTCAAAATGCACCATTCAAAGGCACATCACAAAATTTCAACAATTTATGACTTCATTTGGTATTCTTCGTGCATTTACTTTTTTTTTTTGAGCTAGTTGACCCTCAAATTGAAAAGCACTACAAATGAACTCTGAAAATGTTGAAAGTTGGCATCCTATCATCATTTCACCCACATAGCATGCGTTAAAAATATGAGAGGGCTACGACAAAAACTGGATGCACTTCATATAGAAAACGGACGATCTCTCTCGAAGTATCAGCGTTTCGAACGAGAACTCATCTCTTACAAAAGGATTTCATTTTTTTTGAACTTATTTGAACTCCATACTTTTTGTGTGTTCAAAATGCACCATTCAAAGGCACATCACAAAATTTCAACAATTTCTGACTTCATTTGGTATTCTTCGTGCATTTACTTATTTATTTATTTTGAGCTAGTTGACCCTGAAATTGAAAAGCACTACAAATGAACTCTGAAAATGTTGAAAGTTCGCATGCTATCATCATTTCACCCACATTGCATGTGTTAAAAAGTTGAGAGGGCTACGACAAAAACTCGATGCACTTCGTGTATAAAACGGACAATCTCTCTCGAAGTATCAGCGTTTCGAACGAGAACTCATCTCTTACAAAGGGATTTCATTTTTTTGAACTTATTTGAACTCCATATTTTTTGTGTGTTCAAAATGCACCATTCAAAGGCACATCACAAAATGTCAACAATTTATGACTTCATTTGGTATTCTTCGTGCATTTACTTATTTTTTTCAGCTAATTGACCCTCAAATCGAAAAGCACTACAAATGAACTCTGAAAATGTTGAAAGTTGGCATGCTATCATCATTTCACCCACATTGCATGTGTTAAAAAGTTGAGAAGGCTACGACAAAAACTGGATGCACTTCGTGTACAAAACGGACAATCTCTCTTGAAGTATCAGCGTTTCGAACGAGAACTCATCTGTTACAAAGGGATTTCAATTTTTTGAACTTATTTGAACTCCATACTTTTTGTGTGTTCAAAATGCACCATTCAAAGGCACATCACAAAATTTCAACATTTTATGACTTCATTTGGTATTTTTCGTCCATTTACTTATTTTTTTGAGCTAGTTGACCCTGAAATTGAAAAGCACTACAAATGAACTCTTAAAATGTTGAAATTTGGCATGCTATCATCATTTCACCCACATAGCATGTGTCAAAAAGTTGAGAGGGCTACGACAAAAACTGGATGCACTTCGTGTACAAAACGGACAATCTCTCTCGAAGTATCAGCGTTTCGAACGAGAACTCATCTCTTACAAAGGGATTTCATTTTTTTGAACTTATTTGAACTCCATACTTTTTGTGTGTTCAAAATGCACCATTCAAAGGCACATCACAAAATTTCAACAATTTATGACTTCGTTTGGTATTCTTCGTGCATTTACTTATTTTTTTTTGAGCTAGTTGACCGTGAAATTGAAAAGCACTACAAATGAACTTTGAAAATGTTGAAAGTTGGCATGCTATCATCATTTCACCCACATAGCATGTGTTAAAAATATGAGAGGGCTTCGACAAAAACTGGATGCACTTCGTGTAGAAAACGGACGATCTCTCTCGAAGTATCAGCATTTCGAACGAGAACTCATCTCTTACAAAAGGATTTCATTTTGTTGAACTTATTTGAACTCCATACTTTTTGTGTGTTCAAAATGCACCATTCTAAGGCACATCACAAAATTTCAACAATTTCTTACTTCATTTGGTATTCTTCGTGCATTTACTTATTTTTTTTTGAGCTAGTTGACCCTGAAATTGAAAAGCACTACAAATGAACTCTGAAAATTTTGAAAGTTGGCATGCTATCATCATTTCACCCACATAGCATGTTTTAAAAAGTTGAGAGGGCTACGACAAAAACTGGAAGAACTTAGTGTACAAAACGGACGATCTCTCTCGAAGTATCAGCGTTTCGAACGAGAACTCATCTCTTACAAAGGGATTTCATTTTTTTGAACTTATTTGAACTCCATACTTTTTGTGTGTTCAAAATGCATCATTCAAAGGCACATCACAAAATTTCAACAATTTCTGACTTCATTTGGTATTCTTCGTGCATTTACTTATTTATTTATTTTGAGCTAGTTGACCCTGAAATTGAAAGCACTACAAATGAACTCTGAAATAGTTGAAAGTTGTCATGCTATCATCATTTCACCCACATAGCATGTGTTAAAAAGTTTAGAGGGCTACGACAAAAATTGGATGCACTTCGTGTACAAAACGGACAATCACTCTCGAAGTATCAGCGTTTCGAATGAGAACTCATCTCTTACAAAGGGATTTCATTTTTTTGAACTTATTTGAACTCCATACTTTTTGTGTGTTCAAAATGCACCATTCAAAGGCACATCACAAAATTTCAACAATTTCTGACTTCATTTGGTATTCTTCGTGCATTTACTTATTTATTTATTTTGAGCTAGTTGACCCTGAAATTGAAAGCACTACAAATGAACTTTGAAAATGTTGAAAGTTGTCATGCTATCATCATTTCACCCACATTGCATGTGTTAAAAAGTTGAGAGGGCTACGACAAAAACTGGATGTAGTTCGTGTATAAAACGGACAATCTCTCTCGAAGTATCAGCGTTTCGAACGAGAACTCATCCCTTACAAAGGGATTTCATTTTTTTGAACTTATTTGAACTCCATACTTTTTTTGTGTTCAAAATGCACCATTCAAAGGCACATCACAAAATTTCCACAATTTATGACTTCATTTGGTATTCTTCGTGCATTTACTTTTTTTTTTGAGCTAGTTGACCCTCAAATTGAAAAGCACTACAATGAACTCTGAAAATGTTGAAAGTTGGCATCCTATCATCATTTCACCCACATAGCATGTGTTAAAAATATGAGAGGGCTACGACAAAAACTGGATGCACTTCATGTAGAAAACGGACGATCTCTCTCGAAGTATCAGCGTTTCGAACGAGAACTCATCTCTTACAAAAGGATTTCATTTTTTTTGAACTTATTTGAACTCCATACTTTTTGTGTGTTCAAAATGCACCATTCAAAGGCACATCACAAAATTTCAACAATTTCTGACTTCATTTGGTATTCTTCGTGCATTTACTTATTTATTTATTTTGAGCTAGCTGACCCTGAAATTGAAAAGCACTACAAATGAACTCTGAAAATGTTGAAAGTTCGCATGCTATCGTCATTTCACCCACATTGCATGTGTTAAAAAGTTGAGAGGGCTACGACAAAAACTCGATGCACTTCGTGTATAAAACGGACAATCTCTCTCGAAGTATCAGCGTTTCGAACGAGAACTCATCTCTTACAAAGGGATTTCATTTTTTTGAACTTATTTGAACTCCATATTTTTTGTGTGTTCAAAATGCACCATTCAAAGGCACATCACAAAATTTCAACAATTTATGACTTCATTTGGTATTCTTCGTGCATTTACTTATTTTTTTCAGCTAATTGACCCTCAAATCGAAAAGCACTACAAATGAACTCTGAAAATGTTGAAAGTTGGCATGCTATCATCATTTCACCCACATAGCATGTGTTAAAAAGTTGAGAGGGCTACGACAAAAACTGGATGCACTTCGTGTACAAAACGGACAATCTCTCTCGAAGTATGAGCGTTTCGAACGAGAACTCATCTCTTACAAAGGGATTTCATTTTTTTGAACTTATTTGAACTCCATACTTTTTGTGTGTTCAAAATGCACCATTCAAAGGCACATCACAAAATTTCAACAATTTCTGACTTCATTTGGTATTCTTCGTGCATTTACTTATTTTTTTTGAGCTAGTTGACCCTGAAATTGAAAAGCACTACAAATGAACTCTGAAAATGTTGAAAGTTGGCATGCTATCATCATTTCACCCACATTGCATGTGTTAAAAAGTTGAGAAGGCTACGACAAAAACTAGATGCACTTCGTGTACAAAACGGACAATCTCTCTTGAAGTATCAGCGTTTCGAACGAGAACTCATCTGTTACAAAGGGATTTCAATTTTTTGAACTTATTTGAACTCCATACTTTTTGTGTGTTCAAAATGCACCATTCAAAGGCACATCACAAAATTTCAACAATTTATGACTTCATTTGGTATTTTTCGTGCATTTACTTATTTTTTTGAGCTAGTTGACCCTGAAATTGAAAAGCACTACAAATGAACTCTTAAAATGTTGAAATTTGGCATGCTATCATCATTTCACCCACATAGCATGTGTCAAAAAGTTGAGAGGGCTACGACAAAAACTGGATGCACTTCGTGTACAAAACGGACAATCTCTCTCGAAGTATCAGCGTTTCGAACGAGAACACATCTCTTACAAAGGGATTTCATTTTTTTGAACTTATTTGAACTCCATACTTTTTGTGTGTTCAAAATGCACCATTCAAAGGCACATCACAAAATTTCAACAATTTATGACCTCATTTGGTATTCTTCGTGCATTTACTTTTTTTTTTTGAGCTAGTTGACCGTGAAATTGAAAAGCACTACAAATGAACTCTGAAAATGTTGAAAGTTGGCATGCTATCATCATTTCACCCACATAGCATGTTTGAAAAATATGAGAGGGCTTCGACAAAAACTGGATGCACTTCGTGTAGAAAACGGACGATCTCTCTCGAAGTATCAGCGTTTCGAACGAGAACTCATCTCTTACAAAAGGATTTCATTTTTTTGAACTTATTTGAACTCCATACTTTTTGTGTGTTCAAAATGCACCATTCTAAGTCACATCACAAATTTTCAACAATTTCTTACTTCATTTGGTATTCTTCGTGCATTTACTTAATTTTTTTTGAGCTAGTTGACCCTGAAATTGAAAAGCACTACAAATGAACTCTGAAAATGTTGAAAGTTGGCATGCTATCATCATTTCACCCACATAGAATGTTTTAAAAAGTTGAGAGGGCTACGACAAAAACTGGAAGAACTTAGTGTACAAAACGGACGATCTCTCTCGAAGTATCAGCGTTTCGAACGAGAACTCATCTGTTACAAAGGGATTTCAATTTTTTGAACTTATTTGAACTCCATACTTTTTGTGTGTTCAAAATGCATCATTCAAAGGCACATCACAAAATTTCAACAATTTCTGACTTCATTTGGTATTCTTCGTGCATTTACTTATTTATTTATTTTGAGCTAGTTGACCCTGAAATTGAAAGCACTACAAATGAACTCTGAAAATGTTGAAAGTTGGCATGCTATCATCATTTCACCCACATTGCATGTGTTAAAAAGTTGAGAGGGCTACGACAAAAACTGGATGCACTTCGTGTATAAAACGGACAATCTCTCTCGAAGTATCAGCGTTTCGAACGAGAACTCATCCCTTACAAAGGGATTTCATTTTTTTGAACTTATTTGAACTCCATACTTTTTTTGTGTTCAAAATGCACCATTCAAAGGCACATCACAAAATTTCAACAATTTATGACTTCATTTGGTATTCTTCGTGCATTTACTTATTTTTTTTGAGCTAGTTGACCCTCAAATTGAAAAGCACTACAAATGAACTCTGAAAATGTTGAAAGTTGGCATCCTATCATCATTTCACCCACATAGCATGTGTTAAAAATATAAGAGGGCTACGAAAAAACTGGATGCACTTCATGTAGAAAACGGACGATCTCTCTCGAAGTATCAGCGTTTCGAACGAGAACTCATGTCTTACAAAAGGATTTCATTTTTTTGAACTTATTTGAACTCCATACTTTTTGTGTGTTCAAAATGCACCATTCAAAGGCACATCACAAAATTTCAACAATTTCTGACTTCATTTGGTATTCTTCGTGCATTTACTTATTTTTTTTTGAGCTAGTTGACCCTGAAATTGAAAAGCACTACAAATGAGCTCTGAAAATGTTGAAAGTTGGCATGCTATCATCATTTCACCCACATAGCATGTGTTAAAAAGTTGAGAGGGCTACGACAAAAACTGGAAGCACTTCGTGTACAAAACGGACAATCTTTCTCGAAGTATTTGCGTTTCGAACGAGAACTTATCTCTTACAAAGGGATTTCATTTTTTTGAACTTATTTTCTCCATACTTTTTGTGTGTTCAAAATGTACCATTCAAAGGCACATCACAAAATTTCAACAATTTCTGACTTCATTTGGTATTCTTCGTGCATATACTTATTTATTTATTTTGAGCTAGCTGACCCTGAAATTGAAAAGCACTACAAATGAACTCTGAAAATGTTGAAAGTTCCCATGCTATCATCATTTCACCCACATTGCATGTGTTAAAAAGTTGAGAGGGCTACGACAAAAACTCGATGCACTTCGTGTATAAAACGGACAATCTCTCTCGAAGTATCAGCGTTTCGAACGAGAACTCATCTCTTACAAAGGGATTTCATTTTTTTGAACTTATTTGAACTCCATATTTTTTGTGTGTTCAAAATGCACCATTCAAAGGCACATCACAAAATTTCAACAATTTATGACTTCATTTGGTATTCTTCGTGCATTTACTTATTTTTTTCAGCTAATTGACCCTCAAATCGAAAAGCACTACAAATGAACTCTGAAAATGTTGAAAGTTGGCATGATATCATCATTTCACCCACATAGCATGTGTTAAAAAGTTGAGAGGGCTACGACAAAAACTGGATGCACTTCGTGTACAAAACGGACAATCTCTCTCGAAGTATCAGCGTTTCGAACGAGAACTCATCTCTTACAAAGGGATTTCATTTTTTTGAACTTATTTGAACTCCATACTTTTTGTGTGTTCAAAATGCACCATTCAAAGGCACATCACAAAATTTCAACAATTTCTGAATTCATTTGGTATTCTTCGTGCATTTACTTATTTTTTTTGAGCTAGTTGACCGTGAAATTGAAAAGCACTACAAATGAACTCTGAAAATGTTGAAAGTTGGCATGCTATCATCATTTCACCCACATAGCATGTGTTAAAAATATGAGAGGGCTACGACAAAAACTGGATGCACTTCGTGTACAAAACGGAGAATCTCTCTTGAAGTATCAGCGTTTTGAACGAGAACTCATCTGTTACAAAGGGATTTCAATTTTTTGAACTTATTTGAACTCCATACTTTTTGTGTGTTCAAAATGCACCATTCAAAGGCAGATCACAAAATTTCAACAATTTATGACTTCATTTGGTATTTTTCGTGCATTTACTTATTTTTTTTGAGCTAGTTGACCCTGAAATTGAAAAGCACTACAAATGAACTCTTAAAATGTTGAAATTTGGCATGCTATCATCATTTCACCCACATAGCATGTGTTAAAAAGTTGAGAGGGCTACGACAAAAACTGGATGCACTTCATGTACAAAACGGACAATCTCTCTCGAAGTATCAGCGTTTCGAACGAGAACTCATCTCTTACAAAGGGATTTCATTTTTTTGAACTTATTTGAACTCCATACTTTTTGTGTGTTCAAAATGCACCATTCAAAGGCACATCACAAAATTTCAACAATTTATGACTTCATTTGGTATTCTTCGTGCATTTACTTATTTTTTTTTTGAGCTAGTTGACCGTGAAATTGAAAAGCACTACAAATGAACTCTGAAAATGTTGAAAGTTGGCATGCTATCATCATTTCACCCACATAGCATGTGTTAAAAATATGAGAGGGCTTCGACAAAAACTGGATGCACTTCGTGTAGAAAACGGACGATCTCTCTCGAAGTATCAGCGTTTCGAACGAGAACTCATCTCTTACAAAAGGATTTCATTTTTTTGAACTTATTTGAACTCCATACTTTTTGTGTGTTCAAAATGCACCATTCTAAGGCACATCACAAAATTTCAACAATTTCTTACTTCATTTGGTATTCTTCGTGCATTTACTTATTTTTTTTGAGCTAGTTGACCCTGAAATTGAAAAGCACTACAAATGAACTCTGAAAATGTTGAAAGTTGGCATGCTATCATCATTTCACCCACATTGCATGTGTTAAAAAGTTGAGAGGGCTACGACAAAAACTGGATGCACTTCGTGTACAAAACGGACAATCTCTCTTGAAGTATCAGCGTTTTGAACGAGAACTCATCTGTTACAAAGGGATTTCAATTTTTTTAACTTATTTGAACTCCATACTTTTTGTGTGTTCAAAATGCACCATTCAAAGGCACATCACAAAATTTCAACAATTTATGACTTCATTTGGTATTTTTCGTGCATTTACTTATTTTTTTGAGCTAGTTGACCCTGAAATTGAAAAGCACTACAAATGAACTCTTAAAATGTTGAAATTTGGCATGCTATCATCATTTCACCCACATAGCATGTGTTAAAAAGTTGAGAGGGCTACGACAAAAACTGGATGCACTTCGTGTACAAAACGGACAATCTCTCTCGAAGTATCAGTGTTTCGAACGAGAACTCATCTCTTACAAAGGGATTTCATTTTTTTGAACTTATTTCAACTCCATACTTTTTGTGTGTTCAAAATGCACCATTCAAAGGCACATCACAAAATTTCAACAATTTATGACTTCATTTGGTATTCTTCGTGCATTTACTTATTTTTTTTTGAGCTAGTTGACCGTGAAATTGAAAAGCACAACAAATGAACTCTGAAAATGTTGAAAGTTGGCATGCTATCATCATTTCACCCACATAGCATGTGTTAAAAATATGAGAGGGCTTCGACAAAAACTGGATCCACTTCGTGTAGAAAACGGACGATCTCTCTCGAAGTATCAGCGTTTCGAACGAGAACTCATCTCTTACAAAAGGATTTCATTTTTTTGAACTTATTTGAACTCCATACTTTTTGTGTGTTCAAAATGCACCATTCTAAGGCACATCACAAAATTTCAACAATTTCTTACTTCATTTGGTATTCTTCGTGCATTTACTTATTTTTTTTGAGCTAGTTGACCCTGAAATTGAAAAGCACTACAAATGAACTCTGAAAATGTTGAAAGTTGGCATGCTATCATCATTTCACCCACATTGCATGTGTTAAAAAGTTGAGAGGGCTACGACAAAAACTGGATGCACTTCGTGTACAAAACGGACAATCTCTCTTGAAGTATCAGCGTTTTGAACGAGAACTCATCTCTCACAAAGGGATTTCATTTTTTTGAACTTATTTGAACTCCATACTTTTTGTGTGTTCAAAATGCACCATTCAAAGGCACATCACAAAATTTCAACAATTTATGACTTCATTTGGTATTTTTCGTGCATTTACTTATTTTTTTTGAGCTAGTTGACCCTGAAATTGAAAAGCACTACAAATGAACTCTTAAAATGTTGAAATTTGGCATGCTATCATCATTTCACCCACATAGCATGTGTTAAAAAGTTGAGAGGGCTACGACAAAAACTGGATGCACTTCGTGTACAAAACGGACAATCTCTCTCGAAGTATCAGCGTTTCGAACGAGAACTCATCTCTTACAAAGGGATTTCATTTTTTTGAACTTATTTGAACTCCATACTTTTTGTGTGTTCAAAATGCACCATTCAAAGGCACATCACAAAATTTCAACAATTTATGACTTCATTTGGTATTCTTCGTGCATTTACTTATTTTTTTTTGAGCTAGTTGACCGTGAAATTGAAAAGCACTACAAATGAACTCTGAAAATGTTGAAAGTTGGCATGCTATCATCATTTCACCCACATAGCATGTGTTAAAAATATGAGAGGGCTTCGACAAAAACTGGATCCACTTCGTGTAGAAAACGGACGATCTCTCTCGAAGTATCAGCGTTTCGAACGAGAACTCATCTCTTACAAAAGGATTTCATTTTTTTGAACTTATTTGAACTCCATACTTTTTGTGTGTTCAAAATGCACCATTCTAAGGCACATCACAAAATTTCAACAATTTCTTACTTCATTTGGTATTCTTCGTGCATTTACTTATTTTTTTTGAGCTAGTTGACCCTGAAATTGAAAAGCACTACAAATGAACTCTGAAAATGTTGAAAGTTGGCATGCTATCATCATTTCACCCACATTGCATGTGTTAAAAAGTTGAGAGGGCTACGACAAAAACTGGATGCACTTCGTGTACAAAACGGACAATCTCTCTTGAAGTATCAGCGTTTTGAACGAGAACTCATCTGTTACAAAGGGATTTCAATTTTTTGAACTTATTTGAACTCCATACTTTTTGTGTGTTCAAAATGCACCATTCAAAGGCACATCACAAAATTTCAACAATTTATGACTTCATTTGGTATTTTTCGTGCATTTACTTTTTTTTTTTGAGCTAGTTGACCCTGAAATTGAAAAGCACTACAAATGAACTCTTAAAATGTTGAGATTTGGCATGCTATCATCATTTCACCCACATAGCATGTGTTCAAAAGTTGAGAGGGCTACGACAAAAACTGGATGCACTTCGTGTACAAAACGGACAATCTCTCTCCAAGTATCAGCGTTTCGAACGAGAACTCATCTCTTACAAAGAGATTTCATTTTTTTGAACTTATTTGAACTCCATACTTTTTGTGTGTTCAAAATGCACCATTCAAAGGCACATCACAAAATTTCAACAATTTATGACTTCATTTGGTATTCTTCGTGCATTTACTTATTTTTTTTTGAACTAGTTGACCGTGAAATTGAAAAGCACTACAAATGAACTCTGAAAATGTTGAAAGATGGCATGCTATCATCATTTCACCCACATAGCATGTGTTAAAAATATGAGAGGGCTTCGACAAAAACTGGATGCACTTCGTGTAGAAAACGGACGATCTCTCTCGAAGTATCAGCGTTTCGAACGAGAACTCATCTCTTACAAAAGGATTTCATTTTTTTGAACTTATTTGAACTCCATATTTTTTGTGTGTTCAAAATGCACCATTCTAAGGCACATCACAAAATTTCAACAATTTCTTACTTCATTTGGTATTCTTCGTGCATTTACTTTTTTTTTTTTTGAGCTAGTTGACCCTGAAATTGAAAAGCACTACAAATGAACTCTGAAAATTTTGAAAGTTGGCATGCTATCATCCTTTCACCCACATAGCATGTTTTAAAAAGTTGGGAGGGCTACGACAAAAACTGGAAGAACTTAGTGTACAAAACGGACGATCTCTCTCGAAGTATCAGCGTTTCGAACGAGAACTCATCTCTTACAAAGGGATTTCATTTTTTTGAACTTATTTGAACTCCATACTTTTTGTGTGTTCAAAATGCATCATTCAAAGGCACATCACAAAATTTCAACAATTTCTGACTTCATTTGGTATTCTTCGTGCATTTACTTATTTATTTATTTTGAGCTAGTTGACCCTGAAATTGAAAGCACTACAAATGAACTCTGAAAATGTTGAAAGTTGGCATGCTATAATCATTTCACCCACATTGCATGTGTTAAAACGTTGAGAGGGCTACGACAAAAACTGGATGCACTTCGTGTACAAAACGGACAATCTCTCTCGAAGTATCAGCGTTTCGAACGAGAACTCATCTCTTACAAAGGGATTTCATTTTTTTGAACTTATTTGAACTCCATACTTTTTGTGTGTTCAAAATGCACCATTCAAAGGCACATCACAAAATTTCAACAATTTCTCACTTCATTTGGTATTCTTCGTGCATTTACTTTTTTTTTTGAGCTAGTTGACCCTAAAATTGAAAAGCACTACAAATGAACTCTGAAAATGTTGAAATTTGGCATGCTATCATCATTTCACCAACATAGCATGTTTTAAAAAGTTGAGAGGGCTACGACAAAAACTGGATGCACTTCGTGTATAAAACGGACAATCTCTCTCGAAGTATCAGCGTTTCGAACGAGAACTCATCTCTTACAAAGGGATTTCATTTTTATGAACTTATTTGAACTCCATACTTTTTGTGTGTTCAAAATGCATCATTCAAAGGCACATCACAAAATTTCAACAATTTCTGACTTCATTTGGTATTCTTCGTGCATTTACTTATTTATTTATTTTGAGCTACTTGACCCTGAAATTGAAAGCACTACAAATGAACTCTGAAAATGTTGAAAGTTGGCATGCTATCATCATTTCACCGACATTGCATGTGCTAAAAAGTAGAGAGGGCTACGACAAAAACTGGATGCACTTCGTGTATAAAACGGACGTTCTCTCTCGAAGTATCAGCGTTTTGAACGAGAACTCATCTGTTACAAAGGGATTTCAATTTTTTTAACTTATTTGAACTCCATACTTTTTGTGTGTTCAAAATGCACCATTCAAAGGCACATCACAAAATTTCAACAATTTATGACTTCATTTGGTATTTTTCGTGCATTTACTTATTTTTTTGAGCTAGTTGACCCTGAAATTGAAAAGCACTACAAATGAACTCTGAAAATGTTGAAATTTGGCATGCTATCATCATTTCACCCACATAGCATGTGTTAAAAAGTTGAGAGGGCTACGACAAAAACTGGATGCACTTCGTGTATAAAACGGACGATCTCTCTCGAAGTATCAGCGTTTCGAACGAGAACTCATCTCTTACAAAGGGATTTCATTTTTTTGAACTTATTTGAACTCCATACTTTTTGTGTGTTCAAAATGCACCATTCAAAGGCACATCACAAAATTTCAACAATTTATGACTTCATTTGGTATTCTTCGTGCATTTACTTATTGTTTTTGAGCTAGTTGACCCTCAAATCGAAAAGCACTACAAATGTACTCTGAAAATGTTGAAAGTTGGCATGCTATCATCATTTCACCCACATAGCATGTGTTAAAAAGTTGAGAGGGCTACGACAAAAACTGGATGCACTTCGTGTACAAAACGGACAATCTCTCTCAAAGTATGAGCGTTTCGAACGAGAACTCATCTCTTACAAAGGGATTTCATTTTTTTGAACTTATTTGAACTCCATACTTTTTGTGTGTTCAAAATGCACCATTCAAAGGCACATCACAAAATTTCAACAATTTTTGACTTCGTTTGGTATTCTTCGTGCATTTACTTATTTTTTTTGAGCTAGTTGACCCTGAAATTGAAAAGCACTACAAATAAACTCTGAAAATGTTGAAAGTTGGCATGCTATCATCATTTCACCCACATTGCATGTGTTAAAAAGTTGAGAGGGCTACGACAAAAACTGGATGCACTTCGTGTACAAAACGGACAATCTCTCTTGAAGTATCAGCGTTTCGAACGAGAACTCATCTCTTACAAAGGGATTTCAATTTTTTGAACTTATTTGAACTCCATACTTTTTGTGTGTTCAAAATGCACAATTCAAAGGCACATCACAAAATTTCAACAATTTATGACTTCATTGGGTATTTTTCGTGCATTTACTTATTTTTTTTGAGCTAGTTGACCCTGAAATTGAAAAGCACTACAAATGAACTCTGAAAATGTTGAAATTTTGCATGCTATCATCATTTCACCCACATAGCATGTGCTAAAAAGTTGAGAGGGCTACGACAAAAACTGGATGCACTTCGTGTACAAAACGGACAATCTCTCTCGAAGTATCAGCGTTTCGAACGAGAACTCATCTCTTACAAAGGGATTTCATTTTTTTGAACTTATTTGAACTCCATACTTTTTGTGTGTTCAAAATGCACCATTCAAAGGCACATCACAAAATTTCAACAATTTATGACTTCATTTGGTATTCTTCGTGCATTTACTTATTTATTTATTTTGAGCTAGTTGACCCTGAAATTGAAAGCACTACAAATGAACTCTGAAAATGTTGAAAGTTGGCATGCTATCATCATTTCACCCACATTGCATGTGTTAAAAAGTTGAGAGGGCTACGACAAAAACTGGATGCAGTTCGTGTATAAAACGGACAATCTCTCTCGAAGTATCAGCGTTTCGAACGAGAACTCATCCCTTACAAAGGGATTTCATTTTTTTGAACTTATTTGAACTCCATACTTTTTTTGTGTTCAAAATGCACCATTCAAAGGCACATCACAAAATTTCAACAATTTATGATTTCATTTGGTATTCTTCGTGCATTTACTTATTTTTTTTTGAGCTAGTTGACCCTCAAATTGACAAGCACTACAAATGAACTCTGAAAATGTTGAAAGTTGGCATCCTATCATCATTTCACCCACATAGCATGTGTTAAAAATATGAGAGGGCTACGACAAAAACTGGATGCACTTCATCTAGAAAACGGACGATCTCTCTCGAAGTATCAGCGTTTCGAACGAGAACTCATCTCTTACAAAAGGATTTCATTTTTTTGAACTTATTTGAACTCCATACTTTTTGTGTGTTGAAAATGCACCATTCAAAGGCACATCACAAAATTTCAACAATTTCTGACTTCATTTGGTATTCTTCGTGCATTTACTTATTTTTTTTTTGAGCTAGTTGACCCTGAAATTGAAAAGCACTACAAATGAACTCTGAAAATGTTGAAAGTTGGCATGCTATCATCATTTCACCCACATAGCATGTGTTAAAAAGTTGAGAGGGCTACGACAAAAACTGGAAGCACTTCGTGTACAAAACGGACAATCTCTCTCGAAGTATCAGCGTTTCGAACGAGAACTCATCTCTTACAAAGGGATTTCATTTTTTTAAACTTATTTTTTCCATACTTTTTGTGTGTTCAAAATGCACCATTCAAAGGCACATCACAAAATTTCAACAATTTCTGACTTCATTTGGTATTCTTCGTGCATTTACTTATTTATTTATTTTGAGCTAGCTGACCCTGAAATTGAAAAGCACTACAAATGAACTCTAAAAATGTTGAAAGTTCGCATGCTATCATCATTTCACCCACATTGCATGTGTTAAAAAGTTGAGAGGGCTACGACAAAAACTGGATGCACTTCGTGTATAAAACGGACAATCTCTCTCGAAGTATCAGCGTTTCGAACGAGAACTCATCTCTTACAAAGGGATTTCATTTTTTTGAACTTATTTGAACTCCATACTTTTTGTGTGTTCAAAATGCACCATTCAAAAGCACATCACCAAATTTCAACAATTTATGACTTCATTTGGTATTCTTCGTGCATTTACTTATTTTTTTTCACCTAGTTGACCCTCAAATCGAAAAGCACTACAAATGAACTCTGAAAATGTTGAAAGTTGGCATGCTATCATCATTTCACCCACATAGCATGTGTTAAAAAGTTGAGAGGGCTACGACAAAAACTGGATGCACTTCGTGTACAAAACGGACAATCTCTCTCGAAGTATCAGCGTTTCGAACGAGAACTCATCTCTCACAAAGGGATTTCATTTTTTTGAACTTATTTGAACTCCATACTTTTTGTGTGTTCAAAATGCACCATTCAAAGGCACATCACAAAATTTCAACAATTTCTGACTTCATTTGGTATTCTTCGTGCATTTACTTATTTATTTATTTTGAGCTAGTTGACCCTGAAATTGAAAAGCACTACAAATGAACTCTGAAAATGTTGAAAGTTCGCATGCTATCATCATTTCACCCACATTGCATGTGTTAAAAAGTTGAGAGGGCTACGACAAAAACTGGATGCACTTCGTGTATAAAACGGAGAATCTCTCTCGAAGTATCAGCGTTTCGAACGAGAACTCATCTCTTACAAAGGGATTTCATTTTTTTGAACTTATTTGAACTCCATACTTTTTGTGTGTTCAAAATGCACCATTCAAAGGCACATCACAAAATTTCAACAATTTATGACTTCATTTGGTATTCTTCGTGCATTTACTTATTTTTTTCCAGCTAGTTGACCCTCAAATCGAAAAGCACTACAAATGAACTCTGAAAATGTTGAAGGTTGGCATGCTATCATCATTTCACCCACATAGCATGTGTTAAAAAGTTGAGAGGGCTACGACAAAAACTGGATGGACTTCGTGTACAAAACGGACAATCTCTCTCGAAGTATCAGTGTTTCGAACGAGAACTCATCTCTTACAAAGGGATTTTATTTTTTTGAACTTATTTGAACTCCATACTTTTTGTGTGTTCAAAATGCACCATTCAAAGGCACATCACAAAATTTCAACAATTTCGGACTTCATTTGGTATTCTTCGTGCATTTACTTATTTTTTTGAGCTAGTTGACCCTGAAATTGAAAAGCACTACAAATGAACTCTGAAAATGCTGAAATTTGGCATGCTATCATCATTTCACCCACATTGCATGTGTTAAAAAGTTGAGAGGGCTACGACAAAAACTGGATGCACTTCGTGTACAAAACGGACAATCTCTCTTGAAGTATCAGCGTTTCGAACGAGAACTCATCTCTTACAAAGCGATTTCAATTTTTTGAACTTATTTGAACTCCATACTTTTTGTGTGTTCAAAATGCACCATTCAAAGGCACATCACAAAATTTCAACAATTTATGACTTCATTTGGTATTTTTCGTGCATTTACTTATTTGTTTTGAGCTAGTTGACCCTGAAATTGAAAAGCACTACAAATGAACTCTGAAAATGTTGAAATTTGGCATGCTATCATCATTTCACCCACATAGCATGTGTTAAAAAGTTGACAGGGCTACGACAAAAACTGGATGCACTTCGTGTACAAAACGGACAATCTCTCTCGAAGTATCAGCGTTTCGAACGAGAACTCATCTCTTACAAAGGGATTTCATTTTTTTTGACCTTATTTGAACTCCATAATTTTTGTGTGTTCAAAATGCACCATTCAAAGGCACATCACAAAATTTCAACAATTTATGACTTCATTTGGTATTCTTCATGCATTTACTTATTTTTTTTTGAGCTAGTTGACCGTGAAATTGAAAAGCACTACAAATGAACTCTGAAAATGTTGAAAGTTGGCATGCTATCATCATTTCACCCACATAGCATGTGTTAAAAATATGAGAGGGCTTCGACAAAAACTGGATGCACTTCGTGTAGAAAACGGACGATCTCTCTCGAAGTATCAGCGTTTCGAACGAGAACTCATCTCTTACAAAAGGATTTCATTTTTTTGAACTTATTTGAACTCCATAATTTTTGTGTGTTCAAAATGCACCATTCTAAGGCACATCACAAAATTTCAACAATTTCTGACTTCATTTGGTATTCTTCGTGCATTTACTTATTTTTTTTTGAGCTAGTTGACCCTGAAATTGAAAAGCACTACAAATGAACTCTGAAAATTTTGAAAGTTGGCATGCTATCATCATTTCACCCACATAGCATGTTATAAAAAGTTGAGAGGGCTATGACAAAAACTGGAAGAACTTCGTGTACAAAACGGACGATCTCTCTCGAAGTATCAGCGTTTCGAACAAGAACTCATCTCTTACAAAGGGATTTCATTTTTTTGAACTTATTTGAACTACATACTTTTTGTGTGTTCAAAATGCATCATTCAAAGGCACATCACAAAATTTCAACAATTTCTGACTTCATTTGGTATTCTTCGTGCATTTACTTATTTATTTATTTTGAGCTAGTTGACCCTGAAATTGAAAGCACTACAAATGAACTCTGAAAATGTTGAAAGTTGGCATGCTATCATCATTTCACCCACATTGCATGTGTTAAAAATATGAGAGGGCTACGACAAAAACTGGATGCACTTCGTGTATAAAACGGACAATCTCTCTCGAAGTATCAGCGTTTCGAACGAGAACTCATCTCTTACAAAGGGATTTCATTTTTTTGAACTTATTTGAACTCCATACTTTTTGTGTGTTCAAAATGCACCATTCAAAGGCACATCACAAAATTTCAACAATTTATGACTTAATTTGGTATTCTTCGTGCATTTACTTATTTTTTTTGAGCTAGTTGACCCTCAAATCGAAAAGCACTACAAATGAACTCTGAAAATGTTGAAAGTTGACATGCTATCATCATTTCACCCACATAGCATGTGTTAAAAAGTTGAGAGGGCTACGACAAAAACTGGATGCACTTCGTGTACAAAACGGACAATCTCTCTCGAAGTATCTGCGTTTCGAACGAGAACTCATCTCTTACAAAGGGATTTCATTTTTTTGAACTTATTTGAACTCCATACTTTTTGTGTGTTCAAAATGCACCATTCAAAGGCACATCACAAAATTTCAACAATTTCTGACTTCATTTGGTATTCTTCGTGCATTTACTTATTTTTTTTGAGCTAGTTGACCCTGAAATTGAAAAGCACTATAAATGAACTCTGAAAATGTTGAAAGTTGGCATGCTATCATCATTTCACCCACATTGCATGTGTTAAAAAGTTGAGAGGGCTACGAAAAAAACTGGATGCACTTCGTGTACAAAACGGACAATCTCTCTTGAAGTATCAGCGTTTCGAACGAGAACTCATCTCTTACAAAGCGATTTCAATTTTTTGAACTTATTTGAACTCCATACTTTTTGTGTGTTCAAAATGCACCATTCAAAGGCACATCACAAAATTTCAACAATTTATGACTTCATTTGGTATTTTTCGTGCATTTACTTATTTTTTTTGAGCTAGTTGACCCTGAAATTGCTCTGAAAATGTTGAAATTTGGCATGCTATCATCATTTCACCCACATAGCATGTGTTAAAAAGTTGACAGGGCTACGACAAAAACTGGATGCACTTCGTGTACAAAACGGACAATCTCTCTCGAAGTATCAGCGTTTCGAACGAGAACTCATCTCTTACAAAGGGATTTCATTTTTTTTGACCTTATTTGAACTCCATAATTTTTGTGTGTTCAAAATGCACCATTCAAAGGCACATCACAAAATTTCAACAATTTATGACTTCATTTGGTATTCTTCATGCATTTACTTATTATTTTTTGAGCTAGTTGACCGTGAAATTGAAAAGCACTACAAATGAACTCTGAAAATGTTGAAAGTTGGCATGCTATCATCATTTCACCCACATAGCATGTGTTAAAAATATGAGAGGGCTTCGACAAAAACTGGATGCACTTCGTGTAGAAAACGGACGATCTCTCTCGAAGTATCAGCGTTTCGAACGAGAACTCATCTCTTACAAAAGGATTTCATTTTTTTGAACTTATTTGAACTCCATACTTTTTGTGTGTTCAAAATGCACCATTCTAAGGCACATCACAAAATTTCAACAATTTCTGACTTCATTTGGTATTCTTCGTGCATTTACTTATTTTTTTTTTGAGCTAGTTGACCCTGAAATTGAAAAGCACTACAAATGAACTCTGAAAATTTTGAAAGTTGGCATGCTATCATCATTTCACCCACATAGCATGTTATAAAAAGTTGAGAGGGCTATGACAAAAACTGGAAGAACTTCGTGTACAAAACGGACGATCTCTCTCGAAGTATCAGCGTTTCGAACAAGAACTCATCTCTTACAAAGGGATTTCATTTTTTTGAACTTATTTGAACTCCATACTTTTTGTGTGTTCAAAATGCATCATTCAAAGGCACATCACAAAATTTCAACAATTTCTGACTTCATTTGGTATTCTTCGTGCATTTACTTATTTATTTATTTTGAGCTAGTTGACCCTGAAATTGAAAGCACTACAAATGAACTCTGAAAATGTTGAAAGTTGGCATGCTATCATCATTTCACCCACATTGCATGTGTTAAAAATATGAGAGGGCTACGACAAAAACTGGATGCACTTCGTGTATAAAACGGACAATCTCTCTCGAAGTATCAGCGTTTCGAACGAGAACTCATCTCTTACAAAGGGATTTCATTTTTTTGAACTTATTTGAACTCCATACTTTTTGTGTGTTCAAAATGCACCATTCAAAGGCACATCACAAAATTTCAACAATTTATGACTTAATTTGGTATTCTTCGTGCATTTACTTATTTTTTTTGAGCTAGTTGACCCTCAAATCGAAAAGCACTACAAATGAACTCTGAAAATGTTGAAAGTTGGCATGCTATCATCATTTCACCCACATAGCATGTGTTAAAAAGTTGAGAGGGCTACGACAAAAACTGGATGCACTTCGTGTACAAAACGGACAATCTCTCTCGAAGTATCTGCGTTTCGAACGAGAACTCATCTCTTACAAAGGGATTTCATTTTTTTGAACTTATTTGAACTCCATACTTTTTGTGTGTTCAAAATGCACCATTCAAAGGCACATCACAAAATTTCAACAATTTCTGACTTCATTTGGTATTCTTCGTGCATTTACTTATTTTTTTTGAGCTAGTTGACCCTGAAATTGAAAAGCACTATAAATGAACTCTGAAAATGTTGAAAGTTGGCATGCTATCATCATTTCACCCACATTGCATGTGTTAAAAAGTTGAGAGGGCTACGAAAAAAACTGGATGCACTTCGTGTACAAAACGGACAATCTCTCTTGAAGTATCAGCGTTTCGAACGAGAACTCATCTCTTACAAAGGGATTTCAATTTTTTGAACTTATTTGAACTCCATACTTTTTGTGTGTTCAAAATGCACCATTCAAAGGCACATCACAAAATTTCAACAATTTATGACTTCATTGGGTATTTTTCGTGCATTTACTTATTTTTTTTGAGCTAGTTGACCCTGAAATTGAAAAGCACTACAAATGAACTCTGAAAATGTTGAAATTTGGCATGCTATCATCATTTCACCCACATAGCATGTGCTAAAAAGTTGAGAGGGCTACGACAAAAACTGGATGCACTTCGTGTACAAAACGGACAATCTCTCTCGAAGTATCAGCGTTTCGAACGAGAACTCATCTCTTACAAAGGGATTTCATTTTTTTGAACTTATTTGAACTCCATACTTTTTGTGTGTTCAAAATGCACCATTCAAAGGCACATCACAAAATTTCAACAATTTCTGACTTCATTTGGTATTCTTCGTGCATTTACTTATTTTTTTTGAGCTAGTTGACCCTGAAATTGAAAAGCACTATAAATGAACTCTGAAAATGTTGAAAGTTGGCATGCTATCATCATTTCACCCACATTGCATGTGTTAAAAAGTTGAGAGGGCTACGAAAAAAACTGGATGCACTTCGTGTACAAAACGGACAATCTCTCTTGAAGTATCAGCGTTTCGAACGAGAACTCATCTCTTACAAAGCGATTTCAATTTTTTGAACTTATTTGAACTCCATACTTTTTGTGTGTTCAAAATGCACCATTCAAAGGCACATCACAAAATTTCATAAATTTATGACTTCATTTGGTATTTTTCGTGCATTTACTTATTTTTTTTGAGCTAGTTGACCCTGAAATTGCTCTGAAAATGTTGAAATTTGGCATGCTATCATCATTTCACCCACATAGCATGTGTTAAAAAGTTGACAGGGCTACGACAAAAACTGGATGCACTTCGTGTACAAAACGGACAATCTCTCTCGAAGTATCAGCGTTTCGAACGAGAACTCATCTCTTACAAAGGGATTTCATTTTTTTTGACCTTATTTGAACTCCATAATTTTTGTGTGTTCAAAATGCACCATTCAAAGGCACATCACAAAATTTCAACAATTTATGACTTCATTTGGTATTCTTCATGCATTTACTTATTATTTTTTGAGCTAGTTGACCGTGAAATTGAAAAGCACTACAAATGAACTCTGAAAATGTTGAAAGTTGGCATGCTATCATCATTTCACCCACATAGCATGTGTTAAAAATATGAGAGGGCTTCGACAAAAACTGGATGCACTTTGTGTAGAAAACGGACGATCTCTCTCGAAGTATCAGCGTTTCGAACGAGAACTCATCTCTTACAAAAGGATTTCATTTTTTTGAACTTATTTGAACTCCATACTTTTTGTGTGTTCAAAATGCACCATTCAAAGGCACATCACAAAATTTCAACAATTTCTGACTTCATTTGGTATTCTTCGTGCATTTACTTATTTTTTTTGAGCTAGTTGACCCTGAAATTGAAAAGCACTATAAATGAACTCTGAAAATGTTGAAAGTTGGCATGCTATCATCATTTCACCCACATTGCATGTGTTAAAAAGTTGAGAGGGCTACGAAAAAAACTGGATGCACTTCGTGTACAAAACGGACAATCTCTCTTGAAGTATCAGCGTTTCGAACGAGAACTCATCTCTTACAAAGCGATTTCAATTTTTTGAACTTATTTGAACTCCATACTTTTTGTGTGTTCAAAATGCACCATTCAAAGGCACATCACAAAATTTCAACAATTTATGACTTCATTTGGTATTTTTCGTGCATTTACTTATTTTTTTTGAGCTAGTTGACCCTGAAATTGCTCTGAAAATGTTGAAATTTGGCATGCTATCATCATTTCACCCACATAGCATGTGTTAAAAAGTTGACAGGGCTACGACAAAAACTGGATGCACTTCGTGTACAAAACGGACAATCTCTCTCGAAGTATCAGCGTTTCGAACGAGAACTCATCTCTTACAAAGGGATTTCATTTTTTTTGACCTT
The DNA here is from genome assembly GCF_904849725.1 of Hordeum vulgare subsp. vulgare. Taxonomy (NCBI): domain Eukaryota; kingdom Viridiplantae; phylum Streptophyta; class Magnoliopsida; order Poales; family Poaceae; genus Hordeum; species Hordeum vulgare. The sequence continues at coordinate 652,932,500 of NC_058519.1, read as the reverse complement.
ATTTGAACTCCATAATTTTTGTGTGTTCAAAATGCACCATTCAAAGGCACATCACAAAATTTCAACAATTTATGACTTCATTTGGTATTCTTCATGCATTTACTTATTATTTTTTGAGCTAGTTGACCGTGAAATTGAAAAGCACTACAAATGAACTCTGAAAATGTTGAAAGTTGGCATGCTATCATCATTTCACCCACATAGCATGTGTTAAAAATATGAGAGGGCTTCGACAAAAACTGGATGCACTTTGTGTAGAAAACGGACGATCTCTCTCGAAGTATCAGCGTTTCGAACGAGAACTCATCTCTTACAAAAGGATTTCATTTTTTTGAACTTATTTGAACTCCATACTTTTTGTGTGTTCAAAATGCACCATTCTAAGGCACATCACAAAATTTCAACAATTTCTGACTTCATTTGGTATTCTTCGTGCATTTACTTATTTTTTTTTTGAGCTAGTTGACCCTGAAATTGAAAAGCACTACAAATGAACTCTGAAAATTTTGAAAGTTGGCATGCTATCATCATTTCACCCACATAGCATGTTATAAAAAGTTGAGAGGGCTATGACAAAAACTGGAAGAACTTCGTGTACAAAACGGACGATCTCTCTCGAAGTATCAGCGTTTCGAACAAGAACTCATCTCTTACAAAGGGATTTCATTTTTTTGAACTTATTTGAACTCCATACTTTTTGTGTGTTCAAAATGCATCATTCAAAGGCACATCACAAAATTTCAACAATTTCTGACTTCATTTGGTATTCTTCGTGCATTTACTTATTTATTTATTTTGAGCTAGTTGACCCTGAAATTGAAAGCACTACAAATGAACTCTGAAAATGTTGAAAGTTGGCATGCTATCATCATTTCACCCACATTGCATGTGTTAAAAATATGAGAGGGCTACGACAAAAACTGGATGCACTTCGTGTATAAAACGGACAATCTCTCTCGAAGTATCAGCGTTTCGAACGAGAACTCATCTCTTACAAAGGGATTTCATTTTTTTGAACTTATTTGAACTCCATACTTTTTGTGTGTTCAAAATGCACCATTCAAAGGCACATCACAAAATTTCAACAATTTATGACTTAATTTGGTATTCTTCGTGCATTTACTTATTTTTTTTGAGCTAGTTGACCCTCAAATCGAAAAGCACTACAAATGAACTCTGAAAATGTTGAAAGTTGGCATGCTATCATCATTTCACCCACATAGCATGTGTTAAAAAGTTGAGAGGGCTACGACAAAAACTGGATGCACTTCGTGTACAAAACGGACAATCTCTCTCGAAGTATCTGCGTTTCGAACGAGAACTCATCTCTTACAAAGGGATTTCATTTTTTTGAACTTATTTGAACTCCATACTTTTTGTGTGTTCAAAATGCACGATTCAAAGGCACATCACAAAATTTCAACAATTTCTGACTTCATTTGGTATTCTTCGTGCATTTACTTATTTTTTTTGAGCTAGTTGACCCTGAAATTGAAAAGCACTATAAATGAACTCTGAAAATGTTGAAAGTTGGCATGCTATCATCATTTCACCCACATTGCATGTGTTAAAAAGTTGAGAGGGCTACGAAAAAAACTGGATGCACTTCGTGTACAAAACGGACAATCTCTCTTGAAGTATCAGCGTTTCGAACGAGAACTCATCTCTTACAAAGGGATTTCAATTTTTTGAACTTATTTGAACTCCATACTTTTTGTGTGTTCAAAATGCACCATTCAAAGGCACATCACAAAATTTCAACAATTTATGACTTCATTGGGTATTTTTCGTGCATTTACTTATTTTTTTTGAGCTAGTTGACCCTGAAATTGAAAAGCACTACAAATGAACTCTGAAAATGTTGAAATTTGGCATGCTATCATCATTTCACCCACATAGCATGTGCTAAAAAGTTGAGAGGGCTACGACAAAAACTGGATGCACTTCGTGTACAAAACGGACAATCTCTCTCGAAGTATCAGCGTTTCGAACGAGAACTCATCTCTTACAAAGGGATTTCATTTTTTGAACTTATTTGAACTACATACTTTTTGTGTGTTCAAAATGCACCATTCAAAGGCACATCACAAAATTTCAACAATTTATGACTTCATTTGGTATTCTTCGTGCATTTACTTATTTATTTATTTTGAGCTAGTTGACCCTGAAATTGAAAGCACTACAAATGAACTCTGAAAATGTTGAAAGTTGCCATGCTATCATCATTTCACCCACATAGCATGTGTTAAAAATATGAGAGGGCTTCGACAAAAACTGGATGCACTTCGTGTAGAAAACGGACGATCTCTCTCGAAGTATCAGCGTTTCGAACGAGAACTCATCTCTTACAAAAGGATTTCATTTTTTTGAACTTATTTGAACTCCATACTTTTTTTGTGTTCAAAATGCACCATTCAAAGGCACATCACAAAATTTCAACAATTTATGACTTCATTTGGTATTCTTCGTGCATTTACTTATTTTTTTTGAGCTAGCTGACCCTGAAATTGAAAAGCACTACAAATGAACTCTGAAAATGTTGAAAGTTGGCATCCTATCATCATTTCACCCACATTGCATGTGTTAAAAAGTTGAGAGGGCTACGACAAAAACTGGATGCACTTCGTGTATAAAACGGACAATCTCTCTCGAAGTATCAGCGTTTCGAACGAGAACTCATCTCTTACAAAGGGATTTCATTTTTTTGAACTTATTTGAACTCCATACTTTTTGTGTGTTCAAAATGCACCATTCAAAAGCACATCACAAAATTTCAACAATTTATGACTTCATTTGGTATTCTTCGTGCATTTACTTATTTTTTTTCAGCTAGTTGACCCTCAAATCGAAAAGCACTACAAATGAACTCTGAAAATGTTGAAAGTTGGCATGCTGTCATCATTTCACCCACATAGCATGTGTTAAAAAGTTGAGAGGGCTACGACAAAAACTAGAAGCACTTCGTGTACAAAACGGACAATCTCTCTCGAAGTATCAGCGTTTCGAACGAGAACTCATCTCTTACAAAGGGATTTCATTTTTTTAAACTTATTTGAACTCCATACTTTTTGTGTGTTCAAAATGCACCATTCAAAGGCACATCACAAAATTTCAACAATTTCTGACTTCATTTGGTATTCTTCGTGCATTTACTTATTTATTTATTTTGAGCTAGCTGACCCTGAAATTGAAAAGCACTACAAATGAACTCTGAAAATGTTGAAAGTTCGCATGCTATCATCATTTCACCCACATTGCATGTGTTAAAAAGTTGAGAGGGCTACGACAAAAACTGGATGCACTTCGTGTATAAAACGGACAATCTCTCTCGAAGTATCAGCGTTTCGAACGAGAACTCATCTCTTACAAAGGGATTTCATTTTTGTGAACTTATTTGAACTCCATACTTTTTGTGTGTTCAAAATGCACCATTCAAAGGCACATCACAAAATTTCAACAATTTATGACTTCATTTGGTATTCTTCGTGCATTTACTTATTTTTTTCAGCTAGTTGACCCTCAAATCGAAAAGCACTACAAATGAACTCTGAAAATGTTGAAAGTTGGCATGCTGTCATCATTTCACCCACATAGCATGTGTTAGAAAGTTGAGAGGGCTACGACAAAAACTGGATGCACTTCGTGTACAAAACGGACAATCTTTCTCGAAGTATCAGCGTTTCGAACGAGAACTCATCTCTTACAAAGGGATTTCATTTTTTTGAACTTATTTGAACTCCATACTTTTTGTGTGTTCAAAATGCACCATTCAAAGGCACATCACAAAATTTCAACAATTTCTGACTTCATTTGGTATTCTTCGTGCATTTACTAATTTTTTTGAGCTAGTTGACCCTGAAATCGAAAACCACTACAAATGAACTCTGAAAATGTTGAAATTTGGCATGCTATCATCATTTCACCCACATTGCATGTGTTAAAAAGTTGAGAGGGCTACGACAAAAACTGGATGCACTTCGTGTACAAAACGGACAATCTCTCTTGAAGTATCAGCGTTTCGAACGAGAACTCATCTCTTACAAAGCGATTTCAATTTTTTGAACTTATTTGAACTCCATACTTTTTGTGTGTTCAAAATGCACCATTCAAAGGCACATCACAAAATTTCAACAATTTATGACTTCATTTGGTATTTTTCGTGCATTTACTTATTTTTTTTGAGCTAGTTGACCCTGAAATTGAAAAGCACTACAAATGAACTCCGAAAATGTTGAAATTTGGCATGCTATCATCATTTCACCCACATAGCATGTGTTAAAAAGTTGAGAGGGCTACGACAAAAACTGGATGCACTTCGTGTACAAAACGGACAATCTCTCTCGAAGTATCAGCGTTTCGAACGAGAACTCATCTCTTACAAAGGGATTTCATTTTTTTGAACTTATTTGAACTCCATACTTTTTGTGTGTTCAAAATGCACCATTCAAAGGCACATCACAAAGTTTCAACAATTTATGACTTCATTTGGTATTCTTCGTGCATTTACTTATTTTTTTTGAGCTAGTTGACCGTGAAATTGAAAAGCACTACAAATGAACTCTGAAAATGTTGAAAGTTGGCATGCTATCATCATTTCACCCACATAGCATGTGTTAAAAATATGAGAGGGCTTCGACAAAAACTGGATGCACTTCGTGTAGAAAACGGACGATCTCTCTCGAAGTATCAGCGTTTCGAACGAGAACTCATCTCTTACAAAAGGATTTCATTTTTTTGAACTTATTTGAACTCCATACTTTTTGTGTGTTCAAAATGCACCATTCTAAGGCACATCACAAAATTTCAACAATTTCTGACTTCATTTGGTATTCTTCGTGCATTTACTTATTTTTTTTTTGAGCTAGTTGACCCTGAAATTGAAAAGCACTACAAATAAACTCTGAAAATTTTGAAAGTTGGCATGCTATCATCATTTCACCCACATAGCATGTTATAAAAAGTTGAGAGGGCTACGACAAAAACTGGAAGAACTTCGTGTACAAAACGGACGATCTCTCTCGAAGTATCAGCGTTTCGAACGAGAACTCATCTCTTACAAAGGGATTTCATTTTTTTGAACTTATTTGAACTCCATACTTTTTGTGTGTTCAAAATGCATCATTCAAAGGCACATCACAAAATTTCAACAATTTCTGACTTCATTTGGTATTCTTCGTGCATTTACTTATTTATTTATTTTGAGCTAGCTGACCCTGAAATTGAAAAGCACTACAAATGAACTCTGAAAATGTTGAAAGTTCGCATGCTATCATCATTTCACCCACATTACATGTGTTAAAAATATGAGAGGGCTACGACAAAAACTGGATGCACTTCGTGTATAAAACGGACAATCTCTCTCGAAGTATCAGCGTTTCGAACGAGAACTCATCTCTTACAAAGGGATTTCATTTTTTTGAACTTATTTGAACTCCATACTTTTTGTGTGTTCAAAATGCACCATTCAAAGGCACATCACAAAATTTCAACAATTTATGACTTCATTTGGTATTCTTCGTGCATTTACTTATTTTTTTCAGCTAGTTGACCCTCAAATCGAAAAGCACTACAAATGAACTCTGAAAATGTTGAAAGTTGGCATGCTATCATCATTTCACCCACATAGCATGTGTTAGAAAGTTGAGAGGGCTACGACAAAAACTGGATGCACTTCGTGTACAAAACGGACAATCTCTCTCGAAGTATCAGTGTTTCGAACGAGAACTCATCTCTTACAAAGGGATTTCATTTTTTTGAACTTATTTGAACTCCATACTTTTTGTGTGTTCAAAATGCACCATTAAAAGCCACATCACAAAATTTCAACAATTTCTGACTTCATTTGGTATTCTTCGTGCATTTACTTATTTTTTTGAGCTAGTTGACCCTGAAATTGAAAATCTCTACAAATGAACTCTGAAAATGTTGAAATTTGGCATGCTATCATCATTTCACCCACATAGCATGTGTTAAAAAGTTGAGAGGGCTACGACAAAAACTGGATGCACTTCGTGTACAAAACGGACAATCTCTCTTGAAGTATCAGCGTTTCGAACGAGAACTCATCTCTTACAAAGCGATTTCAATTTTTTGAACTTATTTGAACTCCATACTTTTTGTGTGTTCAAAATGCACCATTCAAAGGCACATCACAAAGTTTCAACAATTTATGACTTCATTTGGTATTCTTCGTGCATTTACTTATTTTTTTTGAGCTAGTTGACCGTGAAATTGAAAAGCACTACAAATGAACTCTGAAAATGTTGAAATTTGGCATGCTATCATCATTTCACCCACATAGCATGTGTTAAAAATATGAGAGGGCTTCGACAAAAACAGGATGCACTTCGTGTACAAAACGGACGATCTCTCTCGAAGTATCAGCGTTTCGAACGAGAACTCATCTCTTACAAAAGGATTTCATTTTTTTGAACTTATTTGAACTCCATACTTTTTGTGTGTTCAAAATGCACCATTCAAAGGCACATCACAAAGTTTCAACAATTTATGACTTCATTTGGTATTCTTCGTGCATTTACTTATTTTTTTGGAGCTAGTTGACCGTGAAATTGAAAAGCACTACAAATGAACTCTGAAAATGTTGAAAGTTGGCATGCTATCATCATTTCACCCACATAGCATGTGTTAAAAATATGAGAGGGCTTCGACAAAAACTGGATGCACTTCGTGTAGAAAACGGACGATCTCTCTCGAAGTATCAGCGTTTCGAACGAGAACTCATCTCGTACAAAAGGATTTCATTTTTTTGAACTTATTTGAACTCCATACTTTTTGTGTGTTCAAAATGCACCATTCTAAGGCACATCACAAAATTTCAACAATTTCTGACTTCATTTGGTATTCTTCGTGCATTTACTTATTTTTTTTTGAGCTAGTTGACCCTCAAATTGAAAAGCACTACAAATGAACTCTGAAAATTTTGAAAGTTGGCATGCTATCATCATTTCACCCACATAGCATGTGTTAAAAAGTTGAGAGGGCTACGACAAAAACTGGAAGAACTTCGTGTACAAAACGGACGATCTCTCTCGAAGTATGAGCGTTTCGAACGAGAACTCATCTCTTACAAAAGGATTTCATTTTTTTGAACTTATTTGAACTCCATACTTTTTGTGTGTTCAAAATGCACCATTCAAAGGCACATCACAAAGTTTCAACAATTTATGACTTCATTTGGTATTCTTCGTGCATTTACTTATTTATTTATTTTGAGCTAGTTGACCCTGAAATTGAAAGCACTACAAATGAACTCTGAAAATGTTGAAAGTTGGCATGCTATCATCATTTCACCCACATTGCATGTGCTAAAAAGTTGAGAGGGTTACGACAAAAACTGGAAGCACTTCGTGTATAAAACGGACAATCTCTCTCGAAGTATCAGCGTTTCGAACGAGAACTCATCTCTTACAAAGGGATTTCATTTTTTTGAACTTATTTGAACTCCATACTTTTTGTGTGTTCAAAATGCACCATTCAAAGGCACATCACAAAATTTCAACAATTTCTGACTTCATTTGGTATTCTTCGTGCATTTACTTATTTTTTTGAGCTAGTTGACCCTGAAATCGAAAAGCACTACAAATGAACTCTGAAAATGTTGAAATTTGGCATGCTATCATCATTTCACCCACATTGCATGTGTTAAAAAGTTGAGAGGGCTACGACAAAAACTGGATGCACTTCGTGTACAAAACGGACAATCTCTCTTGAAGTATCAGCGTTTCGAACGAGAACTCATCTCTTACAAAGCGATTTCAATTTTTTGAACTTATTTGAACTCCATACTTTTTGTGTGTTCAAAATGCACCATTCAAAGGCACATCAAAAAATTTCAACAATTTATGACTTCATTTGGTATTTTTCGTGCATTTACTTATTTTTTTTGCGCTAGTTGACCCTGAAATTGAAAAGCACTACAAATGAACTCCGAAAATGTTGAAATTTGGCATGCTATCATCATTTCACCCACATAGCATGTGTTAAAAAGTTGAGAGGGCTACGACAAAAACTGGATGCACTTCGTGTACAAAACGGACAATCTCTCTCGAAGTATCAGCGTTTCGAACGAGAACTCATCTCTTACAAAGGGATTTCATTTTTTTGAACTTATTTGAACTCCATACTTTTTGTGTGTTCAAAATGCACCATTCAAAGGCACATCACAAAGTTTCAACAATTTATGACTTCATTTGGTATTCTTCGTGCATTTACTTATTTTTTTTGAGCTAGTTGACCGTGAAATTGAAAAGCACTACAAATGAACTCTGAAAATGTTGAAAGTTGGCATGCTATCATCATTTCACCCACATAGCATGTGTTAAAAATATGAGAGGGCTTCGACAAAAACTGGATGCACTTCGTGTAGAAAACGGACGATCTCTCTCGAAGTATCAGCGTTTCGAACGAGAACTCATCTCTTACAAAAGGATTTCATTTTTTTGAACTTATTTGAACTCCATACTTTTTGTGTGTTCAAAATGCACCATTCAAAGGCACATCACAAAGTTTCAACAATTTATGACTTCATTTGGTATTCTTCGTGCATTTACTTATTTTTTTTGAGCTAGTTGACCGTGAAATTGAAAAGCACTACAAATGAACTCTGAAAATGTTGAAATTTGGCATGCTATCATCATTTCACCCACATAGCATGTGTTAAAAATATGAGAGGGCTTCGACAAAAACTGGATGCACTTCGTGTACAAAACGGACGATCTCTCTCGAAGTATCAGCGTTTCGAACGAGAACTCATCTCTTACAAAAGGATTTCATTTTTTTGAACTTATTTGAACTCCATACTTTTTGTGTGTTCAAAATGCACCATTCAAAGGCACATCACAAAGTTTCAACAATTTATGACTTCATTTGGTATTATTCGTGCATTTACTTATTTTTTTTGAGCTAGTTGACCGTGAAACTGAAAAGCACTACAAATGAACTCTGAAAATGTTGAAAGTTGGCATGCTATCATCATTTCACCCACATAGCATGTGTTAAAAATATGAGAGGGCTTCGACAAAAACTGGATGCACTTCGTGTAGAAAACGGACGATCTCTCTCGAAGTATCAGCGTTTCGAACGAGAACTCATCTCTTACAAAAGGATTTCATTTTTTTGAACTTATTTGAACTCCATACTTTTTGTGTGTTCAAAATGCACCATTCTAAGGCACATCACAAAATTTCAACAATTTCTGACTTCATTTGGTATTCTTCGTGCATTTACTTATTTTTTTTTGAGCTAGTTGACCCTCAAATTGAAAAGCACTACAAATGAACTCTGAAAATTTTGAAAGTTGGCATGCTATCATCATTTCACCCACATAGCATGTGTTAAAAAGTTGAGAGGGCTACGACAAAAACTGGAAGAACTTCGTGTACAAAACGGACGATCTCTCTCGAAGTATCAGCGTTTCGAACGAGAACTCATCTCTTACAAAAGGATTTCATTTTTTTGAACTTATTTGAACTCCATACTTTTTGTGTGTTCAAAATGCACCATTCAAAGGCACATCACAAAGTTTCAACAATTTATGACTTCATTTGGTATTCTTCGTGCATTTACTTATTTATTTATTTTGAGCTAGTTGACCCTGAAATTGAAAGCACTACAAATGAACTCTGAAAATGTTGAAAGTTGGCATGCTATCATCATTTCACCCACATTGCATGTGCTAAAAAGTTGAGAGGGTTACGACAAAAACTGGAAGCACTTCGTGTATAAAACGGACAATCTCTCTCGAAGTATCAGCGTTTCGAACGAGAACTCATCTCTTACAAAGGGATTTCATTTTTTTGAACTTATTTGAACTACATACTTTTTGTGTGTTCAAAATGCACCATTCAAAGGCACATCACAAAATTTCAACAATTTCTGACTTCATTTGGTATTCTTCGTGCATTTACTTATTTTTTTGAGCTAGTTGACCCTGAAATCGAAAAGCACTACAAATGAACTCTGAAAATGTTGAAATTTGGCATGCTATCATCATTTCACCCACATTGCATGTGTTAAAAAGTTGAGAGGGCTACGACAAAAACTGGATGCACTTCGTGTACAAAACGGACAATCTCTCTTGAAGTATCAGCGTTTCGAACGAGAACTCATCTCTTACAAAGCGATTTCAATTTTTTGAACTTATTTGAACTCCATACTTTTTGTGTGTTCAAAATGCACCATTCAAAGGCACATCACAAAATTTCAACAATTTATGACTTCATTTGGTATTTTTCGTGCATTTACTTATTTTTTTTGAGCTAGTTGACCCTGAAATTGAAAAGCACTACAAATGAACTCCGAAAATGTTGAAATTTGGCATGCTATCATCATTTCACCCACATAGCATGTGCTAAAAAGTTGAGAGGGCTACGACAAAAACTGGATGCACTTCGTGTACAAAACGGACAATCTCTCTCGAAGTATCAGCGTTTCGAACGAGAACTCATCTCTTACAAAGGGATTTCATTTTTTTGAACTTATTTGAACTCCATACTTTTTGTGTGTTCAAAATGCACCATTCAAAGGCACATCACAAAGTTTCAACAATTTATGACTTCATTTGGTATTCTTCGTGCATTTACTTATTTTTTTTGAGCTAGTTGACCGTGAAATTGAAAAGCACTACAAATGAACTCTGAAAATGTTGAAAGTTGGCATGCTATCATCATTTCACCCACATAGCATGTGTTAAAAATATGAGAGGGCTTCGACAAAAACTGGATGCACTTCGTGTAGAAAACGGACGATCTCTCTCGAAGTATCAGCGTTTCGAACGAGAACTCATCTCTTACAAAAGGATTTCATTTTTTTGAACTTATTTGAACTCCATACTTTTTGTGTGTTCAAAATGCACCATTCTAAGGCACATCACAAAATTTCAACAATTTCTGACTTCATTTGGTATTCTTCGTGCATTTACTTATTTTTTTTTTGAGCTAGTTGACCCTGAAATTGAAAAGCACTACAAATGAACTCTGAAAATTTTGAAAGTTGGCATGCTATCATCATTTCACCCACATAGCATGTTATAAAAAGTTGAGAGGGCTACGACAAAAACTGGAAGAACTTCGTGTACAAAACGGACGATCTCTCTCGAAGTATCAGCGTTTCGAACGAGAACTCATCTCTTACAAAGGGATTTCATTTTTTTGAACTTATTTGAACTCCATACTTTTTGTGTGTTCAAAATGCATCATTCAAAGGCACATCACAAAATTTCAACAATTTCTGACTTCATTTGGTATTCTTCGTGCATTTACTTATTTATTTATTTTGAGCTAGCTGACCCTGAAATTGAAAAGCACTACAAATGAACTCTGAAAATGTTGAAAGATCGCATGCTATCATCATTTCACCCACATTGCATGTGTTAAAAATATGAGAGGGCTACGACAAAAACTGGATGCACTTCGTGTATAAAACGGACAATCTCTCTCGAAGTATCAGCGTTTCGAACGAGAACTCATCTCTTACAAAGGGATTTCATTTTTTTGAACTTATTTGAACTCCATACTTTTTGTGTGTTCAAAATGCACCATTCAAAGGCACATCACAAAATTTCAACAATTTATGACTTCATTTGGTATTCTTCGTGCATTTACTTATTTTTTTCAGCTAGTTGACCCTCAAATCGAAAAGCACTACAAATGAACTCTGAAAATGTTGAAAGTTGGCATGCTATCATCATTTCACCCACATAGCATGTGTTAGAAAGTTGAGAGGGCTACGACAAAAACTGGATGCACTTCGTGTACAAAACGGACAATCTCTCTCGAAGTATCAGTGTTTCGAACGAGAACTCATCTCTTACAAAGGGATTTCATTTTTTTTGAACTTATTTGAACTCCATACTTTTTGTGCGTTCAAAATGCACCATTCAAAGGCACATCACAAAATTTCAACAATTTCTGACTTCATTTGGTATTCTTCGTGCATTTACTTATTTTTTTGAGCTAGTTGACCCTGAAATTGAAAAGCACTACAAATGAACTCTGAAAATGTTGAAATTTGGCATGCTATCATCATTTCACCCACATTGCATGTGTTAAAAAAGTTGAGAGGGCTACGACAAAAACTGGATGCACTTCGTGTACAAAACGGACAATCTCTCTTGAAGTATCAGCGTTTCGAACGAGAACTCATCTCTTACAAAGCGATTTCAATTTTTTGAACTTATTTGAACTCCATACTTTTTGTGTGTTCAAAATGCACCATTCAAAGGCACATCACAAAGTTTCAACAATTTATGACTTCATTTGGTATTCTTCGTGCATTTACTTATTTTTTTTGAGCTAGTTGACCGTGAAATTGAAAAGCACTACAAATGAACTCTGAAAATGTTGAAATTTGGCATGCTATCATCATTTCACCCACATAGCATGTGTTAAAAATATGAGAGGGCTTCGACAAAAACTGGATGCACTTCGTGTACAAAACGGACGATCTCTCTCGAAGTATCAGCGTTTCGAACGAGAACTCATCTCTTACAAAAGGATTTCATTTTTTTGAACTTATTTGAACTCCATACTTTTTGTGTGTTCAAAATGCACCATTCAAAGGCACATCACAAAGTTTCAACAATTTATGACTTCATTTGGTATTCTTCGTGCATTTACTTATTTTTTTTGAGCTAGTTGACCGTGAAATTGAAAAGCACTACAAATGAACTCTGAAAATGTTGAAAGTTGGCATGCTATCATCATTTCACCCACATAGCATGTGTTAAAAATATGAGAGGGCTTCGACAAAAAATGGATGCACTTCGTGTAGAAAACGGACGATCTCTCTCGAAGTATCAGCGTTTCGAACGAGAACTCATCTCTTACAAAAGGATTTCATTTTTTTGAACTTATTTGAACTCCATACTTTTTGTGTGTTCAAAATGCACCATTCTAAGGCACATCACAAAATTTCAACAATTTCTGACTTCATTTGGTATTCTTCGTGCATTTACTTTTTTTTTTTTGAGCTAGTTGACCCTCAAATTGAAAAGCACTACAAATGAACTCTGAAAATTTTGAAAGTTGGCATGCTATCATCATTTCACCCACATAGCATGTGTTAAAAAGTTGAGAGGGCTACGACAAAAACTGGAAGAACTTCGTGTACAAAACGGACGATCTCTCTCGAAGTATCAGCGTTTCGAACGAGAACTCATCTCTTACGAAGGGATTTCATTTTTTTGAACTTATTTGAACTCCATACTTTTTGTGTGTTCAAAATGCATCATTCAAAGGCACATCACAAAATTTCAACAATTTCTGACTTCATTTGGTATTCTTCGTGCATTTACTTATTTATTTATTTTGAGCTAGTTGACCCTGAAATTGAAAGCACTACAAATGAACTCTGAAAATGTTGAAAGTTGGCATGCTATCATCATTTCACCCACATTGCATGTGCTAAAAAGTTGAGAGGGTTACGACAAAAACTGGAAGCACTTCGTGTATAAAACGGACAATCTCTCTCGAAGTATCAGCGTTTCGAACGAGAACTCATCTCTTACAAAGGGATTTCATTTTTTTGAAATTATTTGAACTCCATACTTTTTGTGTGTTCAAAATGCACTATTCAAAGGCACATCACAAAATTTCAACAATTTATGACTTCATTTGGTATTCTTCGTGCATTTACTTATTGTTTTTGAGCTAGTTGACCCTCAAATCGAAAAGCACTACAAATGAACTCTGAAAATGTTGAAAGTTGGCATCCTATCATCATTTCACCCACATATCATGTGTTAAAAAGTTGAGAGGGATACGACAAAAACTGGATGCACTTCGTGTACAAAACGGACAATCTCTCTTGAAGTATGAGCGTTTCGAACGAGAACTCATCTCTTACAAAGGGATTTCAATTTTTTGAACTTATTTGAACTCCATACTTTTTGTGTGTTCAAAATGCACCATTCAAAGGCACATCACAAAATTTCAACAATTTATGACTTCATATGGTATTTTTTGTGCATTTACTTATTTTTTTTGAGCTAGTTGACCCTGAAATTGAAAAGCACTACAAATGAACTCTGAAAATGTTGAAATTTGGCATGCTATCATCATTTCACCCACATAGCATGTGCTAAAAAGTTGAGAGGGCTACGACAAAAACTGGATGCACTTCGTGTAGAAAACGGACGATCTCTCTCGAAGTATCAGCGTTTCGAACGAGAACCCATCTCTTACAAAGGGATTTCATTTTTTTGAACTTATTTGAACTCCATACTTTTTGTGTGTTCAAAATGCACCATTCAAAGGCACATCACAAAATTTGAACAATTTATGACTTCATTTGGTATTCTTCGTGCATTTACTTATTTTTTTTTGAGCTAGTTGACCGTGAAATTGAAAAGCACTACAAATGAACTCTGAAAATGTTGAAAGTTGGCATGCTATCATCATTTCACCCACATAGCATGTGTTAAAAATATGAGAGGGCTTCGACAAAAACTGGATGCACTTCGTGTAGAAAACGGACGATCTCTCTCGAAGTATCAGCGTTTCGAACGAGAACTCATCTCTTACAAAAGGATTTCATTTTTTTGAACTTATTTGAACTCCATACTTTTTGTGTGTTCAAAATGCACCATTCTAAGGCACATAACAAAATTTCAACAATTTCTGACTTCATTTGGTATTCTTCGTGCATTTACTTATTTTTTTTTGAGCTAGTTGACCCTGAAATTGAAAAGCACTACAAATGAACTCTGAAAATTTTGAAAGTTGGCATGCTATCATCATTTCACCCACATAGCATGTGTTAAAAAGTTGAGAGGGCTACGACAAAAACTGGAAGAACTTCGTGTACAAAACGGACGATCTCTCTCGAAGTATCAGCGTTTCGAACGAGAACTCATCTCTTACAAAAGGATTTCATTTTTTTGAACTTATTTGAACTCCATACTTTTTGTGTGTTCAAAATGCACCATTCAAAGGCACATCACAAAATTTCAACAATTTCTGACTTCATTTGGTATTCTTCGTGCATTTACTTATTTTTTTTGAGCTAGTTGACCCTCAAATTGAAAAGCACTACAAATGAACTCTGAAAATTTTGAAAGTTGGCATGCTATCATCATTTCACCCACATAGCATGTGTTAAAAAGTTAAGAGGGCTACGACAAAAACTGGAAGAACTTCGTGTACAAAACGGACGATCTCTCTCGAAGTATCAGCGTTTCGAACGAGAACTCATCTCTTACAAAAGGATTTCATTTTTTTGAACTTATTTGAACTCCATACTTTTTGTGTGTTCAAAATGCACCATTCAAAGGCACATCACAAAGTTTCAACAATTTATGACTTCATTTGGTATTCTTCGTGCATTTACTTATTTATTTATTTTGAGCTAGTTGACCCTGAAATTGAAAGCACTACAAATGAACTCTGAAAATGTTGAAAGTTGGCATGCTATCATCATTTCACCCACATTGCATGTGCTAAAAAGTTGAGAGGGTTACGACAAAAACTGGAAGCACTTCGTGTATAAAACGGACAATCTCTCTCGAAGTATCAGCGTTTCGAACGAGAACTCATCTCTTACAAAGGGATTTCATTTTTTTGAACTTATTTGAACTCCATACTTTTTGTGTGTTCAAAATGCACCATTCAAAGGCACATCACAAAATTTCAACAATTTCTGACTTCATTTGGTATTCTTCGTGCATTTACTTATTTTTTTGAGCTAGTTGACCCTGAAATCGAAAAGCACTACAAATGAACTCTGAAAATGTTGAAATTTGGCATGCTATCATCATTTCACCCACATTGCATGTGTTAAAAAGTTGAGAGGGCTACGACAAAAACTGGATGCACTTCGTGTACAAAACGGACAATCTCTCTTGAAGTATCAGCGTTTCGAACGAGAACTCATCTCTTACAAAGCGATTTCAATTTTTTGAACTTATTTGAACTCCATACTTTTTGTGTGTTCAAAATGCACCATTCAAAGGCACATCACAAAATTTCAACAATTTATGACTTCATTTGGTATTTTTCGTGCATTTACTTATTTTTTTTGAGCTAGTTGACCCTGAAATTGAAAAGCACTACAAATGAACTCCGAAAATGTTGAAATTTGGCATGCTATCATCATTTCACCCACATAGCATGTGTTAAAAAGTTGAGAGGGCTACGACAAAAACTGGATGCACTTCGTGTACAAAACGGACAATCTCTCTCGAAGTATCAGCGTTTCGAACGAGAACTCATCTCTTACAAAGGGATTTCATTTTTTGGAACTTATTTGAACTCCATACTTTTTGTGTGTTCAAAATGCACCATTCAAAGGCACATCACAAAGTTTCAACAATTTATGACTTCATTTGGTATTCTTCGTGCATTTACTTATTTTTTTTGAGCTAGTTGACCGTGAAATTGAAAAGCACTACAAATGAACTCTGAAAATGTTGAAAGTTGGCATGCTATCATCATTTCACCCACATAGCATGTGTTAAAAATATGAGAGGGCTTCGACAAAAACTGGATGCACTTCGTGTAGAAAACGGACGATCTCTCTCGAAGTATCAGCGTTTCGAACGAGAACTCATCTCTTACAAAAGGATTTCATTTTTTTGAACTTATTTGAACTCCATACTTTTTGTGTGTTCAAAATGCACCATTCTAAGGCACATCACAAAATTTCAACAATTTCTGACTTCATTTGGTATTCTTCGTGCATTTACTTTTTTTTTTTGAGCTAGTTGACCCTGAAATTGAAAAGCACTACAAATGAACTCTGAAAATTTTGAAAGTTGGCATGCTATCATCATTTCACCCACATAGCATGTTATAAAAAGTTGAGAGGGCTACGACAAAAACTGGAAGAACTTCGTGTACAAAACGGACGATCTCTCTCGAAGTATCAGCGTTTCGAACGAGAACTCATCTCTTACAAAGGGATTTCATTTTTTTGAACTTATTTGAACTCCATACTTTTTGTGTGTTCAAAATGCATCATTCAAAGGCACATCACAAAATTTCAACAATTTCTGACTTCATTTGGTATTCTTCGTGCATTTACTTATTTATTTATTTTGAGCTAGCTGACCCTGAAATTGAAAAGCACTACAAATGAACTCTGAAAATGTTGAAAGTTCGCATGCTATCATCATTTCACCCACATTGCATGTGTTAAAAATATGAGAGGGCTACGACAAAAACTGGATGCACTTCGTGTACAAAACGGACAATCTCTCTCGAAGTATCAGCGTTTCGAACGAGAACTCATCTCTTACAAAGGGATTTCATTTTTTTGAACTTATTTGAACTCCATACTTTTTGTGTGTTCAAAATGCACCATTCAAAGGCACATCACAAAATTTCAACAATTTATGACTTCATTTGGTATTCTTCGTGCATTTACTTATTTTTTTCAGCTAGTTGACCCTCAAATCGAAAAGCACTACAAATGAACTCTGTAAATGTTGAAAGTTGGCATGCTATCATCATTTCACCCACATAGCATGTGTTAGAAAGTTGAGAGGGCTACGACAAAAACTGGATGCACTTCGTGTAAAAAACGGACAATCTCTCTCGAAGTATCAGTGTTTCGAACGAGAACTCATCTCTTACAAAGGGATTTCATTTTTTTGAACTTATTTGAACTCCATACTTTTTGTGCGTTCAAAATGCACCATTCAAAGGCACATCACAAAATTTCAACAATTTCTGACATCATTTGGTATTCTTCGTGCATTTACTTATTTTTTTGAGCTAGTTGACCCTGAAATTGAAAAGCACTACAAATGAACTCTGAAAATGTTGAAATTTGGCATGCTATCATCATTTCACCCACATTGCATGTGTTAAAAAAGTTGAGAGGGCTACGACAAAAACTGGATGCACTTCGTGTACAAAACGGACAATCTCTCTTGAAGTATCAGCGTTTCGAACGAGAACTCATCTCTTACAAAGCGATTTCAATTTTTTGAACTTATTTGAACTCCATACTTTTTGTGTGTTCAAAATGCACCATTCAAAGGCACATCACAAAGTTTCAACAATTTATGACTTCATTTGGTATTCTTCGTGCATTTACTTATTTTTTTTGAGCTAGTTGACCGTGAAATTGAAAAGCACTACAAATGAACTCGGAAAATGTTGAAATTTGGCATGCTATCATCATTTCACCCACATAGCATGTGTTAAAAATATGAGAGGGCTTCGACAAAAACTGGATGCACTTCGTGTACAAAACGGACGATCTCTCTCGAAGTATCAGCGTTTCGAACGAGAACTCATCTCTTACAAAAGGATTTCATTTTTTTGAACTTATTTGAACTCCATACTTTTTGTGTGTTCAAAATGCACCATTCAAAGGCACATCACAAAGTTTCAACAATTTATGACTTCATTTGGTATTCTTCGTGCATTTACTTATTTTTTTTGAGCTAGTTGACCGTGAAATTGAAAAGCACTACAAATGAACTCTGAAAATGTTGAAAGTTGGCATGCTATCATCATTTCACCCACATAGCATGTGTTAAAAATATGAGAGGGCTGCGACAAAAAATGGATGCACTTCGTGTAGAAAACGGACGATCTCTCTCGAAGTATCAGCGTTTCGAACGAGAACTCATCTCTTACAAAAGGATTTCATTTTTTTGAACTTATTTGAACTCCATACTTTTTGTGTGTTCAAAATGCACCATTCTAAGGCACATCACAAAATTTCAACAATTTCTGACTTCATTTGGTATTCTTCGTGCATTTACTTATTTTTTTTTGAGCTAGTTGACCCTCAAATTGAAAAGCACTACAAATGAACTCTGAAAATTTTGAAAGTTGGCATGCTATCATCATTTCACCCACATAGCATGTGTTAAAAAGTTGAGAGGGCTACGACAAAAACTGGAAGAACTTGGTGTACAAAACGGACGATCTCTCTCGAAGTATCAGCGTTTCGAACGAGAACTCATCTCTTACGAAGGGATTTCATTTTTTTGAACTTATTTGAACTCCATACTTTTTGTGTGTTCAAAATGCATCATTCAAAGGCACATCACAAAATTTCAACAATTTCTGACTTCATTTGGTATTCTTCGTGCATTTACTTATTTATTTATTTTGAGCTAGTTGACCCTGAAATTGAAAGCACTACAAATGAACTCTGAAAATGTTGAAAGTTGGCATGATATCACCATTTCACCCACATTGCATGTGCTAAAAAGTTGAGAGGGTTACGACAAAAACTGGAAGCACTTCGTGTATAAAACGGACAATCTCTCTCGAAGTATCAGCGTTTCGAACGAGAACTCATCTCTTACAAAGGGATTTCATTTTTTTGAAATTATTTGAACTCCATACTTTTTGTGTGTTCAAAATGCACCATTCAAAGGCACATCACAAAGTTTCAACAATTTATGACTTCATTTGGTATTCTTCGTGCATTTACTTATTGTTTTTGAGCTAGTTGACCCTCAAATCGAAAAGCACTACAAATGAACTCTGAAAATGTTGAAAGTTGGCATCCTATCATCATTTCACCCACATATCATGTGTTAAAAAGTTGAGAGGGATACGACAAAAACTGGATGCACTTCGTGTACAAAACGGACAATCTCTCTCGAAGTATCAGCGTTTCGAACGAGAACTCATCTCTTACAAAGGGATTTCATTTTTTTGAACTTATTTTAACTCCATACTTTTTGTGTGTTCAAAATGCACCATTCAAAGGCACATCACAAAATTTCAACAATTTCTGACTTCGTTTGGTATTCTTCGTGCATTTACTTATTTTTTTTGAGCTAGTTGACCCTGAAATTGAAAAGCACTACAAATGAACTCTGAAAATGTTGAAAGTTGGCATGCTATCATCATTTCACCCACATTGCATGTGTTAAAAAGTTGAGAGGGCTACGACAAAAACTGGATGCACTTCGTGTACAAAACGGACAATCTCTCTTGAAGTATGAGCGTTTCGAACGAGAACTCATCTCTTACAAAGGGATTTCAATTTTTTGAACTTATTTGAACTCCATACTTTTTGTGTGTTCAAAATGCACCATTCAAAGGCACATCACAAAATTTCAACAATTTATGACTTCATATGGTATTTTTTGTGCATTTACTTATTTTTTTTGAGCTAGTTGACCCTGAAATTGAAAAGCACTACAAATGAGCTCTGAAAATGTTGAAATTTGGCATGCTATCATCATTTCACCCACATAGCATGTGCTAAAAAGTTGAGAGGGCTACGACAAAAACTGGATGCACTTCGTGTAGAAAACGGACGATCTCTCTCGAAGTATCAGCGTTTCGAACGAGAACTCATCTCTTACAAAGGGATTTCATTTTTTTGAACTTATTTGAACTCCATACTTTTTGTGTGTTCAAAATGCACCATTCAAAGGCACATCACAAAATTTGAACAATTTATGACTTCATTTGGTATTCTTCGTGCATTTACTTATTTTTTTTGAGCTAGTTGACCGTGAAATTGAAAAGCACTACAAATGAACTCTGAAAATGTTGAAAGTTGGCATGCTATCATCATTTCACCCACATAGCATGTGTTAAAAATATGAGAGGGCTTCGACAAAAACTGGATGCACTTCGTGTAGAAAACGGACGATCTCTCTCGAAGTATCAGCGTTTCGAACGAGAACTCATCTCTTACAAAAGGATTTCATTTTTTTGAACTTATTTGAACTCCATACTTTTTGTGTGTTCAAAATGCACCATTCTAAGGCACATCACAAAATTTCAACAATTTCGTACTTCATTTGGTATTCTTCGTGCATTTACTTATTTTTTTTGAGCTAGTTGACCCTGAAATTGAAAAGCACTACAAATGAACTCTGAAAATTTTGAAAGTTGGCATGCTATCATCATTTCACCCACATAGCATGTGTTAAAAAGTTGAGAGGGCTACGACAAAAACTGGAAGAACTTCGTGTACAAAACGGACGATCTCTCTCGAAGTATCAGCATTTTGAACGAGAACTCATCTCTTACAAAAGGATTTCATTTTTTTGAACTTATTTGAACTCCATACTTTTTGTGTGTTCAAAATGCACCATTCAAAGGCACATCACAAAATTTCAACAATTTCTAACTTCATTTGGTATTCTTCGTGCATTTACTTATTTTTTTTTGAGCTAGTTGACCCTGAAATTGAAAAGCACTACAAATGAACTCTGAAAATTTTGAAAGTTGGCATGCTATCATCATTTCACCCACATAGCATGTGTTAAAAAGTTGAGAGGGCTACGACAAAAACTGGAAGAACTTCGTGTACAAAACGGACGATCTCTCTCGAAGTATCAGCGTTTCGAACGAAAACTCATCTCTTACAAAGGGATTTCATTTTTTTGAACTTATTTGAACTCCATACTTTTTGTGTGTTCAAAATGCACCATTCAAAGGCACATCACAAAATTTCAACAATTTCTGACTTCATTTGGTATTCTTCGTGCATTTACTTATTTATTTATTTTGAGCTAGTTGACCCTGAAATTGAAAGCACTACAAATGAACTCTGAAAATGTTGAAAGTTGGCATGCTATCATCATTTCACCCACATTGCATGTGTTAAAAAGTTGAGAGGGCTACGACAAAAACTGGATGCACTTCGTGTATAAAACGGACAATCTCTCTCGAAGTATCAGCGTTTCGAACGAGAACTCATCTCTTACAAAGGGATTTCATTTTTTGAACTTATTTGAACTCCATACTTTTTGTGTGTTCAAAATGCACCATTCAAATTCACATCACAAAATTTCAACAATTTATGACTTCATTTGGAATTCTTCGTGCATTTACTTATTGTTTTTGAGCTAGTTGACCCTCAAATTGAAAAGCACTACAAATGAACTCTGAAAATGTTGAAAGTTGGCATGCTATCATCATTTCACCCAAATAGCATGTGTTAAAAAGTTGAGAGGGCTACGACAAAAATTGGATGCACTTCGTGTACAAAACGGACAATCTCTCTCGAAGTATCAGCGTTTCGAACGAGAACTCATCTCTTACAAAGGGATTTCATTTTTTTGAACTTATTTGAACTCCATACTTTTTGTGTGTTCAAAATGCACCATTCAAAGGCACATCCCAAAATTTCAACAATTTCTGACTTCATTTGGTATTCTTCGTGCATTTACTTTTTTTTGAGCTAATTGACCCTGAAATTGAAAAGCACTACAAATGAACTCTGAAAATATTGAAAGTTGACATGCTATCATCATTTCGCCCACATAGCATGTGTTAAAACGTTGAGAGGGCTACGACAAAAACTAGATGCACTTCGTGTACAAAACGGACGATCTCTCTCGAAGTATCAGCGTTTCGAACGAGAACTCATCTCTTACAAAAGGATTTCAATTTTTTGAAATTATTTGAACTCCATACTTTTTGTGTGTTCAAAATGCACCATTCAAAGGCACATCACAAAATTTCAACAATTTCTGACTTCATTTGGTATTGTTCGTGCATTTACTTATTGTTTTTTAGCTAGTTGACCCTGAAATTGAAAAGCACTACAAATGAACTCTGAAAATGTTGAAAGTTGGCATGCTATCATCATTTCACCCACATAGCATGTGTTAAAAAGTTGAGAGGGCTTCGACAAAAACTGGATGCACTTCGTGTACAAAACGGACAATCTCTCTCGAAGTATCAGCGTTTCGAACGAGAACTCATCTCTTACAAAAGGATTTCATTTTTTTGAACTTATTTGAACTCCATACTTTTTGTGTGTTCAAAATGCACCATTCTAAGGCACATCACAAAATTTCAACAATTTATGACTTCATTTGGTATTCTTCGTGCATTTACTTATTTTTTTTGAGCTAGTTGACCCTGAAATTGAAAAGCACTACAAATGAACTCTGAAAATGTTGAAAGTTGGCATGCTATCATCATTTAACCCACATAGCATGTGTTAAAAATATGAGAGGGCTACGACAAAAACTGGATGCACTTCGTGTAAAAAACGGACGATCTCTCTCGAAGTATCAGCGTTTCGAACGAGAACTCATCTCTTACAAAAGGATTTCATTTTTTTGAACTTATTTGAACTCCATACTTTTTGTGTGTTCAAAATGCACCATTAAAAGCCACATCACAAAATTTAAACAATTTCTGACTTCATTTGGTATTCTTCGTGCATTTACTTTTTTTTTGAGCTAGTTGACCCTGAAATTGAAAAAGCACTACAAATGAACTCCGAAAATGTTGAAATTTGGCATGCTATCATCATTTCACCCACATAGCATGTGCTAAAAAGTTGAGAGGGCTACGACAAAAACTGGATGCACTTCGTGTACAAAACGGACAATCTCTCTCGAAGTATCAGCGTTTCGAACGAGAACTCATCTCTTACAAAGGGATTTCATTTTTTTGAACTTATTTGAACTCCATACTTTTTGTGTGTTCAAAATGCACCATTCAAAGGCACATCACAAAATTTCAACAATTTATGACTTCATTTGGTATTCTTCGTGCATTTACTTATTTTTTTTTGAGCTAGTTGACCGTGAAATTGAAAAGCACTACAAATGAACTATGAAAATGTTGAAAGTTGGCATGCTATCATCATTTAACCCACATAGCATGTGTTAAAAATATGAGAGGGCTACAACAAAAACTGGATGCACTTCGTGTAGAAAACGGACGATCTCTATCGAAGTATCAGCGTTTCGAACGAGAACTCATCTCTTACAAAGGGATTTCATTTTTTTGAACTTATTTGAACTCCATACTTTTTGTGTGTTCAAAATGCACCATTCAAAGGCACATCACAAAATTTCAACAATTTATGACTTCATTTGGTATTCTTCGTGCATTTACTTATTTTTTTTTGAGCTAGTTGACCCTAAAATTGAAAAGCACTACAAATGAACTCTGAAAATGTTGAAAGTTGGCATGCTATCATCATTTCACCCACATAGCATGTGTTAAAAAGTTGAGAGGGCTACGACAAAAACTGGAAGAACTTCGTGTACAAAACGGACGATCTCTCTCGAAGTATCAGCGTTTCGAACGAGAACTCATCTCTTACAAAGGGATTTCATTTTTTTGAACTTATTTGAACTCCATACTTTTTGTGTGTTCAAAATGCACCATTCAAAGGCACATCACAAAATTTCAACAATTTCTGACTTCATTTGGTATTCTTCGTGCATTTACTTATTTATTTATTTTGAGCTAGTTGACCCTGAAATTGAAAGCACTACAAATGAACTCTGAAAATGTTGAAAGTTGGCATGCTATCATCATTTCACCCACATTGCATGTGCTAAAACGTTGAGAGGGCTACGACAAAAACTGGATGCACTTCGTGTATAAAACGG
The DNA here is from genome assembly GCF_904849725.1 of Hordeum vulgare subsp. vulgare. Classification (NCBI taxonomy): domain Eukaryota; kingdom Viridiplantae; phylum Streptophyta; class Magnoliopsida; order Poales; family Poaceae; genus Hordeum; species Hordeum vulgare. Next base: position 652,908,193 of record NC_058519.1, on the reverse strand, counting down.
ACAATCTCTCTCGAAGTATCAGCGTTTCGAACGAGAACTCATCTCTTACAAAGGGATTTCATTTTTTTGAACTTATTTGAACTCCATACTTTTTGTGTGTTCAAAATGCACCATTCAAAGGCACATCACGAAATTTCAACAATTTATGACTTCATTTGGTATTCTTCGTGCATTTACTTTTTTTTTTGAGCTAGTTGACCGTGAAATTGAAAAGCACTACAAATGAACTCTGAAAATGTTGAAAGTTGGCATGCTATCATCATTTCACCCACATAGCATGTGTTAAAAATATGAGAGGGCTTCGACAAAAACTGGATGCACTTCGTGTAGAAAATGGACGATCTCTCTCGAAGTATCAGCGTTTCGAACGAGAACTCATCTCTTACAAAAGGATTTCATTTTTTTGAACTTATTTGAACTCCATACTTTTTGTGTGTTCAAAATGCACCATTCTAAGGCACATCACAAAATTTCAACAATTTCTGACTTCATTTGGTATTCTTCGTGCATTTACTTTTTTTTTTTGAGCTAGTTGACCCTGAAATTGAAAAGCACTACAAATGAACTCTGAAAATTTTGAAAGTTGGCATGCTATCATCATTTCACCCACATAGCATGTGTTAAAAAGTTGAGAGGGCTACGACAAAAACTGGAAGAACTTCGTGTACGAAACGGACGATCTCTCTCGAAGTATCAGCGTTTCGAACGAAAACTCATCTCTTACAAAGGGATTTCAATTTTTTGAACTTATTTGAACTCCATACTTTTTGTGTGTTCAAAATGCACCATTCAAAGGCACATCACAAAATTTCAACAATTTCTGACTTCATTTGGTATTCTTCGTGCATTTACTTATTTATTTATTTTGAGCTAGTTGACCCTGAAATTGAAAGCACTACAAATGAACTCTGAAAATGTTGAAAGTTGGCATGCTATCATCATTTCACCCACATTGCATGTGTTAAAAAGTTGAGAGGGCTACGATAAAAACTGGATGCACTTCGTGTATAAAACGGACAATCTCTCTCGAAGTATCAGCGTTTCGAACGAGAACTCATCTCTTACAAAGGGATTTCATTTTTTGAACTTATTTGAACTCCATACTTTTTGTGTGTTCAAAATGCACCATTCAAAGTCACATCACAAAATTTCAACAATTTATGACTTCATTTGGAATTCTTCGTGCATTTACTTATTGTTTTTGAGCTAGTTGACCCTCAAATTGAAAAGCACTACAAATGAACTCCAAAAATGTTGAAAGTTGGCATGCTATCATCATTTCACCCAAATAGCATGTGTTAAAAAGTTGAGAGGGCTACGAGAAAAATTGGATGCACTTCGTGTACAAAACGGACAATCTCTCTCAAAGTATCAGCGTTTCGAATGAGAACTCATCTCTTACAAAGGGATTTCATTTTTTTGAACTTATTTGAACTCCATACTTTTTGTGTGTTCAAAATGCACCATTCAAAGGCACATCCCAAAATTTCAACAATTTCTGACTTCATTTGGTATTCTTCGTGCATTTACTTTTTTTTGAGCTAATTGACCCTGAAATTGAAAAGCACTACAAATGAACTCTGAAAATATTGAAAGTTGACATGCTATCATCATTTCGCCCACATAGCATGTGTTAAAACGTTGAGAGGGCTACGACAAAAACTAGATGCACTTCGTGTACAAAACGGACAATCTCTCTCGAAGTATCAGTGTTTCGAACGAGAACTCATCTCTTACAAAAGGATTTCAATTTTTTGAAATTATTTGAACTCCATACTTTTTGTGTGTTCAAAATGCACCATTCAAAGGCACATCACAAAATTTCAACAATTTCTGACTTCATTTGGTATTGTTCGTGCATTTACTTATTGTTTTTTAGCTAGTTGACCCTGAAATTGAAAAGCACTACAAATGTACTCTGAAAATGTTGAAATTTGGCATGCTATCATCATTTCACCCACATAGCATGTGTTAAAAAGTTGAGAGGGCTATGACAAAAACTGGATGCACTTCGTGTACAAAACGGACAATCTCTCTCGAAGTATAAGTGTTTCGAACGAGAACTTATCTCTTACAAAGGGATTTCATTTTTTCGAACTTATTTGAACTCCATACTTTTTGTGTGTTCAAAATGCACCATTCAAAGGCACATCACGAAATTTCAACAATTTATGACTTCATTTGGTATTCTTCGTGCATTTACTTTTTTTTTCGAGCTAGTTGACCGTGAAATTGAAAAGCACTACAAATGAACTCTGAAAATATTGAAAGTTGGCATGCTATCATCATTTCACCCACATAGCATGTGTTAAAAATATGAGAGGGCTTCGACAAAAACTGGACGCACTTCGTGTAGAAAATGGACGATCTCTCTCGAAGTATCAGCGTTTCGAACGAGAACTCATCTCTTACAAAAGGATTTCATTTTTTTGAACTTATTTGAACTCCATACTTTTTGTGTGTTCAAAATGCACCATTCTAAGGCACATCACAAAATTTCAACAATTTCTGACTTCATTTGGTATTCTTCGTGCATTTACTTATTATTTTTTTGAGCTAGTTGACCCTGAAATTGAAAAGCACTACAAATGAACTCTGAAAATTTTGAAAGTTGGCATGCTATCATCATTTCACCCACATAGCATGTGTTAAAAAGTTGAGAGGGCTACGACAAAAACTGGAAGAACTTCGTGTACGAAACGGACGATCTCTCTCGAAGTATCAGCGTTTCGAACGAAAACTCATCTCTTACAAAGGGATTTCAATTTTTTGAACTTATTTGAACTCCATACTTTTTGTGTGTTCAAAATGCACCATTCAAAGGCACATCACAAAATTTCAACAATTTATGACTTCATTTGGTATTCTTCGTGCATTTACTTATTTTTTTTTTGAGCTAGTTGACCGTGAAATTGAAAAGCACTACAAATGAACTCTGAAAATGTTGAAAGTTGGCATGCTATCATCATTTAACCCACATAGCATGTTTTAAAAATATGAGAGGGCTACAACAAAAACTGGATGCACTTCGTGTAGAAAACGGACGATCTCTATCGAAGTATCAGCGTTTCGAACGAGAACTCATCTCTTACAAAGGGATTTCATTTTTTTGAACTTATTTGAACTCCATACTTTTTGTGTGTTCAAAATGCACCATTCAAAGGCACATCACAAAATTTCAACAATTTATGACTTCATTTGGTATTCTTCGTGCATTTACTTATTTTTTTTTGAGCTAGTTGACCCTGAAATTGAAAAGCACTACAAATGAACTCTGAAAATGTTGAAAGTTGGCATGCTATCATCATTTAACCCACATAGCATGTGTTAAAAATATGAGAGGGCTACAACAAAAACTGGATGCACTTCGTGTAGAAAACGGACGATCTCTATCGAAGTATCAGCGTTTCGAACGAGAACTCATCTCTTACAAAGGGATTTCATTTTTTTGAACTTATTTGAACTCCATACTTTTTGTGTGTTCAAAATGCACCATTCAAAGGCACATCACAAAATTTCAACAATTTCTGACTTCATTTGGTATTCTTCGTGCATTTACTTATTTATTTATTTTGAGCTAGTTGACCCTGAAATTGAAAGCACTACAAATGAACTCTGAAAATGTTGAAAGTTGGCATGCTATCATCATTTCACCCACATTGCATGTGCTAAAACGTTGAGAGGGCTACGACAAAAACTGGATGCACTTCGTGTATAAAACGGACAATCTCTCTCGAAGTATCAGCGTTTCGAACGAGAACTCATCTCTTACAAAGGGATTTCATTTTTTTGAACTTATTTGAACTCCATACTTTTTGTGTGTTCAAAATGCACCATTCAAAGGCACATCACGAAATTTCAACAATTTATGACTTCATTTGGTATTCTTCGTGCATTTACTTTTTTTTTTGAGCTAGTTGACCGTGAAATTGAAAAGCACTACAAATGAACTCTGAAAATGTTGAAAGTTGGCATGCTATCATCATTTCACCCACATAGCATGTGTTAAAAATATGAGAGGGCTTCGACAAAAACTGGATGCACTTCGTGTAGAAAATGGACGATCTCTCTCGAAGTATCAGCGTTTCGAACGAGAACTCATCTCTTACAAAAGGATTTCATTTTTTTGAACTTATTTGAACTCCATACTTTTTGTGTGTTCAAAATGCACCATTCTAAGGCACATCACAAAATTTCAACAATTTCTGACTTCATTTGGTATTCTTCGTGCATTTACTTTTTTTTTTTGAGCTAGTTGACCCTGAAATTGAAAAGCACTACAAATGAACTCTGAAAATTTTGAAAGTTGGCATGCTATCATCATTTCACCCACATAGCATGTGTTAAAAAGTTGAGAGGGCTACGACAAAAACTGGAAGAACTTCGTGTACGAAACGGACGATCTCTCTCGAAGTATCAGCGTTTCGAACGAAAACTCATCTCTTACAAAGGGATTTCAATTTTTTGAACTTATTTGAACTCCATACTTTTTGTGTGTTCAAAATGCACCATTCAAAGGCACATCACAAAATTTCAACAATTTCTGACTTCATTTGGTATTCTTCGTGCATTTACTTATTTATTTATTTTGAGCTAGTTGACCCTGAAATTGAAAGCACTACAAATGAACTCTGAAAATGTTGAAAGTTGGCATGCTATCATCATTTCACCCACATTGCATGTGTTAAAAAGTTGAGAGGGCTACGATAAAAACTGGATGCACTTCGTGTATAAAACGGACAATCTCTCTCGAAGTATCAGCGTTTCGAACGAGAACTCATCTCTTACAAAGGGATTTCATTTTTTGAACTTATTTGAACTCCATACTTTTTGTGTGTTCAAAATGCACCATTCAAAGTCACATCACAAAATTTCAACAATTTATGACTTCATTTGGAATTCTTCGTGCATTTACTTATTGTTTTTGAGCTAGTTGACCCTCAAATTGAAAAGCACTACAAATGAACTCCAAAAATGTTGAAAGTTGGCATGCTATCATCATTTCACCCAAATAGCATGTGTTAAAAAGTTGAGAGGGCTACGAGAAAAATTGGATGCACTTCGTGTACAAAACGGACAATCTCTCTCAAAGTATCAGCGTTTCGAATGAGAACTCATCTCTTACAAAGGGATTTCATTTTTTTGAACTTATTTGAACTCCATACTTTTTGTGTGTTCAAAATGCACCATTCAAAGGCACATCCCAAAATTTCAACAATTTCTGACTTCATTTGGTATTCTTCGTGCATTTACTTTTTTTTGAGCTAATTGACCCTGAAATTGAAAAGCACTACAAATGAACTCTGAAAATATTGAAAGTTGACATGCTATCATCATTTCGCCCACATAGCATGTGTTAAAACGTTGAGAGGGCTACGACAAAAACTAGATGCACTTCGTGTACAAAACGGACAATCTCTCTCGAAGTATCAGTGTTTCGAACGAGAACTCATCTCTTACAAAAGGATTTCAATTTTTTGAAATTATTTGAACTCCATACTTTTTGTGTGTTCAAAATGCACCATTCAAAGGCACATCACAAAATTTCAACAATTTCTGACTTCATTTGGTATTGTTCGTGCATTTACTTATTGTTTTTTAGCTAGTTGACCCTGAAATTGAAAAGCACTACAAATGTACTCTGAAAATGTTGAAAGTTGGCATGCTATCATCATTTCACCCACATAGCATGTGTTAAAAAGTTGAGAGGGCTATGACAAAAACTGGATGCACTTCGTGTACAAAACGGACAATCTCTCTCGAAGTATAAGTGTTTCGAACGAGAACTTATCTCTTACAAAGGGATTTCATTTTTTCGAACTTATTTGAACTCCATACTTTTTGTGTGTTCAAAATGCACCATTCAAAGGCACATCACGAAATTTCAACAATTTATGACTTCATTTGGTATTCTTCGTGCATTTACTTTTTTTTTCGAGCTAGTTGACCGTGAAATTGAAAAGCACTACAAATGAACTCTGAAAATGTTGAAAGTTGGCATGCTATCATCATTTCACCCACATAGCATGTGTTAAAAATATGAGAGGGCTTCGACAAAAACTGGATGCACTTCGTGTAAAAAACGGACGATCTCTCTCGAAGTATCAGCGTTTCGAACGAGAACTCATCTCTTACAAAAGGATTTCATTTTTTTGAACTTATTTGAACTCCATACTTTTTGTGTGTTCAAAATGCACCATTCTAAGGCACATCACAAAATTTCAACAATTTCTGACTTCATTTGGTATTCTTCGTGCATTTACTTATTATTTTTTTGAGCTAGTTGACCCTGAAATTGAAAAGCACTACAAATGAACTCTGAAAATTTTGAAAGTTGGCATGCTATCATCATTTCACCCACATAGCATGTGTTAAAAAGTTGAGAGGGCTACGACAAAAACTGGAAGAACTTCGTGTACGAAACGGACGATCTCTCTCGAAGTATCAGCGTTTCGAACGAAAACTCATCTCTTACAAAGGGATTTCAATTTTTTGAACTTATTTGAACTCCATACTTTTTGTGTGTTCAAAATGCACCATTCAAAGGCACATCACAAAATTTCAACAATTTCTGACTTCATTTGGTATTCTTCGTGCATTTACTTATTTATTTATTTTGAGCTAGTTGACCCTGAAATTGAAAGCACTACAAATGAACTCTGAAAATGTTGAAAGTTGGCATGCTATCACAATTTCACCCACATTGCATGTGTTAAAAAGTTGAGAGGGCTACGATAAAAACTGGATGCACTTCGTGTATAAAACGGACAATCTCTCTCGAAGTATCAGCGTTTCGAACGAGAACTCATCTCTTACAAAGGGATTTCATTTTTTGAACTTATTTGAACTCCATACTTTTTGTGTGTTCAAAATGCACCATTCAAAGTCACATCACAAAATTTCAACAATTTATGACTTCATTTGGAATTCTTCGTGCATTTACTTATTGTTTTTGAGCTAGTTGACCCTCAAATTGAAAAGCACTACAAATGAACTCCAAAAATGTTGAAAGTTGGCATGCTATCATCATTTCACCCAAATAGCATGTGTTAAAAAGTTGAGAGGGCTACCACAAAAACTGGATGCACTTCGTGTACAAAACGGACAATCTCTCTCGAAGTATGAGTGTTTCGAACGAGAACTTATCTCTTACAAAGGGATTTCATTTTTTTGAACTTATTTGAACTCCATACTTTTTGTGTGTTCAAAATGCACCATTCAAAGGCACATCACGAAATTTCAACAATTTATGACTTCATTTGGTATTCTTCGTGCATTTACTTTTTTTTTTGAGCTAGTTGACCGTGAAATTGAAAAGCACTACAAATGAACTCTGAAAATGTTGAAAGTTGGCATGCTATCATCATTTCACCCACATAGCATGTGTTAAAAATATGAGAGGGCTTCGACAAAAACTGGATGCACTTCGTGTAGAAAATGGACGATCTCTCTCGAAGTATCAGCGTTTCGAACGAGAACTCATCTCTTACAAAAGGATTTCATTTTTTTGAACTTATTTGAACTCCATACTTTTTGTGTGTTCAAAATGCACCATTCTAAGGCACATCACAAAATTTCAACAATTTCTGACTTCATTTGGTATTCTTCGTGCATTTACTTATTATTTTTTTGAGCTAGTTGACCCTGAAATTGAAAAGCACTACAAATGAACTCTGAAAATTTTGAAAGTTGGCATGCTATCATCATTTCACCCACATAGCATGTGTTAAAAAGTTGAGAGGGCTACGACAAAAACTGGAAGAACTTCGTGTACGAAACGGACGATCTCTCTCGAAGTATCAGCGTTTCGAACGAAAACTCATCTCTTACAAAGGGATTTTAATTTTTTGAAATTATTTGAACTCCATAATTTTTGTGTGTTCAAAATGCACCATTCAAAGGAACATCACAAGATTTCAACAATTTCTGACTTCATTTGGTATTGTTCGTGCATTTACTTATTGTTTTTTAGCTAGTTGACCCTGAAATTGAAAAGCACTACAAATGAACTCTGAAAATGTTGAAAGTTGGCATGCTATCATCATTTCACCCACATAGCATGTGTTAAAAAGTTGAGAGGGCTTCGACAAAAACTGGATGCACTTCGTGTACAAAACGGACAATCTCTCTCGAAGTATCAGCGTTTCGAACGAGAACTCATCTCTTACAAAAGGATTTCATTTTTTTGAACTTATTTGAACTCCATACTTTTTGTGTGTTCAAAATGCACCATTCTAAGGCACATCACAAAATTTCAACAATTTATGACTTCATTTGGTATTCTTCGTGCATTTACTTATTTTTTTTTAGCTAGTTGACCCTGAAATTGAAAAGCACTACAAATGAACTCTGAAAATGTTGAAAGTTGGCATGCTATCATCATTTAACCCACATAGCATGTGTTAAAAATATGAGAGGGCTACGACAAAAACTGGATGCACTTCGTGTAAAAAACGGACGATCTCTCTCGAAGTATCAGCGTTTCGAACGAGAACTCATCTCTTACAAAAGGATTTCATTTTTTGAACTTATTTGAACTCCATACTTTTTGTGTGTTCAAAATGCACCATTAAAAGCCACATCACAAAATTTAAACAATTTCTGACTTCATTTGGTATTCTTCGTGCATTTACTTTTTTTTTGAGCTAGTTGACCCTGAAATTGAAAAAGCACTACAAATGAACTCCGAAAATGTTGAAATTTGGCATGCTATCATCATTTCACCCACATAGCATGTGCTAAAAAGTTGAGAGGGCTACGACAAAAACTGGATGCACTTCGTGTACAAAACGGACAATCTCTCTCGAAGTATCAGCGTTTCGAACGAGAACTCATCTCTTACAAAGGGATTTCATTTTTTTGAACTTATTTGAACTCCATACTTTTTGTGTGTTCAAAATGCACCATTCAAAGGCACATCACAAAATTTCAACAATTTATGACTTCATTTGGTATTCTTCGTGCATTTACTTTTTTTTTTTTTGAGCTAGTTGACCGTGAAATTGAAAAGCACTACAAATGAACTCTGAAAATGTTGAAAGTTGGCATGCTATCATCATTTAACCCACATAGCATGTTATAAAAATATGAGAGGGCTACAACAAAAACTGGATGCACTTCGTGTAGAAAACGGACGATCTCTATCGAAGTATCAGCGTTTCGAACGAGAACTCATCTCTTACAAAGGGATTTCATTTTTTTGAACTTATTTGAACTCCATACTTTTTGTGTGTTCAAAATGCACCATTCAAAGGCACATCACAAAATTTCAACAATTTATGACTTCATTTGGTATTCTTCGTGCATTTACTTATTTTTTTTTGAGCTAGTTGACCCTGAAATTGAAAAGCACTACAAATGAACTCTGAAAATGTTGAAAGTTGGCATGCTATCATCATTTAACCCACATAGCATGTGTTAAAAATATGAGAGGGCTACAACAAAAACTGGATGCACTTCGTGTAGAAAACGGACGATCTCTATCGAAGTATCAGCGTTTCGAACGAGAACTCATCTCTTACAAAGGGATTTCATTTTTTTGAACTTATTTGAACTCCATACTTTTTGTGTGTTCAAAATGCACCATTCAAAGGCACATCACAAAATTTCAACAATTTCTGACTTCATTTGGTATTCTTCGTGCATTTACTTATTTATTTATTTTGAGCTAGTTGACCCTGAAATTGAAAGCACTACAAATGAACTCTGAAAATGTTGAAAGTTGGCATGCTATCATCATTTCACCCACATTGCATGTGCTAAAACGTTGAGAGGGCTACGACAAAAACTGGATGCACTTCGTGTATAAAACGGACAATCTCTCTCGAAGTATCAGCGTTTCGAACGAGAACTCATCTCTTACAAAGGGATTTCATTTTTTTGAACTTATTTGAACTCCATACTTTTTGTGTGTTCAAAATGCACCATTCAAAGGCACCTCACGAAATTTCAACAATTTATGACTTCATTTGGTATTCTTCGTGCATTTACTTTTTTTTTTGAGCTAGTTGACCGTGAAATTGAAAAGCACTACAAATGAACTCTGAAAATGTTGAAAGTTGGCATGCTATCATCATTTCACCCACATAGCATGTGTTAAAAATATGAGAGGGCTTCGACAAAAACTGGATGCACTTCGTGTAGAAAATGGACGATCTCTCTCGAAGTATCAGCGTTTCGAACGAGAACTCATCTCTTACAAAAGGATTTCATTTTTTTGAACTTATTTGAACTCCATACTTTTTGTGTGTTCAAAATGCACCATTCTAAGGCACATCACAAAATTTCAACAATTTCTGACTTCATTTGGTATTCTTCGTGCATTTACTTTTTTTTTTGAGCTAGTTGACCCTGAAATTGAAAAGCACTACAAATGAACTCTGAAAATTTTGAAAGTTGGCATGCTATCATCATTTCACCCACATAGCATGTGTTAAAAAGTTGAGAGGGCTACGACAAAAACTGGAAGAACTTCGTGTACAAAACGGACGATCTCTCTCGAAGTATCAGCGTTTCGAACGAGAACTCATCTCTTACAAAGGGATTTCATTTTTTTGAACTTATTTGAACTCCATACTTTTTGTGTGTTCAAAATGCACCATTCAAAGGCACATCACAAAATTTCAACAATTTCTGACTTCATTTGGTATTCTTCGTGCATTTACTTATTTATTTATTTTGAGCTAGTTGACCCTGAAATTGAAAGCACTACAAATGAACTCTGAAAATGTTGAAAGTTGGCATGCTATCATCATTTCACCCACATTGCATGTGCTAAAACGTTGAGAGGGCTACGACAAAAACTGGATGCACTTCGTGTATAAAACGGACAATCTCTCTCGAAGTATCAGCGTTTCGAACGAGAACTCATCTCTTACAAAGGGATTTCATTTTTTTGAACTTATTTGAACTCCATACTTTTTGTGTGTTCAAAATGCACCATTCAAAGGCACATCACGAAATTTCAACAATTTATGACTTCATTTGGTATTCTTCGTGCATTTACTTTTTTTTTTGAGCTAGTTGACCGTGAAATTGAAAAGCACTACAAATGAACTCTGAAAATGTTGAAAGTTGGCATGCTATCATCATTTCACCCACATAGCATGTGTTAAAAATATGAGAGGGCTTCGACAAAAACTGGATGCACTTCGTGTAGAAAATGGACGATCTCTCTCGAAGTATCAGCGTTTCGAACGAGAACTCATCTCTTACAAAAGGATTTCATTTTTTTGAACTTATTTGAACTCCATACTTTTTGTGTGTTCAAAATGCACCATTCTAAGGCACATCACAAAATTTCAACAATTTCTGACTTCATTTGGTATTCTTCGTGCATTTACTTTTTTTTTTGAGCTAGTTGACCCTGAAATTGAAAAGCACTACAAATGAACTCTGAAAATTTTGAAAGTTGGCATGCTATCATCATTTCACCCACATAGCATGTGTTAAAAAGTTGAGAGGGCTACGACAAAAACTGGAAGAACTTCGTGTACGAAACGGACGATCTCTCTCGAAGTATCAGCGTTTCGAACGAAAACTCATCTCTTACAAAGGGATTTCAATTTTTTGAACTTATTTGAACTCCATACTTTTTGTGTGTTCAAAATGCACCATTCAAAGGCACATCACAAAATTTCAACAATTTCTGACTTCATTTGGTATTCTTCGTGCATTTACTTATTTATTTATTTTGAGCTAGTTGACCCTGAAATTGAAAGCAATACAAATGAACTCTGAAAATGTTGAAAGTTGGCATGCTATCATCATTTCACCCACATTGCATGTGTTAAAAAGTTGAGAGGGCTACGATAAAAACTGGATGCACTTCGTGTATAAAACGGACAATCTCTCTCGAAGTATCACCGTTTCGAACGAGAACTCATCTCTTACAAAGGGATTTCATTTTTTGAACTTATTTGAACTCCATACTTTTTGTGTGTTCAAAATGCACCATTCAAAGTCACATCACAAAATTTCAACAATTTATGACTTCATTTGGAATTCTTCGTGCATTTACTTATTGTTTTTGAGCTAGTTGACCCTCAAATTGAAAAGCACTACAAATGAACTCCAAAAATGTTGAAAGTTGGCATGCTATCATCATTTCACCCAAATAGCATGTGTTAAAAAGTTGAGAGGGCTACGACAAAAATTGGATGCACTTCGTGTACAAAACGGACAATCTCTCTCGAAGTATCAGCGTTTCGAATGAGAACTCATCTCTTACAAAGGGATTTCATTTTTTTGAACTTATTTGAACTCCATACTTTTTGTGTGTTCAAAATGCACCATTCAAAGGCACATCCCAAAATTTCAACAATTTCTGACTTCATTTGGTATTCTTCGTGCATTTACTTTTTTTTGAGCTAATTGACCCTGAAATTGAAAAGCACTACAAATGAACTCTGAAAATATTGAAAGTTGACATGCTATCATCATTTCGCCCACATAGCATGTGTTAAAACGTTGAGAGGGCTACGACAAAAACTAGATGCACTTCATGTACAAAACGGACAATCTCTCTCGAAGTATGAGTGTTTCGAACGAGAACTCATCTCTTACAAAAGGATTTCAATTTTTTGAAATTATTTGAAGTCCATACTTTTTGTGTGTTCAAAATGCACCATTCAAAGGCACATCACAAAATTTCAACAATTTCTGACTTCATTTGGTATTGTTCGTGCATTTACTTATTGTTTTTTAGCTAGTTGACCCTGAAATTGAAAAGCACTACAAATGTACTCTGAAAATGTTGAAATTTGGCATGCTATCATCATTTCACCCACATAGCATGTGTTAAAAAGTTGAGAGGGCTATGACAAAAACTGGATGCACTTCGTGTACAAAACGGACAATCTCTCTCGAAGTATCAGTGTTTCGAACGAGAACTTATCTCTTACAAAGGGATTTCATTTTTTTGAACTTATTTGAACTCCATACTTTTTGTGTGTTCAAAATGCACCATTCAAAGGCACATCACGAAATTTCAACAATTTATGACTTCATTTGGTATTCTTCGTGCATTTACTTTTTTTTTGAGCTAGTTGACCGTGAAATTGAAAAGCACTACAAATGAACTCTGAAAATGTTGAAAGTTGGCATGCTATCATCATTTCACCCACATAGCATGTGTTAAAAATATGAGAGGGCTTCGACAAAAACTGGATGCACTTCGTGTAGAAAATGGACGATCTCTCTCGAAGTATCAGCGTTTCGAACGAGAACTCATCTCTTACAAAAGGATTTCATTTTTTTGAACTTATTTGAACTCCATACTTTTTGTGTGTTCAAAATGCACCATTCTAAGGCACATCACAAAATTTCAACAATTTCTGACTTCATTTGGTATTCTTCGTGCATTTACTTTTTTTTTTTTGAGCTAGTTGACCCTGAAATTGAAAAGCACTACAAATGAACTCTGAAAATTTTGAAAGTTGGCATGCTATCATCATTTCACCCACATAGCATGTGTTAAAAAGTTGAGAGGGCTACGACAAAAACTGGAAGAACTTCGTGTACGAAACGGACGATCTCTCTCGAAGTATCAGCGTTTCGAACGAAAACTCATCTCTTACAAAGGGATTTCAATTTTTTGAACTTATTTGAACTCCATACTTTTTGTGTGTTCAAAATGCACCATTCAAAGGCACATCACAAAATTTCAACAATTTCTAACTTCATTTGGTATTCTTCGTGCATTTACTTATTTATTTATTTTGAGCTAGTTGACCCTGAAATTGAAAGCACTACAAATGAACTCTGAAAATGTTGAAAGTTGGCATGCTATCATCATTTCACCTACATTGCATGTGTTAAAAAGTTGAGAGGGCTACGATAAAAACTGGATGCACTTCGTGTATAAAACGGACAATCTCTCTCGAAGTATCAGCGTTTCGAACGAGAACTCATCTCTTACAAAGGGATTTCATTTTTTTGAACTTATTTGAACTCCATACTTTTTGTGTGTTCAAAATGCACCAATCAAAGGCACATCACAAAATTTCAACAATTTCTGACTTCATTTGGTATTCTTCGTGCATTTACTTATTTATTTATTTTGAGCTAGTTGACCCTGAAATTGAAAGCACTACAAATGAACTCTGAAAATGTTGAAAGTTGGCATGCTATCATCATTTCACCCACATTGCATGTGCTAAAACGTTGAGAGGGCTACGACAAAAACTGGATGCACTTCGTGTACAAAACGGACAATCTCTCTCGAAGTATCAGTGTTTCGAACGAGAACTTATCTCTTACAAAGGGATTTCATTTTTTTGAACTTATTTGAACTCCATACTTTTTGTGTGTTCAAAATGCACCATTCAAAGGCACATCACGAAATTTCAACAATTTATGACTTCATTTGGTATTCTTCGTGCATTTACTTATTTATTTATTTTGAGCTAGTTGACCCTGAAATTGAAAGCACTACAAATGAACTCTGAAAATGTTGAAAGTTGGCATGCTATCACAATTTCACCCACATTGCATGTGTTAAAAAGTTGAGAGGGCTACGATAAAAACTGGATGCACTTCGTGTATAAAACGGACAATCTCTCTCGAAGTATCAGCGTTTCGAACGAGAACTCATCTCTTACAAAGGGATTTCATTTTTTGAACTTATTTGAACTCCATACTTTTTGTGTGTTCAAAATGCACCATTCAAAGTCACATCACAAAATTTCAACAATTTATGACTTCATTTGGAATTCTTCGTGCATTTACTTATTGTTTTTGAGCTAGTTGACCCTCAAATTGAAAAGCACTACAAATGAACTCCAAAAATGTTGAAAGTTGGCATGCTATCATCATTTCACCCAAATAGCATGTGTTAAAAAGTTGAGAGGGCTACGACAAAAATTGGATGCACTTCGTGTACAAAACGGACAATCTCTCTCGAAGTATCAGCGTTTCGAATGAGAACTCATCTCTTACAAAGGGATTTCATTTTTTTGAACTTATTTGAACTCCATACTTTTTGTGTGTTCAAAATGCACCATTCAAAGGCACATCCCAAAATTTCAACAATTTCTGACTTCATTTGGTATTCTTCGTGCATTTACTTTTTTTTGAGCTAATTGACCCTGAAATTGAAAAGCACTACAAATGAACTCTGAAAATATTGAAAGTTGACATGCTATCATCATTTCGCCCACATAGCATGTGTTAAAACGTTGAGAGGGCTACGACAAAAACTAGATGCACTTCGTGTACAAAACGGACAATCTCTCTCGAAGTATCAGTGTTTCGAACGAGAACTCATCTCTTACAAAAGGATTTCAATTTTTTGAAATTATTTGAACTCCATACTTTTTGTGTGTTCAAAATGCACCATTCAAAGGCACATCACAAAATTTCAACAATTTCTGACTTCATTTGGTATTGTTCGTGCATTTACTTATTGTTTTTTAGCTAGTTGACCCTGAAATTGAAAAGCACTACAAATGTACTCTGAAAATGTTGAAATTTGGCATGCTATCATCATTTCACCCAAATAGCATGTGTTAAAAAGTTGAGAGGGCTATGACAAAAACTGGATGCACTTCGTGTACAAAACGGACAATCTCTCTCGAAGTATGAGTGTTTCGAACGAGAACTTATCTCTTACAAAGGGATTTCATTTTTTTGAACTTATTTGAACTCCATACTTTTTGTGTGTTCAAAATGCACCATTCAAAGGCACATCACAAAATTTCAACAATTTATGACTTCATTTGGTATTCTTCGTGCATTTACTCTTTTTTTTTGAGCTAGTTGACCCTGAAATTGAAAAGCACTACAAATGAACTCTGAAAATGTTGAAAGTTGGCATGCTATCATCATTTAACCCACATAGCATGTGTTAAAAATATGAGAGGGCTACGACAAAAACTAGATGCACTTCGTGTAAAAAACGGACGATCTCTCTCGAAGTATCAGCGTTTCGAACGAGAACTCATCTCTTACAAAAGGATTTCATTTTTTTGAACTTATTTGAACTCCATACTTTTTGTGTGTTCAAAATGCACCATTAAAAGCCACATCACAAAATTTAAACAATTTCTGACTTCATTTGGTATTCTTCGTGCATTTACTTTTTTTTTGAGCTAGTTGACCCTGAAATTGAAAATCTCTACAAATGAACTCTGAAAATGTTGAAATTTGGCATGCTATCATCATTTCACCCACATAGCATGTGGTAAAAAGTTGAGAGGGCTATGACAAAAACTGGATGCACTTCGTGTACAAAACGGACAATCTCTCTCGAAGTATCAGCGTTTCGAACGAGAACTTATCTCTTACAAAGGGATTTCATTTTTTTGAACTTATTTGAACTCCATACTTTTTGTGTGTTCAAAATGCACCATTCAAAGGCACATCACAAAATTTCAACAATTTATGACTTCATTTGGTATTCTTCGTGCATTTACTCTTTTTTTTTGAGCTAGTTGACCCTGAAATTGAAAAGCACTACAAATGAACTTTGAAAATGTTGAAAGTTGGCATGCTATCATCATTTAACCCACATAGCATGTGTTAAAATATGAGAGGGCTACGACAAAAACTGGATGCACTTCGTGTATAAAACGGACAATCTCTCTCGAAGTATCAGCGTTTCGAACGAGAACTCATCTCTTACAAAGGGATTTCATTTTTTTGAACTTATTTGAACTCCATACTTTTTGTGTGTTCAAAATGCACCATTCAAAGGCACATCACAAAATTTCAACAATTTATGACTTCATTTGGTATTCTTCGTGCATTTACTTATTTTTTTTTTGAGCTAGTTGACCCTCAAATTAAAAAGCACTACAAATGAACTCTGAAAATGTTGAAAGTTGGCATGCTATCATCATTTCACCCACATAGCATGCGTTAAAAAGTTGAGAGGGCTACGACAAAAACTGGATGCACTTCGTGTACAAAACGGACAATCTCTCTCGAAGTATCAGCGTTTCGAACGAGAACTCATCTCTTACAAAGGGATTTCATTTTTTTGAAGTTATTTGAACTCCATACTTTTTGTGTGTTCAAAATGCACCATTCAAAGGCACATCACAAATTTCAACAATTTCTAACTTCATTTGGTATTCTTGGTGCATTTACTTTTTTTTTTGAGCTAGTTGACCCTGAAATTGAAAAGCACTACAAATGAACTCTGAAAATGTTGAAAGTTGACATGTTATCATCATTTCGCCCACATAGCATGTGTTAAAAATTTGAGAGGGCCACGACAAAAACTGGATGCACTTCGTGTACAAGACGGACAATCTCTCTCGAAGTATCAGCGTTTCGAACGAGAACTCATCTCTTACAAAGGGATTTCATTTTTTTGAACTTATTTGAACTCCATACTTTTTGTGTGTTCAAAATGCACCATTCAAAGGCACCTCACAAAATTTCAACAATTTCTGACTTCAGTTGGTATTCTTCGTGCATTTACTTTTTTTTGAGCTAGTTGACCCTTAAATTGAAAAGCACTACAAATGAACTCTGAAAATGTTGAATGTTGGCATGCTATCATCATTTCACCCACATAGCATGTGTTAAAAAGTTGAGAGGGCTACGACAAAACTGGATGCACTTCGTGTACAAAACGGATAATCTCTCTCGAAGTATCAGTGTTTCGAGCGATAACTCATCTCTTACAAAGGGATTTCATTTTTTTGAACTTATTTGAACTCTATACTTTTTGTGTGCTCAAAATGCACCATTCAAAGGCACATCACAAAATTTCAACAATTTCTGACTTCATTTGGTATTCTCCGTGCATTTACTTTTTGTTTTGAGCTAGTTGACCCTCAAATTAAAAAGCACTACAAATGAACTCTGAAAATGTTGAAAGTTGGCATGCTATCATCATTTCACCCACATAGCATGTGTTAAAAAGTTGAGAGGGCTACGACAAAAACTGGATGCACTTCGTGTACAAAACGGACAATCTCTCTCGAAGTATGAGCGTTTCGAACGAGAACTCATCTCTTACAAAGGGATTTCATTTTTTTGAACTTATTTGAACTCCATACTTTTTGTGTGTTCAAAATGCACCATTCAAAGGCACATCACAAAATTTCAACAATTTCTGACTTCATTTGGTATTCTTCGTGCATTTACTTTTTTTTTGAGCTAGTTGACCCTGAAATTGAAAAGCACTACAAATGAACTCTGAAAATGTTGAAAGTTGACATGTTATCATCATTTCGCCCACATAGCATGTGTTAAAAAGTTGAGAGGGCCACGACAAAAACTGGATGCACTTCGTGTACAAGACGGACAATCTCTCTCGAAGTATCAGCGTTTCGAACGAGAACTCATCTCTTACAAAGGGATTTCATTTTTTTGAACTTATTTGAACTCCATACTTTTTGTGTGTTCAAAATGCACCATTCAAAGGCACATCACAAAATTTCAACAATTTCTGACTTCATTTGGTATTCTTCGTGCATTTAATTATTTATTTATTTTCAGCTAGTTGACCCTGAAATTGAAAAGCACTACAAATGAACTCTGAAAATGTTGAAAGTTGGCATGCTATCATCATTTCACCCACATTGCATGTGTTAAAAAGTTGAGAGGGCTACGACAAAAACTGGATGCACTTCGTGTATAAAACGGACAATCTCTCTCGAAGTATCAGCGTTTCGAACGAGAACTCATCTCTTACAATGGGATTTCATTTTTTTGAACTTATTTGAACTCCATACTTTTTGTGTGTTCAAAATTCACCATTCAAAGGCACATCACAAAATTTCAACAATTGATGACTTCATTTGGTATTCTTCGTGCATTTACTTTTTTTTTTGAGCTAGTTGACCCTCAAATTAAAAAGCACTACAAATGAACTCTGAAAATGTTGAAAGTTGGCATGCTATCATCATTTCACCCACATAGCATGTGTTAAAAAGTTGAGAGGGCTACGACAAAAACTGGATGCACTTCGTGTACAAAACGGACAATCTCTCTCGAAGTATCAGCGTTTCGAACGAGAACTCATCTCTTACGAAGGGATTTCAATTTTTTGAACTTATTTGAACTCCATACTTTTTGTGTGTTCAAAATGCACCATTCAAAGGCACATCACAAAATTTCAACAATTTCTGACTTCATTTGGTATTCTTGGTGCATTTACTTTTTTTTTGAGCTAGTTGACCCTGAAATTGAAAAGCACTACAAATGAACTCTGAAAATGTTGAAAGTTGACATGTTATCATCATTTCGCCCACATAGCATGTGTTAAAAAGTTGAGAGGGCCACGACAAAAACTGGATGCACTTCGTGTACAAGACGGACAATCTCTCTCGAAGTATCAGCGTTTCGAACGAGAACTCATCTCTTACAAAGGGATTTCATTTTTTTCAACTTATTTGAACTCCATACTTTTTGTGTGTTCAAAATGCACCATTCAAAGGCACATCACAAAATTTCAACAATTGATGACTTCATTTGGTATTCTTCGTGCATTTACTTTTTTTTTTTGAGCTAGTTGACCCTCAAATTAAAAAGCACTACAAATGAACTCTGAAAATGTTGAAAGTTGGCATGCTATCATCATTTCACCCACATAGCATGTGTTAAAAAGTTGAGAGGGCTACGACAAAAACTGGATGCACTTCGTGTACAAAACGGACAATCTCTCTCGAAGTATCAGCGTTTCGAACGAGAACTCATCTCTTACGAAGGGATTTCATTTTTTTGAACTTATTTGAACTCCATACTTTTTGTGTGTTCAAAATGCACCATTCAAAGGCACATCACAAAATTACAACAATTGATGACTTCATTTGGTATTCTTCGTGCATTTACTTTTTTTTTTTGAGCTAGTTGACCCTCAAATTAAAAAGCACTACAAATGAACTCTGAAAATGTTGAAAGTTGGCATGCTATCATCATTTCACCCACATAGCATGTGATAAAAAGTTGAGAGGGCTACGACAAAAACTGGATGCACTTCGTGTACAAAACGGACAATCTCTCTCGAAGTATCAACGTTTCGAACGAGAACTCATCTCTTACAAAGGGATTTCATTTTTTTGAACTTATTTGAACTCCATACTTTTTGTGTGTTCAAAATGCACCATTCAAAGGCACATCACAAAATTTCAACAATTTCTAACTTCATTTGGTATTCTTGGTGCATTTACTTTTTTTTTTGAGCTAGTTGACCCTGAAATTGAAAAGCACTACAAATGAACTCTGAAAATGTTGAAAGTTGACATGTTATCATCATTTCGCCCACATAGCATGTGTTAAAAAGTTGAGAGGGCCACGACAAAAACTGGATGCACTTCGTGTACAAGACGGACAATCTCTCTCGAAGTATCAGCGTTTCGAACGAGAACTCATCTCTTACAAAGGGATTTCATTTTTTTGAACTTATTTGAACTCCATACTTTTTGTCTGTTCAAAATGCACCATTCAAAGGCACATCACAAAATTTCAACAATTTCTGACTTCAGTTGGTATTCTTCGTGCATTTACTTTTTTTTTTGAGCTAGTTGACCCTTAAATTGAAAAGCACTACAAATGAACTCTGAAAATGTTGAAAGTTGGCATGCTATCATCATTTCACCCACATAGCATGTGTTAAAAAGTTGAGAGGGCTACGACAAAACTGGATGCACTTCGTGTACAAAACGGATAATCTCTCTCGAAGTATCAGTGTTTCGAGCGATAACTCATCTCTTACAAAGGGATTTCATTTTTTTGAACTTATTTGAACTCTATACTTTTTGTGTGCTCAAAATGCACCATTCAAAGGCACATCACAAAATTTCAACAATTTCTGACTTCATTTGGTATTCTTAGTGCATTTACTTTTTGTTTTGAGCTAGTTGACCCTCAAATTAAAAAGCACTACAAATGAACTCTGAAAATGTTGAAAGTTGGCATGCTATCATCATTTCACCCACATAGCATGTGTTAAAAAGTTGAGAGGGCTACGACAAAAACTGGATGCACTTCGTGTACAAAACGGACAATCTCTCTCGAAGTATCAGTGTTTCGAACGAGACCTCATCTCTTACAAAGGGATTTCATTTTTTGAACTTATTTGAACTCCATACTTTTTGTGTGTTCAAAATGCACCATTCAAAGGCACATCACAAAATTTCAACAATTTCTGACTTCATTTGGTATTCTTCGTGCATTTACTTTTTTTTTGAGCTAGTTGACCCTGAAATTGAAAAGCACTACAAATGAACTCTGAAAATGTTGAAAGTTGACATGTTATCATCATTTCACCCACATAGCATGTGTTAAAAAGTTGAGAGGGCCACGACAAAAACTGGATGCACTTCGTGTACAAGACGGACAATCTCTCTCGAAGTATCAGCGTTTCGAACGAGAACTCATCTCTTACAAAGGGATTTCATTTTTTTGAACTTATTTGAACTCCATACTTTTTGTGTGTTCAAAATGCACCATTCAAAGGCACATCACAAAATTTCAACAATTTCTGACTTCATTTGGTATTCTTCGTGCATTTACTTATTTATTTATTTTCAGCTAGTTGACCCTGAAATTGAAAAGCACTACAAATGAACTCTGAAAATGTTGAAAGTTGGCCTGCTATCATCATTTCACCCACATTGCATGTGTTAAAAAGATGAGAGGGCTACGACAGAAACTGGATGCACTTCGTGTATAAAACGGACAATCTCTCTCGAAGTATCAGCGTTTCGAACGAGAACTCATCTCTTACAAAGGGATTTCATTTTTTTGAACTTATTTGAACTCCATACTTTTTGTGTGTTCAAAATGCACCATTCAAAGGCACATCACAAAATTTCAACAATTGATGACTTCATTTGGTATTCTTCGTGCATTTACTTTTTTTTTTGAGCTAGTTGACCCTCAAATTAAAAAGCACTACAAATGAACTCTGAAAATGTTGAAAGTTGGCATGCTATCATCATTTCACCCACATAGCATGTGTCAAAAAGTTGAGAGGGCTACGACAAAAACTGGATGCACTTCGTGTACAAAACGGACAATCTCTCTCGAAGTATCAGCGTTTCGAACGAGAACTCATCTCTTACGAAGGGATTTCATTTTTTTGAACTTATTTGAACTCCATAGTTTTTGTGTGTTCAAAATGCACCATTCAAAGGCACATCACAAAATTTCAACAATTTCTCACTTCATTTGGTATTCTTGGTGCATTTACTTTTTTTTTGAGCTAGTTGACCCTGAAATTGAAAAGCACTACAAATGAACTCTGAAAATGTTGAAAGTTGACATGTTATCATCATTTAGCCCACATAGCATGTGTTAAAAAGTTGAGAGGGCCACGACAAAAACTGGATGCACTTCGTGTACAAGACGGACAATCTCTCTCGAAGTATCAGCGTTTCGAACGAGAACTCATCTCTTACAAAGGGATTTCATTTTTTTCAACTTATTTGAACTCCATACTTTTTGTGTGTTCAAAATGCACCATTCAAAGGCACATCACAAAATTTCAACAATTTCTGACTTCATTTGGTATTCTTCGTGCATTTACTTATTTTTTTTTAACTAGTTGACCCTCAAATTAAAAAGCACTACAAATGAACTCTGAAAATGTTGAAAGTTGGCATGCTATCATCATTTCACCCACATAGCATGTGTTAAAAAGTTGAGAGGGCTACGACAAAAACTGGATGCACTTCGTGTACAAAACGGACAATCTCTCTCGAAGTATCAGCGTTTCGAACGAGAACACATCTCTTACAAAGGGATTTCTTTTTTTTGAACTTATTTGAACTCCATACTTTTTGTGTGTTCAAAATGCACCATTCAAAGGCACATCACAAAATTTCAACAATTTCTGACTTCATTTGGTATTCTTGGTGCATTTACATTTTTTTTGAGCTAGTTGACCCTGAAATTGAAAAGCACTACAAATGAACTCTGAAAATGTTGAAAGTTGACATGTTATCATCATTTCGCCCACATAGCATGTGTTAAAAAGTTGAGAGGGCTACGACAAAAACTGGATGCACTTCGTGTACAAAACGGACAATCTCTCTCGAAGTATGAGCGTTTCGAACGAGAACTCATCTCTTACAAAGGGATTTCATTTTTTTGAACTTATTTGTACTCCATACTTTTTGTGTGTTCAAAATGCACCATTCAAATGCACATCACAAAATTTCAACAATTTCTGACTTCATTTGGTATTCTTCGTGCATTTACTTTTTTTTTTGAGCTAGTTAACCCTCAAATTGAAAAGCACTACAACTGAACTCTGAAAATGTTGAAAGTTGGCATGCTATCATCATTTCACCCACATAGCATGTGTTAAAAAGTTGAGAGGGCTACGACAAAAACTGGATGCACTTCGTGTACGAAACGGACAATCTCTCTCGAAGTATCAGCGTTTTGAACGAGAACTCATCTCTTACAAAGGGATTTCATTTTTTTGAACTTATTTGAACTCTATACTTTTTGTGTGCTCAAAATGCACCATTCAAAGGCACATCACAAAATTTCAACAATTGATGACTTCATTTGGTATTCTTCGTGCATTTACTTTTTTTTTTGAGCTAGTTGACCCTGAAATTGAAAAGCACTACAAATGAACTCTGAAAATTTTGAAAGTTGGCATGCTATCATCATTTCACCCACATAGCATGTGTTAAAAAGTTGAGAGGGCTACGACAAAAACTGGAAGAACTTCGTGTACGAAACGGACGATCTCTCTCGAAGTATCAGCGTTTCGAACGAAAACTCATCTCTTACAAAGGGATTTCAATTTTTTGAACTTATTTGAACTCCATACTTTTTGTGTGTTCAAAATGCACCATTCAAAGGCACATCACAAAATTTCAACAATTTCTGACTTCATTTGGTATTCTTCATGCATTTACTTATTTATTTATTTTGAGCTAGTTGACCCTGAAATTGAAAGCACTACAAATGAACTCTGAAAATGTTGAAAGTTGGCATGCTATCATCATTTCACCCACATTGCATGTGTTAAAAAGTTGAGAGGGCTACGATAAAAACTGGATGCACTTCGTGTATAAAACGGACAATCTCTCTCGAAGTATCAGCGTTTCGAACGAGAACTCATGTCTTACAAAGGGATTTCATTTTTTGAACTTATTTGAACTCCATACTTTTTGTGTGTTCAAAATGCACCATTCAAAGTCACATCACAAAATTTCAACAATTTATGACTTCATTTGGAATTCTTCGTGCATTTACTTATTGTTTTTGAGCTAGTTGAGCCTCAAATTGAAAAGCACTACAAATGAACTCCAAAAATGTTGAAAGTTGGCATGCTATCATCATTTCACCCAAATAGCATGTGTTAAAAAGTTGAGAGGGCTACGACAAAAATTGGATGCACTTCGTGTACAAAACGGACAATCTCTCTCGAAGTATCAGCGTTTCGAATGAGAACTCATCTCTTACAAAGGGATTTCATTTTTTTGAACTTATTTGAACTCCATACTTTTTGTGTGTTCAAAATGCACCATTCAAAGGCACATCCCAAAATTTCAACAATTTCTGACTTCATTTGGTATTCTTCGTGCATTTACTTTTTTTTGAGCTAATTGACCCTGAAATTGAAAAGCACTACAAATGAACTCTGAAAATATTGAAAGTTGACATGCTATCATCATTTCGCCCACATAGCATGTGTTAAAACGTTGAGAGGGCTACGACAAAAACTAGATGCACTTCGTGTACAAAACGGACAATCTCTCTCGAAGTATCAGTGTTCCGAACGAGAACTCATCTCTTACAAAAGGATTTCAATTTTTTGAAATTATTTGAACTCCATACTTTTTGTGTGTTCAAAATGCACCATTCAAAGGCACATCACAAAATTTCAACAATTTCTGACTTCATTTGGTATTGTTCGTGCATTTACTTATTGTTTTTTAGCTAGTTGACCCTGAAATTGAAAAGCACTACAAATGAACTCCGAAAATGTTGAAATTTGGCATGCTATCATCATTTCACCCACATAGCATGTGTTAAAAAGTTGAGAGGGCTACGACAAAAACTGGATGCACTTCGTGTACAAAACGGACAATCTCTCTCGAAGTATCAGCGTTTCGAACGAGAACTCATCTCTTACAAAGCGATTTCAATTTTTTGAACTTATTTGAACTCCATACTTTTTGTGTGTTCAAAATGCACCATTCAAAGGCACATCACAAAATTTCAACAATTTATGACTTCATTTGGTATTTTTCGTGCATTTACTTATTTTTTTTGAGCTAGTTGACCCTGAAATTGAAAAGCACTACAAATGAACTCCGAAAATGTTGAAATTTGGCATGCTATCATCATTTCACCCACATAGCATGTGTTAAAAAGTTGAGAGGGCTACGACAAAAACTGGATGCACTTCGTGTACAAAACGGACAATCTCTCTCGAAGTATCAGCGTTTCGAACGAGAACTCATCTCTTACAAAGGGATTTCATTTTTTTGAACTTATTTGAACTCCATACTTTTTGTGTGTTCAAAATGCACCATTCAAAGGCACATCACAAAGTTTCAACAATTTATGACTTCATTTGGTATTCTTCGTGCATTTACTTATTTTTTTTGAGCTAGTTGACCGTGAAATTGAAAAGCACTACAAATGAACTCTGAAAATGTTGAAAGTTGGCATGCTATCATCATTTCACCCACATAGCATGTGTTAAAAATATGAGAGGGCTTCGACAAAAACTGGATGCACTTCGTGTAGAAAACGGACGATCTCTCTCGAAGTATCAGCGTTTCGAACGAGAACTCATCTCTTACAAAAGGATTTCATTTTTTTGAACTTATTTGAACTCCATACTTTTTGTGTGTTCAAAATGCACCATTCTAAGGCACATCACAAAATTTCAACAATTTCTGACTTCATTTGGTATTCTTCGTGCATTTACTTATTTTTTTTTGAGCTAGTTGACCCTGAAATTGAAAAGCACTACAAATGAACTCTGAAAATTTTGAAAGTTGGCATGCTATCATCATTTCACCCACATAGCATGTTATAAAAAGTTGAGGGGGCTACGACAAAAACTGGAAGAACTTCGTGTACAAAACGGACGATCTCTCTCGAAGTATCAGCGTTTCGAACGAGAACTCATCTCTTACAAAGGGATTTCATTTTTTTGAACTTATTTGAACTCCATACTTTTTGTGTGTTCAAAATGCATCATTCAAAGGCACATCACAAAATTTCAACAATTTCTGACTTCATTTGGTATTCTTCGTGCATTTACTTATTTATTTATTTTGAGCTAGCTGACCCTGAAATTGAAAAGCACTACAAATGAACTCTGAAAATGTTGAAAGTTCGCATGCTATCATCATTTCACCCACATTGCATGTGTTAAAAATATGAGAGGGCTACGACAAAAACTGGATGCACTTCGTGTACAAAACGGACAATCTCTCTTGAAGTATCAGCGTTTCGAACGAGAACTCATCTCTTACAAAGGGATTTCATTTTTTTGAACTTATTTGAACTCCATACTTTTTGTGTGTTCAAAATGCACCATTCAAAGGGACATCACAAAATTTCAACAATTTATGACTTCATTTGGTATTCTTCGTGCATTTACTTATTTTTTTCAGCTAGTTGACCCTCAAATCGAAAAGCACTACAAATGAACTCTGAAAATGTTGAAAGTTGGCATGCTATCATCATTTCACCCACATAGCATGTGTTAGAAAGTTGAGAGGGCTACGACAAAAACTGGATGCACTTCGTGTAAAAAACGGACAATCTCTCTCGAAGTATCAGTGTTTCGAACGAGAACTCATCTCTTACAAAGGGATTTCATTTTTTTGAACTTATTTGAACTCCATACTTTTTGTGCGTTCAAAATGCACCATTCAAAGGCACATCACAAAATTTCAACAATTTCTGACTTCATTTGGTATTCTTCGTGCATTTACTTATTTTTTTGAGCTAGTTGACCCTGAAATTGAAAAGCACTACAAATGAACTCTGAAAATGTTGAAATTTGGCATGCTATCATCATTTCACCCACATTGCATGTGTTAAAAAAGTTGAGAGGGCTACGACAAAAACTGGATGCACTTCGTGTACAAAACGGACAATCTCTCTTGAAGTATCAGCGTTTCGAACGAGAACTCATCTCTTACAAAGCGATTTCAATTTTTTGAACTTATTTGAACTCCATACTTTTTGTGTGTTCAAAATGCACCATTCAAAGGCACATCACAAAGTTTCAACAATTTATGACTTCATTTGGTATTCTTCGTGCATTTACTTATTTTTTTTGAGCTAGTTGACCGTGAAATTGAAAAGCACTACAAATGAACTCTGAAAATGTTGAAATTTGGCATGCTATCATCATTTCACCCACATAGCATGTGTTAAAAATATGAGAGGGCTTCGACAAAAACTGGATGCACTTCGTGTACAAAACGGACGATCTCTCTCGAAGTATCAGCGTTTCGAACGAGAACTCATCTCTTACAAAAGGATTTCATTTTTTTGAACTTATTTGAACTCCATACTTTTTGTGTGTTCAAAATGCACCATTCAAAGGCACATCACAAAGTTTCAACAATTTATGACTTCATTTGGTATTCTTCGTGCATTTACTTATTTTTTTTGAGCTAGTTGACCGTGAAATTGAAAAGCACTACAAATGAACTCTGAAAATGTTGAAAGTTGGCATGCTATCATCATTTCACCCACATAGCATGTGTTAAAAATATGAGAGGGCTTCGACAAAAAATGGATGCACTTCGTGTAGAAAACGGACGATCTCTCTCGAAGTATCAGCGTTTCGAACGAGAACTCATCTCTTACAAAAGGATTTCATTTTTTTGAACTTATTTGAACTCCATACTTTTTGTGTGTTCAAAATGCACCATTCTAAGGCACATCACAAAATTTCAACAATTTCTGACTTCATTTGGTATTCTTCGTGCATTTACTTATTTTTTTTTGAGCTAGTTGACCCTCAAATTGAAAAGCACTACAAATGAACTCTGAAAATTTTGAAAGTTGGCATGCTATCATCATTTCACCCACATAGCATGTGTTAAAAAGTTGAGAGGGCTACGACAAAAACTGGAAGAACTTCGTGTACAAAACGGACGATCTCTCTCGAAGTATCAGCGTTTCGAACGAGAACTCATCTCTTACGAAGGGATTTCATTTTTTTGAACTTATTTGAACTCCATACTTTTTGTGTGTTCAAAATGCATCATTCAAAGGCACATCACAAAATTTCAACAATTTCTGACTTCATTTGGTATTCTTCGTGCATTTACTTATTTATTTATTTTGAGCTAGTTGACCCTGAAATTGAAAGCACTACAAATGAACTCTGAAAATGTTGAAAGTTGGCATGCTATCACCATTTCACCCACATTGCATGTGCTAACAAGTTGAGAGGGTTACGACAAAAACTGGAAGCACTTCGTGTATAAAACGGACAATCTCTCTCGAAGTATCAGCGTTTCGAACGAGAACTCATCTCTTACAAAGGGATTTCATTTTTTTGAAATTATTTGAACTCCATACTTTTTGTGTGTTCAAAATGCACTATTCAAAGGCACATCACAAAATTTCAACAATTTATGACTTCATTTGGTATTCTTCGTGCATTTACTTATTGTTTTTGAGCTAGTTGACCCTCAAATCGAAAAGCACTACAAATGAACTCTGAAAATGTTGAAAGTTGGCATCCTATCATCATTTCACCCACATATCATGTGTTAAAAAGTTGAGAGGGATACGACAAAAACTGGATGCACTTCGTGTACAAAACGGACAATCTCTCTCGAAGTATCAGCGTTTCGAACGAGAACTCATCTCTTACAAAGGGATTTCATTTTTTTGAACTTATTTTAACTCCATACTTTTTGTGTGTTCAAAATGCACCATTCAAAGGCACATCACAAAATTTCAACAATTTCTGACTTCGTTTGGTATTCTTCGTGCATTTACTTATTTTTTTTTTGAGCTAGTTGACCCTGAAATTGAAAAGCACTACAAATGAACTCTGAAAATGTTGAAAGTTGGCATGCTATCATCATTTCACCCACATTGCATGTGTTAAAAAGTTGAGAGGGCTACGACAAAAACTGGATGCACTTCGTGTACAAAACGGACAATCTCTCTTGAAGTATGAGCGTTTCGAACGAGAACTCATCTCTTACAAAGGGATTTCAATTTTTTGAACTTATTTGAACTCCATACTTTTTGTGTGTTCAAAATGCACCATTCAAAGGCACATCACAAAATTTCAACAATTTATGACTTCATATGGTATTTTTTGTGCATTTACTTTTTTTTTTTGAGCTACTTGACCCTGAAATTGAAAAGCACTACAAATGAACTCTGAAAATGTTGAAATTTGGCATGCTATCATCATTTCACCCACATAGCATGTGCTAAAAAGTTGAGAGGGCTACGACAAAAACTGGATGCACTTCGTGTAGAAAACGGACGATCTCTCTCGAAGTATCAGCGTTTCGAACGAGAACTCATCTCTTACAAAGGGATTTCATTTTTTTGAACTTATTTGAACTCCATACTTTTTGTGTGTTCAAAATGCACCATTCAAAGGCACATCACAAAATTTGAACAATTTATGACTTCATTTGGTATTCTTCGTGCATTTACTTATTTTTTTTTGAGCTAGTTGACCGTGAAATTGAAAAGCACTACAAATGAACTCTGAAAATGTTGAAAGTTGGCATGCTATCATCATTTCACCCACATAGCATGTGTTAAAAATATGAGAGGGCTTCGACAAAAACTGGATGCACTTCGTGTAGAAAACGGACGATCTCTCTCGAAGTATCAGCGTTTCGAACGAGAACTCATCTCTTACAAAAGGATTTCATTTTTTTGAACTTATTTGAACTCCATACTTTTTGTGTGTTCAAAATGCACCATTCTAAGGCACATCACAAAATTTCAACAATTTCTGACTTCATTTGGTATTCTTCGTGCATTTACTTATTTTTTTTTGAGCTAGTTGACCCTGAAATTGAAAAGCACTACAAATGAACTCTGAAAATTTTGAAAGTTGGCATGCTATCATCATTTCACCCACATAGCATGTGTTAAAAAGTTGAGAGGGCTACGACAAAAACTGGAAGAACTTCGTGTACAAAACGGACGATCTCTCTCGAAGTATCAGCATTTTGAACGAGAACTCATCTCTTACAAAAGGATTTCATTTTTTTGAACTTATTTGAACTCCATACTTTTTGTGTGTTCAAAATGCACCATTCAAAGGCACATCACAAAATTTCAACAATTTCTGACTTCATTTGGTATTCTTCGTGCATTTACTTATTTTTTTTTTGAGCTAGTTGACCCTGAAATTGAAAAGCACTACAAATGAACTCTGAAATTTTTGAAAGTTGGCATGCTATCATCATTTCACCCACATAGCATGTGTTAAAAAGTTGAGAGGGCTACGACAAAAACTGGAAGAACTTCGTGTACAAAACGGACGATCTCTCTCGAAGTATCAGCGTTTCGAACGAAAACTCATCTCTTACAAAGGGATTTCATTTTTTTGAACTTATTTGAACTCCATACTTTTTGTGTGTTCAAAATGCACCATTCAAAGGCACATCACAAAATTTCAACAATTTCTGACTTCATTTGGTATTCTTCGTGCATTTACTTATTTATTTATTTTGAGCTAGTTGACCCTGAAATTGAAAGCACTACAAATGAACTCTGAAAATGTTGAAAGTTGGCATGCTATCATCATTTCACCCACATTGCATGTGTTAAAAAGTTGAGAGGGCTACGACAAAAACTGGATGCACTTCGTGTATAAAACGGACAATCTCTCTCGAAGTATCAGCGTTTCGAACGAGAACTCATCTCTTACAAAGGGATTTCATTTTTTGAACTTATTTGAACTCCATACTTTTTGTGTGTTCAAAATGCACCATTCAAATTCACATCACAAAATTTCAACAATTTATGACTTCATTTGGAATTCTTCGTGCATTTACTTATTGTTTTTGAGCTAGTTGACCCTCAAATTGAAAAGCACTACAAATGAACTCTGAAAATGTTGAAAGTTGGCATGCTATCATCATTTCACCCAAATAGCATGTGTTAAAAAGTTGAGAGGGCTACGACAAAAATTGGATGCACTTCGTGTACAAAACGGACAATCTCTCTCGAAGTATCAGCGTTTCGAACGAGAACTCATCTCTTACAAAGGGATTTCATTTTTTTGAACTTATTTGAACTCCATACTTTTTGTGTGTTCAAAATGCACCATTCAAAGGCACATCCCAAAATTTCAACAATTTCTGACTTCATTTGGTATTCTTCGTGCATTTACTTTTTTTTGAGCTAATTGACCCTGAAATTGAAAAGCACTACAAATGAACTCTGAAAATATTGAAAGTTGACATGCTATCATCATTTCGCCCACATAGCATGTGTTAAAACGTTGAGAGGGCTACGACAAAAACTAGATGCACTTCGTGTACAAAACGGACGATCTCTCTCGAAGTATCAGCGTTTCGAACGAGAACTCATCTCTTACAAAAGGATTTCAATTTTTTGAAATTATTTGAACTCCATACTTTTTGTGTGTTCAAAATGCACCATTCAAAGGCACATCACAAAATTTCAACAATTTCTGACTTCATTTGGTATTGTTCGTGCATTTACTTATTGTTTTTTAGCTAGTTGACCCTGAAATTGAAAAGCACTACAAATGAACTCTGAAAATGTTGAAAGTTGGCATGCTATCATCATTTCACCCACATAGCATGTGTTAAAAAGTTGAGAGGGCTTCGACAAAAACTGGATGCACTTCGTGTACAAAACGGACAATCTCTCTCGAAGTATCAGCGTTTCGAACGAGAACTCATCTCTTACAAAAGGATTTCATTTTTTTGAACTTATTTGAACTCCATACTTTTTGTGTGTTCAAAATGCACCATTCTAAGGCACATCACAAAATTTCAACAATTTATGACTTCATTTGGTATTCTTCGTGCATTTACTTATTTTTTTTGAGCTAGTTGACCCTGAAATTGAAAAGCACTACAAATGAACTCTGAAAATGTTGAAAGTTGGCATGCTATCATCATTTAACCCACATAGCATGTGTTAAAAATATGAGAGGGCTACGACAAAAACTGGATGCACTTCGTGTAAAAAACGGACGATCTCTCTCGAAGTATCAGCATTTCGAACGAGAACTCATCTCTTACAAAAGGATTTCATTTTTTTGAACTTATTTGAACTCCATACTTTTTGTGTGTTCAAAATGCACCATTAAAAGCCACATCACAAAATTTAAACAATTTCTGACTTCATTTGGTATTCTTCGTGCATTTACTTTTTTTTTGAGCTAGTTGACCCTGAAATTGAAAAAGCACTACAAATGAACTCCGAAAATGTTGAAATTTGGCATGCTATCATCATTTCACCCACATAGCATGTGCTAAAAAGTTGAGAGGGCTACGACAAAAACTGGATGCACTTCGTGTACAAAACGGACAATCTCTCTCGAAGTATCAGTGTTTCGAACGAGAACTCATCTCTTACAAAGGGATTTCATTTTTTTGAACTTATTTGAACTCCATACTTTTTGTGTGTTCAAAATGCACCATTCAAAGGCACATCACAAAATTTCAACAATTTATGACTTCATTTGGTATTCTTCGTGCATTTACTTATTTTTTTTTGAGCTAGTTGACCGTGAAATTGAAAAGCACTACAAATGAACTGTGAAAATGTTGAAAGTTGGCATGCTATCATCATTTAACCCACATAGCATGTGTTAAAAATATGAGAGGGCTACAACAAAAACTGGATGCACTTCGTGTAGAAAACGGACGATCTCTATCGAAGTATCAGCGTTTCGAACGAGAACTCATCTCTTACAAAGGGATTTCATTTTTTTGAACTTATTTGAACTCCATACTTTTTGTGTGTTCAAAATGCACCATTCAAAGGCACATCACAAAATTTCAACAATTTATGACTTCATTTGGTATTCTTCGTGCATTTACTTATTTTTTTTTGAGCTAGTTGACCCTAAAATTGAAAAGCACTACAAATGAACTCTGAAAATGTTGAAAGTTGGCATGCTATCATCATTTCACCCACATAGCATGTGTTAAAAAGTTGAGAGGGCTACGACAAAAACTGGATGCACTTCGTGTACAAAACGGACAATCTCTCTCGAAGTATCAGTGTTTCGAACGAGAACTCATCTCTTACAAAGGGATTTCATTTTTTTGAACTTATTTGAACTCCATACTTTTTGTGTGTTCAAAATGCACCATTCAAAGGCACATCACAAAATTTCAACAATTTCTGACTTCATTTGGTATTGTTCGTGCATTTACTTATTGTTTTTTAGCTAGTTGACCCTGAAATTGAAAAGCACTACAAATGTACTCTGAAAATGTTGAAATTTGGCATGCTATCATCATTTCACCCACATAGCATGTGTTAAAAAGTTGAGAGGGCTATGACAAAAACTGGATGCACTTCGTGTACAAAACGGACAATCTCTCTCGAAGTATCAGTGTTTCGAACGAGAACTTATCTCTTACAAAGGGATTTCATTTTTTTGAAATTATTTGAACTCCATACTTTTTGTGTGTTCAAAATGCACCATTCAAAGGCACATCACGAAATTTCAACAATTTATGACTTCATTTGGTATTCTTCGTGCATTTACTTTTTTTTTGAGCTAGTTGACCGTGAAATTGAAAAGCACTACAAATGAACTCTGAAAATGTTGAAAGTTGGCATGCTATCATCATTTCACCCACATAGCATGTGTTAAAAATATGAGAGGGCTTCGACAAAAACTGGATGCACTTCGTGTAGAAAATGGACGATCTCTCTCGAAGTATCAGCGTTTCGAACGAGAACTCATCTCTTACAAAAGGATTTCATTTTTTTGAACTTATTTGAACTCCATACTTTTTGTGTGTTCAAAATGCACCATTCTAAGGCACATCACAAAATTTCAACAATTTCTGACTTCATTTGGTATTCTTCGTGCATTTACTTTTTTTTTTTGAGCTAGTTGACCCTGAAATTGAAAAGCACTACAAATGAACTCTGAAAATTTTGAAAGTTGGCATGCTATCATCATTTCACCCACATAGCATGTGTTAAAAAGTTGAGAGGG
The DNA here is from genome assembly GCF_904849725.1 of Hordeum vulgare subsp. vulgare. NCBI lineage: Eukaryota > Viridiplantae > Streptophyta > Magnoliopsida > Poales > Poaceae > Hordeum > Hordeum vulgare. Next base: position 652,874,088 of record NC_058519.1, on the reverse strand, counting down.
CTACGACAAAAACTGGAAGAACTTCGTGTACGAAACGGACGATCTCTCTCGAAGTATCAGCGTTTCGAATGAAAACTCATCTCTTACAAAGGGATTTCAATTTTTTGAACTTATTTGAACTCCATACTTTTTGTGTGTTCAAAATGCACCATGCAAAGGCACATCACAAAATTTCAACAATTTATGACTTCATTTGGTATTCTTCGTGCATTTACTTATTTATTTATTTTGAGCTAGTTGACCCTGAAATTGAAAGCACTACAAATGAACTCTGAAAATGTTGAAAGTTGGCATGCTATCATCATTTCACCCACATTGCATGTGTTAAAAAGTTGAGAGGGCTACGATAAAAACTGGATGCACTTCGTGTATAAAACGGACAATCTCTCTCGAAGTATCAGCGTTTCGAACGAGAACTCATCTCTTACAAAGGGATTTCATTTTTTTGAACTTATTTGAACTCCATACTTTTTGTGTGTTCAAAATGCACCATTCAAAGGCACATCACAAAATTTCAACAATTTCTGACTTCATTTGGTATTCTTCGTGCATTTACTTATTTATTTATTTTGAGCTAGTTGACCCTGAAATTGAAAGCACTACAAATGAACTCTGAAAATGTTGAAAGTTGGCATGCTATCATCATTTCACCCACATTGCATGTGCTAAAACGTTGAGAGGGCTACGACAAAAACTGGATGCACTTCGTGTACAAAACGGACAATCTCTCTCGAAGTATCAGTGTTTCGAACGAGAACTTATCTCTTACAAAGGGATTTCATTTTTTTGAACTTATTTGAACTCCATACTTTTTGTGTGTTCAAAATGCACCATTCAAAGGCACATCACGAAATTTCAACAATTTATGACTTCATTTGGTATTCTTCGTGCATTTACTTTTTTTTTTTGAGCTAGTTGACCGTGAAATTGAAAAGCACTACAAATGAACTCTGAAAATGTTGAAAGTTGGCATGCTATCATCATTTCACCCACATAGCATGTGTTAAAAATATGAGAGGGCTTCGACAAAAACTGGATGCACTTCGTGTAGAAAATGGACGATCTCTCTCGAAATATCAGCGTTTCGAACGAGAACTCATCTCTTACAAAAGGATTTCATTTTTTTGAACTTATTTGAACTCCATACTTTTTGTGTGTTCAAAATGCACCATTCTAAGGCACATCACAAAATTTCAACAATTTCTGACTTCATTTGGTATTCTTCGTGCATTTACTTATTATTTTTTTGAGCTAGTTGACCCTGAAATTGAAAAGCACTACAAATGAACTCTGAAAATTTTGAAAGTTGGCATGCTATCATCATTTCACCCACATAGCATGTGTTAAAAAGTTGAGAGGGCTACGACAAAAACTGGAAGAACTTCGTGTACGAAACGGACGATCTCTCTCGAAGTATCAGCGTTTCGAACGAAAACTCATCTCTTACAAAGGGATTTCAATTTTTTGAACTTATTTGAACTCCATACTTTTTGTGTGTTCAAAATGCACCATTCAAAGGCACATCACAAAATTTCAACAATTTCTGACTTCATTTGGTATTCTTCGTGCATTTACTTATTTATTTATTTTGAGCTAGTTGACCCTGAAATTGAAAGCACTACAAATGAACTCTGAAAATGTTGAAAGTTGGCATGCTATCACAATTTCACCCACATTGCATGTGTTAAAAAGTTGAGAGGGCTACGATAAAAACTGGATGCACTTCGTGTATAAAACGGACAATCTCTCTCGAAGTATCAGCGTTTCGAACGAGAACTCATCTCTTACAAAGGGATTTCATTTTTTGAACTTATTTGAACTCCATACTTTTTGTGTGTTCAAAATGCACCATTCAAAGGCACATCACGAAATTTCAACAATTTATGACTTCATTTGGTATTCTTCGTGCATTTACTTTTTTTTTTGAGCTAGTTGACCGTGAAATTGAAAAGCACTACAAATGAACTCTGAAAATGTTGAAAGTTGGCATGCTATCATCATTTCACCCACATAGCATGTGTTAAAAATATGAGAGGGCTTCGACAAAAACTGGATGCACTTCGTGTAGAAAATGGACGATCTCTCTCGAAGTATCAGCGTTTCGAACGAGAACTCATCTCTTACAAAAGGATTTCATTTTTTTGAACTTATTTGAACTCCATACTTTTTGTGTGTTCAAAATGCACCATTCTAAGGCACATCACAAAATTTCAACAATTTCTGACTTCATTTGGTATTCTTCGTGCATTTACTTATTATTTTTTTGAGCTAGTTGACCCTGAAATTGAAAAGCACTACAAATGAACTCTGAAAATTTTGAAAGTTGGCATGCTATCATCATTTCACCCACATAGCATGTGTTAAAAAGTTGAGAGGGCTACGACAAAAACTGGAAGAACTTCGTGTACGAAACGGACGATCTCTCTCGAAGTATCAGCGTTTCGAACGAAAACTCATCTCTTACAAAGGGATTTCAATTTTTTGAACTTATTTGAACTCCATACTTTTTGTGTGTTCAAAATGCACCATTCAAAGGCACATCACAAAATTTCAACAATTTCTGACTTCATTTGGTATTCTTCGTGCATTTACTTATTTATTTATTTTGAGCTAGTTGACCCTGAAATTGAAAGCACTACAAATGAACTCTGAAAATGTTGAAAGTTGGCATGCTATCACAATTTCACCCACATTGCATGTGTTAAAAAGTTGAGAGGGCTACGATAAAAACTGGATGCACTTCGTGTATAAAACGGACAATCTCTCTCGAAGTATCAGCGTTTCGAACGAGAACTCATCTCTTACAAAGGGATTTCATTTTTTGAACTTATTTGAACTCCATACTTTTTGTGTGTTCAAAATGCACCATTCAAAGTCACATCACAAAATTTCAACAATTTATGACTTCATTTGGAATTCTTCGTGCATTTACTTATTGTTTTTGAGCTAGTTGACCCTCAAATTGAAAAGCACTACAAATGAACTCCAAAAATGTTGAAAGTTGGCATGCTATCATCATTTCACCCAAATAGCATGTGTTAAAAAGTTGAGAGGGCTACGACAAAAACTGGATGCACTTCGTGTACAAAACGGACAATCTCTCTCGAAGTATGAGTGTTTCGAACGAGAACTTATCTCTTACAAAGGGATTTCATTTTTTTGAACTTATTTGAACTCCATACTTTTTGTGTGTTCAAAATGCACCATTCAAAGGCACATCACGAAATTTCAACAATTTATGACTTCATTTGGTATTCTTCGTGCATTTACTTTTTTTTTTTGAGCTAGTTGACCGTGAAATTGAAAAGCACTACAAATGAACTCTGAAAATGTTGAAAGTTGGCATGCTATCATCATTTCACCCACATAGCATGTGTTAAAAATATGAGAGGGGTTCGACAAAAACTGGATGCACTTCGTGTAGAAAATGGACGATCTCTCTCGAAGTATCAGCGTTTCGAACGAGAACTCATCTCTTACAAAAGGATTTCATTTTTTTGAACTTATTTGAACTCCATACTTTTTGTGTGTTCAAAATGCACCATTCTAAGGCACATCACAAAATTTCAACAATTTCTGACTTCATTTGGTATTCTTCGTGCATTTACTTATTATTTTTTTGAGCTAGTTGACCCTGAAATTGAAAAGCACTACAAATGAACTCTGAAAATTTTGAAAGTTGGCATGCTATCATCATTTCACCCACATAGCATGTGTTAAAAAGTTGAGAGGGCTACGACAAAAACTGGAAGAACTTCGTGTACGAAACGGACGATCTCTCTCGAAGTATCAGCGTTTCGAACGAAAACTCATCTCTTACAAAGGGATTTTAATTTTTTGAAATTATTTGAACTCCATAATTTTTGTGTGTTCAAAATGCACCATTCAAAGGAACATCACAAGATTTCAACAATTTCTGACTTCATTTGGTATTGTTCGTGCATTTACTTATTGTTTTTTAGCTAGTTGACCCTGAAATTGAAAAGCACTACAAATGAACTCTGAAAATGTTGAAAGTTGGCATGCTATCATCATTTCACCCACATAGCATGTGTTAAAAAGTTGAGAGGGCTTCGACAAAAACTGGATGCACTTCGTGTACAAAACGGACAATCTCTCTCGAAGTATCAGCGTTTCGAACGAGAACTCATCTCTTACAAAAGGATTTCATTTTTTTGAACTTATTTGAACTCCATACTTTTTGTGTGTTCAAAATGCACCATTCTAAGGCACATCACAAAATTTCAACAATTTATGACTTCATTTGGTATTCTTCGTGCATTTACTTATTTTTTTTGAGCTAGTTGACCCTGAAATTGAAAAGCACTACAAATGAACTCTGAAAATGTTGAAAGTTGGCATGCTATCATCATTTAACCCACATAGCATGTGTTAAAAATATGAGAGGGCTACGACAAAAACTGGATGCACTTCGTGTAAAAAACGGACGATCTCTCTCGAAGTATCAGCGTTTCGAACGAGAACTCATCTCTTACAAAAGGATTTCATTTTTTTGAACTTATTTGAACTCCATACTTTTTGTGTGTTCAAAATGCACCATTAAAAGCCACATCACAAAATTTAAACAATTTCTGACTTCATTTGGTATTCTTCGTGCATTCACTTTTTTTTTGAGCTAGTTGACCCTGAAATTGAAAAAGCACTACAAATGAACTCCGAAAATGTTGAAATTTGGCATGCTATCATCATTTCACCCACATAGCATGTGCTAAAAAGTTGAGAGGGCTACGACAAAAACTGGATGCACTTCGTGTACAAAACGGACAATCTCTCTCGAAGTATCAGCGTTTCGAACGAGAACTCATCTCTTACAAAGGGATTTCATTTTTTTGAACTTATTTGAACTCCATACTTTTTGTGTGTTCAAAATGCACCATTCAAAGGCACATCACAAAATTTCAACAATTTATGACTTCATTTGGTATTCTTCGTGCATTTACTTTTTTTTTTTTGAGCTAGTTGACCGTGAAATTGAAAAGCACTACAAATGAACTCTGAAAATGTTGAAAGTTGGCATGCTATCATCATTTAACCCACATAGCATGTGTTAAAAATATGAGAGGGCTACAACAAAAACTGGATGCACTTCGTGTAGAAAACGGACGATCTCTATCGAAGTATCAGCGTTTCGAACGAGAACTCATCTCTTACAAAGGGATTTCATTTTTTTGAACTTATTTGAACTCCATACTTTTTGTGTGTTCAAAATGCACCATTCAAAGGCACATCACAAAATTTCAACAATTTATGACTTCATTTGGTATTCTTCGTGCATTTACTTATTTTTTTTTGAGCTAGTTGACCCTGAAATTGAAAAGCACTACAAATGAACTCTGAAAATGTTGAAAGTTGGCATGCTATCATCATTTAACCCACATAGCATGTGTTAAAAATATGAGAGGGCTACAACAAAAACTGGATGCACTTCGTGTAGAAAACGGACGATCTCTATCGAAGTATCAGCGTTTCGAACGAGAACTCATCTCTTACAAAGGGATTTCATTTTTTTGAACTTATTTGAACTCCATACTTTTTGTGTGTTCAAAATGCACCATTCAAAGGCACATCACAAAATTTCAACAATTTCTGACTTCATTTGGTATTCTTCGTGCATTTACTTATTTATTTATTTTGAGCTAGTTGACCCTGAAATTGAAAGCACTACAAATGAACTCTGAAAATGTTGAAAGTTGGCATGCTATCATCATTTCACCCACATTGCATGTGCTAAAACGTTGAGAGGGCTACGACAAAAACTGGATGCACTTCGTGTATAAAACGGACAATCTCTCTCGAAGTATCAGCGTTTCGAACGAGAACTCATCTCTTACAAAGGGATTTCATTTTTTTGAACTTATTTGAACTCCATACTTTTTGTGTGTTCAAAATGCACCATTCAAAGGCACCTCACGAAATTTCAACAATTTATGACTTCATTTGGTATTCTTCGTGCATTTACTTTTTTTTTTGAGCTAGTTGACCGTGAAATTGAAAAGCACTACAAATGAACTCTGAAAATGTTGAAAGTTGGCATGCTATCATCATTTCACCCACATAGCATGTGTTAAAAATATGAGAGGGCTTCGACAAAAACTGGATGCACTTCGTGTAGAAAATGGACGATCTCTCTCGAAGTATCAGCGTTTCGAACGAGAACTCATCTCTTACAAAAGGATTTCATTTTTTTGAACTTATTTGAACTCCATACTTTTTTTGTGTTCAAAATGCACCATTCTAAGGCACATCACAAAATTTCAACAATTTCTGACTTCATTTGGTATTCTTCGTGCATTTACTTTTTTTTTTGAGCTAGTTGACCCTGAAATTGAAAAGCACTACAAATGAACTCTGAAAATTTTGAAAGTTGGCATGCTATCATCATTTCACCCACATAGCATGTGTTAAAAAGTTGAGAGGGCTACGACAAAAACTGGAAGAACTTCGTGTACAAAACGGACGATCTCTCTCGAAGTATCAGCGTTTCGAACGAGAACTCATCTCTTACAAAGGGATTTCATTTTTTTGAACTTATTTGAACTCCATACTTTTTGTGTGTTCAAAATGCACCATTCAAAGGCACATCACAAAATTTCAACAATTTCTGACTTCATTTGGTATTCTTCGTGCATTTACTTATTTATTTATTTTGAGCTAGTTGACCCTGAAATTGAAAGCACTACAAATGAACTCTGAAAATGTTGAAAGTTGGCATGCTATCATCATTTCACCCACATTGCATGTGCTAAAACGTTGAGAGGGCTACGACAAAAACTGGATGCACTTCGTGTATAAAACGGACAATCTCTCTCGAAGTATCAGCGTTTCGAACGAGAACTCATCTCTTACAAAGGGATTTCATTTTTTTGAACTTATTTGAACTCCATACTTTTTGTGTGTTCAAAATGCACCATTCAAAGGCACATCACGAAATTTCAACAATTTATGACTTCATTTGGTATTCTTCGTGCATTTACTTTTTTTTTTTGAGCTAGTTGACCGTGAAATTGAAAAGCACTACAAATGAACTCTGAAAATGTTGAAAGTTGGCATGCTATCATCATTTCACCCACATAGCATGTGTTAAAAATATGAGAGGGCTTCGACAAAAACTGGATGCACTTCGTGTAGAAAATGGACGATCTCTCTCGAAGTATCAGCGTTTCGAACGAGAACTCATCTCTTACAAAAGGATTTCATTTTTTTGAACTTATTTGAACTCCATACTTTTTGTGTGTTCAAAATGCACCATTCTAAGGCACATCACAAAATTTCAACAATTTCTGACTTCATTTGGTATTCTTCGTGCATTTACTTTTTTTTTGAGCTAGTTGACCCTGAAATTGAAAAGCACTACAAATGAACTCTGAAAATTTTGAAAGTTGGCATGCTATCATCATTTCACCCACATAGCATGTGTTAAAAAGTTGAGAGGGCTACGACAAAAACTGGAAGAACTTCGTGTACGAAACGGACGATCTCTCTCGAAGTATCAGCGTTTCGAACGAAAACTCATCTCTTACAAAGGGATTTCAATTTTTTGAACTTATTTGAACTCCATACTTTTTGTGTGTTCAAAATGCACCATTCAAAGGCACATCACAAAATTTCAACAATTTCTGACTTCATTTGGTATTCTTCGTGCATTTACTTATTTATTTATTTTGAGCTAGTTGACCCTGAAATTGAAAGCAATACAAATGAACTCTGAAAATGTTGAAAGTTGGCATGCTATCATCATTTCACCCACATTGCATGTGTTAAAAAGTTGAGAGGGCTACGATAAAAACTGGATGCACTTCGTGTATAAAACGGACAATCTCTCTCGAAGTATCAGCGTTTCGAACGAGAACTCATCTCTTACAAAGGGATTTCATTTTTTGAACTTATTTGAACTCCATACTTTTTGTGTGTTCAAAATGCACCATTCAAAGTCACATCACAAAATTTCAACAATTTATGACTTCATTTGGAATTCTTCGTGCATTTACTTATTGTTTTTGAGCTAGTTGACCCTCAAATTGAAAAGCACTACAAATGAACTCCAAAAATGTTGAAAGTTGGCATGCTATCATCATTTCACCCAAATAGCATGTGTTAAAAAGTTGAGAGGGCTACGACAAAAATTGGATGCACTTCGTGTACAAAACGGACAATCTCTCTCGAAGTATCAGCGTTTCGAATGAGAACTCATCTCTTACAAAGGGATTTCATTTTTTTGAACTTATTTGAACTCCATACTTTTTGTGTGTTCAAAATGCACCATTCAAAGGCACATCCCAAAATTTCAACAATTTCTGACTTCATTTGGTATTCTTCGTGCATTTACTTTTTTTTGAGCTAATTGACCCTGAAATTGAAAAGCACTACAAATGAACTCTGAAAATATTGAAAGTTGACATGCTATCATCATTTCGCCCACATAGCATGTGTTAAAACGTTGAGAGGGCTACGACAAAAACTAGATGCACTTCATGTACAAAACGGACAATCTCTCTCGAAGTATGAGTGTTTCGAACGAGAACTCATCTCTTACAAAAGGTTTTCAATTTTTTGAAATTATTTGAAGTCCATACTTTTTGTGTGTTCAAAATGCACCATTCAAAGGCACATCACAAAATTTCAACAATTTCTGACTTCATTTGGTATTGTTCGTGCATTTACTTATTGTTTTTTAGCTAGTTGACCCTGAAATTGAAAAGCACTACAAATGTACTCTGAAAATGTTGAAATTTGGCATGCTATCATCATTTCACCCACATAGCATGTGTTAAAAAGTTGAGAGGGCTATGACAAAAACTGGATGCACTTCGTGTACAAAACGGACAATCTTTCTCGAAGTATGAGTGTTTCGAACGAGAACTTATCTCTTACAAAGGGATTTCATTTTTTTGAACTTATTTGAACTCCATACTTTTTGTGTGTTCAAAATGCACCATTCAAAGGCACATCACGAAATTTCAACAATTTATGACTTCATTTGGTATTCTTCGTGCATTTACTTTTTTTTTGAGCTAGTTGACCGTGAAATTGAAAAGCACTACAAATGAACTCTGAAAATGTTGAAAGTTGGCATGCTATCATCATTTCACCCACATAGCATGTGTTAAAAATATGAGAGGGCTTCGACAAAAACTGGATGCACTTCGTGTAGAAAATGGACGATCTCTCTCGAAGTATCAGCGTTTCGAACGAGAACTCATCTCTTACAAAAGGATTTCATTTTTTTGAACTTATTTGAACTCCATACTTTTTGTGTGTTCAAAATGCACCATTCTAAGGCACATCACAAAATTTCAACAATTTCTGACTTCATTTGGTATTCTTCGTGCATTTACTTATTTTTTTTTTTTGAGCTAGTTGACCCTGAAATTGAAAAGCACTACAAATGAACTCTGAAAATTTTGAAAGTTGGCATGCTATCATCATTTCACCCACATAGCATGTGTTAAAAAGTTGAGAGGGCTACGACAAAAACTGGAAGAACTTCGTGTACGAAACGGACGATCTCTCTCGAAGTATCAGCGTTTCGAACGAAAACTCATCTCTTACAAAGGGATTTCAATTTTTTGAACTTATTTGAACTCCATACTTTTTGTGTGTTCAAAATGCACCATTCAAAGGCACATCACAAAATTTCAACAATTTCTGACTTCATTTGGTATTCTTCGTGCATTTACTTATTTATTTATTTTGAGCTAGTTGACCCTGAAATTGAAAGCACTACAAATGAACTCTGAAAATGTTGAAAGTTGGCATGCTATCATCATTTCACCCACATTGCATGTGTTAAAAAGTTGAGAGGGCTACGATAAAAACTGGATGCACTTCGTGTATAAAACGGACAATCTCTCTCGAAGTATCAGCGTTTCGAACGAGAACTCATCTCTTACAAAGGGATTTCATTTTTTTGAACTTATTTGAACTCCATACTTTTTGTGTGTTCAAAATGCACCATTCAAAGGCACATCACAAAATTTCAACAATTTCTGACTTCATTTGGTATTCTTCGTGCATTTACTTATTTATTTATTTTGAGCTAGTTGACCCTGAAATTGAAAGCACTACAAATGAACTCTGAAAATGTTGAAAGTTGGCATGCTATCATCATTTCACCCACATTGCATGTGCTAAAACGTTGAGAGGGCTACGACAAAAACTGGATGCACTTCGTGTACAAAACGGACAATCTCTCTCGAAGTATCAGTGTTTCGAACGAGAACTTATCTCTTACAAAGGGATTTCATTTTTTTGAACTTATTTGAACTCCATACTTTTTGTGTGTTCAAAATGCACCATTCAAAGGCACATCACGAAATTTCAACAATTTATGACTTCATTTGGTATTCTTCGTGCATTTACTTTTTTTTTTGAGCTAGTTGACCGTGAAATTGAAAAGCACTACAAATGAACTCTGAAAATGTTGAAAGTTGGCATGCTATCATCATTTCACCCACATAGCATGTGTTAAAAATATGAGAGGGCTTCGACAAAAACTGGATGCACTTCGTGTAGAAAATGGACGATCTCTCTCGAAGTATCAGCGTTTCGAACGAGAACTCATCTCTTACAAAAGGATTTCATTTTTTTGAACTTATTTGAACTCCATACTTTTTGTGTGTTCAAAATGCACCATTCTAAGGCACATCACAAAATTTCAACAATTTCTGACTTCATTTGGTATTCTTCGTGCATTTACTTATTATTTTTTTGAGCTAGTTGACCCTGAAATTGAAAAGCACTACAAATGAACTCTGAAAATTTTGAAAGTTGGCATGCTATCATCATTTCACCCACATAGCATGTGTTAAAAAGTTGAGAGGGCTACGACAAAAACTGGAAGAACTTCGTGTACGAAACGGACGATCTCTCTCGAAGTATCAGCGTTTCGAACGAAAACTCATCTCTTACAAAGGGATTTCAATTTTTTGAACTTATTTGAACTCCATACTTTTTGTGTGTTCAAAATGCACCATTCAAAGGCACATCACAAAATTTCAACAATTTCTGACTTCATTTGGTATTCTTCGTGCATTTACTTATTTATTTATTTTGAGCTAGTTGACCCTGAAATTGAAAGCACTACAAATGAACTCTGAAAATGTTGAAAGTTGGCATGCTATCACAATTTCACCCACATTGCATGTGTTAAAAAGTTGAGAGGGCTACGATAAAAACTGGATGCACTTCGTGTATAAAACGGACAATCTCTCTCGAAGTATCAGCGTTTCGAACGAGAACTCATCTCTTACAAAGGGATTTCATTTTTTGAACTTATTTGAACTCCATACTTTTTGTGTGTTCAAAATGCACCATTCAAAGTCACATCACAAAATTTCAACAATTTATGACTTCATTTGGAATTCTTCGTGCATTTACTTATTGTTTTTGAGCTAGTTGACCCTCAAATTGAAAAGCACTACAAATGAACTCCAAAAATGTTGAAAGTTGGCATGCTATCATCATTTCACCCAAATAGCATGTGTTAAAAAGTTGAGAGGGCTACGACAAAAATTGGATGCACTTCGTGTACAAAACGGACAATCTCTCTCGAAGTATCAGCGTTTCGAATGAGAACTCATCTCTTACAAAGGGATTTCATTTTTTTGAACTTATTTGAACTCCATACTTTTTGTGTGTTCAAAATGCACCATTCAAAGGCACATCCCAAAATTTCAACAATTTCTGACTTCATTTGGTATTCTTCGTGCATTTACTTTTTTTTGAGCTAATTGACCCTGAAATTGAAAAGCACTACAAATGAACTCTGAAAATATTGAAAGTTGACATGCTATCATCATTTCGCCCACATAGCATGTGTTAAAACGTTGAGAGGGCTACGACAAAAACTAGATGCACTTCGTGTACAAAACGGACAATCTCTCTCGAAGTATCAGTGTTTCGAACGAGAACTCATCTCTTACAAAAGGATTTCAATTTTTTGAAATTATTTGAACTCCATACTTTTTGTGTGTTCAAAATGCACCATTCAAAGGCACATCACAAAATTTCAACAATTTCTGACTTCATTTGGTATTGTTCGTGCATTTACTTATTGTTTTTTAGCTAGTTGACCCTGAAATTGAAAAGCACTACAAATGTACTCTGAAAATGTTGAAATTTGGCATGCTATCATCATTTCACCCAAATAGCATGTGTTAAAAAGTTGAGAGGGCTATGACAAAAACTGGATGCACTTCGTGTACAAAACGGACAATCTCTCTCGAAGTATGAGTGTTTCGAACGAAAACTTATCTCTTACAAAGGGATTTCATTTTTTTGAACTTATTTGAACTCCATACTTTTTGTGTGTTCAAAATGCACCATTCAAAGGCACATCACAAAATTTCAACAATTTATGACTTCATTTGGTATTCTTCGTGCATTTACTCTTTTTTTTTGAGCTAGTTGACCCTGAAATTGAAAAGCACTACAAATGAACTCTGAAAATGTTGAAAGTTGGCATGCTATCATCATTTAACACACATAGCATGTGTTAAAAATATGAGAGGGCTACGACAAAAACTAGATGCACTTCGTGTAAAAAACGGACGATCTCTCTCGAAGTATCAGCGTTTCGAACGAGAACTCATCTCTTACAAAAGGATTTCATTTTTTTGAACTTATTTGAACTCCATACTTTTTGTGTGTTCAAAATGCACCATTAAAAGCCACATCACAAAATTTAAACAATTTCTGACTTCATTTGGTATTCTTCGTGCATTTACTTTTTTTTTGAGCTAGTTGACCCTGAAATTGAAAATCTCTACAAATGAACTCTGAAAATGTTGAAATTTGGCATGCTATCATCATTTCACCCACATAGCATGTGGTAAAAAGTTGAGAGGGCTATGACAAAAACTGGATGCACTTCGTGTACAAAACGGACAATCTCTCTCGAAGTATCAGCGTTTCGAACGAGAACTTATCTCTTACAAAGGGATTTCATTTTTTTGAACTTATTTGAACTCCATACTTTTTGTGTGTTCAAAATGCACCATTCAAAGGCACATCACAAAATTTCAACAATTTATGACTTCATTTGGTATTCTTCGTGCATTTACTCTTTTTTTTTGAGCTAGTTGACCCTGAAATTGAAAAGCACTACAAATGAACTTTGAAAATGTTGAAAGTTGGCATGCTATCATCATTTAACCCACATAGCATGTGTTAAAAATATGAGAGGGCTTCGACAAAAACTGGATGCACTTCGTGTAGAAAACGGACGATCTCTCTCGAAGTATCAGCGTTTCGAACGAGAACTCATCTCTTACAAAAGGATTTCATTTTTTTGAACTTATTTGAACTCCATACTTTTTGTGTGTTCAAAATGCACCATTCTAAGGCACATCACAAAATTTCAACAATTTCTGACTTCATTTGGTATTCTTCGTGCATTTACTTTTTTTTTTGAGCTAGTTGACCCTGAAATTGAAAAGCACTACAAATGAACTCTGAAAATTTTGAAAGTTGGCATGCTATCATCATTTCACCCACATAGCATGTGTTAAAAAGTTGAGAGGGCTACGACAAAAACTGGAAGAACTTCGTGTACGAAACGGACGATCTCTCTCGAAGTATCAGCGTTTCGAACGAAAACTCATCTCTTACAAAGGGATTTCAATTTTTTGAACTTATTTGAACTCCATACTTTTTGTGTGTTCAAAATGCACCATTCAAAGGCACATCACAAAATTTCAACAATTTCTGACTTCATTTGGTATTCTTCGTGCATTTACTTATTTATTTATTTTGAGCTAGTTGACCCTGAAATTGAAAGCACTACAAATGAACTCTGAAAATGTTGAAAGTTGGCATGCTATCACAATTTCACCCACATTGCATGTGTTAAAAAGTTGAGAGGGCTACGATAAAAACTGGATGCACTTCGTGTATAAAACGGACAATCTCTCTCGAAGTATCAGCGTTTCGAACGAGAACTCATCTCTTACAAAGGGATTTCATTTTTTGAACTTATTTGAACTCCATACTTTTTGTGTGTTCAAAATGCACCATTCAAAGTCACATCACAAAATTTCAACAATTTATGACTTCATTTGGAATTCTTCGTGCATTTACTTATTGTTTTTGAGCTAGTTGACCCTCAAATTGAAAAGCACTACAAATGAACTCCAAAAATGTTGAAAGTTGGCATGCTATCATCATTTCACCCAAATAGCATGTGTTAAAAAGTTGAGAGGGCTACGACAAAAATTGGATGCACTTCGTGTACAAAACGGACAATCTCTCTCGAAGTATCAGCGTTTCGAATGAGAACTCATCTCTTACAAAGGGATTTCATTTTTTTGAACTTATTTGAACTCCATACTTTTTGTGTGTTCAAAATGCACCATTCAAAGGCACATCCCAAAATTTCAACAATTTCTGACTTCATTTGGTATTCTTCGTGCATTTACTTTTTTTTGAGCTAATTGACCCTGAAATTGAAAAGCACTACAAATGAACTCTGAAAATATTGAAAGTTGACATGCTATCATCATTTCGCCCACATAGCATGTGTTAAAACGTTGAGAGGGCTACGACAAAAACTAGATGCACTTCGTGTACAAAACGGACAATCTCTCTCGAAGTATCAGTGTTTCGAACGAGAACTCATCTCTTACAAAAGGATTTCAATTTTTTGAAATTATTTGAACTCCATACTTTTTGTGTGTTCAAAATGCACCATTCAAAGGCACATCACAAAATTTCAACAATTTCTGACTTCATTTGGTATTGTTCGTGCATTTACTTATTGTTTTTTAGCTAGTTGACCCTGAAATTGAAAAGCACTACAAATGTACTCTGAAAATGTTGAAATTTGGCATGCTATCATCATTTCACCCAAATAGCATGTGTTAAAAAGTTGAGAGGGCTATGACAAAAACTGGATGCACTTCGTGTACAAAACGGACAATCTCTCTCGAAGTATGAGTGTTTCGAACGAAAACTTATCTCTTACAAAGGGATTTCATTTTTTTGAACTTATTTGAACTCCATACTTTTTGTGTGTTCAAAATGCACCATTCAAAGGCACATCACAAAATTTCAACAATTTATGACTTCATTTGGTATTCTTCGTGCATTTACTCTTTTTTTTTGAGCTAGTTGACCCTGAAATTGAAAAGCACTACAAATGAACTCTGAAAATGTTGAAAGTTGGCATGCTATCATCATTTAACACACATAGCATGTGTTAAAAATATGAGAGGGCTACGACAAAAACTAGATGCACTTCGTGTAAAAAACGGACGATCTCTCTCGAAGTATCAGCGTTTCGAACGAGAACTCATCTCTTACAAAAGGATTTCATTTTTTTGAACTTATTTGAACTCCATACTTTTTGTGTGTTCAAAATGCACCATTAAAAGCCACATCACAAAATTTAAACAATTTCTGACTTCATTTGGTATTCTTCGTGCATTTACTTTTTTTTTGAGCTAGTTGACCCTGAAATTGAAAATCTCTACAAATGAACTCTGAAAATGTTGAAATTTGGCATGCTATCATCATTTCACCCACATAGCATGTGGTAAAAAGTTGAGAGGGCTATGACAAAAACTGGATGCACTTCGTGTACAAAACGGACAATCTCTCTCGAAGTATCAGCGTTTCGAACGAGAACTTATCTCTTACAAAGGGATTTCATTTTTTTGAACTTATTTGAACTCCATACTTTTTGTGTGTTCAAAATGCACCATTCAAAGGCACATCACAAAATTTCAACAATTTATGACTTCATTTGGTATTCTTCGTGCATTTACTCTTTTTTTTTGAGCTAGTTGACCCTGAAATTGAAAAGCACTACAAATGAACTTTGAAAATGTTGAAAGTTGGCATGCTATCATCATTTAACCCACATAGCATGTGTTAAAAATATGAGAGGGCTACGACAAAAACTGGATGCACTTCGTGTATAAAACGGACAATCTCTCTCGAAGTATCAGCGTTTCGAACGAGAACTCATCTCTTACAAAGGGATTTCATTTTTTTGAACTTATTTGAACTCCATACTTTTTGTGTGTTCAAAATGCACCATTCAAAGGCACATCACAAAATTTCAACAATTTATGACTTCATTTGGTATTCTTCGTGCATTTACTTATTTTTTTTTTTTGAGCTAGTTGACCCTCAAATTAAAAAGCACTACAAATGAACTCTGAAAATGTTGAAAGTTGGCATGCTATCACCATTTCACCCACATAGCATGTGTTAAAAAGTTGAGAGGGCTACGACAAAAACTGGATGCACTTCGTGTACAAAACGGACAATCTCTCTCGAAGTATCAGCGTTTCGAACGAGAACTCATCTCTTACAAAGGGATTTCATTTTTTTGAATTTATTTGAACTCCATACTTTTTGTGTGTTCAAAATGCACCATTCAAAGGCACATCACAAATTTCAACAATTTCTAACTTCATTTGGTATTCTTGGTGCATTTACTTTTTTTTTTTGAGCTAGTTGACCCTGAAATTGAAAAGCACTACAAATGAACTCTGAAAATGTTGAAAGTTGACATGTTATCATCATTTCGCCCACATAGCATGTGTTAAAAATTTGAGAGGGCCACGACAAAAACTGGATGCACTTCGTGTACAAGACGGACAATCTCTCTCGAAGTATCAGCGTTTCGAACGAGAACTCATCTCTTACAAAGGGATTTCATTTTTTTGAACTTATTTGAACTCCATACTTTTTGTGTGTTCAAAATGCACCATTCAAAGGCACATCACAAAATTTCAACAATTTCTGACTTCAGTTGGTATTCTTCGTGCATTTACTTTTTTTTGAGCTAGTTGACCCTTAAATTGAAAAGCACTACAAATGAACTCTGAAAATGTTGAAAGTTGGCATGCTATCATCATTTCACCCACATAGCATGTGTTAAAAAGTTGAGAGGGCTACGACAAAACTGGATGCACTTCGTGTACAAAACGGATAATCTCTCTCGAAGTATCAGTGTTTCGAGCGATAACTCATCTCTTACAAAGGGATTTCATTTTTTTGAACTTATTTGAACTCTATACTTTTTGTGTGCTCAAAATGCACCATTCAAAGGCACATCACAAAATTTCAACAATTTCTGACTTCATTTGGTATTCTCCGTGCATTTACTTTTTGTTTTGAGCTAGTTGACCCTCAAATTAAAAAGCACTACAAATGAACTCTGAAAATGTTGAAAGTTGGCATGCTATCATCATTTCACCCACATAGCATGTGTTAAAAAGTTGAGAGGGCTACGACAAAAACTGGATGCACTTCGTGTACAAAACGGACAATCTCTCTCGAAGTATGAGCGTTTCGAACGAGAACTCATCTCTTACAAAGGGATTTCATTTTTTTGAACTTATTTGAACTCCATACTTTTTGTGTGTTCAAAATGCACCATTCAAAGGCACATCACAAAATTTCAACAATTTCTGACTTCATTTGGTATTCTTCGTGCATTTACTTTTTTTTTGAGCTAGTTGACCCTGAAATTGAAAAGCACTACAAATGAACTCTGAAAATGTTGAAAGTTGACATGTTATCATCAGTTCGCCCACATAGCATGTGTTAAAAAGTTGAGAGGGCCACGACAAAAACTGGATGCACTTCGTGTACAAGACGGACAATCTCTCTCGAAGTATCAGCGATTCGAACGAGAACTCATCTCTTACAAAGGGATTTCATTTTTTTGAACTTATTTGAACTCCATACTTTTTGTGTGTTCAAAATGCACCATTCAAAGGCACATCACAAAATTTCAACAATTTCTGACTTCATTTGGTATTCTCCGTGCATTTAATTATTTATTTATTTTCAGCTAGTTGACCCTGAAATTGAAAAGCACTACAAATGAACTCTGAAAATGTTGAAAGTTGGCATGCTATCATCATTTCACCCACATTGCATGTGTTAAAAAGTTGAGAGGGCTACGACAAAAACTGGATGCACTTCGTGTATAAAACGGACAATCTCTCTCGAAGTATCAGCGTTTCGAACGAGAACTCATCTCTTACAATGGGATTTCATTTTTTTGAACTTATTTGAACTCCATACTTTTTGTGTGTTCAAAATTCACCATTCAAAGGCACATCACAAAATTTCAACAATTGATGACTTCATTTGGTATTCTTCGTGCATTTACTCTTTTTTTTGAGCTAGTTGACCCTCAAATTAAAAAGCACTACAAATGAACTCTGAAAATGTTGAAAGTTGGCATGCTATCATCATTTCACCCACATAGCATGTGTTAAAAAGTTGAGAGGGCTACGACAAAAACTGGATGCACTTCGTGTACAAAACGGACAATCTCTCTCGAAGTATCAGCGTTTCGAACGAGAACTCATCTCTTACGAAGGGATTTCATTTTTTTGAACTTATTTGAACTCCATACTTTTTGTGTGTTCAAAATGCACCATTCAAAGGCACATCACAAAATTTCAACAATTTCTGACTTCATTTGGTATTCTTGGTGCATTTACTTTTTTTTTTGAGCTAGTTGACCCTGAAATTGAAAAGCACTACAAATGAACTCTGAAAATGTTGAAAGTTGACATGTTATCATCATTTCGCCCACATAGCATGTGTTAAAAAGTTGAGAGGGCCACGACAAAAACTGGATGCACTTCGTGTACAAGACGGACAATCTCTCTCGAAGTATCAGCGTTTCGAACGAGAACTCATCTCTTACAAAGGGATTTCATTTTTTTCAACTTATTTGAACTCCATACTTTTTGTGTGTTCAAAATGCACCATTCAAAGGCACATCACAAAATTTCAACAATTGATGACTTCATTTGGTATTCTTCGTGCATTTACTTTTTTTTTTGAGCTAGTTGACCCTCAAATTAAAAAGCACTACAAATGAACTCTGAAAATGTTGAAAGTTGGCATGCTATCATCATTTCACCCACATAGCATGTGTTAAAAAGTTGAGAGGGCTACGACAAAAACTGGATGCACTTCGTGTACAAAACGGACAATCTCTCTCGAAGTATCAGCGTTTCGAACGAGAACTCATCTCTTACGAAGGGATTTCATTTTTTTGAACTTATTTGAACTCCATACTTTTTGTGTGTTCAAAATGCACCATTCAAAGGCACATCACAAAATTACAACAATTGATGACTTCATTTGGTATTCTTCGTGCATTTACTTTTTTTTTTTGAGCTAGTTGACCCTCAAATTAAAAAGCACTACAAATGAACTCTGAAAATGTTGAAAGTTGGCATGCTATCATCATTTCACCCACATAGCATGTGATAAAAAGTTGAGAGGGCTACGACAAAAACTGGATGCACTTCGTGTACAAAACGGACAATCTCTCTCGAAGTATCAGCGTTTCGAACGAGAACTCATCTCTTACGAAGGGATTTCATTTTTTTGAACTTATTTGAACTCCATACTTTTTGTGTGTTCAAAATGCACCATTCAAAGGCACATCACAAAATTTCAACAATTTCTGACTTCATTTGGTATTCTTGGTGCATTTACTTTTTTTTTTGAGCTAGTTGACCCTGAAATTGAAAAGCACTACAAATGAACTCTGAAAATGTTGAAAGTTGACATGTTATCATCATTTCGCCCACATAGCATGTGTTAAAAAGTTGAGAGGGCCACGACAAAAACTGGATGCACTTCGTGTACAAGACGGACAATCTCTCTCGAAGTATCAGCGTTTCGAACGAGAACTCATCTCTTACAAAGGGATTTCATTTTTTTCAACTTATTTGAACTCCATACTTTTTGTGTGTTCAAAATGCACCATTCAAAGGCACATCACAAAATTTCAACAATTGATGACTTCATTTGGTATTCTTCGTGCATTTACTTTTTTTTTTGAGCTAGTTGACCCTCAAATTAAAAAGCACTACAAATGAACTCTGAAAATGTTGAAAGTTGGCATGCTATCATCATTTCACCCACATAGCATGTGTTAAAAAGTTGAGAGGGCTACGACAAAAACTGGATGCACTTCGTGTACAAAACGGACAATCTCTCTCGAAGTATCAGCGTTTCGAACGAGAACTCATCTCTTACGAAGGGATTTCATTTTTTTGAACTTATTTGAACTCCATACTTTTTGTGTGTTCAAAATGCACCATTCAAAGGCACATCACAAAATTACAACAATTGATGACTTCATTTGGTATTCTTCGTGCATTTACTTTTTTTTTTTGAGCTAGTTGACCCTCAAATTAAAAAGCACTACAAATGAACTCTGAAAATGTTGAAAGTTGGCATGCTATCATCATTTCACCCACATAGCATGTGATAAAAAGTTGAGAGGGCTACGACAAAAACTGGATGCACTTCGTGTACAAAACGGACAATCTCTCTCGAAGTATCAACGTTTCGAACGAGAACTCATCTCTTACAAAGGGATTTCATTTTTTTGAACTTATTTGAACTCCAGACTTTTTGTGTGTTCAAAATGCACCATTCAAAGGCACATCACAAAATTTCAACAATTTCTAACTTCATTTGGTATTCTTGGTGCATTTACTTTTTTTTTTGAGCTAGTTGACCCTGAAATTGAAAAGCACTACAAATGAACTCTGAAAATGTTGAAAGTTGACATGTTATCATCATTTCGCCCACATAGCATGTGTTAAAAAGTTGAGAGGGCCACGACAAAAACTGGATGCACTTCGTGTACAAGACGGACAATCTCTCTCGAAGTATCAGCGTTTCGAACGAGAACTCATCTCTTACAAAGGGATTTCATTTTTTTGAACTTATTTGAACTCCATACTTTTTGTCTGTTCAAAATGCACCATTCAAAGGCACATCACAAAATTTCAACAATTTCTGACTTCAGTTGGTATTCTTCATGCATTTACTTTTTTTTTGAGCTAGTTGACCCTTAAATTGAAAAGCACTACAAATGAACTCTGAAAATGTTGAAAGTTGGCATGCTATCATCATTTCACCCACATTGCATGTGCTAAAACGTTGAGAGGGCTACGACAAAAACTGGATGCACTTCGTGTATAAAACGGACAATCTCTCTCGAAGTATCAGCGTTTCGAACGAGAACTCATCTCTTACAAAGGGATTTCATTTTTTTGAACTTATTTGAACTCCATACTTTTTGTGTGTTCAAAATGCACCATTCAAAGGCACATCACGAAATTTCAACAATTTATGACTTCATTTGGTATTCTTCGTGCATTTACTTTTTTTTTTGAGCTAGTTGACCGTGAAATTGAAAAGCACTACAAATGAACTCTGAAAATGTTGAAAGTTGGCATGCTATCATCATTTCACCCACATAGCATGTGTTAAAAATATGAGAGGGCTTCGACAAAAACTGGATGCACTTCGTGTAGAAAATGGACGATCTCTCTCGAAGTATCAGCGTTTCGAACGAGAACTCATCTCTTACAAAAGGATTTCATTTTTTTGAACTTATTTGAACTCCATACTTTTTGTGTGTTCAAAATTCACCATTCTAAGGCACATCACAAAATTTCAACAATTTCTGACTTCATTTGGTATTCTTCGTGCATTTACTTTTTTTTTTGAGCTAGTTGACCCTGAAATTGAAAAGCACTACAAATGAACTCTGAAAATTTTGAAAGTTGGCATGCTATCATCATTTCACCCACATAGCATGTGTTAAAAAGTTGAGAGGGCTACGACAAAAACTGGAAGAACTTCGTGTACGAAACGGACGATCTCTCTCGAAGTATCAGCGTTTCGAACGAAAACTCATCTCTTACAAAGGGATTTCAATTTTTTGAACTTATTTGAACTCCATACTTTTTGTGTGTTCAAAATGCACCATTCAAAGGCACATCACAAAATTTCAACAATTTCTGACTTCATTTGGTATTCTTCGTGCATTTACTTATTTATTTATTTTGAGCTAGTTGACCCTGAAATTGAAAGCAATACAAATGAACTCTGAAAATGTTGAAAGTTGGCATGCTATCATCATTTCACCCACATTGCATGTGTTAAAAAGTTGAGAGGGCTACGATAAAAACTGGATGCACTTCGTGTATAAAACGGACAATCTCTCTCGAAGTATCAGCGTTTCGAACGAGAACTCATCTCTTACAAAGGGATTTCATTTTTTGAACTTATTTGAACTCCATACTTTTTGTGTGTTCAAAATGCACCATTCAAAGTCACATCACAAAATTTCAACAATTTATGACTTCATTTGGAATTCTTCGTGCATTTACTTATTGTTTTTGAGCTAGTTGACCCTCAAATTGAAAAGCACTACAAATGAACTCCAAAAATGTTGAAAGTTGGCATGCTATCATCATTTCACCCAAATAGCATGTGTTAAAAAGTTGAGAGGGCTACGACAAAAATTGGATGCACTTCGTGTACAAAACGGACAATCTCTCTCGAAGTATCAGCGTTTCGAATGAGAACTCATCTCTTACAAAGGGATTTCATTTTTTTGAACTTATTTGAACTCCATACTTTTTGTGTGTTCAAAATGCACCATTCAAAGGCACATCCCAAAATTTCAACAATTTCTGACTTCATTTGGTATTCTTCGTGCATTTACTTTTTTTTGAGCTAATTGACCCTGAAATTGAAAAGCACTACAAATGAACTCTGAAAATATTGAAAGTTGACATGCTATCATCATTTCGCCCACATAGCATGTGTTAAAACGTTGAGAGGGCTACGACAAAAACTAGATGCACTTCATGTACAAAACGGACAATCTCTCTCGAAGTATGAGTGTTTCGAACGAGAACTCATCTCTTACAAAAGGTTTTCAATTTTTTGAAATTATTTGAAGTCCATACTTTTTGTGTGTTCAAAATGCACCATTCAAAGGCACATCACAAAATTTCAACAATTTCTGACTTCATTTGGTATTGTTCGTGCATTTACTTATTGTTTTTTAGCTAGTTGACCCTGAAATTGAAAAGCACTACAAATGTACTCTGAAAATGTTGAAATTTGGCATGCTATCATCATTTCACCCACATAGCATGTGTTAAAAAGTTGAGAGGGCTATGACAAAAACTGGATGCACTTCGTGTACAAAACGGACAATCTCTCTCGAAGTATCAGTGTTTCGAACGAGAACTTATCTCTTACAAAGGGATTTCATTTTTTTGAACTTATTTGAACTCCATACTTTTTGTGTGTTCAAAATGCACCATTCAAAGGCACATCACGAAATTTCAACAATTTATGACTTCATTTGGTATTCTTCGTGCATTTACTTTTTTTTTGAGCTAGTTGACCGTGAAATTGAAAAGCACTACAAATGAACTCTGAAAATGTTGAAAGTTGGCATGCTATCATCATTTCACCCACATAGCATGTGTTAAAAATATGAGAGGGCTTCGACAAAAACTGGATGCACTTCGTGTAGAAAATGGACGATCTCTCTCGAAGTATCAGCGTTTCGAACGAGAACTCATCTCTTACAAAAGGATTTCATTTTTTTGAACTTATTTGAACTCCATACTTTTTGTGTGTTCAAAATGCACCATTCTAAGGCACATCACAAAATTTCAACAATTTCTGACTTCATTTGGTATTCTTCGTGCATTTACTTATTTTTTTTTTGAGCTAGTTGACCCTGAAATTGAAAAGCACTACAAATGAACTCTGAAAATTTTGAAAGTTGGCATGCTATCATCATTTCACCCACATAGCATCTGTTAAAAAGTTGAGAGGGCTACGACAAAAACTGGAAGAACTTCGTGTACGAAACGGACGATCTCTCTCGAAGTATCAGCGTTTCGAAAGAAAACTTATCTCTTACAAAGGGATTTCAATTTTTTGAACTTATTTGAACTCCATACTTTTTGTGTGTTCAAAATGCACCATTCAAAGGCACATCACAAAATTTCAACAATTTCTGACTTCATTTGGTATTCTTCGTGCATTTACTTATTTATTTATTTTGAGCTAGTTGACCCTGAAATTGAAAGCACTACAAATGAACTCTGAAAATGTTGAAAGTTGGCATGCTATCATCATTTCACCCACATTGCATGTGTTAAAAAGTTGAGAGGGCTACGATAAAAACTGGATGCACTTCGTGTATAAAACGGACAATCTCTCTCGAAGTATCAGCGTTTCGAACGAGAACTCATCTCTTACAAAGGGATTTCATTTTTTTGAACTTATTTGAACTCCATACTTTTTGTGTGTTCAAAATGCACCATTCAAAGGCACATCACAAAATTTCAACAATTTCTGACTTCATTTGGTATTCTTCGTGCATTTACTTATTTATTTATTTTGAGCTAGTTGACCCTGAAATTGAAAGCACTACAAATGAACTCTGAAAATGTTGAAAGTTGGCATGCTATCATCATTTCACCCACATTGCATGTGCTAAAACGTTGAGAGGGCTACGACAAAAACTGGATGCACTTCGTGTACAAAACGGACAATCTCTCTCGAAGTATCAGTGTTTCGAACGAGAACTTATCTCTTACAAAGGGATTTCATTTTTTTGAACTTATTTGAACTCCATACTTTTTGTGTGTTCAAAATGCACCATTCAAAGGCACATCACGAAATTTCAACAATTTATGACTTCATTTGGTATTCTTCGTGCATTTACTTTTTTTTTTGAGCTAGTTGACCGTGAAATTGAAAAGCACTACAAATGAACTCTGAAAATGTTGAAAGTTGGCATGCTATCATCATTTCACCCACATAGCATGTGTTAAAAATATGAGAGGGCTTCGACAAAAACTGGATGCACTTCGTGTAGAAAATGGACGATCTCTCTCGAAGTATCAGCGTTTCGAACGAGAACTCATCTCTTACAAAAGGATTTCATTTTTTTGAACTTATTTGAACTCCATACTTTTTGTGTGTTCAAAATGCACCATTCTAAGGCACATCACAAAATTTCAACAATTTCTGACTTCATTTGGTATTCTTCGTGCATTTACTTATTATTTTTTTGAGCTAGTTGACCCTGAAATTGAAAAGCACTACAAATGAACTCTGAAAATTTTGAAAGTTGGCATGCTATCATCATTTCACCCACATAGCATGTGTTAAAAAGTTGAGAGGGCTACGACAAAAACTGGAAGAACTTCGTGTACGAAACGGACGATCTCTCTCGAAGTATCAGCGTTTCGAACGAAAACTCATCTCTTACAAAGGGATTTCAATTTTTTGAACTTATTTGAACTCCATACTTTTTGTGTGTTCAAAATGCACCATTCAAAGGCACATCACAAAATTTCAACAATTTCTGACTTCATTTGGTATTCTTCGTGCATTTACTTATTTATTTATTTTGAGCTAGTTGACCCTGAAATTGAAAGCACTACAAATGAACTCTGAAAATGTTGAAAGTTGGCATGCTATCACAATTTCACCCACATTGCATGTGTTAAAAAGTTGAGAGGGCTACGATAAAAACTGGATGCACTTCGTGTATAAAACGGACAATCTCTCTCGAAGTATCAGCGTTTCGAACGAGAACTCATCTCTTACAAAGGGATTTCATTTTTTGAACTTATTTGAACTCCATACTTTTTGTGTGTTCAAAATGCACCATTCAAAGTCACATCACAAAATTTCAACAATTTATGACTTCATTTGGAATTCTTCGTGCATTTACTTATTGTTTTTGAGCTAGTTGACCCTCAAATTGAAAAGCACTACAAATGAACTCCAAAAATGTTGAAAGTTGGCATGCTATCATCATTTCACCCAAATAGCATGTGTTAAAAAGTTGAGAGGGCTACGACAAAAATTGGATGCACTTCGTGTACAAAACGGACAATCTCTCTCGAAGTATCAGCGTTTCGAATGAGAACTCATCTCTTACAAAGGGATTTCATTTTTTTGAACTTATTTGAACTCCATACTTTTTGTGTGTTCAAAATGCACCATTCAAAGGCACATCCCAAAATTTCAACAATTTCTGACTTCATTTGGTATTCTTCGTGCATTTACTTTTTTTTGAGCTAATTGACCCTGAAATTGAAAAGCACTACAAATGAACTCTGAAAATATTGAAAGTTGACATGCTATCATCATTTCGCCCACATAGCATGTGTTAAAACGTTGAGAGGGCTACGACAAAAACTAGATGCACTTCGTGTACAAAACGGACAATCTCTCTCGAAGTATCAGTGTTTCGAACGAGAACTCATCTCTTACAAAAGGATTTCAATTTTTTGAAATTATTTGAACTCCATACTTTTTGTGTGTTCAAAATGCACCATTCAAAGGCACATCACAAAATTTCAACAATTTCTGACTTCATTTGGTATTGTTCGTGCATTTACTTATTGTTTTTTAGCTAGTTGACCCTGAAATTGAAAAGCACTACAAATGTACTCTGAAAATGTTGAAATTTGGCATGCTATCATCATTTCACCCAAATAGCATGTGTTAAAAAGTTGAGAGGGCTATGACAAAAACTGGATGCACTTCGTGTACAAAACGGACAATCTCTCTCGAAGTATGAGTGTTTCGAACGAGAACTTATCTCTTACAAAGGGATTTCATTTTTTTGAACTTATTTGAACTCCATACTTTTTGTGTGTTCAAAATGCACCATTCAAAGGCACATCACAAAATTTCAACAATTTATGACTTCATTTGGTATTCTTCGTGCATTTACTCTTTTTTTTTGAGCTAGTTGACCGTGAAATTGAAAAGCACTACAAATGAACTCTGAAAATGTTGAAAGTTGGCATGCTATCATCATTTAACCCACATAGCATGTGTTAAAAATATGAGAGGGCTACGACAAAAACTAGATGCACTTCGTGTAAAAAACGGACGATCTCTCTCGAAGTATCAGCGTTTCGAACGAGAACTCATCTCTTACAAAAGGATTTCATTTTTTTGAACTTATTTGAACTCCATACTTTTTGTGTGTTCAAAATGCACCATTAAAAGCCACATCACAAAATTTAAACAATTTCTGACTTCATTTGGTATTCTTCGTGCATTTACTTTTTTTTTGAGCTAGTTGACCCTGAAATTGAAAATCTCTACAAATGAACTCTGAAAATGTTGAAATTTGGCATGCTATCATCATTTCACCCACATAGCATGTGGTAAAAAGTTGAGAGGGCTATGACAAAAACTGGATGCACTTCGTGTACAAAACGGACAATCTCTCTCGAAGTATCAGCGTTTCGAACGAGAACTTATCTCTTACAAAGGGATTTCATTTTTTTGAACTTATTTGAACTCCATACTTTTTGTGTGTTCAAAATGCACCATTCAAAGGCACATCACAAAATTTCAACAATTTATGACTTCATTTGGTATTCTTCGTGCATTTACTCTTTTTTTTTGAGCTAGTTGACCCTGAAATTGAAAAGCACTACAAATGAACTTTGAAAATGTTGAAAGTTGGCATGCTATCATCATTTAACCCACATAGCATGTGTTAAAAATATGAGAGGGCTACGACAAAAACTGGATGCACTTCGTGTATAAAACGGACAATCTCTCTCGAAGTATCAGCGTTTCGAACGAGAACTCATCTCTTACAAAGGGATTTCATTTTTTTGAACTTATTTGAACTCCATACTTTTTGTGTGTTCAAAATGCACCATTCAAAGGCACATCACAAAATTTCAACAATTTATGACTTCATTTGGTATTCTTCGTGCATTTACTTATTTTTTTTTGAGCTAGTTGACCCTCAAATTAAAAAGCACTACAAATGAACTCTGAAAATGTTGAAAGTTGGCATGCTATCATCATTTCACCCACATAGCATGTGTTAAAAAGTTGAGAGGGCTACGACAAAAACTGGATGCACTTCGTGTACAAAACGGACAATCTCTCTCGAAGTATCAGCGTTTCGAACGAGAACTCATCTCTTACAAAGGGATTTCATTTTTTTGAAGTTATTTGAACTCCATACTTTTTGTGTGTTCAAAATGCACCATTCAAAGGCACATCACAAATTTCAACAATTTCTAACTTCATTTGGTATTCTTGGTGCATTTACTTTTTTTTTGAGCTAGTTGACCCTGAAATTGAAAGCACTACAAATGAACTCTGAAAATGTTGAAAGTTGGCATGCTATCATCATTTCACCCACATTGCATGTGTTAAAAAGTTGAGAGGGCTACGATAAAAACTGGATGCACTTCGTGTATAAAACGGACAATCTCTCTCGAAGTATCAGCGTTTCGAACGAGAACTCATCTCTTACAAAGGGATTTCATTTTTTTGAACTTATTTGAACTCCATACTTTTTGTGTGTTCAAAATGCACCATTCAAAGGCACATCACAAAATTTCAACAATTTCTGACTTCAGTTGGTATTCTTCGTGCATTTACTTTTTTTTGAGCTAGTTGACCCTTAAATTGAAAAGCACTACAAATGAACTCTGAAAATGTTGAAAGTTGGCATGCTATCATCATTTCACCCACATAGCATGTGTTAAAAAGTTGAGAGGGCTACGACAAAACTGGATGCACTTCGTGTACAAAACGGATAATCTCTCTCGAAGTATCAGTGTTTCGAGCGATAACTCATCTCTTACAAAGGGATTTCATTTTTTTGAACTTATTTGAACTCTATACTTTTTGTGTGCTCAAAATGCACCATTCAAAGGCACATCACAAAATTTCAACAATTTCTGACTTCATTTGGTATTCTCCGTGCATTTACTTTTTGTTTTGAGCTAGTTGACCCTCAAATTAAAAAGCACTACAAATGAACTCTGAAAATGTTGAAAGTTGGCATGCTATCATCATTTCACCCACATAGCATGTGTTAAAAAGTTGAGAGGGCTACGACAAAAACTGGATGCACTTCGTGTACAAAACGGACAATCTCTCTCGAAGTATGAGCGTTTCGAACGAGAACTCATCTCTTACAAAGGGATTTCATTTTTTTGAACTTATTTGAACTCCATACTTTTTGTGTGTTCAAAATGCACCATTCAAAGGCACATCACAAAATTTCAACAATTTCTGACTTCATTTGGTATTCTTCGTGCATTTACTTTTTTTTTGAGCTAGTTGACCCTGAAATTGAAAAGCACTACAAATGAACTCTGAAAATGTTGAAAGTTGACATGTTATCATCATTTCGCCCACATAGCATGTGTTAAAAAGTTGAGAGGGCCACGACAAAAACTGGATGCACTTCGTGTACAAGACGGACAATCTCTCTCGAAGTATCAGCGTTTCGAACGAGAACTCATCTCTTACAAAGGGATTTCATTTTTTTGAACTTATTTGAACTCCATACTTTTTGTGTGTTCAAAATGCACCATTCAAAGGCACATCACAAAATTTCAACAATTTCTGACTTCATTTGGTATTCTTCGTGCATTTAATTATTTGTTTATTTTCAGCTAGTTGACCCTGAAATTGAAAAGCACTACAAATGAACTCTGAAAATGTTGAAAGTTGGCATGCTATCATCATTTCACCCACATTGCATGTGTTAAAAAGTTGAGAGGGCTACGACAAAAACTGGATGCACTTCGTGTATAAAACGGACAATCTCTCTCGAAGTATCAGCGTTTCGAACGAGAACTCATCTCTTACAATGGGATTTCATTTTTTTGAACTTATTTGAACTCCATACTTTTTGTGTGTTCAAAATTCACCATTCAAAGGCACATCACAAAATTTCAACAATTGATGACTTCATTTGGTATTCTTCGTGCATTTACTTTTTTTTTGAGCTAGTTGACCCTCAAATTAAAAAGCACTACAAATGAACTCTGAAAATGTTGAAAGTTGGCATGCTATCATCATTTCACCCACATAGCATGTGTTAAAAAGTTGAGAGGGCTACGACAAAAACTGGATGCACTTCGTGTACAAAACGGACAATCTCTCTCGAAGTATCAGCGTTTCGAACGAGAACTCATCTCTTACGAAGGGATTTCATTTTTTTGAACTTATTTGAACTCCATACTTTTTGTGTGTTCAAAATGCACCATTCAAAGGCACATCACAAAATTTCAACAATTTCTGACTTCATTTGGTATTCTTGGTGCATTTACTTTTTTTTTGAGCTAGTTGACCCTGAAATTGAAAAGCACTACAAATGAACTCTGAAAATGTTGAAAGTTGACATGTTATCATCATTTCGCCCACATAGCATGTGTTAAAAAGTTGAGAGGGCCACGACAAAAACTGGATGCACTTCGTGTACAAGACGGACAATCTCTCTCGAAGTATCAGCGTTTCGAACGAGAACTCATCTCTGACAAAGGGATTTCATTTTTTTCAACTTATTTGAACTCCATACTTTTTGTGTGTTCAAAATGCACCATTCAAAGGCACATCACAAAATTTCAACAATTGATGACTTCATTTGGTATTCTTCGTGCATTTACTTTTTTTTTTGAGCTAGTTGACCCTCAAATTAAAAAGCACTACAAATGAACTCTGAAAATGTTGAAAGTTGGCATGCTATCATCATTTCACCCACATAGCATGTGTTAAAAAGTTGAGAGGGCTACGACAAAACTGGATGCACTTCGTGTACAAAACGGATAATCTCTCTCGAAGTATCAGTGTTTCGAGCGATAACTCATCTCTTACAAAGGGATTTCATTTTTTTGAACTTATTTGAACTCTATACTTTTTGTGTGCTCAAAATGCACCATTCAAAGGCACATCACAAAATTTCAACAATTTCTGACTTCATTTGGTATTCTCCGTGCATTTACTTTTTGTTTTGAGCTAGTTGACCCTCAAATTAAAAAGCACTACAAATGAACTCTGAAAATGTTGAAAGTTGGCATGCTATCATCATTTCACCCACATAGCATGTGTTAAAAAGTTGAGAGGGCTACGACAAAAACTGGATGCACTTCGTGTACAAAACGGACAATCTCTCTCGAAGTATGAGCGTTTCGAACGAGAACTCATCTCTTACAAAGGGATTTCATTTTTTTGAACTTATTTGAACTCCATACTTTTTGTGTGTTCAAAATGCACCATTCAAAGGCACATCACAAAATTTCAACAATTTCTGACTTCATTTGGTATTCTTCGTGCATTTACTTTTTTTTTGAGCTAGTTGACCCTGAAATTGAAAAGCACTACAAATGAACTCTGAAAATGTTGAAAGTTGACATGTTATCATCATTTCGCCCACATAGCATGTGTTAAAAAGTTGAGAGGGCCACGACAAAAACTGGATGCACTTCGTGTACAAGACGGACAATCTCTCTCGAAGTATAAGCGTTTCGAACGAGAACTCATCTCTTACAAAGGGATTTCATTTTTTTGAACTTATTTGAACTCCATACTTTTTGTGTGTTCAAAATGCACCATTCAAAGGCACATCACAAAATTTCAACAATTTCTGACTTCATTTGGTATTCTTCGTGCATTTAATTATTTATTTATTTTCAGCTAGTTGACCCTGAAATTGAAAAGCACTACAAATGAACTCTGAAAATGTTGAAAGTTGGCATGCTATCATCATTTCACCCACATTGCATGTGTTAAAAAGTTGAGAGGGCTACGACAAAAACTGGATGCACTTCGTGTATAAAACGGACAATCTCTCTCGAAGTATCAGCGTTTCGAACGAGAACTCATCTCTTACAATGGGATTTCATTTTTTTGAACTTATTTGAACTCCATACTTTTTGTGTGTTCAAAATTCACCATTCAAAGGCACATCACAAAATTTCAACAATTGATGACTTCATTTGGTATTCTTCGTGCATTTACTTTTTTTTTTGAGCTAGTTGACCCTCAAATTAAAAAGCACTACAAATGAACTCTGAAAATGTTGAAAGTTGGCATGCTATCATCATTTCACCCACATAGCATGTGTTAAAAAGTTGAGAGGGCTACGACAAAAACTGGATGCACTTCGTGTACAAAACGGACAATCTCTCTCGAAGTATCAGCGTTTCGAACGAGAACTCATCTCTTACGAAGGGATTTCATTTTTTTGAACTTATTTGAACTCCATACTTTTTGTGTGTTCAAAATGCACCATTCAAAGGCACATCACAAAATTTCAACAATTTCTGACTTCATTTGGTATTCTTGGTGCATTTACTTTTTTTTTGAGCTAGTTGACCCTGAAATTGAAAAGCACTACAAATGAACTCTGAAAATGTTGAAAGTTGACATGTTATCATCATTTCGCCCACATAGCATGTGTTAAAAAGTTGAGAGGGCCACGACAAAAACTGGATGCACTTCGTGTACAAGACGGACAATCTCTCTCGAAGTATCAGCGTTTCGAACGAGAACTCATCTCTGACAAAGGGATTTCATTTTTTTCAACTTATTTGAACTCCATACTTTTTGTGTGTTCAAAATGCACCATTCAAAGGCACATCACAAAATTTCAACAATTGATGACTTCATTTGGTATTCTTCGTGCATTTACTTTTTTTTTTGAGCTAGTTGACCCTCAAATTAAAAAGCACTACAAATGAACTCTGAAAATGTTGAAAGTTGGCATGCTATCATCATTTCACCCACATAGCATGTGTTAAAAAGTTGAGAGGGCTACGACAAAAACTGGATGCACTTCGTGTACAAAACGGACAATCTCTCTCGAAGTATCAGCGTTTCGAACGAGAACTCATCTCTTACGAAGGGATTTCATTTTTTTGAACTTATTTGAACTCCATACTTTTTGTGTGTTCAAAATGCACCATTCAAAGGCACATCACAAAATTTCAACAATTGATGACTTCATTTGGTATTCTTCGTGCATTTACTTTTTTTTTTTGAGCTAGTTGACCCTCAAATTAAAAAGCACTACAAATGAACTCTGAAAATGTTGAAAGTTGGCATGCTATCATCATTTCACCCACATAGCATGTGTTAAAAAGTTGAGAGGGCTACGACAAAAACTGGATGCACTTCGTGTACAAAACGGACAATCTCTCTCGAAGTATCAGCGTTTCGAACGAGAACTCATCTCTTACGAAGGGATTTCATTTTTTTGAACTTATTTGAACTCCATACTTTTTGTGTGTTCAAAATGCACCATTCAAAGGCACATCACAAAATTTCAACAATTTCTGACTTCATTTGGTATTCTTGGTGCATTTACTTTTTTTTTGAGCTAGTTGACCCTGAAATTGAAAAGCACTACAAATGAACTCTGAAAATGTTGAAAGTTGACATGTTATCATCATTTCGCCCACATAGCATGTGTTAAAAAGTTGAGAGGGCCACGACAAAAACTGGATGCACTTCGTGTACAAGACGGACAATCTCTCTCGAAGTATCAGCGTTTCGAACGAGAACTCATCTCTGACAAAGGGATTTCATTTTTTTCAACTTATTTGAACTCCATACTTTTTGTGTGTTCAAAATGCACCATTCAAAGGCACATCACAAAATTTCAACAATTGATGACTTCATTTGGTATTCTTCGTGCATTTACTTTTTTTTTTGAGCTAGTTGACCCTCAAATTAAAAAGCACTACAAATGAACTCTGAAAATGTTGAAAGTTGGCATGCTATCATCATTTCAACCACATAGCATGTGTTAAAAAGTTGAGAGGGCTACGACAAAAACTGGATGCACTTCGTGTACAAAACGGACAATCTCTCTCGAAGTATCAGCGTTTCGAACGAGAACTCATCTCTTACGAAGGGATTTCATTTTTTTGAACTTATTTGAACTCCATACTTTTTGTGTGTTCAAAATGCACCATTCAAAGGCACATCACAAAATTACAACAATTGATGACTTCATTTGGTATTCTTCGTGCATTTACTTTTTTTTTTTGAGCTAGTTGACCCTCAAATTAAAAAGCACTACAAATGAACTCTGAAAATGTTGAAAGTTGGCATGCTATCATCATTTCACCCACATAGCATGTGGTAAAAAGTTGAGAGGGCTACGACAAAAACTGGATGCACTTCGTGTACAAAACGGACAGTCTCTCTCGAAGTATCAACGTTTCGAACGAGAACTCATCTCTTACAAAGGGATTTCATTTTTTTGAACTTATTTGAACTCCATACTTTTTGTGTGTTCAAAATGCACCATTCAAAGGCACATCACAAAATTTCAACAATTTCTAACTTCATTTGGTATTCTTGGTGCATTTACTTTTTTTTTTGAGCTAGTTGACCCTGAAATTGAAAAGCACTACAAATGAACTCTGAAAATGTTGAAAGTTGACATGTTATCATCATTTCGCCCACATAGCATGTGTTAAAAAGTTGAGAGGGCCACGACAAAAACTGGATGCACTTCGTGTACAAGACGGACAATCTCTCTCGAAGTATCAGCGTTTCGAACGAGAACTCATCTCTTACAAAGGGATTTCATTTTTTTGAACTTATTTGAACTCCATACTTTTTGTCTGTTCAAAATGCACCATTCAAAGGCACATCACAAAATTTCAACAATTTCTGACTTCAGTTGGTATTCTTCGTGCATTTACTTTTTTTTTGAGCTAGTTGACCCTTAAATTGACAAGCACTACAAATGAACTCTGAAAATGTTGAAAGTTGGCATGCTATCATCATTTCACCCACATAGCATGTGTTAAAAATTTGAGAGGGCTACGACAAAACTGGATGCACTTCGTGTACAAAACGGATAATCTCTCTCGAAGTATCAGTGTTTCGAGCGATAACTCATCTCTTACAAAGGGATTTCATTTTTTTGAACTTATTTGAACTCTATACTTTTTGTGTGCTCAAAATGCACCATTCAAAGGCACATCACAAAATTTCAACAATTTCTGACTTCATTTGGTATTCTTAGTGCATTTACTTTTTGTTTCGAGCTAGTTGACCCTCAAATTAAAAAGCACTACAAATGAACTCTGAAAATGTTGAAAGTTGGCATGCTATCATCATTTCACCCACATAGCATGTGTTAAAAAGTTGAGAGGGCTACGACAAAAACTGGATGCACTTCGTGTACAAAACGGACAATCTCTCTCGAAGTATCAGTGTTTCGAACGAGACCTCATCTCTTACAAAGGGATTTCATTTTTTGAACTTATTTGAACTCCATACTTTTTGTGTGTTCAAAATGCACCATTCAAAGGCACATCACAACATTTCAACAATTTCTGACTTCATTTGGTATTCTTCGTGCATTTACTTTTTTTTTGAGCTAGTTGACCCTGAAATTGAAAAGCACTACAAATGAACTCTGAAAATGTTGAAAGTTGACATGTTATCATCATTTCACCCACATAGCATGTGTTAAAAAGTTGAGAGGGCCACGACAAAAACTGGATGCACTTCGTGTACAAGACGGACAATCTCTCTCGAAGTATCAGCGTTTCGAACGAGAACTCATCTCTTACAAAGGGATTTCATTTTTTTGAACTTATTTGAACTCCATACTTTTTGTGTGTTCAAAATGCACCATTCAAAGGCACATCACAAAATTTCAACAATTTCTGACTTCATTTGGTATTCTTCGTGCATTTACTTATTTATTTATTTTCAGCTAGTTGACCCTGAAATTGAAAAGCACTACAAATGAACTCTGAAAATGTTGAAAGTTGGCATGCTATCATCATTTCACCCACATTGCATGTGTTAAAAAGATGAGAGGGCTACGACAGAAACTGGATGCACTTCGTGTATAAAACGGACAATCTCCCTCGAAGTATCAGCGTTTCGAACGAGAACTCATCTCTTACAAAGGGATTTCATTTTTTTGAACTTATTTGAACTCCATACTTTTTGTGTGTTCAAAATGCACCATTCAAAGGCACATCACAAAATTTCAACAATTGATGACTTCATTTGGTATTCTTCGTGCATTTACTTTTTTTTTTGAGCTAGTTGACCCTCAAATTAAAAAGCACTACAAATGAACTCTGAAAATGTTGAAAGTTGGCATGCTATCATCATTTCACCCACATAGCATGTGTCAAAAAGTTGAGAGGGCTACGACAAAAACTGGATGCACTTCGTGTACAAAACGGACAATCTCTCTCGAAGTATCAGCGTTTCGAACGAGAACTCATCTCTTACGAAGGGATTTCATTTTTTTGAACTTATTTGAACTCCATAGTTTTTGTGTGTTCAAAATGCACCATTCAAAGGCACATCACAAAATTTCAACAATTTCTGACTTCATTTGGTATTCTTGGTGCATTTACTTTTTTTTTGAGCTAGTTGACCCTGAAATTGAAAAGCACTACAAATGAACTCTGAAAATGTTGAAAGTTGACATGTTATCATCATTTAGCCCACATAGCATGTGTTAAAAAGTTGAGAGGGCCACGACAAAAACTGGATGCACTTCGTGTACAAGACGGACAATCTCTCTCGAAGTATCAGCGTTTCGAACGAGAACTCATCTCTTACAAAGGGATTTCATTTTTTTCAACTTATTTGAACTCCATACTTTTTGTGTGTTCAAAATGCACCATTCAAAGGCACATCACAAAATTTCAACAATTTCTGACTTCATTTGGTATTCTTCGTGCATTTACTTATTTTTTTTTAACTAGTTGACCCTCAAATTAAAAAGCACTACAAATGAACTCTGAAAATGTTGAAAGTTGGCATGCTATCATCATTTCACCCACATAGCATGTGTTAAAAAGTTGAGAGGGCTACGACAAAAACTGGATGCACTTCGTGTACAAAACGGACAATCTCTCTCGAAGTATCAGCGTTTCGAACGAGAACACATCTCTTACAAAGGGATTTATTTTTTTTGAACTTATTTGAACTCCATACTTTTTGTGTGTTCAAAATGCACCATTCAAAGGCACATCACAAAATTTCAACAATTTCTGACTTCATTTGGTATTCTTGGTGCATTTACATTTTTTTTGAGCTAGTTGACCCTGAAATTGAAAAGCACTACAAATGAACTCTGAAAATGTTGAAAGTTGACATGTTATCATCATTTCGCCCACATAGCATGTGTTAAAAAGTTGAGAGGGCTACGACAAAAACTGGATGCACTTCGTGTACAAAACGGACAATCTCTCTCGAAGTATGAGCGTTTCGAACGAGAACTCATCTCTTACAAAGGGATTTCATTTTTTTGAACTTATTTGTACTCCATACTTTTTGTGTGTTCAAAATGCACCATTCAAATGCACATCACAAAATTTCAACAATTTCTGACTTCATTTGGTATTCTTCGTGCATTTACTTTTTTTTTTTGAGCTAGTTAACCCTCAAATTGAAAAGCACTACAACTGAACTCTGAAAATGTTGAAAGTTGGCATGCTATCATCATTTCACCCACATAGCATGTGTTAAAAAGTTGAGAGGGCTACGACAAAAACTGGATGCACTTCGTGTACGAAACGGACAATCTCTCTCGAAGTATCAGCGTTTTGAACGAGAACTCATCTCTTACAAAGGGATTTCATTTTTTTGAACTTATTTGAACTCTATACTTTTTGTGTGCTCAAAATGCACCATTCAAAGGCACATCACAAAATTTCAACAATTGATGACTTCATTTGGTATTCTTGGTGCATTTACTTTTTTTTTGAGCTAGTTGACCCTGAAATTGAAAAGCACTACAAATGAACTCTGAAAATTTTGAAAGTTGGCATGCTATCATCATTTCACCCACATAGCATGTGTTAAAAAGTTGAGAGGGCTACGACAAAAACTGGAAGAACTTCGTGTACGAAACGGACGATCTCTCTCGAAGTATCAGCGTTTCGAACGAAAACTCATCTCTTACAAAGGGATTTCAATTTTTTGAACTTATTTGAACTCCATACTTTTTGTGTGTTCAAAATGCACCATTCAAAGGCACATCACAAAATTTCAACAATTTCTGACTTCATTTGGTATTCTTCGTGCATTTACTTATTTATTTATTTTGAGCTAGTTGACCCTGAAATTGAAAGCACTACAAATGAACTCTGAAAATGTTGAAAGTTGGCATGCTATCATCATTTCACCCACATTGCATGTGTTAAAAAGTTGAGAGGGCTACGATAAAAACTGGATGCACTTCGTGTATAAAACGGACAATCTCTCTCGAAGTATCAGCGTTTCGAACGAGAACTCATCTCTTACAAAGGGATTTCATTTTTTGAACTTATTTGAACTCCATACTTTTTGTGTGTTCAAAATGCACCATTCAAAGTCACATCACAAAATTTCAACAATTTATGACTTCATTTGGAATTCTTCGTGCATTTACTTATTGTTTTTGAGCTAGTTGAGCCTCAAATTGAAAAGCACTACAAATGAACTCCAAAAATGTTGAAAGTTGGCATGCTATCATCATTTCACCCAAATAGCATGTGTTAAAAAGTTGAGAGGGCTACGACAAAAATTGGATGCACTTCGTGTACAAAACGGACAATCTCTCTCGAAGTATCAGCGTTTCGAATGAGAACTCATCTCTTACAAAGGGATTTCATTTTTTTGAACTTATTTGAACTCCATACTTTTTGTGTGTTCAAAATGCACCATTCAAAGGCACATCCCAAAATTTCAACAATTTCTGACTTCATTTGGTATTCTTCGTGCATTTACTTTTTTTTGAGCTAATTGACCCTGAAATTGAAAAGCACTACAAATGAACTCTGAAAATATTGAAAGTTGACATGCTATCATCATTTCGCCCACATAGCATGTGTTAAAACGTTGAGAGGGCTACGACAAAAACTAGATGCACTTCGTGTACAAAACGGACAATCTCTCTCGAAGTATCAGTGTTCCGAACGAGAACTCATCTCTTACAAAAGGATTTCAATTTTTTGAAATTATTTGAACTCCATACTTTTTGTGTGTTCAAAATGCACCATTCAAAGGCACATCACAAAATTTCAACAATTTCTGACTTCATTTGGTATTGTTCGTGCATTTACTTATTGTTTTTTAGCTAGTTGACCCTGAAATTGAAAAGCACTACAAATGTACTCTGAAAATGTTGAAATTTGGCATGCTATCATCATTTCACCCACATAGCATGTGTTAAAAAGTTGAGAGGGCTATGACAAAAACTGGATGCACTTCATGTACAAAACGGACAATCTCTCTCGAAGTATCAGTGTTTCGAACGAGAACTTATCTCTTGCAAAGGGATTTCATTTTTTTGAACTTATTTGAACTCCATACTTTTTGTGTGTTCAAAATGCACCATTCAAAGGCACATCACAAAATTTCAACAATTTATGACTTCATTTGGTATTCTTTGTGCATTTACTCTTTTTTTTTGAGCTAGTTGACCCTGAAATTGAAAAGCACTACAAATGAACTCTGAAAATGTTGAAAGTTGGCATGCTATCATCATTTAACCCACATAGCATGTGTTAAAAATATGAGAGGGCTACGAAAAAAACTAGATGCACTTCGTGTAAAAAACGGACGATCTCTCTCGAAGTATCAGCGTTTCGAACGAGAACTCATCTCTTACAAAAGGATTTCATTTTTTTGAACTTATTTGAACTCCATACTTTTTGTGTGTTCAAAATGCACCATTAAAAGCCACATCACAAAATTTAAACAATTTCTGACTTCATTTGGTATTCTTCGTGCATTAACTTTTTTTTTGAGCTAGTTGACCCTGAAATTGAAAATCTCTACAAATGAACTCTGAAAATGTTGAAATTTGGCATGCTATCATCATTTCACCCACATAGCATGTGGTAAAAAGTTGAGAGGGCTATGACAAAAACTGGATGCAC
Source organism: Hordeum vulgare subsp. vulgare (assembly GCF_904849725.1). Taxonomy (NCBI): domain Eukaryota; kingdom Viridiplantae; phylum Streptophyta; class Magnoliopsida; order Poales; family Poaceae; genus Hordeum; species Hordeum vulgare. The sequence goes on along the minus strand of NC_058519.1, from coordinate 652,834,540 downwards.
TTCGTGTACAAAACGGACAATCTCTCTCGAAGTATCAGCGTTTCGAACGAGAACTTATCTCTTACAAAGGGATTTCATTTTTTTGAACTTATTTGAACTCCATACTTTTTGTGTGTTCAAAATGCACCATTCAAAGGCACATCACAAAATTTCAACAATTTATGACTTCATTTGGTATTCTTCATGCATTTACTCTTTTTTTTGAGCTAGTTGACCCTGAAATTGAAAAGCACTACAAATGAACTCTGAAAATGTTGAAAGTTGGCATGCTATCATCATTTAACCCACATAGCATGTGTTAAAAATATGAGAGGGCTACGACAAAAACTGGATGCACTTCGTGTATAAAACGGACAATCTCTCTCGAAGTATCAGCGTTTCGAACGAGAACTCATCTCTTACAAAGGGATTTCATTTTTTTGAACTTATTTGAACTCCATACTTTTTGTGTGTTCAAAATGCACCATTCAAAGGCACATCACAAAATTTCAACAATTTATGACTTCATTTGGTATTCTTCGTGCATTTACTTATTTTTTTTGAGCTAGTTGACCCTCAAATTAAAAAGCACTACAAATGAACTCTGAAAATGTTGAAAGTTGGCATGCTATCATCATTTCACCCACATAGCATGTGTTAAAAAGTTGAGAGGGCTACGACAAAAACTGGATGCACTTCGTGTACAAAACGGACAATCTCTCTCGAAGTATCAGCGTTTCGAACGAGAACTCATCTCTTACAAAGGGATTTCATTTTTTTGAAGTTATTTGAACTCCATACTTTTTGTGTGTTCAAAATGCACCATTCAAAGGCACATCACAAAATTTCAACAATTTCTGACTTCATTTGGTATTCTTGGTGCATTTACTTTTTTTTTGAGCTAGTTGACCCTGAAATTGAAAAGCACTACAAATGAACTCTGAAAATGTTGAAAGTTGGCATGCTATCATCATTTCACCCACATAGCATGTGTTAAAAAGTTGAGAGGGCTACGACAAAAACTGGATGCACTTCGTGTACAAAACGGACAATCTCTCTCGAAGTATCAGCGTTTCGAACGAGACCTCATCTCTTACAAAGGGATTTCATTTTTTGAACTTATTTGAACTCCATACTTTTTGTGTGTTCAAAATGCACCATTCAAAGGCACATCACAAAATTTCAACAATTTCTGACTTCATTTGGTATTCTTCGTGCATTTACTTTTTTTTTGAGCTAGTTGACCCTGAAATTGAAAAGCACTACAAATGAACTCTGAAAATGTTGAAAGTTGACATGTTATCATCATTTCGCCCACATAGCATGTGTTAAAAAGTTGAGAGGGCTACGACAAAAACTGGATGCACTTCGTGTACAAAACGGACAATCTCTCTCGAAGTATGAGCGTTTCGAACGAGAACTCATCTCTTACAAAGGGATTTCATTTTTTTGAACTTATTTGTACTCCATACTTTTTGTGTGTTCAAAATGCACCATTCAAATGCACATCACAAAATTTCAACAATTTCTGACTTCATTTGGTATTCTTCGTGCATTTACTTTTTTTTTTGAGCTAGTTAACCCTCAAATTGAAAAGCACTACAACTGAACTCTGAAAATGTTGAAAGTTGGCATGCTATCATCATTTCACCCACATAGCATGTGTTAAAAAGTTGAGAGGGCTACGACAAAAACTGGATGCACTTCGTGTACGAAACGGACAATCTCTCTCGAAGTATCAGCGTTTTGAACGAGAACTCATCTCTTACAAAGGGATTTCATTTTTTTGAACTTATTTGAACTCTATACTTTTTGTGTGCTCAAAATGCACCATTCAAAGGCACATCACAAAATTTCAACAATTGATGACTTCATTTGGTATTCTTCGTGCATTTACTTTTTTTTTTGAGCTAGTTGACCCTGAAATTGAAAAGCACTACAAATGAACTCTGAAAATTTTGAAAGTTGGCATGCTATCATCATTTCACCCACATAGCATGTGTTAAAAAGTTGAGAGGGCTACGACAAAAACTGGAAGAACTTCGTGTACGAAACGGACGATCTCTCTCGAAGTATCAGCGTTTCGAACGAAAACTCATCTCTTACAAAGGGATTTCAATTTTTTGAACTTATTTGAACTCCATACTTTTTGTGTGTTCAAAATGCACCATTCAAAGGCACATCACAAAATTTCAACAATTTCTGACTTCATTTGGTATTCTTCGTGCATTTACTTATTTATTTATTTTGAGCTAGTTGACCCTGAAATTGAAAGCACTACAAATGAACTCTGAAAATGTTGAAAGTTGGCATGCTATCATCATTTCACCCACATTGCATGTGTTAAAAAGTTGAGAGGGCTACGATAAAAACTGGATGCACTTCGTGTATAAAACGGACAATCTCTCTCGAAGTATCAGCGTTTCGAACGAGAACTCATCTCTTACAAAGGGATTTCATTTTTTGAACTTATTTGAACTCCATACTTTTTGTGTGTTCAAAATGCACCATTCAAAGTCACATCACAAAATTTCAACAATTTATGACTTCATTTGGAATTCTTCGTGCATTTACTTATTGTTTTTGAGCTAGTTGACCCTCAAATTGAAAAGCACTACAAATGAACTCCAAAAATGTTGGAAGTTGGCATGCTATCATCATTTCACCCAAATAGCATGTGTTAAAAGTTGAGAGGGCTACGACAAAAATTGGATGCACTTCGTGTACAAAACGGGCAATCTCTCTCGAAGTATCAGCGTTTCGAATGAGAACTCATCTCTTACAAAGGGATTTCATTTTTTTGAACTTATTTGAACTCCATACTTTTTGTGTGTTCAAAATGCACCATTCAAAGGCACATCCCAAAATTTCAACAATTTCTGACTTCATTTGGTATTCTTCGTGCATTTACTTTTTTTTGAGCTAATTGACCCTGAAATTGAAAAGCACTACAAATGAACTCTGAAAATATTGAAAGTTGACATGCTATCATCATTTCGCCCACATAGCATGTGTTAAAACGTTGAGAGGGCTACGACAAAAACTAGATGCACTTCGTGTACAAAACGGACAATCTCTCTCGAAGTATCAGTGTTCCGAACGAGAACTCATCTCTTACAAAAGGATTTCAATTTTTTGAAATTATTTGAACTCCATACTTTTTGTGTGTTCAAAATGCACCATTCAAAGGCACATCACAAAATTTCAACAATTTCTGACTTCATTTGGTATTCTTGGTGCATTTACTTTTTTTTTGAGCTAGTTGACCCTGAAATTGAAAAGCACTACAAATGAACTCTGAAAATGTTGAAAGTTGGCATGCTATCATCATTTCACCCACATAGCATGTGTTAAAAAGTTGAGAGGGCTACGACAAAAACTGGATGCACTTCGTGTACAAAACGGACAATCTCTCTCGAAGTATCAGCGTTTCGAACGAGACCTCATCTCTTACAAAGGGATTTCATTTTTTGAACTTATTTGAACTCCATACTTTTTGTGTGTTCAAAATGCACCATTCAAAGGCACATCACAAAATTTCAACAATTTCTGACTTCATTTGGTATTCTTCGTGCATTTACTTTTTTTTTGAGCTAGTTGACCCTGAAATTGAAAAGCACTACAAATGAACTCTGAAAATGTTGAAAGTTGACATGTTATCATCATTTCGCCCACATAGCATGTGTTAAAAAGTTGAGAGGGCTACGACAAAAACTGGATGCACTTCGTGTACAAAACGGACAATCTCTCTCGAAGTATGAGCGTTTCGAACGAGAACTCATCTCTTACAAAGGGATTTCATTTTTTTGAACTTATTTGTACTCCATACTTTTTGTGTGTTCAAAATGCACCATTCAAATGCACATCACAAAATTTCAACAATTTCTGACTTCATTTGGTATTCTTCGTGCATTTACTTTTTTTTTTTGAGCTAGTTAACCCTCAAATTGAAAAGCACTACAACTGAACTCTGAAAATGTTGAAAGTTGGCATGCTATCATCATTTCACCCACATAGCATGTGTTAAAAAGTTGAGAGGGCTACGACAAAAACTGGATGCACTTCGTGTACGAAACGGACAATCTCTCTCGAAGTATCAGCGTTTTGAACGAGAACTCATCTCTTACAAAGGGATTTCATTTTTTTGAACTTATTTGAACTCTATACTTTTTGTGTGCTCAAAATGCACCATTCAAAGGCACATCACAAAATTTCAACAATTGATGACTTCATTTGGTATTCTTCGTGCATTTACTTTTTTTTTTTGAGCTAGTTGACCCTGAAATTGAAAAGCACTACAAATGAACTCTGAAAATTTTGAAAGTTGGCATGCTATCATCATTTCACCCACATAGCATGTGTTAAAAAGTTGAGAGGGCTACGACAAAAACTGGAAGAACTTCGTGTACGAAACGGACGATCTCTCTCGAAGTATCAGCGTTTCGAACGAAAACTCATCTCTTACAAAGGGATTTCAATTTTTTGAACTTATTTGAACTCCATACTTTTTGTGTGTTCAAAATGCACCATTCAAAGGCACATCACAAAATTTCAACAATTTCTGACTTCATTTGGTATTCTTCGTGCATTTACTTATTTATTTATTTTGAGCTAGTTGACCCTGAAATTGAAAGCACTACAAATGAACTCTGAAAATGTTGAAAGTTGGCATGCTATCATCATTTCACCCACATTGCATGTGTTAAAAAGTTGAGAGGGCTACGATAAAAACTGGATGCACTTCGTGTATAAAACGGACAATCTCTCTCGAAGTATCAGCGTTTCGAACGAGAACTCATCTCTTACAAAGGGATTTCATTTTTTGAACTTATTTGAACTCCATACTTTTTGTGTGTTCAAAATGCACCATTCAAAGTCACATCACAAAATTTCAACAATTTATGACTTCATTTGGAATTCTTCGTGCATTTACTTATTGTTTTTGAGCTAGTTGACCCTCAAATTGAAAAGCACTACAAATGAACTCCAAAAATGTTGGAAGTTGGCATGCTATCATCATTTCACCCAAATAGCATGTGTTAAAAGTTGAGAGGGCTACGACAAAAATTGGATGCACTTCGTGTACAAAACGGGCAATCTCTCTCGAAGTATCAGCGTTTCGAATGAGAACTCATCTCTTACAAAGGGATTTCATTTTTTTGAACTTATTTGAACTCCATACTTTTTGTGTGTTCAAAATGCACCATTCAAAGGCACATCCCAAAATTTCAACAATTTCTGACTTCATTTGGTATTCTTCGTGCATTTACTTTTTTTTGAGCTAATTGACCCTGAAATTGAAAAGCACTACAAATGAACTCTGAAAATATTGAAAGTTGACATGCTATCATCATTTCGCCCACATAGCATGTGTTAAAACGTTGAGAGGGCTACGACAAAAACTAGATGCACTTCGTGTACAAAACGGACAATCTCTCTCGAAGTATCAGTGTTCCGAACGAGAACTCATCTCTTACAAAAGGATTTCAATTTTTTGAAATTATTTGAACTCCATACTTTTTGTGTGTTCAAAATGCACCATTCAAAGGCACATCACAAAATTTCAACAATTTCTGACTTCATTTGGTATTCTTGGTGCATTTACTTTTTTTTTGAGCTAGTTGACCCTGAAATTGAAAAGCACTACAAATGAACTCTGAAAATGTTGAAAGTTGGCATGCTATCATCATTTCACCCACATAGCATGTGTTAAAAAGTTGAGAGGGCTACGACAAAAACTGGATGCACTTCGTGTACAAAACGGACAATCTCTCTCGAAGTATCAGCGTTTCGAACGAGACCTCATCTCTTACAAAGGGATTTCATTTTTTGAACTTATTTGAACTCCATACTTTTTGTGTGTTCAAAATGCACCATTCAAAGGCACATCACAAAATTTCAACAATTTCTGACTTCATTTGGTATTCTTCGTGCATTTACTTTTTTTTTGAGCTAGTTGACCCTGAAATTGAAAAGCACTACAAATGAACTCTGAAAATGTTGAAAGTTGACATGTTATCATCATTTCGCCCACATAGCATGTGTTAAAAAGTTGAGAGGGCTACGACAAAAACTGGATGCACTTCGTGTACAAAACGGACAATCTCTCTCGAAGTATGAGCGTTTCGAACGAGAACTCATCTCTTACAAAGGGATTTCATTTTTTTGAACTTATTTGTACTCCATACTTTTTGTGTGTTCAAAATGCACCATTCAAATGCACATCACAAAATTTCAACAATTTCTGACTTCATTTGGTATTCTTCGTGCATTTACTTTTTTTTTTTGAGCTAGTTAACCCTCAAATTGAAAAGCACTACAACTGAACTCTGAAAATGTTGAAAGTTGGCATGCTATCATCATTTCACCCACATAGCATGTGTTAAAAAGTTGAGAGGGCTACGACAAAAACTGGATGCACTTCGTGTACGAAACGGACAATCTCTCTCGAAGTATCAGCGTTTTGAACGAGAACTCATCTCTTACAAAGGGATTTCATTTTTTTGAACTTATTTGAACTCTATACTTTTTGTGTGCTCAAAATGCACCATTCAAAGGCACATCACAAAATTTCAACAATTGATGACTTCATTTGGTATTCTTCGTGCATTTACTTTTTTTTTTTGAGCTAGTTGACCCTGAAATTGAAAAGCACTACAAATGAACTCTGAAAATTTTGAAAGTTGGCATGCTATCATCATTTCACCCACATAGCATGTGTTAAAAAGTTGAGAGGGCTACGACAAAAACTGGAAGAACTTCGTGTACGAAACGGACGATCTCTCTCGAAGTATCAGCGTTTCGAACGAAAACTCATCTCTTACAAAGGGATTTCAATTTTTTGAACTTATTTGAACTCCATACTTTTTGTGTGTTCAAAATGCACCATTCAAAGGCACATCACAAAATTTCAACAATTTCTGACTTCATTTGGTATTCTTCGTGCATTTACTTATTTATTTATTTTGAGCTAGTTGACCCTGAAATTGAAAGCACTACAAATGAACTCTGAAAATGTTGAAAGTTGGCATGCTATCATCATTTCACCCACATTGCATGTGTTAAAAAGTTGAGAGGGCTACGATAAAAACTGGATGCACTTCGTGTATAAAACGGACAATCTCTCTCGAAGTATCAGCGTTTCGAACGAGAACTCATCTCTTACAAAGGGATTTCATTTTTTGAACTTATTTGAACTCCATACTTTTTGTGTGTTCAAAATGCACCATTCAAAGTCACATCACAAAATTTCAACAATTTATGACTTCATTTGGAATTCTTCGTGCATTTACTTATTGTTTTTGAGCTAGTTGACCCTCAAATTGAAAAGCACTACAAATGAACTCCAAAAATGTTGAAAGTTGGCATGCTATCATCATTTCACCCAAATAGCATGTGTTAATAAGTTGAGAGGGCTACGACAAAAATTGGATGCACTTCGTGTACAAAACGGACAATCTCTCTCGAAGTATCAGCGTTTCGAATGAGAACTCATCTCTTACAAAGGGATTTCATTTTTTTGAACTTATTTGAACTCCATACTTTTTGTGTGTTCAAAATGCACCATTCAAAGGCACATCCCAAAATTTCAACAATTTCTGACTTCATTTGGTATTCTTCGTGCATTTACTTTTTTTTGAGCTAATTGACCCTGAAATTGAAAAGCACTACAAATGAACTCTGAAAATATTGAAAGTTGACATGCTATCATCATTTCGCCCACATAGCATGTGTTAAAACGTTGAGAGGGCTACGACAAAAACTAGATGCACTTCGTGTACAAAACGGACAATCTCTCTCGAAGTATCAGTGTTCCGAACGAGAACTCATCTCTTACAAAAGGATTTCAATTTTTTGAAATTATTTGAACTACATACTTTTTGTGTGTTCAAAATGCACCATTCAAAGGCACATCACAAAATTTCAACAATTTCTGACTTCATTTGGTATTGTTCGTGCATTTACTTATTGTTTTTTAGCTAGTTGACCCTGAAATTGAAAAGCACTACAAATGTACCCTGAAAATGTTGAAATTTGGCATGCTATCATCATTTCACCCACATAGCATGTGTTAAAAAGTTGAGAGGGCTATGACAAAAACTGGATGCACTTCGTGTACAAAACGGACAATCTCTCTCGAAGTATCAGTGTTTCGAACGAGAACTTATCTCTTACAAAGGGATTTCATTTTTTTGAACTTATTTGAACTCCATACTTTTTGTGTGTTCAAAATGCACCATTCAAAGGCACATCACAAAATTTCAACAATTTATGACTTCATTTGGTATTCTTTGTGCATTTACTCTTTTTTTTTGAGCTAGTTGACCCTGAAATTGAAAAGCACTACAAATGAACTCTGAAAATGTTGAAAGTTGGCATGCTATCATCATTTAACCCACATAGCATGTGTTAAAAATATGAGAGGGCTACGAAAAAAACTAGATGCACTTCGTGTAAAAAACGGACGATCTCTCTCGAAGTATCAGCGTTTCGAACGAGAACTCATCTCTTACAAAAGGATTTCATTTTTTTGAACTTATTTGAACTCCATACTTTTTGTGTGTTCAAAATGCACCATTAAAAGCCACATCACAAAATCTAAACAATTTCTGACTTCATTTGGTATTCTTCGTGCATTAACTTTTTTTTTGAGCTAGTTGACCCTGATATTGAAAATCTCTACAAATGAACTCTGAAAATGTTGAAATTTGGCATGCTATCATCATTTCACCCACATAGCATGTGGTAAAAAGTTGAGAGGGCTATGACAAAAACTGGATGCACTTCGTGTACAAAACGGACAATCTCTCTCGAAGTATCAGCGTTTCGAACGAGAACTTATCTCTTACAAAGGGATTTCATTTTTTTGAACTTATTTGAACTCCATACTTTTTGTGTGTTCAAAATGCACCATTCAAAGGCACATCACAAAATTTCAACAATTTATGACTTCATTTGGTATTCTTCGTGCATTTACTCTTTTTTTGAGCTAGTTGACCCTGAAATTGAAAAGCACTACAAATGAACTCTGAAAATGTTGAAAGTTGGCATGCTATCATCATTTAACCCACATAGCATGTGTTAAAAATATGAGAGGGCTACGACAAAAACTGGATGCACTTCGTGTATAAAACGGACAATCTCTCTCGAAGTATCAGCGTTTCGAACGAGAACTCATCTCTTACAAAGGGATTTCATTTTTTTGAACTTATTTGAACTACATACTTTTTGTGTGTTCAAAATGCACCATTCAAAGGCACATCACAAAATTTCAACAATTTATGACTTCATTTGGTATTCTTCGTGCATTTACTTATTTTTTTGAGCTAGTTGACCCTCAAATTAAAAAGCACTACAAATGAACTCTGAAAATGTTGAAAGTTGGCATGCTATCATCATTTCACCCACATAGCATGTGTTAAAAAGTTGAGAGGGCTACGACAAAAACTGGATGCACTTCGTGTACAAAACGGACAATCTCTCTCGAAGTATCAGCGTTTCGAACGAGAACTCATCTCTTACAAAGGGATTTCATTTTTTTGAAGTTATTTGAACTCCATACTTTTTGTGTGTTCAAAATGCACCATTCAAAGGCACATCACAAAATTTCAACAATTTCTAACTTCATTTGGTATTCTTGGTGCATTTACTTTTTTTTTTGAGCTAGTTGACCCTGAAATTGAAAAGCACTACAAATGAACTCTGAAAATGTTGAAAGTTGACATGTTATCATCATTTCGCCCACATAGCATGTGTTAAAAATTTGAGAGGGCCACGACAAAAACTGGATGCACTTCGTGTACAAGACGGACAATCTCTCTCGAAGTATCAGCGTTTCGAACGAGAACTCATCTCTTACAAAGGGATTTCATTTTTTTGAACTTATTTGAACTCCATACTTTTTGTGTGTTCAAAATGCACCATTCAAAGGCACATCAAAAAATTTCAACAATTTCTGACTTCAGTTGGTATTCTTCGTGCATTTACTTTTTTTTGAGCTAGTTGACCCTTAAATTGAAAAGCACTACAAATGAACTCTGAAAATGTTGAAAGTTGGCATGCTATCATCATTTCACCCACATAGCATGTGTTAAAAAGTTGAGAGGGCTACGACAAAACTGGATGCACTTCGTGTACAAAACGGATAATCTCTCTCGAAGTATCAGTGTTTCGAGCGATAACTCATCTCTTACAAAGGGATTTCATTTTTTTGAACTTATTTGAACTCTATACTTTTTGTGTGCTCAAAATGCACCATTCAAAGGCACATCACAAAATTTCAACAATTTCTGACTTCATTTGGTATTCTCCGTGCATTTACTTTTTGTTTTGAGCTAGTTGGCCCTCAAATTAAAAAGCACTACAAATGAACTCTGAAAATGTTGAATGTTGGCATGCTATCATCATTTCACCCACATAGCATGTGTTAAAAAGTTGAGAGGGCTACGACAAAAACTGGATGCACTTCGTGTACAAAACGGACAATCTCTCTCGAAGTATGAGCGTTTCGAACGAGAACTCATCTCTTACAAAGGGATTTCATTTTTTTGAACTTATTTGAACTCCATACTTTTTGTGTGTTCAAAATGCACCATTCAAAGGCACATCACAAAATTTCAACAATTTCTGACTTCATTTGGTATTCTTCGTGCATTTACTTTTTTTTTGAGCTAGTTGACCCTGAAATTGAAAAGCACTACAAATGAACTCTGAAAATGTTGAAAGTTGACATGTTATCATCATTTCGCCCACATAGCATGTGTTAAAAAGTTGAGAGGGCCACGACAAAAACTGGATGCACTTCGTGTACAAGATGGACAATCTCTCTCGAAGTATCAGCGTTTCGAACGAGAACTCATCTCTTACAAAGGGATTTCATTTTTTTGAACTTATTTGAACTCCATACTTTTTGTGTGTTCAAAATGCACCATTCAAAGGCACATCACAAAATTTCAACAATTTCTGACTTCATTTGGTATTCTTCGTGCATTTACTTATTTATTTATTTTCAGCTAGTTGACCCTGAAATTGAAAAGCACTACAAATGAACTCTGAAAATGTTGAAAGTTGGCATGCTATCATCATTTCACCCACATTGCATGTGTTAAAAAGTTGAGAGGGCTACGACAAAAACTGGATGCACTTCGTGTATAAAACGGACAATTTCTCTCGAAGTATCAGCGTTTCGAACGAGAACTCGTCTCTTACAAAGGGATTTCATTTTTTTGAACTTATTTGAACTCCATACTTTTTGTGTGTTCAAAATTCACCATTCAAAGGCACATCACAAAATTTCAACAATTGATGACTTCATTTGGTATTCTTCGTGCATTTACTTTTTTTTTGAGCTAGTTGACCCTCAAATTAAAAAGCACTACAAATGAACTCTGAAAATGTTGAAAGTTGGCATGCTATCATCATTTCACCCACATAGCATGTGTTAAAAAGTTGAGAGGGCTACGACAAAAACTGGATGCACTTCGTGTACAAAACGGACAATCTCTCTCGAAGTATCAGCGTTTCGAACGAGAACTCATCTCTTACGAAGGGATTTCATTTTTTTGAACTTATTTGAACTCCATACTTTTTGTGTGTTCAAAATGCACCATTCAAAGGCACATCACAAAATTTCAACAATTTCTGACTTCATTTGGTATTCTTGGTGCATTTACTTTTTTTTTGAGCTAGTTGACCATGAAATTGAAAAGCACTACAAATGAACTCTGAAAATGTTGAAAGTTGACATGTTATCATCATTTCGCCCACATAGCATGTGTTAAAATGTTGAGAGGGCCACGACAAAAACTGGATGCACTTCGTGTACAAGACGGACAATCTCTCTCGAAGTATCAGCGTTTCGAACGAGAACTCATCTCTTACAAAGGGATTTCATTTTTTTCAACTTATTTGAACTCCATACTTTTTGTGTGTTCAAAATGCACCATTCAAAGGCACATCACAAAATTTCAACAATTGATGACTTCATTTGGTATTCTTCGTGCATTTACTTTTTTTTTGAGCTAGTTGACCCTCAAATTAAAAAGCACTACAAATGAACTCTGAAAATGTTGAAAGTTGGCATGCTATCATCATTTCACCCACATAGCATGTGTTAAAAAGTTGAGAGGGCTACGACAAAAACTGGATGCACTTCGTGTACAAAACGGACAATCTCTCTCGAAGTATCAGCGTTTCGAACGAGAACTCATCTCTTACGAAGGGATTTCATTTTTTTGAACTTATTTGAACTCCATACTTTTTGTGTGTTCAAAATGCACCATTCAAAGGCACATCACAAAATTACAACAATTGATGACTTCATTTGGTATTCTTCGTGCATTTACTTTTTTTTTTGAGCTAGTTGACCCTCAAATTAAAAAGCACTACAAATGAACTCTGAAAATGTTGAAAGTTGGCATGCTATCATCATTTCACCCACATAGCATGTGATAAAAAGTTGAGAGGGCTACGACTAAAACTGGATGCACTTCGTGTACAAAACGGACAATCTCTCTCGAAGTATCAGCGTTTCGAACGAGAACTCATCTCTTACAAAGGGATTTCATTTTTTTGAACTTATTTGAACTCCATACTTTTTGTGTGTTCAAAACGCACCATTCAAAGGCACATCACAAAATTTCAACAATTTCTAACTTCATTTGGTATTCTTGGTGCATTTACTTTTTTTTTTGAGCTAGTTGACCCTGAAATTGAAAAGCACTACAAATGAACTCTTAAAATGTTGAAAGTTGACATGTTATCATCATTTCGCCCACATAGCATGTGTTAAAAAGTTGAGAGGGCCACGACAAAAACTGGATGCACTTCGTGTACAAGACGGACAATCTCTCTCGAAGTATCAGCGTTTCGAACGAGAACTCATCTCTTACAAAGGGATTTCATTTTTTTGAACTTATTTGAACTCCATACTTTTTGTGTGTTCAAAATTCACCATTCAAAGGCACATCACAAAATTTCAACAATTGATGACTTCATTTGGTATTCTTCGTGCATTTACTTTTTTTTCTGAGCTAGTTGACCCTCAAATTAAAAAGCACTACAAATGAACTCTGAAAATGTTGAAAGTTGGCATGCTATCATCATTTCACCCACATAGCATGTGTTAAAAAGTTGAGAGGGCTACGACAAAAACTGGATGCACTTCGTGTACAAAACGGACAATCTCTCTCGAAGTATCAGCGTTTCGAACGAGAACTCATCTCTTACGAAGGGATTTCATTTTTTTGAACTTATTTGAACTCCATACTTTTTGTGTGTTCAAAATGCACCATTCAAAGGCACATCACAAAATTTCAACAATTTCTGACTTCATTTGGTATTCTTGGTGCATTTACTTTTTTTTTTGAGCTAGTTGACCCTGAAATTGAAAAGCACTACAAATGAACTCTGAAAATGTTGAAAGTTGGCATGCTATCATCATTTCACCCACATAGCATGTGTTAAAAAGTTGAGAGGGCTACGACAAAAACTGGATGCACTTCGTGTACAAAACGGACAATCTCTCTCGAAGTATCGGCGTTTCGAACGAGACCTCATCTCTTACAAAGGGATTTCATTTTTTGAACTTATTTGAACTCCATACTTTTTGTGTGTTCAAAATGCACCATTCAAAGGCACATCACAAAATTTCAACAATTTCTGACTTCATTTGGTATTCTTCGTGCATTTACTTTTTTTTTGAGCTAGTTGACCCTGAAATTGAAAAGCACTACAAATGAACTCTGAAAATGTTGAAAGTTGACATGTTATCATCATTTCGCCCACATAGCATGTGTTAAAAAGTTGAGAGGGCCACGACAAAAACTGGATGCACTTCGTGTACAAGACGGACAATCTCTCTCGAAGTATCAGCGTTTCGAACGAGAACTCATCTCTTACAAAGGGATTTCATTTTTTTGAACTTATTTGAACTCCATACTTTTTGTGTGTTCAAAATGCACCATTCAAAGGCACATCACAAAATTTCAACAATTTCTGACTTCATTTGGTATTCTTCGTGCATTTAATTATTTATTTATTTTCAGCTAGTTGACCCTGAAATTGAAAAGCACTACAAATGAACTCTGAAAATGTTGAAAGTTGGCATGCTATCATCATTTCACCCACATTGCATGTGTTAAAAAGATGAGAGGGCTACGACAAAAACTGGATGCACTTCGTGTATAAAACGGACAATCTCTCTCGAAGTATTAGCGTTTCGAACGAGAACTCATCTCTTACAAAGGGATTTCATTTTTTTGAACTTATTTGAACTCCATACTTTTTGTGTGTTCAAAATGCACCATTCAAAGGCACATCACAAAATTTCAACAATTGATGACTTCATTTGGTATTCTTCGTGCATTTACTTTTTTTTTTTGAGCTAGTTGACCCTCAAATTAAAAAGCACTACAAATGAACTCTGAAAATGTTGAAAGTTGGCATGCTATCATCATTTCACCCACATAGCATGTGTCAAAAAGTTGAGAGGGCTACGACAAAAACTGGATGCACTTCGTGTACAAAACGGACAATCTCTCTCGAAGTATCAGCGTTTCGAACGAGAACTCATCTCTTACGAAGGGATTTCATTTTTTTGAACTTATTTGAACTCCATAGTTTTTGTGTGTTCAAAATGCACCATTCAAAGGCACATCACAAAATTTCAACAATTTCTGACTTCATTTGGTATTCTTGGTGCATTTACTTTTTTTTTGAGCTAGTTGACCCTGAAATTGAAAAGCACTACAAATGAACTCTGAAAATGTTGAAAGTTGACATGTTATCATCATTTCGCCCACATAGCATGTGTTAAAAAGTTGAGAGGGCCACGACAAAAACTGGATGCACTTCGTGTACAAGACGGACAATCTCTCTCGAAGTATCAGCGTTTCGAACGAGAACTCATCTCTTACAAAGGGATTTCATTTTTTTCAACTTATTTGAACTCCATACTTTTTGTGTGTTCAAAATGCACCATTCAAAGGCACATCACAAAATTTCAACAATTTCTGACTTCATTTGGTATTCTTCGTGCATTTACTTATTTTTTTTGAACTAGTTGACCCTCAAATTAAAAAGCACTACAAATGAACTCTGAAAATGTTGAAAGTTGGCATGCTATCATCATTTCACCCACATAGCATGTGTTAAAAAGTTGAGAGGGCTACGACAAAAACTGGATGCACTTCGTGTACAAAACGGACAATCTCTCTCGAAGTATCAGCGTTTCGAACGAGAACTCATCTCTTACAAAGGGATTTCTTTTTTTTGAACTTATTTGAACTCCATACTTTTTGTGTGTTCAAAATGCACCATTCAAAGGCACATCACAAAATTTCAACAATTGATGACTTCATTTGGTATTCTTCGTGCATTTACTTTTTTTTTGAGCTAGTTGACCCTCAAATTGAAAAGCACTACAAATGAACTCTGAAAATGTTGAAAGTTGGCATGCTATCATCATTTCACCCACATTGCATGTGTTAAAAAGTTGAGAGGGCTACGACAAAAACTGGATGCACTTCGTGTATAAAACGGACAATCTCTCTCGAAGTATCAGCGTTTCGAACGAGAACTCATCTCTTACAAAGGGATTTCATTTTTTTGAACTTATTTGAACTCCATACTTTTTGTGTGTTCAAAATGCACCATTCAAAGGCACATCACAAAATTACAACAATTGATGACTTCATTTGGTATTCTTCGTGCATTTACTTATTTTTTTTGAGCTAGTTGACCCTCAAATTAAAAAGCACTACAAATGAACTCTGAAAATGTTGAAAGTTGGCATGCTATCATCATTTCACCCACATAGCATGTGTTAAAAAGTTGAGAGGGCTACGACAAAAACTGGATGCACTTCGTGTACAAAACGGACAATCTCTCTCGAAGTATCAGCGTTTCGAACGAGAACTCATCTCTTACAAAGGGATTTCATTTTTTTGAACTTATTTGAACTCCATACTTTTTGTGTGTTCAAAATGCACCATTCAAAGGCACATCACAAAATTTCAACAATTTCTAACTTCATTTGGTATTCTTGGTGCATTTACTTTTTTTTAAGCTAGTTGACCCTGAAATTGAAAAGCACTACAAATGAACTCTGAAAATGTTGAAAGTTGACATGTTATCATCATTTCTCCCACATAGCATGTGTTCAAAAGTTGAGAGGGCCACGACAAAAACTGGATGCACTTCGTGTACAAGACGGACAATCTCTCTCGAAGTATCAGCGTTTCGAACGAGAACTCATCTCTTACAAAGGGATTTCATTTTTTTGAACTTATTTGAACTCCATACTTTTTGTGTGTTCAAAATGCACCATTCAAAGGCACATCACAAAATTTCAACAATTTCTGACTTCATTTGGTATTCTTCGTGCATTTACTTATTTTTTTTGAGCTAGTTGACCCTCAAATTAAAAAGCACTACAAATGAACTCTGAAAATGTTGAAAGTTGACATGCTATCATCATTTCACCCACATAGCATGTGTTAAAAAGTTGAGAGGGCTACGACAAAAACTGGATGCACTTCGTGTACAAAACGGACAATCTCTCTCGAAGTATCAGCGTTTCGAACGAGAACTCATCTCTTACAAAGGGATTTCTTTTTTTTGAACTTATTTGAACTCCATACTTTTTGTGTGTTCAAAATGCACCATTCAAAGGCACATCACAAAATTTCAACAATTTCTGACTTCATTTGGTATTCTTGGTGCATTTACTTTTTTTTTGAGCTAGTTGACCCTGAAATTGAAAAGCACTACAAATGAACTCTGAAAATGTTGAAAGTTGACATGTTATCATCATTTCGCCCACATAGCATGTGTTAAAAAGTTGAGAGGGCTACGACAAAAACTGGATGCACTTCGTGTACAAAACGGACAATCTCTCTCGAAGTATGAGCGTTTCGAACGAGAACTCATCTCTTACAAAGGGATTTCATTTTTTTGAACTTATTTCTACTCCATACTTTTTGTGTGTTCAAAATGCACATCACAAAATTTCAACAATTTCTGACTTCATTTGGTATTCTTCGTGCATTTACTTATTTTTTTTGAGCTAGTTGACCCTCAAATTGAAAAGCACTACAAATGAACTCTGAAAATGTTGAAAGTTGGCATGCTATCATCATTTCACCCACATAGCATGTGTTAAAAAGTTGAGAGGGCTACGACAAAAACTGGATGCACTTCGTGTACAAAACGGACAATCTCTCTCGAAGTATCAGCGTTTCGAACGAGAACTCATCTCTTACAAAGGGATTTCATTTTTTTGAACTTATTTGAACTCTATACTTATTGTGTGCTCAAAATGCACCATTCAAAGGCACATCACAAAATTTCAACAATTTCTGACTTCATTTGGTATTCTTCGTGCATTTACTTTTTGTTTTGAGCTAGTTGACCCTGAAATTGAAAAGCACTACAAATGAAATCTGAAAATGTTGAAAGTTGACATGCTATCATCATTTCGCCCACATAGCATGTGTTAAAAAGTTGAGAGGGCTACGACAAAAACTGGATGCACTTCGTGTACAAAACGGACAATCTCTCTCGAAGTATCACGTTTCAAACGAGAACTCATCTCTTACAAAGGGATTTCATTTTTTGAACTTATTTGAACTCCATACTTTTTGTGTGTTCAAAATGCACCATTCAAAGGCACATCACAAAATTTCAAAAAATTCTCACTTCATTTGGTATTCTTCGTGCATTTACTTATTTTTTTTGAGCTAGTTGACCCTGAAATTGAAAAGCACTACAAATGAACTCTGAAAATGTTGAAAGTTGTCATGCTATCATCATTTCACCCACATAGCATGTGTTAAAAAGTTGAGAGGGCTACAACAAAAACTGGATGCACTTCGTGTACATAACGGACAATCTCTCTCGAAGTATCACTGTTTCGAACGAGAACTCATCTCTTACAAAAGGATTTCATTTTTTTGAACTTATTTGAACTCCATACTTTTTGTGTGTTCAAAATGCACCATTCAAAGGCACATCACAAAATTTCAACAATTTCTGACTTCATTTGGTATTCTCCGTGCATTTACTTATTTTTTTTGAGCTAGTTGACCCTGAAATTGAAAAAAACTACAAATGAACTCTGAAAATGTTGAAAGTTGTCATGCTATCATCATTTCACCCACATAGCATGTGTTAAAAAGTTGAGAGGGCTATGACAAAAACTGGATGCACTTCGAGTACAAAACGGACAATTTCTCTCGAAGTATCAGCGTTTCAAACGAGAACTCATCTCTTACAAAGGGATTTCATTTTTTTGAACTTATTTGAACTCCATACTTTTTGTGTGTTCAAAATGCACCATTCAAAGGCACATCACAAAATTTCAACAATTTCTGACTTCATTTGGTATTCTTCGTGCATTTACTTATTTATTTATTTTGAGCTAGTTGACCCTGAAATTGAAAAGCACTACAAATGAACTCTGAAAATGTTGAAAGTTGGCATGCTATCATCATTTCACCCACATAGCATGTGTTAAAAAGTTGAGAGGGCTACGACAAAAACTGGATGCACTTCGTGTATAAAACGGACAATCTCTCTCGAAGTATCAGCATTTCGAACGAGAACTCATCTCTTACAAAAGGATTTCATTTTTTTGAACTTATTTGAACTCCATACTTTTTGTGTGTTCAAAATGCACCATTCAAAGGCACATCACAAAATTTCAACAATTTCTGACTTCATTTGGTATTCTTCGTGCATTTACTTATTTTTTTTGAGCTAGTTGACCCTGAAATTGAAAAGAACTACAAATGAACTCTGAAAATGTTGAAAGTTGGCATGCTATCATCATTTCACCCACATAGCATGTGTTAAAAAGTTGAGAGGGCTACGACAAAAACTGGATGCACTTCGTGTACAAAACGGACAATCTCTCTCGAAGTATCAGCGTTTCGAACGAGAACTCATCTCTTACAAAGGGATTTCATTTTTTTGAACTTATTTGAACTCCATACTTTTTGTGTGTTTAAAATGCACCATTCAAAGGCACATCACAAAATTTCAAAAATTTATGACTTCATTTGGTATTCTTCGTGCATTTACTTTTTTTTTTGAGCTAGTTGACCCTGAAATTCAAAAGCACTACAAATGAACTGTGAAAATGTTGAAAGTTGGCATGCTATCATCATTTCACCCGCATAGCAGGTGTTAAAAAGTTGAGAGGGCTACGACAAAAACTGGATGCTCTTCGTGTATAAAACGGACAATCTCTCTCGAAGTATGAGCGTTTCGAACGAGAACTCATCTCTTAGAAAAGGATTTCATTTTTTTGAACTTATTTGAACTTCATACTTTTTGTGTGTTAAAAATGCACCATTCAAAGGCACATAACAAAATTTCAACAATTTCTGACTTCATTTGGTATTCTTCGTGCATTTACTTATTTTTTTAAGCTAGTTGACCCTGAAATTGAAAAGCACTACAAATGAACTCTGAAAATGTTGAAAGTTGGCATGCTATCATCATTTCACCCATATAGCATGTGTTAAAAAGTTGAGAGGGCTACGACAAAAACTGGATGCACTTCGTGTACAAAACGGACAATCTCTCTCGAAGTATGAGCGTTTCGAACGAGAACTCATCTCTTACAAAGGGATTTCATTTTTTTGAACTTATTTGAACTCCATACTTTTTGTGTGTTCAAAATGCACCATTCAAAGACACATCAGAAAATTTCAACAATTTCTGACTTCATTTGGTATTCTTCGTGCATTTACTTATTTATTTATTTTGAGCGAGTTGACCCTGAAATTAAAAAGCACTACAAATGAACTCTGAAAATGTTGAAAGTTGGCATGCTATCATCATTTCTCCCACATTGCATGTGTTAAAAAGTTAAGAGGGCTACGACAAAAACTGGATGCACTTCGTGTATAAAACGGACAATCTCTCTCGAAGTATCAGCGTTTCGAATGAGAACTCATCTCTTACAAAGGGATTTCATTTTTTTGAACTTATTTGAACTACATACTTTTTGTGTGAAAATGCACCATGCAAAGGCACATCACAAAATTTCAACAATTTCTGACTTCATTTGGTATTCTTCATGCATTTACTTATTATTATTTTTTGAGCTAGTTGACCCTCAAATTGAAAAGCACTACAAATGAACTCTGAAAATGTTGAAAGTTGGCATGCTATCATCATTTCACCCACATAGCATGTGTTAAAAAGTTGAGAGGGCTACGACAAAAACTGGATGCACTTCGTGTACAAAACGGACAATCTCTCTCGAAGTATCAGCGTTTCGAACGAGAACTCATCTCTTACAAAGGGATTTCATTTTTTTGAACTTATTTGAACTCCATACTTTTTGTGTGTTCAAAATGCACCATTCAAAGGCACATCACAAAATTTCAACAATTTCTGACTTCATTTGGTATTCTTCGTGCATTTACTTATTTATTTATTTTGAGCTAGTTGACCCTGAAATTGAAAAGCACTACAAATGAACTCTGAAAATGTTGAAAGTTGGCATGCTATCATCATTTCACCCACATAGCATGTGTTAAAAAGTTGAGAGGGCTACGACAAAAACTGGATGCACTTCGTGTATAAAACGGACAATCTCTCTCGAAGTATCAGCATTTCGAACGAGAACTCATCTCTTACAAAAGGATTTCATTTTTTTGAACTTATTTGAACTCCATACTTTTTGTGTGTTCAAAATGCACCATTCAAAGGCACATCACAAAATTTCAACAATTTCTGACTTCATTTGGTATTCTTCGTGCATTTACTTATTTTTTTGAGCTAGTTGACCCTGAAATTGAAAAGAACTACAAATGAACTCTGAAAATGTTGAAAGTTGGCATGCTATCATCATTTCACCCACATAGCATGTGTTAAAAAGTTGAGAGGGCTACGACAAAAACTGGATGCACTTCGTGTACAAAACGGACAATCTCTCTCGAAGTATCACCGTTTCGAACGAGAACTCATCTCTTACAAAGGGATTTCATTTTTTTGAACTTATTTGAACTCCATACTTTTTGTGTGTTTAAAATGCACCATTCAAAGGCACATCACAAAATTTCAAAAATTTATGACTTCATTTGGTATTCTTCGTGCATTTACTTTTTTTTTTTGAGCTAGTTGACCCTGAAATTCAAAAGCACTACAAATGAACTGTGAAAATGTTGAAAGTTGGCATGCTATCATCATTTCACCCGCATAGCAGGTGTTAAAAAGTTGAGAGGGCTACGACAAAAACTGGATGCTCTTCGTGTATAAAACGGACAATCTCTCTCGAAGTATGAGCGTTTCGAACGAGAACTCATCTCTTAGAAAAGGATTTCATTTTTTTGAACTTATTTGAACTTCATACTTTTTGTGTGTTAAAAATGCACCATTCAAAGGCACATAACAAAATTTCAACAATTTCTGACTTCATTTGGTATTCTTCGTGCATTTACTTATTTTTTTAAGCTAGTTGACCCTGAAATTGAAAAGCACTACAAATGAACTCTGAAAATGTTGAAAGTTGGCATGCTATCATCATTTCACCCATATAGCATGTGTTAAAAAGTTGAGAGGGCTACGACAAAAACTGGATGCACTTCGTGTACAAAACGGACAATCTCTCTCGAAGTATGAGCGTTTCGAACGAGAACTCATCTCTTACAAAGGGATTTCATTTTTTTGAACTTATTTGAACTCCATACTTTTTGTGTGTTCAAAATGCACCATTCAAAGACACATCAGAAAATTTCAACAATTTCTGACTTCATTTGGTATTCTTCGTGCATTTACTTATTTATTTATTTTGAGCGAGTTGACCCTGAAATTAAAAAGCACTACAAATGAACTCTGAAAATGTTGAAAGTTGGCATGCTATCATCATTTCTCCCACATTGCATGTGTTAAAAAGTTAAGAGGGCTACGACAAAAACTGGATGCACTTCGTGTATAAAACGGACAATCTCTCTCGAAGTATCAGCGTTTCGAATGAGAACTCATCTCTTACAAAGGGATTTCATTTTTTTGAACTTATTTGAACTACATACTTTTTGTGTGAAAATGCACCATGCAAAGGCACATCACAAAATTTCAACAATTTCTGACTTCATTTGGTATTCTTCATGCATTTACTTATTATTATTTTTTGAGCTAGTTGACCCTCAAATTGAAAAGCACTACAAATGAACTCTGAAAATGTTGAAAGTTGGCATGCTATCATCATTTCACCCACATAGCATGTGTTAAAAAGTTGAGAGGGCTACGACAAAAACTAGATGCACTTCGTGTACAAAACGGACAATCTCTCTCGAAGTATCAGCGTTTCGAACGAGAACTCATCTCTTACAAAGGGATTTCATTTTTTTGAACTTATTTGAACTCCATACTTTTTGTGTGTTCAAAATGCACCATTCAAAGGCACATCACAAAATTTCAACAATTTCTGACTTCATTTGGTATTCTTCGTGCATTTACTTATTTATTTATTTTGAGCTAGTTGACCCTGAAATTGAAAAGCACTACAAATGAACTCTGAAAATGTTGAAAGTTGGCATGCTATCATCATTTCACCCACATAGCATGTGTTAAAAAGTTGAGAGGGCTACGACAAAAACTGGATGCACTTCGTGTATAAAACGGACAATCTCTCTCGAAGTATCAGCATTTCGAACGAGAACTCATCTCTTACAAAAGGATTTCATTTTTTTGAACTTATTTGAACTCCATACTTTTTGTGTGTTCAAAATGCACCATTCAAAGGCACATCACAAAATTTCAACAATTTCTGACTTCATTTGGTATTCTTCGTGCATTTACTTATTTTTTTGAGCTAGTTGACCCTGAAATTGAAAAGAACTACAAATGAACTCTGAAAATGTTGAAAGTTGGCATGCTATCATCATTTCACCCACATAGCATGTGTTAAAAAGTTGAGAGGGCTACGACAAAAACTGGATGCACTTCGTGTACAAAACGGACAATCTCTCTCGAAGTATCAGCGTTTCGAACGAGAACTCATCTCTTACAAAGGGATTTCATTTTTTTGAACTTATTTGAACTCCATACTTTTTGTGTGTTTAAAATGCACCATTCAAAGGCACATCACAAAATTTCAAAAATTTATGACTTCATTTGGTATTCTTCGTGCATTTACTTTTTTTTTTGAGCTAGTTGACCCTGAAATTCAAAAGCACTACAAATGAACTGTGAAAATGTTGAAAGTTGGCATGCTATCATCATTTCACCCGCATAGCAGGTGTTAAAAAGTTGAGAGGGCTACGACAAAAACTGGATGCTCTTCGTGTATAAAACGGACAATCTCTCTCGAAGTATGAGCGTTTCGAACGAGAACTCATCTCTTAGAAAAGGATTTCATTTTTTTGAACTTATTTGAACTTCATACTTTTTGTGTGTTAAAAATGCACCATTCAAAGGCACATAACAAAATTTCAACAATTTCTGACTTCATTTGGTATTCTTCGTGCATTTACTTATTTTTTTAAGCTAGTTGACCCTGAAATTGAAAAGCACTACAAATGAACTCTAAAAATGTTGAAAGTTGGCATGCTATCATCATTTCACCCATATAGCATGTGTTAAAAAGTTGAGAGGGCTACGACAAAAACTGGATGCACTTCGTGTACAAAACGGACAATCTCTCTCGAAGTATGAGCGTTTCGAACGAGAACTCATCTCTTACAAAGGGATTTCATTTTTTTGAACTTATTTGAACTCCATACTTTTTGTGTGTTCAAAATGCACCATTCAAAGACACATCAGAAAATTTCAACAATTTCTGACTTCATTTGGTATTCTTCGTGCATTTACTTATTTATTTATTTTGAGCGAGTTGACCCTGAAATTAGAAAGCACTACAAATGAACTCTGAAAATGTTGAAAGTTGGCATGCTATCATCATTTCTCCCACATTGCATGTGTTAAAAAGTTAAGAGGGCTACGACAAAAACTGGATGCACTTCGTGTATAAAACGGACAATCTCTCTCGAAGTATCA
Source organism: Hordeum vulgare subsp. vulgare (assembly GCF_904849725.1). NCBI lineage: Eukaryota > Viridiplantae > Streptophyta > Magnoliopsida > Poales > Poaceae > Hordeum > Hordeum vulgare. Next base: position 652,810,552 of record NC_058519.1, on the reverse strand, counting down.
GCGTTTCGAATGAGAACTCATCTCTTACAAAGGGATTTCATTTTTTTGAACTTATTTGAACTACATACTTTTTGTGTGAAAATGCACCATGCAAAGGCACATCACAAAATTTCAACAATTTCTGACTTCATTTGGTATTCTTCATGCATTTACTTATTATTATTTTTTGAGCTAGTTGACCCTCAAATTGAAAAGCACTACAAATGAACTCTGAAAATGTTGAAAGTTGGCATGCTATCATCATTTCACCCACATAGCATGTGTTAAAAAGTTGAGAGGGCTACGACAAAAACTGGATGCACTTCGTGTACAAAACGGACAATCTCTCTCGAAGTATCAGCGTTTCGAACGAGAACTCATCTCTTACAAAGGGATTTCATTTTTTTGAACTTATTTGAACTCCATACTTTTTGTGTGTTCAAAATGCACCATTCAAAGGCACATCACAAAATTTCAACAATTTCTGACTTCATTTGGTATTCTTCGTGCATTTACTTATTTTATTTTTTAGCTAGTTGACCCTGAAATTGAAAAGCACTACAAATGAACTCTGAAAATGTTGAAAGTTGGCATGCTATCATCATTTCACCCACATAGCATGTGTTAAAAAGTTGAGAGGGCTACGACAAAAACTGGATGCACTTCGTCTACAAAACGGGCAATCTCTGTCGAAGTATCAGCGTTTCGAACGAGAATTCATCTCTTACAAAGGGATTTCATATTTTTGAACTTATTTGAACTCCATACTTTTTGTGTGTTCAAAATGCACCATTCAAAGGCACATCACAAAATTTCAACAATTTCATATATGGTGGACACTAGCTCACCTATGGTATATGGTGGACATTGTTCTTCTCTCATATATGGTGGACACTAGCTCACCTGATTTTTCAACTGTCGATGATGGTCGCTACTCCTACTTCCCCTAGTGCATAACCAATATCTAGCACAAGGAGAAGAAGGAGAAACGACCCCCCACAGCAACAGTCGACATTCTTCTTCTCTCATGTATGGTGGACACTCCCTCACCTGATTTTTCGACCGTCGATGATGGTCGCTACTCCTTCTTCCCCTAGTGCATAACAAATATCTAGCACAAAGAGAAGAAGGAGAAGCAACCCCCACAACAAGAGTCGGCATTCTTCTTCTCTCATGTATGGTGGACACTCCCTCACCTGATTTTTTGACCGTCGATGATGGTCGCTATTCCTTCTTTCCCTAATGCATAACAAATATCTAGCACAAGGAGAAGAAGGAAAAGCGACCCCCACAACCAAAGTGGTTCCGCGGCACGCCACGTGGTTCCGCTGCACGCCACGTGGTTCCGCAGCACGCCACGTGGGACTAATGGTCTTTCATTTTTAAATGACTGTTTTAATCAAAAACAGATCTGTGACAAAAGGGATTTCATTTTTTTAACTTATTTGAACTCAAGACTTTTTGTATATATATGTGGTCGAAATGCATGATACCATGAAGTTAGAAAGGGCTAAACAATTCAAAAGTAGCAAATGAAGTTAGAAAGGGCTAAACCATTCAAATTTGAAAACTATAATGGCACAAACAGAAACTAGACATATATAAATTGGTCCAAGCAGTACATGATACTAGTCCAAACAGTACATAATAATAGCTATCATAGATATATATATTCGAGGTGACGCTGGCCATAGTTGACGACTCGAATCAGAATGTCCACCTTATGCGAGGTGACGCTGGCCACAGTTGACGACTCGAATCTTGCGGTACAACTCGTATGAAACGTATGCATCTTTTGTTGCATACTCAGTGTTGATACGATCAAGTGGGGCCTTCTCCCAAAGTTTGTGTTGAGACTTTGGGAAATTGGTCTTCATATTACCATATTCCTCGTCGATCAAGGCAACTGCCATATGAGCCATCGAAGTCCTGACATGTCGAAGCCTGAATACCGTTTGGAGATCAATGAGGCAACCAGTTGGTATCTCAATACCGAAGTTGTACCTCATCTTCAGCTTGTCGTTCGTTATGTCAACGGTAGCAAAAGTGATGCCGCTGTGAAGGAAGTCCATGAGTTCTGGACAATGCTTGTCACTACTGCAACAGAAACAAATTAAAATGGAACAAATGTTACATACTGCTGCAATAAGGAAACATGTTTCACTATAACTAAAGAGAAAATTATCTTTAGGATTCAAATAGAACATATTGCTATCCTATGCAATTTTCATATCCTATGAATTGATCAAGAAACCGTAAATTAACTATGACATATATATATATATATATATATATATATATATATATATATATATATATATATTCTCCCACGGTTTTGCAAATATTCAATAAGCTAGACATGTTGCATATTGCTATCCAGTGGAACCTAGAGAGATCACTATAGCTATCCAATGGAACCTAAAGAGATCACTAGCTATATGCAATTTTCATGACTATGACATATCATATTGCTATCCAATGGAACCTAGAAAGATCACTAGCTATATGCAATTTTCATAACTTTGGATCAAAGAACACCGCATAAATTTGTATCACTACAACTATGATTTCAGTGGAACATATTGAACCAATCAGATTTTTCAGATTGTGGAACACTATTCCAATCAGATTGTGTTCCCTTCAACTAATCAAAATTGTTTCACTACAACTATTTGAAGCGAACCAACTATGATTCCAATGGAACATATTAAACACTAGTTGATTCTAATACGATTTTTCAGATTAGGGAACACTATTCCAATCAGATTGTGTTCCCCTTCAACTAATCAAAATTGTTTCACTACAACTATTTGAAGGGAACCAACTATGATTGAAACAAATAAACTTACAATGTCATTACCTTGGATCAAAGAAAACCTCAAAACTTACCTCGCCCATTGGAAGATCAAGACATGGTGTGCGAAACATAGTTGGATGACGGCAACACCGCGGTGATCGGCTGTGTACTCCAGATCAAGCCCCAAGAACTTCTCATGATCCACTGCGGCGTCAAGCCATCGTTCTTTCAACTGTTCAAGAAAACACGGCATCTCCGTGCTCTCGTTCGTGTACACGACATCAAGCTTGGTCTTGCCATGTGCGAGCACCTCTCCAAAGCGAGTTGGCATGGTGGAAGAAGAGAAGGGAAGAAGAGAGGAGAAGAACAGAGCGAGAGCGAGAGAGGAAGAAGAACAGAGAAAGAAGGGCGACGCGACACAGTCTCTGCTTCGGTTGTGGTTTTGTGAAGCGGGATGCAAACCGTTTGGGCCTTTAGTCCCGGGTTGAGCCACCAACCGGGACTAAAGAGGTATACCAACGGTTGCCACCACTACGGTACGCCACGTGTTAGGCTTTAGTCCTGGGTTGAGCCACCAACCGGGACTAAAGGGGGATACGAAACGGTTGCCACCACCACTGTCCACCGCGTAGCCCTTTAGTCCCGGTTTGAGACACGAACCGGGACTAAAGGCTCCTTCCGGGCCGGGACTAAAGCCTCGAGGGAGGCATTGAGAATTGGGGCGACGTGGCCGGGCCTTTAGTCCCGGCCCAGAGGCAGGCCAGGACTAAAGGGTCCCGGCCAAAGGCCCGTTTTCCATTAGTGTTTCCATGGAAATGAAGCACCGGATGGTCGCCCTTGCCACTATCTGGCAAAGGCGACGTGCTATGCGGATCGAGGATGACTTGCCGGCCAACACGTTTGAGGTCTCCGAAGACGAGGATGACACCACGATGGAGACGGACACCGATTAAACCGCCCCGGTGCCCACGCCTATGCACGCCGTTGGGTTATAACTTTCTTTTTTAAAATGTTTGAAATCTAATAAAAATCCATCATGTTTGCATGAATATCATCCAATTTATGTGAAATCCGATCGTGTTTGTACAGATTTTATTAGGTTGATTCATAAAGTGTTTGAAATGTACATCAATGTTGAATGATGGTCTTCCGCAGAAAATTTATGGCTCGCCCGTAGGAGATACGGAACCGTGGAAGATTGAGAAGAAATCACAGTGGTATCTTCACCGACTCTATCCCAATATCTTGGGAATGGACTGAGGAGATAGATTCTCGGGACGCGCACGGACGTACAGGACGCGTGCGGCAGCTACGACAGTAAGACTGCGTCCTCATTAATGGTCAATTATAAATTCCTGGGGCGGGACTGCATGCATTCCTTCCTACGCACCCTCTATTTTAGTCCTGTCCCGAGAGATCCGTAGAGACGGGAAGGAGAGGAACACTGTAGCTACTGCTCCATAGATACTCCAGCTAGCGAAATTAAGCAGTGATAAAGCTGATGACGGTGCAGTAGATGCAAGATCCAGTAGTGTACTGTAGCTTCAATGCTTGAAGAGGGTCACATGCGTGGTGACATATCCACAGTGCTACCACCACTATCATAAACACGCAGCCAGGTCCATCTCCATTATGTAGATGGTATCTCGGCTCTTCGGTGTCACCATTGGCTGCCAGGATAGTATGCTAGGTCCATCTCAGTTGGAATCAGGCCGCAGCAATCGTCCAGCGCCGTTTCTTGAAACTCATTATATTATAACAAATCAGTTCTCCTAAAACTCACCATGATACTCTTATCACTTCTAGCCCCTTTCGAATTTCCAGCTTAAACTTGATAAAAAACTGAACTAACAAAACATAAGTTGTAAGTCATGAAAAGTAGACCATGGAGTGTTTCAGATATCAAGTTCTTCGATCGGAACCCATGGTGAGTAGCGAGATGGCTTTCCTCACATCCATCTCATCTCCCTCACCGCAGGCGCGCCCGCGACGGCGCTCCCCATCACCGGCGGCTCGGGCCGGCACGCAGGAGAGCGTGACCGTGGATAGCATCCACTTACACCTGCGCGACCGTGTGCCGCAAGCCACGCACGAGTCGAGCATTCTCGGGCCTAGGCCCGTGTCGAGCGTCGGGCAAGGAGAGGCCCCGGGCCCGCTAAGAGAAGGCCCGCGTGCTACAGGATGCGGTTGTAGGGTTTCGACGATATCCCCACACGCACCCGCAGCGTCGCCCATTCCAGATCTCTCCTCCCTCCTCGGCCACTTCTGGGGAAAAGCTAGGGTTTCGCCACCTAGGGTTCCCCCTTCGTTCGGCTGGTGGGAGGGGAAGGTGGGAGGAGATAGCAGATCATTTGCTGAGGTGACAGCGTCGCCACCGCGGAATCCACACATGGCAGGGCGAGAGATGGGTGGCCGTGGGTTCCGCGGAGATGGAGGAGGCGAGGGTCGATTCGGGCGCGGCGGAGGTGGTGGCCGGATCGGCCCTGGAGGAGGTCGCGGCCGTGGCGGAGGCGGAGGCGGACGCAACATGGTGTGGATGCGCGAAGCCGAAGACGGCGGGAAAACTCCTCCAACATAGATCCACGACACGGCGGTTCTGACAAGGCCAGATGGGAGGAGGCGGCCATGGAGGTGCAAGGAGGAACCCGCGGGGAGAAGTGGGGCGACAACAGCACCCAGGTCGCTGCAGGCGGATCTGCGGGAGGACGACTTCAGGAGACGCGTCCGCAACAACTTCATCAACCTACTGATCGTCGACATCCTACTCCTGGCAAAAGGAACGCCTCTCCACTAGTGGGAGGCGTCGAGGTTTGCGTCACTTGCAAGGATCCTGGGCACTTGCTTGTTTGTTGTCCGCGTGCTGTTTGTGGTAGATGTGGGATTCATGGACATTTGGCCCCGATATGCAATATTGTTCTTCCATGGGAGTGTGTAGCACCCATGTGTGGGTTCCAGGCAGAGGGAAAAGGCTTTTTCTATATCCATGATCATAGTACTCCTAGCCAGACTACTGATAGGAACAGATTTATTGTGATTTTTGTGGTGGAGGGCCATGCATCTGGTAGACAGTTGGAGGAATTCTTTAATTCATATATCAATACTAACTGGAGGTGCTCGGCCAGATCTATCGGCCCTAATACCTTTGTTATGAGATTCCCATATCCTAGAGATGTGGATAAAGCTTGCTTTGCTGAGATATGAATGTTAAGAGTTGTGGTGCTGTTATTAATTTGAGAAAATGGTCTGAATCTGTGGGGGCTAAAGGGGTGCTGAATGTTGCTTGGGTTAATGTGAGTAACATTCCTCTAGATAAGAGACATGGGAAGAATATTGCTTATGTGGGATCCCTTGTGGGAGTAAACTTGGAGATTGATAAAGCAACTATAAATAGGCCTGAATCTGTTAGAATTAAGCTGGGTTGTAGAGATGCTGAGGATATCCCTGCTTCAGCAGAAGCGGTGTTGGGAGGACACTTTTATGATTTCTTCTATTCTGTTGATAAAATCCTGATTAAAAATCCTCCAAGAGAGAGAATTGGAGTGCAGCAAGAAAATGAGGAAGGTAATGCTGCTAAAAAAGCTAGATTCACTACTGATATTCATGGTGAGAGAAACATTGCATCATCATCGAATATGGGGGAGTCTTCGGCTCCTCTAGGAACAACTGATGGTGGTTATGGGAAAAATGTGGTGATGAAACTTGTGGAAGAAAATATGGAGGAGGAAAAGAAACAAAATGAGAGTGAGGACATATTGTCTGAGGAAGAAAGTGAGGAAGTGGGAAATGAACTGCTCATTGATACTATGGTGGAAGAGTCTGAAAAAATCAAAACAATGAGGAAGGGGGAATGTGGATTCTGGGATGGTATCCTATGATGAAATTATAGTGAATTCTATGCAGATTGTGCCAAGCTCTATATCTATTCCTGGTAAAAAAAATCTTATCATATCTTGATGCTTGTATGGGTGAACCTGTGGTGACTGAGATGGACCCTAGTGACATCTCTGGTGACCAAAGAAAAACAGTCCTATCTGGTGCAGTCCCCTGATAATTCTAGTGACACTACTGAAATTCAGAAATCTGCCGTCTGCCAAGGCGGACGGCAAAGGCTTTGCCGTCGGTCAGCTGACGGCAAAGTAGACGGCAAAAAAAATCCGGTGAAGAGGTTCTTTGCCGTCTGCTTTCTCAAAGCGGACGGCAAAGAATCTTTGCCATGAGGGGGCAGACGGCAAAATAAATGGGACGGCACATATTGCAACGTCCCCGTTAAGTGTTAACGGCAGACCTCCTCTCTTTGTCGTCTCCCTTCCCCCCTTTGCCATGTGGGGGCAGACGACAAAGAGGGGAGAGAGAAGGGGCAGATTTCCCCCTTTGCCGTCTGCCTTCCCCCCTTTGACATGTGGGGGCAGACGGCAAAGAGGGGAGAGAGAGGGGGCAGATTCCCCCCTTTGCCGTCTGCCTTCCCCCCTTTGCCATGTGGGGCTGACGGCAAAGAGGGGAGAGAGAGGGGGCAGATTCCCCCCTTTGCCGTCTGCCTTCCCCCCTTTGCCATGTGGGGGCAGACGGCAAAGAGGGGAACCAACCCCTTTTTTTTATTTTATTTTTATATCCAGCATTTTTAACAATAATCAAGATATATATATATTTGACATAAATAAATTTCTTTCCGTACTCATAACCATATTAAAATAACCTCTTATATCCAGCTTTCAAGTTGCATCCGTACCAAACCATATATTACACCAGTTTCATCCACGTGCATACAAAGTTTCATATATTCATATACTACAATAGTTTCAATACAACCCATGGTACAAGAAATCATCTTCAAGCATTCCATCAATATTTTGCAAGCTTCCTGTGAAGTGAAGGTAATCTGCAAAATGACAAATAAGGAAGTTAGAAGAATAATACTAGATGAAGTAGTGTATATATAGGTTATTTCGGAGAGAAATTAGCTAAGTATAGACCATTTAGGAGCTAACTAAGCTAATTATGTCATTTAGGTGGAACCCTAGCTAAATATAGGTCGTTTCGGAGCTAACTTGGGTAAAATAGGTCATTCCGGAGCAAACTATGCTTATTAAGCCATTTTTGATCTAGCTAGGCTAATTATAGGCCATTTAATACCTAAGTTAGGGGGAATAGGTCATGTTGCAGCTACGTAAGCCTTATTATGTCATTTAGGAGAGAACTTAGCTAACTATAGGTCACGTTTTATTAAATAGACCATTTAGGAGCTAACTAAGCTAATTATGTCATTTCGTAGGATAATTAGCCAATTTAGCCTTTCTTGGATGAGTCTAAGCTACGTAGAAGAAGAGAAAGAGAAGAAGAAGTAAAAGTAGTAGTAGTAGGAGGAGGAGGAGGAGGAGAAGGAGAAGGAGAAGGAAGAGGAGAAGAAGAATAAAAGAAGAAGGAGAAGGAAGAGGAGAAGAAGAAGAAAAGAAGAAGGAGAAGGAGAAGGAGGAACAAGGAGGAAGAAGAAGGAGAAGGAGGAGCTCCTTCTCCTTCTTCTCCTCCTTCTTCTTATCCTCCTCCCTCTCCTTCTTCTTCTTCTCCTTTTCTTCTTCTTCCTTCCTTTAATTTTTCCTCTTTCTTCTCGTCTTCTCCCCTTCTTCGGGCTAAATTGGCTAAGAATGCCTTTTTGGAGCTAATTATGTCATTTCGAGGATAATTAGCTAAGTATAGGTCATTTTTTAATAAATAGGTCATTTTGGAGCTAACTAAGCTAATTATGTCATTTAGATGGATAATTAGCCAATTTAGCCTTTCTTGGATGAGTCTCAGCTACGTAGAAGAAGAGAAAGAGAAGAAGAAGTAAAAGAAGGAGGAGGAGGAGGAGGAGGAGGAGAAGGAGAAGGAGAAGAGAAGAAGAAGAAAAGAAGAAGGAGAAGGAGAAGGAGGAAGAAGGAGGAAGAAGAAGGAGAAGGAGGAGCTCCTTCTTCTTATCCTCCTCCTTCTCCTTCTTCTTATCCTCCTCCCTCTCCTTCTTCTTCTTCTCCTCTTCTTCTTCTTCCTTCCTTTCATTTTTCCTCTTTCTTCTCCTCTTGTCCCCTTCTTCGGGCTAAATTGGCTAAGAATGCCTTTTTGGAGCTAATTATGTGATTTCGAGGATAATTAGCTAAGTATAGGTCATTTTTTATTGAATAGGTCATTTTGGAGCTAACTAAGCTAATTATGTCATTTAGATGGATAATTAGCCAATTTAGCCTTTCTTGGATGAGTCTAAGCTACGTAGAAGAAGAGAAAGAGAAGAAGAAGTAAAAGAAGGAGGAGGAGGAGGAGGAGGAGCAGAAGGAGAAGGAAGAGGAGAAGAAGAAGAAAAGAAGAAGGAGAAGGATAAGGAGGAAGAAGGAGGAAGAAGAAGGAGAAGGAGGCGCTCCTTCTCCTTCTTCTCCTCCTTCTTCTCCTTCTTCTTATCATCCTCCCTCTCCTTCTTCTTCTTCTCCTCTTCTTCTTCTTCCTTCCCTTCTTCGGGCTAAATTGGCTAAGCTAATTATGTCATTTAGATGGAAGTCTAGCTATCTTTTATTAAAACACTAGAAATAACATACCTAAGTTAGGGTGAAGCACGGTGGCTCTGGCTTCTTTCACCTGGAGAAGGCTGCCCTGGAGAAGGCTCGACTGTAGAAGGGTTGTGCGATGCGTTTCGGGAGATATTCTGCACCAAACATCGTTTGCAATGTGTAGTTAGCATGAGGACACTCTTAAGATCACTCCACTGAAATGAAACTCACCGTCCCCGCCACGTTAATGACTGGCATCGGCGGAGGGACTTGGCCGTTCTTCTCGCACATAGACTGTACATTTGGTTTCGACAAGTCAAACTTTCTATTTATTAATGAAACGGACATTCAAATGCAAGATTTGAAATAACATGAAGAAGAAACTTACCATGAAGAGCTCCTATATGGCCGTGTTAGACGCATCATTCCGTGCCCTCTCCGCCTCCACCAATGCAGTCGTCCTCTCCTCCAGCTCCCTAATTTCCTTATCCTTCTCCGCCATAGCCGCCTGCATTGCCTCTCTCTCTTTCTGAATAGCAGCCTACAACACAACTCATTGTTAGCAATGTAATCATATTGGTTCCAACGCACAACATAATGCGGAAAGATAGTTGAGTCCAATAAACTAACCTCGATGGCGAGCTCGACTGGCCGTGGACGACGTGTTATCTCCGGACAAGAGCTCGTTTGGCGTGCCTTTATCTGCCGGAGAGTGCTAGGACAATGTATAAGGCCGTCTCCAATGGCGATCGAGCCATGGGGCCTCCCGTTGCCAACTATCATCTCCAGCTCTGGATCAATAGGCCCCTCGCTCGGGTTAAAGTCCTCCCCTTTCCTTGCCAGCTCTTCCAGTACTAGCCATTCATCCTCAGGGATAAAGCCACGCAACATCACCGACATTACCCGCTCAATCCATATGTGCCAATCATGACTCTTGAGCCCAAATATTTTCAATTTCTCAAGACTCGCTCCCCTCTTTAGATTCACAGCATACCCATCGGGGAACATCAACCGCATTTTCACCCACAATAGCATTTCCCTCATAGCTGGCCTTTCAAGATTGAACCATGCCTTTGGCTTCGCTATGCTTTGCTTTCCTTTCCGTTGTCGCAAGTTTTGCAACGGTCTATCACATAGAGCCTCCAGGTCGATTCTAGCCTTAGGATTATCTTTTGACTTCCCCTCTATGCCGAACAATGTACCAAAAATGGCCTCCGCAATATTCTTTTCACTGTGCATCACGTCAATGTTGTGTGGGCAAAGGAGGTCTTTGAAGTAAGGGAGATCCCATAAGCATGACTTGTGAGTCCAGGCGTGTTCCGTATTATACCCTTTGAAGTATCCTGGATGCAAAGGATCAGGCTCGAGAGCGTTTAACTGATCAAGGGTCTGTTGGCCTGTCAACGCAGCTGGTGCAGTGTTTTTGACAACTCTACCTTTGATGAAATCCTTCTTGTCTTTTCTGAACTTATGGTCAGGATCCAGGAATTGTCTATGCATGTCGAAGAAAGAATACTTGCGACCAGCCTGCAGCCAACGGAACTGAAGAGGTGCCTTGCATGTGGTGCACGGGAACCTTCCATGCACACACCAGCCAGCGAATAGCGCAAACGCCAGATAATCATGCGTCGAGTACATGTACCACACATGCATTTTGAAATTTGTTTTGGTAGCCGCGTCGTAGGTCTTGATCCCATTATCCCAGGCTTCTTGCAACTCATCCTTAAGCGGTTGTATGTACACATTCATATTCTTCCCCAGATAGTTGGGCCCTGGAATTATCAACGTCAGGAAAATGTTCTTTCTTTTGATAATCTCTCCGGGTGGCAAATTTAGTGGAATGACAAATACAGGCCAACAACTATACTGTGCTGCCGTCATACCATACACATTGAACCCATTTGTGCTGATGGCAACTCTAGGTTGCCTTGGATCTTCCGATTTGTCCTTATGTAATGCATCGAAGTGCCTCCACGCAAAACCATCTGAAGTGTGTACCAGCATCTTGTTCCCATCTGCATCTAGTTCGGTTCTTTTGCCCAATTTGTGCCATGTCATCTGTCTGGGCGTCTCTTCGACCATGAAAAGACGTTGAAGTCTTGGTACGATTGGCAGATATCGAAGAACACTAATGGGGATTTTGGTCTGATTCTTCTAACCCATGTCGTTGTCTACCACAATATACCTGGAAGAATTGCAAATGGGGCAATAGTTCAAGGCCGCATACTCAAGCCTAAATAAGGCACATCCATTCTCACAGGCATGTATCTTCTCATAGGGCATCTTAAGTACATGGAGGATTTTCTCTGACTGGTACAGGTTTGCAGGCAGTACATGGCCTTTGGGTAGAAAGCGTCCAAATATCGTCATCATCGCGTCGTAGCATTCTTTGCCTAGGTTGAATTGAGCCTTCAGAGCCATTACTTGCGCGATGGCATCCAGCTGACAAAGCTCAGTCTGCTCGTGGACAGGACATTTTGAAGACTCCAGCATTTCATAGAAGGCCTTTGCAGATTCCTCCATCTCATCGTCCGAATCACGAGCATCATCAAAGTCTTGCACCATGTCTGCAATCCCGGTACCATCCTCGTCGGTGCGACGACGAATCACCTCAGCTCTGGCACGTTGGTCAGACTCACCATGAAAATTCCACACCGTATAATTAGGCGTAAAACCCCACTTCTGCAGGTGTTTACCCATTTCAAACTCTGTCTGCTTTTTCTAGTTGTCGCAGTTGGGACACGGGCACCATGTTTTATGCTGGCCATTTGCAAATGCGGCTCTCACAAACCCCCTAGTTTTTGTTAACCATTCATGGGTCATGTCTTTCTAACTAGGGTGACCAGTGTACATCCAAGCACAATCACTCATGTTGCCTAGCTACCTATGGGGGCACAAAAAATAAATATATAATTCATCATCTATATTCATACGCTAATCAAGTTTGTTAGTTTTATTACGTCCATGTAACCTACACGCTAATAGGTAAAGATAGGTCCTAATCCCACCCGAGTATGTGTAGACTGGGTTCGTTTTCCCATGCTCTGCTCCAAATGCGACGCAAAATTTCGGCAGCACCTCCCCGCTGTTCTCCTGATACACGTCTCGGCAATAAGCAGAGAGGATGTGTACCCGGAGAACAACAGGGGAGGCACTGACGAAATTCCGCATCGGATCCGGAGCACAGCATACGGGAAAACAAACCCAATCTACACATACTCGGGCTGTCCAAGGATAATGTTGGACAATTCGAAAGGATGGCGGTTATAAATATGCAAAGAAATGCATATTTATAGATGTCGCCCTTTTGAACGGGAGACGCATACTGGTCACACATACTCATGATTGAAGAAACCTATAGCTAGCAAGTTTCATCGGCACGAAGACCGGGACAGAGCAAATTAAGGGGGTAGGAGGAGAAGTCATTTGTGCTCACCAACAAAAGCAAGGGTGGAGCTCGTCCAACGCATGTGGAGGTCGTCGAACAACTGCACATTGAAATTCACCCGATCAACACAAATATGATGTTTTTATAATTAACATAATCGGAAAATATGTGACCTAACTCATAATTTACAAAATTATGACCCCGTCGGCTTAGTGGCGTCGATGGTCGGTGGTGTCGGGTGTCGGTGGCGTCGATGGTCGGTGGTGTCGGGTGTCGGTGGCGTCGGCGGTCGGGGGTTAGTTGTGTCGGTGGTCGGTGGTTAGTGTTGTCGGGGGTCGAGGATCACTGGCGTCGGGGGTTGGGGTCTCTTTGGTCAACAAGAGGCCGAAGAGGTGTCGGGGGTCGGGGGTTGGGGGTCAATGGTGCCGGGGGTCGGGGGTAGGGGGTCGGGGGTCGAGGGTCAGGGGCGTCGGGGGGCGGGGGTCGAGGGTCAGGGGCGTCGGGGGGCGGGGGTCGAGGGTCAGTGGCGTCGGGAGTCGAGGGTCAGTGGCGTCGGGCGTCGGGGGTCGAGGGTCGAGGGCCAGTGGCTTCTAGAGTCGAGGGTCAAGGGCCAGTGGCTTCTAGAGTCGAGCGTCAATGGCGTCGGGCATCGGGGGTCGGGGGTTAGTGGAGTCGGGGGTCGGGAGTCGGGGGTCAGTGGTGTCGGGCGTCGGGGGTCGGGAGTCGGGTCTCAGTGGCGTCGGAGGTCGGGGGTTGGTGGCGTCGGGCGTCGGGGGTTGTGGGCCGGGGGTCGGGGGTCGGGGTCCTTTTCTTTCTTCTTCTCCTCTCTCCTCTTCTTCTTCTTCTTCTTGATCATCATATTATTATTCTTCTTCTTTCTCCTCCTCCTCCTCCTCTTCTTCTTCTTCTTTCTTTTATCTTTCTCCTCCTTTCCTCTTTCTTCTTCTTCTTCTTCTTCTTCTTCTTCCTTTTTCTTCTAGTTTATTATTCTCTTATTTTCTTCTAAGTTTTTTTTCTATCTATTTTTTTCTTCTCTATCTACTTTTTCTACCTAATAAACTAACTATCTAATTTCACATAAAAAACAGAAAAAAACTAACTATCCAATTTAACAGAAAAAATAGAAAATAAACTAACTATCTAAATTAACTATCCAATTTAAAAGAAAAAACAGGAAACAAAGACAAAAAGAAAAAAAACTTACCTGAAGTGGGAGGAGGGCAGTGGGAGGACGGGAGGGCGAGCTCCGGCCTTGGGCGGCGGGGAGGAGGGGCGTGGGGAGAAGGTTCGCGGGGAGGAGGGGAGGGCAAGCTCCGGCCGTGGGCGGCGGTGGTGGGCCGGAGCGGTTCCGGTGGTTGTGGTGGCGGCGCTTGGGTGGGTAGAGCGCGAGGAGGAGGGCCGCAGGGAGGAGGGATGCGGGGAGCTCCGGTCGTGGGCGGCGGCGGTGGGCCTGAGCAGCTCAGGTGGTGGCGGCGGCGCTGGAGTGGGCAGGGGCGCGCGCGAGAGAGGCAGGAGATCGAGGGGAGCGGGGGTGGAGTGTGCCGTTAGGGGAGCGGGGGTGGGGGCTGGGTGCCGTTAGGGGAGCGGGGGTGGGGGCTGGGTGCCGTTAGGGGAGCGGGGGTGGGGGCTGGGTGCCGTTAGGGGGAGCGCCCCTTTGCCGTCTGCAGAAGCTGGGAGGCAGACGGCAAAGGGGTGGGTGGGGTGGGGCGGGCTTCGGCCGTTAGGGTGGCGCCCCTTTGCCGTCTGCGTGCTCTTTGCCGTCCGCCTCTGGGGCCTTTGCCATGCGTCGACACACGGCAAAGAGGTGGCCGACGGCAAACAAAACCTTTGCCATCAGCAACCTCTTTGTCGTCCGCTTTGTACCAGCTGACGGCAAAGAGGATCTTTGCCATGCGTCAGCAGACGACAAATTTCTCAATTCCAGTAATGTGAGAAAGTGGAAGTGATCCCTACTCCCCCTGTGAGGGAGGAAATGCAAGTCAGATGTAGCAAGAGGAATATGGGAGGCAATGTGGAACATATGGGTGTCAGAGCTCAGAGGCTGACTCAAAAGAGAGACATGCAAGGTAATAGCATATCTCGTGGTAATTCTTTTGAAGTTTTATCAAATCTGGAGATTATATCTGCTGCTGTTAAAATGGGTGTTAATATTCCTGATGATGATTTTGAATCCATAGATATTATAAGAGAACTTGAGATTTCTAGAGCTAATATTGCTAAAAAAGTTGATAAAAATGATATTCAACATGATACAGTTTTGTTGATCACTAATGCTGCTGGAGAAGCTTCTCTCTTAGATACTGAGTGGGGAGGAGATGAGGATCTAGATGTTGATGACTTTACTGTGGTTAGATCCAGGAAAAAAGAAAGGAAAAAAGTTAATATTACTATACCTAAACCTGTGACTAGAAGTCAAAAACAGAAAGTGGGAGATGGTGCACGTAAGGCTATGGCTCCTGGCAAACCTAGCACCAAAAACCACAATACTAGAAACAGAAAAAATGATTAGTATCTTTTGGAATTGTAGGGGGATTGGGAAGAGAGGCATGGGGACATATATCTCTGACTTGGTCAGGGATTTTTAAACTTGACTTTGTTGGGATTCAAGAAACTATGAAGAAAGATTTTTCACCTAAGTTCTTGAGAAAGATTGATCCTGGAGAAGCTTTTAGTTGGAGGTGGATCCCTTCGGAAGGGAAGTCAGGTGGAATATTGGGAGGCTTTAGAAATAATATATTTGATCTTGTTAGTTGTGTGGAGGGCAAATACCTTATGAAATTCGAATTATGGAACAAGATTCTTAAGGTGAAGTGTTGTATTCTGGTGGTGTATGGATCAACACATGAAGAGTTTAAAACTGATTTCCTGACAGAGCTGGTAGCTACTTGCAGTCACATTACTTGTCCCTACATTGTGGGAGGAGATTTTAATAAGAAGGTGAAGTTAGGACATTCCTCAGACCTTTTTAATTCCATTATTAATGTTCTTTCCTTGCGGGAGGTGGATATGAGTGGTGGCATTTATACCTAGTCCAATAATCAGCAGAATCACACATTGGAGAAACTGGATAGAGTCTTCATGTCCAAATCCTGGGAACATCTGTTTCCTTTCACTTTTGTTAGGAAGATTGTTAGAGAGATTTCGGATCACTGTCCCCTGATTCTTAATAATGACGACAATGCTCCCACTAATTTTGGTAAGAGGGAGTTCAGATTTGATTTGAATTGCTTAAACAAGCGTGATTTTCATACTTTGGTTGCTAAGATCTGGATGCAACCTGTTTATTCTGGTAATCCTATTGATATCATGAATATCAAATTAAAGAGGTTCAAGAAGTATTTTAAAGGGTGGGGCTCGAGTAATTTTGGTCATGCCAGGAAGAGAAGAAAGTGGTTGAGAGAGGAATTAGGACGTATTGAGGAGTTGCAAGAAAATGCTGTTTTGAGTCCTGATCTCTACTGCAAAAAAGTGGAAATGCTAGTTGAACTAAACAGCCTGCTGATGGAAGAGGACGTAGCTTGGCTACAGAAATCACATGATAATTGGTTGCTAAAAGGTGATAGCAACACTGAATATTTTCATAGGATTGTGAATGGGAGGAGAAGAAGAAATACTATCGTTTCTCTTAGCTGTGGGGATGTGATAATAGAAGGGAATAAGAACATGCTTAAACATGCCACTGATTTTTATAAAGAACTTTTTGGTCCTGCCCCTGGGAACATGTGCAAGATTGATGGGAATATGTGGGGTGATAAAGAGAAATTGGGAGATATTGAGAACTTTCTCTTACTTAGACCTTTTTCGGATACATAAGTGAAAAATGCTCTGTTCTCAATGAAACATAACAAGGCCCCTGGACCTGATAATATTCCTATTGAGTTTTTCCAATCCTGCTGGGATATTGTTAAGGAAGATGTGATGCCACTTTTCCAGTGGTTTCATGAAAATAAGCTCGATGTGGAGAGACTCAACTATGGTATAATAACACTGTTACCTAAAGTAGCTGGAGCTGATAAAATGCAACAGTTCAGACCTATTTGCTTGCTTAGATGTATTTACAAGTTGATTACTAAGGTGCTGACTATCAGATTAGAACCCCATGCAGACATCTTGTTTAGTCGGCATCAGAATGCCTTTATCAAAAATAGAGATATTATGGACGGGATCATGTCGCTACATGAGGTCCTGCATCATACTTATGCTCAGAAAAAAGGGATTGGCCTTAAACTTGACTTTGAAAAAGCGTATGATAAAGTTAACTGGGACTTCCTGTTGGAATGTCATAGCAAAAGAAATTTTGACTCACGCTGGATTGAGTGGATTAGGAGAATCCTGGTAGGTGGTACTATCAGCGTGAAATTAAACGATGAGGTGGGAGAATATTTCCAGAGTGCTAAGGGAGTGAGACAGGGGGATCCCTTATCCCCTTTCCTTTTTAATCTTGCTGCTCACTGTCTTACTAAGATGGTCCTGAAAGCACAGGAGAATGGCCTGTTTACTGGGTTAGCAGCGGACTTAGTGGAAAATGGGGTAGCAATTCTCCAGTACGCAGATGATACTATCTTATGTTTTGAAGACAATGTTAATAACGCCTTGAATATTAAACTGCTGCTTTATCTCTTTGAGATTATGTCTGGTTTGAAAATCAATTTTGTGAAGAGTGAGATCTTCTCGGTTGGTGCGGATGATGACGCTATGAGAAACTATGATGATATGTTCAATTGTGAGATTGGGGCCTTTCCTATTAAATACTTAGGTATGCCTGTCAGTTATGCTGGACTTAAGTGCAGTGATTGGCTTTTTGTTGATGACAAGTTTATTAGTCATAGGGAATCCTGGATTAGTGAATCTTTATCCAGTGGGGGTAGGCTTATTAAGGTTAATGCGGTACTATCTCATATTCCCTCATATTATATGTCCATGGCATTGATTAAAAATCTACACTGGAAAAATGGGACAAACCGAGAAGAAAATTATTTTGGCACCGCAAAGGAAGAAAAGGATATCATATGGTGAAATGGACCCGTGTTTGTAGATCTAAAGCAAAGGGGGGCCTGGGGGTTAAAGATTTAAGGAAACAGAATATTAGCTTGTTAGCTAAATGGTGGTGGAAGTTGGAGAAGAAGGAAGGATTATGGCAAGATATTGTGAAAGCTAAGTACCTCACAAGGACATCTGTAGCTAAAGTTAAGCAGAAAGCTTCTGATTCCCCTTGTTGGAAAAATATTTTGAAAGTTAAGGAATATTACATGGCTGGTAGAGGGGTGGTGCTTAATAAAGGTAACATTGCTAGTCTTTGGCTAGATGATCTGGGTGAGAATATACTGTTTAAAGATAAATATCGTGATCTTTTTGAGATTTTCTTAGATAAGGAGTGTACTGTGGATAAACTAGAAAGTATGAATCATCTTACTTCTTTTAGGAGGAGGTTATCTCCAGCTATGCTTCGAAAATGGGAAGATATGAAGCAATGGGTGTTGGATAAAATTTGTGTAGATAAAAATGATGAGGTTTACTGGAGGTTGGATAACTCCACAGAATATTCTACTAAATCTATGTATAGATGGTTGGAGAGAAACCTTGCGAGGGCGCATTATAAGTGGATTTGGGGGGCTAAAATTCCTCTGAAAATCCAAATTTTCTTGTGGAAGCTTTTCGAAAACTCTATTCTTACTAGAGATAATATGAGAAAAAGACAGTGGCAGGGAGATCCTAAATGTTCTTTTTGTAATGAACTTGAGTCGGCGCGGCATCTTTTCTTTGGGTGTTCTGTGGCCAGGATTGTTTGGAGAACGGTTGGTGCTGTTTTTGGTACTAGTTATATTCCGAAAACAATCTGGCAGGTCTTTTCTTGGTTATATGCTTTTTTGCCAGGATTATGCAAAATTTATACTGTTGACTTAGCTGCAGTTTGTTGGTCCATTTGTTTGGCTCGGAATCAGGCTACTTTTGAGAAGAAATGGATCAAAACTCCTATTGAAATTGCTTTCACAACGTGTGCGTTTATTGATTACTGGGCAGGTATGCAGAAACCGGCGATGGCAGAGAACGTCAAGAAGGGAGCTCAGTTGCTAAATAAGAGCGCAGCTCAAATGCTGCGTTTGTGTGAACCGCCGAGGGCACAAGCAAGCAAGCCGGCTGAGGAAGAAGAAATCTGGGATGAATGGTGAATGCAGATAGGGAGATGTTCGGTTCACTTTTGCTGGTTTGCAGTGATGATGGCTTGATGTCCATGGTGGTGCTCTAGGCTTTGTGTCCCATTTGGTGAAAACTTTTTCAGTTTGTTTCTGTGCTCTTTTGGTGAGCCTGGTCTGGTGGTGGTTGTTGTGGGATGCCTGGTAGTGGCACTGATACTTGTGATCCTTGTTGTGTAGTTTAGGGTGATATCAGGTTTTCGCCCCGCAGTTCATGTTCCTGACGACAGGCGTGAACGGCGGGTTTCCTGATATTGCTTCGAACTCGCTTTTTTCCCTTTCCCTCTCTTTCTGGTCCTGGACTCATAAACATTGTATTTCCGTTATGAAAGTAATGGAAAGGGGAGAAAGCCCGGTTCGAAAAAAAAGTCATGAAAAGTATATCACCGAATTTGTATTAACAAATGATTTGTATTAACAATCATACATTCATTTTTATTAATTATTTCATAAAGATCTCACATGAACATGCATCAAGTCACCTAAAATCATCACTCACACATACAACCTTGATAATATAGAGTGCTCCCACTCCCTATATTTATAAATGACGTCGTCGCCGTTCCATCCATATAACGTATCAGATCCAACAACTGGTGCAGCAGTCCGAAAGCGTACACCACATGCACATATTTTAGAAGGCGCCATCATCATCGAGCCGATGTCCCGTCTTTAAGAGAGTTCGCATCAACCTTATCAGTCTGGCCATTCGTCAACGCCACCACGACGCCCAATAGCGCCACCGTTCTGCACTCGTCTATCCCGACGCGGAGACAATAGAAGATCTGTCATGCATAGCACCTGCCGAACAGGGATGACACATCGTAACACCTGTCGGCCAGGCATGACTTGACATCTCCACCGAAACTCCGATCAAGACAAACCCGTTCCACCTCCCGTCTCTCTCTTCCAGCGCTGCTCCACAAACAACATTCTCAAGAGAGAAACGACACCATAGTGCCGCCATCGTCCGATATGAAATACAAAATCCTAGGGTTTCCCCCGGAGCAGCACGAGCAGGTAAACAATAGTTACATGACAATGCCTTCATCAAGGTAACGATGCAGAATGCCGCCATCGCGTGTCGTCGGCTCGATTTTCACCGTTAACTATGTCTCCCCGACTCGAAGCCGGGACTAGATGATCGTTCTCGAGATCCGACCATCCAGCCTCAGGCCGACCACCTCCGACAGTGGAGATGACCACCACCGGCGGCTATACCAGCCAGAACAGATATGACCGTAGGTGCCGCGGAGCCATCTACCAGGCCCTCCACGCCGTCGCCGATCCGAAACTAGCTGGCACGCCACCGCTGCCGACCACATCGCGTCGCCGGCCGAACCATGCCAGCCGCCGCCCGTGACCGAGCCGCCCGACACGCCTACAGTCACCGTCACCCTAGACAGGGCCGACCACCACCACCGTCGCTGCAGCCATCACCGCTGCTCCGCTAGATCAGTCGTGCCTTCACGCATGTAGGGGCCCGCACTACCCGTGAAATGCGGGAGAGAGGGAGTCCCCCGCCACCATCGTCGCACCCCGGGCTTAGCCTGGCGGCTTCCTCCGGCGGCGACGAAGGGAGGGGAGGAGGGAGTGCGCGCCCCCGACGGCTAGAGTTTGGGCACGCCCAAGTCGCCCTAGCGGGGACGACGCGGTGACCATTTCTTGGCTTGCATCTTTTCTTTATGCTAACGTTTTATCCCATTCTCTGTATTTCTTTCTTCATTTTCATCAACCCCATGCTACCCTCTCTAAACCCTAGTGCCCTCGGTTCGGTCTGTGACAGGAAAGTACAGTCACCCCACCCAATGGCGGATCCAGGCCTGGGTCGGGGGGGGGGGGGGGGGGCAGGGCATGCATAATGCTTAATGTGTCTACTCTAGCATCTTAGGCACTCTTGCGACACTATAGAAGTACTGTAGCAGGCCTGGGGCCCGGGGCTTGGCCCGATCCTAGCTCCGCCCGTGACCCCACCCCCTCCTAAATCGTCTTCTGGCCTTAATTGGACCACATAAACGAGATTAAGAGCTAGATCTGATCACTTTCTTTGTTTTTGGTCTAAAGTATGCAATCGGTTCGAGTTAATGGACTATATCACATTTCACTCTGTACCATCAGCATTCCCACCCCTCTGATTGCCCGTGAAAATTGTTAAAAGCAAAATACAACCTAGGGTCCACGTGTCATATTCATCTTGGCGGCTGCTACAAATCAGCTGGACGATTTCTAAGAGAAATCATCTGCCTAGCCCATCGTCTGATCAACGCGTTGGTGGTCTTTGGATTGCAGCAATGCCACCATAGCAGCGAGTGTGCGAAAGCTTCAATGCAGCGTCATTGCAGCCCAGCCGAATCACCAATGCAACACCGACGACGTCCAACGAAGCTCCATTGCAGCCCCAATGGAGCTCCAATGCATCACCGATGGCGTCAGGCGAAGCTCCATTGCAACTCCAGTGAAGCTCCGTTGCATCTTCGGCGATGCTTCCAGCGGCTTGGTGTTGCTCCATTGCAGCTCCGGCAGTGCTCCCAACAACTTCAAGTCAACATCGTCGGAGTTGCAGCGCTCCTCGTCCCCTCCTTGCCGTGGCCACCGCCGCATCACCGGCCAGGCGGCGACGCTCCAGTGTAGCTCCGAGAGGGTGTTGCATCAACGCTCTTATGCAACTTTGGCTGCTCTCTCGGAGCACCGGCGACGAATCACCGACACAAGCAAGGCGGTGCCCCGGGGAGCGGCTACCAGTCGTTGGCTGCTGGAGTATGACAGGTCGGAGGAGCGTGGGTGCGTGGAGTATGAGCTCGCCACCGGGTGCTGCAGAAGCCGCCCCGTGGGCTGCTCCGACGAGAGTGATGGCAGTGTGGACGGGAGAGGCCTCGAGACAGAAATAGGAGACGTAGTAGAGTTGAATCTGGTTCAGACGAAGGGAGATCGAGCTCGACAGAAAATTGAGTGGCTCTCGTGATCTATACGACAGAACGAGGAGGTAAGGTCAAGCGGTGTGTGGCCCCACAGGACACGTGGCATCCGTCGGAGACGGTTTACTTCAGCGTGAAATCAACCAAACGTTTTGAGATAGGAGTAGGAGGTCGACAACGATTTGTAAGAGAGTAACCTTAGTTCTGATCGGTTGGAGTCGGTTGGCTTGAATGTTCGCATTTTACGTTAACTTTTTGTAATTAAACTTTCTGCCTTATATAAAAATATATGATACGCCTTTGGTGTACTCTTGAAAAAAAACGTTTTCCATTCATCTTCCCCCTCAACTCCATTCCAATCTCTTGGAGAAGGATTAGGATTAGAACAGAAAGAGATCCCCGGGATGCAACGTCGCCGGTCCCTCCCCGATTTACGGCGTGCAGGCCTAATCCATCAGCATGTGCTACTGCTGGCTCGTGTCGTGCCATCGTGATTCGATCCGTTGCATGCAGCTCCCGAACAAGACGATGCAGACTGAGGGCAAACTGCTGCTGTCACGCGCGTATGGACACGATCGACGCGCCCGGCATGCAGCCGCTACGTACGTCGACAGTTTCACTGCATACGCTGCGGCTACATGTTCAACGGGATGCAGCGCAGCTCATCCTCTCCGTACCCTGCCGCGTCTCTCCATCTCAGACCTGCCCAGCAATGGCAAAAACAATGATCGAGTGGATGAGGGGTGAAAACAGCCATCCGTCCGTGTACGTACTCGATCGCCTGCAAGATCAGGGCTGTAGCAGCAATGCTCGATTCAAGAGGGTCACATGGGCGTCAGGTCCACAGTCGTCGTAATATCGATCATAAACAGTATGTACCAGGGTCCAGCTCCAGTAGGTAAATGTTGCAGCCACTTTCATCCTTCTAGTGTCACGAGGTCTGCACAAAATTTGTGCCCGAGCTAGACTCGGGTCGGCGCAATAGTCGAGCGCGTGTA
Organism: Hordeum vulgare subsp. vulgare; assembly: GCF_904849725.1. Lineage (NCBI taxonomy): Eukaryota > Viridiplantae > Streptophyta > Magnoliopsida > Poales > Poaceae > Hordeum > Hordeum vulgare. The sequence continues at coordinate 652,787,772 of NC_058519.1, read as the reverse complement.
CATACATCGATATTATTGGCAAAAACCAACTGAAACCGATGCTGTCGCCATATTCGTATAAGAAATCCATATACAAGTTTAAAGGGTACGACGAACGGGAAAGCTAGTTCAAAGCATCACCGAGAAACCAACTGCAACTCTGCAAGTGCTCATCATCGAAACACTTGCTATGGGGCGAAAACCCGACGACACCAGCCAAAAACTAACCTATAGGAACATACAAGTTCTTAAAGGAGAAAAGATCACTCTCACAAGAGTCTAACATGGTAAACCAAAAGCAGTTTCAGGGCGTCGTTCGCCGCTGCAATGATCCTCATCATCGTAGCAGCATTCTCCTTAAGCATAGTTGCTCCGCGCGCGTTCAGTGGCAATCCGTTCATCTTTTTTCAGTAAACCTAATACTAGTCGAGAAGAACATATATAGGAGGAAAAGACCAAATCAAAAGGAGACCTAGGGAGCTGAAATTCAAAAGTGGCATGGCTGCAGCAATTTCAGATTACCCAGCAAACCGCCGCAAGACCAATTGTCCAAAATTTAACTCCATCGGGAAGGAAAACATAACACCAGAAATAAAATTGCCATAAATTGTTTGGGCAAAGTTCAGTGCCCAGGACAGAACCAACCGTACACCGTACCACTACGGCGACAGGGCGAAGAAATAATAGAGGCTGAGATGTTTCTTTGTCATTGCAAAATGAGCATTTCGGGTTACCCCAGCCGAGTTTTTCCTGCTCATAACATCTCTAGTAAGGACAACATCTTGAAAGAGGTGCCAAAGGAAAATCTGGATTGTAGGAGGGATGTTGGACTTCCAGATCCACCTGAAATAACAAGCAGAAACGGGTCTTTCCAAATGTTTGTTGCTGATGCTAAATAGCTGGGGGAATTTAGTGTACAAAGTACAAAGGAGGGTTGTTGTTCAAAGGATCGATCCGCAATGTTGCCAGATCTGAGGATAACTTTTCTACCAGCCAAGTAGTAATCTTTAACTTTCATGATAGCTTTTCAAATGGGCGAGTCACTGAACTTCCCTTTAACAGAAGCAATAGTGTGACGTTTAAGATATTTAGCCCGTATCACATCTTGCCAAAGGCAATTTTGTGTATCTAGCTTCCACCACTATTTGACAAGCAAGCTTATGTTTTGCTTGAGAAGATCTTTAACCTCCAAACCACCCTTGTGCTTTGATCTACAAACCCTGGTCCACTTGATCAGTGATAGCGTTTTGTGCCGCCACCTCCTTGCCAAAAGAAGAGGCGACGATCTTTATCCGACTTCTCAATTGTTTGACAAAAGGTTTTGGGGGAACTGGCTCAACCCTCTAGGGGTGGCCTATCACATATATTTATAGATGGTGTACCAAGGGTACGTTACAATATACACGTATAGGTACAGATAACTATACATCTAACACCCTCCCTCAATCTTAACCACTTCCTAAAGAATCTAGAAGAGTAAGATTGCGCCTACAGGCCTCGAACTGTGGTAGAGGCAATGGCTTGGTGAAGATGTCTGCAAGTTGATCTTTTGAAGAGATGAACTTGATCTATAATAGCTTCTGAGAAACACGTTCCCTCACAAAGTGATAGTCAACTTCGAGGTGTTTTGTTCGAGCATGGAATACCGGATTCGCCGAGAGGTATGTAGCACCGATGTTATCACACCAAAGTATAGGAGGTTGCGGTTGGGAAATCCCCAATTCCTGAAGCAAAGACTGTACCCATATGAGCTCTGCAGTGGAATTGGCCACAGCCTTATATTCAGCTTCAGTACTGCTACGTGACACAGTAGCCTGTTTCCGAGCACTCCACGCGATCAAGTTGGAGCCAAAGAACACAGCATAACCCCCCGTGGATCGCCTGTCATCCGGACTGCCAGCCTAGTCCGCATCAGAATACGCCGAGAGCACCCCAATAAGGTTCGGCCGAAGATGGAGCCCGTGAGACACTGTGAGTCACACATAGCGCAAGATGCGCTTAACAGCAGACCAATGAGTGTCACGAGGCGCCTGAAGATACTGACAAACTCTGTTGACAACAAATGATATATCTGGCCTCGTGATCATCAGATACTGAAGACCACCAACAATACTCCTGTACATAGTAGCATCAGCAGAGGACAGGAGCTCACCATCAACAGCAGTGATCTTGTCAGTAGGAGACATAGGCGTAGTGGTCGTCTTGCACTTAAGCATCCCAGCTCGCTGCAACAAGTCCAATGAGTACTTCTTCTGTGTCATAACAAGACCATCAGCACGAGGAGCCACTTCGACACCCAGAAAGTAGTGAAGTCTCCCAAGATCTTTGACAGCAAAATCAGTACCAAGAGCACGAACAAGGGCGTCAGCAGCAAACTGTGAAGAACTGAGCAGAATGATATCATCTACATAAACCAGCAAGTACATAGTGACCTCGGGCTTCTGCAAAACCATGAGCACGAAGAGTTGTTGCAAGACGGGCACGCCAGGCACGAGGAGCTTGCTTCAGACCATAGAGTGCTTTGATAAGACGACATAGATAATCAGGACGATCAGGATCAGAAAAACCAGGAGGCTGTCGCATATAAACCTCCTCCTCCAATAAGCCATGAAGGAAGGCATTCTGCACATCAAGCTGACGGATAGACCATCCTCGAGTAACTGCAAGGGACAGAAGAAGCCTAATAGTAGTAGGCTTGACCACAGGGCTGAAAGTGTCCTCATAATCAAGACCAAAGCGCTGCCGGAATCCCCTGGCAACAAGACGCGCTTTGTAGGCTCAATAGACCCATCAGAATGCTTTTTCACCTTGAAGACCCATTTAGAATCAATGACGTTGACCCGAGGTGGTGGAGGAACAAGAGTCCATGTCTCATTGCGAAGAAGAGTGTGGTACTCCTGCTCCATGGCCTCTCTCCAATGGGGAATACTCATAGCAGCCTGATACGTACGCGGCTCCGAGGACGGATCCGCAAGGGCAACAGTCATGCAAGAGGCATACCACGCAACAGTACCGTCAGTGCGCTTAAGAGGACACACAACACCACTGCGACTGCGCGTGTGTGGACGAGAGACCACAGGAGCCGGCAAGGGCCCAGCCGGCGAGGGACTGGGTGACGGCGAAGAAGGCCCAGCCGGCGAGGGACTGGACGACAGCGAAGAAGACCCAGCCGGCGAGGGGCTGGGCGTCGGCGAAGGAGGCCCAGCCGGCGAGGGGCTGGGCGTCGGCGAAGGAGGCCCAGCCGGTGAGGGGCTGGGCGTCGGTGACGCACTAGACGACGTAGGGCACACGGGCGAGGCAGGGCTGGTACCCGCCATGGACGACGCGGGAGATGACGCCCGCGTGGGCGAGGCGGGGCTAGGGCCCGCCTGGGGTGACGCGGGCCAAGAGACCGGCGACGACAGCAAGGGCGCAGGCGAGTCGGCCGGTCGGACCGGCGGCAGTGAGGCCGGTCGAACCGGCGGGGCAGCTGGTCGTACCGGCGTCTCCAGGAGACCGCGAGCGTCGCGCCCAGTAGCAGCCGGTTAAGCCGGGCTGACGGTCGGGCTCACAGGTGGCGCGCTGGAGACTGCAGGCTCGTCCAGGAGCTCAAGACGAACACCTCTACCAACACCTGCACCATGGTTAGGCAACAAAATAGGAGCATATGCAACATCATCAAATTGGTCAGAGGCAAGAGAGGATGTATGCATAGATGGCGACTCATTGGTGGACACAGGTAAATTGGTAAAGGGAAAAACATGTTCATCAAACACAACATCCCGAGATAAATAGACACGATTTGTGGGAACATGAAGACATTTGTATCCTTTATGAAGGGAACTATAGCCAAGAAAGACACACTTCTTAGATCTAAATTCCAGCTTACGTTTATTGTAGGGGCGTAAATGCGACCAACAAGCACACCCAAACACCTTAAAAAAGGTATAATCAGGTTGTTCATTAAGGAAGAGTTCAATGAGAGTCTTCATGTCTAAAACACGAGTGGGAGTACGGTTGATGAGGAAACATGCGGTGGTAAAGGCATCACTCCAAAACCGAAAAGGAACAGATGCATGGGCCAAAAGAGTAAGACCAGTCTCAACAATATGACGATGCTTACGTTCGACAGAACCATTCTGCTGATGTGTATGTGGACACGCTAAACGATGCACGATCCCAAGCGAACTGAAAAAGGAATCAAGGTTGGGATATTCGCCACCCCAATCTGACTGCACATAAACAATCTTATGCTTGAGAAGGCGTTCAACATGCTTTTGAAATTGAACAACTATATGGAACACATCAGATCTACGCTTAATAAGATAAAGCCAAGTAAAGCGACTGTAAGCATCAATGAAGCTGACATAATAATTATGACCACTGATAGAAGTCTGGGCAGGACCCCATACATCTGAAAAGACAAGTTCAAGAGGATGTTTGACCTCACGACTAGACTCTGAAAAAGGAAGTTGATGACTCTTCCCCTGCTGACAAGCATCACACACTGCTACATCTTTATTACTAGACATGCTAGGAAGCTCATGACGACGCAAAATATGACGGACGATAGGAGTGGCAGGATGACCAAGGCGAGCATGCCACTGTGACGACGAGACGCGAAGTCCACTAAAAACCCGAGAGACGCCAGGATGCTCCACACGATAGAGACCCTGGCATAGCCGTCCGCTAAGAAGAACGTCCCTCATGGCCCGATCCTTAATAAAAAGATCAAAAGGGTGAAATTCACAGAAAACATTGTTATCAGCATTAAGCTTAGGAACTGAAAGGAGATTACGCGTCACAGCAGGAACTCTAAGGACATTACGAAGCTGAAGACTCCTATTTGTATGGCTAGTGAGAAGAGATGCTTGACCAATATGAGAGATGCGGATACCTACTCCATTGGCGGTGTGAACCTTGTCGGTGCCGTGGTAGGCCTCACGAGAGTGGAGCTTGCCGAGCTCACTCGTGAGGTGATCCGTAGCCCCACTGTCCATGTACCAGTGGGGGTCGACGGGATAGGACTGCGTGTGTCCCTGCTGCTCCCGAGGTGATGGCTTATCAGCCAACTGTGCCTGACGCTCGTTATTGCGCGAGTCCTTGTCATCGTTGTAGAGGTCGAGGAAACTCTTCTGGAAACGGCGGTGACACTTAGAGGCATAGTGACCCGCACGTCCGCAGAGCTGGCACTCCCGGGTAGGACGACCCCCCCCAGAGGACGATGCAGGAGGGGGGCGAAAAAGGCGGCGCGGCGGGACCCTTGCCCGAGGGAGCAGAGGGGGCACCAGGGCCAGGAGCGCCACGTCCCGCCTTGTAGGCGGCGTTCGCTGAGGGAGTACCTCGGCCACGGGTGCGGCGCGCCTCCACGCGCTGTTCGGTGAGAAGAAGGCGCCAGTAGAGCTCGTGCGCCGGCATCGGAGACGTGTTGCCACGCTCGTTGATGATCTCCACAAGTCCACCGTACTCCTCGTCAAGACCGTTGACGATGTAGGAGTTGAACTCGGTGTCGGTGAGAGGCTGGCCAATGGAGGCCAGAGTGTCGGCGATGGACTTGACCTTGTTATAGAAGGCCGTGGCCGTGCCATCGAGCTTCTCACACTCGCCAAGTTGGCGACGGAGAGCACTGGAGCGCGCCTGCGACTGCGATGCGAAGGAGCGCTCCAGGATAGTCCAGGCCTCGTGAGAGGTCTTGGCGAAGACGAGCATCCCGGCAACCTCCGGTGTAAGCGACCCCTGGATAGCCGAGAGGTTCGCCTGGTCCTGCCCTGTCCAGACGCGATGCGCCGGGTTGTAGACTGGTCCATTGACGATGTCCACGACCACGGGAGGGCACGGATAGGAGCCGTCGACGTAGCCGAGGAGGTAATGACTCCCAAGGAGCGAAAGAACCTGCGCACGCCAGAACACGTAATTATCTGAAGATAACTTGGTGGTGATGAGGTGGACGAACTGGAACGGTGCAGGTAGACTCCCCGGCGTGAAGACAGCAGGCGGCGTATATGCCGCGGGAGACGCGGCCACAGCTGCCGGGGCCACCGATGCGGCCGCGGCAAGGTGGGCACCGATCGGCGGCGTCATGTGGGCAGCGTTGGCATCGAAGGAGGGCGCCATAATGGGCGACGTGGAGGCGGCGACCAGCGGCACCGAGAGGGCGGCGACCGGAGCGGACGCCGAGGGGGTCCCCGAGGAGGGCACCAGGGGCATCACAGGCACCGGAGGTGCGGCGGCCAGGGGCGGTGGCGAAAACGATGCCGCCGAGAAGAGAGAGCCGACGCTGCGGGTGCTGATCGGAGCCGCCACAGCAGCGGCGTCAATAGGGCAAGAGAGGAGCGCAGCGAGGAAGGCCGGAAGGAAGTCGGCGGAGGCGGAAGCGGTGGAGGTGGTCGTCATCATAGCGGCTGGAGGAGCGGAAGGCGCGTGGCAGCAGCGGCGGCTCGAGGCGGGGCGACGACGGCGGCGGCCAGGAGATGGGCGGCGGCTACGTAGGGGAAGACCTAACCTAGTCTGATACCATATTTGACAAAGGGTTTTGGGGAACTGGCTCAACCCTCTAGGGGTGGCCTATCACATATATTTATAGATGGTGTACCAAGGGTACGTTACAATATACACGTATAGGTACAGATAACTATACAGTCTAACATCAATAAATGTTTTACCAAGTAAGAACATGATCTAAAGGAAAGAGAGCCCCCCCCCCCGCTAGGGCGGCTCGGGTGGAAACCCTAAAATGCGCTGTCGGGCGCCTCCATCCCCATCTGTCACTGTTGGAGGAAGCCGCCGGGCAAAGCGCCAGACGGCTGACGACGACGGCGGAAGATCTCTTCCCTCCCACGTCGGATCTGGTGAGGCGGGTCACCCGATGGAGTCAGGGCGATTCTTTCCAATCCGCGTCGCAGCGGATCGCCTCCGGTGACGGCGCAAGGTGGCGACGTGGTGATGGGAGGAGGCGGCGGAGCTGCAGGGCGTCGTGGACGATCGGGTGGTGTTGTCCGCTCGACGAGTTCGCGTGGTCACGGTGGCCTTGGTCATGGTGGCCGATGACTCGGCGGGTCGGCGACAGAGGAATATGGCCGATGGCAGCAGCGATGTTTGGCCTGGATCCTTGGGCGGCAGCCCTGGAAGGTGGCAGCCTGTGAAGCTCGGGGCTTGCCGCGGCGTCATGGCACGGTGCGGTCCATGTCCAAGGCGGATGTACGCCGACAATCTGGTGGTTTTTTTCTACGGAATGGTTCGGGTCAAAGACGGTCACGAGCGCGCGTGATCCATCTCTGCGGTTCTCGCAGTTTGGCGAGGTGGGGTGGTAGCCTTTCCCCCAGGCTCCAGTGGTGGCACACTCGAGCAGTGGCCGGTGCACAATGGCTACTACCATGGCAGTGCTGTCGTGGATGGTCGCCGGATCGAGGCGGCTATATCTGGGGCTTTGAAGGCGGTCGGGACAGTGCATAGGTTGTCGGGTGAATTTCTTTTGGATGGATCCGGGTGCAAACTTGGTCTTTGGCCGGTGGCCGGAGCCGGTGATGACAACGCCTTTATCGTCGTGTCCTTCATGTAGGCATCATCGAGGTGAAGCTTTCAACTTCATCCAATACCACCCTAGACCAGCAGGTCGGATGACGACGACACTCTTGTGTCTTTTCCCTTGAGGGCGTCATTCCTGGAGGTGTACGCGGGCTCGAGGGACAAGTGGACAACATCTTTGGTGGAGCAGTACTTCATCCTATATTTTCATGGCAGTGGATCTTGGCGGCGTGGAGCAACGGAGACTCGGTGTCCGATGTGTGGCCATGGACTCACGTAGGAGGACGACGATGTCTGGCGTCATGGCGGAGTTGATGACAGAGAGGCTTGGCAAGGTCGATATTTGAGGATGAATTGATGGAAAACAGTGATTACGGCCCTTGCAGCGTGTACGTTGGTGCCCATTGGAAGTGCGTCAGACCGGTGTGTCACCTAGTCCTAACGTTATGGCTTGGATGGAGCATCCGACATTAGGTGTTATGTTCTGGTGCGATGTTTGTTTGATATTTGACCCGGACATTCATCATTCCTTCGTCAAGGAGATAGGAGTAGCGGCATGTGTTGTCAAGATGATGGCTTGAGGCTTACTGATATATTACTTTGTATGATTTTGATGAATAATTAATAAAATGGTTGCATGCATCTCCCAGATGGAGAGACCGGGGATACATTCTCCTTTTCTAAAAGAAATAAGAACATGGACATGTAATGGTACACGATACAAGTAAAGGATGAATTTTAAAAGGTGAGCCTCCTCATAAAGAAGCAGCATTATCAATCCAGGACTCGCATGTTTTCAAAAATTTGTCATCAACAAAAATCCAAGTTTGAAGAGTGGGGTAGCTAACAGGAACACCTAATTATTTCTTAGAGAAATGTCCAATTTGATAGTTAAACAAGTCTGCATAAAAGGAATATGGAACATCTGTTTCGATCGAGAATGTATCCGCTACAAGAAATTTTAGATTCAAACTAGAGCTATAACTCTAGAAACAAGAAAAATATATCAAATTAAGTCTTTAACATTGGGTAATGACCACATATTCAGCCCCCTTAACACAATCAATGCCTTGTGCGGATTTTGTTGATTTTTCGTAATTAACTGTGGCTTGCACTATGATTATTCGGGTTGGTTTACCCTTACTGGAGTTGATTTTTTTTTCTTTTAGGAAAAGGACCAAAATCTAAAGGTTCATAATAAGTACATGGTATCCTAAACATAATAGAAGTTACATTAAGAACCTAGCACCACCAAGCGAGCCATCGACGCGAATTCTCTTCTTCTTTATGATCCAAGGAATTCGCATCCTCGCCGGGTTTTTTTAAACAACCATTAGTGCTAAATTTGTTGTTCTTTTCGCAAGTTGTGCTAAAATTGTTGTTCACATTTCTATGGCATTGCTTTATAAAAAATGAGGCTAGGTGGGGAAGTTCCCTTATTTAACTTTTGTTGTTATAGGTAGGTGGGAAGAATCGCACCTAGGCGGCTTCAACTCACCATGGCATTGCATTCCAGTCTTTTAATACATTATGCGTCCTAATTTTCAAGGCCTCACAATCAATCCAGGTCTCCATTATAGAATTGGGTCATTCGATTGTCAACAGAGTCAACAATTTATTGAGGAGCTCTTTTATTCAATTCTATTAATTCATTGTCCACCCTAGTTTTGGAGTTCTTTCATTTAAATTAGGTATTCAATTGTGGATTTAGTTTACAATTGACCGGGCCAATGGTTTTGCAAATTAGTTGGCAAGAACAAGCCTATAAAAACATATCAATACCTCACACCCTCTGACCACCTAGAGAAAAAAGAATGTCATCATTTGACACTGTACAACCAATATAGTACATGGAGCGATTGACGCCGAAGTTTTCCCACATAAATATTACTTGATTAGCAGATAACATAGAGTCACACGACGAAAGGCCCACCAAAACATCACATTATATAAATTAAAATAAAACACACTTCATCATCTCCGCCACTCGCCAAACTAAATATTCTCATTTCCAAATTATAAGGTGCATTGATTTTTTGGAAAGTCAATTATTTTAACTTTGACCAAGATAAGAGTCAAAAATATCGACGTCCATAATACTAAATAAACTAGATGATTCCCTGCGCGTTGTTGCGGGAAACATGATAAACAAATGTATAAATACGTGTTAAAAATAAAAAACTATTGCCAAAAAAATATTAGGATTGCTCTCGTTTTATACTTTAAGAACAATAACTTATATGAAGCATTTGACAAAAAATGCGTAAAAAAAGTGTAACATGATCTGAATATATTTGCTCTAAAGTATATTTATACTGCTTATGCCCATAATAAAAATTAGTGAAACAGTGTATAGATTAGGGCACACATTATAGCTTATGACCACATGCATGACTTGATGATGTGACATGATTACATGAGGAAAAAAAACTACTTATGACTAAATGCATGACTTGATGTGGCATGGTTGCATGAGAAGGAAAAATAGGTAGTGGGTTACAACTATTTAAGAGTAGAAGATATAATATGAAAACTCATTTCATGGTGAATCTAATGATACCGAATTGATATTATGGATTTCAATATACTTCTCTAATAATTTGATCAAACTTAAGAAGGCCACTAGTGGAGACGGGGCCTTTAGCCCCGGCCCGTAAGGGGCTTTAGTCCCGGTTCACCAACCGGGACTAAAGGGGCGGGACTAAAGGACTAACCTTTAGTCCCGACCCTGTTTCAAGCCGGGACTAAAGGTGCTCCACGTGGGCGCCTCGTAGCGCCCCACGGGCAGGCCCTTTAGTCCCGGTTCGTTACACGGACCGGGACTAAAGAGTTTCAGATTTTGTTTATTTTTGGGTTTTTTTTAATGAAATTATTTTTGGGTTTTAGGGTTTTAGGGTTTTAGGGTTTAGGTGTTCGGGAGATTAACGTGATGCCTCGTTTGGTGTTCGGGAATTAGTTTTCATATAATTTAAATAGAAATAATTATGCATATATATATAAGATTAACTTATCTTACAAACGAGCATATATATACAATTATATGGAGATCTGAATTATCGGGACTAGAGCCCGTCTATTCGATTACATGGACGAACATCAGTAATGGCCCCTAGCTACACTAAATCGTCCTTTGTCATCTATAGCTTCCGTCCTCAGAAAGGTCGCAAGCTCCTCTGCAACAGCAATCGCGCGTTGCTCTGGTAGGACCTTTGTCCTCATGGCCGTGTACTATATAAGAAGAGGAGATGAATATGAATATCAATCATGATAACAAAGAATGACGGGTAAAAATAGAGGTGTGAATGTTCATTGCTTACGTCGAATCTGTGATCCTTGTGCTCAGAGGTAAATGTGCGAATGGTCTTGCAAACATAGTATCCGCATAGATTCACTTAAGTACCATGTATGCAAGTAACGCATATTTGTTTGAAGATCATCTTTGCTGACCAAAGGCGCTCCCATGACAAACTGTGGCTTAGGGGCTACCACAACCTTGGGTAACCTGTCGTCTTGGGAAGCCAGAATGTCTTCAACTGGGATACCCCATTCATCCGCCCACTTCTTTGCTAATTCAAAATCTTGCCCCTGCACCGGAGGGGGGACATTCGAGGGGAACACCCTGAGGGGTGGGATCGACTGTTTGGCCTGTTGTCCAAGCTGAGGAACGTCTGATTTTTTCTTGCTTGTAGTTGAACTTGATTTGCTCCCACTTGCACTTGCACAAGATCTGCTCTTTTTCACTTCCTTCTGCAATGTGCGTGTATAGTCATCAGGCTTATGGTGTAAGTCATACTGTGATGGAAGGTTCGTGAAGTATTTTGCAAATGCTATTTGCTTCTCGGTGTATTCCGGGCGGGGCTCAGGTTCCTTCTTTTTCATCTGCGCATCATGATGTTCCTTTTCTATCCTGGCGTTTTCCTCGGGGATACGATCATAAGGTCTGATAGGAAGATTAGCATGAGGTACCTTTGGGAGGGACGACCGTTTGCGCTTTGGGGGGCTTCGTCGCTTAGAAATCGTCGGCGGAGCGTTCTTGCTAGCACGCTTCCGCTTAGTATCCGGAGCGGGCGGCGACGGAGACGGACGACCCAAGTCCGGCGGCGATGATCGAGATGGACTCGTGTTGTGCTGGCCGACGTCATGTGGAGGGCTTGGAGGTAATGGAGGTGTAGGTGACCTGCGACGACTCGGAGGCGGTGTTGTCCTTGGGGCCGAGCCTGGAAGCTTGATGTAGTTCTTGTCCCATAGGATGACTCCACCCAGTACTTCTCCGAGTGTCCTCTCATCTTCGGGTCCAGCTATGTCGAGCTCCATATCATGAAACCCCGCCATGATTTCATCCACCCCGACTTTAGCAAAGCCAGTTGGAATCTCACGGCCATGCCAGCGTGCATCAGGGCCAGAAGGTAAAGCTTGTCCGACGGCCACCTTCATGGATATGTTCTTGAATTTCTGATGGAGTTCACATGATGTTGACTCCTTGATTCCATCCACGGGGTAGCCGGGACCGCCCTCTATCATTCTTCGTGCATCGTCGGGCGGGGCCTTAGATTCAGCCACGCTGCTTTTCCGCTTAGATGGGGCGCCGGTAATATCAAATGCAGGATCTTCCTGGCGCACTACTCCTCTAAGCTCATCAATCTGCTTCTGTTGCTCGTTAATCCTGGCAAGCAACTGGTTGAACTTGTCATTCTCCTCATCCTGCTGCCGCTTCTTTGCTCTCTCTCGGCTTCTGTAAGTGTCTTGGTCTCTGGCAAACCCAAGCCACCACGGGTAAGAAGGACCGAAGCCTCGCATTCGTCCTCCATGTTCATCATTGCCGAGGACCAGTGTGAGCAAATCTTTCTCTCTATCTACAGTGAACTTTCTTTTTCCCTCCTTAATTTCTTTCACTATCCTTTTCCAATTCTCCCTGGGTATCCTAAGACCGTCACTGCAGTTGAGGTCCCCTGTTTCTTCGTCGTACGAACCACCATGCGCAAGGAACCAATTTCTTGCTCTCAATTCCCACTCATCACGGAGTGGTTCAGGTACGATGCCTTTAGCTAGCAGATCTTGCTCTTTCCTATCCCACTTTGGGATGGCAGTCTCATAGCCCCCTGGCCCCAGCTTGTGGTGATATTTCTTCTTGTCGGCATTTATCTTCTTCTTTTCTGATAATGCTTGGGCATCTTCTGACTCCTTGTACTCTTGAAATGCCTTCCAGTGATTCGCCTGCTTGGCTAGATACCCCTCGAATACTGGCACTTTCTTTGTCTTCAGATAGTTTTTCCATAGCTTCTTCTTCCAGCTACGGAACAGTTCGGCCATCTTCTTTAGAGTCCACTGCTTGACTTTGGCCCTCAGTTTGTCTGCGGCGTCTTCATTCTCACGTTCTGGCAGGTTGAAATGTGACATGAGATCATTCCAAAGATTATATTTGTACCTTTCGGCGACATAGTCACTATCGGCTGCCCCTTTGCGCTTGTTCCATTCCCGAACGCTGATCTTGTTGAAAGTTGGCATGCTATCATCATTTCACACACATAGCATGTGTTAAAAAGTTGAGAGGGCTACGACAAAAACTGGATGCACTTCGTGTACAAAACGGACAATCTCTCTCGAAGTATCAGCGTTTCGAACGAGAACTCATCTCTTACAAAGGGATTTCATTTTTTTGAACTTATTTGAACTCCATACTTTTTGTGTGTTCAAAATATACCATTCAAAGGCACATCACAAAACTTTTTGTATTACATTATTGCACCAATATTCCTATCTATTATTTCTGTTTTCTTCTGGGTCGTAGCCATGGAGAATCTTCATCATTCAGTAGGATGCTTGGGTCAGTTTTCACATTGAAGGGCGGAATTTCATGAAACTTATTATAATCTTCTGACATGTCTGTCTTGTCATCTACTCCCACGATGTTTCTTTTCCCTGAAAGAACTATGTGGCGTTTTGGCTCATCGGACGATATCTTCTTTTGCTGATTTCTTTTTCTCGTTTTTGTAGACATGTCCTTCACATAGAAAACATGAACGACATCATTGGCTAGGACAAATGGTTCGTCCATGTACGCAAGATTGTTGAGATCCACTATTGTCATGTCGTACTTTTGGTCTACAACTACCCCGCCTTCTGTCAGCTTCACCCATTTGCATCGAAACAAAGGGATCTTAAAAGTAGGTCCATAGTCAAGTTCCCATATCTCCTCTATGTACCCGTAATATGTTTCCAAACAGTGCCCATTCTCGTCTGTTGCATCAAAGCGGACACCACTATTTTGATTGGTGCTCTTTTTATCTTGGGCAACCGTGTAAAATGTATTCCCATTTATCTCATACCCTTGGAAAGTACATATAGTCAAAGATGGTGGCATGGCCAAACAGTACAGCTGATCTCCAACGTTGTCGTCATTCATGAGATGTGTCTGCAACAAACTGCCGAAAGTCTTCTCGTGTTCCCCTTTAATCCAAGAGTCAGCCTTCCCCGGGTTTTCAGAGCGTAGAATATTCTTGTGTCTCACGATATACGGAGCCACCACGGTGGAATTGTGTAGAACTGTGTAGAACTGTGTAGTGTGCTTGAGAGAAAGAATGCCCGTCCATACATACTTTTGCTTTCCTTCCTAGTGTGCCTTTTCCTGTCAGCCTACCCTCATACCGAGATTCAGGAACACCAATCGGCTTCAGGTTAGGAAGAAAGTCCACACAAAACTCAATGACCTCCTCTGTTCCATAGCCCTTGGAGATGCTTCCTTCTGGCCTAGCACGGTTACGAACATATTTCTTTAAGACTCCCATGAACCTCTCGAAGGGGAACATATTGTGTAGAAACACAGGACCGAGAATTCTAATCTCTTCGACTAGGTGAACTAGGAGGTGTGTCATTATATTGAAGAAGGATGGCGGGAACAACAACTCAAAGCTGACCAGACATTGGACCACATCAATCTGTAACCCTGATAGACTTTGTCGATCGATTACCTTCTGAGAAATTGCATTGAGGAATGCACATACCTTCACAATTGCCAGGCGAACATTTTCCGGTAGAATTCCCCTCAATGCAACCGGAAGCAATTGCGTCATAAGCACGTGGCAGTCATGAGACTTTAGGTTTTGAATTTTTTTGTCTTTCATATTTACGATTCCCTTTATATTCGACGAGAAGCTAGTCGGGACCTTGATACTGAAAAGGACTTCAAAGAAGATTTCCTTCTCTTCCTTAGTAAGAGCGTAGCTGGCACGCCCTTGAAACTGCCCTGGATGCATGCCATCTCTTCCTTTATGACGTTCCTGGTCCTCCCGTGCTTCCGGTGTATCTTTTGACTTCCCATACAAGCCCAGGAAGCCTAGAATATTCACGCAGAGATTCTTCGTCGGGTGCATCACGTCGATTCCCAAGCGGACCTCATGGACTTCCCAGTAGGGTAGCTCCCAAAATATAGATTTCTTCTTCCACATGGGTACGCGCTTATCAGGGCCGTTAGGAACAGGTTGGCTGCCAGGACCCTTTCCAAAGATTACTTTTAAATCTTTGACCATATCAAATACTTCAGCACCAGTACGGATGACAGGCTTCCCCCGGGGTTCTGCCTTGCCATTGAAATGCTTGCCTTTTTTCTTTAAGGGATGCTTGGGCGGAAGAAAACGACGATTGTACGGGTACACATTCTTCCTACATTTGTCCAGATATATACTTTCTGTCTGATCCAAACAATGCGTACATGCATTGTATCCCTTGTTTGACTGTCCTGAAATGTTACTAAGAGCAGGCCAATCATTGATGGTTACGAAAAGCAACGCTCGAAGGTCAAATTCCTCTTGTTTGTGCTCGTCCCACACACGTACACCTGGTTCGGCCCACAGCTGTAAAAGTTCATCAACTAATGGCCTTAGGTACACATCAATATCGTTGCCGGGTTGCTTTGGACCTTGGATAAGCACTGGCATCATAATGAACTTCCGCTTCATGCACAACCAAGGAGGAAGGTTGTAGATACATAGAGTAACGGGCCAGGTGCTGTGACTGCAACTCTGCTCCCCAAAAGGATTCATGCCATCTGTACTCAGACCTAACCATAAGTTCCTTGCGTCAGCTGCAAATCTCGGGAACTCTCTCTCGATTTTTCTCCACTGCCGACCATCAGCGGTGTGCCTCAACTTATCGTCTTTCATATGATCTTCCATGTGCCATCGCAACAACTTCACATGATCTTTATTTCTGAACAGACGTTCCAACCGTGGTATTATAGGAGCATACCACATCACCTTGGCAGGAACCCTCTTCCTGGGTGCCTCGCCCTCAATATCACCAGGGTCATCTTTTCCGATCTTATACCGCAATGCAGTGCATACCGGGCATTTATCCATATTCTCGTCCTTCTCACCGCGGTAGAGGATGCAGTCATTAGGGCATGCATGTATCTTATGCACGTCTAATCCTAGAGGGAAGACAAGCTTCTTTGCTTCGTACGTGCTGGCGGGCAATTCGTTCTGTCTGTTGGGGAACGTCGCATGGGAAACGAAAATTTTCCTACGCGCACGAAGACCTATCATGGTGATGTCCATCTACGAGAGGGGATGAGTGATCTACGTACCCTTGTAGATCGTACAGCAGAAGCGATTAGAGATCGCGGTTGATGTAGTGGAACGTCCTCACGTCCCTCGATCCGCCCCGCGAACAATCCCGCGATCAGTCCCACGATCTAGTACCGAACGGACGGCACCTCCGCGTTCAGCACACGTACAGCTCGACGATGATCTCGGCCTTCTTGATCCAGCAAGAGAGACGGAGAGGTAGAAGAGTTCTCCGGCAGCGTGACGGCGCTCCGGAGGTTGGTGATGATCTTGTCTCAGCAGGGCTCCGCCCGAGCTCCGCAGAAACACGATCTAGAGGAAAAACTATGGAGGTATGTGGTCGGGCAGCCGTGAGAAAGTCGTCTCAAATCTGCCCTAAAAGCCCCATATATATAGGAGGAGGGAGGGGGACCTTGCCTTGGGGTCCAAGGGAACCCCAAGGGGTCGGCCGAGCCAGGGGGGAGGACTCTCCCTTTTTTTTTCTTTCCTTTGATATTTTCTCTTCCTTGGCGCATAGGATTTGGTGGGCTGTCCCATCAGCCCACTAAGGGCTGGTGTGACCCCCCCAAATACCTATGGGCTTCCCCGGAGTGGGTTGCCCCCCTCCGGTGAACTCCCAGAACCCATTCGTCATTCCCGGTACATTCCCGGTAACTCCGAAAACCTTCCGGTAATCAAATGAGGTCATCCTATATATCAATCTTCGTTTCCGGACCATTCCGGAAACCCTCGTGACGTCCGTGATCTCATCCGGGACTCCGAACAACATTCGGTAACCAACCATATAACTCAAATACGCATAAAACAACGTCGAACCTTAAGTGTGCAGACCCTGCGGGTTCGAGAACTATGTAGACATGACCCGAGAGACTCCTCGGTCAATATCCAATAGCGGGACCTGGATGCCCATATTGGATCCTACATATTCTACGAAGATCTTATCGTTTGAACCTCAGTGCCAAGGATTCGTATAATCCCGTATGTCATTCCCTTTGTCCTTCGGTATGTTACTTTCCCGAGATTTGATCGTCAGTATCCGTATACCTATTTCAATCTCGTTTACCGGCAAGTCTCTTTACTCGTTCCGTAACACAAGATCCCGCAACTTACACTAAGTTACATTGCTTGCAAGGCTTGTGTGTGATGTTGTATTACCGAGTGGGCCCCGAGATACCTCTCCGTCACACGGAGTGACAAATCCCAGTCTTGATCCATACTAACTCAACTACCACCTTCGGAGATACCTGTAGAGCATCTTTATAGTCACCCAGTTACGTTGCGACGTTTGATACACACAAAGCATTCCTCCGGTGTCAGTGAGTTATATGATCTCATGGTCATAGGAATAAATACTTGACACGCAGAAAACAGTAGCAACAAAATGACACGATCAACATGCTACGTCTATTAGTTTGGGTCTAGTCCATCACGTGATTCTCCCAATGACGTGATCCAGTTATCAAGCAACAACACCTTGTTCATAATCAGAAGACACTGACTATCATCGATCAACTGGCTAGCCAACTAGAGGCATGCTAGGGACGGTGTTTTGTCTATGTATCCACACATGTAAATGAGTCTTCATTCAATACAATTATAGCATGGATAATAAACTATTATCTTGATACAGGAATTATAATAACAACTATACATTTATTATTGCCTCTAGGGCATAATTCCAACAGTCTCCCACTTGCACTAGAGTCAATAATCTAGCCCTCACATCACCATGTGAATTACATTGTAATAAATCTAACACCCATACAGTTCTGGTGTCGATCATGTTTTGGCCGTGGAAGAGGTTTAGTCAGCGGGTCTGCTACATTCAGATCCGTGTGCACTTTGCATATATTTACGTCCTCCTCCTCGACGTAGTCGCGGATGAGGTTGAAGCGTCGTTTGATGTGTCTGGTCTTCTTGTGAAACCTTGGTTCCTTTGCTAAGGCAATGGCACCAGTGTTGTCACAGAACAAGATTATTGGATCCAGTGCACTTGGCACCACTCCAAGATCCGTCATGAACTGCTTCATCCAGACACCCTCCTTAGCCGCCTCCGAGGCAGCCATGTACTCCGCTTCACATGTAGAATCTGCTACGACGCTTTGCTTGGAACTGCACCAGCTTACTGCACCCCCATTAAGAATAAATACGTATCCGGTTTGTGACTTAGAGTCGTCCGGATCTGTGTCAAAGCTTGCATCAACGTAACCTTTTACGGCGAGCTCTTCGTCACCTCCATACACGAGAAACATCTCCTTAGTCCTTTTCAGGTACTTCAGGATATTCTTGACCGCCGTCCAGTGATCCACTCCTGGATTACTCTGGAACCTGCCTGCCATACTTATGGCCAGGCTAACATCCGGTCTAGTGCACATCATCGCATACATGATAGAACCTATGGCTGAAGCATAGGGGACGGAGCGCATATGCTCTCTATCTTCATCAGTTGCTGGGCACTGAGTCTTACTCAATCTCGTACCTTGTAACACTGGCAAGAACCCTTTCTTGGACTGTTCCATTTTGAACCTCTTCAAAACTTTATCAAGGTATGTGCTTTGTGAAAGTCCTATCAGGCGTTTTGATCTATCCCTATAGATCTTAATGCCTAGAATGTAAGCAGCTTCTCCTAGGTCCTTCATAGAGAAACTTTTATTTAAGTAACCTTTTATGCTCTCCAAAAGCTCTACGTTGTTTCCAATCAGCAATATGTCATCCACATATAATATTAGAAACGCCACAGAGCTCCCACTCACTTTCTTGTAAATACAAGATTCTCCAACCACTTGTATAAACCCAAATGCTTTGATCACCTCATCAAAGCGTTTGTTCCAACTCCGAGATGCTTGCACCAGTCCATAAATGGATCGCTGGAGCTTGCACACTTTGTCAGCATTTTTAGGATCGACAAAAC
Source organism: Hordeum vulgare subsp. vulgare (assembly GCF_904849725.1). NCBI lineage: Eukaryota > Viridiplantae > Streptophyta > Magnoliopsida > Poales > Poaceae > Hordeum > Hordeum vulgare. The sequence continues at coordinate 652,768,818 of NC_058519.1, read as the reverse complement.
CTTCGGGTTGCATCATATACAACTCTTCCTTAAGGAAACCGTTAAGGAACGCCGTTTTGACATCCATCTGCCAGATTTCATAATCGAAAAATGCAGCTATTGCTAACATGATTCTGACGGACTTAAGCATCGCTACGGGAGAGAAAGTCTCATCGTAGTCAATTCCTGGAACTTGTGAAAAACCCTTTGCCACAAGTCGAGCTTTATAAACGGTCACATTACCGTCAGCGCCCGTCTTCTTCTTAAAGATCCATTTGTTCTGAATAGCCTTGCGGCCCTCAGGCAGTATCTCCAAAGTCCACACTTTGTTCTCATACATGGATCCTATCTCGGATTTCATGGCTTCTAGCCATTTGTTGGAATCTGGGCCCACCATTGCTTCTTCATAATTTGCAGGTTCATTGTTGTCTAACAACATGATTGACAAGACGGGATTACCGTACCACTCTGGAGCAGCGCGTGATCTCGTCGACCTGCGTGGTTCAACAGAAACTTGAACTGGAGTTTCATGATCATCATCATTAACTTCCTCCTCAACCGGCGTCGCAATGACAGAGGTTTCCCCTTGCCCTGCGCCACCATCCAGAGAGATGAGAGGTTCGACAACCTCGTCAAGTTCTATCTTCCTCCCACTCAATTCTCTCGAGAGAAACTCCTTCTCGAGAAAAGTTCCGTTCTTAGCAACAAAAACTTTGCCCTCGGATTTGAGATAGAAGGTGTACCCAACTGTCTCTTTTGGGTAACCTATGAAGACGCATTTTTCCGCTTTGGGTTCCAGCTTTTCAGGCTGAAGCTTTTTGACATAAGCATCACATCCCCAAACTTTAAGAAACGACAACTTTGGCCTTTTGCCACACCACAGTTCGTATGGTGTCGTCTCAACGGATTTCGATGGTGCCCTATTTAAAGTGAATGCAGCTGTTTCTAATGCATAACCCCAAAACGATAACGGCAATCAGTAAGAGACATCATAGATCGCACCATTTCTAACAAAGTACGATTACGACGTTCGGACACACCATTACGCTGTGGTGTTCCAGGCGGTGTTAACTGCGAAACAATTCCACATTGTTTTAAGTGAGTACCAAACTCGAAACTCAGATATTCACCCCCACGATCAGACCGTAGGAACTTGATCTTCTTGTTACGATGATTTTCCACTTCACTCTGAAATTGCTTGAACTTTTCAAATGTTTCAGACTTGTGCTTCATCAAGTAGACATAACCATATCTACTTAAATCGTCAGTGAAGGTGAGAAAATAACGATATCCGCCGCGTGCCTCCACGCTCATTGGACCACACACATCGGTATGTATGATTTCCAACAAGTCACTTGCACGCTCCATTGTTCCGGAGAACGGAGTTTTAGTCATCTTGCCCATGAGGCATGGTTCGCACGTGTCAAGTGAATCAAAGTCAAGTGACTCCAAAAGTCCATCAGCATGGAGTTTCTTCATGCGCTTTACACCAATATGACCCAAGCGGCAGTGCCACAAAAATATGGCGCTATCATTGTTTACTCTAACTCTTTTGGTCTCAATGTTATGTATATGCGTATCTCTATCAAGATTCAATATGAACAATCCTCTCACATTCGGTGCATGACCATAAAAGATGTTACTCATAGAAATAGAACAACCATTATTCTCAGACTTAAAAGAGTAACCGTCTCGCAATAAACAAGATCCAGATATAATGTTCATGCTCAACGCAGGCACTAAATAACAATGATTTAAGTTCATCACTAATCCCGATGGTAGTTGAAGTGACACTGTGCCGACGGCGATTGCATCAACCTTGGAACCGTTTCCTACGCGCATCGTCACTTCGTCTTTCGCCAGCCTTCGTCTATTCCGCAGTTCCTGCTTCGAGTTGCAAATGTGAGCAACAGAACCGGTATCGAATACCCAGGCACTACTACGAGAGCTGGTTAAGTACACATCAATAACATGTATATCAAATATACCTGATTTATCTTTGCCCGCCTTCTTATCTGCCAGATACTTGGGGCAATTGCGCTTCCAGTGACCCATACCCTTGCAATAGAAGCACTCTGTTTCAGGCTTAGGTCCAGCCTTGGGTTTCTTCGGCGGATTGGCAACAGGCTTGCCGCTCTTCTTCGAATTGCCCTTCTTGCCTTTGCCGTTTCTCTTGAAACTAGTGGTCTTGCTGACCATCAACACTTGATGCTCTTTACGGAGTTCAGACTCTGCGACTTTCAGCATCGCAAACAACTCGCCGGGAGACTTGTTCATCCCTTGCATGTTGTAGTTCAACACAAAGCCTTTATAGCTTGGCGGCAGTGATTGGAGGATTCTGTCAGTGATAGCTTCTTGCGGGAGTTCAATCCCCAGTTCAGCTAGACGGTTTGAGTACCCAGACATTTTGAGCACATGTTCACTGACAGACGAGTTTTCCTCCATCTTGCAAGCATAGAATTTATCAGAGGTCTCATACCTCTCGATCCGGGCGTTCTTCTGAAAGATAAACTTCAACTCCTGGAACATCTCAAATGCTCCATGACGCTCAAAGCGACGTTGAAGTCCCGGTTCTAAGCCATACAAGACTGCACATTGAACTATTGAGTAGTCCTCCTTACGCGCTAACCAAGCGTTCTTAACATCCTGATCAGCCGTAGCGTGTGGTTCATCTCCTAGCGCAGCATTAAGGACATAATCCATCTTTCCAGCTTGTAAGATTAGCTTAAGATTACGAGCCCAGTCTACAAAGTTGCTTCCATCATCTTTCAACTTAGCTTTCTCTAGGAACGTATTAAAATTGAGGATGACACTTGCGTGAGCCATGATCTACAACACAAATATATTCAAAGTGGACTTAGACTATGTTCAAGATAATTAGAGTTCAACTTAATCAAATTATATGCTAAACTCCCACTCAAAAAGTACATCTCTCTAGTCATTTGAGTGGTTCATGATCCACTTACACTATCCCAAGTCCGATCATCACGTGAGTCGAGAGTAGTTTCAGTGGTAAGCATCCCTATGCTAATCATATCAACTATATGATTCATGATCGACCTTTCGGTCTCATGTGTTCCGAGGCCATGTCTGCACATGCTAGGCTCGTCAAGCTTAACCCGAGTGTTCCGCGTGCGCAACTGTTTTGCACCCGTTGTATGTGAACGTTGAGTCTATCACACCCGATCATCACGTGGTGTCTCGAAACGACGAACTGTAGCAACGGTGCACAGTCGGGGAGAACACAATTTGGTCTTGAAATTTTAGTGAGAGATCACCTCATAATGCTACCGTCGTTCTAAGCAAAATAAGGTGCATAAAAGGATTAACATCACATGCAATTCATAAGTGACATGATATGGCCATTATCACGTGCTTCTTGATCTCCATCACCAAAGCACCGGCACGATCTTCTTGTCACCGGCGCCACACCATGATCTCCATCATCATGATCTCCATCAACGTGTCGCCATCGGGGTTGTCGTGCTACTTATGCTATCACTACTAAAGCTACATCCTAGCAAAATAGTAAACGCATCTGCAAGCACACATGTTAGTATAAAGACAACCCTATGGCTCCTGCCGGTTGCCGTACCATCGACGTGCAAGTCGATATTTCTATTACAACATGATCATCTCATACATCCAATATATCACATCACATCATTGGCCATATCACATCACAATCATACCCTGCAAAAACAAGTTAGCCGTCCTCTAATTTTGTTGTTGCATGTTTTACGTGGTGACCAAGGGTATCTAGTAGGATCGCATCTTACTTACGCAAACACCACAACGGAGATATATGAGTTGCTATTTAACCTCATCCAAGGACCTCCTTGGTCAAATCCGATTCAACTAAAGTTGGAGAAACCGTCACTTGCCAGTCATCTTTGAGCAAAGGGGGTTACTCGTAACGATGAAACCAGTCTCTCGTAAGCGTACGAGTAATGTCGGTCCAAGCCGCTTCAATCCAACAATACCGCGGAATCAAGAAAAGACTAAGGAGGGCAGCAAAACGCACATCACCGCCCACAAAACCTTTTGTGTTCTACTCGAGAAGACATCTACGCATGAACCTAGCTCATGATGCCACTGTTGGGGAACGTCGCATGGGAAACGAAAATTTTCCTACGCGCACGAAGACCTATCATGGTGATGTCCATCTACGAGAGGGGATGAGTGATCTACGTACCCTTGTAGATCGTACAGCAGAAGCGATTAGAGATCGCGGTTGATGTAGTGGAACGTCCTCACGTCCCTCGATCCGCCCCGCGAACAATCCCGCGATCAGTCCCACGATCTAGTACTGAACGGACGGCACCTCCGCGTTCAGCACACGTACAGCTCGACGATGATCTCGGCCTTCTTGATCCAGCAAGAGAGACGGAGAGGTAGAAGAGTTCTCCGGCAGCGTGACGGCGCTCCGGAGGTTGGTGATGATCTTGTCTCAGCAGGGCTCCGCCCGAGCTCCGCAGAAACACGATCTAGAGGAAAAACTATGGAGGTATGTGGTCGGGCAGCCGTGAGAAAGTCGTCTCAAATCTGCCCTAAAAGCCCCATATATATAGGAGGAGGGAGGGGGACCTTGCCTTGGGGTCCAAGGGAACCCCAAGGGGTCGGCCGAGCCAGGGGGGAGGACTCTCCCTTTTTTTTTTCTTTCCTTTGATATTTTCTCTTCCTTGGCGCATAGGATTTGGTGGGCTGTCCCACCAGCCCACTAAGGGCTGGTGTGACCCCCCCAAATACCTATGGGCTTCCCCGGAGTGGGTTGCCCCCCTCCGGTGAACTCCCAGAACCCATTCGTCATTCCCGGTACATTCCCGGTAACTCCGAAAACCTTCCGGTAATCAAATGAGGTCATCCTATATATCAATCTTCGTTTCCGGACCATTCCGGAAACCCTCGTGACGTCCGTGATCTCATCCGGGACTCCGAACAACATTCGGTAACCAACCATATAACTCAAATACGCATAAAACAACGTCGAACCTTAAGTGTGCAGACCCTGCGGGTTCGAGAACTATGTAGACATGACCCGAGAGACTCCTCGGTCAATATCCAATAGCGGGACCTGGATGCCCATATTGGATCCTACATATTCTACGAAGATCTTATCGTTTGAACCTCAGTGCCAAGGATTCGTATAATCCCGTATGTCATTCCCTTTGTCCTTCGGTATGTTACTTTCCCGAGATTTGATCGTCAGTATCCGTATACCTATTTCAATCTCGTTTACCGGCAAGTCTCTTTACTCGTTCCGTAACACAAGATCCCGCAACTTACACTAAGTTACATTGCTTGCAAGGCTTGTGTGTGATGTTGTATTACCGAGTGGGCCCCGAGATACCTCTCCGTCACACGGAGTGACAAATCCCAGTCTTGATCCATACTAACTCAACTACCACCTTCGGAGATACCTGTAGAGCATCTTTATAGTCACCCAGTTACGTTGCGACGTTTGATACACACAAAGCATTCCTCCGGTGTCAGTGAGTTATATGATCTCATGGTCATAGGAATAAATACTTGACACGCAGAAAACAGTAGCAACAAAATGACACAATCAACATGCTACGTCTATTAGTTTGGGTCTAGTCCATCACGTGATTCTCCCAATGACGTGATCCAGTTATCAAGCAACAACACCTTGTTCATAATCAGAAGACACTGACTATCATCGATCAACTGGCTAGCCAACTAGAGGCATGCTAGGGACGGTGTTTTGTCTATGTATCCACACATGTAAATGAGTCTTCATTCAATACAATTATAGCATGGATAATAAACTATTATCTTGATACAGGAATTATAATAACAACTATACATTTATTATTGCCTCTAGGGCATAATTCCAACACTGTCTTGGAAGCATCTTCTTCATTAGTACCAGCAACTTTTCGAATGACGAGTCAGTCACACCGGTCTCTGCCTTCCACTTCAGCAATTTCAGTGTGCTACCCAGCTTCTTCTGGCCATCTTCACAAGTTGGGTACAACAATTTGTTGTGGTCCTGTAACATCTGCTCGAATTGCAACCTCTCCTTTTCTGTGTCGCAACCTCGCCGTGCATGAGAAATGACCCGGACAAGATCATCAGCGGGCTCATCTGGTTCCCGTTCTTCATCCTGATCTTCTTCTTCATCGTCTTCCATTGCGGTATCAGCATACTCAGGGAACATAGATCGGTAGTTGTCATCATCGTTCTCTTCTTCTTCATCGTCGTCTTCCATCATAACCCCTCTTTCTCCGTGCTTGGTCCAAACATTATAGCCCGACATAAAACCGGACCGAAGCAGGTGGCTCTGAATGACTCTTGAGGAAGTGTAATCCTTCTCATTCCGACATTCAACACATGGACAAAACATATAGCCACCACCATGCTTGTTCGCATCGGCTGCATCTCGAAAAGAATGCATGCCTTCTCTGTAAGCGGCTGTGCGTCGATCACCGTACATCCATGGATGGCTCATCTGTGTTATACGACAGTATATCAAATACAATCACGATCCTAAAAATTAGTACCGCACGGTCTAAACGAGGAAATATAGTTGCTAACCTTTTAGAATAAGTAGAAATAAAGAGGAAGAGGTTTAAGCGTGGCTCGGGCATCTCATATCGTAGCTGTGTTCGGTGAACTGAAGCGGCATCGCTCTAACACACATTTCAACAAACACTTCTAGTGCATCCAAAAAAAATGGAGAGCTAGCACACACCCACACTCTTCCATCCAAGAAAAATGCAAGGAAGAGGGGAGAGGGGGGCTGTGCTATATATAGGCAGAGGACTTTAGTCCCGGTTTGAGACACAAACCGGGACTAAAGGTGATGCACATGCGGGCTGCCCACCGCGTAGCCCTTTAGTCCCGGTTTGGGACACGAACCGGGACTAAAGGCTCCTTACGGACCGGGACTAAAGCCTCGAGGAAGGCATTAAGAATTGAGACGACGTGGCCGGGCCGGGACTAAAGGTTCCCGGCCAAAGGTCCTTTTTCACTAGTGGGCTTGACTTTTCAAAAAACCAACACACCTTTTATTTTAAAACAGGTTGGGTAATTATTTTACAAAACCCCAACAACACCAGCTGCGGAGCAAAGCAAGCTCAACCCTTCTGGTTGTACGTACATTATGTCTACATGCCAAACAATTTTCAGTCTTAAAATACTAATTGATGTGTTTTTGGTCGCCGGTTGCACAGGGTAGGTGAACAGGACGGGTCCTCAGCCAGTGGAGACCGTAACGTTCGTTTTTTTTTCTGGAGTCGACCATAACATTTGAGCTTATGTGATGACACCCCATTAATTTTCTACAGTACCAAAAAAATACAGACCCGTATACAAAGTCAAATAAACACAACGGCCAGCATTCAGAGGTAGGTGGTTGGTCGATCCAAGGACGCACTGCGGATGGTGGCTATTTTCAGTAGTATTGGAATGCATTCCGTCCCTGAGATGTAGCACTACTGCACTAGTAGTATATTCTGCAAGTTGTGACGCGCGCTACAGCCTACCGCAGCCGCTCCGGCTTAAATAGAGGGGCAGGCCTGAGAGCGCAGAGAGCAGAGAGCAGAGAGCAGAGCGGAGCATAGACACCGAGAAGAATGAGGGTGGCGGTGGTTGGCGGCGGGGTGAGCGGGCTGGCGGCGGCGCATGAGCTCGCCGCCAGCGGGGGAGACGGCGTGCGAGTGACCCTGTACGAGGAGGAGGCCAGCCTCGGCGGGCACGCCAGGACGGTGGCCGTCGATGACGGCGCCGGCTGCGTCAAGCTCGACCTCGGCTTCATGGTCTTCAACCAGGTACGTAGATGCGCATGAGCTACGTCTCATGGCACCTTGCCCTGCGGCTTCCCGTCCTACACTCCTGCATGCTCGCCCCTTGGTCTTGAGATTGACGATGGAAGAAAGAAATGTGTTTCTGTCACTACGAGAACGGTGTACGATGCAATGCTCGCGAAAATTGCTCTGTTATTAGAGGACAGAAAACGCCATGCTCTTGAGGAATATACTAAGAAAATTCTGAAAACATTAAATGTATACAGTCAGAATGTCGAAATGACTCCTGCTCTCTTTTTGAATGTCGAAATGACTCTGCGTGCGTCGCTTTTTATAATACAGCATTTGTACAATGCTTGGATCGAACGGACACATGCATGGCGCTGACCAACTGAGTTGGACGATGGAGGTTGTGCACGCACGTCGGACAAAAATCATCGCACGCATAACACAACTCCTAAAAGTTTGTCCCACTTTTTTTCCAAAAAAAAAAAGTTTGTCCTAAAGATAGTCTTTTTTTTGTAGGCGTTGTCTAAATGTGTGTGGTGGTGCGATCAGTGCATGTGTGTGTGCGACTTTTTTTTTTGAGAAAACTCTCGTTCTATTTATCATGGCATGGCACTACAGAGAACACACGTAACAAAAAATACCTTCACATTCGTAAACCATGTAAGTCGACTACAAGCATTGGAACCAGCTGAAGGCGTGTCTACTTTTTTTTTTTTTTTGACTTGCAGTGTGTATGTAAAAAGAAAATCCGTTCATATCAAGTTTCCACTACCTATCACTCCCACACAGAGAATTAGACAAGGGTTGGAGGATTTCCTTACAGCCCAGTTTTTTTTTTTAATTCCTTACAACCCTGTTGACAGGAGCCGTAGTTAAACTTTTAGGTATACTAACAAATATGCTCGTGCGTTGCAACGGGAGATCAAACAATAACACAAGTCTCTAATGTGATAAGCATTCTCATGACCCTTCATATATAAGTCCACGCCCTCTAATTTAACATCACAGCCAATGGTGATTCGACATGAACGACCAGCTTCAAACCAACGAACAACATGTCGAACAATGAATCTATTGAGGGTAAGGTTTTTCAGGATGTGCATTTGGAACATGAGATGTGGTCCCGAGTTAACTTAATTCAGCTTATTAGTTCGATCTGAAATTTAAAGGAGAATTTGAAGGAATAACATTATTAATATTGTAAAATGGAAAGAAATAATATTATGAATACAGCGATGTATAGACATATGTTTCTACACGTACATATATAGCACTAAGCTAGCTAGTAGTTTTCTTTGAAAAAAAACAAAAGATGGCTATTTGTTTTTCCTTTTAAAAGGAGCAAACGCTGGCTAGGAATTTTAAATGGTTAGAAATGAGTATCCCCTATTGAACCAGTAATAGATTTTGTGAGAGCATCAAAGTATCCAATCTAGTCAATTTAAGTAGGTAGAAAACCTATATAATATACATTTTTCGAAATACCTCATATAAATAAAAGTATTGTTTTTTAGAAATGATTAACATGCAAGATAATAGGATATTTGAAATCTAAACGTTTTTCTGAATGATATACATATATAACATGTTAAATTTTGTGCTAATATTTGAAATATATGAACATTTTAAAAGTAGTTGAATCTGCAAAAAAAATAAAAAAAAAATAGGGAGTACCTATCTTAGGCCAACAGGAATTCAGAGAATAGAAGGAAGAAAACAGGAATTCGGAGAATAAAATGGGAAGAACATGCACTCGATCTTGGGTCTACCGAATAAGAGAGGATGGCGCCAGGAAGTAGGGCCATTGTTAAATTGTGCTACGTATGGGCACTATATTTTATAAAGTAACCACGTCGAACATTGACATAAGAAAAAAATGAATTGTTTTTCCATTTATTCTTACCAATTTGGAGGGTAATTTGAATGACATATGACCAAAAGAAGTCTATGCTTTATTATTAGATTATTAGATAAAGAGGTAAAAATATCACTACCCAAAGATATTGTGTCTTGATCTCATAAATCAGACTTCGTATTTGCTTGTGATAATTTAATGCTAATCCAATATTATGATCCATATCTTTTATGTTTTCGACCATGTGTTTTTTTGTGACATTTCAAAGACACAACTTTAAATTATTCTATATAAATTTTATAATAAATAATTTTACAAATATAAGTCATATAATTTCAGTAATTCAAGTCAATTAGTTTGGAAAACATTTTATAGACTTTTTGTAGATTTAATTGTTTTAAAGACATATTTAATATTAATTAATAGTTTTTCTCATTAATTTGATCTTTTTGGATATAATACAACTATATGATTTTAAAATATATTAAAATTCAATTATAGTCATATTTTATGATTTAAAAAATATCCCATACATAATTTCAGTTGTTAAAAACATATTTGACCTATATCAATCAATTCAACAGTATTCCATCCACATTTTCAACAATTTCAATTTTCAAACATATTCTAGGCATATATTTAAAAACAACGAAACTTGCATCCTTGATAACATATTCTAAAATCGATTGAAATACTCTGCATTAGTTTCAGTATTTTGCATGTATTTCTGAAAATAAATAGTACTCCACTTAGTGATCTAAACGCTCTCTTATATTTATTTACGGCGGGATTACATGAAGGAAGTGCTAGCAGAAGGCACGAATATTAAAGCGCGAAAGAAGGGTGGATAACGTCCTCCCCAACTGACGGAGCCGTTAGAAAATCCGCGTTGCGTTTGTCTCCCACCATTCCGGTGGCCCGGCCATCAGTCGTCCTCCGCCGCGGCGGGCAACTTCGCCGTCCTCCGCCGGGCGGCGGCCGGCGCCTCCCGAGAACCATTTCGGCCACCTCGGCATGGACTCCCATGACGCCGTTGTCTTCCTCCGCTGCAGCTTCGGCGCCTCCACCGAGGCTTTCCCGCCGCTGCCTCCGTGCCTTTCGCCCACCTCAGACGGTGGCCCGGCGCCGTCCCGAATGCCTCTCCTACGAGGTGCTCCCCGGCGCAATACGTTGCCCATTGCAGCTCTCTGCCTTCACCTGCTGCAGCGCCCTGCCGCTCGTCGTTTGATGCAGGCCCCGTCGGGCTCGAAGAACATCAGGGAGCCTCGCCGTGAGCTCGTCGTCCCTATTGGGTAGGCACGCAAGGTCAGGCAATCCAGGATTGATCGGCACCATAGCTCTCGCCCCTTTCCCCCATCTTCTCGACAGTTCGTCCGTACCAGCTCATTGCACGGAAGGTGCTCGATGGAATGCTTGTAAGCACAAAACTCATCCAGTTTTTCTACTAGTCATACCATCACATTTTTGGACAACCTTTGCATTTTTATAAGAATCTTTTGGTGTCTGATTTCATGTGCTCATTCAATTTGCATCACCGATTTCATGACAACGACACACTGCACCGGATCTTGGTATGGAAGTAATTACAAATGATTACAATTGTTAGGTCCAGTGAGCTCAAATGGAGAGATTTGCATGTGGATTTGTGTTTGTGCTTTGCGATGATCTGAGGGTTTGTAACAAAATGTCCTATTGACACAACACTAGCTTAGGTACTAGGGTGGCATGGAATTTAGTTTTGAAAGACAAATTTTGTTCAAAACAATTACCACCATCGCCTTTGAACCTACAGTGGCTTCCTACTCCTAGTGAAAAGATTGAGACTCAGCCGATTCCTGGTTACGCTGACCTCACCATTCACAGTTATGCATGATCTGAAATGATTCTATTAATAGCTCAGGAAAACGCTTTTCTTGCAGCATCTGGCTTGATATCATCAATCAGAGTTCTTGTTTGCTTCTGATAATTTAACGCTAGTCTGAGAATTGTGATACATGTCCTTTGATAGGAGCCACATTGACTGCCTAAGACACTTTTTTCTTATATAGTGCTATAATGCTGGTGGTTGGAAATGCAGTTGGGTTGTACATGTTGGTTTATATCTGATTAATGTGCATGTTTATATGTGATATTTATCTTTTACTCTGGTCATCAGTATATGGCTTCCTAATCCCTTGACTAATCATGAAATATCTTTGTAACCCTATATTATAACATACTATATTTGTTCCTTACCAAGTTTTTTCTGTAGGTAACATATCCGCAAATGATGGAATGGTTAGAAGGGCTCGGGGTTGAGATGGAGAGGTCAGACATGTCTTTCTCTGTGAGCACACAATCTAAAGGAGGCGGTGGAGGATGTGAGTGGGGAAATGGTAACGGTATATCGAGCCTCTTGGCGCAAAAAACCAACATACTGAAACCCAGTTTTTGGCACATGGTCTGTGAGATACTCAAGTTCAAGAACAATGCCCTGACGTAAGCAGTCCAGGCCCAAAGTTTTCATGTGCATATATAATACTTCCATTGGTATTTAGATGCCTTGTGTTAATACTATATGATGTCAATTAATTCGCTGGTCTGATCTTTGAAATGAAGGTACCTGGAGGACCATGAACGTAACCCTGATCTGGATCGTAATGAGACACTGGGGCAGTTCATTCAGTCGCATGGATATTCCCTATCGTTTCAAGAGGCTTATCTTGTACTGCTTCTATCTAATCTAGTTGCTTATTCCTATTTCAGTGTATCAGCAACTCTTCATTTTGGCAAAATCTCAAATCAGAAATCTGTATTCAATTTTTGTTTTCTCATCATGTAAAACTGTGAAAAGAAACTACAATTTTCAAATAAGTATGGGAAATTATGAAATTATAAATTATAAATAAAAATTGGGCCTACTCCTCAATGGCCGGTTTTCATACCAACATGGCTGCAGGGGCAGTAAGTCGTAAGGCTGGTTATTAGCTTGTAGAAAATTTTGAGAGTATTTCCGCAAAAAAGAAAGTGATTATGGACACATTGTATTGTGATTAGGAATGCGTGTTTATTCAGTTTTAAGTTGGTGAAACGAAAATTTACATTTGGTGCAGATTCCAGTCTGCACAGGCACGTGGTCATGTTCATCACAAGATGTTTTGAGCCTGTCTGCTTTCTTGGTGCTGTCATTTTGCCGTAACCATGGCCTTCTTCAGGTGCCTAGCTACTTCTTATGATGTTCCTTTCTCATTGCATTTTCCTGTGCATTTGAAAACTGACAAATTGCTGCACTCAGCTGTTTCGTCACTCCCAGTTGCCCACTGTCAAGCCTAGTTCGCAGTCCTATGTAAACAAGGTATGTATTGTGATTCATCGGGCCCAAAAGAGGTCACACAAGATATTTATTATGCTTTTAAGGCTTAAGCTGCAGCCAAATACAGGGACTGAACAATGGAAATACTGCAGGTAAAAGGAGAATTGGAGAGCATTGGCTGTCGAATTAAAACCAGTTGTCGGGTCAAATCTGTTTCAAGTCTTGATGGAGGTATGTACGTGCATTATCTTTTGTTGATTGCCTGTACAAACAATGTGCCATCATATATACTATCGATTCACTAGCTGAAACAATCCTCTATATTGGGGCAGCAGCTGGCTACAGAGTCTTGGAGAATGATGGTTCAGTGGAAACATACGACAGTGTCATCTTTGGGGTCCATGCATCCAATGCTCTCAAATTATTAGGAGCTGAAGCATCACATCACGAACGAAGAATTCTAGGTGCCTGTCAGTATGTCCAAAGGTAAGGCCTGCCTACAATTGCTAAATGAACACATAAATGTAGTTTGATCTGATCTACTGACTGTCTGACACATTTATATTGCAGAGATATATACCTCCACTGCGATCAAAATTTGATGCCCCGAAAATCAGCAGCATGGAGTGCGTGGAATTTCCTTGGGACAACTAGTAGGGGTTTTTCTATTACTTACTGGCTAAACCAAATTCAGGTAAATTCTCTACTTTTCGTATGTATAGTTTGGTATAATGAATTAGTTTTACTGATGACATATTTTTTTGACGAAACAACCCTTCCCTGGCTTTACTACAATGCTGAAACCATTTTGTGCGTGTTACATGTACTCAGGACTAGGCATGCCTCCTCGGCCAAAAGGAAGAAACCAAATGAAGAAAAAAATATTTTCATCATGTTAGAACTCAGAACACCCTGTAGAGTAGGTTCACACAATAACATCAAGACGGAAGCTTCAGCCTAACCCCTCCAGCAGCATGAATGTATTACTTCATTATTAACTGTGGCATATTTGTTCTTTTTTGCTCTTCTAGAAATTTGAATCGGGCAGGCCTTTCCTGGTGACACTCAATCCCCCTTGTGTTCCGGATCATGTACTACTTAAATGGAATACAAGCCTTCCTGTTCCGTCTGTGGCCGCGGCGAAGGCTTATCTTCAGCTTGATCAGATCCAGGGAAAGAGGGGAATATGGTTCTGTGGGGCATATCAAGGTAGCTTGTTTCATGAATTTTCCACCAAAAAATAAAATAAAACTAAATTTGTCATCAATTTCAGTTTGTAGATATGTACGATATACTTTTGATATACTACATTAAAGTTAGGTCTGAAACGATCTAAAGAGCACTATGTCTCAAATGTCTCTTCTGCATTGTATCGTAGGTCATGGCTTCCATGAAGACGGATTAAAGGTATTTGCATGCACAACTTGTTCATTCTTCCTTTTAGACTTGCCTCGCATAATGAACCGTACTGTTACATGCTAAATTGGCGAGAGTCCAGCAAAACTAAACATAACTAATCATGTCATAACTATAACTAGCCATATCCTTCGCAACAACAACAACAACAACAAAACTAACCATCTTGTTCCAAGTTTTTCGGTTATTCATCTATGGGGGGTATTTACACCACCCTGACATATATGATTTTAGTTTCAATCACATAACTTAGGGTGGCTATTTCATGAAATAGTTATGTGAGGTCTTTTTGTGTTGGACATATTGAATCGATGCAGTCTGGGAAAGCAGCGGCTCAAGGTTTGCTTGGAAAGAAATGTGAGCTTCTGCTGAACCCAAAGAATATGATTCCATCATGGATTGAGGCTGGGGCACGCCTTCTAGTTGCAAGATTTTTCAACCAATACATATCCATTGGTAACTTGATGTGAGTCCTCGTATGAAGTCGAGATACTATGTGACGTCTAGTTATGATTTCTGTTCACCTTAATTGTTTTTTGTACAGATTGGTCGAAGAAGGAGGTAGTGTGTTCAGCTTTGGTAAAGCTTGCGACAAATGCCGTGTAAAATCTGTCATCCAAGTTCATGACCCCTTGTTCTATTGGAAGGTTATCTTCTCTTTTCTTATTCTGACTACACATGCATTTAAAAAAATTAAGAGTGGTGATGTGCCCATGCATGATTCATAATTTCCTATATACTCCACTGCATTTGCTTTGTACAACTTTTTCATTCGAACCACATGTGTGTACCCTGGCTCTCTCATGGCTTTCAGGTTGCAATAGAAGGAGGCATGGGCTTGGCAGAATCCTATATTGACGGTTGTTTCTCTGTTCTTGACAAGAGAGAAGGCCTTCTAAATCTTATCCTGGTAAAACTATATCATAGTCCATGAGCTTATGGGTAGAGCTATTTCCTGTTCATTACAGATCAAATCCATGATCAATTATTTTGCAGATTCTCATTGCTAACAGAGACGAGCGTAGGAACCGCCGCATTGCCAGAAAAGGGTTCTGAAACCTTCAATTGTCCACTAGATTCCTATGAATTGTTTGATAAAAATGAAGTAGTACCTATGAGTATGCGTTTGTGATTAATCCTGTACATGCTGTTTTTCGGTTTGCAGGTTTTGGTTGTCACCCTTCCATGTAATAGCTCAATTGGCATATGCTAAACACTTTTTGCGCCAGGCAACAAGGAAGAACACTGCAACACAAACTCGTCGAAACATCTCTGAGCACTATGATCTTGTCAGTACTCATGTCTCTTCTTCTGTTATTATACATTCCATCAGGGTTAAGATAACCAGCTGGTTAGGTCAATTTGTAATACTAGAATTATGGCAGATCTTATTCAGATTGATTTATTTTGTGTTCCAATCCTTATAAGAAAGATCTGTTATCATTCATTACTTGCCATACATCGAAATACCAAATAGTACTAATAGTTCGTCTTCTTATATATGTGCGCAGAGTAACGACTTTTTTTCGCTTTTTCTGGATAAATCGATGACTTACTCCTGTGCAGTTTTCAAGGTTTGTAAATCCTCTGATTTTCTTCGATGGCTTTTAGATTATGCAGAGTAGTTTTATTAATTCATGGACTAAGATTAAATTGCTAGGAGAACGAAAGCTTAGAAGCAGCCCAACAACGTAAACTTAGCCTTCTAATCAACAAGGTAATACTTCTATTTTTTCAGAGATTGCATTATTTGATTGATTACTAGTTAGACAATATCGTGAACATTATCTGATGGTACTTTATTATTGCAAAATACACATTTAATCAAAGGCTAAAGTCAAGAGGGAGCATCATGTTCTTGATATCGGTAGCGGCTGGGGAAGTTTAGCAATAGAAACAGTTAAGCAAACTGGCTGCAAATACACTGGAGTCACTTTATCGGCGGAGCAGCATAAATACGCAGAAAGAAAAGTAAGAGAAGCTGGCTTAGAGGTTAGTTCTATGTTACTCCCTCCTTTACACAATAATACCTGTACAGTTGTATAGTTTATCAGTAATTACCTTTCCACCATATGTGTTCATTGAGAAAGTATAGTGTATGGGTATATAACTCAGAAGCAGACCGACTCGGTCCATCACAGCCCACTCGAAATGAAACGGTATTACCTCACACGCCCACCATTGCTGACAACACCGATCCTCCACACCACTGAATCAGGCCAGGTACAACAAGGAATACTCCACAGCGTCCTCCATCCTCTACCCGCCCCTCCGCCAGTGACGACACCCATCCCAGCGAGGAAACAACTACCTATTCGCCAATGGTGACCAGTGGAACTTTACAGCAGCGTATCTCAGAGTTGACTAGTTTTGAATGGCATATACTATAATTTCCTAACTAGAAAACAAATATAGACGTGCATGGCAAATTAGTATTGTTTTGCCCCAGCTTATATGGTTCGGCAGGGTGTAATTTGAGCTTACAATTCTACTCTCTATTGTTATTAATTTTCAGGACCGCATAAATTTTCTGCTGTGCGACTACCGTAAAATACCACCTTTTAAGTATGACGCAATCATAAGCTGGTAAGTGTTACTATATTACAGATGTGTGCTGTGACTTCGACAACCGTGCTTGTGATTTACTTAACGTATTCCTCTTATGTAAATCAGTGGTATGATTGAACATGTTGGCCATGAATACATGGACGAATTTTTTGCTTGCTGTGAGTCTTACTTGGCTGAAGATGGGATATTGGTCCTCCAGGTTAGTGCATTAACAGCTAAGTATATTTCCAAATGACTTCACGGCTGGATTTCATCATCCCTGTGAATACCAACTAAGTAGTACTCCCTCTGTCCGGAATTACTTGTCGGCAAGTAATTCCGGACGGAGGCAGTATATACCTATTTTCGGTGCACAAGAACGACGATTAGGACTTATTCTTTTGGATCGGCAAAAAAATCCAATAAAAGATGTCCTTATTATCCAAACAAGACCTTAGGTCTATCATGAACTAACCATTATACATGTGCGTTCAGTTCATCTCAGTTCCAGAGGAACGGTACGAGCAATACAGAAAAAGGCCAGACTTCATAAAAGAGTACATATTCCCTGGTGGTTGCCTTCCTTCTTTGGCCCGTATAATGTCTGCCATGACCGCGTCATCAAGGTTCTGGTACGTTTTACATCAATTGACAGTGATTGATTGGTCACTTCATGACCATGGATGGATTTCCATCGAATAAACCTCCTTGATCTTGTTGTGCACTGGGTGTAGCATAGAGCATGTCGAGAATATTGGGCCCAATTACTACACAACTCTGATGCACTGGAGGGACAACTTCATGGCCAACAGAGAGTAAGTATCACTTTGTCATACACTATAGAAGAATACTGTTGTACAGTTAATTACAAAAAAAATGTCGAAAACAAGACTAGCCTATATAACTATTTATCATATGTTCATTGGTACGGTTTAATTTGTTGCGACGATTATACACACATATATGTACATTGTTACAGATGGTTGCTCGGTTAGTTTCAATTTCTTATCCCTTCCTTTCTTTTGCAGCCAAGTTTTGGCCCTGGGCTTTGATGAAAGGTTCCTCCGTATATGGGAGTACTACCTCATATTCTCTGCGGCTGGTTTCAAGTCACGAGCAATTGGAGATTACCAGGTACGTATGTGTGTATGCTCTATGTACATATATATGCTATTTCCAAACAAATGTAAATCATAAGCTCCATCCGGTCTTAAAAGGATGATATTTTGGAAATCAGCGAGCATTAGTTTAATCATGCAATGGTTGGTTTTTGTTGAGAAAGGCCTAAAAATGTCATTTTCACAAGTCAAAGCAAAAAATTTAATAAAATTGCACTGGTCAAAGTTTGACCTAATTATCTCTTAACCTTCACCTTTTTGTGGAAAGGAGGTATGCTCCAGGTACTAATTGTGGTGCCTGAATGGCTGACATGCATATCCTCCATGCAGGTTGTTTTCTCTCGTCCAGGCAATCGTCGTCTAGGCCAGCCTTGATGGCCGGAGACAACATATCCTTCTCCGTTCAGCGGCCGAATGGTTACTTGTCAGTACCGTACGAGATTTTAATAAGTCAGTCCTGGAATGATTCGCTCATGCCGGAATCCTACTCAGGTGGTTTGGTGATCTATCTTGTTGTTTAACCATGCAATGGTTAGTTTTTCGTGGGAGTGTCTTGTTATCCATCAATTAACTAGAATTTTGAGAATTGTATGTAAGGAACTGGTTTGTTTGCTTTAATATCTATGAGGAAGAGTTGATGTCCTTGCTTGTAGTTTCTCATGATCTGATCTATTCGGTGTTTGCCGTTTTCAATGCTTGCTTGCGAAGAGAATCAATATATGTTCCTGAGTATCATGTTTCACCAATGACTGAGGAGGACTTTTGCTAACAGAAAAGATGAGATCTCTTTGGCTAGTTTTTGTTAAAGGGGATGGCAGCAGTAAATACCTTCGTCCTTCCTCCATGTTGGAATCAAGAAGTTAGTGTGCAGTGACGAGTGTGGACTCAAGTGTTGCAACACGTACGTACGCATGCACCTAAGTTGCAAGCTACGCAAAGCTAACTACTGTACGTACTACAGTACAAGCTGCAGGTTGTAAAGTGGTCTGTATATCGTGTGATCGTAATTGCCGGTTGGTAAAGCTAGCACAGTGACATTTCTTCAATTAATGACAGTTTTGTTTATCTTTATCCACCCATCTACTCCCTCCGTTCCTAAATATAAGTCTTTTAAGCGATTTCACTAAAGGACTACATACATAGCAAAATGAGTAAATCTACACTTTAAATTATGTCTATATACATCCGTATGTAGTCCTCTAGTGGAATCTCTAAAAAGACTTATATTATGAAACGGAGGGAGTATCAGACAGTAGGATGGTGCATTAAGAACTTTAACCACTCGTCTCTTTTTGTCAATAGTTGCCTATATAAATAGGACATATAATCAAGAGTTAGCGTTATTAATTATTCAAAGTGTTGGATTTGGATATAATGTTATTTAAAATAAGTCCATCTCTTTCCTCTCATTAAATATTTTTACTTAGGAGCACTCATAGAGGTGAGCTATTGCATGGATCCACTCCTTAATTTAACTCCATATAGACAAAAGTATCATGTAAGTGGTCTTATAGTCCACTATTGTACAGTAATTTTCTATAGAGATGTATTATTTTATTAATATATGTTCCATCTTACATTCACAAAATTGTTGGAGCACATATTGCGGTTGGCTATAATTTACGGTCTGCATCTCTTCCTCATCCAAAACATATTTATTTATGAACACGGGAAGTAATATATAAATCCTTATAGTCTGCTTACTTCATTTTATTATACTTACTCTAAGACCTGTTGTAGTTATGAGAAAAAAAAAACCTATAAGGCCGGAGTGAGGCGTTTTGGCACTCGGCCTCCTTCGAGGCTGTTTTTTTCTTCTTTTTTTAAGATCGAATTTCTTTTCAGTTTCAAAAAAATCTGAAAACATGTGTACAGGTAAACAAAGATGTTGTATGTATGTGTGTAAAATTTCAGGATGAAATAACTTCAAATTCCATCTGTATAAGAAATAGAAATTCATAGCCTTGCATGATGAATAGTATCATGGATTAAAAATTCCAGATTTGTCTTTTTTTGCATAGCCCTCGTTTCAATGTATTTCATCCTGAAAATTTCCACAGTTATGCATTATGCCTCCATGTGTATCTATAAAAAATGATTTTTTAATTAAAAAAACCGGCCCCATTAATTGAAGCTCGGACTCCAAAAGGGATTTTTTTGGGGGGGGGGGGGGGTTCTTATTTTCCAGGTTAGACATATGCAAAAGGTCACCTGTCCTCCACCAATCGCAAAGCATCTCTTCTTCCACGATACTTTCTTTTCTTAATTTCACATGTCTTGCTAATCTTTCGTCTATCATTGAAATTCGGAATTCCTGTCAAAAGGACCAGTGTCTTAGTTGAATTGTTGAAAAGGACCACACGCAGTATCAAATTGCAGAAAAAAAACCCCACCCCTTGTAGCTGCAGGCGCGCCAGGTGACGCGTGGCACCTGCCGCCACGGGCCGAGGCGACTGGGGCCTGCGCTACCAGGCGAGGCGGCCGGCCAGGATTCCGTTTCAGCCACCCATGCCATGGAACGGGCCGCAGCAGGTGGGACCTGCCGCCACCGTGCGAGGCGGCCTGCATTGCAGCAGGCGCCGAAAGTGGCGCTATATGGCATTGATTTTCAGGTTGTCCATGATGTCACGTGCGTGTTGTACACAAACCCGCCGAAAGTAGGACGTACGCCGTCCATAATGTCACGTGCGTGTTGTACACAAACCCGCCGACACCCGTATACCGTATACCGCCTGCGGCATGTACTGTATTTACGGAATTAAATCGATTTTTTTAGAAAAGGACGGAATTAAATTGATATGCTGCGCTCTTATAGATTTGGCTCGTTGTGCAGCACGATAGCTACACAACTGTGTTACTACTCTAGAATCTAGATGAGATGATTTCTGCGACGAGAGCGCCAGCATGGCCAAGCTCGCATCCCTTGTGGTTTATGGCCCTTGTCGTCGTCGGCCTCCATGCCATTGTTGTCTCCGTGGCAACCTTCCTCATATGGCTGTATCGCTCTTTTATCCGGCCGGGGAGGGATCTGGGCCGGCGCTATGGAAAGTGGGCGGTGGTCACCGGCGCCACAGATGGCATCGGTCGTGCCATTGCCCACGAGCTTGCGCGCCAGGGCCTACACCTCGTCTTGATCGGACGGAATCCCAGAAGGCTCTCCCTTGTCTGCAAGGAGGTCCAGAAAGCTGCGCCATCCTGCAAGGTTAGGACCGTGGTGTTCGACCTCGCTGGGGATGCGCCAGAAATGTCTCGCGGCGTGGCGAGTGTGACCGCAGCCGTGGAGGGGCTGGACGTCGGGATCCTGGTGAACAACGCCGGCGCGACGTACCCTGGCGCGGCCTATTTCCACGAGGTGGAGACTCGGGACTGGGAGGCGGTGGTGCGGGTGAACGTGGAGGCGGCCACACGGATCACTCGAGCTGTCGTGCCGGCGATGGTGACCAAACGGAGGGGTGCCATCGTCAACATGGGGTCCGGATCATCAGTCATTCTGCCGGCGTTCCCGTTCTACGCTGTGTACGCAGCAAGCAAAGCGTAAGTTATCCCACGGTATTTCCGTAACTGATTAGCTGCATGCGTACGTACTTACTGCACCTTTTTTGAGTTCACACAAGTGGACACTTTGCAACAATTTCTTGAGTTAAGCACCGAACAAGACCAAAACCAAAAACAGTACTACTACATTTAGCTTCGGTATATAAAACACTTAGCTTCGGTATTTGAAATGTGGTATCTCTCCCTAATCTCTTCTCTCCCTAATAATAATAAAACACCTATTGATTCTGTCGTCCGTCATTAAAATTACCTTTAAAGTTGGTAAAAATTATCCATCAATGCCACCGTAAGTATAAAAACGATTCACTTTTCGGATTTCAAAAATCGCCACCCCCTGTTATGTTCTCAAAAGAATGATATATAGATAGACCAGTAACAGAAGACTAGCGTGATGGCCAAAGGTGCAATCCTTCACGCGAGAGACCAAGGTTTGATCCCTGGCTTTCTCTACTTTTTCTCTACCTTTTTACCACTTTTTTGCATGGGTCGGCCCATGTGCAGCTTAGGGCATCCTGTTTAGTATTTTTTTCCTTTACTTTTTTATTCCTGTTTTAGTTTTTTCTTCTCTAAACTAATTCCAGATTTCAAAAGAACAAAAAATTTAAAAGTTGTCAGTTTGAAAAAATTAAAAAAATGCTAAACTGTTTATGTATTTACAAAATATTCAACAAGTCATAAAACATTCATGAGTTCAAAAATTGCTCACTATTATAAAACAAATCGCGATTTCAAATAAATTGTCATGAAATAAAAAATGTTCATGATTTTTTAAAATGATCCGATATTCAAATCACATTTTATGACCTTTTTTCCACTCTTATGCATGAGCCGGCCCATGTGCAGATCAGGGCACCCTGTTTAGTATTTTCTTCTTTACTTTCTTATTCCTGTTTTGGTTTTTTCTTCTCTAAATTCATTACAGATTACAAAAGAACCAAAAAAAAATATAAGTTGCCAATTTGAAAAAAGTAGAAAAATGATAAATTGTTTGTGCATTTAAAAAATATTCTGCAAGTCATAAAATGTTCATGAGTTCAAAAATTGCGCACAAATTATAAAACAAATCACGATTTCAAATAAATTTGCATTAAATAAAAAATGTTCATGATTTTTAAAATGATCCGATATTCACAACATATTCAGAATTTGGAAAACATGTCTATCAACTTTTAGAAAATGTTTGCAATAATTTAAACACATATGTTAATAATGAACAAAACTAGATGTCGTTTATATAAAGATTTTATTAGGAAACCTCTAGAGGTCGTTCTATGATTTTATTTAGTCCCTCGCGTCGGATAAAAAAAGGTTTCCGTGTTTTGCAGTTTGCTCAGCCATAAAATATTTTTTTGTGACGCCTTACCAAATCAAGCCGCGATGAGCATCATATTTTTAGTTTTTGAAATTACATTTTAAAAATGCCTTATCTCATCTTGACATCACTCAGATATAATTTGTGAAATAACATTTCAAAAATCCTTATGCCATTATTGCATTGGATTCATACCTTTTTATATCTATCACACCTGCATAACCTGATAGTTTTCTTCCGTTGCAACGCACATGCATTTTTGCTAGTATAAATAAAGATGGCTAACTTTCGTACGTTTGTAAAATAGTAACCTCAATGTCATGGTTAAATCGACGACTATCCCTTGCCCATTTTTTGCTTTATATCCATCAGTCCTGGTCAGTTTCTTTTTAACTTCTCTTTAGGGTCACTTCTTGTTTAGGACCACTTCTTGGTCTGCTCGTCTTCAGCATGATTAGGTGCACCTTCTAAAGATCATTGTGGTGAATACAGCTGTAAATTATGGTCCGATCAAACTCCTCATTTGATGAAACTGACCATTTTTATGCACCATTTAACATTTTCCCATCATTTTTGGGCTTTTTAGGGGGTCGCGTTGTCCCCGCGTGGATCAGCCATATGTATTTTTTTCTTATGTTCTACATATTTCATTTCCTTTTCTTGGCTTCTCTTTTCTTTTCTTTATTTATATATATGTTGTGAAACCACAATGAAATACTAAAAATCATTTATTTGCATGAACTTGTGTCAAACAATCAACATTTCCCTAGAGTTAATTTGAATGAACCTTTTAGAACATATGTGCAAAGATTTATTTTCATACATGTGATAATTGTTTTAGCATTTTATATTTGCATTAACCTTTTAGAAAATATGTGCAAACATTTATTTTCATACATGTGATAATTATTTTATCACTTTACATTTGCATGAACCTTTGAGAAAATGTGCAAATATTTATTTTCATACGTGTTATAATTATTTTGCAACATCAAAACAAAATTTTCACATGGAAAACAATTTTGACAAAGTCCATGAGCATTTTCAAAACTTAGCATATTCAGTTTTTAAATTTTTAAACCATTCCTAAAGCAAGGAATCACTTATTATAAAACTATTCTCGTTTACAAAATGCCATCACACATTATTCTTCATTTGTCTAATTAGTTTTTACCCCATGTGATTTTTTTATCATAACGGGCAACATTATTCATTCGAATACTTCTAAAAACTGTTATCATTGCCCAAAATAAATATTCATGATACGTATGTCCCTTTTTGTTAATAACCCACATATATTTTTGTGAAAAGTGGTTCATGATTCAGTTATAAACTATTTTTTCTATTGCTAAAGAATCTTCTAAATGTCAAATAAATCGCTCAAATTATTTGAATTAATTTTTCTTTTTATAAGCTGAAGCTCTATTTCGAATTTCATGTGTTAGGAATTACATAAAAATAATAAACGTGGATATAGCTGGTAGACTCTTCAAAGAATTTAGGTAACCTTTTTGCAAAATAAACAAATACATTAGGTAGCCTTTTCTACATAGAGAGAGCTAGATTTTAAGTTAAATAGCTAGCTTCTTTCCTTACTAGAAAATTAAGTACTCCCTCCGGTCGGTATCCTTATTACTTTTTATTACTTTATTAGTACAAATTTAATACGGATCGAAAGGAGTAGCTAAAATTTTAAGCTATATATAATCAACCGAGCTGTATTTCGCAAAACAAAAAAAAATCAACCGAGCGGTTTTCATCAGATGCCTGGTATGGCCTGCCACATGTGAGGCCCATGTGAATAACGCATACCTATCTTGCCCCTGGCTTATTATTATATATTCCCACAGCCGTAAGAGGCCCAATTGAGCATGCATTCTATTTTTATATAACCATAAAATGAATGTCACCAAAAAAATAAAACCATAAAATGATAGTAGGATAATTCTAAAAAATGATTGTAGTATTTCCATGCCAAGAAACAAAATTGGTCAAGGTTTTTAGAGATTAATCTACACCGCTATAACTTGGTCCCATCAGACGAAGACTATTATTTTCTAATTAATGAGGAAAAGTTGCTCGAAGTTTACATAGATTAATCTACAACTTTATCCCATCGAATACTGTTTCCATATTAAGGTGGATATTTCTCAAAACTCTTTAATTACTATAGTAATAATAGTGCATCAATACATGTATTCCTGTCATGGCTGAAATGAAGAACAAGTCTTGGTGAAGTGGTAGAATTGTGAATCTATATTGTCGGTATATAATGACATTTTTTCTAACTTGAGAAAATAGGTATTCGACTGGGTGGCGTCCTTGCTAATGGTGAATATTTGGCACAATAATTATTTACAGTTAGCAAGATAATATGTTTGTATGTTTTTAGGGGTTGTAATGTTAGTTAAGGATAGAAAGCGAATATTCAAGTGTTAACAATCTATATCTATATCTACTAATAAAGTATGGAGTGTTTCTGCCCATCCGTCGTCTTATGTTTTATAAAAAAGAAACTTATAGTTTTTTAAATAACCAGCGGTCCAGTATTAAGTCTCTCTCCATTCTTTCTATCTGTTGGGCTTTGGCCCAACTTCTGTATCCACTGTTTAGTATTTGGACATTGTGTAGTATTTCGTGCTCAGCTGCAGTAGGCCAAGTTCATTCTGTTTTCAGCCCGTTCAGGTCCCTTGTCTTTATTATTTACAGAGAATATGTTAAAATGATCGTGCTATAACTTTTCAACCGTACTATTAGTCACTCATCTTAACCAATACAAAATTCTTTTTGGGCATAACCTTAATTAACCTAATTAAATGCTATAGAATATTAAATGTTTTCTACCCATTTAAGTTGGCCACATATGTAAAATAAAGTATGTTAGAAGGGCTTGTAGTGTACCTCTTTTACAGACTAAGGAGTAGCAAATATATATATCTGTGTGTTTTTACCTGATTTAAATTGGCTAGATATGTTAAATAAAATATGTTGGGACCGTCTGCATTGAAACCTTTTTTCTGCAGACTAAGGAGTTGCGAAAAATATTTGTGCTTTCTGGGATTGGAACTCTTGACTCCAAAGGCCCCAACCAGCTGATCAGCATGAGTTTGTGCTAAAAAACAGGTTTATTATTTAATTAAAAATTCCAACCTCAACTCTTTGCACGAGAATACGTCACTTTATATACATTTGTAAATTGCGTGGAAATCTGGAAGGCTGTTCAAAAACCAAGGAATAGAGGAAGCGAAGGAATTAAATGGATTCACGCTAGCATCGCTGATTTGCTCTAAATGAATAAAATTGTTAGATTTGCATGGATGGTTGCATCAACATAAATTAAGCGTGTTTGCAAGTAAGACCAAATTTCGGAACTGTTGCTATGGAGCGACCCTATAATTAAAGAATTAATCCTTCCAGAGTCCACCAATCTTGCATTAATAATCCATTTTTAAGACTTTCATGAGATAACCACAACAAAGGAGGGAGTAGATTTCAACCTCAGCATGTGTGTCTCTAGTGCGGTCAGATGGCACCGTCTGGATGTTGTCGTGTCGCATTGATATACATTTAGGTGGACATGTCAATTACGTCTTCCGTTGCAACACACGAGCATATGTGCTATTAGAGAAAAATGTGGCATCAACCAACATAAATGCCATAAAGAAAGTTTTCTAGTGGTATATGTTGGCGTTCAACTACCTGACAACATCGATGATATAATCCAGCAACTAAGTGGCTCATAATATGGCAAGTGATATTGATCTGGCAAGCGGTATATGTTGGAAAAATTATCAAAACATGTCAACCTGAGATCTAATTTCAAAGATCTCGTCACGAGGAAGCTAACGGTGAAAGTGGATTGCCAATTTAATTAGCGATTTGAGAAATAAAGCTTTTTAAATTTGGAAATAAAATGAATCTTTGATGATGACTTGCCTATGTGTCTTTACATGCATGGAAGAGAGAGAGAGAGAGAGAGAGAGAGGAGGGGAGCCGTCACATGGGAAGACTTGTGTGCGCTGCTGCTTCCTAGTGCGGTGCTTTATTCTTTTGGAAACTTCACTAGCACTTTGCTGGCACTTTGGTGTGATCATTTACATCAGTTATAGTGTGTGTATATTAATCTGCATATGCTTAACAAGAAGAAATTTGCACGGATTGGGGGCTAAATATAACTTCTTAAGCACAAAGGAGAGACAAGAAAAAAAATGCATTTCTATTACAAAATATTATTTCTAACTTTCATTGATCATCCTGTCAGGTATATTGATCTGTTTTCCCAAAGTGTAAGCATTGAATACAAACAATATGAAGTGGATTTGCAGTGCCAGGTACTTAATTTTATTATTGTGCCAACATTTTTGTTTTGCATGGATTCACTTATGGCTATATTTGTTCAGGTGTAACATTTTGTTCAAAATAAATTGTATTCTAATAAGTCTAGTAAGTAAAATAGATAAAGTTCCTTGGCTTTTCACAGGGTTTTTTTTCTTACATGGGTGACAAAGACCACATATTTGAAATACACCGGTCATCTTGCGCGGTATCATATACTACTCCCTCCGTTCCTAAATATAAGTCTTTTTAGAGATTTCACTAAATGACTACATACGTAGTAAAATGAATGAATGTATATTTAAAATATGTCTATATACATTCGTATGTAGTCTTTTAATGAAACCTCTCCAAAGACTTATATTTAGGAACGGAGGGAGTATATCTTTGTAAGTTGCTATTTCGATTTACTTCCGAAATAAGTTTCTATCCTGCTTTACAATAAAACGTCAACCAACTCCAACATACCAAGTAGTACAAGTGCGGAGAAGATGAAAATAGGTTCGAGGAGGCAATACCACAAACACACCCTTAAGCGGAAAAAACAAGTGGTACATGACGCCTCTATAGAGGAGTCAACTGCTAGGAGGTGCAACAAGCTCACAGACGACCACCTAGCTAAAGACCATCCAACATAACACCTAGACGGCCCATGTCCCGTTTTGCACATGGAGGATGCTACTGCTGCACAAAACCCACGAGTTTAAACACAATGTCAAAACTATGCCACAAGAAGACCTTCTCAATAAGCATTTTCATTGCGTGTAGTTCACATGGTCCAGGTTAATGCCACAAAAACCAACCAACAAAGGCGCCTCCTATTACGAGTATGGTGAGCACATGGTCATCTATAAAGTCGCCCAGGTTCGAGGCCTACCACTCAGGACCAGAGCCTCAAGGACATAGCTCCACAAGGTTTTCGGATGGCATGACAAGTGAAGAATCCACCTAAAGCCATCACTCACACCTACAAACTCGATAATGTGGAGTGCTCTTACTCCACATATCTAAGACCGGTGTTGTTTCCAATCCATCCACATAATGTATCGGGAACAACAGCCGGTGCAGCACACCTAAAACGCACACCTTACGCACACGTTGCAGAGGCCGGGGCTTTAACCTCCTTCTCTAAGAAAAATGACAAGTGAAGAAGATATGTGCCCTAGATTCGGGAACCTCGCAAAGGGTGCACAAGTCATCGCCAGCCTGATGTCCCTTTGTCAGCTCCATACGCGATACAAGGAGATCACGAGCAACTTAACAAATGAAGATCTTCATTTCCAGTGGTAGTGGATTGTCCATGGAGAACTGTAAGAAGCGAGGATCGACAAGAAACAAAGGACAAGGTGATCCATAGGTATGCTGAGCTAACGGTAAAGTCTGGAAGGAGCAAGGATCCACGACAAAGCGTGTGGGATAGCTGCCGGCGAACACTGCAGGGCATGCCGCAGCACATCCCAACCCAAAGTTGTGTTCGATACAAATGTTAATTGGAAGAAAATGTTTTAATGCCCATTGTGGAAAGGCAAGGGAACTTGGAGCATTGGGGGGGGGGGGGGGGGGGCAATTAGCAAACCACACGATAGGAAGTCAGCATGAAGGGAACTCTTAACAAGACATGGATCTAGCCAGAAGAGGGTACCTTCTCAATCACCTATGGAGATGCTGATATCCAGGAGGATATCATGCTTAATTAATTGGACGATTTTATCGAACTGGTATCCCTCTCGTTAACACAAGCCAGGAAAGGGCAGCCCTACAAAAACTTAGCTTCGATAAGTTGCAACCATACGCACCACTCATCCCTAAGTAACCGCCACACCTACTTCAGCATGGGTGTCATGCCCATGGAACGAGAATCGAGAATATCCACTGGTATTTAGGGAAGTAGCCATCTGTATGAGATCAATTGTAGATCTTTTGGATAATAGTAGAGTGTCGAACCCCACCAGTGAGCAGAAGGAATAGTTCCTAAATTGAAAAGGGTATGGAGATTGTGTTTTTTATGATGGAGTAGCTGAAAATGATCCCAATGATGTCTTGAGTGTTGGCGCTGAGAATGGCTTCAGATTGCCCCACTCGAAGGGGTGGTTCCAGATAAATCAACCCTCTAGGAGAAACGTGTCACTTTGGTGGCGAAAAAATTCTAACCACTTAGGAGACTTTTGAAGTCAATATAAGACTAAGGGCAACGTATATGAGTCAAGGGTGTCCCCATATATGTCCCATATGGTAGGGAAGCTACCTAGGGGCTAGCTGCTTGGGCCCCATAGGTCACTCCCTGGTCTGGATCCAGCCCCTCACACTCTTTCTTATTAAAAATAACTTCTTAATTTTGTCTCGCTCCGGGGAAAATATTTTCTTCACTTTGGTTTTGGTCCATAATGACATCTTTCTGGCACGTCCCTTACATTTGTGCAATCTTGGAAAATAGCGGTAAAATTGATAAAAGATATGTGACATAACCTACAAAACATGGTTAATATTAAAAAAATAATGATGTAAAATAGACGTATCATTAATTACTTCTAGCATCCATTGGCCCCCTACCAAAATAAGCCAGAAAATTCCATGTCAAAGGCGTCATGCACCCTCCTTAAAAACAATATACAACCCCATCATATAAACGGGGAGGATACAAAGGAAAGAGTCGATAAGCATGGATTTGCCCCTTTGGAGGTAAAACTTCCATGCCACCACTCATATCAAAACCTTGGCCCGCTTCCTAGAGGGTCAAAATCATGGACAATTAGGATCCGATACTCAAGAAAGGATAACGGGTACAGAGACAATTTGAATTTGAGACTGGCTATAATACATTGCTGCTCCTCAAGCGGGTAACCTGTTAGAATAAATCCGATGCTCTCTGCCGATTTACCGAGGACCAAGCAATCACACAAGCACGACACCGAGATTTGTTAACGAGATTCACCGATGCGGCTACATCCCCGGGGCATGACTACGGGCGCTCTTCCCCGTGACACCATCACAATACCGCGCCCCGGCCGTCCGGGCGCCAGCACACGTCGCCGGCTCCCTCGCACGCGTGTGCTATTATGTTGGCATATGTTACATCGTGTGTCTAGCCCCGCTATATATGAGAGGCCTAGGATACAAGTGTCCTGCTTGGACACGACTCCATATCCTATCTAAACACAATACAACTACAAGTCCAACTATAACCTATCTTGTACACAATATTCGACACAACTCTAACAAACTCCACCTTGACGAATATTCTCCACCACCTTGAATTCATCCATGCGTCAAACTTCCATGTACATTGGACTTGAGCTTATCCCATGAGCACTGCTGCTACTCCAAAGACTTCATGTGACTCCACCTGCAACTTGTAGTTCCTTCTTTTCCTGACTATAGTCAACGCTCGAACGAAATTAAGCTCCACATTACTCTAATTACGCTCCCAACTTCAAGAGTATCCAACACCATCGCATACCGATCACTGACCTACGTGAAAGTGAATAACTCATATTGGGTGTCGCACATAAGAGTTACCCGAACTCAACATCACCGCTCTTCCTTGACCACCCGTGTGAAACTTGAAGGAATTTCACCATTGCTTGTAGCCATCTCGAGTCAAATTCGCAGTTTGTCTCACCACATGTATGACCACCAGAGGACTGGCCCGTCTCCATGTCCCGTGCGTACCGCACGCCTCGCCATTATTACCGCGTCGAGCCTCTGCTGTGCCTGTCGAGTCTCAAGGGTCGCGAACCCACACCACTCAACCCATACCGCAGAGTACCACCGATCTTCACCGACCGATGCCGAGTATCACGTCTCCATCAGACCACTGGTAACCAGTCCGATCCACGTGTCTCTCGCTATCCGCTGAAATAGGTTTCGACTCTCCATGCATTTACGTCGTAGCCCCTCCATCAGCACATAGTGAAATCTTCCACTAGACTCCAGCTCCACCTTCAACATGATTCCATGTAACTGGCCGTGCTACCTCGCGGCTCGTTGACTTCAAGCTCTCATGTGTACATTGCCTTGAATCAACCCTGCGCCATAGTCCGTCAAAGCCGCACAAGCCCTCACGCCTACACCACGTGTTTCCACGTCCCAGAAGTTGGCCACCATCAGCATCATGCTCCTATGTCGTCGTTGCTGAAATCACCGTCATCTTCTGCTTTGACCGACATCCCCATCGATCCGTCAGACAGTCCAGTCCGACCCAACCGAAATTAACCGACTACAACCATGCTCCACCCTGCGTGCGTCGTGCCCTCCACACATCTCCATGCATTGCTTGACGCCATGTGTATGCATGATCTTACCACGACGCGCTCCATACTCCTCCCTTATACGTACGCCATGTGTAGGTTGTCTTTTATTTCACAAACAAATCACGTGCCCTTTGCCTTCTATTTCGACAGCAACTCACGCCTCAACTCGCTTTTGTACTGCAGCGTCCAGCGCTTCGGCCCGCAACTAGCATTGGGCATCTCCAGGCCCACTGCTGCCACCATGCACGCGCACCAGCCCCGGCTCCTGCGCACACCACCTGGGTCGACTCTGGCTTTGGGATTCCACGCCTCGCCCTGTTCCTGTCGTAGGACTTGTGCCCTAGCGCTAGCTTAGTGTTGCGCGCCGTCCTCCAGCCAATCCGAGTGCGCCGCCACCTTCGATCGACCTGATCGAGCTAGTGGACTCGAGCTGCAGCACATCATCCCGATTCCGTCGAGAACTTCTGTGACTCCGTCGCCGCCGCTCAATCACTGCATCTCGCTGCCATCGACGATTTTCAATTTTGCTCCGTTGCCTCGATCCAAAACAACTTCCAACTCGATTTCCTGGCCTTCCTACTCGGCGGCCAAACATATCGAATTCGAGCATGCTAATTAGATCTCTCAACCATGCACCGATCGTCGTCGACATCCACAGCTCCTCTAGATCAGTAAAATCCGCAGCCTCCTCGTAACCTTGCTCATGATACCACTTGTTAGAATAAATCTGAGGCTCTCCGCCGATCTACCGAGGATCAAGCCATCACACAAGCACGACACCGAGATTTGTTAACGAGGTTCACCGATACGGCTACATCCCCGGGGCATATGACTACGGGCGCTCCTTCCCGTGACACTATCACAATACCGCACCCCGGCCGTCCGGGCGCCGGCACACGTCGCCGGCTCCCCCGCACGCGTGTGCTATTATGTTGACATAGGTTACATCGTGTGTCTAGCCCTGCTATATATGAGAGGCCTAGGATACAAGTGTCCTGCTTGGACACGACTCCATATCCTATCTAAACACAATACAACTACAAGCTCAACTGTAACCTATCTTGTACACAATATTCGACACAACTCTAACATAACCTTTATGGTACAACTTCTCTCTTGTCTAAGTTGATCTTTAGTCCCGACATGGCCTCAAAGAAGATGGGTAAGAATTGAAGGTTCATAATTTCATGTTTCAACTCCTACACCATGATCTCGGTGTCATCTAGAGGTAGATGGTGCCTTTTTCCTTTAAGAATATGCTTAAGTACACGAGAAATGTGGCCGACTATTTTGGCATTTCCCTAGATAACAACTAGGGCTTTCGCCTTAAGGTTAAAGAGGAGACGGTGGGGTGCCCCAGCCTCACTCCATACGAAGAACTAATTAGGGACCCAGTTCTTCATTAATGTTGATTTAAGTGCCACCAATATGGGGACGGATCGTAGCAGTCGAGGACGACTCGATCGGGAAACCTAGCTACCGCCCCGCCGTCGCCCCTCTCCTCGCGCCGCGCCGCCTGTCCGGCCTCCCCGACCTCCTCGCGCCGACGTGCACCGCCACGATCTCCTCTTCCTGCCGTCGTCCAGCCCCTCGCGCCGAGCCCTTCACGCCGAGCCGTGACCTCTAGCCAGCAGTCCGCCCCGACGGCGAACAAGCAGGACCACCGGACCCCATCTCCGCCCCCATCCCGCTTCGCCGCTGCCGGAGGGGACGCCGGCGAAGCCGTGCGCGCCCCGGGGATGGCGGCGGCGGGGCCCCTCGCGTCGGCCCTCGGGCTATGGCGGCGGCGCCTCGCGTCGGCGGTTGCGGGATCCGGTGATCTCGCCAATCGGAGGGCGGATCCGGGGCTCCATGGCCGGATCTGGCGAGGCTCTCGGCCCTTGTGGTAGGGAGCGGCAGCCGGGCGAGGTTGCGCTGGTCGGCTGGGCACGAGCAGTGTCCAGGGCGCACGGTGCAGTGGCCTTGGCTGGTGCGTGGCGGCCATGCTCAGCGGTCGGTGACGGTGGATATCCAGCGTAGCTCCGGGAGAAATCCTTGCTCCGGTCTTCATCGGAGCCGTGACGGTGACGCCCGCGGGTGCCGCTATCTTTCTTGGAAGCGTCGTTGTGGAGGTGTGCTGTTCCTCTTCGTCGGCCGCTGCCCGCACCGCCACCTGCGCCCCCAGGTCCTGATATGTGGGCCTCTCTCCTGCGGATTCTTAGCGGTGCCGGCGTGGTTGCCGGGGCCCTATCGGCGGGTGAAGCCGGTGGAGGAGATTCGGATTGGGGAAACCCCTTGGTTGGCCCAGGCCGGCCATGCCGACGACGACGCTCAAGGGCGCCGTTATTCTTTTTGGAGATGTCGGTATACATCTGCTCCTCTGCTCCCCTTCCTTGGCTCTCGGGTGAAAACCCTAACTCCGGTGGGCGGCGGCGGCGTCTTTGATGTCGTGACCTTCCTGAAGGCGTCGCCTTGAGGGCTGAGTAGTGATGGGCACTGTGTGGGTCCTGAACGGCTGGTGGTGGTGGGCACTGCTTCGGGGGAAACCCTAGGACCTGGTCTTCCAGATCGGACGATGGCGGTACTGCGGTGCCGTTTCTCTCTTGGGACCATCGTTTGTGGAGCAGCGCTGGCAGACTGCGGCAGGAGGTGGAGCGGCTTCGTCTTGCACGAAGTTTCGATGGAGCTATCAAGTCATGCCTGGCCGACAGGTGCTACGCAGAGTCATGCCTGGTTGGCAGGTGCTATGCACGACAGATCTCCCGAAGTCTTCGCATCTGGACGGATGAGCGCAGGGCGGTGGCGCCGTTGGGCGTCGTGGTGGCGTCGGCGGATGATTGGACTGGCAAGGATGATGCGGATCTCTTTCCTGAAGATGGGTCAGTGGTTCGAGGATGATGGCGGCTGGTAAAACGTGTGCGTGAGGTGTGCGTTTTAGGTGCGCTGCACCGTCTGTTGTTCCCGATACGTTATGCGGATGGATTGAAAACAACACCGGTCTTAGATATGGGGAGTGAGAGCACTCCACATTATTAAGTTTGTAGGTGTGAGTGGTTGCTTTGGGTGGTTTGATGTATACTCTTGTTAGACCTTTGTGGAATAATTAATATGATGGCTGCATGCATCGATTGATGCAGAGGCCGGGGGTTTAACCTCCTTTTCTAAAAATAAAAAAGTGCCACCAATAGAGATGATATATGCATGATCCAACAAATCTAAACGGTCATGGATACCCCTCCTCTCCAAGACCTGGTGGAGGAAGGACCCGCCTAAGCTTTCCCAGGCCTTATATAAGTTCAGCTTAAGGACTGTTCCCTTACGGTGATAAACATTAACTTCATGAAGGGCCAGAATCACTGCGTGAATATATTACCCCTTAAGGAGGGCGAACTGATTGGGCTGTGTAAGCCTATCCGTGACAGGGGCGGGCCTAGTCATGCATAGTCTTAGTGAAAATGTGCTGAAAAATGTTGATCACCATGATTGGCTTCAAATGCCTAATCGGGATCAGGGTTATCACACCCAAGTTCAAGCAGCATATGTCAAGTGATCGAATGAATAATTCTTGGAACATTAACTGGCATGATCGCCTCCTTAATACTATCCCATAACTTCTGGCAAAAGATGACTGGAAGGACATCCGGTTGAGGGGGTGTTTCTTTTCAGAGACTTTTTGGTGTAGGGATTAAAAAAAAGTCCCTTTTAGTCCCATGTGAAAGAAACAGGAGGGACTTTTAGGGACTAAAAGGAGGTATTTGAGACTAAAGGAAGAAGTCCCTATGAGAGGGACTTTTTGAAACTTTTTTGACACTTTTTTCAACAGAGCCCTTACTTTTAGCATGTCATTTAATAACTTTTAGTACATTACTAGAAATAACATGATCTTTTAACGCATTCAGGTGGGGCCATGGCAACCTGCGGGGCCA
The DNA here is from genome assembly GCF_904849725.1 of Hordeum vulgare subsp. vulgare. Lineage (NCBI taxonomy): Eukaryota > Viridiplantae > Streptophyta > Magnoliopsida > Poales > Poaceae > Hordeum > Hordeum vulgare. The sequence continues at coordinate 652,733,476 of NC_058519.1, read as the reverse complement.
ACATTCTATGGTTAACGCATTCCCATAATGGGGCCCATGTTGAAGAGCGCCTTACAGAATGAGTAGATATGAGTGAAGAGCACCTTACAGAACGAGAATGGGAGTTTGGGTTTAACCCCAGAGTCAAGGGCACTAACCATTAGAGCAGTAACATAACAAATGACGTGTTCACGGCCATTCCTATCAAATTATGATTTCCTCCTTCGTAGTATTCCAATTAAGAAAACAAAAAAAATGTGATAGCACCTGGGAGTCCCGACTCCCGACACCCCATTATGTGGTCGTTCAGTAATTTCAATAGGATCGACGACGCCCACGGCATGCGTGCCACAATTTTAGGGGCGATCGTTTCTCCACTGATATATACTACTACTTCACAATTATCTCTTCCAACTGTAGATTCCATTGTACGTCGCTACCAAGATGTCCCGAGTTGGCGACTCGTTGTTCGTACCTTCCCCACAGGAGTACGCGGAAGCCGGTGTTCGCTGCATTGGTTACGAGGCAAGATGTGTCCCCTATTGGCGCCACTCGGTCCAGTGTTTCCTCGCGTCTCTATTGCCAGATTTTGCTCTTAATGCTTGGCGGCTCCGAGTTGGCATCCGGAAGAGACGGGAGACGAGCTCCTCTACTTGAAGAAATGATCGAGTTCATAGTCTTTGTTTCTTCAGTGGAGGTACACAAAAAGGTTGCGTGAGCTGAGTGCAGCAATTAAATGCAGGGTTGTGCTTGTAGTTGAAGAAATTATTCTATTATGCCTCGTTTAACTCTTTGTACCTGTACGATATTTTCTGACTAGCGTGTATGACTGGTTAGGTACTGTGCCTTGCTCTGGAATGACATGGCAAATAAGGGATAAAACATACTGTTAGTTATATTTCTAGGAAGGGGCGTTTTTCTATTGGTTCATTGTGATGGTATCTTAGGAGATACACCAACAAACGAGCTCAAGATCCCATCCCATCCTCTACATCAAAGATGTACACAGCAAAAAGTACTCTTCATTTAATACTAGCCCTAGCACACCTAAACTTCATGACAACGCCCTCAAGAGGTTAGATGGTGTGAAGCGTCGTCATTGTCGAGTCCAAAATGGACGAGGGTTTTCACCCTGAAACCATGACACGGAGAGAACCACAACAACGTCTTCAAGAAGACACAACCAAGAAGGTAAGCCACCACTGACGCCAAGGCACCGCCGGAGAACCAAATGGTGCCGCATCTCGCATCCTCTTTTTTTCTCTCTCACAACTCTCTCAAACAGTCAAACTCCTCAATTTATCTCTCAAACACATAAGAACATACACACATATACACCAAGGAAGAACACAATGGCTTTGCCCAGAGACTCTTCCTTGGTGAGCATTGTGGCTACATTGTTTCTCTTCAACCCTCATGGCCTCATTTCTCGACCCAAAATGGCTATGTATACAAAGTTTGGCACAGATCCATGACCCATGAACTCACGCCATACTCCACTAACCACTAACCGCATGACCACTTCTACCTCCTAGAAGAGTGTGGCTGTTCTACACCCAGGGACATTGCAATCCCGCTACACCCACAATCGAAACTTAGCAAATCAAATCAGAAAAATCAGAAACTTCCCGGATCCGATTATGAGAAAACGTTTTAGGTGCTTTTAAAATTTTATGCCCAAGTGACAACTGAGGATCTCTGTACAAAAAGCAAAGTTTGTGCTCGACATAAATCTGAAACTTGGGTGCAGAGCAAGAGTTTGTATTTCATTCCATATGGTGGTCAATCGATGTGATTTGGTGACCAAACTTTGCAAGCTTGTAAAACATTTTCTCATAATAAAATGCCCCCGGAGTTTCATAATTTTTTGAATTTCTTTTCTATTTTTTAAATTTTGCTGTTCATCACGTGGGTGCATCAAACTTGGGTGCTCCATGCGTCGATTTATGCAGAGGCCGGAGGCTGTGTTCCTCCTTTAAAAAAAAACTTCCCCCTCCTAGAATTACTCTACTATCTCCATGAACCATGATCCACATGACCCGACAACAACCTATAACCAAGCCACTGCATGCACTCACTTCTCCCTATCCATCTCTACTTGCATGCAGGCCATGCTCACACTTAGTACACTAATTCATCAATCTTCTAATGCAACCAATGTTCGCAGCACCTGCAACCAATGTTCACAACCCCTAATGCTTATATGACAACCAATGTACACTAATTCGCCAATCTATTATCATCCATACATAAATTAAGAAAAATAGGAACACTTATTGATCCCACAAAATAACAAATGCAGTGCCAACAGAAAATTAGGGAATGAAACTTAGCTCATGAGGTTAAACTTACATTCTATTATAGATCGTCATGTCATAATTAAGTTGAAAGCATACTTTGCATGTGACTGAATATAATACTCCCTCCATCTCAAAATAAGTGTCTCAACCTTAGTACATCCTTAGGCCACCTTTGATTTACATGATTGGAGAAGTGGTAGGAAAAGGAAACAAACATGAATAGGATGCCCTGTCCACTGGATTGCTATGAGCAAAACAGATGGATTTTTACATGAAGTCCAAACCTAATACTAGTTTTCTTGTGAAACTGAACTAAGAAATACTATAGATTGATTCCTGAGGAATAAAATCCCATTAATCCAACATCTATAGGAAAAAAATCCAGAGGGTCTAAATCCTATAAAAATTCCTATGCATATCATGTAAATCAAAGGAGGCCTTAAATTAAATAGCTTGCTTAACTTCTCAGACGTATTTGGATTTTACACCAAAGACGCAATGAGTCATCTAGTATGCTAAATACTTTTTGAACAAGCAAGAACGCTACGACATAAACTCATCCAAATATTCCGCGGCATTATGATCTTGTTTGCGGTCTAAGTCTGATCTATTACTATACCATGTACGCATCCATCCTGCTTCCAAAACCAACTTTTTTATTGTTGAAATATGATATGGTTTGAGTGTTATTCAACGAATTCACTCCGGTTTCACCCCGAAGCGTAGCAGAAGGCTTGTGTCCATTGAGAGGATCAACTAAATTTTATTTTGTTCGCACCTAATTTGTTTTAGTTCATGTTGTTGTTTCTCTTTTATGCACTTGGAATCTCGAACTGACTGCCGAGTGTTGAAGTATGGTGTGAGAAATTCTTTGCGTTGGTGGTCTATCTTTTGGGAATTCTTTCTAAAAAGAACAAGCATATCGAAACTGGTAATCCTCTTCCAGTGCTAGTGTAGAACTTGGTAATTAGAAACATCCATTCTCCCATAACCAACATCAAAAAATCTCAAACACAGAACAAACTGAAAATCACAAACCAATACATCAACCAAAGCAACAAACCACTTCCTTCCATACAATTCTCAAATTCTATTAACAAGGCTAAGGTCGATGAAGAACCATTCTTGCCTTTGTTACTAGTTTGCTTAGATTTAACTTGTCGAACAAAAGTAGACAAGAGTAATCGTTTGTCTAGATAAGAAGAACTCTTCTTTCGAAGATCGTCATTGATAGCTATAAGAAACTCATGTTATTGCTCTAAATTTAGCTTCTCGAAGCGTAGCTTCTCATGAGTTCTTAGAATATCTCTATGACCTTCTTGAGTAGATTCATGAAATAACTTAAGAGTGTTAAGTTATTTAGCTAGACGCTCAATCTCCTTCTTATCATCATCATAGGACTTATCTTGACTAGCATTATTTATCAAGTTCATTTAGACAAACATCACTAGTTTTATCAAAGAGAAAATCATCATCTCCTAGTAAGTCATCCTCATCACTATTAAAGTCAAAGTATTCAGGGTGTGATACCTTTGGGACTTTAGCCATGAATCAACTTCCAATTCCTTTATTTGGTGAATCAAATAAATAATAGGAGTTGGAGGAAACAAGTGCTAATCTGGCAACACATTCATCTTGACTATAGTTGGAGTTGGAGTGATAGATCTGCTCGGATTTGTTTTCAGATTCGGAGTCGGATACCCATTCACCAACATTAGCTTGATGTCTTCTTCTTGTGTAGCTCTTGGTGTACTTGTTCTTATTCTCCGAGTCCTTTCTTCTCCCGGAGGGTCTTCGTTAGTGACGATCTTCTCTACTCGTTCTCTCTCTTCGAGGTGACTCATCTCTTGAGCTTCTTCTTATAGGTGACTCTTCTCATCTTTTTTTTTTGTGTGTGTGTGGGGGGGGGGGTGCGTTCATTTGAATAGTGTCCGAGCCTTTCACAATTGTAACAATTTTGGTCACAATTAGACGAATGCTTCTCTTCATATCTTCAGTTAGTGCTTCTCTCTTTGCCTCTACGCTTGTAGAACTTGCTAAATTTCTTGACCATGAGTCTTATCTCTTCATTGGTAACAAGTTTGACGCTTGAGGTAGCAGCGGTGTCACTTGAACCTTTGTATGCACCGCTTGACTTGTTGTGGGGGCTCTTCTTTGTCTTTGACTGACATTTCATGAGCAACAATCCATCCAATGACTTGTGTAGGCTTGAGATCTTTGTAGTTTGGCATTATTTCGATCAATGTGCACACGGTGTCATACTTTCCATCCAAGGCCCTAAGGATCTTTTCAATGATGTATTTCTCGGTCATCTCTTCACTTCCTTAGCTGACAATCTCATTTGTGATGAGAGCAAGCCTTGTTGAAGGTGAAAAGATGGTTGGGGATGAAGATATTCTCATAACCCATGTTATTATTGATCCTAAGAGTCGACATTGAGCTCTTGCAATCAATCAGCGGGATCTGCATGGGCCACCAATGGCGGTGCTAAAATCAGCAGATTTAGGGTACGGGGTCCCATGTTGATGATCTCAGCAAGATGGTAACAAGCAAAATAGGGTTAAAATATTTACCTAGGTTCAGGCCCTCTCATGAGGTAAAACCTACATCCTATTCTTATTATATTCACAATGATCTACCTCGAGATCATATGAATGAGTTCTAGGATCTAGACCTTCAATAGCGTGTCATCTACAAACTAAACCCCTCAGCTTATATAGGCACCTGAGATTTCTAGGGTTTACACATGGCCAGTAACAAATCTATGGATAAGCTTGTCGATTGATAAGTATCCAACATATCTATAATTTTTTATTATTTCATTCTATTATATTATTATTCTTGAATACTTTATATGCATTTATATGTTGTTTTATATTGTTTTTTGGAAATAACCTATTAACCCAGTGCCTAGTGCAAGTTGTTGTTTTATGCGTGTTTTTGGATTTTCAGGAAATCAATACCAAACGAAGTCCAAATGCAACGAAATTTTTTGATGATTTTTTTGGAAACAAATAAGACCTGGAAGCTTCGGAGGGAGGCCGAAGGCTGCAGGAGGCGGTGCTAAGAAAACAAGGCACACCCCAAGGGGTGGGCGCGTCTTGATCGCTTAGGACCACCCTCTGGCGTCTCCTGTCCTAACTGTGCCTCTATAAATCCTCTAAAATTGGAAAACACCAGAGAGCCATCCAAAATACCTTTTTGCCACCGCAAGTCTCTGTTCCATCGTGATCCCATCTGGAGCCTTGTTCGGATGCCCTGCCGGAGGGGGGATCAATCACATAGGGCCTCTACATCAACCTTTTTTCTCCCACGATTGCCGCGGTGATCTATTCAATGTAATCCTATTTGCGGTGTGTTTATTGGGATCTGATGAATTATGAGTTTATGATCAGATTAATCATGAAAAATATATTGAGTCTTTGATGGCTTATTATATGCGTGATTATTACAGGTTCGTTTTTATTTCGATCTATCGGTTTGGTTTAGCCAACTAGATTGATTTATCTTCGACATGGGTGGTGCGTTCTGTTGGGTTCAATCTTGTGGTGCTCAATTCGAGTGATAGACGGGGACATGGCATCTATTTGTATTGCGGCCATTAAGGATAAACAAATGGGGTTTATTAATATTAGTTGGGTTTACTTTGTCTACATCATGTCATCTTGCTCCAAGCATTACTGTGTTTTTACTTAATACTCTAGATGCATGCTGGACAACGGTCGATGAGTAGAGTAATAGTAGTAGATGCAAGTAGTAGTCGGTCTATTTACTTATGGACGTGATGCCTATATATATGACTTTCTCTTGTGCAGTTTTCAAGGTTTGTACATCATGTTATTTTCTTACACAAATTGTAGATTTTGCAGAGTAGTTTTATTAATTCATGGACTAATATTAAATTGCTAGGAGAACAAAAGCTTAGAAGCAGCCCAGCAACATAAACTTAGCCTTCTAATCAACAAGGTAATAGTTCCATTTTTCGAGAGATTGCATTATTAGATTGATTACTAGTTAGACAATATTGTGAACATGATCTGATGGTACTTCATTCTTGCAAAATACACATTTAATCAAAGGCTAAAGTCAAGAGGGGGCATCATGTTCTTGATATCGGTAGCGGCTGCGGAAGTTTAGCAATAGAGATAGTTAAGCAAACTGGATGCAAATACACTCGAGTCACTTTGTCGACGGAGCAGCATAAATATGTAGAGAGAAAAGTAAGAGAAGCTGGCTTAGAGGTTAGTTCTATGTTACTCCCTCCTTTACACAATACCTGTACAGTTGTATAGTTTATCAGTAATTACCATTCCACCATATATGTTCATTGAGAAAGTGTAGTGTATCTTTACCTAATAATAAAGCGGCTATTGCTTCTGTTGGAAAACCCGTCGCTGCTATTTTGCAGAAAGGCCCCTGAGGTTTTAGGTACTCAACCCGCAGTCCTTTTGAAAGTGGATGTCTGTGATACCGTTTCGGTTTTACAAAAAAGATCCCTTCATTTCACACTATTCAACTCGCAATCCTCTATCCAGCCGCAACGAGGATGAAAAGATGAGGGGCGGCGCCCTTGTCGACGGCGGGGGAGACGGCTAAAGCCGCGGTGGAGGACGGGAAGGTTGACGCCTTGGGTGCGTGCTTAGGTAAGGTAGGTCATCCTTGTTGTGCTGGTGTGCATTGATGGAGGATGGAAGGGGGGCAGCCGAACATGTTCAAGTGGGTACGTTGTCTGCCAGTGCCGGTCGCGAGCACGTGCCGTGACGTGGGCTTGTCGGAGACGAGGCGAAGGAGCGCGGAGGAAGGGCGCCTTGGTGCTCGTGGTGGACCGGATCTAGTGAGGGGGAGGTGGGATCCGTTGGCTGGTTTCTTCCGTGCGAGAGAAGATTTCAGGAAGGGAGAGTGCACACAAGTGGGAAAAGGAGAGGGTGCATGGTCGGAGGTACATATGCGCACTCGCGGATGCAGGCGAATGGCTCGGACAGGAGACATGGCTCACGGCGGCGGCAACTCTCCTCGGGAGGATCTCGGGCATTGAGGTCTGGGCGTGCACTACCCCAGGACGGAGTCCACTGACCTGTACTACTGGTCATGGTCCAATACCACCACCACGCCTTCGATCCGACCTCCAGCACTCCAATGACCAGGAGCATCGCAGTGGCTGTGGTGAGCGGTCTGCTCAATTTAACTATTGATATATTCGTTTCTGAGATTATGTTTTGTTCGCATGTGATAATTAGGATGATCTCTTTCTTCCAGGTTTGTATGCTAAGATGAACTTGAGTGTCGAGGTTGATTTGGAAGATTATGTCTCCAGGAAGGATAAAATTAGTGATGCTGGTGTGAGTTGATTTGGAAGATTATGTGTCTAGAACGGATAAAATCGATGCTAATGATATGAGGGCCTTTGCATTATGTTGAACATTCTTTTTCAGTTGCACTACTTCAACATTAGAAATCTCATTGCCTCAGATTAATTAGAAAATGACAACGATTTCTAAATCCTTTATTCTTAAAAGTTTATCATAGTAAATGTTGGGAAACGAATGAGAAGAAAGATAGGCGGACGACGTGAGCAGTAAGCAACGGATCTCCCCTTTTTAGGGGAAAGATCGTGGCCCTTTTGGGATGTTAATTCTTTCGACGGACGGCCTTCTGATCACCATACATTTGTTTCATATATATTGACACCTATAATGCAATAGCAACTCCTGATTATGAGATGTTATGTAATTGCTTGTGTAAATTAGGCACACTTTTTCCGCCTCCTCCTTTGTGTTATTCACCGTGTCTCAGTTTGCTGCTATTTGACAGGAAGGTGGCATGCATGTTGTCCATAAAATTCGCTACGTCATCCTCCTCAAGGATTTCTAGAAGGGTTACTGATACGTCTCCATCATATCTACTTTTCCAAACTCTTTTGCCCTTGTTTTGGACTCTAATTTGTATTATTTGAATGGAACTAACCTGGACTGACGCTGTTTTCAGCAGAATTGCCTTGGTGTTATTTTTGTGCAGAAATGAAAGTTCTCAGAACGTCCTGAAAATTTACAGAGAATATTTCTAGAAAATATGAAAAATACCTGCGCAAAGATCCACCGGAGGGGATGGGCCAGTGGGCCACAAGCCCTGTAGCCGCCACCCCCTGGTGGCGGCTAGCAAGCTTGTGGGGACCACGTGGTTCTGCCGCCCCCAATTCCAGCTCTATAAATTCACTTTCGTCCCAGAAAAAATAAAGAGAGAAGATTTCGTCGCGTTTGTGATACGGAGGCGCCGCCACATCCTGTTCTTCATCTGGAGGGCAGATCTGGAGTCCGTTTTGGGCTCCGGAGAGGGGAAATCGTCGCCATCGTCATTATCAACCTTCTTCCCTCTCCAATTCCATGAAGCTCTTCGTCGTTCATGAGTAATCTATTCGTAGGCTCGCTGGGTGGTGATGAGTAGGATGAGATCTATCATGTAATCGAGTTAGTTTTGACGGGGATTGATCCCTAGTATCCACTATGTTCTGAGATTGATGTTGCTACTACTTTGCCATGCTTAATGCTTGTCTCTAGGGCCCGAGTGCAATGATTTCAGATAATAAATTATTATGTTGTCACCAATATATGTGTGTTTTAGATCCGATCTTGCAAGTTGTAGTTACCTACTATGTGTTATGACCCGGCAACCCCGGAGTGACAATAACCGGAACCACTCCCGGTGATGACCATAGTTTGAGGAGTTCATGTGTTCACCAAGTGCTAATGCGTTGGTCCGGTTCTTTATTAGAAGGAGAACCTTAATATCTCGTAGTTTCCTTTTGAACCCCGCTGCCACGGGAGGGATGGACAATAGATGTCATGCAAGTTCTTTTCCCTAAGCACGTATGACGACACACGGAATGCATGCCTACATCACATTGACGAACGGGAGCTAGCCACATATCTCTCCGTGTTATAACTATTGCATGATGAATATCATCCAAACAAATCACCGACCCATTGTCTACGAATTTGTCCCACTGCTGTTGTTACTTGTTTTGCTCCGCTACTGTTGCTACTTGCTACTGCTGTTACTTGCTACCGTTGCTATCATACTACTTGCTGTTGATACTTTGCTAGCAGATATTAATCTTTCAGGTGTGGTTGAATCTGACACATTCAGCTACTAATACTTGAGAGTATCCTCTCACTTCCTATTGGTGAACCAACAAATTTGGGTTGAATACTCTACCCTCGAAAACTGCCTCGATCCCATGCGCTGGTGGGTCATTGCAAGACAATTTCTAATTGTTGAGCAATCGAGAATAGCTGTCGTCTAGCCATTGCCAGAGATTGCCAATCAGTTACCAAACCAATGTCAAGAAGCCTTAGACACACTTCAACTTCTACAAATGATGCAACAAACTATTAAAGAGGATGTTTTATTTCCTGCGGGCAATGATTATTACTAGAGTTGAATTTGTTGACAGTCGCCACCGAGAGTAATAACCCTGTATCTCGGTGCTCCTGTAGTTTGCACATTCAGCCTCACCTATATTGTTGCGCTATTTGCCAGTACAAAGTCATGTGAGTTGCTTCCCTAGAAGTGAGAAGAATTCAAAAAGGGAGAGAGAAGAGAAGAAGGAAAAGGAGAGGGCGGTGGGGTCGTGCGAACACTTTGGACGGTGAGGCATAACTCGACGTTTCTCTGATGGCCGACAGCAAGGTACCCCACTGCTCTGGATATTTACATGGTTAATGTGAGTTGAACCATCAAAGGTGCGCATTGGTAATGGTTAAAAAATTCGTTGCGTTAGAGAAAACTGAATGTTCTATCAGTTCTTTAATAATACATATTACAAAATGTACCTTTCTGTTCAATTGTAGGATCACTGCACAACAGACTTTGGAGCAGGCTCTGATTCACACAGAACTCCCCAACAACATCATCGTTTGAGGATATTAGATGGATACTGAATCCAGTAAGCCTCCAATATATAAGCGTAGTCAAATTTTCAGTTAGTAATTTGGACGAGAGGTTCTAGCAAATTTATGTTTGTTCCTACAATAGACTACCTTTGCCTGAAGATTTGACGTGTGACTCAAATTTCGCTAGAAACCAATAGTGGAGATTTCAGTTTTTGTCATGCATATTCGTACGGATTTCATATTTAATGGATCATAAAATTTTATTCTATAATCAGATCTTGGTATGTTTTCATATTTTTCAGAGAAGAAATAAGTCTAGAGGGGTTGACATTTGTCATATTTTAAAGGACGGTCAAGTCTGCAGAATACACAATGATTTGAGGAATTCGGATGTTACCCAAGGTCATACGTGGATGTAGTTTATGAGCAACTATCTTATGTTGATGGTGTGTAAGCATGTTAGCCTCCAGTTCCCTATTTCATTCCTCACGGGACAATTATGGATGGGCTAATGGAGGTATATCGAAATTCTATACTGAACCTTCGTTACATAGAAAGTTAGCCTAGCCACATCAGAATGGATCTCCTCGACAAGCTTCATATTTGGTTGTGCATCACTAAGATGGTAAGATTGCATATTTACAATATTAATTTCCATAGATTTATAATTTTTTATGCTCGCTACTTATGGATGAAATTCAGGATAAACAAATTTTCTTTGCGAATTATGATACACACATTACAGTAAGACGATTTTGTGTGAGGCTAATATTTTTCTAAGGTGTACCATTGTCCATCTAATCTTCCTAATTACAATTGATGTGGCTTATTGCTAGGCTAAAGGGCCTGGAGGCGGGCCCTGCTCTCTCCGTGGCATCATAGTGATTATCGTGTTTGTTAAATTTAATTTTCACCTCCGTCTAATGTATCATAGTACTATGCACAAAGATACTTGAACACAAAGCTCACACCTAACTTACTCGGGTGTCGGCTGTGGATTCTTTCAACTTTCATGTAGTATTGTTGAAATATATTTGATGTAATACTCAAATTTGGTGATATTTTGAATGGGCATAATTGTGTCGGTAGAGGTCGAGAGTTAATGATTTTTGTGATAATCTTAAGTTATATTGTTATATATAGCACTTTCCAGGTTATATGGTTCGCATCCTCTGAACCAATTCACAATGACCACTCCAGATTTGGGCCTTACATTTTTAAATTATTTTGTAACATTTTGGTTAATTTTTTATGTTCCTCTTTAGAGTTTTACATTGAGTGGTGTAGAACTAAATGAGTGTTGCCATTCACGGGAAGCCACAAGCTTTAAAACAGTATATGAATGTTGTTAGCTTGGTCCTTCACAAATAGTCCGTTAGACGTGTGGGGAAGTGAAATTCTCCCCATTGGAAAAAAGACCCCTCGCGTCGCCTCCCCTCGAGCGACGCCAAGGGCCCTGAAACCCTAGCCGCCCGAGAGTTTATGTCCTTCGCCGGCCGCCGCTGCCGCCGGCTAGGGCCGCGGTGGCGGCGGGTCCTGCACCTTAGTGCCAGGGCGGGTGGTAGCCGCGGAGTCCCAGCGAGGCAGAGGGGCCGTCGCGCGCGTGGATGACGGGGGCGACAGTCAGGGCAGCGTCCCTGTTGCGTGGCGGCGTTCGTGGCCCTCATGGCCGGCCGTGGTCGGAGGTTGGATGGTGGCGGTGCAGCGCTCCATCCAGCAAGGGTGGCGGCTGCGTGCAAGGGCTACATCGAGGGCTGCGGATCTGGCCGTGTCTTGCCCAGATCCGTCACAACTTGATCTTGATCGGCCGGTGGCGCGAGGAGGATCGGTGAGGGGTGGCTGGAGGCCCCTTGCCGGCATGCCGACGGCGGCCTCATCTACATGACGAGCCTTCCTCGGTTCCATCCAGCCACGAGATCGGGGGGACGCAACTTCCGGTTTAAACCGCCCGACCTCGGTCATGGCGGACGATGGCGGCGTCTAGGACGTCGTTACCATCTTGAGGCATCGTTGTTGCAGGTCGTGGAACCACACTCATGATGCTCCGAAGGAAACTCTAGATCTGGATCTACCGGCCGGACGATGATGGCATCTACGATGTCGTTTCCCTCCTGATGGCATCATTTTGGAGTACGTGCTGGATGGACGGGACAAGAGGAGGAGCAGTGTTTGTTCTACCGCGAGCCCTGCGGTGGATCCCAGCGGCATGGCGCTCCGGTGGTTTGGCGACACGCACGTGTAGACGGATACATGCAGGATGGTGGCTCTGTTTGGCGCCGTGGTGGCGTCGACGGCAGACCTAGCAAGGAAGATGCGTCTGTTCTAGGTCTGGAGATGGAATGATGGAAGATGGTGGAGACAGCCTCTGAGAGTGCGTCGGACCGGTATGGGATCCAGTCCCAGTGGTGGCTGGGCTGGGGCATCCGGCTATAGATGTTAGGATTTGGTGCGATATTTGTTTGATATTTGGTCCGGATATCCAGCACACCTTCATCAAGGGATAGGAGTAGCAACAGATGTTGCCTAGACGGTGGCTTCAGGCTGACTGATGTATTACTTTGTATGGTCTTTATGAATAATTAATAAAATGACTATATGCATCGTCCAGATGCAGAGGCCGGTGGTATATCCTCCTTTTCTAAAAAAAAGACGTGTGTCATCTGTCATTGCGTATAACATCTGGTCTTTCTATTTTTCATTGATTTTTTTCCGCACGATCACATTTACTAGTGGGTATATAACTGTGAAGAGTCTGAAGCAGATGACTCGATCCATCACAGCCTACTCAAAATGGAATGGTATTATCTCGCATGCCCACCATTGCTGACAACACCGATCCTCCACACGATTGAATCAGTCCAGGTACAACAAGGAATACTCCACCGCCGCCATCGTCTGCCCGTCCTCCGCCAGCGACGACACCCATTGCGGCGAGGAAACAACTACCACTTTGCCAATGGTGATCAGTGGAACTTTACAGCGGAGTATCTCAAAATCGAGTAGTTTGGAACTTTGGATTGGCATATACTATAATTTCCGAACTAGAAAACAAATATAGACGTGCACGGCAAATTAGTATTTGTTTTGTCCCAGCTTATATGCTTCCGCAGGGTGAAATTTTAGCTAACAATTCTACTGCCTATTGTTATTAATTTCCAGGAACACGTAAATTTTCTGCTGTGCGACTACCATAAAATACCACCTTTTAAGTATGACGCAATCATAAGCTGGTAAGTGTTACTATATTACAGATTCGTGTTGTGCTGGTGATTGTACTTAATGTATTCCTCTTATGTAAATCAGTGGTATGATTGAACATGTTGGTCATGAATACCAAGAAGGGGCTGCGTCAAGGGGACCCCGCATCTCCTATTATGTTCAACATTGTCGCCGATATGTTAGCCATGCTCGTTCAGAGGGCTAAGCTGGCCGGACAAATCAGTGGAGTTATTCCCCATTTGGTGGACGAAGGCCTCTCCATCCTTCAATATGCGGATGATATTATTTTGTTCTTGGATCACAACTTAGAAAAAGCGAAAAACCTTAAACTGCTACTATGTGCGTTCGAGGAGTTGTCTGGTCTAAAAATTAATTCCCATAAGAGGGAACTTTTCTGTTTTGGTGATGCGGCGGCATCCTCATATGTCCAAATTTTTGGATGCCAGATCGGGAAATTCCCGATTCTCTATTTGGGTATACCTATCCATTATCGGCGCTTGACTATAGTTGAATGGAAGAATGTGGAAGAAAGACTAGAGAAACGGCTAGCTAGCTGGAAAGCCAAACTATTGTCTTATGGGAGCGTTTAACATTGATCAATTCGGTACTCACAAACATGGTTTTATATATGCTATCTTTCTTCCACCTACCTAAAGGCGTCCTTCAGCGTCTCGATTACTTTAGATCCCGTTTTTTTGGCAGAGTCATATCGAGACGAAGAAATATAGACTAGCCGCTAGGTGTAATGTATTATGTCGACCTAAGAGCCAAGGGGGACTTGGAATCCAAGACCTTGAGATCAAAAATATTGCCCTTCTCAGCAAATGGGTGTATAAACTACTAACTGAGGATGGCGTATGGCAAGGAAATCATTCGTAATAAATACGTGGGGTCCAAAGCTATTTCCCAGGTATTCTGGAAACCGGGTGATTCACATTTTTTGAGTGGGGTAATGAAGGCCAAATAATTCTTCTTTCAATTCGGGAGCTTCTCGGTCAAAGATGGCTCCCAGGTCAGATTCTCGGAAGATATCGGGCTTGGAGCAACCCCCTTAAGTGTGCAATACCACAACTTATACAGGATTGTCACACACAAGTTCGTCACGGTCAAACAAGCTTTGTGTATTGATAATCCTGCTATCTATTTTCGCAGGACTCTTTTCGAACCTCGGCTAGCAGCATGGACTGAACTAGTCACTCGTTTGGAGACTTCCAGTTGTCAGATGAACCAGATTCCTTTCGTTGGAAACTACACCAAAACGGAAAGTTTTCGGTTAAATCCATGTATGATGCACTGGCTCATTATGAGGTCCCGACAGACAACAAAAAATTATGGAAGCTTAAAATCCCTCTAAAAGTAAAGATATTCCTCTGGTTTTTTATTAAAGGGGACTAATTTGGCACGGCGCAACTGACAAGGATGCAAATAATGCGTCTTCTGCCATCACGACGAGTCTATCGAACACTTATTTTTCGAGTGTAAGTTTGCCAGATCTGTGTGGGCCATTGTCCAAATAGCTTCAAACATATACCCACCACGTAGTGCGCAGAACATATTTGGCAACCGGCTGATGGGTATTCACAAACAAAATTCTGTTCACATTCTTGTGGGGGCGGCTGCCTTAATTTGGGCAAGATGGCTTACTAGGAATGATATCGTCTTTAACAAAAAATGCATTCCATCTACTGTGCAGGTTATTCATACATGTTCGCAATGGCTCTGTACTTGGTCTATCCTGCAGAAGCCGGAAGACAATGACCTTTTTACGATGGGGTCTGCTCGGCTGGAGCGTACAGCCACGGAAGTTTTCTACACCCATGGATGGCGGTGTGACCTCCGGATAGGATCAGATTTCCATAGGCTGTTAGACCATTTACTTTTTATTTGTATTTTCTCTTCATGCTCGGTACTACTTTCTGGTTTACGTTGGCTGCATGCATCCAGTTATGCAGAGGCCGGGTTTTGCAGCGATACGATTGTATCAACTCAATATTTGAAATTAATGAAATGCCCTTTATCAAAAAAATGAATAGATGGACGATTTTTTTTGCTTGGTGTGAGTCTTACTTGGTTGAAGATGGGATATTGGTCCTCCAGGTTAGTGCATTAACAACTAAGTATATTTCCAAATGACTTCACGGCTGGATTTCACCATCCCTGTGAACACCAACTAAGTAGTACTTCCTCTGTCCGGAATTACTTGTAGGAAGTATATACCTATTTTCGGTGCACAAGAACGACGATTAGGACTTATTCTTTCGGATCGGCAGAAAAATCCAATGAAAGATGTCCTTATTATCCAAACAAGACCTTAGGTCTATCACGAACTAACCATTGCACATGTGCATTCAGTTCATCTCAGTTCCATAGGGACGGTACGAGCAATACAGAAAAAGGCCAGACTTCATAAAAGAGTACATATTCACTGGCGGTTGCCTTCCTTCTTTGGCCCGTATTCTTCAGTTCCTATGCACATGGTGCACCAGGACCCGATGGTCTTTCTTTTCTATTTTATCAGGTTTTTTGGGATCTGATTAAAACGACTTCATGGCCATGGTGAGGGATTTTGAAGTTGGTAATCTTGACATTTATAAGCTGAACTTTGCCATTATTGTGTTAATCCCTAAACAAGTAGATGCCAAGGATATGAACAAGTTCAGACCTATTAGTCTGGGGAACTGTGCAGTTAAGATTCTTACCAAGGCCATGACCACCAGATTATCCCCTATTGGGGATAGACTGATCTCTTCTAATCAAACAACTTTTATTAAAGGTAGATTTATTCTGGAGAGTGTGGTGTTGGCCCATGAAGTTATCCATGAGATTAAGAGATCCAAAACCCAAGGGCTTGTGCTCAAACTAGATTATGAGAAAGCCTATGATAGGGTGAGTTGGGAATTTCTCTTTGATATGCTGAGATCTAGGGGTTTTGGGATGAGGTGGATCTCTTGGATTAAAAGTGTGATTCTTAGAAGTACATTCAGTGTCCGTATTAATGATGTGACTGGACCCTATTTTTTGGGTGGTAAGGGTCTCAAACAAGGGGACCCCATTTCTCCCCTTCTTTTTAACCTAGTTGCTGATGTGTTTTCCAAAATGTTGATTAAAAGCTTCTCAACAAAATTTAATTTCGGGGCTTCTGCCTCATGTTGTTAATGGAGGGATTGTTAGTTTACAATATGCTGATGATATTTTACTGTTTCTGGATAACTCCAATGAGAAAGCCAGAAACTTCAAATGGATTCTATCTTGTTTTGAAAACCTATCTGGGATGAAGATTAACTGTCATAAGAGTGACCTTCTTACCATTAATATTGAGGAAGAGGTTGCTAAATCTTTTGCCAAGATCTTTAGCTGCAAGATTGGTTCTTTTCCCATCAAATACTTGGGTGTGCCCCTTCATTTTGACAAGTTGCGTAGAGAGGATCTGCAGCCTATCATTGGTAGGATTATTAGTTGTATTTCTGGCTGGCTGGGTCAGCATCTCTCTTACAGAGGTAAACTGATACTGCTATGTGCTTGTATAGTCAGTATTCCTGCTTACCTTATGGATGTGATTAGGTTCCCAAAGTGGGAAATTGATGCTATTAATTCCCAGATGACCCATTTCTTCTGGGGGAATGTAGGAGACCAACATAAGTATCATTTGGCTAACTGGGGCCTGATCACCAGGAAGAAGGCATTTGGGGGCATGGGCATTCCCAATTTAAAAGAATTTAATATGGCCCTCTTAGCCTCCTCGGGAAGAAGGTTTGTTGATCCCCTTATAAAATTGGAAAGAAGTTATCTCTTTCAAGTACAATACTATTTCTCCTAATATTTTTTGGGATAAAGCTGGCAATGGCTTTTCATTTTGGAAGAGTGTAACTTGGGATTTAAATGCCTCTAGGAATTTCTATAAATGGATTGGTAATGGAGAGAGCATCAAATTTTGGCATGACTTATGGTTTGGGGGTTGTTCCCTCAAAGTTCAGTTTTGGGATCTGTTTTCCATCTGTAACCAACCTGAATGCACCATCTCACAAGTGTGGGATGGTGTTAACCTCAAACTATCTTTTAGGAGATGTGTTAACTATAGTGGGCTGATTAGATGGAATTAACTACTGGAGATTATCCAGACTGTAAACTTAACAGAGACCCTTGATACCCCAGTCTGGATGTTGGAAAAAAGTGGGGTTTACTCGGTTAAATCCTTTTATCATACTATTAACTTTGGGGGAGTGGTTTTTACCATTGGGGAAAATCTTTGGAAAATTCTCTGCCCACAAAAGATTCATGTGTTTCTTTGGTTGTGTGTCTATAACAAAGTTCTGACCAGGGACAATTTAGCTAAACGTAAACTGTCAACGATCCTACTTGCTTGTTCTGCAAAGAAACGGAATCGGTGCAACACCTGTTCTTTGATTGTGTGGTTGCTAGATGTATTTGGAAGCTTTTTACTGATTCATTTCCAGATTGCTATATCTCTTGTTTTAAGGATGTATGTGCCTTGTGGCAGCTGCATAAAAAACTGCTTGTGCAAAATATGATTACTGCTGCTTCCTTATGGAGCATTTGGAGACTGAGAAATGACTTTTGTTTCCAGGGTCGTTCTTGGAGAAGTCTAGGTTGGGTCCTTGTGAAACTTCGAGCCTTTCTTCGGCAGTGGGCTGCTTTGCGATGCCACACAGGAGGAGATTCTTCGTCAGTTCGTCACTAAGCTGGACAAGTTCAGGGGAGAACTGTTGCGTATCGCTTGGTCGTCGGGCTAGAACCGAAACTCTAATAAAATCTCGTCCGTAATATGTCCTACTAGTGTTTGTAGCTGAAACTTTTTCTGCTTTTTTGGTGGTTAACTTTCTGGTAGTTTACGTTTGAGTTGTTTTGGTGGATTATCTGGGCTGTAAACTGTTTGGTTCGCTGCTTCAATAAAAATGGAGCAGGGGGAAACCCCTTTTATTTAAAAAAATGTACATTTCTGTCCTTGCAAAAAAAGTACATTTTTTGCATCACAGTCCCTATTTGCATGCATAAATGGAGGGAGGAGATTATTATCTTCTCTTTTTTTCTGTGTGTGAATCCACACTACGAAGTTAGTTAGGCTTGTGCACCATATGAGTAGGATCTGTTGGCCTAAACCCGACGCCGAGTACTTTCCGACGACGGCAACGACCGACGACGAACGACGACGAACGACGACAGACGAAGCCTGCTGACGAACTCGACGAGATACTTTACGTCGAGATGCACTGTGCCCGAACCTGGCTTCCAACATGCACGTACAAAACAAATATCAATCTGCTATACGTGTACTAGGATTAAGCTAGCTACACGATTAGCTAATTGATCTATCCGGAAACACACCCACGCGAAAACGATTTGGATAGCCACACGTACGTATCGTGCGTGGTTTTTTCTTCTTGCTTTGATGCTCACCATTCTGATGTTTACACGGACCATCAAACACATTAAGCTACGCGGGATGGGCATTATCTGAGCTATGCCACGTCCGATCGCTAGCAGACAAAAAGAGATCGCTGGGAGAAAAAAAAGAGCCGCCAGCGCAAGTAAAAAAATCTCCCCTTTCCTTCCTCCCTTCCCCGGGTGGGCTAGGCCGCTAGGGTCGGCGCCCCCACCGCCGCCGCTGCCGCCGCCCCATCGTCTCATCCCAGACTCACCGGCGCTGGCAACCGCAAAAGGCGCCCTCCTCAGATCCGCTCCCCCGAAATCTTCTCGTCTTTGCGTTCCACCCGACCTCCATGATGGTTGCAGAGGAGGAGGGGGTGAAGGGGATGCCATCGAGGTGTCGACGGAGATCCTTCCTTGGGCGGCGAGTTGTAGAGGTGATTCTTGGTCGTTTTATATGAGGTGGGGGTGGAGATGTACCGCGTCGGCGCGGCGGGGCCGTGGCGGCCAAACCCTGTGGAGACGACGAAGTTGACGAAGGACGCTCACCAACGGGGACCTCATCGCCTACCTCGCATCCGGGTGTAAGCCCAAGGAGAACTGGAGGTGAGAAGCTACGTTTCCTGTATGACGAGCCTTGCTGCAGCGGTCTTGGGTTAGGAATATTGAGAGTTCACAGAGCTCCTTCTTTGCCTCTTCCTTCAGTTTTTCCTCTATTTCTTGTTACACAACTTTGTGGTGCTTAGTGCATATATCAATTTTCTCCTGTCGATTGATTGAACAACTCCGCTACATGTGATTCCACTAGTGAACTCCATTTTTGTGTAACTACAAAAACAAAGAAAACTCCATTTTTGTGTAATTACAAACAAATGAAACTCGGAATTTCAACGCCGCTGCTGTGCGCCTCTACAGGAAAACCTCCTACTAAATGAGATATGCTATTTGATTATATACTGACATGTTTAGGCGTATCTTATGCATATTCTTACCTTTGTTACCTTAGTGCACAACCTTATAATTGGCCTCGTTCAACTAATGGGAAATCAAATATATTACATAGCAATGGGTGAAAAGAGTTGGTGAATGCCATATTAGGGTGCTTTTTACTACTTGGGAGGATATATGCTTATGTAAGAAGACTAATTCAGCTAGACAGTTATAAATTTACTGCAGACAAATGTAATTTTTCTATACATTGATAACTAGGCGTTCGTGCATTCGCTCAATTCTGAAATTGTTCATATTGTTGTCTTAGGTATAGTATACAAGTGATTCTTTATTTGATTAAAATACTCCTGTTTGTTTTTGTTGTTCTAATTGACATAATGGTCTTTCTTTTAGATATTATTGAAGTTGGATAAACACCCTATGTTGCTACGGATATAGATAGATACCTCAAGAATAATGGAATGTTAATTGTTTGGTAGCAGCAGGGGCACAAGACAGTGGAGGCGGAAAGGAAGAGCTTCCACACGACAACAATCTTTTACATGTTGACACATGATTTTTCCAAGATACAATCTATAAATTGGATGGTTGGTGCATAATTAAGAGTTGGACTGATATTGTTGTAAATTTATAGGCTAGAAGGTCTAGATGATCGAATCCTGCAATGGTGTGTCTGTCAGCTGGAGGCATAGTTTGCTGCAGATGGAGATGAAATTTCTCTCAAAAACTTGGGTGAGGAACATGTTCTCAGTTGTGGCCATGGTTTGATGGTTGATGGGTACTATCCTGTAATTCAGGTCCTCGCTCAAGGTCTCGACATACTTCTGGATCAGAGGTGTGTATTATTTCTTTCTTTCCAACATACATATACCGCACACTGAATAATTTTAGTATGTCTTACCAAACATGTTTTTATTAAACTATCCTGTCATGATGGTGCCAAGTACAATTGAAATGTAAGTTAACCATGTTATCTGAGTGAAACCATAGTCATTTTGAAACTTCCTTTTGTTCCGCCTCAGAGTCAGATCATCATTTTCTTTTAGGTGCACCTGCTAATTGCAGTTTCGTGGATACATTTACTTACCTTTGCTGCTGCCATATATTCAGAGTAAAGAAAATTGCACGCCAGCACAACGGAGTGATGGTCACCATATATTCAGATGTACTCTCTTGTCTCTTTGTATGTTCGATGTAACCGTTTCCTACTTGTACTTTTGATTTTTTCAAATTATGCCAGATGTGACCTTTTACTCTACCGTAATATTTATGGATTCATTGTTGTTGTGTCCTATCTCAGGTGTTCTTCGTCTAAAATTAGGCTGCTCCTGCCATGTCTATTAGTGCAATGCCTCCTTCCATGATAAAAGCAGCCTACTCTTAGGTTCTTACATATGGTTGAACCACTCTTAGGTTCTTACATATGGTTGAACCAACGGTAATTGAGGCTTTTTTAGTAGTGATTTGGTGCAGCAAAAAAAGATGTTCCTACTGTCTTAGAAAGTCTTTTAAAAAAAAAGGAAGATTTTTTTCTTTACAAAAAAAAGTTTTTTTTAGTTTTTTTTTCTTTTTGAGATGAATGTAATGTTTACATGATATAATTTTTTTTTAAATTTTGAAACAAGGATATGGTGCGCACAACTTCCTGTCAAACGGCCCGCAACGGCGGGCCCCAACCACTAGTTACATGTATATATAGAGAGGCTAGACTAGATAGCACCAAATCGATTGGGTGACTAAAACTAATCCTACTCGGTCACGTACATGTAAATATTAGGTGATAGTCAGGTATCCTATCCGTACACCTGCGTACACACGTATGGGAGAAACCCACGTCGGGTTTAACTCCAACAATCACCCCCTAAACACGATGTCCTCACTTCACAACTTGGACGCCTATCCTTTCCCGCATCTCCGTGAACTTCTGTCGTCCCAATGACTTGGTTAGCAAGTCCGCCACCTGATCTTCGGTGCAAATGTAGTTGACCTTTGTTTTACCTTCTTCCACGCCGTCCTTCATGTAGTGATACATCATATCAATGTGCTTGCTCCTGTCACGCCGCACTAGATCCTCGCATAGAAAAAACATAGACTCGCTATCAACTTTGAGCACCACTCCATGAGATCACCGTGTAGCCTCCCTAGCCACACACCTTGACACTCTGCTTCACTTGAATTTGATGTCACCACTTTCTGCTTTCGTGATAGCCACCTTACTATGCTTCCACCAAGGAAATATGCCACGTCTGAGGTACTCTTACGGTCGTCAACAATTCCTTCCTTGTCACTACCACTGTAGTCGAGTAGTCTCACCATCTTCTTCTTGCTCAGCTCAAGACGAGGTTTCATTGAAGCGTCAGCGTCTCTTCCTTCGGGATCTTGCGCATACTTTGATTCATGGTCTTCAGACGCCACGTACGTTGAAGTGACATTCATGTCTCTAGCATCGACACAAATTTTAGAATTACCTCTCGCGTCAGTAGCTTTGACACGAGTTTTGGAATCATCTCTCGTGTTTGTTGCAAGATCGCTTCTCCACGACCGAGCGCACGTAATGAGTGCTTCCTTCGCTCCAACAAAGTTAGCACTTACACCCATAGCATTGATGTAAGTTTGGGAATCACCCTCCGCATCCGTAGCATCGATACGGGTTTCCGAACCATGATCTTGAGAGCAAACTTTTCCTTCATGGAGTGCGGCAATTTCTTTAGCCGGCACTTGAAGAACCGGATCCTCCTCGTCCACGAGTTCACACATCAACATCATGTCACCTTCATATCCTTGTTGGGCCATGCACGCCTTCTCCTTTGGGGGATTCTTGCACTCCGACTTGAAGTGCCCCATGATGCCACAATTGTGACACTTGATCTTGCGCTTGTCGAACTTCTTCTTCTTCTTCGGAACGCCATCGGTAGCGTCCTTCTGACTTTGTTCGTTTGGCACACGATCTTGGCGAGCGTAACTGCTAGAGCCCTCACCTTCTCTCCTTGTGTCCAGCACCTGCCACTGAGCCCGCGTGAGCATGACAAGCTCATCTTTCCTCCCATCCCCGAGACTGTACCTCTTACACTCGTCGTGAGCCTTGTAGCGCCCGACGAGATCGTCAATGGAGAGAGTCGCGAGATCGACGCACTGCTCGATCGCCGTGACAATTTGCAAGTACCAGGGAAGAGCCGCACGCCAAGAACCGACGGACAACCGAGGCCTCCGTTAGATTCTCTCCAAGTGCACGGATCCGATTGACGAGAGTAGCTACCCTTGACGCAAACCAATCCACGGACTCATTGTCGCCCATGACCAAAGTCTCATAGTTCCTTAAGAGAGTTTGGATATTGGCTTGCTTGACGCGGTCGTGTCCCTCGAACATGAGCTCCAAGGTATCCCACACCTTCTTCGCCGTTTCTTTGGCGTTCAGGTGTTGGAGAACATCCATCGACATCGTCGAGTAAATCGGCAATGCCGCCTGCCTATCCGTCCAGTGCTCGGCTCCCCCCTTCTTGAAAGCGTCGCCTCCTGGATCGACTGCGTCCCACAACACGTTGGCGCGGAGACCACACTCCATCATTTCCTTCCAGACCCCGAAGTTCTCGCGGTCAAATCATGGGTACGACGAGCTCGCCGGAGCAGCAAATACTTTAGCCGCACCGGAGTACGCTGCCAGCTGCTTGGTCTTGTCGTCCTTCGACATGATCTTCCGTTACTAGAAGATCAACCTTGCTCTGATAACAATTGTTGGCCTAGACCCGACGCCGAGTACTTTCCGGCGACGACAACTACTGACGACGAACGACGACGAACGACGACGAACGAAGTCTGTTGACGAACTCAACGAGATACTTTGCCCGAACCTGGCTTCCAACACGCACGTACAAAGCAAATATCAATCTGCTATACGTGTACTAGGCTTAAGCTAGCTACACGATTAGCTGATTGATCTAGCCGGAAACACACCCACGCGAAAACGATTTGGATGGCCACACGCACGATACGTGCGTGGTTTTTTCTTCTTACTTTGATGCTCATGTTTATAGGGACCATTACATGTATATATAGAGAGGCTAGACTAGATAGCACCAAATCGATTCGGTGACTAAAACTAATCCTACTCGGTCACGTACATGTAAATATTAGGTGATAGTCAGGTATCCTATCTGTACACCTGCGTACACACGTATGGGAGAAACCCACGTCGGGTTTAACTCCAACAGGATCCACACTACCAAGTCCCTATTATTACATCGCCTAACAAAGAGTGAATAATTTGGTGATGCTTGAAATGTTGGCCCAGACCCGACGTCGACGTTGTTGCCGTGTACTTTCCGGCAATACATACGTACGATACTAGCACGAGTGCTTTCCGAGCTATCCGTCGGAGAGGTAAACATAGACGTAGACAACAACGCGTACGTATACACGAAGCAGCCTAGCAGGCTGCTGGATGGATCCTCCTGTGCTAGCTAGCACGTACTACTGCACGAGATCTTTGGCTGATCGATCTATGCGGCGAGAACACATGAGACACTCGGCGAGTTGGCCAAAAGGCTCCCGTCGAGCCTTGCACTTTTATTGCTTTTCATCTTTTGATCTCACGATCTCACGGTTACAGCTTACAAGGGGATAGCTACCTATATATAATAGTCAGGACATTAGATAAGATAACCTACACGGCTACGAATCCTAATCCTACCACTTTACGATGATTGTCTTGTGTACGAACCGGACACAGACCACACATGTCGTGGTTATTTCCAACAATCACCCCCCTAACCACGACGTCTTCATGTCACAGCTTCGACGCCGATCCTTCTTTGCATATCCAAAAATTTCTCCCGATCCAAAGCCTTGGTCAGGATGTCCGCCAACTGATCATTGGTGCGGTTGTAGTTGACCTCCGTCTTCTCTTCTTCCACGTAGTCCTTCATGTAGCGATGCATCGTATCAATGTGCTTGCTCCAATCATGCCGCACCGGATCCTCACGTAGAAAAAATATAGACTTGTTATCAACACTGAGCACCACTTGTTCCGGATCTCGATCTATGAGATCACTGTGTAGCCTTCCTAGCCACACACCTTGACACTCTGCTTCACTTGAAGTCGATGTCACCACTTTCTGCTTTCGTGATAGCCAGCTTACTATGCTTCCATCAAGGAAATATACCACGTCCGAGGTACTCTTACGGTCGTCAACAATTCCTTCCTTGTCACTACCACTGTAGCCGAGTAGTCTCACCATCTTCTTCTTGCTCAGCTCAAGACGAGGTTTCATTGAAGCGTCAATTGGATTGCAATATTTCATGCTACAACTTTCAAGTACCTTTCTTGCATATGCCTCCTGGCATAGTGTGACCCCTTCCGACTTTTGATGTACCTCTGGCCCGAGGTAGCAACTCAAAAGACCTAGATCTTCCTTCTTGAAAAGCTCCTTCATTTGTAGCTTGAACTTTGCAATCACCTCTTCATCTCCTCCAGTTATCAATAGATCATCGTCGTAGATGCCAACTAGTAGACGATCCCTTCCTTCACCTCTCTTGTACATTGCATGCTCGAGTGGGGCTTTCTCAAATCCAAGAGAAATCATAGTCTGATCAAGTTTAATGTTCCACGCCCGTAGGGTTTGCCGTCGCCCATACAAGACTTTGTGTAGCTTCAATACCTCATGTCCTTCTCCCTCTTTGATGAAACTCGATGGTTGATTCACATACACATCTCCTTCGTTCAAAACCGTGGATTTTACATCCATGTGATGTATCTTCCATGATTCTTGAGCCGCGAGAGGGATGAGTAATCTCATCGATTCCATCCGTGCAATGGGAACAAACACTTCTTCGAAATCCACACCTGCCTCTTGTATGTACTCTTTGGCCACTAGCTTCGCCTTGTGCTTCACACAATTCCTTTCAGCTTCTTTCTTGATCGTAAATTCCCACTTGAGATCCATGGCTTTTTCATTGTTGGGAAGATCCACGAGCTCCCATGCATTGTTGTCGTGGATCGACCTCCACTTTTCTTTCATAGGATGACGCCAACACTCCTTCGTATTTGCGTCTTTAAATCTTGCCGGTTCCTCGACGTCTGCTGCACACCGTCGCCCACTCCCTTTGACCATTCCCGGGTCAATTGTCCGAAGAGATTTCTCCGGATGTATGTCGAACACCGGTTGTAGACATTTGGGTGTAGATGATGATGCCCTGTCCTCCAGTACAGTCACAGCAAAAAGAATCTCTTGTACCGCGTACAATTTTGCTGGTGCAGCCGGGGTCTCTTCCAGCATACCTTCACGGCAAGGGCTACTGGAAGTCCCAACGCCATATCTTCCTGGCTGATCCTTAGGGACAGTACCTTTTTCGCTGCAAACCGACTTGCTGCTTGCTGGGCACTTCTGCCTTTTTTTTCTTTTCTGGACATGTAGCATCTTTTAGTCCATCAACTAGGCCTCCACGTAGCGACGTGCTTCCTTGAACAAGGGTGTTGGCTGCTAAAACTTGTGCAGCTTCATGAAAATGCACATGTGCCCCATCCTCGTGACCACAAATGCGCACCATGCGTGTTGCTCACTGGCTCGACCAACGCATCCAACTGAGATGACGCATCACGCGTCGCGCTGTTGCTTCTTGGTGCATCACCGTTGCTTCCTTTCGGCACAATAGCTATCACCCCTCGTGCATACACACCTATATGAGCACTTGGACTGTCCACAGCGACAACCGTACATGGAGCTTCAAGCCTCGTGTCTTGGACTTCTAACGCGACCTCTTCGTCAGTTACTCGATAGCGTGACATGGCTGGTGCATATGTGTCTACTTTTACATCAGCATACTTTGATTCATAATCTTCAGACGTCATGTACGTTGAACTGACATTCGTGTCCATAGCATCGACACAAATTTCAGAATTCTGCCTCGTATCAATAGCTTCGACACGAATTTTGGAATCACCCCTCATGTTTGTAACGAGGCCGCTTCTCCACGACCGAGCGCATGCAACGAGCGCTTCCTTCGCTCCGGCAAAGATAGCACTTACACCCGTAGCATTGATGTAAGTTTCGGAAACACCCCCCGCATCTGTAGCATCGATACAGGTTTCCGAACCATGATGTTGAGAGCAAACTTTTTCTTCATGGAGTGCGGCAATTTCTTTAGCCGACACTTGAAGAACTGGATCCACCTCGTCCACGAGTTCACACGTCAACATCATGTCATCTTCATCCCTTGCTAGGCCATGAGCACCTTCTCCTTTGGGGGATTCTTGCACTCTCACTTGAAGTGCCCCATGATGCCACAATTGTGACACTTGATCTTGCGCTTGTCGAACTTCTTCTTCTTCTTCGGAGCGCCATCGCTAGCGTCCTTTTGATTTTTTTCGTTTGGCACATGATCTTGGCGAGCGTAACTGCTAGAGCCCTCACCTTCTCTCCTTGAGTCCAGCGCTTGCCACTGAGCCCGCGTGAGCATGACATGCTCATCATTCCTCCCGTCTCCGAGACTATACCTCATACGCTCGTCGTGAGCCTTGTAGCGTCCGACGAGATCATCAATGGAGAGAGTCGCGAGATCGACGCACTGCTCGATCGCCGTGACAATTTGCAGGTACCGGGGAGGAGCCGCACGCAAGAACCGACGGACAACCGAGGCCTCCGTGAGGTTTTCTCCAAGTGCGCGGATCCGATTGACGAGAGTAGCTACGCGTGAAGCGAACGCGTCCACAGACTCATTGTCGCCCATGACCAAAGTCTCATAGTTCCTTAAGAGAGTTTGGAGGTTGGCTTGCTTGACGTGGTCGTGTCCCTCGAACATGAGCTCCAAGGTATCCCACACCTCCTTCGCCGTTTCTTTGGCGATCAGGTGTTGGAGGAAATCCATTGACATCACCGAGTAAATCGCCGATGCCGCCTGCCGATCCTTCGAGTGCTCGGCTCCCCCCTTCTTGAAAGCGTCGCCTCCTGGATCGACTGCGTCCCACAACACGTTGGCGCGGAGACCACACTCCATCAGGGCCTTCCAAACCAAGTTCTCACGATCAAATCGTGGGTATGACGAACTCGCCGGAGCAGCAAATACTTTAGCCGCACCGGAGTACGCCGCCAGCTGCTTGGTCTTGTCGTCCTCCGACATGATCTTCCGTTACTAGAAGATTAACCTCGCTCTGATACTAATTATTGGCCCAGACCCGACGTCGACGTTGTTGCCGTGAACTTTCAGGCAATACATACGTACGATACTAGCACGAGTGCTTTCCGAGCTATTCGTCGTAGAGGTAAACGTAGACGTAGACAGCAACGTGTACATATACACGAAGCAGCCTAGCAGGCTGCTGGATGGATCCTCCTGTGCTAGCTAGCACGTACTACTGCACGAGATCTTTGGCTGATCGATCTATGCGGCGAGAATACAGTAGACACTCGGCGAGTTGGCCAAAAGGCTCCTGTCGAGCCTTGCACTTTTATTGCTTTTGATCTTTTGATCTCACAATCTCACGGTTACAGCTTACCTATATATAATAGTCAGGACATTAGATAAGATAACCTACACGGCTACGAATCTTAATCCTACCACTATACGATGATTGTCCTGTGTACGAACCGGACACAGACCACACATGTCAGTGGTTATTTCCAACAAGAAATGGGTTCCTCGTGCAAATGAGGTTCACTTCCAATAATTTTGTGATGCGTGAAAGGGATTCCTCGTGCAAATGAGGTTACCCTTGGATGGATCCTACTCCGAGACCTTAAGCCAAAACTGGCCGAGGATGTCAGTGACGTCGTTGCACATGGCACGCTTCAGTTCCTCCACCCACTCCCGCATGTTCTCGTCGTTGATGTTCCTCCTATTAGCGTCAGCAAGGAAGTTCTTGAGGTCCATGAGCTTGGCTCCAAGTTCGTCGATCTCGCCGGAGACCCTGGTCAGCATTGCCACCTTATCTTTGGCCATCTCGGCGAGCATGTTGGCGCCGTAGGATGCCAAAGCAACCAGAACCCCCTCCATGGGTTGCATGATTTGCTGGCTCGAGTTGCACCTGAAAACATGCAGGTAAATAAAATTAGTCTTCTTTAAATTAATCAACTCACACTGACTAGCTAGATAGTAGCAACAAACAGGAAGACAGAGAGTTGGCTTCAAGTAAAATCAAGGAGGTCATCTGTTTTAGAGGAGAAGGTAGAGTAGTCTGCTAGTGAAACTAAGCAAGCACCTAGAACGAATCAATTTGAGAGATGGATCTTCTTCCTTGGTCCTTTGCAAGAGCAACTAGCTAGCTGGTGGAAGTGGGGCTTATATATTTTGTACTTAGACGATCTATATATCCATCTATGCCGGGCTATTTAGTCTTTTTCTTTGAGCCAATTAAGTTTCATGCTGCCACGACAGAAAGAATGACAATCATCAACACAAAAGATGAAAAGAAGAAGATATGCCATGCGTATGGTTCGTGCAAGGCTATCTATCCACTACCTTTCTGCAAGCAGCACCTGATTCTGTACACTGATGATCGACATGGGATTCCTTGCTACCCTCGAAAATATCTTGTATTCTCTTGCTCTGTTTTAGTTAGGGGTAGCTTCAGAACCTCAAACCTACTAATCTTCTTCTTTCCTAAATTATTTTGGCTGCATTTTTTCGAAGTAATATTTGATTAACTAGTTAGGTATGTTTGGTTCGATGAATGCTAGGACCAAGGAGGAGGAGATGATATGCTTTATTTTATGTATGAGATGTGAGTTAACGATGATTTCCTATGCTTAAATTTTATAGAGATGCCAAGGTAAGCATTGCTGTTATTTTGTTGGCCTAAATGATTCTCCTGGCACAATATAGAAATAAATTATCTTGTATGGTGCTGCTGGCACTAGTAGAAAACAGGGTTGTAGTTTGGTTGGAAAGGGCCTTTAGTCCCGGTTAATAATTAGAAACTAAAGACCCCCTCCCCCTTTAGTCCCGATTGGCCATGAACCAAGACTAAATGTCCCACCACGTGGCAGCTAGCACGCGCCGGGGCTGGGAACCTTTAGTCCCGGTTGGTGTCACCAACCGGGACTAATAGTTTAGGGGTTCGGGGTTTAGGTTTTTTGAGGTTTATGGTTTATTTTTTTTTCATTTTGTGTTTTTTATTTAATTCTTTTTATTTCAGGCATATTTTAAGCTACTGCATACTGTACACGTTATGCGTATATAATAGGATTTCTCGTACGACCAATCATATATCACAAAATTTCTTGTACGACCATGCGCGCGCGCACACACACACATATATATATACAATTTGTTATACACAATTTCTCCTACAATTTGCAGATCATTACATGCAGGCATTAGGTGTAGTGGTATTCTTCGGCGGGAGATATGACCTGCTCAACCAAAAATTCCGTAATTTCCTTTTAAAGTGTTCGTATGCGGTCCTTTGATAGGAGCATACCCCGCATCTCTGTCATCTTTAATGAAGGAGACCAATATGAATATATTAGTTGTGTGTACATATATTAGATCATGGTAAAAAAATTATGAATAATGTTTACGTATCCAATAATGTCTTTGACCTCTGCCCGCCGTTCGGTCATAAAGCGAATGTTCTCGCAAACGTAGTATGCACATAAATTATTCTTTCTGCTTCATGCACTTTATGAGAATGGAATTCAAACAGATAATAATCAAGCATGATAATGGTATTGAAACTAGAATTAAAGAGAAGCATAAACGTAGCTAGTACTACTTAATTACCTTGGACCGTCGCCATTTCAGCTTTGGTTGCCATGCGCCGACTTCCTCTTTGATGAACTTTGTCCAAACCCTGACCGGCAAAGAAAACGAATAAGTAAGTTATTAATTACTTGATATCAGGAGGTATTAACTTTGTGCTGCCATTGTCATGATCTCCAAAGCACCGGCATGATCTCCATCGTCACCGGCACAACACCATGATCTTCATCATCTCGATCTCCATCTTGTGCTGCCATTGAGGTTGTCACGCCAACTATGCGTGTACTACTAAAGCTACTAAACTAGCGATAAAGCAAAGCATCACCAAGCGCCAAAATAAATTAAAGACAACCCTATGGCTCCTGTCGGTTGCCGTAGCATCGACATGCAAGTCGATATTTAACTATTACAACATGATCATCTCATCATCGATATTTAAATGATGCCGTGTTAGACCTTTTTAGGATTTTTGAAATTTAGTTGGATAAAATTTATACATTTTTAAATTAATATTATTTTAATCATAACTAGAGTTTTATAAAAGCTTTTGAGCTGAATGACCCTCAAATTGAAAAACACAACAAATAAACTCTGAAAAGGTTGAAATTTGGCATGGTATCATCATTTCAACATCATAGGATGTGCAAAAAGTTGAGAGGGTTACGACAAAAACTGGACGCACTTCATGTACAAACTGGACGATCCCTTTCGAAGTATTAGGGTTTTGGACGAATACTCATTGTTACATAGGCATTTCATTTTTAATCTTATTTCAACTCCAAACTTTTTGAACGTTCAATATGCACCATTCAAAGCCACATCATCAATTTTCAACCCTCTTTTACTTCGTTTGCTATTTTTCATGCATTTAATGATTTTTTGAGCTAAATGATCCTCAAATTGAAAAGCACTACAAATGACCTCTGAAAAGGTTTAAATTTGGCATGGTATCATCATTTCACATATATACCCTAACTCTTAAAAACATTCCCTCCGATTTGTCCGAAGTTGGACTTTCCAGCTATAAGTCTGGAAACTCACATTCCAGAGTGGGATCTTGGAGTATAAAACTTTTTCTTCGCGTGTGTCCCATTGGAGTACAAAACCATGGACAATCTTCATCATTTAATATGATGCTTGTGTCAGTCTTCACTGTGAAGGGAGGAATTTCATGAAACTTTTCATAATCTTCTGACATGTCTGTCTTGTCCTCCACTTCCACGATGTTTCTTTTCCCTGAAAGAACTATGTGGCGCTTTGGCTCATCGTATGATGTATTCACTTCCTTATCTTTTCTTTTTCTTGGTTTGGTAGACATGTCCTTCACATAGAAAACCTGCGCCACATCATTGGCTAGGACGAATGGTTCATCGTGTATCCAAGATTGTTGAGATCCACTGTTGTCATTCCGTATCGCGGGTCTTCCTTTACCCTGCCCCCTGTCAGATTGACCCATTTGCACCGAAACAAAGGGACCTTAAAATCACGCACATAGTCATGTTACCATATCTCCCCTATGTAACCGCAATATGTGTCCTTTGCCCAATTGGTGTTTGTTGCATCAAAGCGTACACCACCGTTTTGATTGATGTTTTTTTATCTTTAAGTGTATTCCCATGTATCTCGTATCCTTAGAAAGTCAATACAGACGAAGATGGTGCCCTGGCCAACAAGTACAGGTCATCTCCAAGAGTGTTGTTACCCATGAGATGTGTTTGCAACCAACCCCTGAAAGTCCCCATGTGTTCATGTGTAATCCTGTCGTCACACCATTCCGGGTGTTTGGAGCGTAGAATATTCTTGTGTTCAATGATATATGCGGCCACCAAGATAGAATTTTATAGAACTGTGTAGTGTGCTTGTGCCCAAGAATGCCCGTTCCTACATATTACCAGATCGTTTCCTAGCTTGTCTTTTCCACCTAGTCTCGCCTCAAGCCGCGATTCAGGAACACCAATCGGCTTAAGGTCAGGAATAAAGCCAGCACAAACCTCAATAACCTCCGCTGTTTCATGGACCTTGGAGATGCTTCCTTCTGGCCTAGCACGGTTATGAATATATTTCTGTAAGACTCCCATGAACCTCTCAAAAGGGAACATATTGTGTAGAAATACAAGACCCATAATGGCAATCTCTTTGACTAGGTGAACTAGGATGTATGTCATGATACTGAAGAAGGATGGCGGGAACACCAGCTCAAAACTGATAATACATTGCACCAAATCATTGTGTAACCTTGGTATAATTTCTGGATCAATTACCTTCTCAGGAATTGCATTGAGAAATGCACATAGCTTCACAGTAGCCAATTGAACATTTTCTGGTATAAGCCTCCTCAATGCAACCGGAAGCAATTGTGTCATAATCACGTGACAGTCATGAGACTTTAGGTTTCAGAAATTTTTCTCTGCCATATTTATTATTCCCTTTATATTAAATGATAAGCCAGACGGGACCTTCATACCGAGTAGACATTCAAATAAGATTTCCTTCTCTTCTTTGGTAAAAGCATAGCTGGCAGGACCTTGATACTGCTTTGGATGCATGTCGCCTTTTTCGTGCATGCGTTGCCGGTCCTTCCGTGCCTCCGGTGTATCCTTTGTATTCCCACACACCCCCAAGAACCCTAGAAGGTTCACGCAAAGATTCTTCGTCACGTGCATCACGTCGATTGTAGAGTGGACCTCTAGACTTTCCAATAAGGTAGGTCCCAAAATATAGATTTCATTTTCCACATGGGTGTGTGTCCGTCATCGTCATTCAGAACAGATTGTCCGCCAGGACCCTTTCCAAAGATTACTTTTAAATCCTTTGCGGTATCAAGTATATGATCACCAGTACGGTGGTCAGGTTTCTTCCGGTGATCTGCCTCGCCTTTTAAATGATTGCCTTTCTTTCTTAAGAGATGCTTGATCGGAAGAAATCGACGATGTCCTTGGTACATATTCTTCTTACATTTATCAAGATATATACTCTCGGTCTCACCTAAACAGTGCGTCCATGCATTGTATCCCTTGTTTGTGTGTCCTCAAAGGTTACTAAGAGTAGACCAATCATTGATGGTTACAAACAGCAACCCTCGTAGGTCAAATTCCTCCTGTTTGTGCTCATCCCACACACGTATACCTTTTATATCTCACAACTGTAAAAGTACTTCAACTAATGGCCTTATGTACACATAAATGTTGTTGCCGGGTTGCTTAGGACCTTAGGTACACATAAATCTTGTTGCTGAGCACTGGCATCATAATGAACTTTTGCTTCATGCACAACCAAGGAGGAAGGTGATACGTCCATTTCGCATTAAGAGGGAGAAGTTTTGTTACTGTAATTTATAGTGTTTTTATACTTTATATCACTTTGTGGAGTAATTCTAATTCATTTTCTCTCATAATATGCAAGGTTTACACCAAGAGGGAGAATACCGGCAGATGGAATTCTGGACCTGAAAAAGCTATGTCAGAGATACCTATTCTGCACATGTCCAAATGGGCTAAAACTTTACGGAGATTTATTTTGGAATAAATAAAAAATAATGGAGTGAAGACGTACGGGAGGGGGGTTTACCAGGCGCGCTAGCCCCCCATGGAGCGACCTGATGTTTAGTGGGACACCTAGCCCACATTTGGCGACCATCTTCTGGTATAACTTTCCTTTTATCCTAAAAAAATCAGAGTAGGACTTTTGGGATGAAGCGTCGCCGTCTCGAGGCGAAACCTGGGCAGGAGCACTTTTGCCCTCCGACGGAGCGATTCCGTCGGAGGAAGTTCCCTCCCGGAGGGGGAAATTGAGGCCATCGCCATCACCAACAACCCTATCATCTTGGGGAGGCTAATCTTCATCAACATCTTCACCAACCCCATCTCCTCTCAAAACCCTAGTTCATCTCTTGTGCTCAATCTTGTACCGGAACCTCAGATTGGTACCAGGGGTGTGACTAGTAGTGTTGATTACATCTTGTAGTTGATGCTTTATGATTTATTTGGTGGAAGATCATATGTTCAGATCCAATATGCTATTTAATACCTCTCTGGGAATGAACATGTTTATCACTTGTGAGTAGTTACTTGTGTTCTTGAGGCCACGGGAGAAGTCATGTCGCTAGTAGTCATGTGAAGTTGATATTCGTTCGATATTTTGATGATGTGAATGTTGTGATTCCCTTAGTGGTGCTATGTGAACGTTGACTACATAACACTTCACCATTTTTGGGCCTAAGGGAATGTATTGTGGAGTAGTAATTCGATGATGGGTTGCGACAGTGTCAAAAACTTAAATCCAGTTTATGCGCTATTCCATAAGGGGCTGATTTGGATCCCTATGTTTAATGTTATGGTTAGAATTTATTCTTAATATTTTTCTCTAGTTGCGGATGCTTGAGGGAGGGTTAATCATGAGTGGGTGTCTTGTTCAAGTAAGAACAACACACAAGCATCATTCCACCCACATATCAAATTATCAAAATACCAAACGCGAATTAACCCACATGACGAAAGTGATTAGATAAAATTTCCGTGTGTCCTCAAGAACACTTTGCCTATTATAACAATCGTCTTCACAACAAAAAATGTTGAAATTCAAATAGTTATTACAACACCTTTTTATATGCACTAAACCCAAGCAAATCGGTGGCATTCCTCTCGTGGGTGAAAAAACGGCAATTTGCCTCGCAAGCTTCAGTGAGGCAAAAAAGACGTACACATTCGATATTGTCTATGAAAAAGGTGAGGCGGATATGTGGGTACATCGGCGAAGTAGTCCTTCATGAGCACCTCGTCACTAAGAACTAGGTTGTGCGTCATGCATAGCCGGCTACCCGTGGATTCACGACGGTGTTTCTTCGGACCGCTTTCAAATTTGTCCACAAGATGCAACAACACTAGGTTGTCAATATCGTCGTCCGATATCATCTCTTTTGTGTCCGAATCATCCAACTAATACAAACTCCAATCCATCTAAATAAAATGGACGCCCATGAATTTTTCACATAGTTTTCCTTGCAAAAAATATGGGCCGATATATTTACTTTGTATAAGGTGCACGGAAAGGTCGTTTGAAGGACCGACGGGGGTAGTTGAAGCAGGTGCTTTATATACGAAGAAACAATCAAAAAATGGGCAAGAAATTCTCCCAGTTTGAAGTACTGAGGGGGCAGCTAATGTTATTTTTTCTCATGACGCGTCTGTTGAATTTTCGTTATTCTCCTAGTTTGATTAATGTTTTTTTGTCTGCTTATTATACCACATATTTTGTTGTGCAGATATACATGGAGGTACTACACTCTCCTTTCGAGAGTGTACTCCATGAGATCAATCACTTGGATTCTACTCCCTCCGTCCCAAAATAAGTGTCTCGAGCTTAGTACAATTTTATACTAGAGCTAGTATAAAGTTGAGACACTTATTTTGGGACGGAGGGAGTATACTTCAATTGTTTCTCTAAGATTTATAATACTGTCATTAGTATTGTTAGTTTTTTTATAGATTCCACTACGGACTACATACGTTGCAAAGTGAATGAATCTACACCTTAAACTATGTCTATATACATTCTTATGTAGTCTGTGATGAAATCTCAAAAGAACTTATATATTTAGGAATGGGAGGAGTACTTTTCATTGTCCAAACTGGTTTACATGGTGGGGTATATGGCTGCAACCTAACATTGATTTCTGAATTGTACTTACTACAGTTCTTGCTAATGCTGATTTGTAAAGCATTCATCTCTGAATGTATAACGTCAGGTTACCATGTCAATGTAAAGAGATCATCCACCCATCGATATGAGAAGGTACACAAATCCTTTCATGTGTAGATACTACATGATCCAATGCAGGGCAAGAAGAGCGTGAACCAGGAAGGCGAGGAGGTAAAAGCACGCACAATCCTTTCATGTTTTCGATCTTGCCCGTTTTCGCAATTTTGCAACCATGGTAATTTTCTAACAGTGCATCTTCCGTTGTAACGCACCGGTAATTTTCCCAGTCAACACAAAAAGAAGAAGATGCCATGCGTGTGGTTCGTGCAAGGCACCTATCTATCCATCTATCTGTTGCGCGCATATCCGCTACCTTCCCAGAAGCAGCACCTGATTCTTGATCGAGATGGAATTCGTTGCTACTCTAAAAAATATCTTGTATTCTCTTGCTCTGTTTTAGTTACGGTGTAGCTTCAGAACCTCAAACCTACTCCCCCGTTCCTAAATATAAGTTTTTCTAGAGTTTCACTAATGAACTACATACGGATGTATATAGACATACTTTAGAGTATAGATTCATTCATTTTGCTTCGTATGTAGACACCTAATGAAATATCTTAAAAGACTTATATTTAGGTAAGGAGGGAGTACTAAGTAGCTTCTTTCTCAATACACAGCTTCATAGCACAACACTATATAGTGACATGCAACTTTTTAATTAGTGCATAGTACGCACAAATTACAGTTTGATTGAGGTTTTCACTTTGTTCTACTAGTTAGTTAGTACTCCCTGTTGAAATTAGTAGTGGGCCTTAGGCCCATTAGAGAATTTCAGAAAAATCTCCAAGGGCCCATGTATGTGGTGGCATGACAAGGTGGCGGGAAGTTTAGTACCACCCCGCTAGTGGAGGAGAAGGTGGATCCCTTTATAAGGGTCTCCCTTCCACATGCTATTGGAGAGTGAGAAGAGAAGGTGCCCTCGCACACTCCTCCTCCGCCGCCCGCCTCGCCGCGGGTTGCGGGTTGGGGGCTGTTACCGACTCGGGCGTGGATTCGGCCCACGTCTCTCCGCCCAGCCGCCTTTATAAGCAGGCCTCCGAAACCCCGCCTCTCCGGTTCCTGTACGGGAGAGGGGTGATTAGGTTTTTGGGGAGCGATCACTCGACTGCTCGTCTACGTCCGCGTCGCCCTCGTCATCGCCATGTCTTCACCATGTGAAGATCACCGTCTCGTCCGCGAGAAGGCCGAAGCCGAGAAGAAGGCGGCAGAGGATGTTGCTGCCGCCACAGCTGCTGCTACGGCCAATTGGCCAATCGAAGGGTATGATATGTTTATCTCTCTCCTGTTTCTGTTTGCACTAATCAGTATGTCATGAACCTAGTCAATGCCATGTTACTAATTATTTCATGGATTAATCTACTCGAAAAATTGCCTATTTACTCAACAATCCAAAAACCTAATATGTGTAGGAATTTTTCGAGTAATGGTTTTGCTGCTGCACTGAAACCGGATAAGTTTATCGGTACTTATTTCAAGCGTTGGCAAACGAGAACCACCTTATGGCTCACGGCTATGAACGTGTTCTGGGTAGCCGGTGTCACTCCTACGGAAACTATCACTCCTGAACAGGAGAAGATGTTTAAGGAGGTCACCGTCCTATTTCTTGGAGCAGTCATTAGCGTGATCAAAGATAAGCTGGTTGATGCATATTTACATATGCATGCTGCCAAGGACTTGTGGGAGGCGCTCGAATCTAAATTCAGGGCCACCGATGCTGGGAGTGAGATGTATGTTATGGAGCAGTTCCACGATTACAAGATGGTTGACAACCGTTCTGTATTGGAACAGGCTCATGAGATAATATGCATAGCTAAAGAACTTGAGGTTCTTAAGTGCAATTTGCCGGGCAAGTTTGTCGCGGGCTGTATAATTGCTAAGCTCCCTAATTCCTGGAGGAACTTTGCTACTACTCTGAAACATCAGAGGCGTGAGTTCTCAGTAGAGGACATCATCGGCCATCTGAGTGTTGAGCAGAACTCGAGAGCAAAGGACTCCAATGGAAAAGCGGTGGAAAGCTCTTCTGCTGCCAATATGGTACACCAGAGGAACCTCAATTCCCACAAGCCCAAGGGAAAGAATTCTGTCCAACAGAATACCGACTTCAAGAAGAAAGGAAAGAAGCCCTTCAAGAAGAATAAGAAGGGAGATGGTTGCTATACTTGTGGTTCAGAGGAACATTGGGCGAACAAGTGCCCAAACAAGTACAAGAAGCCGGCGCAGGACTCCAAGTCTGCCAATATGATTGTGGGCAACAATGAAAGTGTATCTACAGTTTGTCAGTCCACCGATTGGTGGGTGGACACGGGTGCAAATATTCATGTGTGTGCTGACTTATCATTGTTCTCTTCTTATCAGGCCACCGGTCGCGGGTCCGTATTGATGGGGAATGGCGCGAGTGCTTCTGTTCTTGGTGTTGGCACGGTCGTCTGAAGTTTACTTCGGGAAGGATCGTGCAGCTGAAGAACGTGCAGCATGTCCCCACCATCAAGAAGAACCTCGTTAGTGGTTCCCTTCTGTGTAGAGAAGGGTTTAAGTTGGTATTCGAGTCTAATAAAGTAGTAGTTACGAAATATGGACTTTTTGTTGGAAAAGGTTATGAATGCGGAGGTCTGTTCCGCCTTTCTCTTGCAGATTTTTGTAATAAAGTCGTGAACAATATTCATTCGAGTGTTAATAAATCTGAAGTTTGACATTCACGTCTTCGTCACATAAGTTTCGGTGTTATCTCGCGGCTAGCAAAACTGAATTTAATCCCAACTTTCACTTTAGCCAAAGGTTCTAAGTGCCATTCGTGTGTGCAAGCAAAGCAACCTCGCAAGCCTCACAAGGCTGTAGAGGAGAGACACTTGGCACCATTAGAACTCATACATTTTGATCTTTGTGAGATGAATGGTGTGTTGACTAAAGGTGGAAAGAAATATTTCAGGACATTGATAGATGATTCCACTAGATATTGCTATGTATCTGTTAAATACTAAAGATGAGGCTCTACACTATTTTAAAATCTATAAGACAGAAGTTGAGAATCAACTTGAAAAGAAAATTAAACGAGTCCGGTCTGATCGTGGTGGAGAGTACTTCTCAAATGAATTTGATTCATTTTGTACGGAACACGACATTATTCATGAGAGGATGCCTCCCTATTCACCCCAGTCAAACGGGGTTGCCGAGAGGAAAAACCGTACTCTAATTGATTTGGTTAACGCCATGTTAGATACATCGGGTTTATCCAAGGCATGGTGGGGGAGGCTATATTGACCACGTGTCATGTCCTGAATAAAGTTCCTACAAAAGATAATGAGGTCACTCCCTACGAGGAGTGGTCGAAGAGAAGGACGACGCTCTCGTACTTACGCACTTGGGGCTGCTTGGCGAAAGTCAATGTACCGATCCCCAAGAAGCGTAAGCTTGGACCAAAGACTATGGACTGCGTTAATTTGGGATACGCTAAGAATAGCGTAGGATATAGATTTCTAGTAGTGAAATCTGAGGTACCTGACGTGAAGGTCGGTACAATAATGGAGTCGAGGGATGCTACATTCTTTGAGGATATATTTCCCATGAGAGATATGCAAAGCACTTCTAGACAGGAATCTAAGATAACTCCTGAGCCTGCCATTCCTATGGAATATTATGAACAAACACATGATGATAATCCCGAGGAGGATGACGAGGAAACCCTTGGTAGGGGCAAGAGACAAAGGACTGCAAAGACCTTTGGTGGTGATTTCTTCGTATACCTCGTGGATGATAATCCCACTTCTATTTCAGAAGCGTATGCTTCTCCAGATGCTGATTACTGGAAAGCTGCGGTCCGTAGCGAGATGGATTCCATCATGGCTAACGGGACATGGGAAATCACTGATCGTCCATATGGTTGCAAACCATTGGGATGCAAGTGGGTGTTCAAAAAGAAGCTTAGACCCGATGGTACGATTGAAAAGTACAAGGCTAGGCTTGTGGCCAAGGGCTATGCCCAGAAAGAAGAAGAAGATTTCTTTGATACTTACTCACTTGTGGCTAGACTGACCACCATTCGAGTACTACTCTCATTGGCGGCCTCTCATGGTATTCTCGTTCATCAAATGGACGTTAAGACGGCTTTCCTGAATGGAGAGCTAAATGAGGAAATCTATATGCAACAGCCAGATGGCTTTGTGATAGAAGGTCAGGAAGGAAAGGTGTGTAAGTTGCTGAAATCTTTATATGGTCTGAGACAAGCACCTAAGCAATGACATGACAAGTTTAATACAACTCTGACATCTGTTGGCTTCGTTGTTAATGAAGCTGACAAATGTGTATACTATCGCCATGGTGGGGGCGAAGTAGTTATATTGTGCTTGTATGTTGATGACATACTGATATTTGGAACCAACCTCAAAGTAATTGAGGAGGTTAAGTCTTTTCTGTCTCAAAGCTTTGAGATGAAGGACCTTGGGGTGGCTGATGTTATCTTGAACATCAAGCTGTTGAGAGATGATGAGGGTGGGATTACACTTCTGCAATCCCACTATGTTGAGAAGATTTTGAGTCGCTTTGGATATTCAGACTGCAAAATTTCTCAAACACCATATGATCCTAGTGTGCTTATTCGAAAGTTTAAAGGCACAACTATAGATCAATTGAGATTCTCTCAAATTATCGGTTCGCCTATGTACCTAGCTAGCGCAACGAGGCCTGACATTGCGTTTGCTGTAAGCAAACTTAGATGGTTTATTGCAAACCCGGGTGATGTTCATTGGCGTGCTGTTGAAAGAATTATGCGCTACTTGAAAGGTATTGTCAGCCACGGGCTTCACTATATGGGATACCCATCGGTACTTGAAGGGTATAGTGATGCGAATTGGATCTCTGATGCTGATGAGATGATGGCCACTACTGGGTATATGTTTACTCTTGGGGGTGGTGTTGTTTCCTGGAAGTCTTGCTAGCAAACGATCTTAACGAGATCGACAATGGAAGCAGAATTAACAGCATTAGACACATCTGGTGTCGAAGCAGAATTTCTTCGAGATCTTTTGATGGACTTACCTATGGTTGAGAAGCCGGTTCCGGCTATCCTTATGAACTGCGATAATCAGACGGTTATTGTCAAAGTGAAGAGTTCAAAGGACAATATGAAGTCCAATTCAAAGATATAAGAATGAGATTGAAGTCTGTCAGACGTTTGAGAAACTACGGAGTGATAGCGTTGGATTACATCCAAACGGCTAAGAATCTGACAGATCCCTTTACTAAAGGGCTATCACGTGTTGTGATAGATAGTGCATCGAGGGAGATGGGTATGAGACCCACATGAGTTGCCATGGCAGTAACCAACCTATATGATTGGAGATCCCGTGAAGTAGGACCTGGGAAAACAAGCCATTGGTGAACTGAGGAGAGTAACTTTACTAACCCACTCCGTTGGAGATGCAATGCTCTCGGATACTGTATGGTAGGATGACTACTGTCTTAATGTGTTCTAAAGCTTATGTGTAAGCAAGATGCTGTCCTACAGAGCGATCTTTGGAGGAACACACCTATATGAGCTTGACTGCTGGTCACAGTCTATGAGATTTGGGTGATCTCTAGTAAACTCATGAATAGGCTAGGAGTGTGACTAATATGCTCCACCCGAGGGGTCACCTTCGGCAGCCTAGTACTAGTAAGACTTGTGGTGAAGCTCCTTTACGCCAAACTGACAATTCAAGGAATAGTCCATTGTTCAGTTGTAAAGGAGTGTAGCTGCTTGCTCTAGGTGAAGCTCAACCTTAACAGGTCTTCATTGAAATGCTGGTATATTAAAACAGTGATTGGAACGAGGGAACACGATGTGCCCTTGAGATCTGGTGGGGATTGTTGAAATTAGTAGTGGGCCTTAGGCCCATTAGAGAATTTCAGAAAAATCTCCAAGGGCCCATGTAGGTGGTGGCATGACAAGGTGGTGGGAAGTTTAGTCCCACCCCGCTAGTGGAGGAGAAGGTGGATCCCTTTATAAGGGTCTCCCTTCCACATGCTATTGGAGAGTGAGAAGAGAAGGTGCCCTCGCGCACTCCTCCTCCGCCGCCTGCCTCGCCACGCCGCGGGTTGGGGGCTGTTACCGACTCGGGCGTGGGTTCGGCCCACGTCTCTCCGCCCAGCCGCCTTTATAAGCAGGCTAATGCCTAGCCTAGCCGTCACGAGAACCAGATCACATCTCCCTCACGCGTTCGTTCCTTTTGCTGCTGCTGCTGTTGCTGGCGACTCCGTCCCGTTTACCGCGTACACGGTCGACGGGACAACAGGCCTCCGAAACCCCGCCTCTCCGGTTCCTGTACGGGAGAGGGGCGATTAGGTTTTTGGGGAGCGATCACGCGACTGCTCGCCTCCGTCCGTCTGCTTCGTCTACGTCCGCGTCGCCCTCGTCATCGCCATGTCTTCACCAAGCAAAGCTGACCGTCTCGTCCGCGAGAAGGCCGAAGCCGAGAAGAAGGCGGCAGAGGATGCTGCTGCCGCCACCGCTGCTGCTACGGCCAATTGGCCGATCGGAGGGTATGATATGTTTACCTCTCTCTTGTTTCTGTCTGCGCTAGTAGTACTGCCTATTTGCGTAGATGTTTCTGCTAT
This sequence comes from Hordeum vulgare subsp. vulgare, assembly GCF_904849725.1. Lineage (NCBI taxonomy): Eukaryota > Viridiplantae > Streptophyta > Magnoliopsida > Poales > Poaceae > Hordeum > Hordeum vulgare. The sequence continues at coordinate 652,690,716 of NC_058519.1, read as the reverse complement.
ATGCGTAGTACTTGCTAGTATACTCCGTGATCAGTATGTCATGAACCTAGTCAATGCCATGTTAGTAATTATTTCATGGATTAATCTACTCGAAAAATTGTCTATTTACTCAACACTCCCTCTATCACAAAATAACTATCACTAGTATGAAATTATATTAAGCTTATAAGATACTTATTTTAAGATGATGGGAGTAGAACCTGAAACCCACGTTAATTGCTTCCATCCAGAACAAAGCAACCTGAAGTTAATTTGATTGTATTGAAGAAACAACAGACTGCTAGACCATCCAGCCAGCAGGTCATTATCGTGTTCGTCGTGGACCCAGTACCCACGTGCCACGAATTTGATTATCTTAACCGGGACCTCACCGTCAGTTGATTGATCCTGTATAAATCACTGAAAAATTTGCTACGACGTATAGTAACAATTCAGCAGCCTGGAGCCTGAATAATCACACTTTATTCACACTCTCATTTGTGATGCCGTATTGTTTTTTGCGCCAAAGACGCAATGGATCATCCCTCAGCACTATGCTAAAAACTTTTTGAACACGAAAGAACACCGGAACACAAACTCGTCCAAACATCCCTCAGCACTATGATCTTGGTTGCGGTCTAAGTCCGATCTATTACTATGCCAAGTACGCATCCATCCCTCAGCACTATGGTTTGAGTGTTATCCGACCGAATTCGCTCTGGTTTCACCCCTAAACAGTGCAGAAGAAGGCTCATGTTCATAGAGAGGATCAAGTGAATTTTACTTTGCTTACTCCTATTTTATTTTAGGTTGTTTTTTTGTTTCTGTTTTATTCACTTGGAATCTCGAATTGACCAACCCAGTGTTGATGTATGGTGTGACCAACATCACATAGCCATGTTCCCTAACCAATCAAGACGTCCGTACCACTTCATGACCTGAGCCAGCGCCTGCTCTGGCGCCCTCGCCTCCGATCCTAGCGGTCGCCGACAGATTGGAGGCCGGTTCTGGGCCCTTGCCGATGATGCCAGAGACGATGAAGAGGACGACGGGCCACCAACCGAGTCAGGGATTGTGTCGCCGACGCCTTCGGATGTCATCTCTGAGGCTTTCCCGGTGGGGTACTCGGAGGAGGTCGCCAAGCTGGTGGATGCGGTGATCCCGTTCGAAGATCCGGCGAGGCAAGGTTTACTGGATGTGGACAGGGAGGAGGTGGCTCGTCGGGTCGTTCATGGGAGGACGGCAACGACGGCGGTCCGACCATGGAAGGGACCGCTTCTTAAGGTACGCCTACCTAAACTAACCCTGCTCGATTTCTTCAATCCGGAGGTTTGGACCGTGGTTACTAGCAAGAAGAAGGGGCGGCCGACAGTGGTAGCACCGGCGCCGACGGCGGACGTGAACGGCGAGATCTGTGCGTCCAGGGAGGCTCGTTTGAAAATTTTGTTGGGCCAAGTGGGACTGGGTATATGGCGGACGGAGGACCGAATGCTAGCCCGATGGCAGTCGGGCCTGTTGAATCGGTATGTACGATGTTCGTTCTGGGAGCGATCAGCGTTACATCGTTCCTTCGGCTCCTAGGGTTGATGCGCGGGAAAATCCTATCTGCCGCATTCTACGGCAGATTGTCGACCTTTCATACAGGACGTGGGAGCGAGCGACGGGGTTTGGACCGGCCCGTTTCATCGATCCTGGTTATCGCAACCTTCTAAAGGTTTCAAGCTGGTTTCTCGGTTTTGGGACCTTTTTAGAAGATTCTCTAAATCGTTTTCTTTTTCTTTTTTCTTTATTCTTTTTTGTTTCTTTTTTTTCTGTTCCTGTTTCAAAAGTGTTCTGGATTTCCAGAAAATGTTCTGGTATTTGTAAAAATGTTCCGGAATTTGAATAATATTTTGGAAATTTGAAAAAACGTTTCGGAAATTGAAAAATGTTCCGGAATTTGAAAAAAATGTTCTGCAATTTAAGAAAATGTTTCGGATTTTGAAAAATGTTCTTGAATTTAAAAAAATGTTTCGGAATTTAAGGAAATGTTTCAAAATTCGGAAAAATGTTCCGGAATTTGAAAAAATGTTCTGGAATTTCAAAAAATGCTCCTGTTTGGTATTTTTTTGAAAACTATAAAAATGTTCTGGAATTGCAATTTTTTTCCTGTTTTTGTAAATTTGTTCAACGATTGAAAACATATTTCGAATTTACAAATTTGTTCACATAATTAAAAAATGTTCATACTTCCAATTTTGCCCACAAATTCACAAAATGTTCACACGTTTTATTTTTGTTCACAAATTCTAAAATATTTTGGAATTTCCATATATGATCCTGTTTCCCAAATTTGTTCACATATTCTGAAAATGCTACAGTGTTTATAGTTTGTTCACAAATTTATAAAATGTTCCATATTTTTTAAATTAGTTTGTAAATTAAAAAACAATCGAGTTTTGTGAAAATAGCTTCATTTTGAAAAATGTTCACCTTTTTTGTTTTTCGTGGTTCCCTATTGGTCTTTAAAACTAGCGCTACCATTGTTGTAAAGTAGGTTGCCTAGTGTATTGGCTAGTGCATCGCAGGTATCTATTGCATGTTGAGGGTTTGAATCCTAGGTATTGCACAGTCAGCTTTTGCGATTTATCATTCCGTCAAGCTCAGCGAATGGGCCGGCCCAGGTTACTCGCCTCCTATGCGAAGCCGCACCTCTTTGCCGCAGTTAGCAGCAAATAGGAGGTCCCTGCTGTGTGTCCTACCCAGCCAGGCTTCCCGCCGCTGCCGTTGGGACGAGCTGCCCGGATCATTTCGCCAACGGTGATGGCCGGCCACGGGAACGGACTTCCGGCTGCACCAAACCCGTCGCCTAGGGTCGCGGGAACCCAGCACCCTACTCCTAGGGACGGACGGATGGCGGCCGCATCTGCTGCTCCTCAAGGGGTTGGTCGTGGCCGGGGAGACTATGGCGTGGGCAGGCACGTACAGTCCCTGGTTCACGGACGAGGGTCGAAGCTATATATGCGTCGCATGGGCAGTGGGGTGATGACAGGTACAATGCGTATGGCGAAGGTCAACACCATGGTTCTTCCTCGATGGGCGGAGGCCGTGGTTATGGCAGGATTAACAATGGTGACGGTGGCCAGGGTGAAGTTGGAGGCGCTGGTTTCAATGGCTCTCCCGACATATTCGTCGAAGGTGCAACAAAACCCACTTACCGACAGCGGGCTGCCTACTGCCCTAACCGCGGGGGTCGGGTTGGTGGCCGACGGACGCCGCTTCGTCGGGACCCCCCTCCCCCACGTGATCTTGTGGAGGGTGCGAAGGCAGCAGTGGAGCCGACGGCGCCCAGAGATGGTACCGGGGCTGTGACGGCGTCGAGCACGACGACTCTCTTGGGTGATGCAATTGAGGCGGTACGTTCTCTTGCTAGGGTGAACATGCCTTCGTCCAAGTCTGCTGCTTCGCGGGACATGACCGCTGACAAAAGTGACAAGCCAGAAGGGGAAAGAGCTACAAAGTGGGCCCGAAAGAAAGAAAAAATGAGTTGCTACCGGTGCGGCGGACAGGGACATTTTGTGGCTGAGTGCTCCTTGGAGCTTTGTGATATTTGCCATAAGCCGAAGCATGAGACGGGAGAGTGTCCCTTAGTCTTGAGGCCAAAGTCGGTAATTACTATTTATGGGGCTTGTTGCCCGGAGCTTATGTTCTTTGAGTCGGCTCGCTCTACTTCGACTGCACCGACTCCGTAAAGTTCTCGGAAAGGTGTTGTTAGGGTGACTCGTGGTACGATGACGATGGACCAGGTTGTTCAACGCTTGCGCAAGTTGGTGTCTGGTAGCTTCTAGTGGGATCCTGTCAGGCTCAATGAGCAAACATTCAGGGTGGACTTTCCTACTAAGCAGGATCTGGCGAGGCTACCGAAGTTTGGGATGAGCAGGGTTCCAACCAGCAACTGCGTTCTTGAGTTTGATGCTTGGACTCAGAGGGAGCCTGAGGGAACTCCTTTATCTCAGCTTTGGGTCAGGTTCCTAGGATCTCCACGTATGGCTTTAGATGATTTCATGGTGACTTGGGGTCTTGGTTCTCTGATTGGGAAAACAGAGAAGGTGGATATGCCTTTCACGCGTGTGAGGGAGTGGCTCGCCTGCTTGTTAGCATGATTAGCATCTAGCATATTTCGGACATTGTTAGATGGACATATGATGACAGGAGCTTTGACTTGGATATTGAGATAGAGGAGAGTGCGCACTTTTTGGAGTTGGCTCAGCATGCCTATATGGATACCGACGATGGTCACAACGGAGATGGGAACCAGGCGCTAGTAGAAAATAGGTCTTTTGTTTGACCCTTTAGTCCCGCTTTGGTTTTGAACCGGGACTAATGTGTCCATTAGTCCCGGTTCCAGCGGCTGGAGGCCAAACGGCTTTAGTCCCGGTTCGTTAAGGGCCTTTAGTCCCAGTTCATTAAGGGCCTTTAGTCCCGGTTTGAGCCATGAACCGGGACTAAAGGGGTGGTGGAAACCATTCGCCTGGTGCGAGCCCCTTTAGTCCCGGTTGGTGTCTCAAACCGGGACTTAAGGTCCAAACCGTTAGCATCCCGCGTCGTTTCGCGCGATGAAAAAGAGGATAAGTGGTACATACCGCGAGGGCTACAGTAACTGTGACCATTCTTTGTTCGTCTCCTCTGCTCTATCATGTGTGCTTCCCCATATCTTCCACCATGGATGATCCAATCACTCCCTACGGGGAGGTGCTCGCACATGGCACGACCAAACTCAATGTCGTCTACACGAACGACAACGCCATGGTGCTGTGCTTTCTTTCCTATTTCGAGGAGCGACTTGCGGTGGCGGAGGAGAAAGACAAGTTCATGGGGCTTGATCTCGAGTACACGGCCAATCAAGAAGGTGTTTTCGTCATTCAACTTTGTTTCAACAGAAATGTCATGGGTCTTCCAATGGGCGAGGTAAGTTTTGAGGCTTTTCTTTGATCAAAGGTTATGAAAATTGCATAGGATAGCAATATGTTTCATTTTGAATCCTAAAGATCAATTTCTCTTTAGTTGTAGTGAAACAATTTTCCTTATTGCATATTGGCAAAAACCGTGGGAGAACATATATGTCATAGATAATTTACTTTTCCTGATCTATTCATAGGATATGAAAATTGCATATGATAGCAATATGTTCCATTTGAATCCTATGGGAAATATCTATTCCTCTTTTGTTGTAGTGAAAGAATTTTCCTTGTTGCATATATTTATTCTTTTGATTCATATATGAAAATTGCATAGGATAGCAACATCTAGGGCTTCTTTTGATTCCTCTTTTGTTGAAGTGAGCGAATTTTCCTTTATAATTGCCTATTATACTTGTGCCAAAATATACTTGTTATGATTCTTAATTATTATACTCCTGTCAAAATATACTTGTTTTGCAGCAGTATGTAATATTTGTTCCATTTTAATTTGTTGTTGTTGTAGTAGTGAGAAGCATTGTCCAGTACTCATGGACTTTCTTCGTAGCGGCAAACGTTTTGCTAGCGTTGATATAAGGAATGACAAGGTCAAGATGAGGCACAACTTCGGTATTGAGATACCAGCTAACTACCACATTGATATCCAAGACATATTCACGCTTGAACACATGAGGACTTCCATGGCTCATATGGCAGTCGCCATGGTCAACGAGGAGCACGTTGATATGAATACCAAATCCCCCTCGGATCAGCACAAAGAGTGGGAGATGACCTCACTTGACAGTATCAACATTGAGTATGCAACAAAAGATGCGTACGTTGCATACGAGTTGTACCACAGGATTCGAATCATTAACTATGGCCAGCGTCACCGCGTACATCAAGCACCACCACCACCAATTTGAGGATATTCTGATTCAGACGAGTAGTGTTCGCAACAACAAACACTTCTATTTCTAGATATTATATATTATGTATTGCTTGGGGATCTCTAGCTTGGACGAGTATTTTTATTTATGTCCCTATTTAAATATGATGTGAGCAAGATTTCTGGAGCATTGTGATGTATGATACCATGCCAAGTTCCAACCTTTTTGGAGTTCGTTTGCATTACTTTTTAATTTGAGGGTCATTTACCTCAAAAAATCATTAAATGCATGAAAAATAGCAACTGAAGTTAGAGACTATTGAAATTTTAGGATGTGGATGGGAATTGTGCATAATGAATGCACAAAGAGTGTGGAGTTGAAACAATTTAACAAAAATTAAATGCCCATGTAACATATGAGTTTTCGTCTGAAACCCTCATACTCTGAAGTAGAAAGTGTTGAAATTTGAGGATGTGGCTTGGATGGGCATGGTATGATTTATTTACCTAAATAAAAAACAGTAAATGCATGATTATTTTGAGCTAAATGACCCTGAAATTGAAAATCGCTACAAATCAACTCTGAAAATGCTGAAACTTGGCATGGTATCATCATTTCAACACATGGCATGTGCTAAAAAGTTGGAAGGGTTACTGCAAAAACAGGATACACTACGTGTACAAACTGGACTATCTCTTTCGAAATATCAAGATTGTGGACGAATACTCATCTCTTACAAAGCCATTTCATTTTTTAAAATCTTATTTCAACTCCAGACTTTTGTGCCCTCAATATGCATCATTCAAAGCCACCTCATAAAATTTCAACCCTTTCTCACCTCATTTGCTATTTTCCATGCATTAAATGATTTTTTTGAGCTAAATGACCCTAAAATTGAAAACAACTATGAATCAACTCTGAAAAGGCTGAAACTTGGCATGATATCATTTTTTCACCCATATGGCATGTATTAAAAAGTTGGAAGGGTTACGGCAAAAAGAGGATGCAGTTCGTGTACAAACTGGACTATCTCTTTCAAAGTATCAGGGTTGTGGATGAATACTCATCTCTTACAAAGCCATTTCATTTTTTAATATTATTTCAATTCCACACATTTTGTGTCCTCGATATGCATCATTCAAAGCCACCTCATAAATTTTCAACCCTTTCTCACCACATTTGCTATTTTCCGCTACAAATCAACCCTAAAAAGGTTGAAACTTGGCATGGTATCATCATTTCACCCACATAGCATGTGATAAAAAGTTGGAAGGGTTACGGCAAAAACAGGATGCAGTTCATGTACAAAATGGACTATCTCTTTCGAACTATGATGGTTGTGGACGATTACTCATCTCTTACAAACCATTTTATTTTTTTAATCTTATTTCAACTCCATACTTTTTGTGCCCTCAATATGCATCATTCAAAGCCACCTCATAAATTTGCAACCCTTTCTAACATCATTTACTATTTTCCATGCATTAAATTATTAGTTTTTTGAGCTAAATGACCGTGAAATTGAAAAGCGCTACAGATTAACTCTGAAAAGGCTGAAACTTGGCATGGTATCATCATTTCACCCACATGGCATGTGCTAAAAAGTTGGAAGGGTTATAGCAAAAACAGGATGTACTTCGTGTATAAACTGGACTATCTCTTTCGACGTATAAGGGTTGTGGACGAATACTCATGTCTTACAAAGCCATTTCATTTTTTTAATCTTATTTCAGCTCGAGAAATTTGTGTCCTCAATATGCATTATTCAAAGCCACCTCATAATTTTTCAACCTTTCTCACCTCATTTGCTATTTTTCAAGCATTAAATGATTTTTTTAGCTAAACGGTCGTGAAATTGAAAATCGCTACAAATCAACTCTGAAAAGCCTCATACTTGGCATGATACCATAATTTTACCCACATGACATGTACTAAAAAGTTGGAAGGGTTACGGAAAAAAAGATGCCGTTTGTGTACAAACTGGACTATCTCTTTCAAACTACGAGGGTTGTGGACGATTACTCATCTCTTACAAAGCCATTTCAATTTTTTTATCTTATTTCAACTCCAGACTTTTTGTGCCCTCAATATGCATCATTCAAAGCCACCTCATAAATTTGCAACCCTTTCTAACTTTATTTGCTATTTTCCATGCATTAAATGTTTTGTTTTTTGAGCTAAATGACCATGAAATTGAAAAGCGCTACAAATCAACTCTGAAAAGGCTGAAACTTAGCATGGTATGATCATGTTACCCACATGGCATGTGCTAAAAAGTTGGAAGGGTTACGATCAAAACAGGATGCACTTCGTGGACGAACTGGACTCTCTCTTTCGAAGTATCACGGTTCTCGACGAATACTCATCTCTTACAAAGCCATTTAATTTTTTTCAACTCCAGACTTTTTGTGCCCTCAATATGCATCATTCAAAGCCACCTCATAAATTTTCAACCCTTTCCCGCCTCATTTGCTATTTTCCATGCATTAAATGATTTGTTTTTTTGACCTAATGACCCTAAAATTGAAAAGCCCTACAAATCAATTCTGAAAAGGCTGAAACTTGGCATGGTATCATCATTTCACCCACATGGCATGTTCTAAAAAGTTGGAACGGTTACGGCAAAAACCGGATGCACTTCGTGTACAAACTGGACTATCTCTTTCGAAGTATGAGGGTTGTGGACGAATACTCATCTCTTAGAAAAGCCATTTCATTTTTTATTGTTATTTCAACTCCAGAATTTTTGTGTCCTTAATATGCACCATTCAAAGCCACCTCATAAATTTTAAACCCTTTCATACGTCATTTGCTATTTTCCATGCATTAAATGATTTGTTTTGAGCTAAAATGACCATGAAATTGAAAAGCTCTACAAATCAATTCTGAAAAGGCTGAAACTTGGGATGGTGTCATCATTTCACCCACATGGCATTGTGCTAAAAAGTTGGAAGGGTTACGCAAAAACAGGATGCAATTCGTGTGCAAACTGAACTATCTCTTTCGAAGTATCAGGGTTGTGGACGAATACTCATCTCTTACAAAGCCATTTCATTTTAATCTTATTTCAACTCTAGACTTTTTATGCCCTCAATATGCTTCGTTGAAAGCCACCTCATAAATTTTCAACCCTTTCAAACCTCATTTTCTATTTTCCATGCATTAAATGATTTTTTAAGGTAAATGATCCTGAAATTGAAAAGCGCTACAAATCAACTGTGAAAAGGCTAAATATGGGCATGGTATCATCATTTCATCCACATGACATGTGCTAAAAAGTTGGAAGATTACGGCAAAACAGGATGCACTTCGTGTACAAAGTGGACTATCTCTTTCGAAGTATCACGGTTCTCGACGAATACTCATCTCTTACAAAGCAATTTCATTTTTTAATCTTATTTCAACTCCAGAATTTTTGTGCCCTCAATATGCATCATTCAAAGCCACCTCATAAATTTTCAACCCTTTCTCACCTCATTTGCTATTTTCCATGGATTAAATGATTTTAACTTTTTTGAGCTAAATGACCCTGAAATTGAAAAGCGCTACAAATCAACTCTGAAAAGGCTGAAACTTGGCATGGAATCATCATTTCACCCACATGGCATGTGCTAAAAAGCTGGAAGGGTTACGGAAAAAACATGATGCACTTCGTATATAAACTCGGCTATCTCTTTGGAAGTATCACGGTTCTCGACGAATATTCATCTCTTACAAAGCCATTTCATTTTTTAATCTTATTTTAACTCCAGACTTTTGTGCCCTCAATATGCATCATTCAAAGCCACCTCATAAATTTTCAACCCTTTCTCACCTCATTTTCTATTTTCCATGCATTAAATGATTTTTTTGAGCTAAATGACCCTGAAATTAAAAAGCGCTACAAATCAACTCGGAAAAGGCTGAGACTTGGCATGGTACATTTCACCCACATGGCATGTGCTAAAAAGTTGGAAGGGTTACGGAAAAAACATGATGCACTTCGTGTATAAACTGACTATCTATCTCGAAGTATCACGGTTCTCGACGAATACTCATCTCTTACAAAGCCATTTCATTTTTTAATCTTATTTTAACTCCAGACTTCTGTGCCCTCAATATGCATCGTTCAAAGCCACCTCATAAATTTTCAACCCTTTCTCACCTCATTTGCTATTTTCCATACATTAAATGATTTTTTAGCTAAATGACCCTGAAATGGAAAAGCGCTACAAATCAACTCGGAAAAGGCTGAGACTTGGCATGGTACATTTCACCCACATGGCATGTGCTAAAAATTGGCATGATATCATCTTTTTACCCATATGGCATGTATTAAAAAGTTGGAAGGGTTACGGCAAAAACAGGATGCACTTCGTGTGCAAACTGGACTATCTCTCTCGAAGTATCACGGTTCTCGACGAATAGTCATATCTTCAAAATCATTTCATTTTTTAATGTTATTTCAACTCCATAATTTTGTAATTAGTTATCATTAATTTATTTCTATGTTACTTGTTATAAATTTATTTAAAAAAAGGGTGCCATATTTTGATTCCTCACATTTTTCTCATAATAATGAATATATTTTTTGTCGAATTTTGATTTATGGATTTAAAGATATTAATTATGCCATATTAAATGAATAATTGGAAAAAAATGAATAAAATAATATTATGACTTATTTGATTTTCATTGAAATTCAATATTATTATTATTACTTAATTTGTTTTGAACTTTTTAGTTATTTTGGATTTTTTATTTTCTTATGCTTTTTAAGAATTAGTTGAGTTTTTTTGAATTTTTTCCTTTTTGAAATTTTTTGAAGTTTTTAAATTAATTATTGTTGTTTATTAAACAATGTCGTTTATTTTAGTAATTGTTTGGAATTCAAAAAATTAAATCATGTGACATCAAGACGTAAGGGTTAATAGGATTGATAGCTTACTATTGTCAAGAAAACAACAAGTGGAGACTTGGAAAGTAGTGGAAATAGAACCGGAAAGTTAAGCGTGCTTGGGCTGGATTAGTGAGAGGATCGGTGACCTGCCGAGTCCTGGTTGGAGAACAGGAACTATAGGCCCTTACCAACCGGGACTATAGCCCCGTTTTCTACTAGTGAGTATAAGGGTTCGGATCAGAGGGATGCTACTGATAGAGGTTTGGCGCCGATGGCCATGCCAACTGAAATTGGTTCTGCCAAGGAGCAGCCACATGTATCCACCTCGATGCGTCAGTTGAGGTCTAGGCCCTATGGGTCTTCTTCGGCCCCACGACGACTCTGGGGTGTCAGGGCAGAGGCGAACGATTCGATGGAGCAGGAGCTACCACTTCTCTCACCACATGTGACACCGAGGGCACGTAGGGTGACGTAGCCGTCCGCGAGGCCCTTGTCCGAGGAGGCCTCACCAAGGATGGTCGTGAGCGCAGCATCACGGTCTAGAGACCAGTGTTAGGTGTGACGGTCGGCCTCACACACGACGGCGGCATCTAGGAAGTGTGGGACGAGTAGGGTGACCACTACATCACATGGTGGTTGTAGGGCTTCAGAAGCGGTTGGGATGCTGGCAGGTGGCCATACCCCAACTGTTTCGGGGATGAGGCGGTCTGCTGGGTGTGTGGTAGGTGACCACAGCCTAGCTAGGGGCGTGACTGCTGGGAGCGGAGCAGATGGGCAAGATTGCCTTGCCGGCCATGCGATGGGTGATCACGCATCTGCTGGCCTTACATAGGCTGGTCCCGGTGGATAGGAGGCAGTAGGCCAAGGCCTGGCGGGACCCGCCACCGAGGAGATTATTGTGTTCGGAGGGATCCCCAACCCAGTGTTGGGAGACAGGCGGATGAGCCTACGTATCCAGACTCAGCCGGTCGTTGATGATTTTTCGATGGGTCGTGCCATGTGGGCGGCTAAGCTTCGTGGCATTGAGGCCACTACAGGTACGGTGATCAACACGAGTTGTTCTATTTTGCATTTCTCTGATGATGATATTATTTTAAATGCAAACAACCTCAGGGTATCTCTGGGTCATAATGGGAAGGAGGTCTCAAAATCAATGAATGATCTCTTAGACTTAGAAGTTGAGAGGGGTATGGTGATGATTAAAATATTGTGGCGGTAAAGTCTATGAGTGACTGTGACATTAATGCACTAGGGATGGAGGCGTTAGAGTGTCTATGGGAGGATCTTGTGCCACCATCATTGATGCCTCAAGAGGATAATGAAATCGGTTCGGAAGAGTATATGGCTCCTTCACAACCTCATGCTTGCGCACAATCTAAGATCGGTTATATGGACCGGATGGTTGAACAGGAAAGGCCTAAACGCCCCTGGAAGAGGAAGCTCTATCTTGAATCTGTGGTTCGCAGAAGCACAAGACTTAAGAGTACAAAAATATTTATGATGAAAAATGAAAGGAATCTTTTGGAACAGCAGAGGTCTAACGGACTTGGCTAAAAGAAGAGTTCTTGCAGAAGTAACACTTGAACACAAGCTTGATTATATTGCACTTATGGAAACAGATAGAGATAATTTTACGTCACAGTTTCTTAGTACTCTCTCCGGGGGTATTGATTTTGATTGGCACTATTTACCGCCAAGAGGAAGGTCTCGTGGGATCTTACTTGGTGTAAGGTGCGAGACGCTCGAAGTCCCAAACGTAGTGTATGGGGACTTCTCCGTCAAATTTAGGGTGTGCTCGAAGGAGGATGGGTTCCAATGGGTGCTCGTGGCAGTGTACGGTTCCACCCAGCCGAAGCTTAAGATGGACCTCTTGGCTTACCTCGTACGGATTTGTAGGGCCGAGCGGCTACCCATCTTAGTTGGGGGCGACTTTAATATCATTAGGCGAAGAGATGAAAAAACAAGGACAATATTAATGGCAGATGGTCATTCATGGTTAATACAATTATCGAAAGCCTAGACCTGCGAGAGATTGAGCTCTCGGGCAGAAAATTTACTTGGGCGAACAACTTGCCCAATCCAACCTTTGAGAAGTTGGATCGGGTTCTTACTAGTGTGGATTGGGAGCACAAGTTCCCTCTCATGACAGTGAGAGCAATGCCAAGAGTGATCTTTGATCACACCCCACTGCTTGTTGACTCGGAGGAAGCAACACATGTGGGTAACAAAAACACTTCCTCTTTCGAGATAGCATGGTTTCAGAGAGAAGACTTCGTGGACCTCATATCTAGAGAATGGGCTAGGGCCACAGGGGGAAGAAATACTTCTCAATTTTATAAATAACATAGACTTAAAAGCTGAATTTGCGTTGTTAGATGACAATGAGAGGGCATCTAGAGCGGAGGCAGAAAAAAATCTCAAACAACTCCTTAGAGAGGAGGAGTTGAAATGGGCACTTAGAACGGAAGTGCGATATTTACTACAGGATGATGACAACACGCAGTATTTCCATTTGATTGTGAATGGAAAACACAAAAAGAAAAAAATATTCCAACTTGAGCAAGATGAAGGTACAATTGTAGGGCACAAAAACCTGAAGTTGTATATCTCTGAATACTATAAGCAACTCTTTGGGGATACGGATGACAATATTGTGTCGATGGATGAGCACATTGTCGGTGATATTCCTCAGCTCGGGACAGACGAGAATGAGATATTAACCGCACCATTTATGGAGAAAGAGGTGTTTGAGGCTATATTACAAATGAAGAACAATAAGGCACCAGGTCCGGATGGGTTTCCGGCTGAGTTCTATAAGCGATGTTGGCACATTATTAAAGGTGACTTACTTATGATGTTTCAAGACTCGTTTAATGGACACTTGCAGCGTTTCCACCTAAACTTTGGGCAATTACGTTGTTGCCAAAGAAGGAGGCACGATATTCCGGCCTATTTGCCTCCTTAATGTGAGCTTCCGAATATTTACAGAAGTCGGTACGAATAGATTGACGTAGATTGCGCATGCTTTGGTACAGCCTAGTGAGACGGTTTTCATGCCGGGCAGAAACATACTAGAGGGTGTGGTTATCCTTCATGAGACCTGCATGAAATTCACTCGAAGTAACTAGATGGGTTTATCTTCAAGGTGGATTTTGAAAAAGCTTATGATAAGGTTAAAAGGCCTTTCTTATAACAAGCCAGACATATGAAGGGATTTGACGAGATATGGAGGAAGCACGTTCAATCCTTTGTACAAAAAGGTAGCGTTGGAATTAAAGTTAATGATGATATTGGCATTACTTTCAAGCGCACAAAGGTCTCCGGCTGGGAGACCCAATGTCCCCCATCCTATTTAATATAGTTGCGGACATGCTCGCAATTATAATAGGAAGGGCGGAAGAGAAAGGCCAGGTAGGTGGACTAATACCACATCTAGTGGATGGTGGTTTGTCTATTCTAAAAAATGATGATGACACTATCTTGTTTATGGAACAAGATATTGCAAAAGCAAGAAATATGATTTTTTTATTCGAACAGTTGTCGGGATTGAAAATTAATTTTCACAAGAGTGAACTATTCTGCTTTGGGAGAGCCAAAGATGAACAAGATAGATATAAAAAAATGTTCGGTTATGAATTGGGAAGCCAACCATTCAGTTATCTGGGAATACCAATTCACCACCGTAAGCTATCGAGCAAAGAGTGGAAGTGTATTGAGGATCGTTTCTGGAAAGGCTTGATGAAAATGAAAGCGGCCTTTTTCCAAAGAGCTAAATTTATCATTGGGAGTGGAGAGTCCATGAGATTCTGGAATGATACGTGGTTGGGGGAGACGCCTTTAGCCATACAATATCCATCTCTTTATAATATTGTGCAACGTAAGGAGGTGTATGTCGCCACAATATACAGTCTAATCCTCTAAATATTCATTTCCGAACAGCTTTAATAGGTCATCGATGGGAGGCTTGGTTACATTTAGTCAGAAGACTCATCGAGGTTCGGTTATCGGATGAGTCTGATAGGCTTCATTGAAAGCTAACAACCAATGGCATCTTTATAGTGAATCGATGTATTTGAACCTTATTGACACAACACGAGTTTCCAAGTCGATTCATATCTGGAAGGTCAAAGTACCCTTACGAATCAAAGTCTTCATGTGGTTTGTTCACAATAAGGTGATTCTTACTAGAGATAATTTGGCAAAACAGAATTGGGAGGGAAGTAATCATTGTAGCTTTTGTGATCATGATGAAACTATCAAACACCTTTTTCCCCTATGCCCGCTACAAAAAATTTATGGCAAACAGTTCGTATAGCCTTTAATATCATACCTCCGGATAGCATTGAAACGTTGTTTGGGGCGTGGATAAATGGAGTGGACATAGCTATTGCTACACATATTTGTATAGGAGTATGTGCATTGTTTTGGTCTTTATGGAACTGTAGGAATGACATCCCTTTTAACATATAAACAAACTGTAAAAAAATTATAGCTACTTTCACTGGTAGAAAATAGGGCTTTGGTCCACGTGAGAGAAGGGCCTTAATCCCGGTTCTGTTATGAACCGGGACCAATGGGTGCATCAGTCCCGATTCTTGAGCCGATGGCGCCGGCCGGGCTAGGGTCCCGGTTCGTTTGAACCCTTTGGTCCCGGTTCCAGACAGGAACCGGGACCAATGGTCCTCGCTCCTAGTGCAGCGCCTTTAGTCATGTTTCATGTCTATAACCGGGACAAATAGTAAGTCTTCTATCCCTTTTTCAATTTCAGGGTCATTTAGCTCAAATTAATCACTAAATGCATGAAAAAAATAACAAATGAAGTCAGAAAGGGTTGAAAATTGATGATGTGGCTTTGAATGGTGCATGTTGAATGCACAAAAAGTCTGGAGTTGAAATAAGTTCTAAAAAATGAAATCCCTTTGTAACACATGAGTTTTTGTCCGAAACCGTGATACTTCGAAAGAGAATGTCCATTTTGTACACGAAGTGCATCCAGTTTTTGCCGTAACACTCTCTACTTTTTAGCACATGCTATGTGGTTGAAATGATGATACCATGCCAACTTTCAACCTATTCCGAGTTCATTTGTAGTGTTATTCAATTTCAGGGTCATTTAGCTCAAAATAATCACTAAATGCATGGAAAATACCTAATGAAGTCAGAAAAGGTTGAAAATTGATGATATGGCTTTGACTGGTGCATGTTGAACGCACAAAAAAAGTGGAGTTGAAATAAGTTCAAAAAAATGAAATCCCTTTGTAACAAATGAGTTGCGTGAAACTATGATACTTCGAAAGAGATTGTTCATTTTGTACACGAAGTGCATCCAGTTTTTGTTGTAACCCTCTCAACTTCTTAGCACATACTATGTGGGTGAAATGATGGTACCATACCAAATTTCAACCTATTTAGAGTTCATTTATAGTGCTTTTCAATTTCAGGGTCATTTAGCTCAAAATAATCACTAAATGCATGAAAAATAACAAATAAAGTCAGAAAGGGTTGAAAATTGATGATGTGGCTTTGATTGGTGCATGTTGAATGCACAAAATGTCTGGAGTTGAAATAAGTTCAAAAAACTGAAATCCCTTTGTAACACATGAGCTTTCGTATGAAACTGTGATACTTCAAAAGAGATTGTCCATTTTGTACATGAAGTGCATCCAGTTTTTGCCGTAACGCTCTCAACTTTTTAGCACATGCTATGTGGGTGAAATGATGATACCATGCCAACTTTAAACCTATTCGGAGTTCATTTGTAGTGCTTTTCAATTTCAGGGTCATTTACCTCAAAATAATCACTAAATGCATGAAAAATACCAAATGAAATAAGAAAGGGTTGAAAATTGATAATGTGGCATTGATTGGTGCATGTTGAATGCACAACAAGTCTGTAGTTAAAATAAGTTCAAAAAAATGAAGTCCCTTTGTAACAAATGAGTCCGAAACCATGATAATTCGAAAGAGATAGTCCATTTTTACACGAAGTGCATCCAATTTTTGTCGTAACCCTCTCAACTTTTTAGCACATGCGATGTGGGTGAACTGATGGTACCGTGCCAACTTTCAACCTATTCAGATTTCATTTGTAGTGCTTTTCAATTTCAGGGTCATTTAGCTCAAAAAAAATCACTAAATGCATGAAAAAATAACAAATGAAGTCAAAGGGTTGAAATTTGATGATGTGGCTTTGAATGGTGCATGTTGACCGAACAAAAAGTATGAAGTTGAAATAAGTTCAAAAAAATGAAATTCTTTTGTAACATATGAGTTTTCGTACGAAACCGTGATACTTTGAAAGAGCTTGTGCATTCTGTACACGAAGTGCATCCAGTTTTTTCCGTAACCCTCTCAACTTTTTAGCACATGCTATGTGGGTGAAATGATGGTACCATGCCAACTTTCAACCTATTTAGAGTTCATTTGTATTGCTTTTCAATTTCAGGGTCATTTAGCTCAAAATAATCACTAAATGCATGAAAAAAATAACAAATGAAGTCAGAAAGGGTTGAAAATTTATGATGTGGCTTTAAATGGTGCATGTTCAACGCACGGAAAGTATGGAGTTGAAATAAGTTCCAGAAAATGAAATCCCTTTGTAACACATGAGTTTTCGTCCCATACCGTGATACTTCGAAAGAGATTGTCCATTTTGTACACGAAGTGCATCTACTTTTTGCCGTAACCCTCTCGACTTTTTAGCACATGCTATGTGGTTGAAATGATGGTACCATGCCAAATTTCAACCTATTCAGAGTCATTTGTAGTGCTTTTCAATTTCAGGGTCATTTAACTCAAAATAATCACTAAATGCATGAAACATACGTAATGGAGTCAGAAAGGGTTGAACTGAAAATAATGAACTAAAAAGAATCAAAAAAATACTAACTAAAATTATCAAACTTTTTATTTGTTAAAAAATATACTAAAAAGAATCAAATAAAATATTAACTACAAAGAATTAACTAAAACATTAACTAAAAATAATGAACTAAAAAGAATCAACTAAAATATTAACTAAAATTATCAAAGTATTTTTTAAAGAATGAACTAAAAAATCAAGTAAAACATTAACTAAGAAGAATCAACTAAAAAGAATCAAAAAAATATTAACTAAAATTATCAAAGTATTTATTTGTTAAAAAGAATGAACTAAAAACAATCAACTAAAAAATTAACTAAAAAGAATCGACAAAAACATTAACTAAACTTAATGAACTAAAAAGAATCAATTAAAATATTAATTAAAAGTGTCAAAGTATTTATTTGTTAAAAAGAATGAACTAAAAAGAAGCAAGTAAAACATTAACTAAAAAGAATGAACTAAAAAGAATAAAAAAATATTAACTAAAATTATGAAAGTATTTAATTTTTAAAAATAATGAACTAAAAAAGAATCAAGTAAAACATTAACTAAAAAGAATCAAAAAAAATATCAACTAAAAAGAATTTTCATAAAGTCTTTTTTTAATCTTTAATAGCAAACTTGAATAACAGAAAAATGCCACCTAATGGGCCACCACGGCCTGCATACGACTAGAAATCCTACATGCTAGTTGGGCCAGGATGCAGGCCTGTAGTTGGCCCAGTAGGCTGCTACTGCAACAAAAGACCTTCCAACGGCGCTAGAAATAGGCACGTCGACGGGAGAATACTTGGCTTGACCTTTCTGCTGCTGCTACGCCTTAAGGGCTTCCTAGGCAAGTATACAAAGGATTTCCCCCGTGGCCTTGGAGCCTTGCGTTGGTGTTCCCTCGAAGCGGAAATGATGATGTAGCGTAGCGTTGGGTTACTGTACTTTCAATCTTCCATGGCTCATACCCCCCGATACTATCCATAGTTTCATCAAAATAAGCAACCAACACAACAAAAACAAAATATGTTCACAGCAGACCAGTTTGTAGCAATCTGTATATTTCGTATACCTCTAGTACTTCAAAAATTCTGAAAAATTACTGAAGTCTGAAGAATTTTCGTAGCAATCAGCAGCAAAAAGAATCAACTCAAAATCTCTTATAGAAAAAAAATTAAAATGCTTTTCGAGAGCAGAAAGTTTCTGTCTTTTCCAGCATGACCAAACGATCATCCCCAAGACTAATCATAACGGTTTTGCTTGGCACAAACGCAAAAGGAAACACAAAAAACACAATCATAACAGAATTATGAAAGTGTGGAAAACACAAAACATAAAGAAAAACGATAGATTCGTTGGGTTGCCTCCCAACAAGCGCTTTTGTTTAACGCCCTTAGCTAGGCGAAAGTGATGGAATCACGTATAGTCATCTTTGGTGCTCAAACCATAGGTAGCCCTCATCATAGATTCATAAGGCAATCTTATTTTCTTTCTAGGCAATTGCTCCATGACCTTCTTTAAAGGAAATTGAAATCTAATATTCCCTTCCTTCATATCGATGATAGCACCAATAGTCCTTAGGGTAGGTCTACCAGGAATAATGGGACGTGAAGGATTGCAATCTATGTCAAGTACAATGAAATCCACGGGTACATAGTTCTTATTTGCAACAATAAGAACATCATCGATCCTCCCCATGGGTTTCTTGACAGTAGAATCCACAAGATGCAAATTAAGAGAACACTCTTCAATCTCATGAAAACCAAGAATATCACATAAAGACTTTGGAATCGCGGAAACACTAGCACCCAAATCACACAAAACATTGCACTCATAGTTTTTTATCTTGATTTTGATAGTAGGTTCCCACTCATCATGAAGTTTTCTAGGTATAGAGACTTCTAGTTCGAGCTTCTCTTCAAGAGATTTCATCATAGCATCTACGATATGCGCGGTAAAGGCTTTGCTTTGGCTATAAGCATGTGGAGAGTTTGCAATGGATTGCATCAAAGAAATGCATTCAAACAAGGAGCAATTATCATAATTGAATTCCTTGAAATCCAAAGTGGGAGTTTCATTACTACCTAAAATTTTGACTTCTTCTACTCCACTCTCCACACCTTTATCATCAAGATAGGTGAACTCCGAATCATTGGGGCGTTTTTCAACCAAAGTGGATTCATATCCAGCCCCTCCATAAGTAGGTTTGACACGCGGAAACAAAGATTCAAGAGGAGACACACCAAGCACTTTAAGATCTTCGTGATTTGCATCACTAGAACGCACCCTTTCAAACCATTCATGCCTAGCGCGAATTTGGGCGGTTTTTTCTTTGCTCTCATTCATGGAGATACGCATAGCTTTCAAAGTTTCATCCAAGTTGACCTTGGGAGGAGCGCATCTAACTTTCAAAGCACCAATATCACAAGACATCCTATCAACGCTCTTAGCCAAATCATCTATTTTGAGTAGTTTTTCGTCTATGGACGCATTGAAAATCTTTTGAGAGTTGATGAACTCTTTGATATTACTCTCTAAATCAGAGGGTAATTTGTTGTGATTTCCATAAGTGTTGCTGTAGGAATTGCCATAATTGTTAGAGGAATTACTAGGAAAAGGCCTAGGAACATAGTTTCCTCTAAAAGCATTGTTGTTGCCAAAATTGTTCCTACCAACAAAATTCACGTCCAAACTAGCGTTGCTACGCTCAATCAAACAAGATAGTGGCATGTCATTAGGATCTACGGTAGCATTTCTACTAGCAACCAAATTCATCAACTCGTCCATCTTAGCACTAAGCGAGTTAATCTCTTCTATAGCGTGCACCTTTTTGCTAGCAGACGACCTTTTAGTGTGCCATTGAGAGTAGTTGGTCATGATATTGTCTAGGAGTTTTGTAGCGTCTCCTAACGTGATTTCCATGAACGTTCCACCTGAGGCGGAGTCCAAGATATTGCGAGAAGCGAAATTCAAGCCAGCGTAAAAGATTTGTATAATCATCCACAAACTCAAGCCATGAGCGGGACAATTTCTAATCATAAGCTTCATCCTCTCCCAAGATTGTGCAACGTGTTCATGATCAAGTTGCTTGAAATTCATGATATCGTTACGTAAGGAGATGATCTTAGCCGGCGGAAAATACTTGGATATGTAAGCATCTTTGCACTTATCCCAAGAATCGATACTATTTTTAGGCAAAGAAGAAAACCAAGTTTTTGCGCGTTCTCGCAATGAGAAAGGAAAAAGTTTCAACTTAATCACGTCATTATCCACATCTCTTTTCTTTTGCATATCACAAAGCTCAATGAAGGTATTGAGATGGGATGCGGCATCTTCACTAGGAAGGCCAGAGAATTGCTCTATCATAACAAGATTCAACAAAGCTGTGTTGATTTCATAAGATTCCGCACTAGTGGTGGGAGCAATCGGAGTACTAATAAAATCATTATTATTAGTGCTCCAGAAGTCGCAAATTTGGTGTTTTCAGACATGATGTCTTCAACAAACAAACAAGCACACAAGCAGGCAAGAAAACCGGCAAAGGCAAAAGAAAACGGCGAAGGCGAAAGGCGAATGAAAATGGCAAATGTGAAGTGGGGGAGAGGAAAACGAGAGGCAACTGGCAACAAAAGTAAATGCAAGAGAAGAGTTTGTGAGACCTACTTGGATAGATCTTGATTTCTCCTCCCCGGCAACGGCGCGAGAAATACTTCTGCTACTGCAACAAAAGACCTTCCAACGGCGCCAGAAATAGGCACGTCGACGGGAGAATACTTGGCTTGATCTTTCTGCTGCGGCTACGCCTTAGGGACTTCCTAGGAAAGTATGCAAAGGATTTCCCCCGTGGCCTTGGAGACTTGCGTTGGTGTTCCCTCGAAGCGGAAAGGGTGATGTAGCGTAGCGGTGGTAAGTATTTCCCTCAGTTTGAGAACCAATGTATCAATCCAGTGGAGGAGTATCTCAAGATCCTGCACAAACACAAAAGCTTGCTCCCAACACTATGAAGGGGTTGTCAATCCCTTATAGATTGTTTGCCAAGTGAGAACTGAAAGCAACAAAGTAACAAAGCAAACTAAAAGTGGAGTTGTTAACGATGGATGTGAATAGACCCGGGGGCCGTAGTGTTTACTAGTGGCTTCTTTCATGAAAGCAAGTAGATAGTGGGTGAACAAATTACTGTCGAGCAATTGATAGAACCGCGCAAACTCGTGATGATATCTATGCAATGATTATTTCTATAGGCATCACGTCCAAAACAAGTAGACCGATACTGTCTGCATCTACTACTATCACTCCACACGTCGACCGCTATCCAGCATGCATCTAGTGTATTAAGTCCATAAGAACAGAGTAATGCCTTAAGCAAGATGACATGATGTAGAGGGATAATCTCAAACCAATGATAAAAACCCCATCTTTTTACCCTTGATGGCAACTACTTGATGTGTGCCTTGCTGCCCCTACTGTCACTGGGAAAGGTCACCACATGGCAGAACCCAAAACCAAGC
The DNA here is from genome assembly GCF_904849725.1 of Hordeum vulgare subsp. vulgare. Taxonomy (NCBI): domain Eukaryota; kingdom Viridiplantae; phylum Streptophyta; class Magnoliopsida; order Poales; family Poaceae; genus Hordeum; species Hordeum vulgare. Next base: position 652,668,670 of record NC_058519.1, on the reverse strand, counting down.
ACTTCTCCCATTGCAAGAATCATAGATCTAGTTGGCCAAACAAAACCCAAGACTCGGAGAGACTTACAAGGATATCAAATCATGCATATAAGAAATCAGCAAAGACTCAAATATATATCATAGATAATCTGATCACGAATCCACAATTCATCGGATCTCGACAAACACACCACCAAAGAAGATTACATCGGATAGATCTCCATGAAGATCATGGAGAACTTTGTATTGAAGATCCAAGAGAGAGAAGAAGCCATCTAGCTACTAACTACGGACCCGTAGGTATGAAGTGAACTACTCACGAGTCATTGGAGGGGCGATGATGATGATGAAGAAGCCCTCCAACTCCAAAGTCCCCTCCGGCAGGGTGCCGGGAAGGGTCTCCAGATGAGATCTCGCGGAAACGGAAGCTTGCGGCGGCGGAAAAGTATTTTCGAGGCTCCCTTGATTTTTTGCGGAATATTTGGGAATTTATAGGGCAAAGACCTAGGTCAGGGGGCGGCCAGCGTGGCCACAAGCCTGCCCACCGCCGCCTCCCCTCGTGGCGGAGTGGGGGCTTGTGGGCTCCCTGGAGCCCACCTGGCTTGGCCCAAAAACCGCCTGGTCTTCTTCCGTTCGGGAAAAAATCATTTCAGGGTTTTTCTTCCGTTTGGACTCCGTTCCAAAATCAGATCTGAAAAGAGTCAAAAACACAGAAAAAACAGGAACTGGCACTTGGCACTGAATTAATAAGTTAGTCCCAAAAAAGATATAAAAGGTACATAAAACAACCAAAAATTATAGATACGTTTGAGACGTATCATAGGCCCTTAGGCAGATAGAGTGCTTTTAGGACCGTAGGCCTACGTAATAGAGGAGCTTGAGAGGGATGGTGAAGCCACATTATAAACCACTGTCGCCGCTTCTCACCTAGCGAGCTGGGACTAAACATCCACGCGCCCAACGTCGTGCCACGTGCAGGAGTTTAGTCCCGGTTGGTGGCCTCAACCGGGACTAAAGGCCCCCCTTTAGTCCCGGTTGTAGCCACCAACCAAGATTACAGGCCTGCGGTTCCCGTCGTTTGCGCTACTGAAAATGACCTTTATGTTGGGGAACGTCGCATGGGAAACAAAAATTTTCCTACGCGCACGAAGACCTATCATGGTGATGTCCATCTACGAGAGGGGATTTCCGATCTACGTACCCTTGTAGATCGCACAGCAGAAGCGTTAGTGAACGCGGTTGATGTAGTGGAACGTCCTCACGTCCCTCGATCCGCCCCGCGAACCATCCCACGAACCGTCCCGCGATCCGTCCCACGATCTAGTGCCGAACGGACGGCACCTCCGCGTTCAGCACACGTACAGCTCGACGATGATCTCGGCCTTCTTAATCCAGCAAGAGAGACGGAGAGGTAGATGAGTTCTCCGGCAGCGTGACGGAGCTCCGGAGGTTGGTGGTGATCTGATCTCGGCCGGGCTCCGCCCGAGCTCTGCAGAAACGCGATCTAGAGGAAAAACCGTGGAGGTATGTGGTCGGGCTGCCGTGGAAAAGTTGTCTCAAATCAGCCCTAAAACCCCAATATATATAGGAGGGAGGGGAGGGGCCTTGCCTTGAGGCTCAAGGAGCCCCAAGGGGGTCGGCCGAGCCAAGGGGGGGGGGGGAAGTCCTCCCCTTCCAAACCGAATCAAACTAGGTTTGGAAGGTGGAGTCCTTCTCTCCTTTCCCACCTCCCCTCTTTTTTTCTTTCTCTTTGAGTTCTTTTCCTTTGGCGCATAGGGCCTTCTTGGGCTATCCCACCAATCCACCAAGGGCTGGTGTGCCACCCCCAAGGCCTATGGGCTTCCCCGGGATGGGTTGCCCCCCCCCCGGTGAACACCCGGAACTCATTCGTCATTCCCGGTACATTCCCGGTAACTCCGAAAACCTTCTGGTAATCAAATGAGGTCATCCTATATATCAATCTTCGTTTCCGGACCATTCCGGAAACCATCGTGACGTCCATGATCTCATCCGAGACTCCGAACAACATTCGGTAACCAACCATATAACTCAAGTACGCGTAAAACAACGTCGAGCCTTAAGTGTGCAGACCCTGCGGGTTCGAGAACTATGCAGACATGACCCGAGTGACTCCTCGGTCAATATCCAATAGCGGGACCTGGATGCCCATATTGGATCCCACATATTCTACGAAGATCTTATCGTTTGAACCTCAGTGCCAAGGATTCATATAATCCCGTATATCATTCCCTTTGTCCTTCGGTATGTTACTTGCCCGAGATTCGATCGTCAGTATCCGCATACCTATTTCAATCTCGTTTACCGGCAAGTCTCTTTACTCGTTCCGTAATACAAGATCCCGCAACTTACACTAAGTCACATTGCTTGCAAGGCTTGTGTGTGATGTTGTATTACCGAGTGGGCCCCGAGATACCTCTCCGTCACATGGAGTGACAAATCCCAGTCTCGATCCATACTAACTCAACGAACACCTTCGGATATACCTGTAGAGCATCTTTATAGTCACCCAGTTATGTTGCGACATTTGATACACACAAAGCATTCCTCCGGTGTTAGTGAGTTATATGATCTCATGGTCATAGGAACAAATACTTGACACACAGAAAACAGTAGCAACAAAATGACACGATCAACATGCTACGTCTATTAGTTTGGGTCTAGTCCATCACGTGATTCTCCTAATGACGTGATCTAGTTATCAAGCAACAACACCTTGTACATAATCAGAAGACCCTGACTATCTTTGATCAACTGGCTAGCCAACTAGAGGCTTGCTAGGGACAGTGTTTTGTCTATGTATCCACACATGTATATAAGTCTTCATTCAATACAATTGTAGCATGGATAATAAACGATTATCTTGATACATGAATTATAATAATAATTATATTTATTATTGCCTCTAGGGCATAATTCCAACAGTCTCCCACTTGCACTAGAGTCAATAATCTAGCCCTCACATCATCATGCGAATTACATTGTAATAAATCTAACACCCATACAGTTCTGGTGTTGATCATGCTTTGCCCGTGGAAGAGGTTTAGTCAGCGGGTCTGCTACATTCAGATCCGTGTGCACTTTGCATATATTTACGTCCTCCCCTTCGACGTAGTCGCAGATGAGATTGAAGCGTCGTTTGATGTGTCTGGTCTTCTTGTGAAACCGTGGTTCCTTTGCTAAGGCAATGGCACCCGTGTTGTCACAGAACAAGGTGATTGGATTCAGTGCGCTTGGCACCACTCCAAGATCCGTCATGAACTGCTTCATCTAGACACCCTCCTTAGCCGCTTCCGAGAAAGCCATGTACTCCGCTTCACATGTAGAATCCGCTACGATGCTTTGCTTGGAACTGCACCAGCTTACCGCACCCCATTAAGAATAAATACGTATCCGGTTTGCGACTTAGAGTCGTGCGGATCTGTGTCAAAGCTTGCATCGACGTAACCCTTTACGGCGAGCTCTTCGTCACCTCCATACACGAGAAACATCTCCTTAGTCCTTTTCAGGTACTTCAGGATATTCTTGACCGCCATCCAGTGATCCACTCCTGGATTACTCTGGAACCTGCCTGCCATACTTATGGCCAGGCTAACGTCCGGTCTGGTGCACAACATTGCATACATGATAGAACCTATGGCTGAAGCATAGGGGACGGTGTTCATATTCTCTCTATCCTTATCAGTTGCTGGGCACTGAGTCTTACTCAATCTCGTACCTTGTAAAATTGGCAAGAACCCTTTCTTGGACCTATTCCATTTTGAACCTCTTCAAAACTTTATCAAGGTATGTGCTTTGTGAAAGTCCTATCAGGCGTTTTGATCTATCCCTGTAGATCTTAATGCCTAGAATGTAAGCAGCTTCTCCTAGGTCCTTCATAGTGAAACTTTTATTCAAGTAATCCTTTATGCTCTCCAAAAACTCTACGTTGTTTCCAATCAGCAATATGTCATCCACATATAATATTAGAAACGCCACAGAGCTCCCACTCACTTTCTTGTAAATACAAGTTTCTCCAACCACTTGTATAAACCCAAATTCTTTGATCACCTCATCAAAACGTTTGTTCCAACTCCGAGATGCTTGCACCAGTCCATAAATGGATCGCTGGAGCTTGCATACCTTGTTAGCATTCTTAGGATCAACAAAACCATCGGGTTGCATCATATACAACTCTTCCTTAAGGAAACCGTTAAGGAACGCCATTTTCACATCCATCTGCCAGATTTCATAATCGAAAAATGCAGCTATTGCTAACATGATTCTGACGGACTTATGCATCGCTACGGGTGAGAATGTCTCATGGTAGTGAACTCCTTGAACTTGTGAAAAACCCTTTGCCACAAGTCGAGCTTTATAAACGGTCACATTGCCGCCAGCGTCCGTCTTCTTCTTAAAGATCCATTTGTTCTGAATAGCCTTGCGGCGCTCAGGTAGTACATCCAAAGTACACACTTTGTTTTCATACATGGATCCTATATCGGACTTCATGGCCTCTAGCCATTTGTTGGAATCTGGGCCCACCATTGCTTCTTCATAATTTGCAGGTGTTGTCTAACAACATGATTGACAAAACGGGATTACCGTACCACTCTGGAGCAGCACGTGGTCTCGTCGACCTGCGTGGTTTGATAGGGACTTGAACCGGAGTTTCATGATCATCATCATTAACTTCCTCTTCAACCGGCGTCGCAATGACAGAGGTTTCCCCTTGCCCTGCGCCACCATCCAGAGGGATGAGAGGTTCGACAACCTCATCAAGTTCTATCTTCCTCCCACTCAATTCTCTTGAGAGAAACTCCTTCTCGAGAAAAGCTCCGTTTTTATCAACAAACACTTTGCCCTCGGATTTGAGATAGAAGGTGTACCCAACTGTCTCTTTTGGGTAACCTATGAAGATGCACTTTTCCGCTTTGGGTTCCAGCTTTTCAGGCTGAAGCTTTTTGACATAAGCATCACATCCCCAAACTTTAAGAAACGACAACTTTGGCCTTTTGCCATACCACAGTTCGTATGGTGTCGTCTCAACGGATTTTGATGGTGCCCTATTTAAAGTGAATGCAACTGTGTCTAATGCATAACCCGAAAACGATAACGGCAAATCGGTAAGAGACATCATAGATCGCACCATCTCTAATAAAGTACGATTACGACGTTCGGACACACCTTTACGCTGTGGTGTTCCAGGCGGTGTCAACTGTGAAACAATTCCATATTGTCTTAAGTGAGCACCAAACTCGAAACTCAGATATTCACCCCCACGATCAGACCGTAGGAACTTGATCTTCTTGTTACGATGATTTTCAACTTCACTCTGAAATTGCTTGAACTTTTCAAATGTTTCAGACTTGTGCTTCATTAAGTAGACATAACCATATCTACTTAAATCGTCAGTGAAGATGAGAAAATAACGATATCCGCCGCGTGCATCTACGCTCATCGGACCGCACACATCGGTATGTATGATTTCCAACAAGTCACTGGCACGTTCCATTGTTCCGGAGAACGGAGTTTTAGTCATCTTTCCCATGAGGCACGGTTCGCACGTGTCAAGTGAATCAAAGTCAAGTGACTCCAAAAGTCCATCGGCATGGAGTTTCTTCATGCGCTTTACGCCAATATGACCTAAGCGGCAGTGCCACAAAAATATGGCGCTATCATTGTTAACTCTAACTCTTTTGGTCTCAATGTTATTATATGTGTATTATCACTATCAAGATTCAGTATGAACAATCCTCTCACATCGGGTGCATGACCATAAAAGATGTTACTCATAGAAATAGAACAACCATTATTCTCTGACTTAAAAGAGTAACCATCTCGCAATAAACAAGATCCAGATATAATGTTCATGCTCAACGCAGGCACTAAATAACAATTATTCAAGTTCATAACTAATCCTGATGGTAACTGAAGTGAAACTGTGTCGACGGCAATTGCATCAACCTTGGAACCATTTCCTACGCGCATCGTCACTTCATCTTTCGCTAGCCTTCGCTTATTCCGCAGTTCCTGTTTCGAGTTGCAAATATGAGCAACAGAACCGGTATCGAATACCCAGGCACTACTACGAGAGCTGGTTAAGTACACATCAATAACATGTATATCCAATATACCTGATTTTTCTTTGGCCGCCTTCTTATCAGCCAGATACTTGGGGCAGTTGCGCTTCCAGTGACCCATACCCTTGCAATAGTAGCACTCTGTTTTAGGCTTAGGTCCAGCTTTGGGTTTCTTCATCGGATGGGCAACAGGCTTGCCGCTCTTCTTTGAATTACCCTTCTTGAATTTGTCGTTTCACTTGAAACTAGTGGTCTTATTCACCATCAACACTTGATGCTCTTTACGGAGTTCAGACTCTGCGACTTTCAGCATCGCAAACAACTCGCCGGGTGAATTATTCATCCCTTGCATGTTGTAGTTCAACACAAAGCCCTTATAGCTTGGCGGCAGTGATTGAAGGATTCTGTCAGTGATAGCCTCTTGCGTGAGTTCAATCCCCAGCTCAGCTAGACAGTTTGAGTACCCCAGACATTTTGAGCACATGTTCACGGACAGACGAATTCTCCTCCATCTTGCAAGCATAGAATTTATCGGAGGTCTCATACCTCTCGATCCGGGCGTTCTTCTGAAAGATGAACTTCAACTCCTGGAACATCTCATATGCTCCATGATGCTCAAAGCAATGTTGAAGTCCTGGTTCTAAGCCATACAAGACTGCACATTGAACTACTGAGTAGTCCTCCTTACGTGTTAACCAAGCGTTCTTAACATCCTGGTCAGCCGTAGCGGGCCGTTCATATCCTAGCGCAACATTAAGGACATAATCCTTCTTCCCAGCTTGTAGGATTAACTTAAGATTACGAGCCCAGTCTACAAAGTTGCTTCCATCATCTTTCAACTTAGCTTTCTCTAGGAACGTATTAAAATTCAGGGTGACTGTCGCGTGAGCCATGATCTACAACACAAATATATTAAAAGTGGACTTAGACTATGTTCAAGATAATTAGAGTTTAACTTAATCAAATTACTTGCTAAACTCGCACTCAAAAAGTACATCTCTCTAGTCATTTGAGTGGTTCATGACCCACTTACACTAGCTCAAGTCCGATCATCACGTGAGTTGAGTATAGTTTCAGTGGTAAGCATCCCTATGCTAATCATATCATCTATATGATTCATGATCGACCTTTCGGTCTCATGTGTTCCGAGGCCATGTCTGCACATGCTAGGCTCGTCAAGCTTAACCCGAGTGTTCCGCGTGTGCAACTGTTTTGCACCCGTTGTATGTGAACGTTGAGTCTATCACACCCGATCATCATGTGGTGTCTCGAAACGACGAGCTGTAGCAACGGTGCATAGTCGGGGAGAACACAATTTTGTCTTGAAATTTTAGTGAGAGATCACCTCATAATGCTACCGTCGTTCTAAGCAAAACAAGGTGCATAAAAGGATTAACATCACATGCAATTCATAAGTGACATGATATGGCCATCATCACGTGCTCCTTGATCTCCATCACCAAAGCACCGGCACGATCTTCTTGTCACCGGCGCCACACCATGATCTCCATCAACGTGTCGCCATCGGGGTTGTCGTGCTACTCATGCTATTACTACTAAAGCTACATCCTAGCAAAATAGTAAACGCATCTGCAAGCACAAACGTTAGTTTAAAGACAACCCTATGGCTCCTGCCGGTTGCCGTACCATCGACGTGCAAGTCGATATTATCTATTACAACATGATCATCTCATACATCCAATATATCACATCACATCGTTGGCCATATCACATCACAAGCATACCCTGCAAAAACAAGTTAGACGTCATCTAATTTTGTTGTTGCATGTTTTACGTGGTGACCATGGGTATCTAGTAGGATCGCATCTTACTTACGCAAACACCACAACGGAGATATATAAATTGCTATTTAACCTTATACAAGGACCTCCTCGGTCAAATCCGATTCAACTAAAGTTGGAGAAACTGACACTTGCCAGTCATCTTTGAGCAACGGGGTTACTCGTAGCGATGAAACCAGTCTCTCGTAAGCGTACGAGTAATGTCATTTCAAGCCGCTTCAATCCAACAATATCGTGGAATCAAGAAAAGACTAAGGAGGGCAGAAAAACGCACATCACCACCCACAAAAACTTTTGTGTTCAACTCGAGAAGACATCTATGCATGAACCTAGCTCATGATGCCACTGTTGGGGAACGTCGCATGGGAAACAAAAAATTTCCTACGCGCACGAAGACCTATCATGGTGATGTCCATCTACGAGTGGGGATTTCCGATCTATGTACCCTTGTAGATCGCACAACACAAGCGTTAGTGAACGCGGTTGATGTAGTGGAACGTCCTCACGTCCCTCGATCCGCCCCGCGAACCGTCCCACGAACCGTCCCTAGATCCGTCCCACGATCTAGTGCCGAACGGACGGCACCTCCGCGTTCATCACACGTACAGCTCGACGATGATCTCGGCCTTCTGGATCCAGCAAGACAGACGGAGAGGTAGATGAGTTCTCCGGCAGCGTGACGGTGCTCCGGAGGTTGGTGGTGATCTGATCTCGGCAGGGCTCCGCCCGAGCTCTGCAGAAACGCGATCTAGAGGAAAAACCGTGGAGGTATGTGGTCGGGCTGCCGTTGAAAAGTTGTCTCAAATCAGCCCTAGAACCCCACTATATATAGGAGGGAGGGGAGGGGCCTTGCCTTGAGGCTCAAGGATCCCCAAGGGGGTCGGCTGAGCCAAGGGGGGGGGAGTCCTCCCCTTCCAAACCGAATCCAACTAGGTTTGAAAGGTGGAGTCCTTCTCTCCTTTACCACCTCCCCTCTTTTTTTTTCTTTCTCTTTGATTTCTTTTCCTTTGGCGCATAGGGCCTTCTTGGGCTGTTCCACCACCCCAAGGCCTTGTTGGAATTATGCCCTAGAGGCAATAATAAATGTATAGTTATTATTATAATTCCTGTATCAAGATAATAGTTTATTATCCATGCTATAATTGTATTGAATGAAGACTCATTTACATGTGTGGATACATAGACAAAACACCGTCCCTAGCATGCCTCTAGTTGGCTAGCCAGTTGATCGATGATAGTCAGTGTCTTCTGATTATGAACAAGGTGTTGTTGCTTGATAACTGGATCACGTCATTGGGAGAATCACGTGATGGACTAGACCCAAACTAATAGACGTAGCATGTTGATTGTGTCATTTTGTTGCTACTGTTTTCTGCGTGTCAAGTATTTATTCCTATGACCATGAGATCATATAACTCACTGACACCGGAGGAATGCTTTGTGTGTATCAAACGTCGCAACGTAACTGGGTGACTATAAAGATGCTCTACAGGTATCTCCGAAGGTGTTAGTTGAGTTAGTATGGATCAAGACTGGGATTTGTCACTCCGTGTGACGGAGAGGTATCTCGGGGCCCACTCGGTAATACAACATCACACACAAGCCTTGCAAGCAATGTAACTTAGTGTAAGTTGCGGGATCTTGTATTACGAAACGAGTAAAGAGACTTGCCGGTAAACGAGATTGAAATAGGTATGCGGATACTGACGATCGAATCTCGGGCAAGTAACATACCGAAGGACAAAGGGAATGACATACGGGATTATACGAATCCTTGGCACTGAGGTTCAAACGATAAGATCTTCGTAGAATATGTAGGATCCAATATGGGCATCCAGGTCCCGCTATTGGATATTGACCGAGGAGTCTCTCGGGTCATGTCTACATAGTTCTCGAACCCGCAGGGTCTGCACACTTAAGGTTCAACGTTGTTTTATGCGTATTTGAGTTATATGGTTGGTTACCGAATGTTGTTCGGAGTCCCGGATGAGATCACGGACGTCACGAGGGTTTCCGGAATGGTCCGAAAACGAAGATTGATATATAGGATGACCTCATTTGATTACCGGAAGGTTTTCGGAGTTACCGGGAATGTACCGGGAATGACGAATGGGTTCCGGGAGTTCACCGGGGGGGGGGGGCAACCCACCCCGGGGAAGCCCATAGGCTTTGGGGGGCACACCAGCCCTTAGTGGGCTGGTGGGACAGCCCCAAGGGGGCCTATGCGCCAAGAAAAAGAAATCAAAGGAAAACAAAAAAAAGAGAGGGAGGAAGTGGGAAGGGAGGGGGACTCCTCCCACCAAACCAAGTCCAACTCGGTTTGGGGGGGGGGAGTCCTCCCCCCCTTGGCTCAGCCGACTCCTTGGGGGTCCTTGGACCCCAAGGCAAGGCCCCCCCTCCCTCCTCCTATATATATGGAGCAATTAGAGCTGATTTGAGACGACTTTCTCACGGCTGCCCGACCACATACCTCCATAGTTTTTCCTCTAGGTCGCGTTTCTGCGGGGCTCGGGCGGAGCCCTGCTGAGACAAGATCATCACCAACCTCTGGAGCGCCGTCACGCTGCCGGAGAACTCTTCTACCTCTCCATCTCTCTTGCTGGATCAAGAAGGCCGAGATCATCGTCGAGCTGTACGTGTGCTGAACGCGGAGGTGCCGTCCGTTCGGTACTAGATCGTGGGACTGATCGCGGGATTGTTCGCGGGGCGGATCGAGGGACGTGAGGACGTTCCACTACATCAACCGCGTTCTCTAACGCTTCTGCTATACGATCTACAAGGGTACGTAGATCACTCATCCCCTCTCGTAGATGGACATCACCATGATGTTGGAAATATGCCCTAGAGGCAATAATAAATTAGTTATTATTATATTTCTTAGTTCATGATAATAGTTTATTATCCATGCTATAATTGTATTGATTGGAAACACAATACTTGTGTGGATACATAGACAAAACACTGTCCCTAGTAAGCCTCTAGTTGACTAGCTCGTTGATCAAAGATGGTCAAGGTTTCCTGGCCATAGGCAAGTGTTGTCACTTGATAACGGGATCACATCATTAGGAGAATCATGTGATGGACTAGACCCAAACTAATAGACGTAGCATGTTGATCGTGTCATTTTGTTGCTACTGTTTTCTGCGTGTCAAGTATTTATTCCTATGACCATGAGATCATATAACTCACTGACACCGGAGGAATGCTTTGTGTGTATCAAACGTCGCAACGTAACTGGGTGACTATAAAGATGCTCTACAGGTATCTCCGAAGGTGTTAGTTGAGTTAGTATGGATCAAGACTGGGATTTGTCACTCCGTGTGAACGGAGAGGTATCTCGGGGCACACTCGGTAATACAACATCACACACAAGCCTTGCAAGCAACGTAACTTAGTGTAAGTTGCGGGATCTTGTATTACGGAACGAGTAAAGAGACTTGCCAGTAAACGAGATTGAAATAGGTATACGGATACTGACGATCGAATCTCGGGCAAGTAACATACCGAAGGACAAAGGGAATGACATACGGGATTATATGAATCCTTGGCACTGAGGTTCAAACGATAAGATCTTCGTAGAATATGTAGGATCCAATATGGGCATCCAGGTCCCGCTATTGGATATTGACCGAGGAGTCTCTCGGGTCATGTCTACATAGTTCTCGAACCCGCAGGGTCTGCACACTTAAGGTTCGACGTTGTTTTATGCGTATTTGAGTTATATGGTTGGTTACCGAATGTTGTTGGGAGTCCCGGATGAGATCACGGACGTCACGAGGGTTTCCGGAATGGTCCGGAAACGAAGATTGATATATAGGATGACCTCATTTGGTTACCGGAAGGTTTTCGTGCATTACCGGAAAAGTTTCGGGCTCATCGGTAGTGTACCGGGAGTGCCGGGAGGGGTGCCGGGGACCATCGGGAGGGGTGTCACGCCCCAAGGGGTCTCATGGGCTATGGGAAGAGATAAACCAGCCCCTAGTGGGCTGGAATAAGTTCCCACTAAGGCCCATAAGGTTTGAGAAGGAAAAAACACAAGGTGGAAAGAGTTTCCAAGTGGGAAGGTGGAATCCTACTCCAAGTAGGATTGGAGTAGGACTCCTCCACCTCCAATTTCGGCCAAACCTTTAGGTTTTGAGGCTGCCTCCTCCCCTCCCTCCCACCTATATATACGGAGGTTTTAGGGCTGATTTGAGACGACTTTCTCACGGCTGCCCGACCACATACCTCCATAGTTTTTCCTCTAGATCGCGTTTCTGCGGAGCTCGGGCGGAGCCCTGCTGAGACAAGATCATCACCAACCTCCGGAGCGCCGTCACGCTGCCGGAGAACTCTTCTACCTCTCCGTCTCTCTTGCTGGATCAAGAAGGCCGAGATCATCGTCGAGCTGTACGTGTGCTGAACGCGGAGGTGCCGTCCGTTCGGTACTAGATCGTGGGACTGATCGCGGGATTGTTCGCGGGGCAGATCGAGGGACGTGAGGACGTTCCACTACATCAACCGCGTTCACTAACGCTTCTGCTGTACGATCTACAAGGGTACGTAGATCACTCATCCCCTCTCGTAGATGGACATCACCATGATAGGTCTTCGTGCGCGTAGGAAAATTTTTGTTTCCCTTGCGACGTTCCCCAACAGTGGCATCATGAGCTAGGTTCATGCGTAGATGTCTTCTCGAGTAGAACACAAAAGTTTTTGTGGGCGGTGATGTGCGTTTTGCTGCCCTCCTTAGTCTTTTCTTGATTCCGCGGTATTGTTGGATTGAAGCGGCTTGGACCGACATTACTCGTACGCTTACGAGAGACTGGTTTCATCGTTACGAGTAACCCCCTTTGCTCAAAGATGACTGGCAAGTGACTGTTTCTCCAACTTTAGTTGAATCGGATTTGACCGAGGAGGTCCTTGGATGAGGTTAAATAGCAACTCATATATCTCCGTTGTGGTGTTTGCGTAAGTAAGATGCGATCCTACTAGATACCCTCGGTCACCACGTAAAACATGCAACAACAAAATTAGAGGACGTCTAACTTGTTTTTGCAGGGTATGATTGTGATGTGATATGGCCAACGATGTGATGTGATATATTGGATGTATGAGATGATCATGTTGTAATAGAAATATCGACTTGCACGTCGATGGTACGGCAACCGGCAGGAGCCATAGGGTTGTCTTTATAACTAACGTTTGTGCTTGCAGATGCGTTTACTATTTTGCTAGGATGTAGCTTCAGTAGTAATAGCATGAGTAGCACGACAACCCCGATGGCGACACGTTGATGGAGATCATGATGATGGAGATCACGGTGTGACGCCGGTGACAAGAAGATCGTGCCGGTGCTTTGGTGATGGAGATCAAGAAGCACGTGATGATGGCCATATCATGTCACTTATGAATTGCATGTGATGTTAATCCTTTTATGCACCTTATTTTGCTTAGAACGACGGTAGCATTATGAGGTGATCTCTCACTAAAATTTCAAGACGAAGTTGTGTTCTCCCCGACTGTGCACCGTTGCGACAGTTCTTCGTTTCGAGACACCACGTGATGATCGGGTGTGATAGACTCAACGTTCAGATACAACGGGTGCAAAACAGTTGCACACGCAGAACACTCGGGTTAAGCTTGACGAGCCTAGCATGTGCAGACATGGCCTCGGAACACATGAGACCGAAAGGTCGAGCATGAATCGTATAGTTGATATGATTAGCATAGGGATGCTTACCACTGAAACTATTCTCGACTCACGTGATGATCGGACTTGAGATAGTGGATTTGGATCATGTACCACTCAAATGACTAGAGAGATGTACTTTTTGAGTGGGAGTTCTTAAGTAATATGATTAATTGAACTAATTGTCATGAACATAGTCTAATGGTCTTTGCGAATTACGATGTAGCTTGCGCTATAGCTCTACTGTTTTTTTATGTTCCTAGAGAAAATTTAGTTGAAAATTGATAGTAGCAAACTTTGCAGACTGAGTCTGTAAAACCAAGGATTGTCCTCGTTGCTACGCAGAAGGCTTATGTCCTTAATGCACCACTCGGTGTGCTGCACCTCGAGCGTCGTCTGTGGATGCTATGAACATCCAACATACGCGTTACTGATGACTACACGATAGTTCAGTGCAAGATACTTAATGGCTTAGAAGCAAGGCGCCGAAAACGTTGTAAAACGTCACGGAACATAAGTGATGTTCCGAAGAGATGAAATTGTGATTTCATGCTTGTGCCCTTGTTAAGAGGTACGAGACCTCCAAACAAGATTCTTTGTCCACAAAGTAAAGGAGAAAAGCTCAATCGTTGAGCGTGTGCTCAGATTGTCTGAGTACGACAATCACTTGAATCAGGTGGGAGTTAATCTTCCAGATGAGATAGTGATAGTTCTCCAAAGTCACTGCCACCAAGTTGTGAGAGCTTCGTGATGAACTATAACATATCAAGGATACATACAATGATCCTTGAGCGATTCGCGATGTTTGACACTGCGAAAGTAGAAATCAAGAAGGAGCATCAATAGTTGATGGTTTGTAAAACCACTAAGTTTCAAGAAAGGCAAGGGCTAGAAGGGATACTTCGTGAAACGGCAAAACAGTTGCTGCACTAATGAAGAGACCCAAGATTAAACCCAAACCCGAGACTAAGTGCTTCTGTAATGAGGGGAACAATCACTGAGGCGGAGCAACTCAAGATACTTGGTAGATAAGAAGGCTGGCCAAAGTCGAAAGAAGTGGATTTGATATACATGATGTTGATGTGTACTTTACTAGTACTCCTAGTAGCACGAGGGTATTGGATACCGGTTCGGTTGCTAAGTGATTAGTGACGCGAAATGAAAGCTACGGCATAAACTGAGACTAGCTAAAGGCGAGGTGACGATACGTGTTGGAAGTGTTTCCAAGATTGATATGATCAAACGTCGCACGCTCCCTCTACCATCGGGATTGGTGTTAAACCTAAATAATTGTTATTTGGTGCTTGCGTTAAGCATGAACATGATTGGATCGTGTTTATTGCAATACGATTATTCATTTAAAGAGAATAATGGTTACTCTATTTTCTTGAATAATCACCTTCAATGGTTTATTGAATCTCGATCGTAGTGTTACACATGTTCATGATATTGGTGCCAAAAGATACGAGTTGATGATGATAGTACCACTTACTTGTGGCACTGCCGCTTGAGTCATGTTAGTATAAATTGCATGAAGAGGCTCCATGCTGATGGATCTTTGTACTCACCTGGTTTCGAATCACTAGTGACATGCGAATCATACCACATGAGCAAGGCCTTGTTTTCATTATGATGAAATAAGATAGTAACTTGTTGGAAGTGATACATTTTGATGTATGCAGTCCAATGGGTGCTGAGGCACGCAGTGGATATCATTATGTTCTTACTTCACTTACGATTTGAGTAGATACAGGAGTATTTACTTAATGAATCACAAGTCTAAAATGTTGAAAAGTTCAATTCCGTTTTAGAGTGAAGTTCGTCGTAACAAGAGGATAAACTGTCTACGATATGATCATGGAAATGAATATCTGAGTTACGAGTTTTTGGTACACAGTTAAGACAATGTGGAAATTGTTTCACAGTTCATGCCACCTGGAACATCATAGTGTGATGATGTGTCTGAACGTCATAGCCACGCACTATTTAGTATGGTGCATACTGTGATGTCTCTTATCGAATTACCACTATCGTTTATGGGTTATGCATTAGAGACAACCGCATTCACTTTAAATAGGGCACCGCGTATTTCCGTTGAGATGACACAGTATAGACTGAGGTTTGGAGAAATCTAGACTGTCGTTTCTTGAAAGTTTGGGGCTTCGACACTTATGTGAAAAAGTTTCAGTCTGATAAGCTCGAACCCAAAGCGGATAAATGCATCTTCATAGGATATCCAAAACAGTTGGGTACATCTCCTATCTCAGATCCGAAAGCAGAGTGTTTGTTTCTAGAAACGGATCCTTTCTCGAGGAAAGGTTTCTCTCGAAAGAATTGAGTGGGAGGGTAGTAGAACTTGATGAGGTTGTTGAACCATCACTTCAACTAGTGTGTAGCAGGGCGCAGGAAGTTGTTCCTGTGGCGCCTACACCAATTGAAGTGGAAGCTGATGATGGTGATCGTCAAGCATCGGATCAAGTTACTACAAGCCTCGTAGGTTGACAAGGTCGCATACTACTACAGAGTGGTACGGTAACCCTGTCTTGGAGGTCATGTTGTTGAGCAACAGTGAACCTACGAGTTATGGAGAAAGCGATGGTGGGCCCAGATTCCGACAAATGGCTGGAAGCCATGAAATCCAAGAGAGGATCCATGTATAAAACAAAGTGTAGACTTTGAAAGAACTACTTGATGGTCATAAGACTATTGAGTAAAGATGGATCTTTAAAAGAAGACAGACGATGATGGTGATAAGTCACTATTAAGAAAAGCTCGACTTGTCGCAAAGATGTTTCCGACAAGATCAAACTGTTGACTATGATGAGTCTTTCTCACTCGTAGCGATGCTAAAAGTCTGTTAGAATTATGTTAGTAGTTGCTGCATTATTTATGAAATATTGCATGTAGGATGTCAAAACATTGTTTCCTCGACGGTTTCCTTGAGCAAACATTGTATGAGATACAACCATGAGGTTTTGTCGATCCTAAAGATACTAGCAAGTATGCAAGCTCCAGCGATCCTTAAATGGACTGGTGCAAGCATCTCGGAGTTGGAATATACACTTTGATGAGATGATCAAAGATTTTGGGTTTGTACAAGGTTTATGAGAAACTTGTATTTCCAAAGAAGTGAGTGGGAGCACTATAGAATTTCTGATAAGTATATGTGGTTGACATATTGTGGATCAGAAGTAATGTAGAATTTCTGTAAAGCATACAAGGTTGTTTGAAAGGAGTTTTCAAAGGAATAACTGGATTGAGCTACTTGAACGTTGAGCATCAAAGATCTATGGAGATAGATCGAAAGCGCTTAATGGAAGTTTCAAGAAGATGCATGCCTTGACAAGTTTTTGAAGGAGTTCAAAATAGATCAGCAAAGAAGGAGTTCTTGGTTGCGTTGTGAGGTGTGAATTTGAGTAAGACTCAAAACCCGACCCCGGCAGAATAAAGAGAATAGACGAAGGTCGTCTTCTATGCCTTAGCCGTAGAATCTAAAAGTATGCCATGCTGTGTACCGCACCTGAAGTGTGCCTTGACTCAAAGTATGTTGAGAGGTACAGAGAGTGATCCATGATTGAATCACTAGCATCGGTCGAAATTTATCCTTAGTAACTAATGGACTAAGGAATTTTTCTCGATTATGGAGGTGGTTAAAGAGTTTGTCGTAAAGGGTTACGTCAATGCAAGCTTTGACACTAATCCGGATAACTATGAGTAGTGAAACGGATTCGTATAGTAGAGTAGATATTTGGAACATTTCTGAATAGCACGTAGTAGCAGCATCTATAAGATGACATAAAGATTTGTAAAGAACGCACGAATCTGAAAGTTTCAGAACCGTTGACTAAAACCTCTCTCACGAGCAAGACGTGATCAGACCCCATAACTATATGGGTGTTGGATTCGTTGGAATCACATGGTGATGTGAACTAGATTATTGACTCTAGTGCAAGTGGGAGACTGTTGGAAATATGCCCTAGAGGCAATAATAAATTAGTTATTATTATATTTCTTAGTTCATGATAATAGTTTATTATCCATGCTATAATTGTATTGATTGGAAACACAATACTTGTGTGGATACATAGACAAAACACTGTCCCTAGTAAGCCTCTAGTTGACTAGCTCGTTGATCAAAGATGGTCAAGGTTTCCTGGCCATAGGCAAGTGTTGTCACTTGATAACGGGATCACATCATTAGGAGAATCACGTGATGGACTAGACCCAAACTAATAGACGTACCATGTTGATCGTGTCATTTTGTTGCTACTGTTTTCTGCGTGTCAAGTATTTATTCCTATGACCATGAGATCATATAACTCACTGACACCGGAGGAATGCTTTGTGTGTATCAAACGTCGCAACGTAACTGGGTGACTATAAAGATGCTCTACAGGTATCTCCGAAGGTGTTAGTTGAGTTAGTATGGATCAAGACTGGGATTTGTCACTCCGTGTGAACGGAGAGGTATCTCGGGGCCCACTCGGTAATACAACATCACACACAAGCCTTGCAAGCAATGTAACTTAGTGTAAGTTGCGGGATCTTGTATTACGGAACGAGTAAAGAGGCTTGCCAGTAAACGAGATTGAAATAGGTATACGGATACTGACGATCGAATCTCGGGCAAGTAACATACCGAAGGACAAAGGGAATGACATACGGGATTATATGAATCCTTGGCACTGAGGTTCAAACGATAAGATCTTCGTAGAATATGTAGGATCCAATATGGGCATCCAGGTCCCGCTATTGGATATTGACCGAGGAGTCTCTCGGGTCATGTCTACATAGTTCTCGAACCCGCAGGGTCTGCACACTTAAGGTTCGACGTTGTTTTATGCGTATTTGGGTTATATGGTTGGTTACCGAATGTTGTTCGGAGTCCCGGATGAGATCACGGACGTCACGAGGGTTTCCGGAATGGTCCGGAAACGAAGATTGATATATAGGATGACCTCATTTGGTTACCGGAAGGTTTTCGTGCATTACCGGAAAAAGTTTCGGGCTCATCGGTAGTGTACCGGGAGTGCCGGGAGGGGTGCCGGGGACCATCGGGAGGGGTGTCACGCCCCAAGGGGTCTCATGGGCTATGGGAAGATATAAACCAGCCCCTAGTGGGCTGGAATAAGTTCCCACTAAGGCCCATAAGGTTTGAGAAGGAAAAAACACAAGGTGGAAAGAGTTTCCAAGTGGGAAGGTGGAATCCTACTCCAAGTAGGATTGGAGTAGGACTCCTCCACCTCCAATTTCGGCCAAACCTTTAGGTTTTGAGGCTGCCTCCTCCCCTCCCTCCCACCTATATATACGGAGGTTTTAGGGCTGATTTGAGACGACTTTCTCACGGCTGCCCGACCACATACCTCCATAGTTTTTCCTCTAGATCGCGTTTCTGCGGAGCTCGGGCGGAGCCCTGCTGAGACAAGATCATCACCAACCTCCGGAGCGCCGTCACGCTGCCGGAGAACTCTTCTACCTCTCCGTCTCTCTTGCTGGATCAAGAAGGCCGAGATCATCGTCGAGCTGTACGTGTGCTGAACGCGGAGGTGCCGTCCGTTCGGTACTAGATCGTGGGACTGATCGCGGGATTGTTCGCGGGGCAGATCGAGGGACGTGAGGACGTTCCACTACATCAACCGCGTTCACTAACGCTTCTGCTGTACGATCTACAAGGGTACGTAGATCAGTCATCCCCTCTCGTAGATGGACATCACCATGATAGGTCTTCGTGCGCGTAGGAAAATTTTTGTTTCCCTTGCGACGTTCCCCAACACATGATAGGTCTTCGTGCGCGTAGGAAAATTTTTGTTTCCCATTCGACGTTCCCCAACAGGCCTATGGGCTTCCCCGGGATGGGTTGCCCCCCCCCCCCCCCCGGTGAACACCCGGAACCCATTCGTCATTCCCAGTACATTCCTGGTAACTCCGAAAAGCTTCCGGTAATCAAATGAGGTCATCCTATATATCAATCTTCGTTTCCGGATCATTCCGGAAACCCTCGTGACGTCCGTGATCTCATCCGGGACTCCGAACAACATTCGGTAACCAACCATATAACTCAAATACGCATAAAACAACGTCGAACCTTAAGTGTGCAGACCCTGCGGGTTCGAGAACTATGCAGACATGACCCGAGTGACTCCTCGGTCAATATCCAATAGCGGGACCTGGATGCCCATATTGGATCCCACATATTCTACGAAGATCTTATCGTTTGAACCTCAGTGCCAAGGATTCATATAATCCCTTATATCATTCCCTTTGTCCTTCGGTATGTTACTTGCCCGAGATTCGATCGTCAGTATCCGCATACCTATTTCAATCTCGTTTACCGGCAAGTCTCTTTACTCATTCCGTAATACAAGATCCCGCAACTTACACTAAGTCACATTGCTTGCAAGGCTTGTGTGTGATGTTGTATTACCGAGTGGGCCCCGAGATACCTCTCCGTCACACGGAGTGACAAATCCCAGTCTCGAGCCATACTAACTCAACGAACGCCTTCGGATATACCTGTAGAGCATCTTTATAGTCACTCAGTTACGTTGCAACGTTTTATACACACAAGGCATTCCTCCGGTGTCAGCGAGTTATATGATCTCATGGTCATAGGAACAAATACTTGAAACGCAGAAAACAGTAGCAACAACATGACACGATCAACATGCTACGTCTATTAGTTTGGGTCTAGTCCATCACGTGATTCTCCTAATGACGTGATCCAGTTATCAAGAAACAACACCTTGTACATAATCAGAAGACCCTGACTATCTTTGATCCACTGGCTAGCCAACTAGAGGCTTGCTAGGGACAGTGTTTTGTCTATGTATCCACACATGTATATAACTCTTCAGTCAATACAATTATAGCATGGATAATAAACGATTATCTTGATACAGGAATTATAATAATAACTATATTTATTATTGCCTCTAGGGCATAATTCCAACACTTTAGTCCCGGTTGGTGGCTGAAACCGAGACTAAAGGTGCGCCTTTAGTCCCGGTTGAGGCCACCAACCGAGACTAAAGGTGGGGCTATATAATTGGGACTTTGCAATTTTCCCAAATCCACTGCTTTCAATCTCCTCCTCTCCCTCGATGGCGTCGAGACCACATCGACGTTGCGAGGCTGCTAGACGTCGTCGTCGCCTCCCCGAACCCTGCCCCGACGTCGTTCCCCAGTCCCTTCGCTGGGCCCGCCCAACCCTGCAACGTCGCCACTGTCTGCCATGACGTCGTCATCGCCGTCCCCGCGCGCTCCCCTCATCGTCGATCGACCCCTCCATCTCCATCGCTCGCCCCCCCCCAGTGAGCTCATCTATCTCCATCGCTCCCTGCACGCTTCTTCCCTCTAGAATTTGTTAATATATCTGTTTGTATACATCCGGAGCCCACGACGCGCCGATGAATGCATTTAGTTTCTTCCTTGTTCCTTACACACACAATATGTAAGATCAAACTGCAATTCAGGTCTTTTGTAAAAAGAAAGGTCGGGCGTCGACGACTATGTGATTTGCTGGATGAATGGAAGGTCGGTTTGAGTAGAATAATGACTTCATGTGGGCCTTTTTGTGTGCTTATTATGAAAGTCGAGTCGATATAGTTTTCTAGGATGAGGATTGATGAAGTTGCGGGAGTCATTCAATCTTTGAGGGTCTCCTTTTTTTATCACAAAGTCCAAAAAAAGAAGTACTACCGAAGGAGCGTGGTACCACTGGTTTACCTGTATCATCTACTTTGACACAACCTTTTTACAAAGGATGTTACCTCTTTTTCAATGTCGACATTATTGTACTTAGTTTATTTATCCACTATCTTCTTCCCTGGTGGTTCTACCTGGATCGTGCATACATCTATGTCATCCTTCTTCTGCTGCATCGGCACCTTACACTAATATTCCAATTGTTCATTTATCTAATGAAAGGGTAGTTCCTCAACTAGCTCATAATCATCATCAATTAAAATTACTGATGATTTCACCTCCAAGGTCTCCACAACAACCTCTTTCTCGCAGTCCTCGTGAGTATAACACTTCCATTTTTTCTTAGGGAGGTCCATATGTTCTGAATAACTTATAGCAACTCGCAGCACAACATCAGGATCAATATAAAGTTCATCAATTATTTTATTCACTCTTCCTAAATTAAGATAAGCTTTTATTTAGTCAAAAACTACCTTGACATTACCCTCTTTTCCCTCTTCATCATTCCCCAAGCTTCATGATTAGCAAGTTTATCATTCAACAATTCCTGAACTCTAGGTACAAGATTGGTAATAAAAGAATCTTATGAAGCTAAAATATTGTGTACATGAAGACTTGTCACAATCATAAAATTGTCATAGTGTTTCGTCTTTTATGTTGACTAAGCAATATAAATATGCTTGTGTGGTTACACAATTCACTTGTTAATTAGATGTCTAACTACTTCTTGGTTAATCAAGTAAGAAGGAGCAACTCCAACCAGGGACAATGGCCAATCACATGCCCCATGTTCTAAGCCTTTTTCGATAGTGTTCGACATTACTTCAGGAGATTTTCCAATATGAGGTATTGAAAATCCAAGTGTATGAAATCCTAAAGATGTGTGTTAGATATGATTAGTGTAACTATAAGAACATGTATGCCCCCACAACAATTACTCTGCGTTTTTGTTTGTCCTTTATTTAAAGTTTTGATGCTCATAGCATCCTAGTACGTATTTGTTTATCTATTCCTGCTCCTACCTAAATTAAAATTTGCAAACTAATCATAAGTGACATATATTAATTCCAGATTTGTTCTTTAAATAGTAGGACTTTAAATAGTTTTAGAAATTGTTCTCGACGTCGACGATGCCCATCACGCATCCTCGTCGTCGACTCGGTGGCGACAACCTGTTTGAGAGGCGCCATGTCCGGGACTGGGCTCCGCCGGGCTGGCACTGGGAGGTGCTACCTTCTGGGGCGCGCATCTTGGTGAGAAACGAGGCTCCCGTCGTCGACCCGGAGCTTCTTTGGTGGCGGTTGTGTGGGCCACTTTCGGTGAGGAGGCAGCCACCCCTCGAGGAGGAGGTACTTTGCCATGTCCGGGAGGAGGAGGAGCACGCCCGTCGCTACTTGGTTGCGTTGGACACCAGGTTTTCCAATACGTGGCAGGTTCTTCATGGATCTCACCCGAGCTATGATCCTGTGATGGTTCCTTCATGTATCTCACCGCTCGCACCTCAGTACAGCGGCAACTCTTTGGCTGATGAGTTTGATGAGGAACTGCAAGTGAACTAGATTATACTAGAGATGTATTCGAGATTATATTCGATAATATTCGAGATGTCTTAAGTTGATTATTGGTTGTTACTGAAAGAGAATCTTTTTGACTTTGTTGCTAGAAAAAAAAAAGCTTCTTAGTGTCACCACGTCCATCATTGCATTTTTTTGTTTAGCCTTTAGAATAGGTTTTTATTTGTCCAATGTCAGTGATTTTTCATATATATATAATTATGAACACAGGAAATGGCGTGGTCCGATGACGATAGGATCCCTGTGTGCCATTTGTGCTGGGATGATAGGGGTATATGCGATCGTTATCCTCACCTAGATAACGATACGTCCTTCACCGTCAAGCTAACGGATGACTTCCCGATTATTACGGTATGTAAAGACGGGTGTATTTTTTGTTAGTCACTAGTGGAAAACGGGCCTTTGGCCGGGACCATTTAGTCCCGGCCTGCCTCTGGGCTGGGATTAAAGGCCCGGCCACGTCGCCCCAATTCTCAATGCCTCCCTCGAGGCTTTAGTCCCGGCCCGTAAGGAGCCTTTAGTCCCGGTTCGTGTCCCAAACCGGGAATAAAGGGCTACGCGGTGGGAAGTGGTGGTGGCAACCGTTCGTATCCCCCTTTAGTCCCGGTTGGTGGCTCAACCCGGGACTAAAGGACTAACACGTGGCCTGCCGTAGTGGTGGTGACCGTTGGTATACCTCTTTAGTCCCGGTTGGTGGCTCAACCCGGGACTAAAGGCCTAACACGTGGCCTGCCGTAGTGGTGGCAACCGTTGGTATACCTCTTTAGTCCCGGTTGGTGGCTCAACCCGGGACTAAAGGCCCAAACGGTTTGCATCCAGCGTCGTTTCGGGCGATGAAAAGCACGAAGGGTACAGTCGCCATATCTCTGTTTCTTCTTCTCTCTCGCGTCGCCCTATCTGTTCTTCTCCTCTCTTCTTCCCTTCTCTTCTTCCACCATGCCAACTAGCTTTCATGAGGTGCTCGCACATGGCACGACCAAGCTCCGTGTCGTGTACATGAACCTGAGCAGGGAGGTGCCGTTTTTTCTTCAACAGTTGAAGGAACGATGGTTTGACCACGCAGTGGATCATGAGAAGTTCTTGGGGCTTGATCTGGAGTACACGGCAGATCAACGCGGTGTTGCCGTCATCCAACTATGCTTCGCACGTCATGTCTTGATCTCCCAATGGGCGAGGTAAGTTTTGAGGCTTTCTTTGATCCAAGATAATGACATTGTAAGTTTATTTGTTTCAATCATAGTTGGTTCCCATCAAATAGTTGTAGTGAAACAATTTTGATTAGTTGAAGGGGAGCACAATCTAATTGGAATAGTGTTCCATAATCTGAAAAATTGTATTAGAATAAACTAGTGTTTAATATGTTCCATTGGAATCATAGTTGGTTCCCTTCAAATAGTTGTAGTGAAACAATTTTGATTAGTTCAAGGGGAGCACAATCTAATTGGAATAGTGTTCCATAATCTGAAAAATCGTATTAGAATCAACTAGTGTTTAATATGTTCCATTGGAATCATAGTTGGTTTCCTTCAAATAGTTGTAGTGAAACAATTTTGATTAGTTGAAGGGGAGCACAATCTAATTGAAATAGTGTTCCATAATCGGAAAAATCGTATTAGAATCAACTAGTGTTTAATATGTTCCATTGGAATCATAGTTGGTTCCCTTCAAATAGTTGTAGTGAAACAATTTTGATTAGTTGAAGGGGAACACAATCTGATTGGAATAGTGTTCCATAATCTGAAAAAACGTATTAGAATCAACTAGTGTTTAATATGTTCCATTGGAATCATAGTTGGTTCACTTCAAATAGTTGTAGTGAAACAATTTTGATTAGTTGAAGGGAACACAATCTGATTGGAATAGTGTTCCACAATCTGAAAAATCTAATTGGTTCAATATGTTCCATTGAAATCATAGTTGTAGTGATACAATTTTATGCGGTGTTCTTTGATCCAAGGTTATGAAAATTGAATATAGCTAGTCATCTCTCTAGGTTCCATTGGATAGCAATATGATATGTCATAGTCATGAAAATTGCATATAGCTAGTGATTTGTGTAGGTTCCATTGGATAGCTATAGTGGTCTCTCTAGGTTCCATTGCATATGTTCTATTTGAATCCTAAAGATAATTTTCTCTTTAGTTGTAGTGAAACATGTTTCCTTATTGCAGCAGTATGTAACATTTGTTCCATTTTAATTTGTTTCTGTTGCAGGAGTGACAAGCATTGTACAGAACTCATGGACTTCCTTCGCAGCGGCATCACTTTTGCTTCCGTTAAAATAAGGAACGACAAGCTGAAGATGAGGCACAGCTTCGGTATTGAGATACCAGCTGGTTGCCTCGTTGATCTCCAAACGATATTCAGGCTTCGACATGACAGGACTTCGATGGCTCATATGGCAGTTGCCTTGATCGACGATTCATATGCTGATATGAAGACCAGTTTCCCAAAGTCTCAGCACAAACTTTGGGAGAAGGGCCCACTTGATGATATCAACATTGAGTATGCAGCAAAAGATGCATACGTTTCATACGAGTTGTACCGCAAGATTCGAGTCGTCCACTATGGCCAGCGTCACCTCGAGGAAGGTGGACATTCTGATTTAGATGATTCAGACGAGTAGTGTTCTGAACATAGAACACTTGTATATATATCTATGGTAGCTATTATTATGTACTGTTTGGACTAGTATCATGTACTTCTTGGACCAATTTATATATGTCTAGTTTCTGTTTGTGCCATTATAGTTTCCAAATTTGAATGGTTTAGCCCTTTCTAACTTCATTTGCTACTTTTGAATGGTTTAGCCCTTTCTAACTTCATGGTATCATGCATTTCGACCACATATATATACAAAAAGTCTTCAGTTCAAATAAGTTCAAAAAATGAAATCCCTTTTGTAACAGATCTGTTTTTGATTAAAACAGTCATTTAAAAATGAAAGACCATTAGTCCCATGTGGCATGCAGCAGAACCACGTGGCGTGCAGCGGAACCACGTGGCGTGCCGCGGAACCACTTTTGTTGTGGGGGTCGCTTCTCCTTCTTCGAAACCTTGCTACTTCGAGAGAGATTGTCCGTTTTGTACACGAACTGCATGCAGTTTTTGTCGTAGCCCTCTCAACTTTTTAACACATGCTATGTGGGTGAAATGATGATAGCATGCCAACTTTCAACATTTTCAGAGTTCATTTGTAGTGCTTTTCAATTTCAGGGTCAACTAGCTCAAAAAAATAAGTAAATGCACGAAATATACCAAATGAAGTCAGAAATTGTTGAAATTTTGTGATGTGCCTTAGAACGGTGCATTTTGAACACAGAAAAAGTATGGAGTTCAAATAAGTCCAAAAAAATGAAATCCCTTTGTAAGAGATGAGTTCTCGTTCGAAACCCTGCTACTTCGAGAGAGATTGTCCGTTTTGTACACGAACTGCATGCAGTTTTTGTCGTAGCCCTCCCAACTTTTTAACACATGCTATGTGGGTGAAATGATGATAGAATACCAACTTTCAACATTTTCAGAGTTCATTTGTAGTGCTTTTCAATTTCAGGGTCAACTAGCTCAAAAAAAATAAGTAAATGCACGAAATATACCAAATGAAGTTAGAAATTGTTGAAATTTTGTGATGTGCCTTCGAATGGTGCATTTTGAACACACAAAAAGTATGGAGTTCAAATAAGTTCAAAAAAATGAAATCCCTTTGTAAGAGATGAGTTCTCGTTCGAAACCCTGCTACTTCGAGAGAGATTGTCCGTTTTTTACACGAACTGCATGCAGTTTTTGTCGTAGCCCTCTCAACTTTTTAACACATGCTATGTGGGTGAAATGATGATAGAATGCCAACTTTCAACATTTTTAGAGTTCATTTGTAGTGCTTTTCAATTTCAGGGTCAACTAGCTCAAAAAAAAAAGTAAATGCACGAAATATACCAAATGAAGTCAGAAATTGTTGAAATTTTGTGATGTGCCTTCGAATGGTGCATTTTGAACACACAAAAAGTATGGAGTTCAAATAAGTTTAAAAAAATGAAATCCCTTTGTAAGAGATGAGTTCTCGTTCGAAACCCTGCTACTTCGAGAGAGATTGTCCGTTTTGTACACGAACTGCATGCAGTTTTTGTCGTAGCCCTCTCAACTTTTTAACACATGCTATGTGGGTGAAATGATGATAGCATGCCAACTTTCAACATTTTCAGAGTTCATTTGTAGTGCTTTTCAATTTCAGGGTCAACTAGCTCAAAAAAATAAGTAAATGCACGAAATATACCAAATGAAGTCAGAAATTGTTGAAATTTTGTGATGTGCCTTAGAACGGTGCATTTTGAACACAGAAAAAGTATGGAGTTCAAATAAGTCCAAAAAAATGAAATCCCTTTGTAAGAGATGAGTTCTCGTTCGAAACCCTGCTACTTCGAGAGAGATTGTCCGTTTTGTACACGAACTGCATGCAGTTTTTGTCGTAGCCCTCCCAACTTTTTAACACATGCTATGTGGGTGAAATGATGATAGAATACCAACTTTCAACATTTTCAGAGTTCATTTGTAGTGCTTTTCAATTTCAGGGTCAACTAGCTCAAAAAAAATAAGTAAATGCACAAAATATACCAAATGAAGTTAGAAATTGTTGAAATTTTGTGATGTGCCTTCGAATGGTGCATTTTGAACACACAAAAAGTATGGAGTTCAAATAAGTTCAAAAAAATGAAATCCCTTTGTAAGAGATGAGTTCTCGTTCGAAACCCTGCTACTTCGAGAGAGATTGTCCGTTTTTTACACGAACTGCATGCAGTTTTTGTCGTAGCCCTCTCAACTTTTTAACACATGCTATGTGGGTGAAATGATGATAGAATGCCAACTTTCAACATTTTTAGAGTTCATTTGTAGTGCTTTTCAATTTCAGGGTCAACTAGCTCAAAAAAAAAAAGTAAATGCACGAAATATACCAAATGAAGTCAGAAATTGTTGAAATTTTGTGATGTGCCTTCGAATGGTGCATTTTGAACACACAAAAAGTATGGAGTTCAAATAAGTTTAAAAAAATGAAATCCCTTTGTAAGAGATGAGTTCTCGTTCGAAACCCTGCTACTTCGAGAGAGATTGTCCGTTTTGTACACGAACTGCATGCAGTTTTTGTCGTAGCCCTCTCAACTTTTTAACACATGCTATGTGGGTGAAATGATCATAGCATGCCAACATTCAACATTTTCAGAGTTCATTTGTAGTGCTTTTCAATTTCAGGGTCAACTAGCTCAAAAAAAAATAAGTAAATGCATGAAATATACCAAAGGAAGTCAGAAATTGTTGAAATTTTGTGATATGCCTTTGA
The DNA here is from genome assembly GCF_904849725.1 of Hordeum vulgare subsp. vulgare. NCBI lineage: Eukaryota > Viridiplantae > Streptophyta > Magnoliopsida > Poales > Poaceae > Hordeum > Hordeum vulgare. Next base: position 652,640,531 of record NC_058519.1, on the reverse strand, counting down.
ATGGTGCATTTTGAACACACAAAAAGTATGGAGTTCAAATAAGTTCAAAAAAATGAAATCCCTTTGTAAGAGATGAGTTCTCGTTCGAAACCCTACTACTTCGAGAGATAATAGTTTGGATAGTCAAAATTATTAATTATGAAAATAAAAAATAGTTTTGCACTACTTATTCAATTTGAAACACTTTTCATTATCATAGTTTTGTCAAATTCTCATATATGCAAAAAGAATTTTTAATAAACATAGTTTTTAATTGAAAATAACAAAATAGATAATAGTTTGGATAGTCAAAATTATTAATTATGAAAATAAAAAATAGTTTTGCATTATTTATTCAATTTGAAACACTTTTCATTATCATAGTTTTGTCAAATTCTCAAATATGCAAAAAGAATTTTTAATAAACATAGTGTTTAATTGAAAATAAAAAAATAGATAATAGTTTGGATAGTCAAAATTATTAATTATGAAAATAAAAAATAGTTTTGCATTATTTATTCAATTTGAAACACTTTTCATTATCATAGTTTTGTCAAATTCTCAAATATGCAAAAAGAATTTTTAATAAACATAGTTTTTAATTGAAAATAACAAAATAGATAATAGTTTGGATAGTCAAAATTATTAATTCTGAAAATAGAAAATAGTTTTGCGTTATTTATTCAATTTGAAACACTTTTCATTATCATAGTTTTGTCAAATTCTCAAATATGCAAAAAGAATTTTTAATAAACATAGTTTTTAATTGAAAATAACAAAATAGATAATAGTTTGGATAGTCAAAATTATTAATTATGAAAATAGAAAATAGTTTTGCATTATTTATTCAATTTGAAACACTTTTCATTATCATAGTTTTGTCAAATTCTCAAATATGCAAAAAGAATTTTTAATAAACATAGTTTTTAATTGAAAATAACAAAATAGATAATAGTTTGGATAGTCAAAATTATTAATTATGAAAATAGAAAATAGTTTTGAATTATTTATTCAATTTCAAACACTTTTCATTATCATAGTTTTGTCAAATTCTTAAATATGCAAAAAGAATTTTTAATAAACATAGTTTTTAATTGAAAATAACAAAATAAGTTAATAGTTTGGATAGTCAAAATAATTAATTTTGAAAATAGAAAAAAATTGAAACTATATGAGAGATCATGGACAAAATTCAACCTGAATTCACTTTGAATTCAGATTGAATTTTCTCCACAATTTCGAATATAGTTTCAATTTTCAGTAAGTTTAGGCCCGTAAGCCTGCTTTAGAGAGGAGCTCGATGGACAAGCTGCGACGGGGCTTATAAACAAGTGTTAGTCCCCCTCGCTTGGCGAGGTGGGACTAAACTTATCGTGCAGCCGAGGAGGGGCTTTAGTCCCGGTTGGAGCCACGCCCCGGGACTAAAGACCCCCTTTAGTCCCGGCTGGAGCCAAGCACCGGGACTAAAGACCCCCTGCTTCCCGCCTCTTGGTCTGCCCGAAAAGAGGCCTTTAGTCCCGGGGCGTGGCTCCACCCGGGACTAAAGGCACTCTTTAGTCCCGGCTCGAGCCACGTACCGGGACTATAGATCCACCTATTTAAGCGGGACTTCGAAAATTTCCAACCCAATTCGTCCATTTCTCTTCTTCTTCCTCTCGTTCTCCTGCCTGGCGCGGCACAACGACGAACTAACCGACGCCGTCAGGCTGCCCGCCGTCCTGCTCGCCGCCGCCTGCCGTCCTCCTCGCCGTCGGCCGTCCTCCTCGCCGCCGCGCCGTCCTCCTCGCCGTCGCGCCATCCTCCTCGCCGCCTCGCCGTCGCGTCCTAGCCGTGTCGCCGTGCTCCTCGCCGTCGCGCCGTCCTCCGCGCTGTCCTCCTCGCCGCGGCCGTCGACACCTCCAGCCGGTAAGCCCCCCGCCCCCTCCTCCCCAACACTCCGACCAGTATAGAAGAAAAGAAGAAAAAGGAGAAGAAAGGAAGAAAAAGGAGAAGAAAACAAGAAAAAAGAGAAGAAAAGAAGAAAAAGAAAAAGATTTTTTTTTGTCATTTAATTCCTATTGTTATTTGGTTTGTGCTAGATTATTAGGGTTAGTAATATTTAGAATTAGGTTAGGGTTACAAGAAGAAGAAATATGAACAAAAATAAGAAAATAAGATTAGGAAAAATGAAAATAAGAAGAGGAGGAGAAGAAAAGAAGAAAAAGTGTATATTGTATAGTGTATATGCTTAAGTGTATAGTGTATATAGTGTATAGTGTATAAGAAGAGGAGGAATTTTATTATAGTCTATATAGTGTATAGTGTATAAGAAAAGAAGAAAAGAAGAGGAGAAGAGAAGAAAAGAAGAGGAGGAGAAGAAAAATGAAAATAAGAAGAGGAGGAATTTTGCTATTGTATAGTGTATATGCTTAAGTGTTAATAGTGTTTCTTAGATTATTGCTTAATTTTGCTATTGTACATGCTTAAGTGCTAATAGTTTAATTTTGCTATTGTATATGATTAAGTGTTAATAGTTTATTTTTAGCAAGAAAATTAATAGAACTAGTTTATTTTTTAGTTAATTTTACGATGCCTATCCCGCATCCTCGTCGTCGACTCGGCGGAGGACACCTGCTTGATCAGAGGGGCCCTGTCCGGGACTGGGCTCCGCCCGGCTGGTATTGGGAGGTGCTACCTTCCGGGGGCGTAGGTTGGTGAGGATCGAGCCTGTCGTTGACCCGATCCTTGTTTGGTGGCGGTCGCGTGGGCCAGTGAGGGTGCCGAGGCTTCCGTGTCAGCGAGGAGGATGAGCACGTCCGTCGCTACATGGTTGCGTTGGAGGGTAGGTTCGAGCATACCTGGCAGGTTCTTCGGGGATCTCACTGGAGCTATGATCCTGTGATGGTTCCTTCTCTTTGGGTGTCCACCGCCCGCGCCGATACCCGTCGGGCGCTACGGTTCTAGATGTATTAGTGATGCTATATGTATGATAGTATTCGAGGAGTATTAGTGATAATATTCGACGATGTACGGACAAAAGTGATGATGTATTAGCTTATAATTGAATGCATGCTAATTTGAATACTAATTTATTTTACAATTTGGTTTTGCTTATTGAATGCTCAAATTGGAAAAGTACTCCTACTTTGAATACTATGTAGAAATCTAGGAGTCCCGGGTGGAGCCACGACCCGGGACTTAAGTTGTTTTGGAACGGAGTTCCTGATAGAATAATTCTTTTTTGGTACAAAGGTTAAGAGAATCCGTTTTTTGCAGAACTATGGATCCACAGACAAACTGAGGGCCAAAGTCAAGCAGTGGACTCTGAAGAAGATGGCCGAACTGTTCCGTAGCTGGAAGAAGAAGCTATGGAAAAACTATCTGAAGACACAGAAAGTGCCAGTATTCGAGGGGTATCTAGCCAAGCAGGCGAATCACTGGAAGGCATATCAAGAGTACAAGGAGTCAGAAGATGCCCAGGCATTATCAGAAAAGAACAAGATAAATGCCGACAAGAAGAAATATCACCACAAGCTAGGGCCAGGGGGCTATGAGACTGCCATCCCAAAATGGGATAAGAAAGAGCAAGATCTGATAGATAAAGGCATCGTACCTGAACCACTCCGTGATGAGTGGGAATTGAGAGCAAGAAATTGGTTCCTTACGCATGGTGGGTCGTACGACGAAACAACAGGGGACCTCATCTGCAATGACGATCTTAGGATACCCAGGGAAAATTGGAAAAGGATAGTGAAAGAAATTAAGGAGGGACAAAGAAAGTTCACTGCAGATAGAGATAAAGATTTTCTCACACTGGTCCTCGGCAATGACGAACATGGAGGACGAACGCGAGGCTTCGGTCCTTCTTACCCGTGGTGGCTTGGGTTTGCCAGAGACCAAGACACTTACAGAAGCCGAGAGAGAGCAAAGAAGCGGCAACAGGATGAGGAGAATGACAAGTTCAACCAGTTGCTTGCCAGGATTAACGAGCAACAGAAGCAGATTGATGAGCTTAGAGGAGTACCGCGCCAGGAAGATCCTGCACTTGATATTACCGGCGCCCCATCTAAGCGGAAAAGCAGCATGGCTGAATCTGAGGCCCCGCCCGACGATGAACGAAGAATGATAGAGGGCGGTCCCTGCTACCCCGTGGATGGAATCAAGGAGTCAACATCATGTGAACTCCATCAGAAATTCAAGAACAAATCCATGAAGGTGGCCGTCGGACAAGCTTTACCTTCTGGCCCTAATGCACGCTGGCATGGCTGTGAGATTCCAGCTGGCTTTGCTAAAGTCGGGGTGGATGAAATCATGACGGGGTTTAATGATATGGAGCTCGACATAGCTGGACCCGAAGATGAGAGGAAACTAGGAGAAGTACTGGGTGGAGTCATCCTATGGGACAAGAACTACATCAAGCTTCGAGGCTCGGCCCCAAGGACAACACCGCCTCCGAGTCATTGCAGGGTCACCTACACCTCCATTACCTCCAAGCCCTCCACATGACGTCGGCCAGCACAACACGAGTCCATCTCGATCACCGCCGCCGGACTTGGGTCATCCGTCTCCGCCGCCGCCCCCACATGATACTAAGCGGAAGCGTGCCAGCAAGAACGCTTCGTCGATGATTTCTAAGCGACGGAGCTCCCCAAAGCGCAAACTGTCGCCCCTCCCAAAGGTACCTCATGCTAATCTTCCTATCAGACCTTATGATCATACCCCCGAGGAAAACGCCAGGATAGCAAAGGAGCAGCATGAGGCGCAGATGAAAAAGAAGGAACCCGAGCCCTGCCCGGAATACACCGAGAAGCAAATAGCATGGGCAAAAGACTTCATAACCCTTCCATCACAGTATGACTTACACTATAAGCCTGATGACTATACACGCACATTACAGAAGGAAGTGAAAAAGAGCAGCTCACGTGCAAGTGCAAGTGGGAGCAAATCAAGTTCAACTACAAGCAAGAAAAAATCATATGTTCCTCAGCTTGGACAACAGGCCAAACAGTCGATCCCACCCCTCAAGGTGTTAACCGAGAATGTTCCCCCTCCGGTGCAGGGGCAAGCTTTTGAAAGAGCAAAGGAGTTGGCGGATGGATGTGGTATCTCGGTTGAAGATTTGCTGGCTTCCCAAGACGGCAGGATACCCAAGGCTGTGGTAGCCCCTAAGCCACAGTTTGTCATGGGAGAGCCTTTGGTCAGCAAAGATGATCTCCCAACAAATATGCGTTACTTGCATAAACGGTACTTAAGTGAATCAAAGAATGGGAGAACGATGATCGTGCTGAGTGTCCCATGGGAGTACTACGGCCGCTCCGAAGAAATCCATATCGACTTTGATGAACTCTTCCAGATGTACAATGGCGACGCCCTCGACAAATCGCTTATGAGTTGCTATTGTCTGTAAGTTTTTCAATTCGTTGTCTACATATAACTTGTTTAGTTATTTCAATTCATTGTCTATATATAACTTGTACTCTATTATGCAGAATGAAGATTCTGGAGTGTAAAAGTAAGAGCATCCTAAATATTGGGTTTATTGACCGAGATAAAATACATATAGCGACGCTAACTGACAAACCCAAGGAGACGGAGGAAAACCTTCTAAGGTTTCTAAGAGATCAAAATTTCTGTGACCACATACTGTTTCCATACAACTTCAGGTGAGGGTCTTTACTCTCTTGTGTCCATTCACTTATAAGTGTAATTGATAAGTTACACACACAAACACACACACACACACACATATATATATATATATACATGTGCAGCTTCCATTGGATTCTGTTGGACATTCAAATTGATAAGGGAAGAGTTGATGCCTTTGACCCATTATCGAGACCCTTGGAACAGTTTCAAAACCTGCAGGACATGCTCCAATGGTAATTTTAATCATTCTTGCGCTCTATCGTTCTCTTTCGATGATTTTCTGATATATCAATTAATGAAAAACTTAGCAAATCATTATCCTTGTCGGGCAGGGTTTGGAAGCGGTTCAAGTGCGTGACTCCCGGTAAGTTTCCTGAGAAGCTGACCTTTAGAGCGGCTCAGGTAAGTAGTAGTATGATATACTTCTATTAATTTTCAATACATTTATGATGCTAGATTATTATTTTGATTATATATATTCTATTCTCGTAAAGTGCGACCAGCAGCCACCGGGAACGCATCTATGCGGATACTATGTTTGCGAGACCATTCGCACATTTACCTCTGAGTTTAAGGATCACAGATTCGATGTAAGCAATGAACATTCACACCTCTATTTTTACCCGTCATTCTTTGTTATCATGATTGATATTCATATTCATCTCCTCTTCTTATATAGCACACGGCCATGAGGACGAAGGTCCTACCAGAGCAACACGCGATTGCTGTTGCAGAGGAGCTTGCGGGATTTCTGAGGACGGAAGCTATAGAAGACAAAGGACGATTTAGTGTAGCTAAGGGCCATTACTGATGTTCATCCATGTAATCGAATAGACGGGCTCTAGTCCCGATAATTCAGATCTCCATATAATTGTATATATATGATCGCTTGTAAGATAAGTTAATCTTATATATATATATGCATAATTATTTCTATTTAAATTATATGAAAACTAATTCCCGAACACCAAACGAGGCATCACGTTAATCTCCCGAACACCTAAACCCTAAAACCCTAAAACCCAAAAATAATTTCATTCAAAAAAAAAACCCAAAAACCAGCAAAATCTGAAAATCTTTAGTCCCGGTCCGTGTAACGAACCGGGACTAAAGGGCCTGCCCATGGGGCGCTACGAGGCGCCCACATGGAGCACCTTTAGTCCCGGCTTGTAAGAGGACCGGGACGAAAAGGTTAGGCCTTTAGTCCCGCCCCTTTAGTCCCGGTTGGTGAACCGGGACTAAAGCCCCTTACGGGCCGGGGCTAAAGGCCCCGTCCCCACTAGTGAGTCAAGCATGACGTGTGCTTTTTTTTGCTTTAGCTAACCTTTAATAATTCGACTAGTGCGTTCCCTGCCATGCAAGATTTGCTGTCTTGGACAAGTTTCATTTTAAAAAGAATGACAGTACAAAGCCTAAGATAGCTCACCTAAGAACAGAGCATTTCACTTTTGTTGTCAATGTAAAAAATGATGAAGATCACACATATTTTCGTTGTTCTAATTGGAGAGCATTTTGCAAGACATATGGGTTGAATGAGGACATGAACATTACCTTCGATCTTGGTAATGATGATGTCCGTTATAATAATATAGAAATTTGGGTGCATGCGGAAGATGACTTGATTCTAGTTCTACCTCTAGGTGCGTTTTGTCAACATATTTGTTAGGTAATTTTTATTGATTATTGAAAACTATCTTGTACTCATCCCGATTAAATTTTTTTATTTTTAATTATTAGCTTATTTTCATGCTACAAGAACTACACGGGAGATAGTAGATCGAACCTACGACATTTTTGGCTCCAACCTTACTTGGTTGGAGAAAAATCATTTCGTCTCATTTATTCATGATGTTGACAATCATGTTAAAAATTACATGACTGACAACATTTATCATGAATATGTGCCACTAGTGCACTAGTTAAGCCCTCATAACATCACTTCAGGCAACTTTATAAGATTTTTTATACCATTGCGTCACTAATCCATCTTTTTTATACATTGTTCTTAAGCAAAACTAGTTTGCTAACTATATTATTATTACTAACAGGTACTCACGCCAGAGACCGGTCATTTGGAAATGGTTAGCTTACAGCCAACTCCGATTAATTACCATCGTAAATACAGGATATCTCAAAGTGAAGACACTCTAAAAATCAAAGGATGGAGAAACGCAATACAAGCATCCATGATACCATTTGGAGAGGAATCCTTTTGCGTCCCACAAGTTGGAGATAGGTTGATCTGTGTTCTTCAATATAGAGATGTCGGAGTTCGCATTTATTTTTCTATTTTACCTAGGAGAGAGTAGTACTTAGTGTTTCAACTTTGTGATAACTTGGTCATTTGCTACTATGATAATAACCAGAATGATGAGGAGTTAATCTTTTTATGCTATTTTACCTAGAATGATGAAGAGTTTTTTAACTAGTATGTACAATGATGAGGAGTAATATACTATGTCGTGTAATGCTTTATGTACGTACTAGCTAGCATCTAGTTGACACCGACCGAAAATACCAACAAGCATAAGGAACCAAAGATGATGGACACAAAAAGAAAAAGGAGAACACAATATGAAACCCCTAATAAAACCCTCCAAAACCCCTACCCCCCCTTTCAAAAATCCGCCGCGCCTGGAGCTGCTGACACATGGCTGCCTTTGGGGTCCCGGTTGGTGTTACCAACCGGGACTAAGCATCCTCCTGTCTGGGCACCCTGCAGCGGTCACGTGGAGCTCATTTGGGTCCAGTTCGTAAGCCAACTGGGACTAAAGGTTTTGGCCTTTAGTCCTGATGGCCTTGTCCCGGTTGAAGAACCGGGACTAAAGGCCCTCTGGAACCGGGAGTAATGACCCTTTTCCTACTAGTGTTTACGGGGCATGGGCGTTGATCCGTACATGATCGTTACTCACTCCTGTGAAAATCAAAGAGCCTTTGATTATTAAGTGTGTCCGGTGGGAGATGGTAACTCGGGATATCTACAACCGGTTTGGATGACGGTCCAGTAATAGAATAGATAGCTAGGCATCTAGGCCTATGTTAGCCGGTTGTGACATCTTTTTATTTATTTTTGATTATGTTGCTGCATCTTCAGAGATTGTTCGGAACCGCAGACTATTTGATTCCTTTCATTAATAAAGTGGTTGCATGCATCGTATTGATGCAAATGCTGGAGGAAATCCTCCTTTTCCAAAAAAAAACATAGCCATGTTCCTGTGCTAGTGGTAGAACGTGGTAATTTGAAACATCCGTTCTCTCCCATAATCAACATCACATCTCAAATACATAACAGATTGAAAATCACAAACCAGGACATCAACTATGTCTGATAGATATCAAAGCAACAAACCAGTTCCTTCCGTACAACTATCATATCTCTCCCTAATAATAAAGCGAATACGGTTTCTGGTCGTCCGTCATATGTTTATCCTCGAAGTTGTGAATAATTACCCACCATGCCACCGGTAAGTGAGGAAAAACGATTCGTTTTCTTTACACAAGTCGCGACAGTGGCCTTTGGTTTATTTAGTGGCGATCTGCAAATGTTACACTCGCACTATGGTTGCCGTAGTGGCTACGGACTGAATCTTCTATTGGGAACACCCGCGAGCCTAGGTTCCCGCTTTTTTTGCTTTTCTCTTTTTTCATCCTTTTTCTTTCCTATCTGTGGTCTTTGATTTATTTACAAGCGATCACCAAATGTAACGCACGCACTAGGGTGCCGCACTGGCTAGAGAATGAACTTTCTAATCCAGAGACATTGGTTCGCGCCCAGGATCTTGCTTTTTGCCCTTTTTTTTATCTTTTTTTCTATCCTATCTATACCTACTTTTTCATTAGTCTTTAATTAATAATAAAAGAGGGATTGATCCTTTCTTCTGATTTTACGTATATAATTTTTTGTCCATCCCGCATGCACGGTTAAATTTGTACCTTAGCCTAGCCTTCGTATGTCTGCTCTTCATCAAATTAATTAGACTCTGCACTATGGACCTTCTCTTATGGACCGTGAGACACCCATTGAAATTTCTTGGCAAGCAAATCTTGATTTATATGTTGGCAAGTTACATGAAATATCAACATGTGGCTTCAGAAATAAACAAATATACATGATGCAACACAAGAGAGGCCTTCCAGTGAATGAGCAAGCACCAAAGAAGCATAATGAGGATATTTCACATGGATGGTTAGAAGAGAGAGAGAGAGAGGGGGGGAGGGAGGGAGGGAGGGAGTGAGGGGGAGGGAGGGAGGGAGAGAGAGAGCGCTTCATAAGGTTCCAATGGATAGTCGGACAACTACGATGCAATAATATCAAAGAGATGCATGTGTCACATGCATAGAGGACTTGCACACTGGCTTGCCCTTGCATGGATAGCATCATATACCAGAGAGAGAATGAAAGCTTGATAGGGTTCAAACGAATGATCGGAGAACCATGCCTCTCTATAATACCAATGAGATAAAAGAAGAATCTAGCACGCATCATAATTGCATAATTATGGCTTGCCCTTTCATGGATAGCACGTAATATAGCAAGGAGAGAGAGAGCTTCGCTTTCCAACTTGTTTAAAAAAAAATCATGGCTTACTAACAAAACATACTATAATATTCTTACTGTGTTTACAAAAAACATCTAAAAGGTGACTTTACATTTTTCTATTGTTATATTTTTCATGTTCTTCAGATTGCACAATTATGCTTTGTTATTAATGTTCACCAGTAGTTTCATAAAACAAAAGCACTTATCATATTTCTACTGTATTTCTATATGCAGTGTATTCCATATGTCTCAAACAATGTTACATTTTTCGGGTTTCTGGTCGTCCGTCGTGGCATTTTTGCGAAAAAGTCCCTCTATTTTTAGTTAATCAATCCGCGGTCCTTTCTTAAGTGAGGAAAACGTTTCGTCGTGCCACTTTTACAAAAAAAAACCCGACGTTTCCTGAAATCAACCCGTAGTCCGGATTTAAGTCATAAAATGAATCGTTTTTTGCATTGTTCAAAAAAAAACCTGATGTTTCAGGTAATCAACCCGCCCTCCGTCTTTTAACAAAAAAACCCTAACTTTTCAGATAATCAATCCAAATTTTATCTAAAACAAAATTATCCATATCTTTTAAACCGTAACTCCGATTTTAACATGTTATATATGAAATTTGATTAAAAAATATGTAGAATCTAAATAGGATGTTATTTTTAGCTGTTGAATACTTCTTAAGTATTATTTTTGGTGCAAACTTAATCTTTAGTGTACGGTCTTTTTTCTCTCTTTCCGGCGACGATACGAATTGCAATAAACATCCATTAAATTAAAAACCAAATTGAGAGGAAAGAAAACATCGTTAACCACACATGCTCACCTTTGAAAAACCTCATGGGGAGAAACAACATATTTTTCATCTTATTCCGAGTGACTGTACATTCAAACGGGTTTTCTTTGTGTGAGCACTAAAGCCATCGTCAGCAACACAAATGTGATGCCATGTGAAAATATATTGCGTTCAGAGCGTGTGTTATTTTCTCTTCCGTTGCAACGCACGGGCTCTTTTGCTATAATAATAAAGCACGTATTGCTTCTGTAGTACGTCATTGAATTTGTCCTTAAAGTTGGCAAAAATTACCCACCAATGCCACCCATAAGTGACAAAAAAGTTTCGTTTTAAAAAAAAATGCTACACCAGTCATGGTTATGAGCAAACGGGCCACATATTAGCTATCAACACGTAACCGGCCCAGTGGCTGGGCTGTCGCCCTTTCACCTGTTAGGTCTGAGTTCGATCCTAGGTGAAAGCACTTCTTTTCTTAATTTTTTTACCTCCAGTTCTCTATAGGATGAAGTGGCCAACTAAGCTACGTTGTATTTTTTGTTAGGTATATATAAAAGGATCAATTAAGTTATTAAATTGTCCCACATCGACCCTTTAGATACAATCCCTCTGATTTATATACAACTTTGCCTTTCTTGGGTGTTAAGAAGTCGTCTTGGGAATAAGGAAAGAGAGAACAGAAATAGAAAGGAAATAAGAAAGGAAAGAGAGGTTGGATTCATAGAGGAAATCGGGAAGCAAAGAGATAATAGAGCCTAATTGACCCGTGGTCTATTTAACGAAGACAAACATCCATATGTTGCATAATTTAAAAGCCCGAGAGAGAGAGAGAGAGAGAGAGAGAGAGAGGAAGGGATGGAGACGAGAGAGCATTCAGTGAGCATTGAGGCCATTGTTGACAACACAAATGTGATGCCATGTGAAAATAAGGGACATGGACCTATTAGAGAGTTATAACTATTAGGTTAAGAACGTGTGTTATTTTTTATCCTGTTGCAACGCACACGCTCCTTTGTACTCTTAAGTTCCTTGGCATTGCAGGTTTGCGAGTAGAGTTTGTGTGACTGCATCAAAATTGGCAGTAACAATCATAGTGCTCATCCTGGATAGAGTTTCAGGTTTCTGCATATTTTGCAGTTCATTTCAAAGGAGATCAATGTAAATCTTCGGAACATGTTTAGTTTGATATAGTGTTAACTCTCACTTCACTTTATGTGAATCTTATTCCTGGTTAAGTAGTGTGTCTGCTAATTACCACATGAAACTTATCTTCCCCCTATTTTCAAATACATGTACACAATAGAGTTTTCACTTCGGAAGGATGAAAACCTTTTATAGCTGCAAGTAAATAGTTTCTTAGGACATACAGTAATGCTTCATTTTTAGTTTATAAGAGAAATAACAAAACCATTATCGTATAGCTTCATTTTAAGCAGAAAATAATGCTTGAATTAATCCATTGAAATCGAATGAAAATTAAGCTACAACTACTTACTGTTGAATCAATAAACAAGATCAATTAGGTAGATTTAGGTAGCTTGGTTTCAGAGATTGAATCAATCACTGTTGTGTAGTGGTTTTTTAGTACAAGGGTGCAGATTATTCTTTAATAGAAAGGCCTTGAGATATTTTTTGCCCAGTGCAACGCACGGGCATTTGTACTAGTTCTACTAACCAGGGTAGGGTACCACTTGTTTTTTTTTTTTGCAAATACGCAAGGGATTTGCGTATCTTCATATTGATAGGAGAAAAAAGATTGTAGCAGTTACAGAAATGAGCTCGCAAGAACAAACACAAATAAGAATGCGTCAAGTAACAAGATTAAGACTGCGTCAAGTAACAAGATTGAAGTGCGTGCAGATTGCTAAACCTCCACATCCTCGACCTCGTTGACCCATGTGTACTTTTCCATGTAGGGGTTGGTGATGCTCTCCGGTGGGTATTGGTCGATGCAGTCTGCCCACGCGCCCTTGTCAGTCATGTCACGGGTCACCTCCCACAGGCAACTGTTGGACTTGAATCCCGACCCAAAGGTGAGCATGAGCACCCTGTCCCCTCTCTTGAGCCTCCCCTTGGCCTCCATGTAGGACAGGACGTACCAGAGGCTGCTCGAAGACGTGTTGCCCCACCGGTGCAGCGTCATCCGCGAAGGCTCCACGTCGTCCTCGTCTAGACCGAAGCTCTCCTTCACTGCCTCGACTACGGCGGTGCCGCCGGGGTGGAGGCAGAAGTGCTCCACGCCGGTCTTGAAGTTGATCTTGTGGCGTCCGTGTGCCTTCACATGCACGCGGGATAGAAGCTTCTTGGACATGTGGCTGGCGGCGAACCGCAGGATCTCGGACACGGGGAGGACGCGCGGGGTGAGGCGCCGCAGGTTTAGTGCCATGACCCGGACGACGGCCTTGGGCAAAGCCTTGCTGAGGCTCATCCCCACGCGCCCGTTGTCGTCCTCACGCTGCAGCGCGCACCCGTGCGCCACGTCGTCCGCGGCAGTGTTTGCTCGCACGAGGTGGCGGAGAGCCATCTTGGCACGCCCCTGGAGCGACGACGGGTCATTGGTGAGCAGCACGGCGGAGCCTCCGCAGCGAAAGAGGCAGTTACTCATCATCATGGACCTGTCGGTGCCGGCGTACCAGTTGGGGGCGATGGACTCCGTCGAGACCACCAGAGCTAGCGACATCGGCCGCGTCCGCAGCGCGTTGCGCGCGAGATCCAGTGACACCAGGGCAGCGCTGCAACCCATGCCGGAAAGGTTGTACGTAGCGGCATCCTCGCGCATGCCGAAACGGTGCACGATCCTGGAGGCGAGCGACGGCGCAGGGGAGAACATTGAGACGTTGACGACCAGCACGTCGACGTCGCGGGGCGCAATGCCAGTCCTGAGGAAGAGCGCAGCGATGGCTTCGTCGAAGAAGGCGTCCATCTCCTCCAGCGCGTCCTGGTGGGTGGGCGAGTCCTCGCGGTGCTCAAGGACGTTGCGCGGGGAGTAGCTCTCTTCGCCGATGCCGGAGCGGACGATGACACGGAGGAGGAACCGGTAGTCGGGGATGCCGAGGCGCTTGTTACGCTCGATCACCTTGCCGGCGACCTCCGTGCTAACCTTGCGGTCGTCAGACGGCTTATGGCACACGTAGTCCAGCAGGTAGCACTGTGAGTGCCGCCGACGAGCAGCAGCCGTGCACACCAGGAAAGCCACCGCGTGCACAAGGAGGAGCGCCGTGAGCATAAGAAGCGGCTCCATCTGCGTCCACACTGCGCATGCTTGATTTCCCTAGGGCCTAGACAGCGTCTTTATATAGACGAGCTTCAGACTGCAGCGTTTTGGTGTTCGGGCAACATATATAGATCCCTTTAAAAAATGGAAATGATTATGATCAACCGGCCTCTGTTGCTGGATACGTCTCCTACTGGACCACTTACGTCTCTTTTACATCTTATCTTTGCAACAACGGCTTTGTTGCCAAACGTATGAAAACGGACGACCGCTGCGTAAGTGCATGAACGGCTAGAGATAATCTTGTATTTTTTATAATATTTGTCTTGTTGCAGAAAATTAGATGAAGTGAAGATTTTATTGTAACTTTTGCAACAAGGGTTTTGTCGTAGAAAATTGGAGAAGAGTGTTGTGCAACATATGTCTTATCGCAGAAACTTAGAGAAGATATGGTTTTACAACAAAGGTCGTTTTGCCGAAAATAAGAGATGAAGAGATTATGTAACATGGATCTTGTTGCAGAAAATTAGGAAAAAGGAGGTTTTACGATAAGGATTTTGTTAAAGAAAATTAGAATACAAAAGATCTTGCAAAAAATGCATTGTTTCATGAATACAAAGTTTTGTCACTAGTGGAAAACGGGCCTTTGGCCTGGACCCTTTAGTCCCGGCCTCCATCTGGGCCGGGACTAAAGGCCCGGCCACGTCGCCCCAAAATCGCAATGCCGCCCACGAGGCTTTGGTCCCGGCCCGTAAGGAGCCTTTAGTCCCGGTTTGTGTCTCAAACCGGGACTAAAGGGCTACGCGGTGTGCAGCCCGCATGTGCGCCACCTTTAGTCCCGGTTTGTGTCTCAAACCGGGACTAAAGTCCTCTGCCTATATATATTGGCCACAGCCCCCCTCTCCCCTCTTCCTTGCATTTTTCTTGGATGAAAGAGTGTGGGTGTGTGCTAGCTCTCCATTTTTCTTGGATGTACTAGAGGTGTTTGTTGAAATGTATGTTAGAGCGATGCCGCTTCAGTTCACCGAACACAACTACGATATGAGATGCCCGAGCCACGCTTAAACCTCTTCCTCTTTATTTCTACTTATTCTAAAAGGTTAGCAACTATAATTCCTCGTTTAGACCGTGCGGTACTAATTTTTAGGGTCGTGATTGTATTTGATATACTGTTGTATAACGCAGATGAGTCATCCATGGATGTACGGTGATCGACGCACAGCCGCTTACAAAGAAGGCATGCATTCTTTTCAAGATGCAGCAGATGCGAACAAGCATGGTGGTGGCTATATGTTTTGTCCATGTGTTGAATGTCGGAATGAGAAGGATTACACTTCCTCAAGAGTCATTCAGAGCCACCTGCTTCTGTCCGGTTTTATGTCGGGCTATAATGTTTGGACCAAGCACGGAGAAAGAGGGGTTATGATGGAAGACGACGATGAAGAAGAAGAGAACGATGATGACAACTACCGATCTATGTTCCCTGAGTATGCTGATACCGCAATGGAAGACAATGAAGAAGAAGATCAGGATGAAGAACGGGAACCAGATGAGCCCGCTGATGATCTTGGTCGGGTCATTTCTGATGCACGGCGAGGTTGCGACACAGAAAAGGAGAGGTTGCAGTTCGAGCAGATGTTACAGGACCACAACAAATTGTTGTACCCAACTGGTGAAGATGGCCAGAAGAAGCTGGGTAGCACACTGGAATTGCTAAAGTGGAAGGCAGAGACCGGTGTGACTGACTCGTCATTCGAAAAGTTGCTGGTACTGATGAAGACGATGCTTCCAAGAAAGAACGAATTGCCCGCCAGCATGTACGAAGCACATAAGCTTGTCTGCCCTCTAGGATTAGACGTGCAGAAGATACATGCATGCCCTAATGACTGCATCCTCTACCGCGGTGAGAAGTACGAGAATATGGATAAATGCCCGGTATGCACTGCATTGCGGTATAAGATCAGAAAAGATGACCCTGGTGATATTGAGGGCGAGCCACCCAGGAAGAGGGTTCCTGCCAAGGTGATGTGGTATGCTCCTATAATACCACGGTTGAAACGTCTGTTCAGAAATAAAGATCATGCAAAGTTGTTGGGATGGCACATGGAAGATCGTATGAAAGACGATAAGTCGAGGCACACCGCTGATGGTCGGTAGTGGAGAAAAATCGAGAGAGAGTTACCGAGATTTGCAGGTGACGCAAGGAACTTATGGTTTGGTCTGAGTACAGATGGCATGAATCCTTTTGGGGAGCAGAGTTACAGTCACAGCACCTGGCCCATTACTCTATGTATCTACAACCTTCCTCCTTGGTTGTGCATGAAGCGGAAGTTCATTATGATGCCAGTGCTTATCCAAGGTCCAAAGCAACCCGACAACGATATTGATGTGTACCTAAGGCCATTAGTTGATGAACTTTTACAGCTGTGGGCCGAACCAGGTGTACGTGTCTGGGACGAGCACAAACAAGAGGAATTTGACCTTCGAGCGTTGCTTTTCGTAACCATCAATGATTGGCCTGCTCTTAGTAACATTTTAGGACAGTCAAACAAGGGATACAATGCATGCACGCACTGTCTGGATCAGACAGAAAGTATATATCTGGACAAATGTAGGAAGAATGTGTACCCGTACAATCGTCGTTTTCTTCCGCCCAAGCATCCCTTAAAGAAAAAAGGCAAGCATTTCAATGGCAAGGCAGAACCCCGGGGGAAGCATGTCATCCGTACTGGTGCTGAAGTATTTGACATGGTCAAAGATTTAAAAGTAATCTTTGGAAAGGGTCCTGGCAGCCAACCTGTTCCTAACGGCCCTGATAAGCGCGTACCCATGTGGAAGAAGAAATCTATATTTTGGGAGCTACCCTACTGGGAAGTCCATGAGGTCCGCTCGGCAATCAACGTGATGCACCTGACGAAGAATCTCTGCGTGAATATTCTAGGCTTCCTGGGCTTGTATGGGAAGTCAAAAGATACACCGGAAGCACGGGAGGACCAGGAACGTTATAAAGGAAGAGATGGCATGCATCCAGGGCAGTTTCAAGGGCGTGCCAGCTACGCTCTTACTAAGAAAGAGAAGGAAATCTTCTTTGAAGTCCTTTTCAGTATCAAGGTCCCGACTGGCTTCTCGTCGAATATAAAGGGAATCGTAAATATGAAAGACAAAAAATCCAAAACCTAAAGTCTCATGACTGCCACGTGCTTATGACGCAATTGCTTCTGGTTGCATTGAGGGGAATTCTACCGGAAAATGTTCGCCTGGCAATTGTGAAGGTATGTGCATTCCTCAATGCAATTTCTCAGAAGGTAATCGATCGAGAAAGTCTATCAGGGTTACAGATTGATGTGGTCCAATGTCTGGTCAGCTTTGAGTTGTTGTTCCCGCCATCCTTCTTCAATATAATGACACACCTCCTAGTTCACCTAGTCAAAGAGATTAGAATTCTCGGTCCTGTGTTTCTACACAATATGTTCCCCTTCGAGAGGTTCATGGGAGTCTTAAAGAAATATGTTCGTAACCGTGCTAGGCCAGAAGGAAGCATCTCCAAGGGCTATGGAACAGAGGAGGCCATTGAGTTTTGTGTGGACTTTCTTCCTGACCTTAAGCCGATTGGTGTTCCTGAATCTCGGTATGAGGGTAGGCTGACAGGAAAAGGCACACTAGGAAGGAAAGCAAAAGTATGTATGGACGGGCATTCTTTCTCTCAAGCACACTACACAGTTCTACACAATTCCACCGTGGTGGCTCCGTATATCTTGAGACACAAGAATATTCTACGCTCCGAAAACCCGGGGAAGGCTGACTCTTGGATTAAAGGGGAACACGAGAAGACTTTCGGCAGTTGGTTGCAGACACATCTCATGAATGACGACACCGTTGGAGATCAGCTGTACTATTTGGCCAGGCCACCATCTTCGACTATATGTACTTTCCAAGGGTATGAGATAAATGGGAATACATTTTACACGGTTGCCCAAGATAAAAAGAGCACCAACCAAAATAGTGGTGTCCGCTTTGATGCAACAGACGAGAATGGACACTGTTTGTAAACATATTACGGGTACATAGAGGAGATATGGGAACTTGACTATGGACCTACTTTTAAGATCCCTTTGTTTTGGTGCAAATGGGTGAAGCTGACAGGAGGCGGGGTAGTTGTAGACCAAAAGTACGGCATGACAACAGTGGATCTCAACAATCTTGCGTACATGGACGAACCATTTGTCCTAGCCAATGATGTCGCTCAGGTTTTCTATGTGAAGGACATGTCTACAAAAACGAGAAAAAGAAATCAGCAAAAGAAGATATCGTCCGATGAGCCAAAACGCCACATAGTTCTTTCAGGGAAAAGAAACATCGTGGGAGTAGATGACAAGACAGACATGTTAGTAGATTATAATAAGTCTCATGAAATTCCGCCCTTCAAAGTGAAAACTGACCCAAGCATCCTACTGAATGATGAAGGTTCTCCATGGCTACGACCCAGAAGAAAACAGAAATAATAGATAGGAATATTGGTGCAATAATGTAATAATCTATTAAACCTTTTATATAATGCATGTATGGAATGTACTAAACCTTTGAGTTTTGAATTATTTATTCAATTTCAAACACTTTTCATTATCATAGTTTTCTCAAATATGCAAAAAGAATTTTAATAAACATATTTTTTAATTGAAAATAACAAAATAGTTAATAGTTTGAATAGTCAAAATAATTAATTTTGAAAATAGAAAATAGTTTTGAATTATTTATTCAATTTCAAACACTTTTCATTATCATAGTTTTGTCAAATTCTCAAATATGCAAAAAGAATTTTAATAAACATAGTTTTTAATTGAAAATATCAAAATAGTTAATAGTTTGGATAGTCAAAATAATTAATTTTGAAAATAGAAAATAGTTTTTAATTATTTATTCAATTTCAAACACTTTTCATTTTCATAGTTTTGTCAAATTCTCAAATATTAAAAAAGAATTTTAATAAACATAGTTTTTAATTGAAAATAACAAAACAGTTAATAGTTTGGATAGTCAAAATAATTAATTTTGAAAATAGAAAATAGTTTTGAATTATTTATTGAATTTCAAACACTTTTCATTTTCATAGTTTTGTCAAATTCTCAAATATGCAAAAAGAATTTTAATAAACATAGTTTTTAATTGAAAATAACAAAATAGTTAATAGTTTGGGTAGTCAAAATAATTAATTTTGAAAATAGAAAATAGTTTTGAATTATTTATTCAATTTCAAACACTTTTCATTTTCATAGTTTTGTCAAATTCTCAAATATGCGAAAAGAATTTTTAATAAACATAGTTTTTAATTGAAAATAACAAAATAGTTAATAGTTTGGATAGTCAAAATAATTAATTTTGAAAATAGAAAATAGTTTTGAATTATTTATTCAATTTCATACACTTTTCATTATCATAGTTTTGTCAAATTCTCAAACATGCAATAGAAAAGGTTGTCTACCCGGGGTGTCGTCAATTTCTTCCGACCAATCATACCGTAAGAAAGAAAGGCAAGCATTTCAACGGTGTGGCAGATCACCGGAAAAGCCTAACCTCCCTACTGGTGATGAGTTATTGGCTATGGTCAAGGATTTGGATCAAATAATAATCTTTGGAAAGGGTCCCGGTGGTCAGTCTGTTCCAAAAGATGACGTTACCGGACACGTGCCCATGTGGAAAAAGAAATCTTTATTTTGGGAGCTACCCTATTGGAAACACCTAGAGGTCCGGTCTTCAATCGACGTGATGCACCTGACGAAGAATCTTTGTGTGAACCTACTAGGCTTCCTGGGAGTGTATGGAAAGACAAAAAATGAAATCTCTTTGTAACAGATGAGTTCTCGTTCGAAAACCTGATACTTTGAGAGAGACTGTCCGTTTTGTACACGAAGTGCATCCAGTTTTTGCCGTAACCCTCTCGACTTTTTAGCACATGCTATGTGGGTGAAATGATGATACCATGCCAACTTTCAACATTTCCTGAGTTCATTTGTAGTGCTTTTCAATTTCACGGTCAACTAGCTAGCTCAAAGAAAAATAAGTAAATGCACGAAAAATACCAAATGAAGTCAGAAATTGTTGAAAATTTGTGATGTGCCTTTGAATGGTGCATTTTGAACACACAAAAAGTATGGAGTTCAAATAAGTTCAAAAAAATGAAATCTCTTTGTAACAGATGAGTTCTCGTTCGAAACCCTCATGCATACTTCGAGAGAGATTGTCCGTGTTGTACACGAAGTGCATCCAGTTTTTGCCGTAACCCTCTCAACTTTTTAGCACATGCTTTGTGGGTGAAATGATGATACCATGCCAACTTTCAACATTTTCAGATTTCATTTGTTGTGCTTATCAATTTCGGGATCAATTAGCTAAAAAAAAGTAAATGCACGAAAAATACCAAATGAAGTCGGAAATTGTTGAAAATTTGTGATGTGCCTTTGATTGGTGCATTTTGAACACACAAAAAGTATGGAGTTCAAATAAGTTCAAAAAAATGAAATCCCTTTGTAACTCGTTCGAAACCGTGGTACTTCGAGAGAGATTGTCCGTTTTGTACACGAAGTGCATCCAGTTTTTGTCGTAACCCTCTCAACTTTTTAGCACATGTTGTGTGGGTGAAAAGATGATACCATGCCAACTTTCAACAATTTCAGATTTCATTTGTAGTGCTTCTCAATTTTAGGGTCAACTAGCTCAAAAAAATAATTAAATGCACGAAAAATACCAAATGAAGTCAGAAATTGTTGAAATTTTGTGATGTGCCTTTGAATGGTGCTTTTTGAACACACAAAATGTATGGAGTTCAAATAAGTACAAAAAATGAAATCCCTTACTTCGAGAGAGATTGTCCGTTTTGTACACGAAGTGCATCCAGTTTTTGCCGTAACCCTCTCAACTTTCTAGCACATGCTATGTGGGTGAAAATGATGATACCATGCCAACTTTCAACATTTTTAGAGTTCATTTGTAGTGTTTTTCAGTTTCAGGGTCAACTAGCTCAAAAAAATAAGTAAATTCACGAAAAATATCAAATGAAGTCAGAAATTTCATAAAGTTTTTTTTGTTAAAATACTTAATAGAAAACAAAAAAAGAGTCAACTAAAAAGAATCAACTAAAATATTAACTAAAATGAATGAATTAAAAATAATTAACTAAAATTATCAAAGTGCTTATTTGTTGGAAAGAATCAAGTAAAACATTAACTAAAAAGAAACATAAAAAGATCAACTCAATAAAAAACTAAAATAGAAGAGAAAAAAAATATTTAATAGCAAAGAATTAAAATATAAACTAGGACTAAAAATTATTAAAGTAAAAAAAATGCCGCCTATTGGGCCATCACGGCCTGCATACGACTAGAAACCCTACCCGACAGGTGGGCCAGGATGCAGGCCCGCGGGCCCAATAGGCCCAACATGCAGTGAGAGGAGAGTTAGGCCCATAGGCCTGCTAGGCGAGGTGGGACTAAAGGTTGCCCTGTGTCGCACTGGAGCCAGCCCAGGTCTTTAGTCCCGGTCCGGGGCTCGAACCGGGACTAAAGACCACCTTTAGTCGTGGGTGGAGCCACGACCCGGGACTAAAGCCCCTCATTTCCCGCCTCCTCGCCTGCCGAAAAGGGGTCTTTAGCCCCGGGTCGTGGCTAGACCCGGGACTAAAGGGTGTCTTTAGTCCCGGTTCGAGCCCCGACCCGGGACTAAAGCCCCTCGTTTCCCGCCTCCCCGCCTGCCGAAAAGGGGTCTTTAGCCCCGGGTCGTGGCTAGACCCGGGACTAAAGGGTGTCTTTAGTCCCGGTTCAATCCCCGACCCGGGACTAAAGCTCCACCTATATAAGAGGGAGTTGGAAATTTCCAACCCATCTCCTCTCGTTTTCTTCCTCCTCTCGCTCTCGCCTGCGCACAGGACGACGACGCGATCGACGCCGCCAGGCTGCCGAACCTCCGCCTCGCTCTCGCCATCGTCGACGCCCGCCGTCCTCCTTGCCGTTGCCGATACGCCTCGCCTCGCCATCGCCGTCTCGCCTTGCCTCGCCGTCGCCGTCTCGCCTCTTCGACATTGTTGCGCCGTTGCCGTCTCGCCTCTAGCCCAAAGCTCCTCGCCGCGTCGCCGACGCCGTCGCCGCCCCCAACTCGCCTCGCCTCGCCGTCGCCCCGTTGCTCCGCCGTGAGCTCCCCCTATCCTCCCTCTCCCTCTCCCCCTGTGCCGCCATTATTTTTATAATTTAAGAAAGTTTTTTCTTTACAAAGTTTGTAGAAAAACTATTAATACCTACACAATAGAATCGGTATTATTTGATCCACCAGGAAATTTATGTTGATACTATTTTTACTATTGCAGCCACTGATCCCAGCAAATTTAGTGAAACACAAGAAAAAAACGAATTTAGGAGAAACTAACCTTTTAAAAATGGAAGAAAAGGGTAGCCAACCTGTGCAGTGAAATAAGTTTGCTAGCTGTGTACAAACCTTTGAACTTGGCTCGTCCGTTGTTTCCGTCCAACTACATGCATAACTTTGAACTAAATATGTACTCCTTGCGTTCCTAAATATTTGTCTTTCTAGAGATTTCACTATGGACTACATATAGATCTGTATATAGACATAATATAGAATGTAGATTCATTCATTTTGCTTTGTATGTAGTCCAGTTGAATCCCTAAAAGAAAAATATTTAGGAACAGAGGGAGTAATTATTAAAACGATGGTCAAGAAACTCATCTGAAGTGTCAAGATGCAATAAACATTTCGCAGATAAATATTGTGTGTTAGCATAGCACCGAATCAAGATTGCATGACTTGACAAACCAGTCCCTTGCAATTTGATCCAGTGGTGAATGTAGGGTTTTAGACTAGCTGTTGTATGTAGTGTTGATAGCATCACTAATACAATTGTAGATGCTTACATACACAAATTTTTACACACACTTAAAACTTTTGTCAATATATAGTTGAACTAGTTGATTTAATAAAACTACTTCATTTTACTATATATACAATTACTTTATTTTTAGCAAGAAAATTAATAGAACTAGTTTATTTTTTTAGTTCATTTTACGATGCCTATCCCGCATCCTCGTCGTCGACTCGGCGGAGGACACCTGCTTGATCAGAGGGGCCATGTCCGGGACTGGGCTCTGCCCAGCTGGTATTGGGAGGTGCTACCTTCCGCGGGGCGTAGGTTGGTGAGGAGCCAGCCCGTTGTTGACCCGATCCTTGTTTGATGGCGGTCGCGTGGGCCAGTGACGGTGCCGAGGCTTCCGAACACCGCGGAGGTGGTACGTCACCGTGTCAGCGAGGAGGATGAGTACGTCCGTCGCTACATGGTTGCGTTGGAGGGCAGGTTCGACCTTACCTGGAAGGTTCTTCGGGGATCTCACTGGAGCTATGATCCTGTGATGGTTCCTTCTCTTTGGGTGTCCACCGCCCGCGACGATACCCGTCGGGCGCTACGTTTCTAGTTGTATTAGTGATGCTATATGTATGATAGTATTCGAGGAGTATTAGTGATAATATTCAACGATGTACGGACACAAGAGATGATGTAGTTTTGCTTATAATTGAATGCATGCTAATTTGAATACTACTTTATTTTACGATTTGGTTTTGCTTATTGAATGCTCAAATTGGAAAAGTACTCCTACTTTGAATACTAAAATTAGAGAGCACTATGCAGAAATCTAGGAGTCCCGGGTGGAGCCACGACCCGGGACTAAAGTTGTTTTGGAACGGAGTTCCTGATAGAATAATTCTTTTTTGGTACAAAGTTCAACAAAGTCCTTTGACACTAGACAATGTGACATATATAAGGGTAGATGAGATCAGGAAAAATAGGATCATTTTCTACACATCTAGAATGTCGCCATTTTGTTAAATCCTTAAAGGTTAAGAGAATCCGTTAGACATATTTTAGAGTTTAGGTTCTAGCCTAGACCCGGGACTAAAGGTCCTCCTATATAAAACGACACTTCGAAGTTTCCAACCCCTCTTATATAGTTTGTTAGTTTATTAGTTAATCAAATGTCCTTTTTTGCAGAACTATGGATCCACATATCAGGAACCTCGAAGGGGAAGAACTTCTCAAAGATATAATCAAGACGGCCCCGACGTTGAACCTGCTGAATCTCCGTCGTCATATCTAAACCCCTCCGGATATGGAATGGAGGTCGACCGACATGAAGATGAAGCCGACGTGGCAGGAGATAGGTCGAATGACGGAGAAGGTGATAGCTCCACTGATGGAGACGCCGGTGGAGAAATAATAAAGTCCGGCGAGGTATACATATGAAGTTCGACAATCACTTGTAATATGTGAAAAATATTGGAGATAGCTCTATATTGTATATATATACATTGATTTGACGAATGTTTCTCCCTCTTAGGCCTCCACATCGAGCAAAGCTACAAAACGAGGGCCGACTAAAAAGTTGGATGCACGGACGCATTACACCTTTGAGGTGATATTGCCTACGGGCGAACCCAAGCTTCCTAAGAATGCTATTGGCACATTGAAGAAGCAATGCGGAGTTCTCGTTAGGAATCACGTCCCGATCAGCGTTCGGGAGTGGAACAAGCGCAAAGGGGCAGCCAATAGTGACTATGTCGCCGAAAGGTACAAAGATAATCTTTCGAATGATCTCATGTCACATTTCAACCTCCCAGAATGTGAGAATGAAGACGCCACAAAAAAACTGAGGGCCAAAGTGAAGCAGTGGACTCTAAGAAGATGGCAGAACTGTTCCGTAGCTGGAAGAAGAAGCTATGGAAAAACTATCGGAAGACAAAGAAAGTGCCAGTATTTGAGGGGTATCTAGCCAAGCAGGCGAATCACTGGAAGGCATTTCAAGAGTACAAGGAGTCAGAAGATGCCAAGGCATTATCAAAAAAGAACAAGAAAAATGCCGACAAGAAGAAATATCACCACACGCTGGGGCCAGGGGGCTATGAGACTGCCATCCCAAAGTGGGATAAGAAAGAGCAAGATCTGCTAGCTAAAGGCATCATACCTGAACCCATCCGTGATGAGTGGGAATTGAGAGCAAGAAATTGGTTCCTTGCGCATGGTGGTTCGTACGACGAAGAAACAGGGGACCTCATCTGCAGTGTCGGTCTTAGGATACCTAGGGAGAATTGGAAAAAGATAGTGAAAGAAATTAAGGAGGGAAAAAGACAGTTCACTGCAGATAGAGAGAAAGATTTGCTCACACTGGTCCTCGGCAATGATGAACATGGAGGACGAACGCGAGGCTTCGGTCCTTCTTACCCGTGGTGGCTTGGGTTTGCTAGAGACCAAGACACTTACAGAAGCCGAGCAAGAGCAAAGAAGCGACAGTAGGATGAGGAGAATGACAAGTTCAACCAGTTGCTTGCCAGGCTTAACGAGCAACAGAAGCAGATTGATGAGCTTAGAGGAGTAGCGCGCTAGGAAGATCCTGCACTCGATATTACCGGCGCCCCATCTAAGCGGAAAAGCAGCGTGGCTGAATCTGAGGCCCCGCCCGACGATGCATGAAGAACGATAGAGGGCAGTCCCGGCTACCCCGTGGATGGAATCAAGGAGTCAACATCATGTGAACTCCATCAGAAATTCAAGAACATATCCATGAAGGTGGCCGTCGGACAAGCTTTACCTTCTGGCCGTGATGCACGCTGGCATGGCCGTGAGATTCCACCTGGCTTTGCGAAAGTCGGGGTGGATGAAATCATGGCGCGGTTTCATGATATGGAGCTCGACATAGCTGGACCCGAAGATGAGAGGACACTCGAAGAAGTACTGGGTGGAGTCATCCTATGGGACAAGAACTACATCAAGCTTCCAGGCTCGGCCCCAAGGACAACACAGCCTCCGAGTCATCGCAGGTCACCTACACCTCCATCACCTCCAAGCCCTCCACATGACGACGGCCAGCACAACACGAGTCCATCTCGATCACCGCCGCCGGAATTGGGTCGTCCGTCTCCGCCGCCGCCCGCTAAGGATACTAAGCGGAAGCGTGCCAGCAAGAACGCTCCGTCGATGAGTTCTAAGCAACGGAGCTCCCCAAAGCGCAAACTATCGCCCCTCCCAAAGGTACCTCATGCTAATCTTCCTATCGGACCTTATGATCGTACCAACGAGGAAAACGCCAGGATAACAAAGGAACATTATGATGCACAGATGAAAAAGAAGGAACCCGAGCCCCGCCCAGAATACACCGAGAAGCAAATAGCATATGCAAAATACTTCACGACCCTTCCATCACAGTATGGCTTACACCATAAGCCTGATGACTATACACGCACATTGCAGAAGGAAGGGAAAAAGAGCAGATCACGTGCAAGTGCAAGTGGGAGCAAATCAAGTTCAACTACAAGCAAAAAAAGATCGGACGTTCCTCAGCTTGGACAACAGGCCAAACAGTCGATCCCACCCCTCAGGGTGTTACCCGAGAATGTTCCCTCTGTGGTGCAGGGGCAAGATTTGGAATTAGCAAAGAAGTGGGCGGATGAATGTGGTATCCCGATTGAAGACGTTCTGGCTTCCCAAGACGACAGGTTACCCAAGGTTGTGGTAGCCCCTAAGCAACAGTTTGTCATGGGAGCGCCTTTGGTTAGCAAAGATGATCTCCCAACAAATATGTGTTACTTGCATACATGGTACTTAAGTGAATCAAAGAATGGGAGAACGATGATCGTGGCGAGTGTCCCACGGGAGTACTAAGGCCGCCCCGAAGAAATCCATATCGATTTTGATGAACTCTTCCAGATGTACAATGCCGACGCCCTCGACAAATCGCTTATGAGTTGCTATTTTCTGTAAGTTTTTCAATTCGTTGTCTACATATAACTTGTTTACTTATTTCAATTCATTGTCTACATATAACTTGTACTCTATTATCCAGAATGAAGATTTTGGAATGTAAAAGTAGGAACATCCTAAATATTGGGTTTATTGACCCAGATAAAATACATATAGCGACGCTAACTGATAAACCTAAGGAGACGGAGGAAAACCTTCTAAGGTTTCTAACATATCAAAATTTATGTGACCACATACTGTTTCCATACAACTTTAAGTGAGGGTCTTTACTCTGTTGTGTCCATTCACTTATAAGTGTAATTGATAAGCTACGGACATATATATATATATATATATATATATATATATATATACATGTGCACCTACCATTGGATTCTATTGGACATTCAAATTGATAAGGGAAGAGTTGATGCCTTCGACCCATTATCGAGACCCTTGGAACAGTTCCAAAGCCTGCAGGACATGCTTCAAGGGTAATTTCAATCATTCTTGCGCCTATCGGTCTCTTTCGATGATTTTCTGATATATCAATTAATGAAAAACTTAGCAAATCATTTTCCTTGTCGGGCAGGGTTTGGAAGCGGTTCAAGTGCGTGACTCCCGGTATCGAGCATGAGAAGCTGACCTTTAGAGCGGCTCAGGTAAGTAGTAGTATGATATACTTCTATTTTCAATACATTTTTATGATGCTAGATTATTATTTTGATTATATATATTCTATTCTCGTAAAGTGCGACCAGCAGCCACGGGGGACGCATCTATGCGGATACTATGTTTGCGAGACCATTCGCACGTTTACCTCTGAGCACAAGGATTACAGATACGACGTAAGCAATGAACATTCACACCTCTATTTTTACCCGTCATTCTTTGTTGTCATGATTGATATTCATATTCATCTCCTCTTCTTATATAGTACACGGCCATGAGGGAGAAGTACCTACCAGAGCAACGCGCGATTGCTGTTGCAGAGGAGCTTGCGACCTTTCTAAGGAGGGAAGCTATAGATGACACAGGACGATTTAGTGTAGCTAGGGGCCATTACTGATGTTGGTCCATGTAATCGAATAGACGGGCTCTAGTCCCGATAATTCAGATCTCCATATAATTGTATATATATGCTCGCTTGTAAGATAAGTTAATCTTATATATATATGCATAAACATGTATATTTAGAATTATATGAAAAATAATTCCCGAACACCAAACGAGGCATCACGTTAATCTCCCGAACACCTAAACCCTAAAACCCTAAAACCCTAAAATAAACAAAATCTGCAGAAACTCTTTAGTCCTGGTCCGTGTTAAGACCCAGGACTAAAGGGCCTTCCCCTGAGGACGCTCCGAGGCGCCCACGTGGAGAAGCACCTTTGGTCCCGGCTTGGAACAGGGCCGGGACTAAAGGTTAGGCCTTTAGTCCCGCCTCTTTGGTCCCGGTTGGTGAACCGGGACTAAAGCCCCTTACGGGCCGGGACTATAGGCCCTGTCCCCACTAGTGTGTAATAAGAGTTTTGTGGCATAAAAAAAATGATACGAATAGCTCCTCAATGAATCGGACGGCTCGCTAGGAGGTGGGTATTTTAGAAAGATCTGCCGACCGACGCGTAGCACACCACTTAAAAAACATTAAAAATAATAATCATCACATTTCATAGTTTAAAAAAATCTGAAAAACATTCCACGTGGACTTACGGATGTGTACTACATTTGTGTACAATTTCATGAGAAAACACATTAATTAGTGAGCTATAAAAAAAATTAAAAAACTCTGATTGCATATGGTGAACAATGTATGTGTTCAAAATCACCAATTTGTCCATTTTATGTAGCTTGCATGTCAATGTATTTGGCGATAAAAATTTGCACACATAGAGTATATAACTGTATGAGGATGCATTTTTTCAGAATTTTTGAATCATTCAGACATCATTTCTGATTTTTTGAAGTCAAGCTTCATGTAGCCTGAACACCAAAATGTACTTATGCAAAGATGAGAAGCCTTTTTATAGTTTGCATGTCTTACATTAAGACCTACCGTAGTGGAAGTATCATATGGGTATCATTCATCTTCCAATCTACCCCCTCTCCCATTTGCTTAACATCATCACCCTCCTCCTCTGATGTTGTTAATGTACTTTTTCGGCCGCCACACATGCATTGTTGGACCTCCACAACCAGCACCTATACGCCCGCTCACTTTTTACGACGGCGTCGTCCACCTAGGTGTCAACCGTAGTCAGGTACACCGCTCCTCCCCTTTCGACGATGTCCATGGCGGACAGTATGCCCGACAGGTATTCAGTCAAAGGCCATTGAGCTAATTTTCGAACGACATGTCGTTCTAGGAGTACAAAGGATTGCAGGGTACTACAGCATGGCGGACAAGTTGTTGTGTGATACATAGTTGGCCGTATCCACGGATTTCATAGGCAGACACAAAAGGGGGCTCTTCTGGCACGATTTGTTTTAGGCACGAATCACGTTCAACCCTATGACATGCACATCGTACAACAACGCAATATGTTGTTGTTATCGTATTGATGATAAGCCATATATACCAACATTACCATGTTTTGTGACACGGTTGCTCGGTTGAAGGCAAGGTGGACATTACACGTGGGAGCGGAGGATTGCATAAGTTTTGTTTTTTCCTGCTCAACTTATCGATTGAATCATTCATTCACTCAGCGTGTATTTACACATTGTGTAGCTCGTAAGCATTACCGTGATGTATCACATGATAAAGGAACGACCATTTAGGTACATACATTGTTGGATGAAGCTGAAGGTGTAGTATGTTTGGGATGACATGATCCGTTCATGAAAATAATATTCATCATCTGGTTAATCTCATTGAATTCAAATTATTGGTGTATGAGACTAATTTGCATGTTATGTATAAATGATTTGTGCTATTTTATATCCGAAATTTGATGAATTTTGTCGGATTTGCATCAATTTTGTCTGATGTGTCGAAATGTTGGTTTAAATTTGTACGAATAACGTTGGATGACCGACTCCCGTATCCGTATCCATTGACTGGTTCCCCTGTCTACGGACGGATACAAAACCAAATTTACAGGTGAGTGTTGGATATATCCTTATGATATTTCTTTTTTAAAAAGGTCTAAACTGAGGGAAATAGTGACCTAGTATTCAGTTCCATACACAACAATACTGCGCTACTCGACTAGCTCATCGGTTAGGTGGCTGTAAGAACCGGCAATCTGGACATGGGTCTGTTTCTAATGATACAAAAAATGATCAGCACCCGACAAAGACATGTGAAATTTTGAAATTAAAACATCGGAAAAAGGAGATGCGTTGAGGTTTAATTATACACGTACTCCCTCCGTCATGAATTAGTTGAGTAATACGATTTGTCTAATAAAAATGTATTTAGATACATTTTTGTGTTAGGTATATTTATATCTAGAAAATCGAAGACAATTAATTCAAAACATAGGTAATATTAACTAAGGGTTAATTGTTCATATATCTCTATAAGTGCCACCCGAGAGGTAGAACCGACGTACAAGGCATTCCTTCCCAAGAAACCATCTCTTTAGCATAACGTCGTTTTGGTGACCAAGCTCATTGGATCTTGACTTTGTAAAAAAAATGAAATTCAAACTTTCCTGTTTCAAATAAGTCTGAAAGTCTTATGCAAGTAAACAAGGATGTTATGTGTATGTGTGTAAATTTTTATGACTAAATATCTTGAAATGCGATCTGTACACAAAAGACAGACTCATGACCTGTAAGAATGAATAATATCATGTGTTAAAAAGCCTTAGAATTTTTTTTTGCACAACCCTCATTTCAATATATTTTTTCCCTGAAAATTTATACACATGTGTGTTACGCATTCATACATATCTATATTTGTTTTTAGAATTTTTTGAACCGTAAATTTTTGAATTTGATGAAATTTGAATTTTTTGAAACGTAAATTTTCAAATTTGATGACTGTGTAGTACAATATACATGATCAGTACTATGTATATTGTACTACACAGTCATCAATGAGATGTACTGATCATGTCGTTTCCTTTATCTACTGTAGATAAATTGTTTTCACCCGTAACTACGGGAGGTTTAAAGTCTTTAATTAATGCACTGTCCTATCAGACTGATGGATTGATAAACATAATCAAAGCTCTCACTACTTGTTGAGGTCCCCATACCTCTTTACAACCTGCAACTGGTACTGTTACTGTAGTACCAATAAGTAGTTAGTTTGCGTAGCAATTGCAACTTAGATGCATGCGTACTTGCAACATTTGAGTCTACACTGTGGACACTGGACAGTAAGATCTTCATGTTAGACATTGTAATATTAGGGGTGCGTATTGTTTAAGTTAGGATTGATCTTGTAGATATATCCTTTGTATAGATAAAGATCAATCCTAACCTTCTTGTAAATCTTGTGTATTTGGTTGGCTTAGGCCCTATAAAAACACACATACGCCCCTGCATAACGCATACGTTTCTACCCAAGTTATTCTCACATGGTATAAGAGCCTCCCTCTTCCCATCTATGTCCAACCCCTCCTCCTCCACCACCACCGCCGCGATGAACTCCTCCACCTCCCTTGCTGCCCTCAGCCACACAATCACCGAGAAGCTTTCCCGAGAGAATTTTTTGATGTGGAAGGCACATGTTCTTCCCCACATCAGGGCTGCCGGCCTGATGGGGTATCTAGATGGTACGTCTGCGGCGCCCCCTGCCGTTCTGACCACGGAGACGGAGGTCTCCGGGAAGGAGTTGATCTCAGCTCCTAACCCGGCGTACACCGCGTGGTACAGTCAGGACCAACAGGTCCTGACTTTCCTCCTCGCATCCCTCTCCCGGGATGTACTCCTGCAAGTCCACACCGTCACCACCTCCTCCGGCGTGTGGCAGATGATACTGATGCTGTTTGCGGCACAGTCCCGTGCTCGCAAGATCCAACTTCGTGGCCAACTATCTACATCCCGCAAAGGTGATCTCTCCACTGGTTCCTATTATACTAAGATGAAAGGCTTCACAGATGAACTTGCGGCGGCCGGGACTCCTGTTGATGAAGATGAGGTTGTCTCCCATATCTTGCACGGTTTGGATTCGGATTACAACTCCTTTGTATCTGCAATCTCAACCCGTGCAGCAGCAGACAATCCCATCGGCCTCGGTGAGCTGTTTTCTCTACTACTCTCTGCCGAAACATGGATTGAATTCCAAAACACTACTGCCGCCCACTCCATCAACCTCGCCTCCAAAGGGGGTGACCGTGGTGGCCCTGCTCGTTCGTCTGCTGGTGGTGGTGCCCCCTTCACCAACACTTTCGACACCACTGCTGCACCACCAGGAGGAATTGCTGCTCATCCCCAAGGCCCGCTCATTTGCCAGATCTGCAAGTATGCTGGCCACGGTGCTTGATCCTGCAAAAAGCGCTTCGACAAGACCTTCAACAACAACCCCAAGCGCCAAAGCAATCCTCCCAAGTCTGCCAATGCAGCTGCTACCTCCTATGGTGTTGATACTAACTGGTATCTCGACACGGGGGCAACGGATCACGTGACTGGTGAGCTAGAGAAGCTTACGGTTTGTGATCGCTACACCGGGCCGGAACAAATCCATACAGCAAATGGTCAAGGTATGAAAATTGCACATGTTGGTCATGCACTTCTTCCTACCCTCATGAGTCTCTCAAGCTAAATAATATTCTCCATGTACCTAGTGCCACCAAAAGTCTCCTTTCTGGCCATCACCTCACCAAAGATAATGATGCCTATCTTATTGTTTACCCTAAGTTCTTTTTTGTGAATGATCAGGCAACGGGGAACACAATTCTTCATGGTCCAAGTAGAGATGGACTCTACCCAATCAATGGCCAGCCAGCTATCCCTGGGCGTCAGGTTCTTGGAGTCGTCAAGCCATCTACCTCTAGGTGGCATAGGCGTCTAGGACACCCATCCTTCCCAGTGGTGCAGCAAATTCTTCGTAATCATCATCTTCCCGTGTCCAATAAAACCGATCATCATTTAGTTTGTGATGCTTGTCAAATGGCTAAGAGCCACCAACTCCCTTACTCTCGTTCAACTAGTGTATCTCATGCTCCTTTAGATCTTATTTTTTCCGATGTATGGGGCCCTTTGCCTCTTTCTGTTGGCAAACAAAAATACTATGTTAGTTTCATCGATGATTTTAGTAAGTTCAGCTGGATTTATCTTATCGAACATAAGTCTGATGTGTTCCAAAAGTTTCACCTCTTTCAAGCTCTAGTTGAACGCCTATTTGATAAGAAAATCATTGCCATGCAAACTGATTGGGGAGGTGAATATCAAAAGTTGAATCAATTTTTTGAAAGCATTGGGATTACACATCATGTTTCTTGCCCTCATGGTCATCAACAAAATGGTTCTGCTGAACGCAAACACCGTCATATTGTTGAAGTAGGCCTCTCTCTTTTAGCCCATGCATCCATGCCACTCAAGTTTTGGGATGAGGCTTTTCTCACAGCTATCTACCTTATAAATCGGGTTCCTAGTCGTGTCATTCATAACCAAACCCCACTTGAACGTCTCTTTAACATCACACCTGATTATTCTTCTCTTCGTATTTTTGGGTGTGCAGTTTGGCCGAACTTGCGCCCCTTCAACAAGCACAAACTTGAGTATCGTTCTAAACAATGTGTCTTTCTTGGCTACAGTCCACTCCACAAAGGGTATAAGTGCCTTGATGTGTCCACGGGTCGGGTCTATGTTTCTCGTGATGTTATCTTTGATGAGCACATTTTTCCCTTTGCTGCCCTACACCCTAATGCCGGCGCCCAACTTCGTGCAGAACTCGTTCTTTTACCTTCTCTTTTTCCTCCACAGCCACCCCAAGTATCTCTAGAGGAAGTGCATACTAATACGGTGTCTATTTCCCATACCAGTGTACCAGGATCTAATGAAAACTATACAGAAAATGGTGATTTTATGCAGGTAACGCATGCTACAGAATCGCCAGCCACAGCAAATCCCACCGGCGCGGATTCTCCTGTCGATCTTCCTGCCAGATCCACCTCGAGATCGCCAGCGCCAGAAGCGTCACGCGCATCCGCTATGGGATCTGCGCGCCTATCCGGCCCGCTCCCGCCCGATCCTGCCGCCCTACGTGGCACGGCCTCACGCGCGGGTTCGAACGGCTCCGCCTCGGGCCCGGGTCGGTCTTCCGACATCAACCACATTCCCAGCCTGGCGCGGGACTGTCCCGGTCGGCTGCAACCCCCCCCCCTCGGGTCTGCCCCGGTCAGCTACCACGCCGATCTCCGCCTCGAATGCGACGCCCACCTCGGCGGCTGCGGCGCCAACTCACACTGCTTGTGGGCCACCCTCTCCACAGATCCTGGAGCCGCATGCTAACGCAGCTACATCCGACCACGTGTTGGCTCCTTATTCGCTGCATGTCGCAGATGACACTGGATCAGCATCGGCTGCCTCGTCTGATGCTCCTGGTGCACTTCGGCGTCGCCAGGCTCTCTTGCCACATCCGCCGCCTCCTCCTCCCGATCGTCCTCATACACGGTCGCGTAGTGGTACTCTCAAACCCAAAGAATATAAAGATGGTTGTATCCGTTGGGGCTCCTTTTGTGCTACAGGTGAACCACAAAATTTGTCGGAGGCCCTTACTCATTCTCGATGGAAGGAGGCCATGGATGAGGAGTATCGTGCACTTATGGAAAATCATACGTGGCATCTTGTGCCATACCAGAAAGGTACAAATCTCATTGACTGCAAGTGGGTATACAAGATTAAACGTAAGTCTGATGGCAGTGTTGATCGTTATAAAAGCACGGTTGGTTGCAAAAGGTTTTAAACAACGTTATGGTCTTGATTATGAGGACACCTTTAGCCCTGTTGTCAAAGCTGCCACTATCAGATTAATTTTGTCTATAGATGTCTCCAAAGGTTGGTGCATGCGACAGTTGGACGTCAAGAACACGTTTTTACATGGTGTTCTGGAAGAGGATGTGTTCATGAAACAACCTCCTGGGTATGTGGATCCACGGTCACCTCATTTTGTTTGCAAACTTGATAAAGCTCTCTATGGTCTTAAACAGGCCCCAAGAGCCTGGTACTCACGACTCTCTAACAAGCTGCAATCACTTGGTTTTGTGCCTTCTAAGTGTGATACATCCCTGTTTCTATACTCTCGGGCTGGTATAACCATTTTTATGCTTATCTATGTGGATGATATTATTGTCACCAGTTCACACCCTCAGGCAGTTGAAGCTCTCCTTGCTGATCTACGCATAGATTTTGCTCTCAAGGATCTTGGCTCCCTCCACTATTTCCTTGGTATTGAGGTAACTCCTGTTGATGGTGGCATCCTGTTATCTCAAAGTAAGTATTTACTTGAATTGCTACAACGAGTGGCTATGCCAGGATGCAAACCTGTTAGCACACCTCTCTCCACCTCTGAGAAGCTGTCTTTGTTTGATGGTCAACCCCTTGGGGATGAGGACTATACTCAGTACCGAAGTGTTGTTGGGGCATTGCAATATCTCACACTGACTCGTCCTGATATTTCCTTTCGAGTCAATAAGGTTTGTCAATTTTTGCATGCTCCTACTACTGTCCATTGGACTGCTGTCAAGAGGATTCTTAGATATTTGCACGGCACTTTGACTCATGGTCTTTCTATTCGCAAATCCGACTCCATGTTGGTAAGTGCTTTTGCTGATGCTGATTGGGCTGGCTGTCCTCATGATAGAAAGTCCACTAGAGGATTTGCTGTGTTTTTTGGTAGTAACCTTGTTTCCTGGACTGCTCGCAAGCAAGCTACTGTGTCTCGCTCCAGTGCTGAAGCTGAATATAAGGCACTTGCCAATGCCACGGCTGAAATCATTTGGGTACAGAATCTCTTGACTGAGTTGGGCATTGCTCATCCTACTGCTGCTTCTCTTTGGTGTCATAACTTAGGTGCAACCTATCTATCCGCCAATCCCATTTTTCATGCTCATACCAAGAATATTGAGATTGACTATCATTTTGTCCGTGAACGAGTTTCTCAAAAGTTATTACACATTCGGTTCATTCCAACTGGAGATCAAGTGGCGGATGGCTTCACTAAATCGCTTACCGCTCGCCAATTAGATATTTTTCGTCCCAATCTCAACTTAGATAAGTTGTGATTGAAGGGGAGTGTTAGACATTGTAATATTAGGGGTGCGTGTTGTTTAAGTTAGGATTGATCTTGTAGATATATCCTTTGTACAGATAAAGATCAATCCTAACCTCCTTGTAAATCTTGTGTATTTGGTTGGCTTAGGCCCTATATAAACACGCATACGTCCCTGCATAATGCATACGTTTCTACCCCAGTTATTCTCACACTTCATTCAATCATGGAAGGAGAAGAAAAGCCAGTGTTTATTGTTGGGCCATCCTTTTGATAAAACTAGCCGAAAACCTATGAATTCCTAGTAGACGCTCTGCCATCCAAGTGGCCACAGTGAAAAATAACTTACATTGATAATATGCACATAACCTTAGGCTATGCTACTATTTCGGTCGTCAGGGTTTATTAAGTCCAGAGCAAAGAAATGTGAGACAGTTTTCATAAAACTACCCACGATAAGACGTAACATATAATAGTAATCTATATATGTTACTAGTATAAGGTGGTGTTTCTTTACCTAGGGACTAGACTAAAAAGTCCCTTTTAGTCCCTAGGTAAAGAAACAGGAGGGACTTTTCCTTAAGGAACTAGAAAAAGTCTTTATTGGAGGGACTTTTTTCTTTAGTCCCTGGGACTAAAAAAAGTCTAGTCCCTTGGAAAGAAATACCACCTAAATTACTACTTCCTGTGTCTGGATGTATAACTTATTAAGGCTACTCATAGTGGCAAGTATCATATAGTAGTATCATGCATATGATAGTATGGTACTACTATGATACTATCTTCATAGTGCATAGTATCATAAACTAGTACTCCCTCCGTCACGCTTTAA
Organism: Hordeum vulgare subsp. vulgare; assembly: GCF_904849725.1. NCBI lineage: Eukaryota > Viridiplantae > Streptophyta > Magnoliopsida > Poales > Poaceae > Hordeum > Hordeum vulgare. The sequence goes on along the minus strand of NC_058519.1, from coordinate 652,603,592 downwards.
AAGGCGTGTTTGGAAATTCTCTGGAACCTAGGTGGTTATTGATTGGTTGTGAGATGGGCTGAAAAATAGCATTCACCCTACGCATGCATATAGAAGTATTACAACGGAGTATTAATTAGCTGCTAGGAGTAAATGTAATGCGTCCTAAACCTTGTCTATCATGGAAATGCACATAAATTTAACTCTGTCTTCTAAACCATGACGGAGGAAGTATCATAGATGGTCTCATTTATTGACATGCATGACACATAGTAGCATAGCATTTAGATATCTACCTATGTTACTCTAACCCTCTATCTCTTCTTTAATTATTTGCCACATAACTATTTTTTCGAAAAGGAGGCAAAGCCCCGGCCTCTGCATCGAGAGATGCATGCAACCATATATTAAAATCAAAATCAAGTCTCAGCAAAGTACATGAAAGGTCTAGCAAAAAGTGAATAAAAAGATACAAGGCGTCTGTCGCGCCCAAACCGGAGATGACAATAGACCTAGATGACTAAACACATATCCTATTAATATGTCGACATCCAAACCGGTTGAAGATACCTTGTGCTACCATCTCCCAACGGACACTTCTAGTAACCGTAAGCTCCCTGGCGTCCACAGGAGTGAGTAATGACCACGTGTGGATCAGTGCGGTAGCCCTGAAGATAACCTGCAAGAAGTGAATATCACGTTGTCTGTTAAACACTAAGTCATTTTTGCAATTCCATACAGCCCACAATAGTGCACAAGATCCCACATGAATAAGTTTAGCAGTTTGAACATCAACCCCCCGTAACCACATCCCAAATAACGTGTTGATACTATTAGGAGGACTGATGTTGAAAACAATGTGAAGCGAGCGTCATACCACTTTAGCCATAGGACAATCTAGAAAGAGGTGCTTAACATTTTCTTTATTCGGACAGAAACTGCATCTAGGATTACCATTCCAATTTCGCTTGGCTAGATTAACCTTCGTTAGAATAACCCCTTTGTGAACAAACCACATGAAGACCTTAATTCTAAGGGGAACTTTCATCTCTCATATATGCGCTGATTTTGGAATAGGTGTTAAATCTATGAGATGCATGTACATAGATTTTACCGTAAAGACTTCATTTGTGGTCAGCTTCCACTGAACACGATCAGGTCTGTCAGAGAGGTTAACGTCCATCAACCTTTTGACAAGATGCAGCCAGCTAATCCATCTATTACCAATTAAGGATCTACGAAATTGAATATTTAGAGGTGTCTCGCATAATATTGACGCAACAGACGCTTGTCGACGTTGTGCAATATGATACAACTGCGGATATTGAATAGCTAAAGGCATCTCCCCTAGCCAAGTATCTTCCCTGAATCTAGTCGATTCACCATCTCCTATGATGAACCTAGTTCTGTTGAAGAAAGCATTTTTTTACCCGCATCAAACCCTTTGAGAAAGGAGAGTCAGTTGTCCGTGCTCTAACCTGAGATAAGGTTTTGTTTTGTAAGTACTTGTTCATCAGAATTTGTACCCACATACCTTCTGTTTCCATATAGATAGTCTAAACAGCCATTTACTAAGTAGACATCTATTTTTGGTCTCTAAATTTTCGATTCCTAATCCTCCTTGTTCTTTAGGTCTACAAATAATGTCCCATCTAGTAAGCCTATACTTAGTCTTGACCTCATCGCTTTGCCAGAAAAATCGAGATCGATAGAAATCCAACTTTTTTCGCACCCCGACAGGTACTTCGAAAAAGGATAAGAGAAGCATAGGCATGCTTGTTAATACGGAATTAACAAGTACCAACCGTCCTCCATAGGATAGAAGCTTTCCTTTCCAGCAACTTAATTTCTTTTCAAATCGATCCTCAATGCATTTCCATTCCTTATTTGATAATTTTCGGTAACGAATAGGAATCCCTAAATACGTGAAAGGTAAACTCCCACTTTCGCAACCGAACAATTGACTATAAGTGTGATGTTCGTTTTTGGCCCTACCAAAACAAAACACTTCACTTTTATTGAAACTAATCTTCAGCCCAGATAACTGCTCAAATAAGCAAAGGATGAGCTTCATATTACTAGCTTTTTTCAGATCATGCTCCATAAAAAGAATCATGTCATCTGCATATTGTAGAATAGAGACACCCCCGTTCACAAGATACGGGATTAGTCCCCCAACCAGGTCCTTCTCATTCGCTCGCTTAATCATAAGAGCCAACATATCAGCAACAATGTTGAATGAAATAGGAGAAATTGGGTCTCCCTGTGTGAGACCCTTCAGTGTCTGGAAGAAATGACCCATGTCATCATTTACCTTAATACCGACACTTCCTTTTTTTATAAAACAGTCGACATGCTTTCGCCAAAGCTCGTCAAACCCCTTCATGCGCATGGTTTGCTGCAAAAAGAACCATTTAACTTTTTCGTACGCCTTTTCAAAATCCACTTTCAAGATAACACCATCATGTTTCTTCGAATGAATTTCATGTAAAGTTTCATTCAGGACAACGAGCCCTTCTAGGATATTCCGTCCGGGCATAAAAGCTGTTTGCGTAGATTGGACCAGGAATGAGCCATCTACGTTAGTCTATCCGTTCCCACCTTTGTGAAAATTTTGAAACTAACATTTAGCAAACAAATTGGACAAAATTGTTCAATACGTGTCGCCCCATCTTTCTTTGGTAGAAGCGTTATGGTACCAAAATTCAAATGAAAGAGTTGTAGGTGACCATCATACAGATCATGAAACATTGGCATGAGATCATTCTTGATAATATGCCAACATTTCTTGTAAAACTCAGCCGGAAACCCATCTGGCCCGGAAGCGTTACCGTTCTTCATTTCCCCAATCGCATCCAGCACCTCTTTCTCCGTAAAAGGGGCGGATAAAAACTCATTGTCAGCCTCTCCAACTTGAGGAATATCCGCTACTTGATGCTCATCCATATTTACAAAGCTATGCTCAGGAGCACCGAATAACTGTTTATAATAGTTAGAGATATACAATTTAATATTCTCATGACCTACTATGGTACCCTCATCTTGCTCGAGATGCAGGATTCTCTTTTTCCTATGTTTGCCATTTGCAATCAAGTGGAAAAATTTAGTGTTATTATCCCCATGAACGATTGCCCGTACTTTTTCTCTACTTGCCCATTTCATTTCCTCCTCTCTCAGGAGTACTCGAAGTCGTTGTTCAGCCTCATCCTTCATAGACCGCTCGTTCATATCCAAAATATTGGTCTCAGCCTTACGGTCAAGGTCATCTATAAGTTTGATAAGCCTATCCTTCTCATCCTTATAGATCCCAAATACGTTCTTAGCCCAACCACGAACATATTGTCTAAGATGTCGAATTTTATTTTGCCATCGATCACCGTTGGATGTCCCACCCAACTCCTTGTTCCATTCCCTAGCAATCATATCCATGAATCCCTCCCGTGAGAACCAACTTGACTCAAAGGAGAATGCATTTTTGTTACCCATATGGTTTGCATTGCCAGAGTCCGGCAACAGTGGCGTGTGGTCAGAGATCGCTCTTTGAAGCGCACGCACTGTTACTAGTGAAAACTTCTGTTTCCATTCAATACTAGTAAGAACCCGGTCCAACTTTTCAAAGGTTTGGTTTTGTAGGGAATTAGCCCATGTGAATTTCCTACCAGAGAGTTGTTGGGGAACGTCGCATGGGAAACAAAAATTTTCCTACGCGCACGAAGACCTATCATGGTGATGTCCATCTACGAGAGGGGATGAGTGATCTACGTACCCTTGTAGATCGTACAGCAGAAGCGTTAGAGAACGCGGTTGATGTAGTGGAACGTCCTCACGTCCCTCGATCCGCCCCGCGAACAATCCCGCGATCAGTCCCACGATCTAGTACCGAACGGACGGCACCTCCGCGTTCAGCACACGTACAGCTCGACGATGATCTCGGCCTTCTTGATCCAGCAAGAGAGACGGAGAGGTAGAAGAGTTCTCCGGCAGCGTGACGGCGCTCCGGAGGTTGGTGATGATCTTGTCTCAGCAGGGCTCCGCCCGAGCTCCGCAGAAACGCGATCTAGAGGAAAAACTATGGAGGTATGTGGTCGGGCTGCCGTGGCAAAAGTTGTCTCAAATCAGCCCTAATACCTTAGTATATATAGGAGGGAGGGGGAGGGAAGAGGCAGCCTCAAACCCTCAAGGTTTGGCCGAAATTGGAGGTGGAGGAGTCCTACTCCAATCCTACTTGGAGTAGGATTCCACCTTCCCACTTGGAAACTCTTTCCACCTTGTGTTTTTTCCTTCTCAAACCTTATGGGCCTTAGTGGGAACTTATTCCAGCCCACTAGGGGCTGGTTTATCTCTTCCCATAGCCCATGAGACCCCTTGGGGCGTGACACCCCTCCCGATGGTCCCCGGCACCCCTCCCGGCACTCCTGGTACACTACCGATGAGCCCGAAACTTTTCCGGTAATGCACGAAAACCTTCCGGTAACCAAATGGGGTCATCCTATATATCAATCTTCGTTTCCGGACCATTCCGGAAACCCTCGTGACGTCCGTGATCTCATCCGGGACTCCGAACAACATTCGGTAACCAACCATATAACTCAAATACGCATAAAACAACGTCGAACCTTAAGTGTGCAGACCCTGCGGGTTCGAGAACTATGTAGCCATGACCCGAGAGACTCCTCGGTCAATATCCAATAGAGGGACCTGGATGCCCATATTGGATCCTACATATTCTACGAAGATCTTATCGTTTGAACCTCACTGCCAAGGATTCGTATAATCCCGTATGTCATTCCCTTTGTCCTTCGGTATGTTACTTGCCCGAGATTCGATCGTCAGTATCCGCATACCTATTTCAATCTCGTTTACCGGCAAGTCTCTTTACTCGTTCCGTAATACAAGATCCCGCAACTTACACTAAGTTACATTGCTTGCAAGGCTTGTGTGTGATGTTGTATTACCGAGTGGGCCCCGAGATACCTCTCCGTCACACGGAGTGACAAATCCCAGTCTTGATCCATACTAACTCAACTAACACCTTCGGAGATACCTGTAGAGCATCTTTATAGTCACCCAGTTACGTTGCGACGTTTGATACACACAAAGCATTCCTCCGGTGTCAGTGAGTTATATGATCTCATGGTCATACGAATAAATACTTGACACGCAGAAAACAGTAGCAACAAAATGACACGATCAACATGCTACGTCTATTAGTTTGGGTCTAGTCCATCACGTGATTCTCCCAATGACGTGATCCAGTTATCAAGCAACAACACCTTGTTCATAATCAGAAGACACTGACTATCATCGATCAACTGGCTAGCCAACTAGAGGCATGCTAGGGATGGTGTTTTGTCTATGTATCCACACATGTAAATGAGTCTTCATTCAATACAATTATAGCATGGATAATAAACTATTATCTTGATACAGGAATTATAATAATAACTATACATTTATTATTGCCTCTAGGGCATAATTCCAACAGTCTCCCACTTGCACTAGAGTCAATAATCTAGCCCTCACATCACCATGTGAATTACATTGTAATAAATCTAACACCCATACAGTTCTGGTGTCGATCATGTTTTGGCCGTGGAAGAGGTTTAGTCAGCAGGTCTGCTACATTCAGATCCGTGTGCACCTTGCATATATTTACGTCCTCCTCCTCGACGTAGTCGCGGATGAGGTTGAAGCGTCGTTTGATGTGTCTGGTCTTCTTGTGAAACCTTGGTTCCTTTGCTAAGGCAATGGCACCTGTGTTGTCACAGAACAAGGTTATTGGATCCAGTGCACTTGGCACCACTCCAAGATCCGTCATGAACTGCTTCATCCAGACACCTTCCTTAGCCGCCTCCGAGGCAGCCATGTACTCTGCTTCACATGTAGAATCTGCTACGACGCTTTGCTTGGAACTGCACCAGCTTACTGCACCCCCATTAAGAATAAATACGTATCCGGTTTGTGACTTAGAGTCGTCCGGATCTGTGTCAAAGCTTGCATCGACGTAACCTTTTACGGCGAGCTCTTCGTCACCTCCATACACGAGAAACATCTCCTTAGTCCTTTTCAGGTACTTCAGGATATTCTTGACCGCCGTCCAGTGATCCACTCCTGGATTACTCTGGAACCTGCCTGCCATACTTATGGCCAGGCTAACATCCGGTCTAGTGCACAGCATCGCATACATGATAGAACCTATGGCTGAAGCATAGGGGACGGAGCGCATATGCTCTCTATCTACATCAGTTGCTGGGCACTGAGTCTTACTCAATCTCGTACCTTGTAACACCGGCAAGAACCCTTTCTTGGACTGTTCCATTTTGAACCTCTTCAAAACTTTATCAAGGTATGTGCTTTGTGAAAGTCCTATCAGGCGTTTTGATCTATCCCTATAGATCTTAATGCCTAGAATGTAAGCAGCTTCTCCTAGGTCCTTCATAGAGAAACTTTTATTCAAGTAACCTTTTATGCTCTCCAAAAGCTCTACGTTGTTTCCAATCAGTAATATGTCATCCACATATAATATTAGAAACGCCACAGAGCTCCCACTCACTTTCTTGTAAATACAAGATTCTCCAACCACTTGTATAAACCCAAATGCTTTGATCACCTCATCAAAGCGTTTGTTCCAACTCCGAGATGCTTGCACCAGTCCATAAATGGATCGCTGGAGTTTGCACACTTTGTCAGCATTTTTAGGATCGACAAAACCTTCGGGTTGTATCATATACAATTCTTCTTTAAGAAAACCGTTGAGGAACGCCGTTTTGACATCCATCTGCCAGATTTCATAATCGAAAAATGCAGCTATTGCTAACATGATTCTGACGGACTTAAGCATCGCTACAGGAGAGAAAGTCTCATCGTAGTCAATTCCTGGAACTTGTGAAAAACCCTTTGCCACAAGTCGAGCTTTATAAACGGTCACATTACCGTCAGCGTCCGTCTTCTTCTTAAAGATCCATTTGTTCTGAATAGCCTTGCGGCCCTCAGGCAGTATCTCCAAAGTCCATACTTTGTTCTCATACATGGATCCTATCTCGGATTTCATGGCTTCTAGCCATTTGTTGGAATCTGGGCCCACCATCGCTTCTTCATAATTTGCAGGTTCATTGTTGTCTAACAACATGATTGATAAGACGGGATTACCGTACCACTCTGGAGCAGCGCGTGATCTCGTCGACCTGCGTGGTTCAACAGAAACGTGAACTGGAGTTTCATGATCATCATCATTAACTTCCTCCTCAACCGGCGTCGCAACGACAGAGGTTTCCCCTTGCCCTGCGCCACCATCCAGAGGGATGAGAGGTTCGACAACCTCGTCAAGTTCTATCTTCCTCCCACTCAATTCTCTCGAGAGAAACTCCTTCTCGAGAAAAGTTCCGTTCTTAGCAACAAACACTTTGCCCTCGGATTTGAGATAGAAGGTGTACCCAACTGTCTCTTTTGGGTAACCTATGAAGACGCACTTTTCCGCTTTGGGTTCCAGCTTTTCAGGCTGAAGCTTTTTGACATAAGCATCACATCCCCAAACTTTAAGAAACGACAACTTTGGCCTTTTGCCATACCACAGTTCGTATGGTGTCGTCTCAACGGATTTCGATGGTGCCCTATTTAAAGTGAATGCAGCTGTTTCTAATGCATAACCCCAAAATGATAACGGCAAATCAGTAAGAGACATCATAGATCGCACCATTTCTAATAAAGTACGATTACGACGTTCGGACACACCATTACGCTGTGGTGTTCCGGGCGGTGTTAACTGCGAAACAATTCCACATTGTCTTAAGTGAGTACCAAACTCGAAACTCAGATATTCACCCCCACGATCAGACCGTAGGAACTTGATCTTCTTGTTACGATGATTTTCCACTTCACTCTGAAATTGCTTGAACTTTTCAAATGTTTCAGACTTGTGCTTCATCAAGTAGACATAACCATATCTACTTAGATCGTCAGTGAAGGTGAGAAAATAACGATATCCGCCGCGTGCCTCCACGCTCATTGGACCACACACATCGGTATGTATGATTTCCAACAAGTCACTTGCACGCTCCATTGTTCCGGAGAACGGAGTCTTAGTCATCTTGCCCATGAGGCATGGTTCACACGTGTCAAGTGAATCAAAGTCAAGTGACTCCAAAAGTCCATCAGCATGGAGTTTCTTCATGCGCTTTACACCAATATGACCCAAGCGGCAGTGCCACAAAAATATGGCGCTATCATTGTTTACTCTAACTCTTTTGGTCTCAATGTTATGTATATGCGTATCTCTATCAAGATTCAATATGAACAATCCTCTCACATTCGGTGCATGACCATAAAAGATGTTACTCATAGTAATAGAACAACCATTATTCTCAGACTTAAAAGAGTAACCGTCTCGCAATAAACAAGATCCAGATATAATGTTCATGCTCAACGCAGGCACTAAATAACAATGATTTAAGTTCATCACTAATCCCGATGGTAGTTGAAGTGACACTGTGCCGACGGCGATTGCATCAACCTTGGAACCGTTTCCTACGCGCATCGTCACTTCGTCTTTCGCCAGCCTTCGTCTATTCCGCAGTTCCTGCTTCGAGTTGCAAATGTGAGCAACAGAACCGGTATCGAATACCCAGGCACTACTACGAGAGCTGGTTAAGTACACATCAATAACATGTATATCAAATATACCTGATTTTTCTTTGCCCGCCTTCTTATCTGCCAGATACTTGGGGCAATTGCGCTTCCAGTGACCCATACCCTTGCAATAGAAGCACTCTGTTTCAGGCTTAGGTCCAGCCTTGGGTTTCTTCGGCGGATTGGCAACAGGCTTGCCGCTCTTCTTCGAATTGCCCTTCTTGCCTTTGCCGTTTCTCTTGAAACTAGTGGTCTTGCTCACCATCAACACTTGATGTTCTTTACGGAGTTCAGACTCTGCGACTTTCAACATTGCAAACAACTCGCCGGGAGACTTGTTCATCCCTTGCATATTGTAGTTCAACACAAAGCCTTTATAGCTTGGCGGCAGTGATTGAAGGATTCTGTCAGTGATAGCTTCTTGCGGGAGTTCAATCCCCAGTTCAGCTAGACGGTTTGAGTACCCAGACATTTTGAGCACATGTTCACTGACAGACGAGTTTTCCTCCATCTTGCAAGCATAGAATTTATCGGAGGTCTCATACCTCTCGATCCGGGCGTTCTTCTGAAAGATGAACTTCAACTCCTGGAACATCTCAAATGCTCCATGACGCTCAAAGCGACGTTGAAGTCCCGGTTCTAAGCCATACAAGACTGCACATTGAACTATTGAGTAGTCCTCCTTACGCGCTAACCAAGCGTTCTTAACATCCTGATCAGCCGTAGCGGGTGGTTCATCTCCTAGCGCAGCATTAAGGACATAATCCTTCTTTCCAGCTTGTAAGATTAGCTTAAGATTACGAGCCCAGTCTACAAAGTTGCTTCCATCATCTTTCAACTTAGCTTTCTCTAGGAACGTATTAAAATTGAGGATGACACTTGCGTGAGCCATGATCTACAACACAAATATATTCAAAGTGGACTTAGACTATGTTCAAGATAATTAGAGTTCAACTTAATCAAATTAGATGCTAAACTCCCACTCAAAAAGTACATCTCTCTAGTCATTTGAGTGGTTCATGATCCACCTACACTATCCCAAGTCCGATCATCACGTGAGTCGGGAGTAGTTTCAGTGGTAAGCATCCCTATGCTAATCATATCAGCTATATGATTCATGATCGACCTTTCGGTCTCATGTGTTCCGAGGCCATGTCTGCACATGCTAGGCTCGTCAAGCTTAACCCGAGTGTTCCGCGTGCGCAACTGTTTTGCACCCGTTGTATGTGAACGTTGAGTCTATCACACCCGATCATCACGTGGTGTCTCGAAACGACGAACTGTAGCAACGGTGCACAGTCGGGGAGAACACAATTTCGTCTTGAAATTTTAGTGAGAGATCACCTCATAATGCTACCGTCGTTCTAAGCAAAATAAGGTGCATAAAAGGATTAACATCACATGCAATTCATAAGTGACATGATATGGCCATCATCACGTGCTTCTTGATCTCCATCACCAAAGCACCGGCACGATCTTCTTGTCACCGGCGCCACACCATGATCATCCATCAACGTGTCGCCATCGCGGTTGTCGTGCTACTTATGCTATCACTACTAAAGCTACATCCTAGCAAAATAGTAAACGCATCTGCAAGCACATATGTTAGTATAAAGACAACCCTATGGCTCCTGCCGGTTGCCGTACCATCGACGTGCAAGTCGATATTTCTATTACAACATGATCATCTCATACATCCAATATATCACATCACATCATTGGCCATATCACATCACAATCATACCCTGCAAAAACAAGTTAGACGTCCTCTAATTTTGTTGTTGCAAGTTTTACGTGGTGACCAAGGGTATCTAGTAGGATCGCATCTTACTTACGCAAACACCACAACGGAGATGTATGAGTTGCTATTTAACCTCATCCAAGGACCTCCTCGGTCAAATCCGATTCAACTAAAGTTGGAGAAACCGTCACTTGCCAGTCATCTTTGAGCAAAGGGGGTTACTCGTAACGATGAAACCAGTCTCTCGTAAGCGTACGAGTAATGTCGGTCCAAGCCGCTTCAATCCAACAATGCCGCGGAATCAAGAAAAGACTAAGGAGGGCAGCAAAACGCACATCACCGCCCACAAAACCTTTTGTGTTCTACTCGAGAAGACATCTACGCATGAACCTAGCTCATGATGCCACTGTTGGGGAACGTCGCATGGGAAACAAAAATTTTCCTACGCGCACGAAGACCTATCATGGTGATGTCCATCTACGAGAGGGGATGAGTGATCTACGTACCCTTGTAGATCGTACAGCAGAAGCGTTAGAGAACGCGGTTGATGTAGTGGAACGTCCTCACGTCCCTCGATCCGCCCCGCGAACAATCCCGCGATCAGTCCCACGATCTAGTACCGAACGGACGGCACCTCCGCGTTCAGCACACGTACAGCTCGACGATGATCTCGGCCTTCTTGATCCAGCAAGAGAGACGGAGAGGTAGAAGAGTTCTCCGGCAGCGTGACGGCGCTCCGGAGGTTGGTGATGATCTTGTCTCAGCAGGGCTCCGCCCGAGCTCCGCAGAAACGCGATCTAGAGGAAAAACTATGGAGGTATGTGGTCGGGCTGCCGTGGCAAAAGTTGTCTCAAATCAGCCCTAATACCTTAGTATATATAGGAGGGAGGGGGAGGGAAGAGGCAGCCTCAAACCCTCAAGGTTTGGCCGAAATTGGAGGTGGAGGAGTCCTACTCCAATCCTACTTGGAGTAGGATTCCACCTTCCCACTTGGAAACTCTTTCCACCTTGTGTTTTTTCCTTCTCAAACCTTATGGGCCTTAGTGGGAACTTATTCCAGCCCACTAGGGGCTGGTTTATCTCTTCCCATAGCCCATGAGACCCCTTGGGGCGTGACACCCCTCCCGATGGTCCCCGGCACCCCTCCCGGCACTCCTGGTACACTACCGATGAGCCCGAAACTTTTCCGGTAATGCACGAAAACCTTCCGGTAACCAAATGGGGTCATCCTATATATCAATCTTCGTTTCCGGACCATTCCGGAAACCCTCGTGACGTCCGTGATCTCATCCGGGACTCCGAACAACATTCGGTAACCAACCATATAACTCAAATACGCATAAAACAACGTCGAACCTTAAGTGTGCAGACCCTGCGGGTTCGAGAACTATGTAGCCATGACCCGAGAGACTCCTCGGTCAATATCCAATAGAGGGACCTGGATGCCCATATTGGATCCTACATATTCTACGAAGATCTTATCGTTTGAACCTCACTGCCAAGGATTCGTATAATCCCGTATGTCATTCCCTTTGTCCTTCGGTATGTTACTTGCCCGAGATTCGATCGTCAGTATCCGCATACCTATTTCAATCTCGTTTACCGGCAAGTCTCTTTACTCGTTCCGTAATACAAGATCCCGCAACTTACACTAAGTTACATTGCTTGCAAGGCTTGTGTGTGATGTTGTATTACCGAGTGGGCCCCGAGATACCTCTCCGTCACACGGAGTGACAAATCCGAGTCTTGATCCATACTAACTCAACTAACACCTTCGGAGATACCTGTAGAGCATCTTTATAGTCACCCAGTTACGTTGCGACGTTTGATACACACAAAGCATTCCTCCGGTGTCAGTGAGTTATATGATCTCATGGTCATAGGAATAAATACTTGACACGCAGAAAACAGTAGCAACAAAATGACACGATCAACATGCTACGTCTATTAGTTTGGGTCTAGTCCATCACGTGATTCTCCCAATGACGTGATCCAGTTATCAAGCAACAACACCTTGTTCATAATCAGAAGACACTGACTATCATCGATCAACTGGCTAGCCAACTAGAGGCATGCTAGGGATGGTGTTTTGTCTATGTATCCACACATGTAAATGAGTCTTCATTCAATACAATTATAGCATGGATAATAAACTATTATCTTGATACAGGAATTATAATAATAACTATACATTTATTATTGCCTCTAGGGCATAATTCCAACAAGAGTTCTATCTCCCTTAGGTCCAGGCTCTCTATAATAGTATTAAACATAAATGGCCATCCGCCATCAAAATTATCGTTGCTCTTTTCGTTGCCCCGTCTAATAATATTGAAATCACCCCCTACCAAAAGTGGCAATTTATCATCGCAAATCTGAACAAGTTCAGCAAGAAATTCAGGTTTAAGCTCCGGCTGAGCTGCACCATAGACATCGATAAGAGCCCATTGAAATCCATCCCCTTTGGATGTAATATTGAATTTAACCACATAATCTCCTAACACCACTTCCCTCACTTGAGGGGTGTCGCATCGGACTCCAAGTAAAATTCCACCGGACCTTCCTCTTGGAGGGAGACAGTGCGAGTCAAAATCAACACCCGCTGATAAAGAGCTTAAGAACTGTGAAGTAAAATTATCCCGCCCTGTCTCCATAAGCGCGATAAAATCCAGATGATGCTCTAAAGTAGCCTATGCTAGGAATCTTATTTTAGCCAAGTCATGAAGACCTCTGTTATTCCAAAAAATTGCTCTCATCTTTCATCATAAAAAAATTTAGCTGTCTTAAATCTAGCACTTCTACGTACCGCAGAAACCGGGTATACCTTCCGTTTCCAAGGCCGTTTAGGTTTTTCACCCAATACCTGATCCATATAACCAGGTATTGGCGAGTCTACCTTAAGAGAATGCTCATCCACTACATCCAGCTCTAGTGCATTATCATCTCCTTCCTCCGGATCATCCATAGGGGCCAAATTCTCACATAGGGAATTCAAGCCCCCAAGATCAGTGATTTCAGATTCTTTCATTGGTATCACTGCAGCTAAATTCTGAATAATATCTAGAGCCCTATCTACTTCTTAGTACAGTAAGTCATTAATCGATTTCGAAATTTCTCTACCCGTGTCTCCCAATGAAACCCCAACTGAGGCAACATTGTCCATAATTTCATGCAGAGAAAAATGAAGAATGGAATGATCTATGCAAATAGACATACCTGTCGATATTTCTGTATCCCTCATTTTTGCAGCACGCATTGCACGACCCAGCTGCAAGTCATCCGCATCTGGTTGGTCCTGAATACGCTGACTGGACCTCCTCTCCGGTGTCACCGGATTCGGTAAACCGCCAAAGGCTATGACTTCATCAACCGAGATCTCTGCCTTGCCCTGCACGTTACTCCCAGCTGGTTTTCCTGTCGGTACAATCGGCACAGGAAGTTCCTCCACCTCGGAAGGAGGGATAGGGTCGGGGGTAATGGAGAGCATTTCACTAGACAGCACCCCGGAGCTTTTGATCCTAGCACCAGCAAGGTACTGTCCAAGAGAGACCGGCGGCAGCCCCACCTTAGGCTGAGACAAACGAAGAGATGTCCTGCTGGGCTTCTTCCCAATGATCTTGGCCGATCCAGGCGGCCGAGCCGCGCTTGCAGCACATGGGGCGCTTCCAACCCTGGTTGGCACCGAAGCAGGCTCAAAGGAACCAAAACGAAGTTGCGCCAAAGGGGCCGAGACAAAATGATTACCACCATCCGAAGGAGCTGCCTCTGAGCGCTCCATATCCTTAGCATTCTCGGGCGATTGGAGGTTTTTATCCGACTCCTTTGAGCTAGAAGCATCATCTCCATCCGTCATATGAACATCTATATCCGTCACTCCTTCGTCAAACAACGGTGGACTCTCTATCTCAAGCTAAAGGGTAAACCTCATTCCCGCATGAGTCCAAACCACTTCATCCGGAACCAGATCAATATCAATGACACTAACTAGCAGCCGTGCAACTCCTTTAGCTTGGGTAAACACCATATCCACCTTCTTTGTCTTGCCAATCAACGAGCCCAAACTCCAAGAAACTCGAAAGTCATTAACAGCCTTGGAGGGGGCTCCCGAAAAGCGAACCCAAATCTGAGAAAGAGGCACTCCTTGTGTTTCCTCACTCTTCCAGGCATCAAACTCTAACACACAGCTAGTGCTAGGCACCCTGCACATGCCGAACTTGAGCAAAGTCGCTAGATCCTACTTGGTAGGAAAAACCACTTAGAACACATTATGTGCAATCAAAATTGGATCCCACCTATACGACGAAGATACTAGCTCCCGTAGCTGCTGCACCACCCGCTCAGCAGTCATATTCCCTCGTGTCAGAGTAACGGTCCCAGTAAAGGCCACATCTGGCGCATGCGCCGGTGTTGAAGTAGACGGTGATTCAAAAACATCAACTCCTGGTAGCAAACGCCATAAATAGTCACCACGATATCGGTCCCACCATAAGAGGGCACTGAATCGAGCCATGTTTAGGTTTCAAACAAAACTCACATAGATCCGCCTTGCATTCGGAAACAAAGTGTCCCGTCTCGTGATACATCCATTTTGCATCATGCTTTCATGTTGATATTTATTGCTTTTTGGGCTGTTATATTACTTGTGGTACCATATTTATGCCTTTTCTCTCTTATTTTGCAAGGATTATTTGAAGAGGGAGAATTCAGGCAGCTGGAATTCTGGACTGGAGAAGGAGCAAATCCTAGTCCACTATTCTGCACATCTCCAAATGCCCTGAAAATTTACGTGGATTTTTTCTGGAATATATTAAAAATTCTGGGCGAAAGAACTACCGGAGGGGGGCCACCAGGGCTCCACAAGCTTGCCCACCGCCACCACCCCCCTGGTGGCGCAGGGCAGGCTTGTGGGTTGCCTGAAGACCCACTAGCCCCCCTCTTTTTCTATATGAAGCGTCCTGGTCTGGAAAAAAATCAAGAGGGAGCTTTTTTATGGTTTCGCCGCCGCCATGAGGCGGAGCTTGAGCAAATCCAATCTAGAGCTCCAGCAGGACGATCCTGCCGGGGAAACTTCCCTCCTGGAGGAGGAAATCGTCGCCATCGTCATCACCAACACTCCTCTCGTTGGAGGGGAGGCATCTGCATCAACATCTTCATCAGCACCATCTCCTCTCCAATCCCTAGTTCATCTCTTGTAATCAATCTTTGTCTCGCGACTCCGATTGGTACTTGTAAGGTTGCTAGTAGTGTTGATTACTCTTTGTAGTTGATGCTAGTTGGATTACTTGGTGGAAGAGTTTATGTTCAGATCCTTGATGCTATTCATTACACCTATGGTCATGATTATGATTATGTCTTGTGAGTAGTTACTTTTGTTCCTGAGGACATGGGATAAGTCATGCTGATAATAGTCATGTGAATTTGATATTCGTTCGGTATTTTGATATGATGTATGTTGTTTTTCCTCTAGTGTTGTTATGTGAACGTCGACTACATAAAACTTCACCATATTTGGGCCTAGAGGAAGGCATTGGGAAGTAGTAAGTAGATGATGGGTTGCTGGAGTGACAGAAGATAAAACTGCAGTCTATGCGTTGCTTCGTGAGGGGCTGATTTGGATACACTAGTTTAATGCTATGGTTAGACTTTGTCTTAATTCTTCTTTTATAGTTGCGGATGCTTGCGAGAGAGATTAATCATAAGTGGGATGCTTGTCCAAGTAAGGGCAGTACCCAAGCGCCGGTCCACCCACATATCAAACTATCAAAGTAACGAACGCAAATCATATGAACATGATGAAACTAACATGACAGAAATGTTGGAATTATGCCCTAGAGGCAATAATAAATATAGTTATTATTATAATTCCTGTATCAAGATAATCGTTAATTATCCATGCTATAATTGTATTGAATGAAGACTCATTTACATGTGTGGATACATAGACAAAACACCGTCCCTAGCAAGCCTCTAGTTGGCTAGCCAGTTGATCAAAGATAGTCAGTGTCTTCTGATTATGAACAAGGTGTTGTTTCTTGATAACTGGATCACGTCATTAGGAGAATCACGTGATGGACCAGACCCAAACTAATAGACGTAGCATGTTGATCGTGTCATTTTGTTGCTACTATTTTCTGCGTGTCAAGTATTTATTCCTATGACCATGAGATCATATAACTCACTGACACCGGAGGAATGCTTTGTGTGTATCAAACGTCGCAACGTAACTGGGTGACTATAAAGATGCTCTACAGGTATCTCCGAAGGTGTTAGTTGAGTTAGTATGGATCAAGACTGGGATTTGTCACTCCGTGTGAACGGAGAGGTATCTCGGGGCCCACTCGGTAATACAACATCACACACAAGCCTTGCAAGAAATGTAACTTAGTGTAAGTTGCGGGATCTTGTATTACGGAACGAGTAAAGAGACTTGCCGGTAAACGAGATTGAAATAGGTATACGGATACTGACGATCGAATCTCGGGCAAGTAACATACCGAAGGACAAAGGGAATGACATACGGGATTATATGAATCCTTGGCACTGAGGTTCAAACGATAAGATCTTCGTAGAATATGTAGGATCCAATATGGGCATCCAGGTCCCGCTATTGGATATTGACTGAGGAGTCTCTCGGGTCATGTCTACATAGTTCTCGAACCCGCAGGGTCTGCACACTTAAGGTTCGACGTTATATGGTTGGTTACCGAATGTTGTTCGGAGTCCCGGATGAGATCACGGACGTCACGAGGGTTTCCGGAATAGTCCGGAAACAAAGATTGATATATAGGATGACCTCATTTGATTACCGGAAGGTTTTCGGAGTTACCGGGAATGTACCGGGAATGACGAATGGGTTCCGGGAGTTCACCGGGGGGGGGGGGGGGCAACCCACCCCGGGGAAGCCCATAGGCCTTGAGGGTGGCACACCAGCCCTTAGTGGGCTGGTGGGACAGCCCAAAAGGGCTCTATGCGCCAAGGAAAAGAAAATCAAGAGGAAAGAAAAAAAAAGGAGGAGGTGGGAAGGAAGGGGGACTCCCTCCCACCAAACCTAGTCCAACTCGGTTTGGGGGGGCAGTCCTCCCCCCTTGGACTCGGCCGACCCCCTTGGGGCTCCTTGAGCCCCAAGGCAAGGTCCCCTCCCTCCCACCTATATATACGGAGGTTTTAGGGCTGATTTGAGACGACTTTTCCACGGCAGCCCGACCACATACCTCCACGGTTTTTCCTCTAGATCGCGTTTCTGCGGAGCTCGGGCGGAGCCCTGCTGAGACAAGGTCATCACCAACCTCCAGAGCGCCGTCACGCTGCCGTAGAACTCTTCTACCTCTCCGTCTCTCTTGCTGGATCAAGAAGGCCGAGATCATCGTCGAGCTGTACGTGTGCTGAACGCGGAGGCGCCGTCCGTTCGGTACTAGATCGTGGGACTGATCGCGGGATTGTTCGCGGGGCGGATCGAGGGACGTGAGGACGTTCCACTACATCAACCGCGTTCACTAACGCTTCTGCTGTACGATCTACAAGGGTACGTAGATCACTCATCCCCTCTCGTGGATGGGCATCACCATAATAGGTCTTCGTGCGCGTAGGAAAAATTTTGTTTCCCATGCGACGTTCTCCAACAGTGACATCATGAGCTAGGTTCATGCGTAGATGTCTTCTCGAGTAGAACACAAAAGTTTTTATGGGCGGTGATGTGTGTTTTGCTGCCCTCCTTAGTCTTTTCTTGATTCCGCGGTACTGTTGGATTGAAGCGGCTTGGACCGACATTACTCGTACGCTTACGAGAGACTGGTTTCATCGTTACGAGTAACTCCGTTGCTCAAAGATGACTGGCAAGTGTCGGTTTCTCCAACTTTAGTTGAATTGGATTTGACCGAGGAGGTCCTTGGATGAGGTTAAATAGCAACTCATATATCTCCATTGTGGTGTTTGCGTAAGTAAGATGCGATCCTACTAGATACCCATGGTCACCACGTAAAACATGCAACAACAAAACTAGAGGACGTCTAACTTGTTTTTGCAGGGTATGCTTGTGATGTGATATGGACAACGATGTGATGTGATATATTGGATGTATGAGATGATCATGTTGTAATAGAAATATCGACTTGCACGTCGATGGTACGCCAACCGGCAGGAGCCATAGGGTTGTCTTTATACTAACGTTTGTGCTTACAGATGCGTTTACTATTTTGCTAGGATGTAGCTTTAGTAGTAATAGCATGAGTAGCACGACAACCCCGATGGCAACACGTTGATGGAGATCATGGCGTGGCGCCGGTGACAAGAAGATCGTGCCGGTGCTTTGGTGATGGAGATCAAGAAGCACGTGATGATGGCCATATCATGTCACTTATGAATTGCATGTGATGTTAATCCTTTTATGCACCTTATCTTGCTTAGAACGACGGTAGCATTATGAGGTGATCTCTCACTAAAATTTCAAGACGAAATTGTGTTCTCCCCGACTGTGCACCGTTGCTACAGTTTGTCGTTTCGAGACACCACGTGATGATCGGGTGTGATAGACTCAACGTTCACATACAACGGGTGCAAAACAGTTGCGCACGCGGAACACTCGGGTTAAGCTTGACGAGCCTAGCATGTGCAGACATGGCCTCGGAACACATGAGACCGAAAGGTCGATCATGAATCATATAGATGATATGATCAGCATAGGGATGCTTACCACTGAAACTATACTCAACTCACGTGATGATCTGACTTGAGCTAGTGTAAGTGGATCATGAACCACTCAAATGACTAGAGAGATGTACTTTTTGAGTGGGAGTTTAGCATCTAATTTGATTAAGTTGAACTCTAATTATCTTGAACATAGTCTAAGTCCACTTTGAATATATTTGTGTTGTAGATCATGGCTCACGCAAGTGTCATCCTCAATTTTAATACGTTCCTAGAGAAAGCTAAGTTGAAAGATGATGGAAGAAACTTTGTAGACTGGGCTCGTAATCTTAAGCTAATCTTACAAGCTGGGAAGAAGGATTATGTCCTTAATGCTGCGCTAGGAGATGAACCACCCGCTACGGCTGATCAGGATGTTAAGAACGCTTGGTTAGCACGTAAGGAGGACTACTCAATAGTTCAATGTGCAGTCTTGTATGGCTTAGAACCGGGACTTCAACGTCGTTTTGAACGTCATGGAGCATTTGAGATGTTCCACGAGTTGGAGTTTATCTTTCAGAAGAACGCCCGGATCGAGAGGTATGAGACCTCCGATAAATTCTATGCTTTCAAGATGGAGGAAAACTCGTCTGTCAGTGAACATGTGCTCAAAATGTCTGGGTACTCAAACCGTCTAGCTGAGCTGGGGATTGAACTCCCGCAAGAAGCTGTCACTGACAGAATCCTTCAATCACTGCCGCCAAGCTATAAAGGCTTTGTGTTGAACTACAACATGCAAGGGATGAACAAGTCTCCCGGCGAGTTGTTTGCGATGCTGAAAGTCGCAGAGTCTGAACTCCGTAAAGAGCATCAAGTGTTGATGGTGAATAAGACCACTAGTTTCAAGAGAAACGGCAAAGGCAAGAAGGGCAATTCGAAGAAGAGCGGCAAGCCTGTTGCCAATCCGACGAAGAAACCCAAAGCTGGACCTAAGCCTGTAACGGAGTGTTTCTATTGCAAGGGTATGGGTCATTGGAAGCGCAATTGCCCCAAGTATCTGGCAGATAAGAAGGCGGGCAAAGAAAAATCAGGTATATTTGATATACATGT
Organism: Hordeum vulgare subsp. vulgare; assembly: GCF_904849725.1. NCBI lineage: Eukaryota > Viridiplantae > Streptophyta > Magnoliopsida > Poales > Poaceae > Hordeum > Hordeum vulgare. Next base: position 652,583,515 of record NC_058519.1, on the reverse strand, counting down.
TATTGATGTGTACTTAACCGGCTCTCGTAGTAGTGCCTGGGTATTCGATACCGGTTCTGTTGCTCATATTTGCAACTCGAAATAGGAACTGCGGAATAGGCGAAGGCTGGCGAAAGATGAAGTGACGATGCGCGTAGGAAATGGTTCCAAGGTTGATGCAATCGCCGTCGGCACAGTTTCACTTCAGTTACCATCAGGATTAGTGATGAACTTAAATCATTGTTATTTAGTGCCTGCGTTGAGCATGAACATTATATCTGGATCTTGTTTATTGCGAGACGGATACTCTTTTAAGTCAGAGAATAATGGTTGTTCTATTTCTATGAGTAACATCTTTTATGGTCATGCACCGAATGTGAGAGGATTGTTCATATTGAATCTTGATAACGATACGCATACACATAACATTGAGACCAAAAGAGTTAGAGTTAACAATGATAGCGTCATATTTTTGTGGCACTGCCGCTTAGGTCATATTGGTGTAAAACGCATGAAGAAACTCCATGCTGATGGACTTTTGGAGTCACTTGACTTTGATTCACTTGACACGTGCGAACCATGCCTCATGGGCAAGATGACTAAGACTCCGTTCTCAGGAACAATGGAGCGCGCAAGTGACTTGTTGGAAATCATACATACCGATGTGTGTGGTCCGATGAGCGTGGAGGCACGCGGCGGATATCGTTATTTTCTCACCTTCACTGACGATTTGAGTAGATATGGTTATGTCTACTTGATGAAGCATAAGTCTGAAACATTTGAAAAGTTCAAGCAATTTCAGAGTGAAGTGGAAAATCATCGTAACAAGAAGATCAAGTTCCTACGGTCTGATCGTGGGGGTGAATATCTGAGTTTCGAGTTTTGTGCTCACTTAAAACAATGTGGAATTGTTTCACAGTTAACACCGCCTGGAACACCACAGCGTAATGGTGTGTCCGAACGTCGTAATCGTACTCTATTAGAGATGGTGCGATCTATGATGTCTCTTACTGATTTGCCGTTATCATTTTGGGGCTATGCATTAGAAACAGCTGCATTCACTTTAAACAGGGCACCATCAAAATCAGTTGAGACGACACCATACGAACTGTGGTATGGCAAGAGGCCAAAGTTGTCATTTCTTAAAGTTTGGGGATGTGATGCTTATGTCAAAAAGCTTCAGCCTGAAAAGCTGGAACCCAAAGCGGAAAAGTGCGTCTTCATAGGTTACCCAAAAGAGACAGTTGGGTACACCTTCTATCTCAAATCCGAGGGCAAAGTGTTTGTTGCTAAAAACGGAGCTTTTCTCGAGAAGGAGTTTCTCTCGAGAGAATTGAGTGGGAGGAAGATAGAACTTGACGAGGTTGTCGAACCTCTCATCCCTCTGGATGGTGGCGCAGGGCAAGGAGAAACCTCTGTCGTTGCGACGCCGGTTGAGGAGGAAGTTAATGATGATGATCATGAAACTCCGGTTCAAGTTTCTGTCGAACCACGCAGGTCGACGAGACCACGTGCTGCTCCAGAGTGGTACGGTAATCCCGTCTTATCAATCATGTTGTTAGACAACAATGAACCTGCGAATTATGAAGAAGCAATGGTGGGCCCAGATTCCAACAAATGGCTAGAATCCATGAAGTCCGAGATAGGATCCATGTATGAGAACAAAGTGTGGACTTTGGAGGTACTGCCTGAGGGCCGCAAGGCCATTCAGAATAAATGGATCTTTAAGAGGAAGACAGACGCTGACGGTAATGTGACCGTTTATAAAGCTCGACTTGTGGCAAAGGGTTTTTTCACAAGTTCAAGGAGTTGACTACGATGAGACTTTCTCACCCGTAGCGATGCTTAAGTCCGTCAGAATCATGTTAGCAATAGCTGCATTTTTCGATTATGAAATCTGGCAGATGGATGTCAAAACGGCGTTCCTCAACGGTTTTCTTAAAGAAGAATTGTATATGATACAACCCGAAGGTTTTGTCGATCCTAAGAATGCTAACAAGGTGTGCAAACTCCAGCGATCCATTTATGGACTGGTGCAAGCGTCTCGGAGTTGGAACAAACGTTTTGATGAGGTGATCAAAGCATTTGGGTTTATACAAGTGGTTGGAGAATCTTGTATTTACAAGAAAGTGAGTGGGAGCTCTGTGGCGTTTCTAATATTATATGTGGATGACATATTACTGATTGGAAACAACGTAGAGTTTTTAGAAAGCATAAAGGATTACTTGAATAAAAGTTTCTCTATGAAGGACCTAGGAGAAGCTGCTTACATTCTAGGCATTAAGATCTATAGGGATAGATCAAAGCGCCTGATAGGACTTTCACAAAGCACATACCTTGATAAAGTTTTGAAGAGGTTCAAAATGGAACAGTCCAAGAAAGGGTTCTTGCCAGTTCTACAAGGTACGAGATTGAGTAAGACTCAGTGCCCAGCAACTGATGAAGATAGAGAGCATATGCGCTCCGTCCCCTATGCTTCAGCCATAGGTTCTATCATGTATGCGATGCTGTGCACTAGACCGGATGTTAGCCTGGCCATAAGTATGGCAGGTAGGTTCCAGAGTAATCCAGGAGTGGATCACTCGACAGCGGTCAAGAATATCCTGAAGTACCTGAAAAGGACTAAGGAGATGTTTCTCGTGTATGGAGGTGACGAAGAGCTCGCCGTAAAAGGTTACGTCGATGCAAGCTTTGACACAGATCCGGACGACTCTAAGTCGCAAACCGGATACCTATTTATTCTTAATGGGGGTGCAGTAAGCTGGTGCAGTTCCAAGCAAAGCGTCGTAGCAGATTCTACATGTGAAGCGGAGTACATGGTTGCCTCGGAGGCGGCTAAGGAGGGTGTCTGGATGAAGCAGTTCATGACCGATCTTGGAGTGGTGCCAAGTGCACTGAATCCAATAACCTTGTTCTGTGACAACATTGGTGCCATTGCCATAGCAAAGGAACCACGGTTTCACAAGAAGTCCAAACACATCAAACGATGCTTCAACCTCATCCACGACTACGTCGAGGGAGAGGACGTGAATATATGCAAAGTGCACACGGATCTGAATGTAGCAGACCCGCTGACTAAACCTCTTCCACGGCCAAAGCATGATCAACACCAGAACTGTATGGGTGTTAGATTTATTACAATGTAATTCACATGGTGATGTGAGGGCTAGATTATTGACTCTAGTGCAAGTGGGAGACTGTTGGAATTATGCCCTAGAGGCAATAATAAATATAGTTATTATTATAATTCCTGTATCAAGATAATCGTTTATTATCCATGCTATAATTGTATTGAATGAAGACTCATTTACATGTGTGGATACATAGACAAAACACCGTCCCTAGCAAGCCTCTAGTTGGCTAGCCAGTTGATCAAAGATAGTCAGTGTCTTCTGATTATGAACAAGGTGTTGTTGCTTGATAACTGGAACACGTCATTAGGAGAATCACGTGATGGACCAGACCCAAACTAATAGACGTAGCATGTTGATCGTGTCATTTTGTTGCTACTGTTTTCTGCGTGTCAAGTATTTATTCCTATGACCATGAGATCATATAACTCACTGACACCGGAGGAATGCTTTGTGTGTATCAAACGTCGCAACGTAACTGGGTGACTATAAAGATGCTCTACAGGTATCTCCGAAGGTGTTATTTGAGTTAGTATGGATCAAGACTGGGATTTGTCACTCCGTGTGAACGGAGAGGTATCTCGGGGCCCACTCGGTAATACAACATCACACACAAGCCTTGCAAGCAATGTAACTTAGTGTAAGTTGCGGGATCTTGTATTACGGAATGAGTAAAGAGACTTGCCGGTAAACGAGATTGAAATAGGTATACGGATACTGACGATCGAATCTCGGGCAAGTAACATACCGAAGGACAAAGGGAATGACATACGGGATTATATGAATCCTTGGCACAGAGGTTCAAACGATAAGATATTCGTAGAATATGTAGGATCCAATATGGGCATCCAGGTCCCGCTATTGGATATTGACCGAGGAGTCTCTCGGGTCATGTCTACATAGTTCTCGAACCCGCAGGGTCTGCACACTTAAGGTTCGACGTTGTTTTATGCGTATTTGAGTTATATGGTTGGTTACCGAATGTTGTTCGGAGTCCCGGATGAGATCACGGACGTCACGAGGGTTTCCGGAATAGTCCGGAAACGAAGATTGATATATAGGATGACCTCATTTGATTACCGGAAGGTTTTCGGAGTTACCGGGAATGTACCGGGAATGACGAATGGGTTCCGGGAGTTCACCGGGGGGGGGGGGGGCAACCCACCCCGGGGAAGCCCATAGGCCTTGAGTGTGGCACACCAGCCCTTAGTGGGCTGGTGGGACAGCCCAAAAGGGCTCTATGCGCCAAGGAAAAGAAAATCAAGAGGAAAGAAAAAAAAGGAGGAGGTGGGAAGGAAGGGGGACTCCCTCCCACCAAACCTAGTCCAACTCGGTTTGGGGGGGGGAGTCCTCCCCCCTTGGACTCGGCCGACACCCTTGGGGCTCCTTGAGCCCCAAGGCAAGGTCCCCTCCCTCCCACCTATATATACGGAGGTTTTAGGGCTGATTTGAGACGACTTTTCCACGGCAGCCCGACCACATACCTCCACGGTTTTTCCTCTAGATCGCGTTTCTGCGGAGCTCGGGCGGAGCCCTGCTAAGACAAGGTCATCACCAACCTCCGGAGCGCCGTCACGCTGCCGGAGAACTCTTCTACCTCTCCATCTCTCTTGCTGGATCAAGAAGGCCGAGATCATCGTCGAGCTGTACGTGTGCTGAACGCGGAGGTGCCATCCGTTCGGTACTAGATCGTGGGACTGATCGCGTGATTGTTCGCGGGGCGGATCGAGGGACGTGAGGACGTTCCACTACATCAACCGCGTTCACTAACGCTTCTGCTGTACGATCTACAAGGGTACGTAGATCACTCATCCCCTCTCGTAGATGGGCATCACCATGATAGGTCTTCGTGCGCGTAGGAAAATTTTTGTTTCCCATGCGGCGTTCCCCAACAAGAAATTCTCGTGTGTCCTCGGGAGCATTTTTCCTCCTATAAGACTTTGTTCAGGCTTGTCCCTTGCTACAAAAGGGATTGGGCCACTTGCTGCACCGTTGCTACTACTTGTTACTTGTTACTTTTTGCTCGCTACGTTTCACCTCGCTACAGAATCATCTGTTATCGCTACTTTCAGTGCTTGCAGTTATTACCTTGCTAAAATCCGTTTATCAGAGCCTTCTGCTCCTCGTTGGGTTGGACAACCTTACTTAACGAAAGGACTACAATTGATCCCCTATACTTGTGGGTCATCATCTCACCGCAACGATAGCAAACCATCTTCTCCTTATTGCGCGCCCACTTGTACGGCCGATCACCCCCCTCAAGCTTTCCGTGCACATTACTCTTATCAACCAGCGAGGAATCTACCCTTTTCGGTTGACCCTGGGCCTGACCTTGAATGGAGCCTTCCTTCGTTTGGTCCAGTGTAGGCATAAGAGGTGCTTCGGCCGGCATAACAGGAGTTTCCTGAGGATGGATTGGTGGCCTTGGCTTCCTGCCCCCACCTCGGCCACCCCAAGTCGGCCGAAATCCACCCCTCTTGGGATGGGGTGGGCCAGCTACCCCCGGAGGAAACTTACCAGGAGGACCAGAGAACCCATTGATGCCACCTCCATTGTTCTGCCACCCATATCCGCGTCCACCCCCCTCCCCCCGAGGAAGAGGAGCCACGATGTTGCCCCTCCCCGTATGCATTGACGCCATCATCTCCCCAGCGCCCTCTTGGTTGTTGTCGGTTAGCATCAGCCAGCGTCGGCGCACCAGCCACAACCGGCGCCCTGCTACCTCTTGAGCTTGCGTTAGTTTTTCCCTTGAAGAGGAAAGGGTGATGCAGCACGGTAGCAGTAAGTATTTCCCTCAGTTTTGAGAACCAAGGTATCAATCCAATAGGAGTATCAAGCCAAGTTTCCAAAGTACCCGCACAAAAACAGCAAACTTGCACCCAACGCTACAAAGGGGTTGTCAATCCCTTCACGGTTGATTGCAAGGTGAGATCTTAAGGTGGAAAGTGCAACAAAGTAAAAGTGTAAGGCTGAAAATATGATGTAAAGTAGACCCGGGGGCCATAATGTTCACTAGATGCTTCTCTCAAGATAGCAAATATTACGGTGGATGAACGAATTACTGTCAAGAAATTGATAGAACCGCGCAAAGTCATGATGATATCTAAGGCAATGATCATACATATAGACATCACGTCCGAGACAAGTAGACCGATACTGTGTGCATCTACTAATATTACTCCACACATCGAGCGCTATCCAACATGCATCTAGTGTATTGAGTTCATGACGAATAGAGTAATGCCTTAAGCAAGATGACATGATGTAGAGGGATAAATTCATGCAATAGATATAAATCCCATCTTTTTACCCTTGATGGAAACAACACGATGCGTGCCCCACTACCCCTTCTGTCACTGGGTGAGGTCACCGCATGGTATGAACCCAAAACCAAGCACTTCTCCCATTGCAAGAATCATAGATCAAGTTGGCCAAACAAAACCCACAACTCGAAGAGAATTACAAGGATATGAAATCATGCATACAAGAGATCAGAAGAAACTCAAATAAGATTAATATATAATCTGATCATAAATCCACAATTCATCGGATCTCGACAAACACACCGCAAAAGAAGATTACATCGAATAGATCTCCATGAAGATCATGGAGAACTTTGTATTGAAGATCCAAGAGAGTGAAGAAGACATCTAGCTACTAGCTATGGACCCGAAGGTCTATGGTGAACTACTCACGCATCATCGGAGAGGCAACGGTGTTGATGAAGAAGCTCTCCGTATCCGAATTCCCCCTCCGGCAGGGCACCAGAATGTGCCCCAGATGGGATCTTGCGGAGACAGAAGCTTGCGGCGGCGGAAAAGTATTTTCATGGATCTCTCCCGTGGTTTTGGATTTTTTTTGGGATTTATAGGCGGAAGAAGTAGGACAGACGAGCCACAGGGGGCCCACAAGCCTGCTAGGCGCGCCCCCTGGCCGCACCTAGGGGGATTGTGGCCTCCCCTGGTGGCCTCTGCCTTGGTTCTCACGCCCCGTGCGTATCTTCTGTTCCGGAAAAAAATCTTTTCGGAAGTTTTATTCCGTTTGGACTCCGTTCAATATTCTCCACTGAAAAGGGTCAAAAATACGGAAAAAACAAGAACTGGCACTTGGCACTGAGTTAATAAGTTAGTCCCAAAAAAGATATAACAGGCATACAAAACATCCAAAGTTTGACAAGATAATAGCATGGAACCATCAAAAATTATAGATACGTTGGAGACGTATCAAGCATCCCCAAGCTTAAGTCCTGCTCGTCCTCGAGTAGGGAAGTGATAAAGACTGCATTTTTGATGTGGAATGCTACCTAGCATAGTTGTCCTTTGTAACTTCTTTCATGTGACATGAATGTTCAGATCCGTAAGATTCAAAACAATAGTTTGCTATTGACATGAAAACAATAATACTTCAAGCAAAGTAGCAAGGTAATCATGAACTTTTGAAATAACAAGGCGAAAGAAAGTTATCCCTACAAAATCATATAGTCTGGCTATGCTCCATCATCCCCACACAACTAATTTAAATCATGCACAACCCCGGTATTGGCCAAGTAATTGTTTTCGCACTCTTACTTTCTCAAACCTTTTTCAACTCTCACGCAATACATGAGCGTGATGTTGGGTAACGTAGCATAAATTCAAAAAAATTCCTACGCATATTCAGATCTTCCTATGGAGAGACCAGCAACGAGAGAGGGGTGAGTGCATCTTCATACCTTTGATGGAGTCGTACTCGCCGCGATTCGGATCGCGGTGTGATTCCGATCTAGTGCCAAACCACGGCACCTCCGCATTCAACACATGTGCAGCCCGGTGACGTCTCCCGCACCTTGATCCAGCAAGGAGGAGGGAGAGGTTGGGGAAGATCTCCGGCAACACAACGACGTGGTGTCGATGGAGAGACGAGGTCTCCCGGCAGGGCTTCGCCAAGCACCGGCAGAGAGGAGGAGAAAGAAGAGAGGGCTGCGCCGAGGGAGAGGAAGATTCGTATCCCCAACAGCCCAAAAGTGCCCACTATATATAGGGGCACTGAGGGGCTGCGCCCCCTTGAGGGTTTCCCTCTCCTGGGGGGGGGGGGGGGGGGGCAGCCCTAGATGGGGGGAGGTGCGGCGGCCAAGGGGGGGGAGGAGGGGTGTTGCACCCCTCTCGTGGTCCTTAGGCCCACCTGCGCTAGGGTCCCCCCTCTCCCCTCTTCCTGTGCCATGGGCTGAGTGGGGGGGGGGGCGCACGAGCCCACCTAGGGGCTGGTTCCATCCCGCACTTGGCCAATCTAGCCTCCCGGGGTCGTTGCCCCCTTCCGGTGGACCCCCGGGGCCACCTTCGGTGGTCCCGATACGTTACCGGTGATGCCCGAAACACTTCCGGTGTCCGAAACCATCTGTCCTATATATCAATCTTTACCTCCGGACCATTCCGGAGCTCCTCGTGATTTCCGGGATCTCATCTGGGACTCCGAAAAACTTTCGATAACCTCGTATAACAATTCAGAAGGTGGCCCCGGTACGTTACCGGTGATGCCCGAAACACTTCCGGTGTCCGAAACCATCCGTCCTATATATCAATCTTTACCTCCGGACCATTCCGGAGCTCCTCGTGATTTCCGGGATCTCATCTGGGACTCCGAACAACTTTCGATAACCTCGTATAACAATTCCCTATAACCCTAGCGTTATCTAGCCTTAAGTGTGTAGACCCTACGGGTTCGGGAGACAGGCAGACATGACCGAGACACCTCTCCGGCCAATAACCATCAGCGGAGTCTGGATACCCATGGTGGCTCCCACTTGCTCCACGATGATCTCATCGGATGAACCACGATGTCAAGGATTTAATCAATCCCGTATACAATTCCCTTTGTTTGTCGGTATAGAACTTGCCCGAGATTCGATCGTCGGTATACTTATACCTTGTTCAATCTCGTTACCGGTAAGTCTCTTTACTCGTTTCATAGCACGTCATCGTGTGACTAACTCCTTAGTCACATTGAGCTCATGATGATGTTCTACCGAGTGGGCCCAGAGATACCTCTCCGTCACACGGAGTGACAAATCCCGATCTCGATTCGTACCAACCCAACAGACACTTTCAGAGGTACCCGTAGTGCACCTTTATAGTCACCCAGTTACGTTGTGACGTTTGATACACCCAAAGCACTCCTACGGTATCCGGGAGTTGCACAATCCCACGGTCGAAGGAAAAGACACTTGACATTAGAAAAGCTTTAGCATACGAACAATACGATCTAGTGCTACGCCTAGATTGGGTCTTGTCCATCACATCATTCTCCCAATGATGTGATCCCGTTATCAATGACATCCAATGCCCATGATCAGGAAACCATGATCATCTATTGATCAACGAGCTAGCCAACTAGAGGCTTGCTAGGGACACATTGTGATCTATTTATTCACACATGTATTACTGTTTCTTGTTAATACAATTATAGCATGAACAATAGACGATTATCATGAACAAGGAAATATGATAATAACCATTTTATTATTGCCTCTAGGGCATATTTCCAACAGTCTCCCACTTGCACTAGAGTCAATAATCTAGTTACATTGTGATGTATCGAACACCCATAGGATTATGGTGTTGATCATGTTTTGCTCGTGGAAGAGGTTTAGTCAACGGGTCTACAACATTCAGATCTGTGTGTACTTTACAAATCTCTATTACTCCACTCTGGACATGGTCCTGGATGGAGTTGTAGCGGCATTTGATGTGCTTCGTCTTCCGGTGAAACCTGGGCTCCTTGGCTATGGCAATGGCCCCAGTGTTATCATAGAAGAGTGTCATTGGACCCGACGCGCTTTGAACCACTCCAAGGTCGGTGATGAGCTCCTTCATCCAAATTCCTTCATGAGCCGCTTCTGAAGCAGCTATGTACTCCGCTTCACATGTAGATGCTACCACGACTTCTTGCTTGCTGCTGCACCAGCTCACTGCCCCACCATTCAGAACATATACGTATCCGGTCTGTGACTTAGAGTCATCCGGATCTGTGTCGAAGCTAGCGTCGAGGTAACCCTTTACGACGAGCTCTTCGTCACCTCCATAAACGAGAAACATTTCCTTAGTCCTTTTCAGGTACTTAAGGATATTCTTGACCACTGTCCAGTGTTCCATACCGGGATCACTTTGGTACCTCCCTACCGAACTTATGGCAAGGTTTATATCAGGTCTGGTACACAGCATGGCATACATAAGAGAGCCTACAGCTGAAGCGTAGGGGACAAAACTCATCTTCTCTCTATCTGCTGCCGTGGTCGGCGATTGAGTCTTACTCAATCTCATACCTTGCAAAACTTGCAAGAACCCTTTATTTGAGTTTTCCATATTGAACTTCTTCAATATCTTGTCAAGGTATGTACTTTGCGAAAGACCTATGGGACGTCTCAATCTATCTCTATAGATCTTGATGCCTAATATGTATGCAGCTTCTCCAAGGTCCTTCATTGAAAAACTCTTGTTCAAGTAGGCATTTATGCTCTCCAACATCTCTATATTATTCCCCATCAATAATATGTCATCCACATACAGTATGAGGAAAGCTACAGAGCTCCCACTCACTTTCTTGTACAGACAGGCTTCTCCGTAAACCTGTATGAACCCAAACGCTTTAATCACCTCATTAAAGCGAATGTTCCAACTCCGAGATGCTTGCACCAGCCCATAGATGGAGCGTTGGAGCTTGCACACTTTGTTAGAACCCTTAGGGTCGACAAAACCTTATGGTTGCATCATATACAACTCTTCCTTAAGGTTCCTTTTAAGGAATGCTGTTTTGACGTCCATTTGCCAAATTTCATAATCATAAAAGGCGGCAATTGCTAACATGATTCGGACTGATTTTAGCTTCACTACGGGAGAGAAAGTCTCTTCGTAGTCAATACCTTGAATTTTTTGAAAACCCTTTGCGACAAGTCGAGCTTTATAAACGGTTACATTACCGATTGCATCAGTCTTCTTCTTGAAGATCCATTTATTTTCTATGGCTCGTCGGTCATCGGGCAAGTCCACCAAAGTCCATACTTTGTTCTCATACATGGATCCTATCTCGATTTCGTAGCTTCAAGCCATTTGTTGGAATCCGGGCCCGCCATCGCTTCTTCATAGTTCGAAGGTTCACCATTGTCTAACAACATGATTTCCATTACAGGGTTGCCGTACCACTCTGGTGCGGAGCGTACCCTTGTGGACCTTCGCGGCTCAGTAGTAACTTGATCCGAAGCTTCATGATCATTATCATTAACTTCCTCTTCAGTTGGTGCAGGCGCCACAGGAACAACTTCCCGCGCTGCGCTACTATCCTGTTCGAGAGGGGGTGTAATTACCTCATCAAGTTCTACACTCCTCCCACTTACTTCTTTCGAGAGAAACTCTTTCTCTAGAAAGGATCCGTTCTTGGCAACAAAGGTTTTACCTTCGGATCTAAGATACAAGGTATACCCAATAGTTTCCTTAGGGTATCCTATGAATACGCATTTCTCCACTTTGGGTTCGAGCTTTTCTGGTTGAAGTTTCTTCACATAAGCATCGCAGCCCCAAACTTTAAAACGACAACTTTGGTTTCTTGCCAAACCATAGTTCATACAGTGTTGTCTCAACGGACTTAGATGGTGCCCTATTTAAAGTGAATGCTGCAGTTTCTAATGCGTATCCGTAAAATGATAGCGGTAAGTCGGTGAGAGACATCATAGATCGTACCATATCTAATAAAGTGCGATTACGATGTTCAGACACTCCGTTGTGTTGCGGTGTGCCAGGCGGCGTCAGTTGTGAAACGATTCCACACTTCCTTAGGTGTGTGCCAAACTCGTGACTCAAATATTCTCCTCCACAATCAGAACGTAGACACTTAATTTTTCTGTCACGTTGATTCTCGACCTCACTCTGAAATTCCTTGAACTTTTCAAACGTCTCAGATTTGTGTTTCATCAAGTAGATATACCCATACCTACTCAAATCATCGGTGAGAGTGAGAACATAACGATAGCCACCGCGAGCTTCAACGTGCATTGGACCACACACATCAGTATGTATTATTTCCAATAAGTCGGTTGCTCTCTCCATTATTCCTGAGAATGGAGTCTTAGTCATCTTGCCCATGAGGCATGGTTCGCATGTGTCAAATGATTCAATGTCAAGAGACTCTAATAGTCCATCAGTATGGAGCTTCTTCATGTGCTTAACACGGATATGACCAAGGCGGCAGTGCCACAAGTATGTGGGACTATCATAATCAACTTTACATCTTTTGGTACTCACACTATGAATATGCGTAACATCACGATCGAGATTCATCAAGAATAAACCATTCACCAGCGGAGCATGACCATAAAACATATCACTCATATAAATAGAACAACCATTACTCTTTGACTTAAATGAGTAGTCGTCTCGCATTAAGCAAGACCCTGATACAATGTTCATGCTTAAAGCTGGTACTAAATAACAATTATTAAGGTTTAAAACTAATCCCGACGGTAGATGTAGAGGTAGCGTGCTGACGGCGATCACATCGACCTTGGAGCCATTCCCGACGCGCATCGTCACCTCGTCCTTTGCGAGTCTCCGCTTATTCCGCAGTTCCTGCTTTGAGTTGCAAATGTGAGCAACAGCACCGGTATCAAATACCTAGGAGCTACTACGAGCGCTGGTAAGGTACACATCAATAACATGTATATCACATATACCTTTAATGTTGCCGGCCTTCTTGCCCGCTAAGTATTTGGGGCAGTTCCGCTTCCAGTGACCCTTTCCCTTGCAATAGAAGCACTCAGTCTCAGGCTTGGGTCCATTCTTTTTCTTCTTCCCGGCATCTGGCTTACCGGGCGCGGCAACGGCTTTGCCGTCTTTCTTGAAGTTCTTCTTACCCTTGCCCTTCTTGAAACTAGTGGTCTTGTTGACCATCAACACTTGATGCTCTTTCTTGATTTCAACTTCTGCAGACTTGAGCATCGAGTACAACTCGAGAATGGTCTTCTCCATCCCTTGCATGTTGTAGTTCAGCACAAAACCTTTGTAGCTTGGTGGGAGAGATTGGAGGATTCTGTCAATTATAGCATCATCCGGAAGTTCGACTCCAAGTGAAGTCAGACGACCGTGTAACCCAGACATTTTGAGTATGTGCTCACTGACTGAACTGTTCTCCTCCATCTTACAACTAAAGAACTTGTCGGAGACTTCATATCTCTCGACACGGGCATGAGCTTGAAAAACTAGCTTCAGCTCTTGGAACATCTCATATGCACCGTGTTGCTCAAAACGCCTTTGGAGCCCCATTTCCAAACTGTATAGCATGCCACACCTAACCAGAGAGTAGTCGTCACTCCACGTTTGCCAGACGTTCAGAATGTCCCGGACTGCTGCGGGAGCGGGAGGGTCACCTAGCAGCATATCAAGGACATAAGCCTTTTTAGCTGCTTCAAGGATGAGCTTCAAGTTGCGAACCCAGTCCGCATAGTTGCTACCATCATCTTTCAGCTTGTTTTTCTCTAGGAATGCGTTGAAATTGAGGTTGACGTTGGCCATCTACAATATTTATAAAGACAACTTTTAGACTAAGTTCATGACAATTAAGTTCATTTAATCAAAATAAGTATGAACTCCCACTTAAATTGACATCCCTCTAGTCATCTAAGTGATACATGATCCATGTTGACTAACCCGTGTCCGATCATCACGTGAGACGGACTAGTCACCATGGTGAGCAACTTCATGCTGATCGTATTCAACCATACGACTCATGTTCGACCTTTCGGTCTCTTGTATTCGAGGTCATGTCTGTACATGCTAAGCTCGTCGAGTCAACCTAGGTGTTTCGCGTGTGTAAATCTGGCTTACACCCGTTGTATGAGAACTTAGAATCTATCACACCCGATCATCACGTGGTGCTTCGAGACAACGATCCTTCGCAACGGTGCACACTTAGGGGAATGTTGGGGAACGTCGCATGGGAAACAAAAAATTTCCTACGCGCACGAAGACCTATCATGGTGATGTCCATCTACGAGAGGGGATTTCCGATCTACGTACCCTTGTAGATCGCACAGCAGAAGCGTTAGTGAATGCGGTTGATGTAGTGGAACGTCCTCACGTCCCTCGATCTGCCCCGCGAACCGTCCCACGAACCGTCCCGTGATCCGTCCCACGATCCGCTCCGATCTAGTGCCGAACGAACGACACCTCCGCGTTCAGCACACGTACAGCTCGACGATGATCTCGGCCTTCTTGATCCAGCAAGAGAGACGGAGAGGTAGATGAGTTCTCCGGCAGCGTGACGGCGCTCCGGAGGTTGGTGGTGATCTAATCTCAGCAGGGCTCCGCCCGAGCTCCGCAGAAACGCGATCTAGAGGTAAAACCGTGGAGGTATGTGGTCGGGCTGCCGTGGCAAAAAAGTTGTCGCAAATCAGCCCTAAAACCCCACTATATATAGGAGGTACGGAGGGGAGGAGGCAGCCTCAAAACCTAAAGGTTTGGCCGAAATTGGAGGTGGAGGAGTCCTACTCCAATCCTACTTGGAGTAGGATTCCAACTTCCCACTTGGAAACTCTTTCCACCTTGTGTTTTTTCCTTCTCAAACCTTATGGGCCTTAGTGGGAACTTATTCCAGCCCACTAGGGGCTGGTTTATCTCTTCCCATAGCCCATGAGACCCCTTGGGGCGTGACACCCCTCCTGATGGTCCCCGGCACCCCTCCCGGCACTCCCAGTACAGTACCGATGAGCCCGAAACTTTTCCGGTAATGCACGAAAACCTTTCGGTAACCAAATGAGGTCATCCTATATATCCATCTTCGTTTCCGGACCATTCCAGAAACCCTCGTGACATCTGTGATCTCATCCGGGACTCCGAACAACATTCGGTAACCAACCATATAACTCAAATACGCATAAAACAACGTCGAACCTTAAGTGTGCACACCCTGCGGGTTCGAGAACTATGTAGACATGACCCGAGAGACTCCTCGGTCAATATCCAATAGCGGGACCTGGATGCCCATATTGGATCCTACATATTCTACGAAGATCTTATTGTTTGAACCTCAGTGCCAAGGATTCGTATAATCCCGTATGTCATTCCCTTTGTCCTTCGGTATGTTACTTGCCCGAGATTCGATCGTTAGTATCCGCATACCTATTTCAATCTCGTTTACCGGCAAGTCTCTTTACTCGTTCCGTAATACAAGATCCCGCAACTTACACTAAGTTACATTGCTTGCAAGGCTTGTGTGTGATGTTGTATTACCGAGTGGGCCCCGAGATACCTCTCCGTCATACGGAGTGACAAATCCCGGTCTTGATCCATACTAACTCAACGAACACCTTCGGAGATACCTGTAGAGCATCTTTATAGTCACCCAGTTACGTTGCGACATTTGATACACACAAAGCATTCCTCCGGTGTCAGTGAGTTATATGATCTCATGGTCATAGGAACAAATACTTGACACGCAGAAAACAGTAGCAACAAAATGACACGATCAACATGCTACGTCTACTAGTTTGGGTCTAGTCCATCACATGATTCTCCTAATGATGTGATCCCGTTATCAAGTGACACCACTTGCCTATGGTCAGGAAACCTTGACCATCTTTGATCAACGAGCTAGTCAACTAGAGGCTTACTAGGGACAGTGTTTTGTCTATGTATCCACACATGCACTGTGTTTCCAATCAATACAATTATAGCATGGATAATAAACGATTATCGTGAACAAATAAATATAATAATAACTAATTTATTATTGCCTCTAGGGCATATTTCCAACAGTCTCCCACTTGCACTAGAGTCAATAATCTAGTTCACATCACCATGTGATTCCAATAAATCCAACACCCATATAGTTATGGGGTCTGATCACGTCTTGCTCGTGAGAGAGGTTTTAGTCAACGGTTCTGAAACTTTCAGATCCGTGTGTTCTTTAGAAATCTTTATGTCATCTTATAGATGTTGCTACTATGTGCTATTCGGAAATACTCCAAATATCTACTCTACTATACGAATCCGTTTCACTACTCATAGTTATTCAGATTAGTGTCAAAGCTTGCATCGACGTAAGCCTTTACGACGAACTTTTTAACCACCTCCATAATCGAGAAAAAAAATCCTTAGTCCATCAGTTACTAAGGATAAATTTTGACCGCTGCTAGTGATTCAATCATGGATCACTCTCTGTACCTCTCAACAGACTTTGAGTCAAGGCACACATCAGGTGCGGTACCCAGCATGGCATACTTCAGATTCTACGGCCAAGGCATAGAAGACGACCTTCGTCTATTCTCTTTATTCTGCCGGGGTCGGGTGTTGAGTCTTACTCAAATTCACACCTTACAACGCAACGAAGAACTCCTTCTTTGCTGATCTATTTTGAACTCCTTCAAAACTTGTCAAGGCATGCATCTTGTTGAAACTTCTATTAAGAGTTTTGATCTATCTCCATAGATCTTGATGCTCAACGTTGAAGTAGCTCAATCCAGGTATTCCTTTGAAAAACTCCTTTCAAACAACCTTTTATGCTTCACAGAAATTCTACATTACTTTTGATCAACAATATGTCAACCACATATACTTATCAGAAATTCTATAGTGCTCCCACTCACTTCTTTGGAAATACAAGTTTCTCATAAACCTTGTACAAACCCAAAATCTTTGATCATCTCATCAAAGTGTATATTCCAACTCCGAGATGCTTGCACCAGTCCATTGAAGGATCGCTGGAACTTGCATACTTGTTAGTATCTTTAGGATCGACAAAACCTTCTGGTTGTATCACATACAATGTTTGCTCAAGGAAACCGTCGAGGAAACAATGTTTTGACATCCTATGTGCAATATTTCAAAAATAATGCAACAACTACTAACATAATTCTAACAGACTTTTAGCATCGCTACGAGTGAGAAAGTCTCATCATAGTCAACTGTTTGATCTTGTCGAAAACATCTTTGCGACAAGTCGAGCTTTTCTTAAGAGTGACTTATCACCATCATCGTATGTCTTCCTTTTAAAGATCCATCGTTACTCAACAGTCCTTTGACCATCAAGTAGTTCTTCCAAAGTCTACACTTTGTTTTCATACATGGATCCTCTCTCGTATTTCATGGCTTCCAGCCATTTGTCGGAATCCGGGCCCACCATTGCTTTCTCCATAACTCATAGGTTCACTGTTGCTCAACAACATGACCTCCAAGACAGGGTTACCGTACCACTCTGCAGTAGTACGCGACCTTGTCAACCTAAGAGGCTTGTAGTAACTTGATCCGATGCTCGATGATCACCATCATCAGCTTTCACTTCAATTGGTGTAGGCGCCACAGGAACAACTTCCTACGCCCTGCTACACACTGGTTGAAGTGATGGTTCAATAACCTCATCAAGTTCTACCATCCTCCCACTCAATTCTTTCGAGAGAAACCTTTCCTCGAGAAAGGATCCGTTTCTAGAAACAAACACTTTGCTTTCGGATCTGAGATAGGAGATGTACCCAACTGTTTTGGATATCCTATGAAGATGCATTTATCCGCTTTGGGTTCGAGCTTATCAGACTGAAACTTTTTCACATAAGTGTCGAAGCCCCAAACTTTCAAGAAACGACAGTTTAGATTTCTCTAAACCTCAGTCTATATTGTGTCATCTCAATGGAAATACGCGGTGCCCTATTTAAAGTGAATGCGGTTGTCTCTAATGCATAACCCATAAACGATAGTGGTAATTCAATAAGAGGCATCATAGCATGCACCATACCAAATAATGCATGGCTATGACGTTCAGACACATCATCACACTATGATGTTCCAGGTGGCATGAACTGCAAAACAATTTCCACATTGTCTTAACTGCGTACCAAAACTCGTAACTCAGATATTCATTTATGATCATATCGTAGACAGTTTATCCGCTTGTTACGACGAACTTCACTCCTGAAACAGAATTGAACCTTTCAATATTTCAGACCTGTGATTCATTAAGTAAATACTCTTGTATCTGCTCAAATCGTCATTGAAGTAAGAACATAATGATATCCACTACGTGCCTCAGCACCCATTAGACTTGATACATCAAAATATATCACTTCCAACAAGTTACTATCTTGTTTCATCTCAATGAAAACAAGGCCTTGCTCATGTGGTATGATTTGCATGTCACTAGTGATTCAAAATCCAGTGAGTATAAAGATCCATCAGCATGGAGCCTCTTCATGCAATTTATACCAACATGACTCAAGCGGCAGTGCCACAAGTAAGTGGTACTATCATCATTACCTCGTATCTTTTGGCACCAATATCATGAACATGTGTAACACTACGATCGAGATTCAATAAACCATTGAAGGTCATTATTCAAGCAAATAGAGTAACCATTATTCTCTTTAAATGAATAATCGTATTGCAATAAACACGATCCAATCATGTTCATGCTTAACGCAAGCACCAAATAACAATTATTTAGGTTTAACACCAATCCCGATGGTAGAGGGAGTGTGCGACGTTTGATCATACCAACCTTGGAAACACTTACAACACGTATCGTCACCTCGCCTTTAGCTAGTCTCCGTTTATGTCGTAGTTTTCATTTCGTGTTACTAATCACTTAGAAACCGAACCGGTATCCAATACCCTCGTGCTACTAGGAGTACTAGTAAAGTACACATCAACATCATGTATATCAAATATACTTCTTTCGGCTTTTGCCAGCCTTCTTATCTACCAAGTATCTAGAGTTGCTCCGCCTCAGTGACCGTTCCCCTCATAGCAGAAGTACTTAGTTCCGGGCTTGGGTTTAATCTGGGGTCTCTTCATTAGTGCAGCATCTGCTTTGCCGTTTCACGAAGTATTCCTTCTAGCCCTTGCCTTTCTCGAAACTTAGTGGTTTTACTAACCATCAACTATTAATGCTCCTTCTTGATTTCTACTCTCGCAGTGTCAAACATCGCGAATCGCTCAAGGATCATTGTATCTATCCTTGACATGTTATAGTTCATCATGAAGCTCTCACAGCTTGGTGGCAGTGACTTTGGAGAACCATCACTATCTTATCTGGAAGATCAACTCCCACTTGATTCAAGCGATTGTCGTACTCAGATAATCTGAGCACACGCTCAATGATTGAGCTTTTATCCTTTACTTCATGGACAAAGAATCTTGTCAGAGGTCTCATACCTCTTAACAAGGGCACAAGCATGAAATCATAATTTCATCTCTTTAGAACATCTCTCATGTTCTGTGATGTTTCAAAACGTCTTCGGCGCCTTGCTTCTAAGACATTAAGTATTTTGTACTCAACTATCGTGTAGTCATCAGAAACGTGTATGTCGGATGTTCACAACATCTACAGACGACGTTCGAGGTGCAGCACACCGAGTGGTGCATTAAGGACATAAGCCTTCTGCGCAGCAACGAGGACAATCCTTGGTTTTACAGACTCAGTCTGCAAAGTTTGCTACTATCAACTTTCAACTAAATTTTCTCTAGGAACATATAAAAAACAGTAGAGCTATAGCGCAAGCTGCATCGTAATTCGCAAAGACCATTAGACTATGTTCATGACAATTAGTTCAATTAATCATATTACTTAAGAACTCCCACTCAAAAAGTACATATCTCTAGTTATTTGAGCGGTACATGATCCAAATCCACTATCTCAAGTCCGATCATCACGTGAGTCGAGAATAGTTTCAGTGGTAAGCATCTCTATGCTAATCATATCAACTATACGATTCATGCTCGACCTTTCGGTCTCATGTGTTCCGAGGCCATGTCTGCACATGCTAGGCTCGTCAAGTTTAACCCGAGTGTTCCGTATGTGCAACTGTTTTGCACCCATTGTATGTGAACGTTGAGTCTATCACACCCGTTCATCACGTGGTGTCTCGAAACGAAGAATTGTCGCAACGGTGCACAGTCGGGGAGAACACAATTTTATCTTGAAATTTTAGTGAGAGATCACCTCATAATGCTACCGTCGTTCTAAGCAAGATAAGGTGCATAAAGGATTAACATCACATGCAATTCATAAGTGACATGATATGGCCATCATCATGTGCTTCTTGATCTCCATCACCAAAGCACCGGCACGATCTTCTTGTCACCGGCGTCACACCATGATCTCCATCATCATGATCTCCATCAACGTGTCGCCATCGGGGTTGTCGTGCTACTCATGCTATTACTACTAAAGCTATGTCCTAGCAATATAGTAAACGCATCTGCAAGCACAAACGTTAGTTTAAAGACAACCCTATGGCTCCTGTCGGTTGCCGTACCATCGACGTGCAAGTCGATATTAACTATTACAACATGATCATCTCATACATCCAATATATCACATCACGTCGTTGGCCATATCACATCAGAAGCATATTCTCCAAAAATAAGTTAGACGTCCTCTAATTGTTGTTGCATGTTTTACGTGGTGACCATGGGTATCTAGTAGGATCGCATCTTACTTACGCAAACACCACAACGGAGATATATGAATTGCTATTTAACCTCATCAAGGACCTCCTCGGTCAAATCCGATTCAACTAAAGTTGGAGAAACCGACACTCGCCGGTCATCTTTGAGCAACGGAGTTACTCGTAGCGATGAAACCAGTCTCTCGTAAGCGTACGAGTAATGTCGGTCCGAGCCGCTTTGATCCAACAATACCGCGGAATCAAGAAAAGACTAAGGAGGGCAGCAAAACACACATCACCGCCCACAAAAACTTTTGTGTTCTACTCGAGATTACATCTACGCATGAACCTAGCTCATGATGCCACTATTGGGGAACGTTGCATGGGAAACAAAAATTTTCCTACACGCACGAAGACCTATCATGGTGATGTCCATCTACGAGAGGGGATTTCCGATCTACGTACCCTTGTAGATCGCACAACAGAAGCGTTAGTGAACGCGGTTGATGTAGTGGAATGTCCTCACGTCCCTCGATCCGCCCCGCGAACCGTCCCACGAACCGTCCCGCGATCCGTCCCACGATTCGCTCCGATCTAGTGCCGAACGAACGGCACCTCCGCGTTCAGCACACGTACAGCTCAACGATGATCTCGGCCTTCTTGATCCAGCAAGAGAGACAGAGAGGTAGATTAGTTCTCCGGCAGCGTGACGGCGCTCCGGAGGTTGGTGGTGATCTAATCTCAGCAGGGCTCCGCCCGAGCTCCGTAGAAACGCGATCTAGAGGTAAAACCGTGGAGGTATGTGGTCGGGCTGCCGTGGCAAAAAAGTTGTCGTAAATCAACCCTAAAACCCCACTATATATAGGAGGGAGGGAGGGGAGGAGGCAGCCTCAAAACCTAAAGGTTTGGCCGAAATTGGAGGTCGAGGAGTCCTACTCCAATCCTACTTGGAGTAGGATTCCACCTTCCCACTTGGAAACTCTTTCCACCTTGTGTTTTTTCCTTCTCAAACCTTATGGGCCTTAGTGGGAACTTATTCCAGCCCAGTAGGGGCTGGTTTATCTCTTCCCATAGCTCATGAGACCCCTTGGGGCATGAAACCCCTCCTGATGGTCCCCGGCACCCCTCCCGGCACTCCTAGTACAGTACCGATGAGCCCGAAACTTTTCCGGTAATGCATGCAAACCTTTCGGTAACCAAATGAGGTCATCCTATATATCAATCTTTGTTTCCGGACCATTCCGGAAACCCTCGTGACATCTGTGATCTCATCCGGGACTCCGAACAACAATCGGTAACCAACCATATAACTCAAATACGCATAAAACAACGTTGAACCTTAAGTGTGCAGACCCTGTGGGTTCGAGAACTATGTAGACATGACCCGAGAGACTCCTCGGTCAATATCCAATAGCGGGACCTGGATGCCCATATTGGATCCTACATATTCTATGAAGATCTTATCGTTTGAACCTCAGTGCCAAGGATTCATATAATCCTGTATGTCATTCCCTTTGTCCTTCGGTATGTTACTTGCCCGAGATTAGATCGTAGTATCCGCATACCTATTTCAATCTCATTTACCGGCAAGTCTCTTTACTCGTTCCGTAATACAAGATCCCGAAACTTACACTAAGTCACATTGCTTGCAAGGCTTGTGTGTGATGATGTATTACCTAGTGGGTCCCGAGATACCTCTCCGTCATACGGAGTGACAAATCCCAGTCTTGATCCATACTAACTCAACGAACACCTTCGGAGATACCTGTAGAGCATCTTTATAGTCACCCAGTTACGTTGCGACGTTCGATACACACAAAGCATTCCTCCGGTGTCAGTGAGTTATATTATCTCATGGTCATAGGAACAAATACTTGACACGCAGAAAACAGTAGCAACAAAATGACACGATCAACATGCTACGTCTATTAGTTTGGGTCTAGTCCATCACATGATTCTCCTAATGATGTGATCCCCTTATCAAGTGACAACACTTGCCTATGGTCAGGAAACCTTGACCATCTTTGATCAACGAGCTAGTCAACTAGAGGCTTACTAGGGACAGTGTTTTGTCTATGTATCCACACATGCACTGTGTTTCCAATCAATACAATTATAGCATGGATAATAAATGATTATCATGAACAAAGAAATATTAGAATAACTAATTTATTATTGCCTCTAGGGCATATTTCCAACAGGGAATACGTTCTTGAAATTTTAAGAGGGATCATCTTATTATGCTACCGTCGTTCTAAGCAATAAGATGAAAAACATGATAAACATCACAATGCAATCATATAGTTACATGATCTGGCCATTATCATCTTCTCTCTTTCGATCTCCATCTTCAGGCATCGCATGATCATCATTGTCGCCGGCGTGACACCATGATCTCCATCATCATGATCTCCATCATCGTGTCTCCGTGAAGTAGTCACGCCAACTACTACTATCACTACTACTATAGCTAACCGTTAGCAATGAAGTAAAAGTAGTAGGCACATGGCGTTGCATCTCATACAATAAATTAAGACAACTCCTATGGCTCCTGCCGGTTGTCATACTCATCGACATGCAAGTCGTGAAACCTATTACAATAACATGATCATCTCATACATCATACATGCAACATCACAACTTTGGCCATATCACATCACATGTCAAACCCTGCAAAAACAAGTTAGACGTCATCTAATTGTTGTTGCAAGTTTTACGTGGTTTATTTGGGTTTCTAGCAAGAACGCATTCTTACCTACGTGACAGCCACAACGATGATATGCCAAAGCTATTTACCCTTCGTAAGGACCCTTTTCATCAAATCCAATCCGACTAGAGTGGGAGAGACAGACACCCGCTAGCCACCTTTATGCATGGTGTGCATGTCTGTAGATGGAACTAGTCTCACATAAGCGTACGTGTGAGGTCGGTCCGGGCCGCTTCATCCCACAATACCGCCGGAAAAGAATAAGACTAGTAGAGGCAAGCAATTGACAAATCATCGCCCACAACCTTTTTGTGTTCTACTCGTGCATAGAATCTACGCATAGAAAACCTGGCTCGGATGCCACTGTTGGGTAACGTAGCATAAATTCAAAAAAATTCCTACACATATTCAGATCTTCCTATGGAGATACCAGCAACGAGAGAGGGGTGAGTGCATCTTCATACCGGATCGCTAAGCGGAAGCATTGCTAGAACGCGGTTGATGGAGTCGTACTCGCGGCGATTCAGATCGCGGTGTGATTCCTATCTAGTGCCGGACCACGGCACCTCCGCGTTCAACACACGTGCAGCCCGGTGACGTCTCCCGCACCTTGATCCAGCAATGAGGAGGGAGAGGTTGGGGAAGATCTCCGGTAGCACGACGGTGTGGTGTCGATGGAGAGACGAGGTCTCCCGGCAGGGCTTTGCCAAGCACCGGCAGAGAGGAGGAGAAAGAAGAGCACGGCTGCACGGAGGGAGAGGAAGATTCGTATCCCCAACAGCCCAAAAGTGCCCACTATATATAGGGGGAGGGAGGGGCTGCGCCCCCTTGAGGGTTTCGCTCTCCTAGGGGGGGGGGGGCGGCAGCCCTAGATAGGGGGAGGTGCGGCGGCCAAGGGGGGGAGGAGGGGTGACGCAGCCCTCTGGTGGGCCTTAGGCCCACCTGTGCTAGGGTTCCCCCCCCCTCTTCCCTCTTCCTGCACCATGGGCTGAGTGGGGGGGGGGGGCGCACCAGCCCACCTAGGGGCTGGTTCCCTCCCGCACTTGGCCCATCTAGCCTCCCGGGGTCGTTGCCCCCTTCCGGTGGACCCCCGGGGCCACCTTCGGTGGTCCTGGTGGTCCCGGTACGTTACCGGTGATGCCCGAAACACTTCCGGTGTCCGAAACCATCCGTCCTATATATCAATATTTACCTCCGGACCATTCTGGAGCTCCTCGTGATGTCCGGGTTCTCATCCGGGACTCCGAACAACTTTCGATAACCTCGTATAACAATTCCCTATAACCCTAGCGTCATCGAACCTTAAGTGTGTCGACCCTACGGGTTCGGGAGACATGACCGAGACACCTCTCCGGCCAATAACCATCAGCGGGGTCTGGATACCCATGGTGGCTCCCACTTGATCCACGATGATCTCATCGGATGAACCATGATGTCAAGGATTCAAACAATCCCATATACAATTCCCTTTATCTGTCGGTATAGAACTTGCCCGAGATTCGATCGTTGGTATACCTATACTTTGTTCAATCTCGTTATCGGTAAGTCTCTTTACTCGTTCCGTAGCACGTCATCGTGTGACTAACTCCTTAGTCACATTGAGCTCATGATGATGTTCTACCGAGTGGGCCCAGAGATACCTCTCCGTCACACGGAGTGAAAAATCCCGATCTCGATTTGTACCAACCCAACAAACACTTTCAGAGGTACCCGTAGTGCACCTTTATAGTCACCCAACTACGTTGTGACGTTTGATACACCCAAAGCACTCCTACGGTATCCGGGAGTTGCACAATCTCACGGTCAAAGGAAAAGACACATGACATTAGAAAAGCTTTAGCATACGAACAATACGATCTAGTGCTACGCTTAGGATTTGGTCTTGTCCATCACATCATTCTCCCAATGATGTGATCCCGTTATCAATGACATCCAATGCCCATTATCAGGAAACCATGATCATCTATTGATCAACGAGCTAGCCAACTAGAGGCTTGCTACGGACACATTGTGATCTATTTATTCACACATGTATTACCGTTTCCTGTTAATACAATTATAGCATGAACAATAGACGATTATCATGAACAAGGAAATATGATAATAACCATTTTATTATTGCCTCTAGGGCATATTTCCAACACGTGAGCCATGGATATAGCACTATAGGTGGAATAGAGTGTGGTGGAGGTTGTGAGACAAAAATGAGGAGATGGTCACATCGATTCGGCGTATCAAAGGGCTATGGAGATGCCCATTAATAGATATCAATATGAAAGAGTAGGGATTACTATGCAATGGATGCACTTAGAGCTATAAGTATGTGAAAGCTCAAAAGAAGAACTAGTGGGTGTGCATCCAAATTGCTTCCTCACGAAGACCTAGGGCAATTTTGAGGAAGCCCATCATTGGAATATACAAGCCAAGTTATATAATTAAGATTCCCACTAGCATATGGTGATGACAAATCAAGAGACTCTCAATCATGAAAAACATGGTTCTGTTATGAAGCACAAGTGTGGAAAAGATAGTAGCATTGTCCCTTCTCTCTTTTTCTCTCTCTTTTTTGTTTGGGATCTTTGGCCTCTTTTCATATCTATCCTTTTTTTGTGGGCAACTTTGGCCTTTTTTTTATTTCCTCTCATGGGACAATGCTCTAATAATGATGATCATCACACTTTTATTTACTCACAGCTCAAAGCTTAGAACGATGATGTCTCTATAGGAAATGCCTCCAGCAGTGTACCGGGATGTGCAACGATCTAGCTTGGTGTATGACGTTGAAACATCTCGCTAGCTATCTTACGATCATGCAATGGCAATATGATAGTGACGGCACAAGTCATGAGATGGAACGGTGGGAGTTGCATCGCAATATATCTAGGAATGGTTATGAAAATGACATAGTAGGTAGGTATGGTGGCTGTTTTGAGGAAGGCATATGGTGGGTTTGTGCACCGGCGAAAATTGTGCGGCACTAGAGAGGCTAGCAATGGTGGAAGGTGAAAGTGCATCTATACCATGGACTCACATTAGTCATCAAGAACTCACATACTTATTGCGAAAGTTTTTATTAGTAATCGAAACAAAGTGCTAAACGTATACTCCTAGGGGAAGGGTTGGTAGGTGTTAACCATCGCGCGATCCCGACCGCAACACAAAGGATGACAATCAATAGATCAATTATGCTCTGACTTCCTAACATAGCGGTTCACCATACGTGCATGTTATGGGAATCACTAACTTCAACACAAGTATTTCTAGATTCACAACACCCTACTGACATAACTCTTAATATTACCAAATCCACGTCTCAAAACTAATTGAGAGGAATCAAACTTCTGTTTCTAATCAATGCACATGAAGATGGAAGTTTTATTGTATCCTCTTTGGGTACCTATCACCTTTGGGACTACTTACATAGCACAAGCCAACTACCAAGTTACGCACTGCCGTGCTCTAAAAGATCTAAGTGAAGCACACAGAGAAAAGTTATCTAGCTCAAAGGATATAAGTGAAGCACATGTGAGCTAAATTGCCTAACTCAAAAGATATAAGCGAAGCTCAACGAGTATTCTAGCAAATTCACGATGAGTGCATGTCTCTCTCAAAAGGTGTGCAGCAAGGATGATTGTGACACAAAAAAAAGACTCCTACGATACAAGACGCTCCAAGAAAAACACATATCATGTGGTGAATAAAAATATAGCTCCAAGTAATGTTACCGATGGATTGAAGACGAAAGAGGGGATGCCTTTCCGGGGCATCCGCAAGCTTAGGCTTTTTGGTGTCCTTGAATTTGGCTTAGGATGCCTTGGGAATGCCCAAGCCTGAGCTCTTTCCACTCTTTATCCCTTTGTCCATGAGAACATCACCCAAAACTTGAGAACTTCACAACACAAAACTTAAACAGAAACTCGTGATATCATTAGCACAAGAAAACAAACTACCACCTCTTGAGGTACTGTAGCAAACTTGATTTCTATTTATATTGGTGTTAGGTTATTGTATTCTCACTTTTCCATAACTAGTACCCCCTGATACTATCCATAGTTTCATCAAAACAAGCAACCAACACAACAAAAACATAATCTGTCAAAAACAGACTAGTCTGTAGCAATATGTATACTTCGTATACTTCTGGTATCTCAACAATTCTGAAAAATTATGACAATTTGGGCAATTGGCATATCAACCAGCAGCAAAAAAAATCAACTCCAAATCTCTTTCTGGATAAAAATGAAAAATACCTTCCTGAGCGAAAAGTTTCTGTCTTTTTCCAGCATGATCAAACAACCATCACCAAAACTAGTTGTAAAGGTTTTACTTGGCTCAAACACAAAAAGAAACACAAAAACACAATCATAACAGAATTACGATGGTGTGGACACAACAAAACAGAAAGCAAAAAAGCAAAGATAAATTCATTGGGTTGCCTCCCTACAAGCGCTTTTCTTTAAAGCATTTTAGCTAGGCATTGATAATTCAATGATGCTCACATAAAAGATAGCAATCGGATACGAAGAGAGCATCATGAAACATGTGACGAACATATCTAAGTCTAACGTACTTCCTATGCATAGGCATTTTATAGGAAAACAAACTGTCAAGACAACCAATAGTTACCATATGCAAGGAAGAAGAAAGAGACAATAGCAATCTCAACATAACGAGAGGTGATTTAGTGATATGAAAGTTTCTACCATAATATTTTCCTCTCTCATAAAAATTACATGTGGGATCATAATCAAATTCAACAATATAGCTATCACATAGGATATTCTTTTCATGATCCACCTGCATGCAAAGTTGACGCTCTTCCAAAATAGTGGGATTATCATCAACTAAAGTCATAACTTCTCCAATCCCACTTTCAATATTATTGCAAATATCATAATCATCATGAGGCTTAAACAAATTTTCAAGATCATAAGAAAAATTGTCACCACAATCACGATCATTGCAACAAATAGTGGACATAACAAAACTAGCATCCCCGAGCTTAGGGTTTTACATATTTTTAGCATGATTGTCATTAATAGAATTCATAGTGAAACCATTGCAATCATGCTTTTCATTCAAGGAGCCCTCGTGAATCAATTCATAAATTTCTTCATCATGATTTTCAGATTCACGCATCTCAAGCAAAACTCCATAGAGAAAGCCAAGTGCACTCAACTCACTAGCAATTGGATCAACATAATTGGATCTCTTAAAGATATTAGCAAGTGGATGAGGATCCATATCAATAGATTTTCAGCAAGCGAAGATGCAAGCATATTGAAGGCACATAGCACACAAGCAAAGGAAAGGCAAACGAAAAAGGAAAATATTTTTGTAATTTTTTTTTCAGAAGTGGGGGAGAGGAAAACGAGGGGTAAAAAAAGTAAATGCAAGAGATGAGTTTGCGACGGTTACTTGGATCAGCTTCACTTAGAATAATCCCCGGTGCCAAAAATTGACACGTTGGAGGAAGAATATCCTTAACTTGATGCTCCCCGGCAACGGTGCCAGAAATTCTTCTTGCTACCTCTTGAGCTCGCGTTGGTTTTTCCCTTGAAGAGTAAAGGGTGATGCAGCACAGTAGCAGTAAGTATTTCCCTCAGTTTTGAGAACCAAGGTATCAATCGAGTAGGAGTATCAAGCCAAGTTTCCAAAGTACTTGTGCAAAAACAGCAAACTTGCACCCAACACTACAAAGGGGTTGTCAATCCCTTCACGATTGATTGCAAGGTGAGATCTGAAGGTGGAAAGTGCAACAAAGTAAATCCCATCTTTTTACCCTTGATGGCAACAACACGATGCGTGCCTCGCTGCCCCTTCTGTCACTGGGTGAGGTCACCGCATGGTATGAACCCAAAACCAAGCACTTCTCCCATTATAAGAATCATAGATCAAGTTGGCCAAACAAAACCCACAACTCGAAGAGAATTACAAGGATATGAAATCATGCATATAAGAGATCAGAAGAAACTCAAGTAAGATTCATATATAATCTGATCATAAATCCACAATTCATCGGATCTCGACAAACACACCGCAAAATAAGATTACATCGGATAGATCTCCATGAAGATCATGGAGAACTTTGTATTGAAGATCCAAGAGATAGAAGAAGTCATCTAGATACTAGCTATGGACCCGAAGGTCTATGGTGAACTACTCACGCATTGTCAGAGAGGCAATGGTGTTGATGAAGAAGCCCTCCGTATCAGAATCCCCCCTCCGGCAGGGCACCAGAACGTGCCCGAGATGGGTTCTTGCGGAGGCAGAAGCTTGCGGCGGAGGAAAAGTATTTTCGTGGATATCTCCCGTGGTTTTGGATTTTTCGGGGATTTATAGGCGGAAGAAGTAGGGCAGACGAGCCACAGGGGGGCCACAAGCCTGCTAGGTGCTGGCCCCCCTCGCCACGCCTACGGGGCGTGTGGCCTCCCCTGGTGGCCTCTGCCTTGGTTCTCACGCCCCATGCGTATCTTCTGTTCCAGAAAAAATCTTTTCGGAAGTTTTATTCCGTTTGGACTCCGTTTAATATTCTCCTCTGAAAAGGGTCAAAAACACGGAAAAAACAAGAACTGACACTTGGCACTGAGTTAATAAGTTAGTCCCAAAAAAGATATAAAAGGCATACAAACCATCCAAAGTTTGACAAGATAATAGCATGGAACCATAAAAAATTATAGATACGTTGGAGACATATCACGCCCCAGTCGCAGCCGTCGGTGTCGCCGTCCTCCCTGGGATGGCGAGGAGAGCGGTGGTTCTGGCCCGATGAACGCACGGGACGTTGCACCGGCACCTGGTTGGGAGGCGCACCCCTCCCCGTCATTGCCGTGGAAGAATAAAGCGGAGGGATGCGAACTGCTCTTCCCGATTTCAACAATGGAAAACCCTGACTCGCTCGTGATGTGACCCTAACATGCGGCGGCGATATAACCTCGTTCAACACGGCTGTGGTAGTGCAAGACGACATGACCTCGACCGCCTAGGCTATTACCTGGGCCATATACCCAGGCTCTGGTAAGCCCATATAGCTCGCACTAACATCAGGCCCACCATCCGCAATCAGGGCGTTCAAAAAATCCCTCGTCGAATCACGGATAGACGGAGCCGTCACCGTCGCCAGGGACGGCCGGCTATAACGGACAAGTTTCTTCTTGTTCTTCGTGACTAGAGTCCAGCACTCCGGCTTGAAGAAATTGGCCAATGTGACAGGGAGAAGATTTACCTTTGGCATTGGTCCTATCCAAGGTTTAACTCCTTTAGGTTGCGCCACCATCTTCTTCGAGAGATGGATATCCCGTCGCTTCATATGATCTCGAGTCATCACCACCGGCACCACCAAGTTGGAGATAGACAACGCCTGTTCTTCGATCTGACGCCCGTCCAAACCCTTCGCATCTTCTTCCTCATCTTGATCTGCAAGAGCCCAAAATCGACCGCCAAAACGAGCAGGAGAGGAAGTGAGCTCAACACATACCTTGGCCTGCTCGTGAATTTGAAGAGACGATTTGTTCCGCGCGATCAAATGAAAACCATCTATCTCAAGAGCATCCCCAACCTTGGGGCATTCATGGATATGCAGGTAAGAACCGACAATAATGTCGTCCTCCTCATCCCTTAAAGAAATCCAACGAGACTGCAAATGGAGTCAGATGGATCCATGGAGAACACTCCGTGATTCCACGGTGGTGTCCTCATAAGTAACATCCCACCAGATATGAGATGGATCTCCTGCTTCTTCAGTCACAGACTGACAGATCTCATCGCCGCATTCCGCCCCATCGGTGGCCTGGCGCCGCGATCTAGCCGTCGCCACGCGGAGCGTATCTCCATGCACGTTGCCCTTCCCGCCGGAAGCCTCGCCAATCAGCCCGCCGATCGCCGCGCTAGCGTCGCTAGCCGAGGGCCCAATCGCCTCGGGCGGCATAGACGTCCAGATCACCTCGCCTGGCGGCCGGATGATGGTCAGATGATGGCTAGATGGTGGCCGTATGACGACCTCCAGTTCGCCTCGCATGTCGCCCCGCTCCCCACGGTCAATCTTCTGTTATCATGACTTGCCACATAACCATGTTTCTAGTTCCAAGAATATGATACCCCCATTATGGTCATTAGGTTGTGCACCGCGATCAAGACGGAGAGGAAAACAAAAAAAATAATGTTAATTTGCTTCATGTAGCCTGAACACCAAAAGGCACTTATGCGAACATGAGAAGCCTTTTGACAATTTGCATGTCTTAAATTAAGACCAGCACTAGTAGAAAATGGGTCTTTCGGTCAAAGCCCAAAACCAAATTAGCCCCAGTTCAAACTAAAACCGGGACCAATGCCAAGCATTGGTCCCGGTTCGAGCTACCAGGCCGTAACGGGGCAATAGCCCCGGTTTGCGCCAAAAACTGGGACTAAAGATCCAGCGACTGACACGTGGTGTGCCGCGGTGGTGGCAACCGTTCGTATCCCCCTTTAGTCCCGGTTGGTGGCTCAACCCGGGACTAAAGGTCTGACACGTCGCCTGCCGTAGTGGTGCCAACCGTTGGTATCCCACTTTAGTCCCAGTTGCTGGCTCAACCCGGGACTAAAGGCCCGAACGGTTTGCATCCCGCTTCCCAAAACCACAACCGAAGCAGAGACTCTATCGCCATTTCTATGTTCTTCTTCATCTCTCGCTCTCGCTCTGTTCTTCTCCTCTCTCGCTCTGTTCTTCCCCTCTCTTCTTCCCTTCTCTTCTTCCACCATGCCAAAACGCTTTGGAGAGGTGCTCGCACATGGCAAGACCAAGCTCGATGTCGTGTACACGAACGAGAGCAGGGAGGTGCCACATTTTCTTAGACAGTTAAAGGAACGATGGCTTGACGCCGCAGTGGATAATGAGAAGTTCTTGGGGCTTGATCTAGAGTACACGGCCGATCAACGCGGTGTTGCCGTCATCCAACTATGTTTCAAACACCATGTCTTGATCTTCCAATGGGCGAGGTATGTTTTGAGGCTTTCTTAGATCCAAGGTTATGAAAATTGCATATATATATATAGTGATTTCTTTAGGTTCTAGTGGATAGCAATATGCAGTTTCTATATATGTTTCATTGGATAGTTAATTGAGGGTTTCTTGATCAATTCATAGGATATGAAAATTGCATAGGGTCGATAGCTATATGTTACATTTTGGAATCCTATAAAGATCAGTTTCTCTTTAGTTGTAGTGATACAATTTTATGCGGCGTTCTTTGATCCAAGGTTATGAAAATTGCATATAGCTAGTGATCTCTCTAGGTTCCATTGGATAGCAATATGATATGTCATAGTCATGAAAATTGCATATAGCTAGTGATCTCTCTAGGTTCCATTGGATAGCTATAGTGATCTCTCTAGGTTCCATTGGATAGCAATATGCAATATGTCTAGCTTATTGCATATTTGCAAAACCGTGGGAGAATATATATATATATATATATATATATATATATATATATATATATATATATATATATATATGTCATAGTTAATTTACGGTTTCTTGATCAATTCATAGGATATGAAAATTGCATAGGATAGCAATATGTTCCATTTGAATCCTAAAGATAATTTTCTCTTTAGTTGTAGTGAAACATTTTTCCTTGTTGCAGCAGTATGTAACATTTGTTCCATTTTAATTTGTTGATGTTGCAGTAGTGATAGGCATTGTCCAGAACTCATGGACTTCCTTCGCAGCGGCATCACTTTTGCTACCGTTGACATAACGAATGACAAGCTGAATATGAGGGACAGCTTCGGTATTGAGATACCAACTGGTTGCCTCATTGATCTCCAAACGGTATTCAGGCTTCGACATGCCATGACTCCGATGGCTCATATGGCAGTTGCCTTGATCGACGAGGAGTATGGTGATATAATACCAATTTCCCAAAGTCTCAGCACAAACTTTGGGAGAAGGCCCCACTTGATCGTATCAACATTGAGTATGCAGCAAAAGATGCATACATTTCATACGAGTTGTACCACAAGATTCGAGTCGTCAACTATGGCCAGCGTCACCTCGGAGAAGGTGGACATTCTGATTCAGACGAGTAGTGTTCTCAACGTCGAACACTTCCATATATATCTATGGTAGCTATTATTATGTACTGTTTGGACTAGTATCATGTACTGCTTGGACCAATTTATATATGTCTAGTTTCTGCTTGTGCCATTATAGTTTCCAAATTTGAATGGTTTAGCCCTTTCTAACTTCATTTTCTACTTTTGAATGGTTTAGCCATTTCTACCTTCATGGTATCATGCATTTCGACCACATATATATACAAAAAGTCTTCAGTTCAAATAAGTTCAAAAAAAGCTGAAATCCCTTTTGTAACAGATCTGTTTTTGATTAAAACAGTCATTTAAAAATGAAAGACCATTAGTCCCACATGGCGTGCAGCGGAACCACGTGGCGTCCACCGGAACCACGTGGCGTGTCGCGGAACCACTGTTGTTGTGGGGGTCGCTTTTCCTTCTTCTCCTTGTGCTAGATATTTGTTATGCATTAGGGGAAGAAGGAATAGCGACCATCATCGACGGTCGAAATATCAGGTGAGGGAGTGTCCACCATATATGAGAGAAGAAGAATGTCGACTGTTGTTGTGGGGGTCGCTTCTCCTTCTTCTCTTTGTGCTAGATATTTGTTATGCACTAGGGGAAGAAGGAGTAGCGACCAACGTCGACGGTCGAAAAATGAGGTGAGGCAGTGTCCACCATATATGAGAGAAGAAGAATGTCGACTGTTGTAGTGGGGGTCGTTTCTCTTTCTTCTCTTTGTGCTAGATATTTGTTATGCACTAGGGGAAGAAGGAGTAGCAACCATCATTGACGGTTGAAAAATCAGGTGAGCTAGTGTCCACCATCACTAGTAGAAAACAGGGCATTTGTCCCGGTTCGTAAGGGCCATTAGTCCCGGTTCTTGAATCGGGACTAATAGGTCGTTACTAATGCCTCCCCCCTTTAGTCCCGGTTCTTACACAAACCGGGACAGATGGGCATCCATGTGGCCGCTGCGTGCAGCCGAGGCAGGGGGGCCTTTGGTCCCGGTTGGTGACATAAACCGGGACCAAAAGGCATCCACGCGTCAGAAACTGGCTGCAGCTGAGGTTTTTTTTGAAAGTCGCTGGTTTAGGGGTTTGGGGATTAATTTAGGTTGTTATTAGCTAGCTAATAGAGAGAAGTGTCATCTCTTATCTTCGTGCTTGATTTACCAATGCTACTACTATGTTCATTTCACCCGCTGATATATAATAACTCTTCATGCTCGCATCATACATCATCATATATAATAACAAGTCCTACTAATCACTAATCATGCATCATCATACATCATAATAACAAGGAGCATCCATGAGCATGCACAAAATTTCATCAAGCACACCACCATCATACTTAAAAGTGCAGTAGCAGTACAACACACTAGTGGAAAACGGGCCTTTGGCCTGGACCCTTTAGTCCCGGCCTGCCTCTGGGCCGGGACTAAAGGCCTGGCCATGTCGCCCCAATTCTCAATGCCTCCCTCAAGGCTTTAGTCCCGGCCCGTAAGGAGCCTTTAGTCCCGGTTCGTGTCCCAAACCGGGACTAAAGGGCTACGCGGTGGGCAGCCCGCATGTGCGCCACCTTTAGTCCCGGTTTGTGTCTCAAACCGGGACTAAAGTCCTCTGCCTATATATAGCATAGCCCCCCACTCCCCTCTTCCTTGCATTTCTCTTGGATGGAGGATTGTGGGTGCGTGCTTCCTCTCCACTTTTTTTGATGCACTAGAGGTGTTTGTTGAAATGTGTGTTAGAGCGATGCCGCTTCAGTTCACCGAACACAACTACGATATGAGATGCCTGAGCCACGCTTAAACCTCTTCCTCTTTATTTCTACTTATTCTAAAAGGTTAGCAACTATATTTCCTCGTTTAGACCGTGCGGTACTAATTTTTAGGATCGTGATTGTATTTGATATACTGTCGTATAACACAGATGAGCCATCCATGGATGTACGGTGATCGACGCACAGCCGCTTACAGAGAAGGCGTGCATTCTTTTCGAGATGCAGCCGATGCGAACAAGCATGGTGGTGGCTATATGTTTTGTCCATGTGTTGAATGTCGGAATGAGAAGGATTACACTTCCTCAAGAGTCATTCAGAGCCACCTGCTTCAGTCCGGTTTTATGTCGGGCTATAATGTTTGGACCAAGCATGGAGAAAGAGGGGTTATGATGGAAGACGACGATGAAGAAGAAGAGAATGATGATGACAACTACCGATATATGT
This sequence comes from Hordeum vulgare subsp. vulgare, assembly GCF_904849725.1. Lineage (NCBI taxonomy): Eukaryota > Viridiplantae > Streptophyta > Magnoliopsida > Poales > Poaceae > Hordeum > Hordeum vulgare. The sequence goes on along the minus strand of NC_058519.1, from coordinate 652,548,018 downwards.
TCCCTGAGTATGCTGATACCGCAATGGAAGACAATGAAGAAGAAGATCAGGATGAAGAACGGGAACCAGATGAGCCCGCTGATGATCTTGGCCGGGTCATTTCTGATGCACGGCGAGGTTGCGACACGGAAAAGGAGAGGTTGCAGTTCGAGCAGATGTTACAGGACCACAACAAATTGTTGTACCCAACTTGTGAAGTTGGCCAGAAGAAACTGGGTAGCACACTGGAATTGCTGAAGTGGAAGGCAGAGACCGGTGTGACTGACTCGTCATTCGAAAAGTTGCTGGTACTGATGAAGAAGATGCTTCCAAGAAAGAACGAATTGCCCGCCAGCACGTACGAAGCAAAGAAGCTTGTCTGCCCTCTAGGATTAGACGTGCAGAAGATACATGCATGCCCTAATGACTGCATCCTCTACCGCGGTGAGAAGTACGAGAATATGGATAAATGCCCGGTATGCACTGCATTGCGGTATAAGATCAGAAAAGATGACCCTGGTGATATTGAGGGCGAGCCACCCAGGAAGAGGGTTCCTGCCAAGGTGATGTGGTATGCTCCTATAATACCACGGTTGAAACGTCTGTTCAGAAATAAAGATCATGCGAAGTTGTTGCGATGGCACATGGAAGATCGTATGAAAGACGATAAGTTGAGGCACACCGCTGATGGTCGGCAGTGGAGAAAAATCGAGAGAGAGTTCCCGATATTTGCAGCTGACGCAAGGAACTTATGGTTAGGTCTGAGTACCGATGGCATGAATCCTTTTGGGGAGCAGAGTTGCAGTCACAGCACCTGGCTCGTTACTCTATGTATCTACAACCTTCCTCCTTGGTTGTGCATGAAGCGGAAGTTCATTATGATGCCAGTGCTTATCCAAGGTCCAAAGCAACCCGGCAACGATATTGATGTGTACCTAAGGCCATTAGTTGATGAACTTTTACAGTTGTGGGCCGAACCAGGTGTACGTGTGTGGGACGAGCACAAACAAGAGGAATTGACCTTCGAGCGTTGCTTTTCGTAACCATCAATGATTGGCCTGCTCTTAGTAACATTTCAGGACAGTCAAACAAGGGATACAATGCATGCACACACTGTTTGGATCAGACAGAAAGTATATATCTGGACAAATGTAGGAAGAATGTGTATCCGTACAATTGTCGTTTTCTTCCGCCCAAGCATCCCTTAAAGAAAAAAGGCAAGCATTTCAATGGCATGGCAGAACCCCGGGGGAAGCCTGTCATCCGTACTGGTGCTGAAGTATTTGATATGGTCAAAGATTTAAAAGTAATCTTTGGAAAGGGTCCTGGCAGCCAACCTATTCCTAACGGCCTTGATAAGCGCGTACCCATGTGGAAGAAGAAATCTATATTTTGGGAGCTACCCTACTGGGAAGTCCATGAGGTCCGCTCGGCAATCGACGTGATGCACCTGACGAAGAATCTCTGCGTGAATATTCTAGGCTTCCTGGGCTTGTATGGGAAGTCAAAAGATACACCGGAAGCACGGGAGGACCAGGAACGTCATAAAGGAAGAGATGGCATGCATCCAGGGCAGTTTCAAGGGCGTGCCAGCTACGCTCTTACTAAGGAAGAGAAGGAAATCTTGTTTGAAGTCCTTTTCAGTATCAAGGTCCCGACTGGCTTCTCGTCGAATATAAAGGGAATCGTAAATATGAAAGACAAAAAATTCCAAAACCTAAAGTCTCATGACTGCCACGTGCTTATGACGCAATTGCTTCCGGTTGCATTGAGGGGAATTCTACCGGAAAATGTTCGCCTGGCAATTGTGAAGGTATGTGCATTCCTCAATGCAATTTCTCAGAAGGTAATCGATCGAGAAAGTCTATCAGGGTTACAGATTGATGTGGTCCAATGTCTGGTCAGCTTTGAGTTGTTGTTCCCGCCATCCTTCTTCAATATAATGACACACCTCCTAGTTCACCTAGTCGAAGAGATTAGAATTCTCGGTCTTGTGTTTCTACACAATATGTTCCCCTTCGAGAGGTTCATGGGAGTCTTAAAGAAATAAGTTCGTAACCGTGCTAGGCCAGAAGGAAGCATCTCCAAGGGCTATGGAACAGAGGAGGTCATTGAGTTTTGTGTGGACTTTCTTCCTGACCTTAAGCCGATTGGTGATCCTGAATCTCGGTATGAGGGTAGGCTGACAAGAAAAGGCACACTAGGAAGGAAAGCAAAAGAATGTATGGACGGCATTCTTTCTCTCAAGCACACTACACAGTTCTACACAATTTCACCGTGGTGGCTCCGTATATCGTGAGACACAAGAATATTCTACGCTCCGAAAACCCGGGGAAGGCTGACTCTTGGATTAAAGGGGAACACGAGAAGACTTTCGGCAGCTGGTTGCAGACACATCTCATGAATGACGACGGCGTTGGAGATGAGCTGTACTGTTTGGCCAGGCCACCATCTTCGACTATATGTACTTTCCAAGGGTATGAGATAAATGGGAATACATTTTACACGGTTGCCCAAGATAAAAAGAGCACCAACCAAAATAGTGGTGTCCGCTTTGATGCAACAGACGAGAATGGGCACTGTTTGGAAACATATTACGGGTAAATAGAGGAGATACGGGAACTTGACTATGGACCTACTTTTAAGATCCCTTTGTTTCGGTGCAAATGGGTGAAGCTGACAGGAGGCGGGGTAGTTGTAGACCAAAAGTACAACATGACAACAGTTGATCTCAACAATCTTGCGTACATGGACGAACCATATGTCCTAGCCAATGATGTCGCTCAGGTTTTCTATGTGAAGGACATGTCTACAAAAACGAGAAAAAGAAATCAGCAAAAGAAGATATCGTCCCATGAGCCAAAACGCCACATAGTTCTTTCAGGGAAAAGAAACATCGTGGGAGTAGATGACAAGACAGACATGTCAGAAGATTATAATAAGTTTCATGAAATTCCGCCCTTCAAAGTGAAAACTGACCCAAGCATCCAACTAAATGATGAAGATTCTCCATGGCTACGACCGAGAAGAAAACAGAAATAATAGATAGGAATATTGGTGCAATAATGTAATAATGTATTAAACCTTTTATGTAATGCATGTATGGAATGTACTAAATTTCAAACACTTTTCATTTTCATAGTATCCATGTAAGAGATGAGTTCTCGTTCGAAACCCTGATACTTCGAGAGAGATTGTCCGTTTTGTACACGAAGTGCATCCAGTTTTTGTCGTAGCCCTCTCAACTTTTTAACACATGCTATGTGGGTGAAATGATGATAGCATGCCAACTTTCAACATTTTCAGAGTTCATTTGTAGTGCTTTTCAATTTCAGGGTCAACTAGCTCAAAAAAAAAGAGTAAATGCACGAAATATACCAAATGAAGTCAGAAATTGTTGAAATTTTGTGATGTGCCTTTGAATGGTGCATATTGAACACACAAAAAGTATGGAGTTCAAATAAGTTCAAAAAACAGAAATCCCTTTTGTAAGAGATGAGTTCTCGTTCGAAACCCTGATACTTCGAGAGAGATTGTCCGTTTTGTACACGAAGTGCATCCAGTTTTTGTCATAGCTCTCTCAACTTTTTAACACATGCTGTGTGGGTGAAATGATGATAGCATGGCAACTTTCAACATTTTCAGAGTTCATTTGTAGTGCTTTTCAATTTCAGGGTCAACTAGCTCAAAAAAAAATAAGTAAATGCACGAAATATACCAAATGAAGTCAGAAATTGTTGAAATTTTGTGATGTGCCTTTGAATGGTGCATTTTGAACACACAAAAAGTATGGAGTTCAAATAAGTTCAAAAAAATGAAATCCCTTTGTAAGAGATGAGTTCTCGTTCGAAAACCTGATACTTCGAGAGAGATTGTCCGTTTTGTACACGAAGTGCATCCATTTTTTGTCGTAGCCCTCTCAACTTTTTAACACATGCTATGTGGGTGAAATGGTGATAGCATGCCAACTTTCAACATTTTCAGAGTTCATTTGTAGTGCTTTTCAATTTCAGGGTCAACTAGCTCAAAAAACCATTGCAGAACATATGACCAAATTAATACAAGTTCATCATCACATTAAAGCCAAAGAACAAATTAATACAAGTTCATCATCACATTAAAACCAAAGAACAGTAGTGATCAAATGTTATTATTGCAAAAAATAAATACATAAAGTTCTCTCATAAAACAACATACAACTATGTAAAACATTTAAATGCAACAACAAACGCGATCAAAATCGCAACTAAGGTAACAATTGACCCAACAGCATAATGATACCAAGCCTCTTTATCAATGGCATATTTTCTAATATTCCTAATCTTCAAGCGCATTTCATCCATCTTCAAGCGCATTGCATCCATCTTCAACCGCATCGCATCGATCTTCATCTTGCGATCATCGATGACATCGGCGACATGCAACTCCAATTCCATATTCTTATCCTCAATTGTTTTCAATTTTTTCTTCAAGTATTTGTTTTCTTTTTCAACCAAATTTAACTTCTCGACAAGAATTTTTATGTGGGTTGGAATTTGCGGTTCACATACCTCCTAGATTAAAAAAATATGTGTCACATTGGTCGTCATAATTGTCAAAAACACTAAATAAAACAAATAGTTATAAAAGATAATATATACCTCATCTGAATTATAGACAGGACGAGGGCCGACGGAGGTGGATACCAAAACCATCGCACTATATAATAACAAAAAATAATGGAATTGAGCAATTTATACAAGCATGTATCTAAATCATACAAGTAAGATTTTTTTTTCTTTTAAAAAGAAGATAAGAACAAGAGGCTCACCACGGTGGTGCTCGCGACGAGATCGGCACACGGCGATCGACAATGGTGAGGACGGGCACGGGACGACACCCTACGCATGTGCAGACTCTAAGAAGTTAATTTGAGCATTTGAAATGAGCTACACTAGCAGTGACAAATGAAAGGATGAAGTAGCTAACCTTTTAAAACACTTGTGCAGTTGGTGCACGGCCAAACCTAGACAAATATTAAGGAAAATGGAGCTGGGAGGTCGAGCTTGGAGAGGAGAAAGCTTAAGTAGAGTGGCTCGGGCATTTCATCGAACACGTCATGTGCATGAACTAGAGTGGCAAGAGCATGGCATGGTCACACTTCAACAACCAAAAAACAGGGGATATGGTGGGCAGGGGCGAGGGTTTATATAGGCAACACTTTAGTCCCGGTTCTTGCCACGCCCCGGGACTAAAGGCCCCTGCTTCCCGCCTTCTGGTCTGCCGAAAAAGGGCCTTTAGTCCCAGGTCGTGGCTCCACCCGGGACTAAAGGGGTGTCTTTAGTCCCGGTTCGAGCCACGCCCCGGGACTAAAGGCCCCTGCTTCCCGCCTTTTGGTCTGCCGAAAAAGGGCCTTTCGTCCCGGGTCATGGCTACACCCGGGACTAAAGGGGTCTTTAGTCCCGGATCGAGCCCCGAACCGGGACTAAAGATCCACCTGTATAAGCGGGAGTTAGAAAATTTCGAACCCAAATCGTCCATTTCTCTTCTTCTTCCTCTCGTTCTCCTGCCCGGCGCGGCATAGCGACAAACTCGACGACGCCGTCAGGCTGCCCGCCGTCCTGCTCGCCGCTGCCGTCCTCCTCCCCGCGCGCCGCCCTCCTCGCCGCGCGCCGCCGTCCTCCTCACCGCGCGCCGTCGACACCTCCGGCCGGTAAGCCCCACGCCCCCTCCTCCCCAACAGTCCGGCCAGCACAAGCAAAGAAGAAAAAGGAGAAGAAAAGAAGAAAAAGGAGAAGAATGGAAGAAAAAGGAGAAGAAAGGAAGAAAAAGGAGAAGAAAGGAAGAAAAAGGAGAAGAAAAGAAGAAAAAGGAGAAGAAAGGAAGAAAAAGGAGAAGAAAGGAAGAAAAAGGAGAAGAAAGGAAGAAAAAGGAGAAGAAAGTAAGAAAAAGGGAAGGAGAAGAAAAGAAGAAAAAGGAGAAGAAAAGAAGAAAAAGGGAAGAAAAGAAGAAAAAGGAGAAGAAAGGAAGAAAAAGGAGAAGAAAGGAAGAAAAACGAGAAGAAAAGAAGAAAAAGGAGAAGAAAGGAAGAAAAAGGAGAAGAAAGGAAGAAAAAGGAGAAGAAAGGAAGAAAAAGGGATGGAGAAGAAAAGAAGATAAAGGAGAAGAAAAAGGAGAAGAAAAGAAGAAAAAGGGAAGAAAGGAAGAAAAAGGAGAAGGAAGAAAAAGGAGAAGAAAGGAAGAAAAAGATTTTTTTTTTCATTTAATTCCTATTGTTATTAGGTTTGTGCTAGATTATTAGGGTTAGTAATATGTAGAATTAGGAAAAAGGAAAATAAGAAGAGGAGGGGAAGAAAAGAAGAAAAAGGAGAATAATAAGAGGAGGAGAGGAGAAGAAGAGGAAAAATAGAAGAAGAGGAGAGGAGAAGTAGTAGAAGAAGAGGAGAAGTAGAAGTAGAAGAAGAAGTAGAAGAAGAGGAGAAATAGAAGAAGAGGAAAAATTAGTTTAGGGTTACAAGAAGAAGAAATATTTTTTTTGTCATTTAATTTTGCTATTGTATAGTGTATATGCTTAAGTGTTAATACTGTTTCTTAGATTATTGCTTAATTTTGCTATTGTATATGCTTAAGTGTTAATAGTTTAATTTTGCTATTGTATATGCTTAAGTGTTAATAGTTTATTTTTAGCAAGAAAATTAATAGAACTAGTTTAATTTTGCTATTGTATATGCTTAAGTGTCCGAGACTCGGCTCCGCCCGGCTGGTATTTTAGAGTTTAGGTTCTCCTATATAAAATAACACTTCGAAGTTTCCAACCCCTCTTATATAGTTTGTTAGTTTATTACTTAATCAAATGTCCGTTTTTTGCAGAACTATGGATCCACATATCAGGAACCTCGAAGAGGAAGAACTTCTCGAAGATATAATCAAAGACGGCCCCGACGTTGAACCAGCTGAATCTCCGTCGTCATATCTAAACGACTCCGGATATGGAATGGAGGTCGAGCGACACGAAGATGAAGGCGATGGGGCAGGAGATAGGTCCAATGACGGAGAAGGTGATATCTCCACTGATGGAGAAGCCGGTGGAGAAGCCGGTGAAGAAATAATAAAGTCCGGCGAGGTATACATATGAAGTTCGACAATCACTTGTAATATGTGAAAAATATTGGAGATAGCTCTGTATTGTATACATATACATTCATTTGACGAATGTTTCTCCCTCTTAGGCCTCCACATCGAGCAAGTCTACGAAACGAGGCCCGACTAGAAAGTTGGATGCACGGACGCATTACACCTTTGAGGTGATAATGCCTACGGGCGAACCCAAGCTTCCTAAGAATGCTGCTGACACATTCAAGAAGCAATGCGGAGTTCTCGTTAGGGATCACGTCCCGATCAGCGTTCCGGAGTGGAACAAGCGCAAAGGGGCAGCCGATAGTGACTATGTCGCCGAAAGGTACAAAGATAATCTTTGGAATGATCTCATGTCACATTTCAACCTGCCAGAATGTGAGAATGAAGACGCCGCAGACAAACTGAGGGCCAAAGTCAAGCAGTGGACTCTAAAGAAGATGGCCGAACTGTTCCGTAGCTGGAAGAAGAAGCTATGGAAAAACTATCTGAAGACAAAGAAAGTGCCAGTATTCGAGGGGTATCTAGCCAAGCAGGCGAATCACTGGAAGGAATTTCAAGAGTACAAGGAGTCAAAAGATGCCCAGGCATTATCTGAAAAGAACAATATAAATGCCGACAAGAAGACATATCACCACAAGCTGGGGCGAGGGGGCTATGAGACTGCCATCCCAAAGTGGGATAAGAAAGAGCAAGATCTGATAGATAAAGGCATCGTACCTGAACCACTCCGTGATGAGTGGGAATTGAGAGCAAGAAATTGGTTCCTTGCGCATGGTGGGTCGTACGACGAAACAACAGGGGACCTCATCTGCAATGACGATCTTAGGATACCCAGGGAGAATTGGAAAAGGATAGTGAAAGAAATTAAGGAGGGACAAAGAAAGTTCACTGCAGATAGAGATAAAGATTTGCTCACACTGGTCCTCAGCAATGACGAACATGGAGGACGAACGCGAGGCTTCGGTCCTTCTTACCCGTGGTGGCTTGGGTTTGCCAGAGACCAAGACACTTACAGAAGCCGAGAGAGAGCAAAGAAGCGGCAGCAGGATGAGGAGAATGACAAGTTCAACCAGTTGCTTGCCAGGATTAACGAGCAACAGAAGCACATTGATAAGCTTAGAGGAGTACCGCGCCAGGAAGATCCTGCACTTGATATTACCGGCGCCCCATCTTAGAGGAAAAGCAGCGTGGCTGAATCTGAGGCCCCGCCCGACGATGAATGAAGAATGATAGAGGGCAGTCCCGGCTACCCCGTGGATGGAATCAAGGAGTCAACATCATGTGAACTCCATCAGAAATTCAAGAACATATCCATGAAGGTGGCCGTCGGGCATGCTTTACCTTCTGGCCCAGATGCACGCTGGCATGGCCGTGAGATTCCAGCTGGCTTTGCTAAAGTCGGGGTGGATGAAATCATGACGGGGTTTAATGATATGGAGCTCGACATAGCTGGACCCGAAGATGAGAGGACACTCGGAGAAGTAGTGGGTGGAGTCATCCTATGGGACAAGAACTACATCAAGCTTCCAGGCTCGGCCCCAAGGACAACACCGCCTCCCAGTCGTCGCAGGTCACCTACACCTCCATTACCTCCAAGCCCTCCACATGACGTCGGCAGCACAACACGAGTCCATCTCGATCACCGCCGCCGGACTTGGGTCGTCCGTCTCCGCCGCCACCCGCTCTGGATACAAAGCGGGAGCGTGCCACCAAGAACGCTCCGCCGATGATTCCTAAGCCACAGACCACCCCAAAGCGCAAACGGTCTCCCCTCCCAAAGGTACGTCATGCTAATCTTCCTATCAGACCTTATGATCGTACCCCCGAGGAAAACGCCAGGATAGCAAAGGAACATCATGATGCGCAGATGAAAAAGAAGGAACCCAAGCCCCGCCCGGAATACACCGAGAAGCAAATAGCATTTGCAAAATACTTCACGAACCTTCCATCACAGTATGACTTACACCATAAGCCTGATGACTATACACGCACATTGCAGAAGGAAGTGAAAAAGAGCAGATCACGTGCAAGCCCTCCACATGACGTCGGCCAGCACAACACGATTCCATCTCGATCACCACCGCCGGACTTGGGTCGTCCGTCTCCGCCGCCGCCCGCTCCGGATACTAAGCGGGAGCGTGCCACCAAGAACGCTCCGCCGATGATTCCTAAGCCACAGAGCACCCCAAAGCGCAAACGGTCGCCCCTCCGAAAGGTACGTCATGCTAATCTTCCTATCAGACCTTATGATCGTACCCCCGAGGAAAATGCCAGGATAGCAAAGGAACATCATGATGCGCAGATGAAAAAGAAGGAACCCGAGCCCCGCCTGGAATACACCGAGAAGCAAATAGCATTTGCAAAATACTTCACGACCATTCCATCACAGTATGACTTACACCATAAGCCTGATGACTATACACGCACATTGCAGAAGGAAGTGAAAAAGAGCAGATCACGTGCAAGTGCAAGTGGGAGCAAATCAAGTTCAACTACAAGCAAGAAAAAATCAGACGTTCCTCAGCTTGGACAACAGGCCAAACAGTCGATCCCACCCCTCAAGGTGTTAACCGAGAATGTTCCCCCTCCAGTGCAGGGGCTAGCTTTTGAAAGACCAAAGGAGTTGGCGGTTGCATGTGGTGTCTCGGTTGAAGATTTGCTGGCTTCCCAAGACGACAGGATACCCAAGGCTATGGTAGCCCCTAAGCCACAGTTTGTCATGCGTGAGCCTTTGGTCAGCAAAGATGATCTCCCAACAAATATGCGTTACTTGCATCAATGGTACTTAAGTGAATCAAAGAATGGGAGAACGATGATCGTGCTGAGTGTCCCACAGGAGTACTACGGCCGCCCCGAACAAATCCATATCGACTTTGATGAACTCTTCCAGATGTACAATGGTGACGCCCTCGACAAATCGCTTATGAGTTGCTATTGTCTGTAAGTTTTTCAATTCGTTGTCTACATATAACTTGTTTAGTTATTTCAATTCATTGTCTATATATAACTTATACTCTATTATGCAGAATGAAGATTCTGGAGTGTAAAAGTAAGAGCATCTTAAATATTGGGTTTATTGACCCAGATAAAATACATATAGCGACGCTAACTGACAAACCCAAGGAGACGGAGGAAAACCTTCTAAGGTTTCTAAGAGATCAAAATTTCTGTGACCACATACTGTTTCCATACAACTTCAGGTGAGGGTCTTTACTCTGTTGTGTCCATTCACTTATAAGTGTAATTGATAAGTTACTGACATATATATATATATATATATGTGTGTGTGTGTGTGTGTGTGTGTGTGTGTGTGTGTGTGTGTGTGTGTGTGCAGCTTCCATTGGATTCTGTTGGACATTCAAATTGATAAGGGAAGAGTTGATGCCTTCGACCCATTATCGAGACCCTTGAAACAGTTCCAAAGCCTGCAGGACATGCTCCAAGGGTAATTTCAATCATTCTTGTGCACTATCGGTCTCTTTAGATGATTTTCTGATATATCAATTAATGAAAAACTTAGCACATCATTATCCTTGTCGGGCAGGGTTTGGAAGCAGTTCAAGTGCGTGACTCCCGGTATCGAGCATGAGAAGCTGACCTTTAGGGCGGCTCAGGTAAGTAGTAGTATGATATACTTCTATTTTCAATACATTTATGATGCTAGATTATTATTTTGATTATATATATTCTATTCTCGTAAAGTGCGACCAGCAGCCACATGGAACGCATCTATGCGGATACTATGTTTGCGAGACCATTCGCACGTTAACCTCTGAGCACAAGGATCACAGATTCGACGTAAGCAATGAACATTCACACCTCTATTTTTACCCGTCATTCTTTGTTATCATGATTGATATTCATATTCATCTCCTCTTCTTATATAGTACACGGCCATGAGGGAGAAGTACCTACCAGAGCAACGCGCGATTGCTGTTGCAGAGGAGCTTGCGACCTTTCTGAGGACGGAAGCTATAGATGACAAAGGACGATTTAGTGTAGCTAGGGGCCATTACTGATGTTCGTCCATGTAATCGAATAGATGGGCTCTAGTCCCGATAATTCACATCTCCATATAATTGTATATATATGCTCGCTTGTAAGATAAGTTAACCTTATATATATATGCATAATTATTTCTATTTAAATTATATGAAAACTAATTCCCGAACACCAAACGAGGCATCACGTTAATCTCCCGAACACTTAAACCCTAAAACCCAAAAATAATTTCATTAAAAAAACCCGAAAATAAGCAAAATCTGAAACTCTTTAGTCCCAGCCCGTGTAACGAACTGGGACTAAAGGTCCTGCCCCTGGGGCGCTACGAGGCGCCCACGTGGAGCACCTTTAGAGCCGGCTTGTAACAGGTCCGGGACTAAGGTTAGGCCTTTGGTCCCGCCCCTTTAGTCCCGGTTGGTGAACCGGGACTAAAGCCCCTTACGGGCCGGGGCTAAAGGCCCCGTCCCCACTAGTGACACTATCGTACTTAAAAGGTTTATACTATAAAGATTAAAGCGATTAGGTTCTTAAGATATTCACTCCTCCTTCTTCACCTTCTCCTTCATAATCTTGATGCGCTTAGAGCGGCGAAGCCCCAGGCCAGGCTGCGGGATGTACTCATCTACCACAATTGGCATGGCCCTGTCGCCCAGCTGTGGGACATCCATCGCGAGGCCATCGTCGCTGCTACTTTTGCTGTCGCCAGAGTCGCTGCTACTTTTGCTGCCAGAGTCGTTGCTGCCGTAGACATAGCACCTGTCGCAGTACTCGCTGCTCCTGCTCCCATTGCCTTGCCAAATGCAAAAAAGTTTTTTTAAAATGGGTGTGAGAGATAGCCCAATGGAGAGGAAGAAGAGACAGAGCGTACCGGCATCGTTGTCGTCCTGGTAGTGCCTCTGACACATAGTCGTGTCGAACACCTTCACGGCGAACGTAGCGTTGCCGCCGTACCTGAAGACAAGGAAGTACCCGATCCCCAGGTCGTAGGCACGGACGAACTGCTTCCAGCCCCGATCTTGGTACATGCGGCCATCGGCGTCGAACACCACCTCACGTCCCACAGCGTGCGAAGCCCGTTGCCGGCCTGCCTCAGCTTCATGTTCTGTGGCCGATGGCCGTCCAGCATCTTCACAAAATTGTGCGGCAGCACCAGCCTGAAGGATTTCTCAAGTATAACCGTGTAGAACTCCATCTCTGAAAAGCAGCAGAAGAGACCAATTACTACCATTTACAACATTGTCATGCAACATTTACAGCAACTTGATCATTAGTATTAGGGAGGACCTAATTAAATACCCTATTTAAGGTAAAATAGCATAAAACAATATGCACCCTCACTCGAGGTCGGAGGGGGGTCAGTGACGGGGACGACGACGCGGATGATGGAGGGGGGCTCCTAGATTTCTGCATAGTGCTCTCTAATTTTAGCATTCAAAGTAGGAGTACTTTTCCAATTTGAACATTCAATAAGCAAAAACAAATCGTAAAATAAAGTAGTATTCAAATTAGCATGCATTCAATTATAAGCAAGACTACATCATCGATCTCTTGTGTCCATACATCCTCGAATATTATCACTAATTAATACTCCTCGAATACTATCATACATAAAGCATCATTAATACAGCTAGAACCGTAGCGCCTGACGGGTATCGTCGCGGGCGGTGGACACCCAAAGAGAAGGAACCATCACAGGATCATAGCTCCAGTGAGATCCCTGAAGAACCTGCCAGGTATTGTCGAACCTGCCCTCCAATGCAACCATGTAGCGACGGACGTGCTCGTCCTCCTCGCTGACACGGTGACGTACCGCCTCCGCGGTGTCCGGAAGCCTCGGCACTGTCACTGGCCCATGCGACCGCCACCAAACAAGGATCGGATCAACAATGGGCTGCCTCCTCACCAACCTACGTCCCCTGGAAGGTAGCACCTCCCAATACCAACCGGGCGGAGCCCAGTCCCGGACAAGGCCCCTCTGATCAAGCAGGTGTCCTCCGCCGAGTCGACGACGAGGATGCAGGATAGGCATCGTAATATGAACTAAAAAAATAACATTTCTATAAGGCATGGAAAAAAAACAAAATCAATACGTTGAATGAAACTATTCTATGCTTTATTATATTTCATTTAAATGTTAAAATTTGAAAGCATTTGATTTCCGTTTTAAGATACCCACAAAAATTAGCACTTTGGTTTTCACATTTGTTTTGAAGGAACTACACACATAACAAAAAAATCTGACCAGTATAAGACTAACCACTATTTTCAAAATCAATATACTTTCACGAGACCATTGCTAAGTAACCATGCATTAAAACTAGCCCGTGCAAATGCACGGTTTGTTGACTAGTGGATATTAGTTTGAATCGTCCTTTGCATGTAATTAGATGCATGAATGAGAAAACTAGGGATGGTTGATAGAGTATATTCACTGAACGATCTAGAAACACCATATGAATTATTGGCCACTACACAAAGTGGTTGGGTATATCGGATAACAAACACATGTTGATAATCTATTCATAGCAAGAATGACGAACAATGAAGAACGTGAAACATATAAACAAGGGAGAGATAAAAAGGAATATAAATGTAAAAAGTGGTTGATTGAATATTTTGCTATGTGTTGTTCAATGCACCGTGACCTCACATCTATTTATGATGTTGCCGGACTTCCCATAAAATGGAAGTATTCCAAATCCTTTAAACATTCTTTAAAAATTAACCGAACTCGGATTTAGGTATGGTTAAGACAACAATTTCATTTTTGGGTACCACAGTCCACATATGATCTCGGATGGAGGTGCGCCCAATTTTAAATTTATATATATGGGTAATATAAACAACTTTCTTGTTGAACCTTTTTTGATTTGAGGCCATATTTGTGCCAAATATCGCGCACAAAGAAGGCAACGACTCACGCTACCCATCACACGTTGGTCATATGGGTATATTTTTGTTTGAAAAGGAGGTTAAGACCCCCGGTCTGTGCAAACATACATATATGAAAAATGCAAACATACATGCATGAAATGAGCATTCTACAACTATATATGTATATAGAAATCAAATGTTACAAATCAAAAATTAAAAACAATAAATAAAAAAAACAGAGCCATGGCGGCGACGGCTCACATTGGGTGCGGCCGGGGCGAGGGCGTGGGCGGCGACAGCGACGGCGAGGGCGGCGGGGGGCGGAGGGCGAGGGCGACGGTGACTAGCAACGGCTTGGGGCGGCGGAGGGCGACGGCGACGGCGGCTGGGGGCGGAGGGCGACGGCGACGAGCGACGTCGTGGGCTTGGGGGTGGAGGGCGACGGGCGACGGCGACGGGGCAGCCTGGCGACACCGTGGATGAGCTCGCGGCGTCGTCGGGCGTGGATGAGCTCGCGGCGCCGTCAAATCTAAAAATTTCCAAAGTGTTGGCTTATATAGCAGAAGCATTGGTCCCAGTTCGTGGCACCAACCGGGACTAAAGGGTTGCATTGGTCCCGGTTGGTGGCACCAATCGGTACCAAAGGCCTCTTTTCAGCAGCCCAAAGGGCGGGAAGCAGAGGCCTTTCGTCCCGGTTGGTGCCACCAACCGGGACTAAAGAGGGGCATTAGTCTCGGTTGGAGCCACCAACCGGGACTAAAGGCATTTGCCTGCCACAGCCGCGGTGCGGTTGGATGTTTAGTCCCACCTCGCCAAGCGAAGGGCTGTCGAGCCTGTCTATAAGCTCCGCCGCGGCTGCAATGTCGAGCGGTACGAATTTAGAGACAAAATTCAACCTAAATTCAAACAGCTAGTTAGGCTAACTAGCACTTTAAATTCAAAGAGCTAGTTAGGCTAACTAGCACTTTGAATTTAGGTTGAATTACTCTCTAAATTCGAATCTATTTTTTTATTTTTTTTCCATTTTTTTTGTTTTGTTTTTTGTTTTGTTTCTACTTAAATTCAAAGTGCTAGTTCGCTTAATTTGTTTTGTTTCTACTTACAACAAAATACTTATTTTTTTATTTTATATTGTTTCTAATTACTTATTTATTTTCTTTTATGATAATTCTTTTTGCTATTAAAGTTTGTAACGAAATTCTATATAATTTCAGTTTCAATAATACTAGAGGTTTATAAAAGCTTTTTAGTTGATTCCTTTATTTTAATTTTTTCCCCTTTTTTTGCTTTATTTTTTGTTTCTAATTACTTATTTATTTTCTTTTACGATAATTCTTTTTGCTATTAAAGTTTGTAACAAAATTCTATTTACTTATTTATTTTCTTCTATGATAATTATTTTTGTTTTTAATGTTTTGAACAAAATTCTATATAATTTAAGTATAAAGGCATTTTATTTGATACAGATTTTAAGGCTGGGCCCACGAGCACCTTTTAGTACCGGTTTGTGGCATGAACCGGTAAAAGAGTTTTTTAGTTGATTATATCTGCAGCTGTTTTTTAGCCCCACCTTGCCAAGCAAGAGGCACTCGCAACGGTTTATAAGCCCTGAGTGTAGAGACGATGAAGGGAGAAGCGCAGTGCTCACCTGTGTGTTACAACATGCATTTCAAATGAACTACAAAAAGGTTGAAAGTTGGCATGGTATCATCATAATAGTTGTGGAGAAAGTCTTCACTTTTTCTTCCCTTGTGTCCTTTCCTTATTGCGCCGTAACCATGGATAATCTTCATCATTTATCAGGATGCTTGGGTTAGCCTTGACTTTGAAGGGAGGAATTTCATGAAACTTTTCATAATCTTCGGACATGTCTGTCTTGCCCTCCACTCCCACGATGTCCCTTTTTCCTGAAAGAACTATGTGGCGCTTTGGCTCACCGTATGATGTATTCGCTTCCTTATTTTTTTCTTTTTCTCGGTTTGGTAGACATGTCCTTCACATAGATAACCTGTGCCACATCATTGGCTAGGACAAACGGTTCGTCAGTGTACCCAAGATTGTTCAGATCCACTGTTGTCATTCCGTACTATGGGTCTACCTGTACCCCGCCTCCTGACAGATTGACCCATTTGCACCTAAACAAAGGGACCTTAAAATCTACTCCGTAGTCAAGTTCCCATATGTCCACTATGTAACCATAATATGTGTCCTTTCCCCTCTCGGTGGCTGCATCAAAGCGGACACCGCTGTTTTGGTTGGTGCTCTTTTGATCTTGGGCGATCGTGTAAAATGTATTCCCATTTGTGTCGTATCCTTTCCAAATCGTAACAGTCAAAGATGGTCCCCTGGACAACGAGTACAACTCATTACAAATAGTGTTTTCATCTCTGAGACGTGTTTCCAACCAACTGCTGAAAATCCTGATGTGTTCACATGTAATCCAGTCGTCGCACTGCTCCGGGTGTTTGGAGCGCAGACTGTTCTTGTGTTCATCGACATAAGGGGTCACCAAGGTAGAGTTCTCTAGAACTGTGCAGTGTGCTTGAGACCAAGAATATCCGTCCCTGCATATTATTGTCTCCCCTCCAAGCGTGCCTTTTCCAGTCAGTCTCCCATCATACCGCGATTCAGGGAGACCTATCTTCTTAAGGTCGGGAATGAAGTCAACACAAAACCCAATGACATCCTCTGTTTGATGGCCCATGGAGATGCTTCCTTCTGGCCTAGCGCGGTTACAGACATATTTCTTTAGGACTCCCATGAACCTCTCAAAGGGGTACATATTGTGTAGAAATACGGGACCCGTAATGACAATCTCGTCAACTAGATGAACTAGGACGCGCGTCATGATATTGAAGAAGGATGGTCGGAACACCAGCTCGAAACTGACAAGACATTGCACCACATCACTCCTTAGCCTTGGTATGATTTATGGATCGATCACCTTCTAAGAGATTGCATTGAGAAATGCACATAGCTTCACAATGGCTAATCGGACGTTTTTCGGTAGAAGCCCCCTCAATGCAACCGGAAGCAGTTGCGTCATAATCACGTGGCAGTCATGAGACTTTAGGTTCTGAAACTTTTTCTCTGCCATATTTATTATTCGACGAGAAGCCAGTCGGGACCTTCATACTAAGCAGGCATTCAAAGAAGATTTCCTTCTCTTCTTTAGTAAGAGTGTAGCTGGCAGGACCTTCATACTGCTTTGGAGGCATGCCGTCTTTTTCGTGCAAACGTTGTAGGTCCTCCCGTGCCTCAGCTGCATCTTTTTTCTTCCCATAAACGCCCAAGAAGCCTAGCAGGTTGACGCAAAGGTTCTTCGTCACGTGCCTCACGTCTATTGAAGAGCGGACCTCTAGGTCTTTCCAGTAGGGTAGGTCCCAAAATATAGATTTCTTCTTCCACATGGGTGCGTGTCCCCCAGCGTCACTCGGAACAGCTAGTCCGTTGGGACCCTTTCCAAAGATTACGTGTAAATCATTGACCATAGCAAGTACGTGATCACCGGTACGCATGGCGAGCTTCTTCCGGTGATCTGCCTCGCCTTTGAAATGCTTGCCTTTCTTTCGACATTGATGGTTGGTCGGAAGAAATCGACGATGGCCCAGGTACACATCTTCCTGCAGCTTCCCAGGTATATACTTTCGGTGTCAGCTAAACAGTGCGTGCATGTGTGGTATCCCTTGTTTGTCTGTCCTGAAAGGTTACTGAGAGCGGGCCACTCGTTGATGGTTACAAACAGCAACGCGTGCAGGTTAAATTCCTCCTGTTTGTGCTCATCCCACGCACGTACACCGTTTCCATTCCACAGCTGTAAAAGTTCTTCAACTAATGGCCTTAGGTACACATCAATGTCGTTGCCGGGTTGCTTAGGGCCTTGGATGAGAACTGGCATCATAATGAACTTCCGCTTCATGCACATCCAAGGAGGAAGGTTATACATACATAGAGTCATGGGCCAGGTGCTGTGATTGCTGCTGTGCTCCCCGAAAGGATTAATGCCATCCGTGCTTAAACCAAACCATACGTTCCTTGGGTCACGTGCAAACTCAGCCCAGTACTCTCTCTCGATTTTTCTCCACTGCGACCCGTCAGCGGGTGCTCTCAACTTCCCGTCTTTCTTACGGTCCTCATTGTGCCATCGCATCAACTTGGCATGCTCTTTGTTTCTGAACAGTCGTTTCAACCGTGGTATTATAGGAGCATACCACATCACCTTCGCAGGAACTCTCTTCCTGCGGGGATCGCCATCAACATCTCCAGGGTCATCTCGTCTGATCTTATACCGCAATGCACCGCATACCGGGCATGCGTTCAAATGCGCGTACGCACCGTGGTAGAGGATGCAGTCATTAGGGCATGCATGTATCTTCTGCACCTCCAATCCTAGAGGGCATACGACCTTCTTTGCTGCGTACGTACTGTCGAGCAATTCATTATCCTTTGGAAGCTTCTTCTTCAATATTTTCAGCAGCTTCTCAAATCCTTTGTCAGGCACAACATTCTCTGCCTTCCACTGCAGCAATTCCAGTACGGTACCCAACTTTGTGTTTCCATCTTCACAATTGGGGTACAACTTTTTTTGTGATCCTCTAACATGCGATTGAACTTCAGCTTCTCCTTTTGACTTTCGCATTGCGTCCTTGCATCGACAATGACCCGGCGGAGATCATCATCGGGCACATCGTCTGGTTTCTCTTGATCTTCAGCAGCTTCCCCCGTTCCAGCATCATCGGGCACATCGTCTGGTTCCTCTTGATCTTCAGCAGCTCCCCCCGTTGCAGCATCAGCGTATTCAGGGGGCACATAGTTGTCATCGTCCTCTTCTTCTCAGTCGTCTTCAATCATAACCCCTGTTTCTCCGTGCCTCGTCCAAACGTTATAGTGTGGCATGAAACCCTTGTAAAGCAGGTGGGTGTGAAGGATTTTCCGGTCAGAGTAAGACTTCGTATTCCCACATTTACTGCATGGACAACACATAAAACCATTCTGCTTGTTTGCCTCGGCCACTTGAAGAAAAATATGCACGCCCTTAATGTACTCGGAGGTGTGTCTGTCACCATATATCCATTGCCGGTTCATCTGCGCGCATTACATATAATTATGTGTGTCAAAATTAAGAAAATCAGACAAATATCTATCTAAAGTAAGAAATCAGACAAGTATCATAAAGAAGATAAGAACAAGAGGCTCACCACGGTGGTGCCGGCGACGAGATCGGCGCGGGCGATCAACGGCGGTGAAAATGGGGACGGGGCGTGACGGACCCCTAAATCTAGACAAATCTCGGGAAAAATGAAGCTCCTAGGTCGAGCTTCAAGAGGAGAAATCTTAACTAGTGTGGCTCGGGCATTTCATCGAACACCTCATGTGCATAGGAGGTGAGCTAGAGCACCAAAATGCCCTCCCCTCGCCAGCCAAAAAAAAACAGAGTGCTCTGCCGCGGCGATGGGTATATATAGGCAACTTATTTGTACCGGTTCGTGGCATGAACCGAGACTAAAGCCACCCCTTCTGTCCCGGTTCATGCCACGAACCGGGACCAATGGTTGTGGGCCAGCAGCGAGGACCATTGGTCCCGGTTCGTGGCTCGAACCAGGAGAAATGGTTCTACACGAACCGGGACCAATGCCCACGAGGCCCCGGCCGGCCCCCTGGGCTCATGAACCAGGTCTAATAATGGGCTGGCCAGGGCCGAACGATAGCCCTGTTTTCTACTAGTGCATATATGAGAGAAGAAGAATGCCGACTGTTGTTGTGGGGGTCGCTTCTCCTTCTTCTCCTTGTGCTAGATATTTGTTATGCACTAGGGGAAGTAGGAGTAGCGACCATCATCGACGGTCGAAAAATCAGGTGAGGGAGTGTCCACCATATATGAGAGAAGAAGAATGCCGACTGTTGTTGTGGGGTCGCTCTTCCTTCTTCTCCTTGTGCTAGATATTTTTTATGCCTTTGAATGGTGCATTTTGAACACACAAAAAGTATGGAGTTCAAATAAGTTCAAAAAAAT
Source organism: Hordeum vulgare subsp. vulgare (assembly GCF_904849725.1). Classification (NCBI taxonomy): domain Eukaryota; kingdom Viridiplantae; phylum Streptophyta; class Magnoliopsida; order Poales; family Poaceae; genus Hordeum; species Hordeum vulgare. Next base: position 652,528,034 of record NC_058519.1, on the reverse strand, counting down.
GAAATCCCGTTGTAACGGATGAGTTATTGTTCGAAACCCTGATACTTCGAGAGAGATTGTCCGTTTTGTACACGAAGTGCATCCAGTTTTTTTCGTAACCCTCTCAACTTTTTAGCACATTCTATGTGGGTGAAATGATGATACCATGCCAACTTTCAACATTTTCAGAGTTCATTTGTAGTGCTTTTCGATTTCAGGGTCAACTAGCTCAAAAAAATAAAGTAAATGCACGAAAAATACCAACTGAAGTCAGAAATTGTTGAAAATTTGTTATGTGCATTTGAATGGTGCATTTTGAACACACAAAAAGTATGTAGTTCAAATAAGTTCAAAAAAATGAAATCCCTTTGTAACAGATGAGTTCTCGTTCGAAACCCTAATACTTCGAGAGAGATTGTGCGTTCTGTACACGAAGTGCATCCCGTTTTTGTCGTACCCCTCTCAACATTTTAGCACATGCTATGTGGGTGAAATGATGATACCATACTAACTTTCAACTTTTTCAGAGTTCATTTGTAGTGCTTTTCAATTTCAGGGTCAACTAGCTCAAAAAAATAAAGTAAATGCACGAAAAATACCAAATGAAGTCAGAAATTGTTGAAAATTTGTGATGTGCCTTTGAATGGTGCATTTTGGACACACAAAAAGTATGTAGTTCAAATAAGTTCAAAAAAATGAAATCCCTTTTGTAACAGATGAGTTCTCGTTCGAAACCCTAATACTTCGAGAGAGATTGTCCGTTTTGTACAAGAAGTGCATCCAGTTTTTGTCGTAAACCTCTCAACTTTTTAGCACATGCTATGTGGGTGAAATGATGATACCATGCCAACTTTCAGCATTTTTAGAGTTCATTTGTAGTGCTTTTCAATTTCAGGGTCAACTAGCTCAAAAAAAATAAAGTAAATGCACGAAAAATACCAAATGAAGTCAGAAATTGTTGAAAATTTGTGATGTGACTTTGAATGGTGAATTTTGAACACACAAAAAGTATGGAGTTCAAATAAGTTCAAAAAAATGAAATCCCATTGTAACGGATGAGTTCTCGTTCGAAACAGTGATACTTCGAGAGAGATTGTCCGTTTTGTACACGAAGTGCATCCAGTTTTTATCGTAACCCTCTCAACTTTTTAGCACATGCTATGTGGGTGAAATAATGATACCATGCTAACTTTCAACATTTTCAGAGTTCATTTGTAGTGCTTTTCAATTTCAGGGTCAACTAGCTCAAAAAAATAAAGTAAATGCACGAAAAATACCAAATGAAGTCAAAAATTGTTGAAAATTTGTGATGTGCCTTTGAATGGAGCATTTTGAAGACACAAAAAGTATGGAGTTCAAATAAGTTCAAAAAATGAAATCCCTTTGTAACGAATGAGTTGTCGTTCGAAACCCTCATACTTTGAGAGTCCGTTTTGTACACGAAGTGCATCCAGTTTTTATCGCAACCCTCTCAACTTTTTAGCACATGCTATGTGGGTGAAATGATGATACCATGCAAACTTTCAACATTTTCAGAGTTCATTTGTAGTGCTTTGCAATTTCAGGTTCAACTAGCTCAAAAAAATAAAGTAAACGCACGAAAAATACCAAATGAAGTGAGAAATTGTTAAAAATTTGTGATGTGCCTTTGAATGATGCATTTTGAACACACAAAAAGTATGGAGTTAAAATAAGTTCAAAAAATGAAATCCATTTGTAACGGATGTGTTCTCGTTTGAAACCCTGATACTTCAAGAGAGATTGTCCGTTTTGTACACGAAGTACATCCACTTTTGGTTGTAACTCTCTTAACTTGTTTGCACATGCTACGTGAGTGAAATGATGATACCATGCCAACTTTAAACATTTTCAGAGTTCATTTGTAGTGCTTTTCAATTTCAGGATCAACAAATAAATAAAGTAAATGCACGAAAAAATAATCAACTAAAATTATCAAAGTTTTTATTTGTTAAAAAGAATCAAGTAATACATTAACTAAAAAGAAACAAACAAAATCAACTAAAATTAATTTTTCATAAAGTGTTTTCGTTAAAATCTTTAATAGGAAACTAAAATAGAAGAAAAATAATGAAAGTAAAGTTATTCACAAATTTTAAATAATTCAAATTTGAGAACTAATTATTTAGCTGTAAATAGAAAAAACAAAATAAATAAAGCAAAAAACAAAACAAAAATAATGAAAAAAATCGAAAATATATGAGTATTTATAGAGAAAATTCAACCGAAATTCAAAGTGAGCACTTTGAATTTCGGTTGAATTTTGTCTTTAAATTCACATATATTTTCAATTTTTAAATTTAGGCAACGATAGTGTGTTTAGACTCGTAAACCTGCTTTAGAGAGAAGCTCGAAAGAGCACGCGCAACAGTGCTTATAAAGCACTCCTCGCGCTCCTCGCTAGGCGAGGTGGGACTAAACGTTGCGATGCGCCGCCAGCCCAGCTATTTAGTCCCGGATGGTGGCTCGGCCCGGCACTAAAGACCCTTATTTCCCGCCACTCCGCCTGCCGAAAAGGGGTCTTTAGTCCCGGGTCGTGGCTCGGCCCGGGACTAACGTGGTCTTTAGCCCCGGTTCGAGCCACGACCCGGGACCAAAGCTCTGCCTATATAGGCGGTAGTTGGAAATTTGTGATGTCCAAATCGCGGTTTCCATCCTCTTCCTCCTCTCGCGCGTGACCCGGACGAACCTCCCCGACGCCGTCGCCGTCTCCGCGCTCCTCCCCGCCGCCGCCTCCCTCGCCGTCAATGTCATCGTTGTCACCGCCGCTTCCTTCGCCGTCGCCGCAGCCCCCATCCCCTCCCGCGGTAAGCCCCTTATTCCCTTATCCCGCCGGTAAGCCGCGGCCAGCCCCCTCGCTCCCCATCAATCCCGCTCAGGTAAGCCCACTCCCTCCAGACGTCGTCGCCCCCCTCCCATCCCGCTGCTAGCTAGGCACTGCCATTTAGATTTTAGGGCCGGTTCAAGCTATAGAACTAATTGAAATAATGTAAATTGAGATACATATGTTAATAAGAAAATCAAGATATATATATATATATATATATATATATATATATATATATATATATATATATATATATGTTTGTTGAAGATCTTTTGATGGGCTAACTAGAAAGAAGGAAAAAATCATGTTTGTAAAGTTCATGTAAGTAGGCACATTAGGTTTGAATTAGACAACCAATGGTTTCAACAACTTATTTAAACTTTGGAGAGGAAAAAGGGCACATATACATATTTCACAAAACCTACAAATATCATCCTTTTGCTGGTGTTAATATAATGCATAAAACAATAGTTAGTTTCTCACTTTTGCTTGCTAAATTGTGCAAAGTTTTGTCGATCGGAATATATAGATGTTCAATTCTTTCGATATATATAGTGTGTCACGATTATATTGTTGTTTACACACATTTACCATATTAAAACAGGAAATGTCTGACGATGGATATTGGGAGTGTGAATATTGCAGCGACTCTCGGGGTATGTGCGACATGCCTCACCTGCGAGACGATAGGTTGTTCAGCATGAAGCTTGACGAGAATGGCGATATGTGCCTGCCTTGCCATGCAAGAAGATATGTGTTGAAGAGGCTCGGTTTCGAAGACCACGAGAGAATTGAGACGAGGAGCGCTAAGCTGAGGACTATACATGGTCACACATTTGTTATTCAAGTATTTAATTCAATTTTTCAAACAGAATTTGGGTGCCCAAAGTGGGAAGATCTTTGCAAGGCATATGGATTTCAGGAGGGTATGGAAATCACCTTCGATCTTCGTCCTGAAGATAATATGTCAGACAACATCCACATTTGGGTGGTTGTCGATGATATGCTTCCTGTTTTACCTCCATGTGAGTTTCTCAACCATATTTCTCAACTAATTTGCATTTATATTTAGAAATAGTTGGTGTAGTCAACCTGTTTTCCTCTCACAATTTACATGTCATGTGGTGTTCATCGTCTATTAAAACTTTGGCCACACATTGCAGGTTCCTAGTTATTGGGCCATAGTTATAATTGTCTCATGTTACATGTTGTACAAACAACAACAACAACCCAAATTGTTCTTTGAATGATGGTAGCACATGTGGTTGTTTTGAATGGTTTATATAATGACCACATTGTGTGAAACTGTTTAGAGCTCAAGGTGTACTATTACAAAGTTGAATTTCATGTTTTAACAAGTTATACTCATATCTTGTGGACATTTACAAAATTTCTAAATATTTTTGAAACATTAAATTATTACAAAACTTGGGTGATTGTCGATGATATGCTTCCTGTTTTACCTCCATGTGAAGTAATTTGCATTTATATTTAGAAATAGTTCGTGTTCATCCATATACTAAATTTGTTAAATTATAATTTACAGCTTATTTCGTTGCTTCGACTGAATTACGAAAATTAATTGACACGACACATTACACGTATGGATCACATCTAACTATGGAGGTGAAGGATGTTCTTCTCTACTTTCTTGTTGCTGGTGTTCTGGATTCTAGGGATACCTTCCCGTATCATTTGGGAATTGGCCAAAATTATACATATTACATGCCACTAGTGCATAGGTGGAGTCCGGATGACATTCGCCGAAATGTCTTGGTAAGAGTTTCCTAATTAAGTACGCTCTACTATTATATAAATGATGTTGATTACATTTCTAACTAGGTTATTATTATGTTCTTTAACAGCAACTGCCACATGATGTAGTGCCTCCGTTGATGGATCCAGAAGGTCAAATGAAAATTAGAAGCCCGCTGAGGGCTGAGTTCTATGCTCCATACTCGATTAACTTCAACTCAAGATCAAAAAGGTTTCAAATTGAAGCATGGAGAGAAATAAAGAAGGTTCGCAAGCCACAAGCTGGAGACCGTTGGATCTCTGTGATTCATCATGGAGCCATAGGTGTTATTCTGTTTTATGACATTATATCTAAGAGCGAGGACTAGGTCTTATGAGTGACAAGTTATTCTGATTTATATTATTACTTGACATGATCGATTAATTAGGATGTATGCATATAATGACTATATATATATTATGATGTTTCTCTGTTTTATTTTATGTGTATCATATGATAACTTGGTACATGATTAAGTTGATGATGAGTTGTTAGATGATCGATTAGAATACTATTGCCATTCAACGGAAAAGATATGAAATGATATAGTGTAAAAAAGATGCATATATGTGCATGTAACTCGTGTCTATATTTTGTAAATGTGTTAGACATAGCACGACGGATGAGATGGTGTAATATATTCGTGACGATGTGCAATATATATGTAACAAATAAATGGGAAAATAAGGGGCAGCAAAATAGCCCATCCAATTTAGTGCAAAACCCTAAACCCAAAAATTGCTCAAAAAAAACAACGATGAAATAGCCCCAGTTCGTATAAATAGCCCATCCAATTTAGTGCAAAACCCTAAACCCAAAAATTGCTCACAAAAACAGCGATGAAATAGCTCCGGTTCGTAATACGAACCGGGACTAATACCCCTCCCCCCCCCTCCCTCCCAGCCCCGCCACGTGAAAGGCCATTAGCCCAGGTTCGGGACCGAACCGGGGCTAGCATTAGTCCCCATTCGAGAACCGGACTAATGGCCTAACCAAATCGGGGCTAAATGCCCCTTTTTGTAATAGTGCGGGGCCGGTCCTAAGGTTTCGGGGGTCCCGGACGAAACTCAAACTTGGAGCCTCTAAATATAACCATCATCGCAATAAAATTATCAATTGGGCGTTAGTCCATTTTTCTGAAGAACGCAATGCGTACACGGGAGTGAAGCGACACTTAGGCAAAGCCATGATGTCGCTTGTAGCGTGATAGTTGGGACGGCAACAGGCCGACGACAATGGAGGAGGTGGCTTGAGCAAGCCGGCGTGGCAGCGCAACAAAGACGACGGCTGGTGGTGGTCTGGTGGTAGTGGCGGACGGCAGTACCGTCCCGAGCGTCGGAGCCAGAAATTAGGCATCGAGAGGACGCCTATTTCGTTTTCAGTGATAGTGGCACACCGGCAATGACTACTGGATGCTTTTTAGGTCAAATGTTTTTTTAATTTGTACTGTAAAATGTCACACATTTGTTTTAACTGAGCCTCCTTGCGTTTTCTTTGCCTCCAACTGTTCTCTTCTTCTCCTCAAACTAGTTGAGCGCTAGACTACAAGTATCATGTTCACATGCATGGCTAAGACCTAACCAATTGGCTTGACCTTTCTTTATGAATTAGCTCCTTTCCTGATAAAAATGGGTATCTAAAAATTTCCTAATTAGTTGTTGATTGTTGTAACTCCAATAATTCATTCTACTTCTATAGTTTTATAGGCACAAATTAATCTATCTAATGTTTGAAAAATAGCCAATGACTAACCAAGCACAGGAATCAAAATTAGATACGAAGAGTAAGCTAACCTTTTTTCCTTGCACCATCGCCCCTCATGTTGAATAGTGAGGGTGCCACTTGCGGCCGGCCGGCCATGACTGGTGCACTTGAGCAGCTCCGGATCGCTACCCCTTCCCTTCTTCTATGGATGGACTATTATCACCTTAATCAGGCGCTCGGCGTTGAAACTATATTCATTGGCAGGAAATCGTTGAACGTGCGTCAGTGCGTGTGCTAGAAGAACTTAGAGACCAGATCATCGGGGAAAGGAGTTGCCACATCATCGGTGACTCAGTGCCAACGCATCACGACTCCACCTGCGACTCGCGATTATCTTCCAATCTACCCCTTCTTCATTCGCTTAACATCCCCACCCTCCTCCTCTCATGTTGTCGATGTACTTCTTCGGACCGGTTTACTTTTTGCCATATGTTTGGCTTTTTCCTGCTCAACTTGTCGGTTGAATCATTCATTCACTTAATCTATATTTACACATTGTGTAGCTCGTAAGCATTACCGTGACGTACCACATACACTGTTGGAAGAAACTGAAGGTGCAATATGTTTCGGACGACGTGATCCGTTCATGAAAAAATAATGATCATTCGGTTAATCTCGTTGAATTCAAATTATTGGTGTACTAGACTTATTTGCATGTGATGTATGAATGATTTGTGATATTTTATATCCGAACTATTAGAGAATATTTCTTCATACGTGGTTTTAGTAATTGATGACAATCTATATGGACTAATGGTTTTCTTAAGTTATATTTGTAGGATTTTTCCATATGCACTTTTTGAAGTCCATCTGTTGGTTTCAAGGAGTTTATATGATGACCAAGGTGGTATTGAAGGTATTATCCAAAGAATGATCATAAAGACACAAGGTTGATCAAGACTAAGACAAAGAGTAAATCAAGTTGATCAACACACAAAGCGTACAAGATGTACCGAGAGGGATCAAGTGATCCCATGGTATGGTAAGCATTGTCCATTACGCTTTTGTGTACTAACCCATGGTCTTCATGAGAGGTCTATGTGGGGTTAGCTGTGTTTCCATGGGCTTGCCTCAAGAGGAAGATCTCATTCATCCCATGAAGGATGACATCAAGTGGTGATCGTCATCAAATTTGTAGTGTACAAGTTCAAGTGAAGCATCACGAAGATTTCATGCTTGAAAGCTTGCCGTCCATTTTGATGGTAATGGACTTGTGAAGATATGCTGAAGAGTGGCTCACCCGTAGTGGAGTATGGGGAAGCAGTTTACAAGTCTTCATTGAGCCAGAGCAATCAAGAAAGGTGGTCCATCTTGAGGAACTCAAGATCGTCATCATCTAACTCAAGTGGACTTCGTGCAAGGTATATGTTTGTCCTTGATAGGTTTTCTGTTTTAGGATAGATTGCTATACTGTCAAGGGGGGTTCTCAAGTGAGTAACTTGATCGTATCGTTTGTTGAGAGCTCTAACCATTTGGATCCTTGCATCATCTTTCTTGGTTCTTGCTTGGTGGTTCTCTTTGTGAGTATTTGAACTTATATATGGTCATCTTTATGACAAGTTCGAGTTCATCAAAAATGGAGTTCATGTGCATCTTCTATGATGTTTTCGATGTTGAAGTTTTTGTCGGTTCATCATTTATAGAGGTTTCACATCTCTATATCATTGGCATTTTCAAAACTGCATGTTATAACGTCGTTGTTTGGATAGTACTCGTCGTGTGCTATCTAATAGCTTGAGTTTGCTCAATTCGGAGCTCGTATGCGAAAGTTATGGAAGTTCTAGGAAGGTTCTTTGTTCCAAGCGGTAGTACCGCATGGGATGGCAGTAGTACCGACCTAGGGCGATAGTGGTCCAGCTGGTACCGTTGGCCAGTATCGCTGCCCATAAGTTTGACACCTTTTTTGCTCAGACTTTGTGGTAGTGCTGGGAGGTGGTATTGCCACTTGTTACTACCGCTCCTATCGGCCTTGCCCCCTCTCTGTTGGCCTCCCTCTGCCTGAGCGGTAGTACCGCTTTGGCTCGGGAAGATGTGGTGGGTAACGGGCAGATTCCTTCCCCGCTATAAAAGGTGGTCTTCTTCCCCAATGGTTCTCTATCCTTTGAGCTTGTGTTTGCCCCCCATTGTTGACTTTCTTCGACCTTGCTAACTCTCAATCCCTCCAATGGTTCTTGCTAGTTCTCGAGGAAAAAGAGAGAGGAGATGTAGATCCGCATTTCCACCAATCACTTTCTCCTCTTTGTGAGGGGAACCCCTTGAATCTAGATCTTGGAGTTCCATGTTCTTCTTCGTTCTTCCTCTCATTAATTTTCTTCCATAGAATTAGTTGTTGTGGTGGGATTTGAGAGAGGAAGACTTGGGCACTCCGTGTGCCCTTGCCATTGCATTTGGTGCATAGGTTTGAGTTCTCCATGGTGATACGTGGAAGTAAAGTTTGACAAGGTTATCACTCTTGGGTGCTTGGTACCTTATAACTTGTTCTTCTTGGGTGCATTGGCGTCCTAGAGGCTTGGTTGTGCCTCAGAGCTCAATCAATATGGTGAAGCTTTGTGGTGGTGTTGGAAGTCTTCAATTAAGTTGTGGAGATTGCTCCAATCTTGTTTGTATGGGTTCGATGACCGCCCTCAAGGGTCCCTTAGTGGAATCACGACATCTTGCATTGTGCGAGGGCGTGAGGAGAATACGGTGTCCTTAGTGGCATCTTGGGGAGCATTGTGCCTCCACACCGCTTCAAACGGAGATTAGCATCCGTAAGGGTGTGAACTTTGGGATACATCATCGTCTCCTGGTGCCTCGGTTATCCCTTACCCGAGCCTTTTACCTATGCACTTTACTTTGTGATAGCCATATTGTTTCTTGTTATATATCTTGATATCACTTAGTTATTTATCTTGCTTACCATAAGTTGTCGGTGCAATAGGTGAATCTAATTGTTTTACGTTTCATGCTTCATAAATTAAACATTAGTTTTAAACATTAGTTTAAACCTTAATCATTTTAAAGCGTCTACACGCCCACCTCTAGGCGACATCCACGTCCTTTCACGAACTTTGATGAATTTTGTCAGATCCGTCGAAATGCGCGTTCAAATTTATACAGACAACATTGGATGGCCGGCTTCCGTTTCCATATCCATTGATTGGTTTCCTGGAGGATACATTAGCAATTTTACAGGTGAATGTTGGATATGTCCTTATTTCTAAAAAAGGTCTAAAATGAAGGAAAAAGTGACCTAGTATTCTGCTCCGTACACAACAATGATGGTGCGCTACTCGGCTAGCTCATAGGTTAGGTGGCCGTAAGTACCGGCAATCTGGACATTGGTCTGTTTCTAATGATACAAAAATGATCAGCCACCGACAAAGACATGGGAAATTTTGAAAAGAAAACTAGGAAAAAGGAGAAGCGTTGAGGTTTAATTATACATGTACTCCCTCCATCTTGAAGTAGTTGAGTAATATACGATTTGTCTACTAATAAAAATGTATTTAGATACATTTTCTTGTTAGATATATTTATGTCTAGAAAATCGAAGACAATAATTTGAAACTGAGGTAATATTAACTAAGGGTTAATTGCTCCTACATTTCTACAAGTGCCATGCGAGGGGTACAACCGACATAGAAGGCATTCCTTCCGAAGGAAGCATTACTTTAGTAGAACGTCGTTTTGGTGACCGAGCTCATTGGAGCTTATATTTTAAAAATTGAAATTCAAACTTTCCTGTTTCAAATAAATGTGAAAAAAGTATTCAAGTAAACAAGGATGTTACGTGTATGTGTGTAAATTTTATAATGAAATACCTTAAAATACGATCTGTACACAAAAAACAAACTCATGACTCGTGGGAATGAATAGTGTCATGAATTAAAAAGCCTTAGAGTTGTTTTTTTGCACAACCCTCATTTAAATATATTTTGCCCTGAAAACTTATACACGTGTATGTTATGCTTTCATGCATATCCATATTTGTTTTCAGAATTTTTTGAAATATAAAATTTTGGATTTCATGAAATTTGAATTTTGAATTTTGAATTTAAAGGTCTCAATGGAGTCCGAGCTCCAAAATGCATTTTCGTCTCTTCGAAGATTATATATATTGTACTCCACAATCATCAATGCGTTTCCCTTATCTACAAGATTGGCGGGGGACCTCGTGTTGGTGATCGAGCTCAATGGAGCTTGAAATTACTTAAAAATTAAAATTCAATCTTTCATGTTTTAAATAAATCTGCAAAAGTTTTGCATGTGAACAAGGATATTTGTATATGTGTAAATTTTTATGACGAAATATCTTGAAATGCAATCTGTACAAAAACGATAAATTCATGACCTATGAAGATGAGTGATATCATGTGTTAAAAACCCTTTCAACGTATTTTTTCCTGAAAATTAATACATATGTTTATTATGCCTTCATGCATATCTATATTTGTTTCCATAATTTTTCGAAACATAAACCTATGAATTACTCCCCCCTTTCCGGTTTATAGGGCTCAAATCTAAAATCTCATCAATCAAGGTGAATTGTAAATGGATAACACTAGTTTTAACTAGCCAATAAAATATTTCTCACATATTCAATTTCTGAGGCAATAAATGTAGCATCCTCCTTCTCACTGGACTTGCATGGTGGATGTAGAAAATGATGTATGCATAGCCACTCATTTCCTTTCTCTAAACTCTATGAATTAAATATAGCATGGGACTCAAAGCACTTTAACTCAATTAGACTCAAAATAAGCCTAATGTAATGGAAATCTAAAATTTTTGAGATGAGCCCTATAAACCGAAAAGGAGGGAGTATTAATTTGAAAGCTTTCATGGAGACCGATCTCCAAAAGCCATTTTCGTCTTTTCCAAGACTATATATAGTACTCCTTCCGTCTCGGTTTATAAGTCATCTTTTAGGTTGTGCATCGCAACCAAAACGAAGAGGAAAACAAGAAAAAATTAATGTTAACTTACTAATTGATACCATTGCATGCATTGAATTGACCACTGCATGTCGTGCTAGTTAGTCTCAAATCATTAAAAACATAAACGCCCCACGTCTCTTATTGCTTGATTTCTTTATTTAAATGAAAAAAAAATAAGGTGAAAGTTAACGCATCGTGCCTTAGTATTTTGAAATTATTTGATTTTTATAAAATGACTTATAAACCGAGACGGAGTGAGTACGTACTACATAAATTGTTTTCACCCATAACTAAGGGAGGTCTAAAGTCCTTAATTAATGCACTGTCGTATTTGACTGATGGGTTGATAAAGATAATCAAAGCTCTCACTACTTGTTGAGGTCCCCATACCTCTTTACAACCTGCAGCTTGTCCTGTTACTGCAGTACCAGTAAGTAGTTAGTTTTGCGTAGCAATTGCGACTTAGATGCATGCGTACTTGCAACATTTGAGTCTAGACTCAGAACACTGGACTGTAAGATCTTGATTCAAGCATGGAAGGAGAAGAAAAGCCAGTGTTTATTGTTGGCCACCCTTTTGATAAAACTAGCGGAAAACCTATGAATTCCTAATAGACGCTCTGCCATCCAAGTGGCCAGAAACGACGCTGCTGTTTACTGAGACTAGCCACAGTGAAAAATAAGTTACATTTATAACATGCACGTAACCCTAGGCTATGTTATTATTTACCACCTTCAAACTCCAAGTGTTTCACCTTTTCCGTATGCATTGTCAGTATGAGTTAAAAAATAACATTCATACTACCCATACATATAGAAGTAATACTACAACGGAATACTAATTAGCTTCTAGGAGTAAATGAAATGCGCCTTAAATTTTATGTGTTGTGGAAATGCACGCAACCTTAACCGTGCCTTCTAAACCGTGACGGAGGTAGTAGTAGTTTAGAAATACATGTTAATGTTTCTTAGTGTTATTTTATATGATGGCTAGATATGTATTTAGGGTAAATATATATTAGTAGTTTAGAAATATTTGGTAAGTGATGCATAGGAACCCTTCTAGTGTGGTTGACTTATAGTTGTACACTATGACATGAATGCAAATGTTTTGGCAAATCGTTAATTCATTTTCGTTTTGCCGAATTTCTAGCACTCGTTATGTCCTCTTGTTACAAACGGTTATATCAAAATTTTCCTTAATTTTCTAACTAGGATCCATTATAGTATCATTGACTTATATTTGCTGGTATCGACATTTATGAGGACATCAACATCATTGTTACACCCATAGCCCCAGCTGCTATACACACTGGACCAGTTACTAGAGCTCGTGCACGCCAATTATATTACCAGGTACTTTCGTTTCTTGGGAATACTTCTAATGTTCATGAACATATGATGCTGCCTAAGTTAGATACTTTTGTTGTGCTTATGAATGAAGAACCTAGCATGGACAAGAAAAATATTCGTTGGAGCGGGATCAAGCATGGAGAAGAAGGTGCACGCGTGGGAGAGAATAATGGAGCTTCCACTGGTGATTTTCGCACTCTAAAGCCACCACAAGAAGAGCATGAAGGCTTTAGACGAAATATTCAAGACGCCACTTTATAAATTTCGTCCATAAGCTATTATAGGTGTTGCGCCACCTTATTTTTGGGCCAGACCCATGTAATTTTGAAATACCATAATATAGGCTATGTTTAAAGTCCGTATGTGTGGGGAAACCGAGTTTAGGGCTAGAAGAAGGTGGCGTAGCTCCTCGACACGTCGGGGCGGCAAGATGGGCTTGGTGGCTATGCAGCGGCCATGGCGACGGTGGCAGGAGACAGAGGCGAGGGCGAGCGTGGGGATCGGGCGGAGGCGCGAGAGGGAAGGAAAGAGAGGGCTAGGACTTGAGGGGGCGCCGGGGGGGCTCTTGTAGGCGCCGGAGCGGACGATGGATGGCCGACACGGCGACGGCGTGGCCGCTGACGCGCATCGTCGCAGCCCTATCTCCTCGATGAGCAGTAGGAAGGGGAAGAAGGGGAGGTGGGCAGGGCCGGTAATGTGGACTTAGGCCTTGTCCATAGTGGCCTTCCCAATTTCTGCAATTTATATTTTTTCTAAAAAGTAAATGCCTCTACATTATTTAAAAACAACACCAAATCATTTTGTAAAAATATATAATTTTCCCCATTATTATGAAAGCAAACATAGGAAGAGCCACAAAAAGTTTGGGACATTTTTAATTTTTTTTGAATTTTCATAAATCAAAAGGCAAATAATTATTATTTTTGGCCTCTGCTAAAGAGCTTTAGAGGCACCAAAATACTTGAGAAAAAGTTGGTTTCGATTTTATAAAAACCAAGGGATTATTTGCAACCCAGACACAATTTTAGTTTTCAAGTTAGCAAAAATATTTAAACCACGTATTAAAAGGAGTTTTGAAAATCATTACGAATTTGAAAAGAGATATGATTCCATTGTGATCAAACATGGTTTAGCGATAGCATTAGCTTAACCTCATGGTTTACTGTAGCTAATGACATGCATCACTATAACTGAAATCTTGTGGTGTTACATGCACACTCTGTCACACTCATATGGTGGTGTATGTTGGTGGACACTCCCTTACACTACTATTTCGACCGTCGGTGATTGACCTCCTCCCTTTATTCCCGCGTGCACTACCAAAATTTCAAGCACACGGGAACGAAGGAGGAAGCGGCCTCCACGACAACAGCCGGTTTTCCTCCATCAAGAACATACTTAAAGTTACACGAGAAGCTCCAACCGACCAAAAGTCACCCAAATCATAAATAAAATAACATTACATAAAAATGGACATTGTTAAAATAGGACATATCAAACGGCTGAAATTTGTCGGAACAGAAATGAATCAACATTCGAGCAAAATATAGGAGCTAGGAGGTGCTCCCTGCAAAATGATACAAGTAGCACCAACAAAATGATGGAAAAATTTCCATAGCAATATTATCATGGTGAAGTACTAATCTCCATCTAAATGCATCCATCCATCCATCTAACCATCGATCCTTCTAAATGCATCCATTCATCTAAATGCAAACATTCACCTAAATGCATCCAGCCATCCATCTAACCATCTAAATGCATACATTCACAACCATCTAAATTCATCAATTCATAACCATCTAATTGCATCAATTCATCCATCCATTCATCTTGCCTAGTAGTGCAAAAACAGAGGGAGGGGGGAGAAGGAGGGAGAGTGGGAGAGAGGAGGGAGGGAGAGGTACCACTCGGTGGATGGCCGGGCGGGGAGAGCCACCGCGTGGGGATGGTCGCATGAGGAGGGACGGGACGGGGAGGGATGATGGGATGTGGGAGCGGCGCCGACGTGGGGGAGATAGTGGATCGAGAGGGATAGAGTGAGGAGTGAGGAGTGAGGGGCGCGGGGAAGAAGGGGATAAATGTATGACGTAGCAGTAGCACTTGTAGGGGATGGTCGCTACTGCTAACTTGGAGGAGTATAGGTGGGCCTGGCTAGCCACAATAGTAGCGTCGGCTCACAGACGACACTATTGCTAACTCCATTAGCAGTAGTGGCCTTTGTGGGCCGGCCCTAGTACTGTGGCTAGCCTGTATGCGAACAATGTGCCCCACTTATTAATAGCGCCTCCTAGCACGAGATGCTCTACTGCTACCGTTTACCAGCAGCGTGTTGTGGGGATAGCGATACTACTAATTAATAGCAGCATTTCTATTTAAACTAACATTACTGGTAATATCCTACGTATAAGCTTTTCTCTAGTAGTGTTGGTTCTCACTAATGGAAATACTTGCGATGGAAAATGAAAGCATCGGTTGTTGGGCCTCCATGGGCTACTCATATATGTGATCTGCGTTCGGTTTTTCATGAAGAGGAACGGGTTATCCCATCACAATATGGGTAAGTATTTCCTTCAGTTACGAAACCAAAGTTTATCGAACCAATAGGAATATCAACAAAAACCGTCTTCAGTGGCTGCACACAAAAGAACAAACAACTTGCACCCAACGCGGGCAAGAGGGTCGTCAATCCCCTTGGTCTCGTTATTTGCAAGCAAGTGAGATGTGTACATAATTGTAAATTGCAAAATACAATGAAAACAAGTAAATGGAAGCAAGGCGTTGAAGTTTTTATAAATATATGGTGAATAGACCCGGGGGGCATAGTTTTCCCTAGTGGCATCTCTCCTGCAAACATCGTACGGTGGGTAAATAAATTACTGTTGGACAATTGATAGAAAAGCGGATAGTTATGCGAGATTTACGACAATTCTCATTTGTACATAGGCATCACGTCCATAAACAAATAGTTCGACTCCTGCCTACACCTATTACCATTACTCCACTCATCGACCGCTATCCAACATCCATCTGTAGTATTAAGTAAAACAGAGTAATGCATGGAGAACGATGACAAGATGTAGACAAAGTAAACTCAAGCAATATGAATAAACCTCATCGTGTTATCCTTAGTAGAAGAAACAGAAAGACGCATCTTGTCCCCTTCTGTCACTGGGATATAGAAACTCGCCAGTTTGAACCTACTACAATGAACCTCTCTCACCGAAGAAATATCAATCTAGTTGCCCAAACTATTTCAGTAGACCGGAGAGAATTACGAAGCTATCGAATCATGGATATAAGAATCATATTAGTATTCAGAGAATACTCAAATATTTATCATGAATAATCTGAACATAAACCCACAATTCATCGGATCCCAACAAACACACCGCCCAAAAGGATTACATCATCTGGATCACAAGAAAGATAGGATGATCCTTGTATTGAAGTACAAGAGAGAGAGACACATATTGCCATCTATGTACTAGCCATGGACCCTTAGGTCTGTGGTGAAAAACTCACACACCATCATGAGGACAACAAGGTTGATGAAGAGGCCCTCCATGACTGATCACCCGTCCGGCAGGATGTCGGAACGGAGCTCCAGATGGCCTCCCATCAGAACAGAGACCTGTGGCAGCGCAAAAAGTGTTTCATGGAATGCCTCTAGGGTTTTTGGGATATATGAGAATTTATAAGCCATAGAACAGAGTTAGGAGAGCCTCGAGGGGCCTGCGGGCCATCAGGGCGCCCCCAAGTTGCGTCGTGTTCATTTGTGGGGCCCTCATGTGGCCCCCTACCTTGTTCCAATACTCATTGGTCTTCTCTCGGTCCAGAAAAAATCTCCAAAAAGTTTCATGCCAATTGGACTTCGTTTGTTATTGAACCTGAAAAGTGAAAAACATGCAGAAAACAACAACTAGCACTGGGCACTTGGTCAATAGGTTAATTCTCAAAAATAATATAAATTCGTGAATAAATACCCAAAAAGTATCCTAGAATGATAATATATCAGCGTGGAGCAATAAAAAAATATCGATACGTTGCGACGTATCGACTACAAGCTAGCGCCTAGTCTTGTCACGTGTGATATAGTGGGCGATAAATCTAGTGCGCGTTGCTCTCTCTCTCTCTTCCTTCCTTTTTTGCTCCACCTCAGATTTTTTATGATGTGGCTCATGTTACAACCTGCTGAGTGGAACTTATTAGACTTGCTCTAAGCCCATTTCATTTAATGATTTAGCACCTAAACTCTTTAATGCATTGTTGAGCTTCCTTCATTTAGGAGTTTTGTCTAGGTTGGTATGCTTGTCATTCGTTCTTCCTAGGGTCAGCAAAGTGCTCTCTCTTCTTCTTAGTTGATGTGTCATGTCATATCTTTTATTTGAGATGTTTAGCACATGTACACCGTGAAGCACTGGGAAGGGCCTTATATACTTACAATATTATTTTCATTAGATGCATTATGCACCTGGACGAAGGAAGTAGTAAGAGCCTGGTTAATAATATAGCCAGTTGTTGGCTATATGAAACTGCAATGTCATATATAGCCATTCATATTCGCTCGTACAATGCTATAGGATATAAAGTTGGCTATCACTCATACAATAGTACAGTAGTATCTTTTTATATCTTTGCTCTTTCTGTCTCTTCACATTAATTGTATGTGCCTAGGAATACACATATGGTTAGGCCATTCTCAATGCTCCAAGGAGTACAGGTCCTAAGCATTGCCACATAGAAGAAAATTTTGATGTGTCAAGGTCGTTAAGAGGAGAGAGAAGTTTCATGACCCCAAGAAGAACCAATGCCAAGCGCGTGGATGTATGCAAAACACTGAAATGAAAAAAGTTGGCCTTATATATGGAAGAGTTTAGTTGTTAAACAGTTAAATGGAGGAAGCTTATCAAAAACAAAATTAGCACAATGCATTGGGCACTTTAGTTACTAAACTTTTTAATGCATCTAACACCCGTTGTAAGTACATGTGCATTGGAAGCAGCCTTACAGTTCTACATAAGAAAAAGTGTCATGTAAGTGGACTATAAGCCCAGTAGTGTACCTTCTCTAACATATGCATATTTGTGTTACTAATCTAAATGTACTTCCCACTATGATTATGTTGGAAATATGCCCTAGAGGCAATAATAAATTAGTTATTATTATATTTCTTAGTTCATGATAATCGTTTATAATCCATGCTATAATTGTATTGATTGGAAACACAATACTTGTGTGGATACATAGACAAAACACTGTCCCTAGTAAGCCTCTAGTTGACTAGCTCGTTGATCAAAGATGGTCAAGGTTTCCTGGCCATAGGCAAGTGTTGTCACTTGATAACGGGATCACATCATTAGGAGAATCATGTGATGGACTAGACCCAAACTAATAGACGTAGCATGTTGATTGTGTCATTTTGTTGCTACTGTTTTCTGCGTGTCAAGTATTTATTCCTATGACCATGAGATCATATAACTCACTGACACCGGAGGAATGCTTTGTGTGTATCAAACGTCGCAACGTAACTGGGTGACTATAAAGATGCTCTACAGGTATCTCCGAAGGTGTTAGTTGAGTTAGTATGGATCAAGACTGGGATTTGTCACTCCGTGTGAACGGAGAGGTATCTCGGGGCCCACTCGGTAATACAACATCACACACAAGCCTTGCAAGCAATGTAACTTAGTGTAAGTTGCGGGATCTTGTATTACGGAACGAGTAAAGAGACTTGCCAGTAAACGAGATTGAAATAGGTATACGGATACTGACGATCGAATCTCGGGCAAGTAACATACCGAAGGACAAAGGGAATGACATACGGGATTATATGAATCCTTGGCACTGAGGTTCAAACGATAAGATCTTCGTAGAATATGTAGGATCCAATATGGGCATCCAGGTCCCGCTATAGGATATTGACCGAGGAGTCTCTCGGGTCATGTCTACATAGTTCTCGAACCCGCAGGGTCTGCACACTTAAGGTTCGACGTTGTTTTATGCGTATTTGAGTTATATGGTTGGTTACCGAATGTTGTTCGGAGTCCCGGATGAGATCACGGACGTCACGAGGGTTTCCGGAATGGTCCGGAAACGAAGATTGATATATAGGATGACCCCATTTGGTTACCGGAAGGTTTTCGTGCATTACCGGAAAAGTTTCGGGCTCATCGGTAGTGTACCGGGAGTGCCGGGAGGGGTGCCGGGGACCATCGGGAGGGGTGTCATGCCCCAAGGGGTCTCATGGGCTATGGGAAGAGATAAACCAGCCCCTAGTGGGCTGGAATAAGTTCCCACTAAGGCCCATAAGGTTTGAGAAGGAAAAAACACAAGGTGGAAAGAGTTTCCAAGTGGGAAGGTGGAATCCTACTCCAAGTAGGATTGGAGTAGGACTCCTCCACCTCCAATTTCGGCCAAACCTTGAGGGTTTGAGGCTGCCTCTTCCCTCCCCCTCCCTCCTATATATACTAAGGTATTAGGGCTGATTTGAGACGACTTTTCCACGGCAGCCCGACCACATACCTCCATAGTTTTTCCTCTAGATCGCGTTTCTGCGGAGCTCGGGCGGAGCCCTGCTGAGACGAGATCATCACCAACCTCCGGAGCGCCGTCACGCTGCTGGAGAACTCTTCTACCTCTCCATCTCTCTTGCTGGATCAAGAAGGCCGAGATCATCGTCGAGCTGTACGTGTGCTGAACGCGGAGGTGCCGTCCGTTCGGTACTAGATCGTGGGACTGATCGCGGGATTGTTCGCGGGGCGGATCGAGGGACGTGAGGACGTTCCACTACATCAACCGCGATCTCTAATCGCTTCTGCTGTACGATCTACAAGGGTACGTAGATCACTCATCCCCTCTCGTAGATGGACATCACCATGATAGGTCTTCGTGCGCGTAGGAAAATTTTTGTTTCCCTAGCGACGTTCCCCAACAGTGGCATCATGAGCTAGGTTCATGCGTAGATGTCTTCTCGAGTAGAACACAAAAGGTTTTGTGGGCGGTGATGTGCGTTTTGCTGCCCTCCTTAGTCTTTTCTTGATTCCGCGGTATTGTTGGATTGAAGCGGCTTGGACCGACATTACTCGTACGCTTACGAGAGACTGGTTTCATCGTTACGAGTAACCCCCTTTGCTCAAAGATGACTGGCAAGTGACGGTTTCTCCAACTTTAGTTGAATCGGATTTGACCGAGGAGGTCCTTGGATGAGGTTAAATAGCAACTCATATATCTCCGTTGTGGTGTTTGCGTAAGTAAGATGCGATCCTACTAGATACCCTTGGTCACCACGTAAAACATGCAACAACAAAATTAGAGGACGTCTAACTTGTTTTTGCAGGGTATGATTGTGATGTGATATGGCCAATGATGTGATGTGATATATTAGATGTATGAGATGATCATGTTGTAATAGAAATATCGACTTGCACGTCGATGGTACGGCAACCGGCAGGAGCCATAGGGTTGTCTTTATACTAACATATGTGCTTGCAGATGCGTTTACTATTTTGCTAGGATGTAGCTTTAGTAGTAATAGCATAAGTAGCACGACAACCCCGATGGCAACACGTTGATGGATGATCATGGTGTGGCGCCGGTGACAAGAAGATCGTGCCGGTGCTTTGGTGATGGAGATCAAGAAGCACGTGATGATGGCCATATCATGTCACTTATGAATTGCATGTGATGTTAATCCTTTTATGCACCTTATTTTGCTTAGAACGACGGTAGCATTATGAGGTGATCTCTCACTAAAATTTCAAGACGAAATTGTGTTCTCCCCGACTGTGCACCGTTGCGACAGTTCTTCGTTTCGAGACACCACGTGATGATCGGGTGTGATAGACTCAACGTTCACATACAACGGGTGCAAAACAGTTGCACACGCAGAACACTCGGGTTAAGCTTGACGAGCCTAGCATGTGCAGACATGGCCTCGGAACACATGAGACCGAAAGGTCGAGCATGAATCGTATAGTTGATATGATTAGCATAGAGATGCTTACCACTGAAACTATTCTCGACTCACGTGATGATCGGACTTGAGATAGTGGATTTGGATCATGTACCACTCAAATGACTAGAGAGATGTACTTTTTGAGTGGGAGTTCTTAAGTAATATGATTAATTGAACTAATTGTCATGAACATAGTCTAATGGTCTTTGCAAATTACGATGTAGCTTGCGCTATAGCTCTACTGTTTTTATATGTTCCTAGAGAAAATTTAGTTGAAAATTGATAGTAGCAACCTTTGCAGACTGAGTCTGTAAAACCGAGGATTGTCCTCGTTGCTACACAGAAGGCTTATGTCCTTAATGCACCACTCGGTGTGCTGCACCTCGAGCGTCGTCTGTGGATGCTATGAACATCCGACATACACGTTACTGATGACTACACGATAGTTCAGTGCAAGATACTTGATGGCTTAGAAGCAAGGCGCCGAAAACGTTGTAAAACGTCACAGAACATAAGTGATGTTCCGAAGAGATGAAATTGTGATTTCATGCTTGTGCCCTTGTTAAGAGGTACGAGACCTCCGACAAGATTCTTTGTCCACAAAGTAAAGGAGAAAGGCTCAATCGTTGAGCGTGTGCTCAGATTGTCTGAGTACGACAATCACTTGAATCAAGTGGGAGTTAATCTTCCAGATGAGATAGTGATAGTTCTCCAAAGTCACTGCCACCAAGCTGTGAGAGCTTCGTGATGAACTATAACATATCAAGGATACATACAATGATCCTTGAGCGATTCGCGATGTTTGACACTGCGAAAGTAGAAATCAAGAAGGAGCATCAATAGTTGATGGTTTGTAAAACCACTAAGTTTCAAGAAAGGCAAGGGCTAGAAGGGATACTTCGTGAAACGGCAAAACAGTTGCTGCACTAATGAAGAGACCCAAGATTAAACCCAAACCCGAGACTAAGTGCTTCTGTAATGAGGGGAACAGTCACTGAGGCGGAGCAACTCTAGATACTTGGTAGATAAGAAGGCTGGCAAAAGTCGAAAGAAGTGTATTTGATATACATGATGTTGATGTGTACTTTACTAGTACTCCTAGTAGCATGAGGGTATTGGATGCCGGTTCGGTTGCTAAGTGATTGGTAACACGAAATGAAAGCTACGGCATAAACGGAGACTAGCTAAAGGCGAGGTGACGATACGTGTTGGAAGTGTTTCCAAGGTTGATATGATCAAACGTCGCACGCTCCCTCTACCATCGGGATTGGTGTTAAACCTAAATAATTGTTATTTGGTGCTTGCGTTAAGCATGAACATGATTGTATCGTGTTTATTGCAATACGATTATTCATTTAAGGAGAATAATGGTTACTCTATTTTCTTGAATATTCACCTTCAATGGTTTATTGAATCTCGATCGTAGTGTTACACATGTTCATGATATTGGTGCCAAAAGATACGAGTTAGTGATGATAGTACCACTTACTTGTGGCACTGCCGCTTGAGTCATGTTAGTATAAATTGCATGAAGAGGCTCCATGCTGATGGATCTTTGTACTCACCTGATTTCGAATCACTAGTGACATGCAAATCATACCACATGAACAAGGCCTTGTTTTCATTGAGATGAAATAAGATAGTAACTTGTTGGAAGTGATACATTTTGATGTATGCAGTCCAATGGGTGCTGAGGCACGCAATGGATATCATTATGTTCTTACTTCACTGACGATTTGAGTAGATACAGGAGTATTTACTTAATGAATCACAAGTCTGAAATGTTGAAAAGTTCAATTCCGTTTCAGAGTGAAGTTCATCGTAACAAGAGGATAAACTGTCTACGATATGATCATGGAAATGAAAATCTGAGTTACGGGTTTTTGGTACGCAGTTAAGACAATGTGGAAATTGTTTCGCAGTTCATGCCACCTGGAACATCATAGTGTGATGATGTGTCTGAACGTCATAGCCACGCACTATTTGGTATGGTGCATACTATGATGTCTCTTATCGAATTACCACTATCGTTTATGGGTTTTGCATTAGAGACAACCGCACTCACTTTAAATAGGGCACCGCGTATTTCCGTTGAGATGACACAGTATAGACTGAGGTTTAGAGAAATCTAAACTGTCGTTTCCTGAAAGTTTGGGGTTTCGACACTTATGTGAAAAAGTTTCAGTCTGATAAGCTCGAACCCAAAGCGGATAAATGCTTCTTCATAGGGTATCCAAAACAGTTGGGTACATCTCCTATCTCAGATCCGAAAGCAAAGTGTTTGTTTCTAGAAACGGATCCTTTCTCGAGGAAAGGTTTCTCTCGAAAGAATTGAGTGGGAGGGTAGTAGAACTTGATGAGGTTATTGAACCATCACTTCAACCAGTGTGTAGCAGGGTGCAGGAAGTTGTTCCTGTGGCGCCTACACCAATTGAAGTGGAAGATGATGATGGTGATCATTGAGCTTCGAATCAAGTTACTACAAACCTCGTAGGTCGACAAGGTCGCGTACTGCTGGAGAGTAGTACGGTAACCCTGTCTTGGAGGTCATGTTGTTGAGCAACAATGAACCTACGAGTTATGGAGAAAGCGATGGTGGGCCCAGATTCCGACAAATGGCTGGAAGCCATGAAATCCGAGAGAGGATCCATGTATGAAAACAAAGTGTAGACTTTGGAAGAATTACTTGATGGTCATAGGACTATTGAGTAAAGATGGATCTTTAAAGGAAAACAGACGATGATGGTGATAAGTCACTATTAAGAAAAGCTCGACTTGTCACAAAGATGTTTTCGACAAGATCAAACAGTTGACTATGATGAGACTTTCTCACTCGTAGCGATGCTAAAGGTCTGTTAGAATTATGTTAGTTGTTGATGCATTATTTATGAAATATTGCACGTAGGATGTCAAAACATTGTTTCCTCGACGGTTTCCTTGAGCAAACATTGTATGTGATACAACCAGAAGTTTTTGTCGATCCTAAAGATGCTAGCAAGTATGCAAGCTCCAGTGATCCTTCAATGGACTGGTGCAAGCATCTCGGAGTTGGAATAAGCACTTTGATGAGATGATCAAAGATTTTGGGTATGTACAAGGTTTATGAGAAACTTGTATTTCCAAAGAAGTGAGTGGGAGCACTGTAGAATTTCTGATAGGTATATGTGGTTGACATATTGTGGATCAGAAGTAATGTAGAATTTCTGTAAAGCATACAAGGTTATTTGAAAGAAGTTTTCAAAGGAGTACCTGGATTACGCTACTTGAACGTTGAGCATCAAAGATCTATGGAGATAGATCGAAAGCGCTTAATAGAAGTTTCAACAAGATGCATGCCTTGACAAGTTTTTGAAAGAGTTCAAAATAGACCAGCAAAGAAGGAGTTCTTGGTTGCGTTGTGAGGTGTGAATTTGAGTAAGACTCAAAAACCGACCACGGCAGAATAAAGAGAATAGACGAAGGTCGTCTTCTATGCCTTAGCCGTAGAAATCTAAAGTATGCCATGCTGTGTACCGCACCTGAAGTGTGCCTTGACTCAAAGTATGTTGAGAGGTACAGAGAGTGATCCATGATTGAATCACTAGCAGCGGTCGAAATTTATCCTTAGTAACTAATGGACTAAGGAATTTTTCTCGATTATGGAGGTGGTTAAAGAGTTTGTCGTAAAGGGTTACGTCAATGCAAGCTTTGACACTAATCCGGATAACTATGAGTAGTGAAACGGATTCGTATAGTAGAGTAGATATTTGGAGCATTTCCGAATAGCACGTAGTAGCAGCATCTATAAGATGACATAAAGATTTGTAGAGAACGCACGAATCTAAAAGTTTCAGAACC
This sequence comes from Hordeum vulgare subsp. vulgare, assembly GCF_904849725.1. Taxonomy (NCBI): domain Eukaryota; kingdom Viridiplantae; phylum Streptophyta; class Magnoliopsida; order Poales; family Poaceae; genus Hordeum; species Hordeum vulgare. Next base: position 652,503,586 of record NC_058519.1, on the reverse strand, counting down.
TTGACTAAAACCTCTCTCACGAGCAAGACGTGATCAGACCCCATAACTATATGGGTGTTGGATTCGTTGGAATCACATGGTGATGTGAACTAGATTATTGACTCTAGTGCAAGTGGGAGACTGTTGGAAATATGCCCTAGAGGCAATAATAAATTAGTTATTATTATATTTCTTAGTTCATGATAATCGTTTATAATCCATGCTATAATTGTATTGATTGGAAACACAATACTTGTGTGGATACATAGACAAAACACTGTCCCTAGTAAGCCTCTAGTTGACTAGCTCGTTGATCAAAGATGGTCAAGGTTTCCTGGCCATAGGCAAGTGTTGTCACTTGATAACGGGATCACATCATTAGGAGAATCATGTGATGGACTAGACCCAAACTAATAGACGTAGCATGTTGATCGTGTCATTTTGTTGCTACTGTTTTCTGCGTGTCAAGTATTTATTCCTATGACCATGAGATCATATAACTCACTGACACCGGAGGAATGCTTTGTGTGTATCAAACGTCGCAACGTAACTGGGTGACTATAAAGATGCTCTACAGGTATCTCCGAAGGTGTTAGTTGAGTTAGTATGGATCAAGACTGGGATTTGTCACTCCGTGTGAACGGAGAGGTATCTCGGGGCCCACTCGGTAATACAACATCACACACAAGCCTTGCAAGCAATGTAACTTAGTGTAAGTTGCGGGATCTTGTATTACGGAACGAGTAAAGAGACTTGCCAGTAAACGAGATTGAAATAGGTATACGGATACTGACGATCGAATCTCGGGCAAGTAACATACCGAAGGACAAAGGGAATGACATACGGGATTATATGAATCCTTGGCACTGAGGTTCAAACGATAAGATCTTCGTAGAATATGTAGGATCCAATATGGGCATCCCGGTCCCTCTATTGGATATTGACCGAGGAGTATCTCGGGTCATGTCTACATAGTTCTCGAACCCGCAGGGTCTGCACACTTAAGGTTCGACGTTGTTTTATGCGTATTTGAGTTATATGGTTGGTTACCGAATGTTGTTCGGAGTCCCGGATGAGATCACGGACCTCACGAGGGTTTCCGGAATGGTCCGGAAACGAAGATTGATATATAGGATGACCCCATTTGGTTACCGGAAGGTTTTCGTGCATTACCGGAAAAGTTTCGGGCTCATCGGTAGTGTACCGGGAGTGCCGGGAGGGGTGCCGGGGACCATCGGGAGGGGTGTCACGCCCCAAGGGGTCTCATGGGCTATGGGAAGAGATAAACCAGCCCCTAGTGGGCTGGAATAAGTTCCCACTAAGGCCCATAAGGTTTGAGAAGGAAAAAACACAAGGTGGAAAGAGTTTCCAAGTGGGAAGGTGGAATCCTACTCCAAGTAGGATTGGAGTAGGACTCCTCCACCTCCAATTTCGGCCAAACCTTGAGGGTTTGAGGCTGCCTCTTCCCTCCCCCTCCCTCTTATATATACTAAGGTATTAGGGCTGATTTGAGACGACTTTTCCACGGCAGCCCGACCACATACCTCCATAGTTTTTCCTCTAGATCGCGTTTCTGCGGAGCTCGGGCGGAGCCCTGCTGAGACGAGATCATCACCAACCTCCGGAGCGCCGTCACGCTGCCGGAGAACTCTTCTACCTCTCCGTCTCTCTTGCTGGATCAAGAAGGCCGAGATCATCGTCGAGCTGTACGTGTGCTGAACGCGGAGGTGCCGTCCGTTCGGTACTAGATCGTGGGACTGATCGCAGGATTGTTCGCGGGGCGGATCGAGGGACGTGAGGACGTTCCACTACATCAACCGCGATCTCTAATCGCTTCTGCTGTACGATCTACAAGGGTACGTAGATCACTCATCCCCTCTCGTAGATGGACATCACCATGATAGGTCTTCGTGCGCGTAGGAAAATTTTTGTTTCCCTAGCGACGTTCCCCAACAGATTAGCCTTATAGTGAATGCATGTCTTCGAAACTTGTTTATGCATTGCCAATGAATGGAAATCGAACGGGTGGATCAAACTTCTATCATGGGAGTAACTTAGACAGTAACATAGATGTTAAATATCTAAAAAAGTTGATATGTCAAGTAATTAATGAAGAGAGGGCTGTTTGTTGTAACATAATACTATGTTGCTATAAATCACATATCCCTAGAAATATGAGTCTATACCTAATAAATGAAATGTTGGATGACACCCTACTTACATTTACTACCAATTATGAATGTACTCCTTCCATTCGGGTTTATTGGACCCTTTCACAAAAACTCAAGGACCAAGGCGATATATTAGCTCTAAAAGCATGTGATTCTGTAGCATGTAAACAGCTAACCCGTTTAGAGCATCTACAGCCGGACTAGGCAAATCTGATCCCTTATATGCCGCGGACATGCCCGGGCATGCCTGCGGACGCATCCGAATGTCCCCTCATATTTCGCTCCCCGCATCCATATATCTCAAGTCCGGACCCTCAAATCCATACAAAACCATGCACATCGATCATACAAACCGTTGTCGTAAGTAAATAACAAATGTTGCTTAAAATTTATTTGAATAGCACAATCAGACCTATGCTCTTGGTATCCATTGTGGGTTCATATATACTTCACAAGATCAATGAGTAGTTGCGCGTGCACCTAATTATCTCGACGATTCTAATGCATCTATAGGAAGTTCATAAGTTGAGCTACATTTTGATCTTTCGGGATTTCAACTTGTTCTCTAGGTGCTCCAAAATCATTGGTTTGGGCTACACCATCACCCTTATCCCCAATAATCATATTGTGCAAAATAAAACAACATGTCATGAGCTATCACATAGTCTCCGATTCCCACATCATTGAAGCCCCACACACAATTTCCCAAGAAGCTTGAAGCACACCAAATGCCCTCTCAACGTCCTTCCTAGCCGCTTCCTGCATTGTTGCAAAGTGGCTCTATTTTTTCATGTGGTTCAGATATCGTCTTCACAAACGCTGCCCATGAAGGGTAGATGCCTTCGACAAGATAGTATCCAATGTTGTGGCCTTGGTCGTTAACGGCGAAGTTGCACGATAGTGATTCCCAATTGCAAAGCCTCCTAAACACCGAAGATTGTTGAAGCATGTTGATGTCGTTGTGAGAACCCAACATTCCAAAGAAAGCATGTCAAATCCATAAGTCATGTGACGTCACCGCTTATATTCTTATAATGGCATCTTTGGTGTGACCTTAATACATTCCTCACAAACCTTTGGGGCAGTTCTTACATTGCCAATCACTACTACATAAATGCCTAGCCATGGCGGGTGGGTTGGAAAAGCCCATCAGTGGTAGGCAAGGCTCTTAGGGCCGCCCGCCACTGACCTCCCTCCATTGCTAGAATGCCATCAGTGGCGGGCGCCCGCCTGCCACTTTTAAGCCAGGAGCGATGGCAGGCCGTAGGTCTTTCCCTCCATAGCACTCAGTGCTACCTGCCATGGGATTTGTGCGCTATCATGGCGGTCATTCTCAACTGGTTCTATTGTTGCAAGCCGACATGATTGATTACAACATATTGCACCTGGATCATATCATCATATTGCATTTGATACTTAAATTCTCGTTTGAACCTTGATCCGCATACACGCACCCAATTAAAATAATTGCAGATTAATGAGAAGTACTAATTATAAAATATAACAAATGCATTATAATAAAATATAACAAGTACAAAAGTGAGCTAGCTTAACTTCCTTCTCATTGTCTTTGGACCATTTCTACAACATTGAATCACTTCTTAATATTAGTCCTGCACACACATAGTCATCCGTCAAGACCATGGCATAGTAGCCAGACATGTGCCTGGTTTGGCCTTTCGGTTTTTGCCGGCAACGGAAGCTAGTGTTAAATTTGTACTAAGAATGCGGCATGTTCTTACGGTTGGACTTGTGACACGTAAGAAGAGCAGCATTGAGAACTTTCTTTAGATTTGTCTACGACTTCTTAGGGTCTCTCCTGGAAAGAAAGAAAGAAATAAGCTCATTCATCCTCGGGCATCGGTGCGATGAAGATAGGGTTTTCATTGCTATGCATAACAATTAAGCAATGCAACAACACTACTGCAGGAATGCCTAGAAGTGGCGGCTGGGAAAAGCCCAACAGTGGCAGGCAAGTCTCTCAGGGCCGCCCACTATCAACCTTTGGTGACTGCTAGGACTCCATCAGTGGCGGGCAGGCGTCCGCCACTATTTGGCATGGATGAGTGGCGGGTCCTGTATCGTGTCGGCCACATCACTCACTAGTAGAAAACAAGCCTTTGGTTCGAAGCATTAGTCCTGGTTGGTTTGTGAACCAGGAGTAATACTACCACTAGTCCCGATTCATGAGGCTAGGCTTCAGTCCCGGTTTATTAGGAACCTCTAGTCCTAGCTAGTCCTCCACCGCATCAGCCGACTCCATCCCGCCCCGACATGGAGCCCAGCGCGAGTCCGCCACCACGTCAGCTGACTCCAACCCGCCACCAAGAGATGGAGCCTAGCGCGTGTACGCGGTCATTTAATTTTCTGATGAAGAACCAGAGTCCAAAGAGGAAGAGAGCGCCAAGGAAGAAACCCTCCCCTCCTCCCAAAAATGTGTTGGCTTATGAGAAGACCACAGAGGAAAGAGACGCCACAATGGGTGCTGAATTGTAGGCCCATTTTGCACCGAAACCGCGCCCACCGCCAAAGGAGATTGTACCTCTGGAAACCGTACAACGCGTTCTGGCCAATCTTGCTAAAGCGCCCCCACCATCAAAGGAGACTATGAATGCTCTATTATCAAGTCATATCAAAAAGGGCTAACGAAGGAGTGAGTCCGTAGTTAAAAAACAAGAAAACCATTCGCCGACTGGGAGAACACTCAGTGCAATCGATCCCGCCGCTCGAGGTGGGTAACGAGGTCGTAATCGACCCCGCTATTGCTAAAGAGATAACTAGAGAGGCCAGTGTAACTGTTGAACAACTCCTAGGCGACTGGGAAATGCCCATGGTGGAAGGGGATAATAAACTAGCATGGACATCTGTCCCTGGGAAACCTCTCGTCAGGCCCAAGATTGTCGAGGAGCTACCAACGCAAATATACATATTGCATACCAGGTACATGAGGGAAGCAAAACTCGGGCGACAGTGTTGGGGAACGTTGCATGGGAAACAAAAAAAATCCTACGCACACGAAGACCTATCATGGTGATGATCATCTACGAGAGGGAGATCGGATCCACATAACCTTGTAGATCGCCAAGTGGGAAGCATTAAGAAACGCGGTTGATATGGTGGAACGTCTTCACGATCCAAATCGCCGCAATCCCACGATCCGACCCGATCTAGCACCGAACAGACGGCACCTCCGCGTTCAGCACACGTACAGCTCAATGACGATCTCTGCCTTCTTGATCTAGCAAGAGAGACGAAGAGGTAGCTGAATTATCCGGTAGCACGACGGCGTGGCGGTGATGATGGTGGAGCTACTCCGGCAAGGCTTCGTCGTGTCGTACCGATCTAGCTACGAGGTGTCACGAAGTAGTGGAGGAAGAGAGGTTTGCACAAAGGCTTGAGGTCCAAAAGCCCTCTCAAACCTCCAATATATATAGAAGAAAAGAGAGGGAGGGTGTCTTGCCTCCTACTCCAAGTAGGAGGGGTCGGCCGAGCCAAGGAGGAAGGTCTCCTCCTGCAATTCGGTTTGGTGCAGGAGCCCATTCCTTCTTGTCCACCTCCTTCCTTTTTTTCCTTATTCCTTTTTTTTGCCTCAGCCGAAATAGCCTTATTGGGCTGGCCTCACCAGCCCACAAAGGGCTGGTGCGCACCCATGGGCCTATTAGGTCCTCTCACGGGATGGTGGCCCCTCCCGGTAAAACCATGGAACCCATTCGTCACTCACGGTACTTTACCGGTAATGCCCGAAATCTTTCCGGAAGCCAAATGCAACAATCCTATATATTAATCTTCATTTCCGAACCATTCCGAAAGCACTCGTGACGTCCGGGATCTCATTCGGGACTCCGAGCAATATTCGGTTACCAACATCAATAATTCAACTATAACAAAAACGTCACCGAACCTTAAGTGTGCAGAACCTGCGGGTTCGAGAACTATGTAGATATGACTGAGAGACTCTACGGCCAATATCCAATAGCTGGACCTGGACGTCCATATTAGATCCTACATATTCTACGAAGATCTTATCGGTTGAACCTCTATGTCAAGGATTCACACAATCCCGTATATCATTCCCTTTGTACTTCGGAATGTTACTTCCCCGAGATTCGATCGTCGGTATAACCATACCCATTTCAATCTCGTTACCGGCAAGTCTCTTTACTTGTTCCGTAATACAAGATTACGTGGCTAACTCTTTAGTCACATTGCTTGTAAGCCTTGTTTGTGATGTCGCATTACCGAGTGGGCCCCGAGATACCTCTCCCTCACACGGAGTGGCAAATCCCAATCTTGATCCATGCTAACTCAACGGACACCTTTGGAGATGTCTATAGAGTACCTTTATAGTCACCGAGTAACGTTGCGACGTTTGATGCACACAAGGAATTCCTTCGGTGTCAGTGAGTTACATGATCTCATGGTCATAGGAATGTATACTTGACATGCAGAAAACAATAGCAACAAAATGACACGATCACATGCTACGTTTATAGTTTGGGTCTTGTCCATCACATCATTCTTCTAATGATGTGATCCCGTCATCAAGTGACAACACTTGTCTATGGCTAGGAAACCTTAACCATCCTTGACCAACAGGCTAGTCGACTAGAGGCTCACTAGGGACATTGATTTGTCTATATATCTACACATGCATTAATGTTTCCATTCAATACAATTATAGCATGGATAATAAACGATTATCTTGAAACAGGTAATATAATAATCACTATTTTATTATTGCCTCTAAGGGAATATTTCCAACAGTCTCCCACTTGCACTAGAGTCAATAATCTAGCCTCACATCTCTATGTGATTTACAATGTAATGAATCTAACACACATACAGTTCTGGTGTTGATCATGCTTTGCTCGTGGAAGAGGTTTAATCAGCGGATCTGCAACATTTAGATCTGTGTGCATTTTGAAAATATTTATGTCCTCCTTCTTGATGTAATCGCGGATGGCATTGAAGCGTCGCTTTATGTGCCTGGTACTCTTGTGAAACCTTGGTTCCTTGGCTAGAGCAATGGCACCAGTGTTGTCACAGAACAGATTGATTGGGTCCAGTGCACTTGGCACTACTCCAAGATCTCACATGAACTACTTCATCCAGACACCATCCTTATCCGCCTATCAGGCAGCTATGTACTCCGCTTCGCATGTAGAATCAGCTACAACATTTGCTTGGAACTGCACCCGCTTACCACACCCCAATTAAGAATAAATATGTATCCAGTTTGAGACTTAATTAGAGTCCTCCAGATCAGTGTCAAAGCTTGCGTCCACGTAACCCTTTACGACGAGCTCTTCGTCACCTCCATAAACGAGAAACTTTTCCTTAGTCCTTTTCAGGTACTTCAGAATATTCTTGACCGCTGCCCGGTGTTCCACTCCTGGATCACTTTGAAACCTGCCTACCATACTTATGGCCAGGCTGACATCCGGTCTTGTACATAACATTGCATACATGATAGACCCTATGGCTGAATCAGAGGGGACGACACTCATCTTTTCTCTATCTTCTGCAGTTACTCGACATTGAGTCTTACTCAACTTTATACCTTGTAACATAGGCAAGAACCCCTTCTTTGATTGTTCCATTTTGAACTTCTTCAAAACTTTATCAAGGTATGTACTTTGTGAAAGAGCTATCAGGCGCCTTGACCTATCTCTATAGATCTTGATGTCCAATATGTAAGCAGCTTCTCGTAGGTCCTTCATTGAAAAACTTTTATTCAAGTAATCCTTTATGCTTTCCACTAACTCTACATTGTTTCCAATCAGCAATATGTCATCCACATATAATATTAGAAACGCTATAGAGCTCCCACTCACTTTCTTGCAAATACAAGCTTCTCCAAAAAACTTGTATAAACCCAAACGCCTTGATGACCTCATCAAAGCGTTGATTCCAACTCCGAGATGCTTGCACGAGTCCATAAATGGATCGCGGGAGTTTGCACACTTTGTCAGCATTCTCTGGATCGACAAAACCTTCGGGTTGCATCATATACAACTCTTCCTTAAGAAACCCGTTAAGGAACGCCGTTTTGATATCCATCTTCCAGATTTCATAATCAAAAAATGCAGTTATTGCTAACATGATTCGGACGGACTTAAGCATCGCTACGGGTGAGAAAGTCTCATAGTAGTCAACTCCTTTAACTTGTGAAAAACCCTTTGCCACAAGTCGAGTTTCATAAACGGTCACATTTCTGTTCGCGTCCATCTTCTTCTTAAAGATCCATTTGTTCTGAATAGCCTTGCGACCTTCGGATAATACTTCCAAAGTCCATACTTTGTTTTCATACATAGATCCTATCTCGAATTTCATGGCTTCTAACCATCTATTGCAATCACAAGTAGCAAAAGGCCCATTTGTCCTGGTTCCTGAGGCCCATTAGCCCCGGTTCCTGAACCGGGACTAAAGTGTCAAACCTTTCGTCCCCGTTGGCTTATGAACCGGGCCCAAAGGAGTCCACGTGGCCGTTGCGGCGAGCCCAGGTAGGAGGAACTTTAGTCCCGGTTGGTCACACCAACCGGGACCAAATTGCATCCATGCGTAGCATGTGGCCGGAGCTGGGTTTTTTTTGAATGGGGGTGGGGTTGGGGGTTTTGGAGGGTTAATTTAGTGGTTTCGTATTGTGTTAGCTAACTAATAGAGAGAAGTGGCATCTCTTTCTCCGTCCTTGGTCGACGCTAGCTACTATACATATAGAAAGAACTTGACGCTAGCTAATAAGAAAATGAAGGAAACCATTTATAATCCCTAACATATATATACAATATAACATCTTTCACAATCGCTAACATCATCTAATTAAGATCCAATCACAAATCCACATGGTATTCTTCGTATTTAGGTATGACGTGGTCAAGATAGAATCCCGCCAATTCCTCTTGAATTGCTCGTATGTGATCATATGGTAGGAGTTGATCTCGCATCTCGCAGATCTAATTTGAAGAAGGGGGTCAATACATGCATATATATATGAATAAAACTCAGCACAATTGATGGTAATAGATAAAATAAAATTGTGAATATTATTTACATACTCCAAATAGTTCCTTAGAGAAGCCCCTCTCAGAGGTCGAGTGGCGAATGAACTCGCATACGTAGTATCCACATAGAACAGTCCCTTCTTTGTGGTACATATACTTTACGAGAATAGAGTTCACTCAAATTGATAAGCAACCATGGTAATGATATATTTGAATCAATTAGAGATGCGTGGAACTAGCTAGTACTACTTACGTTGCGGTGCGTAAATCACAACTCTTTGTTTAGATCGGGAACCTTATTGGGGAACTTCTTCCAAACCTTGCCAGGCAAAGAAAATGATTACTTGATATCAGCCCATGAACGAAAGTTGCATCCTGATATGGTCCCGGTATTGACTGGACTTACTTCTTGAGCATTTCAGTCAAGTCCGCATAATCCTCTTTGGCTTTATGTCTTGAGTCTAAGACAGTTATTAATGCCCTCCCAACGTCAATGGATAGAAGAATAAAGTGGTATATGCGCACGCATATATAACTCATCAGTTACATTACTTAACCTCAAGTAAAAGAAACCGAGTATATAGAGAAGATAGCAACACTCACTTGAAGTTGTAAGGAAAGATTATTTCCATTTTATTTTGATGTATAAGGAACGAGTTTAGCAAGTTCTCCTAGGTCTCTCTGATTGAGTCTCGTACAGTCAATTCATTTATGGCATCTGGGCTAATGAACCCAACGTCAACGATTCCTGCATTTTTTAATTCGACGATCTTCAATCTGCATAATATATATAGTGAGAATAATTATATATACATGCAATGAACGAACTGGGCTAGAGACTTACAGACAGTAGGAAGTCATGAGTTGTTTCTCAAGGGCCAGTTGATTGTATAACTGAAATAACTCCTCAAATTTAATAGGAATCACGGGAAGTCCAATGAATTCGTGCTCTGGTTTCACTGCCACATACATAACATCTTTCTCAGACTCCCTGCAGGTTTTCATGTACCACTCATGCAATTTGTGCATCATCGTTGTTAGATGAGGATGACCAGGTTTGACAAGAGGCTTCCCGCGCACGTATTTATATTGTTCTTTTGTTACCTCATCCCTCAAGTAATCATTACGATTGGTATCGGGCACCATTCCCGGATGATTAGCAACGATGATATCGGTAGACACCTTGAGCGGGGGGCACGATTGATTCTCCTGTTGGCCGAGTTGGGGAATAGTTTTCCCTCTTCTCCTTGCATCACTAGAAGTAGTTCCCGACCGCTGCGCTTGTGCACATGTCTTTTTAAGAATGCGGTCATAGTTGGAATCCGGCGGAGGCAGTGATGGTCGCTTCAGTTGACTGATAGTGAGCTCGACATTCATTGGATCTAGCTTCTCGTTCTGAGGTTCGGTTTTCTTTGCAAAATGGGCCCTCAATTCGGCACGACATATTTCCATGTTTTTCTGCTTGGTCCTCTCATATGGTAACTTTTCCAGAGGCTTGAGAGATGGACCGGATCTGAATTGCCTCCCGCCCGAGATGGAACGGATCTGAATTGCCTCCCGCCTCTACTTTACTGCTAGCTGCCGGAGAGAAGGAGGCGTATCTCTTCTGCTTGAGAGAAGGAGGATGTGACAGCCCGATGCCGACGTTCCAGAAGATTCCCCCTTCTTTCCGTTTTCGTCGTGTGATTTATTTTATTTGTCGCATCATCATCGCATCATGCACATCATCTGCATTGCATCGGCATCTCCGTTGCCGCCAGTTTTCAAAACTTGCATTCGTTATTAGTTGCCGATTCTCGTCGTTGTCCGTTCTGAGCCCGACCGCACTCGCACACGCCCGCGGTACCGTCGTGACCCTGTTTTTAAAGCGTGTATAAAACTTTCTCCGATTGAGCTGGAATTTGTCGTGCGGTATTATTTTTATATAGGTAGGCCGCCTGTCAAATTTCGTCGCGATCGGAGTCCGTCTGGTACCCGAACGGTCGACCGTAGCGGCACCGTCTTCGGTTATTCGTCGGACGTTCGTCGACGTTTTAAATTTCGTTGCCGTGCCGCCCGTTCTCCCTCTCCTCTCGGGATATCACCTCTACACGGCTGCGTACCCATTCCCGCATGCGGAATCGTCCGAATCCGACCGCACGGTTGGATCCGGAACGCAATTCCGGTTAACCGAGCCCCCCCCCCCCCCCCCGTTTGTCTATATATAGCCCCCATGCCATTAATTAGACAACCCCTCTCCCCTGCCTCGAAAACCGTGCCAACCCTAGCCTCAAGCACCCTCTCTCTCCTCCCCTCGGTCTCTCAGCCGCCGCCAGGGCCTGCCGAGCCCAGATCGGGCCCGGGCAGGCCCGAAACCACCGCCGCCGCCCTTCTGCTCCCATGCCCGAGCCCCTGGTGGCGAGCCGCCGGGCTGTCCGCGCCGCACCAGGCTCCCCAGGCCCCGCCGCCTGATGCCCCTCACCGGAGAGCCCGAGCCGGCCGCTCCCGCCGATCGAGGTTGCCGCAGCCGAAGACCTTCGATGCTCCCTCGCCTCGCCGGAGCACCGTCGTCAAGCCGCACCAGATCGAACCTCGTCGCCGGCCGCACCTTGCCTCCTCGCCGGATCCCGCTGCGCCGCCCCTCGGCCTCCTGCTGCCGCCGCCGTCCGCTACCCCGCTAGGCCGGCCACCTGCTTAGCCGTCGCCCCGTCGTGGCGAGGTAGCCGCCGCCTGAGTCAGCCCGATCCAGATCGGATCGGGAGGGACCTTCCTCCCGCGACGAGCGCTTCCGCCAGCCGCTGCGCTTGGCCAGCCGCTCGCCCGAGTGGGCCTTCTGCCCGAGCCGGCCCAGCTGGGGAGGTCCTCCTCCCGGCTCGGCCCAGCTCTCCGCCAGCGGCCACCACCTCCCAACCACAGCCCATCTCTGAGCCGGCCCAAGAGGCCTCCGCCCCCCCAACCGGCCCAAGAGGCTCCCCCCAAGGTGAGCCCGAGCTCTATTCCTCGCCCCAAGTATTTTGTTGCTATTTTGCGCTGCCTGCTTAGGCCCGAAAGATTTTTTTAGAGTTTTCGGAATTTAATTAAATTCCAGAAAATAAACGTATATATAAACGTCCGTAGTTTAATAACTGTAAGTCGAAACGACACGTATTATATATGGTTTTGTGGTAGTTTCACGTGTAGAATACGAATTTGAAACATGCATAATTGTTTGACGTCGTTTGGCATGCCGGATGCCTAGAATAACGTGCTGTTTAATACGATACGTCCCGTATTTATTTTCGTGCAAGTCCGGATTGCTCGTATGTCGTAGAATAAATGCCCATGATTTAGGAACCTATTTTCCATGCTTTTTAGAGCGGTCATTGGTATTTTTACGTGTAGGAATTGCCGGTAGTTTATTTTCCCGTGTATAGGTTATTATCTCGCATTTTTGTGTGGCTTTATTTTGTCTTGCAAACCTCACATATTTTATATGTTTCCGGGGTAGAAAAATCCCATGGATTTTTCTGTGCAATTAGTTTTAGCATTAGAGCAAGTTAGTTCGCGCGATATTTTGCCGTGATGCCCTTTTGTTTAATTCGTAGGATTTATTCCGTGCCTCGTTTGAATTAGTTGTCAACTAGGGAGTTCTTCTTAGATGTTTTGTTTAGCCCCTGGTATTTTGGTTGCAATAGAAATGCATGTTTAGGTGGTGTTTGCTTGCTCTCAAGTTGCTAGAAATAGTGCTGATTTAGAGGAGCTGAAATATTTCTAAGTCTGGGATCTGTTATTATTTTGTTGCTGTCTTGTCTTGCTTGTATCTTGTGATCTGTAGCTCTTTTGAGGTTGGTCCAATGGAGTTAGTTGTACCCCTTGTGTTTCTCTAGCATGCTGTAAACTTTCATGCCATTTGGAGTCCTGTAGATATAGGTTTCCTGCTGTCAATATTGCTTCAGATCGAAAACTGCACTTTCATGAGGTGTAATTTTCACTAAGTCTGAAATAGAGTGTGAGATGCCATTTTGTGTCTTCTTTCCCTAGTGATTCATGATGCCATGCTAGTTGTTGTTAGTTGTTTGTAGTAGTGCTTCTTGCCCTCTTCCATGCCATGCCTTGCTTGTGCATATCGGAGTTGTGTAGCCGTAGTTGTGGGGCGTAGAAAATGCTATGTGGCTGATTTTGGCAGATTGTAGGGATTTCTTGTTTTGCTCGTAGTTTGTGACCCGTAGCTCCGATTCGATCGTATCCTATATGAAACTTGCTTAGAATCTTGTGTAGTTTCTTTTTGTCTTTCTGTTTGTATGTTTTGAAGTGCTCGTGACCGTCGTTGCACACATGTTGCATTCATGCCATCATATCTGCGATGCTTGTAACTTTTGTTCCGTAGCTCCGTTGGAGATGTTCTTTATGTGTAGGTTGCTTGCCTTGACGCGTAGAATCACGTGAACCTATTTGTTATGCTGTTTAACAACCAATTAAATGCATTAGTTCAGATATGGACAGAATTGTGAATTAACATGTGAGGTCGTCTCGGAGATGCTATATGTCATTTCCGACCTCATTTAAAATGTCTAGATAGGTAGTTTAATATCCGCTTGACCTCTTGCATGTTTAACCACATTTAATATTGCCGTGTATCTAATCGGGATAGAACTAAATAATTAAACGTGGAGTTTCGTCAATATGCAACTCGCTGCATATTGAACTTCACTTAACGTGTAGTGTTTGATTGTGTAAGTTGTCATGTCGTGAATTGCTTGCTTTCAGCTGCTCATGCATCATATGTGTTGTGCGTCGTGTGGTGAATATCGTGTGTTGATTTGTGTTTCCGGTTTGCTTCGTCCCGATAAAGTTCCGCAAGCCTGTCGGATGTGAGGACCCGTTCGACTACGTCGGTTCGTCTGCTTCCCGGAGGCATTCTTCTTCCAAGCGGGATTTAAGGCAAGATGATCATTTCCCCAGATACCATTACTATCATTGCCAATGCTAGTTTTATCACTTCTATCGATTATGTCTCGTTGCCTACCACATGTTAAATATCAGCCTCTCAACAATGCCATGAATACCTTCAACCTGTTCGACCTAGCAAACCACTGATTGGCTATGTTACTGCTTGCTTAACCCCGTGTAGCATTGCTAGTTGTAGGTGCAGTTGCTTCCATGTGATAACATGGGTTCCTTGTTATATCACCATATTATATGCTATTTAATTTAATGCACCTATATACTTGGTAAAAGGTGGAAGGCTCGGCCTTTCTAGCCTGGTGTTTTGTTCCACCTTTGCCCCTTAGTTTCTGGCTAACGGTGTTATGTTCCATAATTGAGCGCTCCTAACATGATCGGGGTTGTTATGGGATAATTCGTTTTAGATTAAAGCTGGTCTGGCAAGGCCCAACATTGGTACTACATTTGCCTAATCACCTAATAAACTTGCATAGGGACTTTCCGGACCCCGAGGATAATTTAATCTACCCCGGGCCAGTGCTCCTCATGAGTGTTGGTCCAAAACAGAGCACTGTGCGGGGCCACCGCGAGGAAACTCGAGGTTTGGCACTTGTACGCGTCGCTTATCCGTCGTGTCCTGAGAACGAGATACGCGGCTCCTATCGGGATCGTCGACACGCCGGGCGGCCTTGCTGGATTAGTTTTACCTTTGACGAGATATCTTGTGCATCGGGATTCCGGTGATGCTTTGGGTAATCTCAGAGTTGAGGTTCTCCACTAGGGAATCCGACGACATCGCGAGCTTCGTGATTTAGGATTTCTATGCGGCTTGTGGTAATTTGTGATGGACTAATTGGAGCACCCCTGCAGGGTTAAATATTTCCGGAAAGCTGTGCCCGCGGTTATGTGGCAACGTGGATATTTTGTTTAACACTCGTTCTAGATAACTTGAAGTTAACTTAAATAAAATATGTCAACTGTGTGCGTAACCATGATTGTCTCTTTCGTGAGTTCCTTCTCCGATCGAGGACACGGCGTGGGGTTATGTCTGACGTAGGTAGGTGTTCAGGATCATTCATTTGATCAACCGTAGTTCGCGTCCGCTATGCGTAGATCCCCTCTTTGTTTCTTGTACTCGTAAGTTTAGCCACCAAATATATGCTTAGCCGCTGCTGCAACCTCACCACTTAACCTTGCCTCACCCATTATGCTTTGCTAGTCTTGATACCTTTGGAAATGAGATTGCTGAGTCCCCTGTGGCTCACAGATTACTACAACACCAGTTGCAGGTACAGGTAAAGGTCACTTGACGCGAGCACGTTGATTGTTCATTTGGAGTTGCTTCTTCTTCTTCTTCTTCATCGATCTAGGATGGGTTCCGGGCCGGCAGCCTGGGATAGCAAGGATGGATGTCGTTCTTATTTTTCTCGTTTGTTTTTCGTCCGTAGACGGACCCTGCTCTTACTCTAGATGTTTATGTAATGTACTGATGTGACTCTGATGTAACTTGTGGCGAGTGTAAGCCAACTCTATATATATCTCTTCTTTTCAGTACATGTACTTGTGACGATATCCATTCTTGTGACACGACGAGATGCGCTTCTATCCCTGACGAGGCCCTCGTGCCAAATTGAGGATAGGGTCGCACCTTGGGCGTGACAAGTTGGTATCAGAGCCGTACCGACCTAGGAGCCCCCTTGATTGATCGAACTTGGCCGAGTCGAGTCTAGTGAAAAACTATTTTGAGTCTAGTTATATATCGGAGATTAGGATTTTTTTTCTCCTCTTCTATGCTCTGGTGAGGAATCTTGACATAATAATTTAATTCTACTCCTCTTCTCACTCAAATTTTTTTTAGGATCACGCGGATATTTTTGGAATCTATATGATGCCGATGTGACGGAATTCTGTCTTGGTGCCTCTTATCTGCTCTAAGTCTCAGGGGAGTTGAGCTCCAGGGGATTCTTGAGCACATCGTTATCATTCACATTTCTTAGTATCTCAGAACGAAGGATGTTCGTAATTGCTTCAATACTAGTAGTGGCGAGATAACCCCGATGCCCCCAGTACTGGTGCAGATTGTTCAGGAGTACTGCCATACTTTGTATCGTTGTGATCACGAGGGTCTGTTGTAGATGAAGGTCCGAGATTCTGGTTGTGTGTTGACGGATGTGATACAGGTGACGGGTTAGTTTAGGAGTTGTGTGAAATACTCCTTGTATCCGTGTACCAGATTGCATGACCAGATATTTCGGGAATTCATAAGCGGGAATTCTAGTAGTTGCTTATAGGACAGTCTTCCAACAAATGCATGATGTTAGGTTGGGGTTCCACATCTAGTGGATTCGTTTGTTCACGGTCGACTTACAGCGGTACACGTTGTGTCTTAAAGAGTCCTTGTAGCTTGCTATGACTCGGGGACGCTTCGTATGTCGGATGCACTGCCTTGCACTTGATGGCTACTGTAAAATCGAGCCCGTGCGATCCTGTCCAAGAAAATATCGGACGAAATCTTTCTCATGAGTTTGTTCTGGCTTGTTTCATAAGCCTCACCCTTTGTTTTGTTGAATTATGGTAATTCGTGTTGCTTCGATGTCAAGTGGTGATTTCAGATCTTTCCTAATCTGTGTTCTCATATTTTTATGTGAATGCAAATTCTTTCTTTGCTCAATCAGACCGTCTTATCAATTATTTTCAAACGGAGTCATCGTATCAATTCTTTTTCAACCGGTGTGTTTCTCTCCAAGTGGACTCAATCCTATCCAATTTTGCAAGATCATTCTCTCATTTTATTCCGAAGTTCATCTCATCTAGCCCAAGTTGTCTTTGTTTTTCCCCACCCTCCCGCCCATTTTCTCAGTGATTCAATTTTTATCCAAGAGTTTTCTTTCTTGTGCTTCCGCTATCTTTTCCTCCGTGTCCTATCCGGTGGTTCATTGTGAAGATTCTCAGGAGATTCATGTTCCTCTTTATTCATTCTTGTCATCCTTACCGGTGAATTTAATTCAGCTATCCGTGTTCATCATATGCTTTTCATCTTTGTTAATTCTTTCCTATGTTGGAGATTCTTATCAGCCTATGTTGTTATCATTTCTTTCTTTTCTGTCCGGAGTGGTGAAGACATCTCTGAGTTTCGTGTTTTCAATTCTTTTAATTATTTCGAGGTGCTAACCTCATCTAGTTTTCTTTGTACCGGTGCAATATCTCTCTTCTAGAAATCTTTTCAACGCTGGTTTCTTCAAGTGGCCCCATAACCCACAGGTTTTTTCCAGGATCTTATATAGCTCTTGTAATCTTTTCCCGGAGATCATTAATTCTTTTCAGCTATGATGTAAGTATGAATTTCATCAGTCATATCCCTTCTTCAAGATCAATTTGAATTAATTCTCATATTTGGCTCAACCTTTCATTCTTCATGATTCCGGAGTGTCTCAGTAATTCTTGGTGGTGTTTTTCTCGTCATTCTCAGCTTGCAGTCTGAAGGAGTGTTTTCTCGAATCTTGGTCCGTTCTCTTGAAGATTTCATTTCAGCTTGTTGTTGTCATCTTATTTGTTCCAGTCATAAGTAATCCCTTTCTGGCTATCCGGGGCATTTCTGAGTTGTTTTTATTCTGGATCCTCTGAAGGCCATCATTTTAGAAGATTCTTCGTTCTCAGCTTTCAGCTTTCATCCCCAATTCTTCTCATTTGTTGTCTCTTCGTTCGTCTCTCGTTTATCCGGTGCCTTGTTCAAGTTTTCTCTCACGTGGCTTATGTTCTCTTCATTCTCATGTATCTCCATTAATTCGTGGTGTTCCCATTCAATTGTGAATTCTTACCGGTGTTTCTTGCAACATTTCTTCTAGTTTGTGTTTTATCTATCTCTCTTTAATCTTTTCAAGAGGAATAAGTTGTATGTTTAATCCATGGCTTGTCATCAATTTAACTTGATGAAGGATAAGCATAACATAATTCTTATTCTTGTTCTTCCTTCTTCCAAGGGATTTCAATTCTTCTTCCGGAGTGGTTCATTGTGTCAATTCCTTCTTCTCAAGTATTCTTATCTTTTCTTTTCCGGAGTTCCAAGTTTTCTCAAGTATCTCCTTGTGAGGCTTCATCTAAATCTTGGCAGGTCATAATCTTATTCTTTTCTACCTTGTTATCTTTGCATCGTTCATTTGTATACGGAGGTCCTTCTTGGTGGTGCATCAAGGTTTTAATCCTTTATCAAATGTTCTTCAAGATTCTTGTTGGAGTACCTCAAGTATCCTTTCTCTTGCATTTATATGTGCAATTGTTCTTCCTTTATCCTTTGAGGTGGTATTATAGCATTCATGTGAGTGTAGGAGTTTCGAAGAGTTTTCCTCTCAAGTATGAGATAATTAAACCCACCAATTCTATGATCATGAGTTATTTCAACCCATGATTTCTTCATTGAGCTATCTTGGTTTGGACTTCACCTAAAGCTTTTCCTATGGATTATGCTATCATGGTGCTTGTCATTAATCCTAGTTCTCAATGCACCCTCTTGGTGTAAGAAATTGTTCTTATCTTGTTGCTCCCAATCTATCCTTGTTTCTTTTAGTGGTTGTTTGTCACCTCATATATGTTGAGATGATTCTCATAAGCCCACTACTATCTTGTTCTTTTCGTTGATGTTTTTCCAACAACTCCGTCCAATTCTTCTTGCAAGGATGCTTGCCAAGTTCATTTGAGTTAGTACTTGTCATTCTCTTTTCATTCTCTTCTTCCGTATGAGCTAGTTCCTATCCTATTGTTCCGGAGGCTTTGTGATATTGCTCTTTTGTGTCTATTATGTTGTTCTATCAAGATCATGGTGTTCCCTTGCTCTATTTAGTTGTTGTTATGAATATTGTCTATTTCTTCCATCTTATCGAATTTTTTTGTCCCATTTTCCTACCGAAGTGCTGCCGAAATTTTCCGTGAATTCTTGCTTCTTTCTCATATCATTCCTCATCTCTTTGCAATCTTCAAGGATCGCTGGTTTCACTCGTTTGTCAAAGAAGCGACTAAGTTTTTACCTGTTGTTCTTTCTCATCCTCTCCCCTTTCATTCTTGGATCTCGGGGCTAGATCCTCTTGTAGTGTAGGAGAGTTGTGACAGCCCTATGCCGACGTTCCAGAAGATTCCCCCTTCTTTCCGTTTTCGTCGTGTGATTTATTTTATTTGTCGCATCATCATCGCATCATGCGCATCATCTGCATTGCATCGGCATCTCCGTTGCCGCCAGTTTTCAAAACTTGCATTCGTTATTAGTTGTCGGTTCTCGTCGTTGTCCGTTCTGAGCCCGACCGCACTCGCACGCGCCCGCGGTACCGTCGTAACCCTGTTTTTAAAGCGTGTATAAAACTTTCTCCGATTGAGCTGGAATTTGTCGTGCGGTATTATTTTTATATAGGTAGGCCGCGTGTGAAATTTCATCGCGATCGGAGTCCGTCTGGTACCCGAACGGTCGACCGTAGCGGCACCATCTTCGGTTATTCGTCGGACGTTCGTCGGCGTTTTAAATTTCGTTGCCGCGCCGCCCGTTCTCCCTCTCCTCTCCGGATATCACCTCTACATGGCTGCGTACCCATTCCCGCGTGTGGAATCGTCCGAATCCGACCGCACGGTTGGATCCGGAACGCGATTCCGGTTAACCGAGCCCCCGTTTGTCTATATATAGCCCCCATGCCATTAATTAGACAACCCCTCTTCCCTGCCTCAAAAACCGTGCCAATCCTAGCCTCCCGCACCCACTCTCTCCTCCCCTCGGTCTCTCAGCCGCCTCCAGGGCCCGCCGAGCCCAGATCGGGCCCGGGCAGGCCCGAAACCGCCGCCGCCGCCCTTCTGCTCCCATGCCCGAGCCCCTGGTGGCGAGCCGCCGGGCTGTCTGCGCCGCACCACGCTCCCCAGGCCCCGCCGCCTGATGCCCCTTGCCGGAGAGCACGAGCCGGCCGCTCCCGCCGACCGAGGTTGCCGCAGCCGAAGACCTTCGATGCTCCCTCGACTCGCCGGAGCACCGTCGTCAAGCCGCGCCAGATCGAGCCTCGTCGCCGGCTGCAACTTGCCTCCTCGCCGGATCCCGCTGCACCGCCCCTCGGCCTCCTGCTGCCACCGCCGTCCGCTGCCCCGCCAGGCCGGCCACATGCTTAGCCGTCGCCCCGTCGTTGCGAGGTAGCCGCCGCCTGAGTCAGCCCGATCCAGATCGGATCGGGAGGGACCTTTCTCCCGCGACGAGCGCTTCTGCCAGCCGCTGCGCTTGGCCAGCCGCTCGCCCGAGTGGGCCTTCTGCCCGAGCCGGCCCAGCTGGGGAGGTCCTCCTCCCGGCTTGGCCCAGCTCTCCGCCAGCGGCCACCACCTCCCAACCATAGCCCATCTCCGAGCCGGCCCAAGAGGCCTCCGCCCCCCAACCGGCCCAAGAGGCTCCCCCCCCCCCCCCAAGGTGAGCCCGAGCTCTATCCCTCGCCCCAAGTATTTTGTTGCTATTTTGCGCTGCCTGCTTAGGCCCGTTAGACATTTCGGCCCGATAGATTTTTTTAGAGTTTTCGGAATTTAATTAAATTCCAGAAAATAAACGTATATATAAACGTCCGTAGTTTAATAACCGTAAGTCGGAACGACGCGTATTATATATGGTTTTGTGGTAGTTTCGCGCGTAGAATACGAATTTGAAACATCCATAATTGGTTGATGTCGTTTGGCGTGCCGGATGCCTAGAATAACGTGCTGTTTTAATATGATACGTCCCGTATTTATTTTCGTGCAAGTCCGCATTGCTCGTATGTCGTAGAATAAATGCCCATGATTTAGGAACCTACTTTCCATGCTTTTTAGAGCGGTCATTGGTATTTTTACGTGTAGGGATTGCCGGTAGTTTATCTTCCCGTGTATATGTTATTATCTCGCATTTTTGTGTGGCTTTATTTTGTGTTGCAAACCCCACATATTTTATAAGTTTCCGGAGTAGAAAAATCCCATTGATTTTTTTGTGCAATTAGTTTAAGCATTAGAGCAAGTTAGTTCGCGCAATATTTTGCCGTGATGCCCTTTTGTTTAATTGTAGGATTTATTCCGTGCCTCGTTTGAATTAGTTGTCAACTAGGGAGTTCTTCTTAGATGTTTTGTTTAACCCCTGGTATTTTTGGTTGCCATAGAAATGCATGTTTAGGAGTTATTTTCTTGCTCTCAAGTTGCTAGAAATAGTGCTGATTTGGAGGAGCTGAAATATTTCTAAGTCTGGGATCTGTTATTATTTTGTTGCTGTCTTGTCTTGCTTGTATCTTGTGATCTGTAGCTCTTTTGAGGTTGGTCCAATCGAGTTAGTTGTACCCCTTGTGTTTCTCTAGCATGATGTAAATTTTCATGCCATTTGGAGTCCTGTAGCTATAGGCTTTGCTGCTGTCAATATTGCTTCAGATCGAAAACTGCACTTTCATGAGGTGTAATTTTCACTAAGTCTGAAATAGAGTGTGAGATGCCATTTTGTGTCTTCTTTCCCTAGTGATCCATAATGCCATGCTAGTTGTTGTTAGTTGTTTGTAGTAGTGCTTCTTGCCCTCTTCCATGCCATGCCTTGCTTGTGCATATCGGAGTTGTGTAGCCGTAGTTGTGGGGCGTAGAAAATGCTATGTGGCTGATTTTGGCAGATTGTAGGGATTTCTTGTTTTGCTCGTAGTTTGTGAACCGTAGCTCCGATTCGATCGTGTACTATATGAAACTTGCTTAGAATCTTGTGTAGTTTCATTTTCTCTTGATGTTTGTATGTTTTGAAGTGCTCGTGACCGTCGTTGCACACATGTTGCATTCATGCCATCATATCTTGTGGTGCTTGTAACTTTTGTTCCGTAGCTCTGTTGGAGATGTTCTTTATGTGTAGGTTGCTTGCCTTGACACGTAGAATCACGTGAACCTATTTGTTATGCTGTTTAACAACCAATTAAATGCATTAGTTCAGATATGGACAGAATTGTGAATTAACATGTGAGGTCGTCTCGGAGATGCTTTATGTCATTTCCGACCTCATTTGAAATGTCTAGATAGGTAGTTTAATATCCGCTTCACCTCTTGCATGTTTAACCACATTTAATATTGCCGTATATCTAATCGGGGTAGAACTAAATAATTAAACGTGGAGTTTCGTCAATATGCAACTCGCTGCATATTGAACTTCACTTAACGTGTAGTGTTTGATTGTGTAAGTTGTCATGTCGTGAATTGCTTGCTTTCAGCTGCTCATGCATCATATGTGTTGTGCGTCGTGTGGTGAATATCGTGTGTTGATTTGTGTTTCCGGTTTGCTTCGTCTCGATAGAGTTCCGCAAGCCTGTCGGATGTGAGGACCCGTTCGACTACGTCGGTTCGTCTGCTTCCCGGAGGCATTCTTCTTCCAAGCGGGATTTCAGGCAAGATGATCATTTCCCCAGATACCATTACTATCATTGCCATGCTAGTTTTATCACTTCTATCGATTATGTCTCGTTGCCTACCACATGTTAAATATCAGCCTCTCAACAATGCCATGAATACCTTCAACCTGTTCGACCTAGCAAACCACTGATTGGCTATGTTACTGCTTGCTTAACCCCGTGTAGCATTGCTAGTTGCAGGTGCAGTTGCTTCCATGTGATAACATGGGTTCCTTGTTATATCACCATATTTTATGCTATTTAATTTAATGCACCTATATACTTGGTAAAAGGTGGAAGGCTCGGCCTTTCTAGCCTGGTGTTTTGTTCCACCTTTGCCCCTTAGTTTCTGGCTACCGGTGTTATGTTCCATAATTGAGCGCTCCTAACACGATCGGGGTTGTTATGGGGACCCCCTTGATAATTCGTTTTAGATTAAAGCTGGTCTGGCAAGACCCAACATTGGTACTACATTTGCCTAATCACCTAATAAACTTGCATAGGGACTTTCCGGACCCCGAGGATAATTTAATCTACCCCAAGCCAGTGCTCCTCATGAGTGTTGGTCCAAAACAGAGCACTGTGCGGGGCCACCGCGAGGAAACTCGAGGTTTGGCACTTGTACGCGTCGCTTATCCGTCGTGTCCTGAGAACGAGATACGCGGCTCCTATCGGGATCGTCGACACGCCGGGCGGCCTTGCTGGATTAGTTTTACCTTTGACGAGATATCTTGTGCATCGGGATTCCGGTGATGCTTTGGGTAATCTCAGAGTTGAGGTTTTCCACTAGGGAATCCGACGAGATCGCGAGCTTCGTGATTGAAGATTTCTATGCGGCTTGTGGTAATTTGTGATGGACTAGTCGGAGCACCCCTGCAGGGTTAAATCTTTCGGAAAGCCGTGCCCGCGGTTATGTGGCAACGTGGAAACTTTGTTTAACATTGGTGCTAGATAACTTGAAGTTAACTTAATTAAAAACATGCCAACTGTGTGCGTAACCGTGACTGTCTCTTTCGTGAGTTCTTTCTCCGATCAAGGACACGGCGGGGTTATGTCTGACGTAGGTAGGTGTTCAGGATCATTCATTTGATCATCTGTAGTGACGTCCGTTATGCGTAGATCATCCCCCTCTTTATTCTTGTACTCGTAAGTATAGCCACCAAATATATGCTTAGCCGCTGCTGCAACCTCACCACTTAACCATGCCTCACCCATTAAGCTTTGCTAGTCTTGATACCTTTGGAAATGAGATTGCTGAGTCCCCTGTGGCTCAGAGATTACTACAACACTAGTTGCAGGTACAGGTAAAGGTCACTTGACGCGAGCGCGTTGATTGTTCATTTGGAGTTGCTTCTTCTTCTTCTTCATCATCGATCTAGGATGGGTTCTAGGCCGGCAGCCTGGGATAGCAAGGATGGACGTCGTTCTTATTTTTCTCGTTTGTTTTTCGTCCGTAGACGGACCCTGCTCTTACTCTAGATGTTTATGTAATGTACTTATGTGACTCTGATGTAACTTGTGGCGAGTGTAAGCCAACTCTATATATATCTCTTCTTTTCAGTACATGTACTTGTGACGATATCCATTCTTGCGACACGACGAGATGCGCTTCTATCCCTGACGAGGCCCTCGTGCCAAATTGAGGATAGGGTCGCACATTGGGCGTGACAGAGGCGGACTGCTTTGACGCGCCGAAGGAGCCGGAGCGGCGGCGTTTGTATTCCAACGTTGCTGAGAAGCTAAAGGAGGAGGCAGACTTCTCTAATGTGCCGGAGTAGGTGAAGGAGGTGGCGAATTTCCCTCATGTGTTGGAGGATCTGGAGAAGCAGGCGGAGTGCCCTGATCACTCGCCGGAGGAGGAGGAGGCATCCAGTTTGGAAGCTTGATGAACTCCTTCTGCCATAGACATGTACTCTAAGAGCACGAACCAGCTGATTCTCCCCTTCACCTGTAGGGTGGTCAAGCTTGAGCTCCTCAAATCCCTCCATTACTTGATCCACCATCACAACAGCATAGCCATGTGGAATCGAAAGGCAGTGAAAAGTTCCGTTGGGTTCAGGAGGTGCAACAGATCCGACAGCCGCCTTGAAAGTGAGGTTCCGACATTTCATCATAAGCTCGCAATGTTGAGACTTTGTGATAGTATCCACAGGGTAGCTAGGAGCTGTGAAGTCATGTTGAACGGGCCTCGTGGAAGCCACACTGCTTCTCCGTTGAGATGGCGGGGTACCTTCTGGGGTAGCTTCGTGCCGCTGAGATGGTTGGTCGGCAGCTCGCTGGCTCTCAAGTTCCTCAAGCTTTTGTAGTCTTGCTTGGATCTGCTACATGTCGCTCAGTTCCGCTTTCCTCTTTCTCTCCCAGCTTTTGTAAACGCCTACGTCGGGAAACCCAACCTTCCACAGAACGGAGCCTGGTGTGCCTCGTGTTCGTCCAGGGTGCTCAGCATTCCCTAAGGCCTCAGTCAGCTCGTCCTTCTCTCTGTCGGGAATGAACGTCCCTTCCTGTGTTGCGGTGATATACTTCTGACGCTTGTTGATGGGTATTGCAAGTTGCTCCTTCATCCAATAGCACTTCCCTGTTTCAGGGTCCAAAGTTCCCCCAACCCTGAAGAACCAAGTCCTTGAACGGTCCAGCCAGTTCAATGTGTGTGGTTCGACCCCTTTAGCAATCAGGTCATTCTCAGGTTTGTCCCAGAACAGTCGGGATTTGAGGTAGCCACCTGACCCCATGTTATGGTGATACTACTTCTTTGCGGCATTTTTCTTGTTTGTCTCTTACATTTTCTTACTCTTGTCTGATGTCTTGTAGGCCACAAATGCGGGCCAGTGATCTCTTATCTTCTCAAATCGGCTGACGAATTATGGAGTCTTCCCTTTGTCAATAGACATTGATTTCAAATCACTCTTCCACTTCCTGAATAGATGTGCCATCTTCTTAAGAGCACACGCATTGACCAGTGGCTCTAAAACTGGCTTACTCGGATCCTCCTCTGTCGGTAGGATAAAATTTGCCTTCAGGGCGGTCCAAAGATCATCTTTCTGCCTATCGGTGACATAATCACCTTCAGGGACGTTGTCACCCTTAGGCTTATTCCATTGCTTGATGCTGATCGGGATGTTGTCCCTAACAATAGCTCCGCACTGAGAAAAAAATGTGTCCTTGGTTCGCTTGGGTTCAATCGGTAGGCCATCGTCCGCGAGTGCTGTGATCGTGAACTTTTCATCCATGCGCAACCTTCTCTTCGGGCCTCGTCTCTTTACCGAAGTTTGGCTCGATCCGGAGGGCTATAAAAGAAGAAAGAAGAGTTAATATATGTACATACGTTCGGGCTTAATTAATATATATATACCTCGCCGGACTTTGCAATAGCTTCGCCCTCCGTTCGGTCACCGGAGTGGTCATCATGGTCTCCTTCTTCCTCTGGCATTCGGTAACCGGAGCCATCATGATCATGCCCTTCCTCCTCCATTGTTCGATCACCCGAGCCGTCACCATCTCTCCTAAAAATATTTCATTGTTGAGATATGACAAGATATCACCTCCGCCGAGGATTATCTCCCCCAACAATTGATCTTGTTCCACGTCTCTTTGATCCATAGTTTCTGCAAATATTTCAGCTCCTTGTATGAATAACCGAATTACACGAACTTCTATATTTTAAACATGCAAAACTTTTTTATATTTAATTTCCAAATGTTGAATAGTTCATAGATGTACGTTATGATATATAATGCAATAGATCTCAAGAGGCAAAAAGGGTTTCTTTCACTTACAACCAATAATCAACTTAATACATCTCGAATTTTATCGAATATAATCTCTAATACAAGGAGCAACTGGTCACCCAAAGAGCTGTCGTTGTACTGAGGCACGGGCGATGGAAATCCACACAGAAGGAACCATAACAGGATCATAGCTCGGGTGAGATCCCTGAAGAACCTACCAGGTATTGGAGAACCTGGCGTCCAACGCAACCAAGTAGCGACGGACGTGCTCGTCCTCCTCCCTCACACGGCGAAGTACCTACTCCTCGGGGGCCGGCTGCCTCCGCACCGAAAGTGTCCCACGCGACCGCCACCAAAGAAGCTACGGCTCTACGACGGGAGCCTGATTCCTCGCCAAGATGCGCGCCCCAGAAGATAGCACCTCCCAGTGCCAGCCCGGTGGAGCCCAGTCCCACACATGTTGGCGCCTATCCAGCAGGTGGTCGCCACCGAGTCGACGACAAGGATGCGGGATGGGCATCGTCGACGTCGAGAACAATTTCTACAACTATTTAAAGCCCTACTATTTAAAGAATAAATTTGGAATTAATATATTTAAAGCTCTCATCTTTTACCGCAAAAAAGAAATCTAAAAATAAACCTAAAATACATCTAAAACTAAATTTGCAAAAGCTTTGACTCATCCAATTTAATATGAAATCTAAAACTAAAATACATCTAAAACTCATCTTTTACTCACCGGGGCCGATGGGCTCGGGGCGGCGATTGATATGTCCATTTTGGATCATGCTTTCATGTTGATATTTATCGCTTTATGGACTGTTATTATACTTTGTGGAACCTTACTTATGTCTTTTCTCTCTTATTTTGCAAGGTTTATTTGAAGAGGGAGAATACCGGCAACTGGAATTCTGGACTAGAAAAGGAGCAAGTCTGAGTGCTCTATTCTGCGCAACTCCAAATGTCCTAAAAATCAACGTGGATTTTTTTTGGATTATATAAAAAATACTGGGCGAAAGAAGTGTCAAAGGGGAGCAACCAGGGGCCCACAAGCCTGGTTGCCGCGGCCTACCCCCCTGGCCGCGGCAACAGGGCTTGTGGGCACCCTGGCGGCCCACTGGCCCCCTCTTTTGCTATATGAAGGGTTTCGTTCCAGAAAAAATCAATCGGGAGCTTTTTCGTGGTTTCGCCGCCGCCACGAGGCGGAACTTGAGCAGATCCAATCTAGAGCTCCGGCAGGACGATCCTGCAGAGGAAACTTCCCTCCCGGAGGGGGAAATCATCGCCATCGTCATCACCAACACTCCTCTCATCGGAGGGGAGGCATCTCCACCAACATATTCATCAGCACCATCCCCTCTCCAATCCCTAATTCATCTCTTGTAACCAATCTCCGTCTCGCGACTCCGATTGGTACTTGTAAGGTTGCTAGTAGTGTTGATTACTCTTTGTAGTTGATGCTAGTTGGATTACTTGGTGGAAGAATTGATGTTCAGATCCTTGATGCTATTCATTACACCTCTGATCATGATTATGATTATGCTTTGTGAGTAGTCACTTTTGTTCCTGAGGACATGTGATAAGTCATGCTAACAATAGTCATGTGAGTTTGGTATTCGTTCGATATTTTGATATGTTGTATGTTGTTTTTCCTCTAGTGGTGTTATGCGAACGTCGACTACATAACACTTCACCATATTCAGGCCTAGAGGAAGGTATTGGGGAGTAGTAAGTAGATGATGGGTTGCTGGAATGACAGAAGCTTAAACCCCAGTCTATGCGTTGCTTCGTAAGGGGCTGATTTGGATCCACTAGTTTAATGCTATGGTTAGACGTTGTCTTAATTCTTCTTTCGTAGTTGCGGATGCTTGCTAGAGGGGTTAATCATAAGTGGGATGCTTGTCCAAGTAAGGGTAGTACCCAAGCGTCGGTCCACCCACATATCAAACTATCAAAGTAACGAACATGAATCATATGAACATGATGAAACTAGCATGATAGAAATTCCCGTGTGTCCTCGGGAGAGTTTTTCCTCTTATAAGACTTTGTTCAGGCTTGTCCCTTGCTAAAAAAGGGATTGGGCCACTTGCTGCACCATTGCTACTACTTGTTACTTGTTACTTTTCGCTTGCTACGTTTCACCTCACTACACCATCATTTGTTACCGCTATTTTCAGTGCTTGCAGTTATTACCTTGCTGGAAATCGTTTATGAGAGCCTTCTCCTCCTCGTTGGGTTCGACACTCTTACTTATTGAAAGGACTATGATTGATCCCCTATACTTGTGGGTCATCAAGACTCTTTTCTGGCGCCGTTGCCGGGGAGGGAAGCACCTTTGGTAAGTGGAATTTGGTAAGGAAACATTTATATACTGTGCTGAAATTTATTGTCACTTGTCACTATGGAAACTGTTCCTTTGAGGAGTTTTTCGGGGTATCTTCACCACAAACGGAAGCACGAGGAGTTGCTCCTCAACCTGAGGTACCTACTGAAAATATCTTTTATGAAATTCCTTCGGGTATGCTTGAGAAACTGCTGGCCAATCCTTTTACAGGAGATGGATCATCACATCCAGACTTGCATCTGATCTATGTAGATGAAGTTTGTGGTTTGTTTAAGCTTGCAGGTTTGCCCGAGGATGAGGTAAATAAGAAAGTTTTTCCTTTATCTTTTAAGGATAAGGCGTTGACATGGTATAGGCTATGTGATGATACTGGATCATGGAACTACAATCGGTTGAAATTGGAATTTCATCAAAAGTTTTGCATTTAGTACATCGTGATCGGAATTATATTTATAACTTTTGGCCTCGTGACAGGGAAAGCATAGCTCAAGCTTGGGGGAGGCTTAAATCAATGCTATATTCATGCCCCAATCATGAGCTCTCGAGAGAAATTATCACTCAAAACTTCTATGCTCGGCTTTCTCATGAAGATCGTACCATGCTTGACACTGCTTGTACCAGTTCTTTTATGAAGAAGGATATTGATCACAGGTGGAATTTATTGGAAAGAATCAAACGTAACTCTGAAGATTGGGAGCTGGAAGAAGGTAAGGGGTGAGGTATGAATTTCGAGTTTGATTGCGTTAAATCTTTTGTTGAGACAAACACTTCTAGAGATTTTAGCGCTAAGTATGGACTTGACTCTGAGATAGTAGTTTCTCTATGTGAATCTTTTGCTGCTCATGTTAATCTTCCCAAAGAGAAGTGGTTTAAATATCATCCTCCTATATAAAGCAACATAGTCAAAACCAATCTAGTTGAGGATAAAGTCATTGCTTTTAGTGATCCTGTTGTTCCTTGTGCCTACGCTGAGAAACCACCTTACCCTGCTAGGATAAAGGATTATTCTAAAGCTCCAACTGTGATACGTAGGGGTTACATTAGACCACTTGCACCCCCTGAGGAAATTAGAGTTGAACCTAGTGTTGCTATTATCAAAGATCTCTTAGCCGAAGACATAGACGGGCATGTTATCAAATTCTATGAGGACTCCGCTAGAATTGCTAAACCTCATGCGAAAGACAAATACGGACCTGTAGTTGGCCTGCCCGTTGTTTCTGTCAAGATAGGAGATCACTGTTACCATGGTTTATGTGATATGGGAGCTAGTGTTAGTGCAATACCCCGTTCCCTATATGATGAAATCAAAGATGAGATTGCACCTGCTGAGTTAGAACCCATTGATGTCACTATTATGCTAGCTAATACAGACACTATCTGCCCTCTGGGAATTGTGAGAGACGTAGAAGTCCTGTGTGGTAAGACGAAGTATCCTACTGATTTCCTCGTCCTTGGTACTGCACAAGATCGCTTTTGTCCCATCATATTTGGTAGACCGTTTCTCAACACTGTCAATGCTCACATTGATTGCATTAAGCAGACTGTCACGGTTAGTTTCGAGGGTGTGTCTCATGAATTTAACTTCTCCAAGTTTGGAAGACTACCCCATGAAAAAGAGTCGTCTGGTAGGGATGAAATCATTGCTCTTGCCTCTATTTCCGTACCTCCTACGGATCCTTTAGAGCAATATCTGCTTGAGCATGAAAATGATATGCATATGGAGGAAAGAGATGAGATAGATAAAATTGTCTTAGAACAATATCCTATTCTCAAGAATAATCTGCATGTTGAACTGCTTGGGGATCCTCCCCCACCAAAGGAAGATCCTGTGTTCGAGCTAAAACAGTTACCAGATACTCTTAAGTATGCCTATCTTGATGAGAAGGATATATATCCTGTTATTATTAGTGTTCACCTCTCGGATCACGAAGAGAAGAAGTTATTAAAAACCTTGAAGAAGCATCGTGCTGCTATTGGATATACTCTTGATGATCTTAAGGGTATTAATCCCACTCTATGTCAGCACAGGATTAAAACCGATCCGGATTCTAAGCCACTTGCTAATCATCAACGGAGATTAAATCCGAGGATGAAAGAGGTTGTGAGAAAAGAAATATTAAAGCTTCTGGAAGCAGGAATCATCTATCCTGTTGCTGATAGTGATTGGGTAAGTCCAGTACATTGCGTACCTAAGAAGGGAGGTATCACCGTCGTTCCTAATGATAAGGATGAACTAATCCCGCAGAGGATTATTACTGGCTATAGGATGGTGATAGACTTCCGGAAACTGAACAAGGCAACCAGGAAGGACCATTATCCTTTACCGTTAATCGACCAGATGCTAGAAAGGCTATCTAAACACACACACTTCTACTTTCTAGATGGTTATTCAGGTTTCTCGCAAATACTGTTGCACAATCTGATCAAGAGAAAACCACCTTCACATGCCCCTTCGGTACCTTCGTATAGACGTATGTCTTTTGGCTTGTGCAATGCACCTGCCACCTTTCAAAGATGTATGATGGCTATATTCTCTGACTTTTGTGAAAAGATTGTTGAGGTTTTCATGGATGATTTCTCCGTCTACGGTTCTTCCTTTGACGATTGCCTTAGCAACCTTGATCGAGTCTTACAGAGATGAAAAGATACCAACCTTGTCTTGAACTGGGAGAAGTGCCACTTCATGGTTAATGAAGGCATCGTCTTAGGACACAAAATCTCTGAGAGAGGCATTGAAGTTGATAAGGCTAAGGTTGATGCAATTGAGAAAATGCCTTGCCCCACAGATATCAGAGGTATACGAAGTTTCCTAGGTCATGTTGGTTTCTATAGAAGGTTCATTAAAGACTTCTCTAAGATTTATAGGCCTCTTACCAACATCTTGCAGAAGGATGTTCCTTTTGTTTTTGATGAGGATTGTGAGGAAGCTTTTGAAATACATAAGAAGGCTTTGATAACCGCACCTATTGTTCAACCACCTGATTGGAACTTGCCCTTTGAAATCCTGTGCGATGCTAGTGATTATGTCGTTGGTGCTGTTCTAGGACAAAGAGTTGACAAGAAGTTGAATGTCATTCACTACGCTAGTAAAACTCTAGACAGTGCCCAAAGAAACTATGCCACTACGGAGAAGGAGTTTTTAGCAGTCATGTTTGCATGTGAAAAGTCCAGATCTTATATAGTTGACTCCAAAGTCACTATTCACTCTGATCATGCTGCTATTAAGTACCTCATGGACAAGAAGGACGCTAAGCCTAGGCTAATTAGATGGGTTCTCATGTTATAGGAATTTGATTTGCATGTTGTCGATCGAAAGGGTGCTGATAACCCTGTAGCAGATAACTTGTCTAGGCTAGAGAATGTCCTTGATGACCCACGACCTATTGATGACAGCTTTCCTGATGAGCAATTGAATGTCATCCGCACTTCACATAGTGCACCGTGGTATGCTGATTACGCAAACTTTATCGTAGCCAAATACATAGCACCCAGTTTCACCTACCAGCAAAAGAAGAAATTCTTCTTTGATTTGAGACACTACTTTTGGGATGATCCTCACCTCTATAAGTAAGGAGTAGATGGTGTTATTAGACGTTGTGCGCCTGAACACGAACAGGGACAGATCCTGCAGAAGATCATTCCGAGGCTTACGGAGGACACCATGCTGGAGACAGAACTGCTCATAAGGTATTGCAATCAGGTTTCTATTGGCATATGCTCTTCAAGGATGCCCGTAAGTTTGTCATGTCTTGTGACGAATGCCAAAGAATAGGGAACATCAGTAAGCGTGAGGAAATGCCTATAAACTATTCACTGGTCATTGAACCATTTGATGTCTGGGGCTTTGATTATATGGGACCTTTCCCTAGTTCCAATGGGTACACTCACATCTTAGTTGCTGTGGATTATGTCACTAAGTGGGTAGAGACTATTCCCACTAAGAATGCTGATCACCACACCTCTATTAAGATGCTTAAAGAAGTCATTTTCCCAAGATTTGGAGTCCCTAGATATCTGATGACTGATGGCGGTTCACACTTCACTCATGGTGTTTTCCGCAAGATGCTCGCTAAGTATGATGTCAACCGTAGAGTTGAATCTCCTTATCATCCTCAGTCTAGTGGTCAAGTGGAGTTGAGTAATAGGGAGATCAAATTGATCTTACAAAAGACCATCAATAGATCTCGAAAGAATTGGTCTAGCAAACTTGACGATGCACTATGGGCTTATAGGACTAATTATAAGAATCCCATGGGCATGTCGCCGTATAAAATGGTTTACGGTAAGGCCTGTCATTTACCTCTTGAGATTGAACACAAAGCTTATTGGGAAATCAAAGAGCTCTACTTCGATTTCAAACTTGCCGGTGAGAAGCGGTTGTTTGATATCAGCTCATTAGATGAATGGAGGGGCCAGGCATATGAGAATGCCAAGTTGTTCAAGGAAAAGGTTAAGAGATGGCATGATAAAAGAATACAAAAATGAGAGTTCAATGTAGGTGATTATGTCCTGCTATACAATTCTCGTTTAAGATTCTTCGTTGGCAAGCTTCTCTCTAAGTGGGAAGGTCCCTATGTTGTCGAGGAAGTATATCATTCCGGTGCCATCAAAATCAATAACACGGAAGGCAATTTTCCTAGAGTGGTAAACGGGCAAAGAATCAAGCATTATATCTCTAGTACTCCCATAAATGTTGAGACCAATATCATCAATATAATAACTCCACGGGAGTACATAAGGGATGTTTATCAGCCTGTTTCAGACCCTGAAAACCAAGAGGTATTTGTTTCGGCAAGTAATTGGACTCCAAAACTTTTCCAATAGGAAATTTTCTCCGTTTTGGAATTTTTGGAAAATTGGAAAAATAAAAAAGTAGTCCGTAGAGCGCACAAGGCGGCCACAAGCTTGGTTGCCGCGGCCTCCCCCTTGGCCGTGGCAACAGGGCTTGTGGGCAGCTCGTGTGCCTCCCGGACTCCATTTTCTTGCGGAGCACTCCTTCTGGTCCAAAAAAATCATTATATATACGCCCGAGGGTTTTCATCTCCGTATCGCGCAGTTTTCCTCTGTTTTCGTTTCGGGCCTGTTTCTGCTGCAGATCTAGATCGTCATGACTTCCCCAAAAGTTCCTAAGGACAAGATCTTCGAGAAGGTCATCAATCCTTACCTCACAGAAGTGTTGCAGCACCCCCAGTCTATCAAGATGAGCGAGGGGATGTTGCACATCCGTGATGTTGAGGGGCCTAAGAAGACTGGAAGCGTGGAGACGAGGCTCGAAGCAATGGAGCAAAAAGTCTTCAAGTGCCAAGGGATGGTGGAGCGTGGTCTCAACGCCAACCACATGATGATCATGGAGTTCACCAGCAATCACAAGATGGATGACATTGACATTGGGAAGCACCTCTCCAGGCTCTATGATAGGGTTGATCAACTCCAGGGCCAGATCTATGACCTGCAGAACCAAAACTTTGAGTATGAGTATAGATTTAAATCAATACGATTGGGTGCATATTTGAGGATTCCGGCGACTCGTTCATCCTGCCATGATCGAGCACCTATGCCTTGGAAGACGGAGGATCAGACTACTTCAACAACAACAACACCATCACCACCAATGGAATACAACTAAGCATTGGTATGGGCAATCCCCTTAGCTTTTGCCAAGCTTGGGGGAGTTGCCCTGGTATCATATCACCTTTATATCTTTTGCTTTTACCTTTGTTTTAGTTCTTTCCTTTTCAGTTTTTATTTCTTCTCTTTGTGGAATAAGTCTTTAGTGTTTAGTTTGAGTCTTTTTGCCTTGTGTCTCCCCCGATGTATTCAAGCTTGCGAGCTATATAATAAAGAGTATCTCAGTCAAGGGCTTTGTTTTGTGCCATGATCAAAAGTATGAAAAGAAGGATAACATGAAATATTATGAGATGATCTTATGGAAAGTGATAGCTTCACATATAACAAGTATGATGATTGAAACTTGTTGAGAGTAGACCAACATAGACCTCAGTCATTGTTGCAATTAATAAGAAGTAATAAGGAAAGAGAGGTTCACATATAAATATATCATCTTAGACACTTTCTATAATTGTGAGAACTCACAAAACTATTACATGCTTAGAAGTAGATGTTGGACAAGGAAGACAACATAATGAATTGTGTTTGCTTGGTTCCAAACAATGTTATATGATTAGAGATCCCTTAGCATGTGACGATTCCTTCCACCTCATATTAGCCAAAACTCCTGCACCAAGTAGAGATACTACTTGTGCATCCATAAACCTTCAACCCAGTTTTGCCATGAGTGTCCACCATACCTACCTATGGATTGAATAAGATCCCTCAAGTAAGTTGTCATCGGTGCAAGCAATAAAAATTGCTCTCTAATATGTATGATCTATTAGTGTGTGGAAAATAAGCTTTGTACGAACCTGTGATGAGGAAGACATAAAAGCGACAGACTGCATAATAAAGTTCTTTATCACACGAGGCAATATAAAGTGACGTTCCTCCGCACTAAGAGGACACGCATCCAAACCTCAGAAGCGCATGACAACCTCTGCTTCCCTCTGCGAAGGTCCTATCTTGTACCTTTACTTTTTGCCCTTGTAAGAGTCATGGTGATCTTCACCAATTCCTTATTTAGCATTTTTCTTGGTGAACATCATATGCTTGGGAAAGATCTATATTCATATATCAACTTGGAGCTGAGTACTTACGATTTATTGTTGTTGACTTTACCCTTGAGGTAAATGGTTGGGAGTCAAACTATAATCCCCTATCTTTCTCTGTGTCCAACTGAAACTTCGATACCATGAGTACCACGTGAGTTGTAACAATTGTGGAAAACAAAAGAGATGATTGAGTATGTAGATTTGCTTTACAACCTCTTATTTGACTCTTTCTGATAATATGATAAATGCAATTGCTTCAATGACTATGGACTGTTGTTGGCTACTTCTCGGTAAGTTTTTTTTGTCTCATACTTTGCTTTGTGAAGGAATTGTTACTTTCCCATAAGAATCTCTATGATGTATTGATGTTCTATGTGTGATCATGATGCCCTCATGTTCGTATTTTGTTTTATCGACACCTTCATCCCTAAACATATGGACATGTTTTGGGTCTTGGTTTTCGCTTGAGGACAAGCGAGGTCTAAGCTTGGG
Source organism: Hordeum vulgare subsp. vulgare (assembly GCF_904849725.1). Classification (NCBI taxonomy): domain Eukaryota; kingdom Viridiplantae; phylum Streptophyta; class Magnoliopsida; order Poales; family Poaceae; genus Hordeum; species Hordeum vulgare. The sequence continues at coordinate 652,467,920 of NC_058519.1, read as the reverse complement.
GGAGTTGATACGTCCATTTTGCATCATGCTTTCATGTTGATATTTATCGCTTTATGGACTGTTATTATACTTTTTGGAACCTTACTTATGCCTTTTCTCTCTTATTTTGCAAGGTTTATTTGAAGAGGGAGAATACCGGCAGCTGGAATTCTGGACTAGAAAAGGAGCAAGTTTGAGTGCTCTATTCTGGGCAACTCCAAATGTCCTGAAAATCAACGTGGATTTTTTTTTTGATTTTATAAAAAATACTGGGCGAAAGAAGTGCCAGAGGGGAGCAACCAGGGGCCCACAAGCCTGGTTGCCACGGCCTACCCCACTGGTCGCGGCAACAGGGCTTGTGGGCACCCTGGCGGCCCACTGGCCCCCCTCTTTTGCTATATGAAGGGTTTCGTTCCAGAAAAAATCATTCGGGAGCTTTTTCATGGTTTCGCCGCCGCCACGAGGCGGAACTTGAGCAGATCCAATCTAGAGCTCCGGTAGGACGATCCTGTCGGGGAAACTTCCCTCCCGGAGGGGGAAATCGTCGTCATCGTCATCACCAACACTCCTATCGTCGGACGGAAGGCATCTCCACCAACATCTTCATCAGCACCATCCCCTCTCCAATCCCTAGTTCATCTCTTGTAACCAATCTCTGTCTCGCGACTCCGATTGGTACTTGTAAGGTTGCTAGTAGTGTTGATTACTCTTTGTAGTTGATGCTAGTTGGATTACTTGGTGGAAGAGTTTATGTTCAGATCCTTGATGCTATTCATTACACCTCTGATCATGATTATGATTATGCTTTTTGAGTAGTCACTTTTGTTCCTGAGGACATGGGATAAGTCATGCTAATAATAGTCATGTGAGTTTGGTATTCGTTCGGTATTTTGATACGATGTATGTTGTTTTTCCTCTAGTGGTGTTATGTGAACGTCGACTACATAACACTTCACCATATTTGGGCCTAGAGGAAGGCATTGGGGAGTAGTAAGTAGACGATGGGTTGCTGGAGTGACAGAAGCTTAAACCCCAGTCTATGCGTTACTTCGTAAGGGGCTGATTTGGATCCACTAGTTTAATGCTATGTTTAGACGTTATCTTAATTCTTCTTTCGTAGTTGCGGATGCTTGCGAGAGGCGTTAATCATAAGTGGGATGCTTGTCCAAGTAAAGGCAGTACCCAAGCGCCGGTGCACCCACATATCAAACTATCAAAGTAACGAACGCGAATCATATGAACATGATGAAACTAGCATGACAGAAATTACCGTGTGTCCTCGGGAGCGTTTTTCCTCTTATAAGACTTTGTTCAGGCTTGTCCCTTGCTACAAAAGGGATTGGGAAACTTGCTGCACCATTGCTACTACTTGTTACTTGTTACTTTTCGCTTGCTACGTTTCACCTCACTACACCATCAATTGTTACCGCTATTTTCAGTCCTTGCAGTTATTACCTTGCTGAAAACCGTTTATCAGAGCCTTCTCCTCCTCGTTGGGTTCGACACTCTTACTTATCGAAATGACTACGATTGATCCCCTATACTTGTGGGTCATCAGCGATGACGACGTGCTCGGGGGGCGGCGACGACGACGACGGGCTCGGGGGGCGACGACGACGGGCCCGGGGCGACGTCGATGGGCTCGGGGGCGACCATGACGGGATCGGGCCGGCGACGGCGATGTGCTTGGGAGAAGCGACGACGAAGGGCTCGGGGACGGCGGCCACGACGAGGAGGACTGGATCGGGGGCGGCAATGGCGACGGCGACGAGCTCGGGGGCGATGACGACGGGCTCAGGGGCGGCGAAGGCGACGTGCTCGGGGGCGGCGGAGACGACGAGCTCAGGGACGGCGGCGACAATGAGGAGGACTGGATCGGGGGCGGCGACGATGATAGCTCGGGGGCGGTGACGACGACGACGAGGAAGACGGGCTCGGGGCGGCGGCGACGACGAGGAGGACGAAGGACTTGGGACGGCGTCAACGATGAGGAGGACGGGCTCGGGAGGCAAATGGGAGAGTTCGGGGGAAATTTCGACAACTCCCTCCTATATGCGAAAACCTGTGGTCCCGGTTGGAGGCACAAACCGGGACCAATGCACCCCTTCCGTCCCGGTTGGTGCCACAAACCAGGACTAAATACCAATTTCCAACAGTCCAAAGGGTGGGAAGAAGAGACCTTTAGTCCCATTGGTGCCAATAACCGACACAAAAGGGAGTCTTTCGTGTCGGTTGGTGGCACAAACCAGGACTAAAGGCATGTGCCTGCCACAGCCGCGGTGCGGTTGGATGTTTAGTCCCACCTCGCTAACCGAGAAAGCCCGGGAGTGGTTTATAAGTGCTGTTGCGCACACCCTGTTGAGCTCCTCTCAACTGCAGGCTTCCAGGCCTAATTTGTCACTGCGTGTGGGCCTACTAGGCCTGAATCCTCGCCCTACTCTCTAGTTGGGTTTCTAGTCGTATTCAGGCCGTGGGGGGCTAGTATGTGGCATTTTTTACAAAACAAATTGTTTTTTCACTTTATTCAGGTTTCTCGCAAATACTGTTGCACAATCTGATCAAGAGAAAACCACCTTCACATGCCCCTTCGGTACCTTCGTATAGACGTATGTCTTTTGGCTTGTGCAATGCACCTGCCACCTTTCAAAGATGTATGATGGTTATATTCTCTGACTTTTGTGAAAAGATTGTTGAGGTTTTCATGGATGATTTCTCCGTCTACGGTTCTTCCTTTGACGATTGCCTTAGCAACCTTGATCGAGTCTTACAGAGATGAAAAGATACCAACCTTGTCTTGAACTGGGAGAAGTGCCACTTCATGGTTAATGAAGGCATCGTCTTAGGACACAAAATCTCTGAGAGAGGCATTGAAGTTGATAAGGCTAAGGTTGATGCAATTGAGAAAATGCCTTGCCCCACAGATATCAGAGGTATACGAAGTTTCCTAGGTCATGTTGGTTTCTATAGAAGGTTCATTAAAGACTTCTCTAAGATTTATAGGCCTCTTACCAACATCTTGCAGAAGGATGTTCCTTTTGTTTTTGATGAGGATTGTGAGGAAGCTTTTGAAATACATAAGAAGGCTTTGATAACCGCACCTATTGTTCAACCACCTGATTGGAACTTGCCCTTTGAAATCCTGTGCGATGCTAGTGATTATGTCGTTGGTGCTGTTCTAGGACAAAGAGTTGACAAGAAGTTGAATGTCATTCACTACGCTAGTAAAACTCTAGACAGTGCCCAAAGAAACTATGCCACTACGGAGAAGGAGTTTTTAGCAGTCATGTTTGCATGTGAAAAGTCCAGATCTTATATAGTTGACTCCAAAGTCACTATTCACTCTGATCATGCTGCTATTAAGTACCTCATGGACAAGAAGGACGCTAAGCCTAGGCTAATTAGATGGGTTCTCATGTTATAGGAATTTGATTTGCATGTTGTCGATCGAAAGGGTGCTGATAACCCTGTAGCAGATAACTTGTCTAGGCTAGAGAATGTCCTTGATGACCCACGACCTATTGATGACAGCTTTCCTGATGAGCAATTGAATGTCATCCGCACTTCACATAGTGCACCGTGGTATGCTGATTACGCAAACTTTATCGTAGCCAAATACATAGCACCCAGTTTCACCTACCAGCAAAAGAAGAAATTCTTCTTTGATTTGAGACACTACTTTTGGGATGATCCTCACCTCTATAAGTAAGGAGTAGATGGTGTTATTAGACGTTGTGCGCCTGAACACGAACAGGGACAGATCCTGCAGAAGATCATTCCGAGGCTTACGGAGGACACCATGCTGGAGACAGAACTGCTCATAAGGTATTGCAATCAGGTTTCTATTGGCATATGCTCTTCAAGGATGCCCGTAAGTTTGTCATGTCTTGTGACGAATGCCAAAGAATAGGGAACATCAGTAAGCGTGAGGAAATGCCTATAAACTATTCACTGGTCATTGAACCATTTGATGTCTGGGGCTTTGATTATATGGGACCTTTCCCTAGTTCCAATGGGTACACTCACATCTTAGTTGCTGTGGATTATGTCACTAAGTGGGTAGAGACTATTCCCACTAAGAATGCTGATCACCACACCTCTATTAAGATGCTTAAAGAAGTCATTTTCCCAAGATTTGGAGTCCCTAGATATCTGATGACTGATGGCGGTTCACACTTCACTCATGGTGTTTTCCGCAAGATGCTCGCTAAGTATGATGTCAACCATAGAGTTGAATCTCCTTATCATCCTCAGTCTAGTGGTCAAGTGGAGTTGAGTAATAGGGAGATCAAATTGATCTTACAAAAGACCATCAATAGATCTCGAAAGAATTGGTCTAGCAAACTTGACGATGCACTATGGGCTTATAGGACTAATTATAAGAATCCCATGGGCATGTCGCCGTATAAAATGGTTTACGGTAAGGCCTGTCATTTACCTCTTGAGATTGAACACAAAGCTTATTGGGAAATCAAAGAGCTCTACTTCGATTTCAAACTTGCCGGTGAGAAGCGGTTGTTTGATATCAGCTCATTAGATGAATGGAGGGGCCAGGCATATGAGAATGCCAAGTTGTTCAAGGAAAAGGTTAAGAGATGGCATGATAAAAGAATACAAAAATGAGAGTTCAATGTAGGTGATTATGTCCTGCTATACAATTCTCGTTTAAGATTCTTCGTTGGCAAGCTTCTCTCTAAGTGGGAAGGTCCCTATGTTGTCGAGGAAGTATATCATTCCGGTGCCATCAAAATCAATAACACGGAAGGCAATTTTCCTAGAGTGGTAAACGGGCAAAGAATCAAGCATTATATCTCTAGTACTCCCATAAATGTTGAGACCAATATCATCAATATAATAACTCCACGGGAGTACATAAGGGATGTTTATCAGCCTGTTTCAGACCCTGAAAACCAAGAGGTATTTGTTTCGGCAAGTAATTGGACTCCAAAACTTTTCCAATAGGAAATTTTCTCCGTTTTGGAATTTTTGGAAAATTGGAAAAATAAAAAAGTAGTCCGTAGAGCGCACAAGGCGGCCACAAGCTTGGTTGCCGCGGCCTCCCCCCTGGCCGTGGCAACAGGGCTTGTGGGCAGCTCGTGTGCCTCCCGGACTCCATTTTCTTGCGGAGCACTCCTTCTGGTCCAAAAAAATCATTATATATACGCCCGAGGGTTTTCATCTCCGTATCGCGCAGTTTTCCTCTGTTTTCGTTTCGGGCCTGTTTCTGCTGCAGATCTAGATCGTCATGACTTCCCCAAAAGTTCCTAAGGACAAGATCTTCGAGAAGGTCATCAATCCTTACCTCACAGAAGTGTTGCAGCACCCCCAGTCTATCAAGATGAGCGAGGGGATGTTGCACATCCGTGATGTTGAGGGGCCTAAGAAGACTGGAAGCGTGGAGACGAGGCTCGAAGCAATGGAGCAAAAAGTCTTCAAGTGCCAAGGGATGGTGGAGCGTGGTCTCAACGCCAACCACATGATGATCATGGAGTTCACCAGCAATCACAAGATGGATGACATTGACATTGGGAAGCACCTCTCCAGGCTCTATGATAGGGTTGATCAACTCCAGGGCCAGATCTATGACCTGCAGAACCAAAACTTTGAGTATGAGTATAGATTTAAATCAATACGATTGGGTGCATATTTGAGGATTCCGGCGACTCGTTCATCCTGCCATGATCGAGCACCTATGCCTTGGAAGACGGAGGATCAGACTACTTCAACAACAACAACACCATCACCACCAATGGAATACAACTAAGCATTGGTATGGGCAATCCCCTTAGCTTTTGCCAAGCTTGGGGGAGTTGCCCTGGTATCATATCACCTTTATATCTTTTGCTTTTACCTTTGTTTTAGTTCTTTCCTTTTCAGTTTTTATTTCTTCTCTTTGTGGAATAAGTCTTTAGTGTTTAGTTTGAGTCTTTTTGCCTTGTGTCTCCCCCGATGTATTCAAGCTTGCGAGCTATATAATAAAGAGTATCTCAGTCAAGGGCTTTGTTTTGTGCCATGATCAAAAGTATGAAAAGAAGGATAACATGAAATATTATGAGATGATCTTATGGAAAGTGATAGCTTCACATATAACAAGTATGATGATTGAAACTTGTTGAGAGTAGACCAACATAGACCTCAGTCATTGTTGCAATTAATAAGAAGTAATAAGGAAAGAGAGGTTCACATATAAATATATCATCTTAGACACTTTCTATAATTGTGAGAACTCACAAAACTATTACATGCTTAGAAGTAGATGTTGGACAAGGAAGACAACATAATGAATTGTGTTTGCTTGGTTCCAAACAATGTTATATGATTAGAGATCCCTTAGCATGTGACGATTCCTTCCACCTCATATTAGCCAAAACTCCTGCACCAAGTAGAGATACTACTTGTGCATCCATAAACCTTCAACCCAGTTTTGCCATGAGTGTCCACCATACCTACCTATGGATTGAATAAGATCCCTCAAGTAAGTTGTCATCGGTGCAAGCAATAAAAATTGCTCTCTAATATGTATGATCTATTAGTGTGTGGAAAATAAGCTTTGTACGAACCTGTGATGAGGAAGACATAAAAGCGACAGACTGCATAATAAAGTTCTTTATCACACGAGGCAATATAAAGTGACGTTCCTCCGCACTAAGAGGACACGCATCCAAACCTCAGAAGCGCATGACAACCTCTGCTTCCCTCTGCGAAGGTCCTATCTTGTACCTTTACTTTTTGCCCTTGTAAGAGTCATGGTGATCTTCACCAATTCCTTATTTAGCATTTTTCTTGGTGAACATCATATGCTTGGGAAAGATCTATATTCATATATCAACTTGGAGCTGAGTACTTACGATTTATTGTTGTTGACTTTACCCTTGAGGTAAATGGTTGGGAGTCAAACTATAATCCCCTATCTTTCTCTGTGTCCAACTGAAACTTCGATACCATGAGTACCACGTGAGTTGTAACAATTGTGGAAAACAAAAGAGATGATTGAGTATGTAGATTTGCTTTACAACCTCTTATTTGACTCTTTCTGATAATATGATAAATGCAATTGCTTCAATGACTATGGACTGTTGTTGGCTACTTCTCGGTAAGTTTTTTTTGTCTCATACTTTGCTTTGTGAAGGAATTGTTACTTTCCCATAAGAATCTCTATGATGTATTGATGTTCTATGTGTGATCATGATGCCCTCATGTTCGTATTTTGTTTTATCGACACCTTCATCCCTAAACATATGGACATGTTTTGGGTCTTGGTTTTCGCTTGAGGACAAGCGAGGTCTAAGCTTGGGGGAGTTGATACGTCCATTTTGCATCATGCTTTCATGTTGATATTTATCGCTTTATGGACTGTTATTATACTTTTTGGAACCTTACTTATGCCTTTTCTCTCTTATTTTGCAAGGTTTATTTGAAGAGGGAGAATACCGGCAGCTGGAATTCTGGACTAGAAAAGGAGCAAGTTTGAGTGCTCTATTCTGGGCAACTCCAAATGTCCTGAAAATCAACGTGGATTTTTTTTTTGATTTTATAAAAAATACTGGGCGAAAGAAGTGCCAGAGGGGAGCAACCAGGGGCCCACAAGCCTGGTTGCCACGGCCTACCCCACTGGTCGCGGCAACAGGGCTTGTGGGCACCCTGGCGGCCCACTGGCCCCCCTCTTTTGCTATATGAAGGGTTTCGTTCCAGAAAAAATCATTCGGGAGCTTTTTCATGGTTTCGCCGCCGCCACGAGGCGGAACTTGAGCAGATCCAATCTAGAGCTCCGGTAGGACGATCCTGTCGGGGAAACTTCCCTCCCGGAGGGGGAAATCGTCGTCATCGTCATCACCAACACTCCTATCGTCGGACGGAAGGCATCTCCACCAACATCTTCATCAGCACCATCCCCTCTCCAATCCCTAGTTCATCTCTTGTAACCAATCTCTGTCTCGCGACTCCGATTGGTACTTGTAAGGTTGCTAGTAGTGTTGATTACTCTTTGTAGTTGATGCTAGTTGGATTACTTGGTGGAAGAGTTTATGTTCAGATCCTTGATGCTATTCATTACACCTCTGATCATGATTATGATTATGCTTTTTGAGTAGTCACTTTTGTTCCTGAGGACATGGGATAAGTCATGCTAATAATAGTCATGTGAGTTTGGTATTCGTTCGGTATTTTGATACGATGTATGTTGTTTTTCCTCTAGTGGTGTTATGTGAACGTCGACTACATAACACTTCACCATATTTGGGCCTAGAGGAAGGCATTGGGGAGTAGTAAGTAGACGATGGGTTGCTGGAGTGACAGAAGCTTAAACCCCAGTCTATGCGTTGCTTCGTAAGGGGCTGATTTGGATCCACTAGTTTAATGCTATGTTTAGACGTTATCTTAATTCTTCTTTCGTAGTTGCGGATGCTTGCGAGAGGCGTTAATCATAAGTGGGATGCTTGTCCAAGTAAAGGCAGTACCCAAGCGCCGGTGCACCCACATATCAAACTATCAAAGTAACGAACGCGAATCATATGAACATGATGAAACTAGCATGACAGAAATTACCGTGTGTCCTCGGGAGCGTTTTTCCTCTTATAAGACTTTGTTCAGGCTTGTCCCTTGCTACAAAAGGGATTGGGAAACTTGCTGCACCATTGCTACTACTTGTTACTTGTTACTTTTCGCTTGCTACGTTTCACCTCACTACACCATCAATTGTTACCGCTATTTTCAGTCCTTGCAGTTATTACCTTGCTGAAAACCGTTTATCAGAGCCTTCTCCTCCTCGTTGGGTTCGACACTCTTACTTATCGAAATGACTACGATTGATCCCCTATACTTGTGGGTCATCAGCGATGACGACGTGCTCGGGGGGCGGCGACGACGACGACGGGCTCGGGGGGCGACGACGACGGGCCCGGGGCGACGTCGATGGGCTCGGGGGCGACCATGACGGGATCGGGCCGGCGACGGCGATGTGCTTGGGAGAAGCGACGACGAAGGGCTCGGGGACGGCGGCCACGACGAGGAGGACTGGATCGGGGGCGGCAATGGCGACGGCGACGAGCTCGGGGGCGATGACGACGGGCTCAGGGGCAGCGAAGGCGACGTGCTCGGGGGCGGCGGAGACGACGAGCTCAGGGACGGCGGCGACAATGAGGAGGACTGGATCGGGGGCGGCGACGATGATAGCTCGGGGGCGGTGACGACGACGACGAGGAAGACGGGCTCGGGGCGGCGGCGACGACGAGGAGGACGAAGGACTTGGGACGGCGTCAACGATGAGGAGGACGGGCTCGGGAGGCAAATGGGAGAGTTCGGGGGAAATTTCGACAACTCCCTCCTATATGCGAAAACCTGTGGTCCCGGTTGGAGGCACAAACCGGGACCAATGCACCCCTTCCGTCCCGGTTGGTGCCACAAACCAGGACTAAATACCAATTTCCAGCAGTCCAAAGGGTGGGAAGAAGAGACCTTTAGTCCCATTGGTGCCAATAACCGACACAAAAGGGAGTCTTTCGTGTCGGTTGGTGGCACAAACCAGGACTAAAGGCATGTGCCTGCCACAGCCGCGGTGCGGTTGGATGTTTAGTCCCACCTCGCTAACCGAGAAAGCCCGGGAGTGGTTTATAAGTGCTGTTGCGCACACCCTGTTGAGCTCCTCTCAACTGCAGGCTTCCAGGCCTAATTTGTCACTGCGTGTGGGCCTACTAGGCCTGAATCCTCGCCCTACTCTCTAGTTGGGTTTCTAGTCGTATTCAGGCCGTGGGGGGCTAGTATGTGGCATTTTTTACAAAACAAATTGTTTTTTCACTTTATTTATTTTATTTTGAGAATAACTTTACTAAAAAATAGATTTTTGAGTGATTCTTTTTCCTGCTATTTAATATTACTGTGTTTTTATCATTATATTCAATTTGGTAGTTTTTATGTTATTTTAAATGACTGTTTTAATCTAAAACGGATCTGTTATAAAAGGGATTTCATTTTTTTAACTTATTTGAACTCAAGGATTTTTGTGTGTTCAAAATGCACCATTCAAGGCCACATCATCAATTTTCAACACTTTCTGAGTTCATTTGGTATTTTTCATGCATTTATTGATTTGTTTTTGAGCAAAATGACCCAGAAATTGAAAAGCACTACAAATGAACTCTGAATAGGTTGGAAGTTGGCATGGTATCATCATTTCACCCACATAGCATGTGCTAAAAAGTTGAGAGGGTTGCGGCAAAAACTGGATGCACTTCGTGTACAAAACGGACAATCTCTTTCGAAGTATCACGGTTTCTTACGAAAACTCATGTGTTACAAACAGGATTTCATTTTTTGAACTTATTTGAAGTCAAGACTTTTTGTGTGTTCAAAATGCACCATTCAAGGCCACATCATCAATTTTCAACACTTTCTGAGTTCATTTGCTAGTTTTCATGCATTTACTGATTTTTTTAGCCCAGAAATTGAAAAGCACTACAAATGAACTCTGAATATATTGAAAGTTGGCATATTATCATCATTTCACCCACATAGCATGTGCTAAAAAGTTGAGACGGTTGCGGCAAAAACTGGATGCACTTCGTGTACAAATCGGACAATCTCTTTCGAAGTATCAGGGTTTCTTATGAAAACTCATGTGTTAAAAAAGTTATTTCATTTATTTGAACTTATTTGAACTCAAGACTTTTTGTGTGTTCAAAATTCACGATTCAAAGCCATATCATCAATTTCAACACTTTCTAAGTTAATTTGGTATTTTCATGCATTTACTAATTTTTTGAGGTAAATGGCCCAGAATATGAAAAGCACTACAAATGACCTCTGAATTGGTTGAAAGTTGGCATGGTATCATCATTTCACCCACATAGCATGTGCTAAAAAGTTGAGAGGGTTACGGCAAAAACTGGATGGACTTCGTGTGCAAGTCTGACAATCTCTTTCAAAGTATCAGGGTTTCTTACGAAAACTCATTTGTTACAAAAGGGATTTCATTTTTTTGAACTTATTTGAACTCAAGACTTTTTGTGTGTTCAAAATGCACCATTAAAGGCCACATCATCGATTTTCAACACTTTCTGAGTTCATTTGGTATTTTTCATGCATTTACTGTTTTTTTGAACTAAATGACCCAGAAATTGAAATTTACCTTTCGTCCCGGTTGGTGCCTCAAACTGGGACTAAAGGGCGTATTTCGTGTCTTGTTTTTAGGGAGGGAAGAAGAGACCTTTAGTCTCGTTTGGTGTCACCAACCGACACAAAAGGTCATATTTCGTGTCGGTTGGTGGCACAAACCGAGACTAAAGGCCTGTGGCTGCCACAGCCGCGGTGCAGTTGGATGTTTACTTCCGAGAGAGCCCGGGAGTTGTTTATAAGCGCTCGTGCGCTGACCCTCTCGAGCTCCTCTCAACTGCAGGCTTCCGGGCCTAATTTGTCACTGCCTCTAAACCTATTGGGCCTTCTACGGGCATGTATCCTGGCCCAACTCTCTCATTGGGTTTCTAGTCGTATTCAGGCCGTGGCGGCCCAGTAGGTGGCATTTTTTTTAAAACAATCTAGTTTTTTTGTTTCGTTTTTCACTTTATTTATTTTATTTTGTGAATAACTTTACTAAAAAATAGATTTTTGAGTGATTCTTTTTCCTGCTATTTAATATTACCATGTTTTTATCATTATATTCAATTTGGTAGGTTTTAGGTTATTTTAAATGATTGTTTTAATCAAAAACAGATCTATTACAAAAGGGATTTCATTTTTTGAACTTATTTGAACTGAAGACTTTTTCTATATATATGTGGTCGAAATGCATGATGCCATGAAGTTAGAAAGGGCTAAACCATTCAAAAGTAGCAAATGAAGTTAGAAAGGGCTAAACCATTCAAATTTGGAAACTTTAATGGCACAATACAAACTATACATATATAAATTGGTCCAATCAGTACATAATGATACTAGTACAAACAGTACATAATAATAGCTAGCATAGATATATATACAAGTGTTCGCCGTAGTGAACACTACTCGCCTGAATCAAAATGCCCACCTGGTCTGAGGTGACGCTGGCCATAGTTGACGACTCGAATCTTGCGGTACAACTCGTATGAAACGTATACATCTTCTGCTGCATACTGAATGTTGATAGGGTCAAGTGGGGTCCTCTTCCAAAGTCTGTGATGAGACTTTGGGAATTTGGTCTTCATATCACCATACTCCTCATCGATCAAGACAGCTGCCATATGAGCCATCGAAGTCTTGTCATGTCAAAGCCTTAATTCTTGTTGGAGATCAATGAGGCAATCAGCTGGTATCTCAATACCAAAGCGGTGCCTCATCTTCAGCTTGTCGTTCCTTATGTCAACAGTAGCAAAACTTATGCCATTGCGAAGGAAGTCCATGAGTTCTGGACAACGTTTGTCACTACTGCAACAGCAACAAATTAAAATGGAACAAATGTTACATACTGCTGCAACAAGGAAAAATGTTTCACTACAACTAAAGAGAAAATTATCTTTAGGATTCAAATGGAACATATTGCTATCCTATGCAATTTTCATATCCTATGAATTGATCAAAAAATCCGTAAATTAACTATGACATATATAAATATATATATTCTCCCACGGTTTTGCAAATATGCAACAAGCTAGACATATTGCATATTGCTATCCAATGGAACCTAGAGAGATCATTAGCTATATGCAATTTTCATAACTATGACATATCATATTGCTATCCAATGGAACCTAGAGAGATCACTAGCTATATGCAATTTTCATAACCTTGGATCAAAGAACGCCGCATAAAATTGTTTCAATACAACTAAAGAGAAATTGATCTTTATAGGATTGTAAAATGGAACATATTGCTATCGATCCTATGCAATTTTCATATCCTATGAATTGATCAAGAAACCCTCAATTAATTATCCAATGGAACATATATAGAAACTGCATATTGCTATCCAATGGAACCTAAAGAAATCACTATATATGTGCAATTTTCATAACCTTGGATCAAAGAAAGCCTCAAAACATACCTCGCCATTGGAAGATCAAGAATGGTGTTTGAAACATAGTTGGATGACGGCAACATCTCGTTGATCGGTCGTGTACTCCAGATCAAGCCGCAAGAACTTCTCATGATCCACCACGGCGTCAAGCCATCGTCCCTTCACCTGCCTAAGAAAATGTGGCACCTCCCTACTGTCATTCGTGTACACGATATCGAGCTTGGTCTTGCCATGTGCGAGAACCTCTCCGTAGCGAGTTGGCATGGTGGAAGAAGAGAAGGGAAGAAGAGAGGGCAAGAAGAGAGGGGAATAAGAGAGGGGAAGAAGAGAGGAGAGCGAGAGAGGAGAAGAACAGAGAAATGGCGACAGACTCTGCTTCGGTTGTGCTTTTGCGAAGCGGGAGGCAAACCGTTAGGGCCTTTAGTCCCGGGTTGAGCTACCAACCGGGACTAAAGGGTGATACAAACGGTTGCCACCACCACTTCGTCCCGGTTTGATATACTAACCGGGACTAAAGAGGGATACGAATGGTCCACCTGGTCCCGGTTTCACCCACCAACCGGGACTAAAGGTGGATACGAAAGGTTCTGGCATATTGGTCACGGTGCGTGTCCGGAACCGGGACCAAAGGGTTGACACGAATCGGGACCAATGGCCCATGATGCCCGGCTGGCGCCCTGGCCTCACGAACCGGGACAAATGACATCATAGGTCCCGGTTCGTGGGTGAACCGGGACTAACGGGATTGCAGGTCCTGTACCAAAGCCCTCTTTTCTACTAGTGAATCTGGGCCACCATTGCTTCTCCATAATTCGTAGGCTCATTATTGTCCAACAACATGATTGACAAGACAGGATTTCCATACCACACTGGAGCAGTACATGCTCTTGTCGACCTGCGAGGTCCGACAACAACTTGATCTGAAGCTTCATGATCATCATCATTAGCTTCCTCTTCAACTGGTGTTGCCTCGACACAAATTTCTTTCTTCCCTGCGCCACGATCTTGTTCAAGCAGAGGTTTCACAACCTCATCAAGTTCTATCTTCCTCCCACTCAATTTTTTCGTGAGAAACTCTTTCTCAAGAAAAGCTCCGTAACTAGCGACAAACACTTTGCCCTCGGATCTGAGATAGAAGGTACACCCAACTGTCTCTTTTGGGTAACCTATGAAGACACACTTTTCCTCTTTGGGTTCCAGCTTTTCAGGATGAAGCTTTTTGACATAAGAATCACATCCCCAAACTTTAAGAAACGACAACTTTGGCTTCTTGCCATACCATAGCTCATATGGTGTCGTCTCAACAGATTTTGATGGTGCCCTATTCAAAGTGAGTGCAGTTGTCTCCAATGCATAGCCCCAAAATGATAATAGCAAATCGGTAAGAGACATCATAGAACACACCACATCTAATAAAGTACGATTACGACATTCGGATACACCATTACGCTGTGGTGTTCCACGCGGTGTCAACTGTGAAACAATTCCACATTGTCTTAGGTGAGCACCAAACTCGTAACACAAATATTCACCTACTCGATCAGATCGTAGGAATTTGATCTTCTTGCCACGATGATTTTCAACTTCACTCTGAAATAGTTTGAAATTTTCAAACGTTTCAGACTTGTGCTTCATCAAGTAGATATAGCCATACCTACTCAAATTGTCAGTGATGGTGAGAAAATAACGAAATCCGCCGTGCGCCTCTATGCTCATTGGTCCGCACACATAAGTATGTATGATCTCCAACAAGTCACTTGCATGCTCCATTGTTTCAGAGAACAGAGTCTTAGTCATCTTGCCCATGAGACATGGTTCGCATGTGTCAAGTGATTCAAAATCAAGTGACTCCAAAAGTCCATTAGCATGGAGTCTCTCCATGCGCTTAATACCAATATGACCTAAGCAGTAGTGCCCCAAGAAAGTGGCAATATCATTGTTAGTTATACATCTTTTGGTCTCAATGTTATGGATATGAGTGTAATCACAATCGAGATTCAATATGAACAAACCCCTCACATTGGGTGCATGACCATAAAAGATATTACTCATATAAATAGAACAACCTTTATTCTCTAACTTAAATGAGTAACCGTCTTGCAATAAACAAGATCCAGATATCATTTTCATGCTCAACGCAGGCACTAAATTACAATTATTTAAGTTCATCACTAATCCCGATGGTAACTCAAGTGAGACCGTGCCGACGGCGATCGCATCAACCTTGGAACTATTTCCCATGTGCATCGTCACTTCATCCTTCGCCAACCTTCGTTTATTCCACAGTTCCTATTTCGAGTTGCAAAGGTGAGCAACAGAACCGGTATCAAATACCCAGGCGCTACTATGAGAGATGGTGAGGTACACATCAATAACATGTATATCATATATACCGTGTTTGGCGTTGGCCACCTTCTTATCGACTACATACTTGGGGCAGTTGTGCTTCTAGTGACCAGTCCCCTTGCAATAATAGCACTCAATTTCTGGCTTAGATCCAGCCTTGGGTTTCTTCGTCAGAGGGGCAATAGCTTTGCCACTCTTCTTGGAGTTATCCTTCTTGCCTTTGCCGTCTTTTCTTGAAAATAGTGGTCTTATTGACCATCAACAATTGATGTTCTTTCTGGATTTCTGACTCAGCGACTTTTAGCATCGCAAATAACTCGTCGGGTGACTTATTCATCCCTTGCATGTTATAGTTCAACACGAAGCTCTTATAGCTAGGTGGCAGTGACTAAAGAATTATGTCAGTGATAGCTTCTTACACGAGTTCAATCCCCAGCTCAGCTAGACGGTTAGAGTACCAGTACATTCTGAGCACGTGTACACTAACAAATGAATTCTCCTCTGATGACCCACAAGTATAGGGGATCAATCGTAGTCCTTTCGATAAGTAAGAGTGTCAAACACAACGAGGAGCAGAAGGATCTGACAACTGGTTTTCAGCAAGGTAAGATATGCAAGCACTGAAATTATCGATAACGAGTGATTGTGTGGTGAGATGATTCGTAGCAAGAAACAAGTAACAAAAGTAGCAACGGTGCAGCAAAGTGGCCCAATCCCTTTTGTAGCAAGGGACAAGCCTGTACAAAGTCTTATAGGAGGAAAAACGCTCCCGAGGACACACGGGAATTTCTGTCATGCTAGTTTTCATCATGTTAATATGATTCGCGTTCGTTACTTTGATAGTTCGATATGTGGGTGGACCGGCGCTTGGGTACTGCCCTTACTTGGACAAGCATCCCACTTATGATTAACCCCTCTCGCAAGCATCCGCAACTACGAAAGAAGAATTAAGACAAAGTCTAACCATAGCATTAAACTAGTGGATCCAAATCAGCCCCTTGCGAAGCAACGCATAAACTAGGGTTTAAGCTTCTGTCACTCTAGCAACCCATCATCTACTTACTACTTTCCAATGCCTTCCTCTAGGCCCAAATAATGGTGAAGTGTTATGTAGTCGATGTTCACATGACACCACTAGAGGAAAAACAACATACAACACATCAAATTACCGAACGAATACCAAATTCACATGACTACTTATAGCATGACTTATCCCATGTCCTTGGGAACAAAAGTAACTACTCACAAAGCATAATCATATTCATGACCAGAGAGGTAATGAGTAGCATCAAAGATCTGAACATAAACTCTTCCACCAAGTAATCCAACTAGCATCAACTATAAAGAGTAATAAACACTACTAGCAACCTTACAAGTACCAATCGGAGTCGCCAGACGGAGATTGGTTACAAGTGATGAACTAGGGTTTGGAGATGAGATGGTGCTGATGAAGATGTTGATGGTTACTAGTTCCCTCCGATGAGAGGAGTGTTGGTGATGACGATGGTGACGATTTCCCCCTCCGGGAGGGAAGTTTCCCCGGCAGGATCGTCCTGCCGGAGCTCTAGATTGGTTCTACTCAAGTTCCGCCTCGTGGCGGCGGCGAATCCACAAAAAAGCCTCCTCTTGATTTTTTTTTCCGGATGAAACCCTTCATATAGCAGAAGAGGGGGGCCAGAGGCCAGCTGGGTGCCCACAAGCCCCCTAGGCGCGGCCAGGGGGGTAGTCGCGCCTAGCAAGCTTGTAGCCACCTGTTGGCGCCCCTCTGGCGCTTCTTTGGCCCAGTATTTTTTATAAATCCAGAAAAAAATCATCGTTGATTTTCACGGCGTTTGGAGTTGCGTAGAATAGGTATCTCAAACTTGTTCCACTTTCAGGCCAGAATTCCAGCTACCGGCATTCTCCCTATTCATGTAAACCTTGCAAAATAAGAGATAAAAGGAATAAGTATTGTACCGTGAAGTGAAATAACAGCCCAAAAAGCGATAAATATCAACATGAAAACATGATGCAAAATGGACGTATCATCGTCCATTTTGCAAACATAGAACTTATCGGAGGTCTCATACCTCTCGATCTGGGCGTTCTTCTCAAAGATAAACTTCAACTCCTGGAACATCTCATATGCTCCATGACGTTTAAAATGTCTTTGAAGTCCCAGTTCTAAGCCATACAAAACTGCACATTGAACTAGCGAGTAATCATCCTTACGCGTTTGCCAAGCGTTCAAAACATATTGGTCTGTCGTAGCAGGTGGTGCATTGCCTAGCGCAGCATCAAGCACATATTGCTTTTGGCCAGCTTGGAGGATAAGCCTCAGATTTCGAGCCCAGTCAACAAAGTTGGTTCCATCATCTTTCAGCTTAGCTTTCTCTAGGAACGTACTAAAATTCAAGGTTGCTAGTGCGCGAGCCATTGATCTACAACATAATATTTTGCAAAGATTACTTAGACCATGTTCAAGACAATTGAGTTTAGCTAATCATATTTCTAATAAACTCCCACTCAACTAGATATCCCTCTAGTCATTCGAGTGTCGCATGATCCAACTTCACTAACTCAAGTCCGATCAACACGTGAGTTGAGTATAGTTTCCGTGGTGAACATCTCCATGTTGATCATATCAACTATATGATTCATGCTCGACCTTTCGGTCTCTTGCGTTCCGAGGCCATGTCTGTACATGCTATGCTCATCAAGTTTAACCCGAGTGTTCCGTGTGTGCAACTGTTTTGCACCAGTTGTATGTGAACGTTGAGTCTATCACACCCGATCATCACGTGGTGTCTCGAAACGACGAACTGTTTCAACGGTGCACAGTCAGGGAGAACACAGTTTTATTTTGAAATTTTAGTGAGGGATCACCTTATAATGCTACCATCGTTCTAAGCAAAATAAGGTGCATAAAAGGATTAACATCACATGCAAATCATAAGTGACATGATATGGCCATGAACTTGTGCTTCTTGATCTTCATCACCAAAGCACCGGCATGATCTCCATCGTCACCGGTGCCGCACCATGATCTCCATCATCGTGCCGCCATCGAGGTTGCCACGCTACCTATGCTATTACTAATAAAGCTACAGCCTAGCAATATAGTAAAATCATGTGCAAACACAAACGTTAGTTTAAAGACAACCCTATGGCTCCTGCCGGTTGCCGTAGCATCTACGTGCAAGTCGATATTTAACTATTACAACATGATCATCTCATACATCCAATATATCATATCATGTCTTTGGCCATATCACATCACATGCATACTGACGGGGATATAGCCCTAGGGTAGGGTCATAGGTCTGACCAGTACGTCCTACCCAAGGGCACCTCATTATTAGTTTAAGGACTACAAGGGAAATTCCTACTGGATCGTGACAACATCTAATCCACTCGGTACGGATCCACTCACACAAGTACATTCCATCCACTCGGATGACAGTCAACCACTCGGCCGTATGACTCACTCGGTCATGCAAATACCAACAGTCGGCAAGACATCTGTAGTGGGCTGACATTATGGCATCAATGCCCCATCTTGTAACATAAGAGGTGAGGAGGTGGTGCACTCTATATAAGCCACCCCCCTCCACATAGCTAGGGACATCTTCTTCTCCTCCTTCGGGCTCATTCTTTCCCTCGAGCTCTGGCTCTCTCTCTCTACACCATGTAACTCATG
Source organism: Hordeum vulgare subsp. vulgare (assembly GCF_904849725.1). Lineage (NCBI taxonomy): Eukaryota > Viridiplantae > Streptophyta > Magnoliopsida > Poales > Poaceae > Hordeum > Hordeum vulgare. The sequence continues at coordinate 652,448,937 of NC_058519.1, read as the reverse complement.
TCCATGACAGATAAAACAAAGCCTCACCGGAGCACGAGACGTAGGGTCGTTATCTCCACTGTGAGAGGCCTGAACTCGCTAAAACCACCGTGTCACCCATGTGCATCTTGATAGATCATGCTCCGTTATCCTACCCTCTTTCTATTGTCGGAATCGTTACCACGACATTTGGCGCCCACCATGGGGCATGGCGTCTATCGAGCCATGATGCATATGGTTATTTCTTCAGCCACCGGCGGCAGATCGATTCCCGCTGGTGCCCTCTATTCAGTTTCATCTTCATGATTTAACATCTTTGTTTTGTACTGTTCATCTCCAAGACAAACGAAGCATCAGGGAAACAAACATCCATTCAAGCACATACAAGAAGAATCATCGAACTTCAGCAAGAGCGGCGTGAGATCAGGAAGCCGATCACGTCTCCACACATGGCCTTCGACACCATTCACCACGTCGTCGACTCCGGTCTCGTGTTCTCGGCCACTCGACAACGACCTCCGTGGTGCAGGCGCAGGCTCGACATGGAGCAGGCTCCGAGCGCTGCACCAAGCATAGACTGGTGCTATTCAGGGAGGAGCAGACCGTGGACGATCGGCTGCAGCAGCACGGGGGCGCCGTCGTGGAGCGGAAGCGCACCAAGAGGCCGCGCCACCAGACGCTGCCGGTGGCCTGCTCCTCGGCGTCCTCCTCCGAGAGCACCACCACCGAGGAGGAGGACATGGCCCACTGCCTCATCCTCCTCGCCCAGGGCGCCACGCCGCCCGTCGACTCGAGGCCGCTGCCACCCGCCCTTGCCGCGGTGCCGCAGGAGGCTCGGCAGGGGACGACTGCCTCATCCTCCTCGCCCAGGGCGCCGCGCCACCCGTTGACTCGAGGCCGCCGCCACCCGCCCTCGCCGCCTGCCGCAGGAGGCTCGGCAGGGGACGCCGTCGCTTCCTCCGCCCGGCCCTCTGCCGGCGCCGGCGACCAAGACGGAGAGGTACACCAGCCGCAAGTACACGGAGGCGGCCACCACCGCGAACGGCGTCAGGGCCGGTTTCTACGTGTACGAGTGCAAGACCTGCAACAAGTGCTTCCCCACCTTCCAAGCCCTCGGCGGCCATCACGCCAGTCACAAGAAGCCACGTCTCGCCGGCGCCGGCGCCGACGACGACAGCCCCGCAAACGCCACAACCATCGCCATCGCCAAGCTGTCCAACAGTCCAAGTCACCGGCGATGAAGACGGCGTCACCACCGCTGACGCAGATGACGACGCAACGCCGTTTCCCACTATCAGGTAGCCAACTCTTCGAGCCATAACTGCCTGCAGGAAATAAGGAAATTGCAGTGCCGTTTGCAATGCTATCAATACCAGGTAGCCACCTCCTCGAGCCATAACTGCCTGCAGGAAATAAGGAAATCGTAGCGCCGTTTGCAATGCTATCAATACCAGGTAGCCACCTCCTCGAGCCATAACTGCCTGCAGGAAATAAGGAAATCGCAGCGCCGTTTGCAATGCTATAAATACCAGGTAGCCACCTCCTCGAGCCATAACTGCGTGCAGGAAATAAGGAAATCGCGGCGCCGTTTGCAACGCTATCAATACTAGGTAGCCACCTCCTCGAGCCAAAACTGCCTGCAGGAAATAAGAAAATCGGAGGACGGCTCCCACTAGTGGAAACCCCGCTGACACCGCTTTGTCGAGGTATAATCGCCTCATTAAGTGCCATCAATTAAACATTTTTCGCATCAGTTAACTGTGCATGCATGCATGCATAACCGCCCGTCATCATGGGTATGCCTTAATTATCCGTCATCATGCATAACCAGATTATGCGTGGTCCGTAATCCCAAAAATAGAATCGAACAGAAACAAAAATATTTGTAGCTATGCTTGCTGCTAACTTACATGACACCGCTTTGTCGAGATGAATTTTGCATACAGATGACCAACATGCAGTGACTCGGTCGTCCTACATGATATCGCTCGGACGGACGCGTCGTCATCACTCGACCGCTCTGCGCACCGTCGCTCAGTCGGACACGCGTCGTCAGCACTCGACTGCCTCATGCACCGTCACTCAGTCGGACGCGTGGTCATCACTCGGCGGCCCTACATATCATCGCTCGGACGGACGCATCGTCATCACTCGACCGCTCTGCGCACCGTTGCTCAGTCGGACACGCGTCGTCAGCACTCGACCGCCCCATGCGCCGTTACTCAGTCGGACGCGTGGTCATCACTCGGCAGCCCTACAAATCGTCGCTCGGACGGACGCGTCGTCATCACTCGACTGCTCTGCGCACCGTCGCTCAGTCGGACACGCATCGTCCGCACTCGGCCGCCCCACGCGTCGTCACTCAGTCGGACGCGTCGTCATCACTCGGCCGCCCTGCATGCTGTCACTCAGTCGGACGCGTCGTCAGCGCTCAGCCACCCTGCGCGCCGTCCCTCACTCGGATCCGTCGTCAGCACTCGGCAGCTTCGCGTGTCATCACTCGGCTGGAGGCTCCTTCGTCACCTAGATGCTCTGCGCGTCGTCACTCGGCCGCCCCGTGTGTCGCCACTCAGCTAGACACGTCTTCATCGCTTGACCGCCCAACACGTCGCCACTCAGCCGGACGTGTCTACTTCGCTCGGCTGCTCCCGCGCCGTCAGAAAGCTAAGTCATTCTCCATACGCTTCATTGAATTAAATAGTTGCTTCCGCATTACCGAGTGTCGAGGAAGTCTCACATGACGTTCACTCGGATGCCACGCCACCGAGTGTACCTCTGCACTCGGTTGTTTATTTTTATGTGGGAACACTTCACTTCCGCTTCGTTTGGGTCCAGTACTCAAACTAGTTCAGCCGGATCCTTCACTCTTTTAGACTCTTGCTGGTTCCGAACCAGCAATCACGTGGCACACCCAGTGGGTGTCTATGGGTGCAATTTACACGAACTATTTCAGAAAAGATCATATTACTTTGATAATTTTTTATGCTGGCTTGTGCTATTTTTCATACACAGGTTACTCGACGCATCCGTGCGCCATCCTCGTCGCTGCTCAGGCTCAGTCGCCGCAACGATCATTCATGCGTTTTTACGTGTTCGGAAACCCCCGCAATGACGTAGTGGACACGGCCGCCCCGCGTGCCGTCAGTGGGTCGGACACCTCCTCGACATACATCACTTGGCCGCCCCGCGCGTTGCCACTTAGCCAGAATCGTCTACCTCACTCGGATGCCATGCGCATCGCCACTCCGTGTGGCACGTCTTCATCATTCGGCTGCCCCGCGCGCCACCGCTCACCTTAGCTGTGACTCCGTGTCGCCTAAGTTGAAACTACTCCGAGTGCGGACATGCTCCACACTCGGGAGCTTAGTTGCGATTCCGTATCGCCTAAGTTCAAAACTACTCCGAGTGCGGACATGCTCCACACTCGGAGACTTAGCTGCGACTCCTGTCGCCTAAGTTAAAACTACTCCGAGTGCGGACATGCTCCACACTCGGGGACTTAGCTGCGACTCCGTATCGCTTAAGTTCAAAACTACTCCGAGTGCGGACATGCTCCACACTCGGGGACTTAGCTGCGATTCCGTATTGCCTAAATTCAAAACTACTCCGAGTGCGGACATGCTCCACACTCGGGGACTTAGCTGCGATTCCGTATCGCCTCAATTCAAAACTACTCCGAGTGCGGACATGCTCCACACTCGGGGACTTAGCTGTGACTCCGTGTCGCCTAAGTTAAAACTACTTCGAGTACGGACACGCTCCACACTCGGGGGGCTTAGCTGTGTTTCCGTATCGCCTAAGTTCAAAACTACTCCGAGTGCGGACATGCTCCACACTCGGGGACTTAGCTGCGACTCTGTATCGCCTAAGTTAAAAACAACTCTGAGTGCGTACATGCTCCACACTCGGGGGCTTAGCTGCGACTCTGTATCGCCTAAGTTAAAAACTACTCCGAGTGCGGACATGCTCCACACTCGGGGGCTTAGCTGCGACTCCGTATCGCCTAAGTTAAAAACAACTTTGAGTGCGGACATGCTCCGCACTCGGGGGCTTCACTGCGACTCTGTATTGCCTAAGTTAAAACTACTCCGAGTACAGACACGCTCCACACTCGGGAACTTAGCTGCGACCCCGTATCGCCTAAGTTAAAAAATACACTCGGAGACTTGACTTTGATCCAGAAATCATATGATGCAGATACAACAAACATTCAACATGACGAGCATTGGATGACTTAAACCCTCTGACGGACTCATCTAGTCCGACAAAGGCTCGGGGACTACACCCAGTGGGTGCACTTAGCGTGCCCCCACTAGAAGAGAAGAACAAAAAAGAAGCATTCTGCTTGGTCAGGTCCACCAACAACATCCAAGTTCAACAGATTTAACAGATTCCAACCGACTACCAGCAGTCAGTCAGAGTCTCAAGATCCTGTTGGTCACTCGGATCTACTTCAATTCTTAAGTTCACTCGGACGTACTACTCAGCGGAATCGATCAGGGCGAATGATGAAGACTTCAATCAACGCATAATTTTGCAAGGCCCTGAAGCACGTTCAAGTTCGGTCTGCTGCTACAAGATTAACATCGACACCTTCACCACTCGGACCCTGATCCATTCAGGGGCTAATGACAGGGATATAGCCCTAGGGTAGGGTCATAGGTCTGACCATTACGTCCTACCCAAGGGCACCTCATTATTAGTTTAAGGACTACAAGGGAAATTCCTACTGGATCGTGACAACATCTAATCCACTCGGTACGGATCCACTCACACAAGTACATTCCATCCACTCGGATGACAGTCAACCACTCGGCCGTATGACTCACTCGGTCATGCAAATACCAACAGCCGGCAAGACATCTGTAGTGGGCTGACATTATGGCATCAATGCCCCATCTTGTAACATAAGAGGTGAGGACGTGGCGCACTCTATATAAGCCACCCCCTCCACATAGCTAGGGACATCTTCTTCTCCTCCTTCAGGCTCATTCTTTCCCTCGAGCTCTGGCTCTCTCTCTCTCTACACCATGTAACTCATGTCCATGATAGATAAAACAAAGCATCACCGGAGCACGAGACGTAGGGTCGTTATCTCCACTGTGAGAGGCCTGAACTCGCTAAAACCACCGTGTCACCCATGTGCATCTTGATAGATCATGCTCCGTTATCCTACCCTCTTTCTATTGTCGGAATCGTTACCACGACACATACCCTGCAAAAACAAGTTAGACGTCCTCTAATTTGTTGTTGCATGTTTTACGTGGCTGCTATGGGTATCTAGTATGATCGCATCTTACTTACACAAAGCCATAACGGTGATATGCAAATTGCTATTTAACCTTCTCCAACGACAGCCTCGGTCAAATCTGATTCGACTAAAGTTGAAGAAACAGACATCCGCCAGTCATCTTTATGCGACAAGTTCCATGTCAGTAGATGAAACCGGTCTCTCGTAACCGTACGAGTAAAGTTGGTCCGGGCCGCATCAATCCAACAATACCGCCGAATCAAGAAAAGACTAAGAAGGGCAGCAAATTGAACATCAACACCCACAAACACTTTTGTGTTCTACTCGAGATATCGTCTACGCATGAACCTAGTTCTGATACCACTGTTGGGGAACGTTGCATGGGAAACAAAAAATTTCCTACACACACGGAGACCTATCATGGTGATGATCATCTACGAGAGGGAGACTGGATCCACATACCCTTGTAGATCGCTAAGCGGGAAGCATTAAGAAACGTCATGTCCGCGTCCAAATTGCCACCGTCCCACGATCTGTCCCGATCTAGCACCGAACGGACGTCACCTCCGCGTTCAGCACACGTACAGCTCTATGACGATCTCTGCCTTCTTGATCCAGCAAGAGAGACGAAGCGGTAGCTGAATTCTCCGACAGCACGACGGCATGGCAATGATGATGGTGGAGCTACTCCGGCAGGGCTTCGCCGTGCTGTACCGATCTAGCTACAAGGTGTCACGGAGTAGTGGAGGAAGAGAGGTTTGCACAAAGGCTTGAGGTCCAAAAACCCTCTCAAACCTCCACTATATATAGGAGGAATAAGAGGGAGGGTGCCTTGCCTCCTACTCCAAGTAGGAGGGGTTGGCCGAGCCAAGGAGGAAGGTCTCCTCCTCCAATTCGGTTTGGTGGAGGACTCCTTTCCTTCTTGTCCACCTCCTTCCTTTTTTTTCTTTCTTATTCCTTTATTTTTGCCTCAGCCGAAATAGCCTTATTGGGCTCACAAAGGGCTGGTAGGCCACCCATGGGCCTATTAGCTCCTCTCCCGGGTGGGTGGCCCCTCCCGGTAAAACCTCGGAACCCGTTCGTCACTCCTGATACTTTACCGGTAATGCCCAAAATCTTTCCGGAAGCCAAATGCAACAATCCTATATATCAATCTTCGTTTACGGACCATTCTGGAAACACTCGTGATGTCCGAGACCTCATCCGGGACTCCGAACAACATTCGGTTACCAACATCAACAATTCAACTATACCGAAAACGTCACTGAACCTTAAGTGTGCAGACCCTGCGGGTTCGACAACTATGTAGACATGACAGAGACACTCTCCGGCCAATATCCAATAGCGGGACATGGACGTCCATATTGGATCCTACATATTCTACGAATATCTTATCAGTTGAACCTCTATGTCAAGGATTCACACAATCCCATATATCATTCCGTTTGTCCTTCCATATATTACTTGCCCGAGATTCAATCGTCGATATTGCCATACCTATTTCAATCTCATTACCGGCAAGTCTCTTTGTGATGTCGTGGCTAACTCTTTAGTCACATTGCTTGCAAGGGTTGTTTGTGATGTCGCATTACCGAGTCGGCCCCGAGATACCTCTCCGTCACATGGAGTGACAAATCCCAGTCTTGATCCATGCTAACTCAATGGACACCTTTGGAGATGCGTGTAGAGTACCTTTATAGTCACCCAGTAACGTTGTAACGTTTGATACACAAAAGGAATTCCTCCGGTGTCAGTGACTTACATGATCTCATGGTCATAGGAATGTATACTTGACATTAAGAAAACAATAGCAACAAAATGACACGATCACATGCTACGTTTATAGTTTGAGTCCTGTCCATCACATTATTCTCCTAATGATGTGATCCCGTCATCAAGTGACAACACTTGTCTATGGCTAGGAAACCTTGACCATCCTTGACCAACATGCCAGTCAACTAGAGGCTCACTAGGGCCATTGTTTTGTCTATATATCCACACATGCATTTATGTTTCCATTCAATACAATTAGAGCATTGATAATAAACAATTATCTTGAAACAGGAAATATAATAATAACTGTTTTATTATGGCCTCTAGGGCATATTTCCAACAGACAGAGCCTCATGGTGAAAGTCAAGGGAGAGTATTTCTTCAATGAAAAAGATTTGTGGATTGATAATCCAGAATTGTGGCAATTTTTCAATCAAGATGCACTCGACAAATCTTTCATCAGTTGCTATTGTGTGTAAGTGGTTTCTTTCTATAATTTAAGTCTCTAGCTCATCAGCTCGTTCATTTGCCTCTAATTATCCTCACTATATTCTTTTGTGTGGTGTTATGCAGAATGAAGATGTTTGAAATCAAAAGAGATGGAGTCTTTGGCATTGGCTTTCATTGACCCAAATACCATTTGTGATCAGACGTTAATAAAGCACAAAGATGAAACAGAGGAGAACATGTTCCTGTTTTTGGAGATACTAAATACCCAAACAAAATTATTATTTCCTTACAACTTCGGGTGTGTGTTACTGTCTTGTACTATAAATTCTATTTTTCTTACGCTATGTTAAGTGTACGTATAGTACTTGATGAGTTATGCATGCCCGCTTATACAATGTAGTTTCCACTGGATCCTGCTAATCATTACGGTTGACGAGGGAAAAATTCAAGTACTGGACTCAGTAAGAAAAGACCATAAAGAGTACATGGACCTGAAGTTGATGCTCGCTAGGTAATTTCAATCATTAACGCACTATGTCGGCCTCTTTATTTCATTTCCTGATATCAAGTAATCAATGACTCATTTATTCTTTTTCTTTGTCGGGCAGGGTTTGGACACCGTTCATCAAGAAGTTTCGCGGTTAAGGGAAACCAAAGCTAGAATGGTCAACGTCTAAGGTAATTAAGTAGTACTAGCAACGTTCACGCATCTCTTTAGTTCGAGTTTCAATATCATTATAATGCTTGATTATTATGTAACTGGATTTTATTCTCATAAAGTGGTGCATGTGGCAGGAACAGGGGACTAATACATGTGCATACTATGATTGCAAGAACTTTCATTTTATGACCGAACGGAGCAAAGATGCAAGAACTCTTGGGGTACGTAAATACTATTCACAATTTTTTTATCATGGTCTAATATATATACACGCAACTAATGTATTCATATTCATCTCCTTCTTTAAAGATGAAGGAGATGCGGTATAGGCTCCTACCGAAGGAACGCATATGAGCACTTCAAGAGAAAATTTCGGGATTTTTGCTTGAGCAGGTCATTGATCCCAATGGAGAATACCACTACACCAATTAATGCATGCATGTAATTCATCTGCAAGTTGTAGGAGAAATTGTATATACCAGATTGTATATATGTATGTATATATGCATGGTATTACGAGAAATTCTATGATATATGATTGGTCCTACGAGAAATTGTATGATATATGCATAACGTGTATGGTATGTACTAGCGTAAGATATGTTTGAAATGAAAAATAATTAAATGGAAAACAGAAAATGAAAAGCAAAACTAAACAATAAACCCCAAAACCACAAATCCCCAAATCCTTTAGTCCCGGTTGGTGTTATCAACCGGGACTAAAGGTCCGCGCCCCCGGGCGCGCGCTGCCAGCCACGTAGAAGGGAATTAGTCCCAGGTCGTGGCAAACCGGGACTAGGGGGCTTTAGTCCCAACTTATTAGTCCTGGATGGTGAACCGGGACTAAAGGCCCTTACCAACCGGTATTATAGCCCTGTTCTCTACTAGTGACTCGGTGTTGCCAGCCACAGGCTTTTCACTGTGCTGTGGTGGTAAATCTTTACCGCTCACTACTCTACAGTTCGAGTCTGGCATAATTGAATTACAACATATTCCACCTGGATCATATCATCATATTGCATTTGATACATAAATTCTGGTTGAACCTTGATCCACATACACACACCACATTAGAATGATTTTAGATTCATGAAAAGTAGGAGTGCAGCGTTTTGGCAAAATAAGCTTATATAGTGGAAATGAATTGAATACATGGTTGTCAGAGGCTAGAAAACAAGATCCCAAGGCTAGAGGGCGGCCAAGATAACGAGCTTCATGGAGCTCGTCCTCCAGAGAGCATTTTCGATTCTTCTTCTTATATTCTTTCTTTTTCTCCTCTTTCCTCTTCTATTCTTTCTTTTTCTGTTTATGCTATTTTTGAGCTTATTATGTCATTTTGAAGGAAAATAAGCTAAGTATATGACATTTATGGGCTAACCAAGGTTATTATGCCATTTTTGACCGAACTAAGCTAATTATGTCATAAATAAACTAAATACGTTAATTATGTTATTTTGAAGGATAATTAGCTAAGTATGTCTTTCTTGGGGAAAATAAGCTAAGTATGTGGCATAATAGGGCTAACTAGCATGTACGAAGCTAAGTATGCATTTGTAACGAAGAACACTAGAGAAAACTTACCGTCGTCATCACGACGGCTGTGAAGCACCGGGGTTGCTTGGGGCGGCTTCACCTGCAGAAGGTTGCCTCTAGAGAAGAGTTGTGCGATGTGGCTCGGGAGTTATTCTGCACCAAAGATCATTTACCATGTCTCGTTAATTAGCATGATGACATGAAAATGCTAATACTAGTAACTAATGAACATTCAAATGGAACTCACTATTCCAACCTTGGAAATGACTGGCATTGGCGGAGGGGTCTCGCCGGTCTTCTCGCACATAGACTGCACATTTGGTTTTGACGAGTCAGTAATATTAGTTAGTAATGAAACGGACATTACATGTGATTTGGCTAATATGAAAAAGAAACATACCAAAAGGATGTCGTGCATGGCCCTGTTAGCCGCCTCATTCCTGCCCTCTCCTCCTCCAACAACTGAGTCGTCTTCTCCTCCGCAGCCCAAACCATCTCCGCCCCACCCGGTCTCTCTCCTGCAGAAGCTGCTGAAGAGAAGCCTCGGTTGTCCCTCTCTCTCTCTCTCTCTCTGAAGAGCAGCCTGCAACACCACTCCTCGTTAGCATTGTAATCATCGATGGCCACACACACAATGTAATGGAAGAAAGTTTTCTGAGTCCGTATAACTAACCTCGATGGCAAGATTGACTAGCCGTCGACGAGGCCTTATATCAGGACAGGAGCTCGTTTGGGGCGCCTTGATCTCCATGAGAGTGAGAGGACAACGTATCAGCCCATCTCCAATGGCTATCGAGCCATGGGGCCTCCTGCCACCAGATATCATCACCAGTTCTGCATCCAAAGGTTGCTGGCTCGGGTTAAATTCATCCCCTTTCCTCGTCTTCCCCACCTCCTTGTACCTCACGAGATTGTGGTGGGAGGAGATGTCGGTGAACTTCTCTGGATGATCGAGGTTAGACTCAGAGAATACCTTGGCCTTCTTGTACGAGGCAGTATGGGCCATTTCATAGAGGTCGTACACCTCTGGCATCTCTGTGTTATTGTTATGTGCCTAAAAGAGATGAACAAAGTATTAGTAAAGGGCTCAAGCTAGCTTGAAGAATGAATTGCATGAATCATGAAGCTAACCACATACCCAGTTCCGTCCAAACTGAAATAAGTTGGTGTTGCCTTGATGGAGTGGCACACCAACCATTTGAGCACGAAGGTCCTTCGCATTGTCGTGGATGGCTTGCCATTGGCTTGTGCACCACTCATCCACCAACGCCTCCCAACAATCCATCTTATCCGCACACCATCTCGGGGGCACTTATAAGTTAGTAAAGAGAAATTTCAGCGCGACGCCTATGAATCAAATCAACGAAACTAAGTACAAGGCCTTAAGAATAGGTAATTACCTTCATGTACTACTCCTTCCTCAAAAAAAAAATCGCGGCACGACGACTTGTCCTTCTGAATAGTATGCGATGCGTAGTAGTCTCGAATAGCCTGCACACCAAGCCTCGTGGCGTAAGTTCTATAATAGGCGCTTGCACTCGGTCTCGATAACCTTGGCTACCGCCTCCTCGTATCTCTCCTCACACCTGTAGAAGCTATGTAATCAAACGATACAACACTGATTAGTACAATAACTAGCTATATTGTTAATTTTAGATTGTGTAAAAGGAGAAATTACCCAAAAGCTCTTGATCACCATCTCGGCCCTCGTGTGGCAAAATACACCATCGATCATCTCCTCCGGCGGGGCCTAGGCATCCTTGTAGTGCTCCCAACTAAATCCTAGTTGAGGAACCTGACCCTCACCGGGCAACGTGACAAATCCATGAAAATTTTGCCGGCAAAGAACATCAAGGACGGTGTTCGGCTTGCAGACTCCACGGGGGTGCTCCCAACCCCTATAGTATGACAAGGTCAACACATTAGATATTTGAACAAAAGTGAAGGCAAATGTATAAAAAGAGTAAATGCACTTACTTATCCCCAGCAGGCCTAATCACCGGCCTCTGCTCGCAGGTTGTCGTCACGGCCGGGAGACGTATACCACCACGCTGGTACACGGTGACCCCCTCAACCACCAAACCCTCACTATCAGTACACTCATCCCCGCCGCCATCAGCATGGCCACCCGGACCCTTGGTCCGATCCAGCTAGGTACCCCATGCGGACATCTCCTAGGACGTAGCCCCTGGATCCCGAGTCTCGTTAGCCGAAGCCTCTGGGGCCGGAGTCTCCTGGGACGTAGCCCCTGGTATAGGAGTCTCGTGGGCCGAAGCCTTTGGAACCCAGTCTCATGGGACGAAGGCCTGTCGACCCGAGGCTCCTTGTTTGGAGTCCCAGTAGCCACCACCTCAAACGTGTCCACCCTAGTAGTCATATGCTCGGGTGAATGAGCTGGGGTGCGGCTAGGACGGCGTACCATTCCGCCTTGTTGAAAATATGCTTTAGAGGAAATAATAAATTGGTTATTATTATATTTCCTTGTTCATGATAATCGTTTATTATCCATGCTAGAATTGTATTGATTGGAAACTCAAATACATGTGTGGATACATAGACAACACACTGTCCCTAGTGAGCCTCTAGTTGACTAGCTCGTTGATCAAAGATGGTCAAGGTTTCATAGCCATAGACAAGTGTTGTCACTAGATAACGGGATCACATCATTAGGAGAATGATGTGATGGACAAGACCCAAACTATGAATCGTAGCATATGATCGTGTCAGTTTATTGTTACTCTTTTCTGCATGCCAATGTATGTGTTCCTATAACCATGAGATCATGCAACTCCCATGCACCGGAGGAATACCTTGTGTGTATCAAACGTCACAACGTAACTGGGTGACTATAAAGGTGCTCTACAGGTATCTCTGAAGGTGTCTGTTGGGTTGGCGTGAATCGAGACTGGGATTTATCACTCCGTATGACGGAGAGGTATCTCGGGGCCCACTCGGTAATACAACATCACAACAAGCCTTGCAAGCAATGTGACTAAGGAGTTCATCACGGGATCTTGTATTACGGAACGAGTAAAGAGACTTGTCGGTAACGAGATTGTGTTGGAAATATGCCCTAGAGGCAATAATAAAATGGTTATTATTATATTTTCTTGTTTATGATAATTGTCTATTGTTCATGCTATAATTGTATTAACCGGAAACCATAATACATGTGTGAATACATAGACCACAACATGTCCCTAGTAAGCCTCTAGTTGACTAGCTTGTTGATCAATAAATGATCATGGTTTCCTGGCCATGGACATTGGATGTTGTTGATAATGGGATCACATCATTAGGACAATCATGTGATGGACAAGTCCTAATCCTAAGCATAGCACAAGATCGTGTAGTTCGTCTTCTAGAGCTTTTCTAATGTCAAATATCAGTTACTTAGACCATGAGATTGTGCAACTCCCGGATACCGAGGAATGCTTTGGGTGTATCAAACATCACAACGTAACTAGGTGATTATAAAGGTGCACTACAGGTATCCCCGAAAGTGTCTGTTGGGTTGGTACGGATCGAGACTGGGATTTGTCACTCCGTGTGACGGAGAGGTATCTTTGGGCCCACTCGGTAATACATCATCATAATGAGCTCAATGTGACAACTAAGGAGTTAGCCACGGGATCATGTGTTACGGAACGAGTAAAGAGACTTGTCGTTAACGAGGTTGAAGAAGGTATAGGGATACCGACGATCGAATCACGGGTAAGTTTCATACCGATAGACAAAGGGAATTGTGTATGGGATTAATCGAATCCCCGACATCATGGTTCATCCGATGAGATCATAGTGGAACATGTGGGAGCCAATATGAGTATCTAGATCCCTCTATAGGTTATTGGCCGGAGAGGCGTCTCGGTCATGTCTGCATGGTTCCCGAACCCGTAGGGTCTACACACTTAAGGTTCGGTGACGCTAGAGTAGTAATGGGAATTTTATATGTGGTTACATAAATTTGTCGGAGCCCCGGATGAGATCCCGGACGTTACGACGAGTTCCGGAATAGTCCGGAGGTGAAGTTTTATATATGGGAAGTCCAGTTTCGGCCACCGGAAAGGTTTCGGGGTTTATCGGTATTGTATTGGGACCACCGGGAGGGTCCACCTGTCCCAGAGGGTCACATGGTCCGAAAGTGGGAGGGAACCAGCTCCATGGTGGGCTGGTGCGAGCCACCAAAGGGGCCCAAGGCGCCTAGGGCTAAAATCCTAGGGCGTGGGGCTGCCTCCCTCCAACTTGGGAGGCAAGCCACCCCTAGGCTGTTGCCGCCCCCTCCTAGGGTTTCCTAGCGTGGCCGGACCCCTCTCCCCTTCCTCCTATAAATAGAGGAGGGTTGGGAGGGCTGCACACACACCTGAACCCTTCCCCTTGGCGCAGGCCTACCTCTCCACTTCTCCTCCTCCGCGGCGCTTGGCGAAGCCCTGTCGGAGAACCACAAGCTCCACCGCCACCATGTCGTCATGCTTCCGGAGCTCTCCCTCAACTTCTCCTTCCCCCTTGCTGGATCAATAAGGACGATATGTCCCCGGGTTGTAGGTGTGTTGAACGAGGAGGCGCCATTCGTTCGGTGCTTGGATCAGATCGTCGTGAGTACGACTCCATCAACCACGTTCATTGTAACGCTTCCGCTAAGCGATCTTCAACGGTATGATGATGCTCTCCCTCTCTCTTGTTGCTAGCATCTCCTAGATTCATCTTGGTGACACGTAGGAAACTTTTTGAATTATTACTATGTTCCCCTACAGATTGAACTAGGTATAAAGATACGGACGATCGAATCTCGGGCAAGGAACATACTGAGGGACAAAGGGAACAACATATGGGATTAACAAAATCCTTGACATAGAGGTTCAACCGATAAAGACCTTCATAGAATATATAGGATCCAATATGGTCTTCCAGGTCCCACTATTGGTTATTGACCGAAGAGTGTCTCAGGTCATGTCTACATAGTTCTCAAACCCGCAGGGTCTGCACACTTAAGGTTCGGTGACATTTCGGTATAGTTGAGTTAAGTATCTTGGTGACCGAAGATTTTTCGGAGTCCCAAATGAGATCCCGGACGTCACGAGGAGCTCCGGAATGGTTTTGAGGTAAATATTGATATATAGGAAAGTTGCATTTGACTTCTGGAAAGTTTTCGGGCATTACCGTTAATGTACCGGGAGTGACGAATGGGTTTGAGGGTTTTACCGCGAGGGGCCACCCACCCGGGAGAGAACCTAATAGGCCTAAAGGTGGTGCACCAGCCCTTAGTGGGATGTTACGGCCAGGCCAATAGGGACTATTCTGGCCAAGGAACAAATAAGAAAAAAAGTAGGGAAAGGGAAAGGAAAAGAAAAGGTGGAATCCTTCTAGGAGTAGGATTGGAGGTGAACTCCTCCACCTCCTCTCCACTTTGGCCAAACCCTATTAGGGTTTTGGGGCTGCCTCCTCCCCTCCCTCCCTCCTATATACTAGAGGGTAGAGAGGATTTTTGGGACCTCAAGTAAAGGCGCAACCCTCTCTCCCTCTAGATCGTTTACTCCTCTAGATTAGTTCCGCAGAAGCTTGGCGAAACCCTGCTGGATTAGTTCACCACCACCACCACCATGCCGCCATGCTGGAGAAATCATCTACGTATCCGCCCCTCTTGCTGGATCAAGAAGGCGGTGATCCTCATTGAGCTGTACGTGTGTTGAACGCAGAGGTGCCGTCCGTTCGGCACTAGATCGGGATGGATTGTGATGGGATCACGGGACGGATCGTGATGAGATCACGGGACGGGCTGCGATTTGGATCGCGAAGATGTTCCACTACATCAACTACATTATATATGCTTCCGCTTAGCGATCTACAAGGGTATGTGGATTCGATATCCCCTCTCGTAGATGATCATCACCATCGATAGGTCTTGCATGTGCGTAGGAAAATTCTTGTTTCCCATGCAACGTTCCCCAACACGCCTACCTCTCCCGCAACCACGTCTTGTACCCTTCGCCTTCTTCCCTACCCGACCTCCTCTCGCGGTGGGCAACGACACCGGCAAAGAAGCGCACGCGGGTGTCCCTAGAGTGTCTACCAATGCTCTACACAGAGATTTGGGTGGAATGGAAGTACCCATCCCACGGGCCGCCAACGAAGTACCCACGGAGCGATCTGGACCCACGCCCACTATCTTTCAACACCTGCCATGACAAAGAGTAAAAAAAATAGTACAACATAAAAAATTGAATACCTCACATGAATAATAATATGTACATATATAATTTAAGTTGGGATGCATACAAACTAATAATAGTCTGGATCGTCTATATATGCTCCGGGATCAATAAATGCATCATCAACATCACTATTATGCACGTCGTCATGAATGACTTGCTCATCGGGTTCAGCGGCATCAACATGTGGAAGGCCTTTCTGTAATTGGTCAAGCATTGACAGGTCATCCGTAGTAGTAACCTCTTCTAGTTCCGGCTCTGTTGGTTCCGACTCATGGGTGAAGCCGGATTCATTGTCACTGTCTACTTCCATGTTCTGGGGTAAAGTAGAGCGGTTCTTGAAACGTTTCTTGGAAAGATGTGTTTGTTGGAAGAATTCTCCATCATATGTGTCTGGGTTAATGTGAGGTTCATAATACTATTCATTGGGCGGAGATGGTTTAGCATGTGGCGGCACTTCATAAATAACATCCCAACCATTCAGATTTTCATCAGTTTGGAAGGCCCACGGTAGATAGAAAACTTGGGTCACCTGTTGAGCCATAATATAGACATCGGGAACATCTAAATGGGTTCTTTGTTTGATTCTTTCTTTGCCTAATCTGTCTGGGGGAGATTGAGTGGAATGACAAATACAGGACAACTACTGTATTGGGTAGCCGTCATACCAAAGGGATTGAACCCATCCGTGGTGACGCAGACTCGAGGATGCCTTGGATCTGCCGCTTTATCCGTATGTAGTGCATCAAAGTGCTTCCACGCTTCTGCATCCGATGTGTGTACCAACATCTTATTCCCATCTGCATCTAGTTTGGTTCTTTTGCCCAATTTGTGCCATGTCATCTGTCTAGCAGTCTCTTCAACCATGAAAAGACGTTGAAGCCTTGGTATGATTGTCATATACCGAAGAACATTAACTCAGATTTTGGTCTGCCTCTTCTCACTCATACCGTTATCTACCACAACATACCTGGAAGACTTGCAAATGGGACAATAGTTCAAGTCCGCATACTCAAGCCTAAATAAGGCACATCCTTTCTCACAGGCATCTATCTTCCCATAGGGCATCTTAAGTACACGTAGTATTTTATCCGAGTGGTACAAATTTATAGGCGTGACATGGCCTTTGGGTAGAAAGCGTCCAAATAGTGTCATCATCGCGTGGTAGCATTTTCTGTCCAATTTGAATTGATCCTTCATAGCCATTACTTGTGTGATGGCATCCAGTTGACAAAGCTCAGTGTGCTCGTGGAGATGTGTTTTGAAGACTCCAACATTTCATAGAAGGTCTTTGCATATTTCTCCATCTCATCGTCCGAATCCCGAGCATCTTCAAAGTCTTGCACCATGTCTTCGATACCGGTAGCATGCTTGTCGGTGCGACAACGAACCACCTCAGCTCTGGTACATTGGGCAGACTCACCATGAAATGTCCACACCGTATAATCAGATATAAAACCCTGTTCTGCGGGTGTTTACCCATTTCATCCTCTCTCCTCTTTTGAAAGTTGTCTCACCCATGACAGGGGCACCAGGTTTTTATCTGGTCATTTGCAAATGCGGCTTTCACAAACCCCTTGGTTTTTGTTTACCATTCCTTGGTCATCTCTTTCTGACTAGTGTGTCCGGTGTACATCCACGCATGATCACTCATCTTGCCAAGCTACTAAACACACAAGAAATATATATATATATATATATATATATATATATATATATATATATATATTTCAGCATATATATTCATGAGTTAATCAAGTTTGTCAGTTTTATAACGTCCATGCAACCTACACGCTAATAGGTAAAGATAGGTCCTAATCCCACTCGAGTATCTGTAGATTGGGTTCGTTTTCCCATGCTTTTCTCCGGATCTGACGCAAAATTTTGACAGCACCTCCCCGCTGTTCTCCTGATACACATGTCGGTAATAAACTGACAAAATTATGCATCGGATCCAAAGTAGAGGACTTGGGAAAACGAACCCAATCTACACATACTCGGGCTGTCCATGGATAACGTTGGACAATTCGAAAGAATCATGGTTATGATGTATAGAAATATGCATATTTGTAACTGTAACCCTTTCGAATGGGTGACGCATACTGGTCACGCATATTGATGATTTAATCTACCTATAGCTAGCAAGTTTCATTGGCACGAAGGCCGGAACAGAGCAAATGAAGGGGGGAGGAGTACATGTCATTTATGCTCACCCACGAACGCAGGGGCGGAGCTTGTCGAACACCATAACCTCGCAACGATGAAACAACTGCACATTTAAATCCAAAGATGATAACATAGCGTTATTGTTTTTTCCGTCAACCCAACTAAATATTTACAACAGGATGCCACCATCAAGTTGTAAAAAAATGTTTTGCACTGCTCGTTCCCCGCAACAACCCCTAACCTAAAGAGTTATCATTTAGGGTTCCATTGACACCGAGGAACCCCTAACCCACTCGTGCACAGGCGCCCTCAGGTATGGCGACACGCGGTCAACGTGTCAGCATGCCATCTTTTCCGGTTCAGAAGACCTCTCCTCTCTACCTCTCCTAGGATGATGCTGATGAGGTCTGCCGCCTCCCCCTGCTCCTTCACCTCCATGCTCCTCCATCGCTTCACCTCCTCTTCCTCTACTTCATATGCCATCCGCCGACATGCCACCCTGGCCCTCTCTTCCCTATCCTCCTCCTCCTCCTCCTCCTCCTCCTCCTCCTCTTCCTCCTCTGCTAGATTCACCACCTGGTCCCCTCCCCTTCTTCCCTATTCTATCCATCTATGAAAAAACTGAAAAAACTAGCATTTTCTTCTTCTTCTTCTTCTTCTTCTTCTTCTTCTTCTTCTTCGTTTCCTTCTTCTTCTTCTTCTGGTCCTTCTTCTTCTTCTCCTTTTCCACTTCTATTTTATTCTTTTTGTACTCTATTTCTTCTTCTTCTCCTCTTCTTCTTCTTCCTTTTCTTCTCTTCTTCTTATTATTATTATTATTTTCTTCTTCTTCTTTTCTTATCCTCCTCTTCTTCTTCTTCTTCTTCTTCCTCTTCTTTTTCTTCTTCTTCTTCTTCTTCTTCTTCTTCTTCTTTTCTTCTTCTTCTTCTTTTCTTCTCCTCTTCTTCTTCTCCCCTTTTTTGTTCTTCTTCTTCTTCTTCTTATTCTTATTCTTCTTATTATTATTATTATTATTATTATTATTCTCTTCTTCTTCTCCTCCTCCTCCTCTTCTCCTCTTCTCCTCTTTTTCTTCTTCTTTTCTTCTTTTCCTTTTTCCTTTTTCCTTTTTTTACTTTTTTCTTCTTCTTTCCTTCTTCTTTTCCTTCTTCTTTCCTTCTTCTTTTCCTTGTTCTTTCCTTCTTCTCCATTTTCTTTTCTTCTTCTTCTTCTTTTCCTTTATCTTTTTTCTAACCTAACTAACCTAATCTAATTAACATAGATAATAAAGAAACGAAGAAAAAAATTATCGGGGAGGGGGGTTGCCATGGCCTGGCTCCGGCCAGGGGGGTGGTGGCGTGGTGGTGAAGGAGGGCCACGGGGAGGGGTGTGGCCTGCTGGCTCTGACGGTGGGTGTGGGTGGCGCCGCGGTGTGCTGGCAGAGGGTCGCGGGGAGGGGGCGGCGGTTGCATGGAAGGAGGGGGGTGGCGTCGCGATGGTGGAGGGGTTGTTGCCGGCGACGGTTGAGGGGTGGGTGGGGGAGAGAGACCGAGTGGGGGAGAGAGACCGAGTGGGGAGAGAGAGGGGGTGAGGGCTAACGACCATTAAGTATGGAATGGCTTTGTCGTCTGCCAGCGGACGACAAAGACCCCACACGCAGACGGCAAAGAACAAGTCGTTGGCCTAGCCATCTTCACGGTCCAATGGGGCCTAGTTGGGCTCTTTGCCATCTGCCTTGATGGGATTTGTCGTCTGCTAACAGATGGCAAAGAAAGTACCGATGGCAAATAGACTGTCAGCGGACGGCAAAGAGCCTACACGCAGACGACAAAGAACAAGTCGTTGGCTTAGCCATCCTCATGGTCCAATGGGGCCCATCTGGGCTCTTTGTCGTCTGCCTTGAGGGGCTTCGCGTTCTGCTGGCACACAATAAAAAAGGGATTGATGGCAAATATACTATTTGCCATTAGTCCTTTCTTTGCCGTCTATTTTGAGGAAGCGGACGGTAAAGAACTTCTTTGTCGTCAGCAAGCAGACGACAAAGGAAGGACTGGTGACAAATTCTCTGATTCCAGTGGTGTTAAGTTCTTTAATTGCCCAATAAGCTTTATGTTCTGACTCAAGAGGTAAATGATACACTTTCCCGTATACCATTTTATAAGGGGACATTCCCATGGGATTTTTATAACCAGTTCTATAAGCCCATAAACCGTCATCAAGTTTTTAAGACCAATTCTTTCTAGACCTATTAACAGTCTTTTGCAAAATTAATTTTATTTCTCGATTGCTCAACTCAACTTGACCACTGGACTCAGGATGATAAGGCGATGCAATTCTATGGTTATCATCATATTTACTAGACGTTTACGCAAAGCATCACGAATAAAATGTGAACCACTGCGAGTCATTAAATATCTGGGGACTCCAAACCTTAGAAAAATATTATCTTTAAGCATTTTAATAGAGGCGTTGTGATCGGCACTATTTGTTGAAATAGCTTCTACGCACTTAGTAACATAATCAACACCAACTAGAATATGAGTATACCCATTAAAAAAATAGAAGGTCCCATATAATCAAAGTCCCAAACATCAAATGCTTGCATGTGGCTGAACATAATACTCCCTCCGTCCCAAAATAACTGTCTCAACCTTAGTACATCCTTATGTCACCTTTGATTTACAGGATCGGAGAAGTGTAGGAAAAGGAAACAAACATGAATAGGATGCCCTGTCCACTAGATTTCTATTAGCAAAACAGAGGGATTAATACATGAAGGCCACCTAATACTAGTTTTCCTGTGAAACTGAACTAAGAAATCCTACAGGATTGATTCATGAGGAATACAATCCCATGAATCCAACGTCTATATGGAAAAAAAATCCAGAGGGTCTAAATCCTATAGAAATTCCTATGAATATCCTGTAAATCAAAGGAGGCCTTAAGTTCAATAGCTTACTTAACTTCTCGGATGTATTTGTTTTTTGCACCAAAGACGCAATGGGTCATCTAGTATGCTAAATACTTTTTGAACAAGCAAGAACGCTGCGATATAAACTCGTCCAAATATTCCTCGGCATTGGGATCCAGTGACTTGTCTCTAGCAAGTCACCTTGTAACTCGCCCCCTTTCATCTGCCGTTGAAACCACATCCAAGAGACAGAAGTACAGCAAAGCAAAAAAGGCTCCACACATATGGACAGCAGTACAACTAATTACTATACTTTTCATTGACAGCAACAAAAGAAAAAGGAAGGGGAAGCTCCAAATAAAAAGGATGGTGTACAGCCTCAAGTACAAGTGAAGAGTTATGAAAACAACAAAGGAGCAGATTTGGAGCTTCAAGAATGGGATGGCATCATCAGTTTCACCCAACATCTCTTGTTGGCTCCACCTTGTGATGATGCTGATATGTTCTAGCATGGAAGTTCGCTAGATCGTATTTTGGATATGGTTAACTATAGTATTCTGGGGGCTAACCATAGTATTTTGTGGCCAAATTGTACAAGTAAAGTGGCCAAATTTCTACACTTGAATCCTTTTTTTAATGACAAGTGGCTTGTTGTCTCTTAAGAAATCTGAAGAAAAATGTACTGTATGGAAGGATGGCAATATTGCTTACTGTTTTTTTTGCAAATTTCTGGAAAAAAAATGTAGCTTATCTATGCAAATTTCTCTGCTTACTGTTAAGTTCGTATTGTTAGCTGACTGAAAATTGTTGCTTGTAGTATCTAGTGACTGAACAGCCAAGTCTAACTGAAGCTTTCTTTTCTTTTTTTTTTTTGCTGTGTTGGATGGATGTCCAGGCATAGAATAAATGCCTCTTTTGCTTCAGATCACTGTTGTCCGTTGGATGTTGTTTGGAGGGCTGATGGAAGGGGGGCAGTTACAAGGTGACTTGCTAGAGACAAATCACTGGATCCCAGTCCAGTTTATTACTATACCATGTACGCATCCATCCTGCTTCCGTATCCGACTTCTTTTTGTCGAAATATGATATAGTTTGAGTGTTATCCGAGTGAATTCGCTCCGGTTTCACCCCTAAGCGCAGCAGAAGGCTTGTGTCCATTGAGAGGATCAAGTAAAAAAAAATCGCTGGCTCCTAACTTATTTTAGGTCCTTTTGTTGTTTCTCTTTTATGCACTTGGAATCTCCAACTGACCACCCCAGTGTTGAAGTATGGTGTGAGCAATTCTTTGCGCTGGTGGTCGATCTTTTGGGCCTTCTGTCTAAAAAGAACAAGCATATGGAAACTGGTAACCCTCTTCCATTGCTAGTGTAGAACTTGGTAACTAGAAACATCCATTCTCCCATAACCAACATCAGAAAATCTCAAGCACAGAACAGACTGAAAATCACAAACCAAGACATCACGTATGTCTAATAGATATCAAAGCAACAAACCAGTTCCTTCCGTACAATTCTCAAATTCAATTGACAAGGCTAAGGTAGCACTTGCATACGCACATACAGTTTATTGATAGCCATGAAAACTAAACATTTCATGATTAAAACAAGAAGATAGATCACCAAACCACCTGATTAGGCTGCCCGTATGAAGAAACCATTCGAGGGTTGACTTATTAGAAGATCGTAGGCTATCGAGCAGCAACCATTCTACAGCTGACCGGAGAACGATATGTTGCGTTCAGCCATCAAGGCAGGCCTAGCCGCCGGTTGCCTGGACGAGAGAAAACAACCTGCATGAAGTATATATGTCAGCCAGTCAGGCATCACAACAAGTACCCGAAGTACTAGCTCCTTTCCACAACAAGGTGAAGGTTCAGACATAATTGTGGTCACTATATTTCGATATGTGAAAATCACATGTCGCGGTGAAAAGTGAAAACTAATGGTCGCTATATTTGGGAGACCATGCTGATTACCAAAATGTCATCTTTTTAAGAGAACTGGAAGGAGTATATGACATCCATTTGTCTGGAAATAACATAGGTATGTACTATACGCATTAGAGCATACTTACATACATACGTACCTGGTAATCTCCAAGAGCTCGTAACTTGAAACAAGCAGCAGAGAATATGAGGTAGTACTCCCAGATACGCATAAACTTGTCATCAAAGCCCAGGGCCAAAATTTTGCTGCAAGAAAAAAAATAAAGTGATAAGAAATTAATACTAACTAAGGAACCAACTGTAACGATTTGTGTAAATGTGTATATAATCGTCACAGCAAGTTTACTTTCTCAATGAAAATATCCGCTGCTCTTGTTTCCGCCAAGTTACTCCTAATTAATTGGATAGTATTCTTTTATAGTGAATGACATTGACAAGTGATACTTACTCTTTGTTGGCAATGAAGTTGTCTCTCCAGTGCATCAGAGTTGTATAGTAATTGGGCCCAATATTCTCAACATGCTCCATGCTACACCCACAGCAAGACCAGGGAGGTTTAATCGATGGAGATCCATCCAGGACCATTAGGTAACCAATCAAGCATTCAACCAAGAACCAACTGATGTAAAACATACCTGAACCTTGATGACGTGGTCATGGCAGACATTACACGGGCCAATGAAGGAAGGCAACCGCCAGGAAATATATATTCTTTTATGAAGTCTGTCCTTCTTCTGTATTGCTCGTACCGTTCCTCTGGGGCTGAGATGAACTACATGCACATGTATGTATTTGCAGATAATAGTTAGTAGTTCATTCACGATCATGTATTCATGTAAGTAAGCCTAAGGTCTTTCTTGGATAGGAAGAAGCATGTTTCATTGCCCTTTTCTGCCAATCCAAAAGAATAAGGCCTAATCCTCGATCTTGTGCAGCGAAAATAAGGCATATACTACTTAGTAGTTGTAAGTAGCGATGGTGGAAGACGGTTGTAAGGTTGTTTGAAATACACTTAGTTGTTGACAATGATATTTTTCATGCACTAACCTGAAGGACCAATATGCCATCTTCAGCCAAGTAAGACTCGCAACAAGCAAAAAATTCATCCATGTATTCATGGCCAACATGCTCAATCATACCGCTGATTTATAGAATAGGAATACGTAAGTATGACCACCCGCATGGGCATTGTCGAAGTCACAGCGCACATCCGTAATATAGTACTTACCAGCTTATGATTGCATCATACTTGCAAGGTGGTATTTGCCGGTAGTCGCACAGCAGAAACGTTATGTGGTCCTAAAAATTAATAACAATAGACCGTATAATTGTTAGCTAGGATTTTACTCTGCCAAAGTAAGCCGGGGACAAAACAATAATAATTCAATGTGCATGTCCACATTTATCTATTATAAATTGTAATAAATAAAATTACATAGTGGGACAACCAGAAGATAAAAATTAAGAGCTAGAAAATCTCACAAAAGACAAAATAACAATAGAAAAAAGCTTCAAAAACAGTAACGTCCTTGGATCCTTAGCCTTACCACGGCATATGTCTATTATTTCCATGAGCCATTTTCGAATTATATTTATATTTTGCGGAAGGTATTTGGAACCGAAAAATAGTAAACCCGACAGCATTCAATCGAAATACTTAGAGAAATCTTGATTAACTAAGTATATGTGTATACTTTGGTTCAAATTAATCGACAACTCTCTCGCCAAGTTTTACAAATGTATCGAATACTTGCAAATAGCAGAAAAGCCATAATTTAGAGCTGAGGTGAGCAGATACGTAAAAGCCAAATTATGATGCTAGCGGGTGCACAGGGTAACATCGTTTCGTTTCGACTGGGCTGGTTAGACCCAGGATATATGTGCCAGCTGCTTATCCAATCTATCCCATTCCACTCTCATGAACCCTAACCACGTCAATGGTAACCGAGGTGGGGGCACGGGAGTTGACAGAGAGGTAGGAGCTTAGGATTTGCGGTCCTGCAAGGAGGTGCGTTGAACCCTTCGCAGCGGAAATGGACGACGATACTCATTGCAGACAGATAGCGTGGAGAGGTCAAGGAAGATATGGAGGGGATTTGTCCAATGAACGGTGTTGTCTTGAAGAGTGTGGCAATCGTGACAAGCGTGGAGTCCGTCAAGACCGAGCTACTTCTTCCAAGGTAAATGTGTGTAACAACTTGAAGGAATGTAAGGTTTGATCTTATTGTTTAAAGGAAACCCCACTCCCACATTGTTGTATTGTGGTTTGTCCGCCCTGTATCAGCAGAATTGGTCGTGAAAAGTTGTTGCTAAAGGAGAGTGAGGAAACCGTCCTATCACATCTTTATATCATCAATTACACTGCACTTTCTTAATGAATACATATGGTGGAATGGTAATTACTTATAAACTACTCCCTCCGTCTCAAAATAAGTGTCGCAGATTTTGTACTAAATTAGTACAAATTTTATACTAGATCAACGACACTTATTTTGGGACAGAGGGAGTATTAAACTGGACAGGTATTGCATAAAGGAGGGAGTAAACATAGAACTAACCTCTAAGCCAGCTTCTCTGACTTTTCTCTCTGCGTATTTATGTTGCTCCGCTGACAAAGTGACTCCAGTGTATTTGCAACCAGTTTGCTTAACTGCTTGTATTGCTAAACTTCCCCAGCCGCTACCGATATCAAGAACATGATCTCCCCTCTTGATTTTAGCCTTTGGATAAAGGTGTATTTTGCATGATTGAAGTACCATCAGATCATGTTCGTCTAACTAGTAATCAATCTAATGCCACGATCTCCAGAGATATGCAAGCATTACCTTGTTGATTAGAAGGCTAAGTTTACGTTGTTGGGCTACTTCTAAGCTTTCGTTCTCCATCTACCAATTCAATTTTAGTCTATGAGTTAATAAAACGACTCTAAGAAATTCAAAAGCAGCAGAACAAAATCACAAGATTTACAAACCTTGAAAACTGCACAAGAGTAGGTCATGGATTTATCCAGGAAAAGCGAGAAAAAATCATTACTCTGCACACATATGAGAACAAATACAAACTATTAGTATTATTTGGTATCTATAGACATATTGCAAGTAATGAATGACATCAAATCTTTTGTATGAAGCATGGAACACAAAAATCGCAATCTCAGTAAGATCTGTGAAAATTCGGCTATTACAAATTGACTGAAGCAGCTGGATATCTTAATCATGATGGAATGTAACAACAAAAGAAGAGACATGAGCACTGACAAGATCATAGTGCAGAGAGATGTTTCGACGAGTCTGTGTCACAGTGTTCTTCCTTGAGACTTCGCGCAAAATGTATCTAGCGTGTGCCAACCTAGCTATCACATGCAAGGGTGTCCACCGACCCCTGCAAATCAAACAATCGTGTATACACTATTAGTCAAACAAAATTATTTATATGATTTATATATACTGCTTTAAAAAAAATCGTTGGAATTTAGTGGACAATTGAAGGTTTCAGAACCCTTTTCTAGCAATCCGGTTGCTCCTACGCTCATCTCTGTTAGCAATGAGAATCTGCAAAGAATGGATCATTGATTTGATCTGTAACGATGAAGAAATAACACTACGAATAAGATCATGAACTGTGATATAATTTTACCAGGAAAAGATTCAGAAGGCCTTCTCTCTTGTCAAGAAAAGAGAAACAACCATTAATATAGGCTTCTGCCAAGCCAAGATTTCCTTCTATTGCAACCTGAAAGCCGTGAGAGAACGAGGATAAGTGTACTCAAATGAGATGGTTGATAAAGCAATTGCAATGGAATATATAAGAAACAGAGAATCATGCATGGACACATCACTAATCAAAAAATAATAATAATAATAATAATACATGTGTAGGCAGAAAAAGAGAAAAGATAACCTTCCAATAGAACAAGGGCTCATGAACTCGGATGACAGATTTTATACGGCACTTGTCGCAAGCTTTACCAAAGCTGAACACACTACCTCCTTCTTCCACAAATCTACACGAAAACTACTAAGTTGAAAAATGATCATAATTAGACGTCGCGTAGTATATCGACTCATACAAGGACTCACATCAAGTTACCGATGGATACGTATAGGTTGAAAAATCTTGTAACCATAAGGCGCGCCCCAGCCTCGGTCCATGATGGAATAATCTGCTTTCGGTTCAGCAAAAGCTCACATTTCTTTCCAAGCAAACCTTGAGCTGCTGCTTTCCCATCCTGCATTGATTTAATATGTCAAACACAGATAGACCTCACATATCTACTTCATGAAAGTCATTCTGAATTTTATGTGATTGAAACTAAAATCATATAAACAGCCTGGGTCTTAAACTGGATGTAAGCAAGGATATGGTTAGTTATGGTTGTGATAGGATTAGTTATGTTTAGACAGATCCAAAAGGGGGAATGGAGAGGTTGTGCATGGAAATACCTTCAATCCGTCTTCATGGAAGCTGTGACCTGCAATCCAATGAAGACATTTGAGACCTAATGTTCTTTAGATCATTTCACACCTAACTTTAATGCAGTAGAGTCTACCATACATCTACATATTATGAACAAATTGTCTATAAACTGAAATTCATGAGACAGGTTACCTTGATATGCCCCACAGAACCATATTCCTCTCTTTCCCTGGATCTGATCAAGCTGAAGATAAGCCTTTGTAGCAGCCACAGACGGAACAAGAAGGCTTGTAGACCATTTAAGCAATACACGATCCGGAACACAAGGGGGGTTGAGTGTCACAAGGAAAGGTCTGACAGATTCAATTTTCTGGAGAGAGAAAACGACTACAATTAATAATTGCATAATCCATTCAAACTGCTGGAGATAATATGCTGAAGCTTCCATTTTGCACTTATTCTGTGAGCCTGCTATACAGTGTGTTCCAAGGTGATGAAAATACGGCTACATTGCTACGCATAAATGACTTTATCCTTTCATTCTTTCCTTTTGCTGGGGAGGAATGCCTAGTCCTGAGGACATGTAACGTTGGCAGACCAAAATGGTTTCAGCGTCATAATAAAGCTATGGCAGTGCCCTTTCATCAAAATATGTCATCAGTAAAATAAATTCATTACACGAAACACTGTATACGAACCCAAAGAACATACCTGGATATGGTTTAGCCAGTAAGTAACAGAAAAAACGCTGCTAGTTATTCCCATAAAATTCCAGGCACTCCATGCGAACGAATTTTGGGGCATCAGATTTTGGTCGCAGTGAAGGTATATATCTCTGCAACATAAATGTGTCAGATAATCAGTAGATCAGATCAAACTTTATTTATGTGTTCATTTAACAATACTATGCAGGATTTACCTTTGGACATGCCGACAGGCACCTAGAATTCTCAGTTCATCATGTGTAGCTTCAGCTCCTAACACTTTGAGAGCATTGGGTGCATGGACCCCAAAGATGACACTGTCGTATGTTTCCTCTGAACCATCATTCTCCAAGACTCTGTAGCCAGATGCTGCAAGTGCCAAGACAGAGGATTGTTTCAGTTAGTGAATCAATAATATATATACCTCACACAATCAACAAACAATAACGGATGTATTTACTTCCATCAAGGCTTGAAACAGATTTGACCCGACAGCTGGTTTTCATTCGACAGCCCAGGCTCTCCAATTCTCCCTTTACCTGCGGTAGTTAGAGAGTTCAGTCCAAGCATTAGGCTGAAGCAAAAGCCTAGAGTGCAATAGATAGAGATCATGTGCGAGTTTGTTGTCGCCTATATAGGTCGCAATACATACTTTTTCTACAAAGGAGTGCGAACGAGCCTTGACAGTGGGCAACTGCGGGTAACGAAATAGCTGAAAGTGCAGCGACTTAATCAGCTTTCAAATGCACAAATACGAATTAAGAATGCAAATTCAATGGGAATGGAACATGTACACAGTCACAGAGTAGCTCAGCACCTGAAGAAGATCATGGTTACGGAAAAATGATAGCACGAAGAAAGCAGACAAGGTCAAAACGCCTTGTGATGGAGATGACCACATGCCTGCACAGACTGGAATCTGCACCAGATATAAATTTTTGCGTCACCAACTCAAAACTCTATAATAACCAGGCCTCAATTACCACGCCCAGCACTGCACCCAAGTTGGTGGGAAAATGTACTAGCCATTAAGGAGTCGGCGCAGATTTTAGTTTGAATTTGAATATTTCATCTAAATTTTGTAGTTTATCTTCACAGTTTGACATGGCAGTTCTAAAAAAAGAAAATCAAAAATTGAATACAGAAATCCTGGTGTGAGATTTTGCCAAAATCAAGGGTTGCTGGATAGACTAAAGAAGGCATAAGGAAGCAAGTAGATTTGAAGCAGTACAAGATAGGCCTCTTGGAATAATAGGGAATATCCATGTGACTGAATGAATTGTCCCAATGTCTCATTGCAGTACAGATCAGGGTTATCTTGATGGTACTCCAGGTACCTTCATTCCAAAGATTGAACCAGCGAGTTAATCGTTATGATATATAAACATAAGGCATGTGGAGCTATGAATGGAAGTATCATGATGCACATGAGAACTGAGGGGCTGGACTGCTTACGCCAGAGCATCGTTCTTGAACTTGAGTATCTCGCCGAGCATGCGCCAAAAACTTGTTTTCAATATATTGGATTTTTGCGCAAAGAGGCTTGAGATACCGTTGCCGTTTCCCCACTCACATCCTCTTCCGTTGCCTTCCGGTTGTTTACTGACTGAGAAAGACATGTCTGATCTCTCCATTTCTACACCGAGCCCTTCTAACCACTCCGTCATGTGGGGATATGTCACCTACATTGATGCATACAGCACAACAAAAATCTTAGTGAGGAACAAAAGATAATATCTTACAATATAGGTTTGCAAAGACCTTCCATGTTGAGTCCAGGGGTTAGGAAGTCCTATATTAATTAGAGAAAAATAAAATATCAGTCAACATGTACAACAAGTCAATAACAACTGCATTTCCAACGATAAGTCAATAAGGATTAAAGTACTACTCCCTCCGTCCAAATACTTGTCATAAGAATCGATATATCTAGATGTATTTTAGTTCTATATACTACATCCTATTTTTATCCATTTGTGGGACAAGTAATTCCGGACGGAGGGAGTATATCAAAAGGATCATGAAGTGCAGCCAATGCAGATCCTTTCAAAGGATAATACATACGCTAGTGTTGTATCAATTCAGGCATTTTGCTACGGACCCTACACAATCAGTCAATCTCAACACAGAAACATAAATGCACACGCAAAACTCTCCATTTGAGCTCGCTGAACCTAACGACTCTAATATGGAGTACTGTTTTTTATCTTTTTTGAGTTTTGTGCTTTGGAGGCACTCCACCGAGCACCTTCCGTGCGATGAGCAGCAGGTAGGCACGAACCGCACTGGAAAAATATAGCGCAGATCAATCCTGGATTGCCTGACCTTGCGTGGCTACTCGATTGTGACCACGGGGGCTGCCTCAAACGACGGCGGCAGGGCGCTGCAGTAGGCGGAGGCAGAGGGCTGCAAAGGGGAAGCTTCGTGGCGGCTCCGAAGCAGCATCGCAGGGTACACCTCGTCGGGAGCGGTCTTCGCGATGGCGGCGGCCGAGGTAAGCGTAGGCAAAGGGCAGCCTCGGCGGCGGCGGCGCCGGAGCTGCATCGGAGGATGCCTATTGCGGGCCCCTTTGCCCCGCGGCCGCCGCGCCCCACTTTTATTTATTTTGGAGTGTTCGTTCTTTTTTTTTTAATTTATCTTGTGCGTGTATTTATTTTCATTTCTTTAATTTATCCTGTGCGTGTATTTTTTTTTTATTGTCCACATGTGCATAACCATTTTCTTCCAGATCTATGAACATTCTTTGAAACCCATGCTTTTTTACATACACGATGAAAATTTTATTGCACATATAAAAAAATAATTCTAATGAGATATGTGATTTTTTTTAACATTTATTGAAATATACTGATATGTTTTAAACTGATTTTGAAAATGTTTTTTATAACATTTTAAACAAAATATACTATCTTATTTGTGGGTAAAAAAATATTATTTAAAATTAAAAGAATATAAACTTAATGGCCTGGTCTCAAAAAGCACATAACCACAAAATAGGAAAAGAAAATGTATACATTAACACCAAGTTATCTGAATTGTCTGTACATCTTTAATTTGTCCTGATGAATGCATGATTCGCAAAAGTTTTGGGGTTCCTTTCTACGTGCAGAAAGAAATGCCCGGTCACGAGCTGCATGCATCGCGTCTTGACGTGCTTGCTCAACCCATCATGGTAACAGTAGTGAAGTAGTAGTACCTGGTCATACAGTACATGTATAGCATGCGACAACGGTGCCTTTTCTGCTTTGATCGGCCACTGGCACTGCCACTGCTGGACCGGACCAGAGATTGTGCATGGCATGGGAAAAGCATATTGGACATATGCATGATCCATCCGTGACTTGGAAAAGCATATTGTGTTTCTTGCATGCTCTGTGCTGGCTAGTATCGTGTATGCAGCAGCTGCGCACCATGTGCCGAGAGCAAACGCGAAGAAACGGAAACGCCTCGGTGACGGACACGGGAACGTGACAACACGGAAACGCCTCGGTATCGGATAAGAGAATTTTTCCGTGGAGTTTTCTAGCGCCCATCCCTCCTCCTCCCGCGTTGTTGCTATACGGGATCCCGCAGCAGCTGCTTATTGTTAGATGAAACTAGTCTATTTTTATACAACAACGGTTATTTAGAAATAGATGGAGTACAACGAAATAGATGGAGTACAACGTATAGTGGGACGCCCATGAGTGGATCTGGCACGGTGGAGCGCACTCTGCACGTACACGCAGTTATTATTATTTTTCAACGGACGTACTCCCATTTACTATCAGTACTACTACTTGGATGTTGCTTTTTTCCTCCATGCGATCCATCAAAAGGGATCGGATTCCACTATCAACGATAAAAAGAGTAGCACAATTCAGACACGAGCCAGTCCTGCTAGAATAAGTGTTAATGTACCGACGTGTTTTTATGACGGGTGATCTATGTATGGGACCATTTTTATGACGTGCTATACATAAACACATTTCAGGCACGAGGCAGTCATGCTAAAACAAGTGTTAATGTACCGACGTGTTTTTATGACGGGTGATCTATGTATGGGACCATTTTTATGACGTGCTATACATAAACACATTTCATACACGAGGCAGTCATGCTAAAACAAGTTAGTGCTGTGTGTAGATGGACTTCATTAAACCCAAGATCATGTGCGGCGAAAAAGTTTCTTCGAGCCATCTAAAAAACAAAGGTTTGTCGTTGTCGAGCTAATTGAACCACCTGGTTGAAGCTCATGAAGCCGAGGTCGAGGTTGACGCAGCCGCCGGCGCCGTCCTCGACGGCCACCGTCCTGGCATGCCCTCCGAGGCTCTCCTCCTGCTCGTACAGGGTGACACGCACGTCGCCTCCGCCGCTGGCGGCGAGCAGCTCGTGCGCCGCCGCCAGCCCACTCACCCCGCCGCCGACCACCGCCACCCTCATCCTGCTCTCTCAGCTCTCTGTGCTCTGTGCTCTCTCAGCTCTCTGCTGTCTCTGTGCCGCTCTGTGCTCTGTGGCACTCCGCACTTCTATTTATGTTGGACGTGCACGGTCAGAGCACTCTAAGAATACTACTGTAGTACTCCCTCCGTTCTTATAAGTCTTTCTAGAGGTTTTCACTAATAGAATACATACGGATGTATATAGACATACTTAAAAGTATAGATTCATTCATTTTGCTCCGTACGTAGACACCTAGTGAAATATCTAAAAAGACTTATATTTAGGTACGGAGGGAGTAGATAGGGACGCTAATTACCATGGACATCGAACATGTGGTTTGCTACCTTTACTTGATTAAAAAAACATGTATTAGTACGGAGTGGTACTTAGCACAGACACATGTTACCGGTAGGAAAATCTACAGCCAGACCCTTAAATCCGGCCTCTCAAATGCCTGCGGCGCGTCCGCGAACACTGATCGGACGCGTTTTATTTTTTATCTTTCACATCTACTTCTCTCATTCTGATCCTCATATTCATACAAACGCAAGCAATGCTACATAAACAAGAGATCAACATCTTTCTTTGAATCGGATTGCTTCGTCGAACAAAAGTATCATAGTTCATCGAAGTTCATCGACAAATTCATACTACAAACTGCTTAAGCACAATTAAAATATGAACAAAATGGGGAAGGGCCCGTCGCACTCCAGTCGGAGCGCCTCGGCATTCTTGCAGCGGAGGCGGCACACATCCGTCTATGTGCCGTCGCCAGCGAGCGACGAAGGACGCCCGCGAGGAGCGCGTCCTCGGGGTCGACCGGCGCGCTCGAGGTTGAATGCCGCGCGGCCAACGCCTCCTCCCTCTCCCTAGCCCGCTGATGCTCACGACGGGTTGCACGCGCCTCGGATTCCGGCGTCCTCGTGCGCCCCATCCCCGACGCGGGCACGAGGACCCAGCGATGGCCGGGCACCGCTTCCGAAGCAGAAGGTGGTGGAGGTGGGCATCATACCTGACCTGGAGCGGACCTTCCGGAGCGGGTGCGTTCGGAGTTGTGCGCCTCGCGAGAAGGGCATGCGACATCGCCGGCCCTCCGTCGGCGTGGACGGGCCCTGAGGATGCAGATCCATCGTCGTCGGTGCTCTGTTGGCGTGCGACGGGCCTGGAGGATGCATGTCGGCCGCCGTCGGGCCGCCTTGGTCATGCAACGACCGACACAACGTGATGTGGTGGGCCACCTCCTCCACATCGACGTTCGATCCGTCAGAGCTGCTTCCGTCGCCGACCATCGAATCGGAGCGTGGGGAAGGGAAGTGGAGTGGACGGAGAGTGAACTGCCGGATGTCTATGGTTCTCCCAATTCGGGTATTTAGTGGAGTCCATGGTGGGCTAGGCTGACGTGTCGGTAGGGTCGATGGTGTGCCACACAGTCAGGTGGGCGTGCCCGGGAGCGCCTGGGCTCCGCCATATTCGCCCCATGGTGGGCTGGATATGAGGGATGTCGGTCAGCCCGGTCGTTTGAAGCCCGTTTAGGGAGTCCGTTTAGATCGATTTTTCGTGACCGGCCAGTGACTGGACGGTTTGTCCACACGTATGAGACAGATATAAGGCGTCCGGCTGTAGATGCTTTAACAACACAATTCGTTTCTTTTACAATTATTATATGGTACAATGACAAGACCGGTTTCACTAGAGGACAGTTGGCTCTGCCATTGTATGGAATCTACAGGAACTTCGTTGAGGGAAAAATAGACAATTCTAATCTGAAGACCTAAAAAATTCACAAAGTGAACCGTATGTGATAAAAATTTACTCGCATGACCCTTTTATGTAACACCCCATTGAAAGCCACCACACACACTATATAGCATTTAACTGACTCGCGTTGCGCCGTCGGCCAGCATGGCACCCCGAGGCCAAGCCTGGCCCACCCCCTGTTGTGCAATGCCGAGCGCAAAGGTGCCACACTACCAATGTGCAGCGCCTATGTGAAAGGTGTTGCACATTGACTTATGAGCTGCGGGCTGGCCCTCCCCATCCCCACCCCCCCCCCCCACACACACACACTTATAGTCCAGAGTTGCGACGCCCTGATTTTCTCCCCCCCCATCCTTCTCCTCTTCCATGTTGGATTTTTGCAAGTAGGCCTTTGGCCCACAACCCAACTAAAATCTGAATTTTTTTGGTCCATTCCCTTGGTTCTGTGTGCGGTGTGAGTTAAACTAAAATTTAGTCACATATCGCTAGTTGAAAGAGAGCTACACCTCTTTATAATCTGAGCTCTTCTAGCACTTGTATGACCATGAGAAAATGAGACCTACACGTGCGCTCCTCCTTCTAGCTCGCCTCGCCACGCCACGCCTCGTCACGTCGCGCCGCAGGTTGCGGGATTGAGCCGAGACGAGCTCATACATGCACGCTTATTTTTGTCGGTCAGGAACGGAGAGTCTGTAACACACACACCACGATCTGAGACTCAGTCATCGGTCAAGTTCACGTCTCTCCACCCGGACACGTATAGGTATATGTGACGTCCCTGCCTACCATAGCCACCATCACAACATATTGTTTCACACCATTCAAGATCATTGCGCTACCATCCAAGTGTTCTACATCCCGTTGGGGAACATTGCATGGGAAATAAAATTTCTCTTAGGCGCACACAAGATATATCCATGGTAATGAGCATCTACGAGAGGGCAGAGTGCATCTACATAGCCTTGTAGATGGCTAAGCAGAAGCATATATAACGCGGTTGATGTAGTGGAACATCTTTGCGATCCAAATCGCAGCCCGTCCCGCAATCGCACCATGATCCATCCCGTGATCCCATCACGATCTATTCCGATCCAGTGTCGAACGGACGACACCTCCGCGTTCAGCACACGTACAGCTCGATGACGATCTCCATCTTCTTGATCCAGCAAGAGAGACAAAGAGGTAGCTGAATTCTCTAGCAGCACGCCGGCGTGGCGGCGATGGTGGTGGAGCTACTCCGGCAGGGCTTCGTCGTACTGTACCGAACTAGCTACGGGGTGTCACGAAGTGGTGGAGGGAGAGAGGGATGTGCCTTGGCTTGAGGTGCCAAAAGCCTCTCTCACCTCCACTATATATAGGTGGGAGGGAGGGTGGTGCCCTAGGGGAAAATCCCTAGGATTTAAGCCGGTGCAAAGAGAGGAGGAGGAGTCCTCCTGCAATACTTGGAAGGAGGAATCCTCCTTCCCCAATTCGGTTTGACCCACCTCTCCTTTCCCTTTTCTCCTATTTCGACCGAATTGGCCTCCTTGGGTTGGCCACCAGACCACCAGGGACTGGTGCGACACCCTTAGGCATCTTTGGTTCTCTCCCGGATGGGTGGACCCTCCCAGTGGAATTCTGAAACCCATTTGTCACTCTCGGTACTTTACCGGTAATGCCCGAAAACCTTTCAGAAGCCAAATGGATACTTCCTATATATAAATCTTCGTCTCCGGACCATTCCGGAAACCCTCGTGATATCTGGAATCTCATCCGAGACTCCGAACAACATTCAGTTACCAACATCAATAACTCTACTCTACCGAAAACGTCACCGAACCTTAAGTGTGCAGACCCTGCGGGCTCGAGAACTATGTAGAAATGACCGAGACACTCTCCGGTCAATATCCAATAGCGGGACCTGGATGTCCATATTGGATCCTACATATTCTACGAAGATCTTTATCGATTAAACCTCTATGTCAATGATTTAGTTAATCTCGTATGTTGTTCCCTTTGTCCAGCGGTATGTTACTTGCCCGAGATTCAATCCTTGGTATCTCTATACCTAGTTCAATCTCGTTACCGACAAGTCTCTTTACTCATACAGTAATAAAAGATCACATGACTAACTCTTTAGTCACATTGCTTGCAAGGCTTGTTGTGATGTTGCATTACCGAGTGGGCCCGAGATACCTCTCCGTCAAACGGAATGACAAATCCCAGTCTTGATCTACGCCAACCCAACAGACACCTTTGGAGATACCTGTAGAGCACCTTTATAGTCACTCTGTTACGTTGCCCCGTTTTATACAGACAAGGTATTCCTCCGGTGTCTAGGAGTTGCATAATCTCATGGTCATAGGAACAGATACATTGACTTGCAGAAAACAGTAGCAATAAACTGACATGATCATATGCTATGTTCATAGTTTGGGTCTTGTCCATCATGATTCTCCTAATGATGTGATCCTGTTATCAGGTAAAAACACTTGTCTATGGCCAAGAAACCTTGACCATCTTTGATCAACGAGCTAGTCAACTAGAGGCTCACTAGGGACAGTGTATTGTCTATGTATCCACACATGTATTTGAGTTTCCAATCAATACAATTCTAGCATGGATAATAAACGATTATCACGAACAAGGAAATATATTAATAACCAATTTATTATTGCCTCTAGGGCATCTTTCTAACAGTCTCCCACTTGCACTAGAGTCAATAATCTAGTTCACATCACTACGTGATTTTAATGAATCTAACACCCATACAGTTCTGGGGTTCGATCATGTCTTTCTTGTGAGAGAGGTTTTTGTTCAAGGGGTGTGAACCTTTTAGATCCGTGTGTGCTTTACAAATCTCTATGTTATCATGTAGATGTTGCTACCAAGTGCCATTTGGACCTATTCCGAATGACTGCTCCACTATACGAATCCAGTTTACTACTCAGAGTCATTCGGATTAGTGCCACATCTTGCATCGACGTAACCCTTTATGACGAACTCTTTTATCGCCTTCATAATCGAGAAAAATTCCTTCTTCCACTAGTTACTAAGGATAACTTTTGACCGTTGTTAAGTGATTCATTTCTGGATCATTCTTTGTACCCCTTGACAGACTCATGACATGGCACACATCAGGTGTGGTACACAACATGGCATGCTATAGGGCCTACGGCTAATGCATAGGAGACGATCTTCTTCCTTTCTCCTTTTTTTGCCGTGGTCGGGGTTTGAGTCTTACTCAAATTCACACCTTACAACACAACCAAGAACTCCTTCTTTGCCTATCTATTTTGAACTCCTTCAAAAAACTTGTCTAGGCATGCATTTCATTGAAAGTTTTATCAAGCGTCTTGATCTATCTATATAGATCTTGATCCTCAATGTTCAAGTAGCTCAATCCAGGTTTTCCTTTGAAAAACCCCTTTCAAACAGCCCTTTATGCTTTCCAGAAATTCTACATTATTTCCGATCAACAATATATCAACCACATATACTCATCAGAAAATTTATAGTGCTCCCACTCACTTTCTTGGAAATACAAGTTCCTCATAAACCTTGTATAAAACCAAAAGCTTTGATCATCTCATCAAAGCGTATATTCCAACTCCGATGTGCTTGTTCCAGTTCATAGAAGGATCGCTGGAGTTTGCATACTTGTTAGCATCCTTAGGATCGACAAACCCTTCTGGTTGTATCCCACACAACCTTTCCTCAAAGAAACCGTCGAGGAAACAAAGTCTTGACATCCAATCTACAAGATTTCGTAAATAATCCAGCAACTGCTAACATAATTCCAATAGACTTTTAGCATCGCTACGAGTGAGGAAGTCTCATCATAGTCAAATCTTTGAACTTTCCGATGACTTTATTAATGGTGATATTTACCATCATCGTCCGTCTTCCTTTTAAAGATCCATCTGTACCTAACAGCCTTACGATCATCAAGTAGTTCTTCCAAAGTCTATACTTTATTTTCATACATGAATCCTACCTCGGATTTCATGGCGTCCAGCCATTCGTCGGAATCGGGGCCCATTATCACTTCTCCATAGCTTGTAGGTTCATTGTCGTCGAGCAACATGAACTCCAACACAGAATTACCGTACTACTCTGGAGCAGTATGTCTCCTTGTCGACCTATGAGGTTTGGTAGTAACTTGATCCAAAGCTTCATGATCACCATCATCAGCTATCCACTTCAACTAGTATAGGCGCCACATGAACATCTTCCTGCGCCCTGCTACTCATTGGTTGAAGTTAATAACCTCATCAAGTTTCCACCATCCTCCCGCTCAATTCTTTCGAGAGAAACTTTTTCTCGAGAAAGTACTCTCTTCTGGAAACAAACACTTTGCTTTCGGATCTGAGATAGGAGGTATACCCAACTGTTTTGGGTGTCATATGAAGATGGATTTATCCGCTTTGGGTTCGAGCTTATCAGGCATCTATGATCATTTAGTTTTTGACTTGTAATATTATTTATATTTTGATTAATAATGTTTTGTCGCTATGCATGATTATGGCCATTATTGCTCTCTTAGTTAGTCGCTCCCAGTCTCTTGCTAGCCTCCACCTGTACTGAGTATGAGCTCTACTCGTGCATCCAACTCCCAAAAAAACAAAGTTTGCCAAATGTGTCCACCATACCTACCTACATGTGGTATTTAACCGCCACTCCAAGTAAATTTCTCATGTGCTACCTTTAAAACTTTCAAAAAAATTCATGTTTTGTGCCTCTGTTTGAGCTCCTGAGGAAGTAGTAGATAATTCATGATCTTCTCATACTTGACAAGCTTTATCTTGGGTTTGCATGTCTAATCTGTGAACCCCTAATACGAGGAGGGACTGGCATGAGTGCGCCCAGCTCATAAAAGATAATAGCAACAAACAAAACCTCCTTCACGCTTTGTTCATGAGAAATCAGAAAAGTGATAAACAAAGGAGACTAAGGGGATGTGATCGTCCCCACTTTGGGAGCCGTTCCCAAAAACTTGTTCAACATGAGAAGTATTGGGCTATCTGCTAGCATGCGTTGACGAATTATGCACCTCCCAAAAGCTTGTTTTACAATCTTATTGATTTCAAAAATCTCTAAAAGCTCTAGCACATGAGTAATCCCTTATTTCCTCTGCGAAGGGCCTTTCTTTTACTTTTATGTTGAGTCTTCATCTTCTAACCTTATGCATCAGTTAAGAGAGCATTGTTTTCATTCTGAGTATAATGTGCATAGTCCCAAAATTTATTATTGATTGATTCATGATTATGTTATTACATGTTCTCAAATTATTTGTATCTAGTCACCACTTGAACTTCGAAGGTGTCCTAGCATTTATGTTTTGCCCCACTCTTAAGGAGAAGCGAAATACCACTTTGCTATGTTTTCTTTATGCTCGAAACAAACGTATAACTTTCAAGTGAATTATTATTCATGATCTTTTGTTTGTGTTACGTACTTTTCATGTTGCAACATGGTTGCTAAGTTTCATTGTTAGAATTATATCTATCATGCCTATGTTTAGAGTGCTATTATCTCAGCTTACAAATGCTTTTACAAATATGATGATCAAGATTACGTTGGTAGCATGTGACCTCAAAAATTATTTTGTTTTTGTCGTTTCACCTACTCGAGGACGAGTAGGAACTAAGCTTGGGGATGTTGATACGTCCAAAACATATCTATAATTTTTTATGGTTTCATGCTACTTTTATGCTTTTGATAATTGTTTTTATATTAAGTTTATAATTTATTTGGACTAACATACTAATAGTTGCAAAAGTGCACAATGTTCTTGTTTTACACTTTGATGTGTAGGAACTATCAAAAATAGATGATGAAACCTTGTTGGAGTGGGACTGTGACTTTCCTGAAATCTGTCCCCCATATAGATTTTAGAGATCGTGTGTTTCCACCTCGAAGATGACGTCAAATGGAAAAATAATAGATGCGAAAGCTGTGGGTAATTTTTTGATGATGATTCTAGACATAAAATTCGGCCATTTGGAGTTCGGACGCTCCAGAAAAGCCCGTTTTACTGGAGGACAAATATCTGATTACAGGATTACGGGAATCGGTGACGTGATTGTGTCCAACTCTTACCATATTAGATGGATTCGGCCAAGCCACGACTTGGAGACCTCATTAGGGCTGACAGAAGTTCCTAGGAAGGTTCTAGAAGTGCCCAAGAGCCCTTAGATCAAAGGGGAATCCATCGGAGGGCCAAGGATGATCATCCCTACTCATATAAGGAGAGGAAAAAACCTGATTTCTGGAGGGCCACCAAGAGC
This sequence comes from Hordeum vulgare subsp. vulgare, assembly GCF_904849725.1. Taxonomy (NCBI): domain Eukaryota; kingdom Viridiplantae; phylum Streptophyta; class Magnoliopsida; order Poales; family Poaceae; genus Hordeum; species Hordeum vulgare. Next base: position 652,408,514 of record NC_058519.1, on the reverse strand, counting down.
TACGAGATTTCCTCCTCCCATGCAGCCACCTTGGGGTGGATAAATACCTCCATACCAGCACCATATCCAAGGAAGAAGGGGGCCAAGGGTCGCCGCCCCCAAGGGTCGTGGCTGCCGTCGGCCGCCGTCTCCTCTCCGGGCTGCACCTCTCCATCAACCTCTTGCTCACCATGGCCATATGTGAGTAGTCTCACTTGGGGCTGAGGTCTTCTACGTGTAGCTATATGGTCATCTCTCTCTCCCATGATGTGATCTTGATTGTGATCATAGGCTATGTTAATGTAGGGTGATCCCATGATGTTTCCCCTTCTTCTATGTATTGTATTGATGTACTTACTTGATCTTATCTAGTATAATCCCGAGACCATGGTGACAGCGGTCTATTGGACATGGATTAGAAGAATATTTTCATGAGTGATTTCCTCTTTGGTGAATTGATTGACGATTGAGAGTCTCTTGGTGCTTGTCTTTGACAATCCTTGAGATATGTCGTGGTGATTGTGGTACTCTCTCTTTGGATGGTCGCGGTGACATTGGGAAATCCATAGATGAGAACTACGAATTCTGAGGTGTGCTTTTGTAGCCCTACATAATTCCCGTCCTCTCTTGATCACAAAGGAATGACCTCCAAGTACGTCTCCATTGCATGTTTTAGTGGAAATATCATGTGATTAGATTATGTTAATGTTGTTGGGAGTTGCGAGTAGTGAAAGTATGAAGCCTAGGCCTTGTTTTTGCACCATTGAACACCGTTTACTTTCAGTTTTGTTTCATGTTTGCTTGCTGCCATTTTTATTTCAGATTTACAATACCTTGTTTTACCATCCATATCACTTGCCTTTTAACATCTCTTCGCCGAACTAGTGCACCTATACAACTGACAATTGTATTAGGTGTGTTGGGACACAAGATACTTCTTGTATCTTAATTGCAGGGTTTCTTGAGAGAGGCCATCTTCAACCTCTACTTCCCCGAGTTCGATAAACCTTAGGTCATCCACTTGAGGGAAATTGCTGTTGTCCTACAAACCTCTGCGCTTGGAGGCCCAACATAGTCTACAATAATAGAAGCGTGCGTAGACATCAAGCGCGAGTGCCACAAGTAAGTGGTACTACCATTACTACTTTGTATCTTTTTGCATCAAATGTTATGAACATGTGTAATTCTACGATCAAGATTCAATAAACCATTCATATTAGGTGCATAACCATCGAAGGTATTATTCGAGTAAACAGAATAACCATTATTCTCTTTAAATGAATAATCATATTGCAATAAACACAATCCAATCATGTTCATACTCAGCGCAAACACCAAACAACATTTAGGTTCAACACTAATCTCGAAAGTAGAGGGAGCGTGCGATGGTCATCACATCAACCTTGGAAACACTTCCAGCACACATCGTCACCTCGCCTTTAGCTAGTCTCCATTTATTCCGTAGCTTTTATTTCGAGTTACTAACACTTAGCAACCGATCCGGTACCTAATACCCCGGTGCTACTAGGAGTACTAGTAAAGTACACATCAATATCATGTATACCCAATATACTTTTGTCAACTTTGCTAGCCTTCTCATCTACCAAGTAACTAGGGTAGTTCCGCTTCACTGACTCTTCCCCTCATAACAGAAGGACTTAGTCTCGGGTTTGGGTTCAACCTTCGGTTTCTTTACTAGAGTGGCAACTGGTTTGCCATGTCATGAAGTATCCCTTTTAACCATTGCCCTTCTCGAAACTAGTGGTTTTACTAACCGTCAACACTTGATGATCCTACTTTATTTATACCTTCGCAGTGTCAAACATCGTGAATAGCTCAAGGATCATCATCTTTATCCCTGATATGTTATAGTTCATGACGAAGCTTTCTAGCTCGGTGGCAGTGAATTTGCAGAACTATGTCAATTACTATCTTATCTGGAAGATCATCTCCCACTCGATTCAAGCGATTGTAGCACTCAGACAATCTGAGCACATGCTCAACGATTGAGCTTTTCTCCCTTACTTCGCAGATCAAGAATCTTGTCAGAGGTCTCATACCTCTTAACACGGGCACGAGCCTGAAATCCCAATTTCAGCTCTTGGAACATCTCATATGCTCCGTGACATTCAAAACGTATTCGGTGCCTCCATTCTAAGTCGTTAAGCATTACGCACTGAACTATCACGTACTCATCAAAAACGTGTATGTCAGATGTTCGCAACATCCATAGACGACGCTCAGGGTTCAGCACACCGAGCGGTGCATTAAAGATATAAGCCTTCTTCGTAGCAATGAGGACAATCCTCTGTTTACGGACGCAGTCAGCATAATTGCTAGTATCATCTTTCAAATAAGTTTTCTTAAGGAACATATCAAAAACAGTAGAGCTACAACGCAAGCTACAACATAATTTGCAAAGAAATTTTTGACTATGTTCGTGATAATAAGTTCAATTAATCATATTACTTAAGAAATCCCACTCAAATTGACATCCCTCTAGTCATTCGAGTGGTACATGATCCAAATTCACTAACTCAAGTCCGATCATCACGTGAGTTGAGTTTAGCTTCAATGGTGAACATCTCCATGTTGATCATATCCACTATATGACTCATGCTGGACCTTTTGGTCTCTTGTGTTCCGAGGCCATGTTTGTACATGCTAGGCTCGGCAAGTTTAACACGAGTGTTCCGCGTGTGCAACTATTTTGCACCCGTTGTATGTGAACATAGAGTCTATCACACCCGATCATCACGTGGTGTCTCGAAACGACGAACTGTCGCAATGGTGCACAGTCGGGGAGAACACAATTTTATCTTGAAATTTTAGTAAGGGATCACCTTATAATGCCACCGTCGTCCTAAGAAAAATAAGGTGCATAAAAGGTTTAACATCACATGCAAATCATAACTGACATGATATGGCCATGAACTTCTGCTTCTTGATCTCCATCACCAAAGCACCGGCATGATCTCCATCGTCACCGGTGCCACACCATGATCTCCATCATTGTGCTGCCATCGAGGTTGTCATGCTAACTATGTTGTCACTACTAAAGCTACTACTAGCGATAAAGCAAAGCATCACCAAGCGCAAAATAATTAAAGAAACCCCTATGGCTCCTGCCGGTTGCCGTAGCATCGACGTGCAAGTCGATATTTAACTACTACAACATGATTATTGATGACCCACAAGTAGGGGATCAATCATAGTCCTTTCGATAAGTAAGAGTGTCGAACCCAACGAGGAGCAGAAGGCTCTGATAAATGGATTTCAGCAAGGTAATAACTGCAAACACTGAAAGTAGCGGTAACAAGTGATTGCATAGCGAGGTGAAACGTAGGGAGCAAAAAGTAACAAGTAACAAGTAGTAGCAATGGTGCAACAAGTGGCTCAATCCCTTTTGTAGCAAGGGACAAGCCTGAACAAAGTCTTTTAGGAGGAAAAACGCTCCCGAGGACACACGGGAATTTCTGTCATGCTAGTTTCATCATGTTCATATGATTCACGTTCGTTACTTTGATAGTTTGATATGTGGGTGGACCGGCGCTTGGGTACTGCCCTTACGTGGACAAGCATCCCACTTATGATTAACCTCTCTCGCAAGCATCCGCAACTACAAAATAAGAATTAAGACAAAGTATAACCATAGCATTAAACTAGTGGATCCAAATCAGCCCTGTCGTGGTTTTGTCATGGCAGATGTCCTCGTGAAAGGACTTAGTACTGGAGCCATCGCACCTTGGTGGCGACTCAAAGGGGTTAAGTGGGAGAGACACGACGATTTACCCAGGTTCGGCCCCTCGTGAGGAGGTAAAGGCCTACGTCCTGCTTTGGTTTGTATTGATGTGGTTTTGTTTACAAGGAGGGCGTAGCTCGCCGGACCTAGCACTCGATGATTCTAACCTGCCCTTTCCTCCCCTGGGACTCGCCTTTATATACAGGTCGAACCCCTAGGGTTTACAAGGATACTTTCCTTCCTACCAATCGTGACCCCCGTGGTCTCTAAGTCGCCATCTTCCGAAGCTTGGAGACCTTCCAGGAATCATAAACCGTCATACGACCTTGATCCGGCCAGGACAAGGCCCAAATAACTGCTTGGGTGAATCGCCTAATGAATAACCCGGCCCAACTAGGGCGGGTCATTCACAGGTAATATCCCCAACATTAGGCCCCAAATTGACTTGAACTTCCTTTTCATGCCAATACGCCCGCTCAGTTGAAGGCGATTCATTCCTCATTTTTCTTCATATGTCAGATATTGTAACCCGCCATTGGGCACCAAAAATTCTTTAAGTCGCCAAACCATTTCTTGTTGGCCTCTTCTTATCCCTCGATTTTTGGGAAGACTGACACAATCCCAACGGATCTTAGCGCATCGTTATCCCGAAATCTTTGGCGCGCATTTATAGCGAATCTTTTTATTCCCCAGCGGTTCCCGCTCACGGCGCCTCGACTCCAGCGCTAGCTCTGATAAATAGACGAGGGGGACAGGACTGGTGCTTCCCACCTACCAGTCTCGTCAACCTCCTCCCCATCACTGCAGCGAGAAAATCTCATCGCCTCCCGAGGACTCCGCCGCCGACCGTGCTTTCCGCCTTCACGCGAGAAGCTTCGGCGCCGCCCCTAGGCCCTCGCAGTCGTCCAGCTTCGCGCCGTGGCCGATCTGTCCGCCGCCGTTGACCACTGCATCATCGTCGACCATCTCGCCGTTCCCCACGAACTCCGTCGCCGCTGAAGACCTCGTCGCTCGACGGAACCTCCGTCCTTCTCCAACAACCTTCGTCGCCGTCGGCCTCTTTCGTCCGAAAGCATCAGGTTAGGCTTCCGCCCATTTTTAGGAATAGATCCAATCCCTGCTTGAAGCTTCAGCCACTTCCATGTTCTTGATATTCCTTGCGAGCAGACGTCGCCTACCCTGAACCGATTAGCATAAACATCGATGAGATAGCCAATGTTTTGAATACCTTTATTTATCCGTCTTTACTTGTGAATCTTTAGAATAGTGTTCCATCAAGCGAGGGGCGTCATCTTGCCCTGGTAATAAATTGCTGCATCCAGTCATTTTTCTCAGGTTTTTTTATCTGCCTGATAGATCCATCATTTACCTACTGTTTGCGGAAAGCTGTTTGTAGTCTTCACACTTTGATATTTCGAACGAACGTCTCCATCATCTCTAGAGCGCTGCTCTTGTTAATAGCCACACTCCGTAAGTCGCCATAGTAAACCAACTCGGCCTTTTAATATGACGGGTCAAATCCTTCCCTTAGTCCGCGGACAAAGTACTTGGTGAGTTAAATGAACTTATTTCACCCCTTACAGTAGATGTTCGAGGCATGTAAGTTCACACCTTACTTCTTTGTAGCATGGGCGCCGTCTTCAAAAGTGACTGGCTTCCTACCAAGGTTGACGATACCATACTAGCTGATTATGTGAAAACGGGCAACTTGGACCCTCATAATGTTATCGGCTGGCGCACCGGGTTTGGAGAGGATCTACCTAACCCCAAAGAAGGGGAAATAGTCTTTTTTATTGAACACCTGGAGCGAGGTTTTAAGCCGCCCGGATCGAAGTTTCTTAGAGACGCCATGGCTTTCATGAACATCCGCCTACAGGATTTGGGACCCAATTCCATAAGTAACTTATGTGCGGATTGAGCCCTCCGTTCCTTTATTCTGGCACTTTTTCCATTTGAATCGCCAAACAGAATTCCACAACGGCCCCAGCCTGGAACTCGGCGACGTCAATGTCCAATGCCGCAGGGATAGCCCGTTTCCCTCACTCGCCATGCCCAGCCATCCCAAAGGTTGGGGCGAGTCTTGGTTCTACTGTCAAGATACTTCTCCTACAGGCGAAAACAAGCTTCTGGGCTACAGGCCAACTCGCCTTCCAACCAACTTCAAGCTTCCAGACAAGCTCACCGAGGAAGAAGAATCGGAATTCATCCCAATATTGTCCGAATTAAGATCCTTGACGAACAACGGCCTCACTGGGGTTGACCTAATCCGCTGCTGGGTTGAATGGTGTATCCTCCCTCTGAGTCGCCGGGACGGTCTGATGTGCGAATTTGATGGCACCCTGGATCATCCTCAATGTTATTTCCATACGGCTTTAACAGAAAAGAACATTGTTACCATTATCAAGAAGCTGACTGGCGAGCCTGCGGGAAAATGCGGCCAAATCGGCCTCAAGCCTTTCTGCAAAATTAACCCGGCGCCCAAGGTGAACAAATCTAACCCGCCTTTGGTCTTTACTCCTTATGCTTCATTTGTATTGTGGTTTTTGTAACATATGCTATTTCAGAAAGGCGATAAGTTCTGGTCCAAGAAGCCCAAAAGGCCAGCCATGAAAAATGTTAAGCCGCCCTCAAAGAAAACCAAGGGTAAGGGCAAAGTTGTTGCGGCTGAGCCATCCGAAGTCGATGAATCTCAAGTCGGCGATGCACTTTCGGAGGTAAAAATTCATACTCTTTTCACTCGCCATCCACTACTGTTAATCTTCGTATTTATATCTTTTCCTTTTCTTGTAATAGAACGAAGACAACGAAAGCTAGGAGGACTCTGTTGAGGTAATTTCTGTTTCCTCCGATTCATCTCCTTCTCCACCTAAGCCGGCCAGGCGAGTTTGTGGGAAAGTTCCTTCTCACACCCAAATGCTTATTTGGACCCAAATTTCCTACTGAAGAAAGCACAACATACTTCAAATCGGAAGACGCGAAGTCATTCCGGTGATCTGGTGTCCGGCTTACCAGCAACGAACAAGAGGAAACCAAATGAGGTATTTTATGAATGACAATTCTTCATGTCTTTTTGAATCACGCCTGTAACCCGCCTATACTATTGACGTATAATTCTTGCAGAATTCTCCTCCTACATCTCGCGACTCAGTGATGTCGACACTTCCACCAATGATTCGAGTTCCAGGGTAAGTCTTTTGATAATCTTGCTTTGAATCCTAAGGGTAATGAACTTTCAGTTCCTTAATGTGCTTCTCCCTTCTTTTAGGGCACAGGCCAAGAAAAGGAAAACCAGCGGGTCAACTCCTGTCTCAACTTCAGAACCCATCAAAGAATCAGCGCCGATCCAGGACAACCCGGACCAAGCCGAGCCTGAAAATCAAATAGATCTTCCTGACTCGCCCAAGGAAACAATGGATGCCCCTAAGCCGCCAAGTCCATTGACGACAACAGAAGACCCAGATGTTGTGGTTATTACTGGTACCGGTTTCTCTAAGCCGGCGGCAACGGTTTTGTCAAAGCATGTGGCATCCTCCTCTCAAGCCATTCCTGAATTTGGACTCTCCAAGGCTAAGCTTTCTAAGTATGAAAATCTGGAGTTCAAGGAACTCTGCTCTGGCTTTTCAAGTCGCCTGGAGGCGAGCTATGAGATGGAGAAAAGCCTGCTGCGAATGTTAAAAAACAAACATGAGGCAAATTTGTTATATTGTATTACTCCCATTAACCCCCAAGGGCCGGGTCATCAGTAAAAAGATGAGCCGGGTCTTAAAAAACTAAGAAAAACTTTGCGACCAGTAACCCCCAAGGGTCGGGTCATCAGTAAAAAGATTTGTCGGGTCTTAAAAAACTAAGAAAAACTTTGCGACCAGTAACCCCCAAGGGCCGGGTCATCAGTAAAAAGATGAGCCGGGTCTTGAAAAATTTAGAAAAACTTTGCGACCAGTAACCCCCAAGGGCCGGGTCATCGGTAAAAGGATGAGCCGGGTCTTGAAAAATTTAGAAATACTTTGCGACCAGTAACCCCCAAGGGCCGGGTCATCAGTAAAAGGATGAGCCGGGTCTTGATATTGTATAATTTCATCTGAAAAGAAAAAATTATACATTAGCCCCCAAGTGTCAGGGATATTGCTTGCAATAGTTCTGAGACTTGCCCTTGTTTTGTACTTTCAACAGGAAACTCTTGCTCAGACTGAATCGGCGCTTGGCGATTTAAAGCAAAACTTATCTGGTCAGCAAGACGCCCAAGCTAAGTCGGAGGAGAAATATCAATTAGCCTTGGCTGAGCTGGAGAAACTCAAAGCCGAGTTGAAAAGAGCTCAAGCTGACCAAGATGCCGCCATAAAAAGAGCAGAGAAGGCTGAAGCCAGGCTGGCCACTGTGCAACAGGAATTGTCCGGCTTGAAGCGTCATATCTCCAACATGACGCAAGCCGTCTTCGGTAAGCTTACTTAAACTTTTGATCTCCTCTTATTTTTTATAAATAATTCTTATCGTAAGTCGCTGATCATCATGACCCCTTACTCAGGTCCGAGAGCCGCCAACCTTCAAGAAGACTGCGTGCTGATGCTGAAGGCGATTTACACGCTGACAGAGCAACTGTACACCGGCAGTGTCTTGACTATTAAAGCTGTGACAGGTGCCAAAGAACCTATAACTTCCATAAAGAAGGTGCTTGGCTTCCTATCCACACTTCCCCTTCAGATTGGCGAGCTAACTCGGTCAGCCGCCTGAAAGGGTGTTCTGACTGCCCTGAGTCGCTGCTTGGCATATGCTCCAGAGATCAACCCGGAAGAGGTTGCAGCAGGCTTTCCTCAACTTAAAGACGATGGGCCAGAATTCGTTGAAGAGGACTATGAACGTGTTGTCAAGGACTCCCGGCTGGCAGCAACCCAACTTGCAGCAAGTCTTGATTTATCAAAGTATCAGGCGACTTATGATAGCAAAAACAAGAAGGTCAACCCGCCAACCTTTGTGACGACCAGTTTAACTCCTCGGCGACCCAAGAACCCTTTTGACTTGGAAGCAGACCTGGCATCAATCCTAACTGATGAAGATGACTTCGCAGCTCTGGCTAAGTGCAACTGGGTATTGGGCGAGTTGCAAATCGAAGTCGGCCAAAGCTCACAACAGAATGATCCTAAGGCGCCAGCAGAATAAACCTTATTGATTTTGTCCTGAGAGCCATGTAATAGGTCTTTTTTCATAAGTCGGTACTGTTTTGGTGATACCCTTTGCAAGAATCTTTATGTCGCCCTTAAGGCGATTTTGAAATATTTGAGACTCCTTTAAGATGCTTAACTCGCCATGGATGAAGTAATTCTGATCATCAACCTGACTTAGGCTTTGAAAACAGCATATGTGAAACCAAGTAAGTGATAACAAATATTTCCCAGAGGGATCAGAAAGAAAGGTAAAAAATCCTCAAAGCTATGCCATTAAATAAAAGCAGCAATTTCGTCGGCTCATAAGGTCGCGACAGGATGAGGCGAGTCAGGAAACTCAAGCACGCACCCTAAATGCAGGTTTCGTCGGCTCATAAGGTCGCACAGGATGAGGCGAGTCAGAAAGCTCGTGCACATACCCTAAATGCAGGTTTCGTCAGCTCATAAGGTCGCGACAGGATGAGGCGAGTCAGAAAGCTCGTGCACACACCCTAAATACAAGTTTCGTCGGCTCATAAGGTCGCGACAGGATGAGGCGAGTCAGGAAGCTCGTGCACACACCCTAAATGCAGGTTTCGTCGGCTCATAAGGTCGCGACAGGATGAGGCGAGTCAGGAAACTCAAGCACGCACCCTAAATGCAGGTTTCGTCGGCTCATAAGGTCGCGACAGGATGAGGCGAGTCAGAAAGCTTGTGCACACACCCTAAATACAGGTTTCGTCGGCTCATAAGGTCGCGACAGGATGAGGCGAGTCAGAAAGCTCGTGCACACACCCTAAATGCAGGTTTCGTCGGCTCATAAGGTCGTGACAGGATGAGGCGAGTCAGAAAGCTCGTGCACACACCCTAAATGCAAGTTTCGTCGGCTCATAAGGTCGCGACAGGATGAGGCGAGTCAGAAAGCTCGTGCACACACCCTAAATGCAGGTTTCGTCGGCTCATAAGGTCGCGACAGGATGAGGCGAGTCAGAAAGCTCGAGCACACACCCTAAATGCATGATTCTGTCGGCTCATAAGGTCGCAACAGGATGACACAATTGCTTTTTAATGAAGAACCCCCCAAGCCAGGGAGTATTTGTAACTTTATTACTTCATAATGAAACTGAAAAACTTACAAAATGTAGAGCTTAAGAGCTCAAGTGTAATAAGGCCGCAGGTGGGCAATATTCCACGGGCGAGTTGACTCAGCCTCCGTGGTTGGCCGGTTGGGCCGGAGATCCACCAAATAATAAGAGCCATTGCGGAGGTTCTTGTTGACGACGAATGGCCCTTCCCAAGGTGGTGACAACTTGTGCATGCCTGCACGATCTTGTATCCACCGAAGAACTAAGTCGCCTTCCTAAAAGGTCCGACTTTAAACCCGGCGGTTGTGATAACGCCGCACATCCTGCTGGTAGATGGCTGAATGGGCCGCAGCCAGGTCACGCGCCTCCTCCAAGGCGTCCAAAGAGTTTTGACGCGCCAGCTCATTGTCTTGTTCCACATACGCGGCGACTCTCAATGAGTCATGTCTTATGTCAGTAGGGAGAACAGCCTCTGCTCCGTAAACCAGAAAGAAAGGGGTGAAACCCGTGGATCGGTTCGGGGTGGTCCGAATACTCCACAGCACTGAAGGTAGTTCTTCAACCCAACACCCTGGGGTTTTTTCCAGGGGAACCATGAGTCGGGGTTTACTCCCTCGCAACACCTCCTGATTCGCCCGCTCTGCCTGCCCATTGGATTGTGGGTGAGCGACTGCAGAAACGTCAAGTCGGATATGTTCTCAACGACAAAACTCCTGCATCGCCCCTTCGGACAAGTTAGTACCATTATCAGTAATGATACTGTGCAGATATCCAAACCGGAAAATCAACTTCTTCAAGAATTTGACCGATGTTTCCGCATCGCAAGCTCCAACAGGTTCCGCCTCAACCCACTTGGTGAACTTGTCAACCGCCACCAGCAGATGGGTCTTCTTGTTAGAGGACATTTTAAAGGGGCCGACCATGTCCAGCCCCCAGACCGCAAAAGGCCAAGTGATGGGGATCATTATTAATTCTTGAGCCGGCACATGAGCCTGCCGTCCATAACACTGGCACCCTTTGCACCGACGAACTATATCTTCTGCATCTGCATGAGCCGTCAGCCAAAAGAAACCATGACGGAAAGCCTTTGATACCATAGAACGTGACCCGGCGTGATGCCCACAGTCTCCGGAATGAATGTCATTTAGGATTATGCATCCTTCTTCGGAGGAAACACATCGCTGAAAAACTCCAGAGGTGCTCCTCTTGTATAACTCGCCATTGATGATGACCATGGATTTGCTGCGCCGAACGATTTGACGAGCCAAAACTTCATCTGTCGGTAACTCGCCCCGAGCGAGATAAGCCAGATAAGGAAGAACCCAATCCGGCGTGACATGAAGAGCCGCCACAAGCTGAGACTCAGGATCTGGTATTGCTAGTTCCTCCTCCGATGGTAGAATCACGGATGGTTCATGTAAGATATCCATAAAAACATTAGGAGGAACCGGTTTTCTCTGGAAGCCAAGTCGTGAGAGGGCGTCTGCTGCCTCGTTGAGGCGCCGATCAATATGATCCACCTGATAACCATGAAAATGACCCGCTACATCAAACACAGCTCGTCTGTAAGCCGCCATCATGGGGTCCCAAGAATCCCAGGTACCCGAAACCTGTTGTGCCACCAAATCAGAGTCGCCAAAGCATCTGACTCGTGTTAGATTCATCTCCTTAGCGAGTCGCAAACCGTGAAGCAGAGCTTCGTATTCCGCCGCATTGTTAGTGCACGGAAACATGAGTCGGAGAACGTAACAGAACTTATCTCCTTGAGGGGATACCAACACCACTCCAGCCCCCGAGCCCTCCAGCTGCCTAGACCCATCAAAATAAATGGTCCAGTAAGTGAGATCAGGCCGCTCTTCCGGAGCCTGTAACTCCGTCCAGTCGTTGACGAAATCAACTAAGGCCTGGGACTTAATGGCTGTGCGGGGAGTATACTGTATGTGATGGGGCCCAAGTTCTATTGCCCACTTGGCGATTCGTCCTGTTGCCTCCCGATTCTGGATGATGTCCCCAAGGGGGGCGGAGCTAACCACTGTGATAGGGTGTTCTTGAAAATAATGCTTAAGTTTTCGACTCGCCATAAACACCGCATATACCAATTTCTACCAATGTGGGTACCGCTGCTTGGAAAGAGTTAGCACCTCGCTGATAAAATATACCGGACGTTGCACTGGGTATTCCTTCCCTTCCTCCTTTCTCTCAATGACAACCGCCACACTTACTGCTTTGGAATTTGCCGCGATATACAGAAGCATGGGCTCCTTTTCAGTTGGGGCAGCCAGGACCGGCGGGTTAACCAATTGGCGTTTCAAGGCTTCGACCGCCTCGTCTGCCTCATTTGTCCAAACAAACCGATCAGATTTCCTCAATAACTGATAAAGAGGGATCGCCTTCTCCCCCAGGCGACTCACAAAACGACTTAGGGCCGCAATGCGACCCGCCAGTCGTTGAACTTGATTGACGTTCGCCGGCTTTCCAAGGGATGTAACCGCTTCGATCTTGTCCGGGTTAGCTTCAATGCCGCGCTCCGATTCCAGGAAACCCAGTAACTTCCCTGCAGGTACACCAAAAACACACTTGGTGGGATTTAGCTTCATCTGATATACCCGTAGATTACCGAACGTTTCTTTGAGATCCTCCAGTAGCGTCTCCCCCTGACGGGTCTTGATCACAATATCGTCCACATAGGCATGGACGTTGCGACCAATTTGGTTACGGAGGCAATCTTGGATGCAGCGTTGATAAGTCGCCCCCGCACTCTTGAGTCCAAAGGGCATGGACACATAACAAAAGGCCCCGAAGGGGGTTATAAAGGCTGTCTTCTCTTGATCCTCCGCGGCCATCTTGATTTGATGATATCCTGAATAGGAGTCCAGAAAGCACAATCGTTCGCATCCCGCAACCGACTCAATGATTTGGTCGATGCGGGGAAGAGCGAAGGGATCTTTTGGACAAGCTTTGTTGAGGTCTGTGTAGTCGATACACATACGAAAAGTACCATTCTTCTTGAGTACCAAAACCGGGTTAGCCAGCCATTTGGGGTGAAAAACTTCCACGATGAACCCGGTGTCTAAAAGGCGGGCGACTTCTTCCCCAATCGCCTTGCGTCGCTCCCCGTTAAATCTGCGAAGGTACTGCTGGATGGGTTTGCACTTTGGGTCAACATTAAGATGGTGCTCAGCGAATTCTCTCGGCACACCAGGCATGTCAGAAGGTTTCCATGCAAAGATGTCCCGATTCTCACGGATGAATTCGATGAGCGCGCTTTCCTATTTGGGGTCCAGACCCGTCCCAATGGTGACTGCTTGGATGAATCGCCAGGCACGAAATCAATTGTCTTAGTGTCATCCATTGGTTTGAACTTGAGGGGCGACTCAGAATCTGTAGTCGGCTTCTTTAGGGGTGACATATCCGCCAGGTCAACATTGGCCCGATGGTGTTTGAGCTCTTCCGCAGCACAAGCGACTTCCGCATAAGCTGCATCCCCTTCTTCACATTTCTTTGCAATCCTTATATCTCCATCAACCGTGATGGGTCCTTTGGGACTAGGCATTTTGAGCTTGAGGTAGACATAGCACGGGCGAGCCATGAAGCGGGCGTAAGCCGGCCGCCCAAACAACGCATGGTAGGGGCTTTTCAATTTGACCACCTCGAAGATCAGTGACTCCGACCTATAATTCTGCGTAGTTCCAAACGCCACTGTGAGCCCGACCTGGCCTATGGGGTAAGCCGACTTGCCTGGGACAATCCCGTGGAAAACCGTGGTTGAAGGCATCAAGTCTTTTTCAAATAGATTCATCCTTTGGAAAGTGTCAAAGTATAGGATATTGATGCTGCTGCCACCATCCATTAGCACCTTTGATAGGGTGTAACCCCCAACTTGGGGAGCCACGACCAACGCCAGATCGCCCGGGTTATCAACTCTCGGCGGGTGGTCCTCCCTGCTCCACGTTATGGTCTGTTCAGACCAACGGAGGTATCTGGGAATCGCCGGTTCAGATACACTGTACGCCCGGTGACTCACCTTCTTATCACGCCTGCACGCATTAGTGGTGAAAACATGATACTGCCCATTACTTAACTGTTTGGGGTTGCTGCGAAAGCCCCCATTATCGTCCTGACCCTGCGGAGCCCCCTGTGGGGGTGGCTGCTGGAAAGCTCCTGGCGGGTTATACCGCCGCTGGTGGTGCACCGGGTACTGGCCGCCGCCTGGCTGCGGGCCTCCTTGAGCCCTCTATTCGGGAAAACCACCGAAAGGGTTCTGTCTTTGGTTGGGTGCGGCAAATTGCTCCTGGCACTGGTCCGGGTCATCGTTTCGAATCTTCTTGATCGCCTCCGCCCGAAACTCTCGCATCACGAAGCAGTTTTCCCAAGAGTGAGTCGCCGGACCGTCTGCCTTGGCGTGGTGCGGGCAAGGGCCTTTGAGTAGCTCTTCATAGTTACGCGGCCTCTTTCCGCTGAACCCCCGATTCTTTTTCTTGCCGTTGTTGGCGTTGGTATTGGCGACTAAGTCCGAGGGCTCCTCCTGCGGTCTCCGCTTGCCATTGGTCCCTTGATTGTGACGATTACGCCCCTGGAAACGGGTATGATTTTTGGATGACTCGCCCTTCTTGGGCGAATTAGTCTTACCATCCTCGCCAAGATCTTTGGTATCATCGGCCTCAGCATATCTAGTGAGGGTGTCCATCAGTTCGCCCATGTCTTGGACCTTTCGTTTGAGTCGCCCCAATTTTTGCACCAAGGGTTCGTAATGGCAATTATGCTCGAGGATGAGCATAGCTTGAGCCGCCGTAATGCCATCTGACGAATGGATAATTTCTGCAACCCGCAGTGACCAATGGTGGGCCAACTCGTCCGGGCGCTGAACGCAGTGTTGTAGATCGATGATTGTCATCAGACGTTTGCAGGTTTCTCGGAAGTTTTTGATGAAACGTTCTTTTAACTCGGCCCAGGACTGGATGGAATTGGGAGGTAAGTTTTTAAACCAAGTGCGTGCTGACCCCTCGAGCATCATCGCGAAGTATCTGGCGCAAACCGCCTCGTTCACGACGAGCATGTCCATGGCGATTTCATAACTCTCGATCCATGACGTCGACTCGAGGTCCGGGGTATAATTAGGCACTTTCCTTGGTCCTTTGAAGTCTTTGGGCATCTTTTCATTACGTAGGGCGGGGGACAAGCATGGTACCCCAACTCGCCCTCCGCCCCCGACGAGGGGGACCGGGGCGTCTTGGGTGTTCGGGAGATCCGGGCCCGACGGGTTCCGTTCAGGCGGGTTGTCCTGTGGGACGTGTCGCGGCCCGCTGTTTACGGCGGGCTGGTCCTCTGGCCGGCTCCTGGGATAACTTGCCTGAGGGGTGGAATGCAACCTCTCGAGGCTATGTGAGAACTGGGCGTTTTGAACCACCGCTGTCTTCAGCATTTCGATGGCATTCCTTGCTTCTATCTCGGCCGGGGTGTTGCCGTGAATCGGAAGAGATTCCAGATGGCGAGTTGCGGCAAGCACATTATCCACCGGGTTGGAAAAGTGGCCTTGAGGCGTCCGGAATCGGGGAATATGATATTCAACTGGTTGAGCCGGCGGGTTAGGCTGGCGGCCCGATCCTCCCCCCAGGGCGGCTCCCGCCCCAGGGGTTCGTGGCGTATCGAACAGGTGGGTCGGATTGAGATCATGAGGCAGGCGACCCTGGTGTCTCCGCTGATGGACAGCGTCGGACGCGCGCTGTTGTCTCTCGAGCCGCCAGTTGTCGGTGTTTAAACGCATCCTTTCGGCCGTAATTTGAGCTTGCCGAGTCTCGATCCTGGCGGACTCTATCTCGGCGTCCCGATGAGCTTTTGCCACTGCTTCTCGAAGTTTCCCAGTTCAGTGTTCATCTCCTCCTGGTTTTCTGGTGTGAGGGGAGTCGCCATTAGCCTTGTGATCTCCGCCGCTAAGCCCACCAGGACTGCGGCTGGGCTCCTGGACGTCTCGCCGGTTCCATCGCTTCCGGTAGGGTTTTGCGTGGGCTGAGTCGCCCCTGCCATGTAGAAGGCGATCTGGCGGCGGGTTCGGTCAAGAACTTCAGGGTCCATGGCCAGCGACAGGCCCCCAAGACAATCCCCATGCAGAGACTGGGCTAATGGAGAAAGATTGGAGTGAAGTTTAGTATGCTTTCTAAGATCAGAGGAGGAAAAGAATGAAGGTGTGGGAGGGAAGGAGGAGGCAAGGCCCCCTCATTGTGTATTCGACTACTCATTACGGAACCACCGATTGATCCGATTAGACTTCCCGCGGGGTAGCGCGGGGAACTTGCTGAATCAACTCCTTGGAATCGGAGGCCTGACTGAGGGTCAATCCTATGGTAACCTCAACCTAGGAATGCCTGTTTCACTTCCTTGACAGAGCCAACTGAGATGTAGAGGATTCGTCATTAGAGTTGACCGGTGTAGTTTCCTGAGTCGCCGATCATTCTGGCTCCTCCGAACCCTGCGTGAACCCCACAAAGACCGGGCGAGTCAGATTTGGCGTTATTACTGGGCGGACGTACCTGGCCGGCTCGACGATGTCGGTGGAGGTGTCCGGCTCAGGCGTGGATGATCCAATCATGTCGATGAAGATGTTGATCTTGCCGAAGGGGACCCTGTAACCAGATTCAATTGAATCCGCTTCAGGTCCCCATCGCTGGTTGTCGATGTAGGTTATCCCGCGGCGGCTCCGAGTCACGAAGCAGCGCATAAACTGGGGTTTAAACTTCTGTCACTCCAGCAACCCATCATCTACTTACTACTTCCCAATGCCTTCCTCTAGGCCCAAATATGGTGAAGTGTTATGTAGTCGACGTTCACATAACACCACTAGAGGAAAAACAACATACAACATATCAAAATATCGAACGAATATCAAATTCACATGACTATTATTAACATGACTTATCCCATGTCCTCAGGAACAAAAGTAACTACTCACAAGATATAATCATAATCATGACCAGAGGTGTAATGAATAGCATCAAGGATCTGAACATAAACTCTTCCACCAATTAATCCAACAAGCATCAACTACAAAGAGCAATCAACACTACTAGCAACCTTACAAGTACCAATCGGAGTCGTGAGACGGAGATTGATTACAAGAGATGAACTAGGGATTGGAGACGAGATGGTGCTGATGAAGATGTTGATGAATATGCCTCCCCTCCGACAAGAGGAGTGTTGGTGATGACGATGGCGACGATTCCCCCTCCGGGAGGGAAATTTTCCCAGCAGGATCGTCCTGTCGGAGCTCTAGATTGGATCTGCTCAAGTTCCGCCTCGTGGCGGCGGCGAAACCACGAAAAAGCTCCCGTATGATTTTTTTTCCAGGTCAGGACGCTTCATATAGCAAAAGAGGGGGGCTAGTGGGCCTTCAGGCAACCCACAAGGTTGCCTACCGCCACCAGGGGGTGGTGGCAGAGTGGGGGCTTGTGGGGCCCTGGTGGCCCCCCTCTGGTAGTTCTTTCTCCCAGTATTTTTAATATATTTCATAAAAAATTCACATAAATTTTCAGGGCATTTGGAGATGTGCAGAATAGTGGACTAGGATTTGCTCCTTTTCCAGTCCAGAATTCCAGTTGCCTGAATTCTCCCTCTTCAAATAATCCCTGCAAAATAAGAGAGAAAAGGCATAAATATGGTACCACAACTAATATAACAGCCCAAAAAGCAATAAATATCAACATGAAAGCATGATGCAAAATGGACGTATCAACTCCCCCAAGCTTAGACCTCGCTTGTCCTCAAGCGAAAATCATGTTCCATAAACATGTCCACATGTTTGGGGACGAAGGTGTCGATAAAACATAATACGGACATGAGGGCATCATGATCACACATAGAACAGCAATATATCATAAAGATTATTATGGGAAAGTAAGAATTCCTTCACAAAGCAAAGCATGAAGCGAAAACCTTACCGAGAAGTAACCAACAATAGTCCATAGTCATTGAAGCAATTGCAATTTATCACAACATCAGAAGGAGTCAAATAAGAGCTTGTAAGGCAAACCCACATATTCAATCATCTCTTTCGTTTTCCACAATTGTTACAACTCACGTGATACTCATGGTGTCAAAGTTTCAGCTGAACACAGAGGAGGATAGGGGCTTATAATTTTGCCTCCCAACTGTTTACCTCAAGGGTAAAGTCAACCATAATAAAGCATGAGTACTCAACTCCAAGTTGATATATGAATATAGATCTTTCCCAAGCATGTGATAGTAGCCAAGACAAAGGCAAAAAGGGAATTGGTGATGGTCACCATGACTCTTTAAAGGGTAAAAAGTAAAGGTACAAGATAGACCCTTCGCAGAGGGAAGCAGAGGTTGTCATGCGCTTTTGAGGTTTGAATGTGTGTCCTCTTAGTGCGGAGGAACGTCACTTTATATTGCCTCCTGTGATAAAGAACTTTATTATGCAGTCTGTCGCTTTTATGTCTTCCTCGTCACAGGTTCGTACAAAGCTTATTTTCCACACAATAATAGATCATACATATTAGAGAGCAATTTTTATTGCTTGCACCGATGACAACTTACTTGAAGGATCTTATTCAATCCATAGGTAGGTATGGTGGACTCTTATGGCAAAACTGGGTGGAGGTTTATGGATGCACAAGTAGTATCTCTACATGGTGCGGGAGTTTTGGCTAATATGAGGTGGAAGCAATCGTCACATGCTAAGGGGTCTCTAATCATATAACATTGTTTGGAACCAAGCAAACACAATTCATTATGTTGTCTTCCTTGTCCAACGTCTACTCCTAGGCATGCAATAGTTTGGTGAGTGCTCACAATTGTAAAAAGTGTCTAAGATGATATATTTATATGTGAACCTCTCTTTCGTTATTACTTCTTATTAATTGCAACAATGACTAATGTCTATGTTGATTTATTCTCAACAAGTTTCAATCATCATACTTGTCATATGTGAAGTTATCACTTTCCATAAGATCGTCTCATGATCTTTCATGCTATCGTTCTTTTCATACTTTTGATCATGGCACAAAGCAAAGCCCTTGACTAAGACACTCTTTATTATATAGCTCGTAAGCTCGAATACAACGGGGAAGAGACAAAAGCAAAAGACTCAAACTAAAAACTAAAGACTTATTCCTCTAAAAGAAGAAATAAAAACTGAAAAGGAAATAACTAAAACAAAGGTAAAAGCAAAAGATATGAAGGTCATACGATACCAGGGCAACTCCCCCAAGCTTGGCAGAAGTCAAGGGGATTGCCCATACCAATGCTTAGTTGTCTTCCTTTGGTGGTGGTGGTGTTGTTGTCGGAGTAGTATGATGCTTGTCTAATTTCCACTTGAGCAAAAAGTACTGCTCCCTTAGATCGTCATTTTCCTTCTCAAGTTTCAACACTCTATGGCAAATTTCTTGCTTACTGTCCTGCAAGAAACGAGAAGGGATAAAGAAGATCTTAGGCTTCTTCCTATGGTCAGGGAGACTTGACTTCTTGAACTCCACATGGGTGTTTGCAGATTGAGGTAGAGGAGCCTCCTCTTCATCGGAACTCGTTTGCTCCTTCCCTTTGGGCTCATAGTCCTCTTCCTCATCAGTGGTCCATCCATATGGTTCCAAGTCCCCATTAATCCTAGAGTTAGCACAATCATCAGCCACATAGATCTCTTCTTCTGAATCTTGAGAAGACATCTTGACCTAAATCTGCGGCAGACAACAAGCTCAAAATGAAAACAGAGGAAAACTACGCGATACGGAGATCAAAACCCTCGGGCGACTATATATAGATTTTTTTTCTGGCCCAGAAGGAGTCCTCCGCAAGAAAACGGAGTCCGGGAGGCACACGAGGTGCCCACAAGCTTGCCCACCGCCACCAGGGGGTGGTGGCCGAGTGGGCCCTTGTGGCTTCCTCGTTTGCTCTCCAGACTGCTTCTTATTTTTCTAATTTTCCAAAAATTCCAAAACTGAGGAAATTTCCTATTGGAAAAGTATCAGAGTCCAATTTCTTGCCGAAACACATACATCTTTGTTTTCAGGGTCTGAAACAGGCTGATAAACATCCTTATGTACTCCTTTGGAGTTATGACATTGATGATATTGGTCTCAACATTTATGGGAGTACCAGAGATGTAATGCTTGATTCTTTGCCCATTTACCACTCTAGGAAAATTTCCTTCCGTTTTATTGATTTTGATGGCACCGGAACAATATACTTCCTCGACAACATAGGGACCTTCCCATTTAGAGAGAAGCTTGCGTGCAAAGAATCTCAAACGAGAATTGTATAGCAAGACATAATCACCTACATTGAACTCTCATTTCTGTATTCGTTTGTCGTGCCATCTCTTAACCTTTTCCTTGAACAACTTGGCATTCTCATATGCCTGGGCTCTCCATTCATCCAACGAGCTGATATCAAACAACCGCTTCTCACCGGCAAGTTTGAAATCAAAGTTGAGCTCTTTGATTGCTCAATAAGCTTTGTGTTCCAGCTCAAGAGGAAAATGACAGGCCTTACCTTAAACCATTTTATATGGTGACATGCCCATGGGATTCTTATAAGCAGTCCTATAAGCCCATAGTGCATCGTCAAGTTTGCTTGACCAGTTCTTTCGAGATCTATTGACGGTCTTTTGTAGGATCAACTTCATCTCCCTATTACTCAACTCCACTTGACCACTAGACTGAGGATGATAAGGAGATGCAACTCTATGGTTGACATCATAGTTAGCTAGCATCTTGCGGAAAACACCATGAATGAAGTGTGAACCGCCATCAGTCATCAAGTATCTAGGGACTCCAAATCTTGGGAATATGACTTCTTTAAGCATCTTAATAGAGGTGTGGTGATCAGCATTTTTAGTGAGGATAGATTCTACCCACTTAGTAACGTAATCCACAGCAACTAAGATGTGAGTGTACCCATTGGAACTCAGGAAGGGTCCCATATAATCAAAGCCCCAGACATCAAATGGTTCAATGACAAGTGAATAGTTCATAGGCATCTCTTGACGCTTACTGATGTTCCCTATCCTTTGGCATTCGTCGCAAGACAAGACAAACTTACGAGCATCCTTGAAGAGAGTGGGCCAATAGAAACATGATTGCAATACCTTATGGGCAGTTCTATCTCGAGCATGGTGTCCTCCGTAGGCTTCGGAATGACACTTCTGCAGGACTTGTTCCTGTTCATGTTCAGGCACACAACGTCTAATAACACCATCTACTCCTTCCTTATAAAGGTGAGGATCATCCCAGAAGTAGTGTCAAATCAAGGAAGAATTTCCTCTTTTGCTGATAGGTGAAACTGGGTGGTATGTATTTGGCTACGATATAGTTTGCATAATCGGCATACCACGGCGCACTAAGTAAAGTGCGGATGACATTTAGTTGCTCATCAGGAAAGCTGTCATCAATTGGTAGTGGGTCATCAAGGACATTCTCTAGCCTAGACAAGTTATCTGCTACAGGGTTATCAGCACCCTTTCGGTCAACGACGTGCAAATCAAATTCCTATAGCAGGAGAACCCATCTGATCAGCCTAGGCTTAGCATCCTTCTTCTGCATGAGGTACTTAATAGCAGCATAATTAGAGTGAATTGTGACTTTGGAGTCAACTATGTAAGATCTGAACTTTTCACATGCAAACACGACTGCTAAAAATTCCTTCTCCGTAGTAGCATAGTTTCTTTGGGCACTGTCTAGAGTTTTACTAGCATAGTGAATGACATTCAACTTCTTGTCAACTCTTTGTCCTAGAACAGCACCAACAGCGTAATCACTAGCGTCACACATGATTTCAAAGGGCAAGTTCCAGTCAGGTGGTTGAACAATAGGTGCGGTTATCAAAGCCTTCTTAAGTATTTCAAAGGCTTCCTCACAATCCTCATCAAAAACAAAAGGAACATCCTTCTGCAAGAGGTTGGTAAGAGGCCTAGAAATCTTAGAGAAGTCTTTAATAAACCTTCTATAGAAACCAGCATGACCTAAGAAACTTCGTATACCTCTGATATCTGTGGGGCAAGGCATGTTCTCAATTGCATCAACCTTAGCCTTATCAACTTCAATGCCTCTTTCAGAGATTTTGTGTCCTAAGACGATACCTTCATTAACCATAAAGTGGCACTTCTCCCAATTCAAAACGAGGTTGGTTTCTTCGCATCTCTGTAAGACTCGATCAAGGTTACTGAGGCAATCATCAAAGGAAGACCCGTAAACGGAGAAGTCATCCATGAAAACCTCTACAATCTTTTCACAAAAGTCAGAGAATATAGCCATCATACATCCTTGGAAGGTGGCAGGTGCATTACATAAGCCAAAAGGCATACATCTATAGGCAAAGGTACCGAAAGGGTAGGTGAAAGTGGTTTTCTCTTGATCAGATTGTGCAACAGGTATCTGCGAGAAACGTGAATAACCGTCTAGAAAGCAGAAGTGTGTGTGCTTTGATAGCCTTTCTAGCATTTGGTCGATGAACGGCAAAGGATAATGATCTTTCCTGGTTGCCTTGTTCAGTTTCCGGAAGTCTATCACCATTCTATAGCCGGTAATAATCCTTTGTGGGATTAGTTCATCCTTATCATTAGGAACGATGGTGATACCTCCCTTCTTAGGTACGCAATGTACTGGACTTACCCAATCACTATGAGCAACAGGATAAATGATTCCTGCTTCCAGAAGCTTTAATATTTCTTTTCTAACGACCTCTTTCATCTTAGGATTTAATCTCCTTTGATGATCAGCAACTGGTTTAAAGTCAGGATCGGTTTTAATCTTGTGCTGACATAGAGTAGGACTAATACCCTTAAGATCATCAAGAGTATATCCAATAGCAGTGCAGTGCTTCCTTAGAGTTTTTAGTAACTTCTTATCTTCGCGCTCTAAGAGGAGAGCACTAATAATGACAGGATATATCTCCTTCTCATCAAGATAGGCATACTTAAGAGTATCAGGCAACTGTTTAAGCTCGAACACAGGATCACCCTTTGGTGGGGGAGGATCCCCAAGCAGTTCAACAGGTAGATTATTCTTGAGAATAGGATGTTGTTCTAAGACAATTCTAAGACAATATCATTTGCATGCTCAAGCAGATTTGGCTCTAAAGGATCCGTAGGAGGTACAGCAATAGAGGCAAGAGCAATGATTTCATCTCTACCAGACGACTCTCTTTCATGGGGTTGTCTTCCAAACTTGGAGAAGTTAAATTCATGAGACACACCCTCGAAACTTACTGTGACAGTCTGCTTAATGCAATCAATGTGAGCATTGACAGTGTTGAGAAAGGGTCTACCAAATATGATGGGACAAAAGCTATCTTGTGCAGTACCAAGGACGAGGAAATCAGTAGGATACTTCATCTTACCACACAGGACTTCTACGTCTCTCACAATTCCCAGAGGGAAGATAGTGTCTCTATTAGCTAGCGTAGTAGTGACATCAATGGGTTCTATCTCAGCAGGTGCAATCTCATCTTTGATTTCATCATAGAGAGAACGGGGTATTGCACTAACACTAGCTCCCATATCACATAAACCATGGTAATAGTGATCTCCTATCTTGACAGAAACAACGGGCATGCCAACTACAGGTCCGTGCTTGTCTTTCGCGTGAGGTTTAGCAATTCTAGCAGAGTCCTCACAGAATTTAATAACATGCCTGTCTATGTCTTCGACTAAGAGATCTTTGATAACAGAAACACTAGGTTCAACACTAATCTCCTCAAGGGGTGCAAGTGGTCTAATGTAACCCCTACGTATCACAGTAGGAGCTTTAGAATAATCCTTTATCCTAGCAGGGTATGGTGGTTTCTCAGTGTAAGCACAAGGAACAACAGGATCACTAAAAGCTATGATTTTCTCCTTAACTAGATTGGTTTTGGCTATGTTGCTTTCTAAAGGAGGATGATATTTAAACCACTTCTCTTTGGGAAGATCAACATGAGCAGAAAGTTATAAATAAAGTTCCGAGCACGATGTACTAAATGCATAGGGTAGAACTTTTGATGAAATTCCAATTTCAACCGTTTGTAGCCCCATGATCCAGCATCATCACATAGCCTATACCATGTCAACGCCTTATCCTTCAAATATAAAGGAAAGACTTTCTTCTTTACCTCGTCCTCGGGCAAACCTGCAAGCTTAAATAAACCACAAACTTCATCTACATAGATTAGATGAAAGTCTGGATGTGAAGATCCATCTCCTGTAAAAGGATTAGCCAACAGTTTCTCAAGCATACCCAAAGGAATTTCATAAAAGATATTTTCAGTAGGTACCTCAGGTTGAGGAGCAACTCCTCATGCTTCCGTTCGTGGTGAAGATACCCCGAACAAACTCCTCAAAGGAAGAGTTTCCATAGTGACAAGTGACAATAAATTTCAGCACAGTATATAAATGTTTCCTTACCAATTTCCACTTACCAAAGGCGCTTCACTCCCCGGCAACGGCGCCAGAAAAGAGTCTTGATGACCCACAAGTATAGGGGATCAATCGTAGTCCTTTCGATAAGTAAGAGTGTCAAACCCAACGAGGAGCAGAAGGCTCTGATAAACAGATTTCAGCAAGGTAATAACTGCAAGCACTGAAAGTAGCGGTAACAAGTGATTGTATAGCGAGGTGAAACGTAGCGAGCAAAAAGTAACAAGTAACAAGTAGTAGCAACAGTGCAGAAAGTGGCCCAATCCCTTTTGTAGCAAGGGACAAGCCTGGAAAAAGTCTTATAGGACAAAAAACGCTCCCGAGGACACACGGGAATTTCTGTCATGCTAGTTTCATCATGTTCATATGATTCGCGTTCGTTACTTTGATAGTTTGATATGTGGGTGGACCGGCACTTGGGTACTATCCTTACTTGGACAAGCATCCCACTTATGATTAACCTCTCTCATAAGCATCCGCAACTACAAAAGAAGAATTAAGACAAAGTCGAACCATAGCATTAAACTAGTGGATCCAAATCAGCCCCTCACGAAGCAGCGCATAAACTGGGGTTTAAGCTTCTGTCACTCCAGCAACCCATCATCTACTTACTACTTCCCAATGCCTTCCTCTAGGCCCAAATATGGTGAAGTGTTATGTAGTCGACGTTCACATAACGCCACTAGAGGAAAAACAACATACATCATATCAAAATACCGAACGAATTGCAAATTCACATGACTATTATTAACATGACTTATCCCATGTCCTCAGAAACAAAAGTAACTACTCACAAGACATAATCATAATCATGACCAGAGGTGTAATGAATAGCATCAAGGATCTGAACATAAACTCTTCCACAAAGTAATCCAACAAGCATCAACTACAAAGAGTAATCAACACTACTAACAACCTTACAAGTACCAATCGGAGTTGTGAGACGGAGATTGATTACAAGAGATGAACTAGGGATTGGAGACGAGATGGTGTTGATGAAGATGCCTCCCCTCCAACGAGAGGAGTGTTGGTGATGACGATGGCGACGATTCCCCCCTTCGGGAGGGAAATTTCCCTGGCAGGATCGTCCTGTCGGAGCTCTAGATTGGATCTGCTCAAGTTAAGCCTCGTGGCGGCGGCGAAACCACGAAAAAGCTCCGGTATGATTTTTTCCATGTCAGGACGCTTCATATAGCAAAAGAGGGGGGCTAGTGGGCCTTCAGGCAGCCCTCAAGCTTGCCCACCGCCATGAGGGGGTGGTGGCGGAGTGGGGGCTTGTGGGGCCGTGGTGGCCCCCCTCCGGTAGTTCTTTCGCCCAGTATTTTTAATATATTCCAGAAAAAATCCACGTAAATTTTCAGGGCATTTGGAGATGTGCAGAATAATGGAATAGGATTTGCTCCTTTTCTAGTCTAGAATTCCAGCTGCCTGAATTATCCCTCTTCAAATAATCCTTGCAAAATAAGAGAGAAAAGGCATAAATATGGTACCACAAATAATATAACAGCCCAAAAAGCAATAAATATCAACATGAAAGCATGATGCAAAATGGACGTATCAATTATCTTATACATCCAATATATCATATCATGTGTTTGTCCACATCACATCACATGCTTACCCTACAAAAACAAGTTAGACGTCCTCTAGTTTGTTGTTGCAAATTTTACGTGGCTGCTAAGGGTATCTAGTATGATCGCATCTTACTTATGCAAAGCCACAACAGTGATATGCAAATTTCTATTTGACCTTCTCCAAGGACCGCCTCGGTCAAATCCGATTCAACTAAAGTTGAAGAAAGAGATACCCGCTAGTCATCTTTATGCAACAAGTTGCATGTTAGTCGATGCAACCGTTCTTTTGTGAGAGTACGAGTAATGTTGGTCTGGGCCGCTTCAATCCAACAATACCGCCGAATCAAGAAAAGACTAAGGAGGGAAGAAAATTGAACATCAACGCCCACAAACTCTTTTGTTTTCTACTCGAGATGTCATCAATTTTACTATCATCCAAATCAATCCCAAAGGATTTACTTAGCACAAAAACTAATCAGAACATAAAAACACAATCATTAAAGAGTCAATAATCATCTGAACACACCAAAATGGAAAGTAAAACAAAAAATAAGATAATTATTGGCTTTCCTCCCAACAGGCGCTATTGTTTTATGCCCCTAGCTAGGCATAATGCATAGTATCAAGTTTTGTCATCTTTGACGTTCAGTCCATAGGTGTTCCTCATGATAGATTCATAAGGTTGTTTAATTCTCTTTCTATGGAAGTGCTAGATCCCTTTCTTTAATGGGAATTGGATTCTTATGTTTCACTCCTTTATATCAATAATAGCATCTGTAGTTCGTAAGAAAGGCCTACCAATTATTATTCGACAAGACAGGCTGAATCCAACATCAAGCACAATGAAATATACACGCACATAATTTCTATTATCAATAATAATCACATCATTTATTCTAACCAAAGGTTTCTTAATAGTGTAATCCGCGAGATGCAAGTTAAGGGAACATTCATGTATACCGGTGGGACGTAGCACACCACACATAGATTTACGTATATTAGAAACAATAGCACCAAGGTCACACAAAGCATTATATTAATAATATTTATTATTAATTTTAATAGTATGTTCCAATTCATCGTGCAATTTTTTAGGCATTGAAACATCTAGTTCAAGTTCTCCTCATTTATCCTACGATATGTTTAGTAAAAGCCTTATTTTATTCATAAGCATTGGACAAGCCAATTATGGATTGCAACAAGTAAATACATTTCAACTAAAGAACAACTTTCAAAATAAAAGTCCTTGTAATCCAAAATAGTGGGCACATCACTAGCAAAAGTTTTGACCTCTCCAAACCCACTTTTTTCATTTCTATCATTAAGATCATCACCCTTCGAACAAGCGGGACGCTTTCTAGCTGAACTTGACTCCTCTCCAGTCCCTAATTCATCAATTTTAATATTTGTAAATAAATATTAAATAGGATAAACACTAATAATTTTAACATATTATGGTAAAAACCGGGTGGAAGAGTCTTTTCTAGGAATTCTTGCTTAGCTCTCAACCTAGTCTTCCTCTCCTTACTTTCATTAATAGATTTTATGTTATTAATTAATATCATGTTTAGGTGGAAAAACTTTACTTTTAAGAGCATCCACATCAAGAGCAATCCTATCCATCTTTCTAGCAATATCATCAACTTAGTAGTTTTTCCTCTACCATAGTGTTGAAAATCTTTTGAGAACTAAGAAATTCCTTAATGGTGATCTCAAGATTAGAGGGTATCTATTATTATGAGAAGAAGAATTTCCATAGAATTAAAATAATTATTAAAGGAATTACCGGGATACGTCTAGGATTCAAAATCCCTCTATAAGCATTGTTATTGAAATTATTTCGTGAGACAAAATTCACATCAAAAGCATCATTATTTGTTCAAGAAAAGTAGATGGTGGCACATCATTGGTATCAATATCAGCATTTTTATTGGCAGTTATATTCATAAGAGCATCCATCTTATCATTCAGCGTAGCGATTTCCTTGCCAGAATTTACCTTCTTACCAGTTGGAGCTTGCTCGGTATGACTTTGAGAAAAAATTGTCAAGATATTGTACAAAAGTTTTGTACCTTATCCCAATGTAATTTCCATGAATGTACCACCTGCAGCGGAATCTACAAGATTTCTTGACACAAAATTTAGTCCCGCAAAGAATTTTTATATTATCATCCATAAACTTAAGCCATGAGTGGGACAATTCTAATCATCAATTTAATTATCTTCCATGTGTTGGGGAACGTCGCATGGGAAACAAAAAATTTCCTACGCGCACGAAGACCTATCATGGTGATGTCCATCTACGAGAGGGGATTTCCGATCTATGTACCCTTGTAGATCGCACAGCAGAAGCGTTAGTGAACGCGGTTGATGTAGTGGAACGTCCTCACATCCCTCGATCCGCCCCGCGAACCGTCCCACGAACCGTCCCGTGATCCGTCCCACGATCTAGTGCCGAACGGACGACACCTCCGCGTTCAGCACACGTACAGCTCGACGATGATCTCGGCCTTCTTGATCCAGCAAGAGAGACGGAGAGGTAGATGAGTTCTCCGGCAGCGTGACGGCGCTCCGGAGGTTGGTGGTGATCTGATCTCGGCAGGGCTCCGCCCGAGCTCCGCAGAAACGCGATCTAGAGGAAAAACCGTGGAGGTATGTGGTCGGGCTGCCGTGGAAAAGTTGTCTTAAATCATCCCTAATACCTCTGTATATATAGGTGGGAGGGGAGGGGCCTTGCCTTGAGGCTCAAGGAGCCCCAAGGGGGTTGGCCGAGCCAAAGGGGGGAAGTCCGCCCCGTCCAAACCGAATCCAACTAGGTTTGGAAGGTGGAGTCCTCTCCTTTCCTGTTGGAATTATGCCCTAGAGGCAATAATAAATGTATAGTTATTATTATAATTCCTGTATCAAGATAATAGTTTATTATCCATGCTATAATTGTATTGAATGAAGACTCATTTACATGTGTGGATACATAGACAAAACACCGTCCCTAGCATGCCTCTAGTTGGCTAGCCAGTTGATCGATGATAGTCAGTGTCTTCTGATTATGAACAAGGTGTTGTTGCTTGATAACTGGATCACGTCATTGGGAGAATCACGTGATGGACTAGACCCAAACTAATAGACGTAGCATGTTGATCGTGTCATTTTGTTGCTACTGTTTTCTGCGTGTCAAGTATTTATTCCTATGACCATGAGATCATATAACTCACTGACACCGGAGGAATGCTTTGTGTGTATCAAACGTCGCAACGTAACTGGGTGACTATAAAGATGCTCTACAGGTATCTCCGAAGGTGTTAGTTGAGTTAGTATGGATCAAGACTGGGATTTGTCACTCCGTGTGACGGAGAGGTATCTCGGGGCCCACTCGGTAATACAACATCACACACAAGCCTTGCAAGCAATGTAACTTAGTGTAAGTTGCGGGATCTTGTATTATGGAACGAGTAAAGAGACTTGCCGGTAAACGAGATTGAAATAGGTATGCGGATACTGATGATCGAATCTCGGGCAAGTAACATACCGAAGGACAAAGGGAATGACATACGGGATTATACGAATCCTTGGCACTGAGGTTCAAACGATAAGATCTTCGTAGAATATGTAGGATTTCGAAATTGCTTGAACTTTTCAAATGTTTCCTACATATTCTACGAAGATCTTATCGTTTGAACCTCAGTTCCAAGGATTCGTATAATCCCGTATGTCATTCCCTTTGTCCTTCGGTATGTTACTTGCCCGAGATTCGATCGTCAGTATCCGCATACCTATTTCAATCTCGTTTACCGGCAAGTCTCTTTACTCGTTCCGTAATACAAGATCCCGCAACTTACACT
The DNA here is from genome assembly GCF_904849725.1 of Hordeum vulgare subsp. vulgare. NCBI lineage: Eukaryota > Viridiplantae > Streptophyta > Magnoliopsida > Poales > Poaceae > Hordeum > Hordeum vulgare. Next base: position 652,378,759 of record NC_058519.1, on the reverse strand, counting down.
AAGTCACATTGCTTGCAAGGCTTGTGTGTGATGTTGTATTACCGAGTGGGCCCCGAGATACCTCTCCGTCACACGGAGTGACAAATCCCAGTCTCGATCCATACTAACTCAACGAACACCTTCTGATATACCTGTAGAGCATCTTTATAGTCACTCAGTTACGTTGCGACGTTTGATACACACAAAGCATTCCTCCGGTGTCAGTGAGTTATATGATCTCATGGTCATAGGAATAAATACTTGACACGCAGAAAACAGTAGCAACAAAATGACACGATCAACATGCTACGTCTATTAGTTTGGGTCTAGTCCATCACGTGATTCTCCTAATGACGTGATCCAGTTATCAAGCAACAACACCTTGTACATAATCAGAAGACCCTCACTATCTTTGATCAACTGGCTAGCCAACTAGAGGCTTGCTAGGGACAGTGTTTTATCTATGTATCCACACATGTATATAAGTCTTCATTCAATACAATTATAGCATGGATAATAAACGATTATCTTGATACAGGAATTATAATAATAACTATATTTATTATTGCCTCTAGGGCATAATTCCAACACCATGCTTGTGTAACATGTTCTTGATCATGTTGTTTACAATTCATATTTTGATTTCTGAGAGAGAAAAACTTTAGCAAGGGGAAAATACTTAGTATTAAAAGCACCCTTACACGTATCCCATGTTCCAATACTATTACGAGGTAAGGATGAAAACCATGCTTTAGATTTATCTCTAAGTGAGAAGGGAAATAATTTCAACTTAAGCACACCATTATCCATATCCTTTTTCTTTTGCATATCACATAATTCAACAAACGTATTAAGATGTGAAGCAGGATCCTCATTAGGACTTCCAGCAAGTTGTTCTTTCATCACAAGATTTATCAATGCAACATTAATATCATAAAAATCTGCACTAGTGGCACGTGGTATAAGATTACTAATAAGATCGGTACTATGAGTATTTCAGAAATCACGCACTTTGGTATTTTCTTGAGACATAGTGACAAAGCAAGCAAACTAACAAACGAAACAACTAAACTAACAAAGATAAATGTTTTGTGTTTTTGATATACTTTTAAGCAAGCAAATATAAAATCAAATAAAAAGTAAAACAAGTGAATGACAATTTGTGTGCAGGAACATCACAAGAATTTGTTGATGTCTCCCCGGCAGCGATGCGAGAAAATTCTTCTTGGTACTTTTAAACAGCATTGGGGTTTTCCCCGAAGAGAAGAGGAGGTGGAACATAGTAGAAATAAGTATTTTCCTCACTGAGAACCAAGGTTATCGAACTAACAGGAGAATTGCGCAAACCCCCTTCAACAACATCTACAGATACAGAATCAAACACTTGCACCCAACGCGGGCAAGAGGGTTGTCAAGCCCCTTGAATTCGTTATTTGCAAGGATTAAATACTAATAGATACATAATAGAAATATATAAAATTAAGTAATAGTAAATAAATTCCAGAAAAGTACTTTTGGAGTTTTAGTAAATATGCCTAAGTAGACGTGGGGGTCATAGCTTTCCCTAGTATCTTCTTTCTTGAACATAGCATACGGTGGGTAAAGAAAATATTGTTGGGCAATTGACAGAATAGCGCATAGTTATGACATGTTTTTCATGGCAATGATCATGTACATAGGAATTATGTTCATAAACAAGCAGACCGACTCGCAGACCGACTCCTGCCTGCAACTATTACTATTACTCAACTAATCGACCGCTATCCAGCATGCATCTAGAGTATTAAGTATGAAACGTAGTAATGCTTGGAGCAAGGTGACAAAATATAGACAAAGTAAGACAAGCAATATGTTCATACCCCATCGTTTTATCCTTATTGGCAGCTATACAATACTAGTTATGTCCCTTCTGTCACTCGTATTGAGCAACACAAGATTGAACCTATCACAATGCACCACTCTCACTGATTATAAATCAATCTAGTCGGCCAAATCAAACCGACAGATTAAAATGAAATACGAAGCTATAACAATCATGCATAAAAGAATTTAGAGAGGACTCAATTAATATTCATGTATAATATGATCATAAACTCACAATTCGTTGAATCCGAACAAATACACCGGAAAAGAGGATTACATCAGATAGATCACCATGAGAATCTCGGTGAACTTTGTATTGAAGATCAAATAGAGAAAAGAAGCCATCTATGTACTAGCTATGGACTCGTAGTCCTGTGGTGGACTACTCACACATCATCATGGAGGCATCAAAGTTGATGTAGATGGCCTCCCTAATCGATTCCACGTACAACAGGGCACCAAAAACGTCTCCAGATGGCCTCCCTTTGGAACAAAACCTTGCAGCAACGGAAAAGGTGTTTCGGGTGGCTCTCTATTCGTTTCCTGATTTTAGAAAATTTATGGAGGTGGAACTATGTGAGACGGAGCCACGAGGGTCCCACAAGGCATCAAGGCGCCTACCCCCTGGGTGGACCTTGTTACCTTGTTGTCTCCTCGTGTGTCTTCTGGTCTCCTTCCAAAGCTTCCAGGTGCTCTTTTGTCCAAAAACAATCGTCAATAATTCATAACGTTCGAACTTTGTTTGGTACTGATTTCTTGAAAACCGAAAACAACCAGAAAATATCAATTGTCACTAGGCACTGGGTGAATAGGTTAGTTCCCAAAAATGAAATAAAAGAGTATATAATTGCATATAAAGTATTCAAGATTGATAATACAATAGGATGGAACAATCAAAAAAATTGGTACGTTAGAGACGTATCACTCGTCATCTCTGATACCACATCCCACTTGTAAGCCCAAGTGATAAGCCGTATAGGGTTGTCATGGTCGTCCCATGCCTTGAACCCTACCTATCTAGTGCCTTCAACTGGCAGGCGTTTCCGACTCCATACCAAGACTAGGACCATACAACCACCAATTTTGTTGTCTTTTGAGGACCTACGACAAACTTGGTCCAACTACACGTAAAGGCAAAAATTGACCAGTTAAGGGCAAGAGTGAAAGCCAAACAAGAACTAACCACGAACAATTTATTACCTTTCGATACAAGTAGGCCAATGACGCCAAACCCTGGCTATTTTTTTGTCGAGGACAATAAATGGATTCAGTCACATCCGTTGAGCGTTCTTGGCATCGTCATCGGTGAAGAGAGTCTTAGAGATAACATACCACATGTACACGCGAACATAAATATTGATCACATCTTTACTGACGTCCTCTAGACATTGCACAAAGTTCGCTATGATCCAAGTGAAAGGAGCGCCGACTGCGACTCTTTCTTTCTTGTCTCCCTCCGGATGTGCATGAGCCATACCAATAAGGGCCTTCATTTTACTGGCGCCATCACTTAGAATCTGTGCTCATACAAAGAGGCTTCCCCTCGGTAGGAAGTGCGGTGGTGATTGAAACATCCTGAAGTGTCACGGTCATCTCCCCTCCCAAATTCAAGTCTCTTGATCGGCCACCGCTTCAAGGATTATAGTGGAACCCTTTTTCTGGTCGTTGAATTGCCCACACAATGCCTTAGGACAGTTCTTCCAACTCCAATGCATGCAATCTATTGAGCCAAGCATACTTGGTGACCCACGAGCTTTGTTCATCTCTAATAGCCTTGCGATGTCTTCAGCATTGAGAGATCTCAAATACTCTGGGCCAAACACTTGCACAATTCTGACTGTGAAGTGCTTGACACACATGATGGCCTGACTCTCACCCATGGCCAAGTGGTCCTCAACTAGATCAGCCAGAATACCGTATGTCAACATACACAAAGCGGATGTCACCTTTTGAAAAGTGACATGCCCGAGTTCTCCGGCGGCATTCCTCCTGTGCTGAAAAAACCGACCATGGCTCATCAGTTTCTCTGCAATGCGCGTGAACAACTCGGTGATCATCCTAAGCCAGCGCCGGTAGTACGACTCGGAGTGCACGGGATTATCCACAAAATAGTGTCCCATCAATCTGTTGTCGGCATCGATCTTATCCCTCCAAATTTTCCGTTGACCCATAACCGAAACACCGTGCTTCGATTTTTTATTGATGTGCATAGCTACGATCATTGCAAGGTCCTCCTTCTCTTCAATATCAAATTTTTCTTCGAAAGAATCATATGACGAACTCATCTACAATACTGAATTTAAACTAGTTTATAAAAAATAGAAAAAAACATGTACCAATTTCATGTAAAAAATGTCAAGTTGAAGCAATACATACCTTGCAACCGTTTTGTCGAACACCTTGTGGGCGTCGAGCGGCAGTGGGCGGTCGAGCGCTCTTCATCGGAGGAATGGAGCGTGCGAGGGGCGGCGGCGATTAGAGTGAGACGAAGGAAATAGCGGCGGCGCGGGCATAGGCCGGGGAAGCGTCGTCGGGTTGCGGGAACAAATGGGGTGGCGCGTGTGGCGGCGCCATTGCGTGGATCCGGTGGTGGGTAGACGACGCGCGCGAGTCGTCGCTGTCCAGCGCGCGATAGCGGGCGCACGAAATAACGCGTGAAGCTGTTTTGCCCCGCGTGCTGAATCGTTTATCCCGCGCGCACATTTTTTACGTCTCCCATGAAACGCTCGCGCGCAATTAACGCAATATTTTCAACGCGACTCTTGTATATCACGGTTGTTGGAGATGCTCTAAGGATAGTATAGACATTTCAACAAACAACTCAATTCAAAATCTTAAACTGCAATAAAAAAAGAACTTGACGACAAATTCTATGAAAAACAGATTTTGAGAAAATAAATCGGCATCTTGATTCTGCAGAATCCCGGTCGAAAAGAATTGAGCCTATATCCTGAGTGCTGGACGTACGGCCGCGGAAGAGTGCAAGTGCCTACAGCCTACAGGCCTGGCTCAAGACCGGGTACGTGTCAGGACTCAGCAGCATGCAGCATCCATGTGGACCTCTGCATGGTCAAGCGTGTGGTACAGGCGTACAGCAGGCGAGCAACGAGTATGCGCTATATGCCCGTGGTTAGCAGTTTCTTTTTTTTGGTTTGTGCGTCTCATCCTTGGGCACGGGCCATATGCTAATCTTCTTTGTATCATTTCAATTTTATCGGATGTCCCTCTTCACATACAGGCAATACGCATGTAGTATTATCATTTGCAGCAATGCACTGAGACCATGTGTGAAGCAGCGTGGGCGTCCCATGCCGTTAACTTTACATGAGCTCTCTCCAAAACTCTTTTTGAATCTCCAAAAAAAATTATTTTGAATCTGGTGGCGCCAAACAAACCAGGGTCAAAATTATGCAGCTCAATTCCCCACTATTCGCAAGCCGGTGAAACATGAGTTTATGCAACAACAACAAAAAGTTATGGGAATTGTTTATACCCGGCGCGCCGGCCAAGCCTTCCACCGGTCGCGCACGGGACGTGGGATTTACTTTTAATCTAATGGTCCTCGTTCATCCATCCCCGCAACAGACTCTTTCTTAGCCACATATCCAGTGCCTTATCCATCCACCAACCGCTCTTCTTTCTCCTTCAACTCTTCTCCTGGCCATTGAAAAAGCTTCGAGAGCATGGAATGAAAAGTTTTAATTCATGAGAAAAAGCTTCAACCATTGAAAAAGCTTCGACTGTTGGTTTGAAAAAGCTTCATGTCCACGACCATGTCCGACCAGTTCGACCGCGAGATGTGCCCCCGTAGATCCTGACTCGCGATGCTGCAACCGTTGACATAAAATGCTACAACCGTTGATGAATAAGGCTGCAACCATACATATAAAAAGCTATAAACGATCATTGCCATGGCGGAATGCTGCAACCGTTGACCTAAAATGCTTCAATCGTTGATGAAAAAAGATGCAACTGAAATAATAGAGAGTGCATTAATCGAGCGCTGCTAAAAGATAATAGTTGCAACACTTTACAGAAAAGCTTCGACCGTAGAGGAAAAAAGTTCCAACCATTGGAAGAGAAAGCTACAACCATACACTGCACAATCAGAAAAGTTGGAACCGTTCTAGAAAAAACTTCAACTGTATGTGTAAAAAGCTTCAACGAGCGACGACCAGGGGAAAAAGTTTTGACCGCCGCATCCTCTCCTACAAGCAACGAGCTTGACAGCAACACAAGTACCGACGAGCACGCTGGCGAGCGCGCCGACGAGCGGCTCCGACAAGGACGAGCGGCGGCTCCGGCGCACAAGCCGACGAGCACGCCGACGAGCAAGCTACACTGGTGGAAAAAAGGCCTTTGGTCGCGGTTCGCAACTGCCATTAGTCGCGGTTGCGCAACCGCGACCAACTAAGCGCGACTAAAGCCCCCCACCTTTAGTCGCGGTTTCTTAAGAACCGCGACTAAAGGCCCGTCCACGTGGGCGCCAGGCGGCCGTCGGGGCGGAGGACCTTTAGTCGCGGTTCTTCTGGCCAACCGCGACTAAAGGCCGCCACAGGTTTAGGGTTTTAGCGCGCGCCCCCCCCCCCCTAAACCTGTTTTCTGTTTAATTTGTATTGTTTTATTTCTTTTGTGCTTTATTTTAATTTTGAAGGAATTTCATATATTCTACGGTACTACATACATGCATATGAATGTACAATTTCAAACAAATTTGAAATTAGAACCAAAAAGAATTCAAGAGGAATATACAATATATATTCAATATCATCGGATGACCATATACAATTTTGAACAAGTTTCCATACATAATTTAATGCATATAAAGTTCTACGTCCTCGTAATGGTGTTCTCCTTTAGGATGGAGGACTTCCCTGCTGAACCATCCAGCTAGTTCCTCTTGAAGTGGTCGGAAGCGAGCTTCTGGACTAAGCATCATCCGGAGGTTATTCCTCTGAGCATTGGTATCACTCGGAACCCGCTCAGAGGTGTATCTCCGGATCATCTCACAGACATAGTATCCACATAGATTGGTCCCCGCTGGCTGAATATCCCCAGCATTCTTAGGCTTTGACCTTTTGAATTCTAGCTCTTTTTTGAATTCACCGACCTTTGTATCTACGAACCGTCTCCAAACCCTACGAGGCAAAGAAAATTAAATGAACAAGAGAGTTATTAGTTACTTGATATTAGGAAATGAACGAAATAGGCCGATCGATATAGAGCGCAAATGAATGAAAATAATTACTTCTGCAGCATTCTTCTCATGCCGCCCCAAAGCTTTGGATCCATATTCAGAGAGTCGTGGACGAGACATTCTGAGGTGTTAACTTTAATTACTAGCAGAATCCAGTGGAACCTGCGGACACGATACATGCACAGTACGTCATGCATAACTCATCGATTAGCCGGCCACATACCATGCATGGAGTAAACAAAAGAGAATGTGCTCAAGACAGAAACACTCACCCAAAATGGTAAGGAAATAGAATATCACTTTTGAGTTCCTGCTTTGTAAGAAACTGCCACAGGTCTGCCTCCATGTCGGCGGGGTGATGCTCCAACACATGTCCATTAACGATGTGTGGGTCAATGAACCCAACATCATGGATGTTCCTTACTCTGCATTCCTTAATCTTCATTCTGCATGTATAATAGCGGACACAACAATATAGTTAGGACATATATATAGTGCAGGCAATATGAACGAGATGGGGTAGAAATAAATCACTTACAGAACGTAGCAACTGATGATAGATTTGTCGAGATCGCGCAGATTGAAAAGCTGGAACAATTCACTCAGTTCAATTTGTACATAGTAATGTTTGAAGTGATGCTCATGTCTAACTTCCGCATAAATATAATCTTTGGCGTTTTTATTTTTTATGTAACCCTTGTACCATTTCAGCAGACCTTTCATTTGTGGAGGTAGATCCTTTTCCTGCGCAGGCTCGACGAGAGGCCCATTCTTGACATATGTAATTACTACCTCCTTCACTGGCGCCTCATCAAGGCCTAACAGTTCACGAAGAGTAATACCTAAGTTGGCCGCTTGTTCTCTGGCACTCGTTGCAGTCAATCCCTGTGCTGCCGCAGCTTGTATGATCTCGGGGGCATCCGGACCGGCGGCTTCCACTATAAGCGGGGCAATCGATTGTTTACTTTGTTCCCCGAGCTGGGCAACTTGTTTCCCGCTTTTTTTACTTTCGGCCTTCTCCCGCTCTTTGTTCTCCTTGAACATGAGTGCCTGCCTGCGAAGTTCACGTGCATAGTCGTCAGGCAGATTCTTCGCGGCTTGGGACGGTGTGCTCAAAAATGACTTAGCCCACTTCTTTTGCTCATCAGAAAATACTGGCTTGGGCTCGGGCTCTCTTTTCTTCTTGCAGTCCGCCTTCCATTTCTCCAAATCAGCAGCCGCGGCCGCGTCGACTTCCTCGGCACTACGTTCCCAAGGCCTTGTGGGGAGAGGCTTCAGTGATGGCTCCAGTACCTTTGTGGTCTTAGGTACATAAGGGTCCGGGTTAATAATCCAGGACTGCTTCTGCTTCTGCTTCTTTGCCGGAGGTGGATTGGGGGGCGGCGTCTGATCACCCGCCGGACGAGGACTGGGGGGCGGCGTCTGATCACCCGCCGGACGTTGTGGACTGGGGGGCGTCGGCTGACGTGACGGAGGTGTAGGTGAACCGCCACCACCACCACCACCACCACCACCGCCACCGCCACCACCACCACCGTAGGGGGGTGGACTTGTTGTCCTTGGCGCCTCGCCTGGAAACTTGATAAACTTCTTTTGCCATAGAATGAAATGGCGCTTGACATCTCCAAGTCTTTTCTCCCCTTCAGGTGTAGCAATGTCAATCTCCAAGTCCTCAAACCCTTGGACTATGTCCTCCACCGTGACACGAGCATAGCCATCTTGAATGGGGTTGTTGTGGTGGAGTGCTCCAGGTAAACATGGTAAAGCACTGCCGATGGCTACCTTCATGGACATGTTCCCGATAGGATAATACAGATGACATTCTTTCATCTCCTTTATATCGTCCACGGGGTAGCGAGGAGGCTCCGGTGCAGTAATTTCGACCACCAGAGGCTCCGGTGCAGTAATTTCGACCACCAGAGGCTCCGGTGCATTAATTTCGATCGTCGGTGCATCTGCACCAGCCGGTGGGGCCTCCGTGGAAGCCACGCTGCTTCTCCGCTGCTGGCTTCCGAGATCCGCTGGATGATCTTCATGCTGCACCCGAGCTGCATCTCTTTCGGCTACTAGTACACTCATGGTTTTCTTCATCACATCCATTTCCGATGCCAACCGCGCCACAACATCTGCTTCCCGATCCATCTTTCTCTTACGGCTTCTGTAACCGTACGGGTCATCGTTCTGGGGGAACCCTATTTTCCACGGAATGTGCCCCATGCCTCGTACACGTCCTCCGTGTTCAGGATTCCCGAGGGCTTTTGTCAGCGCGTCGTTCTCTCTGTTGAACTTGATCTTCCCCTCTTGAGCATCCCTCATTGCGTCAATAAGGGCTTGGGTGGGTTTAATTAATTTGCCCCGGTAAACACACTCCCCTGTCTCCGGGTTCAGCGTTCCCCCATGCCCGTACCACCAGCTTTTGGCCCTTGGGTCCCATCCCTCCGTACCTGGACGGATTCCTCGCGCCCTCAGCTCGTTCTCCATCTTCTCCAACCTAGGCAACAAAATGTGATACCCTCCTGGCCCCATAATATGATTGTACTCCTTCTTAGCCGCATTTTCCTTATTTTTTTCGATATTTGAATGAACTGCTCCGATTTCTTTTGCTTCACAAATTCTGGCCAATCATGTTTCAGTTTCTCATATTGTCCTTTGAAATCCGGAGTCTTGTTCTGCTTGACAAAGTCATGGGCTAGATTTTGCTTGAATTTCCGGAATGCGTCGGCCATCTTATGAAGAGCGAACTGTTTGACTAGCCTCCTCCTCTCCTTGTTTTCCTCAATCTTGTTACCCTCCTCATCGAATTTGTTGTATTCCGGAGGTAGAACGAAATGTTCCATAAGCTTCTTGAAGCAATCTTTTTTTGTTCTCTTATCGACAAAAGTGAAACCTGCAGCAATTCGTGCCTTCTTTGGCTCATTCCACTCCTGGACGGTGATCGAGACGTTGTCTCTAACAACGGCTCCGCATTGGCTGACAAACTTGGTGGCGTTCTTGCGGGGCTCCAGCGGCCTGCCGGTTGCACTGTCGACAACCTCGATGGTGCATGTTTCTCCTTGTTTCATCGTCTTGGTTGCGCCACGCTTTGACGACGTACTCGATTGTTTCGACGATCCGGCCGAGGGCTAAAATAAGAAAGAGATTCGCGCGCGTTAGTACACACATATTTATTCAAATCAGTTAGTTTGTATCACCAGAGGCTCAATGTATATATATACCTCGGCGCCGGAGGTGGTTGCTACTTCCATTTGAAGATCGTCGTTTATCGACGTTTGTTCGGCATCATCTTGCTGACGGCGCCCTTCATCTTCACCGTCAAGGTTCAGATAAGAAGAGATATCATCTTCTTCTTCTCTGGTCGGCACATATAGAATATCGCCGTTTATGATGCCGAACATATGTGCTTCACCGTCCGGATCATAGTTGTCCATAATCGGGTCAGCTCTATCGTCCGCCATTATGTCAGTCCTGAAAACATGTAGTAAAAACAAATTAATTAAGTGAAGAAGGGGGGCGGTGGCGGTGGCGGTGGCGAAAGGGCGGTGGGGATGCTAGCGGTCGCATCAACTGAGCGTTTTCTTCCCGACGTCTTCTATTCTCAAGATGAAGTGATGACCTCCCTTTCTTTATTTCTTTTTCTTTGTTCTTGCATAGTCTTCCCGACGGCTGTGGCTGAATATCCGACACATGAAAAAGTTTTAACTAGAGTTTTTGACCGTGAACCTGCTGCTTCAGCTTTGCACTGGCCGACCGCCGATTCGCTGGTTCATTTGCTAGTTTTTAATCATAAAAGAAAATACTTTCTTTGTTCCTAAATAATTGTAGTTAAAAAAACTAGACTATCTTTTTTTGACTATAATTATTTAAAAACGGAGGGAGTAAATATTATGTAAGTATCTCATTATTAAAAGAGGAGTTGGTTCCGTTGCCTCTCCTACTCCCTTTGTTTTTTCGTCCCATGACTCCCTCTCTTCTTGGTTTTCTGTTGATTTTTTGATACTCACAATTGATCCCACACATAATTTAAACTACACAAATAAAGTAACTTGAAATAATCTAAAAGATAATTGATACATTCCCAAAATCATGTCCTGCAATAACTCAACCAAAATAGATAGTCTTAAACTCAACCAAAAATGGTGAACTTTTCCAAATTCGCTAATTTTTTTTCAATTTAGATTGATTAATTATTTAAATTGATGATTTTTTAACTCGATGATCTTTTTTATATTCGATGAAACTTTTTCATATTTGATAGTCTCTGTTCTTTTTCATATTCGATGAAACTTTTTATATTCGATGAAACTTTTAAATAGATAGTCTCTGTTCTTTTTCTTCCAAGACGTTCTTCCAAGACGAACTACCCACGGGACGTCGGGATGAGATGTTCGTTCTTGATTTCTGCGAGCCCTGTCGGCATCGATGGGCGCGGGGACGAGGGCGGCTATGAGCGCAGCGACGAGCGCAATGCTTCGAGCGGAGGGGGCAGTAGGCGGCGACAGGAAGCGAGGAAGGCGGGCGCGGCGCGGGAAAGATGAAAGGATAGGGGTGAACCCTTTAGTCGCGGGCGAGGGCGACGGCGGGCGGCGACGAGGGCGAGGGCGACGGCGGGCGGCGTCGACGAGGGCGAGGGCGACGGCGGCGGCAGGCCTTCGGCGCGCGCGGCACAGAATCGGAGAAGACGAGAGAGATGGAGAAGACGGCGGCAGGGGAGGCGACCCGCACTTGTATTTATAGCCCCCCCCTTTAGTCGCGGTTGGGGACGCGACCCGCGACTAAAGGTACCCTTTAGTCGCGGGTCGCCTCCCCAACCGCGACTAAAGGGTTTTTGGCGGGTTTTTTGCGTTCCCGCGCCCCCCCCCCCTTTAGTCGCGGTTGGGGAGGCGACCCGCGACTAAAGGGTAACCTTTAGTCGCGGTTTGCCAGACCAACCGCGACTAAAGGCCCCCCCCAAATCTTCTTTTATTTTCAGAACCTTTTATCTTTTTATTTTCAGAAAAATCATCATTGCTTTTATAGAAACTTCAAACATTTTATTTTCTGTTTTCTAAGCATATTTTCGTAGGAAAAATATCATTTCTTCCCTTGTGTCCCTGCTTGCTTACGATTGTGCCGTATCCATGGAGCATCCTCATCATTTAACTTAATGCTTGGGTCGGTGTTCACTTTGAAGGGCGGAATTTCAGCAAACATATTATAATCTTCTGACATGTCTGTCTTGTCCTCCACTCCCACGATGTTTCTTTTCCCTGAAAGAACAATGTGGCGCTTTGGATCATCGCATGATGTACTGATCGTTTTCTTATCTTTCCGTTTCCTCAGTTTGCTACTCATGTCCTTCACATAGAAAACCTGAGCGACATCTTTCGCTAGGACGAATGGTTCGTCAAGGTAACCAAGATTGTTGAAATCCACCATTGTCATTCCGTATTGCTGGTCCACCTTTACCCCACCTCCTGTTAGCTTGAACCATTTGCACCGGAACAAAGGGACCTTAAAGGAGGGTCCATAGTCAAGTTCCCATATCTCCTCTATGTAACCATAATATGTGACCTCTTGCCCATTCTCGGTTGCTGCATCAAAGCGGACACCACTGTTTTGGTTGGTGCTCTTTTTATCTTGGGCGATCGTGTAAAATGTATTCCCATTTATCTCGTACCCTTGGAAAGTCGTTATAGTCGAAGATGGTGTCTTGGCCAACATGTACAGCTGATCTACAACATCATTGTCATTCATTAAATGTTTTCTCAACCAACTGCCGAAAGTCTCCATGTGGGCCTTCCTAATCCAGGATTCAGGCTTCCCCGGGTTGTCAGAGCGTAAAATATTCTTGTGTTTCTCAAAGTACGGAGCCACCAAGCTGGAATTGGTCAGTACAGTGTGGTGTGCTTCAGTCAGAGAATGGCCGTCCATACATATCGTTGATTTCCTTCCGATCGTGCCTTTTCCACTTAGTCTCCCCTCGTGCCGCGATCGAGGAAGACCAATCGGCTTAAGGTCAGGAACAAAGTCAACACAAAACTCAATTACCTCCTCATTTCCATAGCCCTTGGCGATGCTTCCTTCTGGCCTAGCACGGTTACGAACATATTTCTTTAATACTCCCATGAACCTCTCGAAGGGGAACATATTGTGTAGAAATACAGGACCGAGAACGAAAATCTCTTCGACTAGGTGAACCAGGAGGTGCGTCATAATATTGAAGAAGGATGGCGGGAACACCAACTCGAAACTGACAAGACATTGGATCACATCGTTCTGTAACCGTGGTAGAACTTCTGGATTGATTACCTTCTGAGAGATTGCATTGAGGAATGCACATAGCTTCACAATGGCTACTCGAACATTTTCCGGCAGGAGCCCCCTCAAAGCAATCGGAAGCAATTGCGTCATAATCACGTGGCAGTCGTGAGACTTCAGGTTTTGGAACTTTTTCTCCGCCATGTTTATTATTCCCTTTATATTGGACGAGAATCCAGACGGGACCTTCATACTGCTCAGGCATTCAAAAAAGATGACCTTCTCTTCTTTGGTCAGAGCGTAGCTGGCACGACCTTGAAACCATTCCGGATGCCGGTCATCAGGGTCTTTCAAACGTTGCTGGTCCTGCCGTGCTTCCTTTGTATCATTTGTCTTCCCATACACGCCCAAGAAGCTTAGGAGGTTCACGCAAATATTCTTCGTAACGTGCATCACGTCGATTGCAGAGTGGACATCTAGGACTTTCCAATATTCTAGCTCCCAGAATATAGATTTCTTTTTCCACATGGCTGCGTGCCCGTCAGCTCCCTTCGGAACTGATTGTCCGCCAGGACCCTTTCCAAAGATGACTTTCAAATCCTTGACCATATCAAATACCTCAGCACCAGTGCGTTCCGCAGGCTTCGGCCGGTGATCTGCCTTGCCGTTGTAATGCTTGCCTTTCTTTCTTACTGGATGAATTTTCGAAAGAAATCGACGATGCCCAAGGTACACGTTCTTCTTACAATTTGGCAAATGTACACTTTCAGTCTCATGTAAGCAGTGCGTGCATGCATTGTATCCCTTATTTGACAGTCCCGAAAGGTTATACCGGGCATTCATTCAAATTCAGTGCATACCGGGCATTCATTCAAATTCTCGTATTCACCGCGGTAGAGGATGCAGTCGTTGATGCATGCATGTATCTTCAGAACCTCTAAACCTAGAGGGCAGACAACCTTCTTTGCTTCGTACGTACTGGTGGGCAACTCGTTATCCTTTGGAAACATATTCTTCAACATTTTCAGCAAGTTTTCAAATGCCGAGTCAGCTACACCTGCCTCTGCCTTCCATTTCAGCAAATCCAGTGTGCAGCCCAGCTTTTTCAGACCATCATCGCATCCGGGGTACAGCGCCTTTCTGTGATCCTCTAACATGCGATCCAAATTCTCCCTCTCCTTTTCAGTTTCGCAGCGTCTCCGTGCATCAGCAATGGTCCGACCAAGATCATCAACGGGATCATCACGTGCCTCTTCTTCACCTTCCCCTTCACCTTCAGCATCCTCCATGAAAGTATCACCGAAATGAGCAAGATAGCTTTCATCGATGAAATCATCCCCTTCTTCATCTTCTTCCATTATAACCCCTCTTTCTCCATGCTTGGTCCAACAATTATAGCTTGGCATGAAACCGTGCCGAAGCAGATGCATGTGAACATCTCTTGAGAAAGAGTAACCCTTCTGATTCTTACAGTTAACACATGGACAGATAACAAAACCCCCCCCGCTTGTTCGCATTAGCCACTACGAGGAAATCTTTCAAACCCGTAGTGAACTCGCCGGAGAGTCGGTTAACGTACATCCATTGCCGATTCATCTGCATTATTATAATATAAAATATATAATTAACCATCATGCATTTGTTAAACTAACTAGCTACAAACAATATAAATTAAACAATGAACTACACACATGCATATTTTATCAATGACACATCAAAGGTTCATCAAGTTGCTAACCGCGATCGAGGAGTGTGGCTCCAACACTTCATGTCATGTTTGTTTCATGCTCTTGGGGCATTTCATCAAACACCTTATGTGCATAAGAGGAACCAAAAGCAAACCTACACCCACTTGTGAAGAGAATGGCTCCAAATGGCTAAGTGTTGGCTGCTGGATGGGTATATATAGGGGAGGGGCTTTAGTTGCGGTTGGCCTGGCAAACCGTGACTAAAGGTGCCCGAAGGCCTTTAGTCGCGGTTGTCCTGGCCAACCGCGACTAAAGCCCCTCACGTGCACCAGCTGGCCACCGAGCGCCCTGGGCCCAGGCCTTTGGTCGCGGTTCACCTCCAGAACCACGACTAAAGGTCCCATTAGTCGCGGTTCCTACAGCTTCGCGACTTATGGGGCTGGACGGAAGCCTGTTTTTCCACCAGTGCTAGCGGGGGGCGGTGAGAGTGAGGAGGAGATTTTTTTTTCTTTTTTTTCTGAATCGAACGGTTATATATGCATGTATCCTACGTTGGGGCGTTGACGGCCGAAACGTCTGCGCCGGCGCACCGGCGCACACCGTTGCCCAAAAGTTATACCTTTGAATACTTCTCTTAAACACGAATCTAACCTTTTCAAGAAATGATATTATTTTGTTGATAAATTATTGGTCGATATTTTTCATTTGAAGACGTGCCAAACTTGTAAAATGGATCTGAGGGCGTACAGTACCATGTGACCATCGAACATAACCGAATTAATATGGGAGACCATTATTAGTACTGAGGAAGTATGATTTTATACGATTAGTCATCACCGTTGATCGGCCAACCACCTTCAGGACCTCCCCGTATAGCAGTACTCCGTACGTCTCATTTTTTTAAACAAGGCAAAAAATGTCAATTTCATTGATTAACCTGGATAATTACAAAAATATGGGACAAAAACCTAGGTACAATCCCCACAAGGGGTATACACGGCCGACGTGACCACGACAATGCCAAACAATCGACCGCAATGTTGAGGACATGGCAGCTTCAATTTTGCCAACAAACTTCACACGATGCGACCAGTCTAACACGGCATCCGAAGAGCACCATCCGCTAAAAATCATCCTCGTGGAGTCATCGTTGCCACAATGACCCCGCCGTCTGCAGTTCCGTTTTTTCTATCACAGCAACAAACCTGCATTGGCACACCCATTGACGCACCAGACCGTTGACATCAGAAGGACAAGCCGCAACTTGCCTCTACTCGACACCATTGTCGTTGCCACATGCGTCGCAACACCACACCAATCTCATCGCCGGTCAGGCACCTGCTGACCACGATGCAGTGCACGTCCAGCCTGCAAGAAGCATAAATGGGACCAAGATCTTCAAGATAGCACCCCTAAAAGGGAATACGGCGTTCGAGACGTGCGCCGCCTTATCCGGCCAGGATCATGGCTTTCGCTCGCAGATATTGACCCGAGAGTTGAAGATGCACAGATCACCACGACGACGCCTCCAAGGAAGAAAGCAACGTCTATACACGCAACCGTCGTCGGTCGACAAACACCGGCCAAGCCTTCGCATGGATCAGCAACACGAACACTCTCACGTGGTTGACCTACGCCAACGAGCACCTCCACTCACCCGTGCACCCCTGCACGGCAACCATGCCGGTGCCATGCAGCTACAATGGACACGCCTCGCTGCTGAGCCAAAGCTGTCCAAACACGAGAGACGAGCCTCTCTCCGCCAAGCACACCGCGGCCACCATGTCGCCCGCACGAACTCCACAACCATCGACACATCAACCATCATTGCGTGTCCGCCGCCCTGGAGTCCAAACGTCGCGACACGAGGACCGAGGACAGGAGGTCGACTCGCTATAGTCACCGCACGACACAGAGACATGCCCATAGCAGAAACTAACATTGGCCTTCCGAATCTGACCCCGAGGTGAGATCCGACAGCAGCCAGACCTCCCGTGGATCACCATCGCTCCATCGAGGCCCCGCGCCGCCACGCCGAGCGGAGCAGGAGACCTAGTCGGGGAGCTGCCAGCGTCGAGATCTAGAGTGCCACGCCCTCTCACTACGACCGATAGCATGGGGTATACCGAAACGTCACGAGGCCCAGTCGTCACACCGCCCCTCCCGCCACAGCGACCGCGTGCTGCCACAAAAGCCAAGGTTGCCTCCAAAGATCCAGCACACCACCCGTGCCACCAAGGGCCGTGATAGCCCCTTTTCGTCGTCCGCTGTGCGGGCTTTGCCCGACCGCGTCATTCGATGATGGCGAGGGGGTGAAAGAGAGGAGGGGTGGTAGGTGACTGATACGTCTTCATCGTATCTACTTTTCCAAACTCTTTTGCCCTTTTTTGGACTCTAATCTGCATGATTTGAATGAAACTAACCTGGACTGACGTTGTTTACAGCAGAATTGCCTTGGTGTTATTTTTGTGCAGAAATCAAAGTTCTCCAAACGTCCTGAAAATTTACGGGGAGCAGTTTTAGAAAATAAGAAAAATATATGCGCCAAGTTCCACCTCAGGGGGTGGGCCAGTGGGCCACAAGCCCTGGCTCCGCTACCACCCCCCTGGTGGCGGTGGGCAGGCTTGTGGGGCCCACACGGCTCTGCCGCCCCCAATTCCAGCTCTATAAGATCCCTTTCGTCCCAGAAAAATAAAAAGAGAAGTTTTCGTCGTGTTTTCGATACGGAGGCGCCGCCACCACCTGTTCATCATCTGGAGGGAAGATCTGGAGTCCGTCTTGGACTCCGGAGAGGGGAAATCGTCGCCATCGTCATCATCAACCTTCTTCCCTCTCCAATTCCATGAAGCTCTTCGTCGTTCGTGAGTAATATATTCGTAGGCTCGTTGGGCGGTGATGAGTAGGATGAGATCTATCATGTAATCGAGTTAGTTTCGATGGGGATTGATCCCTATTATCCACTATGTTCTGAGATTGATGTTGCTACTACTTTGCCATGCTTAATGCTTGTCACGAGGGCCCGAGTGCCATGATTTCAGATATGAAATTATTATGCACCAATATATGTGTGTTTTAGATCCGATCTTGCAAGTTGTAATTACCTACTATGTGTTATGATCCGGCAACCCCGGAGTGACAATAACCGGAACCACTCCCGGTGATGACCATAGTTTGAGGAGTTCATGTGTTCACCAAGTGCTAATGCGTTGGTCCAGTTCTTTATTAAAAGGAGAACCTTAATATCCCGTAGTTTCCTTTTGGACCCCGCTGCCACGGGAGGGATGGACAATAGATGTCATGCAAGTTCTTTTCCCTAAGCACGTATGACGACACACGGAATGCATGCCTACATCACATTGACGAACGGGAGCTAGCCACATATCTCTCCGTGTTATAGCTGTTGCATGATGAATATCATCCAAACAAATCACCGACCCATTGCCTACGAGTTTGTCCTACTGTTGTTACTTGTCTTGTTGTGCTGCTGCTGCTACTACTATTGCTACTGTTGTTACTTGTTTTGCTCTACTGCTGCTGCTACTGTTGCTATTACTGTTGCTTGCTACTGTTGCTACTTGCTACTGCTGTCACTACTGCTTTTCTTTGCCGCTGCTATCGCTCGTTACACCGTCGTTACTCGCTACTTCGCTACTGATACTTTGCTTGCAGATACTAATCTTTCAGGTGTGGTTGAATCTGACAAATTCAGCTGCTAATACTCGAGAGTATTCTCTCACCTCTTGCCTGGCGAATCAACAAATTTGGGTCAAATACTCTACCCTCGAAAACTGCTGCGAACCCACGCGCTGGTGGGCCATCAACAACATTTTTCTAGTTTCGTTGCCGGGGAGTGCTAGCAGCATTCTTCTGGTGCCGTTGCAGGGGAAGGTTTGTTGTCATCAACATTCGTCTAGCCATCGCCAGAGATTGCAACCAGTGACGGCGATGCGATTGGGCTCCGCCCGAGCGTGAGGGACGAGTGGGGAAGTATGGAGGCTCGTATTGTGTCTCCCCTACGTCCCGTATTAAGAGCATGGTTAATACTTCATCCTTTCCGGTTTAGAGGGTTTATCTTGAAAATTTTAGATTTTCGTTATATAAGACTCACTTTGAGTCCAATTGAGTTAAAGAGCTTTAAGTCTCACATTACATTTCATGAAAGCGAGGAAAATTTTGGTCATGCATGGATCTTATTTTACATGCATCATGCAAATTCAATAAAAGGGAGGGTGTTGCACTTATTGTCTCGAGAGTTGAATAATTGAGTATATTTCATTGGGCAATTTTATATCCACAAAACTCATGTCATCCACTCACGGCCTACCTTAGTTGGTGAGATTTAAGATTTAAGCCTTATAAATGAGAGTAATATAGCCCATATCTGGCTATGTAAAGTTGCTACATCACCTAGAGCCAACCTCTCATAGTGGGGAGTAACATATAGTAGTATCACACATATGTTACTATTGTATGATACTATCTTCATAGTGTATTGTATTATAAACTAGTATCATAGGTGACACTACAAGAAATATGCTCATACATGACGTTCTTTAAGATGTCGTTGATGAATTCGTCATAAATCTATGACGATTTTATCCGAGATCGTCGTAAACCGTTTGAAGGGATCAAATCTACATATAAATTACGACGATGTGAGTCAAAAACGTCGTAACCGCATAAGATGAGATCGTCATAACTTTTACGACGATTATAAAAATGTCGTAACATGTTCTAACTATGTTGACATGTTACTAGTGGGTTCATTTTAACGAGAGATAAATCAAAGCTTTTGACACCCAACCATTTGGTCAACTGGACATTAAATATGACATACTATTTTAGAAAATTAATATGGTTTAATTTTGCAATAAATATATGGTAGGTTCTTAAAACACTTATTTTGGGAACTTGGAAAATTAAAACTATTTTTTTGTCCAAAGAAAATGAATACAAGTTGGTGATAATCCATGAAATATGATATACCTTGAGTGGAAATTTTAGTGACGTCATTTTACAATACACTCGTGATAGTTGCTTCACAAACACACATGTTTTTAACAATTCAAAATTATTTTTAGTGTTACATATCTCAGACCAATCAAAACGCAGAACTACCCTTCCCACGGATCATGCAGCAAACACCGTTGGATGCTTTGAGATCCAACGGCAGCCATCAATCCCACCCCCTCTCACCCACGTAGCCCTATCCTCTCGTCCCTTCTCCCCCACACAGCCGCCACCCCGAACCCTAGCGCCCTAGCCACATCCCCATTCCACAACCAAGCCAGAGCTACAGCCCCATCCTTCCATGATGCCGGCGTTGTTGGGGAACGTCGCATGGGAAACAAAAATTTTCCTACGCGCACAAAGACCTATCATGGTGATGTCCATCTACGAGAGGGGGTGTGTGATCTACGTACCCTTGTAGACCGTACAGCAGAAGCGTTAGTGAACGCGGTTGATGTAGTGGAACGTCCTCACGTCCCTCGATCCGCCCCGCAAACCGTCCCGTGATCAGTCCCACGATCTAGTGCCGAACGGACGGCACCTCCGCGTTCAGCACACGTACAGCTTGACGATGATCTCGGCCTACTTGATCCAGCAAGAGAGACGGAGAGGTAGAAGAGTTCTCCGTTAGCGTGACGGCGCTCCGGAGGTTGGTGATGATCTCGTCTCAGCAGGGCTCCGCCCGAGCTCCGCAGAAACACGATCTAGAGGTAAAACCGTGGAGATATGTGGTCGGGCTGCCGTGGCAAAGTTTTCTCAAATCAGCCCTAAAACCTCCGTATATATAGGGGGAAGAGGGGGAGCCTTGCCTTGGGGTCCAAGGACCCCTAAGGGTTTCGGCCGAGCCAAGGGGGGCAGCCCTCCCCTTCCAAACCGAGTCCAACTAGGTTTGGAAGGAGGAGTCCTTCCCCCTTTTCCCACCTCCTCTTTTTTTTTCTCTTTGATTTTTCTTCCTATGGCGCATAGGGCTCTTTTGGGCTGTCCCACCAGCCCACTAAGGGCTGGTGCGCCACCCCCAATGCCTATGGGCTTCCCCGGGGTGGGTTGCCCCCCCCCCCCCGGAACTCCCGGAACCCATACGTCATTCCCGGTACATTCCCGGTAACTCCGAAAACCTTCCAGTAATCAAATGAGGTCATCCTATATATCAATCTTCATTTCCGGACCATTCCGGAAACCCTCGTGATGTTCGTGATCTCATCCGGGACTCCGAACAACATTCGGTAACCAACCATATAACTCAAATACGCATAAAACAACGTCGAACCTTAAGTGTGCAAACCCTGCGGGTTCGAGAACTATGTAGACATGACCCGAGAGACTCCTCGGTCAATATCCAATAGCGGGACCTGGATGCCCATATTGGATCCTACATATTCTATGAAGATCTTATCGTTTGAACCTCAGTGCCAAGGATTCATATAATCCCGTATGTCATTCCCTTTGTCCTTCGGTATGTTACTTGCCCGAGATTCGATCGTCACTATCCGTATACCTATTTCAATCTCGTTTACCGGCAAGTCTCTTTACTCGTTCCGTAATACAAGACCCCGCAACTTATACTAAGTCACATTGCTTGCAAGGCTTGTGTGTGATGTTGTATTACCGAGTGGGCCCAGAGATACCTCTCCGTCACACGGAGTGACAAATCCCAGTCTTGATCCATACTAACTCAACGAACACCTTCAGAGATACCTATAGAGCATCTTTATAGTCACCCAGTTACGTTGCGACGTTTGATACACACAAAGTATTCCTCCGGTGTTAGTGAGTTATGTGATCTCATGGTCCTAGGAACAAATACTTGACACGCAGAAAACAGTAGCAACAAAATGGCACGATCAACATGCTACGTCTATTAGTTTGGGTCTAGTCCATCACGTGATTCTCCTAATGACGTGATCCAGTTATCAAGCAACAACACCTTGTTCATAATCAGAAGACACTGACTATCTTTGATCAACTGGCTAGCCAACTAGAGGCTTGCTAGGGACAGTGTTTTGTCTTTGTATCCACACATATAAATGACTCTTCATTCAATACAATTATAGCATGGATAATAAACGATTATCTTGATACAGGAATTATAATAATAACTATATTTATTATTGCCTCTAGGGCATAATTCCAACAGTCTCCCACTTGCACTAGAGTCAATAATCTAGCCCTCACATCATCATGCGAATTACATTGTAATAAATCTAACACCCATACAGTTCTGGTGTTGATCATGCTTTGCCCGTGGAAGAGGTTTAGTCAGCGGGTCTGCTACATTCAGATCCGTGTGCACTTTGCATATATTTACGTCCTCTCCTTCGACGTAGTCGCGGATGAGGTTGAAGCGTCGTTTGATGTGTGTGGACTTCTTGTGAAACCGTGGTTCCTTTGCTAAGGCAATGGCACCCGTGTTGTCACAGAACAAGGTTATTGGATTAAGTGCGCTTGGCACCACTCCAAGATCCGTCATGAACTGCTTCATCCAGACACCCTCCTTAGCCGCCTCCGAGGCAGCCATGTACTCCGCTTCACATGTAGAATCTGCTGCGACGCTTTGCTTGGAACTGCACCAGCTTACCGCACCCCCATTAAGAATAAATATGTATCCGGTTTGCGACTTAGAGTCGTCCGGATCTGTGTCAAAGCTTGCATCGACGTAACCTTTTACGGCGAGCTCTTCGTCACCTCCATACACGAGAAACATCTCCTTAGTCCTTTTCAGGTACTTCAGGATATTCTTGACCGCCGTCCAGTGATCCACTCCTGGATTACTCTAGAACCTACCTGCCATAATTATGGCCAGGATAACGTCCGGTCTCGTGCACAGCATTGCATACATGATAGAACCTATGGCTGAAGCATAGGGGACGGTGCGCATATGCTCTCTATCCTCATCAGTTGCTGGGCACTGTGTCTTACTCAATCTCGTACCTTGTAAAACCTTCGGGTTGCATCATATACAACTCTTCCTTAAGGAAACCGTTAAGGAACACCGTTTTGACATCCATCTGCCCGATTTCATAATCAAAAAATACAGCTATTGCTAACATGATTCTGACGGACTTAAGCATCGCTACGGGTGAGAATGTCTCATCGTAGTCAACTCCTTGAACTTGTGAAAAACCCTTTGCAACAAGTCGAGCTTTATAAACATTCACATTGCCGTCAGCGTCCGTCTTCCTCTTAAAGATCCATTTGTTCTGAATAGCCTTGCGGCCCTCAGGCAGTACTTCCAAAGTCCACACTTTGTTCTCATACATGAATCCTATCTCGGACTTCATGGCTTCTAGCCATTTGTTGGAATCTGGGCCCACCATTGCTTCTTCATAATTTGCAGGTTCATTGTTGTCCAACAACATGATTGATAAGACGGGATTACCGTACCACTCTGGAGCAGCACGTGGTCTCGTCGACCTGCGTGGTTCGACAGAAACTAGAACCGGAGTTTCATGATCATCATCATTAACTTCCTCCTCAACCGGCGTCGGAACGACAGAGGTTTCCCCTTGCCCTGCGCCACCATCCAGAGGGATGAGAGGTTCGACAACCTCGTCAAGTTCTATCTTCCTCCCACTCAATTCTCTCGAGAGAAACTCCTTCTAGAGAAAAGCTCCGTTTTTAGCAACAAACACTTTGCCCTCGGATTTGAGATAGAAGGTGTACCCAACTGTCTCTTTTGGGTAACCTATGAAGATGCACTTTTTCGCTTTGGGTTCCAGCTTTTCAGGCTGCAGCTTTTTGACATAAGCATCACATCCCCAAACTTTAAGAAACGACAACTTTGGCATTTTGCCATACCACAGTTCGTATGGTGTCGTCTCAACGGATTTTGATGGTGCCCTATTTAAAGTGAATGCTGTTGTTTCTAATGCATAACCCCAAAATGATAATGGCAAATCGGTAAGAGACATCATAGATCGCACCATCTCTAAGAAAGTACGATTACGACGTTCGGACACACCATTACGCTATGGTGTTCTAGGCGGTGTCAACTGTGAAACAATTCCACATTGTCTTAAGTGAGCACCAAACTCGAAACTCAGATATTCACCCCCACGATCAGACCGTAGGAACTTGATCTTCTTGTTACGATGATTTTCAACTTCACTCTGAAATTGCTTGAACTTTTCAAATGTTTCAGACTTGTGCTTCATTAAGTAGACATAACCATATCTACTCAAATCGTCAGTGAAGGTGAGAAAATAACAATATCCGCCGCGTGCCTCTACGCTCATCGGACCACACACATCGGTATGTATGATTTCCAACAAGTCACTTGCACGCTCCATTGTTCCGGAGAATGGAGTTTTAGTCATCTTGCCCATGAGGCATGGTTCGCACGTGTCAAGTGAATCAAAGTCAAGTGACTCCAAAAGTCCATTGGCATGGAGTTTCTTCATGCGCTTTACACCAATATGACCTAAGCGGCAGTGCCACAAAAATATGGCGCTATCATTGTTAACTCTAACTCTTTTGGGCTCAATGTTATGTATGTGTGTATCGCTATCAAGATTCAATATGAACAATCCTCTCACATTGGGTGCATGACCATAAAAGATGTTACTCATAGAAATAGAACAACCATTATTCTCTGACTTCAAAGAGTAACCGTCTCGCAATAAACAAGATCCAGATATAATGTTCATGCTCAACGCAGGCACTAAATAACAATGATTCAAGTTCATAACTAATCCTGATGGTAACTGAAGTGAAACTGTGCCGACGGCGATTGCATCAACCTTGGAACCATTTCCTACGTGCATCGTCACTTCATTTTTCGCCAGCCTTCGTCTATTCCGCAGTTCCTGTTTCGAGTTGCAAATATGAGCAACAGAACCGGTATCGAATACCCAGGCACTACTACGAGAGCTGGTTAAGTACACATCAATAACAAGTATATCAAATATACCTGATTTTTCTTTGGCCGCCTTCTTATCAGCCAGATACTTGGGGCAATTGCGCTTCCAGTGACCCATACCCTTACAATAGTAACACTCTGTTTCAGGCTTAGGTCCAGCTTTGGGTTTCTTCGTCGGATTGGCAACAGGCTTGCCGCTCTTCTTTGAATTACCCTTCTTGCCTTTGCCGTTCTCTTGAAACTAGTGGTCTTATTCACCATCAACACTTGATGCTCTTTACGGAGTTCAGACTCTGCGACTTTCAGCATCGCAAACAACTCGTCGGGAGACTTGTTCATCCCTTGCATGTTGTAGTTCAATACAAAGCCTTTATAGCTTGGCGGCAGTGATTGAAGGATTCTGTCAGTGATAGCTTCTTGCGGGAGTTCAATCCCTAGCTCAGCTAGACGGTTTGAGTACCCAGACATTTTGAGCACATGTTCACTGACAGACGAGTTCTCCTCCATCTTGCAAGCATAGAATTTATCGAAGGTCTCATACCTCTCGATCCGGGCGTTCTTCTGAAAGATAAACTTCAACTCCTAGAACATCTCAAATGCTCCATGACGCTCAAAGCGACGTTGAAGTCCCGGTTCTAAGCCATACAAGACTGCACATTGAACTACTGAGTAGTCCTCCTTACGTGCTAACCAAGCGTTCTTAACATCCTGATCAGCCGTAGCGGGTGGTTCATCTCCTAGCGCAGCATTAAGGACATAATCCTTCTTCCCAGCTTGTAAGATTAGCTTAAGATTACGAGCCCAGTCTACAAAGTTGCTTCCATCATCTTTCAACTTAGCTTTCTCTAGGAACGTATTAAAATTCAGGGTGACTGTTGCGTGAGCCATGATCTACAACACAAATATATTCAAAGTGGACTTAGACTATGTTCAAGATAATTAGAGTTTAACCTAATCAAATTACTTGCTAAACTCCCACTCAAAAAGTACATCTCTCTAGTCATTTGAGTGGTTCATGACCCACTTACACTAGCTTAAGTCCGATCATCACGTGAGTTGAGTATAGTTTCAGTGGTAAGCATCCCTATGCTAATCATATCATCTATATGATTCATGATCGACCTTTCGGTCTCATGTGTTCCGAGGCCATGTCTGCACATGCTAGGCTCGTCAAGCTTAACCCGAGTGTTCCGCGTGTGCAACTGTTTTGCACCCATTGTATGTGAACGTTGAGTCTATCACACCCGATCATCACGTGGTGTCTCGAAACGACGAACTGTAGCAACGGTGCACAGTCGGGGAGAACACAATTTCGTCTTGAAATTTTAGTGAGAGATCACCTCATAATGCTACCGTCGTTCTAAGCAAAATAAGGTGCATAAAAGGATTAACATCACATGCAATTCATAAGTGACATGATATGGCCATCATCACGTGCTCCTTGATCTCCATCACCAAGCACCGGCACGATCTTCTTGTCACTGGCGCCACACCATGATCTTCATCAACGTGTCGCCATCGGGGTTGTCGTGCTACTCATGCTATTACTACTAAAGCTACATCCTAGCAAAATAGTAAACGCATCTGCAAGCACAAACATTAGTATAAAGACAACCCTATGGCTCCTGCCGGTTGCCGTACCATCGACGTGTAAGTCGATATTATCTATTACAACATGATCATCTCATACATCCAATACATCACACCACATCATTGGCCATATCACATCACAAGCATACCCTGCAAAAACAAGTTAGACGTCCTCTAATTTTGTTGTTGCATGTTTTACGTGGTGACAGTAGGTATCTAGTAGGATCGCATCTTACTTAAGCAAACACCACAACGGAGATATATGAGTTGCTATTTAACCTCATCCAAGGACCTCCTCGGTCAAATCCGATTCAACTAAAGTTGGAGAAACTGACACCCGCCAGTCATCTTTGAGCAACAGAGTTACTCGTAGCGATGAAACCAGTCTCTCGTAAGCGTACGAGTAATGTCGGTCCGAGCCGCTTCGATCCAACAATACCGCGGAATCAAGAAAATACTAAGGAGGGCAGCAAAACGCACATCACCACCCACAAAAACTTTTGTGTTCTACTCGAGAAGACATCTACGCATGAACCTAGCTCATGATGCCACTGTTGGGGAACGTCGCATGGGAAACAAAAAATTTCCTACGCGCACGAAGACCTATCATGGTGATGTCCATCTACGAGAGGGGGTGTGTGATCTACGTACCCTTGTAGACCGTACAGCAGAAGCGTTAGTGAACGCGGTTGATGTAGTGGAACGTCCTCACGTCCCTCGATCCGCCCCGCGAACCGTCCCGTGATCAGTCCCACGATCTAGTGCCGAACGGACGGCACCTCCGCGTTCAGCACACGTACAGCTCGACGATGATCTCAGCCTTCTTGATCCAGCAAGAGAGACGGAGAGGTAGAAGAGTTCTCCGGCAGCGTGACGGCGCTCCGGAGGTTGGTGATGATCTCGTCTCAGCAGGGCTCCGCCCGAGCTCCGCAGAAACGCGATCTAGTGGTAAAACCGTGGAGATATGTGGTCGGGCTGCCGTGGCAAAGTTGTCTCAAATCAGCCCTAAAACCTCCGTATATATAGGGGGAAGAGGGGGAGCCTTGCCTTGGGGGTCCAAGGACCCCTAAGGGTTTCGGCCGAGCCAAGGGGGGCAGCCCTCCCCTTCCAAACCGAGTCCAACTAGGTTTGGAAGGAGGAGTCCTTCCCCCTTTTCCCACCTCCTCTTTTTTTTTTCTCTTTGATTTTTCTTCCTATGGCGCATAGTGATCTTTTGGGCTGTCCCACCAGCCCAATAAGGGCTGGTGCGCCACCCCCAATGCCTATCGGCTTCCCCGGGGTGGGTTGCCCCCCCCCCCCCCCCCCGGTGAACTCCCGGAACCCATTCGTCATTCCCGGTACATTCCCGGTAACTCCGAAAACCTTCCAGTAATCAAATGAGGTCATCCTATATATCAATCTTCGTTTCCGGACCATTCCGGAAACCCTCGTGACGTCCGTGATCTCATCCGGGACTCCGAACAACATTCGGTAACCAACCATATAACTCAAATACGCATAAAACAACGTCGAACCTTAAGTGTGCAGACCCTGCGGGTTCGAGAACTATGTATACATGACCCGAGAGACTCCTCGGTCAATATCCAATAGCGGGACCTGAATGCCCATATTGGATCCTACATATTCTACGAAGATCTTATCGTTTGAACCTCAGTGCCAAGGATTCATATAATCCCGTATGTCATTCCCTTTGTCCTTCGGTATGTTACTTGCCCGAGATTCGATCGTCACTATCCGTATACCTATTTCAACCTCGTTTACCGGCAAGTCTCTTTACTCGTTCCGTAATACAAGATCCCGCAACTTACACTAAGTCACATTGCTTACAAGGCTTGTGTGTGATGTTGTATTACCGAGTGGGCCCCGAGATACCTCTCCGTCACACGGAGTGACAAATCCCAGTCTCGATCCATACTAACTCAACGAACACCTTCGGAGATACCTGTAGAGCATCTTTATAGTCACCCAGTTACGTTGCGACGTTTGATACACACAAAGTATTCCTCCAGTGTTAGTGAGTTATATGATCTCATGGTCATAGGAACAAATACTTGACACGCAGAAAACAGTAGCAACAAAATGACACGATCAACATGCTACGTCTATTAGTTTGGGTCTAGTCCATCACGTGATTCTCCTAATGACGTGATCCAGTTATCAAGCAACAACACCTTGTTCATAATTAGAAGACACTGACTATCTTTGATCAACTGGCTAGCCAACTAGAGGCTTGCTAGGGACAGTGTTTTGTCTATGTATCCACACATGTAAATGAGTCTTCATTCAATACAATTATAGCATGGATAATAAACGATTATCTTGATACAGGAATTATAATAATAACTATATTTATTATTGCCTCTAGGGCATAATTCCAACAGGCGTACCACGGCCACCCGTCGCCTTTCCCCTTGGCTCCCAACTACTCCCGTGCCAGCGCCACCTTCCCCAACCACCACTACGCCGGCCCCCTCCCGACGTGGCCTTTCATCCGCGAGCACGCCGCCGCCGCGCAGCGTCACCACCAGGGGCGTCGGCGCGGGGCCATGCTCGAACCCGAGAAGCTGTATTCGCAGGCGGTGCACAGCTTCAACAACAGGCACAAGGCCGTGGCCAGGACGGGCAAGGAAGGACCCGCGCCTCGCCGTCTCCTGCCGGCGGCTCCGCCGTGCGGGCCACGAGGACAGCGGCTGCGGGCCAGGGGCAGGGGCAAGGCGTACGCGTCGGTCGCGCGCGCCGGGGGCAGGGAGAGGTCGCCGTCGCCTGCGCTCACGCGGCGGAGGGCCTAGCCGGTGCCCCCGCCGGCCTAGCACGGTCGTGGCCACACCACCGTCATGTTCCGCAACATCCCCAACAAGCTGTGGTAAGCGATCGACCAGCTACTACGTACGTTGCGTTCGTTCTCCATCTTGTTGGTTAGATCTCCACTTCGTGTGTGCGTTTTAGCTGAGGACGGATCTCTCGCGTTTTGGTGTCCTCCCAGCCGCCCCTCGATGATGAAGCTGCTCGACGACCACTGCGCTCGCTTGAACAGGCGGCACGGCGCCGTGGCCGCCGCGTACGATTTCCTCTACCTGTCGATGGATTTTAGGTGACGAATTCATCTCTCGTGCTCGCTCTTCTCTCTCACGGTCACGATCTGATCTTCATTCTTGTTGTGTCGTCGTAACACGCAAACTAAGCAGCAACAGGCAACGGTGCAGCAACAAGGGGTACGCCTTCGTCAACTTCACGACGGCCGACGCGGCACGCGGGCTGCACTACGCCCTCTAGTGTCCCTTATGACCTGTGAATATATGTTTGTTTTGATGTTCCAGAATGGCTACAAAGCTACAGAAGCTTCTCACCAAACAAATGCTCTTAGCTAACCCCTAGGAGAGCCCTTCTCATTTTTGTGTTTTGTCATGATATTGCAGCTTACACCATGCATGGCGTTATATGATACCATGCTAAGCCTAAAGAGTCCAATTGGTACCCATTGCCTGGGCTTTGCATTCAACCTGGCAGGATTCATTCTTGCAGCTGGTGAAAAGGTATTACAATTAAATACCGACTTCCTTCTGGAATTGTTTATTTTTTATACCAACTATAATGCTTGTTCTGCTGCTATTTATACCGTGTAGGTTCACGTGCTGGTATGCCTCTTTGTCGTGTTTCACTTTAGTCACCTGCTGGAGCAGCTCGAGGCCAGGTCTGGGCTTTAGCAGAAGCTTACTGATCAGTTTGTTGTTAAAAATCCATACGGTGTACAGTTATTGCTGTTATTGCTGAAGTATCTTATCATATGCTTCTTTTCTCCTACAGGCTGATGATAGCAGAGCACACGGGTCAGTCTGTTGAAAAGGTCAGCATTTTCTGTTGAATGTTCCTGCCACTCTATCACTCATCACCTGCAGTTACAGTTAGCTTTCAATTACTCTGCAAAATCCTATTAGCGTTTCCAGCTTAATCTCACTATGCCTAAGAAGGCTTTGATTTGTTCTTGTTTTCTCATATATCATACTAACAGAAATAATCTGATGTGAATACTGTACTGCCACTTTGCCTATATGCACAACATACTTTCCCTATAGGCGCAACATTTTACATGATCCAACAAGGTTGATCTCCCCAAATACGATCCTAGCTCCATTCCTCTCATCTCAAGTCTTTGCTTACTTTGGGTACGTACGCGAGCGCCAGTCCTTATGCGCAGCCTCTCGTTTTGCTTGTTGTATCGATATTGTGCGGTATGGTGCTGCACATTCGCCATGTGTTTGTTCAGTCCCCATTTTAGGTCGTAGTTTACTAGCTTCGCTTGTTGTGCTTGTTCATGTAATTATCTCTGTCGTCGTACCAATTGACGGATGATTCCGAGTTTTGATGATCGCGTCGAGTGGCTCTGTACATTAGTGACCTCTAATATATAGCTTTCGATGGATTGGGAATGTTTAGAAGATGTTCGTTTCGAGTGGCTCTGTACATTAGTGACCTCTATATATACATGGTGCTTTGTGTATTTGTTGATGCTTTGTTAATATACACTATACTGTTGGCATAAGTGGTCTTTCTTATATGTGATGCTTTGTTAATACTTAAGAATATGCGTGATGACCTGTTTCTGACCTGTCTCTGCAAAAAATGGAACAAGAGAAGCTGGAGAAGCTCGCACGCAAGGTATGCCAACATCCAGTTTCTTGAACCGATGAATTGGCCAGTGGACATTGATGTTTTATGTACATAGTTCTTCTCTGCTTGTGAATTAGCATCATTATTGACAAAATTATGTGTGCCCAATGCATATGTATCTTTTGGCTTCCCATAAGTTGAAATGCACTAATATATATGTTCTGTGAGGGTCATGAAACTGATGATATGTCTTGACTGATTTTGTGTACAGCAAATTAGCATCCTTATTAACAGAAGTTATATATGCCCAATGGATAATTATGTTTTAGCTTTCAATTGAGTATAATTATGATCATACATGAATGCTTGCTTTAGCTAGGAAACGGTGATGCTCTTCCTCCTCTACAAGGAGAGATGGTCCTCTGTTTTCTTATACATGCATGATGCTATGCTATTTATGTGGGTGGGAGTGGATCATTCAGTAATCAACAATGTCGACTCATGCATTGCGTTTTTCTGTCACTACTTGTATTTATTCTTGGTATATGTCTTTCTCGCAACTGTGTATCAAGTCGGTCTGCTGAACATTGACGGATTCTACGATCAACTGGTGCATCATACTTGTTTTCCTTCAAAGTTTTCCTGAATATTATTATTTTTATGTGCAACTTATCTTAGAGTGACCATGTATGTCAGTATACTCAAGTAACTGAATGTATTCACGTTAACTCTGTTAAGTACTAGTAGATTCAGAAATGTAGTTCTTAGAATTAATGGTAGGAGCAGTAAACGAGTCAAACAAAAATATCCATATGCAAATGTCGGTCTATGTTTGATTCAATTTGGTTTGCTCTGCTACTGAAGCTCCTATCCGGTCTAATGTTTTTTGTTTTGTCTCTTCTTCTCTTGCTAGGAAAGTGATGAGAAGATGTCGATGATGCCTACTTTGGACATTCAAATCAACACAACATAAAAATTTCTGAACCTATGTTTCATAGGAGAGTGGAATGAACTCCATTGTTAGCAGATGTGCCATTGTTTTATTTTGCAATTATGTCCGTTCTTGCTATATTCCTATGTAAGGAAATGTATTTATGAGATGAGTTATTGTGTTATGTAAACCTGGGAGATGTATTATGTGATGTTATATGATGGATGATTTTAATTTGACTTGGAGTTTCCTTGATTTGAATATGAAATAATGTTGGATTTAATATTAGACAAATAATTGGGTTGAAAAGGCCCAACAAATAGAAACGAAACCAAGTTCTCGAACAAAAAGTTGCTGAATTCAAAAATGAATAAAAGGCCAAAACTGAAATTGGACGAAATGTATTTGGGCACAAAAAGGCGAGGGCCCAAATTATAATGATAAATTTTTTTTGATTTTCTTTTACTAAAGTGGTTGTAAATAGGCTAAGGCCCAAAGAAGCCCAATAAGAAAAAGCCCAAAAAAATAAAATCAGCCCATGTGATCAATTGAAATGGCTTGGGCTGATTTCAACCATGACGTTTTGATTTCGTCGTAATTTTGCCACGTAGGACTGCCACGTAAGACTGGGTTTGATTGCCAACGACGATTTAGGATCGTCGTAAAGGTTACGATGATCCAGGAATCGTCGTAAAAGTTACGACGATTTTGATCAAAACATCGTTTTTGTTCATTTGTGAATCTCTGTTTTCGACGCTTGGTTTTTCGTCGTGAGATCGTCGTAAAATAAAAACAGTGACAGTGTAGCGACGAAAAAATAGCATGGTGTATTAGCATATTCCTTGTCGTGTGATCTCATTTATTGACATGCATGACACATAGTAGCATATCATTTAACATGATACGGTATCTACCTATGTTACTCTAAGAGCATCTCCAACAGTCCGTATGTTTAATGGTTGATATAAATGTCCACGTCAGCAACCAACAATACATCATACAAGCTCTTCAATGGATTGCATGTTAACCGTATGTAAAATAACTAAACGGGTCCACAAAATGTTGAAGAAATTGACATGCTTGTCTCGGAGCTTGTGCCTGAACCTAGTGCTTCAAGTTCATACGGTTCCATTTTCTCTCTTCTTTTATTATGTGCCATGTCATCCAAATCGTCTATGTGGCAATTTTACCAATGATGATCATACGACTATTGAAGATGCCCTAAGGCTGGCCATAGTGGGGGTATCATAGCTAGTAACATAGTCTTGGGACTAGCAAACATGGTAATGTGACAAGTAATTAAAGAAGAGAGAGAGGGTTAGGGTACCATAGGTAGATACGGTATTATATTAAATGCTATGCTACTATGTGTAATGCATGTCAATAAATGAGATCACCTATGATACTAGTTTATGATACTATGCACTATGAAGGTAGTATCATACAATAGTAACATATGCATGATACTCCCTCCATCACAGTTTATAAGGCGTGCGCGTGTACCTAGGTCGTCAATTTAACTTATATAAAATATATTGTTTAACATAAAAATTATATTATTAGAAAATAAAACATCTAAAGTTTCTAATGATATATTTTTTATAACATAAAAATTATATTATTAAAAAATAGAACATCTAAAGTTTCTAATGATATATTTTTTATAATATATGCCTTTTCTTAAGTTGGTCAAATTAACGACCTAGATACGTGTGCCGGATTTATAAACTGAAACGGAGGGGGTACTAATATATGTTACTCCCCACTATGAACAGCCTAACCCTCTTTTTATTTTTCTTTAATTACTTGACACATCAGCATGTTTGCTAGTCACAAAACTATGATACTAGCTATGATCACCCACTATGACCAGCCTAACAAACTGTTAGTAAAATAGTTAATCATGATAGTACATTATATATCATTATTAATGTGGTCCATCTTTTGTCTCATAAAGTATGTTCAAGAGTTACTCCAACAGATAGTACATTATATATAACTGTAGTACTCCAACGGATAACAAGTTTACAGCCCGTCTTTCTTTTCTCTAATCTTCTCTCTCCTCCAATTTAACATAAATATTATATTTAAATTCTTATAACGTGTTTATGCCAACTCATTGTACTTCTTCTAATCGTCGCTCCAACAGATGCATCGAGGTTTAGGCAGCGACCAGCCTTGCTCAATTTGGAACATGCCAAAATTCACGTCCGCTTGGCTGCATGAAACACAATTAATTTCTTTTGGGAACATAAATCTAGCAACAAGATCTGCGTCCTGCGTGTTCCCGACGCGGCCAGGAGAGGAGACAGTTGTTTGTGTGCAATTATATCGATGTCCACAAGAGCTTCCTTGAATGCTGAGGCTGCATGTGCGTGCTGAGCCCTCGGGTCGCGGATCGGACGTGTCAGCATGTGTGTAGCCCTCGTCGTACTATGAGCATGGGCGCCACTGGTTTCGCATGTGACTACAGCAGCGGGCTAGTGCACGTACTACGTACTGACCACTTTCGTCGCCATGCACATCACTTTGCTCATTTGTGCAGCGAGAGAGCCAGAGGGTGTGGAGACGTACGTGTCGATCACTCGGTGGATGCTCGATGTACGTGCACGGTAGAAATGCGTTTCACTTTCACGGGCGTTCCCGGCCGGAAATACTGTCCAAGGGTGGCGCAGAGAGTTACGTACTAGACCAGGTCTACTCCCTCCGTTTCAAAATACAAAACTTTTTAAAAATTACACTAAAAGACTATACAAAATAAGTGAACCTACATTTTAAAATATGTCTATATACATCCATATGTAGTTTATAGTGCAATATCTAAAAGGTTTTATATTTAAAAACGGAGGGAGTACGTAATAGTAAATCACCCACCCGGTACTGCACGGGCCAACCTCATTGAGTGTCACGTGTTCGCTGATGCGCCAAAAACTTTTGCTCCATCGACCTCAGCCTCAGTTACGTGCATAGGCGCAGCATGCACGCTCTGCAGCAATTGTCGAGCATTCAAGGGAGCGGTCGATATGTTTGCAGAACCAGCTGTCTTTGCCCGCTGTGGAAAGTTAAAATTTCCCAGTACAGCATGCGTACGTAGTGTCACCTAGATATCTTAGGATGTGTTTTGTTTCAGAACGAACCAAGTGTACTAAAATGTCATGGTTCCATTCCACTGTAATGGATCAGTCTCATTTTTGTGTTTCGTATGGATAATTCGAAAATATGTACGTAATGGTTATATTTTGGTGTTTCTTTTGATAGATAAGATGGAACGGATTGCAAGTGATCATCAATCCATCTATGTAACAAAGCTAAACATTGAATTGGATCTCAAAACAAGGGTGTTAGCATCAACTTTTTTTTTTTTTTTGCGGGGGTGTCATTAACTAATCAGACTAAAAAAATTTGTTTGACCATCAACGAATCGAATCCATCCATCCATGCAACGAACAAGTGTGTGAGCTACAATAATCTGACTCAAGCACAAGATAAACAACAGTACAATAAAATAACACGGCAGCTGAGTGTGGCGGCCGGTCGGATGCGTGGCTTGGCCTTGGCACCCAATGCATGACCGTAGCTACCGGCGGCGCCTGCTCAGGCACGGTCAACAGCCAGCTCTTGGAGCGGCTGCTCGGCACTTCCTGACGATGTAGATCGGAGGAAAACGGCCGACGCCGCAGACCGGAGGAGGACGAGAGAAAGGAGCTGGCGGTGTAGATCGAAGGAAGACGGCCGGCGGTGTCATCACAGGAGGAGTAGGGCCGGCGGTGTCATCACAGGAGGGAGATGAGGGTTCGAGAGCGAGAGGAGCAAGCGAGGCCGTTCCACGTCGTTCCTCTGATTTGGAGGTACGAGTGAATTCCGGATCTGGGCCGAATATTCGGTTTGTGGGCACGAGTCCGTTCCGGTTCCAGTTTTTTTTCCTACCAAATGCACCAACCAGACTCAAAAACAGGTTAGATCCGTTAGATAAGGACCACGCTAGACATCAGATTACAGATATTTTGTATTCTATTAGACCAGTTAAAAGCCATCTGATCATATGCATGTTAGTCGTAAGATTTGCTCGGTTGGTTTGTTAATGGGAAACACT
Source organism: Hordeum vulgare subsp. vulgare (assembly GCF_904849725.1). NCBI lineage: Eukaryota > Viridiplantae > Streptophyta > Magnoliopsida > Poales > Poaceae > Hordeum > Hordeum vulgare. Next base: position 652,342,708 of record NC_058519.1, on the reverse strand, counting down.
TCGTCTCAGTAGGCTCATAGTAAGCATTCCTCATACGCGCCCAACACCGCTAATTTCCTTTAACCCCACGGTCAAAATTTCTGCTAATTTCATCTATCGTAATTAGCTCCACATAAATCTCGCTAGCTTACCTACCATGCGAGTACATCCCGCCAACCGACCAGCCTACTCCCACATATCATCTTAAGGGTGCTCATCTCCAAGCTTGCCGAGCTCGGCTAACCTACCGCCGGTGCCTAGCCTCACCTCCGTCTCCTCCACAGGCTCAGCTACATCGTCTAGCACCCATCTGCTTCGTCGCCTTGGTGGTACTCAGCTGCTCCACATTACAACTGCAACGTCCCGCCCTCATCCCCGTCGCCCATGCCAGAGATCAACTAATTTCCATCGTCAACCCGGTCCCTCATGAGAAACCTGCCACGCCACCTTCACTCCCATCATGCTCTTAAGCCGTTTCGGCTCGGCAAAGAATCCATCGCAGCGTACAAGGAAGCCGAGGGGAAGGAAGCACAATCATCTCGCTGGCGTGTTGGCCTTTTCTCCAACGCTGTTGCGTCCATGGTGCTCCTAATCGACACTCTCCGCCCATGCGGCTCCTATTAGACTAGATGCGCTCCTCCTTGGAGATGCCCTTGTACAAGTTAGTTGACATCATCTTTGATACTTCCTACCATCAACGCACCCAGGTCGTGCACCTGAGTCGGAATCTTGTGGTTCATTTGTTAAAGATCCTAATGCTTCCGGGTCTGTGTATGAAGTTTCCTATTGCCTATGCATGTTGTTCCTATGATTGAACAAACCACATATATTCTTCGGTGTCATATGTGTCATTTTTCCGAACTTACGTATAATATGCTTCCAAGTATCTAAATATTTGCTCCTTTTTACGCAGCAATGGCAATGCTTGGGTACTACTTTGTTTATACCTGAACAATTGTTAACCTACGCTTCGTATGGCTCACTAGCATATAAAATGCATCAGGGTTTTTGGTACTGCATTTTCAAGCCTGAACCATAATAAAATTATACTTTGAAATACAACCCCACGTGTTTCATTGCAGAAAATGGATCAGGACCGTACTTGGATAAAAATGCGACGATGTGTTGAAACATGGATTGTACTGTGTTGGAAGCATGTTTATCATATGATAGGAACATTTTGAAAATAATAATATGATGTGAATAAGAATGGAATGAAAGGAAACATCATGTGTACATGGAAATATACATGATATAGAAAGTTTCTGAATAATCAACGCATATATTTGGAAGCAACTTGGTTAAAACAAATTCCTAATTATAATGGAAGTATATTCTCTGTTAAATTGAAGCAAACTTCGATACTGTCAGAGAAACGAAGAGTATATTAGAAGCAAAATATGCTTCATGACAAAAATTGTGGCAATCGAATATGTAGTGGAAGCAAAATTTAGTTGGGTCGAAGCAAATTTATCATGTAGCAGAAGCAAATTTTAGTTGTACCAAAAATCTTCTTGAGTAAGAAACAGGAGAAAAAAAATAGAAGATAAAAAATTATTAAACTAGCAGTTTTATTGTCGCTAGATTTCAGGAGGTGGTTCCTTTACAAGAAAATTACATGAAAACTATCCCGCAAAAAATGGAAAATTAAGATGGACCTACATTTTAATTGATCCACCGTGATTTTTGGTGTAAGCAGTTACCATATTCCCTCGAAGCATTAAACAAACGAATCATCCGAGAAACCATGCGGAGGGCGTGGCACAACCAAATCGGACGTTCTTCTTTATTTTCATCGTAGCTTCCAGGTAGATGCAAGTTCCACACATGTATGTTAACTGATGTTGAATCTATTAACGTGAGGTAAGATTAAAGCACAAACATGGTCTTATTCAGTTGGTTGCAGCCTTACATAGTCAATGAGAGATATTAAAGTTTGACCCCTCGTAACGACACAACACACTATTATTTCTGTCTCGCCCAGTGTAGGTGGGCTGGTGGCCATGCGAGAGCCCACTTGCATGTGTTTTGTTGGCCCGCGAGAGACCACTCGTGGCTACGCACACTACTCGGGTGAAGAGATGGTTTTTAATTAGTGACTTCGACAGTACTCGGTTGAATTGGTTAGCAAGAGTGGTTGGACGCACATAAAAATGAACGACACACAAAATTTGTATTGTACTTCCTCTGCTTTTAAACAAAAATACTAGACCTACAGAATTTTTTTACAGAAGGTTACGGACTAATACATTTCCCCTCTCACTAATCTTCCCCCTGATTCTTAAGGTGGGGCCGGCCTCATCTAAGGATCAATCAAAACAATCCACCTCAGCTTTGCCTGTAAGAGTCTTGTAAAACGTCCGTACTTGTAGCAAGCTCGCTTTTAAATATAAGACCTTTTAATTTTTTTACTATGAACTATCATATTTTAGGATGTAGATTCATTAATTTTGCTCTATATCTAATCTATAGCGAAATCTCTAAAATGATTTATATTTAGGAACGGAAGGAGTATCAAATATTGTGACTGAGTGAAAAACTCACCAAATTTTGAGGATAAAAAAGACTTTTTACTTTGTTAATAGGTAAAGGTACACTAGTGGAAAACGGGCCTTTGGCCTAGACCCTTTAGTCCCGGCCTGCCTCTGGGCCGGGACTAAAGGCCCGGCCACGTCGCCCCAAATCGCAATGCCTCACACGAGGATTTGGTCCCGGCCCGTAAGGAGCCTTTAGTCCCGGTTTGTGTCCCAAACCGGGACTAAAGGGCTACGCGGTGTGCAGCCCGCATGTGCGCCACCTTTAGTCCCGATTTGTGTCTCAAACCGGTACTAAAGTCCTGTGCCTATATATAGCACAACCCCCCTCTCCCCTCTTCCTTGCATTTTTTTTGGATGGAAGAGTGTGGGTGTGTGCTAGCTCTCCTTTTTTTATGCACTAGAGGTGTTTGTTGAAATGTGTGTTAGAGCGATGCCGCTTCAGTTCACTGAACACAACTACGATATGAGATGCCTGAGCCACGCTTAAACCTCTTCCTCTTTATTTCTACTTATTCTAAAAGGTTAGCAACTATATTTCCTCGTTTAGACCGTGCGGTACTAATTTTCAGGATCGTGATTGTATTTGATATACTGTCGTATAACTCAGATGAGCCATCCATGGATGTATGGTGATCGACGCACATCCGCTTACAGAGAAGGCGTTCATTCTTTTCGAGATGCAGCCGATGCGAACAAGCATGGTGGTGGCTTTATGTTTTGTCCATGTGTTGAATGTCGGAATAAGTGTTGGAATTATGCCCTAGAGGCAATAATAAATGTATAGTTATTATTATAATTCCTGTATCAAGATAATAGTTTATTATCCATGCTATAATTGTATTGAATGAAGACTCATTTACATGTGTGGATACATAGACAAAACACCGTCCCTAGCATGCCTCTAGTTGGCTAGCCAGTTGATCAATGATAGTCAGTGTCTTCTGATTATGAACAAGGTGTTGTTGCTTGATAACTGGATCACGTCATTGGGAGAATCACGTGATGGACTAGACCCAAACTAATAGACGTAGCATGTTGATCGTGTCATTTTGTTGCTACTGTTTTCTGCGTGTCAAGTATTTATTCCTATGACCATGAGATCATATAACTCACTGACACCGGAGGAATGCTTTGTGTGTATCAAACGTCGCAACGTAACTGGGTGACTATAAAGATGCTCTACAGGTATCTCCGAAGGTGTTAGTTGAGTTAGTATGGATCAAGACTGGGATTTGTCACTCCGTGTGACGGAGAGGTATCTCGGGGCCCACTCGGTAATACAACATCACACACAAGCCTTGCAAGCAATGTAACTTAGTGTAAGTTGCGGGATCTTGTATTACGGAACGAGTAAAGAGACTTGCCGGTAAACGAGATTGAAATAGGTATGCGGATACTTACGATCGAATCTCGGGCAAGTAACATACCGAAGGACAAAGGGAATGACATACAGGATTATACGAATCCTTGGCACTGAGGTTCAAACGATAAGATCTTCGTAGAATATGTAGGATCCAATATGGGCATCCAGGTCCCGCTATTGGATATTGACCGAGGAGTCTCTCAGGTCATGTCTACATAGTTCTCGAACCCGCAGGGTCTGCACACTTAAGGTTCGACGTTGTTTTATGCGTATTTGAGTTATATGGTTGGTTACCGAATGTTGTTCGGAGTCCCGGATGAGATCACGGACGTCATGAGGGTTTCCGGAATGGTCCGGAAACGAAGATTGATATATAGGATGACCTCATTTGATTACCGGAAGGTTTTCGGAGTTACCGGGAATGACGAATGGGTTCCGGGAGTTCACCGGGGGGGGGGGGGGCAACCCACCCCGGGGAAGCCCATAGGCATTGGGGGAGCCACACCAGCCCTTAGTGGGCTGGTGGGACAGCCAACAAGTGCCCAATGCGCCAAGAGAAGAAAAATCAAGAGGAAAGAAAAAAAAAGGGAAGGAGGTGGGAAGGGAGGGGGACTCCTCCCACCAAACCAAGTCCAACTCGGTTTGGGGGGGAGTCCTTCCCCCCCTTGGCTCGGCCGACTCCTTGGGGGGTTCTTGAACCCCAAGGCAAGGCCCCCCTCCCTCCTCCTATATATATGGAGCAATTAGGGCTGATTTGAGACGACTTTCTCACGGCTGCCCGACCACATACCTCCATAGTTTTTCCTCTAGATCGCGTTTCTGCGGAGCTCGGGCGGAGCCCTGCTGAGACAAGGTCATCACCAACCTCCGGAGCGCCCGCACGCTGCCGGAGAACTCTTCTACCTCTCTGTCTCTCTTGCTGGATCAAGAAGGCCGAGATCATCGTCGAGCTGTACGTGTGCTGAACACGGAGGTGCCGTCCGTTCGGTACTAGATCGTGGGACTGATCGCGGGATTGTTCGCGGGGCGGATCGAGGGACGTGGGGACGTTCCACTACATCAACCGCGTTCTCTAACACTTCTGCTGTACGATCTACAAGGATACGTAGATCACTCATCCCCTCTCGTAGATGGACATCACCATGATAGGTCTTCGTGCGCGTAGGAAAAATTTTGTTTCTCATGCGACGTTCCCCAACAGTGGCATCATGAGCTAGGTTCATGCGTAGATGTCTTCTCGAGTAGAACACAAAAGGTTTTGTGGGCGGTGATGTGCGCTTTGCTGCCCTCCTTAGTCTTTTCTTGATTCCGCGGTATTGTTGGATTGAAGCGGCTTGGACCGACATTACTCGTACGCTTACGAGAGACTGGTTTCATCGTTACGAGTAACCCCCTTTGCTCAAAGATGACTGGCAAGTAACGGTTTCTCCAACTTTAGTTGAATCGGATTTGACCGAGGAGGTCCTTGGATGAGGTTAAATAGCAAGTCATATATCTCCGTTGTGGTGTTTGCGTAAGTAAGATGCGATCCTACTAGATACCCTTGGTCACCACGTAAAACATGCAACAACAAAATTAGAGGACGTCTAACTTGTTTTTGCAGGGTATGATTGTGATGTGATATGGCCAACGATGTGATGTGATATATTGGATGTATGAGATGATCATGTTGTAATAGAAATATCGACTTGCATGTCGATGGTACGGCAACCGGCAGGAGCCATAGGGTTGTCTTTATACTAACGTTTGTGCTTGCAGATGCGTTTACTGTTTTGCTAGGATGTAGCTTTAGTAGTAATAGCATGAGTAGCACGACAACCCCGATGGCAACACGTTGATGGATGATCATGGTGTGGCGCCGGTGACAAGAAGATCGTGCCGGTGCTTTGGTGATGGAGATCAAGAAGCACGTGATGATGGCCATATCATGTCACTTATGAATTGCATGTGATGTTAATCCTTTTATGCACCTTATTTTGCTTAGAACGACGGTAGCATTATGAGGTGATCTCTCACTAAAATTTCAAGACGAAATTGTGTTCTCCCCGACTGTGCACCGTTGCTACAGTTCGTCGTTTCGAGACACCACGTGATGATCGGGTGTGATAGACTCAACGTTCACATACAACGGGTGCAAAACAGTTGCGCACGCGGAACACTCGGGTTAAGCTTGACGAGCCTAGCATGTGCAGACATGGCCCCGGAACACATGAGACCGAAAGTTCGATCATGAATCATATAGTTGATATGATTAGCATAGGGATGCTTACCACTGAAACTATACTTGACTCACGTGATGATCGGACTTGAGATAGTGTAAGTGGATCATGAACCACTCAAATGACTAGAGAGATGTACTTTTTGAGTGGGAGTTTAGCATATAATTTGATTAAGTTGAACTCTAATTATCTTGAACATAGTCTAAGTCCACTTTGAATATATTTGTGTTGTAGATCATGGCTCACGCGATAGTCATCCTGAATTTTAATACGTTCCTAGAGAAAGCTAAGTTGAAAGATGATGGAAGCAACTTTGTAGACTGGGCTCGTAATCTTAAGCTAATCTTACAAGCTGGGAAGAAGGATTATGTCCTTAATGCTGCGCTAGGAGATGAACCACCCGCTACGGCTGATCAGGATGTTAAGAACGCTTGGTTAGCGCGTAAGGAGGACTACTCAATAGTTCAATGTGCAGTCTTGTATGGCTTAGAACCGGGACTTCAACGCCGCTTTGAGCGTCATGGAGCATTTGAGATGTTCCAGGAGTTGGAGTTTATCTTTCAGAAGAACGCCCGGATCGAGAGGTATGAGACCTCCGATAAATTCTATGCTTGCAAGATGGAGGAAAACTCGTCTGTCAGTGAACATGTGCTCAAAATGTCTGGGTACTCAAATCGTCTAGCTGAACTGGGGATTGAACTCCCGCAAGAAGCTATCACTGACAGAATCCTTCAATCACTGCCGCCAAGCTATAAAGGCTTTGTGTTGAACTACAACATGCAAGGGATGAACAAGTCTCCCGGCGAGTTGTTTGCGATGCTGAAAGTCGCAGAGTCTGAACTCCGCAAAGAGCATCAAGTGTTGATGGTGAGCAAGACCACTAGTTTCAAGAGAAACGACAAAGGCAAGAAGGGCAATTCGAAGAAGAGCGGCAAGCCTGTTGCCAATCCGCCGAAGAAACCCAAGGCTGGACCTAAGCCTGAAACAGAGTGCTTCTATTGCAAGGGTATGGGTCACTTGAAGCGCAATTGCCCCAAGTATCTGGCAGATAAGAAGGCGGGCAAAGAAAAATCAGGTATATTTGATATACATGTTATTGATGTGTACTTAACCGGCTCTCGTAGTAGTGCCTGGGTATTCGATACCGGTTCTGTTGCTCATATTTGCAACTCGAAACAGGAACTGCGGAATAGACGAAGGCTGGCGAAAGATGAAGTGACGATGCGCGTAGGAAACAGTTCCAAGGTTGATGCAATCGCCATCGGCACAGTGTCACTTCAGCTACCATCGGGATTAGTGATGAACTTAAATCATTGTTATTTAGTGTCTGCATTGAGCATGAACATTATATCTGGATCTTGTTTATTGCGAGACGGTTACTCTTTTAAGTCTGAGAATAATGGTTGTTCTATTTCTATGAGTAACATCTTTTATGGTCATGCACCGAATGTGAGAGGATTGTTCATATTGAATCTTGATAGCGATACGCATATACATAACATTGAGACCAAAAGAGTTAGAGTAAACAATGATAGCCCCATATTTTTGTGGCACTGCCGCTTGGGTCATATTGGTGTAAAAGCGCATGAAGAAACTCCATGCTGATGGACTTTTGGAGTCACTTGACTTTGATTCACTTGACACGTGCGAACCATGCCTCATGGGCAAGATGACTAAGACTCCGTTCTCCGGAACAATGGAGCGTGCAAGTGAGCTGTTGGAAATCATACATACCGATGTGTGTGGTCCAATGAGCGTAGAGGCACGCGGCGGATATCGTTATTTTCTCACCTTCACTGACGATTTAAGTAGATATGGTTATGTCTACTTGATGAAGCACAAGTCTGAAACATTCAAAAAGTTCAAGCAATTTCAGAGTGAAGTGGAAAATCATCATAACAAGAAGATCAAATTCCTACGGTCTGATCGTGGGGGTGAATATCTGAGTTTCGAGTTTGGTGCTCACTTAAGACAATGTGGAATTGTTTCGCAGTTAACACCGCCTAGAACACCACAGCGTAATGGTGTGTCCGAACGTCGTAATTGTACTTTGTTAGAGATGGTGCGATCTATGATGTCTCTTACTGATTTGCCGTTATCTTTTTGGGGTTATGCATTAGAAACAGCTGCATTCACTTTAAATAGGGCACCATCAAAATCCGTTGAGACGACACCATACGAACTGTGGTATGGCAAAAGACCAAAGTTGTCGTTTCTTAAAGTTTGGGGATGTGATGCTTATGTCAAAAAGCTTCAGCCTGAAAAGCTGGAACCCAAAGCGGAAAAGTGCGTCTTCATAGGTTACCCAAAAGGGACAGTTGGGTACACCTTCTATCTCAAATCCGAGGGCGAAGTGTTTGTTGCTAAAAACGGAGCTTTTCTCGAGAAGGAGTTTCTCTCGAGAGAATTGAGTGGGAGGAAGATAGAACTTGACGAGGTTGTCGAACCTCTCATCCCTCTGGATGGTGGCGCAGGGCAAGGGGAAACCTCTGTCGTTGCGACGCCGGTTGAGGAGGAAGTTAATGATGATGATCATGAAACTCCAGTTCAGGTTTCTGTTGAACCATGCAGGTCGACGAGATCACGCGCTGCTCCAGAATGGTACGGTAATCCCGTCTTATCAATCATGTTGTTAGACAACAATGAACCTGCGAATTATGAAGAAGCAATGGTGGGCCCAGATTCCAACAAATGGCTAGAAGCCATGAAATCCGAGATAGGATCCATGTATGAGAACAAAGTGTGGACTTTGGAGATACTGCCTGAGGGCCAAAAGGCTATTCAGAACAAATGGATCTTTAAGAAGACGAACGCTGACGGTAATGTGACCGTTTATAAAGCTCGACTTGTGGCAAATGGTTTTTCACAAGTTCCAGGAGTTGACTACGATGAGACTTTCTCACCCGTAGCGATGCTTAAGTCCGTCAGAATCATGTTAGCAATAGCTGCATTTTTCGATTATGAAATGTGGCAGATGGATGTCAAAACGGCGTTCCTTAACGGTTTCCTTAAGGAAGAGTTGTATATGATGCAACCCGAAGGTTTTGTCGATCCTAAAAATGCTGACAAGGTGTGCAAGCTCCAGCGATCCATTTATGGACTGGTGCAAGCATCTCGGAGTTGGAACAAACGCTTTGATAAGGTGATCAAAGCATTTGGGTTTATACAAGTGGTTGGAGAATCTTGTATTTACAAGAAAGTGAGTGGGAGCTCTGTGGCGTTTCTAATATTATATGTGGATGACATATTACTGATTGGAAACAACGTAGAGCTTTTGGAGAGCATAAAAGATTACTTGAATAAAAGTTTCTCTATGAAGGACCTAGGAGAAGCTGCTTACATTCTAGGCATTAAGATCTATAGGGATAGATCAAAACGCCTGATAGGACTTTCACAAACCACTTACCTTGATAAAGTTTTGAAGAGGTTCAAAATGGAACAGTCCAAGAAAGGGTTCTTGCCAGTTTTACAAGGTACGAGATTGAGTAAGACTCAGTGCCCAGCAACTGATGAAGATAGAGAGCATATGCGCTCCGTCCCCTATGCTTCAGCCATAGGTTCTATCATGTATGCGATGCTGTGCACTAGACCGAATGTTAGCCTGGCCATAAGTATGGCAGGTAGGTTCAAGAGTAATCCAGGAGTGGATCACTGGACAACGGTCAAGAATATCCTGAAGTACCTGAAAAGGACTAAGGAGATGTTTCTCGTGTATGGAGGTGACGAAGAGCTCGCCGTAAAAGGTTACGTCGATGCAAGCTTTGACACAGATCCGGACGACTCCAAGTCGCAAACCGGATACGTATTTATTCTTAATGGGGGTGCAGTAAGCTGGTGCAGTTCCAAGCAAAGCGTCGTAGTAGATTCTACATGTGAAGCGGAGTACATGGCTGCCTCGGAGGCGGCTAAGGAAGGTGTCTGGATGAAGCAGTTCATGACGGATCTTGGAGTGGTGCCAAGCGCACTGAATCCAATAACCTTGTTCTGTGACAACACTGGTGCCATTGCCTTAGCAAAGGAACCACGGTTTCACAAGAAGACCAGACACATCAAACGACGCTTCAACCTCATCCGCGACTACGTCGAGGAGGAGGACGTAAATATATGCAAAGTGCACACGGATCTGAATGTAGCAGACCCGCTGACTAAACCTGTTCCACGGCCAAAGCATGATCGACACCAGAACTGTATGGGTGTTAGATTTGTTACAATGTAATTCACATGGTGATGTGAGGGCTAGATTATTGACTCTAGTGCAAGTGGGAGACTGTTGGAATTATGCCCTAGAGGCAATAATAAATGTATAGTTATTATTGTAATTCCTGTATCAAGATAGTAGTTTATTATCCATGCTATAATTGTATTGAATGAAGACTCATTTACATGTGTGGATACATAGACAAAACACCGTCCCTAGCATGCCTCTAGTTGGCTAGCCAGTTGATCAATGATAGTCAGTGTCTTCTGATTATGAACAAGGTGTTGTTGCTTGATAACTGGATCACGTCATTGGGAGAATCACGTGATGGACTAGACCCAAACTAATAGACGTAGCATGTTGATCGTGTCATTTTGTTGCTACTGTTTTCTGTGTGTCAAGTATTTATTCCTATGACCATGAGATCATATAACTCACTGACACCGGAGGAATGCTTTGTGTTTATCAAACGTCGCAACGTAACTGGGTGACTATAAAGATGCTCTACAGGTATCTCCGAAGGTGTTAGTTGAGTTAGTATGGATCAAGACTGGGATTTGTCACTCCGTGTGACGGAGAGGTATCTCGGGGCCCACTCGGTAATACAACATCACACACAAGCCTTGCAAGCAATGTAACTTAGTGTAAGTTGCGGGATCTTGTATTACGGAACGAGTAAAGAGACCTTCCGGTAAACGAGATTGAAATAGGTATGCGGATACTGACGATCGAATCTCGGGCAAGTAACATACCGAAGGACAAAGGGAATGACATACGGGATTATACGAATCCTTGGCACTGAGGTTCAAACGATAAGATCTTCGTACAATATGTAGGATCCAATATGGGCATCCAGGTCCCGCTATTGGATATTGACCGAGGAGTCTATCGGTTCATGTCTACATAGTTCTCGAACCCGCAGGGTCTGCACACTTAAGGTTCGACGTTGTTTTATGCGTATTTGAGTTATATGGTTGGTTACCGAATGTTGTTCGGAGTCCCGGATGAGATCACGGACGTCATGAGGGTTTCCGGAGTGGTCCGGAAACGAAGATTGATTTATAGGATGACCTCATTTGATTACCGGAAGGTTTTCGGAGTTACCGGGAATGTACCGGGAATGACGAATAGGTTCCGGGAGTTCACCGGGGGGGGGCAACCCACCCCGGGGAAGCCCATAGGCATTGGGGGAGCCACACCAGCCCTTAGTGGGCTGGTGGGACAGCCCACAAGTGCCCAATGTGCCAAGAGAAGAAAAATCAAGAGGAAAGAAAAAAAAGGGAAGGAGGTGGGAAGGGAGGGGGACTCCTCCCACCAAACCAAGTCCAACTCGGTTTGGGGGGGGGGGGTCCTCCCCCCGTTGGCTCGGCCGACTCCTTGGGGGGTTCTTGAACCCCAAGGCAAGGCCCCCCTCCCTCCTCCTATATATATGGAGCAATTAGGGCTGATTTGAGACGACTTTCTCACGGCTGCCCGACCACATACCTCCATAGTTTTTCCTCTAGATTGCGTTTCTGCGGAGCTCGGGCGGAGCCCTGCTGAGACAAGGTCATCACCAACCTCCGGAGCGCCGTCACGCTGCCGGAGAACTCTTCTACCTCTCCGTCTCTCTTGCTGGATCAAGAAGGCCGAGATCATCGTCGAGCTGTACGTGTGCTGAACGCGGAGGTGCCGTCCGTTCGGTACTAGATCGTGGGACTGATCGCGGGATTGTTCGCGGGGCGGATCGAGGGACGTGAGGACGTTCCACTACATCAACCGCGTTCTCTAACGCTTCTGCTGTACGATCTACAAGGGTACGTAGATCACTCATCCCCTCTCGTAGATGGACATCACCATGATAGGTCTTCGTGCGCGTAGGAAAATTTTTGTTTCCCATGCGACGTTCCCCAACAATGAGAAGGATTACACTTACTCAAGAGTCATTCAGAGCCACCTGCTCGGTCCGGTTTTATGTCGGGCTATAATGTTTGGACCAAGCACGGAGAAAGAGGGGTTATGATGGAAGACAACGATGAAGAAGAAGAGAACGATGACGACAACTACCGATCTATGTTCACTAAGTATGCTGATACCGCAATGGAAGACAATGAAGAAGAAGATCAGGATGAAGAACGGGAACTAGATGAGCCCGCTGATGATCTTGGCCCGGTCATTTCTGATGCACGGCGAGGTTGCGACACAGAAAAGGAGAGGTTGCAGTTCGAGCAGATGTTACAGGACCACAACAAATTGTTGTACCCAACTTGTGAAGATGGCCAGAAGAAGCTGGGTAGCACACTGGAATTGCCGAAGTGGAAGGCAGAGACCGGTGTGACTAACTCGTCATTCGAAAAGTTGCTGGTACTGATGAAGAAGATGCTTCCAAGAAAGAACGAATTGCCCGCCAGCACGTACGAAGCAAAGAAGCTTGTCTGCCCTCTAGGATTAGACGTGCAGAATATACATGCATGCCCTAATGACTGCATCCTCTACCGCGGTGAGAAGTACGAGAATATGGATAAATGCCCGGTATGCACTGCATTGCGGTATAAGATCAGAAAAGATGACCCTGGTGATATTGAGGGCGAGCCACCCAGGAAGAGGGTTCCTTCCAAGGTGATGTGGTATGCTCCTATAATACCACGGTTGAGACGTCTGTTCAGAAATAAAGATCATGCGAAGTTGTTGCGATGGCACATGGAAGATCGTATGAAAGACGATAAGTTGAGGCACACCGCTGATGGTCGGCAGTGGAGAAAAATCGAGAGAGAGTTCCCGAGATTTGCACCTGACGCAAGGAACTTATGGTTAGGTCTGAGTACAGATGGCATGAATCCTTTTGGGGAGCAGAGTTGCAGTCACAACACCTGGCCCGTTACTCTATGTATCTACAACCTTCCTCCTTGGTTGTGCATGAAGCGGAAGTTCATTATGATGCCAGTGCTTATCCAAGGTCCAAAGCAACCCGGCAACGATATTGATGTGTACCTAAGGCCATTAGTTGATGAACTTTTATAGCTGTGGGCCGAACCAGGTGTACGTGTGTGGGACGAGCACAAACAAGAGGAATTTGACCTTCGAGCGTTGCTTTTCGTAACCATCAATGATTGGCCTGCTCTTAGTAACATTTCAGGACAGTCAAACAAGGGATACAATGCATGCACGCAGTGTTTGGATCAGACAGAAAGTATATATCTGGACAAATGTTGGAAGAATGTGTACCCGTACAATCATCGTTGTCTTCCGCCCAAGCATCCCTTAAAGAAAAAAGGCAAGCATTTCAATGGCAAGGCAGAACCCCGGGGGAAGCCTGTCATCCGTACTGGTGCTGAAGTATTTGATATGGTCAAAGATTTAAAAGTAATCTTTGGAAAGGGTCCTGGCAGCCAACCTGTTCCTAACGGCCCTGATAAGCGCGTACCCATGTGGAAGAAGAAATCTATATTTTGGAGCTACCCTACTAGGAAGTCCATGAGGTCCGCTCGACAATCGACGTGATGCACCTGACGAAGAATCTCTGCGTGAATATTCTAGGCTTCCTGGGCTTGTATGGGAAGTCAAAAGATACACCGGAAGCACGGGAGGACCAGGAACCTCATAAAGGAAGAGATGGCATGCATCCAGGACAGTTTCATGGGCGTGCCAGCTACGCTCTTACAAAGGAAGAGAAGGAAATCTTCTTTGAAGTCCTTTTCAGTATCAAGGTCCCGACTGGCTTCTCGTCGAATATAAAGAGAATCGTAAATATGAAAGACAAAAAATTCCAAAACCTAAAGTCTCATGACTGCCACGTGTTTATGACGCAATTGCTTCCGATTGCATTGAGGGGAATTCTACCAAAAAATGTTCGCCTGGCAATTGTGAAGGTATGTGCATTCCTCAATGCAATTTCTCACAAGGTAATCGATCGAGAAAGTCTATCAGGGTTATAGATTGATGTGGTCCAATGTCTGGTTAGCTTTGAGATGTTGTTCCCGCCATCCTTCTTCAATATAATGACACACCTCCTAGTTCACCTAGTCGAAGAGATTAGAATTCTCGGTCCTGTGTTTCTACACAATATGTTCCCCTTCGAGAGGTTCATGGGAGCCTTAAAGAAATATGTTCGTAACCGTGCTAGGCCAGAAGGAAGCATCTCCAAGGGCTATGGAACAGAGGAGGTCATTGAGTTTTGTGTGGACTTTCTTCCTGACCTTAAGCCGATTGGTGTTCCTGAATCTCGGTATGAGGGTAGGCTGACAGGAAAAGGCACACTAGGAAGAAAAGCAAAAGTATGTATGGACGGGCATTCTTTCTCTCAAGCACACTACACAGTTCTACACAATTCCACCGTGGTGGCTCCGTATATCGGGGGACACAAGAATATTATACGCTCCGAAAACCCGGGGAAGGCTGATTCTTGGATTAAAGGGGAACACGAGAAGACTTTCGGCAGTTGGTTGCAGACGCATCTCATGAATGACGACACCGTTGGGGATCAGCTGTACTGTTTGGCCAGGCCACCATCTTCGACTATATGTACTTTCCAAGGGTATGAGATAAATGGGAATACATTTTACACGGTTGCCCAAGATAAAAAGAGCATCAACCAAAATAGTGATGTCCGCTTTGATGCAACAAACGAGAATGGACACTGTTTGGAAACATATTACGGGTACATAGTGTTGGGGAACGTCGCATGGGAAACAAAAATTTTCCTATGCGCACGAAGACCTATCATGGTGATGTCCATCTACGAGAGGGGATGAGTGATCTACGTACCCTTGTAGATCGTACAGCAGAAGCGTTAGTGAACGCGGTTGATGTAGTGGAACGTCCTCACGTCCCTCGATCCGCCCCGCGAACAATCCCGCGATCAGTCCCACGATCTAGTACCGAACGGACGGCACCTCCGCGTTCAGCACACGTACAGCTCGACGATGATCTCGGCCTTCTTGATCCAGCAAGAGAGACGGAGAGGTAGAAGAGTTCTCCGGCAGCGTGACGGCGCTCCGGAGGTTGGTGATGACCTTGTCTCAGCAGGGCTCCGCCCGAGCTCCGCAGAAACGCGATCTAGAGGAAAAACCGTGGAGGTATGTGGTCGGGCTGCCGTGGGAAAAATCGTCTCAAATCAGCCCTAAAACCTCCGTATATATATGTGGGAGGGAGGGGGCCTTGCCTTGGGGTCCAAGGACCTTCAAGGGGGTCGGCCGAGCCAAGGGGGAGGACTCTCCCCCCAAACCGAGTTGGACTTGGTTTGGTGGGAGGGAGTCCCCCTTCCTTCCCACCTCCTCCTTTTTTTCTTTCTCTCTTGATTTTCTTCTCCTTGGCGCATAGAGCACTTGTGGGCTGTCCCACCAGCCCACTAAGGGCTGGTGTGTCTCCCAAAAGGCCTATGGGCTTCCCCGGGGTGGGTTGCCCCCCCGGTGAACTCCCGGAACCCATTCGTCATTCCCGGTACATTCCCGGTAACTCCGAAAACCTTCCGGTAATCAAATGAGGTCATCCTATATATCAATCTTCGTTTCCGAACCATTCCGGAAACCCTCGTGATGTCCATGATCTCATCCGGGACTCCGAACAACATTCGGTAATCAACCATATAACTCTAATACGCATAAAACAACGTCGAACCTTAAGTGTGCAGACCCTGCGGGTTCGAGAACTATGTAGACATGACCCGAGAGACTCCTCGGTCAATATCCAATAGCGGGACCTGGATGCCCATATTGGATCCTACATATTCTACGAAGATCTTATCGTTTGAACCTCAGTGCCAAGGATTCATATAATCCCATATGTCATTCCCTTTGTCCTTCGGTATGTTACTTGCCCGAGATTTGATCATTAGTATCCGCATACCTATTTCAATCTCGTTTACCGGCAAGTCTCTTTACTCGTTCCGTAATACAAGATCCCGCAACTTACATTAAGTTACATTGCTTGCAAGGCTTGTGTGTGATGTTGTATTACCGAGTGGGCCCCGAGATACCTCTCCGTCACACGGAGTGACAAATCCCAGTCTCGATCTATACTAACTCAACGAACACCTTCAGAGATACCTGTAGAGCATCTTTATAGACACCCAGTTACGTTGCGACGTTTGATACACACAAAGCATTCCTCCGGTGTCCGTGAGTTATATGATCTCATGGTCATAGGAACAAATACTTGACACACAGAAAACAGTAGCAACAAAATGACACGATCAACATGCTACGTCTATTAGTTTGGGTCTAGTCCATCACATGATTCTCCTAATGATGTGATCCCGTTATCAAGTGACAACACTTGCCTATGGCCAGGAAACCTTGACCATCTTTGATCAACGAGCTAGTCAACTAGAGGCTTACTAGGGACAGTGTTTTGTCTATGTATCCACACAAGTATTGTGTTTCCAATCAATACAATTATAGCATGGATAATAAACGATTATCATGAACTAAGAAATATAATAATAACTAATTTATTATTGCCTCTAGGGCATATTTCCAACAGTCTTCCACTTGCACTAGAGTCAATAATCTAGTTCACATCACCATGTGATTCCAACGAATCCAACACCCATATAGTTATGGGGTCTCATCACGTCTTGCTCGTGAGAGAGGTTTTAGTCAACGGTTCTGAAACTTTCAGATTCGTGCGTTCTTTACAAATCTTTATGTCATCTTATAGATGCTGCTACTACGTGCTATTCGGAAATGCTCCAAATATCTACTGTACTATACGAATCCGTTTCACTACTCATAGTTATCCGGATTAGTGTCAAAGCTTGCATTGACGTAACCCTTTACGACAAACTCTTTAACCACCTCCATAATCGAGAAAAATTCCTTAGTCCATTAGTTACTAAGGATAAATTTCGACCGCTGCTAGTGATTCAGACATGGATCACTCTCTGTACCTCTCAACATACTTTGAGTCAAGGCACACTTCAGGTGCGGTACACAGCATGGCATACTTTAGTTTCTACGGCTAAGGCATAGAAGACGACCTTCGTCTATTCTCTTTATTCTGCCGTGGTCGGGTTTTGAGTCTTACTCAAATTCACACCTCACAACGCAACCAAGAACTCCTTCTTTGCTGGTCTATTTTGAACTCTTTCAAAAACTTGTCAAGGCATGCATCTTGTTGAAACTTCTATTAAGCGCTTTCGATCTATCCTCATAGATCTTTGATGCTCAACGTTCAAGTAGCGTAATCCAGGTACTCCTTTCAAAACTTCTTTCAAACAACCTTGTATGCTTTACAGAAATTCTACATTACTTCTGATCCACAATATGTCAACCACATATACCTATCAGAAATTCTATAGTGCTCCCTCTCACTTCTTTGGAAATACAAGTTTCTCATAAACCTTGTACAAACCCAAAATCTTTGATCATCTCATCAAAGTGTATATTCCAACTCCGAGATGCTTGCACCAGTCCATTGAAGGATCACTGGAGCTTGCATACTTGCTAGTATCTTTAGGATCGACAAAACCTTCTGGTTGTATCACATACAATGTTTGCTCAAGGAAACCGTCGAGAAAACAATGTTTTGACATCCTACGTGCAATATTTCATAAATAATGCATCAACAACTAACATAATTCTAACAGACTTTTAGCATCGCTACGAGTGAGAAAGTCTCATCATAGTCAACTGTTTGATCTTATCGAAAACATCTTTGCGACAAGTCGAGCTTTTCTTAATAGTGACTTATCACCATCATCGTGTGTCTTCTTTTAAAGATCCATTTTTACTCAATAGTCCTATGACCATCAAGTAGTTCTACCAAAGTCTACACTTTGTTTTCACACATGGATCCTCTCTCGGATTTCATGGCTTCCAGCCATTTGTCGGAATCTGGGCCCACCATCGCTTTCTCCATAACTCGTAGGTTCACTGTTGCTCAACAACATGACCTCCAAGACAGGGTTACCGTACTACTCTGCAGCAGTATGCGACCTTGTCGACCTACGAGGTTTGTAGTAACTTGATTCGAAGCTCAATGATCATCATCATCATCAGCTTCCACTTCAATTGGTGTAGGCGCCACATGAACAACTTCCTGCGCCCTGCTACACTCTGGTTGAAGTGATGGTTCAATAACCTCATCAAGTTCCACTACCCTCCCACTCAATTCTTTCGAGAGAAACCTTTCCTCGAGAAAGGATCCGTTTCTAGAAACAAACACTTTGCTTTCGGATCTGAGATAGGAGATGTACCCAACTGTTTTGGATATCCTATGAAGATGCATTTATCCGCTTTGGGTTCGAGCTTATCAGACTGAAACCTTTTCACATAAGTGTCGAAGCCCCAAACTTTCAAGAAACGACAGTTTAGATTTCTCTAAACCTCAGTCTATACTGTGTCGTCTCAACGGAAATACGCGGTGCCCTATTTAAAGTGAGTGCGGTTGTCTCTAATGCATAACCCATAAACGATAGTGGTAATTCGATAAGAGACATCATAGTATGCACCATACCAAATAGTGCGTGGCTATGACGTTCAGACACATCATCACGCTATGATGTTCCAGGTGGCATGAACTGCGAAACAATTTCCACATTGTCTTAACTGCGTACCAAAACTCGTAACTCAGATATTCATTTCCATGATCATATCGTAGACAGTTTATCCTCTTGTTACGACGAACTTCACTCTGAAACGGAATTGAACTTTTCAACATTTCAGACTTGTGATTCATTAAGTAAATACTCATGTATCTACTTAAGTCGTCAGTGAAGTAAGAACATAATGATATCCACTACGTGCCTCAACACCCATTGGACTGCATACATCAAAATGTATCACTTCCAACAAGTTACTATCTTATTTCATCTCAATGAAAATAAGGCCTTGCTTATGTGGTATGATTTGCATGTCACTAGTGATTCGAAATCAGGTGAGTACAAAGATCCATCAGCATGGAGCCTCTTCATGCAATTTATACTAACATGACTCAAGCGGCAGTGCCACAAGTAAGTGGTACTATCATCATTAACTCGTATCTTTTGGCACCAATATCATGAACATGTGTAACACTAGGATCGAGATTCAATAAACCATTGAAGGTGAATATTCAAGAAAATAGAGTAACCATTATTCTCCTTAAATGAATAATCGTATTGCAATAAACACGATCCAATCATGTTCATGCTTAACACAAGCACCAAATAACAATTATTTAGGTTTAACACCAATCCCGATGGTAGAGGGAGCGTGCGATGTTTGATCATATCAACCTTGGAAACACTTCCAACTCGTATCGTCACCTCACCTTTAGCTAGTCTCCGTTTATGTCGTAGCTTTCATTTCGTGTTACTAATCACTTAGCAACCGAACCGGTATCCAATACCCTCATGCTACTAGGAGTACTAGTAAAGTACACATCAACATCAGGTATATCAAATACACTTCTTTCGACTTTTGCCAGCCTTCTTATCTACCAAGTATCCTGAGTTGCTCCGCCTCAGTGACTGTTCCCCTCATTACAGAAGCACTTAGTCTCGGGTTCGGGTTTAATCTTGGGTCTCTTCATTAGTGCAGCAACTGTTTTGCCATTTCACGAAGTATCCCTTCTAGCCCTTGCCTTTCTTGAAACTTAGTGGTTTTACAAACCATCAACTATTGACGCTCCTTCTTGATTTCTACTTTCGCAGTGTCAAACATCGCGAATCGCTCAAGGATCATTGTATCTATCCTTGATATGTTATAGTTCATCACGAAGCTCTCACAGCTTGGTGGCAGTGACTTTGGAGAACCATCACTATCTCATATGGAAGATTAAATCCCACTTGATTCAAGTGATTGTCGTACTCAGACAATCTGAGCACATGGTCAACGATTGAGCTTTTCTCCTTTACTTTGTGGACAAAGAATCTTGTTGGAGGTCTCGTACCTCTTAACAAGGGCACAAGCATGAGATCACAATTTCATCTCTTTAGAACATCACTTATGTTCCGTGACGTTTTACAACGTTTTCGGCGCCTTGCTTCTAAGCCATTAAGTATTTTGCACTGAACTATCGTGTAGTCATCAGCAACGTGTATGTCGGATGCTCATAGCATCCACAGACGACGCTCGAGGCGCAGCACACCGAGTGGTGCATTAAGGACATAAGCCTTCTGCGTAGCAACGAGGACAATCCTCGGTTTTACAGACTCAGTCTGCAAAGTTTGCTACTATCAATTTTCAACTAAATTTTCTCTAGGAACATATAAAAACAGTAGAGCTATAGCGCAAGCTACATCGTAATTCGCAAAGACCATTAGACTATGTTCATGACAATTAGTTCAATTAATCATATTACTTAAGAACTCCCACTCAAAAAGTACATCTCTCTAGTCATTTGAGTGGTACATGATCCAAATCCACTATCTCAAGTCCGATCATCACGTGAGTCGAGAATAGCTTCAGTGGTAAGCATCTCTATGCTAATCATATCAACTATACGATTCATGCTCGACCTTTCGGTCTCATGTGTTCCGAGGCCATGTCTGCACATGCTAGGCTCGTCAAGCTTAACCCGAGTGTTCCGCGTGCGCAACTGTTTTGCACCCGTTGTATGTGAACGTTGAGTCTATCACACCCGATCATCACGTGGTGTCTCGAAACGACGAACTGTAGCAACGGTGCACAGTCGGGGAGAACACAATTTCGTCTTGAAATTTTAGTGAGAGATCACCTCATAATGCTACCGTCGTTCTAAGCAAAATAAGGTGCATAAAAGGATTAACATCACATGCAATTCATAGGTGACATGATATGGCCATCATCACGTTCTTCTTGATCTCCATCACCAAAGCACCTGGCACGATCTTCTTGTCACCGGCGCCACACCATGATCATCCATCAACGTGTTGCCATCGGGGTTGTCATGCTACTCATGCTATTACTACTAAAGCTACATCCTAGCAAAATAGTAAACGCATCTGCAAGCACAAACGTTAGTATAAAGACAACCCTATGGCTCCTGCCGGTTGCCGTACCATCGACGTGCAAGTCGATATTTCTATTACAACATGATCATCTGATACATCCAATATATCACATCACATCGTTGGCCATATCACATCACAAGCATACCCTGCAAAAACAAGTTAGACCTCCTCTAATTTTGTTGTTGCATGTTTTACGTGGTGACCAAGGGTATCTAGTAGGATCGCATCTTACTTACGCAAACACCACAACGGAGATATATGAGTTGCTAGTTAACCTCATCCAAGGACCTCCTCGGTCAAATCCGATTCAACTAAAGTTGGAGAAACCGACACTTGCCAGTCATCTTTGAGCAAAGGGGGTTACTCGTAACGATGAAACCAGTCTCTCGTAAGCGTACGAGTAATGTCGGTCCAAGCCGCTTCAATCCAACAATACCGCGGAATCAAGAAAAGACTAAGGAGGGCAGCAAAACGTACATCATCGCCCACAAAAACTTTTGTGTTCTACTCGAGAAGACATCTACGCATGAACCTAGCTCATGATGCCACTGTTGGGGAACGTCGCATGGGAAACAAAAATTTTCTTACGCGCACGAAGACCTATCATGGTGATGTCCATCTACGAGAGGGGATGAGTGATCTACGTACCCTTGTAGATCGTACAGCAGAAGCGTTAGTGAACGCGGTTGATGTAGTGGAACGTCCTCACGTCCCTCGATCCGCCCCGCGAACAATCCCGCGATCAGTCCCACGATCTAGTACCGAACGGACGGCACCTCCGCGTTCAGCACACATACAGCTCGACGATGATCTCGGCCTTCTTGATCCAGCAAGAGAGACGGAGAGGTAGAAGAGTTCTCCGGCAGCGTGACGGCGCTCCGGAGGTTGGTGATGACCTTGTCTCAGCAGGGCTCCGTCCGAGCTCCGCAGAAACGCGATCTAGAGGAAAAACCGTGGAGGTATGTGGTCGGGCTGCCGTGGGAAAAATCGTCTCAAATCAGCCCTAAAACCTCCGTATATATAGGTGGGAGGGAGGGGGCCTTGCCTTGGGGTCCAAGGACCCTCAAGGGGGTCGGCCGAGCCAAGGGGGAGGACTCTGCCCCCCAAACCGAGTTGGACTTGGTTTGGTGGGAGGGAGTCCCCCTTCCTTCCCACCTCCTCCTTTTTTTTCTCTCTTGATTTTCTTCTCCTTGGCGCATAGAGCACTTGTGGGCTGTCCCACCAGCCCACTAAGGGCTGGTGTGTCTCCCCAAAGGCCTATGGGCTTCCCCGGGGTGGGTTGCCCCCCTGGTGAACTCCCGGAACCCATTCGTCATTCCCGATACATTCCCGGTAACTCCGAAAACCTTCCGGTAATCAAATGAGGTCATCCTATATATCAATCTTCATTTCCGGATCATTCTGGAAACCCTCGTGACGTCCGTGATCTCATCCGGGACTCCGAACAACATTCGGTAATCAACCATATAACTCTAATACGCATAAAACAACGTCGAACCTTAAGTGTGCAGACCCTGCGGGTTCGAGAACTATGTAGACATGACCCGAGAGACTCCTCGGTCAATATCCAATAGCGGGACCTGGATGCCCATATTGGATCCTACATATTCTACGAAGATCTTATCGTTTGAACCTCAGTGCCAAGGATTCATATAATCCCGTATGTCATTCCCTTTGTCCTTCGGTATGTTACTTGCCCGAGATTCGATCGTTAGTATCCGCATACCTATTTCAATCTCGTTTACCCGCAAGTCTCTTTACTCGTTCCGTAATACAAGATCCCGCAACTTACATTAAGTTACATTGCTTGCAAGGCTTGTGTGTGATGTTGTATTACCGAGTGGGCCCCGAGATACCTCTCCGTCACACGGAGTGACAAATCCCAGTCTCGATCTATACTAACTCAACGAACACCTTCAGAGATACCTGTAGAGCATCTTTATAGTCACCCAGTTACGTTGCGACGTTTGATACACACAAAGCATTCCTCCGGTGTCCGTGAGTTATATGATCTCATGGTCATAGGAACAAATACTTGACACACAGAAAATAGTAGCAACAAAATGACACGATCAACATGCTACGTCTATTAGTTTGGGTCTAGTCCATCACATGATTCTCCTAATGATGTGATCCCGTTATCAAGTGACAACACTTGCCTATGGCCAGGAAACCTTGACCATCTTTGATCAACGAGCTAGTCAACTAGAGGCTTACTAGGGACAGTGTTTTGTCTATGTATCCACACAAGTATTGTGTTTCCAATCAATACAATTATAGCATGGATAATAAACGATTATCATGAACTAAGAAATATAATAATAACTAATTTATTATTGCCTCTAGGGCATATTTCCAACACACAGAGGAGATATGGGAACTTGACTATGGACCTACTTTTAAGATCCCTTTGTTTTGGTGCAAATGGGTGAATCTGACAAGAGGCGGGGTAGTTGTAGACCAAAAGTACGGCATGACAACAGTGAATCTCAACAATCTTGCGTACATGGACGAACCATTTGTCCTAGACAATGATGTCGCTCATGTTTTCTATGTGAAGGATATGTCTACAAAAACGAGAAAAAGAAATCAGCAAAAGAAGATATCGTCCGATGAGCCAAAACGCCACATAGTTCTTTCAGGGAAAAGAAACATCGTGGGAGTAGATGACAAGACAGACATGTCAGAAGTTTATAATAAGTTTCATGAAATTCCGCGCTTCAAAGTGAAAACTGACCCAAGCATCCTACTGAATGATGAAGATTCTCCATGGCTACGACCCGGAAGAAAACATAAATAATAGATAGGAATAGTGGTGCAATAATGTAATAATGTATTAAACCTTTTATGTAATGCATGTATGGAATGTACTAAATTTCAAACACTTTTCATTATCATAGTTTTGTCAAATTCTCAAATATGCAAAAAGAATTTTAATAAACATAGTTTTTAATTGAAAATTATAAAATAGTTAATAGTTTGGATAGTCAAAATAATTACTTTTGAAAATAGAAAATAGTTTTGAATTATTTATTCAATTTCAAACACTTTTCATTATCATAGTTTTGTCAAATTCTCAAATATGCAAAAAGAATTTTAATAAACATAGTTTTTAATTGAAAATAACAAAATAGTTAATAGTTTGGATAGTCAAAATAATTACTTTTGAAAATAGAAAATAGTTTTGAATTATTTATTCAATTTCAAACACTTTTTATTATCATAGTTTTGTCAAATTCTCAAATATGCAAAAAGAATTTTAATAAACATAGTTTTTAATTGAAAATAACAAAATAGTTAATTTTGGAAATAGAAAAAAATTGAAACTATATGAGAATTTATAGAGAAAATTAAACCTAAATTCAAAGTGACCTCACTTTGAATTCAGGTTTAATTTTCTCCATAATTTCAAATATAGTTTTAATTTTTAAATTTACAGTCAGTTTAGGCCCATAAACCTGCTTTAGAGAGGACCTCGATGGATATGCTGCGACGGGGCTTATAAACAAGTGTTAGTCCCCCTCGCTGGGCGAGGTGGGACTAAACTTATCATGCAGCCGAGGAGGGGCTTTAGTCCCGGGTGGAGCCACGACCCGGGCCTAAAGCCCCTCGCCTGCCACCTGCCGAGCACGGGCCTTTAGTCCCGGGTCGTGGCTCCATCCGGGACTAAAGGGTGTCTTTAGTCCTCGCTCGTGCCGCGACCCGTGACTAAAGGCCCCGACTTCCCGCCTTTTGGTCTGCCGAAAAAGGGCCTTTAGTCCCGGGTCGTGGCTCCTCCCGGGACTAATGGGTGTCTTTAGTCCCGGTTCGAGTCCCGAACCGGGACCAAAGATCCACTTATATAAGCTTAAGTGTTAATAGTTTATTAATAGAAGAAAGGAAGAAAAAGGAGAAGAAAGGAAGAAAAAGGAGAAGAAAAGAAGAAAAAGGGAAGAAAAGAAGAAAAAGAAAAAGATTTTTTTTGTCATTTAATTCCTATTGTTATTAGGTTTGTGCTAGATTATTAGGGATAGTAATATTTAGAATTAGGTTAGGGTTACAAGAAGAAGAAAGATGAATAAAAATAAGAAAATAAGATTAGGAAAAAGGAAAATAAGAAGAGGAGGAGAAGAAAAGAAGAAAAAAGAGAATAAGGAAAGGAGGAGAGGAGAACAAGAGGAAAAATAGAAGAAGAGGAGAAGTAGAAGAAGAGAAGTTGAAGAAGAAGCGGAGAAGAAAATAAGAAAGAAGAAGAAGAAGAAGAAGACATTTCTACGTATATAGATGCTTAATTAGTGTTTCTTAGATTATTGCTTAATTTTGCTATTGTATATGCTTAAGTGTTAATAGTTTAATCTTGCTATTGTATATGCTTAAGTGTTAATAGTTTATTTTTAGCAAGAAAATTAATAGAACTAGTTTATTTTTTTAGTTCATTTTACGATGCCTATCCCGCATCCTCGTCGTCGACTCGGCGGAGGACACCTGCTTGATCAGAGGGGCCATGTATGGGACTGGGCTCCGCCCGGCTGGTATTGGGAGGTGCTACCTTCCGGGGGGCGTAGGTTGGTGAGGAGCCAGCCCGTTGTTGACCCGATCCTTGTTTGGTGGCGGTTGTGTGGGCCAGTGACGGTGCCGAGGCTTCCGAACACCGCGGAGGTGGTACGTCACCGTGTCAGCAAGGAGGATGAGCACGTCCGTCGCTACATTGTTGCGTTGGAGGGCAGGTTCGAGCATACCTGACAGGTTCTTCGGTGATCTCACTGGAGCTATGATCCTGTGATGGTTCCTTCTCTTTGGGTGTCCACCGCCCGCGACGATACCCGTCGGGCGCTACGGTTCTAGCTGTATCAGTGATGCTATATGTATGATAATATTCGAGGAGTATTAGTGATAATATTCGATGATGTACGGACAAAAGAGATGATGTAGTTTTGCTTATAATTGAATGCATGCTAATTTGAATACTACTTTATTTTACGATTTGGTTTTGCTTATTGAATGCTCAAATTGGAAAAGTACTCCTACTTTGAATACTATGCAGAAATCTAGGAGTCCCGGGTGGAGCCACAACCCAGGACTAAAGTTGTTTTGGAACGGAGTTCCTGATAGAATAATTCTTTTTTGGTACAAAGTTCAACTAAGTCCTTTGACACTAGACAATATGACATATAGAAGGGTAGATGAGATCAGGAAAAATAGGATCATTTTCTACACATCTAGAATGTCGCCATTTTGTTAAATCCTTAAAGGTTAAGAGAATCCGTTAGACATATTTTAGAGTTTAGGTTCTAGCCAAGACCCGGGACTAAAGGTCTTCCTATATAAAACGACACTTCGAAGTTTCCAACCCCTCTTATATAGTTTGTTAGTTTATTAGTTAATCAAATGTCCGTTTTTTGCAGAACTATGGATCCACATATTAGGAACCTCGAAGAGGAAGACTTCTCGAAGATATAATCAAAGACGACCCCGACGTTGAACCAGCTGAATCTCCGTCGTCATATCTAAACCCCTCCGGATATGGAATGGAGGTCGACCGACACGAAGATGAAGCCTATGGGGCAGGAGATAGCTCTAATGACGGAGAAGGTGATAGCTCCACTGATGGAGAAGCCGGTGAAGAAGCCGGTGGAGAAATAATAAAGTCCGGCGAGGTATACATATGAAGTTCGACAATCACTTGTAATATGTGAAAAATATTGGAGATAACTCTATATTGTATACATATACATTCATTTGACGAATGGTTCTCCCTCTTAGGCCTCCACATCGAGCAAAGCTACGAAACGAGGCCTGACTAGAAAGTTGGATGCACGGACGCATTACACCTTTGAAGTGATATTGCCTACAGGCGAACCCAAGCTTCCTAAGAATGCTGCTGACACATTCAAGAAGCAATGCGTCGTTCTCGTTAGGGACCACGTCCCGATGAGCGTTCGGGAGTGGAACAAGCGCAAAGGGGCAGCCGATAGTGACTATGTCGCCGAAAGGTACAAAGATAATCTTTGGAATGATCTCATGTCACATTTCAACCTGCCAGAATGTGAGAATGAAGACGCCGTAGACAAACTGAGGGCTAAAGTCAAGCAGTGGACTCTAAAGAAGATGGCCGAACTGTTCCGTAGCTGGAAGAAGAAGCTATGCAAAAACTATCTGAAGACAAAGAAAGTGCCCGTATTCAAGGGGTATTTAGCCAAGCAGGCGAATCACTGGAAGGCATTTCAAGAGTATAAGGAGTCAGAAGATGCCCAGGCATTATCAGAAAAGAACAAGATAAATGCCGACAAGAAGAAATATCACCACAAGCTGGGGCCAGGGGGCTATGAGACTGCCATCCCAAAGTGGGATAAGAAAGAGCAAGATCTGCTAGCTAAAGGCATCATACCTGAACCACTCCGTGATGAGTGGGAATTGAGAGCAAGAAATTGGTTCCTTGCGCATGGTGGTTCGTACGACGAAGAAACAGGGGACCTCATCTGCAGTGACGGTCTTAGGATACCCAGGGAGAATTGGAAAAAGATAGTGAAACAAATTAAGGAGGGAAAAAGAAAGTTCACTGCAGATAGAGAGAAAGATTTGCTCACACTGGTCCTCGGCAATGACGAACATGGAGGACGAACGCGAGGCTTCGGTCCTTCTTATCCGTGGTAGCTTGGGTTTGCCAGAGACCAAGACACTTACAGAAGCCGAGCGAGAGCAAAGAAGCGGCATCACGATGAGGAGAATGACAAGTTCAACCAGTTGCTTGCCAGGATTAACGAGCAATAGAAGCAGATTGATGAGCTTAGAGGAGTAGCACGCGAGGAAGATCCTGCACTTGATATTACCTGCGCCCCATCTAAGCGGAAAAACAGCGTGGCTGAATCTGAGGCCCCGCCCGACGATGCACGAAGAATGATAGAGGGTGGTTCCGGCTACCCCGTGGATGGAATCAAGGAGTCAACATCATGTGAACTCCATCATAAATTCAAGAACATATCCATGAAGGTGGCCGTCGGACAAGCTTTACCTTCTGGCCCTGATGCACGCTGGCATGGTCGTGAGATTCCAGCTGGCTTTGCTAAAGTCAGGGTGGATGAAATCATGGCAGGGTTTCATGATATGGAGCTCGACATAGCTGGACCCGAAGATGAGAGGACACTCGGAGAAGTACTGGGTGGAGTCATCCTATGGGACAAGAACTACATCAAGCTTCCAGGCTCGGCCCCAAGGACAACAACGCCTCCGAGTCGTCGCAGGTCACCTACACCTCCAAGCCCTCCACATGACGTCGGCCAACACAACACGAGTCCATCTCGATCACCGCCGCCGGACTTGGGTCGTCCGTCTCCGCCGCCGCCCGCTCCGGATACTAAGCGGAACTGTGCCAGCAAGAACGCTCCGCCGATGATTTCTAAGCGACGGAGACCCCCAAAGCGCAAACTGTCGCCCCTCCTAAAGGTACCTCATGCTAATCTTCCTATCAGACCTTATGATCGTACCCTCGAGGAAAACGCCAGGATAGCAAAGGAACATCATGATGCGCAGATGAAAAATAAGGAACCCGAGCCCCGCCCGGAATACACCGAGAAGCAAATAGCATATGAAAAATACTTCACGACCCTTTCATCACAGTATGACTTACACCATAAGCCTGATGATACATGCACATTGCAGAAGGAAGTGAAAAAGAGCAGATCACGTGCAAGTGCAAGTGGGAGCAAATCAAGTTCAACTACAAGCAAAAAAAGATCAGACGTTCCTTAGCTTGGACAACAGGCCAAACAGTCGATCCCACCCCTCAGGGTGTTACCCGAGAATGTCCCCCCTCTGGTGCAGGGGCAAGATTTGGAATTAGCAAAGAAGTGGCGAATGAATGGGGTATCCCGGTTGAAGACATTCTGGCTTCCCAAGACGACAGGTTACCCAAGGCTGTGGTAGCCCCTAAGCCACAGTTTGTCATGGAAGCGCCTTTGGTCAGCAAAGATGATCTCCCAACAATTGTGCGTTACTTGCATACATGGTACTTAAGTGAATCAAAGAATGAGAGAACGATGATCGTGGTGAGTGTCCCACGGGAGTACTACGGCCGCCCCGAAGAAATCCATATCGACTTTGATGAACTCTTCCACATGTACAATGCCGACGCCCTCGATAAATCGCTTATGAGTTGCTATTGTCTGTAAGTTTTTCAATTTGTTGTCTACATATAACTTGTTTAGTTATTTCAATTCATTGTCCATATATAACTTGTACTCTATTATGCAGAATGAACATTCTGGATTGTAAAAATAGGAACATCATAAATATTGGGTTTATTGACCGAGATAAAATACATATAGCAACGCTAACTGATAAACCCAAGGAGATGGAGGAAAACCTTCTAAGGTTTCTAACAGATCAAAATTTCTGTGACCACATACTGTTTCCATACAACTTCAGGTGAGGGTCTTTACTCTGTTGTGTCCATTCACTTATAAGTGTAATTGATAAGTTACTCACACACACACACACACACACACACACACACACACACACACACATATATATATATATATATATATATATATATATATATATATATATACATGTGCAGCTTCCATTGGATTCTGTTGGACATTCAAATTGATAAGGGAAGAGTTGATGCCTTCGATCCATTATCGAGACCCTTGGAACAGTTTCAAAGTCTGCAGGACATGCTCCAAGGGTAATTTCAATCATTCTTGCGCTCTATCGGTCTCTTTCGATGATTTTCTGATATATCAATTAATGAAAAACTTAGCAAATCATTATCCTTGTCGGGCAGGGTTTGGAAGCGGTTCAAGTGCGTGACTCTCGGTATCGAGCCTGAGAAGCTGACCTTTAGAGCGGCTCAGGTAAGTACTAGTATGATATACTTCTATTTTCAATACATTTATGATGCTAGATTATTATTTTGATTATATGTATTTTATTCTCGTAAAGTGCGACCAGCAGCCACGGGGGACGCATCTATGCGGATACTATGTTTGCGAGACCATTCGCACGTTTACCTCTGAGCACAAGGATCACAGATTCTACGTAAGCAATGAACATTCAGACCTCTATTTTTACCCGTCATTCTTTGTTATCATGATTGATATTCATATTCATCTCCTCTTCTTATATAGTACACGGCCATGAGGGAGAAGGTCCTACCAGAGCAACGCGTGATTGCTGTTGTAGAGGAGTTTGCGACCTTTCTGAGGACGGAAGCTATAGATGACAAATGACGATTTAGTGTAGATAGGGGTCATTACTGATGTTGGTCCATGTAATCGAATAGATGGGCTCTAGTCCCGATAATTCAGATCTTTATATAATTGTATATATATGCTCGCTTGTAAGATAAGTTAATCTTATATATATATGCATAATTATTTCTACTTAAAATTATATGAAAACTAATTCCCAAACACCAAACGAGGCATCACGTTAATCTCCCGAACACCTAAACCCTAAAACCCTAAAACCCAAAAATAAACAAAATCTGAAACTCTTTAGTCCTGGTCCATGTAAAGACCCAGGACTAAAGGGCCTGTCCCTGAGGCGCCCACGTGGAGCACCTTTGGTCCCGGCTTGGAACAGGGCCGGAACTAAAGGTTAGGCCTTTAGTCCCGCCTCTTTGGTCTCGGTTGTTGAACCGGGACTAAAGCCCCTTACGGACCGGGACTATAGGCCCTCTCTCCACTAGTGGTATATAGATGAAATCACGTACGATTACAGATTACTGTAGATATGTCGGCATGCATGTGGCTCCCTTCAAGCGGTTGGTACTACGGCATGGTCGACTTTATCACTCTACTATTTTCTGAACTTGCGGAGCAGCTTCTCAGCCGGTAATTAAGATTGTCCTGCCGAGTGGTATGGTGACCAGATCTATAGAGCCCAGTATGAAGGGTGATACGGCGCTGGTGCACCCAGATCTATAGCTGCAGTAAAATTGTTTAAAATAGGAAAATGAAAATAAAAAAATATGTACTTTTGTGTAACATGGTCAAGCATTCATCTGTCAAGCCCGCGCAGAATTTGATGTAGTTTGGACATTTCAGGAGCTCACGGGAAAAAATATTATAAATTTCAGGCCTCAGAGCAAGTTTGAAAAAACACATTGTTTATAGCTGATTTGGTCTTTTTCACGCCAGCTCCTCAAATGTCCTTGACCCACTTATTTTTGCATGCACCTGAAACACTCAAGCAGCAGATAGTCCTCCTACTTTCAATGTTATTGTGGTCACTGATTTCGGGTATTGTCTTATAACTTACATGAAAAAAAGTTTCAGATTTTATTGAAATTTTCCTATTTGTTTCAATTTTACTATTTACCGGGTGTACTTGAGTCCGGTCAGGGCAAGGCTCTAGCATTTTTACACTGTTTCACACTGTTGAATGTTAACTGTAGCAATTTGTTTATCATGCAATTACCTTCTTTCGAAAGAGTTGTCACTAGTGAACCCATGGTCCTCGGGTTCATTCCCTATCAATACATGTGTTGCTCAAATTCCTCTTTTAATTACTTCTACTACTTTACCATTTTGCCATATCACTATCTATCACTATTTGCTTTTAACATTGCAATTAGCAAGACGAGAGATTGACAAGCCCCTTGCTAAGTTTGGTACAAGCATTTATTTTGTTTGTGTTTAGGTGATGCTTATCTTGTTAGCTTAGAGGCACCTACTGATTTGATTAAACATTGGTTCTTAAGTGAGGGAAATACTTTAGGCTGATATGCTAAATCATCCTTCCTCTTTGAAGAAATCCAACAACTCCTACCAGAGTAGCGGAGGCATAACCTCTCCGTGGCCAGTGCAGAGGAAATAGAGTGCGAGAGAGAGAGAGAAGAGCAGCTTGGGTCGAACCAGGATAAAAAAAACTATTAAATCGGTGAAATGGGCATGTTCGTAGTTCGAGGTGGATGAAGGCCCGGTTTAGATTCATCGATTAGAGTTAGTTTGAGCTAGTTAGGGCTCAAATAGGCCTAAAGTATTGAAACATGAGAGCTAATTAAATTGAAGCTAGTTTTATCTAACCCACTCAAAAAAATTATCCCACTCAAAAGATGCTAATTTGAGCTAGTTATGGTAGCGCCTACAGAAAAAAAATACTTTGCTCCCTTTTATTCAGCCGCAGCAGATCCGGCCATAAAAGATCTAACCATACAAAAGCCGGCCACATCAAATCCAGCTCAAAAGTGCATCTAACCCGGCCATCCAAACAACACCTTTAGCTAGAATTAGATTAGAATTAGTCACGAGTTAGAAATTAACTTTAACCTTTAACTAAGTTAGAGTATTCAGACACGACCAAAGTTGACAGTGGGTTGTGGGCAGTACTTACATTTAAGTAATAAACAATAAGTCGCATGCCAGCGAAACTGGTCAATAGTACGTGCGTTAATTTACACCCTTACTGTAGATGCAAAATGCATGGTACAGCCAGCGAGCGATGGTCGAGCATGAAGAGGGTCACATGCACCCTACTAAATTTAGTCCTTTCAGGTGTCACGAGGCAGACACCCTCCGCAGTTTGATCTCACCAGTATTTAATCTGATGCGATCTCACCAGTATTGTTCATCTCAACATCCCGATGGAGGTCCTTCAGAAAATTGATAGCATCCGCCGTGCATATCTTTGAAAGGGCACTGACAAAGTTTTCGGAAGAAAATGCAAAGTTAACTGAAAACTTATTTGCAAACCAGAGATCAAGGACGCTGGGGATACTTAACCTAAATAAATTTGCTAAGGCCCTCAGACTCCGAGGGTTATGGTTTGAGTGGAAGTATAAAAGCAAGTCGTGGATTGGCATGGAAGACGACTCTCGCTTTTTTGCGGCCGCCACTACGGTCACTGTGAGGAACAAAAAGATGGTGAAATTCTGGAATTCCTCGTGGATGTAGGGAACTAGGGATTGCGTCCTCATCACATCGCTGCTGGTCTATTTGATCTCTCTCACAAGAAAAACTGATCAGTGAAACAAGCTATGGCAAACAACCACTGCATATCAAACATTGACATCACCAAAGGCCTTTCCCCTGCACACATCCAACAGTTCGCTACCCTTTGGGACAAGCTTACATCGGTGGCCCTTCAGGAAGGTGTAGAAGACTTGATTATCTGGAAGTTCATTAAAGATGGAGTATCCTCTGCATCATCCGCCTACAAGGCTCAGTTCGAAGGCCTCATCAACTCGGACCTCGTACATTCAGTTTGGACGGTGTGGGCTCCCCCTAGATGCAAGTCCTTTGCTTGGCTTGTTATCCAAAATAGGAATTGGATATCGGACCGATTGCGCCGCCGTGGTTGGCCCAACTGCGGTCTCTGCCCTCTCTGCAAGCAAGCTCAGGAAGCCGTCACTCATTTTCTCTTCCAGTGTCGCTACATCATGTGCATTTGGAATGACATCCTTCCGTGGCTTGTCATGCACCACATCAACACGTCTACTTGGGCGACAAGGGCCTCGGTCAGAGAATGGTGGAATGATAATCCACAGATTCGTCCCAGCTCCCTAAAACGTCTGCCTTCCTCACGATGCTCATCTCTTGAAAGGTTTGCTCCGAACGCAATGCTAGAGTCTTCCGTAACTTGTCGGTCCCTTTTATAGTCATCACCAACAAAATCAAACAGGAGGGGTCTCTTTCGGCTTTGGCTGGAGTGAAACATTTGGGTGTTGTAGTTCCACGAGATTAGTTCTTTTATTCGCCGTTTCGCGACTTATGTTTAAAACCTTCCTTCTTAATCAATGAAATGACAAATATTTTGCCTTGTTTCAATTTTTTTATCATCTTCTTAAAAAAAATCCATTAATATGTAGATCATTGGCACCAAGCCAAACAGATGGTTTTATTTTTATTTTTTCCACAAATACGATAGTTGCTAACTTTATTGGCACTATCCACTACATGATGAATGAGGAAATAGAAGCAAAAATGTATTGGGAATGTAGAGGGAATTACATTTGCATAAAAACGCTAACAAAATTACATTTTGATCCGAAAAGGTATAAGATTTGAAAATTAAGTTTTCAGAAGAGTCATTTAGAGCAACTTTAACCGCGTAACCCAAACGGACACACTGTTTATCCATATTTTGTCCGTTTGGATCGGCTCGGCGGACATCCATGTCCGTTTTTGTAATTGGGTCGGCGGGGCCATGACCAATTTTTAGGCAACACGAAACAAAAACATAATAAATATTACGAAATTATAAAAAATATTAATTAAACAATAATGCCGGTCTCAAAGGCATGTCGTAGTCCCACGAGTCCATATTACATTAAATAAAAACTTTAAGTACGCTAAAACCGAGGAGGCATGCTGCCCTAGAGGTCCTTCTCATCACCGTCGGGGCCGGTGAGGTCGACGAGCGTCAGCATCCGCCCAGCCTAGGGGAAGGTCATCTCCCACGTGGCAGCGACGTCGTTCGCCAGTGGCTGTACTGGTGTTGACTCGGCTGCACGACGCTCCTCCTCCTTAACTTTGGCCTCGCACTCCAGCTGCTCAAGCCGCTGGGCCTCTGCGCGCTCCTCCGCCAGACGCTGCTACCGCTAGTGCTCCAGGTAGGTCGCACCCAACCCACGGGTGGGACGCTGACCCACTCACGCATCACCCCGTCCCAGACATACTGCTCGGGCTTGAGTGCCCGCGGCCCTGGCTCGACATTGGCGGGTGACGGTGGAGCCAGCGGCGGCATGACGTAGTCGTCGGCAGCGGAGAGCACCATGGCCTCCGCCATCTGCTCCTCTCGCGTCAGCTGCTGCTGACCGCGGCACCGCTGGCATTGGGGTCCTCTCCGGATCCAAATGCTAGTCGTGCGGCAGCATGACATCGGGATAGGGGACTACGATGCGGTGCTCCCAGTGCCACCTCTCCTGGTGCACTGGTACACTGCCGATGCGACGGTAAAACACCGACGAGGGGAGCGCGCAGAGAGGGACGGCCGGAGACTTGCCCTTGTCTTTGCGAGAGCTCGAAGCGGAGAAGAAACACTTGATGGTGGCTAGGGTTTGTCGCCGACGAGGGAGCAGCGAGTGGCTAGATGAGGGTGACTTCTAAAAGAGGATGATGCCGCCACCGCCCCCTTCCCCTCCCCCCCCCCCCCCCGAATTAAAAAAGGACATCTGGGGTCGCTGGTGCGTGGGCCCGTAGTGGGCGGACATTGTTAATAAAGATGTCGATCGGGCGTCACATGTGGACAGGCACGGATACGAGAAAGCACGCGTCGCATCTGCCTCGCGTCCACACAGATACATTTCAGCCTAAATTTGGGCCTGAAATGAATCCACGCAAACGGAAAACGGACGTGCTTTGGAAATGAATCGGTGCGTTAGACCTTTATTTTTGTGTGCGGCTATTCAGATGAATAGACGGATCAAATGGATCGCGTATAGATGTCCAAACTGCACAAGTGTTTCGGCCGTGGAGTGTTGTCTGTGCATAAATTTTATTTGTTTTAACAATTGCGTAATTTAATAGTTATATATAATTTTACACAAAGTATAAAACAGATCTCGTAGGGGAACCGGCCCAGCATGTACACTGAAGTATAAAGCAGATCCCACAGGTTCTATAATGCAAGCCGCTTAGTGGCGTGTTGGTTGAGCGCCTCACCTCTTCTTGATGAATCTGGTGTGTGAAGCTTGATTTTGTTTCATTTTTCTGTTCCATTCGATGGAAACTTTTAGTAGAGTCCAATTCCGTGTTAAAAAATTGCTAAGGAAAAAAATATTTTATAAAAAATATTTTTTCGTAAAAAATAAATATTCTTGTGATTACGTACAAAGCAAGGAGTATTTCTGTAAAAATCATGTCAGGTGGGCACCTGACAGGCTGACCCAACCGGTCAGAAAGCCCGTCAATATGTATAAACCCCAATTTTAATCCTTTTGCAGTGTATCACTCTAGATATGATACTAATCCAAAAAAATACCAATCTTAATACCATTCGGCTTTCAATGACCCAATTATGATACCTCTGTAAAATTTACTGTTTGCTCTTGGTACAAATAATACCACTAGCCAGGCCACTTTTACCGTCGGAGATGCCGGTGCACACGGCACACATGGCTACAGTCGAATGATACAGTGCGTTGCCAAATATTTTTGCGCTCGCTGCAGCAATCAATCAAATCGTCAAAGCATCCAACGGAGCGCGTGTAGATGGGCAGAACTGACCCTGTGTTATTATTATTTTTTTGCGAGACGACCCTGTGTTATTATTGGCAGTGTGTTCATCAGTATAAGAAAATGGAGTTATTAGAGTCAAAAGTTATGGAAGAACCCTTAGGCATATCAACCCATTTTAAAGATCCCATTTTTAATTGTCGAAAAAATTCTGAAAAGAAAATTCATGCATACATCTCCACACTCTATGTGGGGACAGAAAATTTCATGGAAAAATGACTTTTGTTTGGCCTGTGTAAAAAAGACAAAAAAAATATGCCATGAAACACTATTTAGGAGCACTAAAATTGTCTTTTTACCGAGGCAAAACAAAAAAATAAATCTACAAAACTTTATGCGGGCATACATGTTGTGAAGATGTATCTGCGGAATTTTATTTTGATATTTTAAAATGCATTTTAGAAAGCGGGATATATGCCCATGGGTTCAGTATGTCCACATTCGTTACTAGAGCATCTACAATCATGGATAGCAAAAATGAATCTTCGACCGCCCGCAAACGTGTCTGGACGCGTCTGTGGGGAATGATCAGGCACGACTTCAATAAACAGAACTGCATGGGACATTTCATACTAAATTCTTAAATTCATAAAAACACATGTAAACTAAAAAAACCTACATACTACATAGAAACCTAACTGCTACTCCTCATCGAAGATTTCAACAATCTTTGTGCCCTCCGGCAGATACATGGGCGGCAGCGGCACCTCCGCCCCTCCAGCGGATAAATGTGCTGCAGCTGCAGCTCCGCCCCCTCCTAGGCCTTCGGGTGCTCCTTTGCGGCCTTCTCCGCTGCTATCTCTGCATCGAGCTCATAAAAGAGGGCGTCGGCCTCCGCACGCCTTTGCCGGATGAGCCTGCAGTTGGCCAACACCTCGGCCTCATCCTGGATGGAATCCAGGATGTCCTGGTGCTCCGCGATCTCCTTGGCTTGGGTGATGACGAACTCCGCATCCGCCTCTGCCATGTTCAAGCCCGGAGCAGGCTGGTCCTCCTTGTCCTCGTCTGCCTCGTCCTCCTCCATCGGCTTCGACAGCTCCTCCTTCGGCTGCTCCTCCTCCGGCTCCGGCGAGTCCGGAGGCTGACCCACAGCGATGCGGGCGGCCCGCCGAGCCTGGATCTCTGCCTCGAGGTGCATACGACGCTCTGGCGTCAGCATAGCATACATGGTGATCCTACGGTGGACCATACTGACGCCGGATAGCGTGGGAGAGCGGGGGAGAGGAGGCAGACGGGCTCGGGTGGTGACGGAGGGAAGAAGGAGATGGATGTGCTAGGGCTGGGGGTCATTGGTCGGCTTAAGTAGTCGGCTATGGCCTCGGGCGACGAGCTGGAGTGGCACCAGGCGGCGTTCACACCGTGGCGACGGTCGACGCGGTCATTGGACCATCTGTTTTTTCGAGCGAGTCTGCGTGGGGCCCCATCGACAAGCGGGCATGCCATATCTGCCTCATATTTGGGTTAGATATGAGGGGTGCCGGACAGCGCGGGCGTTTAAGGCATGTTTGATGGGCCCGACTGGATCGATTTATTGTGATCGGTCAGTAACCGGGCCTGCCCGGGTGTTTGAGGTGGATATGAGGGGTCCCGACTATAGATGATGTTAGAGCATATACAACCGCGGTGGGCAAACCCGGGCTGAAGCGCCCGCGGACACGTCCGGACGTGTCCACGGACACTGTATTATTAGTTCTCAGATTTCCTCGTCCGCATCGAGATACCTCATACTAGAAATTGTATATCCATATAAATGTATGTAAAGAAAAAATAAATCCAAATACTATGTAGATCATCTGCCTTATATTAGTCCTCGGCGGAGATGTCAACTATCTCCATGCCCGGCTCTGGATCCATGGGCGGCATCTCATGCTCCTGTGACTCCTCCGGATCCTCCGTGTCTGCCTACGCATCCATCTTCGCGTTGAGTTCGGGGAGAAGAGCGTCAGTCGCCGCTCACTCTTGTCGGATGAAATGTCGGTTGGCGTCCACATAGGCCTCATCCTAAATGGACTCCAGGATGATCTGCTGCTCCGCCATCTCCTACGATTGAGGGATGGTGAACTCCGCCTCCACTTGCTCCATGTCGAAGCCCAGAGACGGTGCCATCTCCTTCTTCAGTTGGTCCGCCTCCTCGTCCTCCTACTCCTCCTCCTTCATCGAAGCGGGCTGCTGCTCCTCTCCCTCCTCCTCCTTCACATGCGCCTCCTTCAACTCTGGGAGTCCGAAGGCAGCCCGACAACGATGCAGAGGCGCCTCGTCCAGATCTCCTGTTCGATCTGGTACCAGTGCTCCGGCGTGAGCATAACGCAGGTGGTTATCTTCTGACGGACCATGGCGCTGATGAAGAGCGTGGGAAGGAAGGCGGAGCGGGGAGATGAGGTGGATGGGCTTGGGCTGACGACACGAAAAGGGAGGAGGTCGATGGGCTACGGTTAATTAGGGACGCCGACTGACTTAAATAGCCGGATTTCTCCTCGGGTGGCGAGCCGGGCCGGCGCCACACGGTGCCCCTCCCCTCCCCATCGGAGAACGCGTTCGTCGGACCATCGGGTTTCCAGGCGATACCGTGTGGTTTCGCGATGTTAGACCAACGTGGCGAACGCGCCGCACGTTCTCTATATTCACCTCATCTTTGGATTGAAATATGAGGGATGTCGCTCGGACCAGGCATTTAAGATTCATTTAAGACACTGTCTGAATCATTTTTTGTGACCTGTCAGTAATCAAGCACTAATCGATGCTCTTACTACTTTTTGTGTACCTAAATGCTTGTAGTTCAGAAGAATTAATCTAATTCTCCCAGCCACAAGTATTTACATACACAGGGAGTACCTGTGATGCATGCGTGGATGCGGGCTGTGTGTGTGAGCCAATATGCATGGCGAGGAACTGCCATGCCCTAGGTCCACACCGGGTGTGTATTCTTGGACTTTTTCAATGTTTTGACCTTCTCAGCAAATCTTAGCACAAATAAACTTGTTCAAATACTATTTAAGATCTGATCCTTTTGATAACATCATAAGCCGTGACGTTTCATCTCTATTTAGAAACGCCGATCTGTACTGCATTGCTCTCCTTCATAAATAAGTGCCAAATGTGAACGAGCCTTTTTGTTAATGGCGTTTCACTTTTGGAAGCAACGCCATGCCCTTTGGCGTTTCCAGCAACGCGGTATAGGTTGGCGTTTTTATCTTATATGGTCTTTACCAGGCCAGCAATGCAGTACAGGTCGGCGTTTCTAAATAGAGATTTATTAAAAGGGTCAGATCATGAAATAATTTTTGAACGAGTTTATTTTGTGCTAAGATTTGCCGGGAAGGTTAAAATGTGGCTACATGGCAACGGCGGAGTTTAGTTGGGGCAGCAGGGGCCCTGCTCCCCCCACCTCCCCTTTGGGGGCTGTTTAGATTAGAACATTTTAGCTTTTCGCCCCCAAACAACATTATTTGCAACCTTGTCCCTCTGAACATCATAGCTCCGCCATTCCTACATGGCACTGATCGATTGCCGCTGCATTTGCTCATGCCATTTGGCCAGTCCCAGCTAGCGCAACACTGGTTGTTGACGGGAAAATTTTCAACTTTCATTTTTTAAATTGAAATTTAATTATTCAGAAAATTCCAAGACAATATGTGAATGTTGGAACACACGTGTCTACAACTCCTAGAAAATTCTGATCAAATTTGATGTACACATGAGAAATAGAAAAGACAAATCCAGAGATGAATAGTGTACAATCTGTCACACTATTCATGTTTTGTATTCTCTGTAAACTTAATTATTTCTTTCAACTATAATTATTTAGAAACAGAAAAGGTATTTAATAATATTGTTCATGCTAAGTTTTCCTTTTTTTAAATTTCTATACGTATATTCTAAATTTGGATCTGAATTCTTTAGGGTTTCTAGACACATGTGTTGTGATTTGTGAATGGTCACAGATTTTCTCATAACTTTTTGAATCGTTTAAATTTGAATTTCCGAATTTATAACATGGAGCATCTAATTTTTGGTATTAGCTGATATTCACCTGGTCGTGTAGGCGGTCAGCTCATGTCTCCCTTCTTTCTCGAATCGGTCTTAAGGGGCTACAGAGTCACGCACGTTGGTCGTGGGTACCCGTGACCAGGTTGACCAACCTGCGGAGGCAAAATTTTGTGTTTTGTTACTTTTTATAAAAGTTGATTCAGATATAATCCTAGTTAAAAAAAATCAGGATGAAACTTTTTTTATCGTTGGGTTTATATGACGGTAGGGTGTAACAACTTATCGCCAAGGACCCCATCAGGAAACTTAATCATGTCAGTGCGGCGCACCCCTACCGTCAAATATACTGACGGTAGAATACACAACTAGAGCTGGACCAAAAGCTCGTATCTCGCGAGATTAATAAACACTCGATAGTTCAGCTTGTTAAGCTCGTGGCTCGCTTCTTGATGAACACAGCCAATTATTGATTTCAGCTTGTTAAGTTTAACAATCTTAACGAGCTTAACCAACAAGTAATGAGTTTTACGAGTAGCTCGTTAAGCTCATTAGCAACAACAAAACTATTTTATATGACAAAAGTTTCATAGCACCTCATTGCATCTATTAAATCCAATCTACATAGGCGGCAACAAATTAGTGTTTTCCTTTTTGTAGTCGCCATCTTTCTTCTTAAAAATCAAATATGAAAACTCATCCTATAGACTGTAACACATCAAATACTGTTAACGAGCGCTCACGAGCACTCACAAGCTTAACGAGCTTCAAACGAATCGTAGCGAGCATGGTTTTCTGCTCGTTAATCTTAACGAACTTAATGACCCGAGCCATACCAAGCATGAGCTTAACGAACATGAGCTTAACAAGTCGAGCAGCTCGTTAACCCACCCTTATATACAACCCGACCGTCAAGGTACCCGATGGAAGGTTCAAACATGCACTGTGTCTGATACTTAGGTCAAATTTACGATAGGACGTGCAACCCTACCGCTAGGGTCCTTGGCGGTAGGTTGTTATACACTATTGTCATGGATCCCGACGGTAAGAAAAGAGTCGGATTTCAAAAAAATTACAAACTAAGATCATACCTGGATCAATTGGGTAGTTTCTTCCAGCACGGTCCCCCCTCCCGGTCGCTCATGCGAGCGACGCGGAGGGAAAACCCTACCCACCAACCCCTCCCCCTCCATCTCTCCACTCACCACCGCCGGCTCGCGCGAAAGGGCGAAGCCCGTTCTACGTCGGCGGCGTCTGGGCATGTGTTCCCCTGCTTCGATGATGGTTGGCACGGGCCGACGAGATCGAGTGATTGCATGGCGCTAGCAGTGGATGTGGCGGCGAGGTGGCGGACGACGGCCGTGTGAAGGGCCTGTGCTGGTGGTCCGTGGGCATACGGCGTGTGGCGGTGCGAGCGCGGTGTGCGCCAGATCTGTGGTGACGACCACTGTCGGGAGGCACACCGGCTCCCGTGCGGTGGGTGGGCGGTGGTGATGCGGAAAGAAGTTGTGCATGGCCGCGTGGGCGGTGAGCCGTCGACGGGCATGGAGGTGGCTCCGGAGGTCTTCCTATCGGCCCCTTGAGCAGATCTGGAGCGGCGGCCTCCTCCCTTGTGCGTCTTCCCGCCTCACCGGTCTGTGTTGTCGGCTTCTCTGTCCCGCTCAGGCGACCGATGGGGGATGAAGGGGTTGGTGGGTTTGGACCAGGGGAAACCCTTGGCCAGCTGCGGAGGCCACTGTTGGGGAACGTCGCAAGGGAAACAAAAATTTTCCTACGCGCACGAAGACCTATCATGGTGATGTCCATCTACGAGAGGGGATGAGTGATCTACGTACCCTTGTAGATCGTACAGCAGAAGCGTTAGAGAACGCGGTTGATGTAGTGGAACGTCCTCACGTCCCTCGATCCGGCCCGCGAACAATCCCGCGATCAGTCCCACGATCTAGTACCGAACGGACGGCACCTCCGCGTTCAGCACACGTACAGCTCGACGATGATCTCGGCCTTCTTGATCCAGCAAGAGAGACGGAGAGGTAGAAGAGTTCTCCGGCAGCGTGACGGCGCTCCGGAGGTTGGTGATGATCTCGTCTCAGCAGGGCTCCGCCCGAGCTCCGCAGAAACGCGA
This sequence comes from Hordeum vulgare subsp. vulgare, assembly GCF_904849725.1. Lineage (NCBI taxonomy): Eukaryota > Viridiplantae > Streptophyta > Magnoliopsida > Poales > Poaceae > Hordeum > Hordeum vulgare. The sequence goes on along the minus strand of NC_058519.1, from coordinate 652,300,251 downwards.
TCTAGAGGAAAAACTATGGAGGTATGTGGTCGGGCAGCCGTGAGAAAGTCGTCTCAAATCTGCCCTAAAAGCCCCATATATATAGGAGGAGGGAGGGGGACCTTGCCTTGGGGTCCAAGGGACTCCCAAGGGGTCGGCCGAGCCAAGGGGGGGAGGACTCCCCCCCAAACCGAGGTGGACTTGGTTTGGTGGGAGGAGTCCCCCTCCCTTCCCACTTCTTCCCTCTTTTTTTTTCTTTTCCTTTGATTTCTTTCTCTTGGCGCATAGGCCCCCTTGGGGCTGTCCCACCAGCCCACTAAGGGCTGGTGTGTCTCCCCAAAGCCTATGGGCTTCCCCGGGGTGGGTTGCCCCCCCCGGTAAACTCCCGGAACCCATTCGTCATTCCCGGTACATTCCCGGTAACTCCGAAAACCTTCCGGTAATCAAATGAGGTCATCCTATATATCAATCTTCGTTTCCGGACCATTCCGGAAACCCTCGTGACGTCCTTGATCTCATCCGGGACTCCGAACAACATTCGGTAACCAACCATATAACTCAAATACGCATAAAACAACGTCGAACCTTAAGTGTGCAGACCCTGCGGGTTCGAGAACTATGTAGACATGACCCGAGAGACTCCTCGATCAATATCCAATAGCGGGACCTGGATGCCCATATTGGATCCTACATATTCTACGAAGATCTTATCGTTTGAACCTCAGTGCCAAGGATTCGTATAATCCCGTATGCCATTCCCTTTGTCCTTCGGTATGTTACTTGCCCGAGATTCGATCGTCAGTATCCATATACCTATTTCAATCTCGTTTACCGGCAAGTCTCTTTACTCGTTCCATAATACAAGATCCCGCAACTTACTCTAAGTTACATTGCTTGCAAGGCTTGTGTGTGATGTTGTATTACCGAGTGGGCCCCGAGATACCTCTCCGTCACACGGAGTGACAAATCCCAGTCTTGATCCATACTAACTCAACTAACACCTTCGGAGATACCTGTAGAGCATCTTTATAGTCACCCAGTTACGCTGCGACGCTTGATACACACAAAGCATTCCTCCGGTGTCAGTGAGTTATATGATCTCATGGTCATAGGAATAAATACTTGACACGCAGAAAACAGTAGCAACAAAATGACACGATCAGCATGCTACGTCTATTAGTTTGGGTCTAGTCCATCACGTGATTCTCCCAATGACGTGATCCAGTTATCAAGCAACAACACCTTGTTCATAATCAGAAGACACTGACTATCATCGATCAACTGGCTAGCCAACTAGAGGCATGCTAGGGACGGTGTTTTGTCTATGTATCCACACATGTAAATGAGTCTTGATTCAATACAATTATAGCATGGATAATAAACTATTATCTTGATACAGGAATTATAATAATAACTATACATTTATTATTGCCTCTAGGGCATAATTCCAACAGTCTCCCACTTGCACTAGAGTCAATAATCTAGCCCTCACATCACCATGTGAATTACATTGTAATAAATCTAACACCCATACAGTTCTGGTGTCGATCATGTTTCGGCCGTGGAAGAGGTTTAGATAGCGGGTGTGCTACATTCAGATCCGTGTGCACTTTGCATATATTTACGTCCTCCTCCTCGACGTAGTCGCGGATGAGGTTGAAGCGTCGTTTGATGTGTATGGTCTTCTTGTGAAACCTTGGTTCCTTTGCTAAGGCAATGGCACCAGTGTTGTCACAGAACAAGGTTATTGGATCCAGTGCACTTGGCACTACTCCAAGATCCGTCATGAACTGCTTCATCCAGACACCCTCCTTAGCCGCCTCTGAGGCAGCCATGTACTCCGCTTCACATGTAGAATCTGCTACGACGCTTTGCTTGGAACTGCACCAGCTTACTGCACCCCCATTAAGAATAAATACGTATCCGGTTTGTGACTTAGAGTCGTCCGGATCTATGTCAAAGCTTGCATCAACGTAACCTTTTACGGCGAGCTCTTCGTCACCTCCATACACGAGAAACATCTCCTTAGTCCTTTTCAGGTACTTCAGGATATTCTTGACCGCTGTCCAGTGATCCACTCCTGGATTACTCTGGAACCTGCCTGCCATACTTATAGCCAAGCTAACATCCGGTCTAGTGCACAGCATCGCATACATGATAGAACCTATGGCTGAAGCATAGGGGACGGAGCGCATATGCTCTCTATCTTCATCAGTTGCTGGGCACTGAGTCTTACTCAATCTCGTACCTTGTAACACTGGCAAGAACCCTTTCTTGGACTGCTCCATTTTGAACCTCTTCAAAACTTTATCAAGGTATGTGCTTTGTGAAAGTCCTATCAGGCGTTTTGATCTATCCCTATGGATCTTAATGCCTAGAATGTAAGCAGCTTCTCCTAGGTCCTTCATAGAGAAACTTTCATTCAAGTAACCTTTTATGCTCTCCAAAAGCTCTACCTTGTTTCCAATCAGTAATATGTCATCCACATATAATATTAGAAACGCCACAGAGCTCCCACTCACTTTCTTGTAAATACAAGATTCTCCAACCACTTGTATAAACCCAAATGCTTTGATCACCTCATCAAAACGCCTGTTCCAACTCCAAGATGCTTGCACCAGTCCATAAATGGATCGCTGGAGCTTGCACACCTTGTCAGCATTTTTAGGATCGACAAAACCTTCGGGTTGCATCATATACAACTCTTCCTTAAGGAAACCGTTAAGGAACGCCGTTTTGACATCCATCTGCCAGATTTCATAATCGAAAAATGCAGCTATTGCTAACATGATTCTGACGGACTTAAGCATCGCTACGGGAGAGAAAGTCTCATCGTAGTCAATTCCTGGAACTTGTGAAAAACCCTTTGCCACAAGTCGAGCTTTATAAACGGTCACATTACCGTCAGCGTCCGTCTTCTTCTTAAAGATCCATTTGTTCTGAATAGCCTTGCGGCCCTCAGGTAGTATCTCCAAAGTCCACACTTTGTTCTCATACATGGATCCTATCTCGGATTTCATGGCTTCTAGCCATTTGTTGGAATCTGGGCCCACCATTGCTTCTTCATTATTTGCAGGTTCATTGTTGTCTAACAACATGATTGATAAGACTGGATTACCGTACCACTCTGGAGCAGCGCGTGATCTCGTCGATCTGCGTGGTTCAACAGAAACTTGAACTGGAGTTTCATGATCATCATCATTAACTTCCTCCTCAACCGGCGTTGCAACGACAGAGGTTTCCCCTTGCCCTGCGCCACCATCCAGAGGGATGAGAGGTTCGACAACCTCGTCAAGTTCTATCTTCCTCCCACTCAATTCTCTCGAGAGAAACTCCTTCTCGAGAAAAGTTCCGTTCTTAGCAACAAACACTTTGCCCTCGGATTTGAGATAGAAGGTGTACCCAACTGTCTCTTTTGGGTAGCCTATGAAGACGCACTTTTCCGCTTTGGGTTCCAGCTTTTCAGGCTGAAGCTTTTTGACATAAGCATCACATCCCCAAACTTTAAGAAACGACAACTTTGGTCTTTTGCCATACCACAGTTCGTATGGTGTCGTCTCAAAGATTTTGATGGTGCCCTATTTAAAGTGAATGCAGCTGTTTCTAATGCATAACCCCAAAATGATAATGGCAAATCAGTAAGAGACATCATAGATCGCACCATCTCTAACAAAGTACGATTACGACGTTCGGACACACCATTACGCTGTGGTGTTCCAGGCGGTGTTAACTGCGAAACAATTCCACATTGTCTTAAGTGAGTACCAAACTCGAAACTCAGATATTCACCCCCACGATCAGACCGTAGGAACTTGATCCTTTTGTTACGATGATTTTCCACTTCACTCTGAAATTGCTTGAACTTTTCAAATGTTTCAGACTTGTGCTTCATCAAGTAGACATAACCATATCTACTTAAATCGTCAGTGAAGGTGAGAAAATAACGATATCCGCCGCGTGCCTCCACGCTCATCGGACCACACACATCGGTATGTATGATTTCCAACAAGTCACTTGCACGCTCCATTGTTCCGGAGAACGGAGTCTTAGTCATCTTGCCCATGAGGCATGGTTCGCACGTGTCAAGTGAATCAAAGTCAAGTGACTCCAAAAGTCCATCAGCATGGAGTTTCTTCATGCGCTTTACACCAATATGACCCAAGCGGCAGTGCCACAAAAATATGGCGCTATCATTGTTTACCCTAACTCTTTTGGTCTCAATGTTATGTATATGCGTATCGCTATCGAGATTCAATATGAACAATCCTCTCACATTCGGTGCATGACCATAAAAGATGTTACTCATAGAAATAGAACAACCATTATTCTCAGACTTAAAAGAGTAACCGTCTCGCAATAAACAAGATCCAGATTTAATGTTCATGCTCAACGCAGGCACTAAATAACAATGACTTAAGTTCATCACTAATCCCGATGGTAGTTGAAGTGACACTGTGCCGACGGCGATTGCATCAACCTTGGAACCGTTTCCTACGCGCATCATCACTTCGTCTTGCGCCAGCCTTCGTCTATTCCGCAGTTCCTGCTTCGAGTTGCAAATGTGAGCAACAGAACCGGTATCGAATACCCAGGCACTACTACGAGAGCCGGTTAAGTACACATCAATAACATGTATATCAAATATACCTGATTTTTCTTTGCCCGCCTTCTTATCTGCCAGATACTTGGGGCAATTGCACTTCCAGTGACCCATACCCTTGCAATAGAAGCACTCTGTTTCAGGCTTAGGCCCAGCCTTGGGTTTCTTCGGCGGATTGGCAACAGGCTTGCCGCTCTTCTTTGAATTGCCCTTCTTGCCTTTGCCGTTTCTCTTGAAACTAGTGGTCTTGCTCACCATCAACACTTGATGCTCTTTACGGAGTTCAGACTCTGCGACTTTCAGCATCGCAAACAACTCGCCGGGAGACTTGTTCATCCCTTGCATGTTGTAGTTCAACACAAAGCCTTTATAGCTTGGCGGCAGTGATTGAAGGATTCTGTCAGTGATAGCTTCTTGCGGGAGTTCAATCCCCAGTTCAGCTAGACGGTTTGAGTACCCAGACATTTTGAGCACATGTTCACTGACAGACGAGTTTTCCTCCATCTTGCAAGCATAGAATTTATCGGAGGTCTCATACCTCTCGATCCGGGCGTTCTTCTGAAAGATAAACTTCAACTCCTGGAACATCTCAAATGCTCCATGACGCTCAAAGCGACGTTGAAGTCCCGGTTCTAAGCCATACAAGACTGCACATTGAACTATTGAGTAGTCCTCCTTACGCGCTAACCAAGCGTTCTTAACATCCTGATTAGCCGTAGCGGGTGGTTCATCTCCTAGCGCAGCATTAAGGACATAATCCTTCTTTCCAGCTTGTAAGATTAGCTTAAGATTACGAGCCCAGTCTACAAAGTTGCTTCCATCATCTTTCAACTTAGCTTTCTCTAGGAACGTATTAAAATTCAGGATGACACTTGCGTGAGCCATGATCTACAACACAAATATATCCAAAGTGGACTTAGACTATGTTCAAGATAATTAGAGTTCAACTTAATCAAATTATTTGCTAAACTCCCACTCAAAAAGTACATCTCTCTAGTCATTTGAGTGGTTCATGATCCACTTACACTATCCCAAGTCCGATCATCACGTGAGTCGAGAGTAGTTTCAGTGGTAAGCATCCCTATGCTAATCATATCAACTATATGATTCATGATCGACCTTTCGGTCTCATGTGTTCCGAGGCCATGTCTGCACATTCTAGGCTCGTCAAGCTTAACCCGAGTGTTCCGCGTGCGCAACTGTTTTGCACCCGTTGTATGTGAACGTTGAGTCTATCAGACCCGATCATCACGTGGTGTCTCGAAACGACGAACTGTAGCAACGGTGCACAGTCGGGGAGAACACAATTTCGTCTTGAAATTTTAGTGAGAGATCACCTCATAATGCTACCGTCGTTCTAAGCAAAATAAGGTGCAAAAAAGGATTAACATCACATGCAATTCATAAGTGACATGATATGGCCATCATCACGTGCTTCTTGATCTCCATCACCAAAGCACCGGCACGATCTTCTTGTCACCGGCGCCATACCATGATCATCCATCAACGTGTTGCCATCGGGGTTGTCGTGCTACTTATGCTATTACTACTAAAGCTACATCCTAGCAAAATAGTAAACGCATCTGCAAGCACATAAGTTAGTATAAAGACAACCCTATGGCTCCTGCCGGTTGCCGTACCATCGACGTGCAAGTCGATATTTCTATTACAACATGATCATCTCATACATCCAATATATCACATCACATTATTGGCCATATCACATCACAATCATACCCTGCAAAAACAAGTTAGACGTCCTCTAATTTTGTTGTTGCATGTTTTACGTGGTGACCAAGGGTATCTAGTAGGATCGCATCTTACTTACGCAAACACCACAACGGAGATCTATGAGTTGCTATTTAACCTCATCCAAGGACCTCCTCGGCCAAATCCAATTCAACTAAAGTTGGAGAAACCGTCACTTGCCAGTCATCCTTGAGCAAGGGGGGTACTCGTAACGATGAAACCAGTCTCTCGTAAGCGTACGAGTAATGTCGGTCCAAACCGCTTCAATCCAACAATACCGCGGAATCAAGAAAAGACTAAGGAGGGCAGCAAAACGCACATCTCCGCCCACAAAACCTTTTGTGTTCTACTTGAGAAGACATCTACGCATGAACCTAGCTCATGATGCCACTGTTGGGGAACGTCGCAAGGGAAACAAAAATTTTCCTACGCGCACGAAGGCCTATCATGGTGATGTCCATCTACGAGAGGGGATGAGTGATCTACGTACCCTTGTAGATCGTACAACAGAAGCGTTAGAGAACGCGGTTGATGTAGTGGAACGTCCTCACGTCCCTCGATCCGCCCCGCGAACAATCCCGCGATCAGTCCCACGATCTAGTACCGAACGGACGGCACCTCCGCGTTCAGCACACGTACAGCTCGACGATGATCTCGGCCTTCTTGATCCAGCAAGAGAGACGGAGAGGTAGAAGAGTTCTCCGGCAGCGTGACGGCGCTCCGGAGGTTGGTGATGATCTCGTCTCAGCAGGGCTCCGCCCGAGCTCCGCAGAAACGCGATCTAGAGGAAAAACTATGGAGGTATGTGGTCGGGCAGCCGTGAGAAAGTCGTCTCAAATCTGCCCTAAAAGCCCCATATATATAGGAGGAGGGAGGGGGACCTTGCCTTGGGGTCCAAGGGACTCCCAAGGGGTCGGCCGAGCCAAGGGGGGGAGGACTCCCCCCCCCCCAAACCGAGTTGGACTTGGTTTGGTGGGAGGAGTCCCCCTCCCTTCCCACTTCTTCCCTCTTTTTTTTTCTTTTCCTTTGATTTCTTTCTCTTGGCGCATAGGCCCCCTTGGGGCTGTCCCACCAGCCCACTAAGGGCTGGTGTGTCTCCCCAAAGCCTATGGGCTTCCCCGGGGTGGGTTGCCCCCCCCCCCGGTGAACTTCCGGAACCCATTCGTCATTCCCGGTACATTCCCGGTAACTCCGAAAACCTTCCGGTAATCAAATGAGGTCATCCTATATATCAATCTTTGTTTCCGGACCATTCCGGAAACCCTCGTGACGTCCGTGATCTCATCCGGGACTCCGAACAACATTCGGTAACCAACCATATAACTCAAATACGCATAAAACAACGTCGAACCTTAAGTGTGCAGACCCTGCGGGTTCGAGAACTATGTAGACATGACCCGAGAGACTCCTCGGTCAATATCCAATAGCGGGACCTGGATGCCCATATTGGATCCTACATATTCTACGAAGATCTTATCGTTTGAACCTCAGTGCCAAGGATTTGTATAATCCCGTATCTCATTCCCTTTGTCCTTCGGTATGTTACTTGCCCGAGATTCGATCGTCAGTATCCATATACCTATTTCAATCTCGTTTACCGGCAAGTCTCTTTACTCGTTCCGTAATACAAGATCCCGCAACTTACACTAAGTTACATTGATTGCAAGGCTTGTGTGTGATGTTGTATTACCGAGTGGGCCCCGAGATACCTCTCCGTCACACGGAGTGACAAATCCCAGTCTTGATCCATACTAACTCAACTAACACCTTCGGAGATACCTGTAGAGCATCTTTATAGTCACCCAGTTACGTTGCGACGTTTGATACACACAAAGCATTCCTCCGGTGTCAGTGAGTTATATGATCTCATGGTCATAGGAATAAATACTTGACACGCAGAAAACAGTAGCAACAAAATGACACGATCAACATGCTACATCTATTAGTTTGGGTCTAGTCCATCACGTGATTCTCCCAATGACGTGATCCAGTTATCAAGCAACAACACCCTGTTCATAATCAGAAGACACTGACTATCATCGATCAACTGGCTAGCCAACTAGAGGCATGCTAGGGACGGTGTTTTGTCTATGTATCCACACATGTAAATGAGTCTTCATTCAATACAATTATAGCATGGATAATAAACTATTATCTTTATACAGGAATTATAATAATAACTATACATTTATTATTGCCTCTAGGGCATAATTCCAACAGCCACAACGCTGGCGGCGCTCCTACTTCGTTCTCCTCTGGTGGCGACATCGAGGTCCTTCTCTCACCCTCTACCTCCCTGACCTCGGTGAAAGCCCAAACTCTCCGGTTGGGTGGCGATGACGCTCCAACGTCGTTGTCCTTGTTAAAGGCGCCACCTTTGGTCGGCGGAGGGGTGGTCGAGGCTTCGGTGCAGGAGGTGGGTTGTCCTTCTTCAGTGATGTTCCTCCTCGGCTGCTTACGGTTGATGATGATCCGGCTGCAGCGGTGGCGATGTATGGTATGTGGTATTGCAAGCAGAGGGTGGCCATGCCTATGTCTTCTCCGTGGTATCTAGTTGACTCTGGCCTTCCGCTCAGGGTGAGCGGCTTTACTTGCTGACGGCGTGGCGTCCTACGAGCCGGGGCGAGAGGGCAGGGGGCCTTCTTCGGAGGTAGAGATGGCTTGTTGTTCAACTATATATGGTTAGCCTCGGCGATGTTAATGCTGCATGGCCTCCTCCAGCTGTGGGTCACTATCCTGTCTTGGTCGTGTCGTGTGCAGGATTGTGTCCGTCGAGACCCTCGGTGCTCAGGCTTGCCCTTGTGGCTGCCGATGCTCGTTCTTGGCTTTTTTAAATAGAATCGTTATTGGCTCTTTCAGTGTCGTGTACCTTTACCCTTTCGTTGTTGTTGTTGTTGTTGTTGTTGTTGTTGTTGTTGTTGTTGTTGTTGTTGTTGGCGTTGCAACGGAAGAGAAAATAACACACGCTCTTAACACAATATATTTTCACATGGCATCACATTTGTGTTGCCGACGATGGCTTTAGTGCTCACACAATGAAAACGTGTTTGAATATACACTAGTGGAAAACGTGCCTTTGGCCGGGACCCTTTAGTCCCGGCCTGCCTCTGGGCCGGGACTAAAGGCCCGACCACGTCGCCCCAATTCCCAATGCCTCCCTCGAGGCTTTAGTCCCGGCTCGTAAGGAGCCTTTAGCCCCGGTTCGTGTCCCAAACCGGGACTAAAGGGCTACGCGGTGGGCAGCCCGCATGTGCGCCACCTTTAGTCCCGGTTTGTGTCTCAAACCGGGACTAAAGTCCTGTGCCTATATATAGCACAGCCCCCCTCTCCCCACTTCCTTGCATTTTTCTTGGATGGAGGATTGTGGGTGGGTGCTAGCTCTCCACTTTTTTTGATGCACTAGAGGTGTTTGTTGAAATGTGTGTTAGAGCGATGCCGCTTCAGTTCACCGAACACAACTACGATATGAGATGCCTGAGCCACGCTTAAACCTCTTCCTCTTTATTTCTACTTATTCTAAAAGGTTAGCAACTATATTTCCTCGTTTAGACCGTGCGATACTAATTTTTAGGATCGTGATTGTATTTGATATACTGTCGTATAACACAGATGAGCCATCCATGGATGTACGGTGATCGACGCACAGCCGCTTACAGAGAAGGCGTGCATTCTTTTCGAGATGTAGCCGATGCGAACAAGCATGGTGGTGGCTATATGTTTTGTCCATGTGTTGAATGTCGGAATGAGAAGGATTACACTTCCTCAAGAGTCATTCAGAGCCACCTGCTTCGGTCCGGTTTTATGTCGGGCTATAATGTTTGGACCAAGCACGAAGAAAGAGGGGTTATGATGGAAGACGACGATGAAGAAGAAGAGAACGATGATGACAACTACCGATCTATGTTCCCTGAGTATGCTGATACCGCAATGGAAGACAATGAAGAAGAAGATCAGGATGAAGAACGGGAACCAGATGAGCCCGCTGATGATCTTGGTCGGGTCATTTCTGATGCACGGCGAGGTTGCGACACAGAAAAGAAGAGGTTGCAGTTCGAGCAGATGTTACACGACCACAACAAATTGTTGTACCCAACTTGTGAAGATGGCCAGAAGAAGCTGGGTAGCACACTAGAATTGCTGAAGTGGAAGGCAGAGACCGGTGTGACTGACTCGTCATTCGAAAAGTTGCTGGTACTGATGAAGAAGATGCTTCCAAGAAAGAATGAATTGCCCGCCAGCACGTACGAAGCAAAGAAGCTTGTCTGCCCTCTAGGATTAGACGTGCAGAAGATACATGCATGCCCTAATGACTGCATCCTCTACCGCGGTGAGAAGTACGAGAATATGGATATATGCCCGGTATGCACTGCATTGCGGTATAAGATCAGAAAAGATGACCCTGGTGATATTGAGGGCGAGCCACCCAGGAAGAGGGTTCCTGCCAAGGTGATGTGGTATTGCTCCTATAATACCACGGTTGAAATGTCTGTTCAGAAATAAAGATCATGCGAAGTTGTTGCGATGGCACATGGAAGATCGTATGAAAGACGATAAGTTGAGGCACACCGCTGATGGTCGGCAGTGGAGAAAAATCGAGAGAGAGTTCCCGAGATTTGCAGCTGACGCAAGGAACTTATGGTTAGGTCTGAGTACAGATGGCATGAATCCTTCTGGGGAGCAGAGTTGCAGTCACAGCACCTGGCCCCTTACTCTATGTATCTACAACCTTCCTCCTTGGTTGTGCATGAAGCGGAAGTTCATTATGATGCCAGTGCTTATCCAAGGTCCAAAGCAACCCGGCAACGATATTGATGTGTACCTAAGGCCATTAGTTGATGAACTTTTACAGCTGTGGGCCGAACCAGGTGTACGTGTGTGGGACGAGCACAAACAAGATGGCCTGCTCTTCGAGCGTTGCTTTTCGTAACCATCAATGATTGGCCTGCTCTTAGTAACATTTCAGGACAGTCAAACAAGGGATACAATGCATGCACGCAGTGTTTGGATCAGACAGAAAGTATATATCTGGACAAATGTTGGAAGAATGTGTACCCGTACAATCGTCGTTTTCTTCCGCCCAAGCATCCGTTAAAGAAAAAAGGCAAGCATTTCAATGGCAAGGCAGAACCCCGGGGGAAGCCTGTCATCCGTACTGGTGCTGAAGTATTTGATATGGTCAAAGATTTAAAAGTAATCTTTGGAAAGGGTCCTGGCAGCCAACCTGTTCCTAGCGGCCCTGATAAGCGCGTACTCATGTGAGAGAAGAAATCTATATTTTGGGAGCTACCCTACTGGGAAGTCCATGAGGTCCGCTCGGCAATCGACGTGATGCACCTGACGAAGAATCTCTGTGTGAATATTCTAGGCTTCCTGGGCTTGTATGGGAAGTCAAAAGATACACCGGAAGCACGGGAGGACCAGGAACCTCATAAAGGAAGAGATGGCATGCATCCAGGGCAGTTTCAAGGGTGTGCCAGCTACGCTCTTACTAAGGAAGAGAAGGAAATCTTCTTTGAAGTCCTTTTCAGTATCAAGGTCCCGACTGGCTTCTCGTCGAATATAAAGGGAATCATAAATATGAAAGACAAAAAATTCCAAAACCTAAAGTCTCATGACTGCCACGTGCTTATGACGCAATTGCTTCCGGTTGCATTGAGGGGAATTCTACCGGAAAATGTTCGCCTGGCAATTGTGAAGGTATGTGCATTCCTCAATGCAATTTCTCACAAGGTAATCGATCGAGAAAGTCTATCAGGGTTACAGATTGATGTGGTCCAATGTCTGGTCAGCTTTGAGTTGTTGTTCCCGCCATCCTTCTTCAATATAATAACACACCTCCTAGTTTACCTAGACGAAGAGATTAGAATTCTCGGTCCTGTGTTTCGACACAATATGTTCTCCTTCGAGAGATTCATGGAGTCTTAAAGAAATATGTTCGTAACCGTGCTAGGCCAGAAGGAAGCATCTCCAAGGGATATGGAACAGAGGAGGTCATTGAGTTTTGTGTGGACTTTCTTCCTGACCTTAAGCCGATTGGTGTTCCTGAATCTCGGTATGAGGGTAGGCTGACAGGAAAAGGCACACTAGGAAGGAAAGCAAAAGTATGTATGGACGGGCATTCTTTCTCTCAAGCACACTACACAGTTCTACACAATTCCACCGTGGTGGCTCCGTATATCGTGAGACACAAGAATATTCTACGCTCTGAAAACCCGGGGAAGGATGACTCTTGGATTAAAGGGGAACACGAGAAGACTTTCAGTAGTTGGTTGCAGACACATCTCATGAATGACGACACCGTTGGAGATGAGCTGTACTGTTTGTCCAGGCCACCATCTTCGACTATATGTACTTTCCAAGGGTATGAGATAAATGGGAATACATTTTACACGGTTGCCCAAGATAAAAAGAGCACCAACCAAAATAGCGGTGTCCGCTTTGATGCAACAGACGAGAATGGGCACTGTTTGGAAACATATTACGGGTACATAGAGGAGATATGGGAACTTGACTATGGACCTACTTTTAAGATCCCTTTGTTTCGGTGCAAATGGGTGAAGCTGACAGGAGGCGGGGTAGTTGTAGACCAAAAGTACGACATGACAACAGTGGATCTCAACAATCTTGCGTACATGGACGAACCATTTGTCCTAGCCAATGATGTCGCTAAGGTTTTCTATGTGAAGGACATGTCTACAAAAACGAGAAAAAGAAATCAGCAAAAGAAGATATCGTCTGATGAGCCAAAACGCCACATAGTTCTTTCAGGGAAAAGAAACATCGTGGGAGTAGATGACAAGACAGACATGTCAGAAGATTATAATAAGTTTCATGAAATTCCGCCCTTCAAAGTGAAAACTGACCCAAGCATCCTATTGAATGATGAAGATTCTCCATGGCTACGATCCAGAAGAAAACAGAAATAATAGATAGGAATATTGGTGCAATAATGTAATAATGTATTAAACCTTTTATGTAATGCATGTATGGAATGTACTAAATTTCAAACACTTTTCATTTTCATAGTATCCATGTAAGAGATGAGTTCTCGTTCGAAACCCTGATACTTCGAGAGAGATTGTCCGTTTTGTACACGAAGTGCATCGAGTTTTTGTCGTAGACCTCTCAACTTTTTAACACATGCTATTGTTGGAATTATGCCCTAGAGGCAATAATAAATGTATAGTTATAATTAAAATTCCTGTATCAAGATAATAGTTTATTATCCATGCTATAATTGTATTGAATGAAGACTCATTTACATGTGTGGATACATAGACAAAACACCGTCCCTAGCATGCCTCTAGTTGGCTAGCCAGTTGATCAATGATAGTCAGTGTCTTCTGATTATGTACAAAGTGTTGTTGCTTGATAACTGGATCACGTCATTGGGAGAATCACGTGATGGACTAGACCCAAACTAATAGACGTAGCATGTTGATCGTGTCATTTTGTTGCTACTGTTTTCTGCGTGTCAAGTATTTATTCCTATGACCATGAGATCATATAACTCACTGACACCGGAGGAATACTTTGTGTGTATCAAACGTCGCAACGTAACTGGGTGACTATAAAGATGCTCTACAGGTATCTCCGAAGGTGTTAGTTGAGTTAGTATGGATCAAGACTGGGATTTGTCACTCCGTGTGACGGAGAGGTATCTCGGGGCCCACTCGGTAATACAACATCACACATAAGCCTTGCAATCAATGTAACTTAGTGTAAGTTGCAGGATCTTGTATTACGGAACGAGTAAAGAGTCTTGCCGGTAAACGAGATTGAAATAGGTATGCGGATACTGACGATCGAATCTCGGGCAAGTAACATACCGAAGGACAAGGGGAATGACATACGGGATTATATGAATCCTTGGCACTGAGGTTCAAACGATAAGATCTTCGTAGAATATGTAGGATCCAATATGGGCATCCAGGTCCCGCTATTGGATATTGACCGAGGAGTCTCTCGGGTCATGTCTACATAGTTCTCGAACCCGCAGGGTCTGCACACTTAAGGTTCGACGTTGTTTTATGCGTATTTGAGTTATATGGTTGGTTACCGAATATTGTTCGGAGTCCCGGATGAGATCACGGACGTCACGAGGGTTTTCGGAATGGTCCGGAAACGAAGATTGATATATAGGATGACCTCATTTGATTACCGGAAGGTTTTCGGACTTACCGGGAATGTACCGGGAATGACGAATGGGTTCCGGGAGTTCACCGGGGGGGGGGGGGCAACCCACCCCGGGGAAGCCCATAGGCTTTTGGGGGACACACCAGCCCTTAGTGGGCTGGTGGGACAGCCCCAAGGGGGCCTTTGCGCCATGAAAAAGAAATCAAAGGAAAAGAAAAAAAAAGAGGGAGGAAGTGGGAAGGGAAGGGGACTCCTCCCACCAAACCAAGTCCAACTCGGTTTGGGGGGGGGGGAGTCCTCCCCCCCTTGGCTCGGCCGACCCCTTGAGGGTCCCTTGGACCCCAAGGCAAGGTTCCCCTCACTCCTCCTATATATATGGGGCTCTTAGGGCAGATTTGAGACGACTTTCTCACGGCTGCCCGACCACATACCTCCATAGTTTTTCCTCTAGATCGCGTTTCTGCGGAGCTCGGGCGGAGCCCTGCTGAGACGAGATCATCACCAACCTCCGGAGCGCCGTCACGCTGCCGGAGAACTCTTCTACCTCTCCGTCTCTCTTGCTGGATCAAGAAGGCCGAGATCATCGTCGAGCTGTACGTGTGCTGAACGCGGAGGTGCCGCCCGTTCGGTACTAGATCGTGGGACTGATCGCGGGATTGTTCGCGAGGCGGATCGAGGGACGTGAGGACATTCCACTACATCAACCGCGTTCTCTAACGCTTCTGCTGTATGATCTACAAGGGTACATAGATCACTCATCCCCTCTCGTAGATGGACGTCACCATGATAGGTCTTCGTGCGCGTAGGAAAATTTTTGTTTCCCTTGCGACGTTACCCAACAGTGGCATCATGAGCTAGGTTCATGCGTAGATGTCTTCTCGAGTAGAACACAAAAGGTTTTGTGGGCGGTGATGTGCGTTTTGCTGCCCTCCTTAGTCTTTTCTTGATTCCGCTGTATTGTTGGATTGAAGCGGCTTGGACCGACATTACTCATACGCTTACGAGAGACTGGTTTCATCGTTACGAGTAACCCCCTTTGCTCAAAGATGACTGGCAAGTGACGGTTTCTCCAACTTTAGTTGAATCGGATTTGACCGAGGAGGTCCTTGGATGAGGTTAAATAGCAACTCATATATCTCCGTTGTGGTGTTTGCGTAAGTAAGATGCGATCCTACTAGATACCCTTGGTCACCACGTAAAACTTGCAACAACAAAATTAGAGGACGTCTAACTTGTTTTTGCAGGGTATGATTGTGATGTGATATGGCCAACGATGTGATGTGATATATTGGATGTATGAGATGATCATGTTGTAATAGAAATATCGACTTGCACGTCGATGGTACGGCAACCGGCAGGAGCCATAGGGTTGTCTTTATACTAACGTTTGTGCTTGCAGATGTGTTTACTATTTTGCTAGGATGTAGCTTTAGTAGTAATAGCATAAGTAGCACGACAACCCCGATGGCAACACGTTGATGGATGATCATGGTGTGGCGCCGGTGACAACAAGATCGTGCCGGTGCTTTGGTGATGGAGATCAAGAAGCACGTGATGATGGCCATATCATGTCACTTATGAATTGCATGTGATGTTAATCCTTTTATGCACCTTATTTTGCTTAGAACGACGGTAGCATTATGAGGTGATCTCTCACTAAAATTTCAAGACGAAATTGTGTTCTCCCCGACTGTGCACCGTTGCTACAGTTCGTCGTTTCGAGACACCACGTGATGATCGGGTGTGATAGACTCAACGTTCACATACAACGGGTGCAAAACAGTTGCGCACGCGGAACACTCGGGTTAAGCTTGACGAGCCTAGCATGTGCAGACATGGCCTCAGAACACATGAGACCGAAAGGTCGATCATGAATCATATAGTTGATATGATTAGCATAGGGATGCTTACCACTGAAACTACTCTCGACTCACGTGATGATCGGACTTGGGATAGTGTAAGTGGATCATGAACCACTCAAATGACTAGAGAGATGTACTTTTTGAGTGGGAGTTTAGCATATAATTTGATTAAGTTGAACTCTAATTATCTTGAACATAGTCTAAGTCCACTTTGAATATATTTGTGTTGTAGATCATGGCTCACGCGACAGTCATCCTGAATTTTAATACGTTCCTAGAGAAAGCTAAGTTGAAAGATGATGGAAGCAACTTTGTAGACTGGGCTCGTAATCTTAAGATAATCTTACAAGCTGGGAAGAAGGATTATGTCCTTAATGCTGCGCTAGGAGATGAACCACCAGCTACGGCTGATCAGGATGTTAAGAACGCTTGGTTGGCACGTAAGGAGGACTACTCAATAGTTCAATGTGCAGTCTTGTATGGCTTGGAACCGGGACTTCAACGTCGCTTTGAGCGTCATGGAGCATTTGAGATGTTCCAGGAGTTGGAGTTTATCTTTCAGAAAAACGCCCGGATCGAGAGGTATGAGACCTCCGATAAATTCTATGCTTGCAAGATGGAGGAAAACTCGTCTGTCAGTGAACATGTGCTCAAAATGTCTGGGTACTCAAACCGTCTAGCTGAACTGGGGATTGAACTCCCGCAAGAAGCTATCACTGACAGAATCCTTCAATCACTGCCGCCAAGCTGTAAAGGCTTTGTGTTGAACTACAACATGCAAGGGATGAACAAGTCTCCCGGCGAGTTGTTTGCGATGCTGAAAGTCGCAGAGTCTGAACTCCGTAAAGAGCATCAAGTGTTGATGGTGAGCAAGACCACTAGTTTCAAGAGAAACGGCAAAGGCAAAAAGGGCAATTCGAAGAAGAGCGGCAAGCCTGTTGCCAATCCGCCGAAGAAACCCAAAGCTGGACCTAAGCCTGAAACAGAGTGCTTCTATTGCAAGGGTATGGGTCACTGGAAGCGCAATTGCCCCAAGTATCTGGCAGATAAGAAGGCGGGCAAAGAAAAATCAGGTATATTTGATATACATGTTATTGATGTGTACTTGACCGGCTCTCATAGTAGTGCCTGGGTATTTGATACCGGTTCTGTTGCTCACATTTGCAACTCGAAGGAGGAACTGCGGAATAGACGAAGGCTGGCGAAAGACGAAGTGACGATGCGCGTAGGAAACGGTTCCAAGGTTGATGCAATCGCCATCGGCACAGTGTCACTTCAGCTACCATCGGGATTAGTGATGAACTTAAATCATTGTTATTTAGTGCCTGCGTTGAGCATGAACATTATATCTGGATCTTGTTTATTGCGAGACGGTTACTCTTTTAAGTCTGAGAATAATGGTTGTTCTATTTCTATGAGTAACATCTTTTATGGTCATGCACCGAATGTGAGAGGATTGTTCATATTGAATCTTGATAGCGATACGCATATACATAACATTGAGACCAAAAGAGTTAGAGTAAACAATGATAGCACCATATTTTTATGGCACTGCCGTTTAGGTCATATTGGTGTAAAGCGCATGAAGAAACTCCATGCTGATGGACTTTTGGAGTCACTTGACTTTGATTCACTTGACACGTGCGAACCATGCCTCATGGGCAAGATGACTAAGACTCCGTTCTCCGGAACAATGGAGCGTGCAAGTGACTTGTTGGAAATCATACATACCGATGTGTGTGGTCCAATGAGCGTGGAGGCACGCGGCGGATATCGTTTTTTTCTCACCTTCACTGACGATTTAAGTAGATATGGTTATGTCTACTTGATGAAGCACAAGTCTGAAACATTTGAAAAGTTCAAGCAATTTCAGAGTCTACGGCTGAAGCATAGGGGACGGAGCGCATATGCTCTCTATCTTCATCAGTTGCTGGGCACTGAGTCTTACTCAATCTCGTACCTTGTAACACTGGCAAGAACCCTTTCTTGGACTGTTCCATTTTGAACCTCTTCAAAACTTTATCAAGGTATGTGCTTTGTGAAAGTCCTATCAGGCGTTTTGATCTATCCCTATAGATCTTAATGCCTAGAATGTAAGCAGCTTCTCCTAGATCCTTCATAGAGAAACTTTTATTTAAGTAACCTTTTATGCTCTCCAAAAGCTCTACGTTGTTTCCAATCAGTAATATGTCATCCACATATAATATTAGAAAAGCCACAGAGCTCCCACTCACTTTCTTGTAAATACAAGATTCTCCAACCACTTGTATAAACCCAAATGCTTTGATCACCTCATCAAAGCGTTTGTTCCAACTCCGAGATGCTTGCACCAGTCTATAAATGGATCGCTGGAGCTTGTACACCTTGTCAGCATTTTTAGGATCGACAAAACCTTCGGGTTGCATCATATACAACTCTTCCTTAAGGAAACCGTTAAGGAACGCCGTTTTGACATCCATCTGCCAGATTTCATAATCGAAAAATGCAGCTATTGCTAACATGATTCTGACGGACTTAAGCATCGCTACGGGTGAGAAGGTCTCATCGTAGTCAACTCCTAGAACTTGTGAAAAACCCTTTGCCACAAGTCGAGCTTTATAAACGGTCACATTACCGTCAGCGTCCGTCTTCTTCTTAAAGATCCATTTGTTCTGAATAGCCTTGCGGCCCTCAGGTAGTATCTCCAAAGTCCACACTTTGTTCTCATACATGGATCCTATCTCGGATTTCATGGCTTCTAGCCATTTGTTGGAATCTAGGCCCACCATTGCTTCTTCATAATTTGAAGGTTCATTGTTGTCTAACAACATGATTGATAAGACGGGATTACCGTACCACTCTGGAGCAGCGCGTGATCTCGTCGACCTGCGTGGTTCAACAGAAACTTGAACTGGAGTTTCATGATCATCATCATTAACTTCCTCCTCAACCGGCGTTGCAACGACAGAGGTTTCCCCTTGCCCTGCGCCACCATCCAGAGGGATGAGAGGTTCGACAACCTCGTCAAGTTCTATCTTCCTCCCACTCAATTCTCTCGAGAGAAACTCCTTCTCGAGAAAAGTTCCGTTCTTAGCAACAAACACTTTGCCCTCGGATTTGAGATAGAAGGTGTACCCAACTGTCTCTTTTGGGTAACCTATGAAGACGCACTTTTCCGCTTTGGGTTCCAGCTTTTCAGGCTGAAGCTTTTTGACATAAGCATCACATCTCCAAACTTTAAGAAACGACAACTTTGGTCTTTTGCCATACCACAGTTCGTAGGGTGTCGTCTCAACGGATTTCGATGGTGCCCTATTTAAAGTGAATGCAGCTGTTTCTAATGCATAACCCCAAAATGATAACGGCAAATCAGTAAGAGACATCATAGATCGCACCATCTCTAACAAAGTACGATTACGACGTTCGTACACACCATTACGCTGTGGTGTTCCAGGCGGTGTTAACTGCAAAACAATTCCACATTGTCTTAAGTGAGTACCAAACTCGAAACTCAGATATTCACCCCCACGATCAGACCGTAGGAACTTGATCTTCTTGTTACGATGATTTTCCACTTCACTCTAAAATTGCTTGAACTTTTCAAATGTTTCAGACTTGTGCTTCATCAAGTAGACATAACCATATCTACTTAAATCGTCAGTGAAGGTGAGAAAAAAACGATATCCGCCGCGTGCCTCCACGCTCATTGGACCACACACATCGGTATGTATGATTTCCAACAAGTCACTTGCACGCTCCATTGTTCCGGAGAACGGAGTCTTAGTCATCTTGCCCATGAGGCATGGTTCGCACGTGTCAAGTGAATCAAAGTCAAGTGACTCCAAAAGTCCATCAGCATGGAGTTTCTTCATGCGCTTTACACCAATATGACCCAAGCGGCAGTGCCACAAAAATATGGTGCTATCATTGTTTACTCTAACTCTTTTGGTCTCAATGTTATGTATATGCGTATCGCTATCAAGATTCAATATGAACAATCCTCTCACATTCAGTGCATGACCATAAAAGATGTTACTCATAGAAATAGAACAACCATTATTCTCAGACTTAAAAGAGTAACCGTCTCACAATAAACAAGATCCAGATATAATGTTCATGCTCAACGCAGGCACTAAATAACAATGATTTAAGTTCATCACTAATCCCGATGGTAGTTGAAGTGACACTGTGCCAACGGCGATTGCATCAACCATGGAACCGTTTCCTACGCGCATCGTCACTTCGTCTTTCGCCAGCCTTCGTCTATTCCGCAGTTCCTGCTTCGAGTTGCAAATGTGAGCAACAGAACCGGTATCGAATACCCAGGCACTACTACGAGAGCCGGTTAAGTACACATCAATAACATGTATATCAAATATACCTGATTTTTCTTTGCCCGCCTTCTTATCTGCCAGATACTTGGGGCAATTGCGCTTCCACTGACCCATACCCTTGCAATAGAAGCACTCTGTTTCAGGCTTAGGTCCAGCCTTGGGTTTCTTCGGCGGATTGGCAACAGGCTTGCCGCTCTTCTTCGAATTTCCCTTCTTGCCTTTGCCGTTTCTCTTGAAACTAGTGGTCTTGCTCACCATCAACACTTGATGCTCTTTACGGAGTTCAGACTCTGCGACTTTCAGCATCGCAAACAACTCGCCGGGAGACTTGTTCATCCCTTGCATGTTGTAGTTCAACACAAAGCCTTTATAGCTTGGCGGCAGTGATTGGAGGATTCTGTCAGTGATAGCTTCTTGCGGAAGTTCAATCCCCAGTTCAGCTAGACGGTTTGAGTACCCAGACATTTTGAGCACATGTTCACTGACAGACGAGTTTTCCTCCATCTTGCAAGCATAGAATTTATCGGAGGTCTCATACCTCTCGATCCGGGCGTTCTTCTGAAAGATAAACTTCAACTCCTGGAACATCTCAAATGCTCCATGACGCTCAAAGCGACGTTGAAGTCCCGGTTCTAAGCCATACAAGACTGCACATTGAACTATTGAGTAGTCCTCCTTACGCGCTAACCAAGCGTTCTTAACATCCTGATCAGCCGTAGCGGGTGGTTCATCTCCTAGCGCAGCATTAAGGACATAATCCTTCTTTCCAGCTTGTAAGATTAGCTTAAGATTACGAGCCCAGTCTACAAAGTTGCTTCCATCATCTTTCAACTTAGCTTTCTCTAGGAACGTATTAAAATTCAGGATGACACTTGCGTGAGCCATGATCTACAACACAAATATATTCAAAGTGGACTTAGACTATGTTCAAGATAATTAGAGTTCAACTTAATCAAATTATATGCTAAACTCCCACTCAAAAAGTACATCTCTCTAGTCATTTGAGTGGTTCATGATCCACTTACACTATCCCAAGTCCGATCATCACGTGAGTTGAGTATAGTTTCAGTGGTAAGCATCCCTATGCTAATCATATCAACTATATGATTCATGATCGACCTTTCGGTCTCATGTGTTCCGAGGCTATGTCTGCACATGCTAGGCTCGTCAAGCTTAACCCGAGTGTTCCGCGTGCGCAACTGTTTTGCACCCGTTGTATGTGAACGTGAGTCTATCACACCCGATCATCACGTGGTGTCTCGAAACGACGAACTGTAGCAACGGTGCACAGTCGGGGAGAACACAAATTTCGTCTTGAAATTTCAGTGAGAGATCACCTCATAATGCTACCGTCGTTCTAAGCAAAATAAGGTGCATAAAAGGATTAACATCACATGCAATTCATAAGTGACATGATATGGCCATCATCACGTGCTTCTTGATCTCCATCACCAAAGCACCAGCACGATCTTCTTGTCACCGGCGCCACACCATGATCATCCATCAACGTGTTGCCATCGGTGTTGTCGTGCTACTTATGCTATTACTACTAAAGCTACATTCTAGCAAAATAGTAAACGCATCTGCAAGCACAAACGTTAGTATAAAGACAACCCTATGGCTCCTGCCGGTTGCCGTACCATCGACGTGCAAGTCGATATTTCTATTACAACATGATCATGTCATACATCCAATATATCACATCACATCATTGGCCATATCATATCACAATCATACCCTGCAAAAACAAGTTAGACGTCCTCTAATTTTGTTGTTGCATGTTTTACGTGGTGACCAAGGGTATCTAGTAGGATCGCATCTTACTTACGCAAACACCACAACGGAGATCTATGAGTTGCTATTTAACCTCATCCAAGGACCCCCTCGGTCAAATCCGATTCAACTAAAGTTGGAGAAACCGTCACTTGCCAGTCATCTTTGAGCAAAAGGGGGTTACTCGTAACGATGAAACCAGTCTCTCGTAAGCGTACGAGTAATGTCGGTCCAAGCCGCTTCAATTCAACAATACCGCGGAATCAAGAAAAGACTAAGGAGGGCAGCAAAACGCACATCACCGCCCACAAAACCTTTTGTGTTCTACTCGAGAAGACATCTACGCATGAACCTAGCTCATGATGCCACTGTTGGGGAACGTTGCGTGGGAAACAAAAATTTTCCTACGCGCACGAAGACCTATCATGGTGATGTCCATCTACGAGAGGGGATGAGTGATCTACGTACCCTTGTAGATCGTACAGCAGAAGCGTTAGAGAACGCGGTTGATGTAGATGAACGTCCTCACGTCCCTCGATCCGCCCCGCGAACAATCCCGCGATCAGTCCCACGATCTAGTACCGAACGGACGGCACCTCCGCGTTCAGCACACGTACAGCTCGACGATGATCTCGGCCTTCTTGATCCAGCAAGAGAGACGGAGAGGTAGAAGAGTTCTCCGGCAGCGTGACGGTGCTCCGGAGGTTGGTGATGATCTCGTCTCAGCAAGGCTCCGCCCGAGCTCCGCAGAAACGCGATCTAGAGGAAAAACTATGGAGATATGTGGTCGGGCAGCCGTGAGAAAGTCGTCTCAAATCTGCCCTAAAAGCCCCATATATATAGGAGGAGGGAGGGGGACCTTGCCTTGGGGTCCAAGGGACTCCCAAGGGGTCGGCCGAGCCAAGGGGGGGAGGACTCCCCCCCCCCCAAACCGAGTTGGACTTGGTTTTGTGGGAGGAGTCCCCCTCCCTTCCCACTTCTTCCCTCTTTTTTTTTCTTTTCCTTTGATTTCTTTCTCTTGGCGCATAGGCCCCCTTGGGGCTGTCCCACCAGCCCACTAAGGGCTGGTGTGCCTCCCCAAAGCCTATGGGCTTCCCCGGGGTGGGTTGCCCCCCCGGTGAACTCCCGGAACCCATTCGTCATTCCCGGTACATTCCCGGTAACTCCGAAAACCTTCCGGTAATCAAATGAGGTCATCCTATATATCAATCTTCGTTTCCGGACCATTCCGGAAACCCTCGTGACGTCCGTGATCTCATACGGGACTCCGAACAACATTCGGTAACCAACCATATAACTCAAATACGCATAAAACAACGTCGAACCTTAAGTGTGCAGACCCTGCGGGTTCGAGAACTATGTAGACATGACCCGAGAGACTCCTCGGTCAATATCCAATAGCGGGACCTGGATGCCCATATTGGATCCTACATATTCTACGAAGATCTTATCATTTGAACCTCAGTGCCAAGGATTCGTATAATCCCGTATGTCATTCCCTTTGTCCTTCGGTATGTTACTTGCCCGAGATTCGATCATCAGTATCCGCATACCTATTTCAATCTCGTTTACCGGCAAGTCTCTTTACTCGTTCCGTAACACAAGATCCCGCAACTTACACTAAGTTACATTGCTTGCAAGGCTTGTGTGTGATGTTGTATTACCGAGTGGGCCCCGAGATACCTCTCCGTCACACGGAGTGACAAATCCCAGTCTTGATCCGTACTAACTCAACTAACACCTTCGGAGATACCTGTAGAGCATCTTTATAGTCACCCAGTTACGTTGCGACGTTTGATACACACAAAGCATTCCTCCGGTGTCAGTGAGTTATATGATCTCATGGTCATAGGAATAAATACTTGACACGCAGAAAACAGTAGCAACAAAATGACACGATCAACATGCTACGTCTATTAGTTTGGGTCTAGTCCATCACGTGATTCTCCCAATGACGTGATCCACTTATCAAGCAACAACACCTTGTTTATAATCAGAAGACACTGACTATCATCGATCAACTGGCTAGCCAACTAGAGGCATGCTAGGGACGGTGTTTTGTCTATGTATCCACACATGTAAATGAGTCTTCATTCAATACAATTATAGCATGGATAATAAACTATTATCTTGATACAGGAATTATAATAATAACTATACATTTATTATTGCCTCTAGGGCATAATTCCAACAAATCATACATACCGATGTGTGTGGCCCAATGAGCGTGGAGGCACGCAGCGGATATCGTTGTTACCTCACCTTTACTGACGATTTAAGTAGATATGGTTATGTCTACTTGATGAAGCACAAGTCTGAAACATTTAAAAGTTCAAGGAATTTCAGAGTGAAGTGGAAAATCATCGTAACAAGAAGATCAAGTTCCTACGGTCTGATCGTGGGGGTGAATATCTGAGTTTCGAGTTTGGTGCTCACTTAAGACAATGTGGAATTGTTTCACAGTTAACACTGCCTGGAACACCACAGCGTAATGGTGTGTCCGAACGTCGTAATCGTACTTTGTTAGAGATGGTGCGATCTATGATGTCTCTTACTGATTTGCCGTTATCGTTTTGGGGTTATGCATTAGAAACAGCTGCATTCACTTTAAATAGGGCACCATCAAAATCCGTTGAGACGACACCATACGAACTGTGGTATGGCAAAAGGCCAAAGTTGTCGTTTCTTAAAGTTTGGGGATGTGATGCTTATGTCAAAAAGCTTCAGCCTGAAAAGCTGGAACCCAAAGCGGAAAAATGCGTCTTCATAGGTTACCCAAAAGAGACAGTTGGGTACACCTTCTATCTCAAATCCGAGGGCAAAGTGTTTGTTGCTAAGAACGAAACTTTTCTCGAGAAGGAGTTTCTCTAGAGAGAATTAAGTGGGAGGAAGATAGAACTTGACGAGGTTGTCGAACCTCTCATCCCTCTGGATGGTGGCGCAGGGCAAGGGGAAACCTCTGTCATTGCGACGCCGGTTGAGGAGGAAGTTAATGATGATGATCATGAAACTCCAGTTCAAGTTTCTGTTGAACCACGCAGGTCGACGAGATCACGCACTGCTCCAGAGTGGTACGGTAATCCCGTCTTGTCAATCATGTTGTTAGACAACAATGAACCTGCGAATTATGAAGAAGCAATGGTGGGCCCAGATTCCAACAAATGGCTAGAAGCCATGAAATCCGAGATAGGATCCATGTATGACAACAAAGTGTGGACTTTGGAGATACTACCTGAGGGCCGCAAGGCTATTCAGAACAAATGGATCTTTAAGAAGAAGACGGACGCTGACGGTAATGTGACCGTTTATAAAGCTCGACTTGTGGCAAAGGGTTTTTCACAAGTTCTAGGAGTTGACTACGATGAGACTTTCCCACCCGTGGCGATGCTTAAGTCCGTCAGAATCATGTTAGCAATAGCTGCATTTTTCGATTATGAAATCTGGCAGATGGATGTCAAAACGGCGTTCCTTAACGGTTTCCTTAAGGAAGAGTTGTATATGATGCAACCCGAAGGTTTTGTCGATCCTAAAAATGCTGACAAGGTGTGCAAGCTCCAGCGATCCATTTATGGACTGGTGCAAGCATCCAGGAGTTGGAACAAACGCTTTGATGAGGTGATCAAAGCATTTGGGTTTATACAAGTGGTTGGAGAATCTTGTATTTACAAGAAAGTGAGTGGGAGCTCTGTGGCGTTTCTAATATTATATGTGGATGACATATTACTGATTGGAAACAACGTAGAGCTTTTGGAGAGCATAAAAGGTTACTTGAATAAAAGTTTCTCTATGAAGGACCTAGGAGAAGCTGCTTACATTCTAGGCATTAAGATCTATAGGGATAGATCAGAACGCCTGATAGGACTTTCACAAAGCACATACCTTGATAAAGTTTTGAAGAGGTTCAAATTGGAACAGTCCAAGAAAGGGTTCTTGCCAGTGTTACAAGGTACGAGATTGAGTAAGACTCAGTGCCCAGCAACTGATGAAGATAGAGAGCATATGCGCTCCGTCCCCTATGCTTCAGCCATAGGTTCTATCATGTATGCGATGCTGTGCACTAGACGAGATGTTAGCCTGGCCATAAGTATGGCAGGTAGGTTCCAGAGCAATCCAGGAGTGGATCACTGGACAACGGTCAAGAATATCCTGAAGTACCTGAAAAGGACTAAGGAGATGTTTCTCGTGTATGGAGGTGACGAAGAGCTCGCCGTAAAAGCTTACGTCGATGCAAGCTTTGACACAGATCTGGACGACTCTAAGTCGCAAACCGGATACGTATTTATTCTTAATGGGGGTGCAGTAAGCTGGTGCAGTTCCAAGCAAAGCATCGTAGCAGATTCTACATGTGAAGCGGAGTACATGGCTGCCTCGGAGGCGGCTAAGGAGGGTGTCTGGATGAAGCAGTTCATGACGGATCTTGGAGTGGTGCCAAGTGCTCTGGATCCAATAACCTTGTTCTGTGACAACACTGGTGCCATTGCTCTGGCAAAGGAACCAAGGTTTCACAAGAAGACCAGACACATTAAACGACGCTTCAACCTCATCCGCGACTACGTCGAGGAGGAGGACGTAAATATATGCAAGGTGCACTCGGATCTGAATGTAGCAGACCCGCTGACTAAACCTCTTCCACGGCCAAAATATGATCGACACCAGAACTGTATGGGTGTTAGATTTATTACAATGTAATTCACATGGTGATGTGAGGGCTAGATTATTGACTCTAGTGCAAGTGGGAGACTGTTGGAATTATGCCCTAGAGGCAATAATAAATGTATAGTTATTATTATAATTCCTGTATCAAGATAATAGTTTATTATCCATGCTATAATTGTATTGAATGAAGACTCATTTACATGTGTGGATACATAGACAAAACACCGTCCCTAGCATGCCTCTAGTTGGCTAGCCAGTTGATCGATGATAGTCAGTGTCTTCTGATTATAAACAAGGTGTTGTTGCTTGATAAGTGGATCACGTCATTGGGAGAATCACGTGATGGACTAGACCCAAACTAATAGACGTAGCATGTTGATCGTGTCATTTTGTTGCTACTGTTTTCTGCGTGTCAAGTATTTATTCCTATGACCATGAGATCATATAACTCACTGACACCGGAGGAATGCTTCGTGTGTATCAAACGTCGCAACGTAACTGGGTGACTATAAAGATGCTCTACAGGTATCTCCGAAGGTGTTAGTTGAGTTAGTACGGATCAAGACTGGGATTTGTCACTCCGTGTGACGGAGAGGTATCTCGGGGCCCACTCGGTAATACAACATCACACATAAGCCTTGCAAGCAATGTAACTTAGTGTAAGTTGCGGGATCTTGTATTACGGAACGAGTAAAGAGACTTGTCGGTAAAGGAGATTGAAATAGGTATGCGGATACTGACGATCGAATCTCGAGCATGTAACATACCGAAGGACAAAGGGAATGACATACGGGATTATACGAATCCTTGGCACTGAGGTTCAAACGATAAGATCTTCGTAGAATATGTAGGATCCAATATGGGCATCCAGGTCCCGCTATTGGATATTGACCGAGGAGTCTCTCGGGTCATGTCTACATAGTTCTCGAACCCGTAGGGTCTGCACACTTAAGGTTCGACGTTGTTTTATGCGTATTTGAGTTATATGGTTGGTTACCGAATGTTGTTCGGAGTCCCGGATGAGATCACGGACGTCACGAGGGTTTCCGGAATGGTCCGGAAACGAAGATTGATATATAGGATGACCTCATTTGATTACCGGAAGGTTTTCGGAGTTACCGGGAATGTACCGGGAATGACGAATGGGTTCCGGGAGTTCACCGGGGGGGGGCAACCCACCCCGGGGAAGCCCATAGGCTTTTGGGGGACACACCAGCCCTTAGTGGGCTGGTGGGACAGCCCCAAGGGGGCCTATGCGCCATGAAAAATAAATCAAAGGAAAAGAAAAAAAAGAGGGAGGAAGTGGGAAGGGAAGGGGACTCCTCCCACCAAACCAAGTCCAACTCGGTTTGGGGGGGGGAGTCCTCCCCCCCTTGGCTCGGCCGACCCCTTGAGGGTCCCTTGGACCCCAAGGCAAGGTCCCCCTCCCTCCTCCTATATATATGGGGCTTTTAGGGCAGATTTGAGACGACTTTCTCACGGCTGCCCGACCACATACCTCCATAGTTTTTCCTCTAGATCGCGTTTCTGCGGAGCTCGGGCGGAGCCCTGCTGAGACGAGATCATCACCAACCTCCGGAGCGCCGTCACACTGCCGGAGAACTCTTCTACCTCTCCGTCTCTCTTGCTGGATCAAGAAGGCCGAGATCATCGTCGAGCTGTACATGTGCTAAACGCGGAGGTGCCGTCCGTTCGGTACTAGATCGTGGGACTGATCGCGGGATTGTTCGTGGGGCGGATCGAGGGACGTGAGGACGTTCCACTGCATCAACCGCATTCTCTAACGCTTCTGCTGTACGATCTACAAGGGTACGTAGATCACTCATCCCCTCTCGTAGATGGACATCACCATGAT
Source organism: Hordeum vulgare subsp. vulgare (assembly GCF_904849725.1). Classification (NCBI taxonomy): domain Eukaryota; kingdom Viridiplantae; phylum Streptophyta; class Magnoliopsida; order Poales; family Poaceae; genus Hordeum; species Hordeum vulgare. Next base: position 652,271,328 of record NC_058519.1, on the reverse strand, counting down.
AGGTCTTCGTGCGCGTAGGAAATTTTTTGTTTCCCTTGCGACGTTACCCAACAGCTATGTGGGTGAAATGATGATAGCATGCCAACTTTCAACATTTTCAGAGTTCATTTGTAGTGATTTTCAGTTTCAGGGTCAACTAGCTCAAAAAAAGTAAATGCACGAAATATACCAAATGAAGTCAGAAATAGTTGAAATTTTGTGATGTGCCTTTGAATGGTGCATTTGAACACACAAAAAGTATGGAGTTCAAATAAGTTCAAAAAAATGAAATCCCTTTGTAAGAGATGAGTTCTCGTTCGAAACCCTCATACTTTGAGAGAGATTGTCCGTTTTGTACACGAAGTGCATCCAGTTTTTGTCGTAGCCCTCTCAAATTTTTAACACATGCTATGTGGGTGAAATGATGATAGCATGCCAACTTTCAACATTTTCAGAGTTCATTTGTAGTGCTTTTCAATTTCAGGGTCAACTAGCTCAAAAAAATAAGTAAATGCACGAAATATACCAAATGAAGTCAGAAATTGTTGAAATTTTGTGATGTGCCTTTGAATGGTGCATTTTAAACACACAAAAAGTATGGAGTTCAAATAAGTTCAAAAAAATGAAATCCCTTTGTAAGAGATGAGTTCTCGTTCGAAACCCTGATACTTCGAGAGAGATTGTCCGTTTTGTACACGAAGTGCATCCAGTTTTTGTCGTAGCCCTCTCAACTTTTTAACACATGCTATGTGGGTGAAATGATGATAGCATGCCAACTTTCAACATTTTCAGAGTTCATTTGTAGTGCTTTTCAATTTCAGGGTCAACTAGCTCAAAAAAAAGTAAATGCACGAAATATACCAAATGAAGTGAGAAATTGTTGAAATTTTGTGATGTGGATTTGAATGGTGCATTTTGAACACACAAAAAGTATGGAGTTCAAAAAAATGAAATCCCTTTGTAAGAGATGAGTTCTCGTTCGAAACCCTCATACTTCGAGAGAGATTGTCCGTTTTGTACACGAAGTGCATCCAGTTTTTGTCTTAGCCCTCTCAACCTTTTAACACATGCTATGTGGGTGAAATGATGATAGCATGCCAACTTTCAACATTTTCAGAGTTCATTTGTAGTGCTTTTCAATTTCAGGGTCAACTAGCTCAAAAAAAAAAGTAAATGCACGAAATATACCATATGATGTCAGAAATTGTTGAAATTTTGTGATGTGCCTTTGAATGGTGCATTTTGAACACACAAAAATTATGGATTTCAAATAAGTTCAAAAAAATGAAATCCCTTTGTAAGAGATGAGTTCTCGTTCGAAACCCTCATACTTCGAGAGAGATTGTACGTTTTGTACATGAAGTGCATCCAGCTTTTGTCGTATCCCTCTCAACTTTTTAACACATGCTATGTGGGTGAAATGATGATAGCATGTCAACTTTCAACATTTTCAGAGTTCATTTGTAGTGCTTTTCAATTTCAGGGTCAACTAGCTCAAAAAAAAGTAAAATGCACGAAATATACGAAATGAAGTCAGAAATTGTTGAAATTTTGTGATGTCCCTTTGAATGGTGCATTTTGAACACACAAAAAGTATGGAGTTAAAATAAGTTAAAAAAATGAAATCCCTTTGTAAGAGATGAGTTCTCGTTCAAAACCATGATACTTCGAGAGAGATTGTCCGTTTTGTACACGAAGTGCATCCAGTTTTTGCCGTAGCCCTCTCAACTTTTTAACACATGCTATGTGGGTGAAATGATGATAGCATGCCAACTTTCAACATTTTCAGAGTTCATTTGTAGTGCTTTTCAATTTCAGGGTCAACTAGCTCAAAAAAAATAAGTAAATGCACGAAATATACCAAATGAAGTCAGAAATTGTTGAAATTTTGTGATGCGCCTTTGAATTGTGCAGTTTGAACACACAAAAAGTATGGAGTTCAAATAAGTTCAAAAAAATGAAATCCCTTTGTAAGAGATGAGTTCTCGTTCGAAACCCTAATACTTCGAGAGAGATTGTCCGTTTTGTACACGAAGTGCATCCAGTTTTTGTCGTAGCCATCTCAACTTTTTAACACATGCTATGTGGGTGAAATGATGATAGCATGCCAACTTTCAACATTCTCAGAGTTCATTTGTAGCGCTTTTCAATTTCAGGGTCAACTAGCTCAAAAAAAAGTAAATGCACGAAATATACCAAATGAAGTCAGAAATTGTTGAAATTTTGTGATGTGCCTTTGAATGGTGCATTTTGAACACACAAAAAGTATGGAGTTCAAATAAGTTCAAAAAAATGAAATCCCTTTGTAAGAGATGAGTTCTCGTTCGAAACCCTCATACTTCGAGAGAGATTGTCCGTTTTGTACACGAAGTGCATCCAGTTTTTGTCTTAGCCCTCTCAACTTTTTAACACATGCTATGTGGGTGAAATGATGATAGCATGCCAACTTTTAACATTTTCAGAGTTCATTTGTAGTGCTTTTCAATTTCAGGGTCAACTAGCTCAAAAAAAAAGTAAATGCACGAAATATACCATATGATGTCAGAAATTGTTGAAATTTTGTGATGTGCCTTTGAATGGTGCATTTTGAACACACAAAAATTATGGATTTCAAATAAGTTCAAAAAAATGAAATCCCTTTGTAAGAGATGAGTTCTCGTTCGAAACCCTCATACTTCGAGAGAGATTGTACGTTTTGTACATGAAGTGCATCCAGTTTTTGTCGTATCCCTCTCAACTTTTTAACACATGCTATGTGGGTGAAATGATGATAGCATGTCAACTTTCAACATTTTCAGAGTTCATTTGTAGTGCTTTTCAATTTCAGGGTAAACTAGCTCAAAAAAAAATTAAATGCACGAAATATACCAAATGAAGTCAGAAATTGTTGAAATTTTGTGATGTGCCTTTGAATGGTGCATTTTGAACACACAAAAAGTATGGAGTTCAAATAAGTTCAAAAAAATGAAATCCCTTTGTAAGAGATGAGTTCTCGTTCGAAACCCTCATACTTCGAGAGAGATTGTCCGTTTTGTAAACGAAGTGCATCCAGTTTTTGTCGGAGCCCTCTCAACTTTTTAACACATGCTATGTGGGTGAAATGATGATAGCATGCCAACTTTCAACATTTTCAGAGTTCATTTGTAGTGCTTTTCAATTTCAGGGTCAACTAGCTAAAAAAAAAATAAGTAAATGCACGAAATATACCAAATGAAGTCAGAAATTGTTGAAATTTTGTGATGTGCCTTTGAATGGTGCATTTTGAACACACAAAAAGTATGGAGTTCCAATAAGTTCAAAAAAATGAAATCCCTTTGTAAGAGATGAGTTCTCGTTCGAAACCCTGATACTTCGAGAGAGATTGTCCGTTTCGTACATGAAGTGCATCCAGTTTTTGTCGTAGCCGTCTCAACTTTTTAACACATGCTATGTGGGTGAAATGATGATAGCATGCCAACTTTCAACATTTTCAGAGTTCATTTGTAGTGCTTTTCAATTTCAGGGTCAACTAGCTCAAAAAAAAAAGTAAATGCACGAAATATACCATATGATGTCAGAAATTGTTGAAATTTTGTGATGTGCCTTTGAATGGTGCATTTTGAACACACAAAAATTATGGATTTCAAATAAGTTCAAAAAAATGAAATCCCTTTGTAAGAGATGAGTTCTCGTTCGAAACCCTCATACTTCGAGAGAGATTGTACGTTTTGTACATGAAGTGCATCCAGTTTTTGTCGTATCCCTCTCAACTTTTTAACACATGCTATGTGGGTGAAATGATGATAGCATGTCAACTTTCAACATTTTCAGAGTTCATTTGTAGTGCTTTTCAATTTCAGGGTAAACTAGCTCAAAAAAAAAGTAAATGCACGAAATATACCAAATGAAGTCAGAAATTGTTGAAATTTTGTGATGTGCCTTTGAATGGTGCATTTTGAACACACAAAAAGTATGGGGTTCAAATAAGTTCAAAAAAATGAAATCCCTTTGTAAGAGATGAGTTCTCGTTCGAAACCCTCATACTTCAAGAGAGATTGTCCGTTTTGTAACCGAAGTGCATCCAGTTTTTGTCGGAGCCCTCTCAACTTTTTAACACATGCTATGTGGGTGAAATGATGATAGCATGCCAACTTTCAACATTTTCAGAGTTCATTTGTAGTGCTTTTCAATTTCAGGGTCAACTAGCTAAAAAAAAAATAAGTAAATGCACGAAATATACCAAATGAAGTCAGAAATTGTTGAAATTTTGTGATGTGCCTTTGAATGGTGCATTTTGAACACACAAAAAGTATGGAGTTCAAATAAGTTCAAAAAAATGAAATCCCTTTGTAAGAGATGAGTTCTCGTTCGAAACCCTGATACTTCGAGAGAGATTGTCCGTTTCGTACATGAAGTGCATCCAGTTTTTGTCGTAGCCGTCTCAACTTTTTAACACATGCTATGTGGGTGAAATGATGATAGCATGCCAACTTTCAACATTTTCAGAGTTCATTTGTAGTGCTTTTCAATTTCAGGGTCAACTAGCTCAAAAAAAAATAAGTAAATGCACGAAATATACCATATGATGTCAAAAATTGTTGAAATTTTGTGATGTGCCTTTGAATGGTGCATTTTGAACACACAAAAATTATGGATTTCAAATAAGTTCAAAAAAATGAAATCCCTTTGTAAGAGATGAGTTCTCGTTCGAAACCCTCATACTTCGAGAGAGATTGTACGTTTTGTACATGAAGTGCATCCAGTTTTTGTCGTATCCCTCTCAACTTTTTAACACATGCTATGTGGGTGAAATGATGATAGCATGTCAACTTTCAACATTTTCAGAGTTCATTTGTAGTGCTTTTCAATTTCAGGGTAAACTAGCTCAAAAAAAAAGTAAATGCACGAAATATACCAAATGAAGTCAGAAATTGTTGAAATTTTGTGATGTGCCTTTGAATGGTGCATTTTGAACACACAAAAAGTATGGAGTTCAAATAAGTTCAAAAAAATGAAATCCCTTTGTAAGAGATGAGTTCTCGTTCGAAACCCTCATACTTCGAGAGAGATTGTCCGTTTTGTAAACGAAGTGCATCCAGTTTTTGTCGGAGCCCTCTCAACTTTTTAACACATGCTATGTGGGTGAAATGATGATAGCATGCCAACTTTCAACATTTTCAGAGTTCATTTGTAGTGCTTTTCAATTTCAGGGTCAACTAGCTAAAAAAAAGTAAGTAAATGCACGAAATATACCAAATGAAGTCAGAAATTGTTGAAATTTTGTGATGTGCCTTTGAATGGTGCATTTTGAACACACAAAAAGTATGGAGTTCAAATAAGTTCAAAAAAATGAAATCCCTTTGTAAGAGATGATTTCTCGTTCGAAACCCTCATACTTCGAGAGAGATTGTTCGTTTCGTACATGAAGTGCATCCAGTTTTTGTCGTAACCCTCTCAACTTTTTAACACATGCTATGTGGGTGAAATGATGATAGCATGCCAACTTTCAACATTTTCAGAGTACATTTGTAGTGCTTTTCAATTTCAGGGTCAACTAGCTCAAAAAAATAAGTAAATGCACGAAATATACCAAATGAAGTCAGAAATTGTTGAAATTTTGTGATGTGCCTTTGAATGGTGCATTTTAAACACACAAAAAGTATGGAGTTCAAACAAGTTCAAAAAAATGAAATCCCTTCGTAAGAGATGAGTTCTCGTTCGAAACCCTGATACTTCGAGAGAGATTGTCCGTTTTGTACACGAAGTGCATCCAGTTTTTGTCGTAGCCCTCTCAAATTTTTAACACATGCTATGTGGGTGAAATGATGATAGCATGCCAACTTTCAACATTTTCAGAGTTCATTTGTAGTGCTTTTCAATTTCAGGGTCAACTAGCTCAAAAAAAAGTAAATGCACGAAATATACCAAATGAAGTGAGAAATTGTTGAAATTTTGTGATGTGGATTTGAATGGTGCATTTTGAACACACAAAAAGTATGGAGTTCAAAAAAATGAAATCCCTTTGTAAGAGATGAGTTCTCGTTCGAAACCCTGATACTTCGAGAGAGATTGTCCGTTTCGTACATGAAGTGCATCCAGTTTTTGTCGTAGCCCTCTCAACTTTTTAACACATGCTATGTGGGTGAAATGATGATAGCATGCCAACTTTCAACATTTTCAGAGTTCATTTGTAGTGCTTTTCAATTTCAGGGTCAACTAGCTCAAAAAAAAATAAGTAAATGCACGAAATATACCATATGATGTCAGAAATTGTTGAAATTTTGTGATGTGCCTTTGAATGGTGCATTTTGAACACACAAAAATTATGGATTTCAAATAAGTTCAAAAAAATGAAATCCCTTTGTAAGAGATGAGTTCTCGTTCGAAACCCTCATACTTCGAGAGAGATTGTACGTTTTGTACATGAAGTGCATCCAATTTTTGTCGTATCCCTCTCAACTTTTTAACACATGCTATGTGGGTGAAATGATGATAGCATGTCAACTTTCAACATTTTCAGAGTTCATTTGTAGTGCTTTTCAATTTCAGGGTAAACTAGCTCAAAAAAAAAGTAAATGCACGAAATATACCAAATGAAGTCAGAAATTGTTGAAATTTTGTGATGTGCCTTTGAATGGTGCATTTTGAACACACAAAAAGTATGGAGTTCAAATAAGTTCAAAAAAATGAAATCCCTTTGTAAGAGATGAGTTCTCGTTCGAAACCCTCATACTTCGAGAGAGATTGTCCGTTTTGTAAACGAAGTGCATCCAGTTTTTGTCGGAGCCCTCTCAACTTTTTAACACATGCTATGTGGGTGAAATGATGATAGCATGCCAACTTTCAACATTTTCAGAGTTCATTTGTAGTGCTTTTCAATTTCAGGGTCAACTAGCTAAAAAAAAATAAGTAAATGCACGAAATATACCAAATGAAGTCAGAAATTGTTGAAATTTTGTGATGTGCCTTTGAATGGTGCATTTGAACACACAAAAAGTATGGAGTTCAAATAAGTTCAAAAAAATGAAATCCCTTTGTAAGAGATGATTTCTCGTTCGAAACCCTCATACTTCGAGAGAGATTGTCCGTTTCGTACATGAAGTGCATCCAGTTTTTGTCGTAACCCTCTCAACTTTTTAACACATGCTATGTGGGTGAAATGATGATAGCATGCCAACTTTCAACATTTTCAGAGTTCATTTGTAGTGCTTTTCAATTTCAGGGTCAACTAGCTCAAAAAAATAAGTAAATGCACGAAATATACCAAATGAAGTCAGAAATTGTTGAAATTTTGTGATGTGCCTTTGAATGGTGCATTTTAAACACACAAAAAGTATGGAGTTCAAACAAGTTCAAAAAAATGAAATCCCTTCGTAAGAGATGAGTTCTCGTTCGAAACCCTGATACTTCGAGAGAGATTGTCCGTTTTGTACACGAAGTGCATCCAGTTTTTGTCGTAGCCCTCTCAACTTTTTAACACATGCTATGTGGGTGAAATGATGATAGCATGCCAACTTTCAACATTTTCAGAGTTCATTTGTAGTGCTTTTCAATTTCAGGGTCAACTAGCTCAAAAAAAAGTAAATGCACGAAATATACCAAATGAAGTGAGAAATTGTTGAAATTTTGTGATGTGGATTTGAATGGTGCATTTTGAACACACAAAAAGTATGGAGTTCAAAAAAATGAAATCCCTTTGTAAGAGATGAGTTCTCGTTCGAAACCCTGATACTTCGAGAGAGATTGTCCGTTTCGTACATGAAGTGCATCCAGTTTTTGTCGTAGCCCTCTCAACTTTCTAACACATGCTATGTGGGTGAAATGATGATAGCATGCCAACTTTCAACATTTTCAGAGTTCATTTGTAGTGCTTTTCAATTTCAGGGTCAACTAGCTCAAAAAAAAATAAGTAAATGCACGAAATATACCATATGATGTCAGAAATTGTTGAAATTTTGTGATGTGCCTTTGAATGGTGCATTTTGAACACACAAAAATTATGGATTTCAAATAAGTTCAAAAAAATGAAATCCCTTTGTAAGAGATGAGTTCTCGTTCGAAACCCTCATACTTCGAGAGAGATTGTACGTTTTGTACATGAAGTGCATCCAATTTTATTCGTATCCCTCTCAACTTTTTAACACATGCTATGTGGGTGAAATGATGATAGCATGTCAACTTTCAACATTTTGAGAGTTCATTTGTAGTGCTTTTCAATTTCAGGGTAAACTAGCTCAAAAAAAAAGTAAATGCACGAAATATACCAAATGAAGTCAGAAATTGTTGAAATTTTGTGATGTGCCTTTGAATGGTGCATTTTGAACGCACAAAAAGTATGGAGTTCAAATAAGTTCAAAAAAATGAAATCCCTTTGTAAGAGATGAGTTCTCGTTCGAAACCCTCATACTTCGAGAGAGATTGTCCGTTTTGTAAACGAAGTGCATCCAGTTTTTGTCGGAGCCCTCTCAACTTTTTAACACATGCTATGTGGGTGAAATGATGATAGCATGCCAACTTTCAACATTTTCAGAGTTCATTTGTAGTGCTTTTCAATTTCAGGGTCAACTAGCTAAAAAAAAATAAGTAAATGCACGAAATATACCAAATGAAGTCAGAAATTGTTGAAATTTTGTGATGTGCCTTTGAATGGTGCATTTTGAACACACAAAAAGTATGGAGTTCAAATAAGTTCAAAAAAATGAAATCCCTTTGTAAGAGATGATTTCTCGTTCGAAACCCTCATACTTCGAGAGAGATTGTCCGTTTCGTACATGAAGTGCATCCAGTTTTTGTCGTAACCCTCTCAACTTTTTAACACATGCTATGTGGGTGAAATGATGATAGCATGCCAACTTTCAACATTTTCAGAGTTCATTTGTAGTGCTTTTCAATTTCAGGGTCAACTAGCTCAAAAAAATAAGTAAATGCACGAAATATACCAAATGAAGTCAGAAATTGTTGAAATTTTGTGATGTGCCTTTGAATGGTGCATTTTAAACACACAAAAAGTATGGAGTTCAAACAAGTTCAAAAAAATGAAATCCCTTCGTAAGAGATGAGTTCTCGTTCGAAACCCTGATACTTCGAGAGAGATTGTCCGTTTTGTACACGAAGTGCATCCAGTTTTTGTCGTAGCCCTCTCAACTTTTTAACACATGCTATGTGGGTGAAATGATGATAGCATGCCAACTTTCAACATTTTCAGAGTTCATTTGTAGTGCTTTTCAATTTCAGGGTCAACTAGCTCAAAAAAAAGTAAATGCACGAAATATACCAAATGAAGTGAGAAATTGTTGAAATTTTGTGATGTGGATTTGAATGGTGCATTTTGAACACACAAAAAGTATGGAGTTCAAAAAAATGAAATCCCTTTGTAAGAGATGAGTTCTCGTTCGAAACCCTCATACTTCGAGAGAGATTGTCCGTTTCGTACACGAAGTGCATCCAGTTTTTGTCGTAGCCCTCTCAACTTTTTAACACATGCTATGTGGGTGAAATGATGATAGCATGCCAATTTTCAACATTTTCAGAGTTCATTTGTAGTGCTTTTCAATTTCAGGGTCAACTAGCTCAAAAAAAAGTAAAATGCACGAAATATACGAAATGAAGTCAGAAATTGTTGAAATTTTGTGATGTCCCTTTGAATGGTGCATTTTGAACACACAAAAAGTATGGAGTTAAAATAAGTTAAAAAAATGAAATCCCTTTTTAAGAGATGAGTTCTCGTTCAAAACCATGATACTTCGAGAGAGATTGTCCGTTTTGTACACGAAGTGCATCCAGTTTTTGCCGTAGCCCTCTCAACTTTTTAACACATCCTATGTGGGTGAAATGATGATAGCATGCCAACTTTCAACATTTTCAGAGTTCATTTGTAGTGCTTTTCAATTTCAGGGTCAACTAGCTCAAAAAAAATAAGTAAATGCACGAAATATACCAAATGAAGTCAGAAATTGTTGAAATTTTGTGATGCGCCTTTGAATTGTGCAGTTTGAACACACAAAAAGTATGGAGTTCAAATAAGTTCAAAAAAATGAAATCCCTTTGTAAGAGATGAGTTCTCGTTCGAAACCCTAATACTTCGAGAGAGATTGTCCGTTTTGTACACGAAGTGCATCCAGTTTTTGTCGTAGCCCTCTCAACTTTTTAACACATGCTATGTGGGTGAAATGATGATAGCATGCCAACTTTCAACATTCTTAGAGTTCATTTGTAGCGCTTTTCAATTTCAGGGTCAACTAGCTCAAAAAAAAGTAAATGCACGAAATATACCAAATGAAGTCAGAAATTGTTGAAATTTTGTGATGTGCCTTTGAATGGTGCATTTTGAACACAAAAAAAGTATGGAGTTCAAATAAGTTCAAAAAAATGAAATCCCTTTGTAAGAGATGAGTTCTCGTTCGAAACCCTCATACTTCGAGAGAGATTGTCCGTTTTGTACACGAAGTGCATCCAGTTTTTGTCGTAGCCCTCTCAACTTTTTAACACATGCTATGTGGGTGAAATGATGATAGCATGCCAACTTTCAACATTTTCAGAGTTCATTTGTAGTGCTTTTCAATTTCAGGGTCAACTAGCTCAAAAAAAAAAGTAAATGCACGAAATATACCATATGATGTCAGAAATTGTTGAAATTTTGTGATGTGCCTTTGAATGGTGCATTTTGAACACACAAAAATTATGGATTTCAAATAAGTTCAAAAAAATGAATCCCTTTGTAAGAGATGAGTTCTCGTTCGAAACCCTCATACTTCGAGAGAGATTGTACGTTTTGTACATGAAGTGCATCCAGTTTTTGTCGTATCCCTCTCAACTTTTTAACACATGCTATGTGGGTGAAATGATGATAGCATGTCAACTTTCAACATTTTCAGAGTTCATTTGTAGTGCTTTTCAATTTCAGGGTAAACTAGCTCAAAAAAAAAGTAAATGCACGAAATATACCAAATGAAGTCAGAAATTGTTGAAATTTTGTGATGTGCCTTTGAATGGTGCATTTTGAACACACAAAAAGTATGGAGTTCAAATAAGTTCAAAAAAATGAAATCCCTTTGTAAGAGATGAGTTCTCGTTCGAAACCCTCATACTTCGAGAGAGATTGTCCGTTTTGTAAACGAAGTGCATCCAGTTTTTGTCGGAGCCCTCTCAACTTTTTAACACATGCTATGTGGGTGAAATGATGATAGCATGCCAACTTTCAACATTTTCAGAGTTCATTTGTAGTGCTTTTCAATTTCAGGGTCAACTAGCTAAATAAAAAATAAGTAAATGCACGAAATATACCAAATGAAGTCAGAAATTGTTGAAATTTTGTGATGTGCCTTTGAATGGTGCATTTTGAACACACAAAAAGTATGGAGTTCAAATAAGTTCAAAAAAATGAAATCCCTTTGTAAGAGATGAGTTCTCGTTCGAAACCCTGATACTTCGAGAAAGATTGTCCGTTTCGTACATGAAGTGCATCCAGTTTTTGTCGTAGCCGTCTCAACTTTTTAACACATGCTATGTGGGTGAAATGATGATAGCATGCCAACTTTCAACATTTTCAGAGTTCATTTGTAGTGCTTTTCAATTTCAGGGTCAACTAGCTCAAAAAAAAATAAGTAAATGCACGAAAATACCATATGATGTCAGAAATTGTTGTAATTTTGTGATGTGCCTTTGAATGGTGCATTTTGAACACACAAAAATTATGGATTTCAAATAAGTTCAAAAAAATGAAATCCCTTTGTAAGAGATGAGTTCTCGTTCGAAACCCTCATACTTCGAGAGAGATTGTACGTTTTGTACATGAAGTGCATCCAGTTTTTGTCGTATCCCTCTCAACTTTTTAACACATGCTATGTGGGTGAAATGATGATAGCATGTCAACTTTCAACATTTTCAGAGTTCATTTGTAGTGCTTTTCAATTTCAGGGTAAACTAGCTCAAAAAAAAAGTAAATGCACGAAATATACCAAATGAAGTCAGAAATTGTTGAAATTTTGTGATGTGCCTTTGAATGGTGCATTTTGAACACACAAAAAGTATGGAGTTCAAATAAGTTCAGAAAAATGAAATCCCTTTGTAAGAGATGAGTTCTCGTTCGAAACCCTCATACTTCGAGAGAGATTGTCCGTTTTGTAAACGAAGTGCATCCAGTTTTTGTCGGAGCCCTCTCAACTTTTTAACACATGCTATGTGGGTGAAATGATGATAGCATGCCAACTTTCAACATTTTCAGAGTTCATTTGTAGTGCTTTTCAATTTCAGGGTCAACTAGCTAAAAAAAAAAAGTAAATGCACGAAATATACCAAATGAAGTCAGAAATTGTTGAAATTTTGTGATGTGCCTTTGAATGGTGCATTTTGAACACACAAAAAGTATGGAGTTCAAATAAGTTCAAAAAAATGAAATCCCTTTGTAAGAGATGATTTCTCGTTCGAAACCCTCATACTTCGAGAGAGATTGTCCGTTTTGTACATGAAGTGCATCCAGTTTTTGTCGTAACCCTCTCAACTTTTTAACACATGCTATGTGGGTGAAATGATGATAGCATGCCAACTTTCAACATTTTCAGAGTTCATTTGTAGTGCTTTTCAATTTCAGGGTCAACTAGCTCAAAAAAAACAAGTAAATGCACGAAATATACCAAATGAAGTCAAAAAGTATGGAGTTCAAAAAACCATATTATGAAATTAAATATTATCATTGGCGATTCATCTCTATTATGAAATTAAATATATCAAAAAACCATTGCAGAACATATGACCAAATTAATATAAGTTCATCATGTTATTATTGCAAAAAATAAATACATAAAGTTCTCTCATAAAACAACAAACAACTATGTAAAACATTTAAATGCAGCAACAAACGCGATCAAAATCGTAACTAAGGTAACAATTGACCCAACAACATAATGATACCAAGCCTCTTTATCAATGTCATATTTTCTAATATTCCTAATCTTCAAGCGCATTTCATCCATCTTCAAGCGCATTGCATCCATCTTCAACCGCATCACATCGACCTTCATCTTGCGATCATCGATGACATCGGCGACATGCAACTCCAGTTCCATATTCTTATCCTCAATTATTTTTAATTTTTTTCTTCAAGTATTTGTTTTCTTTTTCAACCAAATTTAACTTCTCGACAAGATTTTTTATGTGGGTTGGAATTTCCGGTTCACATACCTCCTAGATTAAAAATATACATGTCACGTTGGTCGTCATAATTGGTATAAACACTAAATAAAATAAATAGTTATAAAATATAATATATACCATATCCGAATCATAGACAGGACGAGGGCCGACGGAGGCGGATACCAAAACCATCGAACTATATAATAACAAAAAATAATGAAAGTGAGTAATTTATACAAGTATGTATCTAAATCATACAAGTAAGATTTTTTTTCTTTTAGAAAGAAGATAAGAACAAGAGGCTCACCACGGTGGTGCTCGCGACGAGATCGGCACGGGGCGATCGACAATGGTGAGGACGGGCACGGGACGACACCCTACGCATGTGCAGACTCTAAGAAGTTAATTTGAGCATTTGAAATGAGCTACACTAGCAGTGACAAATGAAAGGATGAATTAGCTAACCTTTTAAAACACTTGTGCAGTTGGTGCACGGCCAAACCTAGATAAATATTAAGGAAAATGGAGCTTGGAGGTCGAGCTTGGAGAGGAGAAAGCTTAAGTAGAGTGGCTCGGGCATTTCATCGAACACGTCATGTGCATGAACTAGAATGGCAAGAGCATGGCATGGTCACACTTCAACAACCAAAAAACAGGGGATATGGTGGGCAGGGGCGAGGGTTTATATAGGCAACACTTTAGTCCCGGTTCTTGCCACGCCCCGGGACTAAAGGCCCCTGCTTCCCGCCTTCTGGTCTACCGGAAAAGGGCCTGTAGTCCCGGGTCGTGGCTCCACCCGGGACTAAAGGGTGTCTTTAGTCCCGGTTCGGTCCACGCCCCAGGACTAAAGGCCCCTGCTTCCCGCCTTTTGCTCTGCTGAAAAAGGGCCTTTAATCCCGGGTCGTGGCTCCACCCGGGACTAAAGGGGTCTTTAGTCCCGGATCGAGCCCCGAACCGGGACTAAAGATCCACCTGTATAAGCGGGAGCTAGAAAATTTCGAACCCAAATCGTCCATTTCTCTTCTTCTTCCTCTCGTTCTCCTTCCCGGCGCGGCACAGCAACGAACTCGACGACGCCGTCAGGCTGCCCGCCGTCCTGCTCGCCGCCGCCTGCCATCCTCCTCGCCGTCGCCGTCGTCCTGCTCGCCGCCGCCGTCCTCCTCGCCGCGCGCCGTCGACACCTCCGGCCGGTAAGCCCCCCGCCCCCTCGTCGCCAACACTCCAGCCAGTAGAAGAAAAGAAGAAAAAGGAGAAGAAAAGAAGAAAAAGGAGAAGAAAGGAAGAAAAAGGAGAAGAAAAGAAGAAAAAGGAGAGGAAAGGAAGAAAAAGGAGAAGAAAGGAAGAAAAAGGAGAAGAAAGGAAGAAAAAGGGAAGGAGAAGAAAAGAAGAAAAAGGAGAAGAAAAGAAGAAAAAGGAGAAGAAAAGAAGAAAAAGGGAAGAAAGGAAGAAAAAGAATAAGAAAGGAAGAAAAAGGAGAAGAAAGAAAGAAAAAGGGAAGAAAAGAAGAAAACGATTTTTTTTATCATTTAATTCCTATTGTTATTAGGTTTGTGCTAGATTATTAGGGTTAGTAATATGTAGAATTAGGAAAAATGAAAATAAGAAGAGGAGGAGAAGAAAAGTAGAAAAAGGAGAATAAGAAGAGGAGGAGAGGAGAAGAAGAGGAAAAATAGAAGAAGAGGAGAGGAGAAGTAGTAGAAGAAGAGGAGAAGTAGAAGTAGAAGAAGAAGTAGAAGAAAAGAAGAAAAAGGAGAAGAAAAGAAGAAAAAGGAGAAGAAAGGAAGAAAAAGGAGAATAAAAGAAGAAAAAGGAGAAGAAAGGAAGAAAAAGGAGAAGAAAGGAAGAAAAAAGGAAGGAGAAGAAAAGAAGAAAAAGGAGAAGAAAAGAAGAAAAAAGAGAAGAAAAGAAGAAAAAGGGAAGAAAGGAAGAAAAAGGAGAAGAAAGGAAGAAAAAGGAGAAGAAAGGAAGTAAAAGGGAAGAAAAGAAGAAAAAGAATTTTTATTTGTCATTTAATTCCTATTGTTATTAGGTTTGTGCTAGATTATTAGGGTTAGTAATATGTAGAATTAGGAAAAAGGAAAATAAGAAGAGGAGGATAAGAAAAGAATAAAAAGGAGAATAAGAAGAGGAGGAGAGGAGAAGAAGAGGAAAAATAGAAGAAGAGGAGAGGAGAAGTAGTAGAAGAAGAGGAGAAGTAGAAGTTGAAGAAGAAGTAGAAGAAGATGAGAAATAGAAGAAGAGGAAAAATTAGTTTAGGGTTACAAGAAGAAGAAATATTTTTTTGGTCATTTAATTTTGCTATTGTATAGTGTATATGCTTAAGTGTTAATAGTGTTTCTTAGATCATTGCTTATTTTTGCTATTTTATATGCTTAAGTGTTAATAGTTTAATTTTGCTATTGTATATGCTTAAGTGTTAATAGCAAGAAAATTAATATAACTAGTTTAATTTTGCTATTGTATATGCTTAAGTGTCCGGGACTGGGCTCCGCCCGGCTGGTATTTTAGAGTTTAGGTTCTAGCCAAGACCCGGGACTAAAGGTCCTCCTATATAAAACGACACTTCGAAGTTTCCAACCCCTCTTATATAGTTTGCTAGTTTATTAGTTAATCAAATGTCCATTTTTTGCAGAACTATGGATCCACACATCAGGAACCTCGAAGAGGAAGAACTTCTCGAAGATATAATCAAAGACGGCCCCGACGTTGAACCAGTTGAATCTCCGTCGTCATATCTAAACGACTCCGGATATGGAATGGAGGTCGAGCGACACGAAGATGAAGCCGATGGGGCAGGAGATAGTTCCAATGACGGAGAAGGTGATAGCTCCACTGATGGAGAAGCCGGTGAAGAAATAATAAAGTCCTGCGAGGTATACATATGAAGTTCGACAATCACTTGTAATATGTGAAAAATATTGGAGATAGCTCCATATTGTATACATATACATTCATTTGACGAATGTTTCTCCCTCTTAGGCCTCCACATCGAGCAAAGCTACGAAACGAGGCCCGACTAGAAAGTTGGATGCACAGACGCATTACACCTTTGAGGTGATAATGCCTACGGGCGAACCCAAGCTTCCTAAGAATGCTGCTGACACATTCAAGAAGCAATGCGGAGTTCTCGTTAGGGATCACGTCCCGATCAACGTTCGGGAGTGGAACAAGCGCAAAGGGGCAGCCGATAGTGACTATGTCGCCGAAAGGTATAAAGATAATCTTTGGAATGATCTCATGTCACATTTCAACCTGCCAGAATGTGAGAATGAAGACGCCGCAAACAAACTGAGGGCCAAAGTCAAGGAGTGGACTCTAAAGAAGATGGCTGAACTGTTCCGTAGCTGGAAGAAGAAGCTATGGAAAAACTATCTGAAGACAAAGAAAGTGCCAGTATTCGAGGGGTATCTAGCCAATCAGGCGAATCACTGGAAGACAATTCAAGAGTACAAGGAGTCAGAAGATGCCCAGGCATTATCAGAAAAGAACAAGATAAATGCCGACAAAAAGAAATATCACCACAAGCTGGGGCCACGGGGCTATGAGACTGCCATCCCAAAGTGGGACAAGAAAGAGCAAGATCTGCTAGATAAAGGCATCGTACCTGAACCACTCCGTGATGAGTGGGAATTGAGAGCAAGAAATTGGTTCCTTGCGCATGGTGGGTCGTACGACAAAAAAACAGGGGACCTCATCTGCAATGACGGTCTTAGGATACCCAGGGAGAATTGGAAAAGGATAGTGAAAGAAATTAAGGAGGGAAAAAGAAAGTTCACTGCAGATAGAGATAAAGATTTGCTCACACTGGTCCTTGGCAATGACGAACATGGAGGACGAACGCGAGGCTTCGGTCCTTCTTACCCGTGGTGGCTTGGGTTTGCCAGAGACCAAGACACTTACAGAAGCCGAGAGAGAGCAAAGAAGCGGCAGCAGTCTGAGGAGAATGACAAGTTCAACCAGTAGCTTGCCAGGATTAACGAGCAACAGAAGCAGATTGATGAGCTTAGAGGAGTACCGCGCCAGGAAGATCCTGCACTTGATATTACCGACGCCCCATCTAAGCGGAAAAGCAGCATGGCTGAATCTGAGGCCCCGCCCGACGATGCACGAAGAATGATAGAGGGCGGTCCCGGCTACCCCATGGATGGAATCAAGGAGTCAACATCATGTGAACTCCATCAGAAATTCAAGAACATATCCATGAAGGTGGCCGTCGCACAAGCTTTACCTTCTGGCCCTGATGCACGCTGGCATGGCCGTGAGATTCCAACTGGCTTTGCTAAAGTCGGGGTGGATGAAATCGTGACGGGGTTTCATGATATGGAGGTCGACATAGCTGGACCCGAAGATGAGAGGACACTCGGAGAAGTACTGGGTGGAGTCATCCTATGGGACAAGAACTACATCAAGCTTCCAGGCTCGGCCCCAAGGACAACGCCGCCTCCGAGTCGTCGCGGGTCACCTACACCTCCATTATCTCCAAGCCCTCCAGATGACGTCGGCCAGCACAACACGAGTCCATCTCGATCACCGTCGCCGGACTTGGGTCGTCCGTCTCCGCCGCCGCGCGCACAGGATACTAAGCGGAAGTGTGCAAATGGGAGCAAATCAATTTCAACTACAAGCAAGAAAAAATCAGACGTTCCTCAGCTTGGACAACAGTCCAAACAGTCAATCCCGCCCCTCAAGGTGTTAACCGAGAATGTTCCCCCTCCGGTGCAGGGGCTAGCTTTTGAAATAGCAAAGGAGTTGGCCGCTGAATGTGGTGTGTCGGTTGAAGATTTGCTGGCTTCCCAAGACGACAGGATACCCAAGGCTGTGGTAGCCCCTAAGCCACAGTTTGTCATGGGAGAGCTTTTGGTCAGCAAAGACGATCTGCCAACAAATATGCGTTACTTGCATCAATGGTACTTAAGTGAATCAAAGAATGGGAGAACGATGATCGTGCTGAGTGTCCCACGGGAGTACTACGGCCGCTCCGAAGAAATCGATATCGACTTTGATGAACTCTTCCAGATGTACAATGGCGACGCCGTCGACAAATCGCTTATGAGTTGCTATTGTCTGTAAGTTTTTCAATTCGTTGTCTACATATAACTTGTTTAGTTATTTCAATTCATTGTCTATATATAGCTTGTACTCTATTATGCAGAATGAAGATTCTGGATTGTAAAAGTAAGAGCATCCTAAATATTGGGTTTATTGACCCAGATAAAATACATATAGCAACGCTAACTGATTATCCCAAGGAGACGGAGGAAAACCTTCTAAGGTTTCTAACAGATCAAAATTTCTGTGACCACACACTGTTTCCATACAACTTCAGGTGAGGGTCTTTACTCTGTTGTGTCCATTCACTTATAAGTGTAATTGATAAGTTACTGACACACACACACACACACACACACACACACACACACACACACACACACACACACACACACATATATATACATGTGCAGCTTCCATTGGATTCTGTTGGACATTCAAATTGATAAGGGAAGAGTTGATGCCTTCGATCCATTATGGAGACCCTTGGAACAGTTCCAAAGCCTGCAGGACATGCTTCAAGGGTAATTTCAATCATTCTTGCGCTCTATCAGTCTCTTTCGATGATTTTCTGATATATCAATTAATGAAAAACTTACCAAATCATTATCCTTGTTGGGCAGGGTTTGAAAGCGGTTCAAGTGTGTGACTCCCGGTAACTTTCCTGAGAAGCTGACCTTTAGAGCGGCTCAGGTAAGTAGTAGTATGATATACTTCTATTTTCAATACATTTATGATGCTAGATTATTATTTTGATTATATATATTCTATTCTCGTAAAGTGCGACCAGCAGCCACGGGGAACGCATCTATGCGGATACTATGTTTGCGAGACCATTCGCACGTTTACCTCTGAGCACAAGGATCACAGATTTGACGTAAGCAATGAACTTTCACACCTCAATTTTTACCCGTCATTCTTTGTTATCATGATTGATATTCATATTCATCTCCTCTTCTTATATAGCATACACCCATGACGACGAAGGTCCTACCAGAGCAACGCGCGATTGCTGTTGCACAGGAGCTTGCGACCTTTCTGAGGACGGAAGCTATAGATGACAAAGGACAATTTAGTGTAGCTAGGGGCCATTACAGATGTTCGTTCATGTAATCGAATAGACGGGCTCTAGTCCCGATAATTCAGATCTCCATATAATTGTATATATATGCTCGCTTGTAAGATAAGTTAATCTTATATATATATATGCATAATTATTTTTATTTAAATTATATGAAAACTAATTCCCGAACACCAAACGAGGCATCACGTTAATCTCCCGAACACCTAAACCCTAAAACCCAAAAATAATTTCATTCAAAAAAACCCAAAAATAAGCAAAATCTGAAACTCTCTAGTCCCGGTCCGTGTAACGAACCGGGACTAAAGGGCCTGCCCCTGGGGCGCTACGAGGCGCCCACGTGGAGCACCTTTAGTCTCGGCTTGTAAGAGGGCCGGGACGAAAGGTTAGGCCTTTAGTCCCGCCCCTTTAGTCCCGGTTGGTGAACCGGGACTAAAGCCCTTACGGGCCGGGGCTAAAGGCCCCGTCCCCACTAGTGATACAGTCACTCGGAATAAGATGAGAAATATGTTGTTTCTCTCCACGAGGTTTTCCAAAGGTGTGCATGTGTTGTTAACGATGTTTTCTTTCCTCTCAATTTGGTTTTAATTTAATGGATGTTTATTGCAATTCGTATCGTCGTCGGAAATAGAGAAAAAAAGGACCGTGCACTACAGATTAAGTTTGCAACAAAAATAATATTTAAGAAGTATTCAACAGCTAAAAATAACATCCTATTTAGATTCTACACATTTTTTTAATCAAATTTCATATATAACATGTTAAAATCGGAGTTACGGTTTAAAAAATATGGATAATTTTGTTTTAGATAAAACGTGGATTGATTAACTGAGTAGTTAGGTTTTTTTTTTGTTAAAATACGGAGGCGGGTTGATTAAACATCAGGGGTTTTTTGGGAAAATGCAAAATAACGATTTATTTTCTGACTTAAATCCGGACTGCGGGTTGATTACCTGAAACATCAGGGGGTTTTCTAAAAAATGGAAAAAATGATTCGTTTTTTGACTCAAAAATGGACTGCGGGTTGATTACCTGAAACATCAGGGGGTTTTCTAAAAAATGAAAAAAACGATTCGTTTTTTGACTCAAAAATGGACTGCGGGTTGAATACTGGAAAAGCGAGGGGTCTTTTTGCAAAATGACCGCGACGGACGGCAGAAGCGCTCCGCGCTTTATTATTACTAGCAAAAGAACCCATGCGTTGCAACGGAAGAGAAAATAACACACGCTCTGAGTGTAATATATTTTCACATGACATCACATTTGTGTTGCTGGCGATGGCTTTAGTGCTCACACAATAAAAACGCGTTTAAATATACAATCACTCGAAATAAGATGAGAAATATGTTGTTTCTTCCCACGAGGTTTTCCAAAGGTGTGCATGTGTTGTTAACGTTGTTTTCTTTCCTCTTAATTTGATTTTAATTTAATGAATGTTTATTGCAATTTGTATTTTCGTCGGAAAGAGAGAAAAAAAGACCATGCACTACAGATTAAGTTTGCACCAAAAATAATATTTAAGAATTATTCAATAGCTAAAAATAACATCCTATTTAGATTCTACACATTTTTTAATCAAATTTCATATATAACATCTTAAAATCGGAGTTACGGTTCAAAAGATATGGATAATTTTGTTTTAGATAAAATATGGATTGATTAATTGAAAAGTTAGTTTTTTTTGTTAAAATATGGAGGACGGGTTGATTACCTGAAACATCAGGGGTTTTCGGAAAAATGAAAAAAAGATTTGTTTTCTGACTTAAATCCAGATTGCGGGTTGATTACCTGAAACATGAGAAGGTTTTATAAAAAATGCAAAAAAGATTCGTTTTTTGACTCAAAAACAGAGTGCGGGTTGAATACTGGAAAAGCGAGGGATGTTTTTATAAAATGACCGCGACGACAGAAGCGCTCTCCGTTTTATTATTAGGAATATATATTATATATATATAATATATATTCCTAATAATAAAACGGGGAGCGCTTCTGTATATAAATATATATGACTCCTTTTATATACTCCTGGGTGTATGTACTCCCACATTTAAAATACCTAACATACGAATGTATTATACCCCTTCTTTATTTTTTTATACCTCATTAATTATTTTAAGATACCTCAGTACAAATAGTGTGAAAAAATATCAGTAGAATTATCAGTTTTTTCAATATACCATTTTTACGTATAAAAAAGCAATATATGTGCAAGTACTATAAAATATTGATATTCAAATGAGATTTTTCACATAACTCACTTCGGGATATCTACTATTCAATAATCAAGTATATTAAAAATGATAAAGAGGTGTAATCGGATCATCTATGTGGTATATTAAACGTGAGTATATATATATATATATAGGGAGAGATGAAGCAGGAAAATCCTTTATCTTCATATTCGAAACAATTTAAAAAAAGCATCAAAACACGGAATTACACACATACGGCCGGTCGATGGTAACGCGGCGTCGCACACACGCAAGATCGTGATGCTCGTTCTCCGGTATCAATTCGTCATTACCTGCGGGGCCGTGGTACGGCGAGGCTACACCAGTCCAACTCCTACAAGTTAAATAAGAGGGCCGTGGTAGGGCGAGAGAGCAGAGAGCAGAGAGCAGCAGGCCAGGAGGTTTTCTACTCGTACTTATTAGATAAACGACAGGAGCACGATGAGGGTGGCGGTGGTGGGCGGCGGGGTGAGCGGGCTGGCGGCGGCGCACGAGCTGATGCTTGCCGTCAGCGGCGGTGTCGACCTGCGCGTGACCCTGTACGAGCAGGAGGACCGCCTCGGAGGGCACGCCAGGACGGTGGACGTCGACGGCCGCGCCGGCTGCTTCAAGCTCGACCTCGGCTTCATGGCCTTCAACCAGGTCCGTACACATGCATTCCACTTCGGTCCATTTTTATTTTTTTTTTGAAACGAGGCAAAAGCTTTGCCTTATATTCATAAAGAAGGAGCAAGAACAACAGCAAGGTGGGGATGGCTTAGGCCATCCCAAAGGAAAAGGAAAAAAACAAAAACAACAAACAGATCAGCCCACAAGATCCGCCAAGTTTTTTGCTCCCGCTAGAATCCAATCTTTTGCTACCTCTCTTATCTTGTGCATGACCACCACCGGCAGAGAGGATTTCTTGTTGAAGACTCTCTCATTTCTTTCCTTCCAGATTTCTCAGGTGATGAGCATGATAGCCGTTTTTAGACCTTTGGGAGAGGAAGAGGGCGACCTAGCTAAGGCCTGCCAGTAGTCCACCACCTTGAGGCGACCAGAGCCCATGCTAAGCAGTAATTCCGGGCAGGAGAGCCAGGATGCCGCCGCGGACCAGATCCTCTTGGAGTAACGGCATTCACTTCGGTCGACTTGGATCATTCGTGTACTCCGCTCCTTGGTGCCTCCTTCATTTCATACT
The DNA here is from genome assembly GCF_904849725.1 of Hordeum vulgare subsp. vulgare. Classification (NCBI taxonomy): domain Eukaryota; kingdom Viridiplantae; phylum Streptophyta; class Magnoliopsida; order Poales; family Poaceae; genus Hordeum; species Hordeum vulgare. The sequence goes on along the minus strand of NC_058519.1, from coordinate 652,248,698 downwards.
CCCTCTGCAGTTTCCCGTTTTGGATTTTGGAATGCATGGCTGAGACAGCTTTTTGTTTTGTTTGAACCTTCCTAGCACAGAACTCGACGCTCAGCTGATTGCTGGTAACGCTGCCCCCCACCGTCTAGAGACATGCATCAACTAAAATGCTTCCGTTACCGCCAAAGAGATATTCACGCTGGATAAAAATGGATGACTTCCTCCGTAACGAATTGCTCAGTTCTTTAGAGTGAAGGAAAAACATTATGGCTTTTGGTGGAAAAGGGATCTTCTTTTCTGAAGTACTTCCTCTGTAACGAATTACTTGTGGTATAAATAAAAATATTGAATGTATCTAAAACTAAAATATTTCTAGATCGACAAGTAACTTCGAACGAAGAAATTATACAAAAACATTCAGCTTTCATAACGAGAATGTTTACAAGGCTTGTCAACATTGCTCCATTTTCTAGGGAGAAGAATACATTGAACTGCAAAAACGTCTTTCACTAGTTCGCAGAGGTGGTATGCCTTCTGGTTGAAAAAGTTCTTTTCAAAAAGGTGGACGAAAACTTCATATCTCAAAAAAAAAAAAAATGTTGTGAAAGGATTGTAAAACTTGCTCGTTATTCAGAAGTTCAAACATCCCAATATTTCTTGGAAAGGCAAAAAATTCTTCCCTTTGCATTTCAGGATATCAAATGGTTTATTTTTAATTTACTGAAAATCTAAACATGCGGACGTCTGAAGGTGCGACACCAACCTTTCTCATATCTAATCTACAAAAAAAATAAAAAAAATCGTCTCTCACCTTTTCACTCCACGCCAACTCTAACGAGCAAATAGATGATCATTTTGTCCGCTTTGCAGCGAAAAGACAGACATCCGTATCTGATTTGCAATTCATGAGCCCAACGGGATATATATCATTTTCAAATGAGTCTGTCTAGAACACATCTAGATATGACTTAAATATTACGAAAAAACCGGAAGAAAAAACCATGCCTCACGTGATAGAAAAAAAACAGAAAACATATTTTTTCCTTTCCGAGAGGCACGGGTGCCTCTAGGGAAGGAAAAACCGTTCCTCTCGGTGAGGCAAAACAGTGCCTCTCGCGAAAAAAATGAGCAGAAAACACGTTTTTTCCCTTTTCGGGTGAGGCACGGGCATGCCTCTCGCGAAGGCAAAATCGTGTCTGTCGGAAAAAAAAACCAAAAAACACTTTTTTTCCCTTACGGGAGACGCACGGGCATGCCTCTCGTGAAAGAAAAACCATGCCTCTAAAAAAAAACATAAAACACGTTTTTTTCCTTTCCGGGAGGCATGGACGTGCCTCTCGTGAATGCAAAATCGTGCCTTTCGCGGAAGCAAAACCGTCCGTCTCGAAAAAAAAACAGAAAACACTTTTTTTTCTCTTTCCGAGAGACACAGTAGTGCATCCCGCGAAGGCAAAACCATGCCTCTCGTGGAAGCAAAACCGTGACTCTCGCAAAAAAAAAAACAAAGAACGAGTTTTTCCCCTAAAAAACAGAAAACGCGACTATTTTTTTTGTCCAAAAGTTACGAAAGACCGGTGAAAATCCCAAGAACCAAAAAAATCCAGAAAAAAATCACTCTAAAAAGCCGAAAACATGTGCGAAAAAAACCCCGAACGAAACGTTCGGAGCGTGACACTTGGCGACGGCTGAGAACGCGCCAAGTGACGGCGCGCGAGAGTGATCGTTGAGAGGCTCCCGAAGAAGTGCTCGCTAAGAGCAACTCTAGCAGACCCTGTATAATCACGACCTGCAAACGCGTTTTGCAGTTCGACGAACTGGGGTTTTGCGGGACGAAAAGTTACGCTGCAGAACAGAACCCGCATAATAAAACTGCATAATTTGAAAAATAAACATTCACGGACGAAATTGAAACCACAGTCATGATCATACAAACTACATTCAGTACTAGAGGGGGGCATCACCTACTGGGGCTCATCGGAGCTCACCAGAGCTAGTACCTATCCTACCGCACTATGCAAAATGGAGCTCACAGGAGTCGAGCTCGTGCAGTAGTAGATATCCTACATTCAATCGTCGTCCTCGTCGGAGGAGAGCTCGACGTAGATGCGCTTCTGCGCAGTCGCTTCGCGGCGCCACTCCTCCACCTTGTGGCCGAAGGCGATGGCCGACGCGACACCCTGCTCGTAGAGCACGGTGTCGATCTCCTCCTCCCACCGACGGCGCTGCTGGTCCTCTTCCGCCTCTTGTGCACTCCGCGCCAGCAGCACGGGCAGAAGGCTATCCGCCTCCGCCGGAGGAAGGAAATCCTATGGTCCGAGAACGGCCCCGGCACGTCGCTCCGGAACCGCCTTGGCATCCGGCTCCATCTTCACCGATGGGAGCTCTTCGAGCTCCCTCTTCACCGGTGGGAGGGAGGAGGACGAGCGCGAGCTTGACGCCTCGAATGAGCTGCTGTCGAAGAAGAGGCGGCCGCGCACGCGGTCGTACTCCTCTGTCTCGCGACGGAGGAGCGACGGGGGCGGCGTCAGGCCCCACCACGTGTACCGGTGGGCGGCGCGCTTATGGGCGGCGTCGGATCTGACGCGACGAGCCCTCTCGGGGTCGTCGTTCCTACGGCCACCGGAGCTGGCCATCAAGGGCGGTGGATTGGAGCGGCTACGCGACGGAATGGAGGCGCCGGCGGTGAGGTGGGGGGGGGGGGCTTTTCGCGGTGACGGAGGGATAGTGTTTTGACCCGCATCGAGCGGTCGAACCCGCAGTTATACCGGTCGAGCGGTCGCGTTTACGGGCCACCGCAAAAAAATTACGGGTCGGGCCGCGTTTGCAGTGTCTGCTCTGACAGAAAAACCAGCCCAAACCCGTATAGTCGTCGGATTTTTTGCGGGCTGGCTGTTTTGTGGGGTCTGCTAGAGTTGGTCTAACTAGTTACTCTCCTAATACAAAGCAATGTATACAAAATTTTCTTGTGAGCTGGGTCCTATGGCACACGTTGGCCCATGAAGCTCCGTCACTGCATGGTTCGACACAAATGAAAAACCGATTTGTGTCCGCTCTGAATTAAATCGTGATCAAATTCAGTTTGAAAATAGGATTAAATGGACATAGAACAGGTAATAAAATGATACTCCTACCATTTCGTAATATACTGTATTCTTTTTTTTTCTTGATTTAAATTTATCATATATTTAATCAACGAGACCGATTGTAACTAGAGCAAAAATTATATCACTGATTTCATACGTATTCGATGATATAATTTTTTCCTTCACCTTAATTCTTTTTGTTGGTTAAATATATGATTAAACTTAGATCTTAAAAAACCCGAACGCACTAAGTGAAATGGAGGGGTTACTGTTTTTTGTCCGTTGGACGTAAATCGGACAGACAATTTGGGGTCGCGCTGTACTCCGCCGCGGCGGCCAATTTCGACCACCCCGACGAGGCGCCCCCCTTGCAGCTCTCTGCCTGTGTCTCCCGGAGCGCCCTGCCGCCGTCGTTTGAAGCAGGCCCTCCGAGGCAGCGAAGAACATCAGCCGTGAGCTGGTCCTCATTATCGAGTAGCTACGCAAGGTCAGGCGATCTATTTTTGATCTGCATCCCGTAGCTGCCCCCACCCCCCATGCTATATTTTTTAGTGTCGCCCCTGCGTACCTCGTCGCACGGAAGGTGCTCGGTGGAGTGCCTCTAAGCACAAAGAAAACTCATGTTTCTACTACAAGTACTACAAATATCATCACATTTTCATGCTCGACCTTTGCGAGTGGGAAGATTCTACAACACTAGCTAGTTTTTTCTAGCATAACTGGTTCATTATGGTTCACCTGGCTTGATTCTTGACAAGTACACAAAAATGTTTGGCTGCCACAACTCACAACAGAGCAGTGGCGGTGCCAGGAACTCAATCTTGTGTATTCAATTTGACGTTTTGTAGTCAAATAAATGAATTTATATTTTTTTATTGCAAGATCTGTACATGTATATATTGATTTTACCAAAAAAAACGGGTAATCAGTTGAGTACCCAAATTAAATGTGGATTTGCCACTGAATGAGAATGCTTATAAGGCTTGTGATTTCATTTTCTATTTTTCAGAGGGTAGAACACATTGTGTTTTCTTTTTGGAGGAAGAAGGAAATTCTCGAAAAGTATTACACTGAAAAATTGTCCAAAAGATATTCCTGGCTGAATGTTGTTGTCTGAATGTGTGTGTGTTTGTTTAAGTGTGTATGTGTGTGTCTACGATGTTTTACTTAGAGTTCGGAGGTAGAAGTTTTTGCCATACAGAGCATTAACCAGTGGTGGGAGGCTTTCATTGCAGTATCTGGCTTGATATCAGCAATCAGAGTTCTTGTTTGCTTCTGATAATTCAGCGCTAATCTCTGAATTAGGATACCCCTGTCCATTTAGCGTGTGCGCTCATGTGTTGTTCATCCTTCGAAAAGAGCCACATTGACTGCCTAAGACATATATTGTTATGCTTTTTACATAGTACTCCCTCCATCCCAAAATAAGTGTCGTGTCACTCATTTAGTACAACTTTAGCACAAAGTTATACTAAATCACTAATCAACGACACTTATTTTGAGACGGAGTGAGTACTATAAATCTATAATGCTTGTGGTTGGAAATGCAGTTGTGGTTGTACATATTGGTTTATATCTGATCAATGTGCATAGTTACAATCTTGATTGGTTTATATTTTACTCTGGTTAATTAATAGTATAGGACTTTGTAACCCCTGGACTGAACATGGAAGATCTTTATAAGATACTATATTTTTTTTCCTCATGAAGATTTTTGTTGTGTTATATGCATCAACATAGGTAACATATGCCAACATGATGGAATGGTTAGAGGGGCTCGGGGTGGAGATGGAGAGCTCGGATATGTCTTTCTCAGTGAGCACACAATCGAAAGGCGGCGGAGGAGGATGTGAGTGGGGCAATGGCAACGGTATCTCAGGTCTGTTGGCGCAAAAAACCAACATACTGAAACCCAGTTTCTGGCGCATGGTCTGTAAGATATTCAAGTTTAAGAATGATGCTCTGACGTAAGAAGTCCACCCCCTCAGTTCTCATGTGCATATATAATACTTCCATTCGTAGCTGGATGCCTTGTGTTTATACAATATGATGACAGTTAATTCGCTGGTTCGATCTTTGAAATGAAGGTACCTGGGTGACCATGAACATAACCCTGATCTGGACCGTAATGAGACCTTGGGGCAGTTCATTCATTCGCATGGATATTCCCTATCGTTTCAAGAAGCTTATCTTGTACTGCTTCTATCGAATCTACTTGCTTATGTCTTCTTTTAGTGTACCAGCAACCCTTCATTTTGGCAAAATCTCACGTCAGAATTCTGTATTTAACAGTCATATAAAACTCTGGAGAGAAACTATAATTTTTGAATAAATATGGGAAATTTAGATGCAATATTCAAATTATAAATAAATCTGGGTCAAGTCCTCAATGGCCAGTTTTCACACCTACATTAGTGCAGGGACGGTAAGTCGGTATGGTTGGTTATTAGGTTGCAGAAATTTTATGACTATTTCCACACAAAACAATTTGTAATTATGCGCACATTATATTGTGATCAGAAATTCATGTTTATGCTGTTTTGAGTTAGTGAAACGAAAATATGCATTTGGTGCAGATTCCAGTCTGCACAGGCATGTGGTCATGTCCATCACAAGATGTTTTGAGCCTGTCTGCTTTCTTGGTGCTGTCATTTTTCCGTAACCATGGCCTTCTTCAGGTGCCTAGATACTTTGTATGCATGTTCCTTTCTCATCCCATTTTCTGCGCACTTGAAAGCTGACTAAATTGCTACACTCAGCTGTTTTGTCACTCCCAGTTGCCCACTGTCAAGCCTCATTTGCAGTCCTATGTAAGCAAGGTAGAAGTCGCACATGATATTTATTACACTCTTTAGGATTTGGCTGCAGCCAAATGCAGGGACTGAACAATGGACTATTGCAGGTAAAAGGAGAATTGGAGAGCATTGGTTGTCGAATTAAAACCAGAAGTCGGGTCAAATCTGTTTTAAGTCTTGATGGAGGTATGTACGTGCGTTATTGTTTGTTGATTGACTGTACAAAAAATGTGTCATCATATTTAGTTTATTGATTCACTAACTGAAACAATCATGTATCTTGGCATTGGCAGCATCTGGCTACAAAGTCTTGGAGAAGGATGGTTCAGAGGAAACATATGACAGTATCATCCTTGGGGTCCATGCACCCAATGCTCTCAAAGTATTAGGAGTTGAAGCTTCCCATCACGAACGGAGAATTCTAGGTGCTTATCAGTATGTCCATAGGTAAAGCCTGCCTACTATTGTTAAAGAAACACAAATAAAGTTTGATCTGATCTACTGGTTGTCTGACACGTTTATGTTGCAGGGATATATACCTCCACTGCGATCAAAAGCTGATGCCCCAAAATTCGTCGGCATGGAGCGCCTTGAATTTCCTGGGGACAACTAGCAGGGGTTTTTCTGTTACTTACTGGCTAAACCAAATTCAGGTAAATTATCTGGTTTTCGTATGTATCGTTCGGCATGAAACCATTTTGTGCGTATTACATGTCCTCAGAACTAGGCACGCCTCCTCAGCCCAAAGGAAGAAACCAAATGAAAAACAAAATCATCTTGTTAGAACTCAGAACACCCTGTAGAGCAGGCTCACAAAATAACAGCAAAACGGAAGCTTCAGCCTAACCCCTCCAGCAACATAAATGAATTGCTTAATTATTGACTGTGGCATATTTTTTTTTGTTCTTCTAGAAAATTGAATCTGTCAGACCTTTCCTGGTGACACTCAATCCCCCTTGTGTTCCGGAACATGTACTGCTTAAATGGAAAACAAGCTTTCCTGTTCCGTCTGTGGCCGCGGCAAAGGCTTATCTTCAGCTTGATCAGATCCAGGGAAAGAGGGGAATATGGTTCTGTGGGGCATATCAAGGTAACTTGTTTCATGATTTTCTCCCCTAAAAAAAACTTATGTCATGAATTTCAGTTTGTACATATATACGATATACTTTTATATACTGCATTATTAAAGTTAGGTATGAAATGATCTAAAGAGAGCAGTAGGTCTCAAATGTCTCTTCTGCATTTTATCATAGGTCATGGCTTCCATGAAGACGGATTGAAGGTATTTGCATGCACAACCTGTCCATTTTTCCTTTTAGACCTGAGTCGCAGAATGAACCATAATGTTACATGTTAAATTCGTAAGGGTTCAGCAGAGCTAAACGTAACTAATCTTATCATAATTATAACTAGCCATATAATTGCCCACAAAAAAAAACTAAATCACATAATTCAGAGTGACTATTTCATGAAATAGTTGTGTGAGGTCTTTTTGTGTTGGACATATTGAGTCGATGCAGTCCGGGAAAGCAGCAGCTCAAGGTTTGCTCGGAAAGAAATGTGAGCTTCTGCCGAACCCAAAAAAGATGATTCCCTCATGGACCGAGGCTGGTGCGCGCCTTCTAGTTGCAAGATTTTTCAACCAATACATATCCATTGGTAACTTGACGTGAGTACTCGTATGAAGTCGAGATAATACGTGATGTCTAGTTATGATCTGTTCACCTTATTTGTTTTTATACAGACTGGTCGAGGAAGGAGGTAGCGTGTTCAGCTTTGGTAAAGCTTGCGACAAATGCCGTGTAAAATCTGTCATCCAAGTTCATGGCCCCTTGTTCTATTGGAAGGTTATCTTCTCTTTTCTTGTTCTGACTATCATGCACGATTCCTAATTTCCTATATACTCCACTGCGGTTACTTTGTACAACTTTCTCATTTGAACCACATCTGTTTATCCTGGCCCTCTCATGACTTTCAGGTTGCCATAGAAGGAGGCATGGGCTTGGCAGAAGCCTATATTGACGGTTGTTTCTCTGTTCTTGACAAGAGAGAAGGCCTTCTGAATCTTATCCTGGTAAAACTCTATCGTAGTCCATGAGCATATGGGTAGAGCTATTTCCTGTTCAGTACATCTCAAATCCATGACCTATTACTTTGCAGATTCTCATTGCTAACAGAGACGATCGTAGGAACCGCCGCATTGCCAGAAAAGGGTTCGGAGGCCTTCAATTGTCCACTAGATTCCTATGAGTTCTTTCATAGAAATGATGTAGTACCTATGAGTATGCGTTTGTGATTAATCGTGTACTTAATGTTTTTTGGTTTGCAGATTGTGGTTGTCACCCTTCCATATAATAGCTCAAATGGCATATGCTAAACACTTTTTGCGCCAGACCTCGAGGAAGAACACTGCAACACAAACTCGTCGAAACATCTCTCAGCACTATGATCTTGTCAGTACTCATGACTCATCTTTTGTTATTATACATTCCATCATGATTAAGATAACTAGCTGGCTAGGTCAATTTGTAATACCAGAATTATGGCAGATCTTACTGAAATTGATTTTAGTTGTGTTCCAGTCCTAACAAAAAGATTTGTTATCATTCATTACTTGCCATACGTCGAAATACCAGATAGAACTAATAGTTCAATCTTTCTTTTTATATATTTGTACAGAGTAACGACTTTTTCTCGCTTTTTCTGGATAAATCGATGACTTACTCTTGTGCTGTTTTCAAGGTTTGTAAATCCTGTGATTTTCTTCCGCGGCTTGTAGATTTTGCAGAGTAGCATTATTAATTCGTGGACTAATATTAAATTGCTAGGAGAACGAAAGCTTAGAAGCAGCCCAACAACGTAAACTTAGCCTTCTAATCAACAAGGTAATACTTACATTTCTTCAGAGATTGCATTATTAGATTGATTACTAGTTAGACAATTATTGTCAACACAATCTGATGGTAATTCATTCTTGCAAAATACACATTTAATCAAAGGCTAAAGTCAAGAAGGGGCATCATGTTCTTGATATCGGTAGCGGCTGGGGAAGTTTAGCAATACAAGCGGTTAAGCAAACTGGCTGCAAATACACTGGAGTCACTTTGTCGGCAGAGCAGCATAAATACGCTAAGAGAAAAGTAAGAGAAGCTGGCTTAGAGGTTAGTTCTATGTTACTCCCTCCTTTACGCAATACCTGTCCAGTTTAATAGTTCAACAGTAATTATTCCACCATATGTGGCCAATATAGATGTGCGCGAAAATTAGTATTGTTTTGCCCCAGCTTATATGCTATGACAGGGTGAAATTTTAGTTAACAATTCTACCGTGTATCGTTATTAATTTCAGGACCGCATAAATTTTTTGCTGTGCGACTACCGTAAAATACCACCTTTTAAGTATGACGCGATCATAAGCTGGTAAGTGTTTGTGGATGTGCGTTGTGACTTCTACAATACCCGTGCATGCTTGTTGTTGCACTTAATGTATATATTCCTCTTATGTAAATCAGCGGTATGATTGAACATGTTGGCCATGAATACATGGACGAATTTTTTGCTTGCTGTGAGTCTTACTTGGCAGAAGATGGGATATTGGTCCTCCAGGTCAGTGCATCAACAACTAAGTATATTTCCAAACGACTTCATGGCTGGATTCCACTATCCCCATGAATACAAACTAAGTAGTACTCCCTCTGTTAAGTGTCGTCTTTTAGTTCAAATTTTGATCTAAAACGACGACACTTATTTTGGAACGGAGGGAGTAGATGCCTTACTTTTGATGCACAAGACGAGGATTAGACCTTATTCTTTCGGATTGGCTTGAAAAAAGGAATGAAAGATAATCCTTATTGTCCATACAAGACCTTAGGTTTATCATGAACTAACCATTACACATGTGCATTCAGTTCATCTCAGTTCCAGAGGAACGGTATGAGCAATACAGAAAAAGGTCAGACTTCCTAAAAGAATACATATTCCCTGGCGGCTGCCTTCCTTCTTTGGCTCGTATAATGTCTGCCATGACAACGTCATCAAGGTTCTGGTACGTTTTACATCAATCGATCAATCCTTGATTGGTTAATTACTTCATGGCCATGTATGGATCTCCATTGATTAAACCTCCCTGATCTTGTTACACAATGAGTGTAGCATAGAGCATGTCGAGAATATTGGGCCCAATTACTACACAACTCTGATGCACTGGAGGGACAACTTCATGGCCAAGAAAGAGTATGTATCACTTTGTCATTCACTAGAAGAATATTGTTGTACAGTTAATTACGAAAAAATGGTGAAAAGAGGACTAGTGTATATAACTATGTACCATATGTTCATTGAGCAAGTAAATATGTTGTCACTATTATATTACAGTTGGTTGCTCGGTCAGTTTTAACTTCTTATCCCTTTCTTTTTCTTGCAGTGAAGTTTTGGCCCTGGGCTTTGATGAAAGGTTCCTCCGTATATGGGAGTACTACCTCATATTCTCTGCGGCTGGTTTCAAGTCACGAGCACTTGGAGATTACCAGGTATGTATGTATATATGTATGTATGTATGCTCTATGTACATAAGTATTTACCTATGCTATTTCTAAGCAAAGGGAAGTCATATGCTCCAACCAGTCTTAAAAGGATGACATTTTGGAAATCAGTGACCATTAGCTTTCACTGCAATAAATCATAAAACTTAATAACAAATCAAATGCTGAAATTTTTCTGTTGAGAAAGACCTAAATTATTTCATTTTCACAAATCAAATCAAAATATTTCCTTAATAAAATTGTACTGGTCGGAATTTTGAAATGATGCCAAATCATTTCTGAACCTTCACCTTTTTGTGGAAAGGAGGCATTGGTTCTGATGCCTGACTGGCTGATATATATATATCATTCATGCAGGTTGTTTTCTCTCGTCCAGGCAACCGTCGCCTAGGATTGCCTTGATGGATAGAGGCAACTTATTCTTCTCAGTTCGGTTGTCCAACTGTTACTTCTCGGTAGCCTACGATCGACCTTTTAATAAGTCACTCTGGAACGGTTGGTTCATACCGGCAACCTAAATCAGGTGGTTTGGTGATCTATCGTGTTGTTTAGTAATGAAATGTTTAGATTTTCGTGGCAACGCATTGGTATCTCTCAATAAACTTGTATGTGCTAGAATTTGAGAATTGTATGGAAGGAAGTGGCTTGTTTGCTTTAATAATATCAGAAGTCGTCCTTGTTTCTAGTTTTGTTCCGTGTTTGACAGTTTTAATTCTGCTTATGAGAGAGAATTAATGTTCCAAATTACCATTCTTTATCAATGGCTCAGGAGGGCCTTTTGTTATGCTTACCAGTTACCACATGCATAGTTCTTTTAGATCAAGCCTCGAAATGAGCTCGACTAATTAGTACAGACAAGATTGACCAAGAGTAACCATATATTAACACTGGGGGGTGGGGTTGCCAGTCAAAGACAACAACCGCATAAAATTAAAAAGAACAGAAAAATGACATAAAATAAACAAGGAGCAAGTGAAACAAACTTCACTGGATCCTCTTGATGGACACATCCCACTAGTGGGGACGGAGCCTTTAGCCCCGGCCCGTAAGGGGCTTTAGTCCCGGTTCACCAACCGGGACTAAAGGGTCGGGACTAAAGGCATAACCTTTAGTCCCGGCCCTGTTACAATCCGGGACTAAAGGTGCTCCACGTGGGCGCCTCGTAGCGCCCCAGGGGCAGGACCTTTAGTCTCGGTTCGTTACAAGGGCCGGGACTAAAGAGTTTCAGATTTTGCTTATTTTTGGTTTTTTTTTTGAATGAAATTATTTTTGGGTTTTAGGGTTTTAGGGTTTAGGTGTTTGGGAGATTAACGTGATGCCTCGTTTGGTGTTCGGGAATTAGTTTTCATATAATTTAAATAGAAATAATTATGCATATATATATATAAGATTAACTTATCTTACAAGCGAGCATATATATACAATTATATGGAGATCTGAATTATCGGGACTAGAGCCCGTCTATTCGATTACATGGACGAACATCAGTAATGGCCCCTAGCTACACTAAATCGTCCTTTGTCATCTATAGCTTCCGTCCTCAGAAATCCCGCAAGCTCCTCTGCAACAGCAATCACGCGTTGCTTTGGTAGGACCTTCGTCCTCATGGCCGTGTGCTATATAAGAAGAGGAGATGAATATGAATATCAATCATGATAACAAAGAATGACGGGTAAAAATAGAGGTGTGAATGTTCATTGCTTACGTCGAATCTGTGATCCTTGTGCTCAGAGGTAAACGTGCGAATGGTCTCGCAAACATAGTATCCGCATAGATGCGTTCCCCGTGGCTGCTGGTCGCACTTTACGAGAATAGAATATATATAATCAAAATAATAATCTAGCATCATAAATGTATTGAAAATAGAAGTATATCATACTACTACTTACCTGAGCCGCTCTAAAGGTCAGCTTCTCAGGAAAGTTACCGGGAGTCACACACTTGAACCGCTTTCAAACCCTGCCCGACAAGGATAATGATTTGCTAAGTTTTTCATTAATTGATATATCAGAAAATCATCGAAAGAGACCGATAGAGCGCAAGAATGAGTGAAATTACCCTTAGAGCATGTACTGCAGGCTTTGGAACTGCTCCAAGGGTCTCGATAATGGGTCGAAGTCATCAACTCTTCCCTTATCAATTTGAATGTCCAACAAAATCCAATGAAAGCTGCACATGTATATATATATATATATATATATATATATATATATATATATATATATATATATATATATATATATATATATATATATATATATATATGTGTGTGTGTGTGTGTGTGTGTGTGTGTGTCAGTAACTTATCAATTACACTTATAAGTGAATGGACACAACAGAGTAAAGACCCTCACCTGAAGTTGTATGGAAACAGTATGTGGTCACAGAAATTTTGATCTATTAGAAACCTTAGAAGGTTTTCCTTCGTCTCCTTGGGTTTATCAGTTAGCGTCGCTATATGTATTTTATCTGGGTCAATAAACCCAATATTTAGGATGTTCTTACTTTTACAATCCAGAATCTTCATTCTGCATAATAGAGTACAAGTTATATATAGAAAATGAATTGAAATAACTAAACAAGTTATATGTAGACAACGAATTGAAAAACTTACAGACAATAGCAACTCATAAGCGATTTGTCGAGGGCGTCGCCATTGTACATCTGAAAGAGTTCATCAAAGTCAATATGGATTTCTTCGAGGCGGCCGTAGTACTCCCGTGGGACACTCAGCACGATCATCGTTCTCCCATTCTTTGATTCACTTAAGTATTATTGATGCAAGTAACGCATATTTGTTGGGAGATCATCTTTGCTGACCAAAGGCTCTCCCATGACAAACTGTGGCTTATGGGCTACCACAGCCTTGGGTATCATGTCGTCTTGGGAAGCCAGCAAATCTTCAACCGAGACACCACATTCAGCCGCCAACTCCTTTGCTATTTCAAAAGATAGCCCCTGCACCGGAGGGGGAACATTCTCGGTTAACACCTTGAGGGGTGGGATCGACTGTTTGGCCTGTTGTCCAAGCTGAGGAACGTCTGATTTTTTCTTGCTTGTAGTTGAACTTGATTTGCTCCCACTTGCACTTGCACGTGATCTGCTATTTTTCACTTCCTTCTGCAATGTACGTGTATAGTCATCAGGCTTATGGTGTAAGTCATACTGTGATGGAAGGGTCATGAAGTCTTTTGCCCATGCTATTTGCTTCTCGGTGTATTCCGGGCGGGGCTCGGGTTCCTTCTTTTTCATCTGCGCATCATGATGTTCCTTTGCTATCCTGGCGTTTTCCTCGGGGGTACGATCATAAGGTCTGATAGGAAGATTAGCATGAGGTACCTTTGGGAGGGGCGACCGTTTGCGCTTTGGGGGGCTCCGTCGCTTAGGCTTCGGCGGAGCGTTCTTGGTGGCACGCTTCCGCTTAGTATCCTGTGCGGGCGGCGGCGGAGACGGACGACCCAAGTCCGGCGGCGGTGATCGAGATGGAATCGTGTTGTGCTGGCCGACGTCATGTGGAGGGCTTGGAGGTAATGGAGGTGTAGGTGACCTGCGACGACTCGGAGACGGTGTTGTCCTTGGGGCCAAGCCTGGAAGCTTGATGTAGTTCTTGTCCCATAGGATGACTCCACCCAGTACTTCTCCGAGTGTCCTCTCATCTTCGGGTCCAGCTATGTCGAGCTCCATATCATGAAACTCCGTCATGATTTCATCCACCCCGACTTTAGCAAAGCCAGCTGGAATCTCACGGTCATGCCAGCGTGCATCAGGGCTAGATCTTGCTCTTTCTTATCCCACTTTGGGATGGTAGTCTCATAGCCCCCTGGCCCCAGCTTGTGGTGATATTTCTTCTTGTCGGCACTTATCTTGTTCTTTTCTGATAATGCCTGGGCATCTTCTGACTCCTTGTACTCTTGAAATGCCTTCCAGTGATTCTCCTGCTTGGCTAGATACCCCTCGAATACTGGCACTTTCTTTGTCTTCAGATAGTTTTTGCATAGCTTCTTCTTCCAGCTATGGAATAGTTCGGCCATCTTCTTTAGAGTCCACTGCTTGACTTTGGCCCTCAGTTTGTCTGCGGCGTCTTCATTCTCACATTCTGGCAGGTTGAAATGTGACATGAGATCATTCCAAAGATTATCTTTGTACCTTTCGGCGACATAGTCACTATCGGCTGCCCCTTTGCGCTTGTTCCACTCCCGAACGTTGATCGGGACGCGATCCCTAACGAGAACTCCGCATTGCTTCTTGAATGTGTCAGCAGCATTCTTAGGAACCTTGGGTTCGCCCGTAGGCAATATCACCTCAAAGGTGTAATGCGTCCGTGCATCCAACTTTCTAGTCGGGCCTCGTTTCGTAGTTTTGCTCGATGTGGAGGACTAGGAGGGAGAAACATTCGTCAAATGAATGTATATGTATACAATATAGAGCTATCTCCAATATTTTTCACATATTACAAGTGATTGTCGAACTTCATATGTATACCTCGCCGGACTTTATTATTTCTTCACCGGCTTCTCCACCGGCTTCTCCGTCAGTGGAGCTATCACCTTCTCCGTCATTGGACCTATCTCCTGCCCCATCGGCTTCATCTTCGTGTCGCTCGACCTCCATTCCAACGTCGGGGTTTAGATATGACGATGGAGATTCAGCTGGTTCAACGTCGGGGCCGTTTTTGATTATATCTTCGAGAAGTTCTTCCTCTTCGAGGTTCCTGATATGTGGATCCATAGTTCTGCAAAAAACGGATTCTCTTAACCTTTGTACCAAAAAAGAATTATTCTATCAGGAACTCCGTTCCAAAACAACTTTAGTCCCGGGTCGTGGCTCCACCCGGGACTCCTAGATTTCTGCATAGTATTCAAAGTAGGAGTACTTTTCCAATTTAAGCATTCAATAAGCAAAACCAAATCGTAAAATAAAGTAGTATTCAAATTAGCATGCATTCAATTATAAGCAAATACATCATCTCTTTTGTCCGTACATCGTCGAATATTATCACTAATACTCCTCGAATACTATGATACATATAGCATCACTGATACATCTAGAGCCGTAGCGCCCGACGGGTATCGGCGCGGGCGGTGGACACCCAAAGAGAAGGAACCATCACAGGATCATAGCTCCAGTGAGATCCCCGAAGAACCTGCCAGGTATGCTCGAACCTGCCCTCCAACGCAACCATGTAGCGACGGACGTGCTCATCCTCCTCGCTGACACGGTGACGTACCACCTCCGCGGTGTCCGGAAGCCTCGGCACCCTCACTGGCCCACGCGACCGCCACCAAACAAGGATCGGGTCAACGACGGGCTGGCTCCTCACCAACCTACGCCCCCCAGAAGGTAGCACCTCCCAATACCAGCCGAGCGGAGCCCAGTCCCGGACAGGGCCCCTCTGATCAAGCAGGTGTCCTCCGCCGAGTCGACGACGAGGATGCGGGATAGGCATCCTAAAATGAACTAAAAAATAAAATAATTCTATTAATTTTCTTGCTAAAAATAAACTATTAACACTTAAGCATATACAATAGCAAAATTAAACTATTAACACTTAAGCATATACAATAGAAAAATTAAGCAATAATCTAAGAAACACTATTAACACTTAAGCATATACACTATACAATAGCAAAATTAAATGACAAAAAAATATATTTCTTCGTCTTGTAACCCTAAACTAATTTTTCCTCTTCTTCTATTTCTCCTCTTCTTCTACTTATTTTTCTACTTCTACTTATCCTCTTCTTGTAGTACTTCTCCTCTCCTCCTCTTCTAATTTTTTCTCTTCTTCTACTTCTCCTCTTCTTCTATTTTTCCTCTTCTTCTCCTCTCCTCCTCTTCTTATTCTCCTTTTTCTTCTTTTCTTCTCCTCCTCTTCTTATTTTCATTTTTCCTAATCTTATTTTCTTATTTTTGTTCATATTTCTTCTTCTTGTAACCCTAACCTAATTCTAAATATTACTAACTCTAATAATCTAGCACAAACCTAATAACAATAGGAATTAAATGACAAAAAAAATCTTTTTCTTTTTCTTCTTTTCTTCTCCTTTTTCTTCCTTTCTTCTCCTTTTTCTTCCTTTCTTCCCTTTTTCTTCTTTTCTTCTCCTTTTTCTTCTTTTCTTCTCCTTTTTCTCCTTTTCTTCTTTTCTTCTCCTTCCATTTTTCTTCTTTTCTTCTCCTCCTCTTCTTATTCTCTTCTTCTACTTCTCCTCTTCTTCTATTTTTCCTCTTCTTCTCCTCTCCTCCTATTCTTTTCTTCTCCTTTTCTTATCCTTTTTCTTCTTTTCTTCTCCTTTTTCTTCTTTTCTTCTACTGGCCGGAGTGTTGGGGAGGAGGGGGCGGGGGGCTTACCGGCCGGAGGTGTCGACGCCGCGCGGTGAGGAGGACGGCGGCGCGCGGCAAGGAGGGCGGCGCACGGCGAGGAGGACGACGGCGGCGAGGAGGACGACGGCGACGGCGAGGAGGACGGCAGGCGACGGCGAGAAGGACGGTGGGCAGCCTGACGGCATCGTCGAGTTCGCCGCTGTGCCGCGCCGGGCAGGAGAACGAGAGGAAGAAGAAGAGAAATGGACGATTTGGGTTGGAATTTTTCGAAGTCCCGCTTATATAGGTGGATCTTTAGTCCCGGTGCGTGGCTCAAACCGGGACTAAAGACCCCCTTTAGTCCCGGGTGGAGCCACGGCCCGGGACTAAAGCCCCTCGTTTCCCGCCTCCTCGCCTGCCGAAAAGGGGTCTTTAGTCCCTGGGCGTGGCTCCAACCGGGACTAAAAGGGGTCTTTAGTCCCGGGTGGAGCCACGCCCCGGGACTAAAGCCCCTCCTCGGCTGCACGATAAGTTTAGTCCCACCTCGCCCAGCGAGGGGGACTAACACTTGTTTATAAGCCCCGTCACAGCTTCTCCATCGAGCTGCTCTCTAAAGCAGGCTTACGGGCCTAAACTCATTGAAAATTGAAACTATATTCGAAATTATAGAGAAAATTCAATCTAAATTCAAAGTGAATTTAGATTGAATTTTCTCTATAAATTCTCATATAGTTTCAATTTTTTTCTATTTTCATAATTAATAATTTTGACTATCTAAACTATTATCTATTTTGTTATTTTCAATTAAAAACTATGTTTATTAAAAATTCTTTCTGCATATTTGAGAATTTGACAAAACTATGATAATGAAAAGTGTTTGAAATTGAATAAATAATGCAAAACTATTTTCTATTTTCATAATTAATAATTTTGACTATCCAAACTATTATCTATTTTGTTATTTTCAATTAAAAACTATGTTTATTAAAAATTCTTTTTGCATATTTGAGAATTTGACAAAACTATGATAATGAAAAGTGTTTGAAATTGAATAAATAATGCAAAACTATTTTGTATTTTCATAATTAATAATTTTGACTATCCAAACTATTATCTATTTTGTTATTTTCAATTAAAAACTATGTTTATTAAAAATTCTTTTTGCATATTTGAGAATTTGGCAAAACTATGATAATGAAAAGTGTTTGAAATTGAATAAATAATGCAAAACTATTTTCTATTTTCATAATTAATAATTTTGACTATCCAAACTATTATCTATTTTGTTATTTTCAACTAAAAACTATGTTTATTAAAAATTATTTTTGCATATTTGAGAATTTGACAAAACTATGATAATGAAAAGTGTTTGAAATTGAATAAATAATGCAAAACTATTTTCTATTTTCATAATTAATAATTTTGACTATCCAAACTATTATCTATTTTGTTATTTTCAATTAAAAACTATGTTTATTAAAAATTCTTTTTGCATATTTGAGAATTTGGCAAAACTATGATAATGAAAAGTGTTTGAAATTGAATAAATAATGCAAAACTATTTTCTATTTTCATAATTAATAATTTTGACTATCCAAACTATTATCTATTTTTTTATTTTCAATTAAAAACTATGTTTATTAAAAATTCCTTTTGCATATTTGAGAATTTGACAAAACTATGATAATGAAAAGTGTTTGAAATTGAATAAATAATGCAAAACTATTTTCTATTTTCATAATTAATAATTTTGACTATCTAAACTATTATCTATTTTGTTATTTTCAATTAAAAACTATGTTTATTAAAAATTCTTTTTGCATATTTGAGAATTTGGCCAAACTATGATAATGAAAAGTGTTTGAAATTGAATAAATAATGCAAAACTATTTTCTATTTTCATAATTAATAATTTTGACTATCCAAACTATTATCTATTTTGTTATTTTCAATTAAAAAGTATGTTTATTAAAAATTCTTTTTGCATATTTGAGAATTTGGCAAAACTATGATAATGAAAAGTGTTTGAAATTGAATAAATAATGCAAAACTATTTTCTATTTTCATAATTAATAATTTTGACTATCCAAACTATTATCTATTTTGTTATTTTCAATTAAAAACTATGTTTATTAAATATTCTTTTTGCATATTTGAGAATTTGGCATGCTATCATCATTTCACCCACATAGCATGTGTTAAAAAGTTGAGAGGGCTACGACAAAAACTGGATGCACTTCGTGTACAAAAGGGATGATGGTCGCTATTCCTTCTTTCCCTAATGCATAACAAATATCTAGCACAAGGAGAAGAAGGAAAAGCGACCCCCACAACAAAAGTGGTTCCGCGGCACGCCACGTGGTTCCGCTGCACGCCACGTGGGACTAATGGTCTTTCATTTTTAAATGACTGTTTTAATCAAAAACAGATCTGTTACAAAAGGGATTTCATTTTTTGAACTTATTTGAACTGAAGACTTTTTGTATATATATGTGGTCGAAATGCATGATACCATGAAGTTAGAAAGGGCTAAACCATTCAAAAGTAGCAAATGAAGTTAGAAAGTGCTAAACCATTCAAATTTGGAAACTATAATGGCACAAACAGAAACTAGACATATATAAATTGGTCCAAGCAGTACATGATACTAGTCCAAACAGTACATAATAATAGCTACCATAGATATATATACAAGTGTTCGACGTTGAGAACACTACTCGTCTGAATTGTCTGAATCAGAATGTCCACCTTCCTCGAGGTGACGCTGGCCATAGTTGACGACTCGAATCTTGCAGTACAACTCGTATGGAACGTATGCATCTTTTGCTGCATACTCAATGTTGATACGATCAAGTGGGGCCTTCTCCCAAAGTTTGTGCTGAGACTTTGGGAAACTGGTCTTCATATCACCATATTCCTCGTCGATCAAGGCAACTGCCATATGAGCCATCGAAGTCCTGACATGTCGAAGCCTGAATACCGTTTGGAGATCAATGAGGCAGCCAGTTGGTATCTCAATACCGAAGTTGTACCTCATCTTCAGCTTGTCGTTCCTTATGTCAACGGTAGCAAAAGTGATGCCGCTGCGAAGGAAGTCCATGAGTTCTGGACAATGCTTGTCACTTCTGCAACAGAAACAAATTAAAATGGAACAAATGTTACATACTGCTGCAATAAGGAAACATGTTTCACTACAACTAAAGAGAAAATTATCTTTAGGATTCAAATAGAACATATGCAATGGAACCTAGAGAGATCACTATAGCTATCCAATGGAACCTAGAGAGATCACTAGCTATATGCAATTTTCATGACTATGACATATCATATTGCTATCCAATGGAACCTAGAGAGATCACTAGCTATATGCAATTTTCATAACCTTGTATCAAAGAACACCGCATAAAATTGTATCACTACAACTATGATTTCAATGGAACATATTGAACCAATCAGATTTTTCAGATTGTGGAACACTATTCCAATCAGATTGTGTTCCCTTCAACTAATCAAAATTGTTTCACTACAACTATTTGAAGCGAACCAACTATGATTCCAATGGAACATATTAAACACTAGTTGATTTTAATACGATTTTTCAGATTATGGAACACTATTCCAATCAGATTGTGTTCCCCTTCAATTAATCAAAATTGTTTTACTACAACTATTTGAAGGGAACCAACTATGATTCTAATGGAACATATTAAACACTAGTTGATTCTAATACGATTTTTCAGATTATGGAACACTATTCCAATTAGATTGTGTTCCCCTTCAACTAATCAAAATTGTTTCACTACAACTATTTGAAGGGAACCAACTATGATTGAAACAAATAAACTTACAATGTCATTATCTTGGATCAAAGAAAGCCTCAAAACTTACCTCGCCCATTGGAAGAAAAGAAAGCCTCAAAACTTACCTCGTCCATTGGAAGATCAAGACATGGTGTGCGAAGCATAGTTGGATGACGGCAACACCGCGTTGATCGGCCGTGTACTCCAGATCAAGCCCCAAGAACTTCTCATGATCCATTGCGGCGTCAAGCCATTGTTCCTTCAACTGTTCAAGAAAAAACGGCATCTCCCTGCTCTCGTTCGTGTACATGACATCGAGCATGGTAGTGCCATGTGCGAGCACCTCTTCAAAGCGAGTTGGCATGATGGAAGAAGAGAAGGGAAGAAGAGAGGAGAAGAACAGAGAGCGAGAGCGAGAGAGAAGAAGAAACAGAGAAATGGCGACTCTGCTTTGGTTCGTGCTTTTCATCGCCCGAAACGACGCGGGATGCAAACCGTTTGGGCCTTTAGTCCCGGGTTGAGCCACCAACCGGGACTAAAGAGGTATACCAACGGTTGCCACCACTACGGCAGGCCACGTGTTAGGCCTTTAGTCCCGGGTTGAGCCACCAACCGGGACTAAAGGGGGATACGAACGGTTGCCACCACCACTGCCCACCGCGTAGCCCTTTAGTCCCGGTTTGGGACACGAACCGGGACTAAAGGCTCCTTACGGGCCGGGACTAAAGCCTCGAGGGAGGCATTGAGAATTGGGGCGACGTGGCCAGGCCTTTAGTCCCGGCCCAGAGGCAGGCCAGGACTAAAGGGTCCCGGCCAAAGGCCCGTTTTCCACTAGTGTCCTTTTGCTGCTCTTAGGTGTGAAACCGGAGCGATTTGGTCGAACCATATCCTACATCATGTATCGTTTGTATGTACAAAACTGAACACATAGAAGACTGATGCGAAGCGTCGAAGACCTTAGTCATCCCCCGAGGTGTCTTTTTTTAAGAAAAGGAGGAAGACCCTTTGCCTCAGCATCTGGACGATGCATGCAACCACTTTATATTACAAAGACTTTACAAAATAATAAATCAGTACGTCTAAAGTCACCATCTCGACAACATATGTCGCTACTCCTCTCCTTGATGAAAGGATGCCGATAGTCCGAGCCGAATACCAAACAGACTTCGCATCATAGCCTAACATCTAAAACCAAAGGCCCCAACCGAGCCACAGTGTCGGGTCTGGGGCGCACAGTGGTCCGACGCACTCTCAGAAGCCGTTGCAGCCGTCTTCCACGACCCATCTTCAGAGTTGTACCGACGCATCGACCTTACCAGGCCTATCTGTCGTCGACGCCAACACGACACCAGACAATGTCACCATCCTGTGTTCGTCTATCATCACACGCCCATCATCGAGACCCCGCTGCTCCATGCCACCGAGACCCGCCGCTGTCGACGTGCCAGATGCCATGCCGCTCCTCCAATACGAACACCACCTACTGCCACTGGTCCCATCCCCTCCACCTGCAGTTTCTCTAACTGAGCAACCGAACACCCCATGCGGCGCCTTCAAGAAGGACACGACACATACAGTGTCGTTGCCGCCCAATCTGAAGAGATTTTGGGTCTTCAACCGGGCATGGGGTCGGGGTGGAGGGAGGGGACCTCGACAGCGCCTACAAGAAGGATAACGACGACCTTGGTCATCGCCACCGTTGGGATGAGCGAATCATCTAGAGTTTCCTCCCGTCTGCTGTCACCTCTACTAACTCCCGTGAACGCACTGAGGCAGACGACCGGGATCGCAAGCCACCAAGTGCAGCAGGGGAGAGCCTGCAACATGGAGGAGATCCAACGGTAACTCACCGCCCACGCGGCCAAGACGTCGTCCATCCGCCACCCGCGAGCGTCGCTAGCCAAGGGCGCCGTCGCCATGCCTACAGGGGCCGCCGCCCCAGATCCAATATTCTCCATGAAGATCGGTGTGACGGGATCTGTCACCACGCGGCCCACACCGCCGCCCGAACCTGCCGCCGCCCGAGGTCGTCGCCGTCGGGAGCTGCCACGATGCCGAATGACCCACACCCCATAGATCTGGGCACCGCGCACCGCAGCAAACCAACCACCACCGGGACTCGCCGGTCATCGGGAGGGCCGCACCCCTCGGATCTGGGCGCCCGCGCCGTTCGTGGATCCGAAGGAGGGAGGAGAGGCCCTCCGCCGCCGCCATGGGATGTTGGAAATATGCCCTAGAGGCAATAATAATTAGTTATTATTATATTTCTTTGTTCATGATAATCGTTTATTATCCATGCTATAATTTTATTGATTGGAAACACAATACTTGTGTGGATACATAGACAAAACACTATCCCTAGTAAGCCTCTAGTTGACTAGCTCGTTGATCAAAGATGGTCAAGGTTTCCTGGCCATAGGCAAGTGTTGTTACTTGATAACGGGATCACATCATTAGGAGAATCATGTGATGGACTAGACCCAAACTAATAGACGTAGCATGTCGATCGTGTCATTTTGTTGCTACTGTTTTCTGCGTGTCAAGTATTTGTTCCTATGACCATGAGATCATATAACTCACTGACACCGGAGGAATGCTTTGTGTGTATCAAACGTTGCAACGTAACTGGGTGACTATAAAGATGCTCTACAGGTATCTCCGAAGGTGTCCGTTGAGTTAGTATGGATCAAGACTGGGATTTGTCACTCCGTGTGACGGAGAGGTATCTCGGGGCCCACTCGGTAATACAACATCACACACAAGCCTTGCAAGCAATGTGACTTAGTGTAAGTTGCGGGATCTTGTATTACGGAACGAGTAAAGAGACTTGCCGGTAAACGAGATTGAAATAGGTATGCGGATACTGACGATCGAATCTCAGGCAAGTAACATACCGAAGGACAAAGGGAATGACATACGGGATTATATGAATCCTTGGCACTGAGGTTCAAACGATAAGATCTTCATAGAATATGTAGGATCCAATATGGGCATCCAGGTCCCGCTATTGGATATTGACCGAGGAGTCTCTCGGGTCATGTCTACATAGTTCTCGAACCCGCAGGGTCTGCACACTTAAGGTTCGACGTTGTTTTATGCGTATTTGAGTTATATGGTTGGTTACCGAATGTTGTTCGGAGTCCCGGATGAGATCATGGACATGACGAGGGTTTCCGGAATGGTCCGGAAATGAAGATTGATATATAGGATGACCTCATTTGGTTACCGGAAGGTTTTCGTGCATTACCGGAAAAGTTTCGGGCTCATCGGTAGTGTACTCGGAGTGCCGGGAGGGGTGCCGTGGACCATCAGGAGGGGTATCACGCCCCAAGGGGTCGCATGGGCTATAGGAAGAGATAAACCAGCCCCTAGTGGGCTGGAATAAGTTCCCACTAAGGCCCATAAGGTTTGAGAAGGAAAAACACAAGGTGGAAAGAGTTTCCAAGTGGGAAGGTGGAAGCCTACTCCAAGTAGGATTGGAGTAGGACTCCTCCACCTCCAATTTCGGCCAAACCTTTAGGTTTTGAGGCTGCCTCCTCCCCTCCCTCCCTCCTATATATAGTGGGGTTTTAGGGCTGATTTGAGACGACTTTTTCCACGGCAGTCCGACCACATAATTCCACGGTTTTACCTCTAGATCGCGTTTCTGCGGAGCTCGGGCGAAGCCCTGCTGAGATTAGATCACCACCAACCTCCGGAGTGCCGTCACGCTGCTGGAGAACTCATCTACCTCTCCGTCTCTCTTGTTGGATCAAGAAGGCCGAGATCATCGTCTAGCTGTACGTGTGCTGAACGCGGAGGTGCCGTCCGTTCGGTACTAGATCGTGGGACTGATCGCGGGATTGTTCGCGGGGCGGATCGAGGGACGTGAGGACATTACTGTTGGGGAACGTCGCATGGGAAACAAAAATTTTCCTACGCGCACGAAGACCTATCATGGTGATGTCCATCTACGAGAGGGGATGAGTGATCTACGTACCCTTGTAGATCGTACAGCAGAAGCGTTAGAGAACGCGGTTGATGTAGTGGAACGTCCTCACGTCCCTCGATCCGCCCCGCGAACAATCCCGCGATCAGTCCCACGATCTAGTACCGAACGGACGGCACCTCCGCGTTCAGCACACGTACAACTCGACGATGATCTCGGCCTTCTTGATCCAGCAAGAGAGACGGAGAGGTAGAAGAGTTCTCCGGCAGCGTGACGGCGCTCCGGAGGTTGGTGATGATCTTGTCTCAGCAGGGCTCCGCCCGAGCTCCGCAGAAACGTGATCTAGAGGAAAAACTATGGAGGTATGTGGTCGGGCAGCCGTGAGAAAGTCGTCTCAAATCAGCCCTAAAACCTCCGTATATATAGGTGGGAGGGAGGGGAGGAGGCAGCCTCAAAACCCAAAGGTTTGGCCGAAATTGGATGTGGAGGAGTCCTACTCCAATCCTACTTGGAGTAGGATTCCACCTTCCCACTTGGAAACTCTTTCCACCTTGTGTTTTTTCCTTCTCAAACCTTATGGGCCTTAGTGGGAACTTATTCCAGCCCACTAGGGGCTGGTTTATCTCTTCCCATAGCCCATGAGACCCCTTGGGGCGTGACACCCCTCCCGATGGTCCCCGGCACCCCTCCCGGCACTCCCGGTACACTACCGATGAGCCCGAAACTTTTCCGGTAATGCCCGGAAACTTTCCGGTAACCAAATGAGGTCATCCTATATATCAATCTTCGTCTCCGGACCATTCTGGAAACCCTCGTGACGTCCGTGATCTCATCCGGGACTCCGAACAACATTCGGTAACCAACCATATAACTCAAATACGCATAAAACATCGTCGAACCTTAAGTGTGCAGACCCTGCGGGTTCGAGAACTATGTAGACATGACCCGAGAGACTCCTCGGTCAATATCCAATAGCGGGACCTGGATGCCCATATTGGATCCTACATATTCTACGAAGATCTTATCGTTTGAACCTCAGTGCCAAGGATTCGTATAATCCCGTATGTCATTCCCTTTGTCCTTCGGTATGTTACTTGCCCGAGATTCGATCGTCAGTATCCGTATACCTATTTCAACCTCGTTTACCGGCAAGTCTCTTTACTCGTTCCGTAATACAAGATCCCGCAACTTACACTAAGTTACATTGCTTGCAAGGCTTATGTGTGATGTTGTATTACCGAGTGGGCCCCGAGATACCTCTCCGTCACACGGAGTGACAAATCCCAGTCTTGATCCATACTAACTCAACTAACACCTTCGGAGATACCTGTAGAGCATCTTTATAGTCACCCAGTTACGTTGCGACGTTTGATACACACAAAGCATTCCTCCGGTGTCAGTGAGTTATATGATCTCATGGTCATAGGAATAAATACTTGACACGCAGAAAACAGTAGCAACAAAATGACACGATCAACATGCTACGTCTATTAGTTTGGGTCTAGTCCATCACATGATTCTCCTAATGATGTGATCCCGTTATCAAGTGACAACACTTGCCTATGGCCAGGAAACCTTGACCATCTTTGATCAACGAGCTAGTCAACTAGAGGCTTACTAGGGACAGTGTTTTGTCTATGTATCCACACAAGTATTGTGTTTCCAATCAATACAATTATAGCATGGATAATAAACGATTATCATGAACTAAGAAATATAATAATAACTAATTTATTATTGCCTCTAGGGCATATTTCCAACAGTCTCCCACTTGCACTAGAGTCAATAATCTAGTTCACATCACCATGTGATTCCAACGAATCCAACACCCATATAGTTATGGGGTCTGATCACGTCTTGCTCGTGAGAGAGGTTTTAGTCAACGGTTCTGAAACTTTCAGATCCGTGCGTTCTTTACAAATCTTTATGTCATCTTATAGATGCTGCTACTACGTGCTATTCGGAAATACTCC
The DNA here is from genome assembly GCF_904849725.1 of Hordeum vulgare subsp. vulgare. Taxonomy (NCBI): domain Eukaryota; kingdom Viridiplantae; phylum Streptophyta; class Magnoliopsida; order Poales; family Poaceae; genus Hordeum; species Hordeum vulgare. The sequence goes on along the minus strand of NC_058519.1, from coordinate 652,222,301 downwards.
AAATATCTACTCTACTATACGAATCCGTTTCACTACTCATAGTTATTCGGATTAGTGTCAAAGCTTGCATCGACGTAACCCTTTACGACGAACTCTTTAACCACCTCCATAATCGAGAAAAATTCCTTAGTCCATTAGTTACTAAGGATAAATTTCGACCGCTGCTAGTGATTCAATCATGGATCACTCTCTGTACCTCTCAACATACTTTGAGTCAAGGCACACTTCAGGTGCGGTACACAGTATGGCATACTTTAGATTCTACGGCTAAGGCATAGAAGACGACCTTCGTCTATTCTTTTTATTCTGCCGTGGTCGGGTTTTGAGTCTTACTCAAATTCACACCTCACAACGCAACCAAGAACTCCGTCTTTGCTGGTCTATTTTGAACTCTTTCAAAAACTTGTCAAGGCATGCATCTTGTTGAAACTTCTATTAAGTGCTTTCGATCTATCTCCATAGATCTTTGAAGCTCAACATTCAAGTAGCGTAATCCAGGTACTCCTTTGAAAACTTCTTTCAAACAACCTTGTATGCTTTACAGAAATTCTACATTACTTCTGATCCACAATATGTCAACCACATATACCTATCAGAAATTCTATAGTGCTCCCACTCACTTCTTTGGAAATACAAGTTTCTCATAAACCTTGTACAAACCCAAAATCTTTGATCATCTCATCAAAGTGTATATTCAAACTCCGAGATGCTTGCACCAGTCCATTGAAGGATCACTGGAGCTTGCATACTTGTTAGTATCTTTAGGATCGTCAAAACCTTCTGGTTGTATCACATACAATGTTTGCTCAAGGAAACCGTCGAGAAAACAATGTTTTGACATCCTACGTGCAATATTTCATAAATAATGCATCAACAACTAACATAATTCCAACAGACCTTTAGCATCGCTACGAGTGAGAAAGTCTCATCATAGTCAACTGTTTGATCTTGTCGAAAACATCTTTGCGACAAGTCGAGCTTTTCTTAATAGTGACTTATCACCATCATCGTCTGTCTTCTTTTAAAGATCCATCTTTACTCAATAGTCTTATGACCATCAAGTAGTTCTTTCAAAGTCTACACTTTGTTTTATACATGGATCCTCTCTCGGATTTCATGGCTTCCAGCCATTTGTCAGAATCTGGGCCCACCATCGCTTTCTCCATAACTCGTAGGTTCACTGTTGCTCAACAACATGACCTCCAAGACAGGGTTACCGTACCACTCTGTAGTAGTATGCGACCTTGTCAACCTACGAGGCTTGTAGTAACTTGATCCGATGCTTGATGATCACCATCATCTGCTTCCACTTCAATTGGTGTAGGCGCCACAGGAACAACTTCCTGCACCCTGCTACACACTGGTTGAAGTGATGGTTCAATAACCTCATCAAGTTCTACTACCCTCCCACTCAATTCTTTCGAGAGAAACCTTTCCTCGAGAAAGGATCCGTTTCTAGAAACAAACACTTTGCTTTCGGATCTGAGATAGGAGATGTACCCAACTGTTTTGGATATCCTATGAAGATGCATTTATCCGCTTTGGGTTCGAGCTTATCAGACTGAAACTTTTTCACATAAGTGTCGAAGCCCCAAACTTTCAAGAAACGACAGTTTAGATTTCTCTAAACCTCAGTCTATACTGTGTCATCTCAACGGAAATACGCGGTGCCTTATTTAAAGTGAGTGCGGTTGTCTCTAATGCATAACCCATAAACGATAGTGGTAATTCGATAAGAGACATCATAGTATGCACCATACCAAATAGTGCGTGGCTATGACGTTCAGACACATCATCACACTATGATGTTCCAGGTGGCATGAACTGCGAAACAATTTCCACATTGTCTTAACTGCGTACCAAAACTCATAACTCAGATATTCATTTCCATGATCATATCGTAGACAGTTTATCCTCTTGTTACGACGAACTTCACTCTGAAACGGAATTGAACTTTTCAACATTTCAGACTTGTGATTCATTAAGTAAATACTCCTGTATCTACTCAAATCGTCAGTGAAGTAAGAACATAATGATATCCACTACGTGCCTCAGCACCCATTGGACTGCATACATCAAAATGTATCACTTTCAACAAGTTACTATCTTATTTCATCTCAATGAAAACAAGGCCTTGCTCATGTGGTATGATTTGCATGTCACTAGTGATTCGAAATCAGGTGAGTACAAAGATCCATCAGCATGGAGCCTCTTCATGCAATTTATACTAACATGACTTAAGCGGCAGTGCCACAAGTAAGTGGTACTATCATCATCAACTCGTATCTTTTGGCACCAATATCATGAACATGTGTAACACTACGATCGAGATTCAATAAACCATTGAAGGTGATTATTCAAGAACATAGAGTAACCATTATTCTCTTTAAATCAATAATCGTATTGCAATAAACACGATCCAATCATGTTCATGTTTAACGCAAGCACGAAATAACAATTATTTAGGTTTAACACCAATCCCGATGATAGAGGGAGCGTGCGACGTTTTGATCATATCAATCTTGGAAACACTTCCAACACGTATCGTCACCTCGCCTTTAGCTAGTCTCCGTTTATGCCGTAGCTTTCATTTCGCGTCACTAATCACTTAGCAGCTGAACCGGTATCCAATACCCTCGTGCTACTAGGAGTACTAGTAAAGTACACATCAACATCATGTATATCAAATACACTTCTTTCGACTTTTGCCAGCCATCTTATCTACCAAGTATCTTGAGTTGCTCCGCCTCAGTGATTGTTCCCCTCATTACGGAAGCACTTAGTCTCGGGTTTGGGTTTAATATTGGGTCTCTTCATTAGTGCAGCAACTGTTTTGCCGTTTCACGAAGTATCCCTTCTAGCCCTTGCCTTTCTTGAAACTTAGTGGTTTTACAAACCATCAACTATTGACGCTCCTTCTTGATTTCTACTTTCGCAGTTTCAAACATCACGAATCGCTCAAGGATCATTGTATCTATCCTCAATATGTTATAGTTCATCACGAAGCTCTCACAGCTTGGTGGCAGTGTCTTTTGGAGAACCATCACCATCTCATCTGGAAGATTAACTCCCACTTGATTCAAGTGATTGTCGTACTCAGACAATCTGAGCACACGCTCAACGATTGAGCTTTTCTCCTTTACCTTGTGGACAAAGAATCTTGTTGGAGGTCTCGTACCTCTTAACAAGGGCACAAGCATGAAATCGCAATTTCATCTCTTTGGAACATCACTTATGTTCCATGACGTTTCAAAACGTTTTCGGCGCCTTGCTTCTAAGCCATTAAGTGTTTTGCACTGAACTATCGTGTAGTCATCAGAAAAGTGTATGTCTGATGTTCATAGCATCCACAGACGACGCTCGAGGTGCAGCATACCGAGTGGTGCATTAAGGACATAAGCCTTCTCTGCAGCAACGAGGACAACCCTCAGTTTTACAGACCCAGTCTGCAAAGTTTTGCTACTATCAATTTTCAACTAAATTTTCTCTAGGAACATATAAAAACAGTAGAGCTATAGCGCAAGCTACATCGTAATTCGCAAAGACCATTAGACTATGTTCATGACAATTAGTTCAATTAATCATATTACTTAAGAACTCCCACTCAAAAAGTACATCTCTCTAGTCATTTGAGTGGTACATGATCCAAATCCGCTATCTCAAGTCCGATCATCACGTGAGTCAAGAATAGTTTCAGTGGTAAGCATCCCTATGCTAATCATATCAACTATACGATTCATGCTCGACCTTTCGGTCTCATGTGTTCCGAGGCCATGTCTGCACATGCTAGGCTCGTCAAGCTTAACCCGAGTGTTCCGCGTGTGCAACTGTTTTGCACCCGTTGTATGTGAACGTTGAGTCTATCACACCCGATCATCACGTGGTGTCTCGAAACGAAGAACTGTCGCAACGGTGCACAGTCGGGGAGAACACAATTTCGTCTTGAAATTTTAGTGAGAGATCACCTCATAATGCTACCGTCGTTCTAAGCAAAATAAGGTGCATAAAAGGATTAACATCACATGTAATTCATAAGTGACATGATATGGCCATCATCACGTGCTTCTTGATCTCCATCACCAAAGCACCGGCACGATCTTCTTGTCACCGGAGCCACACCATGATCATCCATCAACGTGTTGCCATCGTGGTTGTCGTGCTACTTATGCTATCACTACTAAAGCTACAGCCTAGCAAAATAGTAAACGCATCTGCAAGCACATATGTTAGTATAAAGACAACCCTATGGCTCCTGCCGGTTGCCGTACCATCGACGTGCAAGTCGATATTTCTATTACAACATGATCATCTCATACATCCAATATATCACATCACATCGTTGGCCACATCATATCACAATCATACCCTGCAAAAACAAGTTAGACGTCCTCTAATTTTATTGTTACATGTTTTACGTGGTGACCAAGGGTATCTAGTAGGATCGCATCTTACTTACGCAAACACCACAACGGAGATATATGAGTTGCTATTTAACCTCATCCAAGGACCTCCTCGGTCAAATCCGATTCAACTAAAGTTGGAGAAACCGACACTTGCCAGTCATCTTTGAGCAACGGGGTTACTCGTAGCGATGAAACCAGTCTCTCGTAAGCGTACGAGTAATGTCGGTCCAAGCCGCTTCAATCCAACAATACCGCGGAATCAAGAAAAGACTAAGGAGGGCAGCAAAACGCACATCACCGCCCACAAAAACTTTTGTGTTCTACTCGAGAAGACATCTACGCATGAACCTAGCTCATGATGCCACTGTTGGGGAACGTCGCATGGGAAACAAAAATTTTCCTACGCGCACGAAGACCTATCATGGTGATGTCCATCTACGAGAGGGGATGAGTGATCTACGTACCCTTGTAGATCGTACAGCAGAAGCGTTAGAGAACGCGGTTGATGTAGTGGAACGTCCTCACGTAACTCGATCCGCCCCGCGAACAATCCCGCGATCAGTCCCACGATCTAGTACCGAACGGACGGCACCTCCGCGTTCAGCACACGTACAACTCGACGATGATCTCGGCCTTCTTGATCCAGCAAGAGAGACGGAGAGGTAGAAGAGTTCTCCGGCAGCGTGACGGCGCTCCGGAGGTTGGTGATGATCTTGTCTCAGCAGGGCTCCGCCCGAGCTCCGCAGAAACGTGATCTAGAGGAAAAACTATGGAGGTATGTGGTCGGGCAGCCGTGAGAAAGTCGTCTCAAATCAGCCCTAAAACCTCCGTATATATAGGTGGGAGGGAGGGGAGGAGGCAGCCTCAAAACCCAAAGGTTTGGCCGAAATTGGAGGTGGAGGAGTCCTACTCCAATCCTACTTGGAGTAGGATTCCACCTTCCCACTTGGAAACTCTTTCCACCTTGTGTTTTTTCCTTCTCAAACCTTATGGGCCTTAGTGGGAACTTATTCCAGCCCACTAGGGGCTGGTTTATCTCTTCCCATAGCCCATGAGACCCCTTGGGGCGTGACACCCCTCCCGATGGTCCCCGGCACCCCTCCCGGCACTCCCGGTACACTACCGATGAGCCCGAAACTTTTCCGGTAATGCCCGGAAACTTTCCGGTAACCAAATGAGGTCATCCTATATATCAATCTTCGTCTCCGGACCATTCCGGAAACCCTCGTGACGTCCGTGATCTCATCCGGGACTCCGAACAACATTCGGTAACCAACCATATAACTCAAATACGCATAAAACATCGTCGAACCTTAAGTGTGCAGACCCTGCGGGTTCGAGAACTATGTAGACATGACCCGAGAGACTCCTCGGTCAATATCCAATAGCGGGACCTGGATGCCCATATTGGATCCTACATATTCTACGAAGATCTTATCGTTTGAACCTCAGTGCCAAGGATTCGTATAATCCCGTATGTCATTCCCTTTGTCCTTCGGTATGTTACTTGCCCGAGATTCGATCGTCAGTATCCGTATACCTATTTCAACCTCGTTTACCGGCAAGTCTCTTTACTCGTTCCGTAATACAAGATCCCGCAACTTACACTAAGTTACATTGCTTGCAAGGCTTATGTGTGATGTTGTATTACCGAGTGGGCCCCGAGATACCTCTCCGTCACACGGAGTGACAAATCCCAGTCTTGATCCATACTAACTCAACTAACACCTTCGGAGATACCTGTAGAGCATCTTTATAGTCACCCAGTTACGTTGCGACGTTTGATACACACAAAGCATTCCTCCGGTTTTAGTGAGTTATATGATCTCATGGTCATAGGAATAAATACTTGACACGCAGAAAACAGTAGCAACAAAATGACACGATCAACATGCTACGTCTATTAGTTTGGGTCTAGTCCATCACATGATTCTCCTAATGATGTGATCCCGTTATCAAGTGACAACACTTGCCTATGGCCAGGAAACCTTGACCATCTTTGATCAACGAGCTAGTCAACTAGAGGCTTACTAGGGACAGTGTTTTGTCTATGTATCCACACAAGTATTGTGTTTCCAATCAATACAATTATAGCATGGATAATAAACGATTATCATGAACTAAGAAATATAATAATAACTAATTTATTATTGCCTCTAGGGCATATTTCCAACAGTTACACTACATCAACCGCGTTCACTAACGCTTCTGCTGTGCGATCTACAAGGGTACGTAGATCGGAAATCCCCTCTCGTAGATGGACATCACCATGATAGGTCTTCGTGCGCGTAGGAATTTTTTTCCCATGCGATGTTCCCCAACAGTGGTATCAGAGCTAAGTTTATGCTTAGATGTCTTCTCGAGTAGAACACAAAATTTTTTGTGGGCGGTGATGTGCGTTTTGCTGCCCTCCTTAGTCTTTTCTTGATTCCGCGGTATTGTTGGATCGAAGCGGCTCGGACCGACATTACTCGTACGCTTACGAGAGACTGGTTTCATCGCTACGAGTAACTCCGTTGCTCAAAGATGACCGACGAGTGTCGGTTTCTCCAACTTTAGTTGAATCGGATTTGACAGAGGAGGTCCTTGGATGAGGTTAAATAGCAATTCATATATCTCCGTTGTGGTGTTTGCGTAAGTAAGATGCGATCCTACTAGATACCCATGGTCGCCACGTAAAACATGCAACAACAATTAGAGGACGTCCAACTTGTTTTTGCAGGGTATGCTTGTGATGTAATATGGCCAACGATGTGATGTGATATATTGGATGTATGAGATGATCATGTTGTAATAGTTAATATCGACTTGCATGTCGATGGTACGGCAACCGGCAGGAGCCATAGGGTTGCCTTTAAACTAACGTTTGTGCTTGCAGATGTGTTTACTATATTGCTAGGACGTAGCTTTAGTAGTAATAGCATGAGTAGCACGACAACCCCGATGGCGACACGTTGATGGAGATCATGATGATGGAGATCATGGTGTGACGCCGGTGACAAGAAGATCATGCCGGTGCTTTGGTGATGGAGATCAAGAAGCACATGATGATGGCCATATCATGTCACTTATGAATTGCATGTGATGTTAATCCTTTATGCACCTTATCTTGCTTAGAACGACGGTAGCATTATGAGGTGATCTCTCACTAAAATTTCAAGACGAAATTGTGTTCTCCCCGACTGTGCACCGTTGCGACAGTTCTTCGTTTCGAGACACCACGTGATGATCGGGTGTGATAGACTCAACGTTCACATACAACGGGTGCAAAACAGTTGCACACGCGGAACACTCGGGTTAAGCTTGACGAGCCTAGCATGTGCAGACATGGCCTCGGAACACATGAGACCAAAAGGTCGAGCATGAATCGTATAGTTGATATGATTAGCATAGAGATGCTTACCACTGAAACTATTCTCGACTCACGTGATGATCGGACTTGAGATAGTGTATTTGGATCATGTACCACTCAAATGACTAGAGAGATGTACTTTTTGAGTGGGAGTTCTTAAGTAATATGATTAATTGAACTAATTGTCATGAACATAGTCTAATGGTCTTTGCAAATTACGATGTAGCTTGCGCTATAGCTCTACTGTTTTTATATGTTCCTAGAGAAAATTTAGTTGAAAGTTGATAGTAGCAAACTTTGCAGACTGAGTCTGTAAAACCGAGGATTGTCCTCGTTGATGCGCAGAAGGCTTATGTCCTTAATGCACCACTCGGTGTGCTGCACCTCGAGCGTCGTCTGTAGATGTTGTGAACATCCGACATACACGTTTCTGATGACTAAACGATAGTTCAGTGCAAAATACTTAATGGCTTAGAAGCGAGGCGTCGAAGACGTTTTGAAACGTCACGGAACATAAGAGATGTTCTAAAGAGATGAAATTGTGATTTTATGCTTGTGCCCTTGTTAAGAGGTATGAGACCTCCGACAAGATTCTTTGTCCACGAAGTAAAGGAGAAAATCTCAATCGTTGAGCGTGTGCTCAGATTATCTGAGTACGACAATCGCTTGAATCAAGTGGGAGTTGATCTTCCAGATAAGATAGTGATGGTTCTCCAAAGTCACTGCCACCAAGCTGTGAGAGCTTCGTGATGAACTATAACATATCAAGGATAGATACAATGATCCTTGAGCGATTCGTGATGTTTGACACTGCGAAAGTAGAAATCAAGAAGGAGCATCAATAATTGATGGTTAGTAAAACCACTAAGTTTCGATAAAGGCAAGGGCTAGAAGGGATACTTCGTGAAACGGCAAAGCAGTTGCTGCACTAATGAAGAGACCCCAGATTAAACCCAAGCCCGGGACTAAGTGCTTCTGTTATAAGGGGAACGGTCACTGAGGCGGAGCAACTCTAGATACTTGGTAGATAAGAAGGCTGGCAAAAGTCGAAAGAAGTATATTTGATATACATGATGTTGATGTGTACTTTACTAGTACTCCTAGTAGCACGAGGGTATTGGATACCGGTTCGGTTGCTAAGTGATTAGTAACACGAAATGAAAGCTACGGCATAAACGGAGACTAGCTAAAGGCGAGGTGACGATACGTGTTGGAAGTGTTTCCAAGGTTGATATGATCAAACGTCGCACACTCCCTCTACCATCAGGATTGGTGTTAAACCTAAATAATTGTTATTTGGTGCTTGCGTTAAGCATGAACATGATTGGATCGTGTTTATTGCAATACGATTATTCATTTAAAGAGAATAATGGTTACTCTATTTGCTTGAATAATCACCTTCAATGGTTTACTGAATCTCGATCGTAGTGTTACACATGTTCATGATATTGGTGCCAAAAGATACGAGGTAATGATGATAGTACTACTTACTTGTGGCACTGCCGCTTGAGTCATGTTGGTATAAATTGCATGAAGAGGCTCCATGCTGATGGATCTTTACACTCACTTGATTTCGAATCACTAGTGACATGCAAATCATACCACATGAGCAAGGCCTTGTTTTCATTGAGATGAAACAAGATAGTAACTTGTTGGAAGTGATACATTTTGATGTATGCAGTCCAATGGGTGCTGAGGCACGGAGTGGATATCATTATGTTCTTACTTCAATGACGATTTGAGTAGATACAAGAGTATTTACTTAATGAATCACAAGTCTGAAATATTGAAAAGTTCAATTCTGTTTCGGAGTGAAGTTCGTCGTAACAAGAGGATAAACTGTCTATGATATGATCATAGAAATGAATATATGAGTTACGAGTTTTGGTATGCAGTTAAGACAATGTGGAAATTGTTTCGCTATTCATGCCACCTGGAACATCATAGTGTGATGATGTGTCTGAACGTCATAGCCACACACTATTTGGTATGGTACATGCTATGATGTCTCTTATCGAATTACCACTATCGTTTATGGGTTATGCATTAGAGACAACCGCATTCACTTTAAATAGGGCACCGCGTATTTCTGTTGAGATGACACAGTATAGACTGAGGTTTAGAGAAATCTAAACTGTCGTTTCTTAAAAGTTTGGGGCTTCGACACTTATGTGAAAAAGTTTCAGTCTAATAAGCTCAAACCCAAAGCGGATAAATGCATCTTCATAGGATATCCAAAACAGTTGGGTACATCTCCTATCTCAGATCCGAAAGCAAAGTGTTTGTTTCTAGAAACGGATCCTTTCTCGAGGAAAGGTTTCTCTCGAAAGAATTGAGTGAGAGGGTGGTAGAACTTGATGAGGTTATTGAACCATCACTTCAACCAGTGTGTAGCAGGGCGCATGAAGTTGTTCCCGTGGCGCCTACACCAATTGAAGTGAAAGCTGATGATGGTGATCATCGAGCATCGGATCAAGTTACTACAAACCTCGTAGGTTGACAAGGTCGCGTACTACTGCAGAGTGGTACGGTAACCCTGTCTTGGAGGTCATGTTGTTGAGCAACAGTGAACCTACGAGTTATGGAGAAAGCAATGGTGGGCCCGGATTCCGACAAATGGCTGGAGGCCATGAAATCCGAGAGAGGATCCATGTATGAAAACAAAGTGTAGACTTTGGAAGAACTACTTGATGGTCATGGGACTATTGAGTAAAGATGGATCTTTAAAAGGAAGACAGACGATGATGGTGATAAGTCACTATTAAGAAAAGCTCGATTTGTCGCAAAGATGTTTCCGACAAGATCAAACAGTTGACTATGATGAGACTTTCTCACTCGTAGCGATGCTAAAAGTTTGTTAGAATTATGTTAGTAGTTGCTGCATTATTTATGAAATATTGCACGTAGGATGTCAAAACATTGTTTCCTCGACGGTTTCCTTGAGCAAACATTGTATGTGATACAACCAGAGGGTTTTGTCGATCCTAAAGATACTAGCAAGTATGCAAGTTCCAGCGATCCTTCAATGGACTGGTGCAAGCATCTCGGAGTTGGAATATACACTTTGATGAGATGATCACAGATTTTGGGTTTGTACAAGGTTTATGAGAAACTTGTATTTCCAAAGAAGTGAGTGGGAGCACTATAGAATTTCTGATAAGTATATGTGGTTGACATATTGTGGATCAGAAGTAATGTAGAATTTCTGTAAAGCATACAAGGTTGTTTGAAAGGAGTTTTTCAAAGGAATACCTGGATTGCGCTACTTGAACGTTGAGCATCAAAGATCTACGGAGATAGATCGAAAGAGCTTAATAGAAGTTTCAACAAGATGCATGCCTTGACAAGTTTTTGAAGGAGTTCAAAATAGATCAGCAAAGAAGGAGTTATTGGTTGCGTTGTAAGGTGTGAATTTGAGTAAGACTCAAAACTCGACCCCGGCAGAATAAAGAGAATAGACGAAGGTCGTCTTCTATGCCTTGGCCGTAGAATCTGAAGTATGCTATGCTGGGTACCGCACCTGATGTGTGCCTTGACTCAAAGTCTGTTAAGAGGTACACAGAGTGATCCAGGATTGAACCACTGATCAGCGGTCAAAGTTATCCTTAGTAACTAAATAGACTAAGGATTTTTTCTCGATTATGGAGGTGGTTAAAGAGTTCGTCGTAAAGGGTTACGTCGATGCAAGCATTGACACTAATCCGAATAACTATGAGTAGTGAAACGGATTCGTATAGTAGAGTAGATATTTGGAGCATTTCCGAATAGCACGTAGTAGCAGCATCTATAAGATGACATAAAGATTTGTAAAGAACGCACGGATCTGAAAATTTTAGAACCGTTGACTAAAACCTCTCTCACAAGCAAGACGTGATCAGACCCCAGAACTATATGGGTGTTGGATTCGTTGAAATCACATGGTGATGTGAACTAGATTATTGACTCTAGTGCAAGTGGGAGACTGTTGGAAATATGCCCTAGAGACAATAATAATTAGTTATTATTATATTTCTTTGTTCATGATAATCGTTTATTATCCATGCTATAATTGTATTGATTGGAAACACAATACTTGTGTGGATACATAGACAAAACACTGTCCCTAGTAAGCCTCTAGTTGACTAGCTCGTTGATCAAAGATGGTCAAGGTTTCCTGGCCATAGGCAAGTGTTGTCACTTGATAACGGGATCACATCATTAGGAGAATCATGTGATGGACTAGACCCAAACTAATAGACGTAGCATGTTGATCGTGTCATTTTGTTGCTACTGTTTTCTGCGTGTCAAGTATTTATTCCTATGACCATGAGATCATATAACTCACTAAAACCGGAGGAATGCTTTGTGTGTATCAAACGTCGCAACGTAACTGGGTGACTATAAAGATGCTCTACAGGTATCTCCCAAGGTGTTAGTTGAGTTAGTATGGATCAAGACTGGGATTTGTCACTCCGTGTGACGGAGAGGTATCTCGGGGCCCACTCGGTAATACAACATCACACATAAGCCTTGCAAGCAATGTAACTTAGTGTAAGTTGCGGGATCTTGTATTACGGAACGAGTAAAGAGACTTGCCGGTAAACGAGGTTGAAATAGGTATACGGATACTGACGATCGAATCTCGGGCAAGTAACATACCGAAGGACAAAGGGAATGACATACGGGATTATACGAATCCTTGGCACTGAGGTTCAAACGATAAGATCTTCGTAGAATATGTAGGGTCCAATATGGGCATCCAGGTCCCGCTATTGGATATTGACCGAGGAGTCTCTCGGGTCATGTCTACATAGTTCTCGAACCCGCAGGGTCTGCACACTTAAGGTTCGACGATGTTTTATGCGTATTTGAGTTATATGGTTGGTTACCGAATGTTGTTCGGAGTCCCGGATGAGATCACGGACGTCACGAGGGTTTCCGGAATGGTCCGGAGACGAAGATTGATATATAGGATGACCTCATTTGGTTACCGGAAAGTTTCCGGGCATTACCGGAAAAGTTTCGGGCTCATCGGTAGTGTACCGGGAGTGCCGGGAGGGGTGCCGGGGACCATCGGGAGGGGTGTCACGCCCCAAGGGGTCTCATGGGCTATGGGAAGAGATAAACCAGCCCCTAGTGGGCTGGAATAAGTTCCCACTAAGGCCCATAAGGTTTGAGAAGGAAAAAACACAAGGTGGAAAGAGTTTCCAAGTGGGAAGGTGGAATCCTACTCCAAGTAGGATTGGAGTAGGACTCCTCCACCTCCAATTTCGGCCAAACCTTTGGGTTTTGAGGCTGCCTCCTCCCCTCCCTCCCACCTATATATACGGAGGTTTTAGGGCTGATTTGAGACGACTTTCTCACGGCTGCCCGACCACATACCTCCATAGTTTTTCCTCTAGATCACGTTTCTGCGGAGCTCGGGCGGAGCCCTGCTGAGACAAGATCATCACCAACCTCCGGAGCGCCGTCACGCTGCCGGAGAACTCTTCTACCTCTCCGTCTCTCTTGCTGGATCAAGAAGGCCGAGATCATCGTCGAGTTGTACGTGTGCTGAACGCGGAGGTGCCGTCCGTTCGGTACTAGATCGTGGGACTGATCGCGGGATTGTTCGCGGGGCGGATCGAGTTACGTGAGGACGTTCCACTACATCAACCGCGTTCTCTAACGCTTCTGCTGTACGATCTACAAGGGTACGTAGATCACTCATCCCCTCTCGTAGATGGACATCACCATGATAGGTCTTCGTGCGCGTAGGAAAATTTTTGTTTCCCATGCGACGTTCCCCAACAGTGGCATCATGAGCTAGGTTCATGCGTAGATGTCTTCTCGAGTAGAACACAAAAGTTTTTGTGGGCGGTGATGTGCGTTTTGCTGCCCTCCTTAGTCTTTTCTTGATTCCGCGGTATTGTTGGATTGAAGCGGCTTGGACCGACATTACTCGTACGCTTACGAGAGACTGGTTTCATCGCTACGAGTAACCCCGTTGCTCAAAGATGACTGGCAAGTGTCGGTTTCTCCAACTTTAGTTGAATCGGATTTGACCGAGGAGGTCCTTGGATGAGGTTAAATAGCAACTCATATATCTCCGTTGTGGTGTTTGCGTAAGTAAGATGCGATCCTACTAGATACCCTTGGTCACCACGTAAAACATGTAACAATAAAATTAGAGGACGTCTAACTTGTTTTTGCAGGGTATGATTGTGATATGATGTGGCCAACGATGTGATGTGATATATTGGATGTATGAGATGATCATGTTGTAATAGAAATATCGACTTGCACGTCGATGGTACGGCAACCGGCAGGAGCCATAGGGTTGTCTTTATACTAACATATGTGCTTGCAGATGCGTTTACTATTTTGCTAGGCTGTAGCTTTAGTAGTGATAGCATAAGTAGCACGACAACCACGATGGCAACACGTTGATGGATGATCATGGTGTGGCTCCGGTGACAAGAAGATCGTGCCGGTGCTTTGGTGATGGAGATCAAGAAGCACGTGATGATGGCCATATCATGTCACTTATGAATTACATGTGATGTTAATCCTTTTATGCACCTTATTTTGCTTAGAACGACGGTAGCATTATGAGGTGATCTCTCACTAAAATTTCAAGACGAAATTGTGTTCTCCCCGACTGTGCACCGTTGCGACAGTTCTTCGTTTCGAGACACCACGTGATGATCGGGTGTGATAGACTCAACGTTCACATACAACGGGTGCAAAACAGTTGCACACGCGGAACACTCGGGTTAAGCTTGACGAGCCTAGCATGTGCAGACATGGCCTCGGAACACATGAGACCGAAAGGTCGAGCATGAATCGTATAGTTGATATGATTAGCATAGGGATGCTTACCACTGAAACTATTCTCGACTCACGTGATGATCGGACTTGAGATAGCGGATTTGGATCATGTACCACTCAAATGACTAGAGAGATGTACTTTTTGAGTGGGAGTTCTTAAGTAATATGATTAATTGAACTAATTGTCATGAACATAGTCTAATGGTCTTTGCGAATTACGATGTAGCTTGCGCTATAGCTCTACTGTTTTTATATGTTCCTAGAGAAAATTTAGTTGAAAATTGATAGTAGCAAAACTTTGCAGACTGGGTCTGTAAAACTGAGGATTGTCCTCGTTGCTGCAGAGAAGGCTTATGTCCTTAATGCACCACTCGGTATGCTGCACCTCGAGCGTCGTCTGTGGATGCTATGAACATCAGACATACACTTTTCTGATGACTACACGATAGTTCAGTGCAAAACACTTAATGGCTTAGAAGCAAGGCGCCGAAAACGTTTTGAAACGTCATGGAACATAAGTGATGTTCCAAAGAGATGAAATTGCGATTTCATGCTTGTGCCCTTGTTAAGAGGTACGAGACCTCCAACAAGATTCTTTGTCCACAAGGTAAAGGAGAAAAGCTCAATCGTTGAGCGTGTGCTCAGATTGTCTGAGTACGACAATCACTTGAATCAAGTGGGAGTTAATCTTCCAGAGGGTTTTGTCGATCCTAAAGATACTAGCAAGTATGCAAGTTCCAGCGATCCTTCAATGGACTGGTGCAAGCATCTCGGAGTTGGAATATACACTTTGATGAGATGATCACAGATTTTGGGTTTGTACAAGGTTTATGAGAAACTTGTATTTCCAAAGAAGTGAGTGGGAGCACTATAGAATTTCTGATAAGTATATGTGGTTGACATATTGTGGATCAGAAGTAATGTAGAATTTCTGTAAAGCATACAAGGTTGTTTGAAAGGAGTTTTTCAAAGGAATACCTGGATTGCGCTACTTGAACGTTGAGCATCAAAGATCTACGGAGATAGATCGAAAGAGCTTAATAGAAGTTTCAACAAGATGCATGCCTTGACAAGTTTTTGAAGGAGTTCAAAATAGATCAGCAAAGAAGGAGTTATTGGTTGCGTTGTAAGGTGTGAATTTGAGTAAGACTCAAAACTCGACCCCGGCAGAATAAAGAGAATAGACGAAGGTCGTCTTCTATGCCTTGGCCGTAGAATCTGAAGTATGCTATGCTGGGTACCGCACCTGATGTGTGCCTTGACTCAAAGTCTGTTAAGAGGTACACAGAGTGATCCAGGATTGAACCACTGATCAGCGGTCAAAGTTATCCTTAGTAACTAAATAGACTGAGGGGTGTCACGCCCCAAGGGGTCTCATGGGCTATGGGAAGAGATAAACCAACCCCTAGTGGGCTGGAATAAGTTCCCACTAAGGCCCATAAGGTTTGAGAAGGAAAAAACACAAGGTGGAAAGAGTTTCCAAGTGGGAAGGTGGAATCCTACTCCAAGTAGGATTGGAGTAGGACTCCTCCACCTCCAATTTTGGCCAAATCTTTAGGTTTTGAGGCTGCCTCCTCCCCTCCCTCCCTCCTATATATAGTGGGGTTTTAGGGCTGATTTGAGACGACTTTTGCCACGGCAGCCCGACCACATACCTCCACGGTTTTATCTCTAGATCGCGTTTCTGCGGAGCTCGGACGGAGCCCTGCTGAGATTAGATCACCACCAACCTTCGGAGCGCCGTCACGCTGCCGGAGAACTCATCTACCTCTCCGTCTCTCTTGCTGGATTAAGAAGGCCGAGATCATCGTCGAGCTGTACGTGTGTTGAACGCGGAGGTGCCGTCCGTTCGGCACTAGATCGTGGGACGGATCGCGGGACGGTTCGTGGGACGGTTCGCGGGGTGGATCGAGGGATGTGAGGACGTTCCACTACATCAACCGCGTTCACTAACGCTTCTGCGGTGCGATCTACAAGGATACATAGATCGGAAATCCCCTCTCGTAGATGGACATCACCATGATAGGTCTTCGTGCGCGTAGGAAAATTTTTGTTTTCCATGCGACGTTCCCCAATATATGATGCACGGGCTTTGCCCGACGCCGACCACCGGCAGCGGCGGAGGGGAGGTGTACGTCGTGGCAGGACTAGGCTGCGGCAACGTTTGAGATCTCCCGAGTCGCCCGCGCGGGGGGTGACGTGAGAGCCTCTAATGCCTTATTGTCTGTTCTTATGTGTTCTCCCGAGGTCTCTTGAGGTGTTTGAATTATAAGTAGGTGTTTTGCTAATCCACAAAATATGAGACAATCATATGAAGGCATAGCATGCAGCTTCTCCGTTTAGATTCTCGAGTCGTGCTAGGCCACTGGTCCCACCCATGTCATCTAGGTGGCGGCAATGGTTTGTTGTTGGATCTGGAGCCGCATGTTGTTGGGGATGGTAGTCAGTAGT
Organism: Hordeum vulgare subsp. vulgare; assembly: GCF_904849725.1. Lineage (NCBI taxonomy): Eukaryota > Viridiplantae > Streptophyta > Magnoliopsida > Poales > Poaceae > Hordeum > Hordeum vulgare. The sequence continues at coordinate 652,205,306 of NC_058519.1, read as the reverse complement.
ATTGGGTTAACAAATAAAACTACTATAATTTCATTCAAAACAGCATATTCAAAACTTAGCATGCATACCTAAATATTGGAGTGAAGCACAGATTGAATGAATACTAATAAGGATAAACCAAAAAAATGTCTGTACCTGTATCCTAACACACAATAGCCTTGCTCCGCTGAAAAAAAGTTATATTCTAAATAACATTTACATTTCAAACAAATCAACTTATTTGGGTTGGTACGGCATCACAAAAGCATTGTATAATCATCTTACATTACCACACAACATCAAATAAATCTGCAACAACATATACACACAAAATCAATCAGAAAGAATTGGACATATTTTGTGCTCTGGATAAAGGAACAGTTGCATTCTTTATCCTTGAAAATTGAAATACATGCTTCATCTTATATCATCTCTATAGAACTCTGAAACATGCAGCCAAAAAATCCCTGCAGCCAAAGTATCTTTGTTATCTAGTACAAAGCACAGGACTCTGAAACACGCACAACAAGTTTTAGCAGCGGCACCCCTGCATCATCATGTACTGAGGAGTATTTAACAAAAAAACTACCACATCTCATCCAAATGTACCCACAAACTACAACTTTATGATTTTGTTTCAAAAACTACCATTTTTTTTTGTTAAACTGTTGCAAAAAAGAAAAAACTACCAAGTGTGAAACCCGCCCGCTTCGCCGCGTTTAATCCCATTTTTGCCAGGATGGGCACACATTTCAGGCATCAGCGTGGCCAGGCGTTAACGTTCTCGCATCTCTCTCTCTCTCTTTCTCTCTATGTGTGTGTGTGTCGCGAGCTCTCCCCTATCTCTGACCTAGGTGGCGGCTGCCATGGCGTCGTTGAGTCCGTGCGGTGGAGGCGGCGATATGGGTCGCGGCAGAGTTGGTATTAAGAGCGCGGATCTCTCCCGTGCCTCTGACGTAGGTGGCGGCCGCCATGGCCACGGTGGATCCGGCCTTGGCGATGGCGGTGGTGGCGGTGGTAGGAGTTTGGACAGGGTGGGCTCATTCTTTGAAGTTGATAACCTGCTGGGAGCACCAGTTACGCGATGCAGCCTACTTTACACGCGACTTTGTAGCAATCAGAGGCACAAATTGCATAGTTATCGCGAGCGCCGCCGCGTTCCATGGATTGCAGGTATGATAATATCCTCTGCTTTTTCTATTTACTTTGTTTTTTACATATATAAATCTTAGTACTACCTCCGTCACGGTTAAATTTACATGTATTTCCACAATAGACAAGGTTTAAGGCGCATTGCATTTATTTCTAGCATCTAATTAGTACTCCGTTGTACTACTTCTATATGCATGGGTAGTATGAATGCTATTTTTTAACTCATTTCACAACGAATCAATAACCACCTATGTTCTAGAGAATTTTCATGCACGCCTTCTAAACCGTGACGGAGGGAGTAAGCATTATGTATTTTGAAGTTGTATTTATTTCAATTCAATTTCACTTGTTATCTCCTTCAGAATTAATTAGTAAATTTAGAGTAGTGACAAATAAGTTGAACTTATTTATGCAGTTTGGGTGATAAGAAGTGGCACATATGGTTTCGGTTCAACGGAAGAAACCCTGTGAAAAGGGTTATATATAAGAGATATATTTCTTTTCTCACTCTAGTATCACTCATTGGACACGCAAAAGGTATGCACCCCATCTCTGCACTATTAATTAATCTATGGAACTAGGTTATTATACTTGATTTAGTTGGTTATTAATTGTAGTTGATGATCATGGTTATTAATTTTATGAATATGGGGCTTCTTAAGGCAATAAATGAGGTGTTTTCTGATTCCCCTCAGAGATACTGTCTTAGGCACATATATGCCAATTTCTAGTCTGATAGTTTTAGAGAGAAAGAACTAAAAAAGTATGTAGATAGGGCAAGCTACTCATTCATATGAAACATGGCCATGAATTAGCAATGGCAGAGTTGAAAGTAGAGTGTGAAGAGGCCTTGGCTTGCCTTAAGTAAACCCCTGCACAAACTTGGTGTAGGTCTTCAATGGATTATAATTGCAAAACTGATCTTGTTGTGAACAACTTCAGAGAAGTTTTCAACAAAATGATCTTTGATGTTAGGTCCAAACCAATTAGGACAATATTTGAAGGAATTAGGACAAAGAAAAGGATCAAAAGGCAAAAGAAAAGGGAAAAAATACAGACCAGCAGGTGGATGATCTGTCACGTCCAAGATGCGACCCTATCCTCAATTTTGCACGAAGGCCTCGTCAGGGATAGAAGCGCATCTCGCCGTGTCGCAAGAATGGATATCGTTACAAGTACATGTACTGAAAAGAAGAGATGTATAATAGAATTGGCTTACACTCGCCACAAGCTACATCAGAGTCACAACAGTACAATACATAAACATCATGAAGAAGAGCAGGGTCCGACTACGGACGAAAACAAACGAGAAAAGAAGAACGACGTCCATCCTTGCTATCCCAGGCTGCCGGCCTGGAACCCATCCTAGATCGATGAAGAAGAAGAAGAAGAAGCAACTCCAAATGAACAATCAACGCGCTCGCGTCAAGTAACCTTTACCTATACCTGCAACTGGTGTTGTAGTAATCTGTGAGCCACAGGGGACTCAGCAATCTCATTTCCAAAGGTATCAAGACTAGCAAAGCTTAATGGGTGAGGCAAGGTTAAGTGGTGAGGTTGCAGGAGCGGCTAAGCATATATTTGGTGGCTAAACTTACGAGTACAAGAAACAAAGAGGGGGATCTACGCATAGCGGACGCGAACTACGGTTGATCAAATGAATGATCCTGAACACCTACCTACGTCAGACATAACCCCACCGTGTCCTCGATCGAAGAAGGAACTCACGAAAGAGACAATCATGGTTACGCACACAGTTGACATATTTTATTTAAGTTAAATTCAAGTTATCTAGAACAAGTGTTAAACAAAATATCCACGTTGCCACATAACCGCGGGCACGGCTTTCCGGAAATATTTAACCCTGCAGGGGTGCTCCAATTAGTCCATCACAAATTACCACAAGCCGCATAGAAATCCTCAATCACGAAGCTCGCGATCTCGTCGGATTCCCTAGTGGAAAACCTCAACTCTGAGATTACCCAAAGCATCACCGGAATCCTGATGCACAAGATATTCCGTCAAAGGTAAAACTAATCCAGCAAGGCCACCCGACGTGTCGACGATCCCGATAGGAGTCGCGTACCTCGTTCTTAGGACACGACGGATAAGCGATGCGTACGGTGTCCTGATAGAAATCACCCAAGTTGGCCCCGCACAGTGCTCTGGGTTGGACCAACACTCATGAGGAGCACTGGCCCGGGGGTTGATTAAATTATCCTCGGGTTAATTACTCCCTATGCAGTTCATTAGTTATTAGACAAATGTAGTATCAAAGTTGGGCCTTGCCAGACCAGCTTTAATCTAAAAAGAATTATCAAGGGGGTCCCCATAACAACCCTGATCGTGTTAGGAGCGCTCATTTATGGAACATAACACCGGTAGCCGAAAACTAAGGGGGAAAAGGTGGAACAAAACACCAGGCTAGAAAGGCCGAGCCTTCCACCTTTTACCAAGTATATAGGTGCATTAAATTAAATAGCATTTAAATATGGTGATAAGACAAGGAACCCATGTTATCACATGGAAGCAACTACATCTGCAACTAGAAACGCTAATAACATGGTTAAGCAAGCAGTAACATAGTCAATCAGTGGTTTGCTAGGTCGAACAGGTTGAAGGTTATCATGGCATGGTTGAGAGGCTGATATATAACAAGTGGTAGGCAATGAGACGTATACAATAGAAACGGTAAAACTAGCATGGCAATGATAGAATGGTATCTGGGGAAATGGTCATCTTGCCTAAGATCCCGTTTGGAAGAAGAACAACTCCGAGAAGTCGGTGAACCAACGTAGTCGAACGGGTCCTCACATTCCGACACGCTTGCGGAACTCTATTGAGACGGAACAAAGCGGAAACAAACATCAACATAGATATTCACCACACGATGCACAACATGATGCACAACCTACTATGATGCATGGTCAGGTCAACATGCAAAGGATGGCATGGCAAAACACCTCACGCAAATACTACACATTAAATGAAGCTCGATATGCAACGAGTTGCATATCGACGGAACTCCACATTTAATTATTAGTTCACTCCCGTTTATTTACGCGGCATATTAAGTTGTTGTTAACATGGCAAGGGGTGAAGCGGTGAACCTACATGACATCCTAGACGGTTAACACGCGGAGCATAGACCGGAGCTACGACATAAGAGGCATGCAACACAAGATTATATGCCATGAATGCGTCATGCATGCAAGTCACAACAACACGGGCAAGGAGAGAAAGAAACAGGTGTCGCCACGGCGAGCGAAAGGGGAACTATGGCGGCAAGACGGAAACGATGCCACGACAACGTTCCTATCCCAACAACTCATCGAGATATCGTGCCAACGTATAGGGAGCGGGTGCGGGAACGCTAAATAAAGATGGGGTGATCCCGCTACCGGGTTCCCATGTGTTGAGGGCACAACGAAAGAGGAACACGTGCAACGGCAACATAAGGCTCAAACATACATTCATCTCATACAACACATGCACACGGTCACGACACGTCTCATCGGTATACCTTCGAAGCATGCAATCGTAGCGCTTCGGTCCGATGAAGGAGAACAATGATCGTCGTGGAAGTCGAGGTACTCGATCTCGTCGACGGTAGTCGTTCGCTCGGCGTCGTGGTTCACGGTCTTCGGCGACGGTAGTCGAACTCGTTTTCCGAAGACGTCCGGGGGTGGTCAAGGACGTCGTGGTACTCATCGAATTTGTCGATGACTCACGACAGGCGGGGATGGTGCACGCGGCGACGGCATACAGCGACAGCGGCAACACAACTACATCAGCTACAGCAAGGCACCTAACAACAACAGCTTACAGCTACGGCAACTAGCATCAGCAACCGGCAGCAGTGGCATGCAATTAGCAAGGGGCATCAGCTACAGCATGGCAAAAGCAAGAGCAAGCTAGCAGCACCTAGCTAACTAGCAAGGCAAGCGGCAACTACAACTAGCAATGCTAGCAACAACAACTAACACATCTAGCTACAGCAAGCAGCAAGAGCAACCTGCAGGCAGGCAAATAGCAAGCGGCAGTAGCTACAACAACCACTACAGCCAGTAGAGTAGCGGTACAGCAAGCACAACAACAGGGCAACAACAAGCATGAGAGGCCATGACACACTACAAGGAATATGCTAATACACGACGCTATTTTTTCGTCGCTACATCGTCACGGTTTTTAATTTACGACGATCTCACGACGAAAAACCAAGCGTCGAAAACGGAGCACAGCGGCGACAACAGGGCCTCGGGCCGGCCGGGAGTTGGAGGCGGCGCCGGTGGAGGGGCTCGGCTAGGGCGACGAGAGGGAGACGCGGGCACGGCGACCTGGAGGCGAGGGACGAGGCGGAGAAGAGGCCATCGCGGGCGCAGGAGACGGCAAAGCGGAGCAGCAGGGCCAACCGGCGCGAGCACGGGACGAGGCACGTCGGACGGCACGGCTGACGAGCAGCAGGACGGCGCGCAGGGCTGCATCGGCGAGCACGGGGCACGCGGGGAGGCCCTGCTGCAGGGGCAAGCCGGCGGGGCAGGAGGTGCCAAGGCACGCGGGGAGGCTAGCTAGGCCAGGCGGCGCGGCGAGGCAGAGGGGGCTCGACGCTGGCAGGGAGGCGGACACGGGACGAGGGGAATCGGGGCAGAGGGGATGGCGAGAGGAGGGGATCGGGGGCTTGGGGGAGGCGACGGCGCACGGGAGGACGAGAAGGAGACGGGGATCGGTCGCTAGGGCAGGGGAGGGGAGGCCTTGGGCCTTGGCCGGCTGGGCCTTGGCCTGGGGTCCTCCCCCTTTGGTTTTTTTCCTTTAATAAAACAGAAAAACACACTTTAAAAGAAAAAGATTAAACAAAGTAGAAAAATGCCTTTTTTTACTCCTTTAAAAATACACCCCAACTAAGAAAAATAGATTGGGCGCTTTTAAAGAATAAGATGAAACCTTTTGAAGAAATAAATAAAACCCCCTTTTTTACAAAGAATAAAAATAAAAGCTCTTTTAAAGGAGAAAAATAAAATGAGACTCTGTTTTAAAATAAAACAAAAGGAGAAATAAAATAAAACCCAAGAGTTGCCCCCACATTTAATAAAATGATTTTCTTTAAAAGAAGACGAACCTTTTTTTTAAGCAGGGTTAAAACGGGAAACTTTAGCAAACTGCAAAAACGAAATAAGAGGGGAGAGGGGGAGTTTCTATCGCACTAAGACTCGGTGAGCACTCGAAGCCCACACACTCAAAACACCACACGCGACAGGCGATGCAAGATGTCATGCATGATGTGACGATGCAACCTAAATGATGATGCCACCAAATAAAATAACCACACAACGGAAACGAAAATAAAGGGGAATCTTCTGGGGCGTCGGCATCGGGCTGTCACATGATCACACCCAACTATTCTGAAATATGGGAGGAGAATAAAAATATGCCATGTTTTGCCAAGCTGATAGGGTTGTTCCTTCTATTTGGCAAGTGTCAAGTGGTGAAAAACAATATTGTGTGGATCTGGAAACTAGATCATGTGATGTAGGAGGTGGGACATGAGAGGTGTGACTTGCAGTCATGCAATAGCATCAATGAGCAAGCTTCATATTCACTTAGTGGACTTTGTGCATGATTTTTTCAAGAAGCCACTATACATAGAAGCATATAAAGGCATTGTTTATCATGTCCCTGAACCTAAATTCTGGCTTGACACCCATACCCAAGATATTGAGCCACCCCTTTTCAAAGAAAAACTGGTCAAGAATTGGACAATTAGAAGGAAGGTTCAATATAAGGAGCCTCCACCAAAAGACACCAGCAGAATGAGAACAATTACATGCAGTAATTGCAGTCTGCAAGGCCACATATACACCCACTGCCAGCCAACTCTGAAATCAAGTCTTCATATGAGAAAGAACTTACATCAGATTATTAGAAATTTTGAAATGTATGTATGATCAATTTTGGTATGGTGAAATTAGTAACTTCTCTTGGAGTACAAAAGTTGAAATTCGGAATGATGGCAAGGGAACAAGCGGTTATGTGTGCAGTCTGAGGAGTTTCTAATACGAACAGAGACAAACCAAAACGACTCAATGGTGTCTTAACCGAGTTGGACACGTAGACCAACTTCAACTTTTTTTATTTTTGCGAGATACTCGATAGACCAACTTCAACTTGCATGGAAACCATTGCTAACTCGAAGCTAGAAAACATGCAAATTAACTCCAACTCGCCTCTTGCGATTTGATGTTTGGTTTACAGTGCTTTGTGCTCTTGTGCATTTCTACCCGATCCCCTTTCCGGTGTTTAGAGGAGGATAATTTTGGTTTTTCTTCTCTAACCGACACCTAGCCAATCCCCTAATTTATCCTCCGGCATCTATCCTATCCTTAAATTTATTCCGTCGCTACCGCTCAAAGGAAATCTCTAGCCTCTCTCTCTCTCTCTCTCGCTTCTCAACCCCTTCCCCCACCACTGCCTCTTCACCGGCGACCTTGCCATGAATGTGTGCCTCCTCACGCAGTATCCTATGCTGACATTGTGTTCCTGTCGCTGTCCACTTCATTGTCATGTCCGTCACCGCACAACCGCCATGACCATGGGAACGAGGGGGGGGGGGGGGGGGGAACAGTACATGAGCATGATGGCCACGACACGAGCACTCTGTCTCCTCGTCTCAAGCTCGCCAATGACCTGACTTGGCCAACTAAGCATGCACGTCCACACGCTTTCCACGTCGTTGCAAGACCGGATGCAGGCGATTCCGTCATCCGCTCGGCAGATCCGTCGAGCGACGAGTATGCTGAGAGTTCCTTAAAGTTTGAGGCCGTTCGTATGGCGAGGCGTTTGTGCGTCGGAAATATTTGTGCCCCTCTCCTTCTTCCACCTACGTGTGTCGAGTGTGTGTGTGTGAAAGAGAGATTCATCCGACGTTTGTGTCGTCGGATGTTAGTCGGCGTTCATCGCCGAGTAAAATGATGTAGATGAATAAAGCCGGGTATAAAACTTTATACTGGCCCTACTCTGTATTTTTGCCACCTTGTATGAATAACATTGGAGTTATTCCAATGTTATTTTCTTTTATCTTTCCATTGAGCCGGTATTGTAATCATCTAAAAAAACCAGCATACAGATGTTCAAATGAAACCATATGTACCAGTTCTTATTACTTGTATTTTCAAAAGATGAAACAATGCTCACTACTCTATAGTTCAAGCTTCATAATAAACATTGTAGTACATAAAATTTGGATGTAAGTAAGCGTTAACACATACTCCCTCTGTCCCAAAATAAGTGACTAAACTGTAGTCACTTATTTTAGGACAGAGGGGGTATGTGATAATACTGATAACTAAGTTACGAAGTGATCCCGCGGTTTATCATGATTTGGGTCTATGCAACACCATTGTTTGATACAATGTTGAACGGTATGGTCTGATCTCATTCTGTGCATTTTAAATTGAACCAAAAAACATACCAAAAATAAATCAAACCACATGTTACTCGGCGTTCGTCGCCGAGTAATGTGATGTTACTTGGCGTGTGTGCCAAGTTCATATTCTTCAAATGAAACAAAGGAAATAAATAGAAGCATCTAAAGACATTGTTTATCTTGTCCCTAGACCTGAATTCTGGTTTGACACCCACACCCAAGATATTGAGCCACCTGTTTTCAAAGAAAAACTGGGCAAGAAACAGACAATTAGAAGGAAGGGTCAATATGAAGTGCATGCACCAAAAGACAACGGCAGAATGAGAACAATTACATGTAGTAATTGCAGTATGCAAGGCCACATATTCACCGAGAGGACTTTGTGCATGATTTTTTCAAGAAGCCACTATACATAGAAGCATATAAAGACATTGTTTATCCTGTCCCTGGACCTGAATTATGGCTTGACACCCACACCCAAGATATTGAGCCACCTGTTTCCAAAGAAAAACCGGGCAAGAAACGGACAATTAGAAGGAAGGGTCAATATGAGGTGCCTGCATGAAAAGACACAAGCCTAATGAGAACAATTACATGCAGTAATTTCAGTCTGCAAGGCCACATATACACCCACTGTCAGGCAACTCCGAAACCAAGTCGTCATATGAGAAAGAACTTACACCAGGTTATTAGAAATTTTGAAATTTATGTATGATCAATTTTGGTATGGTGAAATTAGTAACTGTGTTGATTCGTACATGCAGGAGAACACAGAAATTTAAGGGGGGTGGGTCATCATCTTCTCATCCTCCACATCCACCTCCAACTGCAACTTTACCAGCAACATGAGCTCCTCGTGTTCCTGGTAAAGTACGGAGGCCACGAAAAACAGGAGCACCAACCTCATCAGCGCCAGCAAGAGTAGGCCCAACCTCATCAGCACCAGCAAGAGCAAGCCCAACCTATTGGGTAGCAGGGCTTCCAAGATACACAAGGTGATTCCATTCACCTAGAAGGCTAGAACAACTAGTGGAGCAACTCAAAGAGTGACAGGTAAGAGAAAGAGGAGACCTAACAGCAAGTGGTAGTCCTATTTCACCGCTAGTGGAAATCAGTGGAATCACTTAAATATGGAACCCCAAGCTGAAGGACAAGATCCTCCTACCACTTTTCCGGAGAAGGAAATGCTATATGTGCCTCGTACTGTCTACCGCATACTGGCTAAAACCCTCAGTCTAATCAAGGGCCACAACTTTGACGATGAAGAAGTTGTGGGAATCATGAAGAATATGATATTCAGCACCATACACGGTATCCCCGGCCCATTGTTATACATGATTTCTTTTTTTTTTTTGACCGAACACTGCAAGGGCAAAGCCCCCCACAACCATAAACCTTTATTAATAGGATATTGCAATATGTACATGGTTACCTCGGTAACCGAAAGTAAAGTAGAAGGGAAAGGAGTCTAACCTAAAAAGCTATCAAAATTTAATGTGGTAAGAAAGAGACCCATTTCAGCAGGTCCTCTTTGAACTTAGGCTTGATCCTATGTGCTATAAGGGACATGTGAGTTATAAATCCTGACTTCCATGCAGCAAATGTAGGCCGATTGATTTGAGGCCTTATGCCCCATGGGTTATGAGATTCATCAGATCAAGGTCTTCAATCAACTACAAAGCTGACTATTAGAATCATCTCACCTACTTGCCGCGAGTTGAAATTCTTCAAAGCACAATCTCTTCTGTTCCTCGCAAAGGAAAAGTTGTTATTGATGAAGGCACATGTCCTCTGGATGGGAGATTTCGCCATCCATCATCTCAATCAAGAGGCGACGACATTGCCTCCTGAGACACTACAACAGATGCTTCAAAGTAAAATCGTCAAGATACAACTCCTCAAGTCAAGACAAATCGTGAGCTCCTCATTAGCCTACATCAGAAAGTGGACAGGAATCACGATTGGGTTAAGTGTCAAATTGCTTCAATTATGTGCACTATGATAGTGACGCGAAATTCGGTGAGGAAAAAACACTACTATGCGCACTAGATCTTTGACCGCAGTTGGGCTATTCTATCCCATCTCAAGGCAGCTGAAGGACTTGCAGGCATGGAACTCAAGCAAAACTTCAATTGATCATATCCACCCAAGAAGAAGTTCAAGAAAGTCTAAGTTCCTCACTTTGTGCCAAGTTCATATTCTTCATCGCGCACGAGTGAGAGAATGAAGATCTTGATGGCACTACTGTTGGTCCCTCTGCTTCACAGGACCCGAGTCCAATGTTAGCACTCCTCCACCACCTTCAAGATGATTATATTCAGGGGTGTTAGTCCTCAGTTTCGTCTCCTTTTGACCATTTAATGACAAAAGGGGAGAAACTTGAGTTCGTTTTCAAGCGGGTTTGTATATGGGCTGTTTTTTTGAAGTTACAACTCTCGTTCTTCTATCATGTTTTATTTTAAAGAGTTGTAAACTTAAATCTGATGGTGGTCTGGCATTTTTGAACTGATTTCTGCATTATTTACGCATGCTGAATTTCATCAGATATAGGGGTACATCTCCACAATTTCTGCATTATTTACTTATGCTGAATTTCTGCATTATTTCTATCATGTTTTGATGGTGGTCATGTTTTATTTACGCGTTGCAATTTCTTCATATTATATGTTCAATGCATAAATGGATTCCAAGATAGGGGTACTGTGATAGCCTGGCTTATTAGGGATGGTAGACTACTCATATCAATAAGAAATTCTTTCTTTTCCGGGAGCCCATCCGAATAGAACTCCCAGATTAAGCGTGCTCGGCTTGGAGTACTTCTAGGATGGGTGACCGACCGGGAAGTTCATCCCGGGTGCGCATGCGTGAGGACAAAGTATGCAGAAAAGACTAGTATTGATATGTGGGGCCAGTCTAGATCCCGCCAGGAGTAACGACCGCCGGTGGGTGTGTCTGGGACGTTACAAGTTGGTATCAGAGCCGACCCTCGTGGTTACACGGATGTTTGCGGACTGGTGTGCGGTCATGTTGTTCATGACGTTTGTGACCCATCGTGGCACACGGCATGGCACACGTACTGGACTGGATGCACACACGATTGTGCCAAGAGGGAACACTCCTGTGGCCCGACGAGGACGTTGGTTCCTCTGAGTGGTGGTGTATGTGATAGCCTGGCTTATTAGGGATGGTACACTACTCATATCAATACCGTCGGCGGGTGTGTCCGGGGCGTAACAGGTAGATCTCCACAATTTCATCTTGCCATGTACACTTGCAATCGAAAGCAAATTCTCCAGCATGCACATCTTCAGTGGGGTCCTCTATATCTTGTAATTAAATTCTTCATACGCTGTACTTACACTTTATATTTTATCCCCATTGAAAAACTTCACCTGTTTTTCACTAATTACCAAAATGGGGGAGATTAATAGTGCATCTAGTGCCCCCTTAGTGATTTTGGAGAATTAAAGACAAATGGGTTAAGAGAATAATGTGTTTGTGTGATAGGAGAAACGGTCCTTGAAGATTTGATTTAACTCATGGAGATGGACCCTAAAAATGTATTTTTCACATTAAAGAATTTCGTGCGACCTTTTGAAGAAATTGAAGCGAAGAATTGGAAGCTTGAAGGCTTTGTTTTCGTAGTTTCTTTCTTGTAATTTTGAGTCATAGGAAACCATTAAAGGGGGTCTATGTGATACATAGACGTATTTATAAGTGATGCTCTTCTCAAAAACATATACCTACCTATTTCTTCGAGTTGAAGACTTTGAAAATCGTGTAGTGCAGTTGAGTTCTTCAGTGAAAGAGAAGACGTTCTTTTGGTCGCTCAAGAAATTGGTTTCGCTAATGAGTTAGGATTTCACTAGTGCGATTTGCCTACCATGAGGAATTTGAGAGCCCCAACGAGTTGTAGAGTTCAAAATTCCTACTATTGTTGTGCTTAGTGCCAGCTATTCAGTGGATCCTTATCCCTACAACGGTCATGTCCGCGGGGGTATTTATGTTTTATCATGTCGGGTTGCCCCTGGCTACAAATAGCCCCCCCCTAACCATTATTTGGTTGACTGCTTCGAGAAAGAGATTGAAAAGTGTCATCTAGAGAAACCCTTGCTCTGACGACTTTGTGAGAATCCAAAGTGAGGAAAAAGCCATACACCCAAAGCCTCAAAGTGATTGAGCATCACCGAAAAATTGTCTTGTGTGGAACCGACACATGTGACCTTTGAAGATAGTGTATCTTCCAAACAGTAAGGTGTCATGGTCTAGAGCATCCAAGAGACATTGTGGACTGTCGGGTGACCAAGTGTGTGAAGGTTTGGGAGCAAGGTTGTCAGAATCGCGATTCTGAATCGGGTCGGAGCTCCAATCACAGGATCGCAAATCGTAGAATCTTCACTATCAAGATCATAAAAACGTAGATTTTATGATTAAAATCATAGAATCAGAGGGGTTAGGTTGGATGGTAAAGTCATAAAATCGTATAATAGAATCGCGATTCTGACAACCTTGTTTAGGAGTTTACCTTTAAGACTTACCACGAGTGATTGGGAGGTGTCTAAGTGACTTCAACTCAAGGAGAATATGGTGAAGACTTAGTGTCTTCTTGTTTTAGTTCCACGCCGCTCCAACCTGACGTACAACTATCACAACAGTTGGAACTGGTAAAAAAAATCATGTGCCTTCATCGAGCAACCAGGTTCTATTTCCTCAATCTTTCATTTCCTCCTTCATATGTTGATGAAACTGCTCCCTATTCTGTGAAGACTTTGACTGAAGACTTTCTCAATTTCCTCAACCTTAATTCTTCAGTCATTGTACTTTCCGCCTGTGTATCATGATTGGTTGCTCCTCATTCCTCGTGTATGCCATGCTTCATCATGATGTCTTTGTAGTTGCCATGTCTTGTATGCACTTGAGTACTTTATCCGCTACGTAGCATTTCGTCTCTCTCTATTTCTTCACTAAGTAAATCCTCAGTGACGAATTTGTTAAAATCGCCCAATCACCCCCCGTCGATATAACACACGTTCAGTTCATCATATACAACGAGGCACGTGAGGCAACTAATCAGAGAGCTAAAAGAAACTTCAAGGGTTTGTATTTCTTGTGTTCTTAATTTCGAGTCTAGGGCTTAAATTTTTAAGGCACATAAGATAGCCAGATATGGAGTTAATATTCTAGTTGGGAGGCACATTTGGTTGGGTGCTCCCTTTTATACGAATGTTATCCCTACGCACATTATCAACAAGCAATAAGGACTATCTATCTATGTTAAAAAAAACAATGGAGTGTGTTTTGGGATTTCAACCCGGGTACTCACCGATGATGAGATCCTCTTACGCAACCTCTAACGTATAACAACGATCTTGCTCCTCCTTGGCGATGAGGGCAGCCTGCAACATCCGCTCTTCCTCCTTGGACGATGGCACCTAGAATGGTCGCAGGGAAACTGGCATAATGAGGGGGGTGAAGCTATGGAGAATGGGGTCACCGGAGACCATGGGCAGCGGTGGCAACAGGTCCGAAGCTCCCCCCTCTTGATCTGGAGTTCGCCCATCACAACCGGTTGATGTAGGGGAGGAAAATTGTGTTGTACGGGTTTGCGGAGGAGCCTGGCTGGCTTAATAAAGCTGGAGTAGGCTCGAACAAGCAACCCATATCGCATTGTTGTTGTATGGTGTGAACAATTCATTTGTACTCTTGGTCGATGTTGGCTCTGATAATTTAATTTCGGCCTCATTTCGAGCCTCCATCTTAAAAGATATGCATGTGGTAACTGGTTAGTATAACAATGCTCTTCCCAGCCAGTGGTAACCAACACTAACAAATATCAAACACATAATAGATCAACAACTACAAACAATTACATCCACTCTTCCTGATCGACATTAAACAACAAATCAGTTCCTTCCATACAACTCTCAAATTCAATTAACCAGTCTAATGTAACACTTGCATTCTTGATAGATAACAATACACTGCCACGAAAAACAAATAATTGGTAGAGAACAATACACCGCCACGAAACTAATGATTGCATGATCAAAACTAGAAGATAGATCACCAAACCGGCCACAAGATCAGGCGTCCCGTATGAACAAACCATTCCAGGGCTGACTTATTGAAAGGTCCTAAGGTAGCAGTTCGACAGCTGAGCGGGGAAGGATACGATGTCTTCGCCGTCAGGGTTGGCCTAGACGACGGTTTCCTGGACGAGAGAAAACAACCTGTAACAGTACATACACGTCAGCCAGGCATCGCACAAGAAGGTGAGATTCAGATATAACTATAATGTTCTGATTTGATATGTGAAAACCACATGTTTAGGTATTTCTCAGGAAAACGCTCTCATCATTTGACAATCTTATTAAATTTTATGATTTACTACAGTGAAAATTAATGGTCGCTGCATTTTGGAGACCTTGCTAGTCGTGTAATTTGTACGATGTCATCTTGTAAAGACGAGAGGGAGCATATGACTTCAATTTGTCTGGAAATTACATAGGTAAATGTATACACAGTGAGCATGCATACACATGTACGTACCTGGTAATCACCAACTGTTCGCGACTTGAAACCAGCTGCAGAGTATATGAGATAGAACTCCCATATACGGATGAACTTCTCATCAAAGCCCAGGGCTAAAACTTGACTGCAAGAAAAAATAAATCAATAAGAAACTAATACTAACTGAGCAACCAAATGTAAGATACGAATATGTGGATATAATCGTTACAACAAATTTACTTGCGCAATGAACATATGGTATATGTGCTAGTCTTGTTTCCACCAAGTTGACACTTACTCTTTGTTGGTCATGAAGTTGTCCCTCCAGTGCATCAGAGTTGTGTAGTAATGTGGCCCAATATTCTCGACATGCTCTATGCTACATTCGGTGCGCAACAAGAACAGGGAGGATTTAATCAGTGGAGATCCATCCATGGCCATTAATTAATCAATCAAGCATCGATTGACTGATGTAAAACGTACCAGAACCTTGATGATGTGGTCATGGCAGACATTACACGACCCAAAGAAGGAAGGCAACCGCCAGGAAATATGTATTCTTTTATGAAGTCTGTCCTCCTTCTGTATTGCTCATAGCGTTCCTCTGGAGCTGAGATGAACTATATAATGCACATACATGCATTAGCAGATAAAATGGTTAGTTCATGATTTTGTAAGCCTAAGGTCTTGCTTGGAGAGGAAGGAGTATGTTTCATTGGGTTTTTCTGCCAATCCAAAAGAATAAGGCCTAATCCTCATTTTTGTGTCCCGCAAAATAATCAGAATAAGGCCTAATCCTCATTTTTGTGTCCCGCAAAATAATCATATACTACTTGTTCGTAGTGATAGTGGAGGCCCGCCGTAAGGCTGTTTGGAAATAAATTTAGTTGTTGAGAATGATATTTGTCATGTACTAACCTGGAGCACCAATATGCCATCTTCAGCCAAGTAAGACTCGCAACAGGCAAAAAATTCGTCCATGTATTCATGGCCAACATGTTCGATCATACCGCTGATTTACAGGAAAGGAATATGTAAGTATAACCACGTGCATACGTAAGTATAACGACATCCATAATATAGTAGTAATACTTACCAGCTTATGATTGCATCATACTTGTAAGGTGGTATTTGACGGTAGTCGCACAACATAAAACTTATGTGGTCCTATATAAAAGTTAACAACAATAGACAGTATAATTGTTAACTAGGAGTTTACTCTCCCAAAGTAAGCTGAGGACGAAACAATACTAATTCATCATGCATGTATGGGTAAAACTGTGTCTATCATAGGCTCATAGCTCACCACAGAACTTATTAAGGCTCGCTAAGCTTTTAATGGATTATATGTTATTATATGAAATAAATATATCTCATATATCAATAATTAGGTATGTTGTTGACCCGTTCACAGCCGAGGGGGCGCTGATACTAGTTGCAAGCAGATGGTGTGGAGAGGTCAAGGAAGGTATGTAGGGGATTTTGGCAAACAAATGGCGTTGTCCTGAAGAGTGTGGTGGTCGTGGCAAGCGTAGAGGACATGATGACCATGCCAATGGCGGGGGATGGGATCGGGGTGGACCGGAAAAGGCCGGAGGCACCCCAAATCTCAAGCAGTTGGCGGTACGCATGGAGGCACAAAGTCAGCGCTGCAAGGGCATTTTTCCTTGACTACGGCCAGCACCAAGCAAGACCGAGCTACTCCTTCCAAGGTAAATGTGTGTGTAGGAATATAACTATGTAAGGTTTGATATAGGACAACATGCTAAACTGTCGCAGGACATGGAGCAGGCATTGACCCTCAGTTTGATCCAAGCGTTTAAAGGAAATCTTACTCCCTCATTGTTGTATTGTGGTTTGTCCCTGCAGTATCAGCTGAATTGGTCATGGAAAGTTGTTTCTAAAGGTGAGTAAGGAATCCTTAGGTAACACATCTTTATATCATCAATTACAAGAAAGGCTACAGGTCTATAGGATAAAAAGGCTAAAATGCTCACACTACACTTTCTCAGCGAAAACATGCATATGGTGGATCGGTAATTAGTAATAAGTTATTAAATGGAGATGTATTGCATAAAGGTGGGGGTAACATAGAACTAACCTCTAAGCCCGCTTCTCTGACTTTTCTCTCTGCGTATTTATGTTGCTCCGCTGACAACGTGACTCCGGTATATTTGCAGCCAGTTTGCTTAACCGCTTGTATTGCTAAACTTCCCCAGCCGCTACCGATATCAAGAACATGATGCCCCCTCTTGACTTTAGCCTTTGGTTGAATGTGTATTTTGCAAGGTTGAAATACCACCAGATCAGTTCACAGGTCACAACATTGTCTAATTGGTAATCAATCTAATGACACAAGTTCTGGAGATATTAAAGTATTACCTTGTCGATTAGAAGGCTGAGCTTACGTTGCTGGGCTACTTCTAAGCTTTCGTTCTCCATCTACCAATTTGATTTTAGTCTGTGAATTGATAAAACTACTCTACAAAATTTACAAGCTACATAACAGAATCACAAGATTTGCAAACCTTGAAAACAGCACAAGAGTAAGTCATCGATTTGTCCAGAAAAAGCGAGAAAAAATCATTACTCTGCACACATATATGAGAACAAAGACAAACTGTTAGTGTTATTTGGTACGTGTAGACGTATTGCAATGAATGATAGTAAATCTTTTTATAAGGTTTGGAAAACAAAAAATCTCAATGTGAGTAGGATCTTCAATAATTCTGCTATTACAAATTGACCTATTCAGCTAGTTATTTTAACCGTGATGGAATGTAATAACAAAAGAAGAGACATGGGTGCTCACAAGATCATAGTGCTGAGAGATGTTTCGACGTGTTTGTGTCACAGTGTTCTTCCTCGAGACTTCGCGCAAAATGTATTTAGCATGTGCCAACCGAGCTATTACATGCAAGGGTGTCCACCGACCCCTGAAACCAAACAATTTATATACATGATTAGTCACAAACACATAGATTCATAGACACTATTTCATTTTTATCAAACAATTCATTGGAATTTAGTGGATAATTGAAGATTTATAACCCTTTTTTGACACTCCTGCAGCTCCTACGCACATCTCTGTTAAGAATGAGTATCTGCACAGAAATAGATTGTGGATTTGATCTGAAATGAAGAAATATCTCTACCAATAAGATCATGAACTATGATATAGTTTTACCAGGAAAAGATTCAGAAGGCCTTCTCTCTTGTCAAGAAAAGAGAAACATCCGTTAATATAGGCTTCTGCCAAGCCAAGGTTTCCTTCTGTTGCAACCTGAAAGCCGTGAGAGAGCCAGGATAAACACATGTTGTTAAATGAGAAGGTTGGATAAAGCAATTACACTGGAGTATACAAGAAATAAAGAATCATGCACGAAGACATCACCAATTAGAAAAAATAACAATTGCATATGTAGGCAGAAAAAGAAAGAGAAGATAACCTTCCAATAGAACAAGGGGTCATGAACTCTGATGACAGATTTTATATGGCATTTGTCGCAAGCTTTACCAAAGCTCAACACACTACCTCCTTCTTCGACCAATCTGCACAACAACTATTCAGGTGAAAAATAATCATAATAAGATGCCATGTACTACATCAACTCATACAAGGACGCACATCAAGGTACCGATGGATACGAATTGGTTGAAAAATCTTGCAACTAGAAGGCGCGTGCTAGCCTCGGTCCATGATGGAATCATCTGCTTTGGGTTCAGCAGAAGCTCACATTTCTTTCCAAGCAAACCATGAGCCGCTGCTTTCCCAGCCTAAATCGATCAATATGTCAAACACAAATAGACCTCTGATATCTATTTCATGGAATAGTCATTCTGAAATTTATGTGATTGAGACTAAAAGCGTATATGCCAGGATGGGTTAAAAAGGAAACAACCCCCATAGATGGACAAAGGAGAAGCTTGGAAATACTTTGGTCCTTAGGCCAACTAGAGGTAAGCATGTCTAGTTATGATTGCAATAGGATTTGTTATGTTTAGAATTGTTAGACCCTTAACAATTTTAGCACGTAACAGAATGTTCCCTATGCTAGGGCTAGGCAGATCCAAAAGGGGAAATTGAGAGGTTGTGCAAGCAAATACCTTCAATCCGTCTTCATGGAAGCCATGACCTGCAGTCCAAGGCAGAAAAGACATTTGAGACCTAATGTTCTTTAGATCATTTCACACCTAACTTTAATGTAATAAAAGTCTATTGTACATCTACATACAGATTATTACAAACAAATATCTACAAACTTAAATTCTTGAGACTGGTTACCTTGATATGCGCCACAGAACCATATTCCTCTCTTTCCCTGGATCTGATCAAGCTGAAGATAAGCCTTCGCCGTAGCCACAGATGGAACAGGAAGGCTTGTAGACCACTTAAGCACTACACGATCCGGAACACAAGGGGGATTGATTGTCACCAGGAAAGGCTTGACAGATTCAATTTTCTGGAAGTGACGAAAATAAGAACAAATAGACCACAATTAGTAATTAGATAATCCATTCATACGGTTGGAGATATTAGGTTGAAGCTTCTGGTTTGCATTTATTCCATGAGCCTGCTTTACAGTGTGCTCTAACATGATGAAAATGTGGCTGCATTGCTACGCAGAAATGACTTTATCCTATGGTTCTCTCATTTTGTTGGAGAGGCATGCCTACCCCTGAGGACATGTAATGCTGATATACAAAATGGTTTCAGCATCATAATAAAGCCAGGGTAGGGCCCTTTCGTTAAGAAATATGTCATCAATAAAATTAATTAATTATACCAAACCCTGTATATGAAACCAAAGAATTTACCTGAATACGGTTTAGCCAGTAAGTAACAGAAAAACCCCTGCTAGTTGTCCCCAGGAAATTCCAGGCGCTCCATGCAGACGAATTTTGGGGCATCAGATTTTGATCGCAGTGGAGGTATATATTTCTGCAACATAAACGTGCCAGACAACCAGTAGATCAGATAAGACTTTATTTATGTGTTCATTCAGCAACAGTAGACAGGCTTTACCTTTGGACATAGTGACAGGCACCTAGAATTCTCAGTTCGTCATGTGTAGCTTCAGCTCCTAATACTTTGATAGCATTGGGTGCATGGACCCCAAGGATGACACTGTCGTATGTTTCCTCTAAACCATCAATCTCCATGACTCTGTAGCCATCTGCTGCGAGTGCCAAGAGAAAAGAATTGTTTCAGTTAGTGAATCAATAACACACACACACACACACACACACACACACACACACACACACACATATCAGCCAATCAACAAACAATAACACATGTATGTACCTCCATCAAGGCTTGAAACAGATTTGACCCGACAGCTGGTTTTAATTCGACAACCCATGCTCTCCAATTCTCCTTTTACCTGTGGTAGTTGCATTGCTCAGTTCCTGCATTAGGCTGCAGCTAAAGTCTAGAGAGTGCAATAAATAGAGGTTATGTGCGAGCTTGGTGTCGCCTATATGGGTTGCAATACTTACCTTGTCTACAAAGGACTGCGAACGAGCCTTGACAGTGGGCAACTGGGGGTAACAAAAGAGCTGAGAATGCAACAACTTAATCAGCTTTCAAACAATATGGACGAATTAAGAATGCAAATGAAATAGGAATGTAATATGTATACAAAGTAGCTAGGCACCTGAGTAAGGTCATTGTTACGGAAAAATGATAGCACGAAGAATGCGGACAAGCTAAAAACACCTTGTGATGAAGATGGCCACATGCCTGCACAGACCGGAACCTGCACCAAATATATATTTCCGTGTCACCAACTCAAAACTGCATAATAACCAGCCTTAATTACCGACTCCTCCACTGAACCGAATTTGCTGGGAGATTTAATGTACTAGCCGTTAAGGAGTCGGAACAGGTTTTAGTTAGAATTTGAATATTTAATCTAAATTTTCCTTATTTAGTTGAAAATTTTAGTTTCTCTGCACAGTTTTACACGACTCTTGAAAAAATGAAAATCAAGAACTGTAAACAGATTCCTGATGTGAGATTTTGCCAAAATGAAGGATTGCCGGATACACTAAAAAAGGGCATAAGCAAACGACTAGAATTGAAGTAGTACAAGATAAGCCTCTTGGAAAAATAGGGAATATTCATGTGACTGAATGAACTGCCCCAATGTCTCATTACACTCCAGATCAGGGTTACGTTCATGGTTCTCCAGGTACCTTCAATCCAAAAGATTAAACCAGCGAGTAAATCGTCATCATATATATAAACACAAGACATATAATATATATATCAAGCTACGAATGGAAGTATCATGATGCACATGAGAACTAATAAGGGGCTGGACGGCTTACGCCAGAGCATCGTTCTTGAACTTGAATATCTCACGGAGCATGCGCCAAAAGCTTGTTTTTAATATGTTGGCTTTTTGCGCCAAGAGGCTTGAGATACCATTGCCATTGCCCCACACACATCCTCCGCTGCCGCCGTCCAGTTGTGTACTCACTGAGAAAGACATGTCCGATCTCTCCAACTCCACCTCGAGGCCTTCTAACCATTCCACCATGTGGGGATACGTTACCTACATTGATGCATATGGCAAAAAAATATTAGTGAGGAACAAAACATAATATCTTCTTATATAGGCCTGTGAAGATCTTTGATGTTCAGTCTAGGGTTAGGCAGCCCTATATTAATCAGAATAAAATAAAAATATACAGCTACAACTGCATTTCCAACCACAAACATTATAGTAATATATCAAAAACATAACAATACGCGTCTTAGGCAGTCAATGCAGGTCCTTTCCAAGGATGATAATGCCTAAGCTAGTGTTGTATCGATTTTTGACATTTTGCTACGAACCCTGCCAAAGAAAATCAACCACCTCAAAACAGAAACAGCTCGCTGAGCCTACAACAAGCAACAATTCTCGATATTTTCTAATGACTTGATACCTAGATCCGGCACAGTACGTTGCTGGCATGATGCAAAATCAATCAGACACCAAACAATGCTGGTAGTAATCCAAAGGTTGGGCGTGAAAACGCGATAGTATTTGTACTAGGGCGAGCTTTGTGCTCAGGGGCACTCCACCGAGCACCTTCAGTGCGACAGGCAGGCGGGCACGAACAGTGCTGGGAAACATAGCGCGGGGGAGATATGTTGCCGATCAAGACTGTATGTTGAAAAATATAGCAATGGAGGAATCAGAGGGTGTAGGGGCAGGGGGCACCTCGCCGGAGCGGCCTTCGCGATGGCGCCGGCTGAGTGTAGGCGAAGACACAGAGCAGCGGTGGGAAGGGACCGGAGGTGGCGCCTGCGTCGGAGGAAGCCGAAGGCTTCATGAGCCTCCTTTCGGGGTTGTTAAAATGGTTCTTCTCTGGAGGCGCTAGCGGAGTCGAAGAATATTTTTTTTTATCGGGCATGGCGGAGTGAGTCAGTGGAAAGGTGGGAGACAAAAACGCATTTCCTTTTTCGAAATGCTCTTCTGAGCACAAGTGCACATGAACAAAGGTGAAAGGCAAAAACGCCATAAAATAAATGATTTAACTTTATATTAATTTCGTACTATAATTAATGTAAAGTTAAGTCATTCATTTTGAAATGGAAAAATATTGAAAAAATAAAAATAAACATCTGAATCTTCTTGGCAACAAATACTGATGTGCATTTTATGCACGTTCAACTTTTTGCGATGGAATGACATTTTTGGAGGTCTAGGACAAAAATCGATACTCTAAAATGCTTTTCAAACAGTTTTTTTTATCATTGAAGGACCTTCACAAATGTCATTTCATCCAGAAATTTGCACGCATCTGGAACACACGTCAATTTCTGTTTGAATTTTTAAAATTTTATTTCTATTTTTTGGATTTTGGTGTAGGAAAGGGTGCACGTGAGCTCGTGCTCACAAACTCCATGTTCTTTTTGCCGAGCTCACAAACTCCATGTCCCGCCAGGGTATTTCAATGTTTCCACGCGAAATCTCTAGCATTTTACAAAAAAAATTCCATACCCATACTGTTTAAAAGGGGGTTGTTGTCCGGTAACCATAGATAGACGAGCCTGGACTCATGTACACGAATTTTGAAAAAAATAAAATAACTTTTTTGCATGAAAGAAGCTCGAGTGTGCTAAGTGCGTGCTTGTGGTGAAATGACACTAGGGAAGTTCTAGACAAGAAAAAGATCAAGTCAACAAAACGTCTTTTTGAAGATTACTTTGTGAGCCAAAAACAACTTCCTGCCTAGAGCTCCTTGAATGTCATTTGCCCATTAAATTTTGCACGCTTCTAGCACACAGAAGCTTCATAAGTTCCAATAAGTGGATTTGTGCACCACCCCCTACCCCCTTGAATTTTATGCCTTCTGGAGTAGTGAAGGATAAAGTAGCTTAGAAGCCAAACAATTTGGGAACCGGTTTATAGAAGAAGCTAAGGAGGAGATGACACGCGCGTGACACGAGAGCCATCACCAAAAAACTCTAGATCGTCGCCAGCCGCATCCTTCTCCTCTCGCTGCCGCTTGATTGTGCCATGGAGCAAAGCACAAGTGGTGTCATCGTCGGTTGGGTAGTCCTACTTGTGGACGGTGCATTGGTGAATCATTTTGGCAGGGAGTCTATGTGTCTTGGTTGAGGTGGCGAGACAGTGGTGTTGCCCTAGTTTAAGAACAATGTCCTTCCCGTCATATCCTCATCCCATCTATGCGCTTAGCGCCCGCGTAGGACATGTAGAGGTGTGTCTCTGACGAAATTCATTTGGTTTTAGTCCTTTTTCTGTATTTTATCAGCGTTCATGCTATTTGGATTATCTACAAGTTCCTTTTGATGTCTTGTTCTCGAGGATGACAATTTGCCACGTAGATCACGACCACCGACGTTTTCTGGTCTATATTGGCGACTTCTCGAACGTTGCTTGTACAAGCTCCTGAGTTTAAACAAGGTTGATCTCGGAGGTGGAGGCCCATGAACAACATCGAACTGTGTTCACGATGCGCCACCGGTGTACGGAAGAGGATTAAGATTCCGGCTCCTAGAAACTTGAAGTAATTTTTGTATAAAGATGTGTTTGTAAATCTTGTTTTTTAGAGGTGTTTGTAAACCTTGTGTTTGTCCAAGTTTTAAAAGGAAAAACCAAAATGTACAATGCATATGAAAAACGAAGACAATGCATATGAAAATTGTCTCATGCATGTCTGATGTCCAAGCAAACTTTGACACATCAGCCTGTGAAACAAACTCCCTAAAAACTAGCCGTAGACGTAGCACTGCTCCTCATCCAGGTACAAAACCAAGGGACGAATAGAATGGGAAATTGTGCAGCAGGATGAATGAGTCAGCATAACTACTGATGCACCACCGACCTGGTTGAAGCTCATGAAGCCGAGGTCGAGGTTGACGCGCCCGCCGGCGCCGTCGTCGACGGCCACCGTCCTGGCACGCCCTCCGAGGCTCTCCTCCTGCTCGTACAGGGTCACGCGCACGTCGCCTCCGCCGCTCGCGGCGAGCAGCTCGTGCGCCGCCGCCAGCCCACTCACCCCGCCGCCCACCACCGCCACCTTCATTCTGCTCTGCGCTCAGTGCTCTGTGCTCTGTGCTCTGCTGTAGCTCTCGATCGATCTTCCTCCTCGATTTAAGCTGGGAGTGGCTGGTCCAGCGTGCGCCACAACTTTTACTCCGACATAATACCGCCGCAGTACGTACGTCTCAGCAGAACAAATGACTCGATAATTTCCATTAACATCCGGTATCATGCAGCGCCATCTTATACTCTCTCTATATATACACGTACGAGGTACGACGGCGCGTCCATTACCACCGATCGACCCACGTCCCACGAGCACGTACGGGTCAGTATTTTCCTCACCACGTTAATTACGAATTTACGATCGAGCATCAGGACCCATGATTACAGCAGAAGGGATATTCAGTCTGCAGTGGACGGACCTGGGTATGGAAATTTTTTCCTGTATTAAAAGAGAGGCGAAAAATTTGGCTCGACCACTAATGAAAAAAAAATGATAGGTTAATTAATGAAAAACTGGACGAAAATCATCACAAAACGCTGAACAGCACATACACATATCCCACACACACATTTACAAAGAACGCCTCGTCGAGCTACCACACAGGTGTAATTGTCATCACTTCTCCCCCCCAAACAGACGTCACGCCATACCTAATGCCCGAGCAAGCGACTCCGACTTCACTATAAACGATCGTCGACCCAGTCCCACCACAGAAGCTGTGTAGAAACGCAGGATGGTCCATGCTAGAACTAAGCCACCCGCATTGTGAGCAGCAGAGCTCTGACTCTATAGGAAAGATCCAAAGGAGAACCATGTAAAGACTGGCAACGTGGAAGACCATCAAACGTACCACCTGCTGCATATCATAGTTGTCGCAGGGGTCCGCCACCGCAACTCTCACTTCACCACAACAAACAAACCGACATAATCCCATGAGTATGTCGGAAAAAAGTCGACTACCATTGCAATGCCTCCGACTTCACTTGCTCCATCATCGTTGTCATAGAAGCCTTGACACCACACCAACACTTTCCACCACCCAACCTCACCAATTGGTCTCTTTAACCGGATTAAACTCCAAAATTGATGTCATCGAGAGGAAAACGAAGCCAACGTGCCGCCAAAGACCAACCATCCTTGTGTGATGTTTCCCCTGATGATGTCCGTCGTGGAGGAAGAGAGAGCATCCCGTCCACGCTTCTCGAATGTGACCTCTTAGAGGATTGGCGATCCCTTCCCATGTTGCGCCAGTATTGTGCATTGGCTGCAAACATTGGGCCATGTACACGCTGCTCTTCGTAGGACCATGAGAAAGGTGAGCACTTGGAGCAAGCAAACACTTGGAAATATCACTACTCAGCTTGAAGAGCTCATGTCTATGAATGTTGGCCGCCAAAAAATCTACAAAGTGACCGATAAAATGAATGAGCTGTTACACAAGGAGGAATTCATGTGGATGTAGCGGTCGCGTATTTCTTCCCTACACGATGCGAACTGCAACACTTTTTTTTCCACTCCAAGGCTGCAAGAAAAAAGAAGAAAATCGAGGATGTTGCAATATATTCACTGATAGGAAGGAAATGGAGAACGCTGCGACAAATTATTTTTATGAACATCTTTTAGGCTGATGTGGAACTTGGTGCTTCTCCTATTGTTGACCTTATTATAAACCCCCTGGTGGGTTGTGCAGATATTTCAGAAAAGAAAATTGTTGATGCCCTCTTCCACATAGGAACGTTAAAGGCACTAGGACCGATTATTTCCCTTCTCATCTTTTGCAGCGTAAATGGAGCATGGTAAACAGGTAAAGGATGGAATTATTGCAGCAGTAAAGGAATTCTTTAGGACTGGTCTTATGCCCCCAGAGGTAAATGATACAATCATTGTGACGATCCCAAAGAATTCTAATCTAGTTCAAATTAAATATTTTAAACCTATCTCCCTCTGCACTGTTATTTACAAGGATGTGGCTAAGTGTCTAGTCAATGGACTTAGAGCTCTGCTTAATGACATTATTTCTCCCACTCGAAGTGTGTTCATCCCGGGATGCATGATTAACGAGAATGCTTTGGTTGCTTTTGAGTGTACTCATTTCTTTAAGCAAGGGGGAGACCAAACTCTAAGAGTTTTTGTGCATATAAACTTGACCTGTCAAAGGCCTATGATCAGGTGGATTGGAATTTCCTTAAGGCAAATGATGCTAAATCTTGGCTTTGCTCATCGTTGGGTTGATGGGAAGATGTCCTGTGTGACCATTGGGTTGATCGAGTATCATGCCTCAAGCATGTATAGAGGCAGTCTCTTTCATGAGAGCTAATCTCCTACTTTCCCGCATCTCTCTCTCTCTCTCTTTCACATAGGCAAAAGTGCCATGTCAGCGAGGTATAAGCTCGATATTGTACTTGCTCATAGTAGTAGATA
The DNA here is from genome assembly GCF_904849725.1 of Hordeum vulgare subsp. vulgare. Classification (NCBI taxonomy): domain Eukaryota; kingdom Viridiplantae; phylum Streptophyta; class Magnoliopsida; order Poales; family Poaceae; genus Hordeum; species Hordeum vulgare. The sequence goes on along the minus strand of NC_058519.1, from coordinate 652,178,311 downwards.
GTATCATGATGGTTGTCGATCTTATCATGCGTGTGACACTCTTCAATACCCTCGAAGCATCAACGGTTAGACAAGATAGTGTGCATCATAACTTAGAGCAACTCTAGCGGAGTAGGACATATCAGCCTGATAGGAATGATAGGAACTCTAGCGGAGGACGTTGGTTTCTTTGAGCGGGGGTGTGTATGTAACATTTCAGCTTAATAGGAATGATCGACTACTCATATAAACAAGCTCCATCTTTTTTTCCGGGATCCCATCCGAAAGGAACCTCAAAGTTAACTGTGCTCGGTTTGAAGCAATTTGAAGATGGGTGACCGATTCGTAAGTTGATCTCGGGTGAGCACGAGTGTACACAAGGTGCATAAAAAAAGATTAGTGTTGCTATGTGGGGTCAGTCCAGATCACAAATGTAAAGGCCATAAACCATTGGGTTTGGCCAAGGCGTTACAGTAAAGAAAAGCTGTCATTTGTATTTAGATTTTTTTTATTGAATGCAAGATGATTGTGGAAAATTGTTGGCAAATGTGCAATGTTTGTGATTTAGCAATGGTTTTCTTAAATTGGGGGAATCAACCCTCAGTGACGAATCATTTCTTAATAGTATGATTGGTGATTTTGGGACAAAGGATGTTGATCTTGAGGGCGCATCATTGTCACTTTTTAATCATGAGTCCGTCCAAGATATGGTATGTGATTATTTCAATGCCAAAGGATGTCGATCTTGGGGGAAGCATTTTTAAGCCTGATGAAAATGGTGAGCTTGTTCTAGCATGGGAAGATATCCCTCTTAATGCGATTGCGGAGAATGGTCAACCGGCAAAAAAGTATTGGGCCTACATTGAGGATCATTTCAGAATTCATCTTGGGCGGAGAACGAACCATACCCTAAAATACCTCACAAACTGACGAGGTACAATACAAGATATGTGCAACCATTGAGCGGATTGGAAGGAGTGAAGCACTCTCCTCCTAGTGGTGCTACCATTGCTCAATATGTAAGCCATATATATTTTTAATTGCTATATTTCCATTACTTTGAGCATTCTCATCAATTTGTGCATCCGTTTTAGGGTGACATAGCCCAAAAGAGGACAAACAAATGGCCAAGTCAAAGGGAAAACCATTTTGCCTTGAACATTATTGGGATTTGTTGGAAGAGCAGACGAATTGGAAGATGAGCAATGGGGATGACAGTCCAAAAGATGTGGATGGTGCCAATCCCTTTCCATGAACGACGACGTAAATGGTGTTAATTGAGAGGAAAGGGCAAATGTTCCTGAAGCTACCATTCCAGCGGCTCGTAGAGTCGTAGGGGTTGACCGGGCGGGTGGAAGTCAGAAAAGTTGAAGCTCAAGAGAGAAGGGAGATGGACGTTATGAAAATAAAAGATCGATGAGTTGACGAGAACAAGAAACAATTACACTAACAAGAGGAAGCAAGAAAAGCTAGACAAGGAGGAGAAGGAACATTAAAAATATAAGTTGAGACGAAAGATAATAAAAGAGAGCAAATGGCATTAACTAGACATTGAGGACAAGAGGTTCCAACTTAAAGTGGATAAGTTTTGGGAGAGCGCTAGGCATCAGTCTACAGGTGTTTAGCATCCATCAGACTGCCTATGCGCCGTTGAATGCGGGTGATGGGATCCATGAGATTAGATTAGATGTGCTGCTTCCTGAGGCTTTTAATACCTGTAATTAAGCGGCTGGGTGTACGTAATTAGTGGCCCTGAACGCACGCCCTGGAAGCACGCTGCCTCCTGCAGGAGAACACTTCCTCTCCCCTGTGTCTTCTCCAGTCAGATTTGTGGCGCGAGTGCTTCCAGCGAGATACAAGTGGCTGCAAAAATGGCGCACCTAAGACGAGATATTGAGTATGGAGGGATTTCGGATGCATTCTGGCGGCATGGATTGGTCAGTACGACAGGTTCGGGAGGCATCTGGGGTGCTGCTGCTCCGAGTAATCAGACGAACATGAATCCTCCAGTGGTGAATATTGGGGATTATGAGGTAAAACGAACACCTTGATACATGTTCGCAGTACTTAGCTTTCTTTCTTCTTATGTTGGTTGTAGTTTTGATGTGTACTGGTAGTATGATGCATCATTTGCTTGGTATTTTACACAGCATGGGGGATTGATGATGAATCTTTAGGATAAGTGTGAGAGAACGTAGTTAGAAGCACTGTTTGTTGCCATTGGATACATTATAATTTGCTGCTGGAAGCTTAGTTTTCAATGTCAGTGGCTATGTTCGGACTATGGCGTGATTTGTTTAGCACCGTGTATGTCCAGATGCATGCGGATATGGTCTGTGTTCAGATATATACAAATTTTGCTCAATGATTTGGCTCTACGATTTCATGTTTGCAATTATGGTGCTAAAAAATATGCTTCATTGTAGGATGAAACCATGGAGGACATTGAAGGGGGGACAAATATTCCATTTGCTGATGCTGCAACAACTACTCGACCAGATGCGCCATATGTTGGATTCGTCTTCGACACCATCGAGGAAGCACAAATGGTGTATAATAGCTATGCTAAGAAGCTGGGTTTTGGTACTAGGGTATGTTACACTAAGAGGAGTCAGAAGAAGGGGTGTAATCACATAATCAGGAGAGAATTCGAGTGTGTTCATGCAGGAGGGGAAAGCACCCAAGATGGAGGAAAACAAGTTGTGTGTGATCCTGAGTGGTATGAAGCATTAGAAGAAAATGTATGTGCATCAAGGAAGGAACCAGATTTTGGCAATAAAAAACTTGTAGCACAGCGAAAGAGAAACAGGGTGAATAGGCATGGATGCAGAGCACACATGGCAGTGGTGTTGAGGGATGGAAAATGGGAAGTAACTATTTTTGAGGAGCAACATACGCACCCAATGATGAGTAGGGGGGAATGGACAAGGTTTTACAGATCTCATAGAAAGGTACCGTATGAGGACTACATGTTTTTGAAGACATTGCATAATCGGAACATACCAACAGCGTTGATCATGGCAACGCTAGGAGACTTGCATGGGGAACTTGGCAACCTTCCGTACACTGCCAGAGATGTTGCAAACATTAGAACTAAGTTGAGAAATGAGGTGTCTTTGAATGATATGGCGAAAACGATGGAGTATTTTGAGAAGCTGCATGCAGAGAGTCCACGTTTCTTTTATGCGAAGCTGGAAGATGAGAATAAAGCAGTGAGGGCACTATTCTAGGTTGATGGAAGGACCCGGGAGGCATACAAAAAATTCAAAGATTGTGTGTTCTTTGACACTACGTTTTGTACGAACAGGTATGATATGCCGTTTGCACCAATCGTTGGAATAAACAACCACATGCAAACCATAATGTTTGGATGTGCGTTGATTCTAGATGAAAAAATTGAGACATTCAAGTGGGTTTTTGAGAAGTGGATGGATGCAATGGGGCATGACCCACCAGGGTGTATAATGACAGATCAAGACCAAGCGATGTCAAAAGCTATTAGCATGGTTTTCCCTGGAATAGTACACAGATGCTGTAAGTGGCACGTGCTGAAGATAGCGAAGGAAAAACTGGGTATGTTGTTCAGGACAAGAGCAGATTTTGAGGAAGAATTCTATTACTGTGTGAATGGGACCAACAGTGCATTAGAATTTGAGGAAGCATGGCAGCGGATGGTGCTGAAGCATGAGCTTGGTGAGCACCCACATCTGAGTAACATGTGAGAGTGTAGGCACACCTGGGCACCGGCGTACTTCAAAAGACACTTCTTTCCCTTCACAGGCACGACTGGCAGGTCAGAAGGATTGAACTCGTTCTTCAAGAAGCTTGTGCACCCTCATGACTCGGTGTGGCAGTTTGTGAAGCGGTACGAGTACATACAGAAAACTAGGCTTGACCGGCAGGACAATGCTGGTTTCCTTGGCGAGGCTACTGAAAAAATGTTGATATAATCTGCAACATGTGGAGCTAAAGTTTGCTTCATATATGTTGTTATCATGCTTCTGTATTCCTACTGAGAACGGATGTATTTTTTCCACTAGGTACAAGATAGAGGAGCAAGCATCGAAGTTTTATACCAGGACTGCCTTCGGAAAGTTTAAGGAAATGATGGAGGAGACAATGGCATTGATGATTAATCCTGTTGAAGGTAGTCGGTTTAAGTTTGAGCTACGACGTTGCGATTCTGATTCAAGTAAAATACGTGTGGTTGTTACCGACCCAGTTGACAGGTCGTATGAGTGCTCATGCAACAGATTCCACATGAATGGGATCTTGTGTCATCACATCCTAAAGGTAATGGTGCATACTAATGTGCAAGAAATACCTGAGCAATACATGATGCATAGATGGTCTGAGGAAGCAACAATTAGACCTGCAAGAAGCAGAAATGTTGGTTCAGAGGTTCCGGAAACAAATACTCTCAGGTACAATGACCTGTGCAGCCAGATGTGTACACTTGCTTCGGATGCATGTTTTTGTCCGGAGACGTACAAGATTGTTGCTGGTGGAGTGGTTGAGCTAAGCAAGCTGGTCTGGAAGTGGAGGTTGTCAGGTGGTTTACCAGACCAAGACCCACCAGTAGGTGTTGATGTTGAAGTAGTAGGAAGCAGAAATGTGAATAATCCGCCAAAATCTGCCAAAAAAGGTAGACCAAAAGATAAAGAGAAAAGAAGGAAACCACTGGTGGAGCTGGGGCAGGAGAAGGCACAACAAAAAGCAAAGAAGAAGGGTGTGTCTTCTTATTGTAAGGAGGATCGGCACGACAAGAGGAATTGCCCGTGTCTCGCGCTTGAGAGACAGAGACAGAAGGTTGAAGCTGAAAAACTTAGGCATGAGACGGAGTTGACATTGTAAATAGTTTTTCTACGAAGGTTACCGCGTACTGTGATGTGGTGTACTAAGTTGCTGAGATTGAGTAAAAAAATTTAGACATTTATGGGTTGTTAGCGATAAGGATTTGAGTGTGGTTAAGTCTAAGTTTTGTTCGGTGGAAACTATGATGGACTAGAATTTACTTTGGCAATGCAGAAAATATTATGTAGACTTCTGCTTCACAATTTCTGTGAATATAGGTATGATTTATGTAGTTGTGAAAGAAAGTTAACGACACGCTGGAAGGACACCGATTTCATGAAGCAGACTTCATGTAGGGTGGCGCCAGAATTCATGGGAATATATATGTTTTAGGTGAGTGAAGTTTGGAAGAAACAAGCGTATTCGTGTTTATGTACTGGGGTTTTGATTGAGGATAAATCAAGGTTTTTTTTGGGTGAAAACTATGATCAATGTGAATTTTTGTTTGAGAATGCAAAGTAATATGTAGCATTCCGCTTCACAAATTTTGTGTAGATTGTTCTGGTAATTCATGCAAGAATGTATGTTTCAGGTGAGTAATGTTTGCAAGAAGCAAGCACAGATTGAAGTGGAAACAAAAAGTGTATTATTCGTGCGTAGTGTAAAGTAACGTACACTTTGTTTTCAATGTTGGTAGTACGTAGACGACAAACAACATCATGAAGCGAAAAAACAATGCTCTGTTACTTCCAGCTTGAAAACTCATGATTGAGTACAAAATAGTACCAGATAGAGGACACAAAAATATGAGAACCTATTGGTAACGAAGTTGAATTGTGTAATAAAACAACTAACTAGAAGAAAAAAAGAAACTTGGAAGCACATAGTTTGCAGAAGCGCGATCGTTTATTCTGTTGAATGCTCGTCGGCGTGATTATCTACGAGGAATATTATTTGTTTGATCGCGACTAAGACGGTTCCTCAGTTGGTCTTCAGTACCCAGGTAGGATCTTGGTTGTTGAGCTGCGAAGTTATGATTAGTTCGGTGATAATCGCCCAATGGCCGTATGTATCCTGCGGTAGAAGTCGGGACGGTGGTTAGAACAATGAAGAATGCACATTTGTAGTTGGGTGCACTGAAGAAAATTGCAGAATTGGTTGCATGCCAAAAACCAATATGATTGATGGAAACTTATAAGAGTGATGATAGAAGCATTGAATTAACACATGAGTAGCTGTTTGATTTAGGAGGGTAATACCTTGGAAAAGTTGGCCATGATCTTCCCATCCCATTGCTTCATGAAGAGCATTGTGAATATTCCGCAATCGTAGCTGGCAAAAATATAGAAGAGAGCATCATAAGTAGTGTGAATTTTCTTCATCACCGACTTGAGGTGAAAAAAAGATTGTATAAACTTACTGCGTTTTCTGTTGGGGGCAATCGGGGGGGGGGGGGGTTGAAGCACGTGAACTTCATGAAATCCAACTTTGTGAATGCTTTGGCATGCGTGGCCAGTGTCGTAAAGTTGGTAACCTAAAAATAAAGGGATGCAAAATGTAATCAACGCATCACCAGAAAAACATCACACAATAATTAGTTACTGTTAGTTTAGGAGAGTGCTCACCAGATTGTTTGACAACTCGTACACTTCATCATTTTTCAGCTTCTTGTCTGAATCGAATATGTTGATCTGTTTGTAAAGAAGGTTGATGCAACATAGTATCCAATGTTGTTTGTGGGGAATTGCGAAGTAAAGCTGCAAAATATTATGGGTATGAAGGGTATTAATTTGTTTCCAGGTGGTTATAGATTGTAAATTTTAACGATGTCTTGTGCGTCAGTACATGGTACGGTGCAAATTGGAAGTTTGGAAAAATTGATATGAAGTGATGAGCACATTGTTTAATGGCGTGAGAAGTGTACCATATCCTTTGACTTGAGCGAGCCATCTTGGTAGGCATTGTTGAATTCACGAAGGCAGTTGGTTGCAACGAATTTTTCCTCGGGCACGCTTAGTTTTGCCTGATGAAAGTTATGAAATACAATGTAAAGAATTTTAAAATAAGTGATGATGGAAAACCGAAGAGATGTGTTGCGAAGGTTGTTACCGTCAAGGACTGTGAGAAGGCGTATTTGGTAGGAAGGGCAGAGCTGCATGCTTCCATTGTTTGTTGAAGGTTGAACTGGCGAATGTAGAGCTCCATTGTATGGGTGTCAACCCATCCGCGTGGCTTGAGTGCGTCACGGAAGTGTTCATATGATATATGGTACCCACCGTAATCGATGAAAGGTGGCCTAATACAAGGGTGATTGCGAACAAACGTAATCAGATGAAGCATTTTATGTAAGTATGAACACATTACTAGGGAACCAAGGAAGCATGAGTTGCTTGCAGGTGAATCATAAACTTAATAAAAGGTGCGAGTGCACGGATGTGATTTAATGAAAAAGTTGTGACATGTAACCTTTTATCAGTTTTTTTGGGAGGCCTTAAACATCTGGCGGTGATGTACTTGTTGTACAGTTCTATCGAAGAGCTTGTAACCTTGATTTTCTTCAGCCTTGTGTCCTCAGTTTTTCGAAGACAAGCTCTCTTCTTCCTATTCTTCTTCTCCTGAGTTTGTGTGCCAATGGTGTGAAGGACATCTCCGGTGGTGGGTTGACCCCCCTGGATGGATGATAGGTTGTACAAATAATTTAACGGTAATGGTGTAGACTGAATTTTGTACTAGGAGTGTGAGTGAGTTGGAAAAGGGTGGAACCGTACCTCATTGACATTATGGCTCATGTTTGGTCCTTCGGATGTGTTATCCTAAGTAGACGCATGTAAAGTGTTGGACACGTGTCTTCGCGTTTAAATGGAAGCTGCGAAAGGGGTTAGAGGATGCATTTTTGATAAAGTGTTAGAAGGTGCACCTGTGTGAGTTGTGTGGGGGATGTTGGTGTTGGTGCATGTATTGGGGATGATTGAGGACTAATGTGTGCCAGGTTTGCTTCAACTGTTGCCATGGTTGTAGGTCCTGCACGAGCAAATATACGTGCAAGTGATTTTATTGAAAAAAATAATTGAAACCGAAATGAGATTGTAATATGGTTTGTGATGCACGTACCTGCAGCTGTGGTTTGTACTACAGCTGTAGAAGCGTCCACAAATTCACCTTCATGTGTTGATGGAGCTGGTTCGGCGAAAGCTTGGGTCCAAGTCTGACCGGGGGGTAGAAGACTGAAACTCGGATCTTTGTAAGAATCAAGGACCCTCCGCAATGTTTCTTCATTGCTGGTGGAATGCTTCGTGACAGGAGGCGTTGTAATAGCGTCGGCCGGTTGGTCTTGATGTGATGAGGGACGTGGTTCGGTGCAAACTTGGTTCGCAGCAGGAGCGGATGTTGAAGCTACATCCTGGTTATTCTGAGATTTTTTTGTAACACTTTTCTCCACCTCATCGGCATATGCAGTTGCTTCCTTCCAAAACCTGGTGTCGGGAGTTTCTTTTGGACCAGGTGGCTGTGGTTGTTCGGTATGTGTGTCCTGGAGTACCCAATGAGGTGAAGAATAATTTGTTGGATCTGGAGCATTATCTTTTGTGGCCGCTAAAACATCTTGTGCAAACTCTTCCATGCGCTTGGCGTGAAGTTTAGAAAGTCTCGATGTAGCTTTTGATATATCCTGTGCCCATTTTGATTTGTGTGTTTCAATAATTTGTAGTAAGTAGGCCGGTAGTTCATGCACGAAAGCATGTAGCATGTGAAATGGTGAATGATTTGAGGAAATGATTCTGGAAGCTTTTAAATAATTCTGGAAGCTTTTATAGTACAGCAGGAAGACATTTGTATTAAGGTGGAAGCATGGGTTTGATGTACATAAATTAATTTGGAAGAATGTGTAGTACAGCATGAATAAATTTACTCTGGAAGATATTACTCTGGAAGCATTTATATGAAAGCATGAAAACAATTTTTACTATGGTGGAAGCATGGGTTTGATGTATGGAATTGACTCTAGGAGCAAGTATATTACAACAAGAAGACATTTACTCTGGTGGTTGTTACTCTGGAAGCATGCATATTACATCATGAAGACATTATTTTATAGTAGAGGAAGCATGGGTTTTGAGGAATAGAATTTACTATGAAAGCAAGTATATGACAGCATGAAGACATTTAATCTGGAAGCATGTATATTATAACATGAAGACATTTTATTATTATGGTGGAAGCATGGGTTTTGTGTATAGAATTTATTTGTCATGTTTATGTTTCTTCAAGTTAGAGGGAAGCATGTAAGTAACAGAATGGAAACCTTCAGAAAAGATGGTAGAAACATGCATTGGAGTATAGAACTAGTAGGTTTTCAGAAATAATTTGATATCGTTGTACCTCCGGATGCTTGATAGGAAATCTAGGGGCCTCGTGATGCATGTCCTGATTTTCTTCGGTCTATAAAAAAATTAGAATACCAGATGAGTAGAAGCTGTACATAAAAGCTCTGTTTAGAAATAAGCACAATAGAAGTGGGTACCTGTGGTGGATGGTTGGTACAATTGTTTTCTGTTTGTTGTATATATGGGTGTGTAGCAGGTTGGTCATCGTAGTTTGACCGTTGGATGGCATATGGTGTGCTTTCGGGTGCACGGAACTACAAAAAAATGCAGCATTTTAGCACACTTGAAAGATTACAAATTCTTATATGGAGATGTACATGCATATACAGGGAGCGTCATATTAGAAAAGATTGGCATCTATCTTAATGAATTAGTATCGCATTGGAATATAAGGCAAGAAAATATTGTATGTCCTTACCGGACGCGCACCATAAATATGTGCGTTGAGGGTCAATCTGCTTTTATCATGTAGCATGACAAATTTGAAGTCATCATCTGTTACGTGGGATGCTCTAGGGAGTGAGTAATTTATGTGATGCATCGAAATAGATGATTCAAGAAAGTCGAGATGGTCCATGTATATAATCTGAAAATAAAAAGGTAGGATCAAAAAATGTGAATAAAATAAATAATAACTACATAAAAGATGAGGTATAAAAAGTGCATAGACTATGTGTATACCGCAACCAAGGGTAGGCAGCTGCCAACCCAAATTTTTTTGAAAGCTCCATCTAATATTGCTTTCTTCTTCTTCTTTTGGAATGTATCGATCTCAGTCATGACATCTTTGAGAATTTGATCTCCCCATGCGTACTCGCAAACCTCGGATGCAACTTCAAGGCTGCCTAAATACTCCAAAGGGACCATGTTTCCCGTTCCGGGTGTCAAATGAGTAGCCAATGCTACTAGGAAGAAGGTCCTAAAAAAGGTCTCGTCATCTAGATCAACTTCTTTTTCTAGAATAGTTGCAGCATAGTGAATGGGCGCCCGTCTACCATGATCATAATATGTCTTGTAGAATTCTCGGTGAGGGGATTCTTCATGCTTGCTTATGACAACAACAGGCCTAGTCCCATGAGGAAGTCCGAGGACTTTTTCAACCATTTCTGGAGTGAATAGAATGTTGGTATTGTTTCGTGGGTTCCGAAATTCACCAAGCTTCGGGTCAATCCTGTCAATGATCCATTCTAGGAGTCCCTCGGGGGCTGAGAATTTGCTAACATCCAGGAGATTGCCCCATTTTTTGGTACGAATGAGGTTTTTCCTTGCGGGGGCGAGACCTAACACGATATCATGTAACCGGCCCGCTGCATATCGACTCTGGAGCATGAGCGACTCTTTATCTTTTTTAGTCATTGTTGATTGTCACCTGAGAAAAAGAGTGATGTGATGGGTTAGCATATTTGTATGTTGTATTAGGCACGGCAGCAAAATGCAGTACAAAAAACTAAAAGCATTGTTTATGGTCAGGAGCAAAAAAAAATGGGCACACGATGAATACGGCGCATGACACAGGCATTAGTGAGTTGCTTCCATTGAGTGTATGTTTTTCATGGTGGCAATGTTTTGGAAGCAGTTTTTAATACAATCGAATCAGAGAGTGGCCACTGCAGAAGCATCTGTGTTTGATGCATTTTAAGGTGCAACATGGTTCAATTTTTCTGTACAATGGAAGCAAGGAATTTTTAAAAAGGGAATAGATAACAAATTTGCCGCCAAGTGTTCGTCTACATGTGACACAGGAAGCTTATTGGGATGTATTTTAGAACATTTGTATAGATAGGAAGCACGGGTGCGACATATGAAAATATTCAAAAACAAATGTTAGTCAACTAATGAACATATGAAACATTTAGTCTACAGGATGAATTAGACATCAGATTTCATTTGAAAAAAAAAAGAGAAAGAAATCCCAAATCTGGAACAACACATAAACATTAGAGTTTACCTACGACCTGGGATGGGGAGCTCCAGCAAGTGGCGGCCGATGCAATGCGACAGCTTCAAATCGACGGGATGTACGCCCTGGCGATGTTGCGGATGGGATGGCTGATCCGCTCGCCGCCGGCGGGGTGTTAGATCCGATGTGGGGTGAGCTGGTGGTGCGTGGCGGGTCGAGCACTGGGGGGTGGGCTGGATGTGACAGTAGGCTTCCGTGGACTGTGAGGGTCGCGTCGACGGCCGGTGGGGGCAGCGGGGTCGGTGGGCTGTAGGGGCAACGGCGGTGTCTGGTGGCGGTGGAGGAGATGCCGCTGCATGCGACGAAGGTGGGGTGGCAAACAGAGGAGGGGGCAGTGCACGGGTGCGAGGTTGTGCCTGCGAGGTCGATCCGGCGGACGGTCCGGTGGAATGGGAGGGCGGCGTTCGTGGCCGGTGGGGGGAACGGGGGTCAGCGGCTTGGTTGGTGGCGGAGGACGGGATGGCGCTGGAGTCGGCAATGGTGAGTTGGGGAAACAGGGGAGTGGGCAGACACGGGCGGTTGTGGGGCGTTGATTGGAGTAGATTACGCGCGGGATTTAGGGGATATGGTTTTAATTTCTAAATCACAGACGAATCTGGAGCGTCGGGATTCTTCTGGATCGACGGGAGAAGATGGGTCTGACGATTGGAATCGTTCCAGACTATGGATACTAAGTGTTTTCCTAAGTTTTGTAGGCTTGAATTTAAGGCATATCGTGTGAGAGACAACTGCCTAATCACCGAAAATCAGATCAACATGATGGATATGGGAACAATGGATCGAGTGGCTCGTAAATTTTGGGCAAAGTTATGGGATATATTCGTCATACGTTCGAGGAACCTTGAAGAAAAGGTCGCCGGAGGAATAGCGGACTATGCCCACACCAGTGGAGTGAACGATGCAAACATCATCGAAGGGGGCGGTGCACACAACGACGGGATGTGATTTGGGCATGTGGTGGGTTAATGCTTCTCTTCATGCAACTCACAAAACTATGTCCATGATTGCTTTAAACATTTAATTTTGAAGCGAGTCAAAGTATTTGAAAGAGAGAAAGAAAATAAAAGATTGAGACATGGCGACTCCTAAATTTGCGCGTCGCCTCGACGGCCTCCATATCCATACCGAGTGGTGGATGTCGATCTTCAATATAGTCTCGCTTGAGCAGAGCGGCAGTTTGGCACTTGAGAGCATATGCTCCTGGTTTTTAAAATGCATCTCAAATATATTTTAAAATGTCATAAAATTCTGACAAAATGTTCCGCATGTACATTTTAAAATTCTACGTGCTCCAAAACCGATAACTTTTGTGTCGCGTGTGAAAAAGAAAAAACTCATTATTAAAAAGGACTTTTCACAAGACATTTTTTTTATTTTTTAGCAAGCCAAGAAAAGTCGATATTCTACGAAACTTGATGCACACACATAGAATATCGAAATGTAAGCATCAAATTTTGGTTTGATTTTTCTTTTACATTTTAAAATGTTTTTTCCAATGGCAAAAGCATGTGCTCACATGTGCCAAAGTGAGTTTCCGCTCGCTAGAGTAGCTTTGCTCCTCATAAGAAATTGAATTACTCGCAACGAGTATACGATCGTTATTAGAGTACGTATTAGCAAAAAAAAACGAATTAATACCTGGCGATCGACGCGTCATTATCAATCGGCCAACCACCTTCACGACCTCGCCAGCTCGGACCTCCGCGGTACTGTACAGTTCCTAGGTAGTACATCGAAATCTGGGTGTTTAATATGGGCACTGATGAGATTAATTAGCACGTAATACATGGTCCAGCCCTTACGGGTGATATAATTAACCGTTTGTGGGCCTTCTTCTTTTTCTCGTTTCATGCGTTTGTGAGTCGGGTGAGCATGTGCCATGAAGTTAGACAGTTTTCTGTCCTCATAGATCCAATTCCGATCTGGTGAATTTATGTTATGGTGTCAAACTTTTTTTGTTTGATTGTTTTTTTGTGAAGTTGAAACCTTTCATCCACATCATAGTGAAGATATTGTGATCTGACGTCCTACGCTTTTAGGAGATCATCTTCCGTTCAAGTACGTTCATCGATCAAGGCTTTTCATATTTTTGGATGGGCGACTCAAGGCGCTCTAAAAAACCATTATTGGTACTATTCATGTGGGTGAAAGGGTGACAACATCGTTGCTCCAATCCAATTACAGCCTCTTTATCGAAGTCCTTAAATTATTTCTTCTAGCAGAGATTGATACAACGAAGATGGTGTTTCCAGGAGATTTCATTGAATTCTTTGTCACAGAATTTACTTGTCCCGGGGTGATCCTCCTTTTCCAAAAAAAGGAGATACTTGTATTTTCTTGGATCTTAGATCCTAATTAATCATTGTACCTGTAATTGTTATTAGCATGAATAAATTATAGGTGTTTCTCAAACAAAAAACAAGCGAATAAGACATGTGAAATGAGTCTAGCTCAGATGATAAGATTACTTCTGTGAGATCTATTCATTCGAATTCAAATCCTAGACTTGATATGAATGCTTACACTTTCCTGAATTTATTTCGGGGTTTAGTGACTTTATTCTTTCTATGGTAAGCGGCATGCCCTGATTGACAACGAAACGTCTATGATAACTTCATCAATCCCATGATCTTCCTGTTCAGCTTTTTGAAGTTGCTCGTAGTGATTCGGTGTGTATGCATATCTTTATATGGATGAGTATATGTATGAATGTTTGCGACTGTGTTTCAAAAAGAAAGAAAAAATGACGAACATGATGTCCCTGACATGTCGCGAGGGCCGATCCCTAACAGATTCAGTTATCTTCTACTTCGATGACGGGAGCTCGGATACTTACAACAGTATCGTCTCATGTTGTAAAATGGTGTCAGAGTGGCATAATGAGCGTCAAAAGAAAGGCAGGGGAACGATCTCGCTTGAGAACACATGAGTTGATGAGACGGTTGAGGAAGTTTGCCCAACCAACACCAGTCGCTTGGTTGCCTATGATCCGCGAAGTCATTGGATCCCGCATGAGGGTATAATAAGTTTTAAGCTTTAGTCTCTGAAACTTATGATTGTGTCGGTCGCAGGTTCTCAAACTACTTGTTTTGTCGGGCCCTCGTACCAAGTTGCAATGTTGAAAACTTAAAACTTAGGATTTTGTCGGTCTTAGGTTCTGAAACATACGATTTTGTCGATCGCTCGTACCAAGTTTTAGATGTTGAAACTTATGAAAAATAAAATCGGGCCAAATCATTTTCGAAACGGTTTTCATTTGAAAGCCTCGTCACCAAAAACATGAATATGTAAAGGGAATATAATTTGAACTTTCCGTTCAAAAGATAGGAAAGATTGAAAATCAAATGCCAAAATAAGAACTGTGTATCCTCACCTGCGTGCTACAAATCATTTTGTTTTATTGAGCCGAAAGCCGTGTGTGTGTGTATTTGACACCGAGAGGAGGTTGGAGGAGAAACACTAGATAGGTTGCATGTAGGGAAGAAAATAAACGTAACCAGACGAAACTGGACGCTACCATATTTGTTTTAATTTTTCTATAGAAGCATAAACGCATACAAAACCCCTAAAAAATGAATATGGAAACAAATACACTATCAAAGCAAATACATAGTGGACACGGAAACAAAAATAGGCACTGATCGGAACTTAAAACCCCCTTGAATCATAGGAAAATACACACAAAAAACAAATAAATTTAATAAACTGTAAACATGGCTATAAAATAATACGATATTTTAGCAACATAGTATAGTATTGTTGTAGTACTAGACAATTGCATATAGAGTCTAGTTGAATAGGTGTGTGGTAGTATAAGTCAGGTCTCAAATGATATATTCTGCTCATTATGTCATTAAAGCAGCGATGCCTTATCGTAAAAATGGAGATTTCATATTTATGAAAGTTTCATTTTCACGTATGTTTCACTGAAAAACACGTTCCGTTTATTTTTATTTTGTAAATTTTCGTTTCCGTTTTCATTTTTTCTTAAAAAACAAAAAAGTTTCTACTTTATTTTCATCCCTAATTGCAGTACATGAGCATGGATGTACTAACATCTTGCATGCGTGCTGCCTTAATTGGCTCTGAATCGGTGGGAAAGTTTGTCAACAGATGTGTGGCCCACATTGAACTCTTGGACGATCAAGTTTATCAAAGAAGTCTCGTCCACAATAATTAGTAAAGTCCTTCTTGTACGTGCATACACAAGTGGATGTTCTAGTTTTCTGTTCCCAAAATGTAATATTTACAAAAATAAATGCAGCACGAATTATTTATTTTCACCATGTCCAGCAGTCCATTTTTGTGTTACTGCAACCCATGGAAAAGGGCAATTAATTCCGTATCCAGCTGACCTTGGGATGGCAGTTTCTTGCCATACATGGGTTTTAGTGTTATTTTTACTAAATGAACGTGAGAAATCTATTTTGTTCATTGATCCTTACAAACTTATTTCATTGCTTGACGTTCCCATTCGCGTCTATCCATTTGCCATTTAACTTACACATGAAGCCGTCATACGTCAATGCGTTTTTGACCGGTCACAGTTCATGGTCCTCGGTCATGCCGTCAGCGTGTCTGCGGAAAATGACGATAACAAATACCCATGTATCATCATGTCGTTCTTTCTACTAGATGTCTAACTTTACAATACTGGAGTATATATATATATCTGACTTTGTTCACTGATCCTTAAAAACTTATTTCATTGCTTGACGTTCTCATTCGCGTCTATCAATTTTCCGTTGAACTTACATATGAAGCCATCATACGTCAATGCGTTTTTGACCGGTCACGGTTCATGGTCCTCCGTCATGCCGTCAGCGTGTCATCCATCGGCGGGAAATGACGAAAACAAATACCCATGTATCATCATGTCGTTCTTTCTTCTAGATGTCTAACTTTACAATACTGGAGTATATATCTGACATTCTCTTCTGGATGCCTCCGTAGTGTTGCTGATCCGCTAAAGTAACTGTCGCTTCTTCTTTTACCAAAGCATTTGAACTTCATTTTTGTTGACGAAAAGGCTGACAACACAGTTTTTTCATTGATATTGGGGGACTTAGAAGTACAAGGGATATACATTGTTCACCAGTATGCTTTTACCATTACCCAAACTACACCTATTATTTCCGCGATTCTAATTAGTCGGGCTATTTTTGTTGTTTGACCCTCTGGATGATTTTATTAGTCCATTCAGTATCGCTTAGTACCTAAAATAGTCTAGCTGTTTGAAGCGTCACATATACATTGTCAAATCCTTCAACATATCCTTTCCTAGGGCCGTCAAATTGATAGGGGCATACAATAAGTTCAACCATTCCTTTAAATATGTTTCCCCTAGGTTGCTAGGTGTGGATTGCCGTTGTGCACACTTTCATTCATTTTTTTAATAAATCAAGCAGTTCGGATCCTTGTACCGTCTTCTTCTTTACAACAAAATATAGCAATTTGTTGGGTAACGTAACATAAATTCAAAAATTTTCTACGCATATTCAGATCTTCCTATGAAGAGACCAGCAACGAGAGGGGTAAGAGCATCTTCATACCTTTGAAGATCGCTAAGCGGAAGCGTTGCTAGAACGCGGTTGATGGAGTCGTACTCGCAACGATTCCGATCTAGTGCCGAACAACGGCACCTCCGCGTTCAACACACGTGCAGCCCGGTGACGTCTCCCGCACCTTGATCCAGCAAGGAGGAGGGAGAGCTTGGGGAAGAACTCCAGCAACACGACGGTGTGGTGTCGATGGAGAGACGAGGTCTCCCAGCAGGGCTTCGCCAAGCACCGGCAGAGAGGAGGAGGAAGAAGAGCAGGGCTGCGCCAAGAGAGAGGGAAAAACCGTGTGTCTCAATGGCCAAAAGTGCCCGATATATATAGGGGAAGGGGAGAGGGGGTGCCACCCCTAGGGTTCCACCCTAGGGGGTGCGGCAGCCCCCCCAGATGGGAGGTGCGGCGGCCAGAAGGGGGAGGAGGGGGTGGCGCACCATCTGGTGGGCCTTAGGCCCACCTGGCCTAGGGTTTGCCCCCCCCCCTTTTCTCTCCCTTGCGCTATGGGCTGAGTGGGAAGGCGCACCAGCCCACCTAGGGGCTGGTTCCCACCCCCACTTGGCCCACCTTATCTCCCGGGGTCGTTGCCCCCCTTCGGTGGTCCCCCGAGGCCACCTCCGGTGGTCCCGGTGGTCCCGATACGTTACCGGTGCTGCCCGAAACACTTCCGGTATCCGAAACCATCCGTCCTATATATCAATCTTTACCTTCGGACCATTCCGGAGCTCCTCGTGACGTCCGGGATCTCATCCGGGACTCCGAACAACTTTCGGTAACCTCGTATAACAATTCCCTATAACCCTAGCGTCATCGAACCTTAAGTGTGTAGACCCTATGGGTTCGGGAGACAGGCAGACATGACCGAGACACCTCTCTGGCCAATAACCATCAGCGGGATATGGATACCCATGGTGGCTCCCACTTGCTCCACGATGATCTCATCGGATGAACCACGATGTCAAGGATTCAATCAATCCCGTACACGATTCCCTTTGTCTGTCGGTATAGAACTTGCCCGAGATACGATCGTCGGTATACCTATACCTTGTTCAATCTCGTTACCGGTAAGTCTCTTTACTCGTTCCGTAGCACGTCATCGTGTGACTAAATCCTTAGTCACATTGAGCTCATGATGGTGTTCTACCGAGTGGGCCCAGAGATACCTCTCCGTCACACGAAGTGACAAATCCCGATCTCGATTCGTACCAACCCAACAGATACTTTCGGAGGTACCCGTAGTGCACCTTTATAGTCACCCAGTTACGTTGTGATGTTTGATACACCCAAAGCACTCCTACGGTATCCGGGAGTTGCACAATCTCACGGTCGAAGGAAAAGATACTTGACATTAGAAAAGCATTAGCATACGAACAATACGATCTAGTGCTAGGCTTAGGATTGGGTCTTGTCCATCACATCATTCTCCCAATGATGTGATCCCGTTATCAATGACATCTAATGCCCATGATCATCTATTGACTAACGAACTAGCCAACTAGAGGCTTGCTAGAAACACATTGTGATCTATTTATTCACACATGTATTACTGTTTCCTGTTAATACAATTATAGCATGAACAATAGACGATTATCATGAACAAGGAAATATGATAATAACCATTTTATTATTGCCTCCAGGGCATATTTCCAACACAATTCTCCTGTTATCTTTCAAAAAAATTATGTTTCCCCTGCATCATAATCATTGACCCATCGGCCTTCTTGCACACAAACCATATTTGTGGTTGTGGGGGCTTCTTTCCCTCTCCATCCGCTAGACCACTACCACTACCCAGCAGCAAGGAGGTTGCCATTCCCTGTGGTCGTATGCATATGTGAGGCAATCATTTCTTTCCGATAGGTCCTTGGCCTTGGTCTTCGTCGATCGCCGTCAAGGTAATTGTTTGTTGCGTGTTGAGATGAATCATGAACTATGTATGTAGGTGTGAGTCCATGCTGGGAGCGGCCTGTTAATGCAACAGTGAAGTTAATTGGTATGAAGTTTATGTTAATGGTCAAGTGGAATATTCATATGGATTCACAAAGCAGGGAAATTGCAATTGAGATTGTATTTGGGTGTTCACTTTTTACGGATCGATTAGAAACCAGCCACCCAATATCCAGTCTTTTGGCTGGTTTTTTTTTTGAGATGCACTTAGGCTTCACTTCTTTAGTAAGGGGAGATGAGTAACACAGACCCATGCTTTCCTCAATATCAAGCACGAAACAGATCGATTTTTTTAAAACAACAGACAAGGAAATCATCTCTTTTCGATAGATATTAAAGCAACACAACACTTAGTATTTCATACAATTCTCGAATTCTTGGAACCAGGCCCAAGGTAGCACTTGCTTTCGAAAGGTTGTAGCTGATCTTTATTAAGAAAGGGAAAGCAGATAAAAAGTGACAAAGGCGAGCAGGTTACATGTCATCAGGGCCGTTGCGTACACACATACAAGGTCTATTGATAGATAACAATACAACACCACGAAAAACTAGATATCACATGATTAAAACAGGGACGAAAGCCTTTTTCGATAAACAAGAAGGTAGATCACCAAACCATATGGTTTATTCGCTAGGCGGCCTATATGAATTATCGAAAAGTAACAGTTCGACAGCTGAACGGAGGATAAGTTGGCTTTAGCCTTTAGCCAAAGGCTGGTCTAGACGACGGTTGCCTGGGCGAGAGAAAACAACCTGCATTTAGCATATACATATGTCAGCCAATCAGTGCATGGAGTAGTAGCTCCTTTCCACAAAAAAGTATAGGTTCAAACATAATTTGGTCGAAGTTTTAAACTAAGGACAACGGTTGAGCTTAGTCCATGTCGGGGGGAGGGGGGCATCCGCTACCCAGAATTGGCAGATGCAACATAGGTAAATACAATATACATTAGAGCATACATACATACGTACCTGGTAATCTCCAAGTGCTCGTGCCTTCATACAAGCCGCAGAGAATATGAGGTAGTACTCCCATATACGGATGAACTTCTCATCAAAGCCCAGGGCCAAAATTTTACTGCAAGATAAAGAAGCGGTAAGAAATTGATACCTACTGAGCAACCAACTGTAACGACATACGTGTATGTGTATATAATCGTCACACCAAATTTACTTGCTCAATGAACCTATGATGTACATGTGGTAGGCTTGTTGTTGTCAAGTTTTTCCTAATTAAATGGACAACACCATCTTTCTATAGAGAATGACAAGTGGTACTCACTCTCTGTTGGCAGTGTAGTTGTCCATCCAGCACATCAGAGTTGTGTAGTAATGGGGGCCAATATTCTCGACATGCTCTATGCTACACCCAGTTCGCAACAAGATCACGGAGGGTTCAATCGATGGAGATCCATCCATGGCCATGAAGTAACCAATCAAGCATCGATCAATTGATTTAAAACGTACCTGAACCTCGAAGATCTGGTCATGGCAGACATTACACGGGACAATGAAGGAAGGCAACCACCAGGGAATATGTACTCTTTTATGAAGTCTGGCTTTCTTCTATATTGCTCATACCGTTCGTCTGGAACTGAGATGAACTAAACACACATGTATATATTGCAGACAATGGTTAGTTCATGATCATGTAGGCCTAAGGTTTTGCTTGGATAGGAAGGAGTATGTTTCATTGGGGTTTTCTACCAATCCAAAATAATAAGCTTAATTAATCCTCATTCTTGTGCACCAAAATAAGGCATATACTACTAATTGGTTGTTGTTAGTAATGATTAGTGGAATCCGGCCGTAAGGTTGTTTGGAAATACACTTAGTTGTTAATAGTGATATGCACTAACCTGCAAGGCCATTATGCCATCTTCAGCCAAGTAAGACTCGCAGCAGGCAAAAAAATCGTCCAAGTATTCATGGCCAACATGTTCAATCATACAGCTGATTCAGAGAAGAGGAATTCGTAAGTATAACAATGCACACGGGAATTGTCAAAGTCACAGCGCCCAACCATAATATAGTAACACTTACATGCTTATGATTGCGTCATACTTGCACGGTGGTATTTTACGGTAGTCGCACAACAGAAAAGTTATGTGGTCCTAAAAATTAATAACGACAGACAGTAGAATTGTTAGCTAGGATTTCATGCTGACGAAGTAAGCTAGGGACAAAACAATACTAATTCTGTGTGCATGTCTATATTATATGTGTTGTATATATTTCAAGTACATAACAAGCTAGGCAAAAAAATAGATGTGCCAGAAAATCTCACAAAAATCAAAATATACGACCATTGATTACGTAGACCAGCATAATTACGCAAGCTTATCGGCTTAGAACTAAAGTTACTAGATCAATCGCCTCCTGTCAAAGCTGTTTAAGGCCCAACATGACACGCTCCCCAGGAAGCCCATGAAAAAGTGTGTTTACCGTAGCGATGAAAAAACTTCCGAAACAGTAAAGTGTTTGGATCCTTACTACTGCATGCCTTTTTATCCTGAGAATTATTTTGGGCTGTTGGCACCTATGTTCCCGGCTCTCTAAAAAGTAGGTGGTTTTGCAAACTGCTTTGTTTAGTTTTTGATTTTATCACTGTACTATGTGGTGTTAAGCTTCATGTAATAGTCAACGCAACGAAAAATCCGAACTGATGGAAAGAGCTAGGCAATCCACATATGCACTTCAACATGTCGTTTGGGTGGTTTCTCTGATGGAAATTAATGAGGGGGGGGTCGTTGTTTCAAAAATAAAACATAGGCAGCAACAAAAACAAAATCGAGTTATTGGGAAAACCAGGCCATGCTATCAAATGAGATATTCATTCTCACATCTTCATATCATCAATTACAAGAAAGGCTGGAGGTCTAGAGGATAAAAAGGCTAAAATAATCGCACCACACTTTCTCAATGAACACATATCGATGGGATGGTAGTTACTGATAAACTATTAAACCGGACACGTATTGTGTAAAGGAGGGAGCAACACAGAACTAACCTCTAAGCCAGCTTCTTTTGCTTTTCCCTCGGCGTATTTAAGCTGCTCCTCTGACAAAGTGACTCCAGTGTATTTGCAGCCAGTTTGCTTCACCACTTGTATTGCTAAACTTCCCCAGCCGAAACCAATATCAAGAACATGGTGCCCCCTCTCGACTTTGGCCTTTGGTTAAATGTGAATTTTGCAAAGTTGAAGTACCATCAGATCATGTCCACAACGTTGTCTAACTAGTAATCAATCAAATAATACAATCTCTGGAGACATGGTAGTATTACCTTCTTGATTAGAAGGCTAAGTTTACGTTCTTGGGCTGCTTCTAAGCTTTCATTGTCCTTCTATCAATTAGTTTTAGTCCATGAATTAATAAACTACTCCACTATTTACAAGTTGTAGAACAAATACACAAGATATACAAACCTTGAAAATTGCACAAGAGTAGGTCATCGATTTGTCCATAAAAAGCGAGAAAAATTCGTTACTCTGCACACATACATGAGAAGACAGAATTATTAGTATTATTTGGTATGCATAGACGTATGGAGAGTAATGAATGAAGAAAAACAGTATTTATAAGGTCTGGAACACAAAAATCGCAATCTCAATTAGATCTGTAATAAAACCTAGTATTACAAATTGGCCTAAGAGGCTAGTTATATTAACCCTGATGGAAGGTGATAACAAAAGAAGAGACATGAGTACTGACAAGATCATAGTGCTGAGAGATGTTTCGACGACTTTGTGCCATAGTGTTCTTCCTTGAGGCTTGGCCCATAAAGTATTTAGCATGTGCAAACCGAGCTATTACATGCAAGGGTGTCCACCGACCCCTGCAAACCAAATAATCTTATATGATTAGTCACAAACACATATCCTCTATTTCTAAATAGCTACAACCCATTACCTAATTTTCCTAGCCATGCAACCATGACACATAAGCAAGTATGCATGCAAGACATAAATAACATCTTTTGCATTACTCTAGGCATGCAATGATGCCACATCATCAATTCATGCATATTAGTCATAAGTAGTTCTTTGCATTAGAGTTCATCCTCCATATTTTGTTAGAAATTACATTTGAACTATAATCTTCACTCTCTTTTTATAAGCTTTCCATTTTACTGTTTTTAAGCTTACATTCACTTTCCATTAGTTTTAGATTTTTTTATAACAACTATTTATCCATTTTTAGTAATGTTCCCGCAGCAACACGCGAGGCATCATCTAGTACTCATAGATACTACTTCATTTTTCTCAAACAATTGATAGTTCTTTTATTTAGTGGTCAATTGAAGGTTTCAGAACCTATTTCCAGCAATCCTGGAGCTCCTACGCGCATCTCTGTTTGCAATGAGAATCTGCAAAAGAAATGTAGCATGGCTTTATCTGAAATGAAGAAGAAATAGCTCTACCAATAAAATGATGGACTATGATATAATTTTACCAAGAGAAAATTGAGAAGGCCTTCTCTCTTGTCAAGAAAGGAGAAACAACCATTAATATAGGCTTCTGCCAAGCCAAGGTTTCCTTCTGTTGCAACCTGAAAGCCATGAGAGAACGAGGATAAACACATGCAGTTCAAATGAGATAGCTACATAAAGCAATTGAAGTGGAGTATGTCAGAAATTAAGAATCATGCATGGACAAACCACCAATCGGAAAAAATGAAAAGTGCATGTGTAGGCAGAAAAAGGGATTAAGAAATAACCTTCCAATAGAACAAGGGGTCATGAACTCGCATGACAGATTTTACATGGCATTTGTCACAAGCTTTACCAAAGCTGAACACACTTCCTCCCTCTTCGACAAATCTGCACGAAAACTATCAAGGTGAAAAACAATCATAATTAGACGTCGCATAGTATACCAACTCATACAAGGACTCACGTCAAGTTACCAATGGATACATATTGGTTGAAAAATCTTGCAACTAGAAGGCGGGCCCCAGCCTCAGTCCATGATGGAAT
The DNA here is from genome assembly GCF_904849725.1 of Hordeum vulgare subsp. vulgare. Classification (NCBI taxonomy): domain Eukaryota; kingdom Viridiplantae; phylum Streptophyta; class Magnoliopsida; order Poales; family Poaceae; genus Hordeum; species Hordeum vulgare. The sequence goes on along the minus strand of NC_058519.1, from coordinate 652,154,720 downwards.
CATCTGCTTTGGGTTTAGCAGAAGCTCACACTTCTTTCCAAGCAAACCTTGGGCTACTACTTTTCCAGCCTGCATCCATTCAATATGTCCAATACAAATAGACCTCACATGTCCATTTCAGGAATAGTCATTTGAATTATGTGACTGAAACTTATTTAAGCATTGCTAGACCATTGCTAATTTTAGCACATAACCGTATGGTTCACTGTGCGAGACAGGTCCAAAGAAGAAAATGGAGAGGTTGCATGCACATACCTTCAATCCGTCTTCATGGAAGCCATGACCTATTACCCAAGGCAGAAGAGACATTTGAGACCTAGTGTTCTTTCGATCATTTCAGACCCAACTTTAATTTAGTAAATGTATATCAAATGAATTGTCTACAAACTGAAATTTATGAAGCAGGTTACTTTGATATGCCCCGCAGAACCATATTCCTCTCTTTCCCTGGATCTGATCAAGCTGAAGGTAAGCCTTCGCCGCAGCCACAGACAGAACAGGAAGGCTTGTAGACCATTTAAGCAGGACATGATCCGGAACACAAGGGGGATTGAGTGTCACAAGGAAAGGCTTGACAGATTCAATTTTCTACAAGTACAATAAAAAAGAAAAATACACCACAATTAATAATTAAGTAATCCATTCATTCTGTTGGAGGTTTTTTTTGGCGGGGGTTGGAGGGGTTAGGTTGAAGCTTCCATTTTGCTGTTATTCTGTATTGAGGACATGTAACACTGATGTACAAACTGGTTTCAGCCTTGTAATAAAGCCAAGGCATGGCCCTTTCATCAATATATATGTCATCAATACAATTAGTTCATACCCTGTATTGTTGATATATTTCTTGATGAAAGGGCCATACCCTGTATATGAAACCAAAGAATTTACCTGAATATGATTTAGCCAGTAAGTAATAGAAAAACCACTCGTAGTTGTCCCCAGGAAATTCCAGGCGCTCCATGCCGAAGAATTTCGGGGCATCAAATTTTGATCGCGGTGGAGGTATGTATCCCTGCAGCATAAACGTGTCAGACAATTGGTACATCAGCTCAATTATGTGTTCATTGAGCAATTGTAGGTAGCCTTTACCTGTGGACATACTGACAAGCACCTAGAATTTTTAGTTCGTAATCTGTAGCTTCAGCTCCTAGTACTTTGAGAGCATTAGGTGCATGAATGCCAAGGATGACATTGTCGTATGTTTCCTCTGAACCATCATTCTCCAAGACTTTGTAGCCAGCTGCCAGTGCCAAGATATTATTTCAGTTAGTGCCAAGATAATGGAATGACAGACACATTATTTGTACTCACAGGCAATCAAGAAAGAGCTTGGCATTAGCAATAACGCATGTATATACCTCCACCAAAACTTGCAACAGATTTGACATGACAACTGGTTTTAATTCGACATCCCATGCTTTCCAAAGCTCCTTTTACCTGTGTGTGTGCAATAGTTGCACTGTTAATTCTCTGCATTTGGCTGCAGCTAAAGCCTAGAGACGTAATAAACAGAGATCATGTTCGACCGTGTTACCGCTCATATGGGTTGCAATACATACCTTGTCTACAAAGGACTGAGAACGAGCCTTGATAGTGGGCAACTGGGGGTAGCGAAACAGCTGAGAGTGCAACGACTTAATCAGCTTCCAAATGCACAAAGACGAATTAAGCATGCAAATGCAATGGGAATGGAACATGTTTACAAAGTAGTTAGGCACCTGGAGAAGGTCATGGTTACGAAAAAATGATAGCACGAAGAAGGCAGACAAGCTCAAAACATCTTGTGATGAAGATGACCACATGCCTGCGCAGACTGGAAACTGCACCAAATATATATTTTCGTGTCACCAACTCAAAACTGCATAATAACCAGCCTTAATTAACGCCCCCTACACTCTGAGATGGTGGCAAAACGTACTAGACATTAAGGAGTCAGCCCCGATTTTAGTTAGAATTTGAATATTTCATCTAAATTTTCCATATTTTATTGAAATTTTCACAATTTTACCTCACTCTTCAAAAACTGTAGTTTCTCTTCCCGCAAAAAAGGGAAAAGAAAATTGTAGTTTCTCGTTCACAGTTTTACATGACTCTTCAAACAAAATGAAAATCAAAAATAGAATACAAAATTCTAATGTGATATTTTAGCAAAATGAAGGGTCACTGGAGACACTAAAAAGGGTGTAAGCAAGGAGATTAGAAGCAGTACAAGATAAGCCTCTTGAAATAGTACGGAATATCCATGTGACTGAATGAACTGCCCCAACGTCTCATTACAATCCAGATCACGGTTATGTTCTTGGTACTCCAGGTACCTTCATTCCAATGATTGAACAATGAGTTCATTGTTATCATATATAAACACAAGGCATATGTATATGTCCAGCTACGAATGGAAGTAGTATATATGCACACGAGAAGTGAGGAACTGGACTGCTTACGTCAACGCATCGTTCTTGAACTTGAATATGTCACGGACCATGCGCCAAAAACTGATTTTCAGTATGTTGGCCTTTTGTGCCAAGAGGCTAGAGATACCGTTGCTATTTCCCCACTCACACCCTCCTCCAGCACCGTCTGATTGTGTACTCACTGATAAAGACATGTCTGTTCTCTCCATCTCCACCCCGAGCCCTACTAACCATTCCATCATGTGGGAATATGTTACCTACATTTGATGCATATGGCACAACAAAAGTTTTAGTGAGAAACAAAAAAAAAACTTATGATATAGGCTTACAAAGATCTTTCATATTCAGCCCGTGGGTTACGAAGTACTACATCAATTTAACTAGAGTAGAGAAAAATAAAAAATAGATTACAACCATGCACACTACACAGATATAAAACAACACGTAAAACTACAACTGCAATTCCAACCATAAGCATTAGCGCACAATTTCAGAAACATAAGCATTACAGTACAATTTCAAAAACATAAGCATTACAGAACAATTGCAGAAAACATAAAAGTACATGATTTGTTTTGTCAAAACACAATACATGATTTGGGCAGTCACTGAGGCACCTTTCAAAGGATATATCAGTCTTTAAACGGACACATATCCGTTAGAAATGATCGACTAGTTCAAGTTGAACGGTAATCTATAATTGGGTAATTGTTTGAACATAATTTGTCTTCCGAGACTAAATTTCATGGCAGCCTAATACCTAGAATAGTGTTGTACTATCAATTTGCACTTTTTTTTGCTACGAACCCTGCACAAGCAATCAACCACCTCAAAACAAAAACACAAATTGACAACCTAATAACTTTAATCTTTTCTAGTTACTTCCATATCTAGATCCGCTACAGGGTGTGTGTTTTAAGGGGAATACAGAGCTTCATGATGCAAAATCAAGTGAGCACATGGAACCAGACATAGCCAATAAGAATGCAGAGGATTTCCAGGTTGGTCATGAAAATGCAATGGTATTTGTAGTAGAAAGTAGACACTGGATGAGTTTTGTGCTTAGAAGCAATCCACTGAGCACCTTTTGTGCGGTGAGAAAAGCAGGTGGGCACGAACAGTGCTACAAACATATAGCACGGGTAGATCAAGCATGATTTCCTGACCTTGCGCGCCTACTGGATAATGACGGCGATATCACGGTCGGGGTCCCCTGTTGTCTCGGCGGGCCTGCTTGAAACGACGGTGGCAGGGCGCGCGCTGCAGTTGGCAAAGGCAGAGGGCTACAAGGGGTAGGCCTCGGCGTCGCCGCCGAAGTTGCGTAGGAGGAAGCCGAAGGTGGCATGGTGCGGGTCTTCGGTCGGGAGGCGCGTAGGTGCCGGCGACGACGGGGAAGTGAGCCGCCGTTGCGGAGGACGTAACAGAGGGCGGAGTGAGTGGATGTTTGGCACCAGTGTTCTGTCTGAATGGCGGAAATCAATTCTTTCGCGGTATCAAGATTTAAGAGAAGAACTTGAGAGTACCATAGTGGGAGGAAATTCGGTAGTACGGTAAGATCCAATTCAACAAATTTACTTACGTGGAAATAATTTAATAAAAACTTCTTCAACGGTCTGTATGTTCAATCGTTGTTATGAGTGTCCACATCAACAGCCAATAACATATCATACTGGTTTTTTAATGAACCTATGTTAACCGTATGTTAAACAACAAAGCGGTTCATTAAATGTTGAAGAAATAAACATGTTTGCCTTAGAGCTTGTGTCTGAACCATGGCTTGAGGATCATACGATTTTATTTTCTCTTTTCTTTTATTACGTGCCATGTCATCAAAACTGTATGTGATAATTTTATCAACGATGATCATACGACTGTTGAAGATGTTCTAAAAAAAGAAATGAATTAAGTAACATAACTAATCAAGATGGGAATGGGCCGTCCTGGACTTGGACCTGGCTCTATGGCTTCATAGCCAATTTCAAGGGCCGTGAATCGATCCATTCTAGCAAAATCATGTGGCCTCGTTGGCCCATTGGATACCCAGGGCCGACCCAAAAGTCTCGTCGAGTTTAAAAACAAACCAAAGACAAAGAAACCTACGAAAGAAAGGACGGCTCGCTTGTTGCTTTTTTGGAGTCTAGAGGGGAAAGATACACGATGATTTTTCGGATCTAGAATTTCATAGTTTCTCACACTATAACTAAAATCACACATATCAAACAAGATGAGTCTATAAGTTAATAAATAAAGTGTTGCATGACATCACACATATATTATTTTTTATTATAGAAGTAGTAACATAGACTAATAACATATGCATGTTACTAGTTGAATTTACTCCCCACTAGAATTTGTCAACTTTGTATGCAAGGCTAAGCCATTGGTTAATTTTCAGGGGTCCACACATGCATGCTATTGGCAGAGATTGCATATCCGCAATTCCCACCTCCTAAAGCTGTTTCATTTCACTTAAAAAATGTAATCCTATTAAATCTTTTAAACCAAAGGTTAAATTTGTGGCTTACCAAAATGTCTCTATATTTTAGCACGGGGGTAGTATTTCATTTGTACATTCATGTTCTTTGCGACAAGGGTCTTGAAACAAAACCACTCTTGAATCATTTTGAAAACTTTGAACTCTTGTCTAAGTTTTGAAACTTGATAGTCATACTATTAAGTGTTTCCCAACTTTTATCATGTTTCACACAAATCAACTTAATTTATAATATTAAGTTTGTATTTAGGGCTTAAGGTTTTAAGGTTCACAGTTTACAGTTTTTAGTATTTAAAACTTGATGATGTTATCTTTGTGGTATCAAGTTTTAAGAGAAGACATTTTTGTGAAGTTTTTAAAACTTGTCAAAACGTATTCAATAGTAGTCTTGTTTGAGAACCCCAATCACAAGGAACATAAATATGAAAACCAAACATAAATTGAATTCTGATTCAAAAGATACAACAAATTCACTTTTAAAAGCTAAAAAAATAATGAAGTTCAATGTGGTGGAGCATACACTCTATCAAAAGTTGCATCCAAAGATCCATCCAAAGTAATCAAGGATCTAATCCATACATGGGACCTACTGTGCACGGTAGAAAATCCACTATGGACGGCAAAGAGAGTCTCTCAGCATTGGTTAATGCTCTGCTCTCCATGCAGAGTCCAACGGAGACCAAGACGGTTGTTAAGGGATTTTGATAATGCAGAAGAAACTTACAAGCCTGGATTTAATTTTTATTTTTTGATTTTTTTTTACATGTTAATGAATAGATCGAAAGTTTTGTAGGTAAAAAATGAAAAAGAAGAAAATCTCACCCCTAAGTAAAACACGTGGAACCACACCCACACACTTGCTTACTCTCTCACGCATATTCAGAACGTACTTCCTCCATATCGTAATACTTGTTATTAAAAAGAACTAGTCTTTGGTATTTAGAAATAGAGGGAGTAGATCATGACCGGCGAAGCCTTTTCTGGAGCTAGTAACGGGATCATGACCGGCGTAGCCTTTTCTGCACGCCTATAACTACGAGCGGCGAGCTAGCAGCAGAATAGATGCATGGTACCATGTCCATGCGTGAGGCAAGCATGACTGATGTACCACACCGACCTGGTTGAAGCTCGTGAAGCCGAGGTCGAGGTTGACGCAGCCGCCGGCGCCGTCGTCGTCGTCGACGGCCACCGTCCTGGCATGCCCTCCGAGGCTCTCCTCCTGCTCGTACAGGGTGACACGCACGTCGCCTCCGCCGCTGGCGCCGAGCAGCTCGTGCGCCGCCGCCAGCCCGCTCACCCCGCCGCCGACCACCGCCACCCTCATCCTGCTCAACGTCTATGCTCTGCTCTCTGCTCTCCCCCTCGCTATGCTCTGCTCTCTGCCCTCTCGCCCTCCCACTGGTACCGTCTAAGTTGGATTGTGCGTCACAAACTTATATAATGTCGCACCTGCTATTCTTCTGGAATTTTTTCTGGTTCGCTCACCTTTTCTTCTTCTTTCTATGAGTTTTCTTCTAGTTCAGTCAACTTGCATAATGTGCGCGCGTGCATGCATGCATGCATGCCACGTCTGTGCGCGGGTACGTGTCTTGTATGCACACACATATGCATGCGGTGCAATTCATCTTTTGATGTGCGTCCGTGCAACGTGCACGCGTGCATATCATCAACACGAGACAAAACGACTGATATACAACGTGTACGTATGAAGTATACTACTCCTCCGTTTTTAAATATAAGTGTTTTTTATAGTTTTTCTATGAACTACTTATTCGTTTTTAAATATAACTTTTTTTAAAGATTTTACTATGAACTATTCTCTTTGTTTTGTAAATATAAGTCCTTTTAAAGGTTTTATTAGAGGATTACATATGAAAATATATAGACATGTTTTAAAGTTTAGATTCATCCATTTTGCTTCGTATGTAGTGCCCTAGTGAAATCTATAAGAAAACATATATTAGCAACGGATGGAGTACCACATATGAAGCAAAATGAATAAATCTTCACTCTAATATATATGAAGCAAAGACATATATATATATATATATATATATATATATATATATATATATATATATATATCCGTATGTGATCCGTACTGAAATCTTTAAAAAGACTTATATTTTGAAACGAAGGAAGTATTACGTACAATATATGTGAACTGATATATGCTTGTTCATGCGTACCGTGAAACCATGCAGTTTCTGTGCAGGTTTTCGTCATCACTTATTTGTAAAAAAAATATTTTCTTTCTTCTAGCTTGTAGGGTAACTAGAAGATGCTTTGCACGCAGGCGTGGAGATTGGTAGCAATATATTTTGATGAGATTTTATTGTTTGAAACATGAGTATTTTCATGAATAATATGAGCTAAAACTAAAAATATATGCATTTTTTAATTTAATTATTGAGATGGTCCTTTTCACATGCATGTTTGCATTTTGATGTGGGTATTTTTCGCTCATGTTTGCATGTTGAGTGACGCGTGTGTTGGGAGAAATGTGTTAGCGCGCATTGAGATGGAATGTGTGCATGTTGAGATTTACTCGTTTTTTGACAAAGAAGAAATATGTTTAGTGAGGATCATCTATTTAGTTATACAATAAGGTAACCGGGATACTCTAGATGTTTTCGTGGATCTTATGGCATCTGATTGTATTAGTACCCTGACAATACTGAAACCAACTCCTGCCTTCAGCTTCAGGATCGCCTGCAGGCGACTCCGGAGGCGGCACCACTGCCCACCAAAGACATTGCCACCGCAGTCTATCCCCTCGCCGCCGCCAGAGAAGATCGTCTGGTGGCGGATGGAGGCAGCTGGGATCCTTTTGCTCATCATGTCTGTCTCCTTCCCCACCTCCAGCCCCAGTCCTAATTCACGGCCTTCTTATGCCTCCGATGACGACGTGCGACCATGCTCCCGCGTGTGCAGCCTGGTAGCGTCGACAAGATTCATATGATGTTGCACATGTTGATGCTCACCCGAGAGCCGATCGAGTTGGAACGGGGTTGTGCATCAAACATCGCCCATAAGGTGAAGAATCTGACTCGTAACTGATGGGATGATGGTAGTGCAACCTCCTAGATGCCACACGTGGTCTCCATCATGGCCATTTCTTTCCCCTCACCTTCTGAATCCACCGCAGCACCAATGCCTCAATGCGCAGTGGCGAAGCCACGTTTGTAGCTGTGTAGTCACATGACTACACAGAAAATTGGTAAATCAAGTCACTATAGGCAATGCATATTACACCACTGAACAAACTACTTCAGAAAGCTGATTACACAAGCTAATGTGACATCACAAATATTGGATCCTGGCACCGCAACTGTCAATGCGGCCTCGAGTGCGGCGCCAGCACCACTGAGAACAGCGGGCCTAGCTAGGCGAGATTCATGGGGACCTCCAACATCACATTACAACAGCACCATTTTGTATGTTGGGTAAGCAATTACCTAGGTGATGCACTGATGTTCCAGACAGTTGTGTTTAAAAAGATCTACAATGCTCGAGGGAGAAATAACCACAATGCATGGATTAGGAGAAGGCGAACACATTGTTGTTTGCGTGTGTATACATCAAAACCGTGTGTGTGGTGAACATGAGCCGGAACAATCGTATATTGCAGCAGATTCTTGACAAGTAGGGGCAGCAACATATGGTGGCTTCGTCTTTGGTGGTGTTCTTTTGGGCACCAGGTCTCGATTTACGAAGTGAGGACCCTAGGTCTGACATTCATTGATTGTACGTGGCAATGATTGATTCCTGAGAGGTTGGGCTAAGAATGTGTCTGGACAGTATAAAGAGGAGCAGGACCAACTGCTTCACTTTATAAATGCCCTGGATCGTAAGGCTGAGACCGGCATGTTAGGTGAACATGAAAGGTCGTCAAAATATGAGGCTGAACAAAGGGTGCGTGTTCTGCTAAGGGAAGAGGAAATGAAATGGGCTGTCAGAGCCAAGGTCAGGGCAGTTGTCCAGGGGGACAACAACACAAAGTTTTTCCACTTGATTGCAAATGGCAAACATAGGAAAAAGAGAATCGTACAACTTGAGCAAGATGAGGGTACCGTAGTAGGGCATGAGAACCTTAAACTTTACATCACAAATTACTATTAACGGTTGTTTGGTGCTCCAGATCATAGCTTTGTGTCTATGGACGAGCATCAGACTGCGGATATTCCTCAAGTTGGACAAGCCGACAACGAGAGTCTCTCCGCACCATTTCTAGAGAAAGAGGTGTTACAGGCAATTGAGGGTATGAAAAATGGTAAAGCTCCTGGTCCAGACGGGTTTCCAGCTGAGTTTTATAAACGTTGCTGGCATATTATTAAGGCGGATCTTCTGTCTATGTTCAATGATCTATACTCTGGTCACCTTCAACTCTTTCATCTTAATTTCGGTACGATTACGATATTACCGAAAAAAGAAGGTGCCTCCAGAATTGAACAATTTCGTCCTATATGTCTGCTCAATGTCAGCTTTAAAATTTTCACAAAGGTGGGAACGGATAGGCTAACTAAGATGGCACATTCGGTCGTGCAATCTTCGCAGACAGCCTTTATGCCTGGTAGGAATATTCTTGAAGGGATTGTCGTACTGCATGAGATCCTGCATGAACTACACTCCAAGAAACTCAATGGAGTTTTATTCAAGGTGGATTTCGAAAAGGCTTACGACAAAGTTAAATGGTCTTTCCTGCAACAAACTCTACGTATGAAAGGGTTTGGTGACATTTGGCGAAAGCATGTGGATTGTTTTATAAAAAAAGGAAGTGTCGGTGTTAAAGTAAATGATGATGTTGGTCATTTCTTTCAGACGCTTAAGGGACTTAGGCAAGGAGATCCTATGTCACCTATCCTATTTAACATAGTTGCGGACATGTTGGCGCTAATGATCAGGAGGGCTAATGACAGAGACTTAGTAGGGGGACTAGTACCGCATCTAGTTGATGGGGGTGTCTCGATCCTACAATATGCGGACGACACTATCCTTTTCATGGAACATGATCTCAAAAAGGCCAGAAATTTGAAACTCATATTATGCTTATTTGAACAACTATCTGGGTTGAAAATTAACTTTCGCAAAAGTGAGCTTTTCTGCTTTGGAGATGCACAAGCTGAACAGCTCACGTATTACCAACTTTTTGGCTGCGAGGGTGGTAGGCTACCGTTTTCATATTTAGGTATCCCCATTCATCACCGAAAGTTGACCATAAAGGAGTGGAGATGTATCGAAGATCGTTTTGAGAAAAAGCTAAGTTGCTGGAAGGGCAAGCTTTTATCCTACGGAGGACGTTTAGTTCTTGTCAACTCACTGTTGACAAGTATGCCAATGTTTCTCTTATCCTTTTTCCTAGTGCCTGTTGGGGTGCGGAAAAGGTTGGATTTCTATCGATCTTGATTTTTCTGGCAGAGCGATGAGGTCAAGACTAAATATAGACTTGCTAGATGGGATATTATTTGTAGACCCAAGGATCAAGGGGGTTTGGGAATTGAAAATCTAGAGGTAAAGAACAGATGTCTGCTTAGCAAGTGGTTATTCAGATTGTCTGTCGAATCACAAGGGATGTGGGTTCAAATTCTAAAGAACAAATATCTACAGCACAAAACCCTAACCCAGGTCACTGCGCGACCGGGTGATTCCCCTTTTTGGAAGGGTCTAATGAGGACAAAGGCTGCTTTCTTTAACAGAACTAGATTCGTCATTGGTAATGGTGAAAGTACCAGATTCTGGGAAGATACTTGGTTAGGACCGCAGCCTTTGGCTCTACAGTATCCGCAACTTTATCATATTGCACAACGAAAACAGACTTCCGTTGCGGCAGTGTTGCGCCATACTCCTCTTAACATTCAATTTCGCAGAGCCTTGATCAGAAACAGATGGGTTAGTTGGTTACATCTAGTCAGAAGACTGATGGATATTTCCCTATCTGATTTTCCAGATAGTATTCGTTGGAGGTTAACCACCAATGGTAATTTCTCAGTGAAATCAATGTACGACCATATTATTGATACGTCACCTGTTCCAAAGTCCATGCATATTTGAAAGGTCAAGGTTCCCCTTAAGATAAAAATCTTCATGTGGTTTGTTCACAAGGGAGTTGTTTTAACTAAGGATAACTTGGCTAAAAGAAACTGGAAAGGAAATAAAAGATGTAGCTTCTGTCAAACGAATGAGTCGATTAAACACCTCTTTCTTGATTGCCCTATGGCAAAATTAGTATGGCGCTCATTACAAATTGCTTTCAACATTACCCCGCCTATTAGCATTCGCATGTTATTTGGGACGTGGCTAAACGGGGTTAATGTACTTTATGCCAAACTAATTCGGGTTGGAACTTGTGCCTTGTTGTGGGCGATATGGAACTGCAGAAATGATCTAGTTTTTAACAGATTGCATCACATTAACTTTTTCCAGGTCATCTTCAGGGCTACCACCTTGATCCGCACGTGGTCCTTACTCACTCCTGTGGAAACCAGGGAGCCTTTGGTTACTGGGTGTGTCCATTGGGAGATGGTAGCTCAGGTTATCTTCAACCGATATGGATGGCGGCATGCTAATAGGATTGGTCCTTAGTCCAGCTTATCCGTTGGTTGTAGTCGGTTTTTCGGTGGTCTGATCGCCGTGTAACTTCTTTTTTTCTTGTTTTTCTCATTACTCGGACTACTTTGTAACTTTCTCGGATCATTATGAGTTTTTAATAAAATGGTTGTATGCATCACTCGATGCAGAGGCCAGGGCAACGCCTCCTTTTCAAAAAAAAATGATGGATCTTTATCTATTTCCATGTGGAAGGCATTGTCCGGAATTTACTCGGACTTTTACCGAGGTGAATACCCATCATATGACTTTGGTGATCAATCGGGCGACGACTCCTAAGGACGTCGCTCTTGGAGAACCATTTTCGTAGTGCAAGTGTTGGCAATTGTGGTGGTTGTTTGTGCTGCTCCGTTGATCGCTCTGGCGAGGTCTTTTCCCCTTATTTTTATTTTTCATTCCGCCTAGACATAGATTCGTTATTGTATGGCTTTGCTTTTGCCAGTGTAATCTTCGTGTATTTGCATTGCTGTTGGTTGTGTGTGTTTTAGTTATACAGAGGTCAGGTGTATACTCTTTCTGTTTTTATATCCCCTTGATACTTCATGATGAGTTAATAAAACCATCATTTATATATAAAAAAATTGTATTGCTATTACTTAATCAATATGAAGCTCAGTGTTGTCCCGCAAAAAGAAAAATAACATACTCGTATCCTTAGTTCATTTTCCCTAACTTAAAAAAGATCCCTTATAATATATGTTTTTGATTCTCTTTTCTTTTTTTATTTTAGTTTTAGTTATATGATAACTTGTGTTATCATCACGGTAGGATGGGAGCTCGACTTTGAGGATGAAAAAATTCAATATGAACCTTTGGTTGGACTCGCTATCATCAGCGTAGAAGCAGCAGGAGTTGTGTACATTTTGTTTGCTTCTGTCTTTTATCATAATGTTAGTAGTTCCTTGGTGAAGCTACTATCACAAGTCCTGCAACATCATGCTTTCTTTTCTGGGTCAAATTTATTCAAGGACACCACTATGTAGCGGCACATAATCTGGGCATTCTCATGCGACGGCTCCGTCCTACTATGGGATAGATCGTAGTTGCACCGCATGCACAGGACGCCCAAGTATTAAAAAAAAGCACACGTCGCCTTCAACCTGGTCCATGGCAGCATGTGATCTATGCATACATCCATGCATGCATCCATGGGGGCTGGAAAAAATAATTTATCTCACAAATAAATAATATGATTGCAGATTCGCCTTCATCGTTAGGTTCGTCTCGGCGAGACTTTCAAAATAAGATCTCATGTTGACTTGTTTTGTTGATATTTTTTTTCGTCGTTCCTAGTTACCACATTTATGTCATCATAGTTGTCATCTTATGGGTGTACAATTGTCACAAAAATTATATATAATTACCGGAACAATAATTTTATACTTTTTAAGTATTGCAGTGTTATGTGGAGCTAAAAAATGATTATTAAAGCATTAACAATAAGCAAGTAAAATCATGAACCAGCACAAACACAATGAATTATATTTTTTAGTGAGGGTATATGGACATTCATAAACCTGATAACCAAGTTAATTTAATATGAGAACTATGTGACAAATAATGTGACAAATAAGTTATAGTAATCTGACAAGTACCGACGAAAACAAAAGTTATCTAACATGTCGACATGGGATCTAGTTTTAAAGATCTCGTCGCGATAAACTCAGTGATGAAAACGGATCATTAATTGAGATAACGGTTTGGAAGATAATTTTTTTAAATGCAACGCTGCTAAACGAATTCTCCGAGTAGCGCGCATCAGCCGCCGCACGGGAGAGCGGCTGTGCATTGTGTGCAGTTTAGATTTTCTTTTTATTCAAATTTTGTTTCTTGAATAATGTATGGTTCGTGTAAAAAAGGGATAATGTATGGTTGTGCAGATTTGTTTGATGTAGAGGTTAAGGGTTATCTCTTAAAGAAAAAGACATCACTGTTTTGAAAAACATATCTAAATATAAGAGGTAAAATATTTTGAAAAACGGATACAAGCAAAAGGAAATGAATCGATCTTGCATGGATGGGCCCGGGGTACGTACGTGTTCACGATCCGTCGCGACGCGTTTGACCCTCTCGTTCAAGCATGGCTACTGCACTTGATCTTTGCAGGCGAGTCGAGTGCACGGTACGTACTGACGACCTTCATCTATCTACTACTGTATTTTAACATTGTTTTTGCCATTTATGGCTGTCGGTCCGTACGTCGTCATGCATGACGCGATGTGATCCTCTGAGCCCTCCGGCGGCGGCGGGGCCTGCATGCCCCTGCTTTCACCTCGGGTAGGTGGCCGCTCGCGGACACGACGGGGTTGTTTGGTTCCCAGCCTAAGGTTGTCATGCCTAACCTTAGTCATGCCATAATATTTTAGGCATGTGTTTGGTTCATTACCACACTTGTGGCTTGCCACACTTTTATAGGTATATGGTCCACATGTCATAGACTCATTTTTTTACCAAATCTTGCCACACTTGTGGTGTCCATTTTGTTAGCCACACTTTTTGTGGCAGCCACACTTTGCCTAAGGTTAGTTGTGGTAAAGTTAGTCATGAACCAAACAGGCCCGACATCTCGCGGCGGCGGTCGGGGGGCTGTGGTAAAGGCGTTGGGTTGGCTCGTGGACGGTCAGGGTTGTGTTGGTGGCTGCTCTCGGCGGTTTCAAATGCGGCGTTGGGTATAAAGTTGATCAAATTTTATAAAATTAGACTTCAGACATATCTTATACTCCATCCGTTCCTAAATGCTCTATAAGTCTTTTAAGCGATTTCACTAGATGTTTACATACGAAGCAAAATGATTGAATGTACACTCTAAAGTATGTCTACATACATCCGTATGTAGTCCACTAGTGTAATCTCTATAAAGACTTATATTTAGGAACGGAGGGAGTAGAAGGGCTATCCCTGCAACCAAACGCATACTAAAAGTCACCTGTCCAGCCTCCAAAACATCATGGAGCGTGCTTCAGACCATATGCAATATAACAACATAAAGACTTTACTAGAGTTGATCAGGGCTCGTTAAGTGGAGAGACTCAAGGCTCTAGTGAAGATCTTATTCTTCGATGAAAGTCAATGATGGCATGCCCGTCGCGCGTGGAGGAGCTTGTTGGTGTGATCGAACAGACACTCGCGAGGATTGGTGAGGTGGGGCTGTGTGTGGTTCTAGGCGAAAGCTTGTTCTTCAACGTGTCAATGTCGTTGACGACGACATGCATCCACATACGTCATTTTCCTTCTTCTTGAAGGCATTTCCGAAGATCTTTCTATGGCGTCTCGACATGTTCTTTCTCTTCTTCTTACTTCTGTTTTTCTTTTTCTTTTGTGGTTTTGATCTAGTTTCATTCATAAATTGGCTGCTAGTATATAATACTCCTTATGTTCCCAAATATTTATCTTTTTAGAAATTCAACTGCGGACTACATAGGAAGTAAAATAAACGAATTTACATTGTAAATTACTAGCACATATGCCCGTGCGTTGCAACGAAAAACTTGATGTGTCAATCACCAATTGTAAAGTTCGTAAAAGTCACCAAAGCACCTTATTTAAACTCCCAGTATTTCTCCGATGAGAGAGACATAAGTATGTTGGTCTAAATCTCTTCTCCATCTTTATTATATTCAAGTTTCTGTTTAACTAAAGAAGAGAAAAAAAGTGAGAGGGAGTCCAACCAGCCCAACATCAGATCCAATCTCTAACTTCATTTTATTCAAGTACCTGTTTAATTAAAAAAGGGATTTCAGTGAACTGATGACTTTATAATCAATTAGAGGCCCACGTTACATCAACAAACAATAACCCATTCATAAACATGGGGCAACTTGCAAGGGCATGCAGCTGGCCCAACCTAAACTTTCAGGGTCAGGCCCAACTAATTCCGTTAACCCTACGCCAGGGAGATCGATCCCATCCCCACATCTCATCTCTCCCTCCGACTCAGAGCGCCTCCACTACCTTAGGCTCGCTCGTCCCCAAGCAACTTCCACCGAGGAGTTCCCCGTCCTTGTCAGCCGCGCCGTCAATCCCGGTTCAGGCGGCCCGCCTGAACCTTCCTGCCTTCCTCTTTGTTCCTTCTTTTTCCTCTTGTTCTCTCTCCTTCTGTAACATCTCTCTCATTTGTTACTGAATGCAGGACGCCGCTGCCCGTATCAGGTCCCACCATCGCCAGATCTGCCTTCACCGGACCGATTCCATCCAGATCCAGCTTCCCTCGTTTGTGCCTTCCGTAGCCGCCGGACCCGGACCGTGAGATGCACCGGAGTGGTAGCGCTTGGTAACGACGGGATGGGCGCAGCCCGACGCTGCCTAGTTTTTTTAAAAACGAAACGTTTTTCAACTATAAACAATGGACTGCGGGTTTATTCATCCAAACGACATGGACCTTTTTGTAAAAATGCCGCGGCGGAAATTCTGACAGAAACGATAGCCGCTTTATTATTAGGTAAAGATGTCTATATGCATCCGTGTATAGTCCGTCTTGAAATCTCTACAAAGACAAATATTTAGGAACGGAGGAAGTAGTTATTTGTTTGATGTTTTCCTTGTTTATATGGCAAAGCACCTGCCTTCCTTGGTCCAAAATATACTCAAGCATGTGGGATGTACACTGCGTTTAACAGCAACACGCGCCAATACACGCACGCACGTACAGTCCACACACGTACGTACCAGCTTAGCTGTGGCTGTCGACAGAGACGATATGGGCGTGAATTCGGCACTCGCCGGGCCAACCCCGCCGCCTGAGACGCTGCTGCAACGATACAAATGGCGACAGTGCATTGCCGCAGAAAGATGATATACAGTGCGTACGTGCCGACGAAAACGGTCAGTGCTCGCTCAGTATGCAGCCGCACTCGCCTGCTAGCTAGCGCTCTCTACGTGAAAATGCAGCGTCGACACACCACGCCGCAGACGTGCATGCATATGCATCAATGCATGCTTGATGCTTGAGCATGGACTGGAGGACAGGGTCGCATGGACAGATGACGGCAGTTCAGACGGTTCGTGGCTATATCGTGGACACGTGCCGGGTCCATCACGTGCGCGCGTATGCACTTGCTTTAAATCTTGTCAGTCACCAGGCCTGCCAAAAATCTTGTACAGTTTGCTGGATCGATCTCGGCTAGAACCACGCCGGCCTATAGGCGGCAAAATTTGATGTTTTGATCTTTTTATGTCAGTTCAGTTTAAGGAAAAAAAAATAGCTCTGATCCTTTTGTTACCACTGAAGCCTTTTACCGTAGGGTATAATAACCTACCGTCAAGTTCCCTGATGATAAAATTACACGCCTACTATAAAAAAAATCTAAGTTGCAGATCTGGTACGCGCCAGTGCCTACCGTCGGACCTCTTAACGGTAGGATCACATGCTCTACCGCCAGCCTCTCTAACAGTAGGCCGTTTTCGTACCGCCAGGGGCCTTAGCGGTAGGTTGTCATACCTACCGTCAAAAAGTCTACGGTAGCAAAAAGATCAGATCTGGAAAAAAAATTAAAACGGGATGATCAGATCTGAAAAAAAATTAAAACGGGTCAAATCCGGCTTAATTTTGATAAGAGGGTTAAAACAAGGGAAACGTTACCTTCCAGCCGGCTGATCCTCCTCTTGCGTCCATCGCCTCCTTTGTTTGCCACGTGGCCGGGCGGACGAGCCGTGATCGTTTTTCTAAAACAATTCCATTGTTTCAGGACGTTGTTCCTGCAGCTTGGAAATAGTTGACCGCAGAAGGAGGGAACCCAGGCGTGACGACGACGACTTCCACCGGAGCAAGCCAAGAGCTCGCCGGCCGCCTCCCGTGGTCAGATCCCGCCGCCGGGGAGCTTCCCTGCTCGTTCCTGCAGCATCCCGAGGCCAGCCCGCGTGCCCGACTCTCCGTCGAGCATGGATCGCGACTAGGTAGTGCTTCTGCAACGTGACTTTCGTTGCAAAAATTTCTGAAACTCGACCGTTGTTGCAAAAAAATCTTTCGTAAAAATACCAATATTACAGAAAGACGAAGAAAAAAAAATTCTGCAACAAGCAAATTGTTTCTAAAACTCGACCGTTGTTTCAGGAGTTAACGGATCCAAAGTTTATTTCTTGCCACAAAGCGAAAGTTTCCGTAACTCCAACATCGTTTTAGGAAATAACTACTGACCATGCGACGGAGATGCAGGGCGTTAGATTGGCATCCGACGACTAGCTAGGTGACGGATAATTTTTTAAAATCATCCGACTAACGCGTAGCGTTCCCCTTAAAACAATGAATTTTGCCTCTATATAGTCATATGACCCACCAATCCTCGAGCATTGAAAGGGGCGTCTGTAGATAGATATTACTGTTGGCCTGCAGAACCGTAGACTCTAGCATCACACTAGCTTTTAGTTCTCCTGACGCTCATCTTGTCCTTATATACCACGAGAGTATACGGTATGTTAAAGAAACGAATGGTGTTTTTACTACTGCTCCTGAGAATTTCTCACTGGGTTGCATGAACGATGCTGGAAAGAAACGCAACAAATGTGTGACCGAAAAGATGACGGGTGGTGAGGGGTTGATCGCCGGAGGTGGTGTCGCCATGGCGTTTTCAGGCTACCAGAGTCGAGTGACGATGTCCATCGAGGTGGTACCCCGCACCTCGTTACAGGCTTTTACAAGGTTTGTGGCGCGTGCCTCTCTCTTACACGTGCTTCCGCTTTCAGTGGGATGGGTTTATTAGGCCAACTCCACCGCATGATCTCAAACGAACGTCCGGTTTGATCGGATTTTGTCCATTTAGGACGTGAATGGGTTCATCTATGTCCGCTTCTGTCCGTTGAGTCGTGCGTGCGTTTATCGTACGGCCGCACCCCAAATCATGTCCGTGTTGAACGTGATTAAAAAAAGCAAAAAAACTTAATTCAAAAATGAATAAACGCAGTTAAAAAACTTAAACATAATAACATTAACATAAAAAAATACCAGTTTTCACGGCCACAAAACGGCCCAGTTTGACATAATTAACATAAAAAAACCGTCGATGCCGTGGCCGTCGTCGTCGCCGTCGCTGACGAGGTCGACGTAGGCCGGCGGTCCTTGATGCGCGGGGGCGGGCTGGAAGCTGGCAGGTGCCTGCATCACCTCCTCCCGTGGCGAGGCCTCCCGCTCCGGTGACCGCGGCGGCGTGGGGCACCAGTTCACGCTCCCCACTGTGTGCGCCATCTCGGGCGCCGTGCACGACCAGCTCCATTGCTGGCTCACCAGATCCCGAGGAAACGCGGCCACCTCCTCCTCCTCCATCTGCTCGGGGATGACGATGTCGCCGGCCGCAGAGAGGGTCATCGTGTGGTCTAGGCCCGGGCATTGGCGCTCATCATGCGTCATCATGGAGTCCTACATGACACGCTGCATGAGCTGGGCCTCCTCCTCCTCCGTCGTGCGAGGAGGTGGAGGTGGTGACGGAGACGGTGAAGGCGACATCGTGGGCGTGAGGCCGCGCACCCGTGTACGCCCGCACACCTCCCGTGCCCGCCGCGGCCCCGAGGCCGTGCCGGTGACATAGGAGGCGCGCTGCACGTCGTGCTCGTCCCTGAGCCACGTGTCCCAGATGGTGGAGTCCGCGGCGTACCTGTCATCGTAGTACAGGTCGTCGGGGAGGAGGCGGCGCTGGCACTCGATCTTGTCGCGGCGCACACGGCCGCTCGTCGGCACCGGCGGGATCGGGACCTAGTCGGCAGAGAGGTGCCACGCGTTGGGGAGGTGGACGTCGCTCCATGAGACCGACGTCCTCGTCTCCCAGTAGCGTCTAGGGGCGATGGTGAAGGGAGCCACGGCGGAGGCACGACGCGGTGGCGATGCGGCCTTCTCCTTCACGGAGCCGCGGCGGCGCCCCGACGAGGAGCCAGTCTCGCGGTCATGTTTCCCCTTGCGGTCGTAGTTCCACAGGCCCATGGCTGCGAGGTGGGCGGCCGGTGAGTTCAAGGAGGCTAGGGTTTGGTTGTCGTGTTTCGGAGAGGCCACGGGGTGGCGATGGGAACTGTGGACGACGATCGGTCCACGGCTTCCCCATTTAAGAAGGACCGTGATCGTTCCCTGGACGGATGACAGGCGGGCCCTGCCGCTCGTGCGCATTGTTGTGGGCGGGTGGGAGGTAGGTGGCCGCCTGCCACGCGTCCCTGACGCGGACGAGCGCGTATCCGTTTGATGTCCACCGCGACCCAAACCCCGCGCAAGTTTGCGCTCGAAATGGATCATGCCGGACACAAAACGGATAAGATGGGTCCGGGCCGTTTCGCATTGGGCCGATGAATTTGTTCCTTTTACCCTAAATGAACGGACCGGACAGGATGGGGTCATGTGATGGAGTTTTCCTTATGTTTGGGTTATGTTTGGGTTGGCACCAACGACCTCGTAATTTGCTCCGCGAGGATAGCTGCGGGATCTAATTTTATCCACCGACACCTCATCGTTGTTCTTAAATCTTGAAACGTGGTGTGGTGTGCTTTTTCTTTTTTAAAGGATGTGCACTTCAGTCTCTATATCTAAACCATTCATGTAATTATTTTATTAATTATTCATAATTTTTTTACAAGATAATACATTGAAGTCTCAAGCCATAATCTTGGTAACAGCGGTCGTTACTTCTATCCCGTGATGAATGAGTACCGAATGTCCGGGCCTAATATCAAATAAACATCACATCAACACCTAAGAGCATCTCCAACAGCCGCGCTAAAACAGCACCGCACCGCAAAATTGACCTTTTTAGCGCGCGCCATAGCAAAATGGGCTCCACCGGGCACGCGATAAATGCGCATGTGGCATATAGAGTACAACATGTCCGAATCGCCATCGCGCTCTGCATATTTTTGCGTCTGCTTCCGCGCGCCGCACACTCGAGCGCTCGCGCCGCACTCTCTCCACCGCGCCACCTTCGCCCCGTCTCGCGGCGCCGTCGGCGAACTGACCCGATGGACGCCCTCGCCGGCACCCCCCTCACCCCTTGCTGCACCTGCAACCCCTCTGCGGCCGCGACCGCCGCAAACCCTAGCACGGGGATCTTTGGCTTCGCCTCCGCCGGCGCTCCTCCCAGCACCGGCGTCGCGCGCGGCCTTTTCATGCCGCCACGGATGACCTCGCGCCCGCCGTGAAGCCACGTGCCCCCCTCTCGAAGCGTTGGTTGCTCGCGCGCCTGCTCGAGCTACGCGTGCGCTGCATTTTAGCGCCCCTGCTGAAGCGAGCGCTCGCCGCCGCGTCAAAACAGGCGACCGGCATGCTGCAAATTGATTTTTAGCGCATCGCGGGTTGGGCGGCTGTTGGAGATGCTCTAACATCTAATCTCGAATGCCTCATCCAAGCCACAATATCTGAAGTGTGTTACTGATACGTCTCAAACGTATCTATAATTTTTTATGGTTTCACAATGTTATCTTGTTAACTTTGGATGTTTTGTTTACCTTTTATATTTTTTTTGGGACTAACTTATTAATCCAGTGCCAAGTGTCAGTTCCTGTTTTTTCTGTGTTTTTGACTCTTTTCAGATCTGATTTTTGGAAAGGAGTCCAAACGGAATAAAATCCCCGAAATAAATTTTTCCATAACGGAAGAAGATCGGGAGACTTGAGGGCCAAGGCAGGGGGCCCACAAGGAGCCCACAAGCCCTGTTGCCGTGGCCAGGGGGGCCGCGGCAACTAAGCTTGTGGCCTCCCTGTCGCTCCCCTGCCCTAGCTCTTTGTCCTATAAATTCCCTAAAAATCCAGAAAAAATTAGGGCATCCACGAAAACACTTTTTCGTCGCCGCAAACTTCCGTTTTCACGAGATCTCATCTGGAGACCCTTCCCGGTGCCCTGCCGGATGGGACTTTGGAGTTGGAGTGCTTCTACATCAACATCTTCGCCTCTCCAATGACTCGTGAGTAGTCTACTACAGACCTATGGGTCCGTAGTTAGTAGCTAGATGGCTTCTTCTTTCTCTTGGATCTTCAATACAAAGATCTCCATGATCTTCATGGAGATCTATCCGATGTAATCCTCTTTGGTGGTGTGTTTGTCGAGATTCGATGAATTGTGAATTTGTGATCAGATTATCTATGAATTATATTTGAGTCTTTGCTGATTTGTTATATGCATGATTTGATATCCTTGTAAGTCTTTCCGAGTCTTGGGTTTTGTTTGGCCAACTAGATCTATGATTCTTGCAATGGGAGAAGTGCTTGGTTTTGGGTTCATACCGTGTGGTGACCTTTCCCAGTGACAGAAAAGGCAGCAAGGCACGCATCGTGTTGTTGCCATCAAGGGTAACAAGATGGGCTTTGATCGTAGATATGAGATTGTCCATCTACATCATCTCATCTTGCTTAAGGCGTTAATCTTTTCTCATGAACTTAATACACTATATGCATGCTGGATAGCGGTCGACGTGTGGAGTAATAGTAGTAGATGCAGAAAGTATCGGTCTACTTGTTTTGGACGTGATGCCTATAGATATAATCATTGACTTAGATAATGTCACGACTTTGCGCGGTTCTATCAATTGCTCGACAGTAATTCGTTCACCCATCGTCTATTTTCTTTCATGAGAGAAGCCACTAGTGAACACTACGGCCCCGTTGTCTATTCACAACTATCGTTTCCACTTTCACGTTTACTTTGCTTTGTTTACTCTTTACTTTCGGTTCTCACTTTGCAAACAATCTATAAGGGATTGACAACCCATTCGTAGCGTTGGGTGCAAGCTCTTTGTGTTTGTGCAGGTACTTGAATTCTCCTCCTACTGGATTGATACCTTGGTTCTCAAACTGAGGGAAATACTTACCGCCGCTGTGCTACATCACCCTTTCCTCTTCAAGGGAACACCAACGCAAGGCTCCAAGGCCGCGGGGAAATCATTTGCATATTTGCTAAGTCCTTATAGGCTTAGCCGTAGCAGCAGGATTCCTGGCGCCGTTGCCAGGAAAGGTCTGTTATCCCAGTAGCAATTACACACCGGTACAACGCACTTTGACTAGGAACTAGTGACGGAGGACGGAAAAAGTTTAAGGTACGACGAAACCTTCACTAGCAACAATCGCAGTGGCCCGCTGGCCACCGGCAAAGCCGCTGGACCGCCGCTTGCGCAAATGCCTACGCCCATGGTTGAGCCGTGTCTATCCTTTGCTTCTGCTATTGTTCGTCTGCAGTCTGATCGCGCCTGTGGTGCAGGCCGTGCATGATGGTTGTGGTCTACGGCTCTTCGTTTCGGTCCTTGACAAGTACTATCAATCAATGCTGCCTCGTTGCGATTCGGTCAATTTGTTTTGACCAAGTAACTCAGCCCAAGGCTCACAAGCGAGAGGCCCTCTTTTTCTTCCTTTTTTTTTCTTCCCAGCCATCAAGCGATGTATCCACGAGACCACGACAGGATGCATTTGTAATTTTGTATGCAGCGATACAACATACTGGACTACCAGTAAAAACGTTATGTGCTAAATGAAGGTAGGGCGGGCGCTTGACCTCGCCCTACCGAGTCCTCCGCCTATGCTAGGAACCACATGCGCGCGTTGTAAGGGGTGTTACCTCCTTCATCCATCGATACATCCTCAGATCACATACTCACGCATCGATCTTTCCAACCCTCTTTGTCATCAAGGCCATCATAAGGTCACACAACGTTGTCCTCCTGTACGAGTCCATCGCCACCCACCGGACGCCGAGTCTCCACCGCGCCACGTTGTCGAGATCCACCGCCATCGATGTGTAGGATGAAGCAATGCTCCACCACCTACCGACGCCCAACCACCAAGTTGTCCACATGTTCGTCCAGCCGATGAATTTCTCCAAAGATGATGCCCGCACGAGGGTGATGATACTCTCCAACGTATCTGCTTTTTCAAACACTTTTGTTTTTATTTTGGACTCTAATTTCGATGATTTGAATGAAACTAAACCGGACCGACGTTGCTTCAGCAAAACTACATTGGTGTTATTTGTGTACACAAATAAAAGTTCTCGGAATTGAGCAAACCTTTTTGTGAACTTTCCTGGTATTTATCATGAATTATGGATCAAATACCCACCACGGTGGCTGCCTGTGGCCCACGAGGCACCAAGACATGCCCACCCCCTGGGCGCGCCCTGTTGTGTGATGGGGCCCGTGGAGCTCCTCCGACCCTATTTTTAGTCTTCTAAATTTACATATTCAGAGAGAAGTTTTCAACACGATCTGCGAGATGGAGTCGTCGCCACCTCTCGTTCTTCCTATGGAGGGCTGATCTCGAGCATGTTTTTGCCTCCGGAGAGGGGGATTCGTCGCCGTTGTCATCACGAACCCTTCTGCATCAATAATTCCATGATGCTCACCACCGGGAGTGAGTAATTTCTTAGCAGGCTAGTTGATCGGTGATAGGGTTTGTATGACATTGATCATGTAATCGAGTTAAGTTGATATGGCTTGATTCCTAGTATCCATTATGTTCTGAGATTGATGTTGCTATGACTTTGCTATGCTTAATGCTTGTCACTAGTGCCCAAGTGTCATGATTTCAGACCTAAACTTATTGTGTTCTCTCCGAATATGAAAAGTGTTTAGATCCTATCTTGCAAGTTGTATGCACCTATTACGTGTCTTGATCCGCATACCCCAAGGTGACATTAATTGAGATTTTTTCGGTGATTGTCGTATTTTGAGGAGTTCATGTATTCATCATGTGTTAATGCTTTATTCCCTTTCTCTATTAAAAGGAGGCCTTAATATTCCTTAGTTTCCAATAGGACCACACTGCCACAGAAGGGTAGGACAAAAGATGTCATGCAAGTTCTTATCGCGAGCACGTATGACTATATATGGAATACATGCCTACATTATATTGATGATTTGAAGCTAGTTCTATATCGCTCTTCTGTGTAACTGTTACATGATTGCTGTCATCCATATCTTTCTATGGTTGTACCATGGCCTACGCTTTTCATATACTGAATCTTGCTAAGTTACTATTGTTGTTTTCACTGTCACCATTGCTACCAAGTTGATGTTATTACTGTTACTGCTACTACTATTTGCCATGCTACTAAACGTTTGGTGGAGCGAGATATCCCAGGTGCGGTTGAATTGACAACTCAACTGTTAAGGCCAATAAATATTCTTTGGATCCCCTTGCATTGAATCAATAAATTATGGTGAAATACTACCCTGAAGATTGTTGTAATCCCCTATACTTGTGGGTTATCAAGACCTTTTTCTGACACCGTTGTCGGGGAGCATAGTTATATTTATTGCGTTAACTTGAGAATATCCAATTGCTACTATAAAGAATCTGGAAGATACTCGAACCAAGATCATACCCTCTCATACGAGAGGAGGTAAGTGTCGGTGCCAAAACTGGCGGACGTCGGGTAGGGGGTCCCTTGCTGTAGATCTTGGATTGATGGGTAACACGGAACACATGGACAATATTTACCTAGGTTCGGGCTCTCTCGAAGTGGTAAAACCCTATGCCCTGCTTGATTATATTGATGTGTATGACAATTACAAAGTCGATGTACCACGAGATCAGATGAACTAAACGCTAGATGGTGGTTCTATGGATGTTGTCTATGGACTAAAACCCTCTGGTTTATATAGACACCAGGGGTACCTTGGGTTACATATAGTCGATTACATCGGAGAGAGAATATGTCGATTCTATCAACTTGACTTGAAGTACACGTCGCGGCTTCGGAGGTTTCCACCTTAAACACGACATCGTCTTGTAGTTCGGCCTTTTAATAGTAGACACAGATCAGCCCACTTGTCCGGCCTATAGAGACAGACCGGTGGCCCGAGGACCCCTTAGTCCCGGACTCCCTAAGTAGCCCCCAAACTGGCCTCCAATGTTGTAGTCTTGATCCTTAACATCGTCCAAAGTCTTTGGCTTGTGGGGCGAGTTCTTCTCCCAATCTATGTTCGGCCATCACCAGTTTGTCCGCCGATGATTTCCCGAATTTCGAGCAGTACGTACTACTTAGCCTCGAAGGCCAATCGCTCAAGTGTGAACAACGTGTGACAACTTTTTATCGAAAGGTCACGGCCAATCATGAGCACTCACCAGTTACAAAAACTCGATTCTCAGTTCGAGGAAGTTTCCCCATTGGCACGTTCTACCAATATGGAGATCATGCCATCATTTTTTAAGGGATACGGTTCATGATTTGGGTTATCCCACGCATGCTTAATAATGCGATTATATCGGTAAGGGGCGAGGTCTGCGGTGCAGTAAAGACGCTCTTGGTATTACAACGGCTTATAAAAGGTAAACAATCACCTCACCCTCCACAGGCTTCTCAGATCTCGCATTGCTCTCGACTTCCCAATCTCCTGAGCTCCAAGCGCCTAGATTTATCCTTTCCTAAAATCTCCTCAAGACACTCCTCCAAATCGACCATGGCCATCTCTGGCTCTAAGGGCAAGTGGGAGGCCTCCATCACCGACAATGACATCCAGGAGTTGAAGCATGATGGCTATCTGCCGGCTGGCGTAGCCCACCGCGTTCCAGAGAAGGGTGAGGCCATCCCTATGTCAAAGCACGGCGAGAGGGTGCTATTCATTCCCCACTTCATGTGGGGACTTGGCTTTCCACTTCATCCCTTTTGTAAGCGGTTTGATGATTTTCTAAGGGTTAGATTTAATGATCTTCTCGTGAATTATTTTTTGCAGATCTCGGCGTCCATCATTGTGTGGGAGGACTTTCTGTGGGTCCAGCCACACTTCGGCTTGTGGCTAAAAGTTTTTAATGTCAAGATGAAGGTAGTTAGCGACGAGCAGGCAGACTGCGGGAGGGAGTGATTAGCAAGATCCCCGAGTAGAATAGCAAGATGGTACCTTCATAGATACCGCTAAAATCTGGCAACAAGAGTGGTTTTACATCACCAAAGCACACGGTATGGACTGGGCAGCGCCATCCAAATTCAGATCCGGACCACCGACAAGGCTGGTGTCATGGGAGAGGAAAGGGTTCAACTGGGGGTCGACCGCAGAGGTGGATTCGCTATTGAGTTGCATCTCCAATGATAGAGAATGGGTTTGAGCTGATCAATGTGGTTCACGTCATCTTTTTCTGCCACCTCCTCCTACCTTGCCAGCAATGGGCCGCCCCGATGTGGTCCAACAAGTCCAAAGATCCTACCACTGTGCTTCGCTTTTACCGCACCACACACGACAAGGATGTGGAAAGTGTTGTTCAAGCCCCAAAAGGTTTTGCCAACCGAGGGCGAAGACACCGGCCATGACGCCGCACAACCTCCTAAAGGGCCATGTCAAAAGTTTACTCTTGTATTCGGATGCTACCTTTTAAAAAGGCATTTAACCCTTTCTTCCCCACTTTCGCAGACTTGGCTTGAGAAAGCCAAGCGGATTAACTGCCCGGCACCGCTGCCCGAGGGTCATAGTACGGCCTTGCCGAGGGAAATGTTGGTCGAATCGCCGTACATGGTGCCAGAGAAAAAGGATAAGAAGAGGGACGAGAAGAAGGAGGTACGAGGAGGCTTCCGCTCAAGAGGACCCCCGGATACTAAGTCCAGGGACACCCACGCCCCTTCTGCTCTTGAGGAAGGACATGAAGAGGACGGGGAGGAGAGTGACTCCTCACAGACAAGGAAGAGCGCGGTGTCTGAAGACGCTGAGGGGGAGCTGCCTCCTCTTGCCCTAAAAAAGCAATGCAGAGCCAAATTGGCCCTGTTTGATGACAGCCCGGACTCTCCTGAGGAGTCCGAGACTTCCGAACGGGTTCCTCGAAGGAATCCCATGGTCAAGCCCCTGGCCCAGAGGTATGAAGCCGAAGACTCTATCATTTTTCCATATTGAGATTCATTTACTAACCACATGCATCACTTTCATGTTACAGCCCATCGCGCGATCTCCCCGCTGATCAAGCCTCGAAGGGATATTCACCGCCAGCCGAACTAGCAGAGAGAGGGACCACGTCACGTACTACACCATCCCAGTTGCAGAAGAGACCGGGGAGGTGCTCTCCCAAAGAACCCCTCCTGGGCCGAACATGAAGGCCGGGGGAGATGACATCATGGCCGAGGTTAACACCTCGGTCGGCAAATACCAGGAGGGAAGATCCCTTCTGCCAAACAAAACAGGGGAGCATGATCATCCCGAGCTCTCTCTGAAGATAGTCCCAGAGACCTCCGGGCCCCTAGAGCCGTCCATTCCGGTTTCC
The DNA here is from genome assembly GCF_904849725.1 of Hordeum vulgare subsp. vulgare. Taxonomy (NCBI): domain Eukaryota; kingdom Viridiplantae; phylum Streptophyta; class Magnoliopsida; order Poales; family Poaceae; genus Hordeum; species Hordeum vulgare. The sequence goes on along the minus strand of NC_058519.1, from coordinate 652,127,075 downwards.
CCTAGAAGGGAAGCCGAGGTGCCGCCACTAGAGCCACCTATAGTAGAGTCGGGCGAAACCGGGTGGTCGGCCGTGATGGAGGCAACTTTAAATGGCTCCTCGAAGAACGTCGCGCTCTTCTGGGTGCGGTTTCACGAAGCATCCAGTCTATTAACAGCGGACTGAAGGAAGCTTTCGATGACCTCGTGACGGGCTTCAAGGTAAATCACGTAATATTCCTTTTTACAAAGAAATTTTAATTTATGGGTTTGTATGTAATCTTCATATACAGTAGCCCCCGAGCCCTGAAAAGATAAAAAGTGAGCCGCAGCCCCCGAGACTCTGGCAGGATTGAAGAAATTCTGGTAGAGGAGTCAAAATCCGATGACTCTCGAGTTTGATACATATAAACCGGCTTGCATGTCTCGTCTTCGACAGCATCCCCCAACGTCGTGCAGTTGGCGGAGATGAATCAGAAGCTCAAGAGCTCCGAGGAGGAGCTCAACCTTCTCAACAAGTGGTTTGACGATGCCTAAGGTAAGTCCGAACTGAACTATTTTTGATTCGTCCACAAAGGATGTTTGTCATTATCTCTTTTGTGATTCCTGTCTTGGGTATCATGGGAATAGAATTTGTCTTGCAGGTTGCTGAGGACGGTATTGTGTTGGCTGAAGTGGAGATCAAGTCGGCTATGATCGCTTGGACGAGCAAATGATTTGTTGTTGGTCGGCCTGTGTCGTTATGGTGCGCCCGTGAATTGCCGTGGATGGGGACAAGATTGGTGGGAAGTGAGTCCTCAGGGTTCGTCATGTGGACGAGTGGCTTTCTCTCGGTTTGGGTCCGTGCGTGCAGTCAGCTCTTTCGATTCCTGAAGCCGCTTGCTGGTTACCCGTCATGCGGCGCTACGGGGTGGTGTAGATGTATAAAATACACTTTTATGTGGCCTGTGCAAAAGAAAAAAATAATGTACTTTTATAGTGAATATTACATGTGCTCGAATATGTAATTTTGTCATTTTTGTGCAACTTATATATAAAAGTATCATGAAACTTCGCATACAAGTACTCCTGTATACATCTATATGTATATGTGTATTTTTTTTACTTACAACTACTTCGCATACAAGTACTCCAGTAGACATCCATATGTATATGTAATTTTGTCATTTCTGTGTAGCTTGTGCTTGCATTTGTTTTACACGAATCTGTCTGCGAGGACATGCGAATAAATTGATATTTTCACAGTTACAAAATTTGAAACATGCCTCACGGCATGGACAACCTCAACCGGGGGGTGGGGGGAGGGTTACCTGGTTGCAAACGGATCGTGGATACATGGCGGTGTAGTACAAGGGGAGCAGGTATGTGGGCAGGGGTTATGGGTGTCCGACATGTTGAAGTGTATATGTGAATTGCCTAATTTTTTCGTAAGTTTGGACTTTTGATTGTGTTTGTTAGCGCATGAATCTTAACATGATATTAGAGATTAAGGTATTGAGTTCAAGTTCTGACTTTCGTAATGTATCCAAAAATTGTTGGTGTCCCCCTGTGTGTCCACATTTATGCTTCTTGGGCCATACCTATGAGTCTATTCACGTGTTGACTTTCCGCGTCACGCTTGAGAGGGGTGTTGAAGTGTATTTGTGAATTGTCTACCCCTTTTAATAAGTTTGGACATTTGGTTGCCTCGATTAGTGCATGAAGCTTAACATAGAAATGCATGAGCAGTGGTCAGAAAGGTACAACGGCAGCGCAGACGAGGAGGGTATGGATGCAAAGCAAGGGAGAGTTGGGGCAGCGTGGAAGAAAATCGGACCGGGAGCGGGATTTGAGTGAGCAGAGGGTGTCAGAGTCCTACCCCTCATAGTTTCCTTCTGATTTGCGGCAAAATGAACGGTTGAATCGCTTCGCTGACCGATAGAGTACCGTGTTGAATGGCAACATGAGACCACACGGATATTGATGGTTTGAGGGTCCGTGTTGTAGATGCCCTTACATCTATTTATACCCGAAAAGTATATGGATGAAACCCATACACATATGAATCCACTTCAAAAAAAATCATTTCTAAGTGCCAAAAATATCTAAAAAATCCGGGCTTATATCTTTACATTCTATGTGCCCAGAAAGTTTCACAGAAAAAACAGCGTTTTCTTTGGCATGTGCACAAAATACAAAAAATATATATATCGCCAAACGCTACTTAGAAGCACTAAAATTTGTATTTTTGCAAAGGAATGATAAAAGGTTATTTTTCAACAAAACTTTGTGCCGCGTATCACCATGTTGCGAAGATGTATGCATGAAATTTTGGTTTGATTTTTTGATATTTTTAGACGCATTTTAAATGCTTTTTTAGAAAGCGGGTTTATATGCCCATTGGTTGAGGACATCCCTACTTATTTATACCCTACTAAACTATTGAGACAAACTTGTTTTACTGTTCTGGGAGTTGAACCAGAGGAATCGTCGCCAATTAGCAATCTTGTCGACTTCTCGATGGTGATCCAACTCCATCTCAAAAGCTCGGAGATCATTCCAAGAATATCAGGACCTCGATGTACATGAGTACATGTACATCCAAGATCTTCAAAGTGGATATGAACCGAAACTTCTAGAAATAACAAAACAAGATAAATAACACTATTCAAACATTTACAGATCGTAGAAAATAAAGATACAATACCATGCAATGTATGTACTGAACATAAAAGGGCATCAGGCATAAAAGTACACACATCCTTGGCTGGTTTGTCAGCAGCCCACTACAGTTCCATCAGGGAACAAAGATTATTGGCAAATACGTAGAAATAACTAAAGCAAAGGTGGAACAGGCTAGCAATTATAAAAGATTAATGGTTCGATAGCTGAACGGACAAGGATATCTGACGGCTATCAAGGCACGGCTAGCCGACGGTTGCCTGGACGAGAGAAAACAACCTGCATGTTCACACAAAAATCAGTAGGGTACCTCTCCTTTTCACACACACACACACACACACACACACACACAAAAGTGAAGGTTCAGACGTAATTTTGGTCAAAATTTTGACCAGTAATATTTCATAGAACGTTTTGATCTGCTATGTGAAAATCACATGTCTAGATCTTTCTCAAGAGAACACCCTCTTGATTTTAATTCTTACCAAGCTATATGATTTATTACAATGGAAACTAATAATGGCCCCTATTATCTGGGAGACCATTCTGATTTCCAATATGTCTTTCTAAGACCAGAGAGACCATATGATTTCCATTTGTCTGGAAATAACATAGGTAAATACTTACATATATACATAGAACATACATAGATACATACCTGGTAATCTCCAAGTGTTCGTGACTTGAAGCAAGACGCAGAGAATATGAGGTAGTACTCCCAGATACGCATGAACTTATCATCAAAGCCCAGGGCCAAAATTTCACTGCAAGAAAAACAAAGGGTAAGAAATTAATACTAACTGAGCAACCAACTAGAACAATATATGTATATGTGTATATGATCATCAGTCAAGTTCATTTGCGCAATGAACATATGTGCGCTAGTCTTTGACCAAGTTATTCGTAATTAACTTGACAGTATATTTCTATAGTGAATGGCAAGTGATACTTACTCTTTGTTGATCATGAAGTTGTCCCTCCAGCGCATCAGAGTCGTGTAGTAATGTGGCCCAATATTCTCCACATGCTCTATGCTACACTCAGTGCCCAACAAAGAACAAGGAGGGATTAATCAGTGGAGATCCATGCATGGTCATGAAGTAGTAAATCAAGCATCGATCGATGGATGAAACGTACCTGAACCTTGATGACGTGGTCATGGCAGACATTACACGGGCCAAAGAAGGAAGGCAGCCACCAGGAAATATGTATTCCTTTATGAAGTCCGTCCTCCTTCTGTATTGCTCGTACCGTTCCTCTGGAGCTGAGATGAACTAAACACACATGTATGTATTTGCAGATAATGGTTAGTTCATGCTGGTGTAAGCCTAAGGTCTTGCTTGGATAGGAAGGAGTATGTTTCGTATCATTTGGTTTTCTGCCAATCTGAAAGAATAAGGCCTAATCCTCGATGTTGTGCACCAAAAATAAGGCATATATATACTACTTGGTTGTTGTTTGTAGTGATAGTGGAAACCAGCCGTAAGGTTGTTTGGAGATACACTCATTTTTATTTTTATTTTGCGAAATAGATACACTCAGTTGTTGACAATGATATTTGTCATGCACACTAACCTGGAGGACCAATATGCCATCTTCAGCCAAGTAAGACTCACAACAGGCAAAAAATTCGTCCATATATTCATGGCCAACATGTTCGATCATGCCGCTGATGTACAGAAGACGAATAAGTATAACAACATGCACAAGTATTGTCCAAGTCACAGCGCACATCCATCACATAGTGATACTTACCAGCTTATGATTGCACCATACTTGCAAGGTGGTATTTGACGGTAGTCGCACAGCAGAAAAGTTATGTGGTCCTAAAAGTTATTGGCAATAGGCAGTATAATTGTTAGCTATGATCTCACCCTGCCAAAGTAAGCTGGGGACAATACAATAGTAATTCTCTGTGCATGTCTATACCTATCTATTTTATAATATACTAGCAAAAGGGCCCATGTGTTGCAACGGGAGAAAGAAATACCACACACTCTTAATTTATAAAAAATGGTCTATAATCTGAGAATTTGTAGTTACGACACAAATAAAGATGGTCTTATCCTACAAAAATGCAGTTCAAAATTTCACAGGTCTTCTATTTTAACACGGTTTGCATGTAGATTTAATACGTATAAAGAATCAGTCAAGTGACCTTCAATTTCATCTCTAATCCTGATTTTGTTGACGTGTTCATCCCGACCCGGATGAGTACCGGTATGAAAGAAAGACGAATAATGACTTACTTATTAAGATTGCACCCTAGATAGTATTTTTATTAAACGTTTAACAGATAAAATAATATCATATTTAAATTCTACATATTTTTCTAATCAAATTCCATATATAATATGTTAAATTTGGAATTACGGTTTAAAAGATATGAGTATTTTAAAAAACATTTAATATATACTACGAGTTTAATGTCATAAACAGTAAGGGTTTTTTTGTAAAATCACCTCGGTGGGTTTTCCGACGGAAACGATAGCCTCTTTATTATTAAGTAAAGATTAAAATTACATAGTGGACTTACTAGAAAAAAAGATGTGCTAGAAAATCACACAAAGAACAGAACAACGCTGAAAAATCTTGCTTGGCTACTTAGTTCCTTTCCCGCAGCATTCCTATTCCCATGCTTTTTAATATACATGTCTATTATCTCCATGTACCATTCTCGAACTATAGTTCTCTTGTGCGTAAGATATTGGAACCAAAAAAGGAGTAAACTCGATTATATTCAATCGAAGTATTTTGAGAAATCTTGATTAACTAAATATATATGTATATACTTCGGTTCCAAATTAACCGAGAACTCTTTTGCCAAATTCTAGAATGCCTCAAATATTCACACATAGAGGCGAAGCCATAACTTAGAGCCGAGGTGAGCAGATAAGTCAAAGCCAAACTATGATGCTGACTGGCGAGCGGAATAATATCGTTGTGTTGAGTAGGCTGGTTTTACGCAGGGTTATATGTGCCAGCTGCTCAACCAAATCTATGCCATTCCACTCTCGTGAACCCTAACGACGTCGGTGTCTCGATGGTGACTGAGGCGGTGCATGGCGGGGGAGTTGAAAGGAGCGAGATAAAGAAATGCGGTCCTATGAGATGTTATTGACCCGTTTGCAGTGGAAAGGGACAACGATACTCATTGCAAACGTTTGGCAGGGGGAGGTCAAAGAAGGTATGCAGGGGATTTGGGCAATGACTGGCGTTGTCCTGAAGAATGTGGTGATCATGACAAGCGTGGAGGCCCTGATGACCATGCCAGTGGTCGACGGGCACAAAGCCAGCGCTGCGAGAGAATTCTTCCTTGAAGAAATGTAAGATTTGATATGGGACAACAGGTTAAACCGTCGCAGCATGTGGAGTAGGCATTACCAGCAGAATTGGTCATGAAAACTTGGATTGTTTCTAAAGGAGTAAGGAACCTTACTCTCACATATTTACATCATCAATTGTACTGCACTTTCTTAATGAGCACACATGGTGGAATGGTAATTAATTACTGATAAACTAAACTGAAAAGGTATTGCTTAAAGTAGGGAGTAACATAGAACTAACCTCTAAGCCGGCTTCTCTTACTATTCTCTCTGCGTATTTGTGCTGCTGTGCGGACAAAGTGACTCCAGTGTATTTGCACCCAGTTTGCTTCACCGCTTGTATTGCTAAACTTCCCCAGCCGCAACCAATATCAAGAACATGATGCCCCCTCTTGACTTTAGCCTTTGGTTAAATGTGTATTTTGCAACATTGAAGCATCATCAGATCATGTTCACAATATTAGATATATATTTCATGTCCTCTTCGTATCAGATCGATCTTTTGGGATGCATGGTTGGTTGATACATAAATCCTAAGATGGAAATATTACCTTGTTGATTAGAAGGCTAAGCTTACGTTGCTGGGCTGCTTCTAAGCTTTCATTCTCCACCTACCAATTTAATTTTATTCTATGAATCAATAAAACCACTCTACAAAATTTACAAGCTGCAGAACAAAATCACAAGATTCACAAACCTTGAAAACTGCACAAGAGTAAGTCATTGATTTATCCAAAAAAAGAGAGAAAAAATCATTATTCTGCACAAATATATTAGGACAAAGACAAACTATTAGTATTATTTGGTATGTATAGACGTATTGCAAGTAATGAATGTTGCAAATCTTTTTATAAGGTTTGGAACAAAAAAACATGTCAAATCTCAGTCAAATTGTAATAATTCTGCCATTACAAATTCACCTAAGCAGCTAGTTATCTTAATCCTGATGGAATGTAGAAGAAAAGAAGAACCATGAGTACTGACAAGATCATAGTGCTGAGAGATGTTTCGACGAGTCTGTGTCACAGTATTCTTCCTTGAGACTTCGCGCAAAATGTATTTAGCATGTGCCAGTTTAGCTATTACATGCAAGGGTGTCCACCGACCCCTGCAAACCACACAATTTTATATACATGATTATTCACAAAGATTTCAATTTATCAAACAATTCACTGGAATTTAATGGGCAATTAAAGGTTTCAGAACCCTTTTCTGGCAACGCGTCGATTCCTACGCTCATCTCTGTTAGCAATGAGAATCTGCAAAGAAATGGCTCGCTGATTTGATCTGTAATCATAAAGAAATAAATCTACCAATAAGCTCATGGACTGTGATATCGCGTTACCAGTAAAAGATTCAGAAGGCCTTCTCTCTTGTCAAGAAAAGAAAAACTTCCGTTAATATAGGCTTCTGCCAAGCCAAGATTTCCTTCTGTTGCAACCTGAAAGCCGTGAGAGAGCCAGGATAAACACATGTAGTCAAATGAGATGATAGATGAAGAAATTGCAACGAAGGATACAAGAAATTAAGAATTGTGCATGAACACATCACCAATCATAAAAAATGTAACATTTCACGACAGGCAGAAGAAAAAAAAGAGAAGGTAACCTTCCAATAGAACAAGGGGTCATGAACTCGGATTACAGATTTTATACGGCATTTATCACAAGCTTTACCAAAGCTGAACACATTGCCTCCTTCTTCGACGAATCTGCATGAAAGCTATTAAGGTGAAAAATAATCATAATTAGACGTCACATAGCACATCGATTCATACAATGACTCACATTAAGTTACCAATGGATACATATAGGTTGAAAAATCTTGCAACTACAAGGCGTGCACCAGCCTCGGTCCATGATGGAATCATCTGCTTTGAGTTCAGCAAAAGCTCACATTTCTTTCCAAGCAAACCTTGAGCTGCTGCTCTCCCAGCCTGCATCGATTCACGACCAACACATACACATCACATACCTATTTCATGAAATAGTGATTCTGAATTTTGTGTGATTGAAACTAAAAGTCTTATACGTCATGGTGGTGTAAACAGGAAACAGTCCACCGTAGACGAATAAAGGAGAAGCTTGGAAATAGCTTGGGCCTTAAGCCAACTCGAGGTAAGCAAGGATATGGTTAGTAATGGTTGTGATAGAATTAGTTGTGTTTAGCTTTGTTAGACCCGTACCCATTTTAGCACGTAACAGTTTGTGGTTTACTGTGCTAGACAGATTCGGAAGAGAAAATGGAGAGGTTGTGCATGCAAATACCTGCAATCCATCTTCATGGCAGCCGTGACCTGCAATCCAAGGCAGAAGAGACATTTTTTAGACCTAATGTTCTGTAGATCATTTCAAACCTAACCTTAGAAAGTCTACAGTACATCTATATGCAGTTATGCACATTTATTACAAAGAAATTATCTGTGAACTAAAATTCATGAGATAGGTTACCTTGATATGCCCCACAGAACCATATTCCTCTCTTTCCCTGGATCTGATCAAGCTGAAGATAAGCCTTCGCCCCGGCCATAGATGGAACAAGAAGGCTTGTATTCCATTTAAGCAGTACATGATTCGGAACACAAGGGGGATTGAGTGTCACCAGGAAAGGCATGACAGATTTAATTTTCTACAAGAGCAAAAAAAAAACAAATATACCACAATCAATAATTAAGTAATCCATTCATGCTGCTAGCGGGGTTAGGCCGAAGCTTCCATTTTGCTGTTATATTGTGAGCCTGCTCTGCCCTGTGTTGTAACGTGAAGAACCATCTTTCTTTTTTATCCTATGGACATCTAACGCGCACAAAATGGTCTATGTGTCGTAAAAAAGCTAGGGCAGGGCCATTTCGTAAAAAAATGTGTCATCTATAAAATTAATTCAGTATACCAAAACATGCATATGAAAAACAAAGAATTTACCTGAATTTGGTTTAGCCAGTAAGTAACAGAAAATCCCCTACTAGTTGTCCCCAGGAAATTCCACGCGCTCCATGCCGACGAATTTCGGGGCATCAGATTTTTATCACAATGGAGGTATATATCCCTGAAACATAAAGATGTCCGACAATCCGTAGATGAAATTTTATTTATGAGTACTTTTAGCAGCACTAGGTAGGCTTTACCTTTGGACATACTGACAAGCACCTAGAATTCGCAGTTCATGATGTGTAGCTTCAGCTCCTAGCACTTTGAGAGCATTGGGTGCATGGACCCCAAGGATGACACTGTCGTATGTCTCCTCTGAACCATCATTCTCCAAGACTCTGTAGCCAGCTGCTGACAGCTCCAACATAGAGGATTGTTTCAGGTAGTGAATCAATAATATAAATGAAGACACATTGTTTGTATAGGCAAGGTACAAACGATAACACATTGTACGTACCTCCGTCATAAAGGCTTGAGACAGATTTGACCCGACAGCTGGTTTTAATTAGACAGCCCATGCTCTCCAATTCTCCTTTTACCTGCAATAGTTGCAATGTTCGGTCCATGTATTTGGTTGCAGCTAAAACCTGAAGAGTAATAACAATAATGTGCAACCTATTTTGAGGCTGATGGATTGCAATACATACCTTGTTTACATAGGACTGTGAACGAGGCTTGACAGTGGGCAGCTGGGTGTGACGAAACAGCTGAGTGCAGAGATTTAATCAGCTTTCGAATGCACAAAGACAAATACAATGAGAAAGTAACATGCATACGAAGTATCTAGGCACCTGAAGAAGGCCATTGTTTCGGCAAAATGACAGGACAAAGAAAGCAGACAGGCTCAAAACATCTTGTGGTGAACATGACCACATGCCTGTGCAGACTGGAATCTGCACCAAATGTATATTTTCGTGTCACCAACTCAAAACTGCACAGACAATTAAACACGCAGTCCTAATCACAACACAATTTTCTGTTCCTTTTCCACGGGAATACTCACATGAAAATTTCTACAAGCTACTAACCATGTTGGTGTGAAAACTAGCCATTGAGGACTAGGGCCCATATTTTAGTTATAATTTGAATATTTCATCTAAATTTTCTGTACTTATTTAAAAATAGTAGTTTCTCTTCACAGTTTTACATGACTATTCAAAAACATGAAAAATAAAAAATTGAATATTCTGATGTCACATTTTTGCCAAATGGAGGGTTGTTGGATACACTAAAAGATGACACAAGCAAGTAGATTAGATTGAAGTACTGTACAAGATAAGCCTCTTGAAACGATAGGGAATATCCGTGCGACTGAGTGAACTGCCCCAATGTCTGATTACGGTCCAGATCAGGGTTCTGTTCATGGTCCTCCAGGTACCTTCATTCCAAAGATCGAAGCAGCAAATTAACTATAATCATATAGTATAAACACAAGGCATCCAGCTACGATCGAAAGTATAATATATGCACATAAGAACAGAGAAACTAGACTGCTTACGTCAGAGCATCATTCTTGAACTTGATTATATCATAGACCATGCGCCAAAAACTGGGTTTCAATATGTTGGTTTTTCGTGCCAGGAGACCTGAGATACCGTTGTCATTTCCCCACTCACATCCTCCACCGCCGCCTTTCAATTGTGTGCTCACTGAGAAAGACATGTTCGATCTCTCCATCTCCACCCCGAGCCCTTCTAACCGTTCCATCATGTGGGGATATGTTACCTACGTTGATGCGTAGAGCACATAAAAAATGTTAGTAAGGAACAAAACATAGTATCTCATAATATAGGTTTACAAAGATCTTCCAGGGGCTAGGAAGTCCTGTCTTATTATCTTATTAATCAGATTAAAAGAGAAATATCAATCTAGAATACAACCATGCACATTAATGTGATAAAAACCAACATGTACAACCACAACTGCATTTCCAACTACAAGCATTATAGTACGTACTACATAAACAGTCAATGTAGCTTCTTTGAAGGATAAATAACACATGAGCGCACACGCTAAATGGACATGAATCGTAATTCTGAGATTAGCGTTGAATTATCAGAAGCAAACAAGAAGTCAGATTGCGGAAATCAAGCCAAATACTGCAAGGAAAGCTTCCCACCATTGGTTAATGCTCTATGTGGCAGAATTTTCTACCACTGAACTCTGAGTAAAGAGCATAGAAGCGCGCGCACACACACACACACACTTACACGACCACACACATCCAGACAGAACTCAGTAAGGACGCCGAAAATTCTACATCTGAGCTATGAGCACATGGAATCGGTCACCAAACGATGATGTCGATAATGCAAAGTTTAGCCGTGAAAATGCAATGATATTTGTAGTAGAAACATGAGTTCTATGCTTGGAGAGGCACTCCACCGAGCACCTTCCGTGCGCCTAGCAGGGTAGGCACGAACAGCACCAGTTGGGGTGGAGCGGAGGAGGGGGAAGCTATGGGTGTAGATGCAGATCGCCTGACCTTGCGTAGCTACTGGATAATGGCGACGAGCTCACGGGTGAGGCTTCCCGCTGTCTCGGAGGGCCTGCTTCCAACGACGGTGGGAGGGCGTTGCAGTAGGCAAAGGCAGAGGGCTACTCGGAGGAAACCTCCGGGCGGCGCCGAGGCTACGTCGGAGGAAGCCGAAGGTGTCATGGGGCGGCTTGTCGGGGTGATCAAAATCGTTCCCCGCGAAGACAAAGAGGTTAGCCGCCGCGGCGGAGGAACATATGGCGGAGTGAGTCGTAACAACGTCTTCAACACTGTGTAGATGTAAAATACAGTAAAAAAATGGGTCATCCTACATATCGGTTGACGGATCATCGGTAGGTCTATACATCTATTTTTGCAGACAAAGGCCTTGTTATAAATATTTTTTACAACCAAGGTCATATTATATATATTAAAAGAAAAACAATACACCACGTCAAGTGGGATGCTTGGCGTGCAACCAAAGACGGTATATGTGGGCGTAATAATCACTCGGCTGAACCATATCATTTTTCATAAAAAAATCTTGGCTTATAAATGCTTATGGATATCTTACAGACCTACTCTCACATACACCCCATGTGCGTACAGATTTTAAAAAATATCAAATTTATATAAAAAACTATTTATATGTATGGTTTTCAAATATATATAAAATATGAAACCATTTATTATAATGAACTTAATAATACATGTTTGGCATTCAAGGAGCTTCGATACACTTAGCGAACTTTGGTCGTAGTGGTGATAGTACTGCATGTTGGTTGGGTAGACCACCTCCATGTATTACTATGCTGGTTGTTGAGAATTGTAAGTCTGTTCAAGTTTAATAAAGTCTCCCTGTTTCTGTGAAAAAAAATGTTACTTATGAAATTGACGCACCAGATGGCATACTCTTATTTAATTGAATACCAACGGGAGGATGAGCATGAGCCTCATCCCTTAAAAATTGGAGGGGAGGCGTTTAGTTAGTTTGGGAAGGTTACGTTAGATTTTCCTATAATTTTTATGGATGTATCATTTTTTACATTCTAGTTATAAAAAAAATTCTACAAAAACTTAATCAAAGGTTCAGGGGTTTGTTTTTGAAAAATGTATATGCTACATTGTAAAACAAAAGGAGTATTAAACCCGCCCCTTGAATTTTATTGCATGTGATGAAGCCACGGGGCCATCTGAATCTGATCAGTCAACTTATGAATCGGGAGGAGCGATGGATGCCACCTGATTAGGTGTCTTGTCATCTTGCTTCCATGGTAATTATCTGGACGTGCTGGTGCATTGATGAAAAAGGGTTTACCTCCGTTTTATATTATAAAGCAACAACCAACCGATACAACCCGTCGCCGGCTCGTTCTGTAGCCAACTGCCATGCCGCCACGTCAAGGGCACTCGAGGCCTGCGAAACCCCACCGCCGAGCCAGACCGCCGCCAGCCGAGGAACACCGTCACTGGACAGGAGGGAACCCCGACTCCGCCTCCAAGCATGCGGGGAAGGGACGTCTGTCACCGTCGGCGCAACCCGGTCACGCCGGTGGCCTCTGCCGGCGACGACAAAGGGGGATGAAGGAGGAGAGTGGTCGAGACGGCGTAGAGGGGTGGAGGCGCTTCGTTGCCTCGGTGGGCGACGAAAGTGCAGAGAGGGGGTGTCCAGATAGCGGAGAGGCTCCATTGGCCCAACATTCCCACCGGCCGATGCAAGCAACTACTCCGTGGTGGTGCATTTATGTACGCCTTGCAACTTCAAAATGCGATCGTGACGCAAGGAGGAGAAACATGCCCATTCCCCTAGCCTGATAGTTGGGTATGGAGTGAGTTTCATACTGAACTTCCTCAGCCTTCAAATATGAAACCTACGAGGTTGTTTATGGAGCAAGCTTCATGGTTTAAGCCAATCAACAATCATTGACGACTCTACTAAGCTAATAGTCATTTCAAGGAACTCTCCTATTTAATTATTTTAACTTTATATGTTTCCAAATTTTAAAACTCTTTCATTCGATTGAGGTATTCAATTTTGGATCTGGTTTATGGTTTTGTTCGGGCCAACGGTTTTTCCAATCAATCAACAGCAAAGCGGTCTATAAAAACATATCAACCCCTCATAGACGGTGTCCCCTATGTCTCGTTTTAAGCAAGAGGGATGGAACCCCTCGCTGAGGTTGGTGACCTCGATGGGTCGGACCACCAACACGGAAGGCCATAACTTTCTATTTTTTTCTGTTTTTTTAATTTATGTTTCTTTTTTTACTTTTTTTATACTCTCAAATAGTCTAAATGTATATATTATAAAAAACACTCTATTGAAACAATTTAAAAATGTTGAACAATTATTTGAAAAATGTTAAACAAGTATTTGAAAATTGTTGAATAGTTATTTGAAAAATGTTAAAGAAGTATTTTTTTTAAAAGTTGATCATGTATATTAAAATATTAGTCAACCATTTGAAATAAAATATCGAACAAGTATGTGAGAAATTTTGAACAAGTATTTTTTTTAATAAGTATTTGAATAATGTAGAACAAATATTTAAATAATGTTCAACATATATTTAAAAATGTTGAAAAAGTATTCGAAAATATTGAATAAGTAATGTTGAACAATTATTTAAATATATAAAACAATAATTTAAAAGTATTGAATAAATATTAAAAAATATTGAACAGGTATTTAAAAATGTTGAATATGCATTTAAAATATTGAATAAATATTGAAATGTCGAACAAGTATTTACGAAATCTTGAATAAGGGATCGGACAATGTTTAACGTGTATACCAAAATTATAGTTTACTTATTAACAAAATATTTTTGACATATACAAAATTATAGAGTGAAAACAAAAAAAACATAAGAAAAAAATAAAAAAAGAATAAAAACCAACAAAAAAGAGAAGAAACAAAATGCAAAGAACGCAAAAGCAAGAAAGAATGAAAATAAAATGAAGAAGAAATAATATAGTACAAAAAATAACCACCGTGTGACATGAATATAGTACAGGCAACCATCGACATAAAAATATTCTCACATAAATATGAATTGATTAACATCACCTAAAAGACCCACTAAATAACCATATCATAAATAAATATAAAACACACTTTATCATCTCTCTCATCAGTCAAACTAAATATTTCATCAGTTTCAATATAAGAGTTATTATATATTTTTATTTTTTTAACTTTGATCAAGTTCAGAGTCAAAAATAACGACATCCAAAATATTGAACAAAAAAATAAAGAAGCATTTCATGATGAATCTAATAACATCAATTTGATATTATCATTTTTGATTTACTTCTCTCCAAATTTAATCAAACGTAAAAGGTTTGACTTAAAAAAAAATACATGACATATTTTGAAATAAAGTGAGTAAAGAAATTTAAGAATCCCAATAAATTAAATGGCGCAGCGAAGCACGTTCAACCCTTCTAATAACGAAAGTAAATGGGATCCGACCCATTGCCATGCACCACCGACCTGATTGAAGCTCATGAAGCCGAGGTCGAGCTGGAGGCGTCCGGCGCCGTCGTCGACGGCCACCGTCCTCGCACGCCCTCCGAGGCTCTCCTCCTGCTCGTATAGGGTGACACGCACGTCGCCTCCGCCGCTCGCGGCGAGCAGCTCGTGCGCCGCCGCCAGCCCACTCACCCCGCCGCCGACCACCGCCACCCTCATCCTGCCCTGCCGATGTGCTTGGTAGACGCCCTCCCTCTTCCCCTTGTAGTACTTAAGTTGGGGTGTGCGTCAGCCAGTGGCTTATATAATACTCCTCGTACTGCATCTCAACAAGGAAATAATCCATTTTTGACATGTGGAACCAATTCTGTATCTAGCATATGGACCCGGCTTCGTGCTCACGAGGACTGTCTATCTGTGGACCGCGCATTTCACCATTTGGGGCACAGTACGTACGTGCTATACGTATATTCAATTATACGCCCAGGCTCATCTACATTTGATGAACAGGAAAAATAGCAAAACAATTCGAAGAAATTTGAAATATTTTTTCGATGCAAGGTATTCGAGTGCGTTAGGTGCGTGCAAAATTCATGGCTAAATAACATTGGATAAGCTCGTGACAAGAAAAATACATAATGAGGTCTGAACAACGTTGTTTGCGTGAAAAAATATTCGATCTATTCATCTTTAAACATGATAGTACAACGAGTATCAGAAATAATAAAAATTACATCCAGATTCATACATCACCTAGCGACGACTACAATCACTAAAGCGAGTCGAAGGCGTGCCATCGTCATCGCCCCTTCCTCACCGGAGTCGGACAAAACATGTTGTAGTAGACAGTCGAGAAATCGCCGTGCTAAGGCCCCATAGGACCAGCGCACCAGAACACCAACCGCTGCCGATGAAAAGTAATGTAGATCGGGAAGATCCTGAAGACAAACAAACGTAGACGAACGACGAATAGATCCGAACAAATCTAGCAAATGTAGATCCATCGGAGACACACCTCCATAGGTCCACCGACGATGCTAGATGCACCATCGAAATGGGGGCTAGGCGAAAAGAACCTTATTTCATCTTTAAGGAACCGTCACCGTCTCGCCTTCTTAAACAAGACACAAATCCTAAAGAAAACTCAAAAGCACATAAAAAACTGAGTCCTTCCATCGACAAAGCCTAGGGTCCATCATGCCCTATGGCTCTAATTAAGGTCATCGGAGATCGAGGCGAACCAACACCGATGCCGGCAGAAGGCGAAGAAACTAACTTTTTTGGGAAGGCGGCGGCTGCGTGAGCCCCGCTCAAGCGATCCGTACACCTCATCTCTTTGGACAAAATTTATTTATTTATTGCTTAGAGATATTGAAATGTCCAAACTCCATAAAATTTGACACGGACTACATGCATATGGTTTATTGCTTAGAGATATTGAAATGTCCAAACTCCATAAAATTTGACACGGACTACATGCATATGAGCATCTCGCGTCAAATATAAATCCGAATTTTTTTTTTAGTTTGTTTAGCTATTTTTAAAGATTTTATTGGTCACCAGCGAGTGAAGATGCACCCGACAGCTAAAATGCTGCTCCCCATGCTCTGCCCGTGTTCAAGTACCCTCATCTGATTTACATTGTTTTTTTTCCTGACATTTATGGTGTTTTAAGATTGCACGTCGAATCCCTCGTCGTGCATGACGTGATGCGGGTGCGTTTTGCATGCACACCCGGCGAATAGACGTACGTGACGCTTAGAGCACCTTCAACGCAAGCGTGCAAGCGCGGCGTCCTAAAAAAAAGTTATACAACATCGGAACAGTGTTTTTCAATGCGTTGAAGGTTGTTTGCTTCAACAAACGCTGCAAAGTATGGCGTTCAATCCAGCGACTCCAGTAGCCCAAAGTTTACAGCGTGCGTGAACGGGCGCATCAAAGTTTTGATCTATACGCTGATTCGAATATAGCACGTGTGATTTTTACGTGGCTGTTGAAGCATCCAAGTTAAGTCTGTACGTGTTAAAAATAGATTTTTACCAGTTCCAAAAAAATTGATAGCGCGTCTGTTACAACAGTTGTTATTAGCTGGCTGGGTGTGGTTGATAAAGGCGGTGCGGGTCCAAGTCGTCACGCAACCTTGTCGACCGCCTGGCAAATCCAAATGGCTACAGTGCGTCGCTGCAGAAAGACGACGCGGTGCACGGCGACGAAAGCGGTCAGCAGTGTAGGCAGGCGCACTCGTCTGCTCTCCTCCGCTCTGGCATGCAAAAAATCCAGTGTAACCACGCAAAGACATGCTTGGGCATGCAGGGCATGGACTGGACAGGGTCGCATGCCCGATGGCAGATCGATCGACGCTCGTCCTAGTGTCGTGGACACGTTCCGGGTCCATCCTGGCCGTGTGCTGTAGCTGGTTTCGTCTTTTCGGTCACGAGGCCTGCCCAAAATGTTGTGGCCTCAGCTAGAGTCACGCCGGCGGCCGGACCATTGGCACATGCACGATGCAGCAATCGTCGACGACCAATCGTTCAACGGATCGCGCCAAGATTATCCCGTTGGCAGAGAGGGCAGAACCATATCCACATCCGTACTCTTAGCCTCCTCATAATGGGAAGTAACATATAGTAGTATCATGCATATGTTACCATTATATGATACTATCTTCATAGTACATAGTATCATAAACTAGTATCATAAGTGTTCTTATTTATTGACATGCATGACACATAGTAACATAGCATTTAACATGTTACGGTATCTACCTATGTTACTAGTATAACCCTCTCTCTCTTCTTTAATTACTTGCCACATCATCATGTTTGCTAGTCCCAAGACTATATTACTAGCTATGATACCCCCACTATGGTCAGCCTTAGATTGGTTGTAATGGGTAGTATTATATACTAGTATCATGCATATGATACTAGTGTATGATACCACATCTGTAATCTATAGTATAATATGTTAGTATCATAGTGTAGTTTATTTATTATCATGCAAGACACATAGTAGCGCATCATTTAATATGATACGGTATCATGATATGATACTCAATCATCTCTTTCTTCATTTAATTCTATGCCACCCCATCAAAAGTGCTTAGTTGGCATGCATAATACTACATATGATACTACCACTACGGACAGCCTTATTATCAGTCCTTTGTTGACGACATTGGTCTTGTTGTTGTATACGAGGTGTAGACAAAACGAATACTGATTTTGCTGCTAGTGCCATCCCATCTCACGTGAAGAACTATTACAATCTTCGAGCTACTCCCGAGAATTCTGATTCTGTTTTCTTTTACTTTGCGCGCGTGAAGAAAATTCTGATTCTGTTGCTTGCATGATGCTCGAAAAAAAAAGTATCATGCCTAGTATCAAAAGAGGGCGGATGTCAAGGGGTTTGAAAAGGACGTGGATGTCGCCTAGAGGGGGGGTGAATAGGCGCTTTAAAATAGTTAAGGTTTAGGCTTGAACAAATGCGGAATAAAACTAACGTTTAATATGTCAAGCACAAAACCTACAAACAACTAGGCTCACCTATGTGCACCAACAACTTATGCTAAGCAAGATAAACAACTAAGTGATAGCAAGATATATTACAATAAACAATATGTCTATCACAAAGTAAAGTGCATAAGTAAAGGGTTCGGGTAAGAGATAACCGAGGCACGGGGAGACGATGATGTATCCCGAAGTTCACACCCTTGCGGATGCTAATCTCCGTTAGAGCGGTGTGGAGGCACAATGCTCCCCAAGATGCCACTAAGGCCACCGTAATCTCCTCACGCCCTCGCACAATGCAAGATGCCGTGATTCCACTAAGGGACCCTTGAGGGCGGTCACCGAACCCGTACAAATGGCAACCCTTGGGGGCGGTCACCGAACCCTTACACGTGGCAACCCTTGGGGGCGGTTACCGGTACCCGTACAAATTGCTCGGGGCAATCTCCACAACCTAATTGGAGACCCCAACGCTTGCCCGGAGCTTCACACCACAATGATTGAGCTCCGAGACACCACCAAGCTTCTAGGACGCCAAAGCATCCACGAAGAACAATATCAAGGGTACTAAGTACCAAAGGTAGTAAGCTTCTCAACTTCTCACTTCCACGTATCACTGTGGAGAACTCAAACCAATGCAACTAATGCAATGGCAAGAACACACGAAGTGGTCAAGTCCCTCACACTCAAATCCCTCCACAACAACAAAAGCTATAGAGAAATATGAGAGGAAGAACAAGGAGCTCACAAAGAACTCCAAGATCAAGATCCAAGGGGTTCCCCTCACATAGAGGAGAAAGTGATTGGTGGAGATGTGGATCTAGATCTCCTCTCTCTTTTCCCTCAAGAACAAGCAAGAATCATTGGAGGGATTGAGAGTATTCAAGCTCTAAGAATGTCAACAATGGAGGTAGAACAAGAGCTCAACGGATGGATAAGTCCAAGGGGGAAGAAGACCCCCTTTATATAGTGGGGGAAGGAATCAGACCGTTACCCCCACTTTTTGCCCGAGCTCCAGCGGTACTACTGTTGGAATTATGCCCTAGATGCAATAATAAATGTATAGTTATTATTATAATTCCTGTATCAAGATAATAGTTTATTATCCATGCTATAATTGTATTGAATGAAGACTCATTTACATGTGTGGATACATAGACAAAACACCGTCCCTAGCATGCCTCTAGTTGGCTAGCCAGTTGATCGATGATAGTCAGTGTCTTCTGATTATGAACAAAGTGTTGTTGCTTGATAACTGGATCACGTCATTGGGAGAATCACGTGATGGACTAGACCCAAACTAATAGACGTAGCATGTTGATCGTGTCATTTTGTTGCTACTGTTTTCTGCGTGTCAAGTATTTATTCCTATGACCATGAGATCATATAACTCACTGACACCGGAGGAATGCTTTGTGTGTATCAAACGTCGCAACGTAACTGGGTGACTATAAAGATGCTCTACAGGTATCTCCGAAGGTGTTGGTTGAGTTAGTATGGATCAAGACTGGGATTTGTCACTCCGTGTGACGGAGAGGTATCTCGGGGCCCACTCGGTAATACAACATCACACACAAGCCTTGCAAGCAATGTAACTTAGTATAAGTTGCGGGATCTTGTATTACGGAACGAGTAAAGAGACTTGCCGGTAAACGAGGTTGAAATAGGTATACGGATACTGACGATCAAATCTCGGGCAAGTAACATACCGAAGGACAAAGGGAATAACATACGGGATTATACGAATCCTTGGCACTGAGGTTCAAACGATAAGATCTTCGTAGAATATGTAGGATCCAATATGGGCATCCAGGTCCCGCTATTGGATATTGACCGAGGAGTCTCTCGGGTCATGTCTACATAGTTCTCGAACCCGCAGGGTCTGCACACTTAAGGTTCGACGTTGTTTTATGCGTATTTGAGTTATATGGTTGGTTACCGAATGTTGTTCGGAGTCCCGGATGAGATCACGGACGTCACGAGGGTTTCCGAAATAGTCTGGAAACGAAGATTGATATATAGGATGACCTCATTTGATTACCGGAAGGTTTTCGGAGTTACCGGGAATGTACCGGGAATGACGAATGGGTTCCGGGAGTTCACCGGAGGGGGGCAACCCACTCCGGGGAAGCCCATAGGCACTTGGGGGGTCACACCAGCCCTTAGTGGGCTGGTGGGACAGCCCACCAATCCCCTATGCGCCAAGAGAGAAAAAATCAAAGGAAAGGAAAAAAAAGGAAGAAGTGGGAAGGGGGAAGGACTCCCTCCCACCAAACCAAGTAGGACTCGATTTGGGGGGGGGAGAGTCCTCCCCCCTGGCTCGGTCGACCCCTTGGGGAACCCTTGGACCCCAAGGCAAGGTCCCCCTCCCTCCTCCTATATATATGGGGCTTTTAGGGCAGATTTGAGACGACTTTCTCACGGCTGCCCGACCACATACCTCCATAGTTTTTCCTCTAGATCGTGTTTCTGCGGAGCTCGGGCGGAGCCCTGCTGAGACGAGATCATCTACAACCTCCGGAGCGCCGTCACGCTGCCGGAGAACTCTTCTACCTCTCCGTCTCTCTTGCTGGATCAAGAAGGCCGAGATCATCGTCGAGCTGTACGTGTGCTGAACGCGGAGGTGCCGTCCGTTCGGTACTAGATCGTGGGACTGTTCGCGGGATTGTTCGCGGGGCGGATCGAGGGACGTGAGGAAGTTCCACTACATCAACCGCGTTCTCTAACGCTTCTGCTGTACGATCTACAAGGGTACGTAGATCACTCATCCCCTCTCGTAGATGGACATCACCATGATAGGTCTTCGTGCGCGTAGGAAAATTTTGTTTCCCATGCGAAGTTCCTCAACAGTGGTATCAGAGCTAGGTTCATGCGTAGATATCTTCTCGAGTAGAACACAAAAGTTTTTGTGGGCGGTGATGTGCGTTTTGCTGCCCTCCTTAGTCTTTTCTTGATTCCGCGGTATTGTTGGATTGAAGCGGCTTGGACCGACGTTATTCGTACGCTTACGAGAGACTGGTTTCATCGCTACGAGTAACCCCGTTGCTCAAAGATGACTGGCAAGTGTCGGTTTCTCCAACTTTAGTTGAATCGGATTTGACCGAGGAGGTCCTTGGATGAGGTTAAATAGCAACTCATATATCTCCGTTGTGGTGTTTGCGTAAGTAAGATGCGATCCTACTAGATACCCATGGTCACCACGTAAAACATGCAACAACAAAATTAGAGGACGTCTAACTTGTTTTCGCAGAGTATGCTTGTGATGTGATATGGCCAACGATGTGATGTGATATGTTGGATGTATGAGATGATCATGTTGTAATAGATAATATCGACTTGCACGTCGATGGTACGGCAACCGGCAGGAGCCATTGGGTTGTCTTTATACTAATGTTTGTGCTTGCAGATGCGTTTACTATTTTGCTAAGATGTAGTTTTAATAGTAATAGCATGAGTAGCACGACAACCCCGATGGCGACACGTTGGTGGATGATCATGGTGTGACGCCGGTGACAAGAAGATCGTGTCGGTGCTTTGGTGATGGAGATCAAGAAGCACGTGATGATGGCCATATCATGTCACTTATGAATTGCATGTGATGTTAATCCTTTTTTGCACCTTATTTTGCTTAGAACGACGGTAGCATTATGAGGTGATCTCTCACTAAAATTTCAAGACGATATTGTGTTCTCCCCGACTGTGCACCGTTGCTACAGTTTGTCGTTTCGAGACACCACGTGATGATCGGGTGTGATAGACTCAACGTTCACATACAATGGGTGCAAAACAGTTGCGCACGCGGAACACTCGGGTTAAGCTTGACGAGCCTAGCATGTGCAGACATGGCCTCGGAACACATGAGATCGAAAGGTCGATCATGAATCATATAGCTGATATGATTAGCATAGGGATGCTTACCACTGAAACTACTCTCGACTCACGTGATGATCGGACTTGGGATAGTGTAAGTGGATCATGAACCACTCAAATGACTAGAGAGATGTACTTTTTGAGTGGGAGTTTAGCATATAATTTGATTA
This sequence comes from Hordeum vulgare subsp. vulgare, assembly GCF_904849725.1. NCBI lineage: Eukaryota > Viridiplantae > Streptophyta > Magnoliopsida > Poales > Poaceae > Hordeum > Hordeum vulgare. The sequence goes on along the minus strand of NC_058519.1, from coordinate 652,104,683 downwards.
AGTTAAACTCTAATTATCTTGAACATAGTCTAAGTCCACTTTGAATATATTTGTGTTGTAGATCATGGCTCACGCAAGTGTCATCCTGAATTTTAATACGTTCCTAGAGAAAGCTAAGTTGAAAGATGATGGAAGCAACTTTGTAGACTGGGCTCGTAATCTTAAGCTAATCTTACAAGCTGGAAAGAAGGATTATGTCCTTAATGCTGCGCTAGGAGATGAACCACCCGCTACGGCTGATCAGGATGTTAAGAACGCTTGGTTAGCGCGTAAGGAGGACTACTCAATAGTTCAATGTGCAGTCTTGTATGGCCTAGAACCGGGACTTCAACGTCGCTTTGAGCGTCATGGATCATTTGAGATGTTCCAGGAGTTGAAGTTTATCTTTCAGAAGAACGCCCGGATCGAGAGGTATGAGACCTCCGATAAATTCTATGCTTGCAAGATGGAGGAAAACTCGTCTGTCAGTGAACATGTGCTCAAAATGTCTGGGTACTCAAACCGTCTAGCTGAACTGGGGATTGAACTCCCGCAAGAAGCTATCACTGACAGAATCCTTCAATCACTGCCGCCAAGCTATAAAGGCTTTGTGTTGAACTACAACATGCAAGGGATGAACAAGTCTCCCGGCGAGTTGTTTGCGATGCTGAAAGTCGCAGAGTCTGAACTCCGTAAAGAGCATCAAGTGTTGATGGTAAGCAAGACCACTAGTTTCAAGAGAAACGGCAAAGGCAAGAAGGGCAATTCGAAGAAGAGCGGCAAGCCTGTTGCCAATCCACCGAAGAAACCCAAGGCTGGACCTAAGTCTGAAACAGAGTGCTTCTATTGCAAGGGTATGGGTCACTGGAAGCGCAATTGCCCCAAGTATCTGGCAGATAAGAAGGCGGGCAAAGAAAAATCAGGTATATTTGATATACATGTTATTGATGTGTACTTAATCGGCTCTCGTAGTAGTGCCTGGGTATTCGATACCGGTTCTGTTGCTCATATTTGCAACTCGAAGCAGGAACTGCGGAATAAGCGAAGGCTCGCGAAAGACGAAGTGACGATGCGCGTAGGAAACGGTTCCAAGGTTGATGCAATCGCCGTCGGCACAGTGTCACTTCAACTACCATCGGGATTAGTGATGAAATTAAATCATTGTTATTTAGTGCCTGCGTTGAGCATGAACATTATATCTGGATCTTGTTTATTGCGAGACGGTTACTCTTTTAAGTCTGAGAATAATGGTTGTTCTATTTCTATGAGTAACATCTTTTATGGTCATGCACCGAATGTGAGAGGATTGTTCATATTGAATCTTTATAGAGATACGCATATACATAACATTGAGACCAAAAGAGTTAGAGTAAACAATGATAGCGCCATATTTTTGTGGCACTGCCGCTTGGGTCATATTGGTGTAAAGCGCATGAAGAAACTCCATGCTGATGGACTTTTGGAGTCACTTGACTTTGATTCACTTGACACGTGCGAACCATGCCTCATGGGCAAGATGACTAAGACTCCGTTCTCCGGAACAATGGAGCGTGCAAGTGACTTGTTGGAAATCATACATACCGATGTGTGTGGTCCAATGAGCGTGGAGGCACGCGGCGGATATCGTTATTTTCTCACCTTCACTGACGATCTAAGTAGATATGGTTATGTCTACTTGATGAAGCACAAGTCTGAAACATTTGAAAAGTTCAAGCAATTTCAGAGTGAAGTGGAAAATCATCGTAACAAGAAGATCAAGTTCCTACGGTCTGATCGTGGGGGTGAGTATCTGAGTTTCGAGTTTGGTACTCACTTAAGACAATGTGGAATTGTTTCGCAGTTAACACTGCCTGGAACACCACAGCGTAATGGTGTGTCCGAACGTCGTAATCGTACTTTATTAGAAATGGTGCGATCTATGATGTCTCTTACTGATTTGCCGTTATCGTTTTGGGGTTATGCATTAGAAACAGCTGCATTCACTTTAAATAGGGCACCATCGAAATCCGTTGAGACGACACCATACGAACTGTGGTATGGCAAAAGGCCAAAGTTGTCGTTTCTTAAAGTTTGGGGATGTGATGCTTATGTCAAAAAGCTTCAGCCTGAAAAGCTGAAACCCAAAGCGGAAAAGTGCGCCTTCATAGGTTACCCAAAAGAGACAGTTGGGTACACCTTCTATCTCAAATCCGAGGGCAAAGTGTTTGTTGCTAAGAACGGAACTTTTCTCAAGAAGGAGTTTCTCTCGAGAGAATTGAGTGGGAGGAAGATAGAACTTGACGAGGTTGTCGAACCTCTCATCCCTCTGGATGGTGGCGCAGGGCAAGGGGAAACCTTTGTCATTGCGACGCCGGTTGAGGAGGAAGTTAATGATGATGATCATGAAACTCCAGTTCAAGTTTCTGTTGAACCACGCAGGTCGACGAGATCACGCGCTGCTCCAGAGTGGTACGGTAATCCCGTCTTATCAATCATGTTGTTAGACAACAATGAACCTGCAAATTATGAAGAAGCAATGGTGGGCCCAGATTCCAACAAATGGCTAGAAGCCATGAAATCCGAGATAGGATCCATGTATGAGAACAAAGTGTGGACTTTGGAGATGCTGCCTGAGGGCCGCAAGGCTATTCAGAACAAATGGATCTTTAAGAAGAAGACGGACGCTGACGGTAATGTGACCGTTTATAAAGCTCGACTTGTGGCAAAGGGTTTTTCACAAGTTCCAGGAATTGACTACGATGAGACTTTCTCTCCCGTAGCGATGCTTAAGTCCGTCAGAATCATGTTAGCAATAGCTGCATTTTTCGATTATGAAATCTGGCAGATGGATGTCAAAACGGCGTTCCTTAACGGTTTCCTTAAGGGAGAGTTGTATATGATGCAACCCGAAGGTTTTGTCGATCCTAAAAATGCTGACAAGGTGTGCAAGCTCCAGCGATCCATTTATGGACTGGTGCAAGCATCTCGGAGTTGTAACAAACGCTTTGATGAGGTGATCAAAGCATTTGGGTTTATACAAGTGGTTGGAGAATCTTGTATTTACAAGAAAGTGAGTGGGAGCTCTGTGGCGTTTCTAATATTATATGTGGATGACATATTACTGATTGGAAACAACGTAGAGCTTTTGGAGAGCATAAAAGGTTACTTGAATAAAAGTTTCTCTATGAAGGACCTAGGAGAAGCTGCTTACATTCTAGGCATTAAGATCTATAGGGATAGATCAAAACGCCTGATAGGACTTTCACAAAGCACATACCTTGATAAAGTTTTGAAGAGGTTCAAAATGGAACAGTCCAAGAAAGGGTTCTTGCCAGTGTGACAAGGTACGAGATTGAGTAAGACTCAGTGCCCAGCAACTGATGAAGATAGAGAGCATATGCGCTCCGTCCCCTATGCTTCAGCCATAGGCTCTATCATGTATGCAATGTTGTTCACTAGACCGGATGTTAGCCTGGCCATAAGTATGGCAGGTAGGCTCCAGAGTAATCCAGGAGTGGATCACTGGACGGCGGTCAAGAATATCCTGAAGTACCTGAAAAGGACTAAGGAGATGTTTCTCGTGTATGGAGGTGACGAAGAGCTCGCCGTAAAAGGTTACGTCGATGCAAGCTTTGACACAGATCCGAACGACTCTAAGTCGCAAACCGGATACGTATTTATTCTTAATGGGGGTGCAGTAAGCTGGTGCAGTTCCAAGAAAAGCGTCGTAGCAGATTCTACATGTGAAGCGGAGTACATGGCTGCCTCGGAGGCGGCTAAGGAGGGTGTCTGGATGAAGCAGTTCATGAAGGATCTTGGAGTGGTGCCAAGTGCACTGGATCCAATGACCTTGTTCTGTGACAACACTGGTGCCATTGCCTTAGCAAAGGAACCAAGGTTTCACAAGAAGACCAGACACATCAAACGACGCTTCAACCTCATCCGCGACTACGTCGAGGAGGAGGACGTAAATATATGCAAAGTGCACACGGATATGAATGTAGCAGACCCGCTGACTAAGCCTCTTCCACGGCCAAAACATGATCGACACCAGAACTGTATGGGTGTTAGATTTATTACAATGTAATCACATGGTGATGTGAGGGCTAGATTATTGACTCTAGTGCAAGTGGGAGACTGTTGGAATTATGCCCTAGAGGCAATAATAAATGTATAGTTATTATTATAATTCCTGTATCAAGATAATAGTTTATTATCCATGCTATAATTGTATTGAATGAAGACTCATTTACATGTGTGGATACATAGACAAAACACCGTCCCTAGCATGCCTCTAGTTGGCTAGCCAGTTGATCGATGATAGTCAGTGTCTTCTGATTATGAACAAAGTGTTGTTGCTTGATAACTGGATCACGTCATTGGGAGAATCACGTGATGGACTAGACCCAAACTAATAGACGTAGCATGTTGATCGTGTCATTTTGTTGCTACTGTTTTCTGCGTGTCAAGTATTTATTCCTATGACCATGAGATCATATAACTCACTGACACCGGAGGAATGCTTTGTGTGTATCAAACGTCGCAACGTAACTGGGTGACTATAAAGATGCTCTACAGGTATCTCCGAAGGTGTTGGTTGAGTTAGTATGGATCAAGACTGGGATTTGTCACTCCGTGTGACGGAGAGGTATCTCGGGGCCCACTCGGTAATACAACATCACACACAAGCCTTGCAAGCAATTTAACTTAGTGTAAGTTGCGGGATCTTGTATTACGGAACGAGTAAAGAGACTTGCCGGTAAACGAGGTTGAAATAGGTATACGGATACTGACGATCGAATCTCGGGCAAGTAACATACCGAAGGACAAAGGGAATAACATACGGGATTATACGAATCCTTGGCACTGAGGTTCAAACGATAAGATCTTCGTAGAATATGTAGGATCCAATATGGGCATCCAGGTCCCGCTATTGGATATTGACCGAGGAGTCTCTCGGGTCATGTCTACATAGTTCTCGAACCCGCAGGGTCTGCACACTTAAGGTTCGACGTTGTTTTATGCGTATTTGAGTTATATGGTTGGTTACCGAATGTTGTTCGGAGTCCCGGATGAGATCACGGACGTCACGAGGGTTTCCGGAATAGTCCGGAAACGAAGATTGATATATAGGATGACCTCATTTGATTACCGGAAGGTTTTCGGAGTTACCGGGAATGTACCGGGAATGACGAATGGGTTCCGGGAGTTCACCGGAGGGGGGCAACCCACTCCGGGGAAGCCCATAGGCACTTGGGGGGGTCACACCAGCCCTTAGTGGGCTGGTGGGACAGCCCACCAATCCCCTATGCTCCAAGAGAGAAAAAATCAAAGGAAAGGAAAAAAAAGGAAGAAGTGGGAAGGGGGAAGGACTCCCTCCCACCAAACCAAGTAGGACTCGGTTTGGGGGGGAGAGTCCTCCCCCCTGGCTCGGCCGACCCCTTGGGGATCCCTTGGACCCCAAGGCAAGGTCCCCCTCCCTCCTCCTATATATATGGGGCTTTTAGGGCAGATTTGAGACGACTTTCTCACGGCTGCCCGACCACATACCTCCATAGTTTTTCCTCTAGATCGTGTTTCTGCGGAGCTCGGGCGGAGCCCTGCTGAGACGAGATCATCACCAACCTCCGGAGCGCCGTCACGCTGCCGGAGAACTCTTCTACCTCTCCGTCTCTCTTGCTGGATCAAGAAGGCCGAGATCATCGTCGAGCTGTACGTGTGCTGAACGCGGAGGTGCCGTCCGTTCGGTACTAGATCGTGGGACTGTTCGCGGGATTGTTCGCGGGGCGGATCGAGGGACGTGAGGACGTTCCAATACATCAACCGCGTTCTCTAACGCTTCTGCTGTACGATCTACAAGGGTACGTAGATCACTCATCCCCTCTCGTAGATGGACATCACCATGATAGGTCTTCGTGCGCGTAGGAAAATTTTTGTTTCCCATGCGTCGTTCCCCAACAACTACCGCTGGCACTCCAACGGTACTACCGCCAGCTAGCGGTACTATCGCTGGCTGCAGCGGTACTACCGCTGGCACTCCAGCGGTACTACCGCTGGGCCCCTGGTAGTGCAACGGCACTACCACCGCCAAGAAAGTCTTCGCAAAAAGGTCCGTCCACGAACAACCGCTAGGCAGGCGGTACTAAGCTCCTGGAGTGGTACTACCGCTGACTAGGGGCGGTACTACCGCCAGCCAGCGGTACTACCGCTAGGTCCAGCGGTACTACCGCTCGCCAATGAAACAGCCATAACTTTCGCATACGAGCTCCGAATCGAGCAAACCCAAGCTTGTTGGATTCAGGACGACAAGGGCTATCCAAGGGAAATCTTAAGACCATGCGGTTATGAAAATGCCAATGATATAAAGATGTGAGTCCTCTAAGAATGAAGAACCGGCAAAAACTCCAACATCGAAAACATCATAGTAGTTGCATATGGACTCCGTTTTCGATGAACTCGAGCTTGTCACGAAGATGACCATAAGCTCTAAAACTCACAAAGAGAAACACCAAACAAGAACCAAGAAGTATGATGCAAGGATGCAAATGGTTTGAGCTCTCAACGAACGATACGATCAAGCTACTCACTTGAGAGCCCCCCTTGATAGTATAGCAATCTATCCTAAACAGAAAACCTATCAAGGGAAAACCTATACCTTGCACCTCGTCCTCTTGAGCTAGATGATGATGATCTTGGCTTCCTCAAGATGGACCACCTTTCTTGATTGTGTTGGCTTGATGAAGACTAATTGTTTGCTCCCCCATACTCACTATGGGTGAGCCACTCTTCAGCATATCTTCACAAGTCCATTGCCACCACAATGGACGACAAGCTTCAAGCATGATATCTTCGTGCTGATCCACTTGAACTTGCACATCGCAATCTTGATGACGATCACCACTTGACGTCATACTTCATGGGTTGTATGAGATCTTCCCTTTGACGCAAGCCCATGGAAACACACCTAACCCCCACATAGAACTCTCACGAAGACCATGGGTTAGTACACAGACACGTAATGGACAATGCTTACCATACCATGGGATCACTTGATCCCTCTCGGTACATCTTGTACGCTTTATGTGTTGATCATCTTGATTTACGCTTTGTCTGAGATCTTGATCAACCATGTGTCTCTATGACCATTCTTTGGATAATACGATCACAACTTGACATCATACTTCATGGGTTGTATGAGATCTTCCCTTTGATGCAAGCCCATGGAAACACACCTAACCCCCACATAGAACTCTCACGAAGACCATGGGTTAGTACACAAACACGTAATGGACAATGCTTACCATACCATGGGATCACTTGATCCCTCTCGGTACATCTTGTACGCTTTGTGTGTTGATCATCTTGATTTACTCTTTGTCTGAGATCTTGATCAACCTTGTGTCTCTATGACCATTCTTTGGATAATACCTTGAATACCACCTTGGTCATCATATAAACTCCTTGAACCCAACAGATGGACTTCAAGAAGTGCCTATGGACAAATCCTATAAATATAACTTAAGGCAACCATTAGTCCATAGGAATTGTCATCAATTACCAAAACCACATATGGAGATATATGCTCTAATAGGGTTGGTCGCCGATGAAGCAAGCGTTGTCGGGGTGTTTCTAGGCTGCCGGATCTCAGGAGGACGATGTCGGTCACGGTGGTACTCCACACCCACCCCTCGGTCCACCCCTCCTTATGTGGTTTGTGGAGCAAGCGGTGGTGTGTTCCTTTGTGACACATGTTTTTGGGTTTTGTGGGATGGGCTTCCTCTGTTGCATGCATGATGTTCGAAAAAAACGTATCATGCCTAGTACCAAAAGAGGGCGGTTGTCAAGGGGTTGGTCGCTAGTGAAGCAAGCGTTGCCGGGGTGTTTCTAGGTTGTCGGATCTCAGGAGGATGATGTCGGGACCACCCTTTGATCCACCCCTCCTTATGGGGTTTGTGGAGCAAGCGGTGGTGTGTTCCTTTGGCACACATGTTTTTGTGTTTTATGGGATGGGCTTCGTCTTTTGAGCGACCTTTTCTCGTCGTTGCTTTGCCAGGTTGGCTACGGTGTCTAGCTTTGTTGAATGGCATCTCCTCGTCATTGTTAAGGGGAATGTGGTGCACGGTTTTGGTCTCTACATCGACTTATGCAGGAACAAGGGAGCGTGGTTCGTCTTGTAGTTCAAATTCGTATGGCATGTCTCGCCACCGTCGGGATCATAAATTTGGAGTTCATGTTATAAAGGCTTTGAACTCATGTTTGATGACTGTGGTGACCTCTTCTCGTAGTTGCTCTGCCAGGTTGGCTACGGTGTCTAGCTTTGTTGAATGGCCTCTCCTCGTCGTTGTTAAGGGGAATATGGTGCACGGTTTTGGTCTCTACGTCGACTTATGCTGGAACAAGGGAGCGTGGTTCGTCTTGTAGTTCAAATTCGTATGGCATGTCTTGCCACCGCCAGGATCATAAATTTGGAGTTCATGTTATAAAGGCTTTGAACTCATGTTCGACGACTGCAGCGGCTTCTTGTGATAACAAGTTCTTGACTTGGAGTTTCTGTTTTGGTCTGGGAGCTAGGGGGTTGGGGATGAATCAGAATGGAAATGGGTGGAATTGAATGTTACTATCTTTGTTTTGTATTTTTTAGTGGAAGTGGAAAACGAACATAGAAATTGGGAAACAAATACGAATATGTCATGGATATACAATAGGGTACAAATTTGCACATAGGTTTCTGATTTTGGCGACATAATAAGGTATATTGATAAAGAATGGGATGGAAGGAGGATCACAAGAGTAGGGGGGTCCGTCTTTTGGTGGTAGGATTGGGTTGGGCCAAAAGTGTATATCTTGTTGGGTTGTAGTAGGATATGCATATTATACCAAAGAAATAAAATGAAAGTTTTATATGGGCGGATACGAACAATCCATCTCCCCTGGTGTTTCACTACATACACTGTTCCGTTTCCGCATCCATGAGTAACTCTCCGTTTTCATGTTTCGTAAAATTTTGTTTTGTTTCTATGTATTGCTCTATTTCCATATATTATTTGGAACGGACATGAGGTTCTCATTCGGATGATGTATGCTCGCACGCCTAGGTTACACACCGTGTTAAGGTTATTGAAGATGTTGTGTGGTAATGAGTGAAACATAAGTGGCACACAAGGGTGAACCCTATTTCGTTTTTAGATTAACAAGGAGGCTCTCCCCGACTCCACATTGATATGAAACCAAAAGGTTGAAACTTATTACAGCCATCTCGCTAAGAGGAGCAGTTTGATGTTTTTTGCAACATAAAACTAAACCTAAGAATACAAGGGATGCAGCCATCAAACACAAGGGATGAAGGCTAGAGTTTTTGTTCCATGATGTATCCCTTGTGGGGTTAAAAGATATTTAGGACTAGCTCGCAGGCCATCAAACACAAGGGATGCAACCTCGAGTTTTTGTCCGCTCGCTTTCAGAACATGACGATCTCAGAGCCCTTCCTGCACTTCATCGGGGGCATTGTGGCTCCTTGGGGAGACCAGCACGCCATGAGGATTGACACCGGAGTCATTGTTCCAACCTTGCCTTCAAGAGCCCCTTTCTTGATTGGCGACTGGAAGTTGTCCATGTCTCCAGTTATCTTGAGCTTCATCCACTGATGAGCCACTCTATCTTGTGTGCAATGTTTGCACATCAGCCACCCAAGATCAGCAGTGTTTTTTGAGTGAAAATTGTGAGAGCCTTGAGAAATCCCTCCATCCTCTCCTTGCTCCTCTCTAGAGCTAGGATCGCCCAGGTTTTGAGGGTGACGAGGATAGATCTCCAGACATATGTTAGAGACATCCATGGGGTGTTGTTAAAAATGATAGAGTTCCTATGTTGCCACAAACAACACATGATGGCAGAGCTAACAATATTTAAAGTGGAAAACTTCTTACTATAAATCCAGAGCCTAGCTACAAATTTATAATCAACTCCAATGGCAAGGTTTAACTGATCACAAGTGAAAGGCCATATGTTCCTAGCTACAGTGCAACCAAAAAAATAGGTGAGAGGAAGTCTCATCATCATAATAGAAGACACTGTATAGTGGTTTGATTATCTATCTCTTCCTTAAGTTGTCTCTGGTCATCAGTTTGTTGTTAGACAAAAGCCAAAGAAAGACATGGCTCCTAGGAGGCACAAAAACCGGTTGCACTACTCTTGAATTAATCACATGGTACAAAGAGCTAGAAGAGTAGACCCCTTTGTTCTCCAATTGCCAGACTAGGGAGTTTGGGTCACCAAGGAACACTATGCTCTTGGCTATTTCCTCTAGTTGATACCCATTTTTCCATAAGCTTATCACTAAAGTTTTCTCCTGAAGGACAGCATAAGTGTTGTGCCATTCCAAACTTCATTGATGCACTTAGTGTGTTCATTACAGATCTCATACACATTCCAGTATTTGACAGGTACAGGGGATGTGCCAAACCAAGTGTCCTCCCAAAATCTTATTTTTTTCTCTTTCCCTACGTTCCATTCATAACCAAACTTCACTGCTTGGGTATAGATCTTACCCCTTTACAAAATCTAGAGGTGCTTTGGTTGGGTTTTTGGGCAAACAAACTAGGACAATCCCTAATATATTTTTGGTCTACTATATTCCTCCAAGGTTTTCCCTCCCTCTCATAGTATCTCTTGATCCAAAAGGCTAGGAGACACAGGTTGACTTCTTGGAGGTTTGGGATTCCAAGGCCACCAAATTCTCTTTTATGCAAACCAGTTTACTAGGTGTATTTTCCTATGCCCACTACAGGAATAATCTTCTTTGCCATCTGCCATAGCGGACGGCAAAGGACCATTCCACGGACGACAAAGACCCGACGAACGGCAAACAATATCTTTGCCATCAGCCAGTTCTTTGTCGTCAGTTTGTTGGCAGTTGAAGGACCAGCCTTCCTTTGTAAGGGAGAAGCTTTCCCCTCCAGCCATCAATCTTCTTCATGATATTGTCAATGAAAGGTTGGATGTCTTCCCTTCTAAGTTTAACATAGTGGACAGGCACACCTAGATGTCTAGGGCTTCTGAATAACTTACAAATTAAGAGGCATCAATATTGATGGGGATCAGCTCACTTTGCACTAATTGATCCTCATCCCAAATACTTGCTCAAAAAAGCCAAGGACCATTTTCTAGTTAGTGGCATGGCCTAGGTCCTTATCTAAAAATAAAATTGTATCATCTGCATACTCAAGGCATGTGATTCCTCCAGGGCAGACTTTGGTACATAGCCCCTCAATCAACTGGTGACATGAGGCTTTCATCAACATCCTGGTGAGGACATACACTACACAGGAGATATGGGATCTCCCTGCGTGAGGCCTTTACCGGTGATGAAGAAGTCACTTTCCTTTCCATTGAGTTTGACACCAACAGAACCACCATGCGTGATCTGTTGTATACAGCTCAACCATTTTCCTCCAAATCCTCTAATAATAAGTAACTCACTAAGGAACTCCAAGTTAACCTTATCAAAAGCTTTTTCATAATCCGGCTTGAGCACCAGACCCTGTTTTTTGCTAGAATAAACACTAGTGCAAAAAATCCTAGCTATGGCGTGGCAGAAATGGCCTTGCTGTTGTAGACACCCGATGCCACCAATATGGCGCCACCGTTAGAATTTAGTGGTGGCGTTGGAGATGACGCCAACAGTATTTTAAATACCTATGGTGTTGGACAGGGTTGCACGACGGCACTGTCATATTTTGCTAATAAAAAATATGCCGATTTCACTAACTAAATGTGTTAGCAATTCACAAATGATCATACCATCTTCACAAACTAAAGTGTCAGCAATTCACAAAAGATAGTACCAGCTTCACAAACTAAGCGTAGTATACCAAATTCACAAAAGAGAAGTAGCAACTTCACATGTATTGATTTGCCCCTGCCGACACTACCTAGTTTCGTCTAAGGACTAACTTAAGCTCACAGGGCTTATTCCTATTCATCTGCCCCTCCATGAGATAATGGGCTTTCTCCGTCTTCAGTTGAGTCTTCTCCTTCTTTAGGACTTGTATTTCCTTCTTGAGCTTGCTTATATCGAGGTTCACGACCTGATGTTTCGAAATTGAAAATATTATGGTAGACAATTGCATTGTCATTGATAATCTTATCCTTATCCTTCTTCAGGGAGTCATTCAACTCCTCTAGGGCCTTGATGGTAGACTGACGTGACGCGATCATCTCGTGGTTGAGCACGTACACCTCATGTGCCTGCTACACAGCGGGTGCTAGAGAAAGCGGCCAACGGGTACGTATGCCTCGCAAGGGTTTCAAATTAATTAATGGTTAGATATATGGATGTTTGCAAGGCTCATGCATGTTTTTGTAACCGTAATTACATGGTTGGTGCTCACGTCGCCTTTATCTTCGGCATACCCCGACCAGTGGTCAAAGGAGCCAATCCAGATGCTAGAACCGGCCATGTTGTAGCATCAAACAGAAAACAAGCAATTTAGTTTAGTTAAGTTACTACAAAAAACAACTAAGCTACTACAAAAAATAACTAAGTTACTACAAAAAATAACTTAGTTTGTGGAGCAATTACTTTTCAACCTATTGGGATACAATTACATATTACTTGTAAAACTATAGTTGGAAACTTCTTAGAAAGTCACAGTTGCCAAATAAGATAGTACCAAGCCACACTAGGGACACACATTACATACACACTAAAAGTTTGTCAAAGGTTGCCACACTTAAGGTTAGACAAATTTGACCAATTTAGATGGATATTTGGTTCAAGCCACACATTTGGCAAGCCAAACTAGGGCCACACATTACATACACACAAAAAGAGTGGCAAGATTCCTGAGGCTTGCCAACTTGTGGCACTCATTTTGTTGAACTAACCTTATGCAAACTTGGCAAAAAAGTGTGGTTAACATGAGTTGTTTGGTTCTACAATGGCAAATGTTCCATGGTTTTATTGTTCCCATTCATTTCAAGCATCATCCTTGAATATACATGTGTGCAAGTGGTATGTGATTTGTGCTTCTTCGTACCTGCCATGGTTCTAATTAACGTTCTCTCACGGTAGCTGATACGTCCATTTTGCATCATGTTTTCATGTTGATATTTGTCGCTTCTTTGGCTGTTGTTTCACTTCACAGTACAATTCTTATGCCGTTTCTCTCTTATTTTGCAAGGTTTACATGAAGAGGGAGAATGTCCGCAACTGGAATTCTGGCCTGAAAGTGGAGCAAAGTTGAGATACCTATTCTGCGCAACTCCAAACGCCGTAAAAATCAACGAGGATTTTTTCCCGATTTATCAAAAATACTGGGCCGAAGAAGTGCCAGAGGGGCACCAGAGGGTGCCCACAAGCCTGCACGGCGCGGCCACCCCCCCAGGCCGGACCATGAGGGCTTGTGGGTAGCCCACTGGCCCCCCTCTTTTGCTATATGAAGGGTTTCGTCCAGGAAAAAATCAAGGAGGAGCTTTTTCGTGGTTTCGCCGCCGCCATGAGGCGGAACTTGAGCAGAACCAATCTAGAGCTCCGGCAGAACGATCCTGCCGGAGAAACTTCCCTCCCGGAGGGGGAAATCGTCGCCATCGTCATCACCAACACTCCTCTCATCGGAGGGGACTCGTCACCATCAACATCTTCATCAGCACCATCTCATCTCCAAACCCTAGTTCATCACTTGTAACCAATCTCCGTCTCGCGACTCCGATTGGTACTTGTAAGGTTGCCAGAAGTGTTGATTACTCTTTGTAGTTGATGCTAGTTGGATTATTTGGTGGAAGAGTTTATGTTCAGATCCTTGATGCTACTCATTACCTCTCTGGTCATGAATATGATTATGCTTTGTGAGTAGTTACTTTTTTTCCTGAGGACATGGGATAAGTCATGCTATAAGTAGTCATGTGAATTTGGTATTCGTTCGGTATTTTGATATGTTGTATGTTGTTTTTCCTCTAGTGGTGTTATGTGAACGTCGACTACATAACACTTCACCATTATTTGGGCCTAGAGGAAGGGATTGGGAAGTAGTAAGTAGATGATGGGTTGCTAGAGTGACAGAAGCTTAAACCCTAGTTTATGTGTTGCTTCGTAAGGGGCTGATTTGGATCCACTAGTTTAATGCTATGGTTAGACTTTGTCTTAATTCTTCTTTCGTAGTTGCGGATGCTTGCGAGAGGGGTTAATCATAAGTGGGATGCTTGTCCAAGTAAGGGCAGTACCCAAGCGTCGGTCCACCCACATATCAAACTATCAAAGTAACGAACGCGAATCATATGAACATGATGAAACTAGCATGACAGAAATTCCCGTGTGTCCTCGGGAGCGTTTTTCCTCCTATAAGACTTTGTCCAGGCTTGTCCCTTGCTACAAAAGGGATTGGGCCACTTTGCTGCACCGTTGCTACTTTTGTTACTTGTTGCTTGCTGCGAATCATCTCACCACACAATCACTTGTTACCGACAATTTCAGTGCTTGCAGATATTTCCTTGCTGAAAACCACTTGTCAGATCCTTCTGCTCCTCGTTGAGTTCGACACTCTTACTTATCGAAAGGAGTACGATTGATCCCCTATACCTGTGGGTCATCAAGACTCTTTTCTGGCACCGTTGCCGGGGATTGAAGCGCCTTTGGTAAGTGGAACTTGGTAAGGAAACATTCATATAGTGTGCTGAAATTTATTGTCACTTGTTGATACGTCTCCATCGTATCTACTTTTCCGAACTCTTTTGCCCTTGTTTTGGACTCTAATTTGCATGATTTGAATGAAACTAACCTGGACTGGCGTTGTTTTCAACAAAATTGCCTTGGTGTTATTTTTGTGCAGAAATCAAAGTTCTCCAAATGTCCTTAAAATTTACGGGTAGCGGTTTTGTAAAATATAAAAAATATCTACGCCAAGTTCCACCTCACGGGGTGGGCTAGTGGGCCACAAGCCCTGGCTCCGCCACCACCCCCCTGGTGGCGGTGGGCAGGCTTGTGGGACCCACACGGCTATGCCGCCCCCAACCTCAGGTCTATAAGTCCCCTTTCGTCCCAAAAAAATAAAAAAAGAAGTTTTCGTCGCGTTTGCGATACGGAGCCGCCGCCACCACCTGTTCTTCATCTGGAGGGCAGATCTGGAGTCCGTCTTGGGCTCCGGAGAGGGGAAATCATCACCATCGTCATCATCAACCTTCTTCCCTCTCCAATTCCATGAAGCTCTTTGTCGTTCATGAGTAATCTATTCGTAGGCTCGCTGGGCGGTGATGAGTAGGATGAGATCTATCATGTAATCGAGTTAGTTTTGATGGGGATTGATCCCTAGTATCCACTATGTTCTGAGATTGATGTTGCTACTACTTTGCCATGCTTAATGCTTGTCACTAGGGCCCGAGTGCCATGATTTCAGATCTGAAATTATTATGTTGTCACTAATATATGTGTGTTTTAGATCCGCTCTTGCAAGTTGTAATTACCTACTATGTGTTATGATCCGGCAACCCCGGAGTGACAATAACCGGAACCACTCCCGGTGATGACCATAGTTTGAGGAGTTCATGTGTTCACCAAGTGCTAATGCGTTGGTCCAGTTCTTTTTTAAAAGGAGAACCTTAATATCCCGTAGTTTCCTTTTGGACCCCGCTGTCACGGGAGGGATGGACAATAGATGTTATGCAAGTTCTTTTCCCTAAGCACATATGACAACACACGGAATGCATGCCTACATCACATTGACGAACGGGAGCTAGCCACATATCTCTCCGTGTTATAGCTGTTGCATGATGAATATCATCCAAACAAATCACCGACCCATTGCATACGAGTTTGTCCTACTGCTGCTGTTACTTGTCTTGCTCTGCTGCTACTCTTGCTACTACTGTCGCTTGCTACTGTTGGTACTACTGTCGCTTGCTACTGTTGCTACTTGCTACTGCTGTCACTACTGATGTTCCTTGCTACTGCCGTTACTCGCTACTTTGCTGTTACTACTTTGCTTGCAGATACTAATCTTTCAGGTGTGGTTGAATCTGACAATTCAACTGCTAATACTTGAGAGTATTCTCTCACCTCCCGTCGTGCGAATCAACAAATTTGGGTCGAATACTCTACCCTCGAAAACTGCTACGATCCCATGCGCTTGTGGGCCGTCAACAACATTCTTCTAGTTTCGATTGCCGGAGAGTGCTAACAGCATTCTTCTGGTGCCGTTGCAAAGGGGAAGAACAGTTGACATCAAGCATTTTTCTGGCGCAGTTGCCGGGGATGTATTGCTATATTCTCTGAGTCACTTGGGATTTATATCTGCTGATCACTATGAAGAATCTGAAGGATCTGAAGACCAAAGTCTTGCCCTCAACTACAAGGGGAGGTAAGTAATTGCCATCTAGCTATGCACTTGATTCACCTTCAGTTATGAGTAAGTTTGCAACATCACCTCCTGCTAGAAATCTTGATATGTCGCCTATGCTTGATGATGCTTATGATGCTATGCGTGATATTGCTAGAGATGCTATGCTTGATACTATGCGTGATGATGCTATGCTTGATACTATGCCTGATGATGCTATGCTTGATACTGCTAGAGATGTTATGCTTGATACTGCTTTGCCTGATGATGCTAGAGATGCTATTTTGCCTGATGATGCTATGCTTGATACTGCTAGAGATACTACTTTGCCTGATGTTCAACTAGGAGAGTTCCTTGATGCTCATATTGCTAGAGTTACTGTCAATGCTCGTGATGCTTCTGAAACTGCCGATACTATTGAGATAGAACCTGCTTTTGCTCCTGCTAGATCTAGCTCTCCTAGATATGAATTGCCTGATATACCTGAGGGTTACATTATGGAGGGAGAGATAGCTGAGGATTTTCTTGCGTGTAAGGATGCCTATGACGCTGAGAAATTACTTCTCAAGTGGAACGAAAAATCTCGGGAATCTAGGATGAAATATGACCCGAAGTTTGCCACTTCACCTATCTTTATCACCGATAAGGATTATGAATTCTCTGTCAACCCTGAGATAATCTCTCTAGTCGAATCTGATCCTTTTCACGGATATGAGTCTCAGACGGTCATAGCCCATCTTGCCAAACTACACGATATAGCCAACATTTTCACTAATGAGGAGAAGATCCGCCACTACTATATCCTTAAGATGTTTCCTTTCTCTCTAAAGGATGACGCTAAAGCCTGGTTCACCTCTCTTGCTCCTGGATGTGTGCGTAGTCCCCAGGAGATGGTCTATTACTTCTGTGAGAAATATTTCCCTGCCCATAAGAAGCAAGCTGCCTTGCAGGAAATATACAACTTTGCTCAACTCCAAGAAGAGAGTCTCCCGCAAGCTTGGGGGAGGCTCGTCCAGCTACAAAATGCTTTGCTTGATCACCCTCTTAAGAAGAACGAGATACTTGATATCTACTATAACGGACTTACCGATTCTTCTAGAGACTACCTAGATAGTTGTGTCGGTTGTGTTTTTAGGGAACGAACTGTAGAACAAGCTGAGACCCTACTGAATAACATCTTGATCAACGATAATGCTTGGACTATTCCCGAACCACCTCCTAAGCCAACTCCGAAGAAAAGAGGTGTTCTATTCCTCAGTCCCGAAGATATGCAAGAAGCCAAGAAATCCATGCAAGAGAAAGGCATTAGATCTGAAGATGTCAAAAATCTACCACCTATCGAAGAGATCCATGGTCTCGATAACCCGATACACGTAGTAGAAGTGAATTATGTGCGTAGGTTTGATGAGAGTGATATTCCTTTTGGTAAACCTGCTAGCCTATGCTTTGATGAATTTGACAACTTTGTTGCCAAACAACAGAGTTTCAATGATTATGTTAGCAGACATTTGGAACAAAGTACTCGTATGCTTAGCCATTTAAGTGCTAGCGTAGACAGAAATGTCAACGATCTGAAGCTTCTGAGTAAACATGCCTCTATGATTACTAATCAGGTAGAACAAGTACTTAAAGCTCAGAATGACCTGATCAATGAATTAAATGACAACTCTGTCAGAGTCATTACTAGAGGAGGCAAAATGACTCGGGAACCTTTGTATCCTGAAGGTCACCCTAAGAGAATTGATCAAGATTCTCAAGGAATCGATGTTGATACACCCAGTCATCCTAAGGAGAAGAATAAGGATGATAGAAGCTTGCATGCCAGTTCACCAAATACTGTCACGCCTGAAGAACCTAATGATATTTCTACGTCTGATGAAGAAACACAATCTGGTGATGAACATGAACCTGGTGGCACATGGACAGTGATGTTCATAATAATGCTCAACCTAGCAATGATGAGGATGTGGAGATTGAACCTACGGTTAATCCTGATAACCCACAACCTAAGAAATACGACAAGAACGACTTCACTGCTAGGAAGCATGGTAAAGAAAGGGAACCATGGGTTCAGAGACCTATGCCCTTCCCTCCTAAGCCATCCAAGAAAAAGGATGATGAGGATTTTGAGCGCTTCGTTGAGATGATAAGACTCGTCTTTCTGCAGATGCGGCTAACTGATATGCTCAAGATGTCTCTGTATGCCAAGTACATGAAAGATATCGTGACTAATAAACGGAAGATACCAGATCTTGAGATCTCCACCATGCTTGCCCATTATTCTTTCAAAGGTGGAACTCCTAAGAAACTTGGTGATCCCGGAGTGCCCACTATACCTTGCTCCATTAAAGGAAACTACGTAAGAACTGCCTTATGTGACCTTGGAGCCGGTGTTAGTGTTATGTTGCTTTCTCTTTATCGTAGACTTGAATTGGATAAGTTGACACCCACTGAAATTTCTGTGCAAATGCCTGACAAATCAACTGCTTTCCCTATCAGCATTTACGAGGATGTGCCTGTTGTGGTTGCTAACACCACTATCTTAACAGACTTTGTTATCTTGGATATTCCTGAGGACGATGCCATGGCTGTCATCCTCGGAAGACCCTTTTTAAACACTCCATGGGCTGCTATAGATTGCAACAAAGGCAATGCCACTTTCCATGTCAACGGTAATGAGCACACAGTGCACTTTCCGAAGAAACGATATCAAGTACATTGCATCAATGCTATTGAAAAGACTTCATCGATTCTTTTGGAGCTTTGAATGCCCTATTCCTCGTGTCAAGATGAAGTATGATTTTCTTGTTGGGGAAATACATATCCCCATTGAGGTGATTTAGTGGCTATTCGAAAATTCTCCGTTCTCTCTTGCGATTCGAGAAGGTTTTGTCATAAGGACTTGATCAACCCCATTGACGGATTTCTTTCGATGACCATGAAACGGATGAATCAAAGAGTCACATACCTCTATTTTGAGCTTTCACTTTCTTTTGCTTAGAAGAAAAATGATAGAATTAGTTTAGTTTTTCCTGTTTTCTGTTTTAGCGTCCCGGAGAAAAATACCTCGAAAATAAAAGTTCTCCGATGGTCCTGAAAATTTAGTATGCTTTTTTCTGGAATTATTTAAAATTTCTGGGCCTAAGAGCTGGCCTGGGGCCAGACCAGTGGGCCACAAGCCCTGCCACCGCCACCTACCCCCTGGTGGCGGGGTGCAAGCTTGTGGGGCCCACAGGCACCCCCTCCACTCATTCCAGCTCTCAGCCTCTTCTTCCACCTCCAGAAAAAATTGTTTCGTAGCTCAAACCCGTGTTCTTGCTCATTTGTCTGTGATTTTCGATCTCCTTGCTCAAAGCACCATTCTCCGAACCGTTTTGGGGAAATTGCTCCTTGGTAAGTGACACCTCCATCGGTCCAATTAGTTTTTGCTCTAGTGCTTTATCCTTCGCGTATTCTTGCTACCTTGGTGACCCTATTCTTGAGCTTGAAAAGTTGATTTTAGCTGGTCCCAAGTAGTTTTAGCGCGTGATACGGTCTCTAGGCACTAGTAGGAGTAGTTGCTACAAGTTGGGTTAATCTTTATTCGCTTTTCTTTCGAAGTCTCTAAAAATTTCAGAAATTTTCAGAGCTAGAAAAAGGAAAAGATGAGGAGGTTCTTGAGAGGCTCCTCAAGCCGTAACCCCAAGGAGGATGAGAAGAACCACCCCAAGTACGTAGTCCCTCGAGTCACAGAAGTTCAAGCGTGCGAGTGGCCAAGTGATGAATTTTTGCGCGCCGCCGGACTTTATGAAGACTTTTATTACTTGGTGGAGAACGCAGGTCCTACTGCGTTCGTTGAGGATAAGTGCTCACAATACCTCCTCCTCACCAATATTTTCGTTCAAAGCTTCAACTTTTATCCGAGGAAGAATTCTCCCATGGTTGAGTTCATGATATACGATGTCCCCCAGTGCATGACGATGTAGGATTTTTGCAATGTATGAAAATTACCTTATGTTGGGGATATCCGTAACCCTCGTCCACGGGACTTGGAGGATTTCATTGGTTCTATTGATGTTGGAGAGGAGAGAGGAGTGTCTCGTGCTAGAATTGCTAGCATACCTTTTCCTGTGCTTCGGTACTTCTCACTATTTGTGGGAAAATGTTTGATTGGCCGTGGGGAGGCTGGATCACTTAGTTCTCCAGACCTTGCGGTGTTGCGCGAAAGCCTTTATAACGATAAGACTTATAGCTTGGGCGCTATAGTAGCTCAACGGTTGAACCTGAACCGTTCTAAAGGTGTCGTCTATGGAGGTATCTATGCTACCCGTCTTGCCAGACACTTTGAGATACCCGTTAGACTGGGAGAGGAAGGAGATATGCTTCTCCGTGAGAAATATCTGGATTATGACAGCATGGTTCGCCATGATTTTCTGGATAGAGATGCTAGTAGACGGATGATTTATAACCTGGTATTTAGTCAGGGTACTCGAGAGACTATTACTTTGCCTGCTCCTTCTTTGTTCGATCTTCATGCAGGCAGGTACACTATTATGCCCGCGGACATCTACGCATATTGGGGCTTGGCCCAACCACATGCGCCCGTGCCTGAGCCGCCAGTCGAGTACCAGACGCCAGTTTATCAGTGGGAGCCAGAGGAGCTCACACAGCAGTGGCATCCACAGTCTGCTCCGGAGTATCCTGGAGCTGGTTATTTCCCACCATGGGAGTAGACCAAGATAGGCCAAAAGCCTAAGCTTGGGGGAGTACGTGTTCTCACCGACTTTACATTCATGCTTATGATTTCACTTTGTTAACCGGTGTTTACACTTCGCCACTGTATTATCCATGCTAGTTTATTTTCGTCTTCTTGTTTTCTTGTTTTGTGTCCTTTTGAGAAAACCCCAAAAGATTTTTCTTTCTTCTTTTGCTTGTTGGGAGCTTTCCCGTGTAAATAGTTTTCTTTTTCTTTGTGTAAAGGTAGAAGATATTGGTTACAATGTTTATTGGTTCTTACATGCTTACCTGTTTAGCTTTCAAAGAGCCATATTACTTTGTCTTCTCCTTTGTGTTTGCCTGCAGATTCAGCTTAGTCCAATGCGCTTATTTTCGTTTTCATCGTTCGATCGTGCAAATGAAAGGCAACAATGATGATATATGATGAAGTGACTGAGACTGAAAAGCTGGTATGAACTCTATCTATTTTTTTTTTGTAAATATGACTAGCTTGTCGACCCAGATTTAGCTTTGTTGTGAGAGAACCATGTTTGCAATGACAACTTAGAGATCATAGTTTCTGATGCCATGCTTATTTAGCTGAGAGCTTATAATGGTTTGTCTTGAATGCCAACATAGATTTTGAGATGACTATGATGTAGTATGATAGGATGGTATTCTCCTTTGAATATTTCAAGTGGCTTGACTTGGCGCATGTTCATGCATGTAGTTGAAACAAAATCAACATAGCCTCTATGATGTTCGTGTTCATGGTGATTTATATCCTGTTCATGCCTGCATTTAATGTTAGTCAAACTCATTGCATCTTGATGACTATTGTCGCTCTCTAGTTGGTCGCTTCCTAGTCTTTTGCTAGCCTTCTTCACTTGTACTAAGCGGAATACTGCTTGTGCATCCACTTCCATAAACCCAAAAGTTTTTCCATCAGAGTCCACCATACCTACCTATTTGCGGTATCTACGTGCCGTTCCAAGTAAATTTGCATGTGCCATTCTCTAAACCTTCAAGAAATAATCTGTTTTGCATGCCCGAACCGCTCATGTGGTGACAGGGGGCTATTGGTATCTTCCATGCTAGGAGTGTTATCCTCGACATGTGTTTATTCACAGTCACTCACGAGAAAGGGGCCAGTAATTGGAATGCCCAGTTCCATGCTTAAATCGAAAACATAATTGTAAAACAAGACTCCCCCCGGATTGATGTTAGTATGGACGGTACCCGAGGATTCGGCTAGCCGTGGAGTGTGATTGATTGGTGGAACTTTACTTTTCCATTTGGGAACCGCCTATAGCATGAGTAGCATGGAAGATATTGAGAACTCTTGGTCATTGCGTTGACAATGAAAGCATGCCACCCAAAATTATTATCTCTGTTTTTAAAGCTTGAGCTCTGGCACCTCTGCAAATCAATGCTTCCCTCTGCGAAGGGCCTGTCTATTTATTTTCCTGTTGAGTCATCCTCCTCTTATATAAGCACCAATTAGAGAGCACCTCTGTCATTTTTATGCTTTGCTTTTGATTGATATTGACTATGACTATGACTGGATCTTCGTTGCTATGAATTACAATGTTTAGTCAGCCCTTGATCTTTGAAAGTGCTCTGCATTTATGTTTTGCAGTCTCAGAAAGAGCTAGCGAGATACCACCTATTCATATTGCTTCATGCTTGTTTTGATTGAAGTGTTGGTATTTGAAACTCATTATTATTTGCTCGTTAGCTGATTATGCCATTGATATTAGTTTACCGTGAGACCTTTGTGTCATTTGCTTATGTGGTTAACTTGTGATCTTGCTGAAATTCTGGTTATGAGTTAGACATAGTTGCAACAACAAGATCAAACAGAGTTTGTCAAAGTTTTTCTTTCTCTCTCAGTTTGTCAACCGAGTTGCTTGAGGACAAGCAAGGTTTTAAGCTTGGGGGAGTTGATACGTCTCCATCGTATCTACTATTCCAAACTCCTTTGCCCTTGTTTTGGACTCTAATTTGCATGATTTGAATGAAACTAACCTGGACTGACGTTGTTTTCAGCAGAATTGCCTTGGTGTTATTTTTGTGCAGAAATCAAAGTTCTCCAAACGTCCTGAAAATTTACGGGGACCAGTTTTGAAAAATATAAAAAATATCTGCGCCAAGTTCCACCTCAGGGGGTGGGCCAGTGGGCTACAAGCCCTGGCTCCGCCACCACCCCCCTGGTGGCGGTGGGCAGGCTTGTGGGGCCCACACGGCTCTGCCGCCCCCAACCTCAGGTCTATAAGTCCCCTTTCGTCCCAGAAAAAATAAAAAGAGAATTTTTCATCGCGTTTGCGATACGGAGTCGCCGCCACCACCTGTTCTTCATCTCGAGGGCAGATCTGGAGTCCGTCTTGTGCTCTGGAGAGGGGAAATTGTCGCCATCGTCATCATCAACCTTCTTCCCTCTCCAATTCGATGAAGCTCTTCGTCGTTCGTGAGTAATCTATTCATAGGCTCGCTGGGCGGTGATGAGTAGGATGAGCTCTATCATGTAATCGAGTTAGTTTTGATGGGGATTGATCCCTAGTATCCACTATGTTCTGAGATTGATGTTGCTACTACTTTGCCATGCTTAATGCTTGTCACTAGGGCCCGAGTGCCATGATTTCAGATCTGAAATTATTATGTTGTCACCAATATATGTGTGTTTTAGATCCGATCTTGCAAGTTGTAGTTACCTACTATGTGTTATGATCCGGCAACCCCGGAGTGACAATAACCGGAACCACTCCCGGTGATGACCATAGTTTGAGGTGTTCATGTGTTCACCAAGTGCTAATGCGTTGGTCCGGTTCTTTATTAAAAGGAGAACCTTAATATCCCGTAGTTTCCTTTTGGACCCCGCTACCACGGGAGGGATGGACAATAGATGTCATGCAAGTTCTTTTCCCTAAGCACGTATGACGACACACGGAATGCATGCCTGCATCACATTGACGAACGGGAGCTAGCCACATATCTCTCCGTGTTATAACTGTTGCATGATGAATACCATCCAAACAAATCACCGACCCATTGCCTATGAGTTTGTCCTACTGCTGTTGTTACTTGTCTTGCTCTGCTGCTACTGTTGCTACTAGTGTCGCTTGCTACTGTTGCTACTATTGTCGCTTGCTACTGTTGCTACTTGCTACTGATGTCACTACTGTTGTTCCTTGCCACTACTGTTACTCGCTACTTTGATGTTACTACTTTGCTTGCATATACTAATCTTTCAGGTGTGGTTGAATCTGACAATTCAACTGCTAATACTTGAGAGTATTCTCTCACCTCCCGTCGTGCGAATCAACAAATTTGGGTCGAATACTCTACCCTCGAAAACTCCTGCGATCCCATGCTCTTGTGGGTCGTCAACAACATTCTTCTAGCTTCAATTGCCGGAGAGTGCTAATAGCATTCTTCTGGTGTCGTTGCAAAGGGGAAGAACAGTTGACATCACTTGTCGCTATGGATACTAATCCTTTGAGGGGCTTGTTCGGGGTATCTTCACCTCGAACGGAAGCACAAATAGTTGCTCCTCAACCTGCTGCACCTACTAAAAATATTTGCTTTGAATTTCCTTCGGGTATGCTCGAGAAACTATTGGCTAATCCTTTTATAGGAGATGGAACATCACATCCAGACTTGCATTTGATCTATGTAGATGAAGTATGTGGTTTATTTAAGCTTGCAGGTGTGCCCGAGGATGAGGTCAAGAAGAAGGTCTATCCTTTATCTTTGAAGGATAAGGCGTTGACATGGTATAGGCTATGTGATGATACTGGATCATGGGACTACAATCGGTTGAAATTGGAATTTCATCAAAAGTTTTATCCTATG
Source organism: Hordeum vulgare subsp. vulgare (assembly GCF_904849725.1). Taxonomy (NCBI): domain Eukaryota; kingdom Viridiplantae; phylum Streptophyta; class Magnoliopsida; order Poales; family Poaceae; genus Hordeum; species Hordeum vulgare. Next base: position 652,079,853 of record NC_058519.1, on the reverse strand, counting down.
CATTTAGTACATTGTGATTGGAATTATATTTACAATTTTTGGTCTCGTGACATAGAAAGCATTGCTCAAGCTTGGGGGAGGCTTAAATCAATGCTATATTCATGCCCCAATCATGAGCTCTCGAGAGAAATTATCATTCAGAACTTCTATGCTCGACTTTCTCATGATGATCGCACCATGCTTGACACTTCTTGTACGGGTTCTTTTATGAAGAGAGATATTGACTTCAAATGGATTTTATTGGAGAGAATTAAATGCAACTCTGAAGATTGGGAGCTTGAAGAAGGTAAGGAGTCAAGTATTAATTTTTCGTTTGATTGCGTTAAATCCTTTGTTGAGACAAATACCTTTAGTGACTTTAGCGCTAAGTATGGATTTGACTCTGAGATAGTAGCTTCATTGTGTGAATACTTTGCTTCTCATATTGATCTCCCCAGAGAGAAGTGGTTTAAATATCATCCTCCTTTAGTAGTCAATGTAGTTAAACCCACTCCAGTTGAAGAGAAAGTCATTGCCTATAGTGATCCTGTTGTTCCCAGTGCTTACATTGAGAAACCACCTTTCCTTGTTAGGATAAAGGATCATTCTAAAGCTTCAACTGTGATACGTAGAGGCTACATTAGAACACCTACACCCCCTGAGCAAATTAGAGTTGAACCTAGCATTGCGATTATCAAAGATCTTCTGTCTGAAGAAGTTGAGGGACATAATATTCACTTCTGTGAAGATGCTGCTAGAATTGCTAAACCTCACGTTAGAGACAAACATAGGCCTGTTATTTCTGTTAAGATAGGAGATCATTGTTATCATGGCTTATGTGACGTGGGTGCTAGTGTTAGTGCAATACCTCAATCCTTATACGATGAAATCAAAGATGAGATTGCACCTGTTGAGATAGAACCTATTGATGTCACTATTCAGCTTGCCAATAGAGATACTATCTGCCATGTGGGAATTGTTAGGGATGTTGAAGTCTTGTGTGGTAAAACGAAGTATGCTGCTGATTTCCTCGTTCTTGCTACTGCACAAGATAGCTTTTGTCCCATCATATTAGGCAGACCTTTCCTCAATACCGTCAATGCTCATATTGATTGTGAGAAGCAAACTGTCACTATTGGCTTTGAAGGTGTGTCACATGAGTTCAATTTCTCCAAGTTTGGTAGACAACCTCATGAAAAGGAGTTGCCTAGTAGGGATGAAACTATTGCCTTAGCTTCTATTGCCGTGCCTCCTACTGATCCCTTAGAGCAATACTTGCTTGAGCATGAAAATGATATGCATATGGATGAAAGGGATGAGATAGATAGAGTTGTCTTAGAACAATATCCTATCCTTAAGAATAACTTGCCGGTTGAACTGCTTGAGGATCCACCCCCACCAAAGGGTGATCCTGTGTTCGAGCTTAAACAGTTGCCTGATACTCTTAAGTATGCCTATCTTGATGAAAAGGAGATATACCCTGTTATTATTAGTGATAGCCTCTCAAAGCATGAAGAAAAGAAGTTAGTAAAAACTCTGAGGAAGCACCGTGCTGCTATTGGATATACTCTTGATGATATTAAGGGCATTAGTCCCACTCTGTGCCAGCACAAGATTAAAACCGATCCTGATTTCAAACCAGTTGCTGATCATCAAAGGAGATTGAATCCTAAGATGAAAGAAGTAGTAAGAAAAGAAATACTAAAGCTCCTGGAAGCGGGTATTATCTATCCTGTTGCTCATAGCGGTTGGTTGAGTCTGGTGCATTGCGTCCCTAAGAAGGGAGGCATTACCGTTGTCACTAATGATAAGGATAAATTGATCCCACAGAGGATTATTACTGGCTATAGGATGGTGATCGATTTTAGGAAACTGAATAAATCCACTAGGAAAGATCATTACCCTTTGCCTTTTATCGACCAAATGCTAGAAAGACTGTCCAAACACACACACTTCTGCTTTCTAGACGGTTATTCTGGTTTCTCCCAAATACCAGTTGCACAATCTGATCAGGAGAAAACCACTTTCACCTGTCCTTTCGGTACCTTTGCTTATAGATGTATGCCTTTTGGCTTATGTAATGCACCTGCCACCTTTCAAAGATGTATGATGGCTATATTCTCTGACTTTTGTGAAAAGATTGTCGAGGTTTTCATGGATGACTTCTCCATTTACGGGTCTTCCTTTGATGATTGCCTCAGCAACCTTGATCGAGTCTTGCAGAGATGTAAAGACACCAATCTTGTCTTGAACTGGGAGAAGTGCCACTTTATGGTTAATGAAGGCATCGTCTTAGGACATAAAATTTCTAAAAGAGGTATTGAAGTCGATAAGGCTAAGATTAATGCAATCGAGAAAATGCCATACCCCACAGATATCAAAGGTATAAGAAGTTTCCTTAGTCATGCTGGTTTCTATAGAAGGTTCATCAAAGACTTCTCTAAGATTTCTAGGCCTCTTACCAATCTCTTGCAAAAGGATATTCCTTTTGTTTTTGACGATGATTGTGAGGAAGCCTTCGAAATACTTAAGAGGGCTTTGATAACTGCACCTATTGTTCAACCACCTGATTGGAACTTGCCTTTTGAGATCATGTGTGATGCTAGTGATTATGCTGTTGGTGTTGTTATAGGGCAAAGAGTTGATAAGAAGTTGAATGTTATTCACTACGCTAGTAAAACTCTAGACAGTGCCCAGAGAAACTATGCCACTACGGAGAAGGAATTTTTAGCAGTCGTGTTTGCATGTGAAAAGTTCAGGTCTTACATAGTTGATTCCAAAGTCACTATTCACACTGATCATGCTGCTATTAAGTACCTCATGGAGAAGAAAGACGCTAAACCTAGACTTATCAGATGGGTTCTCTTGCTACAAGAATTTGATTTGCACGTTGTCGACAGAAAGGGTGTTGATAACCCAGTAGCAGATAACTTGTCTAGGTTGGAGAACATTCTTGATGACCCACAACCTATTGATGATAGCTTTCCTAATGAGCAATTGAATGTCATCAATGCTTCACGTAGTGCATGGTGGTATGCTGATTATGCAAACTATATCGTTGCCAAATATATACCACCTAGTTTCACATACCAGCAAAAGAAGAAATTATTCTTTGACTTGAGACACTACTTTTGGGATGATCCTCACCTTTATAAGGAAGGAGTAGATGGTGTTATTAGATGTTGTGTACCTGAACATGAACAGGGACATATCCTACAGAAGTGTCACTCCGAGGCCTACGGAGGACACCATGCGGGAGATAGAACTGCACACAAGGTATTGCAATCAGGTTTCTATTAGCCCACTCTCTTCAAGGATGCCCGTAAGTTTGTCTTGTCTTGTGACGAATGTCAAAGAATAGGTAATATTAGCAAACGTCGGGAAATGCCTATGAACTATTCACTTGTCATTGAACCATTTGATGTATGGGGCTTTGATTATATGGGACCTTTTCCAAAATCCAATGGGTATACTCAGATCTTAGTTGTTGTTGATTACGTCACTAAGTGGGTAGAAGTTATCCCCACCAGTAGTGATGATCACAACACCTCTATCAAGATGCTGAAAGAAGTTATCTTCCCTAGATTTGGAGTCCCTAGATATCTAATGACCGACGGTGTGCTTTCCTTAAAACGCTCGCTAAGTACGATGTCAACCATAGAATTGCGTCTCCCTATCACCCTCAGTCCAGTGGTCAAGTAGAGCTAATCAATAGAGAGATTAAACTGATTCTGCAAAAGACTCTCAACAGGTCTAGAAAGAATTGGTCTAAGAAGCTCGATGATGCACTGTGGGCTTATAGAACTGCCTATAAGAACCCCATGGGCATGTCTCCGTACAAAATGGTGTATGGGAAAGCATGTCATTTACCTCTTGAGCTAGAGCATAAAACTTATTGGGCAATCAAAGAGCTCAACTTTGATTTCAAACTTGCCGGTGAGAAGAGGTTATTTGATATTTGCTCGCTTGATGAGTGGAGAACTCGGCATATGAGAATGCCAAGCTGTTCAAAGAGAAGGTTAAGAGGTGGCATGATAAGAGGATAGAAAAGTGTGAGTTCAATGTAGGTGATTATGTCTTGCTATATAACTCTCGTTTAAGATTCTTTGCAGGCAAGCTTCTCTCTAAATGGGAAGGTCCCTATGTTGTTGAGGAAGTATATCGTTCCGGTGCTATCAAGATCAACAACACGAAAGGTAATTGTCCGAGAGTGGTAAATGGGCAGAGAATCAAGCATTATCTCTCAGGTACTCCCATAAATGTTGAAAGCAACATTATCAATACCATAACTCCGGAAGAATACCTAAGGGATATCTATCAGCATATTTCAGACTCCGAAAACGAAGAGGTATGTGATTCGGTAACAAAACAGAGTCCAAAACTTTTCCAGTAGGAAATTTTCTCTGTTTTGGAATATTTGAAAAAATACAAAAATTGGAAGTAGTCCAGAAAGTGTGCGAGGAGGCGACAAGCCTGCATGGCGCGGGCCCACCCCCTGTCCACGCCGTGAGGGCTTGTGGCCACCTCGTGCGCCTCCCGGACTCCGTTTTCGTGCACGGTACTCCTTCTGGTCTCGAAAAAATCATTATATATACTTTCGTTTGGTCTGACCCCTGCATCACGCAGGTTTTCTCTGTTTCTCGTTTCGAGCCTGTTTTCTGCCGTAGATCCAGGTCAAGATGTCGTCCCAGGAATCTGTGGGGGAGAACAACCTCCATCAAATCTATGGAGAAGTTCATGCTGATCTGAAAAGGATGGAGGTCATGGAGGCTAAGGGGAGGCTACCTAAAGAAATCAAGGGCAAGGCTAAGGAGAAGGATCGGGCATGGGACGAAGTGCAATCTGTGCTCAACAAGGAAGAAGTTGAAGAAGTGGATTTCCTCCAACCTTACCTCCACCTACTGTCTCCATCTTTGATTGAACTCTTGAGGTTTTGTGAAATAACTCGTGCTCGCAATACTTGTCTCACTCGTGAAGTTGTTTTGCTGGAGAAACATATCACAGATCTCCAAAGTATAAATCAAAGACCGATGGCCCTCTTGGAATCAGAGGTTGCAACAACTTCATCACCATCACCACCAAAGGAAGATAACTGAGCATTGGTATGCGCAATCCCCTTGGCTTGTGCCAAGCTTGGGGGAGTTTCCCCGGTATCGTATCACCATCACATCTTTTGCCTTTACCTTTGTTTTAGTTTTCCTTTTCAGTTTTATTGTTCTCTAGTAGTTTAAAAGTCTTAGTGTTTTAGTTTCGAGTTTTGCTTTGTGTCACCCCCGATGTATTCTTGCTCGTGAGCCATATAATAAAGAGTGTCTTAGTTGAAGGGCTTTTCCTCTTGCCATGATCAAAAGATTGATAATAGAACAAAAGCATGAAAGATCATGTAATGATCTTATGGGAAGTGATGGCTTCACATATAAAAAGAATAAGGATTGAAACTTGTTGAGGGTAGGCAAACGTAGACCTTGGTCATGGTTGCAATTAATAGGAAGTGATAAAGAAGGAGAGGTTCACATATAAATATATCATCTCTGACACCATCTATGATTGTGAACACTCACTAAACTATTACATGCCTAGAAGTAGATGTTGGACAAGGAAGACAACATAATGAATTGTGTTTGCTTGGCTCCGAACAATGTTATATGATTAGAGATCCCTTAGCATGTGACGATTGCTTCCACCTCATATTAGCCAAACCTCCCGCACTAAGTAGAGATACTACTTGTGCATCCATAAACCTTCAAACCAGTTTTGCCATGAGTGTCCACCATACCTACCTATGGATTGAATAAGATCCCTCAAGTAAGTTGTCATCGGTGCAAGCAATAAATATTGCTCTCTAATATGTATGTTCTATTAGTGTGTGGAAAATAAGCTTTACACGAACCTATGATGAGGAAGACAAAAAAGCGGCAGGCTGCATAATAAAGTTCTTTATCACAGGAGGCAATATAAAGTGACGTTCCTCCGCACTAAGAGGACACGCATCCAAACCTCAAAAGCGCATGACAACCTCTGCTTCCCTCTACGAAGAGCCTATCTTGTACCTTTACTTTTGGCCCTTGAAAGAGTCATGGTGATCTTCACCAATTCCTTATTTCGCCTTTATCTTGGCTACAGTCATATGCTTGGGAAAGATCTATATTCATATGTCAACTTGGAGGTAAGTATTCATGAATTATTATTGTTGACATTACCCTTGAGGTGAGCAGTTGGGAGGCAAAACGGTAAGCCCCTATCTTTCTCTGTGTCCAGCTGAAACTTTGATCTCATGAGTACCACGTGAGTTGTAGCAATTATAGAGAACGAAAGAATGATTGAGTATGTGGATTTGCTTTACAAGCTCTTATTTGACTCTTTCTGATGTTGTGATAAATTGCAATTGCTTCAATGACTAAAGGCTATCGGTTGTTACTTCTCGGTAAGGTTCTTGATCCATGCTTTACTTTGTGAAGAAATTATCACTTTAGCATGAGAGATTATATGTTGGTATTGCTGTTCCGATCTTGATCATGATGCATGCATGTTCGTATCTTGTTTTGTCGACACCTCTCTCCCTAAACATGTGGACATATTTATTGAGCTAGGTTTTCGCTTGAGTACAAGCGAGGTCTAAGCTTGGGGGAGTTGATACGTCCATTTTGCATCATGTTTTCATGTTGATATTTATCGCTTCTTCGGCTGTTATTTAACTTCACAGTACAATTGTTATGCCTTTTCTCTCTTATTTTGCAAGGTTTACATGAAGAGGGAGAATGCCGGCAACTATAATTCTGGCCTGAAAGTAGAGCAAAGTTGAGATACCTATTCTGCGCAACTCCAAACGGCGTAAAAATCAACGAGGATTTTTTTCCCGATTTATCAAAAATACTGGGCCGAAGAAGTGCCATAGGGGCACCAGGGGGTGCCCACAAGCCTGCACGGCGCGGCCACCCCCCCCCCCCCAGGCCGCGCCATGAGGGCTTGTAGGTAGCCCACTGGCCCACTGGCCCCCCTCTTTTGCTATATGAAGGATTTCGTCCAGGAAAAAATCAAGGAGGATCTTTTTCATGGTTTCGCCGCCGCCACGAGGCGGAACTTGAGCAGAACCAATCTAGAGCTCCGGCAGGACGATCCTGCCGGGTAAACTTCCCTCCCAGAGGGGGAAATCGTCGCCATCGTCATCACCAACACTCCTCTCATCGGAGGGGACTCGTCCATCAACATCTTCATCAGCACCATCTCATCTCCAAACCCTAATTCATCACTTGTAACCAATCTCCGTCTCGCGACTCCGATTGGTACTTGTAAGGTTGCTAGTATTGTTGATTACTCTTTGTAGTTGATGCTAGTTGGATTATTTGGTGGAAGAGTTTATGTTCAGATCCTTGATGCTACTCATTACCTCTCTGGTCATGAATATGATTATGCTTTGTGAGTAGTTACTTTTGTTCCTGAGGACATGGGATAAGTCATGCTATAAGTAGTCATGTGAATTTGGTATTCGTTCGGTATTTTGATATGTTGTATGTTGTTTTTCCTCTAATGGTGTTATGTGAACGTCGACTACATAACACTTCACCATTATTTGTGCCTAGAGGAAGGCATTGGGAAGTAGTAAGTAGATGATGGGTTGCTAGAGTGACAGAAGCTTAAACCCTAGTTTATGTGTTTGCTTCGTAAGGGGCTGATTTCAATCCACTAGTTTAATGCTATGGTTAGACTTTGTCTTAATTCTTCTTTCGTAGTTGCGGATGCTTGCGAGAGGGGTTAATCATAAGTGGGATGCTTGTCCAAGTAAGGGCAGTACCCAAGCGCCGGTCCACCCACATATCAAACTATCAAAGTAACGAACGTGAATCATATGAACATGATGAAACTAGCATGACAGAAATTCCCGTGTGTCCTCGGGAGCGTTCCTCCTATAAGACTTTGTCCAGGCTTGTCCCTTGCTACAAAAGGGATTGGGCCACTTTGCTGCACCGTTGCTACTTTTGTTAGTTGTTGCTTGGTGCGAATCATCTCACCACACAATCACTTGTTACCGACAATTTCAATGCTTGCAGATATTTCCTTGCTGAAAACCACTTGTCAAATCCTTCTGCTCCTCGTTGGGTTCGACACTCTTACTTATCGAAAGGACTACGATTGATCCCCTATACTTGTGGGTCATCAGTAGCTAGAGTTTCACTATCCTCTGCTCAAGACAGCATGTCACTTGCAGTTAGCCTCGTAATTTTTTAAGAAAAAATATTTTCTCCCTTAAGGACTTCTACTAGGTTTGTTCATGTAGTATGTTATTTGTTTGAATCTTGTCCAGACTCTCACGAAACTAAACTATTAGTAGAATTCAGATTTGAGTTTCACTCTCCTAATTTTGAAACAAAATGTGTAGCTGTAAAAGGTAAGTATTTATTTGTAGGTACTCCCCTACAACTTTCTTTTGAAGCAAATGAGATGCATGGATTTCCATACCTCGACGGAGCGGCGTAGGGCGGCGTCGGGCGGAGACGGGCGGCGTTAGCGGGGCGGCGGCAGGCGGAGACGAGCGGCATCGGGCGGTGATACGTCCATTTTGCATCATGCTTTCATGTTGATATTTATCGCTTTTGGGGCTGTTATTTCACTTCACGGTACAATACTTATGCCTTTTCTCTCTTATTTTGCAAGGTTTACATGAAGAGGGAGAATGCCGGCAGCTGGAATTCTGGCCTGAAAAAGAAGCAAGTTTGATATGCCTATTCTACGCAACTCCAAAAGCCGTGAAAATCAACGTGGAATTTTTTGGGAATATATAAAAAATATTGGGCGAAAGAAGTACCAGAGGGGCGCCACCTGGAGGCCACAAGCCTGCCAGGCCCGGCCTACCCCCCTGGCCGGGGCTGGGGGGCTTGTGGGCCCCCTGTTGCCCCTCCGGCGCTCATCTTTTGCTATATGAAGGGTTTTGTCCGGAAAAAAAAATCAGAAGGGAGCTTTTCGGAGGTTTCGCCGCCGCCATGAGGCGGAACTTGAGCAGAACCAATCTAGAGCTCCGGAAGGACGATCCTGTCGGGGAAACTTCCCTCCCGGAGGGGGAAATCGTCGCCATCGTCATCACCAACACTCCTCTCGTCGGAGGGGACTCGTCACCATCAACATCTTCATGAGCACCATCTCATCTCCAAACCCTATTTCATCACTTGTAACCAATCTCCGTCTCACGACTCCGATTGGTACGTGTAAGGTTGCTAGTAGTGTTGATTACTCCTTGTAGTTGATGCTAGTTGGATTATTTGGTGGAAGAGTTTATGTTCAGATCCTTGATGCTACTCATTACCTCTCTGGTCATGAACATGATTATGCTTTGGGAGTAGTTACTTTTGTTCCTGAGGACATGGGATAAGTCATGCTAATAGTAGTCATGTGAATTTGGTATTCGTTCAATATTTTGATGTGTTGTATGTCGTTTTTCCTCTAGTGGTGTTATGTGAACGTCGACTACATAACACTTCACCATTATTTGGGCCTAGAGGAAGGCATTGGGAAGTAGTAAGTAGATGATGGGTTGCTAGAGTGACAGAAGCTTAAACCCTAGTTTATGCGTTGCTTCGTAAGGGGCTGATTTCGATCCACTAGTTTAATGCTATGGTTAGACTTTGTCTTAATTCTTCTTTCGTAGTTGCGGATGCATGCGAGAGGGGTTAATCATAAGTGGGATGCTTGTCCAAGTAAGGGCAGTACCCAAGCGTCGGTCCACCCACATATCAAACTATCAAAGTAACGAACGCGAATCATATGAACATGATGAAACTAGCATGACAGAAATTCCGTGTGTCCTCGGGAGTGTTTTTCCTCCTATAAGACTTTGTCCAGGCTTGTCCCTTGCTACAAAAGGGATTGGTCCACTTTGCTGCACCGTTGCTACTTTTGTTACTTGTTGCTTGCTGCGAATCATCTCACCACACAATCACTTGTTACCGACAATTTCAGTGCTTGCAGATATTTCCTTGCTGAAAACCACTTGTCAGATCCTTCTGCTCCTCGTTGGGTTCGACACTCTTACTTATCAAAAGGAGTACGATTGATCCCCTATACTTGTGGGTCATCAGGCGGCATCGAGCAAAGACAGTCGGCGTCGGGCGGAGACGGGGACGCGTGAGGCGGCGGCGGGGGGATCGAGAGGACCACGGGCTGATGGAGTTGGGGATAGAGATTAACAACAAAAGGTAAATTTTTACTACGTCGGGCTGTTAAAACCGACTAGTGCTGGTGTGGGTCTAATGGGCCTGAATGCACAACGTCGGGCCTAATGTGCAACCTCAGCACTAAGATAATAACTATGACATACTAATTTAGCCCACTCCAGCACTATTTGAAAATATAGTGCTGGCATTGGTGAGAAATGGCGCGCCAGCAACGTAAGTTGTGGCTAGCAATTTCTGCACTAGTGAAACGAGTACGGGGCCTCATGGGTTGTGACTACACTTTCCAGAATGTATCTTCCTTTTAGGAAAGCAGATTGGTTACTAGCAATGAGCCTACGGAGGACTTTATTTAGTCTAATACTTTGGAGTTTTCCCTCCCATGCTAGTTTAAGGATTTGCATGGGTGGCGTTAAACAACACATGTACAAAGTCAAAGCAAGGTTTCACGAAACCCATTTTGGATATAGTGCTAGATCTATGCTAACGGGGGTAGGGTTGAGGTGTTTGGTCCGTGATGTCTAATCAGGAATGATAAAGTTGCAAAAGCGGTTGCCAAAACATTCGGTAAACTCTAAGTTCATTGATCTCATGACTCCCATAGAAATGAACCAGTGTTGATCAAACTAGAATGCAGGGATCCATGCAAACTAAAGGGTGGATTTGAATTTTTCCTTAACAATGTTGGCTTTAAGTTCAAAATCAAGGTTGGCGAGTGGATTGGAATCCTATTGTGAAGCCCAATATCTCTGATCCTAAACAATCCGATGATAAGCATGAAGATTCTAGAGAAGTACACAAGGAGTATTCGAAGAAGAATGCTTTGGGCGGGGCGTGGGATGATGAAGTTTTGCAAAACATTGGTATAACCGGTTCTTCTTCAACTGCGTGCCAACATACTAATCACAAGAAGCAAGGTAGTTGTGAGGACCTTATGTTTTTTCATTGAAGTAACTCATAGGTAGAATGTTTAATACTTTCAGATAGCTTCGAGATCATATTTCATGTGATCCAAGAAATAACCGAAGTGATAGAGACGAAGTTGTCCCTGTCTTTCGATGAGATAGTGGCTAGCATTTTTGGTGGGGTAGAGATTGTCATGGACATGGTGAGTTCACTTAAATTTTCAGTAATGTTGAATGGCAAGAAACTTCAGCAATTTACACCTTCACGAGGAATCCAACAGGGGGACACAGTTTCCCCATACTTGTTCTTGTTAGCAGGAGAGGGCCTTTCGTGCCTCCTAAAATCTTGGTGGTCTACTAGTAGTTGCCTCGGCAACGCCAATGAACCACTTGTTATTCGCAGATGACAACCTGCTATTTTTTCGGGCCAATATTATGGGAGAAAATGAGGTGAACCAATTTTTGGATACATATTGTAAAGCGTCGGGACAACGCATCAACCATTGCAAATCTTCCATCTGTTTTAGTCAGGAGGGTCCTAAAAATGAAAGAGCGGAGATCAAAGGTGTGTTGCAAGTACCTAATGAAACACTTAATGAGAAGTACATGGGCATGTCGTCTGATGTTGGATCTGCAAAAAAATGAAGCTTTCAAATTTTTGAAAGATAGACTTTGGAGTAAAATCCAAGGGTGGATTGAAAAAACTCTGTCTACAGCAGGAAAGAAGTTCTTGTCAAAGCGGTGGCACAAGCAATACATGTCTTCTCCATGTCCCGTTTTAAGCTTCCAAGAGGCTTATATGAGCATCTAAACATGTTGATTTGAAAGTTCTAGTAGGGCAGTAAAGAAGGACGCCGGAAACCTCGTTGGGTCTCCTGGAAGGACATGACACAACCAAAAGCAATGGGTGGACTGGGGTTTAAAGATTTTGAGCTATTTAACTTGTCCATGCTAGCGAAGCAAGGATGGCGGATATTGCAACAACCCGACTCTCTGAGTGCACGCATCTTGAAGAGTGTCTACTTACCCACAACTTCGATTTTGCCTGCAAATGTTGGGAACCGTCCAAGTCAAATATGGAGGGCAATAATGGAGGGAATGGAAGGGCTAAAGCTCGGGCTAATCAGGTGCATTGGCAACGTCACCGACACAAATGTTTGGGCAGAAAACTGGATTCCTACGGACGAGATGATGCGCCCATACAGAAGCAAGGTGCTGAATCCGCTGGTGAGGGTTTCAGATTTTATTGATACAACTTCAGCTACATGGAATAGACAAAAGATCAAGGAGGTGTTCCTGCCCATTGACATCCCATCGATCCTATCTATCCCGTTGTGCACCAGGAACATCAATGACTACTGGTTCTGTAACTTTGAGAGGAATGGCAAGTTCTCCGTCCGTTCGGCTTACAGGATGCTTGTAGCGACTCGCCAACACAGAGAGGCCTCGCCGAATGGCACTTTGGGACCGTCAATCTCAAGCACTCATGCACACTCGTGGAAATCTCTATGGAACACAAAGATACCGGCTAAGGTTTGTATGTTTTTGTGGTGGCTTTCCAAACTTTCACTCCCTACGAAGGACGTGAGAGCACACCACAATATGACAACCTCCAATGCTTGTGAACTCTGTGGCACCCGAGATTCATGGAGGCACTCCCTTTTTGAGTGTTCAATGTCCATGTGTGTTTGGGCCCTAGATCAGGGAGACTTTGTGGATCGCATCATATCTAATACAGAGACAAATCCAAAGCAGTGGAACTTCACATTGATGGATACATTATCACATGCCGACTTTATCTGTCTGGCGATGGCACTATGGGTTGTTTGGTCAGCACGAAGGAAGGCCATTCTTGAGAGATCTTTTCACAGTCTACATGCGACCAACACCTTCATTGTTGGATTCATTGCAGAGCTAGAGTTGCTTAACCCGAGTGATCGGGCTTCTACTCAAGTTGAGCAGCGGGTTGGTGTTGTTCAAGTAGCCAAGAAAAGGTGAACTGCGCCACCAGTGGGACATGCCAAAATTCATGTGGATGGAGGTGTACTAAGATCCAAGGGAGGCTCGGCGGCTGCTGTATGCCAAGACGAACTCGGGGACTATCTTGGCAGCTCTTCGTTGGTGGTTGCGGGTGTTCTAGATCCTTCCACGTTGGAAGTTTTAGCATGCAGAGAAGCTCTGGCCCTGGCAAAAGATCTTCTACTACAGAATTTCACCATCTCATCAGACTCCAAGCACGTAGTGGAAGACATTGCCGAGGGGAGTCAAGGTCGTTACAGGTCTATCATCACGGAGGTTAAACTTCGAGCATCAGTTTTTAATTGTAGTATTATTTTTGAAAGCCGAAATGTTAACGGCAAAGCACGTGATTTAGCTAGGTACTCTTGTTCTCTTGGTCCAGGGCACCACATTTGGTTGGCTCACTCCCATGACCCAAATTGTATCCACCCCGTGTGGACTATGATTAGTAAAGCTTAGCTTTCCCCTAAAAAAAGGCTAAACGGTTGTGCATGTGGCATGTGGCACGCCAAGGGTGGTGCTCGCTAGCGGGGCGTTTAGTTTTCGATCAACTATGTATTTTTTTTTTAGCAATTCATTTGCCAAAAAAGGTCAGAATAGCCCAAAACAACCAAAAGGACCAAAAGCACGCGGGCCAACCAGAAAATCACAAATTTAAAGTATGTTCATGTTTCAAAAGTTGTTCGCAATTCGGAAAATGTTTACAGTTCCAAATTTTCTTCACAATTAAAAAAAGTTCATAATTTTACAATTTTGATCATGAATTTGAAATTTCTTCATATTTGAAAATTTGTTCACAATACGAAAAATATTCACAATTTTATACTTTTATTCACGAATTTGAAATTTGTTCATGTTTCAAAAATTGTTCACGAAAGAAAATCGCGGTTTCAAAATTTGTTCACAATTTGAAAAATGTTCATAATTTTATAATTTGTTCACAAATCGCAGTTTCAAAATTTGTTTACAATTTCAAAAAATCTTTTCAGTTTCAACAAAAATCACAATTTAAAAAATGTTGATAATTTTATAATTTTGTTCAGAAATTCCAAAATAAATAACTTCAAAATTTGTTTGCTTATTTTCCAAAAATGTTCGCTAATTGGAAAAGTTTATAATTTCACAATATGTTTGCATTTTCTTTCACGAACTAAAAAGTTCAAGGATTTCCAAAAATATCCACTTTTAAAAAATTGTTCATACATACAGAAAATACTCAAGTTTCAAAATATGTTTGCATTTTAAAACTTTGTTCAGAAACTAAAATGAATGCTCTGGAACTTCAATAAATGTTCGTATTTTCGAAATTTGTACACAAATTAAATAACTCTTCACGTTTTCAAAAATTGTTCAACGATAAAAAAAATTTCAAGGTGAATTTAAATATTTTTTTACTTTTGTAATAATTGTTCATATTTTGAAAAAAGGTCACATTTTTACTTTTGTTCTTGTTTTTTCCAAAAATGTTCACAAAAAGTTTCTTTTGGAAATTTCACAAACTGGTTTTGAAGTTTTGTGGCCGCTGTTTGTTTCTTTTAAGTATCATTTTTTTTATCTCGCAAAGCAGAGCCACTGTAAATGGTCTGGCCCAGGTTGCTGCAGTTAGCGGCATATAGGATGTCCCGAAAAACGAAACTGCACGCCGTGATGCGCAGGAGCGGATGATAAGATGGGCTTGCGTTGTGCACTGCAAGGCGGGGCGTTTGATGTGCATCCGACAACAATAGGATCGCTCGAATCCGTTACTGAAATGAGGTGGTTCAGAAAATATCTTTTTTTTGTCTAAGTTATCATTTCTCGCATAGATTTCTACTAGCAAAAGGACCCGTGCGTTGCAACGGGATAAAAACAATTATAATCTTCAATAATGCTGATCATATTATGTCTTTAAAATTTTAGAACATTTCTTGAAATGCATGAACATTTTTTGAATTAGCAAACATTTTTTTCAATTGCACTCAAAAAATAACACACAAACTTTTTTCCAAAATCATGGACTTTTATTGTTTTCACCAACATTGTTCTCAAATTATCAACAGTTTTTTGAATATGCGAATATTTTTACAAAAATCCTGAGCATTTTTTGAATTCACAAACATTTTATATTTTCTTCAAACTTTTATTTTCAAATTCCCAATTTTATAAATTGCAAAAGTTTTTCAAAGTTCTAAATTATTTAAACTAAAAAATGGAACAAAAAATGAAAATAAAAAATGAGACTAAAAACAGAGGCACGAACCGTTTTTAAGATTTTTACATGGACTTTTTTTTTAAATCATTGACTTTTTATTTTATGGACATTTTCTCAAAGTTTAAATATTTTTTTATATGCAAACATTTTTCAAAACTCCTGAGTAGTTTTTGAATTCTAAAAAAAAATATTTTTTTGAATATTTTATTTCGAAATTCTCAGTTTCTTAAGATTGAGAAAAGTTGTTTGAAGTTCTAAATTATTTAAAGTAGAAAAATAAAATAGAACTGAAAAGAAAAATAAGAAAACTAAACTAAAAAAACAGGCGCCCACGCATGGCCTGGCCCACACAGGTGTGCTGCATCTTTTTTCAACGCTCAGAGCGTAATAAAGGAGGTGCCTACATGGGCCGGCCCAGTCAGGAGATTTTCCTGTTTGAAACGTTTTTTATGACTTATAGGTGCCATTGGTGGATAATTTTAGTCAACTTTAAGGGTAATTTGGATGACGTACAGAAGAAGCAGTATTTGCTTTATTAGTAGGTAAGATAATATTTATTTATTTTTGGAATCATTAATGTATGCTGGAGGCAACAACAATAACAAAAAGGAAACTATTCACACCTCTGCCAAGCAGGCCATCCATGGGCCCTTAGCCCGATAACAACAGACGGGCCATCCATAACCAAGCGGCTCAAGAATCTCCTGACTCAACAACACGGCGGCGCAGCGCGGCGGATGATCCATGGCGCAGCCCGTGCCCACGAACTCCCGCGGAGCCGGAGACCCCGTGACCGGCGGGGATCGTAGCGAGGGAGTGTTCGTGTAGAAATCCCTCTGTTTTATTGTTTGGAGGAAGAAATCCCTCTGTTGTATTTTAGTCCGGTTCATTCATGTCGCGAGTTCCCGGAACTAGCAGAGGTTTCGGAAGTTCCTCCGTGTGTTAGTCGGATGGATTCATTCATGTCGCGGGTTGCCCAAATATTTCTAACTTTACCCTCTGGGAACTACAGGTTTGGGAGGGAGTGTTCTACTATCCATTCATTTTTTTCTGAGACAAGTTGTGTTTTTTACAATTCAGGCACGAGGAGGAGCATCTTGCTGAACCTGCATCATCATCTGCACAAACCCTGCAACCACCGTCCTTGAAGGAGTCGCCCGGCGCTTCCTCGGCGTCGGAGGAATCGTGTGTCGCTGCCACTTCCTCCTCCATTTTGCACTCAGAGGCAGTGGCTCTGGCTCCTGGCTCACCTATCTTGTCCCGTCTACCGCGTGACTGGGGGCTCCAATTTTACATCAGGGTGGATCTTTCAGGATCTTTCCACACGTATCCTCGTTTGGACGGGCCATTCAAGAGCTTACAGGAAGCCGACGATGCTATTGACCGCCATCTTCGTCACCGCCGGCTCACCAAAATGTAAGGTTTCTCGACTTCGTTCTAGGTTTTCTCTGGTTTTTACTTTTTACCTCCCTTCTTTCGTGCTCGTACACATGCAAATATGCAATCGATTGTATTCAAACAGAGATATTACATGCTTCTATGATGTAGGCCACATAAGATAATCACATTTGTTAAGGAATATAATATAATGAATGACCCTACAGAAAAGCTCACAAGTTGATTGTACGAGAATACCAGGACGGATTAGTTTTTGAAATTTCATTAACAGAGCTTCTTCTTTTTTGTACTGTCACCTGTCAGTGAGAGAGCTGTTGTTGGTGCTTTATGTGTCAGGTTGGTTGCCTGTGCATAGCTGAAAATTAGCAAAGTGCACTTTTGTACAATTGGTTAGCTTTGAGTCAAACCCACTCAAAGCGTTCTTATATTTCTTTACAGGGAATACTAAACAACAATGATGACAGACAGGAAGTTAAGTTACATTAACTAGTCAAAACTTTGTGGTAAGAGCTCGCTGAGTAAGGTATAGGGATGCCTTTCATTTAGGCACAACTAAGTTTATTGATTCAGAGCTTATAGGCATGTAAATAATCTATTTCTGCTTTTTTTTGTGGGTGCCATGAGTTATATTAAAGCTAACTTGAGAGCTATTTGATCCCTATTCAAGAGAGTTCCATGGAAACTAGTTCACCTGATAACAATGGCAGAGTACTTAACACAAATAGTATGACTTGTTTTTTTTCCAGTACTGCCGAAATGCAATATACCAACCCTACACTACAATGCTCTGATCTAAACTAGGTGCCCGGAGCAAGGCAGCGTTTCTCGGCTGGATAAGGTGGTGCAACAATGTCTTTACTGGCCCGATGGCAGAAGGAAGAAGCGTTCTAAATCGCATGTGGTTGAGCAAAGCCATAACCGAATGTGCTTATTGGCTAAAGCTTTAGTAGACAAGCATAACGAGAATCGCAACCTTTTCGGGGTCTGCTCACTTTCCCTCTCTACTTCATTTTCCTGTCCTGCTACCAGGGTTGCTCTATATATTTTCGCTCATGTAATAATGGCTCATCTGAGCCATGCTTCTTGTTTTAGGATCTTGCACATGAGCTCAAAGACGTTGTGCAGTATCAATCAGTTTGTGAGAACCGTGTGTGGTACTATCATCTCAATATCATGACAAGAGCTGAAGGAGCTGATGGTTTCTCCCATGGCATAGACAATCTGTTCTTCGCGGAGGTCAAACGTGTGCGACAGGGACAACAAGAGGAATTGGTGGTCAGCTGTTTCTGCATGCTCAAACCGACTGATAACGGTATTCTATATATACTCATATCTGAAACTAAGAATTGGTTAGTGCAGTTTGTGGGTGGTTAAACTTGGAGTTGCATTTATAACATCTCAAACGGGTCCATTCGCTCTTGCTTCTACTTGTTTGTTACTTGCCAGTTAACTCTCTCCTTGTGTTAATATAAAGGTTGCTGCTATGGTTGTACCAACAATGGATCTCCTGATATGAAGCACCCCAGCAGCACTGATAAATACACTGCTGGTCACTTGAACGCATATCTGCCATTTGGATGCCGTACGGAGTTTAGCGACTCCGATGATGAGGTATGATATGGTTTATTTCGTGGCGAGCCTAACATTATTTTTGTTGCTCCAATTGCTAACTAGATGCGTTTATTGCCCCCCCCCCCCCCCCTTCTACAGGAGGAAGCTGAGGCTAAGCTGAGAGATATGTATGAGGTACGGCATGTCTTGCGCTGCATTCTGCCATTTGTAGCATCAACTCTGGTTCTATATACTTATCAAAATTTGCATGTTCGTGTATCTGTTTTCTTCAGGGCCTTGATGAGCCAGACTTTCTGGAGAAGCTCTTCACATTCCCCACTTATGTAACTCTGAGGAAAGATAGGAAGGGAACCTGAAGCTGAAAGACCAGACTCGAGGGCGTTAGGGCAAAATGGCATTGCACATTTTATTTATCTTCTCGTGGTTCAGTTATAATAATGTTGTAAGGCCCCCTTCAATGTTTAAGAGTTTGAGGATGCCCTCATTTAAATGAGCAATTTGTACAAGTAGCTTGTGCTTGCCTTTTGTTTTACACAAATCTGTTTGCAAGGAGTTGTGAATAAACTGAAGGTTCCACAGCTGTCAAATTTGAAACACGCCTCAGGTTCATATTACCAGTCCTAGCTTTTACGACACCGGTGAAATAAGTTCTGCATTACACATGTTTACCCTACTGAACTACCCGAGCAACTTGTTTTAGAGATCCCATCTCAAAAGCTTCGAGATCATTTTCCAAGAATATCTGGACCTCAGAGGTGTAATGGTGTATATAAGCAAAACTTCTAGAGATCACAAAACAACATAAATAATAACGTAATTAAAACATTTAGAAAACGCAGAATAGGTTAGGATGCCATGAATGTATGCACTGAATGTAGAAGAACATATAAGCAATATATATAATGTCGAGACTAAGGAGCTGTTCGGCAATCCTGCAGCTCTGTAAAATCTCAGGATCTGCGAAGCACCTCTTTCCCCGCTCTGTAATTTTTGACTGCTGCTCCATCAGCTCCGGGAGTGGAGTTGTGGAGCAGAGGGCCTCCGAACAGGCCTTAAATGCATACGCTTGTCTGGTTTGTCAACAACTCACCACAGTTCAGAGAAGAGAGATTATTGTGGATCAGGCTAGCAATAAGAGAATCAATACATCCCAGGAACAATCTTGGAGATGTCCATTTCATTCCATGGAACTAACAGATAGATATCTCAAACTATGTGCTCGGCAAGTGCCAGGATCTTGAGATGCTTCTTCTTCCTGAGCTCGTGGGGGACCGGACCAAAGACGCGGGTGCCAATCAGCTCGCCCTTGTTGTTCACGATGACGATCGCATTGTCGTCAAACTGGACCTCGCTGCCGTCGCTGCGCCCCTTCTTCATGGCAGCACGGACGACCACCCCGTAGACCACGTCTCCTTTCTTGACCTTGCCGCGAGGCTGCGCTTCCTTGACAGAACCGATGATCATGTCCCCGAGCCTCGCTCCTTTCTTCCCCCTAAGGGACTGTATGCACATAACCCGCTTGGCTCCCGAGTTGTCCACCACCTTGAGGTTTGTTCTCATCTGAATGAATGTTCTGATTTGCTGAAACCAGAGCAGGAACGCGCGTTAGCACCACTCTCTACTTGGAAAACATCTGTGACTAGGTAGACAAGTACCTCAAGAAAATTATGCATTGCTCACTTCAAGCAATTACCCTGTTAGTTTTGCATCATTTCAAACTCTTACCTTATGGCCCTCTTCCAGTTTACAGAAAACAGAGCAAAGAAAAATGCTTAGAGTTCAGCAAGTCATAGAGATCTAGCTTGTAACCCAATTGTAGACAATTAAGGCAACCAAAGAAAAATCCCAGATCTTGGCAGCAATAGTAACACAAGCTATTCAACGATTTAACAAACTACTTA
The DNA here is from genome assembly GCF_904849725.1 of Hordeum vulgare subsp. vulgare. Classification (NCBI taxonomy): domain Eukaryota; kingdom Viridiplantae; phylum Streptophyta; class Magnoliopsida; order Poales; family Poaceae; genus Hordeum; species Hordeum vulgare. The sequence goes on along the minus strand of NC_058519.1, from coordinate 652,059,725 downwards.
GAGCAATACAGTAGAAGATATAAAACATTGTATGAAACTTTTGAGTGCTCAAGATAAAAGGTTAGCACATGACTTTAAACAAATCAAGCATTTGTGGTTTGAAGGAAGCAGCAATACCTGGCAGACAGCATCAGAACGAGATGGTCTTGCCACCGTTTCAATAGACGAGGTAGCGCCCCCGTACAGATTGTTTCCAAGGCTTCCCATCATAGCACGCCCAACTACATAGACCAAGAAAAGTGTTTGCATCACGTTATTTTGCTAAGCATCACAGGCCAAAAGCAACTGGTCAGATTTCAAAGGAATCCAGAGAGAAGATTTGACTAGAGATACAGGGTTCCCTGATACTCCCACCTGATCATTTTCTTACAGTGAGGACATCAGTCAGTCATTTTCTTATAGATTGTTTAAGCATTTAAGTTATAGAGTTAACCATAATCACAATCACCACATGATGACATCCCTATAAGCATTTAAGTTATACTAGTTGTTTAATCCTTTTCTTTGAGGCAAACACATAGTCTGAAGTTTGGTGTGGCCAAGGTTCAAGTAGCAGACCATTCAGACAGAGGTTTAACTAGTAGTATTTTTCTCCAAGGATTTAATAAATTAACAAACCGTGTTCTTCTCCCACCAATGCCGCCAATCACAGATTGCATTTTAGCAGTTTTGATCTTTGCAAAGTGTAATAAACCGATAACGCAAAAACATTACATGCCGTGAAGATGTGTGTTGGATCAAATTCCATATGAACAACTCTTGTCTGCTACTCCAATATCAAGTAAGTAACTGCTAGGAATGTCAAGTTTGGACTGACTAAGGTGGCTCAAGTAGCAAGACTTTGAGAAAAAGGGTCAGAAGTTTGGGTACCTGAAGAGCACTTTGACCTGAGGAACGCTGCCATTTCGTGCCGCCCTACGCCTTCCTGCAGAACAAAAATGGCTCAAAATTTACAGCAGCACCACCACGGAGCAATCCGCCTAGCACAGGACCGGTGGAACCAAATCTGGCGCGCGCGCGCAAAGGAATCGAAACGAACGGCAAGCCGGGCAAAGCTAGGGCTTCCTTACACCAGAAGGTCTCGCGCGGCCCGACGGATCTCCGCTCCTCGCTCGTGCGGTAGGAGAACGCCGCCGACGAGGAAGGAGAGCTCGGGGTGGCGGCTCCGGTGGGAAGAGGAGGAGAAGAAAACGGTGGGCTTCTGCCCGGTGTCGCGCGACCTAATCCCACGGCCCATGGCGGACGTGATCTCTGTCTGTGAAACGGTCACAGGGCCCGGCCCAACACGTCAGACGTGTAAACACTTCGGGTCTTCGGCCAACATATCTAAGCCCACGACCCGGCCCGGGCCGATCTTTTCCCCCTCCTCCGATCCTCTCTCTGTCCCCGTCTCCGGCGGACTTCAGCAGCCCCCACCTCCCGCCGGCCGCCGCAGCCGCAGCCGCCGACTCCTCTCCGCGCCGGCTCCACGCGAGCAGCCCCCCATGGCCCAGGGAAAGAAGAAGGCGGCGGCGGCGTCCAAGCCGCGCAAGCCGAAGCAGCGGGACGCAGCGGTAACGGACCACGCCCCGATCGACCGATGCGCCGCTTCCGATTGCTTGATCGATTTCCTTTGAGGATTCAGGCCGCCTCTGACCCTCGCTCTGCAGGAGAAGAAGATCGGGAAGAAGGCCGATATGTCGGAGTTCAGGGCGCAGCTCGGCTCCTTCGGGCTCAAGATAGTCGAGGTCACCGCCGACGGCAACTGCTTCTTCAGGTTCTGTTCGGGTTCTTTGCTCGTCTTTGAGAGAAAAAAGATGGCTTCTGCGGCTGTCTTTTGGGTTATATGACTACTCATCGTAGTCTGCAGGGCGATGGGCGACCAGCTCGAGGGCGACGAGGGACAGCACATGAAGTACCGGGAGATGGTTGTGCACTACATCGTGGTACATATGCAACCAAACCAACTCTTTCTCTTTGTGTGTAGAAAGTTACTAGTTGCAAATTGTAATGACAGTTAGGATTTCATGGTTGACAAATTAGGCGCGATGCTGAATCGCTGAAGGTGCACAGGCAACGACACTTTGTGATAATCCTTGTTATGTCCAACTTGTAGGAACACCGCGAGGAGTTTGAGCCCTTCATCGAGGACGAGGTGCCGTTCGATGACTACTGTGACTCCATGATGAAGGATGGGACTTGGGCTGGCAATATGGAGCTGCAGGCGGGTTCTCTTGTCACGTCAAGAAACATCTGCATCCATATGGTAATTTTCAGTACAAAATTTGCCTTTATGACCCCTATTATTTATGTCATGGAACCTTTTATGGCTAGTATAAGATTGCTATGCCACCTTTTATGTCCTTCGGTGCTATTTAATGGAGGATTTTCATGATATAACTTTTGATTAACAGTTGTATCATTGTTGTCTGTTTTACAGCTCAACTCACCGCGATGGTACATAAACAACTTCTCTGGTCGTGAAGCTAGCAATATGGTTCATCTGTAAGTTAATGTATTCTGTGATTAGGTAACTAACATATTAGTATTGCTGGTACTGGACATGGTCTCATGTACCTTCTAATTTGTGTGAATGTAGATCTTATCACCACGGTGAGCACTACAACAGTGTTAGGCTTACTGAAGATCCATGCCAAGGTCCTGCAATGCCAGTTGTTATCAAGGTTTTTTACTGTGAAAATTGTAAACAGTTCTGTTCTGTTCTGGGAAGGCAATGGACTACTGTTATCTTTGGGGACTACTGACTATGCTTTTGCTTACTGTGGTCGATTTATGTTTTTTATTGTTAAACCGCAGACAGATGCCAATGTAGCCAGCACAAGCAACAATGCTCAAACGAAAGCGAAAGACTTAAAGAAATCTTCAAACAGATCAAACTATGATGATACATCAGTTAAAATGGTCATGGCTGGAACTGGATGTTCTAGTGTTGCTGCTGTTCAACATGTATGAATTGTATAACTTCCAATATTGCACTGCATTTGTGTGCTTGATTTACGTTGATTGTTAACAGCTATTATCTTTGGATGTCACTAATAATTCTCTTGCAGGTTTTGGGTGAAATGGATGGCGATGTTGATTCTGCTATTGAGTACATGATTGCCGAGCGACTCGCGGCGACGACCTATGATGATACATCAGTTAAGCTGGTCATGGCTGGTACTGGATGTTCTAGTGTTGCTGCAGTTGAACATGTACGAATTGTATGATTAATTGCCATTATTGTATTGCATTTGTGCACTTGCTTTCTGTGATTATTAGCAATCATTATCTTTGGACATCATTAGTAATTGTCTTGCAGGTTTTGGGTCAAATGGATGGCGATGTTGATTCTGCTATTGCGTACATGATAGCCGAGCGATTTGCAATGAGTTCTGATAATGTGGACGGAGATCCTTATATGGACTATGCATGCAATGGTAAGCCTTGAACTACTCTCAAGTGACTAATAAATATGGCCTCTGTCTTCCCAACAGTGTTGCATAGTAATGCCACTATCTGACCCATCTGTGATCTTGATCTAAAACACCATATTGGACTCGGCGTGGCTTCTAGTAATTGCTATCCCCATCTTTGCCAAAGACTTAGAACTGATGACATTTACTGTATGAAAAATCTCTATTTTGATTATAACATAAGTGCGGTTTTTAGAGTGGATTCTTGTTCCAGTGTTCTTGGCTTCATGCCAAAAAATGAACAGGTTCACTTTCTGTTGTAAGCATTTCTCATTCACACCTCAAATTTCGAAAGATTTTAATACCGTAGATGATTTGTAGGTACTAGGTAGTAAGCTGATTGGTGCTGTAGCAATCTAGATGTTCTGTGCGTGTGCTTAATGTAACCATCTGCTGGTTACTATGAAGGAAACAATCCATTTCTGGGATCATTGTGAACACAATACTGTAGAAGACAGTTTGGAATGCTCAATCATTCATGCGTTTTTGCCAAATAATGGCTACTTTGCTGCTCTGCATGCACTTTTCATATGTTAGTTAACATTCATATAATTGGTATTTCTGTACTAAGAGCATCTCTAGTGGATGGTGTATATTTGAACGTGTATATCTTCATTTACACGTCCATATACACGTTGTTAAATTATACACGTCTCAGTTTTTCAGTGGAACGTGTAAATTAGGACGTGTATATTTCAAACGGCTATATTTCCAACGGCTATATTTTCAAACGGCTATATTTCCAACGGCCAATATTTCTGATCTATATAAAAAATGGCATGGCATGTTCAGAGGCCATGTGAACGAGCCCACTATGATCTTGGAAGCAGTTGCTTCACAAGATCTTTGGATTTGGCATGCTTATTTTGGTTTACCAGGGTCTCTGAATGATATAAATGTTCTTCAACGTTCTCCTGTTTTTACAAAGCTAGCCGAAGGCCACACTCCTCTAGTGAATTATAGCATCAATGGCCGTCAGTACACAATGGGGTATTATCTTGCAGATGGTATCTATCCACGCTGGGCAACATTTGTGAAGAGCATACCAGCTCCAACTAGCAGAAAGCATAAAACTTTTGCCAAGAAGCAAGAGGGGGCTAGGAAAGATGTGGAACGAGCCTTTGGAGTTCTGCAATCCCGTTTTGCCATTGTTCGTGGACCTGCTAAAGGATGGAAACGTAAAGAAATCAGTGATGTAATGAAAGCTTGTGTCATAATGTACAATATGATAGTTGAAGAGGAGCGACAAACTGGTCGACAAAGATGCACTTTTGACGCAATGGGAGAAAGAGTCACAGTCTCTCGTGCTCATGCAGAAGAACTGAGCTCCCGTCGTTGCCTCCCGTGGCTGCCTCTCCCCCCTCTGCCCAGGCCGCCGCCTCGCCCTCCTCTGCCCAGGCCGCCGCCCCGCACCCCGCCGCCGCCCCGCACCCCGCAGCGCCGCCCCGCACCCTGCCGCCCGCGGCGCCGCCCCGCACCCCGCACCCCGCAGCCGCCCCGCACCCTGCACGCGCCGCCGCCCGCAGCGCCGCCCCGCACAGCGCCGCCAGCAGCCCGCCCGCACCCCGCCCGCCCGCATGCCACGTTGGGACGACGCGAGCTCCACGAGCGTGGCTGGCTCATGTTTACTTCCACGCTTTCTACCGTCGTGGATGGGCGTGGATGATGTACACGTCGTTTTACACGAGCCGCTGGGGGTAAAATATGGCTGGAATGTTATATATTTGCTATACACCTCCATATAGAGGATCCACTAGAGATGCTCTAAGAGTTGTATGTGATAACCACTATAGACCTTTTGTGGGTACAAATTGCTAGTTTTTTGGTGAATACAAATTCTGGCAAGGTAATATATGTTTAGATTATATCTTTCAAGGGCTGTAGTGTAGACCTTGAATAAATACTAACGGAAGTGAACGTCAACACTTATAGCTTCTATCTGAAATTCTGAATTACCATCCTTGTTCAGCTAAGGTTTGGTTCTCTAAATTGATTTCAAAATGAAGGAACGAATATATGTTACAGAGCCTGATTAAGCGTTAGTAAATAGTAAGATGAAGGAAATTTTAGTAAACTAGGTATAGTAATGTCGTCCCTAGGAATCTCCCTATAAGAATTGTATGATATATTCTTTGTCGCATTGTGAAGTTCTGAATTCCTGAATTAACTAAGTCAGGAACAGTTGGATACTGACCCGTTCATTTACTGTGCATATTTCCTGGATCATCAGAGTTTGTATATCCCGTAGGAGATGAGCTTAAGCTTAGCACATCCCAGAATGAGGACCAAATGGTTGAGCACAAGGAAGAAGAAAGTTGTTCTGGTAAAGACGATGTGGCTCAGAAATCCAAAAATCCACATGCTAAGAAGGTAACCACTATGTGGACATCTCTTGATTAATGTTCCCAATGTTAAATTGCCTTAAATTCTTCAACTATGTTGAATTGAATGATAATGAGAATTACCCCTTGTTCTTTTATACAGGAGAACTCCAAAACCAAGGAGTGCTCTTGTGGATCTGCAAGGAAGCACAAGGCTTCTTGTAGTTTAGCCACGGCCGCACCGTCAAGAGAACCTCCAAAGTATGACTTCTGAATGTTCCCATCCTCTCTTAGCCTTGTAACTACATTTGAGCTTCCTTTCTTCCATGGCAAACATTCTTCTAATAATTTCTTCTAGAAAAAAAACATCACCAGTTTCCTTGCATGCTGCATGTCTGCTTTTTCTTTTTCCGACGTTTAATTGAGAGAGTGATAAAGTATAAAAAAAACTGACAATGTCCGCCTATGTTTGCTTGACGCCATCAGGAACAAGGGTGGTGGCCAAGGGAAGGGCCAGAAAGGGAAGGCGAAGCAAAAGAAGAAAGAACAAGTCCAGGCAGCACCCGTCAAAGAACACAAGTCTACAGTACCTGTACCAGACCTAGGGGCCCTGTGCATATGAACACTCATCAACGTCCATTGAGTCATAGGTTTTGAAGAGATGCCTGTGTTTGCCTTGCCATATGCCTGAACCACGAGGCGTCAACCAACGGGGTTGCGATTATTCCTCTAGCTCGAACGGTATCATCGAGCGAATGCCTGCCATTGCTGACTGACAGTTTGCTCCTGTGATCCGAGATCCTAGCAGTAGGATGTATAGGGGCGACGATGATGTCTGCAAATGGGCGGCATTCACATACGACACTGATTTCCATTGGTGAAACCTCAGTTATGATCAATGAGTATGTATTATCGTTGTTGTGATTCAGTTGTGTTCAATGCTATTCTGATACAGAAGAAAGAGGCATAAATAGGTTCTTTGATCTTCGAAAGTGTTACTCTAATCCCAAGCACAAATGCACCCACACAAATAGTAAATTCCAAAAAAAAAAACTCAAAGATTAAAAGAAAAAACAGTCCTGATATTTTTGTGGATGAACATCAACAAGTATTTTGGCATCCTGGCAAACATTTGCAACCAAAAGACATCCATAGTGGTTTGTGTAAAAACAAAATGAGCGCTCCAAATGCATGTTTTTTAGTCCCAATTTTTTAGTCAATGGATGTCTTTTCTAGATGATTTTTTACAGAATGTCTGAACACATGTTGATGTCCACCTCCCGAAAATTATATTTTAAAATGTCGTGTAGTATTTTATCGAATTTTACAGGATGTTAGAAATTATAGCATTTTGTTTAGGTGTACTTGAGCTTGGGTATATAAAGGGGAGGGATCATAAATCAGAAATCATTTTGATGGACATAAAGCAATTTATATGAATGAATGAGCATCTCCAGATGCAAAATTGTGATTTGGAATAAAGTATTCACAAAAAACAAACTCGAACTCTAAGGTGTTGCAAGAGGTGTTACAGTTTTCTCACATCATCAGTTAGCATTTGGTAATGCAAATTTTGCTCCCGCATAGTCATCTATTGATGTAAACTTGGCTCTAGAGGTTAAGCGATGCAAATTTGATGCCCCTTTTTAGACAATTATATGTTCTTCTCCAGAAGTCAATTCTAATCTTGCAAGACATGGTGCATTTTATAAAGGACTTGGCTACAAAATTCACCTTTAGCTCAAGAGGCTACAAAATTCGACAAGAAATAGGTTAACTCTTGTGAGAGATAACTAGGTTGCTCCTGGTTATATTTAAAGTCTCAAGCGTTGAGCAAGGATCCTTGTGGGAAATAAGGAACATCACTCGGGTTCCTAGCAACTTGTCAAATTGACGTCAATTAAGTTGCTCCTGGTTATATTTCATGTCTGAACATGATGCCAGGCCGCAACGCATCATTAGCCCAAGAGGGCGTCTCTAATTTGGCAAGTCGTAGCATGTGAGTACTACCAAAGGAAAAGATGCAGACAGGCTACTGCAAGATTTTTCTTATTTTTTTCCTCGTTTAACGACTATAAGTTCCCTTCCAGTAAAAATCGAACTACAAAAGCGCTACAAAGATCCCACGGTGATGTTGTTCTTCTACACACAGTAACTTGTCAAGTTTCTGATCACAAAAAGGGGAACATCATAATGAGAGACAACTAATAAATCCTGGCAGCAGCGCAAAGGCAAAGGCAGCCTCCTCTCTTCCTTGTCATCTAGAGCTCATCCTGGAAAAGGAAATTGCAAGGGAAAAGGGTAAGGAAACAAGAAGAGGAAAAGCAAATTATAAGACAACAAATGCATTATCAGAACAGGGAGGGGAGCAACTTACGTGCTTCTCATCATCAGAATCCTTGTCATCCTCAGCATCAGACCCAGCCTTGTCGTCCTTGTCCTCATCGTCGGCATCCTCATCCTGTGAAGAAAGTGCAGTTCAGTTAGGTCTAGTTGATCAAGAATATTCAGAAGGCAATAGCATTCAGATAGAAGACAAAGCTTACATCCAAGTCATCATCGTCCTCACCGGCCTTGGAAGCATCCTGGTAACAAACAAGTAACATTGATAATCAATAATGAGCGCACAAGGACAAACAGAACAACAAGTCCTATTGTAATAACAACAATTTAGGAGAAATAATTCCAGTCACCAAAAAGAAGAATGTTGCTATAACACAGATGACACAATCAATTAGACTTCTTGTCACATTATGATTGCATTTACTAAAGGGGGGAGATAGAGGACTACTGGTTGCATGAGCTACATCTTCAATTTAAAATTTAGCATCTGCAGGACCTCGAGGGATGCACCCAAGAAAGCAAGAAAAATGGCATGTAAACTACTCCCTCCATCCCAAAATAAGTGAATGAAAAATGACTCAATTATGTACTAACTTTAGTACAAAGTTGAGTCACTTTTGAGTCACTTATTTTGGGACGGAGGGAGTATAATACACAGATTGAGCCAATAAACTAGGGGAACATTGATGCGGCCAGGGAATTTACCTCCTCTTCCTTCTTCTTTTCAGCCTCGTCAAAAGCAGCCTTCTCAGCCTGCAAGTTGCAAGATTCAGAACCATCAGTACACACTGGATCAACAATCAAATGAGTACATGACAGATCCTAGGTAAAATGCAACATACATCCTTGTGCTTGGCCCAGGTCTCTTCGGCAAATGTCTTGGCCAAAGCAGCATCGTCAGTGATGAGAATGTTGTCAAACAACGTTCCTGACTTAACCTGCAGACACAAGAAAAGGCATGACTATATGTTCTGTCTTCCTGAACAAACTGACAGAGTTACTCGGCAATCAGAACCTACCTGCCACAGCTCGATTCCAATGTACTTCAGGCTGTCAAAAGCGTAGATGTAAGGATCATCCTGGAAGTCTGTGAAGCACAATAAAGAAACAAGAGCATGAGTCGTCATACAATTCAATACACAAAACATTTCATAATCAGAAGTTTAAGTCTGAGACACTAGGTTTTGTTCCAGGTAAAAATATACCTGGGTTGGCAATCATAGGTGCCTTCCATTTGCCCTGGTAGTTAGGGTTCTTGATTTTCTGGCATAAGAAACAAAGTTTATTAGACATCAAAATAAGCATTGCTTATAAAAGTTGTTTTTAATAGACAGAAAAAACAGGCATACCTTTTGCTTCCATGGGCCCTTGTACTCTGGGTTGGGGATGGTTGGGGCAGTCCATTCACCATCTTCCTCATCATCCCAATCCTCAGGCTGAAGTAATCGCATCAAGGAATGTTAAAACAGACTGTTGTACATCATATGACAGACAGTGCCATATCAAACTACGCGTTTACCTTCTTAGCATCAGGGTCAGTGACTTCCTTGGGAATATCATCATAGCCCTGAAAATAACCAACGATGAGTCATATATACTCATATATTGCATAAAAAGAAGATACACTACTAGAAAATGGAAATAAATTTATAGCTAACTGAGAAGTGGCAAGTGGCTGTAACACAAAGCGCTAGTTCTGATCACATCATTATTCATCAATTCATGCGAGTATCAACATTGTAGAAACAAAGAAAACTACCTCTGGCTTGACGTCCTCAGGATCAGGAATGTACTCCTTGTCATCCCAGTCCTCTGGCTGCAATCACGAGACAGATCAGCCTTTGACACTTGAAATGAGCAAGCAACAAAATTATAAGCAAACTCCAGAATGTACCTTCTTAGCTTCTGGGTCCTTGATTTCCTTGGGAGGAAGAATATCCCAGTGCTCGTAGATGCTTCCAGTTTGCTTCTCTTCATTGTCAATGAGAATGCTGTATGTAGCATCAGGGCGGATGATCAAAGTGTACACATGCGACAGCTGATCAGTCTCGCAAGGCACATCCTTCTTGATCAAATGGTTCTTGCCGTTCTTGGTAAGAATAGTGTGAACCTTCTTGGTGCTGTACCCACAGATATCGGGTCCAAACATAATGCTGTAGCACAGAAGCACAAGTTCAGTAAATTAAGCAGGAGGGTATGCACATCAGCACAAGAGCAGAAGAGAACAGCTACCCGTAGGGTGTGTCGCCACCGAATTTCTTCTGGTCAACATCACCTCCAAGCAACTTGACGTAACCACCACCGCAATCAAGCTTCTGCTCATGCTTCACCGTGAACTGCAGCACGAGTGTCTTGTCCTTGTTGCTGAACTCAGGGTACTCCGCAGAGATGGCGTAGAACCTGTAGTCCTCAGAGGTTTGGATACCTACATCCAGATTCAAGGATCAAGGTCTCATTAGTAACCGCAAGAAAAAAAAATCTCAAGAGGTTTGGATGCTACATCCAGATTCAAGGATCAAGGTCTCATTAGTAAGCCGTAAGAAAAAAATTCTCAAATCAAGTTTCCCTGAATGAGATAGACAGAGCTCTGGGTAATTCACCTTTGTCCTCAGCATCTCCATGCCATTTTCCAGATGTGTGGTTCCATTCACCAGCCATGTTCTCGTCCTTCTTCCACTCAGACTTGACCCACCGGCTTTCCCAGCCATCTGATCAGACAATAAGAATCCGTCAAGAAGGCTAAAATTAGCAGATATACAGTTCACCTTACTCGAACTAGTAATTAGGAAAAATGTAGGAAGCTCAGGTCCTGTAGAGTGCTGATCTGAGTTGACAGAGCAATGCCGTTTATACTACTATGTCCTATTTATAGATCCTACAGATACCATATGAAACCGGGATGATCTAGCATGACAAGAGTCGAACTGAAACCATGTGGTTGCCATAAACTGTTAACGGCGTCTACAATTCACATGTGGGCCACGAAGACCTGAACCTAGATTGGTTTCGTTTCACGTATGGGTGACTGCTATGAGATCAAGTTGTCACAGTGATCACGTCATGGAAGTAGAAGATACTAGTCCAACCGAAGCGAGCGGCAGATTCAGATCCTCTAGATCACATCAGCAACTATCTAGTAAAAATGGAGAAGGGAGCACAAACTCGCAGACAATTCGACATGAAACCGCACTGATCGCTAGATCCCTAACCACCGGCAACGTTGGCCGTAATGCGGCTGAACCCCACAGATCACAGATCGAAACAAAGTAAGGCCAGCAGCTCAACCACCACTAGACAGCACTGCTGGAGATGGGATCGGATCGGGCAGGGCGGGCGGCAGGGGGAGCTCACCTTCGAACTTCTCCTGGAAGAAGACGTCGGCGGCGACGGCGGCGACGGAGGCGAGCGCGAGCAGGGCGAGGACGGCGCAGGAGGAGCCACGGCGGATCGCCATCTCGGGCGGCGGCGGCGGCGCTCGCACACACCAGTCGAGACTCAAGAGCTTTTTTCCCGATCCGATCGGAACCCCCCTCCCTATCGGTTTCGCCGAAGCGCTTGCTTAATAGGGGCCCTGAGGCTGACGCGCGGGTGCCACGCTGGCGGCCGCGGCCTGCCGTCACTGGCCAATGGCGGGCGCCGGCATGGGGCGCTGGCCAGTGGGAGCGCGCCACGCGGACGTTTCGACGTGTTTGGGGCCGCTCGGGACGTGGAGAGGCGAGGCGAGGCGCGGGCCCGGCTTTATTATAGCCCGAGGTTTTTTGGGGGTTTTGGCCGGCCGTTTTGGTGCGGGTAGGTTGCGCGTGCGTGCGTGGGAGCTGGAAATGGTAAAATGCGGCGTTTCTTGGGTCAGATGCCGCGAATATGCGACGCAATCCGGGTCGTGCGTGGGCGTTGGCGTGTGCGGATAGGATGATGGATGGCATAGATGGGTGATCGGTGGGTCCGTGTGGGGCGGGACCGCATGTCAGTGGGGCGAAAGCAAAGTCACAGATCCAGGATGGATCGTCTGACAATTGTAAAATACTCTCTCTCTCTAATCTCTACTATTAAAGCACGATCGAACATCGTGATGGTTCAACCTAGCGATGGTTCGACCTCTCCCAGCGATCTTACCTCGTCTTACCCATCCCGAACCAAAAAAACGCAGAAAAAAAATATCCAAAACGACCTGCACGCCCTCCACTTTCCCCGTCGGTCTCCATCCCCAGATCTCTCTCCCCCACCCTCTCCCTCGCAACCACCCCGATGCACCCTCTCCCCGAGACCCGGCGCCACCTCCTTGTCCGTCGGAGGGCGAAGAAGGACGCCCCCCGGGATCCGCTCCATGGTCCGCTCCATGGACGTGATGGTCGGCCTCGTGGAGGAGCCCTACAAGGCGTCCGTCGCGAGGAAACGCCGTTGGACTCGGGCTGGCTCCGATTTGCGGTTAACCCCATGCTCAGATCCGCCCCTCCCTCCCCTCCGTCCAGGTCCGTGCCTCAGGTCCCGCATCCTCGCTCGAGGCTAGGGTTTCCGCGTCAGAACCCACCGGAACCGGCAATGGCGAGGTGAAGCTCGCAGGATCCGTCGCCGGCATTGCATAGGTAGGACCTTCCCATCCTTCCTTGTGTGGATCCACCCTCTCCTCCTCACCTTTTTCTCCTATCTGCCACTTTCCTGCAGGTTAACATGGTGTGGAGACCGCGATGACGGAAGGAGGGTGTTGGCCTTGCCCATCTCGAGGAGGAGGAGGACATCAGTAGTGCTTGGTGTCCTCATGATACGGGGACATCTCCCGTTTGGATGGCGCCTCGTCGACCGAGTCACTCGCGACGAACACTCGGCCGAAGACATGCCAACTCCATGAGCCAGGAGTTTGCGGCGTGTCGGTGTCCTTGGCTGGACGAGGAGCTGGTCATGGTTGGACGGGCACGGCGAGATGTGTCTGCTGCTTGAAGAGGTACTTTGACAGACTCTGATTGATGCCCGAGTGATTACTTGAGGACCCAACCATGTCTTCTTGATTCATTTTTGAGAGAGTTTTTCATTCCTACAACATTTGCATAGATTGCTTTGTTAGGCCCGACTAATCGACTAGATGGAGATCTCACACGCTCGCGACTATGGTTGTATATGCCTCAATAACCTCAATTGGTTGCCCAAATATTTCCTGTTGATGGCTGTATTCCTCAGATCTTCGACTATTGCTGCAGGAGCGCATGCATAGAAGAAGAAAAGCAGAAAGATGCATAGAAGAAGAAAAACCAGGAGCGCATGCACAGGCTGTACGTGAAGTGCTCTGTTTGGTGGTTGCAGAAAAATGCATTAAATACTAATCATGATCTAAGATTCGGATTCTGATTTTAAGGAGTACAGAAAAAAGTCAAATAAACTTATGACTATCATCGTATTCACTTTGATTTGGTTTCAGCTAACCTAACCTCTGTGCATAAATATTGCGTTAGCTGCTTGAATTTTTTTATGCACAACTTTAAAATTTATAAAGGACAACCAGGGCCTCTATAAGTTAGATCAACGAAATGGCAAGTTAGCTCCAAAAGTATCCACATAGATTAGTGGATAAATCAGAAGTTGTATCAAGTAATAACTTCAAAAAAGAAGTTACAGTGTACTTTTTACCATTTCCTATGAACATAGTAATGCAATCAGTATTGCCCCCACTCCATCAATTTATATGAGCATGTGTCTATTTACTCACCCATCCAATGTATAACTATTGCAATTATGTGCCTATATACTGTTTTCATGTAGCAATTTCTCCTGTTGTATAATCTTTTAACATTACTGGTGGTCTCGTTATCAGGGTACAGTGGTGGTTGGCATTCTTCCTAATGTGGGCTGCATCTCCTCTCACAACAACGGTCAGTAACTAGCTGTTACAGGCGGAGTTCTTCATTATCGCCCCCCCCCCTCTGTCATTTTACATGAGTATGTCTCCATTTACTCTGCCATGCCAAGTATTTTGCTTGAATTAAGTTGAATTCAGTAAGAAAACTAGGTAGCAAAATTTGGATAGATTACATCTCCAAATATATTTCTTTTGGACACATCTATCCTACAAGCTTACATTGGATTGGCAACTGTTTATTTCTTCAAAATTTTGGTGTAGTGTTGTATTTCCCAGACGAGTGTTGTAGTATGTGAAAAGTATCTTTAAACATATGTGAATAGGAGCATAATATTTTGTACGGAATATTTCAATGCTAAATGTTATGAAAAGCACATCTGCATGGTCCAGTAATTCTTTCTGTGCACACTCTAAGCACCGGCCTAGGAAATTTGAGAACCAGCTTAAGAAATTTGATGGCCCATGTATAAAAGCGTCAAGAAGACATTTGGACAACCAATTTAAATAGGGAAAATCAGCCCCGACAAAGGCATTCATGTAAAGATAATGGTACGGATTTTCTTTACACCATCCATGGCTATGGACTAAATTAAATTGATGGGGCTTAGCTAGAATCGCATGATTACTCGCCAAAAATAGCACATTCCCATCTGGTTTATGCTTTAAAACAAGCAAGCAATAACCTGAAGGAAAAAATCATATTTTCCTGTTATACAAGATTACTATTGGACTGAGAGCAGGTTAAACTAATATATTAGCGAAGATTGATAGGCTGGACCCTGGATGACGGTTAGTGTCCACCTCATGGCAATTGACTACTTGAATTTGCAGCTTTCACGAATATTAATAGGCTCGGAGAGGATAAGTATCCACCAACGTAAGTTTCCAACAACCCACATTTGATAATCTATCACGCTGTACAGAGTCATCCCACATTCGCCCGCGGATATAAGAAATCTGAGAGGCAAGGTAAGAGATGTGGTGCCAACAAAAAATAGGAGTGTGTCCAACTAATACATTTTACAAACTTACATGCAACATAGATTGCATTGTTTCTTTGCATCGACGTAAAATAGGAGCAGACCCAGCGATATCGTTCTCCTCAGCATGTACCAACATATCAAACCTAGAAATAAATAGGTGCTTAGCCATTCATCATTCGTATTAAGCAATGTAAAAGTATGGGAACCGAACCCGAGAAAATTTAGTGTACTGTGTGCTTTCAAAGAGGTGACGAAGAGCAACAAATGTACAATTAATGGAAAAGGAAACCCGATCCTACATCTTGAACTTTTTGCTATCTCTACTATTAAAGCCCGCAAAATAATCTCTACTCATTTGAATAATTCAGTCAACTGGGTATATATTTGCACCTTCTGAGTGGATTTTTAATCTACTAGACCATTTAGAGCTCCTTAGATGTGGGGAAATGTTAGTACGATGTGCAATGTCAGAAGATACCCAGATCCTTAGCCCCGACCCACCCCTGATTCGTTCCACCACTCCGGACCCGATCGGATCTAGCCGCCTCGCCCCTGCCTCAGCCCCGTCCCGAACACGCCATCCAAAAACCCACGGCCGCCTCTCCTCATCCTCACCGGCGTCGAGTGATGGTGGTGCTCGGGCGGCCCAAGAGCGGGCGCGGCGTGGGCGGGGATCCTCCTCTCCTGTTCCTCGCCGGCGTCGAGTGATGGTGGTGCTCGAGCGGCCCAAGAAGAGGGCGCGGGGATCCGCCTCTCCTCATCCTCGCCGGCGTCGAGCGATGGAGGTGCTCGGGCGGCCCAAGAACAAGGGCGCAGCGCGGGCGGGGATCCGCCTCTCCTCTTTGTATCAAGGATATCTTGCTATAACAATTCTTCGTGTTGGAGCAGAGGGGATCCATATGATTGTAGATGGGAAACATGTCACTTCCTATGCATTTCGAGAGGTGAGTTGTGTATGAGACATTCGTTTTGCTATTGCATTTTGTAACAGTGTCCTGGCAAACTGATTTTGCCACGGTAACAATTTTTTTGTTGCGTCTTACGATGGTATGTATAAGTTATTATTCCATACTCTCATTATCAAACTATTTTATGTAATTGTTTCAAAGTATGTTCTTATTACTAATGTACCACATTTTTACCAGGATTTGGAGCCTGGGTTTGTTGGTGAAGTAAGGATTGAAGGAGATATTAAATTGTTGTCTGTGCTAGCAAGTGGCTTGGCTACAACAGAGGACTTTGAGCATGTCACTGACTTGGAAATATTGAAGGCTCCACCTGTCCCTACGGATAAATCCATTGATATTTTTATTGGGATATTCTCTATAGAAAATAATTTTAAACGCAGAATGATGGTTCGAAGAACCTGGATGCAGTACGATGCTGTCTGCTCAGGAAAAGTCGCAGTTCGGTTCTTTGTTGGCCTGGTAAGGATGGAAGACATAGGATATTATATCTTACAGTAATTTGTATACCATATAGTTGTTGTACCTACATATATGCAATATGTGTATATTTGTCAAATAATAGGTGTAGAGCTGCATATGGATAGCAGCATAACACAGGCTTTATTCATACTTTTCCTCACAAACGAACATGCTTAGTCCTTACTTTGTGCGTGGGTTGGGGTGGGGGTATCATGCTTGTGCAGTGACCACCTTATTGAAGATCTTTCTCCTCTGTTGATTGCATTTGCGTTCACTGTGTACTTGCTTACCCCTCATCACAAGACAACAATTTTTGAAGTTTTGTGATAACTCTTCTTGTGTTCTATTATATACTAGAATTTCCGCTCTTCACTTCATGGTCAATACTCATGTACCCCTTTGACTTCTTTGATAAAAGCATAAAAATGAGGTGGTGAACGAGGAGCTCTGGAACGAAGGACGGACATATGGAGACATCCAATTGATGCCATTTGTTGATTATTACAGCTTGATTCTTTGGAAGACCATTGCTATTTGCATATATGGGGTATGTATCTACTTTTTGGTAGAATTTCTTTAATTTCTTTGCGGGTATTTCTTTATTTAGGAGTACAGTGGAACCCTGGGAATTCTGCCTGCAGCCTGCATTTTCTGACATCACTTTTCTCATGCAGACAAATGTGCTTTCAGCCAAGTATGTTATGAAAACCGATGATGATGCTTTTGTTCGTGTAGATGAGATACTTTTGTCCCTGCGTCAAGTAAATATCAGCCATGGGCTGCTGTATGGCCGCATCAATTCTGATTCTCAGCCTCATCGAGATCCGTACAACAAGTGGTACATAACTTCAGAGGTAACGTGTTAAACTTTTTTCCCTATTGCACAATTATGCAAACGTGTTCTTTATTTGCAGGATTATGCAAACGTGTTTTCAGCACAGGGAATCTCTTTGTTTGTGTGATTGAACCTTATTTTTTTATTACTCCCTCTGTTCCAAAATAAGTGTTCTGGTTTTAGTTCGGGTTGAACTAAAACCACGACATATATTTTGGAACGGAGGGAGTATTAAAAAATTGATGGAAACTTATCACTATCTCTGTTTTGGACTGCCATGTGTATTAGTATCATTTATCATGTAGCAGATGCTTAGCAAATTCTTCTGATGCTACCTGTTCTTAATCATCTGATTTGTTACTTCTGTCCTTTATGTAGGAATGGCCTGAAGAGAGCTATTCCCCATGGGCACATGGACTAGGATACATTGTATCTCAGGATATAGCAAAAGAAATTTACAGAAGACACAAAAGAGGGGAGCTAAAGGTACACGCCCTTCTAAAAATTTTACAAGGGTACCCTCTTTTCGAGCAGAGATAATGAATTCTCTTTAGTTGCTTCAGTCTGAAACGATACTGAAGGCAGTCTAGAGAAAACACCACGTTCTCCAGCTGTTTCTCCCTGCTGTGGCGTGGAATATTAACAAGGGATTTTGACTTGCAGGTGTTCAAGCTGGAGGATGTGGCGATGGGAATATGGATCAATGAGATGAAGAAGGAAGGCTTCGATCTCACATACCAGAACGATGGAAGGATCTTGGTGGAAGGCTGTGAGGATGGGTATGTGGTTGCCCACTACCAGGAGCCTAGGCAGATGATGTGCCTCTGGGACAAATTCCAGAAAACAAAGTGAGGAACCTGTTGCAACGAGTAAGAGTAAACGAACTTCTGTATTTTTCTAATGGCCACCACTTGCTGACACCTACGAGCTCGAGAACATCCATGAAAGAGGAGCCAGAGAGCTTCTCGCTGATGGTTTCTGATTACAATTGTCAGGCCACAATATTTTTTCTGACATCGGCCATTCTTTTGTGTCCGCATTCTGGAGTACCTCCGAGGCTTACAACCGTATATTTTTGTAGGAGATATGTAGTAGTTCCCTTCGGTTTTTGGCCATAGGTAGGATTGTGTGGCTGCTTGTAACATATTATACGAGAACGCAGGGCTACATTTTTAGGATAGTTGGAGGCCCAGCTTTAGCCAAGAAAAATCAGTGAATGCATTTTGCATCCGTTATAAAGCTATTCGAGAACCATTCCATGGTTACAAGGTGGTGTTTAGTTTATGTGTTTAATACACGTCCAGTGCATTGAAATTTATTTCTTCTTTCCAGGTCCGCATAATCACATTCGGAAAGGACTCTAGCAACAATATATTATCCTTTTGTTTAGGATTTTTTAGGACTTAATTTTTACCAGCTGCATTTTTAATATTGTACTGTATAACTGAAGCACCATCATATTTTAGTGTGTGGAATGTGCCCGTGTGACAATCATTATAGAAGCTAAAAAAAAATTCTTGAAATTTGATTGTATAATATTATATATCATTGTAAATTTTAATCTCTCGCGAGACACAGGGATTGGACAAGATACTTAGTAGTAGAGATTGTGCACGTCAAAGTATGAGGAAGATAACACGGAAAATAAAGTGTCGTGGAAGGAGGTTTCCTGTCGAGAAGAGGGAGGGGAGAGGATGACGATGAGATGTATTTATCTACCATTTTAGTACCATGAGATATCATATGTGGATAGTCTATTCCTCATGTCACATTACATTTTTCTTGATACACACATTTTGTTATTCCGTGGCAACGCACGGGTACTATACTAGTAAACTAATATAAAAGTATTTAGATTATGCTTTTATATTAGTTTACGAAGAAAGTACATAGTAAGTTTATTGTTGAATTAGTTCTTTTTAAAGATATTGTTGTACTAGGTGATCCTCTTGCGTTGTCATGGGCCAATAAGGATGTGTTTGGTAGGTCCAAATATTCAAAAAAAAGGATGTGTTTAGTAGGTTGCATTAGCCTCAACAAGGCCCTTGTGGGAAAATCTCGGCTTGTTTGATTGCCTACGTGTATTGTTTGGTGTGTATCTGCGAGCTACGTTCGCTAGGAACGTTTGAATCGGCGGTTTCTAGAGAGCCAGACTCGACCACAACATGGGAGGGGAACGTAGCGTTGAGCTCATGTGACCATGAGGATGGCGCGAGCTCTCCGCGTCTCTGAAAAATCGACGAGGGGATTTCGCCTCATCTCTTGTCGATTCGTTTGCCCGCTATTTAGCCCCCTTCAACTCACCGTCCAAACTCTCGTCATCCTTCTTCCCCCTTTCGATTTTTCCTCCAACGCGAATCGGCACCAACGAGCAGGTAAGCGGCGCTCCTTCTTCGTCTGACAGTCCTACTCGTGTCCTCATCTTCTCCAACCGTTCTCGCGTCTCCCTCGAATTGCAGTCATGGCCTCTATGAGTTTAATCACCCAGTTCTCTATGCTCGTTGTAGCTATATCTAATGGCATGCGGTGGTAGGTTTTGATGTTCAAGCATGTGGGAGGATTGATTCGTGTGTCGATCTATGAGCATGTGATAGATTGTGTGTTGTGGTACCTATTGGTGGTGGATTTATCGCATGCTAGAGTAGTATGATAGTGATGAACACAATGAATTTGTAGCTAGGTGTGATGTATGATGTTCATTTCGTAGATTGCATGTTGTGTGTGCTATGCTTACTATTAATGCATGCTATGACTGTAGGACATGGCCACACAGACCCAAGATCGTAGTCAGACCATTGTCCTATCTAAGAGCCGCCAGTTCGTTGTGTCCTATGTTGAGGACTCCCAGCCCCCTCCCCCCTCAATTAGTGCATCCTAGTTGATTCAGATATGTTCGAGGTTTCAGAATGTGGTTCTCTTTTCCTGCTAGTTGTGCTTGTTGAGCCAACTGGTGCTACTGCTACTGATGTCGTTGCACTAATGGCACCCATAAAGACAAATAAGGATGGTAGGTGGAACAACATGAAGTGGTAGTCGTTAATGCCCACGTTTGTGCCTAACAAGATTTGTGAGCTCATATTTAGTGGGGTTAGGACTCACAAGGCTTCAAGGAGGTGCACTTGAACACCATTGCGAAGTAGGTGTTCAAGTTGTGTGGCTAGAAGGTTACCTCCACCTAGGTGTACAACCACCTCGGAAAGTGGAGAGTTCGATGGATCCAAGTGTCCAAGCTCAGAACCTTAGCGGCGCCTCATGTGATCATAAACACTTGCTCGACCGTTCTGGAGGCAGAGCACTACACCGGCCACGTCGCGGTTAGCTCATGCCCCTTTGGTTTTCACACTATCAACCATTGCCTGCTCTCAACTAACAACACTGTGTTTATTTCTTAGGACCACCCTAAAGACGTTGAGTTTTTCAACACACTCATCGAGAACTATAATCAGATGCAACACATATTCTCCTTTGGGCTGGCAACTCGCAAGCATGCCATCGGCTCGGGTGAGTCTCTCGGTTCGCCCATGCGAGGATTCTTAGACACTCAGGATGCAAAGGCAGTCTTTGATGGCCCTGACAAGCCCTTTGAGCACGTCCATATGGTTGATAGCAAGAGAAAGAGGTGATGATCGCCATTAGAGAGAGCAAGTCCCTCGACGTCCACACCGATCTGTACATCACCGTCATGGAGCAAGGTGGTTTCAGCGATGAGGCCATCATGGCTTCTCTGAGCCACCTGCTAGACATCATGCTCGAGGGTGTTGGGTTTGTTGCCATGGCAGACACTCACATGTACTCCGGCTCAGGAGCTAGCTGGGCAAGCACTACTACTAGAGCTTGCTACTGGTTACCGCATGCATGATTTTGAACAACGATGGCGACGACGTTGACGTCGTATATTTTGTGTAACTAGGGCTTGAAAATTGTTTGATGGCCTGTATATATTGTTCATGTGGTATATACCAACCCCTTGGTGCACATTTTCTACTATTGTTACTTGTTCCTTATTACAAATTATCTTGCAATAAAAATATGTGTCATTGTTACTCACAACACTTGCAGCAAATACCTTGTTGAAAACCTCTTCTCATTTCCTTTTGCTCCTCTTGGGTTATACACTGTTATTTATCGAAAGGACTATGATTGATTTCCTATACTTATGAGTCATCACATTACTTCGGCGAGCTTTTCTGAGCTACCTGGTCTCACTGATCGCCAATTTGAGTGCTTGCACAACTCTCTCAAAGGGTTGCCCTATAGTTCTATCACATCGACAATAACTCATTTGGAGCTAAACTTGTGAGGCCGATGCAAACATGATTGAGACCCGGGGCAAATTAAAACAAACAACTCTTTTTATACCAAACATTTGTACTTATACAAGTGCACTTTTACTGTATTACAGTGTTGGTGAGTATAATTTCTATTACTTAATTGACATAGTTAACAATATAATGGTGTTTTTTGTGTCGAACCACATAGTAATATTTTAAATATTGTTTGTAATTGTTTGTTATTAGTTCTAATGTATTTTAATGAAAACTTTATTTCATTTAATTCAAATTGTGTGCTTCAATGAAATTAATTCTTCGATTTACTTTTTTTACTATACGATGCATGTATATATATCTTGTGTGTATGTGGTCGCGTATGTTTCAATACCATCAACTATCATGGTAAAGATCTCTAAAGCGTAATATCCAACTAATATCTTACAAATTGTTTATAGTGTTTTATTAGGTAATATATTTATATAATCTTCTACAATATAAATTTAATTGTTTGTAAATGTGCTTCAAATTACATTCAGTAAGTTGATAATATATACATGATCTTTACATGTTTACATCGATTATCGATGGCATAATATGTCGTAGACTCAATTTTACATACGCACGATCCATTTATTTTTTAGGCTTGTCTGGATGCTTGATTTCTTCTAGTGTATACAAGGGTCATGTCATTTTTCAAATAAGAAGTCATGCATGAAACTAAACATAGAAATATAGTAAACATAAATGTGTGTCCAACTTGTTGCACATCTATGAGATTTGGTTGCACATACACCAGTCCACTCACTAAACTTAGTGCGCCAATGAGATTTGGTTGTTCCTTAATGGTAACATTATTGGTTAGTTGTATGGACTAACTCCACAATTTTTGGATTTTAATCTATTTAATTTGTACTACAATAATCTTTTAGACTTAGTGATGATAGATACGTGGGACCCTACCCTCTCGAGGACCGGGGAGGTCGCCCTCTTTGCCCCAATAGGAGGAACAAGCAATGCCCCAATAGTAGTACTTACACAAATAATTAGACACTTGCACCCAACGCTATAAAGGGATTGTCTATCCCTTCAGAGTTATTTGCAAGGATGAGATCTGATAGAGATAGGTATAAAAGATTGCGGAAATAAAATTAATAAATTGCAATAAATTATTTTTGGTTTATAGATCTGAAAATATAATATGGAAAATAGACTTGGGGGCATATGTTTCACTAGAGGCTTCTCTCATAAAGGAAAATAATACGGTGGATGAACAAATTATTGTTGAGCAATTGATAGAAAAGCGAATAATTATGAAGATATCTAAGAC
Source organism: Hordeum vulgare subsp. vulgare (assembly GCF_904849725.1). Taxonomy (NCBI): domain Eukaryota; kingdom Viridiplantae; phylum Streptophyta; class Magnoliopsida; order Poales; family Poaceae; genus Hordeum; species Hordeum vulgare. Next base: position 652,036,915 of record NC_058519.1, on the reverse strand, counting down.
AATGATTATGCATATAGGCATCACGTACGTGTCAAGTAGACCGAAACGATTCTGCATCTACTACTATTACTCCACACATCGACCGACTGCTGCGTGCATCTAAAGTATTAAGTTCATGAAGAACAAAGTAATGCATTAAGTAAGATGACATGATGTAAAGGGACAAACTCAACCAATATGATGAAAAACCCCATCTCATAAAAAACCAGGGAAAGATTTGGGTTAACTTTCACAAAAGGATCAAAAGACGAAATTTTGTTCTTTTTTATCACCTAAAATGGACGTACTGTAGTAGATCAAAGAGATACTATATAACCGGGTTGGACACCGTAACAAACCGACAGGGGTATTGTGCGTCTCTTTATAGCACACAAAAAAAATTGTATTTTCATTTTTTGAAATGTTTTTTGAAAACAGGTACATTTTAAAAAAGTACAATAAAAAAATCAATATTTGAACTTCTTTTGCAAACATGACATTTTTGAAAATATACAAACATTATTTACGAAAGCTACAAATATATATTGATTTTGTGATCATTTTATAAATATAAGAATATTTCCGAACATTTTTCAGCATCGTGAACATTTTTCTGAAAGCTCTAACATTTTTATAAAAAAGTAAAAATAATTTTCAGATTTGCGAACATTTTCTTGAAAACGTGAATAGCTTTGAAATTTATGAATATATTTTTTCTGACAATGCGAACACTTTTCGATTTTAAGAGGATTGCCGAAAATGCGAACACTTTTAAACAGTATTTTTTAAATTAAGAATAAAATTTCAAATTTACTAACATTTTATGAAAATAAAATTATTTTCTAGGTTTTTTTCTATTTTTTTTCCTTCTCTTTTTTATTAATTCATTTTCTCCTTTGGATCTTTATTCTTCTCCTTGAAACTTGTTCACTAAATTGAAATTGTTTGGAATACGAGAAACTTTTCTTATTTCTAAATATTTTTTTCAGTTTTTAAAATGTTCAAGAATTTCATAAAATATTCCAGTTTCTAATTTCTTGTTCACAAAGTTCAAAACTGTTTGCACTTCAAATAAAGACTCATACTTTTCTAAAAAGTATGCGGTTTGCAGTTTTTACTAATTTTTTTACTAATTCCTGGTAATTTGTTAACAATTTTGCAAAAAACGTTTTCATGTTCGTAAAGTTTTGATGCACAATTTGAAACTCATTGTTGTCAAATTTAACAAAATGATTAGAATATAAGACAATGTTCATATTGATTGATAATGACGGAAATTAGAAAAAACAACATGCTCACGGATGCATATGCCAGACATAGTCAGACGCACTACTCTCAACTGGTGTTTTTGCGATTATGGATAAATAATCCCAATTTATTGTAATAGACTCAGACGTACATAAGACATCCATGTCAGATTGAACAACTTCCGACACCAACCATTTATTAGCCCTTTTTCATCGAGAAAACTCTTGAAAATATAAAGTTGTAAAAAATTCAACAACTTTGCACGATGCCTTGAATTGGTTACAGAATCTGGTGAAAAACAATGAGGCCATTTGACGGATGTCAAACAACAACGAGCTTTTAAACAAACTCTTCTATCCAACCCAAACATCCTCCACTAAGCATAGACTATTTTTGGACATGCTTAAAATGGGTCCACTTTTCTAAGAAGGTGAGCATGCCCATAGTAGACATGCATGTCTGATTTGGAAGACTTTCGGTATCATATGCAAGTTCTGACACGATCGACCATCTATTTGATGTTTTTAACCTAGAAAACTCCAGAAAATGCAAAACTTAGCGAAAACCCCAACCAGTTTGACATGGTGTCTTGAATTGGTCATACAAGGCCGTGAAAAAATGGGGCAATTTAAGAAATGTTCACAAACGAGATGCTCCCAAATGGACCCTTCTGGCCTATCTGAACATTCTCCGTTGAACATAGTATTTCTTTGAATATGTCACGAGTGACCCCCAACTTTTCCAACCAGATGGGTATGCCCATATTACGCATCAATGCCTGGTTTGAATGACTTCTAACACTGTATGCACGTTACAACATGTTCTGCCATTAATCAACCTTTTCTCACCAAGAAAACTATAAAAAATGGAAAACTTCTCGAAAACCCAGTAACCTTAACAGAGCAGATGATACCTAGAAAACGAGAGGCTTGTTCAGATCGGCGGTGAACTCCTGGAGAACCATCTTCTAATCTTCCCCGATCAAAGTTGCACCATATGATTACACATAATTCAACACACATGCAACATAAACAATCAACTAGCCGGAAAGGGGGGTACAAGATCAAAAGTCCTACTCTGCTCCCGAGCTCATATGCTCCTTGACGAACAGTAAAATCAAGAGTAATAATAAACAAATTATAAAATTTCATTTTTTGTGGTAACCTCTGAAAAATGTGTGAAATTTTATAACAAAATAAATTAGAAGTTTTAATTTTAACTATTTTCTGATGCTACTATTCATCGGGGAGCATATACACCATGTCCGTACAAGATCCATAAACTAAAAAGCATACAAGGGAGACACAAGCCTAAAAAATCCTAGAAGAGTTGTTGCAAACAATTAATCTTAAGAAAGATTGACGGAGCAGATGATACCTGGAAAACGAGAGGCTTGTCCAGATCGACAGTGACTCCTTGACAACCCTCTTCTATTCTTCCCCAATCACAGCTGCACCATATAATTACACATAATATGAGTTTTTCACTCGAATTCAAATCTGCTCCTCGGGTGCATTGGGTTTGTCATACAAGGTCGTCAAAAAATTGGAGTCATTTCAAGGATGGCGACAAACAATGTGGTCCGAAATAAAGCCTCGTGGCCTACTCGAACACTCTTCGTTCAACATGGTCTAAGATCAATCTGAATTTTAAGAAGTTCAAACTTTCGGAAAAAGTGAATTTTTGAAAAATATCCGAGAAAACATAAAATCTTGTGGTTTAAAAAACGTTCATGATTTGAAAGAAAAAACTTTGCGAATTCCAAAAATTGCACGATGATGAGCAAAATTTAAATTCAATGATACGTTTCAGAATTTGATGAAAGAATTTTGGATGAACGAATTTTGGTTTCGACAACATTTTATGATTTTCATTAACATATTTAGTCTAGGACAAACATTTTTGGATATGATGAACAATTTTGGAGCTCGATGAACAAATTTGAATTTGATGCCCAAATTGAAATTTGAAAATATTTTTCGAATTTGATGAAATATGTTAAGCATATTTTATTTTTTTCATGAATTTTTTTAGAATATAATGAAAAAAAATTGGAATGTAATGAACAAAATTTTAAGGTCTCATATTCCTCTTCTGAGTCTTCCGCTCGAGTCCTATATTCTTCTTCTAGGGTCCTATATCTAAATTTAACAATTCCTGAACCCTTTTTATCTTTTCTGTATCGGGGATCGTCAAAATAAGCAAAAATAGTATTTCTACGTAAAACACCCAAAAAGGGGATTTCAATCGAAATCCCGAAACAGGATATTAGTTCTTTCTCTTGTTCTTGATGATATTGTAATGGAATGACGAACCTATTTCTTCGCTTTTTCGCCAACAAATCTGAATTATCTTGAAAAATAGAAGGATAGATCAAATTCCAATGGCCATTGGACATGATTCGATCCAACGTTGAATAATCAAGAATTTCCCTATCTTTTTTACCATAAGTATTCATTTGATCTTGATCCTTGTGGAGTGAAAAAGACGATATACTGGATCTGCACATACTTACGGATAATATCCATAAATGGCTTGTTTTTGGTAATCGACGAAGATTACCATATTGATATTCGGGCGCATGGTAAACATCAGTACTCCAGTGCATTTTGCCGTCTGATTCAGAATAAATATGCTTTTGTACCCTTTCTTTAAAATGTAAAGTGGACGTTCCGGCACGAATCTCCGCAATTACTTGTTCAGATTTTACATATTGATCATTTTGCACTAGAATCAAGCTTTTTGAGGGAATATTCACACTATATAGAATATCTTGACTCTGAATAGTTACATGCAAGTCTATATAACATAGAAAAGCAGGCTGTCCATGACGGGTACGTGTGGGGTGAACCAAATTCTCATTGAATTGGATTTTTCCATTCGAAGGGGATTGTACAAGGTCGGCAGTACCCCTGTGAATACTCCGCCAGTATGAAAAGTTCTTAATGTTAGTTGAGTCCCTGGCTCCCCAATTGATTGACCCGCAATAATACCTACGGCTTCTCCCAATTCCACCAGATCACTATGAGTAGGACTCCGGCCATAGCATAATTGACAGATCCAAGAAGTGCTTCGGCAAGTAAAGGGGGTTCTAATATATATTGGTTGTGCTCGAAATGGTTGTGCTCGAAAGGCAGTTATGAATCGATTGACTAATCCAATTCCAATATCTTGATTTCGCGCGGCAATGCATCGTGAACCGATATATATATCGTGTGCTAATACATGACCAATTAGTGTTTGGACAAAAAGTTTTTCCGTCATCCCATTTTGAGGACTTACAAAAATACCTCGGATAGTACCACAATCTCTTCTACGCACAATAATATGTTGAACTACTTCAACAAGTCTACGTGTAAGATATCCAGCATCTGCTGTTCGTACAGCAGTATCTACAACCCATTTGCGGGCTCCATAGCAGGAAATTATATATTCTGTCAAAGAAAGTCCCTCGCGTAAATTGCTTTGAATAGGTAAATCAATCATTTGTCCTTGAGGGTCCGACATTAATCCTCTCATACCTACTAATTGGTGTACTTGAGATGCATTTCCTCTGGCTCCTGAAAAAGACATTAGATAGACTGGATTAGAAGGATCCATTATCCGAAAATTTGAATTCATTTCTTGTTTCAAATATTCACTTGTCGCATACCATATCTCAACAGATTGGCGTAATTTTCTACCGCGTGTACAGCCCCATAATAATAATGTTTCTCCAAAAGAAAACTCTGTTGTTCCGCGTCTTGGACTAACCATCCCTTAGAGGGTATTGTTAAAAGATCCTCGATTCCTAACGAAATCGATGTAGTAGTGGCTTGATAGAAGCCCAGAGTCTTTAGTTGATCCAGTATATGGGATGTATATCCCATTCCAAAATGATCTATTAATCTGCTAATAAGTCGTTTCATACCAGTTCCGTCTATCTCTTTATTATGAAAGACCAGATTGGCCCGTTCCGCCATACATAAGTACCCCCTTTTCGGCTGAGTAGGATTCGACAATTGCTGAGTAGGATTCGACAATGGGCCTGAGTCAGTGATTCGAAAATTTAATTAACTTAATTGCCTCAATCTCAATCTGGATTCGCATGGCAAATAATGATGATACTAGGGAAATCGGAATGCCCCCCGAAAGCAAAGGGGAGGGGCATCGCCGAATCTAACTTTCTTGTTCAGGTAGTGTATGAATAGGCGTGACTAAATCCTTGTACGGCTTCCTCTATTTCTCTATAAAAAGAAATATGACCAAGAGTGGTTCGAATGTATATCGAACGAATTTCTTTTTTTCTATTTCCCATTATTAGATAGTGAGCATAAATCTCATGATAAGTCCCCAAAGATTCATATTGAATTTCAATCGGAACTTCTCTTGACCCAATGACGCGTTGATCCAGGTTCCATCGTAGCCACAAGGGACTATCTAAACTGATTAGTTTTTGTCTATAAGCTCCCAGTGCATCATAAGAACTAGAAAAATGGGGTTCTTTATCTTTCTTATACTTAGAATTATTATTATTGTAATTGACTTTTAAATTTGGATAGTTTCTGAAACTATTATATCTATTTGCACAAATACCTCGACGCTTTCCAATTGTTAATACATAAAGCCCGATAAGCATGTCTTGGGTTGGTACGCAAATAGGATCCCCAATAACGGGAGATAAGAGATTCATATGAGAAAACATAAGTAAACGGGCTTCCGCCTGAGCTTCCAAGGATAAAGGTAGATGAACAGCCATTTGATCTCCATCAAAGTCTGCATTGAAACCCTTACACACTAATGGGTGTAAAGAAATAGTACGCCCCTCTACTAAAGTGGGTTGAAAGGCATGTATGCCTAATCTATGCAGAGTAGGTGCTCTATTTAACAGTACAGGATGTCCCCGCATAACTTCTTGAAGTATTTCCCATACAATGGGTTCCTTTTCCCAAATTTTCCTTTTAGCAATCCTGACATTAGAAGTGGCGCGTTTCGTGATTAAATCGCGAATTACAAATAGCTGAAAAAGCTTTATTGCTATCTCTAGAGGTAATCCACATTGATGTAATGAAAGCGAAGGACCCACAACAATGACAGAACGCCCCGAGTAATTGACCCGTTTCCCAAGCAGAGTCTCGCGAAACCTTCCCTCTTTACCTTCAATTACATCTGAAAGTGATTTGTATACTTTATTTTGACCATCCCTCGTCGGTTGCCCGCGGGACCCACTATCAAGAAGTGTATCCACGGCTTCTTGTACCAATTTTTCCTGGCACATTACTAAATCTGCTGGCGCTAATTCACTTCTTTTTAATAGATAGGCAAGATTGTTGTTCCGACGGATAACTCTCTTATAAAGTTCATTATTGTCTGAAGTCACTACTTTATCTCTAGACCTATAAACAATAGGTCTCAATTCGGGAGGAAGAACCGGTAATAAGCACAAAACCATCCATTTTGGTTCTACATTTGTTTGAATAAAATGTTTCGCCAATTGCATGCGTCTAATCAAAAAAACTTTTCTTATTCGTCTCTTTCTATCTTCCCACTCATCTCCACTATACCCCTCGTCTTCTAATTCCTTCCATTCGACCAAAGAATTCTCTATAATAATTCGCAAATCCAAATCTGCTAATTATTCTCTAATAGCACCTGCTCCTGTCGCAATTTCCCGATTTCGAAATGTTGCAAAGCCTGGGGTAGAAAAAAAGGGAGAAATGCTGTGGTTACAGGATGCAATTTCCTCTTCGAATAAACCTCGTAATCGTAAAAAAGTGGGTTTTTTAGTGCTGGTCCTAGCAAAAGAGAAATCGCCGTATACTAGGCCCTCCAACTTCTTAAGAGGTTTATCTAAAAGATTCGCGATATAACTAGGAAGACATTTCAAATACCACACATGAGTCACGGGACTTGCGAGTTTGATGTATCCCATTTGATATCTTCGTATCCGAGAATCCACAAATTCTACCCCGCATTTTTGGCAAAATCTTTCGTCTTCGTTTTCAGCTCCGCTCGCTCGAGAATTGCCACAACCGCAAATCCCACTTTTTATGGGTCCAAAGATTCTTTCGCAAAACAATCCATCTTTTTCTGGTTTATCGGTTTTATAATGAAAAGTAGAGGGCCTTGTGACTTCGCCAACGGCTTCTCCATTAGGTAGGTTTTTGTTAGCCCAAGCCTTTATTTGTTGAGGGGAAACGAGTCCAATTTGAAGTTGTTGATGTTTATATTGGTCAATCATAAAATAGAAATAAGAAAAGAATTTATATTTATTCCGATCAAACTTCCTCCCTATTAACCTGGAAGTTCTTTTCAGATACAAGGAAATGATTCAGTTCTAGAGCGAAAGATCGTAGTTCTCGAACGAGCACTCGAAAAGATTCTGGAGGATCCTCATGATTAGGTATTCTTTTTCCCCAGATCGTAGCATTAAGTATTTCTTGGCGAGCTATAAGATGGTCAGATTTATAAGTAAGTATCTCTTGTAAAATATGAGCAACACCAAATCCTTCTAAAGCCCAAACTTCCATTTCTCCTACTCGTTGTCCCCCTTGCTTGGCTCTTCCTCTAACCGGTTGTTGTGTAACAAGTGAGTAGGGCCCAGTAGAACGCCCATGAATTTTATCATCAACTTGATGAATTAATTTTAAGATATAGGACTTCCCTATTAGAACAGGTTGCTCAAAGGGGTCGCCTGTTCTTCCATCAAATATTCTGCTTTTTCCCGGGTACTCGGGTTCAAATACCCATGGATTTTTTGTTTCTTTACTGGCTTCATATAATTCTGAAAACACAAGTTTTCTTGAAGCCTCTTGCTCATATCTCTCATCAAAGGGTGCTATTCTATAATGTTTCTTTAGCAGATCCCCCGCTAATCCGAGCGAGCTTTCAAATATTTGTCCCACATTCATTCGGGAGGGTACTCCTAAGGGATTGAAGACCATATCAACGGGTGTTCCATCTTGCAAATAGGGCATATCTTGCCTAGGCAAAATTTTGGAAATGATCCCTTTATTCCCATGTCTTCCGGCTACTTTATCCCCAACTTTGATTTCACGTTTCTGTAAAATATATACACGAACCATTATGTCGAGGGGGTCCCTTTGGATCCATTTCACATCGATAACGCTCCCTCTTCCAGCTATAGGTAATTTCAGAGAAGTTTCTTTTGAAGTGGAAACCTCAAGGCCGAATATGGCCCGTAATAATCCAGCTTCTGCGATATATGATGATTCGCTCGCTATCTGAGGCGTTAATTTACCTACTAAAATATCACCAGTTTCTACCCAGGATCCCAACCTAACAACTCCATTTTTGTCCAAATTGCGGAGTAAATGTTCTTCTAGATGTGGTATTTCTTTAGTGATTTTTTCAACGGAGCCCTGGCTTGTCGTATCCGTCTGAATTTCATATTTCCGGATGTGAAAAGAGGTATAAATATCCTCATATACCAAACGTTCGCTAATTAGTACCGCGTCTTCAAAATTGTAACCTTCCCATGGCATATAAGCTACTAATACGTTTTTTCCTAAAGCAAGTTCCCCCCCAACTGTAGCAGCTCCTTCTGCTAAAATTTGTCCTTTTTTAATGGATTTACCCCGTGGAACCCGAGGTTTTTGGTGCATACAAGTATTTTTGTTAGAGCGACGGTGGTTAACTAAAGGAATACTTATAGTCTTCCCACTACTTGATAAAAGTATCTTATGACTATCAGTAGAAATGATCTTTCCCTCACGTTCGGCTATAACGGAAACCCTCGAATCTAGAGCTGTTTGGCGTTCCAATCCAGTTCCAACAATGCATTTCTCGGACCGAGAAAGTGGAACTGCTTGGCGCTGCATATTAGAACTCATTAAAGCCCGATTCGCATCATTGTGCTCAATAAAAGGAATGAGAGAACCCCCAATAGAAAAATATTGGAAAGGAAAAATACTTCTAACATGAATCTGTTCCCATGCAATAGTCAAGAATTCTTGGCGGTATCTAGCTGGAACAACCTGTTCTTCCTGAATACCTTGATTCAAGGACAAAGAATTTCCTGCTGCTATCATATAATACTCATCTCTATTTGGTGATAGATAAACCACCTGTCTCTCTTTTTTTTCTTTTGCTTTCTCAGAAGATATTTCATAAAACGGACTCTCTATAGATCCCCACAAGTGATCAATTCTCGCATGAATTGCTAAGGATCCAGTAAGTCCAACATTGATTCCTTCAGACGTGTCAATTGGACAAATACGCCCATAGTGACTCGGATGAATATCTCGGCTCCGAAAACTTGCGGTTCTCCCCGTCAACCCTCCAGGACCTAAACAACTCACTTTTCTCCCATGAACAGTTTGTGTCAATGGATTCGTTTGATCAAAAACTTGAGATAATGGGTATGTGCCAAAAAAGGTCTCATAAGTAGTTATTAATAAAATTGAAGTTGAAGTTGGAGTTACCAAAGTTTGGGGAGTCGGTTTCGATTGACGTATGAATACTCTACAAATAGTTTTTTGAACTGCATGTTGTAAACGACCAAGAGCCAATCCGAATTGATCTTGTAACAGATCCGCAACCGAACGAATACGTTTATTTTTCAAGTGATTCATCTCATCATCGTCAAGTATACCCGTTCCAAATTTCATTCCAATCAAATGATCCGTAGCGGCCAATACATCTCGTGGTAACAAGAATGTATTGTTCTGAGGTATATCAAGATTAAGTCTCCGATTCATATTTCGTCGACCAATCCTTCCTAATTCACATTTTTGTTGAAAAAATTTCTTTTGTAATTCCTCGCATAAGGACTCCGAAAATACCAGGTCCCCACCTACACAAGCAAATTGTTGATTAAACTCCAAAATAGCTTTTTCTTTTGACTCAATCCTCTTCTTCTCCTTAGCATTCGGGAAAGACAAGAAAATTTCAGGGTAGGAAACATTATCTAGAATTTCTCTTAGATTCGAACCCATAGCTGATGACAGAACTAGAATAGATATCTTTTGTTTTCTACTCATGCGAGCCCATATCCTTTCTTCTTTATCAATTGCTAATTCCGATCTCCCTCCCCAATCTGATATTATAGTCCCAGTGTAGATAGAAATTCCCTTATGATCTAATTCCGAGCGGTAGTAAATACCAGGACTTAGCAATATTTGATTGATCACAATTCGGTATATTCCATTTATAATAAAGGTTCCTAAGGAATTCATTATAGGAATGTTTCCGATAGAAATGGTTTGCTTTTGCACATCGAAACCAAAAATTAATCTCGCAGATACATATAATTCGGAAGAATAGGTGAGTGATTCATACACATCATCTCTTTCTTTTATCGAGGGTTCTAGCAATTGATATCCTTTCGCAAATAATTGAAATGCAATTTCATGATCTGGATTTTTAATTGTTGGAAACTTGTCAAGTTCTTCTGCCAAGGCTTGATTAATGAACCTAAAAAATCCCTCGAATTGGATCTGACTAAATCCGGGTATTGTGGACATTCCCTCGTTTCCATTCCGGAGCATCTTAATCTTAAGTTTCCTGTTTATCAAAGAAAAATTCCATTATCAGCTCACTCTTCATCAATCCCTACGGATTGATCTAGCAATCATGGAATCTATATTCTGTTTACTGAATCACATGAAATTCTAGGGAACTCCACATACGTATTTCATATATGTATTTCATACATATGAATAGAGACCATTTCGACGAAAATTCTAGTTTACCAGGGGTACAAATGAAATGAAAATGAATTGCTAAAATATTCCTACAAAAAAAATTATGCCACTTATACTTTATAATATTCTAATCAGATTGAATGGCAAAGATTTCTCATTTTATCCCCTTTCTATGAATGTAATAAAGCCGTAATATAATACACTAGAAAGTTTTACTTTACTTCGATTTAGAATAGCGTGCTTACTTTAATTTCTAAAAATAATTTGAGGGTTCTTTTTTATTTCGGATCGGAGTAGTATAATTGCTAGAAAATTAAGTATTTCATTGTGGAATTCTAAAATAAAGTAAGTCCCTTTTTTAAGTACATGCCAATCTAATTATCCACCTCTCCCCATATCCATGCTTTTCTTTTATCGTAATTTCACTTGGGTAGGCCAATATAGTGAGGTTATACTCTAATATGAGAGCAAATTTCCTTTTTTTATTCAAGATATTTAATTTAATACTTTGAAAAAGTAAAGCACGATTCCCCATAGAGATATGTACATAAAGGGGATCTTTGGATAATAATGCTGCTCGGACCTAAAGTTCACCTATACACGGATTAAGCATAAAGCCATAATATTTTATTATGCCATTGAAATTGAAGGGGGGAGATAATACCGATTTAAGAGTAGTTCACTACTGCAATTCAAAAAAGAAAGAGAATTCTAGTTAATGGTTCCAATTTGTTCTGAATTTTGCAGCCTGTGACTAGAAATCCACTTTTCTTCTTTTTCATCTCAATAGAAAGAAATGGGAAGTTTTATTGTGTTAGCAATGTATGTTTTAAGATAGAATCTATCGAGGAGAATAATCGAAACTGGATCAAAAAAAGCAGGAGTATCTTTTTTGAAAAAGATTGGAAAAAAGTAAGTTTAATTATATTCAAAATAAAAGAAAGGGGCTTTTCGTAAGAAAACGTGGATGAATACTTGCTGTTTCCTAGATTTTCGATCGGATTTTTTGGCGGCATGGCCAAGCGGTAAGGCAGGGGACTGCAAATCCTTTATCCCCAGTTCAAATCTGGGTGCCGCCTGATCAATACAATACTTAGGTTTTCTAGTACTGGTCGAATTCAATCAATTTTTACTTCGCATAAGTTCGGGCAAGAGAGTAACTAAGCCTGCCGATACTGGGTTTAGAGAAACCATACCATAGTTCTATCCTTAAACTAGGGTTAGGGTTTGTTTTGGCGGTAGTGGCCAAAATGGTTATCAATAGGGGTGAGGTAGTGTTTCCTTATTCTTTTATTATATGAATTTGAATTGGTTCTTAATTGATTCGATTTGAGAATTTTTAAATACGAGGATAAGATGTCAGAAATCTTGGTATCCAAAGAAAGGTCCCTAAGGGGCATTCTTCTATTTTTCAATCTAAGATTCCATAAGGGACTCCACGAAAGAATATCAAGACTTCCTAATTATCATACATTTTTTTGTCGTACATCTTATGTGACCTACATACACTAGAGTAACAAAAGGAATAAAAAATCTTCCTATTCCCGCTTCTTCTATTCAGGACATCATTCCCGTACTCTTTCTTTTTTAAGGTAAGGAAAAAGGGCTTATAGTATAGTATCGTATTTTTAATGCTCTCTAACTCTACAAGAATTCCTATAAGAATTTGTTAGGAGTAAATTCCTTGAACTGATTGATCCATGGCCTTAGGGCAGAAGCCCTTTTTGACTCTGTACCCTTGATTCCACTATGATTATTGATCAATAGTAGAATAATCCCTTCATAGAAATAGGAGACATAATTTAGATGGATATAGTAAGTCTCTCTTGGGTTGCTTTAATGGTAGTCTTTACATTTTCTCTTTCACTAGTAGTATGGGGAAGGAGTGGACTCTAGGGATACGATACTACTAATTGATTAAGTAATCAAATTGTTCTATCAATTCTTTTTTTAATTGATCATTTTGCATTAATTATTTTGTCAAACATTATTCTTTAATCTTTTTTCTTTAGTTTTGTTTCACTCCTATAAGAAACTCTTGTATTGTAAGAAAGAGCCATTATACCAATTAAGAATTTCTACTAGAAATGACTAATGGTTAAAAAAAGTTCTATACATAAGAAAATTAGACTTTCTTCCATGGAACTATTCACGGCATATCACACATTTTCCATTTGTTTTATACTCTTTCTTTATTCTTAGAATAATTTTTATTCTCTTTTGAAGCATCTCGCGGGATATTTAAGCATGAAAGATTCGCTGGTTTTTTCCTTTTATGTCGGGACCCCGATCCTAAGCCATAGGAATCCAGCCTGTAACACATCGCATCTCTTTGTGGTCTCACGCACGGTTAACTCCACGGCTGCAGCCTTACCTTAGCCGGGACCGTTTGCGTCTTTTGACTCACGTATGCGATAGGTGTCGCTAGCAATCCAATGTCAAAGAACCCGGATCGACATGTCTAGTCATAAACCAAAGTGGCAGTTCCGCACAAGGACAGGCATACATGACCCAACAAAGCAGGTGTCGGTCATCAGCGAACGTAGACGAGTCGTAGCAAGCTACAAGGACTCCATTATGTCGCGTGACATTTCCCCAAAGAGGACAGACACAGCAGCTAAGAAGGACACATGCCGGTCAACCAATGTGTCCGGAGCAGTAGCGGACTACCAAGGCTCGTTGGATCACAAAGGGGCATTTCCTTGTAAGGAGTGCTACTAAAGTTCACGACTAGGTATTCGAACCCCATACATATCAAGTATGACACACGTACGCATGGCATACCGATATGTATAGATACATCGATGGCATCACAACATAACCATAAACATACAACCTTTATTCAAGAGGCTCGGAAGAGCCACACACATAATATTACACATTAAGGTCTCTCGACCCATAATAGCAGTCATACAAATACAAGCCAGCGGAAGAGTTATAAACTGTCTGGGTACAGACAGTGCAACTAGAAGGCACATGGCCTGACTATACTACAGAGCCGACGTAGGGCCAGATCGTAGCTGGGACACCAGCTACTCGTCGTCGTCGATGTCTACGAAGAACCCTCCATTAGGGTCATTAGCAACCTCTGCAACATTTATTAAGCAAACATGAGTACGAAGGTACTCAGCAAGACTTTAGGAGAACTAACTACTCATGCAAGGTATCAAAAGGTATTGTGGGGTTTCATGCGGGAAGCCAGCATTTGACTCGTGGCTAGACAACTTGCATTTTGAAATTAGTTTTGACAACCTGATTTCTCGCACACGAGTCCACTAACACCACAACAATACACTATCGTGGAATCATTCCGTCTACATACGGAAATACCGTCCACGACACTCACGCTTATCTTGACAATTTTATGAGTAGCCATTGAAGTTATCTATGAACAACATATGTCTCCAAGTAGTCCATATTCGCGGACGCGGCTATTCGAATAGATCATAACCCTGCAGGGGTGTACTTCGTCACACACGCTCTTGCCACTTATCTCTATGTGCACGTCATGCACCTCGACAACCTTCAAGCGGAAGCCCAGCGAGGGAGTCGGCCACGACCGTTAACCACACTAGTACCTAGTCCAGGTTTATCGCCTATCTGAGAGTAACCCGTACGGAAGTCCGGCCGAGGTTTCCGCCACGGCCTCAAACGATGTGCGCAGGGTTCCCAAGCCCACCATCCGGGTGCCACTTGGTACACCGTGCCACTGCCTACCGCATCACGGCCCACCTCTCAGGTCAGCACCATGCACGGCCTCCAGCATTACTATAAACACCAGAAACTACTTGCAACTCCTGGACCGAGTACTACGCGATTAATAGGCCGAGCGGGGTCATATTTCAGGGCCCAACATGTGGTAGTATCTAGTCTTGGATTACATACACGGAACTCAGTTCCTAAGGACGGTTCCAATGAAACAACCCGCCATGTACTCCTACACAGCCTTTCACCGGTACCTTTACCAAATCAAGTTCAACACACAACCTTTGCTCACCGAACACATTCCACATTTCTGTTCATCTCCCAGATGACAGACCATACACAACTCTAAGCATAGCATGCATAGCAGGATAAGGCACATCATAGCTCAAGCAACTACCAGGTATGCTAGGTTGCAAGGTTCGGCTATTTACTGTGACAAGGTTAGGTCATGCAAAGGAAGTGGGTTCAACTATCGTGGCAAAAGCAGTTGTAGCATTTGATCCTAATGCAATAAATAAGTGCAGGAGCAAGAACATGGGAATTATCGGGATGATCAAAAGGGTTGCTTGCCTTGTTGCTCAGAGGAGGAACGATATCCGTCAGACGGATATTCGGTGGAATCCGGGGGTGCGGAGCCTACCGAAATGAATGGCAACATTCAATAACAATCATATGCACTCAAAATGATGCATGAGCATGGCATGAGAATGCAAGGTGATAAGTTATTATTTTCAACATGTAATAGGTTTAGAGTTGATTTGAATCACATTCGAATAGCAATTCAAACGGGGTATTCTCGGATACCGGTTTATTTGATTCGACCTGATGCTCAGATCAACTTGATGTTAACATGCATGAAATGTCATGTTATGGTACTGATTTGTAATTAGGGCAGTGTGTGATCATTGCATATATAATGAAATTTGAATATTTTTGCAAATTCCATTTATAAAGTGATTATAAGAATTGAATTATTCCTTATTCCACAATTTAGGGTTCTGTAACTTTTTTAAACATGGTTGAAAATAGCATAATCAGAATCCTTGAATTTTTCTGATACTTTTTCATATATAAATTATTTTCATTGGAGTTACAGATTAATTTCTATGATTTTTACAAATTTTTGCAATTTCCTGAATTAGTTTTATACTGGAAATTCTATTTATTGCCTCAGGCTGACGTCAGCAGGTCAGCCGACCTGTTCAGGTCAAACCTGACAGGGGGGCCCCACTGGTCAGCCTCTCTGGGACTAATCCCGCGCTGACCAGCCCTAACTGAGGTTTGACTTGGCCTTGGGCCCACTTGTCAGCGAGTGATTAGGTCACTAATCTGCTGGGTTAGCTTGCCACGTCGACCCCCACCGGAGGGTGGTCGCCGGCGACCAGGCCCGCGGCGGAGGGCTCGCCGGAGGCGACCTAGACGGCGCTGCACAGCACCAAAACGCACGCGGTTTGCAGCTACAGCATGCTCGCGAAGTGGCCGATCTGGCAGGACCATCTGGGGAGGCTAGGGTCGCCGGAAGAGGCGTCGGCGATGAGCCGGAGCGGCGGCCGAAGCTCGGCCTTCTATGAGGGGCGGTTCTAGGGCACGGGGAGGGCAGCTGGAGGGCTCGACACGCTCCTGGAGGCTCCAGGAGCTCGAATCCTAGCTCGGGCGCGTGGATCAGTCATCACAGCGACGACAGCGACATGGCCGGCGGCGAGAAGCTCTCGGCCTTGGTGGGGAACTAGGATACAATGCACGGGAGAGCGTGGGGCGAGAGGGGAAACGACGACGAGCTCACGGCGGTTCCGATGGCGCTGAAGAGGGGCTCGGGGATGCGCCAGAGGAAGCGAATCGACGGGAGAGGTCCGGCGGCCGGAGGTGGAAGACGACGGCGTTGCGGGCGTTGCAGGGCTCGAGGAAGCTTCGGCTTCTGCAGAGATGACCAGGGCGACGAGGCGGAGCTAATGGCATGCTCTGGGAGGGAATCCTATGGCCAGGGGCACGGGCAGCTCGAGCTCGACTCTAATGGCGGCAGCAAGGAGGAGGAGGAGATCCGGGAGAAGGAGGAGAACCGAGGCGGGGAATGGATAGGGGAGGCTCTGGGGAGCTTATCCCCGTCATCGCCAGCGCGAGGCGGCGGCCAGGCAGGCACGCAGGTGCGTGGCCGCGCCGGAGGGGGTGGCGGCCACCTCCTGGTGCCTACTGGCGCGAGGGAGGGGACGAGCGAGGGATGGGCCGGGCCAGGCTTAGGCGACAGGTAAGGTTTTTCCATTTTTTTCTGTTTTTGTTTTTCTGTTTTGCTAATTATTGTTTTGCCAATTAATTCAGCTCCAAAACTAAAAGTAAAAACTATTTTAGACCTCCTGAAATATTTGTTATAATATCCCCAACCATTTCCAAGGTTTTCAACATTTTTGGAAATTCATAGTTTCTGATTTCAAATTTAAAACTTGAAACCAGTAGCCTTTTTCATTTATTCAAAAAGCTTAAGGTGTCAAGAAAATAGTTTTCTCCAATGCTCATTTACTTTCATGATTTAGCAGAAAGTTTGAACATTTCTTGAGGCCATTTTGGGTTCATTGATTTTGAACTAGTTTGAGATTTCCTTTAATTGAAATGGTGGCTAGGGTTTTGAGTTTTTCCTTTGCCACTTTGTTGTTTTTGTTGAAACTTCTTAGATGCAAATGCAAATAAGACATGAGCACAATGCTATTTTGCTTAAGGGTCAGGGATGTGACATTTTATTTTTTACTATAGTCTATTCTTATATTATTTTTCTTTCCTTCCATGGATTCTTTGGTCAAGAATTGTCTTCGATTTTTGTATTTTGACCTGATTGAAATTAAGTGGATGCAATGAAAAAAGAAATTAAATTAGACTACTTAACTATTTCAATCTACTAATCTATTCTATGTAGATTCAAAGATAATATAATAGAAAGACTCTAAAGTGTCGTAGAAAAAACTATATGTAGTTCTTTCTACCACACTTTAAGATTCCAACCAGATCCTTTCATTTAAGACTTGGATTTTTTTTATTTAATCCCTTTTTCATTTCTTCAATGATTAATTGGAATTCCACTTAATTATTTTGGCTGACTGTTTTTACATAAATAATAAGTAAAAAAGAAGTAGGAATTAGAATGAACAGTGCAGTAACAATAAATGCGAGAATATTGACTTCCATAACCTCTTTATTTTTTATTTTCACAATAACTCGAGATGTAATCCCATGGAGAGGAAAAAGGGGTATCTTGTAAATTCAATGGCAGGGCTCGCATTCTGATAATACTGAATCAATTCAATATTATGAATATCGGATCTATCAAATCAATTCATGGATGAGAGTTATATAGTATAACATAGGAAGATCCTATATCCATACTAAGACCAAAATGGGTTTTTTGATTGGATTAGGAATTCCCTCTTTTTTAATCCTTTTTTTTCTACTTTTTCTTTTCTATATCTCTAACCCACGAGCTTTCTTAATCTTATACAATTTCTCTTCCTTTTTTTATAGTTATACATACAATTATGTATGTATTATATGAGCAACTTTCTATGGGTCACATAGACATCCAAATAAGCAGTAGAAGTGAGATGGGGAAAAGAGGTCTGAAATAAAAAGGGAATAAAATTTATGTATGGATTCCGGTAAAATACCGGTACTCTATTTCATAACAGTGGAATAGGAAATTAAGATGAGGATGGTATCATCATAAAGAAAGATAGAGTAATATCCGAAAATTCTACTAATCCACATATCGTATGTGTGTCTTTCTTTATCTTTATCGATCGGGAGTAGTGAAAAAATTCCTATACTCCTTCCCTCCCTCTTTAATGAGAGATGCAAAATAAAAAAGTGAAGTAAGGGTGCCCTATGGGTATTTGATCTTGCTCCCTGCCCCTTTTTTCATGGAAAAAGGAAATATGAATTTCTCCATTCATTGAACCCTAGTTCGGGACTGACGGGGCTCGAACCCGCAGCTTCCGCCTTGACAGGGCAGTGCTCTGACCAATTGAACTACAATCCCCGCGGGGTGTATGGCATACCCATTCTTAAATAGAACCATAAGAAGATTCGATTCATCTGTCGTACTCTAAGAAATAGACGAATCATATACTACATACCCACATATTATATAATACGTGGGTATAGTGAGAGTGACATAACTAGTATGTCGTGATTTTTTATCACTAAAAATGGATAATAATCCACCCTTCAACAAGAAAAACTCTTTTGTTTGTAAGAAAGGAATGAGAGAGATATGGATTAGAAAAAAAAAATCCCCTTTTTTATTTCTCTTTTATTTCTATAGATCAGACATTTTATTTTATGGGAGAAAAACAAAAGGATTTAGTTCATATTCACGAAGCCCTAGATTTTTGGGCCGAGCTGGATTTGAACCAGCGTAGACATTGTCAACGAATTTACAGTCCGTCCCCATTAACCACTCGGGCATCGACCCAGGAAGAATTTATTCTAGGGTTTTTGCTAATCTATGATTAACCTCCTTTCATAATACTCCCTACCCCCAGGGGAAGTCGAATCCCCGCTGCCTCCTTGAAAGAGAGATGTCGTGAACCACTAGACCATAGGGGCATCACTAGACGATAGGACCATATACAACCGCTCGTGATTATACTATAATCATAGTATGAGCAGTTTTTTTGAATTGTCAATATACTCGAAAAGTATAACTAGATCCAAAGCAAAGAGTTTTTCTAACTTTTCTGCTATGTTTTCATCTAGGATTTTTTAGTTGATGGTTAGATTAATTCATGGATCATCCTCTACCTTTTAGGGAAATTCATTTTAAATGTATAGAATAAGAATGGATTACTAAAAGGGATTCTAGATTAGTTCAGTACAGGTAGTTATTTTATTGATCTAAGATAAGACGAAAAAGAGTCCATTTTTTTTTTATTTCCATTCCGTGCTTCATTTAGTGTTCAGACCAGAAATGCATTCATCCCGCACTAAGTCATAAAATTCTCTAAAGAGAAAGCTTCAAAAACAAATAAAAAAGCGAATCAATTTAGTAGAAAAGTACTCTAACAGATTCGAACCAACGACTTACGTCTTAGCACGAGATTACTCTACGACTAATTTAAAAAGCCCTTTATCGGATTTGAACCGATGACTTATGCCTTACCATGGCATTACTCTACCACTGAGTTAAAAGGGCTTTTTATTTAATTCAAAAATTTGCCACTTTGATTTCCCATTATGGGTCTACTGCATAATGTACATATTATATATATAATATATAGAGATATAGAGAGAGACATTATGTATAGATTGTATATGTATTGATATCTTGAGAGCTCAAAATAAAATTAAGAAAAAAAACATACCCAACTCTTCTTGGTTCATGGTTTTCCGTTTCCGAAGGCTAGTAAAATAGGCGGATTCTGGAACCCCAAGGATTCAATGGTATATGGATATGGAAAATATAAGATTTCCAATCCTGGCGGGAAAAGGCAGGGAACAGATACGCAATAGGATAGGATCCTTGGGAGGAACTTTTGGTAATGGCCTTGATCCTCTATGCTATTTTTTATGTGTTCTTAGTTCTATTGAACTTTTTTGATTCTTTTAAACAAGAATCTAATAAACTAGCATTGAGTCAGTGGAAAAAAGGAGAGAGAGAGGAAAGTGTTAAATGGAGAGAGTCGACTAATCATAGACTTTTAGGATCTTCTTTACATCAGGTAAATCTGTCAGCCCTGTCCGTTTTTTTCTTTAAGTTACAACTCTTTGCTTCTTACTTCTATCAAGCCATAGGGAAAGTCTATGATGAATTTGGAAAACTCATCTCACTCTTACTCTATGGCTCGGACTTAATGGGGGAAGAAACATCTTCTATAATTTCTTTTTTGTTCAATTCTGGACAAAAAAGAAAAGAAAAAAAGGAATTTATAGGGGCAGTTTACCCCCTATATCCCCTAGTTTATATTGTAGGAATAATAAAACAATTTAGCAGTCTGGCACACTTACGTCCTCGCAAAGTAAATAATGATTATTGTAGTCGTAATCGTAGAATAGGATAGGATCCTAATCAAAATAAATACATTTGGTTCAGGCGCTATTAGCAGGGTAAGAAGAGATTTATTTTACAGACCAGAGGGAGAGGGGCTATCTAAATCCTAAAGTAAAGGCGCGCGATCGAAGTAGAAGTGCCAATGGCTCAGTGTCATGAACCTTCTCCATCTGATTCAATAAGGGGGAATTAGCCTCCTTGTCAAATGGCTATCCTTGACAAAGGGTACCATTTATACCATAATATACAATGTAGCGGGTATAGTTTAGTGGTAAAAGTGTGATTCGTTCTATTAATAACTGAATTTGAAATGATATACTTAAGACATCCTTAAGTTTTTTTTATATTCCGATGAAAACTTTAGTTCTTATAAAGGATTAAATCCTTTTCCTCTCAGTAGCATATTGAGGAAGAATATACATTCTGGCGATTTGTACCCAAAAACTAATTTAAATTGCATCCAAAATAAAAATTGGATTATGATATGAGTACAGAGTCGCGAAGCATAATTTTGCATTGGATTTAAGTATTCCAATTTTGAAAATATGAGTAAAGGATCTATGGATGAAGATACAAAAAAGTTGATTTCCAATCGTAACTAAATCTTCTTTCGTTAAAGGATAAGGAAGCCAAATAGCTAAAAAACGATAGTTTTGGTTTACTAGAACCATCCGCATATTGTTTCAGCTCGGTGGAAACCCAATTCTTTTCCTCAGGATCTCTTGAATGAAATTAGGGAACGAAGTAAGTAGATTAGATGGATTTAGATAGAATTTATATCTCCTACTCTATAAGGGTCATCTAGAAAGCAGAGAGCTTTGGTTCCATTCAAATAGAAAAGCTGACATAGATGTTAAGTGGTGAGAATATCCATAAAGGAGCTGAATGAAATCAAAATTTCATGTTCGGTTTTTAATTAGAGATGTTAAAAATAATCAACCAACGTCGACTATAACCCCTAGCCTTCCAAGCTAACGATGCGGGTTCGATTCCCGCTACCCGCTCCATTCTGTATAAAATGAGTATTCTATTTGTCTAGACATGTTAAAGGCTTGTATTCAAGCCTTTTTTGTCCACCAGTTTCTGGTACTACAGAGCGGAGTAGAGCAGTTTGGTAGCTCACGAGGCTCATAACCTTGAGGTCACGGGTTCGATCCCCGTCTCCGCACTTAGCAGTCTCTATAAAAGGAGTATTCTATTTCTCTAGATAAGGTAGAGGGGCGTATCCAACTCTTTTTTATTCATTAGTTCCGGGCCCTAGAGGGCAAAATTGAGCAATTTGCGAAGCCACTTGCCGTCACAAAAAGAAGGCGCAAGGCTTCTCCCTACCTTGCAGAAAATAAAAATGAGATGAAAGGGACAGTCTACCTCTCCCTTCCTTTTAAAAACAGTTTGCCCGTTGTTTGTCTCAGTTAATACCCAATTTTGGGGCTGTGTTGGCTAGTTCTATTTCTGCCTCCGGAGCGCCCTCTTTTTTTGAGGGGGATGCAAAGGAAGGGTAAAATAGTAAGGGATACGGCACTAGACTAATACTTAATTAATACTTAATTTAATATAAGTAGTTAAACAATTAACTAGACTAAACTTTTTATCATAGTACTTTGATAAATTAAGCGGGCGAGCGGCGGGAATCGAACCCGTATCTTCTCCTTGGCAAGGAGATGTTTTACCATTGAACTACGCTCGCTACGGTATATATTTTATAGCGTATATCCGCTTGGGTCGACCGTCTATGTCTGGGTCGACCGTTTCATTTCATTTTCTATTCTATTATATTAGATATTAGAGTTTTCCTTTTTTTTATTATCTGTCAATGAATATTCTAATGGGAATTTCATAATACTGAAAGAGAAGAGCTAGCAATTCGGAACGCAAATTGCGTTTTAATACGTCTCACTATTCTAATTTTTTAAATGGCCTTTATTATTTCTTTTTTATGGGGTTACTAAATATTAACCAAATTTAATTTAAGAAATGAGAGAATTCAGAATAGCTACGAGAAAGACTAGTCCAATCCATAATGATGTACCGGAAAATACAACATTTTTATTATTTGACCAACCATCAGGAGAAGCAAATACAAGGGGTACACTAATTACTAAGACTGAGGAAGTCGCAATTAATGCAAAAATAGCTAATTGGAAAGCAATAGTCATATTTCTAATCCTCCAAGCTACCATCAAATAAAGTTGACTACATATTTGATCCCTCACTTAACCAAAATTGTAAAAAAATACAAGAAGTAGGAGGGGTTTAATCATGAATCCATTGGTTCTTCTCTTTAATTAAAATTTATTACTTAACCTCTTTTTTATTTGGATATGGGGGTGAGAGGAGGTTATTTAGTCTTTATTTCACAAGCGGGTATAGCGGATCCTATATCCGTGTATACAGTATACAGAGATATATCGAAAAGGAACTTGTATCTGATATCTTTCTAGAGGTTAATAAATATTTTTATTTTTTATATGGCTATGTTCTATTTGTAGGAGTAAAATAAGGATTAGGCGGTGGTGTTGGGGAACGTCGCATGGGAAACAAAAATTTTCCTACGCGCACGAAGACCTATCATGGTGATGTCCATCTATGAGAGGGGATGAGTGATCTACGTACCCTTGTAGACCGTACAGCAGAAGCGTTGGAGAACGCGGTTGATGTAGTGGAACGTCCTCACGTCCCTCGATCCGCCCCGCGAACAATCCCGCGATCAGTCCCACGATCTAGTACTGAACGGACGGCACCTCCGCGTTCAGCACACGTACAACTCGACGATGATCTCGGCCTTCTTGATCCAGCAAGAGTGACGGAGAGGTAGAAGAGTTCTCCGGCAGCGTGACGGCGCTCCGGAGGTTGGCGATGACCTTGTATCAGCAGGGCTCCGCCCGAGCTCTGCAGAAACGCGATCTAGAGGAAAAACCGTGGAGGTATGTGGTCGGGCTGCCGTGGAAAAGTCGTCTCAAATCAGCCCTAAAACCTCCGTATATATAGATGGGAGGGAGGGGGCCTTGCCTTGGGGTCCAAGGACCCTCAAGGGGGTCGGCCGAGCCAAGGGGGAGAATTATCCCCCCCCAAACCGAGTTGGACTAGGTTTGGTGGGAGGGAGTCCCCCTTCCTTCCCACCTCCTCCTTTTTTTTTCTTTCTCTCTTGATTTTCCTCTCCTTGGCGCATAGGGCACTTGTGGGCTGTCCCACCAGCCCACTAAGGGCTGGTGTGTCTCCCCCAAGGCCTATGGGCTTCCCCGGGGTGGGTTGCCCCCCGGTGAACTCCCGGAACCCATTCGTCATTCCCGGTACATTCCCGGTAACTCCGAAAACCTTCCGGTAATCAAATGAGGTCATCCTATATATCAATCTTCGTTTCCGGACCATTCCGGAAACCCTCGTGACGTCCGTGATCTCATACGGGACTCCGAACAACATTTGGTAACCAACCATATAACTCAAATACGCATAAAACAACGTCGAACCTTAAGTGTGCAGACCCTGCGGGTTCGAGAACTATGTAGACATGACCCGAGAGACTCCTCGGTCAATATCCAATAGCGGGACCTGTATGCCCATATTGGATCCTACATATTCTATGAAGATCTTATCGTTTGAACCTCAGTGCCAAGGATTCGTATAATCCTGTATGTCATTCCCTTTGTCCTTCGGTATGTTACTTGCTCGAGATTCGATCGTCAGTATCCGCATACCTATTTCAATCTCGTTTACCGGCAAGTCTCTTTACTCGTTCCGTAATACAAGATCCCGCAACTTACACTAAGTCACATTGCTTGCAAGGCTTGTGTGCGATGTTGTATTACCGAGTGGGCCCCGAGATACCTCTCCGTCACACGGAGTGACAAATCCCAGTCTTGATCCATACTAACTCAATTAACACCTTCGGAGGTACCTATAGAGCATCTTTATAGTCACCCAGTTACGTTGCGATGTTTGATACACACAAAGCATTCCTCCGGTGTCAGTGAGTTTTATGATCTCATGGTCATAGGAATAAATACTTGACACGCAGAAAACAGTAGCAACAAAATGACACGATCAACATGCTACGTCTATTAGTTTGGGTCTAGTCCATCACGTGATTCTCCCAATGACGTGATCCAGTTATCAAGCAACAACACCTTGCCTATGGCCAGGAAACCTTGACCATCTTTGATCAACGAGCTAGTCAACTAGAGGCTTACTAGGGACAGTGTTTTGTCTATGTATCCACACAAGTATTGTGTTTCCAATCAATACAATTATAGCATGGATAATAAACGATTATCATGAACTAAGAAATATAATAATAACTAATTTATTATTTCCTCTAGGGCATATTTCCAACAGTCTCCCACTTGCACTAGAGTCAATAATCTAGTTCACATCACCATGTGATTCCAACGAATCCAATACCCATATAGTTATGGGGTCTGATCACGTCTTGCTCGTGAGAGAGGTTTTAGTCAATGGTTCTGAAACTTTCAGACTCGTGTGTTCTTTACAAATCTTTATGTCATCTTATAGATGCTGCTACTATGTGCTATTCGGAAATACTCCAAATATCTACTCTACTATACGAATTCGTTTCACCACTCATAGTTATTCGGATTAGTGTCAAAGCTTGCATCGACGTAACCCTTTATGACAAACTCTTTAACCACCTCCATAATCGAGAAAAATTCCTTAGTCCATTAGTTACCAAGGATAAATTTCGACCGCTGCTAGTGATTCAATCATGGATCACTCTCTGTACCTCTCAACATACTTTGAGTCAAGGCACACATCAGGTGCGGTACACAGCATGACATACTTTAGATTCTACGGCTAAGGCATAGAAGACGACCTTCGTCTATTCTCTTTATTCTGCCGGGGTCGGGTTTCTGAGTCTAACTCAAATTTACACCTTACAACGCAACCAAGAACTCCTTCTTTGCTGATCTATTTTGAACTCCTTCAAAAACTTGTCAAGGCATGCATCTTGTTGAAACTTCCATTAAGCGCTTTCGATCTATCTCCATAGATCTTTGATGCTCAACGTTCAAGTAGCTCAATCCAGGTATTGCTTTGAAAACTCCTTTCAAACAACCTTGTATGTTTTACAGAAATTCTACATTACTTCTGATCCACAATATGTCAACCACATATACTTATCAGAAATTCTGTAGTGCTCCCACTCACTTCTTTGGAAATACAAGTTTCTCATAAACCTTGTACAAACCCAAAATCTTTGATCATCTCATCAAAGTGTATATTCCAACTCCGAGATGCTTGCACCAGTCCATTGAAGGATCGCTGGAGCTTGCATACTTGTTAGTATCTTTAGGATCGACAAAACATTCTGGTTGTATCACATACAATGTTTGCTCAAGGAAACCGTCGAGAAAACAATGTTTTGACATCCTACGTGCAATATTTCATAAATAATGCATCAACAACTAACATAATTCTAACAGACCTTTAGCATCGCTACGAGTGAGAAAGTCTCATCATAGTCAACTGTTTGATCTTGTCGAAAACATCTTTGCGACAAGTCAAGCTTTTCTTAATAGTGACTTATCACCATCATCGCCTGTCTTCTTTTAAAGATCCATTTTACTCAATAGTCCTATGACCATCAAGTAGTTCTACCAAAGTCTACACTTTGTTTTCACACATGGATCCTCTCTCGGATTTCATGGCTTCCAGCCATTTGTCGGAATCTGGGCCCACCATCGCTTTCTCCAGAACTCGTAGGTTCACTGTTGCTCAACAACATGACGTCCAAGACAGGGTTACCGTACTACTCTGCAGCAGTACGCGACCTTGTCGACCTACGAGGTTTGTAGTAACTTGATTCGAAGCTCAATGATCATCATCATCAGTTTCCACTTCAATTGGTGTAGGCGCCACATGAACAACTTCATGCGCCCTGCTACACACTGGTTCAAGTGATGGTTCAATAACCTCATCAAGTTCTACTACCCTCCCACTCAATTCTTTCGAGAGAAACCTTTCCTCGAGAAAGGATCCGTTTCTAGAAACAAACACTTTGCTTTCGGATCTGAGATAGGAGATGTACCCAACTGTTTTGGATACCCTATGAAGAAGCATTTATCCGCTTTGGGTTCAAGCTTATCAGACTGAAACTTTTTCACATAAGTGTCGAAACCCCAAACTTTCAAGAAATGGCAGTTTAGATTTCTCTAAACCTCAGTCTATACTGTGTCATCTCAACGGAAATACGCGGTGCCCTATATAAAGGGAGTGTGGTTGTCTCTAATGCATAACCCATAAACGATAGTGGTAATTCGATAAGAGACATCTTAGTGTGCACCGTACGAAATAGTGCGTGACTATGATGTTCAGACACATCATCACATTATGATGTTCCAGGTGGCATGAACTACGAAACAATTTCCACATTGTCTTAACTGCGTACCAAAACTCGAAACACAGATATTCATTTCTATGATCATATCGTAGACAGTTTATCCTCTTGTTACGATGAACTTCACTCCGAAACAGAATTGAACTTTTCAATATTTCAGACTTGTGATTCATTAAGTAATTACTCTAGTATCTACTCAAATCATCATTGAAGTAAGAACATAATGATATCCACTGCGTGCCTCAGCACCCATTGGACTGCATACATCAAAATGTATCACTTCCAACAAGTTACTATCTTATTTCATCTCAATGAAAACAAGGCCTTGCTCATGTGGTATGATTTGCATGTCAATAGTGATTCGAAATCAGGTGAGTACAAAGATCCATCAGCATGGAGCCTCTTCATGCAATTTATACTAACATGACTCAAGTGGCAGTGCCACAAGTAAGTGGTACTATCATCATCAACTCGTAGCTTTTGGCACCAATATCATGAACATGTGTAACACTACGATCGAGATTCAATAAACTATTGAAGGTGAATATTCAAGAAAATAGAGTAACCATTATTCTCTTTAAATGAATAATCGTATTGCAATAAACACGATCCAATCATGTTCATGCTTAACGCAAGCACAAAATAACAATTATTTAGGTTTGACACCAATCCCGATGGTAGAGGGAGCGTGCGACGTTTGATCATATCAACCTTGGAAACACTTCCAACACATATCGTCACCTCACCTTTAGCTAGTCTCCGTTTATGTCGTAGCTTTCATTTCGTGTTACTAATCACTTAGCAACCGAACCGGTATCCAATACCCTCATGCTACTAGGAGTACTAGTAAAGTACACATCAACATCATGTATATCAAAATACACTTCTTTCGACTTTTGTCAGCCTTCTTATCTACCAAGTATCTAGAGTTGCTCCGCCTCAGTGACTGTTCTCCTCATTACAGAAGCACTTAGTCTCGGGTTTGGGTTTAAACTTGGGTCTCTTCATTAGTGCAGCAACTGTTTTGCTGTTTCACGAAGTATCCCTTCTAGCCCTTGTCTTTCTTGAAACTTAGTGGTTTTACAAACCATCAACTATTGATGCTCCTTCTTGATTTCTACTTTCGCAGTGTCAAACATCGCGAATCGCTCAAGGATCATTGTATCTATCCTTGATATGTTATAGTTCATCACGAAGCTCTCAAAGCTTGGTGGCTGTGACTTTGGAGAACCATCACTATCTCATCTGGAAGATTAACTCCCACTTGATTCAAGTGATTGTCGTACTCAGACAATCTGAGCACATGCTCAAGGATTGAGCCTTTCTCCTTTACTTTGTGGACAAAGAATCTTGTCGGAGGTCTCGTACCTCTTAACAAGGGCACAAGCATGAAATCACAATTTCATCTCTTTAGAACATCACTTATGTTCCGTGACGTTTTACAACGCTTTCGGCGCCTTTCTTCTAAGCCATTAATTATTTTTGTACTGAACTATCGTGTAGTCATCAGAAACGTGTATGTCGGATGTTCACAGCATCCACAGACGACGCTCGAGGTGCAGCACACCGAGTGGTGCATTAAGGACATAAGCCTTCTGCGTAGCAACGAGGACAATCCTCGGTTTTACAGACTCAGTCTGCAAAGTTTGCTACTATCAATTTTCAACTAAATTTTCTCTAGGAACATATAAAAACAGTAGAGCTATAGCACAAGCTACATCGTAATTCGCAAAGACCATTAGACTTATGTTCATGATAATTAGTTCAATTAATCATATTACTTAAGAACTCCCACTCAAAAAGTACATCTCTCTAGTCATTTGAGTGGTACATGATCCAAATCCACTATCTCAAGTCCGATCATCACGTGAGTCGAGAATAGTTTCAGTGGTAAGCATCTCTATGCTAATCATATGAACTATACGATTCATGCTCGACCTTTCGGTCTCATGTGTTCCGAGGCCATGTCTGCACATGCTAGGCTCGTCAAGCTTAACCCGAGTGTTCCGCGTGCGCAACTGTTTTGCACCCGTTGTATGTGAACGTTGAGTCTATCACACCCGATCATCACGTGGTGTCTCGAAACGACGAACTGTAGCAACGGTGCACAGTCGGGGAGAACACAATTTCATCTTGAAATTTTAGTGAGAGATCACCTCATAATGCTACCGTCATTCTAAGCAAAATAAGGTGCATAAAAGGATTAACATCACATGCAATTCATAAGTGACATGATATGGCCATCATCACGTGCTTCTTGATCTCCATCACCAAAGCACCGGCACGATCTTCTTGTCACCGGCGCCACACCATGATCATCCATCAACGTGTTGCCATCGGGGTTGTCGTGCTACTTATACTATTACTACTAAAGCTACATCCTAGCAAAATAGTAAACGCATCTGCAAGCACAAACGTTAGTATAAAGACAACCCTATGGCTCCTGCCGGTTGCCGTACCATCGACGTGCAAGTCGATATTTCTATTACAACATGATCGTCTCATACATCCAATATATCACATCACATCGTTGGCCATATCACATCACAATCATACCCTGCAAAAACAAGTTAGACGTCCTCTAATTTTGTTGTTGCATGTTTTACGTGGTGACCAAGGGTATCTAGTAGGATCGCATCTTACTTACGCAAACAACACAACGGAGATATATGAGTTGCTATTTAACCTCATCCAAGGACCTCCTCGGTCAAATCCGATTCAACTAAAGTTGGAGAAACCGACACTTGCCAGTCATCTTTGAGCAAAGGGGGTTACTCGTAACGATGAAACCAGTCTCTCGTAAGCGTACGAGTAATGTCGGTCCAAGCCTCTTCAATCCAACAATACCGCGGAATCAAGAAAAGACTAAGGAGGGCAGCAAAACGCACATCACCGCCCACAAAAACTTTTGTGTTCTTCTCAAGAAGACATCTACGCATGAACCTAGCTCATGATGCCACTGTTGGGGAACGTCGCATGGGAAACAAAAATTTTCCTACGCGCACGAAGACCTATCATGGTGATGTCCATCTACGAGAGGGGATGAGTGATCTACGTACCCTTGTAGACCGTACAGCAGAAGCGTTGGAGAACGCGGTTGATGTAGTGGAACGTCCTCACGTCCCTCGATCCGCCCCGCGAACAATCCCGCGATCAGTCCCACGATCTAGTACCGAACGGACGGCACCTCCGCGTTCAGCACACGTACAGCTCGACGATGATCTCGGCCTTCTTGATCTAGCAAGAGAGACGGAGAGGTAGAAGAGTTCTCCGGCAGCGTGTCGGCGCTCCGGAGGTTGGTGATGACCTTGTCTCAGCAGGGCTCCGCCCGAGCTCTGCAGAAACGCGATCTAGAGGAAAAACCGTGGAGGTATGTGGTCGGGCTGCCGTGGAAAAGTCGTCTCAAATAAGCCCTAAAACCTCCGTATTTATAGGTGGGAGGGAGGGGGCCTTGCCTTGAGGTCCAAGGACCCTCAAGGGGGTCGGCCGAGCCAAGGGGGAGAACTCTCCCCCCCCCCAAACCGAGTTGGACTAGGTTTGGTGGGAGGGAGTCCCCCTTCCTTCCCACCTCCTCCTTTTTTTTCTTTCTCTCTTGATTTTCTTCTCCTTGGCGCATAGGGCACTTGTGGGCTGTCCCACCAGCCCACTAAGGGCTGGTGTGTCTCCCCCAAGGCCTATGGGCTTCCCCGGGGTGGGTTGCCCCCCCAGTGAACTCCCGGAACCCATTCGTCATTCCCGGTACATTCCCGGTAACTCCGAAAACCTTCCGGTAATCAAATGAGGTCATCCTATATATCAATCTTCGTTTCCGGACCATTCCGGAGACCCTCGTGATGTCCGTGATCTCATCCAGGACTCCGAACAACATTCGGTAACCAACCATATAACTCAAATACGCATAAAACAACGTCGAACCTTAAGTGTGTAGACCCTGCGGGTTCGAGAACTATGTAGACATGACCCGAGAGACTCCTCGGTCAATATCCAATAGCGGGACCTGGATGCCCATATTGGATCCTACATATTCTATGAAGATCTTATCGTTTGAACCTCAGTGCCAAGGATTCGTATAATCCCGTATGTCATTCCCTTTGTCCTTCGGTATGTTACTTGCTCGAGATTCGATCGTCAGTATCCGCATACCTATTTCAATCTCGTTTACCGGCAAGTCTCTTTACTCGTTCCGTAATACAAGATCCCACAACTTACACTAAGTTACATTGCTTGCAAGGCTTGTGTGTGATGTTGTATTACCGAGTGGGCCCCGAGATACCTCTCCATCACACGGAGTGACAAATCCGAGTCTTGATCCATACTAACTCAACTAACACCTTCGGAGATACCTGTAGAGCATCTTTATAGTCACCCAGTTACGTTGCGACGTTTGATACACACAAAGCATTCCTCCGGTGTCAGTGAGTTATATGATCTCATGGTCATAGGAATAAATACTTGACACGCAAAAAACAGTAGCAACAAAATGACACGATCAACATGCTACGTCTATTAGTTTGGGTCTAGTCCATCACGTGATTCTCCCAATGACTTGATTCAGTTATCAAGCAACAACACCTTGCCTATGGCCAGGAAACCTTGACCATCTTTGATCAACGAGCTAGTCAACTAGAGGCTTACTAGGGACAGTGTTTTGTCTATGTATCCACACAAGTATTGTGTTTCCAATCAATACAATTATAGCATGGATAATAATAACTAATTTATTATTGCCTCTAGGGCATATTTCCAACAGGTGGAGAGATGGCTGAGTGGTTGATAGCTCCGGTCTTGAAAACCGGTATAGTTCTAGGAACTATCGAGGGTTCGAATCCCTCTCTCTCCTTTTGCTTATTGAATATGTTTGTTTCTTTCATTTTTTTTATTCTGTCCCTTATCTTTCTTTCATAAAAAGGAATGAATGGCTTGGCTAGATAGAATAACCGAGCCAGAACAGAAAAAAGTAGAACAGGTATAAATAAGAAAATCTTAGTTAAGAGGGTTCATGTAAAGAACAGGTTCCAAATCACGATCGATTCCCTTTTCAAAACCTGCTGCAGCAGCTCGGGCTCTTCCTGCATGCCATAAATGGCCCACAAAAAATAAGAATCCTAGAACAAAATGAGAAGTTGATAACCAACTTCTAGGAGAGACATAATTAACTGCATTGATCTCGGTCGCTACGCCACCCACGAAATTTAAAGAGCCTAAAGGAGCGTGGGTCATATATTCTGCTGAGCGCCGTTCTTGCCAAGGTTGTATGTCTTTTTTCAACCTACTCAAGTCCAAACCGTTGGGGCCCCTTAGAGGTTCTAACCATGGAGCACGAAGGTCCCAAAAACGGATAGTTTCCCCTCCAAAGATAACCTCCCCAGTTAGGGAACGCATTAGATATTTCCCTAAACCTGTGGGTCCTTGAGCGGATCCCACATTAGCTCCAAGACGCTGGTCTCTAACTAGAAAAGTAAATGCTTGAGCTTGAGAAGCTTCTGGCCCGGTGGGTCCATAAAACTCACTCGGATAAGCTGTATTATTGAACCATACAAAACAACAAGCGATAAAACCAAAGACAGATAAAGCAGCTAAACTATAAGACAAGTAAGCTTCTCCAGACCATACAAATGCACGGCGAGCCCATGCGAAGGGTTTGGTTAAAATATGCCAAATTCCCCCAAATACACAAATAAAACCCAACCATACATGTCCACCAATTATATCTTCTAAATCATCTACACTAACAATCCACCCTTCTCCCCCAAAAGGAGATTTTAGTAAATAACCAAATATAACACTGGGACTAAGGGTCAAATTGGTAATTTTTCTTACATTTCCCCCCCAGGGGCCCAGGTATCATATACACCGCCAAAATAAAGAGCCTTGAGTACTAGAAGAAAAGCACCTAGACCTAACAAAATTAAGTGAATACCCAAAATTGTAGTCATTTTATTTCTATCTTTCCAGACATAACCAAAGAATGGAAAAGATTCTTCAAGAGTCTCGGGTCCCAGAAGCGCGTGATAAATGCCACCGAAGCCTAAGACTGCGGAGGAAATTAGGTGAAGTACGCCAGATACAAAGTATGGAAAAGTATCTAGAACTTCCCCCCTGGCCCTACTCCCCAACCTAGAGTAGCTAAGTGTGGAAGTAAAATCAACCCTTGTTCATACATGGGCTTTTCTGGTACGAAATGGGCCACTTCAAATAGGTTCATTGCTCCGGCCCATAATATGATTAATCCGGCATGGGCTACGTGAGCTCCAAGTAGTTTACCGGACAAATTGATTAGTCTGGCATTCCCAGCCCACCAAGCAAAGCCGGTGGTTTCTTGGTCACGACCAGCTAAAACGAAAGTTCCATTAAAGAGCGTTTCCACGTGGTAGAACCTCCTCAGGGAATATAAGATTTTCATGAGGCTGATCCTGAGCTGCCATCCACGCACGAATACCCTCGTTTAAAAGAATATTTTTGGTGTAGAAAGTCTTGAATTCAGGATCTTCCGCTGCATGGATTTCCTGGGAAACAAAGTCATAGGCACGTAAGTTCAGAGCCAAGCCAACTACGCCAATAGCACTCATCCATAAACCGGTGACGGGTACAAATAGCATAAAGAAATGTAACCAACGTTTATTGGAAAAAGCAACACCAAAGATTTGGGACCAAAAGCGGTTAGCAGTGACCATTGAATAAGTTTCTTCAGCTTGAGTTGGGTTAAAAGCACGGAAGGTATTTGCACCATCACCGTCCTCAAATAGAGTGTTTTCTACGGTTGCTCCATGAATAGCGCATAGCAGAGCCGCGCCTAATACTCCGGCAAGTCCCATCATATGAAATGGGTTCAACGTCCAATTATGAAATCCTTGGAAGAAAAGGATGAATCGAAATATCGCTGCTATGCCAAAACTCGGCGCAAAGAACCAACCAGATTGCCCCAGTGGATAAATAAGGAATACTGAAACAAAAACAGCAATTGGACCAGAGAATGAGATTGCATTATAAGGCCGCAATTGAACAGACCGAGCAAGTTCAAATTGGCGTAACATGAAACCTATTAGTGCAAAAGCCCCGTGGAGAGCTACAAAAGTCCATAGACCGCCTAATTGACACCAACGAGTAAAATCTCCTTGTGCTTCTGGCCCCCATAGTAGCAACAAAGAGTGTGCTAAACTATTGGTAGGTGTAGAAACTGCTGCGGTTAAGAAATTACAACCTTCCAAATAGGAACTTGCCAATCCATGGGTATACCAAGAAGTTACAAAAGTTGTCCCTGTAAACCAACCCCCTAAAGCGAAATAAGCACAAGGAAAGAGCAATATGCTAGACCATCCTACAAAAACGAAACGGTCCCTTCGTAACCAGTCATCCATAGTATCAAATAGATCATTTTCTTCTTTAGGAACTCTACAAAGGGCTATAGTCATAGTGATCCTCCTATTCAATTACTTCAACCATTTCCGAGCACCTCATATCACTTTCCAAGGCATATGATAGTTTTATATCTGTGGACAATTTCTTTCTCGTTCAATGCCCTTTTTCAATGGTCTCGAAGAGAGAAATTTTCCATTTTTATCTATGGAGTCACTACCGAGGTCGTTGTAAATCCATGAATTTGATTCGATTTGTTTTTCTTATCTTATACTTATAGAAATAAACCTTTGAATTCAGCATTATTCCAAGACTCCTATTTCAAAGTCTATCTTTTAAGGGAAAAATGAAAATAAAAGTAACCCCTTTTTTCCCATTCCCTCTCTATTGCATGGGGGGAAGAACTAAAATGGAGGATTCTGAAAAAAAAGACCTTCGAAATCAATTTTTATGTGTAGCGCAAAGGAGTTGCGATTTCTTCTTATTCCTATAGAACATCTAGTAACAAGAATATGAAATCGTAAATAGCGAAAAATTCTTGTCTTGCGCGGTCTAAGTCTAAGGAAATACGAAAAATTCGCTTATACAATTTCATCTACATCGAATTTATATATTAGAATAGCGGATAGAGGCATCATTCAAGGAGTCAGGTCTACTTACTTTATGCTTCTTTCCAATTTTATGGTGGATTTGATAAGAACCCTTTTTGCTTTCTTGATAAATAATCGACAAAAAAAGCGTTTTTTTATATATATCTTGTTTTATTATAATTATAACAAGTCCTATATGGAAATGCCCGCTAAAGAGAAAATCTATTTGATTGTCTATCGGTCAATATCGATTTTTACAAAGAAAAAACAAGAATTTTCTTCTTTTTTTTTATTAACATTAAGAAAAAAGAATATAACTAAAATGGAATTGGCAATATAATTTTTATAGACTTTTGAAAGAAAAAAAGGGGTTTTTTGCAACCGTTATTTCTTATTTCTTGCCTATATCATATCACGGAAACCTTTCGCTTTGGAACGTGGAGAGATGGCTGAGTGGACTAAAGCGGCGGATTGCTAATCCGTTGTACAATTTTTTTGTACCGAGGGTTCGAATCCCTCTCTTTCCGCTCCCTTGGATCATTTGGGACTTTCAAACTGGAAAGAATTCTGACCCCCGGATTTTCTCATAGATAAATATACGAAACAAATCCAATTTGTAAGAATTTTTTTTTGAATTTTTACTCCTCGCGTCCAGGATTCCGTCCTGGATCATTAGATAAGAATCCAAAGATAAAGAGTGAAACGAAGAATATCACTAGTGTATAAACAAAAAGTTTGAGAGTAAGCATTACCAGTTTTTCCTTACCACACGGATCCACTAGGATGGTTTTTTTTTTATACCTAAAAATGCAAAAATGAATTCTGGAAAAAAATTGCAAGAATTCATTTATAATAAGAACTCTTATCAATAGCAAAAATAGGGTTAGGTGGTATTGAATAGGTATTGTGTAGGTACCTAAAGGTACCTGCTCAACCTAGGTGCAGGGGAGTAGAAAGGCTGATCCAAATTTATTGCTGTAGCTACCCATTCAATGTAGAATAATTTCAATTTTAGAATTGAGGGTTCATAATATAAAAATATAAAACTTCTCGGCTTTTACCCATTTTAATTTTTTTTGGAATGAACACATCATTCAATTTGGCATACAGAGTACTAAATATTTCATCGAAAACTTACAACAGCTTGCCAAACAAAGGCTAATAGAAAAAAGAATAGAGGTATAACAGGCATAATATCCACGATTGGATTGAAAATAGCATAAGCTTCGGGCAATTTGGCAAAGAAAAAACTAGTAGGATAAAGAACAGAATTAAAACAGATACAGGTTAAACTAAGTATATTAGGCATAACAAGCATTTCATTCTTGTAGAGTAAATAATTGGATTTTGATTGAGTTATTTTTTTAAGGGAAAGAAGGAAAAGGCAGATTCAAAATCTTTTTTTCTTCGGACTTTCCCAAACACAAAATACCTCCTTGTATTCGCACTCTCAAATGAGAGTGGAATAAATTCGACTTTCATATAATATCTTAATAGAATTCCATGTAATGATCAATGCATTTTTTTGATTCTATATTATCCGCATGTGTAGAATACTAGCAAGAGAATATCTCTTCTTTATTTATGTAATTGAAATGGTATTGACGAATAACAAATAAACATAATAGTGTTTATTAGTGTCGCATAAAACCCGAAATGGGGCGTGGCCAAGTGGTAAGGCAGCGGGTTTTGGTCCTGTTACTCGGAGGTTCGAATCCTTCCGTCCAAGATTGTTTCTGATGAAACAAACGGTGAAATTATATAGTACTCCGTATGAGACAAAAGTTTATTAAAGAGAATAATGATATCTTATGTTTTCTCAGAAAACATAATAAAGTCTTAAGTCCAGTCAAATTGACTACCTTTATTTTCATGAAAAAAATGGGATCTAGCAGGCACATTCAGGATATGCCTCTACTATGATCACTTAATAATCACTTAATCATATTTTTTTCTTCCTTTTGGTCTTCGAGTCGAAGAAGTACCAAAAACAATTAACTACCAAAAACTTTCAATCTATTCATTGGAATAGTTTATTTAGTTATTATAGTTAATTGTTTTTGGTACAGAAAATATATATTACTAATAGACTTCTAATTCTAGTAATTAAATGAATTAATCTTTTTTGGAGGTTGATAGTTTATTTATTGAGGAAGAGTCAATCCTTCTCTTCTCACTTCAAGATTGATCATCTCGAGCCATCCGTTGAGGGTGGAAATTTAATAATAAATAAGTTTTAAGCAAACTTGTTTAGTCATCTTTTTCTATGTTTCATTCATATGATAGAATTCGAATATGGGTTTAAATAAATTGGATCTTGGCGGAGGCTTCCCGGATAAATACTTACTTTCTTTTATCCATATTGCTCCATAGATAGCAAGTTTTAATTTTAATTAGTATACAAAAAACAAAACCAATGACTATTCATGATTCCATCCATATTGGATCAATTTTCTATACCACTTTGCAATGAAAAGAGGAATGTTTGTTATGGTAAAACTTCGTTTAAAACGATGTGGTAGAAAGCAACGTGCGACTTGAAGGACATGATCGATTGTGGATTTTGCTATCCATCATTTTCCATAGTAATGAAAATGCTCTTGGCTCGACATAGCCTGTTCTATTCGTTCCGAACCAAATTTGCGCAGGGTTTAAGTAACATAGTACACGATGGAGCTCGAGAGGACAGAGTTTATTTTTTATCAAGGGAAAGAATCTAGGGTTAGTGAAAACTAATAAATTAGGCCAACTTTGTCAGTCTATCCTTAATATAAAAATAAATCAAAAGGTTAAAATAAGAAGAAAGTCCAATAAAAGTATATCAGAATCAATCCCCCTTATTAGATTTCTATAGAAGAGATAAATGCTTTATCGAAGGAAATAAGAAAAAAGGGTATGTTGCTACTCTTTTGAAAGAAAAAATAGGAATTCCCGAAGTAATGTCTAAACCCAAGGATTTCACAAATCAAAGATAAAGGATTCCAGAACAAGTAAACACAATTTTCAATTGTCTCAACAACAGAGTTGGATCAGAATAAGGAATAAAAGTCAATTCGTTCGAAATGAGACAAAGAAAAGAGTTTAAAGACGACTCAAATTTTTTTGAAGGATTTTGCCTTCGAAGTTTCTCAGACAGAATTAGCCAACTTGAGTCATGAGTATAAATGAAATTTGTTTTTTCTGTAAGGAAATTAATGGACGTCATAGTCTAATTTCTATTATTATCGACAGAAATTCGAATCATTTTCTCGAGCCGTATGAGGAGAAAACCTCCTATACGTTTCTAGGGCGGCGTTGTTTATCTACATCTATCCCAATAAGCTGTCTATCGAATCGTTGCAATTGATGTTCGATCTCGAAGAGAAGGAAGAGATCTCCGAAAAGTAGGTTTTTATGATCCGATAAAGAATCAAACTTGTTTAAATGTTCCAGCTATTCTCTATTTCCTTGAAAAGGGTGCTCAACTGACAAGAACTGTTTATAATATTTTAAGGAAGGTGGAATTCTTTAAAGAAAAAGAAAGAACTTTGAGTTAATTGAAGAACTAAATGAATAAAAAAGTAGGATAGGAGAAGATTATTAGTATTCCTCGTTGTCTAATTATTTAGACACAATTTACCTCTTTCTTAATCGTATTTGGATTTATATCGTGCCAATCCAACATAAGCCCCTATTTTATTTACTTTTTCTATCTAATTTGTTTTCTTACCATTGTATTTCCATTGACAAAGGTCTATTGAACAAATAGAATTTGTAGATATATGGGTCTCTTTATCCTCACTCCATATTTAATTTTTCTGCTTACACTTCGCTCAAATGATAAGGGTGTTCCTCTTGCATGTATTCTCATACAATATAATATATATATTTTTAATAAAAATCGCTAAAAAAGGAGAATTTGGCCATCGTGATTAGGGTCGCTCTTTTTTTTCACTTTAGTGGAATTTAACCAGACCTGTTCGTTTTGCCATTTGAGTGTTTTTCATGGTCGATAAAATCTTTCTTTTGATGTCTTGCTAGTTCAATGTTTTGACAAAAGCGCGCGGTGTAATTCCATTGATTTTTGGATTTCGATCGTATCTAAGATCCTTTTTTATCTGGGTTGCTAACTCAATGGTAGAGTACTCGGCTTTTAACTGCGACTATGATCTTTTACACATTTGGATGAAACAACAAATTCGTCGAGACTCTTGGTAGAGTCTAGAAGACCACGATTGATCCTCAAAGGTAATGAATGGAAAAAATAGCATGTCGTAATAAAATCAATCTTTTTTGAATGGAATCCAAAATTATGATTTTCTGGGTCTAGTGAATAAATGGATAGAGCCTGGCTCCAATTCTGGTAAAATAAAAAGCAACGAGCTTAACTTCTTAATTGGAAGGATTCCCCGCTCTAATTAGACGTTAAAAATAGATTAGTGTCGGATGTGGGGAAAGGTTGGGTTTTCCTATGAGTGGACCCTTTATTTTTTCTTTTTTTTAGAAATCCTAATTATTCTTGATTATGGATTGAATAAGGGATGTTATGGATTGAATGTGTAAAAGAAGCAGTATATTGATAAAGAGGCTGTATTCCAAAGTCAAAAGAGCGATTGGCCTGCAAAAATAAAAAA
This sequence comes from Hordeum vulgare subsp. vulgare, assembly GCF_904849725.1. NCBI lineage: Eukaryota > Viridiplantae > Streptophyta > Magnoliopsida > Poales > Poaceae > Hordeum > Hordeum vulgare. The sequence continues at coordinate 651,997,400 of NC_058519.1, read as the reverse complement.
CTTGTTCTGTTCTTTTTTGTAATTTAGAACAAACATAAACTAATTCGGTAGAAAAGGAGCGGAAAAAGATCCATGGATTAGACTCCCTTTCTTTCCAGGGTTTGTATTAAAAATGCAACACCCTGTTCTGACCATATTGCACTATATATCATCATTCGATAAACCGAGAAATGCTTCTTCTCTCTGATTCAAGTAGAAATACAAATGGAAAAATTCGAAGGGTATTCAGAAAAACAGAAATCTCGTCAACAATACTTTGTCTACCCACTTCTCTTTCAGGAGTATATTTATGCATTTGCTCATGATTATGGATTAAACGGTTCTGAACCTGTGGAAATAGTTAGTTGGAATAACAAGAAATTTAGTTCACTACTTGTGAAATGTTTAATTATTCGAATGTATCAGCAGAATTTTTTGGATAACTCGGTTAATCATCCTAACCTAGATCGATTATTGGATTACAATTTTTTTTATTCTGAGTTTTATTCTCAGATTCTATCTGAGGGGTTTGCGACTGTTGTGGAAATCCCATTCTCGCTACGGGAATTATCTTGTCCGAAAGAAAAAGAAATACCAAAGTTTCAGAATTTACGCTCTATTCATTCAATATTTCCCTTTTTAGAAGACAAATTTTTGCATTTGGATTATCTATCACATATAGAAATACCCTATCCTATCCATTTGGAAATCTTGGTTCAACTCCTTCAATAGCGTATCCAAGATGTTCCATCTTTGCATTTATTGCGATTCTTTCTCAACTACTATTCGAATTGGAATAGTTTTATTACTTCAATGAAATCCATTCTTTTTTTTCAAAAAGAAAATAAAAGACTAGTTAAATTCCTATATAACTCTTATGTATCAGAATATGAATTTTTCTTGTTGTTTCTTCGTAAACAATCTTCTTGCTTACCATTAGCATATTCTGGAACTTTTCTGAAACGAATCCACTTTTCTAGGAAGATGGAACATTTTGGGATAATGTACCCTGGTTTTTCTCGGAAAACCTTATGGTTCTTTATGGATCCTCTTATACATTATGTTCGATGTCAAGGAAAGGCAATTCTTGCATCAAAAGGCAGTTTTTTTTGAAAAAGAAATGGAAATGCTACCTTATCAATTTCTGGCAATATTATTTCTTTTTTTGGACTCAGCCGCGAAGAATCCATATAAACCAATTAGCAAACTCTTGCTTCGATTTTATGGGATACCTTTCAAGTGTACCAAAAAGTCCTTTGTTGGTAAGGAATCAAATGCCGGAGAATTCATTTCTCATAGATAGTCGAATGAAAAAATTCGATGCCATAGTCCCCGCTACTCTCCTCATAGGATACTTATCAAAAGCTCAATTTTGTACTGGATCGGGGCATCCTATTAGTAAACCCATTTGGACGGATTTATCAGATTGGGATATTCTTGATCGATTTGGTCGGATATGTAGAAATCTTTTTCATTATCATAGTGGATCTTCGAAAAAACGGACTTTGTATCGACTAAAGTATATACTTCGACTTTCATGCGCTAGAACTTTAGCTCGTAAACATAAAAGCACGGTACGAACTTTTATGCAACGATTGGGTTCGACATTTTTAGAAGAATTTTTTACGGAAGAAGAGCAAGTTTTTTCTTTGATGTTCACCAAAACAACTCTTTTTTCTTTCAGTGGATCACACACTGAGCGTATTTGGTATTTGGATATTATAGGTATCAATGACCTGGTCAACCCTGTTAATTAATCATTAGACAAAACTAATAAACAGGAAAGGGTTGATAAATGATCAAGAAAAAACTTTCATATTTTTCATTCTGAAATGTTCCTTTTATTATAATAAAGAGTAGGTGAATCAACTTACTAATTAAAAAATTAGTAGAACTTCCTCTTTGGAATAGAATATTGGCTATTTCTACATAGGGAAAGTCGTGTGCAATGAAAAATGCAAGCACGATTTGGGGAGGGATTTTTCTCTATTGTAACAAGGAAGAATTATCTACTCCATCCGACTAGTTCCGGGTTCGAGTCCCGGGCAACCCATATAGAAAAGACCCATCAAAGTTTTTAACTTTTACTCACTTCATTTACAAATACAAAATTATTGGTTTGGTTAATTTATTTATATGGATAGCCAATCTTTGGGCTGACTTGGTTGACATTGGTATATAGTCTATGTTATACTGTTAAATAACAAGCCTTCTATTATCTATATTCTAGTTAATACGTGTGCCTGGGAGTCCTTGCAATTTGAATAAACCAAGATCTTACCATGACTGCAATTTTAGAGAGACGCGAAAGTACAAGCCTGTGGGGTCGCTTCTGCAACTGGATAACTAGCACTGAAAATCGTCTTTACATCGGATGGTTCGGTGTTTTGATGATCCCTACCTTATTGACCGCAACTTCTGTATTTATTATCGCCTTCATCGCTGCCCCTCCAGTAGATATTGATGGTATTCGCGAGCCTGTTTCTGGTTCTTTACTTTATGGAAACAATATTATCTCTGGTGCTATTATTCCTACTTCTGCGGCGATCGGATTGCACTTTTACCCAATTTGGGAAGCTGCATCTGTTGATGAGTGGTTATACAATGGTGGTCCTTATGAGCTAATTGTTCTACACTTCTTACTTGGTGTAGCTTGTTATATGGGTCGTGAGTGCGAACTTAGTTTCCGTCTGGGTATGCGTCCTTGGATTGCTGTTGCATATTCAACTCCTGTTGCAGCTGCTACTGCTGTTTTCTTGATTTACCCTATTGGTCAAGGAAGCTTTTCTGATGGTATGCCTTTAGGAATCTCTGGTACTTTCAACTTTATGATTGTATTCCAGGCAGAGCACAACATCCTTATGCATCCATTCCACATGTTAGGTGTAGCTGGTGTATTCGGCGGTTCCCTATTCAGTGCTATGCATGGTTCCTTGGTAACCTCTAGTTTGATCAGGGAAACTACTGAAAATGAATCTGCTAATGAGGGTTACAAATTTGGTCAAGAGGAAGAGACTTATAATATTGTGGATGCTCATGGTTATTTTGGCCGATTAATCTTCCAATATGCTAGTTTCAACAACTCTCGTTCTTTACACTTCTTCTTGGCTGCTTGGCCTGTAGTAGGAATCTGGTTCACTGCTTTAGGTATTAGTACTATGGCTTTCAACCTAAATGGTTTCAATTTCAACCAATCTGTAGTTGATAGTCAAGGTCGCGTTATTAATACTTGGGCTGATATCATCAACCGTGCTAACCTTGGTATGGAAGTAATGCACGAACGTAATGCTCACAACTTCCCTCTAGACTTAGCTGCTGTTGAAGTTCCAGCTATTAATGGATAAGGTTTTTCTGCTAACATATAAGAATTTTTGAAGAAAGAAAAGACAAAAATACCCAATATCTTGTTCTAGCAAGATATTGGGTATTTTGAATCTTTTTTTTCTTCTTAATCTTTCTGTTCAGAATTCAGTTAACGACGAGATTTAGTATCCTTTCTTGCATTTTCATAACTCGTAAAATGCCGAGTAGGCACGAATTCTCCCAATTTGCGACCTACCATAGGATTTGTTATGTAAATAGGTATATGTTCCTTTCCATTATGAATCGCAATAGTATGGCCAACCATTGTGGGTAGAATGCTAGATGCCCGGGACCACGTTACTATTGTTTCTTTCTCCTCCTTCATATTGACCTTTTCTATCTTTGCCAATAAATGATGAGCTACAAAAGGATTCGTTTTTTTTCGTGTCACAGCTGATTACTCCTTTTTTCCTTTTTAAAGAGTGGCATTCTATGTCCAATATCTCGATCGAAGTACGGAGGTCAGAATAAATAGAATAATGATCAACGGAAAAAAGAAAAAAATCCTTTAGCTGGATAAGGGGCGGATGTAGCCAAGTGGATCAAGGCAGTGGATTGTGAATCCACCATGCGCGGGTTCAATTCCCGTCGTTCGCCCATCGCATTATTGCAAATTCCAAAAATGCAATTTTCCATATTCCTAGTTACGTATTTACTTACGGCGACGAAGAATAAAACTATCGCTATATTTTTTCCTTTTCCTAGTTCTTCTTCCAAGCGAGGATAACCCCAAGGGGTTGTGGTTTTTTTTCTACCAATGGGAGCTTTCCCTTCACCGCCCCCATGGGGGTGGTCCACAGGGTTCATAACTACCCCTCTTACTATGGGGCGTTTACCTAGCCAACACTTAGATCCGGCTCTACCCAAACTTTTTTGGTTCACCCCAACATTACCCACTTGTCCGACTGTTGCTAACAATTTTGGGATACTAAACGGACCTCCCCAGATGGTAATCTTAAAGTGGCCGATTTACCCTCTTTTGCAATGAGGTTCGCTACAGCACCTGCTGCTCTAGCTAATTTCCCACCCCTTCCACGTGTGATTTCTATGTTATGCATGGCCGTGCCTAAGGGCATATCGGTTGAAGTAGATTCTTCTTTTCTCTCAAAAAACCCCTTCCCAAACTATACAAGCTTCTTCCAAAGCATACGGCTTTCTAGATGTATATGACGATCTCTAGACAGATGGATCTTATATGAATCATATGATGAAGTACCACATGAGTGGATATATAGGAAAGGAATCCAAATCTGCCGAATCGCTCATGTTATGATCTTCTACATCCTAGGTCTCTGCGTTCCGTCATCTGGCTTATGTTCTTCATGTAGCATTCAGATCGAATGACTCTATGAAATTACGTCGATACTTCCACATATTATGGGTAACGTAGGAGACATCCCTATTTTCCCCCGGGGGTCTTAATTACCACTGCTTAGCTTTCAATTTGCCTCTGACCATCAAATTAAATGTGAATAACCCGTCCTCCTCTCTTTGAAACAAGGGGCGCTTCCGGTTCTGTGCGTGCTTCAAACAATTTTGTCTTCTCCATATTACCATACCTCTAGAGTCAATAATTTTCTATGAGGAACTACTGAACTCAATCACTTGCTGTCGTTACTCAACAGTTTTCTATTGAGGTCTATCCCGTAGAGGTAGTCAAATTGGATCAGTGATCGATTTCTAGGTTTCGTCGTAAACCTAATTGGTTACTTCCAATTACGTAAATCAATAGTTCAAACCGCACTCAAAGGTAGGGCATTTCCCATTGATATAGGAACTTTTGTACCAGAAACAATAGTATCTCCAATTATAGCCCCTCTGGGATGTAAAATATATCTCTTCTCACCATCCCCATAGTGTATGAGACAAATGTATGCATTTTGATTAGGGTCGTATTCTATGGTTACGATTCTACCAGATATGTCTTTTTGATTCCGTCGAAAATCTATTTTACGGTATAGGCGCTTATGACCTCCCCCTCTATGCCTTGCGGTAATGATTCCTCTGGAATTACGACCTTTACCACAACGGTGCCGTCCATGGATCAAATTATTTCGTGGATTGGATTTCACTTGCCTGTCTACGGTTCCCTTGCGTGTGCTCGGGATAGGTGTTTTGTATAAATGTTTCGCCGTATTATTAAGTATTCTCCTTTAGTTTTTTTCTCTATCTAGAAGTGGAATAGAATAACCCGGTTGAAGGGTAATGATCATACGTCTGTAATGCATTGTATGGCCCAGAATAGGTCCTATTCTTCTACCTTTTCCACGCAGTCGATGGCTATTCACAGCTACCACCTTAACACCAAAGAAGAGTTCGACCCAATGCTTTATTTCTGTCTTAGTGAATCCCGATTCGACATTAAAAGTATATTGATTCTTTCCCAATAAACGAAGACTTTTTTCTGTAAATACTGCGTATTTGATTCCATCCATAAATCGACTTTCCCTCCTATGCTCTGAGTTCCAGTATCGATAAGAATTCGAGTTCTTATTGTTCTTATGTTATGGTATGAATATACCATACCAATTCGTTATGTATGGATGATGGATGAGATTCCATGGATAGAGAGCCAGTTCCAATAGACTTATGGAATGTTCCCGTTCGTGTGCATCCAGCAGGAATTGAACCCGCAAATTTACCAACTATGAGTTGGGCGCTTTAACCATTCAGCCATGGATGCTTAACAGGGATCATCGTACATCGTAAATAACCAATTTTCATATAGAAAGACATATCATAGAAAAATGAAATCGAAAATATTCCGAGATGGCAAATATTCGAAGATGACTATAAAAACACCTCTCTGGATCCTCGAATTGAAAGAGAGATTGAGAGGGATCAAGAATCCTAATTCTCGCTATTTGGAATGGATCCAATTCTATTGAGTCTGACTCATAGTGATCATTTCTCTTTAGCAAAGAATGACCTTGGTTATCAAAGGATTGAACAACCGAGATCCATTTCCTTATGATACCTAGTTGGCATTGATAACAAGGATCTAATGAATTATGAGTTTAATAGATCCTCTTTAGCAGAAAGACGTATATTCCTTGCTCATTATCAGACAATCACTTATTCCCAAACCTCGTGTGGGACTAATCGTTTTCATTTACCATCTCATGGAAAACCCTTTTCGTTCCGCTTAGCCCTATCGGGTATTTTAGTGATAGGTTCTATAGGAACTGGACGATCCTATTTGGTGAAATACCTAACGAAAAATTACGATTTTCCTTTCATTAAGGTACCAGGGCTTCTTATTCCACAAGAACGAAAGCACCTTTTCATTCTTTCATATACTAGGGGTTTTTACTTGGAAAAGACAATGTTCCATACTAAAGGATTCGGGTCCATAACCACGAGTTCCAGTGCACTAGATCTTGTAGCAGTTAGCAACGAGGCCCTATCCATTAGTATTCCACATAAGAAATCCATTCTAGAAAAAAATACAATTAGATTAGCTCTTCATAGACAAACTTGGGGTTTGCGAGCCAAGGTAAGATCGGCTCGGGATCATGGGACCCTTTTTATCAGATAGGAGGGGCTCTTGTACAAAATAGACTTACTAAGTAATAACCCCATAGAATCTATCTATATAAAGATAAAGAGGCAATCGTGTCAGGAAGCGGGTTTTTCTTTGGCCAAAAGGTACTTCGAACTTGGAACGAGCAT